>NC_069662.1:125560293-135560293 GCF_027244095.1 Hemicordylus capensis
TAAGGCCCCTGCTCTTCACTAATCTAGGTTAAGAGCGAGGGTTAGAAGGAGGGTTAACCAGATTCAGACTACCAGGGCTTGGGGCATTTGCCCTGGTTCGCACATGCATGCAACCCTGAGTTAGGGGGAGATAACGCAGGTCTAGTTGCTTGTGTGAAGTGTTTGTGTGTGTAGGGATCCCTGATTTAGATCAGGACCATGGCATGAGGGGGAGCGGGGATTTAACGTTTTGCCTCCACCACAGTCCCAATATGAATTGGGACCCTCCAAGGTTGCTATTTACTAAAGGTAAAGTGTGCCATCAAGTCGATTTTGACTCCTGGCACCCAAAAAGCCCTTTGGTTTTCTTTGGTAGAATACAGGAGGGGTTTACCATTGCCTCCTCCTGCACAGTATGAAATGATACCTTTCAGCATCTTCCTATATCACTGCTCCCCGATATAGGTGTTTCCCATAGTCTGGGAAACATACCAGCGGGGATTTGAACCGGCAACCTTCTGATTGTTAGTCAAGCATTTCCCCACTGCGCCATTAGGTAGCATTGCTATTTACCTACCACCCAAAAAAATCCCAAACACACTGGGCTAAATGACATTTTAAAGTCAGGTCTAATTTGGCCCTTTGTTACAGTAGCAAAGGGGAAACAAAGGAGCAGATAATGTCCCAAACTGAAGAGAGGTAGATGCGCCTTCTATACTTGGTCCACTTCCTTCCAAATTAAGCTTAATTTAAGGGGCTGAAATTCTGTGGAAAACTCGCTCAAGAACATAAAACCACAGCATCGCTGGAACAGAGGACTTGAGGGTCATCTATGGCAAGCCCCCGAACTAAAGCAGAATCCACCCTCCATCCAAACATTCCCAGCAGATAATTCATATCACAGTACTGTCTGGCCTCAGATTACCCCTACCATTGCTTCATGAAAATGACTGAATATGTTTGAAGTAACAGAAACTGCCTGATATAAGGTCAGCGGATATATAAGGAAGCTGCCTTATATCAGGTCAAACCATTGGTCCATCTAGTTCAGTATTGTCTACACTGACTGGCAGAGTCTTTCCAAGGTTTGAGGCAGGAGTCTTTTTCCCGGCCAGGAATTGACTCTGGACCTTGAGCATGCAAAGCAGATGTTCTGCCACTGAGCTACAGTCCTACCCTTCCTTAAGTAGGTCATATACTGTATGTATGAAGTTGAGAGAGAGAGAAAGAGATCTTTTCTGATCCCAACAGAGCATTCTTGAGTTCCATCAACAACTAACAATCACAGTTATCACAATACATACACAAAACCATATCCTGATGTTGCCCATGATACTCTGAGGCTGTTCTCACGTGTAGCAAAGACTGGGCTAGGGCAGCTACTCCCAGGCTTGACTGCCTGTGGGAACCCTCAGGAGCCAACTGGCTCCCAGTGGTGCCTTGGTGGCAAACCTGCTGAGGGAGCCCCCCCCTCTTAAATGGGGTTATGTGAGCAAGTGCTCCCTTAACCATATTTCCCTGACTATGTGCAGTGCCAGCTGCTTCCAGCCCGTGCTGTAACACTGAAGGGCACCCACTTGTCTCACCGTGCACTCGTACGGTGCATTGTGGGATTTCCAGGGGCCAGGATGACATGTCCTGGCCCCCAAACCTCCACACTGCCTGGGGCAGCCAGTGACGGGCTGGGCACGAGATCAGCGCGCCCAGCAAGGACACAGCAATCATCTGTGGGGAAAGTAAGTTTAAGCAGCCTTCTCTGCTGCCCAACCATTGCTCCAACTGCCCAATCGTGAGAACAACCTCTCTAAATAAAAGAGGTTTCACCGGTGAAGGCAGGTCACTGCCATTACACATAGACAACCCATAGCTTTCAAGTGTCTGACCCCTTTTAATTTCAAGACAGACTCATATTTGCAATGCTGCTCAGCAAGGCATAGCAACCAGCAAGTGTAGTGTGGGCACTGGGGCAAAAGTGAAGTTGAGCCCCTGTCCCCACCCCACCCCGCCTGACTTCTTCCCCTGCTCCCCCATCTTATCTCTGCTGCTGTAAGAGGAAGTGAGAGCTTTTTGTAATATGGAGGATTGCTATGGTCTCTGCTCCAAGGCATCTGTAACTTAGTTGTCTACTAAGAACAGGGCATCATGGAAAGCTCAGGGCTCTTCCGCTAGATCAAATAGATTGGATAAACTGTAAATAATTGACCAGTTTCAGATATTGTGTGCCAGTGTGACAAGCTAATCTTCTCCTCTAGGAGGAATGGTATATAGGAACATAGGAAGCTGCCTTCTACCAAAGTCATGTTAGAGGTTGTTGATTTTTACCCACAATAGGTAAAACAGCAGAGCACTAAGGAATGTGCACACACTCCAGTTACAGAGTAGGTAGCAGAGGATGGTTTGGATATTGCAGCTGTTTAGAGAAAACACATGGAGATCCTTGTGTGACTAAACACTAAACATTTATTGGTTAAATACACTTAGATAGGAAAGACCTATCTCTAATCTAAAGGACTACATGGTGGATAGGTAAGGAGACACACAGAGAGAGAGATGTTTCCATCTGCTCTCTAGGAGGAAAGGAAGGATTGTGACTCAGCACAGGAAGTGCTGCAGAGTCAGTTCAGGGGTCATAGAGTAGGGACAGATAGGGAGACCCTTATTCACTGTCTCTACTCCCAATGCCCCTAGTGGTCATTAGGACAGTTGGTGCAAAAGGTCGATGCACTGGAAATTCATCTCCAACAAGTCAGACTGTGGGTCCATCTAGCTGGAACACCAATTCCAGCAGAGGGGAGAAGAAGGGAGCCCATCTGCCCAGCACCATCCTTTCCTGGAAGATCGTGAGTTGAGTTTGATGTTGCGACAGCTGCTGCCTCTTTGCCTTCTTGAGGCTCCCTCTCTTTGGGAACAAATTTGCTCCAGGACTCTGGTGGCTATAGAGTTCCAGCTCCCAGAAGGGCCCAGATTGCTGACTCAGGAGTTTTTGTCAGTTTGGCTGAGTCTTGCATCATTTCCTGGGCTGAAGCTATAAAACAGGCTACCTTGCACAGTGGGGTCATCCCTTCAGGAGCTATGAAGGCAGGAGTGTCATTTTGCTTACTGGGACAGCTGCTTTCGATATTTTAATTATGTGCCTGGCTGGTGATGTGAATCTGAGGAGGGTTGGGCATGCCCCAGTGACAGTGATTACAGGTAGAAGAAGATATGGCACAAGGGCTCACTAAGTCACTTATGCCAGCAGAAGAAGGGTGGCTCAGCATCTATCCCCTCTGCTTGCTGCTCCCTTAAGAGCAGGCTACCTTCTTGCCTTGCCAGCTTGTCCTTTGAAGTCCTGGTGCTGTTACTTCATGCCAGGTTGGTCCAAACTAAAATCTTTATCATCACAATTTAATTGTGAAGGAAGGGGCTGACCAGGTCTTTATTATGGGGACCCAGGGGAGGGAGCTGGGAGAGATTCATCTCTCACAGATGACAGCCTGGGTATTTAGTGCAGCATCAGCACAGGCTGGAGGGGCCAGGGAGGGGAAGTCACCGTAATCTATCAGAGTTCTGTCTCCCTCTCTTGGCCTCCTGTCCATGTGGGTGCTAGTTTGTGTTGGAAATGGTGCATAGACCTTTTGCACCAACTATCCTAATGACCACTAGGGCATTTGGAGTAGAACTAGTGAGTAAGGGTCTCACTAACTGTTCTACCTGTCTCTACTTTATGACTCTTCAAGTATTTCCTGTTGAAATCAGAATCCTTTCCTTTCCTCTTAGAAAGCAGCATCTCTCTCTCTCCCCCCACTACTTCATTATGTAGTTCTTTAGATTAAAGATTAGGTCTTTCCTATCCAATGTGTACTTCACCAATAAATGCATAGAGGCTCTCCACATGAGCAGTATGGAGAGCCTGCAGAGCTTCTGTGGGGAGAGCGGGCTTGACCCACTTGAGAGAGTGCTCTTGACCCGAGAACGAGCACAGAGCCCACCCTAGGTGGCCAGATCGGCTGCCCACATGATAACCGGCTCTGTCACGGAGCCAGTTGGGGCTGCGGGGATCGGGAGCCACCCAGCCCCCAGATGTCCCAGAATGCCCCGTGTGAGTTTCCGGGACATTCTGCGGGGACCCCCTAAGGCCGGGAGGCTTGTTGTAGACTTCCGGTCGGCGGTCTCCTCGTGGGTCACTGTGCCACAGAGCTGCGTTGTGGTGACTCACAATCAGGGCAATGGGGTTAGCAGAGCACTCACTCTGCTAGCCTCATTTAAGGGGCGGCAGAATTATGCAGGTTCTGACGACCGCTGGAAAGCGGGCTGGGCTCCCTTAGCCTGCTTTCCAGCGGTTGTGAGAATAGCCTCATAGTATTTAGTTCTACAAGCATCTCCATATGTCTTCTATAAATAGCTGCAACAACTGAACTCTGCACTCTACTCTGTAACTGGAGTCGGTAGTTCCTTCCTTCCTTCCTTCCTTCCTTCCTTCCTTCCTTCCTTCCTTCCTTTATCAAACTTAAATACCGCCCAAACATTCATCTCTGGGTGGTTAACATAAAACAATTAAAACACATATAAAAGTTAAAACAAATCAACAGTTTAAAATCAAAGATAAAATTAAAACAGACAATTTTAAAAAGCTGAGAAAGCTTGGGCGAAAAGATGGGTTTTCAGGTGTTTTTTGAAAATTGTCAGAGATAGGGAGGATTGTATCTCAGCAGGGAGCGCATTCCACAATCTCAGGGCAGTGACCGAGAAAGCCTGTCTCTGTAGCCACCAAACGAGTTGGCAGTAACTGGAGACGGACCTCCTCAGATGACCTCAATGGGCAGTGGGGCTCGTAGTAGAGAAGACACTCTCTTAAATACCCAGGGCCTAAGCCGTTTAGGGCTTTACAAGTTATAACTAGCGCTTTGTATTTTGTCCGGAAGCCTATTGGCAGCCAGTGTAACTCCATCAGTAAAGGAGTAATGTGGTCTGTCTGTCTGAGATAACCCAGAGACCAACCTGGCTGCTACATTCTGAACCATCTAAAGTTTCCGGACTACGTACAAAGGCAACCTCACGTAGAGCACATTACAGAAGTCAAATCTGGAGGTGTACAACAAATGTACCACTGTTTTGAGGTCAATGATCTCAAGCAATGGGTGCAGCTGGCATATCAGCCGGAGTTGATAGAAAGCACCCCTGGCCACCACCTCAACCTGAGAAACCAGGGAGAGGTGTGGATCCAGGAGTACTCCCAGTCTGTGTACCTGTTCCTTTTGGGGAAGTGTGACCCCATCCAGAACAGGTAGATCAAAATCATCTCTAGAGTTCTGACCCTGCACAATAAGTACCTCCACCTTATCTGGATTCAGTTTCAGTTTATTCTCCCTCATCCAGCCCATTACTGCTTCCAGGCAGGCATTTAGGGAGGATATGCCAACTCCTGAAGAAGTTGACATGGAGAAGTAGATCTGGGTGTCATCAGCATACTGGTAACACGCAGCTCCAAAAGTGCTCTGCTAATTAACTGGGGGATAAAAATTACAACCCCACACAGTTTGGAATATTTGTACCTGTTCTCGGGCACTCGGGATAGAGTGGGGATTCTGATTCTACCCACCCTGCTGCCCAAGATTATTCCTGCCTGATTCACAGACATTGTCTCAGACTTGGTGTTGAGGACTCCCAGGATTATTGTTCTGGGTGGCTTCAACATCCATGCTGAGGCTGCCTTGTCTGGAACGGCTTAGGACCTCATAGCCTCCATGACAACCACGGGGCTGTCTCAACATGTTGTTGGCCCAACACATGAATTGAGACACCCTCTAGATCTAATTTTCTCAACTGGGCAGGAGGATGGTGATCTGAAAGTGGTTCAGATCAGGTTTGCCGCCATGTTGCCACCAGGATCGGGCCCGATCCCAGAGGTTCACATGCGCATGCTAAACCAGGCTGGGATCCCTCAGCCCGGTTTTGCACCTGCGTGTGAATAGCCTCAATGTTAACAGCTATAAGTCGGTGGCTAATATCTTCTTCCTGGACAAGGTGCTTGAGAGTGTAGTGGCTGATCAGCTTCAGACACCTTTGGAGGAAAGTGATTGTCTAGATCCATTTTAATCAGGCTTAGGGCCTGGTTGTGGAGTGGAAACTGTCTTGGCCGCCCTGTGTGATGACCTGCACCAAGAAAGAGACGGGGGCATAACCTTGTTGATTCTCTTGGACCTCTCAGCAGTTCCAATCCAACGGATTGTGCTGCAAGCCTAAGGAATCCGTGACTGCAATAAACAGATACACTCTCCCTGTATTTACCACTGCCTCTGCTTCCTTCCCTATCCTCAGCTGTTTCCTCTGTGTTGAACTGAGCTTGGTTCTTAAGGATGGCTAGGCTTCGGGGCTAGTTCTCAGTTCTGTTCTCTCTGACCCTGCTCCCTTTCCCCAGTCCTCCAGATAGAGGTTTTGCTCTTAAAGTAACAGCTTCACATTTATCTCTAGATTGGTCTTAGCTGCTGATTTGATTGACAAAAGGATTCTCCCAGCAGCTCAAGACAGACTCCTTCTTAATGCCTCCAGTTTAGCTGCACATACTTTTATTTATTTATTTAGCCCCCTTTATGCACATGGCACTTCTATGGAATATAAGACAATGAATCCTTGCCCCAAGAGGCATATAATCCTTGTTTGCTTGCTTGCTTTATAAAACCATTTATAACTCCAGGGGGGCCCCAAGGCCACTTACAACAATAAATGTAAAAATACAGAACTGCAAATAGTAATCAATTAAAACAAACACAGCCAAAACAGAGAAACAGCAACCCAAGACCGCAAGGGAGGGAAAACCCAACCAGCCCCAAAGCATAGCTAAATGAACTGGACTTAAGAAACAAGCTCAGTTCAACACAGGGGAAACAACTGAGGAAAGGGAAGGAAGCAGAGGCACTGGTAAATACAAGAAGAGAGCATCTGCTTATTGCAGTCACTGAACCTGTCCGGACATAGCGTGAAACCTTGGGTAGATGAATCTGTGGTCAGTCTGTGAAGCCAAGAATCAATCTGCTGACATAGGACCATAGGAAGCTGCCATATACTGAGTCAGACCATTGGTCTATCTAGCTCAGTATTGTCTTCACAGACTGCCAGAGGCTTCTCCAAAGTTGCAGGCAGGAATCTCTCTCAGCCCTATCTTGGAGAAGCCATGGAGGGGACTTGGAACCTTCTGCTCTTCCCAGAACGGCTCCATCCCCTAAGGGGAATATCTTACAGTGCTCACACATCAAGTCTCCCATTCATATGCAACCAGGGCAGACCCTGCTTAGCTAAGGGGACAAGTCATGCTTGCTACCACAGGACCAGCTCTCCTCCAATTAAAAAAAGGCTAATCCACCCCTGCCCACCTTCCATAGGAACACAGGAAGCTGCCATATACTGAGTCAGACCATTGGTCTATCTAGCTCAGTATTGTCTACACAGACTGGCAGCGGCTTCTCCAGGGTTGCAGGCAAGAATCTCTTAGCCCTATCTTGGAGATGCTAGGGAGGGAACTTGGAACCTTCTGCTCTTCCTAGAGCAGCTCCATCCCCTAAGGGGAATATCTTACAGACAATGGATCAATCTCGGTGTGTCAACCTCTGGCTTCTTGGGAAAGGAACCGCTCCCTCTTTCTGGTCTGCCAAGGCTGTATCCCAGCAAGCTTTGTATCGCTCATGTCACCAGATTTTGGGCAAAGCATCAGGACATCAGTAGAGCAGCGACCATTGGCCACGACCTTCGAGGGGGGCGTGCCCAGTGTGGTCGTTCCTTTTCAGCATTGATTGTCCACCCTCAGCAGGGAAAAAGACATTCTAACCCTCTCCTCACACCACTTGCACCACTGCCTTTGCAAGAGCTCTACAGCTATACAATCTCACACAAGCACAATTATTGATACCAGGGGATGGCAAGGGGCACTTGCAGATAGTGATAGGCTCTCACAGGAGAGAACAACAGCAGCAGCCTAGAAATCAGGGTGAGGGTGGTGGTTACTATTGAAATGTAGCTTTGATTCTGTGGTGTAAATGTACATAGAAATGGAGAAGACAGACCTAGGAACATGTCAACACATCCCAGGGGAAGACCCTAAATGCTGGACCAGAGGAAGGTCCAAGGCTGGTTATCTGTTACTCAGGGAAAGGATCTTACTTACTTCCTAGCAGGGAATATGAGAATAGGCAAAGGATCCTGGGGTTTGGTTCACTGTGACAAAGGATGCTCTTGGGTTCACAGACCCAGACCAAGCAGACCAGAAAACCTCATCGCGCTCTTGCCCCCGTGCAGACTTGCCAGTCGGGCATTAGCCCTCTCATGAAAGGGCCAATCCATCAGAAAACAACAAAGGCATCATGTGCTTCAGCTCTCCATTGGGCTGCATTCTCATGAGGTGGGACTTCCAACCTGCTAAACTGGGGCTCCCAGTATCTCTGGTTATTAAGAGAACTCATACTCTGTACCTTCCCCTCTCCATTCAGCCTTTCCAGACTTCCAAGGAGTCTGGTCCGCTTAATGTGTCCAAGTGGTTTCAGGTGGGCAGAGTTAGGAAAGACCAGGGATGGATCCTATGACCAGAGCTAAACAGGCGGGGCTAGGACCAGCTTTGTGGCGTATGCAAATCTGCCACCACGGGGCATCCCAGGTCAAGGCACCTCAAGATTATAGTGATCCCTGGCTGGCCATGTGACTGTGCAGGGCAAAAAAAAAAAGCATGGATTTGTGTTATGGGGAGACCAGACTGACAGATGGAGGGCTTACACTCTTGGTTCATGGCAATCACCTGCACTGGGAAAGGTGTTGATGAGGGACCCTTCCCTGGAGCTGGAATGGAAATAGCAACCATTATATAGCAACGACCTTCCGGCCTCCATGCAAGTCTCTATGGCCAGCCACTCTCATGAGATAGCAGTCCTCAGGAGACGGCCATAAGCATCTATTGCACATTCTATTGCCACACAGGAGCCTAATCCCTTTGTCCCATTGGATGGCTCCCCTCATGAGCTATGGCTGGGACTGCATGCTGCTTTCATGATGTAGGGGAAGGGGCTGGGCCCCGCTTCCCCTACAAACTTGTAGAAAAAATAGAACAGGTTCACTGAAAAAGAAAAAAATGTTCTCTTTTAATTCTAACTTAGGGTTATCCAATTCATGGTAGATTTTCCTTTGTTGGAACGCATAATACCATACCAATTCAGGGTACCTTCAAATCGGGGCGTGGGGGGGGGCAAGGCTGAACATCTAGATACATATCTGTCTCTGTCTCTATACAGAGATTCACAGACATCCCTCTATACAGCTGGAGGGAGTGGTACTGTCCACAGGAACTTTAAAGATACAGACAATGTTCAGGCATGAAAGGCAAAAAAATGTCCTGCTGCCCAACCAGACAGCACACACTACAGCTTTAAAAGGATGCCTTACTAAGCAGCCGTGCTAGATCAAGTGTTTTGTGAATGAAAGGGATCCTTCCACAAGTGCCTCTTCTCCTTCCCAAGCTGGAAGCTGTCAAAACATTTTCTATGCTAATCCAAGGTGTGTGTTGCAGGTTGCTCAGCAAATCCAGTCCTCAATCCCTCTTGGTGGCAAGTGTGCAAGAAACCAACCACTCCCTTCCTTGGAGCAAGTCAGGCTTCACCTGTCAAGACCCTTGGAATCCTTGTCTTTCAAATCACAACACAGGAGAAGTGCCACAGAAAACCTGGCTTGCTAGCTTCCTACCACTTCCCAACAGATAAGTCCCACTGTTGATGAGTAGGTGCAATGGACAGAGACAGACACCAGATTTGTAGAGTGAGGCGTTGTCTCTTTAACTGACTAGACCACAGGAAGGTTATCATGGCCAGGGTTTCCACAGGTGTGTTCTTTTGATGGGAACCCCACTGTGCACGGGGTTGGCACATTGATATTTCTGATAAGTGCCATGGTATCACTCCCCCATTGGCCTGATATATGTGTCCTTCATGGGAAAACAACCTAGTTGTTCAGTTTCTTGTTGCCCCCATCTTGTTCATCCCATCTTTTTAGTGCAGATGGACAAGGTGGGGCCCATAAGACACAGGGAAAAGTGGGCATTCGCCAATGTGTTTCTTCCCTTTTAAATGTAGGAACTGCAGGGATGCAGCATCTGTTTTGCCAAGCAGCAGCAGGAGAAGAAAGGAGATGGCAGAGGGCAGGTGTCAGCAAGAAACGTGGCCACCCTAAAACTGATGCATTTCTGGGCTGCTCTGAGCCTCCCAGGTTACACGGTGGCAGAATTCAGATGAAACAATGCCACCTTCTAACCTCAGGTTTCAGCAGCAAATCTCACTACAAACCAAATTCAGGTTTGGGAATGAAAATGGAACCGTAGTTGGGTGACCAAACTGTGGTTTCATGTATTTTGATGACTACAAACTTGAACCTCCGGCATGTTTACTTCTGGTTTGGTGTTATGTCTGAACACAGCCACTGATTCCTTAGGGTTACAGCGCCATCCATTGCATATTTACTGTATGAATGTATATAACTCATACACATATAATCTATTGTGCACAAAGAAAGAGGCCTATCCCACGATCATTCTTTCTCCCTCTGTATTAATTAATTCACCCTACATGATAATCTGTATTGAGCTTCTGGCCCTTTCTGCCTCTCCCCTTCTATATATAGTTTTTATCTCACCCTTCTCCCAGGAAATTGGGCACATGATTCTCTTCCATCATATTATCCTCCCAATGACCTGGGAAAGGCTGGGAGATCAACACTATCTGAATTTAGGACCTCGCTACAATGCTTCATCGCTAGCAGGGATTTGAACCCAGGTCTGGCCACGTGTCATGGCTCAGACTTCTGACTCAGAAGAGTCAGAGGAGGAATGGGAGAATTCGCCTGATAGTGAGGGCTCAGAGGCCCAGAAACAGGATTTGGCAGGGAGACCAGACTCTGGAGCTGAGGAATCGGAACAGCTGCCGGACATGAATCGTGATCAGGAGGAGGCTGGGATTTCACCTGTCTTGAGAAGACATCTCAAGAGGAAAGTTCAGTGGGAGACACGCAGGCACAGGAGATCACAAGAGAGGAAGAAGAGCTGACTCAGGGAAGCCTGATTGGCTGTTGGTTCTCTTGAGCCATATATCAAGCAGTCTGTGATTTCCACCGATGCTGTTAGCAACTTTAGCTGACCGCGGACCGTGTTCTATTTTGAATTATCAACTTTTCCGCGTTCCAGTTTGCCCTTGTCCTGTTCTTTCCTGCTCTTTGTTCTTGTTCCGTTAATTCCTTGCTCTGGTGTCCTTTGTTCTTTTTCATTCCTTGCTCTGTTTTCTTTTCAGTTATTATTCAGTTATTGTTGGGGGTGGGGTGCCTAGTTCAGTTCAGGGGATTTGATTCATTTACTATTTTCTTTGTGAGCCTTTTTGTTTTCCTTCGTGCAGCTTCGCTGCTACTTTCTGTTAACTCACAGGGGGAGTGCTGAAGGGGGTTGTAAATCCTGTTGGGTTAGCCGAGCTAACAGATTTACGACTCCATGCCAAGCAAGCATGCTGACCACTACATTGGCATTTCTCATCTATTTCAACCTTTGTGTGGGGAGCAAGAGTGGGAAATTTTATTTTTGATAACATTTTGATTGTCAACATTTTGATAGTTAGCTCATAGGGTCAGGGACTATGATATTGATTCATTCCTTTGATGAGTAATCAAATCCTACAGCCTTGGTGCTTTTATGCTCCATAAAGAGAGGAGAGGAGAGCTGGTCTTGTGGTATCAAGCATGACTTGTCCCCTTAGCTAAGCAGGGTCTGCCCTGGTTGCATATGAATGGAGACTTGATGTGTGAGCACTGCAAGATATTCCCCTTAGCGGATGGAGCCGCTCTGGGAAGAGCAGAAGGTTCCAAGTCCCCTCCATGGCTTCTCCAAGATAGGGCTGAGAGAGATTCCTGCCTGCAACCTTGGAAAAGCCACTGTCAGTCTGTGAAGACAATACTGAGCTAGATGGACCAATGATCTGACATAGTATATGGCAGCTTCTTATGTTCCTATAAATAGTATAAATAAAAGTTTTTAATACCTCATGTTAAGTTAAATGGAGAAAAAATAGGGGAAGTTAAGAACGCTCCCTCAGAGAACTGGCTGTCCTGTGCAGCCATTTCCTGTGTAGTAAAAAGAAATCAGATTATTTCCAGGGAATTGTTTGTGAGCTCAAAAAACTTTGGCAAGTTTACCAGTAAAATCTCAGAGTAATACTGGCTACAAGAATAGAAAGAAGCCAATATATGTCTTCTGTGATTACCATATTTACTATTTAGCATTTACTTACTGTTACTTGCTTGTCAGCAGTACAAAGGGTGGCCTTTCCTAAATGAATAAACTGTAAAATGAACTTTCTGGCCTAGGAATGAAGAAAGTTGAATGCCTCTGCCACAGGTGATTCGTACTTGGCAAGCAGCTGGGCCTTGACTAAGCTGTAGGCAGTTTTGAAAAACTGACCACATTGCCTGTTTGTTCCATCAATGCAGCCATCATAGGAACAAAACCTTCAGGACCACCATTTATGGAAACCATCCTCAAGCTGCGTGGGTGACTATTCCAGTGGGCACATTGCTTTTCTCCTGTCCAACCATCTTTCAACCATATTCTTCATACCCTAGATTTGTACATACTGTAGATTTGTACAGTAGATGTATACACTTCATAGTCTAGATGTGTACATATTCTAGATTTGTACATTAGCTTTGCAGCCACCTAATGGCATAGCCGGGAAGTAACTTGCCTTGGGAGCAAGAGGTTGCTGGTTCGAATCCCCGCTGGTGTGTTTCCCAGAATATGAGAAACTCCTAAATCAAGCAGCAGTGATATAGGAAGATGCTTGAAAGGCATCATCTTGAACTGCGCGGGAGATGGCAATGGTAAACTCCTCCTGTATTCTACCAAAGCAGGCTCGGACTAGCCCACAGGGCAACAGGGCATATTCCCAGTGTGCCAACCTGTGGGGCGCCCCTGTGCCCCAACTCCCACCCTTAATAACCCATTCTGCTCAAAACCTGGTGCCCTCCCCACAGACATTCCACCGCCTTCTCAGTGCTCCCAGTCCAGCCCTGTACCAAAGACAACCACAGGGCTCTGGATCTGTGGTCAACAGGAGTCGACACTGACTTGTTGGTACAACTTTACTTTACAGTAGCTTTGCATACTTCATACTTTAGATTTCACATATTCTGGATTTGTACCTACAGATCAACTAAGCCATGAGCAATTATATTTGTGTCTTTCCTTGGCTAATTCCATTCATGCCTCGAACCTTTGTCCACTCGATTGCCCTCTGAAACTGGCACGCCTGCAGCATAATCCTAAGCGCCTTTGTCAGAAGTCAGAAGTGACTCCTGAACATGTCAGGCCCAAAGCCAGAACTGGCTTTAAGCAAAAAGGCAAACTAGACAGCCAACAACGCTTCCAAAATTTCAGGGCACTTGCCTCAGCTATATCAATTAGAGAGCCACTAGCTGCACTTTGGCATGAAGTGCACATAGGCAGTTTAAGTTCTGTACAGAGATCCCCCCCGTATGTATATCGATTAGGGAAGTGTAGAACTGGTTCAGTTGCAAACTGGGCCACCGTGAACTGTTTGAGTGGTTCGATTGTGAACCGGCTCAAGCTTGTTTGTCAACCCAATAGGCCCAGTTGATGGGTTCAACCGAATTGGTTTTGGGACCCACGGTTCAGTCCGATTTTGGTTTGAATTAGGACCGAGCCACAGCAAATGGTCCATGCAGACCCCTAATATTGATTGCATGGGGAGGGGAAAGTGGGGCCACACCTGCTGGCCACACACTCAGACACTGACACACCTGCTGGCCATGTGCCCAGCACCCACACATTCATCATTAATAGGAGCCTACTGAGCCTATTCAGCTGTACGAGCACAGGGCTTCTCCATGCAACTGGGAACCACGGGCACAAGAGGTGTGCCTGGAAGGCACCGTGTTCAGAATATGGACAGCAAATGTAACCCCACTACCCCATACATTCAACATATGCATAAGTAAGTAAGTAAGTAAGTAAGTAAGTAAAAATATGTTACACCACCAACGTGCCTTCTGGGTACACCTCTTGCATCTGTACATTCAGTATAAAGGACTTTAGCAGTTATTCAGTTGGGTTGATATCCTCTGAATTCATATGGCTTCTCCCGGATGCTCAACAGCTTCTGGACACAGAGCACCTCGGGTTCTTGAACCCATCTGCCCTACTATCGCTCCGTCCCTGGGAATGAGGCAAGATATGAATGTGATTAAAAAGAAATAAAAGCTTTTTAATTAACAGCTGCATGCAGCTTTCCTCAGATCCACTCTTCTAAGTGCAACTCCCTTTAAGGGGAAAACACAAATAGTGTTGTGGAGCCCAGCTTTCAAAGAGTGTGTGTGTCTGTGTCTGTGTGTCTGTCTGTGTGTGTGAGGGAGGGCCACTCAAGAGAAGAAGACAAAAAAGCACTTGAACAGCTTCTGCAGAGAGAGCTCTTTTCCATGACACACCGGTGAAAGGACAATCTATGATAGGTTCAAATTACACAGGAAAGTATGCAGGTCATCTCTTTCAGTACGACTTAATTACACTCTGATCTCCCTGCCTTCAAAGCAAGGTATTTGCAGATGGAAGAGCACTTATATATGTGGAGCGCCACCAACCAACACAATGGAGATATTGCCTTGAGCATCAATGCTATTTTCCCCATCTCTTGGCTTCCACAGGCAAGGAAAACCAAATCAACCATATCTGCCATAGTGCCATGTTTAACTTATTTAAAAGTAGAGCATATTTTAGAGACTAGAATCTCTTGGCCCCAGTATCACATTAATTTGAACTATCTTACTGCACCTGAAAAGCCTTTAGAAAGCAAGGGGCCTCTTTGTTTGAATTATCCAGGGGCAGCAATGTGAACAGAAGAGAGAACACACAGTGGGGCGCTTCTCAAGATCAGCAAAAATCAGGCTAGCCGAGCCTGGTGGTTCTTAAGCAGGTAACCTGCTCTAGAACTCCTGCTAAAAAGCAGGTTTGTAGAGCGAGTGCGCCTGCAAACCTGCTTTTTGGAATCGTGAGTAGCCGTGGCGCGCCTTCGCGCCACGCCTACTCATGAGTAGACCCCCAGCCGGGACGCGAAAAGCCGCCTCCTGGCTCGGGGGTCTCCCCAGTATGCCCTGCGCAGTCATGCAGGGCTTGCGGGGGCCAGGTGGCCCCTGCTCCCCCCACTCCCTGCCAGCTCCGTCACGGAGCCGACCATCGTGTGGGCAGCCTATCCGGCTGCCCAGGGCTCCCTGCTCGTTCGTGAGCAGGGAGAGCGGGCTTAGCCTGCTCTTCCCACTCACCCGTAAAAACCGGGTCTCCCTGATCGTGAGACCTGGTCCAGTGATTCACAGATGGAACACTAGGCAGAACAACCCACTAACCTTTTCGATACTGGGCATGTGGATAAAGGTGATCCAGTTGGCATAGTATACTTGGGCTTCCAAAAAGCTTTTAACAAAGTTCCCCACCATAGGCTCTTGAGTAAACTTAGCAGTGGTGGGATAAGGGAACAGATTCATGTGTGGATTGGTAACTGGTTGAAGGACAGGAAGCAGAGGGTAGGATTAAATGGACAGTTTACGCAATGGAGGGAAGTAAGGAGAGGGGTCCCCCAAGGTTCTGTACTGGAACCAATGCTCTTTAACTTGTTCATAAATGTTCTAGAAGTTGGGGTAAACAGCAAAGTTGCCCAATTTGCAGAAGACACTAAACTTTTTAGGGTAGTGAAATCCAAAACAGTTTGTGAGGAGCTCCAAAAGGATCTCTCCAAACTAGATGAGTGGGCAACAAGATGGCAAATGCAGTTCAATGTAAGCAAGTGTAAAGTGATGCATATTGGGGCAAAAAACCCAACTTCACAGATACACTGATGGGGTCTGAACTGTCGACATCTTGGGGTCGTGGTGGACCATTTGTTGAAAGTATCAACTCAATGTATGGCAGTGAAAGGCACTGAATCAGGCAAATTCCACACTAGGGATTAATAGGAAGGTGATTGAAAATTAAAATGCTAATATTTTAATGCCCTTATACAAATCTATGGTGCAGCCACATTTGGAGTACTGTGTGCAGTTCTGGTAACCATATCTTAAGAAAGCCATTGTATAACTGGAGAAGGTGCAGAAGAGGGCAACCAAGGTGATCAGGGCCCTGGAGCACCTTGCTTATGTTGGGTTCAGGGGGTTCACGATAGATAGATAGATAGATAGATAGATAGATAGATAGATAGATAGATAGATAGATAGATAGAACGCACTGCCGCCACTCCGGAGGGCTTCTCTGAGGCCATGGAGGGGGTCTCCAGAGGTTCTCCCTCCCCCTCTGGCCTCTGTTAATGGAAATCTTTCAATTTGGGAGGTCTTCAGCCCATCCAGGCCTGCCCTCTGTGGCAGGCCATTATGTTCACAAACAGCCTTTCAGAGTGAACAAACAGCCTGGCCCTCACCCTCATTATCCCTCGAAGTGGCATCCCCAAAGGGGTGACCCTACTGGTGGTGGACCCACCGCCACAGGCAGCATTCTTATAAAGCCCAAAGCTGAGCAGGTGACCCGAGGAACTGCTGAGTCACTCAGGAGCTGGTCCCAATCCTGTCCACACTCCCCACAGATGTTAACCCAAGGCTGCAGCCCCACAGGGGAAGCAGAAGCAGGCAAGCAACAGCATAAGGAACACCAGCACCCACCTGGTCTCTCACCCCAGGCAGCACTGGGTGGGAAGTGGATGGACTCTCCCTCCCTCCCTCTCCCTCTCCCTCTCCCTCTCCTTCTCTGCTGGGCATTTGAATTCTTTACTGGCCTTCAGGAGAGCCCTTAAAACCTATCTGTTTGGCCTGGCCTTCCAGGATTTTTAAATATCTGTAATAAGTTTTAATGTTAACCTGGTTTTCAGGGTTATTTTAATTGTTGTGATTGTTTAATTGCTGTTTTATGATGTTTTAATTGTTAAGTGTTGTTTTATACTGTTCTATAATTGTTAACTGATTTTAATGGTTTTGTTTTAGTTGTAAACCGCCCTGAGCCATTTTGGAAAGGCAGTATAAAAAATTGAATGAATGAATGAATGAATGAATCGATAGATAGATAATCCATGCACAATTTCATAAGTGGACTATTGTGCAAATGCAAAAATTGTCTTAATGCAGTTGCACAATAGTATAGCTATTGGGGAAAATGGCTGCACTGTGTTGCACATCTGTGTTTATGCAAGAGCACATTTGTGCAACTGTGTTCAGGTTACATTACAATGTGCATGGAACCTTCTGCAGTACATCAGCCACTGTATCCAGGTTGAATGAAGAAATATGGCTAGCCATAGCAGACCTGACCATGACTTACACAAAATTCACTTTGAATATGAAAAATGCAGCTGCTAGACTTGCTTGTATAATCCAGTCCAGAAACTTTGTTCACTCTGGTAGGATTACAAAACCAAAATAAACCACAGATTAAACCAACATGAGACCAACTGCGAAGAAGCCACTGCCAGTCAGTGTAAACAATACTGAGCTAGATGGACCAATTGATTGACTCAGTAGAAGACAGCTTCCTATGGTCCCTCCTATGGCAGGAGAAGCATCCAATGTTGCCTGTCATAACTTGTTAAGTATTCCAGGGCCAATGGGGAAGCTTCACAGCAGACAGCAGCAGACACTCCTCCTGGCACTGGCACTGCCAGTGGGCCTTCTGATGGGTATGTTGGCCGGGTCTGTGCCCAACTTGGCCAGCAGGGCATAAAATGAGTTCCAGGGCAACATTTCATTGGACCACTCTGTGGGCTGAACTTAATCCTTGCTTAATGCTCTGGCCATTAGGCCACACTACTGCCACTGCAGCTCAAGTAACTTCAGTTCAAGAGCTTACACCATAGGTTCAAGATGCCCAAACTGGCACATCTTCCAGTTTTTATTATCTGTACACGAACTGCTTTAGAGTCCTGGCTTAATTTTCCCTACCCCCATCCATCTATATATGGATGCTTATAGTGTACATTAATGTATTCATGCTTCCAAAGTATTGATGAAGGAATTCAGCAAATAATTGAAATCTAATTATCCGAAAAAGTGTTCTTCTCTCTCTGGGCCTTCATGTCACTCCCTCCCCTTCTGTTAAATGTCTTCTTTTCCCCCCCAAGTGAACAGCTTGGCAACCATGAACAGAATGAACACAGTATGGAATGTCACAGGTACAAACAGATGACAGCATGCAACTGCAGCATCTCCCAGCATCTCCTATAATTGCGTTCAGCCCCCCATTGATTATTCTGCAATTAGCAACTGTGTCTCTCCAGCCTTCAAGTCATCCGCCAAACCCTCAAGGAAAGCCGGCTGCAGCACAGTTAACTCGAGGGGACCTGGGATGAAACAAAAACTATAGTGACCTTTGAAAGCAAAAAGTCCTATGTATGGGGAAACGTGTTGTGCCTCCAAAAATACTGCAATCATAGTTTTGCTCTGGCCAACTTACAGTCAGGGAGGCTATCCCCATGATCACTGGAAAGCAGTCTAAGGGATCGTGGGAACCTCCGGGCTCACAGGAGAGCCCGGTACGCCCAAGGTGGCTAGCCCGCCTAATTTCCCCCTCCTCTTAAATGAGGTTAACCGAGCGAGTGCTCTGTTCACCTCATTTGGTTGTTCATGTGTCACCGCGGCACACGGCGACATACAAGTAGACCCCTGACCGGGAGGCATTTCCAGTTAAAATAATCTGGTAGCAGGTGATGGGACAGCTCTTGAAACTTGGAAAGCTGCTGTTAGTCAAAGTAGACAATACTAGGCTAGATGTACTAATGGTTTGATTCAATATAAAACAGCTTTGTATGTTCATAGCACTGTCACCTGTCACATTCTCTCTCTACTAACATCTGACTCATACAATGAGATCTGTTCTGACCAGCACCCGTGGACTAAATCCAAGGATTTCTTTTCTCCAACACAAGGCACTTCCTTCAAAGGAGGGAATCTTCCTCCAGAGAAAGACTCCTTCCATTGGAAGAAAGGAACCTTTTGGATCCAGCCCAATGATCCTTGCAGTGCATCATCCAGTGGTGACTGGTCAGTAAGGGCAGAAGGGCCTGCCCCCACCCCCACCCCCAAAAAGCTAGTAAAAGTTCAGACTTGCAGACAGCCCGGGCAGGGAGCTTTCTGCAGTCCTCCTAGTCAGAGCAGGATGCTTTTTCCAGACCCGCCTCCCCTGCCTGCAATTTCTTCTTACTGGCTGGAACAGCTGCTACTCAAGCTGCTCCAGACAGCCTGATTCCTAGGCGACTCTTCCTAGCACTGCCCCCAGGAAAAAGGGGAAAACATGTATAAAATATAATCCCTGAAGCAACAGGGGAGTGTATTTTTTACATATGGTTTTAGTTCTTCCTGGGGGCAGTGCCAGGAGGAGCCTCCTAGCAGTAGTGGAGCTGGGCCAGTGGCAGCCCATGTCTGGCCACCACGGTGGCCCTGCTCACCCCTCCCCCTACATCTGCTGTCAGACGCGGGGGTTAGCCACATCCTAGCATCTGATGTCAGACGTGGGGTGTGTGGTCTGGCTCCCAAACAGGGCTGTGCAGCGCCCCACTCGGGAGCTAGAGTAGCCCCACCCTGCGTATGGTGTCAGATGTGGGGGGCATGTTGGGACCGCTAGGCACAGCCCCTGAGAGGTGGCAGCCTGGGTTCTTTGAACCCGGTCGCCCAATGGTGGTAATAACCCTGCCCCCTAGAACTCAGACTGGCTGAAGCAGCTTGAGTAGCAGTTGTTACAGCCAGTAAGAGCAAAAGAGGACATTGCAAGGGAGGAGGGGCTGCAGAAAGGTCCCTGAGCTTGAGGATTCCTGGCTGTTGGTAAATCTGATCTTTTACTAACTTGTTTTGTTTGGTGAAAAGGTGGATGCAATCTCTTCTTTCTGTTGGGAATTCTCTCTGGTAAGAGAAACCCTTTTTCATTATAGCAGAGCGCACAGAGGCACAATACAGCAGAATTGGGTTAGGCATGCATGTATGCTGAGAGTAAAATTACTTGGAGCCAGTTCATAGCTTCAAATCAATATAAGGAGTATTTATTAGAGAACTCCATTCTAGATAGGAAAGTGAAGAGATAGGGTCTCTAATCTATCTATCTAGCTGGATGCAGATGGATTCTGCATCTCTGCACAAATGGTGCAGGGAGAGAGGAGCTTGCATGTTGCAAGGGAGAAGGAAGGGAAGAGAAGGGAAGAGGAAGTGGCAGGGAGGGAGGGAGGGAGTCCCTGAGATTAGCAATCTACATATCAAAGGGATAGTGTCAGAGTAGTAGAGAAGGGATGACCAATGTCTTGACCCTCTAGCCCTCTGACTCACTAGTCTGTCCTCCTATGTCATTGAGACAAGAGTCAGCGCATAGTCCTTCACTTCCAACTCTTTCTCCCTCCTGTCTCTCTTTCTGCCTTTTGCTTTTTGCCCATCCTTTTTGGCTTCTTGCCTTTCTCCCTACTTTTTGCCCTGGCTTTTGTACTTCCTGTGCACACACACACACACACACACACCGCAAAAAAAAAAAATCTGTTTTCTGCTTTTCGCCTCTGCTTTTCTGCTTCTTTTCCCTTTCTGTTTCCCTCCATGCTGGCAGGAGCGGGGAGGCTTCTGCCTTGGTGACTGGGTTCTCCCCCTCCCTCCTTGCTCCAGGGCTCACTAGCTGCTACTGGATCATCTGATCCTATCTACTCTTCAGCTTGCCCAGTCAGAGGCGTAACTATAGGGGGGGCAGGGGGGGCACGTGCCCCGGGCGCCATCTTTTCGGGTCACATGGGGGGCGCCGCCATGACCAATTTTTTTTAAAATATATATATATATATATATATATTTTAATACAAATTTATCCTGCTCATTGCAGCAGCAGTGCAGCAGTCAAGGGAGCGCGTCGGTGCCCCCTCCCCCACGAGCGGTCCCTTCCACACCACCCGCACCCCCCCATTGCTTTGCTGGCGGCCAGTCAGTGGCCTGGCTTGGCGGTGGCGGGTGCCGCGGCGAGTGCCGCGGCGGGCGCCTTTCATGCTGCTCACTGCGCCTGCCCTTGGCTGAGGCTCGCTCGCTCCATCGCTCGCTTAGTCTGGAACAGCCAGAAAGAGGCCCTCTAGTGGCTTGCCAGCCAGAGGGTCTCTAGTCAGTGACGCACGCATGCGCAACTCGGCCGGCGTGCCGTGTCACGCTGCGCATGTGTGCAGTGTGTCCGTTCTCCTCTGTTCGCCTGCACGTGGTGGCGCGGTCGCCGTCGCGGAGGAAAGCGTGGTTGCTGGGGCTGGGGCTGCACTGCAGCAGGCGCAGGCAGGACGACAAGGACACCCACGGACACCCACACAGAAGAAAGGATTCGGCGGCGGGCGGGTGGAAGCAGCAGACCAAGTGTCAGGGTGAGAAATTGAATGAGTTGCAAAAACTACAGAAGCCACATGTGGGGGGAAAACATATTAAAGAATCAGGCTTTTATTTAGCTGCCCAACTATGGTCTCAGGTGCCTAACAGGTGTTAATGTTTGCATTATACGCTCCTCTCTCTGCCCCAAAAGAAAGAAAAACAATCATAAAGATTCTTTGGCACTCAATCTTAAATGCATGCATGTATATGGAACTGAGAGTCAATTCCCACAGCCTGGGTAGTACAGCAGTGTGAGTTGACTCAAGCAGTGTAACATAGCTGCCTGTGCATTGTTACAACGTGTTTCAAGAGAGTTTTACCATGAGTTCTGCTTGCTGGCATGCTCGTTTTTGCACTGTGAAAGCTTGCCTTGTGATCTCAGTTTACGCTGAAGTGCTCCTATAACAGCTCCATCTCAGAAAAACCTGCAGTGTTAGCTTTAACAAGTGCCTGTGGTATCCTGCTAAAGACACAAAGTTTGGCAATAAAAATGGGGGAGGGGGTTATATGCCAGGACCTTTGGAGATATTCTCTTGCTTGTGAGGAAAAACCAAAGTATAATGTGGTGTGTATCATCAATCATTGCATCATAATTCTGTTGTTTGAGATACAAGCCAACTCCACAGGGTTGTTGCTTGTGAGGAAAAACCTAAGTACTGTATAATGTGGTGTGTATCATCATTGCGTCATAATTCTGTTGTTTGAGATACAGGCCAACTCCACAGGTTTGTTGCTTGTGAGGAAAAACCTAAGTATAATGTGGTGTGTATCATCATTGCATCATAATTCTGTTGTTTGAGATACAGGCCAACTCCACAGGGTTGTTGCTTATGAGGAAAAACCTAAGTATAATGTAGTGTGTATCATCATTGCATCATAATTCTGTTGTTTGAGATTCAAGCCAACTTCACATGGTTGTTGTGAGGAAAAAACACATGTGTGTCAGTCAGATGTATGCTGGGGGGGCAGTGGCGGGGGGGGGGGTGCAATTTCAGTGCTTGCCCCGGGCGCCGTTTTCCTTAGTAACGCCTCTGTGCCCAGTAGGCCATAGGACTGGGTGGCAACTCTACCTATTATGGGTTTTGAAATATGGACAACTTTTTCTGACAATCTTGCATGCTCCCTGAAGAATTCATTTCTTCCTGTTTCAAGGCAAGCCTGATCCTGATAATTATCTGTTATAGCCATGTTTAAAGAAAGGCATATGTGGGTCACTTAGGCTATTATTTAATCTTCTCTAGGAGCTGCTATTTTTTTAAAAAAAACAAAAAACACCACAGTTTACATTCGGCTGTCCCGAGGCACTCATCACTTGTGGAGCAGATAGCAAGCAAGCAGCAAATGGGATTGATGATGGGGATTAAAACTTGAATCACTGGGGAGGGGGGAAAGGGTTGTTTGCTGTAGTTGACAGCAATTGCAGTTGGGTGGGAAATCTAACAGCAGTACATGCAAACATTTCAAGGGAAATGAGTTGAGCGAGCTTCTGTTTTGTTTCATCTCGCTTTTGATCTTATAACATCAGGCTGTTTATTCAGAGCTTTTGTGTTTACCTGCGGCTGCCATGACTACATTTCTGTCAGTGCAACTGGCTTAATGCTGTTTGAAGGCACCATAAACTGATGACCACATGCCAGGCTCACCTGCCTGCATCAAAATCACATTGTTTAATGGTACACCTTGTGAATGATGCAGAGGTATCATAATATTTAGATGAGCAGGAGAATAATAGCTCCATCTCTCTCTCTCTCTCTCTCTCTCTCTCTCTCTCTCTCTTTTAACTGGTTGTATTTTTCTTTCCCCTGGCAGGATGAACAATGTTAACAAACAGAAATTAAGGCACTGAAATAAATACTTCTCTGAAACATAGTTACAGGAACAAACTGACAGAGAAATGACAGACAGAACGTTCCTTGAAGCTCAGCTTACAAGCCTGTTTGTGGCCAAGTCTCTGTCTTAGACAGAGAGGGCAAGGCCTTGGACTTGTGCCCTGAGGCCCATTCCCAACAACACCGCTAGTCTCTGGGTTTTCCCTAGTTTGATCTGATGCTCAAACTAAAACACACAGGTAAGCAGCCCTTCATCACTGGGGGGAAGGCTGCAGGTTTGCAAGAAGCCTTCTTCATCCCAGAGCCAGCGTGGTGTAGTGGTTAGAGTGCTGGACTAGAACCAGGGAGACCCGAGTTCAAATCCCCATTCAGCCATGAAACTAGCTGGGTGACTCTGGGCCAGTCACTTCTCTCTCAGCCTAACCTAATTCACAGGGTTGTTGTGAAAGAGAAACTCAAGTATGTAGTACACCGCTCTGGGCTCCATGGAGGAAGAGCGGGATATAAATGTAATAATAATAATATTATAATAATCCCTACTCTGAAAGCTTTGTTGAGGTGATTCTCACAACCGCAGAAAAGGGGGCTAAAGGAGCCTAGCCCGCTTCCCTGTGGTCATGAGCTGCAACAGGAACCGTGCGGCTCCTGGCAGAAAACCACGGAAAGTATCCCCCCCCCCTTAAATGAGATTAGTGGAGTGAGCGTTCTACTAACCCCATTTGACTGATTGTGTGCCGCCGTGCTGTGGCAACACACGAGTAGCTCCCCTACCAGGAGGTTACAAGCAGCCTCCCAGCACGGGGGTCTCCCCAGAATGCCTCGTGCACTCACACAGGGCATCCTGGGACTTCCGGGGGCCGGGGGGGGCCGATCCCCGCAACCCCAACCAGCTCGGTGACAGAGCCAGTAGTCGTGTGGGCAGCCGATCTGGCCACCCAGGGCGAGTGATCTGCTTGTGTGCGGGGAGAGTGGGCTAAGCCCATTCTTCCTGCACTGCCCACTAAAATTCTCCACACTGCTCGTGTGGAGAGCCCCGTTCTGTAGCAGATTGGGGGGGGAGGGAGCCATTTCCATGGCTCTCCCTTCCCTCCAGAAGCTCTTTCAACTGGTATAAATCTATTCCTGAATACTGTGTGGACCTCAGGAATGCCAGCAGGAGAAATGTGGCGGGAGGGAGGGCACCCTCCCCTGCTCCGTAAAGGTAAGCCCCCACCACCAGCGAACTATCCAACTGACGGTTCATGCACATCCCTACTGTGTGCACACCCAATAAAGGGCTGTGTGTCAGCCAAAATCAAGGTAAGAATGTGGGGGGAAGTAATTGTGTGCTAGCCACGATCTGGGCAGGGCAGAGCAGCATATGCTTTTCCTCCGCCCTCAAGACAGTGCTGGGTACATGATGTGGGTTTGCTGCAGCCGTCCTCCCCAGACCATGAGGTTGTTCTCACAAGCAGCCAAGACCGGGCTATGGCAGCTAAGCCCAGGCTTGGCTGCCCAAGGGAACCGCTGGGAGCCACAGGGCAAACCTGTGGTGGCAAACCTTGGTGGCAAACCTGGCTAAGAACCCAGACAGTTAAATGAGGTTAAGGGAGCAAGCACTCCCTTAATCCTGTTTACTTGACTGTGCGTCAGTGCCGGCTGCTTTCAGCCAGCACTGAAACACTGACAGGCGCCGGCCCATCCCTGGGGGATACCCACAATGCACTGTGCACTTGCGCAATGCATTGTGGGATTTCTGGGCACCAGGACAACGCATTCCCAACCCCCGCACCTCTGAGCGGCCCGTGGATCGCCTGCTCATGGATCGTCAGCAACAACACAAGGATCGTCTGCGGCAAAGGCAGGCTTCTTCTCCCTTCCCTGTCGACCAGCCTCAAGCCCTCTTGCACAATTGTGAGAAAGGGCTCCATGACTAGCACACAATCCCTTTCCCACCCTCCTACCTTGATTTTTGCCAACACACGACCATTTCTCAGGAGTGCACACGGGACTTAACTGGAATGCCTCCTTCCCGGCCCAGTGATTATTCCCTTCATTCTCACATATCTTTCTGTCTTTGCAGCGATAACCACAACCTGGCTCAAACTCCTTCGGCTGTCTTGAAGCATTTGCACTGGTAGAGTCCAGAAATCCGGGATCTGGCCTGGAGCATGTGAACCATGTGGCTCTCTCTTCTTTTCAAATACCTGTTCAAATCTGGGCTGAGTCACACAACCTGCCCACCAATTCAGATCTTCCTGAGAGGCCTTTCCCTGGGTGCCCCCATTCTCGGAGATGACGTGGCTCAAAAGAGAGCCTTTTCAGCAGTGGTGCCAAAATTATGGCCTTCCCTCCATAGGCAAGTTGCCTAGTGCCTTCATTGTTATCCATACGAATATGGCAAACATTTATATACTGCTTTTCAACAGAAGTTCCCAAAGCAGTTTACATAGATATAGATCAGGGCTGCTCAACTTCAGCCCTCCTGCAGATGTTGGCCTACAATTCCCATAATCCCTGGCTATTGGCCACTGTGTCTGGGGGTTATGGGAGTTGTAGTTCAAAAACAGCTGGGGGGCCTAAGTTGAGCAGGCCTGATATAGATAGATAGATAGATAGATAGATAGATAGATAGATAGATAGATAGGCTCCCTGTCCCCAAAGGGCTCACAATCTAAAAAAGAAATGTAAGATAGACACCAGCAACAGCCACTGGAGGGTGGTTATGCTGGGGTGGATAGGGCCAGTTGCTCTCCCCCTGCTAAATTAAGAGACTCGCCTCTTTAAAAAGTTGCCTCTTTGCTCTATTAGCAGGGGATCTGTTATTATTATTTTTTATTATTATTATTAACATTTTATATCCCGCTTTTCCTCCAAGGAGCCCAGAGCAGTGTACTACATACTTGAGTTTCTCCTCACAACAACCCTGTGAAGTAGGATAGGCTGAAAGAGAAGTGACTGGCCCAGAGTCACCCAGCTAGTTTCATGGCTGAATGGGGATTTGAACTCGGGTCTCCCCGGTCCTAGTCCAGCACTCTAACCACTACACCACGCTGGCTCTCCTATTAACAGAGCAACTACTAACTTGGATCCTTTAAGAACCAAGTGAAGCCTATCCTGTTCTTCTTTCTGGCTTTGTAGGATTTCTATCCCCTTTTAATTGAATGATCTGCTGTTTTATCTGGTTTTTTTAGTTGCTGTCTTACTTTTCTGTCTGTGGCTTTATTTTGCATTTTAATTGCCTGTAAGTAGCTTTGCGTTGCATTGTATTTTTAATTGCTTTATTGTAAGCCACCTTGAGGCAGTTGTAAAAGACAAGATAAAAATACATCCAATCAATAAATAAACTATGTTTTGTGTTTTCTTTCAGCCTGCAACTTGTTGCGAGTGGGGCGTTACTCACTAGACTGAAGAAGCAGCATATGTCAGAAATGAATTCTTCTTGCAATGATCCCAATTCAATGTGCCATCACAAATGTTATATTGGAATCTGTGCATGTGGTAGAAAACACAGATGATCACTTTGTCATGTCCACAATCTATCCAAGAGGACAAAAAAGCAAACAAACAAAAAATTGGTTTGTGCAGATTGCCTCGGCAAACCATGCTTTGTCTTTCAAACTCAAAATGCTTGCATGGAAAAAGCAAGGCAAGGCATGAACGGAACGGACGGAAATAGCCTATCACCAGATTGCATTGTTCTTTTCCCTTTTGCAAGCCTCATCTTGAAGTCTGGCCTTTCAGTACCGCATGCCTCCTCTTATTTAGAACAGGGATGGGCCAGTCTAAAAACAGCGCCTGTACACACAACTGTCTTAAAGGCTGGGCCGTAGCTGACACGCCTTGAGCCCCTCAGCGGGGTTCTTCTAGCTAAAATATCTTCAGATGTTCTTGGCTGGCTAGAGCTATTTTCCTAGCCTCCCGTTTCCCGGCCTAATGCAAAGATCCACGGAAGCTAATGAATGCCCTGTTTCCCAGTGAGCCGCTCTGACCTAGCTATAAAATGCTTTTAGTCAGCTAACTGGATAAAAGAGCTTAAAATAGTGTGGCCTTTACTTTTTATCAGCTTAAGATTTTCCAGCCAACCAATCTATTTATTTATAGTTTACAGTACAGTTGCAGATGGACTGGTTTATTTCTATACTGATCCTCAGCAGGGAAGGGAAAACAGCACAAGATTTAACTCTTTGCATTCTCATCCCAAGCACGATGGCAAGTTCAGTGAGTGGTGAGAGGAGAGCTGGTAGCAAGCATGATGTGTCCCCTTAGCTGAGCAGGGTCCACCCTGGTTGCATTACAATGGGAGACTACAAGGCTATTCATACGATTGTAGAAAATCAGGCTAGCCTCTGCTCAGCCCAGTGGTTCTTGAGCAGGTAACCCGCTTGCTAGCTTAATTACCGCTTGCAAGCTTGCTAGCCAAATTTTCTACAATAGAAATCTGATTTTTGCTAGCCCAATTTTCTACAATCGTGAGAACCACCGGGCTCAGCTGCGAGCCCGGTGGTTCTTGAGCAGGTAACCCGCTCAAGTAGCCTGCCCCTTAAATTGGGTTTGCGGGGCGAGCACTCCACAAATCCAGGTGTTTTTATCGTGAGTAGTCGCAGTGCGGCTCCGTGCCACGGTTACTCATGAGAAGACCCTTGGAGGGAGGCTGAAAAACAGCCTCCTGGCTCGGGGGTCTCCCCAGTATGCCCTGCGCACTCGCGCAGGGCATACTGGAGCTTCCAGGGGCCGTGCGGCCCCCAAACTCCCCAGCCCCTGCCGGCTCCATCACAGAGCCAGCAATCGTGTGGGCAGCCAATCTGGCCGCCCAGAGCTCCCACCCTGCTCATGTGCAGGGAGAGAGGGTTTAGCCCGCTCTTCCTGCTCACTCTTACAAACCGGGTCTCACTGATCATGAGACCCGGCTCTACATGTGTGAGCACTGTAAGATATTCCCCTACGGGGATGGAGCTGCTCTGAGAAGAGCATCTAGGTTCCAAGTTCCCTCCCTGGCATCTCCAAGATGGGGTTGAGAGAGATTCCAGCCTGCAACCTTGGAGAAGCCGCTGCCAGTCTGGGTAGACAATATTGAGCTAGATGGACCAGTGTTCTGACTCAGTATATGGCAGCTTCTTGTGTCCCTGTGATGACTTTCTAAACAGCTTTCTGGCACAATTTTTGCCTGTCTTTTCATCCGAGGAAGTCTTTGTGCCTGCAGGTCTTGGAGATGCATGGGTTGCTATTTTTTAATCCCTTTGTAAGCATAAGAAATATCTTATGGTTTGCTTTTTACATCTAAATAGGTTTTTAATAAACATGATAATGAGGATTCCCTGTCTAGAAATTGCCACAGTCTTGCACAGCAATTTCTTTTGTAGGATGCCTGCCGGATGGTGCCTAGAAATGTTTCCCCATGCGTGTTATCATTTCAGCCCGAAGATTTTTCTGCTCACAGGAAGGCCAGTCTCCTGCACTTGTCCTTGGCTATCTTGCATGGCAGATTCTGCCTAACACTAGACAATGTGACACAAGACACGTCAAGGGTCACACACAGCAGGGTGCGACAGATGCCTTTTGTGTTTCTCATGTCTGTACATCTCATTCAGATGTAAAACGTATGCCAGCTAAGAAGTACACTGGTTTCAAAATGGCTCTTGTTAACTTTGTGAACGAATACGAATAGATGACTACGATGAATATTTATCTACCGCTTTGCAACAAAAGTTCCCAAACCATTTACAAATACACAAACAAATAAATACATAAAATAAAATGGTTCCCTGTCCCCAAATGGCTCAATCTAAAAAAAGAAACATAAAATAGACACCAGCAATAGCCACTGGAGGGATGCTGTGCTGGGGATGGATAGGGCCGGTTACTTTCTCCCTGCTCAGTAAAGAGAATCACCGCTTTTTAAAGGTGCCTCTTTGCTCAGTTAGCATTGCTAAGATAGCAACATTATCACCACATTGTGATAGCATTCACAAGTAGCACAGAAGCAGTTCAAACGCGTTTGTAGTGTAACATGGGAAAACATCCTGAATTGTAGCTTCAAATGCAGCTGAAGTTAGTCATTTAGTCTGGAAATGCTATCCCATGTTCACTAATCTTTTATGGTGAATCCAGACAACAACATTGCCAACCCAAGGTTTTTTGTGTTATCCTTTGTCTTTTTAAGATATGATTGGGGCCAGGGGCATATCTAGGTGGGGCAGGCAGAGCACATGCCCCAGGCTCCACTTGAACGGGGGCACCATTTTTTAAAATTAAAAACTTTTTAAAAATGGCTGCCGAAAACAAAATGGCCACTGCACATGCTCAAATGGCCTCTGTGAGGTCCTAGGCCAGGCCTCGCAGAGGCCATTTGTGCATGGATGGTGGCCATTTTGTTTTTAGTGGCCATTTTAAAAAAAATTAAAATGGTCACCACACATGCTCAAATGGTCCCTGCGAGACCCTAGAGGCCAGCGGGGGGAGGGGGAACCTTTGCATACCCCCCATGGCCTTTAGGAATCCCCCCAAAGGGGCTACAGGTAAAAATAATTTTTAAAATGTAATTATAATATAAGCCACTGTACACATATTTAATTTGGCACTATGTACAGAGAATCAGGGCTTGTGAATACTGAGCTGAAGCTTATGAGCTAGGATTGTATTCATTTGCTCTTACTTTGCTTCTTGTGATAAGTGAGTTAAATGTGATGTCTGAATAATATGGCTATTAATGGTGAGTTTGTCTTTGAATCAGGGTGAAATCCTTAATATTAAGGCCCACTGGGAGTTTCTTGCTCTCTTTCTCTCATTTTAACTGTCTTTTTGAAATACCAGAATATATTCCAAGCAGTGACACAGTTTTCTCTGTATATCCTTTAATTATTTTCAGAGTATCTGGGAAAAGTCAAATTCTCCATTTATTTTTAAAACTTATGTAATAGTGATGCTACATGCATAGTAGAGAATTAGACAGGCACTTCTGTTTTGTTTTCCAAGTACACCTCCACATTGTAATTGGGTATTCCATGAGCCCCAGCATACTGAAATTTGTAGTTTTCTAGCATTTTTAGGTCTGGCTAAGTCCACCGCTAAATAGTTTTTGAAATATTAAAAGATTAACGAGCTTGACTTGTATTTTTCAGCTGATATTATGGTAAAGTTATCTGAAAGATGGGTGTCAGATGTTTGGACGGGGGCGCAATTTCAGTGCTTGCCTTAGGCGCTATTTTCCCTAGATACGCCTCTGATTAGGGCAGATTTATATATACTGTATTTGTGTGTAGGAGAGAGAGAGAGAGAGAGAGAGAGAGAGAGAAGCTATAGCTCCATGATGCTCAGAGACCCTAGTGTGGAAACAACCTGCCTTTGGATCTGCCCACCCAGCCTTGTGTTTGTCTGAATACAGAGACCTGGGGTTGCTTTGTTTTGGCAATTTAAATGGACTCTGGTAGTCCAACAACCTTTTTATTCCAGTTCCATGAGGCTTTTGTTATCATAAGGGCAGATCTGCACACCCCTGCTCTTTAGGAAAAGGCTCTGCTTCACTGTATCCTCCGCTGGCTTCTCAGATCTTTTATTGTTCTTTTGTTCTGGTCAAGCCTCTCTTGTTTTCCTATGAGCATTATGAGCATTACTCCTTTTACTCCCACTATCTCAGTGCTTCACTGGCCGTGTCTCTTCACTTACCCCAAGGCTATATGTATAAACTCAAAGAGGTCATTCACACAAGCAAAAACTGCCCAGGTTTGGGAGCTGTGTGTGATCCCAATTTTTGGTTCTGTGGAAGCAAAACTATTTCATAGGAGGAAAAGCTGCTATTATTTATTTATTTATTTATTTATTTATTTATTTATTTATTTATTTATTTGATTTCTATACTGCCCTTCCAAAAATGGCTCAGGGCGGTTTGCACAGAGACATAATAAATAAATAAGATGGATCCCTGTCCCCGAAGGGCTCACAATCTAAAAAAAACAACATCAGATAGACACCAGCAACAGTTACTCTCCCCCTGCTAAACAAAGAGAATCACCATGTTAAAAGGTGCTTCTTTGCCAAGTTAGCTACCCAATTTTCCTCCTACCTTGCTTCCTCACAATCACTTCTTCCTCCTCCTACCTAGTTGTTTGCACACAGCCAAAAACTGAGAGCACACATAGCTCCCAAACCTGGGTAGAACACATTTTTTGCTTGTGTGAATGATCTGAGTACAACTCTCTAAAGATCATCAGGAGAGGTCCGTCTGCATTTGCCACCAGCTTGTCTGGTGGCTACGGAGGGACGAGCCTTCTCTGTTGCTGCCCCGAGGCTTTGGAATGCACTCCCTAAAGTGAAATAAGAGCCTCCCCATCTCTGACAATTTTTAAAAAGTCTTTAAAGACACATCTGTTCACCCAGGCTATTAACTAATACTGTTTTGATTGTTGTTAATGTTGTTTTAGAATATTGTTTTAAAATTTTAAAATTCTCATTAAATTTCTTGTTTTTATTTTTAACTAACGTTTTAATGTTGCTTTTGTTTTGTTGTAAACTGCCCAGAGACGTAAGTTTTGGGCGGTATAGAAATATGTTAAACAAACAAACAAACAAACAAACAAATAAAGCCTCTGTAGGACCACCTCCTCCCCAGGATTGCTGCCTATCCAACAAGGTCATTAGAGGGGGCTATACTCCATGTGCCAACATTGAGAGCAGTTCATGGCTTGATGGGCTATGTAGAACAACAACATCTGGGGCCCCAAGGTTGGGAATCCCTGCCCTACAGAATAGGGCTAAATCGATTACTACAGAGTAAACTGGTAACTGCAGAGTAAAACTGGCCATTGGTTGTGCCAATGACAATCCCTTAACACTGCTGGTATAGGATCATTTTTAGTGGTCAGGGGGAGTGAAAGTCTGGATCATGCTCACTCATTTAAAACTGAAGCTGAGACTTTGTGCTCTGGCTGAAAGCCTTGCCGTTCTAGCTGTCATTCTTGTCGAAAGGGATTAACTGTGGATACTATGAGTAGGGGGTGGGTGGGCAGGAGGCATTTCTGCAGTGGATTCAGACAGAGTGCTTGTGGCAACAGCAAGCGTACAACAAGGAAAAGAAAAAAAGCTGAACATCGGTCCCCTTGCTACATATTCCCAAGCTAGGAAAAGCAACCTTGGGAAGGGAGCCACGCAGCCTTTTGATACTCAGAACTCTGACAATGTGTTGGCTGCCACATGTGATCTCTGGGAAAGAGACTCAGAGTACTACCGCTTGTTTCCAGCTGCCTTTGCCAGGAGCTGAGGCAGGCAGTGACAGCAGAAAATTATAATCAGCAAGTGATTGTCTACATTAACCACACAGATGTGAACCTGAGCCAAGATGCTGCTGCTGCTGCTGCAGCACAGGGCCTCTCAAACTTGAACCCCCCAGAGGCTGTTGGACTAAAACTCCCATCATCCACTGTGGTCAGAGATGACGGGACATGGGAGTTGTAGCCCAACCATGGGACCCAAGTCTGAGAACACCTGCTGCAGCATTTGGACTTTGGACTTGAGGATCACAGAGTCCAATCCCCACAATACAAAAGGCCCGCTCGTACAGTGAGGCTATTCACACACACGTGCAAAACCGGGTTAAGGGAGTTTTGGACACACATGTGTACTGCTGGGATTGGGCTGCTCCCGGTGGCCCCATGGCGGCAAACCTGCCTATGAAGCCTCTCTTTAAAACGAGGTTGAGGGAGCAAGCCCTCCCTGAACCTTGTTCTAACGAGCATCTGTCAGCCACGGCTGCAAGTAGAGGGGAGCGGGATCGCCATAATGCACCGTGCACTTGTGTGATGCATTATTGGAGCTCCAGGGGGCAGGGTGATGTGGGGGCGACACATCCCAGCACCCCAACCCTCTGAACTGCTGGCAGCAGCCAGTGCTAATCTAGGTGGGCAATGATATTGCAGTGAGGTAAGCCCTTTAGGGCTTCTTCCCTGCAAACCCTGTAGTCCTTTCTCACTGCTCACGAGAAAGGGCTCGTCATATTCAACATTTCTATGACGAGTGTACAGTGTACACAGGAACAGTCATTCACATGTTATGTTGAACGCAGGTACAGAAGTACATTCCCTAACAGTACCATGCATTTGAAGGGTTCACTTTTAAAATGAACACAGCTACAGTCCTTCACACAAAACCATGTATGAGTGTATAGATGTCTGTACACTTGTACAGCATAATGTCTGAATTGCGCTAAAGTACATGAGGCAGACATAAAACTAATCACTAGCTCTCAGGTTAACCTTCCTCACAGGCTTGTTGCAAGGATAAAATGCCTTTAATATCCTTCATGGAAAGGAGTGGTAAATATGTAATAAATACATATTTAGACTTGCTCGGTTTGCCACTCGATTTCAGATCGCTGGATTCAGAACCCTAACTGGAAAGGGAGAAACAGCAGTGCAATCCTAGGCATATTTACTCAGAAGTAAGTCCTTCTGTATTCAGTGGGGCTTACTCCCAGGTAAGTACTGTCTTTATAATTTTTTTCTTCATTGATTACACATTTGCTACTAGTGGAGAAAAACAACTCCATATAGTAGTTACTATGGGTGGAATATATTCACTGGCAAATGTGGACTCTCACAGAAATTAACACCACAGATAGTATAATGATGGTGGTAATTGGTTGCATATTTATTTATTTATTTATTTATTTATTTATTTATGTACATGTTATATCCCACTCTTCCTCCAAGAAACTCCATGAGTTTCTCCTCACAACGACCCTGTGAAGTAGGTTAGGTTGAGAGAGAAGTGACTGGCCCAGAGTCACCCAGCAAGTATCATGGCCGAATGGGGATTTGAACTCGGGTCTCCCCGGTTCTAGTCCGGCACTCTAACCACTAATTCCTCTGAGAGTTCACATTCACCAGTACTATTTACCCAGGTCCAGCCTCAGAATTATGGGGACCTCTGGGCAAGTAATTTTTGTTACCATCTATATTCTGGGTCTATCAACTGCAGTAAATTCCTGTAAGGACCCATATGAAGACCTTCAGTTATGGGAATATACTCACATGCCCAACAATTACTACCACTCTAACTATGCTAGTGTTAATTCATATACTTTTATCCTTCACCAACCGCTAGGGTTCCGTGCTGGCAAAACCTCACCATTGGCAGATTTGCAGTTAGCGAGGCATTAAAGTCTACGTAAAGCAGCAGGTTAGGGGAACCATGACCGCAAAAAGACCTAAAAATAAAGGGGGAAATTCAAAAAAATGGTTTTTTTAAATCACAAAAAAATCTTGCAATATTGCCAAGAGTTACCAAGAAGAATGAGCCGATTGAACCTCTGGAAATTTTTTGAACTCCCCAAAATCACTCAAAGGCATTTTAAATTGGCAACGGACAGCAAGGTGATTCAGCCAGTGCTGGGTTTCCAGCCTGGCCAGGAGTGCCTTTCCCTGTCTCGAAAGGCAGAGAGAGGGGTTTCCAGCCAGGCTGGGAACTCAACACTGGCTGAAGCTTCTCACAATCAACAACAACAACAAATGGGTCAGATGCAGGGAACATGGCTAGGCTGGACAGGGAGCGGCGGCCGGGTTCTTTGGGACCGTCCGCACAATGGTTTTGACTGTCTTGAGGGATTGTTCTTCAAGTTGAGAAATTTCCCAGTCTTTTGTTCAAGACCTCTTTCCACCAGCCTTGGTCTCTGCATTCCATTAGTTCTGCCCAGCTGGTTGTCTGTAATCTGCCCTCCAAGTCTGCCAGCATTCCTCTCCATTGAGTTACACTGGGGCATATTGTGGGGGGAGGAGGTTACGTTGTTGTTGTTGTTGTTGTTGTTGTTGTTGTTGTTGTTGTTGTTGTTCTTCTTCTTCTTCTTCTTCTTCTTCTTCTTCTTCTTCTTCTTCTTCTTCCTCCTCCTCCTCCTCCTCCTCTTCTTCTTCTTCTTCTTCTTCTTCTTCAAACTTTTGTGAAACTAAGGAATTGTTAATTTGGGGTTACAATCTGCTGATACCTGAACGTGGCCTTTCAAAACTGGCTTGATCATAATTGTGACCTTTCGCTTCAGACGCAGATAATGTCCTGTGGAGAAGACGAAATAAAGCAGAAATCCGCATAAAATCCTGTTGTCATTCTGTGGCCACATGACCAAACATTATCCAGAATCTGTGCGTCATGGGTAAGAAAGACCCATGAGACTTGGCAGGTTTCTTTGAGACATCTGGGAAGCAACTGGCTTCTGCTGAGATTTCCTTCCTGGTCAAAGTGACACTGCTGTGAGGAAGAAAACATTTTGAAATACAAAGTAAAGTTATGAATCATCCAGAATGGGATTTCACCCTCCTCCTTTTCAAGCACCACAAATATGATTGCCTCAGAAAAGAAAATTCAAGTTATCTAAAAAGACCAAGACTATTTGAACAAAGGGAACGAGGCTTCTTTTCTTCCCTCTTTTTATTTATTGTAAAGGTAAAATGTGCCGCTGAGTCGGTGTCCACTCCTGGCTACCACGGAATTGTATCTATTATTAAACTTAAATTCTGCCCTTCAGCTCAGCTAGAACTCCCTTGGCAGCTTGCAGTTATTAAGATAAAACAATGAAGCAGTCGCTAAAAACAAATTAAGAGGTTAAAAGACCATGGTGAATAAAAGGGCCTTTGCCTGGCACTGAAAGGGAAAACGATTCAGCTCCAAGAGTGCTTCTCTGAGGAAAGAGTTCCACAGGCAAGGCACCATGCCTAAAAAAGCCCTGTCCCCGCTCACCTCTAGTGTTCCCTATAACAGGGATTCCTAAATGTTGTTGACTACAATACCCATAGGTATCAAAGGCCATTGCAGCAGGCGATTATGGGAGTTGTAGTAAACACCTGGGAATCCTTGTTACAGGGACCATGGGTCACCACTCATGTCACCCCAGGAGCACTCCAGAGTAGGACCTCTGAAGATTATCTCAGTTCTTGAGCAGGTTCGTGTGGCTGTTCACGGGACTAGAACTTTTAACTGTATTCTGAATAAATTGACTGGAAGTCAATGAAGAATAGTTTAAGAACTAGTGTGATGCAGGGGTGTAGCTATAATAGGATAAGGGGAGACAGTTGTCTGGGGGCCCACTGCCTTGGGGGGGCCCCTGAGGCAATTCACATGACTGACTCCCCCAGGCGCACACCCGCCCAGGCTTCCTTCAGTTGTATTCATCCTCCGAAATTGATGTGAGTGTTAAGACCTGGAGCTACCAGAACAGCATGTCTTTCTCTAGTACCATTCAATGACTTGCATCGTCCACAATTTACAAAATCTTTTACAAAATAATTTAGGATGATGTTCTATTGTGGCACAAAGGTTATTATAGATAGATAGATAGACAGACAGACAGACAGACAGATAGATAGATAGATAGATAGATAGATAGATAGATAGATAGATAGATAGATAGATAGATATAGTTACCACTATTCAGCCTCATTTAAGATTCCTTTATTTCATGAGCTGAGCTTCAGTGCGGGGGGGGGGCATTTTAAAATCTTGTCTCTGGGCCCACTCCAACCTTGCAATGCCCCTGGTGTGATGTGTTCCATCTCACCAGCCAATGGTCAGATGGAATGCATCAAAGGTTAGTAGCTGTATTTTGGAGCAAGTGACATTTCTTAAGGATCTTCAAAAGCAGCTCTATGGACAATGCACTGTAGTAATTGAACTGGAGGTTGCCTAAGTGCAGTGACAAGGCCAAGCTATCTCTGTCCCGGAGAGGTCGCAGCTGGTGCATCGTCCATAAATGGTGCAAAGTGTTTATGCCACTAAGGGGGTAGATCTTCCCTAACCATTTCAGGATTCCCCCCTCATCTACACATATATATATTTCTCTAAGGCATACCCCTTGTTAATCCCATGCGCGGCAGCTCTCTCTAGAGTTCATGAGCGAGCTGCTGGCAGGGGGAGAGGAAAGCAGCAGCACCAGCGGACAAGCAGCTGAGGCGGGAAACAAAACATTGGGGGGGGGAGAAAATGGCAGTGGGCAGGTAGACAGAGAAATGGCAGCGGCGAGCAGGGGAAGAAAATGGTGGTGGCATCGGTGGGCAGGGAAAGCAATTGGCATCAGTGGGCGAATGAGGGAAACTAGAGGCGCAGATGCACTGCGCCCAGCCCAGCTTGTTTTATTTAATTCCTTCCCTGTCAAACCTAAGAACCCATACCCCCCCCCCAAAAAAGTATATATTTTTCTACCTCAAATGAAAAGGAATTGTTCCTCAAGATTTCCATCTGTCTGTACCCTTGGGGACCCATAGACAAAGCTGAATCAAACAGGACCCTCAAGCTGTGTTCTCGATCTTTTGGGCAGTGCAACCACATGTACCATTCGTAACAGGCAAAACTGTATTGGCATATTAACCATGGGCATGTCTACACTGCAAATGTACATGCAATTCTAAGCATGTTTACTCAGCAGTAAGTCCCATTGGCCTAAATGCAGCTCACTCCCCAGTAAGTATGCTTAGAATAGCAGTCTTTCATAGTCACTCCCCAGAGAACCCTGGGAATTGTAGTTCTGCGAGGGAGGCTGGAAATCTCAGTAGACCACTTTCAGCCTTTCGTTTTACAAAGTACATATCTGATAATTAAGGATGAAGCTTTTATTTTGCATTTTACCTTCTATGTATGCTTTGAGATCAGTCATTTTCCTGGTTCAACTTGAAAGTGGAACCAAAAGTTCTTAAGAATATCCTCTGTCACATAAACTCAGAGAAGGTGGGCAAAGCTATGCAGTTAAGAGTCTTATAATAATCTTTCTGAGCTGATCCCTTTATCTCTGGCAACACTGGAGAAGGCTTTGTATGCTGTCTCCTTGAGGGCAAAGCCAGGAACTGGTTTCATTTTGAATGCACACTTAGATGCAACGAAACCCGGTGGGTCTGTACCATAGATTCCACTTAGTGAGCCAGACTCACAAATTTTGGCCATTGGTACCATCTCTGAAGATGAATGCTAAGAGTGATTTTTGGTGCCTACCCCCACAGAAGATGAAAAATAGGTGATCGCATCCAGTGGTGCATTTAGGCACAGACCATGGGGCAGGAGTCTTTGGCCTCGTGAATCCTGGGGGGCCTCCAAATTCTCAGGGGAGGGGCCTCCCCAGAGCCCCAAGGCCCTGTTGCTGCTCCCCGCCACAGGATGCGACACTCCATAATTCCTTTTTTTTTTTTCACTTTAAATTTGTATTGGTTTTTACAATAGCTTTAACATTTCAAATTACCTTCATGTATCTAATTCTACATAAGAAATTATTGACTATATGCTGAGATGGCAAAGCTTACAGCACTTACAAGAGAGGAAAATTTGGACTGTTTCAAAGAAGACTTGGGAACTATTTTTGCTTTACTTAAAGAATTATTTTTCCAATATGGAGTTTTCAGTAGAGTTTGAAATATAGTAATAACAGCAGCTTGGGTTGGGTAAAATTGAGTAGCATTGTGAGTATGTATGTTTGGAATTATTATAGCAACGGTTTATATGTATAGTTATTGTGAACTGTGCAGATAGGCAAGCAGGAAGTCAATAATTACTTATGTGACACTCCATAACTCCTACTGCATATATGAGGAGGCCAGTCTGCAGGCCCAGAGAGGCCCACCACAGCCACTGCCAGGAGATGAGTGGGAAGTGGTAGCCAAGGGGAAATAGTGGGCGGGGGGGGCAGAAGCGTGTTTAAAAAATAAAGGGGGCCTTGCAGCGTGGTGGGGGGCCTCCGAAGCCTCAGGTCCGGGTGCCAAAAATAGCTAGGTGTGCCTCTGATAGCATCATTGCACTTATTATCACCCCTTCATTATCCCTAGCCCCAGATAATTAGGGTGAAACTGCAGTCATTTTTGCTCAGAGCAAAGGGTAAGGGTTAGCGTGAGGCTTAGAGCCAGAGTCATGTTAGGGTAACATGAACAAATTGCCAGACTCTCTCCATGGAGAGCATGGAAAACATTCCTGCCACCTGTCCTCTCTATTCCTCTGATGTCAATAACATTTTATAGTAGTTTCTGTGTTTTTAAAAAAACATTTTAAAGCATTTAAAAGACTCTTGCAAATGTGGCTGCTGCAGACCTGATGGACGGGACAACAAAAGCATTATAACACAGTAGGCCTGTACACAAAATAATCAAAATCAGGGTAGAAGGCAGGCTACCCGGTTACATCAGCAGCTACCCCTGGAGGCTTTACACACAGGGATTTGAGTTCTAATCTCCTGCAGAATGGAGTGTGCCAGTCCACATAATAGCTACATTTACCCCGAAGTCCTTGTGGGCTATCAGGGACCGGTACAAACAGGACTTTGGTTTTCCTCGAATCAAGGCTGTGCATTCTGGCTTAGTATGTCCGGCTTTAAAAAAAATCCTCTAGCTTCAGCGGCTTTTCTTGGTGGTGGTGGGGGTGGGGACCTGAGGCTTATATTATGCCCCACCGCTTCTCCCTTGATGTATGGAGTGGCCATGCCAGTAATGCGGCGTTTCCCAAAGCTCATTCCACCCAGCACCTCCCCTCATGTAGAAGCATGGAGGGGGGGGGTCTATAATTCTGCCAAGCAAGTTTTCACTGCTGCTTCCTTCCCAGGAAACCCAAGAATACCCTGAGCAGCTGCTCTGAACAAGCAGAACAAGGAGAAAGTGCAAGGGGGGAGGAGGAGCCCCCTTTGACTAGCTGAGGGTATTATTCCTGCACACACTTCCTTGCGAGGAGGATGTCCCACTGTCCCCAGCTGGGTTTCATTAGAACAAGCATGCAAAGGGAGGGTTGAAAAAGCAGCTGCTGTTCTGAATGGTGCTACACAGAGAGAGAGAGAGAGAGAGAGACACACACACAGTGCATGTACGATACTTGCCCCTTCCTTCCACAGGGTAAGGAAGTGGTCTCTCTTAAAACTTTCCCTGCCTCGCCCTACTACAGCCTGTCTTCTGCCCTTCTTCTGGGATGCTGCTCCTTCCCCTTGCTCTTCTTCCCCCTCTTGCCTTCCAGAGACCCTCCACACCTTCTTGGAAAGATTCTCCACCCCTCCCATCTCCCTCCTTTCTCATAGACTTTAGATATGCAGAATGGAGACTACAGCGAGGTTCAATGTAACCCGAGACCTTTGCGTCTGAGCTGATTCTATCGGCTGCATTTTTCTTCATGACACAGAGGAAGCACCCTGCCTCTTAAATGGTCTGGGGTGGGGTGGGGAGGGACATGAGGTGATGAAGGCAGTCGCTCACCAAGGCAAGGCTTGGAAACTTGTCATGCTGTTCTTCCGTAGCTGTCAAACTAACAACAAAAAGCTCTCTCACCTCCTCCTCTTATTTGTGATTGGTTGGAGGAAAAACCCGGAGCAAGCCGCTGGGAACACACAGGAAAAAGATCTGCCTGGGATTGAGGAGAGGAGCCGACCCTATGTGAACTGACCTTTTAATCCCCCGAATTAAACATCTTGAGAATCTGCTGCAAAGAATCTGCGAAGAGGAGATTTGTTCTTCAGATACCCCGGGGCACGAAGACATGTGTGAATAACTCCCAGGCAGCACAAAGCATACTGGGAAGGCCTTCAGAGGACTTTCCATGCTTGCAGCTCAATTACCTGGCTTAATCGTGTTTCCTGATCTGAACAGGTTCTGACTGTGTGCTTATCAAAAATCACAATGAGGATTTGGCTCCCCCAGATGGTATCAACCACTCCAACTGGCTCATGCACTAATTGCCCTCTGCATGCCAGAGCTCATGACTGCATGTGCTCTCTTGGTGCTGGTATCATGGTCATAGTATATTGTCAGAGGATCAGTGATGGATGAAGGTCTGCCAGCTCCACATCATTCATGGTCCTACATACCACACAGTCTTTCCCACAACTCCTCTTCCCTCATCAGCCTTCTGGGAACTCACTAGTAGACCAGACAAGGCCTCAGAAAATTGCCTCAGAAAATAGGTACTTGCAAACAGAAAATCAACACATAGTGGTTTTGTTTCTTAACAATGTAACCATCCAGTGATCACAGACTGGAAGTAGCCTCATCCTAGCTCAGTGTTTAGAATTTATTTCTGGCTTCCCAACTAAAAATTACCTCTCGGAGCCAAAATGATGAAGCATAATTAGCAGCTTCTCTCCAGGAAAAACCTTGGATTTTGTGGACGCTGAATAAATATATCCATAAATAGAGCACAGAACACAATTTGTGTTGCATTTCAAAAACCACTTGGCACAGAGAGCAAAAGTAAGGGACAGTATGCTAAACAAACCATGTAGTACTGTATAAACCTTCTCCTGGGCATTTTCCACACAGGACTTTTAAAGCCCTTTAGCTCACAACTCCTCCAGAATAGAGGGTGTGTATTCACATATCAGGCAGATTTACCCTGCTAGCTATTGGGGAGCACTTCACACACACTTTGAGTTTTTCACTGCACATTAGGGTGTAGCCTGATTTATTGTTTGTTTGTTTGTTAAAAAATTTATACCACCCTTCCAAAAGGCTCAGGGCAGTTTACATTAAAACACCATTAAAATCAATTAACAAAACAAAAATTATAAACTACATAAAATAATAATTAACAATTAAAACATCATAAAACACCAATTAAATAGCCAAAACAATTTTTAATAAAGTTTTAAAAAGCTGAGAAAGCTTGGTTAAAGAGATGCGTTTTCAGTTGTTTCTTAAAAATTGCCAGAGATGGGGAGGCTCGTATCTTATTAGGGAGCGCATTCCATAATCTTGGGGCAGCAGCTGAGAAGGCCTGACTTTATATCTGGGGTGGGGGTGGGGATCCACTTTTTGCATTGGTTTTGAGGGACAACTTTGAGTTCACAGGAAAGCCTGGCAGGAAACTCATGGAAAAGCCTGCTGTGTGAAGAACGCCTGGGAGTTATTCACACATGGCTTGATGCTGCGGGGTAAATGTTGAGTGAAGCCACTTTGAATTACACTCAAGGCATTGAAAGAAGCAGTCCCTCCCCTCTGCTCAGGGGGTGGGGGATGTGCAGGTTCACATCACATGCCTCCATGTTTTCCTTCTAGCCAATAAAAGAGAGAGAGAGAGAGAGAGAGAGAGAGAGAGAGAGAGATTTATAAAGCCTATATCTGCATTCCTAAAGAGGGTTTCCCTCTTACCATGTTAATGATTCTACATCAGTGCCTCTCCCTATTTGCTCCGGCGTTTTCAGAAAAAGTCGCTTAAAACCAGCATTTTAAATACCCAGAAATACATTGAGATAAGCTAGCATTCAGAAGACAAAGCCCGATTTGTGTGTGGACTGCTTCCAAGGATCTCAAATGGACTTCGGGGTAAGCTTGGCTGGTGTAAGCTTGGCACACACTCTCTTCCAGAGGAGATTCAGGGTAACAGCCCTGTCTGTAAAGCCTCCTCAAGCATTGTCTCCCCAGAGTCTGCAGTAGGACCTGGATGCTAAAGTTACCAAAATACAGATTTAACCCATATAGCAAAGCCATCATCTTAAAGACTAGCATTGCAGAGGGGTGAATACATTTAAATCAAATACAGCACACTAATCCAATCCCCATTCCTCCTCCTCCTCCTCCTCTCCCCACCCCCATATGCAAGGATTGGTTCATGTTTTTCTTACACTGGCAGTATAAGGGCAAATCTGATGAGATTATGCAGAACTGTGACTGGATCTCCTGTCTCTTTAAATTTTTGCAAAAAGCAGCAGCTGGGTGGGGGTGAATTTAAATAATACTTGCACATTCGAAAGCTACTATTATTTGCTCCATTAGGAAAATCATATGGGTACTCTTACATTTTCCCTAATAAGGCTAATAATAGCTTTAAGGAGGAGGGATTTTCCATTGGGGAAACTGTGCAAGGAGAAAGGGTTCCCCCAGAAGTCCCAGGATGCCCCGAGCGAGGGCATGGGGCATTCTGGAGAGACCCCCCGAGGCTGGGAGGCTTGCTGCAGCCTCCTGGTCAGGAGTCTACTCGTGAGTTGCCACAGCACAGAGCAGCGGGCTAGTCACTGGGCTCGCCTGTGAGCCCGGTGGTTCCCACGACCACTGGACAGCAGGCTGGGCTCCCTTAGTCCGCTTCCCAGCGGTCATGAGAATAGCCTCAATGTGTGGACAAGGGCTGTAAAGATAGCAATACCAGCAATATTCACCAGGCTTGAGCCTGGAAATGAACTTTGGGGACTTGTAATGCCAGATTCCAAAAAAGAAGTGAGTATCATGAGAGCACCCATAGTCTCTTCTGGCACAGATTAACACCCAGGCAGAAGAATTTCTGGCTTGGCCCATCCAACCACTCAGCTTCTGTCCCACCCAGTCTCTTGATTCCTTAAAAAACAAACAAACCCCATCATCCTAAGCACTTGCTGAATGGGGACTACAGCAGCAGCATTCTGACTGCAAGAAGTGAAGGGGGAAGGAAGGAAGATATTTCCTTCCCTCTGCTCTCCAGCACACTGGTAGTACATGAGAATTTTTTTTAAACCCTCTTTCTTTTAAAGCAGGGGGCAGGAGGACATCTTGTTGCCTCGCTGGTGTCCTAATAACCTTCAGTCTGAGGTAACCACCTCACCTCATGGATGGGCCATGCCTGTTTTTGTAATTTGCTGTCCTATCTTGCAGGAAAGATCTCTTGAACCCTCATCGGGAGTCACTAGAACTTCCTACTCCCAAGTAATCCCATTGGTTACATTGGATGCCCTCCAACCTTTTCAGGCAACAGAACCCACAATAATTTAACATTTCACTCCAGTGGAGTGCAGCGGTGATCCCAACATCCCAAGCATGGCACCCTGTGTGACTGCATGACTCACTGAGAATGTGAGCTTTTAGCAAATAAAAATGAACATTTCAAACACCACACTAATAAGGATCCATACTTCAACAGCTCAGTTCTCAGCATTTCATCTAAAGGGATATGCTGTGACTGACCTAAAGGCAATCTGGGAACTCATCAAGTGCATTTTACAGGCCAGTCACCCACAATCATCACATATTTTGCTTAGTTTCTTGTCAGCTGTCATGGGCACAAACGTCCTGGAAATACATAATACCAACATCTTCTGTCCATTCAAGCCAAACACAGATGACAGTGCTTCCCTTTGTGAATGTGCTTGCATCTCTGGGGCATGTCTGGCTTGTTGTGTCTCATAGTGCCTACACAGATCAACCCCTTGCTCAGGAGAGCCTCTGCCAGCTATTGATTGATTGATTGATCATGCTAGTCTGGGTCGACTCTTAACGATCACACAGATTCTCTCTCGGATTATCTGTATTCAACTTGGACTTTTAGGTCTCTCAGTGTGCATTCATCACTGTCGTACTGCCAGCTATACATGAGGAAAAAGTTATCCCTCACCACAATTCTCTGTGGGCAGGTTCAGATGAATCCGCACACATGAGAACAGCAAGGCCTCAGCAAGAATGTGCCTGCCCTGATGTCACTAGTGGTTGTGCTGAATTGTGCCCTTGGTACTACTTTGGCTTGCTTGGCATGTGTTGCCAGAAGGGACAGCACCTCAGACTCTTGTTCTGAGCTCATCAACTGTTAGATCAGAACCAGGAATGTAGCACAGCTGCAGCTGCTGCACAAGCATGGTCCAGATATACATCTAATGGTGCCGGCTTGGCAATCAGTCTTCTCTTCTGTCATGTAGCGTTGTCATCAACCCTTTCATTACTTGTGATGTCCTCAAATCAGACCATCTAAGTTGTATCATGGCACAGAAGTAGGAAGGCCCCAAATATACTGCTCACAGACCCTGCAGTGCTACCTGATTGGGATGACACACACCAGCCAGCACTAGCAGGCCAAGAAACATTTTCAGTTACATTAGGTCAAGGTGCTTCCATCAGAACATAGGAAGCTGTGGCCTACTGAGTCAGACTCTAGGTCCATCTAGAGCAGCATTGTCTATTCTGGCTGGAATTGGCTCTCCAGGACTTCAAGCAGCATTTGGATTCACCATGGTCTTTCCTCCCCCCCTCCCCCCCCCCACCAGATTGCAGGGGAGGGAGTTGCTTCACTCAGTACCTCCTCCTGCTGGACTAAACTCCTCTTGGTCTGGCTTCTCACTGGAGGACCCAGAACCCACCTCGTCACTGATCTGTGCATCCCTAAATACCTCTATTTCACCCACACATCCCTTGAAAGGCCTCCCACATCCTCCTCCATTTCCTGCCTCCAGCCCTGTCCTTCCCTGATGAAACTCCCCATCCACCTTCTTTTCAATGTCTCCTGAGCCTAGCTCCGCACATCCCGGAGATGTCTCAGGTGTCAGAAGCCCCACCTCACGCCGACTGCTACAACAGCATCAGCTGGTCCCTGCTGTTGCCCACCCAGCATCTTCCCACTGCTTGAACAGCACCATTCCCTTTGGCCAGGCTTTTGAGGCATGTTAGGACCCCACACCACTCCTACGTCTTCAGGTGTTGCTTCCCCTTTCCTGGGTGAGTAAGGCACAGGGTGAGGTGTGAGGGACTGATGGTTTCTCTGATTGTTTCACACACTATCCCTGTGTACTCAGGTAGGGGGAAAGCATTGGGCCAGTGATGGACTGGTTTTAGACTACATTTTGCCATTTCTGCTTGTAATGTAACCCATCACAACTGGCAGGTGAGTGAGGTTCAGCAGATTGCTCAGTGCCACACATCCCATCTCTACATTTTCCCACTCTCTCCCCCTGAAACCAAGCTCCAATCCCCATTCTGGGCTGAATCCTACTAGGGTACTTTCCGACTAGCTGCAAAATGCCTCAGTTTGTGTGGGCGGCCGCCCAGGGCTCCCTCCGCACTCGTGTGCGAGGAGAGCGGGCTTAGCCCGCTCTCCCCGCTCACCACCACAAACCGGGTCTCACTTATCATGAGACCTGGTCCAATCACCTCTACCCAGGTTTTTCTCTAACCTTGCTTCCACACAACCAAAAATTGGGAGCACACACAGCTCCCAAGCCCGGGTAGAACACAATTTCTGATTGTGTGAATAATCTCATCTAGTTTATTTAAGTAGATATAAAAAGCAGAACAGTTTACAGGCAAAACCGAAGTTTCCAAAAAGAAATAGGGTGTCCTCGCCCATTCCAAATGGTTTAAAGGGGCATGTGATAGAAACCACCCCATCTTAGGGATTCCATTCATTTCTGGGGTGGTTTTTCTCCCAATTGAGTTAAAATGGAAATGGGATAGAAACCTCCCAACCATAGGGATTCCATTCATTTTGGGGTAGATTTCTACCCTCTGTCATATTTTAATTAATATCATAAATACTGCTGAGGGGTCATACTTTTGGATATATTTCATGTGCCAGAGTCCAGCGAAGAGTTTGACAACAAGAGCAAAACTGAGAGTGCCGTGGTTTGCTTGTTTACTCAGCTTTATGCAGCTGGGGGTGGAATCTACCCCCAAACCTGGATGAGGGTTAAGAAAGGAAGTGGAAGTGAACTAGGATTGTTGCTTCCACAGAACACTTGCCTGTGGCTACTTCAATGCAGAGCATCAACAACTTCAGACTTAAGGTAGTATGACAGAACCATCATTCACCATGTATGCATTACTCTGGGTTTTCTCCGCTGTTGTTCCAGTCACACAACAGGTTTTGAAGGGTTTTTAAGCACTATGAGCACCTGTGAAGCTGTTAAATCAGAGGCAGTTGGAAGTTGAAGTGCACGTGACTGATTCCTATCATATCATCTTTAGCCCTCCCAAAGTGCTATTGTTTGTCTCCTGGATTAACTTTAGTGTTTCCGGAGCTAAGCTATTAGACTACAAGGACTAATGGTTTGATCTGTAAATGATACTGAGGCAAGTTTTTTTAAAAAACAAACAAACATAGGTCTTTTCTGATTGGGCTCTTGAACTAGCTCAAGCCCTCTTAACTAGTATTATTTTCCCTACACAACTGAGTCATTTTCCCTTTATACCTGCTCTGAAATTAACACTATTCATGTTTTCACCAATAGTTTGATGTTCTTACCTGTCCATACTTACCTGTCCAGAATACAGTTTTTTCTAGCCAATCATGTTTGGCTGCATTATTAACTGAGCACCATTTACACAAGAAGTTTTTCTCCAGCTCAGAACATAAACTGAGCTTCTGAAATTGAAAAGGTCAGTAAGTCATTGCAGGACATGTAGTCTTCCAGGGCACCCAAGTACTCAGAATGATTATCAGGAACCCAAGATACTAAATATCCCAGGACTGTTCCTTGCATCCTGAGTGCTTTTGTAAATATTTTGTAAATATCCAATTACCCTTACAATTAAGGGCACGAGCACACCCTTAACCCCCAGCACCAGGATCATGTGTGTCCTTGGGCTGCTTGCATCTCATGGGAGTGCCCATCTCATGGGAGTATCCCCCATTGCATTATGGGACAGTGCATTGTGGGATACATGGAGGCTGGGACATATCATCCCAGCCTCTGGAGATCTGCACTGTGTGCAGCAGCACAGATCATGTGGGAGCATGGTACACACTCCCACCAACATTGCAGGATTGTCTGGGGAGAAGGTAAGCTTTCCGCAGGCTTCTCCCCGTCCCCGCCTGCTCATCTTCCCTGCTACCCAGTCTTGTGAAGAGTCTTTAGATGGTCTATGGCTACTGGGCTATTTCAGTGTTCCAGATACTAAGGAGGAAAGGAGATCTTGCAGAAAGACCTCCCAGTTCTCCTGCTGCTACAACTGCCAGACAGGTTTTAGTGGGAGGATATCTCTGAGAGCACAAGAGAGTTTTCCAATTTCAGAACTGGGCTTAGAAAAGAAATGAGGGGTGTGTGTGTGTGTGTGTGTGTGTGTGTGTGTGTGTGTGTGTGTAAAACAGCACTCATTAACCAAGCCTGAATTGAAAAAGACTCAAGTTTCCTGGACTCTCATCCCAAGACCCAAATTTGGGTACATGAGCCCATATTCTATTGTTATCTATAACTCAACAATAAGAAACAATGGGCGGGGGCAGTTTTAGAAGAGCACCAAAGAGCACAGAAGATCATTTTTATTCATCATGTAAATTGTATCTGAGGCTTGTTCTAGTATATGAAATTATATTTTACCTCTACTATAGCTAATATGTTGGTATAATTGTTTTAACTTTTATTTTGATTGATACACAAAGACACACATGCACACAACTGCAGATACCTTTAAAAATGCAAATCTGTATCATCTGTTTCAATAATAGATCTTTATTAAGTTAATAAGTATGAGGTTCTTATTATGAGATATTACAAATACTACAAAAATATCATTGGTCTAAAACCAGCGCATCTTGTAAATGTGTGTCCCTTTCTGAGTACAGATAAGGTTGTCCATAATAGATACTTAATAGCAAGATTTGTTTGAATATGTGATTGTTAGGCAACTGAACATTGACTTATTCTAAGAGAAGATTTATAACCACCTGAAATGTTGCAATAAGCAGGTGGGAGATGACAGAGCTGTCAAATTAATGAAGTGGTATTAGCATTGCAAAGCAACAACTACCCATATATGAAGCAGAAATCCCTAGAATGTGTGCAGAGGATCTGCTAACAGGTCAGTAGAACATAACATTGGTTCACCCACAGACACAACAATGGTATAAGCAGGCAGGTAAAAGGTGCTATGAAGGCTGGTGTAGAATGCCAAGCGCAAGATTGCAACAGAGTTCAGGAACTTTGGGAAAAGGACATGGGCAACAGGCATAGAAGTTTCATTGGAGATGCTGATCTGCAATTCCACATTGGTATAATTGACACCCTTACAGATGATATTCTCTTGCTTGTAGAAATGCACAGTTGTCAGATCCCCAGAGTCAGGGAGGTTTGTGACAGAGGCGATTTTATCAATAAGGTGGGCAGCATTTCTGAATTCCTCTTTAGTCGGAGGGAGCATCTTGTCTCTCCTCTCTCTGCGGAAGATGATCTTACCTTCTTCTTGGGAGTTGGGAAGTGTGCAGATCTCTGCTTGGGAAAAATTACCCTCGGTAAAGACCCATGCACACCTTTCCAGGCTCTTCCGCCCACAGTAATCCCATCTGCCTTCACTGTCATGCGTATGGCATCGATACACCCGGTGTCCATATTTGGCGCAACGGTACTGATAATGGCAGGGCAAACCTGTGGGGGTCACATCATGGAAAGGGGAGCAGCGTTGAGGGCCATGGACTGTATCACACTGGAAAGAGCCTTTGGTTACTCGGCAATCTTTGATGCACATGTCATTGTCCTGAGAATAGTCGAGGAGTTCCCGTTGGCCTAGCAATCCACAGTAGTTCCACTTGCCATCGCTTAAGTAACAGAAGCGGTAAGATTCTCCCCAGAAGTCACAGGATGAGGCACAATTTTTGCCAGAAGCTTCCAGGCCCTCTTCTAAGGAACAGTAGTCCCAAGCTTTCCCACTGCCACCACTTTGCTTGCACCAAGTATAATCATAGCCATGATATCCACATGTATCTCCGCATATTCCCCCTGAGCTTGTATAATGGACAACGATATGGGAGACAGTGAACGTCATAATCGAAAAAAATAAAAGCAAAGCTATAGAAACACTCATTATCGACTTCATCACCATTTTCTTCTTCTTTAGACCCTGAAAAGCAAAAAGTTCTGTTAACTCTGTGCTTCTAAGAGTATGTTACATCTCTGAAATATCTTTCTTCTTGGAATACCTACTTCTTTGGGTGTTCATAAAATCCCTTGCCATGTGTTGAGGGGAGTGGGGGGAGTAATGGTGATAGTTTTAAAAGCTGTTCTAAGCCCCAAGGAAGAATAAGGTTTAAAAAATCCAAATGAATAAAATAAGAAGAGTTTGATACCAAGCAAACCCAGAGTAAACCATTTCCTGTCTCCAATGCTGTACGTTGTAATTTTTTGCTTGGGGAGGGGGGAATGGGGCATAGCTGTTAAGAAAACACTTTTGTTATGTCAGTTATTGTTTCATCTCTATTATATAAGCCACCTTGGGCACATTTAAGGTACTGTAATGTCTCTTGGGCCTGCTAGATGTCTTGACCAGTGAAAAACGATGGATGGTTTGAGAAGGATTGGGTGCCACTGTGCAACAGGTTTGTGTTATATGCATGGCATCACTATTTAGCAGTACATCAAATGTGCAGTGATACACATATTCTTTGTTTTATCTTTGTTATTCCTCATTTTATTTTAGTTTGTGCCTTGCTGTGCCTGTGCCTTGCTAAGTACACGTAAATAGAAGGCTAATACGGAGCAAGAGACATAAAATGCAGGTGAGACAGCTACATGCAAGTAGAAGGACTCACAGGTTGGTGTTCCTGCTTACCATTTCAAGTAACCCAGTAAGAAAATCGTGTTCCTCACAAGCCCTCTTCAATCATTCCAATCCCAGTTTACCCACTGGGCAACCCACTGCTTGATGTCATACCTGCAGCTCTGCCGATATGGATGGATGTCATTGCTTTATGCTATTTGTTGTAAGCTGCCTTGTGCATATTCTCAAAGAATATTTTACATAAAATAAATAAAATAAAAATAAACCACATTGCACATGAAATAATAAAGGGCTAGGCATGTACATGAACAGAGGCTTGTGCACTGCTCTGAATATGGACCGGTTGGGTCTGCATTCGGTCTGCTTGGGGAAGGGGTGCCACAGCAGCAGGAAGGACCTGCTTACTTACTTTTAAAGGGGCAGCTCATTGCTGTGCGCCCCCTCCCCCACCGATGCCGAACCATGCCTCCCTGGTTGGGCCGAACCGGTATGCACCGGTTCACAGAACCACAAACCGATCCGCGTTCGAATCAGTGCACAGACTTTGATTCATGTGCATGCCTATAAAGGGCACACTAGTTGGAGAAAGAATCACCTTTTCCTAGTGATAAAATAAAACAAGAAAACACATACAATAGAGATTCAAACTGGCAATTCCATTTTCCCACAACTCAGGCACAATCCTAAAAGCTGTGTGTTGGGGATGGCTTTTCTCCATTAAATCTCTCCCACTCACTACTTCACGTTGTGCATTCTCTTTGAAGGGAACAAAAGTGAAAGCTGCAGCTAACTTAGAATTCAAAGAGAATATTTGCTTTTTCAAACTGAGAGGAAGTCTGCCCTTTTTCTTTCGTGATGCTCACATCATAAACCTGATGTCTGCATCCAAAACTGCTGTGTAGCCTATCAATCTTATAGTGTGCAAAGGCTTTTCAAGTATCACCCAATTCCAGTAATGTTGTCATGTGGATTGCTACTGGGCACATTTTACAGATGGGGAACTGAGGCTGAGAAAGTGTCATGTGCGCAGGGCCTTCAAGGCTGAGCACAAGGCTGAGCAAGTGTTGCAACTCATGTCTTCCAAGTCTAGGTCCAAATGCCCCACTCTCACTATTAGAAATTGCAGCTGCTTTTATTTCACCATATTTAGTGCTAGTGCTGCTACGTAGTAATCCCTGAATTCATTCTATTAGTGGGATCTCTCTCTCTCTCTCTCTCACACACACACACACACACACCATGCAACCTGTGCTGATCTTGGTACAAATTCTGCTGGGAATCCTTGTATCAGTTTCTGACTATTCTTACACTACATATGTAAGAATAGCTGGGAGTTATAATCCAACAATGTTTTGGGATCCAAACTTGGAGACCCCTGCCTTAGAAAAAAAAAAACAGAGCATCCAGGGGTGTCTCATGTGGGTGTTGTCTCTACATAACTTGTCTTCTTGACAAACTATACAGAGACCACACCCACATGAGACACCCCTGGAGGCTGTTTTTCTAAGTCAGGGGTCCCCAAGTTTGGATCCCCAAATATTGTTGGATCACAACTCCCATCATTCCCAGCCACAGTGGCCTTTGGATGGGAGTTGTAGTCCAACGTCATCTGCAGACTCAAGACCAGGAAGCCCTGCTAACATCTGGCAAGTATACCTTTGGAACCACATCTGTTCACAGGAATAGCAACATGCATATCCACAAATCATTTGAATTTAATATCCCCATGTTTGAGTATTCAGATTCAGAATGGCTGTTTCCCATCTTCCACCATCATATGAACTGTATTCTGAAATGCAACCCCTCCCACACACAAGATGTAACACCAATCTTTTGAAACAATAAGGTGTTCTCCAAATGTCCTTTGGAAACTTCTCATTGAAGTCTAATATTGTGGTGATGGGAAAATAAACCTAGAAACAGAATATAAACACCTAGATACCTAAAACAACACAGAAATTTCCATACCAGATGATAATATTGTCACCTCCCTCTCTCAACTCCACCATGCACCTCACATTCCCAAATGAGCTTTAAAAAAAATCCCATATGTCTCTCACTTTTAATTAAAGCAGCAGGTTTGTCCTGAAATGAGCACAAAATAATACTGGAGAAGAGAGCATTATCCTAATAGTCTGTTTGCCTGAAGTAGGGTTCTAAACAAGCTGTCTCAGTTACTTACTTCTGTCCCCTTTACGCGTTCCTCTTGTTCTCTCTCCTGAACCCCCAGGAGCAATGATGAGTGAGCAATACTTTGTGCTGTTTATATGCTGAGGAAATGAAAAGCCTTGACCTGGTTAAAAGCCAGCAAAATGGGGAAAAGGCAGAAATGAAAAAGAAACTGCAGATGAGGCACTTTCACCCAAATACCACACTCCCCAGCGGCCACCAGTCTTAAACTGAAATCCAGGCAGGGTGCAGAAGAAATTAACACAGGATGCAACATTATTGACAATTTGCAATGAACTGTGGAGGAAATAGTGATTTTCTTGAATGGGTAGGCATTGGGGCAACTTCTCACCCTACAGCTCAATTCAGATATCACACCAGGCTAGGGGTAAGAAAGCTTAACTGTGGTTTAAGTATGAGGTCTGAATTTATGGTTCCTGGGTGACTGGCCTGCAAAGCAGAAGCAGAAACCATGGTTTGAAGTAGAAATGAGAACTATGGTCTATGCTATCTGTGGTTTGTTGCTTATGTCTGAATGGACAAATGACAATTAATATTGGCTGCATTTGCACACAATGTGGAACTGCGAGTCCAATGGACCCGCGGTTCTGATCGCCATCCCTCCGCTCTACTGTCCGCATTTGCACATAACGGACAAGAGACTCTCTGTAGTCAGGGAGACTGCGGAGAGGAGGGGAAACTAGCTGCATGGGCTTCCTTCTTGACTGAAGGACAGCCCCAGCAGCCAATCGCAGCCAGAGCAAGGGAGGAGCTTCCTCCCTCAACTCTGGTTACAGCAGAGAGGAACTGCAGTGCAACATTCGGAAGTAATGCTGGCACTGCCAAACTGTAGGTAGGGGTGGCAAAACCCACTACTGCAGGTTCGAATCGGAGTCTTGGAAGGAAAACATTGGGTCACTTTTGGGTCCAAACTGCAGTTGCACGCATTCAGACATATACAAAAATGTCAGCCTGAGGCACCTGGTGGCTCTGAGCACATTAGCACCACTTCATTCTAATGTATGTGTAAAAAAGATATTATAACATTAGGAACACAAGAAAACAGGAAGCTGCCTTATACCAAGTCAAACCATCAGTCTATCTAGCCCAGTATTATCTATATCAGGGCTGCTCAACTTCGTACCTCCTGCAGATGTTGGCCTACAACTCCCATAATCCCTGGCTATTGGCCACTGTGGCTAGGGATTTGAGAGTTGTAGTCCAAAAACAGCTGGAGGGCCTAAGCTGAGCAGGCCTAGTCTATATTAACTGGCAGGTTTCAGACAGTAGTCTTTCCTAGCCCTACCTAATGATGGCAGGTAGGAATGTGCACGGAACCGTGATGGGGAGGCTCGAAGGCAGCGGGGCTGCAGCTTTAGGAGTGGGAGAGGGTGCACTTACCCCTCCCGCCGCTTTTCCCCCAATGGCATCCATTTTTTGAAAAGCCCATCGGGGTGTCAGCGTACTTCCCTGCTGCCCCATTGCCCCCATTGTCTGGATATGACAGGAAGTCTCCGATGCGCATGTGTGTGCCTGCACATGTGCATGTGCATGCCTGTGCCAATGCATGCAGGCATGTTGGGACTTCTGGTCATATCCAGAAAACAGGGGTAACGGAGCGGCGGGGAGGTACACTGCCAGCCCGATGGGCTTTTCAAGAAACGGATGCCGGCGGGGGGGAGCCGTGGGAGGGGTAAGTGCACCCTCCCGCGCTCTTAAAGCTAGACACCCCCTGCCGTCAAACCTGTTTGGAGGCCCAGAAAGGGCCTCTGAACCAGTTCCGTGCACATCCCTAATGCCAGGGACTCAACCTTGGACCTTCGGCATGCAAAATAGATGTTCTGCCACTGAGTTATGACCCCATTAATCTTTGCCTGCAAATGGGGTAATTCTTCTACCTTACCATGTCATTACAGTTATGTATTGTATACCTTTACCATACCGTCAGTGCATATGGCACCGTAATATGAAATGAAATCCCATAATTCAATGAACATGCAATCATTTCCATTTGGTATAGCACTACTGCCATGGAAAATGGTTACTGACTATAGTGGGGCAATTTCAGTCATTGTGTCCTGAAGGACCACTGCTGGTTACACCCACGGAGAAACTAATTTGCATAATATATGGATGTCTGCTCATCTTTATGAGTATGAGTTCTAATTCACTCATGCTTGGAGTTTGCCTTTGGCTTTCGTATAATCAAGGATTCTTAAATTTCTCCATGTGTGAGATGTCAGTTTCGGCTTTATAGAGGTTCTTATTTTCTGGGAAATCTCATCTGTTTGGAAAGTATGAATGATGTGAAAGCTCTTGGAAGGAAAGGGTTACAGTGTGTTTCAGAGAATTCTTGGATTGTTGTGGTACATTCTTCATAGCATGTCTTGTTTTTTCAGTTCGTTGTCATGACCTGAGGATAAGAAAGTTTATCTTACTAAGACTGGCTAACGGAAGCACAATCTGTTATGCTTGTCACACATACACTCACACGGCAAAGTGGAAACTTTACTGTGCCACATAAGTACCTTCACATGGAGAAAGTGCCCAGTGTTAACCAATTCTAGACAAACTTATGTCTATTTTAAATACCATTTAACTGCCATGCCATCCCTCTAAAGAATCCTAAGAATTGTCATTGGGAAGGGTTTGGAGAATTCATTGCAAGAGATCGCTAGCCAGCCTCTTGGAACTATGATTATTGAAGTTCCCCGGTGCAAGGGAAGAATTAATAACAGGGATTGTGGCAACTGAAATAAGATGCCAAATGCTGCCTTGCCCCATGTTCCTGGTGGGAGTCAGCCCCCTTCAAAGTTTTGAAAGGGGGGGCAGGCAGGAGAGAAGATTGCTAGCAGCCTGCTCTTCTCATCCGTCTTGCGAGGGTCAAGAATAGGCCCGAACAGCTGCTTGATAGCAACAGTAGGTGGCATTTTGCCACCCTGCCCGCACCCCAATAATCTGCTGCCTGAGTGACCTCCTCACCTTGCCTCATGAAAGGACCATCCCTGCTTCAATAAGTTTGTGTAACACCGGGGCCATTCTCGCATGCAGGCAAAACCAGGCTAAGGAAGCCCAGCCCGGCTTTGTCGGCACATGAGAACCGCCAGGAGCCCCGCAGCTCCCAGTAGTAGCATGAGCCCACCTTCAAAATGAGATTAAGAGAACAAGTGCACCCTTAACCTCATTTTTTCAATTGTCTGCCAGCCCGGTTGCTTGCACCCAGGGCTGGGAGACTGTAGGGCTCCCTTTAGGTGCTGGTGGATCTCCCTGCAAGTGCCGCACTCATGCAGTGCATTATGGGAATTCCAAGGACTTCCCAGCCCCCCAATCATCCTGCTGCCCGCAGCAGCAGAGGATCGTCTGGTTGTGCAATCTGTGTACCCACAAAGAGGAATGGATCATCCGTGGGGGAGGTAATATTTTAAAGGCTTTCTCCCCTTGCCCCTTAGAGCCCTTTCTCATGATCGTGAGAAAGGGCTCACTCTCTTTTGTTCAGATTTGCAAAACCTCAGTGTAGTGCTACATAGTACCTTGCCATGTTTCCAGTTGGGTACCATATTGCCTCACTCACAATTAGCATAGAAAGACAACCTGGAAAAGGCAGGTCTTCTTGCCACACCCATAACTGAAGGACCAGATCTTTCACATTTCACAATCAGATCAACATGTGAAGGAAGGGAAATACATGCACGCATGCGCACACACTGGTGAAACTGAAAAAATTGCATTTCTGTTCCATCCTACCTCCATTGACCTCAGGGTGGTGTACCTGGTTCTTTCTCTAGCCTCACAACCAACAGTTGAGTGGAGAGACTGTGACTGGTCTCAAGTCACTGAGTGAGCTTCATAGCTGAATGAGGATTTGAATGAAGATTTCTGAATGAGGATTTGAACCCAGGGCTCTCTAGCCCTACTCTAACACTATACCCATTACACCACACTTTTATCCAACCTTTTCAAGCCCTTTTCACATACATTGCTCAAAGCACATGCAATATGTGTAGAGTAGACACATATACAGATTTGTATACACATACCATCATTTACATATTATGCTCAGCACACATACAGTAATACACTTTCTATTCGTACCCTGAATTTGAAGGGACCTGTACCCAGGCTCACTTTTAAAATGAACTCATATACAGTCATTCACACAAACACATGTGCTTGTGTACAGACACCTGTATGCACATACAACATTGTAAGGTATTACACAGGAGCAGCAGAAAGAGGCTAAGAGGCATGTAGCCCAGGTTTATAGGCACATGTGGACCCATGTAACTCCTGCAAATGCAGTTCGTTCAGATCTGGGTAACCCCACTTTTCTAACCAGGACTTAATTCAGGTAAGAGGGAAAGAGGACTGGTGATCATGTACAGAGATTTCTGCTAAAAATGGGTCCTGGGCAGCCAGTGGCCATCTTTGTCACAGAGTCCTGTGGCTAGAGAGAAGCAGAGTCGCTGCTGCCATCAGAGAAGAGTTGTTGCTGAACTGAGGGCTGTCTCTCTACTCTGTGTGCAATGCATTGTAGAATATCCTGGAGGACCCAGCTCTGTTTTCTAGATTCCAGAAAGCACGCCAGCCTGATTGTCTGGGGGATGAAGCCACAGAGCCTAAAGGAGGCTCTGCTCATGTATAGGGCGCAGGAAAGGGGCGATTGTGTGAAAGGCCTTAATGGTGATTGTGTGAAAGGCCTTAATGTCTGAATAGGAGTTCAGTTCATCACAGACTAGAGCCTGGAATTGGTAAAATCAACAAGACTTTCCCTGACTTGGTAAGTTTCACTAGAGTGGACAAATAATGAAGGAAATGGCAGTGGGGCGAGTATGCAGGTAACCCAGAAAGAGCGGGGTGGGGGGTGGGCATTACGCACTGTCAGACTGTCACTCATCACATCATGATGGGACTGAAACCAAGTTTAGTCTCAGGGCAGTGTGGTTCACCATCCGGTGTAGACAAATGGGGGATTGTGTTCTCTTGCAATAGTTGGAGTGAGTGTGGTGGAACTGATAATGGGAGAAGTATAACTTTGTGATGGTAATACATATTAACTGGAACAGGAAAAGATGGCTGAGTGATTACTAAAGCCCTTAAAAATGCATATGTGATTTCAGCCTATGCCTAGGAAAGTGCCCTCTAGTAAATGTGGACTACCTGATATTTTAAAGGGCGAATTAAAATTAAACTGATATGCATGGCTGCTTTAATTGGGGAGAGGAAAATATTGTCCGGAAAATGGCTGGTTGGAATTGCTGAACAAATTCACATTAGAACCGTGACCCAGATTCTCGACAGTCAGGGTGGAATTACCTTTTTGACAAACCTGCCAAGGGAGGTGTTGGGAAGCAGGGCTCTTCGTCACTTCCATTCCTCGCATTAAGAGTAGGAACCTTTCTGAAAGTTATGCCTTAGCCCAAGTTCATAATTATTCCAATTTAACAGCAACGGAGACAATGCAGTGACATCTATTTACAACTCTTTCTTTCTGGGTCTGTTTGAGCCTGCCATGGCTATACATTATTAATTAGGCAAAGAAAAATGTAGAACTCAATACAAAACAAACTATGACTTTTCTGCGGGGTCTTGGAGGTAATTTTCAGCTGGGTGAGCAAAGAGTTGGGCATGCTCTTCCATTAACATTAAGGAGAGCTGTGCTCCTAATCCCAATGCAGCATAGTGACAGTTTCTCTACTCCTCTGCCCCCCACCACCCCCAGCTCCAACTTTTATTAGTAGCTTTAAAATCTTAGGCTGTACCTTATGCAAACTAATCTGAGAGTAAATTCTACTGGGTGCATGGGAAATTACTTCCAAGTAAACATGCATGAAGAGCGCCTCATCAGCCATCTCCGATTTGTTCATACCATGGCTGGAGAAGCAGCTCAAGGCCCACCACTCTCTCTATCTCTCCCCCTCCCTCCCTCTTGTCTCCACATGCATTTCCTTCTTGATTTGATTATCACTCCCAACGATCCCTAAGTGTGTAAGTTGATAGATAAAGATAATTGAACTGGCAGAACATGGTTATATCTGGCAACAATTTCCATAGTCATGGCACCAAGTTTTAAAGCCCGTGTTTGTGGCCATAGTAAATCACAGCTTAATACATGCTATATAGTGTGTAGGCTAGAGGCACACAGATATAGGGAGCCAGACATAGGGAGCCAGCGTGGTGTAGTGGTTAGAGTGCTGGACTAGGACTGGGGAGACCTGAGTTCAAATCCCCATTCAGCCGTGAAACTAGCTGGGTGACTCTGGGCCAGTCACTTCTCTCTCAGCCTAACCTACTTCACAGGGTTGTTGTGAAAGAGAAACTCAAGTACACCACTCTGGGCTCCTTGGAGGAAGAGTGGGATATAAATGTTAAATAAATAAATAAATAAATATACACTACCTTTTCTTATCTCTGTTTCTCCATGTGATCGCTCTTGAATGTGCATGTGCATGAATGAGGAGAGCTGGTCTTGTGGTAGCAAGCATGCCTTGTCCCCTTAGCTAAGCAGGGTCTGCCCTGGTTGCATATGAATGGGAGGCTTGATGTGTGAGCACTGTAAGATATTCCCCTCAGGGAATGGAACTGCTCTGGGAAGAGCATCTAGGTTCCAGGTTCCCTGCCTGGCAACATCTCCAAGATAGGGCTGAGAGAGATTCCTCCCTGCAACCTTGGAGAAGCCACTGCCAGTCTGTATAGACAATACTAGATGGACCTATAGTCTGACTCAGTATATGGCAGCTTCCTATGTTCCATGATGCCAATGCTGCTGTGCATGAGTGGTTAAGACCATGTCAGGTTGTAGGCCTGTGTAGGCCTGTGTCATCAGGCAAATATTGTCATCAGGCCATGATTATATTTATTTATTTAATACATTTCTATACTGCCCAAAACGCAAGTTCTCTGATGCAATTGGATCTGATGCAATGTAAGATTTATGGACAATTTTTCATTAAATACAATCAGTAGTCCTTCTGATTTTTTCATCTCTGTGTGGAATGAGATTTGTTCTGGGCGGCAGTATCAAGTCAATTGTGTGCGCACATGCATTCAGAGTGGGGCCTTCCTGATTCAGCCTAAACAAGATCTGAAATGAACTGAGCGGACATCCAAAAACTTATGAGCATGCGAGTGGAGTGGAGGTGGACAGGCTGCTTGGGAGGCTGAGGCCCACTACTTGCATCCTCGACCATTGCCCTACATGGTTGGTGAAGGCTTCTAGGGAGGGGCTGGGTCCATGGGTGGCGGGGGTCATGAATGCCTCTCTAGAGCAGGGGGTGGTGCCCCCTCACCTGAAGGAGGCAATCTTTAGGCCCATCCTTTAAAAGTCCTCATTGGACCCAGATGACTTAAATAACTTTCGACCAGTTTCAAACCTCTCTTCTTGGGCAAGGTGTTGGAAAGCGTGGTGGCATCTCAGCTCCAGGTAGTCCTGGATGAATCTGATTGCTTAGATTCTTTCCAGTCTGGCTTCCAAACTGGATATGGGATGGAACTGCTTTGGTCGCCCTGATGGATGACCTACACAGGCAAGATAGACAGAGGGAGTGTGACCATCGGCCATGGTATCCTTCGGGGACGTCTCTCCAGGTTGGGACTTGGGGGCACGGTTATACAGTGGTTCCATTCCCACCTGGAGGGTTGTACTCAGTGGCTGATGCTGGGGGGAAATAGAGTCAGAGCAGAGCAATGAATTCCCTGTGTTATTCTGTGATAGCAACACTGAAATACAGAAAGCAAGAAGTTGGATCTCAAGATGCATCTCTACTTTGGTATCCACATCCCACCCTATTACAGGCATTGTGTAAAGCACACCCTGAGTCCATTCCTAAACAATGACTGCGAAGATCAGTTTGATTTGAATATCCGGGGAACTCCAGGGAAGCAAAATGACATAGAGTATTGGCAAGTTCAGTGGCCCATCACCACCACACACAAAACATTTTACTGCCTGAAAGAGAACAGAACTGAAATGAGCTGGTGACAATACTAATAATACTGCAGTCCCTTCACACACTCTGGCCTGAAAACAGGCACGCTAAAGGGAATGTCAACTACAGCAGCCTGAACCTTGTTTGTCACTAGATTAACTAGAGAGCCGACAAGGACAATGATTCACCCATTCATGCCCATTAGGTTCACTGTGAAAGGTTTCATTCACTTACCAGCTGGCAGGGTGGAACACAATCTAAAGATGGGAACAAGAGCAATATTTAGAGCCAAGCCGGCTTCCCTGCAATCTGAAACCAAAGCGGCAATTAATTATGTATGGAATGTGGCCAAGCGCTCCCGGTATTATAATCAAATGAGACCACACAGAGAAAAAGACAACACTTCATCACGTACTGGACACTGGAGAAGGAGGGGGGGAGAGAGAGTTCAGAACCCGCACAATAGGAAGAAAGCAAAAGAAGAAAATTGACTGGTAGACCGTTATGAGCCTTAGATTAAATAAGATGCGCATAGCTTAGTGTTTCAATAATATTAATAATTAATAATAAACAATGATGATGAAGATGAAGGAGGAGGTGGCATCTGAACAAAAAACGTCTTTGAGTTTTGAAACATCTTTCATAGCAAAAACAATGAGAAAATGTTTCCCTGTCCCAAAGCGGTTCACTATCTACAAAAGATACACAAAGGAGACACCAGCAACAGCCACTGGAAAAAACTATGCTGGGCAGAAACGGGACAGTTGCTCTCCCCCTGCTAAATAAAAGAGAGGCATTACTTTAAAAGGGGCCTCTCTGCCCAGTTAGCAGGGGTTATCAAAGCTATAATTGTATCAGTGCTATTTATGTTTCATTTCACGTATTGATGTTTCTTTCACTAGCTGATTTTTATTCAGTTACCAAATGCTGCTCTTTACATGGACATAAAGCATCCAAATTCAGCTCCCAGATATCGCAATGTATGTGACTGCAGATGTGATTGGTAACATGACCCAGTTCCATAAGACATCACTTCCACCATCACTTCTGTGCCATAGCTCTGTGCATGGCAAACCGTTATTGCCCAGCCTCAGTTTCCCATCTGTAAAATGAAGATTGCAAGGCACTTCACACACGTAAAAGACCTACAGGAAGCCCACCCATGCAGTGGCCACTTGTGACCTGATTGTGACCCCTGCCTCCTATGGCAAGCTGGTGTTTGGATGTCCGCAGAATGCAGCTACAGAGGCATACACTTCTTATTTCACTGAGCTTTACAGGGGGTGAATTCAGACAACAGGGATTCATGTGATCTTCACTGAAAGCTTGCCATATGGCAGCAGTAACCACGTGGGGAGGTAGTAATCTGTCGCCTCTGACCACATAATTAAGCCCAGTGTATCCACTCCTAGAGTTGGGCAGCTGCTTGGAAATCTACTTTTGACCATGTCCACATGGTTACTGGTGCCATGCAACTGAGCTGCAGTAAATGAGTTGATCTCCTGAAGAACTTTTTTTCCCACTTAAAAGTAGGATTAACGGCCTCTGCCCCTGGTGTGGCTGCTCAAATCGAAATTGGACCCCCACACATGCTTTGAAAAAGAAGATGCCCAACAAGAAAGCCAATTGCTGACTGAAATCTAGACTAATGCTGTGCCATACATCCACTTCCTGCCATAGAAGAGGAGGTGTGATTTTTGATGACTGCCCTTTCCATTTGCAACCCGCTGTGCCCTCCAAAAATATGTCCCTGGAACAGTGTTCCCTAGAACAGGGATTACATATGTTGTTGACTACAACTTCCACCATCTGCAATGGCCTTTGGCTGGAGATTATGGGAGTCATAGTCAACAAAATCTGGGAATCCCTGTTACAAGGAGGAACACTGTCCTGCAACCCTCAGGGACATATTTTCAGAAGCCACATGCAGCTGCAGAAAAAGGGTGGATTCTAAAAACCATGCTTCCCTTGTACAATAGAAAATGCTATTGGGTCAGTGCAGCATTCGTCTGGCATCAATCACTGATTTATTTATTAAATATGTATAGCCCATCTTCCTTACTGTATGATGCTCAAGGCAGCATAAATAAAGAAATTGTTAAACCCCCTCCCACCAGCACCACCAATCTGATAAAAAGCTGGGCTCTCACAGCTTTTTTGAAGTAGAAAAAACATTTCAGGAGATCTGCTCATGGATTCACTTCCTACATTTACACCCTGTCTTTCTTCCATTCTAGCACCCATGGCAGCATGGGAAGGGTTGCCCAAAATCTCTCATCTAGGCACCAACCAAATCCAGATCTACTTAGCTTCAAAAAAGTTGCTGCATTGTGTGCCTTCAAATCATAAGCCCTGGGCTCTCTGGCATATGATTTGCCCTCTCTCTTCTTTTGGCCCATCATGACAATGACAATGGATACTTATATACCGCTTTTCAACATACGTTCCCAAAGCAGTTTACCTAGAGAAATAAAAACAAATAAAGTTGGCTCCCTGTCCCCAAAGGGCTCACAGTCTAAAAAGAAACGTAAGATAGACACCCACAACAGCCACTGGAGGGATGTTGTGTCAGGGTTGGATAGGACCAGTTGCTCTCCCCCTGCTCAGTAAAGAGAATCACCACATTTAAAAGGTTCTTCTTTGCTCAGTTAGCCAGTGAAGTTTTCCCTTACTAACCTAGCAGTTATCATGTGCAGGACCAACCCTAGACAAAGTAGTCGCCCAGGTCAGGAGTGTCTTCATTGCTCCCTGTATACACCGGTTCAGTTTCTGAATATTCTGTTTTTATTGCATTTGTGATCATTTCATGACATGATCTATGGATCCCTATCATATTAGATGGAAAAAAATTGCCCTTATCGATTTGCAAATGTGAAAGAAAAGCAAATGTGTTTCCTCTTCTAGGGATTCCTACTTAGTGGCTCCCAGATGCTGTTGAACTACAACTCCCATCATCCTCAGTCACAAAGGCCATTGTGGCTGAGGGCAATCAGAATTGTAGACCCACAACATCTGGGGAATCAAGGTGGAGAACCTCTGCTCTAATCTAATAAAAGTTTGTTTTAATTTTCAGAATAGCTGAAATGCCCAGCACCATGTCCTCAGCCCAGCACCCCAGACAATCACCTGTTCCTAAATCCAGCCCTGACCACGTGTGAAAATGTTGTATCTCGCAATTCTGCAAAAAGACTGTGAATAACTATCATTTCAGTGTCTCTGAGGACATGATAACGTAATTAATCTGAAATCATAAGCACTGGGCCTGTGAGATTCATAGTCCCAACTCCTAGTGCTGAAGCACAGAAAGCTTTCTCCTTCTCTCAGCCCCCAGGAACACAGCAACCTGAATGTAAATGCCCTTGAGCCAAGCAAGAGGAGCACAAATAAGTGAGAACCAACTGTCAGGGATGATTCAGACTTTTTTCTCCAACTCATTCAGGCTGGCTAAACAGTTTCAGGCAGCCAAACCCAACTAGAAGAAAGAACAACGCTTAAACTTTCCCCACCCTCTTGCACCCAGGGCAGTTTTCATTATTGTCAATGAGTCATAAACTTTAGTGAAGTCTTCTGGGTGGATCTGGCTAAAATGCTTCATCCTGCATGTACAGTGAAGTGTTAATTAGTTGGGGGGAATCATTTGCTTTGGCTTTGGGCTGCTCAGTAGCACTGATAAATGGCTCATTTGCACGCTTTGGTTTGAAGGAAACTTGCAAGTGCCCTTTAAACATTCTCCCAGCCATGTAGGATCTAGGGGTGTGCACGGAACTGGCTGGCTCAGTTCGGTTCAAGTCAGAACCTGACACAAACCAGACCACGCCAGTTCAGTCCAGCACCCCCTCGAACACCCCACCACCACCGGTTGGCTCGGTCCAGAGGGGGTTCACAAATTTTTAAAAATTATTTTTTTAATCACTTACCCTCTCTAGGGGAATTCCACTAGGTGGCAGAGAGGTCCGTGGGGGTTCCCCCTCCCCCCACCGGCCTCCTTGCCACCCTAACTGGCCATTTAGGCAGCTCTTCAGCCCATTCGGGCCTTCCCCCTCCGGCATGGTGGCCATTTTGGAGGCCGCCACACCTGCACAATGGGCCTCTGCGTGGCCTGTTAGGGTGGCAAGGAAGCTGGCAGGGGGAGGGGAAACTCCCATGGACACACTCACCCCGCCACCTAGAGGAAGTCCTCTGGAGTTGGGGTAAGCGATTTTTTAAAATCAACAAAAAAAAAATGGTGAACCCCCAGTGGGGTTCAGTCTGAATTCAAACCGGACAGGGGGTGGTTCGGTTCTACCCCGAATGGTCGAACTGAATCGGCTCGACGTCAAACCTGTTTGAACACCGATAGTAGGAGCTGCTTATCTTTGAGCAGCTTTGTACATAGGACACAGGATATCATATACCAAGTCAGACCATTGGTCCATATACCTCAGTAGTGCCTACACTGAATGGCAGCATCTTCCCAAGGTTTCAGGCAGGAGCCCTTCCTGAGGATGCCATGATTTGAACCTAGAACCTTCTGCATGCAAGCAGATGCTCCACCACTGAGCTATGGCCTCATCCCCTAAGGAGAGTATCTTACAGCAGACAGTGCTCCCATATAGTAACCCAGCCAAATGTGAACCAGGGTGAACTCAGCTTAGAAGAAGGGACAATCCATGCTCCCTACCACAAAACTGGCCCTTCTCCCCAAGTGTAGGAAGAACATTTAAATTATCCAACCATTTGGCTCAGGGTGGGGGAGAGGGGAGTCCGATGACAATCCTGATTCCATAAGACTGACCTGTGTAATAGCTTTTACTCCCTGTCCCAGGTCATTTATGGCAATTTGCTCAGGGCCTGGGAAGCTCCGTGTTCTTTCTGTGTGTGGGCATGGAGCTCCCCATGCCTTGAGCATATTCACTACACCTGCTAGGAATAGGAGAATAGTGCCATGTGCAGTGTGGTACTTACTGCCTGAAGAGGAATAGGAGCCAGTATTCCCTCTAACAGGGATTCCCAAATGTTGTTGACCACAACTTCCAGAGTCCCCAGCTGCAATGACTTCTGCTTGGGGATTATGGGTTGTAGTTAACAACCTCTGGGAATCCCTGTTAGAGGGAACACTGGTAGGAACTTCCTCCCATCCTGCTCCTGGTGAGCAGGAATGAGCAGGGGGGAGGGGGGAGGCTGAGATTAGCCCTGTTCACATGTTTAACGCTTGTATGAGTGTACACAGCTAGAGAGCCATTTACAAGTACAGTTATTTACACATTATGCGGAATATGCAATATAATTCTTATCAGCAATATATTTCTTATCTGTACTGTGCATCTGAGGGGCCTGTATCCAGGTTCACTTTTAAACTGAACACATGTACAGTCATTCACACAAAAACATGTACAAGTGTACAGACATTTGTACACTCGTACAACATCGTGGAGCTATTCATATGACCAGGCAGGTGGAAGGGAAGGCTGCTCCAACTCACCTTTCCCCCAGACAATCAAAGAAATGCTGCTGGGAGCACAGATTGCATTCCCAGACTATTTGTGCTGTGCCATGCAGCACGGAGCTCCAGAGGCCGGGACAACACATTGTAGCCTCTTGATATCCCACAATGCACCATGCCACAAGCACAGTGCATTGACGGGATCTCCCCTCAGATGGGCATTCTAGGCACCCAGCTCTGTCTACTTGGGCTGCATGTAGCCTGAAGAGACACACAATCCTGGCAGCTGGGTTAAGGAAGCGTTCACTCCTTTAACTTCGGCTAAGAGCCGGGTTTAGGAGTGGGGTTAGGCTGGGTGGGAGTACCGAGATTCGTGTGGATCCCAGAGTTTCACACGAGCAGCCTAGCCCAGGCAAGGCTGCTCATGAGAACAGCCTCAATGTCTGAATAGGGTTCTTTTCTATATCTTTCTTGGGTTCCTCGCTCCTCCTCAGTGACATTGTCCCACGTGTAGGTGTGGATCCATCCTCACTGCGGAATTGCTGTTATCGAGTGTTAAAGGGAGCTTAAGTTTTAAACGGGTTAGCTTTTACATTATTTCAATTGTTTAAATGTTTTCACTGTTATAATTGTTTTAGTGGTTTTTAATTGTTTTAATTGTCTGTGTAAACTGTCATGAGAATTGGCGTTTTGGAAAAATAGAAATGTAGTCGATAAAATAAAGTCGAATAAAATAAATAAAACAAAATAAAATAAAGGGACAGGGCAAGGAGAATGGAGGAGTTTGTTGGTGCAGCCTACTCTCACTGTCCTTCCCCACAAACACACGCATTGTGCTTTCACAATCTGCTCTGCAAACACAGAGTGAAGGATGGCACCCTTGGTCTATTCAAATATATCCTTAGTTGAACCGTCTTTATATTCTGATAGAAAGTCCCAGTCTTTTAACCGCATCATCTTTGCCACTCCTTTTTCTTTTGCTTCCCTCCAAGTGCCCTCAGGGGTGACAATCTTAGACTTACAAGTTCTCTACAAGATGTGCGTCCCTCCCACTTGCATCCAGTTATAACGTTGACTTTTGGCACTTCCCAGTGCTGAGCTGCTAATACTAAGGCTAAACAATGTGTTTATAATAGCTGCCAACGAAGAAAAGAAGTGCTAATGAGAATTTCTTCCATTGTCATCTCAGTTTTTCATGAATTCACTTATTTGTCATTGGCTTATATCTTTTGACTGAGGACAATCATGCCAGCTGCTGTTTGAATGGGACCTTTCCAGCTACATTTAAATAGACTGTTTGTCTTCATTAGTGTTTTGTACAAATTCATTCAGAGGATACTTTCACACTGTTGTTAAGAAGGAAGGCTCTTTCTGGTAGTTCAATGCTATGAACCCAGATTTCTTAGAAAGAAAATTATGGCTTACTTATGGTCTTTGAATTCCTACACAACTGTATTCCCTTTTAATCCCTATCCAACCTCTGCCATTATTAACTTAAACCATTATTATTATTATTTTAAAAAACCACTTCAAACGATTATTTTCTTTAAAATTATTGCATGTGTTTTGTTCATTTGTTTTTTGACCTTGGATAACTCAGTGCTGATTTAGTCATGCTAGGCTGTTTAACAAAATTCTAGATTTGACATAAGCAGTAACAATATGGGAATTTCCCTACATACATTACCCTCATCTTCTTGAAGGAAAATAACATAAATACAAAATAAATACATTACATATCATCTGTAAGGGAGAAGTATTCTTATTCAAATTTGGGGGTTTTCGCATTTTTCAAATATCACTCCAGCAAATTTATTTATCAGTTACTTATTTTAAAAGGTTATATCTTGCTTTTCTTTTACAAGAAAACTCATAGCATCAAGCAATACAAAAAAATAAAACAATTATAGAACATCAATAAAACAATTTTTTAAAAAAATTAAGCAGAAGCAGCAGCCTGAAAACATATCAGCAACAGAACCATTAATTAAAACATAATGAGGCTGTTCTCATGAGCAGCCAAGACCGGGCTAGGGCAAGTAAGCCCAGCTTGGCTACCTGCCAGTGCTGTGGCAGCAAACCCACCTACGTAGCCCTCCAGTTAGCCGCGGTTAAGGGCACAAGCGCGTCCTTAACTCAGGCTAAGTGTTATTGTGCGAGCACCAGCTGCTTCTAGCCATCGCCAGGGGGATCTCCACAATGCCCTGCACACTTACGCAGTGCATTGTGGGATTTCTGGGGGGCCAGACCACACATCCTGACTCCCACACCTCTGCAGTGTTTGGAGCTGCAGTGGACTGTCTGGGAGCAACAATCCACACACCCTGACCCACCCACACCCAGCAGCTGGATCATGTGCAGGAAAGGTGAGCTTCTACTGCTTTCCCTGCTGCCCACCCTCAAGCCCTCTCACACTATCGTGAGAAAGGGCTCAACGGCTGATATGAAGGAAATTACTCAAAGAAGTCCTATTGACATTAAAAGGACTCATAATTTTAATTTCAGAGGGTTTACTTTGAGGAAATTTATTCATCATGTCAGAGATGGGGAGGACTGGGGCAGGCCTTCTAGCAATTGGGCCATGCCCCCTCTGCAAATGACATCATGTGAAACAGGGGTCTCCAGCGGCCCTTTCCATTGGTGGCCTGGGTTCTTTGAACCCATTTGCTCAACGGTGGCTCTGCCCCTGTTTGCAGTTCATGTAGTTTGTGGGAGCTGCAGCTGTTGGGTGCGGCTTCTGAATATCCTGAGTTGTAACAATTAAGAGCAGTGTGTTTTGAGACTTATGTGGTCATGCCATTTATCAACACAGCAAGGCAATCCTTTGAAGATCAAATCACAGAAGCACAGAATGTTAGAGAGAGAAGGGATCTTGAAACTCTTCTATTCCAATCCCCTGTGCTCAGTGCTGGAAACTGCTACAACATCCATAACAGATGCCTGTCTAGCTTCTGTTTTATAACCTCCAGCAAAGGTAAGACTCCCACTAAAGGAGACGATCAGAACATGGAACTGAGCTCAGAAACAAATCAGGAGTTTGTGTAAATGGGAGGGGGGGGGAGTGACACAGCAGAGCCACATGCTCCAAATAACTGGTCTTGCCAGCAGCCTGGCAACAGCATTCTGCTTTGGCTCCAGTTTCTGAACAGGTTTCAAAAGCATCCCCAAGTGGAGCACTTTGCAACAGTCTGGTCTGGCTGTGACCAAAGCATGACAGTGGGCAGATTTGGGGTATTGATCTGGATTGGCTAACAGCCTGCTTATAGGACTGCCGTGGCATATACTTTTATTATTATGCCCACACATGTGGCACATATGCAATATATTAATACAGTTATTTCATTTTGCTGATGGAAGTTGGACTCCCACATAATGCATTCCGATGTAAAGTGTTAAAATGATACCACTCCTCAGACGATTTCTTTTGAAACCATTCAAAGTGTCTGCTCCAGAGTTAATGGTTTAAGAATCACTATCTAGAACAATCTATGGCCACATATGGCGTCCTAAAGCAGTGGATGTTTGTAACATTGAATATAGCTCCTCATTAGCATTTCCTTTCAGATCACTTTTCCTCATTTCTGTAATCCTTTTATCATTTTATTTGCAATATGCCAAATATATGCTCATCTTTCAAAAGTGCAATTATAATTTCCTGTCAGGGAAAAAAAAGATTAGCAGTTTGCACACCAGCTGAACCAGCTGCCTTCAGAAAAACAGCAGCTGCAATTTGAGGATTCAAACTGGTTTTCACATTTAAATGTAATTCATAATACAAGCCAAATATGGCTGTTGAAGAGGGTTCAGAAAGATGCTTCTTTCTTTCTGGCTAAGCCCCTTTATGCATTTTATCCCTCCTGGAATCATCCCTTCTGCCAGGGAGAACAAAACAGTGCTGGATTTACCAAAGAGCAAATAGTGTGGTCGCTCACCGCTTCCCCGAGCAGTGTGAAGTTTCAAGGACCCTAAATTCTTTCCTTTTTTCAAATCTCTCTCCCTTCCTAATAGAAGAGAAACAAAGACACTGTTCTCACGTGCAGCCAAGACCAGGCCCAGGCTTGGCTGTGCACGAGAACCACCGGGACCCATGTAGTTCCCAGCAGCACCTCGATGGCAAACCTACTTAGGGAGCCTGCCTGTTATCCCAAGTTAAGGGTGCACTTGCATCCTTAACCTGGGCTAACTGCTCGTGTGTCAGTGCCACATGACACTGACACAGGAGCAGGCTCCCAGCCAGAGCCAGGGAGGGGGCCCCCCCAAAATGCACCATCCACTCACAAGGTGCATTGTGGGATTTCCGGGGCTGGGAGAACACAACCTAGCTCCCAAACCTCCATGTGGCCTGGGCAGTCGGTGACCACCTGGGAAGGCGATCAGCCAGGCAAGGACTGAGCAATCATCTGTGGGGAAACTGAGTTTAAGAAGCCTTCCCCACCGCCCACCCGGTAGCCCTCTCACAGGATCGTGAGAAAGGGCTCAAAGGGCATCAGAACAGCAGCATGATATCACTGATGGAAATGGATGGAAAGCATACTTAAGGACAAAATTGTTAAACATATAGAAGAGCATATACCGGTTCTGGATGGGGTTGCACTCCCCTTGAAGGAGCAAGTACGCAACTTGGGGGTATTACTGGACCCGGCTCTGCTTTTGGAAGCTCAGGTGGCGGCAGTGGCCAGGGGTACCTTTGCACGGCTTCGGCTAGTGCGCCAACTGCATCCCTTTCTTGAGAAGGCAGATCTGGCCACAGTTACCCATGCCTTAGTCACGTCGAGGTTGGATTACTGTAACGCGCTCTACATGGGGCTGCCCTTTAAGAATATCCGGAAACTGCAGCTAGTGCAAAACGCGGCAGCTAGGGTTTTATCTGGAGCTGCCCAGTGGGAGCACATCACACCCATTTTGAAAGAGCTGCACTGGCTACCAGTTTGTTTCCAGGTCCAATTCAAGGTGCTGGTTTTGACCTTTAAAGCCCTTAATGGTTTGGGCCCGGGATACCTGAGGGACCACCTGCTTTCAAGAGTTGCTGCCCGCTTGACGAGGTCATCTGAGGGGGCTCTGCTCTGGGTGCCGACAATGAGGGAGGCCCGGTTGTCGTGCACGCGGGACAGGGCCTTCTCTGTTGCTGCCCCCAGACTCTGGAATGCTCTCCCGGTGGCTATTTGCTCCTCGGTCTCCATCACAGCTTTTAGAAAAAGTGTAAAATCTTGGCATTTTGCCCAGGCATTTATTTGATTCTCTGCTGCTGCTCTTTATAGTCTGCATTGACTTTTATGCTTTTGTTTTAAAATTTTAATCAGATTTGTTTGATATTTTTTTCACTTAATATTTTAATTGTGTCTTTTTTACCAACTTGTGTTTACATTTTTGCTGTAAACCGCCTTGGGATTGCTTTAATGAAAGGTGGTATATAAATTTAACAATAAATAAAATAAATAAAATAAAATAAAATAAAGAGCAGGCCTTGCTGAAAAAGAACCAGCATGGCTTCTGCAAGGGCAAGTCTTGCTGAGTCACTAACCTTTTGGAGTTCTTTGTCAACTGGCATGTAGATAAAGGTGATCCAGCTGACGGAGTATGCCTGGACTTCCAAAAGGTTTTTGACAGAGTTCCCCACCAAAGGCAAAATGCGTCCGTTCGGGCAAGTCGCATTTAAAATGTAAACAGCAGGGGGAGCAGTCTCATGGAAACAAACCACCCAAAAAACCAGCAACTTTTTCATGCTGGATATATGACATCCTTGCTCTACACTGCAGCTATTAAATTCACAAAAAGGCATTGAAAATGTGAACGGCACCCTGCTGTCCACGTAGGAACTGCAGTGTCACAACACAGGAAGTGTGGAAGCACACTTCCAAGACATGTCCTGACCCCGTTGTAGGGTCTAGTCTGGAAAGCACCCGGGAGAGCATTCCAAAGTCTAGGGGCAATGACTGAGAAGGCCCTGTCCCACGTGCACGACAGGCGGACCTCCCTCATTGTCATCACACAGAGCAGCCCCCCCCCATGACCTCATGGAGCGGGCAGAAACCCTCAGGAGCAAGCAGTCCCTCAGGTATCCAGGGCCCAAACCATTTGGGGCTTTAAAAGGTCAAAACCATTTTCATCTGTCCATTCAATATTAAAACAAGGTACACTCTTTTGCACTATAGTACCCTGCAGAGCTCTTAGAAGATGCAGTCACCTGTTGGCAACAGCCATTTTTTACCCACATACCCTAGGACACAACGTCATTGTGCGCATAAAAAACGGCAGCCACCAGGAGCTGGCTGTACCTTGGCAGCTCACGTGGAACACTTTGGTTCAAATATAATGAAGTACTTTTTATTTTCAATATTTTAAAAAAATTGCAGAGTGGGCCCATTCTGAAAATAAATGCACATGCCCATTGGGGTTGACATTTGTACTGCACTCACCTATTGCCTACTGTCAAGCCTAACCCCGAAGCATTGCATTGGCAATAGAACCACTGGAATGTTGTTGCGGTTTATGGTTCCCCGGGCTATGAGAGGTTCATTTTGCTTTGATCTCGATACATTAACAAAAGTCTAATGGAGGCAAAGAGATCACCAAACACACAATGCATGCACTATATTCCATGTAGGCTCATGCCCTAAGGAGCCAAGCAGAGACCAAGGAATTATTTTACACAGGCCAACAAGCATCTGTCGGTTGGCAACAGCTATAAAAGTGCAATCATCTCTTTTGTCATTTAGAGGAATGACTGCTATTCCTTCAAGGGATACAGAACATAAAGACAAATTGCTAATTGGCCTCATTAATGCTGTGATGAGAAAATCCTGAGAAGAGATGAGAAGAAATGGCCCCATGTGTTCCCTAACTGTTAGCTTTTAAAAAAAAACAACGAAAAGCATTATGAGTTATAGGCTGCAAATGCAATTCAACTTTGAGTAGCAAGGTATCAATTGTTAACCTCAGAGAGCGCCTTCTTTTGCGTGATCTCCACCTCACGTTAAGGTCATCTGGAGAGGTCTGTCCATCTGGTGGCAACTCAGAGGCGGTCCTTCTCTGTAGCTGCTCGTGGACTGTGGAATACACTCCCTGCAGAAATCTGCAATTTGAATTCTTTATTGGCCTTCGGAGAGCTCTTAAAACCTATCTGTTTGGCCTGGCCTTCCAGGGTTTTTAAATAGTTGTAACTGGTTTTAATGTTGTAACCTGGTTTTCAGGGTTTTCAAATTGTTCTGATTGTTGAATTGCTGTTTTATGATTATTAATTGTTAATTGTTGTTGTTTTACACTGTTTGAATATATATATATACACACACACACTGTGTGTGTGTGTGTGTGTGTGTGTGTGTGTGTGTGTGTGTGTGTGTGTGTGTGTGTAAAAACAGGGCTTATTTCTTTAACATAGTATAATCACAGAAAGTATATGTTGCCCATATTTCCTCCCCACCAGGTTAATGGATGAATCAAAACATATATTTTAAGAGATCTCACTGAAAAAAGCAGAATGAAGAAGGTTTGCTACTTAGTTAAAGAATGATTTTCAAAGAACAGGAATCTCAGTATAATGCTAACCTCTCCAAACTTATCCAGTCTCCAAATTTATCCAGTGAACTCAAGTTTGGATTATCTTTTCTTGTGGTCAAACATTATTTTCAGCAAATAAAGAATGGCTATTGGATTTTGCTGCTTCAATCTTAACAACCAGCAAGGAATCTTTTTGAAAAGGGGAGATGTCTGCCGATGTTCATCAGACTGACATTTTGCAGGTGCTCAGAGATCTCCATCAAATCTGAGAATGCAAGAGAAACTAATACCAGCCACTGCATAATATGGAAACATTAACCAAAGAAAAGGGAGGGGGGAGTTGATAGCAATTATGCCCTGATGGAGATAGATAGATAGATAGATAGATACTTTATTATGTAGTAATATTCACCTAGCACAAGCCATGCTGCACACCACAGTGAAAAGCACCACTTCTGAGCAAAGTGCTATGTAAAAATAACTAACATAGAAAAGATCTCCAAGGAACTCTGGGCAGCAATTATTGGGGAGGGAGAGTATCCCATTTTATCCTCACAACAGAGGCGGATTAGGTGAGATACAATAATTTGCTCAAGGCCCAGTGAGCTTCATGGCTGAGCATGGATTTTAAATTGCAGATCTATCCAGTCTAGATCCAACTATCCCACACACTGCACTGCCTCTCCTACAATCCACTGGCTCTCCAGCATATATACTGTCCAAGTGACAGTGGGAAACAGATACACTTGATATACATTAAGCAAAAGGCTGCTTCATAGTATGATAGAAAGCAAAGCAAATGAATAAGCAGTTTCCCTGGAGCTTTGTTATGGGAAGCTTTGGGCTGGTATTCAGAAGCAAATCGAGGCAGGTTTGCATCAGCCAGATTCAACCCGAATGGACCAAAATCAAAACACTCGCTGATTTGGGTCCACTTGAGCTGAATTGGGCCTGCTTCACTTCAGGCCATGTCACCAGCCCTCCTCTCCATATTTTCTTCCTAATCCCTTTACTTACAGGGAGAAGACAGCAAGTAAGGCTGGCAATTGTCCCGCACTGTGTGGGATGCCCCGACTTACAGCAGGGAAATGTTCATCCCATTCACAACACGATTTCTCCCGCTTTAGAGGGGGAGCAGGACAGCGGCAAGAGCTCTCTCGCCTCCCAAACTATGGGAAAGGAATGGCTGCTCTAGGTCAGGGGACTGGCTTGGGCGGGCACACGGGTGACAGGCATGCTGCAGCTCAAAGAAAGGCACTCAACAAACACCCACCGCTGTGGCCGCCACTGACTCACTGATTGCAGGAGGACGAGGAAGGGACGGAGTTGAAGAGAAGGCAGGCGAAAAACTCCCTTCCTTGGCCTTGCCTTCCTCTAAATGAGGCAGACGGGCCAATTTCAGGCCTCTGCACACACACACATGCTGAGCCAGAAGCTCAGTTAAGTGGGGAGGGGGGGCGCGCTTACCGTGCTGGGAGGGCAAGTGGTGGTGAATGGCAGTAGCCACGTCAGCTGGCCAGTGTAAGTGGCTTGCCCCCCTTCTCGCTGCCACTGCCTAGGGAATGCCCTCTTACTTGTAAAGGAGAATCCTCACCAGATTCTCCTTTACAAGTATAACCTCCGAACTGCCTGGTTCAGTGGTCAAATCAGACTGGACCCGGTTCGGACAGACATGGAACCGAAACTGGTTCGGATTTGAACTGAACTGGCCAAACGGATTCTGGGCACACCCCTACCAATAATCAAATGAGCCGGGAAGAGGATATCAGGGGAAGGAAAGGGAAGTGGTTTAAGCAGGCCCAAATCAAACCACTTCAGCAGTCTGAAGTCCACAATGGAATCAGGAGTCACTCTGAAGACCAAGGTCATCCCCCAATCAAATTATACAGTCTTAGGTAGTCCTTTTCACCACAGTAATACGGCGATATTAACACTTGTAATGTCATAACTGGTATTTTTATATAGTCACATAACACCCCTCCCTTTAAAAACTGGTCATTTTTAATAGGTATGCAACCTTTAATTGATTAATTAGTAGTCTTAGGCCTACTGAAAACAATTCATTTGACTGATCATGCAACACCTTTTAAAAATCCAGTTAATTGTTTTTAAAATGATTGCTTACAAAAGCTGCTGATGACAGACACTATTTTAAAAGAGGATTTCTCCTTAATGCTCATACCAGGATGGAAATGACTCTTCTCAGGTGGTGCCTGCTGTGACATAACCATGCACCATTTAAAAACAAAGTATGCTTCTTTTGCAAACTATTGTTTTGGCCCTATATCAATGTATGCAGATTGAAGCAATTAATCAATTAATTAACTGAAGTTCATTTGACTAGTACTTGATTTATTTTTAATTGGGAGAGAGTGCTAGTTGTCATTATTTTAAAATTCAGTCCACACTAGCAAAGTAATGAGATTCAGTCCCATTAGAAATGGGTGTCGGAGATCTAGAATCCGGTGAAAACTACAGTATATACCAGCAACCACACAAAAAGGACGAAAAGGCGGGTATTCTATAGGAAATTTCTAGGGAACACAGAGAAACACCCTAGAGCATCTGGTGGTTGTTATTTATGGCACACTGAATTTCTCAACGAATTTGGCCCGACAGTGAGAAAGCTTCCAAGGGCCCTGAGTGACTTTCATCACATTGGGAATGTTTCCTCGGCTTCTCCACTCTATGCAAAATCTGTCACTCGCTCACTTGAAACGTTTGGCCCGCGCGCAGCCGCCAGCAGGAGCCTCATGCGAGGCCCTCCATCTGCCCTTTCCCTTCGCTTGCAAGTCATTTATATGCAGGCAAGCAGAATTATTTAGCTGTTATGTATAATAAAATGATTGAGAGGCTTGGAGACCCACATTTTAGCAGGTCAGACGCAGCCTTGCAAGGGGCCGAGCAGATTCACATGCAAATGACGAAAGGTTGAGTGCAAGACGGAAAGAGGCTGGAGTGGAATTGCTGTTGACATGGCAGAGCCCCGCATGTCTGCCGATCCATGAGAATAAAGGGAGTGGGAAACATTTACACAGGCAATGCAGACTTGAGCATTATTCATACCCATCACCTGTCTCCATTGTACGAAGGCAAATCACAATCAGTGATTGCACAGGCTTTCCTGCTGGAGGCAAGTGGAATGAGCAGAGCAATAAATTCAATTCCGTTTTGCATTTGTGGGATTTAATGACAGGCCAGCTATTCCAATCACGGACAGGAAGCACAAATTCTGTTGCTCTTGTTCAGCTCACCAGTCACTTTGGTCATTCCCAATTCTGTTCTTCTGACTTTAAAGTGGTCCTGTATTCCACCTTTCATTAATGATCCCAGAAATTGAATTTCAAATTCTTAACCATTTGGTCTCGGAAAGTTAGAAATAAAATAAGTATGCCTCCTTCCTTGGTCATTACTGGGATAGAACCTTTTCATAAACAGTAGAACTTTTCCTTTTTTAAGGAAAAGTATTGGCAGCTTGGGCCCTGGGTATTTAAGAGAACCTCTTCTTTGTCATGAAGCCCACCACCCACTGGGATCACCTGGAGAGGTCCATCTGCAGTTGCCACTGGCTCGTCTGGTGGCCACTCAGGGACGGGCCTTCTCCATTGTTGCCCCAAGACTTTGGAATGCTCCCTAGTGAAATAAGAGCCTCCCCATCTCTGACAGCTTTTTAAAAAGTCTTTAAAGATGCATCAGTTCACCCAGGTTTTTAATTAATATCATTTTAATGGTTTTAATGCTGTTTTAAAATATTCTTTTAAAACTTTTCAATTGTTGTAAAGTTTTAAACTTTTTATTTTTGTTTTAACTAATGTTTTACTTTGTTTTTATTTTGTTGTAAACCGGCTGGAGATGTAAGTTTTGGGTGATATAAAAATATGTAAAAAAAATTTTTAAAGATTCACTAATGGTCAAAGATCATAGGAGTTAGGGCAGGGATAACCAACTTCTTAAAACCGGGGTGGGGGGAGCAGATCCCCCCATACACACACCAAGCTGCTTGACAGCTGGGCTAATTCTGGCTAAGATGTCTCAGCCAGGATCAGAGCAAAGCATTCTTGGGATACATAATGAAGCCGCAAGGTTCAGAGAAGAGGGGAGAAAGATACACAAACAGAACAGGGAAATCCAGTACTTCTGCCCCTGCTGAAGCTAACTGAAATCTGGTCTTGGTTTTCCCTTCTGCCCTTGCTTCATGCTCCCCACTCGTCGGACAGTTCATCTGAGAATTTAAGAAACACTCCCCTGCTTTCATGACTGCTAGCAATGGGTGAACTGCCCTTAGCTCTATTAAGAAATGGCTCAGTAATTATAGCTTTTTCATTAAAAGTTTGGGAAAGAAGTCATCTGTTCTGGGAGTTCTCTCCTGGCTCATACTGTGCTGGTTGAGGCGAAGGACAATAGGATGCCCAGCCCCCATAGGCAAGCAGCGCTGATGCTCAGTGTTTTCAGGCCATGCTGCTGAGGCAGCTCCCGGGGCGCTTGGGCACTCTCAGACGATGCCACCAAGTCATTCCTAGCTCACATCAAGGGGGGAGAGGGGAAAGACAAGCTGCACCCCAGTGGGGTGAGGAAGGGGAAATGAACAGCATGCTTCAGGGGGGTGAGGAAGGGCAGTGACAGTGTGTAGCAGGGAGGCCCATGGGGTGGCACTTATGATGGCAAGGGGTGCTTGCTCTTCACACCCAAAGTGACCGCCTCACCTTGCCACATGGAAGGAACACCCATGGTAGGAGCAGGGGTGATGATGGTGCCATGTAAAGGTAAAAGGTAAAGTGTGCGGTCAAGTCAATGTCAACTCCTGGTGAACCCATCTGCTCAATTATAGCTACAATTATAGCTCCTGGAGAGGAGCAAGGGTTTTGCTATACATTAAATACCTATAGAGATAAGGTAATCAATGTTGTTAATTTACCTTCTTAAAAAAGCTGGTTTGACATTCAGAAAATGGACTAGATTCCTCTTTAAAAACACAGAGAGGTGCTTCGCACGACACGTGTGAAGCACCAGGAGGGCTTGTGCGGGAAAAGAGGGCTTAACCTGCTCTCCCTGCACACGAGCAGTTGCCAAATCCTTAGCAGCCGGATCAGCCGCCCACACGGCTTCCAGCTCCGTTACGGAGCCGGTGGGGGCTGTGGGGATTGGGAGCATTCTGAAGAGACCCCTGAGGCCGGGAGGCTTGTTTTAGCCTCCCAGCGGGGGTCTCCCCATGTGTCGCCATAGCACGGAGGTACACAATCAACTAAACGGGGTTAGCGGAGCGCTCGCTCCGCTAACCTCATTTAAGGGGAAGGGTAGTTTCAGTAGTTTGTTGCCAGGAGCCGCACAGCTCCCGTGGCAGCAGACGGCCAGGAGAAATCGGGCTGGGCTCCCTTAGCCCGATTTCTCTTGGTCATGAGAATCGCTTCACTGGCTATTCTCACAACCACTGGAAAGCGGGCTAAGGGAGCCCAGTCCACTTTCCAGTGGTTGTGTGCTGCAATGGGAGTTGCACAGCTTCCAGCAGCAAGCCTCTCTAAATATCCCCCCACCCCCGCCGTTAAACGAGGTTAGCGGAGCAAGCGCTCTGCTAACCCCATTTCCCTGATCGTTGAGTCGCCATGGCGCGGCTCCGCACCTTGGTGACCCACGAGGAGAGCCCTGAGTGGGAGGCTACAGCAAGCCTCCCAGCATCAGGGGCCTCCCCAGAATGCCTCGCGCACTTGTATGAGGCATTCTGGGGCTTCCAGGGGCTGGGCAGCTCCTGATCCCCACCGCCCCTACCGGCTCCGTGATGGAGCCGCTAATCGTGTGGTTGGCCGCCCCAGCTGCCCCGGGAGGGCTGGATGCTTGTGTGCACGGACAGCGGGTCCCGCTCTTCCTGCCAAACCCCATCCGGCTCTCTGCACTGCTCGTGTGGAGAGCCTCATTGTCTTTTTGGATTAGGCCACACCTTCCAGTTGGCTTTCCAGTTTTTTCTTCCTGTCCAAGATCATGTGAGAGAAAAGACTGGGGTTGGAAAGAGGTCAGTACCAGGCCAGTTGAAATTTGCTGTGGAGATAACCCTGCTGCACATGACGTAGTCTCACTAAGCCCAATTCCTGGCCAGTAAGGAAGCGAAGTGGTTGCCCTGGCTCCTAGGTGGCTGGAGGAGTCGCCTACCTCTCTGGCTACACTTGCTTCTGCTGCTTGTTCTTGCCCTGAGCTATTTTTGGAAGGGTGGTATAGAAATGGAAGGAAGGAAGGAAGGAAGGAAGGAAGGAAGGAAGGAAGGGAAGGAAGGAAGGAAGGAAGGAAGGAAGGAAGGAACTATGACTGTAATGTCTTGACACTTTGGTGTAAAGTTCCAGTCTGGAAGATGGGGCAGAAATGGGGAATGGGGAATATTGGGGGGGGGGAGCACCCACCCCTTGGAGTCATCCCTGCCATCTACTGGAAGTATGGAGGCTCATACATATCACTGGGAAACAGACTCCAGGGGCTTATATGGGCAGGTGCTAATTGCAGACCACCAGCTGGCCACACCTAAATAAAGAGAGAGCAGTCCAGGCTTTGAGTTCTCCTTCAAGGCCTCTGATGCGTTTATTCACTGTTGGGTACTTTCCAGCCTAGCTGCTCAACAGCAGCAAAATGCTTCTGTTTAGGCAAATCACATTTGAAACATAAACAGCAGGTGGAGCAGTCTCGTGGAAACTAACAACCCAAAAAAACAGCAACCTTTATACACCAAATACACAACGTCATAACACTATATGACAGCAATTAAATTCAAAACAAGGCATCAGAAATGTGAAGGGCACCCTGCTGTCAGTGTAGGGACTGTGTTGTCACAACACAGGAAATGTGGAAGCACACTTCAGAGATCCACCGTGACCCCATTGCTGGGTGTCATCTGGAAAGTGCCCTGCTCTGCAGACCAGGAGGAGGGATTGTGCAGGCAATGTAGTTCAACGTCTGTGCTTAGGATCCTGGACCAAGTGACAAGATGCTGCTAGGACCAGGAAATGGCTTTTCCTTCCTTTTTTTCCTTTTTGTCTCTTTAAGAAAAAAACTGTGTAATGATACATTGGTCCAGTTCACATTAACCTGCTATAACACGGCTGCTTTCTCTTCTGGGAAATGGGATGCTTTATCAAAGAACGCAAAAGGCACACATCTAAAGGCACACCCAGAGTGGTTACTGGAAGAGACCTGGGCAGGGCAGGGGGGGTCTGTTAACCAAACCTAATCCACAGAAACAGAAATGGAACCAGAGATATTTGTTTCTTTTTCTTTGTGAACATGTAGACCACCGCTTTTTAAGCAGGATATATATTTTTTCTCTTTTAAATTACGGTGCCTGATAGTTTTGCCAGTCATTTTGAAATTGTCTTTGAAAGTCAACCTAGAGTGGATTGAGTTGACCAGAATTCCACCACAGAATGACTTTTTCCATTACTGTATACAAGTATAAAAACAAGATCTTTGTGAAATTGACACAAAGGGATTCACAGCTATCAGCTTTTCTTCATGCTGTCTTGGAGAAGGAAGCACAGCTCAGTGGTAGATCCCATGCATTCCATGCACCCCCCCCCACCAAAAGATCATAAAAGCAAGTGATGGGGTTGGGGGTGGTTCTAGATTTCAGGAGGCCCTCAGTGTCATGGAGGAGACGCCACGGGCTTCTGCCTCTCCTACCCAGATGGTCCCTGAAAAAACCATTCCACTGTCACCACCAACACCACGCAGAGGTTATGGATACAGAGGTGGTCTCAGGGAAGAGGAGAGAGCCCTTCTGAGGTCTCCAGGCTCTCAGCAGCTGCCCAACGATGCCAGTCTCTGATGCCAGTCCTGGATAAGAAAGACCTCTGCCTGGAACCCTAGAGAACTGCTGCCAGAACAGATAATACTGGACTAGATCAACTAATGTTCTGACTCTATATAAGGTAGGTTCATATGTTAAACCAGGGGTTCTCAAATTTGAGTCGCCAGATGTTGTTGGGCTACAATTCCCAATGTTCCCAGCCACAATGGGGATGACTGGAGTTCTAGTCCAACCATGTAGTTCATTGATGGGAATTGTAGTTTAACAACATCTGGGGACACAATATTAAGAACCCCTGTGTTAAACTAAGAATAATTCTCTGGAAGTACAGTAACTGTGAAAAGCATAACACATATCGCAGCCCATTCCATCCCACAAGATTCCACAGGTTGAGCACAGAAAGAATGCAATGAGGAAAAACTCATTGTAGGAATCCACCCTTCGTTTTATTCTAATACTACCTAATTTCTAAATTTCAAATTCTAGTCAAGTTTATTACTAATTCCCTTTAGATAAGACTCTTTGAATCCCTATAATTGAATAACCAAAGGGCTATATGAATTAATCTTGGATGGAATTTAATAGGAATTGCAAATATAACCATTATTATACAATATCTGCATAAGGAGCTTCAGTGTGGGCCAGGGGTTAGAATTCTGAAATTAACATGTATCGAAATCCCTGTGTGGCCCTGACATTCTTGCAAAGAATATTACTGACCTTAAATTTCAGTTCCCTCTCTATAAAATGGGTTTATTTATTTGTTAAAAATACGTACAATATATACAATGTTTCCACACACAAAAAGAGTTCTCAAAGCAGCTTTCATAGCAAGAATTATGAGGAAATGGTTCCTTGTCCCAAAGAGGCTCAAAATCTAAGAAGAAATACAAGGGAGACACTAGCAACAGCAAGTGGGGTACAGGCTATGTTGGGCTGAATAAGGACAGCTGTTCTCCTCCTGCTAAATGTAAGAGAGGGCCACCACTTTAAAAGTTTCCTCTTTGCCCAGTTAGCAGAAGTAACTGTAATCTAACTATTTAGCTTGTTTGGAAGACAAATAACAAAGATATTTGTTAATAGACAGATAACAAACTGTACAGCAATTTGCACATTAGAAGTGGCCCATTCTTGATTAATAGCAAATTAATTAGATCACTGAAGATGCAAGTAATTAACAGTAGAGTTTTATGAAGATTTTACTGAATAATAAAGAAAGATATAACTATATCTCTTAATTTCTGAGGCACAAAATAGCTCAGTCTCGTGAGCTGTACCAAGGATGTAGATTGGGAAAAGGAAGAATGAGAACGATAGGTGTCGAGGTAAAAGGAAAATGCAAATAAGTATAGAAATATAAAGAGAGGGTGAAAAGGAACATGTAAATAAAATGGATCATGTAGGTAGTTCTTGCATCTGGTGATGTTAAAAGTCACTGGGCTCGTTCACACAATCTTTATCTGGGTAGCAAGACTGCCCAGCCAGGTGAGGCTTGGGCATGCTCCCAGTCAACAGTCATGTGAGCTCCATAAGCAAGGTAGGGGATCAGGAGAATGATATTGTGTGGAGGTGGGAGCTGGGTCAGAGGGCTTTTCATCCAACCCCGGTAAAATGCTGAGGAGAGAATCTGGGTAGGGTGAACCCATTGAGTCCAGGTTCTGCCGCCCATACAATCACTCTCCCCTCCTACCTTGCTTTTGTAGTTCACACAACTGCCATTTGGGAGTATGCCAGCTCTTCTACCCCAGCTGGGTGTTCCTCCTACCCAAAAGAACTAACCTAATGTTGGTCCTAACAGGACCAACTATCTGCTTTAGAACTGCAGTAAAAATTTTGAAACAGAAGATACTTCATTAGACATAGGTGCAAAAAGCGAGAGAAAAGGATGTTGGTACACACTTAGACCTCTTGCTAATTTGTTTGATACTCTCCCCTGAAAACAAAGAACATGAAATCAAACTAAGGACAAGCCAGCTAAATTTAAATACTTCTAAGCCCTTCTGATTTCAGTGAGCATGATGCACATGCTAAATTCTCCCACTGAAATAAAGGAGATTTTAAAAGAATTAATTTGGGGTGGATCGTGTCCATTGTTACTAGAATCACAAATTAGGCCTTGGGGCTATTCTGACGATCACAAAAATCGGGATAGGAAAGCCTAGCCCGATTTTTGTGGGTTGTCAGAACTACCAGGCTTGCAGCCGAGCCCGGTGGTTCTGGAGCGGCTAACTCACTCCTGTAGCCCACCCCTTAGCCTGGGTTTGCGGAGCGAGCGCTCTGCAAACCCAGGCTATCTGCTCGTGAGTAGCTGTGGTGCGGCTCCGCACCGCAGCTACTTGTGAGTAGACTCCTGGCCGGGAGGTTTAAAAGCAGCCTCCCGGCTTGGGGGTTTCCCCAGTATGCCCTGCTCGCTTGCGCAGGGCATACTGGGGCTTCCAGGGGCCACACGGCCCCTGAGCTCCCCAGCCGGCTCCGTCTCGGAGCCGGCAATTGTGTGGGCGGCCGATCCGGCCGGCCAGGGCTCCCTTCCCTCTCACTTCCCCAAACCGGGTCTCACAGATCGTGAGACCCAGGCTCCTTGTCTGGCTGGGGGCTCAGGTAAGCATTTTTTAAATAATGTAGCAAAAGAAAAGATAATGATTGACTATGGCATCCTCTAAGTCTAGTTACAATATTTCAAAAAATGCACTGGAACTTCCACTTCTGGGGCAGAGCTGAGCAATGCCACTCCTCTCTGGTTCTACTGATAATGGCTCTCCTCTCTCCAGAGTTCACGATTTATCTAACTCCTCTCAACATTGCTATCTGGGTGTACCCATTTCCCTTCTTCTAGTGATTCTGAAAGTAGAAGAAAAGCATTAAGGCAGGGATCCTCAAACCCTTGTGGCTAGGGATTGTGGGAGCTGAAGTCCAACAACATCTGGGGACCCAAGTTTGAGGACCTCTGCATTAAGACTATACCCAGGATGATGGACATTGCAAACTGTCTATTCAAGCCAGCACAAAGGTATATCATATGAATACTAGTTAGCCTTTTTAATTCATTGCTCACTGCCATGCTCTTAAAAAAACCACAAGTAGTTCTAAATGGAATGAATGAATGGAGTCTACTTTTTGCCTTTTTAAACATGGCAATTCTTACTTAGGACCCTTTCCTATACGCTGTGAATTTGTTTTGTATCCCGCTGTCAACACATGGGTTATAGAGCGGTGCGATACTTTGAGTGGCTGCCATTTTGAAACAACATGCCAGATCAGATAGATAGATAGATAGATAGATAGATAGATAGATAGATAGATAGATAGACAGATGCAGGATCCCCTGGAACCGCTCTCCCATGTGCTGTGAATCTGGATTATATCCAGCTTTTAACACAAGAGTCACAAAGGGGTGTTGCCTATACTTTGAGCAGCTACCTTCTTGGAAGAACATGATGGATCATCAAAAAATACCCCTCTTGTCCCCTACAGCCCTCTCCTAAAGGTAAAGGTAAAGTGTACCATCGAATCGGTGTCGACTCCTGGTGACCACAGAACCTTGTGGTTGTCTTTGGTAGAATACAGGAGGGGGTTACCATTGCCATCTCCCACACAGTATGATATGATGATGTCTTTCAGCATCTTCCTATATTGCTGCTGCCCAATATAGGTGTTTCCTATAGTCTGGGAAAAATACCAGCAGAGATTCGAACTGGTACCCTCCGGCTTGCTAATCAAGTCATTTCCCCGCTGTGCCATTATCTATGTGCTGTTAATTTGGTCTGCATTGGACTGTAAATGAAAAAGGTATTAGAGGGGGACACACACAGACATGGTGATCTCATAAGCTTTCTTCCCTTCAGAAAGCAGGCAAAAAACAGACGTGGAATATTAGAACGTCACCTAGGAAAGGGCAAGGATGACTGCAACTATTTTCTCATAATTTTTTGCTTTTGCTTTCTGCAAACTGAGCAAAGAGCTTTTAAAGTGGCAATTCTCTTATATTTAGTAGAAGGAGAGCGACTGGCCCTATCGAACCATAGGACAGCATCCCTCCAGTGGCTTTTGCTGCTGTCTACCTTATGTTTCTTTTTCGATTGTGAGCCTGTTTGGGACAGGAAAACCTTCTCTTTTTTATTTACTTTATTTTTCTATGTAAACTGCTTTGAAAACTTCTGTTGAAAAGCAGTATATAAATAGTAGTTGCAGTAAAGTAAAGTGTGCCGTCAAGTCGATTTCAACTCCTGGCGCCCACAGAGCCCTGTGGTTTTCTTTGGTAGAATACAGGAGGGGTTTAACATTGTCTCCTCCCACGCAGTCTGAGATGATGCCTTTCAGCATCTTCCTCTATCGCTGCTGCCTGATATAGTACCAGTGGGGATTCAAACCGACAACCTTCTGCTTGTTCGTCAAGCATTTCCCCACTGCGCCACTTAAGGTGACAGTAGTCGCAGTAGTAATAGTATATTCAGCGATTTAAAATACCGCAAGGCAGAATTTGCAATGGCTTGCATTTAGTAAAGAAACAAAAGCAAAATACATCCAGGTACAAACGAAGCACATATGCACACACAAGTGGTGGCTCAGACATGCCCTAATGAGATTAGTTTCTATTCAATTGATATTAACTGAGTGATACAAATGGTATTGGGTTTTGTACACAAGTTAAGCTGGTTTGGCTGTCAAGGGTATTTAAGATCAAGCAGATGCAGAAGATTAGGTTTGCCTAGCAAACCCACCAGGCTCCAGTGGAGCCCTTGCCTTTGACCCCTGAAACAGTTTTTAAACAGAGGAGACATCACAATTTGCTCCCTCCAAACAATAGGCTCATAGCCAGGATTTCCATGCTCCTTACTGTCCATTATCTTGGAGAATGCAATGCTAAAAGGAAGCCAAGCCTGCCCACTGACTTCAGTTCTTGGTTGCTTTTGTACCAGAAGCCTCTCTTGAGAAACAGGACTGGAAAATAGCACTCTGTTATATTAAGAAGCAAGAATGAAGGACCACCGCAAGATCGGATCCTGAACTTGGAGGGGATCAGTTTTGAATTGCTATTTCTAAGCTACCTTGGACACCGGCATATAATAATAATAATAGCAGTAACAACAACAGTATTATTATTATTATTTGTTGGCAACCCATGACAATAGTTCTCTAGGCATCTCACACAAAAAAAAACAATGGAATAAAATACACAATTAAAAACACATTAAAAATTATAGCAAAATATAAAAACATTTTCCAAAAAACTGTAGTGGGGTTGTCTCTTTCCAGGTTTCTGTGTTTGTGTGGCGTGTGTCAGTCTGAGTGGCTGTGTATGCAACATGCATCTGTTTGTGTCGCCTGCGTCCGTGTGGAGTTCATGTGGAATCTGTTGCATGTGTATGTGTGGTCTGCATGTGTTTGTGTGGTGAATGTGTGTTTCTTCATTTTAGTGTGTGATGCGTGTGCTTGTGTTGCATGGGTGTATTTGTGCATTTGTGTGGCATGGGTGTATTTACACACACACCCAGTGCTGGGGAAAGCACTGCATGGAGGTGGGAAATGGCTCTCCCACACTGGAGATATTTTACCAAAGTGGACCCCGCCCCTATCACACCTATGAAGTTTTCCCACTGTCAAAACAAAGATCCCACCTCCCTCCAAACGTCTAGGAGTGAAGAGACAGAAATTAGCAAGTTGGAAACTGTGGGAGAAGTTGAGCTTTGTGAATAGGCAGTAAGCAGGTTACTTTTTGCTGAGATTCCCTCCGTGTTTTTCTATAGAAGAGGCGTAATTAAAGTGCCTACTCCCGTGAAGTCATTGGGACCTTATTATAGCGGAAGCCAAGTGCAGTTTTCCTGTCAGCATTCTGACAGTGGGGAATGGGCAACAGGACTCCATGAGCTGAGAGAAGTGTGAGGGAATCACTGTCTGCCCAACAGATTAGAGGGCAGGGGGGCAGAAAAGGATACAGCAATCCTGGGCAGTCTTATTCTGAAGTAAGCCCCCACACTGCTTCTCCCCCACACTGATCTAACTACCCACCTGGCTTCCCCCAACTATCCATTCCATATCTCCTCTCTCCCTCTTCACTGACAGTTTACATTCCATAACTAATCGAATAGGCATGGCACTTGCAAAATAATCCACTAGCTGTCTCCCCCCTGCAGACGTCAGAGGATTGGCAAACTCTGGCTTCACTGACAAATGGTTCTCTATAACTTTGCCAGCACGTGACCCAAAGGCTTTAATGAAGCAGGAAAACCTTAAGAGGCTTTGAACCGCTGCTCCACACTTTACCAAACCCACAAAGGATTGCCTTCCTAGGCAAGCCTGAACAGATTACAGCAATCATTTTCATCAGCATTTGAAAGGAGTATATGATACGTCTGGATAAAATTTGGACAGAAAGGACCAAAGTGTCAATTTTCAGCACATTTTAATCTGCTGTAGCTGTGGCATTTTTTATCAGATCTCCTTGAAATTAAGCACATTTGTAGAACTCTTCAAGTAGATCACACACATCCAAGTTTCAAGTTATTAGTTCAACAGTTGTCATATTTACAAACAATAGAATTTGGGGGCTTATTTTATTGATTGATTGATTGATTGATTGTTAAATTTATATACCACCTTTCATTAAAACAATCCCAAGGCGGTTCACATACAAATTAAAACAAGACTATAAAATTTTCACAATTAAAATATTAAGCTAAAATATAAAAACATAGATCTGATTAAAAATATTTAAAATACAAGCATGAGATAACCATACACAATACAAAGAAGCAGCAGTAGAGTCATGGTGGAACCTTTTTTTTTTTTTTTTTTTTGGCTGTTCAACTAAAGAGTAATTCCTGTGCCCCTTTAATGGAAGATTGAAGAATCCCAGAGAAACACACTCTCAACAGCTCAAATGGATTAGAAAGCATCCACAGAAGACAATGAGACTACTCACAAGGAAATTTGCACAGTTTACAGCGAAAGACCCATTAAACCTGGGATATCTATCAAAACATGCTCTAAACTTCTTCGTGATCATATCCAAGAGCATTGGATATGGAGACTTCAACAGAACCAGTCCAAAAGAAGAACTCTGTGCATTCACCCTGGGTCTTTTGTGAGAAATTAGAATTAAGTTGGCCAAGAGATTGTGCCATAAATATACAATGCTATTGTATATGATGTTGGCACAACATCCCATATTGAATGGGATATCCACAACACTATATACAATGCTTTCAAAATAATGCCATCAGTGGGTTCTGTCTAGTCCATTCAGAAAACATGTTTTTGAAGATATGTTCTCATATCCCTAGTCTGAGGGATCTTTTACCATAGCTATACAAATGTACTCATGAGTAGTTCCATTTACCTCAGTGGGATTTCCCTTTTCCACATGACTGCTTGAGCATGTCTCCTGAGTAATTTACAAACTTTCACATGCATACAACTCCCACCTGCAACACGTAGCTGGTAGGCATAAATGAAATGGTTTTCCACGAACCTTCTAAACTATATACAGTCACTCACTCACTGTATTCAACAGCAAAACAAAGCTTCAACAGTCTGTCTTTGCTTCTAAAGGGCAAGGGGTGCAGCAAAAGCAAAAATGTATATGGACCCCCACAGGGCGTAGCTGGGGAGAGGGGGCCCATGTTCACCCCTCTCTCAAGAGGCCCCACAGAGTGAGGGAGATAATGAAGAAATTATCTATTTTTATCTAAGAAATTATTAGGGAGGGATCTGGGGGGCCCTCAGGAGCTGGGGGCCCGGGTTGTTTGAACCCCTTTGCTCAATTATAGCTACACCCATGGACCCCATCTTGGAGAAGCCCCCAACACATGACGTTTAGTTGGCTGGAAGACATTTGTGGATTCCTTCCTCAGTCCCAGGCTTGGGCTACCTAATTCCTCTGATGAATGGCCTCAGCACTGAGGAACAGTGGCACTCTCAGGGCCTCCACACACCCCAAGGGGTGGGGTGTCAAATCCTCTTTATGTTGGAGATGGAGTTCCGGTGCATCGACCTTTTGCACCTACTACCCTAATGACCAATGGGGCACTGGGGGTAGAGGTAGTGAGTGAGGGTCTCCTTACCTGTCTCTACTCTATGACCTCAAGACTGACTCTTCAGCACTTCCTGTGCTGAGTCACAATCCTTCCCTTCCTCCTGGAGAGCAGATGGAAACATCTCTCCTTACCTATTCATTATGTCATCCTTTAGATTAGTTTCAGGTCTTTCCGATTCAAGTGTACTGAACCAATAAATACTTAGTATTTAGTTCTACAAGGATCTCCATTTAGTTCTACAAGAATCTCCATTTCTCTAAAGAGCTGCAATAACTAAACCATCCTCTGCTACCCACTCTGTAACTGGAGTGTGTGCCCATTCCTTAGTGCTCTGCTGTGTTATCCACTGGGGTAAAAATTAACAACCTCTAACACTTTAGGTTGTCCCAGGTGGTGCAGTCACTGCTGACCTGCACTGTGCTGGGCGACGACCAAGTGTGATTCTGACCTGTGTTTAGAAACAGAGTGGGGAGTGGGGAAAGAAAAATGTGGGATGGGAATATGCTGTTGCATGTGGAAATGTTTCTGCTACTACGTATTTGTGTGAGTATACCCCACATGTCAAACATACTGAGGCTCTACACACAATTCGTGTGTAGAGCCTGGGAGGGTTCTGCGGGGAGAGTGGGCTGCCCACTCTCCCCGCAGATGAGCAGATGCTCATTGCTGGGCGGCCGATCCGGCCACCCACACAACTACCGGCTCCATCATGGAGCCGTTAGGGGCTGCAGGGATTGGGGGTTGCCTGGCCCCCAGTAGTCCCACCCAGGATGCCTTGCGTGAGTGCACGGGGCATCCTGGAGAGACCCTGACTCATTTTAGCCTCCCGGTGGGGTTCTCCTCATAAGTTACCATACTGTGGCGCCTCAAGATCGGGAAAAGCGCTCGCTCCACTAACCCCATTTAAGGGGAGGGCTTCTTTGGCGGTCTAGACGCCAGAGAACCACGGGGCTAGGCCGCGAGCCCAGTGGTTCTCATGATGGGAGAAAAACAGGCTGGGCTCCTTTTGCCCGGTTTCCCCCCATTGTGAGAATAGCGTGTGTGTGTGTGTGTGTGTGTGTGTGTGTGTGTGTGTGTGTGTGTGTAGGGGGATGATGCTTAACTTGCAGAGGAAGGGATAGCCTCCAGGAGTGGGGGTGGGGCTCTCCAAAGGCCTTAAGGTCTAGAACCTTTCTTCTCTTGCTCCTTTCTGGCTCTAGGTGGACTCTTAAGCCCTGCCAGGTTCCCCTGTTATCAGGCCTGTGTGATCTCCATGTCCTTTCCTGGTCCCATCCTCCTCCTTTTCCTTAAATATGTTCTGACAGTCAGCACAAATTTCACAAGAGACCAAGCTCCTATCTCATGCAAGTCTGGCCTGTTAGAGGTTGTTGATTTTTACCCACAATAGGTAAAACAGCAGAGCACTAAGGAAGGAGCATACACGCTGCAGTTACAGAGTAGGTAGCAGAGGATGGTTTGGATATTGCAGCTATTTAGCGAAAACACACGGAGATCCTTGTATGACTAAACACTAAACATTTATTGGTTAAATACACTTAGACAGGAAAGACCTATCTCTGATCTAAAGGACTACATCGTGGATAGGTAAGGAGAGAGAGAGATGTCTTCATCTGCTCTCTAGGAGGAAAGGAAGGATTGTGACTCAGCACAGGAAGTGCTGCAGTGTCAGTTCAGGGATCATAGAGTAGGGACAGATAGGGAGACCCTGACTCACTGTCTCTACTTCCAATGCCCCTAGTGGTCATTAGGACAGTTGGTGCAAAAGGTCGATGCACTGGAAGTTCATCTCCAACATGGCCTTCCGTGTAACCAGTTGATGATGAACATTCTGTGCCAAGATGGCTACATCTGCCTCTGGGCTGCCCCCCTGTCCAAGCATGGGTTCCGCTGCAACAGCAGATGGTCTAGTTGATCCCACCTCTACTCTGCCTTCTGGGGTGTGTGCATGGAACTGTGTCCAGCTGCCCTCTGGCACCCCAGTGCCACCATATGCCTGGTTTTCACTGCGGTGGAGGTGCAGGATGCATGAACTGATGGCAAGTAAAGTAAAGGCAAAGTGTGCCGTCAATTCGATTTCAACTCCTGACACCCACAAAGCCCTGTGGCTTTCTTTGGTAGAATACAGGAAGGGTTTACTGTTGCCTCCTCCTGCGTAGTATGAGATGATGCCTTTCAGAATCTTCCTATATCGCTGCTGCCTGATATAGGATTTGAACCAGCATCATTCTGCTTGTTAGTCAAGCATTTCCATGCTGCACCACTTAAGTAGGGACCATATTAATCAGATTGCTTGAACCTGTGTTCCAGATAGACATGGTTGGGATGGGATGGGACGGGATGGGAAGGGAAGGGTTTTTTAAAATTTACATGTTATTTGCTTGAGAGTATTGCTTGTTACAGTATACTTGGGATTGTTTCACGTTCCTGCTGGCAGCTGCGCTTTTATTTTTATTTATCGTTAACACAGCATCTAATGTAGGGATTAGCTTACCGAAGAAAACTTCCTACATGAACCATGTTTGTTATGTTTGGTCACCATTGCCAACAAATACATCTTACGCAGTTTGCAAACCTCAGAAACAACTGGACCTGCCTCAGATGTTCTCAGCTTTCAGTTTTATTTCCTTATTAAAGTTGGGTGTGCTTCCAGCATATATCCCATATTATTCTTTCAGAGGCAGAGAAGAACTTTTCTTCTCACTTGTGAATGCTGAGGGGTTCCTAGGACTGACAGGCAGGGTAGAAAGGTTTTTCAAATAACTGGGTTAGTCCCCCACCTTCTCCAAATGGTGGGAGTTCCATGCAATGTGCCTGGAATTTATTTGTTTGTTTTATTTATTTTTCACACTTTATACCCCACTCTTCCTCCAAAGAGCCCAGAGCAGTGTACTACATACTTAAGTTTCACCTCACAACAACTCTGTGAAGTAGGTTAGGCTGAGAGAGAAGTGACTGGCCTAGAGTCACCCAGCAAGTCTCATGGCTGAATGGGGATTTGAACCCGGGTCTCCCCGGTCCTAGTCCAGTACTCTAACCACTACACCATGCTGGTTTCCCTTGGAAGGAGAGATCAGGCATATCTTCATACCACTTGGTTAATTTACACAAATACACAAGCTGAACATTGGATGAAGCTGAAAATAGCAGAGCATTCCTAGAAGACAGCAACAGATTACGTCAGATCCCCGGATCACCACAAAGGTGCTTCAGCCTTTGGCTTGCACCTGCATTCCAGGCTCTGTAGAAGCCCATAGCAGCCTGTCTGCTCTTTTCACACAGGTTTAACACAAACACTCTTTGCAGGGGAAGGATAAGGGGGGCACAGTTATGTTACTTTCAGCCCCTCTTTTCAGGAGGACTCTACATGCTTTTTGCAAGGCGGCATCATGGCGTCACTGGTTCAGAACAGTCAACGCCATTAGAAACCATTCATTCTAGAGCATCCTAGAATGAGAATCCCAGAGCATCCTTTTAGATTGTGAGCCCTTTGGGGACAGGCATCCATTTTTAAAATCTTACTTATTTGTTATTTCTCTGTGTGAACTGCCCTGAGCCATTTTTGGAAGGGCAGTATAGAAATCAAATAAATAAATAAATAAATCCTCTGGGCCTCTTTGCCCCTCAATCAGTGACTAACTCAAAAAAGAATTGCCAGTCAGACCTATTTCTAGCACTTTTTTCCTTAAGAAAAAGGGATTGTCAGCCAATGTTAATGGCTACAAACTCACAACACTAGTTAGCAAAAATAAATCCAAGTAATATGTTTTGTTTTGTGTAGAATTCATTCAAACCTTTGTTCGGTTGTAGGCTATTCTTTTCTTATCATGGACCCACTTCCAACCTTTTGCAAGAGCAGTTTCATTCTCTAGAGAAAATAAATGCAGGGCATGTCAGGATTGCACCTCTGGATCCTGCCTCAAACCTCCACACATTCATCTGGCCTTCTGGGCAAAACATACCACTTGTTCAACTTGTACACATGTAGGCTCTATGCAGAGGCACCAAGTACAAAGTAATCCTTGCATTCATTTAACAAGGGGAGGAGAAGCAGGCCTGTACTCACTCACTGGCCTCACCCCCATGACCCCAATGCCAATGTTCCTACTAGCCATTCCCCAACAGCTGCAAGGTCAATGTTTGGGCATGGTCACAGCGTGCACTGGTGTCAGAGGATGGAGCCACTGGGTAACGCCCCGTTCCTGATTCCCTGCACTTACAGAATGTTCTCTCCTTGTGTTCAATTGGACTTAAACCATGAGGCGTAACTATAATAGGTCAAGGGGAGACAGTTGTCTGGGGGCCCACTGCCTTGGAGAGCCCCCCAGAGGCAAGTCACGGGACTGACTCCCCCAGCCACGCACACACACCCCCGGCTTCCTTCAGTTGTATTCATCCTCTGAAACTGATGTGAGTGTTAAGACCTGGAGCTACCAGAACAGCATGTCTTTCTCTAGTACCATTAAATGACTTGCATCGTCCACAATTTACAAAACCTTTTTAAAAATAATTTAGGATGATGTTCTGTTGTGGCACATAGGAGATATATGTATGTATGTATGTATGTATGTATGTATGTATGTATGTATGGAGAGAGAGAGAGAGAGAGAGAGAGAGAGAGAGAGAGAGAGAGAGAGCGCTTAAGTGGGGGGAGCATTTTAAAATCTTGTCTCTGGGCCCACTCCAACCTTGCTACGCCCCTGACTTAAACATGCTCAGCTTTAGCTGAAAAAATTAATTTGGCCTCATTAAGTGTCTTTTTCCTGAAGCTATGGGTCTTTTTCTTTAAAGAGCTGGTTGAGTAAAACACTTTTGAGAGTCTTTCTGTTTCCTGCTGCAGAAGAATCACATTTCTCATGAGTACAACTATTATTTGGAATTCACTTTTTATAACGTGATGGGCCTCAGATCTGTGTACACGCAATGGCCCGAGCATGCTTCAGTGCAGAGAATATTCCTTTTGGAAGCTGTAGCTATTAGTGTAGACCAGTCCACAATCAGACAGGCTGTTTAAACCTTTTACCCCACAGAGTTTGTATGCTTTAGCATTACCATGATTACGGATTGCTGTTCTAAAACCCTAAGCTGCTTCTGTAGCTTGTGACACAGATGCATGTTGACTCACAGCTCCCACATTGCACAGATTCCGTTTCAACGCAGGGATGAGTCTTCCAGGCTATATTTCAAATCTTGCTATAATGCCAGAGGCAGCCAGACACACACACACAATCAATGATTAGAAGGCACAGACTGAAGCCGTGGAGAGACTTCGCCCTCCCCAAGAAATCCAATTCCTCCAGCTCAGAAAAGCGCCCTGCTTTTTACTCCTTGGCTGCTACACGTGGCATACCAAGATTTAATACCTGCCTTGTGGCAAATCAACTACTCAAATAGCTCTACGGCTATATAAACGAAGATAATCAGGTGTGGCTCCCAGGAGGTGTGCCTTGTGAAGTGTTCAAGGTCCAGTTCCTCACTGTGGCTCCATGTGCAAATTTGCCACGTACCAAGGTTTATTGCTTCCTCCTCCTTGTTTGCACAACTGCAATGACATGCTATAAAACAAGGACTATCTGAGCAAAGGGAAACTAAACGTGTCCACAAACCATACAAGCCTTCTGACTGCTGGCACAATGTTCTTTTTTGCCCACTGGAAAGTGCCCTTTGGCTTAGTCAAGGAAGTGCATCACTTTACTCACTGAGAGGCTGAGAAATTGTGACACAAGCCCCCTCCCACTGATGGCAGACTAAAGAGTGGCTAGGTCTGGGGTTCCCAGCCTTGAGTCTTCAGAAGTTGTTGGACCAGTAGCGGCCAGTAAGGGTGGTGGCAGCAGCGGGGGGAATAAATTAGCAATTGTTTACCAGCGTTACCGCAGCACCTGCAAACTGTCTCAAGCAGCGGCCCTCAACCCAGTATCCCATGCGAGGTGCAGCCTTGGTCTCTAAGCATGTCACTATTGTGTCGGCCTACAACACCCATCAATGGCCGCTACTGTGTTGGACTACAAAACCCATCATCCCCAGCTGAAGGCTGTTGTGGTTGGGGATGATGGGAGTTGTTCAACAACACCTGGGGACATGGATGTATAAACAGGGCTTTATCTATTCCTCAGATTTATCTTCTAGAGATCTTGGGAAGGAAGCTGACCTATGAAGAACAAAAACACAAGCAACTCACACTCACAATAAATGATTCCTAACAGGCAGCTATTTAATAATTTTAGGAATAAATGATTCCTTAAAACAGGGGCAGCTATTTACCAGGTACCAGAAAACAAAGACTCTTCTTCATACATAGGGTCCATTGGAATGTGTGGACTTATAGTAGGATGATCCGAGGTGCCATTTCAGGGAAAGGAAAAAAGATTAGTGGGTACAAAATTCACAGCAATGATCAATTCCTGGGCCATTCTCAGATGGCAGAGTTAATCGCAGGATTATGTGACTAATCATTAGTTGCATAGAAGCCGCAGCCTGAAGCTGAAATAATATCAATTCTGGGGGCGTTCGCATAGTGCTGCTTTGATGTGGTGTCCCTCTGTTTCTTTTGAATTTTTCCCCTGTGGACCATTCATACCACTTGCTCCTGGGTATCTCTCAGGTTCCTTCTGGCCAATGGCTTTCTAGAGTAGGCAGGATACCACGCCTTCTTCCCCCCCACCACCACGCATGTGGTATGTGTTTCTACAAACTTTCATTTTAATGATTAAAAACATTTTTTTAAAAAAAAGAATTATTGTTTTTTAACTTTAGGGGGTCTTCCGCAAGACCACCGACTTGCAACGTCAATGCCAACATAACCCCCCCCCAATAAACCCTGAGTTTAAAATGGCATATTCTCCTACATCTTTTGACTAAAATTTGCATTGGTGTCAATCCTCTTCCTTAAAAAAAAAATTCAATCTTGACTTCCACAAGACCACTGACTCATCAAACCAATAAAATCATCTGCTCTGTCTTCTGGCAGTCGGTGTTCTGCAAAAAAAGCAGAACCATCCAGCAAAAAAAGTTTAAAACTGCAAAAAATGCAAGGCTTTAGGAAAAGTCACTCTATCACTATGATCCCTCCATGCATCTCAGAAGAAACGTCAGGGTACTGCAAAGTATCCCAAAAAGCAGTGTAAAAAGTGGAACATTTTAGCCTGGGCATAATTTGGACTAAGCTCCGATGCTCAGGGGAAAGCCCAAATCGTATATGGAGTACACCTTGATATCTCGCAGGGACTTCAAAGTAAATCCCCCCAATGTGCAAATGCACACCCATTACTCTTGGGGTACTTGAAAGTAAATTTGCCATCTGAGAATGGCCCTGTCCTTGCATACATTTGGAAAAAAGCATTTGTTTGGGGTTTAAAAACAAACAAAACTTCATAACAACACCCAGAAATAAAAGGAGCAAAGTAGACATTGCACATCCAGATTCCTGTGGGTTATAATACCAGCAGCATTACTGAAAATTCATACCCCGCCCACTGCTCCAAAGGCTGTTTCATGACATCAGACTTTGAATTATTTAGTTGATTGATAACCAAGCTGGCAACACACCCAGAACACTGGAATCTAGTAGAAGCTCCCCCACACACACACACGCAAAAAAAAGACTGTATTTCATGAGGGCACATTTCCAAGACAAATCATTATGTCATCATCAGGGGAGGCCTAGTGGCTGCTACGCAGGAAACCCAGCCTATGTAAGCAAACGAAGAGGTTTCCTCTTAAAGTGAGGGAAAGAGAGAGAGAGCACGATGGCTAAATGGTGTAGGTTATAAATAAAAGAACCTCATCAGAGCTCCTGTCTTGACATGCAAGCAAAGGTAGTGGAGAAAGCAACTCACGTGGATTGTCCTGTGTCTTGCCCACTAAAATGCAGAGCAATTTAGATTGACTTGCTGTGAACAAAGTCTTTAAACTGTTTAAGCAAGAAACAGCCAAAGATGTTGGCACCTGAAGCAGTGTGCCAAATGCCATCCCTTATCCCTCCCACCACCACCACCCCACTTACCTGTCTGATCCTGCCACACCACCTCTGCTCTTTGCTGATGGATTAACAATAAGCAATAGAACTGTTGTTCCCAGCAGCAGCAGACATGGAGGAAGGAGACAAAATAAAAGAGGCCATTTCACCCATCCAGTTGGTCTAGAGTAGTGCTGTTCATTGAATTGGGCTGGCTAGAGTTGTGCTCATGGCTCTGTGATGCAGCTAGCCAGGGGATATCGCTCCAAATCTGCCACTTCCCTCAACTCTGACACCTGATGTAACTCACTTCAACCTGCTGCATTGTAGGGCCAACCCTGTATTTAAGCTGATTTAGGTTTAGTTGTTACTGTGCTTCTTCCTCAGTATTTTAAAAAAAATCTTGTGCCGAGATATATTTTCTTACACCAGCAGGCTGAAGAAATGTAAATTCATAAATGATCTGGTGTGTGTGATGCAATTGTTTATTCTACAATCTCAGTTTGCCAAGTTTGTGAAACTAGACAGATAATGGAGAAAATATTCAGTTATCTTAGACACTCTTAGATGCCCATTAATTTTATATTTTCATTTTATCACTTTAAAGGATTTTTGGATCCAACTGAGTTCCACTCCTCCTATCTGTGATTTATGGTCACGTAAATAATCACTTTCTATTTAAAATGGTGCCCTCAATAAACAAAATAGTTCAAGCCCAAGTATAGCCCAGAAAACCCATATGTGGCTAGTCACTTAGCAGTGAAGTTCCTTATGTCAGACAGGGAGAGGCAGTTAGGGGGCAAGGAGCACACACTGGAACAGAGTAATCACAAAGCAGGAGAAACAGCGTCATGCAGACTTGATATGCAGACCAAAGGTTGCTTCCACACTAAAGCCCTTTAACGCTGTTGAGGTGTGGTTTTTCCACAGTTCACTGGAAGTGGAATTAAAATGGAGGTTCCACATAATACTTAATATAAAATGGGCAGCTTTACACAATGTGCCCAAAGTAAGGAAGCCAGGGGAATATCGGGGAAATGCAGGAAACCAGCAGCTTGTGCTTCTGGCAGGTGCAATGCCTGAACCTACCCAAGTAGGATTCACATGCCAGATTCCCAAGATTTCCTCAACATTCTCCCCAGATTCTCCATCCACTTGTCAGCTACATTTGAAATTGGGCAGAGAATCTGGGAAGAGTTTGGGGGGAATCCCAAGGGAAGCAGACTTGAGTAAGTTCAGACAGCATGCCCGCTGGGAGCAGATGCTGCTGGTTCCTTATGCAACCCCTCTTACTCAAGAAATGGGGTTTGGGGCTTTTACTTTCACTTGTGACTCTCTCTCACACACACATTTAAAGAAGGCACTCCCCAAAATGCAAACATAGAAATAAAATGAGATGTAAGAAAACGTCTTCTTCACTATGAGCCCCATCACGCATAGAGATCATCTGGAGAGGTTCGTCTGCAATTGCCACCAGTTCATCTGATGGCTACTCAGGGCCAGGCCTTCTCTGTTGCCGCCCCAAGGCTCTGGAATGCATTCCCTGAATGCGCTCCCATCTCTGACAGCTTCTCAAATGTCTCCAAAGACACATTTATTCACCCAAGCTTTTTAACTAGACTTGTGATTTTAAATTGTTTTAAGGCTTTAATTTCTGTTTTATTTTGTTTTATGTTGCTGCAAACCGCCCAGAGATTAACGTTTGGGATGGTAAGTAAGTAAGTAAATAAGGAGCAGTGGTTTTACCAGGGACAGGTATCACAAAATAGGGACTGTCCCTGGTAAATAGGGAAAGTTGGAGGCTATGCATCAGGGCTACAAATATACATCCTTGGCTGTATTATAACAGTTTTGGTCATTCCCTTTTACGTATACAGTAGAAAAACATTCAGAAGTTATTAGGCATATGTTATAGACTATAAGCAGGAGTGGCCAACGTAAGGCTCTTCAGCTGTTTTTGGACTAAAGTGCCCATCATCCTCAGCCTTGTGGCTGCGGTGATGGAAGTTGTAGTCCAACAACAGTTGCAGAGCATTAGGTAGGCCAGTCGTGGGTTAGGGTAGGCATAAAAAGGTAGTGTGTGCCGTCAAGTTGATTTAGACTCCTGGCGCCCACAGAGCCCTGTGGTTTTCTTTTGGTAGAATACAGGAGGGGTTTATCATTGCCTCCTCCTGCACAGTATGAGATGATGCCTTTCAGCATCTTCCTATATCACTGCTGCCCAATACAGATGTTTCACCAGCGAGGATTCAAACCGGCAACCTTCTGCTTGTTAGTCAAGCATTTCCTTGCAGCGTCACTTAGAGTGACATAGTATGCATAGGGCAGATATTTCAGTTCCATTAAAAGAAACACTAAGATTGGGCATGTAGTGTAATTTATTCAGACCCTTACTGGTCTGACAGGTAGTAAACATGGTCATAAGGGCACAACGTTCCTAATAAGGTACCAACTGTACTTTTAACTGGGATTTTTTCCCTCTTTGTATTGTTGTTGGTCGATATTATGTATACTTCCGCAGATTACATGCTGGAGCTTATTTTCTTTGTTCTCAGTTACTACATCCTGGCAACTGAGCAATCAGATTCAGCAGAAAACTTTTCCAGATTGTTTGATTTATCAGTGCAAACAACGTGCAACCATTCCTTAGGTCATTCAGTCCCCACTACTAACTGCACACCTTTTAAAGTGGTGGCTCTTTTCTGTTTAGCAGGGGGAGAGCAACTATCCTTGTTAATCCTAGCATAGGGTCCCCTGCTGACATTTCCCTCCTGCTTCTTTTTAAGCAGTCAGCCCTTTCTAGGATAAGGAACCATTTCTCATTCCTTTTGCTATGGAATCACCTTGAGAGCTTTGTTGTAGCCTGTCAAAGATTTGGCTTCGAAATGTCAGAGCCAAATCTTTGGCACCTCAGGCCCCACATGAAGGTAGCTGCCCCACCTGCTTATCTTTACACAGAATAGTCCATGCAAAGCTCTGGGGAAGGCCTTTAAAGGGAAGCAAATCCACAAAAAGCCCAGTGACATCTTGGAAGCTGTGTGTAAAGGTTTGCAAAGAACACTGGGAAATGTAGTCCTTCCCAGCATTCCCCCCCCCCGGCACTTTATGGAGAAAGTGCTGGTATGTACTACATTTCCCAGCATTCCTCATGCAGCATCCAAGGCATCTCTGGGACTTTGCAAGGTTTCCCTTTCCTTTAGGACAGGGCTTCTCAGCCTTGGCCCTCCTGCAGATGCTAACTCCCATAATCCTTGGCTATTGGCCATTATGGCTGGGGACTATGAGAGTTGTAGTCCAAAAACAGCTGGGGAGGGTCAAAGTTGAGCAAGCCTGCTTTAGGGCCTTCCCCAGTGTTGTGCATGGGCCACTCTGTGCCGAGGTAAGGGCCGGCCATTTCTATATGGGACCATGGGTGAGGTGCACATTATTCTGCCTCAGTGGTTCAAAGCCAAACGTTGCAAGGGCCTACAATGTCATTTTTGAAAAGTCGTATATAAACATGGTTAATAATAATAAACAATAATAATGCTCCCCTAACTTCTCATTTGGAGTACTGTAATGCTCTCTACAAGGGGCTGCCCTTGAAGACAATTCGGAACATCAATTAGTATAGAATGTGGCAGTCCAAATTTTATCTGGGACTAGCAGTAAGAAGTACATCCTTTTCCTACACTGCAAAATCTACACTGCTTGTTTGTCTCTGAGGCTCACTGTTCCTATTGATCAGAGATAGTCACTGTTTTCTGGTACTTCTGCCTAGCAAACCACTGTCCCTACTTTTTGCTTTTTGTGGATATTGACATTTAGGGATAATTTATACATCACACTAAATAATACCTTTGCACGTCATTCACGACGTGCCAGGTTTTTTGTGTTCAGACCAAATTCTCCCGAAATAACCAGTTCAGAAGTTATTCAGCCATGTGTATTTATTAGCATCTGCACCAGATACATAGCTATAATTGAATGGGGCAGTGGTGAGGCCCCTAAGGGATAGGGGGGGCCCCACCAGCTGAGTGACAGCTTGCTCCTTGCAGTCCTCCTCCCACCTCTCCGAAGAAGAAAACAAGGAGGTGGGGAGGGGAGGGGGCCCTGGGACCTTTTGTCTCAGGGCCCACTCCAGCCTTGCTACACCCCAATCTGCACTGCCTTTTGAATCAAAATTTCCAATATCTGGCTGAAGTTGCAGTCAGTTGTCATTCAGAACATTACATGGCCCATTGGCTTCTTTTATTATTTGGTTATATAACTCCACCCCTCTTCATTTGCACTCAGCTGTCAACAGCAAAAGACAAAAAGAAAAAGCTGAAATCACAGCCAGAGTACAGAACGTGTAAGCAAACAGAGTGTTCTGCGTATCTTGCACCAAGGCGTGGCTTTTGCTAGTTGTAAAAATCCACTCACAGGGAGTTCACTTCCACCAGGAAAACCCCTGCACTGTACTTCCTGTGTAGAAAGCAATGGGAAAGGAAATGTGTTCTTAGACTTCAGGCCCCACCAAGCTAAGCATATGCACACCAGTTAGGTCATCGCTTCAACCCTTTAAAATTGACATTTTAAAAAAAGGTTTTGAATCACATATGAATCAAGAAAGGTTATTCCACATTGTTAAGCACTTCTGCCCATTTTTTGCCATGGACTTACTGAGCACTGCTGTTGAAAGAAACTACACATGGATAGGTTTGTAATTGCTGGGACCTCATACACACCAGCCAATGGAAAATGTTAAAAAGGCATAAGTTTTAAAGAATTAGAATATGCACATGAGAAATGGCCTGCTGGGATTTATCAGGGATTGTTTCTCAAAGTCCCATTGAGCGTATACAAACTTTTATCCAAGCAAAAATTTAGGATAACAGGCAAAGGAAGAGAGTTTTTTCTGCTTCAAGTTGCTGTCATTTATATTATTCTCAACCTCAAATGTAAATGTACAGGAAAATTCCTCCACCTTGGCATATCAGCTTAATGCCATGAAACATTTATTGCTGTGTCACAAAAGTAGATTATTTTAGAGTAGAGTTGCCAACATTCTGTTGCCCAAATACAGGACACAAATCAGGGGGGTGTCTCAAGGTGTGGCCATTGCAGGGGCGGGGCTATCATTTCTGCACATGCTGGCTTGGCCCCATGTGGGAACTCCATGTGGGAACTCCCCGAGACCCATCCGAAGCACTCCTTGCCACAGTCCTGCTGTCTCGCTCGCTCATCAGCCCCAGCCTCCCTACTGCTAGTCCTACACCAGCATGCTCAGGCCCAATTCATCACCAGGGACCCACAAAGCACAGGCAGCAACAGCTCCCTTCTCTCACCTGAGGCCCCTTCGGAGAGAACGAGTGGCCAATCAGAACAGAGTGGCTGGATGACATGGCACAGCGAAAGTCAATCTCATGCTTGTAAAGACAACCAGGAAGACCAAGGCTTCAGGCAGGGAGCCTTGTGCTTATTTTATTTTGTCTATCTATCTATCAAACAAGTTTTTAAAATTATTAAAATTAATTCTAATTAAAAGCCTGAGAGAACAGGAAGGTCTTGAGGGTCTTCCCGAAAACAAACAGAGAAGGAGATGCTCTTATTTCAGCAGGAAGCTTATTCCAAAGCCCTGGGGCAGCCACAAAGAAAGCCCGACCCTAGGTCGCCACCAAACGAGCTGGTGGCAACCATAACCAGACCTCTCCAGAAGATCATAACAGGTGGCAGGGATTGTGACAAAGGAGGTGCTCTCTCAAATAGCCTGGACCCAAGCCATTAAGGGCTTTATAGGTAATAACCAGCACTTTGTATTTCACCTGGAAACATATCGGCAGCCAGTGCAGTTCTTTTGGAACCGGTGTTATGTGGTCCCTTCGTGTTGTCCCAGAGACCCATCTGGCTGCCGCATTCCATACCAATGGTAGTTTCCAGACTATGCACATAGGCAGCCCCACTTAGAGTGCATTACAGTAGTCAAGCCTGGAGGTTACCAGCATAGGTACCACTGTTTTAAGGTCATTCACCTCTAGAAATGGATGTAGCTGACGTATCAACTGAAGCTGATAAAAAGCGCTCCTGGCCACCTCCTCAGCCTGAGAAACCAGGGAGAGCTTTGGGTTCAGTAGCGGTGCAGCCCTGCTTCCACCACACTGAAGCTTCAGTTTTTTATTTCAAGGGCCCATTGTGGGTGCAGAGCGCAATCCCTCTGTCCTTTGAGCATTCTGATGGTGATGGAGCATGTTGCCCTGTCAGAAGCAGGCAGTGTGCACGGTGGAGCCAAAATACAGTGGAAATAGCATCCCGAATGGGACGACCACTCCCCCACCCCCCGCCCCCGGAAATGCAGGACATCCTGGCTAATCTGGGACTGTTGGAAACCCTATTTTAGAATGAGGTTACACAATGATTTATCTTATATAGGCAGACTCCTTCTCTCCCATTTGTAGTCTTGCACACAATACACAACAAAGAGATTTGTTTATTTAAAAATGTGTAATATATATACCACCCTTGACCCTTCTACTCATAAGGGCACTCAGGGCAGTTAATGGCAAAAGCAGAACTCATAACAAAAACCACCAGTTAAAACAATCACTACAAAAAGCTAAACAAAACCAACAGCTAATAAAGATGCAGCAGCCAAACATCATCATCATCATCATCATTATTTCTTGTTTACACAGTCAGACAGGTGTTATTGACTGGTTTGTTTTATCCAGACATCGAGTCCTTCCCAAGGACCTGGGATGCCAGAATTTTATTGTCAATGGTTATAGATATCGTCGCAGAATATAGGCTGTTCCCAGCAAAGCTGCTTTTTGTAATTGGCTGATGGTGATTTCTGGGGCCCCTATGGTGTTGAGGTGCTCTTCAAGGTCTTTTGGAACTGCACCCAGGGCGCCAATTACCACTGGGATTATTTTTGTCTTCTTCTGCCACAGCCTTTCAATTTCAATTGTAGATCTTTGTAATTGGTGGTTTTTTCTATTTCTTTTTCTTCTATTCTGCTATCCCCTGGTATTGCTATGTTGATTATTTTGACTTGTTTTTCTTTCTTCTCGACTACAGTGATATCTGGTGTATTGTGTGGCAGATGTTTTTCTGTTTGTAGTCGGAAGTCCCATAATATTTTTACATCTTCATTTTCTTCAACTTTTTCAATTTTATGGTCCCACCTATTCTTGGCTACAGGTAGCTTGTATTTTTTGCAGATGTTCCAGTGTATCATCCCTGCTACCTTGTCATGCCTTTGTTTGTAGTCAGTCTGTGCGATCTTTTTACAACAACTGATCAGGTGGTCCACTGTTTCATCTGCTTCTTTACAAAGGCGGCACTTGCTGTTTGTTGTTGATTTTTTGACTTTTGCTCTTATTGCATTTGTTCTTAGTGCCTGTTCTTGTGCAGCCAGTATTAAACCCTCTGTTTCTTTCTTCAAGTTGCCATTCTTAAGCCATTGCCAGATCTTGGTGATGTCTGATTTTCCACTTATAGTGTGTAAATATTGACCATGCAGGGGCTTATTTCTCCATTTTTCTGCTCGGTTCTTGACTTGTTCTTTCTTGTAGGCCTTCTTTCTTTCATTGGTGTTGAATAGTTTCGCGTTCTTGACCATTTGAATTGCATCTTCTTCACTGTCCCTTATATATTCTTCAAGGCCTCTTTTCTCCTCCTCTACTGTTTGATGGACTTGCAGCATTCCACTTCCACCTGAGCTGCGAGGGAGGTAAAGCCTATCTACATCACTGCGGGGGTGCAGAGCATGATTGATGGTCATGATTTTCCTGGTCTTACGATCTAGCGTCTCTAGCTCTGCCTGGGTCCAGTCTATTATTCCTGCAGTGTATCTAATAACAGGTATAGCCCAGGTGTTTATGGCTTGTATGGTGTTCCTGCCATTGAGTTTGGACTTGAGGATTTCCTGACTCTCCTGATGTATTCACTTCCAATTTTTCTTTTAACTTCAGTGTGTGCGATGTTATCAGCCTGGAGAATGCCCAAGTATTTGTAAGGTTCTTTCTCTTCCAGGTTCTTGATCTTGCTTCCATTGGGCAGTTCTATTCCTTCTGTTTTTGTTATTTTTCCTCTGTTCATTATTAATGCAGCACACTTGTCTAGTCCAAACTCCATTGCTATATCACTACTAAATATACGGACAGTGTTTAGCAGTGATTCGATTTCTGACTGGGACTTTCCATGCAACTTCAGATCGTCCATGTACAGCAGATGGTTGATTTTACTGGGTATTATTATTATTATTATTATTATTATTATTATTATTATTATTTTACATTTATATCCCGCTCTTCCTCCAAGGAGCCCAGAGCGGTGTACTACATACTTGAGTTTCTCTTTCACAACAACCCTGTGAAGTAGGTTAAGCCGAGAGAGAAGTGACTGGCCCAGAGTCATCCAGCTAGTTTCATGGCTGAATGGGGACTCCTCATGACCAGAAGAATTAAACAGCAGAAATGCTATCACCTGCAAAGCCCTGAGGAACCATTTTACCAGACCATAGGCCTGGCAAACAGTGGCAGCACCAGGAAAATTTTGAGGGAGGCAAAGACGTAGGGTGATCAGGGCCAGATGGTGGGAAGAGTCAATATCCATCACCAAAAATTGGAAATAGAGGAAGCTTTTCACCAAAAAGGTTTTCAAAAAGTCTCTTCTTTGCATAAAATGTGCATGTGTTTATTGGCATTATATATGCATACTGTTGATTTTAAAATGGATAATTTGAGAATAAACACAGCTCACCACTGTGTTGAGTTGTCAAAGCCCCTGCTTCTTAACCGTAAATCCATCTCCTGGTTAGGTTTACCATACACACAGTCCTCTGTCCTCCTCCCCCATGGGTCACCCAACCTGCTCTCCCCAACCAGTCAACAACTTCACCTCTTCATCTCTTGGCTCAAGACAGGGCAGCCAACTAGCTACTGAGCCTCTTTGACTGCGGGCACAGCAGTGTGTGCACAGTCTCCCACTCACCTGCTGTTCTCTGTGACTACAAACATTTATATACCGCTTTTCAACGGAGGCTTCACAGCGGTTTTAAAAGAAAAATAAATAATAATGAGCTCCCCTGTCCCCAAAGGGCTCGCAATCTAAAAGGAAATGCAAGCTTGATGTACTAGGGTAGACTTGACCCAGTAGGGGAGGTTTGTTTCTGGGCAGATGGAGTCAATAATCAGCCCAAATGAGAGGACTTTACGATCAAAACTTTTATATTCTGCCTTAAGAACAAGTCTTGCATCTTGTGGCTCTGCAATCTGCCACTGAAGCAGAACTTCTGGCTTGGCCATTGGATGGATGGCAGGGGAAGGAGACAGAGGAAGAGAAGCGGCTCGTGACAGTAAAGTGTTCTGAGCCAACAAAATGTTCCAGCTGCCCCCCAGAGCTTCAGACCACAATACGTGCCAAAAAAAAAAAGTTGTTTGGTCCTCCAAATACTAGCTTTTCCTCCTAATGCAAAAAAAAAAGTCATTTGGTCCCCAAAACAGTAGCATGTCCTCTATGAAAGTCCCTCCATAATTGGCAGAAGGGGCAAAGTGCATTTCTGGGTGGCCAAGCTGTGTCCCACATGTTAGATTTCTTAAAAAGAAATGAGGAACGAGGGGCAACTACTTTTCTGAGGTGCCCCTTTTCTGAGGGGGCACTTGCCCTCCTTATCCTCCCCTTCTGGATCTACCCTTGCTGGGAAAATATGGTTTTTCTAATGAACTTCTGAAAGCCATAATGGAGAAAGCAGAGGCGCTCTTACTACTGAAGTTTGGGGCCAAAGTCCAGGGCCTCCACACCCCCTGGGGACCCCTAAATACTCTGTTCTGGGTGGTGTGGTTTGTGCCCCCAAGAACCTACGTGTTAAAAAAAATGATGCTTAACTTGCAGCAGGGGTCCTCCAAAGGCCTTTAGATCCAGGCTCCAGAATTACCTAGGTGCACCTCTGGGAGAGAGTCCGGTGGGCCAGTCTGGGTAGACAATACTGAACCAGATGAACCAATGGTCTGACTCAGTATAAGGCAGCAGAGTGGGAGAAAAATTGCCTTATACCAAACTGGAAGACCCTGCTGGGGAGTAGCAGTGGTGTCTGTGGGAAGCACCTTTGTCACGGGGAGGAGAAATGGATAACCCCTGCTAACTGGGCAAAGTGGTACCTTTTAACATGGTGATTCTCTTTATTTAGCAAGGGGAGAGTAACTGGCCCTATCCACCCCCAGCACAGTACCCACAGTGACTGTTGCTGGTGTCTATCATGTTTCTTTTTAGATTGTGAGCCCTTTGGGGACAGGGATCCATCTTTTTCATTTGTTATTTCTCTGTCTAAACCGCCCTGAGCCATTTTTGGAAGGGCGGTATAGAAATCAAATAAATAAATAATAATAAATAAACATAGTTGATCAGTGCCAAGTTTCTAGAGGAGTCCAGACAACTCACTTTACTTTTCTCATTGTCATCAGTCATTTTTTTTACATTTTCTATCCTTTGTATGACGTTTTGAACTGCATAAATGTTACTTAGAATTGCACTTTTGGAGGGGGGACTGAACATTTTGTGTGTGGTTGCACATTCTTTAAAGAGCCCTGATGATGATGAACTCTCACCCAAGTCATAAGCCACATCTTGGACAAGATACTTTGGCCAACATTCAGCATTTATTAATTTTGAATATTTGCATCCCGATCCAGCAAGGGTGATTCCTATATGGAAGCATTCTTCCACACATACGTTCTCTCTCTCCCTCATGTAATAGGATTCCTGGATCCCAACCTGAAAGTCTAATTCCCCTTGCTCAGCATATCCATTTGAATTATTCACAATCCAGCCCAGCTGTATTTTCCCCTTCTGCCCTTACACTGCAATATATCCCATCCCCACCTCCAGGAAAGGAAGGAAACACCTGCTGTGGGCCCTTTGTCAACAGTGCTGGCTATCAAGAGTGATCGTTCTTGCCAATTTAATTTCCCCACCTCAGAGTCAGTGAAGTTGACAATGTTCCAAAATGTGTGTAGTAGGAAAAGAGGGAGCACAGCGCTTTATAAAGCTCCTGAAATGGCTGATGCATTGCTGAATCAGAGGGAGATAGATCAGACCCAAGTCTGTCTGTTCTAGCATTGTGCCTCCAACAGCAGACAGTCAGATGTCTCTATGAAGCTCACACACAAGGTATTTCATTATGTTTTGTTTCTAGTTTATAGCTCAGTGCTACACTGCCTCTGAACGTGGAAGCTCCCTCAAGCTGTCATGGCTTATAGTTGCTGATCTTGTCCTTCATAACATTTGTCTTAATTTCCCTCACCACTGATTAACCACTATCATCAACCCACACATTCAGGCCAGGACTAAGCTGAAGGATTTTGACTAGAATGAAGCACACTTTGTTTTTCAGTCATGAATGTATGTGTCACAGCAGGCATTTATTAATTTAATTTTACATTTATATCCCACTTTTCCTCCAAGAAGCCCAGAGTGATGTACATGGTTATGTTTCTCCCCACAACAAGCCTGGTAGGTAGGTTATGCTGAGAGATAAGTGACCGGCACAGAGTCACCCAGCGAGTTTCATGGCTGAACAGGGATTTGAACTCGGGTCTCCACGGTTCTAGTCCATAATTCTTGCCACTGCAATATACTGGCTCATTTTAGCACTGCACATTCTATTGAACACAGGAGGAATGCCTCTTCTTGTCATCGGCAGTTTGTGTAAAAATGTTTTTTAAAAACAAAACAAAAAAATCTGTTGACACCTTTTTAATCAATCAAAATGTTTTAATCTAACCCATTAATCAACTCACCATGTCAGCTCTAAGTTCCCCACCAGAGTCCAGAGGTGTAGCTAGGGACGAAGGGGCCCATGTTCGCCCATCTCCACGGCAGCCCCTAAGAGTGAAGGAGATATAATGAAGAAAATAGTGAGGGGTGAAGCTGGGGGTGGGGGCCCTCAGGAGTTGGGGAGGGGCGGGTTCTTTGAACCCATCCACTCAACTGTAGCTACACCCCTGCCAGAGTCCTATTTCCAGATTGACTACAGCATCAGCGCCTATCTTTTTAGCAATTCAGTACTACAAAAAACAAGCTCATAAATGAATATTCCACCTTGTCAAAAGGAGGGCACTTGTGCAAGTTCAGCTGAAAAGCAAGCAAACAAGACAGAACAGTTGGTTTTTGTTTTTTTGGTTTTTTGCATTGTTTAAGTGGGCGGACTTTGCTGTCTAGAATCCAAACATCTCTTTACACAAACAATGAGTTTTCCAGGCCTTTTTGGATCACAGGGATAGCTTTTCTTTTTCAAAACAGTCGCATTGTCTCTCCTTTGAGTCTGCCTGGGAGGAAAATCCCTGACCCACCTAAACAAACAAGGGTGGGGTGGGAGGTGGGGGGGGGGTGAGGGCAGGAAAAGTGTGAACTCCCTTTCCCCATTTATGTGAATAAAGAAGACACTTCAAAGCCACACAGAAGGCTCTTTCTGCAGTTCAATCCAACAGCAAACATTTGAGAAGAAAATCCATTGTTTTGGATTCCCACCCTCCCTCTGATTCGTATTTACCTAGGGTGGTTCTCTTTCTTGCAAAACCATTGAGGCTGCAAAAGAAACGCCAGTTTCCCCTGCCCTTTCCCCCTCTATTGTCTGGTTCCTTGTTTCCCAATCGTTTCTTCCCTGAAGCAATCCTATCATAGCAATTTCGAGGTCTCCTCCACCCTTGGTGTAAGGCAGGTGGCTAGGACATTTTTACTGCTGTCTCAAGCTGTCATTCGGATGGCCTGCAGGAAATATTGTGGAAGGCTGATAACCACAGACAGGTGCCTTCTCCAGCATCAGCACAAAATATGTACACACAGCCTACGCAAAATAGTGCAAACCTGACACGGATCTTAGGAAGGTTTGTTTGGCTGACCTACTTTTGCAGGCTGTCTGCTACAGTTACAGTAGTGCTACTCAGGGAGTTGTTTTAGCACATCTGAGAGTCCACATAGGGAGGATAACAGAAAACCAAGACTGTACCAACTAAACTAACTAGCAAAGCTGCAGTATAAACAAAAGACTACAAAAAGACTTTTATTTGGTGGGGAGAGGGGTTCAAACAAATGCAAGTCCGTGGGAAGGGGACACATTTAACAAGAGAGAGAGAGAGAGAGAGAGAGAGAGAGAGCGCTGCCCCATAACAAATGTTCTGTGGGCAGCTCACATAACAAACATCAAAACAAAACTTTAAAACATTAAAACTATAGCCACATTTTAAGGCGCAAAATAGAATAAAATAAACAACAGATCTTCCAATAATGAGCAAACATGTTTCAATGTCCAAACATCATTATCAATGCTCTTTTGAAGTAGCTGGAAACATTTAAGATTAAATACAGTAACTACAGCTGAGCTGAAGTAACCAATCCAAGGACAGGAGAAAAGGAAGGAGGAGGAAATGAGTGGCTCTCCAGAATTAGCAATAGCAATAGCACTTACATTTATATACCGCTTTATAGCCAGAGCTCTCTAAGCGGTTTACAATGATTTAGCATATTGCCCCCAACATTCTGGGTACTCATTTTGCCGACCTCGGAAGAATGGAAGGCTGAGTCAACCTTGAGCCCCTGGTCAGGATCGAACTTGTAACCTTCTGGTTACAGGGCGGCAGTTTTACCACTGCGCCACCAGGGGCTCATAATTAACCCTTTATTCACCCTTTATTATCACCCTTTATTATTATTCACCCTTTATTATCAGAATTAACCCTTTATTCACCCTTTACTGGCCAATAAATTTTCATTGCCTCTCTCATTTCCTCCTTAACATTAATAGATGGGTGTAATTGTTCAATATACAAGGAGGCTATTCTCACGATGGGGGGAAAGCAGGCTAAGGGAGCCCAGCCCAGTTTTCCCCCATTGGACTCGGTGGTTCAGTGGTGGCTAGCCCGCCTCAGTAGCCCTCCTCTAAAACAAGGTTAGTGGTGTGAGCACTCCGCTAGCCTCGTTTTTCTGATCATGCGACGCTGTGGCACGGCTCCGCACTGCAGCGACTCACAAGTAGACCCCCAACCAGGAGGCTGCAGCAAGCCTCTTCCCAGAATGCCCTGCGCACTCACTCTTTAATCTTTAATCTTACGTTTCACAGTATTTCCTTCAATAGCCAAAATAAACACCTTTGTTTGTGCAACTCTTTTTTCATGTATGCGGAAGTATGCAAATATCATCGCCATTGTATTGTCTTATCAAAACTATGAACTTAAAAACTTTAAACTTTAAGCCATTAAAAAGCCGGGGGGAATAAAAAGGTAAACCTGGCTCCTAAAAGACCATAATGTACCTCACTGTGGAGTCTATTCCATAAATGGCTTGCCATCACTGAAAAAGCCCTCTCCCTAGGAGTCATCTGCCTCACCTCATTTCAAAAGCAGTATATACATAGTCATCATTGCAGGAGGTTCAGATGAGGTGGAAGAGGCAAAGTACTGGGAGCATGCATTCACCAGGAACCAACAATTTCCTCCTACTTACTGCTGTTATGTGTGAAGCTCCCCATTGTTTCTCAGTCCTCCAACTCCTACTCCTCCTTTGCTTGCAAGATTTAATCCTGGTTTCCATTGTACATAAAACTATTGTGTGCTGCAAACATTGATAGGAAGCTTCTTGCATACATACATACATGCAACTGCATATAGGCATACAACTGTTCTCTTATCACACCAAGAATATTTCAAACAGAACTGGGATCTTTAGCACCACTAGAAAAGACAATAACCACTGGAGAGACACAACTGTTATCTAATTAACGGTTTGGGCCCGGGATACCTGAGGGACCACCTGCTCCCAAGAGTTGCTGCCCGCTTGACGAGGTCATCTGAGGGGGCGCTGCTCTGGGTGCCGACAATGAGGGAGGCTTGGTTGTTGTGCACGCAGGACAGGGCCTTCTCTGTTGCTGCCCCCAGACTCTGGAATGCTCTCCCGGTGGCTATTCGCTCCTCGGTCTCCATCACAGCTTTTAGAAAAAGTGTAAAATCTTGGCTTTTTGCTCAGGCATTTATTTGATTTGCTGCTGCTGCTCTTTATTGTCTGTATTACTTTTATGCTTTTGTTTTAAATTTTTAATCAGATTTGTTTAATTTTTTCCCCCACAATATTTTAATTGTGTCTTTTTTACCATCTTGTGTTTAAATTTTTTGCTGTAAACCGCCTTGGGATTGCTTTAATGAAAGGCGGTATATAAATTTAACAATAAATAAATAAATAAATTGTTCAATTGCATATAAATACACAATTGTATTGCCATTTCTTAATACAGGCAACTAGCTAGATATGACCAGTTTCTTTACTGATGCCACAGATTTTCCACATCCGTACATGTTCCACCTGCAGGTCAGAATTTTGAAGTGTATTCATGTGTTAAAGAATTATTCTCTAGCCCTATACTTCAATTCCCCTCTGCAAGCTTCCTATTATACATTAGCACATGCACACACACTGTTGACCAAGCTTCTTTTCTTGAAAATCTAAGCAATTTAGAAAATCACATCATTGACACCACCTCCTTTCTTGCAATTTCTCAGAATGACCTTCTGCCCAGGTTCTGTTTGTTCCTCATTAAATCCTACATGACCCCAAAGTATTTCAGTTCCATCTCACCCCATCAAGACTGCTTGATTTATTTGCTTTGTAGTTCTGAGATTCTTCACTCAGCTATCCTGTTACTGGACAGGTTTTACACTTTTGCTCAGTCAGGTTATAACCATCAGTTATCACCCTGTGTCAGTATGGTAAATAGAAATAATCATGGGAAGACCCAAAACTAATGCAGCACATAAAGGAAGCTCTCAGAGGTCCAAACTGTTCACACTGAAAATCCCCCCAGAGCTTTTCACACCTCTTTGGCCTTGTTCACTGCCCCTTCCAGTACATGCTTTGCCACCATTTTAAATGTAATACTATTCTTCTTACTGCCTATGATCCCAATCAAGCAGAGATCATGAAGCCCACAGGATGATGTCACAGCACCACATAGCTAATCAGATTTGGGCAAACCAACCAGCCACATGTTCCCCTCACTCTGAATGGAAAAGGGAAGAACAAACATGTCAGGCCATTGCTATGAAAACTGGGACAACACGTCCTGTCTTACCACACCCTGCTGGTGCTGTCATTGTCCAACAGTTCCGCATGGCAAGGGAGGAAGTGTTGGCCTGGTTGCTTTGACAACAGCCTGATTTCCTCTCTGCTGACACTTCAAACATTTACACACAAATCTGAAATATTGCCCAAGGGAAGATGCTTTTAAGGAGAGTCAAAATGTTTGTCACTTACATTGACTCAGCTCTACTAAAAACATGGCTCCCTCAGTCTTGAAAGGTTATGTGAATTTGACCCACATTCAACCATCTTAGCAGGGAGATGGGGAAAAGAGATCAAGGCTACATTCACATGTAACACAAAACCACTGTTAAACAAGAGAGAGTTTGGAACTCCATTACATCCGAATGCATGCAACTGCAGTTTTGCAGCAAAAGCGACCTGCGGTTTTGCGTTGCCAAACTCCAATTTGTACCTTCAGTTTGTAGTAAGTTTCGCTGCCCCAACCTGAGGTTTGGCAGCAGCGTTACGTCGGAACATGGATGGTGCCATAACTGTGGCTTCATTCGTTTGGGTTTTTTTAAAAAACAAATGTATACAATGCCCAAAATGTATGTTTCTGGGCACTCCAAATTTATGTCTTTTTCTGGAGCTGCAATCATAGCACAGACCCGCCCAGGATTGCACCCACTTTATGCCAGTAGCACTTCTCACTGGCTGCCTCTCTGAGCACTCACTCTGCCTCCCCCTATCCCCATCTGTGATCCAACAAAGCAGCTGCCTGGCAACATGGCACATCCCAGCCCAAAATCGTGAGGGCCTAGCTGGACCACGTCCCATCCCAAGCTTGTCACCTTGTCAAATGGCAAAGTCACATGGGGCATTCCCACTTTGTCTCTTGCTCCTCTCTCCTGGCAAGCAAGAGAGAAAGGGGACAGGATAGCAAGATGGGCACTAAGTACTCTGCTCCCTGCAAATGAAGTGACAGTGATGTATGTTCACAAGCACACCCCTTTGTGTGCAACATGGGCAAGTCGACCCCATTAGAGCACTGGGATGCAGGGGCGGATCCAGGGGGGTGCAAGGGTGCAGTTGCACCCCCTGTGAATTAAAGTTGAGTCTCTCGGAGATCGGCAGTATCAGAGAGTAAAAAAAGGGTTAACTTTTCTCCCAGCCCTATTGGTTCTCCCGGAGTCTTGTGCTCCTCTCCCGCTCGGAATTTGTATGTAACTGCAGAGCTGAGGAAGCTGGCTGTGGGGCTCCTTCTAAGGAGGAAAGTCAAACATTTTGTAAAAACCAACCCTTTGCTGTTTGTTTTGTTTGTGTGTGATTTGTCCCCCTTGGTCAAGCTACCGTGTTGCTTGTGCTCTCCCCCCACCCCCACCCCCATGGACAGAGGTGTTGGGCAGAATCTCTAATAATGTGCGATGACAATCCCCCCTCTTCCATGGAACGCTCTCTCATGAGAGTGTCAGATGCCGCCCAGCCAGTTTGCTCTATATAAGTAAGCTGAGGGGATGGATACCACAGCAACAGCTCTCCCTGTCTTGGCAATTGCCACCAAGAAGCTATCAAAGCATGCCACCTGCCAGCCTGTCCACCCATTTGAACTTGTCCACCTTTCTTTGTGCCTGGAACAGTGACCCCATTCTCCTGGGGTTGCTGGAAATCAGGGCTCCCTTTCCTGCGATTCCCTGTGGTGGCAGATCTTCATACAGCACAATGCTGGTCCAAACCTGAGAACTTTGAATGAGAGAAAAGATCCATTCTCGCATCCGGTGTTTCCCCTGTCTGCACGTGCAGCAAGGCTTTGACACATGGGTCATCAATATCTCCTCTGGGTGCAAGAAAGACTTCCCAGGGGACAAGGGTGTAGCAGTGCCAGAGTTCTATTGTTAACCACACAAGCAGGGCTCCCTTTGTTGGGTTATCTCAGCTCAAGAGTGCTATAGTGCACACCGTGCAGTCCGATGGAAGACTGAAGATTTTCAACCCTGAGGTCCTCCCCAGTAGACTGGCCATGTCATGAGAGTGCTAGTCCACTGGCAGCAATCCACCATGGGGGCAGAAGTGTGGTTTGGTTTGCATGGACTGCTTTGCTGGGGTGTGCCCTCACAAGAGCATCTTTGATCACGGTGGGCCAGACCCCAGGATCCTTTGCCCTCCCTCATATACATATCCCCTCCTAGGAAGTCATGTTCCCTTCCCTTTCCTGAGTAACAGGGAAACAGTGCTCCCCAGGACACACACACCCCTGCCAGAAATTGTGCTTGTACAAGACAGTTTTGTATTGGGGCTCTTAGGAGGGTGGTGGTACAATCCTGTCAGAAGGGCTGGCATGGCACTGCATGGCACAGCATGGCATTTAGAGGGACTTAAATGCCCTTTCCATGCCAAAGGTGGGCAGTCCATTCCGAAAAGGCATGATCGCGCTCAGCATGTCCCCTTTAAGTTGGTGGCCAATGGCCACTGCTCTTGTGACATGCTGAAGCCTTGCCCACAGTCTGGCAACATGAGTGCTATGAAGCTTGCTGAGATGCATCCTCGGCAGGTTTATTTACCTATATAGATCAGACCCTAAAGATTGGGGCCTTGCCATGGTTATCCCTATTTTTAAGAAGGGAAATAGGTCTGAACCATCTAATTATAGGCCAATTAGCCTCTGACTGTAGTAAGCAAGCTATATGCTAGGCACTTGAATCTGAAACTGTCAAGTTAGGTGGATTTGGAAAATATTATTGAAGGTCTTAAAGAAATAAATATTATTGAGGATGAACAGGCAGGATTTAGAGCCAGTCAAATTACAACAGACCAAGGACTAGTCCTTCAACATTTGGTAAATAAGTATGCTGGTAAATCAAAAGGAGTTTTATACACTACATTTATTGATTTTAGATCTGCCTTTGACCATATATCAAGAGAATGACTATGGATGAAATTGGCAGCCACTTCTATAGACCGCCATTTATTCCTCCTTATTCGGACACTCTATGGGAGTACCTATCTTAGGGTATGCTGTGACCAGTGGGGCCATTTGACTAGACCTCTAATACTGTAGTCTCAAAGGGAGTCTGACAGGGTTGCACATTGGGCTTGTTGTTATTTAATTTTTATATTAATAACATGGTTGCATAACTAACAGATATTAAGTTTCATTCTCCCAAATATGTGATAGACATCTAGGAGTCTTACTTTATGCAGATGATGCAATACTTTTGTCATTAACATTAACTGGTATGAGGAGGAGGTTGCATATCTTTGCAGAGTACTGCAGGAAGGAACATCTAACAATAAATCAGCAGAAGAACAAGGTTGTAGTTTTTGCAAGAAGATCCTTTTTATGTAAGTGCCAGATTAACAGAGTGAGTATTTAACAGAAGATGTTACAAATATTTGTGTGTTGTTTTTCAATGCACAGGCAGTTAGAGTGCTCATGCTAAGTATGTGCAGGAGAATGCCCAGAGGTCAGCAATTGCTATTTTTAGATTCTATGTCTCCAAAGGAGGCCATCATGCCCCTTCAGCTATTAGAGTCTTTCAGGCTAGAGGCTTCCTCAGTTATTATATGGCTCACACATATGTGTTTAGCAGGATTTTTACTCTTTGGAAGTAGTACAATTTTAGTTCCTTAGATCAATCTTGGCAGTTCCAAGATGCACACCCATTACTGTTGTGCAGCTAGAAGTAGGATTTCTGAGAGTTGCTTGATTTTATATTTTCAATGTTTGGCTAAAATTCATTTTTCTTCCATCTGGCATGGCCCTGTTGGTACTGAATGATTCATATAATTCAGATTGGTCAAAGATTATAATTAGAAAGCTCGTGACATATGGATTCTCTGCGGAGTTCCTAATATCAGTGGGCCATGACAATGCAAGAACTTTATTGAGGCAGCACATTCTGGAATTGAACTGGAGAACTGGTACCATTACATCGGTTGACAACTTGATTGAATTATTTAATTGAATTCCAATGGAAGTCCCAATAAACTTAAAAGACAAGTTAATCATGACTACTTACTTCTTCTATTAATTTCAATGGGACTTCTGCTGAGCAATTGAGTCATATCAGCCTTTACTTTTTATTATTTTGCATCCAAGCTCCCAAATGCTTGAGTATCCCTGGGGATGTGAATTGTACAGCAGTTGGAAAAGCTGTACAATCTACACACAGAGACACACACTATACTTAGTTCAACAGGTGAGGCGACAGGCTAGTTCTCACAATTCTAATTAGGGTGGGAGATGCATCTAAAAAAGAAACCTAAGATAGACACCAGCAACAGCCACTGGAAGGATGCAGCGCTGGGGGTGGGTAGGGCCAGTTGCTGTACCCAGCTCTTTAGTTAGGTAGGATGAAAAGCCTTCCAACCCTGCTGCTGCTGCTTTGCAGACTATCAATTCCTCCCCCTCCTACCTTGCTTTTTACTTACAGATTATGGGGAAATTGGAGCATGCACAGCTCCCGAACTAGGGTAGAATGCATCTCCTACCCTAATTAGAATAGTGGGGGGAAAGCCCTATAATGGTTGACTGATCACATCTAAAAATGAATGGGCACCCATACTGATAGGAATAACGAGGAGGAGGAGGGGATGAGGAGGGGGAGAAGGAGGAGGAGTTTGGCTACAAGAGCTTTCTTGAAACTCAACATATTGATGCAAGCTGTTAAGACACTCCCAACTGCCTGCTAGCTATCTTGGCCTTCTATTGCCATGGTTGAGAATCATTGGTATAGGCTCCCGGCTGTAATCGTTTTAATCCCTCAGAAAGCACATTTGCTAAAATGGGATTCTTTTTAGTTAACTTAATCTGATAGATCTGCGTTCTAATCCGATAGGAAGAAAGATAAATAAAATTCATCAGACCTGCATGGCATTTTCGCTAAAATAGATGTTAAAAAGTGGAGCGAATTTCTCAAAAATAGGAACAATACAGAAGAACATGTCCCACCATTTCAACTTCACTGAAGGACAAATGTGCTCAAAAATGGGATACAGATGGTCCTCGTTATTTGTGGGGGTTGTGTTCCTGCCAATTTCCACAGATAACAAAACCATGAATTTAAGGTTAAGACCTTACCCCTATGGAGATTGGTGGGTTAGGTTCCTTGAGCTTAAAAAACTGCTTTAAAAGCAGGGAGGGGCAGGGTAGAAAACATAGTACCTTGTTCTCCAGGTCTCCAGGAATGCCCCCCAAATCCTCTTATTTTTAATTTTAAATTTTTCTTTATCAAAAACCAGCCACAAAATGGCTTTGCACTTCAAAATGGCAGCTGGAAATGACATAAGAAGTCATTTCCGGCCACTCAGGACCCGCAGATAGGTTAAAATTGCCTGTATTTTGTGTCACGGTCAGATAAAGAAAATAGGTCTCTACGACCCATCTACAGATACATGAAACTAAAATCCACAAAACCGTGGGTAACGAGGGTCTCCTACATGCTGGTAGGTTCCATCAAATAGAGGTGATGGTAGAACATTAAAGCATGCCTTTGTAATTGCCCTTTGGTGGTTTGGAACTATAAATTTATTAAGGAATCTAGCTGGATTAAAGCTATTCCTAGAACCTCCGAGGGAACCAAATTGGGAACCAAACTCACATCTTTTTGCAACTCAGTATCCCATATGCATTGTCTAAGAACCCTTTTAGCTTTGTAGTATTCCAAAGAGATTACAAAATAGGAGGTAAACGACATATGCCAAAAGTTTTTCCATGTAGGAGCTCCTCCAAACAAATTAGGAACCATCTACCAAACTTAAAAGGGCCGGGCCAGCTGGAAAGAATTTAAGTCAAAAATTGAAGCGGTAAAGCCAGGCCCGAGTCTCAGTTGTAATTAGACCCAAGTCCAAATGCAAAACTGCATTAGACACACATTGTGAAAACATCTCAATTAAAGGAACTTTCTTGTTTTTAGCCTTCTTTCCTGTAGGCTTATGAGATCACCCAGCATTCTCTGTGTGTGTCCATGTGTCTGCCCATGTGTCCCCCTCATCAACTTTGCAACACTTGGACCAATGTGAACCAAATCGGGTACAGTTGTAGGGACACATAGGGACACCTCAACGGTGTAGTTTGTGATGATGTCATCCACTCCGATCCAAGATGGAGGATGTGTAAACTTTTGAGGCGCAAGTGGGCTAACTTGTGAACCGCTTAACCGATTTGAACCAAATTTGCTACTGCTATAGGGACATATAGGGATTCCCTAATGGCATGGTGTGTGATGATGTCATCCACTCCAATCCAAGATGGTGGTCTCATGACCATCTGAGGCACAAGCCGGCTAGTTTGTGGACTAACGCATTTGAACCAAATTCGGTACAGTTGCAGTGAGTGACACACAGGGACACCTCAATGGCATAGTTTGTGATAATGTCAACCACACTGATTCAAGTTGGCAGACATGTAAACTTTGGATGTGCACGTGGGCTAACTTGTGAACCGATTTGAACCAAATGTGCTACAGCTGTAGGGACACATAGGGACACCTCAATGGTGTAGATTGTGACAATGTCATCCAACCCAATTCAAGATGGCAGACAGGTAAACCTTTTAGGCGCGAGTGCACTAACTTGTAGACAGTAATTGATTTGAACCAAATTTGCTATAGCTGTATGGACATATAAGGATGCCCCAATGGTGTAGTTTGTGATGATGTCATCCAGCCTGCTCCAAGATAGTGAACATGTGAACTTTTGAGGTGCAAGTGCACTAATTTGAGGACTGTCTAACCGATTTGAACCAAATTTGATACAGTTGTAGTGAGTGACACACAGGGACACCCCAACTGTGTAGTTTGTAATGGTGTCATCCACCCCGATCCAAGATGGTGGATGCACGAACATTTGAGGTACAAGAGATCTAACTTGTCGACCTCGATTTGAACTAAATTTAGTCCAGTTGTGGAGATAGTGAAAAGAAAATAGGCTGTTCTTACTAGAACAACTTGTTTTCTGTTGCAACAAGAGGGACACACAGATATTTTCTTCGTATTTAGGAAGTTGAACGTTCAAAAGATTATTCACAACTATTGTTGCAAGACATATACATTAAGAATAATACAACAGTCATAGACTCTGGCAGGTATGGGACAGGTCAGATGTCTTTCTGCAGGGTGGTAATACTGTTCCCATTATTAAATGACTTCATCCTCTGATAGTACCCTTCTTCATGCCCTTTCAACAGTAATTAAAGTCATTGCCTTACCCTGGGGTGGGGGGAGGACATTGGTGATGATTACAAACATGCACAAGTTGATTAATGAACATATTAAATGCCCATTAAAGTATTATTGAGGGAATGGTCTAAAAATAGTGATGGCTTAATTGGCAGCTAAGTACCTGTTGCAGCCACATTATTTGGGCTGGCTAGCACAGTTCTCCAGAGATGGACTTGGATACCACTAGGAATCAGGAGCAGGCAAGAAGCAAGGACAGCCATGACAGCAGACATTTTGTGTCATGAACTAAACGGAAAGCTCTGAAACCACAGAATGAACTATCAATAAAACAAAAGCATTTCTCTCACTTGTAGGCCAGCAAAGATTGCAAACCACAGAGCGATTTCCTCCCAATGCTACATAAGAAGAGGGTGAAAAGGAACCAAGGATGGCAGCGCTCCAACCATCAGTTACAACACTTATGCTGCAGCACATACAGTGCTGAGAAAATGTTTGTGAAACCCCTAGAATGGTCTGTATGCAGGGGTGTGCACAGACTGCTCCAGGTGGTTCAGTTCAGTTCAAGTTCAAACCAAACTCAAATTAAATCACCCAGTCCATGCGACAGTTCATTAGAACCAGCTGGCAGTTTGGTTCTGCATTAGAACCAGGTCGAACCAGTTCAGCCCAGTTCAACCTGATTCTTCATGCTTGCAAAGGGGAATCCGGTAAGGATTCTCCTTTACAAGCAAAAGGAGGGAACACTATGGGGTTGAAAAGGGAGGGCGGGGATGAGCGGATGGTCACCTTATGTGCCATGGCCGTAGCATGGCTCCTCAGCAGTGGCGGGCCAGAGGTAGCTCCCCTAAGACCCCGCCAGTTCTTCTCCACATCAATGCAGGTTGGTGGAGGCCTGGTTCAGTCCTCCACATCCTGCTGGCCCGCACTGATGAGGGGGAGTGCCAGTGGGGCCCGTGGAACTGCCTCAGGTCTGCAACCACAGTGCATAAGGTGACCTCACACCCATGACCTCCCTTTTAAACCCATAGAGTTGCCCCATTTTCTTGTAAAGGGGAATCCTTACCAGATTCCCCTTTGCAAGCATGCAGAACCTGTTGAACCAACCCAAACCAGTTTGATCTGAACTAGGCCCAGCTCAGCTCAAACTCAGACTGGCCCCCCTTTTTTAAGGGCTGGTCCAGTTCGAATCAACCCCAGTTTGATTTGAACTGCTTTTACACATCTCTGTCCGTACGTTAGCACAATTCTTATTCAAAACATGATTAGGTCCTAAGCTAAACCCTGATAAGAGAGAATTGCCACCCCATTGAGCAAGTAACTCAGGCAAAAAGGATATATTTTGAATTTCCACTCAACAGAAAGAGTCAACAATAAATATTCTTGTGTGGAAATATATGTGAACCCTGCATTCAGTAACTGGTGGTACCCTCTTGAGCAGCAATAATTGCAACTAAATGTTTCCTGTTACTAGTTATCAATCTCTTGTATCAGCTTGGAGGAATTGTGGCCCATTCTTCCAGACAAAACTGTTTATGCTCTGTGACATTTGAGGGCTTCCTTGCATGAACAGCTCGTTTCTGGTCTTGTCACAACATTTAAATCGGGTTTACAGTACGAAAAAGAGTGGTTGATGCTCATCTGTCTGGACAGGGTTACAAGGCCATTTCTAAGCATTTGGGACTCCATCCATCCACTGTCAGACAGATAGACTACAAATGGAAAAAGTTGAAGACTACAGTAACTCTACCCAAGAGCAGCTGTCCTGCCAAGATCACCATAAGTGCAACCCAGAAAATCACCCACAAAGTAAGAACCCCAGACTAACATATAAAGATCTAAAGGCCTCTCTCATTGCAGCTGATGTGAGAGTTCATGTGTCAACCATAAGGAAAAAGCTAAATGATAATGGTGTTCATGGGAGGATAGCTAGAAAGAAACTACTGCTTTCTAAAAAGAACATTGCTGCCCAGTTCATGTTCACCAAGGAACATCTGAATGACCCACATGGCTTCTGCAATCATGTTCTCTGGACAGATGAATCAAAAATTGAACTTTTTTGACACAATCACAAATGTTTTGTTTGGCAAAAACTAAACACTGCCTTCCAAAGTAAGAACCTCATCCCAACTGTCAAGCATGGTGGTGAAGGCATCATGGATTGGGGCTGCTTTGCTGCATCAGGACCTGTACAGCTTGCCATCATTGAAAGAACCATGAATTCAGCTGCATATCAGAAAATTCTAGTGGACAATGAAGCTGAGCCAAAAGTGGGTCATGCAGCAAGACAACGTCCCTAAACATCAAGTAAGTCTACCACAGATTGCCTGAAGGAGAAGAGATTTTGTGTTTTGGAGTGGCCAAGTCAAAGTCCTGACCTAAACACTATTGAAATGTTGTGGCAAGACCTAGAGCCGGGTCTCATGATCAGTGAGACCCGGTTTAGAATGGTAAGCGGGGAGAGCGGGCTAAGCCCACTCTCCCTACACATGAGCAGGGAGGGAGCCCTGGGTGTCCAGATCGGCCATCCACCTGATTGCCAGCTCCATGACGGGGCTGGGGAGCTCAGGGGCCACGCGGCCCACGGAAGCTCTAGTATGCCCTGCATGAGCACGCAGGACATACTGGGGAGACCCCTGGAGCCGGGAGGCAGCTTTTCGCCTCCCCTCCAGGGGTCTGCTCGTGAGTAACCACGGCACAGAGCTGCACCACGGCTACTCACGATCTTTAAAACCAGGTTTGCGGAGCACTCGCTCCACAAACCTGGTTTTAAGGGAGGGGTACTTAGGTGGGTTACCCGCCTAGGAGCCACCGAGCTTGCAGCCGAGCCTGGTGGTTCACATGATAGGGAGAAATCGGGCTAGCCTCCGCTAGCCCGATTTCACCCCATTGTGTGAATAGCCTCCTGAAGTGAGCTGTTTATGCAAAGCCCTCAGATGTCACAGAGCTGAAACAGTTTTGTATGGATGAATGAGCCAAGATTCTCCCAAGCCAATGTTAGAGACTGATCACCAGTTACAGGAAATGTTTAGTTGCAGTTATTGCTGCTCAGGTGGGTGCCACCAATTACTGAATGAAGGGTTCACACACTTTTTAACACAAGGATGTTTGTTGTTGACTCTTTCTGTTGAGTGAATATTCAAAATATATCCTTTTTGCCTGATTTTTACTTATGCAGTGGGGTGGCCTTTCTCTCTTATCAGGGTTTAAGTTAGGATCCAATCATGTTGTGAATAAGAATTCTGCTAACATACAGACCATTGCCAGGTTGGTGGGTGGGTGGGTGCTCCCGAACTGTTTCTCAGCACGGTAACTCTAAGGAGGGCAAAGCCTATATGGAGCTTAGAATTCTTCCTGATGAGGCTCTGCAGGCATAATAGCTACTAGTCTGAATACATACTCAATCATGATAAGGATCACAGAACTTAAAAGGGCAGCAACAAGATCAGTTCCAGGATTACCATGGGGCACTGGGTCCTGGTACTTCTCCAACCTGATCAGCAATGGGTGCTAGCCATGGACTGAGAGCATTTACTTCTAGCACAAATGATCCTTGCTATGCTGATGGAGAGCCTAGTCATGCCAGTCTGGGATTTCATGTTCTCATGCCTAGAAGCTTTTAATCATTTCTTTGCAGGACTTATTTTCCTTGGACTATTCAAACCGAACAGCCCAGGATAAATCAAAATTGAAACTAAATTGCATTCTTAAAAAAAAAAAAAAAAAACACCAATTTTTCCCCTTTTCCAGTTACATAAGCTGAATGTAATGGTGAATAAACTTGTTTTGTTTTACTTCTTATGCAACACATACAGACAGATTTTCTTTAAATCCAAACAAAACAAAAGTGGATGGGCAAGTTTTAAATCAACTTTGATCACTTAAAAAAAAAAAACAAGAATGGAATCACTGGTGTGCTGGCTGGTTTCAGAAAAATGCACATTGCATGGGATTAAGATGCTACTTGGCAATAAACAGAGGCATGCTGGTACATATTTCAGCTCGTGTTGTTACTGGAGCTTGAAAGGATAATGGCAGCATACAATTAAGCTTTGAAACATGAATGAACTCTCACATGGAGACTGCAATTACCATGCTAAAGGTTACCTGCAAAACTAAAACAATTGCACTTCTGGTCTTTTGTGATTTCTGTGGTGCATATATACAGGAGGCATAAAACGGTTTGTGACTTATGGTATAACAATATTGATCTTTTCGCCTGGCATTTTGCGTTTGAAATCCAGACTCTAGATAGCTGAAGTGAAGAAGAGCTAGGAGCTAAACAACACAGAGGATCAGACTGCAATGAATGAAGCAACAATCTAACAGATGAAAAATAAACAGCAGCAGAACAATTTTTTAAGTTGCTGTAAGGCATTTCTCAGTTTAGCAGTATTCATATGAACTCCTCCATTGGGTTCTTCAAAAGTATGGAGGGGGCTGGGAGGCTATAAGGAGGCATTGCAGAAGATTGTGAGACATGTTCTGTGGTACAGAGCAGGCCTCTGCAATATTTGGCACCAAATAACCAAGACTGAATAATCAGCACAGCCCCACTCGCTCCTCATGAAGACAAGCATTTGAATGAGTTAATAAGTTGGCGATGCTATGCGCCTGTTAACTTCCAAACAGTTCTTTCCAAGACCTCTTTATTGCGCAAAGAGAAAATATCCACCAGATGTTACAGGTTAAAAGCAAAACAGTTTCAGTGTAAATACACCATCTTCTGTTGTGAATACAGACTGAACTCCTCAAAAGTGCTTAAATTCCTTCCTGCGAGATAAGCAGCAGAGGTGGGAGGGAGAAACATCACAGCTTCAGGGGAAGAATAATTAACACAGCTTTCCCAACACACACCTCCACAAAGGACTTGGATCCTTAATCAACTGGTTCCAAGGGTGCCTTAAAGAGAACAGAGCCCTGCTCATTCCAGTGCCAAATTGGAAAGTCCATTGGGGATGAGGAAAGCCCTGGAAAGAACTCCACATTCCAGTACTTCCTGCAGATCTTCTAAGGGGATACTGGAATGCAGAACAGCTCTGTGGAGCAGAGCTTCCTGTAAGAAAAAAACATTTGTGATTGACAACCAGCAAGCGTTACACCACAATGCAAGGAGATTGTGAGGGGTAATCAAACCTTTATTGCTTCACAGCTCAACAGGTGTTCTTACAAGCTTGTTGCTCTCTGTCTAGGTCAGGCCTGCTCAATTTAGGCCCCCCAGCTGTTTTTGAACTACAGCTCCCATAATCCCCAGCCACAGTGGCCAATAGCCAGGGATTATGGGAATTGTAGGCCAACATCTGTAGGAGGGCCGAAGTTGAGCAGGCCTGGTCTAGGTCAACACTAGAAGTATTCTGGGGGTTTCCCCTCCCTTTCCCCAGAATTCCACTAGGCTTTCCTTTTGAAAGTGACAGTACCATATTAACAGTTAATACCAACAAAGCTGCTATATGTTGATAAAGCCTTGACCAAACTGGATTGCATTTCAGTTCCTTTCACACAAGCATCCAGGGGGCTGGCCTACCAAGAAACCTCTGCTCCCTATTAGTTGTTAGAGTTGTCACCCTAGAAGGAGAAGAACACAAGTTTTCTGGGTCTGTCCCTGATGCAGAAGCTCTCAGAAGATTAGGTTTTCTAGACAAATAGTACCAGAAATAAGGAGAAAGTGTTCATTTCTTTTTCCGTGCTTGTACTCTTCCTCTCAAAAATCAATCCCATGTTCCTGCTGTTTAAATAAAAGTGTTCCAACTGTAATGAGCTGTTGGTGGTTGACCACTTGGAGGAGTTAGTTTTCCCACAGGCCTACCATTCAGAAATATTGGGACAGAAAGTGTTTCTTAGGCTAATCCATGTCTTTCTGTCACATGGTTAGCAAAGTCACTCCTCTTTGCATTTGGAATTGGCTTAAGCCTCTCTGTCCTTACCTCCTATTTGTTGTTGCTGACCCTGTACGTTTTGCTCATCATCACATGCTGATCAGGTAGTCTTTTTGAAATGGTTATGTGAAAGAATCAGTGGCAATCCACCTTGAATGCTTTGATCGCTGACTTTGATCTCTTTTCTCCCCTGGTGATATAAATAGTGCTATTTCAGTTGTCCATCCAACTGCTTGAGCGCCTACAAGTGTTGGAGAGGGTGGTGCCCTTGGAAATGTACATCTTATGGATGTATAAATAAGCTGTACACACCAATGAAATTTCATTGAGATTTCATTGAGATCTCAATGGGATTTTGATGGAGCAGTATTACATCTGCACACAGCCTGAACATCTGCTATATGCTGAGCTGTAGATGTTCAGGCCAATCATATGCAGTAGGCAATTTTTTAAAAATCACCATAGATCCCATTTGTGGTGGTAAGGAAAATAGTGAGAAAATAGTGGCTGAAATCCTGACCAATGTTGGATGTGTGCTTCCAACAGCAACACACACTCAGCACTAGTCCCCACATTACAGAAACCTGGGCACTTTTGCACAAGAGTGCAACTGTTTAGGAACCCCCTGCACTCTGCTCTGTTGTAGCGGCAACACATTCCTGAAATGGTAACAGTCTTGCACAAGAGCGCCTGTGCTTCAGAAACACAGGGACTAAGTGGGGGCAAGCTCAGCAAGCACATACCTGCAGATAAATTACCTGGAATCAACTGCTACATAGGAAGCTGCCTTATAGTGCATCAAACTATTGGTCCATCTAGCTCAGTATTGTTTACACTGACTGGCAGCAGCTCTCCAAGGTTTCAGTCAGGAATCTTTCCCAGCCCTACCTACAGGTGAAACTCAGAAAATTAGAATATCGTGCAAAAGTCCATTAATTTCAGTAATGCAAACTAAAAGGTGAAACTGATATATGAGACAGATGCATTACATGCAAAGCGAGATAAGTCAAGCCTTAATTTGTTATAATTGTGATGATCATGGCGTACAGCTCATGAAAACCCCAAATCCACAATCTCAGAAAAGTAGAATATTACATGGAACCAAGAAGACAAGGATTGAAGAACAGAACAATATCGGACCTCTGAAAAGTATAAGCATGCATATGTATTCAGTACTTGGTTTGGGCCCCTTTTGCAGCAATTACTGCCTCAATGCAGCGTGGCATGGATGCTATCAGCCTGTGGCACTGATGAGGTATTATGGAAGACCAGGATGCTTCATTAGCGGCCTTCAGCAATTCTGCATTGTTTGGTCTCATGTCTCTCATCCTTCTCCTGGCAATGCCCCATAGATTCTCTATGGGGTCAGGTCAGGCGAGTTTGCTGGCCAATCAAGCACAGTACACTGTATACTTTTCAGAGGTCCGATATTGTTCTTTTCTACAATCCTTGTCTTCTTGGTTCCATGTAATATTCTAATTTTCTGAGACTGTGGATTTGGGGTTTTCATGAGCTGTACGCCATGATCATCACAATTATAACAAATTAAGGCTTGACTTATCTCGCTTTGCATGTAATGCGTCTGTCTCATATATCAGTTTCACCTTTTAATTTGCATTACTGAAATTAATGGACTTTTGCACGATATTCTAATTTTCCGAGTTTCACCTGTAGAGTTCCCAGGGAGTGAACCTTCTGCATGCAAGCATTCAGATGCAAGCATGCAGAGGCTTTCCCACCAAGCAATGGCCCCATCCCCTAAGAGGAATATCTTACAATGTTCACAGACAGTCACCCATCCAAATGCAAACCAAGGCAGAACCTGCTTAGAAAAGGGGACAATTCATTCTCATTACTACAAGACCAGCTCTTCTCTTCAAGCTTAGAAACTCACACAGGTGCACATAGTCCTTTCTCCTCCCTCGTGTGGCCGCTGTCCACTCCTTTTCAGTTTGAAAGTTAATTGTACATAGGAGTTATTCACACGACCATTCGGGAGGGAGGGCATCGGGGGCGGGGGGAGACTGCAAAACCTCTGATTCTGAAAGAGAAGAAGTAATGTTCGCAAAACAGAGAAAGAGCAAAGGAGGAGGAGGAGCTCATAAGGCACTACCAGTCTCCAGAGATCAGGCATCATTAAGTCTGCATCAAGCTTTAACATGGGCTCTATGTAGAGCATTCTGTAATCCCTAGTGTTATCACCAACCCAATAATTATGCAGCAGAAGATCCTCTAGTGCCATCTTGTTCCTACAGCTTCTGGTGCTGTGCCATTTCCCACTTCCAGGCATAACAAAGCAGCAGAAAAAAGCCTCATGAAACAAGAGAGTTGGAAATTCTCATAGAATCATGGGATCCAGCCCTGGCTCTGAATCAGGATACTTAATGAAAAAGTTGGAGAACTCATGGTGCAATAAGCCGCTCTAAGATGGTGGGGGGGAATAGTGGTGCCAACCTCTCCGAGTGAGCAGGTGATGCAAAAGACAGACAGGTAGTTTGCCTGCAGTGCTTGCTCTTGATTTTGGCCTGGGGGCATGCACATTGCAGATCAAAGGGGGAAAGAAACAACATGGCCAAATGCCCTCAAATAGTCATTTAATTAATTTATTTGACTCCAAAAACACTCCATCTAGAGGGCCTGGGGTCCATAAGAACACAGAAAAACAAATCTGTCTATGTATAAAATGGAATGTCTGTCTGGACCAAACTTTGCAAAGTGACTTCCCATGACCCTACGAGTAAAATAGGGTCCCCGGGAACTCTGACAACCAACCCGTACAGACAGACAGATGGATATTGAGTGGGTATATATATCTATATGTTTTCTTTATGATTCAATTATAGAAGAAGAAGTTATACAGATGGTGTGTGTTGCAATTTCAGAGGCTATGTGGTCTTGATCTGCAGTTGTTTTTGCCATAAACAGTCGAAAGAAGTCACTCGACATAAGTTTGTGGTTGTGAATAAAACGTCTAATCTATACAAAAGCAGTTTTAAGAGGAAGTTTTTCTGCCTTCTTCCTTCTGTGTCAACAAAATCCATTTGCGATAACATAGCTGTATCCAGAAGTACCTAAATATTATACCTGGAATACATCCACACACACACAAATTCTGCAGCAGGAAACAGTGCTTACCAGGATATGATGATGTGCGTGCATCTGATGCATTAGGACGGGTGTATACTATTCACCCAAACAATGCTGGGTGCTACTACTTAAGGTTATTGCTTCACACAATCTTTTGCAGCTTTAAAAACAGTTAACAGAGAAGTATGTAAAACATATAGAGGCGATTCTCACGATCGCCAAAAAGCGGGCTAAGGGAGCCTGGTCCACTTTTTGGCGATCGTGTGCTGCCACGGGAGCCATGCAGCTCCTGGCAGCAAACCGCCAAAACTACCCCTCCCCTTAGCCGAGATTAACAGAGCAAGTGCTCCGTTAACCTTGGCTTTCTGCTCGTGTGTGGCCGCAGAGCACACCACTGCTTACCAAGTAGGTCCAAAAAGAACCAGAAATCATGGGGAGTGCATATTCCCTTTGGGCATGACATCTAAATCTGCTGAAGTCTAGTGGTTACCCATATCCACCTTAGTTTTAAACAACTTCAAGCTGACTTTATAACCAAACTTTGAAGTCTCCTTTACAAAATCATTAAAAAACTAAGGCAGAAGTGGGTAACCAACATCAGGAACTGGACTTCCCACTGCCTAACAGAGTCCATGACTGAGCTCATGGACTTTGTCTCGGGGTTGACGTTGCAGTCTCCCAGGCTTGTGGTTGTGGGGGTTTTCAATGTTCACTTCAGAACCAATTTGTCCAAGGTGGCTCAGGAGTTCATAGCAGCCATGACAACTATGGGCTTATCCCAAGCAGTCTTGGGACTGACGCATGTTGCTGTTCACACGCTTGATCTGGTTTTTCACTCTGATCAGGGTGGTGCTCCATGTATGAGGACACCTATGATTTCCCCATGGATGGACCACCATCTGGTTACGGTTGGACTCAAAACCACATCCCAACTCTGTAGGGGTGAGGGGCCTATTGGGATGGCCTGCCCAAGAAGGTTATTGGATCCAATAGGATTCAAAGAAGCCTTGGAAGGATTTAGTGTTGGCTCTGCCGGTGATTCTGTTGATGTCCTGGTAGAGAACTGGAACAGCAAACTCACCAGGGAAGTAGATATAATCGCTCCTAAACATCCTCTCCAACCTGCTTGAAAATTGGCCTTTTGGTATATGGAAGAACTATGAGGGCTGAAGTGAAAGGTAGACGAATTGAGCACAAGTGGACAAAGACTCAACTCAAATCCAACAGATTACAACATAGAGTGCATTTGAAGATCTATGCTCAGATGATAAGCATGGTAAAGGAGTGATTCTTTTCTGCCCATGTTGCATCTGCAAGCTTACATCCAGCAGAGTTGTTCAGGGTTGTGAGATGGCTCATATGTGCCTCTCCTCCCTCAAATTAGAATTTGGAACTATCAATTACCCGCTGTGACATTTTTAATGAGTCTTGTAGATAAAACCTCTCATACTCAGGCCAACTTAGACACAATTACTGCAGTGTCTAATGCGGAGGTGACCAGTAACTCCTCTTCTGTGATTAGGCTGGATCAGTTTCAGTTTGTGACTTCTGAGGATGTGGACAAGCTGCTTAGAATGGTGCTACCTACCACCTGTTCTCTTGACCCTTGTCCGACATAGCTTATACTATCTGGAAGTGGGGTTGTTGTAGAGCAGGGGTGGGGAACCTTGGCCCTCCAGCTGTTTTTGAACTACAACTCTCACCATCCCCAGCCACAATTGGCTGGGGATGATGGGAGTTGTAGTTCAAAAACAGCTGGAAGGCCAAGGTTCCCCACCCCTGTTTTAGAGGGTCTGGTAGATGTTATAAATGCTTCTCTGAGCGAGGGCAGGATACCTCCTTGTCTTAAGGAGGCAATCATATGACGTCTTCTAAAGAAGCCTGCATTGGATCTCTCAGAGTTAAGCAACCATAGGCCTGTCTCCAACCTTCCATGGCTGGGCAAAGTAATTGAGAGGGTGGTAGCCTCCCTGCTCCGGACAGTCTTGGAGGAAACTGATTATCGGACCCATTTCAAACTGGCTTTCAGGCAGGCTATGGGACAGAGATTGCCTTGGTTGGCATGATGGATGATCTCTGATTAGGAATTGACAGAGGAAGTGTTACTCTGTTGGTCCTTTTGGACCTCTCAGCAGCTTTTGATACTATCGACCATAGTATCCTTCTGAGGCATCTGAGAGGATTGGAAGTGAGAGGCACTGCTTTGCAATGGTTCCACTCCTACCTTCCAGGCAGATTCCATATGGAGACTGCTGCAGTGTTCCCTCTAAGGTGTGTGCACATACCATCTCTGGGGGTGCTTCTAGATCCAAACCTCTCCTTGGTGTCCCAGGTTGAGGCAGTGGCCAGAGGTGCTTTCTGTCAGCTTTGGCTGATATGCATCTGTTTCTTGAGATAACATGAGCATGTTGGAGCTCATGGCTGCACAGCCTTGGCCCTCCAGCAGTTGTTGGACTACAACTCCCATCATCCTCTACCACAGTGGACAGTAATGTTCATAATTTCAATTGTGAAGCACATAATGGTGAACATCCTCCCTCCCTCACCACACACACACACACACACACACACACTTTACTACATTTCTGATTAAAGTAAGCATACAACAACAAAATCGCTTGGTAATTCTATTTTCTTATTTTACAGATTTTATAAAAAGAAAAGCTGTAATCACATACAGTATATAGCCACTGGCTGCCCCACCCCCACCCCTCACACACCAAGGGACAGGTGGGGCACGCAAACAGGCAGTGTCTCTAGACTAATGGCTGAAAGTCTGAGATTCACAGAGTCTCTGTGGGAAAGAGGTCTGTGGATGGATACAAAGCACACATTTCACTGTGCTCTTCCTCCCGATTGTCCGAGTTTCCTCAGGGGAAAATTTGGTTGCATCCCTTGCATTGTGATACACTCTAAGGAAGTTCAGTCTGTTCTGAACCAGATTAAATTCTCAGTTTGCTTTCCCACAAGTAAACTGGGACCAGAGACTTATGAATCGTAGTCACAGCCACCTTGTAGGCAAACTAGCTAGTGTCAAATATGAATCATTCGAAGGCAGCTCAGTTTTGTTAAATGACGTATCATTAAATGATTCTACAGCCTGCTAAATTGGTATGTCTAGTCCTAGAGCATCTGAATGTTTTGTTTTGTTTTTAACAACTGGAGAACCCACCAAGCTGAAAAGGAAGACTCTCACAGGCGCAAATATTCCCCTATTTGAGAGAACCTGAATTCAATAATCACCTTACACTGGATTATCACAGGATAGCTACAGCACTGTAGAAATGATACACAATAATTAAATAAGATCAAAGAGTCTGCCTTCTCCCTTCTAGCAACAGACAAGAGTCTCTCTTTAGAGAAAAGGTAACCATATTCTGCATGACAGACAGAATTTATATTCCATTGGAATTAGATTAAATTCTAAATGACAATACAGGTGGTGTGCAATATAGAGTAGTTTCACTGCAGAGCGAACTGCAGAAATAAGCAGGTAGATCTACTAAAGGAGTTCTCTATTTTTTCCACGGCAGAAATTAGGGACATTGCTAGGGGAGAGGGGGTCCATGTGCACTCCTCTCCCCGGCGGACCCTTGGAGTGAGGGAGATAATGAAGAAAATAGGGAGGGGTAGAGCTGGGGCCCTCCTCAAGAGTTGGGAGGCCCGGGTTCTTTGAACCCATCCACTCAATTATAGCTAAGCCCCTGGGATAAAGTTTTCATGTGAATGAAAAATTTACCTCTCTCGCCCTCTCCTCTCATGTCTTCCAGTATCATTTAGTTTGTTAACTAAATGATATTGGAAGACATGGGGAAAGAGGTCATGGTAAACAAGTCATTTGGCTGAAGATCTACAAATTTATTTTTATTTATTTATTTATTTTTGCATTTTTATACCGCCTTTCATTAAAATATAGCCCCAAGGCGGTTTACAAAAGTTAAAAACATACAATAAAAACACAATAAAAACAACATGCTAAGAGTATAAAAACATATAAAAACAGGCATAAAACAATACAACAAATAAAAACACCCAGAAGCAGCAGTAAAAACGATTATGTAAAAGCCTGGGTAAAAAGCCAAGTCTTTACAAGCTTTCTAAAAGCCATGATGGAGTCCGAGGAACGAATGGCCACTGGGAGAGCATTCCAGAGTCTGGGGGCAGCAACAGAGAAGGCCCTGTCCCGAGTGCACGACAGCCAGGCCTCTCTCATTGTCGGCACCCGGAGCAGGGCCCCCTCAGATGTCCTCGTCAAGCGGGCAGCAACCCTTGGGAGCAGGCGGTCCTTCAAATACCCCGGGCCCAAACCGTTTAGGGCTTTAAAGGTCAAAACCAGCACCTTGAATTGGACCCGGAAACGAACTGGTAGCCAGTGCAGCTCTTTTAAAATGGGGGTGATATGTTCCCAACGGGCAGCTCTGGATAAAACCCTCGCTGCCGCGTTTTGCACTAGCTGCAGTTTCCGGATATTCTTCAAGGGCAGCCCCACGTAGAGCGCGTTACAGTAATCCAGCCGTGACGTGACTAAGGCGTGGGTAACCGTGGCCAGATCTGCCTTCTCGAGAAAGGGACACAGCTGGCGCACCAGCCGAAGCCGTGCAAAGGCACCCCTGGCCACCGCCTCCACCTGAGCTTCCAAAAGCAGAGCCGGGTCCAGTAGTACCCCCAAGCTGCGTACTTGCTCCTTCAAGGGGAGTGCAACCCCATCCAGAACTGGTAAAATCTCCTCATCCCGATTGGCTCTCCTACTGACCAACAGTACCTCCATCTTATCCGGATTCAATTTCAGTTTGTTAGCCCACATCCAAACCATCACGGCCTCCAGCCCCCGGTTCAGGACATCCACCGCCTCCCTAGGATCACATGACAAGGAGAGATAGAGCTGAATTTCTGAATGGATGCTCCTTTGTCAGGCATTCCTACTTCTTTGGGCTATAGCAGTAAAATATTTCAAGATCTTATAGACCATGCATACCTTGTCTCTGCCCCAGATCCATACTGCTTGCCACTTCTGTGAGACTCTGTTTAAACCCCACTAAAATGTGTTGTGTCTGGTCCCTTCCCAACCACTGATTCTTTTTTGCAATTCTGCTTCAGATAGCTCTCCATCACCCAGTCCCCTGCAGTAGTCAGGCACAGGGTAATCACCAAGACCGCAAGTACTGAGTTTATGGAGGCCATATTCTTGCCACGTAATGCCATTCTTTTCATATGGTCATGCCCAAGACTCTGTATAGGTGAGTGCCATGATATCACCACACACAGAATTTCAGAGGAAGCTACATTATACGGAGTCAGACCACGGGGTCCATCTAGCTCAGTATTGCCTATACTGACTGGCAGCAGCTCTCCAAGGTTACAGGCAGGAGTCTTTCCCAGTCCTACTTGGAGCTGCCAAAGACTGAATCTGGGACCTTCTGCATACAAAGCAGATGATCTACCTCTGAGCTACAGCCCAGTCCCCACTTTCCCTATGCCATCCCCTGCAAGCAACAGCCAACCAAGTAAAATATTATTATCTACATTTTATATCCCGCCCTTCCTCCAAGGAGTCCAGAACCAGGGGCGTAACTATAATAGGGCAAGGGGAGACAGTTGTCTGGGGGCCCACTGCCTTGGGCCCCCCCAGAGGCAAGTCACATGACTGACTCCCCCAGTTGAGCACCCTCCCAGGCTTCCTTCAGTTGTATTAATTCTCCAAAACTGATGTGAGTGTTAAGACCTAGAGCTACCAGAACAGCATGTCTTGCTCTAGTACCATTAAACTTGCATTGTCCACAATTTACAAAACCTTTTTAAATATAATTTAGGATGATGTTCTGTTGTGGCACATAGGGGTGTGTGTGTGTGTGTGTGTGTGTGTGTGTGTGTGTGTAAATTTTACTGTGCTTTTTGTTAACACTATTCGGCCTCATTTAAGATCTCTTTACTTCATGAGCTGAGCTTCAGTGAGGGGGGCCCCATTTTAAAGTCTTGTCTCTGGGCCCACTCTAACCTTGCTACGCCCCTGTCCAGAACGGTGTACCACATACTTAAGTTTCTCCTACAACAACCCTGTGAAGTAGGTTAGGCTGAGAGAGAAGTGACTGGCCCAGAGTCACCCAGCTAGTATCATGGCTGAATGGGGATTTGAACTCAGGTCTCCCCGGTCCTAGTCCAGCATTCTAACAACTACACCACACTGGCTATGAGCAGGAAGATAACACAGCACACAATTTGTTTAAAATTTAAAATTTCTGGAAGATACAGAGGAGAGAAATAGGTTGGCAGTGGTCTTGCATTCATGCTAGTATGTATTTTGGGCCTTCCAAATATTTTGGTTCCCATCCTTTGTCTCAGAGAGATGAGAGAGCATAATCCCTAAGCACAAAAAGGAGCACTTCCTAAAAACTAGGTGTACAGTAGGACATAGACTCTGATAGCATTACTTCAAGATCATGGAGAACACCACCAATCGCAATTACATGAAGGATGAACTGGGAGGCTCATTACTCATCAAACTGTCAGCCACCGGATCCATCACTACAGAACACTGGCACAAACTTAAAATGAAGCAGTGGCCTCATCAAAATGTCAGGACTCATCCAATGACATCCATTAACATCAGACATGGTGATCACGATCCGTCAGACAGGAAATTGATGGCACTCTTCAACCCTTGTCCTCAGAGTGCAACCTATGCTGAAGATACTTTAATCTCTCCCCCAAGGAAGGAATATGCTACAGCACAGAATGCATCCCACATCAGAGCCTTCAAGAGACAGGCAAGATCTGGCTGGACAAAAGAACAAAGATGATGAAAATGACATTTCTCCAGAAGCAGCTTCAGAGACAGCAACATAGATAAGGCCATGAGGTTAAGAATAGTCATCTCTGATGACTGACTGTTGAAATGCAATAAAAATGATTCCAAAAAATGCAGTCACATTAATATTATGGGTGGTATTTTACTGTGCATTTTTTAAACCCCAGACTTTTGCATTCTCTCTTTAAATCAACACATTATTTTTTTTCTAATAATAAAGGCTAAGGCATATTTACATCAGCTGAATGTTTTACTGAACAGACAATGAACTGGATTTTTAAAATACTGCTGGAGAAAGTCTCTTTGAGAGCACTATTGTAACTAGTACAGGGTATATTTTTCATAGAGCAGTCAGGTGAAATATTTCTTAAATCACTTAACAAATCTGCATCGAGCTAGATACTGTACATACCTGGTTAATTTACACATTTAAAAAACTCAACTAAGTTACCTTTCTACGAATTCCAAAGGAAGTATAATAATTTGCCATTCAAGAAATAAAAGCCATTGCACTTTGTTCATGGAGAAAACCAAATTTCATTGGGCCAGCTCAGGTGATACTTGACCAAATGGCCCCACAACAGAAGATATAGCGGTTGTGTGACACAGGTGTGCACATCCCACCCCAAGCATACCAGGGTACCTTTTCCTAATTGCAGGGGGGGGGTGGAGTGGTGGTTAATCCCAATACATGTAATCAAAATACCAGTTTAAATTAGTCTTCAGATCTCATGTAGAAGAACAGTGTATGGGGCGGGCGGGGAGAGAATGTGATTAGGGAAAGGCACCTTGGTGCTCCAGATGTGGAGCTGAAGGACATGTACACTCATGGCAGGCATGTGTTCTTGTCACTTGTGGTTGGCTGGTGTATTCTATCCAGTAATCTTTTGCAGTTTGTTTGGACATTTGTCCCAGGGGGGATCCTGTAGACAGTGTGGGAGAGGAGTCAGAAAGGAAAAGGGAGGGGAAGGAGAAAATGGAGTTGTTGCTGAATAAACTTTTAGTTAAATCTACATAAGATTTCCTTGTGTGTAAGAGGGAAGCAGCTATAAAACAGCCAGTAACTGATTGTCTGAACCTGCCCATATATTCTTATCATCAAGTTTCTAAAAATATAATGGTCATTATCCAAAGAACAGCACAACCAGTTCATTGCACCAAAGGGGTTGTTGGTCTTCTGTTTCTCAAAGAGCCACTCCCCAATGCCACATGGCAAACCACTTCTGAAACTAGAACTGACATTACACTCCTCATCTTTGGTTTTATTTCCCCTGTTAAAAATGCAGCCACAAGCAGGGTTTGATCTTGATTGGGACCATGATGTGGTTGGAAGGAGTTTAGCCATTTGCCCCCAAACTTCTGCTGCTAAAAATAAATAAATTAAAATAACTCCTCAAACTAGTTATTTCCCCCCAAAGATGCCACTAAACTGAATTCAGTTGGTCACTGTGGTGAACAGAATTCCAGACCTGAAGTCCCTTTTGGTCTCTGATCCAGCAGGGTTCTTTAAAAAGAATAATATATTTTTATCTCACATATACAGATGAAAATATAAATTTGTTCTGCTTTTCCACAAAGGCATGATCTACAATAGCTCACTTATATTACATATAGTTAAGAGCTTCACTCAGGGATACCTTAGAGATGGAGGCTAAACTCCCACAGTGACTCTACCTACTGAGAATCAAGCCTGCTCCTATTTCTGTAGGTCATGCTGAGTTCTGTTTCTTGGTCATGCTAGAGTGTGACCTGGTCTTCTGTCTGTCAGTGGGAAGAAAACTGCATGCCAGAGTCTCTGGACAAGAAAAGCTTAGCAACAGCAACTGTCAGATCTCCAAAAATTGCTTTCTAGCTGTGAAAATAATGAGATGTTACTCCCTCACTAATAAAACAGATGACCTTCCATTATGAGAAGAATTCTACTTATATGAAGACAATTTTTTTTTTAAGCCAAACAATATTTTCATCGGATTTAGTCTGGCATCCCAGCAGTCACCTAAATCAGAAGGAATTTTTCCCCCAAAACCCTAGAGTGTCGTAGGAAGGGTGTTTTCCTCCTGAGAACAGCATCTCATTCCATTTTTTCCTTTTTTCTGGCCAAGAGTAAAATCGGGTGTATTAACTTTTACCTGTCTTGACACACACTTTGGCAACATTTTAATTTATAGGAATAATCATGTTGTGCTTAATTCCTCTTCACAGCAAGTCAATACTGCAAGCGTAGCACTCTGAAAAAATAGAGCAATATTTTGGTAAGCAACAGTGCTTGAGGCAGTACTACATATGCAATTGCTATGGAAAATGGTTTCCCCCGCAAACACAGAAAAGATAGGCACCTGTAGGGTGTCATTATACACTTGCATACAAGTGTCTAAGAAACCAAATTTTCTCAGGGTTTTCATACAGGCATGCATACATTTGTATTACTTTCACACATTTTGTGAGGCGCCCCAAGCAGTAATGTACTGGAGGAGCAGGGTAGACATGTTTTAAATAATAAATAAATAAATAAATAAATAAATCAGCCCTGTCCAGGTGCTATCACTGGGAGTGCTACTATGCCTGCACAGATGCTCTCAGAACTCAAACACACACAACACATCCTACTATCCATGCTTACAGAATTTGCAAAGACAAACACTATATTCATAGACAGCAGGGGTGGAGCTATAATAGGTCTTTCCCAGCCCTTCTGTTTCCATGCTTGTTCATATCTATATACGTGTACACCCAACACATATGAACAGCCCTGCTAGACCAAGCCCATGCCCATCTAGTCCAGCATCCTGTTTCACCCAGTGGCCCACCAGATGAACCTGAGAAAGTGCATCACCTCTGAGGCGGAAGGTGCCTATAGCCACCAGACTAGTAGCCATTGATAGACCTTGTTCTTCATAAATTGCTCTAGGCCCCTTTTAAAACCATACAAACTGGTGGCCATCACCACATCCTGTGGCACAGAATTCCATAGATTAATTATGCACTTTGTGAAAAAGTACTTCCTTTTCTTGGTCCTAAATTTCCCAGCCTTCAGTTTCAGAGGATGATCCCTGGTTCTAGAGTTGTGTGTGAGAGAGAAAAATTTATCTCTGCCAACTCCAGATGTGGTTGCACCACAGATTTATATAAGGATTTGCATTATAATATTACCATTTTAATTTTCAATCCCCTTCCTAATGGTCCCTAGCATGGAATTTGTCTTTTTCACAGCTACCACGCACTGAGTCAATACTTTCAACAAGCTGTCTACCATGACCCCAAGATCTCTCTCCTGGTCAGTCACTGACAGCTCAGGTCCCCATCGGTATATATGTGAAGTTGCGGGGGGGGGTGCCCCAATTTTGCTCCTGACTCTTGTGGGTCACTATATTTGAAGCTAGGGAGATTATCATTCAGGGTGCTGTGGGAAACTCTTTCCATTCTGCAGTCAACTTTAATAGGGGAAGCAGGCAGCCACCCAGAGTGAGCCCAGAATTACTAGTACCAAGACCTGCAAGAATCTTGTTCCAATGGGACAAAGGGAATCAGAAGCTTTTGAAAAGAAATAAAATTCATTGGCATCTTCCAAGATAAAAAGGGAAACCTCTGGAAGTAATTTTACTTTATTTTTTATCAAAGCAAGCCTTGAGTGGGCTAAGCTGAGAATAGGGTTGCTTCCTTTTCCCCACCACAACCTGGCAAAAGAGATCTTCACCTGTACCATGTCTATGGTAAGCAGAAATTCAACAGGCATTCTTATTTCTCAACATGGAGCTGCAATGATGCACAAACTGCACTTTGTTATTAGATTTGCTACCTTGCTCTATTTCATGGGCTCAGAGCAGGTTAGAGCAGTTTTTCCAAATACTTCTGTCCCCAAGGGGTTCGCAATCTAAACGTATTGAACTTCTGCCTGTTATTATGCAGCTGTTACAGCCTTAGAGGGCAGTGGGGTGTGTGTGTCAAACCTAGTGGATATAGTGAAACTTGGCCAGAGCCATCTTATAGCTCAGCAAAGATTTGAACTGGTTTGAACTTGCCACACCAGCTTATAGAGCCAGATAGTAAAATACTCAAGTTTTCATATTCTAAAACACCAGCAAAGCCAGTTTTAAAACCTCTAGGATTTCTACTGAGAATCATGTAATACCATCTAATAAGAAATAAGCCAGCATTGAGATCTACAGGTTATAAAAAGAAACAATACTCCCTCAGTTATTTGGTTAGTCTACATACCAGTGAGAAACGCTGAATTAAATAATCATTTTGGACAAAAGTCCAAAAGCAGAGAGCCTGCAGGCCAAGTTTCAAATAAGTGTGTAATTCCATGGCTTTGAAAGTTATGCTTCCTGAAACAGGAACAGAAATGCTGACAATCATAACTCTGAGTCACACTGATAGAACTCTCCTTAATGTAAAGTTTCATTGGTCTTGGGTAGTACAAAAAAGCTCCAGTTACAAGACGACAAATAAACTCTATTGTATCTCTTCAGCAAGCGATCTCTTTGCAGTTACAGCAGTCACTTCAATGTACAGCTAGAGATTTTTCGCCTGCTGCATTTTAAGGCTTTTATGAGCTTCCCCCGTAGACGGGGATACAGGCTGCCCAAGTTATGGCCCCTGGGGAGCGATATTCAGCTGATTTAGCAGTCTTTTGCCTTCACAGACTGCCCAAGGGAACTGCTGCCTCCAGGCCTCCAAAAGATTCACAGGGTTCCTTCTTTCAGCAGCCTTCTTCCTGGGCTGGTCCCTCATCATAGGCCAATCCTGGTTTATATAGCCCCTGGTACGTGGGGCAACTCTCGCAAGATCTCATCTTCTCACGAGACTTCAGCCCAAGATCTCATGAAAGCTGCTCCCAGCCAAGTGAGATCTCACCGCATTCGAGTGGTGGTGTCTCGATACCCTGTGAGGGCCAGGCAAAAGCTCCCTGGCCAGGGGAAATAGCCTCATCGGGGGCTACGTGGCCAGGAGGAATCACCACTGCCCACGCTGGGAGGTAAATGTACACATCCAGACAACTGCCCATTGACTAAGTCAGAGGTTCTCAAACTGGGGTCTCCAGATGTTGTTGGACTACAACTGCCATTGTGGCTGGGCAAAAGAGGCCCAAGGTATTGAGGCGCCTGAAGTGAGGCACAAAACACTTCCTTGCCCCCAGGCCACTAATGGGGGCCAGGTCCCTTTCAAAAACCAAATCCTGTACACTTTGAAAGCGCATGAGGTGCAGGGATGGAGGATGTTAGCAGCTCCCTCTTCTCTCCTCTTGCTTTTTGCAAGCATTGCAAGGAGTGTGAGGAAAGGTGTTTCGTGCCAGGTTCGCAAGGGTAAGATAGTTGCCAAACAGCTGCTCCCATGACAATGGTGAGAGGGACATCTTGCTGCCCAGCTGGTGCCTCAATAATTTGCCACCTGAGGCAACTGCTTCCCCTTGCCTCGTGAAAGGGCCACCTCTGTGGCTGGGGATGATGGGAGTTGTAGTTCCCTGTGAGGACCCAAGTTTGAGAACCCCTGGACTAAGTCAACTGAAAAATCCACACATCTACAAAAACTCACATTTATGAAAATGTGGCGTCTGGATCTGGCCTATGCTTTCTTTAATATGATATGCTTGGTGGACAAAATGAAGTACAGAGTAGTACAAGAGAATCCCACTGGTGATCCCATTGATGCCAGAGATCTCGTCCAAATTCTGTTTTCAGTGTGGGCCTCAATCCTAACACATGTAGAACTTTTGGTGTTACTGACTGACTGACTCATGTGTTAATAAGTGTATCAGAAAGTATTTGAAAGTATTTCCACAACATATGCACTCTGTTCTGGAGTTAGTCCTCCATGGAGAACCAATGCATAGAGGGTGCAAATGGTAGCAGCCTAGCTAGCCACACTCTTTATCTAGACACACTCCCTGGCTATACCCTCTGTATGTTCACTTGGCCTTCTGAGGTTGTCTGTAGAGAGCAGGTAGCCTAAGTTCACAGGGTTCTTCATTACAGAGAGAACACTTCAGACAAGCACTGAACACAGGAACTTCTATGGGGATGTAGCCAGGTATTGTGTCAGTGAAAAGACATAACTAGTCAATACAATCCTATTTGCCCTCTGCATCCAGACATGCCTGACTATTGAAAATGTAAATTTGGTGAACACACATGCATAGTCCAACACACACAAATGATAAGAAAAGTCTAAATATCTGACATTTTTATTTGACACCTTCAGCACTCAGGAGACAAGACCTGCCTCGTAATAACAGTTAGCATGCTAGCACAAAGTAAGCCAAGGCATAAGTGGAACCGTCACCTGGGCTATGAGAGCTCTGGCTTCCCACACTTGGAGGGGAACCCCAGATTGTGTGAGGTCCAGTGGCAGCCAGAGATGCATATTGTGCTTGGAGAACACAAAGTGTACTTACAGGTAACAACAACATGCAGGAAAGTGCCCTCAAGGATGTGCAGAAGCCTTTCCAATGAGTAACCACAACTACTTGCCACACATTAAGAGATTAAAAGGGAAGGACTTCTGCATCAGAGGGTACATTTTCTAGTCAGATTTGAGTTCCAGATCTCTTTAAGGGAAAGGAAGGAAGGCAGGCACTGGAACTTTATATTAAGATGTTATATAGATACACATATACACATGCGGAGATGCTAAAGAATATTGCTGCCTCTTTCCAAGAAGGGGAACATAATAAAATAGTACTATACATGTAGTTATCCTTACAACAGTGCTGCCAGGTAGACCGTTGCTGTTTTTTGTTTTTGTTTTTTAGCAGATGAGGAACTTAGGTTGGGAGAGAGAGACTTGCCCAACTTCCACATTCACCCTAGCTGAATTTCAGGATTTAAATGTGGGTCTCTCATAGCAAAGTCTGACATCCTATCTACAGAGACAGCCAAAGATATTGCAGCACCTGAGGTGAGGCCAAAAAATGCTGCTTTGACCCATGCCCTTTTCAAAACCAGCTCATGGAAACTTTGGAAGTGCACAGGGGGAGGGGAGGCAGGGGAGAGTAAAGGCTCCTCATCTGCAGCCTCCTCTTCTCTCATCATACTTCTTGAAAGAAATGTGAAGAGAGAGCCTGGTTCACACAATCATTTGAATCTAGGTTTAATGTGGGTTACTGATATTAACATGAGTATGTGAACTCACACCAAGGTGAGAATCTCAGATTCATTTCGGGCACACCTTGGTGTGAGTTCACACAACCGTACCAACAAATAATGTCGGTAACCCACATTAAACCTAGATTCAGATGATTGTGTGAACAGGGCCAGTACATACTAAAACTGCAGAAAGCATTCCCTCTTCATTCTCACACAGGACAGAATGCCTCTTCTAATATGGTACTTGTCACATCATCATAAATAATATACGTACGCCATCTGAAAACAAATAAAGTAGGCTTTTATCTACAAAACACCACCATATGCAAATATATGCAGATTTAAATGATTCCACATAGAAAGCCGCCTTATACCAACTATTGGTACATCTAGCACTGTATTGTCTACACTGACTGGCAGCAGCTTTCCAAGGTTTCAGGCAGGTCTTTCCCAGTCCTGCCTGGATATGCCAGGCAGTGAACCTGGGAACTTCTGCATGCAAAGCAGATGCACAACCACTGATTTATGGCCCCATTCCCTACGGGGGATATCTTACAGCAGACAGCACTCGTATGCAGTCACACATCCAAATGGTAATGAAGGTGGATCCTGCTTAGCAACGAGGACAATTCATGTTAATCGCAAATTTGATTTAACAGACTAAGATTACTTTAGCAAAATGGCAAGCTCATTGCATTGTTTCTGTGTCATGGGTAGTCTGTGGTAGATAACCCTTTACGCCCCTGTATTTAGATTAGCTGTAACTTAAGCTGTATCAGGAAACTGTTGTGTGCAAGGCTCCAATTCAGAAATTATACTGCATCGTGGGTTCATGCTTACAAGGATATTGTCATGACAATGATTAAAGTACTTGAGAAAAAAACTTCTATGAAAATAGTAGTTTATATAGCTTCTAGAACAGCATATGTAGATGTTATAACATAGTCAACACAAACGACATCAAAACATAGCATAGATTACCTAGGGCATTTCATAAAAAGTAATTTAAAGGAGCATTGGTTCAAGGAGCATTCTACTTACTTCTAAGCAGGAAAATAATGTCAAGTAAGGAAGCCATACAAATCTCCACCTTTTCTTTCCTAAAATGTCTTATGAGCAAGCAGAAAATCCTAAGAAAAATAGTTAACATTCCAGGTTTCCTAATCGATAACTAGTGATCGCAGAAATATCTTCCATTGTTCTATTGTGACGTTAACCCAAAGTTATAATTAACCCCCTTCATGCCGGTTAATGTATAATTAACCCCTTTCCTTCACTAATCGTTCTGTTTGGGAAGCAAGAGGAAACGTAAACAGGTAAGATGGATGACTCAACTTACAAAATCTGCAAACATCCTGAAATACAAACATGAAATTTCAAGTGGCGATGTTATCGGTAGGTCATCATCTGTGGTCCTAGCTGAATCAAGGAAATATAGGATAGTTTTATTTCCGTATCCATGGTATCTGTGTCCTGCATAGTATAATGCTGGAGCAAGCAGCTTTAAGAGATGCACTATTGCCACAGCATCCCCACAAAAGCACAGCCATATTAATGCAACAACAAGGTACCCAGAAACACTATTAGGATAAATTTTAATTTAGGAATCAAGGGTACACACAGCAGTACTGCTTCAGAATGTGTTTCAGAAGCAAGTGCATTTACATGGATTATCTGCCCCACTTCCTGTCTGTATTATGGGAAAGCAATCAGTCCTTCGTGAGAATTCCGCACCACGCTGAGCCACCCTGGGGCTTCCCATAGTCCCAACCTTTCGCTTTGCATTATCATCTGGTAGCAGCGACATCCTGTGCAGACAGCTTCATTACAAAGCAACAAAGTCAAAGGAAGATCTATGAAGCCTCAAGTCTGAAAAATACTTCCCCACACTCCGCTAGCCCTGGATTAAAGGAGACAGGGACGCCTCTTGTAAAAACAGCTTTTCTTTCTTTCTTTATTCTTACAGTAAGCATTCTGAAATAATAATTTAAAAGCACCCTTGAAGAATTCAGTATCACCTAGCAGTTATCAGACTCTTGACAAATGGAGTTTATTAAAGATGCCTTCTGCCTATCAACCTATAGCTTTCCTCCATTCCCATTCCAAAGACATAATGCCCCTCTTCAGTGTATGTTGGGTGAGTGGAGGGGAGGCTTACTCATTGCACCAGCCATGTGGGAGACAGCAGCAAACGCTTCCACATGGCGTCAGCATCTCCGTGCAGGAGTGGGGATACCAGTGTGCTTCATTGCAAGGGCCAGTCATCAACCCTAAGTATGGCCCCCTGACTAATTCCTTATTAGGCCTCTGTGAAGTTTCAGCTGAAGTAGCCAAATACTCCATGCAGGGGCATAGCTAGGGGACAGGGGGCCCGTGTTCATCCCTCTCTCCAGCAGCCCCCCAGAGTGAGGGAGATAATGAAGAAAATAGGGAGGGGTGGAGCTGGAGGGCCCTCAGGAGCTGGGGGCCCCGTGTTCTTTGAACCCTTTTGCTCAATTAGAGCTACGCCCCTGACTCCATGCATCCTCCCACCCTGGCACCATGTAGAGGCTCTGCCCAACACCTGTACAGGTGTCCTCACTCCTTTAGGAAACAGAGCCCTGTCAAGCCCTTTTGCAATCTTGGAAGCACACACAGAATTCTGGGAAGTGTAGTCCACTTTCCCCACGGAGCTCTATGCTTCCAGGAACTCCATGTGCAGCTTCCAAGATAGTACGGACATTTGGCAAGGCTCTTTTTCTCTTAACCTTTCACACACACACACACACACACACACACACACACACACACACACACACACCAGTTTCCCACCCTATTGCTGGGAAAAGCACATTTACACTGCACAGCAGCCAGAGAGGTGGGAAATGGCTCTTACATTGAACTTTCTTTTTTTTGTCAAAGTGCCCCCTGCTTGAAAAGTAGTGCAGATCACAGAAACATACAGTTCAGACAGAAGAGTCTTGCTGGTTTGGACTGAAGGTCCATCAGGTCAGTCCAGCTTTTTGTTTCCAACACTGGCTAAGCAGATGCCTCTCAGAAACCCGCAAGGCAGGCAGGCAGGAAGGCAACAACCATCTTCCCTTGCTGCTGCCTCCCTCCAGCACCTGATATGTGACAGTATACTGCTCCTAAACATGGAGGTTCCACATATCCATCTTTACTAGCTGCCATTGACAAACCTCTCTTTATTAATGTGTCTAATCCCCTTTTAAAGCCATCTAAGCAAGAGGCCATCAATCATGGTAGCAAATTCCATAAATTATGTGGTATACAAAAGTACTTTCCTGAATCTCCTGCCAATCAATTTCACTGGATGACCACAAATGTTCATGTGATGAAAAACTTCTCTCTGTTCGGTTTCTCTACACCATGCACCATTTTATAAACCTCTGTCACTCGTGCCACCCCTTAGTTACCTCTTCTCTAAACAAAAGATCCCCAGGCACTTTAGCCTTCTCTTCTCTCCACCACATGGACCTTCTGGAATCATATTGAGTTTCTCCATACCGCCAGTGCCAAATAATCCTGGTGGTATCTGGCATGAGCTTCCACATGGCTCAGGGAATCCACATAATAAACAGCACACATAGATGACTGCACAGAGGCTGCCCATCCCTACCACACAGAAATGCTTCCCAGCAGCTTCCATGGAGCTGGTTTAACATGAGAATTTATCTGGCATTAACTGGATTGGACTGCTTAATGACCTGCCAAGTCAAACACAGCTCACCAGCCAATGGAGGAATGGTGGTAACTTGTAACAGCTCTAAAAAAACTCCTTGTTGCCCATCAATAGCAAATGGGGAGGAGAGGGTCAGGTATAGGGTTGCCATGCCCCCCAGAATTCCAGGTATCACCCGGATTTTAAGCATTTCACCCGGATTGCTTAGCCCACCCTCACTCCAAGGGGCAAACATGGGCTCCCCTCTTCCCTAGCTACACCCCTGAACCTGGGACCTTCTGCATGCAAAGTAGATGCTCTTTAAGCATCTCTACAGCCCCATCCAACAGCAGCCTGAGATGCTCAAATCAAGCAAGTTAAGCCTTCTCCCATCCCCCTCTCTCTATACCAAGGGAACTTTCACTTGCTTCTGCTCCTCCTAATCAAATGGAGCAAAAGTCACGTATTCCTCTCCAGCCTCTACACTGTTCCAGGAGAGAAAGGGAGGGGCGGGCAAGTCATATGTGCTGTTGGCCATGATAGAGCATGGGTGAGTGCTAGATAAGGAATACAAGGCCCAGCTTTTGAGAGCAATAGCCTATCGTTCGGATACACAGCAGACTGGTAGGGAGAATCTGCCTTTGCAGAATATGATGATTCGGATGCGATATGCCTTGCTTTAGGCACCTGCTATTACTTCCATATGCTGCTTTTCAACCAAAACAGCATATCTTCTTTGCCATGAGCCCCACCACCTGTTAAGATCATCTGGAGAGGTTCGCCTGTGGCTGCTGCCAACTCATCTGGCGGCTACTCGGGAACGGGCCTTCTCCGTTGCAGCCCCTGCAATGTGCTCCCTGTTGGAATAAGAGCTTCCCCATCTCTGGCAACCTTTTAAAAGACACCGAAGACACACTTATGCACCCAGGCTTTTAATTAGATTTATAGTTTTAAATAATTTTAATACTGGGTTTTAAATATTTTTAATCTTAAAATAGAAATATTTTAAATAATACTTTTTTTTAAGTTCAGAAAGGGGTTTATGGAGAAAAATAAATTTTTATACACATACACACTCTGGACCCAAAAGGGCTCACCGTCTAAAGAGAAACTCAAGGCAGACACCAGCAACAGCCACTAAAAGTATGCTATGCTGGGGTTGAATTGGGCCAGTTCCCCCTGCCCCTGCTTAATATAAAGAGTATCAGCACTTTGAAAGGCGCCTCTTTGTTCAGTTAGGAGTTAATAAAGTGGTAGTAATGCAGCAGAACTGTTTGACAGACACATCAGTAAGCATTCTAGTTAATTAATAAGTGCTCATTAAACATGCAAAGTTACACACAAGACTATATGGAAATATTACATTCACCAGACATTTCATGCAACCATTTTTTCAAAATCACAAAGGAATAAAATGGGCAGCAGCTTTGTCTTAGTATTTTTTACTATTCTTTCTACCACATTAGAGCAGGAAGTGAGACCCATCCTGCTCAGAACTGCCAGACACTGTGAACATTTGACACCAAGTCCTGTAAGGAGATGTGTGAGAAACGCCAGCAGACTATGCACATAATCAGGTCTCCCCAAGGTTGCTGACGCTGATGATGCTGATCTGATCTTAGCAACACAGGATATTTTTAGAAAGTGTCCCTATTGTAGGCAAGCCTCAAATACGCTACCTTTCCATTGCTAGACAAGCCAGCTTAATTGAAGGTCTTTATCTAGCAAACTTGAAGAGGAGGGGTGGGGGAAAAGCAGAAGCTGCAAAAGATTCCCCTTCTCATAGCACAATCCTAAGCACTTTCACTCAGCAATAAGTTTCATTAGCTCCAACAGGACTTACTTTCCAATAAGTATGCTTAGGACTGGAGCCTAGGCTTTTGAAGCAGCCCCCTCCCAACACCACTTTTGCCTCCCAACTTTGCAAGCAAATAATTATGATCAAAATTATGATCATAACGTCGAGCATAACAGTTTATAAGTGATGGAAAACTAAAGGCTGAAGTCCGAGACAGGCTTAAAGTCAAGTCGGGCCGTCAAGTCAGTGTCAACTCCTGGCAACCACAGAGACATGCGGTTTTCTTTGGTAGAGTAGTTTACCATTGCCATCTCCCACTCAGTATGAGATGATGCCTTTCCCATAATCTGGGAAACATAGACTATGAGCCAGTTCTCACGATCGGTGAGACCCGGTTTGATGAGCTGAGCGGGGAGAGCGGGCTAAGCCCGCTCTCCCTGCAGACAAGCCGGGCGGGAGCCCTGGGAGGCCTGATTAGCCGCTCACACGATTGCCAGCTCCGGGACGGAGCCGGCGGGGGCTCGGGGGAGCAGGGGCCGATTTGCCTCCAGAAGCTCCAGCATGCCCTGCACGAGCACGCAGGGCATGCTGGCGAGACCCCTGGAGCTGGGAGGGTCTCCTCGTGAGTAGCCACACCAGTGTATTTTTAATGATTTTTTTTTTTTTTTTACTTATCTGTTCACCATCCAGGGTCCCAGGGCAAAGCATGGCATATAATAAATGTAGTTCTCTATGTAGTATACAAGTATCTTTAAGCTGCTTGCGTGCAAGCTAGCAAAACAGTATAAGAGATGAACCTAAAGGAAGACTCATCAGGAAATGGCATTAACCTCTGCCTATAGGCATGCCTGCCTACAGGTGGTAATGGGCTGGATAAGGGACAATAAATTGAAGCTGAATCTAAGCAAAATGAAGGTGCTCATTGCTGGGGGTCAGAATCTGTAAGGTGGGATAGAACTTCCTATTGTGGATGAGATTAGACTCCCCCCAGAAAGAACATGTCCGTAGCCTGAGTGCGCTCTTGGGCCCAAGTCTCACCCTGGTGCCTTAGGTTGAGGCTGTGGCCAAGAGTGCATTTTACCAACTGTGATTGATTCAACAACTCTGCCCATTCCTTGAGGAGAATGACCTGAAAACAGTGGTACACCAGCTGGTAACCTTCAGGTTGAATTACTGCAATGCACCTTTCATAAAGAGTTTGGAAACTTCAGTTAGTACAAAGCGTGAAAGACAGATTGGTCTTTGGGGTATCCTAGAAAGACCACATTATGCCAGTTCTTGAACAGTTGTACTGGCTGCTGATATGTTTCTAGGCAAAGTACAAAGTGCTGGTCATGACCTTTAAAGCGCTGAATGGCTTAGGTCCAGGTTACCTAGAGAGTACATCTCTCTACAAGATCCCCACTGCTCATCACCATGAGGATGGGTAACTCTTTAGGTACCACCATCTGGTGATGAGCTGGGATCGTGCCTTCTCAGTTGTCACCCCTAGGTTACGGAACAGGCTCCCCATGAATATAAGAGGATTCTCTTCCTTGGAGGCCTTCAGGAGATCCTTAGAGACCCATCTTTTTAGCCTAGATTTTAATGATATCTAGTTTTAATTTTAATGAGTTTTAGTCTGGTTTAAAGGTTTTTGTAATTGTGTTATATATATTTTTTATTTTAAGGTAAACTGCCCAGAGCCACTTTAAGAAGGCCAGTATATTAAATAAACAAACAAACAAACAAACAAACAAACAAACAAACAAACAAACAAACATACATACATACATACATACATACTGCATTTATTTTTAAGAATCAGAATCCTATATAATAAAACCCTAAGGTACCTGCGTCCGTGTCTCTTGCAGGTGTTCTGCGCATGCGTGGCGCGCGCGGACGCAGCAACGGAAACTACGCACACAACTGCGCGCGCGTGTAGTTACCGTCTCTGCGTCGAAGACCGAAACACACACACCGGACACAATGGCGGGAGGAGCAGGGACAATGCCCCCCAAAGAAGGGAATGGGCAGTAAGGAAACCCAGGTTACGTGGAGGGTTACAAGAAAATGGATGAAGCGAGGGCAAAAAGATTAAACAGGAGATTTTGTTTGTTTTTGTTTATTTAAAAAGGGGAAACTAGACGGGCGGGGGGGAGGTTTGGCAAATGGGGTGGCAGCAGCTGCAGGTGGCGCCGGACGAGAAGGGCAACTGCGGTGCCCACCGCGGGCTTGAGAGGAAGCAGCAGAACTTCGAGAGCTGAAGCGCCCCGGAGGGCTTTTTTTGTCCGTCATTCAGGCCTGGCAACTGGAATCCCTCCACGGGGGCAGCATGGCGGCGGACCCCGCAAGGGCGAAGAAAGCAGCACGGGGCGGCTCGACTTCTGCCACCTTTCCGGAGGGGGCCCAGCCTGGCCTTGCACGCCGATACCTTCCACAGCCCGTCGCTGGACGATTGCTAAAATGGCCCCCCACGCACGCACCTCCCTCACTCACAGCTTCCATGGTGAAGAGAGGCAGCCCCCCCCGCCCCTTCGCCAGCTGAAGCTCGCTTCCGATCGCGCAGCTTCCGGGTTCCGCCACAGCATCCAGAGAGACAGAAAAAGACGAGAGTGACAAACAGTGGCCGTCCTTCTTGGCACTCCTCCGGTCCAAAATGGAATTGGCTTTTTGCTGTTCAGTCCCAATGCAAGCAGATCAGGGTTTTCACCACAGAGACATTAAGCCCGTTACATTAACTGTTCTCTACACAACTCTTCTAGCGCCCGTTAATGTAACGGGCTTAATGTCTACTAGTCTATTAATATTAAGGCTGGACTATAATTTATTTATACAATGAAAGTATAGAACACACAGAAATCTCAGCCTCCTTCCATAGAAAATAACTTTTTTTTAAGTACTGTGAAGGTTTGAATAATTATTAGGTTGGTGCTCTGAAAGCATTAGCTTGCTTTGTGTTGCTTCATCCAGGTTTATTTCTGAAAACATAGAAAATGCATTACACAGGAAAAGCAGTAGAATTAGATCCTATGTGGATAATTTTGGAATATTAAAAGGACTTGGCATGAAGCAGGCAGCTAATTAGTCTTGCATTTGTTGATCATAGCAAGCAGTTTGATAGCTTAATATCAAAAAGAAGAAAGCCCCTTCAGCCAAGTTGTGGGGAAATAAATGTCAGTCCATCATTTAAAACAGTCACATAATTGATATAGGGAAGGGATAATATCGGGGGCTTTGATGTAAACTAAATTATTCCAGTATTGATAAAGGAATGAGAAAGGTGGTTTATATGGCCAAATTAAGAAAACAATGTACTGAAGTGTTCAAAATAGTATATTGATTTTATTATATAAGCAGTGAGTTGGTGTTATAATGCAAGCATAGTGCTGTAAATTATTTTAATTTTGTATAATAGACTGCAAAGCAGTCTTCTTGTCTTGATTTAATGTAGTGGCTCAGTTTTGAATGCTATGAGTGATTTTGGAAATCATTCTTATACATTAATATGCCAAGACCACAAGAGTGTTGTCACTGAAACCCTGAGCACCGCATGAACCCCTCCTTCTACTTTCTTGTTTATATTGCTATTTGCACATTTGTCAAACCCATTAAACCAATTCTTCCAATTTCCACTGCCGCAACATTCTCCCAACTTGCTTTGTAACCAAAGGAAACTGCTGCCATCTTCTTTGCATCCTTTCTAACTTAGCTGCAGGGCAAGATGCATTGATGCATTGCAATAGGCTCAACCACCAGACAAAAATATTAGCTGCTCCTCTCACCCACTTTAGTCTGAAGCTGCAGCTTAAACACATACACACAGCTCCCCAAAAGGAACAGCTACTGCACCAGCAATAGGGTACAATTAATCCTTACGTTTCTCTGTCTGGCTTGTGGGTCTGGGTTACTCCCTTGCCATGCCTGGCTGCAAAAGCTACTATGTTTATTCTTTGCTTTTTGCCAGACCTGATGAAATATTGTTCGTGCCTGCAGTATGTAAGTGGTCTGTTATACACCACAGACCAGATAATCCCCTGAGTCCAACAACAAGCATACCAAGGATTTATTTTGCTAACTCTTATAATGAACATCAAAATTCCAATTTTGTGGTTAGTTCTTCTTCTAGGTCCTACTGCTGTCAACGAGCATGTAACAAACAAACAGAGCCTGAATCCAGAAAAGATGGACGTAATTATTGTGCGGTGTCAAAACTTGAGAGATGAGTTTGATCTGCCTGTTCTGGATGGGGTCACACTTCCCCAGAAGGAACAGGGACGCAGTCTGGGGGTGTTTCTGGATCAGAGCCTCTCCCTGGCTCGCAAGGTTGCCAGAACCTAAGGGGTATATTCGTGGGTCAAATGGGCCATAACCCAGAATTTGGCTTTTAAAAAGCCAGATCTGTTGAGGCGGTGGCCAGAAGTGCCTTCGATCAGCTTCAGCTGATATGCCAGCAGCATCCATTTCTTGAGATACATAACTTCAGAACAGTAGGACATATACTGGTAACCTCCAGAATGCATTACTGCAATGCACTCTATGTGGGGCTGCCCTTGTGTGTAGTCCAGAAACTACAGCTGGTTTGGAATGCGGCAGCCAGGTTGGTCTCTGGGTCATCTTGGAGAGACCATATTACTCCTGTATTGAAAGATCAACACTGGCTGCGAATAAGGTTCCAGACAAGTTACAAGGTGCTGTTTATAACCTATAAAGCCCTAAATGGCTTGGGCTCTGGGTATTTAAGAGGACGTCCTCTTCGTTATGAACCCCACTGCCCCTTGAGATCATCAGGAGAGGTCAGTCTGCAGTTGCCACCGGCTCATTTGGTGGCTACTCGAGGATGGGCCTTCTCCACTGCTGCCCCAGAGCTTTGGAATGCACTCCCTGCAAAGAGCCTCCCTAACTGACAGTTATTTAAAAGTCTTTAAAGACACATCTATTCACCCAGGCTTTTAATTAAATATTGTTTTAAAACTTTTATTGTTTTATTGTTTTAATTTTTTGTAATGTTTTAACTTTTACTATGTCATTTATTTTAACTACTGTTTTAAGTTTTTGTTTGCTTGTTGTAAAACGCCCAGAGACATGAGTTTTGGGCAGTATATGAGTGTTAAATAAAATAAAATAGAAATTGCTAAATTAAAGCCTAGTTATTGCCAAAAGTGTTTATTACTGTTAAAGATGAGTTGAGAAAGTACTTCATTTGCATGCAGAAAGCCCCCAGTTCAATTCCTGGCATCTCCAGGTAGGACTGGCAAAGATCCTTGTCTGAAGCCCTGGAGAATCCCTACCTGTAACTAAGCAATATTGAACTTCATGACTTTGTATAAGGCAGTTATGTTCCACTATCAAAAGAGCAGATTGCTGAGAGTATGTAGTTGGTCAGGAAGAAGTACTTCTAGGTCAGAGCACAGGTTGTAAGCAGACTCAAGTAATTGGTCTAGATAGAAGCAACAGAGTTCAAACTATTGATATGACATAAATGCAGAATTAAAACAAAGCCCTGTAACTTTCCTTTGGGAAAGTTAGCAATGTTGAATTAGCTGAGGATTGTTTTTGTAGGTGTGCAGATTGTTACAAATAAGATCACAAAAGATGTTGAGTATTTAAGCTCCTCTTTCAAACCAAGACTGAAATAAAATCTAGGGCCTAGGAATATGTACCGGGAGGCTTGCTTATACTCACCACCTTCATCTTTATCATAAGTTTATATTCAGCATGATATTGTATTCATTTACAAGAGGGCGACATCTTTGTATAAAATGAATGACAGCACCTTTCCAAAGGCTAAAAGGTTGTCAGTGTTACACTGGGCCACACTGTTTCAATGAATCATTACAATGATCTCCAAAGACCCATTTCCCACTCCCTACAGATTGGTTTCATCATATACGTGGCTAATTTTCCTGACCTTCTTGTGTCAGACAGTAGGAAGAACCAGTACAACACAACTTTAGATTAAAATGTTTTCAATAGTCTGAAAACTAGATATGCTCATTGCAGTGAATGCCACACAACTTCACTGCAATCACAATATATAGCAAAGCTTGTATATATTCCAATTGTTATAACTGTTTGATTTCCTAGTTTTCTGTCCATACCAAAGTTTGGATCATGCAAGTCCATCATGACATATAGTAAGTACATCATGACATATATACGTATGCGAACATATCAGCTTCTTACATTAGACAACTATGAAGTTTACTAGCCAAAAGTAATAAAGTGCTCTACAGAAGTATTGCAAAGTTTGCTGTCCACGCATGTACAATATAGCTACCCTGAACTCAATTGGACACGTTAAGTGCAACAGAAACACACTTGTTTTCCATTAGCACAAGGGACTGGCAACTTTCTCCCTCTCCCTCTCCAGAACTTTTGCTCAGATGTAGCTAAATATCACAAGAAAAGTTACGTTTGACCTACAGAATGAATCTTATTAACATCAGTCTTCAGTTTGAAGAGGGGGGAAATACTGCTATTTTCCTCTATAAGGCAGTATTTTCCCCACCCATGAGGTATTCCCCAGCAGGCTTTTCTTCCTTTTCCTGACCATTTTCATGGATGGTTTCTTCCCGGTCCTTAGGGCTCACCCCTCTCCACAACAGTGTAGAGACTGAAACAAATTCAACTGATCCAGCAGCCTAATACAGGTGAAACTCGGAAAATTAGAATATTGTGCAAAAGTCCATTAATTTCAGTAATGCAAACTAAAAGGTGAAACTGATATATGAGACAGATGCATTACATGCAAAGCGAGATAAGTCAAGCCTTAATTTGTTATAATTGTGATAATCATGGCGTACAGCTCATGAAAACCCCAAATCCACAATCTCAGAAAATTAGAATATTACATGGAACCAAGAAGACAAGGATTGTAGAATAGAACAATATCGGACCTCTGAAAAGTATAAGCATGCATATGTATTCAGTACTTGGTTTGGGCCCCTTTTGCAGCAATTACTGCCTCAATGCGGCGTGGCATGGATGCTATCAGCCTGTGGCACTGATGAGGTATTATGGAAGACCAGGATGCTTCATTAGCGGCCTTCAGCAATTCTGCATTGTTTGGTCTCATGTCTCTCATCCTTCTCTTGGCAATGCCCCATAGATTCTCTATGGGGTCAGGTCAGGCGAGTTTGCTGGCCAATCAAACACAGTACACTGTATACTTTTCGGAGGTCCGATATTGTTCTATTCTTCAATCCTTGTCTTCTTGGTTTCATGTAATATTCTAATTTTCCGGGATTGTGGATTTGGGGTTCTCATGAGCTGTACGCCATGATCATCACAATTATAACAAATTAAGGCTTGACTTATCTCGCTTTGCATGTAATGCATCTGTCTCATATATCAGTTTCACCTTTTAATTTGCATTACTGAAATTAATGGACTTTTGCACGATATTCTAATTTTCCGAGTTTCACCTGAAGAAGGCAACTGCTGGAAGAGAGACACACACAAGGAAAAGCAAGCAGTCAACCTCAACTTCCTCCTTCCCCAGTAGAATGAAAAAAGTCTGAAGAGAAGCAGAGCCTCTCCCAGCAGGAAAATGGTCCTTTCCTTGTGCTAGGCGGTGGGGGTGAGAATTACCAGACACCTTTATGCAACATCTCAGTGCTGTAGTTTTGAGAGGCCGCACCTTTTACTAAAGCATCAAAAAAGGAGTACTCAGCAGACTGTCTAGATCAGCTGCATTGACTATTCAGTCGCCAAACAGCACAGCAAAATTTCAGTATTACATTCCATTTTATAAAAGGCATCACCCATGTGTGTATATGACACGGTGTTTTTTTAATGCTATGCAATACATTTTCATAAACTTTGCTGTGTATTAATTTTGAAAGCCACAATGTATGTTTGAAGTCATTTGCTTCAACCCATAGATGTGTTTTAACACAACATGCAAGACCTTCTGAAAATTAAACCATCATTAATCAGAGGTATTTTTAGCAGGTGCAAGTACTCTTACCTCTAATATCAGTTAACTAGTTAAGTTCACATAACCTAGCACTGGAGAAGTATAGGAAAATGCTCTATCTTTCACAGTAACATCACAAACCAAACCTGTGTGTGTACCATGAATGTCTCTGATTATCTCTAACAGGATACTCAATAGCTTTGCACCAAGAGGTGTTGTTATAACCTGCCTTACAATGCAGTTCTAGGCATTACTTCTCAGAATTAAGTCCCACCAGGTTCAAGGATACTCACTGACAAATTGATGTGCATAAGATTGTAGCCTTATTTATTGTTCTTGAAATGTTTATGCTGCCAGTAAAAGGACTACCACTGGTGGAAGTTTCCTTCACAATATGTATGTGTAGACTGGGCCTTAGACTGCAAGAGTGGTAACAAGAAATGTCACTGAACTGCAGCCATCAAGATATTTTAAGTCTGGCAAGCATTTGACAGTAGTGGATGAAACATTCTGCAACTTGAGAGGTATTTATACCAAAGAAAAATTAACGGCCATCATATCACAAAAAGGTAAACACACATGGCTGTTTTGCTAAGCAGATTGTTATGAACATATAGAACATAATACAAATTGCCATTAAAGTCTTTAATGAGATACCTGTGATTTTTAACATTGTCACATTTACAAATCTCACATGAATAAGAGTTCAGTTTCATGCAGACAGTTCTGATAAAAAGCAAGATCTGCACATAGTAAAGTGTTCTGTCAACTTCTGTCTCTGATGACTCATTTGGAGTTGGATCTATTGAGGTTTAAGAAGTTATCCATGTTTCTATAAATATAGACATTAAGTGACTTTCAAATGTCACTAGTGCAGGTACACATAACCAACATATAAAAGCTCCATTGGAAGCTACTTCAATTCTTTCAAAAAGGACCAGGATTTCATTTTTTTTTCTTTAAAAAAAGGCTGTCACTTTCAGCATTGGAAAACACTAAAGTGCATTTCTAGTTACCTTCCAAGCAGTTTCTGGCTATAAAATTTGATTTTATACAAAGTATCCATAAGTTATGTTTACTGACATCCAGGACTTTTGTTCCTCCCCATATCTCACAAGCAAGCAAAAGAACACATTAACTTTGCTGTGTCAAGAGGAGGAGAAGCCTTGTTGTTCCTTTTAAGCCATTCTCTCTCATTTTACAGTGGAATTATTCTAGTAACATTTCACAGCACCAGTAGAGTAACACAGGCTTTACTTTTTAGCCCTTTAACCTGCTACCCAAATTGTCTAAAGAATTCTTTTAAAAAAACTGTACCAGTAAGAAAAAAGCCTCTCTACCCATCATATGCTGTTCCACCCAGTTAACACTGTTTCCATGACTGTAAACAAGGAAAGCTTAAAGCATAATTAGAGCAGACACAGGCTATCTTTAACCTCTTGTTTTTCCACAGTGTCAAAATGTTTCAAGTGTATAAAGCTTCAATACATTCTAAGAGTACTGCAAGAACAGTAAGACATCTGGCAGCACATCTTTTAACAGCACTGGGCACATAGAACATGCATTTGTTCTGCTGTGTCTACATTTAGTTTTGATCAAATTTTATTGCCGTCAAATTCATTTAAAGGTAATATTGCACTGTAAGAATCCTGAAACCCAAGTCCCTTACGGTAGTAATTTTAGTCTCTAATTGTTCAGGGTTTTCTTGGAGAGCAAACTTTTTAGGACATGTCTCCCTAGGACAAACAAGTATGGTCCAAACCTGATTAGCACTGTATAATGATGCACAGCTATTTCTAAAAAAACCTCTACACACCAAGACATGCTACATTATCAGGAAACTCATCCATGCTCTTACATATTCTGAACCTTTTCCTCTATCAAGCTTCAGATAACATGAACAGTATTTGTCTTCCATGTCACCTGAGCTCAGTGATGTTTCATGAGAACCAGTTAGAAGCACATCATACAGCCAACCTTTCATTAAAAAACCCTCCACATTCACAGCCTCCTTAAATAATGGTTTACTAGCTCCATATATGTTAAAGGATACTATTTTAAAGCTGTATATCTTCATCTAAACACACCACTTATACAAGCAGTAGTTGAAAAACACTGAATGCCTTAACTGCAGTTTTCTTGCAAAGGCACTCTCAAACATATGACTACACCACCAAGCAGAACACTCTTCATTGTTTTATTTGGCTATTTAGATATCCAGGTCACATTTACCCGCCCATCTGTTTCCTGATCATTTTGTACTATGCAACAAGGGAGTTTTTTTGTTTTGTTTATTTTTTTAAAAAGACACCAGAAGTAGTGCCAAAGGACTTGTGGGGAAACCATGGAAAGAGTCTGTGTCTGCAAAGCTTCCCACCAGGATGAGTGTTTGTTAATTAGGCTGTACAGGATCCAAACAAGCAGGCCAGGAGCTGGAAACTGTTTTGAGTCAAATGCCAGGTGTTGCTACCCTTATGGCCATAGCAGCTCATCTCTTCTTTTTTTGCTGCCTCAGCATTTTCCTTCGCTTAATTATCATATCATGCAGTTTCTCAAGTCCCTCTTTGAGCCCATCTCCTATGATAGCACAGGTGGGCTGCAGGTGCCAGGGAGTGGAAGAGCTCAGCTCGCTGGTGGCCAACATCTTTTCCATATCCGACAGCGACAACGAATGTCTCAAGTCCTGCTTGTTGGCCACGATAAGCACAGGCACTCCTTGGTTCTCCGAGATCCGCGTGATTTTGTGCAGTTCCGTTTTGGCTTCCTCCATCCTTTCGATGTCCACGGAATCCACCACGAAGACGATGCCGTCCGTGCAGCGGGTGTAGGACTTCCAGAGGGGCCGCAGCTTCTCCTGGCCCCCGACGTCCCAGAAGTGGAAAGTGACGGTCTTGTGGTTACCCAGCGTCACTTTGATCTTCTCGGTGTTGAAGCCTTTGGTGGGGACGGTGTTGACGAACTCGTTGAACTGCAGCCGGTAGAGCACGGTGGTCTTGCCGGCGCAATCCAGCCCCAGGATCACGATGTGGAAGCACTGGAAGGCAGGCAGGCTCGACAGGATCGGCGTCTGCTCCGACAGCCCATTCCCCATCGCAGGGGAGGGGCTGGAGGCGAGCAGGGGGCACCAGTCGCCCGCCGCCGCTCCTGTTGCGGGTCTCAGGCTCCTGGTCACGCTCCCTTCCTGACAACCAGACAAGCACAAGCTCAGAGCCAGGGGACGGTGGAGCAAAGAAGCAGTAGGCGAAGGGGAAGCCCTGCTGAAGGGCACCCGGAGCCCTCTTGGCGCAGCCTCTCCGCTTCCCCACCACCTCGGCCCGCTCCTCCACTACGATGCAGCAAGGACGCGCTAGCGACTCTGGCCCGGCCGCGCCTCCACCCTCTCCGCCTAACCCCGCGCTCTTCCCGCCCCCTCGCAGCTAGCGCCTCTGATTGGGCGGCGGCAGCTGCGGTGGGAAGGCGCAAGGCGGAGAAAGAGAAATTGGCTCCAAGCCTTCCCTCTGCCTTTATTGGTCCGGGAGCCTGTCCCTCCAGGCGTGAGCTGCTCGGTTCCCCCACCGCATTGGCTACTATGAAGCTGCGGGAAGGCGGGAAGAAGCGAATCTCGCCTCCCTGTGGCCAGTTCGAGGCTGCTCCGCCTCTGCCCAAAGCCGCCATTCATAGCGGCTGGCAACTGAACCTACTGCAGCGCCCGGCCCCTTTAAGCCCCTGGCGGAGGAGAAGGGAGTCGCTTCCCCGCATGGGGAGACACTCGCTACATTTGAGAGAAAAAAATCCCCCGTTTTTTTCCTGGGTTCCCCACCCCTTTTCTGACAGGACACAAAACCTACGTCTGTCTCTGCCGAAGAATCTCAGGGCACAGAGCGACGATCGCCTCTTTTCCTCAGCTCTATCAACACGCCGCCCCTCCCACCTGTAGCCACCGTTAAGGACGGCGTCTGGGAACGCGTCCTTCACGAACCGATGGGAGGGAGAGAGGGGAAAACTCACCGTGTTCGCTCTACCTCGCCAACTGGGGGAAGCCGGCTGGAGTCGTAACGCACCAGCCGTCGGCTCTCGCGCTTGGCGCACGGGTGTGGAATGTCACAATCACTGAAGCGCCAGCGCCTCCCCATTGGCCCCCCGCGCGCACGCGTCTCCTAGCAACGCTGTTCAAATGACGCCCACGAGCACACTCCGTCTCGCACGCCGGCGCGGAACCAACTCCAGCCGGTTCTTTAACGACCAATGAAAGCCGCGCACACACAAGTCCCGCCCCTCGGGACTTGTGAGACGACGCGTCCTGCCCGAATAGCCACGCCTCCCACAAGCGGCCCATGCGCTTGCCGCATGCTCAGCCTTCTCTCGGCCGAGCCCTTCGACCAACGTCCCAAGTCACGCGAGCCGTCAGGCTGCTTGCCGCGTGGCCAATCCCGCCGAAACCGACGCCTTGGCCACGCCTCTTTTAGCGCGGCAGCCTGCCCTTTTAGCATAGCAGCTGCGCTCCGTGGTCCTAGTGCCTGCCGCGCAACTCATCCAGGTTCTTTTTCATCTCTTGTCGCCCTCTTGCGCTTTAGTGGTTGTCATCTTCCCGGTTCAGGACTGCTTCTTGAAGCAGACACAGCTGACCGAGGCGATGGTCATTGCCAGTCGGTCATTTGAGGTGGTCATCCTTCCCCAGCATTTAACCGGGGAAGTTTCTCGTGCCGAGTAAAGACGCACCGGTTGAATTTCTGCCTGTTCGCTGTAGAAAGCACGTGAATCCAGCGAGAAAAGAGTGGCAATGCTAACTCTAGAAAATCGCACTTGGGTCACCGTCCATTGCATTGCAGCCTAAATTTCAGCTTTTGAACAGTCTTTCCAAACAGAAGAAGATTCCATTTAGCCTACTTGCCTGCGTTTGTCTTGCTCTGTCTCCACTACAATATTTGTTTCTATTGAATATTCATTCCTCACAGAAGTGACCTAAATGGCTGAAAGCTTAAGCAATTAAAGGGTCTTTGATGCTTATTTGAGAGGTGTTTTTAAAATGTATATCCCCATCTTTCTTCCACCATAGAACTCAGTATCCTGGCATTGGCCAGACTAAGACCTGTTTCGCTTCAGCAAGATGGTTGCATTGTACACTCAGACCATGACTGGGGACTAATTCTGTATGGCGTCCTGCTCCCCAGCTGTGTAAATGAGAGAGCAACACTTCCTTGGCTCATAGGGGTTGCAATAGGTATGTGTATGCATGCTATGAACACTGGGACTTTGAACTTAACCTGTGGTATAGTTGCCTTAAAAGACGGGCCACTTTTGTTCTAAATATTGGGAACAATTTCTGAAATATGAGACCCTATTTACTGTTAATGTAAAAATCTGATTCAATACGCTGTTTATAGGAATTCTTGCTGTTTACAGCAAAAGATACCACTTGTATGTATCCCAAGGTTCAGATGCAGGAATTCAGGGCTTCACTCTCAACTTCTCATGCCCCGTTTGGGCATTATGGATTCATGCACAGGGCTAACATGGGCACACCAGTTAAATCAATGCCAGCATGTTCCATAGGCACAACCCCTTGGTCTCCCTGAGTACAGTTTGTCTGCGCTTGCAAACACTGTCACTGAGTTGTTTCTCCCCATCAGAGATGCACCTAGGTAATTTTGCACTCTGGACCTAAAGGCCTTTGGAGGGACCCTACCCCCATGGCGATTTAAGCATCATTTCCCTACACACACACACCGTGACACACTATTTTAACACATGAGTTCTTGGCACAAACAGCAATTGAACTTGCAAGAATGTAAGAATATAAACCAGGGATGTTTATGCAACTAGGCATTGGCAGAAACATTTCAACTTGCAACTTAACCCATCCCACATATTTCTTTCCCCACTCCCCGCTCTCTCTAAAGCAGAGCCAGCGTGGTGTAGTGGTTAGAGTGCTGGACAAGGTCCGGGGAGACCCAAGTTCAAATCCCCATTCAGCAGCCTTGCTGGGTGACTCTGGGCCAGTCACTTCTCTCTCAGCCTAACCTACTTCACAGAGTTGTTGTGAGGAGAAACTGAAGTATGTAGTACACCGCTCTGGGCTCCTCAGAGGAAGAGCGGGATATAAAATCTAACAAATAAGAGGTCATGCTCAGCCACCCAGTACAAGTCACAGTCACACTCAGCTGCCTGAAGCAGTGGGTGTGGAGGCCCTGGACCTCTGCCCGGAAGACCAGGAATAAGAGCGCCTCTGCTCCCCATGATCTGGAATGCTGAGTGTCCATATATAATGCTCATACATAATGTCTGAACAGGGCTCATGTCTCTTTTAATACCATACTCTCATTTATTTGGGTATTCAACAACCTTGTGGTCACAATATGACTTGCCCAGAACTACCTATTAAGCTTCTTGTCTTTACAGGAATTTGTTGTTCTGTGTTCCAATTCACATGCTCTTCACTGCATTGCACAGACTTCTAAAGATACTTGGCATAAGTAAGGTATTAGGCCTGCATTTGCACCCTGTGATGGGAAAGGAAAAATGAATGAAGAAGGATACCCATGAAGACGGGGGAGCTTCTTAAGTAGCTCAGAAATCCTGCTGTCTCAAGGATGTCATATGTTACTAGTTTTTATCAGCCTATCTAATTATCTTCATTTAATGTTCGTTGTTCGTAATAGCTTCTCCAGCTTTGGCTATTCTTTATATTGATATAACCGTGAAGGCCAGTTCTTGTCTGGGTGGTACACGACGCCAAAAAATATACACACACAGAGGGAAAAGCTTATGGGATTTTACTGCTAGCAAGTAAGGCTTTTGGGGTTCACCCAAATCGAGAGCGAAGACCCCCAGTTACAGGTAAGTATTTATACACAGAGGGTAGCTTAGTCATCTATCATGGTGTAACAAAAGTCTTAGAAGGAATGCAAAGTCAAAGTCAGTGCAGATCCACCTTTGTTTACATCAGAATGAAACAACTGACCATCCCTTAACTTGTATCAGTTTCCCAACATCCGCCCTTTATAGCCTATTCTATTTCCCCTGCCCCTTCCCTTATCTTCCTAGAGGTGTTAGCGAGTTATATGGGCCCTTGTCAGCAAGTTATATGGGCCCTTTGTCTATGTTTCTCTCAACAGCTGCAGCAGATTTACTCCTTAAGAGGTAAAGGCTACCTCCCTGGGCAGAGAGGGCTGGGGGAATTAACCCCTTAGTTTCCAGTGTGGAAGAGGCATAGAGAGTTATGACTTCATATTAAGATGGCTGTGCTGTGGTTCCCTAGGCCTTAGTTTTAGGTTAGACTGCCCTCCCAACGTGGATGGTTTGCATAGGTATATCACTATCCATTGTATATTAGTCTTTTACAAAAGTGGTGTTAAAAATCATTATTATGGCAGGACTCAACACTTCCTGGCACAGAGGGGAAATGCTGGACTAACAAGCAGAAGGTTGCCGGTTCAAATCCTCACTGGTACTATATCGGGCAGCAGCAATATAAGTAGATGCTGAAAGGCATCATCTCATACTGCGCAGGAGGAGGCAATGGTAAACCCCTCCTGTATTCTACCAAAAGAAAACCACAGGGCTCTGTGGGCACCAGGACTCAAAATTGACTTGATGGCACACTTTACCTTTTACAACACTTCCCAGATGCCAGCATGCTATGGTGCCTGGAAATTTAAGTGTGGCAACTGAGCCAGGCAACAGATGGATATGAGCAGAAGGTGATAAATGGGACCCCATGGAGGGTATTTCTGGGGCAAGTCTGGCCTCTCATGGAGCAGAGAGCAGTCTGGCTTCTAAATGTTTAGCTTGGCTTCTAAAGCCAAAGAAAACTTGTCAGTTGGCTCAGTAGAGACTACTTGCAGTATTGGGTTACCTCAATTATTTTGGAGATGGTTATTTACTGCTTCAACTAGGAATTATACAGTCATATAACCAGGTCTTGTCCTCAAGAGTTCCTATCTAAGGTTGTCTCTGGAAATTGGGGAGAGGGAAGGGCACATAAAAAGGAAGTGGAGGATGGAAAAGTCTTAGAACTAGGGGTGTGCATTTTGGAATTTTCTTGTTTCGATTTGTATCCGAATCGAAACATCCCCGTTTTGTTTTGTACCCAAATTTTCTGAATCCGAATCAGCCCTGTTTTGTTTTGTAGCCAAATTTTCCAAATCCGAATCCGAATCGATTTGGATTTTTAAAAAGGGTCCCAGGGCAAAAAGAGTGGGTGGTGGTGGTAGTGTCCAATGGGTGGAAGCTACCACGCAAATGTCAAAGGAATTAGGCAAAGGGCTGAAATTTTTTGTGATTTTTTTTAAAGTTTACACATCTTTAAGAATTTTCCCATAGGGAATAATGGGGATTCCAGCAAATGTAACACTTCAAATCAAGAGCAAAGGGATGACCCAGAGCATAGTGTGGTGGGTGGTAGTGCCCAATGGGGGCAAGGAAACTTCCAGAATTATTTCAAAGGAATTGGGCAAAGGGCTGATCTTTTGTGGTTTGTTGAAGTTTACGTGTCTTTAAGATTTCTCCCACAGGGAATAATTGAGGTTTCAGCAGCCCCATAATTCCACTTGGGGGGGCGAGGGGTTGTGTAGTGCACATAGGGTGCTAACCACCCCCATACCCACAAGCCTGTGGGGTACTGGGTTTTGTTGTTTCCGAGGTGTTCATTGTAGATTCTCTGGTAGCATATGAGATTTTCAGTGAAAAACAAGAATCCACTCTCATATGCTACCAGAGAATCTACACTCAGAACACCACAGAAACAGCAGAACCCAGCACCCCATGGGTTAGCAACCCTCCCCCTGTCCAATGTGGGGTCAAGTAAAGAGTGGGAAGAAGCAAAAGAGCCAATGGGGAACTAGGAGGGAATTGTCAGCAGGTCAGCCCATGATTTAGGTCACTAATCAGAAGGCTGGAAGGGTGGGAAATTCAAAGAGATGTCAAACACAAAATGGAGACTGACTCAGAGATCACCACAAAATGGAGGTCCGAAACAACAAAACGTTTTGTAGGGGCGTTTTGTTTTGTATACAAAACTTTTGGATCTGGAAAATGGGTGTTTTGTTTTGTCTACAAAACACCCGAAATAGGCTGTTTTGGGTACAAAACTTTTTGTATCCGAAACGTTTTGCACATCCCTAATTAGAACAACATAAGCATTCTGAGGAGCAGCCTTTTCCTGCCACTTTCCTTCAAACCGAATCAGTGTTTCCCAGCCACTGAAAGATCTTAGACCAGATACTGCCATCTTTGTCGTTTATGGAAAAATTCCAATGACTTCAGAGGCCAGACTGAAAATGCTGACTGGATAAGCATGATTTATCATTCCAAGCTCCAATGCTTTTCTTACGTTGCAAAATCGAATCTATAGATATAATTACAATAAGTTTATCTGTTGCATTTATAACTAGTGTTAGCAGACAGCCTGCTTCCCCCCATCGCCGGTCTTTTTCCTCTTCTCTTGGTCACTGCAGGAAACAAAGGCTTGCCATAGGAGCAGGGCCAACAGTGAGACTTGGCGTTTAACAACTGAGAAATCTAATCTCACAATAGGAGTAGAAGTTTAACCAGTGCAAAATCCACCTAGGAAAGGGAGGCTCCCCATTGCTGTGAGTTCCCATGGGACAAAATAAAATGTTAATCCCCTAAATGCATTCAAGTCCACAAGGGCCTCCCTCTATTCAGAATACTTCAAAATGCAATCAGCCTGATGAACTTCTTTTGATTATCCATACAGGAAACAATAGTGCCCTGTTGTTTGGGGTCATCAACTGAATGGGTACCAAAGTACCTACAGTACCTTTTCTAACCCCTGCCACCTGGAATTGTCCCTTTTGTTAAGTAGGGTCCACCCTGGTTGCATCTGAATGGGAGACTATGGTGTACGACAATTGTGAGATATTCCCCTTAGGGGATGGAGTAGAACATCTGCATACTTGCATGCAAAAGGTTAAAAATTCCCTCCCAGGCATCTCCAAGATAGGACTGAGAGAGATTCCTGTCTGCCTGCAACCTTGGAGAAGCTACTGCCAGTCTGTGTAGACAATACTGAGCTAGATGAACCAATGGTCTGACTCAGTATATGGCAGCTTCCTATGTTCCTATGACAGGACAGAACATCACCTTCTCAAGTTTTCTTCATCCTTGGATTTACCTCCAGTCCTAAAGGTAAAGTGTTCTGTCAAGTAGATTTTGACTCCTGGCACCCACAGAGCCCTGTGGTTGTCTTTGGTAGAATACAGGAGAGGGTTTCCCATTACCTCCTCCTGTGCAGTATGAGATGATGCCTTTCAGCATCTTCCTATATCACTGCTGCCCAATATAGGTGTTTCCATAGTAGTTAGAGTGCTGGACTAGGACTGGAGAGGCCCGAGTTCAAATCCCCATTCAGCCATGATTCTAGCTGGGTGATTCTGGGCCAGTCACGTCTCTCTCAGCTTAGCCTACTTCGCAGGGTTGTTGTGAAAGAGAAACTTAAGTATGTAGTACACCGCTCTGGGCTCCTTGGAGAAAGAGCGGGATATAAATGTAATAAATAATAAATAAATAATAATAATAATAATAATAATATATAATATAAAAGGTACTGTTGCCCCTTTGTTGCTGAGCTGAACAGTTGGCTGGTCATTTGGAACTCTGATAAAGCTGCCTGTGGGATACCATTCTCTAAGCCTGCTTCCCTTAGGGGATCAGCGGTGCCTACTGCTTACTACTGCATCAGAACTCCAGCCAGCTACCCCACCCACTCCCACTAGAGCTGAAATCACTGAATTACTAGATTAGATGAGATTTTTTAAAAATGCATGCACACAATTTACAGACACATTGCATTTACAATAGGGGTGTGCAATTCGAGGTTTAATTGATTCAAGTCTAATCAGGGGCAATTCCAGATTCAACCTCAAATCAGATCACCCTCAAAATAGAGGGCCCAATTTGAGGTCAAAGAGAATCACCCCTGATTTCACCTGAATCAATTTGGGTAACTTGAACACCATTTTGAGGCCTGTTTTGCTGGGAAAATGGGCCTCAAAATTGTGCTTTTTTTCTGGGGAGAGCTGGTCTATCACTTGGGGTTGGTGGGTAAACCAGGCCTCCACTCCAGACTTAGCGCATTTTCCCACTTCAGAGGACTGGTCTACTGAGTAGACCAGTTCTATGAGGAGGGCAGACATGTGGCTGCTCTACCCACTGATCCCAATTCGTAGACCAGCTCTCCTGATTTTCCAGGGAGAGCTGGTCTACTCGCCAACCCCAGTCCTCTGAGGCAGGCTGACGCATCAGGTCCAAAGCAGAGGGCTGGTCTACCCACCACCCCAAATTGATAGACCATCTCTCCCTCAAAATGGTGTTTGAATCACCTGAATCGATTTGGGTGATTTGAGGGTGATTCATTGAGACAACTGGCCAAGGCAGATGTTCTTGATGAATCAATTTGTTGTTTCTGAAATTCAATTTTACCTCAAAGCACCTAATTTGATTTGTGCACACCTCAGATTTACCATACAGAGAAATGATAGATAAGAACTCAGGTTTAAACAAGTAACTAGGCTAGTTACTGCCAAAAAGTAACTAGGCTAGTTCACATGACCATTTGGGAATGAGTTGGAGGGCTCCTACCTCATTAGCATGAGAAGAACTTCTGGGTTAGCAAACCTGGGAAACACAATGAAGCTATTCATACGATTGCTCAAAACCGAGCTGGGCTCCCTTAGCCCGGTTTCGCGTAATTGTGAGAACCATCAGGGGAGCCCGGTGGTTCTCTGGTGGCTAGCCCGCCTAACTGCCCCTCACCCTAAATGAGTGCTCCGTTAACCTTGTTTATTTGATCGTGTGTCCGCCATGGCTGTTTGCCAGGGGATTCTGTGTCTGTGCAGGGACCATGTGGTAGCCATGCCACAGCTTGTTGAGATGTTCAAGCCCCGCCCCCATGCCAACAGCGTGCTATTTAAAGGTGGGCTGGATGCCATGCTCCTCAGTTCTTGGATGACCGCTGTGGAGGATGACCATCCAGGTGCAAAGGTGAGTTTATCAATGTTGATGGAAAGAGCAACGGTCTGCAAACAAGTACGTACATAGCAGAGCACTACTGCAGATGGGTGGTTCGGGAGGTTCTTAAGGATGTCAACAGATCTCTTCCAGATCATCAGTTACAGGTGAGCAACCTGTTTATCTGGACTGAGATCCATAAGTATGGATGTTTAGCAAGCTTCCAATGGAGGAGAGCACAGTAGTGATTATTGTAATACCTGTTTAAGAACACTTCTCCCGAAGTTAGCATCGGCAGCAGAGCACACATCTATGGCATAGTGCTTAATAAAGGGTAACTCTTTGGACCATGTAGCTGCTTTGCAGATGTCCGTAAAAGATACCCCTGAGAGGTGTACAACCAACTAAGCGTATGCCCGAGTGGAATGGGCCTTGATAGCTTCTGGAGGGGTGTTGCCTTGCAACTTGTATGTGAACAAGATGAGCTCGACCAACTAGTTCGATAATCTTTGTCTTGAAATGCAGGAGCCCTTGGCCGCACCCTTGTAGGCTATGAAGAGGCGGTTGGAAGACCTGAGGTCCTTAGTCCACTCCAGATAGAATAGGAGCGCTCTGAGCACATCCAGAGAGCACATGGCGTGTTCTAAAGAGGTCATGGGATCTCTGCAGAATGTTCGCAGGACAATGTCCTGATTCAGGTGGAAGTTGGAGACTACTTCAGATCTGTCAAGATCCATAAGTATCGGGACTAGGTTTGGACTTAGGTTTGTAGTGTCCATTGTTGAAATTGGGAGTTACAAACCCCTCCATGGATGGAAAGTCCTCCGAGGCCTTGCATCCCTTTCCAGCATACTCTGTGCTGCCAGCAGATTGGAAAAGCCTCATGACATCAGCAGCTGCCCTCTCCTTGGCCATGAAGGAGGAGGAAGTGGACCCAGCCCTGTTAAAGCTGTTCCAGCTACAAGTTCATAAAGTGTGCTTTACAGAGTGGCACATGTGTGGATAGCAGTCCCGTACCCACAGCTCTCTATTATTTCCATGTGAGGGAGGGCCTTCTGAGTCCTGGTGGTTGGGTAGCAGAGGTGAGTGAGTTCACCCAACCAGAAAATCAAAGTAGGAGAGCTCTCCTCTCTTCTAACAGGAGGTTAACAGGGCAGTCGGTAGGAAAGCTGGGTCACCCTTCCTTGAGCAACTGGGGATAAAGGGATATTTATGAGTTCACACAGTCACGCAAATGTGGTTAGCCTGCCTCCTACCCTGAATTTGATGACTGCATGAACCAGACCATTGTGGCTTAAAATGGCAGAAAACCTTTAGATTACTTAAAATATCTGAGATGATTCATATAACTGGATGGGCAGGCTCACACACACATACACCCGGCCCATGAGCACTGGTCTGTTGCTCCCAGAATATCCGTGCTGCATGCCACAGTGCAGCGCTCCGGAGGCCAGGATGATGTGCGATGCATTGGGGGATTCCCCCAGGAAATGGGCACTCTAGGCGCCAGTTTCTGTGTCCGCTGGGGCTGAACATAGTCCCAGTGAACACACAACACCCGGAGCCTGGATTAAGGGCTCACTCAAGTCCTTAACCCTGGCTAAGGTTTAAAAACTGGTTTAAAAGTGGGGCTTCAAAGCAGGGCTAGGTGGTGCTGCCCTACCAGGATCGGGCCCAGTCTTGCTAGTCTTCACACACAGTCTAACCTGGGCTGGCCTTCCCTAGCCTGGATTAGGCAACGTGTGAGAATGGCCTCTCTACGTGCAAGAGAAGGTATGAGTTAGGGGTGTGTGGTTTGGCTGGCTTGGCTTCAGGCCTGGCCTGGTTCGGCCATTGAAGTGGGCCAAGCAGGTTCATAGGCCTGCTCGGGTATACTTGGAAAGGGTATCCCTAATCATCCTAATCCTCTATATGCATAGAGGCCCGAACGGGACTGCAGCTGGCCCAGACTGTCATACGGGAGGCCGGCAGGGGGCTTGGAGGAGCCCACTCCACCATCCCGCCGCCTCTCCCTTTACAAGTATACCTGAGTTGGCCCGCGAACTGGTTCTTTGAACCAAAGGCCGGGCCAGTTCGAACTCAGACTGGCTCTCCACTTTGGGAAGCCAGTCCAGTTTGAATTCGAACTGCCCGAACTGGGCCGGCTCAGTGTTGAGCCCGGCTTGAAGCAAGCTGGCTCACACATTTCTTGTATGAATCACATTTTAAAGTCAAAGTATATCATTCAGCATTCTCATCCAAAGAGTTATTCAATGTTAATTGAATTTTATCAGCTTGAGTAATGCTTGTGTTGTTTTCATGATACACGTGATGTACAATTTAATGATATTTGCTTATCATATTTTGTCATAACACTGTAATTAATGTTGAACCCAGGCAATTTCAACATTTTAGACTTTCTAATAAAGTGATTCATTAAGGAGAATTATGCTTACAGGATGTGATAAATTGTGGCAAAGCGGTATTTAGCATCAGATTAGAAAAGTGTATATAGTTTCCCTTGGTGACAGAGAAGTATTACATTAATACACATAGACTGCAGATAAATACTACCAGGACATTTCAACAAGGAACCGATGTTAGCAATTCTTAAGTATCAGCTACTGTTGATGTCAGATTCAGTAAATGCAGAGAACAATATTTGTTGCTTATTGATGGTGAGGGGAGGCAGACCTATCACAGTGCATTTGCTTTGTATTTTGCTGACTGTACTATATAAATAAATGGTTAATCAGACAATTTATTCTTATGTTAGAGCAAATAGTAATAAGCATTCTTGCTTTGACCTCCAACATACAATCTGTGCAAGTCCATTATGAGGAAATGAGATGCAGATGCACAAATCTGTGTGTGTTTTGCATATCTGGGGACAAGCGTAAAAAGCAACAGAACCAGAAGGCTTGAAGAGATCTGTGAGCACTGGGTATCTCTTTCCACATGAGGTGTGGTGGCCACAGTGTTAATTCATGGCCACCACATTCTATTCTTCAGAGTTTGAATCTCATGTGGTCTTTCAATCAACCTAGCTGTAATAACTAGGAGAGGGAAGGGAAGTCAAAGGCAGTCAGACTTGAAGCAGCCATGTATTACTTCCATGAGTACTCTCTCTCTAGACCATAAAATATGTGTACAATATCGGGAAGAGGGGCATGATGTAGAACTTTCAATTATCCCCCTATTGAGGGCATGGATTTTAGTAAACATGAAGAATTACTGTCAGGAACAGGGGAATGCCTACATCCTTCTTAAATTCAGTTCTAATCCCAGGGTCAAAACTACATGCAACTTTAAGCATGTGGTAGCCACCTAATGGTGCAGTGGGGAAATGGCTTGCCTAGCAGGCAAGAGGTTGCTGGTTCAAATCCCCACCAGTATGTTTCAATCAGAAAGCAGTGATATAGGAAGGTGCTGAAAGGCATCATCTCACACTACACGGGAGGAGGCAATGGTAAACCCCTCCTGTATTCTATTAAAAAAAAAACCAACCCACATGGCTCTGTGGTTGCCAGGAGTCGACACCGACTCAAGGGCACAACTTTACCTTTACCTTTATTCAGCTGCATGCTTGTTTCTTCTGTGTGCCATAACATGCTCACACCCTAGTCCCCACCATGGTCCCAGGCCAGGCCAGCGGGCGAAGGGGAACACATGCTGTCTGATCTAGGGAGAAAAGTTCTTACTGGTGCTGTGCTGCCTCCACAGCAGCACAGGTTTAGTATGCTTGCAAATAGCAAGCCGTGTTAATATTGTTAGTCTTCCTGTTGGTTTGTGTAACTCCAGGGGGATTGATAAGTCTATGGGGCCATTCACATGACCTACCAGCCAGGCGGACGGGGGAAGGCTTCCCAAACCTTACCATGCCCTGAGACAATTGGTTCCTTGGTGGGAGCATGGAGTGTGTTCCCACACGATCAGCCCTACTCTGTGCAGCGTGGAGCAGGGTGGATTGATCTGAGGCTGGGACTCATCCCAGCCTCCATGAATCCCAGAATGCACTGTGCGACACACGTGATGTATTAGGGGATTCCCCCAGGAGATGGGCGCTCTAGGCACCCCATCTCTGTGTACACTTGGGCTAAACATAACCCCAGTGAACAAAAGAGCAGTTAGCTTGGGTTAAGGGAGCATTTGTCCCTTTAACCTCAGTCAGGTTTGAAAGTGGGGCTAGGCAGCATCGGGCCCGATCCCGGAGGTTCTTACACGCAACCTGACCCAGCCCTAGCCTGGGTTAGGCTACGCATGAGATCAACCTCTTTGTGTCATAGACTGGTCCAGAAGCTACTCTGATCATATAAGCAGCAGATGACTAGTAAGGCCTGCTTAGAATCAACATATAGGGAATAGTTTAGACAGGTCTGTCTTGGTCTGAAAGCCAATGAAAATGCTAGCACTTCTTTTGCCTTTGTATTCACCTTCCCCTGCTTGCCCTACTGGTAGTGGGAAATATGCCCTCTCCAAGAGAATGAGAGCGTGCTTTAATCTCTAGCTAAGCTGAACGATGGTTCTTTTACCTAATGTGTACAACCTCAACTTCTTGTTCTGTCGTCTCGTCGGTGTTGACTCCTGGCGACCACAGAGCCCTGTGGTTGTCTTTGGTAGAAAACAGGAGGGGTTTACCATTGCCTCCTCCCACACAGTATGACTGTGGGCCTTTTTAATTAACTGCCCTCTCTCCAGATAAATTAGCCAATTAAAAACCTACTGTTGGCTCAGATTTTATTTTAAATGAAGAATATTTAGTTGCATGAACTGGTGCACCTATTTGTGCATTTGTGTCAAAGGAAAACAGTTTGCTTCCATTTTTGACAGTGCACATCCTGCTAAGGATCACTGAGAACACTAAACAAAAATCATTAAAAATAGCATTCCACATGCTTTTATAATTTGTACATGAAACATCAGATCTTAGAACATTCAGCTTGCATTAGAAGATAAAAACCAACACTTCTAAATTTAGTCACTTTCTAGAATTAGGTCAGTGGCTGACATCCTGACTAAATGTACTTGAGGCAGTTCCACTGAAATTAAAAGGACTAGTTAGCCATGCCTAACTTGATTTTTTAATTACAAAATGACAAGTTAGTCATGCCTAACTTGTCCTCTTAATTTCAATAGTACTTCCTCAAGTAAATTTAATCAGGATGTCAAACATCTTTTTGCTTATTTTAAAAATATTCTTAGAATTGACACTTGCTGTTTTAAAAAACTATATTCTGAAGCATCCCATATTTCTTATATTTTAAGTTATCCTTTCCCCGACTTTTGTTCCATAATAACAGTTTTTAAAGTAAAGCTGTTTTTCCTTCTTTGATTTAACCATCTCTAAATCCATGTTTGAGTGTGTATGGGATGGGGGGACCTTTATATTCCTTTCAGTCTTCAGGTAAAATTTGATACAAACATTTATTTAATTGTCTTTCTTAGTAGGGATGTGCACAATTGGATTTTTTAAAATTCAATTTGTGGCCGAATCGAATCATCCCTGATCTGTTTTGTGTCTGAGTCTGTCCCCCCAAATCACCCCAGATTCGATTTGGATTTGATTTGATTCAGATTTGGATCAATTCAGACCACTTATTATTATTATTTTACATTTTATATCCCGCTCTTCCTCCAAGGAGCCCAGAGCAGTGCACTGCATACTTAAGTTTCTCCTCACAACAACCCTGTGAAGTAGGTTAGGCTGAGAGAGAAGTGACTGGCCCAGAATCATCCAGCAGGTATCATGGCTGAATGGGGATTTGAACTCGGGTCTCCCCGGTCCTGGTCCAGCACTCTAGCCACACCACCACGCTGGCCGTCTTATAAAGGTCCTAGGGGCACCAAATTTGGGCAGTGGGTGGGTCCCCATGGATCCACCCAAATTTCAAGGCAGTGGGGAACTTGGTTGATTTGTAATGATTTCTTTTTTAGTTTTTACTGATTTTGTATATTTCCTCCATTATAGGAAATAATGAGGATTCAAAGTTCTGCTATCCTAACCCTAACATAGATCCCCAGCTTTAATTAAAAATAAAAACCACAACAACTATGCTCTAGCCCTTGTAGAAGTGGAGTTATGGAGCAAAATGTGCAGTCACTATTTTTCAAGTGTTTGAATTCTTTGGTGTATAATAACTTTGCCTCATAATGAATCTCTGTGAGGATTCATTGCACACCTTCATTTCTTCTGTTCATTTTGTCAGTCATTGGACAGTGACAACTGTCACCCGGCATGTGTCACCTACAGTGCCCCCACCACCACCACACACACATACTGGGACACTCAGTTAATTTTTTAAAGGAATTTTTGAACTGTTTAGATTCTTTGGTGTGTAATCCTTTGCTGATTCTTTGGTGTGTAATCTCATATCTTAAAATATTTTGCCGTGTTTCTTTCATGAAATCAAAAAAGTAAAGAGCTATATAGTTGTCCCTCGCCAACCATGGGTTTGCCAATTGCAGATCTGAGTATTCACGACTGGCAAACTGTTGCCCCCTCGCCAACTGCGACCTGAGTATTCATTGTTGGTGCAATTTTTAAAAGATTTTTGATCTTTTTTTGGCCAATTTCTGGGGTTGCGGGGTTAATCTAAGGATAAGGGAGTCATTTACTGGAGTCTGGGGGGTTGGGGTGATTTTTGTGGGTTTGGGGGAGTCATTTCCAGGGTCATGGGGTCATTTCCGTGGATCGGGGGGAATGTTTACCTTTTTTGTGGATTTTAAGCACTTCGGCATTCACGATTCCCCTAACCCCTGTTTATAATGTAATCTAATGCCTTGCCAACCACAGATTCGCCAACCACGAGGGTTTCCAGGAATGGAACCCTTGCTGTTGGCGAGGGACAACTACATAATTCATTGAGAACAGAAGATGCACAAATTCACATTTCAAAATATGGGGCCCTCTATGGAAACACAGGAATATCCTTATGTACTAATTTAAGAGAGAACTGTTTCGAGTTGGTGACAAAAATAGTATACCAAAATAGTATTGTTCATTATCGTGAGCCGATTTTATGCATGTTTTCTTCAGCCAAATAAGTGAAATACTGGAGAGTATCATCTCTATAGTAAATGAATGGGAAACCCCTATGAAATGTCATCATGTCAAAACTAATTAAAGGATAAAAGAAGAAATGCAACACTGTAATATGTTCAGATTTGAAAAGCATTTATTAATTATTAGCAGAATAAGGTTCATCCATCTACAAATGTGACTCACATTTTTAATTAATAATAATAATAAATCCATTAAGTCATTGTGGGTACTTCACATTCATTGTGATCCATTTTCAATTTTGTGTGTGTGTGGTGGGGTCATGTTTATTATTTATACCCCCCTCTCAAATAATAAAAATTATATATAAAAATTCAAATTAGCACATATTTGGCCATGTCCAGCAGGCTTCTACATTTGGTTTCCTTGCTGGTCCAGGAACCACACATATATATGTAGAATGTGGATATTCACCTGGATACAAATCCAGACTTGTATCCAAATAGTAATGCATATCTGTTGACATACTGAAGGATGTGGAATGTCTGTGCCCATCCATTCCCCCAAGCCACTTGATACCGTGGCTTCACACTACTTTAGAAACGAATTCCTACATTCTCAAGAACAAAATAGACACCCAAATTGCCTAGTAATTGCTATTTGCTGGGGTAGAGAGAAATCAGAGAGGAAGTGAGTCAAGCTCTACCATGCTTGTTTCAGCAATGGCTGTTCACTGCTGCTTAAAGAAGACTAGTTTGAGACCCTTGAGAGATTTACTCACTTTCCATGTGATATGTCTTTGCATGTGATATGACATTGTCTGGGTAATCTACAAATAACCATTTTGGAGGAGAGCTGGTCTTGTGGTAGCAAGCATGACTTGTCCCCTTAGCTAAGCAGGGTCTGCCCTGGTTGCATATGAATGGGAGACTAGCAGTGTGAGCACTGTAAGATATTCCTTAGGGGATGGAGCCACTCTGGGAAGAGCATCTAGGATCCAAGTTTCCTCCCTAGCATCTCCAAGGTAGGGCTGAGAGAGATTCCTGCCTTCAACCTTGGAGAAGCCACTGCCAGTCTGTGTAGACAATACTGAGCTAGATGAACCAATGGTCTGACTCAGTATATGGCTGCTTCCTATGTTCCTAATTTTGCAGGCACTTTTTTCATTTTTCCATGTTACAATTATGCGGATTGATCTGGAGAGTGGGTTGAGGAGTCTGCTCAAGTGTGGATGGTGCCACCTTTGACAGGGCACTGACTTTAATATGGTCCTTTCAAACTCTCTGATCTAATGAAAAGAGTGGAACACCCAAAGTGGTAGCTTGGTGCAATTAGGCTTTGTTGAAATGTGCGTAAAGACCACAGGTTTTGGCACAGATAGGAAAGATACATAGGGCAGCTTCCCACGTGGCGAAGAACCTGAGGTATTCCCCAGCCTGAGATATGGAGAACCTGAAGCTGGTGCTGCGGATGATCACATATCTTGGTTTGTTGGAAGTAGCTGAGTTGAGCCAGAGGTACATCCCCTGGCTGGACCTCCCAGTGAGTCCCGTGATGCTGACCTAGTCTGCCTTGGACCGGCAAGCCTTCCCTACTTCACTGCCTCACAGCCATTGGTCCTGATGGCAAAGGGGGTGGGTTGCCTGGAATGGACCAAAGGATTATGAAGAGTGTGGGTTCAGACATAACACACACTTCAGGGCAAGCAGCCCTTGGTTTGGCAAACCAACTTCAAATCTTGGCTACACATCTCAGTGTGAGGCCTTGAGTGAACCCCAGATTCTTGCTTTGGCGTGGGTTCAGTCACAGACAAGTTGGTTACTGACTATGCAAGTAGGTTTGTGTTATGTCTGAACGCACCTGTACTTTCAGCAACAGATGCACAGTGCTTCATTCTGAATAGTGGTGAAAAAGTTAGAATGCTTCTCTCTTGGGCAAGCTTCTTCACATAAGCTAGGGTTTACAGAGAGTATATAAACAGATTCTGTTCAAGCTTCTGCTTATTCGGGTCAGGAAAGTTTCCCCATCTTGGTCAGACAAGTTCAGGGACTGCACAGCTCTCAAGGCTTGGGAGTCTCCTGAGCTATGTCTTTTCTTAGTAGCTCAGTGACAGTTCCCTGAAGCCTTAAAAAATAGCCTGTGGACACTATTGGAGGCTGTGATTAGTGTCCAGAAGTAGGATGAAAAACAGATCAATTCAGAGGCAGCTGGAAGTGACTGAAATATAGGTGCTTTTCAACAACAACAAAGCAGAACGTAGAAAGACACTGCCAACATTGTGAGGCAGTAGAGATAGAGAACTCTTGGGGAAAGACCAGCTTTTTGTCAACACTCACTGAGAAAGCTCATTATTACTGATCTAATTCCAAATGGAGTTGAGTGGAGTTTGCCCATCATTATTCACAATAGAGTCCAGCACTAAAATAGCATAACTAGCGGCAGGTGAAAGAGAACGTTAAGATTGTGGGAGTTCTGTTGGTCTTTGTCAAACTTGGACTAACTCTGTATTTGAGAGAGATGGGATTTTAAATGGTAGCCAGGAAGACTGCACAGAGGCATAGGATTTACCCCTTCACAACAATCCTTACATTTGGGGAAGAGCTATTTTCAGTAGCATCCAGCAACAGACATGCTTATAAAACGCAAGCTCTAATTTCTAATGTTTCTCTCTCCCTCTCTGTGCTTTATATTATAAACACACAACTGGAACACAGATCACAACTGATTTTCAAGCACTTGCTTAAAGCTGCCGGAGAATGGTTGTGCTCCAATTTCTATTCTTCTGTGGTTGAAATCCTTGTGCCAGTTCAGTTTTTCCATTTGTTGTAATCCCAGCCCAAGAACCAGCCTGTGAATGTTGGGGGTTCATACCCTTGATTCACAATAACAAGCGGAGTCCCTTTATCTCGCCCAGAAGGATCGGTCTCAATGTAGCGTTTGGCTAAAACACAATCACATGCAAGGTGTTAATCTACTGTCAAAGGAAACCCCTAGCTGTAGCTCAGTTGTAAATCACTGCCCTGGAGCCCAAGCTCTCTGTTCCATTCACCACAGTGGAGAGGGCTACAGTCCCAGTGCACGCCTTGTCATGTGTGTCTATTGTATTTACCTGAATTCAAGACCAGTTTTCCCCCAAGTTCCTTGATAGGGGTCATCTTAAATTTCATAGTCTTCTTCCTTTCAGGTAAATACAGTATAAAGTGTGCCATCGAGTCGGTGTCGACTCCTGGTGATCACAAAGCCCTGTGGTTGTCTTTGGTAGAAAACAGGAGGGGTTTACCATTGCCTCCTCCTGTGCAGTATGAGATGATGCCTTTCAGCACCTTCCTATATCACTGCTGCCCAATATAGGTATCAGCGGGGATTCGAACCAGCAACCTCTGGCTTGCTAGTCAAGTCATGTCCCTGCTGCGTTTAACCTGTATTTTTAAAGGGGGTTCATTGTAAATTCAGAGTCATCTTCTATCCGAGTAAACACTGTACATGTTGAATCAGTGCACTTGATTACTAAAATCCATGTCTGGCTGGTCTTGATCCCCTGGTGATCTAGTGGAACACTGCCATATTGGGGGATCGCAGCTCCAGCCACACTGGTGCTGAGAAGGGTGCCACTGTTTGGAGGCATTATGGGGAATGGCAGGTCCAGCTGCAGTGGTGCTGAGAGGAGCTCTGCCACTGCCACATGCCACTGCCTGATCAACCCAACAGGTCCTACTCACGTGGAGGGGCCACCAATATAGGATGGGACCTACTGGAAGTCCAAGGGCCCCATCAGACCTAGAGCTGGCCATGTGATTAGATTATACACTTCAGGCTGGTCCGTCCGTCTGTCTGTCTGTCTGTCTGTCTGTCTATCTATCTATCTATCTATCTCTAGAATAATTTAGGTGGATTATAAGTTAGGTGCATTATAATAGCCTAGAACATTTTAGGTGCATTACACCACCACCACGTATGCATTAAGACAGCATTCTTCTTTGTCAGGCCCAGGGGCCAGTGGTGGCCTCCATCAACTCGAAGTGCAGCCCCCTGATTAATTGTTTATTAGGCTGGTGTGAAGCTTCAGCCAAAGCTGAATACTCTGCACAGTCCCCCTGGCACCATGCAGAGACCACCATCCCCATCATGCAGTGCTGTGCCCTGCCCAGCTCCAGAGGAGGGTTCCTCTGAGGGAAACAGAGCCCTCCTGAGCCCCTGCACCATCTTGGAAGGCGTGCACAGAGTGCTGGGAAGTGTAGCCCTTCCCAGCGCTTTTCTCCTAAAACTCTTACCAGATTCTTAAAGGGCCCTCCCAGCATTGAGAAAAGCACAGTACTGTGTGGAAGTCAGCACAGTCGGAAATGGCTCTCACATTCAGGGATTCTTCTTCTACTTTTTTTTTTTTTAAGCCAAAGTGGCCCCTGCTTGAACAATAGTGAAGATCTCTACATTAAGGCATCCCACATGGACAGAGGCGATCACTGTGCCACAAAAGTAATGTGAGAACAGGCCCAGAGCCAGCAAGTTAACCTACTCTCTCCTCTGTACAGCACAGCTAGTTCTGGGCAACCCCTTCAAAGTTTCTCCTTCATTTTGGGCATCAATTATAATCCGAGCTTAAATAAATTATTTGGTTCCTTACCTGATTTAACAGATTCGGTGCGTTCCATTTCATTAGCATCTTTACCGATCCAGACAAACACCTGATGAAAAGACACAGACTATTGTACTGGTGTTGGTATACCTCTGAAGCAACTCCATGGATGGTAAAAAGATGAGCAGTGGTCCCAAATGAAATACCAGTGCCCTGCTGCCAAAGATTTGGCTTCTAAGTCAATATTTAAAATTCAGCTCTATGAATTTCTCCCCACCCTGTGAGTTCCCTGCTCTGCAGCCTTCAAAATTTACCACCTGTCTCAACCCTATTCCACCACAGGACGTGTTTCTAGGCTGTGTGATACCTTTCCTTCTCCCCCACCCCATGTTCTTACAGGCCACTAACTTAATCCAGTGTCCCGCTTTCCTTTTAAGGTATACCAAAAAGCTAATCTGATAAGGGCCTGGTCAAAACAAAGTTCACAAATTCCCCAAGATCAGGACCAAAATGTGTGCAAAAATATGCTGTATTTACAAAATGTTCATTGAAATCAATGTTTAAATCAATGCAGAGACATATGTTATAGGCGGTATATAAGTATTTTAAATGAATTAAATAATAAACACATGTAAGTACAATCAAACTAAAACATCCTCCAAATTCCACAGATTATTTAAAAATATCCAAAATTATATACAATGAATATTGAAATCACAGATGAGTTTGTAAATCACCTTGAATTATAACAAATGGACGGTATATAAATGTACTAAATAAATAAAATGAGAGCTTGAATTTGCACAATAAGTACAAAATGGTAAATTTTACATTATACATATCAGGGGCATAACGAGGCTGGAGTGGGCCCAGAGACAAAATTTTAAAATGGGCCCCTCGCTGATACACACACACTCACTTCACATGTTACTTGCCTCTAGGGGGCCCCACGAGGCGTGGGGGCCCCCAGGCAGCTGCCTCTCCTTGCCTAATGGTAGTTATGCCCCTGATACACATTTCAGCCTATTTTAGGTCTTCAGTGCCCTAATATATCAGCTCAATACTGTGGAGTGTGGAGGAATATTTTAATTTGACTATATTTGAATTTTTAAACCTTCATCTGAATAAACATTTTGCAAATATATCATATTCTTCAATACGTTTTGGTCCTGGTCTTGGAGGGTTTGTCCACTTTCCTTCAAGCTACATGCTGCTCTTAGACCTTTCCCTCTCAGGAGCAAGGGATTCTGTGATGATATATTGCGGGCAGGGTGGTGATCCTTGGAGAGCCATTGCCAAAATAAGGGAGATCCTTATAGAGACCAGGGGGTGAGGAGTATGCAATTCCTTGATGAATGAGGGCTTGCTTAAAGTAAGGAAGCCTGGAGGTAGTGAAATCGTGCCCCAAGCCCCAGAATGACTGCTGATCATTGCAGGTGGAGAAGTACATCTGGCTGTGTCGCCTAATAAGCATTGCCAGTGTCACAGATTCTCATGTCATGCGTCATACATGATGACCTGCATATGATCCCACCCACCACCCCGCCATATTTCCATGTAGGAAAAAGGTCACATCCAGTTTCTCATCACAGATGAGAACATTAGTAAAACCTGCCATACAAAGATTGCAAAGCACCTGGCAATGGGTTTTGAATTCAGAATTAATTGTAAGTGTGTCTGTATGAATCAAGGAGGGAGAAAAGACAGAACTATGAATATTTATATACTTCTCTTCAACCAAAGTTCTCAAAGCAATTTATATAGAAAAATAAATAATACATAAACAAGATGGTCCCTTGTCGCCAAAGGGCTCACACTCTAAAAAGAAACGTAAGACGAGCAACAACCACTGGAGGGATGCTGTGCTGGGTTGGATAGGGCCAGTTGCTCTCCCCCTGCTAAATAGAAGAGAATTGCCACTTTAAAAGGTGTCTCTTTGCTCAGTTAACAGGGATAAGCCATACACAAGCCATTTATTTCCATGCACACATTCATTTCATGTATGCAGAAAACAAAAACAATAACAAAAAAACCCTGTTCCAAGTCATAGAGAACATGCTGCCCTGGTCAAGGGATTTCCATATACTAGACCTCACCGTGGTTCAACCCTGGAATCTGTTTTCAAGACTAGGACTGACTTCAAGAGCATGCGTACAAAGGTGCTTCTGAGTATGTGCATATAGTTTATCCACTTAGAATTAGGGATACAAGGCACACAGCATGACTTCTGCACAGGCCTGAGCGGCAACATTGCCCCCAGTTCCTTGGCTAGCATAATGTGCAATCAGAGAACCCAGTCCTTGTCCACAAAAGTTTACTCCTGATTTCCCCCATTCCCAGTCCTCCCTGGAGATGCCAGGGGCTGAAGCTGGGACGTGTGTGTGTGTGTGTGTGTGTGTGTGTGTGTGTGTGTGTGTGGTGATTAACACATTACATAATGTATGTGTGTACAAATGAAGTCAACTAAAGGAGTAACGAAACAAACAATATTTTATGGGAGCAAAGAAGTGTTTGTGATCCTCGCCAGAGCTTACAGAAGTGGAAGCTGAAAAGCAGTTAAAGTTGGACTCATTCCTGAGGGGAAGAGATTTGGATTCCATCACTGCTGCTATCCCGACATTTAATAAGTTTTCCATCTTGGACGACGCTCCACCAGAACCCTGGAAATTAAACCCAACCCCCACTCCCCAACCCACCCAGTTTTAAATTATGTGGGAATTACTGCTCCCACCCCCAGTAAAGCCTCCTAAAAGTGGATTTTCCTTCTTCCACAACTGTATTGCTCCACTATAAGCAGCTCTCATTCTTGATCCCCACTTAGGACTACATTTAGACCAGGCTTCCCCAACCTGTGGCCCTCCAGATGTTGCTAAACTATAACTCCCAGCATCCCTAGCCTCAGTTTATTGTGGCTGGGTATGTTGGGGAGTTGTAGTTCAGCACATCTGGAGGGCCACAGGTTGGGGAAGCCTGATTAAGACCAATGCCCAGTCTAGGAATCAGTGTCCAGCACCAGGATTGAATACAGAGAAATACACTTTCTCTCCACCACACAAGCACCCCCCTCCCCACCCCGCACACACCCTCTGGGCTTCTGGCCCACTGCCCATCCCCATCTCCCTATTTTTAAATTGCAATGGCAGCGAAGTGCTCCTAAAACAGATTTCTAAAGAATGGTGGTAGCTGCTTGCTAAGACATTTGGTCATCTGTTTTGTTCTCTCTTGATGGCTGAGTGAGGGAGGGTTGGCAACCGCCCTCAGTTTGTAGGCCAGGGCGGGAAAACAGCTCTGCTGAAGTTAGGAAGCTAGTAAAAGACCAGCAAGTGAGCCGCTAAGGGGTATTTTTTTAAAAGGTGCCCTCTCTGCCTTGCCTAGCACACGCATGCACAGACGCATGCACCCCCCCTCCTTTTCCTCTTCACTTAGTCAACCAATTCATGGGCCGCAAGGGAGCTGCAGCCAGGGATCCACAAATCTGGGATTACCTCACTCGCCAGCCATTATTTGTGGTCGCCACCACTCCACTCTCTTCCTTTTCTGGTAAACAGGCAGAGGGCTCAGGCAAGAAGAAGGTCTTCTGTCATTTGCACTGGGAGGCAGAGATGCTAAGAAACAGGGAAAGCACTCTCCTACTGCTCAGAAAGGATTCCTGCTGTTTCTTACCTTCTCAGAAATCGCAGAGGAAATGAGACCTCTGGGGAAGACATCTGTCTGGTGCTGGATGCTCTGCTCGCCAGCGGGTTGGGGCAACCGTCACTGGTGAGCTGGCAAGCGAATTTCTAGTTGCCTGGCTGCAGCATTGATCTTTCTCCCATCTTTCATAATATGTGTGCTGTTTGTGATGGGGCTTCGCCAACATAAACAGGATACAATGCAAGACAGCCAATTTTTTTGCACGTAGAAAGTTCTCAAAGTCATATCTGAGAAAGTGATGTCAATGACCCATTCAAACAAAGTGTTTCTTGTGGTAGCAAGCATGACTTGTCCCCTTAGCTAAGCAGGGTCCACCCTGGTTGCATATGAATGGGAGACTAGAAGTGTGAGCACTGTAAGATATTCCCCTCGGGATGGAGCCGCTCTGGGAAGAGCAGAAGGTTTCAAGTTCCTGCCCTGGCAGCATCTCCAAGATGGGGCTGAGAGAGATTCCTGCCTGCAACCTTGGAGAAGCTGCAGTCTGAAGAGAATACTGAGCTAGATGGACCAATGGTCTGACTCAGTATATGGCAGCTTCCTATGTTCCTATATGGATGCACCTATGGAAATTGTTCAAGTACCCATGCTAGGGATATGACATGTTATACAGAAGTGAACAAAAGAAAATTAAACATCTGGAGTGTTTCTCTGGCAAAAATACCATGATATCCCATATCAAATGCGTATACAGAAAGCAAATTTCAACATATTTGAAACATATGGCAATTGTTTATAAATATCAAGGGCTCCTTTCCCTGATATTTCCTCTTTGATTGCCATGTTATGTCTTCATTTATTTCTTTTAGAGTGCATTCCAACATATTCATCTTTTGAAACTGTTAACTCCACCACAGCAATTTAATTAAGCTGGGTCTACACATGCATCAGAATGAGGTGGCCGAATGGCCTTCAGACCGCAGGGAAGGCAGTGGTGGTGGCTTTCAGCTGAGTCTGGGAAGGAGGACATTTTGTGGGCTGAGACCCATACCCATGCTGGGCCCTATAGGAAGAAAGGCATACGTCTTCTGCCTGTGTGTTCATACCCTGCCATGTCACCCGCTTGCCAAACACTTCTTGGAATCACAAACTGTCCCTTGGGGTACGTGGACCAAAGAAGGAGGCAGGGTTCGCTTCTCTTAGCCTGCGCGAGCCCAGAGCGGTGTGCTACATACTTAGGTTTCTCCTCACAACAATCCTGTGAAGTAGGCTAGGCTGAGAGAGAAGTGACTGGCCCAAAGTCACCCAGCAAGTCTCATGGCTGAATGGGAATTTGAACTCAGGTCTCCCCAGTCCTAGTCCAGCACTCTAACCACTATACCACACTGGCTCTCATTTTGGGTAAATGCAGAACCCCCAAACAGCCATTCATCTTCCCCCGTCATGTGCAGCTGTGCACACACACACACACACCATGTTCAGAGAGGCTTAAGACACACACACACACGCACATCATGCACTCCAGACAAATTAGCCACGCTGACCTCTTCCTGACAGCCAATGCCCTTATACTAACAATCAGACTGTGTCCATTTCCTTGGGGGCATGAGCAAATTGCCAATTTTAGCTGATGCTTGAGGGGGTTTGAACTAGCAATCCAAGATTTAAATTTCTTTCTTAATACCCACTGAGTTCTTCAAAAGATACTGGATAACTTAGAGGTGAGCTTGGCTCACTCTCTGTCACTCAAACACAAGTTTCTGGGACTCTTTTCTTGGGGAATTCGCATACCATACTGTATGTGCCCAATGGGAAACGTTACACAGCTAAGTTAGGCAACGCAACTTTTGACTGTGGCTGAGAAGGCAGCTTTAAGAGTCATCAGGGAAGGGAAAATGATGAAAGCAAAGTGTACAGAAAAGCAAGATCAAATAATTTTTTTTAAAAAAACCCTCAACACACAGAACCAGGATATGGAGTAAGCCTCCTTGAGCTCAGTTGGGCTTTCGTCTAAGTAAGTATGCTGAGGCTTGCAAGTGCCATATTTACTCAGAGGTAAGCCCCATTAAAGCCAATGGGGCTACTCCTACATAAGTGTGCACAGGCTTTCAGCCTGTGTGGCCACAAAAAAACTGGGCATATGTCAAGTAGGGAAGCGCCTGCTCTTGCTTTTGGGGACAGAGGGGGACTTTCATCCTCTTGGATTGCCACCACGAGGGATCAGGAGTCCTCAGTACTCGCAGATTGAATCACCCTCCCCAAGAGATCAAAAAGGAAGACAGGGCAATGCTGCTCCACAGGTGGTGGTGTTGAACTTTCCAAAGTGCAGCTGCACCCCACCCACCCACGCTCACCTTCTGCCCCTGGATTCTCCTTCCCCGAGTGTACTTTGCACTCACAGGATCCCTGCAAACGGGAGGCTGCCTTACTGGGGAGGAAGGAGAGCACTGGAGGAAACCCAAAGCTGTAATGCTACACAAAGCCAAATGAGAGGTGCATCATCAGGAAAGAAATTCCCCTCAAAATAAATCGCCTTTCCTCCCCTGTTGATTATGCAGCTTCGATCATCTCCTCCCAAAGCAAAATGGAAGTGCTTGCCAAACCACATGGGGCTCTTCTTACGTGTCCAGACAGCCCCCCCCCATCATTTTAATAACCAGTAGCTTCGGTATTTCTCAGCATATTTCTCAGGGAGGAGGGAGTGGATTGCTTCACTGCCTCGTTTCAACAGGCACTACCCACCCCTTCGTTTGCTCTTTCCCCACCTGGGACTCACCTCCTCCCAAACACCGCCACCTCACCACCACATCTACTCAGGATTTGAGTATGACTGACTGATCAGTGACAATGACACCCTCATTCATAAAATACATATATATAAACACATGCACTCTGACTACCTCTGGAGGGTAAAAAAAATATGAACTGGGCAGGCACAAAGCAGTCCAGATGAGGGTGGTAAAGACACCGAACACCCTGGGAGGAGAAAAATCAAATCAATAAGGAGCCAGAGCTCTGCATAGGAAAAGTGGGTGTGTCCTCTCTGTCAGAAGGGCGAGGGGGAGAGAAAGTGCAAGAAAATTGGGGGGGGGAGGAGAAGTGTGTGATTTCTTTGGTGGGGGCTGTGTGTTTGGAGGGAAATGCTGGGAGAAACTAGAGGTTGGGCAGGGCCACTGCTGAGGCAGGGTATACCACTTTTGAATGTCCACCCCTAGTAAAATACTCCTCACAAACAGAAGGCAGAGAGAGAGGTTATAGCCCAGCCTTTTGCCTCCTGTGCTGATTTTCTGTTTGCAGAGAATTTTGACATGGGTGGGGGTTAAAAAGTATGGGATCCTCCACTGCAGTCCAAAATGGTGCAGTCCTTTCTACCGCCTCTGCATTCTGCCATTGCCTTTTGCTGCATGAATGTATAGATAAGGTTATATATTATGTTGCCCCACAACAGTCCTTTAACAAAATATATGCCTTACCTGATCCCAAGCATCTAACAACATGACGTCGTCTTCAGCCAAATCGTCCTGAGTGAATTCTCCAGGAACCTCTTCAATCTATAACATATGATGGAAATATTTACTGTATGGTACATGCCCCTAAAGAGAGGAGCACAGAGGAGTCTAAAATGCTCCCCGATTTACGAGTGAGCTAGTTTAATGCCAAGATACTGAGGAGGAGTGTCAGGTTATGCTACAATTGACAGAAGCCATATAAGTGTTGGTGAGGATGGAATCAGAACAATAAGTATAAATAGGTTAGATTGCAGAAGGCTGAAAGAAATGTCATAACCATGAAAGCAACTGGAGACTGAGTGAGAGCAAAACAAAGTATTCGGAGGTTCAGGTCAAAGTGAAGCTGGAGGGGTAAAGTGAAGCAAAAGGAGAGCTGGTCTTGCAGTAGCAAGTCTGACTTGTCCCCTTTGCTAAGCATGGTCCACCTTGCTTTGCATTTGGATGAGTGACTACATGTGAGCACCAAAAGATAGGGATGGGGCTCATAGCTGAATGGAAGAGTATCTGCATGCTTGCATGCAGAAGATCCCAAGTTCATTCCCTAGCATCTCCAGGTAGGGCTGGGAGAGAATCTGCTGCCTGAAATCTTGGAGAGCTGCTGTCAGTCAGTGTAGACAATACTGAGCTTGATGGACCAATGGTCTGACTCAGTATGTGGCAGCTTCCTAAGTTCCTATGTTTATATGAGCACACACACAAAAAAATCAAGAACAAGAAAGTGAACAAAGAATAGTTTGCAGATATGGAGGTACTGTACAAACTTTGGTTACGAAATATAGGGCTGATTCAGACATCAAATGGAACTTCAGTTAAAACTGGGCTCTGCATGATCTCTCTGCGTCTTATGAGTGCCCCCCCCATGCCTGTGAAAGTGCCCACTTGGACTCTATATTAAAATAATCTGAGATCAGTTGAGACACCTGAACCCATCAAGCTTGGCCAAGATCTGTAACTTACTTCAAACCTTGGGTACAGAGTGACGTCTGAACCCCCTGATCTCTGCTTATTCTATTCTACTTACTTCAAATAAGCAGAGACCAGTGAGTTCAGACATCACAAGAAGTCTTGGTTTATTTTAGCATAGATGGGAAGAGGACACTTGTGCAGGGGAGGGAGGAACACGTGCTCTTGAGGCTCAGAGATGTCGTGTGGAGCCAAGCTGTAAGTGAGCTGTAAGTCTGGGGGCAATGACTGAGAAGGCCCTGTACCACATGCACACAGAGCAGAGCCCCCTCTGATGCACCAAGCGGGCAGAAACCTTTGGGAGCAGGCAGTCCCTCAGATATCCAAGGCCCCAACCGTTAAGGGCTTTAAAGGTCAAAACCAGCATCTTGATTTGGACCAGAAAACAAATTGGCACCCAATGTAGCTCTTTCAAAATGGGTGTAATGTGATCCCAGTGGGCAGCTCCAGATAAAATCCTAGCTGCCGTATTTTGCATTAGCTGCAGTTTTCAAATATTCTTCAAAGGCAGCCCCACGTAGTGCATTACAGTAATCCAGCCATGACATGACTCAAGCGTGGGTAACTGTGGCCAGATCTGCCTTCTTGAGAAAGGGATGCAGCTGGAGCACTAGCCGAAACTCTGCAAAGGCACCCCTGGCTACTGCCTCCACCTGAGCTTCCAAAAGCAGAGCCAAGTTCAGCAATACCTCCAAGCTGAGGACCTGCTCTTTCAAGGGGAGTGCAACACCATCCAGAACAACAGCACCTCCGTCTTGTCTGGATTCAATCTCAATGTATTAGCCCACATCCAACCATCACTGCCTCTAGCCCCCAACTCAGGATATCCCCTGCCTCCCTAGGATCAGATGATAAGAAGAGACAGAGCTGAGTGTCATCTGCATATTGCTGACAACTCAGTCCAAGTTGCCGGATACCCTCTCCCAGCGGTTTCATGTAGATGCTAAAATGGGTGGACAAAACCAAACCCTGGCGGGACCACACAGGCCAATGGCCAAGGAGCTGAGCAGAAGTCCCCCAGCACCACCTTCTTGACCCTCCCCCCTGGGAAAGGACCGAAGTCACTCCAAAACTGTACCTTCAATCCGTATATTCGAGGCAGTCCAGAAGGATACCATGGTCAATGGTCTTGAATGCTGCTGAGAGGTCCAGCAGAACCAACAGGGATGCATTCGCTCTGTCAAGCTCCCAGCATAGGTCATCCACTAGGGCGTCCAAGGCAGTTTCAGTCCCATACCCAGAACGGAAGCCAGATTGAAAGGCCTTCTGTAGATCCGGCCTGCAGGGACTTTTTTTTTTTTTTTTTGCTGGCCCCCAGGTAGGAATATCCTCCAGCAATAGCAGGAGCTATGAAGAGCTCTTGGCCTGTCCTGCTGGTGAGCAGCAGTGGCTCCTTGCAGTCGGCCACTTGAGACCAGATGTCCCCCACCCCTGAGCCGAAGACCCCTGACTTCATCCCTCTTTCCCCTCATCTTCCCCCGATTCCAACCCTCTGCTACCTCACTTTCATCAATCTTTTAAATAATTGATTTTAATGTAATAATGTGCTGAATATTACGTGGGGCTGCCCTCTACATGGGGGCATATCCAGAAACTGCAGCTAGTGCAAAATGCGGCAGCTATGGTTCTATCTGGAGCTGCCCGGTGTAATCTTATCACACCTATTTTGAAAGAGCTGCACTGGTTACCAGTGTGTTTCCAGGTCCAATTCAAGGTGCTGGTTTTGACCTTTAAAGCCCTTAATGGTTTGGGCCCGGAATACCTGAGGGACCACCTGCTCCCAAGGTTGCTGCCCACTTGACGAGATCATCTGAGGGGGCTCTGCTCCGAGTGCCGACAATGAGGGAGGCTTGGTTGTTGTGCATGCAAGACAGGGCCTTCTCTGTTGTTGCCCCGGACTCTGGAATGCTCTCCCAGTGGCCATTCGCTCCTCAGACTCCATCACAGTTTTTAGAAAGCTTGTTAAATCTTATCTTTTTATCCAGGCCTTTACATTATTGTTTCTGTTGCTGCTTCTGTGTCTTTTACCCATGTAGAGTTTTTTATGTATGTATGTTATGTATTTTAAATCAGACTTGCTTCATATGTTTAGCTTAATATTTTAGGCAGTATATAAATTTAACAATCAATCAATCAGTCAGTCAGTCAGTCAATCAATCAAATTAACCTCAGCCCCTGCACACCACGTCATGATTGTTTCTGGCCCACCAGGGCATTTCAGTTGTACACCCTTGCTGTAAATCATTTGACTGGAATCCTGGCCAAACAGCCTTGCTAGGACACTGCCTGTAATTTCTGTGATTCTTGCACATTTCCACACACCAAGCAATGGGGAGCACATTCTGCTTGGCTAATCAGAATCTAAGATTAGCCACAAACGTCTTAGGTGGCATATACCTGCTGATCCACCGCATTAAACATACATTGTGATTCAGCTTTCAGGGAACTCAATCAGACCATGAATGTGAGCCTGGTGATGGTTTAAAAAAAAAAAAAAATAAAATGAACAGTGTACAATATACAAACTGTACATTCACTGCAGAACCAGGTTCAGGAAAAGATTTATTCAAAGAATTAAATGCAGCAAATCTGTTAGATTAACTAGACACCCAGTTACATCAGAAAAATCCTAATTAGCAGATTTTGTTCATGAGAAACAATTCTGGTATAGAACACTGTGTTTTTGAAAATCAGGGCAGATGTGTGTGGGAATTAGCATTGCACCTGCTAGTTGACTAATGAATAAGCTGCCACCATTTGATGAGATACAAAGCTACTAAACTGAGGAAATGGGATAGCCACTGGGAGGAAGTTTATCTCCCTTTCCCTTTAGATCATTTGCATAATATGTTTCAGGAAGCAATAGGACTGCTGCAGAATGATACAACGGAACAGGAGACTTCAGCCCTTCCCATCAACTTTATACAAAATTTAAGCCTCTTGCATATTCCTAACACACTGTAGAAATTAAATACTTCCATCTTCTAATTAATAAAGTCTGCCAGAATTTTCCTTTGTGTTTTTTTTACCAATGTGGCAATTTACTTGGCACTGCTACATTAAGGCTTATTCTGTTAGATTCTTTGCTTATTCTGTTAGATGACTCTGAATTCTCAAATCAATTACACAGGCTGATAGTCCCATTGAATTAAAAGGGCAGGTTAGTCATAACTAATTTGTCCTATTAATTTCAGTGGGATTTCTGTTGAGCAATTTAGTTAAGATGTCAGCCATTGTTCTTAACTGTTCTCAAATTCCCAAAGACCTTTGCTATCTGACATGAAATGTACAGAACTCTAATCAGAAGGAACTATATCCAGCTTGCATGCCGAACTCTGGCATGCTTTGGAACTTGGCACAGCGAGGTACTCAGAATTGCCTGGGTCACACCACTTTGACCAAAGTATACGATGAATAAACACCTATTGCCCGTTTGCTCAATGGGATGGAGAGAAAGAACACTGACCAGAAGAGAAGCAAAGAGACATGACAATGGCAGGGTTGCCAGTAGATGGCAGCAAGAGTAGAAAGTATCCATCTTATACTTACAATAAACCTGCCAGTCTTATTAGAACAGCCATAGAGGCGAGGAGGATGGTCTTCTGATTCAGTCAATAACTGCGCAGATGTCTGGTATTTTTTCTTTCCACCAAGGGTACTCCAAAATTGCTCTGGAAAATGCAACACAACATTTTGATGGTGAAATGTTATTCAAATAAGTGTTCAGGGAACAGTCACCCATTTTTTTGCCATTTGTCTTTGACTCATCTTCTATTCTTCCTTCAAATGATCATCTTTGCATGCGAACACACCCTCAATCCAGCTATAGCAGAGAGAGCAAGAGAGAGAGAGAGAGAGAGAGAGAGAGATTGCACAATGCCAGCTATATCCCATTCCCTCCAAATATTAGGTGGCTGCTTTCCTGATTGCTAAGGACTGTCCAGGTTTCATGTGCACTAACCTGGTTCCTGACCTTCTTCAACCCTTGAGGTTTGGCATTTCAGGACACTGGCTACATACTGAGCCCCTTTTTCTTCTTCTCGACTTGCTCCTTTACCAACCCAGGTATATCCAGAGCTATTTGGCAGTTTCAAAACAAAGACATCGTTGGAATTGAGCGAAGTTGCATCAACATCAACCTGAGACAAGGGTGAGATTGCTTCAGTCTTCTGATTTTTCAACCTCTTATTTTAGCACAGTTTTAGTGTGCAGAATTAATTTAATCCTAGAACAACCACCATTGACTTAAGCGGTGCTACTCTGGAAGTATGCTCAACTTAGAATTTAGAGGCTGCAAGAATTGTCTTCTCCTGCAGAAATCTGAGTATTAAGGTCTTCCTCAGAGGCCACTGCCCATGTCCCCCCAGAACATGCTGGGTGGCGAGAGGAGATGGCACTCTGTCTTTGGAATGCTCTCACCATGAAAGTTTGCCTGGCACCGCATCCAATGCCTTTTCAGTGCTAGGAAAAGAGATTTGTATTTGTCTTTTAACTTTTTGTTCTCTTAGTGTTTTCAGTCTTTTGCTCGGTTTTATACTGAGTCTGCAGCTTTGCTGATTTTAACTAATTTGATTATTCTTAAGTATGTTGATTTGACTGTGATGGTTTTTAAATGTAGCAAGCCACTCTGGGAGCCTTTGAGTTAAAAAGCCGATTATTAAATATCTGTAATCAATCAGTCCAGAGATGTGGTGCTGATTATAATGTTCAAAATAAAGTAGTCATGAAAGAAAGATTTTACTGCATTTTCCCTCCACATTTCTTTGTGTTTGGCAGACCTCCAATTTACTCATAAAAGTCAGATTTAGATAGCACTGGAACGGCACATGAGCTTGAATATAATGCAGTTTCAGTAGGGCAAAAACATAAGCAGCAAATAACCATTAAAGGAAATCTGAAATCCACATACACTTCCCTAATATGATATGCTATGGAGGTTGGTTTGTATGGATGTATGTTTGGGATGTGCACAAACTGGTTCGTGCATTCCTGGGAGGTGTGTGTGTGTATGGGGGGGGTGCCATGCTCCCACTCGAGGACATTGGAGAGCAGTGGGAGGCAGGCGACTTACTAGAAAGTGGGGAGGCGCCTGAGGAGGAGCAAGCCAGTGATGTGGGAGGTAATGGGGAGGTAACTGAGACAGGCCAGGGCGAGTGTTTGGCGCAGGAAGGGCCAGCAGGGCCAGGTGATCTTTGGAGAGAAGGGTCAGGATCTGAGCCAGAGTTTGAACGGCCACTATCTCCTCGAGAATGCAGACGGGGAAAACGTCAGCAGCAGGTGAAGGAATTATGGAGGAGTAGTCGGCTGGTGAGAAGACAGGAGCCGGAGTGAATCTATTGCAGCTGGCGGGGGTGGAGTGTTGATTAAGTACACATGGCTGCCGACTATAAATCGGGCAGCCTGTGCCTTGAACAAACCACTGGAAACAACACCTCAAATCTGCTTGGAGCTTTTGTCGGAGAGATTGTGACTTTGGAATTTGGGCTGCTCACTCCTCACTTCTGTATTCTTGGTGAGACTGTTAAACCTGACTAGCAGTAAAACTGAAACTTGAGCTACTGGCTATTTTGTCATATATTTCTGGCCAGCGTCTTCTGTCAAGTGAGCTCGTGACGGGGGGGGGGTGCTTTAAGAAGCAAGGAGGGTACTCTTACCTGCCCTGCAGCTTCCCCGCCCCCCCCCCCCCCCGCCAGCGATCTCCCCAAAACCAATGGCGCAGGGCTGCAGCATACCTCCTTACAGCCCCGGTCCGCGTCACAGCATGCACATTGGCCACTTTGCAAGGAGGTACACTGCAGCCTCGCACCAGTGGTTTTGGGGAGAACGCTGTTGGGGGGGAAGCAGCGGGGCAGGTAAGAGCACCCTCCCTGCCCCTTAAAGCCTCCCCCCACCTCCGAACCAGCTCGAATGCCAGACTTCCAAACCGGTTCATCGGTCCATAAAAGGACCACCGAACCAGTTCGTGCACATCCCTAGTGGGCTTCAGAAAGAAGAGGAGGTTGACAAAAATGGCCCCAAGTGTTTAGCATGCAGTCAGCGTTGCTACACCAGCACTTTGTTAGTCTGGATGTCAGCTCCTGAACTAGATTAGGATGGGTCTCCTATGCCCACGAAAATGAGCCTTACATCTATCACCTTACGACTCCTCAGTCTCTCTGAGTGTTGAGGTTTTATTCAAAATGGCACACGGTCCATTTTGGACCCATGGTGCTACTGAATAAAACAAGATGGGAATAGTAAAATATATCCAGGATGGTAATAATAAAATATTCATTTTCAACTAGAGTTTCTCAGGTTCAGCCCAGAAGCAAGGTGACAGTACTATATACTTAGACTGACACAGATGTAGAAATAAGTGGTGGGAGCCTGGGTTTAACATCACAAGGGGTCTGCAGATGAGGAATGCAGAATTGCCTCAGCATGGAGAGAGAAACTGCAACTAGGCAAGCAGCAGGTCAGGCAGGGTTCTGCACCCCTTTTGCTGTTAAAAATGGATACCCCAGTTTTTAACACCCAGTTTCTCAATGTGAGTGGGGCAAACCCATAGTTGAAACATATAGCCCTCAGACTGGCACTTGAAGCAATCATGTCTTGTTACTTAGATAAGATGAATATGAATTGGTTACCTCTACAATTCGGGTGGTGATTGCCAGATTTCTACGGATTTGGAACAAACGTGTCGGAGGAGCGGGCACCTGCCCACCTTTCTTGGATGTCCCATCCTTGTAAACAATGAGCGGCTTCTCTTTGAACAAACTCAGCAAGTGTGAGGGTTCCTTGCCTTGAGTGACTCGGATCTGCAGCGGTGTCGAGATGCAACAGCACAAAAGCAAAATGTTAACAGGTCTTGTGGACAGTCAAAGGCTGCCCTGGTCTGATGCTGACAACAGGAGAAGATGCTTTGTAGGGTAAAGGGGTTGGCAAGAACGAAGAGTGACAAGTTGTCTTGAATAATTTAAGCTTCCGTGACTTTAATTATGTCACACAGTAGTGGCACTCTAAAGCTGCTCAACCTCTCACGCTAGCATCAATGGAACATGCTCATTCCTATCGGAAATGCTCCTAATGCAACATTGTGCTCTCCCTCTCTCTCTGTGTTTTTTTCTTTTCAGAGAGATTTACATTTAAATGCAGCAGAAAGCATGATCTCATCATATCTGTTTTCACCCAGCTTGTATAACTGCCTGAAGATGGAAGAAAGCAAGGAGCACGAAGCCATCTGGGAATAGAAATTTACAAACTATGCCAATTCCAAAAAAAGCAGGCAATTAGGAACGAAGTGAGATGAGCTCTTGTGTTAACTTGTACTGGCAGAACCTCAGGGACTTCAGGAGTGAGTTCTGGCCTCATCCAGCCCAGCCCACTCTGTGGCTTCTTTTCCAACAATCTCCACTGGCAACTGGTGCTGCTGCTGGAGAAGGAGCAGTAGCATTCCAGCGAACATCTACCTCCCTCTTGGGCAGAGCTCTAGAGATGCTACCATCACCACCACTACCATACTTGAGACTGAGCCATTTCTTCTTCTTTTAAATGGATTTTCTGTTTACAATACTGCTTTGAGTTCATCTGGCCTCTTTTATTTCTTTTTTTTAAAAAAAAGATTTTAAGCCCTTTAAGAGGCGGAATCATTAACTTTTTGAAAAACAACACTGCTAAGTCACTCAGTGCCCATGGGACAGAGCGGGTTATAATAACCAAATAAATATATAAGGAAATTTCTCTTCCAGCAAAAAGCGCAACTGATCTGTGGAACTTATTGTCACAAGAATGGGGGACAGCCAGCAAATGTCTGGCTTTCAAAATAAAACAAATTCATGGAGAATAGGAATAAAATACCCATCAGGCAACACACCTGGGGCACGAATCCTCAAATTAAAGGTATCCTGATACTCTGGATAATCCAGTGCTATAACAGGGAACTGTAGAACGATTGTTGCCTGCACTAGTGCATGCTTCTGAAGCATGTGCGCTGCTGAGAGTCAGGGTCAAATTACATGTTCTGCAGAAGTCCGTGACAAGAATTTTGTAAAGTTTTCCTTCCAAAAGTGGCTGCAGGTTGGGAGACATTCAGAGTGGGGTTGCAGGGTGAGGGAAGAGGGCCTAACTCATTGACCTCACGCAAATTCCCAGACTTAAATTCTATGCGCATGCACACACACACTTATACTCAAAGCTGCTATGTAGCTTGAGTACCCACAAATTTTCCTGTCAGAGTCATCAGCAGCTTGGTGGGGGGAGGAGGGTGCAGTTCATGTTGGGGAATTAGCATGGATTAAAAGATTTAAAAAACCTTTCCCCATGCCCCATTGCCTTGCCTCATGGTTGGTACTGAAGGGGGAAAAACCTTGTGGAGTTCCAGTAATGGAAGGCTGCATCATATGAAGTTTGGCCCTCAGAGACCTGGCACTAGATTAGAGAGGCCACAACTGAGGGCCAGAAAGGCTCTTCCAATACTAAGTTCTGAGCACACACAGAATCCTCTGGGGCAAGTGAAAATTGGTAATCGCGCAAGGCTGAATGTAGGCCAGAGGATGTTCCTTTTCCTCCTCTGTTACATAACAGTAATGTACTTCAGGTATATTTTTCATCTGGAGGGTGATGAAGGGCAGAAGTAATGGGAGGGAAGGGAGGAAGAAATGTTATGCCATGGTAGAAAGGTCAGATATAAATGCAATAAAAAAGAAGCTAGCTTTTAAAAATGGCCATCCTGTTATACAAAAGGTTGAGACAAGAGGGAAAGATCAGGTGCAATGGAGGAGAACAAGGCAACCTTGAACACATGTGCTTTGAGAATGCTGACATCAAATGATGCATCTTAGAGCCCAACTACATGAGCCATTTAAAATGTTGTTATTACAGGACTTGGGTTTTCTTTCAGGCTCTCTGTGGATCAGAAGCATAGCAGAGAGATTAAGGGGCTTTAGCCTCGGTTCTGATCTGCAGAGGGCCTAATCCAGCTGCTTTTTACTACAGCGGGGGCAGGAACTCCCATTGGTGCCAATATGAGTTAATAGCTGGAGTAAACGGTAACCTGACCAAGGGCTCACTATGGTCAGTGTCAGGACCCATCTGAGCTTGGACCTCAAGGAAGTCCTCTTGAAGGAGAAGGCCCAAGTCACAAGCAAGACCTCCGGCTCTGATGAAAGCCCCCAACTCAGACCCCCGGAGCCTGCGCATCCAAAGGTCCTTGCCAATGGAACCCAGATACACCAAAGACCCCAGTGAAAGCTTGGGCCTATTGCTGGGAACCATCAGCCCTGGAACTTCAGGAACAGAGATGATGCAGGGCCAGGGCAGAATTCCAGAGCAGAGATAGGGATTCCACTTAGTGACACCTCTCTCCCAACAGGCTTAGCAATTCAAGCATTTGCTTTGGATTGGGGCCATTCTGAAGCTCCAGGAAGGGAAGGGAAGAGGCTCCTGGCTCAGACATCATAAGCCTCTCAGTTGAAACCTCCCATTTGCTAACTGCTCTTTGGGATGGGGCTGTGGCTCAGTGCTAGAGCATCTGCTTTTCAGGCAGAAGGCCCCAGGCTCAAACCCTGGCATCTCCAAGTAGGCCTGGGAAAGACTCTTGCCTGAAACACCTTGGAGAGCTGATGCCAGTCAGTGTAGACAGCAGAAACCGGGCGAAGGGAGCCAAGCCTGCTTCCTGCTGCTCATGTGCACCAACCACCTTGTGATTGTTTTTAATGAGAGGCGGTATATCAATTTAACAATAAATAAATAAATAAAAACACGAGCCACGCAGCTCCTGGCGGAGGCTCAGCAACAGGCCCACTTACAGAACCTGCCACTTAACCTGGGTTTTGGGTGCGAGTGTGCCCAGAAAATGGGTTTCCTGATCGTGTGTCTGCCACAGTGCTTGCCACTGTGGCGAGCACACTCAGGGAGGGGGGATCCAAGAACTGCAGCGTGCACTCACGCAGTGCATTACCAGGGCTCTGGGGGGCAGGGTGCTGCGTGGTGGCACTTCCCTTCGCCCGGCCCCCAGAGCTGCAAGGTGAGGCACAGGCAGACAGCAGGAGAGCCGCTGCTCATCTGCGCCTCTGATCCGCCCACCCAGAGCCCTGGCTGTGATCGTCTGTGGGGAGGTAAGCGCTTTCGGGCTCCCTCCCTGCAAAACCGGGTAGCCTTCTTACACAATAGTGAGAATAGCTTCATTGACTAGATGGAACAAGGGTCTGGATTCAGTGCAAGGCAGCTTCCGATGTTCCTAGTTCAAAATTTTCTATGTTCAAGTTCAAAACTCCCTTCTTGACCTCTTCTTGGCTCTGCCTTGGCACTGCATCACCTCTGCTCCAAAAGCTTGCCTGTCTATTCTGTTGCCTGGTTGTCCTTTTCCCTAGTCCAGTCTCCCTTGCACAGCCAATCGGGGCTATGGCAGGGGATAGGCTTAAAGCCCCCTAGTTCCAAGTCCTGATCCTCAGGGGCCTCAGTCTGACTGCTAGAAAAGCCAAGTCCATCAGGGCCAAGTAACACTTAAAGCATCACATGTCATTTGACTCTTACACACATGTCCAAATGAATCAATCTGTTCCTTCTGTACTTTGCATAAGATGTTTATCTCTCTAATGCAGACGTGCTCAAATTATGACCCACCAACTGATCACAGCTTGCCAACCACATTTTAGAGCCAGCATGGTGTAGTGCTTAGAGGACCGGGGAGACCTGAATTCCAATCCCCATTCAGCCATTAAATTCCCTGTGTGACCCTCTCTAATCTCTCATCCAAACCTACCTCACAGGATTGTTGTGAGGATAAACATAATTATGTATACTTCTCTAGTCTCCCTGGAGGAAAAGTGGGATCTAAACGTATACATAAAAAATAAAATAAAATAAGAGTAGCTTCTTGGGGTTTTGAGAAACTCTCAATAGGGATGTGCGAGAGATGCTGCCTCCGTGGAGTGCTGCCACAACCACGGGGGGTATCCAGCAGAGCCTCCTCCTCCTACCGGCCTCCCCCTGGTCTTCTACAGGTCGGTTCGGGCCATTTGGGGGCCATTTCAGTCCTCTCTGTGGTGTAGTGGACATTTTGGAGGCCGCCATGCATGGACAGGGCGCATGGACAGTTGCATGGACAGGGCGCATGTGTGGCAGATTCCAAAATGGCCTCCGTGACCACAGAGAGGGCCAAAATGGCTCAAAAATGGGCTGAACTGGCCCATAGAAGACCCAGGGGAGGGGGAACCACTGGAGACATGAACACTGCCAATGTCTCGGCAGCACCCCCTGGAGGCCACGGGACGGCGGAGGGGGGGGTAATTTCTTTTAAAAATTATTTCCTTACTTATGTATTTATTTATTTCACTTTTAGAACCCCAAACCAGCTCAAATTCGAGCCAAGGCAGGGTTCTAGTTTTGGGGCACAAAGCCAAACATGCCCGATCTGGCTTGAGTCTGGTTCGGACTCAATCCGATTTTGGCACACCCCCTAACTCTCAATTTTTGCTGTCTGCCTAGGACTGCAAAAATGGAAGGGCAAAGTAGTTAGTGTCAGCGAGCCAATTAACTCATCATCTCATTTCCCAATTCAATGCCACTTATTCAAAGTTGGAGTGCAGTATGACCCCTCAGTGCAATGTGGTGATTTTTCAAAGGAAGCAAAACATTCAAATTTTGGTAGGTGCAGAGAGTCTGATTGTTTTTTTTTTCCTAGACAGTACTGAAAAGAGTCCTCCCCTTCCCCCCCACTTTACTGTACTGTAGGTTACTGTAATGAAAGCTGGATGTGTAGGTGTGCTCAGGTAAGAAGAGGGCCAAATGAAACCAACTTCACACACCATGAATCGTGTGTGCAAGAAAGGCCAGCAATTATTTGCAGGTGCAGCCAGCCCTTTCAAAGATTCCCAAGGAAACAAGGTGTTTCCTTTACAAAGAGGTCAATACAGTATGTTAAAATAACATCTCAGTCTCCTTTTTATGGTAATGTAGGCTGCAGTGCCATCTAGTGACTGGAAAAGTGGTAACACCTGAAATACATTGTGATCCAGGTGAACCTCGATATTTGCGGGGGTTCCGTTCCACGCTACAACCGCGGATACAGAAACCATGAATATTAAGTCATTGGGCAATGGGGAATTAGGGGTTAGGTTCCCGGTGACCGGATAAACCTCGCTAAAATGTCTAATTTCAGGAGGGGATGCCGAGGGATGCTGCCTACTGTCTTTGCTGCTACCCATGAGTTGTGCTGTGCCCCCAAATGCAACGAAAGCAGCCAAAAATCGCAGCCCCCCCTTTTAAAAAACAGAGCCATTTTTAAGCTCTGAAAGACAAAATGGTGGCCGGAAATGAGCTCTGCAGTCATTTCCAGCCACCCCCAACCTGCGGATACGTGAGGTCAATGTGTGTCCCCCCGCCCCACGCATGCTGAGGCTGGGTGTCTATTACCCGACCGCAGAAATGTGAATCCGCAGATGTAGAGTCCACAGATATCAAGGTCCTCCTGTACTGTATAGGGCCTTGGCTTGGACTATCCAAAGCCAAATAATGTGCATAACCCCTATGGAACTGCATGGAGGTAGCGACTCCTTGTGCACCTGTCTCCACACAGTATTGTGCACCTTCAGTGTGGAAACAGAGACAGGTGCGCTGGGCATGGCTGTCTCCACATGGTTCCAAAGGGGATGTATTTATTATTCGGCTTCCGATCCAAAACATAGCCGTACCACGTATGCAGATTGCTCTGTATCAAGGAGTCTCAAATCCTGAGAGCAAGTACTACCATATTTACAGTAAAGAAACAGTCCGGGGCTTCTTCAGGTGTAACAAAGCTCTAAAACAAACTGGCATTGCTTACTCCTGTTCTTCGTCAAGGGAGAAGCAAGTCTAAAGAAAAGGCATTACAAGAGGCCAACATGGGATAAAAACATAGTACTAAGGCCCCTGGAAATTGTATTGGGAAAATACAGTAGCAAAAACACAGAGGAAATCAGCTGATAGTTGCTGGAAACAAATTTTCATTTTGTTTAGTTATTTACTTGACTAGTTATTGGCCAAATTTTTGCTTCCTTCCATTCACACTTTCCTTGGTCCATCATTTTTGGCAATCAACTTCCTTCTACTACTGTTCAGCCTTTTTTTTAGTAAAATAAGTGAGCTCCCCATCGGCACGTGAACTGGCTCAAAAATAAGCCAATTTTTAAAAAATCTGGGAAAACAGCTTGGCTTTTTCTAAGTCAATCTAAATTTGCCTCTCAACCCCTTCCCCAGACAGTCCGAAAACTTCCTCCAGCACCCAATCCTGAAACCTGGTCCCTCCTTCTCTTTCAACAGTGCTAAGGCAGCTTGGCCTGAGCAGCAGTGGCAGCAGGGAGAAGGAAGGTGAGAAGCAGCCTTGCTCTCCCTACTTCTTTGGTTTGGGGTATATACTACATCAAGCTATACGGGAAATACAGCAAAAAGGGTTGTCTGTGTGAATCTAGGGTCAAGTTAGAACAAACTTGTGTTAGTAAGAGGTGTGCTTCTTAACAGAAGTACCTTTGTTTCCCCCCCCCAAAAAAATATGTCTGGGGAAGGGGAGAGAATCTGATCAGGACCATGGCATATGAGGGTGAGGACAGTCCTTTCTTACTTCACCATATTTCTGCTGAAAATCACAGCTGAAGCTGCTCTATGCCTTTTTCAGCAGGAAAATGGCACAATGGGAAAGGGCTAACTTTCCCCTCTGTGGACCAATTTGTTCTGATGAAATCACTTCCTCGATGTGTGGTGGGGGGGGAGAGGGAGGGAGGGATAGAGAGAGAGAGAAAGAGAGGGAGGGAGGGAGGGAGGGAGGGGAGCGCAATTCCCATGTATAATTACAAATTCAAATCGGTGTAATTCTATGTTTGGCTCTAAATCATGTTTCGGATTTCCTCCATATCTTGATGTAGTATATACCATGGCCCTTACAGACCATGTAGAAAGTGCAGATCTCAGATTGCTAACATGGTCTCTTGTTTGCCCCATCAATATTTTTTATGTTCATATGGAAGGCACTAACCTGGACAGCCCGTCCCTTGAGTGACCTATCAAGTTGAACAGTCAAGAATGCTGAAGTCGTCAGTTCATCTCTAGTTGCATGAGCCCCTTGCCTGTGGATGAAGAAGACACAAGCAACCCTGAAGCCTTGCTTGAAACATCATTGCATCAGCGTTTCCCAAAGTAGAGCTCCTGGCTATATGGGGCAAACTATGTGAAACAATGGTGGGGGAACCAATTGGGAAAAACTGCAAACTGTGTTGTTTTTATTAGTAGCCAAGCTCATTCCAAAGGCCTGGAGAGACCATCAACTTTAGAAGTATAAGGATGGGACAGGCAATAATAAATATGGGAGATCATGGATAGCTGAGGAGAGTGCATTGCAGCCCCCCCCTCCGCCCCAATCTAAGAACTATCAACTATCCTATCATGTCACTTTCCTCCAAGACTCCATCACAGGATTTGGAAGTGGGTTTCACTCCAGAGACAGAGATAAGGAAGAAAAGTTCCATAGAGGCCCAAGTTCTCAACCCAAAACAGGATTTGGGCATTCTTCTTGTAGATTTTGCTACTTAAAAGACAACAGACAGTCTGATCCTGAAGGCCTGTCTTAATTCTTTTAGAGGAGCTACATTTATCACAGCCACCTAATGGCGCAGTGGGGAAATGACTTGATTAGAAAGCCAGAGGCTGCTGGTTCGAATCCCCACTGGTACCTATATCGGGCAGCAGTGATATAGGAAGATGCTGAAAAGCATCGTCTCATACTGCGTGGGAGATGGCAATGGTAAACCCCTCCTGTATTCTCCCAAAGACAACCACAGGGCTCTGTGGTCACCAAGAGTCAACACCGACTTGACAACACACTTTACTTTACATTTATCACATCAAGGATGCAACAACAATAAACTGAAAGGCAACACAGCTTCAAGTAAACACACCATGTATAGATTATCTGTCCTTTGGGATAGGTGTACAGTATGATGTAGCAATCGCCACCATAAAACTGCCCGTAGCTTTGAGGCTCTATAGGGATTCTGCCATTGCTTTCAACACGCCAGATCTAGGAAAAGAAAGATGGAAACATATAAGAATTCGTGGAATCTCAATCTAGACCTTTTGATAAGGCAACTCATTGCAGAGGGGTATATCCATCTCTTGCAGCAAAAACAGAGACTCTTAAGACACCTTAAAGACTAACAGATTTATTATAATTTAAATGTTCATGAACTATATGCATCACTAGATGCACAGAGTGTTATCCTTAGCTGGCAAAAACATATGAGCATGTGATATTAAAAAAAATTGTAAACAGTGGGGCCAATAGGCTGTTCTCATGACCAAACTGGGGTGGGTTGGAGAGAAGGCAGGATCCTAACTTCCTGCTCCCAGATGACCAGAGATTCCATTCGACTCTGCAGCTCACGGGCCCACATGAATGCTGCAGCAGCATTCTCTAGAGCTGAAATTGAGAGCTGCGACCTCCAGCTATACCACAATCCTTTACTTGAACAGCAAAGAGACCCTTAGTACAGAAACAGCTCCTCTCTGCCTGGCCTTGCAAACTACAGGACTCTATGGTTAACATGGCTGCCTGTTCCCCAGGAACAGTTAAAACTGTGCCAGCGGCACAGACAACCAAAAGGGAAAGGTAGCACAGATCTGTTCTTGTCCTACTTCACTTTTAACCTGGGCAGCGGATCTGGGCTACATAGGTTTGGAGCTGCTGGGTCAGGAGGACTTCTGCTACCCTGGATGACTACCTGGGTTAACCCTCTCCTACCCAAGAATCTGTGGTCATGAGAACAGGCTCCATGAACTGCATTCATGGCTTTTTGGCATTGATTTAACAGTAAATGTGTTTGTCTTAAATGTGTCACAAGGCTGTTGTTTTTGATAAGCTGATGGTTTTAATTGGACCAGTTGCGATAGCAAGTATGTCTTAAGATTTTAGGCTCTCCAGAGCTCTTCCTCAGTAGAAGGGACATTTGGATGCTGTCAGACTTGCACAAGAAAACTGATCCTACTTGAACTACATGAGGAATTGACACCTAGAAATTCAACCATGGTGCCTAGCTAGGATATTCAGAATTAGAGTTATTTAATAACATCTTTAGTTGTGTTTGTTTCCCTTTTTCTGTTCTAAGCATGATAATTGTAAAGGGGATAAAGAGAAGTCCATTTACTCTCCTCCTTCACAATGTCCATCACTAAGTCCAGGAATTTTGTCAAGTGTCCATTGGCTGGCTCCTAAATTTTGGGTCTGGCTCTTAGATCCAAAGAAAAATAGTCAAGGCCTGAACAACATTGAGACTATTCCCACAACCAGCCAAAACTGGGCTAAAGGAGCCCAGCCCTGTTTTGACTGGTCATGTGACACCACAGGAGCTGTGTGGCTCCTGGTCCCCCCTTAAACGAGTTTAGCGGAATGAGCGCTCCACTAACCACGTTTTTGTAACCATGAATCTCCACGGCACAGCTCTGCACTGCAGCGACTCACAAGGAGACCCCCAACCGGGAGGCTAAAACAAGCCTTCCAGTGTTGGAGGGCTCCCCAAAATGCCCTGCACACTCGGGACTTCTGTGGCCCGGATGGCCCCCGATCCCTGCCACTGGAACCAGCTCCGTGACAGAGCAAGCTCCCTGCTCATGTGCGGGGAGAGTGGGTCAAGCCCACTTTCCCCACACAAGCCCTCATGGCACTAAGGCGCTTCACACTGCTTGTGTGAAGCGCCTCACCGTCTCCCATTTTTTGATATACACAAAGAATCCAAGATGTGTTCCAAATGTGATGGAGGTAGGTAAGACAGTTTTCATTAGGAAAGCTATCTTATATTTTCTAACACAAAATTGGCCTTGGATTATTCTATTTCTGTGGCAAGCATTTAGATAATCTAACTGTCAATTGTGTAAGTTCAGACAAAATGAAAAGCATATGTTTGTGTTCATATTCTGCTGTCAACACTCACTGAATTACTTATGTTCATTCATACGGTTTACATGTTATGCATCTCAGAAGACTGATGAGACAAAAGGGAAACCAACACAGAGTCCTGTTGAATCTTAAGGACTAATTTAATGGTTCTTTATAAACCTTTGGCTCATGGAGGCTAGAGATGAACATTCCATCTTCTCCTTCATGGAGGACAGCCGTGGTAACAATGGCTTTTGCGCTAGGACTTCCTAGGCGCAGGTCTAATGCACCACTAACCTCATCTACATACATTGGTGTACAAGGGCTCAGTGTTGAGACTGAAGGGGAAAGTCATGACAGAACCCTTTCCAGACCTTCAGCAGATTCTGGACTCTGAGGAGCCCTCCTCCAATTCATGAACAATGCAGCCCAGAATTCACTGCCAGATTCCAGGCATTTCTGGAATTTAATGGTAACTTGCAAATATGATCTGAGATAATTTCATAGCATTATATGCTGAACTGATTTGTATGTGGTCAGGAGCAGAATAAGACTGAAATGTTGCAAGAATAATTCATCTAAATAATAATAATTCAGGTAGATAAATAGCAATAAGAGAACAAGAGAGCATAAACACCTCCACTTTCCCAGACCCATCATCCACCATGTTGTGCTGGGCTGCCATCTGTGGAGACTCGTGTAACTTGGTAGCATCAAATTCAATCTGCTCTATTCTTGCCACCCTCTCTGTAACATACACTTTTCCAAAGCCATCACTTTGATCTTTATCCTTCCAGTCTCTAAAGAACTGTTTGAAGATTGGCGTTTCACCTCCTTCTGGAAGAACTTGAATCTGAAATCAAACAAGACAAACAGGTGAGAGCTGGGAAACCTCAAACTGACAACTTTACTCCTTTCCTAGAGCACCACTGGGTGCTGATATTGACACGTATATAACAATTTGTGACAACTGCTACATATAACATATAAAACAATACATAAAACTGATGATATGTTTGGAATTCTGGGTGGTGGTTTTTTTTTAAAAGCCCATAAAGGAATATTGTGTGGTCAAGCTAAACTCTCAATACACTCTGTCATACCATGTTTGTCTACTCTGTGTGTGTGCGTGCTCGCACACAGACACACGTGCTTATTTTTGGTCAATGAACACACCATTTAGCTTCCTTCAATATTCACTTTTCTGTTACCAATCTGATTACAATTTTCTACTCTTTGCTAATGCTATTCCTCCCCACCCCCCGCCCCCAGCTCTAAACCCTGGGAAGGAATAAAGAAGTTTGGCTGGAACAAAGTGATGGTGCTTTCAGATTGGCCCTGCCATTCTACACATTAGGAACTCAAGAACACAGAAAGCTGCCTTGTACTGAGTCAGACAATTGGTCCATCTAGCTCAGTATTGCCTTCACTGACTGGCAGTGACTCTCCAAGATTTCAGGCAGGAGTCTTTCCAAGTCCTCCCTGGAGATGCCAGGGATTGAAACTGGGACCTTCTGCATGTCAATCAGATGCTCAACCACTAAGCATCCCCATTACTTATGCCTTCTTCTCCCTCAACCACTAGTCTATACCAGCTGTCCCATCAGGAATTGGCTGAGAGGGGGCATTAAGGTGGCTTTATATCACCTGTCTACAGTCACCATATATTTAAGGGTTACCTGGACTAAAAGAGAATTCTAATTGTCTGTTTCATAGGCATACCTGGGTGTTGGCGGGATAATTCATTTGCTGTATGAATTCTTCAGCTGATTTCATGGCTGCTTTTCTCTCACTTGGATTAGCATCCTTACCTGGTTAAAATAAAGTAGTAGTAAAGGTTATAGTAGTAAAGTAGTTGTGTAGTAGTAAAGGATGAGGAAGCAAATTCCCAGAAACTGTAGAAGAAACTGGCTTGGCAGACACAGAGCTCAGTGTGGCATCCCTGAACACAGCTCATTTCGAACTGCATGATGTAAATGCTTCATGGCACTGTTTAAAAATTCATTTCTTTTAAAACTGTGGAAATCTGCACTTCCGCAGATTTTCACAATGGACAATGTTTGCTTTTGACAAATGTTATGTGCAATTAACCTATGAGTTAAAAGAACCCAGTGCTGACAGCTTGCTACATTTCTGCCCATTCTTACTGACCACTCATTGCCACAGAGTGCACCCCACTTATAGGGAGACACTCACAGAGCACATTCTCTTGAGCGGCTAAATAGCCTGAATGGACTTCCACCTTTGAAGTGAGCATATATACAGCCGCTTCACATGAGACTCTGCGTGCCATCTACCCGTAAAAGATGCTATGGCATTATTAATGTTAATACTAAAAAGAAGCAAAGAGACTTGCCACATACCTTTCCATACAAATATCTTTCTAGCGGCACCATGATCTAGTATAAAACACTCTTCAGACAACAGCATTGCCCTTGAGAAGGGATTTTCTTCTGCCACAACGGACACCTTCATAGATCCACTTGCGTCTGATACCTGATAACACAGGACATTCATGTTCAGTTCAATTCAGAATCCAGATCAACCATTTAAGTGAGCACTTTTGAGCACACTATGCTGCTGTTATTTTAGAAATAGCAGTTAACCTTTGATATAAGTCACATTTTTACAGAAACTGTTGTTCAAGAGCCACTAAATTAACAAGTGTGGAACTCTGAACAATCCATGTTCTGTTGGCTTTTGGACCAACCCTATAGGACTGGAGATTGTAGAAGGGCAGAGATGTGATGGTTTCACTTGATATTTGTGGAAGTAAATGGTACCATTTTAAAGTAATATTTGTTAGTTTTCATTATCAAAATGCCACTTAAAATATGTGCCACCTTCATTTTTTTATTTTTAAAGAGTTTGTTTCTTAAGGAGTCAGATCTCTTGTTTAGAAAGGAGAGGGGTCAGGGCCTGCACCATCAGGCACCAGCTGAAGCCCATGCCTGGCAAGGGGTCTGATATCAACCCCCTGGGCCCCTTTTATTCTCTTTGCTGTCATGTTCACTTGTCCTCTTCGAGCAAGTGAGCAGTGGCAGAAGCAGAAGCAAGGAAAAGGAGCAGCAGTCTCCACTCTCACTTTGCTCTCTCCCCCTGGGTGGTTGTGTGAACTGGACACAGAAGGAGAGGGCAAATACATGAACAGTGGAACAATGGTGAGGAGGGGAGCTCACTCAGGGAAGGATACCCATTGCAGGCACCCTGTCCAAGGGTCCCCAGAGCTGGAGACAATCCAGAGAGGGGGCTGGGTGAGATACCGCTGTATACTATATAGGGATGCAGTTTCCTATTCATGGCAGCTATGAATGGAGCTTCCTTGAAGGAAAATGGGAAGGGAATGGGAGCAGGAATGCGAGTAAGAATGGGAAGGGAGAAAAGCAGGAAGAGGCGGGGAGCTCTGTGGAAGGAGTGTGAGAAAAGCTCAATTGATAGTATTAATCAACTGGAAGGAATTAATTACAGATTGTACTTCAGCCATTAGACAATTCAAAAGCGCCAAAAAAACTGTGTTGCAAAATACCTGTTTAAAAAACCCCAGAAACATGCCTTTTACCTTGAGTAGGACCACAATGTTGGGATGTCTTCCCCAAATGAATTGCACTCTACTGTTTTAGTAATTAAATTTCAGTCTGTATATCTTAATGTGATCAACAAGGACATTTTGTCCACTTAATGTCAGACTGCCTAACAGACTTCTTGCAATGCAATCTCAGTACTCAGAAATATGGCTGCTGTGTTCCAGGGGGCTTACTCCCAGGTACGTGTGCTTGGGATTATAGCCTCAAACTTTGTTGCCTTTTAACTTTGTTGTTCCTTTTTGCAATCTTCACTTAACAGGAAAACAGGTGAATCTACGCTTCATTCCACTTTGTGTCCAAAAGAGGGGGCTGTACTATAATGCTTCATGAATTTGATAGTTCCTGTAGTCATGAGGCACCTATGTAAAATACTGGTTTTCTCCTCTCTATCTCACTATAGGGAGTATAAATGGGGTTTATAATAAAAATAAAGATATGACAATGTCAAAAACAAAGAACTGAAGGAGTTTTTTGGACAGATTGTCCCTTCAGAAGCATATGAGAAACTTTCCTAAGCCGAATAGCCTCTGGACCCGCATTTGGGTGGGGAAATGTATGGGGCACAAAGCAGTAAAGCTGAGGTCTGTCCATTAAAAGCAGATGCAGCTACATCCGAAGACTGCCTGTGATGTAGAGCTGAGGAGTTTGTTTGTTTGACACTACAGATTTTTTAATTAATAATTTTTCAGATAGGATAAACAATTTTAACAAACATATATTCAGATAAAGAAACATAACTGATAAAAATTACATATTTCAGCATAGTATATTTCTCTTTCCTAGCTTTATATAATATATAAATACTCATCCCATTTCTCAAAACCCTCCCCCTTTTAGATGAGCAGAGCAGAACAGAATTCTAATAACAGAATCACTCTGAGCACCAATTTCTACCAAAGTATCTTTCACAATGCATACAGTTCCAAGAACAGATTCCAGATTTCCTGGAATTTGTCAGGAGCTTCTCTCTTATAACAAGCCATATTTTTTCATAAGCACCCAAAAGAAGTAAATCATAAATTCACTGTTCTGTCTCAGTAGTGTCCTTTGCTTTCTATTTCTGTTTTCGCTACAGTCCTGCAATAACCATAGTTTAGGGCAGAGTTTACCGACTGTGTTCTGCTTAGAACTGAGCCAAAAATTCTCAATAAAGCTCCAATTTCAAAGAAGAGGTGGTGAACTTGGGGCTGAAACCTCCCTCTCCATTTATTTTTTTTACTGCCATCACCTATTTTGCAATAGCAGAATGCCTCCCAGCAGCCACAAGATGGAGACTGTCATTTTCCCCAGAAGCCTCCAGGAACAATCTATGTGATGACATAGTGTTGTTCTGACAGGGAATGGGGGGGCACCCCATAGTCACCAAAGGACCATAGTCACCAAAGGAGACTGTTGTTGTCCCAATCCCCATAAAACTACTAAAATGCATCACAGGGCCATGCTAGTGGGGAGAATGGATCAGGCTTCTCTCTTCCTCCCTCATCACATCAACCTGCTAGATATGGACATGGGCCTGGGGAGCAGTATCAGCACAGCAGTGGATTGTTTCTTCTTTGTTTCCTGGGAAAGATCCTGTGCTTTTAACAGCTGTACAACAGCCAAAAACTCAACTGGTGAAACTTGTTCTGGAATGCAGCTGCAGTAATGGGAAAAGCCGTTAGCAGTTGGATTCCTGCCTGCAATGCAGCTATTAAAGGCACAGCAGCCTTGCCAAATCAAAAGATGGAAGCCTTACATTACCGTGAGACACCAGTGTTAGAGCTGAGTCCTTGAACGAACATAAGACGACAGGTTGTCCTTTATGCTACATGGCTTTTACGCACAGCAGGTTTTACCATGAGTTTATGGGGAGGCTTTAAGGATCTTTTTTTTAAAACCCAAGATATAAATCGAGTTACACTCTAATGCACAGTGAAAAACTCGAATTCTGTGTGAACTGCTCCCCGATAACTCGCAGGGACTTCGGGATAAATCTAGCCGATATGTGACCGCACCCCCTCCATTCCGGAGGAGACGCGAGTTAAAGGGCTTCAAAAGCCTCGAGTGAAAAGCTTCCAGGTCTCAAGAGCTGCTGTTTCTGATCAGATTTGGACATCATCTTTCTTTCAACAAGGTTTTCTTTTCAAATGGAGAGCACTCCATCTCAACCCATGTATGCATCACAGCCAAGAACAACGGAAGAACTCCTTCTGAACTATGTTATTGACTAGAGGAGCCAAAAGAGTCCATGGATCAACCAAAAGGTTGCTTCTGCAGGTTTACCATCAGCCAGCCCATGTCCTCCTTCTGCTCTCTCCCTCTGGAAGCAAGAGCTTGGGACATGGACTATATCATTGGCTGCCATCGGCCAAAAGAGACTTCCACCACACACCTAATCCCTAATATTTTATATTATGCCTTTGTGACAGTTGATCAGTCTTGCAAACCACTTCAGAAGCTGATCTCATCTGAAAAGCGGGGGTTTGGGGGACAAGGAGCCTATCTATCTATCTATCTATCTATTTATTTATTTTCTATGTAAACTGCTTTGGGAACTCTTGTTGAAAAGCAGTATATAAATATTTGTCTGACTTCCTGGTTCATGATTCTGTCTCTTAGTCACGGTACTTAAAAAGGTTTTTTTTTAAGCATAAATCCCAGTTGCAGATGATGATACACAGCTTAAATATGTTACATACAAAATAGCCCCCCAGAGAGTCAAGGACCTTATTCTTACCATGTACAGTTTTGCAATTCTCCTGTTGGTAACATCAGCAGCCTCGTCATCATTGTCATTGCCCTCAGAAAGTTCCGGTTTGCGCCCTAGAACCTTCATACAAGACCACAAAAAGAGATGCACAGTCCATAAGAGTTAACTGAATTTCAAAAGTTGATTCAAAAGAAGAATTGCAGCACAAGTTAGGGCCAAACTTGATGGGATACAGAAGGTCTGTGATTGAGTCTCCCCATCTCTAGCTCTCCCGGACATCTCAGCGTTCCCAATCATGGAAAGGATCTTTCCCCAAGAACAACATTTGTCTCCTTAAATAAATGTACTCACGTGCAGCATGGCGGGGGGACCCTACAGAGCTCATCAGTGTAGGAATAGGGTTTGCTGACCCACTCCTGTGGACACTGGGCCTAGATACAGAGTCCACACTTTCTATAAGGCCTGATTAGGGTTTTCTGTAACACCCGAATCATCCCAGTTTTGAAAAGAGAATTCAGGAAAATTTAGCAAGTCACCATTTGGATGCACTCTGACACAGCTTAGCATGCAGCAGAACAAGTAAAATCACTGAAAAAGTCAATACATATTGATTTCGACAAGAAGAAAGCTTTGTGGCAAAGCATTAGCCCTTTGGTTCTCTTTTTCTGCTGCTTGATGCTGGTTACCTACATCTTCAGCTTTTTCAGTCCACTTGCAGAATTGCCCAACTAATGAGCAGCACAACTAAGTTGAGGTACTAGATGAATTCATACCAATGGCTGGTCTGGGCAAGTCACCGTGGGCGGTGCAATCTCACTACTTGTCTGTGATGTCAGAGCACTCACAGAAATGGGTCCTACATCAAACACATCACTCATCAGGGTGTCACTGCTTAAACTGTTCTCCTGCATACACCTACTAACACTGGATGAAAACTGGCATACTAGATATTTGGTAGGCTCATTCACATGACCACCAGCAAAGTAGGAGAAGAGCCCAGCCTAGGTAGGAAAGCCAGGCATGCTCCCCAATTTTTAGTCATGTGCTTGCAAAAATCTAGGTAGGAAGAGGGGAGCATGATCGCGTGCGAGGCGACAGCTGGGTAGGGTGGCTTTTCCTCCTATCTTGGTAAAATGCTGGGGACAGAATCTAGGTAGGGCACACTAATCCTACCCAGATGCCATCTCGCACATGATCATGCTCCCCTCCTCCTACCTAGGTTTCTGCAAGCACATGACCGAAAATGAAAAGCACGTCCGGCTCTCCTATCCAGGCCGGGAATTTCTCCTACCCTGCTGGCAGTTGTGTGAATGAGCATAGTTTCGGGAGATAAAAGGCAGCTTTCACACAAGTCACAACGACCCTGTTGTGCAACAACATCAGGCTGCTTCCACGTTCTGCAGCAGGCTGGGGGGGGGGGCGGTCTGTGACACTGGTGTTCTGCTATGCAGAATTCTGGCCAGAGCTACCATGATTAGGTCCCTTATGGGCAAGCAAATGGGGCTGAGGCAGAGAGGTCTGGATTTTGTTCATATGTACCATTTACTAGAGATTTTAAAGACAACTTATATAGCAAAGCAGAACATAAGATATATATATGCAATAAATATTGTACTATAATGCTGAAATCTGGTCAAGTATGTTTTAAATGATTTTAATTGTAAACCACCCAGAGACGCAGGTTTTGGGCAGTATAGAAACATTTCATATAAATAAATAAATAAATAACTACCGCAATAAGGATATTCATTCATTCATACAATAATAAACAGAAGGAAAGCATTACTATTTCAAAGACTGCAGTGATACTTCTCAGATTTCAGTAGAAACATAAAGAAAATCATTAAATTCATGTCAACACATTTCTAATTCCTGTGTTTTAAAAAAAGCATAACACTTAACACGCTGTGGAAAAATGAAGATTTTATTATTTAGTATGCACAAATCAGGACTGGCAAAACAAACAAACAAACACCAGTTCAGGTGTTTTCCAAGTGGTTATCCTGAGAGCTGACCAAATGACATCAATCCAAGATTTTGGATGACTTCCCTGTGCACTAAGCACAAAATCCTTTTAATGGTCCAAAGTGAAGAATGTTTTTTTGAGTTCTGAACTTTGCAATATCCCTTGGTCAACCTGAGGACTTGACAACTTCTTAATAATAACTCCCAGGGTGTTATCCTTCTCCCTGTGGTGATGGATGTGGGTTAGACAGTACTTAGGGTCAAACTACATAGTATGGGAACCATGTGCTTAGAGTGAACATACTTTCTCTTTAAGAAATCATAAATAGCAGCTGTGGGATCCAGATCAGGGCTGCAGTATGGGCGAGAGGAGAGATCCAGTCTGATTCAACTGGGGGTCTCCACAGCAATTTGCCCTGGAAAGAAAACTCTCATTAGTACCAATGGGGGATTTCTTTCTGAGGCAAATAACAGTCATGGGTGTGCCTGATCTTGTGTGCAGGGCAAAGGATTAAATCCACCCTTCTCCCATGTTGATACTGTCCTGATTTGGGTCTCCATCGAGAATGTGCCCATTGGGATGTTCCAAAACTCTCCTGGAACTTCCCTTTTAATGCAGGTATATATTTATTATTTTACACATTTATATACAGCCCAAAGTTAGTGCACACAATAAAATACCACACAAAAGTTAACACAATTAAAACATTTAAACTCATTTTAAAAAAATACACTAAAAGCTTGATAGAAAATATGCATCAAGTAGCTTTTTAAAGGAAGGATTTATATACAGCCAAGAGGCTGTATATTATATACACAATAAAATGCAACACAAAAGTTAAAACCAAACATTTAAACCCATTAAAAATGTTTTAACTAAAAGCTGGATTGGAAAAGAGGCATTAAGTAATTTTTTTAAACAAAGGTCAAAAAGATGTGCCTTAAATGTCATTATAATGTGGGAGGGCTGTTCATCCAAATGGCCCCTGTACACACTATTTTTATGGGAGGATGTCTCAACAACTGCAGTCTTGATACAGTATGTCCCCTTCATAACTACAAGTGCTTGAGGCTGCATCATCCAAACTGGCCCAATGTTCACACAGCTCAAGTTGGGCTATGCAAAGTTACTGGAGCTCAGCCTCAAGAATAGTGCAAAATGGTCATTAAATATAGCGTTATGCTACATCAATATGGCATAGCTCACTGACTTCACTCCTTATTTACCAAACAAGGGCTAGCTTAATTTGACTTAATATCTAACTAGAAAAGTATTTAAATAAGATAAGCGCAATATAATATCACCTGTGCAGTGTAGATATTCATAGAGCATGGGGTCCCACGTTGACAGTGCAAATATTTGATAAGGCAGAAATATTTGATGAGGCATCTTTGCCTTGGCAGATGGAGGACACCTTTCAAACAGCCAGCAAGCTGCATGGTTTTTTTTGGCTCAGCAAGAGGGTTTCCACCCTATGCTCTTTAACCCTGCTAAGGCATTGCTGACCCGCAATCCACAGGAAGCGTAATTAGAGTGGTGATGCTACATATTTACATAATATAGTTTTATTTTCTCTGGTAAAATCTGCAGTCTCTGACCACACAGAAAAGGGTGGAAATGCGTACTTTCAAAAGGGGAGGGAGAGACCAGTTCCTATGTTGTTTTAAATTTTAATCTTTAGAAGCACAATCCTGTCTAGTGCACCACAAACTCATAGAGGGAGTGGGGCAGAGGGAGGAGAGGGCAAGAGGGAGTGGGGCATGGGAGGGTAGGGTAGGAGGGAGTGGGGCAGGGGGAGGAGAGGGCAAGAGGGAGTGGGGCAGGGGGAGGAGAGGGCAGGAAGGAGTGGGGCAGGGGGAGGAGAGGGCAAGAGGGAGTGGGGCAGGGGGAGGAGAGGGCAAGAGGGAGTGGGGCAGGGGGAGGAGAGGGCAAGAGGGAGTGGGGCAGGGGGAGGAGAGGGCAAGAGGGAGTGGGGCAGGGGGCGGGGAGGGCAAGAGGGAGTGGGGCAGAGGGGATGCAAGAGGGAGTGGGGCAGGGGGAGGGCAGGAGAGAGGAGCAGGGAGGAGGGGAGGGAGGGCAGGAGAGACTGGGGCAGGAGGGTGAGAGGGAGGAGAGGGTGAGAGATCGGGGTTGGAGGGGAGGGAGGGCAAGAGAGTGGGGCGGAAGGGAGGGGGAGGAAGGGAAGAGAGAGTGTGGTGGGAGGGAGGGGAAGAGAGGCAAGAGTGTGGGGCAGAAGGGAGGGAGGAAGAGTGGGGCAGGAGGGAGAAGGGAACAGCCAGCCCCAAAGAGCGCACAGATGCTCTGTGTGGGTTGGCTAGTCACTTTATAATCCTGTTAATAACCTAAACATTGTTGACAAAAAACTTTGCTTATAAAACACTGGTAAGTATCAAACCACACATCACTAACTCTAAAAAGGGTTTCCACCATAATCAATAAAATACAGGAGAACCCATTATTTGCAGGGGTTCCGTTCCATGGGGGCCCCTGCAGACAGCGAATCTGTGAACAATGGGGCATTAGGTTTATGGGAATTGGGGGGGTAGGTTTCCAGACTGCTCAAAATGGCCAAAAATCATGGGTTTTGCCTCCACACACACCCAAAAGTGCCCTACCAGGCTGCAGAGTGGTCCAGGACATCCAGGGGGCAGAAAATCAGTTGAAAATCAACTGAAAATCGCCATTTATGCCCCATTTTTTTTCAACTAAATGAGCCATTAAATGGCTCCCAAACACAAAATGGTGGCCGGAAATCTGGAAATGACCTCTGAAGAAATTTCTGGCCACCCCTGACCTGTGGATATGCGGGCTTAACTTTTTCCTCCCTGACCCCCCCCCCCACATATACCAAGGTCGGATGCATATACCGAGGTTGGGTACTAAGACTGTGGATACATAAAACCACAAGTGCTGGACCCACGATTAATGAGGTCCTCCTGTATATTATGTTCTTATAATGCACTCCTAGTTGAAGGAGTAAGAAAAGCCGACCGATGTAAGCATGGGCAAGATAAAACAAACCAACTGTAGAAGCAGATTATTAGTGGAATTTCCACAGGTATTCGATCTTAAATCTTTGCTTCTAACAGAAGGCTTCCCACTGAAATTAAAGCATCAAGACAAAGGGCATCGGAAAAGTAGAGACTGTTTTTATGCTCCAGCACTTTGGATTTTACTTTTTCTTTCAGGCAAGCAAATCTGCCAAATAGGTTTTATTGAACCAGGGTGCTCAGCCCAAAGTGTTTCTATTTAGGATGGCGCAAAAAAAAAAAAAAAAAAAGAAAAGAAATTTAAATCACCAGGTAACATTTCTTAGGCTATCTCCATTTTCAGCTCCATAAATATTCCCACAATGTACCAGTCTCAGTTTTCTATAGCATGGGGGAATTCACTTTGGCATCAGTCCACTTTGTAAAAAATAAAGAAATTGCTGCTTCCAAACATGCTGTAAAAAACTATTTCAGTGAAATAGTCTTCATGACACTGCTAAACTCCAACTGTAACCCTTGTCTAAAAAATAACTGTATTTGGTTTTGCAAAGAGATGATGAACAAAAGCCACATTTCTGGACCTTTATCAATCAAGATATTTAGCTCTCTTCATTTCAGGGTCCATTCTCATTAACTAATCTGCCACAGTTCTGAGAGCTGAGCTGGTTATATGAAAGCTAATGGCACATCTAGAATTCAGTATAGTCTGGCTGTCTGTGAACTACTGTGGGTGTGGGAAGAGGTACACTTGTGGCAATGTGCAAAAGTCCAGATTAGTATAATCAGTATTTATACAACTGTATCAGCATATGATATCTGACTGGAAATCAACAAAAGGGCTGGTTTGGACAATATTGTCCCAGTTCACACAATTAGGAAATGGATATGTCAAGAACGTGCCCATCTGGATGTCCTCTATGGACATCCCAACACTCTCTCGGCACATTCCTTTATTGCAGGGGCTGGGCAGTCATCCATTTAAACAAGTACTTGGAGCACATGTAGAGGGGCCATTCAGATGAACGGCCTCTACCCATGTGATAATGGGATGTACTGGAAGAGCATTAGGACATTTATTTTTATTTATTTATTTTTGCATTTTTGACATCCATGTTCTCAGTACATTCCCTCCCCAATTGCATGGTTATTGGCAGTATCGTCTAACTTTCAGGCAAAGATTAGCTTGAAACTGCACCTACCACTCACAGAAAGGATCATGAGAAAAATCTTGTGAACAAACCACCACAATGATTCCTCTCACTGCTATGCCAGTGCAGTTTCCCCCCAGATGAACATTAGGCCTTGACAATGAGATTTTTAAAAAGTTATTCTTCCCTAACTAGCCATTTGATCAAAACAAATATTTATGGAAAGCATACTGGACACCACAAGACAATAGACTTCGTATGTGAGTCTGGATATTGACTGTAATAGATAATGGAAAGTGATCATGAGAGGATTAGTTTAAAGTTCTTTGGAATTATTTGCATAACACACACGGAAACAGACAACTGTTTACATTAAGGAAGAGAGCTGTACATTCTAGATGAAGCAGCTATAATAAGGACTGTGAATTGCTTGTGTTACTTAGCACGTCCATGAGGTTTGAGAGATTTCGCGCTAAACAGGAAGCCAGAGACCAGACCTATTCCATTCTGTGGTGTAGAGTGACAAAAATAGTAAAGGACCAGCACTGTGGTATTACCTTCATGAATGCATAAGCTTAATCTACTGCACTTTTTATCCCTTATCAAAAGTTCTCTGTGAATATAGCATCTAAAGACAAAAGATACACCCTTGAATATTCCCGCATCAGATGTACCATCTTCTGCTATATGCCTGTGTGTATTCCAGGATTGTTGTGAGGGAAACGATTGTAAAATACTTTGTGCATTTGAAATGCTATCTAAAATGCTTGCTAAAGAATTTGTTTTGTTTTTTTAAAAAAAAATTACCTTTGCCCAAATGCATAAGAACATCCCCCTGCTAACTGAAGAAAACTGAGAAAATAGTTACTTTTAAAAGAAGTGATTCTCTTATATTTAGCAGGAAGAAAGCAACTGCCCCTATCCAACCCCAGCACAGCATCCTTCCAGTGGTTGTTTCTGGTGTCTAACTTACATTTCTTTTTTTTAAAAAAAAACAAACATTTTTGGAGCTCTTTTGAGACACGGAACTATCTTATTTGGAGTCCCCCTGCCTGATATAAACCACTTTGGGAACTTTTGTTGAAAAGCGGTATATAAATATTCATCATCATTGTCGTCATAGTAGTCGTAAAGGGCATACTACAGCCTCTGTATATCAAGGCCCTTTTGAAGCCTTATGAGAGTTTTAGGCTCTTAAGTCCATGGCTAGCCTGGTAATGGGGGAAGTTGACTGTCTGCAAACAATAAGCTGATTTGAACAATATGTCCAACCAGCCCTGCTCACTATGAGGGACATCAGTAGGCATGTCCTGCTCCCTATATGCCTCCCAGCTTGACTATTGCAATGCGCTCTATGTGGGGCTGCCTTTGTATGTAGTCTGGAAACTTCAGGTAGTTCAGAATGCAGCAGCCAGACTGGTCTCTGCGGCAACCCGGACAGACCATTTTATGACTGTTTTGAAACAGTTACACTGGCTGCCAATGTTTCCGGGCAAAATACAAAGTGCTGGTTATTACTTTTAAAGTCCTGAACGACTTGGGTCCGAGTTATCTTAGAGAGCACCTTCTTCTACATGATCCCCACCACACATTAAGGTCATCTGAGGAGGTCTGTCTCCAGTTACCACAAGTTCGTTTGGTGGTGACTCAGAGGTGGGCCTTCTCTGTAGCTGCTCCTGGGCTGTGGAATGCACTCCCAGCAGAAATCCGCAATCTTAATTCTTTATTGACCTTCAAGAGAGCCCTTAAAACCTATCTGTTTGTCCTGACCTTCCAGGGTTTTTAATTAGTTGTAATTGTTTTAATGCTGTAACCTGGTTTTCAGGGTTTTAATTGTTCTGATTGTTTAATTGTTTTTTATGATGTTTTAATTGTTAATTGATGTTTATATTTATATTTCTGTTTTAACTGTTATTGGTTTTAATGGTTTTGGTTTTAACTGTAAACTGCCCTGAGCCATTTCGGAGGGGTGGTATAAAAATCAAATAAGTAAATAAATAAACAAACAAATAAAGTTTCATCTGAACAGCTGGTGGCACTCCTCTCACTACATCACTAAAAATATTACACAGTTTGACACAGAAGATAATTTGGGACTTCATGGGGGTAAACAAGTGCAATTTGTTGTAAACCACCCTGAGCCATTTTCAGAAGGGCAGTATATAAATCAAATCAACCAATCAATCAACTCAAGGGATTCTAATATTGAAATCTGACAATATATGTACTGAGGACTCGCCAGAGGTGTAAAGAAGCCTTAACACAGACAGGCATGACAAAGTAAGATGACATACTATACCTCACTTCATATTATGCCCACAGTCTTATGATTGTGTGGGAATCTAGTAGGGCAGACACTATTTTTGGTTGGTGCCAAAAATAAAGGCAGTGATAGATGGTTCTAAGGAGGATCAACTACTCCACAGTATGGCAGCCAAGAACCCAATTGTTTCCCATGCAGGCAGTGTGGTGTAATGGTTAGAGTGTTGGGCTAGGACTGAGGAGGGGAGACCCAAGTTCAAATCCCCACTCAGCCATGGAACTCACTGGGTAACTCTGGGCCAGCCCCTTATTTCTCAGCCTAACCTACCTCACAGGCTTGTTGTGGGGCTAAACAAAATTGCATACTCCACTCTGGGCTCCTTGGAGGAAGAATGGGATAGAAATGCAAGTATGCATGTATGTATGTATGTATGTATTTACCGCCCCAAACTTCCATCTCTGAGCAGTTTACAGCAACATTAAGAAAAAGAAGACGAAACCGATATTTGAGGAAAAGAAGATGGAACCGATAACATCATCTGTTTTGCTCCCCTCGAGTGAATTACAACAGCTTGATAATAGCCTGGTGTGTAAAAGAAAGCATTTACTGTTTTGATAATTGTAAGGCAGGGTCTTGAAAGTAATTTATAACTGTCTGAAACTCTAACCTCGTAAGCAGTAAGGATGCCAAGCCGAAGACCACACAGCATGGATGAGTGGGTAGCATGCACGTTTCATACGCTATAATTTAATTGTAAGCACTTCCAAAAAACCTCATAATTACTTTAGAAAGCAATTTAAACACCTAATAAAAGGATGTCTCAGCTTGCCTAAGAAATTAAAGGGCACTTGCAACCTATCATTTTAGAGCCTCTTCCAAACTATAAGATTAATGTCATGCCTTGGAATAATTGTCACTTGAGGAAACATTAAACAAGTCACTTGAATTCATATTTAGGTTCCTGAATAAGTGTGATAGTCTTGTATATCGGGCCCCCCACTTAGAAAATAGCAACCTGAATGCAGTTACACACAAATTAGGTCATAATGGAAGACAACCTCTCCCTTTCATCATTTAGTGCTGTTGTACCAAAGAAAACTACATGGCTCTGTAGTCACCAGGAGTCGACACCAACTTGACGGCACAACTTTTACTTAGCTGCAAGTTCAGAAGTTATCTCAGCTTATAATGAGCTCCTTTTAATATTTCAACAAAGATTCAAGCTTGCCAGCTGGAACTTTAAGGACTTCTCTACATTCAAAATAAGATACACTTTGTAACATCAAAGGCTGTCTAGAAATCACAAAATTATCTCCAAAGAGATTGGCATGATCCACTAATTTAACAGGTTAATTGCTTAATCATCTCCTTTACCGTTGTTCTTGCTGTACATCTGATCTGTAAAGTCTGTTTATTTGTTATTTGGCCCCTGGGACTCTGGCTTGGGATTGTGCAACTTCTCTGCTCTGTTCACTGTAGGTGGAAGTTACCAACTTAATCGGGGAGAGTCGGCATACACAAGGTCTTATGGTGCACTTATCTTCTGCCCATGAGAAAGGAGAGAGAAGCAGAGTGGAGTATGAAGCCTCAAATTCACCCCCTGTCTCATCATGAACAGATGAGCCTGAACAAGGAAGGGAACTGGAAGGGTCATTTTATGTTGAAGTACAGCAGTTAGGTCACCTGATCTGACTCAATCTGTGGTACACAGCAAAGGGGGCTCTGCCTTTCCTCCAGTTTTTGTGAAGAAAATCCCTCATGTCTCAATTTGCTCCTGAAGTAGCTAAACACCAATTCTGTCCTACCCCACAGTTATTGAACTGAGGGCCAAACTAGACAAGACACATGAGATCCATAATCACAAAGCCTTTTCTCTCCCAGCCCCAGTTCAGAGCAGCCAGAAAATCGAGGAAACTGAGTCGAGGAAGTAGTACTTGGGGTGGGTGTTTAAAAAGATGTCAGGGGACCTTTTATCTCATAGTTTGATCTGCTGTCTCATGTAGCTTATATATGTGTATGTTTTAAAATGTTGTTTGCTAAAACTATAATACAGTTATATATTAACTGGGGTGGGGGGAAATCTGCTGGAGAATTTGCATCTCAGATCTCCCATGGCATATTTAGTAAAGCATTAAAAGCCAAACAACACCTTCCATAAAGCATGTGCTTGGTGACTGCAGGGTTTTTTTCAACACAAATAGCAACAGTGGGATGACTGATCCAGATTGGGACCATGCTGTAGAGGTGGGGCATTCTAAAAAATTGCCCATGCTACATGATCAAGATCACCTGCTCCACCCAATATTAGTCCCATTGTCTCACCCAATATTAGTCCCATTAGCCCCAATATTAGTTAAGCACAGAATAGTCAAGCACATGCTTTATGCCTCTGAGTGACATTGTACTGCTTTGGACAACATATCCAGTTGGCCACACCCACCACACAATGAAGGACATCTTGCTCTTCCTCCTGGAAAGCCATTCTGCTTTTCATAACTGCAAAGGATGGTTTGTCTGAATCGTTCCCTCCCATGTGTGGTGTTTTGGGTTAATCCATTCCTTGATCCAGGCCAGCTTTTGAATGGGGCTTGAGTTGCTTGTATTCCAGTCCTGGAGTAGAGGCTGGGCTAACAAAACAGCCAGCAGCAAGAGCAAAAAGAAGCTGTCTGCACTTGCCTCTCTGTACAGAATATCTATTTCATTAAACTATTAATATTCCTGATTCCACTCCTCTGCTTTATCCTTGCAACTCTTTCCTCTGGATTCTACACCATGGATTTAAATCCACTTCTCTTAGGCGTTTGGAGGGTGTATTTCAGACATATTGTTCAAACCAGCCCATTATTTCTTAAAGGTATATACAGGAGAATTGCTTGCTAATCCAATTTAATTTTTGGAGGAGAGCTGGTCTTGTGGTAGCAAACATGACTTGTCTCCTTTGCTAAGCAGGGCCACCCTGGTTGTACATGAATGAGATACTACTTGTGAGCAGGATAAGATAGTCCCCTTAGGGGATGGAGCCACTCTGGGAAGAACACCTGCATGCTTCCATTCAGAAGGTTCCAGGTTCCCTCCCTAGCATTTCCAAGATAGGGCTGAGAGATAACCCTGCCTGCAACCTTGGAGAAGCAACTGCCAGTCTGGGTGGACTGTACTGAGCTAGATGGACCAATGGTCTGACTTGGTAGAAGGCAGCTTCCTATATTCCTATGTTCCTAAACATTACATAGAGGCTATTCACACAATGGGACGAAATCGGGCTAGCCTCCGCTACCCCGATTTCGTCCCACCATGGGAACCATCGGGCTCGGCTGCAAGCCCGGTGGTTCCTGAGCGGGTAACCTGCTCAAGCAGCCCCCCACTTAAACCGGATTTGCGGAGCGAGCGCTCCGCAAACCTGGTTTTTTTAGATCGTGAGTAGCCGTGGCACAGCTCTGTGCCACAGCTACTCATGAGTAGACCCCCAGCGGGAGGCTGAAAAGCAGCCTCCTGGCTTGGGGGTCTCTCCAGTATGCCCTGCATGCTCATGCAGGGCATACTGAACTCCCCAGCCCCTGCTGGCTCCGACATGGAGCCGGCAGTCATGTGGGTGGCTGATCTGCCCGATCATCTGCGGGAAGAGCAGGACCACTCTCCCTGCAAACCCGGACAAAGCGTGTCTCACTGATCATGAGACTCGCCTCACAGAGTTTTTGAGTAGCTCCAAAATGCAGGTCCATATCCAGAAAGACAGGCATTGGTGAATCCTGGCTAACTGGTATTGGCTGTTCAAATCTTCTGTTTACTTACCAGAGACAGCAAACAGAAACCTACAATGGATGTGAGCATAAAGTAAAGGGGTAAATGTTTACAGCTGATTAGCTCAATTGTTATCATATTGAAAAGACTCCAACAAATTAAGAAAATGCCAACAGCCCATTGTGCCAGGCAGGGTGTAATCACCAAGTGTGAGAGGCAAGTCCAAAGTAGCTCTGGCACTGTTAGGAGAAAAGGCCGATTATCCTTGTCAGCTTATTAGCTTTAGGATTTGGACTGGAGACTTACATTAAAAAACTTCTTGATTTCCTTTTGTCTAGTGATCTTGTGCCTCTGAATCAGAGAACACTCCCTCCCCCCCCTCCCCCCAGCCAATATTTGAGGGTTTTTCAAGAAAGAAAATAACCCCAGTTTGGAGAACATTCAGCATACTCTTTCAGATATTTATTCACAGAAGGAAGTTGAAAATTGTCCCCCATGTGAGGTTCAGTGAATCCTTTCTAAAGAATAACAATATTGTGAAATTTGGGGGAGGGAGAGGAGAGCTGGTCTTGTGGTAGCAAGCATGACTTGTCCCTGTTGCTAAGCAGGATCCATCCTAGTTGCATATGATGGGAGACTACATGTGTGAGCACTGTAAGATATTCCCCTTAGGGGACGGGGATGCTCTGGCAAGAGCAGAAGCTTCCAAGTTCCCTCCCTGGCATCTCCAAGATAGGGCTGGGAGAGATTCCTGCCTGCAACCTCAGAGAAGCTGCTGCCAGTCTGTGTAGACAATACTGAGCTAGATGGACCAATGGTCTGATTCTGTATAAGGCAGCTTCCTATGTTCCTATGATTATGTGCCCCTTCCTCAGCATTATAAACTGGGTTGGGAGGTAGATGTTTTTCCCATGATTAATTGTAGAAAACTATCCATGCATCCTATTTCATCTTCCAAGATTGCCTAGAACAAGGGCTCTCAAATTTGGGTCCACAGGTGTTGGACTACAACTCCCATCATCCCTGTGACATAGGGTGAAAGGGTCAAACCCCTGTCCTCCTTGGCATCATGGTCCCAATTCAGTCCAGACGCACTCCAGCTGCTAAAAACAAACACAACGCCTAAAAGACAATCATGTGTTGAATGCCACATCTAGTTTAACTCTATATGTTCTTCTGCCCAGGGTCCCTGGGAGATCAGCAGGTGGAAATGGAGCTGCTGCAGCTCACAAAAATGAGTCCTGAGCACAGCAAACCAAACTGTTCTGACGGCAGGCAATGGCAGAAGGTCAAGCCAGGCCAGTAGCCAGCCTCAAAATTTGTATGTGCGTGGGGGGGGGGCGTTGCAGAAGTCAGGGGAGGCAGGTTATAAAATTATAGCAAGCCTGCCCAATGCAAACATGTCATACTGCCTGCCAGTCACAGGGGACAATATTATATACCCCTTCCATGCCTCAGATAAGTCAAGGTCATTTTCTTGGTTAGGTCCCAGCCTCAGGTTATGAGGTTCCCAGTTCAAGCCCTGGAGTCCATGACACTGTAGCAATTCTTTCGATATCACTTTCTGGATTTCCTGCTATGACTGCCTCATTCTCACATCACACTGTGTTTGTGTGACAGCAGGAGCCATCTTAACCTATTTGTGTACAAACATCTCTCAATGAGGCAGTGATGAATCACTTCTGTTTCTGCATTCAGTTATCACTTTCTAAGGATATATATATATATACTGGCAGTTTTATTATCACAGGAATGCAATCAGAAGAGGCCAAAGTACCCGTTGTTTCAGTTTCAGGTACACCTTGCCAGAATACTCTATCCCTGCGCTTGTGGCTGTACTGCACACTTGTACAATTCTGCTTCATATTTTCTGAACTTTCTGGCCAGTCTCCTTTGGAGAAGGGACCTATATTTCTGCAATGCAAGGAGAAACCAGGGCCAGTGGAGTGTGAGAGAGAGAGTGTGTGTGTGTATTACTAAAACAGAGCAGGGGAAAATCTAAACACATAACATCTAAACACTAAACATCAAAACACATAACTTTTTAAAAAGTCTTTAAAGACACATCTGTTCACCCAGGCTTTTAACCAACACTGTTTTGATTGTTTTTAATGTTGTTTTAGAATATTGTTTTTAAAATATTAAATTGTTGTGTTTTAAATTTCTTGGTTTTGTTTTTAACGAATGTTTTAATGTTGTTTTTATCTTCTTGTAAACCATTCAGTGACGTACATTTTGGGCGGTATACAAATGTATAAAATAAATACATAAAATAAATAACTCCAGCTGCTCTGATCAGCTGGAAGCTCCCCACCGCTCCTGTGCAGCACTTTTTTCTCTCCTTCAAATTAAAGAAAATGCTGGGCAATCGAATCACAGACCTCCTGCATAGTTTGTAGTTTGGCTTTCAGTGCAGGACTAGCATGGGCAGGAGGTCACAGTTCCTAGGACGACCAGCAACCTCCAAACAAGAGCCTGAGAGGGAAAATGTGCTGGAGGGTGGGGTTTGCTCTGCTGTTATTGCCCCAGCAGGGATGACTCTAAGGGACAGAAGTTGCACCCCACAAAATATGTCCCATTCCCCCTTTCACTCCTCCACCCACCAGACTGGAACTTTATAGCAAAGTTTCAGGCAATACGGCCACATTATATTATGGTCCTAAAGCGTGAATTACCGTATTTTACAGACTATAAGACGCACCTTAATTTTAATCCAGTTTTTCAGAGTTTTAACATATTAAACTGTTAAAACATATAAGACGCACCTGAATTTTGGCGGATATTTTTTGAGGAAAAAAGTGAGTCTTATAGTCCATAAAATACGGTATGTTATTTTAAAAGGCCTCTCTGTTGCTGTGCTGCAGTGCAGGACCCCTGTAAGTGTTGGGGGGGGCGGGTTTCCTGGGCGGCTGCCCCTTGTTGTATTCTGTCTAGCAGTCCTTTATGTTTTGTTAATTAAAAGTTTGTCCCAGTGGGGATCCTGTAGAAAGTGTGGGGGGTGGAGTCAGAAAGGAAAGGGAGGGAAAGAATTAGGGGGGAAATGGAGTTGTTTTTGAATAAAGCTTAGTTAAACACAGGATTGTTTTGTATTTAGGAGGGAAACAGCTATAAAACACACTCTAGCCCTGTATAGAAGTGTTACCTTGTCTTGCCCAGTTTGCAGGGATAACCTGACCTCTCTCTTTACAGCCACTGGGAAGACAGCCGTGCTGTGACCTAGAAGACTAACTTGTTCCCTGCTGCACTACAGTTTTGTTATGCTATTCTAAATGCTACCAAAAAATACGTAATTTGCACAGGGAAGGGGGTAATGGCATCGTAACAGCCACTCTAATTGCTCTACAATATCATAGCCCGAAAGGGGGTGTATATTCAGAAATCTCATCTGTTCTGAATAATTTATGCAGAACTGATTATGAAAAAGCATTTAGTTAAGAATGTTGCTAGTGACAAGTTCTGATGTTGAGAAGCGTGTAGATGGTAGATTCCACCTGTCAGGATGCCGTGTTACCTGGTTGCCCTATGGAGTCCGGCAGAGAGCACAGCGTCCCTCCTTTGGGGCTTCTGTCTTCCCCCTTTGAATGAGATGGTTCCAGGCTACTCAGGTCACGGTAGGGTTGAGCAGGTGAGGCAGGGAGAGTGGCAGGGAACAGCTCCAGCACAGCCACCATACTGGGCCTGGCAGGAGGCAGGAAGTGAGTCCAGGGAGGGGGCAGAGCTTGGAGTAGGCTTTAAGCCTTGTCAGCTCTGGACTTGGGAATTTAAAGCCAAGGCAGCCGATGAGGAGAGCTGCTCTTGAGCATAGGAGCTGGAGTTCGCTGGAGAGGGAACCGGCTGGATGCAGCAAGCCAGGAGGAGGACTAAGGTGATGAAGTAACCTCCTCTCCTGGCTTACTCTGAGGCTGACCTTGGCTGTTCCCACCCTGAGATTCTGGAGTCAAAAGAGGCCAGGAACACACCTCCTCCCCCTTGGAGGTGACACAGCCATTAACATATTTTTTTTTAATAAGACACCCTCTGAAATGTATATCAAGATTCAAGAAGACACATGATTCCTGGGGGCCCCCAAAGCAAAACATTGATAGAATATGTTTTAAATTATACTTTTTTCAATCAAGCTCATGGAAATAACTGGGGAAGTCTTACCTATCAGTTAATAATGTACTGTATATATAATTTTCACACATTTCTAAATATGTGTATTTCTAATAAAAAGGTACTTGTTCTGTTTGTTATAAAGAGGTACAGATTAGGTGCATGAACAGGCGCTTGGCCAGTGTGGCGGTGGGGGGAGGTTACCTTTATGGAGCAGGGAGGTTGCTCATCCCCACCCACTGTGTTTCCCCTGCTGGTATTGTCTCCAAAACCAGTGGTGCGAGGCAACAACATACCTCCTTGCAGCCCCAGTCACAGTCGGACTGCCACAGATAACCGCCCCCCCCCGCTGCCGAACCGGCCCGAACTCTAGACCTCCGAACCGGTTCGTGCACATCCCTAGTGCAGATGGACTAAGAAGCCTTAAAAGCAACCTACTTCTTATCTCAGTGCAGAACTGAAATTATAGCATTTTGCAAACGCTGTTGATTTAGAAAAGAAATATTTATTAAAACTTGATATGTGCCTTTTAAAACTCAGTGCCAATCTACACGGATGACCTGTCATCTTATCAGCAAATTAACAAGGGAATGTGCAGATTGATATTTACAGGTCAATGGAGTCTATAAGGAAGTTCCCTCTGACTTTGAAAGCAGGCCAGCATGTATTTTCACAAAGTTGTTTGTTTAAAAGATAAGGATCTGTTTCCAAAGAATAAATGGCAAAGAAAATATCCCACAGGTTAATTAAAAGTGGGCATACATGTGGGCTGCCCACAATGCTTAAAATCCGGCAAAGGATTAAAGGCAGCGGGGTGGGGGGAATACTACAGATTTTGCCCCACTTTGGGGATTCTACTTCTTAGGAAATGACTCAAAGGGGGATAATGCTCTTGTTCAATTATATTCCTACTTGCTACACTGCGGCTGTGAACTGGAGTGTACCTACTGGTGGATTTCTGCCAATATAAAATAGCAAAGTAAAGGGCTTGGAGATCCCTCGTGACAGCATGAATCTTCTTTTAATAGATGAGAATTTTAGAGTTGGGAGGAACTTGAGTGGAATTCTAGAGGGCTTCCAGTCCAATCCCTTGTTCACTGCAGGAACTGCTACAGCATCCCTGGCAGATGGTCTCCAGCCTCTATTTGAAAACCTCTGCTGAGCCTATCACTGCATAAGGCAGACTGTTCTGCTGCTGAACAGCTCTTACAATTCGTACATTCATCTAAATGCCTAGCTAAATTAGGAGTGTGCACTAACTGTTCCGGGTGCTTCAGTTCAAGTCTGAACAGGACTCGAACCGGACCGATTGGTTCACATGCCAGTTCTGCTGAACCAGCCAGTGGTTCAGTTCATCTCTAGAGCTAGGGTTGAACCAGGTCAACCCCGGTTCTATTGCTTGTAAAGGGAAATCTTTTTAAAGGGTGAGCAGGGGGACATGGGGGAGGTTACCTTACCCGCCACCACGGCATGACTTCTCAGAGGCATGGTTCAGATCAAACCGATTTGGCCCAGTTCAACCAGTTCTAGTGCTTGTAAAGGGGAGTCCGGTAAGGATTCCCCTTTACAAGCACCTGGGAGAACCCTATGGGGTTTTAAAAGGGCTATGGGGTTTTAAGATGCCAATGCGGTACAGCTTCTCAGGGCACTAGTTCAAACTGAACCGGTTTAGCCCGTTTCAATTGGCTTTAGTGATTGTAAAAGGGGATTCGGTAAGAATTCCCTTTACATGCACCTGGGAGAACCCTATGGAGTTTTTAAAAGGGTGGGGTGGGTGGGAGGTTATCTTACCCACCGCAGCAGCGGCATGGCTCCTTGGAGGCAGTGGCAGACAAGTGGCAGGTCCCCTGGGCACCACCAGTGCTCTCCCATCATCATTGAGGTTTAGAGTCTTAGCGGCTATACCTCTCTGCAAGGGTGGTGGGCTTATAAAAATGGCCCTCCCCTGGAGGCTGATGGTCTCCGATGGATTCCTGAGAGCTCTGGGGGATTTTCCAGCTGGTACAGCAGTCACTCCTGTTGAAGCTCTAGTTGCTCTCTGGAATGGAGAGGTGGCTCGGGCAGTTGACAAGATCGCTCCCAAGTGCCCTCTCCCGCAAAGCAGAGCCCGTGTAGCACTTTGGTACACACCTGAGCTGAGAGTGATAAAGCAAGCTGGGAAAAGACTGGAACGTAAGTGGAGGAAAACTCGGGGTGAGTCAGAGCGAACACAGGTTAGGGCTCACTATCAAGACTACTCTGTGGCAGTGATAGAACAGAAGAAACACTTTTTTTCATCCACCATTGAATCCTCTCAATTTTGTCCAGCGGGGCTCTTCCAAGTGGTGCAGGGCCTTTTGAAATCTGGCCCTGGGCAGGATGCATTAGAACCCTCGGTAGTACACTGTGACGCATATGCACAGCACTTTGAGGGTAAAGTCTCACATTTGCCATGAGTTGGACACTATGGCTGATGCAGGATCATTGGGATAGGTGCCCACAGTAAAACCTGGTCTAGCTTTCCTGGAGGAGTTTCAATTATTGGTGCCCAAGGATGTGGACAATGTGTTCAGTCGAGTTCAGCCAACAACATGCATCCTTGACCCTAGCCCTTCATGGCTTATTAAATCGAGTAAGGAGGGAATTTGTAGCCGGGTCCAGCAGGTTCTAAATGCCTCATTGAAAGAGGGAGCAGTCCCAGCTTCATTGAAGCAACCTATTATTCAACTGCTCCTAAAGAAATCCAGTCTGGACCCAGAGGATGTAAACAACTATAGGCCTGTGGCCAATATTCCCTTCCTCGGCAAGGTGATTGAGCATGTAGTGGCTGACCAGCTCTAGACACTCTTAGAGGAAATGGACTATCTAGATCCATTTCAATCAGGCTTCAGGCCTGGCTTTGGAACAGAAACTGCTTTGGTCGCCCTGTGGGATAACCTATGCAGAGAAAGAGACAGTGGGAGTGCAACCTTGTTAATTCTCATGGATCTCTCAGCAGCTTTCAATACCATTGACCACAATATTCTTTTGGATAGGCTAGCCAAGTTGGGGGTTGGAGGCACTGTTTGGGGGTGGTTCCACTCCTACCTTGAGGCCCGTTCCCAAAAGGTGGTGCTGGGGGACTACTGCTCAATCCCTTGTGCTATGGGGTTCCCAAGGTTCCATTCTTTCCCCTATGATATTTAACATCTACATGAAACTGCTGGGAGAGGTCATCAAGTGATTTGGCTTGTGGTATCAATATGCAGATGACACTCGGTTGTATCTCTCCTTTTCATCAGATGCAGGTCAAAAGCAGTGACTGTCCTGAATCGGTGCTTGGATGCAGTAATGGACTGTATGAGGGTGAATAAGCTGAAACTCAATCCAGACAAGACAGAAATTCTGTTGGTTGGTGGTTCCTCTGCCCAGGTGAATGATGTTCAGCCTAATCTAGATGGGGTTGCACTCCCCCTGAAGGACCAGGTTTGCAGTTTGGGGGTGCTCATTCATCCAGCACTGCCGCTAGAGGCTCAAGTGGCCTCTGTGGCTCGGAGCACCTTTTATCAGCTTCAGCTGATACACCAACTGCGACCTTACCTGGACAAAGACAGCTTGGCCACAGTTACTTATGCTCTGGTAACCTCTTGCTTATATTACTGCAATGTGTTGTACATGGGGCTGCCTTTGAAAACGGACCAGAAACCGCAGCTAGTACAAAATAGGGCTGCGAGATTATTAATTGGGACTGGACATTTTGATCATATCGCACCAGTGCTTCGTCAGCTGCACTGGCTCCCAGTCCATTTCTGGGCCCAATTCAAAGTGCTGGTTTTAACCTTTAAACGGCTTGGGACTGGGTTACCTGAGAGAGCGCCTTGCCCCATATGTCCCTACCAGATCCTTAAGATCTTCTTCGGAGGCCCTCCTTTGTGTGCCTCTGCCACACGAGGTGAGGCAGGTAGCTACCAGGGAGAGGGCCTTTTCAGTGATTGCTCCCTGTTTATGGAATAGCCTCCCCAGTGAGATTCACCTGGCTTTAACATTTTGTTCTTTTAGATGCCACGTAAAGGCTTTTGTTCACCCAGGCCTTTGAAATTCTGGTTTTCAGATCTGATCTGATTTTTACCTAATTTTAAAATGAGTTTTTAAGCTGCTTTTTATTGTGTTTTGTATTTTCTTTTCTTCTTTTTTGTCTGTTATGATTTAATGTGTTATGTGTTTTTATTGTATGTTTTAATCCTCTGTTGTGAGCCACCCAGAGAACAATTTGTTATGGGGCAGCTAACAAACAACAATACTGTAATAAATTTATTTATTATCATTATCATTATTATTATTATTCACGCAGGCAGTGGCCCGGTTCGTGTCACCACCCCCGCCAGCCCAAGTTGATGTGGGGTATGTCAGCAGAGCTTAGGGGAGCTGCCGCAGGTCCTCAACTGCCCCCGAGGACCCACACCAATGCCGCGGTAGGTAAAGTAGCCTCCCGCCCACCCTTTTAAAACTCCATGAGGGTTCCCCCAGGGATTCCCCCTTACAAACACTAGAACCGGTAAAACTGGGCCAAACTGGTTTGAGCTGAACCGGGCCCAGTCCGGCTTGAGGTTGGACCCCCACCCCCACCACCGTTTTGGAGGGCCACTCTGGTTTGAGCTCAAAACGGTCAAGCCTAAATCTGCTTCCTTTCCACTCATCGGTTCTAGTCCTGCCCTCAGGAGCAACAGAGAACATGTCCAGTGTTCACTCTAACAAAGATTCCCAGATTTTGTTGACTACAACTCCCATAATACCCAAGCAAAAGCCATTACAGCTGGGGATTCTGGGAGTTGTAGTCAACATCTGGAAATCCTTGTTAGAGGGAACACTGAACAAGCCCACCTCTTCCTTCAGATATTTGAAGAAACTAAGGTATCATATCCCACCCACTCTGCCCACTTAGTCTCTTCTTCTCCAAGCTAAACATATCCAGCTCCTTCAACCGCCCCTCATGGGATTTGGTTTCCCAGAGCCTTCACCAGCTTTGTTGCCCTCTTCTGGACCCATTCCAGTTCTCAATGTCCTTCTAATATTAATAAACTGGAACTTTGGCAGACTATTAAAAGCAACAGAGACTTGCACAATATTCAGCTTTCTCTCTACTGTTCCTCCCATGACCCTTGCCTTAAAGGAACTCCTCTTTGTATGGAAAGCTATCCAGACGCCATACTTTAGGATAGCTCTCTAGTTCTTCATGCAGCCACGTATGAACATCCTGGATGCTGAACCTACTGGCTTCCTGCTGTTTCTGTTAGGAACAAAATATAGACCAATGCAGCCATTGCAAGGCTACATTACATAGTTGTTGTATGGAGGAGAGGCCAGTACGGGTGCCTCAGAGCGGGGCGGTGAGAGGCACCTTTAAGCACAAATCAATAGCTCCACTCCGGAAGTAAGTGAAAAGTACCCCAAGCAGCAGCACGCTGCCCGACACTCCCTGCAGCAGTGGAAGTTACTTCAGATGTTATTGCCATTCTTGTGAGCAGCAGGGGGAAGCCCTGCCCCTGCCGTATCACTCATCCCCCACAGGTCCGCCCACCATCACGGAGAGGGCTTTTCCCGCTTCAGGCAAGCCCTGCCCAATCCGTGAGCAGTGGGACGCAGGGATGACGCGGCAGGGGTGTGATTGCCTCCCACTTCACCCCTCTGCTCATGGGTCCAGCAATAACATCTGGAAAGGAAAGGAAAGATTGTGCCGTTGAGTTGGTGTCGACTCCTGGCGACCACAGAACCATGTGGTTCCCTTTGGTAGAATACAGGAGGAGCTTACCATTGCCTCCTCCCGCACAGTATGATATGATGCCTTTTCATTACCTTCCTATATTGCTGCTGCCCGATATAGGAGTTTCCCATATTCTGGGAAACATACCAGCAGGGATTCAAACCAACAGCCTCCTGCTCTCTAGGCAGGTTGCTTCCCCGCTGCAACATCCGAAGGAGCCTCTTTAAATTTCAGCAACGTGGCCAATTACAGACACACACACACACACACACACGTCAGCACAGGTGGATTCAGAATCCATTTCCTTCTGTGGCCTGAAGCAAAGGATAGCAGGTTTTAAAAGAAAAAAGTGTGCTTCATGTGAAGCATCTAGCCCATTACAGAAAATGCTAGCAAGCATTGCCCATATGCTAGACATACTGAAAGGGAATGCTTGCTAGCAAGTACTACCCATCTCCTTGGCATAATGAAACTGGCACATCTGATCAGAACATGAAAATACTGCCTGCTCAGCAGGTAAATTCCAGAAGCGCTCTTGTTCCCATCAGAAAGAGACACGGTCAACCGATGCAGCTTGCTAAAGACAGGCTTGCTTGCTTTGCTTGACAAGGTTGGGGGCCAAATAAGGAGCTTTATGTAACAAAATTGGTAACACAAACAGTATAAACCAAACTCTTAGTCAGCAGGTGAGCATGTAAAGGTGGAGGGCTCATAAAAAGAACTACCCTACTCGGGTAAATGCCAAACCAGAGCCAGGATATCACTAGTTAAAGCGGCATGCGGGCTTTAAAAAAAAAATCCTTTGAATTTTGTCCCTCTTTGAACTCTGCATCCCCAGAGGGTTATGCTGTGCAGAAGTCCCTCCAAATGCTACTTGGCGAACCAGTCTTGGCGGTTATTGGTGTTTCCCTTGGGTTTCTTTTTAGACTGTGAGCCCCTTTTAGGACAGGGAACCATCTTCTCATTCCTTTTGCTGTACAGGATAAACCACTTTGAAAACCTTTTTGTTGAAAAGCATCATCTATATAATTAATTATCTTAGCCGCCATGCATGTCTAGGATTTGGCAGCGGAACTCTCGCGGCACGCTGCAAGAGTTCCGGTGAGAGGCCGGCGGAGTGAGGAGGAGAGGGGGAAGAAAGTGCCGGTGCTGGCCGGCCAGCGGGCAAGCAGGTTGGGGGGGGGGGGAGAAAAAAGCAGCAGTGGCAAGCGGGCCAGCAAGAAAAGCGGCAGCGATGGTGGTGGGCGGGCCAGCGGGCGGGAGAGAAAGACAGCGGCGGGCGGGAGAGAAAAGTGGTGGTGGCGGCGGGCGAGCAAGAGAAAAGCGGCGGCGGGCGGAATGAAAAGCAGCAGCGGCGGGAGGGCGAGGGGAGAAAAAAGCCGCCCGACCGGTGAAGCTCTGTGTGGGGAGAGGAACGGGAGGGGAGGAGGGCTAGAGAGCACGGGGCTGGAGGGAAGGGGAAGAGAGGAGAGATCATGGCAGGAGGAAGAGGGAGGGGAAAACTGCCATCCCCAAAGCGCTGCACAGATGCTCTGTGTGGGGTCAGCTAGTACAAATATATTCTGAATACTGGAATAATATACTGGACAAAGTAAGTGTCTTAGAAAGGCTCTGTTTGTTTGCTCTTTTACCTCCATTATAAAGCATATGTTGGGTTAACTGCATCAACCTCAGTTTCATGTAGATTTAACTTAAAGTAAAGTTCGCCGTCAAGTCGATTTTGACTCCTGGCGCCCACAGAGCCCTGTGGTTTTCTTTTGGTAGAATACAGGAGTGGTTTACCATTGCATCCTCCCGCACAGAATGAGATGATGCCTTTCAGCATCTTCCTATAGCGCTGCTGCCCAATATAGTACCAGCAGGGATTCAAACCAGCAACCTTCTGCTTGTTAGTCAAGCATTTCCCCGCTGTGCCACTTAAGGTGACTACCATTAAATAAATCAGGAGCCCTAAGCATTCAACCAGAAATGCCCCAAGACGGATTGTACATGCCAACTAAGGAAGGGCATCATAGTGGGGCTTTGTCATTAGATAGTGAATGGGGGTGTATTTATTATTTATTTAACATTTGCAGGAGGGAAGGGATCAGAATGACATCAATGTCAATGGGTGAGCCACAGTTGAGCAACTGCATTATACCAAGTCAGATCATTGGTCCATCTAGCTCAGCATTGTCTATACTGACTGGCAGCAGCTCTCCAAGGTTTCAGGCAAGAGTATTTCCCAGCTCTACCCTGGAGATGTCAGGGACTGAACCTGGGACCCGGCATGCAAGCAGGTGTGCTACTGCTGAACTATGGCCTCATCCCCTAAGGAATCTTACAGCAGACAATGTTCACATGTAGTCACCCATCCAAAAGCAATCCAAACATGTTGGAAGTGAAGGGCTTTGTGCTGTCTCATGTCTCAGTGACAGAGGTGGACAGACTAGTGAATTAGAGGGCTAGAGAGGTCAAGACATTGGTCATCCCTTCTCTACTGCTTTGACACTATCCCTTTGGTATGTAGATTGCTATTCTTAGGGACTTCCTGCCTGCCTGCCTGGCCACTTCCTCTTCCTTTCTCTTTCCTTTCTTCTCCCTTGCAATATGCAAGCTCCTCTCTCCTTGCACCATGTGTGCAGAGATGCATCCGTCTGCATCCAGATAGCTAGATAGATTAGAGATCCTATCTCTCCACTTTACTATCTAGAATGGAGTTCACTAATAAATACTCATTATATTGATTTGAAACTATGAACTGGCTCCAAGTTACTGGCTCCAAGTCTGCCTGGGCAGACTCCGCTGTGTTGTGCCTCTGTGCACTCTGCTATATTAGAAGGGTATCTCTTACCAGAGAGAATTCCCAATAAACACATGTACACACTCACACATGTTCTTGTGTAAATGACTGTACCTGTGTTCATTTTAAAAGTGAATGGTACACGGTACAGATAGGAAGGGAGGAGCTGTACCCGTGTTCAGCATAAAGTGTGAATAACTGTACCTGTGTACAGATCTGTACCTGTGAACACTGGACACTTGTTGTACAAATGTCCAATATAATGCCTGAATAGGGCTCTAGATGCTCTTTATTGTGATTTATGGGAACAGCAGTGGGTTCTGGGAGACTGGGAAGACTTCTTTTCAAATAAGAATGGGAGTCATAGATCTGCCCTTATTGTGGACTCTCCTAAGCCATCCCATGAAAAAGAGAGCCCCCTGCCTTGGAAGCAGAACTGCATATAGTGGCACTCTACCAACCGAACCTCTCTAGAAAAGCCCAGAGCTTCTTAATCAGAATCCATAAGACCCTGTGTAGAAGGGGGTGCTCAAATGCTTTAGGTGTGCAGGTGCATAACATTCCCCATTCTAGAATTGGGGACCATGACTAATTAAAACAAGGATCTACTACAAGTGAAGCCAGAAGAATTTTTAAGCCTGCATTCACACAGTCGTTACTATCTGAGCCCTGCAAAAATGATTGTGGGAACTCAGAATTTCCGGGCATTTCCGGGTGGGATCAGATTCTTGTTATCTATTCTGGTTAAATGCAGGATAACCACAGCAGTTTTACCAGGCTTGTCTGGAATTTCTGGGTTCTCACAATCAGCTCTGCCGAACTCAGTTATCTCGGTTAACTCTTTCACCAGGATCACTGTGACTGTGTGAACACAACCTAAGATGTCTAAGCTCTGGATCATACATTCAGGCAGGGGCAGCACTTTTCCACGTTGGAGGGAAAGTGCATGTCCCTCCCCTCCACTTTGTAGATCACCTACAGTGCACACCAAGCCTTGTGCATGAATGACCAATCACACGGAGGCCTGCTTTGCATGATTCTTCATGTGGAAGGCTCAGTTCACACTAGATTAACTGGGTGGTGGGACCTGTGCTGCTCCTCCATTATGCTATGCTAATGCTGCCCGCAGCTGGATGAACAAACCAGGGCTAAAAGAAATGAACTAATTAAGATACCAGCCGCTTCTAAATCCGCAAAAGGGGCTTCCTTTATTCTGCTAAAAGGAGATGCCCTGCTCAGCTGTGGCACCCTCCTTTCCTCCCCCACAGCTCAGGCATCAATGAATCATGTATGACTAGCATGCCCAAAGGCACAACATCTGTCACACTTTGTTGCTTAAGCAATTATGAGGCACAATCGGCATGACAAAAGCAGAGGTGCAAATGTCAATAATAATGCTCTCATGCACACTCCATTAGCACCTTATCATGCAGATAATGTGAAGGAAACCTCTCCATACCAACATTCATATTCCAAGCAGCTGTGAAGCCAACTAACTCCATTTACTTATTCAAAAGTCTTACCATGCATATTTAGTTGCGTGTGTACTTAATTTTCCATTAGAAAGAGAGGGAAAATGCAATCTGAAAACATATGGGAGGGCTGACTATTTGTTTAGAATTTGTGTCAGTTCAGAATGTGACCTGCATCCAGATCACAAGTGGTGGTTATTTATTTATTTATTCATTCATTCTGCAGTGGTAAAAAGGCAGATCAAAACATACTGAACTACTATATGCAACATATCCTTCGCAATCAGTTCCCAAACACTTAGGCAGCTGGCTGAAACCAGCAATATTCCTAAAGTTACTAAAATAGTTCAAAGTCATCCACAATTCCTCATCACTATTTCTGCAGGAATAGTTTTGCAGGAATGTCATGGTATCTATGAAGGTATCTCTTAGATGAATACCTGCATTCACTCAATTATTAGGAAAAATACAGGGGCTGTTGTCAAATTGCTGCATTCTAGTGTTTTCTGTGTTACCTTCCCATTTCCACCCCCACCCCAGACGAGGGTTGTCATATTCTGGCTTTCCAAATCTGGGTGCCTAATTTGCATATTATTTAAATTTGCTTTAAAATATTTTTTGAGCAGAACAGTGATTGCATGTTTTGCTCCATAGCTCTGCTTCTACAAGGGCTAGAGCTCAGCTTTTTTTTTTTTTTTTTTTTTTTTAATGAAAGCTGAAATCCAGGTGAATCTGTGTGGGCTAAGCAAGAACCATGTTGTTGATTTTTTTTTTTTTAAAGCAAACAATGAGATTACAGTTTCTGTTCAGGGAAGGACCAGCATAACACTAGAACCAGGGGTCTATTGATTTTGCCAGGAAATTTAGGACCAGCAAACGGAAGTACTTTTTCACACAACGCATAATCAACTGGTGGAATTCTCTGCCACAAGATGTGGTGACAGCCAACAACCTGGATGGCTTTAAGAGGGGTTTGGATAACTTCATGGAGGAGAGGCCTATTAACAGCTACTCGTAGGAGGGCTATAGGCCACCTCCAGCCTTAAAGGCAGGATGCCTCTGAGTACCAGTTGCAGGGGAGTAACAGCAGGAGAGAGGGCATGTCCTCAACTCCTGCCTGTAGGCTTCCAGTGGCATCTGGGGCACCACTGTGTGAAGCAGGATGCTGGACTAGATAGGCCTTCTTGGGCCTGATCCAGCAGGGCTGTTCAATCTGGGTGGGATGCTTAAAAACCCAGAATTCCTGGGGACATGGCAACTCTACCCCAGACCTGATTTGTAGCAATTCTTATTTGGCACTACAGTTGTAGTATTGGCCTAATTCGAATGGAAAGACACAATTGAAATACCTCATACGATGAGTGCTCGGTGACACAGATTTTTATGCTCTGCCATTACATATCTCCATAATGTGATCCGTTCCATATTGCTTGTAAGTAGATAGATAGATAGATAGATAGATAGATAGATAGATAGATAGATAGATAGATAGATACTAAAGCAGAATGTTGTTTTATATTGTGCTTTTCAACTAAGAATGATCTAAGTGGTTTATATAGCAAACAGAATGGGGGTGGTGGTAGATTCCTGTCCCAAAGGACACATTTTAAAAAAGAAACACAAGAAACACCAGCAACAGCCAGTGGAAATATCCTGTGCTGGGCTGGACAGGGACAGTTGCTCCCCCGCTGCTAAATACTGTTATTTACCTGAATCCAAGACTAGTTTTCCCCCAAGTTTTTTTAATATTAGAAATCAAAAGATCATCTTAAATTCAGAGTTCTGTTCCTTCCGAGTAAAGGCAGGTACAGTATAACCTGTATTTACCCTCTACTTTTTAAGGGAATCATCTTAAATTTAGAGTCATCTTCTATTCGAGTAAATACATTATAAGAGAAGCACCACTTTAGAAGCTGTTTTTTAAATCTGTTGGCAAATTGACTTTTGTTACCCTTCTCATTTTTTAAATTCTCATTTAAGGCAGAAGTACAATAATTTTTTTTTTAAAAGTCCTTAATTTTCATTTTCCCTACGGTCACAAAAGTAGAGCTGATGATCAATTGTTTCTCTGCCTCAGGAGAAAACAGGAAGGCGTGGGCAGCTGGCAATGACCCATGCCTGTCTTCTGCCCATCAACTTTGTCATTTGTGTGTTTGTTGGAAAGTAATAGCCTCATGCAGTGCCCCTCAACTTCCTCATTTCCATTTGGTTTTAAAGTGCAAGAGCATGAATAAGATCTATTTGTGGTTTTTTTTAAGCAAACTATGAGATTACAGTTTCTGTTCAGGGAAGGAATAATTAAAACTGCAACCCTATGCACATTTATGTGGGAGGAAGCCCTACTGAATGCAGTGGGACTTGCTACCAGGTAAAGATGCATGGAAAAATACCAGATCTCTTGCTCAGCTTGAGGCTCCAGAGAAGACTAGCAGGGTGAATCTGAGCCATGCTGAGGTTCAGTCAGGAGTTTAGTCTAGAAGCTGGTAGTAGGAGAGGCTGTGAGCTGAAAGAGCTGAAGGGACAGGAAACCAGTCATTGTGCAAGGACCAATCAGAGATTGCTGACTCTTATCAGGAGATTATCCAGTGCTTTCTAAGATGGAAAGTAACACGCTTACTCAAAGTGTGATTATTTCCTATTGTGAGAAATGTGTATGGCTACCTATTATCCTAAATTACCCCTGCTAACTTGGCAAAGAGGCACCATTTAACGTGATGATTCTCTTTATTTAGCAGGGGGCGAGTAACTGGCCCTATCCACCCCCAGCACAGTACCTCCAGTGACTGTTGCTGGTGTCTATCTTGTGTTTCTCTTTAGATTGTGAGCCCTTTGGGGACAGGGATCCCCCTTATTTATTTATTATTTCTCTGTGTAAACCACTCTGAGCCATTTTTGGAAGGGTGGTATAGAATTTGAATGAATGAATGAAATTATGATATGATGATGTAGTGCTCAGGGCAGAGCCACCACTAAGCGCTAGGGTTCAAAGAACCCAGGCCACCAATGAAAATGGCTACCAGAGCTCTGATTGCATGTGATGTCACGTGCAGAGGGGGCATAGTCCAATTGCCAGAGGGCCCGCCCCAGCCCTCCAATCGCATTTCCAGCCAGTGTTTGCTAGCTGGGTGCATTTATTTCCCTTTCTCTCCTTTGCTAGAGGGAGAGGGAGAGAAATAGACACAGCCAGCCAACAAGCTCTGGCTGGAAATGATCTCTGGAGAGCTTGCATGGGCTCTCTGGAGCCCAAGCCATGGCCCCTTTGCATGTGACGCCATGTGCACAGGCAGTGGAGGTGCCAGCAGGGTGGAACACAGGCCATTTTGCCACTGGCGACATCACGGGCAGTGCTGTTCCCAGGGAACATAGGGGAAATGGAAATGACGACTCTCAGCTGCCCAGAGCAATGCCATAAGTACCTCCGTCTTATCTGGATTCAGTCTCAGATTATCCCACATCCAACCCATCACTGCCTCCAGGCAGGCATTTAGGAAGGTTATGCCTTCTCCTGATGATGCTGACACAGAGACATAGATTTGGGTGTAGCATACTGATAACACCTAGCACCAAATCTCCTGACGATCTCTCCCAGCATTTTCATGTAGATATTAACAATGCACTGGAGACTATATGGAGCCCTGGGGGACACCATATAAAAGTTCAGATTTTGAAGAGCAGCAGTCTCCAAGGGACAACATCTGCAATCTGCCCAAAAGGTAGGAGCGGAACCACTGCAAAGCAGTACTTTCCACCCCCAACCCCTTCAGACGCTCCAGAATGATACTATGGTCGGTAGTATCAAAAGCCACAAAGAGATCCAAAAGGACCAACAGAGTTACAATCCCACCATCAATTCCCAATTGGTGATCATCCATCAGGCTGACCAAGGCAATCTCCACCCCATAGCCCACCCGAAAACCAGTTTGAAATGGGTCTAGATAATAATAATAATTCAATTTCTATACCGCCCTTCCAAAAATGGATCAGGGCGGTTTACACAGAGAAATAACAAACAAATAAGATGGAACCCTGTCCCCAAAGGGCTCACATTCTAAAAAGAAACATAGGACACACACCAGCAACAGTCACTGGAAGTACTGTGCTAGGGGTGGATAGGGCCAGTTACTCTCCCCCTGCTAAATAAAGAGAATCACCACGGTAAAAGGTGCCTCTTTGACCAGTTAGCAGGGGCATGTAATGCAAAGACTATATGCAAACACCCATCTCCCAAACTGGGCTCAAATTCAAGCTGAACCGGGCCCAGTTCAGGTGTGCAAAAACTGAACTGGACCCAATTTGACTCGATTCTGGTTCTACTCTAATCAAACCAGGTTTTCCGGTTTTGTGCACATCCCTAGTGGTGATCCTACACAAGATATTCTATTTTTTAAAAAAAATCTTACAATCAGAAAGCTATATTTATGACAATGTAATATAGACACGTCCCAAGAGTTTATAATTCCTCGGAGCTCTAACAATTCCTGTTTATGCAACAGACAGATCCCATTCTGTCACCTTCAGGCAATTCGGAGCAACAGTTTGAGGCAAGATTACTGTCAGATTAGCTGGATCATCAGTGCAGGTAACAGTTGTGTCAACAGCAAATGAATAAACAATACCTTTAGGAGTTCTCTCGGCTCACTTCCTTCTTCCACAACAATCAGCTGGGCTCTTCCATTCCGTTCATTGTCCCGAATACCAATAGCAACCTGAGTAGCTTTCAGGCGCTCATATTTGTTGCATGTGGAGCCACACCACTGGTAGATCTCCTAGCATGAAACAGAGATATCTCCAGTCAGTTGGATTAATACAGCACAGTTTTGTGGACACAGGAAGGAACATAGGAAACCTGTCTAATGGTCCGAGTCAGACCATTGGTCCATCTAGTTCAGTACTTGTCTATATTGATTGGCAGCAGCTCTCCAAGGTTTCAGGCAGGAGTCTTTCCCAGCCCAACCTGAAGATGCCAGGGACTGAACCTGGAACCTTCTGGATGCTAAGCAGATGGGAACACTTCTCAGAATACCATGTGGAGAACACTTTTGACCTCAGTTGAAACAGAACTTAATAAAACAAATGCAGATGCTAAATTTTGAAATCGTGTGGACTTTTTCTATTGTTTTTACTTTGACATGCCTTACTAAAGTCAGATGACTATATGCAAAGAAAATCTTAGCTACCTATCTAAAAACAAATACAGAAAGAAGTATTTTTCCTTTGGTCTCTTTTGACACAGAAGTAGCTCCCCAGAAAACAATACAGGAGAACCTCAGTGTTTGCGGGGATTCCGTTCTCTGCAATTGCCACAGATATGGAAATGGTGAATACTGAGTCATTGGGGCAATGGGATTGGGGGATAAGGTTCCCAGAGGCCCGAAAATTGCCCCCAAACAGGGGGGGAAACAGGGGGAGATAAAGTGCCCTACTGTGCTCTTTGGGCTTCCAGCGATCCAGCAACGCTCCCCAGAAGTCAGAAAAAGTTCTTTTTTAATCTCATATACTACTTTAATGAAAGTAACATTGATTATTCTATCCCTTATTAACAGCATTCCAAAAATAGTATGTTCTTTGAATACCAAATGTATCCCTTCCTTTCCACACTGGTTTTTAAGCCTAACAAGTCTGAAACTAAAACTTTGAATACAAGTTTTGAAACACAAAGGTATGAAAACAAGATAATAGTGTTCATAGAGAAATGTTACATACTGTGAATCAGATACAATATATATAATTTAAGGGGAGGGAGCACTGACAGTTTTTCCCCAGCTAATTGGAGGGCGAACAGTAAGAAGTTATAAGAAGAATTTAAAAAAAAGAAATTTGTTTTTTACTGTATACATGTAAAAGAGGCAGAAAATAAAAAGAACAATGAACAAGAAAGGGGAGGGAAAGAGACTTTGATAATATTTTTTTTTATAAAAAAGAAGTGTGGCAATTAGGGATCTGCAAACCGGTTCGACATCGAGCCAGCTCAGTGTTGAACCAGCGAGGTTGACGGGGTTCAGGTCGAACCGAACCGGGTTTGGCTTGAACAGGCTTGGAGCATACTGGTAAAGGGGAATCTGGTAAAGATTCCTCTTTACCAGTAAATGAGGGGACCAGGGGGCTTAATTAAAAAGAGTTGGGGCAGGAGGAAATCTGCCACTTTGAGGAAAATTTTTACTTTCCTGCAGAGGTTGTGGGGGTGGTTGGGGTAGCAGCGGGATCTCAATTTTTTTCCCCCTCAGCAGAAGCACGAACTGCTCCCACCCACTGCAGGGAGCCCCTGCTGCTATCCCTTACCATCCCCGCAACCGCCACAGCCCCTGCCACTGGCAGCAACTTTGCCGGACTCCCCTTTACCAGTACTGCCTCAAACACCCATCTCCCAAACTGGGCTCAAATTCAAGCTGAACCGGCCCCAGTTCAGGTGTGCAAAAACTGAACTGGACCCAATTTGACTCGATTCTGGTTCTACTCTAATCAAACCAGGTTTTACGGTTTTGTGCACATCTCTAGTGGTGATCCTACACAAGATATTCTATTTTTTTTAAAAAAATCTTACAATCAGAAAGCTATATTTATGACATGCTCAAGAGGTGTTTACCACACCCCTAGTGCAGTGTTGTGGCTAGACTGTTTGGGCTAGAATCAGGCTCAAACCCTACTGAGCCACAAAGTATACTGGGTGTCCTTGGGTCAGTCACCACCTCTCAACCTAATCTACCTCACAGGGTTGTTATGGAGATAAAAATGGGAAGGGTGATGTGTGCCACCCTGAATTCCTTGAAGGAAGGGTGGGATTCAATTGTAGTAATACATTGAATTGTGCATTATACATATTGGCTATAAAAACTGCACAGTCTTCATTCACAACAATTTTATTATAAGGACAGGGCGAGCAAGTGAGCAAGTGGTGGGGAGGGGGTGAGTGAGAGTGGGGGGGCGAGCGAGTGGCATGCAGAGGGTGAGTGAGTGACAGGGGGTGAATGAGAAAGTGAGCAGGGAGTGAGAGAGCGGCAGGAATGCGGCGAGTGAGTGAGCAGAGGTAGCAGAGCAGAAGAACCATGATGATTGGGCAGTGGGCATTCCATATGCAGATAAGGAAAAGGAGCGAGTAGGGTCGAGTGAGTGGGTGAGCAGCAGGGAGGAGGTGAGCGAGCGGTGGCGAAGGGACGGCTGACACCGAGCAATAGAACAGGGGCTGTGGCGGGGGACAAGGAGAGCAACAAAGTCCTAGCGCACAGATGCTCTGTGTGGGTTCAGCTAGTTTTAATTATATTGTACAGCGCTTTGAGATTATTTTAATGAAATGCAGTACAGAAATTGAATAAAATAAAATAATAATAAATAATGCTGCACATGCTTCATTTGGCTCACTTTGGAATATTTCAGATTGTTTTTTTGAGCAAAATAAATATCTTTCTACAGCTCATGGGAATCCTACGTGGAAATCATAACTGTTGTTAGTAAACAATGCCAGGATCCGCTCATGCTGGAAACTAAGATATACTTTACGATTTATAAAAAGATTAGTAAAGCATATCCTAGATTGTGCCCCATTCCGGCACACAATTACCCAGTAACAACTTATTTAGGCATGAGACTTGTTCTCTTTCGAAATAAGAAAAACAGTTCTCTGTACAAAGAAAACTTTGTCTTCAACTGGTGCCTTCTCCGGCCTAAAACCAGACTTTCCATAAGGTTTTTTCGGTTTAAAAAAAGGAAAGAAGCTCCAATGAATAAACCATAGTCGACTTTTTCATGATCAAAGACATTATGTAGAGATGATAGTTCGCCACTTACTGAAGCTCTGTCCATGGAATATGGACAGACCTGGACCTATCCTGAGGATTCGACCTATAATAGGTTGAGCTGCTACACATACAGAGCCTACAACAGCTCAATTCCAGAAATTCCTTCAAATAAAGTTTCTCGTAGTCTGAAGCTAGAATTAAAAGCAAGCTATGGATTATTTGACAGGGCACCTCATGAAATGAACCTATTCAGGGAATGTGAAAAGCAGAAAGGTGGAACATATAACTCTGAAAGAGCCACAGTTCCTAGTGATGTTCTTTCCCTAAATATATCCTCATTACCAAATGTCATATTCTTCGACTCACAGCCTTCTCAGCAATCAATGCATCCTGAGCATACACCCAAATTAGGTACATGTGGTATTTCTTGCTTGAAACAGAAGAGAGTGCAGATAAGAGTTAGCTGCTGCCCCCGCCCCCCGCTGCCTCTGATGTCTCTGTCGCCACCTCCGCTAAAGGTATGGAAGCTCCTTTCTCTCGCCGCCTGCCACCCTCCACCAAGCACCTTTAAGATAGGGGTTTTGGATGCCCCTTTTACTTGTAAAGGAGAGTCCTCCAGGATTCTCCTTTACAAGTATCTCTGAACTGGCCCACAAACTGGTTCAGCCAAGCCTGAAGCCAGACTGCGCCAGGTCGGTTCGAATCCGATCCAGATTCAAACCTAACTGGCCAGATAGTTGGTTCACACATTCCTAAAGCTAAGTGCCTGAAAAACTATAAAGCCTCAACTCTATTTGGGGGTGGGGGAGGGGAAATCTTAACTTTCAGAGAAGCATGATGAAATAAAATCCCAGGCAAAATAATCAGTTCTTGTTTTGCAATCCTGCAGAGCAATCTCAAATACGTGGCTCTAATATGTGTCTAAAAAGTTAACACAAAACAAAACCAGGAAAATCACAGAAAGAATCTTCATACTGAAAAGTTTCTAAATGCATATAGTTTTAAAACCAGTTTTGAGGGCAAAACTATTAGGGTTGTCACCTTGAGATGCTATAACTTCCTTACAAACTCCAAAATAAAGTACGATACCTATCAAACTTAAATCTATGCATAGATGTTTAAAATAAATATTCCTCTTTGGCGCTCAACACACCTGAGCACTTCAGAACTGGAAGTGAAAGTCATTAGAATGAAAGGAGTAGTTTTCTGTCCAAATGTGACAGCAATATAGAACTGCTAAATATAGAACTGCTAAATATAGAATTGCTAAACAATTTTGCAATTTTCTTTGTCATGAGCCAAATCTGCATATGATCAACGGGTTCTGACTTCCTGGCTAGATTGTGTTGAAACATTCAACTGCAGTGAACAGTTTTACTATTGAGCCTAAGGTCTTCCCACTCGATAGATCTAGAAATACTCATGGGCATTTAATTCCTTAATTGTGATGTAGTTCAATCCCATGTAGGTTTATCAGTAACTCAGTAGGCTCATTCATATGACTCTAAATAGGGTCAAAGGAGCGTTCAACCGGGGTAGGTTGACCAGGGAATTCAACCAATCTGCAGTTGTGAAAAGTCAAAAAGCAAGGTAGGATGACTAGACAGGATCAGTGTTCCCTCGAACTAGAATTCCCAGATGTTGTTGACTACAACTCCCAGAATCCCCAGCTGCAATAGCTTTTGCTTGGGGATTATGGGAGTTGTAGTCAGCAACATCTGGGAATCCCTCTTAGAGGGAACAATAGACAGGAGAGGAATCATGTGGGAGGCAGGAGCTGGGTAGGCTGGCTTTCTGTCTACTCTTAGTAAAATACTGGAGACAGAATGTGGGTAGGGCATGTCCATCTTCCCCAGATCCCACCTTCCACACGATCATTCTCCCATCCCCCTACCTTCCTTTTTGAGTCCACATAACCCTGGATTGGGAGCACAGAGCTCTCCTACCCTGGCTGGGCACTCCTCTGACCCAGTTTAGGGTTGTATGAACACGTTGTGTGAATTTACTGAGTTCAATGCAGCTCACTTCCAAGTATGTATATAAAGAATTAATCAGATTTCTGATAAATCAGATTTCACTTTCCACTTGTTTCCGAATATTAATGAGCTAATAATTAACTAGAAATCTAGCAACTGCTTTTGATTGGCTCGGAACCACAAGGGACAGAACATCTCAGTAGACTAAAATACTCTCTCTTAATAAAGAAATTGTTCTGATTGTTTTGAAGTTTTCAGCTGGGTTGTGCTAAATTATTATTACAGTACACTGGCCACAAACTATGAGGTCATTCACACAATCAAACACTGTGTTCTACCCAGGTTTGGGAGCTATGTGTGCTCCCAATTTTCAGTTGTGTGGAAGCAAGTTAGGAAGAAAACCTGGGTAGCTTTTCCTCCTACCTTGCTTTCTCTGGGGAGCTTTTCCTCCTACCATGCTTCCACACAACTGAAAATTGGGAGCACACACAGCTCCCAAACCTGAGTAGAATACAGTTTTTAATTGTGTAAAAGACTTCTGCGAAGCTATTCTCACAACCACTGGAAAGCAGGCTAAGGGAGCCCAGCCCGCTTTCCAGCGGTCGTGAGAACCACCAGGCTTAACTCCCCCTCCCCTAAAACAAGGTTAGCGGAGCAAATGCTCCCATTAACCCCATTTTCCTGATCGTGAGTCGCCGCAGCGCAGCTCTGTGGCGACTCACGAGGAAACCCCCAACGGGGAGGCAACAACAAGCCTCCCCGCATTGGGGGTCTCCCAAGAATGCCCCACGATCTTGCCCCAGATCCCCACAGCCCTTACCAGCTCTGTGATGGAGCTGATAATTGATGGGGGGGGCAATCCAGCTGCCCAGGGAGGGCAGAGTGTTCGTGTGCGGGGAGAACAGGCCAAGCCTGCTCTCCCTGCCAAACCCTCCTCAGCTCTCCACACTGCTCATGTGGAGAGCCTCTATGAGTGTTTCTACACCCTATCCAGTCTTGGTAATAGAAAAACCAAATTCCTGTCTAAGAAATCATTTGAGGCAAAAAAATATTGTTACTTTCATGATTTAGGTTCTGTTCTTTAACATTCAACATCTACTCTGGGGTATGTGTTAGCTGAAATGTTAATTGATGGCTCTTATTTTGCTATAGGCGTGAATTTATATTCTGGTTTTTTTCCCCAATACATCTTGTTTTGCTCCTGTTTTATTCTGAAGATCTTGCATATTACTTCTCATATTGTAAATTGATAAATCATGCAGTTAGAAAGCCACCTAAATTAATTTTAAAAGGTGTGGACAGACCTTATCAATTTTATTCAACTACCACATGGCAGTGTCTGGGAATAAAGAATAAAATGAGAGGATGGCAATAACTGGATGGTACCAGTGAGAAATCTGATGTCATCATTCATAGGAACACAAAACTATGGGAAGCTGCCTTATTATACCAAGTCACATTACCGGCCCATCTACTCTGATGGGCGGTGGCTCTCAAGATTACAGGCAAGGATCTTTCCCAGTCTTACTTGGAGATGCCAGGGATTGAACCTGGGACTTTCTGCACGCAAGGCAGATGCTCTGCCACTGAGCTAACCCCTGCTAACTGAGCAAGAGGCACCTTTTAAAGTGGTGATTATCTTATGTTTAGCAGAGGGGAAGCAACCTCTACCCTCCGGTACACTAATGATCAGGGCAGTTCAGCTAGTCAGTAAAACTAATGCACTATAAAAACAATATAAAACTGATAACACAGATATCAGTTTTTCTATCTAACCCCAGCAGAGCATCCCTCCAGTGCTCTGTGTTTAAGAACCTAAGAACAGCCCTGCTGGATCAGGCACAAGGCCCATCCAGTCCAGCATCCTGTTTCACACAGTGGCCCACCAGATGCCTCTGGGGAGCCCACAGGCAAGAGGTATGTGCAGGCCCCCTCTCCTGCTGTTGCTCCCCTGCAACTGGTATTGAGAGGCATCGTGCCTCTGAGGCTGGAGATGGCCCACAGCCACCAGACTAGTAGCCATTGATAGACCTCTTCACCACGAATCTGTCTAAGCCCCTTTTAAAGCCACGCAAGCTGGTGGCCATCATCACATCCAATCCCATAGATTAATTATGCTTCTTTTTTTTTAGACTGAGAGCTGTTTGGGGACAGGGAGGCATATTTATTTATTAAGCCCTTTCTCACGATCAGTGAGAAGGGCTTGAGGGCAGGCAGTGGGGAAGGCTGCTTAAATTTACCTTCCCTGCAGACGACCACTCCTCCATTGCGGGTCACTCTCCCCATGTGCCCAGATGATGCTACGCTGGTCCAGGAAGCTCAGAGGGTTAGAGGCCGGGATGCATCATCCTAGCCTCCGGAAATCCCATAATGCACCACACAAGTGCTCGGTGCATTGGGGTCACACACACACACACACACCAGCGCTGGCTGGGAGGCTGCTCCTGTGTCGAGTCTGCACGGATTTGCTACCGCACCACCGCCAGAAGCTGCACAGCTGCCAGCGATTCCCATGCACAGCCAAGACCTGGCTGTGGCCTTGGCTGTGCGTGAGAACAGCCTCATTGGGCTTTCCCCCCTAAAGTAAACCACTTTGAAAACTTGGTTGAGAAGCCGTATATAAATACTCATGGTAGTAGTAGCAGCAGCAGCAGCAGCTAGGGCCCCATTTGTAAGTGTTATAGACAACCCAGAGCAATTTTGAAAAAGATGCACATGTGGGCCAAGAGAACAACCTTTAGATTCATGACCAAGAAGTTAAAAAAAGGAAAGAAGCATTAAGAAGGAACAGGGATCTGGATATTTAAATTGTCTCATTACACAACGTTAAAGGCATTAATTGCACTCCAGAGAAATGCTTTCATTTTTATTGCAGCTGATGTCACTCCTTCCGTAATTTTACAATATGTTCTGCATTCTCATAGCATATTTGTATGTTATTTATTGGTGAGTAGTACAAACAGTTACAGTAAGGAAGCAGAATATTCTCATTTAGCAATACTAGTGTGCATTTGCCAAGGAAGGCTTGCCAGATTAATAACATCGATTGTTTCATAAAGCTTCTGAACTTCCACTGCTTGCTTTTTTGTATAAATTCAAAACAGATTGAATAAACGCAAAATCATATTATGATATGATTAAATCTTGGCATCTCTTGGCTTAGACAAAATACAGTAAGCTATTGACACAGAAATACACTGCAAACCACACAGCAAAATTAAAACGTGCATGTACAAGCACCATTGTTTCATAGGAGGTCTATCTGAAACTCACAGACTTGAGCTGACCACAAAAATGAATCAACAAGATATGAGAGATGCTGGGTATTCCTCTATCACACCTCCAAAATATGTCTACCATTCTCTTAACAATTTGCACCACTACAATCCCTAAATTCCTCAGCATAACACAGAAGACATGAAAGAATTAAATAATTTTTCAGCACAAAGAGCAGCACAGTCTCAATAACGCAAAGAACAAAAACAGTCTGAATAAACAATTAGTTACCACCATCCAAAAGGCTTACACCCATTTTGTTTTCTAAAAAGCAACCAGCCTAAAGAAAAGGGTCAAGGCATTCAAAAACTGGCCAGGTAGAAACGCCAACCTGTCATTGCCAAGTGCAAATCTCTGTCTGCTGCCAAACGTATTAAGCATGACTTTAGATTGCAGATGGGCACCCATCATGGTTAGATTTGGTAATCCTGAAGTTATTCTCTGGCCAGAATCCAGAGACCCATATGAATAACACTACAAGGTCAAGTGGGGCTATTGTCTAGATTCTCCCCAAATAACAGCCCCTCTCACGATACACCAATCTGTTTCTGAAGACAAGGAAATTTCCAAAGCTGTCAGTGCTATAGCATGGGAAGGCAGGGCAGGGAAAGTACTATTCAAAGCACAAACGTCCCACTGGGTGCTGTGGTATTTTGGGTTAATCCATTCCTTGATCCTGGCCAGCTCTTGAATGGTGTTTTAGTTACTTTTAGTCCAGTCCTGGACTAGAGGCGGGGCTAACAAACAACCAGCAGAAAGAACATAGGAAGCAGTCTGCAGTTGCCTATCTGTAAATAATGAGCCCATTCACATGAATGGGCGGCCGGGTAGGCAAGCAGGTGCTGGGTGCGGGGGGAGGCTTCACTCCTCTTACCTTTGCCCAAGACGATCAAGAAGTTGTTGCTGGCAGAGCCATCTACACTCGCACACAATCCATTCCCGGAGAGCAAACACAGCTCGGCCTCTGCGTATCCCATAGTGCACTGGGGGATGAAACATGATGCCGGGAGCTGGGCTAAGGGCACGTTGCACCCTTAACCTCATCTAAGAGCTGGGCTTTGGTGCTGGGTTTGGCACCGCAGCAACGGCCAGGATCCACACAGATCCCAGCAGTTCTCATAAGCAGCCAAAATCAGGCTGCCTACGTTTGGTCTTGGCTGCTCATGAGCACAGCCCCAATATCTATTTCCTTAAACTATTAATATTCCTGATTCTGATCTATTGCCTGGTCCTTGTGCCACAACTCTTTCCTCTGGATTCTACAGGTGCATGCACACACTTCAGCTTACGTGAAGAAGCCTATTCAGATATTATGCCACGTGACTGTACAGACTCTGTACACTCGTACATGTTTTTGTGTGAATGACTGTACCTGCATTCATGTTAAAACAACCTGGATACAGGCCCCTCAAATGCAGGGTACATATATGAAGTGTACTACTATACCTGCATTCAACATAATATGTGAATAACTGTACCAGAGTACAGATCTGTACCTGTGTACACCATACACACTCATACAAGTCTTGAAGGTAATATGTGGATAGGACTAAAGTTCTCTTTGCATTTGCCTGTCTTAAAGACAATAGTAAGACCTAGTTTGCTTTGCTTGAAAGCTCATGCCAGTTTGATTTCTTCAGATCAGTTCCAAAAGATAGAAATCAAATAAATAAATTAATTAATAAATAAATAGAGTGTGTGTGTGTGTGTGTGTGTGTGTGTGTGTGTGTGTGTGTGTATAGGATTCTGTTTTGATCCCTGTCTGAAGCCAGCGTGGTGTAGTGGGAGCCAGCATGGTGTAGTGGTTAGAGTGCTGGACTAGGACCGGGGAGACCCGAGTTCAAATCCCCATTCAGCCATGAAACTAGCTGGGTGACTCTGGGCCAGTCACTTCTCTCTCAGCCTAACCTACTTCACAGGGTTGTTGTGAAAGAGAAATTCAAGTATGTAGTACCCCGCTCTGGGCTCCTTGGAGGAAGAGCGGGATATAAATGTAATAATAATAATAATAATAATAACAACAAAGTTTAGTGCATCTGAGAATGGTAAATTCTGGTCACAACTCTTACAGTTTTTTGCTTTGCTGGTCTAAGACCGTAAATAAAACTTACTTGCTTACTGACCTCATCACAACTCAAAACTAATCCTGTTGGTGAACACAGAGACCCTTTCAGATGTATGATTTGCTAATTCTAGTTCAATGCCCAGCTAACTGATTGGTTATGCTCATATTATCCAATACAGGTGCTCAAAACACAACTTTTCAAGTTTAAAATCCTAAAGAACAAAAGACAATTAGTAATTCCCTCAGTTTTGCTTGTATAAAATAAAACTTCCTTACGTCGCAGAAAATAAGAATGAGACCCTGAAAATACTTTTTCAAATAAGAAGTAAAAATTATATCTGCACTTCTAAGAAAGCAGATAACTGAAAGATTTCTATTAACAATGCCTACAGTATTTTCCAGTATGCAGAACTCTGGAGAAACATTCTGTTCAGCTTGAAATGTTCCACTTAAGTTGTTGAGATACCCATCCCATGCAAGTCTGAACCAGAATCTTTTGAAATACAACTCATATGATCTTGATGAGGGGTTTTTTCCCTTCTATACAAATCAAACCTTCAAAGTAGCCAGAGTACACTCTGAGGAAAGGAAGGAACTTCCTTCCTTTGCTGGCAGACAAAGAGGGAGAAGGATGCAGCCCCTGTCAACTGCACCACAACAACAACTGCACTAGGTGACATCGAGCAGGTCTATCAATGGCTACTTAATTGTAAACCACCCAGAGACGCAAGTTTTGGGTGGTACAGAAATATTTTAAATAAATAAATAAAATACTAGCCTGGTGACTATAGGCCACTTCAAGCCTCAGAGGCAAGATGCCTCTAAATACCAGTTGCGGGAGAGAAACAGCAAGAGAAAGAACATGACCTCACCTCTTGCCTGCGGGCTTCCCAGAGGCATCTGGTGGGCCACTCAGGATGTTGGACTAGATAGGCCTTGGGCCTGATCCAGCAGCCCTGTTCTTATGTTCTCCCCGCCACCCACATTCACCACACACTATGGCATGTGTGGTGACAGCCAACTCCTCTTGGCCTTGCTGATGGCAGCTACTTGGGTATAGGCTCTTTGAAAATACTGCATCCAAACAGCAGGACCTATAACAGATGCTAGGGAACTATCATCATCATCATCATCAAATTATTGCTGAACCAGAAGTTCTCTTCAGAGCTTTTCTGGTTCAAAAGTGGAGTTTGGAGAAGAAGAGACTGAAATCTTTCATGAAACCACCCCACTCACCCTCCCTACTCCCTTCCCCATCACTATTGCTTGTTTTGTGGTCCTGTCTGTAGCAGTAATCAATACTCCCAGCTGCTGGTGGCCACCATTTTTTTTTAACCCACAAAGCTTCAAAGTAAGGGCAAGAAGCACCTCACTCCATCTGGTTTCATGATGATGCTATGCTTCCTGCCCACATCAAGAGCCTTGTAGAGGAAAAATAAATTGTGTTCATCAACAGTCAGTGCTTCAGCTGCCACTTTAGTATGTTTTCCTCCTTTGCATTGTCATCATTGCCAAAACATCCCATAGAAACATAGAAAGCTGCCTTATACTGGATTAAACCATTGGTCCATCTAGTTCAGTATTGAGGCTGTTCCTATGCGCAGCCAAGACCAGGCTAAGGAAGCCAAGTCTGGGCTTGGCTGCGTATGAGAACCGCTGGGATTGTGCCAGATCCCAGTGGCAAACCTGGCTAGGGAGACCGCCTCCTAAACGAGGTTAAGAGAGTAAGTGCTTTCTTACCCCGTTTTCCTGATCATGTGTAGTGCTAGCTGCTTTCAGCTGACACTGCAACACTGATGGGCGCCCACCCATCTCTGGGGGTACCACCACAATGCATCATGCACGCAGTGCATTGTGTGAGTTCCGGGGGCTGGGATGACGCATCCCAACCCCCGCACTGACGGGGGAAGCAGTGGACCGTCTGGGCATGTGGGATTGCACACCCTGATCCTCTCAGACCTGGCAACTGGATCATCTGTGGGGAAGGCGGGCTTCTGCTGCCTTCCCTGTCACCAAGCCCAAAGACCTGTCACACAACCGTGAAAAAGGGCTCATTGTCTACACTGCCTGGCAGTGGCTCTCCAAGGTTTCAGGCAAGAGTCTCTTCTAGCCCTACCTGGAGATACCAGAGAGTCAACCTGGAACCTTCTACATGCAAGTATGCAAATGTTTATCCACTGAGCTACGGCCCCATCACCTAAGGGGAATATCTTACAATGTTCACATCCATGTAGTCTCCTATCCAAACGCAAACCAAGGTGGACCTTGCATGGCATGTGGTAGTGATCAATTCATGATCACTACCACAAGATGAGCTCTCCTCCCAACTATGCTCTCCCCGCAACTATGCATCCTGCCAACATATGATGAACTGAGGAGAGGAGCAATTTCGCTTAGTACTAATAGCCTCTGTGGTTGTATAAACTTACCCTGAACATCTCGTTAGCATCTTACTAGAATCTTAAATGAAGTTAATAATCTAAAACAATAACATCTCCAATTTATCTTGCCATCAAAGAAACAGACTATGCAGTATTAATATTTTTTCCCATGCCCTTTTCTGGGAGGCCATCAAATATGTGAGATGAAACAATGGTTACTCCTAAACCAAAAAATGGATTTACAACTCCAGAAATCACTCCCATTGAACTTCTTACTTCGTGCTCAGTTACTGCAGTATCTTTCATCTGTACCTTCACCAGATCAACAGAAGGAGCATAATTAAACAAGTTAATCATGAGTAGAAGTGGATAATTGTGCAGCTACCCAGGGTTCCCTTCAGTTTATTGTTTTCTCAGAATTCTGTATACATTCGTTTAACCCAAAGTTACATCTTCTGTTTTGAGCTCTACAGGCCCACAGTGAGTTATATGGATGATTTAGGCCCAGCAGTGGGGAAACTTACGAAGCACAGAGGACGATTCTGGAAATGCTTTATGAGCCTAGAAGGGTGCAGCTATTCCAAACATTTTACTTGCGTGTTAACATAATTAGCTAATTATTTTCCTCAACATGGGGATGTACAACTTTAATCATGGACATGCTGTGCTTATTCTACAATTTTCAGAAAAACAGAAATTGTGTACATCCTTGGCATATCTAGATATAGCAACACATGAACACAAAGCTCATGAGAGCTTTATGAAAAGGGGCCAGTGGAAGTAAAGAGTCCTGGGTTCAGTCCCTGGTATCTCCAGAAAGACACCCATCTATCTAGAGAGCTGTTAGCAATCCGTGCGCTAGATGGACCAACACTGGCTAGATGGACCAATGGTCCACCTCAGGATAACGCAGCTTCATATGCTTAGAGAAGTAAAACAATTCTGGAATTTTCTTCCTTGCTTCCTTGTTTATAATGCCATTAATACTACTGCATGTATATAGTACCTTTTCCAAAGCACTCAAAGCATTTCACATACACTGCGCTTGTTCAAATGTCTTGTGTCACCAGGGTAAAATTTTGGTTATATGCAACATCAGGAGTTCTCCATTTCCCTACCCACGTGAGCTTTTGTGGAATTCTACTTCCAACTGCAATTAGAAACAAATCAGAATTGCTCATTACATCCAAACCACCCAATCTTGGTTTATTTTAACCAAACTTAATTAAATAAACATAGATTCAAAACCAAGGCTTGAAGTGGGTTTCAGATCTAGGTTTATTTCATGGAAGTTAGTTAGACTGAACCAAAATCAGTGTGTTTGGATATCACAACTATCTTGGTTTACTTTTAACCTCAATCTGAAGCACAATTATGCTGAGGCTCACACAGGCAGGAGAGGGAGAATGCATGCTCCTTAGGTATAGGGATGTCATGTGAATTTACCCATGGTTGCATGTGATGTCTGAATTGGTCCATAGACTTAGTAATCTCTACAACAGGGTTGCACAACTTGGGCCCTCCAACTGTTGTTGGACGGACTACAACTCCCTTCATCTCCAGCCACAGTGGCCAATAGTCAAGGATTATGGGAGTTGTTGTCAAGCTTATGTAGGAGGGCTGAAGTGCAGCCCTGATCTACAACAAGCCTCGGCAGCAGGGCAGCATTAGGGTGAAACTGCACATGATGCAAGAGCTCCATGATCAGATTTCCCAATATCTTTTTCATATCCTTAAAAGCAGCTGTGGTTTGTGAATGATCTGGATTGGAGAAATGACATGGGGGGTGTATATTTCTTTTTGCCCACACTCATCCTTCAAAGCAAATTCTCCCACTCTGAAATTGTTATTAGTCATAGAGGACGGAAATACAGATAATCATGTAAAAGGGGGGAGTGCTTAGATGGAGAACTGGAAAATTGGCTCACCGGCATTTGAACCTGCATCTTATAACGCATGCAGCAAGTCCCTACACTACGCTGGATAGACCTTTAAACTTGTGCCCTCGAGTTTCATATCTTCCCTTTTTAGCCATTTGGATAATATTTTTTTAAACCAACACCGAAAACTATAATGACCCTATAAGTGCCTAAGAGTCTACACATGTTTCACTGGTGCCATTTTGTCTACCTCAGATATGAAGCTCTTCCAAATGTTAATTTTCCCCCAACATGAAGTTGAATTTCAATCACACAGCCTTGTAACATGGATAGCCGGTACAAATAACATAGTTTTGGCTGCATCTCCACAGACCACAGAACTGACAACTCCCAATCTGCATATCAAAAGCAATCTATACAGATACTTCCATTCCCATGAATAAGTCGCAAAATATTGCTTTCCCACAATATGGAGATTAGTGGAATATTGAAAGAAACCATGAAGGTGAGCTTAAAGTTGTACATTCTATTTCAAACATGAAGCATGTATCCAATATATAACCTACCCTCCATGCTTCTCTTGGGTCAGGGGTGTAACTACCATAAGGCAAGGGGAGGCGGCTTCCTGGGGGCCCCCACACCTCGAGGGCCCCCCCCCAAGGCAAGTCACATGACTCCCCAACACCCGCAGAGCTTTGGTGCTGTGGAAAAGCCAACCCCAAGTTCGGAGCAAAGGCGGCATGCATGCAGCAAAGTCCTTGTCTGCAGAAGCAACTCTGAGCCGGGAGCGCTCTTCCCCATGGGAGGGTGGAGGGACGGGGTTAAAGTGAGGGAGTGGAGTTTTCTAGAGAAGCTGGCATAATGGGAATGTGAGTGTAAGTGCACTATATATTGTGAAGTGTGTGTGTGTGTGTGTGTGTGTGTGTGTGTGTGTGTGTGTATCAGCGAGGGGCCCATTTTAAAATTTTGTCTCTGGGCCCACTCCAGCTTTGTTACGCCCCTGTCTTGGGTCCCTATCAGACAACCAGAAATCTACCCCCCACATTTTTGCCATTGGTAGTCTATACTTCATTAGCCATGTTCAGGCATTAAGCAGAAGGCCAATGGACACACCTACAGAGCTGCAGGATGGTCAGAAGTCCCACTCCCAGCCCATCACTCACCCTCCTAACCCCACTCTCAACCCCAGCCTCCGGATCATGGATCTCTTCAGACGAATGCTGTGCTAAGCAGGAAGAGCAGGGTTGGAAGGGTGAGTGATGGACTGGGGGTGGGATTTCTGACCCACTTGCAGCGGAGTTCTACCGGAGAGAACCGTTTTTCCTGTTTGTCTTTGTTTGCATGCAATAGGAATGAGTGGAAGTCCCCTTGAATGACATGAGTTGCCAACTTCCCATAGGTACTGATGATTCATTCTCACCCTGTGCCTTTTGAATGTGGCTGCACACAGATTCTTGCCTTGGGCAGTGTGTTTGCTTTTGCAGTGGACTACTTGTTCCCTAATAATTCAACAGTTCCATCGTATGCATGTTTATTCCAAATCAGGCCTGCTCAACGTAACCCCCCCCCCCCGCGTTTTTGAACTACAATTTCCCAGCCACAGTGGCCAATAGCTGGAGATTATGGGAGCTGTAGGCCATTTTAAAGTGGGGATTCTCTTTACCGAGCAGAGGGAGAGCAACTGGCCCTATCCATCCCCAGCACAGCATCCCTCCAGTGGCTGTTGCTGGTGTCTGTCTTATGTTTCTTTTTTTAGATTGTATGAGCTCTTTGGGGACATGGAGCTATCTTTCTTTCTCTCTTTCTTTCTATGTAAACCACTTTGGGGACGTTTGTTGAAAAGTGGTATATAAATATTCATCGTATTCGTATTCTTACATAATGGTTTCTGATTTCTAGCCAGAAAGGAATCAACATGGCACCAGTTCAGACAATACAGGTCCCAACAGCCCTCAGCACATGTGAAGGAATATACAGAGGATACACCCACTTTGACATCACTGAAGGATGCCCCCGACAGTGCATCAACATGTCCTTCAGTGATGTCAGGGCGGATGCACTCTTGGTGTGTTTCCACCCTCTTCACATCATGTAGTGTGGGCTGTTGAGGATGGTATAATCTGAACTAGCTCACTGAGATAAAAGCATTCTCTACTTCTTACATAACAATTTTAAAAAATAAAATCTAGCTGATGTTGCAGTCATTTTAGATGTGACTTTTAGTAGTTGTGACAAATATGATTTACCATGGGTCTTTTTAACTCGGTGCATTACTAAGGGGAAGTGGCTAGTAGCAAACCACAAATGCTTGTGGAATACTGAGGTCACCAGGACTCTGTGAGTCTATACAGGAGGAAGGTTAATGTGTAGAAGACTGTTTGGGGGTTTGGACATCATAACCGTTTGATGTTTGTGGGATTTTTTTTTAAAAAAAAATCAGAAAACTTAATTCTGTGGCAACTTACTGTTCCAAGATCAACAATGAAGCAATCTCCTTTGTTGAAGCTGTCCCAGTTAAGAGGAACTTCTGTGGCTCTCACCACTCTCCGGCCTTTGATATGTAGGAGTCTCCGTGCGCTTAAGTCATTTGTGATCACATGTTTAAAACCTGAGGCAACTCCACCTGCCTAAGAGAAGTAAAAGAAAGTTTCTTAGTTGGCTTCTTGGGTGTTGTCCAGTCAAATTTCATCTGGTCAAGCAGGTAAGAATCCAGCTATATATACAAGAACCTCAGTTCAGACATCACAGCAAATCATAACTTGTACTAACCACAGTTTAGAACTCAAATCATGGTTGAGCTTCCAAATGTACAACTATACAAATGTACAACAGGAAAACCATAGTTTATCACTGCTTGCCCACTTTCATTTTCACCCTCAGCATTCAGGTTCCCCCCCCCCGCCCCCTCTCAGAAGGGTTCTCCCCACCATCAACAGCTTATTACGATGTTTCATTATCAATAACAATAGAAATGAAGAAGAATTAGAACAAAAATTAAACTGCTTTGAGAACTTTCTTGTTGAAAAGCAGTATATAAGCATTCTAAATAACAACATTAGAAGACATTTAAAAGTTTTGGAAAACAGATATAGTGCACATCTTTTTTATACTTCAACCTTGTTGCCTCCTGGTCTCACATCCAGGGGATTGATCAGGCCCACATCTGCTTAGCTTAAGTAATATTGCAATCTCAGATTGTCCAAGACCTAGACCATTCAAAGGGCCTTATACTGTATATCTAAAAATAACATACGTTAGTGAGTTCACTCCTGTCTCCATGGTTTAGGGGCCTCCAAAGGGAGAGCGAGAGCTGTAAGTATGAGTCATCATGCCAAACCCTAGTTAGCACAAATCGTCACTTGCAAACCCACTTCAATCATGTTTTCTGATTACAGTTTTCCAGTAATGAACCATGAGTTGTCAATTCCAACACAGGCGCAATCCAGACATCACATGCAACCATGGTTTAAAAACAGCGGTTTGTTGAACTCTCTGCATGAGGCTGCTGTGTATGGTTAGAGCCAGTCACAAACCCTCCTCCTTTTCACTAGTGCCTGGAACAATTTTACAAAAGAGATCACAAACTTGAGGAAGCCAGAGAGATATTTCAAGTTCCCAGTTAAATATGATTACATGCAGGACAAGAGTATTAGGAAGAATATTTACTCTAAATCATAGTCATATTCAGCTGGGAACCAAATGTATAATTACAGCTTCACTGAGTCTGTGACCCCTAATTTACTCAGTTACTTTCATCTGTTATGTAGTTGCAAAACCAAGCTCACTTGTGTGTAGCGGGGGTGAAGAAACTCCTGTTCACAGCTTCAGTGTAACATCACGTATCCTGACTATTGCATACCTTATATTTAATGCCACCTTTGAAATACCCAACAAACTGTGTGGACTCATATCCTTGGATTTCTCGGTGCTGGACAGGTTTTCCTCCAAGGAAATCATCCATCTGAACTGTAAAGATTGCTGCCGCAGTGCTTTCATCCTGAGAGCATTCGTTTCCTGAAATAATATGGAAGGATTCTCTTTAGAGTAGTGAAATATCAAAGCAGGAGACCTACTGAGAATTAATGGCATGCCGACCCAACACAATTAACAGCACAATGTTCTGCAGTGTCACTGAAAAATAAGGCCTGCTATGTTTGGCAGCGCTTACTCTCAAGAAAGTGTGCACAGGATTGCAGATGGGGTCAGTTTCCTCAAAAGGAACTCTGGAATCTTCAGTTTGGTGATGGGGCATGAGAATGATGGGGCATGGTGATAGGGCATAACCTATGCTGTCATCCAGGACTTAGGAGAAGCCCTAGTCAGCAACTTGTTTTTCTGGAAGACAGTTCATTTTATTTTATATACTTACATCTCTACCTCGCTCTTCCTCCCAGGAGCCCAGAGCAGTACACATAGCTATGCGATTCCTCACAACAACCCCGTGAGGTAGATGAGTCACTCAGTGAGTTTCATGGCTGAGGGCAGATCTGAACTTGGGTCTCCCCAGTCCCAGTCCAACACCCTAACCACTACACCATGCTGGCTCTCTTTTGAGATGAGAATTAGGGGTTACATAGGAACAACGGAAATTGCCTTATACGGAGTCATAACCCTGGTTCATCTAGCTCAGTATTGTCTACACCAGGCCTGCTCAACTTATGCCCCCCAGCTGTTTTTGGACTACAACTCCCATAATCCCCAGCCACAGTGGCCACTCCCAGGGATTGTGGAAGGAAGTTGTAGGCCAATATCTGTAGAAGGGCCAAAGTTGAGCAGCCTTGGCCTACACTATTCTCCAAGGTTTCAGGCGGAAGTCCTTCCCAGCTCTACCAGGAGACAGCAGGTATTGAACCTGGGAAATTCTGCATGCAAAGCAGATGCTCTACCACTAAGCTACAAGCCCATTCCTCTGGTTCTTGGCCAAAGTGGCCTGCCAACAAGTTCTTTACCACAGATGCTACCTTCTTCTACTTCTTTCACTTCAAGCTTGGAGAGTAGGGACCCAAGCAGAATCTCTTGGGGGCCTGGATTGGCACAATGGTTTCTAGTTGCTGACCCCTGCTTTCCACATCGGCCAGTCTCTTCAATAATCCTGCTTTGGAAAGTATTTGTGGTACTGACCAGTCTTAAAACACCACAACAAATAGGAACAATGGCACAAGGAACGAGCAAACCAACCAACCACCACCTCTTCCCTCTGTCCACTGAGGGAGCTTTGTGCAAGACCCATGGCAAATGTTTATTTATTTATTTATAAATAGGGAGGCAGAAAATAGGTGCACACTGGTATGCACAATATTTTTAATAGCATGGGTAACACAGTAAGAGAGAGGAAGGACAGAACAGCCTATTCCACATGTGCAACATAATGCATACTGATCAGCATTGATGGTACTGATCTCCTGTTACGATCTTCTGGAGAGGTAGTTATGGTTGCCACTGGCTCGTTTTGTGGCGACTCAGGACTGAGCCTTCTCTGTGGCTGCCCTGAGGCTTTGGAATGCGCTCCATGTTGAAATAAGGGCATCTCCTTCTCTGTTTGCTTTTAGGAAGACCCTCAAGACACACCTGTTTTCACAGGCTTTTAACTGAAATTAATTTTAAACAGTTTAATTTGTTATTTTATCAGACTGTATTAATTGTCTTTTGTGAAATTTTAACTGGTTTTACTCTGTTTTATATTGTGTTTTAAAATTTGTACACCACCTAGGACTTTTACACACAGCAGGCTTTACCACGAGTTGAAGGTAAAGTGTGCCATCAAGTCAATTTTGATTCCTGGTGCCCACAGTGCCCTGTGGTTTTCTTTGGTAGAATACAGGAGGGGTTTACCATTGCCTCCTCGGGCACAATATGAGATGATAACTTTCAGCATCTTCCTATACCGCTGCTGCTCGATATATGTACGAGCGGGGATTCGAACCAGCATCCTTCTGCTTGTTGGTCAAGCATTTCCCTGCTGCGCCACTTAAGGTGACACCGCAAGTTTACTGGTAGGGGAGGCTTTACTGTGAAATAGAAGTTGTCCCAAAAAGCCAACGCAAATAGTGGATTTTTAAAATCCCAGATATGAATCAGGCTACACTCTCACAAGCAGTGAAAAACCCGTATTGTGTGAACTACTCCCTGATATCTCGCAAGGACTTTGGGGTAAATCTGGCCAATATGTGAACACACCCCCTCTATTCCAGAGGAGATGTGAGTTAAAGGGCTTTAAAAGCCCCATGTGAAAAACTTCCTAGTACATATCAGGTGGTATAAAATATGAAAAATAAAATAAAAAATGTCTGAATAGGGCTACTGTGGCGGCCACATTCTATTTTCTTGCACTGTTTTTATCTTCAAAAAAGTTCAAGGTGAACAATACCAACTTTACTTGGGTTACTACTGAACTGACTTCCGTTAACACTCTTCATGTCCGCTTTCCCATGTGAATGGAAAATTATTCACCCTAATCTAGTTCATGGCATCATTAGATGCTTTATTTACGGTCAGGGTACTGATAACAGATCATTTTAATATAATCTTTAATCGCAATGTTAGTATCATTTTCCGCCAGATGAGGCCAAAGCCATGATTTGTAGTGCCTGTGGTGTGCTTCCCTTGTAGAAGAGAAGCTGCATCAAGAGCTTCTGGAAAAAGATGCATGAAATACATTCTTTATTTCAGAAATTAAAAACTGGGTCCAACCACAGTTGGAAATGATAACAGTCAGCAAATATTCAAAGGGGCAGTTTTTCTAAAATTCATGGATATGTGAGTAAGCAAAAAACATAGGAAGCTGCCATATACTGAGTCTATCCAGCTCAGGATTCATTGTCTTTACAGACTGGCAGCAGCTTAAGAACATAACAACAGTCGCGCTGGATCAGGCCCAAGGGCCATCTAGTCCAGCATCCTGTTTCGCACAGTGGCCCATCAGATGCCACTGGAAGCCTACAGGCAGGAGTTGAGGGCATGCCCTCTCTCCTGCTGTTACTCCCCTGCAACTGGCTTCTCCAAGGTTGCAGGCCGGAATCTCTCTCAGCCCTATCTTGGAGAAGCCAGAGAGGGAACCCGAAGCCTTCTGCTCTTCCCAGAGCGGCTCCATCCCCTAAGGGGAATATCTTACAGTGCTCACACATCAAGTCTCCCATCCATATGCAACCAAGCTTGTGCAGTGTCCCAGTGCTCTGTGTGGAGGAGTCCCGCGTGCTTCCCCCTTGCAGCTCAGCAAAGCCGCCACTGCCCCTCCATACACTGGACCCCCTTCCCCGACTGATTGCTTTCAGATTTAAACAACAACAAGAGAGGGGGCTCCCAGCTGCATCCTGCTCCTGTCCCCACCAGTCAAGATCAGCTCCTGTCTTTGGGAGACTGAGCCCCCTTCCATACTTCTTATTTAAACCCCCCTCACCCTGATTCCTTTGGACGCTGCTTCCCCATGGGAATATCTGCTGCTGCTGCCCCCGCTGCCTGTCCAACATCCCTGGTCGGCTTCTTGTAGCCCACGAACATCTGACTCCCTCCAGCAGCCACTGCCTGGCCCCTTGCCACCCTCGGTAGGGATGACCTCCTAGCGGCCTCCTGCTCTTGCTGCTCCAGCGGCTGGCAGCATCGGCCGGGCGGGGGGGGGGGGGGGGCTGAGAAGCCATCGTCAGCCTGCCTGTTGGACCAGCATGCGCTTGCTACTGGAGGGCGGGGGGAGAAGAATGGTGGCTGAGTGGAGCGTGGTTGGGCCTGGCTGCAGGGCCTAGGAGCGTGTGGGGCTGGGGAAGGTTGCCCCACTCATCCCACCTGAATGACAGGCCTGGTCTGCTGATATGATAACCCTCTGGGCAGATTTGTTTCCTGTGTCCTGGAGTCAACTTCTGTCAATTCATTTCTTTCTTTTCTTAATTTTAAAAATTCTTCCTTCCTGAAAAGCTGAACTTATTTTTAGATAGATAGATAGATAGATAGATAGATAGATAGATAGATAGATAGATAGATAGATAGATAGATATTTGCCACGGGTCTTGCACAAGGCTGCCACAAGACTCTGTAAGGTTATTTAAATAACAAGGTTATTTAACACAGAGGTCAATGGAAAATTTTGTACATTGGGAAGGGCTGGCTATGGAGTTCTGAAACCAGGCACAGTTGTAGCACAGGATAGCAACAATGGATGAACAATCCCTGCTTGGGGAAAAAACCCTAAGGAACCGTAGCCAAACTTCACAAGTAAAGGAATATTAGCTGGGCCAGGTGCAGAGCATATGTGCCTCTACTTTTCCCCACTCGCCCCTGCTGATTTCTTTCCCAGCCCATCTGCTGCCATTTTCTCTTCCCGTCCATTTCTGCCCCCTCATTTTCTCCCCCCACCTGTCCCACCGCTGTTTTCTCCTGCCTGCCCCCTCCACCGCCATTTTGTCGTATGTCCCCCCCCACCCCCCGGTCACTGCTGTTTTATTTCCCGCCTCGCCTCTGGCACCGCCACTTTCCTCTTCCCCTCTCAGCAGCTTGCTCGTGAACTCTTGCGAGAGCTGCCGTGCATGGGATTAGCGATGGGTACGCCTGAGAGAAATAGATAGATAGAAAACAGATAGATGAACAGCTTTACTGCAGCCCCAGCTTTCCTCTGAATTATGTCTGAAAACATTTACCTCCATTTATTTCCGCTTTGACTGTAACTAAGTCGTCTGACATTAGACCACTTCCTCCTGCACTAAAGCTGGCAGTCTAGAAAGATTGATGAAGATCCTAAACAAACTGAAGGTCAATGGCCTACTTCAGATAACATATGTGTGCTTTTAAACAGACCATGTACTTAGTCTTAGAAAGCTGTCAAGTGAGTTGGGATCAGTGTCTACTTTCTAAAGAGAGAGCTGCTGGCATTGAGGCCTGTGTAGGAGCTTGACCTCTGCCTTCGAAGAAAGGCTTGTTCCTTAATTTTAAGTATGCGAAGACAAGCTGCATTTGCTCAGTGGTGCACTCTGTACATACTTAGAAAGACTTCTCATTATTACTTTATCATTGTTTCTTTAAAGAAGGAGAATGGCCAAAGATGGGAGGGGGTGTTGCTAAAGGGATGCAATTCAAGGAGAGCTGGTCTTGTGGTAGCAAGCATGACTTGTCCCCTTAGCTAAGCAGGGTCTGCCCTGGTAGCATATGAATGGGAGACTAGAAGTGTGAGCACTGTAAGATATTTTCCTCAGGGGATGGAGCCCCTCTGGGAAGAGCAGAAGGTTTCAAGTTCCCTCCCTGGCATCTCCAAGATAGGGTGAGAGAGATTCCTGCCTGCAACCTTGGAGAAGCTGCAGTCTGAAGACAATACTGAGCAAGATGGACCAATGGTCTGACTCAGTATATGGCAGCTTCCTATGTTCTTAGGGGTGGTACAAGGCAGAGCCAATGAGCTCCAGGGAGGCAACACACATTACAGCAAGTACCCACACAAGCATAAGATGTAACAGGTCTATTGCATCACAATCAGTCTTTAAGGTGCCAACAGTACACATTCAACTTCTAGCTTAAATGTGTAGTCTGGGCTTGCCACATGTTTCCCCTTTTCAGGGGATTCACACGATGTCATCATCCATTCACTGCCAATCTGTACTTTCCCTGTGCTTAAACAGAGAAAATCTGACTTTTTCCAGAACCGCAGCATAGCTGTACAATGGCTCCCCATCATGTGCGTTAGTGCCCTCATTTTTGAGACGTGCATGCCCAGATATAACAGATCATAACGGAATCAGGTAGCGTAAAAGCGGCAGGATGCGCCCCTGTTATGTGCAATATCTATTGCAGTATGAAAGTAGCCATGCAATGCCACTTGCAACTCACCATGGAAAAGCAGCAGTGATGGTGCTACAAGGAGCATATCTGAAAGTGCTTCTTGTTCATGTCTGCTCATGTTCATGTCTGAGGACAAGGGTTCTCAATCTTGGGTCTCCAGATGTTGTTAGACTACAACTTCCATCGATGGGAGCTGAAGTCCGACATCATCTGGTGTCCCAGATGAGTAGACTAACATGGCTCCAAATTTCTGGAATCTATCACTTTGGTGTAACATTGGGAGACACTGAATGAAGCCACATGAAGTGGGAATGTTACAATAAACCTGTTAGTCTTTAAAACTTTGCAAGATTCTTTTTTGTGCTTCCAGCAAGTTCTTCTGCTTACAAAACAGAGAAGGTGGAGAGTTCTGTTTAGTAGGGACATGCACGGACCAGTTGGCATGGTTTGGTCCAAATTTGAACCCAATTCAGACCCAACCATGGGTATTCGAACCGGTTCAGTCAAACTGAATGGCTGTGCCGGCCTGTTTTATGAACCAGCTTGAACCGGTTCACGATTGAACCACTCGAATCAGCCCAATTAGTGGTGGTCTGGTTTGTGATCAAAATGGTCTGTGCAAATCCCTACTAATCCTCTAGGATTAGTAACTCTAATGCTTTGGGACCAATGCAGCAACTTATGCCTGAGCCAAGGTAAGGAGCCCCCTCCACTGCAAATGCCACAGTCTTTGAGCCGCCCCTTTTGTGGAATGCAAGAGGCAGTAGGTGCACCTCAGGTGTTGCAGCCTTGCCTCCTAAGAAAGGTGCTCTAGGCCCCTGATCATCTTGGTTGCCCTCTTCTGCACCTTTTCCAGTTCTACAATGTCCTTCTTTAGATGTGGTGACCAGAGTTGAACGCAGTACCCCAGGTGTGGCCGCATCATGGTTTTCTATAATGGCATTCTAATATTAGCAGTTTTATTTTCACTCCCCTTCCTAATGATCCCTAGCATGGAATTGGCCTTTTTCACAGCTGCCGCACCTTGAGTCATCACTTTCAGACACTTTCAACGGGCTGTCCACCACGACTCCAAGATCCCTCTCCTGATCAGTCACTGACAGCTCAGATCCCTTCAACGTATACTTGAAGTTGCTGTTTTTCATCCCAATGAGCATCACTTTACAATTGCCAACACTGAACCGCATTTGACATTTTGTCGCCCACTCACCCAGTTTGGAGAGATCCTTTTGGAGCGCCTCATAATCTTTTTTGGATTTCAGTACCCTAACTATCATCTGCAAATTTGGCCACCTCGCTGCTTACCCCAACTTCTAGATCATTTATGAATAAATTTAAAAGCCCCCACCCAAGTACAGATCCCTGGGGGACCCCACTTCTTACTTCCCTCCATTGTGAACACTCTCAATTTATCCCTACCCTGTGTTTCCTGTCCTTCAACCAGTTAGCAATCCACACATGTACTTGTCCTCTTATCCCATGACTAAGTGTTTTCAAGAGTCTTTGATGAGGAACTTTGTTGAAAGCTTTTTAGAAACCCAGGAATACTGAAGGGCTGAGGTCTTCCTGACCCAGCTTTGTAACTGGCAGGTCAGACCAGAGGTTAAAAGCACCCGGACCCTGCCATCCAGCTATCTGCACGAACAAAGGCTGTTCTCAAATGCTGCTAATTCAGGGGTGTAGCTATAATTGAGCAGATGGGTTCAAAGAACCTGGGCCCCCAAGCTCCTGAGGGTCCCCTAGCTCCAACTCTCCCTATTTTCTTCATTATCTCTCTCACTCTGAGGGGCCACCAGAGAGAGGGTTGAACATGGGGGCCCCTTTCCCTAGCTACGCCCTGTGCTAATTGTAATATAGTTGTGCCTGGGCGTCTGCCTTGCACCTAATTCCCAATACTTCTGTGTGTTGCCTCTCCTTCCTATCAGCACAAATGAAGACAGACAGACACATATATCACCCTGCCGTTACTGCTTGGTAGCAGCAACATTAAAAAAAAATAAAAATGGGGGTGTGAGGGACAGAAGGGGCAAAGTGCATTTCTGCAAGGTGACAGCTTTGTCCCGCATGTTAGATTTCCAAAGGAGAAACATATTATTAATGGTCCGTCCCATCCTAAATAAGGCAACCTTGCTCTTTATCTATATTGATGCTCTTTATGTATATTGATTGGTGATAAGGAAGAAAAGTACTGCATGTATGTGAAAAGTGCCTTTTCATCAAGTAACCTCCGGGATCCAGCATGGAGGGCGGAGGTAGAGCGAGCTATTTGTTTCTGGCGCCGTCTAGGTTGCTGCTGTATCTTTGAAATCCCGATGTTGCAGAAACCGATTTGCATTTTGCATTGCACCTATTGAGTAAGTACGGTCAGCAGGGGTGCGGGCAGAAGGAAAGCCTGAGAAACAGCTCTTCACTGGGAGGGGCGGGGAGTGGAGGAAAAATGTTTTGGAGAATTGTAGATATGGTTTATTAGTTCTGACCGGGGGGCCGTAAAAAGGGGAAACTCCTCAGATGTTTTAGGGAGTAGCTGCATCCCTGACTGGCAAAACTTTTATTGGCCACAAACTCACATGTGTTTAGCGCTAGTGGAGGGGGGGATCCTTTTTGAATTGCACCGCTCCCAATAAGAGAAAGCTGCACATATTCTTAAGATCGGCGGCTGCCTCTTAAGACGACAGGCTCCTTCCAGCTCCGTCTGGGCGCCCTCTCCCCTAAAGATTCCCCCCGCCCCCCACCGCCGATCAAATCACTTGATCCGGAACAGCCCGCAACTGAACCAGTTCCCGGGACTTTTGCCACACCTCGAGCGTGTCTAGACCGAGCCGAGAAGCTCTGCTCCTCAGCCCCTCCAAGCAAGTGCCCGCTGCGCCGCCGCCCCTAAATCCGCCTGCCCAGCCACCAGCCAGCCGGCCGCGCGGCGCCCCCTACCTAGCCAGTAGTGGAGGTTGTAGAAGGTGGCGTTGCTCCGTTTGAAAGTGTGCAGCACCAGATAGGCGTCCCCCACGTAGAAATTGCCATGCAAGGGCTCCGGCACGGGCACCAGTTCCAGCTTCTCTACCCTCCAGATCTGCAGCCCAGCCTTCTGGCCCGCGTTGGCAAACTCTTTGTGGGACAGCTCCGGCGGGGCCATCGCAAGCCACAGAGAGGGCAAAGAGATCAAGCAGAAAGGGACGCCCGGCCGGGATTCTCACTCCTCACAATACTGAGCCACAGCTGCAAAGAGCAAAACAAACACCTCAGCCCTGGCTTTTATTGATGCAGTGAACTGTGTGTGTTAGCGTAGCGCCACATCGAAGGGGCGAGGCCTCCCTGTCCCAAGAGGGCGGATCTTGCTCAATTGCCCCCGGCTGAGATCTGCGCTCCTCCCAGGACTACACCTAGAGCGGAGGGGCCCTTGCAAAGCTGCTCGTTCGTGCGCTGGGGCGGCGGCGACGCGGCTGGGCGTCCCTGGGAGCTGCTCAAAGGCTCTTCTGTGAGGGAACAGGGGAGACTTTTAGTGGCCTGCCAAGCAGGAAACCTCGGCGCACCCTGCGAAAGTCTCCTCTCAATCCCAGCCTTGTTTTCTTCCCTTTGGATGCGGCTCATTGGCAAGAACTCCTAGGCAACGCCTTCCTTCGAGTCAAAAAGGCACTATTGTGTGATTGCAATATTTGCAGTGGCAGAGGTCACACTTTGGCTTTGTTGAGAAAAAGAGGGTTTCTGAGAAGGTGAAAAGTGCTCTCTGCCCCCTTGGGCTCTTCTGAAATTCTTGGGATTTCTAAGTCGGTTTAAAACTGGGCTATGCTTAAAAAATTTTTTTTTAAAGAAAGAAATTAGCCATTGGGTCAGGGCCAGCTTTATTGTATTTATTATTAATGTGTTAAAATGAATAGCCACCTTTTCTGGTGCTGCATGAGGCAGTTTACAGCAAGAAGTATTTGACCGTTGCCAACATGACAAATACTTATATTCTGCTTTTCAACAACTGTTCCCAAAGCGATTTAAAGGTAAAGTGTGCCATCAAGTCGGTGTCGACTCCAGGCGACCACAGAGCCCCGTGGTTCTCTTTGGTAGAATACAGGAGGGGTTTACCATTGCTTCCTTCCACGCAGTGTGAGATGATGCCTTTCAGCATCTTCCTGTATCACTGCTGCCCTATAGAAGTGTTTCCCATAGTCTGGGAAACCTACCAGCAGGGATTCAAACCAGCAACCTCTGGCTTGCTAGTCAAGTCATTTGCCCACTGTGCCATTAGGTGGCTGCTAAAGTGATTTAGTACATTTGTAGTATGTTGCTACAACAGCAATGAATGCACCATTGAGAGACCTTAAAGGCCACGTTGAAGACAGATCATCCTGGAGAGAATCTATCTATGTAGTTTCAAGAGTCGCCACTAACTTGATGGCACTTAATCAATCAATCAAAATGATTTATATAGCTATAAATAAATAAATCCCTGTCCCCAAAGGGCTCACAATCTAAAAAAGAAACATAAGATAGACACCAGCAACAGTCACTGGAGAGATGCTGTGCTGGGGTTGGATAGGCGAGTATTAACAGAGAATCCAAATGTCATGTATTGATATTTTAATGACATCTTAATAAAACTGTACAATTACATGCATTATAATAATACTGAAATAAAAATAGATCTGTATCTTTCAGTAAAATTTGTATCAAATGGTCATTAAAAATAGTCTCTATATACCATTTAAAATATTGGATCCAATGGTTCATGCTGAAGATGTATTGCTGGTGAAGTGGGAGAAGTAAAGGTGTGTGATTTGTGATAGCAATAGCAATAGCACTTACATTTATATACCGCTCTATAGCTAGAAGCTCTCTAAGCGGTTTACAATGATTTAGCATATTGCCCCCCAACATTCTGGGTACTGATGTGTCCTGTATTATTGCCAAGCACGTTTTAAGTCTTCTTCAGTGGTAGTTTTTTGGGAAATCTCTTTCTACTCGTGGTCTCTACCCACCATGAGGATTGAGCTGTTCACTTCTCCCTTCAGCTCTATCCTCAGCTCATTCTAACAGCTCAGTCCTCATGGAAGGTAGAGACGAGAAAGTAGAGACAACATGAGATGCAACAATAAGTCTGCATGCCTTTAAGGCAGGGCTGGGCAGGGTTCTGCTTTGTCTTTCTCTAGAATCCTTCACCAACCAGCACCAGGTGCAAATTAGTGCAGTGGTTGGTGGCAGAGTCAGATGCAAACTGGTGGCACTGGGGAAAGCTGCTGCTTCTAAAAGGGTTTTGGTGAATCATGCTGCTTTGGCTTTTTGAGTGGATGAAACTTGAGTGTTATGATTCCACAGGCAAAAGTAATTATCCTTACTGTTTCATGTTCTTAGAATACTTTGGAGGGCTTTCTCTACAGAGTTGTGTAAGGAATTGTCTTACCCAATTGCACATTGCATGAGGTCCTAATTAAGAACCTAGGAAGCTGCCTGATTCCGAATCAGACCATGAGTCTATCTAGCTCCATGTTGTCTGCATGGACTGGCAGCGGCTCTCCAGAATTTCAAGGGCCCTATCCCAGCCCTATCTGACGATGCCATGGATTGAACATGGGTCCTTCTGCATGCAAAACATGTGTTCTTTTACTGAATGATAGCCCCATCTCTAACAGACAAACATACCACAGTTACTACAGATTAGGGGTTCTGACATAAAACTCAAAACACTGGAACTCAGAACTGTACAAACACCTGGTCAAAGGGAACCAAATATATCTTGCTGATGATGAACACCAAGGCTGAAAGATAAGTGATCAGCAGAAGGCCAGTCATGGCAGAGATTTTTAATTTTTTTTAACTCACTCTTGTTAAATTATTGGGAATCATCAACTTTCTGTTACCAATCTACCCAGTGTCTGCTTCTTCTTTAATATGCCGCAGGCTCTTATTCTGTTCCTTCTTGTAACACAGCTGCCCCTCTGAAGTTACAAGAAAGAGGAACCTGCGCTATTTTGGGCATCTCGCCCCCACCATGCAAATATGCTTTTCTCAGCAGTTGAATTGGAGACCCTCATCTCCTGGTTCCAACATTAAGAAACGGATGCAGCATTTTCAGCTTGCTAGGAAAGATCTTGGATGCTTTTTGCTGACAAGAGGTCAAACAAGATGCCTTTTTAGCAGTATTAGCTAACAATATTGGTGCAAACCAAGATGCTTCATCAGCTTTCATCAACTTGCAGTAGAATGTTAAGGGGGAGAGCTAATATTCCATAAACAGAACTGTCCAGTTACGATAATGTTGGGCATGGGGCAGGACATCCACAGTTCCAAAGGGGCCAGTGCCAAGGGTCAGCATAATTGGGAGCTGCCAGGGGCCCAAGACAGAAGGGTCCACGGCTAATCCCCCGAGACACCCTGTGTGTCTTTAGCCTTCTTCATGTGCTGGCCACAGAGCAACTATCTGGGGGTCTACCTGGAGGCAAGCAATGAGCAGTTTGCCAAGGGCACTAGAAACCTGGGGCCACTCTCAAGTTCAGAAGACGCCTCATCTTTAAAAAAGTTGAACTCCGCCTATCTTTGAAATATGCACCATGAAGGCCAGAAACAAGGTTATGTTGGACAGATGTTCTCGGAGCCCCTAAAATGGGCCTCACTATCCTGACAGGAGCTTTGGTGGTGCCCAAGATTCATAGCTCAGTCTGCTCTTCTGGGTTTGATAACTAAGTGAACGGGGGAGGAGAGCTGGTCTTGTGGTAACAAGCATCAGTTGTCTCCTTTGCTAAGCAGGACCCACCTTGGTTTGCACTGGATGGGAGCCTACATGTGAGTGCAGTAAGATTAGGGGGTGGGGCCATAGCTCAGTGGAAGAGCATCTAAGTCCCAAGTTCACTCCCTGGCATCTCCAGGGAGGGTTGGGGGAAAGTGAGGTAGATGGACCAATGGTCTGAATTTTGTGATGTTTTTCATTAATCCATTCCTTGATCCAGGCCAGCTTTTGAATGGGGCTTTTGTTACTTGTATTCCAGTAGTCCTGGAGTAGAGGTGGGGCTAATAAACAGCCAGCAGCAAGAGCACTGGAAAGCAGTGTGCACTTGCCTTTCTGTGCATAATATCTATTTCATTAAACTATTGATATTCCTGATTCCACTCCACTGCCTTGACCTTGCATACTACAACTCTTTCCCTTGGATTCTACAAGTATAAGGCAGCTTCCTATGTTCCTATAATGCCTACTACTCTTCCCCACCCTGCAAAAGGAAGGCCAGGGCCAGCAGCAAACTCTTCTAAATGTTGACTGCTCTGTTCTAACACTGCTTCTGATTGGCTCCTGCAGTTCTCACAAACTCCTAAAACATCTGGACACCCCATCTCCAGTTCTGTGATGACTCTGTGATTATACAACAGTTCCTGTGCAACAGAACTATACAGTGCAATACACAGGGAAGAGAGCAGATTTATCAAGCATTGATATGTAGAAATGTTTTAATTCGGCTTGGGAGTTTCGTATGTCCAAATTCTCATATGAGAAAATGCAGAATTGGAGATTAATTTAATATATTCACCGGATTGTCAAAGCCCATGTACTTAAAAAAAAAAACAACTGATAAGGAAGAGATGTGCGGAAAGAGGATATAACTGGTGTGCACTGTGATCCTATTAATCATAGGTCTTATCAGGCCTTTTCTGTTTGCTCATATGATCAAACCAGAAGTACTGGTTATGTAGGCAACTTCTTATCCTCATTCATTGTGTTATTACAGCAGTCTTTTGCTAGGGGACACCCTTTTTTGAAGATGTCTACCTATGTTCCTGAAGGCAAACTATAACTTCCACCCAAACCCCTATAGTCTCTGAACAGTTGGGAAATCCCTTTCCTGAACTACATTTGACCTCTCAGAGCCTACCTAAAAGCTAAAGAATAACATTCTGTCTATAATAGCTCCTTTCTGGGCAAGGGTGGTACTAGGTACTTAAATGTTCCAGAACCCACAATGTCTGGCTCAGGGCCACAGCCTCCCTCACCCCACACACAGACACAATTTTTAATAATTAAGCCTTCTCATGCTGTAAGGAATCCAAAACTCTCTTCCAGTTCTAAAAGCCATTAATCACAAGGAGGCTTTACAGACTGGGCTCCTACCCCGAATCTCCTGCAGACGAGAGTGTGTGCATTCACACACCAGCCAAACTTACCCCAAAGTCCCTTCGAGATCCTTGGGCCCATTCCACACACAATTGTCTTGCAAATTCTAGCTTATCTCGAGTTATTTCCAGCTTTTAAAAATGCTGGTTTAAGCTACTTTTTCTGAAAACACCTGCACAAGAACAATCATTAGCATGATAAGAGGGTAAACTCTCTTTAGAAATGCAGATGTAGCTCTTTAGTAATCTCTCCCTTCGCCCATTGGCTAGAAGGAAAACATGGAAGCATGCCATGTGAACTTGCATCAAAACAAAACCTGAGAGCAGAGGGGAGGGGCTGCTTCCCTCAATGCCGTGAGTGTGATTCGAAGTGGCTTCACTCAACATTTACCCCGCAACATGAAGCCATGTGCAATTAACTCCCTGTACATCCTTGTTGTATCTGGTGTGTTTTGACCAGCCCTGTCTTGGAGATGCCAAGGAGGGAACTTGGGAACTTCTGCATGCAGGCACGCAGATGCTCTTCCCAGAGTGGCCCCATCCCCTGAGGGGAATATCTTACAGTGCTCACACATGTAGTCTCCCATTCAAATGCAAACCAAGATAGACCCTATTTAGCAAATCGGACAATTGATGCTTGTTGCTACAAGACCAGCACTTCTCCTTATATTGCTGGTTCCCTGGTCAACAGCATTTGCTTTCTTTACAAATTGCCCTTCCCTTTGCGATCACTTCTTGGGTGATTGCAAAGAGAAATTGAGTGGGTTTACATTACTCTCTCACCCCTCAAGCTTTGGTGTTGTGGCAGTTTTGCCACCACACAATTCTTTAAAACATACCTTTTTTGAGGTGGGACTTGGGGGGGGGGGGAATTTCCCACCTACTCTTGGGTAATTGCCACTACTTCTTCCATTGAGTCCAGTAGCTGAGTTGCTGCTGGGCACGAGGCCCCCCTGTTGCCCCCTCCACTGAGCCCAGCCACGCAGCCAAGGATGCCATGTGCTGAAAGAGCTGCTCTCAGCACAGAGAAAAGCAGGGAGGGGGAGGTGCTTGGCTCTGTCCTTCCCCCTTGCCATTCCAAGTGTATGTCAGGCTCGCTCACATGCACGTCCCGACCATTCACACGCGCAGCGGCAACTTCCAGTCTAAGGGCTGCCGCCCCACCGGTCCGTTTGAAAAGGTAGCACCGGTGGGAGGAATGTGGCAGGAGGGATAAGAGCACCCTCCCCCACCCTTAAAGAGATTCCCCCCCCCTTCGAACCGGCTGAACTGTCTGCCGGTCTTTCGAACTGGCTCGGAGGCCCATAAAGGGCCTCCAAACCAGTTCCGTGCACATCCCTATCAGGTGTTGCACGAAGCACATTGTGGGAGAAGGCAAGGTGGCGTCAGACAAGCAGGAGGTCAGGAGCCAGAGATCAGTGTCCATTAGGAGCCAGCAGGGTGTTTTTGAAGTGCAGAAGCATTGAGCAAGAGCAGAACACATCCACAACAAAGTTGCTTCAGCAAGTGGTGGAGGCAAACCGAAGCCTTCAATACAGAGCTTACACTGCAGCCGCACCTGAGCCTGGATTATTATAGGGTGGGCAGAACCTAAGGGGTATACTCGTGGGTCAAATGGACCGTAAGCCAGAATTTGGCTTTAAAAAAGCCAAATCTGGCCACCTAGGCCTGGAATGTCTTAAAGGGTCTGCACTCTATTTCTTAAGTGCTGGCTGCGGCATAGCTGGTTAGCTGGTGAGGATTGGGGTTCTTTGGGTTCATCCTTCGACTCAGAGGACACAGGCAAGGGTTTGTTGAAGGGGACAGCTGGTACTGGCATTTCCATTGGTGGGGGTGAGGAAACTTGCCTCACCCTGTGAGTCCTCTTGGTCAGTGTCAGGTTCAGGGGTCCAACCACTTAACTTTGAGAGCCCCAAGTGTCCAGCTCAGGGGTCATGGCCCCTTGATCCTGCGACTCTTCTGTGTCAGACTCGGGGTTCATGGTAGAGGGCAGCTCCCTTTCAAAACCACCCTTGCAAGCTTTGAAAGGAGATGGGGAACAGGAAGGAGAGAAGGTTGCTTTCAGCCTCCTCTTCTCTCCATGTGCGTCTTGCAAGCTTTGTAAGGAGTGTGAGGAGAGGCACTCCTTGTCAAGTCTGTAAGGGTCAGATTGGTCCCAAAGAGCTGATCTGATGGTGATGGTAGGGGACATTTTGCTACCCTGTTGGTGTTGGAGATGGAGTTCCAGTGCATTGACCTTTTGCACCAACTATCCTAATGACCACTAGGGGCATTGGGAACAGAGATAGCTAGTGAGGGTCTCCTTACCTGTCCCTGCTTGCCTCTACTCAATGACCCCTGCCTTGACTCCTCAGGTACTTCCTGTAGTGAGTCAGTCCTCTTCCTTTGCTCCTAGAGAGAAGATAGAAACCTCTCTCTCTTTCCCCCACCTATTCATTATATAGAGGATAGATAGGATAGGTCTTTCCTGTCTCAGATTTCTTCACCAATAAATCAGTTTTGTTAAGACTCTACAGCGATCGCCATGCGAGTTACTTAAATAGCTGCAACAACTGGACTCTGCACTCTGTAGCTGGCGTAGCAGCTTCCTTGGTGCTTTGCTAAATAATCACAAACCCCAACTGTTGGCACCCTAATAATCTGCCACCTGAGACAACTGCCTCACCTTATCTCATGAGAGGGCTGCCCTGGTTTTGGGCAACATAAAATGCTTCTTCCTATGCCGCATAATTAATGTATGGAATTCACTGCTTTGCAATGTGGTAATGACTTAGGTGGCTTAAAAGGGGGTTCGACAAATCCATGGAGTCTAGGTCAATTGATGGCTATCAGTCATGATGGCTAACCTGAAACCCTTATTTTCAGAGGCAGTATACCTCTGAATACCAGTTGCTAGTGGGAGAAGTCTATTGCCCTGCTTATGAGTTCCCCAGAGACATCTGGCTGGGTACTTTGGGAAGCAGGAAGTGGGACTACATGGACCTTGTGTCTGATTCAGCTGGACTCCTTTTATGTTTTTACACTGCCACAGGTTTACTGGTACTTGGCGGTTGCTTGCACATTTCACCTTGCATTGCAAGCTAAGACATATTTACACACCATGTCCAGCACTTGTAGCACAGTCTCCACAGGTAAGGATCTGTCCGCTGGTGCAGTTAATCTCATGTTATGCTGATCACAGATACATCGTTACACTTCCTATCTGTATCCTGCATTTTAGGGAGCCTGTACACAGGTTCACTTTTAAAATAAATGCAGGTACAGTCATTCACACAAATACATGTACGTGTATATAGACATCTCAATGCAGGCACAACATAGTGAGGCTGTTTTCATGAGCAGCCAAGCCTGGGCTTGGCTGCCCGCGAGAACTGTTGCAATCCGTGGATCAACTGCTGGGATCCGCAGATCCCAGCAGTGCCTCAACGCCAAACCCTGTGCCAAAGCCCGGCTCTTAGCTGAGGTTAAGGGCTCAAACGCACCCTTAATCTGGCTGCCGGGATCATGTGCTTGCAGCTCTCACTGTCACTGAGACGGGTGCCTAGAGCGCCTGTCCCCTGGGGTAATCCCCCAGTGGACTGCCTTCGGCACACAGTGTACTATGGGATACCTTCGGAGCAATCTGCACGGCTCCACGCTGCACGGAGCAGCAGGATCGAGTGGGAGCATGCTCCGTGCTCCCACCAGGGAAACAATGATCATCTGGGGGGAAGGCAAGGGTTAGGAAGCTTTCTCCCCGCCCAGTAGGTCATGTGAATGGCCCCGTTGTCTGACCAGGGCTCTAGCTGCATGGTGAACTGATCATCCCATGATTCCTTTAGCATGTGGCAGCAGGGATGCTGTCAGTCCACTTGCTCACCACATCAATGTGGCCATGTTTGTTGGCCCTCTGTTCCATTTGTAACCCCAATGTATCTACTAGGATTACGACAACATATTATGTTTCTTTCTATTTCTCACTTGCATTGCAGAGAGAGCCCCGGGCTAAAAGTCATCCCTGAGCATTAGGCTTAAGACATGTTTGCTCTGAGTTTCTGCTTGGCTTTTACTGCGGCGTTAAACCGGGAAATGCTTTTAAATCTTCACTTAAGGGGCGGGAGTGGGGAGGAATCCCAGGTTCATTGCTTCTCTCTTCTGTATGCATTCTTCTAAGTGCTTTATAATCTAAACACAGGCCAAATACTGCTCACTTTATCCTTTGGAAACATCATAACAGGCTTTGAATCGTCTGAGACACTTTAGACAGATCATTAGTACCCACTGTTTGTATACAGTGGAAAATATTCAAGTCATCGACTAAAGGTAGATTGACCCATTAAAAATCATTTTTCAGGAGTTAATCCTGGCATGCATCTGCACATGTATATCTCCTTCTAGGCTTCCTGCTCTTAATGGGGCAGGGGAAAATATAATTTACTGGTGCAGAAAGTTGGCCTATATACGAGTGGCACAAAGAAAAACTTGCATACTAACAAGCAGACAAGTGGGATTGCAACTTTTTGTCCACTTGTAAAAGAAGGAAGGACAGGAAAAACCTTTGAGGCAATTTCTCACAGGGTTCCCCAAGCGCCTAAAGATAAATCTTTTCTTTCCTACATTACCTGGAACTATATAAAGCCATAGGGAGATGATTCTTAATCTCATTTCTTCTTGCCATTGGGCCGCCATGAAACCCATCTGTGTGGATTAGAATGTGATGACTGGGGACACTTGGCTTTTTTGCTCCGTGAACATTTTTTGGGAAGTTGTGTTTGGCCATGACTCCTCAAACCATGACTATTACATTTACTGGACGAAACCCCATCTGTGTTCTACACATTGCAATCCGCATACAATTGTTGCATGAATTCCTTTTGTGTGCCTTTGATGTAGGTATTTTGTAAACCGTAAAGTGAGGAGAGCTGCTCTTGTGGTAGCAAGCATGAATTGTCCCCTCTGCTAGGCAAAGTCTACCTTTGTTTGCATTTGGATGGGAGACTATATGTGAGCACTTTAAGATCTCCTCCTCAGGGGATGGGGCCATAGCTCAGTGGAAGAGCATCTACTTGCTTGCATGCAGAAGGTCCCCGAGTCACTCCACTCCCCGGCATCTCCAGTTAAGGCTGGGAGAGACTCCTGCCTGAAACCTTAGACAGCAGCTGCCAGTCAGTGTACTGAGCTAGATGGATCAATTGTCTGACTTGGTATAATGCAGCTTCCTAGGTTCATATGTTTCTGTGACAAAAGGTAAAACTAAACATTACTCTAAGCACACGACTGGAGCAAGCATGCTTCTCTTGTATGCACTAAATGGCAGCTGGATTGTGCCCTCTGTGGAACAGAACTGTGGCAAGGGGCAGTTAGCCCTCTGCTCCTGCCATGGCTCCAATCCCTCTCTTTAGCTATTTTATTTAACACATTTTAAGACATTTCTATACCTCCCAAACTTTGCATCTCTGGGCGGTTTACAATTAAAATCATTTAAAACAGTAAATCAATTAAACAATTAAAAACATTTAAACACGAAAATCAATGACATTAAAATCGTTTAAAACCAACATTAAAAATTAAAACCATAAATCTAATTTTAAAATGATGTCACAGCACACAGTTGTTTGTATTGGGCATTGCAAGGAGGAACAGAAAGTAGAAGGCATGGAGTGGTGTTAGCTCTGTGTCTCTTACAATGTTTCGTTTGCCATTAGCAGTAGCATCAGCCAAGGGTCCTATAACTTGCATAAAATGCCACTTGAATTTGAACATGGATACTAAATGAACATGGATTGCAAATATACGGTAGATGAACAAATGAAAGCAGATTGCTAAAAAGACAGCTAGGCTACATCTTCCTCCTAGATGCTAACCACTTGTCCCTGAATCACCAAAAACATATTGAGGCGATTCTCACGAATGCTCCGCTAACCTGGGCTATTGGATAGTGTGTTGCCGTGGTGCGACTCTGCGCCGCAGCAACTCATGAGTAGACCCCCAACCGGGAGGCTAAAAAGCAGCCTCCCAGCTTGGGGGCCTCTCCAGCATGCCCTGCGCACTCACACAGGGCATGCTGGAACTTCCAGTGGCCGTGCGGCCCCCGATCCCCGCAGCCCCCACCGGCTACGTGACAGAGCTGGCAGTCATGTGGGCAGCCAATCCGGCCGCCCAGGGCTCTGTGGACGCTCGTCTGCGGGGAGAGCGGGCTAAGCCCGCTCTCCCCTCTTAAACCCGTCTGGCGGTTTCCACTGAACGTGGGAACCGCCTCATCACATCACTTACCAAAACTTGACACAGTTTGATCATTTCTTAAGACAGTTGTAAAAACCCTAAGAACTCCAGTCCAGTACTACTCTACTAGCCTGAAGCCATATATTAATCCTCATTGGATTAATCCATTTTGTCTCCAATGTTGGGAGAGATCATCAGGAAATCGCTGGGAGAGATCATCAGGGGATTTGGTGCAGGGTGTTATCAGTACGCTGATGACACCCAAATCTACACCTCTAATTCAACATCATCAGGTAATAGCAATTATAGCATAACTTCCCTAGATGCCTGCCTGGAGGCAGTAATGGGCTGGATGATGGATAACAAACTGAGGCTGAATCCAAATTTGCCCTGTGGGGGAAATATCCCATTGGTGGCAATAGAAATCTTTTCCTCCTGATCCTAATTAATCCCTTAAAACGTATTTGTTTGGCCTGGCTTTTCAGGGTTTTTAAATTTTTAAATTTTAACTTGATTTAGGGGTTTTAATTACTTAACTCCCCCCCCCCCGGCCTTGTGCAGAGGGGAGGGAGTTTGTCCCAGCCTTCTCTGAATGAGGCCCAAGAAGGGTTCCGATTGGCACTTTTGGTCAAGGGGCGGGGTTTCGGCCAGGATCGGCCGATCCCCGCCCCATTCTCTTTTCAGTTGGGGCCAGGCAGTCACGGGAGAAGGAGCTCTTTCCTCCCTCCCTCCCTCCCCGGTACAGAGCAGGTCTAGCGACTGGTCGCCTGAAGGGGCCGAGTAGGAATTTTTTGCTCCCAACACATTGGCCACTGTTGCGGTTTTTTTCACCTACTCCGTTCTGTGTTCTGGGTGCGTAGTTAGAGTTAGGTTGGCCACAATGGCAGTAACAGTGCAGGCGGGGTGGTAATTTGAGGGTTAGAATATCGGTGAGCACCCTTGAATATGTAAAAGGGTGATTGGTTAATCGCTCCTTTGTGGCCTGTGCGGCACGGGGAAAATGATTGCCATGAAACCTGCTTCAGGACTTCTCCAACCTTTGGGCTGCACGGTCCGGGGTGGATGAATGCCTAGAAGTATCCAGATCCTCTCTTACAGAAGGGGGGGTTGGCTTTGAAGGAATTGAGTGGGGCGTACCTGCCCATTCCCGAGCCAGGGTGTGCCGCCCAGTAGGGTGATGGCTAGGACTTCAGAGTTCTGACCTGCTTCTATTGGCCCGCACTGTTCTCTAAGGGTGATTAATCACCTGGTGTTCCAGTCTGCCATGCCTGTGTAATAGTTAATAAAGTTGTGGCCCTTTTCATCCATATTAAGTCTGCGTGTCTTCTTGAGCTGGGGTCTGGGGACAATGTTTAATTCTTGTTTTAAAATGTTTTTAAATTGTTAATTGTTGTGTTATTGTTTTTAATTTGTTTTAGGTTTTCATTGTTTTACAACTTTGTTTTAATTGTAAACCGCCCTGAGCCATTTTTGGAAGGGCGGTATATAAATAAAATAAAATAAAATAAAATAAAATAAATAAATAAAATGGATCAGGACCATGCTGAGAAGAGAGGATTAAAGTCTCCATGCCATAGTTTCTGTCTGTGGTTAGGTCCCATCAGGAAGCTATTTCCCAAATAAAACAAGTTCTAGTAATCAGCCTATTCCCTTTCACTGCCTCTACAACTAGACTAAATTTGGTTCAAATCAAGGTACACAAGTTAGATATCTTGCACCTCGAATGTTCATGCATCTGCCATCTTGGATCAGGGTGGCTGACATCATTGCAAAGTACACCATTGAGGTGTCCCTGTGTGTCACTCAATACAAGTGTACCAAATTTGGTTCAAATCGGTTAGACAGTCCTCAAGTTAGTGCACCTGCACCTCAAAAGCTCACACATCCACCATTTTGGGTTGGGGTATATGACATCATTACAAACTAAACCATTGGGGCATCCCTATGTGTCCCTACAGCTGCAGCAAATTTGGTTCAAATCGGTTAAGTGGTTCACAAGTTAGCTCACTTGCGCCTCAAAGGTTTATGGTTCCACCATCTTGAATCAAGGTGGATGACATCATCACAAACACTACAACTGTACCTAATCTGGTTCAAATCAGTTATACAGTCTACAAGCAGGGGTGTAGCTATAATTGAACGAAAGGGTTCAAAGAACATGGGCCCCCAGCTCCAGAGGACCCTCCAGCTGCATCCCTCCCTATTTTCTTCATTATCTCCCTCAGTCTGGGGGGCCGCCAGAAAGAGGGATGAACACGGGCCCCCTCTCCCCTAGCTACGCCCCTGTCTACAAGTTAGCCCTCTTATGCCTCAACCATTCACGTGACTGCCATCTTGGATTGGGGTAAATGACATCATCACAAACTACACCATTGAGGTGTCCCAATGGTGTAGGGACATGTGTTCCTACAGCTGCAGCACATTTGGTTCAAATCAGCTAAGCGGTTCACAAGTTAACCCACTTATGCCTCAAAAATTTATGCATCCGCCATCTTGAATCGAGGTGGATGACATCACCACAAACTACACTGTTGAGGCATCCCTGTATGTCACTCACTGCAACTGTCCCCAATTTGGTTCACATGGGTTTGACAGACCACAAATTAACCCGCTTGCACCTCAGACATTCATGCTTCTGCCTTCTTGGATTGGGGTGGATGACATCATCACAAACTACGCCGTTGAGGTGTTTCTATGTGTCCCTACAGCTGTTGCAGTTTTGGTTCAATTTGGTTAGGCGGTTCACAAGTTAGCCCACTTGTGCCTCAGAAGTTTATGCATCTGCCATCTTGGACTGGGGTGGATGATATCATCACAAACTATGCTATTGAGGTATCCCTGTGTGTCACTCACTGCAACTGTACCCAATTTGGTATAAATGGGTTAGATAGTCCACAAATCAGTTAGGCGGTTCACAAGTTGGCCCACTTGTGCCTCAAAAGTTTACGTGTGCACCATCTTGGATCGGGGAGGATGACATCATCACAAACTATGCCACTGAGGTGTCCCTGTGTATCACTCACTGTAACTGCCCCCAATTAGGTTCAATTTTTTTATAAAAAACTCATATCCTGCTTTTCCTCCGAGGAACTCAGAGTGGTGTACATGCTTATTTTTATCCTCACAACAACCCTGTGAGGTAGGTTAGTCTGAGAGATACATGACTGGCCCAGAGTCACCCAGTGAGTTTCATGTTTGAATGAGGATTCGAACTCGGGTCTTCCCAGTCCTAGTCCAACACTCTAACCACTACACTATGCTGGCTCTCTAATGGGTTAGACAGTCCACAAATTAGCCCACTTGTGCCCCAGATGTTCACGCAGCCTCCACCTTGGAGTGGATGAAATCATCACACCCCATGCCATTAGGGCATCCCTATGTGTCCCTACAGTTGTAGCAATTTATGGTTCAAATCAGTTAGGCGGTTCACAAGTTAGCCCACTTGCACCTCAAAGGTGTATGCGTCCGCCATCTTGGATCTGTGTAGATGACATAATCACAAACTACGCTGTTGAGGCATCTCTTTGTGTCACTCACTGCAACTATGCCTAATTTGGTTTAAATGGGTTAGGCAGTCCACAAATTAGCCTGCTTGCACCTCAAATGTTCACGCGGCTGCCATCTTGAATTGGAGTGGATGGCATCATCACACACCACACCATTTGGACATCCCCATGTGTCCCTACAGCCATAGCAAATGTAGTTCAAATCGATTAGGCAGTTCACAAGTTAGCTCACTTGTCCCTCAGAAGTTTATGTGTCCACCATCTTGGATCAGGATGAATGGCATCATCACAAACTATGCTATTAAGGTGTCCATACAAGTGTACCCAATTTGGTTCATATTGGTCCAGGCATTGCGAAGTTGATGGTGGGGGGGGGGGCGCATACAGACGCACACATGGACACACACAAAGAATGTCGGATGATCTCATAAGCCTACTGGAAATTAAGCTAAAAATGAGCTTGTTGGTTCTAATCACATGCTTAAAGTAATGTCTGGTTTACTCCAATGTGGATCCAAAGTTAACTGAGGTCAGTTTTGCATATTCACAGAATATATAGCAACACATCACTCGGATAGCACTCTCACTGCAGAAATTAATGCCACAAAAAACCTGAGTGGTTTTAAGATGTAATTGACCAGAACATTCTTCTGCAGTGCACAACCCTTAGTGGAGCAAATTGAAGTTGCGTAGAATTCTAGGTTTTGAAGAGCTTTGCTTTACTAAACCTCATCTTCTCTTTGAAACATCTCCCACAGCCTACTTTACCCACATCTTTCTCGCCAAGTACACTAATCTTTATCTTACCATATTTTGTTGATGCCACATGGTTTGCCTTTCACTGAGCAAATATGTGTGAAAGGTGTGTCTTTACTAGCTATAAATAAACACAGGGAGCTTTCTCCTATCCTTTTACCTATTGCCTGAAGGAAACCACACAGGCATGTAGAGCTACTTATGGTGGTAACTGTGGGAAAAAAATTGTCTGTATAAACAAATCAAGGAACCCAATTATCTTCAGTACAACTCCTCATAACTGTAGTGTAATCTGAGGAGAGGGTTATTAGTAGTAGTGTGAATATTTATATACCACTTTTCAACAAAAAAGTTCTCAAAGTGCTTTACATAGAAAAAGAAATAATAAACAACTAAGATGGTTTCCTGTCCCCAAAGGGCTCAGAATCTAAACACAGGCCAGGTTTGAATATACAGGGAAACCGGAGTCTCTTCACCTCCGGTTTCCCACATACGAATTTGGGGAAATGGAGTTTGCAGGAGAAAGGGACCTGCAGTTTCTTTCCCCAAGCTCCCCTCTGAACCTTTGGTCAAAGTGGAGTTTCGCCGCTGCAAACTCCCATTCTGCATTCGAATGCTGGCACCACAATTTGGGCCTGTCGGAGTTGAGGGGGGATCCTCCCTCACTCCAGCCCGATTGGCTGTGCGGGTTGTCCTTCAGTCAAGAAAGAAGCCTGCACACCAAGAGGCAGTTCTCCCCAATGTGGACGGGAAAGCAGGGTTCTGGACCTGCTGTGTTACATATGAACCGGGCCACTAGAAAGATTCCAGCAACAGCCACTGGAAAAAGGCTGCACTGAGGTTGGATAGGGATAATTAATAACAATAATAAACCTTTTATTTGTTAGCTCAACCATAACAAATTATCTGGATGGCTCACCACACATTAAATACTGTAACATTAAAACACACACATACATAAAATATGACAAACAAATCACAACACAAAACAAAAAATACAAAATACAAGACAAAATATTTTTAAAACTTTTTAAAAAATCAATTTTTAAAAGCTTGAGTGAACAAAAAGGTCTTCATCTGGCCTCCAAATGAACAAAGTGATAGCACCAGGCAAACCTCACTGTGGAGCTAGGTGGCCAGATTTGGCTTTTAAAAAGCCAAATTCTGGCTTACGGCCCATTTGACCCACGAGTATACCCCTTAGGTTCTGGTAATGGGAGGCGATTCCATAAATGGAGTGCTAGGACTGCAAAGGCCCTCTTCCTAGTAGCCACCCACCTCACCTTGTATGGCAGGGGTACTTGGAGCAGCCAGGGCTTCCAAAGAAGATCTTGAGGTCCCAGTCGAGACAAATGTGGCAAGGCGTTCTCTCAGGTAACCTGGTCCCAAGCTGTTAAGGGCTTTAAAGGTTAAAACCAGGACTTTGAATTAGGCCCAGGAATGGACAGGGAGCCAGTGAGGTTGTTCTCCCTCTGCTAAATATAAGAACACCACCACTTTCAAAGGTGAAATGATTTCTATGTATACATTCATTAGCAAAAACATTATCAGGAATTGAGACAATTCTCAAAGAACTGGCTTCAGAATACTTCCACTTATTTGTGGTCACATTTCATGTTCTGAATCTGAAGTAATAATCAGCATGAGCGAAGTGGCCAGGAAGAAAATCATGTTTAATATTCTACCACTGGAAACTGGAATAGCTAGAACTGAGTAAATTGCAATTGTGCCAGCTCCACCTAATTTATTCCAATCCTTGTTGTGTAACGTCTTTTCCCCAAAGGATATTTTATGTAATGAATGTTAACAGCCTGTTTAGGCAGGCAAGCACAAAGTGCTTAAACCGTCTTAAGAGAGAACTTCTTGGTAAGAAAGCACCACACACGTTGGATTACTGTTTCCATTTGAAGTGAAGTCCAACATGAGTTTGATTATATAGCTACATCTTGAAAACAAAAGGGCAGATTTACAGTCCATGAAACTCAATGCTAGGTCTTTCTGTTGATTTTTACTGGATCAGGGCCTCATGCAGTCAATCAACACTTAGATAAGAGAGGAACAGTTCTATTTCCAATTGGCTCAAGTGATATTTTCAGGGAATTTGCCTCTGCTCTCTTAGGAATGAGGAGGAATTCAGAGTTTCCTTCCTAACCCAAAACAGTCTAGAGGTGCTGAGAGCAGCTTCAGAAGCAAGTCTTGTTTGGTAGGAAGCAGCCCAAGCAAAATTACTTAAAACGTTATGCAGTGCTGAGGAAGGTCCGTTTTGCATCAAAGCTTTACCCTGATTCCTGTTTCCAGATATTAATAAGCACATTTACTGGAAAATACAATCAAATCTCTATTCCTTTTCTGATTGTGGTTGACTCCAGGGACCAAGCGGAAATGGCCTTGGAAGTTACAAAACTGCTGTTAAAACGGTTGGCTGATTTCATGTTAGGAAAACTGCTGTTAATGAAGTCCACACATATCTAAAGGTCAAACAAGCAGTCCAGTCAAAAATGTAGTGGATGAATTATTGATACAAACAACTGCTTTAGACTTTTTAAATTATTATTTACATTTTATATCCCTCTCTTCCTCCAAGGAGCCCAGAGCAGTCTACGACATACTTACGTTTCTCCTCACAACAACCCTGTGAGGTAGGTCAGGCTGAGAGAGAAGTGACTGGCCCAGAGTCACCCAGCTAGTTTCATGGCTGAATGGAGATTTGAACTCAGGTCTCCCCAGTCCTAGTCCAGCACTCTAACCACTAGGCCACACTGGCTCTGTAATTCTAAACTCTGTAATTCCAAACTGACTTTGTAATTCCAAATGGTAATGGTCAGTAATTGACTTGCTGTTAATGTTCTTGTCTGTATTTTTAAATCCATGCTGATTTAAAACTTGGTCCTAGAGGTGACAAACTATATCAAGTGCTTTGAAAGGGGCAAAAAGAGCACACCATCAGAACCTGTGATGTGCCACTGTCACTAGCTGACAGGACATTTTGTTTATTTGTTTGTTTATTTATTTAACATATTTTTATACTGCTTATACTGTCTCTGGGTGGTTTACAATTAAAAATTCCCCATGCAAAGTTGGAGCAGACCGGTTAAATGCATACAAATGTATAGAAACAATCTCTCTTGTATCATCCCAACAATCCTGACTCATTATGTGCCTATACAGACTCAGCAACACAATTTACTTATTATGTCTGTCTCCACAGCCAACGTGAAAACATTAAAAGGGGATTAAGAAACCGAAAATGGACAATTAGCAGAATATAGGAAAAGCATGCTAGTTGGTCTCAGAGAAGGAAAACTATTTGGGGTGGGGCTGTAATGTTTAAAGTTCACTGAAACTTCTACATGATGAACATCTTCATGGGTGACCCACATTAAGCACTGTGCTGTGAATGGCTGCAGGGAATTCCAGGGCTTAGACACAAACAGCAGTTGCTGACACAGCCTTTCACACGGGTGAGTGCTTTAGGAGCATGTGACTTAGTTTTCCAGGGGAATCACCTCAGATTCACCAATGGGTGCCCTTTATTCAGGAAGCTGTGAGAACTTTTTCATTCTCTGGTGAATGCTATGCATACACAGGTGATCCTGTATCCAAAGGGCAGATACATTAACTGCAGCAGTCTCTCTTTCCTATAAGCACATATCATACAGTTTGGGTGTATGGTGTGCCAGAGTCACCTGACCCAAGCCCAAGTTGTTATATTACACTGTATGTTTATCAGACCCCCTAATGAGCAACACAATCTTCATTGACTGAGATAGCTTGGATGAATAATGCCCATTTTGTTCCAAAAGCCATTAACGACAATTGCAATCATATTGTTCAGAAACCTGCGTGAGAATATTTTGTGAGATTCATTTGCAAATTTACTTTTGCCTCTTTCTAGCTTGCTCCTCCAGTTCATCACACTATATGCTTTTCTTTGTTCACTTTGCTTTATTCAAAGTCTGTAATCTGTCCTAACGATTTCAGGTATGATTTAGCACGTCATGCAGGGCCTTTCCAGATTTTTATTTTCCACACAGTAATTTCAGTTGTTTCTGTGCAGGATTCAGGTGTCTTCTCTCAAGGTAGTGCCTCAATGGTAAGAAAATCCTATTTTCCCCAGTACAGAAAATGCAATTAAAAAAAAACAAAAAACCATCTAGCTACATTTCCACTTTTGAACTTGGTTTGATTTATTTTATTGTATTATTTCAAGCAAATCATTCTGAGTGCCATCTGGTGTTGGACAGTGTTATATAAATAAAGTGATCATTTAATGTACTTGAGTAGGTTCGTAATATTTTTACAGTGGTTATGTTCTCTGAGCCAGTGGGTTAGAAATTAATGCTCCTGCAGTGCTCTGCATGCTGTTGGCCCCAAATGTTTATTCAGGAAGAATAGCAATGGTCACATGATACCTCCAAGGTCTCCTGCATTTTGCAGAATGGTCCTTCGTTACTTATACCTCAGCTCCGCAACACTCTGGGCTATGCCGCTTGGCAGCAGGAAGCCCAATGGCTCTGGCTTGAGATGCAGTCCGAGCTTGGTCTGTTCTGTAACCCCCCATCCAAGCGCTCCACTGGATGCTGACTGAGGAAGCGGTGCCTTCTGCAGACTTTTCCCTTGCTGCCTCCTGGCCTCCTCCATCTCATAGCCCCTCTCGCCTGGAACACCTGGGCTTTTCTGCCTTGTACCACCTGGTTTTCTTCTGCTTCTCGCCTGCCTCTGGTTTGCCTGGAGAGAGAAATGGTACAAACCGTAACATTCCGAGGGAATCCTAATCTCTGGAAAGTCTGTCCAACCACTCAAAGTGAGGGCCAGTGGTGGCCAGTACCAATGAGCTCAGGGGTGGTGGTGGAGAATTAGCAGGAGCCTTATCTCCCGATCTCCCTTCCCTCCCAGCCCTGGTTGGCTAGCTGGTCGTTCACCTGGTTGTGTCCAAAACAAACTGCTAAAGTTTCCTTGAGAGAAGGGAACTTTGGCTGTTTGGTTTGGATGCAACCAGGCGAATGACCAGCCCGTGTGGTTCAGGAAAGGGTTAGCAGCATGCGTGAGAGAGGCAGCCAGGAAGGAAGGAAAAGATATCAGGAAATACAGCTGCTGCTCACTCCCTAACCCTACCCAGCCCATCAGTACCGTTTGCCACCAGTGTTCCCTGTAACAAGGATCTCCAGAAGTTGTTGACTACAACTCCCATAGTCCTCAGCCAAAGACCATTGCAGGTGGGAATCATGGGAGCTGTAGTCAACTGCATCTGGGAATCCCTGTCACAGGGAATACTGGTTGCTACTGGTGAGGATTCATTCACATGATTCATGTGAATCATGAATCATTTGTTCAGGGAAGGGGCTGTAGTTTTGCACACATAAGGTCCCAGATTCAGTCTTTGGAATCTGCAAGTAGGGCATCGAAAGACCCTAACACTATGGAGAGCCACTGTTAGTCAGTGTAAGCAGTACTGAGCTAGTGGGACCTATGGTCTGACTCAATATTATTTATTATTATTATTAACAAATGTGTATATAATGCTTTTCAGCCAAAAAAAAAAGTTCTCAAAGCAGTTTATCACAGCAAAATAAATCAGAAGATGCTTCCTGTCCCTAACAGGCTCACAGGAGAATTACAGCAGCAAACCATTAATGAGAGACACCAGCAAAGCTGCTGAAGAGACACTATTCTGGGTTGAACAGGGTCAGTTGCTCTCCCCCTGCTATATAAAAGGAAACCACCCCTTTAAAAGGTGCTTCTTTGCCAGTTAGCAGGGGTATGTCAATTCATATGCAAACAGTCTCATGCACTAGGCTCATTCACACAACCCTAAATAGGGTTGGAGGAGTGTCCAGCCAGGGTTAGAGAGCTGTACATGCTCCCGATACAAGGTTGTGTAAACTCCAAAATCAAGGTAGGAGGAGTGGAGAGTCATCATGCGAGAGACAAGAGCTGGGTCAGGCAGTTTTTCATCCACCCTTGGCAAAATGCTGGGGACAGAATGTGGGTAGGACATGCCTGTCCTATTTAGCTCCTGCCCCTCACACAAACAATATCTCCTCCTCCTAACTTGGTTTTTGAGTTCACACGACTATGGATCATGAGAACATGATCATGAAGCTTTTGAGTTCACACAACTGTTTAGGATCACGAGAATGAGCCTACTGTCTTCCCGGCCACTTCCAGATCTCATCTGTACGTACCTTCAAAATGTCATATGGCATTGCCCTCCATATCTCCGCCCATGACCTTCACTCCTCCTGCTCTACAATACACAGGGAATCTCCAAAGTTTGCAGGGGCCCCAGGACAAGAATAGTTCACCATTCCCAGTCCTCCTGCTCCCTGAAATGACTTCACTCTTTCTTCCTTCCAGCCCCTTAAGCCTAGCACTAGCTTCCAGAACACATTTATGATGCCACCTCTCTTTCCTCCTTCAAAACCCATCTTTTCTAGAAAGCCTTTGGCATGAACAATAGGCCTCATGATTTACTGATACTGGCCAATATGATGGGCAGCCCTCTGTTGACCTTAGGTTTGCTGGGCGGCTGTGCAACTTTTGAAAGGAAGACCTGATGGTGTAGTATGATGGGGCTACTGCAGAATGACTTGAAATAGCTCCCAGACAGCTGCACGGTGCTTCTTCCTTTGTTTCCAATTGCAAGGAGCTTGCAGACGTGTGAATCAGACCGGGGCGTTGCAGGGAATCAGAGGTGAGGTTTTAAAGAGCTTTGGGTTCTGGGCAACAGCACAATCCAGTTCTGTTCCAAGGAAAGTGAGATTCTCTGCTCAGAATATGCCCAAATTGACTTTGATATGAACGGAGAAGGCAACCCATTAGTGGGAGTGGTGAAGGACGTGAACTAATACACTGGCGCAGCATCTAGGGGCATAACTATAATGGGGAAAGGGGAGAGAGTTGTCTGGGGGCCCACTGCCCTGGGAAACCCCCCAGAAGCAAGTCACATGACTGATTCCCCCAGCTGCGCACCCGCCCGGGCTTCCTTCAGTTGTATTCATCCTCCTAAATTGATGTGAGTGTTAAGACCTGGAGCTACCAGAAGAGCATGTCTCTCTCTAGTACCATTAAATGACTTGCATCGTCCACAGTTTACAAAACCACTATTCAGCCTCATTTAAGATTTCTTTACTTCATGAGCTGAGCTTCGGGGGGGGGCACTTTAAAATCCTGTCTCTGGGCCCACTCCAACCTTGCTACGCCCCTGCATATGGCTTCCCTCCCCCGTGCAGGGATTCCTTTGCATACTTCCTATCAATTCACCCGCAGGGAAAATAACACAACGGCCTACATGAGGGGTCAGCAACCGATGGCTCGGGTTCCAAAAGTGGCACGTGAAATGATTTTGAGTGGCACAGATATGGCTAGTCCAGTTAATGGCAGCAGCACTCAGCTCTGAGGGTGGCTTTGAGGGGGCTGCATGCTGAAACCTGGGGGCAAGAGGAAGAAGGGCAACCCCGTGTGAGGAATCTTCTGACCCTTGTGAGTCCCTGTGGGGCATTGCCTTACTCCCCACTGCCCCTGACTTTCAGCATGCAGACCCTGAAAGCCACCTCCAGAGCCAAGAGAGAATTTTTTCTCTGACTTGGCTACAGCTTTTAATTAGATTTATAGTTTTTAAAAAAATTAATACTGGGTTTTAAATTCTTTAAATGATTTTAATTGTTAATTGATTTGATGTTCTAAATGATTTTAACTGTAAACCGCCCAGAGACGCATGTTTTGGGTGGCATAGAAATATTTTAAGTAATTAATTAAATACATACATACATACATTCCCTGCTACAGGGATGGTTTAAAGGGGCTGCATGCTGGAAATCAGAGGCAAAGGAGAACAAGGCTACTCCTATGTGGGGCCCTTTGTCCCTATGTGGAGGGGGGTTTAGAATCTAAACGTTATATACTTCTGGTATGTGAAAGCTTAAATTAGCGCGAATAAATGAAGATTTGTTACACGACGTCTGAAAGGTTGCCGATCCCTGGCCTACACACTCTCTGTATATACCTGATTCAGGGATGATCCCTAGGAGGACATCAAACCAACTTAGAGCTGCTATTGTTTGCATCAGTGTACTCAATGGAGAGAACGATAGATTATCACCTACCTCTTCCTGCCACAGCTTGCTTAATGTGTCCTCCACACGTTCTATAAAGGCGCTGTGTGCACCTCGCGGACCTCTGTGCCTCTGAGGATGAGATTGTTCAAATTATATGAGAAAACTACTGACATCTGCTGCCTGAGGCTGTGAGGCCGGCACTGTTTTGTCTAAATGGGGATCCACAGCTATCAAAAAATGAAACAAAAGAGTCTTGCTCTGCAGCTAGCCTTTGTAACATCTTCTGAAATCAGAGCCTAAAGGGAAGAGAGACAACTTGCCAGCTTCCACTAAAGGTACTGAGAAGATCATCCATTCCAGGTATCATATATCTGTACCAATATACAAGGGACCATATGTAATAAACCTGTTTTGTAAAGTGAATGCCCAGCTCCGATTTTGGTTGTCTTTAAAATAATGCCAGATTATTCGAGTCTCATTTGGAAAGTCTAGGATTTTAAACAGAAAGCTCCAGAGCAGTTTTTGATCTGATTCCTGGAATGTTCTTTTTGACCTGTAGTATATAGACATTGTGAAATATACAAGGAAACTCTCCACACAAACAGTATGGAAAGCCTGCAGGGCTTGTGCGGCAAGAGAGGACTTGACCTGATTGACTGATTTAACACATTTGTATACTGCCCAAAACGCAAGTCTCTGGGCGGTTTACAACAAAACAATAAAAACAACCGATAAAAAGATTAAAACATTTCAACAATTAAAATTTAAAAAGTTAAAACGATTAAAAACACAATTAAAACAATATCTAATTAAAAGCCTGGGTGAACAAATACGTCTTGTCTGCCTTTTTAAAAGTTGTAAGAGATGGAGAGGCTCTTATTTCAGCAGGAAGTGTCTTCCAAAGTCTCAGGGCAGCAATGGAGAAAGCCCGTCCCCGAGTAGCCACCGGACGACCCCGTGGCAACTGCAGACAGACCTCTCCAGATAATCTCAATGGGTGGTATGGTTCATAGCAAAGAAGATGTTCTCTGAAATACCCAGGGCCCAAGCTGTTTAGGGCTGTATAGGTTATAACCAAAACCTTGTACTTTGCCCAGAAACTTATTGGCAGCCAGTGTAGATAGGAGTGATATGGTCTCTCCGAGATGGCCCAGAGACCAGCCTGGCTGCTGCATTCTGGACTAACTGCAGTTTCCAGACTATGTCCAAAGGCAGCCCCACATAGAGCGCGTTGCTGTAGTCAAGTCTGGAGGTTACCGGCAGATGTGCTACTGTTCTGAGGTCATTTATCTCAAGAAATTGATGCAGCTGGCGTATCAGCCAAAGCTGATAAAAGGCACCTCTGGCCACTGCTTCAACCTGGGACAATAGGGAGAGTTTTGTGTCCAGAAACACCCCCAGACAGTGTACCTGTTCTTCTGGAGAAATGTGACCCCATCCAGAACTGGCAGTTCAAAATCATCTCCTGAGTTCTGACCCTGCACAATAAGTACTTCTGTCTTATCTGGATTCAGCCTCAGCCTGTTACCTCTCATCCAGCCCACCACTGCCTCCAGGCAGGCATTTAGGGAGGTTATGCCTTCTCCTGATGATGTTGACATGAAGAAAAAGATGTGGGTGTCATCAGCATACTGATGACATCAGTATCCCCACACAATTACTGGAGCAGCCACCCACACAATTGCTGGCTCTGTCACGGAGCCAGTAGGGATGGTGGAGATCGGAGGCCATTCAGCCCCTGGAAGTCCCAGCGTGCCCTGCGCTGGGAGGCTTCGTGCAGTCTCCTGCTCAGGGGTCTACTCGTGAGTTGTCGCAGCATTTCAAGATTTAAAAAATGGGGTTAGCGAAACTCTCGCTCCGCTAACTTAGTTTTAGAGGAGGGCTACTTTGGCAATCTAGCCACCATTGAACCACCCAGTGGTTCTCACGATGGGGGGAAACTGGGCTCCCTTAGCCCGGTTTTCCCCCAATGTGAGAGTAGCCTCTCTGTCTTATGGCAGGGGTTCTCAAAATTGGGCCCCCAGATGTTGCTGGACTACAACTCCCATCACCATAGTGGCTGGGGATGATGGGAGTTGTAGTCCAACAACATCTAGGGACCTAAGGTTAGGAACCCCTGGTCTAAGATATCCGTAGATTTGATGATACAAAGCAACACACCATTATGCATTGCACATGCAAGAGAAACCATTACATTGTTCAAACCAGACCCTGGAAGTGTCATTCCTGCTAATGTCCACTTCTATCCGTGAAGATCTCTTCTTTGAAAAATACATTTGATTTTTATTGTAAACTGCCCAGAGATGCAAGTTTTGGGCAATATAGAAATGTTTCAAACAAACAAACAAACAAACAAACAAACAAACAAACAAAAATATGTGAAAACATTGGGGCTATTTTCACAAGCAGCAAAAATCGGGCTAGGAGAGCCTAGCCCGATTTTTGCTGCTCGTGTAAACCACCAGGCTCACAGGCGAGCCCGGTGGCTTACAAGCGGCTAGCCCGCTTTTGTAGCCCACCCCTAAAACCAGGTTTGCGGAGCGAGTGCTCCGCAAACCTGTTTTTACAGATCCTGAGTAGCCACGGCGTGTCTCTGCGCTGCGGTTACTCATAAGTAGACCCCTGGAAAGGAGGCAAAAAGCTGCCTCCCAGCTCCGGGGGGTCTCCCCAATATGCCCTGTGCGCTCGCACAGGGCATACTGGAGCTTCCGGGGGCCACGTGGCCCCCAAGCTCCCCAGCCCCCACCAGCTCCATCACAGAGCCAGCAATCGTGTGGGCGGCCGATCTGGCCGCCCAGGGCTCCCTCCCTGCTTGTGTGCAGGGAGAGTGGGCTTAGCCCGCTCTCCCCGCGCACCCTCAGAAACCAGGTCTCACTGATCGTGAGACCCGGCTCATCCTCTTCTAATTACATCACCTTGGATTAAAATCTGGCAAGTCACCAATTTTGCTGAGGCTCCCCGGTATTCTAGCAAACAGATGCCCTCATTAAGGGCATTCATTCAAAGAGCAACAGGTTGTTTTTAAAAGACAAACTCAGTGTCAGCAAGGACATAAACAGAAACAGCAAGAGACTGTGGGCCACACTAACCGTAAAGGAACCAGGTTTAGCAGGCCAAGGTTCCTTTGGTAGAATCAACCTTGAATCCCATTTGAGTTCTCGAGGCTTGTAGGTAATGAATTTTCCCGTGGGTTCCCTTTTTTCTTCTGTCAGAGGATGAAGTCCATGGACTAAAGAGGGCAGGCGAACATAAGAGTCTGTGCTCAGTATTATAGGGTTATGATTAGTCAACCAGTTAAGTTGACAAACTCTTTTGTTAGACAGTGGCAAAGGAGGCCAGACTATATTTGGCCCCAGGAGCTTTCCCAGACAGCAGTCTTTACCGCGGATTTACTGCGAAGCTTTACCGTGAGTTTGAATTTGCCCAAAAACCTCAGCACAAAAAATGGAATTTTTTACCTTGGACATATATCAAGCTAAGCTCCGATACGCAGGGGGAAACCTGAATCATGTATGGAGCGCTGTCTGATCTATCACATGGACTTCGGGGTAAATCTGGCCACTATGTGAATGCACACCCACCCTCCCAAAGTAAAGTCACCATCTGGGAAAGCTCCAGGAGGCTGAATTCTTCCTACTAGGAATATATTTAACTCAGTGAGACTTATTGGGGTGACCATTAAAAAACAGGGAGTTCATCCTTTTTATTTCCCTTGTCCAAAAAAAGGGGATTAGACAAGTTCATGGAGGATAGGGCTCTCAAAGGCTACGAGCCTAGATAGCTGTATGTTTCCATCAGGGTCAGAGGGGGCCTGCCCCTGAATACCAGGTGCGGGGAAACACCACTGGGAAGGGGAGGTTGCCCTCTTTCCCCCACTTCCAGACTTCCCTGATGTACCTGTTTGGCCACTGCATGAAGCAGGATGCTGGACTAGATGGGCCTTTTTGACCTCATTCAGCAGGGTTTTTCTTATGTTCTTTATGAATAGGTCAGCCCCGATTTGACAGATCCAGCCCCTTTCAAGCCAGACCTGACTCAAAATTGGGCTCATACCACACCTCCACTGCTACTGTGTCCTCTCCCCTGACAAGTACCCTGCCACACTAAGCAAGATAAAGTCCTACCTTGGGGAACGGGGAAGGGTAATAGGTGGCGGAGGGCTCCCGTGGACACAGGAAGGGCCCAATGAGAGCCCTCTGTCACCTGTGACACTCCTCCTTCCCCTAAAGCGAAAGCTTGTGTGGCTTAGGGAAGAGGGGGTGGAGGTTAAACTAGGCTTTTCGAGTGTTCATACTGAATGCTCAAGCGACCCCGCAAGGGCTTTTTAAGCATTCAACTGGAACACTAAAAATGCCTCAGCACAACCCTCCATCCATCCATCCATCCATCCATCCATTCATTTATTTATACATTTATATCCTCTTCCTCTGAGAAGCCCAAAGTGGTGTACATGGTTTTATGTTTATCCTCACAATAACCCTGTGAGGTAGATTAGGCTGAGAGAGAAGTGACTGGAGACTCTCCAGAGTTTCATGGCTGAACGGGGATTTGAACTCGGGTCTCCTTGTTCCTAGTCCAACACCCTAACCACTACACCACGCTGGTTCTTTTGGAGGTGAGTGGAAGGGGTTCACACATCTCTTGTTACTTTGAAGTGAACATTCATAGGACTGGACTGCAAAGCACAGAGAAGTTTGGGAGATGTGACCCAGGAAGATGTATATGCAAAATGTATGCAGTGAGAATACAGTCATCCCTTGCCAACTACGTTTTTACCAACTGCGGTTTTGAGTACAGTATATGCAAACAGGAAATCGTGACAGGTCTTGCCAATCGTGACCTGTTTATCTGTGGTTGGTGAGGTTTTTTTAGTGATTTGGGGAAGGTTTCAGTAATTTGGGCCGGGGGGGAGGTTAAGAGGTTCGACCTGTTCATTCCTCTTGGTGACTCTTGCCAATTTAAAATGCGTTTAAGTGGCTTTTTGTTGGGGGGCGGGGGTCAAAGAATTTCCAGAGGTTCAATCTGCTCATTCTTCTTGGTGATTCTTGGCGATATTACAGGATTTTTTGTGATTTTTAAGCAATTTTTTTGTATTTTTCCTTTATTTTTACTGGCGTGGTTCCCCTAACCTCCTGTTTCCCATAGACCTTAATGCCTTGCCAACTGCAAATTTGCCAATGGTGAGGTTTTGCCAGAACAGAACCCTAGCAATTGGCAAGGGATCACCGTACCATGTGGTGGTGATGATGATGATGTGTCATGTGCTTGTTTTACAGATAGGGCTAATCAGCTGTGTTTATCTGTCATGGGCATTCAGTTATTGTGCTACTAGCTAGTATCCCATGATTACTGTAGCTGGATGCTCAAACTACAAGCACAGTATTTGAACATCAACATAATATACTATAGGCAGGGTCTCTCTTTATTGAAAAAGACACCTAGAGGTCATTCACACAATCAAAAACTGTGTTCTACCCAGGTTTGCGAGCTGTGTGTACTCCCAATTTTTGATTGTGTGGAAGCAAGGTTAGAGGAAAACCTGGGCAGAAGTGCTTGTGTGGAAGCAAGGTTAGAGGAAAACCTGGGTAGCTTTTTTTCCTACCTTGCTTCCACACAATCACTTCTACCCAGGTTTTCCTCTAACATTGCTTCCACACAATCAAAACCGTGAGTACACACAGTTCCCAAACCCAGGTAGAACACAGTTTTCGATTGTGTGAATGACCTCCTAATATATTCAAATGCATGCAGACAATAATTTCTCGGGTGTAGTGATGCCATTTCATTCTCATTTTAGGAAATCACCTGTACCGGCTGTACTCGACAGAAATTGTTCCCAAGCAGATATACCGGTGCTTATTAAACCTTGCAAGAAACGGACAGGTTTCAGTTTGGGCATAAATTGCAGAGGTATGCTTGACTAACAGCCAGAAGGTTGCTGGTTCAAATCCCCACTGTTATGTTTCCCAGTCTATGGAAAACACCTATATTGGGCGGCAGCAATATAGGAAGATGCTGAAAGGCATCATCTCATACTGCACTGGAGGAGGCAATGATAAATCCCTCTTGTATTCTACCAAAAGAAAACCACAGGGCTCTGTGGGCACCTGGAGTCAAAATCGACTTGAAGGCACACTTTACTTTACTATGACAAGTATGTGCATTTGTCTGCTGAGCTTGTATTTTCCTGGATTAGGATCAGCAATAGCAAATTAAGTCCTGAGCACATCCATCAGAGCACCTAGATGCTATACAGCACCTAGCACACTGCAGCATAATCAAATCTGGCTTCTGAAATTCAGTGAGCTGAAGCTTTGCAATCACCTCTGATTGCATTGTAACAGATGTATTGAGGCAGTCACCCCTTTGTAATGAATGTGGAATGTCTATCATAATTCCCTTCAACATTAATTATCAGTCCTACCTCTAAACTGCAAATCATATATTTTAACAATATTTTTGTTCTTATCAAGAGTTAACCTTTACTGCATTTGTTGCCCAAAGAAAGTAATGATGAAGTAATGAATACTTGCAGGGCAGTGAATTTGGGATGCTTAGTTGGTTTGGTTGGCAAACTCTTCTGTTAGGCGATTCACTGGTTGATGGATCAGAGGATGTTGAAAGCTTTGCTCTCACCTTTGAAGTGAGGTGCCATTATGGGTCTTGTAAGATTCACCTCTCACCTGAAGGGACTAAAGGTGACATCATGCTGTCTACTTTCCCTAAGAGGTGTGTTAAGTCATTGTGAACAAACAGCAAGCAAGCCATCCATTCAGAGTGAGTGAGTAGAGATTTTAGGGATTGGAATGAATCCGTCAGGCAGGAGCCACAGCCTGAAGTGCAGGGTCTGGGGGTTTTTTGGAAATGATGTAGCCTATTGATGTTCACACAGAGTAGTGTTGTTGATATCTTTACCCATGCCATGACCCTTGTTACTACTACAAATATTTATATACTGCTCTTCAACCAAATGCAATAAATAATACATAAATAAGATGGTCCCCTGTCCCCAAAGGGCTCACAATCTAAAAAGAAACATAAGGCAGATACCAGCAACAGACACTGGAGGGATGCTGTGCTGGGGTTGGAGAAGGCCAGTTGCTCTCCCCCTGCTAAATATAAGGGAATCACCACTTTAAAAGATGTCTCTTTGCTCAGTTAGCAGGGCTTTAACTTCTTGCCTTCCCTTATTTATTGCCATTAATGTGTGATGCCCAAACTATAATGCTTCAGTTTAAAAACACATAAGAGCTTCCACATGAGAGGTAGAGGTTACACACCTACCTTTGCTTAAACACTGTAATTTGAATTTTATATTCAAAGGGTCTCGCACATAGCTTGTCACAAAGTTTGGTATATCAGATTCATACTGCACAGGGAAAAAAAACATCATAATTTTACGTGGTTATCACATGGGAAACACAAAACTGAAAATAACGTTGCAAACAAAAAAACCGGCAGCCAGCGAGCCAGTAGAAGGTATATGGAGAATTGCTAATGGTCACATTTTAAATATATTATTTCAAACCTGAATCAAAGTAATAGACCATTAGTCTAACCATGTCAGATTTGCAGCCTGATTTACAATCCAGTTAAACTGACAAATGCAGATTTAAGCTGACTGACTAAAATTGCCCCCTGCCAGAGCTATTAGAAGGGAAGCCTTCCATTTGCATCAAGGCTACTAGTATCAAAGGCTACTAGCAGTTTGTGGCAGGACATATTTTCATCAGAAACATGACACAAGGGGAACATTTAAATATGCCCACTTATATCCCACTCTTCCTACAAGGAGCCCAGAGTAGTCTACATGGCTATGTTTAGGCCCATAACAACCTTGTGAAGTAGGTTAGGCCGGGAGATAAGCAACTGGCCCAGAGTCACTCAATGAGGCACTTCACACGATCCGTGTGAAGCCAGGGGCATAGCTAGGGGGAGAAGGGGCCTGTGTTCACCCCTCTCTCTGGCCAGGGGTGTAGCAAGGTTGGAGTGGGCCCAGAGACAAGATTTTAAAATGCCCCCCACCCCACTGAAGCTCAGCTCATGAAGTAAAGAAATCTTAAATGAGTCTGAATAGTGGTAACAAAAAGCATAGTAAAATTGTACACACACACACACACATATATATATACACACACTGTACATATTTTGTGTGTGTGTGTATATATATATATATATATATATATACACGCACACACACACACACATACATATTGTACACACACACACATATATACACACATATTGTACATAAAATTGTACAAAATTGTACATATATATATCCTGTGTGCCACATCATCCTAAATTATTTTTTAAAAGGTTTTGTAAATTGTGGACGACGCAAGTCATTTAATGGTACTAGAGAAAGGCATGCTGTTCTGGTAGCTCCAGGTCTTAACACTCACATCAGTTTCGGAGGATGAATACAACTGAAGGAAGCCCGGGCGGGTGTGCAGCTGGGGGAGCCAGTCATGAGACTTGCCTCGGGGGGGGCAAGGCAGTGGGCCCCCAGACAACTGTCTCCCCTTGCCCTATTATAGTTACGCCCCTGTCTCTGGCGGTCCCTTGGAGTGAGGGAAATAATGAAGAAGATAGGGAGGGGTGGAGCTGGGGGCCCACCTCAGGAGCTTGGGGGCTTGAGGTCTTTGAACCGATCTGCTCAATTACAGCTACAATCCTGTGTGAAGTGCCAGATGGGGTTCGGTGGGGAGAGCGGGCTTAGCCCATCATTGCTGGGTGGCTGGATTGGCCACCGAGATGAGTGGCTGCTCTGGCCAGGCACTCTCATTCCCAGCTACAGCTCCATCAGGAGCTCCAGGGGTCAGGGAAAGGGGAGTGCCGCCATGTGGCCACCAGGCACCCCGAACCTCAGGAAGGCACTGTGAAAGTGTACGGTACCTTCTTGGGGTCCCCTCTCCCCCCACACCCCAAGTGTGCAGCCGCGGCTGACATACGATCCTAAAAACGAGGTTAACGGAGCACTTGCTCCGTTAACCTCATTTAAGGGTGGTCTAGCCGTTAGGTGGGCTAGCAGCCAGAGAACCACCGGGCTCGCCCGCGAGCCCAGTTGTTCCCACAGTTGATCAAAACCGGGTTGGGCTCCATTAGCCCAGTTTCGAACAATTGTGAGAATAGCTTAAGTGAGTTTCATGGCCAAATGGGGATTTGAACTTAAGTCTCCTCAGTCCTAGTCCAATACTTTAACTACTATACCATGCTGACTCTCTCTCACGTTGCAGTTCCAATCCTGAGCCAATATTAAAATATTGGGGGGGGGGCGGTTAATGCAAGGCCAAATCATGCCCTTTTTTGTAGACAGATATAGAACTGGATTTGTAGATTTGAGGAGAAACTGCAGAAGCAAAGAAATGGGTACTGCAGTCCCCCTTCCCAATAAGGAGCCTACAATTAATGTATTGTGAAGGGGGGAGAACATTTGGGGAGGGAGGTGGGAGTGGCACCTGCATTTGCTGGCAAGTGACTTTGTGGGGACGGTTTGGCCATTACTTTCCTGACTTCCTATTCACAGTGGTCTACCAGTAAAACTAGTTGCCAGCCATTAACCTTCATGGCACCAAGCAACCCTGCAAATGGGTAGAGTTTCTTGCCATAACCAGCTGTTGCTAAATTGCTTCGCTAGCAATGTAAACCGTATTTATAAACTTCCATGGTCGGCAAAAGTTACAAAACAAAGGCACTTTCAGATTTCAGGCAGACATAAGTGACCCAATAAATCCAATATCTCTATAGGAACTATCTTTCAAAGCACCAAAGTTCAGCATCTCCGTATAGTTTAGATATAGTATATTTCTTAATTGGCTCTACTTAAGTGATCATAAAGGACAGAAGGAAGAAGCTTCTGCCCTTTGACCATAAGATAAGGCTCATACCTAACTACATAATTAGGGCTGTCCTCCAGTTAAAGACATCTAGTGGCATCTGGTGGGCCACTGTGTGAAACAGGGTGCTAGATTAGATAGGCCTTGGGCCTGATCCAGCAGGGCTGTTCTTATGCATGTTCTTATCTTAGTCAATTAATTGCATGAGCTTTAGCTGATGAATCGACTAGATTTGCATAAAGTTGTGTATGAGTAAAAACAATAGTTCCAGTTAAATTGTAGCATATTTTCTTTGTTTTGAGATTATGCGCATGTAATTTGTAGCAAGCATCATTTTAGAACTGCATTCCCTCTTGATGGTGTGCCTGCCATTTACTGTTTCTAAAAGTGCCTGTCTTTAAAATACTAGCTGACATCCTCCACAACCCTCTCCTGATGGGAGAAGAGGTGTGATTCCACAAGGAGCCTTCAAAGACCCTGAGCTGAAACCTTCCTGAACAGCAGACCAGGCACAGAGGAGGAGGGGAGGGGGGAGCAATTTTTGCATCTCTCCTCTTGCTTCAAAAGCCCTTTCCAGTTGTATAATTTGTTCCCGAGGGCTGCATGACTCTTACGAACATACTTATAGAAGTGGAGGGAGGGGAGTCAGGGGCGTAACTATAATAGGGCAAGGGGAGACAGTTGTCTGGGGGGCCCACTGCCTTGGGGGTCCCCCCAGAGGCAAGTCACATGACTGACTCCCCCAGCCACGCACCCACCTAGGCTTCCTTCAGTTGTATTCATCCTCCAAAACTGATGCGACTGTTAAGACCTGGAGCTACCAGAAGAGCATGGCTTTCTCTAGCACCATTAAATGACTTGCATCATCCACAATTTACAAAATCTTTGAAAAAATAATTTATGATGATGTTCTATTGTGGCACATAGGTTTTATACACACACACACAAACACATAAATTTTACTATGCTTTTTGTTACCACTATTCAGACTCATTTAAGATTTCTTTACTTCATGAGTTGAGCTTCAGGGAGGGGGGGGCATTTTTCTCTGGGCCCACTACAACCTTGCTACGCCCCTGTGGGGAGTGACACAAAGAATAGCTATCCCCACCCCTCATGCCAAGTCCACTGTACAAGAAGGCTTGTGCTTGCTCCAAGAAGCTCAGAGTGGTGTACATAGTTACATTTATCTTCCCAACAGCCCTATAAGGAAGTTTATGCTGAGAGAAAAGTGACTGTCCCAGAGTCACCCAGCGAATTTCATGGCTGCATGGACCCAGTGAACTTACATGGCTGAATGAACTTGGATTTCCCCAGTCTAGTCCAGCACACTAACCACTGTACCACTCTGGCTCAGAGTTTTTTCTTTCTTGTTGTTATTTATTAGTAGCAGTATTCATTTTTGAAATAATCAGGTTGAGCTGCTCCACAGAAGCAGCCTTTTGTAGCTCGTCTGTGCTTTACTTGTGGCTGTACAATTCTTTTTCTGAGTGTGCACGCCTGTGTTTTGATCCTGCCATGTGAGATACAAATCTAACAGATACTACTGTAGTCCTGTTAGACATGATAAAGCAACTGTCCTCCATATTTCTCTGTATCTCTGCTGATGAGCAATTGAGATTTGTTTGCTTGTGTGTGTGTTTGTGCTTGGATCCCACTCGTTAGCTACAAATCTACACTTTGCCAGTTATTGCTAAGACTCCTGCCGCTGCCTAGAATTGGCTCCACCTCTCACTACCTGTGGCTCCACCCACCACCTGCCTTACCTATCCCCCCCTCCCCACCACCAGCCACTTTTCTCAGCCAATCCCGAGTAAACAGCTCTTGCCTTTGTTCTTAATTCAGACTCCCAGGGCTGCCACCATGGGACAGCAGCTCTTTACCATGGGTCCTTGTAGTTAGAGAAAGTAACTTAGGCTTTTATACTTAGAAAAAGCCCACATGTCTTTTCACCTAGCAATCATCTTTCCACAATTAATCCACTTCAAGAATTCATCTCCTGGATTTTGATCTCCATTTGAACTGCAAAAACCCTACAAGCTGACGAATCTATGAGATATGAATTAACTTGCATACTTGGAAGACAAATAAAACCATTATAAACCAGTGGGAATTTGGTTGTTTGAGTGACACTAGTTGGGTCAGAAGACACACTATGAGCCTGCCAAGCTCCTTGAGGGACAAGGATGTAGCATTTTCCCCTATAGGAGTGCTTTTGGCATTAGCCTTGTGGAGAAATGCACATGACAAATGCTACAGAATACAGACAGTCTAATGCTTTCCATGTGTATCCCTCACTGGGAGCCATTTCAAGAACACTCCCATAGAGGAAAGCATGACATTAAAAGAGGCGATTGTCCCAGCTGTGACCTCAACAGTTCACAGCAATAATAGTAATACTATGAATAAAAATGCCACAAGGAGGCCTAATCAGTTAAATCTTGCTGTGACTAAAAGGAAAAAAAAACAATATCATGAAAGAGGAATGGATGAATATAGACATGAACTAGAATGTTTAATAGAATTTGAGACTGGGGCGGGGGGGTGGGGTAGTCAAGGCTCTCCTGTCCCCAATAGAGCATCCGTGACCGAAGACGAATATTCCAATAGCCAAGAACTTTCTGAGAACCCCCGAGGCCTCAAAAACATTTTTCAAAGGCTAATCCAAGCCACATCACCCAGCTGCACTGTAAGGAAAAGTTAAAATACAGCCTGCAGCTCTGAGAATTAATTCAGGCAAAGCTTTTGTTGCAAGAGTGCCACCTAATGGAGAAAGTTAATTCTCTTGAATATTATGTTTTCAATTGACACCAGACTAGTGATCTTCACTATTTTTCAAGTGGGGGCCCACTATGGCATGGCCCTACACCCCGGGCCTTGAATGAATTTGACTACAGTCAATGACCAGCAATCAGTAATTTTCTTTTTAAGTAAATAAAATCAAAACAACAGGACTGGGTAATAGAGCATCAGAACATATACACAGAGGTCTCAATTACAATTAATCAACTGCTCTCATCTCAGTTTACATGCTGTGGCATAGAATCTTGCTACCCCAGCTGTATTTGTTCTATCCCGGTCTGCCGGAAGGAAGTGTAATACTCTTCCTATTGACCTAGAAAGTGGTTCAATCCAGGCAACGCGAACGTCCCTATAATAGAAAAAGTATAAAATAACATGTGAGATGGCCTCGATGCTGCCTGAACCACATGGACATAGCCGGTTTCTGAGCAGTATTCTGTTAAATCTGCCATCCAAAATGGCAGAAGGAATGGCATTAAACCGCGCCGGTGAGAGATCTCTCCTCTGATTTAGAGTGGTCAGATTTGTGAGTGCCCCCGGGCCCTACAATGAAGAACACTGCACCAGAGAGTATATTTCCATTATCTGTGTCCCAGTTCACCCTTGTCTTTACCTGTCTATAGTCATATGGTTTGGGATCTTGGTATTTGCCGCTTTTAAACTTGCCATTCTTCACAAACAATAGTTGGGCTTCATAGGGGCCCACACGAGGAAAACGTGTGATGATCTCACGTGGTGCCTCCTGTTCCATGACTTGGAGAAACAATCTGGACCTGATTCTGTGCAACTCTTCGCACAGTGTACCTGTGGTTGTCTTCTTCTTTTTCTTCAGCTCTTTTGACTTTCCAAGTGGCTTCCTGAGCCGGCTGGGAGAAATATAGAGCCTATAGCTAAAATCAGGAGGCTGCCTTATCCAGCATTCTCTTTCAGGAGGGCTTCGGGGTTGCTGGGATGCATGGACTTGATTTCGTGCTAAGGCTAAATCCAGATTTGTGGTGAACTGTCCCTTTGAGTCAAAAGTACACCTGCATTGGTTGCCAGCATGGATACTAGGAAACATCCTGTGCTTGATCTTCTACGCCTATGCAAAAGAAAAACAAAATGCATGTGTCTGTTACCGGAAATTATTAAGGTGTTTTATTATTATGTTTTTATCTTTTCTACACTTCCTCCAAGAGCTCAAAGCAGTGTATGGCCAGGCCAAACAACCCTGTGAGACAGGTGAGGCTAACTGAGAGGTGGTGATGGCCTTAAGGACAAATCACCACAATGCTGGCCATCATGGTAATTTGACCCTAAGATTTGACCCTAACATGACCATTATTTGTGCTAAAGTAGCCACAGGAGATCTGTGTTGTGTGAGTGTGTGTTGTGTGTTGGGGGTCACCAGGACTGCAACTGCAGTACATGGCATGTGATATTTAACAGCTTCAGAATAGCTGGAAGAATCCAAAACTATGAAGAACTATTTAAGTTAGGCCTGCTCAACTTTGCCCCCCCCACCTGTTTTTGGACTACAACTCCCATAATCCCCAGCCACAGTGGACAGTAGCCGGGAATTATGAGAGTTGTAGTAGGCCAACATCTGCAGGAGGGCTAAAATTGAACAGCCCTGATTTAAGGTTTCTCTGCTTGGTAGCTCAGTGTGTTGCAAAACTTTTGAAATAGCTGCAGAATAGATTTCAAACCAGTAAGTTATCTGCGGCCAAAGCAGCAGTCCTCTCAATTTGTCATCTGCTTCATATACAAAAGAGGCATATGCATGGATGCAACACACACGTGGATGTCCCATTATATGCTGTTTAGCCCTCTGGCACTGCACGTACATGTCCCTGCTAAATGAGCAAAGGGGTATAAGAGAGGCATCACTTTCAAAAGTGGTGATTCTCTTATGTTTAGCAGAGGGAGCGCAGCTGTCTCTAGCCAACTGTCCCTGTCCCTCCATTGCTACAGGTGGTTGCTAGTGTCTACCTTATGTTTCTTTTTAGATTGTGAGTCCTTTTCTCACAGGGAACCAGTTTCTTTCTTTTCTGCCTTAACCATTTTGAGAACTTTTTTTCCCCATTGAAAAGCAGTATATAAATATTCCTGACAACAATAGTGTTCATGGATGTATTTGTTTAATTAAAATATGTATACCCCACCCCTGCAATACACTACCGCTCGAGGCGGCTCACAACATTAATAAAATAGATACAATATACAGCAATAAAAAGTTAATGAAATCAAACAAGTTAAAAGAAAAAGTTAAAACCACATTTAGAAGTTACCAGTTGCAAAAGTTTCAAATTAAAAATTATAAGTTGTAAAAGTTTCAAATTAAAAATTATAAGTAAAAAGCTTAAAATATTAACAAAAAAACCCTACCAGATATAAGCAGTGGATAAAACATTTAAAATCCTCTCTAAAAAGTTGTGTCTTTAATTTTTTTTTTAAAATGGGGGGGGGAGCATGGAGAAGCTCTTCTGGGAGGGCTTTCCAAACCTGAGGGGCCACAACCAACAAGGCCCTGTCTCTAGTACCCGCCAATCAGATTATAGTAATAATAATAATAACGTCCGAAGCCCCTCCTTAGATGGCAAACAGTAATCATCTGTGGAGGCCCACTATGTGGAGTTGCATCCTAGCAATTTCACAATTACCAGTAGATGCATTCAGGTTATCAAGCTATCACTGAATGAATGAATGAGCTATAAGCTAGATAATACTCAGGTGGTGACTTTCTATGCTCTTGGTCATGCACATTACAACAGTTTATTGCTGCGGCACAAAGGGAAAAATCTGGGGGAAAGCAAGCACCTTTTCTCCTAGGTCACCGTGCACAGTGAGTGAGTGAAGACAGCCCAGTGGACAAAACAGACTGGAACACTCCTGCAGCAGCCTGACCAGTCAGATACGAGTGAGTTTTGAAATATGGAATAAGTGGGGATGGAGAGCTGGTCTTGCAGTTGTGAGCATGAAGTCCCCTTTGCTAAGCAGTGTTTGCCATGGTTTTCATTTGGATCAGGGGCCTGGAGCACCTTCCTTACAAGGCAAAGATATGGCATCTGGGGCTTTTTAGTTTGGAAGAGAGGCGACTACGGGGAGACATGATAGAGGTATATACAATTATGCATGGAGATACATTTTTGTACACATGTCAGAGATAAATTTTTCTCCCTCTCTCACAATGCTAGAACCACCCCATGAAATTGAAGACCAGGAAATTTAGCACCAACAAAAGGAAGTAATTTTCCACACAGCACATAACTAATCTATGGAATTCTCTGCCACGGGGTGTGGTGACGGCCACTAGCTTGGATGGCTTTAAAAGGGGCTGGAGGACGGGTCTATCAATGGCTACTAGTCTGGTGATTCAGAGACAAGTTACCTCTAAATACCAGTTGCAGAGCAACAGCAAGAGAGGGAGCATGCCCTCACCTCTTGCTGTGGCTTCTCCGAGGCATCTTTGGGGCCACTATGTGAAACAGGGTGCTGGACTAGATAGGCCTTGGGCCTGATCCAGCAGGGCTGTTCTTATCTTATGTTCTATGTTCTTATGGATGGGTGACTAACTGGGAGCACTGTCTGCTGTAAGATATTCCCTTTAGAGGATTGGTCATTGGTAGAGCATCTGCATGCATGCAGAAGTCCCAAATACAATTCCTGGCATCGCCAGACAGGGCTGGGAAAAACACCTGCCTGGAACCGTGCAGAAGTGCTGCCGGTCAGTGTAGACAAAACTGAGCTATATGGACTAATGGTCTGACTCAGTATAAGGCAGCTTCCTATGTTCCTAGACTGTACGCCCACAAACATATATTACAGGCCAATAAAACTGTATACTAATAAAACTGTGAGGTTTAAAATGCAAATGCCTCTTCAGTGGTTGTGGATGAAACGGTAAAGAAACCTCTAGCGGCATGATTCCCCACCACCACACAGACACACCCTTTGTGAACACTCTTTTTTTCTCTCTTTCTGAAGTTTGGCCATAATTTTTAATAATAGAACTGCAACACTTACAAATAGAAATGTGGCTGAAATGCTAAGAGATTCTACTCACCCTCTTTCAAGTCAAGTCTTTCCCCAAACTTTGTCTGCTGGATTGCAGAGAGCGCTTGTCTTTTCTTCACTTTGCTAGAGGAAAGCAAGCAAAGAGAAGAACTCACAGTGGTGTTTGTTCGGGGAGATGCATGTGCTTTTTATTGTACAAAGAAGCTTGAATGTATAATTGCATTCAGCCCATCTGGGTTGCTAAGAAACAAGGCCAATTCGCCTCAGGACTTCTTTAAAAAATTAAAAAAAGAAGAAAGAAAATAGTGCCTCTGTTGGTTGTATAAAATTAGGTGGAAACCCAGCAACAGGGCCACAAGTTCAAGGCTGTTATTTTAAATGCTGGGAAACAGAAAGGTACGAGAAGGGAAATATTATCTAGGGGAAAGGAACAAGTTCAAAAGAGCCACTGAAAGAGATCGAGATCCAAAGTATTTATTACAGTTATTATTATTTCACATAAACTTTTTTTGCATTTGAACTTCAGTAGTTCTCATATTAAGACCGCCTCATCCACATGAACACATCTCATGTCCAAAATCACCACATAGCATGAGAGAATGCATACTACTGCCTATAAGGATGAGATAAATATGGCAAACACTTGGCCTTTGTCCCTGTTCTCCGCCCCCGCCCCCCTCCATGTCTTGACTAAACCTTGAGCTAGCCTTTTGCATGATGTTCTAGCTTTCCATGTGTAGGAAATTTTTACATGGGGGCAAGCGTTCAAACATGCTATTTTCCCCATCAGCAGTTGGTACAGTCCAGCAAGGACCATTTAACACCAACTGTCTTGTGAAGGAGAAGAAAGAGAAAGAGGCAGGCAGGCAAAGACAACAGATACTTGGACTGTTTGCTCCCTCTGGCACAGGGCCATCTTACACCAATCCCCTCTGAAGAAGAAGAATTGCATTAATTGTGTTTTATTACTGTATCTTTACTTTTATCTGGCTGTATGCCGTCTTGTGAAACCATGGGTTTGAAGGCCAGGATAAAAAAATAAAATATAATAATACATGCATATTTCTATATGTTTCAGTGAACCTTGATTTCATCACCATGAGAAGCTGGCCATTTTTCAAGCCACTGCCAAACCACAGTGGTGGTACACAATCCTAACGGCTTCTAATGTTTGCATATTAATCTGATTCTGATGAACCACAAGTCAGAATTAACGATCTGCCTTGAGCTGAAGAGACAAAGCAGCCCAGAAGTCCAGCAGTTGTATGAATTACACTTAAATATTGTAAATATGTGGTGCTTAGAAAAATAACCCCTTTATAGCAGCTTCCTCCCAAAGTGGTCCTATGAAAAACATATGGATCACTTCCACAGACCGTTTCTGCAAGTTCTGAGTGTATATGGTAGCTCTATTCACATGTTAAGTTCAGTGCATGTACATACTATGTACAGTGCATGCATGTATGCAGGTACAGTTCTGCACATATCATGTTGAATGCATGTACAGTAGTACACTTCCTATATGTACTTTGTGTTTGAGAGGGATTGTGCCCAAGTTCACTTTTTAAATGAAAACATGTACAATCAGTCACACAAACACACATGTGCAGGCATTGTGCATATGCCAGAGATGTAAAATGGTAAATTTCCCCATACTTCATTTTTCTGTGGGAGTATTTTCCATTTCTAAACATGCATTGGCCAACATCCAGACTAGCCTGGGACACATGAAGCAGTGCAATTTCTAGATTACTGGTGTGCTGTCACTTGAGCAAGGGAAGGGGCAGTTTTCTTCAATCTCCCCTTTTCTCTGAAGCCCACTGTGTGTCACCAAAATATGTCCCTGAGGGTAACCCTCAGGAACATATTTTGGTGACACACAGTGGGCTTCAAAGAAAAAAAGAGATTGAAGAAAATCGCCTCTTCTCCTGCTCAAGTGTCAGCCCAGTGATAGTCTGAAATTCACACTGTTGTGTGTGTCGTGCTAGTCTGGATATCGGCAATTGTTTCACAAAATTCATTAGCAACAATGAATGAACATTGTCATGTGATATTAGGCAATCTTGGCAATTTCAAATGTATAATTGTTTGTCAGGTGATTTATTCATAGGAAGTGTGTGAGAAAGTACATATATGTTTTATTGATTGAGTATTCTAATAAAAATTAGGCCCGTATGTGTCTGAATCACCAACTCTGACAGAAATCCACAGTCTCCTTGGTGTTATGCGGAGGCAGGTGTTCCTGGCAAAGTACTTGCTATTTCTTGCTATTTCGGTGGGTGGGGGCTTTTCACCAGAATGGGAGGCTGCAAAGGGAACGCTGGGATGGTGCGAATGGGATACCAGGAGACACAAAGGAAATCACAGGGAGTGTGGGAGTGCAAATGGGATGACAGGAAAAAATGTGGGGACACCTGGGAACAGTAGTTCCTCTCAATACTTTGCCCTTGGGAAAACAGGAGAACAAAGAAATAGAAGGAGAGCTGGTCCTGTGGTAGCAAGCATGAATCCTTTTGCTAAGCAGGGTCCACCCTGGTTTGCATTTTAATAGGAGACTACATGTGTGCACTGTAAGATATTCCCTTCAGAGGATGGGGCCGCCCTGGGAAGAGCATCTGCATGTCTGCAAGCAGAACATTAGAATAAATACAAATCACTGAGCCCTTTCTCATGACTGAGAGAGAAAGCTTGAGGGCAGAAGCTTGCCTTCCTGGCAGACAATCCACATGGAGTTGCTGGGCATGCAAATCGCACACCCAGATGGTCCACGCAGGGGCGTAGCAAGGTTGGAGGGGGCCCAGAGACAAGATTTTAAAATGGGCCCCTCGCGGATACACACACACAAACACACTGCACAATAGATCGTGCACTCACACTCGCATCCCCATTATGAATACGGTGAATATCTAGTTCACATTGAATCTAGTTTTTTTACTCTTTGCTTCTGCCGATCTCCAAGAGACTCAACATAATTCATAGGGGGTGCAACACGGGCGGGTGGGGAGTCATGTGATGTGCCTCTGGGGGGGGCCTCAAGGCAGTGGGGCCCCAAGACGACTGCCTCCCCTTGCCTAATGGTAGTTACGCCCCTGGGTCCACGGCTGCCATGGGCAGCACAGAGGTGTGGGGGAGGGTTCAGGAAGCACCATCCCAGCCCCTGAAAATCCCACAATGCACCAGTGTCTTGTCGTGATGCCCCCAGCAATGGGTGGGCTCCTGTCAGTGTTTCAGCACCGGCAGAAAGCAGCCGGCGCTGACACACAGTCAATTAAATGGGGTTAAGGGAGCCCTTGCTCCCTTAACCTCATTTAAGGGCTTGGCTTCTTAACTGGGTTTGCTGCCAAGGCAATGCCAAAGAGCCACACACAGCTCCCGGTGGTTCCTACAGGCAGACCAGTCCAGGCTTAGCTGCCCTAGACCCCTCTTGGCAGCTTAAAAAAAATTACACAGATCTAACCCAAGAACAAGTAGCACCATCAGAAAAATATTATTTTAAATTTTTATATACCAATATACCTAACTGATAGACCATGGATATGGATCTATATGAGTGACCGTGTGCTATATTAAAACCCAACAAAAAAGACTGCTTTCTGTGTATTAAATATGAAGAGAGTTCATATATCAGGAGTAAAATTGGGATTTCTTTGCCACTAGATGGCAGAGTATTACTTGCTATAGAAATTTTAAAAGAAGGTAGAAAGGCTGATTGATATTTTTTGATATTTTTCTAACCTAAGGCATAATTTATTTACATCTAAATGAGAGTAGATGCCTTGTGAATTTTTTTTAATCAAAAGGCAATAGTATCTAGAAAGATGAAAAAAGGAAAGAGGAAACCAACAAGGGAACCCTAGGAGCACCAGGTGGTTTTTAAGTACTTTTTAAAAGTTGGGGGGGGGGAGGCTAAAGACAAATGATGGAATCAAGTACCAAAATGAGCGCCCCATCACAGATAGAGCTGCCATATCGAAAAGAGGACAGGTGTCCTGTACCTTCCATAGGAGCACAGAAGAGGGAATTTCAGCAGGTACAGCTTTTCTTTCCCCTACAAGACAAATTGTACCTGTTGAAATTTCCTCTTCTGTGCATCTCTTTAAAAATCCCAGAAAACCTATCTTCCTTTCTGTATTTACTTTTACATTTATATCCTACTCTTCCTCCTAGGAGCCCAGAGTTGTGCACACACGGTTATGTTTAGCCTCACAACCACCCTGTGAGGTAGGCTAGGCTGAGAGAAAAGTAACTGGCCTAGAATCACTCAGTGAGTGGCTGAATGGGGATTTGCACTCAGGTCTCCCTGGTCCTAGTCCACACTCTAACCACTACACCACATTGGCTCTCCTAGCACACATGATTATGAAGGGAACTTATCCCAACTGTGACATCCTCCAAGGATGTCCTGTTGTCCTCCTGGTGCATCCCTTTATCGTGGGGATGGCCTGTATACATGCACTCTAAGTACTTAGTTAAGCAAGTACTTGAAGCATATGCATGGGGCCGTATGGATGAAAGGCTTCCCCACTCCAAACATGATAAAGGGATACACTGAGAGGGTGTCAGGTCATCCGTAGAGGATGCCCTGACAGGTACACCCTCGGAACATCCCTTTCCTAATAGTGTGTGCCAAGGGTCTGTCCAAACTGGCCCATGGCTTGTACCACAGGAACACAGGAACATAGGAAGCTGCCATATACTGAGTCAGACCATTGGTCTATCTAGCTCACTATTGTCTTCACAGACTGGCAGCGGCTTCTCCAAGGTTGCAGGCAGGAATCTCTCTCAGCCCTATCTTGGAGAAGCCAGGGAGGGAACTTGAAACCTTCTGCTCTTCCCAGAGCGGTTCCATCCCCTGAGGGGAATATCTTACAGTGCTCACACTTCTAATCTCCCATTCATATGCAACCAGGGCAGACCCTCCTTAGCTAAGGGGACAAGTCATGCTTGCTACCACAAGACCCGATGAATACGAATTGTCTTACAAATTTATATGAATCGTCTTACAAATTAATAGCACAATCCAAACTTCAGGCTGATTTCACATGTGCTACTTTAAGTAATGTCTTTATTAAGATCCACCAAAAAATAGCAAAGTACCGAACAGCCAACTTTCAAATCCTGCAGACCTCTTCATCAGGCTAGATCAGCAGTGTCAAATTGCAGCTTCCTGCAGATGTTGGCCTACAACTCCCATCATCCCCAGCTACTGACCACTACGGCTGTGGATAATTGAGTTGTAGTTCAAAAAACTGCCACAGTTTGATACCCCTAGGCTAGATGGCAAGTAAAAGAGAAAGGGCAGGGAGGGGGGATATTGGAGGTGCTCCAACAGTCTGCAGTTCTTAAATTCCAGTAAATTCCAGTAAGAATTCCAGTAAATCCCATTAAGAATTCCAGTTCTTAAATGCCAGTAAACTATAATTTAGAGAATTTTATGCAGATTTGGATCAGCTTCTGAAAGGTGTGAAATGGTTCCAATACATACACACAGGGATATTTGCTTGGATAAAGAAAGCAATAAAAATGGCTGTGTCCCCATATTTGGAATTATTATTATTATTATTATTATTATTATTATTATTATTATTTTACATTTATATCCCACTCTTCCTCCAAGGAGCCCAGAGCGCTGTACTACATACTTGAGTTTCTCTTTCACAACAACCCTGTGAAGTAGGTTAGGCTGAGAGAGAAGTGACTGGCCCAGAGTCACCCAGCTAGTTTCATGGCTGAATGGGTAATACAGGCACTCCTCAACTTACAACCTCCCAATTTACAAACACCTCATACTTACTAACAAAGCTCCATAACACATTAAATTAATGAATTTAAACTTGTAATCCCAAGTTTACAAACACCAACTCTCACATACAAACAGATCATCCCTCATAGGAACTATATGTGTAATGAATTATGAACATCCAACTTACAAATGAACTTTTGGAACACAGCCCGTCTGTAAGTTGGGGACTTCCTGTATAATGTCTTTGGTTACTCCTAATAAAAGCATTACCTACATCTGATTGTGGGGACGGGGTTGTAGCTCAGTAGTAGGGCATCTGCTTTGATGAAGAAGGTCCCAGGTTCAATACCCGGCATCTCCAGGTAGGGCTGGGAAAACCCTCTGACTGAAACCTTGGAGAGACACTGCCAGTCAGTGTAGCCAGTACTGAGCCTGATGGACCAGTGGTCTGACACAGTATAAGGCAGTTCCTATGTTCTTCTGATTGACCAATGTGGTCGTCTATGATTTTGTGGTTTACAAGGACATTTCAAACTTCTATTGGTTTTTGTGTTATCCTCTCTAATAAAAGCCTTGGTGTCCGTCCGTGGACGGACACCAAGGCGTGTGTTCATGCCTCCCTGGGCTGTTCTGGGCATGCGCGAAGTGCATGCCCAGAACAGACCAAGGAAGACACAACCGCCGACACCAGGCGGCCATGTTGGGCGGCCAGAAGCAGCTGCCCAGAAGAAGCCGGGAAGAGGCGGCGGGGGAAGCTGGCCGAGGTGGTGGCGGAGCCGCCGCCGAGGCCTGGTGTCGCCACTAAAGCCGGGCGGGGGGGAAACTTTGGGGCCCTTGCCCGGCCGGGGAGACCGGCCGCGGCATGGGGAGACCGGCCGCGGCTGAGGGCGGCGGGAGGGGGAATGGCGGCGGGGGCCCGGAGCACTTACTAGCGCCCGTTATTTAACGGGCCTGAAAACACTAGTTTGCAAATAGATGCATTATGTCTGAACTGCTTGTTTAAATCTTCCGCCCTCCATTTCCTTGCATAGAATCAACTGAACACATTTTGGAATGGCTTTTTTTCACATTTTAACTTCTCTCTGGACAGAAGAAGCGAAACCCTCGTGAAGCGAGTGTCACTTATGCAGATTTATTTCCTTGTGCTCATCTCTGGTAATGCTGACAAGGCTGGTCTTGTCACTATAACCATTATTGGAAAAACATTATCATTCAGTTCCAAAGACAGGAGCGGGGTGGGGGGTCGCATTTTTCCCTCTTCAGAAGTGCGTGCATGTACACAGGTATGCTTTATTTAAAAAAGGAAACTGACAACACAGTGGTGAAACCGACAAGGTTGCTGCTATGAAAAATCCATGGGCAGAAGAGGACATACAAGGGCAGAAGAGGACATACAAGAGGACATACCAAACTGTAGTAAGCTGCCCACAAAAAGCAAGCAGGGCAACAATTTTTGTCACAATGGGGAAGCACCATGAAGTTGAAGAAGAGTGCACATGGCAAATAAATTGCAACAACGGAATCTTTAAAATTTGGTACTCACTATACAATGGAATTGGGATTCAAAAGGGCAATTTGTGTAAAAGAGGACATTGCTATTGAATGGTACACCTTCTTACAATTAAAGCCCTTACAGGATACAATCGCCATACAATGATTAGAAATGACTTCCAATTGTTGTTAATACTGTATAAAATTACTTGCCATTACCTACCATTAAATCAATTACACTCTCTTTCCTAAGCTCTGAATATAATAGATTTGGATGTTCATAGGCTGTAGGTTAATTGGAACCTGCAGTGTATAAAGGGCAGAGCACAGCTTTCCGGATATATTTACTGCATTATCATCTTGTGTGTAAATAATTCAGTCCGTTTCCTGTAGGCCCTCATAACTTCATCATCCCACCCCTTATTTTTCCTGCTATTTCTCCCCCTGCTGATTTATACAACCTTCTATATTCAATTTCACATACACAGAATGCTTGACTAAACAGACTTCCTCCCATTTCAACAGCCATATATTTATCTGTTATTTGATGACTGTTAGTCTCCTGAGGCTGTAGGATTGGGAGATTGCGTTACAGATAATTAAACAGGATGTTTGTGTCATTTCCAGCCCCAAATTCTGCATTAATCTCTACAGTCTAAGATTCTTCTGCTTTACTCAGGTGTGAGTAACATCTTCCATGTTAGATTATTTCACAGATGCACAAGTGTCATTGTATTCAATGGGGGGAAAACATACATTAAAGACTAAAAAACAAGGATATGCAAAACAGCAATTTTTGCCCTCAATACCTGGCATCTCTATGTGCAGCAACAAGAGGTAATCAAAGTAGTGATGCTTGCAAAAACGCTTCATTTCTTGAACATCACATTTAGGTTTAGCTAGAATTAAATGCAATCATAGATGAACACTGTACAAGTCTGAAACAGCAGCATTCCAGCATTACCCGGGGAAAGTACCCTGGGACATGTAGTTATTGGGGACACTTGAGTACTCAGTCGGACTGCTAAGCATTCAGTTGAGTTCTAGGCACCTGGAAGATTACCTTCTCTAAAGTGGTTCAACCCACCTTACAAGATCCTCTGGTGGGGAGGATTCTGCTCAGTGTGATGATGACTTTAGAGATGCAGTTGTTTTGCACATGGGAAAGAGCCTTACTGCTTATTGCCCCTCAGAATGAACATAGGAAACTGCCATACACTGAGTCAGACCATTGGACCATCTCGCTCAGTATTGTCTTCACAGACTGGCAGCAGCTTCTCCAAGGTTGCAGGCAGGAACCTCTCTCAGTCCTATCTTGGAGATGCCAGGGAAGGAACTTGGAACCTAGATGCTCTTCCCAGAGTGGCTCCATCCCCTGAGGGGAATATCTTACAGCGCTCACACTTCTAGTCTCCCTTTCATATGCAACCAGGCTGGACCCTGCTTAGCTAAGGGGACAAGTCATGCTTGCTACCATAAGACCAGCTCTCTTCTCTAATGGAATGACTAGCCTAAGCCACATTCATTTCAGAATGACTTAGTCATGACTAGCTTAATCTTGGATGCTGCCCAGTGTTATTACTGATGCTGTAAAATGACTTGAGGACTGCAGACAAGAAGCAACAAGACTGTTCTCACGAGCAGCCTAGCCCAGTGGAGCTAGTGTGGAATGCTAGTGCTCATGTGGCGTGCCAGAATCCATGTGGATCCTGATGCTCCTGCCCAGCCTAACCCTGCTCCTCAGCCTGGCTCTTAGCCAAGGTTAAGGGAGCAAGTACTGGTGCTCATTTGTCTCCTTGCAGGCCTGTAGCCAGCCTCAAAAAGAATTTTTTTTGGGGGGGGGATTGCAGAAGTCAGGGGAGGCAGGTTATAAAATGTTCAGTGAAAACAGTCAGTGAGGCTGGGGAAGAAAGAGAATTTTTTGGTGTGGCAGGTACACACCATGCCACCAGCTGGCTACTGGCCTGTCTCCTTGGGCTCCACAGAGCCCGAGGAGAAGGGCGCCTAGAATGCCTGTCTGACGGGGGAATTCCCCAAGGCACCATGCTCATCATGTGGTGCCTTGTGGGGTATCTGGAGCCTGGGAAAATGAGTCCTGGCCGCTGTGGATCTGTGCTTCTGGGAGCTGTTAAGCTTGTGTGGGCACACGACTCACACACCAAAGAGCCAAAGATCAACCATCTGGGAGAACATAGGTTGAAACCTACCTTCCCCCCACGCAGTCATGTGAATAGCCCCAATATATAAATACAATAAATAAAATAAAGAGGTTGTGCACATTTCCTCGCTAGGGAAGGAGGGAGGGCTGTGGGCAAGGCAGATGAGTGGCCGCCGTTCTCCCCTCCGCCACATCGCGCACACACATGAGTGGCAGTGCAGTGAAGGGAAATGCTGGGAGCAAGAGGACTTCCCTCTCCCACATCCCAGGGTGCCCCTGGGCACGGCAGCTGCTCATTAGTGTAGCCACCACACTCACCGCGGCCACTCCTTCTCCCCCGGCTCACTGCCAGAAATGGTGGTGGGCCAGGGGGAAGCCGCTTAACCCAGGGGCAATCGCCCAGATGATAATTGGCCGAGGTTAAGTGAACCACAGGTTATGCCGGGTTGAAAAGTGGGACTTGGTGTGGGGGCAGCACCGGGAGCAACCTTGATTCTGGCACTTCACACGTACAGCCTAACCCAGGCTGGACTGCCCTAGCCTGGGTTCGGCTGCACGTGTGAATACCCTTAAAGTGTCCCATGTGACAGTAGCCTTTAGAGGTAGTTTCCAGTGTGTCTGATATACCACTCATGCTCCTTGGAAAATTACTTGTCCCAGGGTTCCTTGCTGATCTATGCATACTCAAAAGCTCAGTTTACATTCCAAGCTAGAGAAGGACTTCCTGCAAAATATTTTTTATGCCACCTTAGCTTCTGTTTTAAGAAGGTTACAAGAAGAACAATAATTCCGCTAAAACAGGGGAGTCAAGGGGTAGGGCTTAGGGGTTTTGTTAAGGTCCTTTCTAGCTTTCCCCCCATCATTCAAACACTGGCAATGTGTAGCTACAGACATGTATGCTTTCTCAGACACATCAGTCTCACTGACTGCAAAATGTAACTAGATGCAGGACTAAAACCTGTATTTAGGACAGATCTTTGTATTCCATTCCAAGTTTTACACACACACACACACACACACACACACACACACACACACACACACACACACCCCAAATCAACACATCCATTGTCTATGGACTATGCGGGGTGGGGGGGGGGAGGAATACTGCCTGCATTTTGAATGTGGTATAACACAATGCAAGCAAGCTCATATACATTAAGAAAACATATGGACCTAAAGTTTCAGGAAATATCTGTGACTGAGACATTCGGCTAACCAAACGATCCTCTGCATAATACCTTTTCATGGAATTGGAAGGGAAATTGAGACCATTGGGACGCTGTTGGTCAGAGTTAACCTCCTGTATTAAGTTTATATGGTCTTGCAATCCAGGACACATTGTTTTGGCCACTAGGGAAACTGCTAAGATGAACAAATCTATTTACAACTTACAGTAATCAGTCCTGCACAGACATGCTGCCTGTATTAACAATTAAGGTTGAATATAAGCTATCAGAATTTGGCAATATCTCCTTATGTGTCCTTAACGAGACTGGAATATTCTCTACTATTCCACATTTGAATTCAGGAAATACTAAGAAAGCTTGAAAAGGAAGACCACCACTGGAACCATTTTCTTGGTACCCTCCCCCTGCCTGCTTTCTCCCCATGCACACAAACACCATCTCTACCTTAGTAGACCTCCTATGTAGAGAAAAGAAAGAAATTGTTGTAATTCTCATTCAATGAGGCAGGATGACTCATTCAAACACAGTGCTCATTTCATGGTTCTATTAGATGCTGTAGGATTCCATCCATTGGTGATGCTACAAAGGAACATTCATGACAAGCAGTTCTAAAGAACACTCATGTGAGGCAGCAGTGAGCTCAGAAAGGCCAGTTACATGAAAGCAACATCAGGCATAATATCGGGCTGTGTATGGCATATGAAGATGCCTTATCTTGTGCCAGACCATTGGTCCATCTAGGTCAGTATTGTTTACACTGGTTGACAGTGGCCTGGTTCACACAGTTGCTCAAATCTAAGTCTCCCCCACCCCCATTAACAGTTTTATTCAAAAAAATAAATAAATCCATTATAACAGAGTAATCACAACATAAAAGTGGGGAAATGAGGGGAGGAGGACCAGAAACAGAAAACGGGGGAGGGAAGGGGAGGATGAATGCGTTAACACAGTTATTGATTTGTACTAAACACAGGAAATTGTGCAAAAAACTTTAATAGCCCTTCCAAATCGTGGCACGGGAGTCCTCTTTCATCATATGATGGTAAGTTGTCAGTTCAAAAGCTGCTAGATTATTTATTGATTTGATTTATATACCACCCTTCCAAAACTGGCTCAGGGCGGTTTAAATCAAAATAAAAGCAATTAAAATCAATTAACAATTAAAATCAACACTAAATCAATTAAACAATTAAAATAATTTAAATGTTAAAATCATTAACATTAACATCATTCAAAACCAACATTAAAAATTTAAAACCTAATTAAGGCCCATTCCTGAGTAGCCACTAAACAAGTTGGTGGCAACCGCAGATGAAACTCTCCAGATGATCTTAACAGGTGGTGGGGCTCATGGTGAAGATGACGCTCTTTTAAATACCCAGGGCCCAAGCTGTTTAGGGCTTTAAAGGTAATAACCAGCACCTTGTATTTTGCCCGGAAACATATCAGCAGCCAGTGTAGTTCTTTCAACACAGGAGTAATATGGTCTCTCCTAGATGACCCAGAGACCAACCTGGCCGCCACATTCTGGACCAACTGTAGTTTCCAGACTATGTACAAAGGTAGCCCCACATAGAGCACATTGCAGTAATCCAGTCTAGTGATTACCAGCATACGTACCACCATGTTGAGGTCATTCATCTCAAGAAATGGACGCAGCTGGCATATCAGCTGAAGCTGATAAAAAGCACCTCTGGCCACCACCTCAACCTGGGACACCAGGGAGAGGTTCGGATCCAGAAGCACCCCTAGACGGTGTACCTATTCCTTCTGGGGGAGCGTTACCGCATCCAGAACCAGCAGATAAAAATGTCTCCAACACAATAATTACCTCCGTCTTATCTGGATTCAGCCTCAGTTTGTTATCCCTCATCAAGCCCATTACTGCCGCCAGGCAGGCATTTAGGGAGGTTATGCCTTCCCCTGATGACACTGACATGGAGAAATAGATTTGGGTGTCATCGTATTGATAACACCCTGCACCAAATCTCCTCATAGTCTCTCCCAGCGGTTTCAAACAACATCAGAGACAATATGGATTCCTGAGGGACACCATAGAAAAGTTCCGATTTGGAAGAACCACAGTTTCCAAGGAACACCATCTGCAATCTGCCCATGTGCTAGGAGTGGAACCACTGCAAAGCAATGCCTCCCACCCCCAATCCCCTCAGACGTTCCAGAAGGATACTATGGTCAACAGTATTGAAAGCCGCCAAGAGATCCAAAAGGGCCAACAGAGTCACACTCCCTCTGTCAGTTCCCAGTTGGAGATAATCCATCAGGCTGACCAAGGCAGTGTCTACTCCACAGCCTGCCCAAAAGCCAGTTTGAAATGGGTCTCCAGATAATCAGTTTCCTCCAAGACCACCTGGAACTGGGAGGCCACCACCTTCTCAATCACCTTGCCCAGCCATGGAAGGTTGAAGACAGACCTGTGGTTGCTTAACTCAGGGATCCAAGGCAGGCTTCTTCAGAAGTGGTCTAATGATTGCCTCCTTAAAACAAGGAACATCCTGCCCTCCCTCAGATTAGAGAGGTCTTTCATCCATTGATAAACTGAGAGGCTGAAAAGATCTTTCGAACACTGTAATACACTTGGCAACAATTAGTGCATGGGAGATGCATAATCTGATGTCACAGGAGAGGTTCCAGATAAATAACCACATTGTTTGAAGGATGTTCTGTCACAAAATTTAGAATTGTAATTCAACGCTAGATTGATGTGGTCAATCACTTTTTGAAAAGGGAGCTATTACATTGCAACTCCACATCATATGAATTAGGGAGTCCTTAGCAACACCACAGCACCTACATAAGAGAGAAACAGTGATATGATTATGGAATAAGTGTTTAGGTGTCCAATAGGTAAGGAATATCAATTTTTGCTGGATAAGCCTCAATTTAAAATCTAGGGTAGAAGATTTTATGCTTTCTAGAGCACTGGTCCTCTGGGATGGAAGGATCAGGGTTTCAAATTCCTCATTCCACTTAGCACATAGGAGCAATAAGTCATATTTATTGTAGGACGTGTACCAGCAGTATCAGGATGCGTTGTGTTTAGACAGATCAGCAGTGCAAATGATATGTTCTAAAACACCAGGTACTTCAGAAGCACTTAGAGCAGACAGCCCGAATTTGGAACTTATAGCATGTTTCAGTTACAGATATTGCAATCCACTGAGCTGTCTGGGGTAAAAATACTGTATGTGCAACTGTTCAAAAGGCAGGAAATTATGGTTGGTGTCTAAAATTTGGTCAAGACTTAAAAAATTGGTCTTATCTCTGGCCCAATTATTCCACATAAACACATTGCCAGATATTTTGATTTCAGAGTTGTACCAAAGAGTCATTTTGTCGTGGGTGTAAGTATCAGAACTATTGTGACGGCACAAAGCACACCATGCTTCTCTCGAAGCCTTGATGGTAGGAAGAGAGAGGTACCTCCAGTCTGTGAAAATGTAGAACCTAACATAGGCCAGTACAAGAGTGGTTTTACAAAAGAAGGCTCAAGAGTGGACCATGCTGGAGGGTTGGGAAGAGAGGGTTTTAATTTAAAGACCTGACTAAGCAAGTATGTTCTTGATGTTGTAGGATATCTGGAAAATTATCCCTCACGCCGCCACCCCCACACAGACAGGATTGGTAATTCTTATGAATAAAACTTGATATTGATATAAAATAAATATCAAATATTTATAAATATCATTATATTTTATTTTATCAAATAAAACCTGATATTGATCCCCATTGATAGATGGATCTCCTTACCTAACAGCATTTGGGGTAAAATAAACACAATTAAAGTGAATCTCCAACTCTGTTTAATCTATGTATCTATATCAAAAGGTGCCCCCTTATTCATTCCTAAAAACACCTTTAGGAGTTTCTCAAACTTTGCTTTCTCAGACTTTGCTGCCAGTTTATCTGACATAAAGACAATCCCAGATTTTCCCTTCATAAGTTACAATTACACACCTGTTCAACTACGCATTTGGTTGATTTTAATGGCTTTAATGGTTTAATTGTTTTAGCTGTTGCTGCTGTTTTAATTGTTTTTAGCTGTTTAATTTGTTTTTGCAGTTTATTGTTTTATTATTATCTGTAAACCACCATGAGAGTTCATGAGTGGTGGGACAGAAACATAATAAACAAACAAATAAAGGAAATTAAAGGAGGCAGTAACCAGTTCCTTTCAGTGTGCTTAGTTTAAATCAGTACTTTTTCCATTGCTCATTTCTCTGAAATCTAAAAGAACATTTACATTCAGCTATAACCCCCCCCCCCAAAAAAAAGTCAATGGTACTTCTTGGATTCCAGAAGAACCTTCCCCAGTGGTATTTGTGCTAAGTACCCCATAGGGGAAGAATTTGGATAATGAGGCTAGTAATGTGACATTATTTGTCTTCAAAGTTCTTTGCAAAGGACTTACAAAGTTCCTGTGCACAGGAAGGTTCTTAGAGAATGCTTGAATTTTAAATTGCTTTTTGCATCAAGAACTAAATGGATGGTTAAGCTGCCCATCACTACACTGCACACTGAACTCCAGAAGTTTTTGTATGGGGCGATGTTTGGAATATCTGCCAAATTAAAATCAGTCAAGACAGCAAAACATATCATTGCTTTAAGAGTATTTGTATGAGATTCTGTGTTTGGGTTCCAAAAGTCGAAGGAGCTCATCTTTATGCATTTGGTATCTATCTCTGCAGAGAGATACATCTAAAAGCGTTGCATACATTATAAATGTGATAAATGAGACCACTATTCCCATGACATTGTTCCAAAGGAGAAAGTAAGTATTCATTCCTTTTCCTTCTGTCATATTGCCATGAAAACTGGAAGTTCTAATTTACTGTGGAAATATAGCAGGCATGTGGGCATGTGCTGGGCAGGGAAGAAATCAAACACAAAAGAGCATCAGTCAAGATTTTGAATTCCACCCACAAAAAGATGTTGCATAAAATTAGCAATTTTAGCAAAACAGAAAATGCAGAGGCTTCTAGCAAACAAGAGGATGGGGAGCAAAACAATTCCAGTAATGCTTGTCCAAATGAATCCATACAAATATCCTTTAGACTACATGTGCGCTGCATTAAAATATATGACATGATGACCCAGATTAACGGTAAAGGTAAAGTTGTGCCGTAGAGTCGGTGTTGACTCCTGACGTCCACAGAGCCATGTGGCTTTCTTTGGTAGAATACAGGAGGGGGTTACTTTTGCCATTTCCCACAAAGTATGAGATGATGCCTTTCAGCATCTTCATATACATATAGATAGATAGATAGATAGATAGATAGATAGATAGATAGATAGATAGATAGATAGATAGATAGATAGATAGCTGCCTGATATAAGTGCTTCCCATAGTCTGGGAAACATACCAGTGGGGATTCGAACCAGCAACATCTTGTTCCCTATGCAAGTTACTTCCCCACTGTGCCATTAGGTGACTATGACCCAGATTACACAGGATGAAATACAGGACTTCATTTTTCTATTCTTGATCCAGTCCAGCTGATGACGACAAGAAATCCATTTTTCACAAACCCTTTGATCAGTTCAACTCTCAGAATGCTATTACAGACAATACCAATTAGAAACACCAGTTGACATCCAGAATAAGGTATTCAGTAACTTTAGTAGAGAATGCTTTCCCTGCCAAAAGGCTGAGAATACTACTCAGCAGTTAATCCAAAGCACTACTCAATTTCAATAGGACTTCCTCTAGTCAATTTAGTCAGGATGTCAGCCTCCATATTTGATCATTAGGAGTTCAGTTCTTCAATGCTCTCTTTATGTGCTCCCCTAAAACACCTGGCTCAGAAGATTTTGTCTCATATGGTCACAGTTCTACATAAGATAGTTCTTTCCTGGTCCTTGACTGGTGTTGCTTTTTAATTCCAGGAAGGGTAGCAGGGGAGGAAGTTTTCCCCATTGACTGGTCATGGAAAGGTGAGCTATGTCAATGGGCAGGCAAATTGAAGAGAGATTCAGTTACCAGTTCATCTTCCTACAATTCACGCTTGGGAAAATACAAGCCATGCTAATCAGTGGCAACAAAAGCACAAAGTCCTATGGCACCTGAAAGACTAATATATGAAATAAGGCATAATCGTTCATGGTCTTCATAGGCCCTAGTCTGGAATTCTGTGCCTTGTGACACAAGCTGGTGCAGAGTGGAGGAAGGAATCATTGCAGAACAGGTCAAACATAAAGACTGACAGCACAATATGTTTAAAGTTATGAAATTATAGTAAATAAAATTGTGTGGTGTGTGTATGTGTACGTATGCATGTCAGAGCACAAGAAAGCAGAACTGGTCAATTTTTTTGTGAACAATTAGAATATATTGCTCACATGTTTTTTCTTACATCTGACTTTTTAACAGTGAAAGTTAAACATTTATAGAGGATACCAGAAATATCCATGAAAGGTCCATGCCCCCACAGACCACTGTCTGTGGCAATGTCTAATTTGTCCTTTTAATTTTAATGGGACTACTTTGGGTAGCATTCCTCAGTTTGTCAGCAGTGCTGTGGGAAACCTCTTTTTAACTCTTTGATTGATTGATTGATTGATTGATTAAGTGCCGTCAAGTCGGTGTCGACTCTTAGCGACCACATGGATAGATTCTCTCCAGGATTATCTGTCTTCAACTGGCCTTTAAGGTCTTGCAGTGGTGCATTCATTGCTGTCGTAACCAAGTCCATCCACCTTGCTGCTGGTCATCTTCTTCTCTTTCCTTCAACTTTCCCCAGCATGATGGACTTCTCAAAGGAGCTGAATCTTCGCATAATGTGTCCTAAGTATGATAGTTTGAGCCTGGTCATTTGTCCCTGGAGTGAAAATTCTGGATTTTAACTCTGCTCACAGCTACAGTATATCTTGGAATCTTCACACACAGAAAAACATGTACAATTGTAGAGATATCTGCATGCATGTCCTGCATAATGGCTGAACAGGGGCTAGACTCTCGGGCTTATCAAATCAAATAAATCCTTTCCTGCTTCAGCACATAAGGGTTGCTGAATTGGGTCAATATGTATAATTCCAACAAAAAATATTGCTTTATTATGTTGTCAGATTTGGAACTTCTTGCCAGGAATGCGTGTCCTTTAATCAAGGAAATCAATAGAAATTTCTTGAAAATCTACAAATAGATTTGTGTTATTAATGTGAGAAAATGAGCTCTGGGTTCAATGAGATTTTCTCATTGAAAATTAGCTCTGGGTTCTTATAATATGATATTTTCTCACATGTTGTTTTTTGAGAAGTACTAAAAATGGGAGGGCAAATTGTGAAAACTCAAGGGAATCTAAGAGCTACAAATCCTACGCTGAGAGTACCCAGCAGTGGTGTGCAAGGAACTGTTCTCAGCAGGTTGGTTCAAATTTGAACCGAACTGCCAGTCCACGAGCCAGTTTGTTACAATGGCCAGTGGCTCAGTTCATGCAGTCAAACTGTGTCAAACTGGTTTGGCCCAGTCTGAGGGGCTATGCTTGTAAAGGGGAATACTTTACAAGCAAAGGGGATTCCTACCTCTAAAGCGGTTCAAAGGGCGGGTGGGGGGGGGGAGAGGGCACCTTACTGGTGGAAGCGCAGTGGTTGCTCCTTGGTGGCAGCCTCTCTAAGCCCCACTGGCACTCCCCTGCAGCAGTTTGGGCTGGCAGCAGCCTGGTTCTGGCGTCCGTGAGGTGGCCTCCCCAGATTCCCCTTTACAAGCATAGCCCCTCGGACCAGATCAAACTGGGCCGAACTGGTTCTATCCAAACTGGGCCCAGTTCAATTGAAATTTGGACTGGACCCCTTTTGGGGAGCCAGTCCAGTTTAAGCTTGAACCAGTCTGGTTCAAATTGAACCTGGTTTGATTCGAGCTGGTTCTGCACACCCTAGTGCCCAGCAAGACGGACAATGTGCAATAAGAGCATTTTTAAAATCACTGATCTCCTTCTCCTGGGGTGGCAAAACTGGCACGTTATAGAGGAACAATAATGCTAACTATTGGCTTGATGGATGACAAGAACCACCAGTGACAAGATTCAGTCAACATACCAGATGACAACTGGCTAGAGACAGACAGTTTATCTCCAAGAGAATAAGAATAACCAGACAACTTGAAAGTAATTGAGAAGGATGAACATCAAAGAATTCTAGTGTTCTTGTACAACCTGAAATCACTTTTCAATATTATGATATTATAGTCATCATTTTCTAATCCATAACAATCCCATTTAAATAAGTGAGCATCAACACAAGTTTAAGCCTCCTGACTAAAGCAGATTATACAATTCACCCCAAGCATCCCATAGCTTGAAATAATTTAATCTTTTCTGTGCTCAAGACTTTTAATTAACTTGCATAAGAAAGATATGGTAACCGTGCACTGTATGAAAACAAACTTCAAAGAAAATAAAAACAGAATGGAAAATAATAGGTTCCAATGCAACAATAAGATGGAAATGTAAGTTAGTTCACATGAATATAAAACACAATATAAAACACCAATAAATATAAACACAAATAAATATAAAACAAAATTTACAGGTGATCACTGGTTTCTTTTTGTTATTTTCCAGCCGGACACTTTTGTTCTGAGTGCAGTGTTTTTGGAAGACATATGATGTCTTCTGTGTTTTTATAATCCATCTGTTTTGGGTTTTGCAGCCTGTCATTTGTGTTAGGCAATTTTAAGTTTGTATCTATTGAAATACATTAGCTAATGCAAAGGAGCATCATCAGGCTTTGGTTTTTCTGTGGGAAAGAAAGGTATCAGCCTTTCCAATATCTTAACAGGGGTGTTAAGAACTATTAACACTAAACAAAAAATGCTACATAAGTGCAAGTAAATGAAAGAAATGCATATTCTTCCTCTGTTTACTCCTGCCTCTTTCTTCTCCCCTTCCTCTGTGTCAAATTTTAGACTATAAACTTGAAAGCAATATACATGGGGGTGGGGGGGACCTAAAATGAAGCTGCCATTCTAGCTGGCCTGATCCCAAATCCTTTCCAAGTCTCTGATCCCAAATCCTTTCCTATAATTCTATATTTAGCATAGTGGGCTATGGCAACACAGTGGTAACTTAAGAATGCATTCTGCACATCCCCAGAGGAAACACTGTGTGATTACATATTTAAGAGCCCTAGCATTCAAATCAATCTTTGGAGCTGAGTCCGGCTCAGATTAAACCAACAGGACACATATCGGTAACAGCAGTGTATAGCATCTTGGAACTTGCTCCTCTATACTGTTTTTATCTACCTGCATTGTTTAATCGGCTTGAGACTGAAGATGAAATTCTGAAATGCAGAGAATTAACTTAAGACTAGGATCAGACTTAATGATCAAGCTCAATTCCGGTGGAAGCACGTGGGGAAATTCAGGGTCTCTTTCAATAATGGATCATACCTATCCATCCTGTCCTCAACACTAAGCTTAGTGGGAGATTGGCCTGTCTGGCCCAACTGTCATTAACATCTCTGCTACCCCCACACAGCAACTGGCTGTTGTTGTAGGGCATTTTCAGAGAGCAATTTATTCTAACACGAACACAAATTGTGACAAGATTTTCCAGAGCGTGCAGTTAGCAGGACGTTGCATTATTTCTTAGCGCCATCTGCTGGTCATTTGCTGACAATCCGTTTTTTAAAAAGTCCTGGAAAAATCCATCTCTTTTGAAATAGGATTTTCAAGGGACAGTTCTTTCATGGAGTGACAGGAAATGATCAGCAGATAGTGCTGAGAAATAGCACGCCATCTGGAAATGTCCAAAAGGGGAAGGGTCAGATGGCAGCTGAGACAAGCAAGCTTGTGGGAGAGGTTCTCAGTCTCTCTTTCACACCTTCTGCTAAGCTGCAGAATGGCTGACGACTGATGGAGTGGTCCTAAGAGAGAAGTCCTAATCAGATGTTATTGAAAGGATGCTGTACAAGAGTACAAGCGTCAAAAGTAGATCGGGAAGTCCCGCCCCGGCCCATCAATCATCTCCCCCCTCGCACTACTCATGGTTGCAGCAGCATTTGTCTGAAGAGGCGAATGCTATAACCGTGATGGCAGGTGTGTCCATGGATCAGGAGGCTGGGACCTGCCATCAAGCTTACAGCATTGGCCTCTTCAAACGAACTTCTGCCATAACCATAAGCAGCACAGGGTGGAAGAAGGCAACTGATGGGCCGAGGCAGGACTTCTGGACCCATTTTCTATGCTTGTCGATTGCTGAAAGAGTTCCAGAAGTCCCGGTCATTTGTACTTGTTTATTTTATTTTTTATTTTTAAATTTACATTTATATCCCACTCTTCCTCCAAGGAGCCCAGAGCGGTGTACACCATACTTAAGTTCCTCCTCACAACAACCCTGTGAGGTAGGTTAGGCTGAGAGAGAAGTGACTGGCCCAGAGTCACCCAGCAAGTCTCATGGCTGAATGGGGATTTGAACTCGGGTCTCCCCAGTCCTAGTCCAGCACTCTAACCACTACACCACGCTGGCTGACCAGGTGCCACTCAGTCCCTTTTCTCCTGGTTTCCAACAGCAGCAACCACTCTGCATGAGGAAAAGACCCTTCCATGTTTCAACCTATTTGTACTGTATGTATGTGTGTGCGTGTGTGTGTGTATATATATATATATCTCCTGCACTGAACTTTTCTGTTGAAAAGGAAAAAGAGGATATACATAGAATAAAGAAATAGCTTGATCAAGCCCCTTACTTTTGTTTATTTGTTTTTAAACTTCACCTTATTTTTTGGTTAGATTCTTTTTTTGTCATTCAAAGGATGTTTAAATGCTTTAGAGCCTGTGGGGATCTCTGCTGCATTCTTCCACAGAAGCAGTCAGATGGGCAATAGCAGGAAATGGAAAGAAGCACACACTGAAGTATTGAGGACTGTTATGTGATTCTGAGAGCTTTTGGTATGATTCAATAGGCACTTCCATTGATGCAGACCCATTAGAGGAGTCACTGAAGTGCTCCCTAGTGCGAGATTTGCCAGCTAGTTGCTTTGGATGCTGTGCAGAATATTCAGCATTCAGCATTTTGGCTGGTGGTACACTATGTGTACAGGTTGTCTGGCCACTTTGCTGCTGATGGAAAAGACAACACTCTGATCCCGTAATTTATCTCAGCTCTCAGCAAAAAAAGAGATTTATTTTTAATTTTTTTGCAACTTGTGATTTATAACTTTGCAACATTTAGATTCAAACATGGTCTTTCCTTTCAATCTCATAATTCAAATGCAAAGCCTGCAAGCATTTCTCAATGGTCTCATTTTAAAAAGACAAAAATCCTACTGATGTATCTTAAAGGCTAAACGTTTCCATGAACAGGAAGCATGATCAAAGTTCAGCTTTTCTGAACCACTACCTGGTGTCAACAGATTTCATTCGTTAGTTAATAGCCTCCAACACTGAGAAATAGGAAATTGGGAACAGAATAACTTTTTCAATAGACCAGGACATTTTCTACTTCACCTAGATTTATACTTTTTTTGGAAATTTTTTTTAAAAAAACACCAATGTGATATTTTAACCTTCTTACACTTCTTTAAAATATGAAAGATGAAACTTCCTCACTAAAAAGATGGTAAATATTCTACCCATACCAAGGAACTTAAAATCTATCAACTCTGATCTAAGAGTGCATCTGGGCGAGCTTAAAACAAAACACAACACAAAAAACACAACAATTTGCTAATAATCATGCAATAAAAGTGACAGAGCCCACACTGCATTTTTGTGATTTTTTGCTATAACAAATTTCCATGTGTCCCTCTACCACATGAGAAAATTTGTACCTCACTGAAGAGCAAAAGCTTTCAATCATTAAAGATTTACTGCCAGTACAAGGTTGGCTGAAACACTTAAATCATCCACCAGAATTTTTCTTTTCTTAATCAAATAACTATAGAATGTTTTAGTTCAGACTTCTATGAACCAGATATCCTATCTGACATTTCTAAAAAGTTCCTGGTTTTCAGCTTTAACAAAGCATGTGCTGTGCTCACAGCCCGGAATGTTAAAAAAAAAATCTGAGAATTATGATTGAAAAGTGAACCCTCTGAAATCCCATCACTACAGGAGGTAGAGTGGAAGGAAGCATAATTTTATCAAATATAAATAGAGGCAAAGCCACACAAAAAGGAGGTCTTATTGTATCCCAGAAGTTCACTTAGGATTAGAAAATATGTCAAAGCCTACTTCCACGCAGCTCTTTTAAAGATTCTGATTTCCATGAGCAGCATTTTACTTTGATTATAGTCAACTGGCCTTCTTTCTTACACACTTCATCTAAGTTACATAACTGGTTTTACTCCACACAAACTCTATTCTTCTGTATCAATCCTAGTGTCAGGAGCATAGCAAGGTTGGAGTGGGCCCAGAGACAAGATTTTAAAATGGGCCCCTCACTGATATACACACACATACACACTTCACAATATATAGTGCACTCACACTCACATCCCAATTATGAATAGGGTGATTATCTAGTTCACAGGAGTGGATCCAGCAGGAAATTACAGGGGGTGCAACAAGAATTCCCCCCCATAAATATTGGGGCTTGGATTTTCTCTCTTGCAAATGCAGTATGCCGGGGGTGTCAAACTAAAATTTGGTGGTGGGCCAGATTAGATTCTGATACACTTCTGGTGAGCCACACATAGCCTTGTGCCCATATCACACCACCTATCTTCCTCCTCCTCTCTGCTCTTTCTCTCATTCCTTTTCCTTTACTCCTCCCCCCACCACTTAAATTAGCTGAATTCACTACTTTTTACACTAAAATACACTCAGGGAAAGATTGGGTTTAAAAAAAAAATTTAGAAGAAATTCAGAACATAGCTGCTAATACCAGCTTTTTGCATGGGAAATCCTATCACTCTTCCTCTCTGTTACAAAGGTGTTTCTAGGTACTTAAAAGATCCAGGGGGTCCAACGTGGGCAGGCGGGCAGTCATGTGACATGCCTCGGGGGGGCCCTTGAGGCAGTGGGGCCCCGAGACAACTGTCTCCCCTTGCCTAGTAGTAGTTACGCCCCTGCCTAGTGTATAGATCCAAAGGAATAGTGGCTGAGGCATCCTGACTAAATTTACTTGAGGAAATCCCTTTGAAATTAAAAGGACAAGCTTGGCATTCCTAACTTGTCCTTTCAATGGGACTTCCTCGAGTAAATTTAGTCAGGATGTCAGCCAGTATCTCCAGCAATAAATGCAGCTCCAAGTGCCATTATGGCTAGAAGATGAGCTAGATGGAAAATGGATCAAGTTTGCAAAGATCTCTCCACAAGTTACTTACACATTTTGAGAACTTTAGCTGCATCATTACACATTTTGAGAACTTTAGCTGCATCAGGACATAAGTCCTTAGTATCCTAATCTTAAACATTTGGGCAGCTTTATATTCCCCTGTTGTTGCTTTGATGACAAGCCACTGTAATTACTACACCAAATATTTAAGTACCGATTTTCTACAAAAAATCTCAAAGCAGTGCACACAGAAAATATTAAATAAGATTCTTCCCTGTCCCAAAATGGCTCACAATGTGTGAGAGCTGTCCATCTAACTGGCCCCTAAACACATGCACCAAACCCCTATTTTAACAAGTTTAGGGGCCATTCGGATGAACAGCCCACACACTCAGTTGAAGGACACCCCAACAGTGTGTTGGGATGTACTGCAATGACATCAAGGTGGGTGTACTCTCAGCATGTCCTCCTTGCGGCTCTTCCCATGTTCGGGCTATGTTCATGCGAACTGGCCCAGTGTCAGAACAGACTGGCCCAGTCTCCAGTTTTAAAATGCCATTTGCAAGGATAATCCTAGGTGTCACACACAAAGGTCACTTGTAGTTTTTACTACAAAGGTTTTATATGGAAAACCTTCTTTACATTTCAGATGGATGCAGTCACTCAGACATTCTGCTGACAAAACCAGGTGAGCAGTGCCCAGAATGGAGATTGCCCCACTGAACTTGCATTTTGCAAGTGATTCAGGACTAACAGGATCAGCATGGGAGCCACCCGCAGGCCAAAAGAGCAATGATAACTCTGAACTGCCCACAAGGAGAAACATTTCATGTAGTGCCAGCTAATGTTGTTCACTACACAGGGCTCAGTTTGTGCCAGGGCTTGCCAAGGCTCCATCTTGGCATTTGTTTTCAGTGCCAATGTGCAAACAGGTGTTTAAAAAGGGACCTCTGATCAAGCACAGAGTGCCTTTCTCTCTCCACCGAGTATCTACAGAGTCCCCACATAACAGGAACTAGGAAGACAGGATTCCAGATCAGAGGATGGCCTTTGCAGACAGACTTGCATGCCTTTTGGCACGGTCACCATCACAATGTGTGGAAATGTCCTGTCTTAACACTTCCTAATTTGAGGGCTAAAGTGGCAAAATATGAGCTCCCAATTCATGATTTTTACATCTGAATTCAGACATAAAGCACACCTCTCTCTCTCTCTCTCTCTCTCTCTCTCTCTCTCTCTCTCTCTCTCTCTCTCACACACACACACACACACACGATCCACTTAAATAAGCTTGCTTTGCTATGAATCCTTATTTAAGTGGATCGTGTGTGGGGGGAGGGATGTTTTATGTCTGAATTCAGATGTAAATATCATGCATTGAGAGCTCATGTTTTGCCAGTTTAGCCCTCAAATGGAAGTGTAAGATCGGAAGTTTCCATTTGGTGACTGCACCAAAAGACATGGTAAGGTTCAACAAATCTGTGACAGAAATCAGGAGGTATTAAAGGATCCAGGCTGGGTTTGGGCTATTTGCATAAACCCATCCCTTCACTACTACAGTCTTTCTTTGGTACAAGAAACAAAAATTGCAGAATTGAGCTTTTAAGTTTCCGCTGTGCATTTATAAAATTGCTTTCAGAAGCTACTTCATGGAGGTTTTTGATTTTTCAAAGCTGCTGCCTGCTGTTCCCATCCTTAAACACTAAGGGCTTTAAAGGCATAATTTGTTTTCAAGCTGCTAAGAATTAGACATGCCTGACATAAATTTACCTAGCTGTGTCAAGTTTGTTTAGGCATTGCCAGAGTGACTTGTTCGGAATTCTAACAAGTTCTTCTGGTAAGAACTAATCTGCCTACTTTCGTTTCACTACAATCTTAATTGATAATTGCCACCTTCACAAGTTAGCCAGGGGCGTAGCTAGGGGACAGGGGGCCCGTGTTCATCCCTCTCTCTGGCACCCCCCAGAGTGAAGGAGATAATGAAGAAAATAGGGAGAGATGGATCTGGAGGGCCCTCAGGAGCTGGGGGCCCGTGTTCTTTGAACCCTTTAGCTCAATTATAGCTACGCCCCTGAAGTTAGCCCACTTTAGCCTTAAATGTTCACATGTCTGGCGTCTTGAATTGGGATGGATGATATCATCACAAACAACACTAGTCAAGTCAAGTTTTATTTACAGTCCTAGACCAAACAATCCATAGATGCAAAAGGCAAAACAAATTTATAAAAACTCTATAGGTTCTCATTATACATCTTAAGAGCAATGTAACAAAATTTGGCTACGGAGTTAAAAACATCCTCATCAGAGAGTAAAAATTTAACAAGTTGTTCAGCAGATTGGTCCGGCTGTTTACAAACCAGAGGTAAAATTAAGTGCTCCCTCGATTGCCTATGTATTTTACAGGATAATAGAATATGCTCAATAGATTCTATTTCCCCACTGCCGCATCTACAGTAGTGTTCTTCCAGGGGAACACCATTGTATCTCCCGGCTAGTAATGCAGAGGGAAAAGAATTTGTTCTTGCCCTTGTAAATGCCCACCGGAATTTGCTGAGTGTAATATGGGATTAATAGTTTGCTGGTGAAAGATCCCATCTAGTTCTTACTCCTTTATAGAATTCTGTCAAAGAGGCCCAGTTATTTTGCAATTCAGTATCTGTCAAATGCTGTTTTACTATTCTTTTACCATTTGCCAAGTCTAACTCCAGCAATTGTTCAGGGTCTATTCCTAGAGCAACAAGCTTTTTACTAACTACAGTGGACCACTGCGGTTGTGGAATTAATGATAAAAACTGAGGAATTAGGCCCACTGGACATAGGTGGACTCTCAACCAAAAATAAATGATTAAAAGTCAGGCACGAGATTCGATCTTTATGAGGCCGGCCTCCATGCGCAGTATTACATTTGAGGTGCAACTTGTAGTCCCAAAGATAGCTCTCAAAAAGCCGGATTGAATTCTTTCTAGCGTGTCAAAGTTCGCATAAGGTCCCAGTTGGATCCCGTATAGGAGCTGAGGGATAACCTTTGCTGAATACAGTTTTAAAGCCGCAGGAATGAAACCTGCTCCCTGCGTTCTGAAAAATCTGTTAATTGCCACCACACTGTGTTTTGCTGAGTCAGCTACCATTCTCGTGTGCCATTTTCCCAGCGTTTTGTTGAAAAACCACCCCAAGATATTTTATTTGATTGACCTGTTCTAATTATGTCCATCCAAGGTCCATGTAAATTTCCTTGGTTTATTTTTAAAGCACATAATTTTAGATTTGTTATGGTTGATCTTCAAGTGTTCCTCTTGGCAATATGATGATAGAACATCTAAAGCTCTTTTGAGCCCGACCCTGGTTTGGGATAAAATGATCGCGTCATCCATGTACATCAGGATCGGGATCTTTTTGTTGGCTAATTTAGGTGCGTGGATATCAACATTTTGCAGCCGTTTAATCAGGTTGTTGATATAAAGATTAAATAAGTAAGGGGCCAACACACACCCTTGCCGCACACCTTTCTCAGTTGGAATTGGATTGGTGCAATTGCCAGCAGTGTCTAAATGTACTCTTAAAGAGGAGTTCTCATGGAGCTTAATGAGCAATAATAGAAGCCTTTGATCTATAGATGTACTAGCCAGTTTGGTCCATAGTAAACTCCTTGAGATTGAGTCAAAGGCCATTTTAAGGTCCACAGAAGCGGCAAACAGGGGTCTTTTATGGACCCTAACTTGTTTATCCACAAGTTGTTGTAGAATTAAGCAATGATCCATAACCGATCTATGAGGTCTAAAACCTGCTTGCTCATTGTGGATTATATGCTCCTACTCCATCCAAGAGCAAAGTTTTACACACAGATGTTTGGCGTACAATTTACTTATTATATTCAAGAGGCTAATTGGCCTGTAGTTAAAGGGATCCTCCCTATTGCCTCTTTTATAGATCGGGACCACCATGGCTGAGCTCCACTCCTGAGGGAGTTGTGCAGTTTGATCTATATAGGTGAACAAGATAGCCAATTCTGGAGCCCACCAGTCTATATGTGTCTTTATTAGTTCTGGAGGGATGTAATCGTTCCCGGGTGCTTTTCCACCCTTTAGCTGCATAATTAGTTGTTCCACCTCATAGGTGGAGACTGTAGGCTAGGAAGGTAAACTATCTATATGTAGGTCAATCTGGGGTTTGAATGTGTGGTTGCTGTAAAGTTCCTGAAAGTGTGACTCCCATAATTCAGGGGTAATTGGACAGACCTGTTCAGAGTATACCTTGTTTTGGGATAAAGAAATCAGCCTCCAAAAATTTGTTGAATCATTTTTCCTAGCTGCTTCTATCAGGGATAGCCAATCCTTTTAGGTAGCAATTGTTTTCTTGGTTCTAAGAAGAGCTTTATACTCCTTTTTCTTTTTAGACAGTTCTGAATTTATGTGTGTAGACTGGTAAAGGATAGCATATTTTGAAAGCATGACAAGGTGCTTTTTTTCCTTATGCATTCCTGGTCAAACCACTTTCTGGAGTGGCCAGTTTTCTTTTTAGGTTTGGCATGATGATCTTTAATTAGTAGAGATTTAATTGATCTTGTGAGAACCTCATACTTCTCAAGAATATGGGCGTTTTGGTCTCTTTTGGTCAATGCATCCAAAAGCCCTTCCTTAAGCGATTCTCCATTCTTCGAGTTAAACCATTCGGAGAAAACTTGATTAATTCGGGGATTCCAATCCATTTGATTCTGGGAGTCCCATCAATAGCCTTCAAACGACACTAATGAAGTGTCCCTATGTGTCAGCTAAGAAAGGCCCACTGTGATTATGTTGCCCTCACCACTCAGAGGAGCTCCACTGCCATTCTAAAATGCCTATGGACTAGAGGGGGCCTTTACATACCCGCAGTGCTCAAATTATTTGAGGTCAAGACATTGGTGCAACTCCTCTATGGTGCCCAATCGCCCCTGCCCCTGCCCCCAATCTTGCCACCTTGAAACAGGTGCAGCCCAAATTTCTAAGAGCAGCTCTCCAAGTGCCTCGCTGTGCCTCCAATGCCACACTACTATGCTTGGAAACGCGCATGATAAAGGTTGAGGCCAGAGTCTGGTTATCCATACATAAGAACAGCCCTGCTGGATCAGGCATAAGGCCCATTTAGTCTAGCATCCTATTTCACACAGTGGCCCACCAGATGCCTCTGGGGAGCCCACAGGCAAGAGCATGCCCTCTCTCCTGCTGTTGCTCCCCTGCAGCTGGTATTGAGAGGCATCATGCCTCTGAGGCTGGAGATGACCCACAGCCACCAGACTAGTAGCCATTGATAGACCTGTCCAACATGAAGTTGTCTATGCCCCTTTTAAAGCCATCCAACCTGGTGGCCATCACCACATCCCATGGCAAGGAATTCCATAGATTAATTATGCGCTGTGTGAAAAAGTACTTCTGCTTGTCGGTCCTAAATTTCGTGGTTGTCAGTTAGGTGGGATGAATTCCTGGTCCTAGTGTTGTGAGAGAGGGAGAAAAATTTCTCTCTGTCTACCCTCTCCACTCCATGCATAATTTTATACACTCAGTCATGTCTCCCCTTAGTTGCCTCTTTTCCAAGGTAAAGAGCCCCAGATGCTGTTGCCTAGCCTCATTCTTAACCTCTGGCTTAAATTATCCCTCAACACTCAGAGTTTGGCCCCTCCAACCCTATGGCAATGGTAAACCCCTCCTGTATTCTACCAAAGAAAAACCACAGGGCTCTGTGGTTGCCAGGAGTTGACACTGACTCGACAGCACACTTTACCTTATACTATTAGAGTAGTAATTTTAAAGAAATATAGTTTTATGGTTCCATAATTTGTTTTTATTATTCTATTATTTTGAATCATACTCTACTGTTCTATCTTATGCTGGTCTTGGACTGTAATAAAGATGATTGATTGATTATGTCAGCCACTATAACTGAAACAAATTTGGTTCAAATCACTTAGGCAGTCAACAAGTTAGACCACTTGTGCCTCAACCATTCATGCATCCACCAAATTGAATCAGGGTGGAAAACATCATTACAGACTATGCGCTTGAGCTGTTCCTATGTGTCCCTACACCTGTTGCAAATTTGGTTCAAATTGGTTAGGCAGTTCACACTTGCCCACTTTAGTTAGCTCACTTGCACTTCAAACGTCCACAAGATGCACCCCATCTTCTATTGGGATAGATGACATCACCACAAACTATGTGTTTGAGGTCTTCCTATGTGCCCCTAAAACAGTAGCAATTTTGGTCCAAATTTGTTCCCCGCTGCAACTCAAAACGTTCATGCGTCCACCATATTGAATTGGGGTGGATGACATCATTACAAACTATGCTGTTGAGGTGTCCCTATCAGGGTTCCCTCTAAGGCATGTGCATGTGTGTACGCACGGACACATTTTTAAATGTCTGCTCAGTTTTAGATTCCACTCAGGCTGAATCAGGAAGGCCCCACTCTGAATGCACATGCACACACACTGACTTGATGCTGCTGCCCAGAACAAAACTCATTCCGTGCACAGATGAAAAAAGTTAGAGGGAACACTGGTCCCTATGTGTCCATACAGCTTTACCAAATTTGGTTCAAACTGGTTAGAGGGCCCACAAATTAGCCCACTTGTGCACTTGTGCTCTACACGTCCACCATCTTGAATTGGGGTGGATGACACCAAAAACGACACCATTGAGGTGCCCCTATGTGTCCCTACAACTGTATCCAATTTCTTTCATATTGGTACAACAACAACACATATTTATACACCGATTTTCAACAAAAGTGTCCAAAGCGGTTTACATAGAGAAATAATAAATAAATAAGATGGCTCCCTGTCCCCAAAGGGCTCACAATCTAAAAAGAAACATCAGCAACAGTCACTGGAGGTACTGTGCTGGAGGGGGATAGGGCCAGTTACTCTCCCCCTGCTAAATAAAGATAATCACCATGTTAAAAAGGTGCCTCTGTCAAGTTAGCATTGCAAAGTTGATACGGGGCGGGCAGTGGGGGGACACATACCTGGACACACGGACAGACACATACAACACACACATACTGCCAGATGATCTCATAAGCTTACTTTCCTTAAGGAACGTAGACTAAAAATGGCAGAAGCAAAGTAAGGCTAGGACAAATAGAATGTGGATAGAAGAATGTTTCACATATAATAGGCTTCATTCAACTTTTGGTTAAACGTTAATAGCTTTCCAAATAGATGGAGAAATTGTGCTCTTTGCAGCTGTTATAGATGACAGCACTGCAATTAGAAGGGACATTAACAAAGATTAGGTGGTAATACCTGTGCCCTGTGATGCTAAATCATATAGGTGATCATATAGGGTAATGTCTGAGTCCTGAGTGGTTGAATCATATAGTCAGTTTTTGGAAGCTTATAGGAAAACCATTTTATGCTTCTATAAGGATTTTTTTTTACAATTCCAACAAACACCACATTGGTGTTTCATTTCTAAACAGCTGGGTTTGTTATGGCTGTTTCTTAAAATAAAATGTATGGAGTTGTTTTGTTTTGTTCTTTAAATATCCTTTCTCAGTATTCCCAATAACACAATTATTAATGGATGTTTTGAATATGAAACAGAGGCTTATAGCTTTGCTAATGTTTTTCATTAAAGGGAAAAAAAGATAAACATGCAAATTAAATTGTCTGTCGTTTATTATACAATGTTATGTCTGCAACCACAGAATCTATTGTGCATGAGAGAGATGGGAGGCACATCTTTGGAGATTTATCAGAGTGGTGTCCAATCTGAGTAGGTTTCTTTTCTTTTCTTTTTTTAAGGACTAACATGAAAAGTAATCCTCTATTGAAATATAGACAACATAGAGAAACTGGCTGATTCAGCAGTGGAGCTTAACTGACAGCTGCTGTTTCGGCACGTGTGCATCTACCACTGTCTCTATGGAATGAAACAGAAGGAACATAGGAAGAGCTTTGCTGGCTCAGACCAGGGAGCCATCTAATCCAGCATCCTGTTTCCATAGGAGCTAGTCAGATGCTTCAAGTTCTGGGAAGCTTTAAAACAGGAAATATGCCTAAGAGACTTGTGGCATCTGCAGGCTTTTTTCTAGTGTGTGTGGGTGGGGGGATATACACACACAAAGCATGTAAATAGAAATCAAAACACAAGTAGCAAGGCAATATTGGCTCAGTCTGTGACCCCACCCCCTCCCCACCGCTCTGGATGCTCATGAAAAGAATATGACAAGAAATACATTAGAGTCATTCCACACTACCATGACAGGTGGGGAGGACGCGGGGGAAGCAGAGTCAAACCTACCTTCCCCCCATATGAGCAAGGAGCTCCCCTTTGATGCACCGCCACAAGCCCACACGATCTGCACTGCTATTGCCAGCGCGGATTGCTGGAGGCTGGGAAAACGAGTCCCAACCTCTCGTAATCCCATAATGTACCGCACAGCGAGCGCAGTGCATTGACAGATTCCCCCATGAGCCGGGCGCTCGAGCCACATGCAATTTCAAACCTGGGGTTGATCGCGCACTTGCGCCCTCTAACCCTGGTTAAGGGCCAGGGTTAAAAGCTGGGCTAGCCGGAGCGGAAGCGTCGGGATCGGGAGTGATCCCGGCGCCCCACATGAGAAGCCCAACCAAGGCTGGGCTGTCCTAGCCTGGGCTGGGCTGCTCGTGTGAATAACCTTATTGTTTTGTATTGCATCCTGGTAATGGGCAATTTGGGGCTCCCCAAAGGAATCTGGCTGGCCGCTATGGGCAGCAGGATACCAGTCTAGTTGGATGTGTGATTGGAGCTTTTTACCTTCTGATGGTTGCTCACATGTCATTATTTATTTATTTGTGACCTTATGCAGTATTAATTATGTCTGGGTTGTGAATGCTGGCATCAAACTGAAACACTGGATCACATACCATCTTGCAAAAAATAACTTGTCCATCTGCATCCTGGGTCTCACTCAGGGGGGGTAACTGTCTAGCAATGTCAACTGGGAAATTAGAGTGTAACTGGAGACGAGGATGGCCAATATGGTGTTAGGATTGGATCTGACAGACCTGATTTATATTCTTGGTCAAATCACGATCTCTCGACAAAACGTGATGAGGCCAGTCTCACGATCAGTGAGACTCACCAGAAGGGGTTTGCGGGGAGAGCGAGCTTAGCCCGCTCCCCCCGCAGACGAGCAGGAAAGCAGCCCTGGGTGACCGGATCAGCCAACCACACGACTGCCAGCTCCATGATGGAGCCGGCGGGGGCTGCGGGGATTGGGGGCCATGCGGCCCCCGGAAGTTCCAGGATGCCCCGCGCAAGGGCTAGGCTCCCTTAGCCCGCTTTTGCCGGATCGTGAGAATCCCCTCGATGTTCCTTTAGAGGGTAATTGTAAAGATACTGCTCCATCTCCTTGAAGGCAATGTGAGCGGGACATCAATATAACAAATAAATATATTTATTTCACCTATAGTAATGCACATGACACATTAAAGAAAAACCAGTATGGAGCTTGTTGTATTCTATCTAGTAATCCTTTGTGTTTTGTTGTTTGGAGGTTTGTCCCAGTGGGGATCCTGTAGAGAGTGTGGGGGGTGTAGTTAGGAAGAAAAGGGAGGGAAAGGAGGAGAAAATGGAGTAACATAGATTGCTTCGTGTTTACAAGGGAAGCAGTTATAAAACAGACCTGCAACAAAATGTTGCAGTAAATCCCTGGTGTGCATGTGTTACCTGTGCTTGAGCGCGCTGCCCCTCAGAAACAGAAAGGGTTGTGACTTTCTTGAGAATGTATTCTTTAAGCTGAGAAATTTCTCACTCTTTTTGTTCAAGCCTGCTCCTCACCATTGAGTTCCAACCTGGTTGTCTTTTGACTTCCCCTGAGTCCATTAACATTCCGTGTCATTGAGTTATACCCATCTCTAAAGTTGTGCCATCACGTCGGTGTCAACTCCTGGCGACCACAGAGCCATGTGGCTTTCTTTGGTAGAATACAGGAGGGGTTTACCATTGCCATCTCCCGTGCAGTATGAGATGTTGCCTTTCAGCATCTTCCTAGGAAATATACCAGCAGGGATTTGAACCAGCAACCTCTTGCTCCCTAGGCAAGTTACTTCCCTGCTGTGCCATTAGGTGGCTAGCAGGTTTTAAAAGAGCACTCATGACACATTTATTTCACCAAGCTTTTGACTAGCTGTAAGGTAGTTTTTATCGTTCTGCTGTTTAAAATGGTTTAAAATTTTTTATAACTGTTTTAATTTGGTTTTTTTCTGGTTTCATTGCTAATTTTGTAAGCCACCACAAGACGGTGGTGTATAGAAATGTAATTAAAATAAATAAATCAATTCAATACTGGTCCAGTTTTGAAGTTTTTTCTTCAGATTTTTGTGAAATTGATGTGCCTGCAGCTTCCCCCCGTCTGCTGATACATCCCTCTTGCCCGCAGATTATGCATCCATAAGAATAACAGCATATTTAGCACTTTTGGAAATAGATATAAAATAATGCTATGAGAATAATAATGGGAACAGAAGGTTAAATGAACCTGGAATGTTTAAAGGCGGTTGGGAGTGGAGGAGGAAACAGCCAATGAACCGTGAAAATGTTGACTAGGGCAAGTTAGCGTCTTGAGTGGGCAAAAGATACATTTTGTTGGGATTAAATTGTTTTAATTCTGTTTTGTGGAAAGGATGGGCTTAGTTATTATTATGGAGAGATGGGGTGAATTGGGCAAGATATATTCTACATATTGTATCAAAGACAAAGTCAAACTAAGTCAAAATTGCAAGCAGTCACACTTCAGTCCGAATAATAAAATTTCACCAATGAAATGAGATTCTGCTGAGATTCCTTTTGTTTAATTCAGATCATCAGATCCCCATCTACAAAACCCTTTATTGCAATCCTTCATCAACTTGTTTTTCATTACTACCGGGAACAGAAGCTGCCACTCAGCAAACCTCTCTGTGTGGCAGAACAAGATGACCGAAGAAAGCAGGTCCCCTGAAGCAAAATTCAGCTTTTGTCTTGGTCTGAAGAACACAGTCCCTTCAAAGACTTCACCATTATCCTCTGAAGGCAATCATTATGGTTGTTCTAAATAAATAGCATCCTCCTCTACAAGAAGCAACACACTCTTTAAAAAAAACAAACTTCACCTTCTGAATAATTCCTCACTAGGACTTAGGAGCACTTTTAAAGTGTATCTGAAAAGCTGCTACCAAAGAAAGCATATGGACTAAAGTTAAGGTGGCTGTAAAAATATCCAAGAAAACCTGAATTTTTACAAATAAATTCTTACATCCCTTTGGAAACAGGAAACCTATAGGGTTTTTGTTTACTTTGATCATGGCTCCAACCTTACAAATAAACAATGCAACATAAATGCATACTGTACATATTAAAATGGTTTTAAAATACAGTAATTCAAAGCCAGCTACCAGCTGGCTTCAAGCAAGCCACTCTCTCTCAGCTTTAGCCCTCCATCTGCAATGAGATTATTATTATTATTACATTTATATCCCGCTCTTCCTCCAAGGAGCCCAGAGCGGCGTACTACATACTTGAGTTTCTCTTTCACAACAACCCTGTGAAGTAGGTTAGGCTGAGAGAGAAGTGACTGGCCCAGAGTCACCCAGCTAGTTTCATGGCTAAATGGGGATTTGAACTTGGGTCTCCTCGGTCCTAGTCCAGCACTCTAACCACTATACCACATTGGCTCTGATTATGACAGTGATTATGACAGTGACTCACCTTACAGTGAGTGAGGTGCTTTGAACACTCTCCAGATGCTATATACATGCTAAATATGGTTCCCAAGGAACAGTATAATACTGTATCTGCCAAAGCTAGCCCTCACATTGTATTTCTTTCCCTACAATCACCTGCTACCTTTTCGACAGCTTTTCATATCTTTGCAGCTCATCAGTAGAGGACATCTTTGTACGCATATGGCATGAGGCTCAGTGCCTTGCACAACCCCAGCTAAAGAATATGTACCTGATATCTGAGAGAGCTGCTGAAGATAGTGACTGACATTTGCAGAGCAATGTTATCCGCCCATCCAAGAGGGAGATGTGATCTGTTGTGCCAGCATGGGTGTGTAGCAGGTTGGAGGTGGCACGCTGCTGGGGCAAGGCTTGAGGATGGACCCCAACCACCAGGGGCATAGCAAGGTTGGAGTGGGCCCAGAGACAAGATTTTAAAATGCCCCCCCCCCCCCACTGAAGCTCAGCTCATGAAGTAAAGAAATCTTAAATGACACTGAACAGTGGTAACAAAAAGCATAGTAAAATTTTATCTATATCTATATCTATATCTATATCTATATCTATATCTATATCTCCTGTGTGCCACAATAGCACATCATCCTAAATTATTTTTTAAAAGGTTTTGTAAATTGTGGACGATGCAAGTCATTTAATGGTACTAGAGAAAGGCATGCTGTTCTGGTAGCTCCAGGTCTTGACACTCACATCCATTTCGGAGGATGAATACAACTGAAGGAAGCCCGGGCAGGTGCATGGGTGGGGGAACCAGTCATGTGACTTGCCTCTGAGGGGCCCCCCAAGGCAGTGGGCCCCCGGACAACTGTCTCCCCTGGCCCTATTATAGTTACGCCCCTGCCAACCACCCATCTTTGCAGCCCACTGCCACCAACCAACTGCCTTCACAGCCTGCTGCCATCTCCCACCCACCTGCCTGCCTGCCCCTGCGGCCTTTGTGGGCAGTGCCTACCTGTTGGCCCCACCTCTGTGCTGGCTGCACCACCTGATGGCGTCACAAAGCTGGCATGGCCGCACTGCCCCATGCCAGCAAGAACAGGCCTACCTTAAAGGGAACACCTCTCTTGATGGGATCAGAGCAGCTCTGTGCCGGCTTGATGACTTGTAGAGCAATGGTGCTGCAACAAATATTTATGTAGAAATTGAAATAATAATAATAATATACCACGTTGCCTGAGTGCCCAGCGGTTCTCTTCTGTAGCCCGAAACATCTTTTTTCTCTTTTGTGAAAGAACCAGAAGAGTCTTTTGCTTTTAAAAGAAATAAATGCATTACAACACACCAGAGAGTTAATAATAAGACTGTGGAATACCAACAGGAAACTGCATTTTCATATTATTGGTATGTACCTGTGGAATTTGTGGCTGAACAGGTCCTTTCTTGGCAGTAAAGTTATATTATATTTTTAAAGTCACCTTCTTCTAACCTACATTTATTGGCCTCATCTGCTTTTGCCCATCTCTGAAAGTTTTTTTTTTTTAAATAGGCTCTAACATTTATAGTGAGATTTTTATGCAAGTCTTGTTCTTGGACATTCTCTCGAAACTACCATAGAGATAAACCTTGGCTCAAACTATGGGTGGCCTTGCAGAGTTAGATTAACAGTACAGAAATTCTTCGCAGTGTTCATAGCAACAGATACTAGAAAAAGTATGTTTTTTACAGAGTTGAGGCTGGCAGTATATTTTTTAGTGCTAAACCACTCACAAAAGATGAGGGTCAAACAAGCAATAAAGGCTGTTTTGAGCCATTCCTGGTAGCTAACCTAAAACCCTAAGGGCTACAATTTAGAAGTTAGTGGCTGACATACAGAGCAAGGATGAACCTATGCAGCAAGAGAGCACCCTAACATGCAGTTTCCCAAATGCACTGGGACAGTGGGGAAGGGGCAGTTTTTTACACCTCCCCTTTCCCCAGGAAGCCCACTGTGCCACCTGAAAATATGTCCCTGAGTGTTGCACAGCTCTCAGGGACATATTTTCTGGTGGCACAGGGTACTTCTGGGGGAAGGTGGAATCAGCTAAATTTGCTCCTCCATAAGAGTGCAGAAAGCTGCGGTAGTCAGAAAACCTTGCGTAGCAGTCATTTCTTCCTGCAGCATGCATGCAGTCTTAGTCAGGATGGCTGGCCACTGTTATTACTATTGCTATTTCTACCTTCTTACTAGTATTAAATTCTTATAAGGTACTCATGCAGCCTGATCCCATGCATGTTTACTTCAAAGAAAGTCTCAGGGAGTTTGAAAATGCAATTTTGTTTAAAAGTCCAATTGAGTTCAATGGTGCTTACTCCCCAGATGAGTAATTGCTTAGTACTGCAGCCTTAAAATATCTCCAACAATGGCCACAATGGAACATAGGTGTAACAGTTCATCATCCTTTGATCAAAGCTAATTTTTAATGTTTATAGTTTGGATTTTTTGGTTTAAAATCAACAACTTGGCCACTTAAATCGTTCCAACTAAGAAACAGAAAAGAAAGCAGAGCATCACTGACGATGGCAGACTCCTGTTATCTACGAAGTTGCCAAGTAATTGGACAGCTTATAGGCTCTTGCTTGCAAAGCTTTTTAGACAAAGCATGAGGGACAGTTAACTGCTCGGGGGAAATTGCCCTGGCCAAAGAGGTAACAAGGCCAGATTGACAGAATAATTACTTTAAGTTGTCCAGGAGACTAATATGCATGAATCAGCTCCCCCGAAGCCTGCTGTTCAGATTATACCTTTGGAAGCAGAGATATTGTTGTCGGGTGATTAATGTTGCTCAACTGGTGCCCTGGCCCTGTAATCAACATGCCAGATTTCTCAGAAAGAGACATTCCAACATTTACACAAAGTCTGGTTCTCTCTTTAGAGGGGTATCTTGCTTTGCTACTTTGGTTTAAAAAGAAAAGCAAACAAACATCACCTGCAGCAGTGCTGGATTGAGAATTGGTTTTATTTAGCACAGAGGCAGATGCCATGAAGTCAGCAAGAACAGAGAGAAAAGGGATGCTTCTGAGTGGGAAATAAGGACAGAATAGAAGGGGAAAGACATAGCAACAGAACTGAAGTTGGGTAGACCAAAGTTGGTAAAATTGCCCTGGGGCATTGTGATAATTGCATTTATAACTCATCTAAGGACCTCGGGATGCTATATAAGGTCCTTCTAGCTCAATGGTAGAGCATCTGCTTTGCATGCAGAAGATCCTAGGTTCAATCCTGGCATCTCCAGGTAGGGCTGGGCAAGACTCCTGCCTGAAACCTTGGAGAGTCACTGATGGCAGACGTAGCCTTCATCAGTATCCCCCAGTCTACTGGTCTGTGCCTGCCCCATTCAAGCCAATTGGCAGACCTGCCTCCATCTGACTCTAAGGCAGCTTTTGATGCCCTGCCCCCATCCCCACAAAACCCAATGAGGTAGGCTAGGCTAGGCTGAGAAAGAGTGACTGGCCTATAGGCACCCAGTGAGCTTCTTGACTGAATGGAATTTGACTCTGCATGTCCCCAGTCTTAGTCCAACCACTACATCACACCAGCTAACAGTCAGGTCATTTTCATGACTGCACAGGCAGTGGAGAATGCTTGGTAAACTTACCTTCATCCCCAGACAATGGGGTTCTCCTGTTGGGAGCGCAAAACAAGCTCCCAGATGAACAGCGCTGCATGCCGGCAGCGTGGAGGTCGGAACTACTATGATGACGACAAATATTTATATACCATTCTTCAACCAAAGTTTTCAAAGTAGTTTACATAGAAAAATAAACAAGATGGACGCTGGAAATCCCACAATGCAGCGCATGAGTACGCAATGCATTGTGGTGATCTCCCCAGCGACGGGCAGGCACCTGTCAGTGTCTCAGCAATAGCTGAAAGTAGCTGGTGCTGACACACGGTCAAGGAAACACAGCTAAGGGAGCACTCGCTGCCTTAACCTCGTTTAAGAGGCGAGCTTCCTAGGCCGGTTGGCTCCTGTGGGTTCCCATGGGCAGCCAAGCCCAGGCTTAGCTGCCCTAGCCTGGTCTTGGCTGTTTGTGAGAACAGCCCCAGTGTGTAATCTTCTTGCAGGACAGGTTTGCCATAACAGAGGTGGGGTCATGTCCATTCCATGCTGGGTGATAAAGGAGGAGATTTAGGAGGAGATGTTGAGGTGTAGTTGTAAATTCAGGCTCCACAGGTATTAGTAACTTAAACGATTCATTTACAAGGTTATGCACAGCTCCCTGGCAGGGGTACCTGCAGGCCTAAATAGGGTTCCTTCTGGTCTAAGGAATGAGAGGGAGGAGTAAGCTGGGAGACTGAGCTGCACGTACACAGTTAAATCACAGTTAATCCAGTATAAGTTGAATGGATCCAGACCCAGTCCCTAATGCAGGGAGGGAGCTTGAAGGTACTGTCAGCTGCATAAATCATTACCAAGGGGGTAAAGGTACCACCTACTATCCTGAGAGGCTGTCATTTCATTTTTCATTTTTATGTTGCTAATTCCCAGAAGAACTCCAGATTCCCTAGATTTAGTACTGCAAAGACATGCATGATGAAACACAATCCCACAAAATATTTTATACCACCTTTTTATGATAGGATGTGGAAACAATTGTTGAGCAGTACACTGCATCTTGAAAACCAGGAAATTCATGGGGCAGGTGGGATGATGCCATGATGACACTTCATCCTTGTGAAACTCCAGACACTTGATTGCTCAAGTGTTGGCTCCAGAAAGCAACGTGTTTTCTGGGCTGGACTTCAGGTCAAAGCTGCATCTTGGTGTGGCTCATCTGAGATGGTTTCACAGGCTAGGAAAACCTCTGCGAAAAATGAATGCTCTTTGAAGACAGGAAATGAGGAAAAGAATAAATGGTCCATTCCCAACATTTGTCCTCAAGATCAATCCTCTCCAGCCACCTCAAACGTTACGTACATAAGTACTGTTTTTAGAAAGCTGGTTAAATCCTGGCTTTTTAGCCAGGCCTTTACATGATTGTTTTCTTGCTGCTTCTGTGTGTTTTTATCCATGTTTTTTTGTTTTTTGTATATTATATATTTTAATATCGGATTATTTTTATATTTTTAGCTAAATACTTTTAATTCATTTTTATGTGTTTTAACTTTTGTAAACCGCCTTGGGGTTATTTTTAGCGAAAGGTGGTATATAAATCTAACAATCAATCAATAAATAAAATAAGATCGTACTCCTATCTCAAGTGGTCTAACGAATCCAGAAAAACACCCAGGAACATCCCAGTAGTCTCTATTGTTAGGGATCTACTTCCAGTGTTAGATACTTTGTGAGAAAGAAAGTGCCTCATTTAATTGCGTCCTCCAATTTTGTTTTCCATTTTAGTTTTAGTTCTTCAGTCTTGTTTTGTTTCCCTTGAGAGCCAGCAAGATGTTGCAGTAGTGTTGGACTAGTAATGAGATGTGGGTTCAAATTCCCCTTTAGCTATGAAGCTCACTCAGTGACCCTGGGCCAGTCACTCTCTCCCAGCCTAACCCACCTCACAGGGTTGTTGTAAGGATAAGAGGTTGGGAGATGAACCATGTACACTGCCCTGAATTCTGTTAAATAAATACACTCCAGCGTTCCAGTACTGCTTTCTTTATACAAAAGTAACAAGAGAACTTGGGTCTTCTTTGTCATTTTGACTTTCATTTCTATCACTTCAATTGCAGTTTCTAGAGTTGGGGTTTTGCTCTTGCAACTTTTTTATGGGCAATTCAGTCCTTTGCAGCTTCATGCATCCTGCCCAGCATATTTTACGCTGATTTGAACAGACGGGTTTGACAACGAATTGCTCAAAGCATTCCCTCAATCTATGGGTGGGCTCAGAATTGTTGCTGTACAACGTGTCAAGAGGAATTAAGGGCTATAAAGCAGGAGAAGGAGGGTGAGATGCAGTCTTCCCCACTTTTCTAGAGTGTTGGCAAAGGAACTGGCAACACTGAGTTTGCCAGACACTGAACAAATTATTAATTTGTTCAGCGTCCTCTGTCTGGAATGAGTCTCATAATATTAGAACCTGAGGTCATAGATGGAAGCTAAATGCAGAGAGATTCAGGACAGACCAAAGGAAGCACTTCTTTACACGACATGTAGTTAGACCAGGCCTGCTCAACTTTGGCCCCCCAGCTGTGTTTGCTCCCATAATCCCTTGCCAGAGTGGCCAATAGCCAGGGATTGTGGAAGTTGTAGGCAAACATCTGCAGGGGGCGCAAAGTTGAACAGCCCTGAGTTAAACCATGGAATTTGCTACCATTGGATATGGTGATGGCCACCAATCTAGATTGTTTTAGAAAATGATTATTTATTTGTTTGTTTGTTTAAATTTTCTTGTATACTGCCTCCTCCAAAGACTCTAGGCGGTGAACAACAATGATAACAATAACAATTAATTTATTATTTATTTATTTATTTATTTACACAGTCAGACAGGTGTTATTGACTGGTTTGTTTTATCCAGACATCGAGTCTTTCCCAAGGACCTGGGATGGCTGAATTTTATTATCAATGTTGTTGCTGTTATTATAGATCTAGTCGCAGAATATAGGCTGTTCCCAGTAAAGTTGCTTTCGCTGATGGTGATTGGCTGATGGTGATTTCTGTGGCCCCTATGGTGTTGAGGTGCTCTTCAAGTTGTTTTGGGATTGCACCTAGGGCACCAATTACCATTGGGATTATTTTGGTCTTTTTCTGCCACAGCCTTTCAATTTCCATTTGTAGATCTTTGTATTTGGTGATTTTTTCTATTCCTTTTTCTTCTATTCTGCTATCCCCTGGTATTGCTATGTTGATTATTTTAACTTGTTTTTCTTTCTTCTTGACTACAGATATATCTGGTGTATTGTGTGGCAGATGTTTGTCTGTTTGTAGTTGGAAGTCCCATAATATTTTTGCATCTTCATTTTCTACCACTTTTTCAATTTTATGGTCCCACCAATCTTTGGCTACAGGTAGCTTGTATATTTTGCAGCTGTCCCAGTGTACCATCCCTGCTACCTTGTCATGCCTTTGTTTGTAGTCAGCCTGTGCGATCTTTTTACTACAGCTGATTAGGTGGTCCATGGTTTCATCTGCTTCTTTACAAAGGCGGCACTTGCTGTTTGTTGTTGATTTTTTGACTTTTGCTCTTATTGCATTTGTTCTTAGTGCCTGTTCTTGTGCAGCCAGTATTAAATCCTCAGTTTCTTTCTTCAAGTTGCTATTCTTAAGCCATTGCCAGGTCTTGGTGATGTCTGATGATGATGATGATGATGATTAAAGGGCAAACACCTGGCAAAACTGGTGGGTCTTAAAAAGGGCCTGGATAACTCTGTATTTCTATCAGGATCAGAGGGGGCATGCCCCTGAATGCCAAGTGCTAAAGAACCCCAGTGGGAGGAGGTGGTTGCCCTCTTCTCCCCACTTGCGGGCTTCCCTAATGTACCTGGCTGGTCACTGTGTGAAGCAGGATGCTGGACTAGATGGGCCTTTGGCCTGACCCAGCAGGGCTTTTCTTACGTTCTTGTGAGTATTATTTGTCAGTTACAGAACCAATCCGGCATCTTGTTACAGCTTATCACCCAAGCTTATCACTGGCCTCCCTTTTCCATGTTGCCTGAAAATTCCAGGCTCATTCAGACAGCAGCTTCCTTCCCTTTCCCTGCCTGCTCTCCTCCCCCTCTTGCCCCTTTTTAAAAGTTAGTGGCAGGAGAGTGTTTTGCTGCCTTGCTGGCACCCCAATAGTCTCCTGCCTGAGACAACCACCTCACCTTGCCTCATGGAAGGGCCATCCCTGGTCTGTTATAGCAAAAACAACAGAGTCTTACGTTAGATGACAAATGTATTGTAGAGTGTGGTACAGATGCATGTGACAAAATGGACTGCAGGCCCTGAAAGTTCATGCTACAACAAATGTGTTAGTCCTTAAGGTGCCACAAGACTCTTTTGCTTTTAAGCACTGTGTGGGGGTGGGGGTATGCAAGATCTCAGAGCACAATTCCTGCTATATGGATTGAGTGGGCAAAACTAGGCCCCCAAGAGCCACACAGGCACTGTAGAAGGGCAGGGGACCTGTGTAAGATGAAGTTGCAGGGACATCCTACCCCCTTCAAACTGGCCATGGGATTGCACCCCCTTAAACAAACAGAGCAGTTAAATTGCAAGGAGCATGAGCGATTTCTGAGGGTCTCTGTGATGGCCAAAAGATTAATACTACAAAAAGGAACGTAAAACACCCTATAGAAATACAACAGTGGGTCTACTAGACCACACATCCAAAGAAAACGTTGGAATAGAATGTTTAAGTCTATTTGGGATCTACCAGTTGGTGGGTCTGCCAGGGTAACACTCATCAGCTCAGCAACCGCAAGCCCCCCCCCCCGCTTTCTTTCTCTCTCCCTTCTCATTTTCTCTGAGCTAGTACTATTCTGTGATGGCAATGGGAGTTGAGGGTAGGTGGAAGTGGCACAGATCAGAGCAAAGGGGCCAAGGGTACGGGAAACGTTGGGGTCAACATTGGCGGGGAGGAAGGAAACAAATGGGGGAAAGGTTCTAGAACTGTATGATCAAATTGTGAATATTTTCAATTTGTTCTTTTTTCTTGTGTGTGTTAAAAAACAAATTCCAATGAAAACTGTACATATGATTATTATTATTTTTTTAAAGGAGGGGAATGAGACTCCACCTACTACAATATATTGGGGTTGCTGGAGCTTTTATTGTACCATTAGTTAGAGGGAAGTAGGCTCACCATCTCAGGAAGGATCTATCGCTGACCCACAGATGATTATAAGCAAATTACTAAAGCATATAACGTATTTTCCCCCTCCCAAATGACTTAGTACAACAGAATTCTCCCAGCCTGTTCCCTTTATAGATAACGCCAGCATTTTGCATTCTGAGCACACTTCAGCTGCTATATTTCCGATTTTATGGATTGTTAGCCACATAGGATGCCCTCTCTCAAGCCAGAATGGCAAGGTGTAATTTTTTTAAAATAAATACTGATAAACAATTTTACTAGCTTAGAAGAAACAAGGCTGCAATCTATGCACACTTATCTGGGTTAAGCACAACTGTCACCCAGTTAAAGAAAGCCTATCAGTTAGTCAAATGCCATAATTGATTTACGTATTAAATCTGCAAACACTTTGCTGTGAATAAAAAATCATTTTGAAGAAAACCTATATTGTATTCTTTCCTTTAAAATGGTGTATGTTCCAGATATCTAGCACCTGCACAGCATTCCTTCAGTGGTTGTGGCTGGTGTCTACCTTGTGTTTCTTTAGAATGTGAGCCCTTTGGGGACAGAGAAGCACATCTATCTATCTATCTACTTACTGTGCAGATCACTTTGAGAACTTTGTTTGAAAAACGGTATCTAAATATTCATAGTAGTAGTAGTTTCTGGCAGTTGCTGTATTAGAAGAGGCATTCTCTCCTGTGTGAGAGTGAAGGGAGAATGCCTCTCCTAAGACGTCTGCCATGGAATACAGGAAGCTGCCTTATACTTTAAGAAGTCTTTACAGGTTTCCCCTCAAGCTTTTCAACTAGAGTTGTGGTTTTAAATCGTTTTAAGGTTTTTATATCTGTTTTAATTTGTTTTATGTTTTTGTAAACCGCCCAGAGACAGAAGGTTGGGGCGGTGCACAAATAAAATAAAATAAAATAAAATAAAATAAAATAAAATAAAATAAAATATATAAAAACACTGAGTCAGACCATTGGTCATAGGAACATAGGAAACTGCCATATACTGAGTCAGACCATTGGTCTATCTAGCTCAGTATTGTCTTCACAGACTGGCAGCGGCTTCTCCAAGGTTGCAGGCAGGAATCTCTCTCAGCCCTATCTTGGTAACCTTGTGGGTTTCCAAATCCTTGTGTGTAAATCTTTGTAGAAATATCATGTACAAACAACCACTTTGTATATAATTGTGCTTTGGCAACGTACTGTATGCTTTGGTAGTTTGTTGGTTCAATAAAAAAATCTTGTCCTATAAAAAAATCTTGGGAACTTGAAACCTTCTGCTCTTCCCAGAGGCATAACTAGGGAAAACGGCGCCCGGGGCAAGCATTGAAATGGTGCCCCCCCCACACACCCCCACGCCCCCCCAACATACATTATACTTAGGTTTTTCCTCACAAGCGCCCGCCGCCGCCAAGCCAGGCCACTGACTGGCCGCCAGGCGCCAGCAAAGCAATGGGGGGGGCGCGGGCGGCGTGGAAGGGACCGCTTATGGGGAAGGGGGCGCCAACGCGCTCCCTTGACTGCTGCAGCGCTGCTGCACTGAGCAGGAAACATTTGTATTAACAAAAAATTTTAAAAAAATTGTCATGGCGGCACCCCCCACGTGACCAGAAAAGATGGCGCCCGGGGCACGTGCCCCCCCTGCCCCCCTATGGTTACACCTCTGGCTCTTCCCAGAGTGGCTTCATCCCCTGTGGGGAATATCTTGCAGTGCTCACACATCAAGTCTCCCATTCAGATGCAACCAGAGCAGACCCTGCTTAGCTATGGGGACAAGTCATGCTTGCTAGCACAAGACCAGCTCTCCTCTCCTATAGCTCCTATATCCTATCCTCTCCTATAGGTCCCTCCAGCTCAGTACTGTCAACACTGACTGGCAGCAATTCTTTAAGCTTTCAAGCAGGAGTCTTTCCCAGCCCTACCTGGAAATGCCAGGGACTGAACCTAGGACCTTCTGCGTGCAAAGCAGATGCTCAGATACCACTAAGCTATGACCCCATCATCTGCAGTTTTTTTTTTTAAGTACTTATATTACAAGAATAACCGTTTAAAAATATGTTGCTTAATTAATTGGGCGTGTCGTTTTAGTCCAATAAAAAGAATTTTAATCAATCCATTCAACCAGTTAATCCATCAAAGGTTGCAGAGCAAGCAAACATCACGGAACTCTATCAGACTTTCTTCCAAGTAAAGACGCAACGGATCTGGCTGCACGTGTGTTGCTTATATTTTCCCACAAAACAGAATGTGACACAGCTGTGGAGATTATTTTATTAGGCTAAACATGCCAGACCAAAATGTGCTGAATATGACATTTGTATGCAAACAAAAGTGTATTGATTTTAATATAATCCTTTCTGTCCTTCATTTCCCCCCTTTGGGTAAGAATAATGGTTTTTAATCATTAGGGATTCTGAATATATAAGCTGAAGCCAAGAAGGTTAGCTAAACAAGAAAAGCAGAGTATTCTTCAGTGCTTACTGATGACTTTGTCCAAGACAGCAATGCATCTTGTATTTAGCCAAGAAAAGTGCTGTCTGTACACACAAGTCTTCCTTCAAGTTCAAGTCAATCCAAGAACAATAAATAACTGTATTCTGCCTACAGTACAAACATGACATTCCACCCCCCAGCATTTTCTTGTGTTGTGCAAAGATATCTGCACTCAACGGAGACACACTCAAGTGCCATTAAAACAAAAATGAAAAAAATGACTCTTCCCAATTTGTTCTCCTTCTCTGCTTTATACAGTACGGTATATGCTCATTTCTTGGTTATCTCGTTTCTGTTTGGCAATATTTGGACCACACCCTTTTGTTAATGTTCTACATTAATGTTAAGAAAAGTATTCATTAACAGAACATATCTGTTCATTGTACATAGGGACATAGGAAGCTAGTACCTTCTACTGAGTCAGACCATTGGACTATCTAGCTCGTCTGCACAGACGGGCAGCGGCTTCTCCGACATTGCAGGCAGGAGTCTCTCTCAGCCCTATCTTGGAGATGCCAAGGGAGGGAAATTGGCCCTCCTCTACATTAAACATTGGGAAGTTTTGAGTAGGGAGAATCTTTGGCTATTATATTCTTACGGATGAGGAGGATCTGGTCAATTCTTTCCCTATGGTACAGATAGGTTGTTAAAGGCAGTCCTGCTAATTTGACATGTATTCTCACAGTGGACAGCTATACAAATTCTGGTTATTCTAGAGCAGGCCTGCACAACTTTGGCCCTCCAGCTGTTTTTGGACTCCAACTCCCATAATCCCCAGCCACAGTGGCCAATAGCCAGGGATTATGGGAGTTGTAGGCCAACATCTGCAGGAGGGCCAAAGTTGAGCAGCCCTGTTCTAGAGTATAGAATTATTCTAGAGCAATCGGAGCCATACTTTTGGCACATACTTGGCAGGAGGGGAAGAAGGGCATGGTTGGTTCCTGGTGAAGCCCTGCATTAAGTTACTGTTCTTTTGAATCAGCTGCTGTCGGACAAGAATGATCCCAAGAATGATCCCTAGGGGTGGAGGGGACATAGCTCCATGGTAGAGTACATGAGTTGTATGCAAAAGGTCCCATGTTCAATCCCAGCCATCTCCAGGTAGGATTGGAGAAAGTCTCTGTCTGAAAGCCAAGAGACTGGGAATAAATCCATCTGAAATTCAGAAGAGCTACTGCCAATCCGTGTATATAATAATGAATGAATCCAATGAAATGGACTATGCCAGGGGTTCTCAAACTTTATCCCCAGATGTTGTTGGACTACAACTCCCATCATCCCTAACCGCAATGGCCTGGGATAAAGTTTGAGAACCCCTGGACTATGCCACTTTTAAAGCTCTGTGTTCAAATAAACAAACCTCTCTCCTAGAAAGAGAGGTAGGTCAGCCATTTGTTTGTGTTCATTTTCTGTTTGCAAGGCAGTGTCTGTGTATTTAATGTAGAAAAGCATTTATAAATGTGATCCCCCCACCTGCATTCCCTTCAGAGGCTCTATTGATTCTACCCCTTCTGCTGCACGTGTAGACGAAGCCACAATAGACTGTCCATAAGTTTACTTTATAAGAGTTTTCATAAGAGTTCACAAGAGTTTTCCTTTTTTAATAGAATGTTTTGTCTCATACTAGGTCTTATTGTTCTTATCCTAGAACAGTTGCAATAGTTCAATAACTCTTCGTTCCACGCTTTATTTAGGTCGACCTTTTAAAAAGATAAGATATTTTTCAGCAATGTCTGCATAATTATGGTAACATTGTACTACTATTTCAAGCATTTCTTTCCCCCAAGGGAAGTCGCTTCTGTATAATGGGCACAAACCAGCGTACGTTGGTCTCGATTTTTGTAGGGCTGTGCCCAATGTATCTGGAATCAGGCCATTAAGCATTAATCGCCAAATCCGAGGAGTTGCTGCAATGACCTGACTCTCGTGATTCCTGCGGTTTCCCATTATTCTGCTGCCAGCTTCACTCCTACAAACCGTGTGTGTTGCGGTGTGGGGCTGTTTTGCAAAGGGAGAACCCGACTTCCTGGCCTTCCAGCCCATTGCCCGTGTTAGGGATCTTCCAAATTGTGGGGTTCCTGTCGCAGATCAACGCCAAGCTGGAGGGAACAGCTGTACCTGAAAAACATTTTTGTGCGCGGAAGGACGACGAGATCGGGTCACTGACACACCCAGGAGGGCTAAATTCCGGCCGCACGTGTGCGTTCCGTTCCCGCCCTAGATTCTTCCCTATCCCTTCGCACTCGCAGGACCCGTGGATCTGGACGGAGCCAGCGGCCCAGAGGCTCAGGTTGCTGCTCCCTCCCAGCTCTCCTTCTCCTGCTACAAGGAGCCCGGCCTGCAGGGAGCGGGCGCGCCAGACGGTCCCGGGACCTGCTGGGAAACTACAGCAGGAGCAAGCGCAAAAACTTTGCCGCCGAGCGAGCTCTGCGCGGAGCCCAACCTCGCTCCAAGTGCCGCTTCCAGAGGAGAAACCTGCCGACCGGAGCACAGAGCAAACGAGCCGGCCTGAAGTTGCCTTGCTTTCGGGAGTCGTCGGGGGCGCCACAACCCCGCATCCGGCACCCCCTCCAGGAAAGGGTCGCTATGCGCCTTCTGATGCCGCCGGGGAGCCTCCTCTCCCTTTGGGCGGCCCTGCTGGTGTACCTCAAGGCAGCGCGCTGCCAGCAAGGTAAGGAGAGCGGAGGCGGCTCTTTGCGGGGCTGGGGGCTTGGCGCGTCCTTCGGTTTGCAATAATGGAAAGGGGTGTGTGTTCACCACTCTGTTATTCTTGCTTCATCAAAATGTACAATTCTAATATTCTTTCCCCAGTTTCCCGGTTTTTTAAATGCTTTTTAAAAAAATAATTGATGAACTAAAATCAATGCACACGTTTTAGACTGTTTGTATGCGCTTTAGAGTGCTCTGAGTAGAGCGCTGAAGATACTGGTTTAAATAATAAAAATGCTAGCTCTACCACAACTGATCAGAAGAATAACAATGCTACCCTTTCACACACTTGGACCACTTGGTTGCATTTAAGGAGGGTTAAAAAAAACCCCAAAAAAACCCTTCCCCCACCCCCTTGCTGTATGTGTGAACATTCTAATGTGCATTAATGATGGTAAGTACTTTATTATTTTAGTGTGTTTCGCTGGAGATGTTTTGATGCTCCTTGATCATGTTTGTACTTTTGACTGGCTGATATCCAGACTAATGTTGTGGACCCTGGAAAAAGTTCCGAATGTGCAATAAGGGATGGGCCGTTTTTGCTGCTCTCCCCTTCATTTTGCAGCCACCTGTGCTTCCCCGGAAATATATCCCTGAGGATCCTGAGGGATATATTTTCAGGATATATAGGTGGATGCAAGTGGAAGGGGGGAGCAGCAGAAATGGCCCCTCCCTCCCTCGCACATGCACAACATTCATCTGGATGTCAGCCATAGTTTTTATAGTTGGATTTAATTGTGTATTTTATTGCTTTTTTGGGATGCCACCTTGAACCTTTGGGGGAAACAGGCTAATATTTTTGAAAGTACAGAACCAGGAGGTGATAGTGGCTCTGGATGGATGAACAGGGGATATAAAGATGTAATCATCTGAGGTACAGAAGCAGAACTATGTAAAGAAAGAGGTGCTGCAAAGGGGGATAACGAAAGCATCCTCTTATACTGTCAGATTTTAGAAATGTAACCTGTTGGTCACAGCTCAAGAGACCCCATTCCCACTAAAGTTAGGAATGACTAAGGGTGAAACCGGACCTGACATGATGAGCCTTTTTCAGCAATTCAAAAGCACTTCAAAAGAATGCACCCAGAGGGTGGATCAGGCCTGTAGCCAGCCTCAAAATTTGAGGTGGGGGGGATTGCAGAAGTCAGGGGAAGCAAGTTATAAAATGTTCAGCTAAGAAGCACTGAAAACAGTCATTGAGGCTGGAGAGGAAAGAGAATTTTTTGGTGTGGCACGTACATGCCATACCACCAGCTGTCTACAGGACTGGGGTGGATTCTGCCCTGACCTACATGCATTCATTGGAGTGTCTTCAGAGAGACTCCATGGTCTGTCACCCTTCCCCACACATTCACTGAATGTACATTGGAACAGCTGTAGAAGAACAGTGACTATGGTCTCCTATGGTTTGAAAAAAATATTAATCGCAGATGAGATGGGAGGGGGCTATTTGAATCAGGACCACTGCACCTTTTGGCCATTGCTGTTTCCCTGATCTGAATTTCCCCTTCCCAAGAAACTATTGTTTGTTCCATAAGGGAAAACACAGGTACTTACAATCACCTGTAAGTTTTTCTCTCTGGGGCAAATAGCAGCTTGAGGTGGGTGGGCAATTCAGATTGGGAAAACAATCAGTTTTGGGCATGGGGGGAGCGTTCGCTGAGTACATGTTTCCTTCAGTAGACAAATGCTGTATGTACTTGTGGAGAGACATGACTATGGAGCATGTTGGCATGGTGGGGAGTGTTGTAATTTGTAATTGTTTAGCAAAGCACCAAGAGGAAGCTGCCCACTCCAGTTACGAAGTAGTGCAGAGCCTTATTGTTGCAGTTAGTCAAGAACAAGCATGGAGATTTTAGTGCAGTATAAAGTCAATAAGATTTATTAGGTTAAGTACATTTGAGATAGGAAAGACCTATCCTAACTATTAGCTACATAGTGAATAGGAGCGGGGAGAGAGAGAGATGCTCCCATCTGCTCTCCAAGGAGAAAGGAAGTAGAACTGACTCGCTACAGGAAGTACCTGAGGAGTCAAGGGAGGGGTCATAGAGTAGAGGCAAAGCAGGGACAGGTAAGGGGACCCTCACTAACGACCTCTACTCCCAATGCCCCTAGTGGTCATTAGGATAGTTGGTGGAAAAGATCGGTGGAACTCCATCTCCAACAGGGAGCAGGGTTAGCAGGCTCTCTCACTTGGGAACAATGACTTGGAACAGAGCTTTAGTCTCTCTCCGTTATGAAGCATTCATATTCAATGCCCCTTTCAGCCCCAAGAGTAAGTGATGGGCATACACATGGTTAGAAATTCCATGGGGCTCAGGGCTTATTTTATTTTTATTTTTGTGTTCAGTCTGTGGTAATTGGCAGATCTTGAAGCTGCTGTTGGCCATTCTGGATCAAGGAAGTCACATTAATGAAAAGTTAGACATGCACCTTTGAGCCCACCCATCTTTTTGCTCGTTTGGTGTTCACACTGAAAGCAGGATGGAGTGTGTATACTCCAGTGCCTCAGAGTGACTTTTGGTGTGACTAGGTATTAGTGCTGCTGTGGTTATGATGGGAAACTGAACTGGTTGTAGTTGGGGTTAGCCAGCAAGACACAGAAAATCCAAACAATATAAGTGAGCCAGGCCTTAATATGCTTTGTATAGATGGACTTGGCAACGATAAACCAATTTTAATGTGATAATATTTTTAATATGAAGTAACAGTAGTGACAGTAGTGGCGAAAGTATTTTTTTTAATACAGTCATTAATTTTAGTGGGTACGATGTAAATATGATATGACAGTTTTCAAAAGTTAGACATATTGTACAAACTTGAAAGATTGCACAGTTGCAATCATGCTTTGATCTAATCTCCTCATACTAACCAAGACTGTCTCATTAAGGTATCTTGTGCTTCCTTGTCTCTTTGTTACTTAATTAGTTGTCTCCTTTCAAGGGCATAGGGAGCTTGGCTGTGGCGGGAGGACAAAGTCCTCTGGTGCCTCCCCCCCCCCCCGCCGCCGCTTCCTAAATGCACACTTCACCTGCATGCCCCAAACCACGCCCTCTGCACCTGCCACCAGATGCAAAGAGGTGGGGCCAATGCTGAGGATGGGGCCTGCCAGCCCTGTCAGAGCTTCTCCAGTCAGTGGTTTGTGGAATCACTGGCTGGGAACTCCTTTCCCTGTTTTCTCAAGAAGTCAGGGAAAGGAGCTCCCAGTCAACAATTCCATGAACTGTTGACTGGGGAAGCTCTGCCAGGGGTTATGGGCTTGGTGCTCAACATTGGTCCTACCCCCGGTGTCTGATGTCAGATGCAGGGGCGGGGCCAATGCCTGGGAGAGGGTCCATTTGGTGCTCCCATCCCGCGAGTGCTTCATTCACTGGCTGGGTGCGGGAGGGGGCAAGGCATGCCCTGGCCAAGGGGGTGCCTTGGCAGCTTCCTCAGACCCTGGCGGCCAGAAGATGGTCACCCCCCCCCCCTTCTCCATGATCTCTATACCCCAGCCTCATTGTTTTATACTGCATTTCAGGTTCTAGAGCAGGGCTGCTCAACTTTGGCCCTCCAGTTGTTTTTTGGACTACAACTCCCATAATCCCCAGCCACAGCAGCCAGTAGCCAGGGATTATGGGAACTGTAGGCCAACATCTGCAGGAGGGCCAAAGTTGAGCAGCCCTGTTCTAGAGCCTTGGACAGTTCCAGCCATGGCGTGCTTAATAACGGTTTCAGAGGAAGAAGAAACCAAATATATAATAAATTGACATCTTGATAAGATTATGTTGTGAATCTAGAACAATATTATTCACCATTGCATATGCATTGGTATCTATGGCTGGGTTCAGAGATAATGGTTAACCATGGTTTAGCACTATGCCAGTGAACCTCTGTGAGCTGCCCCTTAAATGCCTCAAATTTAAATAACAGTGGGAGAGGATAGTTGCTTTCAGTTCCTGCTTGTGGACTTCCCAAGCATCTGCTTGGTCACAGAACCAAGATATTGAGCTAGATGGACCATTGGGCTGATTCTTCAAGGCTATTATCATCTTATGAATGGAAGACATTTCCTGCCTCTCTCCTTTTCTGTATTTCTCGGCTTACTTGATTGTAAGCCTCGGGCATGGCTTGTATTTTTCACTTTGTGTACAAGATCTAGTTTATAAAGGCACTAGAGATAAATAACTGCTTTTCCTCCAGCATGTTTACCGAACATGTTGTGAGCACATGTGGATGACCTTGGACACTTGCAGACAAAGCTTTCTAATAAAATACAGGAAGAGAGGAATTTGTAGCAAGGTCCAACTTTTATCAAATGCAATAGAAAGCAATTCTTTAACAGAAGAAATTTAATGGAAATATTTCTATCAAAAGCAAAAATTGTGTTCTGTTTGTACTAATGGTATTGTGGTTTCATGCAGTAAAGTATTTAAAACCAGTGTGGATGGATATTTTAAAAATGTTAATGTCTCTGTTTCTGCAGCTCTAGAATGTCATCCTGATGGTCATCAGATCCTCCATAGTCCATACCGCAGTGTTGATTTTGATTCATCACAGCTTCAGCAATCAGCTATTCAGGACTTAATATGTGACCATTCACTGACATCAGGATGGTACCGATTCCTGATTTTCAATAAACGGGCAGAAATGCCAACCAAGTGCGTGGAGGTATTGGTGCACCCTATTAAATCTACATGAAGTGATATATTTTTATACATCATCAAATTGTATAATGAGACAGACACCTTTAAACAAATTGCTTCTGGATTAGACATTGTCTATCCATGCATATCCTCACCATCAGACCTGTCTTTACATAGAAGGTGGCCTTTTGGGTGCTAAAGCATATTCTTGGTTTGGAACTGTGGTGAACAATTTGGGGTGGGAAAGGCTGCTGCAGAGGGGCAAAGATCTCATTGCAGTGCTGATGTGCATTAAAAAGCATCCATCTCTGTCATGGTCACACACAATCTTTCATTCATTCACTCACTCTTGCACTCATATTTCAGAACACGTTTTCCTTCCTTCCCTCGTCTTTGTAAGAAGCTGTGCAGAGGTAGCTGCTACTATAGGCCTATTCGACTCGTGCACAAGCCAGAATTGCCCACCAGCCATGTATTCTGGCCTACCAGATGCTTGTGCACTCTCCTGTTATTGCACTGCTAGGTAGTGGGCAAAATAAGAGATTTATTGATGGGTTGTGTTCAGCTTTATGTGTCACAGATTGTGCAGGCCTGGAAATATAAGCCCAACATGCTCCTTGCTTCTCATGCTGTGTTGACCTCCATTGTGTGCGTTTTCTGGAAATTGACTCTCTTCTCATGTTTTGTTTTTTGGTACCAAAAGATGAATCACTGTGGAACACAGGCTCCAGTGTGGTTGTCCCTGAGGGAGTCAGAATCCATGCCTCAGCCTGGAGAGCTCAAACACTTAACAGCCTGCGCAACCTGGCAGTTCTTCTTCAGCACTGCAAAAGACTGCTGCCTTTTCCGAATTCCTGTCAGTGTGAGAAATTGTGGCGATTTCTTTGTATACTTACTCCAACCCACACAGGGGTGCATGGGATATTGTGCAGAAGGTAAGAAAGTACCCACTGCTGCATCACTAAATATCACAGCCAACATGCCATGCAGTGAATATGCCAGCATTTGGGCTGTGCCGGGGCTGTTGCACATGTGGAAGGCAGCCCCGGCATTGTGCAACTACTTAAAACAGCTCTGCACAACTGCACACATGCTGTTTTACGTAGTTGCGCACTCTTGTACAGTACCACCAAGGCTGTCTTTCACATGCGCAGCAGCCCTGGAGGGTCCCAATTGCCGGCATTTCACTGTGTGTCATGTTGGCCAGTAGGCCCAGTCATATGATCCTCACTTGGGTAGAAGAGTTGGGTGTGCTCCTAACTCAAAAAGCAAGGCAGGAGTAGGAGAGACTGATGCTGTGGGACATGCAGACAGAACAGTTTTTCATCCACCCTCTAATACTGGGGAGAGAATCTGGGTAGGGCACATCTGTCTAACCCAGCTCCATCCTTAGACACAGTTATCACCCCTCCTCCTAGCTTTTTGAGTTTATGTGACTGTGAATCGGGTTTGTGCCCGGCTCTTCTACCCTGGTTCGTGCTCCTTCTACCCAGCTAAGGATTGTGTGAATAAGCCTTGTGTGACCCAACCCCTGCGCATGTGTGCCTTGAACCATTTGTCCTTTTCTTTTGTTCTGTTTTTTAAAGTCCTTCTACATCTGTGTAAAATTATTGAGGCCTAGTCTACACATCCATTACGATGTGCTGGTAGAATCTTGAGTGGACTTTAGAATGGGGGAGTACCATTTAAAATAGTAATAATATTTTCTCTGGTGAAAGCATCCTGATTGCCAAGAAACTGATTGCCAAGAAATGTAGGACTGACAAAAGGAAGTACTTTTCACACAACATATATTCAGCCCATGGAATTCTCTGCCACAAGATGTGGTCACAGCTAAGAGTCTGGGTGCCTTTAAAAGGTGCTTAGACAAATTCACGGAGGACAGGTCTATCAGTGGCTCCTGATCTGAGGGCTATAGGCCAACCTCAGAGGCAAGATGCCTCTAAATACCAGTTGCAGGGGAACAGCAGCAGGAGAGAGGGCAGCTCAGCTCTTGCCTGTGGGCTTCCCAGAGCATCTGGTGGGCCACTTTGTGAAACAGGATGCTGCAGTAGATCGGCCCTGTGCCTGATCCAGCAGGGCTTTTCTTATGTTGTTAAAGCATCCCTCCAAGTTAAAAAAAAACAAAAAAAACACACCACCTGGCATATGAGGGAGAAAGGTTCTGAATCAGCCTGCTTAGAAGGTTGGGGGCGGGGAGGGAAAATTTGGAATTATAATTTTGCATCTGCAGTCCAAAGTGGTGCAATCTGCCATCTCCTTATGACTCTTCCTTCTCATCCTCCCCACCCCCCCATCCCAATTTGCTGCATGTGTAGGTCTTAATGTGTTATCAAGATGGTCACTCCAGCACAGAAGTCTGTGAACTGTCATCTTTCTTGGTAGCTCTAGCAAGCTACTATAACCAGATTGTTGCATCCAGTAGCGTGTCTTATTCGCAAAATCACATTTTCTATATTGCCCTGTTGAAAATGATCCAAGCAGCAATAACTGAAAAAAGGATTGACAATCAGCATGCCAAACTCCCGTGAGGTTTAAAACAAAAAACTGCTGCCCCATCTACAAGAATCAATTATTTTAGTGAATATATAAGCAGTTGATATGCTAAATTGTATTTTTCCCCCCAAGACCTTGATGAGTACATTAGTAAAATTACATTTGCATCGGATAACTAGACTGAGAAGAAAGAATTGCATAGTAAAGCAGGTTTTAAATGACTGCTGTCTGGTGTTTTAATTAAAAGAATTGAAATAAACTTTTTATCAGCAGGAAGAGGTATTTGTTATTTACCCTGAGCAGTCTGGCATAATTTTTTTTATTACTTTTAAATGTTGGAAGAAATTATAATTATTCCATAGATTTATTTATTCTACCAGAGAAAATAGGCTGAACGATATAAACACTCTTCATGATTCCATGTAACTTATTTACTCAGATGCTAACTGGCTATAGTGTAATACACCATTTGTTTTTATGGTAGAAAGCAATTTAAATATAGAAAACATTTTAATTACTATGTTAAATGAAAAGTTAGTTTGCTTTCTTGAAGCTTAATGCAGTTTAGTGACATTACAGCATACCTAAACAGTTCATGAAGCTTGGTTAGTTTATAAGAAGAACTAAACTTTTAATTATGAGCTTTTTCAGGCATCTACTTGGGGTGAATTTAGATTTTTCACACATAAGACCAAAGACTGAACCAAGTGGGCAAGCTTTCTTAACTCTCCTGGGTGGTCTTTTAACATTTGAAGAAGTAATAAACAGACCAGAGTTGCATACAGATACAATATACAGGAGAGCCTTGTTAATCGTGGCTTTAGCACCTATGGTTTTGCGTATCTGCGGTCGGGTAATGGACACCCAAGCTTGGTATATGCAGGAGGAATGGTTAAACATGTGTATCCACAGGTTGGGAGTGGACAGAAATGACCTTGGAGGTTATTTCTGGCTGCCATTTTGTGTTCGGGAGAAATCGGGAACCATTTTATGGCTCATTTTGTTTAAAATGCCCCCAAAACATGATTTCTAGCCAGTTTTTTGCTCTTGGGGGGCATTGCTAGACAGCTGGGGACCTGTGGAGCATGGTAGGCCACTCCCCCCCCCATTTCTAGGGCCATTTTACCCATTTTTCATACATTTTTCTGACTTCTGGGTATCTAACCCGCAGATTTACATTGCTCCAATTACTCAGTATTCACAGTTTCCGCATCCGCAGTAGTAGCTGAGAATGGAACCCCTACAAATACTGAGGTTCTTCTGTACCTTCAAACAGAATGTGGTATTGGTTTTTCTTATACGGAATGAGCCCTGCTTCCCCCACCCTCACCTTTGCGCCTATAATGATAAATCTCTGAATCCAACACCACACTTACAAACATAGTCCACTTTGGGGCAGTTTCAAGTTCCTGGCACATTTATTTGGCACTGTATTTTTTAAAAAACTTTTTTAACACTGCTTCAAAAAGGTAGGGCAAATACTTCTTGATTGACACAAGGGCCATCAAATCAATGCTGAGCACTGTTATCCTAGTAGAAAGTGGGTGGTGGTGGTGGGGTAATCTTATTATTGACTGGGAAGCCTATTACTGTTATACAAATCCAGCTTCTTCAAACCAGAACAGGTATCCCCTATGTATGTTCTAAGATAAAAAGGATGTATTTTTATCTCAAATGTGAGCGTGCCTCTACAGTGGGCTCACTAGTGCAATTAAATACAACTGTAGGTGCCAATTAACAGAGTCCAAACGGACAACTGAAATTCACTGGGATGGAATCTCTCAACATAGGGTAGCCTGGCAAATGGTAAGGAAGATTTTACCACATATCACATGCAGATATGTAGTAAAATGACTTGGGGCTTAATCCAGCATTTGCTGCTGCCATTTTGATACATATTTATAATCAGCCTGTCTGGACTTGACATGAAATCTGTTTGTCCTCGATTTTTCCTTTCCAGTTTTCCTGTCTCTCTTTTCAAAGTCTAACAGCATGCACTGTACGGTCCAAACAGCATAGTGCAGGCACAAGCAGACTTCAGGGCGCTGAGATCTACTTTGGTTTTTACTATAGTGCTGAAGCCCACCAGTTGGCTCTTGGGGCAAATAGTGGCCTGTAGGTGACACAAGTGATTCTGCCAATTCCCTCCCCCCCCCCCGAGGTGGGACAAGTCCCACCTGAATTTTGTCAACACCTCTCTTGAATTCCTATGATATTTTGGGGCTGCAGGGTAGGGCCTCAGAGCCTCAGCTACTGCCCAACAGACTGCCAAATCACCCCGAAGTTGACTGACCCTGTCTGCCCCACCTGCTCCTGCTGTGACTGCCGATCTTGCTGTATCCCATCCTTCTCTTCTCTGTGTATCCCTCATATTTCAGGCAGTGAGTCATTCAGCAGCCCAGATCCTTCTCCTCTCCAGCCTTTCTGCCTCCTGTGCCTGCTGGCCTGGTGGACAGACACACAATTCCCAGGTGCTGCAGTCAGGAGCTCTGACTGGCTCAGCTTCCAGCTGTCACCTGTTCGTCATCCTCCTTGCTGATCTAAGCCCTCCCTCAGCAAAGCCAGTTACCTCTTGCACCAGTGAGCCATGCGATGGCATAACCTGCATATGCAAGTACAAATCTACACCTGAGTCGCTACAGATTAAGGATTCTAACCATTTAATTTAGAAAAGCATAAGAACATAAAAACAGCCCTTCTGGATTAGACCCAAGGCCTATCTAGTCCAGCACCCTGTTTCAAACAGTAGTCCGCCAGATGCTTTGGGAAGCCACACAGCCAGGAGATGAAGGCATGCCCCCTCTCCTGTCGCTGCTCATGTGCAGCTGATATTTGGTGGTATCCTGCTTCCCAACCTGGAGGTAGCCTATAGCCATCAAGACATTGATAGGCCTGTCCTCCATGAATTTGTCTAAGCCCTGCTTAAAGCTATCCAAGTTGGTGGCCATCACCACATCCCATGGCAGAGAATGCGATAGATTAATTATTTTATAATTATATAATATGCTACCCACAAGACTGTTGCTTTTGCTGTAACATGGCTACTGCCTCTGGAATGTTTCCAGGGCATTTACTAATAAGTCTAAATTGCTGATTCTTTAATTAACGACCACTAACTAGCTCAAAGCGACATGTTAGAGATTCCTGTTGAATGGTCACCTGAGATAGTTCTACTAATGCAAGGTGTATATCTCTAGTTATTTCAGATGCAAAATCACACGTCTGCCAACCTGGGGATACTCAGACTGAAACTGCCTGTAGCAGTAAGTGTTTTGTCCTGATTGTCAATGTGTATGGTGATGATCCAGTGATTTAAGTATGTTTCATATCTTAATCTGATTTTAAGCTTGCTCAAATAAATTAGCTCATCATTCTGCCTGAAAGACATTAAAACAGCCCTCCTTTTATCCAGGTAAGAAAATATGTAAACTGCTAAATAGTAGATTGTCAAAGGAAAAAAGCTGTATTTCTGTTGCATAATTCAACCTTAATTCATGTGCATTGATGGTGTGGGATTTGCACATATTCATCATATGACTAGAATTCCCCAAGTCACTAAATGAGTCACCTGGAGCCCCTGGTGGCACAGTGGTAAAAACTGCCGCCCTGTAACTAGAAGGTTACAAGTTCGATCCTGACCAGGGGCTCAAGGTTGACTCAGCCTTCCATCCTTCTGAGGTCAGTAAAATGAGTACCCAGAATGTTGGGGGCAATATGCTAAAATCATTGTAAACTGCTTAGAGAGCTCCGGCTATAGAGCGGTATATAAATGTAAGTGCTATTGCTAAATAATTCTGAAAATGAATGAAATGAAGCGAGGAATTAGAAGGGAAATGTGTGGAAAAGACGTAAGATGTGAATCAAGCTGTTGAAACTGCAGCTACTTGCCCTTCTTGCAGTACTGCAACCTGGCTGAGAATATCTCGACTGACATGCTGCACCAAGTTCTATATGCATTTTAATGGATCATGCATACAGTTGTGCAAGATCGTTCTTGCACAAGATCGCTCTTGCACAAATGCACAGAATTGTGCAACCAGAGCTGTGTGGTGGATGGCCATTAGAAAGAATGCGTGTCCATCACACAACTCAGTTTGCCCAATTCTGTGCATTTGTATGAGTTGTGAAATGGACGCCAGTTATTTCCAATGGGTGTCTATTGCAAAACTCCCTTTGCACAATTCCTGCACAAGAGCTCACTGGAGCAACTGCATGCATGTTCCATTAAAACTCCCACAGAACTCTGCCCTGTATGCCAGCCATTAATTGGACAAGCAGTGCCAAAACATGGGAGACAAATACTTAAGCAAAATATGATTGGGTGGATAGAATCCTACTAATGCTCTACAGGTAAAGTAAAAGGTAAAGTGTGCCATCAAGCCGATTTCGACTCCTGGTGCCCACAGAGCCCTGTGGTTTTCTTTAGAATACAGGAGGGGTTTACCATTGCCTCCTCCTGTGCAGTATGAGATGATGTCTTTCAGCATCTTCCTATATCGCTGCTGCCCGATATAGTAGCAGCGGAGATTTGAACAGGCAACCTTCTACTTGTTAGTCAAGCATTTCCCCACTTCGCCATTAGGTGGCTCGCTGTACAGGTAGATTTCCATTATCTGGAGTAGATCACTTTCTGCTGGTTTTTATTTTTTGCAGTTCTGGTGCAGACCCCTATGCTGATCAGTGTGCATTCTGATATACAGATGGATCTCTTGTGTGCCTAGGGCTGGCCCCCTTTAAATTGAGGGAGCCAATTTCTTAAATGGCAGTAACTTGGTTTTCCACCTGCTTTTATCGGTAGGTAAATTGCCTCCTTCACCACTGCCACTTCCTTTACCGCCCCATCCAAGCACACCTGAAATTATGGCAGAGTTACTTGAAGGCAGCATTTTCTTAAGGTGCACCTTTGATGTTCGTACCACAAACATTTCAGTGGGCTTTATTGTGGCTTGGTCCAGACTGTCTCCTGAAGGAATCAAAGAAGAACTGAGACAAGAGACAACTGTTCAGGCATTCTCTCTTTTGGAACTGGATGGTATAAACCTCAGACTCGGAGATAGGGTATGTTTAAGTACCATATTACTGTTTTATGTTTCCGCAAACTGATGATGTTCCTCTATGGTTTTCTAACTAAGAGTCCAAAAAGTTAATCCCTATTCAGCAGAGAGTCTTAATCAAATGATAAATAGCTGGCTGCAAACATCTTTGCATGTAATTCTCTTTACATAAGCATCATCATTATCACCCAAGTTTGTATCTATGATTTTAGAATCCAACAAACTAAGCTCTTGTGATGATAGTGTTGAGGTGGGAGTGATTATATTTTTATCTGTCTTGAGTGCAAGGTGTATTTGTTCAAGCTATTGTCTCTGTCTTGGTTATTGGCCCAAGCAATATTTTACCACATCCAGAGCAAATTCATAATCTGGATCTCAGTGCAATTCCCTGAAAGCTGCCCTAGAGTATTTTGCTGTTCCTGCTCTCAAGGATCTGGAGGGTGAGAGTGGAAGTTGATTATAACTGCGTTTGATTTCCCCCCACCTCATAATTTAAAGAATATTTATATACGACTCTTCAGCAAAAGAGTTCACAAAGTGGTTTATATAGCAAAAAAAGAATAACAAGGTGGTTCCTGTCCCAAAGGGTCTCGCAATCCAAAAAGATGCAAGCGAGACACCAGCAATACTGAATAGGGACAGCTACTCTTGCCGTAAATAGAAGAGAGCTGACACTTTAAAATGTGCCTCTTTGCCCCAGTTAGCAGGGGCTGTGCAAGGTGGAAGATAGCATGCTTTCCTTGCAGAAAGAGACAAATTCCATCTCTGGCATCTCTCCAGGAAGGACCTGGGATAGATCCTGTCTGGAACCCTGGAGAACTGCTGCCAATCATTGTAGACAATAATGACCTAGATGGGTCAGTGGACCAACTCGGTATAAGGCAGTTTCTATATCCACCTTTTGAGCCATGATAAAATGGTGGTGGTTTCATCTCTGCTTGGACTCAGCAAGTTCATATCCTAAGTCAGGCCTATACAATTTGTGGCTTATCAAGCTAAATACACTCACCTGTTGTGTATAGTGCCTTAGTAGAAGCTTGATAAGTGTCCTTTTTTACTGCCAGAACTTAAAGAGGAGGGTTGTCAAACACCTTGCAGGCCAAAGCTGGTGGGCTGTGTTAAGCTTGTGGAGGCCTGCCATAAGTGAAGCTTCTTGTATAGTACAGACATGGGATCAGTATCAGGTCAAAATTGCAAATTGATTTTGTTTTCCATTTTTATTCCCTTTGAAATGGCAGCTTGCAAATGAGTCACTCAAATGATGGCATCTTGCATTTTAAGTATTAAGCCATTTTTGGAAGGGTATAGAAATCGGTATAGAAAAGCGGTATAGAAATCAATCAATCAATCAAATAAATAAAATAAAATAAAACAAATAAATTGTGTGGAAGCAAGGTAGGAGGAAAAGCTACCCAGCTCACCAAGCCCAAATTTTTAACCCAGTGTTCAGCCGAGGTTAAGTGAACCTATGGTTTGCTTAAGCTCTGCTGGTGATCATCTGGGTGATCGCTGCCAGGTTAAATGGCTTCCCCTGGCCTACCGCCCTTTTTGGCAGTGAGCCGGGGTTGGGGGGCTAGGAGCGGCTGCGCTGGGTGTGGTGGCTGCTCTAAAGAGAGGAACCATCATACTCATGCCCTGGGGCACCTTGGAATGTGGCTGGAGGGGGGACGTCCTCCTGCTCCCACCATCTCCCATCACTGCGCTGCTGCTTGTGTGGGTGCGAAGTGCAGCAGAGGGGAGGATGGCGGCTGCTCATCTGTCGAGGAAGGCCGGACAGCTCCTGCCTCCCTGCAGCCAGCCCTCCCACCCTCCCCAGCAAGGTCATGTGCACAACCTCATAGCCTTTTGTCCTGTCTTTATTGGATGTGATACCATGGTTTCAAGCTGGCTTGGGTGCAGGGAAAATTAAACCCATGCTTGGAAAAAAGAATATCACCTCTTTTTGCAAGATACGGCTTATTTTCGGTTATTGTCTTGACCCACAAACAATCGCTATATTATTTCATATGGCCTTTAATGCAGTTTTATCTGACTCCTTTCACAGATTTACTGTAGCAGTTCTGCCTTTTTGTTAGAGAAACCAGAAATTCAAAGCTTACTCGTCGAGAGCGTGGAATTTTTTGCAGGAATTAAGGTATGCTGAAAAGAAAACAAGACATTCTGCAATTACGGTACATTGTTTTTCTCCTTATTCTTGTTTATTGCTTATTGCAATAGTGCAAGAATTCTAAAAGGCAGGGTTTTTTGCAATTTTTGCATGTAGTCATATGCTACATGCAAACTAAAACACCCTTTAGCATTTCATGTGCAATCAGATGCCAGGATTGCCTAGGCTCTCAACCTTGCGGTCTCCCTCATCTCCTCCCTACATGCAAGGGGAGGGTGCTGAAAGTTTCCACTGCAGTTCCACAACAGAAAAATCAAGTTTCCACTGCAGAATAAACTGCAGTTTTCCAATATCTTTGAATTTAGGAAACTGGTTTATTCTAACCACAGTTTAAAAACCCGGATCTGAAATTCAAAGTGAGAAAGCGCTTTATTCATGCACATAATACTAATCCATGGTTTTGCATTTGTATTTATTTATTATATTTATAAACCACTTGATATAGACATCTCTGGGTGGTTTACATACAACTTCAAAACAACCAACAATAAAAACCATTAAAAAATAAATAACAATATTTTAAAAATAACTAACAGCCTGAAAAAACAGGTGTGTCTTAAGAGCTTTCTTGAAGGCAGCCAGGAATCCTGTCTGCATTCAGCCTTAGTGAGGTAATTTATATACTGTGTCACGTGAACCTCCCTAAGGGGCTTACAAAAAAGCATTGAAAGGGTAAACACCCTTAAAAACTCTCTAGGCCTTGTTTCTTCGCTTTCCCCCTTAGATCTTAGAAAGCTCTGTGGTGGTAGTTGTGTGGCGGGAGGGGCCACCTCAGCCAGAACATGGGGAGCTGAATGGGAGCTCATGTATCAATCAGGAGCCAGCATGGTGTAGTGGTTAGAGTGCTGGACTAGGACTGGGGAGACCTGAGTTCAAATCCCCATTCAGCCATAATACTTGCTGGGTGACTCTGGGCCAGTCACTTCTCTCTCAGCCTAACCTACCTCACAGGGTTGTTGTGAGGAGAAACGTAAGTATGTAGTACACTGCTCTGGGCTCCTTGGAGGAAGAGCGGGATATAAATGTAATAATAATAGTAATAATAATAATAATTAATAATAATAGACAGTAAAATAAAGACAATGACACAATTACAATCAATGGAGGGCACATGGAAGACTTTTAATTCTTTCTGTAATCTTTCTCCTAATAATTTTGCGTGCATGCAAAAAATCAGATCACATCTGGCCCTTATTTAGGGACTCTGTGTTTCTTCATAAAAGCAAAATGCTTTCTATTCCTTTTCTGTAGATAAATCTGTTTTACAAGGTTTCAGAAATGAATTGCAGGGGAATGTTTGTCCCCATTAGGGCATGTTTTCAGTGGGGGCATTTTATTTGGTGGTCCGTCTATCACTTTTTACAGCTACAATAACAGTTTTCAATCCTAGGTCTTTATGCATTTTTCAGGAAATGTTGTGTAGTGAACTAATTCCATGTAGCTGTCTTGCATTCTTAGCATGCTCTTTTTTGTATGCAGCTGCATCCTGAGGCATTTACTATATCAGAAGATGGAAAGGAATACAGACTGACAATAGAGAGCAAAATTCCCATTCCTTGTCCTCAAGCTAGTCAACTGGAAAATGATTGCAAAATCTCATTAACATTAAACACGATAGAGGAAGGTAATTTCTGCTATGATTTTTAAAAAATATTGGCTTGTACCTTTTTAAATCTGTACTTTTAATCATGGAGGTGGCAAGACTTCATTTAAGAATCATTTAATTATGGAGGTGGCAAGACTTTAGATTTTTATGCTGGTGGTAAAACTTTACATTATTATTTTTGGAAAATTTTATAGATCTGACATACTCTCGAATACATTGGTGCAGTAAGTGAGCAGTTGAGATCATTCTGGTGAGCACAAAAGCATCCGCATAGGAAAACAGAAATAGCGTGGGTTTGTACGGTTGCCTCCAAGTGGCTCAGTGGTAGAGCATCAGCTTTGCATGCAGAAGGTCCCAGGTTCAATCCCTGGCATCTCCAGGTAGGGCTGGGGAAAACTCCTGCCTGAAACCTTGGAGAGCTGTTACCAATCAGCGTAGACAGTACTGAGCTAGATGGATCTCTGGTCTGACTCCATATAAGGCAGCTTCATATTATTATTATTTATTTATTCGATTTCTATACCGCTCTTCCAAAAATGGCTCAGGGCGGTTTACAAAGAGAAATAAAGCAAATAAGATGGCTCCCTGTCCCCAAAGGGCTCACATTCTAAAAAGAAACATAAGACACACACCAGCAACAGTCACTGGAAGTACTGTGCTGGGGATGGATAGGGCCAGTTACTCTCCCCCTGCTAAATAAAGAGAATCACCACGGTAAAAGGTGCCTCTTTGCCCAGTTACCAGGTGCGTAACTATGTTCCCAAGTAAGGAAGCTGGGAAAATGTCAATAACATTTAAGGGGCTCAAAGGCCTCAGTAGCAGCTACAGGTAGTGAAATATCCAGAACTTGATATAAACTATCCAGAAATTTCCATAAATGCACAGAGGCCAACTGAGCAGCGGGGGCAGGGCATCCCACAGGATGCTGTGTCGGGTGCCTCCACCTTGCAGAGCATTCTGGGTACTGGCGACGAGTAGGTTTGTTGGTTATAGTGATATGTTCCCGTCCCTACTGAATCAGTGTACACTGACATATATGAACCAATGACCCAGCTTGGTATAAGGCAGCATTCTTGGAGCTCTTGGCACTGTGTTATTGTTCCTTGCCTACAGACAGTAGTGGTGTTGTGATACTTTTCCCACAGTTGCTTCCTGCTTGTGTGTAATCTGGATAGTCGATTAATCTGTGCATGCTCCTGGGGTTGCCATCAAGGCAAGATAGAAGAAAGTAATATATGGAAAGATCCTTGGCGGGGGGCGTCTTACCCCTGCTAACTTGGCAAAGGAGCACCTTTTTAACATGATGATTATCTTTATTTAGCAGGGGGAGAGTAACTGGCCCTATCCACCCCCAGCACAGTACCTCCAGTGACTGTTGCTGATGTCTATCATATGGTTTATTTTGGCTGATGTATTTTCTTATAGTTCATGTGAGCCCTTTGGGGACAGGGATCCATCCTTCTTTCTTTCTTTCTTTCTTTCTTTCTTTCTTTCTTTCTTTCTTTCTTTCTTTCTTTCTTTCTCATTTCTCTATGTAAACCACTTTGGAAACGTTTGTTGAAAAGCGGTATATAAATAGTTGTTATTGGGGGTAGAACCTGTTACCTTTCTGGTCTCTTGCAAATTTGAGCATTCGATTTTGAACATTCTGGTTTCTTGCAGATTTGAGCATTGAACTCCCTCCCTGCCGCCCGCCTGCAAAAAGCAAAAACAAAACCTGACTTAGTTTTGGCATTCAGTAATAATAAAAACATAAGTCTGATTTTCTTCTTCTTCTTCTTCTTCTTCTTCTTAGAGAGAACCCTTATTAATGGCTTGTTTCCACCGGAACAGGTAAAGATCAGCAGAGTTTAAACTTGGCCCTTTCTTCTTGTCATGTGGACCTTCTTCAGCATCCCTGCCATAATGGAACCTGTGGCCAGGCCACTGTTCGTTTTACTGCTGTGGCCGATTTCACTGACGACGGAGACCAAGTAGTCAAGATTGTAGCAGAACCAATCATTAGCAACAGCTTCCTGTGGGACACTTATATGCCGGAAAGCATTCAGGTGAAAATCCACCCTATTCAGTCTTGATAAATAATTTTTTAAAAATGCAGAGAGATAGCTGCTGTAAACTGGTTGTTCTTCTTCTGGGGAATGAGGCTGTAGCTCAGTGGCAAAGCATTTGCTTTGCATGCAGAAGGTCCCAGGTTCAATCCTTGGCATTAGTGTTCCCTCTAAGGCGTGCACATGTGCGTGTGTGCAAGAGCTTTTTGATGTCCGCTCAGTTAATTTTAGATCCTGCTCAGATTGAATCAGGAAGACCCCATTCTGACTGCATGTGTGTGCACACTGCCTTGATACTGCTGCCCAGAGCACAGATGAAAAAAATTAGAGGGGACATTGCTTGGCATCTCCAGGTAGAGCTGAAAAAGATTCCTACCTGAAACCTGCCTGTTGGTGTAAACCAGGCCTGCTCAACTTAGGCCCCCCAACTATTTTTGGACTACAACTCCCATAATCCCCAGCCACAGTGGCCAATAGCCAAGGATTGTGGGAACTGTAGGCCAACATCTGCAGGACGGCTGAAGCTGAGCAGCCCTGGTGTAAGCAGTGTTGAGCTAGATGACCCATTAGTTCGACTCAGTAGAAGGCAGCTACTTTTTTCCATAGGTTTTTAACAAATCCTTGTACTCGCCATTTGTAGAACACTTCTAATTCACACAGAATACTAGTAACTTGCACAGTGCCTCGCTATTTCTACTATGAGAACACTACAAGAGAAATCACTGTGGTTCTAACTGGAGAACTTAGACTTTGAAAAAGTGACTTGTCCTCAGGTCTCATGATAAGGGACATTTCAGACATTACCAAATATCTATAAAGAACTAGGAAATGTGTATCTTTTATACTCATCTCACTTCAGACAATCATACATGAATATATCCATCTGTCCATCCATTTAAAATCGGTATACCCCACCTACTAGCCAACAGTTCTTGAGGTGACACACAACGTATATAAAATTGGTTCAATAAAAATGCAAACAACTAAATTAAAGAAAGAAGCAGTCCAACTCTTAACCTTAGGAAGCAGTTGTTTTCCCTCAGCTCCTCCAGGTATGTTTGAGAATAGGACTGTGGTTGAATGGTAGAGTATCTGCTTTGCTTGTTGATGTACTGGGTTCAATTCCTGGCATCCCCAGGTATGGATGGGTAAGATCCTTGTCTGAAATCCTAGAGAACTGCTGCCAGTTAGAGTAGACAGTAGTGGTCCAATGGCCTGACTCTGTTTAAGGCAACTCTCTCTATAAAACCTTTTATGGTCTCACCAGCTCATCTGCTGAGAAATATTAATGATGGCTTGATGTGTATTCTTTGATCTAAAGACATCTGTCTTTCATTCTTTTCATATTGGACAGCCCTGTGATCTAACATACCGGCTTTAGATTCAATTTTATTTGCACAAACTTCTAATTTTTAGAATCAGGAGCTTTTAATCAATTGATAATATTTAAGGTTCATTAAAAACATGGTTGATAAATATCTTGAAAGACAGATGGATAATACAGTAACTTCTAAGTTGAGAATCATAATGAGAGAGTGAATATTTGAAGGAATCCTTATCAGTGGATTAAGCATAACGACTTACTGTGAATGTGTCCCTTTTTTCAAAGGTTACTGTGAAGGATCTCCCCTCTGCTTATTGCTACTCTTTTACCGACCCACATATCATTACATTTGATGGCAGGTAATTAAGAGATTTCCTACTGTGTTTTTCAAAGAAGATTTATAGCCACTTGCCAGTACTATTAACCGCACACTATTGCTTGTTTTCCTCTGTTACCTTTCAACTGAATGGCAAACGAGAGAAAGATGCTTTCCTGGCAATATTTGTTCCCACTTAATGATGCTGGTGGTTGCATTTCCGAAGGAAAGCTGTTCTCCTTCTCTGTGTGGCAATGCAGCACAGCCTATGAAGATTCACTCTTTTGAACAGTCCTGTAGAATGTGCCCCTTGCGGAGAGTAATGGCTACACAGAAAGCTCCCTACCCACAATGCGTAGCCAGACACAGCGTGTGCTTATTCAGACCCATATTAGGTGAGCATTGTCTAGGCAAGGGAACAGTGGTGGATTTTATTCAGCACAGTCTTCTAGCAAATACCTGAGACGCACGCAGCTTAGTACAACCTGGCTTAAGTGCATCTGTGCAGCTGTTTTCCCTCCCTTTCTCATACCATCACATCACCTTTGGATTTTTATTATTTTTTTAAATAACTCTGTGGTTGAATTGTCAGTTTTGTAGCCATTATGTTATGCTTGCAACTTGTTTAGGGAGTAGGGGGAGCATCAGCACATCAGTTTGTCTGGGGGGAAGTTATTGGTCGAACAACATCCCTCTTGGTCCTCTTCAGCAGAACAAGAAGGTTAGGATAAATATTGTTTCTACAAGAAGCAAATTCACCTCCGTGTATGCCTTGACTCGTGGGTTTGGTATGGAAGCAGATCCCCTCCTCTGTCTGCAGAAAAAGGGGATACCAGGTTAGGGGAAGTGCCATAGCTCAGTGGAGCAAGTCCCAGATTCACTCCCCGGCATCGCCATTTAAAAGAATGTCAGGTAGCAGGTGCTGGGAAAAGCACCTGCTTGAAACCCTGGAGAGCCACTGCCAGTCAAAGTAGACAACACCAGACCAAGTAGACACAGGGACATAGGAAGCTGCCATATACTGAGTCAGACCCTTGGTCGGTCTAGCTCAGTATTGTCTTCACAGACTGGCGGCAGCTTCTCCAAGGCTACAGACAGGAATCTCTCTCAGCCCTATCTTGGAGATGCCAAGGAGGGAACTTGGAACCTGGAAGTTCTTCCTAGAGCAACTCCATCCCCTCAGGAGAATATCTTACAGTGCTCACACATCAAGTCTTATTTATTTATTTTATTTTACATTTTATATCCTGCTCTTCCTCCAAGGAGCCCAGAGCGTTGCACTACATACTTAGGTTTCTCCTCACAACAACCCTATGAAGTAGGTTAGGCTGAGAGAGAAGTGACTGGCCCAGAGTCACCCAGCTAGTTTCATGGCTGAATCGGGCTTTGAACTCAGGTCTCCCCGGTCCTAGTCCAGCACGCTAACCACTACATCACGCTGGCTCCTCAATATACTGGTTGCATATTATTATTATTATTACATTTATATCCCACTCTTCTTCCAAGGAGCCCAGAGTGGTGTACTACATACTTGAGTTTCTCCTCACAACTACCCTGTTAAGTAGGTTGGGCTGAGAGAGAAGTGACTGGCCCAGAGTCACCCAGCTAGTATCATGGTAGCACTGTGTGGGGATCTCCTGAGGGCCCTTTCCTTGGTGCTTTTGAGCACATGTTAAAGACTGCCTAATTTTGACAAATGTTTTATGCCAGACTTTGAACTCATATTTGAAGGCAGGGTTTCCCAGCCACAGTTTATTGTGGATGGGGATTATACAAGTTGTAGTTCAGCAACATCTGGAGTACCACAGATTGGGAAAACTGTTTTCTGCAAATAATGATCAAGTGTTTAGATTGCTTGCTTATTTTTGTAGGGGCTTTGTATTTTTGCAGGTTTGTTTTTTTTTAAAGCAAAATGTATTTAAAATGAAGCAATATCTGCAGATATTTTAAGCACTACAAAAATGGTACCGTATTTTATGGACTATAAGACTCACTTTTTTCCTCGAAAAATATCCGCCAAAATTCAGGAGCGTCTTATATGTTTTAACAGTTTAATATGTTAAAACTCTGAAAAACTGGATTAAAATTAAGGTGCGTCTTATAGTCCGTAGCGTCTTATAGTCCGTAAAATACGGTACTGAACAAGATAAATGAGTGAACACACTGAGCAACAACGGTTCTGTCATGCTGTCAGTAAATATCCATTTATTGGGCGGGGTGGGGGACGAATCGTTCTCTAGCCCAGGGATCCTCAACATTGGGCCCCCAGATGTTATTGGACTTCAACTCCCATAATCCCCAACCAAAGGCCACTGGGGCTTGGGATTATGGGAGTTGAAGTCCACTAACATCTGGGGGCCCAACGTTGAGGATCCCTGCTTAGCCTATGAAACTCAGGGGCAGAAAAGTTCCAGAAACATCTTCTGATGAAGGCAAAACTACAGCTGATGCTCTGCAGCTGCAGTTTGTTTTTAAAATGGCCAGAGGAGGCAGGGGCGAGAGATCTTATGCAAGGGGTTGTAGCTTGGTGGGGTTGTAGCTTGGTGGTAGAGCATCTGCTTTGCATGCAGAAGGTCCCAGGTTCAATCCATGGCATCTCCAGGTTGGGCAGGCAGACTCCTGCTTAAAACTTGGAAAGCCACTGCCTGTCAGCATGGACAATAATGAGCTAGATGGACCAATGGTCTGAGGAAGCATCCTATGTAATTTGGCTGAGGTATTTTATGGGGGAAGGCTGCAGTCCTGTTCTTACTAACATTGAAGTAGTACTCATTAGGGATGCGCAAACAGGCTTGATGTCTAACGGGTTTGATGTTGAACTGGTTTGGTTCGACAGTAAACTGAACCACCCCCGTTTGGTCCAACCCTGGACCACCACCACCCCCCTGGCCATTTGCGGGGTTCATGAGTCAATTTTTTAAAAAAACTTTTTTATTACTTCCCCCCAGCGGGGCTTCTCCAAGTGTGTGTCTGCGGAGGTCCCCCCCCCCCAGCCTTCCAGGTAGCAAAAATCGCCCAGTTTGGGCATTCTTTGGCCCTTTCCGGGCCTTTCCCCCATCGCAGTGGTCATTTGGAGGTGGCTGCATGTGCACAATGGGCCCCTACGTGGGTTTCATGACCCATGCCATGCAGAAGCCCATTGTGCATGCGCAGCGGCCTCCAAAATGGCTGCCGTGAGGGGGGAAGGCCTGGAAAGGGCCAAAGAATGCCCAAACCGGGTGATCTTTGCAACCTGGAAGGCCGGTGTGGGGCGGGGGGAACCTCCACAGAGACACATACACTCCACTGCCTTGGAGAAGCCCCCTGGAGGGGGTAAGTACTAAAAAAAAATTGACTCATTAACCCCCCTGAACAAAACCGGGGGGGGGTCGATGGGGGGCAAAACCAAACTGGCCTGGCCCTGTTCAGGTTCGGTTCAGACTTGAACCAAACTGGGCCGGCTGGTTTTGTGCACACCTCTAGTACCCATTAAACTCAGTAGAACCTACCCCTGAATAAATATGCATAGGATCAGTTTGTAAAAAAAGAGGCAGGGGCGTAGCAAGGTTGGACCCTGGGACAAAAAGTGAAGATAGGCTCCTGCCCCCACCCCTCCTTTCTTCAGAGAGGTATGAGAGCTGTTATCCAGCTGGTGCCCCCTACTTCCCTCCTTGGGGGCCCAGGGACATCCCACCCTACTGGTACAGTTATGCTTCTGATTACAGGATAGCAAATAAGTTCAAATACTGCAATTATCTGAAACATTAGCATTGTGTTACAACAGTGCCTTTCACAAATACCATGATGGCTTTAAAACAGAAATAATTTCCTATGCTCTTCCTCTTGTTTCTAGGATGTATGACAATTTTAAAACAGGAACATTTGTGCTGTATAGAAGTACTTCCCGTGATTTTGAAGTGCATGTGCGCCAGTGGGACTGTGGAAGCCTTTATTATCCAGCATCATGTAACTGTGGTTTTGTTGCCAGAGAAGGCATGGATATAATAGCATTTGACATGTGCAGTGGCCAGCTACGTGACTCACAGCCGCACTTATCTGTAAAGAGCAGAGACTCCGCAGACAGCCGTGTCAGGATCACTGAATCTTACTTAGGAAGAAAAGTCACAGTGAGTTATCAGTTTTATTTCTGTTGTAGGGTTATTCAATTCAGGAGAGGTGTTCATGGGTTTTTTTTAAACCAATCTATATACATTCTTAGCTTTAAATCTTTATTGCTTTCTATAACAAGAAAAGAAATTCCCCTTTTATCATTTTACAACTTGAAAAATGCTTCAAACAGGACAGTTTGAAACAGGAACTTGGGACAAAAAGGCAGATCACAGTGATAAGGTACTAGTTCTCTTTTGACTGAAAATAGAATAAGGAGCTGCACACTTTACACCTCATCCCATTTCCTGCTATCAGTTTCCCTCCTTAGCATTCCACTTGCTTTTTAGTTTTAACTTGAAACTTGAAGGGACACTAACCACCTCCAATTAGTTTGAGCAGATATTTCATAATGCTCCTCTTCCTGGTCATTATTCCACCAGGTCTCCTTCATGATCGGAGCTGTTTTGTAGAAGTTCATTTTACGCATATCGACTCCTCAGTAGACACCTTGTCAACTTTTTCTGCTAATTTCTTTTGGGAAAGATGCGGGTATTCCTGATGGTTCATCATTCTGAGAGCTTCACAGCCTCATGGGCACACTTGCTACACACGTCACATCAATGTTGTTTGTGTGCACAGTAGGGCACAGGTGTGTTGGGGCTGGGAGGCCAAAAAACAAGCTGCAGGTGTGACTCATGCTCACTCTTTTGCAGGTTTGACTGTGTATATTCAGTAACACTGGGGCAAGAATCGCAGAATGTGGGGCATCATAGGACAACCTCATGTGGTATTGGGTGGTTGTAAAACTTCATCTGTGGGTGCTTTTACTACAGGGAGCTATATCAAACAATGTGATCTGAGCTGAACATTACTGCATTCCGGTAACTACCTAGCTATCTGATTATTGAATACATGGTAATGGCATGCTCCTTCATACTGTTGATGAAGGGTTGATACAGGATCTTTTGTATCAGTCAGGCAGAAGCTTAGAAGGATGGAAAAGGTCATTGGGCTGATGGTTCATGTCTGATAAAGCTGGTTCACAGCTTTGTGCCTGTATCAGATGCTCTCATGTGGACTCCCAGGTCAAATGCTGACAGGAGTTTGTGGGCAATCTCTGGATAAAAGGTTCTTAACATTAATAGAATTTTTTTTTGCATATACTTAAATATACTAAATTGACAATTTACTTATACTAAACTGACAGAGTATACTAAATTGACAATTTTCACTAGCAGTTACAGATAACTTTTATTATTTGTTTGGCCACGTTTATTTGATCCGGGGCTGCAAAACCTGGGTCCTCCAGTTGTTGGACTACAACTCCCATAATTCCCAGCCACAGTAGCCAATAGTGAGGGATGATGGGAGCTGTAATCTAACATCTGCAGGACAGCCAAAGTTGTGCAGCCCTGAACGGATCCCGTGTCCCCTGAGAATATGGTAGTCAACAACAAATTGAGTGGTTGAATAGAGTTGATACCCTTAGAAAGGGTATAAGCACAATGCTAAAAGAAAAAAAGAAAGGTGGGGAATGAAATAGGTCAGGATGCTAATTTCTCTCCTCTCTGGAACAGTCCATAAAATGGAAGTTGTATTCCAAAAATGTTATCTTGTTGGCTGTGTGATGCCATTTGTTTTTAGATCTTATTTTCTTCTGGAGCTTTCATTCGAGCCGATGTGAGTGAATGGGGAATGAGTTTGACGCTCAGAGCCCCCAGTTCAGATTATAAACACACATTGGGACTTTGTGGAACATTTGATGGCAATGCAGAGAATGATTTCCATGATGTGGATGGAACTGAAATTGCCAGGGGAGCTGATGCATATCTGTCTTTCATTAGTGAATGGAGGTAATACATTTACCAGTTCTACCAAAGACCTATTTTTTAAAATCATGTTTTTATTACTTACTGACAAAAGTTGGTGTTAATGCAAGAGAGAGAGTGCTGGGATTGGATTTCGAAGGCATAGGTTTCTCCATTGAATCAAAAAAGTTACCTGGGTAACCCTGGACAATTCAGAGCCTATCTTGCCCAACAGGTCTTGTAAAAATAAATAAGATTCATAAAATAGTTTGCAGAGTGGAATATGCTATAGAAACTATTAATCATACATTGTCAGTTTCGTATCCAAGCAAATTCTACTTCGGAAACAGTTCAGTTTATGCTTGCTTCAGAGTTCAAAATCTTATTTTAAAAAACAAACAAACTGACTGACTTTCACTGAAAGTGAATTATGAGAATAACAACTATTGGGGATGTAACTTGTTTATGAAGAATCCAATTCTTCAGTAAAATTAAAATTCTGCTACATTGCACACATTAACATATATATCCTTGTTATTTCTATTTCCCTTGTCATTGTGAATGAATGTTGTTTTGTAGCTTAAATAGGAGTATCTGAACTTTTTTTGTGGACTAACATGATCCATCAAAACAGCTCTGCTGGATCAGGCCCAAGGCCTATCTAGTCCAGCATTCTGTTTCACACAGTGGCCCACCAGTTGCCTCTGGGAAGCCCACAGGCAAGAGATGAAGGTATGCCCTCTCTCCTGCTGTTGCTCCCCTGCAAATGATATTTAGAGACATCTTGCTTCCTAGGCTGGAGGTGGCCTATTAGCCATTGATAGACGTGTCCTCCGTGAATTTATCTAAACTCTTCTTAAAGCCTTCCAGGCCATTGGTGGTCACCACATCTTGTGGCAGAGAATTCCATAAGTTAATTATGCATTGTGTGAAAAAGTTTAGGACCTTCCATTTGTCGGTGCTAACTTTCAGTTTCATGGGATGACCCCTAGTTCTAGTGTTATGAGATAGAGAGAGAGAGAGAAATTTCTCTTTATCAACTTCCTCCACACCATGCATGATTTTATAGACCTCTATCATGTCTCCCCTCAGTTGTCTTTTTTCTCTCTCTAAACTAAAAAGCCCCAGGTGTTGTAGCCTTGCCTCTTAAGGAAAGTTCTGTAGCCCCCTGATCATCTTGGTTGCCCTCTTCTGCACCTTTTCCAGTTCTACAATGTCCTTTCTGAGGTATGATGACCAGAACTGTACACAGTACTCCAAAGGTGGCCACACCGTAGTTTTGTATAAGGGCATTATAATATTAGCAGTTTTATTTTTAATCCCCTTCCTAATTATTCCAAGCATGAAACTGGCCTTTTACACAGCTGCCACACACTGAGTCGACACTTTGAACCAGCTGTCTACTACAACCGAAAGATCCTTCTCCTGGCAATCATGAACCCCATCAGTGTATATGTGAAGTGGGATTTTTTGCCCCAATATGCATCGCTTTGCTTACATTGAACTGCCATTTTGTTGCCCACTCCCCCAGTTTGGAGAGATCCTTTTGGAGTTCCTCACAATTCATTGTGGATTCCACTACCCTAAATAGTTTGGTGTCATGTGCAAATTTAGCCACCTTGCTGCTTACCCCAACTTCTAAATCATTTGTGAATAAATTAAAAATTACTGGTCCTAGTACAGATCCCTGGGAGATCCAACTTCTTACTTCCCTCCATTTAGAGAACTGCCCATTTATACCTACCTTCTGTTTCTTGTCGTTCAACCAGTTACCAATCCACACATGAACCTGTCCCCTTATCCCTTTACTGCTAAGTTTTCTCAAGACCTTTTTGGTGGGGAACTTTGTCAAAAGCCTTTTGGAAGTCCAAGTATACTATGTCAACTGGATCACCTTTATCTACTCACCTGTTGACACTCTCAAAGAACTCCAAAAGGTTGGTGAGGCAACATTTACCTTTCCAGAAGCCATGCTGGTTCTCCTTCAGCAGGGCAAGTTATTCTACTTAGGTCCTCAGGTGTTATTGGACTTCAACTCCCATAATCCCCAACCAAAGGCCACTGAGGCTGGGGATTATGGGAGTTGAAGTCCAATAACACCTGAGGACCCAAGTTTGAGAATCACTGTTCTACATGCTTAACAATTCTATCGTTGAGAATGCTTTCCATCAATTTGCATGCAACAGACATTAAGGTAACCAGCCTGTAATTTTCTGGGATCCCTCCTGGATCCCTTTTTGAAAATTGGTGTTACATTGGCTACTTCCCAGTTTTCCAGTACAGAGCCTGATTGTAGGGATAAGTTATATATCTTTGCAATGAGGTTGGCAATTTCACATTTGAGTTCTTTAAGGACTTGTGGATGGATGCCAACTGGCCCTGGAGATTTGCTAGTTTTTCCAGACAGTTTAGAAGGTCATCTTTTGTCACCTCTATCTGACTCAGTTCTTTAGCCTCTGTCCTTGAGAAGCTCGGTTTAGCTCTGCTGTCTCCATATCCTCCTTAATAATCCCCTTCACTCCCTCATCATCTAATGGCCCAACCATCTCCCTGGCATCTTCAGATGTATTTAGTATAATAATAATTTAAAGAAATTTTTGTTATTCTCCTTGATGCTTTTGCTAAATGTTCCTCAAACTCTCTTTTCATTTCCCTTATTGTCTCCTTACTTTTTTTTTTTTGCACCAGAGTTTGTGTTCCTTTCTATGCTTTTCATTTAGACAGGCCTTCCAATTTCTGAAGGAAGTCTTTCCCCCCTACAGCAAAAACTGCTTTTCTTCCTTGCCTGATCCACTCTGGAAAGAAGTCTTCAGTGCAAGGATACTGAAGGATTCTTACAGCCCTGCTGTATCAGGCACAAGGCCATTCTAGTCCATCATCCTGTTTCACACAGTGGCCTACCAGATGCCTCTGGGGAGCCCACAGGCAAGAGGTATATGCATGTCCTGCTGTTGCTCCCCTGCAACTGCTATTGAGAGGCATCGTGCCTCTGAGGCTGGAGATGGCCCACAGCCACCAGACTAGTAGCCATTGATAGATCTGTCCTCCATGAGGTTGATAACCATTGATAGATCTGTCTAAGCCCCTTTTAAAGCCATCCAAGCTGGTGGCCATCACCACATTCCATGGCAAGGAATTCCATAGATTAATTATGTGCTGTGTGAAAAAGTACTTCCTCTTATCGGTCCTAAATTTCCCAAACTTTAGTTTCATGGGGTGACCCTCGTTCTAGTGTTGTGAAAGAGGGAGAAAAATTTCTCTCTGTCTACCATCTCCACTCCATGCATAATTTTATACACTATCATGTCTCCCCTTAGTCACCTCTTTTCCAAGGTAAAGAGCCCCAGATGCTGTAGCCTAGCCTCATAAGGAAGGTGCTCCAGGCCCCTGATCATATTGGTTGGCCTCTTCTGCACCTTTTCCAGTTCTACAATATCCTTCTTAAGATATGGTGACCAACGCTGTACGCAGTACTCCAGATGTGGCCTCACCATAGATTTGTATATGGGCATTATAATATTAGCATTTTTATTTTCAATCCCCCTCCTAATGATTCCTAGCATGGAATTAACTTTTTTTCCACAGCTGCCGCACACTGAGACAGCACTTTCAATGAGCTGTCCACCACGACCCCAAGATCTGTCTCCTGGTCAGTCACCAACAGCTCAGATCCCATCAACGTATATGTTGGTGTTGTGGCCCCATTGCTGTATGAGACAGTGTAGACTCTTTTGTGAGTGGTTGTGGTATCCAGAGGTGCGTGTTTGTGCTCTGATTCTATGTTCCGAAGAATCCACCTTTTTGTAAAGTAACATTTGGAAAGATGAAGTTATATATGTATATGAGGAAAAGCCATTAAGAGACAGAACGGTGGAGTAGTTGGCCTGAGGAGACCCAAATTCAATCCCCGCTCTGCTGTGAAACTCCTTGGGTGGCTCTGGCTTGGTCATGGTCTCTCAGCTTTACCCACCTGACAGGACAGTTCTGAGAACAAAATGGGATAATCCCATGTGGGTCACACAAAAATGATCCCTCATAAAATAACCAATAGAGAAAGACCACAATAAGATAGAAGATGAAAATGTCCATAAATCAGTTGTTCTCAAACTTGGGCCCCCAGATATTGTGGAGTACAGTTCCCATCATCCCCAGCCACAATGGGCGAAGTCCAAAGGCCATTGTGGCTGGGGATGATGGGAGTTGTAGTCCAACAACATCTGGGAACCCAAGTTTGAGAACCCCTAAAATAAATAAAGAAACCACATGCCAAGCCAGAGGCTTGTTTGGTGTGTTTACCATAGCAGTTCCTGTTCCCAAATAGACAAGTCATCTTTGTGTTGCAAAGAAGCAAGAAGCTGCAGCTCCAGCTGTGTGAGCAGTTCCCTCCTTCCCCCTGTGTGTGCGTATTATCCCCTTGGATGGCAGCCATACTGAGTATTTTCTCTTATTTTTCTTTGGCAGGATTTCTCCAGGAGAAAGCCTCTTTGACAAAACACCAGCTCCTTCAACTTCAGCCAAGAAAATACTTTTCTGTAGTTGCAATGCTGGTGATGTGGGAGCAGATCAGCCTATGAATAAACTGAACTCTCTTTCAGAGGCACAATCCTCTTTGACTTGCAAAAGAAGTGAACCACATGCTTGGCTTCCTTCTTTGATCCCTGGGCTGGATGTTACTGCTGAGTATATTAGCTCAGTTGATCATATCAGGGGCCTAAGCAAGCGTGCCTCTGTACTTGAAGAGGATTCTTTTGCTCTTCTCTCTGGAGAGAGACACTCTGTGAATCAAACAGCTCTTCAAACAATATCCCCAGGACAGATGGCTATCTTTCCAAACTCAAAAGCAAGCACTACAAGAGATAAACAAGCTGTTGGGATCTTGGGAGCCGACAGTTATGATGATGTGTATGGCAGTCAGCAGCGTCCCAGAAGACATTCTGTCAGAAAGCGTCAAAAGCGCCAACATTATTATGAGTACCTTCCTGTGTATCCATCCCAGGGTCTGAGCCAATTGGATCTGGATGGATTTAGCTATTTTTTCCCAGAAGATCACACAGCTGACCCACACCAGGAGCCTCTATCCTCGTGGCCCACGCCTTCTGGCCTCACTGAGTCCTATGCGTTGGATCTGTGCCAGGAGACAGTAGCAAATTCCAGCATCGGGAGAGCTTGTAAGGACCTCCTTGGCCAACGGGTGGAGGACGCAATACATATGTGTGTGAAAGACCTGCAACTGAAGGACGATGTTGGCTGGGCAAAGGCAGGTTTGGCCTTGTTGGAAAACGAGTGTGAAAAGAGAGTTTCAGAAGAGATTCATGGCAACACTGAAGAAAATGAGGGCTTAATTGAGGACTTGCTCCTAGCATTGAGGTGTCCCAACCTCTGCAGCAGGAAAGGTCAATGTGTGGAATGGGGCTGTGCTTGTTTTCAAGGCTTCAGCTCTTACGACTGCAGTTTGTCATCCGGTGAGTTAGCTGCACTGTTATTAGCATTCTCTCTGTGCTGCTTTTGGCAAAGGGGTCCCACAGTGAGCATTCTCATTAGCCAACAGCCTTGTTCTAATTTAAAACAGTTGTGCTATCTGTTCTGCATCTATCCTGTTTCCTCTAGGTAAGTCGTATGTTGAGTTCCTGACGCATCAGATGTAACCATCGCCCGCCGGATCTGTAGGCTCAACTTCTCTAGCCCTGGAGAATAATACAATTTCACATTGATGGCCTTTCTAATGGGATGCAACCAGATGCCTTATTTCCTTATTTCTGAATTGAATAGAAAACACTTGACTCTTAAAAGAAAGTAGCACAGTTCCCCCCACCCCCTTGGAAGTTGCTCCTTTTTTCTTTGTTTAAAAGAAACATTTCATTTGACACCCTGATCCTAAAAATCTGTGCTGGTATGCAACAGCGTGGCATGGCCAGCAGGCCATGATATTTTTGTGACATAGCACTGATGTCATTATTGTTACACCCTATCCAAAATGCTTATGTGATGGTGTAGCAATTATGGGGTTGATAGTGAGGTACCTGTCTCTTTTTAAAAAAATGCAGGGTATCAGCAGGGCTGTGTCTGTTCTTTGCCAAAAGAGGTTAAAGCTTTTTATGCTCAACATGGTTTAACTCAAACTAACTGACCCAGCGCAGAGCATCTGCGCCCCTAGTTCTTTCTGTCTCTCCCTGCCACTGCAACCGATCTGGCTTCCTGTCCCGTCGTCATTTCATCTCCATCCCTTCAGCCCTGGTTTCACTGCTCGTCCTGCCGCCTGCTTGGCAGTCCTCGTGAGGAGGCAAGTGGTTGGAGCCGACATGCACTCTTCCGCCCGGCTTGCAGTGGCACCGCCGCCTCCTTGGCCTCCCTCCCTCCTCTATAGGCTGGCTCGGAGAGAGGCTCCCCCTGCTGTGCTCTGCTCTGTTTTGCTCTGCCAGGAAATGTTGCGAGGTGTGCCATGTACTACAGGATTTGCTACATGCATCCTAAGGCTTTTAAATATAAAGAAGATGTTTGAGTTTGATTTAAATATCTGAATATTGACAGAATTTCTGATCCGCTGGTGGATCATTTGTTAATGGGAACCATTTCTGAATACACCCTCTTGTGGTGAGAGTTGATATTTTAACATGGCAGAGTGAATCAGAAAAGCTTATCTCTCAGCACACAGTGGCATTTTCAGATAACCTATTTGTTACACAAATTGACATCGTGGCCCATGCTGACTCTTCCATATCAAGGAGAAACCACCATATGGACCCAAAAGTTTCCGACACCGGAAGCCAGTCCCATCCCACAGCACAGAGCCCACCAGATCTGGTGGCTGATGAGGCAAGGCGGAACGTAGACAGAACCATGCGATGTGTTCGCCCAAAACCAGCCGGAGACAGACTGAGCTCTTAAAAACTTCTGAGCTTAGTCTGCCCCCACTGGGCTCCTCCTCCCTGCCTGGAGAACAGCAGCCTTAAAGAGGCAGCCTGCACTCTGGCACTCCTCCTGTCCTTCCACTGATCCTGCCTTGCCTGTTGCTGCACAGGCACCAGGAGCCCCCTTCAGGCATTCAGAAATCCAGCCAGTAAACACATGCAGCAGGTCTGGAAATCTCACCCACCCCAACACGTTAATCATCCTCCCACCCTAGCTCTTCACACTTAAGACATTCTTCTGAAGAGACGAACACCCTAAGCATGATTGCAGGCATTTCCGTGATCAGCAGACTGAGGCCTCCCGAACTTAGGGAATTCGCTCCTTCAGGCAAATGTCTTAAGCATGAAGAGCTAGGGTGGGCAGATGATTGACGTGTCAGGTGGCTTTCCAGACCTGCTTCGGGCTGGCTGTGCATCCTCACTGCCTGTACTTTTTGACTTCCAGACTAGGGAGGGTGGTAGGAAGAACTGGATACCCTGGGGGCTCAGGTTTTGAGGTGGTCACTTTGCGGGGACTCAGGCTCTAGGGCAATGTCTCAAGAGGCTCCGTCTCTGGAGCTCTCTCAGGCTGTGGTCCAGTGTTGGGGCACAGAGCTGGATCTGGGCCTGGCCCTGCCTCTTTAGAGGGTCACACTCTGGAGCTTTCTCAGGCTCCGGTGTGGTGTGATCAGAGCCTGGGGCTGGTCCTGCCGCTTCAGGATCAGACTCTGAGTCGCTGGTGGGAGCTAGGCTCATGACACCCTTGGACTATAAACAACAAGTTATATATTTATTGTTTTTCTCTAGGAACTGCTTTGAGCACTTTTGTTGAAAAGTAGTGTATAAACATTTGTAGTAGTCGTTAGTGTGAAAGAATCTCAGTGTAAATGAGAATAACACAAGAACTTCTTAGGTTGAGTTGTCTAATTCTCATATATTGCAGATTAGGATGTACACTTGACTGTTTTTGGTCCATACAGTTTATTGACTCAATGTGTTACACTTTCTGATTTTTGCTTCAAAGATCAGGTTCCAGAAATTATAGAGCTCGATAATGGAGGATTGTGTGATGTCCGACAGTATGACTGCACAACTGTACGAGCTTTTGGCCACGGATTCAGGGAATTGCCAGATCTCAGATGTGTAATTAACAAATTGCAGGTGACTTCTTTTACCTAATAAAACGTAACACAAAGCTCTGCTCATCGTGGTCAGGTTTCCACCACTTGATGTCTTTCTATACCACATTGAATCCATTTGGCTTCATAGTAAACTGAAGGAATTGCCAGGTCAGAACAGGTGGCAGAGGCTGTGAGATGTACAGATCTGTGGAATTATGTTCAGCGTGGTGCTGTTTTTCTTTGTTGGTGCACTCGACTCTCTTGATTCTGTGCAAATGTGAATACCTAGGACCCCCCATGCTGGCTAGAAATGTACAGAAGAAGTGTACTCTTCTGTCTGGAAGAGTTCTGCTAAGCTGACTTACTCATCCAGATTCCATATACTTCAACATGCAAGATCCATGGGCATTCTGAATGCCTGTTCTGGGCTCTGAAACAGAACCAGGAATGGCCCCCAAAGCTTGCCATGCATACATAGAGCCTTTTCTCACGATCCATGGGAAGGGCTCAAACGGGCGAGGGGAGGAAGCCACGAAAAGCTTACCTCCCATGCAGATGAACCTTTTCTTGTTGCTGGGCAGCCAGATTGACTGCCCAGATGATTGCCGGCTTTTGCTGGTAGCTCCGAGGGCTGTGGTGCCAGGACACGTCTGCCCACCCTATGGAACTCTCATAATGCACTGTGCGAGTATATGGTGCATTATGGAGATCCCCACTCCCCAAAGCCAGCCAGGAGCCCCACAGTCTGCCAGCCCCAGCCAGGGCTGGCAGATGATCAGTAAAATGGGGGTAGGAGAGCAGTCACTCTCCTAACCCTGTTTAAGAGGGTTGCTCTGAAGGCAGACTTGCTGCCGAGGCGCTGCCGGTATTGGACATGATCCCACTGGTACACATGCACAGAAAAAGACGGGCTGGACTTCCTTAGCCCGGTTTTGCCTGCTCATGTGAATAGCTTCATAGAGGCTTCATAGAGCATGTTGTATGGATAGCCATTAAGTCATGTCAGTGATCAACATCTCCATGTCATATGATAGAGGTGTGTATGGATATGAGGGAAGCCCTGGCATGGCCTAGGGATGTCATCGCTCATTGCAACTCATGTTGTGCAGTAAAGGCACCTGCATATGTGTGATGAAGTGTCTGATGAACCTGGTGATACTTTAGAACCTGTCAGATCCATTGACGGAGTGTGGTACACATCACAGGTCTGATTCTATCGTTGTTCCACTATCAGTTCAATTACAACCAGAGTTTGGTTGCAGTTGCATCTTCTTGATCATTTGTACCTCTGAACTAGGGACAGTGTGGCACAGCACTACTTCAGACCCTCTGTGGTACCATTCTGGGCCTTGGAGAGTTATTGCAGGAATCCACATAATTTACCTGTACCACGGTTGTGTGGTGTTTCACAGTTGTGTGGTGTTGTGTGGTGTTTCACAGTTGATTTCAACTGACCCTGAGCACTTTTTCAGATCTTATGAGCAGGCTGGACGTCTCCATACAGCTAATGTTAAGTTGGCTGTAATTAAGTAAGCTAATGTTAGGCCTTTGCCTGATCCAGCAGGGCTGTTCTTATGTTCTTATGTTCTTAAGTCAATCCACAGTCCACCCCAGTCCACATTGAGGTGGTTCAGATGACGCAACAAACCATAGTTTACTGGGGCTTGAACGCAACCCAAAGCCTCCTGAAGGCACATGCTTCCCCCTTCTCCCCCACTTTCTATGCCCAGGAAATCCTAATTTAAACCATATTTTTCCAAACCCAGGAGCTGAGGTTTAACTATGTTGTACAAACCAGGATATGTAACTGGGATTGAATCCCAGCTTTATATCCCATTCTGTAAACTGTAGATAAGCCACAGCTTCCGATGACATGCAGAATGGTGGTCTAAACAAACCAGGATATATGCATCACAGCTCCATGCCAAAGCTGAGGGGGGCGGGAAGGAATGTGCAGTCTTGGTAGTCTTCAGATTGCATTTGCAACCCAGCAAACCATGGCTTAATTCATCTGAAGTGGCCACTATGCACTTTATCCTATTTACAGCATTACCAGTTTTATAGGAAGACTGCAAATGAAATTTACAGGATTTTTGTTGCCAGTAAAGCAATTATTTAAGCTGGAGTTTATCCAATACACTTGATTAATTCTCCAGTATTGGAAAGCCGATGCTCAAATTAGCGTTTGGCCTCTGTCTTTGAAAAAGAACGGTTAATACGACATTTCAGCCCATATGTATAAGAAATTCCATGTCTATTCACTACAGAATATCTTCTTTTTCCAGTAACTCTTTTTACTTGGCTAATTCCAGTAGATGCTAAGGTTATTTTGGTGGGTTCCATTACAAGGCAGGCTATGGATTTTTCCTTGAGCGCAACATGGATCCTCTCATCTGCAAGCCAGTCTGTAATGAGAAAGTCAACAGCACATTTACACTCCATTAAGTTAAAAGCCCTCCCGATCAAACTCCTAGAGAGACAATTATTGTGAGTTCACTTATCACAGTTTGAAACGTCTCACACTTCACTCATTGATAGTTGGTTTTTTTGTTGTTGTCCTTGTTACAACTCTCTCAGCAATAGTAGTCTCAACCCCAAGATTCCAAAAAACAAGTTACTGTAGTTTCAACTAAATTTTATAGAATTTAAAATTTATAGACAAAATTACATGTTATTCAGTCTAAATAATTGCTAGGTTTAATATTTTCCAAGGGAAGCTTCCAGGGACACTAGTGGAAACTTCTGTCTCTCAGGTCAAATAGCAGCCACTGATGGCCCGATCCAAATTGGGGCCGCAGCAGGAGCAAAAAGTTAAAGTCCCCCTAGACTGAAGCCCCAATCCTGATTCTCACCCACCCCATGGCTACAATTTAAGTTGTAAAAATCAAGCACATTGGCCCCAACTGTGGGCTTAATGTAGTTTGGCACTTGGGCATGGCAACCAAAGATAATTTCTCCTTAATCACTCCTTAATCAGGTATGGAACAAAACATGTAAGACCATCCTCCTCTCTCTAACTAGATGTGGCATCCGGAGCTCTGTGATTGGTTGTTGCCCTTTTCTCCAGTGCTGGTTTCCTGACCCAAATTGTACTTTCACTCTAAACTGATCGCTGTATGTTTTGCCCTGCAGATCAAATAGCAGCCAAAAGGTGGTTTGTAGGCCTATGCAAATATTTGGCTTCGAAAGTTCCAAAAAGAATCATGTACATATCACCTCTGGCCCCACACAGAGACAGCCACACCCGCTGCTTATCTCCATACAGAGCAGTCCTGTGCACAGTACCAGGGAGAGCCCTTAAAGAGCAGCAGAGCTGCAGGAAGCCCTAGTAACGTTCTTGGAAGGCGCTCGTAGAATGCTGGGAAATGTAGTCTTTCCCAGAGCTTTCTCTATAGAGTACTATGGGGCAGCTTTGGAAAGGTCTACATTTCACAGCACTCCCTGTGAATCTTCTAAGATGCCATTGGGGCTTCCCACAGCTCTGCTTCCCTTTTCAAGCCCGCCCCCCCCCGCCCCGCCACCACTATGCACAGGACCACTCTGCATGGAGGTAAGCAATGGGAGCAGCCATCTCTCCATGGAGCCATGGACAATGCCTCATGATTCGGCTTTGACTCTTCAAAGCTGAATCTTTGCACAGGCCTAGCAATTAGTATCCGGCGCCTGGGATGAGGGGAAAGGTTCCATTCCCACGTTTCCGCAGCAGTATGGTCCTGATCCAAATTAGCACCCTTCCAACTAGATCCAGAGAGATCCAAGCAATCTGAACGATCCCAGAGTTCAGTCTAGTCAATAAACATTTCCCCGTTTTGTAAATATTGTACTGTGTGGTCTCCTTGTTTGTTATTTAATTAAGCTGGGCTTTTCTGTGCTTTAATTCAGTACAATGATAACAAATGGGTTCTTGGGGAATCTGTATTCATCCATGCTGCCTTCCACAACAGCAAGACTGTTGATTGCCAGCTTCCTACTGAAGGATCCCCGTCAGATGCTATGGATGAGATAGATGACAAACCCATTTCAAGGTGGCAGATCAAGGTAATCTCTACAGGTTTGTTTTATGTACGAGTCCAAAATGGATACATGTATTTGTTTTTAACAAATAAAAATACAGTGAACAGTGAAGCATAAAACCATTTAAAAATGGAAACATAGGCAATCTGAAAAAATTCATATGACCCAATAAAAAGATACACATTTTGGTATGATTATGATAAATTGATACTTAAAAGTTTTCTTTTAAAAAGAAGAATTTTGCAGTCCCTTCTGAAGAAATATAATGTAGGGCTCAATTTGTCCTCTTTTGAGAGATAATCCATGGAATAGGGGCCTCTACAGTAGACTCTCTGTTTTGTTAATACTATTGCTATTCTATGGGGCCTTTCACACGATTGTGCGGCAGGGTTAAGCCTACCTTCCCCACAGATGATCGCGGACTGGCCCCAGCCATGCCATGCTGCCACGCCCACAATGGGTGGCGTTCTGGAGGCCAGAGAAATCCCACAATGCACTGCATGACAAGCCAATGCATTGGGGGATTCCCCTAGTGGATGGGCACTCAAGGCACCTGTCTCTGCGTCAGTGCAAGGAACCCGCACTGACACACAATCCAGGAGCCTGGGTTAATGAAGCACTCGCTCCATTAACCCCGGCTAAAAGCCAGGCTTAAAAGCTGGGGCTTGCACCATGGCAGCACTGGGATCCATGTGGATCCCAGCAGTTCTCACAAGCTCTCACAAGCCTGGGCTTGGCTGCCTGTGAGAACAGCCTCTATGACTCATTTACAATGGAGTTAAATGATGGTACATGAAGTAAGGCCTTATTTGAAGACCTTCATGCAGGGGTCTCAGATTGCAGCTCTCCAGCTGTTGTTGGACACCCATCACCTCCTACCACAATGGCCAGTAGCCAGGGTTGATGGTAGCTGTAAGCCAACATCTGCAGAAGACTACAGCTGAACAACAACAACAATAATAATAATTAATAATGGATCATCAATAATATTTGTTAGCTGCCTCATAGAGAGAACAGGTTCTCTGCCTTAATGGCTGAGGGGACTCAGTAAACGGTGCCTCAAAGAAAGTGCCATAGTTCTCTACCACTGGGTAGAACACATTTTTTCACATGCAGAAGATCTCAGATTCACTCTATAAACTCTCCAGTTGGGATCTTGGAGTGTCAGGTTATGTAAATAATATTGGGCTAGATCAGGGCTGCTCAACTTTGGGCCCCCCAGAGATGTTGGCCTACAGTTCCCATAATCCCTGGCTATTAGCCACCATGGCTGGGGATTATGGGAGCTGTAGTTCAAAAGCAGTGGTGGGGGTGGGGCTAAGTTTAGCAGGCCTGGGCTAGATGAACCATTGGTTTGATGACAGCAGCATTCTATGTTTTAGGATATGCAAGGTCCTGACCCTTATGTGCTAATTTGCATGTAGCCAAATGCTCAATAATCCTGTTTTGGATGCTTGTCTCATTCATGGAACTTTTGCTGTGTATCTAAACAGATTTCTAATGATGGACTGACTTATAGCAACCCTAAAACAGTGACTTTGTTTGATGGAGCTTGTCAGATATGTGATCCACAGTTGGATGGATTATGCAGGTTAAAGGCAAGTGCTTCCTTCCTATTTTTTTTCTTTTGAACATTTGCAGCCTCATAGGTGCCAGAAAATAAATATAGTAGAGTTGTCACTGATTAAAGAAATATTAGCTGATTAATTGTAAACATTTTCACAGAGTAATCAATATATTAGTTGATTAAATCTATATACATTTGCATGTGGGTAATCAATAGTTTTGAAGAAAAACTACGCTTGATGTTGAATGTGTCAGTATGTCCTTAGAGGCTTGACTCATGAGGGGCAGCTGCATAAGGTCAGAGTTCAAATTGGAACTGCAGTGCAGAGGTAGGAGGCATTCAACGATCATACTGCATTCTAACCCAAAATCACTCACCACCCAGCTATTTAGATCCCAAAGTACCATTGTAGCTGCTGCAGGAAGGTGATATTTGGTGGAGCATTTTCAGACATCGGGCTTTACCATGAGTTCACTGCAAGGCTTTACTGTGAGTTTGAAGTTGCCCCAAAAAACCTGATGCCAAAAGTGGATTTTTTTTACCCCGGATAATAATCGGGCTACTTTCTAACACGCAATGAAAAACCCGGATCGTGTGTGGAGTGCTCCCCAATAGCTTTCAGGGACTTGGGGTAGATCTGGCACACCCTCCATTGTGGAGGAGATGCTAGCTAAAAGCCCTGTGTGAAAACGCTCGTGGGAAAACATGGAGGTAAAGTGTTAAATGCTTCTTACCTCAGTGAGTAGTCCCAGTCCGAATCATTGCCTTTTATTGCTGCTGCTACTTGTGAGTAAAGTCAAGCCTGTATCTGCACACTGACACATTTAATGTCAAATGTGGTATGCCCTTACTTTCTTGCTAGATGAGCCATGTACTATCACGGAAGAGGCTTCACTAGTATGGGAGAAAAGAAGGAATGTATACAGGAGAACCCCATTATTTGTGGTGGTTAAATTTCATGGGGGGGCCGCGGAGAGCTTTAGGTCATTTTAATGACTGCTGTCCAGGAAGTTTTTCTGTTGTGCTAACTGATGCTGTGCATTCTCTCTGAAGCATGCGTTCATCAGACAGAAAAAAACAATCATAACTAGCATTTCTTGTTATGATACTTCAGGATACATACATAAATATGTCTTGGGGAATATTTTAAAAAGCACTCTAAAGTCATAATGGATGTTGTTGTTTATGCTAAGGAGAAAACGTGCACCATAGATGGTCTGTGTTACGGCGAAGGCGACACAAATCCTAACAGTCCCTGCTTACTCTGCAGACCTGAGATATCAAAGCTAACTTGGTCAATTGCTCAAAGTAAGTTCTCATTAGATATGAAGCTCATCTGTTCAAATACTCTAAACTGATTAGTTTTTCAGAATGTACAGAGCACACACACTTTCCATATGTACACCAGTGTTTGCAGTCCAAGACTGCAGTCCTAAACACACTTTAGTAAGTGACTCAGTAGACTGAGTTTAGTCTTGGCCTGTTTTTAGAAGGTATTGTGTTGCCCCTGAAAGATCGGTTTCACAGTCTAGGGATGCTCCTAGATCCAGCTCTGTGGATGGAGGCCCAGGTGGTACCAATGGCACAGAGTGCCACTCACCAGCTTAGCCTGGTGTGACCTATCCTGGACAGAGACAGCCTGTCCATGGTTATCCACAGTGGGAACCTTACATATAGACTACTTCAAGGCAGCCTAGAGAAAGAACAAAGAGATGAAACCCTCAGATAATAGCCCTGCTGGCCCATCTAATCCAGCATCCTGTTTCACACAGCGGCCCACCAGATGCCGCTGGAAGCCTACAGGCAGGATTTGAGGGCATGCCCGCTCTCCTGCTGTTACTCCCCTGCAACTGGTACTCGGCGGCATCCTGCCTTTGAGGCTGGAGGTGGCCTATAGTCCTCCAACTAGTAGCCATTGATAGACCTCTCCTCCATGAATTCCATGCCTCATGGAATTCTTTACTGAGCCTGACACATTGCAGTTGATACATCCCTTTTCAAGGAGATTTACACATCCCACAGCGTAATATAGGCAGTGCCAGAGCCGCCCACACCGCTGTGAGACTCTGACATGTGACAGAACTGCTGCGCAAACTTCAGCAACTAGCTGACTCTTGTATGTTCTCAGGTCACAGGTTATTTCCATGGGAATAATGGAAGTAGGGCATGATGGGTGACTGCCCAAGCATCAGCAATGGTAGAACCATTGCAGAATTGCTGATTGTGCAAGCATCAGCAGTCCCAGCATTGTTCTCTTGCAGAGCAGCATTGCTACATGTGTTAGAGCCGCACAGGCAGGTCTGGCACCGCCTGTGTAATGTTGTGAGTATGTAAAATCAGTACATTTTTAAAAGACCCTGAAATGCTTTCCCAACCTGTGGTACTGCAAATGTTGTTGAACTACAGATGTTGCTGAACTCCTATCCTCTCCAGCTGTAACTTATCGTGGCTGAGGTTTATGGGCATTGTAGTTCAACAGCATCTGGAGTACCACAGATTGGGAACCCCTGCCTTAAAACCAAAAAGCTCACCACAGTTCAGCTACTGTTTGGGATACGTGTGACAGTAAGGGAGAGGAGTACCATGTACATTGCCTTGAACTCCTTGGATGAAGAATGAGATAAAAATGTAATAATAATAGTAACCTTCCCCTCAAATGAGGTCCTTCTCACCAGAGTCGGGTTGAGAGGTCAGTTTTGTCTCCCACCCTAATAGTGTCTCTGAGAGCAGGTGAAAAGAACATCATAAGAGCCCTGGTGGATCAGTCTGTCTAGTCCAGCATCTTGTTTCCCACAGTGGCCCGCCAGTTGCCTCTGGGGAGCCCACAGGCAATTGGTGAGGGCATGCCCTCTCTCCTGCTGTTGCTCCCCTGCAACTGGTATTCAGAGGCATCTTGCATCTGAGGTAGCCCATAGCCACCAGACTAGTAGCCATTGATAGGCCTGCCCTCTATGGATTTGTCTAGGTAGCCATATGTGTTCATGTTTTTACAAGTGGGGGCCACTTTGGCAAAAAATCTTCAGCGTGAGATCCTAGGAGACCATTAGTCAGGGAGCCGCCTTAGGTTCATTAGGAACTGCCATTGGCTCCCTGGCCTTGCAATGAAGAACACTGCCACGTGGGATTAAGTCAAGCACTGCAGTCGGAGCCACCTTATGGAGCTGGGCCCCTAATGGTGTCTGAGGCAAACTGAATGAGTGGGAAGGAGCAGCTCAGCAATGTGTTTGATTGCAGGCCTTTTTTCCTGTTCTTTAAGCACAATGCAACTCTTTGTTTCAGACAACCAGCCTCCTATCTTTCCAAACTTGCAAGAAAGGCTGCAAACATTTTACGGGGAGAATTTTGTGTATCAGTTCACAGCAGCAGATCCAGAAGGTTCTGCCATTGCCTTTTCACTGAGTGCTGGTCCCCCTGGTGCCAGCCTCTCTCCTGCTGGACTCCTGATATGGAAGGCAGTGTCCCCAAATACCCAGAAATTTACCTTTTCTGTGATGGATGACTGCAATGCTGAAGTCAAAGTTGTAATAGAGGTAATAACCGTTGTGCTCAAATATCCACACTAAAACCCTGCTAACTTGGCAAAGAGGCACCTTTTTAAAATGGTGATTCTCTTTATTTAACAGGGGGAGAGTAACTGGCCCTATTCACCCCCAGCACAGTACCTCCAGTGACTGTTGCTGGTGTCTATCTTACGTTTCTTTTAGATTGTGAGCCCTTTGGGGTCAGGGATCCATCTTATTTATTTGTTGTTTCTCTGTGTAAACCGCCCTGTACTATTTTTGGAAGGGTGGTATAGAAATTGGATTAATATATAGTATAATATAGTATAGTATAATATAATTGCTGTGATATAGTCAGAAATCCTTATTTTATTTTATTTTATTTTTATTTATTATTTAAAATATTTATACCCTTCCCCTGCAGTACACTACTGCTCGGGTTGGCTCACAATCCTTTACAAATGACATTTCTTGTGTTTGCAAGGAATAACCTGCTGTTCACTGGGTGTGTTTTGTAGGTCAGTGTGAAACCATGTGACTGTTTAAATGGCGGTTCTTGTGTGACAGATATCAATTTCCCACCTGGAAGTGGGAAATACCTCTGTGTCTGCTTGCTAGGATTTGAAGGTGACCTTTGTCAAGTGAACATTGATGACTGCGCATCCAACCCCTGTGGCCTCGGCAGATGCTTTGATGGAATAAGTAGCTTCTACTGTGAATGCACACCTGGGCTGCAGGGTGAATTGTCCCTTATTCCGATTTACATAGCAATAATTCAATTACATGCATGATTTCCGGAGTCAGTTACTGTGAAATGTACTTAAGCAGAACAAATATTTTCTAAGAATTTCTTACTGAGTTTTATCTTCACATACCCCTACCCAAGCCTGTTCAAACCAAAGGGCAAAATTTGGCCTTAAGCAGGTGGCATTTCTACTGGAAGCCAAAGTAAGAAATAAAAACAATGTACCTATAACAGGCCACAAGAAACCCAGATTTTGTTTGCTCCTAGCAAACCCAGGGTTCCACTCTGGGCAGCCATGTCTCTGTTTTCATAGTGTTAAAAAGATATTGGGGGCATGTTTTTCCTCTAAGCTTGTGTGGGGTAAAAATCAAAAATCAGAAAAGGCCTTCAGTGGGCCTGAATGTCTGTGTTTCTGTTTAGGTAGATATTGCCAAGAAGATATTGGTGAATGTAAATCCAGCCCCTGCTTCCCTGGAGTGGTCTGCTTCAATACTGTTGATTCCTATTATTGTGGTCCTTGTCCAGAAGGCTTATATGGAGATGGGAAAATGTGCTATGGTAAAAACTATTTCTTCTCCCCCCTGCCCCCACTTTTTATAAAAATGTAATCATTAATTCAAAGTGCTAATATTTTGTTTGTTGTACTAGGCATGCCCAAGTCCTTGTGCTTAATGTAGCTTTTTGGATACCAACCAGTGACCTAGCATAGCTAAGTCCCAGATGGGAACTTCCCAGCAACAGTTTTATTTTATTTTATTTTATTTATTTAAAAGATTTATTTGCTGCTTTCCCCAAAAGTATCCAAAGCGGCTTAAAACACTTCATTCAGACAATAAAACAATGGCACAACAATTTAGCAGTCACTAAAATGGAAGCTAAAGAGACTCAAGAGAGCGCATAAACACTAACCAAAGAGAGTCCACAAAAACGACTTGAAAAAGACAAGTCTTCCTTTTTTGGTGAGTGAAAAAGAGGAATAGTGAAGAGAAGGCACCACATGATATGGCTACCACATTTCTAGGGCCACTTCAAAGTGCAGGTGCTGACGTTGAGGGCCTTTAAACCCTGTGGAACTAGTATACCTTAAGGACGCCTTCTTTTAGTGCATTGCAATCAACAACAGAAGTCTGATTATCTGTCTCCCATCAGCTGGGAACACAAGATGGAGCTTTTTTGGTTGTGGCACTTAAACTGTGGAATATCCTCTCCAAATAAGCTGATCTAGCCTCTTGTTTACCTTTCTGTAAGCAGCAAGAGACACAGCTTTTTTTTTTTTTTTTACCCCAGGCATTTGGACTGGGGTGACTCATTCAGTTGCTGCTACTACTACTACGAATGTTTATATCCTGCTCTTCAACCAGAGTTCCCAAAGTGGTTTACATAGGACAATATTTAATACATAAATAAGATGGTCCCTCTGTCCCCAAAGGGTTCACAAAAGAAACATAGGGTGATGCTGTGCTGGGGTTGGGTAAGGCAACTGGTATTGTTGACTGCACTTTGTTTTACTCTGCAGTTGATTGTGTGTTTACTCATATTGTTTTTGTTTTATGTGGTTAGCTTAAGCTTCCTTGAGGGTTCCCACTCTGAAATAAACATGATTAAACAAATAAGAGGCACTAAGTAGCACTGGAGCTGAGTGCTACTGTCCTTCGCCTTATTCACGCATTATGGAAGTAGGGGCGCCACATGTAATTCCTGCATCCCTGAGAGCACACCAGCAAGCCCTGCTCATGATGTATGCTAACATCCACATCCTGCTCTCCATCCTTACTGCATTTGTTTGAAGACCCTGAGCTTGATATATCTCAGGGAGGATCTCTTGAGTGCAATGTTTGTCTCTTCAGACAAAATGCTGTAAACATAGGGGACAAGTGAAATTTCAGAGTGCATCATTGCATGTCGGAAGTGGGGTTCCAAAGTCTCAGGGCATGCTTTACTCTGGAACAATGGCTATGAGTAGAGAAATGCCTTAGCAGGGCTCCTGTTTTTGTGTGTGATTAACGCGGTGCCCCTTGCACTGATCCAGCCCAGCAATCAGCACATGGGTTGACACACAGATGACATCAAGCAGACAAAAGGGGTGGTGGCCTAAAGAAATAAGGCCTGTTTTCAGATGTACTGCTTTGTTGTTGGTGACTCCATCAGAGCACAGGTTACCTATGATATATCTAATTGTAGTCCTCACAGTACTACTCCCATGCCAGTTGCAGCCATAACAGCGGCATGGACAGCACAGCCACCACTGCGGTGGTAGCTCTATGTTGCTGCAGTAAGGAATGCCTCTTCATTGGAGACCCCCATGTTGTGATTCCTGGATTGTCGCCAGGAATGATATTTAGATGTTCCCTCAGAGTTAGAGGTATGCCATTGGACAATGTCTGTCTGAAATTGTTTTCTGTTAGGAGCAAATTCTAATTGCAGCCTCGTTTGTGTGGTTCATTCTTTTGCACACTTAGGACAGCAGAAGAATCTTTATGGCAGAAATTGGGATGACATACTGTCTGTAGTCTCTGGAAGGTTGAGCACTATAAAAAAATAAATAGATCCTGGTGGTTTGTATTGAGCACTTCAGTTATCTTTTGCTTGTTAGCCATTTAGCTGGGAGTCCTTTTATTTATGTTACAGCTGAAATGCAATCCACAAGCAAGCGCCCTTATCATCCTTTGTTTCCAGAAGATGACCATGAAGAAAATGGAACAAAAATTGGTGGAATCTTTAATATTGATCAAGGATACAGAATTTCTGATGCCCATACTGATCAAAATGTTTCTGGCAAGTAAAGATCTCAGGTTTATGTCCATATGCCTTTTTTTAGATGAAAGAGCAAAACAATAAATCATTATTATTGGGTTCCTTCCGATTTCTGACCTTCAAAATTCATCGAGTGGGGTCAGGCCTTCTCAGTTGTCACCCCTAGGTTGTGGAATGTGCTCCCCATCAATATAAAAGGCTTATCAAGCCTGGTCATCTTAAACACCCCAGCTGTTTTTGGACTACAAGTCCCACAATCTCCAGCCACAGTGGCCAGTAGCCAGAGATTATGAGAGTTTTGTAGGCCATCTGCAGAAGGGCTGAAGTTTAGCAGCCCTGGGTTTATTATCTTTGGAGGCTTTCAGGAGAGCCATAAAGCTTCATCTTTTTCAGCCTGGCTATTAATAATATTTAAGTGGTTTTAATGGTTTTTAAATGAGTTTTATGTTAATATTTTAACTAGGGTGTGTGTGTGTGTGATCAGCCCTGAACTGTTTTAGGATGGACAGTATACAAATGAAACAAACTAACAGATAAAATACCATAGAGCCCATTCAAAGAAATCTAGGGATGTCACTAGTTGATTAATTATATGATTTTAGTCAGTTAATAAATTTAGTCCTGGTTTGAACACTACATGATTGCAAACAAGGGCATGCATGTCCTACCTCCCATGGGGATGAGCCATAGCTCAGTGGTAGAGCATCTGCTTTGCATGCAGAAGGTCCCCGGTTCACTCCCTGAAATCTCCAGGTAGGGCTGGGAAAGGCTTCTGCCTCAAACCCTGGAGAATCTATGCCAGTCAAAATAGACAGTACTAAGCTAGAAGGACCAATGGTCTCATTTGATATGACAGCTTCCTATGCTCTTGTGTGTACCTGATGCAACATTCTGTGCTGTATACTCATGCAGAGGGGGTAGACCATTCAACTCCCCTTATGTAAAATTAGAACCAAGTTGTTAGGGGCAATTCAAACTTTGTCCTCACCCCCAATCCCCATAAGTATGCAGATTGCAGAACAGGTGGGTGGCATTTACATCTTTGTTCATAACTGTAGCGGGCAGGACCAACAGATGGTATAATCTGAACTGTCCCTCTATAATCTGAACAATCGTTCTATTTTTAAAAGCATGTTTTTGTTGTCTTTAGCTATTGGATGCATGTGTCTCAGTTTTACAATATGAAATCATTGCAAATAATATTTATATGACTGCTAAGGCAATCCTTTCTTGATGCCCATTCCATTGCTGAGGAATAACCAATATCTGTGCTTTGAACATCAAAAACTTCTTCAGACTGCAGTGCATTTAATTGTTGCAACACAAAAATGTATCCTTAATTTAACTGAAATCATCTGACCTAGATCCTTGCTCCTTTCTCAGCCTCTTTGCACCTTCCTTTGTTGCTAAGAGGCCAGAAATATCCCTTAACATAGCAGCTATCGTCCTTTGCCCTCATGCTAGAAATGACTAAATGCATAGTGTCAGAAGTGGAAATGATGTTCGAAATGTTAAGGGAAATTTGAGCATGCGAAAGGAAAATGTTCCTTCCCAACTCTGTTATTGAAATATGTTTGGGAGCTGTTGGCCAGATTTAACTTTAAGCAGTGTATTAGTAGCAGTAATTATGATTTCTGATCAAGAAAGAAGGCAATGGTTTTTACTTAGACTGTTTTTACTTACTTAGAAATAGCCCCTTCACAATGTAAATCTCATCCTAATGTTTTTGCTGGTTTTGTTGTTTGGTAGGTTTCCTACAGCGTTCAACTGCTAAAGTTTCAGACACCACAAGCTTTCCTTCTAGTCCTATAGATGGTCCCAAAGGTGTTATTCATGCAGAAATAGCCAACAGCACTCCATCAACGTCTCCAGCCAAAACAACTGTATCTTCAAAGCTACTCATCTCACAGAGAACAGCTTTTAGAAAACCTATTAGTAGTGGATACCCTGATTACGCATTTGGTGTCAATACTGTAAACATCCATTCTGGTGAGGCAAGGAAGAGCTCTGCAATAAATTCCACACTGGACACATCATTTAAGAATAACACAATATCTCCTGGGAAGACAACTACGATGCATTACCAGACCTATTCTCCCCTAGAGGCCAACATAACACTAAGCAGTAAAACAAACAGAATCAATAGGACACTACTAACAAACGAAGGAAGGGGTGATGGAAAATTTCAGAGCCAATTTGACAAGCGTAAAGATAATGCTTTACAATCTACCTTTGAGAGATTATCTGTGCCAACCAAAGAATTCGGAAAAGATCAAAAATCAGACATAGCAGTCCCACGGCTAGTAACCTGTGCCAATTCACCCTGTTTTTCTGGGGTTCCTTGTGAACCAAATGAAGAGGGAAGCTTCAGGTGCGGTCGTTGTCCTTTTGGTTATTATGGAGATGGTATCATTTGTCGAGGTATGGATACCTACAATAACACATGTCTTAAAATGAACAATTTTGATTAACACGTTTGCCTAACTTTTATGATACAGTACAGAGATGCAGCTTGCAAACTTCATGCAGCTCCTAAAGAAAATTTATGCATCTCTCTGATTCACATAATAACCTTGAGATTTTATTTTTATGAAAACGCAATCCCAAAAATGTTATGGCATTGTGGAGCCCCCTTAAGGTCTGTTATCTGTTGAATGTCTACTGAGGTTCATCTAGCTCAGTATTGTCTACACTGACTGACAACAGCTCTCCAAGGTTTCAGGCAAGGCTTCATGCAAATAAGATACTACTGGGTCCCCCTCCCCGCCCCCGGTTATGTTTAACTAGCTGTACGGCACTGATCAAGTAATTTACTAGAATCCTTATTCTGTGTGCCTTCAAACAATCTTGTGAAATAGGGTTACTGTTGTTTACAACTGGAATGCTGAGAGCAACTGCACAATCTGTTGATTCTGTGCACTTTGTACTGCATATAGACTGGCTGCTGATTTTGGTTTCCCCCTGAGTTTCTTACAGCGATATGCAGGCATACATGTGGTAAAACCATGGAATGTGTGGCACCCAATACCTGTAGATGTAAGCCTGGGTACTCTGGACGGAGCTGTCAGGCTGGTAAGTACCATAAGCTATATCCACCCTCTGCAACTGATCATCCTAAATCATACATCTTAAGAATTTTACGTTGGATTTATACAGCTGTGTGTCGACCAGATTGCAAAAACCATGGGAAATGCATCAGACCTAATGTATGTGAATGTCTCCCAGGATTCAGTGGTTCTATCTGCGATCAAGGTAACTGAACTGCCTCCTTAATATTGAGGAAGACTCCTCCAAATGTGTATTGAATTGCTGTGGATATCTGTCTTCAGGTGTCTGTTCCAGTTTCACATTTCACATGATTCCCATGGAGCGTGTTGTATGAACTCAAATGTTCTTGCCAATCCCAGATCCACACCACAAACACCTGACATTTAACTGGGATTGACAAAATGAGTTCAGAACAAAGATGAATGATCCCAGTAAAATGTCAGCTGCTTGCTGCATGGATCTGAAATAGACAAAAATCCTCCGTTCACACGACAGACTCCATGGGAGCACACGTAGCTCAGAGATCTCAGATTTTCCAGTAAGTGGACATAGTTTTGGTCATAGGAACTGGCCCTCTGTACATTTCTTAGCATGTTCACCCTTGTTTTTGGAGCCGTTGAAAAGTATATAAAAGACGAACATCGTTGATGGGTATTTTCCTCTATTTCTTTCTTGCCTTTGTTCTGCCATGGAACTTAAAGCAGTGTACAGTCCCACACCCAGGAACTGATCAGACACAGACTTGCTTAGTTTCTGCAAGGCTGCTGCATCATGTTACTGAAGGGCACAATATTCAATGGAACATGCTCCCCACCAGTGTTCCCTCTAACAGGGAATCCCAGATGTTTTTGACTACAGCTCCCAGCATCCCCAGCTGTGATGGCCTTTGGCTGGGAATTATGGGAGTTGTAGTCAACAACATCTGGGATTCCCTGTTAGAGGGAATGCTGCTCCCCCATCTCCCCGCTGCACTTTAATTTTGAAGAGCATAAATCGTAAATCTTCCAGCGAACACATTTACTGCCAAGATACTTAAGACATGACCTAAGTTAGTCAGTTTCTAAATTGAACTGAATTTTGTTCTCTGATATAGATCTGTGACTTCAGTGGAAAACCATGGCCTGAGTTCAGTGCTAACATTTTTCGGTGTTGTCACTGTTGCTTTCATCACAGACATGCCCCCACATAACCATGTTTCTGTTTGTTCCATGCTAAGATATAGAATGGAACTTGGTCTTTTCTCTTCTCATTTTTCCAAGGAACAGCTGCCATTATTTTGTTTAAAAGACAGCTGTTTCAAATTGTTTGTGTAGAATAGGCTCTAGAAGCCTTACTTGTTTAAAGCTCTGATTTGAATGGATGTTTGGAGCTCATCTCTAATTTTGCCCCTGCAGTACATTGTGATCCACCTTGCCAACATGGGGGGACGTGTTTGACTAGAAACCTTTGCACTTGTCCATATGGTTTTGTGGGTCCACGGTGTGAAACAAGTAAGTAATTTCAGATGTGAACATTAGATGAAGCATCCCTGTTGTACCAAAATGCACACAGGTAAGTGGTATTCTGCATTTCTGATGTCCGATATCAACTGCTGCAGAAGTTGCCATGTTGTTGTTTTTATTGATGAGCTGAACCTTTTGATGAATCTGCTACAAATAAATGCTAGCAACAAATGACTAGCTTTAGTATTGTTTCTTCTGTGATCAGGCAAAACTAAATTTAGCTGACTAATCTAACTGGCAGTTAGCTTAGTTGTGTTGGTCTTAGATACTTCAAGTATACCCAAGAACTTGAGATTCCTGCTGAAAAGTCCTTTAGTTAAGCTGAGCTATACAACTGGAATATGCTCCATTTCCTTTTCTCTAATGTTCTATCTCTCCTCGTTGCCTTTGGGATTCTTAAGGTACTTTAAACATATGTATATTTATATCTAGCCCCATTTCAGTATTTGTGGCTCATGTGAACCAGTTATCTTCATGACACCGACTGACATACTGTGCAGCAAAATGAACATAAGAAGAGCCTTGCTGCCTCAGACTGAAGGTCTATCTAGTCCAGCACCCTCTTTCACACAGTGGCCCACCAGATGCCTTTGGGAAGCCACACGACCAGGAGCTGAAGGCATGCTCCTTCTTCTGCCACTGCCCCTCTGCAACTGGTATTTAGAGGCACCCTGCCTGTGAACTTGGAGGTAGCCTATAGCCGATTTTCTCCCATCGTGAGAACCACTGGGCTCGGCTGCGAGCCCGGTGGTTCTTTGGGTCACCCGCTTAAGTAGCCCTGCCCTTAACCCAGAAGGATACTATGGTCGATAGTATTGAAAGCTGCTGAGAGATTCAAAAGGACCAACAGTTACACTTCCTCCATTGAGTCCTAATTGGAGACCATCCATCAGGCTGACCAAGGCAGTCTCCACCCTGTAGCCCACTCCAAAACCAGTTTGAAATGGGTCTAGATAATCAGTTTCTTCCAAGACCGCCAGGAGCTGGGAGGCCACCACCTTCTCAATCACCTTAACCAACCATGGGAGGTTGGAGATAGGCCTGTAGTTATTAAACTCTGAGGGATCCAAGATAGGCTTCTTAAGAATATGTCTAATAATTGTCTCTTTTAAGCAAGGGGGTATCCTGCCCTCTCTCAGAGAGGCATTAATATTTGCCACCAGGCCCTCCACAACAACCTCCCTGCCAGATAGTGTAAGCCACGTCGGGGTGATTGTTTCCACTGCTGCTGCTTGTATTTTGTACTGTTTTTATGTGTGTGTGTTAATTTTTTTTTAAATCAGATTTGTTTTTATATTTTTTATCTCAATATTTTAATGTGTCTTTTTTATAATCTTGTTTTTAATTTAATTGTGAGCCGCCTTGGGATTTTCTTAATGAAAGGTGGGGTATAAATTTAACAATAAATAAATAAATAGAGGGAAAATGATGTCCCAGAATAGAATGGTTCACAAATCTTTTCAGACTCCATATAAAAAGCCGATTACTTGTGATGGTGGTAAAGAAATAGCACCAATAGCATATTTCTTTATTGCCTATGTGTGTGGTGTAGTGGTTAGAGTGCTGGACTAGGACTGGGGAGACCCGAGTTCAAATTCCCATTCAGCCATGAAAACTAGCTGGGTGACCTTGGGCCAGTCACTTCTCTCTCAGCCTAACCTACTTCACAGGGTTGTTGTGAAAGAGAAACTCAAGTATGTAGTACACCGCTCTGGGCTCCTTGGAGGAAGAGCAGGATATAAATGTAAAAATAATAAAATAAAATAATAATAAATCACAATTATAAAGGAAGATACTGGCTTAGGATACCATCCAGCATATCAATTGATAAGAAAGGTATTATGCCACCATCACAGTGACTGGTGATGTATATGCCACTCTTCCATCAACACCAGCAGGAAGTAAACATATTTTTGTCATGGCATGTGCTGCAGTAGCTTAACTATTAAACTATCATATGGCTTGGTCATATATGTAAGCCGGGCAGACGTTAACAACACAAAACTACTGCCAGAAACCCATATGTGTCTCAGACCTGCCCACAGTAGTATATGAAATGAGCTTCTCCTGTCCCTAAATTACAGCAGAATTTTGAGAAATGTAAAGGTGGGAAATAAAATTCAGGAATCTTTCAGTCTGGAAGGGACTGTTGTTAGCATGTGATGATTATTTAGCACGATGCGATAATCTGTGTGTCCTTTTTAAAAACTTTCCCTGCTGTAGGAAAGTACCTGAAATGTCGTTCATTTTTTTGAGATAATCTGTTTCCAGGCTCTTTCTTTTAGCACTGAAATCGAATTCATCTTGCATACATGTTGATAACTTGTGAACTAATTCTTGTTTTGGAAATTCATAGGATAAGAGCATACTTGGACAAAAGCTGTGAAATTATTTAGTTGCATTCCATCTGTAAAACATGGCAGCCTCTTTTCTATACTGGCTTTTAAGTGTGTGTGGTTTCCCCCCCCCTCTCTCTCCCCTTTACACAGTGGTTTGCAACAGGCACTGTGAAAATGGCGGTGAATGTCTTACCCCAGATGTTTGCCAGTGCAGAGCTGGCTGGTATGGACCCACATGTAGTACAGGTAAAAAACATCCCCGAGAGGAAATTGCTTTGCAATCGAACCATGTGCACATTGTCACAAAAACAACTTGGGGAAAAATGAAATCAGCAATGGTGAAATTATAATGTCAAGCTTTGACATTCTGAGAAAAAAATGGGAATATTAAGCTTATCAAGAAATTCAGAAATCCTCTGATGGATTTTCTGATCAATAAAGTCTTTCATAAAGTGCTTTACCTTACTGCTAGACTTTGAAGTACCAGAAATCTGATATTAACACAGAGGGTGGGTGGGGTGGAAGGGGCTGACTTCTGTAGGAACTTCATTGGTAGAGCTCTGCTCAGAATTGCTGTGTGAAATACCAGTCATTGGATTTATTGCTTTCAAGGTCACATTTATTGTCTGCTCCTATAACTATATACAAGTGGTTAATTATACTTATGGTACAGTGTAATACATTTTGTTGAATAGTCTTGATGGGTACAAATAGTAATAATATCTTCCTCTTTGTTTTCAGCGGTCTGTGACCCAGTCTGCCTGAATGGTGGATTCTGTATTAAGCCAAATATTTGCCTTTGTCCGAATGGATTTTTTGGTGCTAAATGTCAGAATGGTAAATATTTTAGACTCAGTCTTTAGAAACAAAAACATAGTCACGAAGCGGGTGAGATTCCTTCTATGTTAAGTGGAAAAACATTGATGCTTAGATCATAGAGTGGTTAAGATATAACCCCTATTCAAGCATTATGCTGTATGAGTGTATGGAGGTCTGTACATAGGAACATAGGAATCTGCCATATACTGAGTCAGACCATTGGTCTATCTAGCTCAGAATTGTCTTCACAGACTTGCAGCGGCTTCTCCAAGGTTGCAGGCAGGAATCTCTCTCAGCCCTATCTTGGAGAAGCCAGGGAGGGAACTTGAAACCTTCTGCTCTTCCCAGAGCGGCTTCATCCCCTGAGGGGAATATCTTGCAGTGCTCACACATCAAGTCTCCCATTCATATGCAACCAGGGCAGACCCTGCTTAGCTATGGGGACAAGTCATGCTTGCTACCACAAGACCAGCTCTCCTCTCCTGTATACTTGTCTGTGTGAAGGACAGTACCTGTGTTCATGTTAAAAGTGAATCTGGGTACAGCCTCCCAAATGCATGGTAAAGAGAGGAAGTATACTGCTGTACCCATGTTCAGCATCACATGTGATGACTATACAGTTTTGTATCTGTGTACACTATACACATATACGAGTATTGAATATAGCATGAATAGGGCTTTCATTGTTTAAAGATGCTTTGTCTCTTCTACTCCATCTCAAATTTTTAAAAAAGACAGTGGATACAGTGAGAACTGTGCTTGTTGTAAACAAACTGAGAATCTTGGAATGAAGGACTTGCCAAAGTCCTTTCTAGAAGCTGATAGAAAGTGATTTGGTGCCACTGCTGACTGAACACTTTTCTGCTCTGGCCTGATGGTTGGGGTTGGGTTAGAAGATCTCCCTGCAATGTTGGCACAACCAAACAAGTTGAAGGATCAGTTTGCTAGCCAATGCACCATCACGAGCAGAAAGGACATTTTTCCTAGTGCACCCCAATAAAGGCCAGTCACGGCAGAGTGGATTCCCAGGGCAGGGCCGAATCTGTAAATGGCTTGCATCTATGTTGCTCTCTATTACACATTGGTCTCTTTATGCAGTATGGCTGCCAGCTCCAAGCTACTGTTCTCTTGGCTGTAGCTTAGTGGTATAGCACACACTTTCCAGGTAGAGTGCTCCAGGTTGATCCCTGGCATCTTCAGACCCCTGTCTGGAACTCTGGAGAGCTGCTGCCAGTCAGTGCCGACAGTGCTGAGCTAGATGGACCAATGCTCTGACTCGATATAAGGCAGCTTCCTATGTAAGTTTGTGCTGGAAAGATGGGCATTACATTGCACTTCTAAGACAAGTATCTCTGAAGGTCCTTATGGCAAAATTCACCTGTTTTTGTAGTCTGTGAAGTAAATTTGTGCATGAATATGCCGTACGTGTTATGTATGAATGGAATGCATGTGCCCATGCATATATGTGCATGGACTAACAAGATGAGACACACCACCTCCAAGCCCATTAATTTAAAAAAAGACATTGTGCTGCTATTTCTCTACACATAGATTTTCATTCCCTTGCTGATGGGGGGTTACTATGCTTAAATATCGACAGCCGGTTGTGGAGATTGGAAAGCAGTAGCTCTTCTCAGTAGGAACCTGGACTGAATTGATTAGTCCCGACCCTCAAACTCATCCTTGCATAAAGAACAAATGCTGTTAAAAGGGAAGCAAAACATGATCCACTCCTGTACCGTGTCATGCTTGAGCCTGTACATTATTTCTCTCTCTTTATCTTTAGCCATCTGCAGCCCTCCCTGTAAGAATGGTGGTCACTGTATGAGAAATAATGTTTGTACCTGTCCAGAGGGCTACATCGGCAGAAGATGTGAAAAAAGTAAGGCTTCTTTCAAGATGCTGGCTTAGGAAACCGTGTCTGCTTTATGACACACACTGAGTCATGTCTTAATGCTCACTGCTTTCAGGTATCTGTGACCCAGTGTGCATGAACGGAGGCAGATGCGTGGGCCCAAACGTTTGCTCTTGCTCATCGGGATGGAGAGGGAAAAGATGCAACACTCGTGCGTATTTCTCTCAGCACCTCAAAACATAAAAACGGAAGCCTGTGGCTAAATTGGGTATATAAAAAGCGCTTTGTCGAAGCTACAGCAATAAGCAGCATTTAATTTACATTCAGCTGTAATTAGAGGGCATCTTTCCTGAGCTGCTTAATGTGTGACCCTCAGGGCTTTCCTGTCTAAATGATGGAAGCAGGTCATACCTCCTGTTTCGAAATAGCATTTGTAGAGTTCCTCTTTCATCGCAGTGCTTAAGCATGCAAGCTTTGGACGCTCTGCTCAGTATCTCTCTGGCACAGCAGGCTTCCTTGAGAGCCTTTCTGAACAGCCTGCACAGTTCCGAGACCAGTTTTCATCTTCCATACAAAGAACGTCAGGCTTTATTACACGAATATAAATGAGATCAAAATCAGGCTGTACTGATTTCATAGATAAAGGCCAGCATGCATCTTTTCCAGGGTGGAGGGTAGGGTTGGTAAAAAAATCCCCACAGAAAAATAACAGAGCAACCTTCCTCATCCCTATGCTAGCATGAGCTGAGGAATATCCCTGCCAGCAGAGTGTCTCATTTTATTGACTACATTTATGCCCTGCTCTTCCTCCAAGGAGCCCAGAATGGTGTACATGGTTATATTTATCCTCAGAGCCTAACCTACTGTGAGGTAGGTTAGGCTGAGAGATAAGTGACTGGCCCAGAGTCACCCAGTGAGTTTCATGGCCAAGTAGGGATTTGAACTCGGATCTCTCCAGTCCTAGTCCAGCTTTCTAACCACTACAACACACTGGCTCTCTTGTCCTGGTTGCCGGCAAGGCGAGGCATAGCCTGTCCTCCCAACATTGGAGAGGTCCAAGAGAGCAAGCTGAGTTGCCCCCATTCAGAGGTAGAGTGAGCCCTTAAGTACCCCTGAGCTCAGACTACTGCTCATGGAGAGGCCTCTCTGCCTGGAGAGTGCAAGCCTGAAAGGGGCAGCCTTCTGGATTGGTCCTGGCGCACCCAGGAGAATTGCCCGGCCGCGGCGGGCCCGGCTGTGCCCGCGGGCCAGCTAGAGGCACAGATGCTGTGCCCGGGCCCACTAGTTGTTGTTGTTTGTTAAAAAATTTATACCGCCCTTCCAAAATGCTCAGGGTGGTTTACATTAAAATACCATTAAAATCAGTTAACAAAACAAAAATTATAAACTACATAAAATAATAATTAACAATTAAAACATCATAAAACACCAATTAAATAGCCAAAACCATTTAAAAACAAGTTTTAAAAAGCTGAGAAAGCTTGGTTAAAGAGATGCATTTTCAGTAGTTTCTTAAAAATTGCCAGAGATGGGGAGGATCATATCTCAGCAGGGAGCACATTCCACAATCTCGGGGCAGAAGCTGAGAAGGCCCGTCTCTGTGTAGCCACCAAATGAGTTGGCGGCAACTGGAGACGGACTTCCTCAGATGACCTCAATGGGCGGTGGGGCTTGTACTGAAGAAGACGTTCTCTTAAATACCTAGGGCCTAAGTCGTTTAGGGCTTTGTAAGTTATGACTAGCACTTTGTATTTTGCCCGGAAACCTATTGGCAGCCAGTGTAGCTCCATCAACAGAGGAGTAACGTGGTCTCTCCAAGATGACCCAGAGACCAACCTGGCTGCCGCATTCTGAACCAACTGAAGTTTCCGGACTACGTACAAAGGCAGCCCCACATAGAGCGCATTACAGAAGTCCAGTCTGGAGGTTACCAACAAATGTACCACTGTTTTGAGGTCATTGATCTCAAGAAACAGGTGCAGCTAGCGTTATCAGCCGAAGCTGATAGAAAGCACCCCTGGCCACTGCCTCAACTTGAGAAACCAGGGAGAGGTATTAATCCAGAAGTACTCCAAGACTGCAAACCTGTTCCTTTTGGGGAAGTGTGACCCCATCTAGAACAGGCAGATCAAAATCGTCTCTAGAGTTCTGACCCCGCACAATAAGTACCTCCATCTTATCTGGATTCAGCTTCAGTTTATTCTCCTTCATCCAGCCCATTACTGCTTCCAGGCAGGCATTTAGGGAGGATATGCCAACTCCTGAAGAGGTTGACATGGAGAAATAGATCTGGGTGTCATCAGCATACTGGTAACACCCAGCTCCAAATCCCCTGATGATCTGTCCCAGCGGTTTCATGTAGATGTTAAAAAGCATTGGAGAAAGTTTGGAGCCTTGAGGGACACCATACTTAAGCTCAGATTTTGAAGAACAACAATCTCCAATCGACACCATCTGAAATCTGTCTGAGAGGTAGGAGCGGAACCACTGTAAAACAGTGCCTCCCACCCCAACATTCTCAGACGTTGCAGAAGGATACTATGGTCGATAGTATCGAAAGCTCCCGAGAGATCCAAAAGGACCAACAGAGTCACACTTCCTCTGTCAATTCCCAATGGGAGATTATCCATCAGGCCGACCAAGGCAGTCTCCACCCCATAGCCCGCCCAAAAACCAGTTTGAAATGGGTCTAGATAATCAGTTTCATCCAAGACCGACTGGAGCTGAGAGGCCACCACCCTCTCAATTATCTTGCCCAACCATGGGAGATTGGAAAGTGGGGCATTCATCATTTCCTGAATGTGTGTTTGTCTCACACAGCTATATGCCTTCAGAAGTGCAAGAACGGAGGAGAATGTATTGGACCAAGTACTTGCCATTGTCCTCCAGGGTGGGAAGGAGTCCAGTGTCAAACACGTGAGTCGGACATTATTTATTTATTGTTAAATTTGTATACTGCCTTTCATTAAAACCATCCCAAGGCGGTTTACACAAAAATTAAAACAAGACTATAAAAAAATGACACAATTAAAATATTAAGCTAAAATATAAAACAAATCTGACAAAAGTTTTAAAATACAAGCATAAAAACTGTATAAAATACAAAGAAGCAGAAGTAGATACAATCATATAAAAGCCTGGGTAAAAATCCAAGATTTAACACCCTTTCTAAAAACTGTGATGGAGACTGAGGAGCGAATAGCCACTGGGAAAGCATTCCAGACTCTGGAGGCAGCAACAGAGAAGGCCCTGTCCCGCGTGCATGACAACCAAGCCTCCTTTATTGTCAGCACCTGGAGCAGAGCCCCCTCAGATGCCCCCTCAAGCGGGCAGCAACCCTTGGGAGCAGGTGGTCCCTCAGGTATCCCGGGCCCAAACTGTTAAGGGCTTTAAAGGTCAAAACCAGCACCTTGAATTGGACCCGGAAACAAACTGGTAACCAGTGCAGCTCTTTCAAAATGGGTCTAATGTGATCCCAACAGGCAGCTCCAGATAAAACCCTAGCTGCTACATTTAACAGTTTTAAAAGTTGTATTCATTCAGCATGCGCTGATCAGTGCTGGAGATGTGATAATGTATGATTGGAAAAACTGATGTTTCTGCTAGAGCTTTCATTCCGTCATATCCAGAGACATACATGAAGTGGTCTCTCCTGATAAATGGGCATCCACAAATTCAGGCCTAGTTCACTAGCCAGCCATTCCTTGTGGTTGCCGCCAGTCCCTTCTCTTCCCTCAGATCATTTTCTGCCACAAAGGCAGAGAGAGGACTTAGGAGAGAAACAGGTCTTTTGTCATTTGACACTGGAATGTGAAGAAGATAAGAAACAGGGAGAAGTCTCTCCTACTGCTCAGAAGGGATTCCTGCTGTTTCTTACCTGTCAAAAATGGCATTGGAAATGAGACTTCTGGTGAGAAGATCTGTGTGGTGTCCTGCTCGCCAGAGGGCTGAGTGTACTCGCCACTGGTGAGCTGTCAAGTGGATTTGTAGATGCTAGTTAACATTGAAAAACATTACTGAAGAAGGTTGGGGGGAAATCAAAAGTTGATTTCATACCTATCAGATATGATGCTCTTTTACTCACCTTCCATTCATCCTTGGATAACCAACTATATATGCAAACGTAGCCATGGTGGTTATCTGTTTTAGGCAAAGTTCTCAGTTCCATAAAGAAATCCAGTGACCTATGAATGTCCAAGAAAGTCAGCATAGGGTTTGGCTGAAATACCCAGGAATTGCTTTCCTGTTTAGACAGGACTTTAAAAAAAAAAAATTAGAATAGAGTAACACTTCTTGAATCTTGATGGTTAAACTGGTTTTGATACAGCACTTAAACAACTGAAGTGGAGTGGCCCAGTTTGTGGTGTGTTCTGCGCAGCCACATCACCTTGAAGCTTTTGCTTTATTGCCGTGTAGATGTATCTGTCTTAGGGACCATCTACACAGTTGAAGCAATGCTTTCTGACCTCAAATAATCAGATAGTTCCTTGCACTACTAGGTATATTCCCATGTGGCTTTCTGGGTTGTGGTATGTAAGCATGCACCTGTGCACTTGGAGATTATTACAGAATAATTAGAGCCTCTTTTCTTTAAAGGGAGAGATGTGTTGTTTGTTTGTAAGTCCAACACCTGCACGTTTGTGTGTTTCAGCTCTGTGCAGCCAAAAATGTCTCTATGGAGGTACATGTATACGGCCTAATGTGTGCGCCTGTCGTCCTGGCTACACTGGAGTCATTTGTGGGGGGAAAGTGCAGGTAATGATAGTACAGATGCTCAATGCTTTCAGAAGGTGAGAGAGAGTGGGAAGAATTAGATTGTGTTCTAATCCTCCTGGCTTTCTGCTTTTGTTTCAAGGTACGACGTCGTGCTTGAAGCGCAAATATCTGGACCACATAATTATGCTGCCTGGACTACAAGGTTCTTGGATGTAGAGGGGTTCTCTGAAGGCACCATTACTTAAAGGGCACAATTCCATCCCTTCCGAGTGCAGAGTACAGAGATGCTCCACATAGGCACATATTGCAGTTCTTCCCTTCCCTACCATGCTGGCCGGATATAGGGCACAACCCAGGCATTCTTCAGCCTGCCCAACCATTGACATTAAGCAGAACCTCTCCTGAAGCTCACTTATAAGCATCCAGTGGCTTGTTCCTCCCTAGATTCACGCTACACTGACTCTTTGCAACAGGAGCAGTGTAGCATCACATGCAAGAGTCCAGGGAAACTGAGCTGTTGAATGCTTCTAGGTGAGGTGCAGGTGGGCCTTTAGCTTATTATGAATGGCTGAGTGGGTTGCAGAGTGTACAAGGTCTGACGGGTGGGGAATAGAAGGTCCACAGCAAGTTCTTTTGCAAGGCCTACCACACCCTCACCTCCCCCCAACTCTGGGCCAGCAGAAGGGGGTGGATCACTTCCAGAGTTTGTTACTGTATTTACCCAAATAGAAGTTGACCCAGAATTTAAGATGACACACACACACACCTTTAAAATGGAGGTTAAATACAGGTTATACCTGTATTTACCCAAAAGGAACAGCCCTCTGAATTTTAAGACAACTCCCCAGTTTCCAATATCAAAGAACCAGGAGAAAAACTAGTCTTGGGTTCAGGTAAATACAGTAAAACAAAGGAACCAATAACATCCCAGTGTTATTTAAAAACCAAGGAGATTAATTTTTGCAGAACTGTGGTAGCTGAAATACTAACAACCAAAGCCAAGTACATCACAATATGTCTTTGATTTATTTTTCTTGCTACCTCAGAGCTAGAAACCAAAGCTTTTTAATTTTTAATTTTTATATTGAACTTTCGAGACAGAGGATTCATATTCCTGATCTATATTTAGATGGTGATAAGGGAAGATTTAGAAAAGAAGCCAGCACATGATATGGTTTGGGATCCTTTCTTGTAAGTCGTCAGGTGTCTCTCATAGTTGAAGCATGGAATGTGATACCTGTATGGCTTGCAAATGATGCATTGTTGCCTCTTAACCAATCTGTTTATTATAACAGTTGGGGAAAGCGTTGGATCCTACCCCTCAGTCCAAAAGTCATCTGAATTTCAAACTCTGAAGCAGTTAGGCGTTTACTTATGTATAACATGCCCACATCATAAATCTGCACTGTGAGCAAGTAGAATTCCATAAATGTAAGCAATGGACTTTTTTTGCTGAGGCTGGAAATTAAAGATGAAACAAACCAAACCTGGGTCTCCTGAAGCCTATGTAAATGCTCAAAATTCTGTGGGGCCTTGTGTGCCGTATGAACTGTGACCATTGCAAACTCACATGAGCAAGTTTTGGGGCCTTCCTGGCAAGCTGGGAGGTGCTGGCTGGCTCCCATTAAATTTTTTTGCAGGGATGGCCCTGAGGCAACCAGCCATGATGGAAGGTGAGGTGACTGCCTCAAGCAGCACGTGAGCCATGGGGCAGCAAGTGTGGGCATCCTGCCCCACCCCACATGGTTGTCATCTCACCTGCCTACCACTGCGGCCACCACTTCCTGGCTCCTCACTGCTCCACCAACCTCCCTTCCTGTCCGCCCCCTCTTATGCCCCAGCCTTTGCTCCTACAGTGGAGCAAACAAAGCGCACAAACCTGTTGATGGAAGATGTGGGGAGAAGAGAGAAAGTGATCAAGCTAGTGAAGCAGTGGTAGCAAGAAGGAGCCACCACTCCACACTAGCTCTGTCCTTGTTTCCTCCTCTGCTGCTGACTTGTAGTTTAAAACCCTGGCATGCCCAGAAAGCAAGGCAGCTGGGAGATGAGGAAGGGCAGTGTGAGTGTGGGAGACGTGACCAGCCCTCTCTTAGCCTCACCTCGCATGGCACAAGCCCTCAAACCGGCACTGATCCTTGAGATTTGTACTTTGTGCTTCAGCTGCAGTGGAAGAAGTCTCTGTGCTGCTGCATCTTTTGCAAATTAGGCTGCAAGCAAGTAAATAACTATTGCGGCTTCTTACTATTCCATAACAATTCATCTCCTGCACAAGCAAACCTTTTGTTACATATTTCATATACTGTACATAACTCCAGTGGGTAGCATGGTATTTCTGACTCTTATTACTCCATTTTCCAGACAACCCAGTCAGGTTCTCAAGGGATTTGCTCTTTAGAAAACCTCTAGAAGTATTTCAGTAGCCCTTCTGGATATACGTGTTTCTGTCTTGATTTGCAATCCAGACTCCTCGATTTTTGCGTCTCAAAGCAGGTGCTGACCAGTCCAGACCACCTTACAAAGGAGGAAATTTGAGGTTGGGAGTTAAAAATGTTTTTGTTAGATACTTATTTTAGGACAGCCAGTCTGAGTTCTTGAGTGGAGAATGTGGCACTTTTGCATCTGCTGTGCTATTAACTCATCATCTAGAAAAGCTTCTTACTCTTCAGTAAGATTTAATGCCGTCTCTTTCACATTTTGGCAGCTGTTGTAACCTGTGCCCCAGGAGCTACATCAACCATCTTTTAAGATTGTTTTACGCAATAATAATTTTTAAAAACCCAGTATTAATGTGGCGTTAAAAACCTGTATAACATACCTTTTTCAAGTATTTAATTAGAAGCAGATTTACAGCCTTTAATTACAGTAAGGCTTTGCTAATAAGGGGGGGGGGGCGTACTTCAGCAGTTACAGTGGGTTTGAGGTTACTTTTGACAGCTGAAACTCCCATGCATCTTACTTGAGAACAGCCACAACCACACAATCCACCGCCAAGTTAGGCTTAGCCATGTATAGCTTGGTGCCAGATTGTGGTAACATCTTTGTAAAGTATATTTCAGAGACAATGATCATTGCTTCATTTTCATGAATCCCTCTGCTACCCTGCATTTGCAGAGGCTGCTCATAGTTGCTTGTGCAGTAGGAGATCTGACACTGTGCTTCAAAATCTGCAAGCACACTGGTCAGTCACATGCAGAAGGGCACGTAATCAATCCCCCTAGCATCACCAGGTACAACTGAGAAAGACTCCTGTCTGAAACTTGAGAGGCACTGCTGGTCAGTGGAGACAGTGCTGAGTTAGATAGTTTTGATTCAATATAAAGCAGTTTCATATCGCTTTATTTTATTTATTATTTATTTATTTGTACACCGCCCCAAACTTTCATCTCTGGGCAGCTAACAATAGCATAAAACAAGTCAAAATATATACAAAATATGTGTTTCATGTTATTTATATTACCATGATAACAGCTCTGCTAGATCAGGCCCATCCAGTCTGGCATCCTGTTTCACACACCAGGTACTTCTGAGAAGCCCACAGGCAAGAGGTGAGGGCATGCCCTCTATCCTTCTTCTGTTGCTCCCCTGCAACTGGTATTCAGAGGCATCTTGCCTCTGAGGCTGGAGGTGGCCTATAAGCCATCAGACTACTAGCCATTGATAGACCTGTCCTCTGTGAATTTGTCTAAGCCCCTTTTAAAGCCATCCACATCATATGGCAGAGAATTCCATAGATTAATTATGCACTGTGTGGAAAAATTACTTTCTTTTGCTGGTCCTAAAATTCCTGGCCTTCAGTTTCATGGGATGACCCCTGGTGCTAGTGTTGTGAGCGAGGGACAAAAATGTCTTTCTGTCCACTCTCTCTACTCCATGCATAAATTTATACACCACAGTCATGTCTCCCTATAGTCACCTCTTTTCCACACTAAAAAGTTGCAGATGCTGTAGCCTTGCCTCATAGGGAAGGTGCTCCAATGCAGTGTAAGGAAGGGAGCCTATTTAAACAAAGACTTCCAAAATTATATGGTTATTTAAAAATTTCCTCAAGATCGCAGACGTGCTGTCTTCACATGTCTTCTGCATGCTGTGACTTCCCTGGGAGAGGGGTGCCATCCATCCACCCAAACAATGGTGTTGCAAACCTGGCCACAAGAAGGCCTGAGCAAGCCTTCTGGCAGCAGAATGTCCAAGGATTCCAACCTGCCCAGCACTCCAATGGAGAGCACAAAGTTTCCAATAGACCCATCACTGGAGTCAACAGACATGAGTATGCCTGAGTCTGTATGAGTATGCCATCCCTCACCGCTAGACATAGCTGAGTAATATGCTAAGCCAGGGCTGCTGAACTTTGGCCCTCTTGCAGATGTTTGCCTACGACTCCCATCATTCCTGACTATTGGCCACAGTGGTTGTAGTCCCCAAACAGCTGGAGAACTAGAGGTGAGCAGCCCTGTGCTAAACCCAAGTTCCTTTTAGAAGTGAGAATTCTAAAGCTTTGCTCTTGGCATTGCAGTAAATTTTTCTGGCCGCTAGAGACATAATGAGATGTTCAGGGGCGTAACGAGGCTGGAGTGGGCCCAGAGACAAAATTTTAAAATGGGCCCCTCACTGATACACACAAACACACACACACACTCCACATGTGACTTGCCTCTGGGGGGGCCCTCGAGGCGTGGGGGCCCCCAGGCAGCCGCCTCCCCTTGCCTAATGGTAGTTGCGCCCCTGGAGATGTTAATAGGTCTGTCCTGTACAGCTAAAAGCCAGAATTCTTGAAGCAGTGGCAGAGCCAGGGAATGGAGGCCTGTGTTCTACCCCATTTCCAGCGGCCGCACCATATGCGTGCCAGTGATACCCTTGGCACATAACGTCATGTGGGTTCACCATTTGCTGGCTGGATGCATTTATTTTCATTTTCCTTGCTGGAGGGAGAGAAAGGGAAATAAATGCACCCAGCCAGCAAATGCTGGCTGGGAATGAGCTCTGGAGGGCTTGCATGGCCCTTCCGTGGCTTGCGGCTGGGTTCTTTGAACCCATCCGCTCAGTGGTGGCTCCACCTGTGTTGAAGGCTAGTGCCTGTTTGGGTATGTTCGTTCTCTCTCTCTCTCTCTCTCTCTCTCAGTATGTGATGTTTAGTTTCTTAATAAATCTTTGTTTTCTTTTTTTGAACTCTGCCTGCTGTCTCCAGAATCTCTTGGGCTAAGCATCTTTACTACCAGAGCACACTCTGCTCTGTGAGGACTTTGTTTCTCCTCATACCCCTCAACAGTTCCTGAGGAGGATAAATGCCACAGAGGGCTGGAGCTCAGCTCTAGTAGGCCTAGCAAAACTGGAAGAGTCTGAGTGGAGAGAAGCAGATTACTGCCAGAGGAGCACAGACATTGCCACAAGTGTAAGCAACACAAGTGATGATCTAGGAACAGAAGCTGCCCATGGGACCACTCAAATACAACATAGTGGTCATGTACCAGAGATTAGTCAAAGTCCGACATCAGAGTCCCCCTTTTGGCCATTCTTTTATGGTAGAGATCTGTAGCAGAGGGAAGGGGACCTTGATGAAAATTGCTCCCCACACAAATACCCATGCTTTCTTTAGTCTAGAATGCAGCCTACGTTGTTAGGATTTCAGCCATTTTGTTTTTCAGACCCAAATGGTTATTTACACAGATTATGTTCTTTTATAGACTCATTATTAACTTGATGTCATTTTCAAGCCAAGAATAAATAGGTGGTTGTTTTAACTTGAAAATCTCAGAAGAGCAAGCTTGATGCAAATTTGACATTCTACACACTCCAAAACAGAAAGCCAGGGGCTGTGTTGCCATAAACTGAATATAAAGGTACTTACAGATGTGCAAAAATGCCATGCCTGCAGGATGTCAAAAATAGAGAGTTCCAGATTTTGATACAAAGGTTGGAATGTTGAATTTCTCTTCAATCTTAAAAGGCTAATCCCCTGAGCCACTACTTTTAGATCACAGCTCACAGGATTAGATAGCATCAGTGCTATCCGGGGACATGATGTATTCACACACCTCACTATTGCCTTAGCAGTGCTGTTCTGTTTCTTCTGTACTGCACAAGGGTCTTATGGAAGATGACAGTATAAGCTTTATTTGCCCCAAAACAAAAGAGTGTCACTCTCTGTAGCTTTTTTACAAGAAATGAGGCAGAAGAGGATGACACTTGCAACAGAGAACAACACACACTACAATTTGCACCACAGCAGCCAAAGCCAATTCATATAATTAAGCCTCATTCTTATCTATGCCTTTAAATCAATGTAATTATACCTTAATCTACAACACACACATTTAGATTTCCATGCTGCAGCCAGCCAATTCTGAAAGCAAACTCATCCACCAAGGCAAAAACTTTAATGCAAGAATGCAGTCTAATGTGCAATTTTCTCCACTCCATGCTGACAGTAGTAGTTTGGGTTTGCTGAATTCTAAAAAAATAAAAAGAGAAAGTTACCTACCTGTGTTGTTTACAGCATGATTTAAACTTGGTTATGGCACTAAATGAGGTCATTCACACAATCAAAAACTGTGTTCTACCCGGGTTTGGGACTTGTGTGTGCTCCCAACTTTAGGTTGTGTGGAAACAAGGTAGGAGGAGAACCTGGGCAGAAGTGATTGTGTGGAAGTAAGGTAGGAGGAAAAGCTATCCAGGTTTTCCTAGCACCTTGCTTCCACACAATCACTTTTACCCAGGTTTTCCTCTAATCTAGCTTCCACACAGCCAAACCTGGGAAGAACACAGTTTTTGATCATGTGAATGACCTCCGTGTCTGTTCCAAATGTGAATCCTACTGTGACATAGATGCTGTGTCAAAACTGACACACAGCAGCAAACGCATTCATGGCTTGATCCTGTCAGCTACTGGTTTGGCACAGAAGTAGGCTTCAGTGCTCAAAATGAGTAGTGTAGTAGCAAAGACCTGAGCTTTGAATCAAAACTTCCCCCATTTGCCTCTCATCTCTGCTATGAATTCTAGGGGCCTATTCTTACGGCCACTGACAACCAAGCTGGGCATGCTCCTGCAGAGTGTGATATGAAACCCCAGGCTGTACTGGGAATTGTAGTCCCACCGCCGCAGTTAACTACAGTCAACCACTACAATTTGATCATAGTTCCCAATCTATATATATATATAATCCTCCTGGGTGTGCCTTTAGAATGTGTGTCCCGGCACCCAGCTGATGGGCTGGGTGGCGGAGGCGCCCGATAGGCTGAGGCTGCGAGAGTTTGAGACTGAGGGAAACGTCTGTGGGGGCGGCTAGCAAGGGCAACGAGAGACGAGGAGATGGTGGGTGGCTGAGCTGTGCTGTCAAAGAGGAGCCCAGCTGGGTGGGCGGGCAGCGGTGGTGGGCTCCCGAAAATGGCACAGCAACTCAGGCTGTTGTGGTGGGCATGGATGCTGGGGGCGGGAGCAGTGGACAGCGGGTGAGAAAGAGGCAGCAGCCAGGGGGCAAAAATGACGGGGAATGGACTGGAGCAGAAGGGAGGGGGAAGCGGCGAGGTGAGACTAGCGGCACAGATGCTGTGCGCTGGTTCAACTAGTTGTACTTTTAATTCTAACTAGTGGGCCCAGGCACAGAGCATCTGTTCCGCGGCCGGGCCCGCCGCCTTGCCTCCGCGGCCTCCCAGCCAGGCAATTCTCCTGGGTGCGCCAGGACCAATCAGGCGCCCCCGCAGCCCAGCCAATCAGCTGGGCTGCCGGGACACATTTTTTCCTGGGCACACCCAGGAGAAATATATATATAGATTAGCTGTGGTGGAAAGACTATGGTTGCCAAAAAGGCTTATTGCCAGTAAGCTCATGTCACGCTCTGCAGGAATGTGCCTGCCTGATGAGCAGAGTTGACCCTTTAACTACGATTGTGCCGGTCGTTATAACAGGCCCAAGCTGGCTTTCAGCAAGCTGCTTCCTCTCAGCCCCAACTGTGATATATTGTTGGGATCACAGCAGGTTAATTCTTGTGAAGTGCATACACTGCTTCAAATTCTACACATGTACTATGCAGTATATTAAGAGAACCAATTTATCATGAAGGTCAGTCAAGAAAAAAGGTAAAACCCTTAACAGCCAGCAGATGGTGCTGCATTCAAACAACATTTTTTAAACTGGTGCTAACAGAAATATAGTATACTGACCTATCAAAAATCCAACGTTCAGCTGCGTTTGCAAAGCAACTATGCTTTTAATTAGAGAATTCTCAATTAATATTTGTTCTAGCATGGTGGCAACTTTAGAATTAGATTTCTTACAATTTGAACATTCTGATAACCACCTATTCCTTTTTATATTCATTAATCAGGATAACCATTTCTATTCATGGAAATAATGAGAGATAAGACAGAACCCAATATTTTTTGGGAAATGCTTTATTCAAATAAAATACTTAATATTAAATGTGCTAAAATGAGACCTAAAGTACACACATGCAATCAAATTATCCACATATACTTGGAAAACACTTCTGTTTTAATATCGTTTGGAATATGTAAAACTATATTTGCCCTTTAATATAGGAGTGCTTTCTTTTCTATCATGTTAGATTTTTTTTTTAACTAGTTTAGAATCACACTGGAATTCTCCCTTCCCCAGCATTTATTTATTAAAATAATTGAGTTAATTTTAAGAGAAGGCAATTTCACTTCATTGCTTAATCCTCTTTGTACACTGTAGGCCAGAATATGGTGAACGGCATTTGCACACATCTGGAGCAACACATTTGCCTCCATGACGACAAGGTAGTTTACACAGCGCTGAAAAACAAACAAAAACCAGTTACATGTGCAGCTTCCATATTATTAAACTACTAGCTTAACCTGTGCAGAGTATCTGCGCGCTAGTACTTGATTGCTCCCCTCACCACCTGCCACAGCCACCCTCACCTCAGAGATCTCTCCACCTCATCTGAGCCACACTCCTGCTCCTCAGCCTCCATCTGGTTGCTTCCATCCCCCTCACCCATCTTGGTCACTCCTCCATCCCTTTACTCCATTCCCCTCACTCCTCTTGGTCGCGTCTGCCGCGTTGCGGGCACCTATTGGCCAAGCTGCAGCCCCCTACCCCGCCATAGGAGCAGCAGCAGCAGTTGACAGGGCCCTTCCTTGCTGCTGCCACCATGGCCACTCGTTCCCCTCAGGCTGCTGACAGGCCCGGGCCCATCTCTTGCCTGCCCACCTCCCTACGCTAATGGCCTCAGTAGCCCCAAACAGCAGCAGTGTTTGACTGGGCCCTTCCTTGCTGCCGCTGCCACCATATCCGCACTCGTTCCTCTCAGGCTGCTGACAGGCTTAGGTCCATCCCTCACCCTTTCTTCTTTCTCTCTCCTCTACTTGCTCTTCCCCGTCAGAGACGAGCGCGCGTGCTGAGAGGAGGGTGCATGCGCGCCGCTAGCGCTCGTCTCTTTTCAGCCTTTACAAAGTTTAAAGCCTTTACAAAGTTTTTACAAAGCTCGTCTCTTTGAAGCCTAATACAAATGACGACGGGGGGCAGGGGGGCAGGGAGGAACTCTGCCGCCCCAAGAAGATTTTTCAACGGACCAGCGCCGGAGGGGGAAGAGCGGCGGGGGGGGGTAAATACTACCACCACCACCCGCTTAAAGAAACAGTCCCCTGTCCATCTGGACCGCGGCGGTCTGTTCTATTGTGCCGGACCAAACCGTGCACACTCCTAACCAGAAGTCTCATTTCCACTGCCATTTTTGAGCAGGTAAGAAACAGTATGAAGTTTTTCACATCCAGCTTTTCATTCGCATCTCCCCGACAATGGAGGCTGTGTGTTCACATATCAGCCAAATTTACCCCAAAGCCCCTGCGAGCTATCAGGAAGCACTTCACACACAATTCGGGTTTTTCATTTTGCCCGATTTATATCTGGGGTAAAAATAAAATCAACTTTTTGTGTTGGGTTTTTTGGGCAACTTTGAACTTGCAAGTAAAGCCTTGCAGAAAGCCTACAGTAAAGCCTGCTGTCTGGGAAAGCTCCCGGAATCCTTCTGAGCAATAGGAGAGGGATCCCACTGTTTCATACCATCTCCATATCCCAGTGGAAATGATAGAAGACCTGATTCTCTCCTAAACCCTTTGCCTGTTTACCAGAAAAGGATCTGAGGAAAGAGAAGCAATTGGTGGCAACCAAAACCACTAGCTGGCTGGCTAGTGAGCTAAGCCCAATATCTTCCTAAAAGCAGGGAATGACATTGAGCAGGATGATCTGATTGTAGGAACAGGGTTATATTCATGAGTCTACCTCACCAGGACCATATCCTCAGCAATCAGGATCCTGGTGTACATGTGTGGTGCTTCTCCAATTGCTATACCAGTGGATGTTTGTGCATGTCATAATTTCTTGTCAAGATGCATTCTAAATGTGAAGATGAAAGAAAGCAGTTGCTTTCCCCCCTAAATAATCACTCTGGAGATACTGCAATTCTGCTCAAAACAACATGTAAAGAGTTTGTGCCTTTCTCTCCTCCCTTTTGCAAGAAATTTTAAATATCAAAAGGTTAGGCACAAAGACTTGGGCAGTTGTCCATACAAACTCCATGTGTGCCACTGAACTTTGTAGCAACTTCCTTGTTTCCATCTTTGCTGATCAGAGATCCCAAGACAAGCTATCTGGCCAGGGATGTGATCTGCGGGAATTCTTGCTACAAGGAACTAGATTCTGTTCAGCAATCTTACCGGCCTGAGTGTTTCTGCAGTGCTCTGAATCTATACGACTGGCATTTCAAAACAGTCCTTTCCACTGCTTATTCATTTCAAAAGGGTTGACACAGAGTATTAATCCAGAGACTCAAAGGGAAATAGCTAAGTACTACTTCACAGAGACTTGGTTCAAGGGGAAGCTCTAGAAAGCAAGTCTCTCCCTCTTAAGAGCAGGAGAAGTGGCCATTGATGATTCTGCTGTTCTTTGAGTGGCATCATATCAAAAGAGAATTATGTTGCAGCTGGATTACAATCCTTAAATCTGCTACCCCTACTGTACATATGGTTAACATCCTGAATTGTTTATTACAAGTACAGTTACCATGCTGATCTTAAAGAAAGGTAGAAGGTAGCCAAACTCAATTCAAATGATTTTCTGCCGATGTAACTTGGAAACTTACCTCCCTCTGTACACACACGGTGGGCCACCTCTAAAGTCCAACCCTTGATACAATCAGATGGGGATGGGGTTGTAGCTCAGTGGCAGAACATCTGCTTTGCATGGAGAAGGTCCCATGCAAATTCAATCCCTGGCATCTCCAGGTAGGGCTAGGACAGACTCCTGCCTGAAGCTTTGGAAAGCCGCTGCCAGTCAGCGTGGACAACACTGAGTTGGATGGACCAATGCTCTGACTCGGTATAAAGCAGCTTTCTATATTCCAGATGTAGCTCCAGGCAGAGACATCGTTGACATTCACCTATCTGCTTTTAACTGAAAGCGTTCAGACCCTGTTCTCTAACCCACTTGTGCTTCCTTGTATCCAATACTTACTACTCAGCCTGGTAACTCATCTGCTTGACTCTTATCATCTCTGGAGGACTCTACTCCACCATTTACAAACCACTCCATTAAGAGGTTTGTTTGACTCTGCTTGTATGATTGATTAAGAGGCTTCTGGGTCAGCAGTAGCTATGGAGCTTCTGGCTATCCCCAAGAAAAAACTCTACTTTTTTTGTTGCCCTGAAAAATCCTAAAGATTACTATCTGTCAAAACTCTTGTCTGTAGCAGTAGTAAGATCATTGCTTCCACCCATCATGCCCTTACTTCCTCCAAACCAGCAACTGGGTGGTAATGGACATTAAGGTCCAAGAGCAACGTCCACAGAGAATAGCCTTAATTAGATGCAGGGTGCATTCTACTACAGGCTACTGCCATGTAACCTCCATGCATTTCAGTGGGGTTTCCATGAGGATACAGACAGGCAATCAATCCTGCATAATGGACTCTTCAGTCATCTCCCACTTGACGAGGTCATCTGAGGGGGCTCTGCTCCGAGTGCCTACAATGAGGGAGGCTCAGCTGTCATTCACCTGGGACAGGGCCTTCTCTGTTGCTGCCCCCAGACTTTGGAATGCTCTCCCAGTGGCTATTTGCTCCTCTGTCTCCATCACAGTTTTTAGAATGCGTGTTAAATCTTGGCTTTTTATCCAGGCTTTTATATGATTGTATCTACTGCTGCTGATTTGTATTTTGTACAGGTCTTATGCTTGTATTTTAAATATTTTAAGTCAGATTTGTTTTATATTTTAGCTCAATATTTTAATTGTGTCATTTTTATAGTATTTTTTATTTTTTGTGTGAACCACCTTGGGATTGTCTTGATGAAAGGCAGTATAAAATTTAATAATGATGATGATGTCAATTGATTTTGCTTAGCATACAAGAGCCATTGAGTGGAGGGAGGCAGGTTCCTGATGGCAGCTACCCACCAAAATCACTTGGGAGTATCCATATCCCGCTGCTGCTGCTGCTGCTACTATGAATATTTATATACCGCTTTTCAACAAAAGTTCTCAAAGTAGTCATATAGGAAAATAAATAAATAATAAATAAGACGGTTCCCTGTCAAAAAAGGGCTCAGGATCTAAAAGGAAATAAAAGGTAGGCAGCAGCAACAACCACAGGAGGGATGCAGTGCTGGGATTTTATAGGGTTGCTCTCCCCTTGCTAAATGTAAGAAAAACATCACTTGAAAAGGCACCTCTTTGCTTAGTTAGCAGGATAAATAATAGAATGTGCTCTATCTGTATAAGGTATCCCCCTATTTATCATATCTACATACATGAGAAATGAGAGGAAAAGGTAGATGCAGTTTGTACAGCTACAAGCACCGCAGCTTTGGCAAGTGTTGGTGATTATGTCAATCAAAAGGCCTCAGACTTCCTCCAAAAGTAAATGCAGCTCACCTAAATGACAGGCCCCGCCAACCCATCCAGTTGCACAGCTGCAGATTCCAGGAGCCCAACAAATTCCTCCATTCCAACATCCTTGAGGACAAATTGCTGAAGCAAAAGATCAAACAAAGTTATCTGCCTAGCTTTCTACAGATTATACTGATACTGTGAAGCATTACAAAACTTTCAATGAAAATATTAAGTGTTCCCCTCGGAGACTCTACCATAATTAAAGGCAGCCAAGACATAAAACTGTCAGGTGGGAAGCTGCAGTTTAGCTGTCAGCCCAAAATGCAGTTACTCTTGTTGCTATTGTTGGAGGTTCTGGCCTTACACAGTTCAAAAAAGGACTATCTGGCTCTTGCTCCTCAGATAATGAGGCGATTCTCACGATCACCAGGGTGGGGAAGGCAGGGTAAACCTGACCTTCCCCACATCAAGGGGGAGGTAGTGGGAGCGCTCTTGCACACAGGCTGCCCAGCTCCGTGAAGCATAGAGCAGGGCAGACGGATCCAGGGCCAGAACCTGTTGTTCCGGCCTCCAGGCATCCCACAATGCAATGCTCAGCACACATTGCATTGGGGATTCCTCTGTCAAGACAGGCACTCTATGCGCCTGTCTCTGTGTCTCATCAGTCTGAACTCAGCCTGAGCAGACACACAATACCTGGCAGCTAAGGATGCGAGCGCACCCTAAACATTGTCTAGCAGCCGGGTCTGTTTAGAGGGTTAGGCACGCGGGGAGCGGAGGGATCTGTGAGGATTGCACCACTTCTCACAACTAGCTTAACCCAGGTTGGGTTAGGCTGGTCATGAGAACAGCCTCAATATATTTTGTCATGTGAATTAGCCCTATAAGACACTGACTCACCAACAACCCTAAGAAATCCATTTGGGGGAATTTTTTTTTTTTTAAGAGTAGTTTATATGTGTTATAAATAAACTGAAATCTAGAGATCTCTTGGAGAATCAGCTGTGTGTATTAGAGGCAGGCACAAAACATTTTTCGTTGTAAGTCCCAGAAATAAAATGAGGATCGCTGGCCTTGTGGTAGCAAGAATGAATTATCCTCTTTGCTAAACAGGGTCCACCCTGGTTTGCATGTGCATGGGAGACTGTTTGTGCACACTGTAAGATATTCCCCTTAGGGGATAGAGCTGCTCTGGGAAGAGCACCTGCATGCTTGCATGCAGAAGGTTCCAAGTTCCCTCCCTAGCATTTCCAGACAGGTTAAGAGGGACTCCTGCCTGCAACCTTGGAGAAGCCGCTGCCAGTCTGAGTAGACAATACTGAACTAGATGGACTAATGGTCTGACTCAGTACAAAGCAGCTTCCTATGTTCCTGTTCCAAATGATGTGCACTGCCATGAACTAAGATGTTCTATTGCAATAGGAAGCTACATAAGCACAGACAGAGCTGTTCTTGAGCATCCCCTAACCGCCAAAGAGATAAAAAGCTGTATCACAACACAACAACACAAGAGGTACCACTCGGTGCAATAATCATATAAAAAGAGTTGTCCCTGAAGAAGGGTTCACACCCCAAACACACTGGCAGACATGATGTACAGCATTTCAGTGCTGGCACACGCAGCAGTGGGGCTGCTGCCAACTCGTAGGGCAGCCCCGACACCGTTGAGAAGGAGAAGATGCGCAATCAATGCTATTGCAGAAGTTGTTACTCTAGTAACAACTCTGCATCGGACAAAGTGGGCCGTCACCCACAAAAGCTTATGCTCTATATCAGGGATTCTCAACGTTGGGTCCCCAGATGTTTCTGGACTTCAACTCCCATAATCCCCAGCCGTCTGGGGATTATGGGAGTTGAAGTCCAAAAACATCTGGGGACCCAGTGTTGAGAACCCCTGCTCTATATAATCCTTTTATAATCCTTTCATCTCTGAGTGTCTCCTGTTTCTTTTCAAATGCTACTGCAGTTATTCCCATTACAGCGAATAGCTCTAATAGCGCTGCTTGTACCACCGCTCCATCTCAACAGCGTTGGGGCTGCCTTACAAGTCTGCAGCAGTCCTGCCCAGAGTGTCCCTGTGCCAAAATGCTGCACATCATGTTGGCCACCTGTTTTATAAACTTTCCTAGCACACCTGAGGTACCCTCTTCTCCCTTGATTTTCAGCCACGAGAGCCAGGGTGCCATAGTGGATCAAGGGTTGGATTGGGAAGAGAAGATTGCATTCAAACTATCACTCAGCCATAAGGCTTCACGGGTGACTTTGGACCAGTCATATGCTGTCACTTAATCTACTGCGCAGGCTTGCCGCAACAATAAAATGGAAAAACTCTGTGCATGTCACTCTAAACAAGGGCTGCACAACTTCAGCCCTCCTGCAGTTGTTGGACTACAGCTCCCATCATCCCTGACAGTTAACCAGTGTGGCTGTGGATGATGGGAGTTGTAGTTCAAAAACAGTGGGGGAACTGAAGTTGTGCACCTCTGCCCTAAGCTCCTGGGAGGAAGGTAGGATTCGAATGTAGCAACTGATTAAAGAACCCTTACCTTCTTGGCATCTTGTTCCTGTCCAGCCTGAAGCACAAAGGCATTTCACTACCCCATTGACAGAGATGCATTCTCCACCATTCTGGCATCCTCCTTCGCAGCTAACTGGAGGGAAATCGCAAAGACAAAACATGCCAGGATCAGCCCTCAAGCCAACTGCTTCATTCCAAATATTTTTGCCCCTCCTAAATAGCCATTCCATGATGGAGCTAAGTCATCTAGACAAAAAATATAAGCTTTTTCTACATAGCATGAATCTTGTAACTCAGCATTTCCCAAGTTGTAGCTCCCAGAAGATCCCCAGAACAATTCACAACGAATGATGGGAATGTGAGAAAATGCAATCAAGAGGAGAAACTTTGAGGCCAAGGAATTTAACTAGCTCAGGGCCTTGGAGCTAAGCTATGTATTACACTGGTTACATGATAGCTCTCTCTGACTACACAAAGCAGACTGAATCTCAGTTTCAGATTCATATTGGTTTATATGGGAACTCAGGTTAGATAAGCTAGTATCGCTCAGTTCACACATAGCAAGCAATTCTGGCTTGTTCATAACAGAATCAGAATTGTTCTAACTCTTACACAGACAGAGGAAGGGGAACTCATGTTCCTATAACTTCAGGATGTTGCACAAAGTCCAGACTAAATTCTGGCTTTGCAGAGCATTCAAACGGACCCAATCCAAGCCACAGTGTGCCCCAAAGAAGGCACAGAGAGTAGCAATGAGAAGCCATATGCTAAAGGCTCACAAACACCAGTTAGTTCTTTATTTTATTCTTTCTTTTCGCTGAAAATTGCCGAGAATTAACACACTTTTATGACAATATCTTCCTCCATAACCAGGTTGGCATCTGCATTTTCCAGGTCTGAGACACTTCCCACCATTTTTACATTTGGGATAACAAGTTGCTATGAAACAAAAAAGGAACAGAGAAAGTAGGATGAAATGTTTCTGTTAAGAAAAGGAAGAATAGTCTCTGGTTCTTCAGAAACTGTATCAGTGAATTCATACATTTACCCGAACACTGTAGACTAGCCAACAATTAATATTTTAGGCTTCACATTCAGAAATGGCAAATATAAACAGTTAATTTGATTTATAGAAATAATGAAGATAAACTTTCTCATCATGTGAATGCAATACATATAGTGGTAGGAGGAAGGTGTATAATGTAAAAACTACTATAATCCCTGACTGTATGAATAAGCTATTACTCTCAAATTTAAAAAATGAGAGAACATTCATATATGATAGGATCATAATTAGCAAGGGGAAGCTGCTGAGAGGTGGTGTCAAGTCTTAAGCTGTTAATAGAGATGCAAAAGGTAGGAGCCCTTTGGGGACAGGGATCCATCTTATTTATTTATTATTTCTCTGTGTAAACCACCCTGAGCCATTTCCGGAAGGGTGGTATAGAAATTGAATAAATAATAACTGTATGAAAATAATCTGCAACGACATTCTGTACACACCTTTGCTCACTGGCATCTTTGTAAGCAGCTATTGTCAGGATTATTTTGTCTAGGTGCAAAACATGATGTGATGAAATCCCACCTTATCTTTTGCCCTCACAAAGCAGCCTTGATTTGTAGCCAAAGTGCTCAGGAAGTACTGAACCCTTTCGCCCTGCACCAAGAGCACTGGAGACAGTATAGAGCCCTGGGGGATGCCATATAAGTGTTCACGTTTTGAAGAACAGTCTCCAAGTGACACCATCTGGAATCTGCCTGAGAGGTCGGAGCGGAACCACTGCAAAGCAGTGCTTCTCACTCAACTCACCCACTCAGATGCTCCAGAAGGATACTATGGTCAATAGTATCAAAAAAAGCTGCCAAGAGATCCCAAAGGACTAACAAGAGTCACACTCTCTGTCAATTCCTAATTAGAGATTATCCATCTGGCCAAACAAGGCTTGTCTCCGCCCCATATCCTGCCCGGAAAAGAAACCAGTTTGAAATGGGTCTAGATCAGAGCTGCACAACTTTGGCCCTCCAGCAGGTTTTGGACTCCATCATCCCCAGCCACAGTGACTAGTAGTCAGGAATGATGGGAGTTGTAGTCCAACATCTGCAGGAGGATCAAAGTTGTGCGGCCCTGGTTTAGATAATCAATTTCCTCCAGAAATGCCTGGAGCTGGGAAGCCACCGCCCTCTCAATTGCCTTGCCCAATCATGGAAGATTGGAGATAGGTCTATCATTGTTTAACTCTGAGGGATCCAATGCAGGCTTCTTCAGAAGAGGTCTAGTGATTGCCTCCTTAAGACAGGAAGGCATCCTGCCCTCCCTCAGAGAAGCATTTATAATACTGTATCTACCAGGCCTTCTACAATAACCCCCTTGCCAGATAGCATAAACCATGTTGGACAAGGGTCAAAAGAACAGGTGGTAGGCCACACCGTTCCAAGCAGCTTGTCTACATCATCAGGAGTCACAAACTGAAACTGATCCAACCTAACCACATAAGAGGAGTTGCTGGACACTTCCACATTAGACTCTGCAATCATTGTGGTGTCTTGAGTCTAAGTCAGCCAGAATTACACAAGAGTTGTGTGATGGAGTTCTTTTATCCACAAATAACCCATTAAAAACACAGCGGGTAACTGATGGTTGCAAATTGTGATTAAAGGGAGGAGGGGCATGTACTAGCCCTCTCACAACCCTAGAAAACTCTGCTGGGCAGAAAAGAATCGCTTCTTTGCTGCACATATTGCCTGAGCATAGGTCTTCAAATGCTCTCTATGTTGTAATCTGTTGGATTCGAGTACAGTCTTTCTCCACTTGCGCTCCAGTCATCTACCTTGCTGCTTCAGCTCCCGTAGTTCTTCCGTACACCAAGGAGCCAATTCTGAAGTGGGCCAGAGAGGACACTTAGGAGCGATAATATCTACTACCTTGGTGAGTTTGTTGTTGTTCCAGTTCTCCACCATGGCATCAACAGGATTACCGGCAGAGCCAACACTAAATTTTTCCAAAGATTCTTGGAATTCTATTGGATCGAATAACCAACAAGGGCAGACCATCCTAACAGGTCCCTCACCCCTGTGGAGGTGAGATGTGATTGTGAGTCCAACCTTAACCAGATGGTGGGCTATCCATGACAATGGGGAAATCACAGGAGTCATCACCCATGGGACACCACCTTGATCAGAGTAGAAAAACAGATCAAGCATGTGACACTAATATGCTGTCTGATTCATAGGAAGCCGCCTTATACTGTAAGATCATTAGTCCATCTAACTCTGTATTGTCTGCACTGACCGGCAGCAGCCCTCCAATTTCAGATGGGGTTCTTTCCCAGCTCTACCTGGAGATGCTGAGTTTTAAACCTAGGGACTTCTGCATGCAAAGCATGTCTGTCACTGAGCTACAGAGCCTCTCCTCTGAAGGCCCTATCCAACAAAAGAGCAAGCCCTGTCTCATTCTCCAATTCAAGCTTGCGTACTTCCTTGACTCCGTTTAAATCTATTATTATAGTTTGGAGAATATTATTATTATTATTTTCCTTGTTTACACAGTCAGACAGGTGTTATTGACTGGTTTGTTTTATACAGACATCGAGTCCTTCCCAAGGACCTGGGATGGCTGAATTTTATCATCAATACTGTTGGTTATTATAGATATCGTCGCAAAATATAGGCTGTTCCCAGTAAAGCTGCTTTTTTTAATTGGCTGATGGTGATTTCTGTGGCCCCTATGGTGTTGAGGTGCTCTTCAAGGTATTTTGGGACTGTACCCAGGGTGCCAATTACCACTGGGATTATTTTGGTCTTTTTCTGCCACAGCCTTTCAATTTCCATTTGTAGATCTTTGTATTTGGTGATTTTTTCTATTTCTTTTTCTTCTATACTGCTATCCCCTGGTATTGCTATGTCGATTATTTTGACTTGTATTATTATTATTATTATTATTATTATTATTAATTCGATTTCTATACCGCCCTTCCAAAAATGGCTCAGGGCGGTTTACAAAGAGAGATAACAAACAAATAATATAATGTAATATAATGTATATATATAATATAATTTTATATATAATATAAAATATAATATATAATATAATAATATAATGTATATATATAATGTATTTTCCAAAATGCTTCTGGTTAGCATGCGTTTTCTGTAATAAATCTCATCTTATTAGAGAAGCAAAACAGTCTTATAAAAGGCAGCTTTATTCATTGTTACCTCTGCACTGTTTTGTGGAAGATAAGATTAGCAGGCCTGAAGGGAAATGGGGGGGGGGGCACAAGGTGGACCAGAGGCCTTCATGATGCTAGTAAGCCACTGGGAATAACCCCCGGTTTCTAGGCTACTTGGTTGCAAAGAACAGTTCTGGTGGCAGAGGGCTGCTTTGGAGCGGAGCCGCAGCTCAGTGGTAAAGCACATGTTTTGCATGCCAAAGTCCCAGCTTCAATCTCTAGGCAGGGTTAGAAAAGACTCCGGTCTGTGGCGCAGCGGGGAAATGCTTGACTAACAAGCAGGCGGTTGCCGGTTCCAATCCCCACTGGTAAACACCTACATTGGGCAGCAGCGATTTTGGCAAGATGCTGAAAGGCACCATCTCATACTGCGCAGGAGGAGACAATTGTAAACCCCACCTGTATTCTACCAAACAGGGGCATAACTATAATAGGGCAAGGGGAGACAGTTGTCTGGGCAAGTCACATGACTGACTCCCCCAGCCATGCACTAGCCCAGGCTTCCTTCAGTTGTAGTCATCCTCTGAAACTGATGTGAGTGTTAAGACCTGGAGCTACCAGAACAGCATGTCCTTCTCTGGTACCATTAAATGACTTGCATTGTTCACAATTTACAAAACCTTTTAAAAATTAATTTAGGATGATGTTCTATTGTGGCACATAGTTTATATATATATTTTAAAAACTATGTTTTTTTGTTACCACTATTCAGCCTCATTTAAGTTTTCTTTACTTCATGTGCTGAGCTTCAGTGAGGGGGGGGGGCCCATTTTAAAATCTTGTCTCTGGGCCCACTCCAACCTTGCTACGCCCCTGCTACCAAAAGAAAACCACAGGGCTCTGTGGTCGCCAGGAGTCAAAATCGAAGTCTGAAACTCTAGAGTGCTGCTGCCAGTCATTGTAGACAATAATGACAAGATGACCAATGGTCTGACCAAGAAGAACACATGGCTTTATGGCAACAATGAACCTCCATCAAATCTTTAGCTGGAGACCTTGGGATGGCTTCAATTTAGGGCTGGAAGTCATGTGGAATCACACAACACAGCTGAAAATCCTACTACAGTTAAAACTGATTATGTTCTCAAATGGCATTTCCCCCTCATTTTCCCCCTTTCACTAGCTTCTCCCAGAGATAAATCTGCGTCAGTCTTCTCTCTGTTTTCTCAACAAATAACTTTCCTATAGGCCAAATCACACTTTCTTAGTATTCCTCCATGCCAGATATGGCTCACAATGAAAACTTGCTGAGAAGGCAGAATTCTTCATGGATTCTGAGGGATGCTTTGTGACTAACAGCTAAAAGATGTGCCTGCATAAGGGACAAATAAATAGCTGGAAATTACACAATTTGTAGTACAGCTTTTGCAATGATTTCGTGCAAACAAATTATCTGACAAAGTTGAGCTGCTTCTTGGCTCATAAATCATTCATGAGCCAATCCTGATTTCTATGTATTTGCTATCTGCAAACAATTGTCAATAGGATGTTGGCAAGTTTTCCTCTGGACTTTCATTATGGATTACACTGAGATTCAGGTGGATGTAGCAGCAGCACTCTACAAAAGGTAGAAGTGGTTCTGCTTTTTGAATGCATGAATGAATAAATAAATGGAAAGTTTAAAATGGAGAGAACAGGAACCAATGCATAAACAGACCCATAAGGCAAATTGGGGGAAAGGGCTTAGAAAATCAGTTTCATGGCAAACTCCACACGCCCTGGAGTCTGGGGACTACATAATCTCTGCATTTTATGTAGGATTTTTTAAAAAAAATTAAGTGCCATGGAGGGCAGATACCAAGAGGATGAACGATATGCCTGCAGTTTGAAACAGGTTTAAAAGACAAACTAATATGTTTGAAAAGCTAAGGAACACTATGTAAAGGACGCTACACAGTTTTATTAAGAAGCAAGACCAAAATGCATGTTGTGGAGTTGTTTGTCCATACAGGAAGAGTTGTTTCCAGACTTTCAAGAGGGCAGAAAAGTTGTGCCAAACAAAGCAGAGATTATATTTGCCCCTTCTGTACACTCCCACATAATACTGCGTGCTGTGTTTCCTAGTGCTGCCACTGGACAAGTGGCAGGCTCCATAGCAGAACACCATTGTCCACTGTCCTCAACAGATGAATATCTGGGCTGGGCTCCCCCACAGTCAGATCACAATCACAAAAGCATTCCTGATGTCCCTATGATAACGGAGAAGGAATGCGATGTCAGCTGGGCAAGGTCTTGATTGCAGAGCAGGCTATGAGGCTTCCTGTTAGGAATCCTATGGACACTGCCTTGGGAGGAGGAAGTGCCACCAGTGAAATGAATGGCGACCCATTCCAGAGAGGCAGCTCAGCAAGCACAAAAAACGCGTTTTGTGGTACTTCAAAGACTCATAGCTTCACCATGGCATCGGAAGAAGCGGGCTGTAGCCATCAAAAGCTTATGCCACAATTAGTCTTTAAGCTACTACAAGGCTCTCTCTTTTCTAACAGGACGTCCGAGTAAAGGATGGCCAAGACCGGCTAAGTGAAACCCCACTTTTCCCTTACGCATGCTCATACTCGGTAACAAACTCCACTGTGTTCAATTAGGGTTGCGCCCCCAGGAAAGCATGCATAGGATTGCAGCTCTCCTCCTTACAACCAAAGTTCCCGAAACTGAGTTCGAGTTTTCTTGGAAGTTAAAACACCATCGCAACTTTGCAATGGAGACAAACTATGCAACGTCGCCTGGAGACAGCAGGAGGGGTAACCCCGGTGGAGGGGGCAGAGGGCAGCTCCACGTATCAGCAGGGAAGCCGTGCAGAAAGGACACGGGGCAGGGAAGCGGGTGGGGTTAGCGAGCAACCGCGCTGATTAAGAGGAACGGCAGCCCCTCCCCCTCCCCGCCCGCCCGCCGCGGCGGGGCGTTCTATCGATACCAACCATACTGGCAGAGCTCCCCCTCGTAGCCCTTGGAGCAGAAGCAAGTGCCGTTCCTGATGCACAGGCCCCCGTGCTGGCAAGGCGGGCTGCAGACGGCGCGCGGGTCGAAGACAAAGGGGACCGCGATGCCTCGCGACGTCTTGGAACCAGGCAGCGCGCGCGCCAGCAGCGGCCCCCCTGCCGAGGCTAAGAAGAGCAGCCACAGCGTTGGCGCGCGGCTGCTGCGCTCTGCGACGCGCCACCCCATCGCCTTGGCGCGGCACGCGGTGTCGCCGCTCTTCCTGTCCCAGCAGCAGCCGCAGCTGTGAACTTGGCTTGCCCCCTCGCCCTCTCTGAGCCACGGACTCTGCCTCCGTCTCCCTCAGAGCTCTGCTGCTGTTGCTGCTTCCTCCCACACTCTCCTGTTCCCCTTCTTGCTTTTTTTCTTCCTCCCTCCCTCCTTCCCCTCCTCTTCCATATTTCATTTTCTCCGTTTTCTGCTCCCTTTTTCATTCCACTGTCATATTTTTTTTTGCTAGTAATAATCCCATTTTTTTTTCAATCTCAAGGAACCTAACACCCCTCCACCCGCACCCAGTGTTCCTGATAAGGTGTGCACCCACACGATTTTGTATGTCTGCTCAGTTAATTTTAGATTCAGCTCAGGTTGAATCAGGAAGGCCCCATTCTAAATGCATGTGCACATACACTGTCTTGATACTGCCACCCAGAACAAAATTCGTTCTGCACACAGATGAAAAAAAATTAGAGGTGATGTGGATGGGGCTCGTTCCTGGGTCTGCTTAACCAATCAGTCAGACACAAGGACTGGGAATTATTCATTGAGGCTTTATTGCTCTGCAGATAGCAATAGGTAATCGGTAGGCTCATGCTCTCAAACAGGTGCACGTTACATTTATACAAACAATCTAAATGGTGCTGACACCCTAGACACAGTATGGTGGTCCAAGTATCTAGTACGCATGCAAATGATTCATTGTTCGTCTGGTGATTACTCCGTATTTGGTTAGATCCTGTTTTCTTAACTGTGTCAGCGAGAAACAGTAAGAACCTTGGCTATGTGAACAAGTTTCATAGATACAATTTTGCTGCAGTGAAGTAAATTATGTCCCTGAGCTGGGCTGGGGTTAGAAATGGGGTTTCTAAGTAAAATTGAGTTGCTTTGGTTTTCTAAACACGTCAGAGGGAACACTGCCCCCACCCCAATTCCCATTGCCTCATGGTCTTGTCATCTGTGGTTGTAGGCGAGAATGAAACCCCGCAAAAACAAGGGCCACCTGTACTGTATCCAGCATGCTGAAAGGAAAAATATATGGACATCAGTAACCATAGAAGTGAACAGCTAATGGCCTCTGTAGTGACCCAAGCTCCCCTCCCTCTAAAGAGTTAACCGGAAGTGAACCCCTTCATGGTGAACTCCAGGGCTCAGCTAATCAGCACACCAGGTGAGTGGGACCTAGAAAGCTGTTGCCAGGAGGAGGGAGTTCTTTGTTGGGAGGAAGCTAGGCTGGAGGTGCAGAGCAGGACATGTGCCATAGAGGTTGGCTGCCTGAAGATGACTGAAGCCTGGGAAGACAGGATTACAGGGGGCTTGAAGTCCCATCAGGAGTTTGGTGAGTTCAAGGAAAAGAGAAGTTTAGTCTAGGGGAAAGTTTGTTTAGTCAGACTTTGTGTTAGGGATGTTATATTTCTTTGGTATGTGTGCTCTGCATATTCTGGATACTGTTCTATTATAGTTTACCTGCAATGTAATTTAAATAAGAAACACTAGCCTACCCTCAATAACCTAGGGCATTGTAAGAGCTTCTATAAACATTTACGCATGCACTAAGACAACCTATTTTTGTAATCCTAAGTATTCTTAAAGGTTGTGCTCTCAAGTCAGTGTCGACTCCTGGCAACCACAGAGCCCTGTGGTTTTCTTGCTTAGCTGTATCTAAAAGCTGAGAAAGCCTTAGACGGAAGCAGTCTGTAGTAATTGAATAAAACCTTTTTTAGTTATTTTCTTTTTACAAGTCTCTCCAAGTTGGTTTTTTAACTCAGGACAAGCGGGGGCCGAAGGGGTTGGGTTTTTCTGGTGCAAACATGTCCTCAAATGGTCAGAAGCTATCAGTTTTCTTACCACGTGTAGGCTTGCACATGGAAGATTTTTGTACTTGTCCAAGAGCCAAATTAAGAGAGTTTTTAATGGGTTATCCCACCCCAAGCCCAGTGAGTTTCTGTAGACAAAGGGTGGGGTAGCAGCATTTTGAACCTACCGATAATATAGTATAGTATTGGGAGAAGCCTAGCCAGGCAGCTCAGCAGGGATGATTCAGCATTTCTTTCCCTCATGTGAGCTTGCTCTGAGACAAAGGCTTTAATCCGCTACAGCCTCTTTCTAAGAACTGGTCTGACACCATCAGTATCAGGCTATCATTATGTAGCATGGAAAAGATCTGAAATATCTCCCCTGTGGCAGCATCTAAAACATAATCATGTGACTCAACTCTCCATCTTAACTCTTTTAAAATATTTTTAATGTTTTTGAATAAATAAAATATCTCTCTGTTTACTATATAATAAACCATTGGTCACCATGATGTCCCAGAGATCATATTGAAACTCTCCATACAAGGTAAGATCCATGTGGTGAGTTGTTTATGGTTAAGCCTGGTGCCAACAACAACAACAAAATATTTACATACTGCTTTTCAACAAAAGTTTCCAAAGCGGTTTTACAGAGAGAATTAATTAATTAATTAACAAATAAGATGGCTCCCTGTCCCCAAAGGGCTCACAATCTAGAAAGAAACATAAAATAGACACCACCAGCAACAGCCACTGAAAGTACTATGCTGCGGGTAGATAGGGCCAGTTACTCTCCCCCTGTTCAATAAATAGAATCACCACATTTAAAAGGTGCCTCTTTTGCCCGGTTAGCAGGGGTGTAAAGAAATGACCATACAATTTTTTTGTGGCTTTCATGTGAAAGAGATAAAATATAATTACTAGCTCAGAGGTAATTATATTGTTTTAGCATGTAGTAAATGTAATTTGCAGGATATCATCTTTCTATAACAATGCTTACCCACCTTTTCTTAGAAACATCCAAGAAGTTTAGAAAATCTGCATTTTATTTCATTTGAAATTCTCTTATGGATAGTTTGTTTTTCTTAATCTTTAATCATCTCCCATTCTTTATGTAGCCTAAATCCATCACATCTTGTAATTCAATGGATAAAAGTGAACAGTTTATTATTCTTTTTCATATGTTTTTCTCTAGGCTATATATCCATTCATTAGGTTTACTCTCATATGGCTGTTCTTTTGTCTAGATCTTCTGTCTTCCTCAGATTCTCATGATTCTTACCTTTGCAGTCCTAAGAAGCAAAAGATTATTCATGCATCCAAAACATTATTGAGTGACATGGTGCAAATTTACCTGAGCACTTAATCCTAAATTTTTAGATTTGAGGAAACTGAAATTGATGCCACTAAAGTCAGAGCAAGAATCCTGTATTGATTCTTAAATGTGATAAAACATACACATAAAATATGTCAATATCTTGTGCAGTGGTCAATTTTTAAAAAAATAGAAGCCTAAGATACCATCAGGACTGCTAGCAACCAACCTGTATTGATTATCACCACCCTGTTATAGACTCATATTCAATTCCTTCTCTTTTGTTTTGTCTATCTTGAAACCCAGATTTATTAGGGTGTGATGCAAATCCTAATAATACCAGCAAAGAAGCAGTTTAGACAGAGTGGAACTAGGATCCAATAGGGTGAGTTAGTGCTATTGTACAATCTCTAGATAAAGCATCATATACAGTTGTGATATAGTACAGAACTGGGTTGGATGAGGGATAGCTCACCTGTGTGCTGTCCCCAAGGCATTTCTGTCCCTTTGGAGATGGCTATGCTAATGCAGCCATATATACCTACCTACTGTGTAGCAGTAACCTTTTATAATGTTATATTGCACTTAACAGGCGGGCTATAGATAGCAGGATGGATTTGCATCACACCCGGGTGCAATTATAGCTACATTTGTGCAAGCCACTGTACCACTACAGCTGCATGCATTCAGATTCCCCTCTTTAACTGCTTTTAAGAAAGCTACAAATGAGTTGTTCCTTAAAGCTTTTAATTGATCTGATTTTAATTGGTCCCATGTCTGTTTTCTATCTTGCTTTTGTATCTCTGTTTAAAACTCTTGTATGGTATTTCACTATTGTATTTTTATCTGGTTATAAACTGCCTTGTGAAACTATGGGTATGAAAGGTGGGCTATATATATTTAAATAATAAATAACAGAGCAGACCCTCTGGCAGTATTGTACTGCTGTTATGTATATAAACCCAGCATACTAGTTCTGGTAAGTGATAGAAGTAGAAAAACCACCAAATTTGCCGGGGGGCGGCGGCGCGTTGGTTGGTATAGAAAACATCTGTTTCCCTCAGCTGAATGGTGGCATGTTAATTACATGGGAGTCCTTTTGAACTCTTTCTAAAGAGACGTTAATATTTCTGAAATTTTTTTGGGGGGGAAATGCTTTTTCTTTTGCTCTTGCTTTGGACTTTCATAAACAAAAGGCAATGAATTTAGATTGCAGTTTAGGAATGACAATATTCTGAAACATTTCTTCCAGTCAATATATGTTCTATCTATTCTATTCTTGTTATTATTGTTATTTTATGTATTCTTTTTATCCGTACTTTTCTGTAAAGTTTTAAATTGTATTGCTGATCTTTGATCGATGATAGTAATAAACTAAACTAAACTATGTTAGCTTACTGTAAGACAGTTCCTCCAATCCAGTTAATATGATTCTGTGCATCATAGAAATGGGTGTCTACCGATGTATCTGCTCTGTTGGGGGCACTACAGGCTGCTGTATGTATGGAGCTGGAAGTTCCTGAATCCAAAAAGGTACAGCAGTTGCTAAAGTACAGTCTTGGTGCCCACTCCCATTTCACATCAGCAATGTGAGGAGCTTTTGAATGAAACCTCATGCAACACTAATAGCCTGTTGAGCAGGAAGAGAGCAGGGTTACTTGGGTTAAGCACAAGTGCCCTTTCCCCCTCTGTCAGATCCAAAGGAAGTAATAGGTGCAAGAATATATTGATTAAATCCAACGTGTTTTGAACTAGATGCACTCTTCATATGGATAATTCAGAGAAGGCTTCTTTCCTGGAACATTACTGCACAGCTTTTCCATAAAGACTATCTGCATCTATACTGATTTCCTTTGTGTCCTTCTGGACTGGTTAAGAGCTACCTCTTACTGTGCTACTTTCCCCCTGATGTGATAGGTAACTAGCCCTACTGTGAGAAGCTTCATTCATAAGTCCGATATAGAACCAATCTTATATCTGAGTCTAAACACCATTTCCCCTCTACGTCTGTCCCTTTCGAGTGGAACTGAGAGAAGCTTCTGCTCTGTAGTTCTGATTGCTGTTTGGAACCATGGGGAGAGCTTTCTGCAGCATTTGCAGTTCTTTAGACTGGGCTTTTCTACCACATCTTCCTCTGCAGTTTTCTCCATTTAAAATACTAGGAAGCACCAGTTTTTACTAATAGAAATCTCAGTTTTTATGATTGGTTATAGCTGCTGAACAACTTAATATTAACATGATGTTCTTTCTTGGAACACAGGACATTTACATATTTATTTATTCATGCACAGAGCCCAGATTTTAATATGAGAAGGGATGGAGTATTGGCAGCACTCCATAATGCTCCAGAAGAGGATTTCCAGAGGTCCAGGTTAATAAGCTTTTTTTCTGTGTTCATCTGCACTTCCTTTGAGGGTCTTAAAAGGATTACTATGAAATAAAGTGGGGGGAGGGGTGAAACCTTAGCATGAAATATAGTAACTGTCCCCTTCAATAGAGCTAATTAGATGCAAGGGTGAATTAAATAAGCTTGTCCAGGTGTCTCATTGAATTAAATACATTTGTTTAAACATTATCTCTCCAATATTAGGGATTAGGTTTAGCCTCTATCTTTGTGCACCTAAATTCATCTAAGGGTTTATCATTTTGGTAATCTGCATTTTTAAAGAGCCTGAGTCATGCAGATTGTGCTTCATTTAAAATAGAAGTGTTTGTGTACTCCATAGGCATATATTTTTTCTTTTCAAATCATGGTATTACTTAAAATAGAAATGGACAGATGCCGGGCATGTGGGTTCATGGCTGTGGAGCCACACATCCAAATAAAATATACACATTCAAGAACTAGGACAGCAGCCAGAGGCAGAAGAAACACCAGGGAGTTGAGGAGAGGCTTTAAGCACCATTCATGGGAACATAGGAAGCTGCCTTCTACCAAGTCAGGCCATTGGTCCATCTAGCTCAGTACTGTCTATAGTGAGCAGCAGCTTCTCCAAAGTTTCAGGCAGGACTGCCTCCCAGCCCTACCTGGAGATGTTGCCAGAGGCTGAACCTGGCACCTTCTGCATGTAAGTATGCAGATGCTCCTCCACTGAGCTATGACCCATCCTCTAAGGCAGGCCTGCTCAACTTTGCCCCCATCCCCAGCGGTTTTTGGACTGCAACTCCCATAATCCCTAGCCAGAGTGGCCAATAGCCAGGGATTGTGGGAGTTGTAGGCCTACCTCTGCAGGAAGGCCAAAGCTGAGCAGCCCTGCTCTAAGAGGAATATCTTGGAGTGTTCACAGGTAGTCACCCATCCAAATGCAAACCAGGTCATGCCCTGCTTAGCAGATGGGACAAACCATGCTCACTGTTGCAAGACCTGCTCCCCTTTCCCCCCACACCCATCCCACCTATGTCTAGTGTAGCTGGAGAAGACAAGCCAGGACCAGCATTCCGTCTTGGCCTATGTAAATAGGAGCCCCCAACCCAGTTACATCATCTGGTGCTGCTTAGCAGCATACTCCTCGAGGGGGCTCCTTTTGGGGCTTGCCACGAAAGCAGCTACAGTATCTCTTTTAACTGTCCTAGCAGCATGGTTTTTATTATATTGTATAATTTACTGTAAGCCGCCCTGGGGATCTTTTTGATTTCAAAGGTGGTACATAAATCTTTACAATAAATAAATAAATATTTGCATGTTTTAAAATAAAACAAAATGTACTAACAGTCGAATGGGTTAAACTGCACCAAGTCCTACCTGCGTTTACCAGTAGCAATGCTGGAACTAGAGGGCAATTTGACCTAACCCCAGCCCAAATGCTGTTGAATTTCCTCTGTGCAATGCAGCTATGTCAATCACAGGACTTAAATGGGAAGGGGAGGTGATGGAGGCAGAAGCCTCTTTCATTTTTTATTCTAAGTGATGGGAGTGGTGTTCTGTAGTTTCCACCCAAATCATTTCAGCCCATACTCTAAAACAAAAATGTTTTTTTTTTAATTACATTTCAGAGATGTGTTAGATTCATGCTACAAAAATGGAGAAGTCGCAAAATAACCATATGCAATCCTAGTATTATAAAATGAGCATTTTTATTTGCAGACATTAAAGCACTGAGGATCTCTTTAACGGCACAGTATAATATCAGATCTATAGAAGAGCTAGCTGCACATGGTCATCATTTTATCTATGATTTATTACCAGTCAGTGAAAAATTGCATCGCAGATTAGCAACATTGATCAAGGCGTTTTTTCCTAGTTGAAAAATACATCTCAGATTTCAGATAATGGCAGTTTTGGGTGACACTAGTGTTTAATTCAGTTGGGACAACTGATCTGTCATTTAATCCATCTCAGCAGAGTGGTTTGAAAAATATTGAGAAAACGCTACTGTAATTCTATCATGAAAGAAAATGAGATGAATGAGGACAGAGTGAGGCACAGTACATTTATTGCAGCACAGGCTCAATTTGCCACTGACCTGCTGACGTAGAATAAGTGACAATTGCTCTGGGTGAGCAGCTGAATTTCTGCCTCATCACCTACCTATGCACCCCTCCTCTGACTGCTCCCACTGTTAACACAATCCCTGGCAATTTCACCAGCTAGTTATTCACTATACTAACCCTGCTCTCTGCAGAGGTCAGGTCAGAACAGCAAATTGTCTCTCATCTATAACGTTTACAAGAATGGATCTGTTTAGTTCTGGCAGCTGAATTGCATCAAATTCCTTTACACAATTCTTTTAGCATAAAAGGAAAGATGCATGTGGCAAAGTCATGTATAGGTGCAATTGTTCACATCTATATTCCTTAAGTAATCTTGGTTTTGTTTAAAGTCTGTTTCCAGGTACAATTCAAGGTGCTGATTATAATCTTTAAAGCCCTGGATGAGTTACTTGGACCCCTGCTCCTGGCTGAATCTACTGTACCCACTTGACTAGGTTGGCTAGGAGTGTTGGAGTTAGAGTTCCAGTGCATCGATTTTTGCACTGACTATCCCGATGACCACTAGGGGCATTGGGAGTAGAGATAGTTAGTGAGGGTCTCCCTAGCTGTTCCTAGCTGTCCCTACTCTATGACCCCTGATATGACTCCTCAGGCATTTCCTGTGGTGAGTCAGAATCCCTTCTTTTCCTCTTGGAGAGCAGATGGAAACATATCTCTCTCTCCCTATCTATTCATTATGTAGCCTATAGATAGGATTAGGTCTTTCCTATCCAAAATGTAACGGTAAAGTGTGCCGTCAAGGCAATGTTGACTCCTGGTGACCACAGAGCCCTGTGGTTGTCTTTGATAGAATACAGGAGGGGTTTACCATTGCCATCTTCTGCACAGTATGAGATGATGCCTTTCGGCATCTTCCTATATTGCTACTGCCCGATATAGGTGTTTCCCATAGTCTCGGGAACACACCAGCAGGGATTCAAACCGGCAATCTCTGGCTTGCTGATCAGGTCATTTCCCCACTGCATACTTCACCAATAAATCTCCTTAGTATTTAGCTTTTTACAAGAATATCCATGTGTCTTCTATAAATAGCTGCAACAATTAAGCTCTGCATTCTACTCTGTAACTGGAGTGGGTAGCTTCTTTAGTGCTCTGCTAATTAATCACAAAACCTATCACGGGTAAACTCATCCTCCAACACAGAGGGCTCTGCTCCACTTGCCAACGCCCTCTGAAGCTTGCTTCTTGAGTGTATGTGACAGGGCCTTCTTGGTAATAGCCCCCAGCTTGTGGAACTCACTCTTGGGAAAGATCTGCATGGTTCACTCGCTCCCAGTCTTCCAGAGACAATTAAAGATTACTTTTTCACTCAGGCCTTTGTCCAGAGAGTGGTTGTCCTCTGACTTCCTTTTAGTTTGATTTTTAGCTGTGCTTGTTGGTTTTTAGTGCTTGTGGTTGCTTATGTTTATTAATTTGTTGTTTACCACCATGGGGTGCCAAAACAAAGGGTGGTAAACAAATGTAAATATAAATAATGCATATGTTGCATGAATAGATAGGTGCCAATGTTTGTTTTTTAAAGACGTTTTGGAGGAGACTAAAATGATTGATTTATCTTAGCTTGTCTATAATGGTTTGATAACAGATTCGAATCCCAGAATCCCATCATCCTGCTTAATATGAGACACAGTCTTAAGCATCCATCATGCAGGGAGGATTGAAGAACATGGTGCTACTATTGTTCTTTTGTACTAGAAATATGGGGGTGCCCAGCTGAGCCTAATGGATTATATGATTTTTCTTTGTACACAAGAAATAGACGCAACATTACCAGGAGCTAGATTAGTAATTAAAACTTATATAAATTATGAAGCATTATAGGAAACTCAGAGAAAATAGTTTGGTATCTTGTCATGCTGTTTTGCTTTTAAAAGCTGGGTGGGGGGGAACAACCATGAACATACAGAACCAGACTACAATTGCTTTGATTCATCCATTTGCTTTGATTGTGAAAAGATTAGTGCAAACATTAACTGCAGTAAATAGAAGACAAGCAGTAATTCAGCCATCATGCTGTAATCTTTATTAGGCTCTTATCTTTCTGAAACATTTGGTAACAGCCAAGCGAAGAGCCTTTCAGAATTAGCCAATAGCTGCTCTTCCATTTTTACATGTGGGGGGAAAATGCCCCCCCAGTTCATCCAGAGAGGCTGGATGAAATCCTCTTACTAATGAATTCACAAAGGATGATCATTGATTGCTAAAAATAAAGGGGGAGGGGAGTAGCATCACATGAAGGTCATTGAGGTGAGCAGACACATTTTCCAGTGACAGTTGAATGTAGATCAGTCTAGATTTTCAGTTCCAGAATTTCAACTCTGCTTGGGAAAAGATGGCTATGTTTGCACCAGTTCTGGATGTTCCCTGCAGAATATGTTCCAGAACATACTGTAGAAATTTGCCACAGTGCACTGCATGATAAGCCATGTTCCTCATTAGTGATCCACTTCCAGGGTCCCCTTTCCCCATCCCCACCACAAAAAGGTAATATCCCATCAAAACTTGCTTTTTCACTATGGAGAGGGTCAGTATCCACGTTCTTTCAAGCATCACATTGCTTGAAATAATTGACTACTTGTGAGCAAATTTACTCATAAGTAGCTGCAACAAGCCATTTAGGTTCATAAGAAGCCACATTACTGTACAGTGGTCCCTCGACTTATGAAGAACTCGACATCCGAAGATTTCGACATACGAACGACAAAAAATACCGGAAGTCGTTGCCGGTTTAGATGCGGCTTCCTCGACCTACGAATCTTTAGATGCGGTTTCCTCGACTTACGAGTGTTCCGGACCTCCGTGGATGGGCTTTTCGACTTACGAAAATTCCGACCTACGAACGTGCATTCGGATCGGATTATCTTCGTAAGTCGAGGGACCACTGTATACTGAGTCGGGCCATCTAGCTTAGGATTTTCAGCACTGAGTGTTCCAGACAGGTGTCTTTCCTAACTATACCTTGAGATGAAAAACATTTAACCTGGAACTTTCTATATGCAAAGTGAGTGCTACCATTGAGCTATGCCCCCTTGATTCAGCTATAGCCTCATTTCAAGTGGCAATGTGCTATCATAATCAAGATAATCATTGCAAGCAACCATAGCTAACGTGCTTTTCCAAGCACTAATTTCCTGCATCTGCTTGTAGTTTAACTGAAATACTATCAGTCCACTTTCCTTGTTAAAAATATTTTTAAGACTCAGTGGGCAGCATCCAAACTAATTAGTCATGACTGACTTAAATCCCATTAATTTCAATGTGGCAGTCACCACTAATTCAGTCTGGACGTTGCCCTTTATGTAAATCATTGTCTATATGTTCAATCTTAATTCTTGTTTTGTTTTTAAACAAAATCCTGCTCCTAGTCTTTGTACATATGTAACATATGTGGATGTGTAACAAAATACTTATAGGGCACATAAGGACAGGCCAAAATGATAAGAAATATAAGAAATATTCTGGTATGGCAGAGAGCTGTTGAGCAGGTAAAACCATTCCACGTACTGCAGCCCTGTTACGGGAGAAATCACTCTTATGGAAGCTGTGCTACCTTAAGAATTTTTACAGAGCAGGAACCCTGTTAAGCATGGAATGTTACAAAGTTACCCAACATTCTTTGGAATGTTACCCAAATTCTCTTTTAGAAGCTAAACAAATGGGGCCTGAAACAAAATGTTGCAGCGTATCCTCAGCTCTTAAGAAGAGTACCCTAATTATCAGGGCCCCAGCCTACCTGGAACAGGAGCTTTGTTCAGGAACAGCTTCAGGACTGGGAAGGTGAAATTGACATATTTTTTCTTTCTCACTGTGCTAGAAGTTCAGGTTTGGGACTAGCTACCGGCCAGGAACTTGATAATTTTATTGCTGTATAATGTGTGTTGGGGTTGTCTTCAGAGTACCTAAGGCAAAGGTTTTCTTTTTGCTTTAATTTGTTCCAAATTATCCTGCAGAGTGCATGGAAGAGTGTTTTGTCATCTCACAGAATGTATCCCCCCACAAACCTAACTCTCGCTCTAAGATATTAGGCTTGAGCAAAGCAGTCCTGTGTTGCTTCGGAGGCCACTTTAGAACTCCTGAAGGGTCCTCTATTCACTTCAACCCCCTTTGGCCCCACTTATCACTTTTCTTCAAGTTGAACCCTCCAGTCACTCAAAGCTTTGTACTCCTACTTTAAGCCCAGGGCCGGCCCACCCACTAGGTGAACTAGGTAGTTGCTTAGGGTGCCAAGCGGGGAAAGGCACCGACAGCCTGGGCCACCGGTTGCCCCCACAGGTGGGAGTGAGGCTGCAAGCAAGTAGGTGCTCCCCATCCCCGTTGCCGGCTTGCTCTCCTCACTGCAGCAGGACACCACTCCTGCTGCTGGCCCACCACAGCACATTATAATCATGTCACCATGGCAACATTAAAATATGACGTGGCAGGCCGGAGGTCGGGGCGGCAAGGAGAACAGGCAGGCAACAGGGTCTACTCACTCGTTTTCCTCCCGTTGCAGGCTGCTGTTCCTCCTGGCAGCCTGCCAAGACACATTATAATCACATCACTGTGTCATGCATACACTGCATCATGCATACATCATCCATTTAGAGATTGGGAGAATGAGTGTAACTTACCATGGCATTAAAATCTAATAGGATATAAGTATCTCTGGGGAGAGTATTGCACAACCACCCATGGTTCATTGAGCCCAAGTGACAGAGTTCACATTGGTTAATGAAATATGGAGGGGAGGGGAGATTTGGGAGCCTTCGTATTGGATAATCATATTCTGTGCACAATATACAAAAGAATAGTAATGCTCAGCAGAAGTGCTGCCAGTCCAAAATATCATGACACTGTTTAGCAGCTTAGTTGAGGGAAGGAATTAGAAACAATTTAAATATGGAAGACTATAGTTAGCTGTGATGGAATTCATACAAGATCACAGTGCTGAGACCATTTTTAGGTTCCCCCCACAAAATCAGATTTTTTTTTAATGATTAGAAATAATTTCAACTTCATGACCTGAAACTGACTCCTTAACCTTTACTTTTTGTAATTGGGGGAGCAGGGGGTGGTGGGAGGACAAACTTCTAAATTTGGTTCTGAATCACAGCTTATTTGAATATATACAGCCTGCAACCCACAAGCTATCCTACTTCTAGACTAGAGAACACAGATCTTTTGGGAACATCTCCTATGGAAGACCTACTTACTATAATGAATGGGAGTTGCACAAGTCACAGCTGCAGATGTACGTAGAAGAGCTCTAAGAAGCTATAACAAGAATGGCAATGATGGAAACATCATTGGTAAATATGGTATTAATAAAGGTAAGGTAAAGTGTGCTGTCAAGTCGATTTTGACTCTTGGCGCCCACAGAGCCCTGTGGTTTTCTTTTGGTATAAAACAGGAGGGGTTTACCATTGCCTTACCATTACTTCTCCCTCTCAATATGAGTTGATGCCTTTCAGCATTTTCCTATATCGCTGCTTCCCAATATAGTACCAGCAGGGATTCGAACCGGCCCCCTTCTGCTTGTTAGAAAAGCATTTCCCCACTACGTCACTTAAGGTGACATGGTATTAATACTAATATTAAATATGGTATTAATACTGCATTGCTACAAACGTTACTACTAAAGTAAAACTCACAAATCTGAGAGATCACAACCACCTCCAAATAATGAATTATAAAATATAATCATGTGCATGATCAAAAAGGAGTCAATGCCATATCCAGCCTTAGGGATTTCAACTGACCCTTCTACAGTAGCTTATAAGATCAATGCTTTAAAAATCTAAAACCTTATACACCCATATCTGGTACAATCATTATTTGATTTGTAGTCACAAATCTTATCTAAAAGCCTGTGAATCCTGAGTTATATTAATGAGGGGTAAAAGAAGAATCTCCAAGAAATATGGGAAAGGTCGGGTTTTACTGATAAAATACTTGCAGCAGTGATATTCAGCCTCAATGGTGAGCATAGTTTGAAGTTGCCTGTTATATTTCACATACAATTTCAAACTTTTGCTTCTAACTTTTAACGCCCTCTGCTTTGAATGTACTGACCCTCCTATTCTTTCCTTTGTGCTCTTCATTCTTCCCACAGTCATCTCCTTGTAAGGCCTCTGCTTTTTGTTCTGCTATGCATATCCATCCTTTCCATTTTCTCTCCTCATGCTTGGAATCCTCTTCTTGTTAACATGATACCTGGATTGCTTCCCCACTTTCTTACAATCCAGGAAACACCCTATATCCTGTGTCTCATCACAAAAACGAGAGGCATCATTTTTCACTTCTTGCTTTTAGTGCAAAAAGCCTGCAGTCCTATGCACATGTACTTAGATGTAAGTAACACTGAATTTAGTGGTTCTTTCCAAATAACTATGCATAGAATTGGGATTGATGGCTGGCACCATAAGCATTGCTTACATATGTATCACACATAGGTGTGATCAACAAGGCTTCTGTTTTCCCCCAGACTATGGGAAACTCATATATCAGGCAGCAGCAATATAGGAAGATGCTGAAAGGCATAATCTCATACTGTTAGGGAGATGGCAATGGTAAACCCCTCCTGTATTCTACCAAAGACAAGCACATGGCTTTGTGGTTGCCAGGAGTCGACACTGACTTGACGGCACCTTTACTTTACATTTATTTTTTTAATCATATTTTTATACCTCCTGATATGTACATCTCTGGGAAGTTGTACACAGTTAAAACACAACAAATGTAAAAGAATAAAAACAGTTAAAATGTCATAAGATAAATAAAAACAATCTCATAAGATAAAACAATTTAAATAGTTAAAATTTTTAAGTTAAAAGCCTGAGAAAAGAGGTGCGTCTTGAGGGTCTTCCTAAAAGCAAACAGAGAAGGAGATGTTCTTATTTCAGCATGGAGCATATTCCAAAGTTACATCTATTTTACTAGTTGGCTTTGTATTTTTGGTGAGAATTGACAGATCAGGTGAACATATGCTGTTTCTAGGAACAATTACGAAAAACAAAACAAAATTTTTTTTTACATACAATCAGTGGCTGACATCCAGACTAACACTGCACTTGCATAACAATATTGTACTAGTGCAAGAAAGTTTTAGTTGCACAAAGTAACAGGGGTATTTGAACTTGCGCTCTTTGCAAAAATTCCCTGCAAAAACATGGAGAGGTTTCACAGCAGGAAGCACACCACCTTGTTGCACAATCACAAACATGTACGCACTAGCACAACACTAGCTCGGAATGCAAGCTCGACAGCACATCTGGCTAGCACAACATGATTGCAGAAGCACAAATGTAGTCTGGATGTTGCCCGCTATCTATAGGCTGAGTCCATGTCATCCATGATTCTACATGGCCGAGAAACAGGTTTATTGCAGAGCCTTCTTATGCTCTTAGGTAACGGGAAATTACCCCAAAGGAATACAGTAGATTCTGAGGGGGCAAGCTCTGTGTCACATATTAAACCATTCCAAACATAACTGTCTCCAGCCAGCAACCAAAATAAACAACATGACAGAGAACTGCATTCTGTAATGTGGGGGGAGAGGAAAGGCAGTTAAATCCACTATGACACCACCTTTGCCCTTGTATGTGCAGATGCTTTGATGCCACATGGGTTTCCTATGAGTACAAGGGCTTCTCCAATCCCTGCAACATCAGGGAGAGATCTGTGACAGCCCACATCATGAGGGTGCACACATGGAGATGTCCCTGACACCACACTGAAAGGGGAGCCTGTGGATAGCAAGCACCCACCAAGCTCTGGATAGGGGACTCAGTGCTTGATAGTGTGTATATATATGATTTATTTTCAAAACGACAGGTTATGTAGGAAAACCAAAAGGTCTCATAATGCTAGTTTTGTGGATATAAAAGTCAATAGATTGTGATACCTTAACACCTTTGTGATGAGTGCATTGTAAATGCCTAGCTACAACTTAAGTTTTATAAGATAGCCAGTATTTGGTTTAGGAAGCCATATCAGTTGCAGACAGGCTTGGGAGCAGAGCTGTTGCCCAGAAGTGTATTCCTGGGTTGGTACAAATAACATCATTTATCAAACCTTTCTTCTTTCTCCATTAATTCCTAGCAAATTTATCATTTATATATACTCATACATTTTTCTTTGAAGCTGTTGAAGTAGGTTATATTTTCTCTTCAAAAATTTTATTTCCTGGCTTGAAGTGTTCCACTTCAAGACAATACACAGGAGAACTGTTACAGCGGACTATGTTCAAAGCACATTTTTCTTTATTATCATGACAAGTTTGAAAAGCACCTTCTGATTTGACATCATTTGGGAAGGGGAGAAAGTGCACTTGCCAGTCAGAGGATCCTAGCTTTATGGTCTGAGCAATGAATCTGCTAATAAAAGCCAACTAGATGGCCTTGTTGAAGTAGTCATATCTTTCTCTTTGGCTCCCTGTATATATGTGCATGTGCACATGCATGCACACAGCAGATGCATAGTCTCAAAGATCAATGTTATGTTCTACAGAAGACTTGCAATATTGTAAGCAGGTTAAAAAGCTATTAATCATTTCACATTTAATTGTGTAAGGTGAATCATCAAGAAGTGGCAGCAATCATTAAAGAAATGTTCATTTTCTGTTCCAAATAACATACACCATAGAATGAATTAAAGGGAAAACAACCTTCTTATGGTACATATTAGACCATAGTTGACACAGCAGTTGACTGAAAATGAAAACCATAGACCATAGATGGCTAAAAACTCAGGCACTGATGTACAAGAAATTTTGTTGTTATTGCTCATTTAACTCAGTTATGCTCAGTTCCAGAAGATAGATACCCCAAATGCTATACCAGATGGTGAGTTTTGTAGAAGTTACCTCTTCCTCTCAATAATGCCCCACAATTAAGGAACATTGGCTGACATCCTAGCCAAGACAGCAGCACACTGGGAAGACTTGCCCGCACTGTGGAAGGCTTCCAATGCTCTGCAGCAAGAGTACAGGAGGTGTGGATTTTCACTTATCCTTGCTTCCCCCAGAAGTGCTCTGTACCTTTCAAAAATATGTCCCTGAGGGCTGCACAACCCACAGGGATGTATTTTTGGAGGGTGCAGGGCATTTCCAGTAAAAGCAGAGATGGGCGAAAATGGCTTACCTGCCCATCAGTTGCACTCTGCAGTATGGAGCTTAGAAAATTCCCTGCAGCATGGGCTTGTCTTATTAATTAGTAATATTTATTATCATTCATATCATAATCCTTTTGGATCTTTTATGTATTGTAGATAGTGGTACTGCAAATAAGGATTACAGTGTCCGTTCCATTAGTAGGAGCAGTCAGTGCAGCATTTTCCACTATGCATTCCTCATACAAAGGAATCCCCCCCCCGCCACCTTGCCCTCTTGCTAAAGCTGTGTTGTTTGCAGTAGAACAGCAAGGAATTTTGAACTGCAGCCAGTGCAGAAACACATTTGTTTCATTGAGAGACCTACCAAAGCAAGCTTGGCCTGATTAGTGCTTGGCACCCGACTGATGTAAGACAGGATTTCATCCCATTAGCTGTGCAGGAAAACAGAGGCAAAAAAAGCCATTCCCTTGCACATTTCAGGATGTGATATCTCTGAATTTAAACCTAAAATATGATGCCATGAAAAATGCACATGTCCCATAGCATTTTATAGCTTTTCCATCACTTGGTGAACACCAGGACATCAGAAACATTCTCGATCCATTTACACCTTTGTGGTTTGTTAATGACATTGGCGGGGGCGGAAGGGGGGAGATGGTATAGTTAAGGCTAGAAGCCAGTCATTAGTCTTTTTGTCAGCAGCAGTATCTCTGAACTTTATAAGTAATTCATTTCATCCCTTCGCTCTTACCCCTCAGCATAAAGGGACTATCCATTAATACTATGATTCCGTATGGAGCTTTACCGAGAGCCAGTGGATGACCAATATGGGACAAAAGAGGCTTGTAAGTCTATGATAAATTGAAAAGCTGTTAAATTTTCCAATTAAACTTGAACTGAGGGACAGTGCCATCCTGAAATAAAAAGAGAACATTTAATTCTTGTTTCGAAGACTAATAAATCACTGTTGCTATATACAGATATTCATATAAATGGACATTATGTTCCTAAAGAAACCTTTGCTGAATTCAGCAATTTGTTACACATACATTTCCTTCAATGAACATGGAGAATTTATTTGTATTAAATTGATGCCGACAACAGGTGGTGGCTAGTTTAGTTCCCTTTTAGCATAATAGCTGTCAGCCTGGTATGATCTGTGAATAGGCCTCAGTGAAGGGGATTCCAAGGTGATGCTAAACAGTACAGGAAGCCTTTTGGAGTTTTGGTTCAGAATAATTGTTTTTAACGTGTATGCAAGGAAGACTTGCAAATATAAAACTTTCTGATTTAGAGAAATCCATAGTGGCATACACATTCAGATGGGAAACTATTATACTCTGCATTTCTTATCAATATTTATTATCCTCCCTTTTCATCAAAATGCAGCTCACAAGCTATTTGTGATCAACAATACAAACAAAATAAAACTCTTTTTTAAAATGCAGAAATCAAAACAGCAGAAACAGAATATAATAGATAAATAATGGAGCAGCAGGAATGGTGAACGCAGATCCCCATAGACATTAACAGGTCATCAGATGGCCCAGAGGTATCTGAAAAAATAATAACCTTTTCCCATAACCTAAAGGTTAACACAGAAGAGAAAGCAAGAAGAAACCCCTCACTCCCAGGAGAGAGTTTCAAAGCTTTGGTGCCACTGCCAAAAAAAAGCCCCATCTTGGGTAGCTCTTCAGATGGTGGAGGAACTGAGAGCCAGGCATCTGGTAAGTTAATTTGGAAAAGATGGTACTTAAAGAATCTTGGACCAGAAGCATGAAAGGCTTTAGAAATAGGAAACTTTCCATGGGGCCCAGAAACTAACTGGAAACTAGTGCTGTTATCTCAAAATATACAGCAAGTCTAGGGCAAGACACTGAGTTGTGTGTTCTCAGTTATTAAAGGAGGAGGAGAAAGAGTGCAAGAAAGGTCTTTTAACACAGAAGGGGATAAAAAGAGCAAAAACTGCTGGTTCTTCCATCAAAATCCCCAGCAACCCGTGTGCAATACATCAACCTAAAACAGTAAGGTCCGCTGGAGTGCATTCAAGTGGAAAGTTAGCAAGGCAATTCACTTTATCATCTGCTGCAATATTGCAGTGGTGTTCTGTCAAACATGCCAGCAGAAATGGGTAGAAAAATGTCAATAAATGTGTTTCCACATGGCACCGTTTCCCTGGAACTGTTGCAGAGTGACTTTGCAGCTGTCCCAGGGAAGCCAGACACCATTCCAGCTTGAATGTCATGCAACAGTAGGGAGCCAGATGGCAGTCCAATAGGACACCTACCTGGATAGCACAGTTAATGTTTGCATTGAGCAGGAAATGGTATTGGCACAGGAATTCATCTTGGCCAAATTTGAGAAACAAAGGCTGTTCTACTTCCTGCCAAGTTAGTGGCATTCTAGTTAAGAACAGAAGAACAGTCCTGCTGGATCAGGCCCATGGCCCATCTAGTCCAGCATCCTGTTTCACACAGTGGCCCACCAGATGCCGCTGAGAGCCTACAGGCAGGAGTTGAGGGCATGTCCTCTCTTTTGCTGTTACTCCCCTGTAACTGGTATTTAGAGGCATCCTGCCTCTGAGGCTGGAAGTGGCCTATAGCCCTCCGACTAGTAGCCATTGATAGACCTCTCCTCCATGAAGTTATCCAAACCTCTCTTAAAGCCATCCAGGTTGTTGGCTGTACACCATAGTTTTATACTTCATAGCATGCAGCTTTGTACATCATAGCAGTCTGGGACTCCTGATTTAGGACAAATTTATGAAAGTATCATATCCCATCTTGATAAAGTTGTACACAGCAATTTCCTATAGAAATTTAGGGAATTCTTGTTCCCATTTTGGGTTATTTGGCAAATCTTGGGTCTTCGGACAAGAATAAATCACTTGAGTACAGTTGGGCATTGGGTCTTCTCCCATGGATAATAAAATCACAGAATGTTAAAGCTAGAAGGGACCTTGTCTGGCCCCCTGCGCAATGGAGGAAACTGTTAGGGCATCCCTGCCATATGTCTGCCCAGCCTCTGTTTGAAAATCTCCAGTGAAGGAGAGCCCACCACTGCATAAGGCAGTCTGTTCCACTGTCAAAGAGCTCTTATAGTTAGGAAATTTGTCTTCGTGTCTAGCCTAAACCTCTTTTCTTGTAATTTCAACCCATTGGTTCTAGCCTTGCCTTCAAGAGGAAAAGAGGCGGCTGGGACAGTTGGTACCATTTGTGGAGATGAATGACCATTGTGATCACCCCTACAGATGGAAAATAGGTGATAACATTGCAATACTTTCAGCTTGCAGTGTGCTGTTATGCTTTTTTGTTCTGACCATTCAGACCCCAAATTTGTAATTCTTTTTTTTTTTAAGCTTTAAGGATACTGTTAAATTTTATCGATGTTGTCAGAGGACTGGAAATGGCAATTGGAAGGAATGTCCTCCAGAGATTACTCCTGGAGACAGTACAACAATTGGTTCATTGTTACCCTAACCCTTTCCTCTGTGCAAAAATGACCGTGATATTTGTTTGCCGTAAAATGACCATAATCGTTTGTCAAACATTTCCCTAATTGTTTGGGGATAGAGATAAAGAGGGGGCAAAAGTGCACCGTAAGCTGTAAGTGCAACAATGCTATCACCTATTTCCCATCTTTAGGTGATAGACCTTGCCAGAGATCACTATGAGCATTCGTCCCCAGAGATGGTAACAATGGCGAAAATTTGAGGGCTGCCATGGCTCATGAACTAACAAGTCAATTCCTCCTTTTATGTGACAGCTCTTGAATACAGCTGTCATGTCTCCCCTTAGTATTCCCTTTTCCAGGCTAAACATACATAGCTCCTTCAGCCATTCTTCATGCAAGGCCCCACATTTTAAGAAGAACGTGGTTTCCAGACCTCTTGCCATCTTTGTTGCCCTCCTCTGAACCCATCCCAGTTTATCAATGTCCTTAAAATGCAGGGCCTAGCATTGGACACAGTATTCCAAATGAGGTCCCTCAGCACAGAACCGATTAGTCAAGTCAAGTCAAGTAAGCTTTATTACGGTCAGAGACCAGCATAAAATTACACATTAAATGAAGGTAATACTAGAGAAAAGTTACATGTTGATAGAGGTGATTGCAAATATGATGATAGATATTGTGAAAAGGCTAGAATTAAGAATAAAAAGAAACAAGCTGCAATACTAAGAAACTAAAACCGCTAAGAGTACTATTTCCATAATAAAATGCACAGAAAAGATAAAAAGGGGAATTTAAAATAGTAATATAGCTGAAAGTGATTACATATGTGGTAAAAAGCTAGAATTAAAATTAAGAATAGTTAAAGCTTAAATGGTTACCATAAATTGGAGTATTACTAAAAATGGTAAAGTTATACTACATTAATCTAATAAAATATTATGCACTGCCATAGTGCAATTAGTATAATACATAGAGTATGGAGGTGAGTGTTATCAAGAATAAGATTAGGGAAGCCTATCAGCTATCATCCTTCGCTGGATGCCAAGCACAGCCGCACAGAACTTGGCAACGATCTTTGGGGGGGGGGGGTTAGAGTCAGATAGCAGCAATTGAATATAGAAGTGACTTGTATGACCCAGAAGCTTGTTCAGCAGTGGGGAAATAAGGCCGGCACGAATGTCTCTGTAGAACAGGCAGTATAGAAGGACATGCTCAGTGGTTTCAATTTGTTCTGAGCCGCAGGGGCATAATCGTTCTGCGTACGGGATCTTTCTGTACTGATCCTCTATTACTGCTGAGGGGAGACTATGGCAGCGGGCCAGAGTGAATGCCCTTCTGTGGTTTGGGGCCTCCAGGTGTGTTGCAGGAGAGGCCATATATCTAAGCTCCTCACTTATACAAAATTTTGGGACACTGCTGAGATCCACTTGGCGCTCAATGTCCGTGATGTGCTGTTTGATGATAGCTTTTGCCTGATCATAGCCCGTGTTGATCAGGGACAGAAGGGCGAGGCCCAGGGTAGCTAATTTCATCTCAATTACCTGAGCCATATAGAATGGTAATTGTCATGAAGGGTTAGAGGGGCAAGACCAATTGGACTGAGGGATAGTTTAAGCCAATAGGAGAGAGTGGCCACCCACACCCTAGCCTCAATCTTGATCAGGCCTGTCTCCAGGTGTAATGTAGCATTGGAGACACATCTTGGTACACGCAGCGCTGCCCTGAGGAACTTGGGTTGTACCTGTTCCAAAGTCACAATATTGGGGAAAGGGCCCACTTGAGCACCATAGTGTAGTTGAGCTAATGACTTGGCTTGGAACAGCTCAAGAGCTGCAGGGACATAGTGGCCTCCTCTTGTGCGCATAAATTGAAGAATAGCAGAGGGGCTTCTCTGATCATTTAAGGCCACATGATCTCTGTGGGGTTTTCTGGAGCCACCTGAATGAAAAACTACGCCCAGGTATTTAAAATGAGTCACTTGTTCAATTTTATGTGCCTTGATCCTCCAGGAATGAATCTTGGGTCTCCTAGCAAAGGCCATTATTTTAGTTTTGTTATAGTTGATTTCCAGACCATCTTCCTTGCAGTGCAGCATCAGAGCCCGCAACATTCTTCTAAGGCCAATGGGAGTTCTTGAGAAGATGACCGCGTCATCTGTGTATAGTAGAGTGGCAAGGTGTCTCCCAGCGAGCTTAGGAGGACGGAAGTCAATGTTCCTGAGCTGGTCCACCATTGAGTCGATGTAAAAATTAAATAGGAGTGGGGCCAGAATGCAACCTTGCTTGATGCCCTTCTGCATTAGAACAGCACTTGTATGATGACCTTGTGGGCTACACCACACTTTGAATGAGGTGTTAAGATGCAGGGTTTGAACGAGATGTAGCAGGCGCCGATCAATAGTGGAAGCCGCCAGCTTCTCCCATAATTTTACACATGAGATGGAGTCAAAAGCTGCCTTAAGATCAATGAAGGCAGCATAGAGGGAGGTCGTCCCTCAGGAGGAGGAGTTCCCGATGAAGTGCTGTAGGACTAGGCATTGATCAATAGTGGAACGCCCCTCTGAATACTGCTTGTTCCTCAGCAAGAAGCTTTTCCTGCTCCAGCCATTCCCTATGTTTCCCATGTAGGTGTCTTGCGTAAAGTTTACTGATGGTATTAAGTAGACTGATAGATCTGTAGTTGGCAGGGTCATCCTTCTTGCCCTTTTTGAAGATGGAGACAATAACTGCTACACCCCAGTCCTTGGAGATTTGGCCATTCACGTCAATGAAGGTAAAGAGTGATGCCAAGATGAGGGCCCACCAGTCCAGATTGTTTTTGATAGCCTCCGGGGGAATAAGGTCCTCACCTGGAGCCTACTGATTATTCACTTGAGTTCAGTTGTACTCACATGCAGAACTTCATAGCATGTGTGTGGAATTTCTAAGATAATGTGTCAAACTACATGTTACATTCAATGCATTAATGTGGTTTGCCTGCTTGTTTCATCCCCCACCCTCACACCCAAATAGCAGCCATGGGAGAGATGATGTGAATTGGGACTATGGTAGAGAGAAAGCACTTAATCCCCTCTCCCCCACATTGTAGTTCCAGTCCGGATCCCTCGCTTAGGTGGGGGAAAGCATGCAAGAGCCAATAATGTAAGTAACATAAGATCTTTGGTCCAGTATAAACCAAGCTTTGTTGTATCAGGAATAGACCCATTTGGAGAACAGACTTGCAAGCTAAACCACTATGCCTTCCCTTTTTTATATGTTAGTAGTAATGCATGAACCATAAGTACAGATGCATCTATATAATGTTGAGAGAAGGAGACACACAATACACAGCAGCTGCATTAAGGGTTAGAGTTAGGCTAGCACTTAACCTCTGTTAACAGCTGGGTTGTTTAGGTTAGGCGGGCAGGAAGCGTCAGGATCTATTGGGATCCCACTGCTTCTCACAACCAGCCTAATCCAGGCCGGGCTGCCCCAGACTGGGTTACGTTGGTTGCAAGAACAGTCTCCAAGTATCAGAAATCTCATGGTTGCTTATCCATATACTTTCCAAAACAGCAATAATAATCTGATTCAGTGGGAGAGAGTGCCAAGACTGAAGATTTGACTGCAGAAAGGTGATTAAAACAAGGCAAAAATGGCTCACTTACCAACTCTGCAAGTAAAACCACAGCTTCTAATATGATGAGACAAAAAAAGAAAAGAAAAAACACAACAACATGTAGAGGTCCGTTAAATTCAAGCATATGGCTCTGTAGAAGCATCAGCGGGGATTAGATGTAAAGTGGTAGAATCATTACAGTGCTGAAGAGTGTGCAGGAGAAATGTATTTTGTGAAGACAAACAAAACTGTCTAGACAGCTTTCCTTCTGGAATAAATCTGAAGACGTACATGGAACTTGTTGATGATTAATACCAACACAGGGAACAATTCCATCTAGAATATACCACAGTTACAGAGACCTGTTTGAGCTGCTGCTTCTGAAATGCTCACTTCCTAAGGCCCGATTCTCACCAAGGTAGTAATGCTGTGCCTGGGCAGATGACTAGGGGAGCCTCATGGGACAGAATGCTCTCTCTCTCACACACACAGCAGTGGGAAGTGTAAACAACAGATCTTACAAACCTGAGTGCTTTCTAGACTAGCTGCGCAACAGCAGCAAAATGCCTCCATTCAAGCAAATCACGTTTGAAACATAAACAGCAGGGGGAGCAATCTCGCAGAAAATAACAACCCAAAAAACCAGCAACTTCTTTACGTCGGATATAAGACATCCTAGCTCTATATTGCAACGATTAAATTTGAAAGAAGGCATTGGAAATGTGAATGGCACCCTGCTGTCCACGTAGGGACTGCGGCGTCACAACGCAGGAAGTGTGGAAGCACATTTCCGAGATATGATATTACCCCGTTGCAGAGTCTCATCTGGAAAGCACCCTGGAGGTGTAAGACAGATCTTGCACACCTACTATGGAGGTGCCAACTAATAATGCCCTTCTGGAAAGAAGTTGTGAGGCAGATCGACATGGTTTTAGATGTATCTCTTCAAATAAGGGACACCAGTGGTATAGCAAGGTTGGAGTGGGCCCTCAGGGCCGTAACTACCATTGTGTAAGAGGGGACAAATGTCCCTGGGCCTCTGAGGAAGGCCCCCCTCATCAGCTGGGTGTCCTGGCATGTTGGCAAAAGCCTCCACACGGCCAGGAGCACTCACTCGTGGTTTACCGGTGGGGGTGGGGGTGTGCCGGTGAGGTCACAATGTTGAGGCTGCTGGGGTAGGTCAGGGCAGAGTGAAGGCTTGAGCAGGACTACTGATGAAGGCAGATACCAGGGAGGTGCAGAGTCTGGAGCCTGCTAGTAGGTGGAAACAGGAGCAAGGCTGTAGGAGATGACAGGAAGCACAAGCTAATGCTTGAAGGTTTGTGCTACTGGCTGGGTTCAAAAACAAGGGAGGCTGGGGACAACAAGCAAGAGCTGTTCCAGCAGCGAGCAGGCTAGACTGAGTGGCTTATGGAGTGGACGCTTGGAGAGCTGAGCCTAGAGAGTCATTGGTCGCAGCTGGAGCTGCCTGCCTGCTGGCTTTCAAGGAGGACTGCTCACAAGGAGACCCTTTTCCTTGCTCGTGAGTAGTCAGGGTAGTGCTGGGCTACAGTACCAGTGGTCTGACTCGGTATAAGGCAACTTCCTATGTAAGTGGTGCATCCCAGACATTTTTAAAGTGCTGTGAGGCTCAAGCTAGATGTTACATGGAGTTTTGTCTGTCTTTCCTCTTTAAGAAAACAAAACAAAAACAACAACCCAAAGGAAACCTTAGCAGGTTGCTAATCTGAGCAGAGGAAAGGCAGGCTGCTTTACTCTTTCCCCTTTGAAAAATAATCATTTTTCAACTAATCTGACTACATGGACCTACATGTAAAAGTGGTTTATCTAAATAGGCTATAGATCACATTGCCTTTCTATATTTGATCAATTATTATGATACATGTGTTTGTGAGATTTATTTATTTACTTATTTATTAGTTTGTGACAAAGATGATTGGATACACCAGTGACCACCCCCACCCCAGTAACCAAGTAAATTAAAATAAAATAAGCATAGCAGCCACTATGGAACATAAACTGATTTTTCCTGGCAGCAAGACAAGAAGTATCAAGAAGAACTGGCACACATTTCAGGTGAAAAAGAAGTTACAAAAACAATTCATTTTTATCCTGGGACTATTTTGCTGGAGAACCCTATAGCAATGAGATGTTCCAAGAGGAAACTAGTATTAGGATAACATATTTTTCAAATGTCATTTCCTTTTCTTCGGCTGTAAATGGATTTTTCAGACATTGACCGTTTGCTCAAAGGTTTGGGAAAGTTTTCTAACAGAACAGTCCAGTCCAGTGGGCAAGTTTTGGTCCCCTTGTTCCTCTTTCCATATACAACCCATTCATTTGAGTATGAATGGGCTGAATGCCTAACTAGCTGCCCTCCTACAGCTAGAACATAAGAACAGCCCTGCTGGATCAGGCCCAAGGCCCATCTAGTCCAGCATCCTGTTTCGCACAGTGGCCCTTAATCTAGCCTGGCCCTTAACTGCCATTCTGTAGAATAAGAACTCTAGAGTCCTTCTTCACAGCATTGCTGCATAGTGAATACGTCCCTGGAAAGAACCAGTGTGGTGTAGTGACTGGACTACACTACTAAGACCTGGGAGACCTGGATTCAATCCCCACTCAAGCCCTAGTCAAACATTATGTTGAACACTTGTATGAGTGTACTGTACAGTATACACAGGTACAGTTATTCACACATTATGCTGGGCACAGGTACAGCAGTTATCTTCCTACTTGTACCAAGCATTTAAGGAGCCTGTATCCAAGTTCACTTTCAAAATGAACACAGGTACACCCATTCACACAAAAACATGCATGAGTGTGCGGACATCTGAACGCGTGTACAACATAATATCTGAATAGGACTACTGTTATAAAACTCACTGGGTGATCTTGGGCCAGTCGCCTACTCTCAGCCTAACTTATTTCACAAGATTATTGTTAAGCTGGGAAACCTTGTATGCTACCCTGAGTTCCTTGGAGGAAAGGCAAGAGAATGCTAAAAATGTAATAAGTAAGTTAAGCACTTATGGCAAGCAGTCATGCTGTATTAATACCTGTAGCCAGCCTCTGCTGACTGCATGAGAATTCAAAGAAATGTTTTCAGAATAAAGATGCATGGGATTGTCATATTGCTGGCAGACCAAAGAAGCAACACAGAACGGTCTGCACAATGCCACTGTATAAAACAACTAGAGCTGTTGTCCGACAAAGACATCTTGATGTAGTACTGAAATCAAATTAGTTTTGATCAATCCATTTATTAATTTCACATAATTTTGAATGTGATTAATGTGATGATTCTCTTATATTTAGTAGAGGGAGAGTTACTGCCCCAGTAAAGTGTACCTCCAGTGGCTGAGGCTGTTATTGAGGTGTGTGTATCTGTCTTTTTCAGTTTTTATTATTCTTTTTCAGTTTTTAGTTTCTTGTGCATGATTAGTTACTTGTTTAAGGATTTGTTTGTTGGCTTGATGATCCTACTGAGTTGTAATCCAAGACAGATGCTTACCTTTGGGAATTTCCCCCCAGAATGATGCAACTAAATATAATCCATGTGTGAATGTGATTGTTGGCCGCTTCTCTGCACATACTGCCAATTACTGTAAATTATTAACAGGCTAATTGTGAAGTTTTCTACAAGCATTTTAGGAAGGGGCAAACCAACAGCTGTGTTAATGCAGTATCATGCTGGCCTTATAAACAAACACACTGGTGCAAATGTTTAGAATGCTGGCTAGAAACAAATTCCATTAAAATCAAATAGCAATGGTCCAGCAGTGGTTCTGCTGGGTGTTTTCATTCCAGAAACCTCTTACCTACCTGTCTGGAATACATGTTACTATAGAAAAAAAGTTCTCTGTGCTTGAAATACAAACGTGTGGTACAGGAGGAACTGCACTACCCTTGTATTGTATGCCATTCAAAAGTCAATTGCTGGAATCCTAATGCTGCGCTTACACAAGGACATTGCATTAGTGCAAGGATGTTGGCTAAGTCTGGAGCTTGCATTCCAGACTAGGGTCGCACTAGCTCAGACAGGTTTGTGTTTGTTCAAGGTGTGCAACATGTGACACACCTTGTATGTTTTGCAGGGAACTTTTGTGCAGTAGCACAAGAGCACAGTTTTGAGCATCCCCATATCTTTCTGAATCTATGCAATCTTCTTGCAATAGCACAATTTTTTAAAAAACAAAAACATTTTATATCCCGCTCTTCCTCCAAGGAGCCCAGAGCTGTGTACTACATACTTAGGTTTTTCCTCAAAACAACCCTGTGAAGTAGGTTAACAACCCTGTGAAGTAGCACATTTTTGTTACACAAGTGCAGCATTACTCAGGATGTTGGCCACTATGCCTTCCATAACCCATTTTATGATACAGAAGTAGATCTTCTAGCAAAAATGCAAACTTTTCTGAATTTTGTAGAACTGATTCTCAACGAGATAAATAAGTTACTTAACATAACCAGAATCCACCACAGACCTGTACACCGGATGCATTTTAATTTATAGAAATTGAATGAATGAATGAATGAATGAATGAATGAGCAAGTAAGCTCTATATTGAGGATGCTTGCTGTTCTTTAGAACGGTATCTTCTCTTGGACCCAGTCCTGATGCTGATTCTGAACTTTTGGCATAGACCTAACCACAGTCTGCTACATATGTGGACTGGATTTCATACATCAGGCTGCACCCAAACAAGAATTCACTGTTTCAAGTATATGGGTATGCCAGGCTTAATAGTACAAATTTAGGGCATGCTCCAGGCAAAATAAGTGCATAGCCTCTTTTAAATGTTACAAAATGTAGGCTGTACTCTAGCAGGTCTGTCACGCTCCCCTGCTGGGCAGGTCTGTCACACTTACAGCCTTAGTCTGAAGAGGCAAAGTCTGTAAGTGTGATGGAGGGCGCTTCTGTGAGTGGGAGGCTCGCGTGAGTGTGGGGGCTCCTGCTCACAGAAGCGCCCTCTGTAACAATATGTTGCATTAGAAGCAGCAATAGGGAAGTGGAGTTTAGAGGAGGAACAGGAAGTGAAGAGGCGGAGTGAATAGTTCAGAAGGCTTAGCGAAAGAGCATGCAGTAGCTGTATTAGCTACAGAAGCATTCTATCGATAAAGAGAAAGAATTTAATCTTCAGTAGTTTCTTTCAGTCTGAACTATGGATAGTGCTGCATGAAGCACTCTCCATCACACCATCAAAGGCTGTAAGTGTGATGGACCCACCTGGCACAGAAGAGTGATTGATGCGCCGGGTGGGACTTTTGCCTTTTTTCAGAGGCTGTACTCGAGTTCAGCCTCCAATTTGTAACGTCTGAATGAGGCTCATATGTCCCACTGATTTCAAAACTCAAGCAAGTGGTTATTCTCTGTCATCACTAGGACTGAAAAAGGCCCAACTTCCTCTAGATTGTGCTCTTACTCTTTTAAAGAGGCTTCTATAGTTGGCAGCAGAGGTACGGGACACTGCCAAGACTGCATGAGACATCTGCCAGAATTGCACATACATTTGATGGAATGGACTTTTTTTTTTTAAGGGAAAGGCTAGGAATGAAGTGTTAATATTTCATAGACTATTGCTGAAAAATCTGAGGACTACAAGTGATTTCACTCACCTATTCCATTGCTTCTGGGGAAATGAGCGTGTGAGCAGTTTGTAGACCAGCTGATGCGATTTAAGAGCTGTTTAATGGCTTTCTTTCCTAGTAACAAAATTGGCCATCTCTAGTTTCAGGGTATTGCCCACAGCAGTACATTTCTTCCCTGCCTAAAAGGCAGTACTTTCCAGGGCTGCAGGGATAATTCAGGGCCTGGGGCAAAACACAGTTTTGATGCCTTTCTGCTGTACCTTCCCCCAAAATGCTGCCAGTAGACAACAATAGTAATAGTATGTTGGGGGCCCTCAGCCTTGTGGGGCCCTGGGACAGTTTGTCCTTAGCCCTTCCCACGCCCAGCAGTTCTTCTGACATCTGCCGAACGTGTTGACTAGTCAATGAGGGTAACATACAACACACACACACAGAGACACAATTGTCTATTAAGGCATAGGAACACAAAAAAGAGATCCTGAGAGAGTTGAAATACTTCTCCCAGTAGCTGGCAGAATTTGCCAGTCATGTGGCTCATAGTTGTCAAGGCCACTTGACACATTTCCTGGGTTTCCAGATGGCATTTTCATGTGAGTTTCCATAGGCTTTCAGAATGAACTGCATGGGCAGTCATAACTGGGTGCTATATCCAGCAGCAGAGCCATAGCTAGGGAAGAGGGGGGTCCGTGTTTGCCCTTCACCCCTCTTCCTGGTGGCCCCTCAGAGTGAGAGAGATAATGAAGAAAATAGGGAGGGGTGGATCTGGGGGAGCAGTTTCTTTGAACCCATCCACTCAATTATAGCTACATCTCTGACTAGCAATTCTTTAATGAAGTCTTCCCACTACTTTCTGTCTGTACCAGAGGCAGAGGAATGTGGGACATTGTAGGCTGGAGTCACCTCCCAGTGAAGGTTTTGTGTGTGGGGTTGTTGTTTTTTTAAATTAAATGATGTTGCACACTTCTGGCTTAGTACAATTCTGGCTTAATGAACTTTTGCAGCATTCCCTCCAACCCCACCACACATACTCCTGCCAAGACTCCCGTGAAGCTTGGTTTGGACAAAACCACGTTTGACTGCAGTTTTCAGTTTGAAGCCCTATTCATACGTTTGAAATGAAACTGTGGTACACAATTTCAATTCTGAAAATAGGTCCGAAAGTCCCATCCTTGTGAATCACTCATGCCCTCTACCACACCGCTCATAGTTACTGCAGTATTTGAAGAGGCAAACACCGTAACTGTGCTGGTGGGCACTTCAGTGATCGGCAGCCTGGGGTGATCCAGGCTGCCAATCAAGGAAGTGCCCACCATCACATTTATGGTGTTTGCCTCAAACAAACACCACTGTAACCATGAGCAGGGCTGTGGATCGGGGTGAGTGATGCACCGGAACAGGACTTCCAGATCTGCTTTTGGCACTGAAATCGTGCACAGCAGTTTCATTTCACATCTGAATAGGGTGCTTATTACCCTAATAAATCATTTCCTGAACTCATGCTGAATTGTTCCCCTTTCCTCCTGCACAACGGTCAGAAATGATTTGCTGCAATCCTGTGCACACTTTTTTCGGAAGTAAGTCTTATTTAATGGAATGGGACTTACTTCCAAGTCAACATGTATCTATTCTGCTGTTGAGACAATTTCATCTTTTTGTTGTTGTTGTTGTTGTTGTTGTTGTTTAATGTTAAATTGCTGCTCTTGTGGACTGTTCTGCAGCAAGACAATGATTTATTTGGAGTCAACGAACTAAAGTAGCAGCATAGAACTGAACTGATCTTCCCAAACTTCTAGGAGGAAGTTCTAGAATAAACTCTTATAGAATAAGTTGTCAGTTAACTTATGGTTTAGGAATGTTGGTTGCTGCATATCATTTGTGCAGTGCAAAATATATTTTGAGTGCATTGCTGGTGTAAGAATCTGTTTTAAAAGTTCAGTAATGTTAAATTCTCATGTGTGCACTATAACCTTAGTGGTATGGACAATATAGAAGTACTGTATCTTCAACATTAGGATGTGTAAAGCAGAAACATCATTCGAAGAGGCTAAGTAAGCAACACATGTATGAAAACTTCCACTCATGCGCAGCACAGAATAATCTTATCTTCTATTATGTGTTTTGCATTCTCTCTTTTCAAGGAATGCCTCACTTTTAATCACAGTTTTAACAGCCAAGCTGCCAAATGCCTGAGTATGTATTTTATAACTTGTTCTTGTTTTCTGCAGTGTATTTTATGCAATGCATCATTGCTACAAAATACATTATTTCTTCAATGGTGTTTAACAATGAATAAATATCCAGAATAATACCGTTCCATAGGCTTACAATGCAAGAATGTTCACATCATTATTATGAATGCAGAGTATATGGCACCATCTGTTGAGAGAAATCAACAATACATGCTATTGTCGCAAAGTCTTATACATTATAAAGTTGGAGTCTCAGAGCTGGACACAGTTTCTGAAAGCAGATTGAACAAAAATATAGTTCTAACTGCATAAAAACTGGATCAAAGCAAATTGCACTATTATGCTACAGTACTGATCCCCCACCCCCAACTATTTTCATTGCTTTTTAAAAACCATACACATTAAATTATTGGCCTCAATATGAGTGAAAAAGATGTTACAAATATATTGTTAGGGCCCTGAAAGGGAAAAAAGGTTTTAGACAGGAAAAGGTTCCAAAATATTGCCCTTTATATGGTCGTACAGAGCCCATCCTAGGAAAATATCTAGGAAAATAGCAAAAAGGTGCTGCAGCTTTTCTTTTGGAAAATGCTCTTGCTGCAGTTTCAACTTGACAACTCTTTTTCAAGGGTGCTATAAAGTATGCAATGCACACATTGAGATAGAATAACTGCTCTCATGATCATTTTATACGATAAACACTAGATAATTGGACATCTCTCTACTCACTCTGTTATGAAGAGTCCAGAGAGGTTCAGGCTTCAGGTTTTTTGTGGGGTTTTTTAATTAATGCTACATATATTTGTCAATTTTATAAAACTGATATACAATCTAGAACCATTAATATCAAATGGAAATACCAATCAACATCTGGCTTTTTTTCTTTTCTTTTTTAAATATAAAGGGAATGGAAAATGGACACATTTTTCATATTTATTATTTGTATGTATCAGGAGCTGCCTGGTTTGCGGCTGAACCATAGAATCTGCGAGAAACTGCTGAACTGCAATAAAGCCTTACCATATCCTTCCAGAACAAGGGCTTCTTGGTCCTGGTTTGTATATTTGGTGTCACTTCGACTCTGGCATTTTGCTTGCTTCCTGATCCTGGTTTGTCTGCTGTGCAGGTCCCCAGATGTTACTGGACTTCAACAACCATAATCCCCAGCCCCAGTGGCCTGTGGTTGAGGATTATGGGAGTTGAAGTCCAATAACATCTGGAGACCCAACGTTGAGAATCCCTGCTGTAGACAACCACTTTGAGCCTGCAAGTCACACAGCCACACGACCGGTGCTGCCAGGAGCAGCACTAATCAAGTGCACTAAGCACTTTGATTAGATGACTAATCAAAATGAAGGTTGGAGGCAGCAAACCTAGCTATTACTGCTTATGAAAACTCATGGAAATCCCACCAATGAAGGCCACTTAAATGTGGGTAGCCCAGCTTTTGTACCTGGTTCTTTACTGAGGTAGGACAAAGAGAACATAACAACCTATCTCGTCCAGCAACCTGTTTCCCACAGTGCACCCCAGATGCCTGAGAGGAGCCATCCCCCTCGGTGTTTGCTCATTTGTCGACATTTCTCCTTTTTTAGCCGCTCTCAGCAGCTGGGCAACATGTGTGTGATGGAGAGCTACTCTGCACAGCACTATGGTCTGTTCTTCAAAATGGGTTGCATAGGGCTGGGCCCTCCTCCTGGCCTCATGGCAAATCAGAGGGCAGCACCGACATCATGAGGTTTTCCCTTCTCCTGTCTGAAAAGTTCTCCTATGTGTCAGGCTCACAGCTACCATCCTTGCTGGGCTTGCAAAGACAAATGGGGGCTCTGCTCATCTATCAGGACAAAGGTAGGAGCTCTTTCCCCCTGCAAGCCACCCCCAGCTGCTTGTGTGAAAGGGATCAGTATCTTCTAAGAGGAATCAGATCCATTTTCTCAAAAAAATCTGAAAGTGTTGACAGCTTTATTAAGGTTAAAAAAACACAAAACACTACCTCACCTCTAAGTTATTTAATGGATAGCACAATTCTTTCTACCCCCAACAACATTCTGCCACCCCTTCACTCTCCCAAACTAATTGTTCTAGAGTTGCCCCCTGGAATGTCAGCATCCACGTTCAAGACAATAAAGAAACCTGCAGCATAAACATAAGGAGGCCAGAAACAAATGTGATATCTAAAGCAGTGTCGCTCTCTACCATGAGAGCATCCCACAGGTTCTGCAGTGTTAGTCCAGTGTTTCCAAGCTGCTGCAGACCTCTAAGGAAGCACTAGCGATATTGCAAAAGTGCACAGCTACTTCAAGTGGCACACCCTTGCTTAGGGAGCACAACTTAACATTGTTTCCAAGGCAAGTTGTGTTCATGAAATGTAGGCGTGCAACTTGAGGTACTTGTGCAAGACTGCCAGCACTTCCTTAGATACCTGCAGCAACATGGGCTGATGGAAAGTGCTGCCATGACTGTGTGGAACACATGGGCCAGTGTAAGAACATAAGAACAGCCCTGCTGGATCAGGCCCAAGGCCCATCTAGTCCAGCATCCTGTTTCACACAGTGGCCCACCAAATGCCACTGGAAGCCTACAGGCAGGAGTTGAGGGCATGTCCTCTCTCCTGCTGTTACTCCCCTGCAACTGGTACTCAGAAGCATCCTGCCTTTGAAGCTGGAGGTGGCCTGTAGCCCTCCGATTAGTAGCCAATGATAGACCTCTCCTCCATGAAGTTATCCAAACCCCTCTTAAAGCCACCCAGGTTGTTGGCTGTTACCACATCTCATGGCAGAAAATTCCACAAGTTGATTATGTGTTGTGTGAAAAAGTACTTCTGTTTGTTGGTCCTAGATTTCCTGGCAATCAATTTCATGGGATGACCCCTGGATGAGTTCACACAATGGGACCAAAGACCAAAAACTCATGAAAATACAGCAGTGGGAAAGTCACATTTCTAAAGAAAGCAGAAATCATTCTATAGTTAGCATTTGACTTTTCTCGTGAAATTTTGGTTGCACTAGGTAAGACTGCTCTTCCTTTTACAGCTCTGTACATAGACATCCGCCAGATTACAATGGTGGCATTTAATTGATGCAACAAACGTGTCTGAACACAACCCTAAAAAACTTAGTCATGGCTTAGCACCACTGAAATCAGTAAGTTAGTCCTGACTAAAATGTCCCATTGATTTCAATAGAACTTAAAAACTAACTTGCTTTGGGTACCAGGGATCCACAAACTTTGCTTACAAGCCAGCCTATCTGTGGTTACTATCAATCCGCTTTCCCCCCTTTTCTGGCACACAAGGAAAGAAGCGGGTCTTCTGTCATTTGCACTGGGATATGGAGATTGTAAAAAACAATAGGAGTGCTATCCTACTGCTCAGAATGGGTTCCTGCTCAGTTGTTTACCTGCTCAAAAATGGCAGTGGAAATAAGACCTCTAAGTGAAGAGATCTGTATGGTGCTTGGTGTCCACTCGCCTCTGCTGAGCTGGCAAGTGGATTTGCAGATGCCAGGGTACAACCTGTTCTATACATGTTTTCTTGGAAGTTTCTTGGTCTCACTGTGTTCAATGGAACTTGCTCCCTGGAAAAATGTACAAAGGCCAAGTGTCAGGACTGTGCTTTGGTTAAGACTGAACACAGCTTTAGGAACATAGGGAGCTGCTATATACTGAGTCAGACCATTGGTCTGGCTAGCTCAGTTTTGTCTACACAGACTGGCAGCAGCTTCGCCAAGGGTACAGGCAGGAATCTCTCTCAGCCATATCTTGGAGATGCTATGGAGGGAACTTGGAGCCTTCTGCTCTTCCCAGAGCGGCTCCATCCCCTAAGGGGAATATCTTACAGAGCTCACATTTGTAGAGTTTTCTTCTTCTGGAAGCTAATTAACATGCTTCTCATGAGATCCAAGAACTCCATTTCTAGGAATGCAAATGAATCCTCCATATCAAGTCAGCTTCTGCTGGAATATTTAGCTAGGATTTTTTTTAAAAAAAACTAAATATTACTTTAGTAATTACTTTAGCCATCACAGAATCTCTTAAAGGCATGTCCAGACAGACAACAGCATACAGAAGTTTTATTTATCATGCTTCAAACACTGCACACAGTTTGCCACACACAGTTACAGGAACAATTACAATTCTGAAGTTACAAAAATAGTTATCACCTTTTTAGCATCTCTATACATAAATTATATGCATTTTATACAATGAGAACTAGTAGTGGTTGGTTAGTGGATTTTTTTTATTTTTTAAAAAAACCCCATTGAACAGTAAGTAGGTCATTAAGTTACTTTGTGCTTTATGTAGAAGTTTTGAGGATCCAATAAAATGGTAGGGCCTGCCCTACTTTTGCCAGCTAACAATATGGCAGTAGTGTTATTAGAGGTGCCACAACCTATCCTACACTGGTCAAAGAAGCCAAGCACAAATTCAGGAATATTGACACATACCTATTATTCAAATATGGTTCACTGTATTTCATCCCAAATTGAAGCTGGCTGTCTACATACTGGCACCTGTATTCTATAAGTACAACTTGATTCCATACTCAAAATGTTTATGTCCATTCTTGTGACAGGAATGTTTGAAGCCTACCTAGAGACCACCATTCCCAGAAAAAAAGATGTTCAAGACACACAAGATGGCATGAATAGTGATACTTTGATTCTGCCTCCCCTCACTCCAAATCTAATATACTAGAAATCTTTGCACTATTTTCATAAGTCCTTTTGCTGTTACCCTAAACTAAAGACACCTTTCCAGTCACTCAGCTTGCATATACAAGATTCATAGCAGTAGAATCTGGCATTGTGAGTGTTCCATGTTTTATATAGCACAAAGCTTCGTAATGTGTAGTTTACACAAACCACATCAGAACAGGAGTGCTGGAAGTTACCAAAATAGTTATAAACTGTTGTATAGAAATGTGTATGCTGTAGAGACATCAGAAATGCATGAAAAACTCTCAAAATATAGAATACAAAATTTCATTGTTTTAACAAGCGAGATGGTATACAAGAACAGTGTCGAAAATTACATCTTCCAGAATTAATGCCAGAATGCTGGTGTGCAGGGGTATAAAGCCATCATGACTATGTTTTGATCAAAAGTGAATTCCGCTTCTGTCCTAGTTTGAAAATATTAACTTGGCACTTTTTACACCTTATACTTCTTAGCAGTGGCGGAGGACGCCAGCCAGCCGCCCGTGTTCCTCCCGCCCTGCCCCCAGCGCCTGACATCAGATGCAAGGGGCACGGCTTCACTTGCAAACGGGGCCGTGTTCCCCATTTGAGAGCAAATATCAGCCAGCACTGTGTTCGCAGCATGGCAGGGAGCTCCTCTCCCTGCCTTTAAAGGGAGAGCAGGCCACGTATGCAAGCGAAGCCATGCCCCCTGTATCTGACATCAGATGCAAGGGGTGTGCCTGGGGCACCAGGTGCGGCCCCTAGTTAGCAGCAGCTCGGGTTCTTTGAACCCGTTTGCTCAATGGTGGCTCCGCCCCACTTCTTAGATTTTTCATTTTCTTATTCAGTACACATTTTAAACGGTAACCATGACGGTCTTTGGACTGCCACATTTTATCCAACCGCCTTCCATGTAAAGTGCAATGCGTCTGCTACAGAACGCAAGACTACAACAATTCAAGTAACAAACTGATGAGAGCTTTTTTCCTTTCAGCAATACAAATAGCAGCTCACTAAAGCAAAAAGATCTATTGTGAACATCTCACAAAATATTTTGTTAGCTTAAAAATGGAATTTCTTGAGGACATTCCAGAGCATTTTCTCCAGTACCAACAGCAGGACACAAGCGTTAAATGCAATATGTTATTTCCAAGTAATTTTATAGCAATTCAGATTGAATTTATGATTAATCTTGGAGATATTCAAAAGAGAAAAGGTGTTTATGCACAGACCACGTCCAGTCAAGCAAGTTCATTGTAGATCTTACATGCTGCTTTGTCTCCTGCTGGTTAGGTCCCCCCACCACTCAAAAGAGGCTGACCTTGTCAATAGTCTCTATCCATTGCTACTTCCTGTGTCAAACCCTTAACTTAACCCTTTCTCCTTTGAAATGCTATTCATTTATGAACTTTAAATTATTTCTCTTTTCAGTAAAGATTTCCCTAAAGAGCTTCAACAACATATATAAAAGATACTTGAATAATATGTAGAAACCTGTAGTTAATATAGAAAAGCTATATGTGCCAGCCTTGGCTCATGCATCTTACACTTTTATTCATGTTATTAGCAAACGTCACTGCCTATACAAATCTGAAAATCAAGAAGAGTTCAATATGCTGAAAAATATTTACTCCCCATTGGTATGTTTTCCTTCGCATACAGAATCCGACAAAATTTGTTGTGCTCATTTCAGGAGACAAAAATGAGTATTTTCCCCAAAGTTATTATTGCTGCTATTATTTTTTCAGGTTTCATAGTTTTTCTAAACTATGGAAAAAACCTCCTAGCTTTTATTTGTCACGCCCCCCTCCCTTTTTTTAAGCCTTCTGGCCAAAAATCTGACACATCATCTTTATATTTATTTCTCCAAGGCGTGCCCGTCGCTAATCCCATGCATGGCAGCTCTCACGAGAGTTCATGAGCAGCTAATAGCGTCTGGGACGGGAGAAAATGGCGGTGGTGGCCGGCTGGCGGGCAGGGAGGAAAAGCACAGGCCAGGCAGCGAGGGAGAGTGCTGCCAGCGGGTAGGGAAGGAAAGCGCTGTCCAAACTGGCCAGCGAAGGAAAGCACCACCGGCGGAAGGGGAGAGAAAGTGCTGGCCAGGCTGGCCAGCGAGGGAAAGTGGACTGGGAAGGGGAGAATGGACTGGAGCTGAAGGTGGGGGGAGAAGAGACAGGGAGAACTAGGAGCACAGATGCTCTGCACCAGATCAGCTGGTTTTTGTATTAATACATATTGCTGTTGTTTCTGTATACTAAATAAAACCCTCTTTTAAGTCCTCATTCAGGATTCTACTATGGCCCATTTATTTTATACTGGACTGGGGTGGTCTCATAATTTCAGTATTGCTCTTTATGTAGGATCTGTGGTAAATAGTAGTAATGTTAAAAATTAGTATAGATATTTTCCAATACATTTTGTAAAATCGATTGTGAAACATGTTGCACAACAAAATGCTAACAGATTTTGCTGCATGCCAATCTGACAATGCAGTCCTCTGCACTGCAGAAATCTCAGTAACCAAACTAAAATCTGTAAAGGATTTTTTTGCATCGTGAATGTTGTAAAAAGAGAGCTGTTGGAGAGGAGAGCTGGTCTTGTGGTAGCAAGCATGATTTGTCCACTTAGCTAAGAAGGGTCCACCCTGGTTGCATATGAATGGGAGACTATGTGTGAGCACTGTAAGATATTCTTCTCAGGGGATGGAGCCGCTCTGGGAAGAGCATCTAGGTTTCAAGTTCCCTCCCTGGCTTCTCCAAGATAGGGCTGAGAGAGATTCCTGCCTGCAACCTTGGAGAAGCCGCTGCCAGTCTGTGTAGACAATACTGAGCTAGATGGACCTATGATCTGACTCAGTTTATGGCAGCTCCCTATGTTCCTAGTGTTCATACCAATAACTATTCCCAAGCAAAGCTCAATGTTGGTGTTAAACGTTGATAGTAAACTCTCTGAATTTACAAGCATAGCTGCCCAAATCTCTGCAATATCAAGAGCTGCATATTTATAAAATGATAAACATATAATATGTAAACAAAAGTGGGCATGATCCAGGGGGAAAAAATTAACACACTCTGAAGACCCATTGATTTTTCCCATATATGTGAAAAGTCAAGCTTAATTTTTCATGCTTAATTTTTTAATTAAGTCATGCTTAATTTTTTTAAACAATGCTTAATTTAGTTAAATAAGCACTTTATATTCAATTAAGAGGATAACTACTATGACTAAGGGTGCTTTAATATTTCTTAACTAGTAAAGCAGAACCTATATCACTGAAAGATAGAGAACTGAAAATGTTAAAAATGGCATCTACATAACAAAGAATGCATAGCCTTCTACCAACTGTCTAAGCTGAATGCAACTTCGATCTTATGCATACATAATATGAACAGCACAAAATCTGCTGCAACGCAGTCATTTCCCAGCCGTTCCAATGTCCTTAAAAGAGAAGCAAGCTAGACTGGCCAGTTAATGATGTTCTTTACCACGCCAGAGTTGCTGATGTAAGAACCAATTGCTGCCTATCATCAGAGTTTCCCTTCCAAGACTCCTAGAAGAGCATGGGAGGCAGCAAACAAGAATAATCACCCTTCAGCTCTCACTGATCTTTAGCCAGGGTGGTATACTGGGTTACAGTGTTAGAATACATCTGGGGAGACCCAAGTTCAATTCCTCATTCAGCCATGAAGCTCACTGGGTGATTCTGGGCCAGTCACTTGTCTCTTAGTCTAACCTACCTCACAACATTTTTGTGAGAAGAAACATAACCATGCACACAGCTCTGGGCTCCTCAGAGAAAGAGTGAGCTTCTAAAAAATAAATTAAATAACTGTACGTACATGCGCTCGTTTGGGAAAAGAATGGCTCTCTTCTTGAAGAGCAACTTTCAAGTCTGAGAAGTCAAATCTGAGGGCTGATTTAGACAATAATCTGTCTGTCCAGGCCCACCACACCGTGAATGAGCATGTCCCCCCTCCCCCTCCCAAATGTGGGGCAGAAAATGTGCAGTCATGGCACATGCACATCCTCATCGCATGTGGTTAGCTGGGTGGACAATGTTCATACTGAGCAACAGGTTATTTTAACCAGCACTGAAGTATGAATTAGGCTTTTATATTTTTTATTTGCATTAGGCTGCCCCAAGTCTATAATTTTGTATTGCTTAAATGACAATAAAGTGTCTTTAAACCTAACGCACAAGATACACTTAGAATTCTTACTTATCTGGAGTTATGAATGAAGCATGCAACAGTTTTCCACCAATCAACAAATATGGAAAATATAAGAAGCGTGTGTTTCAGTTTAAGAGAAACTGAAGTTTTAAGTGAGTGTGCCATTTTGGATTTTTTCCTTCTTAAAAAATGCATTACACTTTACGTTTCATTCTGTATATACCACTCTCTAAATATGCAATAAAGCATAAGCCGTACCCTCAACCCACTCACATTTAAGTAAATGAATATATGTTAGGCAAAGGCAGCAGTAACAGGCACTTTACCGTAACAGAACGTTATAAGAACAAAATTCTAATACAGTGAAAATATGAAATGACAGAGGGTTATTAATGCAAATGTACATCCTCTATTGCTGTAGCACAGCCAATTAAGTTTCAATAAAAAATGTGCAAACCTTCATCTGAATGAAGTCATTCGAACTTAAACTAACATTTTGTTATTACCTTATTCTCCACTACATATTTGTTAGTGGCAAGTCATATATATAGCTGGATGGTTGCACACCAACTTTTTAAAGTCAGGTACCCACATTTTCATTTAGGGAAAATACAAGTTCATTGATTTAAGAGTCCACCCTTCCCCCACTCCGCACTACCAAGTAACAGTATGACAGAATACTTACACATTAAAAGGTAGAAAAGAAGAAGTTATCAACTGTGAACATATACAGTTTGCCCCTTTTCTGCTCATGCCTCAAAGCAGAGAAGTCTTCAGGACTGCTCAATTATATACATCCATCCCTAGTACTAGATATGATCAAAAGTTCAATGTAGGTGAAAGAAACCAACAAGCATCTTCTTTCCTCATACAGGCATAATATTCCCCCGTCCCCACCGCCACTGCCTACTGAGGCGGTTGAAGTACATTTAGGTATTCGGACTGTCCCAGCTGGTAAGTCGTATTTCCACCACAGTCTACATACTGGTATCTTTCTTGAGATATTTGTTCTGAGTGGCCAAAGTAAGAGGTGGTCACAGTCACCCTTAGAAGAAGGGAAAAAAGATACATATTTTATAAACCATATAGAAGTGTATAAGAAAGGTCTTCTATACTTCCAAGTTAATATTCATAACATGCTAATTTCAAATGGTTGCTATTGAAAGTACTAGCTATGAAAACTCAAATTACAGATAACAGGTTACACAGAATAAAGCAATGATATGCATTGTTTTGTAACGCAGAGCAAGACTAATCAAAATAGAAACGTGTACCTATTTATCAGGAAGATTTGGAAGGGTGGTGAGAGGCAGGACACACTGCCATGTTTTCCCTGAAACTCTGGCTGAACTGCATGCTACAGGAATGCTGGCAGACCATGGTGGCTCCAGGGGGGAAATGAGGGAGGGGCACAGAAGGAGCAAAGGGTGGGCAAGTTATCTTTCACACTAGATTTCTGAAACAGAAATCGGGGGGGGGGGGCTGGTGGGGCAACTACTTTTCCAAGGGCCACTTGCCCTCCTTGCTCAACCCCCCAAGCCACCCTTCCAGTCAGATGGAGAAATTGAAGCACAGGGCAATACTCATCACTCCGATTCCCAAAAGTCAATAACATTGACACTAGCTCTGGTGCAGGGAAAGGGCTATGAGGGGAAGTAATGGACACCAAGAGAGCTTTTCAGTGTGTGTGTGTGTGGTGGTGGGAGGGGGGGTCCCTTCCTATATGGAAGGGGAGTAAAGAAACACAATTCTACAGCCCCTTCTATATATTTTCCAGAGTTTCAGCTAGATACAACTCTGCCCGAACTCTAGGCTAAGGAGTAGGTTCATCTTTCCATTTTTCCTCCTCCTGCTCCAATATCAGATGAGAAGTTATCAGAGGATTTCACATTGTATCCTGTTTCACCCTGCCTCTTTTCAAGTCTTCTCCAGTGCATATTTGAAATTAAGGAGCTCAAAAGAAGCACACAACTCTGTTTCTGTGTTCCATGACACAAGCAGGGAACGAAAATGGCAGCATGACTTCTCAGGGTGTGCACTGATGGGAGGGAAAAAAGGAGCCAGGCCAAATTTATCCAGCAAGATGACCCTCAGTTTCCCTCTACTCTTCAAGTGACAAATTTGTGTCATTTGTGCAGCCCCTTTCCCCCACGCTTCTGGTGGACGGCACAACTTTTGTGTAAGTGCTGTTTGTGCAGTCAGATGGTGTCTTTATGATCTCTAGTATAAAAATCCAGTCGTTTGCTTTTAAGTTGGAAAACTGCTCTGGTGGAGGAGGGATGATCCGTGATGTCACAGCCAGCCAGGGCTCTGTACAGTTCCTTCCGCTTCTAGTCGGCAAAATTTGTTGAAGAGACTGTTGCAGGCACCATGGCGAGTACACTTTGCAGTGGAGAGTGGCTTCTCTTTTTATGTGCAGGGTTCGCCCATTTGTCAAAGTTCATGGTTATGGACCCACACCAAATATAAGACACACCCTTACGAGCACACTTTCCCTAGCAATACAAAGTCACTGGGCTACACGATGCACAGCCCTCCAAGGATGCTCCGGGGCTACAGTACAACTTCAAAGGTAGCCCTGAGTGTGTGGCACCAGGGCTGCTGTACCATGACTCTGAAGCACTTCCAGAAAGCAGCAAAGTGCTCCTTTTCCCATTGTAGGGCTCGACATCATGCAATCTCCTATTTTCTCAGGGGGAAATAGGGATGATGGTTGATCTAGTGCAGGGCTTCTCATCTTCGGCCCTCCTGCAGATGTTGGCCTATAACTCCCATAACCCCGATTACTGGCCACTATCCAGAGTTCCCTCTAAAGCATGCGCGTGTGCACGCACTCACACATTTTAAAATTTCCACTCAGTTAATTTTAGGGGGGAAATGACTTGATTAGCAAGCCAGAAGTTGCTGGTTTGAATCCCCACGGGTATGTTTCCCAGAGACCTATATCAGGTGTCTGAAAGGCATCTGATGTGGCATTGGGTGTCTGATGATGCTGAAAGGCATCATCTCATACTGCGTGAGAGGAGGCAATGGTAAACCCCTCCTGTATTCTACCAAAGAAAACCACAGGGCTCTGTGGGTGCCAGGAGCCGACACTGACTCGACGGCACACTTTATCTTTACCAGGTTTAATCAGGAAAGCCCCACTCTGAATGCATGTGTGCGCACACTGCCTTGATACTGCCACTCAGAAGAAAACCCATTCTGCACACAGAAGAAGGAAAAATTAGAGAGAACATTGCCACTGTCCCTAAGGATTATGGGAGGAGCTGTAGTCCAAAAACAGCTGGGAGGCCAAAGTTGAGCTATATATATATATCTGGCTAGATAAATAATAAGCTCTTCCATTCCATTTGGCACATTCATCCTACTCCTGACCTTATCAGATATATTTGGTAAATGTTTCTTATATAATTACAGAGTTTTATGAGCTCATTTTTTAAACGTATTTATTACTAGTTCACCAAAGCTATGTAAACAGTTCTTTTTATTTTTTATTTCCTCTCCCAACTCCAGCTCTACACCCAGTGCCAGTATCAATAAAAAGCAGGATAAACAGGACAAGAAAGGATAGAGCCTCAAAGGGTACTACTTTCAGCCTAAAAGATGACACACATATGGTAAATACAGGCAATGTTTAATCACCTGCAAAGTTAATTTTCTGCACAAGTGAAAATATAGTCCATACTTACTGCATCATGACTACAATGTTGTGCACTTTGATAGAGGGTAAGGTACAAAAATCACTGCAAGGAGAAAAAAAGTGAGCATTCCTTATAATGAAAAAGAAACATGCTAAAATGAACACATCCAATTCTGGTTTCTAACTAGTGATGGGAGAACTCTCATCACTTGGATTCAGAATAGACTTATCTAAAATGAGCTATAAGAAACACTGAAGCCCCCACCACCACCATGCTTGTATTCTGAAGTTCAGCTTCCATCACATTCCCAAAGACATCAGCCCTTAAAGGCACATGACATCCACACTAAAGACATAAGGTACCCTAGAGAACAACCTTTCCCAGGGTTCTGGGTGCCTGGGATGCTGTCATTCCAGCATTCAAGGTGGTAGGGAAGAAGCGAGGCTTCTCTGTTGCTGCTGCCAGGTAAGGGGTTGGGAAGGAAGGAGGCAGCTGCAGAAGCTTCTGATGGACGAACGAAACTGAGCTAGGCCTGAACTTCACGGGAGTTTAGATTTGGCTCTCAATTCAGGAAGAAAGAAAACTCTTCCATTTTCCATTACAAACCCTCCCCCATTCCAAGTTTTGGTATTATCACTATTACATATATTCTAATAAATTCAATGACTTACTACATGTAACTCAGTTCCTCTTGTATAACTGTGGGGACCATATAATCAATCTGAAACACACAAGAACATCCAGAATAAGAATCTGACCCAGGGATCACTGCCACAAGAAGGCAGCCACATGTCATGTCATAAAAGTTAGCAACGTTTACCTGTTTCATATCCAGTGGGCCAATTTGGGTACTGTTGTTCAACCGTGCTTTCCCGATAACTGTTTTTGAGAACTGTACCTGGGCTGTAATGTTTTGAACTTCAACAGAATAGTAGTTGTTGTTTGTTATATTCAGTGTATTCTGCAGAAGAGATAGTTTAGAATTCTAGATTAAATAAAGTCATCTTTAAAATCCACATTAAATGCCAAACATGGAAGAAAATAAAGATTTAATTTAGGTAGTGATCTTACCGTGATATTTAAATAGATCATGCGCTTTTGTGCCTCATAATTTACATATACCGACTTTACTCCAATGTATTCCACATCAATAGTTCGAGGAAATAAGAAAAATACTGCCAGCCCAGAAAGTAGTAGGCATGCAGTTACAGAAACAGTTACATAAAGCTTTCTGCAGGAGAGAAACAGAAAAAGAGGTACGTTACCAATAAATACTCCTTCATAATAATCATGCAAATGTGTAGGTCTACAATTTTTCCTCACATTTAGCATTTTTAATCTACTCAACAGCTTCTTGTGAAACTCCATCCAACCACATACTCCTTTTATCCACCCACTGTAAGGCAAGTCACAATTCTGAAGAGAGCATACACATATGTGCAAGTGACTCCACTCCCTCTGAAACTCTGCAAGTATGGTGTTGGGGGGCGGGGGGGGGGGAGGAACAAAGGAATCTAGCATAAGTAAGAAACAAAAGCCCCTTTCAGGCATTCTGTTGCACAAGTGCACAGATACATCCATTTTTGTGAATTACTCTGCCTATTCATTTGAAAGGTGGACCTGGGCACAGGCCTCTTGAGAGCATGTTACAGATAGGAGGTACACTGCTTTACCTGTGTTCAACATAATGGGTGAATAACTCTGTTTACACTCCTCGTCCAAGTGTTAAACAAAATAACAGAATAGGGCTGAAGTCTTCAGAGGCCACAACACCTGAGGCCAGGGACAAGGAAGTGGGCATAGCCTGCTCTTACCCAGTTAGGGCAAAGCACTGGAGTCTATCTGAGCTGTCCCTGAGCGTCAAACAGCTGGACAGGGAAAAGCAGCCAGGTAGAAAGAAGAAAAGTGGGGAAGGATCCAGGGGCACACCTTAAGTGTCAACCTGCCTCAGGTATATCTGTAATATATACATCTTTTCACCCAAGCTTTCTCAGCTTTTTTAAATTGTCTGTTTTAATTTTATGGTTGATTTTAAACTGTTGATTTCTTTTAACTTTTATATGTGTTTTAATTGTTTTATGTTAACAGCCCAAAGATGAAAGTTTGGGCGGTATATAAGTTTGATGAATCATCATCATCATCATCATCTACCTGATGTCACAATATCCTCAGCCATAATATTGCCCTATGCATAGATGCAACAAGTAAGTAAGAGTATCCCTAGCAAAGCAGCCCAGCCCACATCCTGTGCTGATATTTCAGCAAAACATTTTATGCAGATAAGATAAATGGTTCCATGGGAGTAACTCCAAAAGCATTATTGCTAAATCACAAACTATTGCATCAGATTTAAACCTTTTGATACTAGATTTGATTAGGCAAGAATCCAATTCAAAAGAATTCACTGATACCACACATTCAAAATGTTACTGCAGCTTACGTTCTCCTTGGCCGCAGTCTCTGATCACTGTATGGAATTAGGGCGACAAGCTGGTTTTCCTGCCCTGAAAACAGAAGGTAACTATTCAAGATCTTGATTTTATTTTACTGGTTTTTCAGCACTACTGAACAGTTGTAGCAATATCCTATGCAGATAAAACTGCAATATTGGTAGGGTTCCCTCTCTATAAAATTGCTTCTAACTATAGATTTAAATCTAGCATAGACTAGGTGTTAGAAACACTTCCCTCAAGGACATCCAAATGATCAAGAGGCAATTTCTTCAAGAAAGTGACAAGAAAGAAGCCATTTCTTCTGCAACCTCTTTGGTCTGTATTGCTCAAATTTCAAGTAATATTCCAAAAGGGCAAGGGCCCATTCAACCCAGAACAATACCAATACAGGGCAAACGGACTAGACCATCTGCCATTAATACTCTTCAGCTCCCCTGTCACAGACTCAGTCAAGGCAACAAAATTATTCTCTTATCATCCTTTTCAATTAGGGTTCCTGGCTTCTCTCTCTCTCAACAGCACTTGTGTTTTGAACTGCAACGTGATAATCCAACCAGTGCCACTTTTTTTAGCTGTAGCTCCATGACAAGACATTTGTAGTTTGAATCATGCAAGAGAGACAGCAACCTTCTTATTGAAGACAATTGGCTGAGATGCAAAGAAAGGGGAAGTTGTGAAAAATTCCCCTTTCCCCATTATATCAGTGCAGTTAGCTGGGAAGTGCTGTTGTTGGCCTGTCCCTCTCACTGCATCAGTGCTTCCTTACTCTGTATGTCAGTCACCCAACTGAAGTGGGGATTCCAGCTGTGTCAGCAATTGCTATTACAAAACCCAGTTATTCTTGATTAGACTGAGCCACAATGCCTGAAACTGTGTCACGCAGGAAGCTAAGTACTTCCTCTAGGGCACCACATCTGTCTTTGTTGGGGCCGCATAACTAGAAGGAAACACACAGAACAAATAACTATGAAAATAATTTAAACTGGATACTAGCCCTTTCTTGATTTATTTACATGTGAAATACAATGAAAAATGGATAGTGGTATATTTCAGGAACACTGGTGAGACGAAGACAGTATCAGTTGGTTTGGATGTGATGTCACAAGCAATCGTGGCTTGTTTTAAAGGAAAATTAGTAGCAGAATACTAACGAGGCTCGTATGCAGAGGGGAAAGGATGCACTCTCGAGGCTATGAGACAGCATGCAATCCCAAATTTAATCTTGGCTCTGTGTGACATCTGAGCCAGCCAAGTGGATCTTTGCTAATGTGCGCTGAATATTGATTCAGAGTAGCCAGTCAAATCATTGGTGACAGACCTTTAACAGTCTAACATTTTGTTAACTTTGCTAACAAAGCTTTTGGCCAAATATCAAGAAAATAGTCTGTATGATTACACAACTGGAAAGAGAGCCAGGGTGATGCAGAGAGAGAATATTAGATAGGTGGGCTACAAGTAATTGGAGCCTAGAGTTGGGCATGAAAGCAGAATCTTGTCTCTATCCTTGCACCGCATTTTGGAGGTGCAACACAAGGAACAAGGGAGGTGCAGGGTTCCAAGAACCACACATTTCTAGTTGGCCACCATCAAGCCAAGATTTTTTTGACATGTGGTTTTGTTCGGCACCTTGAGCATGCTACTGGAAAGGGAGGATACAAAATAAAAACACATTTTCATCTAACTGCTATACTGGTTAGGACAGAATTAGCTAATCTTTGGCCCCAGGATCACTCCCAATCACATTGTTCCTCCCCTGGGTAGCCCTGATTGGCTACCCAGGTTTAAAGCAAGGTAGAACAAGTACATGCTTCCTACCTTGCTCTCTAGGGCTCTGGGCTGCCAGCAGCCATCTTTAGAATATAGTCGGCAGGAAGGAGCATGCCTGGCAGACCCAGCTTGCTCCCCACTCCTGATCACTGCTGGGCTCACCACCACACCACTCATGTGGGTGGCAGAGCCCTAATGGGCAAATGGATGTCTGGGGTAGGGATCTGCACGAACCAGTTCGGAGGCCCTTTAATGGGCCTCCCAACAGTTTCAAACACTGGCCAGCTCAAAGTTTTGGCGGGGGTGTGTGTGTCTGCCTTTAAGGGCGGGGGAGGATGCACTTACCCCCCACCCCACTTCCCTCGCCAGCACTTGATTTCCTAGAAGTCAGTTGGGGTGTTAGCGTACCTCCCTGCCAGCAGCCCATTGCCCCCTTTACTGGATGTAACCGGAAGTACTTGACACGCTTGTGCATGCGATGTGCATGTGCGCGCCCCCAATATATGCAGGCACGTCCCTGACAGACTTTTAGAAAATTGAGCGTTTGCGGGGAAAATGCGGTGGTGGGGTGGGGGTAAGTGCATCCTCCCCCGCCCTTAAAGGCAGATACCCCCCCCCCGCCATTGACCTGGCCCCTGCCGGTTCCATGCATATCCCTAGTCCGAGGGAAGGCAGGTTGGCTCCAGCCTCCCTCTCCCACCACTGAGCCCACTCCCTTGTGGATGACCTCAAAATTTGGAAAATCAGTTGTGCCCGAGTCAATCTGTCAGGCATGAGCCATTAAAATGCAAAATAATCAACAAGCATCTTTGACGATCTAGTTTTCTCTCTCTTTCTCTCATAATGACCCCCCCAGAAGAGAAGAGTAACGTTCCTATTCTTGGACAGCCAAACTGGGAAACATCACAGTTTCCCAGTTGGGATGTCACAGAAACCATGGCTTAACAAACCAGGAAGCTTTTTATTTAGCAGAGAGCTGGAGGAGAAGGAGGAGTGCACAGACTTGCTCCTTCCTTGCTCATTCACAATCCCACAGACCATCGTTTCTTGGCTCTGACCTGGACCAATGTCTTCTTTTTGTCACTTAGAACTCTAGCTTTCAACAAACATTAAGAACAGACCTATTTTGTTTGGTATATTTGTTATTTTTCTTTACCTTGTTGTAGCAGGAGGGAGATTTAACCCCTGATATTCTTAATTACTGCATAGGTTGCAAAACATTCAAACAAAAGATAGACAGATAGATAGACAGATAGAACGAACAGAATATACTGTTACCTGCTTTCTTGTCAAAAGCCTGTAGTAATTTAAAAGGACTGTGCAGCTATGACTCCAAATAGTCAAAGCTGAGGAATCACCCACACAGCTCCACTGGCACCACAGAGGCAGCCGTTCCCATTGCTCACGTGGAGCCCCACCAAACCAGGCAACATCTAGGAAGGAGTGGTGGGACGTGGGGCCCTTGGCTCTACGAGAGAAGTGCTCGGAAGACCGTGGGGCTTGGCAGGGCTCCACTTGTACAGACACAGCCTAGCCCAGCATGCAGGCAAGCAGTGGGAATGGTCACCGCCACACGCTGCCAGCAGGGCTGCGTGCATTATCCAGCTTCTACTCTTTGGAGACGATTCTTTGGCTTGTGCAAATATTACCTCGCCTCGCTGGCCGAGCGGACACCACCCAGTCAGCGGCCGGGTCTTGCGGAAGTCAAAGCCAAAATATTATCGGCACAAGCCTACAAGTTAGCCTTCTTAATAGCAGAAGAGCTCTCCACCTCAACAACAAGGGGTTCTAAACCTCTATCCAAAGCACCTTTTGCAGGAGGCTTGACATTTAACTTTTTACATTAACACACTTGCATATTTCAAAATACAGAACGACTAGCAGATAGGCAATGTATACTCATGGCAATAAACTGACTCATGCTGCTTCCGAGCCCCTTTAGACCCTACAGCGAAGGCAGGGAGGCTCTGTGGCTACTAAGGAATGCGTCCTTGCACTCTCCCTGTGACTACCATTATTCCCAATGGGAACAGCAGCAGGAGTGTGAGGATTCACTCTTTAGTACACACAGAGCCTCCCGCACCTTCACCAGCCATGCCAGCAGGGCTTAAAGGGCCTCAGAAACAGCAAGCTCTCCTGTCGCTCAGACAGGCAGCTTGCAGCACAGCAGGGTGGATTTGATTTAAATCAAACTGATTTAAATCACGATTTAAATCATGATTTAAATCACTAGCAGGGTGGATAAAAATAAAAAAAATCCAATTTAAATCAAAAAAATCCAATTTAAATCAAAAAAATTGGATTTTTTAAATTTAAATCAGATTTTTTTGATTTAAATCGGGTTTTTTTATTTTTATCCACCCTGCTAGTGATTTAAATCAGTTTGATTTAAATCAAATCCACCCTGCAGCACAGTATGGGAGCCAGGGATCTATTAAGCCATATTTGTTATCCGAGGGGATTCCCAAGGTGCAGTTTTCAGTCTCACAATTATACTTCCTAGCTGAAAGCCAAAGCGAAGCACAGGTCTGCAAAAGCGTCCACAAGTTATGTGGAGTGCAGCGTGATGTTAAATAAAGTTCCAAAATTAATCTTTTTAAAGATTTAAAAACTAGTTTAAAATAAAGGAACATATACAATACCCTGTAGTAGTTAAAATACTGGCTTATAGGTAGTTTTGGTGAGTTAATGTTGGGATCACCCAAATTGGCTCCACTTGCAACAAGAAATGCTGCTATGAAATCCTCCAGAGTACTCACATTAGAATTATCAAAAGCTGCATGCAATCTCTCTACAAATACTGTATCTGGGAAGTAATGCATAAAAATAGAAAACACAAATCCAAGCAGGTTGTGCTAGAAGACTGTCACTATTTTCAGACACAAAAACCAGCACAAAGAAATATCAGTAAGCTCCAATATACATTTTCTACAGTACAACAAATATGCATTCGTCTCTCATTTGAAAACAAAAGGCTCACACCATCATTAATTGGGTAGGACAAGCTTCTTACCCTAGTTTGGGAGTGGTGCGCTCCCGAACATTTTGTTATCACGTGTAAGTAAAAAGCAAGGCGGTGGGGAAGGATGGATTGTGAGGCTCCTGCTGGGTAGGAGGGCTTTCCTCCTACCACCTTGCTGGGTAGGATGGAGCCCTCCTATCCAGCGCAAGCCTTGCACACAATCACTTCCCCCACCTTGCTTTTTACTCTCGCATGATCACAAAACAGAAGTGGGCACAGCTCCCGAACGTGTGTAGGATGCTTGCCCTACGCAATTAATGATCATGAACTAGCCGAAAGACTTAAAGAGTAAACATATTTATCAGCCAGATTATTTTTGCATTTAGACATACCACGAGGGATTCTCCCTGTTCCCTGGCATGTTGGACATGTGACGCTATCTCTTCCTGTAAATTCAACATAGGGAAACTGTGACACATCTCCACTTCTTCCATCTTCACTGTGGGATTCTGACTGAATTAATCTATTTCTTGAGTTGTCAGATGCTGGGATTCCATCTTCTTTAGATGCATGTAAAGGCATGGAAAGAGTTTTCCCCATGTCTAATGACAGAAAAGATTAGAGTAGACTTTAGAACCTCAGACATATTTGATGCAGACTTTGTTTGGACAGCTGTTAACATGGTTTTTGTAGTTCTATCAAAGACAAACTTTCCTCTAAAAGACAATTAAGGGGGCTTAACAGACATTTGTGAAATGGCAATCAGACTCCCAACCATTTCACTGAACAGAAAGGCTACAGAAACCCTGTTTGGAAATGTGCTGGTAGGCATGAGCTGAATTCCAAATCTAGATAGCCCACGAAAGATTCAGAATGTTTAGGATTTCCCTTTTTCACTGAATTGCAGGCCCTCGTTATCCGTGGTTCCAGCAACTGCAGTTTCTCATATCCACTGTGGGGTCCTCCTAGAGACCTGGTTTCCATATCCGTGAGTGCAAAAATAGGCAATTTTTGCCTATCCAGTTTCAGAGCCACTGGAAATGACTTTTGGAGTAATTGCCGGTGTCATTTCCAGTCTGGAGGCAGCGAGGAGCCATTTTGGAATGGTTTTTCTTCTTCTAATTTCCCATGATTTTTTTCTTCTACATTTGGAAGAATTGGGGGTTTGGAGAGGCATTGCTGGAGATCTGGAGAGCAATGTAGAGTACTTTATCTAATATGCCCCTGCTGCCCATTTTTAGCCTGGTGTGTGTGCATGTAGGAACTTAACCCTTAAGATTCCCATAGGGGTAAGTTTTTTTTATTCATAGTTTCCATATCTATGCCTATAGGCGAGAACAGAACCCTCATGAATAACAAGGGCCACCTGTAGTCCAGAATTACTATAACCACAAATCTTTGACCCAAATTTCATTTTAAAAGTGTGAATGTATCTTCCATAAAGAAGCCAAACAATGCAACATGGCCTTCTATCAGACCAAGTTATTCTTTCTTTAGACCAATGAATAAGGAACAAGTGTTTTCCAACCAAACATTTGGCAAGAACATTTCTAAGAAAGTTTTCTAGAACAGTTGGAGAAGAGAGAAAATGAAAAGCAAGTTGCAGAACAAACGCAGACTATTGTACATCAAAACCTAAGCATATTTATCAGGAATTCGCTGAAGCAAGTTCAGCATGACCATACTAAACATGGCCCAGGACAGACATAATGCTTAGCTATAGGCTTTTTTCCTTTCTTCTTTTGGCCTTAAACCTTGTTAGGATTGCAAATACACACGGGCTGACATCCAGAGCAGTCCAGCACAGGCACTTCTAGCATTCCTGTGCTGCTGCATGCCCTCTGCAAAGCTTGGGAAGTATCATGCTCTTGCAGAAGTTGCACAAATAGTTGCTGGAGCTTGCTCACACTCTGGAAGCACTCTTTTTCACCAGAAACACATCGCTAGCAATCAAGCAACGTGTTTCCAGTCTAAAAGAGCACTTATGGAGCACAGGTGAGCTTGGAAACTATCTGCACGCTTGCATAAGAGCACAATACTGCCCCAGCTTCATGGAGAGCATGCAGCAGCATGGGAATGCTAGAAGCATCCACTTTTAGCACTAAAGCCATGCTTCCACTTGCTGACCTAAGCCGTGGCCATGAGGGCATGCATAGAACCACACCGCTGAGCTCTACTTGTATACTTGCTAGCAGAGGGGCTGGAAAGGCAGGGAAACTGCCTATACTACAATTTGATGTACATGAAGATCTAATTCTTAAGTCATTGTTTGTATCAACTCTGGTTAAGAACCCACCACAAACAATGGCTTCACATGCTGGTTTGCAGACAATTTTCAACCACAGTTTACATATTCAAAGGCATCACTTAATCATAGCACACCTACATGTGTTTAAAATCAGTGCCTTGGTTTTGGAAAATAAATTACATTAATTCATTAATTCCTTTCACAAGAACAATATAAAATTTTACCCTGATGTGCAGGATCTTTCGTTTTGGAAAATAAGTTATTCATAGTGCCTGCACCTCTTGATAATCCTTCAGTACTGTCAGTGCTACACAAAGCGGCCCAGTTCTTTTTAAGTTTTGAGAAAGGATAGCCTATGTGCTCACTGTGCAAAACCACATATCTGGACCATACAGTATGCACTAGTTCCACACTTGTCCCACATATTATTCATTTGATTGCACATATCGCATGTGCAATCAGGAACCAAAACAAGCTGAAGTAACCCACTAATCTGGAACTCAGGGTTGAAAACACTCAAACAGTACTGCTCTGCCATCAGCACCCTAAATGTCAGGGCCAGTTCCAGGTTTGCAGAAGCCCTAGGCAAGGTATCCTCTAGCAGGTTCCCTTCTACCTCAATGTGCTCTTGGTCCTGACCACACCCAGTGGTGGAAACATGGGATGCTTTTTCCTGCTGCCACCTCCAGCAATGGCAGACCAGTAGAAGCACTGGTGAACTAGTCAGTGACTGCCAGCTGCCATGTCTCCCACACCCCCAGCATGAAGTACTATGCTCTTTGGGGCACTGCAGGAAAAAACATGGGAAGGAGAGCTGGTCTTGTGGTAGCAAGCATGAATGGTCCCCTTTTCTACGTAGGGTCCACTCTGGTTTGCATGTGAATGGGAGACTTGATGTGTGAAGACTGTAAGACCTTCCCCTTAGGGAACGGGGCCACTCTAGGAAGAGCATCTGCATGCTTGCATGCAGAAGGTTCCAAGTTCCCTCCCTGGAATAATCAGATAGGGCTGAGACTCCTGCCTGCAACCTTGAAGAAGCCGCTGCCAGTCTGTATAGACAATACTGAGCTAGATGGACAAAGGGCCTGATTCAGTATAAGGCAGCTTCCTATGTTCCTAAACAAACATGGCAGCCAGCAGCCAGTGACAACCAGCTAGAGCACTTTTGTTGTAGCTGGGTTTTTGCTGACCACCACGTCACCCACATACCACATCCACCACAACACCCACTGCCAAGAGAAGGCCCATCCAGCTGCCAAACATTGGTTGGGACTGGGACCAATTTACTGAAGGCTCATTGTCCCCACCCCTATTGCCTGGATCTCAACAGCTGCCCAAAGGTGTCATTTGCTGATGCTGAGCCTAAGAAGTGCCATAGGTGTGTAGAATGTCCAACATTTTTTTTGTCAGGGATCACACTCCTTTCAGAGCTATGACAGGCAAATCCAGCAGGTGAACTTTCCCCCACCACTGCATCTTCATGCTAGAAAAACTTCACTGCTGTATTTCTGATGTTAATGCCCTGCTGGGGGTGGGGGGTGGGGGAGGGTAATAATCCTATCACTTTGACAGTTCAAAGATCTGGATGAAAGAATGCCTTAGCTGAATGAGACATCCTCGCATTACTTTTCTCATACTTGCAGAACCTTTGGCTAAGTTTCCTGGGCTTAAGAAATGCACACTAGATCCAAATTTGAAAAGCATGGATTTAAAGACTATGCAAACTACCATCACAGTGGACATCTGGACACTGTGCCAGCCATAAGGGCTCCAGTCAGCACCCTTTCTTATCTTCAAAAACAAATTTACATCCAGGTATCGCTGTTAGATGAATTGAGAAACTAAACAGTTCAAGGGGTGATTTTTTTTTTTTAAGTAGCAGTGAGAGGTTTTAATTTGCTGGGTCATGGCCTGCCATTGGAAATGCCCCCCTGTAGACAATCTATTACTAAATCTATCCTTGCTTGAGTTTTGTTTTTTACCTTTTCTGCACTGGGGTATTGATGTGAGACCAAGTGTGAAACCAAACAGAGATGAACACAAGAGAACAAGTTAAAATCTAAAGCTGTTCTTTTGGCCTGTGCCAGATTTTTAAATATATATTAAAACTAAGCCAAAGCCAGCTATGAACTACAAAATGGTTTGATTTTATGAGACAATTAAGGCTGCATTTCTAGGCACACTTATCTGTAAGGACTCATTTTCCATTCTCAGATTCCAGAATAAACCATTTCAGTGATTTTCACTATTTTTCAAACAGGCAGCCACTTTGGCAAAGAACTTTTAGTGTGAAAACCTTTTCCCACTGTGCTAACCTTTGTAACTGCTGTGCTTTCCCCAGTGCCAGAGGGGGAGTGGTAACAGTAAGGCAAGGAGCTTTAAAAGAAATACAGTGGTCCCTTGACTTACGAACTACTCGACATAAGTATTTTTCGAGTTACAAACGGCAGTTTTAGATCCGGTTTTAGATGCGGTTTTTTCGACTTACAAATTTTTAGATGGGGTTTCCTCGACTTACAAATTTTACATGCGGTTTCCTTGACTTGCCTGCTTGTTTACTGCCTGTTTATTCTTGAAAAGAAATGTTCCTGTGCAGTTTGCAAGCCTTACTGGGGGTCTGGGTCTTTTTTCTAGGCTCCGGAACGCATTAATCCGTTCCCAATGCATTCCTATGGGAAAACGCTTTTCGACTTACGAACTTTTCGACTTACAAATGTGCATTCGGAACGGATTAATTTCGTAAGTAGAGGGACCACTGTACAGCCAAGTCAAGCTCCAATGCCATCTTAGAAGATGGCACAGACTGCTTGGAAGTCCAGTCTTTCCCAGTACCTTCCCCATACAGCAATGTGGGGGACATGCTGGGAAGGACTACGTTTCTCAGTGCTCCATGTGGCTGCCCACCTTCCAAGAAGGTTCAATTTCCTTTAAAGGAGTCTCAGTAGTGCTGGGAAAAGTGGGTATGGTCACCTCTGCACAGCCACAAGACAAATAGCATAAAGGATCTGAAATAAGGAATACAAAACACAATCAAGCAGATCCAATAAACATAACAAAATAAGGAACAAAGAATGAACCTAACAATTGTCATTTTCCTTATTTTGTTATGTTTATTGGATCTGCTCGATTGTGTTTTGTACACCTCTGCATGGTGCCAGAGGAGCTGTGCAAAGTATTTCACTTTGGCTGAAGCTTTGCACAGGCCTAACAATCAGGGGGTCATATTTAGGGTCAATAGGAGCTGCCACTGGTTCCTAAGCCTTGCAGTGAAGAACACTGAATACCAATTGCTATGCAGGAATAAAGGGAGCATTAAATACCCAGTTTTTAGGCACCTGGGATTTTTTGAACTCTTTTTGTGAAGATTATTCCCGATTTGCAAGCAAAAGGGAAGTAACTAGATGTTTTTAAAAAAACTCACCAAGAGGGAAAAGAAGGGGGGGGGGAGAAATATCTACAACACCAAAATTAGAACAGCCATTCTGTCGCACTTCCCTGAACTATCTAATGGCAAGATTAGGAGTACAGATTCTTCTCCAATAAAGATGGAATCATAATCTTAGTGCAAATGTAAAACTTTACCTTGTTTGACGCAAACCCAATTTATCATTCTCTAGTCTGCTGTTAAATTGTGTCTAAGGATAAGCAACATAGATGCTAATCTTCAGGAATCATTTAATAAAACCTAGACTGTCGACATTATCGGTCCTACTCCTGTTCCTCAAAACGACTCCACCTCTTTGAGGCCCCGAACCTAATCCTAATAGAGTAAACGCGAAACGGGCAAAGGTTAGCAAGCAGTCGCCACCCCAAACGCTCAGAAATCTAACTCAAGAAACAATTACGTAGGAAAGAAACTCGGGCGGAAAGGGGACTAAAGCACAAGCAAGGATAGATTTAGTAACCAGTCGCCAACAGGAGGACATTTCCAAAGCCAGATCGCTGACTCGCAAGTTAAACCCCTGCACTGCCACTGAGACTCTTCCATTTCTCAACCCCCACCAAGATCCCCTCTGCGCCCCCGACCCCCACTTTCCATCTCCCTGCCCTGGTCTTCGATTCAGCGACTCCACAAACCAGACCGGCCTAGGCCACACCAGACTCCCTCCTCCCACCAGGGCTAGATCCCCTTGTCCCAAGACTCAGCCCTTCTTCCCACCAACAAGGCCCAGCCACGAGCCCCCTCCTCCAGCAGCCAAGGAAGAAGAAGCGGGCGGTGGTGGGCCGCATATTTGCCCTTGCTCAGCAGCATCCCTCACCTGTGCGCGCCGCCGGCCTCACTCCTGCAAGCCACACCCTCCCGAAGATCCAGGCGCGTCACCTGAAGAACAAGGGCAATAAAACGCGAGAGACGCGAGCGCAGGAGAGACGATGCAAAGCGGCGAGGCCCAGCGGCTCCAGCAAAGCAAGCACCGCGGCCGAATTCCTCGCTCGCCCCCGAGATGCGTTCTTCTGCTCCGTGCGCGTGCGCGGAGGTGGAGCAGAATGCGGGGAGCAAAGAGGGGTCTTGTCCCCTTCCCCGGCACAAATGCTACCAACACACATACGCGCACGCGCTCTAATGCTATTCCTAGCCTCGCTGCATGCCTACCGACGGGAACGTTAAAGTGCTCTCCACTAATAAGAGGCGGCTCTTCGCAGTTTACTCCCTCCCTCCCTCTCCGAACAGCTGGAAGGTAAGTTTCCTATGGGAGAGGACTGCTCCTTGCAAAACGGATGGCTTCATGGGAGTTATAGTAGTAGTAGAGAATGCGGAGAGAGCGCGTGAGAGAAGAAAAGAGGAAGGCTACGTTTCCTGTTCTCTAGACACTACAAACAAAGCAGCACTTCCACATGGGTGGCCGTGTTAGTCGGTTGCAGCAAAAACTAGAAAGAGTATCCTAGCACCTTAAAGACTAACACACTATTTCAGCATCAGCTTTCGTGGACTACAACACCCAGAATGCTTTTTGCTCTTCCCGCCCCTTCTCCCACTTCTTCACATCCTGCACTGAGGATGAAAGCACCACCTTTCTCCACCCCCTGCCCCGTCCTTATACAAACCCTTTGCTATTCTAAGTGAATCATAGCACCAGTTAAGATCCCTATTTGCTGAGGTTTGGGCATATTTTCTCTCATGCACAATAATTTTCTGTGCAGCTGGCTGTTGGGGTAGTAAGGTGGTCGTGTATACATATGTTAATATTTAGGGAAAATATTGTATAGGCTCTCAAGAGTTCCACATATGTTACCCTAATCTCTACAGTCCCCCTGCAAAGATGATCAGTATTATCCCTGTATTGTAGAAAGTGGGGACTAAGGTTGAAAGACTTCTGATTCCCTAAGGCTACCTAGTAATGTTTGTGGCTGTTGGAATTTCAGCATCTCAGCACATAGTTTATAGTCCTAGCTAATTGTAAAATCCTCCTGTATTCTACCAAAGACAACCACAGGGCTCTGGGGTTGCCAGGAGTGGACACCAACTCGACGGGCACACTTTACCTTTACTACTGTACCTCAGCAATCTAAATTAGAGAGAGAGAGAGAGAGAGAGAGAGAGAGAGAGAGAGAGAGAGAGAGAGAGAGAGAACCAGTGTGTGGGACCTTTGTAAAATTAGTTATCTGAGAGACACAACAGCTCTGTGGCACAGTGAAGGCAGCCTATATCTGTATGGTGGAAGGGTCTTCAGTGTACCCTTAATTCACTGCTAGTGCACCTGCTTCAGCACTGAGAGGGGAGCCCCTCAGTATGCTCAGAGAGCCTTACCACCACAAAGCGGTTATGGGCTCAAGGATGGGCAGACTTAAGGCTTCCAGGAGCAGTTACTATCTTTTCAGAGGTCTGGGAGCAACCAACGCAAAAATAGTGGCTTAAAGAGGTGGAGCTAAAACATTATCAACGGCTACTAGTCGGAGGGCTGTGGGCCACCTCCAGCCTCAAAGGCAGGATGCCTCTGAGTACCAGTTGCAGGGGAGTAATGGCATAAGAGAGGGCATGCCCTCAACTCCTGACTGTAGGCTCCCAATGGCATCTGGTGGGCCACTGTGCGAAACAGGATGCTGGACTAGATGGGCCTTGGGCCTGATCCAACAGGGGTGTTCTTATGTTTTTAACACCTTAGGGAGGCAGCACCAGGTGCAAAATGACAGCTTGTACCAAAATTTAAGTTGACAGAATAAGGGATTTTAATAACCAAACTCCTGAATTTCAGGAGAATTTTGCTGCAAGACAGGAAGGGAGCAAGCCAGGCTGCCTTGTGGGAAAAGAAACTGGAGATATTAATGGGAGAGAAAGTAAAAGCAACTAGGATCACTAGAAGAGAGAGAAATTTTTTTAAAAATTAAAAGTTAAGAATATTAATTGATTTAAGATAAAGCAAACTGATGTCAGACTGAGGATTTGGACCCAGTGTCAGTTATGGCCAAGCACTGCAGTAGCCCTTATCCTGAAAGATAAGCATTCCATTCGGATTCTGCTATGAGACTTAATGAACTGTCAACCTTGTAGCACTTTAAAGACAAACAACAAATATTTTATATACTGCTTTTTAACCAAAGTGTCCAAAGCAGCTTATATAGAGAAATAATAAATAACAATGTTATTGTTGCTTGAATTGTGAAACTAAGTGATGGTTACAAAGCAAGTCCGTACGCAAAGCTGTTTACTTGTCATGGGCCAAAATATTTTCTTCCTCCTTTTTCCTATACTGTACTGTAGGTATTTGAAACTACATCCAAGTCAGCTACTAATATGCTTTGGTTTCACAAAACGCTTAAGGTTGCAATCCAATGTTTGTTTACCTAGGAATGAGCCCCACTGAACACAGAATGGTTTACTTCAGAGTAAGCATGCATAGGATTGGGCTGAGTATGTATTACTCTAGCCATCCATTCTAAAAACAGAACTCTGCCTATCAGTTTGGCAGCTAATGGGCCCAATCAAGTAGTGGCTTTTGCATATTCAGGGGACTCAAGATTGCAGAAATATTAGTTTGTAGAGCAAAGGAAAACAAACTCCAGAGCAGCCTGATGAGGACTGAGCAGGCTTGGGGGCCTCCACAAGCTACTGAGAACACTGAGGGTGTCAGGTGAGCAAGGAGGAACTGGCCTGCTTGAGACAGCTTATAATATTCTGGAGATGGTAGTGAGGATCAGGGAAGGCACACAGTAGGAGATCTAAAAACTCCTGTCCTTGCACTCTGTTGGCAAGTCTCGGGAGGAAGGAAAGTCATAGCTGTCCCTGAACGTGAGCCTTTTAGCATTGTATAGCACTGTTCAAAATGGGGAAGGTTTCAGGCAATGTTGGAGAAAAGGTGTCCTTTTTGCCCCTCCTGAACAGTGCTACAAGACTCTGTTTGACTGACTGGAACCCTGAACAGTAGGATTCTTATTAGGGCCTGGGGATACATGCAATATTTTCTTGTGGATCTCCACTTGAAATTGGAGATTTCTAATTATGAACTTGGCAGTCCCATACCTATCAGCATAGCATTGAAACAGGACCATTCAAAGACAAGGCAGGGGGTTCTGCATATGAGAGTCCAGGGGAAGGAAATGTATTGGGCTCCAGAGAAAAATGCTTAATCTCATCCTAATTGGTTCCCACCACATCACCTTGGACTCTTTCAACTGTGCAGGGACCAGAGCATCAAACTTGCTTAAAATATCCCAGAATGAGGTGGGGTTAAAATAGAGCCAGGAGTTTCATGGCATGAGACATCCATCCCTCAACTTCATTCCCCTCCAAGTCTTCAATACAGGATGAGATACAGGATGAGAGCAGGTTACAGGATGAGCAATGCAGGATGAGAGAAGGTTAAAAAATACCTCCACACCCTACTGTACTGCTCAGGTTCAGAACTAAATGAGCACCTTCCAGCTTGCCATGAAGAACTGAGGATGATTATGAAATCCTCCCCCAACCCCCGCACTGCCAAGTGCAATAGCAAGTAGCTGCTAAGCTTCTAGATGAGCCAGCTACCTGAACTTCATCAGTCAGTGCTATAGGACAATTACAACCACACTGTAGGGCTAGATCAGGCCTGCTCAACTTAGGCCCCCCAGCTGTTTTTGGACTGCAGCTCCCATAATCCCCAGCCACAGTGGCCAATAGCCAGGGATTATGGGAGTTGTAGGCCAACATCTGCAGGAGGGCCTAAGTTGAGCAGCCCTGGGCTAGATGGTCAGGAAACTACCCATAGCAGTCATCTACTATTGTATAATGGCAGCAGGGTGTGGGGTAGATTTCATAGTCCTTAGTTTTTCATGGGCCCTCTTCTCATTTGCTAAAGAAGTTGGGACATGGCTTATGCTGATCTACAGAATCTGTCCAAACTATATAGCAGATTAGGTGGGGGGCACAAATATGCAATTACTTGATGGTTAATTACAATTTTAGTATATCTAACATTTAAGAACAATCCTGCTGGATTAGGCCCAAGGCCTATCTAGTCCAGCAGCCTGTTTCCCCACTGCGACTGGTATTTAGAGTCATCTTGCTTCTGAGGCCAGATGTGGTCTATAGCCACCAACTAGAAACCATTGAAAGGCTTGTCCTCCATGAATTTGTCCACGCCCCTTTTAAAGCCATCCAAGCTAGTGGCCATCACCATGTCCCGTGGCAGAGAATCACATAGATTAATTATGGATGAGCCCCTGGTGGCGCAGTGGTAAAACTGCCGCCCTGTAACCAGAAGGTTACAAGTTCGATCCTGACCAGAGGCTCAAGGTTGACTCAGCCTTCCATCCTTCCGAGGTCAGTAAAATGAGTACCCAGAATGTTGGGGGCAATATGCTAAATCATTGTAAACCGCTTAGAGAGCTCCGGCTATAAAGCGGTATATAAATGTAAGTGCTATTGCTATTGCTATGTGCTGTGTGAAAAAGTACTTCCTCTTGTCAGTCCTAAATTTCTTGGCTGTCAGTTTCAGGAGATGATCTCTGGTTTTTTATTGTGAGAGAAGGAGGAAAAAAAATTCTGTCCATTCTTTCTACTCCATGCATAATTTTATACACCTCCATCATGTCTCCCCATAGTCACTTTTCCAAACTAAAAAGCCTCAGATGCTGTAGCCTTGCCTCATAAAAAAGGTGCTCCTGGCCCCTGATCATCTTGGTTGCCCTCTTCTGCACCTTTTCCAGTTCTATAATGTCCTCCTTAAGATATGGTGAATAGAACTGTATGCAGTTCTCTAAATGTGGCTGCACCATAGATTTGTATAAGGGCATTATAATATTAGCAGTTTTATTTCAGTCTTCTTCCTAAGAGCTCTCCTTCCTGAGAGGAGAGCTGGTCTTGTGGTAGCAAGCATGACTTGTCCCCTTAGCTAAGCAGGGTCTGCCTTGGTTGCATATGAATGGGAGACGATGTGTGAGCACTGTAAGATATTCTCCTCAGGGGATGGAGCTGCTCTGAGAAGAGCAGAAGGTTTAAAGTTCCCTCCCTGGCATCTCCAAGATAGAGCTGATAGAGATTCCTGACTGCAACCTTGGAGAAGCCACTGCCAGTCTGTGAAGACAATACTGAGCTAGATAAACCAATGGTCTGACTCAGTATATGGCAGCTTCCTATGTTCCTAATAATGCCTAGCATGGAATTTTCCTTTTTCACAGCTGTTGTGCACTGAGTCAACACTATTATCGAGCTGTCCACCACGACCCCAAGATCCCTGTACTGGTCAGTTACTGACAGCTCAGACCCCATCAGTGTATATGTGGAGTTTTTTTGCCCCAGTATGGATCACTTTACACTTGCTTACATTGAACCTCATTTACCCTTTTGTCGCCCACTCACCCAGTTTGGAGAGATCCTTTTGAAACTCCTCATAATCTGTTTTGGATTTCACTACCCTAAACAGTTTAGTGCCACCTGCAAATTTGGCCACTTGGCTGCTTAACTCAACTTCCAGATCATTTATGAATAAGTTAAAGAGCATTGGTCCCAGTACAGAACCTTGGGGGTCCCCAATTCTTACTTCCCTTCATTGTGACAACTTTCCATTTATTCCTACCCTCATTTACAAGCTGCCTTTCGATAACAACCCTCCAAGGTGGCTCAGATATAAAAACAATACAAAGTCGGAACAACATCTAAAAACCAATAACATCTAGACACAAACCCAGAAATAAGCAACATAAATAATCTCCCAAAGGTCTTAGACTCAGTGTAATTGTACTGTGAGCAAGGCATGAAAACTGTTTCCAGTTCCCGGGTGGCAGAATTAAATATTAAGTGGGAGGGGTGGAAGCATCAAGCACTCAATTTTTGAGCTTGACCTGGAGTCCTTTGAGTTCTGTTTAATTCCTGACTTGGAGGCTTCCCTGTTGCTTATCTAAACTAAAGGCATCATTTATCACTGATGTGGTGATGGGGAAATCCTATGTTTTCTCTGGAAACAAAATTAACATGCTACTGTAAAGAAAGAAAAGAGTGTTGGGGGCCGTGTTCCCTTTAACAGAGATTCCTAGATGTTGTTGACTACAACTCCCATAATCCCCTGGAAAAGCCATTTCAGCTGGGGATGCTGGGAGTTGTAGTCAACAACATCTGGGAATCCTTGTTAGAGGAAACACTGGTGGTGGGGAGGGCAGTAATTATCCACAATGCCCACATTAATACAGCTGATCTGTTGCACTTCCATGCACAGTCTAATAGCTATGGAGTAATTATTAGGGTTACAAATTTTCCCCGCAGAGAAGAAGTAGAGATAAGTCATAACTTGGCATTCTCTAGTCTGCTGGACATGGCCTGCCATGTGTTTAATGGCATACAACGTGAATACTAATCTTACAAAGCCTCAGATTTCAGACGCCCCCTGTGTGTATGAAAGATGCTTCTAGAGATCTTTAAAGGTACAAAACCTGTGACAGCAGTTGATGATAATATACGAATTGGACAACGGTAAATAAACATTAGACACCGGAACGCTCGGCGAGCTCACGAAATAGTTGTGGTGGAGGACAGGAAGGAAAGGAAAGGAGAATAAGATGCAGCCGAGGCAGGCTTTGTCGTATGTTTGTAATAAGGGGACATAAAATGGCAGAGAGCAGCGCCTTCGTTTCTCGCCCCATCATCCCAAAACACCCTCTGCATGGTTTCCATTGCCATCTCCGAAGCCACGTTTGGGGTTCCCAGCCCTGGTGCCCTGCAAGCAGATGATTCACGGAGGCCAAGTCTCCGCAGACAACTACAAGGCACCACCTCCTTATCACCCTTTTTGCGAGGTGCTTGTCCCGATATACAAGTCTTTCCACAAACAACCCCAAGCAAGCGCGCCCGCGCCCACACAGAAACCAGGAGGCCAGCGGCATGAGCCCGCAAACCCACCCCTCGAACTCACCAGGGGCGTGATGGGGCAAACGCTTCCAGGCACAGGGAGGAATGGTGGCTGTTTTCCCTTGCCGTGCTTGCCCAGTTTAGCAACAAAAACACTTGCCCGTCAAATGGTAATGCCGGATGTTACTGAGCATGCTCAGTAGTACATCTCGAAGCCCTCTGCCCTTCTCTGGCCCTCACGTGGAATCGGAGCGGGGGAATATGGTGGGGGGGGGTTGTCACATGATATTTCACACCTAAACAAGCCGCAAACATGTAGAAGTCGCAACGTCGTTGTGATAAAGCTGCCGTGGTGCCGCAGAACTGCTGCCCGTGGTGGCAAGCGTGGAGCATGCAGTCTCTCCCACACTGTCTTCACACTGCCCTTACTGACTGACAAAAATAATTACGTGCAGCCAAACAACAGATGAGCCCGAGTTCACTGATCCCAGTGAGGTAATCATAAGCACTTAAGATGCAACAGCATACAAGGAAAGTGACTGTAATTTCAATTATCTTCCTAAAGAATTTGTTTTTCTTCTTTTTATACGTTTCCACCTTACTGCATGATAGGCACAGAGATCTGAGTCATTACCTAGAACGATAGAATATTATAGCTGAAAGGGCCTTAAATATTTTATTTATTTATTTATTTTACATTTTATATCCTGCTCTTCCTCCAAGGAGCCCAGAGTACTACATACTTGAGTTTCTCCTCACAACGACCCTGTGAAGTAGGTTAGACTGAGAGAGAAGTGACTGGCCCAGAATCACCCAACAAGTATGGCTGAATGGGGATTTGAACTCGGCTCTTCCCAGTCCTAGTCCAGCACTCTAACCACTACACCACGCTGGCTCCATGAGATAGTCCAGCTCTTTGCTCAGTGCAGGAAATGGCTCCAGCATCCCTGACATTCGCTTTATGAAGTTTGTATTCACTTTTTAAAAGAAAAATCATATTTTAATTTCATTTTCAAAAGGAAAAATAAAAAATAGAAACCAACTGTATCACCAAAAACTAACAAATTGTAAGTATCAAAATGCAGAACATTAATCAAACACCTCAGCTCAATAGAGAATACCCTTTGCTTTGCCATGAACTATATTGATTCCAGTTCATAAGAAATCTGTTCAGCTTCCTCCTTCCCTTGTCTACTAATGCTTTAATTTTGTCACTGCAGCTCATTCATATAGCGTAGCTTTCTCTTCCTTCACCGCTGGGGAAAAAGTTGCTTTCCAGGGTTTTGCTTCACACACAGTGTATGTTAACATATAATGAAATAAGATGTTTTCGTTCTGAAACATTGACACGTGACACACTTCATATAATTCAATAAAAATAACTGTTGTAAATTTAATTGTTCTGGGTCATTCCTCTGTCTTCTCTTTTATTCACCTCTAAACACACTCTAGTATGGTCACTGTAGGGAGCCATTCCACTCTGAGACATGCTAATGAGGGGGTGGGGTCTATTCCCAAAACTAGAGAGATTAATAACTTTGTGGACCAAATGAGCTATTTTACAGGGCATGTTTCTTGGCTTGTAGCCTGGGAATGGTAGCTCTCAGGTCAAGTTTAATTTCGGGATTGGAGGAGAACCTCCCTGTGCTTGCCCCTTGATTGCTTTCAGGTGGGGAATGCCAGAGTAGATGTGATTGAATCAAATGCTGCTCTTTCAAAGATTAGCCAAGTATTCTCCCTATGTTGGCACAGCGGATCAGGTTAAGATATCACCTCCTCAGGAAGGAGTGATAAGAAGGTAGCAGGTCATCTCCTCTACTAATGAGCATGTTAATGATTGGCTCAGGGCACAGGAAGCTAACTTGTTAACATTTTTAATTATTCCCAAGTATTCTAAAAAGACCTTAGATAAACCCTGATGCACCCATTGCGTTTTGCCCTACATGGGTCTTTTAGACCTATTCAGCCTCTTTACTGAAAAGAAGCACACCCAACACATTTCATTAGGACGATAGGTCCTGGGTCTTGTCCCTTTTGTCTACCTTTGAAAGGTGCGATCAGCATAATGCCCTCGGGCAAGATTTTTGCTATAAGTAATCAAGACACAATCAATCCATGTGTTTCTGCCTTGGATTCACCAGCTGCCTTTCGCTACGTCTTGGCAGTGGCACCTCCACCTTGCCTTGCCTTGACTCACGCTCCTGTCTTGTTTGTCACCTCCAGACCAGTCCTTTTCCCAAACCCAGTCTGCCCAGCCCTCTTGGCTATGAGATCCTGGTCTCCCAAGATCAGATCCTCCTTGGATTTGTCTTGGTTCACGGACCCCTGCCTGGTCCCTGGGTTTCCGCTCCTGCCCTCATGCCTGCCCCAGGGAGGAGAGGTCCCTCGTATTGACTGAGCTACAAGGGTCCTGACACCCCACTGGATGGATCTAGGTAGTAGCTAACCCCTTTTCTCAAACCTCTCACTCCCATTTTTGTTGCTTCTTCTAAAATCCAAATCTGTTCTCTCCAAAGACCGTTTCTCTGGTCAGCCTTGAGTGAACCTAATTCAGAATTCAAGCCAAATTGCCTCTTTGTGAGCTGTAACATAGTCTTATTGATCTGTTGGTTTTGTTAGTTTTGCTAGTAAATATTATATTGCCTGTTAATCATATTTCTTTTCTGTACCCCTAAACCCTAAAATAAACCTCATTCTATTTTTGAACTTCAACCTCTCTGTTCAGTTCTTCCTGTGACATGTTGGTAGGTATGTTAATGCTGTGGAAGGAAAAGTACTAATGTTCTTGTGACATTTGTCTGCAATGTCACCATTGTGACAAATTTGCAATGGTGCGGCAGAGCCAGCATGGATAGAGCATGCTCACTCTTTCCCATTGTAGCCACTACCCTGTGCTAAAACTGAGCTCCTGGGGCTCAAATTTCCATAGAAGGCTGACCTAAGAGCACTCTGCCCCCTAATCCCAGATCTGTAGGAGTGACTGTGGTTTCTTATATCAGTAATGCAAAGGATGCTTCTGTACAAAGTATGAAGAACTCTCTTTACTATTACTTCACACTTCCCTGCTGGCACTATAAACAAATTCTGCAGCTGCTTCTACTTGCTCAAATAATTTTGTAGAGGGGAGTTTCTGAGAGCATCAGTGCTGACCAATCTAGACAGCTCTTGATTATTATTATTATTATTATTATTACATTTATATCTCACTCTTCCTCCAAGGAGCCCAGAGTGGTTACTACATACTTAAGTTTCTCTTTCACAACAACCCTGTGAAGTAGGCTAGGCTTAGAGAGAAGTGACTGGCCCAGAGTTACCCAGCTAGTATTATGGCTGAATGGGGATTTGAACTCGGGTCTCCCCGGTCCTAGTCCAGCACTCTAACCACTACACCACGCTGGCTCTCATATGATTGAGATGTGTTTATTAGAAAGTAAATCCTGCTTGAATCGTGCATTTTTCCAAATGACTGGAATGTACTTTTATAATGAAGTAGTTTATAATGGAGTTTGGGTGGGGTTTTTTTGGAGGGGGGGATCATTACATTGTTGGTTTTTATTGTACTGCACTTTCTTATTTGTGAGGGCAGGGGCATTCATAGGACCAAAATGTGACCTATAAATGCTGAAGATGGTGTGTGTGTGTGTGTGTATTCATTCATTCCATTCATATATTATTATTATTATTTCGATCTCTATACCGCCCTTCCAAAAATGGCTCAGGGTGGTTTACACAGAGAATAAATAAATAAGATGGCTCCCTGTCCCCAAAGGGCTCACATTCTAAAACAAAACATAAGATATAAGATAGACACCAGCAACAGTCACTGGAAGTACTGTGCTGCGGGTGGATAGGGCCAGTTACTCTCCCCCTGCTAAATAAAGAGATTCACCACGGTAAAAGGTGCCTCTTTGCCCAGTTAGCAGGTATATACAGTGCCAAGAATGTACATTATGCCTGATAAAATGTTATAGGCAAAAATATAGGCCCCTGTTCCCAAGAGCTTAGCATTTAAGTCAGACAATGGGAAAACAACAGTGGGTGGGCGGCGGGAGGAGAAGAGACAAGGACAGAGGGGATGATTGTGGACAAGTGCAGATATGTGTTTTGTAAAAGTATAGGATGCAATTTAAAATGCAAGAATGGGCCATCAGTCTGCGAAAACAGCACACCACCCCATGTTTCTAATCCTTTTGTCAGCGATAATGATAAACCCAGCCGAGGAGCCTAGCAAGTGGCAATTTCCATCAAACAAGTTGTGCAGCCCCAAACAGGCTTTCTGTCAGTTTGCAAACTCTATGCAAGAGAATGAAGTGAGGGGAGGAATATTATGATATGACAAGTAGCCATTTCTTGGTCAGCACATAGCTTTACAACTTTTTAAAAATTGGACTGAAGAAGGTGACTGTATTCCTTGGGAAATCCAAGAGAGAGAGAGAGAGAGAGAGAGAGAGAGAGAGAGAGAGAGAGAGAGAGAGAGAGAGAGAGAGAGAGAGAGAGGTAATCTGAAAAGCAAAAGAAATCCACAGACGTCTTTATCTAGTTTTTCTATGCAATATTGATAGAAGGAGATAATTTTCCAGGCAGATAATTAGTTTGAAAACACACTGTTTCCCCACACGACTATCAAATGGGATGGGAAATCTGGTGTATCACCTGTTTTGCCTAATTATCAAAGAGATCAAGCCCTTGGATTGGCCCACTGAGCAAGGAACCTCTCTGTGTCAGGTTCTGACAGGCTGCCATTGGGAGAAATATACTCCCAACCATAAACATGGTTCCCCGCTGCCCATCCCACTCCTTAAATATCTACAAGTTACATACTCCCACTGAGGGTCACTTCGGGCAAGATGAATTTAGTTCCTCCACTTCTTTGCAGGAAATTGCATCCAATTCATGTGTTAACCACGTTCATCTCTCACACACTGCATATACATATAGTGGGCAGCTAGTTGGTGGTGGTGTACTCCTAATGAGGATTCATGGTGGGACAAAATGGAGCTCTCACTTTTGTACTGGGATGAACAGATACATTGGTAAGAAAAGCTGTATCTATCAGAACCCCACCTGTTGTTCTGTTGTCTGCTGCATGTATGGCCTGCCCTTCGTCCAAGATTCTCAGAGAGGTGTACAGGAAAACCTCGTTAATCGTGGGTCTAGCATTTGTGGTTTTGTGTATCCATGGTTGGGTAATGGATATCTAAACTCGGGATTCACTGGGGGTGGGGGTGGGGAATCCAGCACAAAAAGGGTTAAACCTGTGTATGCCGGAAATGCCAGCGTGGTGTAGTGGTTAGGAGAGCCAGCATGGTGTAGGTTAGAGTGCTGGACTAGGACCGAGGAGACCCGAGTTCAAATCCCCATTCAGCCATAAAACTAGCTGGGTGACTCTGGGCCAATCACTTCTCTCTCAGCCTAACCTACTTCACAGGGTTGTTGTGAAAGAGAAACTCAAGTATGTAGTACACTGCTCTGGGCTCCTTGGAAGAAGAGCGGGATATAAATGTAATAATAATAATAAATAAATAAATAATAAAATGACCGAGGAGGTCATTTCTGGCTGCCATTTTGACTTGGGGAACCATTTTATGGCTCACTTTCACCCATTTTTTTTACTCTTGGGGGCATCTTTGGATTCCTTGTGAGCAGTGGAGCATGGTAGGGCACTTTATTTGACCCCTTTTGTCCATTTTGGGGAGGCAATTTGGGGTGGTGCTGGAACCTAACCCCCCCCCCGATTTACCTTCACTTTAATGCCCTATTAGTCACAGATTCGCTATTTGCCACCACCACCACCCCCGCAGAATGGAACCCCCGTGAATAATGGGGTTCTCCTGTACGTGGTTCTTCCTCCACCTTTATCCACACAACAGTCCAGTGAAGTAGGTTAGGCTGAGAGAAGATAGCAGACTTTGGGTGATCCAGCAAGCTTGATGGTTGAGTGGGCTTTCATTCAACTTCCTCTAAAGAAGTGTGATACATTTCATGTGTTAAGGGTGGTTGTTTCTACTGCATGTTGCTGCACTTGAGTTCATGTATACTTTTTCCCATGGGGTAGGGAACACAGAACTGCTTTGGGAGGGCAGTTCTGAGCTGTAAAATGACCAGAGAGGAAAGAGTTAAGCAGCCTTTCTCTGCCTGTCCTTTGCAGCCGAACATGGATAGGTTTGGGCAGTAATGCAAGTAGTGGTTACAGAACCTGGCCCCAAAGTGGAGTACATCTTGTCTATCAGGTTGCAGAAATAACTAAGACCCTTAGTCTCAAAGTCTGAAGAATTTTTAGAGAATTGATTTTTAAAGAATGATTTTTTGTAGTCGATGATGAACACACCAATCTATTACACAGATGGATTTCTTGGTAGAAAGTCTCATCTCTGTGTGTTCCATGATGATGATATCTGTGCACTAAGCTATTCTTCATGAATAAAGCATACACGTCTTTTGTATTGAATGTAAATTTGATCTGTCATACTGCTATTGACAACTGCCATTGTGTGCTCCTATCTGTGGTCTGAAACGTGCCTATTTCTTTTCAGGAACTGTGGATTGGCTGACAAATGAGTGAGATGATTAAAATCTGTAATAATGAGAGGGGGAGAGAGAAGGATAAAGGGCATAATTTATGCCACTTGCTGTGTGGTACTCTTATTACATATGAGTTATGGCTCACATATAACATGCATTATAGTTTGTGGAAAGGAAAATGCTTCGTTTCTCCATGCTACCCTAATTCTACCTCCTGTGTGCAAAGCCGTATCGCTGCTTACTGGTGAGACGCCCCTCCGCCCCAAAGAGTATACAGTATATCATATATAAAACAATGTTGCAATGTTTCTATTTCTGGACAGCCCAAGATAAAACTATAAGCTGGAAGCATTTAACCACAGCAATTCTAGCTTTCCCAATCACAGAAAAGAAAGTATAGATGGTCATGCTGAGGTCTGATTCATTTTCAAATCAGCCTCATGATGGTTGCTCCATGCAACGAACTGTTCACATGCATCTGCTTGCCACACAAACCTCTGACCTTGAATGCAATGTGGAAATTCCCAGGATGAGGAGCTGCTTCTCATATATATATTGTGTCCAAAGATTAAAGTTATCAGTTGATCACTTTAGATATCCAGGCATTCCATGAGGTTTCTTTCCACAGATGGATCTGTAAACAGAATCCTAAATTTCAGATGTTCTTCCTTACAAAGGTCAATCTGCATCTAGAACACACTGTGCTAACCCAGAAAGGACCAACCTGAGGCTCTCCAGCTGTTGTTGGACCACAATGGTCTGTGCCGCTGGGGATGATGGGAGTTGTTGTCCAACAACAGCAGGAAGGCCCCAGGCTTGCCACCCTTGTGGTAAACAATGAGGTCATTCTCATGACTAGGTCTGTCTGGGCTAGCACAGCTCTACCCAGATAGACCTGGTCATGAGAAGCACTGGGGTTGGTGAAAAGCCTGGGACTGGCACTTCTCAGCTAGGTTTCCTGGATTTGGAACCTGGGCTAAAAATGAGGGAGGAGGGTGCACATGTGCATCCTCCTCCCTCACTGCCGGGTCATGTGGATGCTTGAGCTGCTGGCAGCCCAAACGTCCATAGAGCCAGATGGAAGGAGTGCTTGGCAGAGGGGGAATTCCCCCAGTGCACTGTACTCCTTGTATGGTGCATTGTGGGATGCAGGAGGACCCAGCCTGCCTTTCCCCCTCACTCTTGCCACTTCCAGAGCGTTTGCATGCAGGTTGTGTGAACATCAGAGGCGGATTAACCTCTTTGCCACCCATAGGCAAAGAGGATTTTTGCCGCCATGGGGAGGGCGGGGGCGCAAGGGGCCACACCCCCTTTGTGTGATGATGCAATGTGATGACACAAAGGGGGTATGGCCAGGGCTCTAGAGAGCCTTTGGAGCAAGCTCTCCCCCTCATTTCAGGCAGCTGTTTGCTGCCTGAACGCCGTTTATTTCTCCTTCTCGAGGGAGGGAAAGTGAAATAAACAGTGTTCAGGCAGCCAATGGCTGCCTGAAATTAGTGGAAGAGCTCGCTCACTGGCCACTTGCTCACCCCTCCTTGGGACGGGATGGTTGGATGTTACTGGAGGGGCGGTGAGGGGCTGCTGTGCCGCCACCAGAAAAAATTATGGGCAGAACTTTAAGAAGTAAAGGGGAGTACTCTTCTCTCCTCGCCCTCCTCCATCCTCCCTGCAGTTAGCCGACAGCACACTCCATCCTGCCATTACAGCAGCAATTTTTAGAGACAAAAGGGGGGGGGTCCCCTCGTGCCCCCCCTCTCCATAGCTACTGCAGCCCCCAGAAGTGCCCAGCAACATTTGAGGAGTGCTGCTCCTTAAATTTTGCTGCCATAGGCAGACGCCGCCTCCTGCCTATGCCTTAATCTGCCTATGGTGAGCATGTAGTGCTGCAGAGCCAGGAAGCTGTAGCAGTTGTTTGGGGTAGGCAGGAAGGTTCCTGCCTTCTCCCCAGCCCTTCCTAGCCCCAGGGATTTTGGTCATGTTAACAACTTTAATGGCTAGCAAATGCAATGGTTCAGACTAACACCAACATGGGGGGGGGACCCGATGAAAAGCATTCTAATAGATAAATTGGACATTATGCTGAGTATCCTGGGGTCCTTTTCATGAGAGTTTGCGGATTCGTTTTCTTGATCTTGTTGCCATTCTCTTTGCTTCTACTGGCCTTTTCCACCCTATTATTCTTTTCTTTCTAGCAATTTGAATCTCTCTTTCAACGACGGACATAAATGCTACTGTAGTTGAAAGACACATATCCAAGCTTCCTACCTGAATCATATTGCTGATTGTGCAAATTGTACTAGCCAACCACATATAGAATTTACAAATTTTAGGGGTAGATTTGGGGATAATAGAATATTTATTATGATTAACAGTGTCTTTTCTTTCTCTTTCTTTTTGCCTTAAAATATTTTTTAAACAAACAAATTTCCCTTTCAGAAAGTCTTCAGAAAATCTCATTTTTGGAACATAGAACTATGCAAGAATAAGCAACGTTGCTGCTAATGTAAAATGATTTAGCTTCTCTGTATCAAAGAACCTGGTTCCCATCCAACTCATGATGGGACATAACATGTATCATCATTACCTTGGAGCAAGCTCCAATGTTGCTGACATCATCGCCATTTTTATTCATGAAGTGCATTCTCCTGGCACTTCATTTCTAATAACTGACACCTCAAAGCTGATGTATGACTCCATGTTCTTAAGAAGCCTGGGATCAGTCCTAAGGAGTTAGTTTTAACCTCTGAAATCTACAGTATGCTTTTCTGGCACAAAAATGTGAAAGCTCTTGGGCAAGCAAAAGTGCTGAAGTAAATAAAGACAAATATCCCTTGAGTTTTGATTTAAAGTGTTCAGATTATGTTTACTGTACATCTTTGAATCTATTTCCTCTGAATCTATTCAGTAATAACATAAAGAGGCTTGTTTGGTTAATAATTTAAAGGTAGAAAACCCACAGTTTCATGTGATCGCTCAGACTTATATTATATCCTACAATACAAGTTCTGTATCCTATGTTCTGTTGTGCAGCCAGAGCACATATAATTATGTTTTAGGGATACACTGTTGTCAGAATGCAGGTTATACTGTGCCCACTGCTAGATCTCACCTACTATACTTTTGAGGACCCCACCCTGACACAAACCAGTGGAATGAAGTTAGCAATGGCTACACTCCCTAGTCTCTTGTGGCTCATTGGCTTCCAACCAATGCATTCATTTGCTGGCCATTTCTTGATACTTCCTCCATAGAGCCTGGATGATAAGGTCAGTGTAGCTCCAACAGAGAGTTATTTTCAGCTGCAGGTAATTACTCAGCTGCCATGAACATGGTTGACCTTATTGATAAGCAATAGCAAGTCATCAATAACTGGTAAATAATTAATTGTAAATTCATTGGTTTATTAATGAGTTTGCAAATAACTGTTCCAAAAGAAAAAGAATTACTGGCAGGCAAGAAAGATCATGATGAAAAACGACTCCATATACATTTGCCGTATGCTTCAATGGCTTAAAGAGGATGTTTCAGAATATAGCTAAGCAGTACAACTACACATGATTACTCTCTCTCCCTTTGTGCAGTAGGGTCAGATGAAGATGTAGGTCAGTGGTAGACCTTTGCATTACATGCAAAGGTCCCAGGTTCCATTCCTGGCACTTCTACGTAGAGCTGCAAAAGATCCAAGTCTGAAACCCTGCAAAGTCACAGCTAACCAGTACTGAACTAAATGGACCAGTGGTCTGAGTCAGTTTAAATCTGTTTCATATATTTTATTTTATTTTATTTTATTTTATTATTTATTTAAAATATTTATATACCTCCCAAAACTTGCATCTTTGGGCGGTTTACAATTAAAATCATTTAAAACATTAAATCAATTAACAAAATCATTTAAAAGATTAAAAGCATTTAAAACCCAGTATATTTATATATGTAATGTCATCTACAACAGTGTGTGCCTCATGTTCCACGTTGTTGTTTGCTGCTAGCGGGGATGGGGCAATGCACCATGTTTCTGCTAGCTTAGGTCCACCCATAACATCTAGTTTTTAGGGGCTGGTTTTTCTCTCTGAAAAGGTACAGCAATTTGTGTGCCTCTCAGAGGTAATTGATTCCCCTTAACTTAATTTGAGCTATGGATTACTGTAGTGTCATGCAGATTTTCTGGGCACTGACATGTCCCTAACGTACCCCTTTGATGAATTACGTTTGGCTGCTTGACAGACTATGGCCCCATTTGGACATAATGGCAAATCAGATGTAAACACGCCAGAGTTGGAGTTTGTGATTGTCAGAATGTGTGAAGCCACGGTTTTGTCACCCAACCATGACTCTATTTTCACTTCCAAACCTGAATTTGAACCCTCAGTTGTTTCGCTGCTGAAACTTGAGGTTCCAAGGTACGACGGTGTCATCTGCTGCCACTATAACCTGGATTTTGTATGCAAGCTCCTCCTCCAACCATAGAGAAGTCAGCTAAGAGAAGCCCAGAAATTTGTCTAGGGCAGCTGCGCCATCCTTTGCCATCTCCTTACTCCTGCTGCTTGGCAACAGGGTTGCTGCATCCCTGGAGTTCGTGCATTTAAAAGGACAGAATCACATTGGAGAAAGCCAGCTTTCCCTTGCATGTTTAGGACCTCGCGTGTTCCTCAGCAAAAAAAGGATGGGAGGACAAGATGGAGACAGCAGGAGAAGTCTCAACGATCCATCACTGTAGTGCTTTGTGCACACAAAGCCCTAGTAACACAAAGAACTGAACGTATTTCTGGCCACACACATCTCAATTGCCCCCAGTGCCCCCATCTTTCCATCATAAGAAAGAGGGCTTGTGTGCAGCTTTGTTTTCATGAGGGAGGTTTCCGTCCACATCTATGTCCCAGCTGTATTCCACTTCACTTATGTTACACACTGCAGGACTTTTTGGTTTGAGAGACTTCACCAAAGTGTGCCAATGTACTAGTGTACTATCGAACCACAATCCAAGGGATCTCTCTGATGTGCCAATGCACCCTTGGAATATCAAAATCAGGGAGGGTTTGGCCAGTGGGTGTGTGAGGAGACACAAGGAATCAGAGCAGGGATGTCTTTTGTAGGTTTACTTGAGAAAATAGGATTAAAGAATTACAATGAATGTTGGCTCCTAGCAAGCAAAGACAAATCCTTCTAACCTATCTACAAAGCAAGTCAAACAACTGTTGCTTTCCTTTCCAGGCCCTTTTAGCCATCAAGTCTTTTATTAATACTTTGAAGTGGGGATTTAGTAGGGTAAGGCGAGAGAGGCAAGTTCACAACTAAGGTGTTTTCCCACATAAGACACATATGCCAGGCCTTTTGGAGGAGTGATACAACAGCACATATCAGAAATAACAGTGTTACATATTTGTACTCTTTCTTCCCAAAGCAGAGGCTCTAGTACATACGGGAGAGGCAGAGGCAGTAGTGCCAGGCAGGCACCTGCAGCAAGCCAGCCAGTAAGTGCCTCCTTTGCTTGCCACTGTGTACACACACCCAGACCAACCAGGGAACTACCACCAGACCAGTCCAGTCCAGAGAACAGCAACAGGTAACTGAGTGACTGTTCTTCATCCAGAACAACTGGATTCCAGTAACTGAGATCTCATGCTGTGGGTTGGGGTCCTGGAATGGATGCTGGGGGCGGGGGGCGGGGGGGAGAGAGTTATGTTACAGCTACTTCCCTCATAAACACAAAGTAATCTGATGTAGATTTAAAAGGTAAGGTAAAGTAAAGTGTGCCACCGAGTCAATTTCTACGCCAGGCACCCACAGAGCCCTGTGGTATTCTTTGGTAGAATACAGGAAGGGTTTAGCATTTCCTTCTCCTGCGCAGTATGAGATGATGCCTTTCAGCATCTTCCTATATAAAAACTGAATAAATAAAATAAAAAAATATATCACTGCTGCCCAATATAGTACCAGCAGGGATTCAAACTGGCAACCTTCTGCTTGTTAGTCAAGCATTTCCCCACTGCAGCACTTAAGGTGGCATGTAGATTTAACTAACTTTGAGGCGGTTCCCACGATTAGTGGGAGCCACCTGGGGAGGGTTAGCGGGGAGAGCGGGCTTAGCTCCAGCATGCCCTGCATGAGCGTGCAGGGCATGCTGGAGAGACCCCCGAGCTGGGAGGCTGCTTTTCAGCCTCCCGGTCGTGGGAGTCTACTCTTGAGTTGCCACAGCACGGCTACACACGATTTTAAAAACTGGGTTTACGGAGTACTCACTCCGCACAGCTGGTTTAAAGGCAGGGGTAGTTTACCCGCTTAGTAGTTTACCAGGGGTAGGTTACCCGCTTAGGAACCACCGGGCTCACAGCTGAGCTTGGTGGTTCTCACGATGGGAGAAAATCGGGCTAGCCTCCGCTAGCCCGATTTTCTCCCATTGCGTGAATAGCCTCTAAGACTTTATTCAGAAACAACTCCATTTTCTTCTCCTTTTCCTCCCTTTTCCTTTCTGACTCCACCCCCCACCCACCACTCTCTACAGGATCCCCACTGGGACAGACTTCTAAACAACAAAACATAAAAGACTACTAGATGGAATACAACTAGAGTAGATCTGGTGCTGCCTAAAGTCACAATGAAGAGCTGGGGAGCATGTGTGTGTGTGCCTCTTTCTTACTCTTGAGTGGGGAGTCTTCAGGCAGCAGCTAGAGGAAGGTGCTGGCTGCCCTTGGGGCCACTCACTGTATAGAGAAACTTCTTTAGCCCTGCTGGCAGGCAAGAAAATTGGACTGATGGAGTGCTCCAGCTAAAATAGGGTTTAAGCCAAATAGTCTTTTGTGCAGCCTTTGCACAATAATGTTTCCATTTTTGCCCTCTAACTTCAGAGACTTGATTAGCTACACAGACAGCTCAGCAAGCAACCATGGAGGACAAGTTGTGAAAATGAGCAAGGTGATTTTTACTTGTTGCAATGCAAGCCAGCCAAATTTATTTCATTGGGAGGGAACAACATGAGTGTCTATGTATTATCTATGCATATGCTTTTAATGTTATCAATAAAGCAGCATTGTTAATGCAAGATGTAGTATCTGGTGGTGATGCTGATGTCCCTTTTAATATACCTTTAGTGGGATCAATAGTTGTTGTTTTTTAAATGACTTGGAATAGTTTGCAACTGTTTGAACAAATTCTGCTCAGAAAAGGAGAAGGTGCCCATTTCATCACAAGGGAAGTGCATCTGTGTTTAACACAGCTATTTAAACATTGCCTCTGTTTTCTCTGTAAATCCATAAGAATCCTCTTCCTCCTCTGAGACCTTGCTTGCTACACTTTGTTTATTTTGCAGATGTTTTCATAATGTCTAAGGTTTCAAATCAAAGTGGTGTGTGTGCGCGCATAGGGAGACAATGCTTATCATGCAAGGGATACGGTTGTAATGTCAATAGGTCCACGTTCCAAAATTACCTAGCTTCACCTCTGAGAAGAGTACCATCTACAGCAAGAAGAAATACCTGGTGAGTGCACCTGTTTGCCTAAGCTGAACAAGTTGCAGAGAGAACAGCTCTTATGTCCAAGCATGACTTGTCCCCTTAGCTAAGCAGGGTCTGCCCTGGTTGCATATGTATGGGAGACTAGAAGTGTGATCACTGTAAGATATTCCCCTCAGGAGATGGAGCTGCTCTGGGAAGAGCATCTAGGTTCCAAGTTTCCTCCCTGGCACTGCCAAGATAGGGCTGAGAGAGATTCCTGCCTGCAACCTTGGAGAAGCTGCTGCCAGTCTGTGAAGACAATACTGAGCTAGATAGACCAATGGTCTGACTCAGTATATGGCAGCTTCCTATGTTCCAAGCTGAGACAGCTATGTCCAAACAGTAATCCTAACAGAATACAATGTACAATTAGCAAACCATCCATCTTGGTCACAAACTACTCTGGCATTCATTGCTACAATTAAGAACAGGTACAATTATGTGTGAATTGTAGCTCTTGATACTACCCTGGGACAGGCCTGGGTGCCATTGGCCCAGCAGTAGTAGTTTAAACACAGCTCCCTTCAGCCCTGGCCACAGGTTTTTGAACTTGGGGATGAGGGTAGTTGTGTGCCAGCAACGTTGATAGAGCCCAGTTCTTTCAGGCCTCCCCTTAATGTGCAGGGAACAACTTTTAGAGCAGGGATCTTGAGTTTCAGAGTGATGATTAATGTAAACAACATTTGAAAAACGATTCCAGCTTCCGCTTCAACAAATGGCACCTTTAGGCCATATATGGTTCACAGGACCATGTGAGGCAGAAAGAGGGAGCAGATTTTTTGCAGCTCCTAGAGATTCTTATCTATCTCTTGGGAGTAATCAGGCAGTCTATGGAGTCATCCCTCCAAACATGCTTAGTATGCTGCTTCCAAAGCACTTAAAAACCCTTTCAAGCTATAGCACTTAACAGTCTTCTACTCCTTGTTCATAATTCTCCCTCCAGGTTCTCCAGGTTGTGACTCTCCAGTGCAGAGCGTGCAGCACAACTGAGGAGCAGGAGGCATGTGGATTGCTTGCAACCTGCAAGGGAACTTGTGGCCCAGAATGTGGAGAGTTCACAGGCTACATGTGCCTTCTTCCAAGAAGTAGACCACAACGAAGACCAGAGGTGGGCAGAAGGGAGTAGGATCTTCCAGGTGGTCTCAGAGTATGCAGTGCAAGAAGTGGTCAGGGCCATGGAGTGCTCTGATGTTGCAGCAGAGAGGTGACTTGAACATTACACGGCCTTCCTCAAGAGGATGGCTGAATCAATTACATGACTGGCCGAGGTGGCACCAACTCATCCTCCCCACCAGCATCAACTGTAGCAGCCACAGATGCTCATGCAGGCAATTTACATGCTGGCATATCTGGGGCCTGGCCAAGACACCCCAGCCTTTGGATCCCTGTAGCCACCATTCATGCATCTACAGGCAGGGCAAGGGCCCTCTGGGGTCACACATCAGCAGGCAACCCAGCATGCCCCCCCACCCGGTTCCAGTGCTGCAACAACTGCCACCCCAAACCCAGAGCACAACAGCAAAAGGGACACGCATGTGGCATGCAAAGCATCCTGTCTCCACCTGCACATCCCCCAGGAAGAAACCCACTCTTCAGGGTGTGCAAGGGTTCACACCCACACTCCTGCCTAGATTGCAGGAAGCGGAAAGGACAAAGTTGGCGTGATGATGGTGGCAAGCATCCTCCTGACTCTTCCTCAACATCCGAAGAGGACAAAGGCACACATGCAGAGGATCCGTTTCTGGGGAAATGCTTCCTCAAAGTTATTTGCACCATGACTCTAAGTTTGTTTTTCCCCCCTGCACTAATCCTCTTCTGTTCTCTAACCCACCATTTGTGTGTGGTGATAGAATGGTGGTTATTTATTTGTTTGTTTGTTTATTTTCTATACCTGAATATAGAAATCTCTAGGTTTCACACAAACCTTCAATGGATTTCATAATGTGCATTTTCATTTTCTTTCAGAAATTGCTGGTTTTTTTAGGCACTCCTGTGGCAGAGAGTTCTGCAGCAGGCATGGGGTGTGGGCGGGGGGAGAAGTTGCTTGAACTCCTTTCTGTCAGTAAATGCAACTCTGAAACAGTGCACTGCCTCTGGTTTTCATTACAGAAGGCAGGGGCGGGGCGTGGTGCTGATGTTTTGTCACATGCAAGAAGTGACATATCCTGCTGCACTCTGTAACCCACAGGCTGGCAACGCAAGCAGAAGGGAGCTTGCTGAGAGGCAGCCTGGGCAGACTAGAAAGGAGGAGGGGTTCCTCTGTACACAAGCTGGAGGATGCCAAACCACAGTTGATCAATCGTCTGCAGCATGATTCTCAGATTCACAGATTAACCACCACTTCATCTACCTGAGGTTTCACGCTACGTCTGAATGGGGCCGTCAATCTGAACCATTTGTCATCAGTAACTGAAGCAGCAAAGTGGAGAAGTTGAAAACAATTCAAATACAGATTTGATACAAAATACCATTTTCATGAGGTTCTAGAGGAGGATTAGCAGTAGTGGGAACTTGAAAATAAGCTTCTCGCTTCCTTAAAAATTGATTTAAATACAAAATGCTGACAAACTGCCGGTCATACGGCTCTGTCCTTGGAGCCTGCTCTTTGAGCTAGCTTGCACAGTCAAATTAATGGAGGTGGATGCACAGCCATGTTGAAAAGGCTAACGGGAATGGAGCTGTATGCATGAAGAGCCAATAGCTTCATCCATAACCATCTCTAGACTTGTTATAGCAGTTGCTAATTTAAAAATGACTTTTGGCTTTCCACATATATAGCAGTTTTACTAGCCTCTGCAACAATTCTGTAGGGTTCAGACAGACACTACAGACATCAAGAAGAGGATCAAACCCACTCTGAGCTCACCTTTAGATGTACCTGTGCTTATAGCATTCTGATATATCAAACACTGGTAGGCTACTGGTTTTTGGCTGGCTGTTCCGTTTCTCTTCCTCTTGTGGAAACCAAGCATCCTAGGGCTAATTGTACATGTATGTGTGTATTGTATTGTATTGTATTGTATTTATATCCTGCTTTTCCTCCAAGGAGCCCAGAGCAGGATACATGTTTATGTTTATCCTCACAACAACCCTGTGAGGTAGGTTAAGCGGAGAGATAAGTGACTGGCCCAGAGTAACCCAATGAGTTTGAATGGGGATTTGGTCTTGCCAGTCCTAGTCCAACATTCTAACCACCACAGCAGAGAGATTCTCACATAGAGAGCCCTTCCTACATAGGAAGCTTCCGTCTCCTGAAGATGGACCATTGGTCCATCTAGCTCAGCACTGAGGCTGTTCACATAATGAAAAACTGAGTAGGACATCCTATCCAGGTTTGGGAACTGTGCATGCTCTCAATTTACAGTTCTATGGGAGCAATCAACTAGGTAGGAGGAGGGAGAAGTGATTGTGTGAAAGACAGGAGATGGGTAGGACAGTGCCATCCTACCCAGCCTTCATACCCAGCATTTAACCAAGGCAGCAGAAGAAGCTGCTCTACCTAGCTCCTGTCTCCCACACAATCACTTCTCCCTCCTCCCACATAGCTTTCTTGCACACAAGTAAAAACTGGGAGCACGTACAGCTCCCAAACCTGAGTAGGTGGTAGCAAGCATGACTTGTCCCACAAACTAAGCAGGGTCCACCCTGGTTGCATTTGAATGGGAGACCACATGTGAGCACTCTAAGATATTCCCCTCAGGAGACAGAGCTGCTCTGGGAAGGGCAGAAGGCTTCAAGTTCCCTCCTTGGCATCTCCAAGATAGGGCTGAGAGAGATTCCTGCCTGGAACTGCCTGGAGAAACCGCTGCCAGTCTGTGTAGACTACTGTTTCTCAACCGCTGGTCCGCAGACCGGTGCCGGTCCATGAGGGTACCGGTCCATCACACATAAAGGGGTGGGGCCTGGGATCCATGGAGCCTGGGCGAACTCTAAGGAGCTCATTTCTAGGCAGGCAGCCCTCGCTGCTGGATAACGTTCATTTAGCTTCCTCGAATGAATATTATCCAGCAACGAGGGCTACCTGGAAATGAGCTCCAGAGAGTTCCTGGTGGTGGCCCCTACCGGCCCAAAATTGCTTTGGGGGGCCTGAGGGGGTGACCCCTTTACTAACTGCTTCTCTGAGAAACTGCACATTAAGAATGTACTGGTCCATGACTCCAAAAACTTTCAGAAACACTGGTGTAGACAATACTGAGCTAGATAGACCAATGGTCTGACTCAGTATATGGCAGCTCCCTATGTTCCTTCTACCCAGTTTTTGGCTGTGTGAACAGCCTCATTGTCTACTCTGATTGGCAAAGGCTCTCGAGGGTTTCAGGAAGGAATCTTTCCAAGCCCTTCCTAGAGATGCCGGGGATTGAACCTGGGACTTTATGCAGGATTGAACCTGAGATCTTTTGCTTGCTCAGCAGATGCTCTATCACTGAACAATGGCCCCATCCCTGCTGCTGCTCGGAAAGAAAGCATCCCACAGCCACAATCTTCTCCCAGCTCAGGCAAGCAGCTGCAGGGCATTTCTGGGTAGGGCCTCAAAAGATCTTTGTCTGAAACCCTTTTCCTGATTCCCCAGGAAAAGGAGATGGTCGTGATGCAGCAGCCAGCTGAGTGACTGTAGCATAGTAGCTTTCAATTTGCTTCTATGCTACAGAAAGATGTACATCAACAAGGGAGCTCAAAGTGCATCCAAAGGCCTTTAGCCTCTTTTTGATGTACATCTGTCTTGGCCCTTAGACTCTCTTCCATTTATGCTTGTTACATTATTTATTCCTATGGCGGTCTAGTTCATTTACTCCTCTCTCCGCAAAAGCTCTAGCCACTAAGCTATCCTTTATGACCTACCTCAGGATAGTAGTTTGTTAGCTTACCTGCATAGCTGTATCTTGGGATGTGATTTTGGAGGCAGTGGCAATTGAAAATCAATATATGCCAATTATGTGTGTGTTTTGCCTGCCAGTTGAAATGCACTCAGTATTTATTTATTTATTTTGAGGTTAGCTGCTACCATTTATTTTCACCTTTTATCGGTTTGTGGCAGCCTGTGGTTAACACAATGAAAGGTTATGCAAATACATTGTGCTATTGACTGGCTTGCAGGATTTTACTCCTTGAGAAGGAGAGATAGAATGCATATATATGCAGGGGGGTGGGAAAGACAACAAAGTGATTGCCCAACAATGAACTAACATGGATTGAAGCTTCAGCTTGTAAAGAAGAAATCTTATTAGATAGGCCTCATGAGTATATATATACACACACTGTAGAAATAATATTTCAGTAGTAAAGCTTCTTCTCTGTGGAATAATAAAATGTGAAATAGTATATTGAGTTCCTTGTGAATCTTAGCGATGTAGCTAAACGGTAGCTGCTAATGACAGAAAATTCCAGCACTCAAGTGTATAGTATAAACTGCAGGCAAGTGGGGTTGTATTTGGAGCTCACTATTATTATAATTGATTCGATACCATTCACTCAACTTATTCACTCAACTGCGCCAGCGTGGTGTAGTGGTTAGAGTGCTGGACTAGGACCGGGGAGACCCGAGTTCAAATCCCCATTCAGCCATGATACTTGCTGGGTGACTCTGGGCCAGTCACTTCTCTCTCAGCCTAACCTGCTTCACAGGGTTGTTGTGAGGAGAAACTTAAGTATGGAGTACACCGCTCTGGGCTCCTTGGAGGAAGAGCGGGATCTAAACTGTAAATAATAAAAAATAATAATCTCTAGACCAGGGGTTCCAAACCCGTGGTATTCCAAATGTTGCTGAACTACAGCTCCCATCATGCCCAGCCACAACAGACTGTAGTTGGGATGGCTTCCATAAAATATAAAGCAAGAAAGAAGTCAAAATGCAACCAGAGAAAATTTTAAAAAAGAAACAGAAAACCAGCAATGAAACTCATTGACGGCAGTGGTGCCCTTTGGACTGGACTTCTGGGCAGAAGTCTGGTCCCCTGCAGGCTGGGGGAGGGCAAATGTGGAGCCCGGCTGCCCAAGATAGCTTGCTGCACCATGCTGGGAGGTTGAGTGTGCCTCATGCGAGCGATGGCCAGGCAGGCAGTGAAGGCTGCTGTACCGCCTGCTTGATCCAGCCAGGCTCAGCGCGTGAGGTGATGGTGGGACTAGGCCAGGTGTGAAGGCTGCTGAGCGAGCAGACACTCGAACCGCTTCTGCCCAACCATTCAACCGAGTCTGCACACTGCATGCACACTCACACATGTGACATAGTCTTTGCTGTGTCAGCAAGCTGTGAGCGAGGCAGCGGTAACAACCACCAGCTGCCTTCGAAGAATTGAAGAAAGCAGGGACGGTGGCAGCAGTGGCGGTGGATGGGGGTGGGGAGAAGAAAGGTGGCAGTGTGGGGGGCAGGGACGGAAGAGGGGAGAAGAAACGTGGCGGTGACAGCACCAGCCAGCAGGAGCAGAAAAGCTGCAGTTGCTGCACTAGGGCTGCAGACAGCCTGAGCTGGGATGTGGAAGAAACCAAAATAACCAGAACTGGGAACCTAACAGATCTCTTGGTGCAGGGAATTCTGCATCCCAGGGGCCCCCAAGGAGAAGACCCTCTCATATATCATCACTAACCACACCACTGAAGGTGGTGGGATGTGCAGAAGAACCTCTCTGGTTGATCTTAGCAAGTGGACTACTTCATATATGCAAATAAATGCTCCCTCAGGTTGCCCAGCTTTCCTTTTTTTGGTCTGGTGGAACTGGATTGGTCAGTCAGGTCAGCTGATTTAGTACTTAGTTGGTAGTGGGGCTTGTGTAGTATATACAGCTGATGGTGGCACAGCCACAGGATGTAAGATGCTGGAATTCCTGGTTTCCAAACACACCCACACCTTACAGTAAATGATACAGGGATGGCTTTAATTCTATCATCTTTGCAGGACACAGGGGACCTGAGTGAGATGAAAATGAATCCTCCTGCTGACCTTTTCTCCTTGCTGCGATGCTGGTAATCTTTTTTCACTTATTTCATTTCACCATCTGCCACTTTCTGCTTAATTTGTCTCTTAGGAGGCAGAAGGAATGTTGGGCATGCTATGAATACATCCAGGGCCAACAGTGTTTGGGAAGCCAAGATCAAGTGGCAAATTGCAGAGGTTTTGAACAAAGCATATTGCTTTGCAAATCTCTATCACCAGAGCTAAACAAATTGCTTTCAGCCTCATCAGCTTCACACAGAAAGCTGGCAACTTTGAGGTTGTAGTATATGATTCCCTATTAAACTCAAAAGGGCTTAAAAAATAAATAAGGTCCATCAGTATGGTAGAAGTTGGGTGACTTGAATGCAGTGAAGAAGAGGCTCCTTCATTATCGGTGTAGAAGAGGAAATTTGAGCCCATGTTGCTTTTTTTTTTTTAAACCCTCGTCAAAAGCACCTGCTGAAGCACCTGCTTCTTTTTCCTTACTGTCATGGGGGGGGGGGGGGGGGCAAAAACAGGCTTTCGAGTCTACTAGAAGTTTGATGGATACATCAATAACTTGTACTCATATACGATATCTTGATATTCTTGATTGTATTTAGATTTAAGAAAATCCAATGAGAAGGTATGTTTTGCAAGTCTTCTGTTCTTCTGCCATGTGATTATAACATGGATGATTGCAAACCAATGAATTATGGAGTGGCTAGAATATTACTTTCCCAGATGAAAGTCACTGATAAAGACCTCAAAGTCAAATACATTTGGTGACTGATGACATGAACCTCCTTCTACTGTCTCCACACCTAAGAGCAGGGTTGGACAAACTTGGACCTTCAGCTGTTGTTGAACTACAACTCCCATTATCCCCAGCCACAGGCTGGGAATGATGGGAGTTGTAGTTCAACAACAGTTGGAGGGCCAAGTTTGCCCACCCATGTCAGGCTGTTTGTCATATACTTGGAAATTTGTTTTAGATACACATTATGGATGTTGTTGGTATTTAATTGTACCGTATTTACCTGAATCCAAGGCTAGGTTTTCCCCAAGCTCTTCAATTTTAGAGAACAGGGGATCATTTTAAATTCAGAGTTGACTTCCTTTCAAGTGAATACAGATATAACGTGTATTTAATCTCTCTTCCCCTCGACCCCCAGGGGTTGTCTTAAATTGAGAGTCCTATCTGGGTAAATACGGCATTCATATTTTATTAGTACTTGGTTTTAATAAATTGTGTATTTATGGGACATGAAAATATTTTTCACATTCTTCACCCAGGCCTCCATTTTGTTTGTTTGTTTGTTTGTTTGTTTGTTTGTTTAACATATTTTTATACCGCCCAAAACTTACATCTCTGGGCAGTTTATAACAAAAACAAAAAAGTTAAAACATTACTTAAAACAGATAAATGACAACAAAGAAATTAAAACATTGGTTAAAATAAATGACAGCAAAAAGTTAAAACATTACAACAATTTAAAACCTTAAAACAATATTTTAAAACAATGCTCAAACTATTAAAAAGGTATTTAATTAAAAGTCTGGGTGAACAAATGTCTTTTATTTATTACTGAATAATTTATTAATATTTTATTTATTTAATGTGTCTTTTGTGCCTGATTTGGAGACAAATGCAAAAGGAAGTCTGTCTCATTACATCTAATGCAGGCAGGAGGGAGCTGGCATAATTACAGGTCCTTGAAGGGTCTAAAATCCCAGGCCTTGGCTTGTTGTCCGTGTCACCAATACTTCTTCCAGTATCTCCTCTTCATCTGCCTTAAAACACGGCTGCACAACTTTGGCCCTCCTGCTGTTGCGGGATTACAACCCACAATTACAATCCTCAATCCTCCAGCTGTTGCTCAATTACAATCCAGCCACAGTAGGCAGTAGTGAGGCTTGATGGAGCAGTGTTCCCTGTAACACGGATTCCCAGATGTTGACTACAATTCCCATGATCCCCAGCCAAAGGGCATTGCAGCTGAGGATCATGGGAGTAGTAGTCAACAACATTTGGGGATCCCTATTAGAAGAAATACTGGGTGGGGGTTGGGGTTGGTCCACTAGTGGTGTGCACGGAACCGCGGAGGTGGGGTTCGATGCTGGTGGGGGTGCCTCTTTAAGGGTGGGGGAGAGTGCACTTACCCCTCCTACTGCTTTTCCTCCACCGGCGCTCCATTTTTAGGGAAATCCATGGTGCGGCAGCGTACCTCCCTGCCTCCTCTTCCCTCATTCTTGGCTGGAAGTGGCCGGAAGTATCGCCATTGTGTGCACGCGCACCACACACATCATGCATGTGATGGGTGCCTGCGTGTGCGTGGCATGCACAGGCGATACTTCCGGCCAAGAACGGGGGAAGGGGCAACAGGGAGGTATGCTGCTGCCCCATGGATTTCCCTAAAAATGGAGCGCCGGCAGGGGGAAAGCAGCGAGAGGGGTAAGTGCACCCTCCCCTGCCCTTAAAGAGCCAACCTCCCAGTGTCGAATGTTTGAGCCGGTGCCACCTTCAAACCAGTTCGGAGGGCTTTAGAATGGCCTCCGGACCGGTTCGTGCCCATCCCTATGGTCCACCATCTGCTGAAGTACTTGCGAGAATGGTCTGCATTCTCTATATAGATCTGAAGACCTGTCACATATTTCTCTGTGTGGGCCATGACTTAAATGCTGTTCTGTGAACTCTTGTGCCAATGCTAGCTGAAGAATTGTTGCACTGCAGAAATATTTCTGTATACTCATGCACACAACTTTTAATATTAACTACTCATGGCTAGAGATGTGAAGGCCTGGAAAACCCCAAGAGAAAACAGTTTTTTCCTTCCCCCCCCGAAACCCCCAGGTGGGGGGTTGTTCTGGGGGGAAAGCGGGGGCAAACAGGGTTCTCCCCCCCCGGGTTTTTACTCCAGGCTTTCACATCTCTAGTCAGGATTAAGCTCTGCTGTATTCCACAGAACTGATTACAACATTAATTTATATAAAATTTCCCTTTTCTCTAAATAGGAAAAAAAATCTAATTTAATTAAGGTTGAACTTATCAATATGTTTATAAAACACTGTGTGACAAATATCGTATAGCAATCCAGCAATCTGTCAGCTAGCCAGACAAATATTGGCCAGAACATAGTAGTTCCTGCTAAGAATTCATTCATTTATTTATCAAAATTAAATGTGAAAGATTATAAGAAACAGTTTCTTCCTCAAGTGCCCCCTGGTGTACAAAAGTTAAATAGCTGCAGTTGCAACCCTTGAAAATATGACTATAATATTTCAGGGCTCCATTACAAATAGTAATAATTCTAACTAGCTGGCCCAGGCATAGAGCATCTGTGCCTCTAGTTTGCCCCTTGTTCTCAGCCCCCTCCCTCGGCTCTTCCCCTCATTCTCGGCCCATTTCAGGCTGCCTGCCTGCCTGCTGCTTCCCCCGCCCCGCCACCACTTCCCCCCATTTCTTCCCCTCTGCCACCTCTTTTTCTCACCCATCCATCCACATTTGGCCCCAGTGCATGCCTTCTTTACATTTGGCCAGCAGGCAGGGTGGAGAGGGAGGCTGCTCTGTCTCTTGGCCGTTCGCCTGGGCAGCAGTTTCTTTTCCCCCACCCATCCGTCTCTGCCATGGTCCGCCTGTCCCCACCACTATCCAGCAGTTGCTTGTGAACTCACGTGAGAGCTGCCACGCATAGGATTAGTGACGGGTACATCTTAGATATAGATAGATAGATAGATATAGATATAAACCTTTACGTCGGATATTAATTTCAGAGCAGTTTTCTTCTTAACTTCAGTGGGGTCATCATTTCCCCTCTGACTTAAAGCAATAACTACTATTTATTTGGGTGTGTGTGTGTGTGTATGTACACACACACACACACACACACACACACACACACTACTTGGGCCTGACTCACTAACATGAAACTCCCAGACCAAACCACAAAAGAAAGAAATTTGTTCACAGGCAGGTTCCAGAACTTGCCCAGACTACCCAAAACAAAACAAAAACCTCAAACCCCGGGGGGAAAAGAATCATTATTTGAATCTGAGGAAATTCTCCCATTGGAAGGCATGGGGAATGATACTTTACAGAAATAGTAAAAGACTAGAGTCAGAGAACTAAGACATTCATATGCTTGAAAACTGTAAGCCCTCACTGACTCACTCAGTGACTGTCATGAAACTCCCAGACCAATCCATGAAAGGTAGAAACATACCATTTTTGCAGATAGGTTCCAGACTTCACCCAAACTACCAAAAAATCCCAACTCCCGGAAGAATTCATTAATGTCCCAGAAAATGCGGAAAAACTCTCCCATTGAAATGCATGGGGAATGAGATCTAATAGAGCTAGAAAAAGATAAGAGTCATAGCAAGATGAGACATTCATATGCTTGCAAACTGCAGACTTTCACAGACTCACACTGCCTGCCAGCTATGAAATTCCCAGACCAAACCATGAGAGCTAGAAACATGCCATTTTCACAGGTAGGGCTCAGACCTTGCCCACACTACTACAAAAATTCAAAACCCTACAAAAACATTAATGTCCTGGAAAATGTGGGAAAATTCTCCCCCTGGAAAGCATGTGGTATGATACCTCAAAGTCAGAGGAAACAATTGAATAAGACGTACATATGCTTGCAAATTACAAGCGTGTGTGTCTGTGTGTGTATAAGTATAATATGAGAGTGAGAGAGCTATTTTAAGCCTGTTATTCAACCTATAGACGGATCAGCTGAAAATATTGGCATAATTGTATGCTGTCCAATTACATCAAGGCAAATTCATTAGGTGTAAATTAAGTAAATGTGACTGGGTGTTTGCTTTTGGGGGCACAAGCCTCATCTAGGGGTGCTAGACCATTAATTGATGAGTGGTGCAGACCCTACAAGATGGTTAGGAACACAGAGTTGTTCCTCATTGAAGATAGTGGCATAGTCTGTTTTGATGGCTGCATTGGTCATAGGTTTGGATCCAAGAAAACCCATGATCAGAAGGAAGACATGACTTAGCACTCTTCTGTGAACTCTTGTGCAAATGCTAGCTGCACAAATATAACAACTCCTGAATTTGAGATTCTTTTTCTCAGGCAGAGCTCTTCTGTGTGTTAGAAGTGAAAATTCTAAAACATTGCTCTTAGCACCACAGTACCCTCTTTTGGCCACTAGAGGCATGGTGAGTTATGTTAATAGGTCTCTCTTGGTCAGTTAAGAGTCAATGAGAATTGTTTAGTTGTTGAAGGCTAGTGCCTGTTTGTGTATGTTGTTCAATGACTCTCTCTCAGTATGTGATGCTTTAGTTTTCTAATAAATTTTTATTTGCCTTTTAAAATTCAACCTAGTGTCTCCATATAATCTCTTGAGCTGAACTTCTTTACCATCAGAGCACACTCTGCTGTGTGAGAGTTTTAATATTTCTTCTCACATCCCTCAGCACTGCCAATTCTAATATAAGCTCTTCTTCTGTGAGCAGAAAAGGCTTTTTTTCTAGAGGAAGACCAGCATTGGCCAAAGTTCTCAGTTACCATGGTGGTTATGGAATAGCAGGAGCCTGCACCAACTGCAAGGAAGGTTCAGAAGTGGTAAGGAGAACCCAAACACCATTGACAGTTAGGCCCTAGCAAGGGACAGGAAGCCAAAAGTAGAGTAAAGCTTTCAGAATCAGGCATGCCTTGTCTCAACAATGCAGAATAACTACGCTAGTAATGAAGACATACCCCTTTCTTTCTACCTGCTGTCAACTTTTGGAGGGCTTAGACATATTGGCCTGTTGTCCATGGCAAATTTGCTTCATGCATATCTAATGAATGGTTCTATACCATACTTCAAGGAAGCCTGACCATCTGTGGGCAGTAGCAAATAGGACAAGGGGTCACTTACTTACCCAGGGGCATAATTATAATAGAACAAAAGGGACACTTGTCCCAGGGCCTCCAATGGAGAGAGGCCACTCTTCAATCTTCATGTCTCCACCTCACTGGCACACACTGATGGCTCCTGATCAGAAGACTCAAGATGAGTACTCTCCAGGAGAGGAAGGGGAAGAGTGTCAGGCAGCATCCCCCCTCCTTCTCTTCTTGTGATTAGCTAGGTGCTCAGACTCAGCCCACCCCTCCTTCAGATTGATTGACAGGCTCAGCAGCCAGGAAGGGCTGGTTGATGCCAAGCGACAGCATTGCCTTGACTTCTGAGCCTGTCAGTTAATCTGAAGGAGGGGAGGGCTGAGCCTGGGCACCTAGCCAGCCAGTCACAAGGAGAAGAGGAGGAAGGGGCGTGACCAGGCCAGGGGTGTGCTGTGGAGCATTGGCCATGAGGCTCCAGTGGGCAGGATACCACCAGGGGGCTTGCAACATCTATTCCAATTGCGCAGGCACGCTGGAGTGCCTCGCAGTTCTCAAGGGCCTCTGGCCTGGATGGACAGGCCCAGTGACCACTCCGCCCACCACTACCATGGGGGGGGGTAGCCTGCTCAGTTCAACCCCCACCCCCAGCCGTGCACATGGCAGCTAAAATTAGGCACAGTGGGGTGGGTGTGGGGTGGTGGCAGGAGGCCTCCCTGGACATTTGGAGCCCCTCCTGGACCTTGGAGGCCATGGACTGGGGCCCCAAGCTCCGAGGGTAAGAGCGCCTCTGGATACCACAGTGTACAGTTGGGGGAGTTTGGGCTGATTTCAGGGCAGATTAACTTGGCATGTTTTTTCTTGCCAGCAACTTGGGAAAGATTTACTGATAGATGTCACAGTTCTCAGTTGCTGCATATTAAAGACATGGGAGTTAAAGTAAGAGAGGGAAATGGGGGCATCTTCACTTCTCGTCCCAGGGGCCAGGCCAATCCCAGCCTTGCTGCAGCCATGTTCTTACCCCTGCCCATTTATTGTTCATGAAGGCAGGAGCTCAGATGCATACATGACATTCCGCAGCTTGCAAAAGCTTTCCTATTCATTTAAATAGAGGGACCTGATGTTCACACCCAAAGGAATGCATTGAACCCCTTGCTTAAAGCAACCAGAGCACATCTTAGTGCAGGCGGATCTTGATTAGGGCAAAGGATGCCACTTACAGAAGCATGTTGTGTGCCTTCAAAACGACCATCTTTGTACTCTTGGCATGCATTTTAGCCCTATGCACTTGGATACTAAGTTCTCAAATGCAGCCAAATCAAGAGAAAGATTTCCCCCCCTATTTTAATTGAAACAAAATTGGCAGGCTCTGTTTCCTCCTCTTCGCTTCTAATGGATCTTGAGGATAATCCCAATTCTAGCTTCTTTTAGATACTTGCAAAATAGGACTTAATTTCAGGTGTAGGGAAATAATTGATGTACCCCCTTCCTCTTCCACTCCCATTGTGGTTGTTTTCTTTCTTAACTGTGGATGGATTGCCAGTTCCAGAGCCCTGCCTGTAATAGATTCTGGGCAATTGGTCATATGACTGTGTAGCAGCTGTGGAAGCACAAAGGCTCGCTTGTCGAAACGGCTTGGTTCTTTCAGTGTGGATACCCTTTTTCCATGGCAGCCATTTCTCAGTGCAGCGGTTGGCAGCCTCTTAGAGAAATTTGTTTGCTCAACAAATTTGTGAGGGAGTTGCAGAAATAATGAGCAGTAAGTGGTATAACAAGCAATTTACTGAACCAAAATACCGAAGCAAATTTATGCATTCATCCGTGGGATTTCCCTTATTTTCTTAGCATGTTGTGCCAGTGGACACAGTAAAATAAGCGCCAAGTAGTCAAATTATGTAGGAAGAGTCCAAGACAAAGACTGCACCTACATTGGCAAATACCTGTGGTCTAAAGTTACAGTGAAAAATAAATTGCCCAAGATCCAAATAAAACAAAATGGAACTGAAATTCTAAGGGGGGTAATTTATGAGATTAGTGCACTTTACAAAGCTTGGCTTCTGATATACCCAGCATCCCCAAATTTTATTTTTTATTCTAGTGAGCATGTGAAGGTCTAAAATAGACTGGCCAACATACTGCGCAGCATTGCGTGGGCATTATATACACCATAGGAACTGCTGCGTGCTCATAAAACCTCACTGATGCAGTATAGCAAGAGTGCTCTTGAACAAACATACTAAATGGTTTAATTGAGTTGCTGATGGACAGCCAATGGAAATAATGGCTGTCTGTTGTGCAATTTTGTGTGTTTGTGCAAGAGCACTTGTATGCAACTGCGCCAATGCAGTTTCACAAGCATGCATCAGTCCTTCTTGTGCTCACAGTGCCTGCAGGATGCTGCACACTGTGCTGGCCACTATCAGAGGATGCTCAAAGTATCACACACACACATCATTATACAAATTGCATTATTTTCACCCTGCTGGAAGGCCAGAACAAATGTTAGGCCTCTTCTAGGAGCAGTCTGCTCTCTGGAACAGAGTCATGGCATTACACGCTAAATAAGCCCAGCCTGTGTGTGCAGCTAGATATGATGGTGGCACAACCTCACCCAGCCAGGATCTGTGCAGAATCCTTGCCACCAGATTCTGTGATGACCCAATCCTGACAAATGAGTCTGCTGCAATAAGATCTGTTTTGACTCTTACTCTGGCAAGTGAGAAATTTCTGGCTTTCCAATATATTACTTAGCTTCCAGCTCTGGAAATTAAGTTCGTATTATATAAAAATCGTCTTTGTGTGATTTGTTTCATTCACTTTGACACAAGAAAAAGAGTCGGAGTTCCAGAACATAGAGAAGAAGAAATAAGAGAGAAAACAAGAAAACAACACTGAAGGTAAGGGAATGTGAAAGAAGGATATATAAAGCAACAGCCATTATTTGATCAATGCAGTAAAATTTTACTATCTCTTCTACTGGCTGTGTAGATGCTAGTTTTCATGATTAGCTTTCTGCATTTAGAATTTGTCAGGAACCTCTCTTCCCTTGTTACTGTTAAGATAACTATGCAAATTAAGATGTTTTAAAAATGCTGCTTAACAGATAAGGCTTACTCTGCATGTTAATAAAATCTCCTAAGATATGTTTATTTCTATTAGATGCTAAGCCTTTATTGAAATCATTTGCCATGTGAACATCTTATTGGAGGCAATTTCTTCCCTGATCTCTGGGACTTTAATGGCCCTTATGCAGTGCTTTGTTTGTCTTTTTGTCTTATACATGTTTATGCTTCCCTTCAACAAATATTTCCCGGCTACTTTGCTAGACAAAAACAAGAAGATCATAAAAATGCAACAGTAATAAACAGAACAGCAGGATAAAACAGCAGAAGCAGGAGTCTAATATTAAAAGATCACCAGATATTAAAAATAACCACCTAATGGCACAGCGGGGAAGTAACTTGCCTAGTAAGCAAGAGGTTGCTGGTTTGAATCCCCGCTGGTATGTTTCCCAGACTATGGGAAACACCTATATCGGGCAGCAGCTATATAGGAAGATGCTGAAAGGCATCATCTCATATTGCGCAGGAGGATGCAATGGTAAAGCCCTCCTGTATTCTACTAAAGAAAACCACTGGATTTTCACTGACTCTGACTCGATGGCACAAGTAGATATTAAACGCCTGGGGAAATGACAGGGTCTATGCCAGTTGAGCCTTCCTAGGAAGAAAATTCTATATATCGGGGGGCTAAAACTGAAGAGGCCCTGTCTGCAGTTGCCACTGGGCTTGCCTCAGATAGAGGAGGTCCTTGTAGAAAGGCCTCCAAGAATGATCTGAATGCACAGGCAAGTTGATAAGAGTACATTGCCTAAACATAATTCCTTTGGGAAAGATCACATGGCATTGTTGCAGCTCTATGGACACTTTCAAACAGCTTTCAGAACAGTCAAGTGGGGACCTGTCAGATGAAACCGTATAAATACAGCACTGCAACTCTTACTCCATAAGTGAATGGTAACAAATAAAAACAAATGTATACAATAGTACATTTGAGTTGAGCTGTGGAGCTAGGTGGCCAGATTTGGCTTTAAAAAAGCCAAATTCTGGCTTACGGCCCATTTGACCCATGAGTATACCCCTTAGGTTCTGGCAACCTTGCTGTGGAGGGGAGTTGAGCTGAGTAGAATACTATATTTTATGTTGGTTTTTAACCAGCAAAAGTATAATAGTTAGCACTGTTGTTCAAATGAATCTCCTTTCCTCTCTCCATTCATATCAACAAGGTTTCAGTTTGGTTTGGTATAATCCACATTACAAAGAATAGAAGATGTTATGCAACCTATTTTGTTGGATTCAGTAATACTCCTTCCTGGGAGTTATTCGCACTTGGCTTCAAGCTTCAAGGGTAAATGTTGAGCGAAGCCACTTCAAACTACATTCATGGCATTGAGGGAAGCAGCCCCGCCCCTCTGCTCTAGGTTTTCTTTTGGAACAAGTCCACATGCAGGCATCAATTTTCCTTCTAGCCAATGGGAGGGGGCAGGGAGAGAGCTCCCTACAGAGATAGATCTGCATTTGTAAAGAGAGCATGCCTCTTATCATGCTAATGATTCTACGTCAGTGCCTCTGCCTGTTTGCTCTGGCGTTTTCAGAAATAGTAGCTTAAAACCAGCATTTTAAAAATCCAGAATTACCTCGAGATAAGCTAGAATTCGCAAGACAAAGCTCAACTTGTGTGTGAGTGGGTCCAAGAATCTCGACGGCACTTAGGGGTAAGTTTGGCTTGTGTGTGAATGCACACTCTCTCTCCCAAAGGAGATTAGGAGCAGAAGCCTTGTGTGTAAAACCTCCTGCTAGTTTTTCTTCCTAACAGCCCACTGTTCCTGCATCTCCCATTGTCTCAGCAAGGAGGAGATCAGGGCCACACATTGGTCTAGAAATGTTGAGTTTGGTCCCTCTGTGGTCTATGAAGTATCCACTAACTGCATTTAACATTGCCACAGGGAGAGAACAATTCTAGCATTTTTAGAAACACTGGTGGTAACTTGCTGGTAAAGATGCGGTGGTGACCCAATAGGAAGGAGAAACTGATGGTGAAAGTTCCAAATTGGTGAACATTGTTGAAAGCAAACACTTTCTGTGTGTACAAAGGTATCCTCGTATGTGCACCATGGGAGGGTGAAGACAGCCAAGGCTGATCTACACATGGGCCCTCTTGACTTCTGCCTAAACACTCCCCTTCCCAACACAGGGCATAATGTGTGACATGTGTTCCTATCAGTAGCGGCTCATCCTAAGGCGCCAGAAGGGCCCCAAAGGAGATGCAGCTTGCCGCCCTCTAGTTCCCAGCAGCAGCTCGGGTTGTCCCACTCTCTCTCCCACCTGGCCCAAGAGTCACGCAGGCTAGCCGTTCATCAGGTAGAGCTGTGCGGTTACCATAGAGCTCTACCCGATGAATGGCTAGCCTGCAGGCAGTGCAGGAGAGAGAATGAAGCAACCTGAGCTACTGCTGGGAACTAGAGGCAACAGTGCTTCCTTTGCTGCCCCCCTGACTCTTTGAGACATGCCGCCCCTGGCTCCTCTGTGCATCGTCCCTGTCATGCATCTGATCACTTGGCAAGGCCAACATTTGTGAGCTCCACATCAGGGGCATGGCTAGGTACTTAAGTGGTCAGTGACCTTTATCCACAGTCCTCTCCCATGCCCCCCAGGAATAAATGTTTATTAAGCATCTTGAAATTCTCATTTTTTAAAAAAAAATTATTCAGTAATAAATAATAATGAGCATGGGTTATTATTCCCCTCCATATCTTAACCCCATAGGAGGTGGTGGCAGTGGTGCTGGAGGGGACACTGAAGCTTGTCCCTTCTACCTTGTGGGTATTGATCTCCCCTTCTCTTGCCACCCAATATACCTGGAGCTCCCTCCCTGAACAAGTATAGGTGTCTCTCCCTTGCTTTGGATTTATCCCCCTTAGAAGATATTTCTGTGACATCTTTGATCACATCATTCATTGTGCTCTGTGTCGTGGTAGTGGTGGTATTAGCAGTTATAACAGGGGCACAGCAGGGTTGGAGTGGACCCTGGGACAAGATGGACCTCTGCCCCCTCCCAGCTGCTTTGCAGGGATATAAAGGGGAGAGAGCAAAGAGCAAACCTTCACCAGATAGCAGGAGGCGTGGCGGCGGGGGGTGGGGGTGGCGGGTTCTCATGGCCAGGGATATTTCCCCCACCTTGATAAATTGTAGCTACACCCCTGGGTCATAAGCTGGGCTTTTCTTTTCCACTTCACCACACTTTGGGTTATGATGCTAATGCCATGTGTGAACTGGTTCTCCACCTAGTTATGGAATATATGGTTGTGCTGCAGCATTGTGTGTGTGTGCGTGTTTGTCTGTTTAAAGAGAAATGGAGCCAATGTGACAGCTCACAGCTAGATCCAATTAGTGTGTGAAGAGACAAATCCAATGAAACCCACTGGAAGTCACAGGACTGAAGCTGGATCTACTTCTTGGGTTCATTTATTGCTTTATTCAACACCGATGTGCAGGTGTAAAGAAGATATTCTAAATTAATATTTACAAGCAAATATGAGCCAATAACATCAACTTTACCTGAACAGTTGCCCTCATACCATAGGTTTCATTGCAAATTGCCACCAAAAAGTCCTTATGCTGCAAAAGCAATTGGCAAAAAGTCCGTATATTGCATTTTGACAGCAGCAAGACACCGATTTACATAGAAAAACCTTGTACTAGCAAAAAAAAGAAAGGAAAAAGGAAAGTCTAGTCTCCTTCCGCCCTCCCCTTACAGGAAATGCAATGCATTACATTTCAATTATTATGACCAGAATCTGAAAGCACTGGGTCATTTTATGCGTGAGCAAGCAGTTTCAGCCTTTGTCCAGACCTTGTCAAAAACATTTCTTGGTCAAACACATAATATAACTTGATGGGTATGTGGTTTTGGAAGAAAACAGAGCCATTAAATAGTTTACCATTGCAAAATAAGAACTCAGTTGTGTATCATTGCATTCACTGGGACAGTAAAGATACAACTTCTGGAAGCGCAAACTGGAAGAAGGCTTCCTTTCTCTTCCTCTGTACAAGACTCTGCCCTTGCTGCTCACCCTCCTCCCCTGAACTCAGAAATGGTCTGCATTTCAGTACTTGCTACAGACTGTAGAGAAGGAGAGCAGGAGGGGCATGGCAAACAGGATGATGTTGTACGCAGCTGAGATTTCAGAAGACCAGCTTCTCAGAAGAAATGTTTTCAGTATCACTCTATTTTTTTCTAGTAACAAATGGCATTCACAATTGTCTTTGAGCTTGGAGGAATCTATGTAGGCATTCAAAAACTTGTTGTCAGACTTATGGAAATATCCATATGCTAATGTACTCATATGATGCTCCACAAATCATGGGCTTCTGGAGGATATGCCCTGAATGTTTTGATGGGTGCCCCAGAACTCTGTCTACTCCAGAAAGTGACTTGGAAAGAGGAGGTGGGGTTGGTAGGGTTGTCGGCTTTCTTGAGGCAGCACCCTGGTGGTCCTGTGACACTTTGGGGGCTTTCTCCTGGGATGGTGGCCCTGGCCCCAGTGACCTGTGGATGCTTGTGGTGAGTCTGGAAGAAGGATGCAGAGCTGTTGGGGCTGTGCTCTCTTTGGTGCTCTGGTGGGCCTGCAGTTTGTGTCTACCATGTTTCCCCGAAAATAAGACAGTGTCTTATATTAATTTTAGCCCCCCCAAATGCACTAGGGCAATTAGCGATACATCAGAAATTACTGCTAGGTCTTTTGGGGTAGGTCTTACTTTTGGGGAAACAGGGTAGCAGCAACACATGAGACCGGTTCATACATAACACAAAACCGGAGGTCGGCAAACCTGCAGTTTCAATTCAGAAATGTAAATCACGCTGTAAACATTTGGCCCCCCAAATATACAACTATGGCCAACCAAACTCCAGTTCCAGGAGAGGGTAGCCCCTCCCTGCTGCCAAGGGTTGGCTGTCAAGGCCAGTCGTAGCAAGCTCCACAGTTAGACTGTGGGCAAAGTGTCAGCAGATCAGTGGAGTGGCCGTGATTGGCCATGATCTTGAAGGGGGTGTGCCGAGCACAATCATGCATTTTTGGAGTGCACCACCCACCCTTGGCAGGGAAAGGGCAATTAAATCCCTTTAAATGCCATGCCATGGCAGAGCTTCTTTGTTTTTGTATTTGTGGTGGGTCTGTGGGTCCAGGGGCATATTCCCCTGTTACTCGGGGAGGAGAGGGGAACATTGAGACTTCCTAGGAGGGGATATGTTGATGAGGGACGGCAAAGGATGCTTGGGGGGGGGGGTCTGTCCCACTGTGACCTAGGATGATGTTGCAAGGGGGTCCGCCCACCAAAGCAGTCCATCCAGACCCAATTAACACCCTGCTCCACCAGCAGCTTGCTGCCAGCAGGCTTGCCCTCTCATGGGAGGGCCAGTCTTCTGGGGAGACTAATGCGACTGGAAGGGCATTGGACACCGGACCAGGCCCTTGAATTCTGAATGGGTTTTAAGGTCCATCCCAGTGTCTCCTCCATCCACACATGCAGCCAGGCTATGGCACATGGAGCATCTAGATCTCCTTTGGGTGCATGCAAGTCTTCACAGGGAATGAGGGTGGGGAAGTTGCAGAGATTCTATTCTATCTTTTACCATGGAGAGAAGGGGGGCCCACACGTGGGGGCCCCCATGGGTGGGTGGGGTGGCTCAGCTCGTGAGCTCACAGTCCATGGGTTGTCAGCACAATTGCCTGTGTGTTTCTCAGAGGCACCAGGTGGGTGTCTCCAACAGGATGCTGGACTGGATGGGCCTTGGGTCTGATCTAGAAAGACTGTTCTTATGTTAGGTGGGGAGAAAAGGAGTTCAGGTGTTGTTGGACTACAACTCTCATCATCCCTATTGGCCACTGTGTCTGGTGATGATGCAGGTTGTAGTGCAGCACCAAATGAAGTTGTGCAGCCCTACACTTGTTAGTACGTCAGGATATCCAGCTACAATTTAATCCTAGTTTGACATCCTGCTCTGTTCTAACTCCAATTAGTTAAAAAGTTGCAGTTTCTTAAATGTGTATGTAATGTGGAACTGAGGTTTGCCCTTAAAGTGAAAGCACAAGCTTTCACTCTTCTCTTGCACAAGAACAAAATGGATAAGGTTAAGGCTCATTCATGTATTATTATTAATAATACTAATACTAATAATAATAAGAAGAAGAACAAGTCAAGAACCGAGCAGAAAAATGGAAAAATAAGCCACTGCATGGTCAATATTCGCACAATATAAGTGGAAAATCAGACATCACCAAGACCTGGCAATGGCTTAAGAATGGCAACTTGAAGAAAGAAACAGAGGGTTTAATACTGGCTGCGCAAGAACAGGCACTAAGAACAAATGCAATAAGAGCAAAAGTCGAAAAATCCACCACAAATAGCAAGTGCCGCCTTTGTAAAGAAGCAGATGAAACCATGGACCACCTAATCAGCTGTTGTAAAAAGATCGCACAGACTGACTACAAACAAAGGCATGAAAAGTAGCAGGGATGATACATGGGAACATCTACAAAAAATACAAGTTACCTGTAGCCAAAAACTGGTGGGACCATAAAATTGAAAAAGTTGAAGAAAATGAAGATGTAAAAATATTATGGGACTTCCGACTACAAACAGACAAACATCTGCCACACAATACACCAGATATATCTGTAGTCAAGAAGAAAGAAAAACAAGTGAAAATAATCGACATAGCAATACCAGGGGATAGCAGAATAGAAGAAAAAGAAATAGAAAAAATCACCAAATACAAAGATCTACAAATGGAAATTGAAAGGCTGTGGCAGAAAAAGACCCAAATAATCCCAGTGGTAACTGGCGCTCTGGGTGCAGTTCCGAAAGACCTTGAAGAGCACCTCAACACCATAGGGGCCACAGAAATCACCATCAGCCAATTACAAAAAGCAGCTTTACTGGGAACAGCCTATATTCTGCGATGATATCTGTAACAATTGACAATAAAATTCAGCCATCCCAGGTCCTTGGGAAGGACTCGATATCTGGATTAAACAAACCAGTCAATAACACCTGTCTGACTGTGTAAACAAGAAATAATATAATACATTTATATCCCACTCTTCCTCCAAGGAGCAGTGTACCTCCAGAGCAGTGCACTACATACTTCCTCCAGAGCAGTGTACTACATACTTAAGTTTCTCCTCACAACAACTCTGTGATGTAGGTTAGGCTGAGAGAGAAGTGACTGTAGCAATAAACCATGGCTTAGAGCAGGGGTAGGTAACTGTAGCTTTCCAGCTGTTGTTGAACTACAACTTCCATGATCCCCAGCTACAATAAATTATGACTAGAGATGATGGCAGTTGTGGTTCCAAGGTTGTCTACCCCTAGCTTAGAATTGTGTATGAACCAGAACCAGATCAATGTCTATAATGTTTTTCAGTCTGGCTGAGAAATTGAACCTTATATTCCAGAATCTGGTTTTAGTCCTCAGGGAATTTCATGATTGCAGTTTGGTGCATGTTTACTTATAATAAGAATTTATTAGGTGTGTAGAGCCAAAACCATTTTAATGAAATGAATGTAATATTTTAAAAGGTAAAGTTGTATGTTGGGGATTCAAACCAGCCACCTCTTGCTCCCTAGGCAAGTTACTTCCCCTGCACCACTAAAGTAAAGTGTGCTGTCAAGTCAATTCCGACTCCTGGCGCCCACAGAGCCCTGTAGTTTTCTTTGGTAGAATACAGGAGGGTTTTACCATTGCCTCCTCCCGCATAGTGTGAGATGATGCTTTTCAGCATCTTCCTATATCACTGCTGCCTGATATAGTGCCAGCAGGGATTCAAACCGGCAACCTTCTGCTTGTTAGTCAAGCATTTCTCTGCTGCACAGCTTAAGGTGACTGGCTTAATAATATGTTTACTTACTGCTTAATATACATTTTAAACCTATCTGCCTCAATGCAGTGCAGAATTGGGTCTGGTGCATTTTGGTATTTTTTAGGATTTTTTAAAAATCCACAATGGAGGAGATGAATCTCTGTTTAATGCAAGAGACTATCCAATTGTTATGAATCAACTAACAAAAGTCTGCATGTGTTTGTCAGAATAAGAGGATGAGAAAGAGGTGTTAAGTGAAAGCTTGCCAAGTTCATTAGTGCCTTTTATAACTGCACATTTGGATTCATTAGTACATAAGGAGAAGTACAACTAGCATAATGACAGACATACAATTTCATCTCAAGCATGATAAACTGAAACAAAAGAGCAAAGGGATCAGTGAGGGCAAGAAATCAAGAAAGCATATGTGCCAGTACATCAATTACATGGATATTTTAGATTCCAATTTTAAGATGCCTTTTACATTAAGAATATGGAATGTTGGCTCTTTCAGCTGTGTTTATGGAGAGGGACTACAAAATCACAATTTCTAAAATAAAGCATTTGATTATGAGAGATTATATTCTAGATTACATGTCTAGAACTCTTATACCTTCCTTAAATTTACACACCACTAGAAAGTAGTGTTTATTTATTTATTTGATTTATATATAAATTATATAATGTTATATAACATTATGTCACCTTAAGTGGTGCAGCGGGGAAATGCTTGATTAACAAGCAGAAGGTTGCCAGTTCAAATCCCCACTACTACTATATTGGGCAGCAGCGATATAGGAAGATGCTGAAAGGCATCATCTCATATTGCGCGGGAGGAGGCAATGGTAAACTCCTCCTGTATTCTACCAAAGGGCTCTGTGGGCGCCAGGAGTCGAAATCGACTTGAGGGCACACTTTACTTTATATAACATTAAATATAATGTTAATTATAACACTAGAAGTATGGGGAGTCCATTTTGTACACTGTAAACAGTGTTCCTATTTTATTTTTACATTTCTATCTCACTCTTTCTTCAAGGAGCCTAGCTTATGGTTTATGTTTATCCTCACAACAACCCTGCCAGGTAGGTTAGGCTGAGAGATAAGTGACTGGCTCAGAGTCTCACCCAGTGAGTTTCATGGCTGAACAGGGATTTGAATTCAGGTCTCCCTAGCTACTCTAATCACTACATCACATTAGCTCTTCTATTAGAATCTTGAAGAAAAGTAAGATTCTCCAGGGCTTAGCAGGAGGATGGTTACTGCACAAGTGTGAAGAGAAGGTAAGCATATGTGCGCACACAAAATGTCAGGCCCAGCTAATATTGGAATGCATATACAGGCAAATCTCATTACTCGCGGGGGTTCTGTTCCTCATCTACTACCACAAGTAATGAAATTCGAGTAATGAGGCATTATGTCTATGAGGAAAGCGGGGTTAGGTTCCAGAATAGACCCAAAAGGTGGAAAAATGTTGGGAGACAGTGAAAAAACATGAAAATAATCAAAACAGTTTGCTGTACCATGCTCCCATGTGCTCGGAAGTGCCCCCCCATCTGTAAAATGCCTCAAAATGCCCCCCAAACCATTAAAAATCATGGTGTTTTTTTAAAAAAAGAAATGAGCCACAAAATGGCTCCTCCTAACGCCTTCAGTCAAAATGGCGGACGGAAGTGACCTCTGCAGTCACTTCCCGCCCTCTAGGAACCACAGATATGTGGGTTTTAACCCTTTCATCTCTGTGGATAATGAACCCAGGTGTCAATTAGACACCCGCATAGACATGAAACTGCAAATATAGAGTCTGCAAGTCATGAGGTTTGCCTGTATATAATATTTATAAACAATTTTGTGCCACTTCATGTATAAACAAAAAGTGTAAACAGAGTACAACTTCAGCATAGCAAGAAATAAACAACCAATGATAAACAACAACAACAAAACCCAGTCAAAACAATCAGCAAGGAAATCACCAGATGTAAACATATCAAATATTTAACAGTTGTGTATTAAATATTAAATGTTGAGTCCATCTGCCATAATTCATTGTAGAATTCTAGCAATCGGACTCAAAAGTGGGTCCTGGTCTTTTTGGTTACTATAGTCAAGGAAAAGCTTCCTCATACATTCATTCACAAACTTTCCTGCTGTCTGCACCCCTGCTGGTCCTGGCACAACTTTCTCTCTTGGTGAGATGTCAGGGACAGACTGTACTTGCCTCTCTGTACATAAGATCTATTTCATCAAACCGTTCATATTCCTGATTCAACTGCTCTGCTTTGTCCTTACATACCACATCTGGATTCTACATGGTCTTCACAGGGAATGGTTGGTACCAGGCCCAGAGAAATTACACTTGGGCGCTGCCCCTGACATCTCACCAAGAGAGAAAGTTTTGCCAGGACCAGCAGGGGTGCAGACAGCAGGAAAGTTTGAGGAGCGAGCAACTCCTCACTTAAATTTGGATGAGGAAAGTCACTTTTGGAGGCAGGAGATATGGGTTATTAGGATTGGCAGGGGAGATTTAGTAAATTGAGGAGAGAGCTCCTCAAATACTTAGGGATGAGATCTCCACCCCTGAAAACCAACACTGCCATCTTTCCTGCTTCACTTTGATTTGGCTACCTCAGAGGCCTGGGAGCAGCCTCTAAGTATTGTATTTACCTGAATCCAAGGCTAGATCCCCCACCCCCATGTTCTTCACTGTTAGAAATTGGGGCTAGGTGGTGGTGGGGCAATAGTCTTAAATTCAGACAACCCTGTATTTAACCTCTCTCTCTTTTTTAAAGGCAATTGTCTTACAGAGAAGTCTTCTATTGGGTAAATGAGATTTAAGTTGTTGGATTCAGCGGACTTATGTCAAATGTATTGAATCTGACAAATGAATGTTAAATTTTATAAGCCACAACAACAAATTATTATTTTTGGTAGATTACATATTTATCTTGGTCTGAAAGCAGAAAGCAAACCTTAACCAAATCTGAGCAGTCAAAATAGACCTCTAACAACTCAGTCTGACTGAGCTCATCACGTGTGTTATTTAGAGAAGCAGTTAGAAAATCTTTAACGACAGGAGTGACTAATGGGAGTCATATTGTGTATTGGAAACTTAATTTGAGAAGCAAGCACTATGGAAAACAGTGTTTCAGTAACTCTCTCTATAAGATAATCAAATTTTCTGAATTTTCTGCCAATTCATACTTTATGAGCATGGAAATAATAAGAGATTCATATTATATAGTGAACTCTCATAGACCAATTTTGAGACTGCTTACAGTTATTTAAGACTCGTGCTCCAGAGCAATCTGTTTAAGTTGAATGGGCTGAACAAAAAACAGCTGTTTTCAGTATTGTGCTCAAACCTCTAAATAGGTGTGCATTTCATACTAATGTCATATTCATTCATATTGCACTAACCCTGCTCAGACCAATCTTTCTCCAGCCCTCCAGGTGGTGTTAATAATATGGGGGGGGGGAGGATCAACGGAATGCAGGCACATAAAGATGCATTATTGAACATGGTATTGAGTAGACGGTCTGTTCCCTGTGGCACTATATCTGCAGCTTGGAAAATAAGAACTTATGAGGGATGTCAGCTTCAGCCTCTTTTGTGGGAGAATCTGTGGAATAAAATGGGGCCATTGCTTCATAACTCAGAGACAAACTAGATGCCACACAATACTCACATGCACAACTCCTCTGATTTCCATTTTTAAGGGAAAGCAGCTGTGGGATGAAGTTTTGTTGTGGGGAGAGCCCCTTTTGGTCATTTCCCCCCTCAGTCCTCTCCAGCTGACCCCCCCATGTGGAGTGGGCGGTGGAATATGTGCCTATTTTCCTCGAGGGGCAAAGATATAGGAACAATTTTGAGTAGAAAAAATGGCCTGAGGAAAGTGTTAAGCAGACCCCCTTCTGTCAGTAGGCTGGCAGAAGACTATAGTCTCCTGTTCCAGTGTGTTTGCTTAATAAGAGAAAATGTGGCAGGGAAAGTGGCACCCATAACATGATATTTGGCCCTCTTACATCTATGGAGACCAACACAGGGGTTCCCAACCTGTGGTACTCCAGATATTGCCGAACTACAACTCCCATCACCCCCAGCTACAATTTATTGTGGCTGGGTATGATGGGAGTTGTAGTTTAGCAATAGAGATGTGCACGAAACTGATTTTGTGGTTTGTTTCAAGCTCGAAACAAAATGCAGATGGCCTGGTAGACAAGTCCTCCAAGCTGATGCACTAAGTCTGGAGTGGAGGTGTGGTCTACCCACCTCATGCAGCAGACTGACCAGTCAGAGGCCTGGTCTACCCGCATCATGTGGCAGGTAGCTCAGTCCTCCGAGGTGGGCCAAAGTGCCAAGTCCAAAGAGGAGGCCTGGTCAACCTGCTGACCCCCAATTTGTAGACCAACTCTCTCCGGAAAAACAGGCCTCCAAAATGGCCCTTGAAAAACTCATAACATTTAGTCTAGAAATAGGGTTGTTGTGTTTCTAGCTTGAAACAGACCCTTAATTTTAAGGGTGTTTTGTTTTGAGCCCAGAACACTCGAAATAGCCATTTTGAGCTCATTTTGCATATCCCTAACATCTGTACACATCTACAATGTGATGTCTGAATAGGGCTAATTTATGATGCCCTTCTGTATTTACAGGTGGCAAACATAGGAATGCAATGTGAGAACAAGGTGCACTGGAGTCCAGTAGGACTGAATTGCTTGGTTTTCCCAAGCCTTTCAATGATTTAATTAATGCTATTTCCAGCTTGCTGTCATACATGTTGCCATACTGACATCAAATTATCCAGCTCCTTTAGAACAGAGTTACAATAAAAATATATAAAGGCAGTAGACAATGTAAGAAGATAAATAATTGAAACAGGTTAGTGCAAGCATGAGGTATAAGCATAATGAGCCTTTATTTTCGTAACCACAGGGATCCAAAAGATAGAAGCTCTTTCTGTATACCTCAGTTATTCTCAACTTTCCTAATAGTGTTCTTGCTAATGGATCTGACTCATCTGATGACGAACATGTTTCCAATCATTTATGATATGTAACTGTTTAATTTTCACCAAAAAATTCTTTTTGCATCTATTTTATTAATTTTAACAAAAAACAAAACAAAAACCCCTTCCCTGGATCACCTTGACCTCACCTTTTCTGCATTTACTGCTTCCAGGTAGGACCAAACTATTGATGGCATTAGATTTATGTATGTTAGAATTGGTCTGTCACTTAATCTCTATGGGGAGTTGGGCAATTTAAAGTGTCATAGGGGTGGGAGAAGAAGGCTTAAACCGTTTCCCATCCATGCTATTTATTGATTAATGGATGAGCCTTCTCCATTGCTGCCCCAAGGCTTTGGAACATGCTCCCGGCTGAAATAAGAGCCTCCCCATCTCTTACAACTTTCAAAAAGGCAGTCAAGACACATTTGTTCACCCAGGCTTTTAATTAGATACTGAGGTGGGTCTCACAATCAGTGAGATCTGCTCTTGCTGCTATTGCGGGGAGAGCGAGCTAAGCCCGTTCTCCCTGCAGATGATCAGCCGCCCACACAATTGCTGGCTCCATGATGGAGCCGGCAGGGGCTGGGGAGTTCGGGGGCCACACAGCCCCCGGAAGCTCCAGTATGCCCTGCGCAAGCGCACAGGGCATACTGGGGAGACCCCTGGAGCTGGGAGGCGAATTTTTGCCTCCCCTCCCGGGGTCCACTCGTGAGTAGCCGCAGCACAGAGCCACACCACGGCTACTCATGATCAGATAGCCCGGGTTTGTGGAGCGCTCGCTCCGCAAACCCGGGCTAAGGGAAGGACTACAGAAGTGGGTGACCAGCTTGTAAACCACTGGGCTCGCCTGCAAGCCAGGAGGTTTACACGATGGGCAAAAATCAGGCTAGGCTCTCCTAGCCCGATGTTTACTGATCGTGAGAATAGCCCCACTGTTTTAATAGTTTGATGATGTTTTAATCGTTTTAACATTTTAAATTGTTGTAATGTGTTAACCTTTTTATTTGTTTTGTTTTTTATTGTTTTGTAAACTGCCCAGAGACTTGCATTTTGGGCAGTATACAAATATGTTAAATAATAAATAAATAAATAAATAAATAAATAAATAAATAAATAACTTACTAACTATATACTGCCTTTCTGCCAATGCACTCAAAGCAGTTCATTAAAAATAATGGCTAACAATTTAATACACAGTATAAAAGGGACAGGAAAGGAAGAGGAAAATAGGCAGGCACCTCTCGTTGGAAGGGCGAGTCGTCCCCATTGCCTGCCCAGCTGCCCACTTGTAGCTGGCAGCAGTGGGCAGGCAACAGGGATGGGAACATAGGAAGCTGCCATATACTGAGTCAGACCATTGGTTTATCTAGCTCCGTATTGTCTTCACAGACTGGCAGCGGCTTCTCCAAGGTTGCAGGCAGGAATCTCTCTCAGCCCTATCTTGGAGAAGCCAGGGAGGGAACTTGGAACCTTCTGCTCTTCCCAGAGCGGCTCCACTCCCTGAGGGGAATATCTTACAGTGCTCACACTTCAAGTCTCCCCCATTCATATGCAACCAGGACAGATCCTGCTTAGCTAAGGGGACAAGTTATGCTTGCTACCACAAGATCAGCTTTCCTGCCCCGTGCAGGTGGCACATGACTGAGGCCATCGACATCCCTGCCCGCTTGGTACCCTTAGGTGACCACCTAGTTTGTCTAGTGGATGGGCAGGTCCTGACTGCCTGAGGGGACCACCTCACTTTGCCTTGTGGAAGGACTACCCTTGGCAGTAAGCCACTGAATACCAGCTGCTGGGGAGCAACAGCAGGAGAAGGCTTTTGCTTGTGGGCTTCCCAAAGGCATGTGGTTCATCACGATATGAAGCAGGGTACTGGACTAGATGGACTTTGTGTCAATAGGGCTCTTCTAGTGCTTTTATAAGTTGCAGGTAGGCATGTGAAATGGTTTGTGGGCTAGTAAAGTCTGTGTACCTATCACTGTTGGAGACTGAAAATTACTAAATTGTTAAATAGTAGTAATCTTTGCAGTAAAGTCTACATCTCAGTTTAGCAAAATAAATCATCCAGAGCCCAGCGTGCCTCATACATTTCCCCTCCGCTTCATTGCACACCACATTAAATGACAGGAGCAGGGAAAAAACACATAAACGACCCTTCACTTAGAATAAATGGTGCCTGTTGTAGTGAAGTGAGGAGATAAGCAATGAGTGGTGGCCATCTGTTCTAATCTTTACAATAGCTGAACAGCAGTAAATCAATAGTATGTGCCAACCAGTAAAAGAAGCCGTGCATTTTGTGGACTTGTTCAGATTAGAAAAGAAAGTGGGATATGAAGGTATGAACTGCCTGAGTAAGGAGGAGGGAAACTTGCCTAAGGAAAGGGAAAACCAAGTTTTTGCCCTGCATTTAGCCTTGTGTTCTAAGTGGGATGGTTTTGCCAACTTGGAGATGATGCCATAAACTCCTCCTTCATAGAGGGGAAGTGATCTATGGCCATAAGACTAGAAGCCAGTCATGCATCATCATCATCATCATCATCATCATCATCATCATCAAAACAATAAAATTATATACAGATTTTAACTAAAAAAGTTCACAAGGCAGTTTATATACATACATTACATACAATGGCTGACATTCTGACTTACAAAGCATATATGTAAGGAGTCTCTGTGGGATGCACGCTGGGAGCCCTTGTACAACTCCCCAATGTCCTCTTGCATGCACACTTTTGTGCCACAGGGGATTTTGTGCTAACAGGGGATGGGGCTATAGATCAGTGGAAGAGCATCTCCTTTGTATGCAGAAGGCCTGCAGGTTCAGTCCCTGGCATCTCCAGGTAGGCCTGAGAAAGACTCCTGCCCAAAATAATGGAGAGCTGCTGCTAGTTGTTGTGGACAATATGGAGCTAGATGGATCAATGGTCTGACTCGGTATGAGGCAGCTTCCTGTGTCCCACTTCCAAACACTACTCTTGCCCTGGGAGCACTGAGAGTCCATGACGTGTTTCTGAGCTTGCACAGAACTTCCAGGGTGTGAGCAGCACACAGAAATGTTAGCCCTGTGGCATAATAGTGTGCATGCAAATGGTCTGGGGGAAATTGCATGAGGGCTTCTGGTGCATTCCCACAGAGCATCCTAACAGGTAGGGATGTGCAAACAGGTTTGATGTTGATCAGCAGTTCGGGGGTCAAACCAAACCACCCTGTTCAGTCCAATCCTGGACCAAATTCGCGTGGCTGTTCAGGGGGTTCGCAAACCAATTTTTTGTTGTTTTTTAGTACTTACCCCCTCCGGGGGGCTTCTCCAAGGCCACTGGGTGTGTGTCTGTGGAGGTTCCCCCTCCCCCTGCCGGCCTTCCTCATGCCAAAAATTGCCTGGTTCAGGTGTGTTTTGGCCCTTTCTGGGCCTTTCCCCGATCACCGTGGCCATTTTGGAGGCCACCACACATGTGTAATGGGCCCCTGCCTGGCCAGATCATGACTCAGGCCAAGCAGAGGCCCATTGAGCATGCACGGCAGCCTCCAAAATGGCCACCATGAGGGGGAAAGTCCCAGAAAGGACAGAACAACACCCAACCGGGTGATTTTTTTTGCATGAGGAAGGCTAGCGGTGGGAGGGGGAACCTCCGCAGACACGCACCCAGTGGCCTTGGAGAAGCCCCCCCTGGAGGGGGTAAGTACTAAACAAACAAACAAACAAACAAACAAACGACTCATGAACCTGGCTGAACCAAATCAAACCGGGGGGGGCGTTTTGATGAGGGGCAAAACCAATCTGGCCTGGTCAAATTTGGGTCTGGTTAGGACTCGAACCAAACCGGTCCAACCGGTTTTGTGCACATCCCTACTTTCAGGCGTGCTTCGTTGGTCAAGATGTCAGCCAATGTATTTCTATATATATTCACATTCAGAAATATCCCTTGAAGGACTGAAGTTAACCAGTATAGATGCTTAACAAAGTTAAGCATACGTATAATTTCTGGAAGGTTTAAAAAAAAAAATTATGGGTGGGTTCAGATGTAGCACGGAACCTTGGCTGAAGCCGAGCTCCGCACATCCCTCAGCCCCAGGAGCATGTGCTCCTCCCTCCCATCCCTACAGGAGGAGCCTCGGTTTCCTTAGTAGGTTAGGATATGCTGAGATGGTTGTGATCACACGTCGCAACCAATCTCTGCATATCCTAATCTATTTGCTTCAAAGAACCTGAGATCTGAAGCTTCAACTTTCATGTTCACATCTTGGGTTCTTTGAGACAAAAGGGTTATCATATCCTGGGATTGCCTGTCGGCCTATCTCGGCCTGTCCTAACCTACAAAGGATGTAGAGGCTTGCATGGGGATGGGAGTGGGGAGTGTACATTCCTGCGGCTGTGGGAAGTCACGAGGAGCTGCAGTTTTGTACTCACAGACAGTATGATATTTATATTCTGCTTCCAATTGGCTCCCATCAGTCTTGCATCCAAGTTTCCAGTCAGGTCCACACCTGCTCAGCTTCAGTAATGGTGCAGCCTTGGGTGCTTCCAGACAATTCAGTGAGATCCCTGTTTCCAGATACTGTATTGTTATCCTTAGAATGGACAATGCAAATGTTCTAACAATTTCCTTGTACCCTCAGAGCAGCAAGATCACAGGGAATGGAAGATTTAGTCTTGACAGCATCTCAGCAATACAAATGTGGCTTAAAACAACAATTTGTCAAATAAAAATGTTAGGAACAAAAATCTTGATGCCAATCCTTTCATTTCATTCCATCTTAAAAATACCTACAGTATTATACTAGTTGGGCTCCAAAGATGTCTGTGCAAGATGCAAAGAACTTCAGTGCATGCACAGTTTGGGCTTTGTTGATATGCTGATTTTTCCTCCTAGCAACAGCTCCTCGTGGGGGTTGCTTCAAAGTATGGGGGAAATGGGTACTCTAGATTTCATTAGTTTAATTTAAGCAACAATTTTAATTTTTCCACCCAATGTCACTATTTGAGATCTGTAGACGTATATCTGACACTGCAGTAAATAGTGCACTAAAAACATTGCAGTTTTGGGGTAACAATTTGTGAACTATTTGGTTGATTTGTTTGGTATTTCTCACCTTGTAATATTAGTATTTACTAGGAAGATTTCTACTTATGATCAGAATGTATGTGGAAACATGGCCCAAAAGATGAATGATAGCTGAGTGGGTGGGAATGTGTCACCCCAACTTCCCCTCCTTTCCCTGGATCCCAGGTGGCTTTGTACATGAGATACTATCGCTAAGTCCAGAGCGAGGGTATCTGAACAGGACCGGACTGGGGGCACTGAGAGGGCGGTGGAATGTATGTGGGGAGGGCGCCAGGTTTTGAGCAGAATAGGTAATTAAAGGTGGGAGTTGGGGCGCAAGGGCACTGCGCGGGTAAGGGCGCACTGGGAATATGCTCTGTTGCCCTGTGGGCCAGTCTGAGCCTGTATCTGAATAGCTTGAGATTATTCCCTCATATGCCTCACAAACTGCCCCCCTTGAATGCTTCTTTTCTTCTCACATGTCAAGCAGGCTTTATTGGTTGCTAGGCCTCTTGATGCAGCAGCACTGTAATGCTTGTCAGGTAGTGATGCAGGATAGAATGATGCAAATGGATGCGAGAAGAGGAACTGATTGGTGTACTGGGTGGCAGTGTCACAGTAGCACTCGATGCTCCCTTCTTGGGCTGATCTGAAGTGGCCTTCCCTTATGCAGTTCCTAGGGGAAAATCTGAGGTGCTGCCTCCCAGGTGAAAGGTCACAGATCCTTCAGACACAGTCTGTTACTTTCTCCTCTCTCTCAGCTTTCAAAAAAAAAAAAATACCTTTCCCACCTCTACCAGCAAAACATTCCAGAAGAGGGAAATGGACAGATTTGCTCATCTGCTCCCAGGTGTGAAGAGCATTATTACAGAAAATTACATCTTCATCCATCACATTAGTAGAAAAGAGAATCCCTGACTCTTTGGCATCTGTACTGTTCATTGCGCTGAAGATCAAGTAATATGAGAAAGGTACATTCACTAAAGCAATGGCAGTGGTTCTGTAGAAAATAGACTTATTTGACCATCTGCTCCTGGAGAAACAAGATTAGAATCGATCTAGAATGAGAATGCATTATATTCGTAATGCAAGAGAGACATCATTAGTGCCTGAAGTTGTAGGAAGCACTCTGTCTGCTCCTCGCTAATTAACAGAGCATCTGTGTTCCTACCTGTTTTGACACAATGGTACTTTTAAGGAGCTTGCATTTCTTGTCAGCAGATTTGCATAATGTATATATAACTTTTAAGAAAAGAATGGTCAACATAACAGATGTTTCCTGCTTACATTCTAAGTGGAATGTAAATCCATAATAATGAGAGAAGGGATCTAGTAGCCAAAAAGCTTTAATTCAAGTTGAAGCAACACTGTGTTTTGAGAAGGGATAATTTTACAGAGCCAGCTGTTTTGATACTGCCTTAAGAAATATTTCCAAGGTATTCAAACGCCACCACTGCAAAAATATTGTGTTTCATGAATTTAGCTGCATTGCTCTCTTGGCATCTTATAGTTCAATGAGCTGTATTGCAAGTTGTTTTCTATCAGTAATAAAGAGATGCTGAAACCCCTTCACATCCAGATAAGTTCACTACTCTTGCACTTTCTTTGTTCTTACTGTCAAATGGCAACCCCTTTGGTTCTGAATATGTTTATGGAGAGAGAAGTCTCTTGCTCATGTGTATCTTCCATGAACTTCTAACAACCTGAGCTTTTTACTTGCTGGTAGTGGAGCTCCCATATCAAATTGGACAGCTGTAACCTTCTAATTTGTGATATTAGAATTAGACAAGACTAGAGTGCTTGCTTATCACATCCAATTAGTGCCCTGTATCAAGTCTGGTCTCAAATTTCAGGAGCATCTCAGCAAACTGCCCTTCATGAGGCTCCCTCTTAGCTGGGCGAGCCCCCAAGAGTCACTCTGTCACCATCATATGGAGGCTGTGAGCACAGAGGTGGTTTCAATGCTGATCTTTGACACCAGCCTTGCTATACATCCATAGCCTTTGTGAAAGGAAAAACCATATGCAAAGGATAATGGTGGTTGTAGTAAAAGGATTAACCTCCTGTCTAGCTGGATGATGGTCTCAGGAAGAGACAACTTTGTGAGTCAGTTATAATAAAAACACTTGGAATAGCCTGATCTTCCACAGCTCTGCTACAGATTCAGTAGTTGGTGCCATAAATTACTTTTACAATGCTAAAGTTGGCAGATTTCTTGTTTATTTTAATTGCAATGTGCATTAAGTAATTGAGTTCTGCAGACCTATAAAGTACATGCCAAATACTTGGTACAAGACTGAATGAAAGACAGCTTTCATATCAGTTCCTCCAGAAAACTGTGATAAAGCCCCATACTTTCAGTACTCTAAATAGGAAAGTTTTAATAGATTTTAGTATGAATTCTAATTTATTGTGTCCTGTCTGCATATAAAATTGAATGGACACATCTCAGCTAAAGAGGTTAAGTGATAGATAAAAGTTCTGTTAACAGTGATCTCATTCAACCACTTCAGTATCTCTCCCCTCTCATTTCCGTGCAATCTCTACACATTTCTCAGTCTTTCTGGTTCAGCCTCAGTATTACACTGGAAGCTCTTTGGCTCAATTGGTTTAGGTGGAGATGAACTGTTAGCTGTGCAGCCGAATTCTATGTATGTTTACTTGGAAGTAAGGCACTATGTGCCTTAGCACAGCATACCACACTACCGATTTAAACTGTCAATGGGCCAGTTAAGATTATATATCCAAGTTGGCCATACCCACCATCCATGGGCATCTGCAGGACTTTTTCTGGTGCAGTGTGTGCGCAGTGGCTACAATCCTATGCCCACATATCTGAGAATAAGCCCCATTTAATTCAATGGGATGGGCTCAATCCGGGTTGTATGAGTAAGCTCCCCATCTTGCCCAGGCCCTCCGGATTCCCATGGATGTGCACAAGATTGTCCTGTTCCTCCTCCATGCATGTCTTTCTCCTTCCCTTAAGCGTGTGTGTGTGTGTGTGTGCGTGTGTGTGTGTGAACTGCATCTTTTCACACTAATTATAGTCTAATAATGGGAATCATAACATCCTCATACACATCTGTAGCAAATTACAGCCTTTGTCTCAGAGCAGCTCATGTGAGGGGGGAAAATGCTGCATTATCCCTGGTGAGCTGCCTGGCTGGGCTTCTCCTAAAACTATTCTGTATTACCAGTAGTTTCAAAATGCTGCCACCAGGCAGCAGAGAACTGGACCAGTGCATTGGGTGCTGTAATCCAAGGTCCCTCTGTAACTGGGTATTGGGCAAATTTTTACACACTTCCATGTGTAAGCTTACATAGTATGAGAAAGCTGATAACTGCTGAGTACTTAAGGATGCTTTTGCACCAGAGAAATCCCCCTTCCACGCCGCCCTTTCCCTAGTTAAAAACCAACTCCGAAAGGCTTATAAAAAGAAAAGAACAACCTCCCCAGTTTTATTCAATTACTACAGGCTGCTTCTGTCTGAGGCTTCTAGCTTTCTTAGATACACTCAAAAATACTTAGTAGGTTACAAAAACAGGTTGTCATAGGCACGCTTAAATGTTTATAGAGTCTTTTACAATGACCTAGGTAGGGCTAATGTTTCTTATTTTAATTATGTTACAGGTAAACAATAATAGAACAGTATCAGGAATATGCAAAAGCACACACAAAGAAATAGAAGTTCCTAACACAGAGAAATATAAGTTCCTAATGCACAGTCTGACTAAACAAACTGTTCCCTATGCTGAATCCCCTTTTACTTGAATTGGGTCCTGATAAGAATCAAGCTTCATGCAATCCTTTCTTTTAAGGATCTACAGAGTTATTCCATGAGAGAAACCTCCATGCTGGTTTTGACCACGAGGGAGCAAAACTCCATTGCCCCTCACTAAGCCTTTCCACACGTGCTTATCTCCAACAAAGACCATCCTTCTTGTTCCCAGAATTACCAACAACTGCTCTCTAGGTCCCACCTACCTGGAGTACTGTTTGGCTGCCATGGAGTTTACCAGCCTGTCAGTAGAGACAAGAGTTCAATCCTTGTTAACTCTTTAGAGGGGAGACTAATCTCTACAAGATCTCTAACTGTGTGGTGGGCAGGGCCATCTCAGACATATAATCCAAAATGGCCCATTGCTCTTTCCAGAAAGTCTCTTAACAGAATACTCAGTACCTCATTAAACTACAGTTCCCACAATTATTGGCACAAGACCAATATGAACTTATTTAAAATATCAATAATCCAACTTTCAGTTTAAAAACTTTCCAGGCAGCTAACAAAAAGACATGGAAAATCAATTGATAGCAATAAAATCAATATTTGGTAATAGAAAAGCATTAATTTGCATTAATACTGGTGATGTGCCATATCAGTCAAAGTTTCAAAGTAGTCTTCAAAGGCAGCCCCACATATGATGCACTGCAGTAATCTAAACTGGGCGTTAGCAGGGCATTAATAACTGTGGCTAGGCTATGTCTATCCAGGAGGTGCTGCAGCTGGAACACCAATTTAAGCTGCTGAAAGCTGACATGGCTTCTTGCCACAGTTGTCACATGGACATTTAAGGTAAAAGATGTAATAGCATCCTCAGGGTGTGAACTAGACCCTTAAGGACGAGCACCTCTTCTCCAATCAGCAGAATCATGCCACAAAAGTATCTTCAGGATTTTTGGACTGATCTTCAGATAGCCCTCATCTAGTCTGCAATGTAGAGGAAGCCTCACAGATACTTGATCTACAGCAATAATATTGTCTTCAGAAAGAAATTTCAAAAAAGGATTTATTAAAGACCTTCAGATGCTGCTTTGCTGCTGACTAAATAGGTTATGCTGATGTTGAAAATAAAATCCTTGCTGGAATTATCTTCTTTATATATATTTAGCTAAGGCATACCCGTGGCTAATCTCGTGCGTGGCAGCTCTCATGAGAGTTTGTGAGCAGAAGCACCTGATTGGGCAATGGGGATTCCATATGCAGATAGGGAGGAGGAGCCTGTGATAGTGAAAGTCAGTTGGAATGTTAGTGGGCAGGGATTTGCGAAGAGAGGGGTTGTGAGGGAGGAAAGAGCCCCTTCAGGAGAAGGAGGCTGCCACTGTGCAAATTAGATGAAGAAACAAGATGAACAAGACCTGTTAAATCAGGAAGGGAGAGGGAAAGAAAGAGAGAAGGGAAGAGCAAGTGGAGGAGAGAGAAAAAGAAAAGAGAGGAAGAGTTAAAGAAGGATGAGTGAGGGATGGGCCCGGGCCTGTCAGAAATGAGCAGCCATGGCGGTGGCAGTGAGGAAGGGCCTGGTCAGCCACTGCTGCTGCAGGGAAGAGCAGGAGCGGGGTGAGGGTGGGGAGGTCTCTGGAGTTAGGGAGCTGCGGCTTGGCCAATCAGCACTGGCAATGCCGCAGCTGTGACCAATATATAAAAAGAAGATCTGCATTTTTTTGTTCAGTCTTAAATATGAGTTTCCCCTCCCCACAAAAGACCAAGTTTCAAGGTGAGACAGCTTAATAAAGCAAATTCTAAGAACTTTCTCAGTTTTTATTTGTGACTGAGGGCTACTCTCTTTCTCAGCCATCCTACTTGGCTTCTCAAGCTTCAACATAGCTTCCTTCCTTCCTTCCTTCAGTTGCAGCTCCTTGCAGTCATGTGCCATCCTTTCATCCCCATTGATTTGCACAACAGAGGCCCAAACTATGGTCCTGATCTGGATTGAACCCCACTCATGTGGTTCCAATGGAAATTTTCTTCCAGGGAAAGAATGGAAGAGCCAAGGGAAGTTTTCTTCCAGGGCAGAAAGCATGCAGGGGGACCCCTGTATGATCCGTATCAGCACTATCACATAGAAGAGGGAGCAGAATTGTTCTCTGTTGCTCCCAAGGGCGGGACTATAACCAATGGTTTGAAATTACAAAGAGGCAGATTAAGATTTGAGATTAAGAAGAATTTCCTAACTGTATGAGTTATTTGACAGTGGAACAGTCTGCCTTATACATGCAGGCTCTCTGTCAGGAGGCTTTCAAATAGTTGACAGGAATGCTGTAGCAGTTTCCTCCTGCAGGGAGCAGGGGATTAGACTAGAGGACCTTCCAAGGTCCCTTCCAAGTCTATGATTCTAGGAATGTGTACTATTTGCAGGAGTTGGGGTGGAGAGAAAGAGCAAGAGCCCATGACGTGATTACAGTTGGAACTAGTTTTGCTCTTGAGAGCTAGTTTTCTCCTGCTAGACTTACTGGCTTTACCACCCATCTATGTTCCCAGTTAACCTTCTCTTATAAACTGCTGTTCACCCATTCACACTTCCCATTTACCTTGAATTTACTGTGCTCCTTCCTTTTTGGTTACTGTGTGGGAAACAGGATGCTAGGCAGATGGACTTTGGTTTGATCCAGCAGGACTCTCTTTATATTTATCCCTTAAAATGTGGAAAGTGAAGTTTTCCCCAAATGGTTAAAGTACTTCGAGATTTGTCCAAAAGCTGGAGTGTGATACACAAAAAAGTCAAAACATACTGATTAATAGGATTGTAATAACTGGACATTTTTACACTTGATGATCAAAACCAGTAATTTCCCCAGAATTTAAAAATGTGTGTATGGTGTGTGTGTGTATTTCAATTTCCAGGATGTGTTAAGTGAGATCTGAGGGGTAAGGCACTGAAAGCACCATAATCAAAAGTAGTTGGAAGTGAAGGACTATACACTGTCTCTTGTCTCAATGACATAGGAGGACAGACTAGTGAGTCAGAGGGTCAAGACATTGGTCATCTATTCTCTACTACTCTGACACTATCCCTTTAATATGTAGATTGCTAATCTCAGGGACTTACTTCCTTCCTCTTCCCTTCCTTCTACCTTGCAACATGCAAACTCCTCTCTCCCTGCACCATGTGTGCAGAGATGCAGAATCCATCTGCATCCTGCTAGCTAGCTAGATTAGAGATCCTATCTCTTCACTTTACCATCTAGAATGGAGTTCTATAATAAATACTCCTAAACTGATTTGAAACTATGAACTGGCTCCAAATTATTTTACTCTCAGCATACACGCATGCCTAACTAAATTCTGCTGTGTTGTGCCTCTGTGCACTCTGCTATAATGAAAAAGGGTTTCTCTTACCAGAGAAAATTCCCAACAAAAGTAAGATTGTTTCATTACTCTTTCAGTTGACTTGCATGCACACACACAAATTAAGTTTGCACACATTAATTTAATGTTTTAAATTAATTACCCCTCCCCCCTGCTCCCCACACACTAGTCTCAGGTTCAACCCTTGGCATCTCTCCATCACACCTAGATGTAAACTCACAACTGCAGTACAGTTGTACAGTCCAAGGCAAGCAGCAGGTGAAATGGAAAGCTGGAATACAGGACTTCCTCTACCTCTGCACACTTGATTTAGGCAGGCTTGTGGGAGATGTAGGGGGGAGTTTCCAGTAAGGGCCAGGTTGTTTTTTCTTTTTTCTTCTTTAATGTTTGCAAAATGCAAGTTTTATTTACCAGTAATAATTATTTACTAGGAACTGGCTTAAATGCCAAAACATGACTCTTTGATGTGTTAAAGAAAGAACAGAGTGTCGGGGCACGTGACGACCCCTTCACCGCAACTAGTGTACGTAGTGACATTACCGCCCGCATCCCATCTGGGATCGCAGGATGGACAGAAGCACAAACGAGTGTCGAGTTTTAAGGCCAAGCGGTGTGCAAAATTAAGCACTGGGGTTCTGTAGAAATGGCAGATGTCGCTGTCCAGAAAATACAGCGTTCCTTAGGAAGGGAAGCCCAACTTCCTAGAATTCAGAGCAGCTTCCCAGATTCACTACCACATCCTGGAACCGACTAGTTTCCTCGAAGCGTAGTTCGGGAAAAAGTTCACTCCGCATTTGGAAGCCCACTGCGCAAGCGCATGAGGTCTGCGCTCCGGAGAGGGCGCAGAGAAGTTGGCTCGGACTGTGGGCGGCACAAGCTCGTAAACAAGCTGTCAGTGAAGGGCAGGAGTGCTCCGAAAGGAGGGAATAAAGAGCCATTTCAGGAAGAGGCAGGGGGCTGCAAGACATATAGCCAAGTAGTAGGGCAACCAGTCCCTCCTTCTCCCTCGCCATCTGAAGAGCAGCTCCCCCCACCAGTGACGGCCGGGCTGGGCGCGCAACATTCTCAGCCTTGGCGACCCCTTGTTCCCCTGCCGACTCCGGCCGGGTCAGGGTGTGTGGGGGTTGCTGCTGGAAAGGGAGGCGTCAAGCACGCAGCGCCGGGCAGGCAGGTTGCCGCCTGCGGAGCAAGCCCCCGAGCCTCCCCGTGCCCGGGACCTGCTGCGGGAAGGTGGGAAGCGGACGCAGCTGCATTGCGGCTGGAGAGCGCGAGCGCGCGCGGCTCTGGAGAGAAGCGAAGCTAGGAGAACGGGGAGGAAAGTGGGCGCGCGGCTGGCGTGGGAATTGCTGGCGACACGACGCCAGGTTGGCGGCTCGAAGCGCCTGAGAAGGAGCGAGCGAGCATTGCGAGGCAGCGAGCAAGCAACGCTCACCCAGCTGCGGAGGTCGCTGGAGCCAAGTCGTGTTCAGCCCGCCCCGCAAAGAAAGAGAGACCCCGTGAGGACCGTCCGCCGCCGCACTCACGGAAGGCTGAGCCAGGCTGAAGAAGCGGACTAGGAGGAGGAAGCAGCCGTTCGGGGGCCTGTGCCGCGACGTCGGGAGAGGGAGGCGTGGCTTCAACCCGCCCCTTGTCCTTGGGCAAGTCTCTTAAAACCGGGCAACCTGGTGTTTGTTTTCGTTTTGGCAGTGCCTTGAAGAGCACGTGCGTGGTAGCGCCTTCTCTTGGTTTGCTCGTGCCTGCAATGAAGAGAACTTTAATTTCTAAAAGGAGAGAGGTAAGGCACGGTCCCAGACTGTCTGCGAATTCGTGCACTGCTCACTGCTTTAGGCTCTTAGTCTATGACGGACAGGCACTCTTATTCTGAAGGCTTTTGCTTTTCCCTGTTGTGGTTCACCAGGTAGGCAGCGCGAGAGATTTTTTATATAATATTGGTTTAGAAAAGTGTACCGTCGATTCGATGTCGACCCCTGGCAACCACAGAGCTCCCTGTGGCTGTCTTTGGTAGAATACAGGAGGGGTTTATCATTGCCATCTCTTGCACAATATGAGATGATGCCTTTCAGCATCTTCCTATATCGCTGCTTCCCAGTATAGGTACCAGCGGGAATTTGAACTGGCAACCTCTGGCTTGCTAATCACGTCATTTCCTCACTGTGCCATTAGGTGGCTTGATTTAGTAGTAGGTCCCAATGGTTCAGTGGTGCTTATTCCTAAGTAAATGTGAGTAGCATCGGAGTCCTGCACATTCATCTTTCCTCGGATGTAAATACCATTGCATATGTGTGTACATGATTGTCGCCGGATCTGGTCTTGTGGTAGCAAGCATGAATTGTCCCCTTTGCTAAACAGGGTCAACTCTGGTTCGCATTTGAATGGGAGACTACATACGAGCACTGTAAGATATTCCCCTTGGGGGATGGGGCTGCCCTTGAAAGAGCATCTTCATGCTTGCATGCAAAAGCTTCCAAGTTCCCTCTCTGGCATCTCTAAGGAGAGCTGAGAGAGAGACTCCTGCCTGTAACCTTGGAGAAACCGCTGCCAGTTTGTGTAGACAACACTGAGCTAGATGGACCAGTGGTCTAACTCAGTATATGATAGATTCCTATGTTTCTATAATAATGAAAAATTATTAGTACATAAACAAAAATGCAGAGGCTAATACACAGTATTTGACAAATCCCAGGTACCAGGGAGCCGTGACATTTAGAAATTTAGCCATGGTACCTAGACGAGGATATTTATTTGTCTCAGGCAGGCCTGTTTCTGTACTAATTATGTTACTTTTAAAGAGGATAAAAAGATGATCATTTATTCTCCCTCGCTACAATGTCAGTCACTAAGTCCAGCAACTTTGTCAAGTGTTCATTGTCTGGCTTCTAAACTTTTTGGCTGCTTCCTAGATCCAAAGAAAGATTGTCAGATTCTGTAATAACAGCATACTGGCCAAAAGAGCTATGCCAACATATCAGAAAGACTTGTTTCATTGTGTACAAATGCATACATGGACCACTGCATTCCGTGTGCACATAGAGTTAACATAATATGTAGGGTGATTCCTATTCATATAAGAGGGATTCCATAGGAACATAGGAAACTGCCATATACTGAGTCAGACCATTGGTCTATCTAGCTCAGTATTGTCTTCACAGACTGGCAGCGGCTTCTCCAAGGTTGCAGGCAGGGATCTCTCTCAGCCCTATCTTGGAGAAGCCAGGGAGGGAACTTGAAACCTTCTGCTCTTCCCAGAGCGGCTTCATCCCCTGATGGGAATATCTTGCAGTGCTCACACATCAAGTCTTCCATTCATATGCAACCAGGGCAGACCCTGCTTAGCTATGGGGACGAGTCATGCTTGCTACCACAAGACCAGCTCTCCTCTTGCTTCCACAAGACCAGCTCTCCTCTTGCTACCACAAGACCAGCTCCATCCATGCACACATTCCTTTGTACAAGCACTCCCCAAGTTACAAACATCTGACTTACAAAAAGTTCCATAACATAGTACATTACGGAAGTCTTCAACTTACATATGCCAATCTGTGCATACAGACAAGTAATTTCCTCTTGGGAATTGTTTGTGTTCCAAGTTGTGAATATCCAGCTTATAAACAAACTTTTGGAAACCAACCCATTTGTAAGTTGGGGACTTCCTGTATGTACAGATCAGGTCCAGGAAAGCTCTTGCTTGCAGGGAACACAATGGCCAGGTAATAGCTTTAGGTGTGCCCAAGGGTTTGGGCATGTCCTCTGTGCATGCCTTTTCCTCATTTGAACTACAAGGCCCCAAACAACATCACAGCCTACACTTAAAAATTCTTTTACTTTCAAAAGTGGTTTGCCATGGGGGCTTGCTGTTTGACAAGTGTAAGCCCAAAGTCCCCTTGGGCATGCTGAACTGATTGTGTTTGGATTGTGGCCACAAGAGCTGCCTCTCTTTTTTCTGGCAGTGGCCAAGTATTCTTGATAGCTGTCTGACAAGATGCACAAGAAGCTTTCTCCTTCTTCAGATGCAGTGATGGAGAACTTCAGCTGTTGGACTTCTGCCTTCACACAGCTATTAAAGATGTAGGAGTCCTGGTATTAAAAAATATTGCAATGTTATAGCTACAGAAATTAGGAGGAAAACACAAAGAATATTTGCACTGCAACCCTAGGTATGTTTACTCAAAAATCCCACTGAATCTGAGGAGTTCTACTACCTAGAAAATACACTTAGAACTGGAGCCTTATAAATGTTTGCTGGGACATGGTCCCCTTTCCAAAATCTAGATGTGGGGAAACCAGAAGCATGCCCTAGATTTGAATTCTAAACCTTACTTAAGACGTTTTTCAAATAAATAGTTTTCATTTCTCTGAGAATATTTGTTTGCCACATTTATCTACTATATAAATACTATATAAACTCTCAGGGCAGTTTACAATCCAAACAACCACCAAAACCTAAAACTCAGATTAAAATTACCATAAATAAAACTTGAAAACATCATAAATTAAAAGTCTGAAAAAACAGGCATATTTTCAAAAGTCATTGAAAAAGAACCAGATTGGGAGATTAAGATTTCATTTGGGAGTTGTTCCAGCGCTCTGGGACAACCCTCGAGAAGGCTTAGTTTTGGGTTGCCACCAAACAAGCCGGCGGCAACTGCAACTGGACCCCTCTGATTATCTTAATAGGCAGCAGGGTTCATGAAGAAGGAGGCACTCTTTTAAATACCCAGGGCCCAAGCCATTCAGGGCTTTATAGGTAATACCAGTGCTTTGTATTTTGTCTGGAAACTAATTGGCAGCCAGTGTAGTTGTTTTAAGATAGGACTAATGTGGTCTCTATGGGTAGTCCTGGATACCAACCTGGCTGCCACATTCTGGACCAGTTGAAGTTTATGAACTATGTACTAAGACAGCCCAATGAAGAGCGTATTGCAGTAATGAAGCCTGCATGTTCCTAGCATATGCACCCAGTGTGTTCTCTAATTTTTTTCATCTGTGTGTGGGATGGTTTTTTTTTCTGGGCAGCAGTATCAAAGCAGTGTGTGTGCACTTGCATTCAGAGTGGGACCTTCCTGATTCAGCCTGAGTGGGATCTAAAAAACTGAATGGACATTTAAAAACGTGAGCATGCACATTTGTGCACGCCTTAGAGGGGACATTGTATGCACCACTGTTTTAAGGACATTTGTCTTGAGAAATTGAAGTAGCTGGTGTATCAGTCGAAGCTGATAAAAAGCACTCAACTTGAAATATCAGGGAGAGGTTGGGGTCCAGAAGTACTCCCATACTATGTACCTGATATTGCAGGGATTGGAATGTAACCTCATCCAGAACAGGCAGATCTAAACCACTTCTTAAGTTCTGGCCTCTTTCTTGTTTGGATTCAACTTCAGTTTGTTCTCCCTCATCCAGCCCATTACCGATTTCAAGCAAGCATTTAGATAAATTAAGCCATCTCTGATGAAGTTGATTCATCACTGATGAAGCTGATATGGAGAAATAGATCTGGGGTCATCAGCATATTGATAGCACCCTGCACCAAATCTCCTGATGATCTCTCGCAGCGGTTTCATGTAGATGTTAAAAAGCATTAGAGATAGAATGAAGTCTTATGGAACTCCATACAATAGCTCTCATTTTGAAGAGCAACAATCTTCAAGTGACACCATCTGGAATCTACCTGAGAGATATGAGTGGAACCACTGCAAAGCAGTGCCTCCACCCCCTCAGGCGGTTCAGAAGGATACCATGCTCATTGTCAATGGGGCCTGCAAATCTATGCTTAGTCATGCAAGGTGTTGTATTACTTTTGCTGTCAGTAGAACGTACCATTGACCATAAGGTATTTTTTGTCCTTGGCTTGTTAGTTTGTCATTGATCCAGGACAAATCCCAGAAGTTAGTGACCAGTAACAGTTTAAAATTCTAGACAATAACTTGAAAGGAGTGTCCCCCCCCCCGCCACTTGTCACCCTTATGTACTCTGCTGAATAATAGGTTGCTGTACATATCCTAAAAACCAAGCGTGTTCCTTTGCATGTGGAATGCTTGTGTAAGGCTTACATTTTGGTTGGTATTATTTGCTTTTGTATTTGGCTGACTGAATGAGTTTTATTGGTGTTGCTAAATCAGAGGAGCATAATTGCTATGAAAAAAATTATTTGTTCTTATGGATTATGCTGCAGGTGATAATTTAGTAGAGGCCATAATCACACCCCCACCCACCCCCCAGTTTTTCTACCGTCTCTAAATAAATGAAATGAGATTTCTTTACTTCAGGAAGATGTGATAAAGTTCCTTCTTCCATTATGTGATAGAGTATTCATCTGTTAATGACTTTCAGATTATTTTTCACATTTGTTGTAATTGCTTAATAAAAGGAGGCATTGACATAATAATTCCAAGTATGGAAATAATAATAATTTTGGCTGAACAAAGAAACTAAGGCTTTCTTTGGGACTTTTAGAGAGGTGAAAAACTGTCCCTAGCATCCTGATCCTATATATCTACCCAGAAGTAAATACTACTGAGTCCATAGTGCTTGCTCACAAGTATATGTGCAGTTTGATTGCAGCTGGGTAGCACAATCCTATGCATGCTTATTTGGAAATAAGTTCCACTTTTCATGGGCTTACCCTTTCACCCTAATACATCCCTAGTAAGTCCTATTGAATTTAGTCAAGATGCCTAAGATTGGTCTGTTGTCATAGCAGTACAAGACTGGTGTATTATCATTAAGGTGCAGAATGAGATCATGTTGTCCATGTCAGGTTTGTGATTTTTAGTTTTAGATATCTGTCCTGTGAGGTATCTGGCAAGACTTGAGGCTGTCTTTCTCTCAGGAAGCTTATACAATAATGTTAATTACATAGTATAAGTAGCTCAAGGATAGCACAACAATAAGTAATCAGTTTGTCTTGGTAATGTGGAGTATAGAAAGAGGTTCTCAGACATGGTCAGATAATTGTCCCTGTGTCAGACTGCAAATGGCCTGAACCTTCTTAATGGTCACTGAGATAAAACTACGATAATGTAGTCGGAAGAAATCCTTGTTGCCTTATATGAGGTGGCGGGTAGATCAGTGGGACAGGGATGGTGTCATGGGAGTGTTAAGGGTCTGTTTCATGGGCATGGATACACAACACAGTTAGATGTTGGCATGTTTATTTAGGGGGGGTGGCCATTTTGAAAGCTGTTCACAGTACTTTTCTAAATTGATGGGATGCAAAGTGGCAGCTGCAACAGATATAGGTAACGGAGATGGCAGAGGAAAATGGCGCACTGCCTCCAAATGGATCCTACCTATTCTGGTAGGTTCAAGACTCAAAAGTGACCAGATTTGGACTCCTTTGGGTCTTACCTTTTGTCATGTGTGCAACCTTAGAACAGAGGTTGTCTTGCAGTCGTGCTTAGTGAATAACTCCATTGGGAGGTGCATTGGTATTTGCAGGCTTGATACATCCTTATACATAATCTTTAAATTGTTTCTTTACTAAGGAGAATGGACACTTAAAAAAAAAAGAGCTTTAGGGAGCCAAAATTGGACCTTAATAGCTTGATTGAAATATAATGTGCTATTTTTCTGGCTAGATAGATGTAATGTGGCAGAAAACACATCTGCTTTAAAATAATAGAGGTGGGGTCAAGAGTATTTTGAAAAATCTTTATAGAGATAGTGCAATTATGGGAATTAGATTTAGCTTTGGAGATAATAAATGGCCATTTTACATCTAATTGTTAGGGGGGGAAACCCAAACATTTATTTGTCTCTAATTAAATATATGCTGTGGTGTTTTACTCATATGTATGCAGTGACTTTTGCTGAGGTCAACGTTAGGACTAATTTATCACACAGATTAGTATTGATCAAGGTAAATCTAAGATCAATACTAAATTTTGAGGGTCAGTAAATTTGTAAATGGGATGATATATTGAAGGCAATGTATCCATCAGGTCTAATGTTTAAAACAATGATAGTAAAGGGAAAAGGGGTTAGTTTAAAGATGTAATGCTATTAATTAAAAGCATACTTAACCGAACATTTAAATAGCTCAGTGAAGCTAAACATAACTGCCATGCTGCTGTGTCAGAATTGATGGGAGAAAGTGTTCCATCTGGTCTGTGTAAAGTGTGTCTCCTGGGTGATTTCCAAATGTCCATAGGTATACAATTTCCACCTGCAGTCTGCAGCTGGTAGTGAAATGTTTTTGCACTAAGCTCCTGCCGTAGTCTAGCAATGGGGATGCAGTGGGGTGAATGGGGATATGTGTTGATGCAACCAGCACGCTCTGATCTCCCGCAACCACATAAAGCATATTGTGCAGAAGGGCTCTTTAGATCATCTGTCAAGCTGTGACATTCAAATAAGGTTATTGTCTGGTCCCTATTCCCTTGGATGAAAATGCAAATTGGAACATTTTGCTCTATTAGATAAGGCCTAATTTCTCAAGAAATAGGTTGTTAAAAATATTTGGTACTCTATGCAGAGTGGAAACCTAATTTTCAGTTATGTATGAGTTTGGTTTCTTTGGAAAAAGGTTGTCTGGTTTGAAACACAAACCTCCTTTTCCCCAAAATTCTGGAATTTTTGACAATATCAATTTAGTTGTTGCTTTTTTGCCATCATGCATGGAAAGTGGTAGTTAAAATAACTAAATGTCAGATGTTTTCTCAGTCATAAAACTGATAGAAGGAAACAATGGCAGCACCACAAAAAGTATTGGGGATCAAGAACGGGCAAAGTGCATTTATTGGGGAGCAGGAAGCTTTGTCACATGTGTTAGATTTCTGAAAGAGGAATAATGGTATTTTTCACATTAATGCCCACATCCTAAACATTTTCTCTGAAGTAAGGCCTATTGGTTTTGATGGTAGAACATTCAGGTAGGCATTTTAGGATTGCACTCTTAACAAAAATAATTATTTTTCAGTTGATAATTCAGTTTATAAATTTTCAGTTTATAATAGGCAGATTCCAGATGGTGGAGCTTTGTAACAGTTCCTCTTCAAAACTGGAGCTATTATATGGAGTTCCTCAGGGCTCCATTCTGTCACCAATGCTTTTTAACACTTACATGACACTGCTGGGTGAGGTCATCAGGAGATTTGGTGCAGGGTGTTATCAGTATGCTGATGGCACCCACATCTATATCTCCCTATCCTCCTCCTCCTCCTCCTCCTCCTCCTCCTCTTCCTCCTCCTCCGGAAATGGCATTCACTCTCTAAATGTCTGCCTGTAGCACTAATGGGCTGAATGAGTGATAACAAATTAAAGCTGAATCCAAGCAAGATGGTGGTGCTCATTGTGTGGGATTTGAATTTGAGGGGTGAGTTAGATCCTCCTGTGCTGGATGGGTTTACACTCCTCCAGAAGGAACAGGTATGCATCTTGGGAGTGTGCTTGGATCCAGGCCTCACCCTGGTATCTCAGGTGGAGGCTATGGCCAGGAGTGCTTTCTATCAACTTTGGCTGATTTGACAGCTGCATCCATTCCTTGAAGAGAACGATCTCAAAACAGTGGTGCATCTGCTGGTAACCTCCAGGCTCAGTTATTGCAATATGCTCTACGTGGGGCTGCCTTTGTATGTTGTTTGGAAACTTCAGTTAGTTCAAAATGCGGCAGCCAGACTGGTGTCTGGGGTAACCCTTAGAGACCATATTATGCCTGTTTTAAAACAGTTGCACTGGCTGCCGATATGTTTCCAGGCAAAATACAAAGTGCTGGTTAAAACCTTTAAAGCTCTGAATGGTGCCTTCTGTATGATCTCCATCACATGTTGAGGTCATCTGGAGAGGTCCATCTCCAGTTATCACCAGTGCGTCTGGTGGCAACTTGGAACTGGGCCTTTTCTGTAGCTGCTCCTGGCGTATAGAATGCACTCCTGGCAGATTATCCGCAGTTTAGGCTCGCTGTCAACCTTTAAGAAAGCCCTAAAAACTTACTTGTTTGGCCTGGCCTTCCAAGGTTTTTAAATGGTTTTAAAAGTATTTTAATTGGTTTTAAATGTTTTTTAAATTGTTTTGTTTTTAGCACTGTGTCTTAAATGGTGTGTGTTTTTATGTTTTTTAAATTTGTTGTGCACTGCCCAGAGCCTCTGGATGGGGTGGTTTATAAATGTGATAAATAATAAAATAATAATAATATTAATTCGGCAACGGGAGGAGTGCTCTCCACCCCGGCATCACATATTAAAGGAAATGGCTTGGATTTAGAATATTTTGAATTAGGGGTTATCTCACAGTGCACATTATTAAGGATCGAAGTAGATGTAACATTAACAACAACGGAAATTTATATACCGCTTTTCAACAACAGTTCCCAAAGTGGTTTACAAAGAGAAATAAAAATAAAAATTAAGTGGTTCATGATCTTCTCTTTTTCTCGAGAAGAAATCTCTGAGTATGTGTAAGGCCCACAAAGCTGCTTTGTGCTGCAGGAGAGAAGCCGCTATGTTCAACCATAGATGCTTACCTTCCAGGGCAAAAAACAGTCCTCCATCTAATCTGGGGCTGTGGAATGGGGAGACTGAGGGAAAGACGAATGCCCCTAAATTATATGCATTGGAAGGCCCTGTTGCTGCTATCAAAGAAGTTTTAAAAGTGGAGACTAACATTTCACATCACGTCTAATTGCATGCCTAAAAACGTAAGACTTAAGTCTTAAGCACTTTTACTTATGCTTTTACTAAACACGAATGAGACTTACTCTCATTGAACTTGGTGACTGACATCCTGACTAACAAAGTGTGCATGCTTTGAGGGGCTCAGGGGGTGTGACAGGAACCTTTGTGCATCTCCCCCACCCCATGCATGCTGTTATAAAAGAGCCCTTAGATCTCTGAGCATTGCTTGCACTCCAAAGTGGCTCAGCAAGAATAGAAATATGCTGCTCAGTGTCAGCACCATGTTTCCGATTTCTCAGAGCCCTTCTGAAGCAGAAGCAGTGCTCAGAAATCTAAGGGCTCTTATGCAACAGTGTGCACTCAGGGGAAAAGGAAGAGATGCCCAAGAGTGCTTGTCATGCCCTTGCAGCCTCTCGAAGTGTGTACAGTTTGTTAGGCTGTTAGCCAGTGGCACTAACTTCTGAGTAAACATTTATTGGTTTGGGATGCAAGGCTCTGATTTGTGCAAGGGAAACTCTTGGACTGTAGCTCAGTGGTAGAATGCATGCTTTGCATGTAGAAGATGCCAGGATCAATCCTTGGCATCTCCCGGAGGCTTTACACACATGATTTTTGGTTCCAATCTCCTTCGGGATGGAGAGTGTGAGTCCACATATCAGCTGCCTTTACTTTGAAGTCCCTTTGGGCTATCAGGGACCAGTACAGACAGAACTCTATTTCCCCCCAAATCAAGGCTACGCATTCTGGCTTAGCCCGAAATTATGTCCGCCTTAAAATAATCTTCTATTTCCAGCGGGTTTTGAAAAAAGTCTGTTATGCCCCTCCGCTTTCCCTTGATGTGTGGAGCGGCGTTTTTAAAAACTCGGCGTTTTAAAAAACTCAATGGAGGGGAGTTTGACAGCTGTTGGGTATGGTATGCTCTGAGTATTTGCAATTGCAAGCACTGGGGGTTGGGGGGGGGAGGGTTTTTAGCAGATTGGTGAAATTCTGTGGAGAGAGTCCAGGGGAGGGGGAGGGAGAAATTCCTGAGTTAAATGCAAGCACAAACTGCAAAATGTGGGACGTAACATAGTCTTTAGATATTCAGAATGGAGACTACAGCCTGCTGTAACCTGAGCCCCCCCACTTTTGAGCTGATTTGCCTGCATTTTTCTTCATGACAGAGAATGCAATGATTTCTACTTTAAACTTCCCTGCCTCTGGGCTGTTGGGCAGGGGGACATGAGGTGATGAAGGCATTCACTCACGAAGGCAAGTTCATTCTAAAAATCAGCAAAGATTTGGGTTAGATTTGGCAGGCTTGGGTTAAGCGTTCTGCTGTGTGATCCCTTGGCAACCCATCATGCTGTTCTTCTGCAAGGCTGTCAAACTAACAAAACAAAACAAAAGGTCTCTCACCTCCTCGTCTGCGAGGATTGGTTGGAGGAAAAACCTGGAACCAGCGGGTGCTAATGCACAGGAAAAAGATCTGCCAGGGATTGCGGAGAGGAGCCAACACTATATGAACCGTCCGTTTAATGCCCCGAATTAAACATCTTGCAAATATGCTGCGAAGCAGATTCGCTCTTCAGATACCCTGAGGCATAAAGCCATGTGTGAATAACCTCCAGGTAGGACTGGAGAATAACCCCCATCTGAAACTCTGGAGAGCTGCTGCCAGTAAGTGTACACAATTCTGAACTGGGTGGATCAATGGTCTGACTCAGTGGAAGGCAGCTTCGTATGTTTGCAAAATGGAATACAAGACTCAAAACTGAGTACAGTATGAGACTTTAATAGTATGTCAAGCTTGCTGCTTAAGGCTGCCACCAATCCCTTAGGAAAGAGAAAGGGTCACATTATATTTGCACTTAAATTAAGTGTATGCATGCGAATTACATATTACTCATGGACCATTGATATTGCAAGTGTTCTAGGGAAAAAAAAGTCCCAGCCAAGTTATAGAGAAGTCAGAGTAGGACAGGTTTAAATCAGCCAGGTAACACTTTCCTTTCTGCTACTGTATATACACACGTGGACAAATGTGTTGGTACCCCTCCACGAAAGAAAAAGTACCCACAATTGACTCTGAAATAACTTGAAACAGACAAACATAATTGGCACCCACCATTGTTTATTCTGCTTTTGACAAAAATCAGACTTTGCTTTAGAGTTTTGATGCAACAGAAATTTTAAAATAATAACACACATGAAAATGGCATGGACAAAAATGATGGGACCCTTAACCTAATATTTTGTTGCACAACCTTTAGAGGCAATCACTACAAACAAGCAATTCCTGTAGCACTCAATAAGACTTCTGTACCTGTCAACAGGTAGTTTGGCCCACTCTTCCTGAGCAAACTGCTCCAGCTATGTCAGGTTTGAAGGGTGCCTTCTCCAGACTGCATGTTTCAGTTCTTTCCATAGATGTTCAATAGGATTCAAATCAGGGCTCATAGAAGGCCGCTTCAGATTAGTCCAATGTTTTGTCCTTAGCCATTCTTGGGTGCTTTTAGCTGTGTGTTTTGGGTCATTATCCATGACCTGCGACTGAGACAGAGCTTTCTGACACTGGGCAGTACGTTTTGCTCCAGAGAATGTCTTGATAGTCTTGAGATTTCATCGTCCCCTTCACAGACTCAAGGCACCCTGTGCCAGACACAGCAAAGCAGCCCCAAAACATCACCAAGCCTCCTCCATGTTTCACAGTAGGTATGGTGTGCTTTTCTTTGAAAGCTTCATTTTTCCGTCTGTGGACATAGAGCTGATGTGACTTTCAGAAGCATTTGTGGGTTCTTCTCTTTTCGTGGAGGGGTACCAACACATTCGTCCATGTGTGTACATTGTTAGTCACTCCTTTCAGTGCCTAATTTTTCATTTTAAAGATCAAAAAACAGAAACTCATAATAGAGTTCAAATTCAGGTCAGGTAATTCACAGTCAAAGATGAAATGAGGGATAGTCATAAAGCTTTTTGTAGATAATGGGAGTAATTTTCCAAGAGTCAAGCATCAAAACTTGACCCTTGTCAACATTTGTCTGACTAATGAGAGTCTCCTGTATTCAGAAAACAACTAAATACAGGAGACTCTCATTATCTGCGGTTTCAACAACTGTGATTTCATATATCCGCAGACGGGTCTTAGAGACTTGGTTTCTTTATCTGCATTATAAAAACAGGCAAAATTGACCTATTAATGGTTCCTGAGTGGACAGAAATGACTTCCGGTGTCATTTCTGGCCACTGTTTTGCAGCGTGGAGCCATTTTGTGGCTCTTCTTTTTTCAAAATTTGTCCAATTTAGAGGCTTGGGGGGGAATTCCTGGAGGACCTGAAGAGCAAGTGCTTTTCTCATCTTATTTCAACCCCCACCTTTAGGAACATAGGAATTGGGTTTAAATTTCTAATCATTCTTAAATTTAGGAACATAGAAAGCTGCCAGATACTGAGTCAGACCATTGGTCTATCTAGCTCAATATTGTCTTTACAGACTGGCAGCGGCTTCTCCAAGGCTGCAGGCAGGATTCTCTCTCAGTCCTATCTTGGAGATGCCAGGGAGGGAACTTGGAGCCTTCTGCTCTTCTCAGAGCGGCTCCATCCCTTGAGGGGAATCTCTTACAGTCCTCACACTTCTAGCCTCTCATTCGTATGCAATGAGGGTGGACCCTGCTTAGCCAAGGGGACAAGTCATCAGAGGCGTATTTAGGGAAAATAGCTCCTAGGGCAAGCACTGAAATTGCAACGCCCCCCCCCCCCCGTCCAAATATCTGACATTTTTGTGATATCTATTATATTTACAAATATAAGCATGGAGTAGAAGCCAGACACTCAGGCAGGCAGTGATGGTCTTTCAAGCAGCATAAAACCCCTTTCTATTCCAAACCCAGCAGTGCGTATTAACAACTCCCCCCACCCCCGCCAGCTGCTATCTGCAAGCAAGCAGTAACATTCACACTTTTAAAAATTTATCTGTTTATTTTATTTTATTTTATATTTTTAATATCCCACTCTTCCTCCTCCTCCAAGGAGCCCAGAGCGGTGTACTGCACACTTAAGTTTCTCCTAACAACAACCCTGTGAAGTAGGTTAGGCTGAGAGAGAAGTGACTGGCCCAGAGTCACCCAGCAAGTATTATGGCTGAATGGGGATTTGAACTCGGGTCTTCCCGGGCCTAGTCCAGCACTGCTTCACATTACATGGGATATATACAATCATTCTGGTATGTTTGCCAGGAAATCTAGATTGGACCCTGCTCCCCCCCTGTGCTTACTGCTGTGTAAAGCCAGAAGCTGCCCTCTGCCATGGTTTCCTTATCTGATTGATAATAACGATCTTTTCTTTTTTTTTTTTTTTGATAAAGCTATTACTGTAGAGGTACCTTGTATATGAGAAGCAAGTTGCTTAAATTCACATGGATAAGTAACTACTTCAGAAGAAACAAGCCGGTCCTGTAGCACCTTGGAGACTAACATGGCAATTGTAGCCTAACCTTTTTGTGGACTTGAGCTCACTTCATCTAGTCCATGAAAGCCTGTACTACAACAGATGAGCTAATCTTTAAAGTGCCACAAGACTTCTTGTGTTCTTACTGCATCAGACAGCATGGCCCCTCTGGAAATTGTTACTATAGAAGAGCAGCAGCCCAACTTTTTAAAGTGTGATCATCTTGATTGCAAACACAAAATCAATTAAATTGTTAAGTCAAGATAAGAGACTTCTTAATCTTGACTGCAATCAAGATGATCACACCTGTCTCTTCCCCATAGAAGAGAGTTGATGATTCTATAATATTCTGTAACTCAAAAATACAAAAAACAAAGACTTAAAAAAAAAAGGTTCAGTTTTATTTTTAGATAAGTCTACAGATAATTGAAAGAGAACATGTCTGGAAATTTAAAATACCTCTCTCATCCACTCACTTTTAAGAAGAGCTTGTCTTTTGCCTATCAGCTAACCCTTGTATCCCTAGGGTTTAAGTAATTAATATTCTGATGACCACATCTTTACAGTTCACACACAGAGATCTGTTTCATATTTTGTCTAATAGAAATATAGGTGGAATTATGTTTTGCCAAGATTAATTTCTCCTTTTGCTGTTCTGCATCGTGTAAATTCATGCTCCCCTCTCCCTTTCACCTTAACCTTATGCAAAATTTACAGTTTTGAAAGCACTCAGCTATGAAGGTGTAACTCAAGCTCCTGTGCACGTTTCAGATGTGAAAACACACTGTTTTTGACAACCCTGTAGAGATTTATTTGAATGTATTTACTGAAGTCTCAGCATTTTTAAGAAGCCCCGCTGTAGAAATGTGCTGTGTGGTTCTGTTGAAGGAGAGATCTCTACAGCTGCTCAGCCCAATGAAGAATGCTGTGTAACATGCAAACTTACATACCTTACTACTTTCATCTACATAAGAAATTGCTCATTTTCTGGGACCAACTTGGGAATCACTGTTGGGAGTATACAAATAAAGGTTAGCCAGATCTCCTTTAGGCTATTGTGTTCATATGGGGGCAGGGTGTTTTTTGTTTTTGATGAAACTTCAAACAGTAAGAATAACTTCCTAGTACCACATGTCCCAATCCTCATTTAAATCATGCATCATTTATATGTCACTTCTTGTATCTTCTCCTAAGACTCCTATCATTTCATTGATTAATAAAATGCAAAAAAGACGTTAGCGTATTTGGGGACAAAGGTTCTTTTTTTAGCATCACCACTTTTATCTTTATAGAAGCTGAACATTCAAATATTTGCTCTCCTCTCCCAATAAGATCCAGCCACATACACCTAGCATTTGATTCTAGAAGGAGCCCCTTCTTTCTGGTGGACCCAGATCTGTGCACCCTCACCACTTTTTTCCCAATGGCAATTGAAAAAATGTTTAGAGGCAAATGTTTGTCTCTAAAAAAACAAATCTTCAGCTCATTCTGTTTTAAGTCAATGCTGTGTTTGTATGGTACACGTCCCTTATTTTCCTCTCACCCTCATGAAGTTAATACATCCTCCCCACACTTTCCTCCTCATGTCAGACCTTGGAGCTACTTCTTACAAGTTATTACTCTGCTAAGCCTGCAAGTAGAGGGAAGAGAAAGGGAAACCCTCAGCAGCCCCGTGGGTCTCCAAAAGTCCAGCAATGACCTCCCCACTCCCAAATCCAATGGGTGTTTTTGCAAAAAATCATGGTTAAACTTTCTTTTAACCAAATGAGCCACAAAATGGCTCCTTTTCAGAACATGGCTGCCGAAAATGACCTCGCAAGTCATTTCCATCCACCCTGAACCCACAGATAAACAGAATTAATCCTTTGTGAACCTCCTCCCCTTATGCCGAGGTTGGGTGTCAATTACCCAACCACGGATACCTGAAACTGAGGATGTTGGATCCACGAATGGAGAGGCTTGCCTGTATATATTTTATTGATTTTTCTTAGCACTTTGAAATAGTGAAATGCTCTAAAGAAATATTTCTATTAAAATGTAATGCTTTTAATTATCCGTTCATTATCACTGGGCTAAAAGAGTATAATTTAAATTGTTGCACCTCAGCAATAAAGTTTCTACTGTGCTTAATTTTAGGAAGTGCCAACAACTCCCAAGTCCTTATAGGCTTTCATTTGCCTGTCTGAGAACTTCTAGTACTGTTTGAAGGTTTCCAGATAATGAGCTGCAGAAAAACTATAGATTCTAGCTGGGCCGGGCGCAGAGCATCTGCGCCTCTAGTTACCTCTGCCTTCCTGCCTCCCGCCCACTGCCACCGCCTTCTTCCCCCTCCCACTCGCTGTTGCTGTTTTCTTCCACCTGCCATTTTTTCCCCTGCTGCCATTTTGTTTCCTGCCTCATTTCTGGAGCTGGCACTTTCCTCTTCCCCTGCTGGAAACTTGCTTGCGAAATCTTGTGAGAGCTGCCATGCATGGGATTAGCCACGGGTATGCCAGAGAGAGAGAGAGAGAGAGAGAGAGAGAGATTCTATCCTCATTAGCTTATTTTGAAATAAAGGTAAAGTGTGCCATCGAGTCGGTGTCAACTCCTGGCAACCACAGAGCCTTGTGATTGTCTTTGGTAGAATACAGGAGTGGTTTACCATTGCCTCCTCCTGCTTAGTATGAGATGATGCCTTTCAGCATCTTCCTATATTGCTGCTGCCTGATATAGGTATCAGCGGGGATTTGAACCGGCAACCTCTGGCTTGGTAATCAAGCCATTTTCCTGCTGCGCCATCAGGTATTAGCATTCTTTTGAAATAGGTAGCATTTAACCTTAATGTGTTACAGTGTGGCAACCAAGAACTATTGATCCTCCCTGCCCCCCGCAGTGGAATTTAATGAAGAGCAGCAAGTACTGTATTGAGGGTTGCTGTCCCACAGTAACTTATTGCAGCCATCTCTGCCAGACCATCTTTTGCTCTCACCCTATGGACATAACCTGAATGTGTTTGCATGTGTGGTACTGAGATTGTTCCCACTGTCCCTATTTCTGATCTCCACATTTTCAGCAGATCTTATTTACAAAGCATATGTGTGGGTAGAATTTACACTTGAAGATACTTTCCTCATGGAATCTAGAAGTCTCCAAAATGCAGGGCTGGATCATGTGAGGAGGGCTTATGAGTATTGCATTATGCAGAAGTTTGACTGAACGTAGAGAGATTGAGGACAATGGACCCAATCCCCCTTCAATAAAAAGCTACTGAATTTTATCTTGAAACGGCCAAGGCATCCTGCAGCAAGCACCATTGTCCTGTGATATCAGGGGTGAGTCATGGGTTTATGACTATGATTGGTTTATTGGGATCTAGGCCTAACAGATAGGCTTAGAGAGGTTGAACAAGAATATGGAACCCTGACAGAGAACTCTAGAGAACTGGGATGCTGCTCAGTGTAACTGGGATGGCTCAATAGAATTGTTCTTGTTAGTTAGGACCCTGGGGTGAGCCAGGATAGGGCTCAAGGCAGTCAGTCAGGGTGTGATGACTGTTTCTTACTTTTAAAGTGCATTTTACATCTGCTTATTTATAAGCAAATAATAAAGTTATAATTATAGTGATAACATGAGTTATAATTATCACATGAGTTTATCACAATTGTATATACAGCTGAATAAAAAAGCAAATCTAAGAAGTAGTAATTGATCAAAGTGAAAATTACAGAATACTTATGGAATCCGGTTAGGGAACACTTTTAAGTGCAGCCTGTGTACACTTACCTGGGAGTAAGCCCCACGGAACTTAGTGGTATTTTATTTCTGAGCAAATGTGCATAGAATTGAGCAGTTGGATTATATGCCTACTCAATTTCAAGAGGGGAGAGCAGGTTGTAAATTAGTTCAATATTAAGTATTTAAATTTCATCCATCCATAAAACTGGAATAATTGTGACTAACTTCTAGGGCCTGCTGTATAGGGGGCTAGAACCCCTTCTAGGATTGGCTAGCTGGGCGATGTCCTTCCAGGGACGATCAAGAAAGACTGCTGTTGTAGGCAAGGCTGACTGATAAAGCAAAAGGAGAGGGGCGACAGCCCATTAACCTAGCAGCCAATTACAGAACATTGGTTACTCTATCTTGGAAACAATTTTACTTGTGGAGGGAGGAGCAGAGCTGAAAAGAGCTAATGCATGGGGGAGAGAGTTAGTTGAGGTTCGAAGTGGAGACACTAACTCCTGAACAGTGAGCTTTTACCACTTCCACATCCAGTCGTATTAATAAACCGTGTATTTTCAGCTGGATCTCATTTAAATTCAATATTGAACTAATTTACAACCTGCTTGCCCCTCTTGAAATTGAGCAGGCATATAATCCAACTGCTCAATTCTATGCACGTTTGCTCAGAAATAAATCCTACTAAGTGGCTTTTGTGGCTGACTCCTGGCCAGATCCCTACATGCTATGCTATAGATGACACTGGCTCAATTTTGATTCAATAATCAGAAAATGATTTTGCCCGGAGTAGACATTTGTGGCCCCGTTTTGACTGTAGAGTCGCACAAGATGATGCTAGTGACAAGCGTAGGGAATGGCGAACAGTCTAAGCCTAACAAAGACCTTTTTCAACCATTGCAACTGAAAACTTGCAGAATGTTCTTGAACAACTAGAATTGATTCTATGACCGATAACACAATGTTCTTGATCTTCTTAAATCCACTCCCAATAAAAGATGTTCTTTTGCTGATTGGTGAATAGACCTTGATTCATTTTGTTTTTAGTGTGTACAGGGGTATTCTTTGGCCAGTTTAATTCTTGTTTTTAGAAGGTCTTATTCTTACACTTCTGCTTAAAAATGTCTTTGTGATTAATCTTATATGACTAGGCAGTTTTGTAAACAGGAGAAGAACCAATTAGGTCCTTAATCTCTTACAAACTTTCTGCTAGTTTTTGGGGATGGGGCTTTAGCTCAGTGGTGGAGCATCTGCTTTGCATGCAGAAGGTCGCAGGTTCAATACCTGGTATCTTCTGGTAGACTGGGAAAGACCCCGGAATGAAACCTTGGAGAGTCTCTGCCAGTGAGAACAGACAAAACTGAGCTAGACAGAACAACAGTCTGACTCGATATAAGACAACTTCCTATGTTTGCTTTCTATTAACGAACTGTGTGGGCTGATCCTGTGCATGTTTATATGGAAGTAAGACCAATTAACTTCAGTGGCAACCTTACAGCATGAGCCTGTGTACATTTTCTCAGAAGTAGGTGTCATTATATTCAGTAGGATTATAAGTATGCATAGGATTGCAGCTTTAGAGCAGGAAGTTGCTTAAATAAATAGCCATGACAGGGTTAGTTCAGATGGAGGGTTTTTTTCCCCCCTGTGCTTGAGTTCTGCTCATGCTAACCCTGACTCTATAATGGATTTTGGTTTTCTGAATAGACCTGTAATTTAAATTTTGTTTGTTCAGAAAGCTGCTTCCATTGGTAAATTATATTTGGAATGGAAGTGGGAGTTGAGACAGTATTCTACTCCTGAAGTGATACAGAAGCTACTCTGAGAACCCACTTTAAGTTGATGGATGAAGCAGACAGTTTGTTCTGTAGAAAATAACATTATTGCAAGGAGTGGCTTACGTTGCCAAGAAACATCACTGCAATGCAAATGTCCCCTTTATGAAGAGGATTAGCACTCTTTAAGGTTACCAATGGCAATTAGAAGAGGGGGCCGGGAAAACGATGAAATGTTAGAAGACTCTTGTGTTCTTTGGTATCAAAAATGGTGTTGAAACAAATGCAGTCATCTTTTCATAAGAGGAGAAATATGTGGAAATTAAAATTAGTGCACTGTTCTGTTTTTTATGAACACAGTCAAGCACTGCATACAGAAGTGTAAGAAGTACAATTTATTGCATAATTATGTTCATTTTGCTGTGCAACATGCTGACTTCAGGACTGCTCTTTTATGGCTGTTCCCATTATCTGGACTAGTAAGTTATATATACTATAAATTATTAAAATGTGAATGTCGTCCTGCTGGAACATATTATATTCGATATGGTACTCAATCAATCCTTGTAATAAGTCTTTTTTATTGCTATCTCTGTTATATGTCTATTAGATTCTGCCCTTCGGCTGAAATCCTGCTTACTTTCCTTTCACAAATATTCCCTTGAAATATGACATCATTAGTTATGTAATTAACAAGATACTATCAGATAATAATTTTTTTATGATTGAAAGAGTTCTACTTTGGTGATAGTTCATCTTTTTAAACACTCAGATTTTTCCAGCCCTTTAGGAGACAAAAGATAAATTATACTATGTTCACTTAAAAAATTCAGTTAATTGTAATTAATCATTAAAAAAAAACTAGACTCCAACCCTATGTACACTTGCTTGGGAGTAATTCCCATTCAGCTTTGTGGGAGATGTGTCACAGTAAACATGTATAGGATCAGACTGGACGAAGTAGGATTTTAGTTAAATCTAAATAGCAGATTTGCTGAATTTGTCAACCATTGGTTAGTGCTATGTAGTAAAACAACACACAGCCATAGGACTGTGGGCACATGTATAGATGCAAATGTTCAAAGCATGAGTACCTATTACAGGGATACTGCATCTCTTCATTATATTTAATATAAGAAAACCTTTTTTTGATATTCTTTCTTTTAAACTCTAGATGTCTTCTTTCTCAGACTCTGTTCTTAAAGTTCACGTGATATTAATCGACAGTCTACTAATAAACCACATGACTCACTTAGAGAGTGATACCAATGTAAGTAAGTTAGTGAAAACACCTCTTAGTGCTGTTGCAGTCACCTGAGCTGTGGCCAAGGGAATCTTGGCAATGATGATGGACTGTATCATGAGCAGCAGGGATGTAGTCGAGGGGGGACGTGCCGGGATGGTACTTCACGGCTTCTCTGGCTGTTGGGGTGGGCATGGCCGTGTGGGCTGTCATGGAGAGTGCCTGCACTTCTGAATTTGCAACTACATCACTGGTGAGGAGAGGGTACAGAATCCAGAAACTGGGTGAAGGACACTCACTAGTGGAGCTCTACCTGGTTTCTGGACTCTCCCCCTTCCCTTGCGGTCATTTGAGAACACAGCCTATGTTGGGTTGTGGGCTGTTGCAGTGCTGAGAGTTTCTTGTGGTAACTCGTACATGGGTGATGTGTTTAGTAGGAGCCATTCACTTTCCATTACAGAGACAAACTATTGCAACAAAACAGTGAAGCTTAAGCTGGATAATTTCATTCCTCCATCTTGGTTCTAAGTACTCTTACATAGAAATTTAAATTTGTTGGCTAAGATTAAAAGAGCTACTTTATATCCACCTATTGTTTACACATACCCATTTTTGACCTTTTGTCTTTGACTCCTCAGCCCACTCTGACTTGGGAAGAGCTGCTGATCTTTTAAAATTATGTTACCCAGTATGTGGTTTTAAGAGGGGTTAAAAGTGTCCTGCTCTAATGCCAGTGCTAGTGTTCCATATCTCACATCCTTGTATGCAGCAGCAAGCAGGGGCGTAGCAAGGTTGGAGTGGGCCTGGGGATGAGATTTTAAAATGGGCCCCTTGCTACAGATTAACAAAGGAGATTTTGTATGTTTGCCTATGTATGTTTTCTCAGAAATCCTGAAAAATTCAGTAAAGCTTGCTTCCAGGAAGTTTTCCACATGGGGCTTTAAAAACCCTTTAACATATATAACCTCTAGAATGGAGGGGGTGCGTTCACATATCAGCCAGATTTACCCCAAAGTCCCTGCAAGATATCGGGGAGCAGTTCACACACACTATGGGTTTTTCACTGCTCGTTATAGAGTGTTGTCCGATTTATATCTGGGGTAAAAAAATCCACTATTTGTGTTGGTTTTTGGGTTTTTTTATAACTTCGATTTTGCAGTAAAGCTGCCCAGTAAACTCACAGTAAAGTCTGCTGTGTGTGAAAGTCCCAGGTAAGTGTGTGTGTGTGTGTGTGTGTGTGTGTGTGTGTGTGTGAAGAACTGCAGCCTCAGGTAGCAAATCTAACCACATTTAGCTGGAAGTACATTTAACTGAAACCTAAAGGACTCACTAAGCAGGGGCGTAATTAAGGGGGGGGCAGGCAGGGCATGTGCCCTGGGCGCCATTGCAGGGGGGCACCCAAAGTGCCTGCCATGCCCCGCCCCTCGCCCCAACCACCATTATTTTTTATCCCCCCGCCGCCCCCCCAATTCAATCCCACCACTGCTGCAAGGGTGGCTGGCTTGCCCGCACCCCCACCCTTCGCACAGGCGCCACTCAAGTCCGGGCACCGGCGGAAGGGTGGGCGCACTCTCATGGGCGGCAGTCCTTCTGGGAGTGCCGCGCCCCTCCTCCACTGGGAGCCCTCCGAGCACTTGCCATTTATTTCAAGCAGCGTTTGCTGCCTGAAAGCGTCTATTCCCCTTTCTCTCCCTCCAGAGGAAGAATAGATGCTTTCAGGCAGCAAGCCTGCCTGAAATGAGAGACTGAAGCACTCGCTCCAGCTCTTTGGAGCTCGAAGCCACGCCCCCTTTGTGCAGATGTCACATGTAAAGGGGACGTGGCCTCAAGCTCCAGTGACCCGGAGTGAGGTCTTCCGCGTCAGGCAGTGGTGGTGCTTTGGAGGGCTGAAGCTGAGCTGAGGAGGACACAGCCAGGACTGGTGAGAGACATGGAGGAGTCCTCAGTCTGAAGTAATCCCATCCTGGTGCCTCCTTCTGCACTCCCCCACCCACCCTTTGCTGGGAAGCCCCACCACAGCCAGCCCTGCTGGAATAGTCAGTGCCTCCCCCCACCAGCTGCCCCTTGATGCCTTCCCCATACACTCCCTTCTCAGAACAGAACAGTTCAAGTTCCTCTTGAACTTAGGCAAAGCCCCAACGTTCGCTCCTCCCTCCCTTTTTCTTCTGCCTTCCTTCTGCTGCTCAGGGATGGGCAGGTGGGTTTCTTTTGTGTTTCTTCGGTGGCGAGATAAGCAAGCATGAAGTGGTGACTTGCCTAGGAGCTAAACTGCTGCTGCTGACTATTGTGCTTTTGGAGAAGAGCCTTGCTGGGGAGGGGGACAATAGTTGTTTGTTTGCATGAATGAAGCTGAGGAATTCTCAAAGTTGTGACTTGATTAGGAGCTAAACTTTGCTGCTATTTGCTTTTGGTTGCTGCCAGCTGTTTGCAAACGTCCCCACTCTGCTTTTTGGTACTGTATGCTTGCCACTTTTAAAATCAGCTCTGCTCCTGCACCTTTAATAGCAGCCCAACTCCCAGTAATGAAGCAGGTGACACTTCCACCCCCTGCATTTTCATTCTAGGAAAGGCTTCAGTTGCTAACTTTCTGTTTCTCACAGACTGCTGTTCAAGGCACAGGAACACTGGTAAAAGAAAGGTGGCAAACCTATAGACCAGGGATGAGGAACCCTGGCACTCCTGCAGATGTTGGCCTACAATTCCCATAATCCCTAGCTATTGGCCTCTGTGGCTGGGGATTATGGAGTTGTAGTCCAAAAACAGCTGGAGTGCCAAGGTTCCCCACCTGTGCTATAGACTGTCGTGTGTATTGTTCTCCATTTCTCTGCTTCTGGAATCAGAGTCAGGATTCTTCAAATAGAAGGGTAGGCTGCTTCTAGGTTGCACTTATTTGTGAAATGGGAAAGAAAATGCCTTGTGTTCTGGCCTCCTGCTATATACATTAATTACTGTGTGGGTTTACCAACCATCTAAGAAATAATGGTCTGCTCTGACAGATGTTTGGACAGGGGCACAATTTCAGTGCTTGCCCTAGGCGCTGTTTTCCCTAGATACGCCTCTGACTCACTAGCAAGGAAAGCATGTCTACTTAAAAATAAACTCCATTGCATTCAACTGTCTGAGATCCTTCCCTGGAAAGTGCATATAGGATTGCACATGCTCAGGGATGTAAATCAAACCAAACTAATTTGTGCTTCTATCATATTTTGCTCCCTTTAGGAGACCAGTAAGTCCCACTGAAGCAAGGTGGGGGTGAAAAGAGCAAGAATTAGCACGGTTCTTCAGGAGAAAAGGAGAGGGGGAGAATGAGGAATCTGCCTCTTCTTGGTAAAATTTTAAGATAGATTAAACATGCCGGGCTCAAGGAGCTCCCAAAGTTATGCCCTCTGTCCTAAAAGCCATTCTTCCTGATTCCTGACGTGGAAGGAGGGCTGGATGTGGTTTCTCACAGTACTGAGATAAAAACCACTCTCTGCAGGTGCTCAGAAGCAGGGCCGTCCCTAGCGGGGTGCGGGGCTGGGGGTTAATCAGCATGTAGAGGGCCTCCTTAACATTTCATATCATTACAGAATCATACTATTGATGACATACAGTGTAAATAGTGTGAGTGAGGTTTTTGGACATGTCCAACCAGCTTGGACATATAGTACATTTCTAAAGAAAAAATAAAATAAAAGCATAACACATGCTTCACAATTCCCACTCAGACCTTCTGGGTTGAAAACCAAGTTGAACATAGTGCATTCATAAATATATATAATATTGATTGATTGATCCAGAAGTTCTTGTAATTTTCTGCCATGAAACAAGTCACTTATAGGACTTTTTTGCTGCTTAACATTTTTTAAAAAAAATAAAAACCAATAATTTGTCCAATGCACTTCAATTTAAATATACATATTCCTCCCACCCTGTCCTACATCTATGCTCAATACCAAAGCCCTATGTCAAGTCATTCCAGGTGATCAATGGCTGGGGCAGAAAGGGAGGTGTTTAACCCTTTTTTAAAATGAGAGCAAAGGACAGATTCTTCCATATGGGGGTGGAATGATGGTCTAAGGTGTGTGTGGGGGGAGAGGCTTAGTTCCAGATGTTTTTGTAATGTTCTGTCATGAAACAAGCCACTTATAGGACTTTTTTGAACGTTTTTTAAATTAAAAATTTTTTAAACCCAGCAAATTCCCTAATCTGTTTTAAATTAAATATTCAGGGTCTTCTCAATCTGCTCTACCCCCCACAATATCAAAGCCTTATGGCAAGTCGATCCCTAAATATCGGGGGAGAATGACCAGTGTGGTGTAGTGGTTAGAGTGCTGGACTAGGACTGGGGATACCCGAGTTCAAATCCCCATTCAGCCATGAAACTAGCTGGGTGACTCTGGGCCAGTCACTTCTCTCTCAGCCTAACCTACTTCACAGGGTTGTTGTGAAAGAGAAACTCAAGTATGTAGTACACCGCTCTGGGCTCCTTGGAGGAAGAGCGGGATATAAATGTTAATAATAATAATAATAATTAATAAAAAGGAAATCACATTCTACCTACATTAGCAGGCAAAGGCTGAGTTGGTCAGAGGGCCTGCAGAGAGTTGTGGTGGACAAGGGCAGCCAGCGCTGGCCACTCTGCCTCCTTCCTTCCTTGCTGCCTGGAGAGCTTCAGGCTTCAGAGATGCCTACTCAGAGACCTCTGTGGAAGTCCCTGAACAGCTGAGAGGAGGAGAGGGAAGTTGCTGTAGCAGCTTGAAGGCTGCTTCGCTTGCCCAGCCATCAAGCAGAAGGATGAGCAGGGCAAGGGGGTTTGGTCGAGGGGCCCCCCTTGTCCAATGGACCCTATGCCCCTAGCAGCAAGCTCTGGATACGTAGAACTGTATGAAAGGATATCTGCTTGTTCAGCTGTAGAACAATTGGTCACTACTGGGTCAGAGAACTAACTTTAGAAAAGGAGCCCAAGTTAAAAAACTTTAAGGAACACTACATTAATAGTTAATTATATTGGCTTTGATTCAAAGATGCTCTTCTGTGAGTGGAAGATGGTTTCTGATTGTGGAAGGGCTGTTTCCAGAGAATGCTGCAAGAGAAAATTGACAACAAATCTAGAGGAGTTATTGGATTTGTACAAATCGTTGCTCAAGTCTTTATATAAACAAGATACTTTTATGACCACTAGACTTTGTGTGCTACAGCCTGTATGTTATTCATTATTTTTCTCATACCGCAACACAACCTGTTACCCATGTGGCACCAAAGAGTCTTAGCACTTTCACAAGGATTCACAGAACAGAACTAATACACTCTCCTTCCACTTACAGGTCCGTATTCAGTGAATGACTAAGCCCCATTGAAATTAATGGGGACCTAAGCTATTTATTTTCATTTATTTATTTGATTTCTATACCGCCCTTCCAAAAATGGCTCAGGGCAGTTTACACAGAGAAATAATAAATAAATAAGATGGAACCCTGTCCCCAAAGGGTTCACAATCTAAAAAGAAACATAAGCCTCTGCCTTATGAGGCTTTAGCTGTTGTATAAATGAGCCCCTGGTGGCGCAGTGGTAAACTGCCACCCTGTAACCAGAAGGTTGCAAGTTCAATCCCGACCAAGGGCTCAAGGTTGACTCAGCCTTCCATCCTTCCGAGGTCAGTAAAATGAGTGCCCAGAATGTTGGGGGGCAATATGCTAAATCATTGTTAACCGCTTAGAGAGCTTCCAGCTATAGAGCAGTATATAAATGTAAGTGCTATTGCTATTATGACGTTGTGATTCTCTTGATTTAGCAGGGGGAGAGTAACTGGCCCTCCAGTGACTGTTGCTAGTGTCTATTGCATGTTTCTTTTTAGATTGTGAGCCCTTTGGGGACAGGGATCCATCTTATTTATTTGTTATTTCTCTGTGTAAACCACCCTGAGCTATTTTTGGAAAGGCAGTGTAGAAATCAAATCAAATAAATAAATAAATAAATAAGATAAGATAGACACCAGCAACAGTCACTGGAGGTACTGTGCTGGAGGTGGATAAGGCCAGTTACTCTCCCCCTGCTAAATCAAGAGAATTACCATGTTAAAAGATGCCTCTTTGCCAAGTTAGCAGCTAGTCAAAACTAACTTAGGCTGGATCTTGCTTGTGTTTGCTTTTTAATACTGGTTTATTGTAAATGTTTGCTGGTCAATGACTGAATAAACTTATCTCTAATCCAAGCCATTGCACATGATTGAAATGCAACTAAGAATTTTAGTTCAGTTTCTTCTTTGCTCTCAGAATTGGAGTCCAAAATGCACCCGCAGTGCTGAGACTCAGAGCAAAATGTTTTAAACTGGGGGCTCTCAAACTTGAGTTCCCAGCTGTTGTTGGATGATATCTCCTATCATCATCAGCAACAATGGCCGAAGGCCATTGCTGTAGTGGGAGTTCTAGTCCAGCAACATCTGGGGACCCAAGTTTGAGAACCCCTGTTTTAAACAGAAGGGGAATGGGAAAAACCTTTATAGTCTTTATGGCACTACTTCTAATAAAACAATTCTACACATTACTTTGGAATAAAAGCTTTCCAAAATATCTCTGTGTTGAAAAACTTACTTTTGAAAGGGAAATTATGGCACCAACCTTTCTGGAAGGATTCCATATAGGACAGCTTTTTAGAGAGACTTGTTTACTTGGCATTGTAAAAGGGGGGGGAAAGGATGATGGAGTAATGTTTTGGCATAAAATTAGTGTTTCTTTTGCCAACATGGACATTTGTCAGATCTCCCTTCACCCCCAAGAACAGCTTAAACATGCTGACTTTACTTTTTTCCATTAAAAAAATTAGACCATCATTTATTTTAATTGTGGTGCATAGCAATGATAGCTTCCAAAAGAAAGCTGTAGAAATGTATGATTTACATCTTAGAAATCATACTATTTTTCTTTATGAAAAAGCTTTTAAAGATATAACTGCTTAGTGTAAATCTCTTACTGACTCTAAAAAAGTACACTTGCTTAACTAGATTAACTTCACTCCATTGACTTCCTGAAGGGTTTTGGATTTGGAAGAACTCACAAGACATTTCAAATATGTCTGGATGTGGCAGTATTGTGCTTATAATTTAATACCATTTTATCTGTCAAAATGTAGATTTTAAAGATACTATTCTTGAGTGTTATTAACAGTCCACTCAAAAGTAACTTGATATTCATGAGTTGTGAGGTATGTTTGGACTGTTGGGAAAAGAAATGATCCTGGGGAGCAGATTGTGAGTCTGTGGATATGGATGTGGAATAGGCAGCTGTTGTCTAAATCCATAACTAAGGTCTCATCATAACAGCCCCCAGTTCTAGTCCTTACCACATAGTGTAGAAGACAATATAAACAGGGCTTCTGAAAAAGTCTAGTCTGGGGGGGGGGCAGGTTCACGAGCTTCATTTTGTAAAAAAAAACCCCAACCTTTTACTCCCCTCAGGGGAGTTCCTGGAGGTGGTGGTGGTGGGGTTGTGTGTTCCATGGAGGTTCCCCCTCCCCCCGCCGGCCTTCCTCAACACACACCCCTCAGCCGGTTTGGCCACTCTTCGTCCTTCCCCACCTACCTTAAGGCCCCTTCAACTCCAGACACCTACCTACAAATGGTTCATACCAGTTGATGTCCCTGCCATTTTGTGTATGAGTCCAATGAAGGAAAAAAAGGTTATTTGTTCCCTTGGGTTGCTGCATGCGCATAAATATATTTTTGCTAAATGTTGAACATAGTGACAGTACAAAAACATGTAAACGAAGAAATTTCTAGCTATGAATGCCATCCAGGATTTTGTATAGAAATCAAATGAATGAATGAATATTAGGATATAGCTTGTTGATTCTGAAAGTGTCCACAGTGTCTTACAAAACTGTGGTTGTGACTGCTGCTGCACTCTAGTGAATAATTTGGGATTATTCATGTGGAAATTCCTGACAAAAACTGGCTTTTTGGACTGACCTATAAATGTATCTTTAATCATAACATTGTACTGTTCTCTTTGAAAGCAACTATATCATAAGGAAAAAATAACAATTCAAGGATTTCAAAGGGAGCATCGTGAAAGGAATACAAAACATAGGCTAGGTAATGTAGATGTACATAAAATACATTATAGAATAAAAAAAGTGATTATCTGGTGGAATGCTGATTAAACTTGTAAAGGAACAACAACAAAGATTAAATTTCTTGTCAATTGTAAGATGTATTTTCCCCTACAAAAGCCATGATTGATGTCATGTTTGATTCCCCCCACCCGCCTCGGTGGATCTTAACTCAGCAGGGAATGAGAAAAACAACTATGTAGAATGTTTTAATCATAATGACCTTCACTACTGACTTTCTCTAGTTTGTACAGCATGCACTTAAGTGTAAAAAAAAGAGGCTAACAAGTTTTCGGTACAATGGAGCATGAAAACCAAAATGTTTGATGTACATTGAATTACTCTTGAAAAGTAGTAATAGTGGAACAAAGAAGATTTTAACATATTCTCCCAACTAAAAACAAGTTCTGGTAAGAACTAATCTGCCTACCTTCCTTTTACTATAATCTTAATTGATAATTACCATCCACAAGTTAGCCCACTTCAGCCTTAAACATTCACACAACCACCATCTTTAATTGGGGGTGGATGACATCATCACAAACAATGCTGTTGAGTTCTTCCTATGTGTCACTCACTACAACTGTACCAAACTTAGTTCAAGTCTGTTAGGCAGTCCACAAGTTAGCCCACTTGTGCCTCAATCATTGATGTGGCTGCCATCTTGAATCAGGGTAGATGACAGCATTAGAAACTACGTCATTGAGGTACCCCATGTGTCACTACAGCTGGAGCCAATTTGGTTCAAATCAGTTAAGCGGTTCACAAGTTAGCCCACTTGAGGCTCAAACCAGCCTTTTGAATTCGCTTGGATGACTGAACTGACAGAGTCGGTTCTACCCAGCAAAAGACCATTGCATTTCAAGGAGTGGAAAGTTCTAATGTCTGTCTCAGAATTTTTTCTTTTATTAAAATACCATCTATTTCATCTTCCAGCTGTGTGTGTGTTTCTCTGTCTTGGCATCAGTGTGCTCCTGGCACAACAATGACATCAACAGAAACTACACCATTGAGGTGTCCCTACAAATGTTCCAAATGTGATTCAAATCAGTTAGGTGGTTCATGTTAGCCCACTTGCACCTCAAATGTTCATACATCCGCCAGCTTAAATCAGAGTAGATGACATCATAACACTATGCCATTGAGGCATCCCTATGTGTCCCTACAGCTGTAGCAAATATTCCACTAACATGGTTATCGTAGCACAAGTTAAGTTTGTCCATCCCTGGGTGTTGCACCTGCTGCTGCTAATTCTACTGCCATCTGTGGGAAGAAAAGAAAATGACCCCAAAAGAAAACAATTAGTGTTATTACACAGTAGTTGACCCCCACTACAGTTTTTACACCCAAGAGCTCTGGATAGTTGCTAACAATTATCCAGCAACCATCTCATTTTTTCATGTTACCTGAAACAGGGCTTTAAAAAAATGCATGTAAGCATTCTGCAAGAATGAATACTTTTTCCTTTATGTGAAGAGATAAAGGAGCTCTACAACCCCACATTCTGTCTTGTGGGGTTGCAGCTTGATTTGAGCCCAGAGGCGTAACTAGGGAAAACGGCGCCCGGGGCAAGCACTGAAATTGCGCCCTCCCTGCTGCCACCCCCGCCACCCCCCCCCATACATCTGACTGACACACATGTTTCAGAAAACTTTTATTTTAAAAATTAAAAAAATTACCAAAATTACCAAAAATTTCAAAATGTACTACATACTTAGGTTTTTCCTCACAACAACCCTGTGAAGTTGGCTTGTATCTCAAACATCAGAATTATGATGCAATGATGATTATTATGATTATGATGCCCCCTCCCTCACGCCCTGGTTCTGTTCCTGACTTTCCCTTGTGAGTGACTGTATTTTAACAAAACGAAAACCAAGGACTCCAAAGTAATTCGAGGGACTAGGGTGATAGTGCTAAAGACTCTTTATTCTCCCGCTGTTAAAGAAAGACTCCCCTTTCCCAAAACCGCGCACTATTTACACCAGAAAAGGTTTCAAATGGAGGGGGAAGCATTTATGCATTTATGCTTTGTTTTATGTTACGATTTCAAAGTTAGAAAAACTATAAAAGGGCCATTTTAGAGAAGATATGCACTGCCTTAGTTGCAAATCCTGCTTTTTTGAGATTCCCTGCAATTGAATAAAGCGATAATATACACCTTTGCTATTTAAATTGGTTGGAGAGTATTTATGACAATAAAAAATGAAATGGCATTTCAGATGCAACATTGGTTGCCTAAGACCACTCAGATTTAACTAATCTTCATCACATTGACAAAAAGAGCAATTAAAATTAAAATCCATGACTAAAACCAAACCACTTTGGGGTTGTTTTTAATGAAAGGTGGTATATAAATTTAACAATAAATGTTTAGAAGTATATACTTTTACCCCCTGCCCAACCTACAATTAATTCCAGCTTATTTTCAAAGGGCTTCTAGTTTTATTTACAAATTGCTTGGCATCACCAATGTTTAAGTAATCGCTAATTGCTCCTAATGATAGTTTTACTTATTGTTAAATTTATATAGCACCTTTCATTAAAACATTCTCTGTTCATCTGATTTTCAGTCTGGTTAATTAAATCGGTGGAGGTTTAGACTTTCCTGATGGGCTGAAACAGCTAATCCATTTTGATGATGACATATAATTAAATTAGCTTGCATTACATAGTGAAAAAGTCCAGGAAGGGAGAGATGGGGGGATGTGGAACCCAAGGTTCCACATCCCTCCATCTCCCCCTCCCTGAACCTTTTCAGTTAAAACGTGGTTAGATTATAGGGGAGGAAGGACTTGAATGAGCAAAAAGGGGAACTGGTTCGGGCGTTCAGGAAGTTGTTCAGAAGAGGGAGTTGTTCAGGAAGTTTGCTCTGGTGCGTGTCCTCCTCTTGACGCATGCGCGACTGGTGGCGGGGCGCGCCGGGGAGTGAGAGTCAGAGACTTGGACTACGAAGACGCCGCGGCACCCAGTGCTGGATGAGCAATGCCAATGGGGGGGGTGCCGGGACCGGGGGGGGGGACTGCTCTGCAAAAAAAAAAAATCCCCAAAAAATCCCCCCCCCCAAATTTTTTTCCTGGAAAATCGGCGGGGGCACTTTTTGGCGCCCCCTGCCAAGTGGCGCCCGGGGCACATGCCCCCCTGCCCCCCCTATAGTTACGCCTATGTTTGAGCCCTCTTGTATTCCAGTCACTTGTAGATTGACTGCGAGTGTGCACTGCCCTTGCTCCTGATCTCCATATGTTCGGTCAAAAGAGAGGTCAAGCTCTTTGTGTATATAGTTGTACTTGTAGGTGGGAATCCTGGACACACCTGGGTTCCCAACTGATGTACAGGTTTTGCATGCATGAAGTGATATGATGCAGAGTGTACTCTCTCCTTCCACCAAAGTTGTGGAGGTTGAGGGCAACACCAGCAAGTTCACAAAGGTTCAGTGCAAACCCAGCTGCTGCAATATTCTCTGCATTCATATGGTGGATGGATTGTCCAATTAATTTCATTTATTACAGTCTCCAACCAGCCAACTCTCTCTCTCTCTCTCTCTCTCTCTCTCTCTCTCCACCATAACGTATAACTGCCCAGAGACTGAAGTTTGAGATGGTCTACAAATTTGATAAATAGACAAGACACTCATAAAATATAGTTGTTAACTAATACTATACAATAACCCCAAACTCTTACTATAGCTTCTGCATGCAGTTAATAAAAGAGTTGAACTATGGCACAGAAATTTGCTACCTTAGGAACATAGGAAGCTGCCTTATACTGAGTCAAAGCCTTGGTCCATCTAGTTCAGTACTGACTACCCAGATTGGCAACAGCTTCTCCAAGAGTCTGTCTCAGCCCTATCTTGGAGATGCCAGGGAGGGAACTTGGAACCTTCTGCATGCATGCGGTCTTCCCAGAGTGGCCCCATCCCCTATGGGGAAAATCTTACAGTGCTTGCATGTAGTCTCCCATTCAGAAGCAAACCAGGGTGGACTCTGCTTAGCTAAGGGGACAACTCATGCTTGCTACCACAAGACCAGAGTTAATGTAAAAAAGGAGGTTGTGTATATAAAAATCATCTGTCCTATCTGGTAAATCAAGGAGTATAAGCAGGGAGCATACATGTTTATTAAATAAACAATACATCAGCTCATGTTCAACCGATTCCACCATACCTGAATGGCAGGGGCACAAACATGGAGAGTAAGGTATACCCAAATATCTCCCTTCCAACAAAGCAGAGGGCAACTTGTTAAGGCATGCTAAAGTAAATGCTTTTCGAAGTTTTGGGGATGTCAGATTATAGAGGTATTTAGCTGGGGCAAAGGTTTTATTAAAATTTCCTACAACAGGGCTGCTCATGCTTCATGCTCTACCCTCTTGTAAAGCCACATCCCAAATGCATTGTCTAATGAATTCCCTTGCCTTTTAAAACACTTAGGAAGATCAGCACTGATGGAAGCAAACCATACTTCCTAAGTTCTTCCTAAGACCTCATGAAGGGGGCCAGTCTGATAGGATTACAGTTTATTTTCAACCCATAAATAATTATGAGTATTCAGACATGGGACTCAATTGGGACTAGCCCTACTTCCCTTCTGAGTGTTGCATTAGAGGTATATCTAGGTACCCTGAGGATTTTTCTAACAAACTGGGATTGTGAGAACAGGGCTTTTGTCTATGCTGGATTGTTGAGCTCTGTTACAAAGTAAACATCATGCACTGTTTTAATCACTGGATGCCAGAATCTCAATTTTTAAATCCTTCTAACATGAGAATAGGAAGCTTCCACATCTCTCCATTGCCTGACATGCATAGCTTGTCTCACTTTCAGACTTGCATTCCTCTTGGTTGATACTTCAAATCTTTCCTCCCTCAGTATAAAACTGATTCAGGTATGTCAAGGAGAAACAGAACTCCTACAGCCTAATACCCTATTTTGTATCGCTTGCTCTGTGCTGGAGTGCTCGCCTCAGTTATGAGATAAAACTAATGCCCTGAGTTTTGAACATTAGGCATAAAGCTGCCTTGTTTTCAGGTTGTTCACAACTACACAGGGTGTCAGAGAGAGGCCGCATTCCAGCTTTCAAGCTACTGGGGAATTGTGCCAAGTTTTGGAGTTCCCTGGTGTTAGTCTTCAGTTTGCCAGAATGGTTGCTCGTTACACTGCAGGCAATAAATGGCAGTATTTTATGGCAAATGTATTTTTAGATTAATTTGGTTGTGAGTATGTCATACTGTTGTCTTAAGTACTATTGAAAGAGCTCATCTTGACCTTTTGCTGTGGAATGTTATTAAGCAGTTATAAATCTCTCATTGTCTTTTGAAAATGTTATGAAATAAGTCATGACATTCCTAGTAGACTTTATTAGCTTATTTGTGTTGAATGGTAGTCCTAAAAGCAGAAGGAGAAGGGGTTTTAAATGTCATTAGAATTAATTACCATATATTTGTTAAAAATATATTGTAGTCTGGGTCCTCAGTGAATTTCAAATAGCAGTGTAATGACTGGCATTTTGTCAAAGACAAATCCAGGGGTATTTTCCATCCCTGATTTGTTCAGATTCCCCCCAGGACAGTATGGAATAAAGAGCTAGTAGCTGAATTCCCTCTGGAGTTTTTATTGCTCTTTCCTGGAGCTGCTCATTAAATGGCATCAAAATGAGACACAAAACAGGCTGGATGACAATCTGTGAACTGCACTGGTGTCAGGAAATGAAAAGGTATCAAAATTTAAATATTTTTCATGACATTCAAGCATATGCAGAGCTTAAGAAAATATATTAGTATAAGGTTCCATATAAAAGTTGAACCAATATTAGGACTGTCACCGCCTTCTTTAATTGTAACTGTATAAATTTTAATACCAGTGTTGTCAGTCATGACATTTCTGTCTGCCCACAGTAAACAGATCCCAGACTTGAGGATGTTTAAACCATTCCAATGTGAGAATGGGAAACCCCCACATCTCTCCATTCTATGTCATGTATAGCTTGTCTCATTTTCGTGTTCTGTATTTCAAAAAAGCTTTAATTTTCTTCATATACTAACCCTGTACATTTGGTCACATTTCTGACTTTACACATTTTTACTAAAGACATTGGCTGACATAAACAGCATGACCAGAGGGAGAAGAGAGTTAACACAAGCAACTCTCAGTGCTGCTGAAGCCTCCTGAACCTGCCCCAAAAAACCACCCAAACACAAAATTGATGGGGTTATAAGGAGCTGCCTTATACCAAGTCGGACCATTGGTCCATCTAGCTTAGTATTGTCTAATCTTGATAGGCAGTGGCTCTGCAGAGTTTCAGATGGGTATCTCTCAGCCTTACATGAAAGTATCGGCATCTGAACCTGGGACCTTCTGCAAAGCAGGTGCGCTTACATTGAATATGACCTTTCCCTGAGGGCCAAAGCATTCTCGAAAACAATGTAGGCTGCAGGGGTAGGGGAAGAGCCTAACCAGGTGGAGCTTTGCTGATGGGAAGGTGTTCTCGATCTGGTTTTTGAGCTCTTCTCCGCAGCCTGTCCACAAGGTGGCCAACATCATTGCTGAGCGTCCCTCAGCAGGGCCTTTTCAGCAGGCTTAGGAGGTTGTAGTGCAGGGCTGCACAGCTTCCCCCCTCCTGCAGATGCTGATCTACACCTCTCATAATCCTTGGTTATTGGCCACTGTGCCTGGGGATGCTGGGAGCTGTAGTTAAAAACCAGCTGGAAGGCCCAAGTTGTGCAGCCTGGCAGTAGTGGCTCTGTAGGTCTGCTACCATTGGCCTTCTCATAATAAATTAAATTGGGATTTGAGGAAGTTCTGTGATTTTTTTTAACCCATTTGTGCAAATTGAGGCACATGCTTAATTCATTTAACCATGTGGAGTTTTTCCATTCCATGCTTTTTCACATCTAAACCTACAAAAGGATTTGGGATCAGTGTAAGGGCAGACTTGCAGATATTGAGAATAAAACTAATCAATGTATATTACCAAGCAATACGTCCATGCAAATCTGTCTTGCAAAATAGGATTAAGTGCCAGGAATTAAGGAATGAGTCCATGATTTGACTTCCTGCTTGGAATTCAGTTTAATCCTATTAAGAATTTTATATATATTTTTGAAGCTCATTAGAGATATCTTCACATATTAAGTTGTTCTTTTGTATTAATACAGATGGATTAACATTGCTTTCTTCATTATCTAGCATATTCCACAGATTAGTTTTATAAATTACTGCTCATACTGATTTCATTTTCTTCTAATCGGCATGTTTCAGAGCACAGCCTGAACTTCAGTTTACATCAAGGATAAGTAAATTCTAAGGCTTGAAGGCTGCAGTCAAAATGTACCAGACAGCAAGTCGCATTGTAGTCAGTTCAACTAATTCAGCTATGCTGCTGGCTCAGTAGTGGGGGCAAATTTCAACTGCCTCCTCTTCCCCAGGAAGTACTGTGTGCCACCCCAAAATATGTCTCTGAAGTTTGCACAGCCTGCAGTGACATATTTTCATGAGACATTGTGGGCTTCTGGAGGGAAGGGGAGATTGTTGAAACTCTCCACATACACACTAGCAGTGGTGCAGCATTAGTCTGGTACTCTTCAGAAGCTCTGGGGCAAAACTGGTGCTTCTCCCATTGGACTGGTGCTTGGTTAATCAGGCTTCCAGCCAGTGGTACTTACTTCTGAATCAACATGTTCAGGATCATGCTGCATACATATTATGACAGATCTTGTATGAATACAGTGCTAAGTTTACTCTTAACAAATTCTAAATTCCTTTAAAATGTTACTTTTCAGTTGATTGACTGAGAGCTCCTATGATTTGCAGTCCTGTCTTTGTGCTTGGGTCATGCAGCTACCCACAATGCATGTCATGGGAAATTTGACACGAAGGTTGATAGCAGGGAGCATCATTTAGTACAGGGCAAAATGCTGAATTCTGCAACCCAGAAAGGCAATTCTGCAAGTGTGCCATGCACATGCTAAGGTGCACACTTGTTGCTTGATTATTTGATAAAATAAATGATTTATTAGACACAGCTTGATACTGTTCAGCATCAGCAGAAGTGATAAAAACTGATCCAAGACAATGCTACACATAATAGATTGCTTTAATGGCATAATAGCCCCGTACTGGCCGGAATAGTAAAGGAGGATAATGTGATGTAAATGGACTATAGGCTGAAGTGGGTCTGGGTCTTGGTTACCTAGGAAGTGTCAGTGAGCTGTTACAAGTAAAATAGTTTCTAATCCTAGTTAGTTGAAGTTTTATAGAATTTATATGGTAGCCTGGCTTAAGAGCTGGCTGTCTTTTACTTTTGAAATTGACATTTATGTCCGTTTCATTTATTTTATATCACAAAATGTTCAGGAATAGTTTAACTGTTGAGTAGGAAATGTGAGTCATGGAATGGTGATCATCAGTCTTGCTGTTGCCAGGAAAGTACGTTTCATTTTGCTGGCAGAAAAGAGCAAACTGGGCCTATAGAATGAAGGGGTTAGTGCTGGGGTGTGTGTGTGTGTGTGTGTGTGTGTGTGTGTGAGAGAGAGAGAGAGAGAGAGAGAGAGAGAGAGAGAGAGAGAGATGTGTTTGTGTACAGAGGTGCACCTCGGTAATGTTGGAGCCTGGACCTAAAGGCCTTTATACACACACACACACACACACACACACACACACACACACACACACACACACAGTTTTTTAACAAATGGGTTCCTGAGGGCAAAAATAGCAACTGAACTCACAAGAATGCAAGAATATAAAACAGATATATTTATGCAAATATGCATTAGCAGAAACATTTCAACACATAACTTAACATATTCCCATCCCACTCCCTCCTCTGTCTCTAAAACAACTGGCACAGATCGTAATCATACTCGGTTGCCCGGTGCAGTGCAGGCCAAAGGCGAACAAACCACCCAGGACAGCCTAAAGAGGGTATGGGGCCCAGGGGGTATGGAGGCCCTGGACCTCTGCCCAGAAGTCCAGGGGTAAGAGTGCCACTGAGTAAGTAGATAAATAACACTGGGGCCAGGAACCTGAGAACGCATAACCATGGATGCAGGGCAGAAGCTGAATTTAGCTAATTGGTTAAAACAATAACTTAACCTTTGGCTGGACATCCTTGTTATCTATTTTGTTATATTATTATTTGAAATGCTTAACATACCTATGCTTTTCTGTTTCACACATCAGTGTTTAGTCATAATAAATTCATGCTCCACAATAACAGGGGAAACCTGGGTTGTTGCTTCAGGATACCTTTTGGCACTGGTATGACAAAATTGGAGGCTGAACACTGGACACCATTTTATAGATTGTTTCTGCATCATCAGGAGTGTATGGAATATAAAATAGAGTGTTTGGATATCTATTGATTTTCAGAGTGCTATTTATCTCCATCTAATAAGTGGCTCAACGTATGAGGAGTCTAATTTTTAATGCCTTGACATGATGGCAATTTATTATAAGTTTTCACTCTTCATGGCATATGTATGTAAGTTGTATAACTTTCTTCAGGTTGCACCTGGGCATGTGCAGTGTTATTTATAACACTGTGCAGTGTTACTTAATATAAGTTTGCTTCCTCAAAATGTCTTTAAACTGAGTGCAAACAAAAATTATAATTTCTCATTTTGTCAACTTTTAAATACCAGTTTATTTACAATATACCTTTCTTTTGTATTTATTTACTAGAATGAGTGATATAATAATGTACCAAATCTGGATGCTATACTGAAAAAGTGGTCTGTGAAAGAATTGCAGGCTAGCTATTGTATAGTTTTACTGAGCTCTGTAATATTTAGGGATTGTTTTGAAATTGTAATGATCTGTCAAACTAGTACTGTCAGTTGTCATAACAAAAGGAAGAGTCTAGAAGCAACAGGGCCATGATCCAGTAAACTATGTGATTAATTCTTTGCACCAGAAATACCTTGGAGAAGGGAAGGGACAAAAGGAGGGAAGGAGTGCTTAATTTTTCTGTGTACCACTTTTAGGAACATACACTGAACCTTACACTGAACCAGATTCATCTAGCTCTGTATTGTCTACACCAAGGCTACTCAATTGCAGCCCTCCAGCTGTTTTTGAATGACAGCTCCCAGCATCCCCAGGGACAGTAGCCAATAGTCAGAGATGATGGGAATTGTAGGTCAACATCTGTAGGAAGGCCAAAGTTGAGTAGCCTCAGTATACCCTCAGTGGCAGAGGCTCTCCAAGGTTTCAGGCAAGAGGATCTCCCAGCCCTGCCAGGAGATGCCAGGGAGTGAGCCCAGAGTCTTGTGCATGCAAGCATACAAATGCTCTTCCATTGAGCCTTGGCCCCAACCCCATACGGGAAATTTGTTACAGCACTCTGTCATGGCTCAGACTTCTGACTCAGAAGAATCAGAGCAGGAACAGGAGGATTCGCCTGCTAGTGAGGGCTCAGAGGCACAACAACAGGATTTGGCAGGGAGGCCAGACTCTGGAGCTGAGGATTCGGAACAGCTGCCAGACATGATTCCTGATGAGGAGGAGGCTGGGATTTCACTTGTCTTGAGAAGACGTCTCAAGAGGAAAGCTCAGTGGGAGTCATGCAGGTGCAGGAGATCACAAGAGAGGAAGCAAAAGTGCTGACTCAGGGAAGCCTGATTGGCTGCTGGTTCTCTTGAGCCATATATATTTAGCAATCTGTCAATTGCTCAGATGGTGTTAGCAACTTTCGCTGACTGCAGACCGTGTGCTATTTTGAATTCCAAACTTTTCTGAGTTCCAGTTTGCCCTTGTTTGTGCTTTCCTGCTTTGCTCCATTAATTCCTTCTTCTGGTGTTGTCCATTCTTTTCCCATTCCTTGCTCTGTGTTTTCTTTTCAGTTATTACTCAGTTATTGTTAGAAGGGGGTACCTAATTCAGTTCAGGGGACTTAATTTATTTACTATTTTCTTTGTGAGCCTTTTATTTTCCTTCGTGTTGCTTCGCTGCTACTTTCTGTTAACTCACAGGGGGAGTACTGAAGGGGGTTGTAAATCTTGTTGGGTTAGCCGAGCTAACAGATTTATGACACACTCACACATAGAGGTCATTCTCACAACCAGCCCTACCTGGGTAGGGCAACACTAGCCCGGGTAGAGCTGGTTCTGAGAACTGCTGGGGTTCGGTACCCATTCTGGTGGTCCTCCACCAGGTAGCCCAGGTTTTCTAAAAGTGAGGTAGGAGGGCACACATATGCCGTTCTATCTCATTGCCTGGTTGTGTGGATGCTTGGGATGCCAGAAGCCCAAGCATCTATAGAGCTGGGTGGAAGGAGTACCTGGTAACGTGGAACTCACTCAATTCACTGCACTCCTCTCACAGTGCATTGCGGGATACTAGAAGACTTTCTCCTCCAGATCCCAGCTTTGCCACCATGTTGCTCATGTGGGTATGCAATTGGCAGAGCAGAGTTTTGTTTTAGAATGTGGGCCCTTTAGGGACAGGGAGCCATCTTATTTATTTATTCTCTGTGTAAACCGCCCTGAGCCATTTTTGAAAGGGCGGTATAGAAATTGAATTAATAATAATAATAATAGCAAGGAAAAGTCACCGGTCATCTGGAAGGAGGCAGGTGGGAGCCTGCCTCCCGCCAGCCTACCAGTTTGGTTGTGTGAATGACCTTGTAGTATCCCATCCAAATGCAAACCAAAGCAGACCCTGCTTAGCAAAAGGGACAGTTCATACTATCTACCACAAGACCAGCTCTCCTCCACAGTTCCAGCCTAGTGGCTTTTTCCTGCTTAAGTAGAAAACTTACTTTCAGAACCAGATTGGGAGTACAGTAGCCATGTTAGTGAGGTCGGTTTGCAGAGGAAATACACCAGGCAAGAGGAACAAGAGCAAGAGAAATGGTATGCCCTCACCTCTTGCCTGTGGGCTTCTCAGAGGCATCTGGTGGGCCACTGTGTGAAACAAATGCTGGACTGGATGGGTCTTGGGCCTGATCCAGCAGGGCTGTTCTTATGAGGTCAACTTAGCATTCTTTCCCATCTGTTACTTTCCCCCTGCAGATGCTCTGTCCCTGCTTTGCACATCATGGGTAAGCATGGGGCTGGGAATCTCGTGTCTACTGTTGAGATCATCTAGCCAGAGTGAATACTCAGAATGTCAAACTACTTTCCCCCACCCTCATTGATCTAGGAGTGGACAAACTCTAATTTTAGAAAGTTTTAGAAACTTTGAGGACAGTAATATCACACTTAGGCATAGTCTCATTGCATTAGCTCCATATTGGCATGGGTTTATGCTACTATTGATGAACTCCTGTTACTCCAAATTTACATTTAGGAAGGAACTTGCAAAAGACTGTTACAAGTTCTTGGGTTTTTAAAATTAAGAAGAAGTATTTTGAACTAGGCTATTTATAAATCAGAGAAAGGCAGACTTTTTTTTTTTTTTTTTAAGAACAAGGACAGACCAAACTGTGAAAGCAGTTTAAGTATGTGTGTTGAAAAAAATAAGAGGTCAGATGAGGACATGAGCTAGAGATGTCAACTTAAATTAGAACTTTTGGGCAAATATAGATAACGTGCTCAGATGGCGTAAGTGAAAATGAAAGGAAAAAAGCAGGTTTAAGGCAGATGTCCAGAGGTGTGTGTGGGTGTTTCTACACAAACTATGAAAAATGTGTGGCATGTCCTTGTGGGCATGATTATTCTGAGCAAGCTCAGCTATGAGGTCATTCAGGAAAAATCAGATAGTCTGCCTAGATACTTAAAGGAAAGAAAAATGGACTATAGACAGGGATCAGAAGATTTAGCCTCTTGGCTTTTAAAATGTGCTTATGCACATATGTCCTTAGATATAGTGGAAATGTCAATGTTAAAGGGTGATGTGCTATAGAACTGTGTATAATTTAACACAAATCTCCAGTAGTTGTATGTCCAATGCATTATTAAGTGGTCAAGAACAATTGTTTCATACATTACAGATTAAAAGAGTGTATCACACGTACCCATGGTGTTGTACATCATGACCGAATCAGCTACAGACTGTCATCGTTGTTAATATTATTATTTATTACATTGATGTCCTTGGATATCAATCCAAGGAATTCAGGGTGGCGTGCAGGGGCATAACTATAATAGGGCAAGTGGAGACAGTTGTCTGGGGGCCCACTACCTTGGGGGCCCCCCCAGAGGCAAGCCACATGACTGGCTCCCCCAGCCACGCACCTGCCTGGGCTTCATTCAGTTGTATCCATCCTCCGAAATTGATGTGAGTGTTAAGACCTGGAGCTTCCAGAATGGCATGACTTTCTCTAGTACCATTAAATGACTTGAATCGTCCACAATTTACAAAACACACACACACACACACACTGCTTTTTGCACTATTCAGCCTCATTTAAGATTTCTTTACTTCATGAGCTGAGCTTCAGTCGGGGGGGGGCACTTTAAAATCTTGTCTCTGGGCCCACTCCAACCTTGCTATGCCCCTGGTGGCGTGCATGATTCTCCTCCACCATCTGACCCTTGCAACAACATTGTGGGGTTAGTTAAATTGAGAAATAGCAACTGGCCCAAAGTCACCCAGCAGGGCCAATGCTAGATATTGGGAGGCAATAGGGACAAAGCCCAGTGGTTGGCTCCCCATGGTGCACTGGGCCTCTGCATCTCCCCAAACCTACTGGTGGATGGTGGAGAGAGACATCACCCACCCTCCCCATTTGATGAAAAGGGGGAATTTTCAACAGCTAATTCTCCTCAGTAGGAGAAAGAAGAGCCTTCTGTGGCCTATCCCCATTTGTTAATAGGAGCAGGTGAGTTGAAGAGGAACTGCCACCTTCTCAAAGTCCCTCAGTAGCAGTGACAATTCCTGCTTCTCCCATCCTTCCCATTGGCCAGTGGCCTTTGCAACTACATCCCCATCTCTTTCACTGCACACTGTGGAATCAAGGCCATGCATGGCTCCTAGCCATGCGGTGGTATGGAACCCTGTAAACATTTCAGATGTGATGATGTACACTTTCAGTCTGTAATGCTGAAGCAACTCCAACGTTTTCACATAGTTTATCATTATAGTTGTACTTAATATCCAGATGACTACTGAGATGCGCCGAAATCAAGGTTTCAGTGATGCCGTGAAATAAAGGTTATGTGGGCCTCATATATACCACATCTCATTACTCAATCACTTTATCATATTATTTTAATCATATCACATAAGGGGCTTCTATGCTTTTAATCAAGAAAGACTTTGGTTCAAGTCTGGTCCCCATAGGAACATAGGAACATAGGAAACTGCCATATACTGAGTCAGACCATTGGTCTATCTAGCTCAGTATTGTCTTCACAGACTGGCAGCGGCTCCTCCAAGGTTGCAGGCAGGAATCTCTCTCAGCCCTATCTTGGAGAAGCCAGGGAGGGAACTTGAAACCTTCTGCTCTTCCCAGAGCGGCTCCATCCCCTGAGGGGAATATCTTCCAGTGCTCACACATCAAGTCTCCCATTCATATGCAACCAAGGCAGACCCTGCTTAGCTATGGGGACAAGTCATGCTTGCTACCACAAGACCAGCTCTCCTCTCCTCCCCATCCTCCCCCCTTCGCCCCCAAGAGTCTGCTCTTCTGACTTGGTGAGGTCACCTAATTCACATTTTTTTGCAAATGATGCAACAGTCAGCAATTCACCATTTTTGCAAGCAAGGTAATCATAATCAATTTTTAATTATATTCTGAAATGTCATCTGTCTGATTAAGATGGGTAGTATCTTCTAATTATAAATAGCCTATCAAAACTTAACAAGCACCCCAAAACCATCCCCTTGGGAGGCTAGGACCTTCCCCTGAGACAAGGGATTATAAAAGCTTAGGTAATGGATTTGAACTTTTTGAACTTTCACCCTCTTTTTGAACTATCCCCCTAGCTTTGGGCTTCAAGCTCTAGCTATAGGTTTTGAGATTTTGATTTTGATTTTTCATCTGGTCTCCTGTTTTGAGGTTCTTTCCTTTGTGTTTCTGAGACTGATTTGCAGACTCATTCAGCAGGAGTGGTGAAATGCCTACTGAATTCTTTAATATGGTTAGACTTTTTAATATTAACTATTCTAACCTATCCTAAATGTAACCCAAATAAAATGTTAACTTGATTTCTGGAGAATGTGCTTAATTTTCTGGGCAGTGGGCAAGTAGCTGGTCAGGACCCAATAACCCCTTAGCTAAAATATGGCTACTGGAGAATATTGGTAATCAATAATTCTAACAATGGGAGACTTGTCTGAAAATCATTCTAAATGAAAAGATGTGATGAACTATTTTATGCTTGGATGCTTTCAGGTTAAAAATAGTAAATAAATCCATCTCAGGAGAGATTCCTGTTTTTTAGATACCCATGAGAACCTAGCAAGTAAATGTGTACAAGAACATAAAGCCCACATTTTGTTTCCATTAATTATAAACTAAATTAAGGTGGGGAGAAACTACTGAGGATTTAATTCCTGATGTAACTGAAGTAGGGCAACAAGCATGCTTTTAAGGACTCAGTATCCTGTTCTGGGCTGAACTGCACTGGGATCTTTCCTGAGGATGGGGTTCAGGAGCACCGAGAGTAAGAATTTCTGTTTGCAATGAGTGGGATCACAGGAGCTGGGTAGGGCAAGTTCTCATAGCAGACTGCAAGCTTTACAGGCTGCTGCCAAGGCAGAATGTCTTTGATTTATTTTGTTAGATTTCTATACCGCTTTCCATAAAATTATCCTAAGCTGGTTTACAAAAGTTAATACAATAAAATTCCATAAAATCACGTGATGCTATTCACCAAGAACAGCTATAAAAACAAAACAGAGCAGTTGGAAAGGAGAGACTGGCAACCCCTCAGGGGTAAAAGCTTGTACAAATTAAAGCATTTTCAGTTGTTTTTTCAAAGTAGCCATAGACACCAGAGAATGAACATTCACTGGGAGAGCATTCCAGAGCCTGGGGAAAACAACAAAGAAGGCCCTGTTCCACGTATACAACAGTTGAGCTTCCCTCAATGTCAGCACATGGAGCAGAGCCCCCCCCCCCGATGACCTTGTTGGGCGGACAGAAACCCTTGGGAGCAGGTGGTCTTCCAGATATCTAGGGCCCAAACAATTAAGGGCTTTAAAGGTAATAATAACTAGCACCTTGAATTGGATTAGGAAACAAATTGGCAGCCAGTGCAACTCTTTCAAAATAGTTGTAATATGTTCCAAATGAAGAGTTCCAGATAGAACCCTAGCCACTGCATTCTGCTCCAAAGTTTCCAAATATTCTTCAGTGGTAGTCCCACGTAAAGCTCATTGCTGTAATCCAGCCATGACATGACTAAGACATGGGTAACTGTGGCCAGATCTGCCTTCTCGAGAAAGGGATGCAGCTGGCACATTAGCCGAAGCTGTGCAAAGGTACCCCTGGCTGCTGCCTCCACTTGAGCATCCACAAGCAGTCTTAGCTCTGGAGAGAAGCAGATATTCTCTCTCTCTCTCTCTCTCTCTCTCCTGACTTCATAGTATTCAGGTTCCCTTTGGTATTTAACATTGCAATGGGTTACAGACTGTAAGCTTTCAAGCAACTTGGATACTAGCTATTCTGTATTCTATCCTATTTTGTGAGGTCATTGGTTTTTTCTGTTTCAGATCTAGGCAGCTTCTTCAGACATGTGTGATGACTGTTTCCTTTGTTTTTATTAGTAGTTTTAAAATAAATGTATTACCAGAAAAATAAATGCATTCTCATTTTTAAAATCACATTTTTCTAAGGCAATGCTAAGATATGAGATATTTCATGTTTTATTGCCCTTCGTCATATTTTTTTAAACGAGTATCCTAAACAATAACAATGCAATTATAGTTGTATGGCAGTTATTGACAATGTAACAACATAACATTACTTTATCATGAGAAAAAGAGAACGATCGTTCCTTTTTGATTGATTCATTTTATAAAATAATTGGTTCATTATAATTATATTCCTATTTAAAACAGCAAGGTCTATTAGCATAAGAGGCATGTCAACAAACAAGTGCTATTTAATATATCAGTTGAAAAAATAAGAGCTTTTGCTGTATTTTATGGTAAAGAAAATAACGGCTTAAAAGAGAGGTGAATATCAAGCCCGAAGAGCCATTCGCTTCCCATTTTGTTCTATAGAGTTCTATTCCCCCCCCCCAAGACTAAAGGAGTGGCTCACATGGTACACCTTCCATAGAGATGATAAAAATAGACCTAGAACAGCCTTCCCATAGTAAATACCCTGTACATAGTATTTAGAACTGCTTTCCTCACCATTCAGTGTTACAATGAGTTTCTACCTACTGTTGCTGCTGATGGGAGTCATGGAAACTCTCAATCTAGTGACTGCCATCTACATTAAATAGTTCTAAATGTTGCAGCTAGGAAGGGGATCAATTGTTGTCATAAGGAGGTTGTTTTCAATGGCATACCTGTTGTGAGTGTAATGTATAGATCAACTCTGACAACCATTTGTGATTTTGTTGGTGGGGAAAGAGAGGCTGATTCCTGCCCCCAGAACTATTACAAGTATCATGTAATATATTGTTGAGTTGTAACACAGAGATGCAGTAATTATCAGTAGGGACAATTATCTGCGCGTTACAAGGTTGTCTCTGTCAGGCACTCAGACCTGAGTGCAGGGGACTACATTGAGTGGCAAGCTGCTAGTCGGGTGGAGTAGGGGAAGAATCTAGTGGCCTTCCTCAGTGAAAGGTTGCCCAGGTTGAGGGAAGGCAGCAGATCTGAGAGTCCTTACATCAACTAGTGGCAGAGCAGTGGCCCTCTGTCACCTTACTTCCCAGATGATTTGGGGCTGCTGTGTAAATATGTCAGTTAGAACTGGGTGACATTTCCTATTGAGGAACAGTAGTTCTGGTGGTGTAGAATGCAGGGGCTGATCCATAGGGCTCATGGTCTGAGTACAGCATTTCCTTTCCATAGGTGATTTTTTTTTTTTTGGCCTTAGCTCTACTTTCTCTTTATTTCCTCCCTTGCCTCAGCTCTGAATTTCCACCACACTTTTTCTCATGACCCCTTGTCAGCCCACTCTGCCTCACTTCCTTTAGCCACTCTGTCTCTTGGTCAGCTTCCCTCCACATGAACAGCATGCAGGCCATTCTGACCTTAAGAGTTATGAGGTGATCATATCAAGCTTCTTATATTGAATTAAACCATTGGTTTACCTAGCTCAGTATTGTCTGCTCTGATTGGCTGAGGCTTTCTAGGGTGCCAGGCAAAGGTCTCTTACAGGCCACCTACTTGAGATCCTTTTAAATTGAGATGACAGGGATTGAACCGGGGACTTATTGAAAGCAAAGCATATGCTCCGAGCTGTTGTCTTCCTCACAACTCATATGACCATATGTCTTCACGCTCCCGGTTCCTTAGTTATTGCATCTCTTCTTGGGATCACTTCATAGTCCTCAATCTGCCTGCAAAAGCTACTCCTATTCCTAGAATCTGTGCAGCGTTTAAATCCCAGCCAAACAACGTTTTCTTGATTCACATAAACTGAACTGCAAATATTCTGAAGCTTTCCCTTGTTCAGCATGGAAAGTTCACGAACAATTTGTGCCTTCAAACAAGCTCAGCCCATCCCAGGCACAGGCTTCATGACCAAAACCACAAAATAATATAACCTTAGCTTCTGTTGCATGTGGCATTGTGTGAAGCCATACTCCAGAACGGTAATGCCTGTTTTCTAAAATAATGCCCTTATTAAATTAAAACTTAAATTCTAAATTCCAAGCTATAATAATTACCTATGCCCAATATTCTCTAGGCATTGGGACTGCCTCAGTTTCTCATATAAAATTAAATCAGCCAATTATTGGTAGTATCTAGCAAGATGCTGGACTGATTCAGATTATACTGTCTGCTGACCCTGCTCACTACATAAGGGGCGTGAGCAGGGTGCATGTCTGGTCTGCCAATCCACTCCACATAATTGGGGTAGAATGTCTGGCCCATTCCTCATTGTGCAATTTAGGTATTACTTTAAATTACTATTTAAATTGTGCAATGGAGTGATTTGGATGTTCTGTCCCCCAGTGTGATTATGTGGCAGCAGTAGAGCATGCCAGGTGGGACATGCATGCTCTTGCCTCTCATTGCATAATTTGATGGGGCTGGTGTACATTGTTGTCCAAACTGGCCCAATGTGTTTAAGAATTGGCTATGTTGAGAGGCTGGTACAGTAAATAACAAGTAGTTCTAGTAAGAAATAATCAGCCTACTTTCCTTTCACTGTCTCCACAACTGGGCTATAACTGGTTCAAATTGAGGTCCACAAGTTAGACCTCACATGTTCATGCGTCTGCCATCTTGGATCGTGGTGGATGACATCATTAAAACCTACACCATTGAGGTCTCCCTGTGTATCACTCAGTATAACTGTACCAAATTTGGTTCAGATCGGTTAGACAATCCTCAAGTTAGTGCACTTGGACCTCAAACATTCAGACACCCACCATCTTGGATCGGGATGGATGACATAATCACAAACAACACCATTGGGGCATCCCTATGTGTCCATACAACTGTATCAAATTTGGTTCATTGGTTAAGCAGTTCACAAGTTAGTGCACTTGCACCTCAAAAGTTTACATGTCCACCATCTTGAACTGGGGTAGATGACATCATCACAACCTACGCTTTTGAGGTGTCCCTATGTGTCCCTACAGCCGTAGCAAATTTGGTTCAGATCGATTAAGTGGTTCACAAGCTAGCCCACTTGTGCCTCAAAAGTTTACTCATCCACCACCTTGAATCAGTGAGGATGACATAATCACAAACTATGCCACTTAGGTGTCTCTGTGTGCCACTCACTGCAACTGTACCCAATTTGGTTCAAATGGGTTAGACTGTCAATTAAATGGTTCACAAATTAGCCAGCTTGTGCCTCAGATGTTCACATGACCACCATCTTGGATTGGGGTGGATGACATCTTCACAAACTACACCATTGAGATGTCCCTGAGTGTCACTCACTGCCACTGTACCTAATTTATTTCAAATTGGTTACAGTCCACAAATTAGCTCATTTGCACCTCAGATGTTCACACAGCCACCATCTTGAATTGGAGTGGTTGTTACCATCACACACCACACCATTTGGGCATCCCTATGTGTCCCTATAGCTGTAGTAAATTTGGTTCAAATCTATTAGGCAGTTCACAAGTTAGCCCACTTGTGCCTCAAAAGTTTACATGTCTTCCATCTTGGATTGTGGTGGATGACATCATCACAAACTATGCCATTGAGATGTCCCTACAACTGTACCTGATTTAGTTCATAATCGTCCAGGCATTGCAAAGTTGATAGTGGGGGTTGGGGACACACATACGAACACATGGACAGACACACACAAACAATGTCAGGTGATCTCATAAGCATACTGGAAAGTAGCTAAAATGATTTATTATGAGAAAAACTAGATCACTTGGAATGACATCATCAAAAACTACACCATTGAGGTGTCCCTATGTGTTCCTACAATTGTACCCGATTTGGTTCATATTGGTCCAGGCATTGTAAAGTCGATAGTGGGGGACACACGGACACATTAACAGAATGCTGGGCGACCTCATAAGCCTAGCTTACCACCACCACCACCAAGTAAGCATTTTACCCTATGGCAGCAAACTACAACTGAAACTGGATTGTAATCTAAAATCTGTATCTCCCAGGAACTATAGTTCTAATCTTTGAGGGAAAACCTCAGGATTGAGCAAAAGGGAATCTGCTGGAGATGTGCAGCAATAGTTCTGGAGCCTCTAATTCGAGGCACCTCTAATTCGAATTCCTGCAAGGCAAAAGTAAGTATTAAGCAGTGCATTAGACACTGAGCGCCAAACGGACCTCAGTAGTGTCTCAAAATTTTATATAGCAATAGCAATAGCACTTACATTTATATACCGCTCTATAGCCGGAGCTCTCTAAGCGGTTTCCAATGATTTAGCATATTGCCCCCCAACATTCTGGGTACTCAGTGAGGAACTTAGATATCAGTGAGGAGCTTAGATATACTGCCTCTCCTGCAGCATATCTTACTCATTTGGAGGTCCCAAACCACAGAACGGCGTTCACTTTGGCTCGCTGCCATGGTCTCCCTTCAGCATTGCTAGAGGGCCATTACAGAAAGATCCCACTTGCAGAACGATTATGTCCCTGTGGCTCAGAACAGATCGAAACTATTGAGCATGTCCTTCTATACTGCCTGTTTTATAGAGACATTGTGTCACCCTTATTCTCCCATTGCTAAGCAAGTTCCTGGGATGTTGAAGACAATTCTACAGTTTTCTGTTGCTTTCTGACTCTGACCCTGCCATTACACATAGCGTTGCCAAGTTCTGTGCGGCTGCAATCGGCATCTGAAGGATGATAGGCTGTGAGCCCCCTTAATACGATTCTTGATGACTCTGGATTGACCTTGCATTTGCCCATGCCTCCATACCTACTGTTTTATTGCATTGTACTGCATTTTATTGCATTTTGTTACATTTCATTTTTTCCTCCCCCCTCCCCTTTTATTACTTTTTATAATTTTAAATCCGGAATTTGACAATTTTATACTCCCCTTTTTATTTTTTCTGGGCATTTCTACAATAGAAACGGTATCATTATATTATCATTTTCTTATCTCTTTTAGCTTTAGTAATTGTAGGTTTTTAGCTTATTTATTTTTAACGAGTATATTCTGTCTGTTTTACTTTTTATACTGCAATCATTCTTAGTTTTAACCTTTTGATATATGTACCAATATGTATTTTAACTTGCCTTTTGAAATTGCAATCATCCTTAGTTTTAGATTTGTCAAGTTATGTACCATCAAATCATCATAACAACATCACATAACATGTAATTTTTAACCTGTATCAATTTTATGCTGGTCTCTGACCATAATAAAGGATTGATTGATTGATTGATTGAGCTGATTGCAGCTTTCAGTGGAGGGGCCGCTTTAATGGGAGGGAGGCAGGTCTTACCTGCCACTCCGTTGCTGTTGCATTGCCCGAGCATGACACTGTCTCTGTTAAGCAGCTGTGGGCTGTCTGTTCTTACAAGCTACACCACATTGGGGGCTTCCTGCTTGGGAACAGTAAGTTCCCTGTTTCCAGCATCCCTTGGCCATTGTTGTCATGTAAATGGCATCTGCACAGGCACCATCTTGAATGGTCAGCAACGCTGCATGTGTGCCAGTATGGTGTCCGTGTTTGTCACGATGCCCATGGGATGCTGGGAACAGGGAACTTTCTGTTCCCAAGCAAGCAACCCCCATGCAGTGTGGCTTGTAAGAACAGAAAGCCCGCAGTTGCTTAATAGAGACAATGCCATGCTGGGGCAGTGGGGGCCAGCGGTGCAGCAATGGAGGGGTAAGTAAGACCTGCCTCCTTCCAATTAAAGTGATGGCTGTCGGCCCTCCCAGATGTGCACAAAGTGCTTCGTGCACATCTCTAGTATCTGCCCCACCTATGGGAAAGAAAGGTAAAGTGTGCCGTCAAGTTGATTTCCACTCCTGATGCCCACAGTGCCCTGTGGTTTTCTTTGGTAGGATAAAGGAGGGGTTTACCATTGCCTCCTCCCACGCAGTGTGAGATGATGTCTTTCTGCATCTTCCTATATCGCTGCTGCCTGATATAGTACCAGCGGGGATTCGAACCGGCAACCTTCTGCTTGTTAGGCAAACATTCCCCTGCTGTGCCACTATACAAAATTGTACTTGAAGGCATGAAAAGCCAATCAGAAAAGGTTATGCTTATAAAAGTTGTCCATTCTTCATAGTAATGAAGTACTGAGTTGGATAGTTAGTTTCTGCCTAGTATCAAACCAATTAGCATTTATATGGAGAACCATCAGGGCAGCAGGCAGGTGGACAGTATGCAAACACTTCCTGGAAGCCCTGATCAGAGAAAAGGGTCCTTCACTGTGTGTGACAGACAGGGAAACAAAGGAAATGAAATCTTTGCTCATTTGTGAGCATTGCTGATTGCCCAAAATGGAACACTGTTCTTTTCAAAATGGAAGCTAGTCATGTCAAGATGACCAGCAAAAGCCCAGATCATCACATCATGTTTGAATAGTTGTGAATTAGGTAGCACCTGTGTGTTTGCAGAATATACATCTCATGCTGTTAAGGTCTATTAACTGAAGAGGTATGGATCGTACTAAATGTTCCCCTCTCATTACGTGTGGAAGAACATTTGTTTCAAATGTCAGATTGTTTCAGAGAAAATGCATTTAGTGTTACAAACACCTGACAAGCATGTCCAATTTTTAATAGTCCATGAGCTTCTCTCCAGTATGGATTCTGATGCAGTAAATAATCCAGCAAAAAATTAGGTAGCATTGCTCAACCCAAAGTAAAACAAAACAACCTCCCACTTTTCTCAGCTGTAATTTATTTTTGTACGAAGTTAATATGTTTGGTGACAAAGACAGCTTGTTCTCTGTCCTCTAGGCAAACAATACCAATATTGTTTTTACCATTCAATATTCCTATAATGTATAGAACAGAATACAGAAAATCTGTGATCGAAGCCTGTGATTGAGAAGTCGGGGCCCTGGTGATGGATTGTATTGCAGTTGATTTGAACAAGTTTTGGTGTACATGTTATACTTTCAGTTGCTTTGTTGGTTTGGAGAAAATCGCTCCAACTGTATGATGAACTACTATACAGGGACAGTTTTTGTGATGATAGTATTTAAAAAGCCCTGCTAGATTGGACCAAAAGTCCACCTAGTCAACAACCTGTTTCCAGGGGTGGTCACTTTTGGGAAGCCTGCATTATGGGGTGAAGACAAAAGTGCTCATCTCTCTTCCTCTCCAGTGCCACCCCACAGCAACTGGTATTCATAGAAGCGCCAACTCTGAACCTGGGACAAATGCCCGATTGACTCATTTAGACTTGCACTTGTTAGTTGTAATGAATGAACCTTATGCAAGATTGTATGGTCTTCATTATCGTCTGTCCTCAAAATAATATGCTTTAATAAGGTTTCATTTTTTTAAAAAGGAGCTGGTTACATGTGTTAATCCTCCCCCCTTCTTCATTCATTTGCCCTGCAGCTTTGAAGCAGCTGCTTTTTGCATAAGTTCAAAATCCCAACTCACTTAACAGATCAATTCAAGAAGATGGGGGACAAATAGAGAAATGTATGGAAGAAATTTATTACCAACTGTAGAATAACTTAAAGCTCTGCCAGATAGCTCCCTTAAGCTGCACAATTACCTCCCAGGGATGAATATTCTTCTCCAAATAATCTTTGGAATATATTTTTTTTAACTCACTGGTTGCCTGCTTGGTATCTTAAAATATTCATGTAAGGAAGAGACTAGAAAATTATCATGGTGTTTCAGTTTCATAATGTGACATGAGTGTGAGACATTGGCTGGGTTCAGACATAACTCAAAATTATGGTTTGTGTTAACCATAGCACAGTCAATGCAGCTTCATTCCCCCAGGGCCAACAGAAGCTTTGGGGAGGAGAGGATATTTTTGTCAGGACCCCTTCTTTTGTTTCCCAATCCAGTCCTTCCCTGGCTGGTTTTTTTTTTAAGTGTTTACCGTCACCTCTAGTTTGATCTTAAAGACAGGCACAGAAAAATAAAATATGTCAATAGCAAAAGCTTGACTTTCAGCCCCGACGTTACATTTGAAAAAGAGAACTACCTAAGAGGAATTAATCGGTGGAGGAACCTTTCGGGGCAGGAGTGGACATTCATTTATTGGTCCTTTCTTACTCTGTGATTCTAGAGCAGGGGTGGGGAACATTGGCCCTCCAGCTGTTTTTGAACTACAACTCCCATCATCCCCAGCCACAATTATTGTTCAAAAGCAGCTGGAGGGCCAGGCCAAGGTTCCCCACCCCTGTTCTAGAGCATCATTCAGATGCTATAAAATCGCCTTATTGTAGCTGTGTACAGCAGTGTGAAGGGAGAGGAAATCCCACCCCCACTGTGTCAATCACCAGTGTGCCCCACAGCTCACGCTTTCAGCTGGGGTTGTCTGAAGAGCTGAAAGCATGGGTGGGATTTCTATGATTGTGAGACTGGATCCAGTCCTGCAATCACGGAAGTGCCCACCATCATGCTTTCTGCTCTTTCATCTATAGACAAAACCCACTGTAAGCATGAGCAGTGGGGTATGCTGCTGATTGATGCTGTGGGGCAGGACTCCTTCTCCCCGCTGTACATGGCTACAGGAGGGTGGTTTTGTAACATCATTCAGATGTTACATTTGGCTTAGGACTTATAACATGATTTAGACCATCTTTTACTCAGAACTAATTTCAATGGGGCATGCTTTTACATAAGTATGTTTGGATATTTTTTATACCAAGATTTATTATGGAAAGTGAAAGAAAAGAGTCTTTGAGTGTCAATATTACAAATGGTCTTCTTTTCAAACCAAAACCACAATGTTATAAACTTAAAGGATGCATTAGGATGTTCAAGAGGAAACTTGGCATTAATTTGCATTAGGTGGTTTTTAATAACTATTTCCTTCCTTTTTCATTTCTGTCCATTTGGTAAAATGTTTTTGATAGTCATGAATCATCAATGCATTATGGGCTGTCCATCTTAAATTCCCAGCAATATGTTTCTGACCTTAGGAAATTAGTATTGATTGATGGGATTAAAAGGAGAGGTCTAGCTGAGATGAGTGTGTGAGACAGTGAAGATTTTGTGTTAAAATGAGCCAAAGTGACAGCACATGATTGGGCTAAGCATGATACTAAAGCAAGCTTTGATTCCTTCTAATCCAATAAACTAACTGTAGTGCCTGTGGTAAAAATTGAACCAATCTTTACATAGTATCACAGCTACCAGTGTTTATCTTGTTCTGCTTGAATCTGGGGCCTCTGCCAAGGCAGGGAAGGACACACATCTTGGTCAGTTCCAGAGAAAAAGGGGGCCACCTGGGCCAGGACCTCAGATAGCACCGATTAAGTGATAAAAGAGCTGGATACAACTGGTATGAGACTTAAGTTGTTCCAGCAGATGCTTAGAGTTGACTGCTGGTTTTTTCAGTTGCAGCCCTGGTAGAATAGATTGACTCCACCCCTTCTCAGGGAAAAGCTCTGTCCTTTAAAAGGCCCCTGCCTGATTTCCTAAGCATTGGCTGTGGTAATGCTGGAGCTCTGCCTGGGCCGGCAGGTCCTTGAGAAACTGCTCTGTCAGAGGATTGGGTCATGCTGGGGGTATTGCCCTAGTTCTCCTTCTCTCTCTCTCTCTCTCTCTCTCTCTCTCTCTCTCTCTCTCTCTCTCTCTCTCTATATGAGCCCCAATGATGTAGGGCCATTTAGGGTCTGTGTCATAGGGTCTTTCCATCCTGATTCATTCCCTGAACTGTCTGCTCCAAGACTGTAGAAAGTGTCAGATATGTGCTAATGATATTATTTTAATAATATCATGTGTATAAATACTCGTCGTATTCGTATTTGTCATATGGTCTTATTTTAAACATGTGACATGCATTGCCAGATATGTTTTGGGATGCATGCCAGGGAGCTAAATCCAATTATGGCTCTCTGGTTTATGTCCCTAAGTGTTTGAGGTCTCCCCTTTGCACTTTACCATAATTATCAAGCTCTGGTGTCACTGAGGTGTCATGTACCATTGCTCATAAACTGATATGAAACTTGGTTCTCGGGGCAGATTAAAATGCAAATTAGCATGATTAATATTTTATAATTTGAGTATTGTGAATCTCTGTTTCTCAGAATTAATCAGGCAGCCCAGAATCCCAGTTTTGTGCAAAATGGACTCCAAGGACTAATCTGTTAGGTACTTTGAGGGGAAAGGGGATGATTAGAGGGTCTCATGTTCCTTAAACTTTCTGAAGATTTTTGTCTCGGTTTTAAAACTTTGTGAGCCTTCTTGATCGGTTTTGCAAGGCAAAATAGATGGTATTCCTTGCTCCTTGGATAAGGCTCAAGGCTGAGAGATAGTGGGTGGGTTCACATGAGCCAGCAAATTGTGGTTTGATGGACACCAGTGCAAGGAGCTCTGAGGGCATGCACTCCTCAGGGGTGTAGCAAGATTGGAGTGGGCCCCCTGGGATAAAAAGTAAAGATGGGTTCCTGCCACCACACCTCCCTGCCTTCTTCGTTGGAGAGAGGGGAGAGCAAAAAGCAAGCTGTTAATCACCTGGCAGGCCTTGCATGTCGGGGACCAAGGGACATTTCCCCCCACTCTTGTTCAATTATAGCTATACCTTTCCTCCTCTCAAACAGTGCTCTCTAATATTTTTCATCTGTGTACGGAATGAGTTTTGTTCTGGGTGGCAGTATCAAGGCAGTGTTTGTGTGCATGATTGTGCATTCAGAGTGGGGCCTTCCTGATTCAATCTGAGCGGGTTCTAGAATTAACTGAATGGACATCAAAAGCGTGTGAGTGGACATCAAACATGTGAGTGGACATCGAAAACATAGAGGGAACACTGCTCCCATAGCTTTTTCTTCAGCTCCAGCATGGGGCACAATACAACCATTCTCATTTATTAAACTATATTAATTAAACTGTAACTCCACATGTTGCCTGTACTTGGGTGCTGTGGCTTAACTATGGTTTACAAACCAGGTTATGAAACTCTAATCCCAATTTCATGCCCTAGTTTGCAAACCATAGTTAAGGATTTGAAAGAGGAAGTTTGGGATTTCTGTTTAGCTGTGCAAACATGGAGAAGTGCTTTCATTAGATAGTGAGTGCAGACATGCGAGAAAGCACAGACTTGCTTACTGGTACAAGTTGTCCCCCCTTCTGGTTAATTAGGCTTAACGAATGAAGGGCAGAAGTGTACATTTGACTTTTGTTCCTTCTTGTTCTTTGTCCTCTGACAGCAGTGACATGATTAGCACTGTGAGTTTCAAGAAATTGTCAACAATAATCAAGTTGGCAATTATAATTCTTAATCTTCCTGAATTATGATGATGTACATGACAGATCAAAGAAACAACTGACATTTATGATCAGCTAATGAAGATTCCATTTTGGTAATGCTTTGTGATAGTTGTAGTCTCAGATAATATATGTATTTAGACCTGTCTGCATAACTTATGGAGCAGGAGTCAATCCCTCAAGCTCAGCATTTGTGTTGAGACGCATGTTGGTGTGTGTGTGTGTGTGGTGGGGGGGCAGTCAGGCTGGCTGGCTGGCCTCATTGCTATAGAGGTCACGGGGTGATGGTGGCAGAAAAACGAGTGGGCTGATCTGCAGTAACCCTGGCAACCAAGATAGCCAGATGTCATTTAATTCTGGTTGCATTGGTTGCTGTGGCCACTGCAACCTCGCTTTCCTCCCTCCCTCATCATCCTGTAGACTCAAGGACATAATTATATTCTCCTTGACTCTCATTGATTTCTAGTGTCTATATGGGTCTGTATGGAGCCATTCACTCTCCCCTATACTTGTTGAAAGCAGAATTGTGTCCTTAGTTATTTTCTGTATAATACAGGGCAGCACAGTTTTGTCCCTTCAGCTACTGTTGAACTACAGCTCCTGTCGTCCTTCATCACAGTGTTCAGTGGACAGGGGTGATGGGAGTTGTAGTCCAACATCTGCAGGAGGGCCAAAGTTGGACAGCCCTGCTGTAATGTGTTATAGCAAATGAAGCCTTTTATTTTCCTTTACACCTGTAGTTCTTTACATCAGGGGCTCTCAGACTTGGGTCCCCAGATGTTGTTGGGCTACAACTCCCAGAATCTCCAGACATGGCCTTTGTGGCTGGGGATTCTGGGAGTTGTAGTCCAACAACATCTGGTGGCCCAAGGTTAAGCAACCCTGGGCTACAGCATCCCTAGGCACAATTGCCAATTTTATTATAGTTCAGTGGAAATCTGATCATACATCTGCATTTAGGAACTGATCCTGTTTGCAGGGAAATGACTTGATTAGCAAGCCAAAGGTTGCTGGTTCGAATCCCCACTGGTATGTTTCCCAGACTATGGGAAACACCTATACTGGGCAACAGCGATATAGGAAGATGCTGAAAGGCATAATCTCGTACTGCGCAGGAGATGGCAATGGTAAACCCCTCCTGTATTCTACCAAAGACAACCACAGGGCTCTGTGGTCGCCAGGAGTCAACACCGACTCAATGGCACACTTTACCTTTTACTGTTTGTACCTCTTTACAAGGACCCTTAAATGAATTGTTTTGAAGCCAGGTAGGTTTAAGTATTATTAGTTTGGTTCTAAATTAGGAGATAGAAAATTATATGATTAGAGTTGATATTTCCTCCTTAGTCTGTGCTGCTGGGCCTTCTCTGCTAATTCTAGTTTTCTTGCCACAAGTCTCATAATCTCCCAAGTGTCATAACAATGTTGCAGTGTTCACAGTGGGTAGCAAAACAGCTAATTATCTAAAAGCCTGTTTGGAGCCCACAAGCCATATTTCCCAACCCTGCTCCAATCTAGTCAAGAATTCCTTTCTTCTGAAGGGTGGTTTTTTCCCTTCTTTTTCTTCTTTTTCTTTTTTGACATGTTATGCACTGTTGAGCAATTATGAGTAAGGCTATGAATCTGCCTACTAACAATCATGACTTCTGTGAACCTATAGAGACTTCACTCATTCAGAATGACAGTTTTTAATAAACACTGAGTGGCTTAAAGAACAGTCAGTGTATTCCTCTGTGGTCATGCTTTCAGCAATTTAAATACTTGCAGTTTGCCCCACATCCAATGACTATGGAGTCAATTTTTCTGTGTATCCCTTCTAAGAACTTTGTTACAATGGATTCTCACCCTGCAGAGACTGGGGAAACTTGCTTCATTATGGAGGGGGAGGGAATTCCAAAACAATATGGACAGCTTTATTTTCTGAAGAGGTGGCAGTAGAGAAGAGTTTCTGTTTGCTTTGGAGAGCATGAAGACTATGGACATATATGTGAAAGTACCATAAGTGTAGGTTGCCTATGAAAGAGATGTGCATATGTAAACAAAGTGGGAATGAGTGAATGAAGCAACATTATTTAGGAGCCATATTATTTTGCCCTGTATTTTATGCAAGAACCCACAGCATTTCACAGAAGGCAAGGTGGGGCAAGACAAGGCTGTCAGAGGTTCAGAACCCTGGAGAGTTCAGAGTTATCAACTTGTTCCAGCAAAGGTAAGAGGTTTTTTAAAATAATAAACCTCCAGGTCACCTTAAGTAGTGCAGCAGGGAAATGCTTGACTAACAAGCATAAGGTTGCTGGTTCGAATCCCCATTGGCACTATATTGGGAAGCAGCGATATAGGAAGATGCTGAAAGGTATCATCCCATACTGTGCGGGAGGAGGCAATGGTAAACCCCTCCTGTATTCTACCAAAGAGAACCACAGGGCTCTGTGGGCGCCAGGAGTTGAAATTGACTTGACGGCACAAATTACTTTTTACCTACAGGCTGGGTAATGATATGGCACAGCGGGGAAATGACTTGAGAGGTTGCCGGTTGCCAGAGGTTGCCAGAGGTTGCCGGTTTGAATCCCCGCTGGTATGTTTCTCAGAATGGGAAACACCTATATCAGGCAGCAGCAATATAGGAAGAGGCTGAAAGGCATCATCTCATACTGTGTGGGAGATGGCAATGGTAAATCCCTCCTACCAATGACAACCACAGAGCTCTGTGGTCACCAGGAGTCAACACCGACTCGACGGCACACTTTACTTTTACCTCCAGGCCAGATTGCCTATCCTAGGCTCTACCTCGGCCTGGAGAGCAGAGCAATATGAAGGGATAGCTCTCTGGCCTACAGTCTTGCACTCTGTCTTTGCTCCATCACATCCCTCCTCACCCATTGTTGGCACACTGTGCAGGCTTGGAGAAATGTGAAGTATTTGGGGTGGAAGGGGCCACTATGTCAGGCACTTGCATTCGGTGCTGAGTCCAAGGTCTCCAATTCTGGGGTTTCTGGCTCTGGAGTCAGGGACTGGGTTCAACTCTGACTCTTCTAGCCTGATGGCTACCCCTCCTCAGAGTCGGGCTCTGAGCTACTTCTGAGGGTAATGGCACTTGTAGATTTCAAGCTGTGGGCCTAGGAAGAGTAAAATGTTAAACTGCAGATTGTAAACATTGTGCCAGTATCAAGCTCAAGTTTGCTTTTATGGCATCCTCTCTCAGTTATAAAATAAATGTCTCAGAAAAGAGTTCTGTAAAAAGTGGCTGACTTCCGGACTTACTCAATAGTACTAGGCAGCAGTTACTCTAAAGGACTACTTAATTTCAACAGGAGTTCTGTCAAGTAATGTAGTCAGGATGTCAGCCAGCATATATTAGTTGTACATTTTAATTAATGAAAAACATAACTAGGGTTATTTTTTTATGAAAAAACAAAAACCTGTCCATTTAAACATTTGTAAATTCATTGCACACATTTCAGGAGAAGAGTTAGTGTTATCTTTTTTGCACAATTTCAAAAGAAGCCTGTGTTGTATGGTAGAGGCTACAGGTTGATTTCCTTAATAACCTTTTCAAGTTTCTAGTTTTCCATTCTATTATAACAACTTAAACTTAATAATAAATGCCACGTTAAAGTGTTTTGCTATCTTTGTATTTTCAGCCCCTATATCAGTCCTATAACCTTCCCCACCCTCATTTCCCATCTTTTAAAAATATTACTGATGAATACTATTTTAGTATTTCACACTCAGACACTGACAGACACACTTTCATATATCATGAAAGCTGAGCTATGTAAATAACAGCCTGCAAATAACTGGGGACTGGTGGTTCTGTTCTCACACTTGTTTGGCTCTGTCTTTTTTTACATATGTTCACCTAGTTGCATGTCTGGGACTGGGTCATCTAAATTGATTCTGGGTGATCAGTCTTAAAGAAGGAGAATTTCTTGGATGCCAGAAGTAGCGATGTGCCCAGACTGGTTCGATGTCTCCTTAGGGAAGTGACGAACCAGTTACGCAAGGCAGAGATTAGTTCCTTTAATAACCAGGTAAGCAGGTCCTTACCTTCTTCTCCACTGCCCCACTGCTTTTCTGGGTGCAGTGTTCACTTTTTAAAAGGCCGCGCACGACTGCAGCACTGCTCCCAGCAGCATGTACACAGCTGTGGCTGCTGGGAGCAGTGCCGCAGCTGCACACATCCTTTTGTAAAGCAAGCGCTGCACCTGGAAAAGCGGTGCAGTGGTGCAGCAGAAGGTAAGGTCCTGCTTACATGGTTTTTAAAGGACCCGATCCCTGCTCCACCCCACCCGCAGCTGCCCAAGCCTGTTTGGGCACATTGCTAGCTAGAGGAACTGTTTGCAGCGTGCGTGTGACGTAGGCGGCGCGTGCGCGCACGGTGGCGACAGGCACGCGCGTGCCACCACGCGCGCGTGCTTCTACTACAAAGGCTTCCAGGTGACGACGGGGGCAGGGGCGGCAGTGAGGAACGCTGCCGCCCCAAAAACTTCGCTATAAACTACAGCACCGGAGGGGGAAGAGCGGCGGGAGGGGTAAGTTCTACCCCCCCCACCCTTAAAGGTAGACCCCCCCTCGGTGCCGGTCTGGACCGGTCCAGACCATGCACATCCCTAGAACCAACAGGGATGCACTCCCCCTGTCCAGTTCCCAGCATAGGTCATCCACTAGAGCGACCAAGGCAGTCTTAGTCCCATATCCGGGACGGAAGCCAGATTGAAAAGGGTCCAGATAATCCGTATCATCCAAGACCCTCTGCAGCTGGGACGCCACCACACGCTCTATCACCTTGTCCAAAAAGGGAAGGTCTATACAGGTCTATAGTTGTCCAGGTTGGAGGGTTCAAGGGAGGGCTTTTTTAATAGTGGTCTTACCACCGCCTCCTTGAGGCACGATGGCATTATGCCCTCCCTCAATGAAGCATTAATGATCACCTCCAACCATCTGCCTTTACCCTCCCTGGCAGCTTTTATTAGCCATGAAGGGCAAGGTCAAAAGCGCATGATGTTGCTCGCACACTGCACAGGATCTTGTCCACATCCTCAGGCTGCACCAACTGAAAAGAATCCAACACAACAGGACCAGATGGTACCAAAGGCAAGTCTGCCAGAACTGCCAAAACTCTGGAGTCCAGGTCAGCACGGATGCAAGTGACTTTATCAGCAAAGTGGCAGGCAAACTGATCACAGTGAGCTGTAGATTATTCCTCCCCCATTACCTGGGGGGGATGTGTGGAGCAATGTTTTTACCACATGAAACAGCTCTGTTTGTCTGCACTGAGCAGATGCAGCGGAGGCGAAGAAAAAGCATTTCTTTGCCGTCCCCACTGCCATGGAGTAGTCCCTAAAATGGGCTGTAGCCCGTGTTCGGTCAGATTCGTCACGACTCTTCCTCCAGCGTCGTTCCAGCTGTCACCCGAGTTGCTTCATTGCCCTAAGCTCTGAGAAGAACCAAGGAGTAGATCAGGCTCCACCAAGCTGGAGAGGGCGTTTAGGAGCAACCGTGTCAACAGCCCGGGCCGTCTCTCCATACCAGAGATCGACCAGGGCCTCGACAGGGTCACCAGCTCTGGAAACTGGAAACTTCCCGAGGGCCGTCTGGAATCCAAGCGGATCCCTAAGCCTCCGGAGGCGGACCATCCTAATCAGTCCACCACCCCTGCAGAGGGCAGATGGAGCAGTCAAACTAAACCCCACCAGATGATGATCTGTTCATGACAAGGGAGTCATCTCAAATTCCCCCACCTCCAGACCATTTATTTCCCGGTCGGCAAAAGCCAGACCCAGAGTATGTCCCGCCATGTGGGTAGGGCCCGATACCAACTCAGATAGGCCCATGGTTGCAATGGAGGCCATGAAATCCTGAGCCGCACTCACTAGGGGGGCCTCAGTGTGGACATTGAAATCCCCCCAAACAATAAGCTTGGGGGAACCCAAGGCCACCTCCGAGACCACCCCCTCCAGCTCAGGTAGGAAGACTGAAGTGCAGCAGGGTGGTTGGTACACCAGCAGAATCCCCAGCCTATTTCGGAGGCCCACCCTCAAGGACAAACACTCAAAATTCTGAGAATGCCTGACGGGGCACCTGGAAACATCTCTCGAAAGATGACTGCAACGCCCCCTCCCCAACCCTCAGGGTGGGGCTGTTGCACGATCTGGAAACCTGGAGGACAGAGCTGAGAGAGAACAACCCCGCCCAGCTCATCCAACCAGGTCTCCGTCACACATACCAGGTCTGCATGCTCATCCACAATCAAATCATAGTTGAGAGAGGTTTTTGCATTAACTGACCTGGCATTCAGCAGCAGCACCCTAATCCTCAAGGGAGTGCTCTCAGAGCTCCCTGGGTTCAGATGGTTGGGAGAAGAGCTGGAAAAAGGAGAGGGCCAATACACCAAAGAGTGAAATGTTGGAGTGAAAGGGCAGCTGGAATATAATGAAAAGGAATAGCTGGCAAGGATTATTGCCAGAGGGATTGGCAGGTTAAGGAGATAGTGCAGAATTTAGCAAGCCAACCAGAAAGTCCATACACTAAGAACAAGGGATGAGACTTGTTGGTGGAATGTAGGAAACTGCCTTATATCAAGTCAGCTTATTGGTTCATTTAATTCAGTGATTGGAGCTACACTGCCTGGGAGTGGCTCTTCAAGGTTTCAGGCAGGAATCTCTCTTAGTCTTTCCTGGAGATGCCGGGGATTGAACCTGGACCTTCACATTAGGGATGTGCAAATCGATTTGAATTCAAATAGATTTAACTCCAATCTGCATTATTCAGGTGATTCAAATTAGAATCAAATCATCCCTTAAATGGGTGATTCGATTCACAATGAATTTTCAAAATTTTATTTGAATTTGATTTGAGTGCTGTTTGGAACCTTTAAAAAAACCATCCAGGCCCCTTGATTGATTACAAAAGACACCAAAACAGTGTTGAATTGATGCAAATTTGATTCAAAATCAAATTGAATTTTTAGACTGAATTCAAATCCAATTCTAATTGAAACAAATTTTCAGAATTTGATTTGAATTAAAAACAAATAGAAAAATTAGTTTCATGCGCATCTCTACTTCATATGCAAACAGATGCTTTACCCCTGAGTTACAGCCCCATCACCTGAGGGGAATACCTTACAGCAGATGTTGCTCACATGTATTCACCCATCCAAATTTAAACCAAGGAGGACCCTGTTTAGCAAAGATGATAATTCATGCTCACTACTGCAAGACCAGCGCTCCTCAACACTTTCCACAGTTGGTGGAAGGATGAAGTAGTAGTAGAGCCTGAACTGGGAATAAATAGGGTACCGAATCATGGCTGAGATCATGCTTGGTCACTAAGGAGAAAGTGTGTGGTTAGACAGGGTTATAGTGTAGTAGACCTGAAGACAATTTTGCCAAATTCCTGCTTGAAAGATTATTTCCAGATCATCACAGCATCCTAATATATGTACATGCTCTAATATATGTGGGCTGGTCTCATATAGTTTTTAACATATGTCTAGTAGGCGTGTGCATTTTGATTCGGGTACAAAACGTTTTGTGCATGAAAATGGCAATTTTGGAGGTTTTGTAACCAAAACAAAATCAAGAATTAAAAAACAGATTTTTGTTTCCAAATCGAAATGACTGTATTTCGGACAGAATGCTTTGTTCTTTGGAAAAACATTGCAATTCAAATTGACTTCTCTGATTCTCTCCACTCCAGCTGAGGCACTGGGTGATTAGTAGAAGATAAGATATGCAAAAAGCTGTTGAATGGTTTAGTTAAGTATGTATTGTATTCAGTGTGATTGAAATGCAAACTGACCTTGGGAAGGGATTTGGAAGACAGCATTTTGAGACAGAAGTACCCAAATATCTTTGGGAGCTCAATGCGATTCCAAAGCTCTTGCTAAAAGCCATGGTATAAATTGTGTGGAGAAGCTTTTCAAGAAGCTGGTTAGGAAAGTTCTGAAATTACACAGATTTTTCTTTCCAAAGGTTTAGAAAGACTCTCTTGACTTGTTCAGGGCTCTTTTGAAGAGCTATTTTGTTTTTCTTCTGATTTTTATGAGTTATAGTTGTTGCCCAAGTTGAGCAGTCTAATGTAATTTAGGCCACAATGTAATTTGGTGGGACATGATGTCTAAGCCAGTGGTTCACAACTTTTGCCATTGCAGGGACAGGTCATCCACATGGGACTACAGAAGACAAGAGTGGGGTGGGGAATACCCCTGTCAATCTATTGACATCCCCAGGAATCTTAGTTGCTTCTCTCTTTCTTGTAACCATGATCCATGGTTTTGCATTTTCTTAAAATGATAAATCTCAACAATTCTGAACAGTAGGCTGATTTGTTTGGGCTATGGCTCACTCCAGTTAAAAACATTTGAAGCTGTTCCATAGTACCAAAGCAGTTCATTGGTCTATCTTGCTATCTCAAGTGACCTGTGGTCACTGTTCCATGGGAAGGGAGTGTTTTTATTGAAAGATTGCTTGAATCCACAAATGGGTTTTGCTGCTGTGCTAGTGCCACATGGACAGGCTCCCGCCTGCTGCAAAATTCTCAAGTAACTGTGCAGGAAAATTAAGTGTCGTTGTTGTTCATCATTCTCTTCACTCTTTCAACTTGTTTATGTGGGGCTTCAGGAGCAAAACAGTGGGTTGGGTGGCAGTGCCCCAAGGGTGGTGCACCCAGGTTCCAAATAGAGCAAAGGGCTGGTTTCTTAGGAATTTTTGAGGTTTACGCGTCTTTAAGATTTTTTCCCCTTAGGGAATAATGGAGGTTTCAGCAGCCCCATAACTCCACCTGGGGGGCACTGGGATGGCCCAAAGTGAGTGGTGGTGTAGTGCACAGAGGGTGCCAACCAACCCCCTGGATTGCTTACCCATTGGGGTAATGGGCTTTGTTGTTTCTGAGGTGTTGAGTTTAGATTCTCTGATAGCAAATGAGATTTTTAACGAAAAACCATGAATCCTCTCTCATATGGTACTAGAGAATCTACTCTCAGAACACCTCTAGAACAACAAAACCCTGTACTTCATGGGTTGGCAACCCATGTGGGTGGTTGGCACCCTATGTGCACTACACCGTCACTTGCTCTGGGCCACTCCAGTGCCACTCAAGTGGAGTTATGGGACTGCAGAAACCTCCATTATACCCTATGAGGAAAATCTGAAAGACGCATAACTTCATTAATTCTTTAAAAATCAGCCCTTTGCCAAATTCCTCTGAAAAAAATGTGGTAGCTTCCTTGTACCAACTGGGCACTACCACCAACCACACTCCACTCTGGACCACCCCTCCTCCCCCCCACTGCATGAAGCTATACTCTTCCTGAAATCTCCATCACACCCTATGGGGAAAATCTGAAAGACGTGCAAACTTCAATAATTCACCAAAAATCAGCAGTTTGCCCAATTCCTTTGAAATTTTTGTGGTAGCTTCCACTCAATGGGCACTACTATAACCCCCACCCACTCTTTTGACCATGTGACCCATTTTTAAATCTGGATTATTTTGGATTCGGATACAAAACAAAACTGGGGTGATTCGGAAGGCTTAATTTCGGACAAAATACAAAATGGGGTTGATTTGAATTTGGTACAAATTGAAACAGAAAAAATACAAAACGCGTAACCCTAATGTCTAGCACTTGAATTCCTACACAGACTTTAAAGATATCTGACAGCTGGCAAGATCCTTATGTTAAGTAATTGCCTTTCAATCCATTTTGGATTCCATCTTCATTATCCCAGGCAGTTTCCCCACCAACATCACAATATTATATGGGGAATTCTGTCATTGTTAAAAAATTAAAAGCAGGAGCTGAAGCTAGTGACTTGCTTGCATAATCGGGCATACCTCAAGATTGTTTCAGAAGTTTACAGATCATTGCTTAAAGTTATGATTCTAAATCAACAAGCCTTGTTTACACAAGTAGAGATTTCTGTAGTGGTATGCTATAACACCAGTCATCAGAACTTTGATGAGCTAAACTTAAAAATATGTTTAACATCTTCTTTCAGAGTTTTTCCTGAAGACTTTGCCTTTCAAGGAAATATATATCATAACGGCATATACAACTGTCTGTGTTCAGTCCTTTCATAACGCTACTAAACAAAAAATGTAATTAAAAGTAGAATAATAGATGTATTGAGTTGGAAGGCACTTCATGGGTCATCAAGTCCAACCCCCTGCCAGAAGTGTAAAATCTCAAGGAAAGAAATTGACAGAATGTGATGGTTTATTCATCACATTAAAAGACATAGCATGAACAACCTGCTTGTTGCCATGGAATGCTAAGCAATAAACTGGGATTCCACTGATGGGAACTGTTTTTAATGCATCCTTTCCAGGCAACACTGTGGGCAGTAGTTCTGTTGATTCATTTCCTGAGATTCTGATGCTACTTAGTGATATTTCTGATGCTACTTAGTGATATTTCTCTTAATCATGGCTCATGTCCTTCATTCATCCTAATCTCATCCCTATTTCATGCTCTGCTTCCTTTTTTGGCATGTGCTTATTTTTAATGTGGTCTTCAGTTACAAAAATTACTCTTATTCACAAACTTGCTATTTATTTATTAATTAACTTTCTGTCCAGCTTGTACTGAAACATGGATTCCCGCTTATGACAATGTTACTCCTGTCACTCTTTCTTTTGTCCTGTTTTCTCCCAGCATGGCAGTATTTACCTTTTTTTTTTTTTTTTGCCTGTAATGACCAGCTTTCTTTCTATTCTTCTTCCTTTTTCTCTTTTTACAGCAGATTGGTAAAACCTCTACTGGAAGGGTGTTACCAGTTGGAGTAGACAATACTGGGATAGATTGACCAATACTATGATCTGGTTTAAACAACTTCATATATCTTATATCTGGATCGTATATCTGGATTCCATTCTGTTTTAATCTTTGTCTCACAGTTAATTACTGCTTAACTGGTCATAGTTCCTTTTTTATCAATTTGTAACAAGTAATACAACAATACAACAGTAATAAAACATAAATAAATTACTCCTTCATAAGATAAGACAGAAGTACCAATCTACAACTATAACAAACAACTATAATAAATAATATTACAAGAATGTCAAGTTTAGTATTACCAAAGAAGTTCACAACAGATACACTTCTAAATCATCTAAATTATTATGTATCATTAAATACTGGATATAAGGGTCCCATATTGATTAATAATTTTATTTTTGTGAATTATTTTTTCCAAGTTCTAGTTCTTTCTTAGTGTAAATTTGAATCCTTGCTATCTCTTCTTCCCCGTTGCTATTATGTATACTTTACATATTCGTTCCTCTTAACTGTTCTGAAAGCAATTTCCCTCTCCTTTCATGTCTTTTGTTCTTTTGCTCCGTCCTCCTCTTGCTCACTGCAGTGGTCACACTTCTCCTTCTTTTGTTGATCTTTTTGTTTCCTTTTCTCTTCAATTGACTATCAACCTCTTCCTTTAATCATTCCAACCTCTCCTTTTCTTTCTGACCTAGTTTAGGCAGCATTTTTTTGTGAGCCAGATAACAGTTTGTTATGGGGTGGCTAACAAATAAAGTTTATTATGATCATTATTATTATTTTCCCTATGTGCAGTAGGGAAGTGGGATTGCACTTTCCTGTCTCCCTGACACTGCCTATGTCTGCCCTACCTCCAGCACTGCTGGCTATCCGCATGTGGATGTTGCATTTTAATAGGATGTAAGTGGGTAAAATCTAGAATGTGTATGTCCTGTTAATCAGTTGATTCCCTCTCCCCACCCCTTGTTCTAAGAATTGACTGTGCAGTTTGGGCTTGTATGTATTGGGTTTTGTGCATGTGTACTCTGTTCAAACATTATACCTATATGTGGATGTTTATGGATGTCAGGGAAAGAACTGGTGTGTCTGCCCAACTGGCGGGGTAATGTCCTGTCCCACAATGAGGAATAATAATAATAATAATAAATTCAATTTCTATACCGCCCTTCCAAAAATGGCTCAGGGCGGTTTACACAGAGAAATAATAAATAAATAAGATGGATCTCTGTCCCCAAAGGGCTCACATTCTAAAAACAAAAAACAAGATAGACACCAGCAACAGTCACTGGAGGTACTGTGCAGGGGGTGGATAGGGCCAGTTACTCTCCCCCTACTAAATAAATGAGACAAAGTAAGGTGAGGCAAGGCAAGGCAAGGCAATCAGGATTACAGAACCCTGGACAGCTCCAAGTGAGCAACTTGTGAACAACAGCTGGAGGTAGAATAAAGATTTAAATGCCTCCATGCTGAGATTACCCTCTCAGGCCGTCTCTCTGAATGGAGAGTAGAGCAATTTAAAGGGGCTGTCCTAGAGTTTAGCACTTGTCTGCTCCATCAAGTCCCTCCCAGCCCATTACTAGCACTAGTGTGCAAGCTTAGGGGAGCATGAGGTACTTGACGTGAAAGAGTACAGTTTATTGGGGGGCTCGGATTTGGGCTCGGATTCAGGCTCAATGAATGCTGGTTCTGAATTTCCTGGTTCTCAGGTTTCCAGTTGGCAGGCTTAGGTTCCACCCTGATGTCAGGGTTTGGGGCTGGGAGTGGATCTTCTGGCCTAGCTGTTCCCTCCTCTTCAAGGTGGGACTCTGTCCTATTACTACTGGGCCATAAAAGGTAGGAATTTATGCTCTCATTTCCCTACTGCATGTAGGGAGATGTTTGGTGGGACTATTATCTGAGCCAGTTTTCTTTTTTTGTCCTCTTGTGCATTGCATGCTCACTTGACTACATGTGTCCCTATACCAGTGCTGCTCAACTTCCATCCTCCTGCAGATGTTGGCCTACAACTCCCCTAATCCCTGGCTATTGGTTACTGTAACTGGGGATTATGGGCATTGTGGTCCAAAAACAGCTGGTGGGGGGGGCTAGGTTGAGCAGGCCTGCCCTATACTTAAATAATGACTACAGATGTAATTCTTCAATCAAGCCTTTTCTTCATGATCATCTCCTCCATTCACCTCTTCTTTTTAGATCATGTTTCCCTCTCCCCATCTTTTGTCTGTCTCTCTATTTATTTAAGATTATGAGCCTGTGACTAAGGCATATTCTTCATTTAACCTTATACAAAATATTTGGGGGGTTTTGGTCAGTGCTTTAACAACAACAACAAGAAGAAGAAGTTGTTGTTGTTGTTGTTGTTGTTGTTGTTGTTATTATTATTATTATTGCAACACAAATGGTAAAATAGATAATTCCTGGTTTCTTTAAAAGTGCAAAGATACTACTTACAATGTTTTTTTTCTGTTCATTTTCAGACCAGAATAAAATAATTTAGTCCCAATTGGTTTGGTACTAATTGAATTAGTTTACTTGTGAAGTACTTCTTAGAGTATAAAGTGGGCTTGTTGTGTTATGAATTTCAATAATTGGGTTGAGGTTGGAAATGTAGCTTTATGTTGGATGGAAGCAAGTATTTTTATAACACCCCGTTGTGCTATGAATTTTGCACAAGCAGTCCCTGTGGATTCAGTAGAAAGCTTTGCTTTAAAACTCAGGGCAGACTCTCAGTGATATTCATTAGCTTAATTTATGCTTGATAGAAATTGAATACATATTTTACAAGAATACAGGGATTATTTTTGCTTATCTCAAGACTATATTTTGTTAACATAATGGTTCATTTATTATAACAATTGTTTTAAGTTTATGGGTTTAAAAACCAGCCATTTGCTCCTAATTTTGAAGAGAACATGATTTCTTGACCTACTCACATGTAAGCCTCACTGATACAGAAGAAGAAAGAAACCCGCTCTGGAACAATGCCTCATGGATTGCAACCCAGAAATCCTGGACATAGGGATCTCTCCATTGAATGGATGGTTGGTTCTGTCAGCGGTGCAGAGGAGAGTGAAAAGGGAATCATCCACTCAGAGGAGGTACTGGGGTAAATGTGTAAGTCTTTTGCATATATGGGATTTGATCCAGAAGGGTGTGTGTCTAGGGATACACATATACATTGAGAGCTAAAGTGCTGCTTATGTTCATGCACTCATCCCATGGAATTTTGTACTTTTTGCTTTGAACAACGGAACTTCTTAAAAGCAGAATACTCTGCTTTTAAAATTCCCCTCAGTTTCAAAAGAGATTTGCCATGTGTTGCCATATTGTTGTTTGGGAAAAAGTCTAATGCTTATTTGGGCTAACAGAACTAGTTTTATGGCTCTTTGTATTCAGGCCATAATCAATATAAAACACTGAATTGTACATAGCAAATATTTATATGCTAAAACCTGTACGGGTTTCACAAACACCACATTTCATATGTCATAGCCATTGGCCATAACAAAAGGCGCAGACAAATACAAAACACCACAGGTAAAATCAAATATCATTGATCCAATATGTCAGTGAAGCAATCAATCACATTTGTTTTTATGTACTCTTGCTTTTAACTTGGCAGTTTGAAAGGCAAAATGAACTTACATCATGTGTGTGATTCATCTTCCCTTTCCACTAAGGAGACATTAGTTGGCAAGGCAGGAAGGAATCCTGTATTAAACAAGTGGAGCATTCGGGACACACAGAAGTTACTGGTGCATGTCATTAAACCCTGATTTCTAAATATCACACAAAAATACAAAGGCATTCTGAATTAACTGCCCTTTCCCAAACTTCTAGCAACCTTTTACATTCTGGTATGGTCATGAGAACAAATATAAACATATCAAAGCTCTGACTAGAGTGGTTTATTACAAGGTTGACTATTGATTTTGTGAGTTCAGCTGACAGTTTACTAACCATGACAGAATACTACAGATTAATTAAGAGGTGTTCTGGCAGATGGATTCCAGACAAGTCCATGCAAAGCACTTTTTTCATGACAAGCTGCATTTTGCATGAAAAGCCAAATGGCATAGTGTACTACTTTGGAAGTACTTCAGAAGGGAATAATTAAGATAAGTATATCTTTTCCGCTGTTAATCAGAGCCCATCCTTTACCATAGGGTTGTGTACCCACCATGCCTCAGGAACAGACAGGAAGTTATCACAGCAGAACTTTTGGTTGGCAGTAGGTGGAGCCTCAAAGCCTCAGTTCCTTTCCTGTCTTGCTTCAGAGAACAGCATGCAGAGAGCTCTTCAAATTGAATGCCCATTTCAGGCCTGTTTACTTCTATCAAATTCTAAACACCCTTTTCGTTCCTAATTTGACCTTTGGATATTCTATTTGTGTTCTTTCCTTAATTTTATTTGGGCATCACTCTTTAGTTTTTATGGATCCTATGCAAATGACAGAAGCTCTCACAGGCTCATTATCAGAAGGGCCCCGCTATCATCTCTTCGCTTTTCATACTTTATGTTCAGTAAAAGCAATATATAGCCCTGTCTTCCTTTGTAAGGGCAATGAGGGACAGTGAAGCCATGGTTTTTGTATCGCAGAACTCTCACTGACTGTTTTCCCCCCATGATTCCTAGCATGCCTGCATGTCCACATGTTAATTCATACTCAGGCAACCTCTGTCTACCACAGAAAGTATGACTGACCTTCTATGGCTGTGGCTACCCATACAGAAAGTATTAGTGTGAAGAGGAGGAGAGCTGGTCTTGTGATAGCAAGCATGACTGGTCCCCTTAGCTAAGCAGGTTCTGCCCTGGTTGCATATGAAAGGGAGACTAGAAGTGTGAGCACTGTAAGATATTCCCCTCAGAGGATGGAGCCACTCTGGGAAGAGCAGAAGGTTTCAAGTTCCCTCCCTGGCTCCTCCAAGATAGGGCTGAGAGAGATTCCTGCCTGCAACCTTGGAGAAGCTGCTGCCAGTCTGTGAAGACAATATTGAGCTAGATAGACCAGTGGTCTGACTCAATATATGGCAGCTTCCTATGTTCCTAAGTCAGATGTAATATAAAAAGAAAACTAATATTGGGTTATTCTCTCACATTCTGAGCCCAGCTTCCTCCCAGCATTGCAATTTTGTATGACTGACAGACAGACATACCATCTAACTGAATTCAGAAATCAGTTTTGTCCTCCGTCTTAGAGGCAGGATTCTCTACCAAGCAGCCAGTCTCCCTCCCTCTCTCCCAAAGGGCTTACATTCCATTCAAAGCAAAACCTCTCAAATGTGTAATTATTTATTTTATGTGTTTGTATGCTTGTTGATTTGACCCAAGTTCAGATCGTATGTTGCTGTTCAGGTTATAGCTCCCATCAAGTCTTGCAACCAAACCCTCAATCTAGTCCAGTGGTCTTTAAAGATCCTCCTCTTCTCACAGGCTGTGAGGATCCTGAACTTGCTCACCATCCAGTGGGATCAGTCACCCCATGTGGCCACTCTTTCTGCTGCTCTGTCGCCTTGGGCCTCTGCATTGCATTGGCACATGATGGTCAGGAGATTGATCAGCTGTAGCACTCAATCTGGGGCATGCCAGCATAGTTTTTCATGTAGCTGTGTACAGGCTGCTGTGCCCTCTCTAGACTTGTGGTGTTGCTGCGGTCTGTCCAGAGTGTGAATAGGGCATGACTCAGGAGTCACCCTGTACACTGCTGCCTCTCAGCTGGAAGCTAAATTCTCCCAGGTTTGTCCACTTGGCCCTGGTGCCAATTCTGGCCAGTTTAGCATTCTGGCTATAGTGCGTCTGGTCCTCACAGCCCCGGGGCATTCCATGAGGAAATGTTGTACTGTCTCCTCTGGTGTTTTGGTGTTTGCCCATGCCTCATCCTGGCACACCGAGAGCTGGTCTTGTGGTAGGAAGCATGACTTGTCCTCTTAGCTAAGTATGGTCCACCCTGGTTGCATATAAAGGGGAGACTTGATGTGTGAGCACCATAAGACATTCCTTTTAAGGGAAGGAGCCACTCTGGGAAGAGCAGAAGGTTCCAAGTTCCCTCCCTGGCATCTCCAAGATAGGGATGAGAGAGATTCCTGCCTGCAACCTTGGAGAAGCCACTGCCAGTCTGTGTAGACAATACTGAGCAAGATGGACCTGTGGTCTGACTCAGTATATGGCAGCTTCCTATGTTCCACCTCTTGGGGGGAGGCCTGTGCTGCCTGTGGGAGCCACAGCTTCTTCCCATTGATACATGGCACTCGGTGGTAGAATCACCGCCACAGCTCCCACAAGCGAAAGGGCACGGCTGTCTAGGTCGTCTTAGGTTGTGTGAATGCTGCCTGGGTGCTTTCCAGATAGCGAGCTTTACACCAGCAGAAAGTGGTGTAAGCTGCGACAACTTGTGGTGCCGTATTTAAACCACAGTGAAAATCATGTTAATGGTCCGTGGTAAGCTGGCAGCCATTCATGTATTGCCAGCCATTGCAATGTGTTTTCTCAGGAGGGACTGTTCATATATTCCATTTAAAACATGTTATCTGCTCCCTTCTCCTGCCCTGTTTTGGCAAATGGGATCGTAGAGGGGGATGACATGATGAGGTTAAATGATGATGATGATGATGAGAAGAAAAACAAACCTAAGTGTTGCATGGATTGACTACAAGACGGCCTTCGGCTCACTGCCTCACATATGAATACTAAAATGTTTAGAAACAACTGGTGTCAGCAAAAACATTCAGATATTTATTTAAAAAGCAATGAGCATGTGGAGTACACAGTTAACAATCAGTGGTGAGACACTTGAACAGGTTAGCATTAGAAGAGTATTTTCCAAGGGGACTCACTATCCCCTCTGTTGTTTGTAATCGCTATGACTCCACCTTCACAAATACTAAACAGAACAAGCCTCAGATACCAAACATCTAAAACATCAAGTCAAATCAACCGTCAGCTGTACATGGACGTTCTGAAGTTGTATGGAAAGTCTCAGTCAGAAATCAAATCACTTCTAAACACTGTCTGTATATTCAGTAGCGATATAGCAATGGAGTTTGGACTAGACAAGTGTGCTGCATTAATAATGAACAGAGGAAAGTCCAAACTCAATGGCGGGAACACCATACAAGCCATAAACACCTGGGCTGTACCTATTATCAGATACAGTGCAGGAATAATAGACTGGACCCAGGCAGAGCTAGAGACGCTAGATTGTAAGACCAGGAAAATCATGACCATCAATCATGCTCTGCACCCCCGCAGTGATGTAGATAGGCTATACCTCCCTCGCAGCTCAGGTGGAAGAGGAATACTGCAAGTCCATCAAACAGTAGAGGAGGAGAAAAGAGGCCTTGAAGAATATATCAAGGACAGTGAAGAAGATGCACTTCAGATGGTCAATAACGAGAAACTATTCAACACCAATTAAACAAAGCAGACCTACAAGAAAGAACAAGTCAAGAACTGAGCACAAAAATCAGACATCACCAAGACCTGGCAGTGGCTTAAGAATGGCAACTTGAAGAAAGAAACAGAGGGTTTAATACTGGCTGCACAAGAACAGGCACTAAGAACAAATGCAATAAGAGCAAAAGTCAAAAAATCAACCACAAACAGCAAGTGCCGCCTTTGTAAAGAAGCAGATGAAACCGTGGACCACCTAATCAGCTGTTGTAAAAAGATCGCACAGACTGACTACAAACAAAGGCATGACAAGGTAGCAGGGATGATACACTGGAACATCTGCAAAAAATACAAGCTACCCGTAGCCAAGAATTGGTGGGACCATAAAATTGAAAAAGTTGTCGAAAATGAAGATGCAAAAATATTATGGGACTTCCGACTACAAACAAACATCTGCCACACAATACACCAGATATAACTGTAGTTGAGAAGAAAGAAAAACAAGTCAAAATAATCGACATAGCAATACCAGGGGATAGCAGAATAGAAGAAAAAGAAATAGAAAAAATCACCAAATACAAAGATCTACAAATTGAAATTGAAAGCTGTGGCAGAAAAAGACCAAAATAATCCCAGTGGTAATTGGCACCCTGGGTGCAGTTCCAAAAGACCTTGAAGAGCACCTCAACACCATAGGGGCCACAGAAATCACCATCAGCCAATTACAAAAAACAGCTTTACTGGGAACAGCCTATATTCTGCGACCATATCTATAACAACAGCAACAACAGTGACAATAAAATTCTGGCATCCCAGGTCCTTGGGAAGGACTCGATGTCTGGATAAAACAAACCAGTCAATAACACCTGTCTGACTGTGTAATATAATAATAATAATTATTATTATTATTCTCTAGGCAGTTTTGTGCAAAACTGCCACTAGGGGGAGCACCATGGCACAAATTGCAATTCCTTGATAGCTTCTCTATATTTAGGAAATAGAAAGGGGATTGTGCCATTGCACAAGAACCCGAGCAAAAATTTAAAAAAAAATCATATACGGAGAGGGGCTTTAGATATCAACAAACCCTCGAGCTGCGGAATGAGCCCTCCACATCACATCGCATTGAGAACTGTTTGCAGGCTTACTGGTAAATGATTCAGTTCACTGGGCTCCTTGCAGTAAACAAGAGGTGGAGGAGTCCATTGCCTTGCAGTAAACAAATGGCATTGCACAGAAATAAATGATTCAGTTCAATGGGCTTCCTCTTCAGTGAAAGAGAAAGGGTGAAGGTCTCTCTGCCATTGCTTGAATTGGTTGTCTTGTGTCCTTTAAGGTTGCTATTGTTGTTGTACTTGCTCTGTCCATGGCTATATCACAGTCTGGGCTTACTGCTAGTGGGGGTGCTGTTCCTGTTGCTACTCTTGGTGTTGCTCTTGTTGCTGCTGTTGGGGGGTGTTGTTTTTAGGGCTGCTGCTGCTGTTTGAGATGCTATTTTTGTTGGGGGTGCTACTGTTAAGGGTGGTAGTCCTTCTGCACCTTGGTTACTGTGCTTGCTGTGCCCTGTTTGAGGTTGAGTTCCTTTCAGGACCAGGAAGAAGGCAGGGCTTATGCCCCACTGCTGTAGTGCCTGTATGAGTGCTGAAAAGTAATATAGTTGCACTCAGAGTGCCGTGGAGACCCATGCACCAGCCGGGTTGCCTTCTTCCCACCATACCTTTCCCCATAGTGTCTGACGCCATGATTCCCCCAAAGAGCTCGTCCACCAGTCTGTTTGCACTGTAGCAAACTACCATTTCCTATGCTCTGGTGGTGGCATTGTTGTCACTTCGGTTACTGCTGGTGGTGGCGGTGGCAGCGACGTTGTTGTTGGTGGTGGTGGCATTTCTGTCACACTCCCATGCCCATGCTCCCAGGTTGTTGGCTATGAAGTTGGCCATATAGATGATGTGCAGTCCTGGGAGGCCCAGGCTGCCCTACGTGAATGGTAAGTATGCCATTGCTCTTGGCAGGGGGAACTGCTGCATGCCCCAAAGGAACTGGAACACTTGGGCCTCCACGCTGGCTAGGATGTCCTGTGGAGGGGATACTAAGCTGTTGGCTGCCAGCTGGATATAGGACTTTACAAAGAAAGCTCATTGGCATACGTTCAAGTGCCATTCTCCCCAGCATGCAAGTTACCCTGTGGTTTTCTCTCACCAGTGGGTGCTGGCCCAAAGTCCATGCACAGGATGTACACTGTGGGTTCTGCTGGCTCCGTGTCAGCTGCCACCATTGCTGTTTCACTCTCCATTGTCTCCACTGCTTTCTGCCTTGCAATGACTTTCTCTACATCAGGTATTATGTGATGACTCGTCTTGAGGTTGACTTGCGAGCTGAATACGGCACCGAATTCCTTGAAGAGGTTGATGGTTAACTGCAGCTCATGCTCTGAGATCAGGAGTCGCGTGACATCATCAGCGTGGGCCAGACAGCATACTTGCTGGATTTGTGTGCTGGTATAGATGTAAATGGGTCATGGTGCTGTTGCTGCCATTGCTTGCAGGCTGATCTTGGGTCATTGCTGTTGTTGCCATGTGGCAGCAGTGGCAGCACTGCTCACACTATTGGTGTGTCTGTCTTCATTTTCATGGCTGAGGGTGAGGGCGAGGATGGGGATGATTGCTCTACTGAAAGGTCTGCAGTTGTTGTTGAGTCTGGTTATGGTTGCCATTGTTGCTGCTGCTGTGGTGGTGGTGATGTTGCTGTCTGTCTGAAGTGCTTTCAATCGAGACTGATGTAGACTGGGAAGCCTTGTAGTTGTGGTTCCCTCTGGACCTTCCGGAGGACAGAGTCTAGCATAAGTATGTACAACAGGGGGCTGAGTGGGCACGCCTGCTGCATGCCAGTGTGCACTGGTATTTCGCATCCCAGTTGCCCATTCACCATGGGGATGACACGGGCATCATGGTACAATGTCATTAGCCAGTGGACAAAAACCTTTGGCACTCCTCGCTCGTGTAGCATTGTCCACAATTACTTGTGGTGCACTCTATCGAATGTGCATGTTGGTTGAGGACGAGGAATTCTCCTGTCCAGTCTCATCTGCCCTAGTGCCTCAAATATGCCATGCAGCAGCACTACTGAGTCCATCAGGCAGCAGCCCAAGACAATGGTGGGCTGTAGCACAAAGACCAGTTGAGGGGTGACCTGCACTGCCAAGCGTTGGTTGAGCTCATTGGCCAGGATTCTGTAATCAGTGTTCATCAGCATGATGAGAATGTCCTGGCCCATCATTTGATTTGGCGCTTGGTGGCCTCCCACCAGCGTGGTGTGAGGTTGACTTGGGTGTTGCTGTTGTTGGTAGTATCCATGCTCAGTGTTACTGTTTCTGCCTGTTCCTCCTCGCCCTTGTCTCTGTTGTCCCTTGTCCCCTCATCGACTTCTATTTGGGCTGCTTTGAGGAGGCCGAAGTTCTTGCTTGAGCCATTAGCAGAAGACTTTATACTGCAGCCACCTTGGTTTCAAGGGCTAACACAAGGAGTACTCAAGGGCCAGCTTGGCCATGGTGCCCAGCGACAGGAGGGCATTGTTGGGCCAGGGGGTCAGGACCAATCAACACCAGAATGCTCCCAACTGGGAGGGGGGTGCCAAGTTCCAGGTGATCCTGCCCATTCTGATCGACAAAAAGTGTGTGTGAACTTTTCCTCTTGGGCGTCTGGCACTACACCTCCTCCTCCTGCTGCACTCCACCTGAAGATTTTCCTGAAGAGTGCTGCACTTTTAACTGGTGGACCTCCACCTCATTGTAGATCTTTAGGGTCTTATCTTCAAGCTGCAGCCTTGTAGTTAAGAGGTATTGGAGCTCTCTCTCCTCTACGGTGAGCTGACATGGGGGATCCTGTGGCTCAGTGGTTGGTATGGGTCTCGCCGCTGCCACATCTTGTCCTTGGTGGTGTTGCTGTTGCCAGGGCCTAGGTGCAATTATGTAGTGATCTTCTGGTCATGCTTGGATATTGAAGTCACCTAGGAGGACTAGGCTGTAGAGCGGTATCAATTTATGATCTTTGAGTCATGCTCATAGGATTCTCCTTGCGGCTGCTTCATGTGGGGTAAGATGGCTCAGATGTATAGCCTTTTGTCTTGGACTGTTGTCATGACTTTTCTGCTGCTTGTTAATCTCCTTCTCCTCTCGCTCCTCCTTCTCTTGCCGCTATAACCACCAGGGGTCTTGTCTGGCTGCCGCTGCCACTGATACTGCGAGTTCTAGTGTTGCTGCTGTTGTGACTGCTTTTAGTGTCAAGTCGATAATCAAGAGATGCCCAGGCTCGGCTTAGGGTATGCCATCAATCTCCAGTCCTGGACAGGCACACAGGAGCATGGCGATTCTGGCCCTGCCCGCATTGGTCTCAGGACCAATAGGAGGGGCTGTGTGTGGACCAGGCCTGTCTGGTTGCATTGACCTGCTGCTGCTCGTTAAAATGTGTCTCTTATACAATGACATTGTACAGGAGGGTCACAAGGAAGGGCAAGATCTCCCGGTGCCTCTTGATGCTGTGGAGGCCTCCCATGTTCCACAAGGTACTGTTCAGCGGTAGGCTTGTGTGTTCTCTTGGATGGTGTGCAGCTGCTGCTGTTGAGTTGGACTTGCTCATTTTTAATGTTGTTATGGTCTCTCCGTTATCGTTCTCTTCTGCTTCCATTAGTTTTGCTCTATCAGTTCCATCACTGCCATCAACTATGATGGTGTCACTTATCTGGTTGGATTTCTCATTGGTTCTGGTTGTTGGCCTTTAGCTTTTTACTGATAACTTTTATTTTCAGTTTTAAAACTTAATTTAATTGTTGTTTTAGCTTGGTCTTTGAACTTTTTAACCTTTAAAAAAAATCCTATATTGCATATATTATATTAATGTTGTAAGCTGTCCTGAGCAGTAGTGCACTGAAGGGGCAGGATATTTAGTCTGGATGTAAACCAATGTGAATATCATTTTTCATGCACACATGCAGCCAATTTAGTATACAAAACAACACCTCAAGCATAAGAATAGAGATCAAGGTCTCTTTGTAACCAGTTCACACAAAACATGTTGTCCTGTAATGCAAACTCTCCTCTGTGTCCTTGAAAGTGTGCACAAGTGCGATCGGCAAATGATCTGAGCACTTGGAGATACAGTGGGCAGTAGATTCCATAACCAGCTGAATTATGATCACCTGGTTCATGTGTTATACGAATGTGTACCCGAAGACAGTGGGGACTAATGTTCATATGTACAGGAAAACATATGTGTGAACCTAGCTCTCTAATAATCAGCTGATTATTAGACTGAATGAATACTGAGGCTTAAAATGGGAGTACCGAAAATGTGCATCACAAACAGTTTGTGAAATGTACATCCTAAAAGCATTTGTTTTCAAAAATTCAGTGGCAAACATGGACTGTCTTTTGAAACAAAGCACAAGACATTGTTTCTATGAATGTAGTTACTTGACTATAGCTACTGAGAAACTGATTTTTCCTGATGATTTATTTTGACGATGCTATAGACCCCAGAATGTGTACTTGCCATTGTGCTCTGCGGGTGAATTACTGGAGCTTGCAGACAACATGCTATTCCATAGATGATTCCACACAAAACCCTGGCTTCTCTTTTCCCCCATGATGCATCACAGATGGAGTAAATGGGGCTTTAACTCTCAGGGGTTTTTAAAAATTCACTGTCTTGGCTCAGAAAATGTGGCTGCATCATTGCCTCACTACTAGAACCATCTGATTTTGTCTGACATTCTGGATGTAAAGCCTTGCTAGATTAAACTGATAGCTTTGCTTAAAATCTCTTTATGGATTGTTAATCACCAAAGCAGAGATTATAATGTATTGCAAATATTTACTAGGCAAGAGGTTCCTTTTGTACAGCTGTGACTGGATAATCTGATCAAGATTTGAAAGGCAATTTCTTGAGCAAAGCTTTGCTGCATTAAAATAAGATTAAAAAACACCATCAAGAAATATAATAATTTTTTATTTAACATTATTTAATAAATCCCCGTATCCTGAATCTTTTTAAAATGTGCATCTCATTTTTGTCAGCTTTCCCCACTTTTCAAAAACCTAAAACATTTATTTTTGATGTGGTGAGAAGCAATGTCGTCTGCCTCCATATGAATGTTCATTGAGTAATTCCCATGGGACAACATTAGTGTGACAATTTTTAAATGAAGTGAATGAAACCTTCACCTCGAGGTGTCACATTGCAGTTGACAATACTGTCTTTTATTAATGTACAGAACATGTTTTCAGAGTATACATACAATTTGATTTGGATCACATTAACATAAACATACTGATTGAACCAGCTGTCCCCCTGAGCCTGCTTGCTCTTCTTTTACAGACTGAAACAGCCGGCTGTATGTAGTCTTTGGAAAGAGAATATGTTTTAAAACATTATATATACTGATTAAATTACTCAGCGGAACCTCCGTTGAAATTAAGTAACTCTTTCATAATCTTTATTTCAATCTCTGACCAGCTTCACAATCTTACACACGTGAACACCATAAATTACAAATACAGTAAAAAGCATACAGTCTTTGTCCAATAAAATTATTATCTTTCCTTAATTAACTCACATCGTCATTTGCATACTGCAGCACAGAATTCTGAAGCATTATATTAGACTCCTGGAGTAACCGATTCAAGTAGTAGTAGTGTTCTTAGTCTGGATCGATTTCTCTCTCTCTGTCTCTCTGTCTCTCTGTCACACACACACACACACACACACACACACACACACACACACACACACTCTTTCAACAAAAGTTCTCAAAGCAGTTGACATAACAAAAAAAAAAAAAAGAATAAAAAGATGGTCCCCTGTACCAAAAGGGCTGACAATCTAAAAGGTAGAAACCAGAAATAGTAACTCGAGAAATTCTGGGCTGGAGTTGGATAGGGATGGTGGCCCTCCCACTGTAAAAAGTGCTTGTTTAAGAGTGTTCTTTTAAAATAAATAAATGTAGTGACCCCTGCTAACTTGGCAAAGAGGCACCTTTTAATGTGGCGATTCTCTTTATTTAGCAGGGGGAGAGTAACTGGCCATATCCACCCCCAGCACAGTACCTCCAGTGTCTGTTGCTGGTGTCTTATCGTATGTTTCTTTTTAGATTGTGAGCCCTTTGGGGACAGGGATCCATCTTATTTATTTATTATTTCTCTGTGTAATCCGCCCTGAGCCATTTTTGGAAGGGTGGTATAGAAACTGAATTAATCATCATCATCATCATCATCATCATCATCATCATCATCATCATAATGATCGCACAGACTGACTACAAACAAAGGCATGACAAGGTAGCAGGGATGATACACTGGAACATCTGCAAAAAATACAAGCTACCCGTAGCCAAGAATTGGTGGGACCATAAAATTGAAAAAGTTGAAGAAAATGAAGATGTAAAAATATTATGGGACTTCCGACTACAAACAGACAAACATCTGCCACACAATACACCAGATATAACTGTAGTTGAGAAGAAAGAAAAACAAGTCAAAATAATCGACATAGCAATACCAGGGGATAGCAGAATAGAAGAAAAAGAAATAGAAAAAATCACCAAATACAAAGATCTACAAATTGAAATTGAAAGGCTGTGGCAGAAAAAGACCAAAATAATCCCAGTGGTAATTGGCGCCCTGGGTGCAGTTCCAAAAGACCTTGAAGAGCACCCCAACACCATAGGGGCCACAGAAATCGCCATCAGCCAATTACAAAAAGCAGCTTTACTGGGAACAGCCTATATTTTGCGATGATATCTATAATAACCAACAGTATTGATGATAAAATTCAGCCATCCCAGGTCCTTGGGAAGGACTCGATGTCTGGATAAAACAAACCAGTCAATAACACCTGTCTGACTGTGTAAACAAGAAATAATAATAATAAAATAAATAAATTAAAGCTTGGGAGTTCAATAACATTCAAATAACCTATGTTTTAATATTGGTGTGCACTAAAGGTTTGTTTAGCTCTCCAACTTGCTTCCAAATGGATTTCAGTCTAAGTTCTACTCTATTCAGTTGGGCTTCCTCCCTGATAAGTGGGTATAGGATTGTAGCCTAAGACATGTGAGCATTTATTCTCAAGGTAACATCATCATCATCATCATCATCATCATTATTATTATTATTATTATTATTTAAAGGAACAAAGCTATATTCCAGGAGAAGCATGTATGAATATGGTGTGGGCCAGCCTATTATACAGAGGCTCTTCTCACGATTAATGAGAAGAACCTCTAGGGGGTTTGTAGGGAGAGTGGGCTTGGCCTGCTCTCCCTGCAGACGATCAGAAGTCTGCTTTGGGTGGCCACAGTGGCTGCCCACACAACTACTGGCTCCGTCACGGAGCCGGCCGGGGCTGGGGAGTTCGGGGGCCACACAGCCCCCAGAAGCTCCAGCATGCCCTGCTGCTTTTCAGCCTCCTGGGTGGTTGTCTACTCGTGAGTAGCCATGGCCCGGAGCCACACCACAGCAACTCATGAGCAAAAAACCTGGGTTTGTGGAGCGCTCACTCTGCAAACCCGGTTTAAGGGGAGGGTTACTTTGGCGGGTTAACCGCCTGGAGGCCACCGGGCTCACCTGCGAGCCCAGTGGTTCACACGGTCAGGCGAAATCAGGCTAGGCTCTCCTAGCCCGATTTTGCCTGATCGTCAGAATAGCCTCACTGTATTGCTGTTGTTGCTGACATATGCTTTTCTTTGATGGTGTTGGCCATACTATACTGTTTGACTGAATCAGTGTTTTGAGATTTTGTAGTAGAAACCCCAGGCTACAGATAGGCACCCATTTACAAGTATCATTGAAATTGATGTAGTATTTTAGTCCTCCTTACTTAGGAACATAGGAAGCTACTTACTTTATGCTGAATCAGACATTGGTCCATTCAGATCAGTATTGTTTTTACACTGTCTGCTTCAGGGTCTGTATATGACTTCAGAATTTCTGACAGGGGGCGAATTTCAGTCCCCAACCCTACCTGGAGATGCCAGGGATTTAACTTGAGTCCTTCTTCATGTAAATCATGCGCTCTTCTACTGAGCTAAGAGACATTTTACTCTCTCACCATACATGAGAACTGTTTATAGAGACAGAGTCCTTTTATAAGTTTTAATGGATTATGAAACATTGTCATCTCTAAAGCCTTAAATAATGGGGTTCTGCCTCTCTGAAGAACCACCTTTGCCTGAATGAGCCCTGCTAAACATTGAATGTGTTGGAGAAGCTCTTCTCCAGATTTCCAAAGCACAAGAGGTATCATCTGTAGAAGCTGGGAGCCGGGTGAAGCCTACAGATGTCAAGTCATACAAAATTTTAGAAAAGTGGACAATGACTGACATCCGGAAAATTACTCAAAGAAATCCTATTGAAATTAAAAGTAGGCCTTGCCTAAGTTGCCTTTTAATTTCAATGGGACTGGTTTGAGTAATTTTCCTCTTCATGTCAGCCGTTCTTATTTTAGAAAGCCTTAAATAGTGCATACATTCCTCACTGCATCTTTAGTGTGCTATTTTAACCGATGCTCTGATGCACAAAACCTCCATTGCTGTAGACCCCCAGTCACAACACTTCCTAGGCATGTCTAGGATTTGGATACAACACAGCCCACTTGAGCTGTGAAAAAGCCCTAAGACTGCTGTGATGGTGAACTGTGTGGTATCCGGACCCCAGATATGCCCTGGGTTTTGTTTTTGTCCACTGCCTGTACAGCTGCTGAATAGTGTGTTATCTTCATAGCACAGCAGGCTTGTGGGTTGCACCCTTAAATAGTAATGTTATATTGAGCAAAATCTAGCTGCCAGTTGTGGTATAAAACAAACTATCTGTTTTTGAAACTTTAAAATTTGTAACCTACTGTGAGTTTATTTTGAAGAAAAGTGTCTTAAATTTACATAAGAAATTAAATATTGATTAGATTGTATTGGTGTATTTATTAGCAATAAAAATGGTCGGTTGTATTAAATGTAGGAGCATTTTCCTGTACTAATATTTGAGTAGGTCCTTACAATGCTGTTAATTTTTTAAAATATTGGAGTACATCTCATTTATTCCTTATTAGAGTATATTAGTATGTTTCCCAGTATTTTGCCAATATTGGTTTCTCAGATTTGTGTGGAATTTTGTAGTAGAATGGTTTTAGTCTAGCACAATGTGGTCAATTTAGGAAGAATTTTTTTTTAAAAGATACATTATTGCAGAGATCCTTGTTTGCGTTTGAAAGTGTGAGTGCCAACTTCTGAAACTTTATACTGATAGCACAATCCAGTCCAAGAATAACAGGGATAAATGAGAAGTACCTTTGGGAGGAATAGTACAATGTACGTCTAAGGAATTTGGTTATTTATCCCTGTTATTCTTGGACTGGATTTTGCTGTCAGTAGTGTCAGCAATCTGGTCACCCAGAAGGGAAGCCCAGGAAGATAGTCCACAATACAAACTGGGCTGCAAAAACGAAACAAGGCTCGGAATAGTTCTTTATATCAGGCTCGGGCTGAAATCTGTCGACATGAGGCTTGATAAATGTTGTCTTCCAGCAACTAACAGAAAGCTGCTGATGTGCTTTATAGTTCAAGCTGATAACTCTCAGCTGGCAGGGATTCAAGGCTTATCAGCCCTCTGCAAGAGGCGTTTACTCCTCCTGATAGTTTCCAGCTGTGCTCTCCACCTTATGACATGCCGTTGCTGTGGAGTCAGTGGGGGTTGTCTGCACAGCTCATCTTCTAGTCTGTCCGTCGCTGTCTCTGCTGCCTCAGACTGCTGTGCCTGCTCTGACTGCTGTGCCTTATCTGAAACATCAGCCGGACCTTCCTCAGCCATCTCTTGGGAACTGACAGCTGGGCTCTGCCCCTCAGGCACCCCTGCATTGGCTGAAAGGCTGTCAGCTTCCCCTTCCTCCTTGCTATCTGAGATGGAGGGTGTGACAAGTAGAAAGTTTCAGAAGTTGGCCCTAAGGATAATAAACTTATCCGTAGCTAAATTTCCATAAGAGGTGCATCAAAACCCGTGAGGTTTTTGTATCAATCTCAAGAGAAAAAAGAAAGAGTTTTGGAGAATTCTCGATTCAAATTTAGTCTCCTTGAGATTCTCCCCCCCCCCCAGTCTTCAAACGCTACACAGTGTTGATCCAGATCACTTAAGTTGCTCTGATTTCTCCCAATGGTTTTGGGATCTTCTTTTTTACAAAGTCATCTAATGAATTCCTGTTTTGGATATTATTTGTTTCTGTATGCAAAACCAAATAATTGTATTCTGTATTTCTTAACTTTGGTCACACTTCAGTGTTCTAATGCAGTACCTCTGGGGAACAGGCTGTTGCTAAGTAATACATTGCCAGCAATACTGCCTTCATCAGCTGAGATTTTTTTCCATTTTCTTCAATGTAATATTAATGCATTTTGATATACATGACATTTGTACGTTTTTGCTGTTAAAAGATATACAGCTTGATGGAGGTGATGTGCTGCTTGGCCAGACAAGAGCTCGGGGGCAGATATAGAAGCTTGGGTACACAAGGGCTTCCATATTCACTGCAGTGTCAAGGACAGCTCTGCATGTATATTACTCTTGAGTGGGTAAAACTCCTTACATTGTGGGGAAACCCATGCTCAACACTGATTTTCATGTATGAACTTGAGCACTCACAGAACTCCTGACTGGGGTTATACCTTGACTCTAATTGTTCATTGACTCTTAAGGCCAATTTGAAAATTAAAAGCATGATTCATAATGAGCTCAGGTGTCTCCTAACAGAAGTGAACAGATGAGCAGCACTCTTGAAGATAATCTGAAGTTTTACTTTGTAATATAAATATGGTGAACTGACATCCAGCACAGAATGTCATCTAGCACAGAAGGTGGTACTGTTCCACCTGTGCTGTTGTGGCTTGTAGTCAAGTGTCAGCACTTTTGTGCAAAAATGCAAAGGCTTCAAGTAGCACATCTACACTCTGCAAGCACTAGTTAGATCGGAAAGATTTTGCTGATGGTCAGATGGCATCTTTCTGATCCAACTAGCGCTTCTGGATTGTTGCTGTGCTGCTTGATGCCAAAGTGCGAGACCGCCAGCACTTTGCAGTGAGCCTGCAGCTGTGTGGATGAATCAGCAGTGCCTGTGTTAGGCTGTGCTGTATGTTGGCCATTTTCGCCAGCATAATAGCAAAAATACTGTATTTAAGGAATGCAGAATTGGAACGTACATTGAAATTTATCTGATTTCCCTTTTTTGTATAGTTCCAAGAACTTATATTTCTGAATTACAAAGTGATAAAAGGTTAGTGTAATCCTACGGTCCTGCAATACTGATGGACCACTAATGTAAGTGTTTTATCATTGTAGATGTAGTAGAACTATAGCATAGATCCACACAGCTCTCATATTTTCAGACTCCACTGGTGCTAGTAACAGAACAATAGAATCATAGAGTTGAATTCTGTTCAACCCCCAGGACACGTTTTTCCACTGGCACAGAGGGCTTCTTGGGGAAGGAGAGGGCACCAAAAATTTCTGCTTTCCCTGCAGTTAGTTAGGAGGTTCTGGTAGGCTGCTCTCTTACTGCACTGGTGCTTCCTTGCTCTGAAGGTCAGCTTCTGTCCCGTTCTGGACACTGTGTTTTAAGGATATTGATAAACTGAACCCTTTCTGGGTTCAGAGAAGGGCAACAAAGAAAGCAAGGGGGCCTGAAAGCCAAGTCTTATGAGGAATGGCTTGAGAAGCTGGATATATGATTCTGGAAAGGGGAAGACTAAGGGGAGATGTGATAGCTGTCTTTATATATCTGAAGGAGCAGATCTTTCACATAAAAGGAGAAGACTTCTTCTCTTCGCTCCTGAGGAAAGGACTAGAACCAGTAGATTGAAATTACAAGGAAACAGATTTAGACTAGACATTTGAAAGATTTTCCTAACTAAGAGCTGTTTGATAGTGGAACAGCTTGCGTAGTGTAGTGGTGGGTTCTACTTCTCTGGAGATTTTCAGACAGAGATAATGTAGTGTCAGAGATACTGTAGCAGTTTCAGTTTCCTGCATTGATCAAGGGGTTGAACTAGAACAGTGGTTCTTGACCAGTGATACGTCTACCACAGGTGGGATGCAGAAGTAGTCTCAGTGGATGCAGGGTTTTCATAAGAATTACTAAAGCCTCCTTCAGATGCTATAAAATGGAGGTTGCACTTGAATACAGCCTCCAAAACTGAGGTGGAAGTCCTGCCCGGCTGTCAATCACTCTCTCCTTCCAGGTGGTTGCTTCTCATACTTGCAGCCTTCATTTGATGAAGCTGAGCCCAAGCCTCCTGCTCAAGGAAACACCCTCCAACATGCTTACAGCCTTCACATCTTCAGATGAAGACTGTCAGTATGAGGTGACTGCCTGGCAGGGGAGAGTGATTGACAGCCAAGCGGGACTTCTGCCTCTTTTTCGGCGACTGTACTCAAACACAGCCTCTGTTTTGTAACATATGAAGGAGGGTATTGTAACATCTGTGGAATTCACTGCTATGGGACGAAATGATAACCACTAGCTTAGATGGCCTTAAAAGAGGATTAGACAAATTCATGGAGGATAAGTCAATCAATGGCAGTTACCCATTATGGCTATATGGGATTTAAAGTACCAGATTTAGAGTACCCGTTGCTAGGAAATAACAGCAGAAGCGGAGAATGCTTCATCTCCTGCTTGTGGACTTTCCAGAAGCATTTGATTTTGCATTGGGAGGAACAACATGCTGGACTAGATAGGCCTGTGGAATGATCCAGCATTGTTCCTCTTGTGTTCTTAAAGCTAGTGTAGTGCAATGGCTAGAATTTTAGACCAGCAAGAGCCACATTCAAATCTTGCTTAGCCACCAAGTGTATGTCCAGTCCCTATTTTTCAGCCTGCCATATAAATTTTGTGAGAGGTTAAAGAGGAGGCAACATGTGCTCTACCCTGAGATTATTTGGACAAAAGAGCACTGTGAATATGTAAGAGATAAATAAAATACTAATGCTCTGGGCTCAGAGCATCCGCGCCTCCCTCTGTTTCGCCATCATTGCTCCCCTGCCTGCTGCTTCCCTTGCACGCCACCGCCATTATATTCTTCTCACCCAGCCTCCACCTCCTTCCTCCCGCCTTCCTCCGTCGCCCCCCCTCCATTTTCTCTGCCCACCCACTTGCCGACCTACTGGCCAGCTTGCCCTCTGCCATCATTTGCCATCACCTTCCCCCCACTGCCATTTTCTTCCCTTCTTCCCATCCCTGTCACTGTCCAGCAGCTGCTCACGAAGTCTCGTGAGAGCATGGGATTAGTGATGGGTACGCCTAAGAGAAATATGTATATATATAGATAATATGTTTAGAAATGGGCTCATTTAAATTTATAAGGCCCTGAACCTGCAAAATGGAATGATGCAATTGGTTTACTACACCTAAAGAATTCTTGGTTCTAAGGTACAATTTGCTCCTTTCATAGAGTATTTTGAAAATCATACTTCAGAATCTTCTAATTGTCTGAGGACAGAGTTCCCAGTAAATCTGTCTTCTATAAGTTATCTTACACTTCATATGCAATTTCTTTCAGAGAAAGTAGGTATTGTACCAATTCACTGATCCCATGATCATATATTAGTTAACCAGTTGTGAGTGCTTAGACTTATAATTTTCTTTTTAAATAGTAAGCTACAGTTCTTATATATTTTTCTTCGTAGCTTTTTAAAGTAATCAATTAATGGTTTTTCATGGGGGAAAGAGAAAGAGAGGGAGAAGTATGAAGTTGCAAGTGAACAATAGTTAGGATCAAACCTGGTGAGTGTGAAGATGAACAATGGAGGCATGTTTTCATTAGATTAGAAATATTATTCCTTAGAACTCAAGGTGCAAATTATGCTGTGCCATAATGTTTCTTTCAAGCACATAAGATAAAATTTGCATATCTAAATTGGATCAGCCTGAATGGGTTTCCATACTGTCTCATCCTCTCAGCTGCAGTCAGGCTGAAAAGGCCTGCAGGTGGATCCAAATAGTGATTTCAAGTCCATTTTCAAGAGTCTTACTCCAATAAATAATTAGAGTAGCTTTATATTGATTTCTTGGTGTGAACGTCAGCAAAAATGTTTCCCCATATGCCACATCCCAAGCTAATTTGAATGATAATTGGAAATTTAAACAGTTTTCATGGATTTTGTTCTTTGGAAGACTATTTCAACTACCTTAATGCTTTTTTTAAAGCACATTACAGTGGTTACAAAATAGTGGTTACAAAATAATAGGCTTCTGATCACACATTGAAAATGCATCTCCAGGACCTCCCTGTTTATCTAATATTAAATGTTTATCTAATATTAAAACAGAAGTATTCTAATAAATGTTCACTTCTTATCTCATTTGAAAACTCAGTGAATCTCTAGAGAAACATCTCATGGAGTTGTGTTGAAACACATTAGAATTAGCCACTGGGTGTTGGTGATCAACATCAAAGTGTGGATATCACCATCAACCCCTGCAGATATCACTTTGGCATGTCTGGATGCTCCACCAATGAATGGTGAGGATTTTTAGCTCTGTTTAGGCATTATCAAAACAGCCCTGTCCATATGCTGATGTGCTCTGAAGCTCTGCTGTCTCACTGTCCATGGTTAGAGCATTTGTCTGCAGAGGGAAACCCTGTACTCATGACCACATTCTTTCTGTGATCAGAATCCTCAGGCATCCTGGTGTTTAAGTCACAGGAAGAATTTTTCCCTGAGTACAGTGTTTGTCTCAGGTTCAGTGCACATCAGTGTGGGACAGGGCTTGCAAGCACACTCTTGGGCATGCTGTAATATGAGTACAGTGCCCCCAGTTTTGATAATGCCCAGGTAGGTTTCTTGTCCATAGCTCATCAGGGTGTTGGCATTTTCAGGATGAGAGTCCAAAGTATAGCTGGATCTTCCCCCTTCCCCCTGTTTTCTTATAACTAAAAGCTCAAGTAGGGTACTTCCTTTCTTAGGACCAACTAACCTGTTATAAAGTTGATAGCAAGCTTTCAGTTTTTCCAGAAACTCTTCTTCAGGCTGGAGTACTCAAAAGCTTGCTAGCAATGTTGTTGTGATATTTTCATTGGTCCTAAGAAAGTTGTTATCCTACTTCGGCTTTTGGATTTTTTGTCTAATGGTTCAGCACAACGAGCTGTGATTTTACTATAATTGATCCACTCAACATAGTACAGCATGAAGCTTCTAGGAGTTGGGCAAACTGAGTGTGTGTTTTGGACAAAGTGAGAGGCAATGGAAGGAAGGAAAGTGTAACACTGTATATATAAATTGGGCATTGAGGAACCTATAGATGTTTAAACTTTTAAAAAGCTGGATTTGTGATATAATATGCCAAGTTGTTTGCTGCCTGCCTAAGTGTCTGATTCTCTGTCACCTTTCTTCCATTGTACTCAAGGCACTGTCCATAGACTGGTTTCCAGTTTTTCATCCAGGCACTAATTAGACCTTGACCTGCTTAGCTACAGCATGGTTGCTACATCATGTGCCTTCAGGCCATGCATAAAGAAGAAGAGGGAGTTACTATGGCTCAGGGGCTCACTGGAATTCCAGGCAAATGAGACATTATAGCAAGCAGAAATGCAAGGAAGATGGATGCAAGAAACAAGGTGTAGAGATTTCAGAGGAGGGCCAAGGGCAAGGGAGATGAGGTTTAGCAGTAGATCTGGAATGCTCAACACACTGGGAGGCATCAGGAGCAGAGCGGGGAGTGGCATTGTGATGTTTTGGTGTTCATTTGCTCTACACTGCCATAGAATGTGCTACCAAAGAAAATACAACATTCCTCTTGTGTTTCTCTGTGCAATCCAAGTGCTTACTTGAGGAAACTAATAGCTTTCTTTTTACAAAAATAGCTCCCCAGGGCTTTAGAGATGGTAATACCTGAAGCATCAGGAGATGTAAAGTATGCTATACTTCTGAAACTTACAAAGCTCTGAAAAGTAATGAGATATTAGAATTATAGTAACAATGGTGGTTTAGCTGTTTTTAATGATGCATACTCGTGCAGTTAAACTATCAGTTTAACTGCACAAGTATGCAGTTAAACCATCCATGTTATTTAAACATAACAAAGTATACCTAGAGTTAAGTTACAAAACTGTCACTCACAGTGAAAATACACTGTCCATGGTGCTGATTCCAGAATACTAACAAAGAACAGAGCTTTGTATTTCTCTAGGGCAAGGTTTTAAAAACACATTATCATAACCTACTGAGCCTACCTAATCCAAGAAAAAGAGTTCAAGTGATCACAAGTGGAATTAAATCAAATCAAAGCCATACATGGCAGGTGTCAGAAATTCAAAGGTACTATGGAAGTAAGTGTGTGTGTGTGTGTGTGTGTGTGCGCGCGCACACACACACACACACACACACACACACACAGGAAAGAGAGATTTGGCAGAATTACAATATATCATTACTCAATGTCTAGAGTATTTTTTGATTGGGGGGAGATAATATCTGGTTAACTTTTATAAAATCAGATTTATTGTACATACTTGTATTAGCAGAAATTCACTCTAATTCAAAGGCTCAGATACAAATTTTGGACTCCCATTTTCAGAGAGTTCCACATGACAAATGCCTTTGTGTTCCCTTCACTATTGGGAAGGCTTTACTTATACAGCACATGGAACATTTGCATAATTCAGTATAAATGGAAAGCCTCTGCTCATACAAACCATCTTCACATGGGAATCTTGTGAAGTTTTGGATCACAGCAACAATGTGTATGATGTTAATGGAACTGCCCCAGGGTGATTGGTGAACACCCCAAAATTGTGTTTGGGTTTTGTGTGGGGAAATTAGTTCAGAGTGGAGCAGTTCCACATCACAATACATTTTAATGCAAAGTGTTGGTTACAGGAAAATGACAGGCTGAGAGAGAGATGTTCAAAATCAGAGAAGGATTTATTTGAAGGTAAGGGCTACAATGCAGTAAGAGAGTTACTAAATCAATATTATTACTAAAAATATGTTACAAGATTAACCATACAACTGCTAAGAAGAAATTTAGCTTAGTGTCCAAATTAGAGTAGCTTCCTAGGCTGGCCAGAGAATGGAGGTTTTGAGAAACAGGCTCTTGGATTTAAGAGGGAAGAGATAAGGATAGAGGAAGCCCAGATTGGATTACAGTGGTTATAATCCAACTTTGTTTCTTCCTTTAGTAGCTGGTGGATCCTCGTAACTCAGGAGCAACCAAAGGACCTCTTTCCTTGGGGATGGACTGGGGATCAGCAAGCAGCAGCAAAGAATCAAGGAAGAATCAAGGGGGTTAAGAGGCAGGGATAGATCCAAAGGGTGTATGTTCTCATGAAGCCAGCTCCATTTGGTAGAAAGGAAGGCTGTGCAGATCAGATCCAGCAAGAGAGCCGATCTAGGACCTGGAAGCAAGGGTTGCTCACAGAGCAAAACACAGCCAAGTGGTATGGCAAGTGTCCACTGTAGCGTCCAAGTAATGGGTGATTCCAAAATGTGGAAACCAAGTGAGGAGCACTGGAGACCAAGGGGAGCACAATGGCTCAAGAAACCAGGGGGATTTATTTATTTATTTATTTATTGATCAATCGGTTGATTGAATCTATATGCCACCTAATATCAACATCTCTAGGTGGTTTACAGAATTAAAACATAATATACAAAATAAAACATTTAAAATACATAAAAAGATAAAATAGATAAAAACACATTAAAATTTAAAAATTTGGTATCAGTTGAAGGCCTGAGAATATTATTAGTTAAAGCCCAAATTGTCCTGAGGGGACATTTCAGTTGCTCTTCTTTCCTGAATAGGGCAGTTCTGGGGAATCTCAAAATATCCCATTGTTTGTCTGTTGTGCCGTGCTGCAACACAATAGGTCAATGCAAATGGAGTGATTGGAGGTGCAAACACAATTTTTTTCTACATTGGAAACGCCTAGTAAACTAATCAGTGTTTTAATGGGTACATCTCTGGGTTCCTATTGTCCACTTTAGCCTTCTTTTGATAAGTCAGAGCCTTATCTGACTTCCCTGTTGAGGTAATTGGTTTTTAGCTTATTTGAGGCATCTGTGGAGGGGAGGTAACCCAAAGGAGGGTCAATCATGCAGAAAGACCTTGAATGGAGAATTTACTTTTGTGAGTTAACTTCGGGAGTCTTTTTGGTATCCCAGCATGGGGAAAGCATGAGGTTAATTTCCTTGCAATTTGGCTTTGGCAGGTGCTAAATCTGGGGGTCACTGTCCCACTGCCTACTAAATGATTGTTCCCCAATATGCCAGCAAATGGAGGACTCACGATGCTGTGAGACTGCAGAAAAGCAGTGCTAGCAACAATGGTGATGTTTGTAACTTTTTAGAATAGGCTGGAGAAGTCCAGGTCATTGACAGTGATGTATTGGGATACAACAGCAGAGAGATTAGGAAGGCAAGGTTATGGAAGATGCGGGTGGTCAGTTCACTAGTCAGCTGATGATATTTACACAGTCAATTTACTGATGTGCCAACCCTAGCAATTAACAATCAAGGAAAGATCTCTAAAAGTGGCCTGTTGTATTTACCCGAATCCAAGATGATCTCTCCCCCACCACCATTCTTTCCTGTTAAGTATATTTTGGGGGTTATCTTGAATTCAGAGTCCTCTTTCTTCTGGGAAAATACAGATATAACCTGTATTTATGCTATACAAGTATAACCTGTATTTAACCTCTGTCTTTTAAGGCAGTGTCTTAAATTCAGAGTTGTCTTCTATTCTGGTAAATGCAGTATTTGTCAACAACAATAAAATGGGTTGGATTTTCTTAATAAAACAGATAATATATGCCTTTTCCAACACAAAATGTTTTTATCTGTTAAAAAGAATTTCATTATCAGATAGTACTTAGGTCATTATGGTAATTAAGTTAATCAGTATACAAAAAGTTCATTAAAATGGAAATAATTGCTTCAGTATGAAACATGAAATGTTTTGGAAGTTGTATAATTACCTTTGTGAAAAAGGAATGTGTATATGTATGCATGCTTAGAGAAATCATTTGTTGTGTTCTAGCAGTGCTAATTATTCTCAGCATGCACTGGCTCTGTCAAATTGAAAAAGCCTAACAGAAATAGCTGCATGTTTCAATAATTAAAATACAGTCAGCTGAAAAATGAAGTACGTATGATGAACATAATCGTGTTTTTTAATGTGGTAAAGTGAAAAACACTTAAAGGAATGCTACAAAACCCATAGTTTAGCAGGAGGGAAAACAACACATAATATATTTCATATTTTACTCTTATTTGCAGCTTGCATGTATACAATTGAGATTACTAAACATTTGTATTCAACCTCTTCTCTCTTAAGGGTTTAGAAAAAAGTAGGTAATGATCCATTCTCAACTAAATGAAAATTTTAGCCTATGTTGAAAGTAGCAGAACTAGTCTCCATTAGTTCCACTCAGAACTTATTTCATGTAAGGCCAAGAAAGAATCCCAGTTTAAGTCAATAACATAAAAATCTGTGTATGGGAAGGGCTGAGGAAGACAAGAAGGAAGTTGCAAAATTAATTTTGAAAGACTGTGCCCTCCAGCGCTAGTGTTTGTCCTTCTAGTACAGGTTGCTCAACCCATTCCAGGATCACCTCTTAGGTAGCCAAGGAGTCTGAATTGTCTCCTGTCTCTTGCTTTCATTCCAGGCCTGGGCAACAATCTTTCCTCCTTTTTCACTGACCCAAAAAGCTATTGCTCTTTCTCTGTCTTACAGTCTTGACAAGATTTTAAAGGCATCTTGTAATGTGTAAGTAAAAACAAATAAAACCAAGGGCTTAGAACTCGAGCAAACACGTTTCAGTGCTAAAACATCATTACCCATGCTCTACCTTAAACAGCTATACAATCTTCTCAAGAGTAAGGGAGAGTGTGTATATCATCACCATTATACTGTCTGTCTTATAGTCAAGAGAATCCACCCTCTTTAGGTACATTATCAATTTCTAAGAAGAAAGCATTGCTAGAGGAGATTCACATGAGCAAAGTGAAGTGCCTCAAGATGATTTCTGGGGAGAGCGGGCTTAGCCCACTCTCTCCGTGCATGAGCAGGGAGCCAACCCTTGGTGGCCAGATCAGCCACCCACATGATTACTGGTTCTGTCACAGAGCCGGTAGGGGTGGTGGGGATTGGGGGCTGCCTGCCCCCTGCAAGTTCCAGGATGCCCCACAATAGTGCGCAGGGCATCCTGGGGAGACCCCCTAAGGTCGGGAGACTTGTTGGAACCTTCTGGTCGGAGGTCTCCTCATGAGTCGCTGTGGTGTCTCACAATCAGATGAACGGGGTTAGCAGAGCGCTCACTCCGCTAACCTCGTTTAACGGCAGGGGTATTTTTGAAGGTTTGCTGCCGGGAGCTGCACGGCTTCCATTGCAGCACACAACAGTGTGGAACCGGGCTGGCCTCCCTTAGCCTGGTTTTGTGCGGTTGTGAGAATAGCTTCCTAGTGTTTAAATGTGTAAATTACTTAGGCTTATGGTAGAATCATTAGAAAGCCTGAAGAGGTAAATGTTGGATGTACTATAGCAAACATAACTTTGCATTTTCACATAGTCTTTAAAAGTTAATTTTAAAAAGAGTTGTTGTTGTTGTTGTTATTTTTACATTTATATCCCGCTCTTCCTCCAAGGAAGAGTTAAAATATCCAGAAGCACACATAACCAAAGTGGGACAAATAACATCTAAGTTGTAACCTATTTCATTGCATTTATCAAGAAGATTTTTCAAAAGTGCAGAATGCAGGGGTGGCCCATGTTCTAAGATGCAGTCAGCATTAGTTAGCTTTGATTGATATTTATACCACGGTATAAATATAATGTTTTCTCTAGTATTTTATACTTTATATTCATATATCAGTACTGATGACAAGTTATCTACTTACCCGTTCATATTTATGTTCCTTTCCTTCGCCATTCATTTTCTTAGCTAGATAGTGATGATAGGTTTGTGGCCAGCATATTCTGCTGTTGCTACTCAGCAAATTCTAGCATTACACGAGCAGTGCAGCAATCATAATGAACATTCATCACCCTTTTACTCATATCATCGCTATGTAGTGAAGAAGGCATCTTGCTTCACTGACTGCCTCAGCAAAGGAAAGAATTTATGGTCTCCAGAAAATGTTCAGAAGCAACTGTGACATGATGTTTCGACCCAGGTTATCTTCTGTATCTCATGGAATGAACTGTCTGCATTAGCAAAGCTGCCACTAGCAATTCATTAGTAAATTTCCCTCACTTTTTGCCGTAAGAGAAGTATAACAGTGCTGTGTTAAAATCTTTTATGATGGCTAAGACACTATGCAAGTATTGTGCTATGATTGCACTAATAGTATTAAGTTGCAGAACTGTCACATCTTAAGGTGAATTAGATCTAAGATGGGGTATTGTCATTTAATATTGCGATACTCTGCTCAAGATATTTATTAGAGTATACAGATTTCCGTATTCAGTGACTTACATTCTATGCAGCACCCCACCTTTCCAAGAACAGGGTGCACATGCTGGTCCCGTGCAACCCAGCAGCCATCATTGCTGCAAATGAAGGTGGAGAGGTTCTGTGGCTACTAAGGATTGCGACATTACTGTAGTGGCCCTTCTTCCATTGGGAATGATGGCAGAATCATCACCACAGCAAGGATGCAATACTTAGTAGCCGCAAAGCCTCCCCGCCTTTGCTAGCTAGCGGTGAGGACAGATTGTTGTGCACAGAACTAGTGTACATGCCCTGTTCTTGGATTGGCAGGGCACTGTGCAGAAGGAAAGCCAGCATATAATAGTGATATTATAAACATATCCTAACATTATATTAGTTAATAGCATCCCACAGAGGTTTGTGCGTGGTTCTTGTAGTTCTTGCTGCTGTATTGCGGATTTAAAAAAGGAAACCTGACAGCCAGGCAGTGCTCTGATGGTACGAGGAGAGATGAAGAATATAGTCTCTAGATACAACTCAAGATGCTATGTTGGAATAAGGGATAAAAACAAAAATGATATTTTTTTTCTTGCTCACAGAATTGCTTTTGAGGAGTTAAAACATGGAAAGTGAAGGCTGTAAACCACTGAAAGCAAAACAAATAAAGCTGAACATCTCCTTTCATAATTTTAAAAAAGAAATAACCTGGCCAGTTTCCTCCAGCTTTTCCCCACTGAAGTTTGATCATCTTGTAATGATGCAGGGTACAGAGTGAGGAGCAAAAGAAAGGCAAACCATTGAGGAGCTTGGGCAAGGAAGTGTGTGAAGCAGAGAAATCAGGTAGAGGTTGGAAGGAGAAGTTGGATGGGATTTAGAAGGGTAAATCAGAACTGAGACAGGGATGAGTGAGGGTGGGGGGAAGAAGGATCTCTGTGACAGGAATGATCAAACTGTGGTGCCTGATAATGCAATTACTAGCAGCGGCAAGCATCATTTGTCTGATTCCTCCTCCTCTGCCCAGCTTCAATATAAATTCTTAATTCCAGAAGTCCCAGTACTTAATTGGATGCCATCCCTTAGAGAGTTAGCACAGAGGACTCTCTGCAGTTTCTCAGCAGAAACAAATGAAGAGGACAACAGCATGACCTCCAAAATGTTCAATTAGCAGACAAGAAACACAGCAAAAAGGGGACTCAGGAGCTGTAGCCAACCCAGACTGGTGACCTCTTATTATGACACATTATAGACATACAAAGATAGTTATTTGAACCATAATTGTGCTGACACTGAATTGTCCTATCTGTTGGAATCTACAGTTTTCTGAAATTTCTGCATTCATATCCTGCTCTTCCTCCAAGGAGCTCAGAGCGGTGTACATGGTTATTTTTATCCTCACAAGAGATATCCTGTTTGTGTGGACTACATATGAATAGTTAACTGTCCTGGTGAATATTTTATAATCTCTGGTTTGGTCTGGTCTCTGATCAAGGGAATCCAAGACCAAAACAACAACAGTCCACTGTCTACTTCTACTTTATTAGTGTGGGCAGAATTTATTTATGAATATTCTATTAATGCAGGAGGGATTTATCTCCTGGACTACCAGAGTATAGGAAATTCAAAGTGCTTCACATCTTCATGGAATAATGTTCATGTGAGGAAAAATAATAATAAAAGGTTTCATTGAATGATATGTACTGGCCTATAAATGTGGTCAAGTATGACACCTAGAGGCCACATGCACTGTATATTTAAAAGTGTTCCTTCTGTCATTTTTGGCAAAAGTCCATTTATTAAGCCCCTTTTACTGGACAATTTAATCTGTATAGCATTCTAACTTTGATTATAAAAAACCCCTGATAAGATTATTTTCAGGTTTAAAGTGCAATGACAATATTGCATTCCAAAATATATATTTATTCTCCTTTACCTTTCCTTTTCTGTTGAATAGTATTGATATTAAATATGTAAAATGCATACCCTAGCATCTCTTGGAAATAATAATGCTCAGAATTCTGAGTCTTCCTTAGTGAACCTACAGGCTGTGAAATTAAGCAAGCAATCATAAATATACTTGGAAGTAAATCAGTGGGGAAAGTGGATCTTCTTAGTAAACATGCTTGGGATCAGACTGTAAATCTTCAGTGTCTCACAGACTGATCCTGTGTATGTTCACACAAAAGTAAGTTCCACTGAGTTAAACAGGATTTACTCCAAGTAGGTGTACATAGATTGCCACCTTAACTATTCAGTGACAGAAAAAAATATATTGGGGAATCAGGGAACTATGCTGTGTTGGTAAATTAAGGCAGGACGTTAATTAAGTCAGGAAAAGAATGGCAATGACAGGACCACAGAAAATTCTCCTGTTTCAATATTTTGTTTGAAAATAATGCTTTCGGAGAGGCATAATTCCAGAAAAATGCTTTAATAATGGAAACATTTGGTATTTCCCCCCCAGTTCTTTTTGATGCCATTGTTCCTCCTCTCTGTAGCTGATTCAGCATCTTTCCTTCTTTTTCTCTGGATTAGTCACAGAAGTCGTCTCAGCCAGCTGAGGATCATGTAGTACAAAGTCACTTGAGCTAGTGTTGGCTCTTCAGCCTCAGCACAGTACAAAGCAAATCTTCTCACAAAGCAAATTGTGAGGATGAGGCTGCTCATTGTCTAGTGAGGTTAAAAGATATTTGTGATGTCATAGTGGGATGTTGGGAACAGGTCAGTTCAAGGTTCTATCACTCCTCTTAGTCTGAGAGAAAAGATATAATGATTTGTCTTGCCTAGTATTTCTTTGTCCTAATTTATGTCTGCAATCTATTTTGTGGACATTTCCAAAGAAGGCATATTGGCTCATTAGTCAAGCTGGAAGCAACAGGGAGATATGAATGCATAGCTTTGCATATATGCCTGAATATATGCGACTGAGAGGGGATTGAAAGTGTAAGTGTTTACCCCCCCACACACCCTTTTTTCTTATGACACTGTTGTAAATACTAGGCATGTGTGAAGCCTCCTGAAGCGGTTTATTTTTCCATCTCCTAAACTTAAGCCATGTGTTTATGCGGCCTAATAGTTTTGAGTGTTGGCACATTTATGTTATGCAGCAATTCATTCAATATAATCAATTCCTTGTGTTAAACACATGCACCAGGCATCTTTATGTAGATTAGTGTTACACAGCATCATATAGTGTATAGTATTATGAATGTCTAAGCTCTGACCTGATTCAGATAGTGCAGAAATGTATTATTTATTTATTTATTTATTTTATTATTAAAACTTTTATACCGCCCTTCCAAAAGGCTCAGGGTGGTTTACATTAAAATACCATTAAAATCAGTTAATAAGTAAAACAAAAATGATAAAGCATAAAAACAATGATTAACAATTAAAAACATCATAAAACACCAATTAAATAATCAGAACAATTTAAAAACAAGTTTTTAAAAGCTGAGAAAGCCTGGTTGAAGAGATGTGTTTTCAGGTGTTTTTTGAAAATTGCCAGAGATGGGGAGGATCGTATCTCAGCAGGGAGCGCATTCCACAATCTCGGGGCAGCAGCCGAGAAGGCCCATCTCTGTGTAGCCACCAAACGAGTTGGCGGCAACTGGAGACGGACTTCCTCAAGTGATTGGTTATGTAACCATGACTTGGAAGCCAGTTGGTCGGGGGGCGGGGAATGATTTGGTAATGGCTGCTAGAACTTCATGTTAAAATTTTCAGTATTTAAACCAAACTGAATGTAATGTTCTCTAGTTTCAATAACACGTCTAGTTAAAATTAACTACAGAATATGATGTTTCTTAATCGGAGGATAGTGGTATGTAATTTGGCTCTCTCTCTCTTTCCCCCCCAAGAACACTAGAAAAAGGCACTCATTTACCATAATAGGCCCAAACATGTTTGGCACTTCCAAGATACTTTCCCAAATAGCAGTTATAAGCTCTGTGACTTGGAAGCCTGCTTTCCCTTACCTAGTTCTGTCATGATGAGTAGGAAAAGCCAACAACTTCTCCATGGATTACTTCTAGCAACTGGTACCCAAAGAGCAACATTCCAAGATGGAACTTATAGAGAAAGATGAAAAGAAAGATGTGGAATTATGATCCTGTGCATGTTTACTTGGAATACTTGCTTCCAGCTCCACATTTCAGGTGGATTGTGTTTACAATTCTCTATAAGTTCCAAAAGGACCTTTTTATTGCTACCACCATCATTTTTACTACTTTTGTGGCCTAATCTGAGGCTCCTTTGAGTTTGGTTGTGCCACTGAGTTTGTTCTGTATTTTGCTTTTATTTAATGAATGTTGTTTTTATTGTGTTTTATTAATTTGACTTTATTGTGGCTGTATACTTTTATTTTATCTTTATTGTGTACTATCTTGGATGCTATGCAGAAAGGGGGGCATGTAAGCTGGTTAATAAATAATTGCATCCTATGGAGTGCAGTAGGGTTTACTTCTAAGTGCACATATGATTGCAGATGTAGGGGAGCAAGACCATGGTGGCATTTGAAAGTAAGTGCAAAAAACTTAAAATAGAAGGAGAAAGCCAGTGAATAAAGTCAATGGTATCCTCCTTGGAGTGGAATAATTTGATGTGAAATTTGAAGAAAAATAACAAGTGGTGGTAGCATTTAAGATGAACACTTCTACCCATTAAAATTAGTTCTACCCATTAAAATTGGAGCTCACATTGGATGCAACCTTTTTGCTTTATTCCAAAGAAAGCAACAATATACACAATAATAACTCTTACTGAACTAACTACTGTTCATGGGTGTGCATGCATTCAGTTACTAGAGGTTGGTACATAACTAGATTTGTACCTATTCTCAGATGTTCACTCAGCTATAGATTCAGTGATAGTTTGTTTTCTCTCAGCCAAAGTCCCCATTAAATAAAAAAGAATCACATTATGTCTAGTTAACAGATAGTGAGAAACCAAAAAAGATCAAGATTTTAAGCCACATGTAAATATAAAATGCAAAGCCACATGCAAAGGCACATGCTGTATAAATTGATAATATGAGAGCTTTTTCTGATATTACCATTGTAGTGTGAAATCCACTGCAGTATGTACAGTATGTATGTATGTAGGTATGTAAAATAGTCCTATTCCTGTCTTTTTGAGGAAGAAACACAAGGCGGTTCACAGAATAGCACAAAAGAACAAAATCCAATAGTATTTCTGCGCTGGTCTGTGACTGTAATAAAATGTATCTATCAATAATATTCAAGCTATTGTCCAAGGCAAATGAGAGACAGCAGCGGCAATATACACAAGATATCTCCTGGGACAGTATAACCTGGGCACTGTTGGGGAGAAGGCCCTCTCATGTGTGACTATCAAGCTACCCACTGACAAAGGGGGATGATGCATAATGACCTCCCCAGATGACTTCAGAGCATGGTCATGTTCGTATGGGGGAGGGAAGTATTCCTTCCTGTGGCGTTTTGGGAATGTCAGAGCTCTGAGGTAATATGGATGGGCCAACAGTAGGGAAAGTAGGGCTTTCTCCTATACATCATCATGAGAATGTGAGAACAGCCCTGCTGGATCAGGCCCAAGGCCTGATCTAGTCCAGCATCCTGTTTCACACAGTGGCCCACCAGATGACTCTGAGAAGCCCACAGGCAAGAGGTGAGGGCATACCCTCTCTCTTGCTGTTGCTCACCTCCAACTGGTATTGAGAGACATACTGCCTCTGAGGCTGGAAGGTTGTGGGCTTCCTTGTTTGTGGGCTTTCCTGATGTATCCAGTTGGCCACTGTGTGAAGCAGGATCCTGGGCTAGATGAGTCCTCGGCCTGATCCAACAGAGCTTTTCTTAAGTTCTTATAATTCTTCAGAGAAATAGAGGGAATTATGCTGTGGCAAGGAGCCACAATGTGACCCCCCCCTTGCAGTTCTTTTGACATTACATAAGAACAGCCCTGATGGATCAGGCGAGAGGCCTATCTAGTCCAGCATCCTGTTTCCCATAGTGACCCCCACACATGCCTCTGAGAAACCCACAGGCAAGAGATGAGGGTATGCCCTCCTGCTGTTGCTCCCCTGCATCTAGTGTTCAGAGATATCTTGCCTCTGAGGCTGGAGGTAGACTCTAGCCACCAAGATTAGTCGCCATTGATGAACCTGTTCTCCATGAATTGGTATAAGTCCCCTTTAAAGCCATTCAAGCTGGTGGCAATCACCACTAGGGATGTGTGAACCGGTTCGAATTTGAACTGGTTTGAATTTGAACCACGGTGGTTTGAAGGTTCGAATTCGAACTGAACCAGCCATTAGGTTCGAGCTGCAGATTCAAATTTGAACCGAACCAGGGGGTGGTTCGATTCGAACCAGTTTGAAAATGTTTGATCTGGTTTGGACATCCAAAAAATGGTAGGTTGGTAGCTGGCACCCAGGGGTACCTGCCACCCAAACCCCAAAGCAATCGGACACTTGTACGATTTTTAATGAATTTTTTGAAATTATTTTTATTTTTTTCTCATAGGGTATAATGGGACTCGAACCAGGCCATTATACCTTATTGTGGAGCATCCATGGGTGCCAACAACCAACCAAACCCTGAAGGAATTGGACAGTACTATGATTTTTTATGAATATTTGAAATATTTTTGATTATTTTTCTCATAGAGTATAATGGGACAAGAACTAGTCCATATCCCCTATTGTGGAGCACCTAGGGGCACAAAAGCAGGGTGGGTGGTAGACAGACAGGGGTGCCTACCACCCACAAAACCCCAAGGCAATTGGACACTCCTCTGATTATTGCTGAATTGTTAAAGTATTTTTGAATTCCTCATAGGGAATAATTAGGATTGCAGCAAATGTATAGCTTCACGTCAGAGGGAAAGGGGTGTCGTAGAGTGGAGTGTGGTGGGTGGTAGTTCCTAGGGTGGGCAAGGAAGCTATCAGAATTATTTGAAAGGAATTGGGCAACGGGCTGATTTTTAAGTGATTTTTGAAGTTTATGTGTCTTTAAGGTTAGCAATGAGAGTGGATTCATGGTTTGTCATTGAAAATCTTATATGCTACCAAATAATCTACACTCAGAACACTTCAGAAACAACAAAGCCCAGTACCCCATGGGTTAGCAACCCATAGGGGTGGTTGGCACCCTCTTTGCACTAGACCACCACTCACTCTGGGCCACCCCAGCACTCCACACGTGGCTTTAAGGTTTTTCTCCATAGGGAAGAATGGAGGTTTCAGCAGCCCCATAACTGCACTTGGGGGGTGCTGGGGTGGCCCAGAGCGAGGGTGCCAACCACCTCCATGGGTTGCTAACCCATGGGGTACTGGGTTTTGTTGTTTCTGAAGTGTTCTGAGTGTACATTCTTTGGTAGCATATAGGATTTTCAATGACAAACCATGAATCCACTCTCATTGCTAACCTTAAAGACACATAAACTTCAAAAATCACTTAAAAATCAGCCCGTTGCCCAATTCCTTTCAAATAATTCTGATAGCTTCCTTGCCCACCCTAGGAACTACCACCCACCACACTCCACTCTACGACACCCCTTTCCCTCTGACGTGAAGCTATACATTTGCTGCAATCCTAATTATTCCCTATGAGGAATTCAAAAATACTTTAACAATTCAGCAATAATCAGAGGAGTGTCCAATTGCCTTGGGGTTTTGTGGGTGGTAGGCACCCCTGTCTGTCTACCACCCACCCTGCTTTTGTGCCCCTAGGTGCTCCACAATAGGGGATATGGACTGGTTCTGGTCTCATTATGCTCTATGAGAAAAATAATTGAAAATATTTCAAATATTCATAAAAAATCATAGTACTGTCTGATTGCTTCAGGGTTTGGGTGGTTGTTGGCACCCATGGGTGCTCCACAATAAGGTATAATGGCCTGGTTCGAGTCCCATTATACCCTATGAGAAAAAAATAAAAATAATTTCCAAAAATTCATAAAAAATCGTACAAGTGTCCGATTGCTTTGGGGTTTGGGTGGCAGGTACCCCTGGGTGCCAGCTACCATCCTACCAATTTTTGGGTGTCTTAACCAGTTCAAACCAGTTTGAATCGGTTCAAACTGGTTCGAATTCGAACCAAACCAGGGGGAGGTTCGAGCAAAACCAAAACCGAACCACCCCCTCCTGGTTCGAACCTGGTTCAAATTTGAACCAAACCGGGCAAACCGGTTTTGTCCACATCCCTAATCACCATACCCCCTGGCAAAGAACTGTTTGAAAAAGTACTTCCTTTTGTTGGTCCTAAATTTCCTGGCAATCAGTTTCATGGGATAACCCCTGGTTCTAGTGTTGTGGGAGAAGAGGAGAAATGTCACTCTCTCCACTCTCTCTACTTCATGCATCATTTTATAAACTTCTACCATGTCTCCCTGTAGTCGCCTCTTCTCCAAACTAAAAAGCCCCAGATGCTGTAGCCTTGCTTATAAAGAAGGTACTCTAGGCCCCTGATCATCTTGGTTGCCCTCTTCTGCACTTCCGTGGATTTGTAGCTGACACACAGAGGTGCTATTCGCACGATCTGCAAAAATCAGGCTAGGAGAGCCTAGCCCGATTTTTGCAGATCATAAGAACCACCGGGCTCGGCTGCAAGGCCGGTGGTTCTAGAGCAGGTAACCCGCTCAAGAACCCCTGCCGTAAAACCTGGTTTTGTAGATCGTGAGTAGCCATGGCGCAGCTTCGCACCATGCCTACTCATGAGGAGACCCCCAGAGGGGAGGTGAAAAGCTGCCTCCTGGCTCTGGGGGTCTCGCCAGCATGCCCTGCATGCTCAGTCAGGGCATGCTGGAGCGTATGGGAGCCAATCAGCCCCCGCTCTGTTTGAGTATTGCTTGTTTACTTTTTTGGTTTCATACAATATCATCATAGGTATTTTATTCATAAGGGAAAACAGTTCTAAAGTCACCTACATCAGCTTTGTAGCCAGCGTATCAACCAGTTGATTTAGACTAGGTTTCTATATATGTGCTCATATGAATATGTAGTATATGCACTTTTTTCTTTCTTTTAATTTACAATTTTTATTGGCATTATGTGGTTCCCCCTCCCATCCCCATTGTGCTTATTTTTCAAGTTGAGGTAATAATACACTCTGGAAGAGTCCCTTAGTTGATGGCATTGTCTTTACATGATCCTTAGCATGATGCTTTTCCAAACAAACCAGGTAGAATCCAATTTAGTAATTCAGATAGAATTTACTGAGGGCCAGGCTAACTCACCTGGTGCGCTCCTGATTTTCACTCATCTGTGAGCAGAAATCCTGGTTAAATCCTCTGAAAAAGGTTGTGTGTTGTGCAGAAGGTAGGCCAGATCTGAGCCTAGACTAGAAATCATAGTTTAGCCCGCATCAATCACCACAGCACACAGTAGTTTTTGGAGAATTTAACTGGGATTTCCACTCACAGACAAGTGAAAAATGGGAGCATGTCATATGAGTTATCCTGGATAAGCAGCTAGTTAGCCCAGTTCTTGGTCATGTGAATCAGTCCTGAAATGGCTAAAACAAATGCTTCTGTAGGCTCCTTTTAAAAGTAAAGATGCCTGTTTGGATGCCTTTTTTTTAAAAAAATGGAGTATTTTCTAGTTGTGGAACTCATCTACAGTTCTTTCAATCAAGTACATGAAATGTATATAGCATCTGTAGAAGTATCAATTCATGTGTTTTTTACAGTTGTTATTTTTTTTAAATTCTGCCTCTCCACCCCCTGTAACTCTCAAAACTCCTTGAACATTAACAACTGGTTCCTTGTTCAGAAATCCTGCTGAGACATTTCCTTGCTTTTAAGTTCGAAAGCTCACTCTGACTCAAAACAGTGTTAGAGGCACAACACAAAGTCAGAATTAATTGTCGCAGCAAACTTCAGCTTCCCCTGTTTAGGTATACAGGTGTTTTATTGAAGGGACTGGGCATTCAAATTGAGCTGTGAATTCAAAATAGAGTTGTTGTTTTTTTAATCTGAGCTCAGAATATTTTAAAAGTTCAAAATTGCCTTTTGAATGTAGTGGGTTTTATTCATTCAGATGGTACAAAGGCACTGATAGCTCCAAGGGATAGTGGGTGCTTCTTCCCAAAATATTTCCCACTCCCCCATCTACCGGAATAGAACTTCACAGCAAATTGTCAGACAATATAGTCATAGATATATTATGGCCCGATAGCTTGAATTTTAATTACTTTAAAAGGTCTCAGTTGTTTAAAGAAGCCTCATTCACTCTACCCTAGAACAAGCAGCAGAAGGCAGGGCTGCCAGGTAGGTAAGAGACTCCTCCAGCCTCTCAGGAGCCAGGCCAATCCCTTAACTTCCTTCCTTGCCAGGATTTGGGCTGGGTGAGACTACATGACTATTCCCACGATCAACTAATTCGGGAGCCATGTGCACTTCCAATTGGCCATTGTGAGAATTCTACAAGCAAGGTATGAAGAGGGGGAAATGCCCGTTTGAAAGCTGGGCTCAGTTAGGGAGGTGCAGGGAGTGCTTTCTCTCCACCTTTACTCTAGAGTTGGGTACAAATTCTGGGTTCACTGCTCCCACCTGCCTCTATACCCCACTCACCTCATCAATACTGATTGATCATGAGAACAGTCCTTGTGTGCACGGTCATCTCCCCAGCAGATTTCAGTTACTCTGTTACTGGTCCCTCGCACCCACTCTAGTCTTTCTTCCTGCATGGCCTTGAAGAGAAAATTAGCCTAGAAAGTAGACTGGAAGGTTTGACTAATCGAAAAAGACAGTGGGTCTGTTCACATGAGCAGCCCTACCTGGGCCTGCACAGCCCTACTCAGGGCACGAGTGTGCTATTCTACTATTCTACCTCAGTCCCTGGTCATGGGTCTGCTTGGACTGCCAGCAGCCCAAGCAGCCACAGATCCAGATGGCTAGAGTGCCCACCCCATTGGTGCATTGTGAGATGCGGGAGGCCACAGCCTGCTTTTCTCCACCCCCTCACTACTCAATGATCACTTATACCCAAGTCATGTGGGCATGTGATGTGAGTGATCACAGAGCACTGCAGATCATGGGGGGGAAGGAAGGTTATGTCCTGCGTCTCCCGCCCTCCCCAATCCTACCTGGCATGGTTGTGAGAATGACTTTAGTATTTAGTTGAGGAATCTGGCTCATTTCTGAAGAAACTTGAAAATGTTAAGCAAGCTTCATTAATAAGTTAAACATTTGTCTGGTCAATGACCAAAATAGAGACTCCATTCCAATAAGTTAAACTAGTGGTGAGAGTGTTGGGCTAGGACTGGGAAGACCCAAGTTCGACTACCCATTCAACCATGAAACTCACTGGGTGACTCTGGGCCAGTCATGTATCTCTCAGCCTAACCTACCTTACAGGGTTGTTGTGAGGATAAAGATAAGCATGTACTCCTTGAAGGAAGAGCAGGATATAAATGTAAAACATAATAAATAAAATTAATAATATAAGCACTGAACATATAGCAAAATCCTTTCTCTCCAATAATGTTCTTTGCCACTTTTTGTGCTCCCTGAAACGAGTGGTCTAGAGTTGCCCCTGTACAGATGGCTACCTTTTCAGCCAAATAAGTGTTTGCATTCAGTTTCTGAATTTTTCAAGTTCTGTTCAGGATGCTGCGTTTTACTAGCTGTGAAATCAACAGAGCACTAGATGAAAGAACAAAATGTTTGAAGTGCCCCTACTTTGTTCTGTACCTTAGCTGGTGTTATGAGTCCTCAGTGAGGATGCTATAAATTTGTTAGGCTCATGGCTTTCCATGTATCCCTTATCAACCTATAATCTCCTGATTGTTGCCTCTTTTTCAACAGCTGAGGAACAGTAATCCACACTTGCTTATCTCTCTTAATCACAGCCTCACAGTGCTAGGGCTTCCTGAGCCTTTAATTCCCTCTTAGAGGCATAACAGAGTGGAAAGTAAACAAAGACAAATTTGCAACCTTCAACATTGCTAATTTGCTCTGATGTCAGAATATTTAAACAGATGAGGGCTTGGGAATTATTTGATCAAGGCTGCTTTTAAACCCAGAGCATGGGGAAGAGGCTGAGTCTGGGAAGGTTGTGCAAAATGACAGCTTTCCCAAGAGAGGCTTGCTGAAGGTTTTCTCTTTCAACAACAGTAGCTTCATCATTTAAAACTCTCTCCAGTTGCTGTGCTGCTAAAGTGCATTTTTTATTGGATTTTTAAAAAAACTATCTTAAAACAGCACTTCTGAGAACACTTCTTTTCTGCCTTTGCATTTCTGGATACATTGAAACATATACTAGCATTGCCTTTTGTTCCAGTTAATTGGGGTGACGTTAAAATAACACTTTTGACACTTTTTGCTCTCTCTTTTTGGTGCTTTTTTTTTTTTTTTTGGCCTTGTACAGCTTGTTAACACATGGAGAAAAAAGCTATTCAGTTCGTCCTTGTTTCATGTTTACAAACACACTCAGTGGTAATTGTACCTCAAAATCTCTTTGAATTGACTTTCAGTTTTTATTTTGTGAACATGTAAATTATTCAGGCTGGCTGTATAGGTGGGAATGCTGGCTGTATTCATAGATGATCGGTGCCATGAAAACAATTTTGATAGTGGAAATTTTAGAACTCCTGCCTGTATTAGATATGCAATTACAGAATTAATTAACTTGCGTGTAATTTTTTGTGATGATATACTTTCCCCCTTTCATTCCTTCTCTGCACCCACTTACAAGAGCAACGGGTAAATAAGAATCTAAAATCACTGGGTAGTTTTTTAAAAGCCATGTTGCTATATTTCTCCCATTACTCGGCTACTTAGAGGAGATTTAATCAAATGTATATCTGCGGGCCCCCCATTAATGTTTACTGTGTGTTCAGTTTATGCATCAGCATTTGGATTGTCCATAAATAGGCTTAATTCACCATGTTTGCTGTTGTTAAAGTCAGGATTCTCTTCAGTAATACATTTTGGACTGCATCAGTGTCAGCTCAAGTAAGTGGGAATTACGTGCTGGCAACTTGCTTTAAAAGAAAAGGGAAATAATTGGTCTTGAATGGTTGCAACATGCCTGTCTGAAACATGCACAAAGATGACAAAGAACGGTGGTTTTTTAAAATAGTGAATATGTATGCCTTTTGCACATTCTTGGTAGAGATGTGCAGAAAGTAGCGTTTTGCACTTGGTTGTATGCATGTGATGACAGCATTTGATTATTTGTGTTTCTTCTCACTCCACCTCTCCTCTCTCCTCCCCTTTCTCTCTCTCTCTCCTCTCTCTCCAGCTGGTGTAAATGACTGCTGCTGCCTCCCAGACCAAGATAACCTGCTCAGTCAGCTGGAGCCCCCTGTGGACAGCTGTCTCTCTTTCAGCTGATGGAAACTGCTACTAACCACTGAATGGGGGAGAGTGGAGTATCACCCACAGTACCAGCAGCCGCCGAAACAGCAACGGCTGCAGCAGCAGCAGCAGTGACGGCAGCAAGCAGTAAGGGCTCTATTGTTCCCTGGTGTTAAACAGTTTTTCCTTTTCAACTACACAATAGCTGGAAAGCCATTTCCATCCTGCCCTCCCTGTGAAGAAATTCTGAAGGGGAGAAAAATTACTCACGCAAGGGTTATCCATTGTGCTGCAGATTTTGACACGGAAGCAGGCTTCTCTGGAAGGCATGGGGCTGGGAGAGAAGAGCACAGCTTCAGTCGGTGGTCCAGGGGCTCCTGTTCTTTCACTCAAATGTATTGGAGTGCTGATGGTTCTTCTGCTTGGAATCTGGGAAGCTAAGACGCAAAGTGAATTTGAAACTTCATCTGTGTATTTATGGAAGACTGGTAAGTGAAAGCGAGAGGCATATTACTGTATTGCCTTTGAGTTGAATCTTGAACATTGGCTATTGATGCTCCTCTCTCATACATGTCCCCTGGATTATTTTATTGGAGAATTTCAATCTGTGCCATTTAATGACAGATGGCTTTCTAGGCTCTACTTTGATTATTTAACCTTTCTGTTGTTTTCTAATCACTCAATAACCTATGTTTACAAAGTGCATGCTAAGTTATTAGAAGGGGCAAACAAAAAAATAATAATAGCAGTGCTTGCTAATGTGCTAAAATGTTAAGAAATTCACAAAGAAAAGATGAGATCCTGTGTATGTTTCCTTTTACACTGGCATAAAATGCATTCAGAGCAATAAGGTATGGGGAGTTGGGCTGTTAAAATTTAGGTTTGTTGTATGGTGTATGTGGGACACGCAAAAGCTAATGATGGATTAGGAGAAATAATCCAAGGGTTGTTAGATCTCATAGCCAAAGAGCCCATGGCAAATGGACTGTATGGAATCAGCATCATACCAGACAGATTATTTCCCTGACTCTGGTACTAAGGAGTAATGTGTCTGATTTCAAAGACTGTACTGTCACTGCTGCATTCATTCCTAACTTTTCCAGTAAAAAACAGTGCTTTATCTATGTGAATTTACTGCATTGATCTCTAGCTTTTAATGATAATTAGTGACACTGGTATATTTCTTCAAACACCTACTTTCTGTTTCAAAGAAACTCCAGTCTTTTTGAGAGCAAAACCTTATATTTAAACGATCAGTTGACTTGCAGTGTTTCAGAAAGAAGTATTGCCAGTAGAAGTGTTAGGAATAAATCAGTAAGATAAGTGTTATTATTTGAGAATGTTACTTATTGATGGAGACTTAGGGGGGGAAAGTCTATTAAGTGTTACATACTGGGGTGGGGGAAGCAGGTCTGGGTCTCATTGCTGGCTGAAGGACACTCTTGGCCTTTTTCCAAAGAGACAGATCAATTTACAATTACCCTGATATCCTGAATTTTTAAAGACTGCATCCATCCAGCAGCTCAAGAAGGAGATTAAAGAGGAATTCAATGCAACTAGAAGGCAGGCTCTCCTAATAATACTAGAAGAAGAGATATTTGAAAGGGGGAGGAGAACCCTCTACATCATTGCCTTGATTCTGAAAGATCAATGATATAGTGAGAGTGGTACAGACTGACCCTGTGTTGTTTCCTTTCATTGAACTATAGGAAAATTTATGACATTGTCTCCTATCCAATTGACACCAATGGACAGTTTAGAATTGCAGAAAATGCATAAAGCAAGTGATTCAACTTCAAGGTTTCTTGCTCTTGTTAGAAAGCCATATTATTAAACTTAAGTGTGTTAACAGAGTGGTGACTCTTAAACTAACCCAAAAGCAATCTATAGAATAGTTCAACACCTTTTCACTCTTCCCGCCATTTACTGAGTATTTATTTATTTATTTATTTATTGCATTTATAAACCTCCCCATCCAAAGGCTCTAATAGCCTTTAATAGCTGGTATATAATACTTTAAACAAAACACAAATAACTTTGTAGTCTTGAGTTGGTAATGAATGCATTTAAGAATTTAGTGATGAGATTGTGTAATCCAGAAGGGCAGCCAAGTGCAATAAATCCAGTATATTCCATACCTATGCATAATGCTGTCTCATAGAGATAGTTGAGAGTCATTTTGGGGAAGGGAAGGATAAATATTCAGCACGTGGCTGTAAATGGTATCATTTGTCCTGTGTGACACCTGCCACTTTGTGATTTGCACTTTATGTAGACTCAATTTTTTTCATAGTGGATCTTTTGATACCTTTCCTTTTTGTGCTTAGCTAATAGGATAGTGGCAGGTTGCCAATTCTGAACCACATGTACTTCTCCCATTGACTCTAATGTTCCTTGGATTTTTGATAACATTCACTCTTGGAAGTGTAGTTTCTCAGCAAGGACTGACCGTCTTGAGGTCAGACAACTAAAGAAACCATTGAATCTCCTTGGAAAAGACATTGATGTCCTGCATGTGCTCATTATGAGATTAGCAGGGAAAAGCTAAGCAAAAAACAAAACATTTCCCCACTTTCCAAGCTGGTCAAGCTATCTGGGGCCATCACCCAGGGTTAAAGCTCTTTTCCTCTAGCAGCCATCAAGTCCAAGACAGACCTTTATTTTCACCTGCCCTACAGAGGCATATCTAGGGAAAATAGAGCCTAGGGCAAGCACTGAAATTGCTCCCCCTGTCCAAACATCTGACACCCATCTTTCAGATAACTTTACCATAATATCAGCTGAAAAATACAAGTCAAGCTTGTTAAATAGTTTTTGAAAGATTAAAAGATTAGCAGTGGATGTAGCCAGACCAAAAAATGCTGGGAAACTACAAATTTCAGTATGCTGGGGCTCATGCAATACCCAAATACTATGTGGAGGTGTACTTGGAAAACTAAACAGAAGTGCCTGTCTAATTCTCTACTATGCATTGTAGCATCACTATTACATAAGTTTTAAAAATAAATGGAGAATTTGACTTTTCCCAGATACTCTGAAAATAATTCAAGGATATGCAGAGTAAACTGTGTCACTGCTTGGAATATATTCTAGTCTTTCAGAAAGACAGTTAAAATGAGAGAAAGAGAGCAAGAAATTCCCAGTGGGCCTTAATCCTAAGGATTTCACACTGATTCAAAGACAAACTCACCATTAATAGCCATATTATTAAGACATCACATTTAACTCATTTATCACAAGAAGCAAAATAAGAGCAAATGAATACAATCCTAGCTCATAAGCTTCAGCTCAGTATTCACAAACCTAGATTTTCTGTACATAGTGCCAGTCTGAATATGTGCACAGTGACTTATATTTTTTTTAAAAATTTTTTTTAACCTGTAGCCCCTTTGGGGGGCTTCCTAAGGGCTGTGAGGAGTCTGCAAAGGTTCCCCCTCCCCCCCCTCTAGGGCCTCACAGCGACCATTTGAGCATGTGCGGTGGCCATTTTTAAAAATGACTTTTAAAAAATGGCTGCTGAAAACAAGATGGCCGCCACACATGCTCAAATGGCCTCTGTGAATCCTGGCATGGCCTAGGGCCTCACAGAGGCCATTTGAGCATGCGTGGTGGCCATTTTGTTTTTGGTGGCCGTTTTTAAAATCTTTTTAAAAAATTTTAATTTTCAAAAATGGCGCCCCCCTTCAAGTGGCGCCCGGGGCACGTGCCCTGCCTGCCCTACCCTAGATACGCCCCTGCTGCCCTAACAGGTGAAAATTAGAAAATATTTAAGATTGAACATTGTACATTTACTTTCATCTGCCCTAACAGATCTATCATCCATTAGCTTACTGTGAAGGACAATGCATACTCAATTCTTTGGAAGGCGAAAGCATACTCAGTAAAACCTCAGTGCTACCAGGCTTCCAAAATATTGTACTGCTTTGCAAACCACCAGTCCTCTGTAGGCAGTGTTGGCAAGGAACATTAGGGATATGCTAAAATCCTCAGTATTGTAGACATGTTTTTGTATTTTCAAAAGGTTGAAGATGTAGTTTACAGCTTCTCATTTGGTGGAGATCATGTTTGGTGTAGAACAAATTTTGGATGCATTGTTGATCCCCCTGCCCTGTCCACTGTGTACTGGTTTATGTGTTTAGTGTCCTCTGAGTGCAAGTACTGCCCTGGACCAGACCTGTGTTGGGCTTTTTGCTAACCCAGAAGTTGTTTGAGCAATAATTTGTCAGTAATGACTTAATATTTCAGTGATTAAAAACAGATAACTGCATCAAACACAAAACTAATAGAAAAGAGAAGTTGTGTTAGACTAATAGTTCTTATAAAATGTCTCTCTAAAGAGAAATAAGTTATATTTTTTGCTTTGTTTTGTTATGCAGTTGTAGTAAATTCACTCACAGTTTTGATATCATTCTGCTCTACAATACAACTATAATATTTGTTGGCATGGGGGAAGCATTGGATGAAATATGTTAACGCCTAACTAAAAGACATTCAGCAGCTCCATAGCTTGTATGGAGAGCTCTGCACACTTAGGGATTTCCCTGGTCTCACCTATGAGAGTAAGGGAATGCTTTGTGTAAGTAATCCTCTTACATATGTGGAACCTTTTGCTTTATGCACAGACTAAAAGGTGTTTCCTGGAAAGTAATGGGCAGTGGTGGTTGGAGAAGCAGCTTCCTCGTGGGAGCTCTCTGCTGTTGGTGGGCAATTGAGAGATAACAGAATTTCCACCCTTATGAAATAGTGGAAGCAGCTTGTGCTGACTTCCTAGCAGTACCTGATACAGGTGCAGGTTAGGGATACAGTATGTGAACCAGTTCTGGTTCGAAGTGAGTTCTACTCGAATCAAGGTGGTCCAAGTGGTCCAAAAGCGGGTGCCGGTCTGAGTTTGAATTGGACCAGCCCCGGTTGGAGCCAAACCAGTTCAGGGTTCTGCTTGTAAAGGGGAATCTGGTAAGGATTCCCCTTTATGAACAAAGGGACAGGGGGCTTCCCTAAGGTTAAAATAAAGAAATAGGGGAGTCAAGACCTTACCCCAAGCAGGTGATGGCGGTGGCAGCTCCCCTCAACTCCCTTCTGGCCTCCTCTAGGACAGTTTGGGCCGTCTGCAGCCCAGTTTGGGCCGTCTGCAGCCCAGTTTGGGCCGTCTGCAGCCCAGTTTGGGCCGTCTGCAGCCCAGTTTGGGCCGTCTGCAGCCCAGTTTGGGCCGTCTGCAGCCCAGTTTGGGCCGTCTGCAGCCCAGTTTGGGCCGTCTGCAGCCCAGTTTGGGCCGTCTGCAGCCCAGTTTGGGCCGTCTGCAGCCCAGTTTGGGCCGTCTGCAGCCCAGTTTGGGCCGTCTGCAGCCCAGTTTGGGCCGTCTGCAGCCCAGTTTGGGCCGTCTGCAGCCCAGTTTGGGCCGTCTGCAGCCCAGTTTGGGCCGTCTGCAGCCCAGTTTGGGCCGTCTGCAGCCCAGTTTGGGCCGTCTGCAGCCCAGTTTGGGCCGTCTGCAGCCCAGTTTGGGCCGTCTGCAGCCCAGTTTGGGCCGTCTGCAGCCCAGTTTGGGCCGTCTGCAGCCCAGTTTGGGCCGTCTGCAGCCCAGTTTGGGCCGTCTGCAGCCCAGTTTGGGCCGTCTGCAGCCCAGTTTGGGCCGTCTGCAGCCCAGTTTGGGCCGTCTGCAGCCCAGTTTGGGCCGTCTGCAGCCCAGTTTGGGCCGTCTGCAGCCCAGTTTGGGCCGTCTGCAGCCCAGTTTGGGCCGTCTGCAGCCCAGTTTGGGCCGTCTGCAGCCCAGTTTGGGCCGTCTGCAGCCCAGTTTGGGCCGTCTGCAGCCCAGTTTGGGCCGTCTGCAGCCCAGTTTGGGCCGTCTGCAGCCCAGTTTGGGCCGTCTGCAGCCCAGTTTGGGCCGTCTGCAGCCCAGTTTGGGCCGTCTGCAGCCCAGTTTGGGCCGTCTGCAGCCCAGTTTGGGCCGTCTGCAGCCCAGTTTGGGCCGTCTGCAGCCCAGTTTGGGCCGTCTGCAGCCCAGTTTGGGCCGTCTGCAGCCCAGTTTGGGCCGTCTGCAGCCCAGTTTGGGCCGTCTGCAGCCCAGTTTGGGCCGTCTGCAGCCCAGTTTGGGCCGTCTGCAGCCCAGTTTGGGCCGTCTGCAGCCCAGTTTGGGCCGTCTGCAGCCCAGTTTGGGCCGTCTGCAGCCCAGTTTGGGCCGTCTGCAGCCCAGTTTGGGCCGTCTGCAGCCCAGTTTGGGCCGTCTGCAGCCCAGTTCGGGCCGTCTGCAGCCCAGTTCGGGCCGTCTGCAGCCCAGTTCGGGCCGTCTGCAGCCCAGTTCGGGCCCGGGTGCATGTGTGGAGACCCAAACCAGGCTGCAGCCAGCTTGGTTTGTTGCAGGGAAGGTCAGCGGAGGTTGAGGGGAGCCACTGCCATCTACTCTGCTGCCACTTGCTCAGGGTAAGGTCCCCTGACTCCCCTATCTCTTCGTTTTAACCTTAGGGAAGCCCCCTGCCACTTTGCTCATAAAGGAGAATCCTTACCAGATTCCCCTTTACAAGCAGAACCCTGAACCAGTCCGATGGTCAAACTGGGCCTGATTTAGCAGGACTGAGTCGGGTTGGAATTGACCTGGTCGGTTCTGTGCACATCCCTAGTGCTGGCTGCTGACATCTGTGAGGGTGGTTAACCAGACAAAAACCAACTTCCACAGTTCAGAGACACTCCCTGGACCCATCATGAGTTAAGCTCAGTCATCCTCTGAAGATTAGATCCAGCTCTTAATAGGCTCCCCAACCAGTGTTCCCCCTAACAGGGATTCCCAAATGTTGACTACAACTCCCAGAATCCCCATCTGCAATAGCTTTTGCTTGAGGATTCTGGGAGTTGTTGTCAACAACAGCTGGGAATCCCTGTTAGAGGGAACACTGTTCCCAACACAGCTGATTTCTTTCTTTTCTTATCTAAACTTCCAAGGTGGCTACAGTTGGGTCTCTGGTAGACCTTCAGCACTGCTACAGCAGCATTGTGGACACAAGGATCCCTGGAAAATTTGGCTTCCTTGGATCATGACATCCAATTAGGGGCATCAAGAGCGATGAGAACTACATCACACATGGATTATTGTGCTTAGGACATCATTGCTGTGCTTACCACAGTCTCTTAGCTGTAGGGATACATGATGTCAGGAGCTATAGGAATGGCATTTTCATGGATCAATGTGAATGGAATACTGCTGAAGACATGAAGTTCTAAGGGAGGTCCTGCAATGAGACTGTCTAATTAGGAGGCCTCACTACTGCCAGATAAGTTAAGTTTTTTTCTGTTCTGTAGGTCTGGCTACCTCCATGAACCAGGCCCACAAATTTTGGCCATCAGTACCATATCAGGGGATGAATGCTCATAGTGATTTTTGGCAATATCTACCTACCTAGAGATGGGAAATAGGTGATAGTGCCACAGTGCTTACAGCTTTCTATGTATTATGACCCCTTCTTTATTCCTACCCCCAAACAATTAGAGTAAAATTGCAGAGGGAAGGGATAGGGTAGAATCAGGGTAACAATGAACAAATCCTTATACTCTCCATGGAGTAAGCTTTGGAGGACATTCCTGCCACTTTTCATTTCTATCCCTCTCACAACATTGATGAAATTTTACAGTAGTTCTTGTGTTTTTACATTTTTAAAACATATCATTGCAAATTTGACTGCTGCAGGCCCAATGGTCAGGACACTGAAAGCATGATACCACACTGAAAGTATTTATTTATTTATTTAGCATATTTTTATACCACCCAAAACTTACGTCTCTGGATGGTTTACAACAAAATAAAAACAGAAAAAGTACAACATCAGTTAAAACAAAAACAAAAAGTTTAAAACATTACAACAATTTAAAAATTTTAAAACAATATTTTAAAACAGCATTAAAACCATTAAAGCAATATTAATTAAAAGCCTGGGTGAACAGATGGGTCTTTAAAGACTTTTTAAAAGCTGTCAGAGATGGGGAGGCTCTTATTTAACTAGGGAGTGCATTCCAAAGCCTTGGGGCAGCAGCAGAGAAGCAGACGAGCCGGTGGCAACTGCAGACGGACCTCTCCTGATGATCTCAATGGGGGGCAGGGTTCATGACGAAGAAGACGCTCTCTTAAATACCCAGGGTCCAAGCTGTTTAGGGCCTTATAGGTTATATATAACCAACACCTTGTATTTTGCCCGGACATATATCGGCAACCTGTGTAGCTCCTTCAATACGAGAGTAATATGGTCTCTCCAAAATGACCCAGAGACCAACCTGGGTCATCTTGGTCTGCATTCTGGACCAACTGTAGTTTCTGGACTACATACAAGGGCAGCCCCACATAGAGTGCATTGCAACAATCCAGTCTGGAGGTTACCAGCAGTTGTACCACTGTTTTGAGGTCGTTTATCTCAAGAAACAGATGCAGTTGGCGTCTCAGCCGAAGCTGATAGAAGGCACTTCTGGCCACCGCCTCAACCTGGGACACCAGGAGGAGACTTGGATCCAGAAGCACCCCTAGACTGCATACCTGTTCCTTCTGGGGAAGTGTGACCCCATCCAGAACAGGCAGATCAAAATTGTGTCTCAAGTTTCAACCACGCACAATGAGTACCTCTGTCTTATCTGGATTCAGTCTCAGTTTGTTATCCCTCATCCAGCCCATCACCGACTCCGGGAAGGCATTTAGGGAGGTTATTCTCTCTCCTGATGTTGCTGACATAAAGAAATAGATTTGAGTATCATCAGCATACTGATTGTACCCTGCACCAAATCTCCTGATGATCTCTCTCAGCGGTTTCATGTAGATGTTAAACAACATCGGAGACAATATGGAGCCCTGAGGCATACAAAACCATACAAAAGTTTAGATTTTGAAGAACAACAATCTCCAAGGGACACCCTCTGGAAACTGCCCTAGAGGTAGGAGCGGAACCACCTCAAAGCAGTCCCTCCCATTCCCAACCTCCTCAGATGCTCCAGAAGGATCCTGTGGTCAATAGTATCGAAAGTATTGTCAATAGTATTGCAGGTTGATAGTATTGCAGTTCTATCACTGCTTTTTCATCTCTAGCGGTGTAGACCTTGTCAAAAAACACAATGACCATTTGTTGCCCCAGAGGGCTCATGTACTAAAAGGAAGTAGTGGGGGAAAGGTTGAGAGTGGGGAGACGTCCAGGCCACATTGTGCTCCTGATTGTATTAGGAACATAGGAAACTGCCATATACTGAGCCAGGTCTATCTAGCTCTAGGGATGTGCATGGTCTGGACCGGCACCGAGGGGGGGGTCTACCTTTAAGGGCGGGGGGGTAGAACTTACCCCTCCCGCCGCTCTTCCCCCTCCGGCACAGTAGTTTAAAGCGAAGTTTTTGGGGCGGCAGCGTTCCTCGCTGCCGCCCTGCCCCTGTTGTCGCTTGTTAATCTCCGTAATAGTAGCACGCATGCGTGCGTGCCGCCACTCATGCAAGCGTGCTGCTATTACGGAGACTAACAAGCAACGTCAGGGGCAGGGGCGGCAGCGAGGAACGCTGCCGCCCCAAAAACTTCGCTTTAAACTACAGCGCCGGAGGGGGAAGAGCGGCAGAAGGGGTAAGTTCTACCCCCCCGCCCTTAAAGGTAGACCCCCCCTCGGTGCCGGACCGCCGGAACGGTCTGGCTCCGAACCGGTTCAGAGGCCTCCAACATGGCCTCTGGACTGGTTCGTGCACACCCCTATCTAGCTCAGTATTATCTTCACAGACTGGCAGCGGTTTCTCCAAGGTTGTAGGCAGGAATCTCTCTCAGCCCTATCTTGGAGGAGCCAGGGAGGGAACTTGGGAACTTTCTGCTCTTCCCAGAGCGGCTCCTTCTCCTGAGGGGAGATCTTCCGGTGCTCACACTTCTAGTCTCCCTTTCAGATGCAACCAGGGCAGACCCTGCTTAGCTAAAGGGACAAGTCATGCTTGCTACCACAAGACCAGCTCTCCTCTCCTTTGCCTTGGCTCTGAATAGCACCATGCTTCAATGAGCTTAACTGAGGTCTGAATTAGTTATGTTCATGGAACCAGTGGAGGGGGGCATGCCTTTAAGTGCGGGGGAGGGTGGCCTTACCCCTTCTCCTCCCCACTCCCGCTGCGTTTTCCCCACTGGGATTCCATTTTTAAAATTGTCTGAGGTGGCAGTGTATCTCCCTGCTGCCCCGTGTCCTCTTTGGCCAGAAGTAACAGGAAGTACCCGGCGTGCAACGCACACACGGCATGCACACATGCCGGGTACTTCCTGTTACTTCCAGCCAAAGAGGACACGGGGCGGCAGGGAGGTGCCCTGACAGACACTTTTAAAATGGAGTGCCAGTGGGGGAAACGTGACTGGAGGGGTAAGGGCACCCTCCCCCGCCATTAAAGGTATGCCGCCCCGCCTTCAAACTGGCTGAACAGCCGGTTGTTTGAACTGTTTCGGAGGCCCTTAAAAGGGCCTCTAACAGGTTTGTGCACATCCTTAGTCTGAATCACATTGAGCCCTGAATTAACTTGTTTGAGTAGAGCCTATTCTGAACTGAGTCTGGGGGTACTCCTCCAGCCCTTTGCCTGTGATGCTCAAACTGCATGGGAAGTTGGCAGGCTATGTGTGTACAAACTCTTCAGACTTTACAAGGATATTTAAGATGGGAAAGTGCATTTTTCTCCATTTACAAATTGCATTAACTGGTGTTTCAAGCAGCCCTAAGTACATCTAGAAAAGTATTCATAGTAGGCCAACAAATAATTCAGTAGTAAAACCTGTGACTTGATCTTGTAATTGATCGAGGTGGATTTTGGAACCAGAATTTAGGGATTATGGACTGAAACCCGCAATACTTCTGCATGCTCTTGGGGCACTCTGAGCTGTATTTCCAATTCTGGATGGATGTTAGGTAGGAACCAGACGCAGAGTCTGAATTTCAAAATTGAATTGCAATAAAAATTGTAGAAACAGTTCTCCTGGGATTGGTGATAATTACAGCACTAGCATTTGTATCAGCTGCTCCCTAAGCAACAAGGAAAGGAAGACAGGAAGGATTTCAGGCAAGCTGGGACCCTTGGATGTAAGTGAATGAGGGTTTAACTCCAGGAGCACAGGACAATCAGAACAAAGAATGAAGCACGTGGGTGGCATTGTTTTGGCAAGAGGGGCAAAGCCCAGCTGTGAGATTGTTGAAAGCAGCAGCTGTTCCTGTACTCCTCAGCCAGGCCATATTACACTCCTCTGTGTATTACCTCTCTGGAGAAATATCTGATATTGTGGCTCTCTAGAGTCCCCTTCACACATCCAGGAGTGTGGGAACTATTTCAAAGTGGTTGATCACTTGGCATACATATGCCACCAGGAGGGAGGGTGCTGATTGGGTGGGAAAGAGCTATTCAGTTGGCCCTGCACATTTGGTTACAATGTTCATATATGCTCTCCAGGTTATGGGACTGGCTATACTAGAAGGAAGTGGTCACCATGAACTTGTAAGGAGACCACATACATGCAAGAATGGGAGGAAGTTTAGGCTTCAGCTGCATGATCAACTACCACCCATGTTATTTTTTTATTCCTTCTTTTCTAATCATCATCCAAAGCAGAAATGAGGACAATAATGACTCTGACTATAGTATGTTTATCACCAATGATAGTAGAAGAAACTGGTTTTGGATAGGGTCCCTTAGGGTCTCCAGAGTTAACTCTGGAGGCGGTGGTCCAACAGTAGAACCAATAAGGTGTAGTAGTTAGAGTGCTGAACTAGGAACAGGGAACACCAGATTCAAATGTATTATTTATTTACTTAAAATACTTATATTGGACCCCTGCAGTGCAATGCTGCTTGGGGCAGCTCAGAGAAGTAATAAATCACAACAAAACAACATGGAAATGAGAACAGGCAGGCAGCAGAGCTGTTTAATGTTTATAAAAACACTAAAATCTGGAACCAAGTTAAAACAAATGAGAAAACCCCACTGGATAAAAATAGCAGTTAAAAACATAAACATTCTCTCTGAAGAGGAGGGTTTTCACAAGAGGAAGTTCTTTTAAAAACTTAGAGAGGGAATGCAACAAAGCTCCTCTGAGGGGGCATTTCTAAGATGAGAGGCTACAACCCAAAAGGCCCTGTTCCTCTTCCCTGCCAACCAAATATCAGTCAGTGGTGGGACCATAAGCAGGACTTGTGATGCAGAATGGAGGGCCCTGGCAGATTAATATGGGTGAATGTGGTCTGACAGAAATCCCTGAGCTCCAAGCTATGTAGGGCTTTAAATATCAAAACCAGCACTTTTGGCAACCAGTGAAACTGCTGCAGGATGGATGTAATGCTCGTGAAGCGCTTAGCACCCACAGGCATCCTTGTGGTCACATTGTGGACCAGCTATAGCTCCTAAGCTGTCTTCAAGGGCAGCCCATGAAGAGTGCATTGCAGTAATTCAGTTTAGATGTCACCAGTGCATGACTGACTGATGTCACATCCAACTTTTCCAGGTAAGGTTGCAGCTGATATACCAACTGTCACTAGTAAAAGATATTCTTGGACACTGTTGCCACGTGTGTCTCCAAGGACAGTGTTGGGTCCAGGAGAACCCCCAAGTTGTGAAGGAGTAACACGACCTCATCAAAGACCAGATTTACCTCATTGCTTGAAAAATAAGTTTTACTTACCCTGAGCACTTCTGTCTTATTAGATTAAGTTTCAGCTTGTTTGCCCCCATCCAGCCCAGAACAGAAATCCCCACTCACAGGATGATCTTAGGCTGAGAGTACATGATTGGCCCAATTGATCAATCAAAATTTTATTGATTTTGACCACCAACTCATCAGCCTAATCCTCCTCACAGGATTGTTATGAGGATAAACCAGTGGGAGAATAAGCTGTCCTAAGTTCTTTGGAGAAGGAGTGGAATAGAAATGTCAAAAATAATAAAAACTTGTAAATAATTGGTTGCATATTTGAGGCTGTTCCTTTTGGCATTAAGAGTTTAATGCTCAACCATGGGTCATAGCTGCTAGTAATTACTATTTTGATGGTAAGCTCTTTGAGGTAGGGAACTGTCTCTCTCTTTTACTTTACCAGCATGGTGTAGTGGTTGGAGTGTTGGACTAGGTTTGGGGAAACCCAAGTTCAATTCCCCATTCAGCCACGAAACTAATTGGGTGACATTGAACCAGTCACTTACTGAGGCTATTCACATGATGGGAGGAAATAGGGCTAGCAGAGGCTAGCCCGATTTCCTCCCATCGTGAGAACCACCGGGCTCGGCTGTGAACCCGGTGGTTCTTAAGCAGGTCACTCGCTTAAGTAGCCTGGCAGTTAAACCGGGTTTGCAGAGCGAGCACTCCACAAACCTGGTTTTTCTGATCATGAGTTGCTGCGGCATGGCTCTGCGCCACGGCTACTCACGCAGAGACCCCTGAATGAGAGGCTGAAAAGCCGCCTCCCGGCTCAGGGGTCTCTCCAGCATGCCCTGCGTGCCCGCCACACAGCCCCCGAACTCTCCAGCCCCCGCTGGCTCCATGATGGAGTGGCCACTGTGGCCACCCAGAGCAGACTGACTGCTCGTCTGTGGGGAGAGTGGGCTTAGCCTGCTCTCCTCGCAAACCCCCTCATGACTCTTCTCACCAATCATAAGAAGAGCCTCATCGTATTGCTCAGCCTAACCCACCTCACAGGTTTGTTGTGAGGATACATACAACCATGTACTCTGCCCTGGACTCCATGGAGGAAGAGTGGGCTATAAATGTAAATAAATAATAAGTAGATATCCTTCACTCCTGCAACTCTGCTGTCTTCAGCCACTGAATGCCCTAAAATATTTAATGCACTCTCTTGTGCTTTCCTTTATACTTAGAACTCCCTCCATGGAGAGAGAGGGGGAACCTTCCTGGCCTTTACCTTAACACCTTATTCCACTGTTTTTCCTTGCAAGACCTGGAAGCCAGTGACGGCTCCCATCAACCCTACCTGTGGCTCCCTGACTAATTCTTTATTAGTTTCTGTGTGAAACTTTGACCAAAGTTCAGTTCTCCACACAAAAATCCTCCCTCTGCACTACATGGAGACAACTGTTTCTACCTCACAGTGCTGTCCTTTGCCCAGTGCCAGTGGGGCTACTTTAAGGGAAATGGAGCCATCTAGGAAGACAATATAGTCTTCTTCCAGGGCTTTTTCCCCACAGGGTTTTACGGGGAAAGCACGTGGAAAGACTACAGATCTTGCTGCTCCATGTGCACCTTCCAAAATGTGCTGGAGCTTGACAAGGCTTTCTCTGAAACAGAAAAGCACAGCACTGTATGGAGGTCCTTGTGGTGGGAAATGGGTCTCCTATTGAAAGTTTGTTTTTCCATAGTTGGCCTCCACTTGAAAAATGGTCATGATCCCTGCCTTACTAATCACTGTACTTAATGATAACCAATCTTAAATACTGGCCTTGTCACATATTAAAAATGATGCAGAATGAACACACAGAGGGTAGGAACAGCAATTCTTCTGTTTCCTCCATGCAATCATTCTGTTTGGTTCTTGAGTTATTGTGAAGGGCTATGCGTGTACTGTATATTTGGTCGTATTTATTTATTGCTCTCCACGTACATGATCCATGCTGTCTGTGTATAGGATGAGGCTGTAACTCAGAGTCAGAACATCTGCTTTGCATGTTGAAAGTCCCATGTTCAATTCCTGGCATCTCCAGGTAGGGATGGGAAAGAATCCTGACTGAAACCTTGGAGAAACCACTGCTGGTCACTGTAGGCAGTACTGGGCTAGATAGACCAATGGTCTGACTCGGTATAAGGCAACTTCCTATATTACTGTTTCTTGCCGTCCTCTGTCTTACCTTACAGTTCTCTACTATGAGGTTCCTAAGCACAGAGATCTGCTTTTTGGGGGTTTTGAAACTATGTCAAGTGCCCTGTCCAGAGATGATTCTGTATTTGTGTGTTAGTGAACAATAACATGCCATATATAATGGGAAGCTCCTATATCAGGCAATTTAGGAAGGTGCTGAAAGGCATCTTCTCAGACTTCGCTGCAGAAGGCAATGGTAAACTCCTCCTGTATTATACAGAAAAAATCCTCTGTGGTCGCCAGGAGTCAACATCAACTTGAGGGCACAACCAAAGCATTGATAGTATTATGTAGATAAAAGTAATAATTGTGGTGGTTTGTTGTCTTGCACTCTAGTTAGACATTAACACCACCAGTGTGTTAATTATGGTTGCATATGGAGTGATAGATAGCCTTGGTGAACGTGTGGTGATCTCTCCACTTTCACCAACTGTTAAATTCTGCTAAGTGGCAGCTTCATTGACCATGCTGCTTGAGTTTTCTTGCACTGAAGGGATATTATCCTTTCATGATGTTCAAGAAGTGTTTTTAATGGATGCAATTTAGTTCCTCCTCTAGGCATGTCTCTGGATGTCATGTTGTGGAGAAGTGACATATCAAAATAGTTGCCCCTTCATTATCCCTTGTGAATCGTCTTTTATTGCAGCAATATTTCCATTACACAGCAGCTACATGGGGCTAGGCTTAAGCAGCTGAGTAGTAGATAGAGATGTAAGCCATATGGGGAAATCCAGGGTGCTTGTGAAACTGAATGCAAATTTGCAAAAAGATTCAAAACGGTGGTGGTATTTCAAAATGATTTAAAATTGTTGGAATGAAAAGGATTGTCAGCACTGGGAAACTGGCCAATATCAAAGTGATTAGTTTACAAAACCAAAAGCTGCCATATGTAAACGCACTGGTCTGCAGCATAGCCATTGTTGCCAAACATGGACTGTGTTTGCTGCAGGGCTGGGTTGTATGTGAAAACAGCAGACTTGCTACCACTTGGAAATTCCAAATCTGTACCCCTTCACCAGTCCTTGATATTGAGGTCCCCACCTTCTTACCTTGATTCAAGATTCTTGCATATTTGCATGCACTCAGGAAACACTGCTAAAGATATACTAGAATCAAAATCGTTTGTTTACAACTTAGTCTAATTATTTGGAGCTGGTGGATGTAGTGGCTGTTTTTCCTCAGTGCTTTGGTTCTCTTCTCTCTCTAGCGGAACCCTTGCAAAGCATATGTTGCTTGGCTTGGTTATATTAGGAACATAGGAATGTAGGAAACTGCCATATACTGAGTCAGACCATTGGTCTATCTAGCTCAGTATTGTCTTCACAGATTGTCAGTGGCTTCTCCAAGATTGCAGGCAGGAATCTCTCTCAGCCCTACCTTGGAGAAGCCAGGGAGGGAACTTGAAACCCTATATTCCTAAGGCAGTCAGGTTGTTGGAATGAGAGGAGTCATGACCTCTGGGAGAAGGAGTGTATTTCTCCACTAAATAGTCCAAAAGCACAACAAAGAGGGGACTAGTATCCAGTCTCCTTTCGTGGCGCAGAGCCCAGGACAGCTGGCAGCTGACGCAGCACATTTTGGGATAGTACCATGGACAGGGGCATGGGACATATTGACCCAACAGTCAGAGGCACACTTAACTCTTAATTGCCTCTGAGTTCCTGCTGGACTCTTCCTCCTGCCTGGAGAACAACAGTCTTAAAGGGGCAGCCCTCTGGCCTGGAGTCTGACACCCCTTCTCTGCTGCTGATCCTGCCTCACCTGATGCTGGTAGTAACATGCAGATATAGGGGACTGTGTGGAAGAGGAGGAGCTGACTTGGCTTGGGTTTTGAGAATGCCACTTTGGGAGTTTCAGGTTCTACGGATGTTGTTTTGAGGGGTTCCATCTCTGGTGTTTCCCCACCTCAGATGAGGTCTGGTGAGGGAACCTAGTTGCCGTTTAAATGATTCCTTCAGAAAATCTAAAATCTGCCCTCCAACTTTGGATCTTGCAGTTTCATCGCCTGCTTGGAAGCTTCTATAAATATAAATATAAATCTCCTCATTACCAGTAGTGGTGTTTATGAAACACAAAGGTTGGAAAAATTGCTTTATTTCCCCCCTCATATTCTGTACAACTTCCACTGAAAAAAATGGTAGATAGCTGAAAGTTAATCAGCCATAGTGCCAGTGACTCAGTTCAGATGATCCTTCAACCCATGATTTGGGAGACTGGAAATGAACTGGAGGGTATGTACACTCTTTCTTCCCCTCTCCTGTGCAGCTCGCAGTCTAGCATGATATCCAGACTGGCAAAACATGGTTTGTACTTGCTCTTCAAACCAGAATCAAAAGCCACGGTTTGATGTGGATTCTGTTTGGAGTGCAAGCCTGCTGATTTAGATGTTGTAGTAGTATGGTCAGTGCTAAACAGGAAACTAGAAGTGAAGTCAAATGCAAGAGAAAAAAATGAGACCATTGGTGGCCTATATCTCTTCCCCATCTTCTAGGGGTCTGCTGTCCACAACACTGTCAGATCCGACCTAGGATTTTAATTCTGTTGAAATCAATGATTAGTTGCACACCTGTAACCAAATACAGGTGTTGAGGAAAACGCTGTCCTGAGGTAATTAGCATTCCTTGAAGGAAGTGCTAGTATTTGGGTCACTTCACACAACATACATGGGAAGTACAGCTGCAGTGAACCACTAGTTATCAGTAAGTGTGCTGTCCTAGTGTTAGCCACAAGTTCTGGTATCAGTGTGTCGTGTCAGGTTGCTGAGCTACACTTTCCTCTGTCACCCAACATCTGTCATCAAAATTTGAAGTTGAGTGGCTCCGGAACCCAACATTGGTGGTTCACCCAAAATGCTGGGGCCAGAACTGGCAGCTCTTGCCAGATGTGTATACTTACTGGGAACCAGCAGTTTGCAGCAGCTATACTTGTCATGTGAAGCCACCCATTGAAAGTAGCCAGAGCAGTGAATCATACAGTAGGCAGCCTCTTCTATGGCTGGGCACTTTGGGTTCACAGGAGACCAATGACCAAATTACATGAGATGTGTTAAAGGAGTACTTCTTCTAAACAGCTACAGTGTGTGTGGCGGGTGTGTGTGTGTGTTCCAATTCGGGACCCCAGTGGGGAAGACTGTAATTTTCCCCCCTCTTGAGCTGTAATCCTGACCAAAAAAAATCATCCTATGCAAAGGCTACTATTTGCTCTAGGTGGGAAGCAGCTATTCTTTGGAAGCAAGCAGGAGGTTTGAAGGGATTTATGTTGGGACTGTGGTGCAGGAGGAATACTGTGGTCCCAGTTCAGACTGGATTCCTATGAAGGTGTTTTTTTTTAAAGCAGAAGCTCTATGATGCTTTTAGCATCACATGTCATTTGGCCCTTAAATGTTGAAATTAATCACTTTCTTACAACACACTAGAATTACCCTTGTGCACATTGTTTAGAAATTATTGGGCTAAGCAAAGGCATGCAGTGTCTCAACATAAAATGAAGTACGTGAAGACAAAATGCTTCGTTGTAGCATGAAGTCATCCACAGTAAAGAAAAGGAGCCCATTGTGTTTGTTTTTTCATATGCTGTGGAGTGATCTAAATGTGAAAATTGTTGGCTTCCAAGGAGAGAGAGAGCTACACATAGTTATCACCAATTTCAATGCAGCATAGAAAATTGTCTGGGTCTGTCGATGTTTTCTCTTGCTCAAAACTGTCATTTCATAACAATGCACTCCTACGTGCCACGTTCATGTGCAGCTGATTGAGCCAGAGGCATTCCCTGCCAGGAGCAGAATTCTGCTTTACTCCTCCTCACCTTTTGCTTCATTAGGTTTTGTTAGCCAGCTGACATGGTGAACTGGGATGAGCTGTCAGTAATGGGTCTGATGGCTGCTTGGGAGTTACTAGTATAATTATGGCAGCAAAGCTTCATGAATAGTGACATCCCAACATACTTGGAGAGGGCAAACCAGGTGCCTCAAATGGGAGAATTATAGAATTGTCCTCTGAAGCTAGAAGCTTAGAAACTGGTAGTTATTTCCATTTTCTTTATAGTCTGTACAGGCAGCCAATTCAGACGATAGGGTGCAGCATGCCCATGTGTGCATATTATTTTACTATTTATTTTTGAAACTTGTATGCTACTTTTTGATTCATGTACCCCCAAAACTTAGTTTCTCAATAACAATTATCAGGAACTCATAAAAGAGCAGCACATCACAAATGTGTCAGTCAACACCAGCGGGAACGAAATAAGGTCAGATATACAGGGCTCAATCATTAGTCCAAAAAGAATGGCCATCTAGAGAGAATGGTCTTGAGTAACCTACAAAAGGTCAGGGAGGGAGAAGTTAGGTAATCTCCCAGGGGAGGGGGATTTCAAACTCCAGGTGCCATGACTGAGAAGGCCCTGTCCTACATGCTTGCCAACCAGATGGATGGGACATGGAACAGGACCTCCACAGCTGATCTCAGAGGGCAAGAAGGATCATGTGGAGTCATGTGCATTGTATTTTCAAATATACGAATGCTCTACAAGTATATCTCAATAGAAAGGTGAGAGCAAATTAGGTTATATGAGCTCTCGAATACAATAACTGATTGCATGTCAGAAATGTGAGAGGTTTAACTACTGGAGGTTGAATATTCACTATTACTGCTATGAATAGTCTCCCTGGGACTGTTGTTAGAGCAAAGGACTTCAGTGTGATGGGTTCAAGACATTTAAAAAGATTTTGATTGTGATCCTTTGGCTCAGCCTACTGCTGCCTCCCCCACTGATTTTTTTATTTCATAGCAGAAAAGCTGAGTCCTTGGCTTGTTAGTAAGTTGGCGGTGGTGGCAGAGACAAGTACCTTGCGAGCACCTTTGAACCTTTGCAGGCATTTTAATCAAATGCCCAGAAAGGTTTGAAATCTTGCAGGCATTTGACATTAATGTGAGCAAAGGTTCAATACTTTTTCATGAAGAATTTGCTCTGGGAAATAGTACAAGGGGAATGGAGACATAACAGCTTACCTGAGTGAGTAGAGTGAAGGTACTAGTGGTGTGAACACAGTTTCACATATGTATGTATTTATTTCTTAAAATACTTATATACTGTTAGTCATGCATTCAAGGTGGCTCACGGTTTAAAGCCATGAAAACTTGCTTGACATGTCCTGAAAGAAAAAAGGTTTTCTCATCAATAATAATTGGGAAGTAAGTTTTGAGAGAGCAATTTTTATGAAATACAATATAAATAGAATAGTTAAGTGTTCATGTGTACTCATCTGTATGTAAAAAGGAGTGCCAGAATAGCTATTTTTGGAAGTGATAATTCTTCTCTCTCTTTTTGCTTCATCGAATCAATAAGAAATAGGATGTACTTAATTTGTGAATTCATTCTAGAAAGACTTACAAGATATTTAGTATAAAAAAAGAAATGCATATACTGAATTCAGAGTTTGATAAAAATGTGTTTCAGTGCAATGAAGGTGGTATTTTGCATAAATTAGAAGGAAAAGAAGGAAAAAAAACCCAAACTTCCTACCAGTGTCTCTCAAAAAAGAAAAATCTGATGAAGTGAAGCCCATAGCTAGACTATATGCCACTTGTGCTCTGTTAGAGCTTTGCTTTGTTTAAGGGCCATATTTCATCTATGTACTGCTAGAGAAAGGCTTCAGTCCAGCAAATGAATGATGAAAGTACAGGTAAGACATCGCCCAGCTAAGGACCCATTAGAACATGCTGTTTACCTTGGACTGGCGCTGTATGCTTTGAGCCAAAGCTCTGTGTGGGAGCTGATGTGCATATGGAGGGCTCTGCTCACTACAGACAGCTCTGAGTGATTGGCAGGAATACCTGCGTGAGGCTGTCCCCAAAATTGAGGAGAACGGGAGCTCTGCATGTGCACCTGTGCTTGATTTTTCAATGAAAGCTGGATGAGAACCGAAAGAAAATGGTCCATCTCCCAATGGTGTCAGTGCAAAATTCTGAATTCATTGGAACTGGAATTTAATGAATTGACTTTGTTCCAAAACTATAGTGTGACTAAAACCGCTAAAGCAGGGGTAGGCGATCTGTGGCTCTTCAGATGTTGCTGAACGAGAACTCCCATAATCCCCAGCTGTAATAAATTGTGGGTTGGGGTGAGGGCGTTGTCATTCATCAATATCTGGAAAGCCACACAATGCCTACCCCTGCCCTAAAGTGTCCTGATGTTCACTGACCTAATTCAGTGTGGTTCATATGTATTCTTAGAGGCTATTCTCACATGCAGTGAAAACTGGGCTAGTGTTTTTGCTGCATGTGTGAACTTCTTGGAGCCATGTGGCTCCCTGCAGTGGCGCGGCGGTGAGCCCTTTTAAGTAGCTAATCAGTTAGCATGCACACACCAAAAAACTGGGCTAATTGATTTGTGTTGGTGCTGTGTGGCTTCATGTGGCACCGACACACATGCAGCCTCCCTACCAGCATCGGGAGGCTCCCCATAATGCACCGCGCACTCGCGTAGTGCATTATGAGACTTTGGGTACTGGGAGGCCCCCAAACCCCACCGCTCCTTACCGGCTCCATGATGGAGCCAGCAGTTGTCTGGGCAGCCAATCTGGACAGAGCTATGGGATCATTTGCAAGGAGAGCGGGTCAAACCCGCTTTGGGAGCTTCACAGTGTTCGTGTGAAGCACCTCCTAGATATGCTTTTCAAACTGCCTTTGATAAAAGTTGTTTTAACTCCTGCTAACTCTGCAAAAGGCAGCTTTTAACATGGTGTCTTGGGGAGAGCCACTGTCCCTATTCATTGCAGTGGAGCCTCCCTGCCATTGGCTGACATCCAGAGCAATGAACCACATGAAGAACAAGTAAAGTTGTGCTTGTGCAAGAGGGTGGCTTAGTTGTACTAAAAAGGGGTATTTGCTGATTGCCCTATAGAACTCTTGTACAAAGGTTCCCATTAAAACAAATGGTCTGCCACAGTTGTGCAGAAAATTACAGGGAGGGTTGTGGTTGCGCAACACGAGGCTGGAATGCATAGCATAAGAGCTTTGCACTCATACATCATCCTCCGGTATGCACTTTGTTGCTTTGGATATCATCAGTAGCTCAATTAAGACATTATGCTGTACAAGTATACAGAGGTCCCTGTGCTCGTTTTAAAAATGGACCTGTATACAGGCCCTTCAAATGCATGGTACAGTTAAGAAGTGTACTTTTGTATCTGTGCTCAACGTACCTTGTGAATGACAGTATACAGATCTTTACCTATGTACATTTATATTCATTGTATGAGTATTGAACATAATGTGCGAATGGGCCTAGTGTCGTGTGTGTGTGTGTGTGTGTGTGTGTGTGTGTGTGTGTGTGTGTGTAGATGTAAGCACATTTGGGATGGGGAACTAGATTATTCCTTTGCTATGTAAACTTCTTGGAGAACTTTTTTTTTCTGTTGAAAAGTGGTACGCAAATATGCTAGATAACAAATTCACATAATGCCTTAGATGGAATTGTCATTTTCTGTTCTCGTATTCCATCATTAAAGGGCATGATAGTAATTAAATTCTCTGTTTTTGGAGCTGGTCTACATTGCATATTCACACTAACCATGGACATTCCTGTGGCTGTATTTTTCACTTACCTCCAGTATAAAGATGGAGTTGTGTTGTCGAGTCGGTGTCGACTCCTAGCGATCAGAGTCATGTGATTTTCTTTTGGTAGAATACAGGAGGGGTTTACTATTATAGCATCTACTATATAAACTAGAGCTCTAATGTAGTAAGTTGGGGTAGGATAATGTGTGATAGCTCTTACTCATGCATTCATTTCTATGAGACAACATAATTAAGAAGTAGAAAATTCATTACACATATGTCAATCCTCATATTGGGTGTAATGTCTGACGCTCTTTAAATCACAGTTTTGAAATGTTTATTATCAAGAGGGAAAAATAAGCAATAATAAAACTTGTTCTTTAACTCTACAATTTCTGAACATGTTTCGGATTTCCACCATCCCCCAAAATGGGACTGAACCGGGGTGGGGGGTATAACTTGGGATAGATCAGACACTGACATTAATGTCAAAAAGATGTTCAGATCTTTGCATTTCTTGCATCATACAAGAGCAAATCAGTTCTTGAGAGTCCTTCAGATCATGATGAAATTCAGTAGAATGTAATGTTCCCTCAGGGTGCATTTTCCATATTAAAGCTAAAAATGGTAAGGTCACATTTTACACGAGCATTTTAGAATATATTTGATTAGCATGGCATATGTAATAGTGTCTTTTGACAGATATTATATTGTAGCTATAGGTTCATTGCTTGTAGGTCAGTACTAGAGCTTAAAATAAAGGAATTCCTTGGCTTCTTCCAGAGGGCTGTGTTTGGCCTTTTCTTTGAAATAAGAGATGGTGCATGCATTACATATACAAATGGTATTATTCTGAATAGCTTTTGAAAACAAAAGCTGCCTGCCATTTTTCTAATATTTATATCTCTTAGATTTGCAACTGCTGCTTCTCTGTTATGAGGGTAACACTTTTCAAGGTGTCTTATTGTCACAAATAATAATAGAAGACTACATTGCATTTCTGTAATATGTGAAGAATGTATTTAGTCTTCAGGTAGTTCTTGGGAGGACGGACCCTAAAAAGCCTTCATTTGGTAAATTCACACTCCATATCTACATACCAAACCCCTTCTCCAGCTCTCACTAAGCCTCCTAACCATCCAGTATTGCTCCTCCCTTGAGTATCTGAGTGAGGCAATTCATACATCTTGTCAATTGTTGTAGACCAGCCCAGGTGCCACGCAAATATAGAACAAGAACTTAAATGACAAAACTCTTAGGAGAGTGATTGGTAAAATCTGGAGTCAAAGTGCTTGTGTCATTCAGGACATGGCTACTGAGATTCCCAAGTCTCTTGATTTGTTGCTCTACATAAAGTCGGCTCATGAGCTGTGGTGGAAAAGCCAGCTGCTCAATCAGAGTTGCCCTCACTAAACCTCCTAAAAAGTTGATATCTGGCTCTAGAAGTTTCGCCAGCTGTTGAATGCCTTCGGTTACTCTTTCATGTCAAAAATATAGCAGATTTGCTTACTTGCCCAGACTGTTTGGTTCAGGAACAAAGGATACAGCATTTGGCTTTCCAGCACTACAGTAAGAAGCTGGCCAGGAACTGCAGCTTGTCCTGGTACAGTGCCAAGTTGATGCAGCAGTTAGTGGCTGACGACACCATCCGCTGTCCAGACAGTCCCCCCCGCCCCCAAATGTATAGTTTGACACCATCAATGCAAGAATGCCACAATCCAGGCTCGAAGGAAGTATAAAGGAATGATTGAACTGACTTGCTGAACTGATTAAACCAGCTGAACCGTAACTGAAATGAATGAACTTCAGTGTTATGCATTTGACAAATCAACATTTGATCTCCTCTCTACCGCAGGCAATCCTGTGTTTTTTCCCCCTCAGTGCATGTAAATGAAATGTCAGGGTTACCTGAGAACTTACTCCAATACCTTTGTACTGACTGAATGATCTTCTCTAAACCTGAGTCATAGATGCCAAGCAAAAATAGGCATGGCTTAATCCCATGTACTTTGAAATGGGTGCTTTATAGACTCAATAACATGTATAGTAAGAATAATCTGAAGTTTAACTGGTTTCTTTTGTCTCTGCAGGCATAGCTTTTAGTGACTACATATGAAATTTATTCATGCATTATCTTACCAGAATTATCTTTAATTCTCTTAAATGTACCCGTCGCTAATCCCATGCGTGGCAGCTCTTGCGAGAGTTTGGAAAGCTGCCAGATAGCAATGGGGACAGGTGGGAGAGAAAATGGCGGCAGCCAGCTGGCGGGCCCAGGAGTTAACACACCGGCCAGCCAGGAAAACGACGGCATTGGCGGACGGAGAAGGCAGGAGCGCGGGTGGCTGGCTGGAAAGCGGAAAGCCCAGGCAGCAGCGGGGGTGGGGGGAGAAGAAGCGTGGCCTGCCAACAAGAAAGCACTGGGGGGGGGGAGTGGGGGGGCAATGAAGAAGCGGGCCAGCTGGAAAGTGGGGTGGGGGCGGGGGAGAAGAAGCCGGCCAGCCTGAAAGCCACCAGGGGCGGGGGTAGAGGCAGTGTCAGGTGGGTGGGTGGGCCGGCCGGAGGCGCAGATGGTCTGCGCCCGGACCAGCTAGTTTCTATATACTATATATATAAAAATATGCATACTTGGCTAGCAACTGTATGAGCTCAGCACTTCAGCTGAGGACATGTGTTTTCAAAACATTGCTGCAATGACAAAACACAAACCTAGAAGCATGATGCTTGAAATTTGAATGCAGTAGAGCAGAAGTTCCCAACAGGGGGTACTGTGGATTTGTTTCCCATCTGAAGACTGCTGACTTGAAGCCAGTGTGTCCTCAGTATCTACACTGCAGGTGGGAGGAGAGTGGAGACCACTCTCTTCTGCTTCTGAATGATTGGTTTATGTGCTGACAGCATACCCCCCCCCCCAGCCTTCAAAAAAATTAGCATTGAGTACTCCCATTGAAATTTAATGGGACAAATGTACTTGTCCCATTAATTTCCGTAAGACTGCTTATGATTAACTTAGTATGGATGTTAGCCAGTGGTTGTAGTAGCCTATCTGCCTAATTGTAATACTGAAATTTTATATAGGAATATATATATATATAATTTATTATAAATAATAAATACTATTTGTGCTTTTATAGAGTGAAATGGTTTGCAGTTTGCAAGCCTGTTTAATGTCTTAGCTCACTGTGACTCTAGTCTTTTCATAGCTCTATGAGGTCTCATTCCCCATGCTTTCCAATGGGAGAGTTTTTCTGGACATTAATGATCCCCACCCCCTCCGGGGTTTGGATGTTTTTGGTTGGCAAAGTCTGGAAACTATCTTTAAAAATGACATGTTGCCATCTTTTGTGATTTGGTTTGTGAGTTTCATGTCAATCAGTGAGTGAGGCCCAAGCAGCTTTATATTATAGATGCGTATAGAGTTGGCCCTCGTTATTTGTGTAGGTTCCATTCTCAGCTTTTAGGCATGAATATGGAAACAGTGGATAATGAAACCTTGAGTCAATGGGAATGGAGTGTGTGTGTTTTAGGTTCCTAACCCCCCCCCCCCAAAGCAAATAAAGCAAGAGGGGGCAGAAATAAAAGTACTCAAGTAATCTCCCCAAGCCCCCCCAAATGGTCAAATATTCTCCAAAAATAAAATTTTTTATATCCACCAAATGGCTCCCTGCAGGACATTTCTGGGCACACAAAAACATGGATAGGTGAATTGCACCTATTTTTATACCCACGAATAATGAAGCTGGATCTCTAAGACTCAGTCGTGGATATGTTAAACCATGGATATGGAGTCTGCGAATAACGGGGGCCACCTATATATACAGACATACAAATTAAGATGTAACTGTTGTGAGACAGACTACTCCAGTCACTGGCTTACATCCATATTGAAATACTCATAAGTAGGATTACTGAAATTAATGGGATGTTTACTTGTCACTGGGACTACTCATGAGGAACTTGGGATATAAGCCAGTGACAGGAATAGCCTGACTCACAACTGTAACTTGTGTGTACACTTCTCCCCCCCCCCTCCTGGGGTACTTGATCTGAAAGTTTGTGACAGAAGGAATACACTTATTAAAATAGGTTGTGAATCCCTGCAATATAATTGCAGAAGGTAAATAATAACATTATTATGACGATACACTGGTACTCTGAATGCACTGAAGCATGTAAGAAGCCCTTTCATTTTGCAACATCCATGGCCTTTAATCAAGCTCAAACTGCATAAGCCCCAACAGTTTAGGTGGCACAATATTTTGCTAGCCATGGGGGAGCAATTGCCCCTGTATAGAATAATTGGTTGTGGTCTGGAATCCAAAGAGCAGCTAACACTCTTAAAAGGAGCTTCTTTTGTTTTATGACACAATGATCAGCTGCTCTGTCACAAACTGTTTTTAAAATTCCTCTCTGTTTTCAAAAGCAATTTGCCATGGCCCAGAGGGAAAACAAGAGTGCATAGTGTGAAGCTCTATTGGGCTCAAAGAACTAGTTTCACAGTTCTTTGGATCATTATGGCCATAAAGCTGTGGCTGACATACTGGAAAAAGCAAGGGCTGCATTGATGTCCAGCACCTTTTCAGTTCAGGCATTACTCTTCTTTCTGTGCTGCGGTTCATGCAGTTTACTGACAGACCAAGGTCACCCACTGACAGCCCAAGCTCATCCAGTAAGCTAGATCTTCTCAATCCAAGTCGGCACTTTAACTACTACACCAGCTCTGTTGCAATAAAATTTAGAAATGTGCACCAAGCAAATTATCAGTAGTGGTTCAGATCCAATACCAATTAATTTGCATCATGTTGTGTGGACAGGATCTTGCACAGCAAATCAAGCCAATATATTGGATCAGTTCTATGCATCAGATTGCTGGTAGGGGGCTTACCTGAATCCAAGAAGCAGGCTTCCTTCTATCTTCTAATTGGAAATTGGCTACTTTCTGGGCAGCTGTGGCAGTGGCACTTTAAAATGCCCCCCCCCCCACCAATTGCCCCACAATGTCCCAGGGAAGGAAGCAGTTTCATGACATTGTGCCCTTTCCCTGGGAGAATGGTTCCCTCTGTCCCAAAAGGATGCACAGTCTAGATATATTTCTCACTCAGCAGGGATAACCAGAAGAAATGTTTGCTAGCTTCCACCAACCTCTCCATATTGAGATCAGGAGGATCAAGGCTCTCATTCCTGACTCTGATATGTCTGGAGGAGATTTTTTTTTTTTTTAAACAAAACAAGTGGTGGAGGACAAGCCCTGAGGAAATCATTCTCATTATCCTGCCCTCTCCTGGGAGCCAATGCTTAGCTGAGACAAAGCAGGAAACTCTCAGGACTCTAAGCCTGTTTTCAGTGTTCTCGTGCTGTCAGTCTGGCAGTGCTGACCTGGGTCTTGGAGCCGCAAGGCCTTAATAGTCTATGAGGTCATTCACACAATCAAAAACTGTGTTCTACCCAGGTTTGGAAGCTGCATGTGCTCCCAATCTTTGGTTGTATGGAAGCAAGGTAGGATGAAAACCTGGGTAGCTCTTCCTCCTACCTTGCTTCTACACAATCACTTCTACCCAGGGTTTCCTCCTGCCTTGCTTCCACACAATCACTTCTACCCAGGTTTTCCTTTTACCTTGTCCCCACACAACATATAATTGGGAGCGCACGCAGCGCTCTACCTGGGTAGAATACAATTTTTGATTGTGTGAATGACCTCTATGACCACTAAATTCTTGCTATTAAATCATAGCTGCACCTACATTTGGTATAAGTTTAGGATTCCCTGAACTAAATGTTTGTGCCAGTGCTTGTACCTGCCATGTCATGTCCTGACCTCATCATTTTGTCCTGTAGTGTGTTGATCTGTTGTGGTAACAGGAGACTCCCTCCTGTTGTTGAAAAGTGGTACGTAAACATTTTACATCATTGTATTATTGGCGGGGGCTGCTGGTTTTTCCTTGGAAAGCAGCCATGTTTAAAGTTCTAATCCCAGCTCCACTTGCTCAAACTCTTCTTGTCTTCAACATCATCCAACATTCTTTTAATCTTTATATACATACATCATTTGTACCTGTACCCTTTTCTATAGGTGTTTGAGCTGTTGACTCTGGTCTGTGGATTCAGTCAACTGTAATTAGGGAATCTCTTTTTGTTGATATTCCCTAGTAGCTGTGACAAGAAGAAGTGCTACTGTCTATATTGTGGTTGTCTGACTTGATTCATGCAAGTAAGTAGAGTAATCCCTCACCAGCTGTGGGTTTACCAACCACGGTTTGAAGTATCCACAAATGGGAACCTGCCAACCTCGACCCAAGTAAGCATGGTTGGCGAGATGTTTTAGTGTTTTTAGTGTCAATCTGCTGATTCCTCTTGGTGACCCTTGCGGATTTAAAGTGCATTTGTGTGATTTGGGGGCGGGTTCAAAAATTTTCCAGAGGTTCAATCTACTTATTACTCTTGGTGACTCTTGGCGATATTAAGGGATTTTTTGGTGATTTTTGCTGATTTTAAAAAGCATTTCCCCCTTTATTTTTAGGTGTTTTTACAATCACAGTTCCCCATACCCCTTGTTTCCATTCATTTCAATGCCTCACCAACCACGTATTTGCCAACTGAGGGGTTTTGCCAAAACGGAACTGTTGCGGTTGGTGAAGGACTACTTGGTGGTACTTGGAACTGTTTGCATAAACAGAAAAAATGTATTGCCTGAAGTAGTGCTAAGGCACCAGGTACAGTGCAAGATGGGTCTTTGAGGGAGAGCAATGCATCCTATACAGGATACGTTGCAAGAAGAGGGGATACTTTTCTGTACTCCTAAAATGTCCCTCCATCTCCTGTGGATAAAAAATGCAGAAGCAAACAGATTTTTTTTTTAAAAAAAAATACTGCAACCTTTTTGAATGCAAGGTACAATTCTGAGGGTAAATGAAATACCAGAAATATATACATAGTTGCCCACCTCGGCACTGGTTTGTTTCCCATCCTAAATGCATGGACAATGTTCTTTCATAGACAGAGTCAGCAGGTACACAGGTGCCCAGTATCTCATTGCTTAATCCATAAATAATAGATCCATGACTTAAACTCATTGACGGCATGTTTATTGATCTGTGATAGAGATAAACGCAAGGATGTTTCAGAAAGCAGTGGCAGTTTTCAACGTACAAAATGGTTTCTTTTACAAAATAGCAATGTTGAGAGGCTGCCGCTTGCTCTCCCACTGTAGCCTTTGATAATATCCCAAAGGTTGAAGAGAGGAAATTATGGTCAGCTGGATCCCACATATGGTTATTCATGGAGATTCATTAGCAACCACTCCAGACAGAATAATTGATTACAAGCCAGGAGAATCTTCAGATTTTGATCTGCAGCTGTATCATTCTTTAAATACATTGTGTATTTCTTTGTTGTTGTTGTTGTTGTTGTTTTGTAAAGTATACAGTGAAGGAGAAGGTTGTAAGCCAATTACAAGCCAAACTATTCTAAATGAAATGCATCTCAGTGAGCAAATGCTTTTCTCCTCTTGCCTCCAATGTAGCATCCATATTCACTGTTATGAGTGACAGTCTTCCAGCTCCTTGTTCCCCAGAAGAGCTGTTAACTTTGAGGATAGCTAGTTGTTAAAACGCTCATTTGATAAGCTACTCCATGTGAGCTCTGAAGGACAACTTTTTAAATATATTTATTCAGGTTGATAGCCTGCCTTTTCTCATCAGTGGGATCTGTGGTATAGGTTCTACCATTTCCTTATGTTTAAATATTTTCATAATTATGTATATATTTCACCAAGATAAAAGTCTTCTGTAGGTGAAATCTCTTGCTGAAATGAAGATTCACGATTTACACACATTGCAGTGAAAATAAAGGCAGCTATAATGAGCTTCACGGTGATTCGGGGGGAAAATTCTTTTGATTGGGATATAAGCATTTAGAAAAGGAATAAGTTACCAGCTAAAGTTTTTCAACCCTCAGTAGACCTTCTGATGTAGTTTGACCTAGATAGATATGTTTGTTTGTTCAAACCACTTTTCCGAAGAAGAATGCTATACACACAATTTTGCACTTTATTTATTTATTTAAATTATTTATACCCCCCGCCACTCTAGTACACTACTGCTTGGGGCAGCTCACAACATTGATAAAATAGATACAATGTAAAATAAAAGATTAATACAGTTAAACAAATTAAAAGACCAGCCTGGAACCACTTTTACAGTTACCATTTTACAATTAAAAAGTTTCAAATTAACAGTTATTAATAAAAAAGCTTAAAAAAAACCCTGAGAACTATAAAAACTAAGGAATCGACTATATATATATGTGTGTGTGTGTGTGTGTGTGTAAAACACCGTCCCGAACTTTTATCTCTGGACGGTTAACAATAGCATAAAACAAGTTAAAGTATATACAAAAACTTAAAACAATTTAACAATTTAAAAATCACCTACAAATTAAAACCTTAAAATTTTAAAGAACTGAAAAAGCTTGGGTGAAGAGGTGGGTTTTCAAATGCTTTTTTAAAATTATCAGAGATGGGGAGGATTTTATCTCAGTAGGGAACACATTCCACAGTCTCAGGGCAGCAACCGAGAAAGCCCGTCCTGGTATGGCCACCAGCCGAGCTGGAGGCAACTGGAGATGGATCTCTCTGGACAACCTCAATGGACGGTGGGGCTCATAATGAAGAAGACGTTTTCTTAGATACCCAGGGTCTAAGCCATTTAGGGCTTTATAAGTTATAAGCACTTTGTATTTTGCCCGGAAACCTACTGGTAGCCAGTGTAACTCTATCAACAAAGGAGTGATGTGGTCTCTCCAAGATGACCCAGAGACCAACCTGGCCGCCACATTTTGTACCAACTGAAGCTTCTGGACTACGTACAAAAGCAGCCCCACATAGAGCGCATTGCAGAAGTCAAGTCTGGAGGTTACCAACATATGTACCACTGTTCTGACGTCGTTCATCTCAAGAAACAGACGCAGCTGGCGTATCAGCCGAAGCTGATAGAAAGCCCCTCTAGCCACCGCCTCAACCTGAGATACCAAGGAGAGGTGTGGATCCAGAAGTACTCCCAGACTGCAAACCTGTTCCTTTTGGGGAAGTGTGACCCCATCTAGAACAGGCAGATCAAAATCGTCTCTAGAGTTCTGACCCCGCACAATAAGTATCTCCATCTTATCTGGATTCAGTCTCAGTTTATTCTCCCTCATCCAGCCCATTACTGCTTCCAGGAAAGCATTTAGGGAAGTTATGCCATCTCCTGAAGAGGTTGACATGGAGAAATAGATCTGGGTGTCATCAGCATACTGATAACACCCCGCTCCAAATCCCCTGATGACCTCTCCCAGCGTTTTCATGTAGATGTTAAAGAGCACTGGAGAAAGTATGGAGCCTTGGGGGACACCATACTTAAGCTCAGATTTTGAAGAGCAACAATCTCCAATCGACACCATCTGGAATCTGTCCAAGAGGTAGGAGCGGACCCACTGTAAAACAGTGCTTCCCACCCCCACAACACTCTCAGGCGTTCCAGAAGGATGCTATGGTAGATAGTATCAAAAGCTGCCGAGAGATCCAAAAGGACCAACAGAGTCACACTTCCTCTGTCAATTCCCAATGGGAGATCATCCATCAGGCCAACCAAGGCAGTCTCCACCCCATAGCCCACCTGAAAGCCAGTTTGAAATGGGTCTGGATAATCAGTTTCCTCCAAGACTGCCTGGAGCTAAGAGGCCACCACTCTCTCAATTACCTTGCCCAGCCATGGGAGGTTGGAAAAAGGCCTATAGTTGCTCAACTCTGAGGGATCTAATGCAGGCTTCTTAAGAAGAGGTCTGATAACTGCCTCCTTAGGACAAGGAGGCATCCTGTCTTCCCTCAGAGAAGCATTTATGATTTCTACCAGGCCTCCTATAACAACCTCCCTGCTAGATAGAACAAGCCATGTGGGGCAAGGGTCAAGAGGGCAGGTGGTAGGCCTCACCATTCCGAGCAGCTTGTCCACATCCTCAGGAGTCACAAAATGAAACTGATCCAGTCGAACCACAAAAGAGGTGTTGCTGGACACCTCCAGTTCAAACATAGAATTAATTGTGGAGTCTAAGTCAGCCTGAATCCGAGAGATTTTATCTGCAAAAAATTATTTAAGTACATCACAGCAGGTAACTGATGGCTCCAAATTCTGATTCAAGGAAGTGGGGAACTAACCCCCACACAACCCTGAACAACTCCGCTGGATGTGAACTCACAGATGCAATATGGGCAGAAAAGAACCACTTCTTTGCTGCCCGTATTGCCTGAGCATAAATCTTTAAATGTGCTCTATGTCTTAATCTGTCGGATTCGAGTCAAGTCTTTCTCCACTTGCGCTCCAGTCACCTACTTTGCCGCTTCAGCCCCCGTAGATCTTCCATATACCAAGGGGCCAGTTTTGAAGCGGGTTGGAGGGGACACTTTGGAGCAATCATGTCTACTGCCCTGGTGAGCATGTTATTCCAATTTTGCACTAGGGCGTTAACGGGATCACCGGCAAAGCCAACATTAAATTCCTCCAAGGCTTCTTGGAATCCTGTTGGAACCAATAACCTCTTCGGGCGGACCATTCTAATAAGCCTCTCGCCCCTGCAAAGATGGAAAGTGGTTGTAAGCCTAACCTTAACCAGATGATTGTCTGTCCATGACAATGGGGAAATCACAGGCATCCCCACCCATGGAACACCACCCTGATTAGAGTAAAAGACCAAATCAAGAGTGTGACCTGCAATGTGCGTTGGACCGGAGACAACTTGGGATAGGCCCATAGTTGTCATGGCTGCTATGAACTCCTGAGCTGCCCTGGACAAATGGTTCTCGAAATGAACATTGAAGTACCCCAGCACCAAAAGTCTGGGAGACTCCAACATGAGTCCGTGAGCTCAGTAAGGGATTTGGTTAGGCAGCAGGACGATTGGTATACCAACAGAAGTCCCAATCTATCCCTGGTCCCCAAACTTAGGTACACACATTCAGTATGGTCAGATACCTCGACAGGGACCCTGGTAAGGGAGATGTCATCCTTATAGACCACAGCCACTCCGCCTCCCCACCCACATCCCCTCACCTGCTCCTCTACAGAATATCCTGGAGGAAGAAGCTGGGACCAGACTGGGACACCAGCCTCCCGCAACCAAGTCTCGGTGATACACACCAGGTCAGCACCTTCATCCATGATCAAATCATGGATGAGCTCAGGTTTATTTTGGACTGACCTGGCATTGCAGAGGAACAAGGTAAGGCTATGTGGGTTGTTGGCAGTGCTCCCCGAGGTCACAGACCTGGCAGGACAGCTGGAAGGGGAGACAACTATTAAATTTCTGACTACCCTTCCCCTGGAACGGCCTGCTGACCTGCCAATGCTGCTTCTTCTATTCCCCACCACCACCGGAATAGCTGCCCCACATTCAACAAAGGCGTCCCCTGTCTCCCCACCTCTAGACGAACCCAGACACATTACAACTACTTTGACCCAATCTCACCAACAGTGAAGTGAGCAAGAATCTTCTCTAGCCGTTCAATTTAGTATGCCGGCCCCAGTCCTCAGTCCCACCTCCAAAGGCTGACCCCATTTGGCGGCTGCCTGCTGGTGGCCTGCACCTGTGGCTGTGCCTCTGGCTGCAGCCCACTCTAATAAAGGCCAAGATCTCAGAAGCCCGTTGGGTGTGTCTCACACCCACACCAATCAGAGAGTTTGGCCAGGTGCAGAATATATCAAACACAGTTAGAGTGAATTCAGCCCCTGATAACAAACAGACTACAGCAAGGAGGACAAGAGCAAAGAAAAAGCCTTGGCTAGACTCTTACCCACCCAGAGGAGAGTGGAACGTAGAAGGCAGAGAAGAACTCCTTACTTCCACTGCCGTCAGCAGGACCCATTTACTGTAACAGTCAAAAGACATGAGAAATTAGATCGGAGGCAAGGTGTGCCTGGCTGTGTGGAAGCCATGGACCCCAACCCATCTTCCAGTTACCCAGTCACCCTTTATAAACAGCCAATAAAACATTAAAAAGCTTATTTTAAAAGATGTGTTTTCAGTTGTTTTTTTAAAACACAGAGTGGGGGGATGGAGCACGGGGAGCATGGCAAAGCTCTTCTGGGAGGGTGTTCCAAAGCCAAGGGGCCACAACCGAAAAGGCCCTGTCTCTAGTCCCTGCCAACCAGATCTCTGTTAGTGGTGGGGCTATGAGCTCGATAAGACTACTGGAAACTAATGAGAGTGTTTCTGTTAAATGGGTAACCTTGTGTATCTGACACTGAGTTAAATTATGCTTTACTTTATTATACTTGGCTGTGTGCTTTGAATTTAGCAATTGGACAGGCCTTGTAGTTATGAATTTTTAAGAACAAGATGGACAAGGCTGTCTGAAGATAAGAAAATGAGTTCATTAAGGAAGCTTTTTGGAGAGTGCTTTCTGTTAATTTTATTTCATTTTGTATGCCATGAAAATCAACTGCTGCTTTTAATGAAATAATAATGCAATTCGTTAATCCAAAAGAACTTCTGGAAGTAGCTATGTATCCCACAGTATTCTGGGAATTAGTCTGAGCCTAATTGGTTGGATGTCAGTAATAAAATGCATACTAATGAAAAAAAGAAATATTCAGACCATGGTACTCTCCTTTTCATGATATACAGTTTAATAAAGCTGCATAATTTACTTTATGTCTTGCCTTCTGTTCTGCATATAGGGTCTGGCTTTAGTATTGAGCATTAGTATTTCCATACAGGGCCATTTTCTGAGAAAGGGTTTATCCCTGACTACAGATTTCTTTTTCAGAAAGGTTTGTATTAATTTGTATTTGTTAATTTCTCTCTTGCATGCACACAAATATATTATTGTTTTTATTCTCATGTTATTTTCATCTAGCCCTCCCCTTCACCTTCCCCATCATGTTCTAACACCCCTAATTTTTTGGTAGTTTTTTCAGTGGGCGGTCACCAGTTTCCATTGAGTCCTTTAAAAGCATTAAATCAATTGTATGATAATGAGAATCCACACAAAATAAACCCAAACAGATCATGCAGAATAATCATATCAATTACAGTGAGGCACTGTAAGCTAAGTACTTGGACAACCTTTCCCCTTTACTTTCTTTAAAAAGTGAACTTTGTTTTTCACTGACAGCAGTTCACAGGTCAAATGTGATTTCTGAGTTGAGAACTTTCCTCTCATACTGTAGATTCATGGACCAATTCAAAATACTGTTTTGACTCTTTTTCAAAAAACATTGTGTATTGCTTTCAGTGAGCGAATCAGAAGAACCTATTGTAAATATGTCTGGTTTACTTTTCAGAGACTAAGTGAGCCGCAGCCAATGGGGTTTTCTTCCACAGTTGAATTTGTTTTTTATTTTATGACAGCTGGCTCTTATTCCTTGTTTCATTTTAAAACACTGCCAATGCATCCCTTCCTTTCCTCTCTCGGGAGATTCTTACTGCCTATGACTCACTCTTCTGTCCTCTCCCGGGACTGGAGAGCTTCAACAGTACAAAGGGCCCACCAAATTAGAATAGTTTGGACCAGAGCCTTCTGCAGTTAGGAAATTGGGTCTTTACGCTTTCCTTTCTTTCTAATTACACTGACACATTTGCTTGTGGTTCTTTTTCTTAAATCATAGTGTCATGGTGAAATTGTTGCCTTTAGCAGCAAAATATTGTGTGTGGCACACAGACTATTAAAAGGGACTAAATCAGTGCAGCTTGTTATGAAAATAATTCATTCTAAGGAAATCATGCCTCCTTATCATTTTAGGCTAGTATAATTTCAGTGTTAAGATTGGATTGTTCCTCACTTAAAACTTGTTAAGGGTGACGATGCCTGCCACTGCATTCTGAGCAGAGCTGGTGGACTTATCTATATCATCCCTCCTCAAGGGGCAATGTACAAGGCTCTTTGTCTTTATTTTATCCTCCAAGCAACCCTGTGAGGAGACCTAGGCTGAGACAGAGAGCGCAGAGGGTCCAAGGTCACTCGGCATGGGCTTATTTGTAATTGGGTGAGCCTGTTCTGAGGACATGAGCTGCCCCCAGCCCCCTGCCATCTCCAAGGCAGTCCTACTAAGCCCACAGTCCCCACACAGTGCACAGCCCAGCCTGCTAAGGCTTTGCTGGCCATGGTATTGTATAATGATGTCACAGCCTGGTGAGAGGTGCTGGGCCATGATGTCATTGTACCGCGCTGTGGCTGGAAAAGCTTAGCAAGCTGTGTGGGGACTGTGGGCTGAGTGAGGCAACTGCAAAGGCCAGCCCAGGTGGCAAGTGGGCAGCCGGAGGAGGCTGCAGATGAGGGGGGAGTGACAGGTGATCAGGGGGCTTGGTGAGAACAAAGCCCGACATCCAGACTAACATGCAGGGCCTACATGAGAAACACTGGTGCTGCTGATGGGTTTGACTTAATGCAACTCTGGCGCTCAAGCGGAGTGTGAGTGTGAGAATTTCATTGACCTTCCCTTCCCACAGAAGTGCTCTTTGCCACCTGAAAATATGTCCCTGAAGGTCATGAAGTCTTCCAGAATATGTTTTCAGGTTGTACAGATTGCTTCCATGGGAAGGGAAGGTCATCAAAAACTCTCATGCAAGCCTTGGTGCTGCTTTGGTCTGGGACTCAGCAGGAGCATCAGTGCTTCATTACTCTGGAAGTCAGGTAAAGTCCGTAACAATCTTATCTGTGTGTTTTTATGTAAATATCATAGCTGGAAATGTAAAGGAGGCTGCATTTAATCACTTCCAGCAGCTAGGTACCAGGGAAGGAAGCGAATAACTGGAAAATGCATAAACAGTTTATCTGTTTTATCTGTTCAAAATGGTTTTCGGATGGGTTATGAGGTGGAGACTGCCTTAGTCGTCCTGTTGGATGATCTTCAATTGGGAATTGATGGAGGGAGTGGGTGACCCTTTGGATCTCTTGGTGACTTTCAATATCATCAACCATGGTATGCTTCTGGATCATCTGAGGGATTTGAGAGTGGGAGGCAGTGCTTTGCAGTGGTCTTCGCCTACCTCTTGGGCAGATTCCAGATGGTGTCTCTTGGAGATTGTTGTTCTTCAAAACAAGAGCTTTTGTATGGAGTCTCTCAGGGCTCCATACTGTCTGCAATGCTTTTTAATATCTACATGAACCCACTGGGAAAGATCATTGGGAGATTTGGTGCTAGGTGATATCCGCATACCGATGACACCCAGATCTATTTCTTCATGTCGGCTTCATCAGGAAAAGGCATAATCTCCCTAAATGCTAGCCTGGATGGGTTAATGGACTGGATGAGAGATAAATTGAAGCTGAAGCCAAATATTTTTGGTATCTTTTGGGTGGGGTTGGAACTCCAGAGACAATTTTGATCTGCCTGTTCTGGATGGAGTTACACGCCCCCAGAAGGAACAGGTGTACAGTCTGGGAGTATTTCTGGATTTAAACCTCTCTCTGGTGTCTCAGGTTGAGGCAGTGGCCTGGAGTGGTTTCAATCAACTTTGGCTGATATGCCAGTTGCATCCATTTCTGTAGGTAAGTGACTTTAAAACAGTCTTGCAAATGCTGGAAACCTCTAGACTCAACTATTGCATTGTGATTTATGTGGGGCTGGGTTTGTACGTAGTCCAGAAACTGAAACTGGTGCAAAATGAGGCCACCAGGTTAGTCTCTGGGTTATCTCAAATAGACCATATTACACCAGCTACCCGTAAGTTTCTGGGCAAAATACAAAGTTCTGGTTATAACTTATAAAGCCATTAACAGTTTAGGTCTAGGATATGTAAGAGAGCATCTTCTTTATTAACTCCGCTGCCTATTGAGATAATCTGGGGGGTGGGGTCCGCCTACAGTTGCCAACAGCTTGTGTGGAGGCTGCTTGGGGCTGGGCCTTCTCTGTTGCCATCCAGAGGTTTTGGAATGAGCTCCCTGTTCCCATATCTGGCAGTTTTTAAGAAGTTGCTTATTTACCTAAGCTTTTAATGTGATTCACCCAAGCTTCCCCACCCCCCTTTTTAAAATATCCCCCTCTTCCTCCAAGGAGCCCAGAGCGGTGTACTACATACTTAAGTTTCTCCTCACAACAACCCTGTGAAGTAGGTTAGGCTGAGAGAGAAGTGACTGGCCCAGAGCCAACCAGCAAGTATCATGGCTGAATGGGGATTTGAACTCGGGTCTCCCCAGTCCTAGTCCAGCACTCTAACCACTACACCACACTAGCTCCATTATTTAATGTAAACTGCCCAGAGATTCAAGTTTGGGGTGGTACAGAAATACATTATGTAAAATAAACAGAAAACTCCTGGAATTTATCGCGAGGAAGATTTTTTGAGCTTTTTATTAGACTTTCTGTGCGGGTGGGGGTGTTGTGGTACCTATTGTCTTAAGCAATAATACTCAGACCTACTTAAAACAAAGTGCAAGCCCTAATCTTGGCATGAGCTCCTTCTGGGTAATGTAATTTCTTAGCTAATAGATCAGCTAAGTTGAAGAATTACTTTTAACCTCTTGAACCCAAGGAGACTCTTAAGAATATGGTGAGGTTAACAAAACCAGGTCATGCTGTTCTCTGTTGCTTGCATTGCTGCACACTTTAAGAAGCCTGCTTGGTATCATTCTCTGGCACTGCGGTTCAAATGAGTACAAATACATTCCTTATCCTAATCACATCTAGGTTTTTGTAAGTGAGCTGCTTGAGGTACAGTCAGATCTTGAAAACAGCAGATACCTCAGCAGCTGCAACTTAATTTTGGATATCTTATTTATTTTTTAATACTGCTTCCAAATTTACAATTTGAATAAGTTAAATGTGGACACATTTTCTGGAAAAGGTTACATTTCAGCTCAGGCTATTATTTATTCAGAACTGTATCTACTAAAGTTAAATAGGGCCAAAAGAAAGGAGGATGTGAAATCCCAACAAATAACATGACAATAAGTTGAGTTAGGTATGTAGAAAGCTACCACATACTGAATTGGAACACTGGTCTTTCTAGCTCAGATTGCCTACGCTGATCTGCAGCAGTTTCAGACATGGCATTTTCTTCTCCGTACTTGGAGATGCTTGAGATTGAACTTGGAAGCTTATCCATGTAAAAGCATGTGCTGCACTACTGAGCTATGGCACTCTGTGTTTAATAATATATTAAATCTAAATATTCTCAAAATTTTCCATAGACTTCTCCCTGTTTTTAATTTCACACTGTAGCACATTGGTGCCAATGATGATTTTCTGTAGCAGTTGTGTGACACTTATTGAGCCTCTTCTCACGACCAGCGAGAAGGGCTGGAGGGCAGGCTATGGGGAAGGCTGGTTAAACCTACCTTCCCTGCAGATGAGCAGTCCTTCTGTGAGTGGGCGGATCACCCACCCAGATGAGCATCGGCAGCCGCAGGTAGCTCCAAGGGTTGGGGTGCCAGGATGCATCGGCCCACATCGCCCCGCCCCTCAGAGCTCCAATAATGCACTTTGTGAGTGCGTGGCACATTATTTGGCTCCCCCTCCCCCTGTCTGCCAGCCATAGTTGCAAGTAGCCACGGTTGACACACGACGGGCCAAATGGGCTTAGGAGAGCACTCACTCTCCTAACCCAATTTTGAGGGCAGGCTCCACAAGCAGGTTTGCCACCGGGATCGAACACGATCCCGGTGGTTCACACATGCGTGCAAAACTGGACTGGGCTCCCTTAGCCCGATTGTGCATGTGCATGTTAATAGCCTCATTATTAGGATAGGAACCAGTAGCTTCATTGATGGAAAGATTGTCTTCCTCAAATTTGGATAGATGGCTCACTTTTAACATTCAAACGATCCCTTGTTTTGTACATCTTCCTTGGGAGTAAGTAATGGAGGAAGGTCTTCCTCTGGAGGAAGGTAGCCTTTGGATACAAGCCAGTGCCTCTAATACCAGTTCCGTACTGTGTCTTCAGACTGCTGGTGAAAAGTGAAGGTGATTACATATAGGGCAAACTGAGAGGGTGCTGCTTCCCTACAGGCACTATGGAGATAAATGGAAGAGTGTTGGTCTTATCATGGATTGCTTGATGGAGTTATTGACATCATGGAAGTAGGATTTATGCTTTTAAAACTGGGACTCAGGTGCTACAAGAACATGTTTGAGTTTTGCTTATATTGTTCTGCTTATTAAACTAAGTTGCTATCATTTAAATACTGATTTTCAGCAAAAAAAAATTGTCAAAGTGTATATAGCAAAAGATGTGAGAAAATGGTTCCATGTTCCCAATAATAATAATAATTTTAAAACTATATCAGAAAAATAGAGGAAATAGATAGAAATATGACTTCAAAATCCTGATTCCTTGATTCCAGCTGAGGCCCTTCATAGGCTGCCTTAGATGCCACAATATACAAATGTAAAATTGGATGTAAAAAGGGAATGCCAGTGTTTAATTTCCTGTCCACTATACTAGGGACAGCCAACCTGTGGCTCTCTAGCTGTGTTTGGACTACAGTGCCCATCATCCCCAGCAGCAGTTTATTGCAGCTGGGTATTATGGGAGATGTAGTCCAACGTAGCCAGTGTGGTATAGTGGTTAGAGTGTTGGAATAAGACAGGGAGACCTGAGTTAAAATTTCTATTCAGCCATGAAACTCACTGGGTGACTCTGGGCCAGTCATGTATCTCTCAGTCTAACCTACTTCACAGGGTTTTTCTGGGCTCCTTGGAGGAAGAGCGGGATAGAAAATGTAATTAATTAATTAATTAATTAATAGATAAACAATAAATAAATAAATAAATAAATAAAATAATCATGTATACTGTTCTGGGCTCCCTAGAGGAAGAGCGGGATATACATGCAAATAATAATAATAATTAATAACTGCACTAAACCATATTAAATGTATTGAAAATACTTTGCTTATCCAGTTATCCCCACTTTTCCATCTGTTAGGAAGATTGTACTTGGTTCCCCTGATCCAAAGGAGCGTGATGATCAGCTGTTTGCCTCAGGAGTGGGGAGGAGAGAAAGGAGACTGAATCTGACTTCTCCTTTGTGAAAGTTAAACCATTTAATTTTAGCAGTGTTCCATATACTTCAGTTAGTTGTTGGATCTGTAAGGGCATTACAGACAATACTTGGTCATACATAGAAACATGCACAAAACCTTATTTTGTGTGCTCCAAGTTACATTGATAGAACAGTGCCTAATCTAATCAAATGGTGGCCCTCCAAATGTTGTTGGCCTACAACTCCCATCATCCCCAGTCATAGTGGCCAGTAGCCAGGGTTGATGGGAGTTGTAGGCCGCAGCTGGAGGGCCACATTTGACACCCCTGGCCTAATCAGTCAGACAGTGAAGCCCATAATAAATCCCATTTCCAAATGTTTCACATATCCCACCTTCCTTTAACAGAACTCAAGTTGACTTCCGTAGTCCCCTATGCAGGCACTGACCAGGGCGATTTCCAGATTGCATGGTAATGCAGCTGTAGTTTACTTCGACTTGGCAGAATCATATTGAAACCGTAAATAAAGGATGTTGCGCAAAGCCACCAGCAGGGAATCAGCCTTTTCTAGTTTGTGGGAATCATCCTACAATGGAAAAATACAGCTATTCTTTTACAACATTGTAGGACTGTAATGCAGCAATAAAACCCGAAAAAAGACATTGGAAATGTGAAGGCACCTTGCGGACAGCATAGGGACTACGATGTCAATACATAGGCAATATGGAAGCACACTTAACAGACACGTAGTGACACTTGTAGTGTCCAATCTGGAAAGTGTCCAGGCCTAGAACTGCTTACCTTCAGAGTGCTTGTTTCATCATGTCCTTTCATATCATTGTCCCAATTCCACTGAAGAGGCAAAACTTTGAGAATAGCTGTCATCAGGCTCGATTGTTGGATAGACTATTCTAAAGCACCCTGAAATACAGGTGGTATGAAAATTTAAGAAAATCAAATATTCCATACTGGGTGACCTAATCTAGTAATTATTAAAACATCAAAGTGTTGAGTTCTGATAAAAATGGTTACTCCAGGCAGCATAAATGCACCACCCATTCTAATCTAAAAGGCTAAGAAAATGATTAATTTCTAGCAATTTTCATTAGGCTTCTCTCCAGCCTGTTGCCAGCTCTAAGCTGAAATATCAGGTTTGTATTTCCATTTCCATTTAGCATTTTGTTCATATTTAAGGAGCTCAAAGTTATTTTCACCAGCTACTGAGATGGAGGACCATATCAATTTGCAGACAAATGTCTGACCTTTCAGCATTATCTATGGCTTGCATTTAGAAAGCTTCACAGATAACGAATACAATATCACTTAGCTAATTTCTTACAAATGTGCGCACAGACAAATGAGTCAAAGCAGAGCCATTGTATGCATTTATAATAATGTATGCATGTATAATAATACATTTATGATGTATAGGCCACCAGTTAGTTTAATGGAAAATCCTGTTTTTTAAAACCTTGCCATAATGTCTTCATTATCTTCCATAGCATAATGAAACCATACATTTCAAAGGTTAGAATAGTGGTGTTACATCTTACTGTTTTTCAGTAATGTGCTATAGTCTCTTGGAAAGAACCAAGTCAGCTGTCATGACAGTAAAGAATTATTTTATACCAGTTTAATAATTGAAAGATCTCTGCTGTCCATTTCTTTCCCCATCTTGCTAATTACACATGACAGTTTGACAGATTATTGGTTGCTCAGCAGATGGACAGACCGTCAATAATCAAATGCGCTGGCTTCTTGCTTTGTTTTGTTTTTGGTCTCTTTTGTTTTTAGGTACTGCACTGAAGTAGGACAGATGGATTTACTCCTACTGACAAAATGGCGTTTATTGCTCCATCCTCATCTTTTGGTGCCATAAAAGCTGCTATACATATGGATAATCAGCAAGCTAGTGTAGGAGTATAGGAGTAAATGAAAACTAACAGGACGGGGGGGAAGTTGTATATATTAACTTCTGGTATTCCTCAACCTCCATCTACAGTCAGGCTTGTTTATGCAAAAACTGAGAGGCTTTCCATGAAGAAAGGAAGGAGAAGATTTCCTCCCCCCCTCCAATAAATAGATGGGCCACAGTGTTCCCTATAAGTGGGAATCCCAGATGATGTTGACTACAGCTCCCAGAATCCCTAGCTGCAGTGGGCTTTGGCTGAGGTTGCTGGGAGTTGTAGTCAATATCATCTGGGATTTTCTGTTAGAGGGAACACTGATGGGCCATGATTCAAAATGTTTAGCATTTAAAATGGCATAGTGGAGCTGATTTTTTAAAATACAATCCATAGTACTTTCCAAGTGTACTTCCAAATGGCAATAAACCTCTGCAGTTCAAAGTGCCATCTTAGTGACCATACACATACTCCTGTGGGCTTTTGCACTCCTTTCTATTGGGATCTTACTGTATGGCCACACGCTGATAAGAGAACCTTGCATGATTTTCACAGCTCCACCTGCCTGCTAGTGTTTGCATCTTGAGAAGAACCAGCAGATGCCACAAAAGTAGTATTGAAAAGACTTTTGTCAGAATGCAAGCTCTGGCCAGCAGGTGGTACTGCGAAAATTGCTCATGGTCTCTGATCTGTGTGTGGCCAGAGAGTAAGATTGTGCTAATAGGAAGGAGTGCAGAATAGGAAGGAGTGCAGAAATCTACAGGAGCTTGTGTATGGTCAGTAAGACAGTGCTTTGAACTTGGCACAGAAGCTTTCAGCATCATGCAATTTATTGCTATCTGGAAGGACCCCAAATCACTTTCTCAGCACATTGTACCTATATAAATCTGAGAAGATTTCTGCTATCAGCTACTTCACAGTATTAGATGATGTAGTCTTGTCATTGCATCCCCCAGAGAAGGATATATGATAGTGCACTCAGTTTCTAATAAAAAGCTTTCTACATTGTTGTCAGATCAGTTTGTTTCTCTACTCTAAGACTGTTGTCCTTTTAGTTTGCTTTCAGACAAGTTATTTTATCTTCTCTGCATCGTGCAGTTGAAACATATTGACTGATTTTGTCTTGGAATTCCTGTAAGAGAGCAATAACCATGTTTTTCTTATGTTTGAATATCCGTTAGTGTCATGGCAACCAGTTGTAGAGTAAGGATCTAAAGACATTGTAGAGTATAGCTGTGATCCTGTCACCGCTCTAGGTTTATGTCATGAATATGCTGTTACAAATGAAGTGAGGCTGTTGAAAATCAGGGACACCTGGGTGGCCCCATAATGAGGCTTTGTGAGGCAGTCACCTCAGGCAGAGAATTATTGGTGTCGGCAGCTGCCACCCCATACCCCTTGCCCTGGCTGCCTCACCACAATTGCCCTCAGGAGTCTGCTCATTACCTGCCTTACCTCCCTTGCACTGCCTGAGTGACCCTTTCCTCATCTACATTGAAGCAAGCCTCTTGGACTCCATCCTTCCTCCTCATTGTATGTATCATATTGATAGAATGGAAATGCAAAGGACGGGAGAGTATTGATCTCTGGGGAGTGGCTCACTGCCAAGGAGCAGAGGGGACAGGCATGTGCACAGCACAAGGGAGTCAAGACTGCTCAGGAAGAGAAGGTCAGCAGGGTGAGAGTGGTGAGGAAGCTGGCAATTTGTGATCAGATCTCCCAACTGTGGTGTTTAGGGCTCACCCATTCCTTGATCCAGGCCAGCTTTTGAATAGGGCTTTAGTTACTTGTATTCCAGAGTAGAGGTGAGGCTAACAAACAGCCAGCAGCAAGAGCATTGAAGGCAGACTGCACTTGCCTCTATGTACATAATATTTATTTCATTGGACTATTAATATTCTTGATTCTGCTCCACTGCCTTGTGCTTGCATACCACAACTCTTTCCCTTGGATTCTATACCAACATCTTTCAAAAAAATTAAAAACAGTTTAAGGAAAGTGATGGGATTTATTTGACATAGCATCAGTGGGGGAAGTGTTTAATTCTTTTTCTTTGCCATTTTCCAAATTGCGATTGCCCTCAAACCTACTTAGAAGAAAGACAGATACTTGTATTGTACCCCTCCGCCTCCTCTTCCTAGGGGCAACTTTTATTGGAAAGAACAGGGAGTGGAGTCCAGTAAATTGGCCTAATGTCAATCTGGACTCCTAGAAGCTACTTTTGGACATCTAAACACAGATCTCCTATGCTGTGATTTTTAGGCTCTGTTCCTAAAATCGCAATTGTTCTCAAGCTTCTGTAATTTTAAAAAATGCTTTTAGTCTTTCTATAAGTGTCCTTCACACTTAGACTATCTCAGCTAATTTCCACTCTTATCACCGTGTTTCTGCCATGCCTTCTGTCTGCTTTTTATGTCCGTGCACATTATCTGTGTAAGAGTTATTCAGAAGAAGAATCAGACTGAGTCAATTTGTCATTGCATAGGGAGTAAGAAGCTGCCAGCATACACATCACCATAGGTTATCAAATCATCTGGTCTGGTTGCAAAATAGAGCCTGAAAAGTTTGCCTTAAATTTTCTACATATTTTGAGATTGCAGGTTTTTAAAAAAAGAGAAGAGAAATTCTAGGTTTCAGTTCTGCTCACATTACAATGTGCAATAAAATGTTATGTTGATAACTGTAGGCAAAATTCCAGCTCTGATATATTAACAAGTGACAGATGTGTATAGTTGCCAATAGAGGAATATATTTTTTTCCTTTCAGGGCATAAAGTGAACAACCAACTTTTCTTTTCAGGCATTTCAATCACAGGAGCACAATATGTGCAATTATTGAGTGTGATTGCTCCTGTGCAGGTTCATTCCCATGGGTCACGTTTCATTTGGGAGATCTGTTTCAGTTTCTCCTAACAATATGTCAAATGGCCTGGAGGAGGAAACTGAAACTTACCCCTTGGGTTTCATCCTTCTGTTCCTTTAAAACATCCTTTTAGAAAGGAAAGCTCCACAGAGAACCAATTCACTTTCCCCTCTCTGTCTGTATTAGATCTCCTGGTTTTACATAAAACTAGCCTAGAATCACTGTCGAATAACAGAACAAATGTGATTTCAAGCACAAAGATAAAATCAAACCCACACGCTCTCTGTAAATCCAATCTGGAGCTCAATTTCCATTAACATTTGCATGCAGATTTCTTGTAGCTAATCTATGTACACAAAGATGTACAAAGATGTGTATGGCTTATCGCTTTCCATTGAAATGAATGCCGATGCTCTTGTCTTGGAGAAGAAACTATAATTCTGCTTTTAAATCTTCATTCATCATTGATTTTTAGCAGAATTTACTTGAAAATGGTAAAAACAGAAATGATATAATCCTTCCTGTGAGATGTTGTATTGGCAGTGACTTGACCAGTCTGTTTTTCAAGAAATTGGGTTTGGCTCAGTTATGCAGTTATACTTGTAAAGGCAGTACTTTGTGATAGCTGTAAAAGGTCAGATCACTGAAGATATCTCATACCAACAAATAATCCAATAATGTTATCCCAAGCATTATTTCCAGGTCATGGCATGAGCTAAATAACTATGTGAAACAGGTATGGTAGCCGTTTACTTTAGCCACTTTCAGGAGCAAGGAATAGAAAAACTCTATAGCTGCTGGTGAACAAGTTTACCCAGGGATAGATTTGCATGCAAAATGAAACTGTCTGTGTGGACCCTTGATGCATGGCCAAAGTTGTCGGTGCATAAAGAGCACCTGGACTGAGCTAAAGATCTTTAAACATTGGCACTAAAAAACAAAAACAGACAGATCTAGAAGTAGCTAGGTCAGTGCTGATGTGCTCAGAAGTCACACATGCAAAAAGAAAAAAGAAACAGTTGACATCTCGCTTTAAAGATTAACATCTGTGTGTGTTTTTTCTTACTTGCAGTTTGACTAGATGGCCAGTTTTTATGGTCCAGCACCCCAGTCACTAAATTAAAATCATCAAGAATTGTTTTGATGGAATGGTCAGCGCTATATATTTATCAATTTTTGCTAAGCCTTTTCTCATTAGATTCAAATTATTGCCGCGAGCCCCCTATTAATTCAGAATGGTGACGCTTTGCAACATGAAATCTGTAATATTCTCATGAAAGGCCCTGGCATTCTCATCCACATGTTAATGGTCAGTTTTAAAGCAGAGATATAATGCCAACATGTAATGCTGCTTGCCAAGGCAAATATATTGTGATGATATTCCAGTAGAATATCAGTCTTGAGGAAAATGTCCCTCTGCCCTTTCCACATGTAACCAATAGGGACTTGTCTGGCTATGCAAAGTTTTGCCTATGTTTCATTTAAAACAGAAAGCTTCAGATGCAAAACATAGCTCAAGGATGACATTTATGTGCAGAAGACTATAAAACAATCTAAGCTATAAACCAATGAATAGACTACATAATCTATGAATATGTTTGTTCCATCTGTGACAGGGATAATATTGACAATATTCATTTGATTTTATTGGTCCAGGGCTGCTCCAGATCATCTAGCACAGATGGAACTGGAAGGATGGGGCATGGGGGTTAGTATCATTTGGTGCATCTCCATAGGAAGCCAAAAGCTTGTCACCTGTTAGCTGTTAGGCTGTCAAGGCACTGCCAATTTGTGATCTTAGAAACTGTACTGACATGTCTGTGCACATGAATTAAATGCATCTTAGCATGCAAATGTTGAATAAGGAGCTTTGACTTTGTTACAGTGTATATATTTCATCAAGTGATCTCAATGAATCAACAGCGTATAAACAAAAGCATTTTCAGGTGCTATCACTCATGAATCCATGCCCATTGTGTGCAGGTGGAGAAGTGATCCTCTCCCACTCATATATCCTAGTAAACCAGTGACAAATCTTGCATCCCCACATTGGACTATGATAGGTATAATATTTGTTCATAGTTGAATACAATTTTAAAAGATATAGCACCACACTTTTCAAGGTGTGAAACGGGCTTATCTCAGGAGGTGCAGAAGCAATTGCCAAAAGAGATGTGGATTTCTTTAGTTGGTGCATGTTTCCACTGTTCCACTGAATGCCACCTTATTGCATTATTTGCTAAAGTGCAGATTTATATCTTTATGAATGAATGCAAAACTGGTAACTGTTGTAACTTGCAATAATTCAGCTCTCTTGTGAGATTCCAGGATCATTGTATGTTTTTCAGGTAGGTTTCAGAATAAATTTTCCATTTCCATAAGAACTGGGATTCATAGTGTGGAGATGTGGGCTGATTGTCTGGGTGGAGAAACTCTTTTTTGGCCTTAGGGGTTTGGCCTCAATGATGCAGGAGGGGGTTGTCAGAACACCTTTCCTCCTCCTGCCCAAACGTATTCCTCACTGTGGCTGGCTTCTCTCTATGAGCACCAACCACTCTCTGGCAACACTCTGCCTCATCCTCAGCACCACCCTCTTCTAAGGCATCCAGCCTTGCCCCCACCCATGGGCACCTTTATTAATCCACACCCATTTAATTCCCCTTCTCTCCCGGTCATGCCTGTCCACTCCCTGGAGCTCCATTATCCCTCCCAGCTCCTCCCCCACCCATCTGGCCCTTTCCTTTCCTATCAGTCAGCTTGCAGGCACCAGCTGATCAATGTCATCAGTTGCTGATGCTGGCGTCCAGGAGTTCCCATGCTGGGGCTTCCTAGTGCAGCTGGTCGCTGCCTCCATGTCTGCTTCTGGAGGAGCCCAGCCCCATGCGTCTGCTGGAAGACTTTGTCATGGCTCCGCTGGCATTTTCCCGACTCCTCCAGCTGCTATGGTGGGTGGTGAGGTGGCAGCAGACAGACATATAGCCTTGTGTCTAAAGAATGCAAGTGACCTGAAGAAGCTTCTTTTACTGACTGAGAGTAGGCCTGCACTACACCTGGACCATATTCATACAGTAGCCATCTATTATGACTCCCAGAGTCCTTGATAAACTACCAGGTCCCTGAGAAACAATTATTGTACTATCAGGTGGGCCTGTAGGCTGTGAGTTGTGCAGACCTTAGGCTACAACATTTGCCAGATACATCAGAAGCTTGTTCTTCTCAAGCCTGATGACAGTAACACTAATGTGCTACAGAGTTGTATGAATTCAATTGATGCTCGATGTATCTGTAGGATAGTTAGTTTTTGGAATTTGAAGCCATTCTAGTTGGATGGATTATTGATGAAATTACTGTTCAGATTTGATGACAGTTTAATACAGTACGTGGTAACTGGACTGGATGACCTTTGCTACAATTGATGTTGGCCTTTCTCAGTGTTAAGTGACCACTCAATTTATCTAACTTATAGGAAATATTGTGATTGCTAAATGAACTGTCCAAGGCAAAAGTATCTACCATTCATCATGAAAAGGTTCAGTGGACACAAGTAATAAAGAAAGGTCGAAGAGCATGACTTTGTGGACTTTGGGGCGGGAGGATCTAGTGCATTTTCAAAATTAAAAGTGAATTTGAAACTGCAGTTTAAATGGTGCATTGGCAGTTTGATATATATAACTGTGAAAATGTTCATAAAGCACAAGTCACTGGTAAGTTTCAATTTAATATCAGTAAAACAAATTTCCTCTCCTACTTTCTTTTTTAGCTTTTAAATCAAATGCAAACCTGCTGAGTATGATTATGAAGTTGTGCCACATATAAACCAACACAAGTTAAATCTTCCTATATAAAAAGGACTGTGTACTTATGGAACTTTTTTGACAGTCTTATACAAAATTAAATATACCTTTATTTAGATATTGATATGCTTTTGCTGATTAAAAAAAATCTGTTATCAAAATAGTATCACAGACAGGCATATGGTTAAAGAGCAAGGCCTCATTCTCACAGATGAACAGGTACACCTGTTTCAGGGCTGTGCCACTTCTGTCTGCAGGTGAGGGCTCATGTAATTGAATGCTGCCTCATATTAAAAAAAAAAATTAATGCTAGGAAGAAGGGTGTAAATCCTTCTCCCTAACAACTGGTTTTCTGTGAACTTTTGTGTGTGAAGTAACATGCAGTCATTTGTGATCCCAACAGTAGTCTGAAGTGATACCACCAAGAAGCAGGTTTAACACCTTATCTGCTCTTTCAGAAAACTAGGCCTTTAAATTATTGGATAAAACTGTCCCATGTTGATTCTTGAAGGAGATACTTGATTAATTTGTGTGATTAGTTGTTATAAGTGAATTTTCAGGTCAATGGACTGGTATTTTTATCCTTTGCAGATGGATACTTTTTAGATAATAAACTTAATCACATCTTTTCATTTAGGGCAGATGGTCCTTAAATAATAAGATACGAAATGTCACAGGGCTTTTTCTGACATTTAATTGTATATTAGTAATCTACAAAGTTGTGCTAGAATGTTTAAAGCCCAGGATAACAATTTTCTAATTAGGAATTCTCTGGTAGAATTCTCTTTGATAGAAAATGTGCTCAGATTATCATACCAAAATTTGGTAGGTGTTGGGCCTAATCAGCATTATCCTCCATGTGTGAAAGAGGCCCTTTTTAAATTTCACCTTGAGCCTTAATGATCAATTTGAGCCTTAATTATACAGCCCTCCTGCCATCTTTCATTGAAATCAATTCCCTTCCTTTTGTTTTGTTGATTCAGCAAAAATAAAATCTGACATTGTGTAACTAAAGGACTGATCCATCTTGGCCCTCTGGGAGAGAGCTGCTGATGGACAGAGTGTCACACATGGAAGAAAGGATGGAGTGAGAGACTAAATCAGCTCCTAAGTAAACTAGAAGCCTTGGTTTTGATATAAGCACACAAAACAGGCCAGATGGATAATGTTCAAAGAAAAGCTATATGTGTGATTTGTGAGGTTATCTTTAAAACAGCAGTTAGGCCCCAGACCTGAACACACTGTTCCTCCTAATTTTTTTCATCTGTGTGTGGAACAAGTTTTGTTCTGGGCAGCAGTATCAAGGCAGTGTTTGTGTGAATGTGCATTCAGAGTGGGGCCTTCCTGATTCAACCTGAGCGGGATCTAAAATTAAGATATCAAAAAATGTGTGAGCACATGCTCACACACCTTAGAGGGAACACGCTGACTCTGACCTTGAAATAGACCCACAGTTTTAGTGGAACACTTCAAGGTGTGTGGTACTTGTATTTTGGGCCACTAAGCTGCTTCACAATAGTACTAAAAATTGCATTTACAACTTGACATTGGTAAATATGTGTAGGCATAATTATTTACTAATATCTTTGAAAACAGGTATGATCCTGCATACATCTAGCTGTACGCTGACCTCGGATTCAATGATAGGGCAGCATACCACTATCGGTGCAAAAACATTCTAGTTGCCTTTCTTTTGCCCAATTTTTTAATAAATATATTTAACACAAGTAATTTGCACCTCATTTTAAATAATTTAAAAAATGTGTTGCATTGTCCACAGGTTACATTCCTATATTTACAAAGCTAGAGCAATAACCTGAATTATTGTTTTCCCACACACACACATTGTAGTTTGATTGAAATTTCATTATGGGCTTGTTAACACTGTCAAGTGAAAGGGATAGGGGACATTGTCTGGTTGTTAATTAGGTCCCATAGCAAAATTATTAGCACAGTAGGCCAGAATTACTCCTGCAAAATGAAAGGAGTAATAATCAGTACTGTATGTAGGTCAAACAGAAGAGCAGGCCGATTATGAGGGCCTGGAGGGTGCAATGCTCACCATGAAGCTGGAGATTTGGAAGAGTTCCTGAATCCTTTTTATAACACTCAAATTGGAATTCAGCATTATCTGCAGTTTAACACCATCAGAAGCTGCTAATGTCCAAACTGTGATCAAGGACAATTCAACATTTTGCAGAATTCTTTTTGAATTGTTAAAAAAAATAAAAAAGAGAGAGGGGGTGGAGAGAATGTGTGCCCTTGTTTGGAAAATATGGAACATAAAAAATGATTGTTTGCAATATTTACATTGCAATGTAGAGTAGACTGATTCTGAGGTTTACAGCTTGATTCATGAAGGCAGCTGGATAACTGATCTAGAACTTCATATTGCAAAACTGCAATGTGAAGAAACAGGTGTTCAGGTTGTTAATATTTGCGTTATAAAACCATGTTCATTTATAGTGTAGGTGGAGTGAGGCATTTTATTGCTCAATATACATTGCATCACAATGAATTCTTGAAACGCTGGGTAACTAATAGTTGGAGACTGTACTGCAGGCAAAATATTAGAATGCTTTTATTTATTTTATTTCATCCTGTCTATCTATCTATCAAATTTCTACACCGCCCAAAACTTTCATCTCTCTGGCACATTTTTAAGATGAGCAAGACTTGAGGTTATTATTTTTTCTCTGAAGCATCATCATAAAATTTTCCTGGTCTTCATTACACATGAAACATTATAGTCTTGTGTTTTGACAATCTGATTTATACTGAGCTTAATTTTGATAATGAGGTTTTCTGGCCTCTTCTGTACCTAGATGCTACTCACCCCATTCACACAACCAGTGGGTATACTGTATATATTGAGGGTAGTCTCTGTTCTGAAGAGAGAAGGGACATGTGGAGGTTGGAGCAAGACCTACATCACAATCTTGCGCTTTTGCAAGTTCAACATAATCACATGAACAGGCTGCTGTGTCTGTGAATCCAAGTCTGTTTGCCCACATAGGACAAAAAATGCACCTATGAAAAGACAGACGATGCTACTACCTCAGAACTCTACCTCTGCTGAAAGTCCAGCCATCAGTGTTGTTAGATCCAAATCACCTTGAACATAGATCAACCCTTTGGCATGCGATCTACTCTAATGTTTAAGTTGTTACAAACTTGATAGGTTGCTGTAGATTTAACCCTGGGAGATATGTTCAAAAAGTCCCTGATGCTCAGACTTAATCATCTGAATCTTTTCTTCATGACCATCCAGAACTGATTTGGGTCTAACGGATTCTCAGCAGTACTGGTAGAAGACATGGGCTTTACCCACACACCTCTTCATAGCCCCAGCAACCCTTCTCTCTCTAGCTCCAGTTTGTTCTTTTGGACTTTTGAAACCTTATTACTTCACCCCAGTGGATGCAGGCACCCTTCATCATGATGGGTCTGTCCAAAACATTCCTTTTAAAATCCAGGAGTTTTATGATCCTAAAAGGTGAAGGGGATGATAGAGATGCCACCCAGGATTGGCTCATGAGTATCCCAGCTCCAAAAGCTTAACTTTTTAGCTTGTTTTGAATTGGAGCAACTTTCATACTGCTACTTATTTTCCCTCTGCAAAGGCTTCCCTTGCTGCTGTATTCTTCCTAGTTCTTTTCTTTCATGCTTTATTCTGGCCTGTGCAAAATTTCTGTTTTCAGGCTACAATTATAAATGTGTATCTATACCAACAGAACTGTGCACAATGTAGCTTTGTTGTTCTGTATTCTAAATCTCTGTTCTTCTGTGCAGTACCTCCTTATATCATTCCAATTAACTCTGTGTTCTTGCTTTTTGCTTCCATCCCTTTTCTTTTCCTGACTTTCTTATGATATTTGCAGCCTAAACATTTCATTAGAGCAGATTTTTGCATTTAATTGCTTATTTGTGGCACTGGGTGTGAGGATAAAGAAGGGGCTCCTGAATTATTCATAGGCTCTCTTCACACTAGAAGTGTTAGCTAATGCTGAACTAGAGTTAGAAGACTGAGTGTAAAAGGGGGAAATAACATTATTTTATTTTCTATATGATTGCAGGATGGCAAATCTAGCTCTTAAAATTAAGCTTCAAAGACATTATTGCAGTGTGTGTGTGATATGTATATATCTACACATATATACATAAGCGCACACACACGTGCACGGTTACTCCAATATATCAAAAGATATAAATCAAAATACAAACATCCAATAAATATATAGTCAGATAGATTAGAAATAACTTGGGGCATGAATCAGGCACCCATACTTGTGGGAGAAGATCAGCATAGAGTTAGTAGGCAAAGCTCTGTTGGGTCAATTGTTGCATTATATGTTTTGTATTAGTGAAGTGATTTTGAACTAATTGGCATTGCACCAATTATATCTAAGCAGTTTGTCCCACACATCTTTGAAGTTAAACATTTCAGCAATTAATGCAAAGTCATTGACTGTAATACATTAAGAGGCAGTAAACCGCTTCTCATGGTTGAGTGTGAGGGCTTAAGTGTGGCTGGTGGGGAAGGCAGCAGAAGCTCACCTTCCCCACAGACGGTCCTCCTGTTGTTGCCGGGTCCGCAAATCTGCTGTTGCCCAAGGGGGTCGGGATGCGTCGAGTGCACAGTGCATTGTAGGGATCAACGGCCGGGGGCCGGTGCCCTTAGCAATAGCAATAGCAATAGCACTTACATTTATATACCACTTTATAGCCGGAGCTCTCTAAGCGGTTTACAATGATTTAGCATATTGCCCCCAACATTCTGGGTACTCATTTTACCGACCTCGGAAGGATGGAAGGCTGAGTCAACCTTGAGCCCCTGTTCAGGATCGAACTTGTAACCTTCTGGTTACAGGGCGGCAGTTTTACCACTGCGCCACCAGGGGCTCATTTAACCTTAACCTTGGCTAACTGATGGGCCCCCTAGGCAGGTTTGCTGATGAGGCACGGCTGGGATCCATTCAGCTCCTGGTGGTTCTCATGGGCAACCAAGCCCGGGCTTGGCTGTCTTCGCCCGATCTTGGCTGCTGGTGAGAACAGCCTCAGTGAGTGACAAACACTCTTCAAAGATAAATATATGTTTGAAATATCAAATAGAAACTGCCAGCCGCTGTTCTTTTAGAGAAACTCCCAGATAGAGATTTAATGAGCCTGAATACTGAAATAATCTACTGCTTTCAATACAAGCTGTTATAGAGGAAATTTCAGTTACTTGATGGGAACATGGAAGTGTCCTTGTTCTTTCCTATAATGTAGATAATTAGTTTTATTTTCAGTGACACTTTTGACAGCATTATGTTTGCCTTCAGTGGTCTGTGTAGTATTTTATTGGTAACTCCCCAGTGTGTGCGATTTCATTCTTTATGGAAATGCTGCCAGTATAAAAAAAGAAATAAAGGGAATAGAACAGAAAATGGGTCATATGTAAGTAATTCAGTCCCTCAATGACTTTCCAGTGTAGTTTAATAAAACATGTAAGAAAAGTTGGCAAAAGTAGGCCTTGTGTCTCTAACTCTTCTGCCTCTTTTCCCCTGTTTCATAACTTTGGTACAATAAAGTGGGATCTCATGCTAGGCAGCTAGGACAAATCCATACACCTCTGCCCTGCTGCCCCATTTGTGAGAGCTGCGAGGCTCCGATTCTTTCTTTCAACCAGGCAGGGGAGCTGTCCAGCAGGGCAAGGAGCCTGATTCAAGGCAAGACTATAAAATGAGCAGTGGAGCTGTCCAGCCAGGTAGCTAGAGTTGGAGTATAGAGACAGGGTCAGGGTGCTAGTAGGAAACTGCTGCATCATCATCATCCAGGCAATCAGTGAAAAGCTTTGTGGCCCCGGCTACCCCACCCATTCATGCAGCATTAGTGCAGCTCTGATGCTGAGGCGACTAGAATCTGTGATTCCTTCTGCTGCATAGGGCCATAGGATGGAAGGCCTTGTATTGCCATTTGTGCACGGCATGTTCTGCTCTGGGTTTCACCTGAGACTCATCACCATCTCTACTCCTGGGGTCCTGAAGGTGATTGGAGCAGGAGACCAGGAGCTAATGTGGGTGACAATTGTGCGCACAGATCTCTATGATCACCTGTTGCCACCAATAGGCCTCAGTCCTTCTCTTATGCCCCCCACTTATTGGGCCTGAGACTCGGAAAAGAGAAGGAAAAGTTGAAGACCTACCCTGTTCGTTCTCTCCCGTTCCCTTGGATGGTTTAATTGGTTCACCATGTTCAGTGTAAGGTCCACCAGTCATCCTCTGCCTCCTCTTTGGCCTACCTATGAATTCTCTCAAATAATTGTTGTCAGCACTGGCATCTGCATGCCTGCACAAGTGATGTCGCCATTTCTGGGTTGAGTTTTTGCAAGACCACGAACTGCATCTCCAGTGGCCTTGCCCTGGTAATAGCTCTCACCCATCCCGACCCATGCCATAAACAATGGTGGTTTTGCTGACTCTGCTCTATGTTCCCTGACCTAGGTCCCATGGAGTTGGGGACCCCAAATATCTCTCAGCTGTGCACACTCCCTTGCGACATGTCTCCTAGGGCTGTTATCCTAGGGAGAGGATGGCAGATGCCTCATGGAAGGGATGCCCGCGCATGAGATCATAAGGTGGTGATAGCCTTGAGTCTTGGGATCTGGCAGGGCCACCCAGACATGTTACTCACTACACAGCTGGGACTGTCCCATCCTGCAAAGAAGAACCCACAAGGTTGGCAAGGCTATTTGGGTTGCAGTACCATGAATATCTCCAAGTGACAAGTTGCTCTGATACCAGTCAGAAGTAGATAGAACTATCTCTGAGGTCAGGCTACCCCTCTAGGCTCAATCTCCTTGCCTGGATACTTAAAGCCTTAACCTTCTGGTCTGTAATCTGGCACTTCTCCTCCTTATCCAACCTTGCCTAACCTATTGTGGATACTAACATGAATATACTGGGAGTACAAAGGTGCATGCAGAGTTCCTCTTTGGAAGCTTTGGGCTCTGAGGATGCTGTTTCTGGGGGCTCCAGTTTCAGGATTCCTTGGGGTTCTGGCCCAGTAGTAGGATCTGGGACTGGATTTCTGGTCCTGCCTCAGAGCGGGGATCATGATAGGGATAGCTTATTGAGTGGAGGGACTGACTGACCTGAGCCTTGTTGAGCCTAGCTGACCTGAACCACAGCATACCCTTGACAATGCCAGTTCAGCCAGCCCACCCCAGAAGAACCAGGTAACCTGGGAGTCAGTAGGGCCCTTGCTGGTGCTATATAATAACTCTCCTAGCCTTGGCTTTCCAATCTGGGTAACTCATTTGTGGAATAAGGTGTTAAACCAAGTTGCCCCACCCTGCCCCCTTGTCTCCCTGCTCTGGAACCTGACCACCAGCCTGTCTTCAACCACAGACATGCCTTTGACCTTTACATCCTTGCTGGCCCACTCCTGAACCTGACTGCCAGCTTGAAAGAGATCTGCATCTGACCCTCTGGATTCTGCTCTCCCTGCACTGTAGTCTCACAATTTTTCAATCACATTTTTCAGTGCTTCTTTATGGCTAAGTCTCCTTGATTGCAAGCAAAAGGGGAGCAGGTGAGGAAAGTACCTTTCTTTCTGTTTGCTTTTTTAATTTGCAAGGAGCAATTATATGGGAGAGCATTCAGAAATAACACCACACCTGCAGTTTTGAAGTGGCACAGTCTGCTCTACTACCTCAAGATTATTCCACTTTCTGCATGGGTGCAGGCCTTTGTCTGAGAAGTCCGAAGTTCAAATCCCTGCTTACCCACAAGCTCACTGAGTTATCTTGGGCCAATTGCTCTATTTCAGACTAAATTTTCTCACAGGGTTGTTGTGAGAATAAAATGTGAGGTGAACCATGTACGTCACCTTGATCTCCTTGGAAGAAGGGCAGAATTTTAAAAAGTTTAAAATAAACTAGAGTGTTGGAATTTGATTTTTATAGTCTGACAGCTGAGTTGATTTTTATAGCTTTGCATTGCATATGGTGCTAAATAATTTTCTGATAAACTCATGCTCTATGGCTTATGCAAATGAGTGGCAGTGATAAAGATTTTAATACAGACCAATTTTTAAATGTTGCTTGATTAAATATGCTCGATTTTTTGCTCCATGTAATAGTGAAAACATTTTTCATGGGTCTTTTTTGAGCTCTTTAAAAAAATAATGACTTGGTTGTGGTCACCTATATATAGCTATTTTCCATTAAAACATCAGCTGCACATATGTGAAAAATGACCTTATTCTGCAAGTAGCATTTGTAAATAATAAACAAACCTGGCATATGTGACAAATACAGCTATTAAAACTGAGTGGGATTTCCTTATATCCCCTTTTAGAAGAATGATGTAGCATGTAAACTATTGTCCCCCACAGATGATGAGGGGGGAAATCACACTTGGCTGGGCATTGACCTCAATATAACATGAAGAAATGCTGTAATAAATCTGCTAATCTGAAAGGGAAGTGTGAGGGTTTAGCATTTGCCAGCAAAGACTGCTAATAAAGTCCTGATCTTCTTAATTGTTATGTATATCAAATATGATCTTATTCATCTGAAAAACTATATACAGTGTTTCTTATAACTGTAGGGTGCTAATAGGTGATCCACTCCCAACCCAGTTGCAGATTTCAATAAGGAATCTGTTTTTTCTATGAACTACTTTCTCCACAGTGAAAGTGCAGGCAAAGGTTCTTCCATTCCTTCCCCCTAGTGTGAGAAGCAACAGGCATTCTGGCAGAATGCTTCTGTTATCACATCTAAACTGCTCACTCCCAGGCCCAAGTGAAGACAAGGCAATGCCAAATGCAAGTGGGCAACAGGGTCAAACTACGCATGGAAGTTTTTCACACCCAGCTTTTTAGTTCCCATCTCCTCCAGAATGGAGATCTGCATTCACATATTGGTCAGATTTACCTTGCGAGCTATTGGGGAACACTACACACACAATTTGGGTTTTTCATTGCATATTAGAGAATAGCTCAATTTATATCTGGGATAAAATAATTCCACTTTTTAGCTCATGGTGTTAAATGTGACAGTGTAGGTCTGTTTTTCTTCTTAAAAAAATAGCTTGGGGGTAGAGAGGAATCTGAATCAGGGCCATGATGCAAAGAGGACGAATTCCATGCCATTTCCCCGGGTGGGGGGGGAAGCCTCCCTCAGAATGAAAAACTTGTATTGGTATTCACAGGGGTGGATTAAGCTATTTGCCGCCCATAGAACTGTTCCCTCTAAGGCATGTGCATGTGTGTACTTACAAGTTTTTGGATGTCTATTCAGTTCGTTTTAGATCCCGCTCAGGCTGAATCAAGAAGGCCCCATGCTGAATGCAGGTGTGCACACACTGCCTTGATACTGCTGCCCAGAACAAAACTCATTCCTCACAGAGATGAAAAAAATTAGACGGACCACTGGCCCATAGGTGACCAGAAATTTGCCGCTCCAGCAAGGATTCCTCTTTACAAACAAAAGGTTTGCGGGGTACAGAGGCCCAAAAATCCAACCTGTCATTTGGGAGGCTGTCTCTGCCACCATCCCACCACATGCACCTGCAGGGCGCCCCTGCAGCAGTGAATACTCCCTCCCTTAAGTACTCATTCTGCGCAAAACCCGGTGCCTTCCCCACATACATTCCACCACCCTCTCAGTGCCCCCAGTCCGGCCCTGCTTTGGAGGTGCCTCTCACCCAAACACACAGTATTTTAAACACATTTTTAAATGCAACCACATCACCTGGGACAGACTAAAAAGGAATTGGAGGCCCCTAGGGGGTGTGGAGACCCTGGACTTCAGCCTGGAAGTCCAGGGGTAAGAGCGCCTCTGAGCAGTCGTGTCACACTGGAAGTGTGCCTAGCCTGTGGACCATTCCCTGTGTGTTTCACAGGGTTGTAAGGGCTTCTTAAAAAAAAAATTAGTGTGTAAGTTTTCATACTTCTACAAACCTCAGATCTAACACTATTGGGATTCCATACTGAGGATGTCTTCCTTAACGAGTCAAAATGTGTTGGTTTACATGATGTGCAGCATTATGGTGATGTAATGCTGTGCCCTGGGGCTGCTGCAGACTTGGAAGGTAACCTCGATGCTGTTCAGAAGCCACAGTTGCGCAAGCAATGCTGCCACCCTCTTCCCCATTGTGGTAAATGGAGATAACTGCTGTAGCACTGCTGGCACAGCTGCTAGTTCTGAACAGTGTGGAGGCTGCTGGAGGAGTCTGCAGCAGCCCTCAGGTGAAGCATTTGGTCTCCATAATGCTGTGCATCGTGTAAGTCAGTTTTCCTAGTTTCAGGAATACATATACACATTTTTGCTGGCCAGAGGCCCTACTTAACATATACACGTTCCTTCGCTTTAATTTTGCAGCATCTAAATGGGGAAAGAAATAATGGGAAGTTTGTTCATTTTATATTGTTTTTTTTCTTCCTTTGGGCCAGAATATTGGAAACTGCTGTTAAGGCTCTTGAACAGTTTTATTATTTATAAGGCTCTTGAACAGTTTTAACAGAGAGGAGAGCTGGTCTTGTGGTAGCAAGCATGACTTGTCCCCATAGCTAAGCAGGGTCTGCCCCGGTTGCATATGAATGGGAGACTTTGATGTGTGAGCACTGCAAGATATTTCCCTCAGGGGATGAAGCCGCTCTGGGAAGAGCAGAAGGTTTCAAGTTCCCTCCCTGGCTTCTCCAAGATAGGGCTGAGAGAGATTCCTGCCTGCAGCCTTGGAGAAGCCGCTGCCAGTCTGTGAAGGCAATACTGAGCTAGATAGACCAATGGTCTGACTCAGTATATGGCAGCTTCCTATGTTCCTATGTTTGTTCCTATTGATCTTTTGGTGGACTCCAGTGAATGAATGGAGGAGGAGGAGGAGGAGGAGGAGGAGGAGGAGGATAAATAAACTGTGTTTGTTAGCTGCCCCATAAGAAATTGTTCTCTGTGAGATTCACAACAGAGGATTAAAACATACAATAAAAAGACATAACACATTAAATCATAACAGGCAAAAAAAAAAAGGAATGAAGATTGGAAGACTCCAAAAAGCTTCAATGGCCTTGTACAACTATTCCCGTCTCACCCCTCAAAACTCTTAAAAGCACTGCTGATCATACTACAAGAGATGTACCTGAAACAGTTGGTTCATCTCTTAAACACTGTAGTCTTTGCTAACAAGCAGCAGGGGTACAATGCATAGCTTTATGTCTGCATCTCTTTTCCTGCTGATGCCATGCTATTAATAGTGGAGAGTATTTTAGTAAAGAATCCCTGAAATTGGCAGCAACTGTATAGCTTTGTCAAGCCATATTATGAAGATATGTGCTTTTGAATTCTAGTCTTTTTTTGACAATCAGACTAATGCTGCACTAGTACAAATATTGCTCATTAGTGCAAGGATGTTGCACTAGCTAGTTCTTCGAAGTTGGGAACTTGCATTCCAGACTTGTGTTGTATCAGAGCAACAGAGTGTACTTGTGCAGCCTGTGACATTCCTTCTGCTGTGAACCTCTTCCTCAGTCCATATATGTTGCAGGGAATGAGACAAAACTATTCACTATCCTTGTTGTGCAAGTGCAAAACTTGTGCAAGCAGATCAGGAGCTCAAGAGATTGAGCCGCTTTGAGCATCCACTCAGCTCCATGACCTTGGGTGGGTGCATTGTTGCACCAGTGCAGGGTTAGTTTGGATGTCAACCTCTGTTTTTGATCTCTTGGGGCTGCTTAAGGAATTTCTGTTTACAGAAAAATAATAATGTGAATACTGTATGTGAATACTGAACCATCTAATGGCATGTTACTTGAAGTGATTTGCATATCTCTTGTTTTAAACTGTTTAATTGTATATCCTTTGAAACATGAAATTGCCAATACATTTTTGAATGAACACATTAAAAAGCTTAATTTTACAAGGAGGTTTGGACACACACACACACATGGACCACATTATCTGTGGGGGGTTCTGTTATGCCCAGATTACTGCAGGTAACAAAACTGTGGATAATAAGTAATGGAGACTATGGGAATGCGGGAGTTAGGTACCCAGACTAAAAAACAACCCCAATTCCCCCCAAATTGCAAAAATGAGCCAAATAAAGTGCCATACCATGCTCTGCGGTTCTCCTGGCATCCAGCAATGCCTCCCAAATGGTCCAAAAACCCATGGATTTTTTCTAAAAATATTTTGGCCAAAGTGAGCCACGAAATGGCTCCCATGGACAAAATGGTGGTCGGAAATGGCTTGTTAATAGCCCAGGGTGATTGGCTGATGTTTCCAGCAGTGGGAGCTAATAATAGAAGATGTTCACCTAACCACTGGGATTCTCTCTTCATGAGTTTGGGAAGGTAACACCATCCAGATAGTATGAGGGAGCAGAGAAACAGTTTGGAGCCAATTTGCACTTTAGAGACAGGAAAAAATGAAGAGATGTTAGTGGGCTGAAAGACCATGAGCGGGGAAGGGACATTGTCTCTGGGAAATGGATGCAGGGTTATCAAATGCTGCAGAAGTGTCTGTAGTCTGCTTAGAGCCCCTGGTGGCGCAGTGGTAAAACTGCCGCCCTGTAACCAAAAGGTTACAAGTTCGATCCTGACCAGGGGCTCAAGGTTGACTCAGCCTTCCATCCTTCCGAGGTCGGTAAAATGAGTACCCAGAATGTTGGGGGCAATATGCTAAATCATTGTAAACGGCTTAGAGAGCTTCGGCTATAGAGCGGTATATAAATGTAAGTGCTATTGCTATTGCTATATATTTGTAAATAAAGTAAATATTGCAAAGACACCATAAGTCATCAGTGTTATGTTTAACTCCATAGAATTGTCCTTGGCACTTCTTGCTGTTCAGAGGAAAACTTGACAATTTTGTTTCTAGTATATACTGCCATTTTTGATTGTATGTTTGATAAAGAATGGGTGCTCGGAAGACATAGAGGTTGATCTTAAAGTTGGAGAATAAATATCTTTGTTTCTACAGCTTTCTCCTTTGTTGTCTTCACTTTATGCAGTAATGGTGGGTGTGGGATGAAAACTCATGCTTTTGTTGGCAAAATTTGTATTGTTGTATGCCTTCCTAATCTTTGTATCTCATACTTGGTGATGGCTAAGACATAATTTAACTTGGCGCAGCTTTCCCAGAGTTCATTTGCTTTGCTATGGGTCTTGTGTGTCCTTGAGCTCCAGCAAGCAACCCAGCTCAAATAAAACCTGAGGCATTAGCCTTCAGACCACAAGCAGCCAGTTTTCCACATTTCCTAACTTGCTCATGATTCTGTGTTAATTAAACCTCCATTAGGAAACTGGGTGCAGATGCAGCCTTAGAGGGATTCAGAAAAAGATGGAATACTTCCATTACATTACACTAAAAAAAACATATAAAACTGGGCTCAATCCATCCAAAGCTAATCCAATTTCAAAATCCTGTTGGTTTTAATGGGAGAATGAAGCACATGCTCCATTAACTTCCATTGAAATAAATGGAATTAACTTCTCTGGATTGTGCCCCTTTGGTAGGATTCAAGGCATTGCAGGCAGGGTTCTACTTGCTCACAGGAGCTTTTCAGATCCCTCTTCCTGCAGTAGACTCTTTCACCCCCAAAAGTGCCCCAATATCAGGGGGCTCTTTGGAGCAACTCTCCATTAGGTATAAAAATCCATTCCCCATGAGCACACAAAAGCTCCCTCCATTTACTTACATGGTGGTGGGGGGTGATCTAGCCACTGCCTTTCTTTATTCACAACACAATTTTTCTCCCTGTGCATTTTGCAAAATTGATTAATGTCACAGAGAAAAAATATCATAGAATTGGACGTGCAGATTTGTACTTCTGTGAACTTGCCATTGTTTGGGACATCCAGAATCATCTTCATTTTTCACATTTGAAAATGTATTATTTTTGCAAATGAACTCTTGAAATTGCCTTTTGAGTATCTCAGTTATTCACATCATAGCTGCTTTGTACAAAGTCCAGATAGCACCATGTCATAATAAATCAAATGTGAAAAATATGAGATTTCTTAACAGCCCTGGGGGAAAAAAGATTCTGCCATATCTCTTTTGAATCTAGGATTGAAATAACCTATTTGTAGGTGTACTCTAAAAAGTGAAAGTCCATAATCCTTCACAATGGCATAAGGTTAGTTGTGGAATTCCAATTTCGAGTCCTAGTGGGGTCAGCAATGGGGAGAAGGACTGTGATTGCTAAATTGATATATATATTAGATCAAATTGTCATAACACTATACAAATTTTGCTTGAAAGCAGCAGTTTTTATTGTGTACCTGAATGAACAAGATCATAAACACCACTATGGTTTATCATTAATTAGGTATGAATTACTATTTTTTTCCTAAGTGTCGTCCATGGAAGGAGAAATGCCATCTTGAATGAATAATTTCCTCTCTCCAATCTGACCTCCTCCCATTTAGATGGGAAAGTGATAAATCATTGACTGAAGCAACAGCAGGGATTCTTATTAATAATAGCAACCTTCAATTCTCCCTGCAGTCACTCCAAGCGCAAATGACGCTACAGAAAGATTTTATTTCCCTTCCTCCCTCCATGGAAAAAGATGAGATTTTTCTGCTGGTTGTTCTTGGCAATTTCAGATGTAGAATTTTATAAACCTTTCTGTGAAACCTCATTTATCGTTCATTTCAGAGACTCTCCATGCTCTTTTGTATAGAGATGGCCAAGGTTGTGTAGTAACTGAGGCTAAGTTGTAATCTTGCAAATAAAGAACAGTTCATAGATTTTGGCTGCAAACTTGCACATGGTTAAGTTGCTTATACTGACATCCTAACAAGGTGCAGGATTGTAGCCTTTGTAACTTATGGGGAGAATTAGTGCATGCATGCTTAGTACATTTTATAAAGGAAAGCTTAGTTAAAGTCTCAGCATGGTGCCTATTGTAAGGCCTACTTTAACTACTTGGATACTTTGCCCATAGATGGACACACATCACCAAGATCTTCAAGATGCTCGCTCCAAAGGATATGGTAGAACCGTGTTTCATGTTGTTCTAATGCATAGGTGCACCTATCTGTTACTCACCCTCTACAGAGAAGAAGAGTTTTGTGTGTTTTTAAAATACAAATATTCATTTTTGAGAAAAATCTGCCTCTTGCTTCTCACAGGGTCTTAGAAATTATTATTACACCTCTCACATTTTGCCCTTTCTCTGTATTACTGGTGAATGTCAAGACTGATTTCATACACTGGGTTACCTTTTAATATATTTCTAGATTGTAGTCTAGATTTACTTTCCTCCCATAATCTTCATCGGTGTTGATGTTTGGTCTCAGCTCAGATGCTTGATTGTGATGTCAGTTCTGAAAGCAGCACTTGCCAGAGAACTGGATGCTTGTTTGTTCTCTGAGCTGCATTCTCCTTGCTGTTGACCTCTGCAGTAAACAGGAGTTTGACATTTCAAGGTATCAACATTGCTGATCTTTAATGCATCTTTAATGGCTTAAAGTTGCCTAGAACAAAAAAAAACCCCACCCTGAACTTGTACAATAGGAACTGAAGATCTTGGGAGGTTTCTTCACAGGAGAATGTGAGTAACTCTAGGGTCTTGTAAACACTTCATATTTCTATTGCCGGGAGATTTTCCCCATATGAGAAGAACATCCTTCATATTCTATTCTGTCTGCATTAATTTGGCAGGTGTTTCATTTTTGGGTGTGGCCAAAGAAATCCAATCACTTGCATAGTGCAATTCCCTTCTTGCTTCTAACCCTCCTCATCACCATGTGTCATCCATACCTATTGTACTGGCCTTCAGTACAGCAAGAATTAGCACATGCTGATGTGAGCTAATGTATCACTTAGTAATGCTTATGCAGATTAGAGAATCTAGCGGCTAGTGCAATGGGGTGACATTTCTTTCTTTCTCATATTTATATACCACCTTGGCTCTGTGTGTGTGTGTGTGTGTGTGTGTGTGTGTGTGTGTGTGTGTTTCCAGGCGGTCTACATACAAATTTAAAACTATTTAAAATTTAACTAAAAACCTGATTAAACAGGTGTGTCTTAAGGGTTTTTTTTTTTTAAGGTAGCCAAAGATGGGGAAACTCTTATTCTGACAGGGAACACATTCCAGAGTTCTGGGACAGCTATAGAGAAGATTCAATTCCGAGTTATCACCAAACGAGTTGGTGGCAACTTTAAATGGATCTCTCCTGATGATCTCATTAGGCGGTGGGGTTCATGACAAAGGTGCTCTCTTACATGGCATGCAGGTGCTATTTATTTATTTATTTATTTATTTATTCATATGTAAACTGCTTTGAGAAGTTTTGTTAAAAGGCTGTATATAAATATCTGTCGTATTTGTATTGAGAGAATGTCTGCTTCGCCATGAGCCCCATCGCCAGCTGAGATCTTCTGGAGAGGTACGTCTACAGTTGCCACCAGCTCGTCTGGTGGCTGCTCGGGGATGGGCCTTCTCCGTTGCTGCCCCTGGGCTTTGGAATTCATTCCCTGTTCGGATAAGACCCTCTTCGATCTCTGGAAACTTTTAAAAAGATACATCTATTCACCCAGGCTTTTAATCAGGCTTTTAATTAGATTTATAGTTTTAATACTTTTAATGTTGGGTTTTAAATTATTTTAATGTTTATATGATTTTAATTGTAAACTGCCCAGAGACGCAAGTTTGGGGTGGTATAGAAATATGTTAAATAAATAAAATAAACTGCTGTGCTGAAACATACCAGTGGCCTTGAAAATGGCATTGTTCTTTTGTAAGCCCCTATTGGAACTACTATTTCCAATGATAATGTCATCTGTAAACGTTTTGAAAGGATGGATTGAACATTAACTGTTTGCTTGTGGTTTAGTTTTCTACAACCCTGAAGTCCCCACATGGGACTACAACATGCCTTGACAAACATTGAGGCTCTTCCCACGATCTGTGAGAAGAGCCTCTAGGGGCTTTGCGGGGAGAGCAGTCTTAGCCCGCTCCACTCTCCCTGCAGACAAGGAGCAGTCTGCTCTGGGTGGCCACAGTGGCTGCCCAAACGACTGCCGGCTCCGTCATGGAGCTGGCCAGGGCTGGGGAGTTCGGGGGCCACACGGGGTTTGTGGTGGACTTATTTGGTGTTTCAGTAGGCTTGTAAAAGGGAATCTGATGAGGGTAAAGGAGAACATACTTCCTCATGAAATTAGAGAGTCCCCTGCTCTGAATGTTTTTAAGGAGGACCTAAAAACATACCTGTTTAGTCAGGCTTTTAGTTTATAGTTTTAAGCTTTGGTTTTTAGAGTTTTATTGTATTTAAATTGTTTTAATTATGTTAATATTTTAATGGTTTTATATTGTGAACCACCAAGGACTTTTTGTATGGGGCAGTATACAAATGTACTAAATAAATCTTGATAACCACTGTCCAGTCTGTCCAGAAGAGATTTAATCAAACCGTTTCCCCAAATATGACTCGTTCTTAATTTCATTTAAAAGATGTAGAATGATCATGTGTAAGGAGGGATAGCAACCCGGATCTACCATTCATCTTGCCTCTTTGTTAACATCATCTGAAGTGATCCTACATGCCTACCTGATATAGTGTATAATTTACTGTATAATTGGAGCCTCTTTTACACTCTTCCAGCACACTGAATATTGCATGCGGAAGTAAAAATGCTGTCTGTCTCTTTTCACTGAAAGATTCTGAAATAACTCAAAACTACCTGCACTAACAAGATGTCAACTGAAAGACTGTGGTATGGAGGAAACTGCTGAGTAGTTTAAGAAAAGTTGCCCATGAATTTTACATGTCTAGCCCCAGGCTGCCCAACAGCCTTGTGATTCAGAGCAGCTAAGCCAATGGGAGCCAGAGGGGCTGTGACATCTCTGCCCTCCATTGCCAGCTGTGACATCAGAGGAGGTCTTGCAGTTGCATCAGAGAGGCAAGGCAGGCAGAGAGGTTGCTTGGAAGTTGAGGGGAGAAGTATAAAAGTGTCAGGGTTACCCTTGGGCTGTGAAGATGCTAGTTCTTAAAGATTCATCCAGGGTGGTGATCATTAATGTCATGCCATAGGCATGTAGAAATATTTTATATTCAAAATCTCTCAGTTTAATTCTTTACAATACCTTCATTTTATCTGAAAACCACTATTAGGGCCTTGAGATCTGTAGCAGATAGTAAAAAAAATTACAGCTTCTAAAAGGTTTGTAGAGTGAGGAGGGCTCCCCGCCCCCGTTTTGTGCGAGTGCCTAAGAGGCGTTATGCTTTATGCATGATGACTCCAGGCACTTCTGCCTAAACAGTTTAACTTGTCTCCTTTCCCCTCTGTGCCTCACTTGCACATCACACATGATTTAGTTTAAATCCTCTACAATTAAATTATGTATATGCATGGGGGGGGCAGAGTTATGATATACTAGTTGGATTCACACACCATTTGTCCAGTTACACAGGCAACACAATGTATTTTTGTTTGTTCTCACTTTGGTCTCTGATCAAATGCATTATCTGGATCATGTGCAATGAAATCAAGCTATGAAAAGCCCTGCGAACTGGGCAAAGAAACACTCTATTAAAGTGGTGACTCTGTAATACTTAGCAGGCGGATAGCAACTGCCCTTGTTCAACCCCGACATAATGTCCATCGTAGTAGCTGCTGCCACTGTGTTCCCCTTGTGTTCCTTTTTTAGATTGTGAGCTCTTTTGGGACAGGGAATCATCTTCTACATCTTCTAGCTAGTGGCGGCTGGTGGCTCCTGAAACTTGGAGGGCACTAGGCAGGGCAGGCGATGGGAAGGGCCAGTGAGAAGTGGAGCCAGTTGTGAACTTCTCTCTCTTCACCAAGCCTTGCCATGCCCCCCCTTTTATCTTGTTCTCTGTCTCTCTCACAGAACTCCTCTCTCTCACCAGTCCCCACTCTTCAACCAAGCTTGTCTTTCTGTCTGAGCATTTGACTGACACCCCCACACACCGACACTTCAAGTGCACCATCACCAAACCCCTCTTCTCTCTCTCTCTCACACACACACACACACACACACACACACACACACACACACACACACACCAAGCCCCCTCTCTCTCAACACTATCCCCCACCACCAAGCCTCTTCTCGCTCTCACCAAGCCTTGCCATCAACCCCCCCCCCCACTTCTCTCTTTCTCTCTCTCACCCCACCCCAAACAAACACAGGAAGATCAGACTTGCAACAGCCAGTGAACTCTCCTGAGCAGAGAAGTTCCTTCAACTCTCCCCCCCCGCCCCCTGCCAACTTTCTGTTCTGCTTCAGCCAGTCTGATTGCTAGGGGGTGCTGGCCTGGCCCCACCCCCCAATACAGTAAAAATGGGTGAAAAAATACAGTTGCTTTAGGGGCTGTATTTTCAATCCAATTTTTACTTCCTGGAGTGGGCGATGCCAAGAGCCGCCCACTGGGGAGCAGAAGCTGGAGCGGCATGATTTGCAGCCGTTGAAGCCTGGAAGCCACTGGGCGGAGGGGTTGGAGAAAGCTCACGGCTTGAGACAGTTTTCTGGCTGCTGCTAAGTCTGATATTCTGCTGGATCCTCTGTTGGACTTTTGTTTGTGGCGTCATAGCTCCTCCTCCTCACCCTTACTGGCCGGCCAGCCTTGCTTCTTGCTCCTTTTGCTATTAAATTGTTTGAGAAACTTTTGTTGTTGTTGTTGAACAGAGGAATTTAAATTTATTTTTAAATCATGGGCCAACATTCTGCACAGCCCTCTGTTGGCATTACTGGCAGGCCAGGACTCCTGCTCAAGTTGAAAGCAGGCTTGATGGTGTAGCGTAATGGGCTGCTGCAGGATGCCGTAAAACTGCTTCCAGGCAGCTGCACAGCCTTCCTTCCATGTTTCCAATGGATGGAGCACTGGGCAAAAACAGTTTTATGTCATGCTGCAGCAGACCGCCACGCTGCACTATCAGATATGAACATCTGTACATCTGTACATGTTTTTGTGTAAATTACTGCATCTGCATTCATTTAAAAACTGAACCTGAGTACAGGGCCCTCAAATGCCTGGTACAGACGTATAGAAGAGCCAGCGTGGTGTAGTAGTTAGAGTGCTGGACTAGGACTGGGGAGACCTGAGTTCAAATTCCCATTCAGCCATGATACTAGCTGGGTGACTCTGGGCCAGTCACTTCTCTCTCAGCCTAACCTACTTCACAGGGTTGTTGTGAGGAGAAACTCAAGTATGTAGTACACCGCTCTGGGCTCCTTGGAGGAAGAGCGGGATATAAATGTTAAAAAATAAATAAATACAGACAGGACATGTTCTGCTGCACCTGTGTCCAACATAACATGTGAATAACTAGCACTATTATTTACTGCTTTTCAATAGAAGTTCTCAAAGCAGTTTACATAGAAAAATTAAGTATATAAATCAGATGTCCCTAAAAGGCTCACAGTCTAAAAAGAAACCTAAGATAACCACCAGCAACAACACTGGAGGGATGCTGGGTGGTGGTTAGATGGGGCCAGTTGTCCCCCTACTGTCCCACTACTGCTTTGCAAGGCACCTCTTTGTCCAGTTAGCAGGGAAAACCTGTGTGCCTGTGAATTGATCTGTACCTGTGTAAACTCATTTGAGTTTTCACCATAATATCTGAATAGGGCTTATTTCTCCCCTAGAACACGAGAATCCAGCCATTTGAATTGCTAACATACATCTGGATTATGCTTATTTTAAACTATTTGCCCAGAGAATAAATTTTCACGTCTTCTGTTAGAGGTGTTGAATCTAGTCACAATAAGAAATAGCTTCTTAACAGACAAAGTGTGTAAATAGCACGGAGACTTAGATGCTTCTGTGAAGCAGAAGCACCAAAGAAATGGGGCTTGTTTCTAGCTACCAGCCCTGTATGCTGTGTTTTGAAAACACCGCGTCGTCAGTCACTGTTAAAGTACATTGCATGCGCCATAGGGAAGAAAGGAGAGGCTCAGAAAGAAAGTGCTGATGGCAAGAGGAAGGGGGAAAGAAATATTTGTAGTAATAGAAAATGTGAGAGGAATTGACAGACAGATTAAAATAAATGAGCAATATTGTAATCCAGAAATTATTAGGTTTTACAGATTATACCCCATTGTGAGGTAGGTATGTGTGTGTGTCTGTGTGTGTGTGTTTTGCGGGCAGCATTGGTAGTAGAGGAAGCAAAGCGAATTCATTAGTCGCATTTAATTGACACTTTTATGTATATTGCCTGGGGATGTGGACAGTATTATAAATTCTACTGTGGGCAAAAATGATCTCGCCTAAGAGAGTCTTCTAAATTTATAAAAAAGATAACACCACTCTTGCCAGGTGCAAAGTTGAAAATTGCCTCTTTGCCTCTGAGAGATGGAGTCCAAATGGAAAAATGGTTCTGTTTATTTTGTTTCAAAATGGGTTTTTTTGAGTGAAAGGTTTATTATGACTAGAGTGATTCCTTTCATGAGATATGGGGCATGAAGCAAACAGAAAACATAATTGCCAACCAACTCTTGCTGTCAAATGCTTTTTGTATAGATCAATTTATGTCATTATTTCCTTATAGTGTGGAATGATTTGTCATTGAGGAACTTGCAGTCTTATTCTTTCTTATTCCCATTAGATCACGTAAACATAATGCTCTTGCCTTCTGTATAGATCTTTTATTTCTCAGGATGTCTTTTAAATGTTTTTGTGGCCTACATTTTGATCATTGCAGCTAATTACCTTAGATTGTAGAAGATCATACTGAGTACCATTGATCACATTAGGCTTATTAAACCTTAAAGGGACTTTTTATTTTATTTTTAAATTTATTTAAAAATGTAGATACCACTTTTTTCCCTGAAGGGAATTCAAAGTAGCTATCAATATATAGGTTCAAAACAATCATGCATTAATTTAAATAAAATGGCTGACATCCAAAATAATGTAACATTGTGCACATGCTATTTTGGGGTCGGAGCAATTTTTGTTCTCCCTTTCCCTCTGAAGCTTGCTGTGACTGCTTCAGTGAAATATGTCACTGAGGGTTGTGCAGCCCTCAGGGACATTTTTTTCAGGAGCCATGGTGGGCTTTAGAAGGAAGGGGAGATCTAAAATCATTCCTCCTTCTAGAGCGGAGGTGTACAACTTTGGCCCTCAAGTTGCTTTTGAACTACAACTCCCATCATCCCCAGCCTCATGGTCAATAGTCAGGGATGATGGAAGTTGTAGGCCAATATCTCCTGGAGGGCCAAAGTTGTGCAGCCCTGCCCTAGGGCCAGTGCAGTTTGAGCAGCACGAATGCAGTGTTAGTCTGGATGTCAGCCACTAGGAGTAAAAGCAGAATAGCAGAATAACCTCAAACAGAATAAGAAGATACCAATAGAGAGAAAATGCAACATGCTATCAGTACAACTAAATACGCAGTTGAAGTGATCAGGGAATATTTGAAAGAGTTTGTTTAAACGTAAGTGTCCAGTCTGCACTTAAAAATAGTCAGAGAGGGTGCCAAACACATCTCAGGGATGGGGGATTCCACAAGGTAGGGACACAAAGAGGCTCCTGCATCATCATCACCAACCCCATCTCTGAAGGCAGAAAGTGTCTTCTTAAAATATCTTATGGCTGGGCAAACTCATGTGTGATGAGACTGACCTTCAGCTATCTTGATCCTAAACTGTTCTGGGGCTTTAAAGGTAACAACCAGCACCTTGAATTTATTTATTTATTTATTTATTTTACACATATACCGCTCCATATGCAAATCTCTGGGTGGTGTACAGTCTAAAACACAATTAAAAACAATTTAAAATATAAATAAAAACTCTAAAACATAAAACTATGAATTAAAATTCTGATTAAACAGCTTTGTTTTCAGATTTTTAAAAAGACATCCAGAAAAGGGAAGGCTCTAATTTGATTAGGAAGTACATTCTAAAGACCTGGGGCAACCCTAGAAAAGGCTCGGTTTTGAGTTGCCACCAACCGAGTTGGTGGCAACCACAACCGGACCTCCCCAATTATCTTAATAGTGGCAAGGTTCATGAAAAAGAAGGTGTTCTCTTAAGTACCTTGGACCCAAGCCATTCAGGGCTTTATAGATAATAACCAGCACTTTGTATTTCTCCTGGAACCTTATTGGCAGCCAGTGTAACTCTTTCAAAATGGGTGTAATATGATCTCTTTGGGAATCTTGCCCAGAAACCTACTGAGAACCAGTGCAGTTGATACAGCAGAGGTGTTACATGCGCCATGTGTTTATTACTACTATGATGAATAATAATAATTTTTATATACTGCCCTTCAACCAAATTTCTCAAAGCAATTGCTCTTCAACCAAAGTTCTCAAAGCAGTTTACATAGAAAAATAAATAATACATAAATAAGATGGCCCCCTGTCCCCAAAGGGCTCACAGTCTAAACATAAACATAAGGCAGATACCAGCAACAGCCACTGGAGGGATGCTGTGCTGGGGTTGGATAGGGCCAGTTGCTCTCCCCCTGCTAAATATAAGAGAATCACCACTTTAAAAGGTGTCACTTTGCTCAGTTAGCAAGTTTACTGCTGATCAAAGCACTTGCAGCTGCATTTTCTACCAGTTGTAGTCTTCAGGCAACTCACAACTCACTCTCTGCCTTTACCTGTCTTAAAACTGCAAATAAGTGATATTTCTTCAATCTCTCTTTTACTGGTATGCACAGACACACACCTCTGTCACCTCCCCTTAGCTGGAGGGGGAGGGTGTTAGCTTCCCACACTGATGGCTATTTTCATGGCTATTGCCTTCAAAACATTAGAGAGAGCTCTCCAGGTATCAGGAGTCTCTCTTTTAGCAATTAGCCAGGGCCTGCCTCAGCTTTCAGGTGCCTGAGACAGTGTGGTATGCCCTTGCCCACCACTCTCATGCTGTGCAGAACATCACCCAGCTTCCCCCAATCCAATCTCTCCAGCCCTCGCCCAGTCTTGCCCCCTACATCTTCTTTTATCTGTCTACCACTTCTCCAGGCTCTGCCTTTTCCAAGGGCACAGGGTGAGGAATAGAGTGGAAAGAAGTGTGGAGCTCCATTCCCCAACCTCTGCCTTTTGAAAAAGCAGACCATGGAATGAGGAGGAGGAGAGGCAGTGGTGCTACTGCCACCAAGTACAGTAAGGGTGAGATGGCAAGCAAATGGAGTGGTGAGCTGGCCAACGGAGGCAGACATGGATGCCCCCACCACCACCTCCAACATCCATTGCACCTCATTACTGGGCTGGTCTTACAATTAGTTATCCTAGAGATACCTTCACTGATCATTCTGGACCAATAACCAGCCATCTCTCTAACAAAGGCAAAAGCAGTATATTTCCTGCAGAATTCACATCAAGGGAACTGCTAAAAGCAAAATCCCCAGGATTCATTCTGGATCGCTCCAGTGCAACACACTCTAATTCCGAAAATCTAAAAATAGTACAAGTAGCTTTGTAAATGGTCTGTGTCTGCCTTTACTGTTTTTTGGTTTTCTGGAGGGGTCAAAGTTTAGGGCCGTCTGCACTGGACAGATGAAAGCCTCTTGGCAAGCAGTAAGCTGAATTCAATTTGGCAGCCAGCTCTATATACTGTCAACGTTTCTGACTGGTTTAACTATTCTTCTTTAGCTCACAGAACAGAATAACACCTTTAAATGGAAGAGGCGGGGGTATTGGTGCTTGGTCTCCTTGTTTAGTGTTTTTTGTCACACAGCTTTTTCTCCTTCCCAGCTTCTTGTGCTATATAATGGCTTTTGGCATTTTGTTCATTAGTCTGTAATGGTAAACTGACAACACTTGCCTCAGAAAGCTCTGGAGAACTCCTCTTGGTTTGTAACATGGCGCATTTCTCATACTGGAGACAGTAAAACTGTGTTTTTACTAGTGGCCTTGAAGGTACATGGACATAACATGTACATATCCTCGGAGAAGAAGTACGCTTTCATACTTTAGTATTCAAAGTAGATTTCTTGCAGACCAATATATTTGACTCGATGTACAATGAAGTATTATGCGGTCTTTACACCATAATTTTTTTTTTGTCTACAGTTAATCAATAAGGGATAGTTTGAAATACATTCATGAGCAGAAATCTGTCAACTCGAGGAAACTTTCATTAAGCAGTTGTTGATTTTATTATGAAACTGCATTGTGAATTCACCCCCCCCCCCATTAAACATATAAACCATAAACCTTCTTTTTTGGTTCTGAAGCTTACATAGGAACAGAATTGGCTGTATACTTTCATACGGAATAAATAAACATGTCCTAAATCTAATAGACAGTTTTACAGTTTTGTATCCCTGTTGGCAATGAGCTTTATTAGGCTACTAATTTTTGAGGAATGGGGAAGGAGACGTGAGCTACCACACCCTGCCTCTGAACTGGCCTGCTAGCAGTTCCCATTACCTTCTCTTTCTCTAACAATGGGCCGGTTCACACATCGCATGGAACCAACTTTCAATCTCAGTTACCCAGTTGCCTGCAATCATGTGATCCCACCCTATAGCAGGAAGCACATGTTCCCTTGAGGAGAAAACCTAGATGTGTAACCAGATATTGTATTTTGAAATTGGCTTGTCATGCCTAGTAATGCTTCACCTTAGACTTGTGCTGCATCTGAACCCATGCTCTTCATGAACCTCTGGTTCACTGCAGGCAAGCCAGCCCCCTTTGCAATTGGGACCAATGGCTGTGAAGTGAATGATGTAGGGAAGGCTTGCCAGTTGAAGGGAAGTACATGGCAGGCTGACATAGCATCCAGGGCTTTGCTGGGAGATGCAGACAGGGGACATACCTCTGACTCAACTGCACAGCAACTCAACTACTTGACCTTTGGAGTTGTTGTTGATATTATTATTTAAAGCATGTATATCCTGCACTTTGTCTCCAGTTCATAAAACCTAGACCACAGCCACCAAAATCCTAACAGCAAGAGGAAATAAAAATTAAGAACAGACTAAATACTTGGAGGAACACAGGGGAAATATCTCAGTGGTAGAGCATCTGCCTTGTGTGCAAAAGGTCCCAGGTTTAATCCCTGACATTTCTAGGTAGGGCTGGGAAACACACATTTCTGAAACCCTGGAAAACCACTGCCAGTCAATGTAGACAACACTGAGCTCCCAAGGAAGGGAGTTCCACAGTCTGGGTGCTGTGACAGTAAAGGCCATATTGCATGTTCTAGCCAAATGGACCTCTGATGGCAATAGGATGCAAAGGAGGCTTCCAGTGATGAGCACCTATAGTCATTAAGTTCTTCAGCTCAATTCTGCCTTCCACCCTTAAGATGCTTTGGTGCTAGTAGAGGCATGAGTTGCAATAGCTAAAGCAGCAACCCATCACTTGCAAGTGGGACAGTCATATAGTCATACACACATCAGCCATGTGGTGCAATAAATTATCTTGCCAGTGTGATGAGCCTACTGCAATACAGTACAACAGACTGCTGGTGGGCAGCCCTCCCTCCCTGTTTTGAAAAATGCTTTTTCACATAATAGCTTTGCTATAGGAGGCAGCTTCCTTCAATTACTAGTACAAGGTGGTTAGTTGCTTGATCACCTATATGCCACACCTCCCTGTAAGGACCTTGAGGTTCCCCTTCAAGGACCTGATATTTGCTGCCAACCAAAGACCATGGTAAAATGTGACCTACCTTTAATACCTGAAATGCTAAGTTCCATTTTGTATGCCATGAAGCTTGTTCAGCCTTTGGAAATTCCCAGGACTCATTCTTGTGATGTGTAAAGCTAACAAATGTGTAATCGGGAAGATGGGTGTGTTTTCCTCAAAAGAACCCAGTGTTGCTCTGATAGTAGCCCAGTACATGATGTCTGCCTGTTCTATCACTCTTTTGTGGATAAAGGTGTGTATAAGCAAGCATTTGAAAACATTCCTAGATATTAGTAAGTAAATTTAATTAGTTTGGCTATAAGCAATAAAAACAATACTAGCATATATCTATCCTAAAATAGTTTTTGTTTAGGCACATCTTATTGATGTTGCTTTACATACAGTGCATTGCCTTGCTGACCCAAGATCAAGGGATCCATGCTAGTTCTATCCATCTGAAAACTGCCGGCATGCTGCTGGAGATCCTCAATGGCTCCTAAGAATAGCATCAGCGCTTAGCAAAGTTCCCCCTATTATTCCTAATGGAAAGGTGTTGCTGAGCGCTGACACGATTCCCAGGAGCCTTGGAACCTCTCCGGCTGCATGCCTTTGGTTTTCAAATGGATGGAACTAGCACGGGCATCTCACTCTTGGGTCACCACACTGTATATAGGTCATTTGTTTAAACCCGAGGTCATGATGGAAACCATAACCTGACTGTGTTGTCTATTGAATCTTGGCTATAGAGTTCAGGCTCCACTCGTATGCTGGTAACTTAATTGGTTTATTAGAAGGGTTTATAAAGCTCCCTGGCATGGCTCTCCACACAGACCTGCAGGAGGGTTTTTAACTAGGCCTAGTAAAAGGATGGAGGGATTCTAAGGCTGGGTTGTTTTGAAGAGGGCAGCACACAGTTAAATCACTGTGTTTGATACAATACACCAGCTATTTGGGCAGCAACATTTCTTGCATTTAAATTTCAAAGAAAGTGAGTGTAATGCATTTAATGAAGTTATAAAATATTATAGTAGCAGCTTCTTGAACTTTTAGCACTAGAACCTGTTTTCCAGAGATTGATGTTTCACTGTTGCTGACGGTTGAGGGACCCTAATGGGACTTAGTAAACAAAACATAAAGAAGTGTTTTGCAACGTACAAGGAGAATGACTAATGAAGCACAGAGGAATAAATTAATACTTTAGTAACTCAAGCAAGTCATACAAGCTGAAATGTACATGAATTGTGTGATTACTCATATAAGTCGGTTCTTTAGGTTCTATTCTGATCCACATCATTTAGCTCAGCTGTGCAATCATCTTGCACCAGCACAACTTTCTTTGTTGCTCTTGAGCAGCGTTAATCCCTTCCAACTCTAAAATAAAATTTTAGAGTTGGGAGGGACCTTGGGAGTTCTTCTAGTCCAACCCCTGGCTCAGTGCAAGAAACCTATACAGCATCTCTGACGGATGGCCATTGAAACTCTTTGAAAAAAGAGAAGGAGATCCCACAACAGGACGAAGCAGACTGTTCTGCTGTCAAAGAGCTCTTAAAATCTTCTGCGTGATCCCACCGCATGTTAAGCTCATCTGAGGAGGGCTGTCTCTAGTTACCACTGGTACATCTGGTGGCAACTCAGAGGCAGGCCTTCTCTGTAGCTGCTCCTGGGCTGTGGAATGCACTTCTGGCAGAAATCCATAATCTGAGTTCATTATTGGCTTCAGGAGAGCCCTCTGTTTGGCCCTGGCCTTCCAGGGTTTTTAAACTGTGTTGAATGTTTTCATTGTTAATTGTTTTATGGTATTTTATAGTCTCTGTTTTTGACTGTTCCTTGATTTTAATATCGGACCTCCGAAAAGTATACAGTGTAAGTACACAGTGTACTGTGCTTGATTGGCCAGCAAACTCGCCTGACCTGACCCCATAGAGAATCTATGGGGCATTGCCAAGAGAAAGATGAGAGACATGAGACCAAACAATGCAGAATTGCTGAAGGCCGCTAATGAAGCATCCTGGTCTTCCATAATACCTCATCAGTGCCACAGGCTGATAGCATCCATGCCACGCCGCATTGAGGCAGTAATTGCTGCAAAAGGGGCCCAAACCAAGTACTGAATACATATGCATGCTTATACTTTTCAGAGGTCCGATATTGTTCTATTCTTCAATCCTAGTCTTCTTGGTTCCATGTAATATTCTAATTTTCTGAGATTGTGGATTTGGGGTTTTCATGAGCTGTATGCCATGATCATCACAATTATAACAAATTAAGGTTTGACTTATCTCGCTTTGCATGTAATGCATCTGTCTCATATATCAGTTTCACCTTTTAATTTGCATTACTGAAATTAATGGACTTTTGCACGATATTCTAATTTTCCGAGTTTCACCTGTATGTGGAGGAGGTTAATGGAGCAAGCGCTCCAGCAACCTCGTTTTTTTGCTTGTGTGCCACTGTGGTGTGCGGCAACACACGAGTAGACCCCTGACTGGGAGGCTGCAATCAGCCTCCTGACCTTGGGGTTCTCTCCAGAATGCTCCATGCTCTAGTGCGGGGCATCCTGGAACTTCCAGGGCCATGCGTCCCCCAATCCCTGCAGCCCCCACCAGCTCCGTGATTGAGCTGGTAGTTGTGTGGGTGGCCGATTTGGCCACCCAGGGCTGAAGGCATGATAGTCTCTGGAGAGAGAGGGCTTAGCCTGCTCTTGCCTCAGAGCCCGGTAAGGCGCTTCACGTGAATCGTGTTAATTGCCTCACCTCCTACATAGGACCTGGTTTCCAGAGGGCACAGTGCTTTCCCATGACCAACATTTGCTCAGATCTGCTCTACAAATGTCTGTTACTTTGATATCCACATAACAGGCATGATTTTCCCTCCTTCCCCCACAAAAAAAAATTATGGGAAGAGGGTGCTGATAATTCTCAGTTAGCCTTGTTGTGCTTGGAGAAGTTGTGAACAGCAAGGGAAAATTAAAGCTGTCCCATGACCACAACTGATATTTAGTGGCTAATAGCAGGTTCAAGTGGTACATTTTGGATTAGACCCCAGCATCATGGTAGTAAGCTAAATTGCTCCCCATGACTCCTTCTTAAAAGGAGTTCCAGTGACAGAACTTCTGATTTGGCCTCTGTTTGTCCATCATGTATGCCTTCTTATTAAATTTAATGCCATTTTCTGTGTAAGTTGTTGAGGCGCTACACATGATCCGTGTGTAGAGCCTAACCGGGCTCTGCAAGGAGAGAGGGCTTAGTCGCTCTCTCCACAGATGAGCAGGGAGCTCTCCCTGGGTGGCCCGATAAGCTACATACATAATTATCGGCTCCGTCATGGAGGCAGTAGGGACAGCGAGGATCGGGGGGGGCAGCCTTGCCCCTGGAAGTCCCAGGATGCCTCATGCAAGTGCACAGGCATTCTGGGCAGAACCCCCGAGGCTGGGTGGCTTACTTCAGCCTCCCGATCGGAGGTCTCTTTGCGAGTCGCCGCGATGCAGAGTGACTCACAATCAGAAGATTGAGAGTTGCTCTGCAGGACGACTCACAACCAGAAGGCAACTCACAATCAGGAGCACTTGCTCTGCTAACCTCATTTAAAGGGAAGGGTACTTTGGGGGTTTGCTGCTGGGAGCCACGCAGCTCCAATTGCAGCACAAGGGCTCCCTAAAGTGGGCTGGGCTCCCTTAGCCCGCTTTTGGGAGGTCGTGAGAATAGCCTCATTGTTGTTAAAGAGAATGGGTATGGGTCCATAGCTCAGTGGTAGATCTTTCCATGCAGAAGATCCCAGGTTCAGTCCATGACATTTCCTGTCTGAAACTTTGGAAAGCCACTCACTTGGTATAAGGCAGCTTCCTGTGTTTTTATGAGGTTTTCTCTAAAGCTAGTTTTTGTAAGGGCAAACATGCATTTGAAATGCCTCAGGATGGAAAAGCAACAGAACCTTTTGATTTGGAGTTGAAAAACATGGAACAAAGAACTAAGTATCCCACTATTTCCCAACTGTTAGGATACCACTTTAGTAAAAGGTATAGTTTAGATCTGAAAAAGGTTTGAGAGAGAAAAATTCAAGGGCATTTCTATATTATGGATTTACCAATTGAAGGTGATTTAATTAGCAGGTTACATGCAACTAAGAATCTTTTAGGACAGGGTGTGTTCCATTCGAAGGTGTGTTTAAGAAGTCAAATCACCCTCTTCTCAGACAGAAGTTAATAGCCCTATTGTGACAAGTTACAAGAATGCATTCAGACCAGTGTCCTCTCTAATTTTTTTAATCTGTGTGCGGAATAAATTTTGTTCTGAGTGGCAGTATCAAGGCAGTGTGTGTGCACATGCATTCAGAGTGGGGCCTTCCTGATTCAACGTGAGTGGGATCTAAAACTGACTGAGCAGACATGAAAAAATGTGTGAGCGTGTGCACCCATGCACGTCTTAGAAGGAACACTGATTCAGACCATGGACGTAGTGAGTGGAGAGTGGGTCTGTGTTCACATAATGAACACCCACCTAGCTTTCACTGCCACTAGCCGCTGCTGCTTCTGCCTCCTGCCACCCAGATCCTATGCCTGCTCTCCTTCCATTGGCCCATCGAGAGTACATGTGTTCTCTCCTTCCATCAGCAAGGATGGAAGGAGCTCAGCTGATGGAAGGAGGATAGGCCTGGAAACTGGGCAAGAGGCCAAAAAAGGTGGCTGGTGGTGGCAGCAAGTGGATGATGGTGGTAGCGGAGGGAACCCTGGGCAGAGGGAGTGAGACCGTTTCCTCCTGGACGCTCAGCAGCTCCTGGACACAGGGAACGATGGGTTATTTAAACTCATCAGTTCTACTATAGCTCCGCCCTGATTTAGACAGACAGGTGCTTCATACATGGTCATGATCGGTGCCATGTATTAGTATATATGGTCTCTGTGATCTCCTTACTGCCTTTGTTGATGTCACCAAGAGGATTAATTTTATGAGTAACAGACACACACGTTTCTATCATTTTATTTGTTTGTTTGTTTGTTTGTTTGTTTGTTTGTTTGTTGAATTTATATACTGCCTTTCATTAAAATAATCCCAAGGCAGTTTACACAGAATTAAAAGCAAAATTATAAAAATGACACAATTAAAATATTACACTAAAAATATAAAACAAATCTGATTTAAAAATTTAAAACACAAGCATAAAAACAGTACAAAATACAAAGAAGCAGCAGCAGAGACAATCATATAAAAGCCTGGGTAAAAAGCCAAGATTTAATATCTTGTTGCAGGAAGAAATTTCTTGGGAGTTGCAGGAAGAAATCAGAGAGGCAGGGTCAAGGAGAGGCAGGGCTGTAATTATGGGTGACTTCAATTACCCACACATAGACTGGGTAAATTCACAGTCAGGTCAGGACAAAGAGGTCAGATTTCTAGATACACTAAATGACTGTGCCCTAGAACAGTTAGTCATGGAACCAACCAGAGAGAAGGTGACCTTGGACTTAATCCTGAGTGACACCCAGGACCTGGTGCGTGACATCAGTGTCATCGACCCTTTAGGGAATAGTGACCACAGTGCCATCAAATTCAACATACATGCGGGGAGAGAATCACCAAGGATGTCTAACACGGACATTTTGAATTTCAGAAGAGGAAACTTCTCCAAAATGAGGAGTATGGTGAAAAGAAAGCTGAAAGGGAAATCCAGGAGAGTCACTTCGCTCCAGAGTGCATGGAGTTTACTCAAAACCACTATACTAGAAGCTCAGTTAGATTGTATACCCAAAAGGAGGAAAGATACCACTATGTCCAGGAGGATGCCAGCATGGCTCACGGGTGCTGTCAAAGAAGCCATAAAAGGGAAGAAGACTTCCTTCCGAAATTGGAAGAGAAGTTCCAGAGAAGTTCATCTCTGTCCAAATGAAGAGAACAGAATGGAACACAAACTCTGGCAAAAGAAATTCAAGGTGACAATAAGGGAGGCAAAAAGAGAGTTTGAGAAACATTTAGTATCAAGGGGAATAACAAAAACTTCAAGTACATCAGAAGCAGGAAACCTGCCAGGGAGGCGGTTGGGCCATTAGACAATGCGGGAGTGAAAGGGATTATTAAGGAGGATATGGAGATTGCAGAGACGTTAAATGAGTTCTTTGCATCTGTCTTCACGGCAGAGGATACTGAGCATATACCTGTTCCTGAACCGGGCTTTTTAGGGATGGAGGCTAGAGAGCTGAGTCAGATAGTAGTGACAAGAGATGATGTACTAAACTGTCTGGAAAAACGGAAAGCTAACAAATCACCAGGGCCAGATGGCATCCATCCAAGAGTCCTCAAAGAACTCAAACGTGAAATTGCCGACCTCCTTGCTAAAATTTTCAGCTTATCCCTGAAATCGGGCTATGTACCAGAGGACTGGAGAGTTGAAAATGTCACACCGATTTTCAAAAAGGGACCCAGGGGTGATCCAGGAAATTACAGGCCAGTTAGCCTATTGTCCGTTCCAGGCAAATTGATGGAAAGCATCCTCAAGGATAAAATTGTAAAGCACCTAGAAGAACAGGCCCTGCTGGGAGTGAGCCAGCATGGCTTCCGCAAAGGTAAATCTTGCCTCACCAACCTTTTGGACTTCTTTGAGGGTGTCAACGAGTGTGTGGATCATGGTGATCCAGTTGACATAGTATACTTGGACTTCCAAAAAGCTTTTGACAAAGTTCCTCATCAAAGACTCCCGAGGAAACTTAGCTGTCATGGGATAAGGAGACAGGTACATGTGTGGATTGCTAACTGGTTGAAAGACAGAAAACAGAGGGTAGGTATAAATGGAGAGTTTTCACAATGGAGGGAAGTAAGAAGTGGGGTCCCCCAGGGATCTGTACTGGGACTGGTGCTTTTTAATTTATTCATAAATGATCTAGAAGCAGGGGTAAGTAGCGAGGTGGCCATATTTGCAGATGATACCAAACTCTTCCGGGTAGTGAAATCCAAAACGGATTGTGAGCAGCTCCAAAAAGATAAGAACATAAGAACTGCCCTGCTGGATCAGGCCCAAGGCCCATCTAGTCCAGCATCCAGTTTCGCACAGTGGCCCACCAGATACCGCTGGAAGCCACAGACAGGAGTTGAGGGCGTGCCCTCTCTCCTGCCATTACTCCCCTGCAACTGGTACTCAGAGGCACCCTGCCCTTGATGCTGGAGGTGGCCCACAGCCCTCCAGCTAGTAGCCATTGATAGACCTCTCCTCCATGAAGTCATCCAAACCCCTCTTAAAGCCATCCAGGTTGTTGGCTGTCATCACGTCTCCAAACTGGGGGAGTGGGTAACAAAATGGCAAATGCAGTTCAATGTTAGCAAGTGTAAAGTGATGCACATTGGGACAAAAAACCCCAACCAAGTATATGCTGATGGGATCCGAGCTGTCGGTGACTGCCCAGAAGAGGGATCTTGGGGCCGTGGTGGACAGCTCTTTGAAAGTGTCGACTCACTTTCAACTGTGGCAGCTGTGAAAAAGGCAATTTCAATGCTAGGGATCATTAGAAGGGGGATTGAAAATAAAACGGCTAATATTATAATGCCCTTATACAAAACTATGGTGCGACCACACTTGGAGTACTGCATACAATTCTGGTCACCACATCTTAAAAAGGACATTGTTGAACTGGAAAAGGTGCAGAAGAGGGCAACCAAGATGATCAGGGGCCTAGAGCACCTTTCTTATGAGGTAAGACTACAACACCTGGGGCTTTTTAGCTTAGAAAAAAGACAACTGCGGGGAGACCTGATAGAGGTCTACAAAATCATGCATGGTTTGGAAAATTTGGAGAGAGAGAAATTCTTTTCCCTCTAACACAACACTAGAACCAGGGGTCACTCCATGAAATTGATTGCCAGGAGTTATAGGACCAACAAATGGAAGTACGTTTTCACACAACGTGTGATCCACTTGTGGAACTCTCTGCCACAGGACGTAGTGACAGCCAACAATCTGGATGGCTTTAAGAGGAGTTTGGATAACTTCATGGAGGAGAGGTCCATCAATGGTTACTAGTCGGAGGGCTGTGGGCCATCTCCAGTCTCAAAAGGCAGGATGGCTCTGAGAACCAGTTGCAGGGGAGAAATGGCAGGAGAGAGGGCACTCCCTCAATTCCTGCTTGTGGCTTCCAGCAGCATCTGGTGGGTCACTGTGAGAAACAGAATGCTGGACTAGATGGGCCTTGGGCCTGATCCAGCAGGGCTGTTCTTATGTTCTTAACATGCTTTTAAAAAAACTGTAATGGAGACGGAGGAGCGGATAGCCACTGGGAGAGCATTTCAGAGTCTGGTGACAGCAACAGAGAATGCCCTGTCTTGCGTGTACGACAACCAAGCCTCCCTCATTGTCATCAGAGCCCCCTCAGATAACCTGCTCAAGCGGGCAGCAACCCATGGAAGCAGGTGGTCCCTCAGGTATCCCGGGCCCAAACCATTAAGGGCTTTAAAGGTCAAAACCAGCACCTTGAATTGGACTCTGAAACAAATTGGTAGCCAGTGCAGCTCTTTCAAAATGGGTGTGATGTGCTCCCACCAGGCAGATCTAGATAAAACCCTAGTTGCCGCATTTTTCACTAGCTGCGGTTTCCGGATATTATTCAAGGGCAGCCCCACGTAGAGTGCGTTACAGGAATCCAGCCGTGACGTGACTAAGGCATAGGTAACTGTGGCCTTTTTAGTTTCCTTCTCTTTTCATTTAATGTTTTATGCAGTTATAATCACACTTTTTCTTTTAAAAAGGTCTTTTGAAGTTTACTTAGAGAAATCAAAACTTTGGGGAATTGCATATGACATTCTTAAACATTTTTAGCCTATTTCCCAATAGGCTTATGAAATCACCCGGCATTCCATGTGTGTCTGTATGTGTGTCTGTCTCCCTGCCCCACTGCCCCCACCGCACTATCAACTTTGCGATGCCTGTACCAATATGAACCAAATTGGATACAATTGTAGGGAAACCTTGATGGCATAGTTTGTGATGACGGCAGTTTGTGACCCCAATTCAAGCTGGCAGTCACATGAACATTTGAGGCATATGTGGGCTAACTTATGAACTGCGTAACCAATTTGAACAAAATTTGCTACAGATTTAGGACACATAGGCACACCTCAATGGTGTAGTTTGTGATGATGTAATCCACCCTGTTCAAGATGATGTCATCCACCCTGTTCAAGATGGTGGACGTGTAAATGTTTGAGGTGCAAGTGGGTTAACTTGTGGACCGTCTAACCGATTTGAACCAAATTTGGTACAGTAGTAGTGAGTGACACATAGGGACACCTCAATGGCATGTTTTGTGATGATGTCATCCACCCCTATTCAAGATGGCAGGCACGTGAACATTTGAGGCACCTAACTTGTGAACTGCCTAACCAGTTTCAATCAGATTTGCTACAGGTGCAGGGAAACATAGGGCGTAGTTTGTAATGATGTCATCCACCCAAATTCAAGATGGAGGATACATGAACATTTGAGGTGCAAGTGGCAACCGATTTGGACCAAATTTTGTACCGTTGCAGGGACACATAAGAACACCTCAAACACATAGTTTGTGATGATGTCACCCACCCCAATTCAAGATGGTGGATGCATGAATGTTTGAGGCATAAATGGGCTAACTTGTGAACCGCATAACCAATCTGGACCAAATTTAGTCCAGTTGTAGGGATAGTGAAAGGAAAGTAGGTAGATTAGTTCTTACTAGAACAACTTGCTGTTTCTGAGTTTCATACTTCAGTTTACCAACCCTATGTGTGTTTAGACTGAGCAATATTTGACTAGGACCCTTGTGGCGTAATCTCCCACTCATGATTCCTACCATGCTGTACTGGTTGCAAATTTGTTTTAGAGCTCAAACAGCAGAAACCAAACTCAATGTTCTTTCATTTTCTATTGTTAGAGAATAATTTAAAATTGAGCTTCACTGGACCTGAGTGTATATGTGTGAAGTTCTTTCAAGCAGATTCCTTAATGCAAAATAAATTATGGATTATTGGATAATATATTCAAGAATATCTAGAATTTGGGGGTTTGTTGCATATCTTTTGGCAAATGAAGTAATCCCACTGGCTAGAAAGGTTGGCTTTGATTACACTGCTTAACAGATTCACGGCAAGTTCTTTGTCATCTTTGATATGAGTTGTTTTCCCTGCTATAATAAAACAAAGTATCTCCGATCATATCACCACAGGAGGTATATTTTTGTTCACTACCTCATTGGATAATGCATTTTTCTGTCCATCATTCAAAACTTTTCTGATTTCAAATGTCCTTTAAAGTGAGATCTGAAGCCTTCATTGCTTTGTCTGACAGAAATATTTAAAGCCACAGTTCTGTGAAGCTGAGTATATGAAGCTCACTGAAACAGACTTCATAATATGTTATAAATGATATATTCCTGCTACATTTATTCCAGATAGTCTGCCACAGAGCGAACAAACATAATAATGTGGCAGTGAAAGAAAGAAGATGAGGGAAAGAACAGCTGCTTCTCCCCTGCTAACTAAGCAACGAAGCACCTTTTAAAAGTGGTGATTCTCTTCATTGAGCAGGGGGAGAGCAACTGGCCCTATCCACCCCTATTGCAGCATCCCTCCAGTGGCTGTTGCTGGTGTCTATCTTATTTTTCTTTTTTAGATTGTGAGCCCTTTGGGGAGAGGGAGCCTCCCCCCCCACTCAACCGCTTTGGGAACTTTGGTTGAAAAGCAGTATATAAATATTCATCGCTGCTGCTTCTGAAAGCACATATATGTTGAAATGTTCCAGGAACAGGGCTGGATAAAGAAACACTAAAAGGTCTTCTACCACCACGCATTACCTTGGATTATCCCATGTTACCAGGAGTGCTTAAAGAAATGCTTTTGGAGATCTGAACTGGCCTAACCTGTGAGTTCCATCCTGCTGGATTTCAGGACTGGGCCAGACCATACCAAACCAGGGCAGCATGATCTGAGACTTGGGGCCCCTGAGATTAATAGCTTGAGCTCGTCGCAGTGGTACTTTCTGCTTCCTTTATATCAGGGTAGAGCAACCCAGTGGCCACACTCCCCAGCCAAAGCAGTCCCCTTGCGTCTAAACTTTGAAGATAAAATAATTTCTTTTGGTCCACTTCTGTATTAAACATGTCGTCTAAAGATGCATTTAATGCCATGCATAGTTTGGCCCTTGGATAATAAAACTGTAGCTAATTCCCAGTTTCCCATTGGAGGAAATGTCTGACCCCCCAGTTTTCTATTGGAGAAAACAGCCATATCCCACTGTTTTGGAGAAGAAAATGAGTCCTTTTCATGTCCCCCTATGAGAGAGGTATTGTCTCCATCGCCTGTCTAATGCAGGGATACTTGCTCTTCAGCAGAGTCCGGGTGTTATGACATACCTTATCAGAATTTTATTTGGGATAAAAAGTATAGCTGCTAAACAGTGTAGTCGAACGCTGATCACACTTGTGGGAGAAAATAAATTCCTAAGACACATTAAATTGCACCCTGAGCTGTACTTTAAGCAAAAGCGCTGCTGTTGTGCAAGCTGCTAAAGCGAGGAGGCTAGAATCATAAGGATGTAATGGCCTTCAGTCATGCTTACTTTAAATTAGTTTTTAAAATCTCATGGCTGAGGAAAGCATTTAATTCTGCATTAAATCCAGGCATTCCTAGATATGCAGTTAAAGGACTGAAGGATTGGAGTCTGGAGAATAATTCTCTCCAGAGTGGGAAGAGAAAATGAATGCAAAACTCTAGAGGGAAAATAAAATCACCAGAGAGGAGGCTGGATTTGCTTGGCTAGAAAACACCTCCATGGGTGGCTGATCTATATTTGAGAGCAAAGAGGTTCATAGCTCACAGTTTTACAATTTGCATACTTGAAAAATAATTATTGACAGGGCCAGATGTTTGGGGCAGACATAACACCAGCTCACTGCAGCGGTCTCTAAATCAGAAGCCAGAGTCAGGAACACCTCCCTCCTGTGCTCTTAGAATCAGATTCCCCCTTCCTTCCCTTGTTTTTGATAGCCACCATTTACCATTAAACAAGCACAGATCCTAACCAGGTTTTCTATTAACCCAGAGGTTCTCAGTCTTGGGGCTGCAGATTTCTTGAGCGACAATTCCCATCATCTCCACCGCAGTGGCTGAACATCTGGGGACCTAGGATTGACAACCTCTGTCTTAACATTTCCCTTTTGATTAAGAGGGAAATCATAGCTGGCATCACTGTACAAGCAACACTCAAGTATAATTCAAGCAAAGGAAGGAAGACAGGATTGTGCTCAGGGTGGGGGGGCATGTGCTTCTGAGGCTGGCTCTAGATATTAAACTCGTGGTTTGCATGGAGCTAGTAATGCTTTTATACTGGATGAGTGCAATGCAGTTTAGTCACAGGAGATCCATTGGGCTAGATGGCCCAAGGATCTACCTCAGGTGACTGGTTTGTATCTTAATATCTGTAGGCTTAATAAGAACACTATGAGGCTGTCATCACACACAGCCGAGACCCGGCAAAGGCAGCCAAGTCCGGGTGTGGCTTCGCATGAGAACTGCCAGCAGCTGGGCAGCTCCCGCCGGCTGCTCAGCAGCAAACCTGCCAAAGAGGCCCACCTGTTAGCTGAAGTTTAGGGTAGGGATGTGTACGGAACTGGTTGGCCCGGTTTGGTTCGAGTCCAGACCGGACTCAAACCTGACCGGGCCGGTTCGGTCTGACACTGTGAATTTTTTTTTAATTTTTAAATTTAATTTTTTTTTTAATTTTTAAAGTGTTTTTTTTGCTGTATCCCCTTCAGGGGAGTTCCTTGAGGTGGCAGGTGTATGTGTCCGTGTCCACGGAGGTTCCCTCTCCCCCCACTGGACTCCATTATCACTACCAGCAGCCCGTTGGGCCAGTTTTTTGGCCTTCAAACTTTGGCCTGGTGACCATTTTGGACGCCACCACGCCTGTGCAATTGGCCTCTGAGAGGCCTGGTGCGCTGCCCAGCACAGACTCAATGATCATTTGTGGGGGAGGTAAATTCCAGTAGCTCTTCTCACTGATCGTGGGGAAGGGCCCTTTGTTTTTGAGCCTCTTTTAAAGGGGTATGTAGGCAAGGGATTTGGTATTCCAGAGAAGGGATTTGGTATTCCAGCAGACACATGTTTTTGGTTTGTGTGTGAATTCATATGCATGTCTCTTAAAAAACTGTTTTGGCTAACAGTATGACAAAATATTTTATAGCATGGGCTAGTTTTCTTCATCCTGTATGACAGTGAGCAATGGCTTGTACGTGAACAAGGAAAGATGCCAACAGTCATTGCAAATATATATGTATCAGGAATCAAAAAAAAACTACTGCTGGAATCAGGGTGATCTGTTTGCTGATACATCTTCAGTATTTGGGTCATAACAGAGTCCTGATGAAAGCCAAATAGTAAGGTGGCAGTGAGAAGTCCAATCACTTCTCTAAATACAATTGGAAATAAGGCTTAGATGCAAGCTACTGGTGTTACAGTTCTCTAGTTAAATGCATGGCGCTCATTTTTTAATTTATTATCCTAGGCTTAATCTGTTAATGGTCTTCTCAGCAGGTGATTACTTTTTAGCTTGGTAGAGATTTGATTGGACTCATGTAACAACTGCACTGGGTGAATCAAATTGCAGAAGCTGGTGGCGGGCGGGGGGAGAATACCAGTAGTATCCCCCCTCCCTTCCTTTCCTTTTTAAAAAAATAAATAAAGGCAGGCAAATGACCCAACATCAAGAGTTACATTAGAAATGCATCTATAAATGACTACTGTATGTATGAACATATATTTGAGGTGGAGTGATGGTTCCTGTGATTAAAATCAAATGAAAAGCTCCAGGTGTGCATACTTTGTCACAGTATGCAAATATGCAAATGTGCTGGTTTAAGTTATTTGTGGAATATGTTTCAGGCTACAACGCAGTGGGACTTGCTTCCAGGTAAACATGCTCAGAGTGAAGCTGTAAGCATCCTAATTCCAGCAGGAAAACTGATCTTCCCTCCAGTCTTCTGTAGGCTTCCCTAAATCAATGGAACAGCCTCATGCAGTTTGGAGCATGTATTACAAATCCACCATCACTTAAAGCAATTGCACAGGGTGGTATAAGGAAGCAGAAACAGCACCTGCAATATGCTCAAGCATACACTAACACTTTTCTGTTGGATCAATTTTATCTACATATTTTCTTTAAATAATTTCATTCACTCACATAGTTTCAGCTACCAGCTTTCACCTGGGAACTCACAAAGATCTGAACTTTTATTTGATCTTTTATCTCCACATCTAATTCAGTATTTGACTGAGTCTTCATTTCCTGCATGTTTCATCATTAACTTGCTATTATCATCCCAAGTCCTTTCTTTGGTTTCCTGTTTCTTATTTCCCTTTTCTAGTAATGGTAAATGCAAAAGCATGCACCTCAGGACTCAACCTTCAAGTGACATAAGAACAGGTGAAATTACTTCTGAATAGGTGTAGAGTTCATTTCCTTCACCCCTGAATACCTAGAAAATCACCATTCAACAGAGATTATGGGGGGAAAGCCTCTAGATTAAAGGTGTTTCCAGGGAGATTAACCCCAGCATCTCTTCTAGGAATTAATCCTCCTCTGTTTGAGGTTTGCAGTGTAGTTGTTGCACCTTACGTGAAGATTACCTTCCACAGCCCTTACAGCTAAAATAGACGTGGTGTGGGAGTTTGTGTTTGTAGCTTGATATGGAAGATTCGTGTCTTTCTTTTAAAGAGTAGCTGTTCGGGGACCTGATTGGGCTGTGGCACGGGGTGGTGGGGTTTCACCCATTCTCCTTGTACTATTCCCTCTTTTACATGGCTTCCTTCAAGCTGCTATTAACCATGGAGGGGGAACTTATGGGTACAATTTTTGTGCCCAAAGGTTTCCCCTCCACAACTAATAGCATATGGGTGGGATTTGGATAGCGGGGAAGGATTAACCCTCTATGCCTTGCTGCACAACTTTGGCCTTCCTGCAGATGTTTAACCACAACTCCCATCATCCCTGACTGTTAGCCACTGTGACTGGGGATGATGGGAGTTATAGTCGAAAAAGAGCTGGAAGGCTGAAGTTATACAGCTCTGCTCTATACTCTATGTGATGACCCAGTCAAAACTGGGCCCCTCTGCAGCGGCCTTCTGAAGTGGAAAAAATAAACCAGGAGCTCCAGATATGGCACACTTGCATGGCATCTTATTTGGCCTTTACTGCACTGCAGTTGCTATACCAGCTTTCAGTGTTTCCATACATCCATATTCAACATACATAACACATCCCTCTATAATTCCTTTACTACATAGGGTTGAGTCAAGTGTGGCTTCCTGAAGAAGTCCATGACCATATTCTGTCCCCTTTAGCCTCTTTTCCTACCCCATTCCCGAGGTAAAAGATAACTGGGCTGTTCACATGACTGTGAACTCGGGCAGGTGGGGGGAGAAGGCAGGGTTCAGCCTACCTTCCCCCAGATGACCACTCACAGCCTGGGCAGCATGCAAGCCACACACCCACATGGCCAGCACTGCCAAGAGTATTATTTATTTTATTTATTTATTCGATTTCTATACCACCCTTCCAAAAATGGCTCAGGGCAGATTACACAGAGAAATAATAAATAAATAAGGTGGATCCCTGTCCCCAAAGGGCTCACAATCTAAAAAGAAACACAAGATAGACACCAGCAACAGTCACTGGAGGTACTGTGCTGGGGGTGGATAGGACCAGTTACTCCCCCCCTGCTAAATAAAGAGAATCACCACATTAAAAGGTGCCTCTTTGCCCAGTTAGCAGATTGGTAACACATTGGATGCAGCTCGTGGAATGAGTTTGGTAATTCAGCCTTAAAAATGTAAGGAGAAATTCAGATTAGAACTTCATAAGAATCCCTTATTTGCTTAACATAAACAAATGTCCTGCTTGCTAGTACATATCTCTTCTGATACATTAATTGAATAATGGTAGTGGCTGATGGTAGTGAGTAAGAGACCTTTTGTCAGAGCATCAGTTTTCTGTTTGCAAAATTTCTGTTACAAGTCTGAATGAGGCAAGAGTCTCCTTGAAAAGAAAAGTACATAATCATGTAATTGAAACAGTGATTGAGGCGATTCTCACGATCGCCAAAAAGCGGGCTAAGGGAGCCTAGCCCGCTTTTTGGCGATTGTGTGCTGCCACGGAAGCCGTGCAAACGCCAAAAGTAAACCGCCAAAACTACCCCTTCACTTAGCTGAGGTTAATGAAGCGAGTGCTCCGTTAACCTCAGTGTTCTGCTCACGTGTCACCGCGGAGGGTGGCGACACGCAAGTAGACCCCTGACCGGGAGGCTGCAAGCAGCCTCCCAGGCTCGGGGGTCTCTCCAGGATGCCCCGCGCACTTACGCAGGGCATCCTGGAGCTTCTGGCGGCCATGTGGCCCCTACAGCCCCCGCAAGCTCCGTGACGGAGCTGCAGTCAGGTAGGCGGCTGATCTGGCCACCCAGGGCTGCAGGCTTGCTTGACTGCGGGGAGAGTGGGCTAAGCCTGCTCTCTCCACCTAACCCCATCTGGCGAGTCTCACTGATCATGAGACTTGCCTCATTGTCTAACTGAGAGCTTGTGATGGAGTAAGCACATTTTTGGAGCAGGACATTGTAAAACCCAATTTCATTAAGATGACCCCCTGATTTCTAACATCAAAGAACTTTGGAAAATCCTAGTCTTGGGTTCAGGTAATTTCAGTACTCTGAGCTCCTTGGAGAAGGGGTGGGATACAAATATGTCACATAAATAACTGAGGACCATCTTGTTACACACACACACACACACACACACACACACACACAACCTGAAACAACTTTAATTTGGTCCAAAGAGCTTATCCACTGCAAAACCAGCTGACTAGCAACACTAGAGACATGGGATCGGCCCAAATCCCACCCCAAAGTCTTGCGAGAGTCTCTGATACTCTCTTTATCCCTGGTCTCCCGTGTGATTGCGCCACTGTGGCCATCACATGCCTGGCCAGGGCCAAAGGGGCCGACAGGAGAGACCCACGTACTTTTGGTAGAGCTCACCCAGCCTTGGGAGGGGGGTAAGTGCCTCCTGATTCGCCTCACACCCGCCCGTTGTGCATTACACTGTGCGCAAACTGTGCATTACACAGTTTGTACTGCCAGATTAAATTGAGAAAGTGCTTTATGGTTCAGAGTTGTGCCCTGACATCTAATCATCTAAGAAATTGTAGTAGATAACATTCACTGAAGAAGAGCTATTTGCTCTAAACATGTTGAGAGTCATACTACTTGGATTAATAAACCTTATCTTGCACCTGAATATCTGTTTCTGCTTCATGGTGTTCTCCTTTTGCCATAATCCAAATATTATAGTCTAGATTGGGTCTAAAGAAACGTGGCTACTGCAGTCATGAGTTTGAGCAATGTTGTAATATTAGAAATAGCTTCTTTGTCTTTTGTCCTTGGTATGTGGGAGTTATATTGAGTTTAACTACTGGTTTCTCTGTAGTCCACTTGTGCTGGTCACTGTAGAAAAACACAGTAGGTTTGGCTAGGGGTTCCCAATCTGTGGTCCTCCAGTTGTTGCTGAACCACATGGAAGCTGTAGTCAAGCGACATCTGGAGGGCCACCGTTGGGGGAAACCCTGGATTAGACTGTTTTGTCAAGCCATGCAAATAACCAAGCAACAAAAGCGCAACCCCTATCTGAAAAACAACTTGATATCTGAAAGGTTTAAGACTACTAACACACTTAATTAGGAAATTACTGTTCAGGGTGTTTAATAGCAAAAGTACTGAAAGCATTAGGGAATCATTACGGTTAAAAAGAAAAAAAGTTTCACAGCCCAGCCTAGAATAAGAACCAGTTCAATTGTTACAAAATGATAGGTGGCTTATTATACCTGACCTGCCCTCTATTTGGGTGCCAGCAAAGATAACTTTTTGCGACATTTCTTTTAGTAGCATTTTGTCATTCAGTTCTTCTCTCAGTTCAGTAGCATTTTAGTTTCAATTTCATTTCCATTCATATGTGTACTGTTTTGGTGCATTATAAATCAAGTTGTGTAACTGTGGGGGGAAAATGCTATTCCATTCGCCTCTCTATACAACTCCTGTCATTTTCAAATCATACGCCAATCTCATGAAAGGTTTTGTGGACAAAGGTCTTGTTTTGTATAAGCAGGCTTAAGGAGTTTACAGGGAAACAGGAGCTTCTACAAACCCTGTGCATTACACAATTTGTACTGCCAGATTAAATGGTGGAAGTGCTTTATGGTTCAGAGTTACTAATTAAGTGAGAAGGGGCATACTCTGCATTGTCTCTCCCTGTCTTCACTGTTGCCAATTATAGTCCGATTCGTTTTTTGTTTCCTCTGTCATAAGCTCTTCTAGGTTTGTTCATTTTTTCCTTCAAAAGGGCAGAAATGACATATTCAAGGGGGTTGTTTCTAACCTTCCAGAGACAAAGCAGTGTTAGCTTATCTCTTGTTTTTCATTCAAGCATTGTTACTTGCCTTTATCTGCCTGGTACCTGCAAGTCTGTCTAAGTTGGCTTTGAATTCCTAACCTAAAGAGAAAAAATAAAGATATATTTAGGCCACAGTGATGTAATTCCTGCTTTTAATAGATTGTTAACCACTTAGTGAAGTGTGATGCAAACTAGTGTGGATGTGTGTCTGTTGAAATGGTGGCATTAGGGCCCCGGCAAATTTAGCAGGACAAATGAGTGTAGTTGGAATGATGAGGACATTCTAAGGAAGTAGCATTTGGTGCTGCAAATCGTGCATTGTATTTTATCAGAGTGCCACCACAGTTTGTTTATGTATACTCCATAGGAGTGGAGAGCTGGCTTTGAAGTAGCAAGCATTAATTGTCCCCTTTGCTAAGCAGAGTCTGCCTTGGTTTGCATTTGGCCAGGTAAAACTACATGCGAGAACTGTCTGCTGTAAGATAACCCCTCATGGGGCCATAGCTCTGTGGTAGATCATCTGCTTGCATGCAGAAGGTCCCAAGTTAAATCCTTGGCATCTCCAGGCAGGGCTGGGAAAAGCTCCTGCCTGCAATCTTGGAGAGCTGGTCAGTGTAGACAATAGTGAGCTAGATGGGCCAATGATCTGACGCTGTATAAGGCAGCTTCCGACCTTCCTAAACCAAAGCACTTGGTAATTAAAAGTACTTTCATATGCAGAACTCATATGGTGGCTAACATTTGATAACCTCCTGTTCCTTGGATGGGTGAATGACTTTTGCCCAAAATACACCACATCTGGCATTAGCTTCATTAGCAGAGAATAATATTGCACTAAGGACAGCAGTTCTAGCAAGACTGTCTGCAGTGCATGCATCATCTGGCACCATCTTAGAAGTATTTCTGTACCATTGGAAGAAGCCGAACAGGTGTGCAAAGGAAGTTGAATGGCAAGGCAGGTTCTTAGCTTTTTTGTAAAGGGAAAGGGAAAGTGTGCCGTCAAGTCGATTCTGACTCCTGGCGCCCACAGAGCCCTGTGGCTTTCTTTGGTAGAATACAGGAGGGGTTTACCATTCCCTCCTCCCATGCAGTATGAGATGATGCCTTTCAGCATCCTCCTATATCGCTGCTGCTCGATATAGTACTAGCAGGGATTTGAACCAGCAACCTTCTGCTTCTAAGTCAAGCATTTCCCATTGCACCACTACATTTTTGCAGCTGGTGACAAAACAAAAAGTCTACGGTCTGCACTGTGCTGACCTTTCCTTTTCTGATACTGATTTTTTTATTGTAAATCTACCCAAATTTGATGTGGTATGTGATTGCAGTTCTGCTTTTTTTTATTACTGCTCCCAGCAATCAGTTCAGAAAATCAATGTATAAATGTACATGACTCATAAAGAATGCAGCCTTGGAAGAGCAGCCTGTGCTATTCCATTTCACAATTCCCTCAGAATATTGGTCGCAGCTGCACCATAAGTGCCTTTCATAACTGTTGTCTGTTATGGAATCTTTATGGAATTCAGGATCCACACAAGTGTTGGTATATTTAGCTCTTCGGCAGTGCTTTTAATACAGATCTCCAAGAGGGATTCTTCTAGGCCCGGGGAAGAGAGGGAGGGTGAGGGAGTTGGTTGGGTTGTGCTTAAAGGGACAGTAGGGAGTTTATTCACGGCTTCTTGGTTTTATTTGCAGTTGGAAGAATTGAAGGGTAGTGCAGTTCTCTAACTTGATTTGGGAGTGGCTTGGAGACAGCCTTTCCTTGTTTCTGTGATTGTTGCCTGATAGAATTTAAACTTGGATACCCCTCTCAGTTTCAGACTTGGCGCATAACGACTTAGCCTTGACAGAAAAATTAGGCATTTTTCCTATATCCTCCATGCTGAATGAGAAATGCAATGCAGTTGTACAATTACTACGTTTGCATACATACAACTATATTTGTATACATGCAGATTCCATGGCAATCAGCAGCTCAAGTGGCATGTAAGGTAAAGTGTGCTGTCGAGTCAGGGTCAAGTCCTAGCAACCACAGAGCCCTGTGGTTGTCTTTGGTAGAATACAGGAGGGGTTTACCATTGCCTCCTCCCATGCAGTATGAGATGATGCCTTTCAGCATCTTCCTATATTGCTGCTGCCCGATATAGTACCAGTGGGGATTCGAACCAGCAACCTTCTGCTTGTTAGTCAAGCATTTCCCCACTGTGCTACTTGATTGTAACCTCTGCCCTTGCAATAAATGCAGCTAGGAATTAAAATAGGGCTGCAGTGGTCTGAGACGGTTTCCTATCCCTCTTTCCTATCACACTCTTCAATTGTATTGTACTTTATTGTATTGAATATAATTGTAGTTACTCTTCGCCCAGGAGAAATATCAGATAAGATTCGTGAAGCACTTTGAACACTACACAGAGGTGTTGTACAAATACTGTTTTTATTTGTCATCTGAGAAGCATATCATAGGTGCAAAGTGAGATAGGGAGGGGGAGAGGCATATCTTTGACTAATGCCAAATTAACTGAGATCTTCTTGGTGGTCTTAAGATAAAACTGTATGGAGATGTGAATATAATGTTGATGAGATCATAAAAGTTCAGATGCTGTTAGAGTCTTCTGAGTAAAGCAATATTATATAGAGGGGAGTAAATGCTTCAGCATAATCCCCTTAAACAATCCTTCAAATTACTCTAATCCTCAAAGTAACTTTTTGAATCTGTACAAGAATGAGAAAAACTAGGGCAAAAAGTTATTAAGTTAAATGCTTCCATGATGAAATAATATTGGCTAAAGCACTGTAAATCAGCTTAAATAATCCAGTCTTGATTTGCAAGCCTATCTTTAGAAATATGTGTATAAATTATACAAAATAAGATTTTGCCAAATAAATACTTGTGCAAACCATAATCAACTCTTTCTGTCATTTAGCTTGTATAATTAAATGGAGAAGTGAGCATGAGTATGCAAAGAGAAAAAGGTCTCACCAATAGGGCCTAAGAGTATCCAAAACTGCCTACAATTTTGATATGAATGGCCTTCAACCATTTTGGCTGGGGATGGTGGGAGTTGTAGTCCAACAGCATCTGGAGCCACAGGGTTGGGAACCTTTGCTCTGGGCCACAATGATCTTGGGAAGACTCAGCTAAACTTTCCTGTTACTAAATGCCCCTTTTCATCATCATAAAATTGACTGTGTGCTCCAGTGTAGCAATGTTAAGATTACATTCAGGTAGTCCTACAAGTGAAAATAATCCTATTGTCTTGCTCTTTTCCTTCTCTCATAATACAGTCGTCCCTTGCCAACGGTGGGTTTCCCAATCATGGATTTGAGTATCCACGGCTGGGAAATTGTGGCAGGTCTTGCCAACTGTTACCCGAGTATTTGAGGTTTTGTGTGATTTTTTTAAAAAAAATTGGGGGCTTGGGGGGAATTTTGTGAGTCAGGAGGTAATTTCTGGGCTTTGGGGATGATTTCTGAGGGTCAGAGGGTCATTTCCAGAGGTCAGAGGGTGATTTTGGGGGGTCAGGGCAGGAGGCGATTTTTTCTATTTTTAGCTGTGTGTTTTTTCCGGTCTTTTTGCAACTGCAATTCCTTTAGCCCCCTGTTTTCAATGCTTTCCAATTGTTTACCAACTGTGAATTCGCCAACCTTGAAGTTTTCCAGGAACGGAACCCTTGTTGTTGGTGAGGGACGACTGTACTAACAGACATTCTTTGTGCAGGCATGTGTGGGAGAGGTTGTGACATCATAGCAGCAGCAGCCTTCTCCTGAACTCTGTACAGTCTTATTAGAACATATGTGGAGATTTGCATACAGCTGTATACAGGGAGGACTCTCCATAGAACTCCTAATTATCAAGAGGAGGTCAGGGGCTGAGCCTGCCCTCATGATGTTGCACTTCATATGAACATTTATTTAGTGCACAAAGAACATATGTAAAGGGCTCGTGCCATTATACTTCCCCTACATGCCTCCATACAGTGGTGCACATGTGATTATAATAATGGGGGAAAGGAGGGGTGAGTTCTTGGTTCAGAGTGAGTTCAGAGGGGACCTAATGTTCACTTCATCCCTCACTTCAACACCTGTTCATTTGCTTGTGTGTGGGGACAGTCCTCTTTAGAAGGTTGCTTCACACAGGGAAGAATACCCAAACTCTAGGTTATTATTAACCCCATTGCAAGTTAACTTGTTTTAAGTTAATATGTGTTTTATTAGTGGCCCTATTTTAATCCATTCGTGTGAGTCTTGTCTTATTTGGGGTTTTGGATGCAATGTGGCACGAATGTTCTAATGACAATGGATTGGAATCACTTTTAAGCACAGAATAGTTCCATAAATAGTAACAGTAACTGGGAACTGACTTATGTGATAATCTTGCTATCACATGCAATGCCAAGCATGAAATGAAAGGCTTGGACATTTGTGCCACCAGACTGGTTCCCTTTTTCTTTTCTGTAAAATTAAGCGGCATGTTTTTCTCAAAGGTAAAAATAATGTGGAGTTTCTTTTAAGAAGAAAATGGTATTAATAGATCTATTAGAGTTCTTATCAGGTGCTCTAGAAATCTTACTTTAGTTTAATCTTTTTTAACCAAACATATTTATTAAAAAACATAGTAAATTCGAAGGGTTTAGGCTTCAAGTCAAACTTCAGCAGTTATACAATGTAAGACTGAAAGCTAACTTCCTTGTAACCAGTAAAATCTTTAAAGGAGTCATCCTGACAAATATCTCCCAGGACAGAGACTAAAGGCCTAACTCCTGGATTCATGCAAAAGTGTGGAACAGAGTCCTGATCTAATTTTTTAAGAACAAACCAAGAAAAATGCTTTGGTAAAAGGAAATTTAGAGCAGATATGGAGCTGGCGGTGGGGTGTGTGAGAGAGATGAGATGGTACTTACCCCTTTCCCTGCCCACTATTTCTTCACTCCAACTTGCTCTTCTTGCAACTCCCCCACTGCAGAGTAACAGTTCCGCTTGGTGGGTGGGGTAAAACATTCCCTTCCCTCTCTTCCTCCGGCTGCTGCATTCTAAATTTCCCTCTCCTGAAGCGGCTTTTCTTTTTAGATAACATCATGACTCTGTTACATGCTTATAATGTATACCTAACCCTTAATATATGAATGAATTCCCAAATCATGGGATTGTTTTATTCCTCTTTGTTATCCATAAAATATTAAAGGTAGATCTACAAGCCTATGAGCAGCTTTAGACATCACATAGAATCTCTGTTAAAGCCAAACTCCACACACTCTCCCTCAGCCTCAGGGGCATGCACTCCCCTCTCCCACCCATGCACGAGCGTCTACTTCCTTTCTAGGTTAGGGAAAGTCAAGATAGGTTGTGATGTTTGAATCTACAGGCCTTAGCTTGTTCTAACCTATTTGCTTCAGAAAACCCGAGCTCTGAGCTCAAGGTTGCAATGAGTTTCAGAGATCAGGTTTTCTGAAGCAAGTAGGTTAGAATAAGCTGAGATCAGTGGGTGTGGACATTGTGACCAATCTCGACTTTTTCTAACCTAGAAAGAAAGTGGCTACTTGTGGTGATGGAGGGAGTATGCGTTACCGAGGCTTAGGGATGGATGGAGCTCAGTGTTCACAGAAGTTCTGTGTGACGTCTGAAGCCGCCCATAGTCAACACAGTCATGTCTACTTTGCCCCATTTGATTGTCTGGATTTAATACACGTAATTGTGCATTGTTTTGTGACCATGTTCTTATCTTCATGAACCACAGACACTGCAATTGCCTTTACTTATTTATATCCAAATCCCAGAGTCCCCTCCTAAACTAATTATACCAATTTGGCTTTCACACCTTTGGGTCCCTTTTTGTAGACATTTTTGAGAAATATAAGCTTCTCTTGCTGTTTACTTGCTCATTATCCTTTGAAAGTATTTCACTGGAAGCATTATTTTATTTATAAGCTGTTACAGAACTACCAAAGAGGTGCCAGGAGATAAAATTAAGGAGCAGAGAGAATTGCAAAGGAACATGGGATGGAAAGAGAGCAATAAAGACAAGCAAAAGAGTTCATTTCCTGGCAGACCTAATTTTTTAAATAAATCATTTATTTTTGAAAAGATATACGTACATACATTATACATATAACAAACAGACAAACAATAAGAACAAAAAAACCCAGGCAGGCCTAACCTGCTGGAAAGAGGGCAACTGATTTGCATTATTTATTTCTGTTATTTAATTTCTTCCTAATGGAATTACTAACTTTTTCATTCTGATTCCTCCTTTTTTATTTTTTTCTTGCTTTATATATATATTTATTTTCGCATTGTTTTCTGTTTTGTTACAGTCCTGGCGAATGGCGGAATGCTAGCTGATCTGGGCTAAACCATTTAATTAATACTGAAGCACCTAGAGTTGCGTTTTCCCCAGAGAAACTACGTTCATTTCTGACATCATCCCCAATAAGAGAGTCCTTTAGCACAGCTGGGTTGGCAAGTGAAACCAAGGTCTTGAAGACATCAGGAGAATAATGAAATCACTACCCAAGCTATACTCCCACAAGGTCTTAGTTGTTGCTCCTTTCATTACTGTGAAAATGGAAGGCAAGCAACCCTCTCCTCTGTTTTCAAATGGAACACTAATTCGTGTAAATGATCCTGCATTCACTTAAATGTTAATTTCCCCCACCCCCATGCTGCGAAGAATCACATGCATTCAGCTTTGATTATAACCAGAGACTATGCTTTAACACCATTAAACTCTTTATTGGTGAGAAACCATTATTCTGGGACAACTTTGCTTATGAACACAGAACAACAAAAAGTGATGTTGAACCATTTCATCTTTTTGTGGATGGAGATCTTATTGTATGATGGTTTCCTTTTGATTATGGGCTAAACATTTAGCCTCTCCTGGTAGCAGCATAATAATGGTTGTCTTCTATTAATAGGCCAGGTGCACAGAAAACCTGCAGCCTGGTATATGGTTATATACCAATTATGCAGGATCTGCTTTTCAGTGGTATTGCTTGCATCTTGAAAACAACTGAGCATGTACAAGTGCATACTCTGCCTTATAAAAGTGTGTATATAATGACACAGTTGAGATGACAGTCAGTTTATCCTTTAATTTGACTGTTTGAATCTAAGATGTGAATGCAGATTGTTATATCTAGCACTTTTCACAGCCAACTTTGTAATGTGACACATAATTGCTTTCTTAACAGATATTGGCATGGAGGATTTGCTAATATTTTGAAACATGTTTTCTTTGCTGAGAGCAACATCATCTTGCAATGCGCACAGAAAATCTGGCAGCTAGCATTCAGTCGCTTTTATTCCTGCAAGACCTCCTGCTCTGGCACAGTGTTCTAGGCTTTTAAAATTGGACTTTAAAGGGCAAATTCTGAGATGTATTGCTTAGGCTAAAAACCAGTGGTGTATATATAATGAATTTGTGGACATTTCTGAGATTACATTTGATTGGATTATTGTAAAAATTCCACTTTACCTGATCTTCTGAAAGGGGGCGGGTGTCAAGCAAACTCTAGGCAGCTCACAGAAATACTAATTATAACAAAATGTAGTTTGAAATGTGACATATGCTAAACTATGCAAGGCACATACATTTGTGAAATCATACATTGTCAGAGCTCCGCTCTTATCTATCAGCTGAAACCCCATCTGAACAACAACAGAAGGCTTTCAAGGTGGGGTTTGGGTGGGTTTTACATGGTAGTTGGTTGCTTCCTTGCAGTAGGGTCAACATGGAAAAGAGCTTGCTTTCTTCCCACCGGTTTCGACTTCCAGATCCAAAACCACAGGAACGGGTGGGCTTTTATGGGAAAGGCATTTCTCAGGCATGCTGAATTCAAGCGGTTGTATATTTTATTTTCGCATTGTGTTTATTTACTTGCTGAGCCACAAGTTTTTTCTGGAGCATCACTTTGAGAATCAATAGCAATATAGCAATAGCACTTACATTTATATACCGCTCTATAGCTGGCAGCTCTCTAAGCGGTTTACAATGATTTTAGCATATTGCCCCCAACATTCTGGGTACTCATTTTACCGACCTCGGAAGGATGGAAGGCTGAGTCAACCTTGAGCCCCTTGGTCAGGATCAAACTTGTAACCTTCTGGTTCCAGGGCGGCAGTTTTACCACTGCGCCACCAGGGGCTCAATAAAGAAAGATAGAGGTGCAGCTAGGCCATTTTGGACCCTGGAACTAACAAAGGAGCTCTTCTCACGATCAATGAGAAGAGCTCCGTGGAGATCTGTGGGGGGAACAGGTTTGACTCACCGTCCCTGCAGACGATCTCATGCGTGGTGCATTATTGGGATCCCCCTTCCCCTGAGTGTGCCAGCCATGGCTGTTGACACACGATCGAAAAAATGAGTTCAAGGGAGCACTCCCTCCCTTAACCTCATTTAAGAGGGAGGCTTCACACAGGCAGGTTTGCCGCCGTGTAGTTGACGGGATCGGGCCCAATCCTAGTGGTTCACACCAGCGTGCAAAACTGAGCTGGGCTCCCTTAGCCCCGTTTTGCACACTCGTGTGAATAGCCTCAAAGTGTAGCAAGCAAGGTCTCAGAGGACATTTGTTTCCTGCGTTCCCACCTGCTACATAGTCTTTTGAGCACCTTATAATAACTCATTAAATAAGCAGATAACAATAGAAATCAATGATGTATGTAGCCATGCTAGCTGGGGATCAGCAAGAATGTTTTATTCCCTTCTGTCTTTAGCCCCTTTTTACGCTGTTATCCAAACTTAATTGTGGCCTTGGAACTTATACAATATCATCCCATTGTATCGTTGTATGATACCATTATATCATACCACAGGCACCATGAAAATTGCAATCCTCAGGTTTTTGTGAAAACAGAAGCATTTACCATCATTGTTTTTGCCAGCATTTAAACAGCAGTGACAAGCAGATATTCAATCCTGCCTACTTTTTACACCAGAACATGCTTAGGGAAAGGGTGAGGGGGTGGGGTTTTTTTTGGGGGGGGGTGATTTTCAGAAGAAATTCTGAATAAGATACTTCCCACTGATCTGCAGATACAGGAGAACCTCAGTATTCTTGGGGGTTCTGTTCTCCACAATTACCATGGATAAGGAAACTGTGCATACTGACTAATTGTGTCTATGAGATCAGGGGGGTTAGGTTCCTAGAGGTCAAAAATAGGTAAAATTATCATGGGGCAAAGTGCTGTCCCCAGCACTGTCCTCAACTGTCCAGCAATGCCCCCAAATGCTTCAATTTGCATGTTTTTATTATCTGTAATGGGCATTTTATGCATCTTTAATGGGCAAAGGGGAAGAAACGTGGCCATGGGGGAAACCAGTGAATCTCCTCCCATCTCCCTCAGCAGCCTTTCTGCTGCAGCCTTTGCATTTCTTTTCCACCTGCCTTGCATTTCCACCCACCTGAATGCAGTGGCATTCCTCCCTCACTCCCTCACCCCATGTTTTTACCCCTACCCCACTGCCCATGCCTGCTGATGGGGGAAAGAAATGTGGTGGCAACTGGAAGCAGCTCCAGTGTGATTGGAATTGCCACCGCTTCAGTGTGCAGCCAGGGAGAGAAACGTGGCAGCGGTAGCAGGACGTCCAGATGACTGCAGCCCCAGCATGCCTACAAACATCTCTATGCATCCCTGCCTTGCTATCCCCACATTTCTTCCCCTGCCACCAGCACCCACCGAAGCAGCAGCATGGGAGAGAGGTTGAGTGTGCTTGGCCACCAGCGGAAGGGCGGAGGGGGAATCCTTCCAGGCAGGCACAGTGGCAGCTGGGAGACAGTCTGGGAAGCATTTCTGGGGGGGCCCCAGAGACAATGGAGGCTGCAGGAGCCTAGACTTCTGCTCTGCAGTCTGGTCATAATGATGCCTCTGGAGCAAGTTGTGTTGCTGTGAAGAGCTGTTGGGGTTAGAACCAGGGGTCCATGGATCTTCAGTCTGCCCTGTTTGTTGAACCATCAGGACTACTGGTTGGAATGTTTCCTGGGAAGTAAAAGCTAGATTCCTAGGCTCTAGAGTGATTCTACCAACCCAGGCTTTCAATTGTTTCTGGATCAGACTGAGGTGTTTGTTACCTGAGCAACAGCAGTATCTGGTGTGCTGACTGTGTCCATATGTGGGTCTAGCAAGACAAGCTTAAAAAAAGGAGCTGTTGAACCAGGAAAGGTTGGCTTCAAGTTGAGGGTCCCACCTACTTCCTGGAAATCATGCTGGTCCTTATCCAAGGCATATACTTGAGGCTCCCCCATCCTCCCGAGTAGGCCTATTGGAAGGGAAGCCCTGAGTAGCCAGGTGAGCGCTTTACCTCCAGTGTGGAGTTCAACTCTGGAACAGCATTGTTTCTGCTCCTGGGGTCCCAAAGCAATGGAGGGGGTTCCAGGGACAGACAGGACTGGATCTTCAGAGCTCCAGGCTGCTCTCAAGGGCTAACAAGCTCCAGCTGCTCAGTGTCTGTTGGATCTAGGGGGCTTATATTAGGGCTGGGGGTTTCTGTTGGGGTATGCTCATCTTCCGCTGAGAGATCTCCTTTGGGTCGGAGTCAGGGCACAGGGTCCTGGCGGCCTGGCTCCCAAGCTCGTGATTCTTGGCTCCAAGCAATTACTCTGCTACCTGCAGTCTACAGTTCCCAAAACGTTACTTTCCCAATGCCTCTTTTGCCTTTAGGTTAGCCGTCAAAGTGGGGAGGCAATCAGCATCCCTCAGGGTGGGGGTCAGTTTTGGCTTAGGTTCATTCAAATGCTGACCCATATTTTAGAGCCTTCCTTATTTCTAAGGCAACAGCTGAGTATCTCTAAGCAGGCAGGCTTCTAAGTAATGAAGTAACAGCTCTGCTCTATTCTTCTCTAAATAGAAATGTCTTTGCACCTACTAAGGAACAAATATCACTGCATGTTTCCTCCCTGCTGATGTCAGACTATTTTCATGTTTATTTTTAAATGTCTAGAATTTTTTTTTTCCAGTACACCTTCTCCATCCCACAGAGGAGTGCTTTGAAACAAGGTGACCTTTCCGGTTTTTTTGTAGGCTTTCTTGTTAAGATGAAGGTTTTCACTACAATTCAAGCTGATATGAATCTTAAGTTCACCCCTTTGGCAAGAGGTCCTGTGTTTCTTTGTCCCAAGCTAACCTTCCCTCTCTACTCATTATCCACGGTGAGGGCTGTTTTAATTGAACTTGTTTCTTCTGAAACTTATCTTTAACCCAATTCATTATTGATTTTGGAGGACTTGACCTCTTATAGTTTTTCCTGGTAATGAGTTAACCTTCTTGCCTGTAGGAGAATTGAAATACAGAGTGACATTTCTAATACCTCAGAAGTATTCAAAGAAAGAGCCTCTAAATGGTCATTGGACTAGCTTTTGTCTTTTGTTAAAGGGCAGCCTTCTAGTTGTTGAGAGCAAAATCCCACCTTTTGCCCTACATTGGGGAATGAGGAGTGAAGGCTCTTCTCTCATTTTATAGTTGGCTTTCTAAATTCTTTCCTCAAGTGTATGGGATATGGTAGTCAAGATGACATACTTAGATTTGTTTCTCATTGATCTAGTTGTTCTGTGAAGTTAAAATTGTATCCAAACTAGATAAATTAGTGGCCATGAAGTATTTCTAGTGCTGTATTCCTTGAGAAGCTATTTTAGCCAGCCAGAGTTGTTTGACTTGGTATCGCATTTGTCACATCCACCTCTTGATCCTAATTGAGTGCAGACAGGTCATATTAATCACAGGACTGTACCCTGCCCTTTTTTTCTGCGGTGTCAATGGTAATCAATGATTATATTTCCTGTTCAATGGCTCTATATTTCTGCTAGCAGACATTTCTCACTTTGAAATTAAGAGTGCATAAAATAACCATGCCCAATGGATTTAGCAAACCAGTATGACATGTATAAAAAAAAAATTACAGAAAGCTTCTGCTTTCTTTTAGGATTTTGAGTACATCCCCTTTGCCTGATTTTTAGACTATGATAGACTAGCTCTTCAGATAAAATGAAACTTGATAGTCACATGACAGGATTAAAAAAGAAGTCTTACAAAGCTAATTTATCATGATAATTTATCAGTTGCCCTAATGGTAGTCATTGGTTTGAACGATGTTTTATGGAAATCAAACCTCTGATTAACATATGATATCTGCTGAAGTGGATTTAATCACCAATATGTTGCTTTATGATATGTTAAATAATGCAACAGAAACAAACAAACCAGAAACTTGATAAGCAGCCCTGTGCTGGACATGACCCTTTGGAAGTAAATCCCATTTGTTCATTGATACTTATTTCCTGGCAAATATGTGTAGGATTAATGTCCTAGAACAGGGGTAGGCAACCTTGGTTCTTCTCCAGCTGCTGTTGAACTACAGCTTCCATCATGCCCAGCCACAATTTATTGTGACTGGGGATGACAGGAGTTGTAGTTCAACAACAGCTGGAGAGCCAAGGTTGCCTGCCCTTACCCTAGAGATTTAATTTAAGAAATATCAAAATTAATTTTTTGGAGTTAGGAATCTCAGCTATCAAACAGAAAAGACTCTGATGAATTTAAATTGCTGTCTCCCCCCCCCCCAGTGCAATTCTTGATTTTGGGCAGAACAGTCTTATTTCTCCATCTTCTTTTATTCCAAACTAGTAAAAGGCCCATCATCAGAAAAGCCTGCTTTTCTGAACTTTCCCTGTTCAGAAGAGCAACTGTCACCAAGCACCGCCATCTGAAATCTACCCAAGATGTAGGAGAGGAACCACTGTAAAACAGTGCCTCCTATCCCCAAATCCCACAGGTGATCCAGAAGAATACCGTGGTTGATGATACCAAAAGCAGCTGAGAGATCCAAAAGAATCAGCAGGGTCACGCTCCCTCTGTCAGTTTCCTGGCAAAGATGACCATCGGGCTGACCAAGGGCACCTCAACCCCATAGCCCACAGTAAAGCCAGTTTGAAATGGGTCTAGATAATCAGTTTCCTCCAAGACCACTTGGAGCTGGTCAGCCACCACTCTCTCAGTCACCTTACCTCAGTCATGAGAGCTTGGAGACTGGCCTATAATTATCTATCACCAGAGGATCCAGAGTGGGCTTCTTAAGAAGGGGTCTAACCACTGCCTTCTTTAAACAAGATGGCATCCTGCCCTCCCTCAGTGAGGTATTAATGATATCAATTAGGCCAGCTCCAACAACCTCCCTCCAAGATGATATCAGCCATGTTGGGCAAGGATCCCAAGAACAGGTGTTAGGCTGTGCTGTTCCAAGCAGCTTGAACACATCCCCAGGAGTCACAAACTGAAACTTATCCAATCTAATCTTGCAAGAGGGATTGCTGGACACCTCCCTAACTGGCCCTGCAGAAATATTGGAATCCAAATCAGTCAAAATATTGGAGTCCAGATCAGCCTGATATAATGAAAAATTGGGAAAATTGGATGTCAATGAAGAATTTCCTCCAAAAAATCTAAGATCTAGTCTAGCTCATCAAGTGGGCAAGCTGTTCCTGTACTCTACACTTGGATGGCACAATATTTGGATACCTACCAACATGTACAATACCTACCTATAGAAAACTAGTGTGTGAGGGAGAGCTATTATCCTTTTCACTGACATCTAATTTTCTCTGCATAGAATTTTTAATATGGGGAGCATTCTGTCACAAAATCACTCACATACAATTTTAAGTGATACATTCCCGGCACAGTTTTAGCATGGGGTTTTCCAATAGTGTGGACCAGTTCTAGGAGCCAAAGAGATTAGCAGAAGCTCTGTGTAAAGTATCTGTGGCTGGTCCGTAGCATTTCAAATGGCAGGCAGTGGATTTGTATACTCCCATACATAAAATACTGTCTTGACATACAAAGCTTGCATGTTAGGGCAGAATACCTCTAACTGTGTGCATACGTATCATGGATTGTAGAAAAAACAGATTATCTCCCATAACATATTCTTCCACTGGATTTAAATGAATTTTCATGCTTGTTAACGAGGGCTGGACAAAGTAACACTTATGCTTGCTGAGTCTGATTATGAATATTACAATAATCTTGGCTGTTCATGAGAAGGGGAAAAAGGCGGTGTGATTCAAATTTTATTGAGCTAATTTCTTATCTTGTTATTTATGGATTAGAATAAAGCCCCACATGAAGCTCTTAGAAATCAAGGCATATTTTCCATGCCAATAAAATGAAATATTTTTTTCTGTTGTGGCAGTGAGCTCATGTCATTAATGCAAATCTGTTCTCTCTTGTGCTGTGATGCCCCTCCCCTCTAAGAATATCTTTAGCATGGCCATACAGTGAAAAAAATAATATTGGAATGGCAGTGTCTGCCTGCAGGCTCACAGAAGGAGGGAGAATCACAATTCCCAAGCTGAAAGTGTATTGGTTGAAATTTAGTGCTGAAGGTAAATAAGGAGAGTAGGTGAAGTTTACAACAAGGGGCAGTGGACTAGCGAAGTTTATAGTTCTGCATCATTTATGTGCTTTGAATATTGCAGCACGTTCTACTGACATGTGCTTCACTTGTACTTTGTGTGCTAGCTATACCTTTGCTGTTGCCTGCTTTTCATTCTGCCACATGACTTGTTCAGCTACTAGAGGCTGCAGGGTATCCTTTGAACTGGATCTTTTCACACTTCCAAAAAACTTTCTGATCTGTAGATCTGTGGCCGCCTTTCATCTCCATGAGATATGTTTGTGCAGCACAGAAACTGGAGCCACCAACTATTTTTAATCCCAGATTCTTTGTCCTCTTCCCCCCCCCCAGGTCACTCTAAACTTGAGGACAATATGATCTTCATAATCTGCCTTCCAGTGGATCATCAAATACAGTTCTCTCTCTGAATGTTGAGCATTTAGTCATTTTAAAGCTCGTGGCTGTGTTGCTCAGTTTAAATCATGCCCTCTGATATTTCTCTTCTATAAAATGAAATGGATAAAAAGCATTCCTAGCTCCAGCTGTCAGCTGCAATTCCAGAAACAAGGCAGACTCCAGGAGCACCTTCATATGACAAACCTACTATTTTTAGGTTAGAATTACACATTGGATAGGTTCAGCCATAATTTGAAAACATGGTTCGTGCTAACCATAGCTAAGAATCAAAAACATAGTTTGAGCTTCCAGATGTGCACAGACAAACTATGGTTTAGAGCTGCTTGTTGTTCCCATTTGCTGAGGATTCAGCTTCATCAGTTCACTCCATCTTCATGGAATGGCACCTTCTGGTGGCAGAGATCTTAGCTTATTTAATCTAAAGGGGGGAGTGGACACTTACATGGGGATGGGATGGGGGACTGCAAGCTCCCAAGACTCAGAGATGTTACAGGAAGCCTGGCTTTAATCAAGGTTCTGCATGATGTCTAAACCAATCCTATGTACATAGACATTAAGCTTGGGATCAGACACAATATGAAGCCCTGGAGGCTATTCTCACGGGCAGCAGGAACTGGACTAAATGCCTCCTCCCTCCATGAGGTTAGCAGAGCGCTAACCCCATTTACCTGATCATGAGTTGCCACAGCGCGGCCCCGCACCATGGTGACTCACAATAAGCCTCCTGGAATGGGGATCTTCCCCAGAATGCCCTGTGCAGTTGCGTGGGGCATGGTGGGACTTCTGGGGTCGGGTGGCCCCCGATTCCCTCCTCCCCTATTGGCTCTCTGATGGAGCCAGTAATTGTGTGGGTGGCTGATCCGGCTGCCCAGGGCAGGCTAGTCACCTGGGTTCAGAGAGAACAGGCTTGTCCCTGCCAAGCCCCTTACGGCTCGTGTGGAGAGCCTCCTGGTCTAGTTAAACAAATCATGGTTTTCTGAGTTACATCTAAGCCCAGCCATTATATGTTTTTTTTTTTAAAAAATTGACTTAGAGGCTGTTCTCATGTGCAGCCAAAACCAGATAAAGGCAGCCAAGCCCGGTCTTGGATGCACACGAGAAGTAGCGAGAGGTGAGTGGTTGCCGACAGTGCCATGATGGCAAACCCTCCTGCAGAGCCTGCCTCTTAAATGGGGTTAAGGGAGTGAGCGCTCCCTTAGCCCCATGTTTGTGATCATATCTGTCAGCACTAGCTGCTTGCAGCTGGCACTGTGGGGCCAGGGGCAGGCAGCCAGCTATCGTCCGGGTAGGCGATTCGCCCGCCCAAGAAGGATGGAGGAATCATCTACGGGGAAGGTAAGTTTGAGTAGCCTTCCCCACCTCCTGCTGCCAAGCCCTTCTCACTGATTGTGAGAAAGTGCTCATAGTATTTATGTTCCTGACCTATTGATTTTTATTGTTTTTGTAAATTTACTTTGGGACATTTTTACCTGAAAGACATGGTAAAAATGTTATAAATTTTAAAAAGGTGGTCACTTCATGCACTAAAACCCTGACACAAAGTTCGTCTGTCTGGAACACCAGGTGGAAGAAGGCTTGCAGAGGGAGAGTGGTGGATAGGTAAGGGTTAACCCTTCACTGCCCACAGCCACTCCTCTTCCTCCTCATAAGAACAGCCCTGCTGGATCAGGCCCAAGGACCATCTAGTCCAGCATCCTGTTTTGCACAGTGGCCCACCAGATGCCGCTGGAAGCCACAGGCAGGAGTTGAGGACATGCCCTCTCTCCTGCTGTTACTCCCCTGCAGCTGGTACTCAGAGGCATCCTGCCTTTGAGGCTGGAGGTGGCCTATAGCCCTCTGACTAGTAGCTGTTGATAGACCTCTCCTCCATGAAGATATCCAGACTCCTCTTAAAGCCATCCAGGTTGTTGGCTGTCACCACATCTTGTGGCAGAAAATTCCACAAGTTGATCATGTGTTGTGTGAAAAAGTACTTCAATTTGTTGGTCCTGAATTTCCTGGCAATCAATTTCATGGGATGATCCCTGGTTCTAACGTTATGTGAGAGGGAGAAGAATTTCTCTCTATCCACTTTCTCCACACCATGCATGATTTTATAGACCTCTATCATGTCTCCCCACAGTCGTCTTTTTTTCTAAACTAAAACGCCCCAGGTGTTGTAGCCTTGTCTCATAAGTAAGGTGCTCAAGGCCCCTGATCATCTTAGCTGCCCTCTTCTGCACCTTTTCCAGTTCTACATTGTCCTTTTTTAGATGTGGTGACCAGAATTGTATGCAGTACTCCAGGTGTGGCCGCACCATAGTTGTGTATAAGGGCATTATAATATAATATTTTCAGTCCCCTTCCTAATGATCCCTAGAACTGAATTGGCCTTTTTCAAAGCTGCTGCACATTGAGTCGACACTTTCAACGAGCTGTACACCACAACCCCAAGATCCCTCTCTTGGTCAGTCACCAACAGCTGAGATCCCATCAGCGTATACTTGAATTTGGGGGTTTTCATCCCAGTGTGCATCACTTTACACTTGCCAACACTGAACTGCATTTGCCACTTTGTTGCCCACTCACCCAATTTGGAGAGATCCTTTTGGAGCTCCTCACAATCTGTTTTGGATTTCACTATCCAAAAGAGTTTGGTGTAATCTGGAAATCTGGCCACCTCACTGCTTACCCCTACTTCTAGATCATTTGTGAATAAATTAAAAGGCACCAGTCCCAGTACAGATCCCTCCATTGTGAAAACTCTCCATTTATACCTACCCTCTGTCTTTCAACCAGTTAGCAATCCTCACATGGACTTGTCCCCTTATCCCATGACCACTAAGTTTCCTCAGGAGTCTTTGATGAGGAACTTTGTCAAAGGCTGCTGCTGCTGCTCCTCCTCCTCCTCTCAAATCATTACTGCCACTAAGCAGAGGAGAAGCAGCCATTGGGCTTTTAGTACATGAGGTAGCTGTGTAAAGTGTGGTTCTTCCAGTACTAGGAAGAAGGTGATCCCATCAAGAACAGGCAATCCCCACCCCAAAACAGACCATCTACAACTATAAGGATTTAAAAAAACAACCCCAAAACACTTATTATTATTTGTTGCTCAACATATTCAGAATTTTTGCCATTGTGTGATATTATCTTTTTGTATTATCTTTTCTGCCTATGTCAACAGGAAAAAGTTCTTTAGCCTTTGTAACACTCTAAACTTAAACCTGTTACTTGGTATTGAGCCCTGTTGCTTTCAATGGAACTTCTTTCCAGTTAAATACTAGCCTCACAACCTAAAGTATCAGTGGTATTAACCTCTTGTTTAAAATAACATCCCCTCATATAATATTGCACTGTTTGCAGCTTATATCGTAGTTAACATATCTTTATTTTAATAATTTGAATTTTCTTTGTAATCATAATAAATATTCTTTGGAAATGAACAAATTGTTAGTTATATGGGAGAAAAGCTGGTCTTGTGGTAGCAAGCATGAATTGTCCTCAGGGTCTGCCCTGGTTTGCATTTGAATGGGAGACTACATTTAAGCACTGTGAAATATTCCCTTGGGGATGAGGCTGCTCTGGAAAGAGCTAGGGATGTGCATGGAACCAGCTTGGGGGCCCTTTATGGACCTCCAAACCATTTGCAGGTGGTGGGGGTGCCCCTTTAAGAGTGGGGGAGGGTGCACTTACCCCTCCTTCTGCTTTCCCCCTGCCGGCATCTGTTTCTCTAACATCATGGGTGCACATGCGTTGTCTGTGTGTGCACCCATGTCAGCAAGAGCATCTGGAACTTCTGGCCATATCTGGCCAATGGAGGCAATGGGGCGGCAGGGAGGTATGCTGCTGCCCCAATTAGCTGTTAGGGAAATGGACGCCGGCAGGGGGGAAAGCAGCAGGAGGGTAAGTGCACCCTCCCCATCTCTTAAAGCGGCATCCCCACCTCCTTCGAGCCTCCCTGCTGTGGTTCCGTGCACATCCCTAGAAAGAGCACCTGCATGCTCACATGATGAAGGCTCCAAGTTTCCTCCCTGGTATCTCCAGGATAGGGCTGAGAGAGAACTCTGCCTTCAACCTTGAAGAAGCTGCAGCCAGTCTGTGTAGACAATAATGAGCTAGATGGACAAATGATCTGATTTCGTATAAGGCAGCTTCCTACGTTCCTATTAGCCATCTTAAAACCAGGGGGAAAGCATGCATTACTAAATTCTTCTTTCAACCCTCCTGACTGCCTCTGCTAGATTTCCAATCTAGAATTGTTTGCTGAATAAATGATGCGGACTTCTTGGTGCTTGAAAATTGTGGGTTTAAAAAAAGGGTTTATGGTTTTCTTCAACAAATGCATCTGTGTTTGACTTACAATGAAGCTTTTTTCCACAATACAAGAGTTGCATTCTTCAGTGTTTTGCACATGCCACCCTCATAATCTTGATTGGTATCAGTGTGTTCACAGTGTCTGCATAATTGTGTGTTATGACAGAGGAGGTCAGGATACACAGCCTTTGTGGGAGACTACTTCTGATGGAACAACATTGGTAATGCCCAATATCCCAGGAGAAATTGACACAGGTTTGGGCAGGAGCCACAGTGCAAGATCCTCTCATGTGACCCAGAGGTTCTCATGTCAACTTTGTAGTGTGGGTAGGACATGCTAGAATTCCAAACTGAATACCAACTCATGGAGATCATTCCATTTTCAGCCAACTCTCTGAAGGGAAGAAGGATTACGGGATCACCATATCTGTGTGTCTCCTTGTGTATACATGTTTCCCTCTAATAACGTCTGCATTATGGAGTCTGCTAAAAACCAAATTCACAGTACATGGACGGGGGTTTGAGAGAACCCCACTGGAGAAGGGTTTTTGGGGTTTTTTTGGCCAATCTGCCATGTTGATTCAAGTTGATGACCACTCAAAAGTATAGAAAACACCCCTTTGTAACCCATGTGCTGACAGTTGGATACGAACCAAAGTCACAGCACATGTTAGGAGGTCCTAGATAACAGTCACTATCTTAAAAGAAGCAGAATGTATCTCTATTGATTCTACAAAGGGCACCTTCTCACAGGGACCTGGGCTGGCAGGAAAGTGAAAACCCTAGATCCAAGCCTCATGCATATTCCTGATTTTGTGTTGTGAGAACTCAGAAATGTGAGGCTTGCAATCACACTCAGCCCACATCAACCCCAGAGCAGCTACCTCAGATCAAATCCTAGATCACCTAGTCTGGGGTCAATGTGGGCTTGGGGGAAAAGCGGGGAAAAACTCCCTAAGGTGCTGATGAATTTCAGTAGTTTTATTCAGTATACATTTTTGTTGGTATGTTTTCAGTTGGTTTATTCAGCATTGCCTTATGCGTTTCGAGCCAGAAATGATCTTCCTCAGAGGCAGTTCTTGGGTAAATGAGTCTCATGTTTGTTTCTCTGGTGTGGGCTGCAGGGCTGGTCTGTCCACTGGGTAGTTGTGTTGGAGATGGAGTTCCAGTGCATTGACCTTTTGCACCAAGTATCCTTTTTTAAAAAAAAGAAAAGAATTTTTGCTTTTATTAATAATAGGAATAGAACAGGTACATCTCTGAGATGCACCAAGTATCCTAATGACCACTAGGGGCATTGGGAGCAGAGGTAATTAGCAAGGGTCTCTTTACCCATCCCTGCTTTACCTCTACTCTATGGCCCCTGCCTTGACTCCTCAAGTATTTCCTGTGGGGAGTCAGTCCACTTCCTTTCCTCTTGGAGAGTTAGATGGAAACATTGCTCTCTCCCTCTCCCTTTCCCTTTCCCTCTCCCTCTCCCTCTCTAGGGCTAGGTCTTTGCTATGCAGAATGTACATCACCAATAAATTTATTTAGTTTAGATTGTATTACATGCGAGTTCTTTAGATGACTGCAGCAACAAAAACTTACACTCTGCTCTGTAACTGGAGTGGGTAGCTTCCTTTGTTGGCACTTTGAAAAATAATTACAAACCCTACCAGCTTGCACCAAGCGGGGAAGGGTGCCAATAGCCTGGGTCACATGCCACCCGTCTGGGCACCCCACACCCCTACAGATGGACAGGCACACCTCCCATCATTGGCATGGGCGGGCAACCAAGCAGGCGCTCCCCATCCCTGTCACCCACAGGGCCACTCACTTGCTCTCCTTGCTGCTTCCACCCACTGCTGCTGGCAGTCAGCAGCATTATAGTCATGTTGCTGCATCACTTGATGATATCATTATGTGCTGCGGCAGGAGCAGCGGTGGCAAGGAGAGCAAGTGAGTGGCTGGGCAAGTGATGGGGACCATCCACTCAGCTGACGGGAGGTGCCTGCCTCCCATCAATCCATTGGCCAGCACGGGTGGGCTGGGTGAGATTGTAAGACCTACATTTTTGGGTTCTTATGACACAAAATCAGGAACGTGTGCACTGTTTGGATTGAAGATGCCTGCTTTTCTGCCAGCCTGGGTCATTGTGAGAACTACTTGTTTTATTTGATGTTAATGGATTGCGTCCAAAACACGCACAAGGGGGGCTCCAAATTCTGTTGATGCCTCCCCATGCTGCATCATACACCATTCTAGTGGATCCCCCAACCCCCCAGAAGCAGCTTTTCAATGGTTGCAAAGGGAAGGAAGGGAAAGTGGATGGAAGTTCAAACATTGTGCAGATGGAAGTTGAACAAAGTTCAACCATTGTTCTTAGTATTCATGCCAAAGACTGAAGAGCTAATGTTATGTTTATGGACACTTTCATTATCTGCATTATTTTATTACACTTCTTCATCTGCTTTTAAGCAACTGTTTTCCTTTGTTCTCGTCAAACTTTATTTTTAATTTGCAGAGTTATATTTGTCCTCAGAGCTATAGTGCAGTGTAATTTTACTGGCAGCCATTTAACATTTCACTTAGAAGTTATGGATTCGTTTCTCAAGAGGTCCAACGACAATGTGTAAACTGGAATGATTGCATACAGTTTATATATAAAATCAGTGATTTTTTTAACCCTCTTCTGCTTGTTATATTTGGTATTTATTTATTGTCTGTTTTATAGTATGCCACAGTGAGAGCTGCAGTTGAAAAGCAGCAGATAAATGTTATAAATAAATAAATAAATAGTCAATTACAGGAGGATCGCATTACTTGCGGATTACTGGCTGCCATGTTGTGCTTGGAAGCCATTTTGTGGCTTCTTTCCCAAAGAAAAAGGGGGAAACAGTGATTTTTAAGCAAACAACAACACAACCGTGGAATTGAGTCTCTTGCAGGGGGCATTGGTGGACCTGTGGAGCATGGTAGGACACTTTCCCTGCCTTTATTTTGTGTTTTTGGCTGTTTTTTGCTCCTTCAGAACCTAACTCCTGGTTTTGCATTGCTCCAGTGCCTTGGTATTAGTGGTTTCGGTATTCTCAGCAGTAGCTGAGAACAGAACCCCTGAAAATACAGAGGTTTTCCTGTACATACAAATAATTATGTCCTGACAGAGATCAAACTGCCTTGGGTTTTGGGATTTGTAGCTGACGTAATCTCCACGGCCACACTAACCCTTAGCTAAACACAGTTTTTGTAAATTTTATCCATCTGTACTAGTATTAAGTGAGTTTCCCAGTTTGGACTGTGATTTGCATGAAGTCTGATCCTGTGGGTGTCAGCCCAGAAATACATCTCACTGAGTTCAAATACATTCTTCCCCTCCCATTTCTGTCCCTAGTGATGACATCTAGACTGTCAGCCCCATAGGGCAGGGACCCATTCTCTCATTCTTTGTAAAGCACCGTGTACCATACATACAGCCCCTGGTGGCGCAGTGGATGAGCCCCTGGTGGCGCAGTGGTAAAACTGCCGCCCTGTAACCAGAAGGTTACAAGTTCGATCCTGACCAAGGGCTCAAGGTTGACTCAGCCTTCCATCCTTCCAAGGTCGGTAAAATGAGTACCCAGAATGTTGGGGGCAATATGCTAAATCATTGTAAACCGCTTAGAGAGCTTCCAGCTATAGAGCGGTATATAAATGTAAGTGCTATTGCTTTTGCTATATAAATAATGAGGATGGGACCATAGCTGGAACCCATGCTTTGCGGGTACATGACCTCTGGTTCTGTCCCAGGAAGGACTAGGAAAGACCCCTGTCTGAAACCCTGGAAACTTTCTGCCAACACTGGAGATGATACCAAGCTAGATGGATCAATGGTCTGAGCAGTGGCATAGCATGGATGGGGGGCGGCCTGGGGGCAAAATCCAAAGTGCAGCCCCTCACTTGCCACTTGACTTCTTTTTTCACTGCTGCCTGCCTGCCCACCAAGTCATGTTCACCCCAATTGCCAGAAAGAACATGGCTGTTTAAAGAGGCCACCTGTTCTTGCTGGGGTTGAGACCCCACTGGTGCAGAGTTGGGGTGTGTGTAGCCTATTGGTGGCACATTAGCTGCAGGGGCAATGAAGTCGGGGGCAAGTACCATAGAGGGGAGGGTGTGGGGGGGGCAGAAAGTGTGATATCTTATGGGCACCCACAGCCACACACAGTCCAAGTGAATTGCACACCCTGGTGCAATGGTGGCTATGCCACTGGGTGTGGATCAATATAAGACAGCTTTGTCTGTTCATGTATATTTCCCGGTAAGCAGACCACAGGATCTTCCTTTACTCTGTAGTCATTCTTCAGAGCTTTAAGCTTTAAATCAGTTGCATACAGTATGCATCACTATTTCCTTTGCTTGTGATTAAAATAAAAAGCTTTTCATAAGTAATATTTTTGAGTTATTCTGCATCTGAGGTTAATTCATAATCTGTGCCAAATCCTCTTTATCTCCTGCTCCCATGTAAAACGCATTATGTATCAACAGAGCTTGCTGGTCCATCATGTGGCAAAATGCTATCACTTCTACATTAGTTTGCTTATCTTCATATTCAGAAGGATAAGGAAAAATAAATGAAAAAGAGGTTTCAAACTAACACAGTTTTCCTGTGTATTTTCTTATAAAGCCAATAGATACTTTTAATTATATTTAGACACATGTCATTTTTTTATCTGCCAAAAAACCTTATGTCCTCCTTTACAAAAGAAGGTTGTTTTGGAATTGATTAATAGTCCAGTTATTAAGAGGCTCCTTTAGAAATACAGAAAATCCCAGCTCATCAAACACAGTAAATCTATTCCAGAAATCTACTACTAAAGACGGTAACTGTGGAACTGCATGATTCAGTGAGGCTCTTCACACATGTGTGCAAAACGGGGCTAAGGGAGCCCAGCCCGGTTTTGAACACACGTGTGAACCGCTGGTATCATGCCCCGATCCCGGCGGCACCACTGCGGCAAACCCACCTACGGAGCCTCCCTTGAAAATGAAGTTAATGGAGTGAACTCTACCTTAACCCTGTTTTCTGGATCGTCTGTCAGCCGTGGCTCAAAGCAGTGCATTACTGGAGCTTGGTGGAGGCGGGGGGCATGGTGACACAGGGCAGCATGTCCTGGCCCCCTGACCCTTGGAGCTGCCAGCAGGAGCCAGTGCTTGTCTGGGTGGGTGATCCACCCACTCAGGGACATTGCGAGGATCGTCAATGGGGAGGTAAGTGCTTTCGAGCTTCCTCCCCACAAAAACAGGTAGCCCTTTCTCACTGCATCTGAGAAAGGGCTTAGTGGGTCCCCATAATAAACATGTCCTGCGTTTAGAAAACTGGATATCGTAGAGAAGGGTTCTAGCCCAGGGATTCTCAGCTTTGGGTCCCCAGATGTTATTGGACTTCGGCTCCCATCATTCCCAGCCCCAGTGGCCTTTGGTTGGGGATTATCGGAGTTGAAGTCTATTAACATCTGGGGACCCCACGCTGAGAATCCCTGTAATCTAGCCTAGATAGAGAAGGGTTCTTTTCAGTGTGCAGGATTTTGTGCATGTGGTGAGGGGTACATTTAGTTGTGGGGAAGGATCATAGCTCATCTGCTTTGCTTGCTGTGCCTAGCGTCTTCAGGTAGAACTGGTAGATATCTGTTTGAGATCTGCTGCCAGTCAGAATAGACAGTATTGAGCAAAATGGACAATGGTCTTATTCAGCAGCTTCTTATGTAACCTGTGTGCAAACCCCTCCCTGCAGCTAGAAGTGGTACTATGCACTTCTACAGTATCACCTAATGAGCCATTTCTCTAAGGAGGCCAGATCTCTTTGTCATCCTCATAGGCAGCCGTCCAAGCAGCTGTAACATGCACAATCCTTCACTTTGGAGAAAGGCTGGCATATATGTTTAGGGCAGCAGATTCCCAAGGAGAAGGTCATTGCAGCTCCTTGCTATGGTAACTTGCTCTGCTACACAGAATGCTTACCTTCATCTCTTTTTGTGACGGGTAACCATGTGTTACTGGTGTACTCCTTCCATGCTCTGTCTTCATGAATGCAAAGCGGGGATACTGCCAGCCCAAACACTGAGGCGGTCTGGAGGTCAAGGAGAGATCCCTGGCTGTTCATGCAGTGTCACCACGGGGAAATGTATGTAAGACCTAATGCTTCATCTTCAAAGCCAGAACATTTCATAGCTAAAATTTTCTCTCTGGTTATCCCAAGAGCAGTAGGCTTGCTAACAAAGCATACATCATACGGTCTATTACCATGCAATGCATGTAAATCTGTAGCCGGGCTGTCAGGTGGGTAACGTCTGTTCTTTCTGCAGCTGTGTTTACTGCCTCCAAGGTTCCTAAAAAAAAAACCCTCCCATCTTTTTGCAGCCTACATAAAACTAGGTATTTGTGGCACCCTTTGTGGAGCACAGTAGTGGCAGATGTGTGAAATGTGGCCTGAAGGATATGGCTTACTTTAGAAGAATCTACAGAGTTTCTTGTGTGCATGTATTCATTGAAGTTGCCCCCCAAAACCAGTGCAAGAAGTGGATTTTTTTTACCCTGGATATAAATCGGGCTACACTTTTAACACACAGTTAAAAACCTGAATGGTGTGTGAAGTGCTTCCCAATAGCTCGCAGGGACTTTGGGGGTAAATTTGGCTGATAGGTGAACACACACCCTCCATTCTGAAGGAGATGTGAACTAAAAGCCAGGTGTGGAAAACTTCTAGTGGAATTTATCCTACAAAATCCAGCACAAAGAATCAAGCTACTCATTTTATGGAGCTGCCCCTTTCTGGGGCAGGTTTCATCTGAGCAGGAGGAGGGCATAAAAAGAGATGCTGTGTAAAACTTCCCCCTCCAGTTGTGTTTCAGCTCAAAGACATCCTCCCCAAGCTGCTTTTTCACCCATGGCTGACCTTCCTCCATTCAAACTTGCACCTGACTCCAGGCTAAACAATTGCATAGGAAGAATCACAAAAAACCACTGAATTTATAATCTGAGGTCCAGTTTGTTTGTTTGATGTAATGACAGAACTATTGGTCGCACATGTGAAATAGCCATCACACAGAGAGAGCCTTCATATCACCTGACATCACTTCAAGCACAAGCTTTTAATTAGAGAAAGCTTACACATACAGATGTGAGTCATGGAGTGGTAGGTCACTGAGTAATGTCCATTCATATGTGAATCAACCATAAGGCCTTGGGCTCTCCAGAGCTAGCATTGTGCTATAGAAGAATTGTTATAGAAGAATTGTAATATACTGTCCTCAGAATAACTTTTGCCTCTGATTTACTTTCATTTGATTATATTGCACTACTTAGAAGAGGAGAGCTGGTCTTGTGGTAGCAAGCATGACTTGTCCCCTTAGCTAAGCAGGGTCAGCCCTGGTTACAAATGAAAGGGAGAGCACTGTAAGATATTCCCCTTAAGGGGTGGAGCTGCTCTGGGAAGAGCAACTAAGTTCCAAGTTCCCTCCCTGGCATCTCCAAGAGAGAGATTCCTGCCTGCAACCCTGGAGAAGCCACTGCCAGTCTGTGTAGACAATATTGAGCTAGATGGACCTATGGTCTGACTCAGTATATGGCAGCTTCCTATGTTCCTAGAATAAGTGCTGAAGCACTGGTCACAGTGAAGTTTACTTGAACCTCTATTTTTCAGATAAGACTATAGGAAACTGCTTTATATCCGGTCAGGTCATTGGTCCATCTAGCTCAGTATTGTGTGCACTGACTAGCAGCAGCACTCCAAGGTTTCAGATGGGTCTTTTCCTGCCTTACCTGGAGATTCCAGGGATTATCTTGGGACCTTCTGCATGCAAAGCAGATGCTCTTCCACTGAGCAATGGCCCTGTACTTGCTTTTAAAAGAAATTTCAAGATCAGTTGCTTCCTTTAAGCCATGTCAAGTTACTGCTCTTTGGTGCAGAGTTTTTCCAGAGCATTTGCTTTTCTTTTTGTTTGGGACAGTTGTTGCTTTCAGAACTAGAGTCTCATCCAGTGTTTGCATCAGGTGGGGTTTTTACTGGGGAGTCTTTGACAACTGAAGGATGGGTGTAGGTCTGAGATTTCTTTGGCAAGAATTGCACAGTTTTGCCTTTTGCATGCTGCAAAAAACTGCAAAAATATATCGTGAATTAGGCAGGTGGGTTGGGAAAATGATGGTGGGACAGAAGTGTTCAAAGCTTGGTGAGATCACATTTGTGAACTGAAAAAGTTTTCAGAATATAGCCTAAGAGAGCAGGACTTTGGCAAAAGAGTGAGTTGGCGATACAGGGACTCAATTTGCAACTCCCAAAATAATTTGGGTTAGCCTTTGAACACTTCCTGCTAGCACCTCTTCACCCCACCCCACCCCCAGCTAATCTCTTCCTGTTTTATATTTTTAAACTCTTCATTTGAGTAATTTTTTAGGCTGGCAGATCTTCAGACTAGGGATGTGCACAAAATGGATTTTGTGATTCGTTTCGAGATTGAAATGAATTGCAAAATCCTTGAATAAATTTATTTAAACAGTGGTCAAAGCTGGCTGTTTTGATGAATCAACCTCAAAACATTGTGATTGCCATATTTATTTGTTTGTTTATTTGATTTCTATACTGCCCTTCCTAATGTGGCTCAGGGCGGTTTTTGATGCCTGTTTTTCCAAGGAGAGCTGGTCTGCCAGTTGGGGTGAGCAGGTAGACCAGTCCTCCAAGGCGGGCTGATGAGCTGTCTGGGGTGGAGGGCTGGTCTACCCACTGACCCCAATCAATGGTAGACCAGGAGCCGGGTCTCATGATCAGTGAGACCCGGTTTGTGAAGCTAAGCTGGGAGAGCAGGCTAAGCCCACTCTCCTCGCAGACGATCAGGGCAGGAGCCCTGGGCGGCCGGATCGGCTGCCCACACAATTGCTGGCTCCATGATGGAGCCGGTGGAGGCTGGGGAGTTCAGGGGCCACGCGGCCCCCAGAAGCCCCAGTATGCCCTGCATGAGCACGCAGGGCATACCGGAAAGACCCCCGGAGCTGGGAGGCAGCTTTTTGCCTCCCCTCCGGAGGCCTACTCATGAGTAGCCATGGCGCAGCGCTGCGCCACGGCTACTCATGATCGGGAAGCCCGGGTTAGCAGAGCACTTGCTCCGCTAACCTGGGCTTAGGGGAGGGCTACAAAAGCGGGTGACTCGCTTTGACTGAACCGGGCTCGGCTGCGAGCCCAGTGAGTCTTACGATCGGTGGAAAGCAGGCTAAGCACCCTTAGCCTGCTTCCCACTGATCGCCAGAACAGCTCCCAGCTCTCCCCAGAAAAACATAGTGGTTGGGTTTTCCCCCCCCCGAATCAGGGTTTTCCAGGTGTAGTGGGCAGCCAGACAGCAATTATGGGGTTAATGCACCCTAGGTCATGACCCAATGGGTTAACAAGTTGGGTGGTACTAAAGGGCTCTTGAGGGTCTTCTGGGGAAAAGAAGGGTGTGCCCAGGTGAGGGGAGAGCAATGGAGTCTTGTCAACTTTTCTAAGGGTGAGAGAAGTTGCAAGTCCCTGGGGATCAGGGGTTGCAGGGTTGGTCTCACCTAAGTTCTGGTGAGGTCCAAGGGAAGGAAGCCAAGGCATGTGGCTTCAGGAGGGTAGACTCAGAAACAGTATTTTAGTAAGAGTTGCGTTAGAAGTTATTTTCTTTTGTGTATGTGTCCTTGCAAATACCCTCTATCTACTTTAAATGTACCTCACTGCCACAACAGCCTAGTGACAATTAAGTCAAATACCGCCTATAGACATCTGGTGATAGAAAAAAACTATTGTAATCACTGAGAAGCTAATCTTGTTTGCAACAGCTATAACTGAACTCCTGAACCAGCATGTTGTTGTTGTTGTTGTTGTTGTTGTTGTTGTTGTTGTTGTTGTTCTTCTTCTTCTTCTTCTTCTTCTTCTTCTTCTTCTTCTTCTTCTGTAGTAAATCAATAAATTGTTTACAAGCCCTCTCAGAGTGTTTGACTGACTCTGGGAGAACAGGAAAAGCCTCTAGTTCACATGGCCCCCAAAAGAAGTGCAAAGCCTGCTCTTTCCCCATTTAAACATACATAAGGGGAACCACGTGTTATATTTGCCTGCTAGCAGTAAAGAGGGACTGGAAGTTTTATCGCTCTCTTCCTGTCAGGGAAAACTCTGCTAACTAAGGAGTGGTTGGTGGCAGCGATACAATCTTCCAGTCTTGAGATTCTTTTTAATTAATTTAAACCCAGTCAGGCCATGAGGCTCAGAGAGGGGCGTGACTAAGCTGCAGCCTTCTCTCAGGTGGGCTAGGCTGGATTTGGGTTTGTTACACTGGGGAAAGGTGGTCTAATGATTGTGGTCAGTGGATAGACCAGCCCTCTACTCCAGACTTAGCATGTCAGCACTGCTCAGAGGACTCGTCTACCCGCCAACCCCAAATGGTAGGCCAGCTCTTCCTAGAAAACCAGCCTTCAAAATGGCTCTCCAAACACTCAAAATGTTTCAACTTGAAATGGGGCAGTTTCATTTTGAGCTCAAAACAGGCCCTTTATTTTAAGGGTGTTTTGTTTTGAGCTTGAAACACTCAAAATGACCCATTTTGTGCTCTAATCAATTCAAGCTCGAATTGATTTGCATGTCTCTACTCCAAACATACTCATGACTTGCTTTGTTGATTCCCATATACTTGGTGCAGATAAATGAAATCTTGGAAATGTTCATTTGAAAAAGGAAGCTATTTGTGCGAAACATCCTGTTTCACCCCCACCCTCCCATTATTTTGCTGTGTTTGCATGCTGTGTTTCAGACAGAACTATCCCCAGAAAGCTGGTCACCACTTTCCAGCCTTTCCTTTCCTTTCCTTTTTTGTACACCACCAGCCATTTTTTCTGGTAAAACCCTCACAGTTTACCATGCAAAGGGAACAGAAGGCTCTGTCAAAATTGGCACAGCGCATGTATCACATCACGGGAGGGGAAAACATTGGTACAGTAGCAACAAACTCAGCCAGCTGCACCAGGGCTGGGGTGGAGAGTCCTCAAATAACCATGGTGTGTGGCCCTTTAAATTGCAGAAGGAAGGAATACGTGAGCACTATAAGTGTTTGGTGGGTTTTTCATTGTTTGGAGGGCTTTCTTGCTTCCTTTTGCTTTGCAGCGGTTACTGATAGACTTCCATGCCTGGCTTGGAAGGACTGTTTGAAGACCTGCTTGTTTATTTATTTAAAACCCAGAACTGCTTGGCTCTGAGTTTCTCTTCGACATTCTACTCTCCCCGCCCCCTTGCTATTGCCTTGAGGAGAAGGAACAGTCTTTTCACATTTCCCATGCTGAGAATGTGGAGAGAGACAATATCAATCCTAACGCCAGTTGCAAGGATGCTACTATTATTGGAGCACATCCCAGATGAACACTGCACCAGTTGAACTAAGTCAGAAGCTTGGCTTGCATAACCTGTGACATGCCTCCTGCTGTGAAATCTCTTCCTCGACCCATATATATGTTGCAGGGAATAATGTAAAGCTATCCACTATTCTCAGGGCCTTTCATAAAGAGACAATTGCCCCAGGCCCCACAGATGGGGGGAGGGGCATCCAAAGTATTGGGGGCTATTACATTGTCACAGTATGCAGTGGCTTACATACTGTGCATGTTGCACAAATGCAAAAGTTGTACAAATGAAAGTCCACAATAGTGCATGTGCTCATATCTATCTATCTATATCTATCTATCTATCTATCTATGGCTGCACTGTTGTGAAACTCAGCTTGCACAATTTTTGTGCTTGTGCAACAGTGCGCTTGCACAGCTGTGCAGGCTTTATGTTCCATGTGCATAATGTTGCACAATATGTCAGCTAGAAAGTAGGGGGCAGCGGGAGGGTACTTAATGGAATCTTGTGTCCCTAGGACTCTCAGAGACTTAAAAAGGCCCTGGCTATCCTTGCTGTGCAAGCGGTCTAAAACCTCGAGTTACTGTATGACTTTGAGCATCTGCTCAGCTATACAAGCTGCTTACATCTGTGTATCCTCGTTCACTCTACTAGTGTAGCATCAGTCTGGATGTCAGCCACTATTTCTAAATGTTTAATTCAAGAATAGTTCAGCAGTGAAACCTTTTGGAATTTGCCAGAGATATTCTATTTTGTATTTCTGTTTTATGTACCTGCAAAGCAAAGCTTTACAACTTTTACTTCTGCAGATATTGTACTACAATTCCCATCATCCCTAACTATTGGGCACTGTGGCTGAGGACGATGGGGGTTGTAGTCCAACAACAATTGAAGAGCCAGATTGTGTAGCCCTGCTGTAAAGAGATCTTGAGATCATGAGAGTCTTATTAATTAACTATTGGTAATACTATCAAGGTATGCCTCAGTATTAGTCCCTGTAGCTTGGATCCTGGCAGAAAGAAAAATAAGGTTACACTCACATTAGCATCAGTTGTTGAGTTTCCTCATGCTGCTTCTGAGTTTCTGCAACATCTACTACTACTATGGATATTTATATACTGCTTTCCAACAAAATTTCCCAAAGTGGTTTACATAGAAAAATAAATAATAAATAAGTTGGTTCCTTGACCTCAAAGGGCTCGCAGTCTAATAGAGAAACATAAGGTAGACACCAACAACACAGGAGGGATGCTGTGCTGGGGTTGGATAGGGCCAGTTGCTTTCTTCCTGCTAAATAAAGAGAATCGCCTTTAAAAAAAATGCTTCTGCTCTGTTAACAGGGGTTAGTCTGGATCTGATGGACTTCAGCAACTCAAGATTGGGATGTGAAATGCTTAATGAAAAAAATATCCTCGCTTAGACTTCAGTGCCATCAGAGCAAATAAGATACAGCTAAACTGTGCTGTCATTTATCATCGTTTCCCAGTTCAACACTTGGAAAGCATTTTTCTCATTTGAATTGCTTCAGGGTCTCACATCATTCTGTAATAATGTACGTTTATTTGCTTAGCATTTGCAGTTGCAGGAATAGATTGGTTTTGGACTGACAAGTTTTAGGCCATCAACAGTGTTTGATACGAGGCACTCTGCTTTGAATGCTGGCCTGCTTCAGGACTCTGGAGCATGAAAGTGGCAGCCCTTCATCTAGAGTAGACTAGCAACACTTCTCCGATCTGTTAAAGGAGGTCTGGTTAATTGGACACAGACAGAATATGCAAGGTGTGGTGATGTGATAAGACAGAGCCTTGCAGGATTGTAGGTGAAGGCGTTTGCTTTGTGTTTGGCTGTGATTATGTTGCATTACATGGTGACTTTGTGCATTTTTATTTCTTCTCTAAATTTGGGAAGGACTCTGTGCAGTTTCTCCCCAGCCACCCTGCCAGCGCAGTTCCTTTGCAATCTCTCTGTACATAATATAAAATATACTTGGGGTTAAAAAAAAAAACCACAGCAATGATCATGTCATTTGTGGAAGGCTGGTTAGAGATAAACTAGGGTAATCTTGCTGAAATGTATTTGTGCTTAAAACATACATTTATGTTGCTGGCTATCTAGCTAAACCTTGGAAACCCTAATTCAAACTTAATCTACCAAAAACAGCGCTGGAGTTTTTATGTGCTGAATCTATCTCTGCCAGCTGGCATTGCTATCAAGGATGTAGTGCTTAAAGTTTTAGAATCTGTGAGCAAAATGCTTGACTACAGTCTTCCTTCTGTAGCACACTCTGATGAAGTGTTTTGCTTCAAAGCTACTACATACAAGCCCGAGCCTGTGTGTCTACAATCTTGACTCCAGATTTGCATTAAAATCTGTGTCAGTCCACTTCCCACATTCAGTTATTGAAGACCAGTGAATGCTTTTAAGAAAACAAGAGCTAGCAGTTGGATAAGACTCCCTATCAGAACTGGAGGCCCATGTACTCTATAGGCTTGGCAGGAAAGTGACACGTCAATCCTCTAAACAATCTAAATAGTGGTTATTTTTTTAAAAATGGAGAAAGGTGCACCATTCAATTATCAGCACTACCACTTTAAGTGTCGCAGCGGGGAAATGCTTGACTAACAAGCAGAAAGTTGTCGGTTCGAATCCCTGCTGCTATGTTTCCCAGACTGTGGGGAACACCTATACTGAGCAGCAGTGGTATAGGAAGATGCTGAAAGGCATCATCTCACAGTGTGCAGGAGGAGGCAATGGTAAACCCCTCCTGTATTCGTCCAAAGACAACCACAGGGCTCTGTGGTCACTAGGAGCTGACACTGACTCGATGATACACCTTACCTTTACCTTTAAAGCAGCACTAGAACAGTGATTTGATTCATTCTATAGCTGTTTAGACAATAATGCATAGAATTATCAACTTGCTCTGTTTTTATTGTTCTTTGAAGGACAGGAGAGTAATGGGCTAGTATATAGTGGCAGGCATGGTGTGCAATGCAACACCAGTGTTGTTCATCCGCTGGAGCTGCTGAGCACATGCTGGGCCTTCCCAACAGTGTTGCGCAAACAGGCAGTTAGAAACATAGGTAACTTTTCTACTGAGTCAAACCCTTGGTCCATCTAGCTCAGTACTGTCTGCATTGACTGCCATCGGCTCTCCAAGCTTTCGGGCAGGAGATGCTAGGGACTGAGCCTGCAACCTTCTGCATGCAAAGCTGATGCTCTATCACTGAGCTACAGCCCCATCCCCAAACTGTTGTCGGCATTTTCCAGTGGAAATAGTGCTACACAACTGTGGGTGTGCACTGCAGTTTTAAGTAGTGGCTCAGCTACCCACTTGCACAACACTGCCAGGGTTGCCTGGCATGTGGACAGCAGTGCCAGCTGATGAGCAACCTCAGTGTTGTGTTGCATAGCATGTTGATGATTGTTCTTTATTGTTATTATTATTATTATTATTATTATTTATTCAGAAGTTGGAAAAATTGTTCTCTTATATTGCCTTTATCTTAATGTTGTAGGTTGCCCTTAAAGCATTATGTGCTGAAGGGCGGGATGTACCATTAAATAAATAAATAGAAGTGAATGAGTGGAGACAAGGAGGGAGCTCATGCCTTTTGTCCCCTGAAGGGCCTGCAGCTTTCAAGTTGCTGCCTGAGTGTGCCTGCCTTATTTCAGATATTCAGGTCTGAGAACAGACACATGATTATGCTAGAGTTTTCTAAAATGGACTAACACTTTATAAGGAGCCCTTTCTTACGATCTGTGAGAAGGGCTCGGTGGGCAGGCGGGGAGGAAGATTTTGTCACCTTATCTTCTTCCCCGCAGATGATCCACAGAGGGCGCTGGGTGCATAGATCATGCACCCAGAAGATCCTCCACTACTTCCAGCAGCACAGAGGGTCTGAGGCAGACTCAGGTTTGTTGTGGTCAAGAAATGGTTAATAGGGTCTGCAAGCTGCTCTAACTGCAAACTTGCAAACAGCACAATAACTCTTGTTCACTGTGGAATGCAGGCTGGGGCCCCTCTGATATCTCTAGATAACAGGGCGCTAGCTAACAACACCTTCAAGGCCACATCTGGAAAGGGGAGTGAAATAGTTTTAACTGTGTGCAGAGAAAAGAAGGAGGAGAAATGCTTAATTATAGTTAGCAGAGAGAATGTTTGATTGGTATAACTGTAAAATGATGCTGCTTATTAATGAGGATTGTATCTACAATATGTAAATTGCTATGTATACAAAAGGCGAAGTCACGATGTAAACGGGACTCAGCCTTTGGAATTTATTCCTCTGAGTCTTAAATTGCTAGCAATGAATTCTGCTTTCTCTCAAACTGCTGGTGACAATCTCTGTCTCGAGAACCCGGGGGGAATTTCTGCTACAGGTCGGGGGCTTGAATGTGTTTCCCCCCCACTCCCAGGAACTCCCATAATGCACTGTGCAAGTGCACGATACATTGTGGGTATCCCCTGGGGGGAGACAGCCCCGACAAGCAGCCAGGGCTGGCAGATGATCAAAGAAACATGGCTAAGGTACCTCTTGCTCCCTGAACCACGTTTAAGCTGTGGGTTCTGCAGGCGGGTTTGCTGTGGTGGCAGCCGCTCACCTCCTGCTGCTTCCGACAAGCAACCAAGAGCAGGCTTGGCTGCCTTAGCTCGTTCTTGGCTGCTCATGAGAACAGCTTCAAGGTGTGGCAGAGTATGGATGTAAAAGTGTGTGTGTGTGCCTGCCTGCCTGCCTGTATGTATGTATTTATGTATGTGTATGTAGGAGATATCAAAGTCCCATTTGGATGTATTGTACCTTTGAGAGCTTCTCACAACATGATTGAAGCATAGAGAAGAAAGAGATGGCAGCAAAACAAATAAGAAGCAGGAAACGTTAGTGAGAAGCAGGGAACCTTACCTTTGAACGGGTAGGCAGAGTTTCTTGTACAATGTGATGGTGAGTTTCCATCTGTTCAGTAAAACCTAGAGCAGATAAAGGCAGGAATACTGAATCAAGGCTTGAACAAAGAGCATTTTGGAACCTCAGTGTTATCTTGTAAGGATTGCTTGCTTTATCTGGTGGTTTTAGAAGTATCTTGACTGTGGAGTTAGAAATCTATGCATACCTTAGAAGGTACTTCCTTCCTACATGGGTGGGTAGTGCCTTACTAGTAATAAATGGTATGTTCAAGACAACTGAAGCATTCCTTGTTAATGGAAATTGCTTTCTGCCAATGACCATAGCCATCTTGAGCCAGAGTTTCGGTAGAAGCATCCCAACTAGCTTTAATTTTTTAAAAATGCAAGAATCATATTGTCTTCTTTACACATAGCCTGCAACAGGATCTGCAGTGGCATTGCTTCAATGACTAGCAATCTCTTGAAGCATTCTTTGGAAGCACATCAAGGCCTTTGCAAATTCTGATTCGTTATTCATCCATGCTATCCTATTTAAAGATATCCTATTATGTGACTGTTTTCATACATTCAAGATGCACAGAAAATCCACACATTTGGGCATGCCACACACTGCATTAAGTATGTTTTGGATGGTCATGCAGGTCGGTGTTTCTCAGATTAGTTATTTTTGAAGCCTTATGTGGTGTGTGTGTGTGTGTGTGTTTTTTTTTCATGGCTGGCTGCACAGACAGAAGTACCACCAAAGCCTTGCTCCCACCCTCGAGCACCACAAAACACCCTGCTATTCTAGCTTAGTGTGATTAGTTTGCATTCTCTGTTGTGCCAGAAGCAAAGACATTGCCTGAGCATTCACTAGAAGGTTTTCATCTTGCCGGGTCCAAGAATAGTTCCTAGTCCGAGAGCTGGTCTTGTGGTAGCAAGCATGACTTGTCGCCTTAGCTAAGCAGGGTCTGCCCTTGTTGCATATGAAAGGGAGACTAGAAGTGTGAGCACTGTAAGATAATTCCCCTCAGGGGATGGAGCTGCTCTGGGAAGAGCAGAAGGTTTCAAGTTCCCTCCCTGGTATCTCCAAGATAGGACAAGATTTTTTTTAAAAAAAAATAGGACAAGATTTTTTTTATTGAACCAACAAACTACCAAAGTATACAGTACGTTACCAAAGCACAATTATATACAAAGTGGTTGTTTGTACATCATATATCTACAAAGATTTACAAACAAGGATTTGGTAACCCACAGCTGAGAGAGATTCCTGCCAGCAAGCTTGGAGAAGCTGCTGCCAGTCTGTGAAGACAATACTGAGCTAGATAGACCAATGGTCTGACTCAGTATATGGCAGCTTCCTATGTTCCTATGTTCTCCACAAGGACACAAACTTGGGGCCAGCCTTTTTCACACACAGAGGAAGGCTTCAAGGCTTCCATTTGCCCCTCAAGCACTGAAGAGCCAGCACTAGATATGGTGAACCAGAGATTCAGCACCACTCCCAAATACAGACCCTCCAGGCAGTTAGACATTTGTAGCACACAACCAAGTGAGCCATGTGCTTTCCTTTCACCTGTTTCTTTCTATTGCACTTGATGTCCTGTTCTCCTGTAGTATTCCTTAGGACTTTAGTTTCCATACTGTGTCCATATATTCCCTTCCCTTCCCTTCCTTCCTACTGTATGTGAATATTCTTGTACAGCCCTGAAGCCCAGTCTATCTGTTGGCTTCTTCATTCCTATTTCTTCTTGCTTAATCTCTGCTGCATTCATTCTCAACCAAATTTCCATCTTTGCTTTCTTCCTTTCTATCAGAAATTTTAATGGAAAATTATTCTTATTAATTGCATTTGTAGACTACCCTTCCACCAAGATGCTCAGGGTGTTGAACATAGTTCTTCCAATTTTATCCTCACAACCACCCTGCAAGGTAGGCAAGATCGAAAGGAAGCATTATTGGCTCAAGGTCATGCCATGAGCTTCGTGGGTGAGTGAGGACAGACCTTGTCCCAAACTCTTAACTATTCACCCCAGGCTTTGGTTCTGTGTTTCTGTACTCCCTTATACACACCCATGTGCACACACAAACACACAGCATTATTGCTTAAACCATAGGCAATAGAATACAGTAGTGATTGTCTTGTAGTATATTATAAAACATATCTCTTCTCCAGCTTCAGTATATGCAGGCTTGTGATCTCTGTATAATCAGCTACACTGACTGTATTCCTTTTGTCCTATCTAATTCTTGTCTTAATGCTCCTTCTTCTGCTATATCATTTGGCCAACAGCAGAAGAATCACAAAGGGAGGGACAACATGATAGGGAATTTATGCAAAATCCCACCTACAGATGGGAAACTTGAAAGCTGAAATCACTAATGCCCTCTTAGAAACTTTCTGCCTTCAGAAAATATTTTAATTCCGACAACATGACCAATCCCAGATGATTGCCAGGAGTGCAAATGTTTTATTTATCCAACATAAAAGGAAGCCAAAATCAAATATATCCTTAATCCACGGAAAGATGAGAAAACAGATGGACAGAGCTATGGTTGCATGCTATTACGTAGTCTGTGTGTGGAATGAAGAGAGTACAAAGTTACATCAAGAACTTTTCACCATTAATATTAATCATGTAGAGATTCTGGGAAATATTCAGCTCCGTTTCATCTTTCTGCCCATGTCTTAATGAGGAAACTGTAATTACTGGGATGTCAGAAGTTTCAGTCTTCATGTTTTTCTCTCGTGTTTCTAGGTCCATGGGGCAGATGTATGGGAGATGAATGTGGCCCAGGAGGCATCCAGACGCGGGCAATCTGGTGCGCCCATGTGGAAGGCTGGACCACGCTGCTCACAAACTGCAAGCAGGCAGAGAGGCCTGACAACCAGCAAAACTGCTTCAGGGTTTGTGACTGGCACAAGGAACTGTATGACTGGCAACTGGGCAACTGGAATCAGTGCCAGCCAGTCCTTTCAAAGAGCATTGAAAAACCAGCGGAGTGCGTCAGAGGGGAGGAAGGGATTCAGACGCGGGATGTAATGTGTGTCCAGAAATCCAATGGGGTTGTAGCCGAGGACACTATATGTGAGTACTTTGAGCCGAAGCCTCAGCTGGAACAGGGGTGCCTCATCCCCTGCCGGCAGGATTGCATTGTGGCCGAGTTCTCGGCCTGGTCTGAGTGCTCCAAGAGCTGTGGGAAAGGGCTGAAGCATCGTTCTCGCCACATTGTTGCCCCACCTCAGTATGGGGGCTCTGCCTGTCCTAACCTGACTGAATTTCAGGTGTGCAGCTCTTCGCCATGTACCACTGAAGAAAGCCTGTATAGTTTGAATGTGGGGCCATGGAGTGCGTGTTCAGTACCCCACTCACGGCACATAAGGCAGGCGAGGAAACGTGGGAAGAACAAAGAGAAAGACAAGGACAAGGACAAAGAGAAAACAATAAGGGATCCAGAGGCCCGTGAGCTTATCAAGAAAAAGAGGAATCGCAACAGACAGAACAGGCAAGAGAACAAATATTGGGACATACAAATTGGATACCAGACGAGGCAGGTGATGTGCACTCACAGGAACGGGAAAACTGTGGCCTTAAGGTAATGCGGTTTTTTCTCAATTTAAGCATCTGTTTATCTCTTTCTAATCCATTGGGTCTTGAAGAAAATCAGGCACAAATCCCCAGCATTATACTGTCATGTGGTTCTGTTGTGTAGCATGGCTCAGTTTCTTTCTTTCTATTTGTCTCTGTCAAGCTCAAGGTTTGCACACAGTATTTGAACATGACCACGGCTGATCATACTAAATAGGTCTTAGCTGTGTCTTGCTAAACAAGCTGAACGCCATAGATCTTGTTTGTGTAAATACTATCTTAGGAAGCAAAACATTATTCATCAAAACACATACTCTCTTCCTGGAGGATTCTGGCATGTTGATATCTTCTGTACCAAGCAAAGTACATGGAAGAAAGCAAGGGATAAGCTGAAATGTGTGTTTATATATCTCACTGTTTAGAGAGAGAGTATATAAATTAGGTGGATGGATGGATAGATGGATAGATAGGCGGTATATACATATGATAGGTAGCATTGCCCTCACTCATTGGTTCATGAGAGAACCATGTGGTGTTGTCATGAAATCCAATCAGATTGATGGCATGCTTCCTGCCGTCAACCTGAAGCCTTGTGGGTGAAAATCAAATCTGTGCCCACCAGCAGCAGACTCCCAGGAGGCCAGTCACCATCACCACTACAACCCAGAACACAATTAGGTGGTGGCAATGAAAAAAGTGAGAGGGACAGCACCATGAAACCTTTTACTACTCCGCTGACTATGACTGCAAATATTTACATTTGTAGTGGTAGTAGTATGAAACCTTTTACCTACCTGCATCCCCTACTCGTGAGTGGAAAAATCCTGCAAAGATCTTTGAGCTCAGCTCCAGAAAAGTTGTTGCTGTCCACTGTTTTTAAAGTGCAGTGAGAATGGCTGCACTTTGGGGGTGATGCACTCTGTGCTGGTTTTAAGGCCCCATTTAATATCCTACCTTGCCATCTTCTGAAGCTGGCCCTACAAGTACATGAATAACTCTTATCTTTCCCTATTCTGATATTTTCCTTCATGGCTACTGCTGTTGCAGGCTGCTACTATGTTCCTGTCATTATGATTGCGGACTTCAGACTCCATGATCAACCCCTTGTTCATATCTATGATGTGTGCATGAGAATGGAGTTATCTTGTCCATTCTCACAATAAAACTGAGCATTATTAATGCTCGGAATTATTATTCTCACAATGATGCAAATAATTTCACAGAAGAGGAACTGGAGCTAACCGGTAGGTAGTTTCCAAAACCACACAAACTCTCTGGGCCAAACCAGATGTAACATTACATTTGTGGTCATTTGTCCATTTGTGTGAGAGAGTTTTAAAACAGCAGCAACAGGTTAGCACTTTCTTCTTGCATTGTTGTCCCAGTCCTGCCTCCCCCATCCTGAAAGCTGATATTTGCTCTGGGAGGGAAGCAACATGTGGGTGAGGGAACATAGGAAGCTGCCATATACTGAGTCAGACCATTGGTCTGTCTAGCTCGGTATTGTTTACACTGACTGGCAGCGGCTTCTGCAAGGTTGCAGGCAGGAATCTCTCTGAGCCCTATCTTGGAGATGCCAGGAAGGGAACTTGGAACCTTCTGCTCTTCCCAGAGCTGTCCAATCCCCTAAAGCAAATATCTTACAGTGCTCACACATCAAGGAGGAGAGTTGGTCTTGTGGTAGCAAGCATGACTTGTCCCCTTAGCTAAGCAGGGTCCTCCCTGATTGCAGTTGAATGGGAGACCACATATGAGCACTGTAAGATATTCCCCTTGGACTGGCTCCCCTCGATTCAGTTTGAGGATGGGACTTCGAGCTGAGCTAGCTCGCATATCTCTAGTCCTAGAGAGAATTGCTAAAGCAGAATGGAGATATGTTTCTCTGCTAGCTTGGTGTGAGTGTGTGGTGGGGGAGTGGTGGTGTTGAAAATCCAGGTAGTTTAAATGGCTTACTATGGTGTTTATGTAGAAGTTAAACAGGAGTGGGGCACATGTGCAACCTTGTTTGATAGGGATGTGCTCGAAATGCGATTCAGTGTCAGAATCGCAGCACAATCCCTTTAAAACCAAGGGCTTGCACAGTCCCTTTAACACGTGGGAGAGCAGATCCACATCCTCTGCTTGACTCCTCTTCTGTAATCACAGTGCTCTCCCCAGCTATGATTGTGCGCCAGAGGGGTGTCTCCCAGCGGTCCCTGCACAATGCTGGAAATGCATGGTCTTGGTCAACATAGTTGCTGACCATGCAAATGGCCACCACGCATGTATATAGGCCATGTGTGTGCCAGCATTGCGTAGGGGCATCTGGGAGAAACCCCGCCAGTGTACAGTCATAGCTGAGGGGAGCGCTACAATTACAGAAATGGCAGTGAGTGGAGGAGGAGCAGGTACGAACCTGCTCTCCTCTGTGTTAAAAGGGCTGAGTAAGTCCCTGGTTTTCAAGGGATTGTGCTGCAATTCGGACACAGAATCATGTTTCAAGCACATACCTGTTGTCTTATGCCCTTACAGGTTTGAATGGTGCAGGGTAAGTGACCTTGAGGACTGCATCTGACTTTCAGGGACGTGTCATCATTCAGGGTACAAATGAGAAATAGCAAGCGCCGATTGATAAAGGAGGCACCCAGTTTCCCATACAATATGACTCGAGAGATGGGGTAAAACGCAGGCTTGAGGTCTATGCAGGCTGTATACAGGGAGACTGTAGTGCGTTTGGAGTATTTCTCAATTAGATGCTGAAGAACTAGGCACTGTTCAATGGTTGATCATCCCTCTGTGAAGCCTGTCTGTTCCTCCGCTAGGAGGTTTTCTTGTTCCAGCCAGTTTCCAACACAGATGTCTCGCTTAGAGCTTGCTAACTGTGCGGAGCAAGCTGATGGGTCTATCGTTGACTGGGACATCCCCCCCTGCCTTTTTTAAAAAATGGGAACAATAACTGCTAGCTCCTAGTCCCTAGGGATACAACTGTGCTTATCAATAAATGTAAACAATGAAGGCAAGATGGGAGTCCACTATGCTGAATTTTTTTTTTAGCTCAAGGAGGATTACCAGGCTCAGGGAGGCTCATCACCAGGAGCCTTTCCAGGTCTTAGTTGAGAGAACAGGTCCATGACCTCTGTAGCTGTCACTGGCAGCCAGGCAGGCTGGTCCTCTACATCATGGTGAGGGCATCCATGGTCAATTACTTCATCTTTGTACAGTTCGCTGAAGTACCTTTCCCATACCTCTGGTGGGATACAGCTGTCAAAATGCATCAAGCTGTAACTGGGATACAGGGCCAAGTCATTGGCTCTGACTGCTTGGATGAGACATGACCAGGTGTCTTTCATAGCATTTCTTTTCTTGTATTTGAGTAGTTATGTGTATTGCCTCTTCTGCTTCAGGAGGTCCTTCAGAGTTGTTGGTTTTATGTTACCTTTATGGCCATTGTAGTTAGCAATGAGCATTTTCTTCTTCTTCAACACATTCAGAGTCAAACCATAGTTTGGAATGGTGGGGTTGCTGTTTGGGGCAAGCAGTATTTCCATGGGTTGGATGCCTTTGCAATTCCTGCACTAGGTTGCTGTAGCTCTCTAGGATTGAGTTGGAGGAATCTGCTGTGAGCAGGGAGAGGCAGATGCATTGGAAGTGGAGTCTGAGCTCATTTCCTTAGGAACGTTATCTACAAGATCATTTTCAGAAGGAAGAGTTTTGCTCCTAACTCTCTACTAATAATGGCCAAATTGTGCAATCCTTGAACACTCTGATAGTTCTTATATTGACATTATGGAAAAGATGCCCCCCATCCGAATGAGCATAAGATGAAAAGTGGCATGATTAAAGGTGAACAAAATCCTCTTAGTCTCTAGGTGACTAAATCTGGACAGAAATTGGATCAAGTCCAGGTCTATCAACCGGCAATTTAAAAATAGGCTCAGAGAGTTTATTATTGGCTATTTCTGTATATTATTGTGGTTCATTGCAATTTGGAGCAGTACCTGAGAGGTTTGAAGTATATGTGGTGAATTAGCTGGGTGGGTTGTTTTTGGCAGCCCTATGTGTGTCTTGTGTGGAGTTTTGGCAGAGGTCCCATCTGGAGCTGAGAAAGGAGCTGCCTGGATATTGCTGGGAGCTATTTTTTGGGTTTTAGTTGGGCTTTTCTCTCCTCTGTTACCATGTGTTACGAACACATCAAAGGCATGCCTGAGCTTATCTACTTTTGCTCTTATGGTATTTAAACGTTCCAAAATTTGGATGATGGTTTCTATGGTTAATAAGTATGTGTTGCCTAGGTATTCCGATAGGAGTTTGCAGGTGGCAGGGGACATGTCTGGCTCTCTTAGGTCTCATAGATCTCCTGTCTCTCTGTCCCAGGGGTTTCTCAGGCCAGAATTCTTAAATAGTGAAGGAGATACCTAGTGTAATGCAGTCTCCCTTGTAGCAGACTCCTTAGGGGGTGAGGGAGGGTTCTCCATGCCTAGGGCCATAAATCTGTTCTCAGGAGGGAGAACTCATGGCTCTGCATTTAAACCAAACTACAATTTTCGGTATGTGCATGCCTGTAGTCATTTGGGCTGTTCCTGTTTCTTTTCTTGCTTTTGTTTGTCATGGTTGAGATTTGTGTTGCGAATTGTGGTCACCATCTGGGCCATTGCAGGTGGAAAGCTGATAAGTGTAATGTCTAGTTTGGCCTTTGGAACTAGTAATTTGTGAATGCTCAGATGTGTATATGAAACATTTCTGAACACAGACATCCCCATTCATGGACATAGAAATGAGCAGAATTGAATGTGCAGAGGAATGCACATCTGAATCTGTTTCCTGGATTTGAACTGAATGAAGAAGCATTCACAGTCTGTGGAAAATCTGGGGGTGTGTTGGTTGTCATGTAAGACTTCATGAGATCAGGACAAAGGAGCCCCAAAGGAAGGACAGATTTAAACATAGGCCTCCTGTGGCCCACATATACTCATTTTCTATTTGCAAAGTATCCCATACATTTAACCCATATTTGAAATTTCATGTCCTCCTTCAGTTACTTTCATTTGCTCCTTCAGTTCTGTTAGCTATGAATTTAGCGCTCCTTTCTTCCTCAAGTACTGCAGTAACTAAATCATTTTACTCCCTGCTGCTCGCTGAATGAGCCTTCTGGCAGAGTTCTCTTTTTGCCCAGCTGGCTTTGGGTTAATTTTTGTTGTTCATTTTCTTGGATTGTGACTTTTGTCATATAACTTCTTACTCAGTTGGGGTTGGAGAAATTGTGTTAATGCTCTTTTAATTAAACATGGCACATGATTCTGTGAAAAAGCTGCCTGTGCAGCAATCAAGGCAAGGCAGCTGAAACCCAATAGCTGAAGCATACGATAAGGTAGAAATTCTCAGACTTGGGTCTCCATATGTTGATGGACTTCAACTCCTGCCCATCAATGGTCAAAGGCAATGGCGTTTGACCATTGTAACTTGGTAGGTTTGCAAACATAATCCAACACATCTGGAGAACCCCTGATATAAGGGGATAGCATGGGTTGTATGCATATGTCTCATGGAATTGAGTAGTCAGTTTTTCTGACCTTCAGCTCTTCCTCAATTAAAAAAAGTGCATAGTAAAACTATGAGGTGGTCTCATGGGAGTGAGTCAGTGGGTAAAGCCAGTGTTGCTAACCCAGGGTTTAGCAAGGCTGTAGTTGGCCCAGAGACAAGATTTTTAAATGCCTCCCCCCTCACTGAAGCTCAGCTCATGAAGTAAAGAAATCTTAAATGAGGCTGAATACTGGTAACAAAAAGCATATGTGTGTGTATGTATGTCTGTATGTATATATATATGTGTGTGTGTGTGTGTGTGTATAAATAACATCATCCTAAATTATTTTTAAAAAGGTTTTGTAAATTGTGAACGATGCAAGTCATTTAATGATACTAAAGAAAGAGATGCTGTTCTGGTAGCTCCAGGTCTTAACACTCACATCAATTTCGGAGGATGAATACAACTGAAGGAAGCCCGGGCGGGTGCGCAGCTGGGGGAGTCAGTCATGTGACTTGCCTCTGGAGGCCCCCCCAAGACAGTGGCCCCCAGACAACTGTCTCCCCTTGCCCTATTATAGTTATGCCCCTGCCTCAACCCTTTCTTAATTTAAAATGTGGCTCCAATTATTTATTGTCCAGGGTTTAGAAGGATTAACAGGTCAGTGATGGCAGAGTTATTTTTTAAATTTGTTTCCAGTATTTGTATGGTATTTGTCAAATACCAAAGGTTGCAAACAGAAATACAAAAATTAAAATAATATATCCAAAGAGATCACATTCACTTCTAAGCTGAAGCTGCAATTAAAAGATCAGAATCAATATAAAAGAAAGAGCAGCAGTCTAAAACCCATGACAATATTTTTAAATGCTACTAGAAAAGACAGGCTGACACATAGTTAGGGGAGAGGGGGCTCCCTCGGAGCTTATGAAGAATGAAGAAGGCAGGAAGGGGCAAGGGGTGAACCAAGCAGCTCTCCGGAGTTGGGCAGCTCAGGTTCTTTGAAGCCATCTGCCCAATCATAGCTCCTCCCCAGGTCTTCGGTGTCTGCTAAAAGGCAAGCAGGGAAGGGTACGAGTGAACTTCTTTCAGGAAATGTTCCTCTCTCTCAGTTCTGCTGTGGAGAAGGTCCTGTACCTTGTCTGTGCTTCAGATGTTGGCAGCAGCCTGGAATGGGACCTCACTAAACTATCTCAAGGATCAGACAGATTCATAAGAACAGCCCTGCTGGATCAGGCCCATGGCCTATCTAGTCCAGCATCCTGTTTCCCACAGTGGCCCACCAGATGTCTTTGGGAAGCCCCCAAGCAGGAGATGATGGAACATAGGAAACTGCCTTATACTGAGTCAGACTGTTGGTCCATCTAGCTCAATGTTTTAAACACAGACTAGCAGCAGCCTCTTCAAAGTTGTAGGCACTCTCAGCCTTATCTTCGAAATGCCAGGGAGGGAACTTGGAATCTTCTGCATGCAAGCATGCAGGTGCTTTTCCCAGAGCAGCCCTATCCCCTAAGGGGAATATCTTACAGTGCTCACATGTAGTCTCCCATTCAAATGTAAAGCAGGGCAGACCCAGCTTAGCAAAGGGGACAATTCATGCTTGCTGCCACTCAGCTATCCTCCCATTATTTCTTGTTTACACAGTCAGACAGGTGTTATTGACTGGTTTGTTTTATCCAGATATTGAGTCCTTCTCAAGGACCTGGGATGGCTGAATTTTATTATCAATGTTGTTGCTGTTATTATAGATATTGTCGCAGAATATAGGCTGTTCCCAGTAAAGTTGCTTTTTGTAATTGGCTGATGGTGATTTCTGTGGCCCCTATGGTGTTGAGGTGCTCTTCAAGTTGTTTTGGAATTGCACCTAGGGTGCACCTAGGAATTGCACCTAGGGTGCAAATTACCACTGGGATTACGTTGGTCTTTTTCTGCCACAGCTTTTCAATTTCAATTTTTAGATCTTTGTATTTGGTGATTTTTTCTATTTGTTTTTCTTCTATTCTGCTATCCCCTGGTATTGCTATGTCGATTATTTTAACTTGTTTTTCTTTCTTCTCGACTACAGTGATATCTGGTGTATTGTGTGGCAGATGTTTGTCTGTTTGTAGTCAGAAGTCCCATAATATTTTTGCATCTTCGTTTTCTTCAACTTTTTCAGTTTTATGGTCCCACCAATGTTTGGCTACAGGTAGCTTGTATATTTTGCAGATGTCCCAGTGTATCATCCCTGCTACTTGTCTGTAGTCTGTGCGATCTTTTTACAACAGCTGATTAGGTGGTCCACGGTTTCATCTGCTTCTTTACAAAGGCGGCACTTGCTGTTTGTTGTTGGTTTTTCGACTTTTGCTCTTATTGCATTTGTTCTTAGTGCCTGTTCTTGTGCAGCCAGTATTAAACCCTCTGTTTCTTTCTTCAAGTTGCCATTCTTAAGCCATTGCCAGGTCTTGGTGATGTCTGATTTTCCACTTATATTGTGCAAATATTGACCATGCAGGGGCTTCTTTTTCCATTTTTCTGCTCGGTTCTTGACTTGTTCTTTCTTGTAGGCCTGCTTTGTTTCATTAGTGTTGAATAGTTTCTCATTATTGACCATTTTAAGTGCATCTTCTTTACTGTCCTTGATATATTCTTCAAGGCCTCTTTTCTTCTCCTCTACTGTTTGATGGACTTGCAGCATTCCTCTTCCACCTGAGCTGCGAGGGAGGTATAACTTATCTACATCACTGCGGGGGTGCAGAGCATGATTGATGGTCATTATTAAGCTGGTCTTACGATCTAGCGTCTCTAGCTCTGCCTGGGTCCAGTCTGTTATTCCTGCAGTGTATAGCCCAGGTGTTTATGGCTTGTATGGTGTTCCCGCCATTGAGTTTGGACTTTCCTCTGTTCATTATTAATGCAGCACACTTGTCTAGTACAAACTCCATTGCTATATCACTACTGAATATACGGACAGTGTTTAGCAGTGATTCGATTTCTGACTGGGACTTTCCATACAACTTCAGATCGTCCATGTACAGCAGATGGTTTATTTTACTTGATGTTTTAGATGTTTGGTATCTGAGGCCTGTTTTGTTTAGTATTTGTGAAAGTGGGGTCATGGCGATTACAAACAAGAGAGGGGATAGTGAGTCCCCTTGGAAAATACCTCTTCTAATGCTAAGCTGTCCAAATGTCTCACCATTGATTGTTAACTGTGTACTCCACATGCTCATTGCTTTTTAAAATAAATATCTGAATGTTTTTGCTGACACCAGTTGTTTCTAAACATTTTAGTATCCATGTGTGAGGCAATGAGTCGAAGGCTTTCTTGCAGTCAATCCATGCAACACTTAGATTTGTTTTTCTTCTCTTGCAATTTTCTAAAATCATGTTGTCAATTAGCAGCTGGTCTTTTGTGCCTCTGGTGTTTGGGCAATTTCCTTTCTGTTCCACTGGAAGCTGTTTGTTAGTTAATAAGTGCTGCATTACTTCATCTGCTATTATTCCAGTTAATAATTTGAACATGGTTGGCAGGCAGGTTATCGGTCTATAATTACTTGGAACTGCACCTTTTGCTGGGTCTTTCATTATGAGATGAATTTTCCCAGTTGTTAGCCATTGTTCAATATCACCTCCTTGCAAAATGTGATTGAACTGCTTTGATAGTTGTTTATGAAGGCTTGTTAGGTTTAAGCCAAAATCCATTCAGTTGATCGTTGCCTGGTGCAGTCCAATTTTTAATTTTCATTGGTCTTTCACTTATTAATTCTGGTGTTATTATTAAATCTTGCATTTGTTGGTTACATTTTTCGTCCTCTTTCACCCAGCCTGCTTTTTTATTATAATCTATTGGATTGTCCCATAATTTCCCCCAGAATCGCACTGTTTCTTCTTTATTTGGTGTTTTTAGGTTTCTTGCAGTTTCTCCTTCTTTGCTATTATTATTATTATTATTATTATTATTATTATTATTATTATTATTATTATTATTTCTTGTTTACACAGTCAGACAGGTGTTATTGACTGGTTTGTTTTATCTAGACATCGAGTCCTTCCCAAGGACCTGGGATGGTTAAATTTTATCATCAATACTGTTGGTTATTATAGATCTCGTCGCAAAATATAGGCTGTTCCCAGTAAAGTTGCTTTTCGTAATTGGCTGATGGTGATTTCTGTGGCCCCTATGGTGTTGGGGTGCTCTTCAAGTTGTTTTGGAATTGCACCTAGGGCGCCAATTACCACTGGGATTATTTTGGTCTTTTTCTGCCACAGCCTTTCAGTTTCAGTTTGTAGATCTTTGTATTTTGTGATTTTTTCTGTTTGTTTTTCTTCTATTCTGCTATCCCCTGGTATTGCTATGTTGATTATTTTAACTTGTTTTTCTTTCTTCTTGACTACAGTTATATCTGGTGTATTGTGTGGCAGATGTTTGTCTGTTTGTAGTCGAATAATAATAATAATAATAATAATAATAATAATTAACAACATTTATATACCACTCTTCTTCCAAGGAGCCCAGAGCGGTGTACTACATACGTAAGTTTCTCTTTCACAACAACCCTGTGCAGTAGGCTAGGCTGAGAGAGAAGTGACTGGCCCAGAGTCACCCAGCTAGTATTATGGCTGAATGGGGATTTGAACTCGGGTCTCCCCAGTCCTAGTCTAACTCTAACCACTACACCACGCTGGCTCTCTCTCCTATTGTTGTTATAATGCCCTCTCTCCTATTGTTGTTCCCCTGTAATGGGTATACAGAAACATCCTCCCTCTGGCCCTGTAGGTAGCCTATAGTATCAGGACTAGTAGCCATTGATAGACCTGTCCTCCATGAATCTATCTAAGCCCCTTTTAAAGCCATCCAACTTGGTGACCATCATCACATATACACATTTATGTGTGTAGAGGTGATTATTAAGATACTTGGGCTTAAAACCAGCTCTTGGTTCTGATCTTAAAAGTCCTAAGGATGGGAACTAGAGTATCTTAAGAATTGTCTCACAGACAATCGGCCTGTAGACAAATGAGTAGCCAGTACAGCTCAGTACAGCACAGTATACATGACATCAGAGTTATATGTTTTGTACTGTACTGATGTGTACTGATTACCCATTTGTTTCTGGGCCCAATGTGTGTGAAGTGATTCTTAAGATAAATTCTATACTGTCTGTAAAGGCAGAATGCAGTATTGTAATCCAATGTGGAATAGTCTGTGAGCTGCTAAATAAAAATCCACAAAAGGTATACCTGGCAACATATACAGAAGAGTTTACAGGTGTTTGTTCTTTTAATATATAGAAAAATGAGCTAATTGTGCCTATAGAGGAAAGCAATATTTTGAAATATAATTAAAAAACTGATACAAACTCAAAATTTAAAAGGAGAAAATATTCTTGAAGGCCATCAGCAAAACTCCACATGACTCTATTATCTGGACAAATTGCACACCAATGCACAGTAAAGAGATTGTAGAACACGTAAATCAAAGTGTCCCTTATGCCTTTATTACGGAATGAATAGAATCCCCTGTGAAAGCTGAAACATTGGACTTGGTAATGTTCACTATGCAATAAAGTGTACAGGTTACACACACACACACACACACCAGTTTTTGGTGTGTGTGAGAGAGAGTATTTGGAAGAGTCAGGTGACCTAGAGTCAGCTGCACCTAGACTTGTTGAAAATTGACACTTCAGAAAATCTAATGTTCTGATTCTGAAATTATATTTTCTTACTGTCCTTGGTTTTATTACTGTTACTGTACTTGGTTTCTTACTGTATTTGGTTTTATATGCTGTTAACTTTTTCAGGATTTTTTTTAAAATTAATTTGAGTAAAACAATTAATAACTAGCTTAACCTGTGCAGAGCATCTGCGTATTAGTACTTGATTGCTCCAACCAGTAACAGTTGCATTCCAACTGACCTTAACCATCACAGGCCCCTCCTCCCTATCTGCATATGGAATCCCCACTACCCAATCACCATGGTGCATCTGCTCTCACAGGCTCCTCCTCCCTGTCTCCATATGGAATCCCCACTGGCCAATCACCACGGTGCTTCTGCTTGCGCACTCTTGTGAGAGCTGCCATGCACAGGATTAGCCACGGGTACGATATAGAGAATGATAGATAGATAGATAGATAGATAGATAGATAGATAGATAGATAGATAATTTAAAATGGAAGCATGGTTAATCTTCCATTATACATGAAAATACTGAGTTCCTGTGATAGCAAGAAGTCAGTTATCCAGGGAAAACATTTTACATGCCAGTTTGAGTTGGCATTTTCATTCAAATGACTGCCCCGTTAATTTGTTTTGGGGATTTGTATTGAGGATTTGCCTATGTACATGCCCTGTTTTCTCTTTCTGTAATGCTTATCTCTAAATCTTAAGCACATTTTCTTAGAAGTAACTCCAGCATTCAGGCAAACATTTAAATAAGAGTTTAGGATCACAGCTTTAAGTCTTTGCACAGTATGAGGCACACCTAGGTAATTTTGGAGCCCGGACCTGAAGGGCTTTGGATCCCCCGCCCCACACTTGAAGGCTGGGGGGTGGGGGTCAGGGACCAGTTAAATTTTTTTCTTACTTTTTCCAACCACCGCTGCGCATGAGCAAAAACCCCTGGAATGGGCCAGAAATGGCCCGACTTCTCATTTGGGAGCCAGGTGGGCTCAAGGAAGGAACTCTTGCTGCCACCATCTCCCCCACCTTGGTCTCTCCTTGAACGGGTGCCCACACACCCCACTGGCTGTCCCTATTCTCACCACCCAGTGGCAGCTGAAAAGGTTTTTTAAAAAAAGACTTAACTTGCGTGGTGGCGCAGGACAGTGGCGGCCCTCTTGGGAGGCCCCCCAGAACATTTGGAGCCCCCCCCCCCCCAAGGCAGGAGGCCACAGTCCAAATCCCCAAGGTCTGTGGCTAAGTCCACCTCTGCACTGTTACGCATGTTAAAATATTTCTTTCCCATCCTCTGTTACTTCTACTTGGTATTTCTCTAGATTAATTTAGCTTGCATCTAGTGTCAGTGGAAGGCATTTTTAAAAAGTGGTTATTCAGTCTGTTCTTGAATTGTGAATGAATAACAGTGTTTTTTCTGCTATGCTGTTCTGCGAAAACAACCCATTATACTCTAGAGTTGCTTAATAACAATGTACAATATGAATGATGGCAAACAGTCCAAATAAATTACTCATGTTCATCTCTTTGTGAGTACTGTGACACTTGTTATTGAGGGAATACAAATAGGCTTTCACAATCCTCCCTCAATACAATGCATATATGACATCATAGAGCTTAAAGGAACATACAGAGCCCTTTCCACCATCACTTTTAAAAGCAGAATTATTCACCCATAGAGGGCTGAATTGGAAATTACAAGAAACATGGAATTGCCCCTGCGCTGTGTATCTGTTCCTCTCTTCTTTGTAATCCCTAGGTAAACACAAAACATAATGTGTCCAGTGTTCCCTCTAACAGGGGTTCCTAGATGTTGGTGACTACAACTCCCAGCATACCCAGCTGCAATGGCCTTTGGCTGGGGATTCTGGGAGCCATAGTCAACAACATCTGGGAATCCCTGTTAGAGGGAACACTGTATGTGACTTCATTGCCCTGTGCATTACTTCTCTCCTCTCTCATATCATTGGCTGTCGGTCGGGTAGGTGAGCAGTGCACAGTACTGCGGTCACATTATGAGTTGTGCTTCTTAGATATTATAGGAAGAGGAAAGAAAGAGACCTGGAATGTCCACACCTCCTTAAGCTTCATAAGATCTAGTCAAACCTAGCCCTCGATGCAGACTAACTTGCATTATCTGGAAGATAATGAACCAGAAGAAGACTATAGACTGATACAGAAAAAGCCCAGTGCTCTGAAAGGTGCATGTGCTGGAGCGGTGGGAAGGCACAGCTATGCTTCTTGCTTGTGCACACTAATGCTGAATCCTAAAATGACCAGGCTACTGCTCCCAAACATAGAGCAGATCGGTTTGTATTTTTTAAATCAATAGCAAAATATTCCTAACTGAACGATAAGACTTAGAATAAGACTTGCCCTTTGTTGACTATACACAACAAGATAAAAAATAGTAGATAGAAAACAAAATAATGTTTATAAGTGCTCAGGTTTAATGGGACACTATATAGAGGACAATTAGGCAGAAAGCCTCTCAGCAGTAAGTGACTACACTGCCTTGAATAGTTTCTCAGACAGTTGCAAAATACAAAGCCCCAAAAGCCTCTGAAATGTGGAACCCCTCCCTGCTTCATGTAGAGTTAATGGTCTATAGCTGAACATGCTTAGATTGTTAGGGTACCAGGCTTTCTTATTGATTTAATCCAGAATTATTGTGCTCTTACTATGTAGGAGGCTTTCTTTCTTTCTTTCCCCCCCAATTTAAAGCTGGAAATAACATCTCGGCATTCAATTGTTTTTATTTCTGACATGTACCCAGAGATTATGTTGGCAGCCTTCTCCCTGCTGAATTGAGTCACGTTATTCATTCCAGAACAATGGAAGAGTCAGTATGTAATCAAAAGGGAAATCAAGTTGGGAAAAATAAATGTTAACAGTTCTAGTGCACTGGGAATAAAAACTGGGAGAAATGAGGGAAATGCCATAAAAGGTAAAATATTGACAAGGAACTTGAGCATAAAAAAGCAGTGACGGAAAAGAACAGAAAAAAGGACGCATGGCAAGGGAGCACTACACAAAATGAAAGGCTGATTAAAGACCAGTACTCACGTTGCCCTTGTAGGGAAGGGAAGGGAAGAGCAGCAGCATCGCTTCATGTGAAAAGGTGGCTGTACTTTCGCTCCTCAATAAACCACTGCTAATGAATGATCAGGAAACCACGGGTTAACGCTGATGCAGAAAAGATCATAGCATGGGCTTCTCATGTTACCTAGCATTGTTGCAGAGTAATTTAAGAACCCCCACATTAGACTGGCACGATATCAAGATATATTGCATATCATGGGTACAGCAATTTTCAGTTTTGATTCTAAATGTCTTCTCAATGACAGAACTAAGCGATGCGGTAACTGGACAGAGAAGCACCTTTTAAAGTCGTGTCTCTCCGATATTTATCCGTGCCCCTGTTCAGCCCAGCATAATGTTTGACTGTCGGTTGTTGCTGGTGTCCCTCTCAGGGGACGGGATGCGTCCTTCCAGCCCTTGGAACTCCCATAATTCACCATGCGAGTGCGTAGTGCATTATGGGTATCCCAACAACGATGGGTGGGCGCCTGTTGCTGCCGCAGCACTGGCTAAAAGCAGCCAGTGTGACACAGGAGCAGGGGAATGGGGTGAAGGGAGTGAGTGATCCCTTAACCTCATTTAAGAGGGTGGCTGTGGAGGTGGGTTCGGCACCGAGGTGCCACCAGCAGCCATTTGGCTGGCACGGCTTCACACCAAGTGCAGGCTTGGCTGCCTTCGCCCGCTCTTGGCTGCACCTGTGAACAGTCTCATAATGTTGAATAATAATTTGTGAACCAACCTATAATAGTGCTGGTGGCCTTTTTTTTTTGGTGCCGCTATAGATTCAGAATTACTTACACAGGGACCTATTGATTTTTATTGGTGTTCATAAAACTGCTGGATTATTTATTTTCCCTATTGATCTGCTTGCATATTGTACTTAATTTGCACTTTAAAATGTTACAAAGTGATTTTTCCTTGGTGAACAAAGGAAAACATAGTGGTGTGTTATTTTGCCATGAAGTCTTGATTTCTTCCCAAGAGCTCTTCATCAAACCAAGCAATGTGATCTAGTGGCTACAGGGTTGGATCTGCGCCGGGCCAGGAGAACCTAGTCAATTCCCCACTTAACCATAGAGTTCATTAGGCCAGGGCTTCTCACTTGGGTCCCCAGATGTCATTGGACTATATCTCCCATAATACCTTCAGCCAGTGTGGTTGGGAATGATGGGAGTTGTAGCCCAACAACATCTGGTGACCCAGGTTTGGGAACCCCTACATTAGGCAATTTTGGGCCAGTTGCTATTAGGGATGTGCATGAATGGATTTTTTTCAATTTAATTTGTGCCCAAATTAAATCACCCCTGATTTGTTTTGTGTCCAAATCTGTCCCCCAGAATCACCTCAGATTCAATTTGAATTTGTTTCAATTTAATTTGGATCACTTATTAAGGTTCTTGGGGCACCAAATTTGGGTGGCAGGTAGGGCCCCATGGGTGCCACCTATCATCCAAATTTCAAGTTAGTGGGGCACTTGGTTGATTTTTAATGATTTTTTTAGGTTTTTAATTATGTTCTATTTTTCCACCATAGGAAATAATGGGGATTCTAATCGCCCTATCCTAACCCTAACATGGATCCCCAGCTTTCTTTAAAAAATATTTTTAAAAAGCTAAGCTCTAGTCCTTGAAGAAGTGCACTTATGGAGCAAAATGTGTGGTCACCATTTTTCAAGTGTTTGGATTCTTTAGTGTATAATAACTTTTCCTCATAATGAATCCCTCTGAGGATTAATTGCACACTTTCATTTCTTATGTTCATTTTTACTGTCATTGGACAGTGCCAACTGTCAGCTGCCATGTGCCAACTACATCCCACTGCAAGGCAGTGGGGTACTCAGTTTATTATTTTTTTTTTAGGAATATTGAAGTATTTCGATTCTTTGGTGTCTAATAACTTTTCCTCATAATGAATCCCTATGAGGATTCATTATACACCTTCATTTCTTCTGTTCGTTTTGACTGTCATTGGACAGTGCCAACTGTCAGCTGCCATGTGAACCACACACACACACACACACACACACGTACTCAGTTTATTTTTTAGGAATTTTTAAAGTGTTTAGATTCTTTGGTGTCTTCATTACATACCTTCATTTCTTCTGTTCATTTTGACCCCACTGCTTTGCAGGTGGGGGTGGGGAATTAGTGGCATCCCATATGCCAACTAACACCCAACCCGCAAGCCACTGGGTATATAATTTAGGAATTTTTGAGGTGTTTGGAGTATAATGGATCCTCATAGGGATTCATTAAGGAAAAGTTATTACACACTAAAGAATCCAAACACTTTAAAAATAGTAACCACACATTTTTCTTCATAACTCCACTTCTAGAAAGGCTGGAGCTTAGCTTTTTTTTAAAAAAAATGAAAGCTGGGAATGTGGGAGAATTAATAGGAGAAATCTGAATCTAAATTCAATTCAAATCAAATCAGGCATGATTCGATTTGGACCCATATCTAGCCAATTGACCCCATGGGCAATTTGTTCTATCTCCAAATCACCCAAATCAGTTAGATTCGGGTACAAATTGATTTGTACCCAAATTGATTCACGCATCTCTTGTTGCTATCTCTCAGGTCACCCTGCTCCATGAGTCATCTACTCAGATCATTCCACATTTACTTAATGGGGGAAAGAGAATAGGATAGTGCCTACTGGCCTGCTCACTGACATTTCTTGTGGGCATGGACCCAGTAGCTGGCAATCAAAAAGTGTTAGGAAGGGGAAAAACCTCCCCAGTTCTCACAGGCGTTCTGTATATGGCAACTTCTCCTTGCTCATGAATGCCATGTTCATGGTTCCTGAGGATGTGGCTAGTGGTAACACTGGCAGTAGGGTGTGGGGCCAGCACAGATGGTCTCAGTCCCCTCATTCAGTGAACATGGAGATAACTTTCTTGTGAAGAGTGTTACTGTTGATTGAGAGGGTAACTGTTGGAGATCCTGCTCCAGATGGCATCAACCTTTTGCACCAGTAACCCTTATGACTACTAGGGGCATTGGGAGCAGAGATAGTCGGTTAGGGTCTCCCTCTCTTTCCTGTTTATTTCTGCCTCTATGACCTCTCAATTGATAGTGTTCTCAGGAGCTTCTTGGGAGTGACTTCCTTCTTCTTCTACCCAGAATGCTTCTAGCTCTCTCTTTGAGCACCATGCTTCTATAGGTCTCTCTCTGACCACCATGTAGCAAGCAGTTAGATTTAGTTCTTTCCTGTCATCATGTACTACTGAATAAAGTAGATGAGTTTAACCTTACATGAATCACCATGCTTATCATTTACAAGCTGTTGCCCCTGAGAACCTGTTAACTTCTTCTGTAATTGGACTGAGTTAGCTCCTGAAATACTCTGCTATACAGTGATCTCTTGCCAACCGCTAGAGTTATGTTCCTGCAAAACCCCGTGGTTGGCAACTTCATGGTTGGCAAGACATAGGAGTGAACAGAAAATGGGGTTAGGGGAACTGTGATTGCAAAAACACCTCAAAATAAGGGGGGAAATGCTCAAAAAGCACTAAAAAGCACCCAAAACTCTCTTAATATCTACAAGAGGAATGAGCAGATTGAACCTATGGACATTGTTTGAACCCCCAAGCATCACTCAAATGCACTTTAAATCACTAAGAGTCACCTGGAGTCAGCAAGGGTCACCAAATGGAAAGAGCAGATTGAAACTCTGAACCTCCCCTCCCCATCAATAAAATGCTCCCCCCCATTACTAACTTTGCCAACCGTGGATACTCGGATCATGTTTAGCAAGACCAGTCACAATATCTCATTTGTGGATACTTAAAACTGTGGTTGGTGATTACACCCAACAGTAACGTGTGAAAGTCACATTCTAACACTTTCGAAGGAAGGGTTGGATACTAATGTGATTTCATAAAAACAAAGCTTGCTAATTTTATATTTGTTTGTTTGTTTGATTGATTGATCAATACATTTATTGTATATACTTCCCACTACAGAAGTCTCAAAGTGGTTCACAAACAAATAAGAACAGTCAGGAATTTAAAACAAACATTAAAACCTCTTTGACCTTGGAGAGCAGTGCCAATTACCCACAGAACCTCATCTTATTACTCTGTAATGCCAGGTCGGTCCAAAATAAGCCTGCGATAATCCATGACTTGATTATGGGTGAAGGAGCTGAGTTGGTATGCATTACAGTGACCTGGTTGGGAGAGGCTAGTGCTCCAGTTTGGTACCAGCTTCTTCTGGTGGGTTATTCCATAGTGGAGCAGGTGAGAGGATGTTGGCAGGGAGATGGGGTGGCTGTGGTCTATAGCAGGGTTTCTTAACCTTGGGCCCCCAGATGATGTTGGACTACAACTCCCATCATCCTCAGACATGGCCTTTGTGGCTGAGGATGATGGGAGTTGTAGTCCTAAAACATCTGAGGGCCCAAGGTTAAGAAACCCTGGTCTATAAGAATATCATCTCCTTTATCAGGATCCCTGTTAGGGAATTGGCCTATACTGAACATGTGTACCACCTTAAGTGGCACAGCGGGGAAATGCTTGACTAACAAGCAGAAGGTTGCCAGTTTGAATCTCCGCTGCAACTATATCGGGCAACAGCGATATAGGAAGATGCTGAAAGGCATCATCTCATACCGCACGGGAGGAGGCGATGGGAAACCGCTCCTGTACTCTACCAAAGAAAACCACAGGACTCTCTGGGCGCCAGGAATCGAAATCGACTTGATGGCACAGTTTACCTTTACCTATCACTAGGTACTATGGGACTTCTGTTAGTGTCCCGATTATGGGATTTCTGTTGATGTACTGATCACCCTGCTGCCCAACAGAGTCCCTAATGGAGTTAGCATTGTCCAGGCTGTTGTGGTTGGTGGACTTCAATGTTCATTTCAGGACTGGGTTGTCAGGAGTGGTTCAGGAGTTCATAGCAGCCATGAAGACTATGGGCCTATCCCAATTGGTCTCTGGACTGATGCATGATGCTGGTCACATGCTTGATTTGGTCTTTTGCTCCGATCAGGGTGGTGTTCTGTGAGCAAGGACTCCTGTCTTCTCCCCTTTGTCATGGGTGGATCACCATCTGGTTAAGGTAGAACTTACTTCCACAGCCCACCTCTGTAGGGGTGAAGGACCTATTAGGTTGATCCACCTGAGAAGATTACTGGATCCAGTAGAATTCCATGAAGCCTTGGAAGGGTTTAGGGTTGGCTCTGCTAGTGAATCTGTCGATGTTCTGGTGCAAAAATGGAATAATGAACTCACTAGAGCAGTAGACACAATCGCTCCTAAGCATCCTCTCCAACCTGCTTTAAAGACAGCCCCATGGTATTCGAATGAACTACAGGAGCTGAAGCAGGGAGGTAGACTACTAGAGCGCAAGTGAAGGGAGACTTGGCATGCATCTGAACATAGAGTACATTTGAGGATCTATGCTCTGGCAGTGTGGGCGGCAAAGAAGCAGTTATTTTCTGCCTGTGTTGCTTGCACGAATTCACATCCAGCTGAGTTGTCCAGGGTTGTGAGGGGGCTGGTATGTACCCCCTCCCCCTTGAATTTAAACTTGGAACCATCAGGCACCCACTGTGACGTTTTTAATGACTTTTTGTGGATAAAATCTCTCATATCTGGGCTGAGCTGGATTCCACAGTTACTACAGAGTTTACTGTGGAAGTGTCTAGCAACTCCTCTTATGAGATTAGATTGGATCATTTTCAGTTTGTGACTCCTAAGGAAGTGGACAAACTGCTTCGGATTGTGAGTCCTACAACCTATTCTCTTGACCCTTGCACTCTTCTCTTGACCCTTGCCTTATCTCATCTGGTAATCATTATCAGAGAGGGTCTGGTAAATAGTATTAGTACTTGTTGTATACTAGTAGTATTATAATAATATTATAAATGCTTCTCTGAGGGAGGACAGGATGCCTCCTTGTCTTAAGGAGGCTATTATTAGATCTTATTTTAAGAAACCTGCATTGGATCTCTTGAAGTTAGCTAATTAAAGACCTGCTTCTAATTTTCCATGGTTGGGCAGAGTGATTGAGTGGGTGGTGGCCTTTCAGCTCCAGGAAGTTTTGAATGATGCAGATTATCTAGACCCATTTCAAACTGGTTTTCGTGTAGGCTATGGGGTTGAATCAGCCTGATGGATGATCTCCAGTTGGCTATCGACAGAGAGAGTGTGACTCTGCTGATCCTTCTGGATCTCTCTGTGGCTTTCGATTCCATCAACCATGGTATCCTTCTGGGCGCCTGAGGGAGGTGGGGTTGGGTGGCACTGTTTTACAGTGGTTCCATTCCTAGCTCTCTGGTAGATTCCAGATGGTGTTGCTTGGAGACTGTAGTTCTGGAAAGCAAGAACTAAAGTATGGAGTTCCACGAGGCTCCATACTGTGTCCTATGCTCTTTAACATCTACATGAAACCATTGGGAGAGATCATCAGGAGGTTTGGGGTAGGGTGCTATCAATATGCTGATAACACCCAGATCTATTTCTCCATGTCAACCTCATCAAGAAATGGCATATCTTCCCTTAATTCCTGCCTGTAGACAGTAATTTATTTATTTATCTATCATATTTTATACTGCTTGATATGTACATCTCTAGGTGGTAATGGGCTGGATGTGGGATAACAAACTGAAGTTGAATCAAAATTAGACGGAGGTACTGACGGGGGGGGGAATCGGGACCCGAGAGATGGTTTAGATCTTCCTGTCCTGGATGGGGTTACACTCCCCCTGAAAGATCAGGTACGTAGCTTGGGAGTGCTCCTGGACCCAAAGCTCTCCCTGGTTTCTCAGGTTGAGCAGTGGCCAGGAGCACTTTTTATCAGCTTTGGCTGATACGTCAGCTATGTCCATTTCTGGAGATAAATGACCTTAAATCAGTGGTACATATGCTGGTAATCTCCAGGCTTGACTACTGTAGTACACTCAGTGTAGGGCTGCCTTTGTATGTAGTCCAGAAACTATAATTAGTATAGAATGTGGCCAGATTGGTCTCTGGGACAACATGAAGGGACCATATAACACCTATTTAAAAAAGAACTGCACTGGCTGCCGATATGTTTCTGGGCAAAATATAAAGTGCTGGTTATTACCTATAAAGCCCTTAACGGCTTGGGCCCAGGGTTTTTAAGAGAGTGCCTTCTTTGTCACGAACCCTGTTACAATCTTCTGGAGAGGTCTGATTATGATTGCCACCAGCTTGTCTGGTGGTGACCTGGGACTGGGTTTTCTCTGTAGCTGACCCGAGGCTTTGGAATATGCTACCCACTGAAATAAGAGCATCTCCTCTGTTTTATATTTGTTGTGTTAAATTGTGTACACTGCCTAGAGATACACATATTAGGCAATATATAAATATGATAAATAAACGAACATATACCAAATTAAGTTTAAAACAAGATCAGTAAAACTGATCTCCAAAAATGAGATCAAGAACAAGGCATAGTAGTCAGAGTTGATCTATACATACAGGAAAAAAGTGGTATTATATTTCCTGGATTGCACCACTCCAGCCTATTAGTGGGTGGTGGCATATCTGCACATTGTATTGCAAAAATAAGTCTTGGCTAGAACCCTTATCATTGGCTAGCTTTCTATGGGCAAAGTGATTTTAAAATGGGGGTACATACATTCATTCCTGAAACTTCAATTTACTTTCTTAAGTGAGGCAGTTTTGGGAACACTATTTTTTTCTGAAGGTGTATATTGGTCTCCCTCTCAGCTACATTAATTTCTGAAGCAGGCTTGATATAATACTCTCCTTCTCTACAGGGTAACAATATTTAACTATTACCCTATCCAGAAGGGAGCTATCTTTTGCATGCTGGCTTGGTGTTCACCAACAAAGGTGTCTCTCTTCCCCCATAGTCTCCCCTTGTGCCCTCCATTGACTCCTATGGAAGTGCATTAACTTATAACAGCTATAATTTTACACTGACTGGGGACCTAGCCTTGGGGGACGATATGAAAAGCTGACCTGTCCTCCGCACACATTCTGTGCTCTGCTCCTCCTCCCCTTGAGCAATTATACTTAAAACATTGTAGCATTCTGCTGATGAAAGGTTATGACAGCATATCAACACCGTTCTGCTGTTCTGCCTTTTGCCGAGGGAGAGGCTCATTACATTCATCGGAGGGAATTCCTGGGCACAGCCATCAAGCGGCAGGCACAGATTTTAAAACCCTCCTTTTTTGACTGGGATTGGAAAGAGTGCTTGACACTCCTGGCGGCAGCTTTGCATTTTTGGAGTTTGGTGGCTGTTTTGCATTCTCCCCTTTGTGCAGAAGTGAGTGAGGAGCGTTTCATCTCAATAAACTCTCAGTAACTCTAGAGATGATCCAGAATGGAGGGGAAGCAGTTTTCTGAGCCATATAGAGAGAGCCAGACTCGTCAGTCAGAAGCACTGGTTCCAGAGAAAGGATAAGAATATGGGGCTCTTCAACACTGACACCATGTAGTTAAAATGCCTTCTCTACAGAGAAGCACCCGAAAAATGGGTAAAAATTGTTAAAACCATCTCCCCCCTCAAATTCCTGGACATTTTGTATCTAGGATTACACTTTCCCCACATTCAGCACAGGATGTCTGATTCCTGGCCTGTCCAGCCAATCTTGGACGTGTGGCAACCCTAGGGGATTTAGTTACAGTCATTGCCTTGTCCAGCCACTGTAACCGGAGTGCAGGATTGCACCATTAGTCTTGTTCAAAGAACTGTACAACATCACACATTTCTTTAGGCAGCTCCATTAGCTCCTGCTTGGATTGTGATCCCATTCTACGGTGCCTTGGTCTTGAAAATCCTGTCTTTTGCTGAATGGAAGCAAATTCTTTGTAATGACCGCTTGCAATTAGCTCCAATAGCCCATATAATTTGCTTTAAATTAAAGCAAATGATGGAACAAGACACAGCCATTATTGTGCTTTAGGCTTCCTTAATTCTAATTACTACATGTTTGGGTGCTTTACAAAAGGAAAAGGTTAAAACATGTTTTTGTTAGCGATTTGTGATCCTCCCAGATATATGTCTGCATATAGACAGTGTGGAATGCTGGCATGTAAACAGTAGAAAGTAAGCTTACTTCTGTCCCTTCTATTTCAATAACAGCAACCTTTGCAAATGTGACAGTGCTTTCCATCGGTGTATGCTTCAAATAAAATGGGAGCGTATTCTTGTTAGAATATATCATGGTTTCTAGACTGCTTGCATAATTATTCTCTTGCAAATTAGTCTCAGCAATTTTTTTCACCTCTTTCTGTCCTCAGAATCATAAATACTACAGCAGCACAGCTTCATTTTACTTGGAGTTAGTCATGTTTTATTCCTGTTTTCATTTTCACCTTGTTTACCTGTTTTGTTGTCCGTTGTTCATCTCTATCGGTGTGTGTGTGTGTGTATATACGCAACACCTTACCAGTCCACTTTGTGGATCTGTGAAAGCAAGCTGTTGGCTATGCAAGCAAGCTCATGAATGATCCACAATCCAGATAGTCTCTAAGGCACCACAGTATATTTCTATAAATATCTATAGGTTCTGGCTCCTATATCATTTTGTATGAGATTATATGCTTATCAGAAGTGATTCCTCTAGTCCTAAGTGCACGAGGAAGCTGTCACTGCAGTTCTTGGTAACCTGAACTATGGAATATGTTTGCTTATGTGTGATAAAGGCAAATCCATCTCTCTCTCATATGATGGAGACTGTACTATATGTGGATATGTGTCTCTTACTACAACCTCTATCATAGTTACTTCTGAACAGAATAATTTCCCATCTCATATGAAGTGAATAGATTTTAACAGCTAATGTTTTGTGCCATTCTAGTGATAGGCTGGAACATCAGCTACACACATAACAATGAAGTGTAATTGGGCTGGCAGCAGAGAATTGAGGGCAAGAGGGAGGGATGAGCTGGGATGAAGCATGCAGAAAATGAGCATTGCAAGAAATTTATTTCATTTTTTTCATGTCTATCCCATCCTCTTTCTGGCATGAAAACTCATGTTGTTTATAGGGATTCTCTGGCCATGTCCAGACCAAGCAGTGGCGAGACCAGACCTGCTTAGCCTCATCAAGATTGCTTGATCATGTGCCCTCAGCTCATGCCCTGGGACCACAGCTTATCTCTGGGCTGCACAACTTTGACCTCCTGCAGATGCTGGATTACAACTCCCATCATCCCCTAACTATTGGCCACTGTGGCTGAAGATGATGGGAGTTGTGGTCCAAAAACTGCTGGAGGGCCGATGTTGTGCAGCCCTGGGTTGTCTGTCTGTCTGGGTAGTTCACAATCAAATTATGCCACAATAGTACATAGACCCATCTGGAGTTATGCAGTTTCTGTGTGGTTTGCCGTACAGTGGGCAGGGGCATTGTGATGATGCAGGGGTTGCAACAGCTCAAACTGTTGACAGGGAAAACATAGTTAGCCTGTGTTAAGGGACATGTCCCCTTTTGAGGTGGATTTGGTAGGCGTTTGCTCTCAGTTGACTAAAAGGTGAACTTGAGAGGAGCTATTTTCTGCAGGCTTTGTGTGAGTCCCTATTTTTGCTGAGAGCAGCACCAGTTGTTTTACCTTTGTCCATGGCCTTCACTTCTTTCCTCCCAGTCAAAACAATTGGATCACTGGCATGTGACTTGCTGTTTTGAATTGGGAGGAGGGCTTGAGGGAACGAAACCCTTTCACTGAGGCCTGAAACAGTGTGTCAGGGCAGAAGGGAGAGATCTAGGGTGGACAATGAAGCAGTTTGGAGACATCTAGGATGGAAAAGTCAACTGTGCATGTTTTTCTTTAGCAAGATCTCAGAGAGAAAGAGCAACAGCTTCATAATTTTTACCTTGCTTCTTTTGCATCCTGCTGTAGTTACTGCTGTGAAACTGAAAACCTCTAATGAAGGTTTGTACCTTGACATCATATGAGTGTTTGAGCTTTGACATCATAAGTGTTTGAGCTTTGATTTTTGATAACTGGCAATAAAGAGACATTAGAGGGGTGACAAATTGCACTTCTTTTTAAATTTGTCTGAATAATCCCTGGGTTAGCATAGCCTAATACCACAGGCATTCATTTTGCTGGAGAGGAAAAGCCTAAGTTGAGATAAAATATACGTTCTTGGCAGACACGTATATCTTCTTATCAAAAGCATCATTTCTGTGATGCCTGCCTGCTGGATAACTTAAGGAAGATGAGAGACCTAAGACAGCAAATGGCATGAGCCACTTGCTGCCCATAGCCACCATCCTAACAGTGTGGCTGGAAGCCAGTCCCTCTGACTGACTGGCCTTTGTGCCCAATGCACAGACCCCCAGTGGATTTTTTTGCAGAATGTCCACCCCTGCATACCTCCCTGAGCTGTGGCCTTTCCTCAATGCCCAGGTGCTAAAGGTGGCATTAAGAAAGGAACAGCCACAGTTACCTGAAGCCACCGGCCCATGTAGAGATAAGAAGGATCATGTTAAGAAGAAGGCAAACATTTGCCAATCAGGAGATTTTTATGCTCTGTCAACTGGCAGCCGAATGATGTCTCCAGGAAGGGAAAGATAGTAATGTCTTCTGGAGGTGATGAACCTTTAAATGGGCAAATAAGCAAATAAATAAATAAATAAATAAATACACACACATTCTGTGTGTTGTCTGGATTGCACCCCCTTATTAAACTTCAAGCACAAGCCCTATTCAGATATTATGCTATATGAATGTACAGATGTCTGTAGATTTGCACCTGTTTTTGTGTGAATGACTGTACCAACATTAATGTTGAAAGTGAACCTGGGTACAGGTCCTTCAAATTCATGGTAGAGATAGGAAATGCACTGTTGTAACTGGGTTCAACATAACATGTGAGTAACTGTATCTCGGTACAGATCTACACCTGTGTACACCATACACTCATTATACAAGTCTTCAACATAATGTCTGAATAGGGCTACAGACTGCAGCAGAATAGTCTCCACTCCAGTCTGTCCTAATAATCCATCTCCCCCACCAGTGCTGAGCTAGTTGGCCAGAGGATGGGTCTGGTGCCACTTTTTTTTAGTGGGTGATTTAGCTAGCATCAAGCTGCTACATCAGAATCCTCAAGGCCAGACAACCCACCATTATCCTCTTCTTCCCCTTCCATCTTGGGCACAAATAGATTCCACTGCTGTAGAATGGAGAACACATGCTTATGCATCTACTTACTTAAGTGGGATGGGCTGGATATATCAGAATATTACCACTTGCTGTCCTCAGTATTTTATACCAGTAGTGAACGTGTTAACTAGATTTTTAAGAACATTATTAAATCAGAGCTGGGCCAGATGCAAGGACAAGGCTAATGGAATTTACACCCTCTGTATACATTAGGTAGTGCACTAGGATGTTTTCCCCAATTGTAAATTATTTGCCCAAAATAGCTAATTAAAACATATTGGTGTAGTTAAATATATACTCTGCCTATTCCCTATAGTGGAATGCTATACTGAACTGTTTGAATTGGTTAATTTTTCAAATCCATAATTAACAATCCTCTGGCTGACAGCCTTGATTGTATAAATGAGTACACTCAGGTTTGCCATTTAACTAAGCGTGTGTTGGAGACAACCTTCCCTACTGGAGCCAAACTTTGTAATCCAAAGTATCAGCAAATTTGCTGTTGCCAAGAATCCAATGATCCAGAAACAGCCATTTCCTATTTTCATCGAGAAGATCATTACAGATATGTGCTCCTCCTTGTGCATGAAATTTGCAGATGTTACTACTGCAGAATGTCTAGTTGCTGAGAGAGCCAGCTGGTGTCTGGGAGCCCAATCTACTCTAGAAGCAGCCCATTGACTTGAATGAGATGTCACTGTTCCGTATGTTAATGTTATGCTATGTTTGGTCATATACATTGTTGTATCCACTATACAAAGAATATATTGCAACAAAAGCTATGCTGCTCAGGGGTGTAATAAGGTTGAAGTGGCCCTGGGACGTACAGCAAAGATGGGTTCCTCCCCCACCTGCTGCCTTCTCCCCTGCTGTTTGCTGCAGAAGAACGGTATGGCTGTAGCGAAAAACAAAACATTCTCGGCAAGCTCTTTCTCTCAGTCCTATGCAAATAATAATGACACACTCTCCAGCAAGCAGACATTTCCACACCCTGGCTCAGAAACATTTTTTTAACTTATATACCTACTATAGTAACCTCATATATTCATACATCAACAGTGAAGAATGAAGAGTGAGCTGTCACTAATCAGCAGCCCCCTGTCCCGCTCAGGAGCCCAGGGACATTTGTCCTTCCACCCCCCTTCTTCAATTTTAGCTACGCCTCTGATGCTGTACATTACCAGTTTCATAAAGCAGCCTCTTCTTACTATGGATACGTGAACAAATTCGTATTATCTGACTTTGAGTGTAGATTGGACCAGAATAAAGTGTGGAAATGTCAGCTTAACAAAGTAATCTCCAGTTCCCAGAAGATATAGGTAGTTACTAGGCATGCAAGTTTTATGGTGCAATGGATATAATACACTCATAGGAATTCATAAGTGAATGCAGTTTCTGAGAATCTTAATGCTCTCTTACAGCTTTTGCCAACAAGAGAAATTGCCAATTACCTTCCAGTCGTGTGTGATCACTAAGGAATGCCAGGTGTCAGAATGGTCTGAATGGAGCCCGTGTTCCAAAACATGTTTTGATATGACATCCCCCAAAGGCAATCGAACAAGAGCACGGACCATTAAGCAATTTCCTATTGGCAATGAAAATGAGTGCCCAGAACTAGAAGAAATGGAGCAGTGTGTGTCTCAAGGTGATGGTGTGGCTCCATGTATCACGTAAGTATGAACACATCCATGCATTTCCAGCATCTTAAACACCCCAAACCCGCATTGTCTGGGCAGTATAGGCGCTGCTGTGTTGACATTGTTTCTTCCCATATCATTAGGGCAATATGAGATGCCCAGGGCCACATGGGAAGAATCCTCCACTGTGGCTGCTCCCCATGCCAGTGCCCTTGGAAAACTGGGTTAACATTGGCATGCACAATCAACAGTAAAGCAAATGAAAGTAGAATAATTGATTACAGCTTAAGCACACTTAAAACATATATCTAGGCAAATAAGAAAAGCCTTCAGTTAGCATAAAAAGATACTAAGGCAGTGGCAGCTGGTACTGCTGGTGCTTGAAATAGTTTCGAGCTCAAAACACTCGAAACAGTGTGTTTCGAGTCAAAACATTGGAGTGGACGGGCAGGCAGAGGGCAGGGCAGGTGGGTATGGAATGGGCTACAGATTTGGCTCACTCTCCACCCACCCTGCTCTGGCTGCCTCTCTTTCTCTCTGCTCTGGCTCCGTCCCAGTGTTAACTTGAGCTGCATGGGCTGGTCATTCGTCGGGTTGAGCCATGTGGGCTGGTCATTCACTAAGGATCCCAGTGTGGTAAATTTCCAGCCAGTGTGGCTCAAACCAATGAATGTCCAGCCCGAGCATCTCAAGTTAAAGCTGGGGTGAGACAAGAGAGACAGAGGCAGCTAGGGTGGGAACAAAACAACCCCATTTTGATTTGAAACATTTTGAGCACCATTTTGGAAGCCTGTTTTCCCCTGGCTGGTTGGTTTTCTGGCACTGGCTTGTGATCCTGTGGGGGTTTGGGGGAAAGGTTAAACATTTGTTAAAAATCACCTGCTTTCACATTTCTTTTGTAGGTTAGGTGCCAAGTAGCACCCATCGTGCCCTACTACCTAACCCACTTTGGTGTCCTTAGGAGCTACCCATGGGGAACAATGGGGTGTTTCAAGTTTCCCCATTGCTCCCTATGGCCAAAACACTCGAAACGTTTTGAGTTTTATTCTGTCAAAACAGCTGGATTGACTGCTGTTTCGCTGAAACGTTTCAGTTGTCTGTATTTTGTTTTGAGCTCAAAACAAAACGCAAAATCCATTTCATGCTCATCCCTAGGCAACATGAAAATTCATAGGCTGAACAAAAGAATGATGTCCATACTCTGACATTACAACAGCTCAATTGGTGGCAAGCAGGGGCTCCCAGGTATCAAGTCACATCTAGTATTATTAGGAAATAAGTATAACAGGAGTGAGATCCGACTTAAAATATGAGAGAGAGAGAGAGAGAGAGAGAGAGAGAGAGAGAGAGAGAGAGAGCTCTCTGATTTTCAGCGTTTTGCAAGCTGGTATTCAGGCCAAAAAAATGGTGTCTAGTTCCATTGTGAGAACACACCAATACAATTATTAGATGAGGGCAGTATTTTCCACAGAACATTTCACAACAGAATCTCAGTCTTTGAAGTACTCCACACACACAGGGATAAAAGAGCTGATCTGTGTGCAAGGCTGATAAATATTCCTTAAGCATCCTGATGTCTTCAGAAACTGGTCAGTGGGGGAAGTATCTAAAAGTTGCAGTAAATAAATTAGTTCAGCTTAGAGTGTAGAAAATATGGCTGTAAGTAGTTTAGATTCAAGTGATGGCTTTCATCTGTAGCCTCTAATTGAGATTAATATTAACACAAAAATTCAAGAAACTGTCTGGGTGTTGTTGTTTTTAACCTTTTTATTGCCCTCAAAGGAAATGTGTATTATAGAAGTGGGTTTTTTATGTCTTGTCATTTTGCTACTCTGTCTTTGATTGTGGGACATTGTCATTTTTCTTGAAAGAAAAGAAATATCATTCCCCCTCTCCTGTGGCCTGTGGAAATTGTTCCCTTGATATTTGCTTAAAGCACTCGTTGAGTAGAGCATCCTGTGACATTTCTTTTACTTCATAAGGCTGATTGAGATTTTAACTTGGTATCGCAGATCTTCTTTTTTCGTGCACTAGCTGATTGGAAAGCTCACAGCTTCTCATCATTCATCATGGCTCAGCAGGGAGGCCAGAGCGGTGCTCAGAGGAACCACCATCATCTTGACAGTTAAAAGGAACTCAGATATATTTTATTGAAGGAAGGAGGGGTACATAGGGAATAAAACTAATTTTTGCACTGATGTGCAAAGATAAACTTTCATGTTTCTGGTTCTGAAATAGGAAAATTCAATTCTCCCCCCCTCCCCGAAACTTGTAACATTTTCAATGCACACATACCTTAGATTTCTTTGTGTTTTCGATATATGGTTTTAGTTGTGTTTCAATTTACAGCTAAGGATTAGGGAACCTAGAGTTCATTTATTTAGATAGAAAACTTTGATTTCTTCTAGGCATCATTGTTCCTGATGTTTCCAACCCCCCCACCCAAACCTTTATTCTTGGGAAATAATTATCTCTCATTTAGTGTATTAACACTTTCCCAAAAAATGGAAGAACTGGTTTTTCTTTTAAAATTGTTGAGTTGTATCCCAGCTAATAATTAACACAGACATATTGCTTTTGATTTTTTTTTTTTTTTGCTTAAGAATTTTGCTTATGAAGTTAATTGTGTAAATATGGCTTTACTGTGTGTTTAAATTTCTAAGTTGTCGCTTGACAATTTCTTTGGTTCAGGTATGGGTGGAGAACCACAGAGTGGACAGAATGCCACATTGACCCTTTACTTAGCCAGCAGGATAAACGACGAGGAAACCAAACCGCTCTCTGTGGAGGTGGGATTCAGACTCGGGAGATATATTGTGTGCAAGCTAATGAAAATCTCCTCTCCTATTTAAATACGCTAAAGGAAAAAGAAGGTATGTCTAAATCACTAATGAGTTAGCATGAAAGTTGAACATATAATATTTTTAACTCTTCTTCTAAAATTATGTTTAATTTATAAAATACAAGGTGATTCTGAATTGTGGCATTCATGGATCCATGTTAATCTTGAAGTGAGGAAGGTGAACCCTAGTTTCTTAACTTGAGAAATAATCCCTAATTCCCCTCTGCTTCATGTATTCAGTGTGTTAAGATATGTGCTCAGTGCTCCTAGGGTCTTGGGCAGAGATTTTCACAGCATCTGATACCGGAAATCTTTTTACTGGCACTGAATGATGGTCTCCGCCCTTGTTCATTTGGCCTCAAGCCACTTAAGCAAGAATAAAGGGTCTTGGTATTGCTCTTGTAGACTTGTGTCAGAACACAGTGTCAATTTGGAGGATTCAGGCACAACCTGGAATAATCTGCAGTGTATTTATACCACTGTCACCTATATGGGAACCAAAATGATGCTAGCTCCTTGAGATGTCTAAGAGCAGCCAGATGATCATTTGCAGCAGGAAGAAAACCAGTTTTCTATTTCAAGAGAGTCATGAGAAATGTTTCAGTAGCTCAGTTTGTGTTACAACAAAACAAGCATTCCCTTATTGTACTACCTGGAAATCTCTCTTCTCCAACCAGAGGAAGCTCTACCTCTTTTCTTCCCAGTAATCTATGGGCAGTCATCCTACTTAACCATGTGTGATTACCACATGCTTCTTTGCCTCCTGCACCTTCAGGTTACAAACACATTTGATCAAATCAGACAACAGGGCAATGGTAAGGGCAGAGATGTTACATCCATGGCGATTGCCAAGGAAGAAGCATCTACAGGCCATTCTGTTATTAAACCAATATATTTAAGTTAATCTCTCTAAACACATTTCAAATGAAGAGAGACTTCCTTCTTTGTACATAGCCCATTGAAATGGAAACTGTACAAGAGCAAAGATTTTGACAATTTGCTTTTGTACAATGCCCGTTAATTTCAATGTGGATTGTACAGGAGAATTTCTAAGTGGATTGGAAATCCACAGTGTAACACTAGCAGTTCCAAGCTGCCCTTGCTGCTGTGGACTCCTAAGAAACTGCTGGCGCTATTGCACTTTTGTGCAAGAGCGCAAATATTTAGCATGGCTTGGAACCACCTGCATTATGCTGCAGAACTTGTGGGCCACTGAAATGGCTAAATATGAAGCAATCATATGGCATATCAGAACTGACGTTTTTCTATAAAACTTTAAAATGATTAATAAACAGCAAATAAACTTTAATAAATTTATCCAGCCTACAGTGTGCAATGACCTCAACCCCTCCCCACAATGTACTTCAGAATTAGACTGTGCATATAGACCTCTTCCAAAGAAATACAGCATGTACTCCAGGAAAAGAGGGGTCTTAGACTTGTTTCACCTTAAAATGAATGTACCTCAGACACCTACAGTGCAGCATTTGCACATGTTAATTTTTATACATGGAACTGTAACTTGTGAAGACTATGTAGCTAAGTGCCAGTTCCAAGATAGTTACTTAGATCCAAACAATGTACTACTTTCAAAGGGTGCACATTTCTACCCAATAAGGATGGAGTTTTGATAATAAACTACTTTAGATCCCATTTTTTCTTGGCCAGTCACCTCAGTGAATGAAACAGAAATGCTCCTGCCATTGAGATGGTGACAGTTAGCTCTTGCCTAAAAGTGGTAATACAGATATTTATGCTTGTTTTCAGCCTAATGAAGCCAGTAACAGCCCCGTATTTCCACTGAGCACTCAGGATTTTGATAGTTTTTACTTGGTATAAATTAGTATGGAATCTGTCTCGAAATGTGATAGGATAGGATACAGAATCATAAACACAAAAACATTTTATTTCCCAAGACCACTGACTAGAAATTGAGATTGAACTGGAGTGTACAATGTCTTTGGAGACAGTAGGCCATCACAGCAGAGAACGATAGTGGAATTTCTGTGCATTAATGGAAGAAACATGAATCTACAGATTGTGATTAAACCTAGGAAGTGACACAAAGATGAAAAGGGAGCATCTACCACTGTAGCAACAGGGAATCCTAGGTTGTTGTTGTTTTCCGCCCAGCAGCATATGCTGTATATTCATAACAGCTAATTTTGTCAGGCTGTGGTAGAATCCCCTGCTCTCTGGTATTTATGGCAGTCTTTATCCCTGTTATTTCAGAAAGTCAGTCACAGAGCACATCGAAGGCTAGTGCTGCGCCACTTCTATCAATCACTTTTGAAATAACAGGTATGTAATGAAGGCCTCCAACATAAAGTCTCAGTGCACTGTGTCTAAGGACCCCTTCCTCATTTGAGAGAACTATGTTGGCCGTAGAGAGTAAATAGCTCTATAAAATAGCTTCTGTGCTTCTGACCCTGTGGGCTCTTAAAGAATAAAGATATTAAAATAAGATTTTAAAAAGAATAATAAAAGAGCATAATATTTACACATCGACATGGATCACTTGACACAGATAAACTAGGAACTTAGCTGTATCAATATAGATAAATTAGGAATTCCTTACCCATATTCCACTGCATGTTTTACAGGTAGACTTGGGTCACCTAGTTGTGAGGAATACTTTGTGAAGTACATTAGGGAAATGGTTGTGCCTTGCTTGTTCTACAACTTCAAAAAGCTTTCTAGGCATTCAAGTTATACAAGTTGTATCAAAGAATATCTGTGGGAAATGGAAGAGATGCTAGCGAAGCTTCCTGGGCCCTGGCTTAAGTATAAAGGGACTCATCATGCTTACATTGGAAAAAGGGAAAGCGTTATGAGGTCCCTTGATTTACCTCCAGCTTGGTTTAAAATCTGGAGAAGAATTTCCAGTTTACCCAGCTAGCCAGCTCCCAAACCACCTCCTGCCCAGTGAGAAACCAGTGCACCAGAGATGGGAGAGAATGGGGACATCCAATAAATTCCTCTTTCTGCAGGCAAAGTCCTGTTGCCGCTACTCTAACAAGATGAATGATGCTTAAAAAGCAAGGCAGCTTGTGGGTCTGAGATAGCTGGGTGGGCGATTCCCAAAGTGGGATTGGCTTAGAAAATGAGCCAAGCTACTTCCACTTTTTTTTAAGTAGCTCCGCACTTTCCCCCCAAGCCCATCTGAATTAGCCAAGGGGAAGTCGCCATCAGTATGAAACGGTCTTCTTCCAGGAGGCCAGGAAATGCTTTCATTTGAATGGATGAAAATTCTGGTTATGCAATTTCTTTGCCATCTTGGTTCCTAAAGTGGTTTTCTTAGCAGCCTGCCCTCTTCAGGTAAATCTTCCTCTTTCTCCATAAATGTGATTTGAGGGAAGTATGACAGTGCAAGAAGCTTTTTGCTGGTTTCGGACTAGAAACAATGTGAACCTGATTCAGTGTTCAGAAGCAGTATACCTCTGATTTTACCAAATAATGAAGACAAACAACAGTGGGATATTAATGTTATGTGCTATTTATGAGTTTCCCAAGGGCATATGGCGAACCATCGGGGGGGACAGATTATTAGACTACATGGTTGAATGGAATGATCCAGCCAGGGGATTCTTATGTTCTTAAATGTCTCTGGTCTGGTGTATGTAATGGGCTTCCTTCGTTCAGGAGTCTAAAGAAGACACTCTCTCCACTCCCACACCTGGGACCATATTGTGTATGTATCGAGAAGGGGATTCTCATATGCCATCTGCTGCCGCCACTGTCTCTCAGTTCAATTGCGTATGACACTAATTAAGTTTCCGTACTTTTAGGAAAGGTGGAGCTGCAGAAATTGTGCAGCATCAAAGGATCCATTAAAGTCCTCTCTACTTTAGGTGGTCTGAACTAGGCTTTTGTAAGTTGTATCACCCTTTATGTGATGACCTGGACATTTGTCTTTTCTTGGTTGAAATTCAGGTAACATTGATTGATCTGCTATGCAGAGGACAGTGCGAAGAGCTAGAAATATGTGCAAAAATATAATCCAGTGTGTAGAAATATAATCCATTCATAAGAGCAAATGAAATAACTGGATTCTAGAAAATACTACAATATTTGCAGATAATTTTTAATTCCCTGTATTCTGGTTTTAATTTGATATATTTCTGGAGATACAGAATTTACTAACTTTCCCCCTCCTGTTCCAAGACAATTTCTTTACTTCCACTTCATCAGGTTAAAGAGATGAGAAGGCACTTTCTGATGTGTTGTAGTGAAAGGGTTAAAAACATATTATAGGACAAAGATGACTTTGAGAGCTGGTCACATAATGGCCGTGCTTCTGCCCTTTAGGTTAAAGATGACATAGAAATATTTGCAACTAGCATTAAAACTGCAAAACTAGAAAAATAGGCTGGCAATATGAATGTTGAGACTATAAGTTAAGAACATAAGAACAGCCCTGCTGGACCAGACCCAAGGCCTATCTAGTCCAGCATCCTGTTTCAGCCCACCAGATGAGAAGCCCACAGGCAAGAGGTGAGGGCATACCCTCTCTCCTGCTATTGCTTCCCTGCAACTGGTATTTAGAGAGAGCTTGCCTCTGAGGCTGGCCTATAGCCACCAGACTAGTTCCCATTGATAGACCTGTCCTCCATGAATTTGTCTAAGCCCCTTTTAAAGCCATCCAAGTTAGTGGCCATCACCACATCCCGTGGTAGAGAATTCCATATATTAATTTGTACTGTGTGAAAAAGTACTTCCTTTTGTTGGTCCTAAATTTCCTGGCCATCAGTTTCATGGGATGACCCCTGGTTCTAGTGTTGTGAGAGAGGGAGAAAATTTTCTCTCTGTCCACTCTTTCTACTCCATGCATAATTTTATACACTCCTATCATGTCTCCCCATAGTTGCCTCTTTTCCAAACTAAAAAAAGCCCCAGATGCTGTAGCCTTGCCTCATAAGGAAGGTTCTCCAGACCCCTGATCATCTTAGCTGTCCTCTTCTGCACCTTGTCCAGTTCTAGCATGTCCTCTTTAAGATATGGTGACCAGAACTGTCACCTGGAAAACTGTGAGTTTCATTCAAGATAGGGAACTGGTGGCCATGTACTCTGTTAAATTGTGACATTTTACTTATTTGGCTTTACTGAACAAATCTAAAGATAAAGCTTTATGAGTTCATTTGACTCACTGAACATTTAGGTTGACATTCTTCCCGAATTTAAAGAAAAGTGGATTTTGTTTCAGCCTTACTGACTTGCAGCAGACAGTGAGCTTTATTCACATGTAAGAAGAATATGCTGTCTTTTTCCTCCCTACAGCATCCAAACCTGTGGATTGGAAGCTGTGCACAGGCCCTACACCTAGCACTACTCAGTTGTGCAATATCCCATGTCCCATCGAATGTGAGGTATCAGTCTGGTCAGCGTGGGGACCATGTACATTTGAAAGCTGTGATGACCAACAAGCCAAAAAGGGTATGTACATTTTCTGAATGCAGTTTGCTTCTTTTGTTATATATATGCACACACACACACACACCTCGCTTTTCTTCTCCCCTGCAAAAAGAGATGTTCAAGGTGTAAATAGTACACATAAATAGTAGTAGTAGTAGTAGTAGTAGTAGTAGTAGTAGTAGTAGTAGTAGTAAGGCCATTCCAAGAAGGGTGGCTAATATCTGGAATAATGTTGTGCTGACAGGAGAATGTTTGCGCAAACAGGAGAGTGTGCAAATTTTCAGCGATCTTCCCATTCCCTTGAAGCTGGCCGTGCCTCCCAAAAGTATCCTAAAGAGTAGTCGGAACTTCAGGGACATATTTCTGGAGTCACAGGCTGCTGGGAGGAGGGGAAGGATGAGCTGAAAAATCTCCCCTCTGCCCTTGTGGAATGAAGAATACTTTTCCATCAGTGCATGCTTGTCTGGATGACAGCCAGTATGTGCAGCCACAAAGGAATATCATGCCAACCTGGGAGAGATGCTGCCAGTCAATACTGAACTCAATGGATCAATCGTTTGATTCACTCTAAGACAGCATGCTATGTACCTATGTGATTGATTGATTGATTGATTGATTGAAGTGCCGTCAAGTCGTTGTCGACTCTTAGTGACCACATAGATAGATTCTCTCCAGGATGATCTGTCTTCAGTTTGGCCTTTAAGGTCTCTCAGTCCATCCACCTTGCTGCTGGTCATCCTCTTCTTCTCTTTCCTTCAACGTTTCCCAGCATTATGGACTTCTCAAGGAAGCTGGGTTTTCGTATAATGTGTCCGAAGTATGATAGTTTGAGCCTGGTCATTTGTGCCTTGATGCAAAATTCTGGATTGATTTGTTCTGTGAGCCATTTGTTTGTTTTCCTGGCTATTCATGGTATCCTCAAACGTTTTCTCCAGCACCAAAGTTCAAAAGCATCAATACCTTTTCTGTCTTGCTTCTTCAAAGTCCAGCTTTCGCATCCATAGCATGTTATGGGGGAAAACTTTGTCCGAACAAGTCTAACTTTTGTAGGTATAGACATGTCATAGCATCTAGATATTAGGGATGTGTAAAATGATTCGGGTACAAAATGATTTGTACCTGAATCTGGCTGATTCAGGTGATCTGTAGACAAAATAAATCACCCCTGTCCTCTACTGCCCAGATTCGGGTACAAAACAAATCATCCCAGATATGGACCAAAAAAATTGGCATTTCAGGCCTCCATTTTGTGGCCAAAGTAGGTTTGGTGGTAGTGTCCAATGGGTGGAAGCTACCACCCAAATTTAAAAGAAATTGGTTAAAGGGGTGATTTTTAAAGAATTTTTGAAGTTGGTGTGTCTTTAAGCTTTTCCCCATAGGGAATAATGGGGATTTCAGCAGCCTTATAGCTCCAAGTGGGGAGCACCAGGGTGGCTCAGAGTGAGTTGTGATGGGTGGTGGTGCCCAATGGGTTCAAAGAAGCTACCACCAGCTTTCAAATTAATTGGGCAAAGGAGTGATTTTTAAGTGATTTTTGAAGTTGGCATGTCTTTTAGGCAGATTCGGTTAAGAAAGGGGATTTCGGGGGCAGAAGAGTGGGTCAGGTGGTAGTGCCCAATGGATGCCTGCTACCATTGAGATTTCAAAGACATTGGTGAAACGGGTGATTTTTAAAGAATTTCTGAACTTTGCGTGTCTTTAAGCTTTTCCCCCATGGGGAATAATGAGGCATTTCAGCAACCCCATAACTCCACTTGGGGGGGGGCACCAGGGTGGCCCAGAGCAGGGTGTGGTGTAGTACACATAGGGTGCCAACCAACCCCCAAACAACAAGCCCATGGGGCACTGGGTTTTGTTGTTTCTGAGGTGTTCTTCTGAGAGTAGATTCTCTGGTAGGAAATGAGAATAGATTCAATGATAAACATGCCAAACTTCAAAAATCATTTAAAAATCATCCCTTTGCCAAATTAATTTGAAAACCGGCTCTGGGCCACCCTGGTGCTTCCCACGTAGAGCTATAAGGCTGCTCAAATGCACATTATTCCCTATGGAAAATAGCTTAAAGATACACCAACTTCAAAAATTCTTTAAAAATCACCCCTTTGCCCAATTTCTTTGAAATTTGGTTGGTCGCTTCCACCCATTGGGCACTACCACCTACCCCACTCCCCCCTGGGATCCCTATTTTGCCCCAAATTTATTCAGGTTTGGAAAATTCTGGTACAAATAGAATCTGGGGTGATTTGGGGGGGGGCAGATTTGGACCCAATACAAATCGAGGGTGATTCAATTTGGGTACAAATCAAAACAAAAAAAATTGATTTGTGCACACCCCTACTAAATATCTTTTCTAAGGCCTTCATTGCAGCCCTACCAAGTGCTATTCTGCGGCGTATTTCTTAACTGCTGGATCCTTCACTGTTGATGATCGATCCTAAAAGACAGAAGCTACCCACCACTTCAGTGTCTTCATTATAAATTCTGAGGCTGGTTGCTGTACCTGTTGTCATTAGTTTAATATTCTTTACATTTAGCCGTAGTCCCATTTTTTTCACTGTGCTCCTTGACTTTCACCTATGTAATAAAGGTAAAGTGTGCCATTGAGTCAATTTTGACTCCTGACACCCACAGAGCCCTGTGGTAGGATACAGGAGAGGTTTACCGTTGCCTCCTCCCGCGCAGTATGAGATGATGCCTTTCAGCATCTTTCTCTATTGCTGCTGTCCGATATAGGTGTCTGGGAAATATCCCAGTGGGGATTCGAACTGGCAACCTTCTGCTTGTTAGTCAAGCATTTCCCCGCTACGCCACTTAGATGCTAAATTACATTATGCTATTCTGTGCCTATGTGTACAAAGAAACATTGAATGTTTAAAATATGCTTCTAGTTGATAATTCTTCTCATCAGACATTTAAGTTGTACCATTCTTGGGTTATTTCGCTCTTTTTGTACACCAGAAGCAGACTCCTGTATGTGCCCAAATGATTTCGGCGCCTCCATAGAGAGGCAGCAAAATGATTTGGGCTGCCGCAGCCAAAACATTTCGGTGGGGGGCGAGTGGCGGCTTTAAAAGGAGGCACACAGGTCCCTATCCACAGCCCTATCCACACTGTTCGAAACATAAAAAATCGTGGCTAGCACCCAGACTAAGTTAGTCATGACTAAGTCTCATTGAAATTAATGGTAATTGTTACAATGACTGATGTCTCATTGGTTTCAGTGCTGCTTAGTCATGATTAACTTAAGCCCTATTCAGATATTATGTTGTACAAGTGTACAGATCTCTGTACACTCAAACATATTTTTGTGTCAATACAACAAATATGTATATATCGCTTTTTAAAAAAGTTCCCCAAACAGCCACTGGAGGGATGCTATGCTGGAGCTGGATAGGGCCAGTTGCTCTCCCCTTGCTAAATAAAGAGAATCACCACTTTTAAAAAGTGCCTCTTTGCTCAGTTAGCAGGGGAATGACTGTACCCGCAGTTTTTTAAAAAGCTAACCTGGGTACAGGCCCTCAAATGTACAGTAGAGATAGGAAGTGGATGGCTGTACCTAATGTGCAAATAACTGTTTCTATGTACAGATCTGTACCTGTACTCAATGTACACTTGTTGTACAGACATTCAACATGATGTCTGAATAAGCCTTAGTCAAGATGCTCTCCAGTTATTTGATCTCATATATGGAAATCGCTGTGGGTTTTTTTCTGGTTTCTCAAACTTCAGGTTTTAAACTAAGAAAACGGCGCATCACAAATGAGCCCACAGGAGGTACTGGCAACTGCCCTCATCTGCTTGAAGCCATCCCGTGTGAAGAGCCTTCCTGCTATGACTGGAGAATAGTAAGACTGGAAGAATGCATTCCTGACAACGAGAAGGAGTGTGGCCCTGGTACCCAGGTTCCACAGGTGGTCTGCATCAACAGTGATGGTAGGTTGATCTGCCAAGTTTCTATAGCTTGGTATCTGTTTTATCTGTGGAGCAGGAAATATCCAGGAAAATGGAGGATTGGCCCTAATCCATTGAGTTTCTGCCACATGCACTAGGGGCTGATTGTCCACTGTTATTTCATTTTGTTTTTATTTGACTCCAGTGATCCTCTGTTCTTCAACAGAATGAACAAAAGCTATGTTTTGAATTACCTGATGTTTAAATACAATTCATGTTGGACCAAAGAAGAGAGAATACATTTTAGGAAAAGTTAAAACTAAAGCTAGCAGCTATACAAATGGACCTGTGGATCATGGCCATTGTATCATTCAGACTACACAGTACTTCAAACGATGGCAGTAGATTAAAAACGTATTGTACATTCACAATGTAGAATCTACAGCCAGATAAGTCATGGTCAACCTGTGGCTGACTAATATGGTTTTATGTACAGCAAACATGACAATGTTGTGTTGATGGTGATGTGGTGATAGAGCTGGGCAAGGTGGGTGGAGAGACATGAGTTTGGCAGGATGGTTGGGAGTTCTCAGAAATACGGCATGAACCTCCGTGAACATTTGCAGTCCGATTTGCCCTCGTCTGTGTGCATTTTGTCATTCTGATGGGGAAGGGGTTTGAAAAGAAGCTGGGACTGAGTACCAACCATGACCCACCACCACCATCACCACAAAAGCACCCAGAAAACAGACAATAACTGTTGAAGAACTAGATCCCTCTTGGAGTCCCAGCACACACACACACACACACACACTCCCACTCCCACTCCCTCTCTCACTCCGTCACCCCCCCCACTCCCTTGCCCACTCCCAGACCCAACCCACAGCATACCATGAGAACTCAGTACTGCTGCCTGCAATTCACTCTGACCCAGTGCACACAGCACTCACTTTACCTGTTGTTGTTCTCACTTACATTGGTGGTGTGCGTGCGTGCGTGTCACAAGCGGGCAATGCACCAAGGGAGGCATGTGCTTGCTGGGTGGCTCACTGCAGGCATGCCTGCTCAGCTGCCGGCACTGCTGCCTCTCCTCTCACTCCACATGCAGCTTCCTTCCCTGTGATCACTGCTGCGTGGTGCACTTGGCCTGGGCTGGGAGCTCTGGAACCTCCGAGTGGGATAGTCAGTGGCTGCCTGCCTCTTGCCTGCTCTGGGGACCCCCGGCCTCACTGTAGCTCTGGCGCACACAGCTATGGCTGGGCGGAAGTGGCTCAGCAGGCTGCTCACTTGGCCAGTCCCTTCCCCACTGCTACAGCCACACATGGGACTGGAGAAGGTTGGGTGGGCTGGCCACACTCAGCCCTCGGCCCCTGGCTGCCCCTGGGAGGAGATCAGGTGGGCCACAGGCTGGCAGCACTCAGCCCTCACAGCCCAGTCATGCTCATTTGCCTGGCATGGTATGGGCCAGTTGCAGGACATAATTCAGAAGTTTTGGGGGCGCCAGGAGCTGTGGGGGACCAAATGTCCACGTGGAAGTCTGGGAGGAAAGCGCTGCTTCCTAACATTTTCTGTAAAGCTGGTTTGACAGACTATGATCTGTCAAATATTGTTGTTTCCGGTGCCACCATTGACTCTTATCCAGAAGTTCCTCCAAAGGAATAGAAAAAAGAGGATGGGTAGAGAGGAGAAATGACGTTCATAAATCTAGGCTCAGAGTAAATACAATTAGATATATACTTAGTATTGCTTAGTTATTTTCATGCATGCATCAACCTTGTTTTTAACTCAATAGGGAGAATTTCTGTTAGCATTACTGTAGTGCGCTCAGAACTGTCTTTAAAATGAAAATGACAGGGCAAGTTGGACAGCAGAGCTAGGAGTCTTGTAAATGCCTCAGACAGATTGAAGCAAGAGGTCACCTGGTATGCATTTAGCCATTGCACCAAATGTTGTTTTGTAATTAAATTGGGCAGGGGGAATTGGAGTTGATTACTTGTGCACACAGAGCTGTATCTAGTTTTGCACTGTGGCTCCAGATTTTGCTTTATAATTGACTTGGAGCTCAACTGGGAAAACTAAGAATTAGAGTGTAAGCTTTATTTTCATGTAGCTAGCTAAGCGCATCATATATCCTTTCCTTAACAGTACTTACTCCCCAAGGTGAGTTTTGCCATGCAAGATGATACAGTCATTCAGATCATATCCATTCCTTATGCAGAAGTGGCGACATACCAGCTCTGCATTCCTTTTTCTATCTCGTATTAAAACGAGTCATTTGAAGGAACAAAAATGTTAATCTTTGGAAGCATGACTGGGAATGCACCAAACATTTTGGAATCTTCAGTGCAAAACTTTTAGACTTTTTGTTATGCCTTAGAAATTACAGATTCTCATTGTGCTGAATTAAATGGTCACCTGACATCAACTTGCTTAGAAAACTGTACCTGTCTTTTGAAAAATCAGCGAATACAGCATGGAACAGCCAGTGAGAGGTCTCTCTTTTTACAGGTCACCTGAAAAACATCCATTTTCTCTGTATCCAAATGAACTTGTGTTGTCATGTGTGCAGTTTATTTGAGCTCGCGAAATGCTGATGACACCATGCAAACGCAAAAAATATTAGGCAGTATGCAACACTAAGGCAGTATGCAAAAGATCATTGCCTTAGTGGTATTATATGTAAATGGGAATTGGAACCACTGGTTGGGAGGATAACATGGCTTCATTCTCCACAATGAGTTGTCATGTGGTGCTCCCCGCAAATGCAATTTCCATGCTTTTAAGAGTGTGTGTGAAAATTGTGAGTGCCTTAACTCATCTTAAACCAAATGGTTTTTGAGAATATAATGTAATACAATACAGACTGGCCTGAAAATTCTCCTTTAAAAATGTTTTTGTTTGTTCATTTAGTATATTTGTATACTGCCCCAAATTTGTATCTCTGGGTGGACAAATATGACATAAATACAACATTAAATTATGTAAATTTATTTACGACATAAATTAATTCATTAAAACTGTTTAAAACAAATGCAGATTTCTAAACTAGATTTTAAAATAAAGTTAAGATTTTGAGTGAGCAAGTGTGTTTTAAGCGTCATCTTAAAAACTGCCAGAGATAGGGAGGCTCTTACTTCAGCAGAGTGCATTCCATAGTCTTGGGACAGCAATGGAGAAGGGCCAACCCTGAGTAGCCACCAGATGAGTCAGTGGCAACTGTACTTAAGAACATAAAACAGCCCTGCTGGATCGGGCCCAAGGCCCATCTAGTCCAGCATCCTGCTTCACACAGTGGCCCACCAGATGCCACTGGAAGCCTACAGGCAGGAGTTGAGGGCATGCCCTCCCTCCTGCTGTTACTCCCTTGCAACTGGTACTCAGAGGCATCCTGCCTTTGAAGCTGGAGGTGGCCCACAGCCCTCCAACTAGTACCTTTCCTCCATGAAGTTATCCAAACTCCTCTTAAAGCCATCCAGGTTGTTGGCTGTCACCACATCTTGTTGGAGAGAATTCCACAAGTTGATTATGCATTGTGTGAAAAAGTAATTCCATTTGTTGGACCTGAATTTCTTGGCAGTCAAATTCATAGGTTGATCCTTGGTTCGAGTGTTATGTGAGAGGGAGAAAATTTTCTCTCTATCCTCTTTCTCCACACTATGCATTATTTTATAGACCTCTATCATCTCTCCCCATAGTCTTCTTTTTTCTAAACTAAAAAGCCCCAGGTGTTGTAGCCTTGCCTCATAAAGAAGGTGCTCTAGGCCCCTGATCATCTTGGTTGTCCTCTTCTGCACCTTTTCCAGTTCTACAATGTCCTTTTTTAGATGTGGTGACCAGGATTGTACTCAGTACTCTTAAGTGTGGCCGCACCATAGTTTTTTATAAGGGCAATATAATATTAGCAGTTTTATTTTCAGTCCCATTCCTAATGATGCCTAGCATGGAATTGGCCTTTTTCACAGCTGTCACACATTGAGTCGACACTTTCAAGGAGCTGTCCACCACAACCCCAAGATCCCTCTCCTGGTCAGTCACTGACAGCTCAGATCCCATCAATCACTGACAAGGATTAACATAGACTTCTTGCAGGATGAAATGGAGCTCAGCTCCTCACCACAGTCATTATCTGATAGTAAGAAAATTTTTAGCATTTGGATAGCCCCAGCCTGGCCTTTGTGTTTCTTTTGAGTACCCATTTCACAATACAATGCTAGATTGCCTCTTCCTTCACAGAGCAGTTAGCAGAGGCAGTCATGAGACCTGGGTGTCAGTTCACCTTGAGTTCAGGCATTAATTGATTCCTTAGTAAAATGGAATCAGACACATGCCTGAATTCCATATAATTCTGGGTTGGTACCTCTGGGTTTAATGTTGGGGTCAGGGTGTCCCCAACAGTCCAAACAACAGCTGGAGGGCCAAAGTTCTGCAGCCCTGCTCTAGATGTTTCTGAGTAGTAATTTTTCAGAAACAGTGGTCTGAGCAGACGTCAGAGTCACAATGTATTGTACTCTGATTAGTGTCTAAATTTGGCAGGAGTGGAGATAGTTACTTAATTGTGCAGCCACATAACTGCACTATGAGGTGGTGACCAGAACTGTCAAGTATTGTGTATCTTGAAGAACACTCATAGGCATGCCAACCCTTTAAGTCATATCTTGTCTTGCAATTCCCTGGGCTTTCTTAATGGTGATGCTCAAAACAAATTACACAGTCTCTAGCTTTCATTATTAAAGAGGGCATTTTTAGCCCTTGAGGTTTCCAAGGGAAGGGCACAGCAGCTGATGAAGACGGCTGCTAAAGCATTGCCCTTTTGCATATGAGTCCTGTTCATATAAGAGAGTTAACAGCCCTTCTCTTTCCCACCAACTTGCATGTACAACCTTCCCTGACCTCTACTGCTGTGGAAAACCCTGCATTTCTGAGCATGGGTGGCCACAGGTACAGTATCAAAGAAGAGCAGGATAGATATTTTGGGACACTGGAACTTGGTGAAAGGAAAGATGGTGGCGCAAAAGTTACCTCTTTTGCTTCTTTCACTGTGTGTATGTGTGGTTTGTGTTTTCCTCCTCTTTCAATAATCTGGAGGATCAGATTGCTTACAGAGCAAAGAGACACCTCGTAAAGTGGTGACTCTCTCATATTTAGCAGGGGGAGAGCAACTGGCCCTATCCAGCCCCAGCACAGCATCCCTCCAGTGGTTGTTGCTGGTATCTGCCTTATGTTTCTTTTTAGAATGTGAGCCCTTTGGGAACAGGAACCCATCTTATTTGTGTATTATTTATTTTTCTGTGTAAACCGTTTTGAGAACTTTTGTTGTAAAGTGGTATATAAATATTCATAGTAGTAGCAGTCGGAGGAGGATCACTGAAGAAGCCCAGCTGGTGTGGCCATCATCAGAGGAAGAGGGAAGGTGGGGCAGTTGCATATCCCTCCCCTGCCCCATGCTGCCCCCAGCACTTCAGCACTGTTTACAACTTCCCATCTGCTGTAATAATCTCTAGTGGCTTCAGGTGACAGGCAATATGAAGCCTGTGACTATTTGCAAATGATCTGCTTAGATGTTCATTAAAGTTTGCATAATTGTCCCATGCCAAGCTGCACAGAACATGGCAGCCGTGAATGATATCGTAAAGGGAGACAGGTACAAGATACACGCTCAAGCACTGAGTTTGCATAAAGCAAAGGATCTTTGCTTAAGACTTCTTTATCTCAAGTGATTCCTGTTCAGCTGTCCATATCCGCAGCCTGTACTGTCTGTGACTTAACTCAGATTAAACAGCCAGAGTTTAAAACCAAAACCTCAAATAACACATGATCAAAGAGGCATAAGCACTTTAAGTGTCAATGTATGTCTTGGCTTCTTTTTGTGCCCTGGGGTTCTTCACTGCATGTGGAAAGAATCTAGCATTTTAAATCTCAGGATGGGTGCTGCTGTATGGTCGCTTCATTGTTTTACCACAAACTAAGCCTATAAAACAGATCAGTATCTCCTTTCTCCTGCTCCCTGCATCATTTAATGTGTTTGGAATATAATTAGCTGGGATATTATGTTTAAACCTGAGGTCTCTTATTTTACAATTAGGCTCAAATAGCAGTGTCTGTGGGGGGTGTTGTGTATAATTAGGGATGAGCATGTCTATTCAATTTGTCGTAGAGATAGGAGCCATTACAGCCATTCAGACAATACTGAGATAATAGATTTATTCTCCAGAGTTACTGCTGGAGGCCTTTCCACAGTACATGACGGTAATCAGAATTTTAATTCAGGCTGGGGTTGGCAGGGAGAAGCCCTTGACAGTTGGTATCCTAAGTTGTCATCGTAAGGATTATAATATACTTTCATGCATGTTATTACTGTTAAAAATGGGACTTCACCCTTCTTTGGTGACAAGGAACAGTTCAGACAATTTTAACTTCTCAGCCTTGGTATTCAGAGCTGCTTCTGTTAAAAAAACAACAACAAACTGTTGTTTTTTCTTGGCAAAGGCTGAAAAAAAAGGCTGCAAAAGCTGATCATAATTCCTATCTCATGGATTAGTATGCTAAAGTTCTCAGGTGATGGGCAAATAATTTCCCATGCTATAGATCAGGGATTCTCAACATTGGGTCCCCAGATGTTATTGGACTTCAACTCCCATAATCCCTAGCCCCAGTGGCCTTTGGTTGGGGATTATGGGAGTTGAAGTCCAAAAACAGCTGGGGACCCAACGCTGAGAATCTCTGCTATAGATCAACCTTTGTGAGGAGGGAACATACAGTGAATGTGAAATGTGCATGCAAAGCTTAAATGGCATTATTATGGGGATCCTTTTTGCCCTGAAATATTTTAGGTATTTCATTTTGAGAGGATTTATTGGCAGGGAAAGAAGCTGGTTTGACTGCTGTAATAAGTGAAATCTGTGTGTCTGTGTATCTGTGTGTCCTGTTCAGAAACTTTACCAAGAGAGCAACTTTCCCCATAGGTGCCTTGCTGCTTGACTGTTATCTGCAGACTAGAATGGTTGTGCAAATGCTTTTTGTGTCAACCATCCGGTATGCAAACATGATTCGCATATAAAGCATAAAATCAGGGGAATTAGCACAATATTATTTTAAACAGAAAGGACAGAGGGAAAGGAGGAGTAAGCAATTCAAGACCATCAGAAGAGATATTTGATGATACCCATGGCTCACTTTTTATGATGGACCTTTTGCTAACACAGGAGATATAAATATTATTGTACCTAGAAACAATGTTGTTTCTGTGCTGATAGATGGAAGAAATAACAAAACCACTTCATTAACCTGGTGGGAACCCCCACCCCCTGCAGGCTGGTCATGTTATTTTCTTCCATTCTTTTTTGCTGATGGTATGACATTTCTTTCTTCAGGATCACAATTTTTGTTGAGTTCTGATTAGTGTGAAATCATTCTTTATCTGCCATGAAACAAGAGAACATCAGTAACAGCAAGAATAAAGGCCCTGATATGTCATTTCGTTATAATGTTCTTGTAGCTCCAGCTGATGGACAGTGCAAGATCTGAGGACCTTAGAGTCTGAGGCATAGTTCCGCATGCTAATTTTCCAAACCATGGAAAAAACCGGGACGAGAAGCTGTAGATGAGCTATTTTATAAATTCGTGTAAACAGGACAGGGGTTACAGGAAATCTGCTCAATAATTTGTACAAACTGTTTTCAGATGAGCAGTTTGTGAAACATAGCCCCGTAATTGGTTCTTTTCGCCATAATGAAAAGAGGGGAAAGGGGTGGAACATCTAGATCAGGAACCAGGTAGAGAAGGGAGCTTCTCCTTTGTGTAGCTCTCAGAAGGGTAGAAGGAGCAGTATTGGATCCAGTGTTCAGGCACAGTACAGTTCCAGTGTCGATCAGATCCAAACAAATATCTGGCTATCTGGCTATGCACATTTTTGTGAATTGGTAAGACTGCTTTAAACTCAGTAACACTCTTCTACAGCTTCTTAAGTCTGCCATCCAAATGATTTGGGAGATTTAGGACATAACTGCAGAAAAAGAAAATATATGAAATGTTTCACCTGGGCAATAGCTTCAGTGCAAAGACATTCAGAAGCTTTGATTGTGCGAACATCTGCTCTGATTTCTGGCTCTTCATGGCTTTAAAATCTGGGCAAATACCCAGTTTTGTAAATATATATATATGGCTGTCACATCCGCAGTACATTAAAAGGGGGAAAAATTAGTCTCACTTTTTTATTTTCCCCGCTTTATCATCTTTCCTCTTCCTTGCTGTTCCTTTAACAAGTTATCAGCCCCAGAATGCTGGAATAGGTACCCAGTACCAAATTATGGTGTACAATTACAGAACATATATACACTTGACAGTAGGAAGTCAAAGGTGCATTGACACTAGAGAGTGCAATGCAAAGATGTATCAGCACATACAGATAATCAATGTGGTGTAGTGGCTAGCATATTGGAATATTGACGAGGGAGATTGGGGTTCAGATCTCTACTTTGCCTTAAAGCTCACTAGGTAACCTTGTACCCGTCATGGTCTCTCAATATAATCTAACTTCCAGGGTTGTTGTGAGGATAAAAGAGGGGAAATAATGTGTTCCATCATTAGCTCCTTGATAGAAGGGCAGAATCAAAATGTAATAAATACATTAAAATGCATAGGGAGAATATACAGTTCTAGGATTAGATTCCTCAGTAGTAGTGCAAATAATTGTTCTTTGAGACACTGGGCCAGTTTGTATGAGATGCCTGCTGGTACACATGATAAAGAAGATGTTTCACCAAGAAAGTGCCCATCATAGTGTCAGCAGAGGGTGCACCTGATGTGCTCTTGGAGCATCCTTTTATTGCGTGAGGGGGGTGTTCATCCGAATGGCTTCTCTACATGTGTTCCGAATGTTTGCACTTTCAGCACAATCCCTTCTTTATCACTTGTGCCAGTGGCTGTTTCTTCGAACTGGCCGTTTTTGTGTTCTTCTCTTAGAGGGAAGTTCAAGATACATTAGCAACTGGCTAACATACAGAGCAAGGATGCACCAGTGCAGTGAGAGAACAGCCTAACAGAAGTTCCCAGCTAACTGCACTGATGCAGCAGGGAAGTGGCTTTTAAAAAATGCCTTCCCCTTCCCCAGGAAGCCATATGTGCCGCCCAGAAATATGTCGCTGAAGGCTGCACAACCCTAAGGCACATTTTTTCAAGTGGCACAGAGGGCTTCCTAGGGAAGGGGAGGGCATTAAAAAAATGCTGCTTCCCTGCTGTACTGGTGCAGGTAGTTGGGAAGTTCTGTTAAGCTGCTCTTTCACTGCACCGATGTATCAGTGCTCAGTATCTCAGCCAGTGATTTAGATGGACTCTTGGTCTGTCATGGTATAATTCTATCTATCTGTCTGTCTATCTATCTATCTATCTATCTATCTATCTATCTATCTATCTATCTATCAATTTATACCTCGCCCAAACTTACGTCTCTGGGCGGCCAACAACAATTAAAACACATATAAAAGTTAAAACAGTTATATAAAAGTTAAAACAATACAATAATTTAAAAACCATAAAATTAAACTAACAGTAATTTTTTAATTAAAAACCTGAGAAAGCTTGGGTAAAAAAGATGGTTTTCAAATGTTTTTTAAAATTATAGCAGCAGTTTAAATAAAAATAATGCAGCAGTTTGTCCTCAACGTTAATATATTTAGCATATCTCATTTTGTGTAGGTAAATAACCATGATAAGTGATACTGTAACAAATCTTTGGTCAGTAATAGAGATTATATGGATACACGTTGATTAGTGTATGCTACCCTGCCCACTCCCACACAGTGCAGCTAGAAGCACACTAATGTACGTGCAATGTAATCTTCTAGATTAGCACTATCAGCATTTTTACGTTCCCCTCGCTCTGTTCTGTTTAAATGTGGCCTATTGGTCTGATAGATTGATCTGTTTTGGTCCCATGACTCGGATTGATTTTCTTCCCCATAGAGCCCATGCCTGTCTTCAAACTTACTTTCTCTCCCCCCACTTCATTTTTATCGAAATGACACTTGATTGACTCAGACAAAGGGAGTAGCATGCTGTGCTTGGTTATGATCAATACGCTGGTGTTCACTGGTCCTTATCATTCTCAGTATGGCTGCATTAACCAATGAACCCTTAAAATGTTTCAAGTAGTCACCAAACCATATAAGAGAAGCCTACTGATATTGGACACAATGGTGTGCTGTTTCAGTACATGCCAGCTATATCAGAAACCACTGACCATTGACATAAACATCATGCTGTTTATGTGAATTAAGATTTAGGCTATGCTGATAAGTAGCAGCAGTTTCTCTAGAACAGCTTTGGCTTCTAGGAAACTCAGTGATGCTAGATTTTTGCTGCTCAGAAAATGCTTCCTATAAACACAAAGCTCCTCTCGGGTAAGGACTGCCCCATTCAGTTAAGTGTTGGGGGTACAGCACATGCATTCTTCCTGATGGTTAGATGAAAAGTCCTGAAGAACTCAAAAGCTGGACGTTCACAACTTTGTGTCATTCCAGTTGGTCCTAAAGAAGATATTAAGAGAAAGGAAAGACTGTGCTGTCGAGTCGTTGTCAACTGCTAGCGATCACATTCCATGTGATTTTCTTGGTAGAATGCAGGAGTGGTTTACCGGTGCCTCCTCCCACACAATTAGCCACCTAATGGAGCAGTGGGGAAGCAAACTTGCCTAGAGAGCAGGAAGCTGTTGGTTTGAATCCCTATTGGTGTGTTTCCCAGAATATGGGAAACGCCTATATTGAGCAGCAGCAATATAGGAAGGTGCTGAAAGGCATCAGACTGTGTGGGAGAAGGCAATGGTAAACCACTCCTGTTTTCTACCAAGAAAACCACATGGCTCTGTGGTTGCCAGGAGTTGACACTGACTCAGCAGCTCAACGTTTCCTTTTCTTCCCACACAGTATGAGATGATACCTTTTCCAGCACCTCCCTATATAACTGCTGCCCAACATAGGTGGCTACAAATGTATTGACTAGGCGCAGTCTAGGTGGGAAGCACACCAGTGGGGATTTGAACTAACAGCCTCTTTCACTCTTGGCATACTGCTTCCCTGCTGCGCCACCACAGCTGATATTACCAGACTAATAAAGTTAACTGTGTTCAGTGGTGGCTCAACCCCTCTGTGTGCCCAAGGCAGGGCACCATATACTCTCCTTGAATGCAACCTCCTCCCCCTCTATCCCTTTGTTCTTTAGTGTGTGTATGTGGGAGCCGGGGGCAGAATGGCATCTTGCTGCATCCATAGGCATAACTATAGGGGGGGCAGGGGGGGCATGTGCCCCGGGCACCACTTGGCAGGGGGCGCCAAAAAGTGCCCCCGCCGATTTGCCGGGGAAAATTTTTTTTTTAAATTTTTTTTAAATTATTTTTTGCAGAGCAGTCCCCCCCCGGTCCCGGCACCCCCCCCATTGGCATTGCTCATCCAGCACTGGGCGCTGCGGCGTCTTCGTAGTCCAAGTCTCTTACTCTCACTCCCCAGCACGCCCCGCCACCAGTCGCGCATGCATTGAGAGGAGGACACGCACCAGAGCAAACTTCCTGAACAACTCCCTCTTCTGAACAACTTCCTGAATGCCCGAACCAGTTCCCCTTTTTGTTCATTCAAGTCCTTCCTCCCCTATAATCTAACTACGTTTTAACTGAAATGGTTCAGGGAGGGGGAGATGGAGGGATGTGGAACCTTGGGTTCCACATCCCCCCATCTCTCCCTTCCTGGACTTTTTCACTATGTAATGCAAGCTAATTTAATTATATGTCATCATCAAAATGGATTAGCTGTTTCAGCCCATCAGGAAAGTCTAAACCTCCACCGATTTAATTAACCAGACTGAAAATCAGATGAACAGAGAATGTTTTAATGAAAGGTGGTATATAAATTTAACAATAAGTAAAACTATCATTAGGAGCAATTAGCGATTACTTAAACATTGGTGCTGCCAAGCAATTTGTAAATAAAACTAGAAGCCCTTTGAAAATAAGCTGGAATTAATTGTAGGTTGGGCAGGGGGTGAAAGTATATACTTCTAAACATTTATTGTTAAATTTATATACCACCTTTCATTAAAAACAACCCCAAAGTGGTTTTGTTTTAGTCATGGATTTTAATTTTAATTGCTCTTTTTGTCAGTGTGATGAAGATTAGTTAAATCTGAGTGGTCTTAGGCAACCAATGTTGCATCTGAAATGCCATTTCATTTTTTATTGTCATAAATACTCTCCAACCAATTTAAATAGCAAAGGTGTATATTATCGCTTTATTCAATTGCAGGGAATCTCAAAAAAGCAGGATTTGCAACTAAGGCAGTGCATATCTTCTCTAAAATGGCCCTTTTATGGTTTTTCTAACTTTGAAATCGTAACATAAAACAAAGCATAAATGCATAAATGCTTTCCCCTCCTTTTGAAACCTTTTCTGGTGTAAATAGCGCGTGGTTTTGGAAAAGGTGTGTCTTTCTTTAACAGCGGGAGAATAAGGAGTCTTTAGCACTATCACCCTAGTCCCTCGAATTACTTTGGAGTCCTTGGTTTTCGTTTTGTTAAAATACAGTCACTCACAAGGGAAAGTCAAGAACAGAACCAGGGCGCGAGGGAGGGGCATCATAATCATAATCATCATCACTGCATCATAATTCTGATGTTTGAGATACAAGACAACTTCACAGGGTTGTTGTGAGGAAAAACCTAAGTATGTAGTGCATTTTGAAATTTTTGGTAATTTTGGTAATTTTTAAAATAAAAGTTTTCTGAAACATGTGTGTCAGTCAGATGTAGGGGGGGGCGGCAGGGGGGGCGCAATTTCAGTGCTTGCCCCGGGCGCCGTTTTCCCTAGTTACGCCTCTGGCTGCATCACAGATGCCCCAGTAATGTGCTCCCTGAGGTGACTGCTTCGCCTCACCTCATATAAGGGCCATCCTTAACTATGTGGATTCTGGGTGCTAGTAGGGGTGTGCATGGAACCGTCTGGCTCAGTTCGGTTTGAGTCCGGACCGGCATCGAACGGAACTGGGCCAGTTCGGTCCGGCCCCTCATTGAACCCCCAATCCTGGCCCGGTCCGTGAAATTTTTGTTTTTGTTTTTAAAATTAAATTACATCTTAATTACCTTTAGCCCCTTCGGGGGGCTTGCTGAAGCTATGGGTGTGTGTGTGTCCGCGCGGTTTCCCTCTCCCCCCACCGGCCTTCTTCATCATCTCCGTGGCCCGCCATGATGCCTCTGAGTGCCAGTTGCAGGGGAGAAATGGCAGGTGAGAGGGCACGCCCTCAACTCCTGTCTGTGGCTTCCAGCAGCATCTGGTGGGCCACTGTGCGAAACAGGATGCTGGACTAGATGGGCCTTGGGCCTGATCCATCAGGGCTGTTCTTATGTTCAGGTAAAACTGAACATTTTTGGCCCTTTCGGGCCTCTGTACGAGCGTGTGGCCACCATTTTGGCAGCCACCGTGCGTGGGCCAATGCTCTCTGCGAGGCCGTGGCATGCGCGTCAGCTGCATGCTCGACGTGCATGCGCATCAGCTGCATACTCGAACGGAGGCCCGAAAGGGCCAAAAATGTTCAGTTTTACCCGGCCGCGGCGGGCCGCGGCAGTGATGAAGAAGGCCAGCGGGGGGAGAGGGAACCCACATGGGAACCCCTCCCCCATGGCTTCAGCAAGCCCCCCAAAGGGGCTAAAGGTAATTAAAATGTAATTTAATTTTTTAAAAAAACAAAAAAATTGCGGACCAGCCGGACTAGACCCGGCGGTTTGGTTCCAGTCTGACAGAACCGGGGGGATGGTTTGGTTCAACCCCGAACCCCCGGACCAGACTGCTGGACTGTTCCGCACATCCCTAGCTGCTCGACCTCTTCATCCTCTTTCTTGGGACTACAGTACTAACAGGGGTGATGGAGCTGTTTTGTAAACAACAATTAAAAGCACCACATATCTCTCATGTCATATTGTGCTAAAGACAGCCAAATTGACTGTAGTTGCAGTATTTCTCAAAAAGAAAGGCAGTTACTTTTTCTCCCACTCTATTGTTCTTTTTTCCTGCACTTCCCCTGCAGAACTTTCAGATAGAACACATTATGAAGGCAGGAAAAAATGGGTTATCCCAGCTTGAATGCTGGAGGATATTACATTTTAAAATATATTTTCCGAGGTAACACGGTTATGGAAAGTATTTGTTTCATTCACTTGCTTAATATATCCTGCTTCTATGTCTGGCAGATGGTGCAGTATTTTACAACTAAAAATAATTTTTTTTTAGACTGAGAAACACTATTCCATTCCCTGCTTTTACAAAAAATCTGTTTGTCAAATTTAGACTGTGTCTACATAATCATAATCCTGATGGATGATGGTAATATAAAGGGAGATACATATGCTTTCCCATTAAGATACCTGACAGTGGGATTTGAGAAGATATTAATATATGGAATCCAAAATATGTATCCATTATCTTTGCTAGGATTATATTGTGTTTGTATAAGCTCAATCACATGAATTGATTTTATGGGAAAATACAGCTTTACATTTTAATTTTTATTACATTATTCTTTTTAATAAACCAAACCTATTATGTATTAAAAACTAAAAATGCAAACAATTATATTGAGTGTTGTTGATGCACCACATATGAGGAAACAAAACTCTACCAAATATGCACTTGTTCCATTAATTGTATATATTGGTGGGGAGAAGAGTCCTGATGTTGCTGGAAGACTTTCCATTTCTGGTGACAAAGGAGGCAGAAAGCAAGACTTGAACCAGTAGTACAATAGTAGTAATACAGTAGAGGCACCATGGCTGACATTCTTACTAAAGTACGTCTTATTGAAATTTAGTAATCCTTCAGTAACTCATTCAGAGTAAGTCATGAATAGTTTAGTCACTGGATGTGAGCCAGTGTCTAGACTAGAGCATGGCTAAAAGTAGTCAGTGGGGATGGAGACCAATAATGTTATTAGCCGACACTGGGCTGTGTTATTTACTCTTTAGGTGTTCCTGCCCTGCTTCTGCCAATGCAAAGAGATGCCCCCTAATAACAGCAGGCTCCCATCACTTCAACCACCAAATCAGTTCTGCTTTTAGCAGTCCTTGCCTTTACTCCTGGCCACACAGACACTGCCACTGTCCATGAATGTCCAGCACTCTGTGGAAATACCCATACATGAATTCCTCACACTCCTTGAATATCCTATTCTCTGCAAGAAGTGTGGTACACAATCTGCAAAAGAACAAATATAATCTTGTCCACTGGTACTTAACATGCAGCCAGCTAATCCCTGCATCCGTTGTGTACAGGGCTGGGAAAATCTGTGTTGACTCTTGGTCCTCATTACCAGTGAAAACATACTTTCCCTTCCAAAGTCATTTTTGCCTATATATGGCTTGTGTATAGGAGCAGAACGTGTGTGGTTTTTTTCAATTTTGATAGCCAGGAACAGTATTTCTTCGAGCAATAGATCTCTTTCGAGTTGAATGTATATCTCACAATTGCTAGTAATTATCCTTCTCCCCTGTATTCTATTCTCCTAGGTGAAATATTTAAAGTAGTAGGGGACTTTTATACAGTTAATTATGCTTAGTACTGTATGTGAAGTTATCCTGATTCTGCACATTAACTGAAGTCTATAATTGCATGAATGTGGGCCAATTTGCAGCATTCTTAATGATGGGTTCTAAACTGTAACGTCGACATGTGATGGACATGCATGAGGAATCTATGGCCATTTATATCTCTGTCATGTGCCCATTATATCTTTTTTGGGACACTCCCCCCCTCCTCATATTTTATGGTGCTCATTGGGAGGAGGTACCAGTATACATGCAGCCGAAACACTGCTATGTAAAGTGTGACTTTGCCTTCTGTGTTTTAGAGTAGCAGTCTTTGAAATTTACAGTTGCACTGATTGTGCTCAGAAGTGAAGTTGGAACAAAATCTGGTTATGTCGTTGTGATTTTCTGCATTAAGTTATTCTTAAATCTATAGAGTTAATTTTTTCCTTGCACAGAAATACAATTTTATTCTATTGCAATTACTTAATGCTATTGAAAACAGTAGTGCTTTGAAAACTAACTGATCAGTGTCCTGAAAATAGCTTAGATTCTCATCTGAAATCATTCAGCACAAGGGTACACAAATAAAATGTAATATGTGGTTGATTTTAAAACAGATGCATTTATTGTATTTAACCTTCTAGAGGAACATTTTTAGACATCACCAGCAGATGTAAAACACCCTTGATTTCTTAATTGAAATCAATGCCATTTTTACTTAGTCTTCGTAACAGGAAATGACTTAAGAATATTAACTATCAACTAATTAAGACACTTAATTAAATGCAGATGCTACTTAACAAGTAATTGAGTGGAAGAATATGAATAGGGAATCAGCAATTCATTAAACACATACAACTAACAGAGATGCTTAGCTTGGAATGCATCCTTTTTTCAAAAATGCCTTAGCTAGTAAAAAAGAAAGAAAAAGTGTTTACACTCCACACATTTGTTGAGAAAACATCCTGTAAGGGCTAGTTCACATTTTAAATGTCTTAGATCAATATTTCAAGTGTATACCTAACAGTCTTTGAATGGGACAACCCTACTTTGAAGAAAATATTTTTTTTCATTTTGACAAGTTTTTATCTTTACTGCTGTGCTGAAAACTTTGCAATATTTTGGCTTGTTTTACTTAATCATTTTTGAACTGTCTGAAATCTTCCCTATGTCGTCATTTTTAGAGTTGCCTAATAAAATATTCATCAGCAGAATGCTTATGCCATTATAAGCATTTCCATTTCCAAATGCTTCAGTATTCCTGAGACTCCCATCTTTTAGGATAGAAAAGTATCAGTTCTTTTCTGTCCAGCAGCAAAGTTGGAACAAAATCATTTAATACATCTTATGAGATTTAAAAACATCTTGCCATTCCCAGCAAAGGGCAGCCAATTCTCAAATCAGCATCTAAACCTGTCCTTGGCCTGCAGATATGGAGGGCTTCCAGAGTCTCAGGTATGGTGGCTTTCACCAGCAGTAATATCTGGTGAATCTATTTTGCATTTAGAATAGGCTGTTACTATTACAGTGCATGCAAATGAGATGCAAATATGCAGTAATTTCATGGAAATTGGCATAATGTTTTACATTGAGTTACATAAACATTGGCAGCTATGACCCTCAACTCAAGAGGCCTTCTGGGAGCCAGTATACTTGGAGTTTGCTACACTCCATCAATCACTTACTGCTACTCTATTGGCCGTGGAGCATAGCTTGAAGGTATCTATAAACTAAAATAGCTTTATGGGTTTCCTAGAAAACATAGGAGGAGGATGTCCCACCCATAATTTGGTACTCTGCTAATTGCATCCCCAGTCCCAATGAAGACACGCTTAGTTGTAATAAAATAGGGCTACTTTATTAATGTACAGTGGAATAAGACTTGCAACAAGACACCTTACTAACCAGAGTGCGGGTACTCCTCCCAAGTGGGACCGCCTCTTAGGGAGGGCTGTCCCAGACCAGGGCGAAGGGCGGGGTACTGATTTGATCAGGCGCCAGGTCGTGACTTCCTCTCACCATGATGCTTTACCCCACTGATGGGGCGGGGGGAGCAAGCTAACTCACCCCCAACTCAAGCCACCACACTCTGAGCTGGTGAGTCAAGCCATCCCCCGAGTGGATTGGGGGCCCTTCCCAGCCCTCTAGGCCTCAAAAACCCTGAAGGGCTGGTCCTTGCCCCCCCTCACCCCAAATGGCCCTCCAGCCGATCACCTTTAATCAATCTACCTACCCAACACCCGCACTCTCCTGCCACAAAAGTGGGACAAATCTGCCTCATCCCGTGCCTGCTTCATGTGACAGGGGCATAACCCTGCCCTCTGCCTCATTGTGCTGGTGCGGCAGTAGGAACCGGCAATACACGAGTTAACCGTATCCAAAGTTCAGAGGTTTTATATAGTGGCTCAGCTCAACTTTGCAGCTTGAAATGTATGCAATTAATATAAGTAGAAAAAAAATAATGTTTTAAAAGTTAGGATATTACATTTCTGTTTGGGTAGGTTCAAAAGCTGCTTATGGCTTGTAAATTTCTGCTCCCACATTTTTATCCCAGCCCTGCCCCCTTTTGGGCTGCTTTGATGTCATTTCATAATGTATAAATAAATCAGTATGTCATATGGTCATATTTTTGTTTAGAAAGGATTTTAAGACTTTGCATTAAAAAACCAATCTTCTTTTGTCCACTAAATAAAATATTATTGTCTCCTGGAGAAGCAAATTCTAGGTTGTATTAAAAATGTAAGAGAACAATAGAGCTTGGCATAGAGCCACCTACCCATCTTTTCACCAAAAAACCCAAACATGCTAATTTCTCCTCAAACTATTTCTACTGGACCAGCTTAAGGGCCAAACTAGAGGTGCCATGAATCACATTGTTTGTCCTTGCACTTTCATTGTCATATTTTTCTTTGTTCACTCCATTTCTAAATGCTTCAGTAATGCTGAGGCACCCATCTTTTAGAATAGACAAGTATCAGCTCTTCTCTGCCCAGCAGCAAAGTTGCTAGGATCAGGAACATCAGGATCAGCTCAGCTTGGGAGTACTCCTGGACCCAGGCCTCACCCTGGTATCTCAGGTGGAGGCCATGGCCAGGAGTGCTTTCTATCAGCTTCGGCTGATTCGACAGCTGTGCCCATTCCTCGAAGAGGATGACCTCAAAACAGTGGTGCATCAGCAGGTAACCTCCCGGCTTGACTATTGCAACGCGCTCTACGTGGGGCTGCCTTTGTACGTAGTCCGGAAACTTCAGTTAGTTCAGAATGCGGCAGCCAGATTGGTCTCTGGGGCAACCCGGAGAGACCATATGATGCCTGTTTTGAAACAGTTACACTGGCTGCCAATATGTTTCCGGGCAAAATACAAAGTGCTGGTTATTACCTTTAAAGCCCTGAACGGCTTGGGTCCAAGATATCTTAGAGAGCGCCTTCTTTTACATGATCCCCACCGCACATTAAGGTCATCTGGGGAGGTCCGTCTCCAGTTGTAACCGGTTCGTTTGGTGACGACTCAGAGGCGGGCCTTCTCTGTCTCCTGGACTGTGGAATGCACTCCCAGCAAAAATTCGTAATCTTGATTCTTTACTGTCCTTCAGGAGAGCCCTTAAAACCTATATGTTTGGCCTGGCCCTTCAGGGTTTTTAATCAGTTTTTAATTGTTTTAATGTTAACCTGGTTTCCAGGGTTTTAATTGTTTTGATAGTTTAATTGTTTTTTAAGTTGTTTTAAATTGGTATTTATATTTGTATCTCTGTTTTAATTGTTTTTAATGTTTTCTGTTTTAATTGTAAACCGCCCTGAGCCATTTTGGAATGGCGGTATAAAAATCAAACTCAAATAAATAAATAAATAGATAGATAGATAGATAGATAGATAGAGAAGGCTTCAGCCTTTTCCCATCCTGTAGTACCAATCTGGATTGAGAGGCTCATGGCTGTCCCAGGAGGGAAGCTTCCATTGGCATCGACGGCAGCTTCCCACACAGGGCAAATAGCTTCCATGCTAGCTCTGCTGTAGTCTATAGCAAAGCGGGAGGCGGGGAGGAGGAAGGAGCTAAGCTCGCCACTGTGAGCGGTGGGCTTTTAAAGGTAAAAGGGGCTGCCACCGCGCCCCATCCTGCCACCAGCAGTGGCAGCCTTTTAGGGGACAAAAGGGAGAACTTTCCCCTCACCTAGTCACTCCCCCTCCCTGCGGCAGCTACTGCCACCACAAAAAAAGGAGGGGGGCTTTCCTCTCTCCCCCTTGCCCACAGCTATTGCTGCTGCTGCGGCCTAAAAAAAAAAATGAAGTAAAGGAGGCAGGAGAGGAACTTTCCTCTTGCCCCCTGCCGCTTCCAACAGAGGCAGAGACATGGCAAAATTTGAGGAGCTGCTGCTCCTCAAATTTTGCCAACGTAGGCAGATGCCTCCTCTGCCTCCTCTGCCACTGAAGTCATGTCTATGAGAAAGGAAAGTTATACAAATTTAAAGCTTAATGAACTTGTTAGCTGCCTGAGTACCATTAATGGGAGAAAGGCAGCATGCTAATGTTGCAAGAAATAAAACAATGTATCTTATTTCTATCCCATTATTCCTTTCAAGAATTCAGGGCAGTGTACACAATCCATCTCTTCATACTCGCAACAATCCTGTGAGTCCGGTTAGGCTGAGAGAGTGTGACTGGTCCAAAGTCTCTGATGATCTTAATGACTGAGTGGGAATTTGAACACGGGTCCCTCCTGTGTTCTACCAAAGTCAACCACAGGGTGCTGTGGTTACCAGGAGTCGATGTTGGCACGCTTTACCTTTACCTCCTTGTTCAAAGTCCAACACTCTAATCACTGTATCAGACACTAGCTTGAGAGTACACCTCTGGATGCACTCCAGAGACATAAGTTTGGGGTGGTATATAAATGTGCTAAATAAATAAATAATAAACAAATAAACTGTTCTTACCAATGGGATTTTTCTTGAAACAGGGATAGGGCTTTTAGCAGGAAAATGATGTTGATTTCTCGGGGTACTGCATAATAGTTATTTGCCACAGCAGAAACTTAGCTGCCATATACAGACGCATTACGCATGGCACCCCTAATTAGTCAAATGAGCATAAATATACATAAGCTCAGTTTTCAGCATGATACATCACCAACAACTGCGTTTATTCCATTTACACTGGTACCATCCTTGTGCCTTGAGCTCCTCCCATCCCCTTCCTATTTATCAAATAGCTATATCTTGTGCCACATCTCCCACCCCATGAGCAGTTCACCTTCAACTAAAAATGGATGGCATATCTCTCCGCTGGAGGTAAGCGGCAAGTGGCAGAAGTCAGCAGTCTTTTAAAAAGGCAATAAAGACGATTAAATTCAATATTATAGCAGCAGACATGATTCCAAAGGGGAAGTAGGATTGGGGGATATTTGGTTGACATTTTAACATGTGTGCACAGTGTTGTTGTGCCTTTTATGTTTAACCATATTATAATAACACTATTGGAAGTGGCTGGCTTATGCTGGGATTCCTGCCAAAGGGTGTGATCTTTGTGCTGGAATTACTTTCCCAGCACATAGTTGATTGGTTCCTGGTAGCATTTTACATTATGAGATAAAGTATGGGGCCCACAAAGGTCAAGTTGTTCATAAAATCATTAGCAAAATATTAGAAACAATTCAATCTAAACAGCATTTACCCCCCAAGAGATGAAGTTACTGTTATAAATTATTGCCTTGTTCCGTTCTGTTGCCTGCAGTCAGATAAGACTTATGTATGGGTAATCTGGATTTTAATATATCACTTCAGTATGCAGTCAGTGACAGTATTTCATTGCCTTTAGGCAGTTTTTTGTTTTTAAAGAAGCTATGATTACAAACCACTGTATTTTCCATATGCCAATCAAACGCCTATCCTAGGAGAAAAGATTTGGGAGATTCTATAAGCTCTGGTGTGAGTCTTGATACCGAAGCAGTCTATCTGTCTGTTTCTATCAAACCCAGTCTCTAAGATTTCATCACATTCTAGTGTGACAAAGAAATAAAATACCTTCCCACAAACACACTCCTACACATGTTTGTTCAGATGACATTTGTATTTTCAAAGGAATGACAGGAAGGCCAGATGTTTTATAGAAAGCAAATATTACATTTAGCTCACTTGGTTTGTTGGATTTCCTGTGCTCCACAACTTATTGACTAAACCTCTGGCAAATAAGCAGTTATTTATCAGTATTGACTCCTGCTTGAATGTGTTAGTTGCAAACTGTATTTTGTTTTACAAAATCAATTTTTTATTGTATCATGGCCTTATATTTTATTGAACATTTCAGTGTCAAATGATTTCTCTGACATTAGCTATTATGATAGAATGATTGACTTGATGGACCACATCACAATGTAATAAACTGTCTCTTTCAGTTCCTGTTGTTTGTATTGAGACTCTATGAGTTGGAAAAAAGACTCAAAGAATAGTAAGCCATACATAATGCTATCAAAATTTTCCGCCACCCATATAAGCCAACTACATGTTGAAACCGAAACTTAACAGGAACAATTAATTTTCTCAGCATTTGTAAGTGGGTTTATAGCTGCTTGCTGATGAAACTTGACTGAAATCTTTTTTTATTTGAGTTTTAAAATGTAACAAAGTGACTTTTGCTATCCTCACAGAAGGTCAACTCCTAAGAGCTTGTGGGAAATGTACTTTGCCAGTGACTCCCCTGAGGTCCAATATTTCTCTTGAGAGGTTTGCTTTAGGATCTTCAGTCAGATGCAATAAGTTACACATCTTCTGGCTTCAGCTTGGTTAACATTACTTCTTGGTCGTCTTTATCAGTATGTTGAGTTTTTCCTTAGGGCAGACCTGTATGTTTGCTCCTTTCTCACAGTTATATCCAGAGCTCGTCAACAGAGTTTCAGATATTGATAGAAGAACAGAATGGCCTAACCCTCATCTTTGAAAATGTGTTTGGTGTTATACATGGAGAGCTAGTTGTCCTACAAGATGGATATCCTGAGCCTAGACAAATTCTGGGGAAGAACATCCCATTGATTTTGGTGGAACTTACATGTTATGCAAACCTCACTTTTGTGCAATGTACAGTTTGTGAAGTGCCTACACATTTCACAGACCTCAGTGATCCTACTAAAAATGCTCAGATTCCTCACCTATTTTGTGACTGCTATTGGTGGGGGCAGGGAAGCTTAAAATCATCATGGCATGGGTTAAATGTTCCTACACATTACTCAACATAAAGTGCAGGCCTTGGTGACATGCTCCTGGCATGCTTAATGTGAAGCTCCAGACTTGTTTCCACAAAAGCTAGGATCAGGCTGCCAATGAAACAAAACAGAGTAGTTTATTTTTAGGTTTTAATATACAAAAACTTAAACTACTTACACAAAGTCAACTGCTTGTGCATAATTAATCTGTGGACTTCTCTCATGGGATGGGGTGAAGGCCACCTGCTTGGATGTCTTTAAGTGGGACTTAGACAAATTCACAGAGGACAGGTCTATCATTGGCTGCTAGTCTTGATGGCTATAGGCTACCTCCAGGCTCAGAAGTAGGATACTTCTAAATACCAGTTGCAGAGGAACAGCAACCAGAGAAAGGACATGCTTTGATCTCTTGTTTGTGGGTTTCCTAGAGAAATCTAGTGCACCACTGTGGGAAGCACGTTGCTGGACTAAATAGGCCTTGGGCCTGATTCAGCAGGCCTGTTCTTATGTTTTTACTGCAAACCATTAAGTTTGCAATCTAGGAGGCAGGTTCTTGTAGCTAGTGAAATCCAAATTAATATGTAAAGTCAGTGAAACCTTCCAATTAAGGACTTCACAAGATGTTCCAGTGACTTTCATGTAAGATGCAGTTTGAGGGACCTCGTTTTGTTGAAGAATTTCACTAAACAAAGCTGTCTTTGTTTTTAATAGCTCAAAGATTTTTACAGTGAAATAATTCCCATGGGGACATTTAGCACTTTTAAAAATAGGTTCATGTCTTCTGTTGGTTTAATCCAAACTTTCTTTGCTAATTCTTGGACTAATATTTTTAAAGGATAAGTATGACTCTGTCCTACATTCCCACTTCAGCACAACTTTAAATGCATGAGCGCCTCCAAGTACTGTAACATGTACTTCTAGCATCAAGCCCTGAAAGCCACAATCACTTTGATAACTAATCGGTTTACTTGTTTTTACAAAACAACAGAATCAAATTTATTTGTGTCCCCATCTGGGCTAAGACTGTTCAGTTTAAGTTAAATTAGCAATGATAGACTGCTGCTGGTCTTTTCTTTCCCAGGAGAAGAGGTTGATAGACAGCTGTGTAGAGATGCTATCTATCCTGTTCCCATCGTCTGCGAAGTTCCATGCCCAAAGGATTGTGTTCTCAGCACATGGTCTGGATGGTCCTCCTGCTCCCACACCTGCTCAGGCAAAAACACTGAAGGAAAACAGATGCGTGCCCGCTCTGTCTTGGCATATGCCGGTGAAGGTAAGGGCATCTCCTTCAGCAGTCTTGATATATGATTATGAATATTTTATTTTCTCTTTTGAACATTAGCGGGAATAGAGGAAAACAATTGCCTTAATATTACCTTCTTATATGCCACTGTACTGTTTCTGGTTTCTAAAAAATATTCAACTATTGCTGCTAATAATATTTCATGAGTAATCCCTTCTTATTGCATGATTATTTTGAAATTGACGTGAAAGTTGTGGCTGCTGGGGGGCACTGCCAGAATGTGGCTGCCAAAAGGGGCTACTACAGGGGCACTGCCAGAAATTACCTTGAATGTGGGGAGGATTTCATGAGAAGAGACCTTTTGTATCCTGAGGTTGTAGATGGCTCCCACCTTAGGCCATTTCAGTTGCAATTCATATGCTTAACTTTTCATGGATTAGGCTTACTGAACATGCAACCAGACATGGTAATAGGGACATTGTTTAGAAGTACATCCAGAGCCTGACCCCAAGTAAAGAGAAGCTAAGGAAAGGAATCTTATTAGATTATCTCTGGCGGAAAAAGATAGGAAAGAATTGGAAGCACGTCTAAATGGGGCTTACAGTGCTTTTGTAGTTCTGAATTCTTCCTGGGGACTGATTTTATACTTGCCTGCCTTGGTTGTGGTAATGGTAAAATGGGAAGCGCTGCGACTTCTAGCATGCATGTAGCGATTTATGAAAACAAAGGTTCAGAGCACTTGGGGAGAAGTGGTGCTTTAGATTTTGGGTTTCAAGGGACAACTTTGCTCATGCGCCTGAGCCCAGAAAATGATCTGGGAGCACTAGGAGTTAAGCAGGTTTGAATATGATCTGTAACCTGGATGGAAGGCTAGTGGGAGCGCCAGGTAAGAGCAGGCTATACATATAATAGATAAATAAAAGCAGTTACACATACTTTTACTAAACTTGGGCCTTAGAGACTGCAGGGCATTTATGAATAAAAGATTGCCTTCCAGAACTGTAATATCATTTTGAAGTAGCTGACATATCACTTTAGCCTCTTAGATTACATTCTGAAATCAAACCATATCAGTTTGGATTATAACATTGGCTTCACTTCAATCAAATTTGTTGTCGTCTTTGTGCCAGTAAATCCATTATGCAGTTTTGTCATGTTCTGTCTGACAAATAATGGTGTCTCTTCACCTTCAGCAGTGCATGGCAATGTTTTAGCCATTCTAGCAGGACGTATCATGTCATTGTTCCTACAGGCAGCAATCTACTGGAGGTCATTACCAGACTTTGATTCACATTACAGGTTATTGCTCTTCCTATCCACACCCTGGTTAGCAAAAATATGTGTCAGTACAAACTCTTCACTTTGAAGGGCCTTTATGGGGCGGGGTGGGGAATTTCTACAGAGGTTTGAAAGACAATAGCCCTATTCACATGTGCATGTGTTCAATTCACATATTGAACCCTTTTTCACAATCAGTGAGAAGGACTTGGTAGAGGAAGGTGGTGAAGGCTGCTCAAACTTTCCTTTCCTGCGGATGATCCCTCGTTGCTCCCTGGGTGGGCAGATTGCCCACCCAGACGATTGCCAACAGCCACCCAGCAGCATGGAGGGTCAGGGGACAGGCTGTGTCCTCCTGGCCCTTGGAACTCCCACAATGCACTGTGAGAGTGTGTGGTGCATTATGGGTACCCCAGCAGCGTCAGCTAAAAGCAGCCGTCGCTGCCCATGAACAGGGAAAAGGGGTTAAGGGAGCAAATACATTTAAGAGGGTGTCTGTGCAGGCAGGTTTGCCTCTTGGCAGCTGCAGCTTCATGCGCTTGGCTGCCTTAGCCTGCTCGTGTGTGCATGCCCTCACATGGTTTTTTAATGTCCTCCGTTAATTTTAGATCCTGCTCAGGCTGAATCAGGAAGGCTCCAGTCTGAATGCATATGTGCACACACTGCCTTGATACTGCCGCCCAGAACAGAATTCGTTCCACACACAGTTGAAAAAAATTAGAAAGAACACTAGTGAACAGCCCCATTGTATGTGTTCAATGCACATACAATCTGTGTGCAGTGTACTCATGCACAGATCTGTATTCACATACAATTATTCACCTGTTATGTTGAACACACATACAGCAGTATACTATCTGTTCCTGTGTTTGAAAAGGTCTGTACCCAGGTTACTACTGCTGCTGCTGCTACTACTTAGTAGAACAAAAATTTCTCAAAGCAGTTTACATAGAAAGTGAATAATAAGAAAAAGATTCTCTGTCCCCAAAGGGCTCACCGTTCAAAAACACAAAGGTAGTCATCAGCAGCGGCCATCGGAGGGATGCTGTGCTGGGGTTTAATCGGGCCAGTTGCTCTCCCCCTGCTAAATGTAATGGAAATCACCACTTTGAAAGGTGCCTGAATGCACACACAATGTAATGTCTGAATAGGGCTAGTGTTGAAGGGGAGAGGAGAAGGAATGATGAACAGAGTCAAGACTGAGATCCTGTTCCAGATGGACTGTGTCTGCCCTGATTCCGCCTGCAGTCGTTTGAGCATGCATACTTCCCCCTCTCTAGTTTACAGTCTACATTAGGTGGAGAACACACGGACAGCAGGAGAAGGCAAACAAAATTTGTGAGTAGTAGGAATGGGGTAGTCAGTGGTTGAAGGAAGCAGGCACACAGGGGAGAGTGGGGTCATGTTCGCCCCTTTCCCTAGCGGCCCCTTCTGCACATCAGCCATGCCCCCTGTGTGTGATGTCACATGCAGGAGGTGTGGCCAGCAGCTGGAAGGGCCTGTGCAACCCTCCAGAACTAATTTCCCAGCCAGCTTCAGTGACAGCTGAGTGTTTTCTTCATTCTCTCCCCCACTGAGGGCGAGCGCGGAGAAAACGCTCAACCAACATTCAAGTCAGCAGTGAATGAGGCCAGAGCTTGCGGAAGGGGCAAGCCAGGCCACTCCCAGTAGTTCTTTGAATCTGTCCGCCCAATTATAGCTCTGCCCCAGAAAGAACAAGGAAGTCAAGTTAAAAGGTAGTTCAAGGGGTGTTTGATTAAACAGAGGTAATTGAAGTAGATGAATGCTGGAAAGGGAGGTAAGCAAAGACCACATTCACTCTCTTTACTCTTCCTGCCATCTTCTTCTATGCATATTTAGCAGGAACTATTGTTCTCCATATATGAATTTCTTTGCTGATGTCACTGTTTTCAGTTCTATTTTGTCTCTGTCCCCTTCTTCTCCATTTATCAGGTCTTTCTAAAAGCCTAGTGAGAGACATGGGCCCACTTCTGTACTTCAAAACGTCTGTTATCCAGTCCTTGGATAAAACTCCACCTTCAAGCCCTTGGCGTCTGACAGAACATTCATTTTTAAAAAGCTTTTTGGAACAGAAAGTGGGAGTCTGTTCCAGGCATAGGTTCAGTGCCTCTGATTTACGAAGCACAAATGAGTCTGAGATGTTCTGTTCTAGTTGCTTAATTTTACATGATGTTAAGGGCTTGGGAGACATACACAAGCTTTATAAAAAGTAAAGTTGGGCATTAAAATCTTTTCATGTTATAATTAGGGCTCTGGACATACATTGCATGCCTTTTTTGTCCCAATTTGGAACCCTTGAGGTGTCAAAAAATATTGCTGATTCTGGAGTTCAGCAGCAAAAGGGCAAATTTAAATTAGAAAAGCTTTTGGGAGATATTTTAAAAACGGGAGAGGCTAAGGGGTAACAGATTTTTTTTGAGTCAGTGGAATCATGCCAGAATATAGTGACTGCTATGAGAGGAAACACAAATCCCTCATCCCTATCTTTTAGACAATTAGAAACCCTTTTAGACAATTGGAATCAATTCCATTTTGAATGTGTGAGCCACTCTGGCTGTGTAAAGTGGTAGTCAGGTTATGTTTCAATCTAATAAGTGGAAAAAAGATGATCATCCTTTCCTAAGGCCAAAGGTTTATGCGTAGTTTGGCTAGAATTCTCAAGGCAGAATAATTTGGTGGTTCAGTAGCATACTTGCATCTTTTCTGTGCTCAATCTCTTTGCTTGTTTTGAAGAATGTAAATAATTTATTACAAATGCTTTTTGTGAGTATCTGAGCTCCTCACAAGTGTCACTGTCAAGCTAATTTATGTCACACAATAAGATAATAATTGCCTGAAAACCTAAAAAGACAGCAAACAGTAGTAATCTTATTACTGTTGAGCACAGCAGATATCAAATATGTACAAGCCTGCCCACTAAAACATGCATATACTCTGGCATTTGGTCATCCATTAAGAATGTTCAGACTGTTTTCCCCCACCCCACTTTTGACTACTTCATTGGCCATATTCCCTATATCAGTCACGTTTTAAGGCTTCTTTGCATGCGCACCTTTGTTGCAAGCTAAAAATTCTTTTTCCACATATGCTGACCAATCAATTATCTGTGTATTTTTGTGTACTATCAGTTCCTTTCCCCCTTTCTTTCTTTGATTGTAATGTGTATGACCCTTGCCAATTATCTTACTGTCTGTACTGAATGTAATTCAGTGGGTTTATACCACCAGTTTTGGCGAACTGTTCCTTTAGAGCTTGTAGGTTTGAAAGGATAGTGCTTTCCTTTCATACCTTAGGAGTTCATACCAGGAGTTCCATGACTGAACTCTTTATGGTTTTTCTAAACACAGCTATAGCATAAGCGATCAGAGAAGTGACATGGAGGCACCCTTTCATCCTACAATATTTTCTCAATCTAAATTGTTCTTTTCAAGCCACTATTAGGCTAGGGCAGGCATCCTCAAACTACGGCCCTCCAGATGTTGCTGAACTACAACTCCCAGCATCCCTAGACACAATTTTTTGTGGCTGGGTATGGTGGAAGTTGTAGTTCAGCAACATCTGGAGGGCTGCAGTTTGGGGATGCCTGGGCTAGGGGATACAGGCCCGTATATCATGCCTATTTCGCCACTCTCCACTTGCAATGGAGCATAAGGTGCCTGCGGGTGTGATTTGGATTAGGAAACGTGATCTGCAGGAGTGCCCAAGACATTTTGCTGCCTGAGGCAAAGGAGAATATGAACCTCCCCACATCTGTGGATGCATGCTCAGCAGGCCATGCTGCTGAAATAGCGGCAATTATGCCACCAAGACAAGCAGTGGTGACAGGGGCAGTCCTCGCTCAAGTTGGTGGGGTGAGAAGAGGTACGCCCCAGTAGAGTGAGGAGGGGGAAAATGAACAGTGTGCCTGAGCGGAGAGAGGAAGGTTGGCAGCAGTGGAGAGGAAGGTGGTGTACATGGTGCTGGAAGCCTGGCACCTTGTGCCCTTGAGCCCTTCCCCATGCTTGCACCCAAGGTGACTGCCTCACTCTGCCTCATTAAAGAGCCACTCCTGGCCAACCTCAGTCAATCTCAGATTTCTCAGTCAAATTAGCACCTCCTCTCCCCATTATTCCATTTGGTTTTAAAAACAAAACAAAAAGGTCAACCACTGATTTCCCCATGTAACATGCAGTTTGGCCATATCAGTTTACCTTTGTTATTGGAATCCAGTTGTACTGCAGACCAGAAACAGAATTGGGCTCACCAATCTGATGTTATATTTTGTGTTTATATTTCCATCTTAAATCCCATTTTTGGCATGCTTATTTGTACACCATAAAGTCTCTCTATTGTCTTGCCTGTGCCTGCCTGGAACATGCATTTTGTGAAGAAAGCTTTTCTATAGCCTTATCACCAAACCAATTTTAGGCCTGAAAGCGTTTAGCTGATTAACCACTTTAATGAATCAATTCATGCTTTGATAGCAGATTAGCTACATAGTTCCAATTAATATTCTGGACTCTTGTATGGGTGTGTGCCTTCAGCTGTTAAAGGGTGTTAAAATTGATTAATTTTAATTAATTAAATACAAAACTAACTGATTGAGATCCCCTAGATGGAAAACTCTGCTATCTACTGGGATAGTTGAATATAAGACATTAAATTCCCTGGCTTACATCTCTAGAGACCTTTTGACTAGGCAGCTTCTGACCTAGGTTGCAGTTCTAAACAGTTTGGCCCAGTTCAGATGATCCAATCACTTGTTTGTTGGGCTATGAATGTGAGCCTCAAGAGCTCTGAAGCTCATTCACCCCGACCCTTTCCTCCTCCCCTCATGAACCCAGCTGTGAAGGAGGAATCCTTGTGAGTCAAATCACAGTTCTGTGTGTCATCGGAACCAGAGAGCTGTGGTTTAACTATGGGTGGCTTCATACATAACACAGCAGCTGTGGTTGCAGCCAGCCACCATAGCCCTGAGAGAATGCTGGAGCCCTGTGTCCTGTCTTGGCCCCAATCTCTGCATATTCTGCCCTACTTACAGGATAGGAACTGACACCTGCACCTTACAGATTTGGCTTCTGTACCATACACTACAGATTTGAAGTACAGGACAGATGTTGGAAACAGGGGAGATGTTGCAAACAGAGAAGGATATGACATGACTGATGTGTTCATATTATTATTATTTTATTATTTTACATTTTATATCCCAATCCCGCTCTTCCTCCAAGGAGCTCAGAGCGGTGTACTCCATACTTAGGTTTCTCCTCACAACAGCCCTGTGAAGTAGGTTAGGCTGAGAGAGAAGTGACTGGCCCAGAGTCACCCAGCTAGTTTCATGGCTGAATGGGGATTTGAACTTGGGTCTCCCCGGTCCTAGTCCAGCACTCTAACCACTACACCACGCTGGTGTATGATGTGCCCAATCTCACATGTCATTGCAAGAAAGTATGGCTCCTGCATATTTTCAAGGTTGCAGTAGTTCACTGCACCCTTGGCTGCTGTGTTTCGTGTGAAACCGTCCTATGATTTATGAGCCAGGATATTAAACTGGGATCAGATGAAGACTGCTCAGAATTAGTTCTCTGCCATTAATTCAAAATACAGTCCCTAGGCTGCTAACTGGAAATGGTTGTTGAGAACCTATCTGTCTCTGCAGTGCTGAAAGAGCTCCACTGGCTCCAATTCCCTTTCCAAGTACAGATAGTGCGTTCAAGATTAGCCGCTCAACAGCGGCAAAATGCTTCCGTTCAGGCAAATCGCATTCAAAACGCAAATAGCAAAGCACCCAGCAGGTGGAGTAGTCTCACGAAAACTAACAACCCAAAAAAACAGCAACTTCTTTACGCTGGATATATGACATCATAGCACTATATACCCTAGCAGTGATTAAATTCAAAACAAGGCATTGGAAATATGAACGGCACCCTGCTGTCAGTGTAGGGACTGCGGTGTCACAATACAGGAAGTGTGGAAGCACACTTCAGAGATTCGTTGTAATCTGTTGCAGGGTCTAATTTGGAGAGCACCCAGGTGAACTTAAATCTTTTTAGCACCAGGCAAAGGCCATCTTGATTTTTCCAGGCCTTTTAATGTGTGTTATGTTTTTATGCTGCTTTTAACTTTCACTTGCTCTGATTTTTTTTATGCTACTGATGTGGTTTTTAACATTATTTTGATTTTTATTTAATTTTAAGTTTTGCAAGCCTCTTTGCAAATACATGCATTGAAGGACAGGAAAGATAAGTATATGAATGAATGAATGAATGAATGTACTGACTAAAATCAGGTATAATGTATGCCTCCCATTATTGCTAATTAGCTCACTGCACATTGCTTTTGACTTCTGACATGCTCTGATATACTTTAACTTAAAGATTATTACTATTCAGAATTATTTGAACATTCAATATGGTCAAGAGTTTAAGGCCCTCTATCTATGTAAGACCTCTATCTGTATAAAATACCTTCATATCCATGAGCATAAAAACACATCATTTATGCTACCTGTAGCTTTGGCTTCCACAAAAGTATGATTTAATGCTTTGTTTTTATTGTAGCTAACTATACTTCTGCATCAATTTGTGGCTTCTTCTAGATAAAATAAAAAAATCCAATGTGAAATGTGACATATTCAATGTTTTTCTTAAGTACTCCAGTGGTCTGGGCTGTCCTTCATGCAGGTGAAGGACTGATATGATTTAATTAAAAAAAAATTCTGCAGAGAAAACAAAATGTCTGGGTTAAGACCATAACAGACCCCTTCTCCCTGATGTCTAGCTCTTTATACCCATATTCTCACAACCTGCGTGATTGTAGTTGAAGGGTTAGCTACAGTCGGCAAGCTGCCACAGAGTTAACTAGGATTAAGGTATGATCTGATTGTAGTTGCTGATTATAGCTTAATTCTTGTTTACTGTGGTGGCGGGACTACAATCAGTGCTAAAGCGCGGTTTCTTACATCACGCTCTGAAGGAAAGCAGGTGGCTCACTGATTGTAGTCGGCCCTTTTCACTATGACTGTGCGGGTTGTGAGAACATAGACTATGCGAAGGAATCTTTTAAAACTGGAAAACATTCAGTCATGTCAGCCCCCACCTGTAGCCCAAAGTGGTATAGCCCGGACCATACATTTACCTCAGTGAGAGCTAGGTTAAGTGCTCTAAATACTTTATTTCACTTGTTTTGAAAGTCCATGTTTTAGGAGCACACAATGGAATACCCAGCTTATTCATTTAGCCTGATTTTTCTCTGACTACAGCTGCAATACTTCTGTGTGTCTGTGTGTGTGTCACCATGTCCTTCTGCACTGGTTGATTCTTCTAGGAGGACTTCAGTGCCCCAATAGCAGCATGTTGCAAGAAACGAGAAACTGCAATGAACATCCTTGCACAGTGTACCACTGGCAGACAGGATCTTGGGGCCAGTGTATAGAGGATGTCTCTGTGTCAGCATTCAACTCTTCTGCTGGCTGGAATGGGGAGGCCACCTGTGCCGTTGGGATGCAGACAAGGAAAGTCATCTGTGTGAGGGTCAACGTGGGACAAGTGGGACCCAAAAAGTAAATATAATAGTTGTTCTGTTACCCAAAGCTTGGTTGTCCAAAACACTTAATTCTTTGCATTTGTCTTTTCTCTCCATTTAGTTTATTACAATGTAGCTCTATCGAAGTCTACACTTATAGGAATCCAAGTTATATTATTGTGGCGAATGAAATTCCAGAATCTCTTAATTTGCTCTTTCCTTCCATATTTACCTAGATGGTCATTGTTTGCTTTTTGGATTATAATGTTTTGCTTTTTGATTAGTGCAGATAGTAAGCTAAGGACAATGTGAAGAGATACAGTTTATGAAACAATAATAGAAAGATGTTGGTTCGTCTCTTGACGTTAATGTCACTTAATACATTTTTAAAGAGTAGAAGATGTACATTAATGTAAATGAGAACCATGTTTTAAACTACCCTTAATAGAAAGGATTTCGGGGATATGACAAAATCAATATTATTGGCCTTATTTTCCAAGTAACAGAATTCAGGTTATATTACTTCAGTTTAATTTGACCTTGAAATAAGGTTGGAGGCAAAAAAAGAAAAGAAAAGGCAATAACTTGGTGTAAAACACAGCAACAGTATAACCAATTGGTGGAATTTGGTGCAGACCAGCTGCATTCTGGGTGGAGAGCTGGTCTCGCAGTAGCAAGCATAAATTCTCCCCTTTGCTAAGCAAAGTCCACCTTGGTTTGCATTTTGATGAGTGACTACATGCAAGCACTGTCTGCTGTAAGATATTCCTCTTAGGGGACGGGTCCATAGCTCAGTGGGAGAGCATCTGCTTGCAGGTAGATGATGTTGGGTTAACTCCTTGGCATCTCCAGATATTTTAATTGATTGATTAATTGATTGATTGATTAAACATATTTGTATATTGCCCTCTACCGAAGTCTCTACGTGGTTTACAGGTAGGACTGGGAGAGACTCCTGCCTGAAACCTTGGAGAGCCACTGCCTGTCAGTGTAGATGGTCCTAAGCTAGATGGACCAATGATCTGACTCAGTGTAAGGCAGTTTCCTATATTCCTCTGTTACTGAAGGATCACAGAAAGATGGGTTCAGATGAACAACTGAGGTAGTGAGTAAGATGGGAGGCCCATCACCTGGTGACAATTTTGTCGGACTGTTTTGGTATGTCAGTGACCTATCATTTAAATTTCATTCTGTGTTTTTGTGTGTGGTTATTGCTTGGTTTTAGGTGTCCTGAAAGCCTTCGTCCTGAGACAGTTAGACCTTGCTTGCTTCCCTGTAGAAAAGATTGCATTGTGACTCCTTACAGTGATTGGACATCATGCCCTTCATCTTGTCAAGAAGGTACTCTTGAGTGTTTATTGGTAGTTGGAATTTTTCCATGTCCACACCATGACTGTTGTCACAAATCTTCAAAATCTCCGTTTGGAGATTCAGTGGGATTTAATCATACTTAATTAATGCTGCAGTAAACTGCCCAGAGGCAGAGGTTTGTGGCAGTGTACAAATAAGAATACAATATAATGATATAATTAACATAATATCTATATATATTTCTCTTAAATGTACCCGTCGCTAATCCCATGCATGGCAGCTCTCATAAGAATCTGTGTGCGAGCTGCCCGGGTGCGGGGGGAGCAAATGGGCAGAAATGGATGGATGGGCAAGAGAGCAGCACCAAGGAAAGCGGGAAGGTGGCGACGGGGTGAAGAAGGTGGTGGGTTGTATGTGAAGAAAGCAGCACTAGGGAAAGTGATGGAGTGTATGTGAAAAAAGTCATGGCTGGTGGGTGAAGAAAGTACTGGCAGCTGGCAGGGGAAGAAAACGGGTGGGGGGAGGGGGCTAGGGCCAGAAAAAGCTGTTGGCCAGGCAGCCGGCCAGAGAAAAAAAACATTGGAGGGGAGAGGGCTGAGAACAAAGGGCTGAGAACTAGAGGCGCAGATGCTCTGCACTCGGCCCAGCTAGTATATAATAATTGGCCTGAGTTGTGCCCAGTAGTCATTACAGTGTAATTTTTTTAAAAAATCTGTTTCGGTGTATATCTGTGTATATCTGGAGTAATACCTGTTGTTGGTTCTTCTGACTTTTGGCCTATCAGCGAGAATTTAGTCATCCAAAGGATATGAATTCCTTCCTTTAGTAGACTCTTAATAATAATAATAATAATAATAATAATAATAATTGAAAGGCTGTGGCAGAAAAAGACCAAAATAATCCCAGTGGTAATTGGCGCCCTGGGTGCAATTCCAAAACAACTTGAAGAGCACCTTAACACCATAGGGGCCACAGAAATCACCATCAGCCAATTACAAAAAGCAACTTTACTGGGAACAGCCTATATTCTGTGACGATATCTATCATAACAGCAACAGCATTGATAATAAAATTCAGCCATCCCAGGTCCTTGGGAAGGACTCGATGTCTGTATAAAACAAACCAGTCAATAACACCTGTCTGACTGTGTAAATAAATAAACAAATAAACAAATAAATAATAGTTTAAGACAGTGTTCCACATCTTCTGCAGCACTAAGAAGGTGGAAGAAGGGCAGTGCGCTTGCAGAGCCACAGGGGAATCGTTGCATGGAGGGCTTCTTCCAAAGGCCAGCACGGGCAGAGGGGGAAGCGATGTTGGCTGCTCTCCTCTCCCTCCAGAAGCCCTTTTTGCTTGCAGAAATATGCCCCTGGAAGTGGAAGTTAGGGTTCTGCATGAATTGAAGTTGCTCACCGCAGGGAAGGGAGCAGAAAGCAGAGAGCGGGAGCTTTTAAAAAGAGGAGAGCAGGTCCTTACCTGCTCGCTGCCGCCTCATGCAGCTTCCTGCTGCTGTGGTGCTCGCCCCAAGAACCCGTGTGTAGTGCCGGCACACACATGGCCTCCACAGACCTTGATTCGTGCACATCCCTAGTAAAAATGGAATATTCCTGGAAGTAAAAAGGGCTTTGGGGGGCAGGAGGGAGGGAAGCAACAAGAGAGGAGAGCTGGTCTTGTGGTAGCAAGCATGACTTGTCCCCTTAGCCCAGCAGGGTCTGCCCTGGTTGCATTTGAATGGGAATCCACATGTAAGCACTGTAAGATATTCCCCTCAGGGGATGGAGCTGCTCTGGGAAGAGCAGAAGGTTCCAATTTCCCTCTCTGGCTTCTTCAAGATAGGGCTGAGAGAGATTCCTGTCTGCAACCTTGGAGAAGCTGCTGCCAGTCTGTGTGTAGACAATACTGAGCTAGATAAACAAATGGTCTGACTCAGTATATGGAAGGTTCCTATGTTCCTCTTGTCCCTCCCTCTCTGCCCGTGCTAAGCTGTGAAAGAAGCCACCACACAGCTGTTCCCCAGCTGCCTTGCAAGTGCATGGCCCTTCTTACCCCCTCCTAGAACTACACAACATGTGGACCAGTGACGTGAATCCAAAGGTGTCATTCCATTCACAGAAGTGCAGTTTCTGACTTAGCAAAGAAGTGTTGTATGAGAAATAGGATGTTGTGATATTACAATTCTTGGTAGATTGCATTTGAGGGACACAGTCCAGAGGTGCAGATACCTTATGTTTATTTTACAAGCTTAATTAGCTAAGACATATTTTTCTTAAATGGGGGTGTGTGTTGTTTTTTCTCCTCCTTTTGCATATTTTCTTGGGGGAGATCAAAAGAGATGAAATTCTTTTCTTAAAAACCAAACATTCAATTAAAGTTAAGTATCTTATCTAAGGACATACTGCCAGATGTTTCATGCTACTGCTTTCTGTAGCATTACAACACCCTACATTTCTTTCCATTTTCTTCTTCTGCATTGTAATTATAGTTGCAGAACGCTGGTTTTTTTAACTGACCTACTGTTGCCCAAATATTTCTATCTTATCCCTTTTTTCTCTTTTGAGCGTAGCAGGAGGCATTCATCTTAATATGCACGATCATAACTGCAGTCAATAATATAATTCCTTGTTCCTGTGTGTTAATCCACCTGTGGTGTTTGGTGATTGCTTATTGCCACCTATTTCAAAAGGCATGGGATTGTTGTGCTGCAAAGATACCCTTTGTAGTTCACAGTTAATGCTCCATGTTGTAATATTTGAGACAAATAACAAGTCGCTTTTACAGCCATTCTGGTTCCTGATTAGAGTATTCTCTTAAATAATAAAGGATTAGACAGACTGAACTTGTAACCTTTTGAGAAACTGAAGAGCATGTGGAGCCTGGAAGGTTTAACGTAGAGCCTGGAAGGTTTAATGCGATGGCAGGGGGAAATTGAGCCTGTTCCTTCCAACATGGCAAACACAATGAAATACACAGTATGGTGACACTAGTGGCATCTGGTTCTGTTTTTCTCTACAAGCATTGTTGCATTCTCTTTTGTGTTTTTTTTAATATGCATATATTCATTGCACACACAAGAACATGTAGAAATTATGGAAATGTCCCTTCACATGTTGTATAACAAGATGGCACGTTTGCTAAATAAGAACAGCCCTGCTGGATCAGGCCCAAGGCCCATCTAGTCCAGCATCCTGTTTCGCACAGTGGTCCACCAGATGCTGTTGGAAGCCACAGGCAGGCGTTGGGGGCGTGTCCTCTCTCCTGCCATTACTCCCCTGCAACTGCAAATGAACCTTCTATCTTCTGTTTATTGTCAAGTAATATTAATGTTGCAATACAGGTGAAACTCGGAAAATTAGAATATCATGCAAAAGTCCATTAATTTCAGTAATGCAAATTAAAAGGTGAAACTGATATATGAGACAGACGCATTACATGCAAAGCGAGAGAAGTCAAGCCTTAATTTGTTATAATTGTGATGATCATGGCGTACAGCTCATGAAAACCCCAAATCTACAATCCCAGAAAATTAGAATATTACATGGAACCAAGAAGACAAGGATTGAAGAATAGAACAATATCGGACCTCTGAAAAGTATAAGCATGCATATGTATTCAGTACTTGGTTTGGGCCCCTTTTGCAGCAATTACTGCCTCAGTGCAGCGTGGCATGGATGCTATCAGCCTGTGGCACTGATGAGGTATTATGGAAGACCAGGATGCTTCATTAACGGCCTTCAGCAATTCTGCATTGTTTGGTCTCATGTCTCTCATCCTTCTCTTGGCAATGCCCCATAGATTCTCTATGGGGTCAGGTCAGGCGAGTTTGCTGGCCAATCAAGCACAGTACACTGTATACTTTTCAGAGGTCCGATATTGTTCTGTTCTTCAATCCTTGTCTTCTTGGTTCCATGTAATATTCTAATTTTCTGAGATTGTGGATTTGGGGTTTTCATGAGCTGTACGCCATGATCATCACAATTATAACAAATTAAGGCTTGACTTATCTGGCTTTGCATGTAATGCGTCTGTCTCATATATCAGTTTCACCTTTTAATTTGCATTACTGAAATTAATGGACTTTTGCACGATATTCTAATTTTCCGAGTTTCACCTGTATTTCCCTATTCTGAGAAGAAGCCCTGAGGATGTTTTCTATCTTTACCTTTCACCAATGCGGCACAACATGTACAGTGCATTTCAAGATGGTGGGTTAAAAAACTTCAGATGCCCTATCACAAATTCTGTAGGTAAGCAAGATTTCAGATGCACTTGGAGAAGTTCTAGACCAGGGATTCTCAAACTTGGGTCCTCAGGTGTTGTTGGACTTCAACTCCCATAATCCCCAGCCTCAGTGGCCTTTGGTTGGGGAATATGGGAGTTGAAGTCCAATAACACCTGAGGACCCAAGTTTGAGAATCACTGATCTAGACTATGGGTTTAGTGCAGCTAATTCAACTATTTTATACAATGGATGATGTCCTGACCAATCGAATGCCTGTGCTACATAACAAGCACCAGTGCTGCTGCTGAGTGCCTGACTAAAGCAGAACTGGTGCTTGCACTGTGGGGTGGGAGGAGTTCCACCAAAATCCCCTTCCCCTAGAAGGATGGAAATATGTCCTTGAGGTCTGCATGACCCTCAGGGACTTATTTTAGGGTGACAGAAAGTGCTTCTGGGGGAAAGAGGAGATTGACAAAATTCATCCCCTTCTGCACAAGTGTTGGTGCTGCATTAGTCAGGAATCCATCAGCAACATTAGTTAGGAATCCATCAGCAACTTCCTTAGGATGTCAGCCAAGGTATTTTTGCCACTAGTTACTATGATCACAGTATGATAGCCCAACTTCTAGGGAAAATGTGGAGAGTAAAATGTATTTTTGCCTTTATTTGCAGGAGATGTCACTGTAACAAAACAATCTCGGCATCGAGTCATCTTGCAGCTCCCAGCAAATGGTGGCCGTGACTGCCCGGATACTTTGTATGAAGAAAAGGATTGTGAACCTCCTCCTGTTTGTTCATTTTACAGGTGATGCTATTCATGGAAGAAAGTTCTTTCAACTTCTGACACCATAGAGTTTCTAGATATATATATATATATTTAAATCTAGAATGTATGTGATTTGGTCATTCTCCAAAATGTTCACAATCTAGTTTTAGTGAAGTGGGTTTCATCATTAAAGCCTTATTATCTTGTGGGGAGGAGGAACTATCTTTGCCACCTTTGGAGAATAAAGCAGCTGCAGCATTAGCTTTATAATCTTCTTTCCTCAGTCAGTACAAAGAATATGCAGTTATTCTGTGTGTACGGAAGGCTGCCACTTCCTAAAAAAATATTTAAAATCAGATAATTGATCATAACTGCTGCACAATTTAATGCAATGATACCAGTCCTTTTTAAAACATGAATTTCTGTTCCATAAATTGCCAGGATTCTTAGTTCTTTTGGTGGATGAGGCAGCTTTGTTAAGATTTATTTTTTTATATCAAAATATATAAGCTGCATTTCCAACCCAAAGGGCCTTCAAACTGGTAAACAACAGTTAAAAAGAAAACAGTCAAAATAATTCAACCAAATTAAAAAAAAAAACAGCAACGGTAAATAATAAAAATATCTGAGCAACAGATGGATAGGAGTATAAACATCCGGAAAACCAAACGGATACATCAGGGAAAACAGTCACCACTGAAGGCATGTCAAAATAAGAAGTCTTCACTAATTGACAGGGTTGGTAAGGAAGGATCAAATAGGCCTCTAAGGGTAGGGAGTTCCATTATCTGGGCAATACAATGGGAAGGACCCTGTCCTGCATTCCCACCCACTGCAGTTCTGGTGGTGGTAGTACACAGAGCAAGGTTTCCCCCAAGCCTGAATCTCCCCGTGGCTTGGAAGGATCACATGGGGAAAGGCCGTTCTTTCTTGATCGGAAGGCTAGAAATCCCTGATTTTAAAACCTTAGTTCATCCTTAACATAGCAACATAGGAAGCTGCCATATACTGAGTCAGACCATTGGTCTATCTAGCTCAGTATTGTCTTTACAGACTGGCAGCGGCTTCTCCAAGGTTGCAGGCAGGAATCTCTCTCAGCCCGATCTTGGAGATGCCCAGGAGGGGACTTGGAACCTTCTGCTCTTCCCAGAGCGGCTCCATCCCCTAAGGGGGAATGTCTTACAGTGCTCATACATCAAGTCTCCCATTCATATGCAGACAGGGCAGACCCTGCTTAGCTAAGGGGACAAGTCATGCTTGCTACCACAAGACCAGCTCTCCTCTCTTGATTCTTTTGGGTGGTTGGCTGGCTTTCTGGTTGCCAAATTGTTACTGACCTCTGTTCTTAACAGCTGGCTGATCTGCAAACACTGGCAGGTGATGCTTCTGTCTGCAGCATCAAACTAACATGGCCACCTACTGACGTCTACAGATCAAGCTGCTGTTAAGAGGCACAGAGCTGGCAATCCTAGATATCCTTAGTATACTGGCAGTTCACTATCTCTTTTGTAATAGGAGTTATTTGATGTTGCCCTAGTTTTCATAGATGTCATAAAGGTTACTAAATGCGCTAAAAAGTATTATTAGTATAGCTAATAACATGAATCAAAGAGAGATTCTGCAGGACCACCTTAACAACTCTGTGTCATCTTAAGACCCTTGTGGGCATAGTTCATGGCAGGCTCAGAATGAGTGTTTTTATAAGAGCAGGAGAAAGCCGTATAGTGACAAAGAAGCTTTCTGAGTCCTGATGTTAATTCCATCTCCTCATAATGGGATGTAGCCTGCATTTCACAGGCAATTTGTCATCTTAATTTAGCAATATAAAAATGGCTTGTTCAGACAATAACATGCTATGACTGCTTTCAAATGTCATGATTATCTCATGGCAAAGCGTTGGTGAATTCATCTCAATGTGTCCGGTAACATCAATCATAGAATATAGATGGTAGGCCGGATATTCTTTTAATCTAGTGTTAATATCATGATGGCTGATCTTCAGGGACATTTTCATTTTGGGGACTGGAAACAGGAAGTGTGGCAAAAATCAGGTGTGGATATTACAGGAGGCGCCTTGAATATGGTGGGGGGTTACATTCTATGATGATGTCTTGAATAATGAAACTGCCATAATCAAACCTTGGGCTTCCTTGATTGAGGGGGTTAGGTTTTTTGGTTGGAGAAAAAAGGCCCTGGAGATGTAGACAAACAGTGCTGTCAACCTTTTAAAAGAAGCTGGTGATGTTGGATTGCTTTCCTTTCCTTTTAAAATCCCCATAGGTTTCTTTATAGAGTTCCAATACAGCCTGTAATAGCATTCTGTGAATGGATCAGTTTCAAAGACCTTGCCAGCGGTCATAACCTCTGCAAGCACTTTAAAGTAGTGGTGTTGGTACCACCATCTCCTCCTCTTTCTTCTGTCCATCATCAATCTCAGCAATTTACTTTATGAGCTCTTCCAGTGCCTCCTTTATAAACTCATCTTAGAGTGATTGAAGGAGCTCCTCCACCTCATTTGCCTAGATATCATCCAAACCAACCCCAATGCTATGTGCAAGGTTCACAATCCTTGCCACTTCTTTGTCTGCTGAGGGAACAGCCTCAGCTGATGAAGAAGTGACCACTTAATGCCATAACTTCCTCCAGCATGCATTCCAGGTTCTTGGTTGTATCTCATCAAGGGATGCCTTTATGTTCTCTATGCAATCAGCTGTGTTGTAACTCTTCCAACAATCAGTGACTATCAAAAAGAACTCACTTTCTGTCAGATCCAGAATCCTCTTGAATGTATTGCAGTTGTGATAAGACTTGAGAATGTAGCAATGAGACCTTGGTCCATTGGCTGACTTAAGGAAGTGGTGTTGGTCAGTAGGATAGTAACTTCCACATTTGAGTGGACAAACCGCAGTCTTTCATGGTGTACAGGGGCATTATCCAGAAGCAGTAGAACTCTAAATGCAAGGTCCTTTGCTGTCAGATATCTTTCAACCTCGTGTATGAAGCAATTGCTGACCCAGTGCAGCAGTCACCCATGCACTCCTGTTGGATCATCAGAATACTGGGAGTTGGTGCTTGTTTTTCCATTTGAAGGCACGTGGGTTGCATGCTTAGTAAAGCAGTATTGGTTTCACAACACAGTCTCCTGCACCATTGCCACATAGTAAAAGAGTTGTTCGATCCTTGGCTACCTTAAGACCCAAAACAGTTTTTTCTTGCTTCAAAAAGAAGGTTCAGGATTGCATCCTCTTCCAAAATAGGCCTATCTCATCTGTATTGAAGAGCTGCTCAGGTCTGTATCCCTTAGCTTCAACAAGCTGCTGAAATTGTGCCAGGAATCTTTCCACTGCTTCATGGTCTGCTGGTGCTACTTTCCCTGCTACCTTTATGTTATGGAGGCTGTAATGGTATTTGAACTTTTCAAACCAGCCCGTGGTTGCCTGAAAACTGAGCCCTGGACTGACAGATGTTGCTTTTTGATCTTCTTCAAGCATCCGTGCTTCTTGCCTTACCATCGGTCCACTCAGTGTAACTTTTTTGTGTGCTTGGTCTTTGATCCAAATATTTAGGGCCTTTTCCATGCATTCTGCATGGGGGTCACAAGAATGCAATGCCACTTTAGCACTTTCAGAAGTGCTTGTCGTCACACTAGCACGGAGATTGTTTTCATTTTCGTGGATGTACTGTACAGTGGATTCATTGATGTCATAATGGCATCTAACAGATGCTACATTGTCCCCATGAACCAACATATCCAACAACTCCACTTTTTCACTCAAGCACATTGCTTTCTGCTGCCTTTTAGCACTCCCCTCATCAGTGTTCCCTGCTTTATGCTTGCCCAGCATGACTGTTGAGAAAAGAAAATTGTGAAGTTGCTGTGCAGAACAATTCTGAGCCCAGAGGACAGCATAACAAAATGTACACAACATTACTGCACAGTACAGAAAGCGGGGAGGGGCTATAATACATTGTCCACTGCATGTCTCTCTCTCAAAAAAAGCCTCCATGTTACACTCAATGCCCAGATCCTGAAAAAATTACAGAAAAAAAGTTTATCACTTTACAATACAAAAAGCAAAGACTATAGATTCTTTAAAAATCACTCTACAGTACAATAGGCAAATGCTACAGAAGAACAACACATACAGAGCCTGCCTCCTCCAAATAAATCTAGAAATAAAAGAGAGACAGAGAGTGTGCAGCACTGTACCTTGGCCACTGTAACTCCAGTGCACATCCTGTCTTCTCCCAAAATGGCTCCGCATTTCTTCCAAGCACCAACTACAGCACAATAAAGGAAAATGCAGGACAGAAAGACCACAGCAATGCTGCAGTACAGTACAGGGTGGGGGGCATCCTGGAAAAAGAGAGGAGTACACTGTTCCTTGTCCACTCCAGCTCCTACAGTAATGCCTCTAAAAACCTCCAAAATTGCTCCCAACTCTTTCCATACTGCCTCCACAACATCCCTGCCTCCTCCAAAAATGGCTCCAAATGGCATCAAACTTCTTCCAAACTCCTTCCACAACTCTCTCCTCTGAGGAAATGGACATAATGCAAACCAGTAGTATAGGATATGCCCACATAGGATATGCCCACAGCAACCACGAATGAGTGAAACTCCACCCTGCAATAATGGAAATCAGGTAATGATAGGTTGACCGTGAATAAGTGAAATCATGAATGTGGAACCCATGATAACCAAGGGCCCTCCTGATAGTTTCTTTCTCACACTGATGCCCAGTTCAGAAAATGATTTTCCCCATCATTTCCTTGCCAATGCAATATAAATACAAATTATTACTTATGTGTTACCTTGATCCTGATACTTATCACTTAAAATCTATTTGGAGATTACAACATAACTAGTTGATGGCTCTCTGAGGATGTAATAATCCTAGGGCTTGAAGCTGCCTAAAACGCTGCGCTCCAACTATTCAGGAGAGTCATAAGTCTTTTTCTTTGCTTCTTATACATACCGTCTCAAATATCAGTAATTTACATCAGTAGTAAAGTGCTTGGTTTCATTAAGAACAATAGTAATTTATTTCCCACTATTTGGCAGTGCAAAGCAGTATGCAAAAGATAAATACTTTACTGCTGGAGGTCCTGCTGGAATAAAATACTATTATGAGAGTAGATGCATGCACCCTTAGATGCAATGCTGAGGTACCCCTATGTGCTTAACACTTAGAACATAAGAAAAGCCCTGCTGGATCAGGCCCAGGGCCTGTCTAGTCCAGAATTCTGTTTCACACAATGGCCAACCAGATGCCACTAGGAGCCTACAGGGACCACATCCCATGGCAGAGAAGTCCGCAGATGAATTATGCACAAACAGTTGACTTTTTGTAAGTAGTTTAAGTTTTTGTATTCTAAAACCTAAAAATAAACTACTCTATTTTGTTTCATTGGCAGCCTGATCCTAGCTTTTGTGGAAACAAGGCTGGAGCTTCACATTAAGCATGCCAGGAGCATGTCACCAAGGCCTGCACTCTATGTTGAATAATGTGTAGGAACATTTAACCCATGCCATTTCCCCTTTCAGTTTCCCCCCCCCCCACCAAACTCCTCATTTTGGAAAAGTTTCCTTTTCTGAAATTCAAAATGTCTGTGTTAGACTTCCTTGGTGATTCACTCCTCACATGTATGCTGAATTTGATTGATTTATAAGACTGCTGTAATGACGACTTGGTAGTGCTCCAATCACTTCTGTGATATCTGTTTTCTGTCATAGTAATCTTTGTAATTTTTGTATTTATAAAATTTCTGATTGCACTATGGTCACTGTGCCCTAAGGGGTCCATGACACTGATATCATGCACCAGGTCCTGGGTGCCACTCAGGATTAAGTCCAAGGTCACCTTCTCTCTGCTTGGTTCCAAGACCAACTGTTCTAGGGCACATCTAGAAATGTGACCTCTTTGTCGTTACCTGACTGTGAATTTACCCAGTCTATGTGTGTGTAATTGAAGTCACCCATTATTACAGCCCTGCCTCTCCTTGACGCCTCCCTGATTTCCTGCTGCAACTCCTAGACACTGTCAGCGTTTTGATCAGGAGGACGATAGCATGTCCTCAGTAGCACGTTTCCTTTCAGGCCTTGTATTGTCACTCTCAGGGTTTCTGTGGAGGACTCCGGTCCTCCTAGGTTTTCTAGCTTGTTAGATACTATCATTTCTTTAACATACAGTGCTACTCCACCTCCAAGGTGCCCCTCCCTGCCCTTTCTATAGCGTTTCTATCCAGGGATAACAGTGCCCCACTGGTTTACACTCTACCACCATATTTCTGTTATGCCCACTATATCTATTATTTTGTTAGCAACCAATAACTCGAGCTTGCCCATCTTGGTTCAGAGGCTTCTGGCATTGGCATATAAGCACCTATATGCTGAATCTCTTACCTGGTGTATGCTATCTTTCTTTTGATTCTTTGATTTCTTTGACCAGCTGGCACAGCCTCCTGTCTACTCTTTATGTGGTTCTGCTCTGTCCCCTTCTGTTTTATCTGAATCTTTTACACCCTCACACCTTAAAGGATGGCATTTCCCAAACTGGATACTGCCCAGCTCCTGTTGGCTATTCCCCAGGTGTCATTTTAAAAGCTGTTCCACAATCTTTTTGATATTAAGCGCCAGCAGTGTATGTATGTATGTATGTATTGGTTTATTTCGGCCCAAGGCCAGCATAACCAGCAGTGTGGTTCCATCTTGGTTCAAGTGCAACCTGTCTAAGATGAACGGTAGGTAGTAGCCATTAGGTAGGTAGTAGCCATATGGTTACTTAGGTTTCTTGAGAATATGCATCAGTATTCTGGGGAGGGGGGGTGTCTGGGTTTTGGGAGTACAGTGGGGGCAGGGGGGAGCTAGGACTGAAAACCTTCCTGCTTTACCTAGAATACTCTTTGCTGTTTTTGCCTGCCTCCTGCATCAGTTCAGAAACAAGCAGTGGCAAATAGCATGTTTATATTCCTCAGAGAGAGTGTTGTACATCCATGGAGTTATATCTCACCAGACCATCTATGCTTTTTGCTGAAGCCACCAAATTATAACAGCTATGGCCACAGTAATTCTTCTTCATCCAAAACAAGTCTGTCAGAAAGACTGAAGTAACAAGTAGGAGAAAAGAAACCATGTTATCTAGATATTGCATTGTGAAAAGCCCTGTGTATTGTTTTCTAAATTGGATGCAAAATTATGTTATACATGACAGACAGCAGTTGGGGGGGGAAATAAGATACATTTTAAAAATGAAAACTTGGATAGATAATTCATAATCTTTTTTTGTTAAAGCTGTGGAGCAACACAGAGCATGTAGATACGAGCAGCCTTTTGTGTGAAAATGTTTATGTATGGGGCAAATATCCATAGGTATTTGTATAAATATATATAAAGCAATAAATAATTGAGTGCAATAGGTGTCTGAATAATTCTGTAAGCTCTTATTTTGTTAATTTAAATGTTGGTCTTATGCAAGCTCCCACCAGTTTGTTGTTTCTTCAGACTGACGTAAAATTTGATTTTGTGCTGGGCCTGCATTTTCCAGATTGAATATGCTGAAGAACCTTTTAAAAAAATACATCAGTAAAATGACCTCCACAGGGAAGCACAAAAGGGCTCTTTCCCTACTGCATGTTTAAAACTTAACTCAGTTGAATATATGCACATATTTCTATGATGAGTTTTGCATAACCAAATTGGAGGTGAAATTCCAAGTGGACTATGTAGCACACATCCTGGCAGTACAATAACTAGTGGTTACCATATGCTTACTAGCTTACATCCAGAGCAAGGAAGAGCTGGTGCAGTGAGAGGAGCTGACTTACATGTATTGGTGCACCAGGGATTGGGCAATTTTTGATTACCCTCCCTTTCACAGGAAGCCCTCTACCTGAAAATATATCTCTGAGAGCTATGCAGCCCTCAGAAACATATTTTCAGATGTCACAGAGGGCTTCCTGGGAAGGGAGGGTTGTCAAAAATCGCCCCTCCCCTAGTATACTGGTACAGTTAGTCTGGCAGTGCTGTTAGTCTGCTTCTCTTGCTGTACCAGGGCTTCTTTGCTCTAGATGTCAGCCATTGTTTATATAGCACTGAGTGTATGCTGATGAAAGACATGGTCCCTTTCCCAAGAGTCTTGGGTTCAGTCTCAATGAAGAGGGAAGCCTCTGGGGCTATACCACTTCAGGCTGAAGGTGGGGACTTGCATGCTTGAATTTCTTGAATAAAGGAATTCCCTGCACGTAGAAAACCTAAGAAGCTAAACTTCCCCCTACATCTTTTTTAAAAAATGTGTGAAGGAATTTGTTTTATATGGAAAAATATTCAATCATGTGAGTTCTCATTTGCAGTCTGAATTGATACAGACCAGATTGATATAGCCTCACCATCTCACTGAAAACCTGGATCCTAGAACTGGTTTGTACATTGTACTTTTATGGGTTTATGCAAAATGTTATGTGTGTAGCCGTAACATATGCTCATGGCAGATGCATTTTTGCTCACTGTATCTCCCAGATGGATGCAACAGGGTTGATTGTGGCTCCCTCTTTTAGTATACACCCAGGGACAAATACACAGTTGGCCTACAAGCAGGCAGCCCTTAAGGTTTTTGTACAGGTGCAATGCTTTTTCATCTCATGTGCATCACTTATGAATAGTCTTAATGCAACATATAAAGCATTGCACCTCTACAAAATATATTAAGTTGAAAAGCAAAACTGCAGAAAAATATCATTTGCAAAAATGGCCTTTTGAGCCATCTTTTTTCAGATATGCATACTATTACCATTGAATAAAATGTGCAGATTACCCTCAACTTTGAGTTCAATGGAATTTAATTGAGGAAAGAAAGGGGTGGAAGATGGCAAGAAGGAGGACAGATAAACCATATTAATATTTTATTTGCACATCTGCTCAGATTGAGCTCTGACAAATAACATAGGTTTTGTTCATGTGATCCTTGTCCTGCTGCAGGTGGAAGACTCACAAATGGCGCAAGTGTCAGTTAGTACCATGGTATGTTCGTCAAGACAGTCCAGGTGCCCAAGAGACATGTGGCCCTGGTCTACAAGCAAGAGGTGAGAACCATTATTAACAGCTCTTTGCACTACCAATCAATATTGCAGTGGTCGCAGTGAGGAGTCATTGCATCCCACCATATCATAAAGATTTTTTTTTCCCCTCAGGTGTTAATTCTTTCACATTTTATAAAATCTGTCAAAGATAACAAAGAAAAATGTTAGCACAAAGCAATCCAATCACAAGGAGGTCGCCTGTTCATAGTTTTGTGGAGCTGGAACTATTCAAATAATAGTTTCTTTTTTTGGCTTATTGTTGTGTCTGATATAACTGTGAATATATATATATATATATATATATATATATATATATATATATATATATAAAGTTTATTTGGTCACTGACCAGGAAACATTTACAATAAACCAGTACGAATTTCACAAATAATATAACAAAACCTGGCTATAACAGAAATAATATCAGTGTCCACATTAGTTAAAAGATAATTTAAATAAAATTCATCAAATTATGTAACACAGGAGATATAAGTCTTAAACGGGGTTCACTATAAAAATTACAATAAAGAATAACATGCGAGGTGGATTCTATAACCCCTTTGCCACATGGGCAAAATCGTAAAAATAGCAGAACTCCCTTAAACCTGCCATCCAGTACTGCTGTAGGAAGAACATTTAAACGTGCTAAAGTGAGGGCTCTTCTAAATTTAGGGACAAGCACCACATCAAAGTACTTAGCTGGTTTAAGATTAATAGCTTGACTCCCTAAGTATAAACCCTGTTTGATCCATGCACCTTCTTGTTGAACTTCTATATCCAGGACACGTTGCTTAACTAACTTCCTGGCTTGCTCAATTCCTACATATAGGAAACATATAGATTCATACTCAACTGTTCTCTTCATCCTTGCTCCACCTAGCAAGGAGGTGGGTCATCCATATTGCCTGAGGCATTGCAAGACACACTTAATGCATATGGGGGAAAGGCGGGGGGGGGGGGGCGAGGAAGTGACTATTTTTTCCAAGGGAGCTGATCTCTACACAATTCATAAAAATTACACAAATGTGAATAGTCTAACCCCCCCCCCCAATAATTTATTCTGCTTCTGCTGGTTGTGGTGAAGGGAAAACTTGCTTTTAAAAAGGAAGCTAGTCATAGTAGATGGGACATAGTAGCTTTAATGTTTGAATGGGGAAATAGGCACTGAGTTTCTGAGTGTGGGCCCAGCCTGTCTTGTCTCCCCCTGCCACAAGTATATTTATTTATTTAACACATTTGTATACCAGCCAAAACGCAAGTCTCAGGGCAGTTTACAACAAAACACTAAAAACAAATTTAAAAGGTTAACACAACAATTTAAAATTTAAAACATCAAAACTATTTTAAAAACACACAATTAAAACAGTATCTAATGAAAAGCCTGGATGAACAAATGTGTTGACTGCCTTGTTAAAAGTTGTAAGAGATGGGGAAGCTCTTATTTCAGCAGGAAGTGTGTTCCAAAGCCTCGGGGCATATGGCCTTTCTGATCTCTTCATCCAGTCTCATCTCACTTGTCAGATCATATGGGAATACAGTGACCTCTGAACTCTGGGATTCAGAAAGGTGGACATTTAGCTTCCACTTTGACATAGTCAGTAAGGAACTTTGTCAGTCAAAAACTGCTTTGATGTCTCTTTCACGCACAAAAATAGACTAACATTTTCATTCATATATATGTGTGTGTGTGTGTGTGTGTGTGTGTGTGTGTGTGTGTGTGTGTGTGTTATTTTTGAGGATTAATAAATTCAGTGTGGAAACCATAATTGCTGTTTCTACTTAACTACTTCATCCTAATGGAATAGCTGTGATCTATCTATCAAATCTGAACTTTAAGAGATATTTGTCTGGGAGGGAAATTCCTGGTTATAATAAAAGTCAGAAAATGTAGAAAAGCCTGCAGGAAAAGAGATATTGCAAATTCTGCTTAGACTGAGTTCTAGGTGTTTGCACAGTCTTTAGGTGTTTGCTAGTCTTTAGGTTCTTCTTTGGTGTAATCTTAATCCAACATCTTCTCCAGAGACACTGAATTCTCAGTTTTGCAGCTCTCTCCTGTCTTTCATTAAATTATCCTAACTTTATGCTTTAATTTGGTGCTTAATGGATCCTTTTGCTACTGAATACATGTATGATATTTCCTGTCAGTGCACATGTTAATGGAGATGTCATGATAAATAGTTGTCATTATCTGATAATTCCTGATTGAATCACACAAGATCATGCATTTCATCTCTTGAATTGATGGCCAATTATGTTTTCACTGGGAGGCATGATTCTACATATCTAGTATCTGAGGTACTGTGTTCACTTGAGACTAACTTCTGTTTTGAAACTTTGCATTTCTCTTCAGTAGCTCATATTTTAATCTTTACCTTTTTAATTTTAATCTTTACCTTAGATTTTATGATGAGCATGTAGGAAAATTCTTGAGTTCCACCCTTCAATAAATGGGGTGTATAACTTCTTCCAGAAATGCCTTTTTACAGTTGCACTTGGCAGCAGTCCATCAGCACCATAATATCATAACATTAGTGGTGACAAGGTATATGACATAATAGACGTAACTCAGGCAGGCATATTTGTTGGCAGTTTGTCTTCCATATGTGGCTGTGGTGTCATTTGTCCTGAACTAGTTGGAAATTAAGTAAAGATGGAAAGAGACATAAATCAGTTAAACACATGTGGAGGACCGGCTGCTTTTCTCAGATCACAGACATAATTAGAAGAAACTCATGCCTTGCTTTTATAATTAAAGAGTAATGTTTTTGCATTTTCCAGCATTTTTTAAAAAATCATGTTGAGCTTGTGTGACTGCAAAGCGTGAATCAGAAAAGTAGCAGAATGATTCATCCTCCAAGACAGCTCTGATTCTAGCTGTCTTCTGTAATGGAGTTCTTACTGCAAATCATGTCAGTATAAATGAACATGTCACGACTTTAGACTGAAGCAAAATGAAGTAAATTTCTTTTTGTTTTATCAGCAAGCATCTTCCTTCCAACGTTTTCTGCCCCCCCCAACCACAACACATGTGTTGTTCATATAGATATACATGCATACAAAATAAGACCATATTCCATGCAGAAGACTAAAAACAAGCACCGTACCATGGGAGGGAAAGATGTTCATTGGGGGAAAGGAGTTTTTAAAAAAATACTGAGTGATGGAGGGTCAAGAGGTACAGTTAAGAAATGTAGGGCACAAATATGAACTAAAAATGCAATGGCAAAAGCATCTCAGTACAGATTTTGATCTCTGTTCAAAAGGCTTAGCTGACAACTTCTAAATCCTAAGCCGAAGAACTTCATATAGCCAGCCACGCATATTCTCAAGAAGAAGAAAGAATATACGACATCTAATGATCTTGTAAGAGATGGCCTGAAACTCTTGGCTGAAATGAAGCAAAGTTCCATGCAATGTAGTTTTAGTTCTCCCTTGACATAGCCACTCCACAGCTTTTCATGCCTGACCTGTAAAAGCCTTGCTGTTTTGATCAAGAACTTCTTTGGAGCTGAGGTTGTCAATTATGCCAGAGTCTGACTATGACTTAAATAACCACCCAACAGGGATTTCAGCACAAAGGTGATTTCACTTGAGTAAAGTGCTTTCCTGTCCTGGAGTTGTGAAAAGTAGTGGATATATGTGTTAACTCCCATCCTAACGGAATGATAGAACAAGTGATATAACATTAAAGGCGGGCATTGTTTTTTATTTCACAATTTTATCCTAACTTTGCTAGAGCATCTTTTGTTTAGTATCCCAAAAGAACTCAATTCAAGATTTTCAAAAAGTAGCTGGACACATCTCATTTAAAAGGCCCCATATATAAATACATGATTTTCTGTCCCTGTTTCCCAAGATGTCTAATGTTTCCCAATGTCTAATTTGCAGACATTTCTCAATGTGCCAGATAGTTTCTGGATATATCCAGGATTTAGGATTAGTTTGTAACATGTAAACCGTCAGATTTAGCAAGATCAATGTTTATCATTAGAACTCGAGTAAACCTACCTACTTTGGGTTTATTTTTCTGTCCTTGTCAAGGAGGAGCATGTTGAAATAACAAGAAGAACAATAGCTCCTAGAATGAATAAACTAATCTTATAAATACATGATAATTAACTGCAAAATCTATAATCAGGACAAACATTAAAAAGACATTTAAAATAAACCAACCATGGACATGAAGCTAAAATATTACACAAATCTAAAGAAGCAGCTTGGGATGTAGCGACAAAATGTGATAGTAATGGTTCTTCAAGTAGAAATTCAGGATAAAGTTTGTCGTCTTGTCCTTTACAACTGAATTGTTGAATAAGTAAGAGTTTGTCATACATCTGTATGTGATATTTTGTTATTATTTAGGATCAGGAAGGATACAAATGTTTTTCAGTCATTTTTTGATACAAAATATTGGGTTCATTCTCATGAACAAAACCAAGGTAGAAGGAGTGTCCAGCCAAGGTGGTAGAGCTGTGTGTACTCTTTGTGTTTGCAAAGATCAAGGTAGGAGAGGGGATAGTGATAATGTGGGAGCTGGATGTGACAGCTTTTTGTTCAGCCTTGATAAAATGTTGGGGACAGAATGTGAGTTGTCCACACACGTCCTTCCCAGCTTCCACACAATCAATCTACCCTCATCCTACCTTGATCTTTGCAAACACACGACCAACTATTGAGAGTGGGCGATGCTCCCCTACCCTGATTGGACACTCCTGCAATATTTCATCATACAGTATCCTGCATGCTTAAAGATCTCTCAAAGATTGGTGTATGAATTGATGGAAACAATGGACTCATAAAATAATGCCTTTGAACCTAAGGAAGAACAACATATAATATAAATTTATTTATTTATTTATTTATTTATTTATTTATTTATTTAATTTCTATACCACCCTTCCAAGAATGGCTCAGGGCAGTTTACACAGAGAATAATAAATAAATAAGATAAGATGGATCCCTGTCCCCAAAGAGCTCACAATCTAAAAAGAAACATAAGATAGATACCAGCAACAGTCACTGAAAGTACTGTGCTGAGTGAGGGGTGGATACGGCCAGTTACTCTCCCCCTTTCTAAATAAAGAGAATCCCCATGTTAAAAGGTGCCTCTTTGCCAAGTTAGCAGGGACTATAATAGTGAACTGAATTATTTATGTCTGGCTAAAATCACATCGTGTGCCCCATCAAAAATACTTAAAGCAATAAAATAACTTGAGTTCACTGTATGAAAGAAAGAACCTTCTTTTAGAAGTGGTGTAATTTGCAGTATTTAACCTATGCACTTTAAGTATTTATTGTATGAAAAGGCAGCATAAATGGTACTTATTTGCATACCTTGAACAGATTTTGTGTTTAATTAACCCCACAATGATAATATATCAGCTTATGGCCCCTTGTGGTATAGTTCAAGCTATGCTATCAGCTCTAATTATATCAAGTCTTTTGTCTACAAAATCTGAAGTGTGCAGTTTATTTCATACCACTCTTCTGGGAGATCCCCAAATGTTAAATAGGGGAAACACTGTGTTAAGTGAACCAAAACCATGTTAAATTTGGTTGTACTGGCAGCTCTATTATGTTTTATAAAACATTTCAGTTATTTGTCTTTGATCCAGAATAAGCATATTTGTTCTTACTGCTATTATCTGTGACCAGTTTAATATCTATATGAGCAAGATTAATTATGAGTCTAATCCTGTGTGATAAGAAATTGATTTCCAGTCTCAGATTCCATTTGTACCATGTAAATAAATGTCATATAAATTGAATTCCCATGTATTCCCCGGTCTGTAAATAAAGAATTAGTGGGGAGAACATGGGCTGCTCCTTAGGAACATAGGAAACTGCCATATACTGAGTCAGACCATTGGTCTATCTAGCTCAGTATTGTCTTCACAGACTGGCAGTCTGTGAAGCCTCCTTAAGCAAAAGACCTCTTCTCAAGCAGCACCTTCTGCCCTACTCTCTATGAAAATGTCAACCACAAAGATGGCTTTTCATTTTAGCACCCTTATGAGAGTGTTCTGCATGAAAACTGTTCTTACTGTGAAACTATGTTCCTGCTGTACTAACCAGAATAGCTGTAGATGTGATTGATGTGTATTATTCAAGAAAAATGGAGCAGAAGCAGGTCTGTGTTTTCTCAGTGCTTTATTTCAACTCACTAAAAAAGCAGGCCCCTCCCTCTTTTGGTGATATCATCCTGTGTCTATACTTGGTCTGGGAGTTAACTCTTTCTGCTACATGATGGACCCCATTTACTGAATGAGCTTCTTGTGCTTCTCTACCTTTGCATGCCAATAAGTTACCATTTAATTAAATAAATTACATGTCAGTCGACCTTGAGAGCTCTTCAAAGCTCCCCATATTCCAGAGTCAGGTTGGAAAACCTGACTGTTCCAACATCACACTACTTTGTTCTCACCTTCAGAACAAATGTTCACTGAACATGTTCGGTGGGGCTGAGCAGGATTGTGCCACAGTTTCAATAGAAAGCAAGAGTGGGGCAATACTTGCAATTCTCACTTTCCACTGAACTTGTGGAAGCTGGTGGCAGAGCCAGTGATCACAATCGTGGTCCCCCTCTGTACGTACGGTCGGTATATATACTAAAGGTGAGAACAGGGTGAAAGACTTTAGGGACGTGCATGAACTGAGGTTTGTGCGCAGGTTTGGAGCCACAGGGAGGGTAGCGGGGTTTTATTTTAAAAGGAGAGCAGGTCCTTACCTGCTCTCTGCTGCTGCATGCAGATTCCTGCTGCTGTGGTGGCACTTGGCCCATGTGTAGCGCAGGGGCACACACAGCATCTTCACACAGGTGGGCACCATTTGCATGGTAGCGAAGTTGCCAGAACTACCCTGCTGACTAGCACTGGCTAGATGCTCCAGCTGTGCTTTTGGCCAAAAGTGGGGAAATTAGCTTGGCTTGTGGAATAATTCAGTTCCAGTATCAATTTGAGCAAGTTTTGGCATATTCGGTCACCTTAAGTGGCACAGCAGGGAAATGCTTGACTAGCAAGCAGAAGGTTGCCGGTCTGAATCTCCACTGGTACTATATTGGGCAGCGGTGATATAGGAAGATGCTGAAAGGCTTCACCTCGTACTGAGTGGGAGGAGGCAATGGTAAACCCCTCCTGTAGTCTACCAAAGACAACCACAGGGCTCTGTGGGTGCCAAGAGTCAAAATTGACTTGACGACACACTTTATCTTTTTTTACCATTGGCATATTGGAAATAACGAGGAAACAGAAATACAGTTTTAAAGCTTTATAGAGGATGACATGGGGGTGCAGAAGGTAAAATGAGTTTGATTAGGTAAATGAAATGAAAAGTGAAAGTGCCTGGAAGGTAGAGAGAGAAGCAGAGAAAGGAGAAAAGCAGTGAGGAGGCTTAGAAGGGCTAGATGTTAGTTTACCTGTCCTTCCTAAGTAAGTTGGTGCATTAGATGCACTTAGGATGGAGAGTAATCAGGCAGGAAAACAGGGAAGAAAGAAGATTGAGGAACGAAAGGCTACAACTCGCATGTCTGAGAGCCGTAGGATTGACTTTTATTAGAGAATGTTTAGCATAAGGTTTACAAAATCCATAGTGAATAGAATTTCCCTATAAAACACAGCCGCGTACTAACGAATGTGTGGTTGCAATGGTAGAGAGAATATAGCACTGTACGCAAGTTCCTACGGGTTTGGGTAGAGTCTGGTTAAAAGAGTTCAGTGAGAGGAGTGTCCAAAAGGTCCAAGGGAGGGTCAGATCCCAGCCTCACCTTGTGTGTGGCCAGCAGGGCCGTGCCAGTCTTCTTCTGCCAATTGCAGCCTCTGGGCGTGGGTCCTTGACGGTGGAGGGTCTTCTCCAGGTCCAGGGGGTCCTCCAGGGGTGTTGTCAGCAGGAGTTCCTGGTGTGGTCAGCCGCTATGCTGGCATGGTTCGTTTAGCATGCAGACATGTTATAGATCACGTTCTTGAGGCGGGAGTTTACATACATACATACATGCAGGTCAGGACAGCCATAAGAAAATAAGTGTCCATCTGACTTAGTCGCGAGCTGCAAGGCATCGCCAGTGTATGTAAGTCCTCCTTCGGTTCCATGTGTATGTGAATCTGGACAGAGTCCAGGGTAGAGTCCAAGTCAGGAGAGCGGGGGAACCTGGTCTCAGCTTGTGGGTGGGGGGTGGCACATCGTCCGGGGTGTCCTCTGGGGGTTTCCAGGTGGTGTGGCATCCTCCTGCAGGGAAAAAATAAACCTCGCTGGGCTTGTCCGCAGCTCTGGTGGAGCTCCTCCCTACCAGGGTAGGGTGGAGTGTGTGGTGGCTCCCCCCCCCCCGTGATCCAAACAGATTCCAAGGCCATGTGCTTTGGCCAGGGGTAAATATACCTCTGAAATATGCCCGGAGGCCAGGGGGAGGGGGGAAACTCATGCAAAACAAAGATATTCATTGCTACATTAACTTAGTTAATCTTGAGTGTAACTTGCCAGACAAAAGGGCAAGAGTAAACTATTCAGATGTGCATGTGTGGTAAATAGTTGTACTTGAGTGCTTATCTCAGAACTGAGATGTTTTCCAAGTGCAAAAAGATACACATCCATGGTTTTTAATGAGCTGCTCTCTTATAGGTCCTTGTCAGCCCTTTATTACCTTATAACAAGATGGGAAATAGACTGTTATCTGTGCTCCTCCTAAAGAGTGCTTCCAACTGTTATCTTGGCAAAAGGGGAAGATTTCTTCCCTCAATGGTTTACCTTTGGCAACTAGGGTCTGCTTTCAAGCTGATGACAGGTTCTGTTTCAGTCCTGTCATACACATAACCTAAACACACATTACTCAGTTCTAGCTTGTACTGAATGACTGGTTGTGAACCTTTACCAGCTCTGGGCAGGGTGAAAAGTTCATAATGGGGACTATGATCCCGTAGTCTGACTGTGTAGTGCAATCCAGTATAATATAAGGGGGTGCTTTCTCTGCTACCCCAAAATAAGCTAACTGGGAGCACCAGTTCAGCACCGAACCTGTGCACAGACACAAAAGACTTGTGGTTTGGGCCTATTTTCTTGTTTCTTCCATTCTCCTAAAGCATCAAAGGCATGAATGGGGAAAATACCTAGGTCTCAGTAGCCCTGTTCATGTACTCTGTTCCTTCATTCACTGAATGCAGAGAGCAGGGAGTTTGGAGCATGCCAGCCAGCCACACGCTGCTGCCCATGTTCAATGCTTGCCTCTGCAGAGAAGCATTGCACATGAGGATGCGCTGAGTGTGCTGGCATGGGCATGTGGCTACCTAGTGTGTTTCTTCCTGCACCTTTCACCCCCACATTTAGTGATGAATGCTTGATACAGATAGCAAATCCAGGTAGTCTTTTGTAGCATTCAAAATTAATTTTTGATACCTCCAATTTGGCTGCGTGGGCTTGTTTGCAACAACTGTTCCAAGACTTTATTTACTAGGAGTTGTAAATGCTTATTGAGAGACTGGCTCTATTTCTGAGTGAAGAGTGCACAGTGCTGCAATACAGATTCTGTTGTCACTCTTGGAATTCCTTGTGGTCCTTTTCATACTACACCATTTCAGATTGTGCCTTGGAGGCAAAACTGTATATTTGAGTTATAAATGTAGAAAGAGCAAAAACCACAGATGACCCTCCATTCATATTGGTCCTTAAAGGGTCCTCTGTGTACCACTAAAAGCCTTGCACATTTGAGGGTCCACATTTATTATATTGCTTTCTTGGTTATTCTACTATATTGGTACATTTATGGCTGTCATTTGGCCATTTAGAAATACACAGTTTGTATCTTCAGATATAGGAAATGAAGGCTGTGGCACCACACAGAACAAATTAATTTCAAGACAATTAATTGGGTTTGGTGATCGCTTCTCGGCCTTTGGGCTAAGATCAGGTGTAGTATTTACTGTTCTGACAACTGTGAGGGTCAAGCGTAGGACCTGGCCATGGTATCCAGTAATGAGAGAGAAGCAAAATTGTCACTAATCATTGTTTTAGCCATGCAACTTACAATTGAAAATTCTGTAAGTTGCAAAGACATACTTTTTAATTGTTTGTTGTTAGCAGGGATCAAGTCTTATGGAACTCGATGAGACTTACTCCTGAGTAAACAGGCATGGGATTGGGCTGTATAGCTATCAAGCAAAAGCAGGATATAGTTTAAAGTTGTATTCAAGTTTTTGTTTTGAGTTATTTAATTTAGAGCCTTAAAAACACATAGAATTTGCAGATCAGAAACAGTTTTCTTTTATGGCATTAAAGAAATGATAAATCTTGGAGAGAATTTTCTCTACAATTCAAAGCCTAAAGTAGTTCTATAGGTATGCATTTTTATTTTAAAATACAGTCTTTGGTGCCCTTCATTATCGCTCCCTTATTACGTTATGGTTGGAACAAAGAACCTTTATGTTGTTCTGTGTGGGTTTAATATAATTTTCAGTCTCCAAATTGTTCCCAAATATACACATTTTCCTATTTTCCCATGGAGTAAATATACTTCTCAGGGGGAGTTTTGTCGTCTTTTCAAATTTTAAAACCGGGCATGCATGTAATTATAGTATATTTAAAATTAGTTTTTGTTCAATTCCTATCCTAGAAAATCTATTATTTGAAATACAAGGCAGTTAAATTATGCAGTAAAATAGAGTATAATAAGAGATTCCTTCCATCCTTCTTCCTCCCTTCCTTTCCCTTCCCTTTTCACAGAATGGTTGGCATTATATTTCTATGCTGTATTGTCTGTGTCAATTGCTGATTCAAATTACATGTGTTTTCTAAATTTGAAAATAAATCCATAGCACCAATAGAGCTCCCCACAGTAGCAATATTATTCACAAATATTGCCTGATGTGCAAGATCAAATGTGGGTGAGCACGGTTAGCTGCTACATTATCTAACAAGAGACCTATCGACTAGTTATAATTTCTTCTGCTTTTCTGCTTCCAGCAATTACTTGTCGCAGGCAAGATGGTGGACAGGCTGACATCAGTGAGTGCCTTAAATATGCAGGCTCTTTACCACCCTTAACACAACTCTGCCAAATCCCTTGCCAAGATGACTGTCAGTTCACAAGCTGGTCGAAGTTCTCTTCTTGCAATGGGGACTGTGGAGCAGTGAGGACAAGAAAGCGCTCTCTTATAGGTAAGAGTTGAGAGGATACCAAGAGAAACAGCCTCACTGGCATTGCTGTTCTTAACTGGATTATTTTATTTCTTGTGTAGGTATAATCCCTAAAGTGACTGAAATTGCAGACACTATATATGCTGTCAGCATGCACTGAGTACAGGAGAACCTCATTATACGCGGATTCTATGTCCGTGGTTTCACATATTCATGGGTGTCTAATTGATACCCAGTTTCATTATCTGTGGATAGGAAAGTGTTAAAAGCCATGAATCCGTGTTTCCTAGAGGACCAGAAGTGACTGCGGTGGTCATTTCTGGCTGCCATTTTGTCAGCGGAAGCCATTTTGTGATTCAGTTAAGCCAAAAAGAAAAAAAACTATTTTGGAAAAAAAACTATGATTCTTGGGACCATTTGAGGGACATTGCTGGATGCCAGGAGACCCACAGAGCACGGTAGGGCACTTTATTTGGCCAATTTTGGGGGGGGGGGGTTATGGGTTTTTTGGTGTTTTTTTAGTTTGGGAACCTAACCCCCATGTTCCCATAGATTCAATGACTCATTATCCGTGGTAATATGCGGGAAGGGAACCCCTGCAGATAATGAGGTCCACCTGTAATAGCAGAGAGCTAGCTGTCACTAGACACAGACTGACTAAATAAGCTTCTCTTGGATGCAAACCAAATAAGCTTGTGTTGTCCAAGGTCACCGAGCTCACTAAATGTTTTGAGCTTTTATACTTTATGCTTCAGAATATTTTAATGTCTATTGCAAACCTACACTGCCAGTGACTGCAGTTAATTGAGGAGTTGCATGGAACTTCCTTATAACCTCTTCCAAGCACCATGGAAGAAAATCTGCACATTTGGCACTAGGCATCAGTGAATTTGCAGATAGTCTCTGCTTCATCCTTTTCAGTCAAAATGTAGATGATAAACATGATTTGGATGTTCTTTTTATCTCCCTGGGCTAAACGTCAAAGGACCTTGGAGGACATCCTTTGGAGGTCTTCCGTTATCGTTTATGATTGATATTGCTTTAGTTCCCACAGATCCTAGGAAGAGTTGATGCTCCATCTGCCATATACACGTAGATGATAGAAACTATATAGTAATCTGCTAGGCTCCATCAACAGAAGAGCTGTCTATAACTGTTACAGTAGATTGCAAGATGTTTTTCATAACATAGCGTTGGACTGCATTTTAACATTTGTTTTAACGTTTGTGTGAAGCTTCACAGATACTGTCCAGCAGTTCAATAGGTATTGTATACACTGGCTTCAGAAACAAGTTTAAATAGCTTTAGCTCCAGTTCTGTGAACAGTTTGTCTCTCTGTCTAATTGGTCAATGAAGTATTAGCCCCCTGTGTGCAGAATTGCTACATAAATGAACTACTGAACATCTTAGCTTTGATCCACTAACTAGCATTTTCTTGTTGAATGGGCCCATTTTGGGTTTCGGACACAGTGGACATTTCATTATTAAAAATCAGAATTTATATGCACATGCATAATTTTGATGAATTGCAGCCGGACTAAATTCCATCTAGGAAAGCTCTATATAATTCAAATTCCAGAGCTTAAAAGGAAAAATTAAATATTTCTGTCTAACAGGAAATGTTCTATATCTCAAAATCTAACTTAGTCCTATCTAAATAGAAGTTGGTCCAGTAAAAGCAATCCATTGTTTGCTTCGTGTCTCTTACTCTTTGGGGCATAGTAATTATTCATGAGAAATGGAGAGAGCTCCCAATTTAATCAAAACAAAGTATTACCAATGCAATGTAGACTGTCTCTGTTCTGTGCTGGTAAACATTTTAATGACCCAATGTCTTTCCGAGACACATCTTTTAACATCTCATAAAAATTTATATTTCTTAGCAAAGGGAAACAGTGGAGCATCAATTTATGTTGCCACTTAAATGGCAGTGAGGTAGATACTGATTTCAAATTTAGATTTAGGCAATAAAGAGTTCATATAATTATGCATTTTAAAGAAAGCTTTTTGCCAAGCCTACTTCAAGCTATTAAAATGATGAAAACTAATACTAACTAGCAGGACAGAGAACAACAAACTCTAATTACGTTTCTGTATTTATGAGAGTTCTGGTGATTTATATGAGACCTGCACACAGGTAACTATGCAAAAAATCGCAGGTAAAAAGACAAAGCTGAATCTCGAGTGAAGTAAAAAATACCATATTTACCTGAATAGAAGATGACCCTGAATTTAAGACAACCCCCTAAAATAAAAAAAAGTTAAAACCAGAAGGAACAGGACTCTGAATGTAAGATGACTCCCTAATTTCTAACAGAACTTGGAAAAAGCCTAGTCTTGGATTCAAGTAAATAAGTATTTGAGGGAAATGAAGTGAGACATTTTAAAAACTGAAGAAATACAAAAGTATAGCACCATGAACTGTGAAAGAAAGTTTGCTATAGCAACTGAGAAATAAACTTGAAAATAAGGAATGTGATACAATTTTGAGATTGATAACTGTAACTAATTCAGAGGAATCACTAGGGTTGTGCACAAATTGATTTGGTGTGTCAAGATGTGCTGAATCATTTTGGCAGGGCGAGGAGCAATATCTTTAAGCACGAGTAAAGCAGGTCCTTACCTGCTCCTTTGCCGCCCTACCACATTTCCTGGTGTACCACTCGGAAGTCCACACGGGGCGGCCATGTGCGTGGTCAGCAACACCATACAGACTATGCATGGTGGCCATGTGCATCCCGATGCTGCACACAGGCCTCCTGACCTAGCATCTCTGAACCCGTGTAGCCCAGATAAGCTATCCAGGTTATAAGTTAGCATGAAAATGGAACCTGCCCTACCTTCTTTTGTGGTTGTTTGTGCTGTCATGCACCTTTAAAGTGCTCCTGGACAGCCGGTGGCAATTTTAATCATAGTCCAGTGCCTTGTGGGGCCAGGGAGAGGAGAGCTGCTACATAACTGAGGGCTGCCTTTCCACTGCTCCCTCATTGCATTATGGTATATGTGGAGGCCCAAGCTCCCATTTTCAGTGATGGAGAATGCCACTGCTCTGGCCATCTGGGAGGTGCAGGGTAATAGTGTGTCTTCCCTCCAACCCACTCCCATATATGATCATGAGAACAAGCCCTTGGTGTTCTAGAAAGTAAATGTGTTAGATTATATTACTGCTTTTGAGCTAGGAAACAACAAGCACTTTCTGATACAGTTCCAATTGTTTTCCAGGAAAAAGTAAGAAGAGGGAGAAATGTAAAAATTCCCAGCTTTATCCACTAATGGAGACCCAGTTCTGTCCATGTGACAAGTATAATGCCCAGCCTGTGGGGAACTGGTCTGACTGTATTTTACCAGAAGGCAAAGTGGATTTACTGTTGGGAATGAAAGTACAAGGAGACATCAAAGAATGTGGGCAAGGCTACCGTTACCAAGCCATGGCTTGCTACGACCAAAATAGTAGACTTGTTGAAACATCTCGATGCAACAGTCATGGTATTTAATTTCTTCTTCTTTTGGGGGGTGGGAATGGCCTTCATGGATGTTGGTTCATTTTTATATATCATGAAAACAAAGTTATATAGAGATTTTTGGAAAAGAAACTCAGCTGAGATCTTTGCTTTGAAAAAACTCATTGTAGCTTCAGGAACATGTTCTAAGCAAGTGCATTTAAGAAAGTATTCTTTGCAAGCTCAAAGAATGCTTTATCTAATTAGGTTGTTTTTTACAGTTGGGTTTGTGTGTGAGGCGTCAGTGCATATATATTAATAGATCCACAGACTAAATGAAAAATTTCACTCCTCCTGTTCATCCCTCATGACCAAAACAGTCACCGTAGCAATTTTCCATAGAAGGCAACAAGTATTAACTTTTTTGAAATTCACTGTTGTGTCCAGAGAAAGTGACTCTTGCCTGCCACTTTGAAATTAAATGGATTTAAGTAGTCACAACCAACTTATCTCTGTTACTGTGCTTAGACATCATAATGTAACAACAGCCCAAGACCTATCTAGTCCAGCATCCTGTTTCCCACAGTGGCCCACAGATGCCTTTGAGAAGCCCACAGGCAAGAGATGAGGGCATACCCTCTCTTCTGCTCCTGCTCCCCTGCAACTGGTATTTAGAGGCATCTTGCTTCTGAGACTGGTGGTGGCCTATAGCCATCAAACTAGTAGCCATTGATAGACCTGTCCTCCATGAATTTGGCTTGATGGTTCGTAGACAGCATTTATATCCTTTGGACATAACCCACTGTATTTCAGTAGATCTAATATATTCATATCAATAATGTATTTGTACATTAGCATATTGGTTCATCTGTTCTGAATTGTAAGGAACTGTGTATTGCTTTCATATCACATGCAGATCTAAAAGTTTTGTTATTGCAAATATTGCTTGCCAGCTGTCACCTGAGTTCAACTCAGAATTCAACAGATGACTGCCAATGGCTGATATCTGGACTAATGTTGCACGCGCCAAATAACATTTTGTTTGCATAATGGGAGGGATTATTTTCATGCTTCCTCCCCTTCCCTCTACAACCTTCTCTGCTTCCCAAAAATATGTCCCTATAGGAGAACAGGGACATATTTTGGGGAGATACAGAGGTCTGCAAAAGGAACAGAGATTTGCCAAAAATTGTCAGTCCCCTATTTGTGTGTGTGAAGCCTGTGTGGGCTTCCCAGTGGCATCTAGTGGGCCACTGTGTGAAACAGGATGCTGGACTAGATGGGCCTTGGGCCTGGTCCAGCAGGGCTGTTCTTATGTTCTTCTTAACCTTAGTCTGGATATTAACTAGTGTCTTGTTCATATGCTGTGGACTAGCTTGTTCATAACATATATTATACGTTTTATCATTATCATTCTAAGCTTGTTTCATTGTGCTGCCAAATATAATATTTATTTATTATTTATTTTTGGGCTGGATAAAAGTATACTTATTCTACATAATTAATTAGTTTCCAGATGTTTTAAAGTTTCATGTTGTAAGCAAAGGGACTGTGTTACTTCTGCATTTGTATAGTTCCTAGTAATAAAGTTGTTGTTGGTGGTGGTAGTAACAGTGGTAGAGAGGAACAGCTGTTATCTCCCTGCAAAATATCATAGGTCATAAAATGGAGTGCATTGCAGGTTTTTGTAACATTTTCTGCTGCTTTCGCAATAGCTATACATCAGCTGTGATGTGTTCTTCTGTCTATTTCTGCACAGAAGAACCCTATTCACTTGCTCATTTAGATTTTGAACTCATGCAAGGGGCTGCTTGGGGGGTCACATGCATTGACCCTGCCTCGAAGCTCAACACATCAGATGTACTGTTGTATGGAATCTATGCATGTAGGCTGCTCTACACAGGACTGTTTTCCAGGAAATTATACACACAGGAAACTATGTGTGTTTGAGTACACATGCATAGGAATGGTACATCATGGAAATGGTATATTTGAATGCATAGAGGTTGGGGATGGGACCGGTAGGCTTTACCCTGATCAGTCCCTTCCACATGCTAATATGTAGCCAAATAAGGGAGAAAATAGGGCTTATGTCTACCTTCTTATACTGCTAGAATGTCTTGAGTTGCATTTTTAAGGTGTACATAATAAATCAACCATGCATGCCATTATTACTGTTAGACATAGAAGTCATTGTCTGTGAGCCTCCAAATAATTTTCACAGATCTGTGCATGTTTATCAAGTGGGGGGGGGGGGACAAAAAAAAAAAAAAGCACCCAGCCATCTCTTAATTAGAGTTATATGACCTTGAAAAATCTTACGTAGGAAATAATGTGCTTCCAAACACATACAAAGCTGTGAGATGCGAAACCTTAAACCATGGGAAATCTAAAACAAAACAAAACAAAACAGGCCTTGAGTTGAACAGAAGCAAAAGGGGCCCAGTGCCAGTCACCACAGCTTTGAAGGATGGCTCTTTGTGTGGACTGCTGTGAAAATGCTGGGAAACCAGAAGTCATCTATTCAACAACCCAGAGTCTCCAAAGCATGGGCGGTGGGCTGATGGAATTGCTCTGTTGCCATGTCAGAAGGGAAATCTCATTATGTCAGAGGGGGGTTCAAATTGCTTGTCATCAGAACATAACACAATATAGGTAAAATGAATCTTTGTCACTTTCCCCCCTTGTACAGGCTCTGAGGTTAGCAAGTCTTGAGTCACAGATGGGTTATAAACTGTATTATGGCAGTGACTGGGTTTCCTATAGCTCTGCCTGACCTTGTTAGGATATGATCTGTTTTGATAATAAATGGAGGCCTACAAAAGATTTAATTCTGAATACTTTCAGAGAACACTGACAAGAGCTGGATTTGGGATACTAGCTAAAGATGGCCACTTTTTCATTGGCTTAATTATAGAACATTACCTTGGATGGTTGTTTTATGTAATGCCAGCCCTGCTCTCACAGTAAGATTCAGAGCTGCTTCCATACATCACGTTTTTAGTATGTGTAATAGACTATAAACATAATGGCTGACATCCTGCCTAATGAAGTACTTGCAGAAAGATGCTGTACTAACACAAAGCTGTTGTGCTAGCTGTTTGTTCTAAGTCCGGAGCTTGCTTTCCAGTCTAGTGTTCTGCTACCACTGGCATGCTTCCGCATGCGCAATAGTGCACAATTTTTGCATGCCTCATTTGTTTTTTAGATTGTGAGCCTTTTGGGGACAGGGATCCATCTTATTTTCATTCATTCATTCATTCATTCATTCTCTATGTAAACTGCTTTGGAAACTTTTGTTGAAAAGTGGTCTGTAAATATTTGTTGTTTTAAATGGATTTTTGCACAGTTACTCAGTTGTGCAATTGTGCAAATCCCTTTTTTCAGTGCAACTGTGAAATCTTTTTGCACTACTGCAACTGTGTGTGTTACATTAACACTTCATTAGGATGGCAGCCAATGTGTGACCCCTTCAAAGCATGTTTTGAATATGGGTGCACACCTCGGCAAGATCCCAAATGACTGTGGCTTTGGGCAGCTTCGAATGTGAATACAGCAAGTGAATACAGGAGAGCTGCTGGTTCCCACTAGCTGTGTGTTCCCGTTGTTATTTTTGTAGCGTATGAACTCAACCTTTGATGGAGCATGTAGGTAACCCACCTTCAGCCTGACTTTGTCAAGCCAACTTCAGGGGTCTGGTCCTGAATGTCAAGCTGAGGTGGGTTACCAACATTCTCCACTTGACATTGGCAGCTTCAGACATCATTATAATGGCAGTGGCAGTGGGATTGCATGGCTGGCAAGAACAAGCAGTTTTTCCATATTTTCTTGTCACTATTATGTGTGAAGCTGCCCTTTCTGTCACATCTTTGGGATTTGGGCTCTACCAATTCAAGTACAGTCATCCCTTGCAACCACAAGGGTTCTGTTCCTGGAAACCCCTTCAGTTGCAAAATTCACGGTTGACAAGGCATTGAAATGAATGGGAAATGGGGTTAGGGGAATCGCGATTGGGAAAGTATGTAAAAATATAGAAAAAAATCCCCCCTGACCCCTGGAAATTACCCCCCCCCGAACCCATCAAAATTGCCCCCTGACCCCAGAAATCCTCCCCCCAAAACCACCCAATTTTTTTTAAGGCAGCAAACTGCAGATACTTGGTGAGGGTGGTGGCAATTTCCCAGTCGCAGATACTCAAATCCATGATTGGGAAACTTTTGATTGACAAGGTTTGACTGTAGTATGAATATATTACATTCCTGCAGCTTCATGATTGGTAGACAACTTCATATGCTTATTGTGCCTTGAATTACTGTTGAATGTCTCTGTTGCAGTGATAATTTATACAGCAGTGTTTTGACCTAACTTCCCCTGGGCCAACTAGATGGTGTTTTTTCATGGCAAATGCTAATTTTGTTTCCTTGTGTACAGCTGTCCATCATGCTATTTTCTTGCCTCCATGGTATTCCTTTCCTTTCAGAACATCATGGTTTTTATCTTTTTATTTTCCCATGCATGGAGGCAGGCACTAAATAAAATAAAATCTAACAATGATCCTGGGTATCCCAAAAGAGATAACCCACCAACTCAGTATATAGTTCAACTTTTCATCAATCTTTGTTTATATGCCTTCAACAGGATTTGTATGTTTGCCCATCTGAGTACTTATCCAAGCCTGTTTTTGAATTTTTTAACAAATGTGAAACTGAATTCTAGAGATAATATATCTCCTGCATTCTCTCAATCATTTAATTTTGCAATAGTCAAAATACATCATTTTACAACATAATTTGTCATTCCGTTTGTTAAGAAAAGTGTATTTGTGAGTATATTATTTTTAAAAAACACATATGATAATGTGACAGTTTGGGAAGGCAATGCTGGGATTCAAGAGAGATTTTAATTCTACTAAATTGATCTTTTTTCAGATGACATGCTGTAAGTCTCTTAACCTCCACTTATAACAGCAATCCAACCTGTAAAATCAAAATAATGAATGCTGGTGTGCTACTAAAAATGCTGTGAGCTGTGTGAATGCAGAACATAACAGAAAAGTTAAATTGTCTTCTGTAAGTGCATAACAATTAGAATAACCTGGCTTACTAGTAAATTAGCCGTTATCTCTACCACAATAGTGTGCTAATGAGACAGGAAACGGAGGCAGAGAAATCTAAGTGCATTTTGCTTAGGTCTATGTTAAAGAGGGCATTTCTGAGCTGGGGACTATAAAGTGTTAATTTCCCATTCCCTCTATACTTTTCAGCCACGGTATGTTATGTAAGATAGACTGTAAACTTAAAATTAAGCCACCATATTGGATGTGTCCACTGCGCTCTGCCCACTGGAAAGGGAATGTTCCCTAAGGGAAGGAGTAGAGGAACACTGAGATTCCCATCAGAGCCACTTCTGCAGCTGACAGGCATGGGGATGATCTCTGAAGTATCAACATTGCCTAGAAAGCATGGTCTTATTCCAGAACCCTGCCGGAGAAGGTCACAGGCAGAATGGGATGCTAAGACACTTACCCATTGTCCTGGGAGCTAAGCAAGAAATTTATATGTCTCTTTTTTAGTATAGCAGTGAAATGTGCATCAGATTTTAATCCAGAAAATGAAGAATCCTGTGCCTCACTGTCAAACATTTGAGTAACAGCGGGATGGATGATCAGAGAACCAGCACACTGGCAGCAGTTTCCCCCTCTTTTGCTATGTTCCCAGTAAAGGAAAGGAAAGATTGTGCCATTGAGTCGGTGTCAACTCCTGGTGACCACAGAGCCATGTGGTTTTCTTGGTAGAATACAGGAGTGGTTTACCATTGCCTTCCTCCTGTGCAGTATGAGATAATGCCTTTTGCCATTGTCACTGAAGTGAGTATCCGCCTCCAGCACCTCCCTATATCACTGCTGCCCAATATAGGTGACTACAAATATATATTTACTAGGCACAGTCTGGGAAGCACACCGGCGGGGATTTGAACTAACAGCCTCTTGCTCCCTAGGCAAGCTGCTTCCCAATTGCGCCACCATAGCTGATATGTTCCCAGTACCACCTAGGAAAGAATTTGAATATATACTCTGAACTTCTGCAGCATATTATCTTGGTATAATAGTTGAGCCCTTTTTGGAACATAGGAAGCTGCCTTATATCAAGTCAGATCAATGGTCCATCTGGCTCAGTATCATCTGCTCTGAATGGCAGCAGCTCTCCAAGGTTTTCAAGCAAGTCCTACCTGGAGATGCCAGGGAGTGAATCTGGGGCCTTCTGCATGCAAGCAGATGCTCTACCATTGAGCTATGGACCTATCCCCTAAGTGGAATTTCTTACAGCAGACTGTGCTTACCATGTAGTCACCCATCCAAATACAACCCAAGGGAGACCTTGCTTAGCAAATGGGACAGTTCATGCTTGCTACCATCAGACCAGCAAAACACCCTGCTGCCACTGCCGTTTTTTGGAGCTAATGATGGCAGAACCTTCTTTGCCACTGTAATTCAGAACAGTGCTATATAATGGGGCCATTGAGAATTATGACCATCTCCTCTTCTCTTGGTCAGCGTTGCAATGCAGCCGAGCAATTGAACATTTTTATATAGGTCGTAATGCACTTCTTAATTCATGCCGGTTTATTTTTAAGACCTCAGGCACAGTCAACCAGTCCAGGATGGCTTGTCTGCTGCCTTATTAGTGTGAGATTATTTCCCCCTTTAGCATTAATTAAATGAGATACATTGATTTGTGCTGACTCTACAAAGCTCTGTATGGTCGCAAGGCTTAGGCAGGAGATTAGAGGGGTATATCTGTGCATCAGTGAATGTTTCTAGAACAGCTGTTAAGAGTATCCATGTAAAGTGCAGAATTTCTTATTTAATTGCTTGTGTGCCCGATAGTAAACTCTCAGATGCTATAAAAGCGTCTGTGTGGTTGCAGACATTGCTTTATTATTTACTAGGTACACTTTTATCATTTTAAAACTCTTTTTACATACTCCACCCTGCAGCTATGTGTGAGGAATGCAAAGTGGAATAGAAATTCAGAAAAGAAGCTTTTTAGCTTTGTTTTACCTTCCACCATAATATATGCAATACATTATTTCCACTGATGTATCAAATTATATTAATTTTTATCATTAGCTACTTCAAACATTTAGAAAAACAGGCTATAAATATGTAAGAAAAGAAGAAAAACAAGAAGCACCCAGTCAAGATGCAAAAAAGGGGAGACCAAAGTCCTACGGTGCTGTGAAATTGTTTATTGCAACTCAATGCGTATCGGCCGAAACCGCCTTCAGGGGCAAAATGTTTTCCAATGAAATAGCTCATAGCTATCCAGTGGTAGCTCATAGCAGGAAAATAGTTCATGGGAGGAAGATAGCAGCAAGTCTGCTTAAGGAGTTTTGGCTAGTGGCGCAGAGCCTCTGGTGGCGCAGTGGTAAAACTGCTGCCCTGTAACCAGAAGGTTACAAGTTCGATCCTGACCAGGGGCTCAAGGTTGACTCAGCCTTCCATCCTTCCGAGGTCGGTAAAATGAGTACCCAGAATGTTGGGGGCAATATGCTAAATCATTGTAAACTGCTTAGAGAGCTCCGGCTATAAAGCGGTATATAAATGTAAGTGCTATTGCTATTGCTAGTCTAAGCATGCTTTTACCTGTTTGTGGAGAAGTTGGTTTTGTATGACAGGATTTCATTGGAAAATATTTTGCCCCTGAAGAAGGCTTCAGCCAATACACGTTGGGCCGCAGTAAACAATTTCATAGCACCATGGGACTTTGGTCTCCCCTTTTTTGCGTCTATAAGTATATGTAAACAAGTAAAACCAATCTAGTCCAAGCTGTGCCAGTATAGATTGATTCTCAGCATCACTACTGAAGAGACTGTTGAGAACTTCTGTGTTTCCATGACCTATACAGGTCCTGAGCACTTGACTCAGTGATCATCTTCACTGGAATAAACTAGAGAATATTCCTAGGAAATGCATGGTTAGAGAAAGGATCACATTTAATGTCTGGGATCATCTTATCTCTGGAGTTGTAACATTTTGAAATACAGCCATAATTGCTTTTCTTCCACCATGAACCATATTGGCAACAGTAGTCAGCCTAATAAGCCAGGGGCTGCCAAATGAGGTGCAGCTGTCTCTGGCTCCCAGCAACCTTGGTTGCGCCTCTCTCTCCCATCTTGCCCCAGCATTATCAGGAGCTGCACTGCCAGCTGATCACTGAATATGTCTTTAGGCAAATGTATTATAATCCTGCCCATATTCATTGGCAAGTAGTTTGAAACCAGATGTTTCCCAATGATAACGTGGGGGGTGGGGAATATGTCGCTACCCTAAATTTGTTTTCTTGAGTTATTTCTATGCAACAATAGATCTTGCTTCCAAATAAATGTGCTTAGAATTGGTGTGCTAGAATCAAGTAGTATCCTTCATAGGCTGGAAGGTATTGTGATGTTTGATAATAAAAAATGTTGATAAGCACATTCAGCAGCGGTTTAGTTAACAGATGCTGTATTTGCTCATTCTGGTCTGGTTGATGCATCATCTTAACATGTTGGTGCACAAGGAGGACTCTGCTGCCATTTTAACTAGTGTCACCATTTCTAATCTCACAATGAGCCATGACCCCATGAGGTGTCCATTAGCATGAAAAACTAGGGAAGCCTCTCTTCAGCAAAGAAGAGGCTGAACTGCTGATGCAGAAGATCAATTGTTGTGTGCCACTGAAGCCTTGGAGGCTAATCCTGAAAACAAGATAAAAGACATGCTGTAGTTCAATTCATCATTCTATGGGCTCTGGTGACATAGCCATGAATACAAATACTGTCAGATAGACTGTAAATACCTTTGAAAGTCAAGGTAAATTCTAGAAGTGGTGTCCTTCACTAAAGCCTGGGAGATCAGTTCTATAGAAACTCAAATCACACAGAGTAAAACTTAAAGGTATCAGAGACACTGTTCTGTGTAATAGTTGGATGCAATGTTGCAGGCTGATGTTTCTACAAATGTAAGGCTGTGGGTGATGATTGTGCCCATTCTCTGAGGCAATTTCCTCTTCTGAAAATGTGCCCAAATTTATAAATGTTGTCAGATTATGTATGAATCATGACAAATATTTTTGGTTTTACCCATGAAAACCTAAAGTTCATGCTCTCAATGTCATGCTCTTAATTATTTGAAGATGTGCTCATTTGATGATCTGCTTGCACAATTATTATCCCTATTTGCCCCTTATTAATTTGTGTAGGAGCCACCTAATGGCGCAGTGGGGAAATGACTTGATTATCAAGCCAGAGGTTGCTGGTTTGAATCCCCATGGGAAACGCCTATATTGGGCAGCAGCGATATAGGAAGATGCTGGAAGGCATCATCTCACACTGTGCAGGAGATGGCAATGGTAAACCCCTCCTGTATTCTACCAAAGACAACCACAGGGCTCTGTGGTCACCAGGAGTCGACACTGACTTGATGATAAACTTTACTTTTGCCTAATTTGTAGAGGAGTCTATGCAGGTGACACCCACTGCAGTGGGGCAGTTAGCCCATCTCCTTCAGATTTTGATACAACCCAGGTTAAGTTGTCAGGGAGAATTATGACTAGATGTCAATAAGCAATGCATACATACACTTATCAGTCAGTCTTGATTTCAATCTTTGATCAGTACCAGAACACCTAAAATGTATAATTGAACACATCCATATTAATAACATATCTATACATTGGTTCTAACCATTAGCAAGCAGAGTACTTTGCTCTTGTATTGCAGAACAATAGAATTTCATGAATGCATTTGTAATTGATAAATTAGTGTCTATTAGCAAATATTTGACATAAAATTCGCCGGATCGCTCTGGCAGGTTTTGTAAAACAGGGATAATTCATCTTCACTTAAGACCTATGTAAAAGACACATCGCAGGAGCATGTGTGCAACCAACTTGACCTCATCAGAGTTAAAGGTGCAATATCTCTGCTCAGTTGGAATTCTACTGTATCTACCAGCTAATAGTTCCAAAGGGAGGGCATTCAAATGGGTCATTGAGAAGGCCTATCTGTGTTTAGGGAAGGTAAGGAAGAATAGATAATCTACTGGGCGAGTTCTCATCACACCACTAAGCAGATGAAACACCCTAGATGTCCTTGACACATCATTCTGAAACTCAATATCCCAAATCCTTTGTTTAATCAGTTCTTTGGCCCTGTCCAATCCCACAGAGAGGATTGCTTCTGGCAAAAGCAAAGACACATGATAGAAATAGAAGCTGCCTTCTACTGAGTCAGACATTGGTCCATCTAGCTCAGTATTGTCTACAGTGACTGATAGAGGCTCTCCAAGGTTTCAAGCAGGAGTCATTTCCAGCCCTAGCTGGAGATACCAGGGACTGAACCTGGGACCTTCTGCACTCAGAACAAATGCTTTTCCACTGACCTATGGCCCCATCCCCTACCAGAGATGAAGACTGGAGCCAGTGTGGTGTAGTGGTTAGAGTGCTGGACTTGGACCAGGGAGACCTGAGTTCAAATCCCCATTCAGCCATGAAACTTGCTGGGTGACTCTGGGCCAGTCACTTCTCTCTCAGCCTAACCTACATCACAGGGTTGTTGTGAAAGAGAAACTAAAGTATGTAGTACATCGCTCTGGGCTCCTTGGAGGAAGAGCGGGATAAAAATGTAAAAATAAATAAAAAATAAAAATAAAATTATTCATTCTGACCTAGTGTCGTGGAATTCAGTGGGACTTACTTCTGAATAAGCATGCATAGGACTGTGCTCCACATTATATGGAAATATATTTTGGGATGTTATTTTTTTAGGAACTTACATGTATAGATCCTGTTGACCCTGTGTGTCTGACATCCCTGACTCACTCCTTTTTAATAGGTTACAGCATGGCTCATGTTTACAAGAGTGAGCCATTGAAGATAAGCTCCTACATAAAATGGTTGACTTAGAGATATCATGGATCTTTTGTTCAATACCAACCATGGTGTACATACTTTCCCATTTTGTTTCCTTTCTCATCTCACCCATTTTCCTCTTCTATATTGTCTTTAGTTTGTACCTCTTTTAGTGATTGCTGTTTCATGACTGGGAAACATCTCTGGGGGATGTAACTAACTAGACTACATGCTTGCCCATAAATCTCTCTCCATGCACCTGTTCCATGCACCACTGCATGTGCCTCTCTCTGCTCTCTGGATACTTCTCCATCCCTCTGGGTGCTGCTAATTTTGCTCTGTTGGAAAGGTTGCTGTCTGTCTTCTGCATCTGTCTTTTTGCTATTTTTCTCTGTGTGAAAGAGGTGAATCCACTTGTGTTTGCCTGTGTCTTGTTGAGCAGAGATATGAAAGGATATTTGACCTAAACAAGAGATAGATGATGAATGTCTTGGCTAAGTGTTGGGGACATTGGGTTAAAAGGTTAGAGTTAAGTGTACCATCCATTGCAATTAAGATTTAACCAATATTGCAGCCTTCTAGTTTCATGGGTCAAATTACATTGGTTATAAACACAGTAACATAACATTTTGTTTATGATTGGATGGCAATGATTATCCTATTTGGCCATAGATAGTAGTCTTTGTTTGTTACTGTGTGGGATTATAGAAAGGCTTCATTCTAAAAATCTTGTCATATAGGCATAGCAGATGGAAATACTACAATGGTTAGGGATGGCCTGGCCATTCTGCTAGGAAGGCAAGAATGGGAAATAAGTGTGATCTTGTGCCTTTCTAAGAGTAGAGGAAACTGTACTCTCTATTTAAGGAGAGAATACAAAATTATGGACATTTCTCAGATAAGATTGATGTTTTTACCATCAATCCAGGTTTTTATTTTTAAATCTAGGAATATTGTTGCTCCAATATTTAATGTATATACAGAAATATTTCATGCAGAGTATAGTCCATTGATATGCAACTAATTTGCCAAAAGCAGAACAGTAACATGCTCTTAATGTAAATACGCACATTGGTTGCTGACACCCATAAAGAAACATCACAACTAAGTTTTTCTCTTGGTGGGTAATCGGGTATGGCCTTTCTTATAATACAAAGTGGCAAGACTGCTATTCCTATCAGCACGGAAATATATGAGAGTAGCTGTGGAAGTTATTATTATGGCAACATAAAGAGTAGCTAAAGATGTACACACGTGCCTTCCTAAAGAGACATTGGGGCTATTCTCATGAGCAGCAAAAATCGGGCTAGGAGAACCTAGCCTGATTTTTGCTGCTCGTGTAAACCACTGGGCTCTGGTGGCTTACAAGCGGCTAGCCCGCTTTTGTAGCCCTCCCCTAAGCGCTCGCTCCACAAACCCAGGCTTCCCGATCGTGTGTAGCCATGGCATGGCTCTGCACCATGGCTACTCACGAGTAGACACCCGGAGGGGAGGCGAAAAGCCGCCTCCTGGCTCCAGGGGTCTCCCCAGTATGCCCTGCACGCTCGCGCAGGGCATACTGGAGCTTCCAGGGGCCACGCGGCCCCCAAGCTCCCCAGCCCCCACTGGCTCTGTCATGGAGCCGGCAATCATGTGAGTGGCCGATCCGGCCACCCAGGGCTCCCTCCCTGCTCACTCTCCGAAACCGGGTCTCACTGATTGTGAGACCTGGCTCATAATCATACACTCGTATGGTGCCAGAACAGTGATATTGTATTGACTAATGCAGCAGCAAACCTGTGCATTTCTCAACAAACAAGCAGCACAGAGGAAAAACTAGGTGGAAAACAGACCATTACCTCCCCACATTCACTATGGGGGGAACAGGAGTAGGAGATGCTAGGCAGCCACACCCCTATGCCGACCAGACTATTCTAGCCATTCCCCCAAACATCTCGGTGCTCAGAGTTTGCCTCTGGAGACAAACTGGGGAGAACATCAGCACAGGGGCTGTGATTAGTGAGCCTATTCCCACTATATTCTGAAGAGGGCTCCTGTGCACCAAGTAAACAAACCCAGTGCAAGCAGTGTACCAGGAAAAGAAAAACCAGATTTGTTGATTCACATTGAACATGGGCTATGAACATCAACTGTGAAAGTTGACAAAGCAACCCTTTAACCTGAACTGTAGCTCTTTAGTTTGAGGCAGTTTTATGCATTTTATGGACACCAGTTCTGGAATATCTGCTGTGCAAATGCCACTTGTCGATGTGTTGAATTCATGTTAACCAGTGCAATAATCAGTCAGCGCAACCAAGGGCAAAGAGGTAGCTGGCACGTACTAAGCTGCCAACCTTCAAAGAGTACATGGCTTTCATCTCCAGCCTCCTGTAGTTTTTACATAGTGGATAGAATGCCCATCTGCTTGCTAAATACTCCCATGAAGCTTGTTCAAGCAGTCATTTAATGTATTAAAGGATGTATTGCAATTATATAGTTGATATAAAAGACTGCAAGTACTAAGTACTACGTATGGGTGCATACATTAGACTGTGGTTTTAAAACTTCTTGAATTGAATGGTGAATGCCTGTTTGCCTTTAAAAAAAAATACAGCTCATATGACAGGAGATTGCTGTGGTGTATGCTCATTTACTCTTTCATTGGATATTTGCCTGTTCTAAATGCTTCTGAAATGTACTGGCTGAGCGTATTTCTTGCCTTATGCCAGCTCCCTAACTGCTTCTCAGATTTCATTTGGCAGTAGCTGATTCATTCATTAACATTGCAGCATGGTGTCCACTGCTATCCGTATCTCCTGTGGCTGTCTTCTGCAGTACCCATGAATCATTTCTCTGGGCTCAATGGAGCCTTCTGACATGGACCCGTTTCCCTTTTGAAAGGCCTTGTCTGTGTTTTTGGGGGGAGGGGATGGAGGAATGATTGGCATCCTCATTATTGCTTTAGTTCCATTTCTTTAAGTGCCTTACATTTTGAAGTGATATCTGCCAGCGTGAGGAAGATTGTGCATACAGCATGCCATTCCATCGCTTTAACAGCTACATGGGAGACAGACCATCTCGACCCAACCCTCAATGCGCGATTTAACATATGTGACTATGTTAGTCCTCTGGTCTTCAGAAGCACAGCCGAACTTATATTGGCTGACATTCCGAGCAACCTTAGGTGCATGTCGCAATGGAACGTTCATGCAGTCATACAAGAGTGCTTTTGCACTAAACACCAAGAAATGCATGAGTGCAGTTGCACAATTGATGTGCATTAGAAATAATTTTGCACAACTGAACAAACATTTCATTGCAGCACACATAATGTTGTGCAGTATGTTAGCCTCTGTATTCTAGGGACAGGGAGCAGGATCTCATGGGCATTTGTCACTAATGCATAGTTGATATGCATGAGGTGGGTTCAGACAATATGCTTTGGTCACTGCATCAGGGAGAGAGAGAGAGAGAGAGAGAGAGAGAGAGAGAGAGAGAGAGAGCATATTTCTTTCCCCCCTGCCATGTTGAGGGGCACTTCAGCTGTTCCTCCTCCCCCCGCACCTGCCATAACTATACAGGGATAGAATGGTGTGCCAGATAGGGGGAGACATACATGCACATGCTCCTTGTGTGACAGCCAGCCCACATAGTCTTGAACTGTCCCCACATTTGTGAACTCCAGGAACAGAACTTTTGAACTCCCAGCCCTAGCTGGCTGGCTGAAAGCTCAGGCCTGCGTTCTGCTTTCTGCCTGCAGTGACATTCCAGTTTCAGGGCAGGTAGAATGGGGTTTGTTTTGACCCACACACACTGTGATGGGAGGGGAGAGTTGGTCTTGTGGTAGCAAGCATGAATTGTCTTCTTTGCTAAGGAGGGTTCACTTTGGTTTGCATTTTGATGGGCGAGTACATGTAAGCGCCCTAAGATAGGAGCTCCCCTTAGGAGATGGGGCTATAGCTCAGTGGTAGAATGTCTGCATTCTTTACAAGCAGGAACTCCCAGGTTCCCTCCCTGGCATCTCCAGGTGGGGCTGGGAGAGACTCCTGCCTGTAACCTTGGAGAGCTGCTGCCAGCCAGTGTAGACAATACTGAGCTAGAAGGACCAGTGATCTGATTTGGTATAAGACACTTTCTATGTTCCTGTGTGATGTAACCTTCCCTTAGTTAGGTATAAAAGGTCTTTTTATACTTGCGAAACACAGAAAGGAGTCGGTTTCTATTAGTTTTGCTACCACCACTCACCTATGTTTCACCTATGGTTCTGGGTCTGGGAAGGAGCACCTTTTCAGTCAGCGATCAATAAAAAAATGAACGTGGTTGAATGAAAGGTGTTGCAGGGCAGTAGTTGGAGAGAAATCCTCACTTAGTGAACAAGCCAGAGTTTTTTCTAACATACTGTACAATGGGGTTTTGTTTAGCTACTCAAGTGTTACAGCATAAAGTAAAGGGAAACACATAGGAACACACAGAGCAGGCTAACCCAAAAGCACCTGTCTTACTATCAGCTATTTATAACATAACTCATATTCTCTTTCCTCAGTGAGGATTATAACTAGAGATGAACAAGGGCTCAGGGCTCATCCCAAACACTGCTGGCACCTCTCAGAAAAACCTTTCTCTCCTCCGAGTATACTGTGTGAGGACCACCTCAGGAAGAAAATTGCCAGAAAGCAAAGGAATGTGGATTCCTGTGGTGGAAAGCAGGGGCTTCAACTTGCTTCCTCCATGTGGTATAATGAATGATCAATAACATCGTAGAAAGACCAGAAATCACGACTTAATGTTACATCTCCATTAACTTGATGTCTTCTCATAATCAGAAAATACGATTAACTAAAGTTTGGTTTCAAGGAAGCAGGTTCAGCCTTGCCAGATAATTTTCTAGCAGCCCTTAGATGATAGTTTATGAAAAGCTGCCAAGGCACTTTAGAACAGATGCACATGCTTATTTTTGCCAACTGTATTCTTTTTGTATTAGAATATCTTCATTTTATAAACTGGAACTTGAGCGGGAAGCCTGCAGAGCCATTTCCTGCAGTCACCTATCCCAGGGTTTCTTAATCTTGGGCCCTCAGATGATGTTGTCCTACAATCCCCATCATCCCCAGACATGGTCTTTGTGGCTGAGGATGATGGTAGATGTAGTCCAACAACATCTGGGGGCCCATGGTTAAGAAACCCTGACCTATCCCATTTCTGAAATAATCCATTGTTGGCTGGGAAACTAGATGATCTCTGTGGGAATCCTTGGGAACCCAAGAACTGGTCTTGTGCTAGCAAGCATGAATTGTCCCCTTTGCTACACAGGGTCCACCTTGATTTGCATTTGATAGGGAGATGTGTGAGTAGGGATGTGCTCCTTAAGTAGGGACTGTAAGTAGGGATGTGTGTGGACTGAGATTTGTGCACTGGTTTCGCACCACAGGGAGGGGAGCAGCGAGCAGGATCTTTAAGAGTTAACGCCCGTCCCAAGTACCTGTGTGCAGTGCCGTGCACATGTGCAGATGCCATGTGCATGCTGGTGCTGCACACAGGTACTTGGGATTAGTGCCGCCACAGCAGGAAACTGCATGTGGTGGCAGAGAACTGGTAAGAACCTGCTGTCCTCTTATTTAAAAATCTCGCTTGCCGCTCCCTTCACCATGGTGCCGAACCAGTGCACAAAACTCGGTTCGTGCACATCCCTAGCTGTAAGATATTTCCCTCAGGGGATGGGGCTGCTGTGGGAAGAGCATCTGCATGCTTGGATGCAGAAGGTTCCACATTCCCTCCCTGGCATCTCCAAAACATGGCTGAGAGAGATTCCTGCCTGCAACCTTGGAGAAGTCGCTGCCAGTCTGTACTGAGCTAGATGGACCAATGTTCTGACTCGGTATAAGGCAGCTTCCTGTGTTCCGTGATGACCTCTGTTTGCATTCTGCTGGCATGCACCACCACCTACCAGCTGCGCAACCCATGAACTAATCGATATTACCCTGCTTTGATCTGAGCAAAGTAGTTGTCAGTCACTCTCTATATGTCAGTGGTTATTATAGCTGTTTGCAGCTCAGATGCTTGAATCACATATGGCCTAACTACCATGCAGGAATGAATGGCAAACGTGGTTGTTATCTAAAATATTTATTACTTAGAATATTTATATCTTGCTTTTCATCAATAAAGTTTATAAAGTGGTTTACATAAGAAAATCTATCCCCAAGGGACTCACAGTCTAAAATGAAACACAAGGGAGACCCCAGCAATAGCTCCTGGAGGGATGTTACGCCGGGCTGGATAAGGATAGTTGCTATCCCTCTGTGAATATAAGAGGTCCACCACTTAAAAGGTGCCTTTTTGCCCCATTAGGAGGGGTTTAGCAGGGATAGGTTGGCATATCTGGCGACAGCTGTGTGTGGTTGATAGAGAAAGTAACTATTTTGCATATTTTATATACCAAACATGTGCAAAGCATATATGTGTGGCATAGTCTTCTGAAAAACATTGTCTTCTGAGGATTCAGTTCTTCTGAGGATTGCGGGGACTGCCGATTGCCTAACTAGTAGCACCACCATCATCTTTTAACCCTGGTTTATCATAACAAAGCATCTGCATTTTCTTCAGAGCAATTACTCTGTGCACTTCTGAGGGCAGATGGTGGTTAATCTGCAGATCACTGATGTGGCAGATCATGCTCTCCTTTTAGCCTCAGTGGCATGCAAAGTGTTAAGTTCAGTGGTTTCAAGAGGATCATGAACATTTGGTCTAGCTAGTAACTGTGAACATATGTTACTATCACAGACAGCCCTTGACTCAAGAGTGAAAGGGTACATTGGCAGACTGGTCTGCAAGAGATTTTATTTAATGTATTTTTGTGGAGTGAGAGTGATCTAGCAAGGGATTGGGTGGTGTCAGTTACACTGTCAGGAATGTAGCTGTCTGAGGATCATGAATCCTAAACAGGTACCATGAGATTTGCTCAGATGCTACTTCAGCACAATTTCAAGGTACATGTATCAATTTTCCAAGTGAGTTGCAACATGGTCCTAACGATGAAGCATTGTCTTCATTAACATTGGACTGTGTAGGCAAACCTTAGTGGGGAAGGAGGACATCATGTACAGAAACATACATTACTCTCATATACCATGTAAAGAAGCATGCGTATACTAGAACCATGGGCCATCCGATGACACTGACTGGCAATAGATGCAGGGGAGACAAAATTTATTTTATTTATTTTATTTATTTGGCATATTTAAAATAAAATACTTCTTCACATAATGCATAATGAATTTATGGAATCTGCTGCTACTAACTTACTTGGCTTCCGGGGAAGTAGACAAAGAGGCTCTCCACACGAGCAGTGTGGAGAATCTTACCGGGCTCTGCGGGAAGAGCAGGCTTACCTTGTTTTAAGGGGGGGATTTAAGCGGGCTAACCGCAGGGAGCTGCGTGGCTCCTGGTGGTTCCCACAACTGCAGGAAAGCGGGCTGGGCTTCCTTAACCTGCTTTCCTGCGGTCGTGAGCATAACCACAAAATCTTAGGAACATAGGAAGCTGCCTTATAACAAGTCAGACCATTGGTCCATCTAGCTCGGTATTGCCTGCACTGACTGGCAACACCTCCTCCAAAATTTCAGACAGGGGTTCTTTCTATACTTGAAGATGCCAGGGATTGAATCTGGGACCTCCTGCACACAAAGCAGATACTCTGCCCCTGAGCTACAGCCCGAACATAAGAATAGCCCAGCTGGATCAGGCCCAAGGCCCATCTAGTCCAACATCCTGTTTCACACAGTGGCCCACCAGATGCCTCTTGGAAGCTCACAGGCAAGAGGCAAGGGCATGCGTTCTCTCTTGCTGTTTCTCCCCTGCAACCGGTATTTAAAGGCATCGTCCCTTTGAGGCTGGAGGTGGCCCATAGCCACCAGACTAGTAGCCATTGATAGACCTGTCCTCCATGAATTTGTCTAAGCCCCTTTTAAAGCAATCCAGGCTGGTGGCTGTCAACACATCTTGTGGCAGAGAATTTCATAGATTAACTATGCACTGTGTGGAAAAAAAACCTTCCTTTTGTTGGTCCTAAATTTCCCAACCTTCCGTTTCATGGGGTGACCCCTGGTTCTAGTGTTGTGAGAGAGGGAGAAAAATTTCTCTCTGTCCACTCTCTCTATTCTGTGCATAGTTTTATACCCCTCAATCATGTCTCTGCATAGTTGCCGCTTTTCTAAACTAAAGAGCACCAGATGCAGTAGACATGCCTCATAAGAAAGGTGCTACAGGCCCCTTGTCATCTTGGTTGTCCTCCTTTGCACCTTTTCCAGGTCTTAAGATATGGTGACCACAACTGAACACAGTACTCCAAATGTGACCACACCATAGATTTGTATAAGGGCATTATAACACTAGCATTCTTATTTTCAGTCCCCTTCCTAATGATCCCTAGCATGGAATTGGCCTATTTCACAGCAGCTGTGTGCTAAATTGACACGACCCCACCAAGACCTATCATGAGAGGATAGGTCTTTCAATGGTTATTAGCCACAACAACTGTATAGGGTTTGCATGCTCAGAATCAGGATGCCACTAAATAATATTTCTGGGGAGCCACAGAATAAGGCAGTTGCCATCATGCCTTGCCTGTGGGCTTCTCAAAGGCATATGGTTGGCCACTGTGGGAAGCAGGATCCTAGACTAATAGATGGACCTTTGATCTGATCCAGCAAGCCTCATCTTACATTCTTCCATTGTGCTTTTATTTCTCTTCACTCAGGATATATTGAAGAAGCCTGCATCATTCCATGTCCCTCAGATTGCAAGCTCAGTGAGTGGTCCAACTGGTCTCGCTGTAGTAAATCCTGTGGCAGCGGAGTAAAAGTTAGATCTAAATGGCTCAGAGAGAAGCCCTACAATGGTGGACGGCCCTGTCCCAAGTTGGATCATGTCAATCAGGTAATTTCCTATTTTCTGCTTTTCAGTATCAATATTCATTTTGCACTCCAAAGCCTGATTGAGAATGAGAGAGTTCAACTCCTTCGAAAGATTTCACAAGCTTCAAAATACACGTAGCATCCAATAGAGGACAAAATATTTTTCTAAGTCGGCCTATGGTGTCTGTATCTCACTTTGATCCTCTCTAATAAAACGCTTGGTGTCCGTCCGTGGACGGACACCAAGTGTGTGTCCGTGCCTCCCTGGCCTGTTCTGGGCATGCGCGGAGCGCATGCCCAGAACAGAGCCAGGGAGACACAACTGCCAGCACCCGGCGGCCATCTTCGGCCGCCCCGAAGAAGCTGGGTAAGCAGTGGCGGGGGACACTGGCCGAGGCGGTGGCGAAGCCATGGCCGAGGCCTGGCCGCGCTGCCGCTTACCCGGCTTCTTTGGGGTGGCTGCTTCTGGCCGCCCAAGATGGCTGCCGGATGAGGCGGCGGAGGAAACGATGCGGCGGTGGGCCCGGGCAGCGGTGGGCCCGGCCAGAGCTGCGGGCGGCGGTGGGTGTCAGGCCCGGCGGAGCCGCGGGCGGTGCTGGGTGGCGGGAGGGGGAATGGTGGCGGCGGTCTGGAGCGCACAGCTCCACTAGCGCCCATTATCCAACGGGCTAAAAAACACTAGTAACTTAATAATTTGCTTATTTTTCAAATTATTCAGGAGAAAGCTCGAAGGTCTCTTCACCTTTTCCCTTTGGGATTATGAGCTTTTAAATAAAAGGGATTCCTAATTTATTGTTTGCAATACATGTTTGTAAAGAATATTAATTGTTTTTAATATGTGTCTATAAAAATTGCAGATGGCTATACATTGTCTTAGATGAGATAATCACTCTCACTCAGAAGGGAATGCTAAGATCCCCCTCCTATGACATATACTATCTAAAAACAAACAGAATGGCTGACATATTGACTAATGCAGTGTGGACATGCCAGGAATATCACTCCATGCTGCAGAGAGCCTCCCCACTGCCACTGTATCCACATGTGCAGTGGCGGGGGGAGCGAACGTTGGGGAGTTTCTTGCCTCTGGAAGTGCCCTGTTTCACCTGAAAACATGTCCTTGTGGGTTGCGTTACCCTCAGGGACAGATTTTCAGGTGACACAGGGTGCTTCTGGAGGCAGAGGAGATTGCCAAAATTTGTTCCCCCCACTGCACATGTGGGTGCAGCGGTAGTCGGGAAACTCTCTGCAGCACAGACTCATCTTCCTGGCATAACCACACTGTGTTAGTCAAGATGTCAGCCAGAACACTTTTCTTTCTCAAAACTATTATTTTTATCCTATGCAGACTTAAGCAGATTTGATGAATTGAATAATCAATCAAAATTCATTTGACAAATCAAACAAGATTATCTGAGTGATACCCTAGTATATTGGTCTTGTGTGGTAATTTGCTTTTATATGTTTGGACAAATAGTGGAGATGAGGGCATTTCCTCATACAGGTCCGTAAAGATGCCTAGTGGTAGTGAAACACAGAGTGTAGATGAAACATCATACTTGGATGGTTCAACCTCCAATTAAAGCTTTAGACTTGCAATGAACATTGGGCCTCCTTATTCAAAGCTATTAAATAGATAGAAACCGTGTTTGTGGCTCTTCTCATATGTTTTATGTCCATCTTATATTTTTATTTAATCTGCATTTTAATCTGCGTTTTAAATTAAATGGCTCCCATTTTCATTTCCATAAATTTCCTGTGGCATGGGAGGAAAGAGAAGCAAAGGGGAGAAATGTTGGCCATTCTCGTCCAAATAAGATGTACACTTTCTAAAAGCGATCATGTTGACATTTTGCAGACACAGAAGGAAATGGTCTGCTGATTTGATTTTCCACTTAAGAGGATGTAATTAGTTCTAGTTTAGAACATAATAAGTGTTAAACTAAAGCTAATAAACCAAGTTTGTAATCCAATTTAACACCAAGCACAAGTGAGCATGAAGGGTAATTTTGCTGAGGAAAGGCGTTGAAATCTGGGGGAAACGATACTTTAATAGGAGGAGCTGATACCAAATCTTCTGCTTTCAGACTAATTCACAGTGCTTCATAATAAATTCCCATTTTTCAGATATAAAGAACAGTGGATGACTTGAAAAGAAATGTCTGTACTGTATTCAACTGTGAAGTTTCTTTTCTGCAACATTGCTGCCCTCCTGTGGTAGCTAGTGTTCTCTGTGTTACAGTTTTAGATGTAAAGGTAAAAGTTGGTGTCGACTAGGGGTGTGCAATTCGGATTTTCTGTGTTTCGATTTATAACCTAATCAAAACAACCCTGATTCGATTTGGATCCGAATCTGACCCATCCGAATCACCCCAAATTCGATTCGGATCCAAATTGTGGCCGAATCGAATCGATTCGGGTTTTGGATCTGTCCTATTAATTCCCCCAGATTCCCAGCTTTCATTTTTTTAAAAAAGCTAAGCTCTAGCCCTTATAGAAGTGGAGTTATGGAGCAAAATGTGTGGTCACTATCTTTTAAGTGTTTGGATTCTTTGGTGTATAATAACTTTCACTCAATGAATCCTTATGAGGATTCATTACACACCTTCATTTCTTCTATTCATTTTGACTGTCTTTTAGACAGTGCCAGTTGTCAACTGCCGTGTGCTAACTACACCCCACTCCCACCCACAAGGCAGTGAGGTACTATTCAGTTTAAGTAAAGTGCCTAATGGGTGGAGGCTACCACCCAAATTGCAGAGGAATTGGACAAAGGGCTGATTTTTGGTGAATTGTTGGTTTAGTGTCTTTGAGGCAGATTTGAGGCATAAACTGGGATCTGGGGTGGAAGAGTGTGGTGAGGTGGTAGTGCCTAATGGGTGGAGGCTACCACCCAAATTGCAGAGGGATTGGGCAAAGGGCTGTTTTTTTGGTGAATAGTTGAAGTTTACTCATCTTTAAGGTTTTTCCCTATAAGGTATTATGGAGGTTTCAGCAGCCCCATAAGTGCACTTGGAGGGCGCTGGGGTGGCCCAGAGTGAGTGGTTGTGTAGTGCACATAGGGTGCCAGCCACTCCCATGGGGTTGCTAACCCATGGGATACAGGGTTCTGTTGTTTCTGAGGTGGTCTGAGTGTAGATTCTATGGTAGCAAATAAGAGTGGATTCATAGTTTGTACTGAAAATCTCATTTGCTACCAGAGAATCTACACTCAGAACACCTCAGAAACAACAGAACCCTGAACCCCATGGGCTAGATACCCATGTGGGTGGCTGGCACCCTCTGTTCACTACACCACCACTCACTCTGGGCCACCCCAGCACCCCCCAAGTGCACTTGTGGGGCTGCTGAAACCTACATGATTTCCTATGGAAAACTTCAACAATTCACCAAAAACCAGCCCTTTGCCCAATCCCTCTGCAATTTGGGTGGTAGCTTCTACCCATTAGGCACTTAACTTAAACTGAGTAGTACCTCACTACCTTGCGGGTGGGAGTGGGGTGTAGTTGGCACATGGCAGTTGACAATTGGCACTGTCTAAAAGACAGTCAAAATGAATAGAAGAAATGAAGGTGTGTAATGAATCCTCATAAGGATTCATTGAGTGAAAGTTATTATACACCAAAGAATCCGAACACTTGAAAAATAGTGACCACACATTTTGCTCCATAACTCCACTTCTATAAGGGCTAGAGCTTAGCTTAGTTTTCTTTTTTAAATGAAAGCTGGGAATCGGGCGGAATTAAAAGGACAGATCCGAAACCTGAATCGATTTGAATCGAATCAGCCGCGATTCGATTTGTACCCGAATCTAGCCAATGGACCACAGGGGTGATTCATTTTGTCTCCAAATCACCCGAATCAGCTAGATTCGGGTACAAATCGATTTGTATCCGAATCGATTCGCACATCCCTAGTGTCAACTCCTATTGACCACAAAGCCATGTGGTCTTCCTTGGTAGCATACAGGAGGGGGTTTAGCATTGCCTCCTCCCACGCAGTGTGAGATGATGCCTTTCAGCACCTTCCTATATCGCTGCTACCCGATATAGGAGTTTGGGAAATACACCAGCAGGGATTCGAACCAGCAACCTCTGGCTTGCTAGTCAAGTCAAGCCCGCTGTACCATTAGGTGGCTCAGTTTTAGATGTACCTTTTCATTATAAGGGTTCATCAAGACCAGCACCTTTTTGTCTCTTCTTGTTATACTATTAGTCTTCAAATATTTCCCATACATCATATTCATAATGATGATGATGGTGATGATGACGACAACGACAATACATTCCTCCTCCTTCTAGAATAGCAGTCTGGGTTTTTAGGGTGGTGGGGGTGGGTGGTGGTACATTTGCACAGTTGCATACATATACCCATGCTGACAAATGTGATATAGTTTGTTGAAAGGAATGAGGTTATGCAGCTCCCTGCAGGGGCAGAGCTTGAAACAGATTTTGCTGTGGTCAGGTGGTAAAATAGTACAAGTGGTAAAATAGCAGGTGGTAAAATAGCACAATAACAAGTAGTGAGTCTATCAGGCAAGAGTCTTAAGTCAGTGGCTGAAGCAAGACTCAAGCAGAACTCAAGTTGGTGGAAGAATTTGGAAGCTGGATCCAAAGATGCAGACAAAACATTTAAGAGAATTTTCTTTAGATTTTGTTGAAGAGCAATTTAAGCTATGGCCCTAGCTGGATCTAGGAGGAGCTTCCAAAGTGGAGCCGTTGCACCAGCAAAGGTCAGGCTGCAGGTGCTGGATATATATGTAGAACTGGAGTTTCACCTCTTCCTAAACTTGAGATGAGGCCAGATTAGTGGCAAGTTCCTGAGCTGGTCTCTCTTCCTCCTAAGTAGGTGTAGTGGGAGAGACAACCCGAGCTGCCAGGTTGGCACTTTGCCATTGATGCTGGAACTTAGCCTTGGCTGGAGATCTTGTTGAGTCCTGGGCAATATGATGGGAGTTCCAGAAGTAGATCAGAGGGCCAGCCATGGGGCGCTGGATCCCCCATGTTTCAGGATCTTTCTGAAGGGGCTCCAGTGGGAGGGGTGAGCTCCCGAAGTTCAGGGCAATGATTCCTGGGGAGTCCATCCTCAGTGCAAGGGGCCCCAGCTGGGGTTTATTTCTCCCCTTCCCCCACTACTACCACTATTATCTATCTATCTATCTATCTGTCTATCTATCTGACAATTTTTATACTGCCTAAAACTTATGTCTCTGGATGGTTTACAATAAAAATACAATTAAAAATAAATCATTAAAACAATTTAAAACTTAAGACATATTAAAAGTGTTAAAAACTAATAAAATTGTAAATCTAATAAAAAGCCTGGGTGAACAGATGTGTCTTGACTGACCGTTTAAAAGTTGTCAGAGATGGGGAGGCTCTTATTTCAACTGGAGCGCATTCCAAAGCCTCCTAAGTAGGTCTAAAGTTGAAGTGTGTGCCGTCCAGTCGGTTTCGACTCCTGGCGACCACAGAGCCCTGTCTTTGTCTTTGGTAGAATATAGGACGGATTTACCATTGCCTCCTCCTGTGCAGTATGAGACGATGCCTTTTAGCATCTTCCTATATTGCTGCTGCCCAATACAGGTGTTTCCCATAGGCTGGGAAATAGTGGGAATTCGAACCGGCAACCTCTGGCTTGATAATCAAGTCATTTCCCCACTGCGCCATTAGTTGGATCCTAAGTAGGTTTAGTGGGTATTTATATACTGCTTTTCAACAAAAAGTTTGCAAAGCGGTTTCCATAGAATATGAATAATGAGATGGCTCCCTGTCTGCAAAGGTCAGGGAAATACAAGGGAGAGACCACCAACAGCCACTGGAGAGCTGCAGTGTTGGGGCTGAAAAGGACTAGTTTCCCCCTGCCCCGCCCCCCACCGCTTAATATAATGGAAATCAAAAATCAAAAGCAAATCAGCACTTTGAAAGATGCCTCTGTGCCCAGTTAGCTGTGTAACTTCCCCGGAGGAGGCCTTATCCACCTCCAAGTCTGGGAGACTCCTGATGCAAGTCACAAAATGCAGTATATGCTATACCATCTCCCCAAGTAATGATCTGTAGCATACAGCAGAATTAAACTGCCAGTCTGGATGCAGCAATGAATTAATAACAAATGCCAACCTGTCCCTTGCATGGAGAGAGGGGTGTGCTGAAGGGCTGAAGGGAAAGCTTAGGGACTGTATCCTTTAATATTAAATACACTTTACTTTAAATCTGCAAGCATGGAAATCCAACACATGCAGCCTGTGCCAATGGCCAGACAGCTGCCTACGGCTGTGTAATTAATCTACACCTTATCTCCAGCTTAAAGGAAATCAAGACGCTGAATATGAGCCCGTGTTTGCAATAAAAGCAGCCCACACAAAGTATTTATGAAACATAAATGTAAGGATTAGAAGGTTAAGCTGGCATGGGGTGTAATTTTAATTTATATATTAATTGGGCATTCTTTTTTATTGTGTTTTTTTCTTAAATACTTGTTTCCTGCCCCAAGCAACCAGGGAGGAGTGGAACATGAATGTAATGCATAATATTGCCAATTTCTACATTGTACAGGCTCAAAAGAAGCTCTTTGGGTGTTCTCTTGTGTCCTCTAAACTTGCACACCAGGTCCCCTCAATAATAGATTAGTAACTTGTAAAAAACAAATGCAATCATTTGGGGGGGAGATAATTCACAATTTGAATACTTTGTTAATTATTGCTTTTGTATTAATTTTTGCTGGAGGAGGAAATGTAGACCAGAAGCCAAAGCACCATGCATGGGGGATTTTCTCCCTCTCCCTGCAGCCCCCCTGCACTTCCCAACAAGCTGGGCTCAAAAATCAGGGAACCTTCTGGAGCAACATTCCATTAGGCACCAAGGACTGCTGCTGAGAGGGGAAATCGGTCACCTCTACCCCCAGCCACTGCATGCATATCGGATTGTTTGAATCCCAGCCATAGCCTTTGATGTACATTTAATACTCTTATCGACTACGCACCACACGAGAACTAGTGTGTTCGACCAGAACCAAGAAGGCCAGAGTTCATAGGAACATAGGAAGCTGCCTGCTACCAAGTCAGACCATTGCTCCTTCTAGTGCAGTATTGTCTATAATGACTGGCAGCAGCTCTCCAAGGTTACAGGCAAGAGTTTTGGACCAGAGATGTCAGGGTTTGAACCTGGGGCTTTCTCCATGCAGAACGGATGCTCTGCCACTAATCCACAGCTTCAACTCATTACTCAACCATTAAGTCCCTCTTCCTTTCCAAAACAACGCGGAAACCAGGGGTATTGATTGGTACATAAAGCTCTGGGGCCTGGACACACAGGGTGCTCAGGACCATAGCGCCCCCTCCCCCCGCCTTCATAATTAAATCTTTTTATGCTCTCTAAAGGAATCCAGCATGCTTCCAGTTTTCTAAGCCAAATATTCCCAGGGAGAGCAAACGGATAATACTGAAATTGTCTTTTAGAGCAGCCAGATCCTCACTCCATCGTCCTCCACAAAGGGTTGCCTTTGCTCTCCCTTGCCCCCCCCCCACAAAAACCTCCACTTGTGTCAGTGACAGCAAGCTCAGCATTCTGTCTTCAAGCTACCACTTTTCTCATGGTGAGAGGGAGTGGAAGAAGGAAGGTGCTGCTTCCTGCCATTGAGCGTCACATGCAGGGATTGCAGAAAGTTCCAGCCTAAGCTGGGAGCCCACGTACAACGCAGTCAGCAGGAGGAGGATGCCCGCTGCCATTGCACTGTGGGGTGGGGTGGTGCCTGCAGAGAATGCTGGTGCTGTGCAGTGTGCAGGGTAGGGGGCTGTTAAGAGTAATCGGGTGACACCACCCTGAGGCTGTTACTGTAACAGCACGCCCAGCTTTTCAGGCAGTTTGGAGCAGGGATTCTCAACACTGGGTCCCCAGATGTTATTGGACTTCAACTCCCATAATCCCCAACCAAAGGCCACTGGGGCTGGGGATTTTGGGAGTTGAAGTCCAATAGCATCTGGGGACCCAACGTTGAGAACCCCTGGTGTGGAGGATATCCAAGGCATTAAAGTGATTCTGGGCACAAGCCCAAATGGCCCAGTGGCTTTCTTTCTATTGCCTTTATCCATTCTTCCTTGACACAAGAAGTATGAGTGTATCCAACAGTCAAGGGTGGCTCCAAAGGGGGTGGCATGGGAGGGCAAGCCCCCCCCCCAAGTGGCTCCCCCCATCAATCCCCCATTTCTATTTTAGAAATCTAATATGTGGGAACCAGTTCACCCACCCATAAATGCACTTTGCCCCTTCTGTGCCCCCCTCATTTTTTCCCCTGGTGCCACCATTGCCAAGAGTGCCTCTTTCTGCCTGGTTTTGGCGAGGAGGGCAGGGTTTTTTGGTTTACTTCTTCTGTTTCAAGCACAGTTTGAAAGATTTCTTTTAATACATACATCCAGACTTTAAGCATTAAGCACCTAACTTCTCATTTGCAATCAGCCCAGCATATCTGCACAAGGTCTTCACCAGGTTGCTCCAGGACCTAGTTTCCTGCCGTGTAAGGAACAGGTGGAAACCAAATCTTTACCTTGAACTTTGCTCTTAGGAGTATCACTTTAATCCTTTGAATCAGCACAGCAAATTCATGCCTACTTTTGAGTGACTGTTTGCTTCCTAACTCATGTTTTTGTCTACCTTTGCTTGTTCCCTTGCATTCATGGCCAACACCTGTCCCAGGCCCAGGTAAGAGTCTGTGAATCAGATGCACAGCATTCACGCATGCTTCCAGATCAAATTCCCTAATGTATGCCTTGTTTGTTTGCCCTTTCCTTGAGATTGTGCATGTGCTACATGCAGTGCTTTTGCACATATAACCATCGCCGGCTATACAGTATATAATGCTTCGTTTGTGTCTGCATTGGGAGAGGGCAGGGAAGAGTGATGCATGCTTGGAATCGGAATGAAAAACAGGTCACAATTTTATTACAACCAGTCATTACAAAGTTTGGCACCTAGATGGGAGTCAGCCATAAATTAACCCAGTGGGAGTTTGGAACAGTGACTCTCAGTCTTACGGGCCACCTGGATGTGTAGTCCCTGAGGCCAAATAAGGAGCCACTCCAAAGTGCCAGGTTTTGGAGGACTCTCAGCATGTTGCCTTTGGTGGGCCCCCATCCAAGCAGCTCAAAGCCTCACTCCTGACCAGAAGAAAAGCACATTAGAGTGAGCAGTGACCAAAAGGGCAGACAAATGGGTGGTAATGAAGGGCAGCAGAAGCAGTGGGTCAGGGGTGGGGGGATGTGATGCTCAATGCTGGGGCAGCTGACCAAGGAGGCCCACACCAGCCATGAGCCTCCCACCCCCCGCAATGGAATTTACATCCATATGCCAGTGGGAGTAGACCTTGGGGTGGCTTCCCAGAGGCAGTTTAGGCTGGCCAAAAGTTTATCAAGCAGGTTGTCTCAGCCTAGATGTCAAGCACAGCCATTATCAGATGCCAAAATGTCATTCACACAATCAAAAACTGTGTTCTACCTGGATTGGGGAGCTGTGTGTACTCCCAATTTTCAGTTGTGTGGAGGCGAGGTAGGAGGAAAACCTGGGTAGAAGTGATTAAGGCTCTCCACACGAGCAGCACAGAGAGCCTGCAGGGCTTCTGCAGGGAGAGTGGGCTTGACCTGCTCTCCCTGCAGATGATCCTGAGCCTAGCCCTGGGCGGCCAGATTGGCCAACCACACGATAACCAGCTCTTTCACGGAGCTGATTGGGGGATCAGGGGCTGTGTAGCCCCCAGAAGTCCAAGCATTCTGGGGAGACCCCCGTGCCAGGAGACTCACAATCAGGGAAATGGAGTTAGTGGAGCGCTTGCTCCGCTAACCTTGATTAATGAGGGGTGGGGGTATTTGGTGCAGTTTACTGCCAGGAGCTGTGTGACCTCTGTTGCAGCACACGACTACTGGAGTTGTGGGAATAGCCTCATTGTGTGGAAGCAAAGTAGGAGGAAAAACTGTGTAGCTTTTCCTCCTACCTTGCTTCCAGACAATCACTTCTACTCAAGTTTTCCTCTTACCTTGCTTCCCCACACAACCAAAAATTGGGAGCACACACAGTTCCCAAACCTAAGTAGAACACAGTCTTCTGCTGGAAGACTAGAAATCATGTGTTAATGGGGGCAAAGTTGTCAGCCAGAAGGAGGAGTGAATAAAGATAGACGTTGCTAAATGGGTTAACCTTTTCTTATTCTTTTGCTTGCCCATGCTGATTCCAAATGCATGCCTCCTAACGTTGACCTAAACTTATTTTTTCCACACTTGCAGCTTGTGTTTTAAGCAATATTACTGTAAATAAAAGTTGTGGTGTTGTGGATTCCAAATTACAGTTGTGCAGATGTGTGTGAAACAAGCTAATCCTGTGTATGCGCGTTCCAGGTCTACGAGGTAGTCCCATGCCACAGTGACTGCAGCCAGTATATAGGTGTCACCGAACCATGGAGTGTGTGCAAAGTGACTAATGTGGACTTAAAGGTGAACTGCGGAGAGGGTGTGCAAACCAGAAAAGTGAGGTGAGTTGAACTTTAAAACTGTCACTTCCTGAGGATGGAACCCCACCTACATCCCTATATCAAAGCAATCTACTTTGGAACAAATAGTATGAGAAAAGGAATGAAACTGATTGCGAAGAAATTTAGGACCAACAAAAGGGAGTACTTTTGCACACAGTGTATAATCAACCTATGGAATTCTCTGCCACAAAGTATTGTGACCGCCAGCAGCCTGGGTGGTTTTAAGATAAATTCATGGAGGACAGGTCTATCCATGGCTACTAGTCTGAGGGCTATAGGCTACCTCCAACCTTAGAGGCAAGATGCCTCTTAATACCAGTTGCAGGGGAGTTGCAGTAGGAGAAAGGACATGCCCTCAGCTCTTGCCTGTCAGCTTCCCAGAGGCATCTGGTGGACCACTGTGTGAAGCAGGATGCTGGACTAGATAGGCCTTGGGTCTCTTCCAGCAGGGTTGTTCTTATGTTCTTATGAATTCACAGTTGTGTCTAAAACAGGAGTGGCCAGCCTGAGACACTCCAGCTGTTGTTGGACAGCAGCTCCCATCATCTCCAGCTGCAAATTACTGTGACTGAGAGTGGTAGTACAGCAACATCTGGAGAGGCCCAGGTTGACCACCCTATTCTACAAAATGTTGAACCAAGAAGAAGTCAGCTCATAGGGATGGTTTGTGGGCCTGATACTTTCATGAAAATCCATGTGGGTTTAGCATGCTGAAAGTCATAAAAGTTTTTTGAACATACCAAACACATCTCCCTGTAGAGCCATGGACTGTTGTTTGGTGAGGCCAAAGCTCTGCTCCAGTTTGTGTGCACTTTGAATGTACAACACTGATGGCTGTGTGCCCTTTCCTGTTCCCATTGCCGTGTTGACAGACAGCTCTGGCAGTCATTGAGGCAATCCTTTATTCTCAGATACTTTCTGATACTATTGGGCTATACAATTTAGCAAAATTCCCAGCAACATTAAAGATACTGAACCAAACAAAGAAACATGCTGTTGAATAACAAGCTGCAGCAGAAGAATACAGTCTGTGCTTAGTACCACATTACATCTTGAGTTTTTCACAATGAAATGGTGTTGTGCTAATGCTTATAGACCAAGATTCACTTTGTTTTACTTCTAACATTAGCACAGATGTTTGTATATGAGAAAGGATCCAGATTAATGGAGTTCGCATTTAAAGCTCTTAGAGACTGATTTCAGTGAGTTCCCAGTGCATAATGAACATAAAGGGGAAAGTGTTGTTTCCTAGTTTCCCTGAATAGCAATAGATGCTTGGGTAATTTCCAGCTATAATTCCTAGGAGCTACTGACACAGATATTAACTCATTAATGAGCAACTCCCTATTGTGCACCATTAACCTTCAGGTGCAACAATGGCCCTACATCCATGTTGAACCTGCTGGTTCATGCAGCCTACTAGCATTTGGCATGAGGATTGCTCCTGTTCCTCCTTCACATGATTGTATGGTGTGCAGGTGGTCAGTGCTCCGATTAAGAGTTGAGTTGAATTCAATAAAGCATGAAACCTGATCTGCACCGTTTGCACTGAAGACACAACTGAATAACTACTGGTGTGTTACTAGTAATACATTAAGGATCACCATCCGGTTTTCTGAGATGCAACTTGGATAAAATATAGAACATGTGCCCAGATATAGTCTTCCAGTGATTTGAACATGTGTCCAGATATAAACCCAACATCAACCTTGGGACTTAGCCATCATTATAGCCATTGGTAGGCAGAGAGAAGGGCTTTGTGCCCCTGCCACGTGTTCTTGCTGCTGCCTTTATCCATTCTTTCTTGGCACAAAAAGTAATGAATGTATTCAGCTGTTCCTCTTTCTGCCAGGTTCTGTGGGGCAGTGTGTGTGTGTGTGTGTGTTTGGTATGCTTCTGCTGTTTCATGCACAGTTGGAAAGATTTGCGGCATGGCTTTCAAGTCATGGTGTTTTGGTATGTTAGGGGACCCAATTATGACAAGAGGCAAGTGCCCTAATGAGGACTTTACTAATGGGACCATTTGCACATGTGCCAAAAGTTCATTTCAATCTGCCACAGGTATATTATTCAGCTGTGAAAGTCTCACAAGGTTATGTTTAAAACAGTGCAGCTCTTTGATAGCTCTTTAATAGGAATTGACATTATAAAGGTTTATTTGAGGAAGGTAATATTCTAGCTTCAAATTGTCACCAATGGAAATTAGGTGCAATTTATTTGAGTAGCAATCAAATCAGGTACAGGTGGACTTCGTCTTCCGTGGTTTTGCATATACATGGTCAGGCAATGGAGACCCAACCTTGGTATATACAGGGAACAATTGTTTTAAATCAGTGTGACCATGGTTCCTAGGTGGCCAGAAATGGCCTCCAAGATCATTTCTGGACACTGTTTTGTTGAAAGGAGCCATTTTGTGGCTTGTTTGTTATGTATATACTTATATATTCCTCCCCCCCGAGATTTTTTTGTGGTAAATTGTAGAAATTGGGGGGTTGGGGGACAATGCTGGACAGCTGGAGACCTGCAGAGCATGGTACAACATCTTATTTCTATTATTTGTGCCCTTTTCAGCCCTTTACCCCATTTTTTTTAACCTTCAGGAACCTAACCACTCAGTTTCCATTCACTCAATGAGGCTATTCACAGGCACATGCAAAACCGGGCTAAGGGAGCCCAGCCCGGTTTTGCACGGTGTGTGAACTACCGGGATTGAGCCCAATCTCAGTGGCTACACACCGGCAAACCTGCCTAAGTAGCCACCCTCTTAAATGAGATTAAGGGAGCGAGCGCTCCCTTAACTTCATTTATTTGGTTGTGTAGCAGCCACAGCTGCTTGCAACTGTGGCTGCCACACTGTGGGAACCCCAGAGAGGGGGGCTTCCCATAATGCACCGCGTACTTGCATGGTGCATTAACAGCACCACGCATTAACAGCACCACTCTGGGGGCGGAGCGGGGCGACACGCAGTGGCATGTCCCTGCACCCTAACCCCCGGAGCTGTCAGGAGCACAGTCTGTCATCTGGACAGGTGATGCCCACCAGGGAAAGGAGGCTGATCGTCTTCAGGGCGGGTAAGTGAAACCCGCTCTCCCCACAGACCTCCCCTGAGCCTTTCTCACTGATCATGAGAAGAGCTCCGATATCTCATTATCTGTGGTTCTGTTATCCACGGTTCCAGTTGAAAATGGAACCGCCATGGATAATGAGGTCCATCTGTATTCTTTTTCCCACTAATAATTTAGTCTCCCTATAGCTCTGCTCCAGCTCATGGAAAACGGAGTATTGCTTGACATGGTAGCCTAAAAGGGAAATGGATTCTTGCTCTACCATCAAAGCTTTAGAACAAAATCTATTATTTATTCCAAAGATTGGAATTTCAGTCCACTGGGATTAAACGATAGACACACCTTTACCTGCTGAATACTAAATTACTTTGTAAAGATCATTCTTCTAACTCAGTTTGCGGAGGCAGAGTTTCTCCATGTCCTGTTTTCATAGACCAATCTCATTAAAAAAAAATACTTTCAACCTTGATAGTTTAAAATTTTGAGGTTAGTGATAATTGGTAATACAATAGATTGAAAACATTGGAGTAGGAATAAATGACTTTTAAGTCCCTTCTAGGTGTAGAATCAAATTTGGCCATAATGCAAGTGTGTCATGGGAAGAATGAAATGGAGGAATTTGCATTCTGATTTCTCTTTGGATGGCTCTATATTTTCTATTTTGTCCAAGTTGCATCTCAGATAATTGGATGGTGATCCTTAATGTATTACTAGCAATTAATATCATTGTTGCTAGTGTTCATAATAGCAGTTCAAAACGAAATATGTGCGCCAGCCTTCAGTCAGTGCTCAACCTGGCTTATCCCTAAGATTGTTCCTGGGAAGGAGAGAAGTACCACTGAAAGTCATTCCTAATCTTAGTCCTATTAATTTCAGTAGGTCTTGGTCAGGATTCATTCTCTAGGGATACAACCCTCTGTGTTAGCATGACAACAGACATGCTCTATTTTTTAATATGTAGGGATATAGACAAACAACATGTGCAACTCCCAGATGCACCTCATTTGGCAATTCTCACATAAGGTCCCCCCAACTTTGTACACACATGCATGAATCCTTTTAGAGGGGCCCTAACTTCATACCTGCCCCCAGACCCATAAATCCTCTGAAAAGACATGGCGTCACTAGTCTGGAATTCAAAGTCCCAACCTAGAGGATGTAGCTAGCACAATATCCATGCTTGAGTGCAGCATGTTTGCCGTAGTGCAGCTCAGTCTGGATGTCAGCCAGTGAGGCTATTCACATGATTGAAGAAAATCGAGCTAGCCTCCGCTAGCCCAATTTTCTTCAGTCATGAGAACCACCGGGCTCGGCTGCGAGCCTGGTGGTTCTTGAACGGGTAACCTGCTCAAGTAGCCCGCCCCTTAGCCCTGGTTTGCAAGTGCTCCACAAAGCCAGGCTATCGGATCGTGAGTAGCCACAGCTCAGCTTCGCGCTGTGCCTACTCACAAGGAGACCCCTGGAGGGGAGGTGAAAAGCCGCCTCCCGGCTCCGGAGGTCTCGCCAGCATGCCCTGTGTTTGTGCAGGGCATGCTGCAGCTTGCGGGAGCCAATCGGCCCCCACTCCTCCCAGCCCCCACCAGCTCCACCACAGAGCCAGCAATCGTGTGGGCGGCCGGATCGCCCAGGGCTACTGCCCCAATCGTGAGCGGGGAGAGTGGGCTTAGCCCACTCTCCCCACTCACTCAAAGAAACCGGGTCTCACCGATCGTGAGAACCGGCTCAGTGTCTTTTTATTATCAATTATCACATGTAGTAGCAGGTAAATGACACAATCTGTTGAAACATTCTCCTGCACAGGTTTCATTGAAATGGCTTTACCGTGGGATCTGAGCCAGACAAGAAAGTGAGGGTGACACAAATGAAGGAAAGTAGGAGAAACAATCCTGCTAAAATCATTGTTAATATTCCTTTGACACTGATACACACATTATTACAGCCAGCAGCAGGTTGCATACTACTTGTGCAAGAATTACTGCTCATTCATGTGGCAAATATATAGCTGAAGCTGTGTTTGGGGTTTGGATCAGAGATAGTAGACAAAATGTACCAGCTCTTTGGCTTTGACATATCCAGGGTTCATGCAGGGTCTGGGGAGAAGAGTAAACAAAAGGTGCCAAATGAATAGGTGGGCACGTGCAGAATTAATGTATTTAAAATAAAAGAGGCTTAACATATTTGGAGGAAGAGAGGCAAGAAAATGGATTCTGCATCTGTATAACTGTTGTTTCTAGGTTGTTAAGTTATGAGTTTGCTTTGTCAAATTTTAGAATAATTATGTGGATTGCTTTCTTGCATCCCCAGCCTCAAGAAGTCTAAATTTGTGCAACTGCATTTTCTCACATTTATATAGTGTCATCCTTGCCTCTTCCGTCACTTTCTCCTCATCACCCCGCCCCCGCCCACCAACTAGACTTTAAAATGTAGGTTCCTTAGACAGAGACCTGTATTTTTGGTTGGGCTGTGAAATTATGTTTATATTGATTGATATACACTGCTGTATAAATCATACACAAATGTCAATGTTTCTAGTGATACGTCTGCTATACTTATCCTCTGCATCCTGCTCTAAAAAGCCTAAGAAAATCTAGAGCACATATATGAAGACATGGCCTTACTTTTCCAGATGCATGCAAAACACCGTGGATGGTCCTTCCGACATTGTTGAAGACTACCTCTGTGACCAAGAGGAGATGCCTCTCGGTGCTAGACAGTGCACGTTGCCATGCCCAGAAGACTGTGTGATGTCTGAATGGGGCCAGTGGTCTAGGTGTTCCTTGGTAAGACAACAGTTAGTTTTAAAAAAACATAGTCACTGTTTAAGGACTTGAAAATTGCCCTGCTTGAAAATCAGCTTGAGAATATGATTTGAAAATCAGCCCTAAGTTCCACTTTGTCCAGCAGTCTTTTTCCAACAAATGTTTAGTCAGACCGTTGAAGCTGTCAAAGAGGTGATGGTGGTGTTTATGCCTAACACCAGGTAATCAGTTGTAATGATGGATAAAAGGAATCAATTCAGATTTCAATCAAGATTTCAGCAAGCAATGCCAGAGACTGCTTCAGAAAAGGTCTATCTTTTTCTCCATGAAATTTCCAGATGTACTTGCCATTTTCACCACATGAGCTCTAAACTTTGCCCTCGCGCGCAAACACACCTGTGGGTCCCCCAAACCCTTTATCTGTCACCTGCATTTGGCGGTGGGGTAAGTGACAGAAGGGAGGGAAGGAGACCTCCCTCTTTTTTTCTTTCCTTCCCTCCCACCTTTCCACACTCCTCATGGAAGAAGATGTTAGGAGAAGAAGAAGAGAAATGCCATGGGGAAACTAATATTTCAGAGTTGCTGGTGCTTGGACTGCATCTATAGGGAAGATGCATTGCCCAGGAGGGAAGGAGAGGCATTAGGAACAACAGATTCCAGGTCACAGGGCATGACCTTCAGATAGGCTTAACTGTAATACTAAAATTACACAACAGGATGAAAGTGTTGTTTTTCATGCATCTGTTCAATACAAAGAATTAATAAAATGTGCTTTAAAGCAGGGCTGTCCTTAGGGCATGGCAAGCAGGGTGACTGCCCTGGGCTCTGCTTTTTTTAACCCCCCCATTAGAATTAACTGGAAGGGGGCCCTGCACTGGCGGATTTGCCCCGGGCCTCACGCCCCATCTGAGGATAGCCCTGCTTTAAAGACTATTGTGTGTATCACAGTGAAGTAATCTGTGGTTTGCTCTCTTAGCCGTGCAATGGAAGCAATGTGAGGGAGCGCTCAGCAGAACTCATGAGGCGGCCTCAAGAAGGAAAGGCCTGTCCTCCCGCCATGCAGACAGAACCCTGCAGCCTGAACAAAAACTGCTACCACTATGACTACAATGTGACAGGTACTGGGGATAGATAAGAACTCTAGTAGATGGTAAGCCACACACTTCTCCATTTTCTTCACATTTCTGCTCTTTTCAATATGGAAACATTAAGACATTTTCTTGTTGGCTATAGTTCCCAAGCAGTGCCCTCCTAGGTTGCCATGGGAAGTCCAAAGGCACATTAGGAACCCTAACCCCTGCTAACTGAGCTTTTAAAGTGGTGCTTCTCTTACACTGAGCAGGAGAGAGCACTTTCCTTCTCCATCCCCAGCACAGCATTGCTGATGTCTCCTTTGTATTTCTCTTTAGATTGTGAGCCCTACTGGGACAGGGAAACATCTGTTTCTTTTTCTATGTAAACCACTTTGAGAACTTTTTTTGTTGAAAGGTATTATTGATTGATTGATTCATTGATTTATTACATCTCTGTACTGCCCAAAACTTGCGTGTCTCGGTGGTTTACAATTAAAATAGATTAAAACATCAAATCACTTAACAATTAAAATCATTTAAAACATTAAAAATTTTAAAACATTTAAAACCCAGTATTTTTATTTTATATTTTAAAAAAATTTAGAACCATATATCTAATTAAAAGCCAGGGTGAATAAATGTGTCTTCAGTGCCTTTTTAAAAGTTGCAAGAGATGGGAAGGCTCTTATCTCAACAGGGAGCACATTCCAAAGTCCAGGGGCTGCAACAGAGAAGGCCCATTCCCAAGTAGCTGCCAGACGAGTTGGCCGCACCTGCAGGCGAACCCCTCCAGATGATCTTAACAGGCGGTGGGGATCATGGCAAAGAACACATCCTCTTAAATACCCAGGGCCTAAGCTTTTTAGGGCTTTATAGGTAATAGCCAGCACCTTGTATTTTGCCCGGAAATGTATCGGCAGCCAGTGTAGTTCTTTTAACACAAGAGTAATATGGTCTCTCCTAGATGACCCAGAGACCAAACTGGCTGCTGCATTCTGAACCAACTGCAGTTTCTGGACTGCATACAAAGGCAGCCCCACAGAAAGTGCATTACAGTAATCCAGCCTAGAGGTTACCAGCATATGTACTACCATTTTGAGATCGTTCATCTCAAGAAACGGACACAGGTGGCGTATAAGCTGAAGCTGATAAAAACTACCTCTGGCCACCACCTCCACTTGGGATACTAGGGAGATATTTGGATCCAAAAGCACCCCCAGACTGTGTACCTGTTCCTTCCGGAGGAGCATGACCCCATCCAGAACCAGCAGATCAAAATCATCTCCCGAGTTCTGACCCCGCACAATAAGTACCTCCATTTTACCTGGATTCAGCCTCAGTTTGTTATCCCTCATCCAGCCCATTACTACCTCCAAGCAGGAATTTAGGGAGATTGTGCTTTCTCCTGATGATGATGTTGACATAGAGAAATAGATTTGGGTGTCATCAGTATATTGATAACACCCTGCACCAAATCTCCTGATGATCTCTCCCAGCAGTTTCATGTAGATATTAAACAACATCGGAGACAATATGGACCCCTGAGGGACACCATACGAAAGTTCAGATTTTGAAGAACAACAGTCTCCAAGAGACACCATCTAGAATCTGCCCGTGAGGTAGGAGCGGAACCACTGCAAAGTAGTGCCTCCCACCCCCAGTCCCCTCAGAAATTCCAGAAGGATACTATGGTCAATAGTATTGAAAGGTGCCAAGAGATCCAAAAGGACCAACAGAGTCACATTCCCTCTGTCAGTTCCCAATTGGAGATCATCCATCAGGCCGACCAATGCAGTCTCTATCCCATAGCCTGCCTGAAAGCCAGTTTGAAATGGGTCTAGATAATCATTTTCCTCCGAGACCGCCTGGAGCTGGGAGGCCACTACCTTCTCAATCACCTTGCCCAGCCATGGAAGATTGGAGACAGGCCTGTAATCGCTTAGGGATCCAAGGCAGGCTTCTTCAGAAGTGGTCTAATGATTGCCTCCTTAAAGCAAGCATTTGTTTGAGAAATGTTTGAGAAGCATTTATAATCTCTACCAAAACCTCAACAACAGCTTCCTTGCCAGATTTTATAAGCCATGTCGGGCAAGGATCAAGAGGGCAGGTGGTAGGCCGCACCATTCCATGCAACTTGTCCACATCCTCAGGGGGTCACAAACTGAAATCATCACCTTATATGATGATCCAGGGTCTCTGTAATACATACCAGATCAGCCCCTTCATCCAGAATCAGATCATGGATGATTTCAGGTTTATTCTGGGCCAACCTGGCGTTACAAAGGAGCAAGATGAGGCACTGTGGGTCTAGGTGGCCAGATTTGGCTTTTAAAAAACCAAATTCTGGTTTATGGCCCATTTGACCCACGAGTATACCCCTTAGGTTCTGGCAACCCTGCTGTGGGTTGCTTTCCAAGGTCAAAGAGCTGGCAGGACAGCCACAAGGGGAAACAGCAATTAAGTTTCTGATCTCCCATCCCCTACAATGGCCTGTTGACCTGTCAACGTTACTTCTTCTATTCCCCACCACCACTGAAATAGCTGCCCCATAGTCAGTGGATATATCCCCTGTCTCCACATCTTCAGATAGACCCAGACACACTAAACTCATCCAGGATTTTAGACAGAAGCCAAATTAAAATACCCACCCACCTTCACACACCACAAGGGCTCCTGAGCCAAACAGCCTGGCCTTTGCCCTCGTTATTCCCACAAAGTGGCGATCCCGCTGGTGGCGGCTCACCGCCACAGGCAGCGTTCCTCTACAGCCCAGAGCTAGGCAGCTGACCCCAGGAACTGCTGAGTCACCCACCCCTGGCCCTAGTCCTGCACACACTCCCCAGATGTTACCCAGAGGCAGCAGGCTGCAGTCTCACAGGGGGAAGCTGAAGCAGGCAGGTTGTCGCAGAAGGAGCCAACAGCACACACTCAGTCTCTCACCCCAAGCAGCACTGAAGGGGAAGCAGATGATGGTCTTCTCACTCCTCTGCTGGGCTTCTAGGGGACTGAGTCACAGGCAGCATTCCTATAAAGCCCAGAGCTAGGCAGCTGACCCCAGGAACTGCCGAGTCACCCACCCACCGAGTCACATAATAATAATTATTATTATTATTTCTTGTTTGCACAAACAGGTGTTATTGACTGGTTTGTTTTATCCAGACATCGAGTCCTTCCCAAGGTCCTGGGATGCCAGAATTTTGTTATCAATATTGTTGTTGTTATAGGTATCGCCACAAAATGTAGGCTGTTTCCAGTAAAGTTGTTTTTTGTAGTTGGCTGATGGTGATTTCTGTGGCCCCTATGGTGTTGAGGTGCTCTTCATAGTGTTTTGGAATTGCACCTAGGGTGCCAATTACTGCTGGGATTATTTTGGTCTTCTTCTGCCACAGCCTTTCAATTTCAATTTGTAGATCTTTGTATTTTGTCTCCCCCCCCCCCATTTCTTTTTCTTCTATTCTGCTGTCACCTGGTATTGCTATGTCAATTACTTTGACTTGTTTTTCTTTCTTCTCGACTACAGTTATATCTGGTGTATTGTGTGACAGATGTTTGTCTGTAGTCGGAAGTCCCATATTATTATTATTATTATTATTATTATTATTATTATTATTATTATTAATCTGAATTATGAGTGAAACAGAAAAAATATTTAAGTGGAGAAAATAATATTTAGTCCATCTGATGCAGTGAAAAAGCTCTTTTTTCACTTGCCACCTGTCCTGTCTCTTTCGTTTCTAGATTGGAGTACATGTCAGCTAAGTGAGAAAGCTGTCTGCGGTAATGGGATCAAAACGAGAATGCTTGATTGTGTCCGCAGTGATGGCAAGTCAGTTGACCTGAAGTACTGTGAAGAGGTGGGTGAATGCTTTCCCCTTCTTCTCTCCGTTCCCTGGCTTTGTAAATGCATCCATCCTTAAATGCTTTCATTCAGACTGAATCAACGAATGCTGAGGTGCATGTGGCCCAATGCTCTGACAGATGTTTCCCCATGCAATTCAAGGACTGTTAAGTGGCTCTTAAATGAGCCTGTGCCATAATCAGTGGCTTTGTCATTTAATTTTCTCTGTTTGCTTAAATGTGCAACCACAAAGGTATGCTAATTTTTTTAATCTCCTGAAAGTAATGGTTTGGGAACAATAAGCAATTAAGGTGAATAAGTATAATAAATCTTAATCAGAATGGTAATCATCATTCTAATTTGAAGTGATTCCTTTGTAATGCTTTGGACATCTGCCAGTATCAATATATTCAGTGAGTTGTTTTTGTCTTTGTCATCATCATCATCTTTACTTGCTTGGTATACAGGGTTAGTACCAGCTTTTCAGGCCTACCTAGATGTGTAAGGCAAAAAATCTTTTTGATAATTTTGAAAAACCTGTAGCATTTAACAAAGAAGTGCAGCTTCTTAGAGAAGCATGCTTGAAAAAGTAACCACTGGCTGGCAGCAATCTATTTGAACTGTATGGGCGAGTTCAGATGACCGCCAGAAAGTAAGTTGGCATGGACTGCCAGTTCCCAGTGAGTGTGCGCTCCTGACGCAAGTTGGTACTACCATCCATTTCTGTGTTGTCTCAAACTGCCTATGTCGGGTTCCTGAGCTGTTCTTCCCTCTGGCATCCTGGCATCTGTAACCTACTTCATATCTTGCCCAAGGGGATTGCCCAAGCCTGCTGCTCATGGAAGTGCCAGCCATCACAGTTCCCCCTTCAGACAAATGGAGCCATAACTTTGAGTGGCTGGCCAGAGAGGATGAGTGAGAGAGCCAGGGCGGGACTTCCTTCCCACCTTTGGCACTGTAAGCATGAGCGCCACTTTGCCAATTAATGTCTGAAGAGGGCTTTTGGGGTTGCAGGATCTTCTTTCTTTTTTTAAACTACAATAGGAAGGTCCATCAACTGGAGCTAGGATCAAAATAGTGGCTTAGTGAGTGGAGCCAGATGTAAAATGTTTGTTCAGGAGGGTGGAGTCAATTACCTATTGCACCCCAGGAGCCATATACAAGGATGGTTTGCATATATAAGTACACATCTACACTAATATGTAGAGATGTTTTAGAGCCTGATTTAGAAAAAGAAGCCTTTTTGTTGGTGCTGTAGTTGAGCAGTATGAAGGCATAAACTCCTGCCAATCTACTATAAATCATCCATTGATCAACCAGTAGATCCTGATCTGTTTTTTACTTGTTTCTCATGACTACTATTCAATGCATTCTCGGTACAGAAGATGCTATAGGTTATATTATGAGTATTATTATTCCATGCATTTGTCAATGAATAACAGAATACCGAGTGATCTTGAAAATTTGCAATGTGTTTATTTATTTATCTTTGTAAAGCGCTTTGGGAACCTTTGTTGAAAAGCAAAAGTATATAAATATTTGTCATATCTGTCATAGTCATTGTATACCATTAGGAACATAGGAAGCTGCCATATATGGAGTCAGGCCATAGGTCCATCTAGCTCAGTATTGTCTACACAAACTGGCAGCGGCTTCTCCAAGGCTGTAGGCTGGAATCTCTCTCAGCCCTATCTTGGAGAAGCCAGGGAGGGAACTTGGAACCTTCTGCTCTTCCCAGAGCAGCTCCATCCCCTAAGCGGAATATCTTACAGTGCTCACACTTCTAGTCTCCCATTCATATGCAACCAGGACAGACCCTGCTTAAGCTAAGGGGGCAAGTGATGTTGCTACCAGAAGACCAGCTCTCCTCTCCAGACCAGCTCTCCTCTCCAGTTAGGGAGTGTACTTCTGTTTACAGTAAGGGAGTGTACTTCTGTATTGCATTCAACATCTGTACCTATGTACACTGTACACACGTATGACTGTTGAACATAATGTGCGAGTGGACCTTCCTTATTAACTGAATGTAGGGGTGAACAGGATCATGCCTGCTAACCCTACCTCACCCCACCCCATCCACATGTTTGGTGGAAGCTCTGAAAGGGGCTTCTATGTCCATATAGCTGTGTGCACATAGGGTCTTGTACACAATTGGGAATCCTGATTACACAAGATTCCTGTTTCCATGGAATATCCTATGCATGTGCATGTCTGTTGATGTCTGCTGGACCTTTTTGGCCAATTTGCTGAACATGCAAAGGTTGGGATGAGGCCAACAGGTGCAGTCCTGTTCCCCACCTTCTGTGCATTCACTGAACACATGGAATCATAATCTGAAAAGAACATAGGACAAGGAGGGATCTATAATTGCCCGTTAGAGTGTGGCACAAAGGCATCCAGAGCTGGGAGGGCAAGGGAGGCATTTCCCCCCTCCTGGATTGAGCCAGTCCCATTGAATTAAATGGGGCTTACTCCCGGTTAAGGGGGTATAAGATTGTGATCTTTGTCCCTGGCTGCCTTCTACCAAGTCAAACCATTGGTCCATCTAGCTCAGTATCATCTACACAGACTAGCAGTAGCTTCCTGAAGGTTGTAGGCAGGAATCTCTCTCAGCCCTCCCTTGGGGATGCCAGGGAGGGAATTGGAACCTTCTGCATGCAAGCATACTGGTGCTCTTCCCAGACCGGCCTCATCCCGTAAGGGGAATGTCTTACAGTGCTCACATACAGTGCTCACATGTAGTGCTCACTGTGAGGAATATCTCACAGTACTCACTTTTTGCTGTTCAGGTGCCCAGAAGCTTATTTTTTGCTCACTTACCCACAATTACAAGTTGAAAGACTTAAAAATCTCTCATTCTAAACCTCTGTTATAAGCAGTGTATCAGCAGATAAGCTTCAGTTTTTGATGGTGTGGATATCCTCCTGGCCTGCCCATAGCAGCTATTGAGCCTAGACAAGACAAGTCAACCCTTGACGCATTCCAGGCATAGACGTGGGCTAAGATGATGCTCAGTGTTCCAAAGCTGGAATGCTCCTCCTTGGGGCTGCTGTGGGCTTGTAAGACAGCCCCAGTCCTGTTGAGAACGAATGGTTGTGCAAGGACTGCTAGCACAGTTATTCCCATTGCAGCGCACAGGAATAACTGCAGTCGCACTGCTTGTGCAATTGCACGCTCTTAGGGCCGCCTTATGAGTCTGCAGCAGCCCTGGCATGGATCATTCCAGTGCCGGAATGCTGTGCATTATTTGGCCATTGTTCCTAGGGTGGATTCACATGGTCCTGCTAGGAGGTGACTCTCCTTTAGCTTTGTGTTGGTAGAGAGCTTTCAGTCTTGTGCCCAATTCAAAACAAAGCTGTCTCAGCTAAGCAGCATTATAGGTCTAGTTCTCACAAGCAGCAGATGAGTTTGTTTCTGGACTGTACTTCTTCAGGCTGGAAGATGACACAATTGACTGTTCCTCCGTATGAGAGAAAATAATCCTTGCACATAGAAAAGTAAAAAGTCATAGAAAAGTAACAAGTCAGGTAACTAGCCATAGGACCCTTCTTCCTGGCATCTAGTACCATTTTCAATATGCAGGACATTGTTTGGCAAGGAGAAGCATTCAGTCAATTGAGGCTTCTTAAGTGAATTTTAATTTTAATTTTAAATTGTTGTGTTTTAAATTATTTGTTTTTGTTTTTAATTAATGTTTTAATGTATTATGTAATACATTAAATATCTGGGCGGTTTACTATGTTGTAAACCGCCCAGATGAAAGTTTTGGGCGGTATAAAAATATGTTAAATAAAATAATACATACATAAATAAATAATAAAAGGTAAAGTGTGCCGTCAAGTTGATTTCGACTCCTGGCACCCACAGAGATACAACCAAGAAAAACTGTGAAAACGAGACCAACATCTTGGCGTAGCCAATCGGCTTATTCTCTGCCTGTGTCCATCATATTTTGCTTCATTGCCCTTTGGGTCTATTTGTACAGCTGCTTGTTCTGCAAAATAGTCTCATGCTGGGAACAATGTCTAGGCTTGCTTCAGGATGAAGCATTGAAGTGTACTGCCAAAAAACGCCTGAGGACAGGTTCACATGTTACAATTGCTCCAGATGTTACATATAACATGTGGCTACACATCATCTTTAAGCATCTGTGTATGTGTGTCAGGGAAACGTAGCTCAATTAGATTTCCCAGAAATACAGCTCTTTCAAGATTTCTGTACACTTGCATGTGAGCTCTACGCCTTACATGTTTGCCGTAGGAAACATGGTGTAACACTCCTCTCTGGAGCTGCGCTGAGTCTAGTTTCTTGGTTATCCAGGGATTTCAGCAACAAAGAGCAAGTGATTTAATCTGTGGAACAGGAGAGAGGTCTCCAGCCTCATTTGCAGCAGTTAATGATGCTGCAAATGTACAACTCTGAATGTGTGGTAGATTTTATACTGCTGGACGTTAAGTACTGTGTATATTATGCCTGCATAATGTAGCTGGCAGCTTGTAACAGCTGAGCTGAGTGTTTTTACACCTTCTTTTTTTATTTTCAGCCAGCACAGATCATATTCTATCACTGATCTCCAGTTCTGGATATTAAGATAATAATCGAAGGCTGTTTAAAGAACTATTTTTTAAACAGTTAAGAATTTAAAATATGTTGTATGAATTAGGGCAAGTCTAAGAAAACATAGAGGTGCTTCATACAATCTGTGTGAAGTGCCAGATAGGGTTCAGCGGGCAAAGCGGGATTAGCCCGCTCTTCCCACAGACAGGCGGTTGCCTGCCCACCCAGACAAGCGGCTGCTCCAGTCAGGTGCTCCTGTGCCCAGCTGCAGCTCCGTCGGGGGCTTCAGGGGAAGGGGAGCACCACCGTGCGGCGCCCCGGCCCCCTCAACCCCAGGAAGGCACCACGTGAGTGCAATGTGCCTTCCTGGGGTCCCTTCCCCTCTCCCCCCCCCACCCCGAGTGTGCCAGCCGCGGCTGCAAGCAGCCATGGCTGACGCATGAACCAAAAAACAAGCTCCGTTAACCTCGTTTAAAGGGAGGGGTTAACCTTGCTCTTTAACCTCATTTAAGGGGAGGGGTTGTTAGGCGGGCTAGCTGCCAGAGAACTACTGGGCCCACCCCCAGGCCTGGTAGTTCCAACGATTGCTCAAAACCGGGCTGGGCTCCATTAGCCTGGTTTTGGTCAATCGCGAGAATAGCTTCTTATACTAATACAGGGTTAGGCGACCTTGGCTCTCTATGTGATGCTGAACTACAACTCCCATCATCCCCAGCCACAATAAATTGTCTGGGGATGACGAGAGGTATAGTTCAATCTAGAGAACCAAGGCTGCCTACTCCTGAACTAATATATATCACTTCCTCCTTCACAGTTACTACCTTTTAATTTTTTAAAAAGCAGTCACTTCTTGTTCACTGTTTTGTTTTGTTTTTGGTGATATGGTCTTTGTGTGATTTACATGCTGATTACTGTTTAATTCTTTTTTAGCTTGGCTTGGAAAAGACCTGGCATATGAATATGTCCTGTGTGGTGGAATGCCCAGTGAACTGTCAGCTCTCGGACTGGTCTTCATGGTCGGAGTGTTCTCAGACCTGTGGCCTTGCTGGTTAGTGCCGAAACGTTCCTTTGAATGGCATTTAAACACCTTAAGAATGAGCCCCAGCTCATATCAGCCCACCAAGAAACAGAAGGGGCCGTTGCTCAGATAAAGAGATTGGGAGGCCAGGGAGGTTTGCTTTGGCTGCATGCAAGCTTCCCCTGATGCCCTGCTTGTGCTAAGAGGATCAGGATTGTCAAAATCCCTTCCTGACTCAGATAAGAGAAATGAGACTAGGCAAATGCTACATGGATCTACTACAGGAGGCTGTCTGTGCCTGCCATATCAAATGAATAAGATGCATGCTTCATAACTTACTATGGCCAATGAGGGAGAACACCCAAAGATGTTATTTTTTGCAAATTTAGATCACACCAGTATTTGGGAAGATGTTAATCATGATGGTGTCAGCCTGCATGACATTGCTACCTTGTTGAAGCTAAATGGGTCTACTGCTGGTCAGAATCTGGAAGTGTGCCTGCTTGTGAATCCTAGATATGCCACCTTGAGTTTCATGAAGGAATAAAGGCAGGATATAAATAAAATCAATAAAGCAGTTGTATTAGGAAGCTGTGTTATATCGAATCAGACCATTGGTCCATCTAGATCAGTACTATATACACTAACAGGTTTCACAGTCTCTCCCAGCCCTACCTGGAGATGCCAGGGAATGAACCTGGGACCTTCTGCAGACAAGAACGCAGATGCTCTTCCATTGAGATACATCCACATCCCCTAAGGGATGTCTTACAGAACTATATATCCTACAGAACTCACATGTAGTCTCCCATCCAAATGCAAACCAATGTGGACCCTGTTTAGCAAAGGGGACAATTTATGCTTGCTACCACAAGACCAGCTCTCCTCCCCCTTTGGGGGCTGAAATGATCTCTCTTCCATTTGTGCTCAGAATTAAATTATGCAGAACAATTTATAAATATTTGTAAGAGGAAATATTAACAATGGAGCCAGTCTGAGGAGTGCATATTCTTTTCTTGGATCCTCTGAACCAAATTCCTTGCTTCCCCCTTAAGCAGTTTGTTGACACCATAATTAAGAGCTGTTAAGGTTCATCAGGGTATGGTTTAACCAGTATTTGAAAGTGGTTGGTGCTTTATAGCTACTATGGCATACAGCCAGTAGCAAAACCAGTACCCAAGAGGCATTGATAATCAGTAGGTGGAATTTGGGTCACCTCTATGGAGTCATCACTCCTTAAGCATCCAAGAATATCGTTCATGCTGTGCTCTCAGAGTGAAAGAGGCAGCACCACCCCAAGAACACTGTGTACTGTATATTCTGGATTCATGGCTGTAAGCAAACTGAACCAGACATCTTGCTTAGAGACAAAGGAACCAAGGCTTCCAGTGCAGCTCTGCTGCCACTCAGTGGAGTTTAAAGAGAAACTTGCTGATAATTTATCTTGAATACTATTCAGTTACTTTGGGAACAGAATTTAATGCAGGGGTTCTGACAGCTGCAAAATAACAAATGGAATTAAAATTAAGATTAAATTAGTGATCATAATTTTGTTGCTCATTGTTAACTAGGGATGTGCACGGATCGATTTTTTGATTTGATTTGTGCCTGAATTGAATCACCCCTGATTTCTTTTGTGTCCGAATCTGCCCCCCGAATCACCCCAGATTCTATTTGGATTTAAATTCAGTTTGGATCAATTCAGACCACTTATAAAGATCCTAGGGACACCAGATTTGGGTGGTGGGGCACTTGGTTAATTTTTAATGATTTATATTAGTTTTTACTGATTTTGTATATTTTGTATATAATGAATCCCTATGAGGATTTATAATATGCCTTCATTTCTTCTGTTCATTTTGACTGTCATTGGACAGAGCCAACTGTCAACTCCCATGTGTCAACGACACCAACACCACCAACACCAACACCCCCATACACTGGAGTACTCAGTTTATTTTTTAGGAATTTTTGAAGTGTTTAGATTCTTTGGTGTATTCATTACACACCTTCATTTCCTCTGTTCATTTTGACCCCACTGCTTTCTGGGTGGGGGTGGGGAATTAGTGGCATCCCATGTGCCAACTGCCCCTCAAGACACAGGGTACTCAGTTTATATTTTAGGAATTTTTGAGGTGTTTAGATTCTTTGATGTTTAATGAATCCTCATAGGGATTCATTATGAGGAAAGTATATTAGACACCAAAAAATTCCTAGAACATAAACTGAGTAGTACCCCACTGCCTTGAGGGTGGGAGCAGGGTGTAGTTGGCACATGGCAGTTGACAGTTTGCACTATTCAAAAGGAGTCAAAATGAAAGTGAAGGTATGTAATGAATCCTCATAGGGATTCATTGAGGAAATGTTATTATACACCAAAGAATCCACACTTGAAAAATAGTGACCACACATTTTGCTGCATAACTGCACTTCTACAAGGGCTAGCTAGAGCTTAGCCCCCCCCCCTTTTTTTAAAAAAAATGAAAACTGGGAATCTGGGGGAAATGATAGGAGGAATCCGAATCTCGAAGCGATTCAAATTGAATCTGGCGTGATTTGAATTGGACCCCAAATCTAGCCAATGGACCACAGGGGCAATTTGTTCTGTCTCCAAATCAGCTAGATTCGGGTACAAACCAATTTGTACCTGAATCAGTTTGCACATCCCTATTGTTAACACTCTCAAAGCTTTGAAGCCGGATCTTGTCTGCTTGCAGTGAGAGTACTTGATACATTTTGGTTCAGACAATGCATTAAAAGGAAGGGCTTCTTGGGACTCTGGGCAGAGCAATCACTGGTGAGGGAGCGATTAAGTGCTCCTTCATTTAACAAGCACATGGGAGGAAAGCCCTTGGGGCAGCACAGGACCATCTGCCTCAGTAGTGAAATTTAATACTCTAGTAGAAATGTCTACTTCTGAAAGAAATCAGCCAAAGGGATCACAAAAGGGAGAGAAAGCCTTCTGAGATTACTTAACAATATGAAATAGAGCCTAGTCCTCAAGCAGGGCTGGGTAGTGTGTCAGCCTTAGATGGCCAGAAGATTAATGACAGCTAAACCCCATTCTATTTTAATTTTCTTTAAGTCTCCGTGAAATATCCTCTCTTCTTGGCAAATTCTCTGTTTATAATAATCAGAGAGAAAGAGAGGATAAAACCTCAAGATCCCTCTACTTTCTGATTTTTAACTACCATATCTTCTAGGCTTCTGTATTTCTCTCCAAGAATGATGATATGAAAGTGTCACCTTTTTCTCAGACTCAGTTTTGGAAATGGAAGTAAGATCTTGTTGTGAATAAAGCACCCATTACCAGGTTCCCTTTTAAGATACCCATTATTTATATCATAATTAGAGATGTTGCTGAAGTTCATAATCCTCAGGCTCTGATTTGAACTCTCATTGTTTGCAGAGCTTGCCTTCGATATGAGATGGGTCTTACAAGCCTTCTCAAAGTTTAATTCAAGCTTTAGAAGAATTCAGCTCTTCCTTCTGCCTCCACTTCTAAGCCTCCTCCTCCCAACCACCTGCCTGCTCACTTTACTGCTGCCTCTGCTCCAGCAGCTAGAGGAGAAAGGGAGGGAGGTCTCTCTTTCTCTCTCCCTCCCCCTTCACTTGATATTCCTATAGCAGCAAGTCAGACACTAGGAGTACTGGAAAATATAGTTTTCTTATCACTCCTGATGAAAGTCAGAAACATTGGGAAAACTATATTCTTCTACATCGTTACAAGTATGTAATGCCCAACAGTGTTGTTGTTGTTTTATCACAACATATGGTGCTTTGCAGAGTTTTCTAAACAAAATATAAAGAGGTCCCAGTAATATAAATATGGCTCTTTGCTATGGAATCTGAAGCGGGGGTGGGAGAGAGAGAGAACAATTATCTGGCCATTCCCTAGTTTGTCTAGGCCAGGTTCCCCAGATGTTGCTGGACTACAACTCCCATCATCCCCATCTATGATGGCCAAATGTGATTGAGGATGATAAGAGTTGTAGTTCAACAACATCTGGAGAAACCCAAGATTGGTAACACGTGACCTAGATAAATTATAGAATAGTGTGTGTGTGTGTGTGTGTGTGTGAGAGAGAGAGAGAGAGAGACAGAGAAATGTTCCCATAAGCATGATTTTTGTGGTACAAAATCTCCCTTCTCATAAGAACAGCCCGGCTGGATCAGGCCCATCTAGTCCAGCATCCTGTTTCTCACAGTGGCTCACCAGATGCCGCCGGAAGCCACAGGCAGGCTTCCCCCCATACCCCAGTTGAGGCTGATTTTAAGGCTGTGTGAAAAGATACATACATTCACAACCTAACCTGTAGAGCCTTTTAGCCCAAGTGTGGAGAAGGATAACCATTCCTGGGTAAAGCAAGTCTCAGGCTGAAACAGATGCTGAGGTGTGTGTGACAGATACTGATGCTACATTCTTGCTTCTCTTTCTCTGCTTTGAAGGGAAGATGATACGAAGGAGAACTATTATCCAACCCTTCCAAGGTGACGGGAGACCTTGTCCTTCACAAATGGAGCAATTCAAACCCTGCCCAGTAAAACCTTGTTATCGATGGCAATATAGTCAATGGGCTGAATGCAAGGTTGAGGTAAAACAGCAGTTTGGAGTCTTTCCCTCTGTTTCATCCACAGATATTTATAATACACACACACATGCACCATACTACACTGTTTATTGAGTACCTCTAAACTACAGGCTTCATTGTAATGAAGTTTCCAAAGGTGAGCTGGACATACTCTGATTATGTCCCTCCTCCCGCCCCCCAGCCGAAACCCCCCCAAAACAAAGCCATATTGTTTAACATGACTCACTGTTTTGAGTGCAGCTGCTTACCAAGTACATGTAGTGCAGTCCCTTGAGGACTGAACCACCTCAAGATGTATGGGTAGAAATGCATTGCACTTTTGAATGAGCCATGTTGAAATCTCCCTGTGACTGCTCAGCTGTCATGTCAGGGAGAAGACTTCTAGCTTGGTCTTATCTCTTATATGCTGAGTTAGCTTATGCAAGGATACCTTGACCCAGGGCTACAGTACATTCAAACCTTCAGCCATGAAGATGCATTTCTGACACATTTGTGGTGACATTTAGCCATGGCTCAAGGCTGACACATTAAAAGGGTGGGAAGAAGCTGAAATGAAGCCGTGTCATGCTTGAAGATACTTGTGGGGGGGTGGGGGAGACATAAAAGGAGGTTGAATCCTGGGGAAACATTAAGGAAAGTGTGTCTCAATGAACCCACAGTCCAATCAACAAATATAATGGAGAGGGAGATGGGATAGGGTTTTGTTTGCTCGCGAATCCTACCAACATCCAGAGGGGGGTAGGATCTGGCTTCCGCTTTGCTCCCTAAACCAAAAAGCAAAATTCCAGAGAACAATTATCTCTTGTTGAGTAAGTAAAGATCACTCTCAGTTATTTGTCCATCTGATAAATACATTGTGATATCAACTCTTCCCTTCTATGACCTGAAACCCTGATTCAAATCCCCACTCAGCAATGACACTCACTTGGTGTTCCTGGGCCAGTTACGTCTTTCCATTCTAATCTTCTTTACAGGTGGTTTAAAATGGCGGCTGGGCAGGGGCAGCTTTGTATGCCATCTGAGGTGGTTGGAAGAAGAATGGTATAAAATGTAAACAATGAAATAAGCATATGAATAGAAAACACACAGAACTTGATTTCCCCCCAATTAATTTCTATGATAGGCCCATTCAGGGATTCCCAGCTTTGTTCCTCAGTTGTTGTTTGATAACAAGTTCCATCATTCTCAACCACAGTGGTCGAGGCTATGGTGTCTGGGGGTGATGGGAGTTGTAGTCCAACAACATCTGGGGACCCAAGGTAGGGTCTCAGGAGATGGCATAATTCTAAGAAGTGAATTTCTAAGCAAATAAAATGGGCTTTAATGGGACATGGAACAGGACCACTTGCTTTAGTTGTGAATAGGATTTATAATAGACTTGGGAAAGAATATACACCAATGCATCAAGTTTAATTTAAGACAATATTTCAGAGATTATAAGGCAGCTGCCCATCCTTGGAAAGTCTCATTAACCTTCTGTAGGACTGTTTCCTTGAGCTAATAGGAATGTTTGCTTTCCCCTTTTCTAACATGTTGGATGTTTTTCCTTTTCCAGGATGCCCAGTGTGGAGAAGGGACCAGAGTAAGGAATATTTCCTGTATGGTCTATGATGGATCCAAGGATGACAGTGGCAAAATAGTGGATGAAGAATTCTGTGGGGAAATTGAACCTGTTTTTGATGGCAATAAGAAAGTAGTGCTTGAAGAAACGTGCACCCTACCTTGTCCAGGTAACCAGCTTGAATAATGACTTGATAAGCTTCTGTTGCAGTCTCATTGCTGCTTGAGTTATTGAAAGTGTGAGTTCTATAATTTTTCCATTGCATTGATGGCACAGCAAGTTGGAGGAGTTATGTGTCCTTCAAAAACCAATCAGAATGTGATCCATCGTTGTAACTTTAATACTGCACGATGGTATGATTCTAAAATTATTTATCTCCTCCATTAGTAAAGTGAGTTTCCCATGGAGAGAAGGGCTGGGAACCCAAACAGGTGATGACAAGGCAGGTTGTCTATAGGTGTTTGTGGGGAAATGCCCAAGATATGCAGGGAGAGCCTACATTTTGACAGACCTCCATTTCACCTGCCAACTCCCAAAAGCCCGAGGCCACGGGCTGTACAAACATGTTGCCCCTATGCCGCCAACAAACACTGACTGCAGAGAGAGATCTTAGCCAGCTGAACCTCAAGGTTAGGCTGAAGAAAAGGAGGGGATATGAGGCTTTCTGCCACTCAGCTTGGGACCTAAAGCTGGAAAGGGCTAAATTTACATTTAACCAGGATAGGTCTGAACTCTGTCAGTTGATTCCAGCAAAATGTTGGATGGTCATGGCACCAACTGGGATCAGGAGGCTTTTTGCAGAGCACACAACACGCTCTGTGGGACCATGTGCACCATGGGAATCTCTAGATTCCCATTAAAAGGTAAAGTTGTGCTGTGAAGTCAGTGCTGACTCCTGGCGACCACAGAACCATGTGGTTTTCTTTGGTAAAATACAGGAGGAGTTTACCATTGCCATCTCCTATGCAGTATGAGATGATGCTTTTCAGCATTTTCCTATATCGCTGCTGTCCGATATAGGTGTTTCCCAAAGTCTGGGATACATACCTGTGGGAGAGGAGAGGAGAGCTGGTCTTGTGGTAGCAAGCATGACTTGTCCCCATAGCTAAGCAGGGTCTGCCCTGGTTGCATATGAATGGGAGACTTGATGTGTGAGCACTGTAAGATATTCCCCTCAGAGGATGAAGCTGGCCTGGGAAGAGCAGAAGGTTTCAAGTTCCCTTCCTGGCTTCTCCAAGATAGGGCTGAGAGAGATTCCTGCCTGCAACCTTGGAGAAGCCGCTGCCAGTCTGTGAAGACAATACTGAGCTAGATAGACCAATGGTCTGACTCAGTATATGGCAGTTTCCTATGTTCCTATGATTCAAACCAGCAACTTCTTCCTCCCTAGGCAAATTACTTCCCTGCTGCTCCATTAGGTATTCATACAGATTCACATTAAACTGACATTTAAATGATCATGTGCACTGGCCCACAGATCTCCTGTTTCTTTTAATGTATTTAAAAAGTAGTCATAGGGGTGAATTGAATAAGGAGCATGATGTGAAACCAGCAGAGGAGGGTACCAGTGTATTTTGCCCAACAAACAAATAGCAGCTAGAAGGGGGTGATTTAGATTATGAAAATGACATGGAGGGATTTATCTGCCCCCTCCCCACCCCCTAACTTCATGATCTCAAATCAAATCGCTCCTCCACACCACTTTTTGACAGAAATTAAAGGAGACTGGAGACTAATAATGGACATCCATCTCATTTAATTTGGACCTAATTCAGCATGATATTTCCCTTTTTTAATATAATTTTTTGTAAGTAGTCAGGTTCTGGTTTATAATTAATTTTCATTTTCATGGAGCTGAATTTTCAGGTTGAAGGTAGTGATATTACACACATATGCACACTGGAAAAATAATTCTGTCTTTCTCACAATTGTTCATAACTGATTGCAGCCACTGTTGTGCTTTTTTGCTACTGCCAGTGTGGTATTGTGGCTAGAGTGCTGGACTAGGACTGGGGAGACCTGAGTTCAAATCCCCATTCAGCCATGAGACTAGCTGGGTGACTCTGGGCCAGTCACTTCTCTCTCAGCCTAACCTAAAACACAGGGTTGTTGTGAGGAGAAACTTAAGGATGTAGCACACCGCTCTAGGCTCCTTCGAGGAAGAGCGGGATATAAAATGAAACAAACAAACAAACAAACAAATAAATTTCACTTCTTCTCAAGTGATCTCAGCCAAGCATGGGTTGCGCAGTGAGCACTATGATGTCACAACATTAAATTTAAACTGTTTAATTTGTTTTTATCTTATGAGATGGTTTTAACTTTATTTTGTGAAATTTTAACTGTTTTACTCTGTTTTATATTGTGTTTTAAATTTTGTACAGCACCTAGAGATGTACATATCAGGCGGTATAAAAATATGATAGATAAATAAATAATGTCGCCAGTCAGATTTAGTTATGTGCTGAGGTCACCAAGGGGAAATGAAGTCAATTAGAATGAAATCACTGTTGCCTTAATTGATCATATGCGTGATCTTAGGCATACAGAGATCACTCTAAGAACTATATAGTTTCTCAAGTTTTTGCAGCAATCCCTAAAAAGAAAAGAAAAATGAAAGGGAGAGGGGTGGCTTTAGATTCCGACAAGGTTTTTCATAAAACCTGTTCACCTTCACTTCAGCTCTGGTTTCTAATACCAAATCAGAACAAATGCTGCAATAATTTAATCTCCAATTTATTACCCCTTTCAAAGATAAATTTGAAATATACAGCTTTTTATTTTGTTCATGCCAAAATTTTGCAGAGGAAATGACCTTTGCTTGAATGGCCCCACAATTCACCAAAGAGAAGATTAACTACCCTCTGGGGATGGGTAATGATGCACTCTAGTTAATGTTTCCAAAGATCACTACATGCGCTCCTATTATACATACATCGTTTGTTCAATAATTCATTTCTTTACACAATTTCTTAATGTTGGCAAATAAAACTCCCTCATTAACGCCTCCAGTTAACATGGAGCTGATCTTATTTGTTGTCAACAAAATGTAAAGCAACATGAATCTTTAATAGTCCTTTTGCTGAAATAATTAAAGCTCTAGGCTCATTTGCAAGGCTGGATGACTTTTTTTAGCTTTATAGTCTCCTTACACAGGACACTATAAGCAAAACTGACTTCCCAGCAAAGCCCGCATTTTCTTAACATGTTTTGTTTGTGTGGACATTATTTTCCAATCTCAAGCCACAAGGAAACACTGTGGATTTTTAGTCTACTTTCCAAAGGGAAGAAGACCTATGAGATTAACATGTCTATCCATTTGTGTCTATGCATTTGTGTCTCCTTCTAAAAACTGTTGTGTTCACAGTCCAATACAAACCCAAATTCACAGCACATGATGGGAATTCTATGGATCCCTAAGTGGGGTGTTTTTTAATCCTGATCTGCTGTGTTGGCTCAAGATGGCAGCCACTCAAAATATATGGAACATCCCTTTGCAGCCCACATGAATTGAGATGAAATTCACAGTACATAAGAGGGTTCCTAGAGATAGGGAGGCGTTTCCCCCCTGATTTTCTTTTCTTTTGCTAATCTGCTAACTTGTTTCAGGATGGTGGCCATTCACAGTATAGCCCCCACTCTTCATTACTCATGTGCTGACTGTAGGAGTGTGCATGGAACTGGAATGGACAGTTTGATTCAAGTTCAATTAGTTCTACTTGGAACGAGTTGTCACCAGTGTAGAAGTTGCTTGGCAAGGAAGGTATATCAGATTAGTCAAAAATATGATGTGCCTTTCAGGTCATTAAAGCCAAAATATCAGTAGCTCTAGAAAGCAAACTCTCACTTTCTAACACCTCCACTTTTCCACACCTCCAATACAAGAGCCTCAGCTCTTGTACGCCGGCACATAAGGCTTGGATAGGGTACATCAGAAACCTAGTTAGGAAAATATATCAACATTTTATGTCAACATTGTGACCAAATAATCATTTATACATCCATTTTCTCCTTAAGTGGCACAGCGGGGAAATGCTTGACTAGCAAAGAGAAGGTTGCCGGTTCGAATTCCTGCTGGTGTGTTTCCCAGACTGTCGGAAACACCTATATCAGGCAGCAGCAATATAGAAAGATGCTGAAAGGCATCATCTCATACTATGTGGGAGGAGGCAATGGTAAACCCCTCCTGTATTCTACCAAAGACAACCACAGGGCTCTGTGGGGCGCCAGGAGTTGACACCGACTTGACGGCACACTTTACTTTACATCCATTTAGGATGAGGCTTTGTGGCAGGTACTGTGAATACCTCTTGTTTCTAGCACCTTCAGTAATGTTTTATCATTATTGGGCAGGTGATTGTTATTTAAAAGAGTGGTCAGAATGGAGCCTTTGTCAGTTGACCTGTGTGAATGGTGAAGATCTTGGCTTTGGAGGAATACAAGTTCGATCACGCGCAGTGATAATTCAGGACCTGGACAATCAACACCTCTGTCCAGAGCAGGCTTTGGAAACAAGACAATGCAATGGTGAGTGCCAAAATCTAGCCTAGATGGTCTCGTCTTAATATCACCTGATCGTAAAGTGATTCCATGACCACTTGATTCCGTAACCATTTTATGGCAACAAAAGCCTGATAGCTGTTTTTCTCTCCCTGCTACTGACTGCCCTACCACTATCTGATGGTGGCAGTGCATTGCCATCACCGCTGCAGTTTCACCTTCTCCTCCTTCCTGCTTATCCCACCCTGTCTTTTCAAAAGGCAGCTCACAGAAAGAGCACGAAGCAGTTTTGCACACTTTCTGCTACATGTGCCACCATCCCCTGCCCTCTGCTTTTTGAGAAGGCAGGGTGGAATAAACCAGGAAAGGAGTGACTGCAGTGGATACTGCCACCATTGCGACTACTAAGAAGTATGGGAAGCTGTGTATGGGGCGGTTAGGTGTGGTGGTGGTGGGGGGTTGGCTTGGGACATGCTCTGTGTGCTGCAGGGGTAGGGCGAGGATGGGAAGAGTGGGGATACTGAACCGGAGGTAATTGGCATGCAGCATGCTCTGTGGGGGTGGAGTGGGTAGGAAGGGCAGGTTGAGGGGGAGTTGATGGGTGCATGGTGTGCTCTGTGGGACTGGGGCTGCCTCATGCTTTGCGGGGCCTTGGGCCAGCCTGCATTTACAAATTATTTGGAACCAAAAAAGAGAAAGATCTTCCTTTAACAAGACCATAGTTGCATATCAGATAAGCTAAGCTGGCTTCTTGGGGGGCTGGGTTTTGATAACCATTCTCAGGCCTCTTACTTCCTGTGTTGCATCCTTTTATAACTAACTGTGAAATGGCTGAAATACCGCACAGTGTTACATGCATGTTGCAGCATGATGTTCTCGCAGTTGTGCAAGAGCGCTATTGTGCTAAATGCAATTGCCCAACTCACTCGTGCAAGTGGTGGCCATTATTTCTGATGGTCATCAATTTTGCAACTGTATTGCACACTCTTGTGAGCAACATGCATGTAACATTGCACTGTATGTCAGCCCTACATCTTAAAATGAGTTTTGTTTAATAACAGGGTTACCATTCTCTGCATGTACGTCTTAAAAATTCAGGGTGTGCATACAGGCTCCGTTAGGACAATGCTCATGTGGCTTAATAAAACTGTATACAATATGTACGCTTTGCTAATTTATAGAAGAGCATGAGAAAGATAATAGGAGTGTGTCTCAGCAGATATTAAAACAGCATGCAGATTCTGTTTCAATTACCCATCCCAAGGTGTGGCTCCAAAATTCAGTGGTAGAGCACATTCTTTGTAAACAGAAGGATTTTGGTTCAGTCACTCGTACCATTAGCTTAAAAAAAAAATAGGCCTGGTCTTGAGAACTTAAGAGAGCTGATGCAAGTCATATGTTCATATGACTAAGATGCAATATATTCTAATCCAAAGCAGTAGAAGACCAACGTGTTAATCCAGGTTCTAATACAGTGGTCCCTCGACTTACGAACTACTCGACATAAGTATTTTTCAAGTTACAAACGGCAGTTTTAGATCCGGTTTTAGATGCGGTTTTTTCGACTTACAAATTTTTAGATGGGGTTTCCTCGACTTACGAATTTTACATGCGGTTTCCTTGACTTGCCTGCCTGTTTACTGCCTGTTTATTCTTGAAAAGAAATGTTCCTGTGCAGTTTGCAAGCCTTACTGGGGGTCTGGGTCTTTTTTCTAGGCTCCGGAACGCATTAATCCGTTCCCAATGCATTCCTATGGGAAACCGCTTTTCGACTTACGAACTTTTCGACTTACAAATGTGCATTCGGAACGGATTAATTTCATAAGTAGAGGGACCACTGTACAGTCTGTACTTATATGTTGCCTTAAGCCAAGGTCAAATGCATCTATGACCAATGAAACTAAAGAAGCTGCACATGAAGCTAGATCAATAATTAAAATAGTTATAGATGCTAAATATAGATGCTAAGCATATATGGAGCAATAAGGATTCCAGGACGCTACTGCATAAAGTGCATGTTTCATGTTTGGAGAGCCTGTGTTGGGGAAGTGGTTAGTCTAAGAGTGGGAAGGCCCAGGTTCAAATCCCCAGTATATCATGCAGCTCATGATCTCCCAGCCTAACCTATTTCACAGGGCTCTTATGAGGATTGAATGGAGAACAGAAACATGTATGGTACCTTCAGCTCCCTGGAGGAAAGACAGGATAGAAATAATTTTTTAAAAAAGTTTCCCTAAGTAGGAACACACAGAAAACTTTTGCCAAGTTTTATAATGTTGTATAAGTCTTCCTTAATATTAAGGATTAATATCCACATGGTGAGGTTGATTAATGAAAGTGAAAACAAAACAGAAAAGAAAAACACAGCTGTTGTTATAAAATACATTTTCCTCAAACTGAATGTTCCTGATAGCTTTAACTGTTTTCAATTTAGATGGCCAGTGTTATGAATACAAATGGATGGCCAGCCCATGGAAAGGGTCTTCTCGGACAGTATGGTGCCAAAGGTCAGATGGTTTGAACGTTACAGGTAATTGTTGTTGTTCTTCCTTTTTAATTTTCTTCAAGAGACTCAGTCATATTCAGAAAAAGTAGAAATATCTGGTCTAGATAAAACACCAATGCTGAGAGTAGCACTGAAATTCTGACAGCGAGCTGGACAGCTAGACTGATTACAGTAATTACATTTAGGCTTTATTCGCACACTTGGTTTGTGTGAATTAGCTCAAACCTGAAAAATGTAGAAGTTACCATGTCAAAGAAATGAAGAGTGGGGCTTTTTCACATAGACATCTCCATGTTCAACACCTAACGGAGCTGACATATAGCTAATGGACAGAATGGTATATAATTTTTAGCTTGTGATGTAACCCTCATAATAAATTAAAGAAAGTTCTCATGACTGCACAGGGCTTCCTGACTTTAGAATTGCAGTGCAAATGTACATTTCTAAAAGTCAGTGGCTGACATAATGCACAGCAGTTGTTTGGCATAAGAAGGGTCCACAGGGAGCCTCCAGCATCTCAGCAGTGATGGCTCATTGTGCAGCCAAGTGGGCTTGCAGGGGAGGCAGGAGTGATTTTCACTTTTCTCCCCTCTATTTCCACTTGTAGGAAAATGTTCCTGAGGGCCGCACAACCCTTAGGTCATGATCTAATCAAAGTGACCATTCTTGTGTCCCATTGATTTCAGTGGAAGACATAACGTATCTGTTTCCCACTGAAATCAGTGGGATTATAGTAATGCTTCTCTGAAATGTATCCTTAGAGATTTATAACCTGCTTCTCAAATAGCATCTTTGAAGCAGTTTATTATACAAATAAGGATAATAAATATCCTTCTTTATGGACATGAAAACATGAAAAATGTTAAAAACACAATATCCTCATCATGATCACCATAAAATAAGATACAACCTTTAAAACAGCAACTACCCCTTGGCTTTCCATTAGATAGCCCAGAGGCCTATCTAAACAGAAACACTGATCAAAAGATGCCTCAGCAGTGATGTTAGGGTAGGTGCTCTCTTATTGTGACTTCATCTGATCACATGCTATGGTAAGTGCTCATCCAATCTGACCCCTTGATATTCTTCCAAGATTACCCAAAGACTCCATAGCCTGAGCATCTTAACACCAAGTAGGATGCATTATTATAAAATGTGTGTTTAAACTTACAGCCATGTCTTTATTCAGATCCAGTAACGTATTGTTAGGGAAATGCTTGCATTTTGTCACTGAGTGAGGATACTGCCTGACATAAAAGAATAATTTTGTTCGGTTTTGTCTTGGATTAGCGATTTGTTTAGTAAAAACTGGTCTCTCTTCCTTATAAACAATACTCTTCATCCCATGGAAGGGTTTTCCAATGATTTTCAGCAGATATTACAGCTCTATTCAGGCATCCACCATCCACAAACAGCGAATGAATGTGTGGGCACATGGGAGTGTGCCAATTACCTCTTGCACAGTGATCCTTGGCTAAATTCCTACTATCCCTGCATTCAGTGCTTGTCTGCGAGAGGCAACTGCTGAACATATGTATAAATCCTGGGTAGCCTCGGCTTTTTAATAATGAGGAGGATCTTTCCCTGAGTTTAGTGCTTGTTCTGCGGTGACAAGCGCTGAACCCAGGCACAACAAGGTGACCATGAAGCATGTTGGTGAAAGGATTTGTGGCTAGCCAGCATGCTTCCATTCATCCCAATCACACATTTGCCATCCACAAAGAGCGAATGTCCAAATAGGGATGTGCTCTCCTGAAAGCATTTGGCCCTGGGTTGAAATTCTTGCATTGGTGCTGTTGTGATTGGCGGTGCTATCATAGTGTCAAAATGTCAGTGGCTGACCTACTGTGCAAGAGTACGCCAGCCTAGTAATGTTGCATTTGCACACATTGTGCAGACACATTTGCTCAGATTGTGTTACACGAGACTAAGTCTGATGTTTCCAATTGACTTGCTCTTGTGTAACACAATCTGAGCAAAGTCAACATGACTAGGCTGATGTACTCTTACACAGTATGCCAGCTTTCTGTCTGTCTCAACACAAATATGGTAAGCTTCATTTATAGTTGTCCACTTTTTAAAACTCTGTTTACAATATCATTGTTCTGAGTGACCTTTTTATACCCAGGTGTTACTTTTGCAGATACATTAATGCAAACCGAAACGAGCGATGAAGCAGCTCTTTCCTCCTGCAGCTCCCATGATGGCTGACATTTTGTAACCTGGGTGCTTACAGGCATGTGCGTCCTATGCCAGGACATACAGACTTTATCTCATTTCGTATGTCAGCTATCAAGACTGATTTGAATCGCTCTCAAGCCTTTGGTTAACATAACAGTTTCCTAACTGCATCTAATTGCATCTGCTATGATCAGGATTTCATCATCCTTTCTCACCAGAACATTGGCACAATAATTACTTCAGGATACTTGGCATGCCGGCAAGGCTACAATAGCTAGCTTATGTATTCTGCTCAGTTTTGCTGCTAAAGATGTTTACTCGTTTGTACAGGCAAAATAAGAGAACTGAGTACTTCTCAGTTGTTGGGTGACCCTTCCCACTACCACAGAATGATGGCAAAAACTGTTCTGGCTGAAAGCGATGATGAAAGCCTGTATTTTCTTCTTGGTTTAAAAATAATAACTGTCCTGCATTCATAACATTGTTGCCACCACTAAGATCAGGAAACTGAGATAATCTCCCCTCTTTAGAATCAAGTATTTGCTTTCAGTATTTGCCTCCCTCTCATTAGGGACATTTCGCCCCCTTACACAACATATTATGCAACAGCTTTTAGAGGTATCATCATCAACATTTATTACAATCTCAGATCAAACACAGAGCTATACTATCATAAACAAGGGGTATTGTTCACTTGTCCCCACACTCCATTCCCAAGAAATACGCAGATGCCACACGCTTGGGTAAAAGGGGCCAAAACCGTATTGATGTGGTACAATCAGCAAACTGTGTGAAGCATACTCCATTCCCTGCAGTGCGGGCCTGACTAAGTTCAGTTTAGGACATTTCTGTCCTTGCCCGTGCCCCCAAATGGGTGACACACCCTGACTCAAGATAGAAGCAGGATCAGCCCACTTCATCCCCCTCATTGTCAACCCCTCAGGGTCAGGACAACTCCTAGGGCTTCACACCCCCAAGCCACGCAGCCTTTATGGTGTATGAAGCAATGGAGCAGGTTTCCTGGCGAATCTAAGTGCCTGAGCCACCAAGCCTCTAGGGACCAATCCCCCTTTCTCAAACTGTCCAAGGGTGCTCACTGATCTCAACCCATCTACACCACCACCCAGCCCACACTGTACCTGCCAAGGCAGAGGAAGCACAGCACGAGGTCCCCGCTCTCTGCCCAGCCCTGAACTTGGGTCTGGGGTGGGAGGGACAAGGGCTCTCCTTGGGTCTGGGGTGGGAGGGACAAGGGCCCATCCCCCAGCACAAGGCTGCAGGATGAGATCATTCTGCCAAATAAGAATTCTGAGCAAGGCACTCCTACTAAATGTCACATGGTTGCAGCGCTACTTCCATTATTCCCAGTGGAAGTAGCATCACAAATGCAGTTGTGCAATGTGTAGTAGGACAGAACCGCCTGCCACCACAGCAGTGCCGATGTGCTCTGTAGAGCTTTGGAGCATGGTGTGTGAGCATGTTTTTGTTTTATTACATCTCTGAATCCCATTTTTCCTCCAAGGAGCTCCAAGTGGTTCTTTCCCACATTTTATTCTCACAATGATCCTTTGAGGTAATTTAGGCCGAGAGATGACGATTGCTGCAAGGCCCACCCAGTGATATCCATAACAGAGCAAAGGCCTGATTCTACTTCTAAACATTACACAACACTTCTAAGACTACCAGGATGGAAACTGGCCCTTAATTACATCACAAATTTTAAAAGTGAAAAGGTTGCCTGATAATCTGTCGCATTCTTTTCTGTGGGGCTCGCAAATTCACTTAGTGTGAATTTGCAGGCCCCTAAGTCTGCTGAGGATCAAGAGGAGGGATAATGTAGGGCAAAATGTTTTCTACCATGTTATCACCCTTGACAATAGGTCAAGAATGCTAGTGGTTGTCAGCAATAGGGCCATCCTGCCAAGAATACCTCTCAAAGTACAAAACTAATTATTCCCTCTCTGCACATTTTCATAGACAATTACCAGTTTGAGTCATAAAAGTTAAAAGGCATCTGGCATGCCCAACATTTTAATGAGCCTTAGAGTGATACAGATACCGCCCTCAATTACTGTATTTTTTCTCAGATAAACTGTGAAGGATCCTCTTCCATTATGGGGTGGCCTTTTCCTGGCTGCAGCAGATAGCTTCATTGGTGGCGAGGTGCAGTTGTGTCAAAATATGATTTGTTTTGTTCTGCAGGAGGCTGTTTAGTGATGCACCAACCAGATGTTGACAGGTCATGTAAGCCACCATGCAGCCAGCCCCATTCTTACTGTAGTGAGGTATGTGCTACTGTGTCATACAAACCAGCCAACTACCAGGAGGCTACAATAATTATTGTTGTTGTTTTTTTTAAATATTGTGTTGGAATATTAGTGAAGGAAACATTTTTACATTGGCTGATATCCAGACTAGCCATGTGCCAATGTGCCAGGGTTTTCTGTTGTGCAAGTGGAAAGGGGAGATTTTCAGTGACCCCTTCTCTTCACACTGCAGCCACATGTGCATCCCGAAACTATGGCTTTGAGGGTTGGGAGACCTCAGGGACATAGCTTTGGGAGGCCCAGGCAGCTACAGAGGGAAGTGGGTGGCGGAGCCTCTGAAAATTGCTCCTCCTGCTCCTGTGAAGGAAAAGCCTGGCATATCAGCCCAGGACTAGTCTGAATGTCAGTTAATGTTTTATTGCGAGTAAATTCGCAATAGGGGATTGCAGTAGCGGAGAGTCTTACCAAAAACATGTTCATTATTTTGAATTTGTTTTGGAGTTCTTATTCTTTAGTCTTGGTTTTATTTTATTTAAAACATTTACATACCATCATTCTTCATGTATGAATTCACGGCGGCTTACAACAAAATTATTTTTAAAAGCACAGTAGAACACCATATATCAGCCTCTAAAACCATAAACATGCTGGATAAAAGACAACAATTAAAACAGGGCAGTCAGAAAGAAATCTGTGAATAGTTAAGGGAAGTCCTGCTAAAATAAAGTCTTCAACTTTCATTTGAAATTGAACAGGGAAAGGCCAGCCTAAGATCAAAGGGGCAGGGACTTCCTGTGGGCTGGGGTCACCATTAAGAACGTCCATCCACATGTCACCAAAAATTGTACTTCAGGAGGTGGCGGGACGTGTAGGATCTGCATCTTCTCACAGGCTGGGAAGACCTATAATGGGAGAACCCTGACTCAGATACATGAACTTGGAGGAAGCATTCATTGGGCCTTCTTTCGTATTGATCTGTGACATATTGTGCAGCACTTCAAGTTGTATGGTTGTGCTAGTTTGTAAAATGCTTGTCCCCCTACAGATTAGAACATGTGCTTGTGAAGAAGGGTACACAGAAGTAACATCCTCTAATGGCACACTTGAGCAATGCACTCTCATCCCGGTGGTAGCCATCCCCACAGTGGAGGACAAAAAGGGAGATGTAAAAACCAGTAGAGCTGTGAACCCTACGCAGCCAGCCACTACCCAGTCAGGACGAGGAAGGACTTGGTTTCTGCAACCAATGGGACCAGGTGAAGTCTCACGAGGATAGTTAGTGCTGCTAAGAACTATCTTTGACTGTAGTTGATTTTCTAGCATTTTCAACAGTACTGCATAATATCCACTAGAGGCAGTGATAGAGATGATGCATGAAAAGCTGACCCCTGATCCCCGCCGTTAATGGTGTATTTTAAAAGGGTGTGATGTATTTCATTATGTTTTGAGCTCTCCCTGTATCCTGGTATGTTCAGCTACTTCCATATTGATACTTCTTTAACTTAGAATGCTGACTGGCATCCACAATTCTGCACATGCAACAGAGGCAGTTAATTTTTGCCATTCTCCCTTTGCCTCTGCAGTCACCTGTGCCTCCCGAAAATATGTCTCTGGGGATTGCAGGGCTCCCAAGAACATATTTTCTGGAAGCACAGGCAGCTGTAGAATGGAGGGGAAATCAGCTAAAATTGTCCTTCCCACCCCACCTAGTGCATGCAGTTCATTTTTCAGCATATGCAATATTAGTCTAGATGTCAGCTGTAAAAGAATTAACAATGAAAATGTAAGCATCACAGGTCTTGTCTTCTGTTATACTTATGGCAGCTTATCAGTTAAGGCTTTGTTCTTCGCTCTCTGGCCTATTTTGTTTTGACAGACTTGTCAAAAGCAAAGATGTTGCAAGCAAAGCATGTCCCCTTAACTTATCAGCTGAGCAATTTCACATAGCATCAAGGATGCATTAATGTGCAATATCATTAACTGTACCCCTGCAAGCCTTTTAATACAACATCCTTTCTTGGGGTTTAATTTCTGTGCAATACTAACTTGCAGACTAATGACTAACGTTCATTCCTTTTAGATGGGAAGCTGAAGACCTGGGTTTATGGTGTAGCCGCTGGTGCATTTGTTTTGCTCATCTTTATTTTTTCTATGATCTATCTAGCCTGGTGAGTTTTCAGTAATTCATTCTCTTTTAGACCACTCCTATAGAAGTAATGGAGGCACAGTGGGGAAACAACCTGCCTAGAGAGCAGGAGGCTGTTGGTTCAAATCCCCACTGGTGTGTTTCCCAGAATATGGGAAACTCCTATATCGGGCAGCAGCAATATAGGAAGGTGCTGAAAGGCATTATCTCATACTGAGCCATAGAAGGTAATGGTAAACCAATCCTGTAGTCTACCAAAGAAAACCACATGGCTCTGTGGTCCCCAGGAGTCGACACTGACTCAATGGCACAACCTTTCCTTTCATAGAAGTAATGAGCATGAGATTCATTCACAAATATTCTTATGCTTTTGCCTAAAGTTAATTTATTCTATCCATCTGTTTATTTTTATTGTCTATTACTGTCTATTACAGAATTACAATTCTATTACAGAATTACAATTCTATTACAATTCTGTCTATTACAGAATGACTGTCTATTTGTACTGGCAACAGCTCTCCAGCATCTCAGGCAAAGACCTTTGCCAGCTCTCCTACCTGAAATCCTTTAGCTGGAGATATCAGGGGATGAATCTGGCTCCTTCTGCATGCAAAGCATATGCTCAGCCACTGAGCTAGTCCAGACTGCAGTAGATAATAAAAACAAAATGTGCCCCATTAAAGGCCTTGTAAAGCAGAGAGCTGCAGCTTATCCAAGCAGAATAAAGTAGCTACATGCTAGCAGGGAAGCAAATAACCCCCACACAAAACACACAAGACTACGACCCTCCAACTCCTGCTGGGGTTGGAGTAAGGTATTCCTTCCTAAACCAAATAATGAGAACTCAGCATGAAGAAAAACCAGCCTACTGCATTGCTCCCAAAGAACATTTTACAGGGATTCAAGTCCCACCCTGTATGAGGGTGAAACTAGACATGACTTTAACCGCATCATCATCTATTCCAGGGATAGCAACCTGTGGCATATGTGTTGAAAGTGGCATGCAAAATGGTTTTGAAAATGGAGAAAGCATTGAGATGGACTTCACTTCCCACTGTTCCATGTCAGCCTTCCAAGATGGCACTGGGGCTTGACAGGGCTTTGTTTCACTTAGAGCATCCTCCGCCTATCCAGTGCTGGCAAGAGCAGAGCATTGCACAGGCATTCGCACAGTGGGAAATGATTCTCACACTGGAGATTTCTAGCCAAAATGACCCCTACTTTAAAAAAAAAAAGTGAACATCACTGGCCTATGGCATTCTCCTACTGTAAAAACAACAACACCCCCACCCCAGGGTCTAGGAGTCAGGAGAGAGAAGCTACAGAGATGGGAATGTTTGGATAGGATTTTGTGAATAAACAGTAAATAGGTTAAACTATGCTGAGATTACCTCAGTGTTTTTTTCATAAATTAGGTGTAAAGTGGCCCAGCCCATTGAAGTCAATGGGAACTTCTTATCACAGAAATCAAGCACAGTTCTCCTGTCAGCGTTCTGACAATGGGGGATTGGCAGCAAGACACTGAGGTAATTTTTGAGGGCGGGGCGGGGGGCGGGGATTCTCTCTCTGCCTAACAAACAGTTTATTGATAGTAAGAGGATTGGTGGAGGCGGGAAATCCTCCAGTCCTGGGCAGGCTTACTAAGAAATAAGCCCTTCTGAACAGAGGGACATGAGCTACTATAGCCTTTTCATTTGTAAAAATCTGCATAGCTAACAACTTGTGTGTATTTGCGTGTTTGCATTTGCTTCTGTTTGTGTGAGTTCGTATGTATGCATGTATGTGTCTTTGTGTTGTATATGTGTGCTTGTGTTTCTGTGTTTGTTTCTATATGCATGCATCTCTCTCTCTGTTGTTTAAGTGCGTGTGTTTGTTACTGTGCTCATATGCTTGAGTTTGTGTTGTGTGTGTGTGTTGTGTGCATGTGTTTTTGTGTTCATATATGTGTGTGTGTGTTTCTGTGTGTATACATGAGCAGGTGTGTGTTTGTGTGCACATGTGTTGTGGGCAGGTACCTCTGTTGTGTGCATTTGCATGTATATGTATTGTATGCATGTTTTTTTGTGTGCACATGTATCTTTGTGCCTGTGTTTGTGTGATGTGTGCATGTGTATTTATGTGCATGCGGATGTGTATGCATTTTGTCATGTTTGAGCATGTGTTTCTCTGTGAGTGCATTTGTATGTGTGCATGCTGTGTGCGCGCTTGCATGTGTTTATGCGTATGTGTGTGTTGTGTGTGTGCACGTTTGTGTAGGTTTATGTATTTCTGTTGCATACATGTGTTCGTGTGTTCACATGCATGTATCTCTCTGTGTGTTGCATGCACATTCATGTGTTTGTTTTTTTGCGTGTGAGTGAGTATGTGTGTGTTTCTGTGTGCATGCACTTTCAGATGTATTCCATGCATCCACCACAGCACCACTGTTTCTCCCCCACAGTGCTCTAATTGCCCACATGACTTTCCCCACCTTTCCATTCCATGTCTCCCTCTCCCAATTCCTTGAGAGTTCACATTCAATCACTGAAAGAACAGGCATTGTACTTGCAATAGAATCCATTAGCTTGCTCCCCCTGCCAACGTCAGAATACTGGCAAATGTGTCAGCATTTTTCCTTCATTGTCAAATCAGCCACACTCTGTATAACTTCGCCAGCACTTGCTAGCCAAAGCCTTTAATGGGGCAGAAAAACCTTAATAATATTTGAACTGCTGCTCAAAACTTCATCAAACCAGTAAAGGATTGCCTTCCTAGACATGCCTGAACAGATTACATCAGTCATTTTCATCAAAATTTGAAATAAATATATGATACAACTGTGTAAAAGGCAACTCCTATAAGAGCACTTGTGTTCAGCCACTCCTCATATGGGATCAGATTGGATCACTTTCAGTTTGTGACTCCTGATGATAAGCTGCTTTGCACTGTGTGTCCTGCCACCTTTTATCTTGACCCTTGCCCAACTTGGCTAACTTCATCTGCCAATAGTACTGTAAGAGAGGGTCTGGTACATATTATAAATGCTTCTCTGAGGGAGAGCAGGATGCCTCCTTGCCTTAAGGCTATTATTAGACCTTGAAAAAACCTGTACTAGATCCCTCAGAGTTATAAAATTATAGACCTGTTTCCAATATTCCATGGTTGGGCAAGGTAATTGAGAGGGTGGTGACCTCTCAGCTCCAGGCAGTCTTGGAGGAAACAGGTTATCTAGACCCATTTCAAACTGGCTTTTGGGTAAGCTATGCGGTGGAGACAGTCGGCTTGATGGATGATCTCCAATTGGGTATTGACAGGGAGTGATCCATTTGGACCTCTCTGTTGATCCATTTGGATCTCTCAGTGGCTTTCAACACCATCAACTATGGTATCATTCTGGATCACCTGAGGAAGTTGGGATTGGGTGGCACTGTTTTACAGTGGCTCCGTTCCTACTCTTTGGCAGATTGCAGATAGTGTCACTTGGAGACTGTTGCTTTGCAAAGCGGGAGTTAATGTATGGAGTTCCACAAGGCTCCATACTTTCTCCAATGCTTTTTAACATCTATATGAAACTGCTGGGAGAGATCATCAGGAAATTTGTTGCAGGGTGTTATCAATATGCTAAAGACACCCAAATCTATTTTTCCATATGAACTTCATCAGGTAATGGCATAAAATGACTGCCTGGAGGCAGTAATGGGCTGGATAAGGGATAACAAACTGAAATTGAATCCAAACAAGATGGAGGTACTAACTGTGGGGGGTCAGAACAGAAGAGATTATTTAGATCTGCCTGTTCTAGTGGGGGCTACATTCCATTTTGAACATTCCAGAACGCTGGCTGGGAAGGTTTCCTAGTGGCCACTCCCTCTGCGTCCATGTCAGATGCAGGGAGCATGGTCAGTGCCTGAGCAGGGCTATTCAGCCCCATTGCAGATCTTCCCCATACCAGTCAGCAGTTCATTGAATCGCTGACTGGGAGTTCCTCTCTCTGCGAGGCAGAGGGAAACTTTGAGGAGGGAAAACTTTGAAAGGAGGGGAAATTTTGAAATGGGGCTCAATAGCCCCATTCTGACACAGACCATTTCCCCTGTAATGGGAATGGATGCAGGAGCATAGTAATCAAGGCAGAAGGGAGCCGCCAGCAGGAGCTTATTGCATGGCCACCAGCAAGCTCCCTACATGCCTGGTACACTGTCTAGGGCTGCACATGTCAGGTATAGAAATATGATCTATCTAGATAAAAGATGGAGGTACTAACTGTGCCACTACGGGATATATGGCAAAATGTGATGGACCATCAGGAAAAAGAGGGGCAGAGGAAACACTATATCACTACAGAATGGTGTGCAAGATTAGTCTTTGTACTTTTATGCATAAAATTCTTACCCCCAAAGCCTCCTTTGTCAGGAACCCTCTCACCTATTAAGATAATCTGGGGAGGTCTGGTTATGGCTACCACTGGCTCATTTGATGGCTACTCAGGACTGGGCCTTCTCTGTGGCTGCCCTGGGGCTCTGGAATGCACTCACTGTTAAAATTAGAGTTTCTCCATCTCTGGCTGTTTTTTAAACAACCCTTAAGACGCACCTATTTTCTCAGGCTTTTAATTAATTTTAATTGGTTTTATAAATCATTTTATCCTGTTTTTAGATTTGTAGTATTTTAACTTATGTACACTACAGGGGCATGGGGACAATGGAGCGGGGGGGGGGTGCGGCAGGGGGACAAGCATCCCTTAGCTACCAGGGTCTGGGGAAGCCACCAAGGCATCCCCACACCCAGAGCACCCCCTGCTCCCAACCCTCCCGCACCTAGCCGGAAAGTTTGCCAGCTGGGAGTGTGAGGCGTACCTCTCTCCTTCCCATCCAGCGTTTCATTGAAACACTGCCTGGTTTAGGGCTTTTGCCGCTGCCCCGCCTTGCTCCTAGCAAAGCAGATCAGAAATGATAACGCTGGCTGGGAAGGTTTCCTAGTGGCCACTCCCTCTGCGTCCACGTCAGATGCAGGGGGCATGGTCAGTGCCTGAGCAGGGCTATTCAGCCCCATTGCAGATCTTCCCCATACCAGTCAGCAGTTCATTGAATCGCTGACTGGGAGTTCTGCTGACTGGGAGTTCTGCCCCGAGGAGGGAAAACTTTGAAAGGAGGGGAAATTTTGAAATGGGGCTCAATAGCCCCATTCTGACACAGACCATTTCCCCTGTATCTGGCATGGATGCAGGAGCATAGTAATCAAGGCAGAAGGGAGCCGCCAGCGGGAGCTTATTGCATGGCCACCAGCAAGCTCCCTACATGCCTGGTACACTGTCTAGGGCTGCACATGTCAGGTATAGAAATATGATCAATCTAGATAAATAAATAAAAAGCTGACCAAAGGGTGCATGTGTCAGTTTTCAGCACTTCTTAACTTGCTATACCTGTGCCAATTTTTTGAGATAACTTTGAAATTAAGCACATTTGTAGATGCTGTCTAGCAGACCAAACATGTCAAGTTTCCAGTTATTAGCTCAATGGATGACATATTTATAAGCAACACATTTTTGAGGCTTACAATGGCAGAACCCCCCACCCTCGTGTTGATGAATGGGGCATGTCTGTGTCCCCTTAATGAAGCCAGGAAATAGCTTTCTTGGAAGACCCCATGGATGACACCATCTTATAAGGTCTTGTTGTGGCTGATGCAAAGTGGAGGAATACTTGGGAACCAAAAGTAACAACCAACTGAATCAGCCTGAAAATTAGAAATTTGGAACTCAAGCAATACTTCTTGGAGTGGTGTCACGTCATTTGCAAACAGCATCAAATTGCTGCACCCCTGTTTAATGATATATTTATTATTAAAATATTTTGGTTTCCTTTTGCCCATTCAGTAGGCTAGTTAAAATAATTTTTGCTAGCCTTAATTGTATTTTAATTTAAAATACAGTAGCACCTCATTAATCACAGACTCACCATCCGCAGTTTTGTGTAGCCGCGGTCGGGTAATAGACACCTGATCTTGGTATACCCAGTGATGGGGAGGCAAAGCAAGGATTAGATCCACGTATCTGCACGTCAGGGGTGGCTGGATATGACTTCAGAGGTCATTTCTGGCCTCCATTTTGACATCGGGATCCATTTTATGGCTCACTTCCACACAAAAATGGACCTAAAATGGTGATTTTCAGCCAATTATCGGCCGATTTTATACACTTGGGGGGCTTTTCTGGACTACCGGGGAACCTTGGAGCATGGTAGCCCCCCCCCGCATTTCTAGGGCCTTTTATAGCTTTTTTTTAAAAATGGATCTAAAATGTTGGGTTTTGGCCAGTTTTCGGACAATTTCTCTCCCTTAGAACCTAACCCCCATTATCCCATAGTGGTTTCTGTATCCACAATAGTAGTGGAGAATGGAACCCACATGAATACTGAGGTTCTCTGGTACAACCTTTTCTTGCTCTTTCATTCCACCCAAAACTTTGCCCCCAAGTAAGAAAAGATCATTAAAAAATGAGGACATTTCTGGAGGGAAATTTAAGCTTTCCATCTCGCTTGTACAAGCAAATTTTAAATATTTTTGAAGTTTAACAAATTTCTGATAAAACATGACCTGAATCAGAAGTTTATTAAGTACTACTAAATAATTAATGCCATTATTTGACATTATCAGTGCCATTACCATGGCTGCCACTTACGTACATGCTATCTTTTAAAATATTACTTCTTGTTGACATCTGAATTTTTAACAGTTTGGTTTTACTTATTACAGCAAAAAGCCAAAGAAGCCACAGAGAAGACAGAACAACCGTCTGAAACCTTTAACACTGGCTTACGATGGAGATGCGGACATGTAAAATATGACTTCCCATTGACCTTAGTCTCTTGAAACTGTAGTGTTCAAAAACAGCATGTACATTACAGAGCAGATGTTACACCACAAGACAAAAACAAAACAAAAACCCTCATAATGGCCAAGGATATTCCAAGAAACATGCTTTGTTCTAGACCATCAATCAGTACAGCAGATTCTGGTGACAAATTTCTATTGTAAGCACAGCAGCTGGAAATGTTAACAAGGCCTTCTTTGAAACTTATGAATGGTATAGCCACTTGGGTCTCCAGCCTACTGTATATGACCTAGTATTGACATCTGAAAGTTGTGATTCCAGAACTATCTGCTGCATTAACCTAGTGTACTCAGTAAGCATGAAGAGATCATACCACGATGTCTATAATGCTTTATATCCAACTTATATACTCAGTTACACCACATATATTAATCTGTCAACTGGTATACTGACTAAAGAGCATTTTAGTGCTTCACAGCTTGTAAACATTAACTGAGAGCAACAACATTTTGAGCAAGTCTGGCATTTTGGCAATTGAAGGCAGCTTTTCTTAACCTGCTTTTCAAATGGTGACAACTTGCAAGACTCTATTCTACCACCAGTTCCAGGTACTAAAGCGCCATACACAATTATCAAGGAAAGAAGCATTTTCAAGTTCAATATTTTATAGAGGATGTCTGGAAATTTAATATCCATATGTAATGAGTTTTTACTTTCTCTAACTCTCAAAACTGTTGCCTGCAACTTTTTTGCTACATGTAAGGCAATTTTTGCACTATATTAGTGCAGCATGATATGCACTTATTAACTAGTATTGCCATAGAAACTGCCTCTTTTCAAAAAAGGATATTGGTGAGGTTGATGCATCTTTTGCAAACAGCATCAAATAGACATTTACCAGTATGTTCTTGAGTCTGATGAGAGTAGAGATCAGTTTCTGGACTGTGACTGGATCAGACCAGCTAATACAAGTACTGTTTATACCATTTCTTGTAAAAGCAGCTGTTTTGTAGTCAAAACCATGGCAGTATTGCAAGTGTCTACTTTCTGATTCTGTCCTAATTCTACAGATAATAGATTTTTCAAGTTGATTTCTAATTACTTTGAAGGTTGTTTATGACTAGATTTTTATATTGCTAACTTTGTAAAAAAAAAAAGAAAAGAAAAAAGTGGTTGTCCTTTAATCTTGGGGGAAATGCTCATTTAAGCAATGTTCCAAAATGCTCAGTGGAAAGAATGCAAAATAACTGTGTTTCTCCCACAAATGGAAAGTGTTTCATTGCTACAGAATTTATAGCCCTCTTCTGTTTCTACTTAAGAGAATCCAGATGCATTCCTGATTTAAATTTTTCAACGAGACTCTTCAGGATAATGGTTAATATGGAAGATACACACACTCATACACACACATCATCATTCAGCAATCTAAACTACATAAGGGAACTTTAATGCACTCAGTTTTCCCCACCTAGAATGGTTCCGCCATTAATTTCAGTGGACTGAGTGGATCCATTCAGTAATTCCTTCCAATGGGACTCCATGCATCACTCCTTGAGTACACTCAGACCACTAGATTTGTGTGACTGTGTGCAGCAATATAATACAACTAGTTAGAGCTGTCTGCATTCCTAATGATGAAGCATTCCATTCCAATGGGTTTTCAGCAATTTCTTTCCAGATGAAAGCTTGTTTGGTGCTAGCAGTCCACAACCTTGCCAAGATAGGATGCAAATGACTTAGAGGTCACTCTTTGGCAAGGCTTTTATATCCATCCAGATCAAGATTTCAACAGAGGAATAAGCAATATAATAAATTGACCTTATCAGGCATTCTTTACCTAACATGTTTAGTTCTGTACTGATTTCTCAGGAATGTATCAATAAAATAAAGCATTCTTTATCCAGCTAAACACATTTATTTGGGAAGCATCAGATTTTAGCACAAGCAACTCTGTCTGTTCATATGTGCACTGAAATCAATAGCATTAACTGTAGTTAACTGTAGTGGAAATAAGTAAGTGCTTGATAAGGGGTCACTATTAATCAAAATAAACAAGGCATTAACCTGGTTGCAATTGCAGGTTAGCCCCCCTCCACAGCAACATCTACAATTCTTAATAGAGTCAAATTACCTGATTGTCTAGTGCAGGGATTCTCAAACTTGGGTCCTCAGGTGTTATTGGACTTCAACTCCCATAATCCCCAGCCTCAGTGGCCTTTGGTTGGGGATTATGGGAGTTGAAGTCCAATAACACCTGAGGACCCAAGTTTGAGAATCACTGCTCTAGTGTCTACTTTGGGATACCAGAGGTGCAAGCAGAATCCTTCCCAGAAGCAAAGGCAGCACACACACTAATGCAAGCAGAAGAATAGGTTCATTGTGTTCCTGTAGCACCATTGGCCAGGGAGGACCAGAAGCAGGTGGAAGTGTAGTACTGCAGTTCTCCTACAATTAACAAAATCAATTGTATTAGTGTTGAAAATGAGAGTTTTTACACATGACTAATCACAATACAGATCATTATTCCATTTCATACATTATCCTAAGACTTTTAGTTGGTCTTGTGCATAAGCTTGGAAAGTTACTTACAAGCAGCTTTCATTTTCTGAATGAGAACTTTCTGATAAGAAAGATTAATGGAAGCCAGAATCTACCAAGGAACAATTATTCCCAAAACAAGAATGTTTATGGTATGGGAGTTACCATGAAAAACTCTTGCTGCCTAGCTTGTCAAAATCATGTTAGAGTCATGGCCCTAATCCAATGTCTTAAGATTCCCAATGTCAGTAGCTGGACATTCCCAAGCCTGAACAGGCAACCATCACAACAAGCCTAAATAAATGAATGAAAACTTCCAATGACCTACTCATACCCAGTATGAGATGAATGGGTCAGAATTCTCTAAAAGTAGCAAACAAAAATAGAAGATAGCCTTTTTGTCTTTATAATATTGGGGTTTGGGGGACAACATGTGGACTAGAACCACATACACAAATTGGTGCTGTGTATGCATATCTTAACCCCCTCTAATATGGGAGCTGAACATACTTTGCATCAGTCAAATAATTTTAGTTCCAAACACAGGTATCTTCTGCTTGAATAGCTAACTGGTATAATCACAGGTCACCTGTCTAGGGCTACAAATCTGCTGTATCCCAATGCAAGACGTGGTTGGATCAGGGTTGCTGTATGCATAGAGCTAAGTTTCCATAGGAAGTTGTCTCTGTGTACAGAAATTGGTGTGTGCAACCTTCTATATAAATTATTGAAGAAATTATAGAGGACCTTCCTTTTAAAGAAGGGCTGCATTAGTACACCCTTTTCATAAACCTGCAGCTTAGTGCTTACAGCACCGTATGCAGCACACATATACTCACACTGGCCTATGTGAGTAATGACATTTGTACAGGTTAGGTGCTGGGATGCCACACACACACCACCCAACTATATGAGATTTCTGCACATAGGAAGATCTTCTTTCCATAGAATTTTAAGAAAGTGAAGCAGGTCTACTCACATGCAACATAAAGTGCCAGAGCAATTGTAAGTATAGTAAAATAGAAATTTGATTTTGTGCCCCAGTGAGGAGCCTGAATGAGAACATTCAAGGTCTGAATTCTTATCAGTAAGAAATTTTATTTTTTACATTTACTGGCAAATTATTAAAGGCAAAATGATGAGTAATTTTGCCCTATTTGAACTTTTCACTAGAATGGCTTCATATGGTTGAAGAGGGGCAGACACACCCCTTGTGGGTGCTTCATGTGGAGGCCTGTACACAAAAACAAAAACAAGAAGAATTGGACCTGTGACTATTGTCTACTATTAGTAGCACAAATTATAGGGAAAAGGGGGATTATTCTAAGCAGCCTTGAGCAGAAGTTCTTTGCAAAGATGCCTAATAAGTGTAAACATAATACATATAAAAGACAGCTAATTTGCTATTAGACACTGACAGAACTGATGGAGTAGTTAGTTGACCTCCAGTACATTAAAACATATGCATCTTAATGCAATGTACATTATGGGGTGTAAGAACTTAGATGCAAAAAAGGTAGAGCCGGAAGGATTTTCTTTCATTGTAAAGAAAGAATTATTTTAAATATTTTTGGGATATGAAGAGGGCTACAGTTGCAGTCTGCATTATGTTAAATCTAGAACTCAAAAAAGTAGTTTCGAAACTGTAATTTAAAAACTATCTGTATAAAATTATGTTGCTTTGAACATGTGTTTCTACAAATCCAGTGCCTAAAGCAGCCACTACTGTAGATTGTTTGTTTGTGAAAATGTTTTTCAGTGATCAACTATGTTTAACCCATTCCCAAAATAGCAAACTAGGCATTTTCTTCTTACTGTGGAAGTTGGTAATTTTCTGTTTTAAAATGGTGGATTCTTAAAGATTACTATGTCTGCTTTGAGTCCTGGAATCATTTTTCCTCAACATATGGTTCTGCACATGCCTGACTATGTTTGTTACAGTCATCAGCTTTAAATTCCCCACCCCATTACAGAAATTTTATGCATCTTTTTCAAATGCAACACTATTCAATTACTCATTTCAATAACCCTTGTAAACAGCACTGTTAAAAAAAAAAAATCTCTGGAAGAAACAGATCTGTCTTTTTTTCTCTCACCCAAAGTTAAAGAATTTATTTTGCCTAAATTTATTTACTTGAATTTTTTTGTTTGTTTGTTAGAACATGGAGGCGGCTGTCTGGGGAATGTTTACCTTTTTGTTAATTTGTACATGGTGTAATTCATTTTTATTTTTAAAATTATGTATATTTCTTTTTAATGCACAAAATGTTTACGTACAACTACAAATTTGTGTATATTGTCACTGAGCTTTATTCAGTTAATACAGATCACATGTGAAAATGTAAACATTCTTACGTTTTCATATGGAATATTTGTACATAACTGAGGTAATGCAGACAATAAATATTAACACAACTTTTGGTGTATGGATCTGTATTATAAGTGATTCTGTCATGGAGTAAAACATGCACCCCATTCCTTCAGTATTGGCACCCAAAAGTGCCAGCATATTGCTCATCATTGTGTATGTTAAAGAGAACAAGTGCCATCTTGTCCTTAAAATTAAGTGCATAATAGTAGTGACGGGAATTGTGGGACTTGGACCACACACAAAGATAGAGCAGAGCTGCTTTCTACTGTCATCTTATCTTTTAAGCATGTTATGCAACACTTGGAAGGCACAGAGTGAACAGTCATTATAGTGCATTGTAGACTGATCAATTTAATTACAGAGGCACAGGAATGCCTGTGTATTATTGGTGGAGAGGTAAAACAATATTCCATCATGTTTTTTCAACTGACAACCAGTACCCCACAAACTTCTGTGGCTTCTCAAAGCTTACTGTTTGCTCTATTTGTGCTAGAAGGGGCACTTCTAAACTCAGAACCACCTGCTCAACAACTGTGACGTTTTTTAATTGAATACATGGGAAAATGGCTAAGATATAAGATAATATGAGAACCAGTGTAGTGTAGTGGTTAGAGTGTTCAACTAGAACCAGGGAGACCTCAGTTCAAATCCTCATTCAGCCATGAATCTCACTGGGTGACTCTGGGCCAGTCATGTATCTCTTAGTCTAACCTACCTCACAGGGTTGTTGTGAGGATAAACATAAACTCGGCTCCTTGGAGGAAGAGCAGGACAGAAATTTTTAATTAATTAAAGGTGAAAAACAGACATGAAACCTCAAGACCATAGTTGAGTCATTTTTCCTCCTCTCTTTAGAAGGTGGTTTTTTTTAGCCTCGGGGCCTTGGGGTTGTCTTTTAACGAAAGGCGGTATAGAAATGCAACAATAAATTAATAAATAAATAAACTAGCACAGATTGACTCAATTGCTTCAGGAAAGGTCTCTTTAGATGGTCCTGCATCTGTACAACACACTTTCATGCGTTAGTCAAAATACAAATTTTCTGCATTTCTACAAAATAGAAAGAGCAGCCCATAATGTAAACTGGAGCATGCTCTGATCAGTTGGAATGCTTGTGAAGAGAAAAGGAGAGAGAGAAAGGAGGGAGTGGGCAGAGAAATGAGTGGGGGGGGAGTACACAGCTTCTGCCTTGGTTTTCCTGGAAACAGTTGTTGCGGGGTGGGGAGAAACCAATTGTTTTGAATTGCCTTGCTTTTTAAAAATGGAACATGACATAGTGGCATAAAAAGGTCAGAGTCTTTTCTGGTGTAGCCTGAGTGCTTTGGAATGCCTTCCCTCATGCCCTCTTTTCAACAGCGGGCCCAAACTTCCCTCTTCTGATGAACCTTTGGATTGACATTTTGACTGATGGCGCTGCCGATTTCTTCTATACTGGAGCTTTTAATTGTTTGCTTTAATTGTTAGTTTTGTATTTGTACATCACTTTAGAAGTTTTCCCCCAAAACAGTATAAATTAACTAGTGTATCAAAAGATGCATCTAGGCAGCTCAATGGGGCCCAGGTGAGCATGTCAATGCAAAAAAGGACGTGCATTCAGATGCACATCTGCACACATGGAATTCTGCTTCTGTGCACAAATCACCCTTCCTAGATCAGGGCAAAGGTGTTGCATAAAGGGGGTGATATTCAGTTGGGTCATAACAGAAAAACTTAGAACGATTTCATCTGGCTTTTTTTTTCTCATCCTAAAATGGTGACTTATTGTAGACATTACAGTAAATGTGCAATCACTGTATTACCAGACCCATTTTTTTCATATTTTAATACAGTCTGATATGTACATCTTTTCATTCCATGCAGAGGCCCTTAGGTTCTGCAACCTCTAGATCCAAACTGCTTCCACACATATGTGTACTTTGAAATAGAGCTTTCAAAATATTGGTATGGTTTACAGTGGTGGAGAAAATATTAACATTGTGACAAGAAAATAAAGCAAAGGTGACACATGCCATATTGTTCAGCACCCCCTCCCTCTGCTACCCCGCCTCCTGGATCACTTTTCTTCACATATTTCCATCAAACTGAAGTGATGGGAACAGATGGCCCTTTCCCCCTCAGCTGGATGTTTGCTTCACTTTTATTGATTGCTCTGACAGCCTTAATTCACTTCAGAGGTGACAACTCAGCTTTAATTGGCTTTAATGTTATCAGAGTGGTGTTCATATGACAGCTTTTAAAAAGCATCAAGCCAAAAGGTCATCAAGCATAGAAATAGCCTTGAAACATCGTCTTTCCGTGGCTTCAGGTGACTAATTTTTTTTTCTAGCCACATGCTGATTTCTTTCAGATGAATGTGTGGCAGGATTTTTGCAAACCAACAGTGTCTAAAGGGATACACTGAGGCTGTTCTAACATGCAGCCTAACCCAGGCTAGGAAAGCCCAACCTGGGGTTAGACTACATGTAAAAACCATCAGGATCAGGCCCAACACTGGGGGAGGGGGGGTAGTGCCACCTAGCCCTGTTTTAAAACCTGGCTCTTAAGGCTCGAGCAAACCCTTAACTCAGGCTCCGGGACCGTATGTTTACCGGGGCTACGTTTAGCCCGAGCAGACACAGAGACAGGCACCTAGAGCACCGGTCTCCTGGGGGGACTCCCTCAACGCATCACACATGTTGTGTGGTGTGTTGTGGGATCTCCAGAGGCTAGGACGCATCATCCTGGCCTCTGAAGCTGTGCACTGCAGGCACGCAGCGCTGCTTGTCTAGGAGTGTGGTCTGCACTCCTAGAAACAAGCCATCACTCCTCTGTGGGGGGGGGGGAGGTAAACTTAATCAGCCTTCCCCCTCCCATCCACTCACCTGCCGCACCGCCCACCCGGCCGGTTGTGTGAAAGACTTCACTGTGTAATAACTCTGCTGCCACAATGTAACAACCAAATTGCAAAGACTACCATTTCAGAAGCAACAGAGTTCGCTTTCCACATCCCATGTTTGACAATTGTTATCTCTCAAAAATAGACCTAAGGGAAGGGTTAAGGCTAAGGCAAGGACTGATAATGTAATCTACGACAATATCCTTTTATTTCAGTCATGAAGTCACCTGGCTTGGTAAAAACAGTACTGGGGGAAAGAACATAGCTCTAACATGTGTGGTAAGAGAACAGGCTTTGCAGGAGGTCCCCGGTTCAGTTCCTGGCTTCTCCGGATAGGCCTGTGAATCATCTGTGCCTCAAAATCAGGAGACCCTCTGCCAGTTGCATATGTGATGCTGATCTAGATTGACCAAAGCAAAATAAAAGTCTAGATCAGGAAAAGGCAGCTTGATATACATGTTCATAGTAGCAGAAGCCGTTTGGGCATTCCACTCTTTGAACAGAAATATTTGCATGATTTAGCACACTGGATCATAGCACTGCCAAAGACCAACAAAATACATGTCAGATTATTCTCTATTTTATTTGCTTACATTCTGCAGAGCAAGCTGTGCTTGCTGCTTCCACACTAGTCAATAGCCTGTCTGTACTGCTAGTGGAGTCAGGGGCTGCACCATGCCTTCTAAAATACACATCAGTCGCAACCTATGCCCATCACATTCCCAATCAGTCAGTCACAACTGTGTCGATGTACACCTTAGTAGGCATGGAGGTCGTTCACATGACTGAGCAGGCAGGGTGGCGGGGTTTGTGTGTGTATGGTTAAGCTTACCTCCCCGCCACCCAGATGAGTGTTGGCTTGTTTCTGGGACCACGGACCATGCTCCCAAATGAGCAGCACTGTGTGCCTGCAGCGCACAGCTCTGGAGGCCAGGATGACGCATCCTGGCCTCCAGGGATCCCACAATACACCGCACAACATGCACGATGCATTGGGGGATTCCCCCAGGAGATGGGAGCTCTAGGTGGGGGCCCGTCTCTGTGTCCGCTGAGGCTAAACATAGCCCCAGTGAATATATGGTCCCAGAGCCCAGGTTAAGGGCTCGCTTGTGCCCTTAACCCTGGCTAAGAGCTGGGTTTTTAAACAGGATTAGGTGGCGTTGCCCTGCTGGGATTGGGCCTGATCCTGACAGTTCTCACACACAGCCTAACCCAGGTTAGGCTTCCCTAGCCTGGGTTAGGCTGTGCATGAGAACAGCCTTCAAGAATCCACCTTCGCCAGCTGCACAGTCAGGCTGTTGGCTGTCCTGGAAGCAGCAAACAAGCCTCTCTCTTTGAACATTGGCTTGCTGCACAGAATGACCTTTTTTTTTTTTTTTTTTTGTATCCTACCCTTTGTCCAAGGAGCTCAGGACAACTGGCACTGTTCTCCCCTTTTATCCTCAATGTGAGAAACACTTGTAGTCTCAATAAGAGCAGCACACATTGCAACACCATTTGATATCAAAGTAAATGTGTTCCTCTTCTCCAACCACAGCAGACTTCTAAATGCTACTCCAGAAGTGCTTTCCTATTGTTTCTGGAGGCATACATCTGTTTCTTCCTGAACAGCCCCCACCCTCTCTCTCTCACACACACACAAACAAACACACACTTCAAGAACCATTCTTTTTCATTTGTTTTCTTTCTAGTATCTCCTAAAAGAAGATAAGAAAATGAAGGTAACATGATTTAAAAACAAACACCAATCTAGAGGGAGTTCTGAAAGTAAAGAACCAATCTTCTCCCAGCACTGCAGGAAGGAGGTTGTCAAACTTCTTCTTCTGCTTTGCTTTTGATGCAATCCAATTAATTAAACAAAGACCTACTGCTGAACAAAGGGAAACTCAAGTCACTTCGAAACCCCAGTCAGGAAAACCTCCAACAGATATTTATAGTAAGGTTTATGTGAATTAAAGCAAAGCCAAGATTTAAAGGTGTCTTATGAGGAACAAAGTACGTTAACTGTGTGTGGGGAACCAATAAAGGAATCTGCAAAGCCAACAAGCTGATATAAAAGAAAAGTAAATGAAGTTAGGCTGCAAATGAAAACACATTTCTATCAGAATTTAATGAAGCTTATGTAGCACAGAGGACAAAGGAATTTTCATCGGAAAACTTTATTAAAAATAACTATTAAACATATGATTAGGAAGTCTTCAGAGATGCCAAAAAGGAAATATACATATTTGAATAACTCTTATTTAATTTACATTTAAATGTATATTCTATACATTAAATTGATAATTAAATGTTTCTAATTATACATTTTTAAAATAGATATATATTTTGAACTAGATTTCTAAATTTTGGCCAGCTTTGACATTGCAACAGAGGACCCAAGCTGATGGAATAAAATTTGTGCAAAGGCACCTCTTTTTAAGTCATAGGAATAGAGGAAGCTGCCTTATACTGAGTCATACCATTGGTCCATCTAGTTTAGTACTGTCTACACAGACTGGCAGCAGCTTTCCAAGGATACAGGCAGGAGTCTTTCCCAGCCCTACCTGGATAAAACAGGGAGTGAACCTGGAACCTTCTACAGGCAAGCATTCAGACGATTCTTCACTGAGCTATGGCCTCATCCCCTAAGGGGAATATTTTACAGTGCTCACATGTAGTCTCTCATCCAAATGCAAAGCAAGGCAGATCCTGCTTAGCAAAGGAGTCAATTCTCACTTGCTACCACAAGTCCAGATTACCTCCCCCTGCCCCCACACCCCAATTCTGGCGTCAGTGATAATTGGAAAAAGGTTTCTTTCAGTATCACTGAGGACTTCCCCACACAATCAGGTCAAGAGTGCTTAATCTCTTGTCACCTCTGTTTGACTCAGTTCCTTGGGCTGTGAGAAGGTTAGTATTAGAAAATACTGAATACGGTACTAAATACAATACAAATCTGAATTTAAGTTGAGCCCCTTAAAAATAGAGGTTAAATGCAGGTTATAGCCTTATTTATCCAAAAATTAGAGGATACTGAATTTAAGACAACCTCAAATTCTAACATCAAAAATTGGAAAAAACCTAGTCTTGGATTCAGTTAAATACAAGTCTTATTGATTGATTGATTGATATACTGCCCTTTCTAAAGTGGTTCAGGGCAGGTTTACAATAAAACAAAACACACATAAAACAATTAAAATAAAAACAAACATTTAAACCAGATTAAAATAAAAAAATAAAAATGAGATATTAAAAGTCAGGCTAATAAGAGGGGTCTTTAAGTCTCCCCTGAAAGCCTCCAAGGAAGATAAGCCTTTCATATCCACAGAGAGTCTGCTCATTAATTATCCTACTAATGTACTTACAAATTTTAACAAAGTCTTGGTAAAGAGACCGTGGTGGAGCATATAGCATTTGGACTGGAGCCTGTAGGTACAGTTTGCAGTGCAGCTCCACATAGTAAGGCCACAGAATTGTACATGAAATGCACATCTGTGCATTTGCACAATTTCCCCATCCAGCTAGGGTTTACTTCATCCAGAGTAACATGAGCTAGCCTTGAATCTAGTGAAGGGTTCTGTACCTACCGCCTTAAGAGACTAAAGGCCTAGTTTAGCTGAGGCTAAAAACCTGAAGAATAAACCACATATCTTTAGGAATCATCCTGGGAAACTGTATGCCTCTTTCTCTGTAAAAGGATGAGCAGTCATTCTGTGAAGAATTAGAGAGCAAAGGGAAGCTGAGTGTGAGATCAAACTGTGTCATGGGAATTCTCTTCCAATTCTCTGCTACAGGCCCCATTTGCTCTTCATATAACTATTACAGAAAAACAGCTCTGGTGGGAACAGCACAATTAAATTACTGCTGTATTACTGACCAACTGTAGAAGAACTGCCAGATAACCAAAGCACCTCCTGCCTTCTTCAGAAGTACAGAAAATGTGTTCAAAATCCACTTTAGAAAACTATGTCCAACAATTCAGCTTTCGATACTATCGACCATAGTATCCTTCTGGAACGTCTGAGGGTGTTGCGGGTGGGAGGCACTGTTTTACAGTGGTTCTGCTCCTACCTCTCGGACAGATTCCAGATGGTGTCGATTGGAGATTGTTGCTCTTCAAAATCTGAGCTTGTATGGTGTTTCTCAAGGCTCCATACTCTCTCCAATGCTTTTTAACATCTACATGAAACCACTGGGAGAGATCATCGGGGGATTTAGAGCTGGGTGTTACCAGTATGCTGATGACACCCAGATCTACTTCTCCATGTCAACTTCTTCAGGAGTTGGCATATCCTCCCTAAATGCCTGCCTGGAAGCAGTAATGGGCTGGATGAGGGAGAATAAACTGAAGCTGAATCCAGATAAGACGGAGGTACTTATTGTGCGGGGTCAGAACTCTAGAGATGATTTTGATCTGCCTGTTCTAGATGGGGTCACACTTCCCCAAAAGGAACAGGTTCGCAGTCTGGGAGTACTTCTGGATCAACGTCTCTCCTTGGTTTCTCAGGTTGAGGCGGTGGCCAGGGGTGCTTTCTATCAGCTCCAGCTGATATGCCAGCTGCGCCCATTTCTCAAGATCAATGACCTCAAAACAGTGGTACATTTGTTGGTAACCTCCAGACTGGACTTCTGTAATGCGCTCTACGTGGGGCTGCCTTTGTACGTAGTCCGGAAACTTCCGTTGGTTCAGAATGCGGCAGCCAGGTTGGTCTCTGGGTCATCTCGGAGAGACCACATTACTCCTTTGTTGATGGAGTTACACTGGCTGCCAATAGGTTTCCGGGCAAAATACAAAGTGCTAGTTATAACTTATAAAGCCCTAAACGGCTTAGGCCCTGGGTATTTAAGATAGCGTCTTCTTCACTATGAGCCCCACCAGCTGTTGAGATCACTTGAGGAGGTCCGTCTCCAGTTGCCACCAACCTGTTTGGTGGCTACACAGAGACGGGCCTTCTCAGCTGTTGCCCCGAGATTGTGGAATGTGCTCCCTGCTGAGATACGAGCCTCCCCATCTCTGAAAATTTTCAGAAAACACATCTCTTCAACCGGGCTTTCTCAGCTTTTTAAAACTTGTTTTTAAATTGTTCTGATTATTTAATTGTTGTTTTATGATGTTTTTAATTGTTAATCATTGTTTTATGCTTTATAATTTTTGTTTTAATTATTAACTGATTTTAATGGTGTTTTAATGTAAACCGCCCTGAGCCTTTTGGAAGGGTGGTATAAAAGTTTTAATAATAAATAAATAAATTCTGTTAGTGAAGTGATCTATGCAACTGGGATCCATGAGATGGCTCACCCATAAGGAAGTTCAAACTGAAATTCCTGGGTATTAGGAAGATATGTGCTGGCATTCATCAGAGAGGATTCACAGGTAACCTTCAGAGAGGCATCCTTCAGAGAGGATTCACAGAGAGGATTCACAGTTTGGATGAGGCAATAATACATGGTTTGTTCCCACCTGAACATGGTGGGAAGGAATGTCTTGCCCATGAGTTCTATTCTCCCCCTGTCCCTCCCTGCAGCATTCACAATCCAGCAAAGCATAATTTGTTGCATCATTCAAACTCTGAGAAAATCCTGAGAACAATAAGCCACCCCACTCCTTATCCACAGTTCAAAAAAGCCATTGGCGGACATCCTGACTAATGCTGCATGCTTGCTTTATAGGAGCATAAGAAGCTGCCTCATACTGAGTCAGACCTTTGGTCCATCTAGCTCAGTATTGTCTGCACTGACTGTCAGCAGCTTTCCAAAATTTCAGGCAGGAATCTTTCCTCGCCCTACCTGGTGATGTCAGGGATTGAATCCGAGACCTTCTGTAAGCAAAGCAGCTATTCTTCCACTGAGCTACAGCCCCATTCACTAAGGGGAATATCTTATAGCAAACAGTGGTCACATGTAGTCACCCATACAAATGCAAACCAGGGCAGATCCTCTTGAGCAAAAGGCACAATTCATGTTCACTACTGCAAGACCAGCTCTCCACCCCTTCTAATAGCAGCACACATACAGCACTAGCCCCTGTACCGGTCTCCGTGCTTCTTAAGCATGAGCATTTTTCTGCACGAGCATAATTATTTTCAGCGCATTCCCTGAATTTCAGAAGTGGACATCCCTGAGGCTGGAGGTGGCATATAGCTCTTAGACTAGTAGCCACTGATAGACCTGTCCTCCATGAATTTGTCTAAGCCCCTTTTAAAGCCATCCAAGCTACTGGCTGTCACCACATCCCATGGCAGAGAAGTCCATAGATTAATTATGCATTGTGTGAAAAAGTACTTCCTTTTGTCGGTCCTAAATTTCCTGGCTGTTAGGTGGGATGACTCCTGGTTCTAGTGTTGTGAAGGGGGGGGGGATTATCTCTGTCCACTCTTTCTACTCCATGCATAATTTTATACACCTCTATCATGTCTCCCTGTAGTTGCCTCTTTTCCAAACTAACCCCCACTCCCTATGCTGGATCCTTGCCTCATAAGAAAGGTGCTCCAGGCCCCTGATCATCCTGGTTGCCTTCTTCTTCTGCACCTTTTCCAGTTCTACAATGACCTTCTCAAGTGACCACAACTGCATGCAGTACTCTAAATGTGGCCACACCATAGATTTGTATAAGGGCATTATAATACTAGCATTCTTATTTTCAATCCCCTGGGCACCAAACAAAAGTTTACACATAAATATCATGTGCTGCCTTTTCAATATGTTGTGGTTGGTGTTTCCTCCTAAAAAAGAATTTTATTTTGAAGAAACAAGAAATTACTAGCAATTCAGTTTGTGTTGGCAATTAAGTACTACAACAACAGAAGTTATCACAAAGATGGGTTTGTAATCCTGAGCAATAATATATATTTACAACAACCTGCAAGTCTCTCCTAGGTATCCTTCAGCAGAAAAATAAATTATATTGAGATATATTATTTCCACAAGGTGGCAAGCTTGCAAATTTCATTGGGATATATTTTATGGCCATTATTTTTACAGGAAGCTTAAAGTACACAAATATATATCCAGATAAGTATAAAAGAACCAGTTCTTGTACGTAACAGGATGCTGTGCCTACAAAGCCTTTCTCCGCTTGGTATCACTTATGATAGCAGTGTCTCATTCCCAAAATATGATACACATTCAAAATTTCAAAATTCAGTAGAGGCTAAAAAGTTAACTCTAAGGTGATTGCATTGGTATTTTAAAATGTCATGTTATCTTTACTCTATAAATCCTGTCCCTTTTGCAAAGGAATCGGGGGATCAGGCTGCGTTTAAGGGAAGGTCTATGCAGGCATAAATGAAGTGAGAGAAAACAGGGGTGCAGAGATAGGGAAAGCTTGAGGAGCAACTCCTCAATTTTTATTTTTATTTTGCAGGGGAGAAAATATGTTTTGGTGATTGAAAATATGGATTATTTGGTTTGGCAGGGGAGTTCATTAAAGTATGGGGGGAGGAACCCTCAAATGCTTAGAGGGGATACTGACTGATGCCTTAAATTAATGAAGCACTTACACTTTTAAGGGCTGCAAGGGTGTAACCTGTATGTAGTCCTTATGCCACTCACACACACACACACACACACACACCAAGCACAGTGTGTCCATGCACAGTTGCACAAGAGCCTTTAGACTTCAAAGCATCCCCCACACTTCAGAAGGGTTCTGCAGGAGTGGAAACATGTTGCTGATCCTCAGTGATGTGTTTCCATTCTTTCAGATCCCTTCTAGAGTGTGGGGAGCATTCCAGGCTCTAAAGGTACCTGCGCAGCTGCCAGGGACATAACTCTAATTGGGTGACCTGTTTGAAGCAATGGCGGATTACCGCATAGGCAGCATAGGCAGCCACCTATGGTGGCAAATTGTGTGGAGCGGCATCTTGGAGGGAAACTTTATATATTTTTTCTTTTTTAAAACCTTTATAAATACCACTGTGTAGCAGTGGAGGCTCCGCCCGCCTCCTAAACCATCACAGGAGGTGAGGTTGGACACTGGAGGATGGTGTGTGCAGATGTCCGAAATCGCCTGCTCTGTCTCATTTGCAAGTAAGCCAGGCTTGAGGGAGGACATCTTTTGCCACCGTCCTCCAGTGCCCAACCTCTACCACTACACAGTGGCATTTTTAAAGGTAAAAGACAGAAATAAGTTTCCCTCCTCCCCCAAGCCCCCTTACTCTTGTCTCTGGGGCAGCAAATCTTTGGCTGCCTATGGGCAGCCAAAAGATTAAACTGCCCCTTGTTCAGAGAACACGGGCCACCCTAGGTCAAGGGCTGTTGAGGGCCTCTCACCTGCCACTCGCTCTCCCCACTTGCTGCCACCAATTGTCATTCAGTGATACTAATGTAGCAAAGTTGCAGTGATTTTTTAAAACCATTTCTTAGAGATTCCCTGTACAGAAGAAATAACCATGTACACGAGATGCCAGATGATTTCCACAAGAGAGCAGCAGAGGCCTGCTTTTGGAAGAGTGTGAAACAAACCAGTTCATTATCATTATGTTCTTTGTTTCCTCTCACTGCCCTCCTGCTTCATTATAATTTCATTGAAAACAACTAATAAACGCAAACAAACACTGACAGTGAGTAAACAGCAATGCTTAAATTGTCTTTTGAAATCACAGACTGGCATAAAATAGCAGGCAGGTTAAATGAAAAGGAGAACACCATGCAGAGGGGATAAATGCCCATTTAACTGGTGTTCATTAAAGCATAAGTATATTTTGTATCCTGAATTCTTCCAGTGCAAGGGAGAAAGCATTGCATCTATTGATTGCAAATACACTATTTAACCTTTTTAAAAATGAGAAAATGCAGTAAAATATATTTCAGATCAAACAATGGTTCCCACATTCACTTTTGGAGTGGCAAAATAATTAAAAACATCAAGACCACCTCGTGGATATTTATGAATGCACCCTCCCAACAACTAGTGAGAGGTGCCATTTCTGGCTGAAGGTGGAGATGGAATGCATTCTTGAATCATTTCCCATGGATAAAAACTTCTCTCCTGAAGAAAAAGAACCAGAACTGTTCTGTTTAGCCTTCTCTAGGCTGATGTGATAATTTTCTGTGTGCACAGAATTCAACACACCCCACCATGGAAAAATATTCAAACATGCAACCTCCCACTCCAGAATCGTGTAGTGGTACCATCCTGACAAAAGTGTTATAGTACTACTTGATTTTGCAAGGAAGGATTTTTTGAAACATATGTACTCGGCCAATGCTAACCCAAATCCATCTGAAGGCCATATTTACATTTTGATTAATTCAAGAGGACTGCACTGTTAACCAACCATGGAGAAGCATTTTTATCACTGTTTTCTTTTTAGCTCTCTCTGATAACCCTGCTTTTCTCTCTGCATTCTCCATCACAGTTAGCTCTCCCTCTTTTGTCCTTCCCACTTAAGGTTGCCATATTCAAGCTCTCCAAATCTGAGCACCCTAATTTGCATGTTATACAAATTAGCATGCAAATAATTTGCATGTTATGCAAATTAACTGATGAACTGTCCAGTTGACTTGTATTTGTTCTGATATCTACGAACAATGGTGCGGCCACATCTATGGTGTGGCCGCATCTGGAGTACTGAGTACAGCTTTGGTCACTGTATATTAAGAAGGATATTGTAGAACTGGAAAAGGTGCAGAAGAGGGCAACCAAAATGATCAGGAGACTGGTGCACCTTCCTTATGAGGTTAGGCTACAGCATCTGGGGCTCTTTACCTTGGAAAAGAGGCGACTAAGGGGAGACATGATCAAAATGTATAAAATTATGCATGGAGTGAAGAGGGTGGACACAGAGAAATTTTTCTCCCTCTCACACAACACTAGATCCAGGGGTAACCCCATGAAACTGAAGGTTGGGAAATTTCAGACCGACAAGAGGAAGTACTTTTTCACACAGCACATAATCTATGGAATTCTTTGCCATGGGATGTGGTGATGACCACCAGTTTGGATGGCTTTAAAAGGGGATTAGACAGATTCATGGTGGAAAGGTCTATAAATGGCTACTAGTATGGTGACTGTGGGCCATCTCCAGCCTCAGAGGCACAATGCCTCTCAATGCCAGTTGCAGGGGAGCAAGAGAAGGAGAGAGGGCCTGCAAATACCTCTTGCCTGTGGGCTCCCCAGAGGCAGGGCCATCCTTAGGGTGGGGCAACTGGGGCAGTTCCCCCATGCCCGCGCTGGCACAGGACCCACTCTGGGCATACTGCACTTCAGCCTGCTCTCTTCTCTCCCCCAGTCCCAACCACTTATCTTTCCCCGCAGCCCAGCCGGAGTCAATCTTTTGTGTCTGTGTACAGCTCGAAAGGCTCCCAGGCAAGCTACTAGAGCGCCGCCTCTCCCACCTCTCAGCTGTCCGGTGGGTGGGGCTTCCAGAGAGGCCTCCCTGCAGGCCTCCCTGAAACCTGAAGCTCAGGAAAGAAGCAACCAAGCAGGCAGGAGGCAGGTAGAAGAGTGTCCAGCACCAGAGCTCTCTGCAGACCCTCTGCCTAGACCAGACCAGCCTTAGTAATGGAGATATGATGTGATTTCCTTTTTGTGGTTATCTCCCCGCACTTGAATATTTAGGGATTGGCTTGCCATAGGGCTTTGGTATTGAGCAGAGATGTAGGGCAGGGTGGGGGGGGAATATGCATATTTAAATTGAAGTGGATTGGACAAATTGTTGGTTTTTTAGGGTTTTTTTAAATTAAAAAAACCCCATCCAAAAGTCCTATAAGTGGCTTGCTTCATGGCAGAAAATTACAAAAATGTCCAGAACTGAAGCCCCTCCCTTAGACCATCATTCCACCCCCATATGGAAGAATCTGCCCTTTGCCTTCATTAAAAAGGGTAAAATGCCCCCCTTTCTGCCCCAGCCTTTAGATCACCTGTCCTGGGATGACTTGGCATAGGGCTTTGGTATTGAGCAGAGATGTAGGGCAGGGTGGGAGGAATATATATATTTAAATTGGAGTGGATTAGACAAATGGTTGGTTTAAAAACAACAACAACAACCCTCCAAAAAGTCCTATAAGTGGCTTATTGCATGGCAGAAAACTACAAAAACTTCTGCAATGAACAATATATAGTTTGTTTGTTTATGAATGCACTATGCTCAAGTTGATTTGCAACCCAGAAGGTCTGAGAACTGTGAAGCATGTGTTGTGCTTTTTTATTTTTATTTCTTTAGAAATGCATTATATGTCCAAAACCTCACTCACACTATTTACACTGTATGTCATCAATCAGTATGATTCTGTAATAATATGAAATGTGAAGGAGGCCTCGCACATGCTGATTTGCCCCCAGCCCCGCACCCCACTAAGGACGGCCCTGCCCAGAGGCATCTGTTGGGCCACGGAGTGAAACAGGATGCTGGGCTAGATGGGCTTTGTGCCTGATCCAGCAGGGCTGGTCTTATATTCTTAATACCTGGGGAGGATCTCTTTACCTGACCCTTTACCTGAGCATTAAACTCCTAGATTTTATATCCCAGCACTTTCTAATATACAAATTCCATTTTTAACCTTTTCTAACTAGCTGTGTCTGTCTGCAGACTACCACCTCTCTCCATTTTCCAGTACCTGTATATGCTATTTATTGGTGAAAAAATATGCTATTTTGGGGTTGAAATATGCTAATTTAAATATGCTATTTATTGGTGAAGGTGAAGACACCAGATAAAATAAGTGAAAATACCAAATTAAAGCTCATGCTGAGAAGCAGTGCTGAGTGCATTTTCATCACCACTAAATTCTACAATTGGCCCTACAAAACTGGCACAAAGGATTATGGCTTTCATGCTTAAGCCTTGCTACCTGAGCAAAGAGACACCTTTTAAAGTGGTGATTTTCTTATATTTAGCAGTGGGGAGAGCAACTGGCCCTACCCAACCCCAGCACAGCATCCCTCCAGTGGCTGTTGCTGGTATCTGCTTTATGTTTCTTTTTAGAATGTGAGTCCTTTGGGTACAGGGGGCCATCTTATTTATGTATTTATTTTTCTATGTAAACCACTTTGAGAACTTTGGTTTAAGAGTGATATATAAATATCAGTAGTAGTAGTAGTAGTAGTAGTAGTAGTAGTAGTAGTAGTAGAAGAAAAGCCTTGTTATGGTCACCATCTGAATCCTGAGATAAGTACATAAAATGTAACATCAAAATGACTATAAGCTGGAAAAGAGGAGGACAAGGAGAATTCATGGTGGCTTAAAGCAAAATTAAAAACCACACAAAAATAAAATAATATCTATAGAAAATAAATGAAGAGTACAAAAAGTTTGAGATATTAATTGCAGCAATAGAACAAAAATACACTGAGCTTTTCAATGACGGCTGCAAACCTATACACACTTACTTGGGAGAAAGTCTGATTGAAACCAATAGTACTTACTTCTAAGTAGGCATGCATAGAATGGTTTGCAGTATAAAGCCAAAAATCTTAAACATTACAACAAACAGATAGGCAGTGATATACATCAAAATCAAGCTATCCTCTCAACTGTCCTCTAGGGATCCCATGCTGACAAAAAACAAAGGCAGCCTTTCTTAGGGGAATACTTATTGTGAACCTCTCCTAGCCAGACTCCTGTACTTTACCCACCTTACTCAAAATCTAGAGGTTGAGCGGAACAGTGTCCTCACGTTTTGCTCCCTAACACAACTTCTACAAGCTTAGCTTTTTTTTTAAAAGGAAGTTGGGGATCAAAGCAAGCTGGGTGGTGGGGCGGGGCGGGGGGTGGCGTTCCTTAAAATTCAGGCACTGCTTGGAAACATGGGGAAGATGGCAACCTTATTCCCACCACACCATTCTCTTTCTCACTATCTCATGGCATGTTTTCTATGTTCAATCCTCCACCTTCCATCAAAATTTGGGGTTTTGTGCTTCTCTGCCTCACAGGCTTCTAGGGGTGTGTATTGGTTTTGGAATACATAGAAAATGAACCACATGGAGCCCATTTGGTTCACTTTTCACTTGCTCTGAAACACATGCTGATGAAAACAAATTAGTAAATAAACCATGCACCTTTTTGTTACCCGTTCATTTTCAGTTTTGTTCTATTTTTATTATTTTTATTATTATTATTATTATTATTATTATTATTGCAGCACCCTACAGTAGCAGCAACAGTACATGTAATCTTGGTGGCCATGTTCTGGCAGCAGCCATCCTCCCCCCTCACCGAATGCCAACGTGTTGCACCATTGGTGGGGGAGGGGGGAGCAGGTGGCAGATGCCAAGAGGCTACTGATTCAATGAACTCTGCTACTACCACCAGGGGCGTAGCTAGGGGAGAGGGGGCCATTTTCATCTCTCTCTCTGTCAGCCCCCCAGAGTGAGGGAGATAATGAAGAAAATAGGGAGGGGTGGAGCTGAAGGGCCCTCAGGAGCTGGAGGCCCCGTGTTCTTTGAACCCTTTCACTCAATTATAGCGACGCCCCTGAGTACCACCAAGGCAAACTGTGGCAAAAAGCATAGTAAAAAAGACCGGGTATGGTCCAGTTCAGCCATCAAGCTGGGCCAAGCCAGCTTGTGAGCCAGTTCCAGGGATATGGTTCTAAAGGGGAATCCGACAAGGATTCCCCTTTACAAGTAAAGGGAATTATCTACACTAAATGGGGAGGGGATGAGGAAAGTCGTATTTACCTTAACAATTAAGGCAGAAAGGATCACAGGGGCAGCACCCGGGACAGAGGAGGTGGCAGAGGCAGTGGTGGTAACATCAAAGTTCCCCACGGACTCTAACATGACCAAGGGGGCAGGGTTTACCTTGCAGTATCTTCTGCTGGAGTCTGTCCAGGTGCTGCTCTCAGAGGCACTCGAGCCGAGCAGACACAGGGACTCAACACCTGGGGTAAGGGAAGGTGACCATCAGGCAAGCACCCACCTACCCCAAAAAGAAAAGAAGAAAAATCAGGGGAGGGGTCCCAAAAACACCAGAGAAACAGAGAAAGGCTGCCAGGTTGGGCACCAGACAGAAGTAACAGAACACACCAGCCTACAAAAGCAAAAAAAATGAAGTCCAATCCAGGCACACAGCATCAGCAAAGGTGCAGCTTGGGGCTGCAAAAGGTGGGGGGGGGGAGTCAGCACAACACCCCAGTTAGTTGTGTGCACGGAACCACGGGGCGCGGTCCAGCACTGAGGGGGGATCTACCTTTAAGGGCGGGGGGGTAGAACTTACCCCTCCCGCCGCTCTTCCCCCTCCGGCGCTGCGTTTTAAATTGAAGTTTTCGGGGCGGCAGCGTTCCTCCCTGCAGCCCCTGCCCCTGTCATTGCCCGGAAGAAGGAGTAAGACGAGCACGCATGCGCGCGTCACATCGTGCACACCTGTCGCCACCATGCACGCACGCGCCGCATGCAGCATGCGTGTGATGAATGTGGCGCGCGCGCACAGTGGCGACAGGCGCGTGCCGCGACCCGCGCATGCGTGCTTGTCTTACTCCTTCTTCCGGGCAATGACAGGGGCAGGGGCTGCAGGGAGGAACGCTGCCGCCCCCCAAACTTCAATTTAAAATGCAGCGCCGGAGGGGGAAGAGCGGCGGGAGGGGTAAGTTCTACCCCCCCGCCCTTAAAGGTAGACCCCTCCCTCAGTGCCGGACCGGTCCGTTTCCGAACTGGTTCGGAGGCCTCCAACATGGCCTCCGAACCGGTTCGTGCACATCCCTAACCCCAGTTACTAAAGCCACTGGGGGCTGTCGACAAGAAGAAAGAAATTGTTCTGGTAAGCACTAATCTGCCTAATTTCCTTTCACTATAATCTTAATTGATCATTACTATCTTCACAAGTTAACCCACTTCTGCCTCAAACATTCTCATGTCTGCCATCTTGAACAGAGGTGGATTACATCATAACAAACTATGCCTTTAAGGTGTCCCAACAACTGTACCAAATTTGTTCCTAATTGGTTCCCACTTGCACCTCAAATGTTCACATGTCCACCATCTGGAATCGGGGTGAATGACATCATCCACCTTAAGTATGCCATTAAAGTGTCCCTATGTGTACTTAAAGCTGTAGCAAATTTAGTTCAAATCAGTTAGGTGGTTCACAAGTTGGCCACTTGTGCCTCAAACATTTACACATCCTCTATCTTGAATTGGGGTGGATGACATCAACACAAACTATGCTGTTGAAGCGTCCCTACAACTGTACCCAGTTTGGTTCATATTGGTCCAGGCACTGTGAAATTGATAGTGGGGGACACAGACACACACACACAGAATGCCAGGTGATCTCATAAACTTACTTCCCTTAAGGAAAGTAGGCTAGAATAAAATCCACAGCAGCACCCAGTTAAAGCCACTGGGGCTGCTGCTACAATTAAAAACAAACAAATGGGAGGAGGAGACTGGTTGTTTGGCTCTCTCTCTCATGAGCCAGGTAGGCCCCAGGCCACTATCACCAGTCTGCTTTAGGAAGCTGCTATATACTGAGTGAGACCATTGGTCCATCTAGCTCAATATTGTCTATACAGACTGGCTGCGGCTTCTCCAAGGTTGCAGGCAGCAATCATTCTCAGCCCTATCTTGGAGATGCTGCCAGGACTAGAAGTATGAGCTCTGTAACGTATTCCCCTCAGGGGATGGAGCTGCTCTGGGAAGAGCAGGTGGTTCAAAGTTCCCTCCCTGGCTTCTCCAGGATAGGGCTGAGAGAGATTCCTGAATGCAATCTTGGAGAAGCCAAGTGAGCAACATGATGCTCATTATACAATGTGCATCATATATGTTGTGGCATATATATGATGCCCATCACAACATGATGTCCATTGCCAGAGGGAGGGGTGAGTGTTTTTTCACATCTCTCTCCTCCCTGCTAAAACCCTTTCAACGGGTATAAATCTGTTGCTGAGGATTGTGCAGCTCTCAGGAACAGCCCTCAACAGCCCACTTACAATTGCTAAAGGGCTGCAGATCATGTCAGCCAATTTTTCTAGCCTGCCATGTTGCACAGCCTGCCTGAGTCAAATACTTAGGAGTATTCCTAAGAGGGGTATTTAATGTTCACACATTGAACTTTTAGGTATACAACTAAGTTTCTTTTTTTAAGTGTGTATCTAAAAACAAAGGAGCATAGGAAGCTGCCGTATACTGAGTCAGACCCTTGGTCTGTCTAGCTCAGGATTGTCTTCACAGACTGGCAGTGGCTTCTCCAAGGTTGCAGGCAGGAATCTCTCTCAGCCCTATAATTGTGCTTTGGCAATGTACTGTATGCTTTGGTAGTTTGTTGGTTCAATAAAAAAATCTTGTCCTATAAAAATAAATAAATAAAATAAATCTTGTCCTATCTTGGAGAAGCCAGGGAGGGAACTTGGAAGCTTCTGCTCTTCCCAGAGCAGCTCCATCCCCTGAGGGGAATATCTTACAATGCTCACACATGCAGTCTCCCATTCAAGTGCAAATGAAGGTGGACCCTGCTTAGCAAAGGAGACAGTTAATGATCCTTTGTCTGGTTTTAGCTGCAGTTTTATGTATTGTCTCCCACTGTTCTGATCTGCTTTTAATTATTATTTTCTCTGTTGGTTATTTTATTAAAGCCCATTGGAGCACTACTAATGACCTTTAATTAAAGGTCATCGGAGGGGGCTCTGCTCTGCTTGGCAAAAATGAGGGAGGCTCAGCTGTTGTGCATGGAGGACAGGGCCTTCTCAGTTATTGCCCCCAGACTTTGGAGTGCACCCCTGTTGGGCATCTGCTCATGAGTCTCCATCACAGATTTTAGAAATCAAGTGAAATCTTGGCTTTTTACCCAGGCTTTTATTTTGAGTGTTGGTTCCGTTGCCAAGTCGCACATCCCTAGTGTGCACACATATATCCAGAATGGGGCCTTCCTGGTTCAACCTGAGTAGGATATAAAACCAACTGAGGAGACATTAAAAAAGCCTGTGTGAGTATGCCCATGTGCATGCCTTAGAGGAAACACTGGTGAGGATCCCTCTCTATTTGGCTGGGGACCACTGAAATGCCAACCTGGGTTTGTCATGGAAAGTTATAAAAACATTTTGACAATTAGTTCATGGTTGCTAAATTGAGATCATATAAAATGCCTACATTACAAGAATATGAGCCACTAGAGTCTCGTTTCTACTTGCCATAGAAGAAATTACCTGTTCTAAAAATGCAAGCAGCCATTTGCTATGAGCTTACTTAGAAACAAGCCCAGACTGGCATCTCAATGGGTAGTACAAATTTCATTTGTAAAATCATCAGGAACGTCAAGCACAAAAAACGTAGCGGGTATGATGGAAATGCATTGATGTTGTATGGCAGGGGGCCAATAGTCTTTTGTAACTTTTTCTTGTCAGCCAGTGCCTTCATTTCATTATACGAAATGTCCTTTTGGAGAGCCTCCCTTTATCAGATTTCACTTTTAAAGACACCGTGGTTTAAATTCTCTCCATGGTTCCATGCTGAACTTTACAGAGCAGTGAGAATTATGGCCAAATCATCTCTTTAAAGTCAGTATGTTGGCTTTCATATTGGCCAGCTTCTGCTCAAAGCTTCTTTGTGAATCATAAATCAAATGAATAGCATAATAAAATCACAGTTTCTTTAAAAGTAGCTGTACAATGCATTCACTTTCGGAAGAGGGGCAAAAACCCTTTCCCTCTGTGAAACAGCTGAAATAAAATACAAATACTTGATATTTATCCTAAAGTGCACACACAGTTTTTATATGCGGTTATTTATTCCTTTAAAAATGCATTCACTGTAATGGCCCCATGAGACTCTGCATCCTGTGTTACAGTAACTCTCATTTCAGAGGAAGGGAGGTATTGCCCATCACAACTGGGACTCAAAACAAAAGCTCTTGATTTTTATAGGGGCACAAATTAGTAGTTGTTAAAGAAGGAGTGTAATGACAACAGCTGCTCCGTGTTCGCCTCCATTGTGTTTTGAAGGACTGGTAGTGGAGAAAGGTCAAAGACACTATCAAGATGTAATTCTTGTTTCTGGGAATAGATTACTCTTTGTAACAGATTATACTCACTGCAGATTCTTCTGAGAACAGAGGGGGGAAATGAGATACTACAAATATGTCAAACAAGAATGTCATAAAATAAAAATAGGTCTACATGATCAGGAAAAACATATGATAGAATCCACTAAGGACTGCTCCACTTCAGACTGTAGGTAGACGAGTGCATGACTGAATGCTAGCCACATCAAACATGTAATATTTCTTATTACAGTAAAACATATGGTGAATAAAGAAGATACATGTTGAAACATATAAACAATAAAAGTCATTAAAAGGTATTGAAAAGACTTGTGCAAACAGAGGAACAGGGATGACTCCAAGGGATAGCAGGGGGGAACAGGTGCTCCCCCCCAAATATTGCTTGCTACCCAGACTAGAACTTCACAGCAAGGTGTCAGATGATACAGTCATAATATGTTATGCTCCTATAGCTTGAATTAATTACTTTAAAAGATCTCCGTTATTTAAAGAAGTCTCATTCACTTGACCTCAGAACAGGCAGCAGAAGCCAGTGCAGTCAAGCAGATAGGAGACTACTCTCCACGGAGCCAGGCCAACCTCTTGTCTTCCTTCCTAGCCAGGGACTGAGTGAGATCGTACTGTATTGCAGTACGTCATCTGTCCTGATACTGACCTCTTTCTCCATCCAGTTTTTCCTGTCAGAGATCGTACTGTATTTCCGAAGAGGAATATGGCCCTTTGTTCTGAATTTTTGAAAATGTCAAGCTAGCTTCATTGACAAAGGAAATAACCTAACAACATTAATTACCTTACCTCTATTAGGGGTGTGCACAAACCGGTTCAGGCTGAATCAGTTCACCACAAACCGGGTCAGTTTGACCAGTCTGATCATGGACCTGACTGTCCTTCAAGACTAGCCAGTCTGCGATTGGACCAGACCGAGCATGGTTCATGGTGGACCAGTTCAGCGGTCTGGTAAGGAGGAATCCAGTGAGGATTCCCACTTACAAGCAAAGGAGAAATCTTCACAAAAGGCTTCTATAGGGTGGCCGGGGGCGGGGGGAGAGGAGTGTGGCAAGACTCACCTAAAAATAGATAAGGCCCAAGCAGCAGCACTCCTTCCCTTCAGCAATCCATGTGTGGTGGCACAGCTCTGGCAATGACCTGGCCTCCATACACACATGGAGGCCATTTGTGTGGTCAGCATATCAATGCACTAATCATGCAAATGGCCTCCACACGTGTGTGGAGGCCAGGGCATTGCCTGAAGCCATGCAGGTGCTGCTGAAGGGAGGAAGCACCGCTGCTCCACGGTGGGCCAGGAGCGGTAAGGAGAGGACCTTATCATTTATTTTTAGGTCCTTCTCGCCACACATACACTCCTGGCCAACCTTTAGAAGCCTTTTGTGAAGGCTTCCGTTTTGCTTGTAAGTATTTAATGTATAGCAAAATCCTTGCTCTCCTAATAATGTTTTTGCTGCTTCTTTGCTTCCCCCAAACTACCATAGTTGTTCTAGAGTTGCCCCTGCAGAGAAACATCCCTGGATTTGGGGTCACTTCTCTCATGCAGTGCTCTTCCACAAAGTGAGAAACAGCCCTTCTGTGAATGGAAGAGGTTTTTCTGCTAGAAGAAGGACACCTGTGAATCCATGCCAATGTTAATATTTTTTTCCAATTTTGAACCGGACAGCGATTCTGCAATCTGGTTTGGCCGAACCGGGCGGTCCATTCTGTTTGGCTGAACCAGGTCGAACTGGTTTGGTGGGCTGGTCAAGGGGAATCTGGTGAGAATTCTGCTTTACAAGCAAAGGGGAAGCTTTCACAAAAACATTTTTACAAGCTGCAGGTGTTGGATACCACTGGAGGCATTTCCCTTGGTTTCACCCAGAGGGAATGGCTCTTGTAGCATGCTGTGACATATATGTATCAGCTAAAGACAAAGTCTGCCTTTTCAAATGCAAGTTTGTCTTGAGTTAGTTTGTTGCTCTTCCAGACAATTCTTCTTCAAAGGCTTTGCTCTTTAGTACTAAACACCTTTGACCATAGTTTTTTTTTTAAAAAAAACAACAACTATTAGTAATTTAGCAGACAATTCATATAACTGCATTTCAACAAACATGAGGTGCCAGGACTGTGGTCTTGTGCATCTTGAACACAGCCATCTCTATTTCACACATGTACAACATAAGAAAAGACTTGCTGGATCAGTCCCAAGGCCTGTCTTAGGACTGCACAACTTCAACCCTCTAGCTATCTTGAGACTACAACCCTCATCATTCCTGACTACTAGCCACTGTGCCTGGGTATGATGGGAGCTGTAATCCAACAACAGCTGAAGGGCCAAAGTTATGCGACCCCAGTCCAGCACCCTGTTTCCCACAGTGGCCCAATAGATGCCTTGGGAAGCCTACAACCAGGAGATTAAAGCATGTCCCCTCTCCTGACATAGATCCCCTGCAACTGGTATTTGGAGATACCCCATAACAAACCACCATTAAGGAAGTTTCAAAAGCAGTTTGGGATATGGCATGGAAGTTAGGAGGGATGCATGGATGGGGTTTGTTTAAAGGGAAAGAAGTAAAGTGTTCAACTGAACCTTGGGTAGGAAAGTGTACCCAAGTGCTCTCAGTGGTAGAGCATTTGATGCATGCAGAAAGAGTCCCAGATTCAACTCCTGGAATCTCCTGGTAGGGCTGGAAAAGACCCCTGTCTGAAACCCTGGATAGTAACTGCCAGTCATGGTCTGACTCAGTATAAAACAGTTTCACGAGTGCTGAAATGTTCAGGTATACCTAAAATAGTTATGGATATATATATTAACAAAAGAAGTATAGAAGGTTAAAAACATGATTGTAAACATCAGACCTCCTCAGGGCATACAAAGTGCCCCTTGGATTCTCTTGGTTAAGATGGAAGAGCTATTATTAGAATACTGAAGTGCTCAGCGGTTCCATGTGGCAGATGGCATGGAGAAGCAAGTAGTGTGCAATTTACAGTAAACAAATTCATTATCTTTGATGGGTCATGGGGAGAACAAAAATGGGCTCCAATTCAATAAGGGAGGGCTCTGGAAAATGTCAAGAAATTAAAAATCAAACTGGTAGGATCGTCTCTATTGAAGATATTGGAAAGGGGGCTTTAGGTGTATAGTGGTGCAACTATAGTGGTGCAACTGCCCAGAGACGAAGGTTTGGGCGGTATATAAATGTGATTAAATAAATAAATAAATAAATAAATAAATAAATAAATAAAATAAAAACTTGCAAACATGCAATTTCCAGGGTGCAACTGGTTGTCCACTGCTTGCTTGATGGAATTTCTTCCAGGCTTAGGAACCACCAAAATGGACAGGCACCCATTGCTAACAGACATTTTGTACCTAAACCAGAAGTAAGAAAAAGGCAAATCAAAATGTTACAAAGACAGAGTTTGTAGCCATGGTGGTTTGGAATCTGCTTCTGATATGGTTAAACTGGCTGGACTTCACCAGACTGATGTTCTGTGGCAGATGGCACTCAGCAGTGCGGATAGTGTGGGCATGTGGCAGCGAACTGAAGAGGATGTCGGTGATTGTCTGGGGGGGGAAAGGTAGTTTCCACCCTGCCTTGCTGTCCCCCGCCCATGTGTGCACCCAGTAGTGAGCATAGGCTCATTTTTTGAGAGAGGAGAGCTTGTCTTGTGGTAGCAAGCATGACTTGTCCCCTTAGCTAAGCAGGGTCTGCCCTGGTTGCATATGAATGGGAGACTTGATGTGTGAGCACTGCAAGATATTCCCCTCAGGGGATGAAGCCGCTCAGGGAAGAGCAGAAGGTTTCAAGTTCCCTCCCTGGCTTCTCCAAGATCGGGCTGAGAGAGATTCTTGCCCGTAACCTTGGAGAAACCGCTGCCAGTCTGTGAAGACAATAGTGAGCTAGATAGACCAGGGTCTCACTCAGTATATGGCAGCTTCCTATGTTCGCTTGTTCACGGAATGCATGTGGGACCATTCATTGTTAAGGTCTGAAAAGAACCGAGTCTTTTCTTTAAGAATGTCAGCAATGTAGAGACCAAAAACTTAGGGGAAACACTTTAAATACCTTAGTAGAGTTAACAGGCACTGGGGATATTCTACAGTTGTAAGTGGACAAACCACAACTTTAGGTGTCTCTTCTTTGTCATTAGTTTTGATGCAATGTTCAGTAGGAAGACATATTGTATTTCTATACCAATCATTTGGCAAGAGCATGATCTTCCAGTGTTGAATGGTCCAGCTGTCCTTACTGAATCCTCTTTCCCTCTTCAGTTCATATGACATCTATCAAGATTCAAAGCCTTCCGCCATAAGCTGGAAGGCATCATTTCAGGAACAATTAATATAAATAGCTGATCACAAGCACTTAGAATGTATGTCTAAATGTGTAGGCAAGGAAAAATTTAAAAAAAATATGATGACATTCTACAAATGCAACCATTTTTTACTGAGATGAAGTTATATCATAATGGACTGTGCATGTTCCTAAACATAGTTACAATGAATTAAAACCTGAAATAACTGAAGTTGAGACTTATTCCAAGATACTGATCAAAGAACTTTTAATGGAGCAGCATGAAAAATGAATGTCCTTTATTCCATAAGCAGACATTACCACTTTCCACTCAGTTGGGGTATGATTTATCAGATACTGTTGCATATCACTCAAGTAACATCTCTAAATGGAAGCAATGTGAGGTTACTGGATGATTTGGATATTTCCCGTGCCTACGCTGCTGGCCCAGCCCAGGGAGGACCTGCCTGTGAGGCATAACTGTTTGAAGTCATAGTTTCACAATGTGGGAGCTCATTCCACACCATAACCATAAAGTGTACGCAACGTCTCTGACAGCTGAGATCAGCTATTAAATAGCCAGATTAGCTGTTTCTCCTCAATCTCAGACGTGTCAGTGCTGATCAGCATAAACGAGATGCCGATTTCAGGACTCAGAAGGCATGTAAATAAGGCATGTACACAACAGGGGCTGGGTGTGCAGTTGCCCTTTGCACACATGGGATTAGGTCCAATGAGACGGTTTTATACTTTCATTTCTCCCATTAGAGCAAGGTACATTTATTCAGATGCGGTTAAAAGAGTGTAACTCATGACAATTGGTCTACTTCCTCCTTGCCACACTACATTGTATTAAAATAAGAAAAATACTTTTCTGAATAGACTCTTATCTGAAGTTATCAGACTAATGTATTATCCGTATTTATAATTGCTGTGCTGTTCCCCAAGGTGCAAGCTAGCAAGAGAACCATTACAGTCACTTATTTTTACTTTTGTAGTGTAAGCTTTGTTTTTTTAAAAAAAACTTTTAGAAAGAAAGCTTAAACTCTGTTCTTCTAATCCACCTACAAGAAAAGCTGAACTAGGCAGAATAAACATGACTTATCTGATGTGTCTGGCAAAATATTCTTCCAAGTGGAAGCTTGAAGTAGCTCTAACTTCCATTTATTTCAACTTCTCAGGCTAAGCATTGCATACAGCAGTGCCCTGGGGGGTGGGGGGGAATCTCAGGTTCCAGTACACTATTGAGTGCTAATCTAACCAGCATATTCTACATTCTCAGGACTCTGCTTACTAAACAGAGTGTGCTTTCCACACAGAACAGTGGACTGTAAAAACTTGGTCTATAGAATCCCATCTCCTGAAGTAGGACCAAGGACAGCTCCCCTATGTAGGATCCTAAAGGTGGTCTTTAACAATTTTTTTGCTGATTTCCCTTTTTTATATTTATAACAATACAAACAATGAAACAGATAATAGGAAAGGAAAGGGGATGAGACATGGTAGTGGAAGGGGATAAACAGAGCACAGAATTTAAGAGATGTATGTGTAAATAAAGCTGTAGATGCAGAAATGCAGTTATTTATTTATTTATTTATTTATTTATTTATTTATTTATTTGATTTATATACTGCCCTTCTGATATGGCTCAGGGCGGTTCACAACATGATAAAAACAATTAAAGCAAATTAACAATTAAAATCAAACTATTAAAACACAATAAAACCAATAAAACAGCTAAAAGCCCTGGTTATCTATCTATCTATCTATCTATCTATCTATCGGTATCTATATAAATGATGGCTTTCAAATTTCTTGATAATCCTCCAGCATCTTTTGCAACCCCCCCTACCACCAACACCACCTTTCCTGACCTTAAATTTTTATATGGTCTGCCCAGTAGTGCCAGCCAGTGATACATTCACTTAAAGCATATTACTACTTCTAAATTTGAACCAGCCATGCCCATTACATCCCAAACAGTTTCTGTTTTGAAGGATTCTAGGCCTGGCTAGACCCACTATTTTTCTGGCTGATGGTAGAGGTATTCAACCTCTAACAAGTATTCAACACATACACAGTTTAGGGTGAGTGGCATAAAGAACTTGAGCGCCATGTTCATTTGGCTCAGTAGAAAGCAGTGCTTTCTTTCATAGCATACTCCACACCAGCCTTGAGGCTTCACTTGATCCAGCAGAAGCTTCACTTCCACACTTACTGAACACCATTGCACCTATTCTACACAAAACTGGTCAGTATACCTTACCATTAGTGATACAGGCATGTAGTAGGCTTTTTTAACACATATGATGTGGACATGCTCTATTGTCTCTCCATTCTGGGCAAGCCTTTGCACCCAAATCAGCCTGGTCCTAGAGATGAACCCACAACTTACATACATGTCTATTCTGATGGGATATCTCCCTGCAAACTGGAATCTTATGCCAATTCAGAGGAGGTGAACAGAAAGAGTCAAATTCTCAAATGTATCAAAGGGATTTTAATTTACATGAAGTCAACTATGGTGGTGCAACCTAACACATCTGGTATTTCATAGTAAACTTTTAAAATGGGACTAAAAAAACTCAACCAGCCACATAGCTGGATTGATTTTCTTCAGCATCTAAATCAGTACAAATCACTGAGGTTTATTGTAGCTACTCTTAACAGAGTACAATATGATGCCCAAGTGAAGAGAAGGGCTCCAAATTAGTAATAGTGCATGTCAGGACTTAATAACAATATACACTGCAAGGAGGAAAGGATTTACATTTAAGCTTAATTTAAATTCTGGTCACTTCAGAAATACTGCTGAATTCTTGATTCTGGTTCTATCCGAGCTGCTAAATTGCTTCAGCATGAGATACTGTCGTTGCTTTTTGAGTCTTCAGAAATCAATATTTAGATGTAAAGGTGTTTCTTACCCTTCTTCAAATGATTTGATAACATAAATTTGTTCCTTGTGACTGAAGAACTTAAAAAGAAATCCCTCTTTGCATTTCAAACTTCTATGCCTCTAATGTCTGTTCAAACTCTTTCCCCCCTTTTATTAACTCATCCAAACTGAAATGCCATTAAAAAAAGACATCATCTGTCCTTCATAAGACAAATGTTAAATACTCTTAGCTCTTCTCAGAATCATCCCTTTAAACACCATAACTATGATCTCTTATATCTCTCAGCCAGATGTTTCCCAGTTGGAGAGTAGAGTTTTGATGCAGAGTTTCATGCTCTTAATCAATCTTTAAGGAAGTTTCTGGAGCTTTCCAGGATACCGTGAATAATGTTTCCACTAATTTCAAAACTGCAGTCTTCTCCCTACTTCATAATGTGCGTTGTGTGCAAATATTTTCAAAATTTCTCTTTGATTTGTTTTGTTTGATTTGTTTGTGTTGTGAGACATGCTATCATACTGTTCGCAAAGCAGTAAAGAGTAACATTTGGCAGGTGGCTGGGAAGGACCACAGCTCAGTAAAAAAACATCTGCTTCGCAAACAGAAGGTCCCAGTTCACTTCCTGCAAGCATCTCCAGGTAGGGCTGAGAAAGAGCCCCTGGAACCCTGGAGAGATGCTGCCAGTCAGTGAGGCGAGTCTCACAATCAGTGAGACTCGCCGAAATGAGGTCTGTGGGGAGAGTGGGCTTAGCCCGCTTTCCCCTCAGATGATCACCCACAGAGCCCTGGGCGTCCGGATCGGCCACCCACATGACTATCAGCTCCGTCACAGAGCCGGTGAGGGCTGCGGGGATCAGGGGCCATGTGGCCCCTGGAAGCAAGTGCACAGGGCATCCTGGTGAGACCCCCAGGGTTGGGAGGCAAGTTTCAGCCTCCCGCGGGGGCCGTCTCATGTGTTGCCACGGCGCAGAGCCACGGCATGGCAATACACGATTTAAAAAATGGGGTTAGCGGAGTGCTTGCTCCACTAACCCCATTTTAAAGGGAGGAGTATTCTAGCGGGTTACACGCTTTGGGGAAACCGGGCTCCCCTGCAAGCCCAGACGTTCCCACGATCCGTGGAAAGCGGGCTAAGCTCCCTTAGCCCGCTTTCCACTGATCGTGAGAAGACCATCAGTATGTAGACAGTACTGAGCCCAAGGGACCAATGGTTTCAATCAATAGAAGGCAGCTTCATATGTTTTGGGGGATGAGAAGGTTCCAGGTTCAATTCCTGGCATCTCTAGGTAGAGCTGACAGATATTCCTGCCTGAAACCTTGGAGAGCTGTTGCTAGTTTGTGTAGATAATAGTGAGTTAAATGGACCAATGGTCTAACTTGGTATAAGCCAGCTTCCTATGCTCCATGTATAATTCAAATCTATCCATTCCTGTTTCAGCAACGGGCTGTTTCTCATATTTATTCCAACGTGTTTTGATAATCTTTTCCAAGGAATATTTTCACTTGACTGCCTGAGAGAGATGGAATAAATATTTTTTTCATCAGCTGCTCTTGTACTGTTGTTGAAACCATCTCAGCTGATAATGACCTTCTATTTCATTTCTCTGTTTCTCATAACCATGTTTTAAAAGTCACTGATAGATTTCTGAAAGTCACATTCATGCCTTGTGCATTCACTGAGCAGGAATCACAGAGGGCTTTCTCAATAGTGGTGCCCCATTATGGAATTCCCTCCCCTGAGAAGCCTGCTGGCCACTGGTGGAGGAAGCCAGCCGGTGGTCCATGTTCCTCTTGCCAGCGGCCCCCTCCCCCACCATGCCCCCTGCATCTGATGTCAGATGCAGGGTGTGTGGCTTTGTTCCCAAACAGGGCTGTGCAGCCCTGTTTGGGAGCATATTCCAGCCAGCGCCACATTCACAGCACGGCCAGGAATGTTCTCCCTGCCTTTAAAGGACAGGAGAGCAGCTCTCAGCCACACTGTGAATGCAGCGCTGGCTGGTATTTGCTCTCAAATGGGGCCATGGGGCCCCATTCAGGAGATAAGCCATGCTACCTGCATCTGACGTCAGTGGCAGGGGGTGTGCCTGGAGCACCAGGCTTGGCCCCTGATTGGCAGTGGCCCAGGTTCTTTGAACCCGTCCGCTCAATGGTGGTTCCGCCCCTGCTGCTGGCATCTTTTTCAGCACCAGGCAAAAACTTTCCGGCATGTGGTATGGCTGATTTTAAAGGATTGGTTTTGGTTCTGTTAGATGTTAATGCTTTATTCTGTTTTGCATTGCAGTTTTAATTATTTTATTGTGATTTTTAATATTTTTGTCCTTTTGTTGTTTTATGCTTTTATTACATATACTGCCCTGAGATTTGTGAATGAAGGTTTACAAATACAAATGTTTTAAATAAATTCATAATATTTGGAAGACATATGCCCACAAATTCAATAGTTTCCTGCAGTGAAAGGACCGCTGCTTCCTACATCCAATGAAAGGGCTGCTGCATTTACCTAAAAGGATGGAACAGTTTCTTTTAGGTAAAAGGACATTCACAACAGGATCCTGCCCCTCCACTGAAGTGTGTGGGGCCTCCTGAAAGCTCTGGAGCTGTGTGTATGCACATGGGACTTCGGGCTGAAGCAACAGATGCCTGAATTGCTTCCAGAATCTTGTCATAAACAGGTCTTTATCACTAAAAACTTGACACACATACTTTTCATAACACAAACATTTTATGGATGAGCATGAAATTGACTTTGCTCTTCATTTCAAGGTCAAAATGAAACTAAAAACAACCCATTGTTCTCCTAGGGGCACTAAAATGGGTGGTATGGCAGGGAACAATTTTAAACAATTTTTTAACCTTTCCACCAAACCCCCATAGGATCCTATGGGGGTTCTGGGGAAAGGTTAAAAAAATTATTTAAAGATGTCTGCTTGTCTATTTCTTTTGTGGGTTGGGTGGTATGTAGCACGCATCATGCCCTAAAACAAAACCCACTTTGGTGTCCCTACCCATGGGGAACAATGGGGTGTTTTGATATTCCATATGGCCAAAACAAGCTGCACTCACAGAGTGCGATGTATTTTGTGACCCTGCCTTAATAATAATAAACTTTATTTGTTAACTGCCCCATAACAAATTGTTCTCTGGGAGGCTCACAATACAGGATTAAAAAACAAACACCTAACACTTTAAATCATAACAGACAAAAAGGGAGAAAAGAAAATACCAAATACAATACAAAGCTGTTTAAAAACTCATTTTAAAATGAGATAAAAATCAAATCAGATCTGAAAACCAGAATTTAAAAGGTCTGAGAGAACAAACCTGATGTCTAAAAGAACAAAGTGATAAAGCCAGGCAAACGTCATTGGGGAGGCTATTCCGTAAATGGGGTGCAACCACCAAAAAGGCCCTCTCCCTAGTAGCCACCTGCAAAACACTGTTGTTTGGAAGCACACATAAAAGGGAATCTGTCCCTCCCAACAAAGAACACAAAATTGATTTGTCCGAATCTAACTGATTCAGGTGATTTGGAGACAAAACAAATCACTCCTGTGGTCCATTGGCTAGATTTGGGTACAAATCGAATCACGCCTGATTCAATTTGAATAGATTTGAGATTCAGATCCCTCCTATTAATTCCCCCAGATTTCCAGATTTCATTTATGGGTTATGAGGCCCAGAAGCCTGTAAATAAAAGAGAAAAACCTAGAGAGTTAAATAGAAAGCAAAGCAAAGAGAAAAACTTTGAAAATGGTTCACGGATGCTCCAAATGGCTGGGGCGGAGGGGTCCAGTGCGGGGTCGGACTGAACAGGGGGTGGTTCAGTTCAGCCTCGAACTGTTGAACCAAACCAGTTCAGCATCACACCCGTTTGATGTCAAACCTTTTTGCACATCCCTACTGCTAATGGGAGTTGAACTGCCATTCTTCTCCTACAAATTCATCTTGTTAATTAGTAGAGCACCATACAGGTAGAAGTGGAGCAGCAACTTATGCCCATTCACCTCATCCTACATTCTCAGAGTCACAAATACTATTGGAACTAATCGCTTTGGATACCATCTACTAAGCACACATCTCCTGCAACTTCCATTCTTAGAGGCATGTCACAATGGCTTGCATCCAAAGGCTCCCTTCCACTGGAGAACTCTGTTGCATTCATTTTCTGTTATCCAAGAGTGAAACACACTCAGGAAAGAACACTTGCTATTGGCAGTACTGTACTGTTTTTGTTTTCTTTCTTTCCACTTTGAAAAAGGTTTTAGCCTTATGATCAAACAAAAAACTGAAGGCTCAACTGAGTTGAACAGCAGTCAGTATATGTACATAAGCATATAAACTCAAGTGCATAAACCCTCTACACAGTAAACATTTCCAGAGAAGTAGCCATCCTAGTTGGCAGAGGGTCTTGTGGCACCTCAAAGACTAGCAAATGTATTAAAGGAAGCATAAGGTTTTGTGGACTACAGGCCACATAATCAGATATATGAGATGTTAACCTCAGTTGGCAGAGGTGTGTGTATATGTATGTATGCGTACCCACAAAGAAACACCTGCCAACTGAGTTAACAACCCATGCAGCTGACAGAGTGAGTTCTTGTCCACCAAGCTTACGCTTCAATATATCTGTTAGTATTTTAGGAGCTGCAAAACTCTTCAATGTTTTTTTTTTTAAGTAATTACTGTATAGGAATTTTTTTTCTTCTGAATTATTGACATCAGTATGACTGTAACTACTATATGCTTTTAAAATTCAAAACCAGCAAAACTATTCGGTGGATTAATTAATGCACATTTTCACTTACAGAAATGCCCAGATTGCCTGAAAATGGTTTGTTGCTCAACAGTTTCACACAACTCTTTCCAATGTGCCAACTGTTCAGCCTGGATTAAAGTTATGGTTCCACTGAGATATCACGCACAGAGGAGCCTTTAGTATTTCACTGGCTTGTTTGCAGGAACCATCTGAAAGGGGAAAATTTCTTATTTAATTGCAAACTTCTCAATCAGTATTTCAAACAACAGGGAAAGGAAACCTTTATAATGATATAGTATTCATTTTCTTTTTCTAGCAGTGATTCCTTTGCTCCCTAGATCCTCTGCTTCTCCCCTTTCTCTCAATTAAACAGCTTAAACAATCCTAAACAGCTTGGGCCCTGGGTATTTGAAAGAACGTCTTCTTCATTATGAACCCCGCCGCCCATTGAGATCATCAGGAGAGGTCTGTCTGCATTTGCCACCGGCTCATCTGGTGGCTACTCAGGGACGGGCCTTCTCCATTGCTGCCCCGAGGCTTTGGAATGTGCTCCCTAGTGAAATAAGAGCCTCCCCATCTCTGTCAATTTTTAAAAAGTCTTTAAAGATGCATCTTTTCACCCAGGCTTTTAACTGATACTGTTTTGATTGTTCTTAATGTTGTTTTAGAATATTGTTTAAAAATTTTAAAATTGTTGTGTTTTAAGTTTCTTATTTTTGTTTTTAACTAATGTTTAAATATTTTTAGCTTGTTGTAAACTAAACAACAAGAGAAGTAAGTTGTGGGTGGTATAAAAATATGATAAATAAATAAATAAATAAATAACCTTTTTTGTTTGGTTTCTTCTTCTGTACTTTTCCTTCTTTCTTACTTGATTGTCTCACCCCACTACTTAGTATTGCTGAACTGAATGCTGAGGAAGGAAGGGGAAAGAAATACAGTCACTGCTGGGAGTAATATACCAGAGTTCATCAATGCTGAGATGGACGTATTACTCAGCTATCCCACAAAGCAAAGAATGAAAAAGGAGTTTTTCCAGACATCTTTGTTTTCATACTGGAATTGTACAACAATTATGAAGTTATTGCGGAAGATCCAGGTGATGTTCCCCGTAACACTCATTTCTTGAGTGAGGGAATTGCAGTTTCCCAGCACTCCCCTGCTAGATTGAAACACAGAGGGAAAACATTTCACAAAAACCACATCCCCACAGTGTTTGTGAGTGCTCTGCATTTGTGGTAACTCAAGTGCCACAGGTACCTAATGGCTAGTGCCTGTACCCATTATTAGTAAGTGAACTCTCCATCTCCTCACAAGCCTGAGAGAGAGGGAGATCATTTAAGCACAGCATTTTCTTTTTCTTTTTCTTTAAAAACTTTAAAGGTTTATGTCACTGCCTCCTTTTTGGAGTAAATCGCAGCAAGGCAACCCCATCCTCCCTCTCTAGGTGCCATGATAACCCCTTTTGCTTTCTTCATTCTATGCACTTGAGCCATGGCATTCAACACTACATTACGCATCTCTCTGAGTGGAGGCAGCTCATACATTTGGCTTTGGGCCATCAAGTCTCAGGGCACTGTGTGAAATACATGCAAAGGTGAATTAGCCCCAAGCTTTTTAGAAAGTCTGCAACCTGCAGGATGAGCCAATAGATGCAGAAATTAGAAGTGACCCTTTCCATATCTTTTATCTCCTGCTGCTGTGCAGAATTTTACAGGAATCACATTTCCTGCAGCTCCTCTTTGCCAACTTGGCCCATTTGCATACTTGCTAGCATATTATGATGGTTGAGAAATGGCATAATTTGAATGCTATATCAACAGATGATAGATCTTTCAGGGGGGGAAATAAAGCCTTTAGCTTGATTACAGTGACCTAACAGTTTCCCTAATCTTAATTCTTGCATAAAAATGTAATTTTGCAAGATCAGTCCTGCTGGGTCTTAATGAATGCATATATTTTATTTTAGCTTTTTAAAAATCCTCAGTTGTGGGCATAAAGCCCTGATGGAGAAATTTGAATGTTATGAAAATGAATCCATAAGCTAAGGCTGCCTACCACAGTGCTTGAGCTAAACACTGCTATGGATGATGAGACTCGGTGGGTTGCCAACCAAAATTGCCTTTTGAATTAAGGCAGGAGGGGTATCAAGGAATAAGAGGAGAGTGTGATTATGTCTGACATCTACTTAATGATCATTTAGTTGTGCGTTACAGTCTATGGTCAAGAATTCAAATCTGGAATCATATAAATACACAGCTTTGTAAAAGATGTTTTAAAATAAATAAAAAGGGATTAGCAATTGCTGATCTGTGAACATGTGTTTTTATTTATTTATTACATTTTATATCTCGCTCTTCCTCCAAGGAGCCCAGAGTGGTGTACTACATACTTAAGTTTCTCCTCACAACAAGCCTGTGAAGTAGCTTAGGTTTTTTAAAAAAGAGTCTCTTGTGCTCCCTTTTATATATAACAGTCTACATAGTTTCCCTAGCCAACAAGTATCCACATGAGACATCAGATGTATGGAATAATTGTGACCTGAATGTATGGTGAGCTTCACATGACTACCGGAAAGTGTAGGTGGGAAGTAGCAGTTCCCGATGAATGTGCACTCCTGGCTCTCAACGGTAGGGATGTTCACGCAACCGCGGCGGGGAGGCTCGAAGGTGGCGGGAGGTGCCGCTTTAAGAGCGGGAGAGGGTGCACTTAACCCTCCCGCTGCTTTCCCCCCGCCAGAGTCCGCTTTCATAAACGCTTATCAGCAGCAGCCTACTTCCCTGCTACCCCCATTGTCCAGATATAACTGGAAGTCCCTGACACACCTGCATGCGCCAGCACGTGAGCAGACACACACGCTATGTGCAGGTGCGTCAAGGACTTCCAGTTATTTCCGGACAATGGGGCGGCAGGGAGGTATGCTGCCACACTGATGAGCTTTTGAGAAAACGGGGGGGGGGAGTGGGGGGGAAGCGGAGGGGGGGGTATGTGCACCCTCCCCCACTCTTAAAGTGAGAGACCCCCTGACCAGTTCTTTGAACTGGTTCAGAGGCCCATAAAGGGCCTCCAAACCGGTTCCGTGCACTTCCCTACTCAACAGTACTTCTGGCCCTTTCTGTGCTGTAGACAATGTCAGTTGCCCTCCTGCACCCAATATTTGCAACCAACATTTGAAACTGGATGGAGCATGGTGAAGGTGGACTGATATTATCCACCCAACATTTCCAGGTCCGCTCAACACAGAAATGGGTGGAAGTACCAGCGAGCGCTGGGAGTAAATGTTCACAGGGAACCACCCCGCTTCCTCCTACTTACTTTCCAGCAATCATGTGAAGCCAGCCTTTGTCTGAACCACCTAAAAGACAAACAAATATATTGAAGCATAAGCTTTTGTGGACCTAAGTTCACTCCATCAGATGCATTGTGTAACATTTCATGTATGATGATGTGGACTTTTGACCACGGAAGCTTGTGTTTCTTCAGGACATTTGTTAGTCTCTGAGGTGCCACAAGACTCTGCATTGTGTTTATTGTAGCAGACCAGCATGGCTACTTCTCTGGAAGTTTTTACTCTCTAGAGAATTTAGGTATTAGATCACCTATTCTGGCTGCTGTTTAGCTTAGTTTAGCCTTGAACTTGTTTATTCAATCAAACCTTTTTCAAAGTGAAAAAAAGTAGTGCCAACATCAAGTGTGCCTTCCATAGGATAACAAATGCAATGGGACAGTGAGGCTATTCACACGACCGCTCGAAAGTGGGCTAAGGGAGCCCAGCTCGCTTTCGAGTGGCCGTGAGAATCGCCAGGAGCTGTGCGGCTCCTGGCAGTTAGCCTGCTTAATTACACCCCCCCCTTAAATGAGGTTAATGGAGTGAGTGCTCTGCTAACCCCATTTTGGCAATCATGAGTCACCATGGCGTGGCTCTGCACCACAGCAACTCACAAGGAGACTCCCAACCGGGAAGCTCCAACAAGCCTTCCGGCCTCATGGGTCTCCCCAGAATGCCCCACACACTTGCACAGGGTGCTCTGGAACTCCTGTGGGCCGGGCGGCTGCCAATCCCTGCTGCCCTTACTGGCTCCATGACGATAAGCCTGCTCTCCCCACAGAGCCTGGTTAGGCTCTACATATGGATCATGTGTAGAGCCTCATTAGGTTGAAACTGAAGGTTCCCTTTCTCCAGAGGAAGGAAACTTCTGGATGCAAACTATTGTGATGCATCTGTAAGAACGAGGAATGCAAGAGATCTGTTCTTGGTGGATTGTATTCGTAGTATTAACAATACTATTGGATCAATAGTGCCAACCAATCTTAATGAGTTGGCTGAGTGAAGAGTGAGCTTTAGCTGCTTCGGTAGTGGCAGCCCGCTCTCTCACTGTCTTCTGGCCCCTCCCTGGCTGTAACTGAGCTGTGCAGGCTGCTCATTCACTTGGTTGGGGAGGGAAATCCCCAACCTTGTGAATGACCAGGAGCAGCCTGCACAGCTCAGTTACAGCCAGGGAGGGGCCAGAAGACAGTGAGAGAGTGGGCTGCTGATACCAAAGCAGTGCAGCTCATTTTCCACCCTCAAGATCATTAAGACGGACCGCTTCCAGTACCAGTAGACCACGGACATGTAGAATGAGGTGAATGTGTGTGAGTTGCTGTTCCTGTCTGTATAGTAGTCAAGGAATCAGCAGATAATGGTGTTGGTATTTCTATGACTGGTTTTTCTTTCACACACACAAAAACAAAGGCCTACAAAAATATGTACATTAAAACAATTTAGCAGAAACACGTTCCTACAAATCCCAAGTGTGTGTGTGTGTGTGTATGAAAGCAGTAGACATACACATGGGTGCCATTATAAATGTTGACTGGCTGGCTCAAATAAACCATGATTTATTTGGCCAAGAACATGACCCAAGCCCATATACTCCTCCTCCCCTTATGTCAATTATACATCAGAGAATTTTGGCTTGTTAAACCACTGTTGGAGCTACAGCTACAGAAGGCATCGACTCTCAGCACCAGCAACCCTATTGACCACTGGGGCATTGAGATAATATGGGAAGCCCCCTGACCACTCTCTATCCTGATTCCCTTTTGTTAGACTGGTGATCTCAGGTTTTGTTCTCTCACCTGATATACAGACTTCTGTCTTCTTCCTTCCCCCCACTCCTCATGTAGGCAGCACCTAGGCATGTAGGCTGGCTCTCTATCAGATGTATTTCCTAAATTAATCTCTTTTCTATGAACCTTAACTCCATGTCTCCAGCTGCTCTTAAGTAGCAGTGCTCTTCTCACCTATGCACTTCCAATGCAGGTGAGGCTGATAAGGAATCTAGCCCCTCCAAACTCCAACAACCACAACTCTGTAGCTCACCCAGACTTATGCTTTGAATTCAGTTTTCAAACCACAATTAAACCAGCACTTGAGAAACAAAGAACAAACTCTGATTTCAAATGTGTTTAATTGTGGTTTGTAAAGCACGTTGAATCACAGGTTCAGACAAGCCACAGAGCTGTGCTTTAACCAAACCTTAATGCCATCATCATGGCTCAGTGACGGAGCTGAAGAGGAAAGGAGAGGGAGAATCCGGGATCCTGTACTGTTAGAATCCACAATAGGATACAAAGATCACTGGTTGACTTCAGACCAGGTTGGCAATCTCAGCCTAACCTGCCCCTTGGAAGAAAAGGTAGGACAGCAGCATACAAAAATGAAATGTCACACTCATATCTATTCCCCAGCCTTCCTACATGCATCTTGTGTTTTAGGGGTTAGGAGAGGTTTGAGGCAAAAGAGAACCACCAGCTTTTAGTCTATGCCTAGGATTTCTTAAACATTCAAAGTTAAGGTCATATAAAGTTTTACTAAATTGAGATTCCTTGTATCCTGACAGAAGTTATCCATTCTCAAGTTTTTAAAAGTCACTATGCTCAAGCTTTGCTTGTTAGAGAGATCAAATACTTTAATTTCTTCTGCATAGGCTATCCTTAAAGAAAGGTCCTGGGAAGACCAATTTAGTTAAAGAGCCTTGTATGAAGGGCAGGGAAGAGCTTATTAAAAGATGCATGGACTGATGCAGTACTCAATAAGTCTTGCCTTTTCCCCTTGAAAACAAAGGAAGCCCATTTTTGTTTGACCTTTCAACATTTGAAATGATTAATATACAGTATTTTTTTCTTTAATCAGGTCTTTAAAGCTAATCACAGAAAATGACTCCCCAACTTTTCGAAGCTTAATTTGGAACAATTCAATGTTTCTGCTTCCAAGACTTCTTTTTAACACATAGACTTTAAAAGTACAGTTCATTTCTACTGGGGGCATACTTCTAGAAGGTCAAAAAATAAACTTGTGCTATTTCTACTCACCTTCTATTAGAAGATGCATCAAACTACCCATGAACACTCATGCTATATATCGTTGAACATGAATGGATCCAATGACCTGTAGAGGACAAGGTTATTGAACAACCTATTAGACAAGCTGACAAAAATACAGTATTTGGGTCATATTATACAACATAAAAACAATTACTTTAAACATGTTTTACCAGGATAGTTTAAAGACACAGCTCAACAAAACAAATGAACTTAGAAAAGAAGACCGCTGTATTCATTACATTTGGAGGTGACACAATTGGATAGTGTATATATTTTAAGGGCAACGAAAATAAGTCATAGCATGCCTTTACATTCTAAATGTTATTTAAGTTTACTCAGGGTGCATTATACAGACAGACACACACACAGTGGATTCACATGTGGAACCAGTTGCAAAGACTTGTCTCAGACTGTGGGCTTGAACACCTCACACTAGACTAACCACAGTTTTTGAGGATAGCTGTACAAACTGGAGAAAACCCAGGAAATATCATTCAACCCACAAATAAGTTTCAAGCAAGTACAATAAGGTGATGCGCACGACCAAACACGATCAAAGTGGGGCAGAGGGCTGCCAAGGAAGCAGGCTCCTGCCCTAGGTGGCCAGATTTGGCTTTTTAAAAGCCAAATTCTGGCTTACAGCCCATTTGACCCACGAGTATACCCCTTAGGTTCTGGCCACCTTGCTCCTGCCTGCCTCCGTGTGAATGAGTGACTGCCATTTAAAGGCTCTGCTGCTCACTGTAGCAAGTGGCAGAGCAGAGAGCCAGAGGAGGAAGTCCTCCAAGAGCATGGTGCATTGAGGCATCCTCCCTCAGCCGGGTGCTCTTGCCACCTGGCTCTGTGTGTGCACGGGCTACCTACAGTCAGTCAGTCAGTCCTTTATTACGGTCATGGACCAGTGCATAGCTAAAACATACATACTTACATGCTTACATGCTTACATATAAGAAAAGAGACTCAGCATAATAAAACGGACAGATTATAACACAATAGTACCAAGTTAAAATTAGAACAGTTATGGTAAACTCCAAATAGGTCTGACTGAAAACCGCAGAGCACCCTCCATTGCAATCATGAAACAGGAATCACAGGGGAAGGAAAGAAAAGAACATAACATTATTGAAAACCTGAGCAGATGGTGCAAATGATATGACAATACCTTGCCATTTTGATGATTAGGTTGTCATCAGAACTGGACAATAAGTACTTCAAATAGAAGTCATCCAAGTGCCCGGGAAAACGTTGCAACAAAGGGGACACTAATCTTAAGCGGGTGTCCCTATAAAAGTTACAATAAAGTATGGCATGTGCAATTGTCTCCACTTGACCAGACCCGCAAGGACAAAGTCGAGCAGAAAAAGGGGTACCTTTAAATCTTCCCTCCATGACGGCAGATGGAAGCGCATTAAGATGGGCGAGTGTCAGAGCACGTCTAAATTTGGGGATGGTAACTAGACTTAGATAGCTAGCTGGTTTAGTGTTGAAGATTTGATCCCCTAGAAAGATATTCTTAGGCAGAGAAGCGACTTCTTCCTGCAGTTCCATGTTCATGATACGTTGTTTAATCTCAATCCTGGCACGATCATATCCCAATTTTATAATCTCATCCTGAGAGAAACCATAGTGAGCCAATTTGTCAGCAATTTGGGTCTGCCACTTAAATCGGAAACAATCAGTCTTAATAAGGCGGGCCAGTCCTACGTAAGAGAAGACAAATTTTAACCAAAATAATATGATAGTCCTCCAATTGCAAGTTTCCAATCTAATCATACCCACCTCTCGTCTAAGTGCAGCATTGGGCACGCATCAGGGGACTACCAATATAGATCTCAGAAATTTAGACTGCAGGGTTTCTAAAGCCATAAAGTTGCTGACAGGTCCTATTTGGGCTCCATACAGCACTTGGGAGTGGACTTTAGATACAAACAGTTTAACTGCAGCGGGGATGTAAGAAGCCCCCCTCGAAAAGTGAAAAGAGGTAATAAGGTTCGTGTTTGACTGTGCCGTCAGCAATGTGGATTTGAGGTGGGCATTGTGTGAACCTGATGACTGAAAAACCACTCCTAGATATTTGAAGGAGTTGACCTGTGCAATCCTGTGGCCATTGATGGACCAACAATATTGCCTAGGTCATTTGGCAAAGACTAGGACTTTGGTTTTTCCATAATTAATCTCAATGGACTCTTGGGAGCAAAATTTTGAGAGGAGACCCAAAGCACGTCTCAAACCAATTGGGGTTTGGGACATGATTGCCATATCATCTGCATATAAAAGAATAGATACATGTTTATTTGCTATTTTGGGAGGATGCGTGGAAGGTATAGATACAAAGGAGACCACCGAATTAATATATAGATTAAATAGTAAGGGAGCTAAAATGCAGCCCTGCCTCACGCCCCTACAGTCTGTGTACACACGACCCCAAACTTGGGGTGAAGTGCCCTTAAACGCAGGTTAAAGCCTGGCATAAATTTCCTGGCTTGGGGCTGAGGCAGCGCTGGGATCGGGATAGATCCCAGCACTTCACATGGGCAGCCAAACCCAGTCTGGACTGCCCAAGCCTGTGCTTGGCGGCCCGCGAGAACAGCCTAACTATGGGAAACACCTGTATCAGGCAGCAGTGATATAAGAAGATGCTGAAAAGCGCCATCATCTCATACTGTGTGGGAGATGGCAATGGTAAACCCCTCCTATATTTTACCAAAGAAAACCACAGGGCTCTGTGGGTGCCAGGAGTTGTTGAGAATCTCTGCTCTAGAAGATATTCCCTACTTGCAAGAATCTCTAGTATGGGAAGATGAAGTTAGATCAGCACTCCAGTCATTACCAGGTCGGAAGGCTACAGGAACTGATGGAATAGCTACAGAAATATGGCAGGCAACAGAAGAAGAATCAGCAGTCAAGGCTCTAACCAAACTATGCCAGCACATTTGGAGAATGACACAGTGGCCAACAGATTGGAAGAGGTCAGTTTACATACCCATGCCAAAGAAAGGAGACTTAACAGATTGTGCAAACCATTGCACAATATCCTTAATTTCACTTGCTAGCAAAATAATGCTCAGGATCATCCAACACAGATTAGAGCCCTACTTGGAAAAGGAAATGCCAGATGTTCAAGCTGGTTTCAGAAAAGGCCGAGGAACAAGAAACATCATTTCTGATGCATGCTGGATAATTGAGAAAGCCAAAGAATACCAGAAAGAAGTTGATATGTGCTTTATTGACGACAGAAAAGCCTTTGATTGCATCGACCATATCAAGTTGTGGAATAATGGGCATCCCAGAATATCTCATTGTTCTCATGAGAAACCTATACACAGGACAGGAAGCCACAATCCAGCCAGAACTGGTTCCAGATTGGCAAAGGAGTAAGACAAGGCTGTATACTTTCTCCTTCTTTATTCAATTTATATGTGGAACATATACTGATTCTGAGAGAAGCTGGATTGGAAGAAAATGAGCATGTTTTTAAAATTGGAGGAAGAAACATCAATAACCTGTGCTACGCTGATGACACCACTCTGATAGCTGAGAATGCAGATGATCGGCAACCTCTAGTAATGAAAGTCAAGGAGCACAGTGAAAAAATGGGACTACAATTAAATGTAAAGCAGACTAAACTAATGACAATGGGTACAGCAACCAGCCTCAGAATTGATAATGAAGACACTGAAGTGGTGGATAGCTTCTGCCTTTTAGCATCGACCGTCAACAGTAAAGGATCCAGCAGTCAAGAAATATGCTGCAGACTGGCACTTGGTAGGGTTGCAATGAAGGCCGTGGAAAGGATATTTAGATGCCGTGACGTATCTACACCTACAAAGATTAGAATCGTTCGGACAATGGTTTTCCCCATGACACTCTATGGATGCGAAAGCTGGACTTTGAAGAAGCAAGACAGAAAAAGCATTGATGCTTTTGAACTCTGGTGCTGGAGAAGACTTTTGAGGATATCATGGACAGCCAGGAAAACAAACAAATAGATCCTAGAACAAATCAATCCAGAATTTTCACTCGAGGCACAAATGACCAGGCTCAAACTATCATTCTTTGGACACATTATGTGAAGACCTAGCTCCCTTGAGCAGTCTATAATTCTGGGGAAAGTTGAAGGAAAGAGAAGAAGAGGATGACCAGCAGCAAGCTGGATGGTCACTCAGCTATAATTGAGTGAGTGGGTTCTAAGAACCTGGGGCCCCCAACTCCTCAAGGCCCGCTAGCTCTACCCTTCCCTATTTTCTTCATTATCTCCCTCACTCCAAGGAGCTGCTGGTGTGAGAGGCAAACACAGGCCCCCTCTCCGCTAGCTATGCCCCTGGAGGTTGGATTATTTTGCTGTGCAAAAGAACTAAAAGAGATTTTATTAAATTCTTAATGGTGTTATTTCTACTACACCTCTTGATCTTTGTGTATTACCTTTCGCTTGCTGGGTTCTGTAGTGGTAACTGGTTCAAAATAAGTGTTTTAATCATGCTATATTTTCCCTATTTTTAAAAATGTTGTATGAATCTTATTTTAAAAAATAATATTTTTGGTACGTTAAATAGTTATTACTGTATTCATTTTATAGAGTTACACTTCAAGCAAGTTTAACATGAGTCTACATGAGAAATGTTTAAACTGGTTCAAGCTATCTAATATATGAATATGTTTTCAAACACATTTTTAATGTTAATATCAGAATGGAATTGAACTGGAGTTTTTTAAAAATGCAGTTTTGTGATGGTTCAACTCCCTATTTTAACCCATCCTGCCCTCTGATTCTGTAAAAGTGCCTCCCCCTTTCTGCCCCATATACCATTTTCCAAACGTGCATGCTAAGAGCACAGTAATAAAAGTCTGGTCTATTATTTTCAACCAATCAATATCTTTAAATCAAAATCAATATCTTTATTTTGGTCTTTGACCAGCATATGGTAGAAAGAACATAGAAGCTATAAAGTAATGTTCAAATTCTCTCTCCACAAATGTTTTTCTCCTTCCTCCCCTCCTATTTATTTCCTTTTGTGCTTTCCTTTATATTCTCATTTTCTCTCAGAAACTTTAGACTTTAGTTAAGATAAGCTTTAGGGAAATGGTAACACTAATTAGCACGTACAAGAGCAAGTTCCTGGGGGGATTCTGAAATGAGAACTTTCCCTACCGAGATAAATAGTGGCAATGTTGAAATCAAAATGTTTTGGTAGCACTTGATAGAACCACAAAGACTCTCCTGTGAATTTTATCACATGCCAATGTATTCTTGTTCAGTGCTCAGCATAATAAAGAAATGTCTAATGTCAAAACAGCGGCCCCAGAAACCTGACTTAGAGAAGTCCTTTTGAAAAGTGTAAAATCCTAGCACAAAAGAAAAACCTGCTGTTTCTCTAACTGCCTAAACAAATTGAAATAGGCAAGTTTTAAAAATATTTTTTCTCTCTTTTTCTGATAAGTTAATTTCTTAAGTGGGGTCCTAAATGTGTGCTCTTGAACAACAGTGGAAAACAAGGAATGGCAGATAACATTTTGCATATTTATTTTCCCAGTCCTTTGCCTTTTAACTATTACACTGTTCTATTTCCCTTTCAATCATTTTGGGAACAGTTTAAGTACAGCTTGCCCTCCCCTCTCATGGCAGTGACCTTATTATTCTATTATACAAATGTGGTATGGAGTAATAAAAGAGACACCCACAATCGTTAATGCACGCCAATACATTCTCCCTCTAATCTTCGGGCATCTCTTTGCCTCTGTATGTGTAATTAGTACACGGAGATAAACTGCTTTTTGGTTATGTTTGATTTATTCAGTGTGGTGTAATTATAAATAAATTGAATCAACGAATACTGAATAAATCAGTTTCTGCTGAGAGAAAATTGAAACGGGTGGCCTTTTGTACAATAGAATCACTCTCTTGTTTGTCCTTTGATAGCTGTTAAAATTTCACTTTGTAAATATTTCTTTATAAATTAGCTGATAATATGGAAATGTTCTTTATTCTCTGTAAAATATACAAGAATTGTTGTCCCCCTGCATGCACATAGTTAGCAAACATTAATAACTACACAATAAGCCTGTTGGGGTTTGCTGCTCTGCTAAATTGAATTAATTGCAGTATTTTTTAGAATGGTATCAGTGTGGAGGCTTCATCGAGTTTGCTGATAGTAACTGTAAAGCAAGCACAGATTTTACAAAACATTTTGTAACATGTTATGTTTCATAAAGACCATATTATTAAAAGGCACCGGTCAGATCAATATTTTATTTTATTTATTTATTTTCTACATTTCTATACCGCCCCAAACCAAAGTCTCGGGGCGGTTCACAATAATATGTCACCACACCTGAATTTACCAGATCTAACAATGGTCCAGTATGGCCAGTCCTCTGTACTGGATCCAAAGGTACCCTCCTGCTAATGAAAGGGCTGTTTCCAACATTGTGGAAGTATGCTGCATGAGAAAAGTGACCCCAAATCCAGAAAAGTTCCGAATTTTGCACAGTCTCTTAGGCAAGACAAGCTCTTTTCCAGAGTTTTATAGCCCACTAAAGCTTATATGCTCATCTTCTACATCTTATTTCTCATACTGAAAATATGCTCATCTTCTACATATTTCTCATACTGAAATGCAACTCGCAGTACATTGTGGCTCTGCAGCGTGAAAAGTGCTTGAGGAAAGTTTCATGGAGCAGTACTAAGTCCTATTTGCCCCGCTTCCATTCTCTGGATCTAAGCCATGATTTCTAGAAAGCAGAATGCCAGGGCTCAAGTCTGTCAAGAAATAATCCCTTCAAAGTGGAAGGAAACACACTAAGCCCTGCTTAGAATATTGGACAAGGGCCTGGAAGATCTGCATTAAAGTCACCTCTCTGCCATGGACTCACAGAGTCAGCCATCTGGCATAGTCCCAGAGTCCTATCATGCATTAACATCTCATCAGAGCTATTGAGTGGTGTATTATGCCATGCTTTAAGACATGGTAGGACTGGCCAGAGTAACTCGGCAGCATCCATATCCACCCTCAACAGCCGATAACCTCATTTTCTCTCTCACTTCTACTTACATTACTGATCGTAAAGCCGTTTGCAACTGAGAGTCCAACTCCTGTTGGCCCAGCTCCAGTTTTCAAGAATGCAGCACTAAATTCCCAGGCATTATACCTCACATTTACATCTAGAAACAAGGAAATTGATGTTACAATTTAATTTAACTAGTGAAAATAAAGCCTCGGTACCTAAGGATGCAACTGCCCTTCTTCATTGAGATTAAAGAGGAGCTTTGCTAGCCGAAGCCAGCCACAAGACATACGACCCCACAGTTCCTTAGAACTGCTTTGCCTCGGTGATACACTTGCAGTGTCAATAAATCTGCTTGCTCACAAGAATAATTTAGAAAGGCAAAACAGGATCATCATATAATAATCTATCACAGGAACTGGCCTGGTGCTTACTGTGCCAAAGTAGGTCATTGCTTGATGAGTGCCTGGTTGCTCTGATTTTGCGGCCTTAAAAACACACACACACCCACAGAGCTTCTCCAGCCATCTAGTGCTAGTTGTAAGTTATTTCATTTGAGGGCTCCTCTTTCCCCCACACCAACACTCACTTCTATTACCTGTCCTGACATAAATCACCTTGCTCTGGGCACAGGGGTAAGAATATACAGCCTCCTCTTCATGAGGTAATCAATACCACTCCAAAGATAAGCTAGCCATCCAATGGTGGCAGGAAAGTGTCAGCTCTCTCCCTCTCTCCTCAGGAGCACCACATATGTTACTCTTCATTCCAATTTACCTGGCCCAGGAGAAAGAAACGAAGAAGCCCCTGCTGAATGAGAGTTCAAGAGGTTACAACTGAAGATTGCTACAGAAAACCTTCCACTGATGAATTACGGTCGGCTTTACCGTTTCACAAGGAAGCTCTTTGTGGTTATGTTACTGTGTGCTTCTGATATGAAAGCCTGACTAGGAAGGCTAAACCTGTTACCACTGCAAACAATACCATTGCACACCCATTTCCCACCTCCCTTGGTGGTAAAAGTTCCAGGGATATAGTGCCACGTGGATTCTGGCTTCCTCTGGAGGCCGAGATCATTGGAGACTTATGGTGTCATGTTGGGTTTATTTACAAATATACAAGCTGAGCATTTGATAGGGTTGAAATAGTAGAATTTGCTTGTTCAACTGCTATTCAGCATACAAATGACACTCAGTTGTATCTCTCTTTTTCATCAGCCGCAGGTGAAGCAGTGACTGTCCTGAATCGGTGCTTGGAATCAGTAATGGACTGGATGAGAGTAAATAAGCTGAGACTCAGTCCAGACAAGATAGAAGTACTGTTGGTCAGTGATTCCTCTGCCCGTTTGAATGATGTCTGTTCTAGATGGGGGTTGCAGTCCCCTGAAGGAGAGGACCAGGTTCACAGTTTAGGGATGCTCATCAATCCAGTGCTGTCACTGGTGACTCAAGTGGCTTCTGTGGCTTGGAGCGCCTTTTATCAGCTTTGGCCGATACGCCAATTGCGACCTTACCTGGACAGAGATAGCTTGGCCACAGTTATTCATGCTCTGGTAACCTCTCGCTTAGATTACTGCAATGCATTGTACACGGGGCTGCCTTTTAAAATTATCCAGAAATTGCAGCTAATACAAAATAGGGCTGCAAGATTATTAACTGGGACTGGACGTTTTGATCATATTATGCCAGTTGCACTTCATCAGCTGCACTGGATCCCAGTCTGTTTCCAGGCCCAATTCAAAGTGCTGGTTTTAACTTTTAAAGCCCTAAGTGGCTTGGAACTGGGTTACCTGAGAGAGTGTCTTGCCCCATATGTCCTTACCCATACCTTAAGATCTTCCTTGGAAGCCCTCCTCCGGGTGCCCCTGCCCACGAGGTGAGGTGGGTGGCTACCAGGGAGAAGGCCTTTTCGGTGGTTGTACCCTGTTTATGGAATAGCCTCCCTAGTGAAGTTCACCTGGCTTCATCACTTCTCATACTTTTAGGCACCAGGTAAATTTACCTTTTTGTTCACCCAGGCCTTTTAGATTCAGGTTTTCAGACTTGATCCAATTTTTAACTAATTTAAAAATGAGTTTTTAAGCTACTTTGTATTGTATTTTGTATTTTCTTTTCACCTTTTTGTCTGTCATGATTTAATGTTTTATGTGTTTTATTGTATGTTTTAATCTTCTGTTCTGAGTCGCTCAGAGAACAATTTGTTATGGGGAGGCTAACAAATAAAGTTAATTAATTTATTATTATTATCATCATCATCATCTCGTGTTTACACAGTCAGACAGGTGTTATTGACTGGTTTGTTTTACCCAGACATCGAGTCCTTCCCAAGGACCTGGGATGGCTGAATTTTATTATCAATATCATTGTTGTTATTATTATAGATATCATCGCAGAATATAGGCTGTTCCCAGTAAAGTAGCTTTTTGTAATTGGCTGATGGTGATTTCTGTGGCCCCTATGGTGTTGAGGTGCTCTTCAAGGTCTTTTGGGATTGTACCCAGGGCGCCAATTACCACTGGGATTATTTTGGTCTTCTTCTGTCACAGCCTTTCAATTTCAATTTGTAGATCTTTTATTCTGTGATTTTTTTCTATTTCTTTTTCTTCTATTCTGCTATCCCCTGGTATTGCTATGTCAATTATTTTGACTTGTTTTTCTTTCTTCTCGACTACAGTTATATCTGGTGTATTGTGTGGCAGATGTTTGTCTGTTTGTAGTCAAAAGTCCCATAATATTTTTGCATCTTCATTTTCTACCACTTTTTCAATTTTATGGTCCCACCAATTTTTGGCTACAGGTAGCTTGTATTTTTTGCAGATCTTCCAGTGTATCATCCCTGCTACCTTGTCATGCCTTTCTTTGTAGTCCCTCTGTGCGATCTTTTTACAACAGCTGATTAGTTGGTCCACTCTTTCATCTGCGTCTTTACAAAGGCAGCACTTGTTGTTTGTTGTTGACTTTTCGACTTTTGCTCTTATTGCATTTGTTCTTAGTGCCTGTTCTTGTGCAGCCAGTATTAAACCCTCTGTTTCTTTCTTCAAATCACATAAGAACATAAGAACAGCCCTGCTGGATCAGGCCCAAGGCCCATCTAGTCCAGCATCCTGTTTCGCACAGTGGCCCACCACATGCCCCTGGAAGCCACAGACAGGAGTTGAGGGCGTGCCCTCTCTCCTGCCATTACTCCCCTGCAACTGATACTCAGATGCACCCTGCCCTTGATGCTGGAGGTGGCCCACAGCCCTCCGACTAGTAGCCATTGATAGACCTCTCCTCCCTGAAGTCATCCAAACCCCTCTTAAAGCCATCCAGGCCGTTGGCCGCCACCACATCCTGTGGCAGAGAGTTCCACAAGTAGATCACGCGTTGTGTGGAAAAGTACTTCCGTTTGTTGGTCCTAGACCTCCTGGCAATCAATTTCATGGAGTGACCCCTGGTTCTAGTGTTGTGTGAGAGGGAAAAGAATCTCTCTCTCTCTCCACTTTCTCCATGCCATGCATGACCTTATAGACCTCTATCATGTCTCCCCGCAGTCGTCTTTTTTCTAAACTAAAAAGCCCCAGGTGTTGTAGTCTTCCCTCATAAGAAAGGTGCTCTAGGCCCCTGGTCATCTTGGTTGCCCTCTTCTGTACCTTCTCCAGTTCAACAATGTCCTTTTTAAGATGTGGTGACCAGAATTGTACGCAGTACTCCAAGTGTGGTCGCACCATAGTTTTGTATAAGCGCATTATAATGTTAGCCGTTTTATTTTCAATCCCCTTTCTAATGATCCCTAGCATGGAATTTGCCTTTTTCACAGCTGCCTCACATTGAGTCGACACTTTCAACGAGCTGTCCACCACAACCCCAAGATCCCTCTCCTGGTCCATCACCGACAGCTCGGATCCCATCAGCATATACTTGAAGTTGGGGTTTTTCGTCCCAATGTGCATCACTTTACACTTGCTAACACTGAACCGCATTTGCCATTTTGTCGCCCACTCCCCCAGTTTGAAGAGATCCTTTTGGAGCTGCTCACAATCCGTTTTGGATTTCACTACCCAGAAGAGTTTGGTATCATCTGCAAATTTGGCCACCTCGCTGCTCACCCCTGCTTCTAGATCATTTATGAATAAATTAAAAAGCATCGTTCCCAGTACAGATCCCTGGGGGACCCCACTTCTTACTTCCCTCCATTGTGAAAACTCTCCATTTATACCTACCCTCTGTTTCCTGTCTTTCAACCAATTAGTAATCCACACATGTATTTGTCCCTTTATCCCATGACAGCTAAGTTTCCTCAGGAGTCTTTGATGAAAAACTTTGTCAAAAGCTTTTTGGAAGTCCAGGTAGACTATGTCAACTGGATCACCTTGATCCACACACTCATTGACACTCTCAAAGAAGTCCAAAAGGTTGGTGAGGCAAGATTTACCTTTGCGGAAGCCATGCTGGCTCACTCCCAGCAGGGCCTGTTCTTCTAGGTGCTTTACAATTTTATCCTTGAGGATGCTTTCCATCAATTTGCCTGTCTGGAACGGACGTTAGGCTAACTGGCCTGTAATTTCCCGGATCCCCCCTGGATCCCTTTTTGAAAAGTGGTGTTACACTTGCTACTGTCCAGTCCTCTGGTACAGAGCCCGATTTCAGGGATAAGTTAAATATTTTAGCAAGGAGGTCGGCAATTTCACATTTGAGTTCTTTGAGGACTCTTGGATGGATGATGGATCCCTTATTGTCACTCCAGCTCACCCATCTTGGCTCGGAGGCTTCTGGCATTGGCATACAAACACCTATACACTGAATCTCTCCCCTGATGTATGCTATTCTTTTGACTCTTTGACCTCCTGGCACAGGATCCCATCTGCTCTTTATGTGGTTCTGCTCTGTCCCCTTCTGTTTTATTTGAATTCTTTGCAGCCTCACACTTTAAAGGATGGCTTTTGCCAAACGGGATACTACCCAGCTCCTGGCTGTTTCCCAGGTGTCATTTTAAAAGCTGCTCTGCAACCTTTTTTATTTTAAGCGCCAGCAGTCTGGTTCCATCTTGGTTCAAGTGCAGCCCGTCCCTTTTGTACAGGCCTTGCTTGCCCCAAAATGTGTCCCAGTGCCTAACAAATCTAAACCCCTCCTCCCGGCACCAACGTCTCATCCACGCATTGAAACCCCTCCGCTCTGCCTGTCTCACTGTACTTGTGCGTGGAACAGGTAGCATTTCTGAGAATGCTACCTTGGGGGTCCTGGACTTCAAAATGCTACCTATCAGCCTAAATTTGGCTTCCAGGACCTCCCGACTGCATTTCCCCACATCGTTGGTGCCGACGTGCACCACGACAGCTGTCTCCTCCCCAGCACTGCCTAGGAGCCTGTCTAGACGCTGCGTAATGCCCGCAACCTTCGCACCAGGCAGGCAAGTCACCGTGCTGTCAACATGCGGGTCACAAACCCATCTCTCTATCCCTCTAATGATCGAATCACCAACTACAAGAAGGCCCCCACCCCCCAGAGGAGTATCCCCTGTGCGAGAGGATATGGGCTCATCATCCACGGAAGGGGTCCCTTCTAAAGGAGCATTTCCCTCTTCCTCAGACTGATGTCTTCCTTGCCCAAGACCTTCATTCTCCCTGACAGCAGAGGAGCTACCAGCCCTGGAGTGGGATGCCTCTATCACATCCCTGTAGGTCCCATCCGCATGCCTCTCTGTCTCTCTGAGATTCTCCAGATCCGCCACCTTGGTCTTTAGGGAACAGATTTGTTCCCTGAGAGCCAGGAGCTCCTTGCACCGAGCACACACCCATGACTTCTGCCCATGGGGCAAATAGTCATACATGTGGCACTCTGTGCAATACACTGGAAAGTGCCCCTTCCCCTGCTGACCTTCTATCTTCATACTGTTTTAGTTGGCTGTTTACAGTATTTAGGGAGCTTATTGTTATTTAGCTTATTGTTATAATTGAGCTTATTGTTATTTAGGGAGCTTATTGTCCATTTATTAGATAGTTTATTAGGATAGGTCTCAGCTGTAATGGTCAACTATTTAACTGTCCAAACAGTCTTTCCCAAGAATATGAGGGATAAGAGGGAGGGATATGTACTTACTTACTCCACCAGGCTCCTTGTGATCCTTGTGATCGCAGGGGCTTGTTCCAGGCTCCCCTGCACACTTCCTGCTAAACTCCTGCAAAACTCCTATGTCCTGTTTGCTATCCCTGTCTGCTATGCTCTGTTCGCTATGCTCTCGGACCTTCACCTCATATGTAGAGTAGCCTTCCAACTGTCACACAGGATGTGAGTCAAAGGAAAGGAATGTGGGGCCTCTCCCAGCCCTAGCTGACTCCACCCCCACCAAGCAGCCACTAAGTAAACACTGCCTTTAGGTAACCCTAAGAACTCCTAGCCCTGTGATATCTTAACCCTAACAAGTAACACACACAAGTAACACACACAGAGATAGAGAGACTAAGACCTACCCCTTAAAGAGAAACAGCCCCTGCAAAACTCCCCTCTTCCTGTTAGTTTGTTTGAAGGGGAAAAGGCTAGATGTTTAGAAAGGCTTGCTCACCTTCTCAGCTGTGTCTGCTCTTCCCAGAGTAGCCTTCCAACTTGTCACCATTCTTAAGTCACTGCCAAGTCTTGGTGATGTCTGATTTTCCAGTTATATTGTGCAAATATTGACCATGCAGTGGCTTATTTTTCCATTTTTCTACTCAGTTCTTGACTTTTTCTTTCTTGTTGGCCTGCTTTGTTTCATTGATGTTGAATAGTTTCTCGTTATTGACCATTTTAAGTGCATCTTCTTCACTGTCCTTGATATATTTTTCAAGGCCTCTTTTCTCCTCCTCTACTATTTGATGGACTTGCAGCATTCCTCTTCCACCTGATCTGAGAGGGAGGTATAGCCATCACTGTGGGGGTGCAGAGCATGATTGATGGTCATTATTTTCCTGGTCTTACCATGTAGCGTCTCTAGCTTTGCCTGGGTTCAGTCTATTATTCCTGCAGTGTATCTAATAATAGGTATAGCCCAGGTGTTTGGACTTGAGAATTTTTCTAACTCTCTTGATGTATTTACTTCCAATTTTTCTTTTAACTTCAGTGTGTGCGATGTTATTAGCCTGGAGAATGCCCAAGTATTTGTAATGTTCTTTCTCTTCCAGGTTCTTGATCTTGCTTCCATTGGGCAGTTCTATTCCTTCTGTTTTTGTTATTTTTCCTCTGTTCATTATTAATGCAGCACACTTGTCTAGTCCAAACTCCATTGCTATATCACTACTGAATATACGGACAGTGTTTAGCAGTTATTTGATTTCTGATTGGGACTTTCCATACAACTTCAAATCGTCCATGTACAGCAGATGGTTGATTTTACTTGATGTTGTAGATGTTTCGTATCCAAGGCCTGATTTGTTTAGTATTTGTGAAAGTGGAGTCACGGTGATTACAAACAACAGAGGGGATAGTGAGTCCCCTTGGAAAATGCCTCTTCTAATGCTAACCTGTCCAAGTGTCTCGCCATTGATTGTTAACTGTGTACTCCACATGCTCATTGCTTTTAAAATAAATATCTGAATGTTTCTGCTGACACCAGTTGTTTCTAAACATTTTAGTATCCATGTATGAGGCAATGAGTCAAAGGCCTTCTTGTAGTCAATCCATTCAACACTTAGATTGGTTTTTCTTCTCTTGCAATTTTCTAAAATCATTTTGTCAGTCAGCAGCTGGTCTTTTGTGCCTCTGGTGTTCGGGCAATTTCCTTTCTGTTCAACTGGAAGCTGCTTGTTAGTTAATAAGTGTTGCATCACTTCATCTGCTATTATTCCAGTTAATAATTTGAACATGGTTGGCAGGCAGGTTATCAGTCTATAATTACTTGGAACTGCACCTTTTGCTGAGTCTTTCATTATGAGATGAGTTTTCCCAGTTGTTAGCCATTGTTCAATATCACCTCCTTGCAAAATGTGATTGAACTGTTTTGACAGTTGTTTATGAATGCTTGTTAGGTGTTTAAGACAAAAGCGATGCAGTTCGTCACCTGGTGCAGTCTAATTTTTAATTTTCTTTGCTCTTTCACTTATTAATTCTGGTGTTATTATTAGATCTTGCATTTGTTGGTTACATTTTTTGATCTCTTTTACCCAGCCTGTTTTTTTTTATTATAATCTATTGGATTGTCCCATAATTTTCCCCAGAATTGCACTGTTTCTTCTTTATTTGGTGTTTCTATGTTTCTTGCAGTTTCGCCTTCTATGCTTTGGTAGAAACATTTCTGATTCAACTGATGTAAAATCTGATTCAAAGCTATTAATTTCAGGCCTGTCTACTGCTGTAAACCATGACAGCTGAATTATTATTCATAATAATTATTATTTATTTGGTTTCTATACCACCCTTCCTTGATCCCTCCAACCTGGACAACTATAGACCGGTCTGTAACCTGCCCTTTTTGGGCAAGGTGATCAAGCGTGTGGTGGTGTCCCAGCTGCAGAGGGTCTTGGATGATACGGATTATCTGGACCCTTTTCAATCTGGCTTCCGCCCCGGGCATGGGACTGAAACTGCCTTGGTCACTCTAGTGGATGACCTACGTCAGGAACTAGACAGGGGCAGTGTGTCCCTATTGGTTCTGCTGGACCTCTCGGCAGCTTTCGATACCATCGACCATGGTATCCTTCTGGGCCGCCTCTCGAGTATGGGAGTCGGAGGTACTGCGTTGCAGTGGTTCCGGTCCTTTCTTGGGGGGAGGGTCCAGAAGGTGGTGCTGGGGGACTACTGCTCGGCTCCGTGACCACTGGCCTGTGGGGTCCTGCAGGGTTCCATCTTGTCCCCCATGCTGTTTAACATCTACATGAAACTGCTGGGAGAGGTCATCTGGGGACTTGGACTGAGTTATCAGAAATATGCGGATGACACTCAGCTCTATCTCTCCTTGTCATCTGATCCTAGGGAGGCGGTGGATGTCCTGAATCGGTGGCTGGAGGCTGTGATGGGTTGGATGTGGGCTAATAAACTGAAGTTGAATCTGGACAAGACGGAGGTACTGTTGGTCAGCAGGAGAGCCAATAAGGATGAGGAGATTTTACCGGTTCTGGATGGGGTTGCACTCCCCTTGAAGGAGCAAGTATGCAGCTTGGGGGTACTACTGGACCCGGCTCTGCTTTTGGAAGCTCAGGTGGAGGCCGTGGCCAGGGGTGCCTTTGCACGGCCTCGGCTAGTGCGCCAGCTGCGTCTCTTTCTTGAGAAGGCAGATCTGGCCATGGTTACCCATGCCTTAGTCATGTCATGGCTGGATTACTAGAGCATTAGAGCGTTAGCGCTCTACATGGGGCTGCCCTTGAAGAATATCTGGAAACTGCAGCTAGTGCAAAACACGGTAGCTAGGGTTTTATCCGGAGCTGCCCAATGGGAGCACATCATACCCATTCTGAAAGAGTTGCACTGGCTGCCAGTTCGTTTCCGGGTCCAATTCAAGGTACTGGTTTTGACCTTTAAAGCCCTTAATGGTTTGGGCCCAGGGTACCTGAGGGACCGTCTGCTCCCAAGGGTTGCTGCCCACTTGACGAGGTCATCTGAGAATGCTGACAATGAGGGAGGCTTGGCTGTCGTGCACTCGGGACAGGGCCTTCTCTGTTGCTGCCCCCAGACTCTGGAATGTTCTCCCAGTGGCCATTCGCTCCTCAGACTACATCAGTTTTTAGAAAGCTTGTTAAATCTTGGCTTTTTATTCGGGCTTTTACATGATTGTTTTTATTGCTGCTTCTATGTGTTTTTACCTGTTTATAGTTTTTATGCTTGTATTTTATAGATTTTAAATTTGGTTTGTTTTTATATTTTTAGCTTAATATTCTTATTGTCATTTTATTTTATGTTTTTTAACTTTTGTAAACCACCTTGAGATTGTTTTTAATGAAAGGCGGTATATAAATTCAATAATAAACAAACAAACAAACAAACAAACAAACTGGAATTGGAGATTCTGCGTGTGCTGTGTAATTCTGGCTTCATATCTGCTAATCTTCTTTGACACTGCTGTTATTTGCTGCTTTATTATTTCCAGGACTTCTCTAATTTTCCTTGAATCTAGATGGTATTTTTGGATCAGATACTGTTTGGTGTTTTCCTTCGTCTGCTTGTTGTCTTTCATATATTTCAGTTTACTAGCATCTGATCTAAGCCTGGCGATTTTATTTTCTAATCTCATCTTCCATTTAGGTGATGTACTACTTTCTTTTTTAACAGGTCTACTGATCTTATATCCGAGCTCTTGTGTTGTCATTGTTGCTGCACTGTACATTAGTTCGTTTGTTTCTTGCAAATTATTGGTTGTTATTTCTGCAAGTGCAGCATTGACATCTTTTAATGCCTAAGCAAGTTGGTTTTTGGCAACTGTTTTTAGAGCTGGAAGTTGAACCCTGGTGGTTGTTTGGTTCATGTGCTCAGTTATTTTTTGCTTTAGTTCCTGTTGCTTTTCTGTTAAATGACATTTGGGTTTTTGAGGTGAAGGCAAAGGGGAAGTTGCCTGGTTTGATTTTGAAACAGTGGCATCCTCTATTGCCGACACCTCCTCCACCTGCGCCTGAGCAAGTTCTTCAGTTGGTGGTAATTCTTCTTCCATATCTTGAGCCTGTGTTGCTCTTTGCAGTTATTCCAGCTCAACTTCTGTGAATACTTTATTTCTTATTATGAATCTTCTATGGTCTGCTAGTCTTTGTTCTGTTATTTATGTATCTGGATGCTTCTCTTTCCAAATCTGGTACATTCTTTTTAAATAACCTCTTCCGGTTGGACTAGACTTGTAATAGCAAATCATTATTTCCTCGTTGGTTTTTTTCATATATTTTTCCCAGTTAAGCGACGTTTCTTCCAGTAACCCTGCAATCTCCAGCCCTGGTTGCTCAACTGAAGATCCTGAGTCCTGTAGCCCACTTGCCACCAGATATCCAGGGACTCCAGCACCTGGCACAGTCCTTGTTGACCTGAGTGACGACCAATCCAGTATAGATTTGTTAAAGTTACGTCTCACCATATTGTTTATGGGAGAGGCACTCTTCATCTGGCTCCTCTGATGAGGCCTGTCCAGTATGGTTGAACCTCTGGCATAGCTCTCACCTTCCTCAGAGCACGCAAGCCCCACAACCATGCCAAGGTAGTGCCTCAGTGGGGGTTGTTGTTGTTGTTGTTGTTGTTGTTGTTGTTCAGCCAAGGCATCCCAGGTTGCCACAGCTGAGTGACAGCCAAGGACACCTACCCCCACACCTTTCTTCCCTACTTTGGAACATCAAAATAATAATAATAATAATAATAATAATAATAATAATAATAATAATAATAATAATTCGATTTCTATACCGCCCTTCCAAAAATGGCTCAGGGTGGTTTACAAAGAGAAATAACAAACAAATAAGATGGCTCTTATCAACAAACAAATAACAAACAAATAATATGGCTCTTAAAAGGAGGTGGAGTCTCTGCTGCTCAGACAGGGTGTGTTGGGTACTGGGCCAAGTGTTAGCCAGGGACTCCCCTGCCTTCCTTTCTTGCTCCACAATAAGAAAGGGTGATGGTGGTTTTGGCAGTTTGGTCCCAAGTGTCAAGCCTACAAAGTGGCCAAACAACCCCCAGTCCTCCTATGAACCCCAGAGCTGGGAAGGGGCTGTGGATTACCATGCAAATCCTAACAGCATCCAACCCACATTTTCAGCTCAGAGACTGAGAGGAAGACTGGAATTCCTCATTCTCACCAAATGATGCTGGTTCACTCACCACAGCGAGCAAAACTGTGGGCACCTGAGGCTCATATATAGTTAACTGGCACCATTAATTAATAAATGAGACTGGGGTGTTTTTGTTTCATTCATTGTATGTTTGTTTCTACAGGAGGAAGTCCGGGATCCTAATTTCTCAGCAAAATGAGATGGGAATGAGGTAAGTGTATCCTGAGGTGATGATCTATAGCACAACAAAGGAGGAGGAGTATGACCATTCTGCTGCAGGTTTAGGGTAAACCTACATAAAGCAGCTTCTCCAAGTTCCTCCTTTGGAAACATGCATACAAGGAATGAAGCAAGAACACTTGTTATTTACTTGTGGTTGGGCTTTTTTGTTTACATGGGAAATATTCAAGAAAGGCATCCCACCCACACACAGTCTGAAATGGTGCAAGTCCATTCCTCCTCCTCCAGGTTTCAGGCCTTCAAGCAAACTGTTCTTTGTGGGGCAATCCTACCTGGATGAGCCTCCCTCCTATGATTTGTGGTGGGAATACGACAAATATTTATATACCGCTCTTCAGTCAAAGTCCTCAAAGAGGTTTACATAGACAGATAGACAGATATTAAATCAGATACAGGCTCCCTGTCCCCAAAGGGCTCACAGTCTAAAAAAGAAACATAAGGCAGATACCAGCACCAGCCACTGGAGGAATGCTGTGCTGTGGGTGGATAGGGCCAGTTGTTCCCTCTCCGCTAAGTAAAGAGAACCACCACTTTTAAAAATGTGCCTCTTTTCTCAGTCAGCAGGGGACAGCTTAGTTAGCAGGGGACATCATGGTAGATGGGATGAGATGGGAGAAAGAAGGTACAAAGGCTGTGAACAATGAATTGATGAGGAAAACTAAAGACAAACAGTCAGGGAACAGGCAACAAATTATGAAGAGACACTCAGGGAGTCAAGGCAGACCAAAGCAAAGCAAGAGAAAGAAACACTTGCAAAGGGAAGGTACAGATGAGAAGCTCTTGTTAGGAGTAGTTGACCAACCTGACAGAAACCTCCTCCTGCTTCCCTGCATGAGGATTGCTCAGGGAACACCAAGACAAACAGCTCAAGTGGTCAGATTCCTTGTATTCCAAGATAGCATCGAAAAGTGATTCAGAAAGGCTCTTCTGCACTTCAAATAATATCAACAATGGTAAAAGAAAATGGTGCAGGAAAGGAGAGAGGGGCAGGAAGAACCCACTCTCTAACACAGAGGTGCTCCACTTTGGTCCTCCTGCACATGTTGGCCTACAATTCCCATAATCCCTGGCTATTGGCCACTGTGGCTGGGGATTATGGGAGTTATAGTTCAAAAGCAGCTGTGGGGGCCTAAGTTGAGCAGGCCTGCTCTAATGGCATGTATATAGTTAATTCCATCATGCAAATATACCACAAGTCAACTGTCCAGTAACCAATTTAATCCACCCCATCACTGCTCTCATATACACATTACACAGAGAGTTTTGGGAATTTATAGCTCTCTCACCCTTTAACAGTTTAGTATACAAGTCATTAAATCTATAGTGTTAATTAATTGATAAATACCATTAGGGAAATAGCTGGACATGCATTCCGATGAGTTTGGATTTAACGTGTCAGGAGATAAAGCTCTCAAATGAGAAGCTTTACTAAAATTAGAAGTGGTTGTACCAGAGGCAGATAAAGGTCAGCTCTGTTTTTCTGTAGTGTAGATAAAGTGATGCTGTTAGGAAAGCAACTGGGACGCAACTCATAAGGGAACCATAAGTCACAGTAGTTAAATTAATTTGTCTTTCTGATGGCTTTGTGTTCATGATGAGAAAATAAATTTTAAAATCGAGATATTCTGAAAGCAACAGTCTATAATGCCTCTCCTGCAAGGCCATCTAGGTGGGCAGCAATGCATGGCAACCTAAAGTGCTAATTAAAGTATCCAAGCAACTCTCCATTGTCAGCCCTTTTAAGCTAAGTTAACCATTTAATTTCTAGAACTAATGAGCATGAAGAGCAGTGACATTTTTGTTACTCTGATAGCCAGGATTTGCTGATCTTTTCCAGTACATTGTAATTTACAGAAAAGCTTATATCCAGCCAAAGTGCACCCCTGAAGCAGAAATTGCCCCAGCTTATCAAACAAATATTAACGGCACCTCAGCCATCATTGAAATTATCTGTAAATAGGACATGGTGTAATGCAGTAAGAACAGTTGCCCCAGCAGAGTGATTCTTCATAAATAAAGTGACTTTCATACCAGATAAGGGGAAACACCATGCAATTTGGGGTATATAAGTCTAAGGCAGCTTTTGTAGCTTCTCTTTGGCTGCTTCCTTTCAAAGGCTTAAGTAAGGTTCTGTTCTAATAATGTAATTTTGAAAGTTATTTTTTCTAGAGTATGGCCATCTGGTGAGAAAGCAGAAAAAGCTCCACAGAATTCTAAAGCTGCATAAGGAGGATAAATCATAGGATGGTATAAGTAAAATGCATGTTATATCTTGAAATATAGCCCACTCCACAGGAACTGATTGCAGTAATTATTGATAGACAAGACAGGTTTGGGTACTACTTAGACACTACCCAACAAGTGCACACAGCAGAATTTATGTAGCAAATAAGCCTAGCAATATCCTTATTCTCTTCAGTGTCAGATTTACCAATGGGCAAACCAAAGACATGCCTAAGTAGTCAAAGTTGTGTATTCTACAACGTCTCTGGGGCGGGCGGGCGGGACACAGCTGAAGCAACCTCCTTTAATAAATACATTTTTAAAATACAAGAGAAGCCCATGTGGCTGGTTAGGTTTTTCAACTCAGATCTTCAGCATGGTATCAAAATAATTCAAGCCAAGTTAGGAAGGATGTAAGCGGTCCCCTTCTGATTTGTGCACACAGCTAAGGGTGTAGCTATAATTGAGCAGATGGGTTCAAAGAACCCAGGCCTCACAGCTCCTGAGAGCACCCCAGCTCCACACCTCCCTATTTTCTTCATTATCTCCCTCACTCTGAGGGTCTGCCGTAGAGAGGGGCAAACATATGCTCCCTCTCCCCTAGTTACACCCCTGCACACAGCTGCAGCCTTCCCATACCACACTGCATGCTGTTCTGCATTGGAAAGGTCCCCCAACCCTCAGGAACAGGGGTATAGCTACAATTGAACAAAGGTGCGGGACAAATATCTCTGATCCCTTGAGGAAGGGGTGCCCACCGGCTGGGTTACAGCTTGGTCTTTGCTCTCCCTCTCATACATGCCTAAATAAGACAGTGGGGAGACAGGGAGACATCTTCACCTTCAACCTTGCTATGCCCCTGCTCAGAAATAGCTTTTTGGAAGGCACAAAGAAGTGGGAAGGAGACAAGAGAACCTGGCTGCACAAGCAGAATTTGGCTTGAGGTTCTTTGGACAGGAGCCTATAGACCTCTTCACATGGTCTGTTCAACACAAATACAATCTGTGTAGAGTGTATGCATGTACAGATCTGTACACCTCTACAGTTAGTCATATGTTATGTTCAATGCAGCTACATCAGAACACTTCCTCTCTTTACCTTGCATTTAAGGGGGCCTTTACAGAGCTTCACTTTAAAAATGTACACAGATACAATTATTCACTCGAAAACATGTACATGCACACGTGTACAGATAGCTGGACGTATAGACAACGTTATGTCTGAATAGGGCTTATATCGTTAATTAAACTGCTACCATAGATAAAACCCTCCATTAGTAAATAGATAAGCCTCCATAAATATACATTTAGGCTGGATTCTCCTTCCCACCCACCTCAGCCATCATTCACTCTCACATACACAGTTTGTGGATTATTTCTGTGCCTGTGAGTGATGCAGTTATCTGTTCCACTGTAGATTTATTCAGTTATTAGCCCTCATACATTATCAAAAGAAGCACTGAACATGTTTACAAGCACTGAATGGGTTGGAAGTCCTATCCCAGTGTGTCAGTTACATGGTTACGGTGGCATTCCTCTGAAAAGGGAAACATTTTAACCATGATGGGGGATGCTTCCACAATCCACAGTCTGGGGCAATCCAGGCTGCCAATCATGGAAGCGCCTGCCATCATGGTTACAGTGTTTCTCTCTTCAGATGAATGCCACCATAACAATGAGCAGCAGAGTGCCGGGGCGAGTGGGCAGGACTTCCAATCTGCTATCGGTGCTTGGAAATGTGTTCAGTGGTTTTTGGTATAACATCCAAATAGAGCTATTCTGCTGTATACTCATACATATTTTTATGTGAATGACTGTACTTGCATTCATTTAAAAAGTGAAACTGGGTACAGGCCCCTCAAGTACATAGTACAGATATAAAGTGCACTTCCAGTGGCAAATACAGTTCAGTGTAAGCAAGTGTAAAGTGAAGCATATTGGGGCAACACAACAACCACCACCACCCAGTTTCACATATACACTGGTGGGGTCTGTTGGAGCTGTTGGAGACTGACCAGGAAAGAGATCTTGTGGTCATAGTGGACAGCTCGTTGAAAGTGTCGACTGCTGTGAAAAAGGCAAATTCCATGCCAGGGATCATTAGGAAGGGGATTGAAAATAAAAATGCTAATATTATAATGCCCTTAAACAAATCTATGGTGCGGCCACATTTAGAATACTGTGTACAGTATCTTAAGAAGCACATTGCAGAACTGGAAAAGGTCCAGAAGAGGGCAACCAAGATGTTCAGGGAGCTGCAGCACCTTCCGTATGAGGCAAGGCAACAGCATCTGGGGATTTTTAGTTTGGAAGAGGCAACTAGAGGAAGGCAACTAGAGGTGTATAAAATTATGCACAGAGTACAGAGAGTGGACAAAGAGAAATTTTTCTCCCTCTCTCACAACACTAGAACCAGGGGTCATCCCATAAAACTGAAGGCCCGGAAATTTAGGATGGACAAAAGGAAGTACATTTTCCACACAACATATAATTAATCTATGAAATTCTCTACCATGGGATGTAGTGATGTCCACCAACTTAGATGGCTTAAAAGGGGCTTGGACAAATTCATGGAGGACAGGTCTATCAATGGCTACTAGTCTGGTGGCTATAGGCCAGGAACAAAGAGAGTGTGGGCAAGAACAAGTAGCAGGCCATCTCCAGCCTCAGAGACAAGATGCCTCTAAATAACAGTTGCAGGGAAGCAACAGCAGGAGAGAGGGTATGCCCTCACCTTTTGCCTGTAGGCTTCTCAGAGGCATCTTCTCAGGGCTACTGTGGGAAACAGGATGCTGGACTAGATGGGCCTTGTGCCTGATCCAGCAGGGCTGTTCTTATGTTCTTACTGCTGTAGCTGTGCTCAGCACATTGGCCGCCTTCAGACATAACATACCTGCACTCTCTCGTATGCATGTGGGCATTACGGAGAGCATCCTTTCTGCAGTCATCAAGACTGCAGAGGTGGGGGAGCTGGCTGTGCGGGCTTCCTTCTTTCCTGGACAGCCTGCACAGCCAATAGCAGTCGGAGCGAGGGAGGAGCTTTCTCCCTCAGCTCCGGTTGTGCAGAAAGCTAACAGTGGTGCCAGTGCTCAGATGTAATGCTAGCACTGCCAAACTGGAGGTTGAGATAATGAAACCAAGAGATAACCGAAGGTGACAAATGGAGTTTGGGGAGGGAAACTGCGGGTCCATATCTTTAACTTTAGTTTGCTGGATTCTGATTTTCGGTTAGTGAAACCGGAGGTGAAAATACCTCTGGTTCCTTGTTATATGTGAGTGCGGCCCTTATGTGAATAACTGTACCTGTTTACAAATCTGTACTGGTGTACACTGTACAGTCATATGTGTTGAACACAACATGTGAATAGGGCTTGTAAGAATGCACAAAATGTATTAGCACAGCTGAAACGTGTATATTATTTTATTTACCTGTATCCAGGACTAGTCCCCCGCCCCTCCCACCCCAAGTTCTTTGATGTTAGAAATCAGGGGATTGCCTTAAATTCAGAATCCTCTTTCTTTTGGGTAAATACAGGTATAATCTAAATTTGACCTCTACTTTTTAAGGGGGTCATCTTACATTCAGAGTCATCGTCTATTTGGGTAAATATTGTAAAAACATACACAGCTGAAATGTTTGTATAGGTTTTTCTCCCTTTCTTCTCAGTCATTCATAATCTAAAACATTTATCAGATGTACAGTAAGGGGTAGGAAGAGATACAGCATAAGAGATAAATAGATAACTTCTCTTAATTAAACTGTGTGGAGCTTGCTCATAGATATAAAGTAAACAGATGAAACCCAGCTGAAGTTAACACTTACATTCTATTAACTTCAGTAAGAGAGATTTAAGCACTTGCTTAACTCCCTTATGAAAATAAATGTGGTTTGGAAGTGTTTAGATTTGGATGGATTGGATTGTACCTGAAATTAATAATATTTTCTGATGCTTTTTCAAATATAGATCAAAACCATATCAGTGTTATTTTGAGTGGGGTGGATGGGGGAAGAAGGAGAGGAGTCAATATGGATTTTAAGGAAAAATTGCATGGCACTGATGTAACAAACCAGTGTTACAATCCATAGCTATGTCATTCTAAAATTCTAGAGATTTACATATCAGGTGGTATAAAAATATGATTGATAAAATAAATAACTAAATAAATAAAAACAACAAAACAGCTTTCTTGGCTGCAATGACTATTTTCAAGTCACTTGTTTGTGATATGCAACTACTATTGTTTTGGTTCAACTTTCCATCTGTTAACTGGAATCTGTTAAATGGAATGGAGCCTTCTGAGGCACGCTGGTATAAGTCTTAAGAATATTGTATGTCATAAATTTAAAAACTATATTCAAATATTAGGAATAATATGAATACAATACTGAGTGGTTTGTTGTTTTTTTATTACGCAGCTTGGAAAATTGACTAGGATTTTTTGTTGTTGTTACTTCTACCTTCTCTCATTGATGCTATTATTTAAATCCCCTAATACTAATTTATTTTCTTCTTATGTGGCTGTTTTTGTGTTTTCTATTTTTAATTTATTTTCTTAAAAATAGTCCCTCTCTCTACTAGGTTTCTGCACATTTCATTTTCTTCATTCCCCCCACACTCGCCAAATGGCTGTTCTGCAGATGAAAGTAGAAAGACAAATTATTCTCAAGTTTCTCTGTCAGCAATTTGTGCAGTGAATCCTGCTTACAACTCCTTGTGATTAATGTTAAATGCAGACATGGCATTATTAAATAAATAAATAAATAAATAAATAAATAAATAAATAAATAAATAAGGAATAATTACCAGAAGCAGTCCTTGGAGATACAAAGACTACATTTGAATTTCTGTACATTTAACGGCCTGGACTGAGCATTTTATCACATTTAGTTCATACCCTTAAACCAATGTCACAGTTAATGCATATTCAGCCCAAACGCTCAGTGGGAAGCAGTGGGTTTGGAGGCATGAACTAATATGGGCAATTTATTAATTATTATTTTTTAAAAGCTCAGCTTCAAATATGATTTATTTGTTCATAATAAGCAATACAGAATAATTCATTTTCAAAGGTGCCAAATGCCCTACAGAATACAATCTACTCTGGATCATGCCAAAGCCTTAAAAACTCTTTCATGCATTAATAAAATTGTTGGAAATTCTCTGTGGTGAGAGAATCCCGTTCTCATTATAGCAGAGTGCACAGAGGCACAACACAGCGGTAGTTTAGTTAGGCATGCATGTATGCTGAGAATAAAGGAACTTGGAGCCAATTCATAGTTTCAAATCAATATATAAGGCATTTATTAAGGAACTCCATTCTAGATAGGAAAGTGAGGAGTTAGGATCTCTAATCTATCTATCTAGCTGGATGCAGATGGATTCTGCATCCTCTCTGCACACATGGTGCAGGGAGAGAGGAGCTTGCCATGTTGCAAGGTAGAAGGGCAGGTAGGGAAGAGAGAGAGGAAGGAAGTTAATCCCTGAGAGTAGCAATCTACATTCCAAAGGGATAGTGCCAGAGCAGTGGAGAAGGGATGACCAATGTCTTGACCCTCTAGCCCTCTGACTTACTAGTCTGTCCTCCACTGTCTGAGACAAGAGACAGCACAAAGTCCTTTAACTTCCAACAAAAATAAGGGCAGATTTCAGAGGGTTTCAAAGCATAAAGGCTTCTTTTTGTCCTCTATCATTACTGGTCAGAGTGTAGCTTCAGAGCCTGTTTTCAGTGCCACTTTTAGCCCCCACAACCAATGAAGTAAAAATACAGATGGATACCTTGACTTGAGCCTGTGCAGTATCTTTTGTTTCTCACTGAGCAAATATAGTCAAATACCTTTAGGATCAGGGATAGAATGACTTTGATAAAAAGTTCAGCCCTGGGATTTCTATTTTGTCCCCCCCCCCCCCGGCCCACTGCAACTAAGCACAGTTGGTGCTTAATGCAATGTCATACTTGCTATGAAGAAGTGACATAGATAGGCAGCTAAGAGAAGAGGAAGGATAGCAAAGGTAAAGGGGAAAGGAAAATCCCCAAGGAATCAAGTAAGGCCTCATAATTCAGGGCAAGACAGAGAAAGAATGAAAAGATAAGACTAGACCCCTGCTAACTGGGCAAAGAGGCACCTTTTTAACATGGCGATTCTGTTTATTTAGCAGGGGGAGAGTAACTGGCCATATCCAGCCCCAGCACAGTACCTCCAGTGTCTGTTGCTGGTGTCTGTCTTATATTTCTTTTTAGATGGTGAGTGCTTTTGGGACAGGGAACCATCTTAATTAATTAATTATTTATTTGTCTCTGTAAACTGCTTTGGAAAAATTTTGTTGTTGAAAAGCGGTATATAAATATCTGTTTTTGTTGTGGATCCAGCTCATACTCTAGCTCATTATTGGGGTAAGACAAAAGCCCTGATAACGGTGCCACTAAAAAACTTAAAACTGGATGTTGATGGCAGCATGACCAGGTCAAGAATCCCAAAATAGAGAGATGACTTGCTTTCCTATTGGAAAGGTAGCTGGTCACTTTTCAACTGTTCATATTTAATAGGTATAGTACAGGATCTGCTTTCTGTGTGAAAAGATTGCAGGCCCATATCTCCTTGCTCTTTGAGATCAAGTTCAAAATTATTTTTTTGATTCCATCACCCATCAAATTGGTAGTCATTCCAGCAATGGTATTTTCTATAGCAGCCCTTAAATCATGAAGTCAACTGCCTATCAATGTGTCCAGATCCCATCGTTTGGCCCTTTCAGACAGTCTGGAAGACTTGACTTTTCAGTCAACCCCTTTGCAGTTAATGTCTCCTTTTGATTTTTATTGGGTTTTACTGGCTGCTAAATAGTTTTCTGGTTACCATTTTCTCTAATGGTTTTATTGATTTTCTGGATTGTATTTTGTGGTTTTAATTGTAGATCTCCACCTTGCGAATGATTGTATCGAGGTGTGTTATAGATCTTCCCAATACATACATAAAAGTATTAAATTTGAACCTTATACTAAGAATTCTGTGGAACGTTAAACATTAGCAAATTTATTATGGCATGAACATTTGTAGGCTGTGGAAGTTCATGCAGTAATAAACTCAGTGTTTTAAATTGCCAGAAGATTCTTTGGTCATTTTTAGCCTACTTTCTGAAGGGAAGAAGGTTGATGAGATCACCATGTCTGTGTGCATATGCGTATATGTCTAATAAATTATGCATTTACAATCCAATTGAAGCCAAATTCACAGCACATGGGCAGAGGGCCTCGGGGATCCCAATGGGTTTTTTGTTTGCTGATCTGCCATGTTGGTTCAAGATGGCAGCCACTCAAAATATAGACAACACCTCTTTGTAACCTATGTGCTGACAGACAGACACGAACCAAATTCACAGAACATGGGGTGGGGGGAATGCCAAGGAAGCGTCACCATGCTGAAAGAAGCTAAAATATGCTACATTAGTTCTACTTAGAACCACTTGTTACCTAATAGTAAACTTACTCACAAAAGTTATATGAATATGACTGGTCATGGTGCAGTAACAGGAACATTTATTGCAAATTATATTCAATGTCAAATTCTAATATTTTTGTATGAATATTTAATGACAGGCAGGACAATTGAATCTTAAGATGTGCCTTCTCTATGGTACAGAAGTTAAAATTTGAAAAATATTTTGGTGAGGAATGCACCAGATCTCTTGGAAGTAGCTTACACATTTGGTTAATTTCCATGTACCAAAATCATAAGCATACCTATTTTCTTCTCAGATGTGTTGGAGAATATATTAACTCAGTTCTGCCCCCTGCGATATATTATCAGATCTAGGATATCCCCTGGGAGCGTCATTAAACATCAGAATGAATTACTTTGCAAATATATATCACACACTGGGGCAATTCACACTACCTACCAGGTGGGCGGGCGGAGGGAAGGCTTCACGATCCTTGCCTCCCCCCACCCGACGATCATGCTGTGCTCAGTGGGAGCATGGAGCATGCTCCCACCTAAGTGCTAGTCTGTGCAGCATAGAGCAGGGCAGATTGCTTTGAGGCTGGGACTTGTCTCTGCCTCTGGGTATTCCACAATTCACCACATGCCAAGCACAGTGCACTGGGGGATTCCCCCAGGGGATGGGTGCTCTAGGATTCCCCAGGGGATGGATGCTCCAGACTCTTTTGCCCTTAGCCTGGGCGAAGAGTCAGGCTTCAGCGCTAGGTTTGCAACCTCTGGGATCCACGTAGATCCCAGCTGTTCGCATGGGCAGCCAAGCCCAGGCTTGGCTGCTTGTGAGAACAGCCTCATTACATCTGTCAGAATCCAGCCTACTGTGATTGGTAATCATTCAGAATTATTTTTAAATATGGCAACAACAAATAACCAGGACATTATGACAAACTTTTAAAGATGGTATTTGCTAAAGGTATGAACAATGCTGACGTACATAGGGCATGTTTATTTACCCCGAAGCTAGATTTTATTTGCACTGCTCCATAAGGTGAATAACAACAAAAGTCCAACCCCATCTAAAGAAAAGGAGGACTTGTTTTGTTTAGGATGACAAAAGCCATGGGGAACAATTGCATCCATGCAGTGTGCTCTTACTTATCATTGCTAATTCTAAAGCCAGTTGTTAAGTAAAACTAACATATTTGAATGGCATACACTGAAATTTGATTAAGTAACTGCCTTCAGTAACTTTCCATCCCTTGATGCTTTTAATTATCTCTTCTTCGTATTAGCAGGACCAAAAAACCCCAACAAAAAACCATTGAATTGCCCTCAGTAGAGTTATCTGTGGGAGGGCAAATGTGGTGCTTTCTGTCCAGCTAATATGGAGACAAGATCATTAAAAGCATCAAGGAATGGAAAATTACTTAAGGCAGCTACTTAACCAAATTTCAGCATATGCCATTCAAATATGTGAGTTTTACTTAAAGTTGTCAAGATTAGCACTAAGTAATCATTCGTTTCATAAATGCATTCATTCCTAACAACCTGTGTAATCTGATTAGTATCGTGTCACAAATAAATCCTGGAATTCTCTCCCCATGTGCATTGAGTATGCACATATTAAGATGCACAGAGACTGCCCCTTGGATCCAGGAGTGATAAAAAGAAAATAAGAACAGGCCTGCTGAATTGGGCCCAAGGCCCATCTAGTCCAGCATCCTGTTTCACACAGTGGCCCACCAGATGCCACTGGAAACCTACAGAAGGAGTTGAGGGCATGCCCTCTCTCCTGCTGTTACTCCCCTGCAACTGGTACTCAGAGGCATCCTACCTTTGAGGCTGGAGGGGCCCTCCAACTAGTAGCGGTTGATAGACCTCTCCTCCATGAGGTTATCCAAGCCCCTCTTAAAGCCATCTTGTGGCAGAGAATTCCACAAATTGATTATGCATAGTGTGAAAAAATACTTCCGTTTGCTGGCAGGGCATAACTATAGGGGGGCAGGGGGGGCACATGCCATGGGCGCCACCCCAGCGGGTCACGTGGGGGGCAACAAAAAGTGGCTTCACCCCCCCGCACCCCCCTGGATCACCCGCCGAGTGTGGCGGCGGGCGTGCGGCGGCGTTGGCGATGGCCTGTAGCGGGCCGAGCTGTGGCGCGGTGGGTCGCCCGCGGCGTTGGCGATGGCCTGGAGCCTGGCGTGCCTGCGCAGTTGGAAAGCAGTGCCGGGCCAGCAGGCAGGCTCGGCACCACTCTGCAGTAGTCCTCGGCGGGCGATCTGCCGCGCCGCCACTCGGCCCGCTACAGGCCATGCCAATGGCGCGGGCGACCTGCCGTGCCGCCACTCGGCCCACTACAGGCCATCGCCAATGCTGCGGGCGAGCCGCCGCGCTGCTGCTCGGCCCGTTACAGGCCATCGCCAAGGCCGCCGCATGCACACCGCCAAATCGCTGCCACCGCCGGCGATCTGCCGCCTGGGGGGTGCCGCGCCGCCACAAGGTATGTGGGGGCCGAGGGAGCGGCGGGGGGGGCGCCATTTCAGGGCCGGCCAGCCCTGGGCACCATTTCCCCCCGATACGCCACTGTTTGCTGGTCCTAAATTTCCCAGCAATAAGTTTCATGGGATAACCCCTGGTTCTAGTGTTATGTGAGAGGGAGAAGAATTTCTCTCTATCCACTTTTTCCACACCATGCAGGATTTTATAGATCTCTATCATGTCTCCCTGCAGTCGCCTTTTTTCTGAACTAAATAGCCCCAGGTGTTGTAGCCTTGCCTCATATGAAAGGTGCTCTAGGCCCTTGATCATCTTGGTTGCCCTCTTCTGCACCTTTTCCAGTTTTACAATGTTCTTTTGTAGATGTGGTGACCAAAATTGTACACAGTACTCCAGGTGTGGCCGCACCATCGTTTTGTATAAGGGCATTATAATGTTAGCAGTTTTATTTTCAGTCCCCTTCCTAATGATCCCTAGCATGGAATTGACCTTTTTCACAGCTGCTGCACATTGAGTCGATACTTTCAATGAGCTGTCCACCACGACCCCAAGATCTCTTTCCTGGTCAGTCACCGACAGCTCAGATCCCATCAATGTATACTTGAAGTTGGTTTTTTTTGTCCCAATGTGCATCACTTAACACTTGCCAACACTGAACCGCATTTGCCACTTTGTTGCCCACTCACCCAGTCTGGAGAGATCCTTTTTGAGCTCTTCACAATCCGTTTTGGATTTCACCCGAAAGAGTTTGGTATCATCTGCAAATCTGGCCACCTCACTGCTCACCCCTGCTTCTAGATCATTTATGAATACATTATCGGTCCCAGTACAGATCCCTGGGGGAGCCCATTCCTTACTTCCCTCCATTGTGAAAACATTTATACCTACCCTCTGTTTTCTGTCTGTCAACCAGTTAGCAATCTACATATGTACTTGTCCCCTTATCCCATAAATGCTAAGTTTTCTCAGGAGACTTTGATGAGGAACTTTGTCAAAAGCTTTTTAGAAGTCCAGGTATACTATGTCAACTGGATCACCCTTACCCACACACTTGTTGACACTCTCAAAGAACTCCAAAAGGTTTGTAAGGCAAGATTTACCTTTGCAGAAGCCATGCTAGTTCTCTCCCAGCAGGGCCTGTTCTTCTATGTGCTTTACAATTTTATCCTTGAGAAGTTTTTATTATCCCCCTTGATTCTTTTGGCTAAATGTTCCTCAAACTCTCTTTTTGCCTCCCTTATTGTCACCTTGTATTTCTTTTGCCAGAGTTTGTGTTCCTTTCTGTTCTCTTCATTTGGACAGTCCTTCCAATTTCGGAAGGAAGTCTTCTTTCCTTTTATGGCTTCCTTGACTTTACCAGTTATCCATGCTGGCATCCTCCTGGACTTAGTGGTACCTTTCCTCCTTTTGGGTATACAATCTAACTGGGCTTCTAGTATTGTGGTTTTGAGTAAACTCCATGCACTCTGGAGCAAAGTGACTCACCTGATTTTCCCTTTCAGCTTTCTTTTCACCATACTCCTCATTTTGGAGATGTTTCCGCTTCTGGAAGCAAATTTTGCATTCTTCTCCTCCAAAAGTGCTGTCCACTTGTATAAATATGTTCCCGAGGGCTGTGTGACCCTCAGCAATGTATTTATAAAAGTGGAAAGAGCTTTTGGAGGAAGAGGAGAGAAATGAAATCACCCACCACCCTGAGCCCAGTCCACTGCACAAGAAGCTTCCAGCACAGGAATCCTGATGGCTCCTTGTACACCTGCAGACCTCCTCCTGTTGCTGGAGGGCTGCAGAGAATGTCAGCCACTGATTAAATCCAAGGGAGGGCTGCAGAAAGGTATCCCTTTGCAGCAATTGCAGATAGCAAAATCTAGCAAGCTATGAATTTTGGACTGCTGTCTCATGCATGAGCAGCATAAAACCACTCCATATATATATATATATATATATATGAGAAAAACGGGATACCTTTTATGCCCCTATTCAAACAGCCACTATAGTGATACTGAACACAACATATATACTTGAAATTGACATGACATCACAATGGTTAGAATATGCCCATGATGGACACCACTGCTATTATGCGCCACTCAAACTGAACTGTTTTCACTGTGTTGCAACTAATGTATTCAAAGTGTCCTCTTCATTGATTCATTGCATATTTACTGTGGTAATTTTGTGAAAAGCCTGTGATGAGACAAAACAGGGCAGAACCTAGATTAAGCATTAATCCTATTGTACTTTTAGCCAAATTGCATTGCCTTTTATGTATACTATGTGCCATCTTTTAAAAAACCCAACTGCTTAGTATGCTGAAGGTGTAAATAGGAGTTTTAAACTAAGTATCAAACATGAACCTTCTCAGACATTTTGTGGTGATAGCTGTGTTATTATGAGCCTAATGATATCTACTGCACACAAGAATACATAGGTGTCGTGCTGAGAAACCAATGATCTTGCTCTCATTTTGACTGCAGGCAAAGAATATCTCATCAAAGCTATAAATTTCATGAGTCTGTTCCCAAATTTAAAACCCTTAAGGAAATGGCTTTTATGGTTCAATGGTTTTAAAGGGTTGTTCATACTTGGCTTTGTAACAAGGAAATTAATAGTTCTAAAACAATTCAGAATTATGCCATAGCTGCGTGCATTTCCATGCTGTTGCCTTTAGCATTTTGCTTCCTTTCCCAGAGAACATCACTGCAGAACCCACACTGAACTCACCATGGGGAAATATTTATTACATTCTATGATGGCACAGCAGAGCCATTTGGATAGGTAACAGAACTTGCTCATTGATTGCTATGTAAAAATTGTTTTCTTTAAGTCATATGAAATGGAGTCAGTTTCTAATCAACCTTCACAATTCACACCATGAAAACTATACAGAATAGCATCAGGGAGTTAGGATCCTTTAGCATGATGTAAAAGCATACTAATACAGCAGGAATGATATAAGATAGATTTTGCCAGGAGTCTAGAATAAAGATAAAGATCACAGTAACCAATTCAGATCTTTCCTTCTCTCTTGGGTGACTGGTATTTTTTTTAAAAAGTGTGAATAAACTCAGATTTGCCTGTGAATGCTGTTGGGGTAAATGTTCTGTTTTGCTGATATATATTTTTTAAATGTTCTAATTTGCAACATCTAAATATCCATTGTGTTGATGTTGACATGAAGAATCCTAAAACAAATGTTACTATTTTCTATTTTAGGTATCCACATAAGTCTGAAAGCCATGTGTCCAGGGATAAACAATTGAGTAAAAATGGTAATGGGCCTATCAACTGAAGCTCAGTCTAGAAAAGATGACGGTATTGTTGGTTCTCAGTGATCTTCTAGCTGTTTGAGATAAGTTGTACTTTTCCTGAAGGAACATGTTCATAGCTTGGATATCTTGTTTGATTTACTCCCTGTACTGGCCTGTGACTGTAAACGTATTGATTGAATGATTTGATCGGCCCCCTTACTTTGTGCCATAGACATTACTTGAGTATCCAAAGTGCCTTCCAGCAGCTTAGGCTTCTGTATCAGCTGCAACTCTTAGGAACACAGGAGGCTGCCATATACTGAGTCAGACCATTGGTCTATCTAGCTCAGTATTGTCTTTACAGACCAGCAGCAGCTTCTCCAAGGTTGCAGGCAGGAGTTACTCTCAGATCAGCTAGCTGGCTCGATAGACTCTGGGCTCCCCCTTCTTTTGAAGTCTACAGGTGTAAACTAGTACTTACCCCATGGTCAGACCATGCGGCTGTGGGATTTATTTGTAATCTCTCTGAGGTAATTCCACATGGTAAGCCCTTGTGGCGATTACACCCCAAAATGTTAAGTGATGAGTATCTCAAAGGTGTCCTTTTATCAGAACTGAGGCTACAGATCCCTTGGCTATTAGAGGCAGAAGATGATCTTTTGGGAGCCTGGGAGACACTTTAAAAGAGGGTGGGTTGCCGTACTAGGGCAGTGACCAGCCGGACATATAAGATAGGGGTCAAAAATTATCAGAAAGCGATCACCCAACATCTGAGGATTGTTGATAAGATGAACAGGGGAGAAGCCTTCAACGTGGAATCATGCCGCCGCTACAAAAAGACAATTGGGACATTTCAAAATGAGCTGCGGCACAGGCATTTAGAAAATAAGCGGTATCGCTTCAAAGGGTCTGTAGTTGAAAAAGGGGAGTGGGCAAAGGACAAGATGCATGCATCTAGTTTGACATTCCAAGGCCTGCAATTGGATGGAAGTAGCCCACTAATGGCTGACCCCCACGATATGTTAAAGATCATGGCCCAGTTTTATACAAACTTGTATGCATTGAAGGATATTTCTGTAAAGGACATTCAATCCTATCTAGATAGGTTCTGCAGTCTGAATGAATATGATCTCGACTATTCCCTTACTGAGGGGGGAAAAAGCTCTTTGACCCATCCTGTAACGACAGAAGAGGTCAGAGCAGTTATCTCAGCGGGAAAGAACACATCGGCCCCAGGGCCTGATGGTCTGACATGGCCTTTCTATAAGATTTACGCAGACCAGCTACTACCAGTTTTAGTAAAATTATTTTTGTCCTAGACTACAGGTGAAACTCGGAAAATTAGAATATTGTGCAAAAGTCCATTAATTTCAGTAATGCAAATTAAAAGGTGAAACTGATATATGAGACAGACGCATTACATGCAAAGCGAGAGAAGTCAAGCCTTAATTTGTTATAATTGTGATGATCATGGCGTACAGCTCATGAAAACCCCAAATCCACAATCCCAGAAAATTAGAATATTACATGGAACCAAGAAGACAAGGATTGTAGAATAGAACAATATCGGACCTCTGAAAAGTATACAGTGTACTGTGCTTGATTGGCCAGCAAACTCGCCTGACCTGACCCCATAGAGAATCTATGGGGCATTGCCAAGAGAAGGATGAGAGACATGAGACCAAACAATGCAGAATTGCTGAAGGCCGCTAATGAAGCATCCTGGTCTTCCATAATACCTCATCAGTGCCACAGGCTGATAGCATCCATGCCACGCCGCATTGAGGCAGTAATTGCTGCAAAAGGGGCCCAAACCAAGTACTGAATACATATGCATGCTTATACTTTTCAGAGGTCCGATATTGTTCTATTCTACAATCCTTGTCTTCTTGGTTCCATGTAATATTCTAATTTTCTGGGATTGTGGATTTGGGGTTTTCATGAGCTGTATGCCATGATCATCACAATTATAACAAATTAAGGCTTGACTTATCTCGCTTTGCATGTAATGCATCTGTCTCATATATAGCAATAGCAATAGCACTTACATTTATATACCACTCTATAGCTGGAAGCTCTCTAAGCGGTTTACAATGATTTAGCATATTGCCCCCAACATTCTGGGTACTCATTTTACCGACCTCAGAAGGATGGAAGGCTGAGTCAACCTTGAGCCCCTGGTCAGGATCGAACTTGTAAGCTTCTGGTTACAGGGCAGCAGTTTTACCACTGCGTCACCAGGGGCTCATATATCAGTTTCACTTTTTAATTTGCATTACTGAAATTAATGGACTTTTGCACAATATTCTAATTTTCCGAGTTTCACCTGTATGGGCGTTTAAATAGGTCCTTTGGGGACGGCCTCTTAATTCCCCCCCCCAAGAAAGGTGACACCACTATACCACAAAACTGGAGACCGATAACCCTCACAAATATCGATTACAGAATCTTTGCCAAAATCCTAAATAATCGATTGGCGAAACTGGCCCCTAAATTGGTCCACAGCTTGCAGACAAGCGCTATCTCGGGAAGAAAGATGACAGACTCATTGTATCTGCTGAGAGAACTTTTTTACTCTATACAGAATGAAAGTTGGAAAGGTCACCTCCTCTTATTGGATCAACTTAAGGCCTTTGACAAAGTGAACCACAATTATCTGTGGACATTGTTGAAAGCTAAAGGTATACCACCCCTATTTGTTACTTGGATACAGCTGCTCTATACGAATGCAAAGGTGACACCACAGATTAATGGATGGCGGGGCGACCTGATCATTTTGCATTCGGGTGTCCGCCAAGGATGCCCACTGAGCCCATTACTTTATGTTTTTGCCCTGGATCCGATCCTGATCAGGATTCAGAGAGAACCCCATCTGCAAGGACACTTGGTCTCTATCCCTCCGCCCTGTGGGATCTTCCCGGGAGGGAGAAGGAGGGAGAGTGATGGGATAGCCAAACCACCTGTCCACTCAGAACTGCATTCTGAGTTTAGGGTAAAATTTGTAGCTCATACTAATGATGTTACATTACTGTTATCGAATGAAAATGAAATACTTTGTAATATGTAATTCCTCTTCTGGGAATATGGCAAGATCTCGGGCTCAGAATTAAATGCTGACAAAAGTGTATTTGTTAAAATGGACCCCGGACGCCAGCAACTCTCGTGCCTACCCATCTCTGAATGTAAAAGCAAAGGGGCCCCAGAGTCCAAACTGAAGTGGGTAGATGCAGTAAACATTTTGGGGATTGAATATGGGATTAAGGAAAAAGTCTGGGGGGGGGATGGACATATTGGGAAGAGAAAGTAATGCTTAAAATCACCATATGGAAAAATGGAGCCTTGCCATGTACCAGAAAGCGGTTTACATCCAGACTTACCTGATACCCCCGGTGCATAACCTGGCGGTAGTCTATCCTCCCCCGCTCGATCTCCTTCGGAGAGTTGAAAGCCAGATCTTCCGTCTAGTATGTCACACAGCGTCCTTCCTTTTGGCCCGTGCGGTAGCATTAAAGAAGGTTGAGCGGGGAGGCCTAGCCCTACCTGCCCTGCAACCCTATTTTGTAACTGAATTCATGTCCTACAATTTTGGAAACTGGATTTTCGTGAATGTCCATAATATGTCCAACCTCCCGCAAAAAACCTGGGTCTCGCTTTTCGCTCTGCGTTGGCGCAAGTCAGCATGGGGCATAGCATGGTGGGGGAAAGGATCTTTCAATGGCAATATCACACAAGTATTAAAAAGAGAACACCCGGACTACTTGAGAGATTTGTTATTCACACTTAAAAAATGGAAGGTTGAACCGGATCTATTTAAAGGATCCTCCTCAGTTAAGCAGCTAAGGAAAACAATTTATGGAGAGATTCTAGAAGTGGGTTTCTTAAAACCTGATTTAGAACGTAAACGCTACAAACACCGCACTTCACAGTACTTGTTGCAACCCGATCACCCTATCGCTCTTTAAGGAGAAATAAGTCCCTTTCCATTTATGGGAAACAAGGTGGCGCTTATACCACCAAGTACTACCACTTAATGCGGCTAAGCCATGGCTCCCAGAGGACGAGCAAGAGTGTCCTAAAATCACCTGCAAACAGAAAGCTAGTGAGCTAGGTAAAACATTCAGGGAAACCCACTCACATTTCTTAAAAGAGTGTGTGGTAGCCAAAAGAGTGTGGCAGGGAGTAAGCAAGCTGTTAGAGTGGCCTGATTTGGAAAAACAGACTTGGGAAGAACTAACCTCGGGTTTGAGCGATAGAACCTCTTTTCGAGGTCCCAGAAAGAAACCTTCAAGGAAACGGGACGGAACGGGTGCCCTCATACTAGGGAATTGGAACGTTCCCCTTCTCGTAATCAGGTTAGTAAACCTGTATGTCATTTATGCAATGCTCCTGCATAGGAATAGGGAGGGAAGACGCGACCAAGAGATTCACGCAGATGAGACAGTAAATCTCTTCTGGAAAAGTTTGTATGGTTATGTGCAAAAAGACAAGAGTATCTCTTCTAAACAGCAATGGGACAAATTTTGGAAATGGACGTTGGACGTAACTCCCCCCCGATTACCTGATGTGCCTTGTAATCCCCCACCCCTGAGTTACAGTACTACTGTACCTGCATATACTTCATAACCTTGTGGGTTTCCAAATCCTTGTGTGTAAATCTTTGTAGATATATCATGTACAAATAACCACTTCGTATATAATTGTGCTTTGGCAACGTACTGTATGCTTTGGTAGTTTGTTGGTTCAATAAAAAATCTTGTCCTATATTGGAGAACCCAGGGAAGGAACTTGAAACCCTCTGCTCTTCCCAGAGCGGCTCCATCCCCTGAGGGGAATATCTTACAGTGCTCACACTTCTAGTCTCCCATTCATATGCAATCAGGGTTGATTGACCCTGCTTAGCTAAGGGGACAAGTCATGCTTGCTAGCACAAGACCAGCTCTCCTAGACAAATAGCCTGGCCACAATTATCCATGCACTGGTAACATCCAGACTACTGCAATGCACTTTACATGGGATGTTTTTGAAGACTGTTTGGATATCTAAAATGGCTCAAAACAGAGAAGTTAATTTTTAGCTGGAATGGCGTAGCAGGGAAATCACTTGACTAGCAAACCAGAGGTTGCCGGTTTTAATCTCCACTGGTATGTTTCCCAGACTATGGGAAACACCTATATCGGGCAGCAGCGATATAGGAAGGTGCTGAAAGGCATCATCTCATACTGCGCAAGAGATGGCAATGGTAAACCCCACCTGTACTCTTCCAAAAGACAACCACAGGGCTCTGTGGTCACCAGGAGTCGACACCGACTCAACGACACACTTTACCTTTACTTTGGAGGTTTGAACATCTCTCACCATGAAAATAAATACATTGGCTATTAGATTTTGTTGTTTGTGGTATTGTTTTGGTTTGCTCCTTAGGGCCTTTAAAACCTTAAATTGGCTGGGACTAGGATACCTAAAGGACTAGTTCCTTCCATGTGCACGTGCCTATTTAAAATTGCCTGTCTATTTAAGAGTTGCATCAGACGGGTGCACCTGCCTTCAGAGTCAAGGCAAGTGGCAAATGCAAAAAGAGCTTTTCAGGGGTAACAGTCTGCCTTTGGAATGCCCTCTCAAAACAGATAAATGAGATGCCTTCATTATTGTTATTGGATACATTCTTTTAAAAAATCAAATAACTACAAAATGTAATAGGGAAGGAGTCCAAAATAATATTGTTATTCGTGGTAATATCATCATTAAAATGTATTACAGCAAATTGGCCCACAATATATTAATGGTAATAGACCTCTCTGTGGGGTCCACGTGCAAGCTGTATCCTGGAGAAGTATTATCACATCGTTCACATAATACTTGCCAATTGAGAATTATGAAAGTATCTTGCAGTACAGGAACTAGAGTATGTGATTATTGAGATTGCTAAAGCTGCACCTTCCAGAAAATGGAGAGCGAGGGCTATTGCTAATGGTAGAGCATATATGCATGCAGAAGGCTCCAGATGCAATACCTGAGATCTCCAGTTAAAAGAACACAAACCTGTACCTGAGGCCCCCGGAGAGCTATTTCAGTCAGACGAGACTATTTAGGGCTAGATGAACAAATGTCCCAATTAAGTACAAGGCAGCTTTAAGTATACAGTGGGAAAGTTCAGCAGTATGTGTCGCTTAAAACTCACTACATTCCCAGTCGTCAGTCTCTGGCTTCTATCAGAAGTGTGACCAAGGAAAAGTAAGGGGATATGTTCTGCACACAGGCTTCTGTGATAGAAATACACTGTGCATGGATGCAGCCTGCAGAGTGGTAGAACAGTTCACCTTTTTCTGTTGCCATTGAAGTCATCAATGGCAACAGAGTGGTAAGCAGGGAACACCTTGCTGGCTCATACCTGGTCCTGCTCTTTACTCGGCTGATGCTTGCCCTTTCAAAATTGTTCTAAAATTCTCTTCCTAAATTAGATTTCAGATACAAAATATCATAATGCTATTTTGAGAACCAGCGTGGTGTAGTGGTTAGAGTGCTGGACTAGGACTGGGGAGACCCGAGTTCAAATCCCCATTCAGCCATGAAATTAGCTGGGTAACTCTGGGCCAGTCACTTCTCTCTCAGCCTAACCTACTTCACAGGTTTGTTGTGAAAGAGAAACTCAAGTATGTAGTACACCGCTCTGGGCTCCTTGGAGGAAGAGCGGGATATAAATGTAATAATAATAATAATAATAATAATAATATTTTGCTACATAACAAAATTTTAAATACAACCTACTTCAGACATGGGGGTGGTGGGGATGAGTCAGTGTTCACTTACAATGCAGCAATACCATTGAGTTCTATGTACAACTAAGTATATTTACATAATGCAACAAGAGCAGTGTCATTAAATGCAAATTTAAGGGTCTCACCAAACATCCCCTTTGAACCATCAGTATAGTTAGAAGAAAAATGGACAACAGTTGTTTTATTTTGAAGTGGCATAAACATTCAGAACAAAGATTAGGGCACCATGCATCTGTGAAGCCATTCAATGGAAAAAGAGCCAACACGGACACATATTTGCTTGCCCATTATTCCAAGACTGATGCTTGAAAGTGTAGGTAAGAGACATCATTCTTGGTAGATGCATTTTGATGTCAGATAATTTAAAACATGCCAATAGTCCAACCCAGAATTCAGTAAAAAAGAAAAGTAAAGGTCAACATGATGAATAAATTTTCTGCAATATGTGATAGATTTAGTTCTGCTCCTGTTAGGTTCTTAACTGCAGTACTCTAGGTTGCTATGAAGATAAATCAGATTATTTTTGGTTTTGGAGAAACTACACAAAGCAGCCTTAGAGAGAATTAAAAACCTCAAAACTACACAAAGCAGTCTTAGTGTGATCTATACATTTGCTTTCCTAGGGAAGTGGTAGCAAGGCTAGATCAAATGAAAAAAATTCTAGCTAAAAGGACAAATAAATGCTAAAAAATAAAATTAAAAAACAGGAATTAGGGAAGCTGCAACTTTCTATGTAAGATTGATCACAGAAGATCATGTTAAGAAAATGTGATGAATTGTTCAAAAGACAAGTAGATTTTGCAGAGTTTTTCTGCAAAAGCAAAAGAGTGTGATTACCCTCCCTAATTATTACTTTTATTTTAGGTAACAATATTGTACAGTTAAAGATTTATTTAAATGTGTAGTAATCTGAAATAGATGCTGAGTGGTGTTTGGTCTTTCAGGATTTATATTAAATGATGGAATGAAGAATCCCCAAAACTGTCCATAGTAAAAATTATGAAATGAGGACCACACTGCCCTTCTGCCCATACCACTCAAATGTTTAGACACTGGACAGCTTTTCTTTTGAACTTTGAAAATTCATATTTTCATATCATAAATGTCACCAAGAGCCAGTTAAACAATTCCCAAATGCAACATACATTTTAATTTCCAATGTTGTTTATTGACAATGTTCTGTACTTTTTACAATGAGACACATCAATCAGAGTGGCACTACTTGAAAATATTCCAAGATGACAGTAATTTCTATTTTTTTGAATTTTTGTGTTCCAGGCTTGGCTCTTGAGGAGGGTCTTCCCCTTCAGCTTCATTTTCGTCTTCCTGTAAAATAAAAATGTAAACTGTTTTAGGGATCTTTAGAAGCATGCATGTGACTTCTTGCCTGTGTGTGAAAATATACCTTCCCGAACAACTGTTTGAATGACCTATCAATTTATTAGTTCAGTTTATAGGATACTTTTCAACTTCACAGTTCTCAAAGCAGCATACAAGCAAAGTTAAAACAATAAAATGAATTTAAAAAACCAGCAATAAAATAATAACAGCAAAACCAAACAGGACACAGCATAAAATAAGTACAGTTAAAATAACCAAAAACACCCAACAGCATAAAAGCTTAAAGGTCGCAGAAAAATAAAAACATTTTTACTGAATTTGAAAAGAACAAAGGGTGCAGATCTGTTGAGTTACATGCAGGAGGAATCTCTACAGAACTGTGGCCATAATCATGAATATACTTTTCCTAGAAGGTGAAAATTTGATTTTCCTATGGAAGCCAATAACTGGGCATCATCACAATATCTTAATTTTCCAGGGGTTAGGGGGATATTTATAATCTATTAAATATCCTGGACCCAGACAATATAGGGCTTTAAAGGCTGAATTTGGGCCAGACACTAGCTAGAAGCCTGTGGGGCTCTTTTAGAGGTGAGCAATTCAGTTCAACCTCAAATCAATTCGGGTCAAATTGGGGGTAATTTGCAGATGCAACCCAACTCACCCTCAAAATAGAGGGCGAGTCTTCCCCCGATTAGGGGAAGAAGAAAATCACCCTCAATTTTACCCGAATCAATTTGGGTGATTCAAATGCCATTTTGAGGCCCATTTCCTCAGCAAAACAGTCCTCAAAATGGTATCCCCCCACAAGAGACTTAGCACATCAGCTCGCCTTGGAGGACTGGTCTATCCAGGCAGACCAGTCCTCCAAGGTGGGCTGATGCACCAGATCCGGAGCAGAGGCAGCCAGCCAAGCTGGCTCTTTTCGACGAATCAGTTCAAGGGCTCTGTGATTAGATTCGACCTTGCAGACAACACTACCAGAGTGACCAAAGCACTTAGACCTGGAACCTGGTTGAAAGAAATCCAGAAAATCCATTTAATCCCAGAAAGCCTGAAACTACCACACCACCCTTTGTCTACCATTTTGTCTAAAAAGGAATGTTTGAAACTAATCTGTAATTATTTTAATTCAGGATCCAGAAAAGTTTTTAAAGAACAAGAAACGCCAAGGGCAGTACAACATCTTTTCTCAGTACTATAAACATTTTCCTTTGCTCAAGGAGGCATTCATTGTATCAGCTGATGTATCTATGATAGTGTATCGGCTGATACACCAGCTGCATCCATTTCTTGAAACAGATGACCTTAGAACAGTAGTACATCTGCTGGTCACCTCCAGACGTGATTATTGCAATGGGCTCTATGAGGGGCTGCCTTTGTACATAGTCTGGAAACTGCAGTTGGTCCAGAATGCGGCAGCCAGAGGTTGGTCTCTGAGTCATTTCAGAGAGCCCATATCGCTCCTACCATAAAAGATCTACACTGGTTGCCAATAAGTTTTCAGGCAAAATACAAGGTCTTGGTTATAACCTATAAAGCTCTAAACAGCTTGGGCCCTGGGTATTTAAGAGAATGTCTTCTTTGCTATGAGCCACACTGCCCATTGAGATCATCAGGAGAGGTCCGTCTGCAGTTGCCACCGGCTCGTCTGGTGGCTACTCAGGGATGGGCCTTCTCCATTGCTGCTCTGGGGGCTTGAAACACTCTCCCTGCTGAAATAAGAGCCTCCCCATCTCTTACAATGTTTAAGAAGGCAGTCAAGACACATTTGTTCACCCAGGCTTTTAATTAGATACTGTTTTAATAGTTTGATTTTTAGTAGTTTTAATGTTTTAACCTTTTTGTTTGTTGTTTTGTTGTGAACTGCCCAGAGACTTGCGTTTTGGGCGGTATACAAATATGTTAAATAAATAAATAATGCATAAATAAATTAGTTGACCAAGGCCACCCTCCTGGCAAACTATTATTAGCTAGGGTGCATTGGATGGTTGAGCAGACATGAACTCCTTAGCAAATTTATAATACTAGCTGACCCCGCACAGAACATCTGTGCAGTTGTGTACTGAGCCTGTGACATCCCCCCGGAGCTCGCTCACCCTCCCTCCCGCAGCTTGCTCACTCGCCCTCCCCCTGCAGCTCTCTCGCCCTTCCCCTGCAGCTCGCTCGCTCTCCCCCGCGGCTCGCTCTCCCCCGCAGCTTGCTTGCTCGCTCTCCCCCCCTCAGCTTGCTCGTTCGCTCTCCCCCCGCAGCTCGCTCACCCTCCCCCGCAGCTCGTTCGCTCGCCCTCCCCCCTGCAGCTCGCTCTCTCGCCCTCCCCCCACAGCTCTCGATCTCGCTCTCCCCCCCCGCAGCTCTCCCCATTGGGCCGGCTAGGGCCAGGCCATCCCACCACTGCCTCCCACCTTCTACTCCCAGCTGGTAGGGCTTTGCCCACCATCTGCCCACCTCCTCACCACTGCCATCATTTCTCCCCACCACCGCCTCCTCTTCCTGGCTGACGGGGCTTCACCCGCTGTCCACCCACCTCTTTTGGACGGAGGGGCTTTGCCTGCCAGCCCTCCACCTCTGCATCCTGACCGCAGCCATAATTTCTCTCCGCTTCAATGCTGGAACTCTTGCACACTCTAGAGCATCTGCGCGTTAGTACTTGATTGCTCCCCTCACCTCAGAGATCTTCCCACCCTCACCTCAGAGATCTTCCCACCCTCACCTGGTCTGCACTCCTGCTCCTCCTCCATCCCGTTGCTTCCATCCTCCTCACCCTTCTTGGTCATGGCTGCAGCACTGCTGCTGCCTATTGGCGAAGCTGCAGCCCCCTATCCCCAGAGACCTCCCTACCCTCACCCGAGCCCCACTCCTGCTCCTCCCCCCAGGAGCAGCAGCAGTGGTTGACCGGGTAGTTCCTCGCTGCTGCCACCACCATAGCCGCTCGTTCCCCTCAGGCTGCTGACAGGCCCAGGCCCATCCCTTGCCTGCCTGCCTCCCTTTGACAATGGCCTCGGTAGCCCCAAACAGCAGCAGTGGTTGCCTGGACCATTCCTTGCTGCCAGTGCCGCCATGGCCACTCATTCCCCTCAAGCTGCTGACAGGCTCAGGCCCATCCCTTGCCCTTCCTTCTGTCTCTCTTCCCCCTCCCTTCTTTTTCTCTCTCTCTCTCCTCCACTTTTTCCCCTCCCTTCATGTTTTTTCTCCCTCCCTCCCTGAGTTAAAAGATTTTGTTCATTTACACAACTGCATCCTCCTTCTCCTGAAGGGGCTCTTTCCTCCCTCAAGACCTGTCTTTTTGCAGCCCCCTGCCTGCTCTCCTTTTATATCCAGAACATCTTCTGACCAGTAACAGCTGCATTCCAACTGACCTTAACCATCACAGGCCCCTCCTCCTTATCTGCATAGGGGATCCCCACTGCCCAATCACCATGGTGCTTCTGCTTTCATAGGCTCCTTCTCCCTATCTGCTTATGGAATCCCCACTGCCCAATCAGGTGCTTCTGCTTGCAAACTCAGCCAATCACCTCCTTCCCACCACGTCGCCACTCATGGCCCGTCTTGCTCCTTCTTCCTATCTGCATATGGAATCCCCACTGCCCAATCAGGGTGCTTCTGCTTGCAAATTCTGCATATGGAATCCCCACTGCCCAATCAGGTGCTTCTGCTTGCAAACTCAGCCAATCGCCTCCTTCCTACCACGTCACCACGCATGGCCCGTCTTGGAGAAATAATAATATAGATATTCATAATTTTCCTTCCTAAAAGAAAATGTAAATGCTAACACTGAAGACAGGCATGCCAATCTCCTATCTAATCCAGTTGCTGCACTTAATAGGAAGCCAGTGTTATGGTTATGATTGACTCATTTATTAGCTGCTCTGAGAAATTCCATAGACGGTGGAATGGGAAAATATTAAAAGAAAAGGACATTTGGCATATCTTCCCAGATCATGGCCAGAGGTTTTCAGTGAATAGTTTTTAAAATGCAAGAACTACCCTTGTACTTAAAAATTACTTTTGAACAGCATCTGCCACTGGGAAAGAAGAGTTTCATTTTTGGAGACCAGATATGTTTTCTTCACTATTTGATAAAAGACAATAAATTTAACTTCAGAGACACTTTATGTGCTGCAGCATCGTATTTTTGTCCCATCTAGCAAGGTTTCTTGACAGGTCTGCCAATTTTCCAATTACTTGTACCGCCATATGTTATCTGAAGATCAGTCAGGTCTAAAATAGGAAACATGAGCATGTCAGGCAACAGCATGCTTACAATATTCTACAGCTTCAGCTTTAGGATTTAGGCTCATAATTCATGGCAAGCTTCTTTGGAGCACCCTGAATAAATGAAGTGACATCACAATGCCAACTTCCATAGGAATAAATAGTACCTTGGGTCCAATGCTAAATGGTGACCTCTAAAGAATTAATTATGGAAGCTGGAACACAAAATTCAGGGAGGTCCTCAAAAACGATTCTTATAATAAATAGGCCTTGACTGCATTAATTGTGTGGTGGTCCCATTTGATATTTTAAACATTGTTGCAGGCTATTAAAAATACAGATTTGAGTGCAACAATCAGATCTAAATGAAAACTGGTTATTATGAGCCAAGAGAAAATAAGGAATAATTCAAGCTGTTATATTGTGTCACTTCACCATACCCAAGATTACCATAAAACTCCATTAAGATGTTTGCAAAATAATCTAGGTACCTACCTACTTGAAAACATCTGCAATCAAAAGTTTAGTAATGTTTTAATATTTTAAACAGAGAATCCCAGAAGCTAGAAATATTCCGTATATCACCAGTCGGTAACTCTTTCCTTAACCTGAAATCTTGTGCACACTTTCTCATGTGTGTCTTATTTAAATAAATGTGATATATCTGCAGTGGTGGAGGAAGCCGGCCGGCAGCCCGTGCTCCTCCTGCCACAGCAGCCCTCCCGCCACAATGTCAGACGCAGGGGGCACAGCTTCACTTGCAAATGGGGAGCTGGCCAGGAGCTGCTCTCCCTGCCTTTAAAGGCAGGGAAAGTGTTCCTGGCTGCGCTGTGAACGCGGTGCAGCCCTGTTTGCAAGCGAAGCCATGCCCCCTGCGTCTGACATCAGACACAGGGGATGTGGCCGGGGCGCCAGGCGCGGCCTGATTGGCAGCAGCCTGAGTTATTTGAACCGGTTCGCTCAATGGTGGCTCCGCCCCTGTGTATCTGAAATCTGCTTAACAGGACTGCAACTAAGACTCTCTGTGCAGTTTTGGATAACCTCCCCCCTCCCCTTTGCACTTTAGGAAGCATTTGTTCCTTGTATACAGCATATTTAACTGGCACTGTTTCTAAAGTCATTAGCAATGTTTGAACTTTCAGCTAAATGGACTATTTAGGCTAATTATCAAGGAATGATGCTGAACAGACTGAAGATTAAACATGTTTAATGTATTTGCTTTACTAATTACCATCTACATTCAATATAGCTTTGCATCCTAAAGGAACTCACATGATCAGGAGTTAATGTGTAGGATTTGTTCACTCTCACACTTGCATTATATACAAATGAGATTTCACCAGGATAGAACACTACCCTTAATGTGTTTAAACAGCAGTAGAATCATTAATAGAGAGAAATAAGCTACAAATAGTACAGTTTATTTCAAGTTGAGTCAAATTCAGATGAGGCTGACTCGAACATGGTTTTTTTGGTTAAAGTTTAATTTGACACCCTTTAGCTGGTAATGCTTCCTTGGAGTCAATTGACACAATTTGAGCATGTGAATGTGAGACATGTGGGTGTGAGTATATTTTATGTGTACATATACATACACACAGTGTTGCCAGACAGCCTCTTCCTCCTCGCTAGAGAAACTCCAGCTTCGGATGGAAGCAAGGCTCAGCAAGGCAAGGACAAGCGCTTGATGCCAGGAGGAAAGCTGGGCCCTGTTGGCTCATACAGCTGTGTCATGCAAATCCTGAACAAGTACAAAAACACTGGAAAAGAGGACACACCCACCTGGAATTCCATACATTCCTAATGAAGTCAGATTTCCTCATTCCGCAAACAGTTTTAAAAAGACAAGAGACTACCCCTTTGAGGCAGGAAAAACACATTCCAGAATGCAAATAAGGTCACAATTCTGTTATGTAGTGTCAGCACAATAGGACCCCTTTTTTTGTATGTCCATCTGAATATTAACTACCACACCTCCAGGATCCTGCACTGGAACCTTCCCTTTGTCCCCTACACATTTCCAAGTTTTCCTACCTTTGTAAGGTTTAGAAGACAAAATCCTATAAAAAGCCTCTGCCCTCAGTTGCAGAAGTCTTCGTTGTGGGAGCTTGTTGGCACATGCTGCCTTCTGCTGCTCAGAGGTCTGTACAGCTAAGCATTCACCTGGGTACTCAAACCTTTAGTCTTAAGTTAACTGGACTGCTGAGTTGGAATGCTGGACTGCACAGTCCAGAACCTCTGAGCTGAACTAAAATCACCACCCTTCAGCATTTGTTGTGTAGGCCTGTTGTGGGAAGACCTGCACAAGACTTCTCTGATCACTCTTGGGTTCCAATCTACATAGGCCTGTCATGGGCTAGTCTCTGTGCTTGACTGCCTAAGAGTCCCCTGGACTTTGGAGTGACATCTTTGAGCTACTGAGGCTGGGATTGTTGTTTGTGTGATTGCTTCTTGCTGCTAATTCATGTGTCTGACTGCCTAGTGATCCCCTTTGCCAGCTGTGGCCATGCAGAATGTCACAGACCTTGGAATTTGGTGCCAAGCTGGCATTGTGCCACTTCTCCATGCCTGCCACATTATCAAAACCTTTGCGTCCGAGACCCACCGCACTGTGTATAAAACAGAAGATTAAGAACAGGTCTCTCTTTTTGCTGTCATTCCAATGCCTGCCAATCACTATGATATAAGAGCCTTCACTCCCTGCACAACTGTGATGGTATCAAAGTTGCCAATGACCAAGTTTTATGTTGTGCCTCCCCATTTTATATATTTTTTAAACAAATAAATGTGTTTGCAAAAGCCTCGCTTGAGTCTGAGGCTCCTCTGGGGTTGTCTCAGTGTTCTCCTGCCTCTGTTTATATTGTCATTTGTTATTCATGCTTGCAAATTCAGTTTTGAGCAAATTCCCTCAAGCTGGTCCAAAAGTATAGATACACTCATAAATGTATATATGTATCACCAACCACAGTAACCAGAAACACTAAAAATTATTGTATGTGAACCAGCAGATCACCAATATAAGCTCAGTAATTTCCATAATTGTTGCTGCTAGGATATTATTTAATTTTTAAATTTAGAAGCCACCCTTTAAAAAGAATGCTTTTTAATAGCACCATAATAATCAGAATTGCTGTATCTTTGATCTGCTGGTTCACACATTATGTTTTTCTATTCAAGTGCATAGCTGGAGAAGGTCAACAGTGCTCACTTGGATGAAAAATGTATGTGTCAACTGGTCTTGATTGTATGCTTCTCCTTATCCTCACTAATACAGGCTCTGGCAGAAACAGATTCAAGCTAGTGACAACCCAGTAAAGGAATCCTAAGCCTGCTTAGATGGCTGAGAGTGCTGATCCCTGTCAACTGTGCATCTTTTTTTTTTTTTTTTTGGTAGTGCAGAATTCTTTGGCAAGGGAGCCATAGCTGGATGGCTCTGCTCTACCTGACAAATGCAGAGTTCTGCTTCAGGTAATACAATGCATATGTCTGCTAAAAAGGGTTTATATGGTCAAGTCATAAAACAACACAATTCAAACACAAGTATAGTAAGTATTATAGAGTTTTATCAAGGCTCATATTTGAAAGATTTTCAAGCTAATGATGTGCTCTTATTTTCATAAAAGTAACAGCAATGTCAAAATATCCTTCACTGCTAGGGTATCTTAGAGCAGGGATTCCCAATGGTACCAAAGGCCATTGTGGTCGGGGAGGATGGGAGTTGTCATCCAACATCTTGGGAACCCCTGCTTTAGAGAGTCTGAGGACCAATATTGGTGATGGGGTGGGATATCCATTGTATCACTTGACTGTTAAAGAATAGTCAAGAAACACAACAATGGTCCACAAAAATGATGGGATGGGCCAATGCCTGTACCAGCTATCTTCTGGTTTCTGAGTTTTCAGGTTTATCCTGGTCCTGGAACAGCACAAATTGCTTTCAGTTATTGTTTGGCTTGTATTTGCAGAATTTGTACAGCTTTTACAACAGTGACACACATAGATGGTCTGACTGATTTGGGGTTTTGTTTTGAAAGTTCTTTTATCATGTCTCCTGACATCTTATTGCAGAGATGTTTTGCTTTAATTAAAATACTATTTTCCACACTTGCACTAGGGATGTGCGGTTCGGATCCGGACCGGTTCGTCCGAACCGGTCCGGATCCGGCGGCTCGATCCCGGACCGAATCGGGCCCTTCCGGGGACCGAGCCGGACCGAATTCGAGCCGGTTTGGTACCGAACCGGCTCGGGTTTCCCGAACCGGTTCGGGAATGAAATTGAGTCTCTGGAGTGTCTCTTTAAAGTTCCAAGTGTGTCCTCCATTTTGTGTCTCCTTCCCGAAACTTTTGCTCCTCCTTGCATCCATTTTGTGATGCTATTTCCAGGCATTGTATTGGCTGCGCTATTGATCCTTGATTGGCCAGAATGAGTCCTTTGGTCTGGTAGGCTGCTTGGCTGTTGCACTGTTGAGAGCTGGCACCCTGTTGGCCGTGGGGGGAGTGCAAAGGTGGGGGCTCCCAAAGGAGGGAATTTCAAACCTATATAAACCCAAGCCTCTTCTCTGGAAACTTCTCTTGGCTGCAGTTGTGGGATCATCTCTGAGACCTGCTTGCCCTTTGCTGGCTGCTCTGGTGTCTCTGTGAGTCCTGACTGTGTCCTGTGTCTCTCTGTGTGTGCTCTGTCTAATCCTTTGTCCACCTGCCCTTTGTGACTCTCTGTGTGTCTCCTCTCTCTGTCTGTCTCTTGTCTGTATACTGTGTGTTACTTCACTTTACTTTCTTCTTAATTTCCCCCAATTTTCCCTGTTCCTTGTCTGTCTGCTTTTCTCCCCCCTCCCCCCCTTTCCCTTCTCATCCTTTGGGCCTACCCTCCCCCTCCCCCACTCCCACCCACTGCATCCTCATTGCTTTAAATCTTCTTCCATTAATTATTGCTCTTTGTCCTGCCTTGTTTTTGTCCAACTTTTTGATTTTCACATTGCATTCCATTGGTTTCATTTATATATTGCTTGCTGGTTTTGCTTAAATTGTACCATTTTGTTTGTTTCTGCTGACTGCTGCTGCCCTGCGAGTTGGTTCCCTGAATCCCTCCCCCCCACCCCCAGAGGATTCTGTTGTTGTTTCTTGTTGTCCCATATAATCAGTTTTGGTTCCCTGCTCCAAACTTGCCCCTCCAAGTCCAACCACACCCCACCCCAACCCCACCCCATCCAGCCTTCTCCCAAGTTTGCTGCTGCCAAACAGAGTCCAGTTTTCTTTGCTTGGTTCCACTTATTCATTTGCTATTATTAATTTGCAGCAATTGTGGTTTCATTGTCTCTGTTCACTTAGTGGCCCCCCTCAGAGTCTGTGTTTGGTTCCCCCTCCCCACACCCCCACCCCCAAGTTTTTTCTGCTGGTTATAGTCTTTCTTTTCATTTTTTTTAAACTTCTGGCTTGTGTTCTCTTGATATATATTGCTTTATATATTTTGCTACCCTCCTCCTCCTCCTCCCCCCCCTGCCTGCCCCCCCACCCTCCCTCCTCCCAGACCCTAGCCCAGGCCCAGCTCCTCCCCCAACCACCCCATCCAGCCTAATCGCTGCTGCTGCCCGAGTTGTTCCAGTTTCTCCTTTGCTGTTTGTTGTTGCCCCCTCCCCTTCCCCCCAACACCCCTCTGCCACACACTAGCCCCCAACCACACACACCCTCTCTGCTCCCCCCACCCCACCTCTTTTCCTCCTTGCCCCTGACTCTCTCCACTTACCCCAGGCCCCCTGCCACACACTAGCCCCCAACCACACACACCCTCTCTGCTCCCCCCACCCCACCTCTTTTCCTCCTTGCCCCTGACTCTCTCCACTTACCCCAGGCCCCCTGCCACACACTAGCCCCAACCACACACACCCTCTCTGCTCCCCCCACCCCACCTCTTTTTCTCCTTGCCCCCGACTCTCTCCACTTACCCCAGGCCCCCTGCCACACACTAGCCCCAACCACACACACCCTCTCTGCTCCCCCCACCCCACCTCTTTTTCTCCTTGCCCCCGACTCTCTCCACTTACCCCAGGCCCCCTGCCACACACTAGCCCCCAACCACACACACCCTCTCTGCTCCCCCCACCCCACCTCTTTTCCTCCTTGCCCCCGACTCTCTCCACTTACCCCAGGCCCCCTGCCACACACTAGCCCCCAACCACACACACCCTCTCTGCTCCCCCCACCCCACCTCTTTTCCTCCTTGCCCCCGACTCTCTCCACTTACCCCAGGCCCCCTGCCACACACTAGCCCCAACCACACACACCCTCTCTGCTCCCCCCACCCCACCTCTTTTTCTCCTTGCCCCCGACTCTCTCCACTTACCCCAGGCCCCCTGCCACACACTAGCCCCAACCACACACACCCTCTCTGCTCCCCCCACCCCACCTCTTTTTCTCCTTGCCCCCGACTCTCTCCACTTACCCCAGGCCCCCTGCCACACACTAGCCCCAACCACACACACCCTCTCTGCTCCCCCCACCCCACCTCTTTTCCTCCTTGCCCCTGACTCTCTCCACTTACCCCAGGCCCCCTACCACACACTAGCCCCAACCACACACACCCTCTCTGCTCCCCCCACCCCACCTCTTTTTCTCCTTGCCCCCGACTCTCTCCACTTACCCCAGGCCCCCTGCCACACACTAGCCCCCAACCACACACACCCTCTCTGCTCCCCCCACCTCTTTGGACCGCTGCTACTGCTGTGTCCTCCCCCCACACCTGAATCCCCCCTCCCTGCTGCGCTGCGCTTCTCCTCTCTCCTCTTTCTCTCTATCATCTCTCTTTCTCCTCTCTCTCTCTTTCTTTTCTCTCTCTCTCCTCTCTTTCTCTTTGTCCCTGCCCCCCCTCTCTTTTCTCTCTCTCTTAGTCTTTTCTCTCTCTGCTCCCCTTCACTTTCCACCTCCTCTCCCACAGCTGCAGCCGCACACAGTAGCCTACCCACCTGGCGGCTGCCATCGGTTTTTTTTTTCTTTTTATAGTTTTTGGTTGATTTTGTCTCTGCTTGGGGGTGAGTTGAGCGACACAAATAGTGTTGTCTCCTCACTTCTGCCCCTCCATCGTTGTTGAACTACCCCGGTTGCCTGTGTGCCTCGTGCGGCCGCCCTGCTGTGTCTCAGCCCAGGGTGGCTGGCTGGCGGCGGCGAATCCGTGACCAGCAGTGAGCGGCAGGAGAAGGACCGGAAGAAGAGGGGTTAGTGCGTGTGCGATTGTGCACCTTTTGTTGCCCCTTTCTCTCCCTAGCTGGCGGTTTTAAATAGGGACACCCCTATTCTGAAATGCATTTGGGTGTGGGGAGGAGGGAGGGAACCTTGGAGAGGAGATGTACTGTTGTAAAACTTGTGTCTTCATGCCCATGCCCAGTAAAGAAATTGCTGCTGTGTGTTGCGTTGCATTGCATGCGTCTTGCAGGTGGTTTTTGAACAGGTGCCTTCCAGAGTGCTTCCTTGCCTCTGGGGCAGTCTGAGTGGGGTCCAGGGTTCTGATGCGATGCTGCCACTACATGCTGGGCCCATGCCATGCCAGAGTGCTTCCTTGCCTCTGGGGCAGTCTGAGTGGGGTCCTGGCTGGGCTCTGATGCTGCCACTACATGCTGGGCCCATGCCATGCCAGAGTGCTTCCTTGCCTCTGGGGCAGTCTGAGTGGGGTCCTGGCTGGGCTCTGATGCTGCCACTACATGCTGGGCCAATACACACGTATGATGATGATCATGATGTTCAATCCATGAGGCTGCCATCAAGTGTTTGCTGCTGCTTGCTTGCCATGGCATTGGGCAGGCAGAATCACAGAGTGGGTGGGTTCAACCTCTGTGTTGGTGTGACTGGGTTCTGGTTTTGGTTGTGTGCAATTTAGAGTCACTAAATAGGCTGCATTGAGTTTGATGCTCCCCCCACAGGAGCATTACTTGAGAACCACCCCCCAGAACCCACACTTTGTGTTCCAGTTCACTAAATAAGGGTTTCCTCCTTTGATCTGCAGGTTCCCAAGCGTTGACTGCATCCCTCCCCCACCCCCGGTAGGTGCTGTGCCCTCCCCCCATCCACTCTCCCCCCCCAAAAAAGCTAAAAACTTGCCACCCACACCACAACTACTCCACCCAACTGCCCGTGCCACCCTCCCACACCGGGGTTCCACCCTTTAACCCCCTATTTTTCTTAAAAAAAACCCTCCCAGACCCATCTCCCCAATTGGCTTGGTGGTTGACTCCCAAATTCAAAAAGGACACCCTCCCCCTCACTTCGATTGGCTTCCCCCCCATATCAAAAAGTCTTCCTTTCCCCCCAATTGGCTTCCTTTTTTGAAAACAAACTTCCCCCCCGCCGCCTCCAAATCAGCTGCCTTTTTTTTGGCCCCTAAGCCCCTCCAAATTATTTTTCTGACCCTGTCTGGCCTTCCTCCTAAAGTCTCCCTCCTTCTGACCTAGCAGCATGTCTGAGCGCCGTGTGGCGGGCAGGGCTCGCTCAAGGCTGGCAGGCAGAGGTGGGAGAGGCCAGGTGCGGGGTGCGCCTGCGGCACGGGGAGGGAGAGGACGCGGGGAGCCTGAGGACACCCCAGTTCTCCCCATTGGAGAATTCTTTGCTCCAGCCCCATCTTTGGTGCGCAGGATTCAGTTCCCCACGCCTGCTGCCGCCAATCGCGGCAGAGGCAGAGGCACCGTTAGGGCTGTGGCGGGTCCCTCCTCGCCGGCGGCACCAGGTGCTGCTGAGCTACCGCCAGTTGTTGAGGTGGAGGAGACTGTGGAGTTGGAAGAGCAGGTAGAGGGCGGTGAGGACCGTGCGGCTGGCAGCGATGCAGCCAGGTTCTCCCTCCCTCTGGGGCCCCTTCCCCCTATCCTTTCGCCGCTCAGTGGGCCCCCCCCTCGTGAAGCCCGACACTCTGGTGGGGAGCGGTCTGGCGAGGTGGTGGAGGAGAGGCCTGCCTCTCCGATGCCAGTTCAGCCGGGCCGTTCCTCCGCTGTGGAGGGCGGAAGGGGCGGGTTGGGTGGCAGCAGCTGACAGGCAGCGGCGGCCGCCCCCCCCCTAGGACTGCAGCCACCCTGCGAGAAACGGCCTAGGACGGCGCCCAGGGCGCAGGAGGCCAAGGGCAGTGGTGCATGGGTGCATTTTGAGGTCCCTCAAGATGACCCATTCCACGCCCGCTGTGTCCACTGCAGGATGCTTGTCAGCCGTGGAAGGGACCCTGCGCACCTGGGTACGACGCCTATGTGGAGACACCTAGAGCGTCACCACCCAGGTCTCAGGGGACAGGCTGGCAGCGCTAGTACGCCTTGTGCATCTGCCACTAGGGCGGGCAGCGGCAGTGTGCCAGCCAGCAGGCAGGCTACACTGCCCGTCCAGCGGTGGACGCAGTCCTCGGGCAGCCAGCGTATTGTTCGCGTGGACCATCATCACCTCACCCGCCTCATAGGGGAGATGATTTCCACCGATGACCAGCCGTTTCAGGTGGTCGAGAACAACGGCTTCCGCCGTATTCTCCAATACCTGGCTCCCGAATACGTCATCCCCTCAAGGACGACGTTCAGCCGGAACGTGGTCCCCTCCCTGTACCGCCGGTGCAGGGAGCTCGTGTCGGCCGAGCTGCGTGCAGCTCCGGCCGGGACAAGCGTGCATTTCACGACTGACCTCTGGACCAGTGTCAGTGGGATGCACGCTTCATTCCTGGCCCTCACTGCCCACTGGTGGGGACCGGAGAGTGAGGGGACCTCCGCGGGCGATGCTTCCGGGTCCGGCGCGGCTCCCGCTGCACTACGGCACAGGTGGGCCGTCCTGCACGTGGAGACGATGGACACGAGGCACACCGCGGAGGAGGTGGCGGCCGTACTCGACCGCCAGATAGAGGAGTGGATTGGCGGGTGTCCACACCTCTCCCGCGGCTTCATTGTCACCGACAATGGAGCCAACGTTACCGCCGCTGTCGAGACAGTCATGGACTGTGTGAACATACGGTGTATGGCACACACGCTCCATCTGACCGTCAGGGACGCCCTTGGCCTTAAGGAGCTGAAGGCGTCCCAGGAGAAGGGGGCCCGCCCCATCGCAGCTGCTGTTGCTGCCACGGCCACGCTTGTGGATAAGTCCCGCAAGCTGGCCGCCCACTTCCACCGCAGCGAGAAGTCCAGGAGACTGCTTCGCCAGAAGCAGGATGACCTTGGCCTTCCTCGCCATCTCATCCCTACGGATGTGGAGACGCGGTGGAACTCCACCTTCCTCCTGTTCCAGCGCCTGTTGGAGCAGGAGAGAGCCCTTGTCGCCCTGGCGAGGGACGAGTCCTTGGATGTCTGCGACTTCTCGAACGCAGAGTGGAAGCAGATGTCCGAGGCGGTGTCGGCACTCGAGCCCTTCCAGCTTGCCACGAAGGGCTTGTGTGGCGACACCACTCCCTTGAGCCAGGCGCTGCCCACAGCTGTTGGTCTCGAGAAGCTGATGGGTGGACTCCATATCTCTTTGACCACGCCAGAGGGTCGTGCTCTGGCTGGGAGGCTGAGGTCTGGGGTTGACAAGCGGCTCGTTGATGTGCTGTGAGACAGGGAGGAGTATGTCCTCGCTTGTCTCTGTCACCCAGCCCTCAAGGGCAATGCCGTGAGTGCCGACGACTTGCCCAGGTGGAAGGGCATCCTGGTCGAGAAGGTTAGGGAGGAGGAGGCCGCTAGGGCCCGCAGAGACCAGGGTGTTGGTAGTGGTGCGGGGGCAGCCCTCGCGGCCCAACCCGCACCCAGCAGCAGCATGGGCGGCCAGCCGGCGTTAGCTTCCCCTTCCCCTCCCTCTTCCCAATCCAGCAGCGCGGCATCCCAGGCGGCGCCATCGCAGCAGCCATTTGCTACCGACTCGAGATCCGCCCAGTGGTTTCAGCGGTTCTGCTATGGCGCCATGCCTGGTATGCGGGAGGCTCGACCTGCCAGGCCCCCCTCCAGTGCTGAGCAATGCGTTGCGCAGTACTTGGAGGAGCCTGTGGAGGGAGACGGCGTGGACTGCGCACAGTTCTGGGCGAGCCGCCGCCAAGTCTGGCCGGACCTGGCGGTGGTGGCTGTGCGCCTCCTCTCCTGCCCCCCAACCAGTGTCCAGAGCGAGTGGGTGTTTTCACGTGCCGGGGACGTGGTGACACCCTCTCGCTCCCGCTTGGACCCTGGTCTGGTGGAGCAGCTGGTCTTCCTTAAGGTGAACCTCCCCCTGTTGGGCTACCCCAAGCTGCAGTTTGAGACGGGCGAGTGATTACCGTGGGTTGCCCCATGGTTGGTCACCTGCCTGGCTCGACCTCTGCTTATCCCTACCCTCCCCCCTTCCACCTCTAGCTGAGCTGACGTGACAGATGCTGAGCCGTGCCAGCCAGTCGCAGCGTGTAGTGTGCCCACACAGAGATGCAGTTGTAGTAGTAGTTTTAGTGCTGCGACTGGCCAGATGTTTACAATGCCCACGCCCACCTAAAAAGAAACCCAATGCTGACCAGCACAGGCCCTTTATCTATCCACCTGTCAGCATTTGGGGACCTGGCGTGGGCACGGCACACCCCCCCAAAGTAGCACAGCCCACGGAGTACTAGACTTAGCGGCAGCGGCGGGTATACGTTCAAAAATGCAGTGTAGATATGTAAATACTAGTAAATAAACATGTAAATAATTTTTTCTTTAAAAACCCCATGTCAAAATCAAGCCTCAAAATTATGCAAAAGAAAGAAAAAAAGGTGACAAAGGGAGAACAAAATGATGAATGCCAAATGAATTGATTTTATTGAAAATGTCACCAGAAATCATGTGTGGGGGGCTTGGTTTACATGGAGAAAATGATTGGGTGATTTTTTGAAATGAAACGAATGAATTATTATCATCTTATGTTCATCTTGATTGTGGTCACTGTTGATGTTGGCTGATGGCAAAAAACCCAAAACCATCAGAATAGCAATGAACTGGCTGCCAACACAACATATTGATTGATAACTGTGCAGGGGGGGAATTGGGTCTGTGTGTGTGTGTGTGGTGCAGGCTCAGTCTGTCTCTTCCTGTTGTGTGTCTGTCTGTCTGTCTGTCTGTGTGAATGGATGCCTAGCACTGTCTCTGTGTGTGGATGCTTTCTGTGTGTAGTGTGGTGTGTGTCTGTCTACATGTTTTTTTTCCTCCCCCCCATGCCTCCCTCCATCCTTCCCCTCTCATCCTCTCCCCTTCCTCTTCACCACCTTCCATCCTCCCTCCCTTCCAGCCCACCACCGCCTCACCTGCCCCCAACCCCGGTCTGGCAGATGATGAGAGTCTGGTCTCTCCCACCGAAGCACACACGTGAGCACGTGTGTGCACAAATATGTGGCTGACCAACTCTGAGCCGGACCCTCCCCCCTTCAATCCCCTCTACATCCCTCTCCCCCTCCCCTTTCCTCCCCCCTGCCTCCCTGCCTCCCTCCCTGCCTCCCTCCCCCCTCCTAGCTAGCAGCGCACACATACACACACAAAACACCTGTGGTGGCAAACACCACCAGCACACATGCACTCACACTGGTGCCACCACCACCTCTGCCTTGGGCCTCTGTGTCCTTGAGCAGATATGTGGTGGTGGACCAGAGAAGCATTTCTTTCCAGCAAGGCAAAAGGCATGCACTCACTGCACACACACACACACACACACGAAGAGGTGAAGACGAGAAGAGGCAACTTCTAGGACCAGCAGCAGCAGGTGAGTGTCGTGTAATTGTGTTGCTTCCCAAGGCCACTGCCCATGCTCAATGCTCAGTCTGCTGAAACTAAAGAACTAGCTACAATCACCCTTCCTCACATGCAGCTCAGCTCAGCTCAGCTCAGCTGCACAGCACACTGACTAACTAGACACTACAGCTGGTGGTAGAAAAAACAGAAGTCTAGATTCTAGAAGATGTCCTGGTGGATTTTAAACTTTCAAATCTGTGCTAGGATTGCCTTGCCTCCTCCTCCTCCTCCTGCCTGTAATTGTGCCCTCTCCCCTTGCAGTTGCGCCGTCGTGATGGGTTGGTGATGTGCGTGCGCCGTCTACTTGTTAGCTCTCTCCTCCTCATGTTGGCTGGGCTTGCCAGGCACTGGCTGGCAGCAGCTGTTGGCTGTGTGCTAGGCTCAGGCTGTGGCGCGCGTGACTGGACTGGGAATGTTATTGTAGCGGCAACACTGGTTGTGGTGGTAGCAGTAGTAGCTGTTGTTGTTTCTGGGCTGGTGGCTGCTGGCCTGTGCTGACTCTGCGCACTTGGTCTGGTCTGGTCTGGTCATTGGGATGCAGATGTAGGGTGTGTGTGCATCATCCATGGGGAGCATCAGAGCAGAGCAGAGCAGGTTGGCTGGCTTCTGTCTGTCGGGCCTAGTCAGTGGCAGGCACTGAGTGAGGCGGTGGTTTCTTTGGGCATCACGTCACCCATCATGCAGAGCGGCAGGTCTGCTGCTCTGCTGCTCCGCCTCCTGCTTCTTCTCTGTGTGTGCTGCTCTTGTGCTTAGTGTGCTGCTCCGCTGCTGCTGCTGTGCTGGCAGGCAGCACAGCAGTGGCCTTTTTGTTAGATCAGAGAGTGGGTGTTGTCTCTCTGAGTGTCCTCCTCTTACTTGCTTGGATAGGAGTGGTGGTAGTAGGTAGGCATTAAGATGGACTGACTAGGTGTTACGTGTTAGGGCGCCCAGAGAGAGGGGCCAAAAAGATGGGGTGGCAATTGTTGGGTTGCTCCTAGTATTATTGGTGAATTTCTGAAGAAAATTTTTTTTCCATTGGCTAGAATGGGGGTTCGGGGCTGCCCCAGACCCGCCTCTGTGGGGTGGCAGCACCGCCAAAGTGGGTCCGGGGCCATGGCAAAAATGCCCTCAGTCCCTCCCAGCAATCCCCGTAGAGATAGGAGTGATGGTTCTGTTGTTTTTCTGAGGTGTTCTGAGTGAGTGTGGATTCTGTGATAGCAAATGAGAGTGGATTCATGGTATCTCATTGGAAATCTCATTAGCTATCATAGAATCTACACTCAGAACACCTCAGAAAAACAACAGAACCATCACTCCTATCTCTACGGGGATTGCAGGGAGGGACTGAGGGCATTTTTGCCATGGCCCCGGACCCACTTTGGGGGTGCTGCCACCCCACAGAGGCGGGTCTGGGGCAGCCCCAAACCCCCATTCTAGGCAATGGAAAAAAAATTTTCTTCAAAAATTCACCAATAATACTAGGAGCAACCAATTGCCTTGGGATTTTTGGGGTGGAGGACACCCATGGGTGGCTACCACCCACCCCAGCTTTTTTGCCCCTAAGGGCTCCACATTGTGAGTTATGGGCAAGAATTAATTTTTTAAAAAAAAAATTGTAAAAAATCAGAGGAAGGTCCAATCGACTTGAAATTTGGGTGGCAGGTAGAACACAATGTCCCCTTCAAAACCAGCCACTTTTTGTGATCCGAACCGGTTCGGTTCAGATCCGAACCGGTTCGAAACCGAACCGGACCGGGGGGGTGGTCCGGCAAAACCAGAACCGAACCTCCCCGGTCCGGTCCGGACCACCCGAACCGAACCGGGAGAACCGGTTTTATGCACATCCCTAACTTGCACTAGTGTGCATACAGTGTATGTCCTTCTACTTTAAAAAAGCTGCCCTTTTGCCTTGGCCAGCTGGGGAAGGGAGGTGACCAGCTCCTAGTAGCATGGATTGGGATCATTAACTCGCCTAAATCAGAACATATCCCTCTTTTGACTAGTGATACAAACTTGCTGAAATCCTTTGGATGAGTATGATGCTATGGCTACAACATTGTTTCCTGCCATACACCTCACACTATCATACAGAAGAATATGTTATTTTAGCTTTCATATACATACAATAATAATTAGTATTCTATTTCCAGGAATTTTCCATAAATCTTAAAGAAAGCTTAAGTAAAATAATATTGAAGAATTAAAAGTTTCTAAAATAAAATTACTTTGCACCCCCATGCTGAGAAAACTCACAGGGAGGGAAAAGAGAAAGATAAGAGAGATTGACCTGAACAAAACAGATGCCTTTGTTCACTTTCAACTTCCTGTTGTAAAGCAGAAGACAAAGTTTGCCCTTTATATCAGATGACTACGTGTAGTCTTGAAGAAAGAAGTGCCAGACAATTATTATTTCTATAGGAACTAAGAGAGAATTCTATACATAGATCATACATCATCAGTCAATTCATAATGCTAGTAAGAACCCAACTGTAGAGATATGTGAAATAAACCATACCTATAATTTGCCCTTCTGTGTAAGTCAGGTACAAGACACATATCACAGATTGTGTATGATCAAGTATAATAAGTGCAAGTAACGTTACCAGATATGCAGTAGAAGAAAAAGGTACAATTTTACCTATTCTGCATCCACATAACTAGAGACAGAGAGTCTTAATAGAAAGTTTTAACAGAAAAAAAAACAAAACTAAAACTAAAACTGAAGAGCTAGACTACTGAGATAGCAACAGCCAAATGTTTTAAGATGCAACAGTTCCTTTCTTTACATGGAACTGGGTAAAATGCAGCCCAGAGAATGACAGAATAATTGAACACAGCAGGTCAGTAGGCCACAAATGGCTAATCACCCTCATTTATTTGCTAGCTTGTGCAATCCAACATAGATGCATATATAATTCACAATCTATTCTACCTTAAAGGATAATATAATGATAGAAGCTTGCGCTTGTAGAATCATAACTGCTTTTCTTACGTACAAGAAACTAGAAGTTGGAAGGCTAACAGCTCAGCAAAAGAGACAAACCGAGTAATAAAATTTCAACAGCTAAATGACTGAATGAACAACTGGAAAAGGATGTATATATCAAAACCCAGGATCAAAATTATTGTTCTACATTCTCACTCAGAACTTACATCCATGTTTATTTAATGTTCCAATAGCTATTTTATGGTTCTTCCTAGACCAAGGGGAGGATTACTACACCATGCCTTGTCTTTAAAAGAAGAAAGAAAGATCAAAGGACTTTCATAGTGTTTTATGATTATAAGAGATAAAATCCAGTTCACAACTTAATTTGGTATGATTCAGGTTAACCCAACAAGAGATAAATTTAACCTGCAGCATAAGTGACAGTTTCTTAGGGCAACCAATTAGCTGATATTGTTTTGATTGTTTTAATGTTGTTTTTAGAATATTGTTTTAAAAAAATTAAATTCTTGTGTTTTAAATTTCTTGTTTTGTTTTTAATTAATGTTTTACTTAATTAAAGATACTTTTACTTAACAAGATACTTGTTTTTATCTTGTTGTAAACCGCCCAGAGACGTAAAATAAACTAATTCAGCAACAGGTAGGGATACAGGGAATCTATAATAAATTCTGAATGACCCAACTCCTGTGTGAAGGGCTTTCTACATGGTCTCAGGAAGCATATTTCACATGCATGTTTCAGAGTTTGTGGGATACACCAATCTTATCTTTGGAAAATACTATAGCAAAATGGCACATCTGTGTGCTATAAACTGAGACAGGAGATGGTGTGAGAGTGTGTATGTGTATGTGTGTTTGGTGGGCGATGGTAATGAAAACCTTGCTACACGGCTCATCTCTCAAGTTGTTTTTAGCTTCATGAAAACAGTGCAAGTATTACTGTGTGGAATAGAATTGCTGCTTCTGGCTGTTTGACCAATAAATAAAGAAATGGCTAGAGAATTGTTTCCATGTAGGAACTGGAGGCTGCATGGAATTATACAAGTGAATATTCAGCTCCAAGAGAATGATTTTAAGAAGAAGGCCCAAACATAACCTGTGTGAGTCGCAGCATGGTGCGAAATTGGGGGAGATTTGTATCAGAAACACTTGGTGCCTGTGAAACCATATTTCACACAGCAATTGCAATAACAAAAAATACATGTCTAGGGAGTACCCCCAAACTGCCAGAGTTTTTAAAAAAAAGATATTCCAGGTTGAATCTTTGACAAATACAATATCTTTCTGGCAAGAACACTGCCCAGAAGAAGTTATGTGAACAAAGTATAATGAATAGGAAACAATTTGTGACAACCTCCGCCCCACAAACACCCAGATAGCCAGAGGTCATAAGTTAGGAGAAAAGGTGACAAAAGGAGGGAAATGATAATATTTAAATTATGTGTGAATAGTACAAAAATTTAAAAAACAAACATGTTTTGATCATGTTGAGAAGTATGTACATTGTTGTGAAGAACTCTAGCCTCAAAAGAGCTATTAATCCATGGGAAAATCCCCTTCAGAAATGCATCAGCAGTATTAAGTATTAAGAATGTAGTATTTGAACATCAAAATAACTTATGAACAGAGAAATATAATTTCTCTTCCCATTCTAACTTCCCCCACTGGGGGAAAGACTGGAGAGTAGCCAATGTAACATCGATTTTCAAAAAGGGATCTAGGGGGATCCAAGACATTACAAGCGGGTTAGCTTAACTTCTGTGCAGGGCAAATTGATGGAAAGCATTCTCAAAGATAAAACTGTTAAGCATATAGAAGAACTGGCCCTGCTGAAGGAGAACCAGCATGGCTTCTGCAAAAGTAAATGTTGCCCTACCAAGCTTTTGGAGTTCTTTGAGAATAAAATCCAAAACAGATTGCAAGGAGCTTCAAAACAGATTGCAAGGAGCTTCAAAACAGATTGCAAGGAGCTCCAAACTGGGAGTGGGCAATAAAATGGCAGATGTGGTTCAATGTTCAGTGTGAAGTGATGCATATTGGGGCAAAACACTCCAACTTCACATATAGGCTGATGGGGTTTGAGCTTTTGGTGACTGACCAGGAGAGAGCTCTTGGGGTTGTGGCGGGCAGCTCGTTGAAAGTGTCGACTCAGTGTGCAGCAGCTGTGAAAAAGGCCAATTCTGTGCTTGGAATAATTAGGAAGGGGGTTGAAAATAAAACTGCTAGTATCATAATGCCCTCATACAAATCTATAGTGCGGCCACATTTGGAGTACTGCCTCCGTACAGTTCTGGCCACCGTATCTTAAGAAGGATACTGCAGAACTAGAGAAGGCTACAACACCTGGGGCTTTTTAGTTTAGAAAAAAGACAACTGAAGGGCGACATGATAGAGGTCTATAAAATTATGCATGGTGTGACAGCGTGGATAAAGAGAATTTTTTCTCCCTCTCTCATAACACTAGAACCAGGGGTCACCCCATGAAACTGAAGGTCGGGAAATTTAGGACTGACAAGAGGACAAATTAGAACCGACAAGAGGACTTTTCCACACAGTGCATAATTAATCTATGGAATTCTTTGTCATGGGATGTGGTGATGGCTTGGAAGGCTTTAAAAAGGGTTTAGACAAATTCATGGTGGACAGGCCTGTCAATGGCTACTAGTCTGGTGGCTGTAGGCCACCTTCAGCCTCAGAGGAACGATGCCGCTCAATATCAGTTGCAGGGGAGCAACCACAGGAGAGAAGGCATGAACATACCTCTTGCCTGTGGGCTTCCCAGAGGCATCTGGTAGGCCACTGCGCGAAACAAGATGCTGGACTAGATAGGCTTTTGGCCTGATCCAGCAGGGATGTTCATTAAACATTTCAAGGGTCTCAATGAGAGGGCAAGGATTTTGCATGCTGTTTTGGGTTCTTCTTGCGTGTTTGTTGATTTCTTACCTGTTTCCCATTAACATGCCAAGTTTGAAGGAAAATCTGCTCAGAGGGCAATGGATTCAGTCATAGACCAATCTCACAGTCAAATCAGCACAGAGAGCACCACTGAACTCTCTAGAGCACAAAGGTTTTTTTTTCTATTGTGTGTTGTCTCCTTCAAAACATGCCACTGACAGACCTTATAATGAAGCATGGGATGGGACTATGGAGTATGACTGGAACAGTTCTTCAGTACTGGATTTTACAATTTCTTATGAGAGATGGCAGGTTCCTGTCACTGCATCTATTTAGCGATAAGGCAGCTGTTTGTTTCCCAAGGAAAGGAGACCCTCGCTACATGGATCATTTTCATAGTGACAAGCTTGACAAGTTTGACATTTACTTCATGAAATATTCTGAACCAGCCATCAAGAAAATGCACCCTCTGGGGCCACTGGGAAGCTGACAATCCTACCTTTCAGTATGCATCTCCATTAATTCTCACTGTCAAAACCCCAGCAATTTCCTAACAACAACTCTTTCCAGACCTGATGCTTTTAAAATGAAGACTATGAGCTAAATAACCTTTTAATGTAAGCAATAATTGACCCCAATTAACGGATTGCAGCCACACACCCTCATTTGTTCAGCACAAAGAGCTAGCTGAAACGGAGGGAAAAGAAAGCAAAAGGAGGATTAACCTGATGTAGTACCAATACGGTACTCTAGATGGCAACGCAAGACCACATTAGATTATTTAACCAACTGTTTTAAAACCAACAAAGAACCTTTTCAGGGTCTATAAACACCTGCATGTTTATCTCAAAGCAAACTCCTTTAATTTGTACTGATAGGAAAACTTCAAGGATTAAAAAAATGGTCTGCCAGATTCTGTATTTTCCATTTACTTGCTTCTAATTCTGATAAAAGCGACGTGTGCACCATTGTAGACTCCTCAAAGCCAAAATTCATTTATTGCTCACTACAGTACTAGGATTTTATGCCAGCTCTTGAAGTCTCCATCTGTTTCTCCTCCTCCTCAGCTTCGGAGGAAGCCTCTCCATAGAGTGGCCCTTTTGGCTAGATGCCACTGCAGTTGTGGTTTTTCAGTTGGCCAGGTGGTGTTTGGAATCAAGGACAAGTTCTCTCTTATGAGTACAGCCAATTCTGCTCCACAGAAGGCAAAAAGACCCTTTTTTTTAGGTATTTGGAAAATTTTGTTTGCTCACTTTCTGAAGGTATTTTTAGATAGGCATATTTCAAAAGAATTTGCTGTAGGTCCATCTGGCTCAGTATTGTCTACACAGACTGGCAGTGGTTTCTCCAAGGCTGCAGGCAGGAGTCTCTCTAAGCATATGTGGAAATGCCAGGGAGGGGACATGGAACCTTTTGAATGCAAGCATGAAGATGTTCTTCCCAGAGTGGACCCATCCCCTAAGGGAAATACAGGTGAAACTCGGAAAATTAGAATATCGTGCAAAAGTCCATTAATTTCAGTAATGCAAATTAAAAGGTGAAACTGATATATGAGACAGACGCGTTACATGCAAAGCGAGAGAAGTCAAGCCTTAATTTGTTATAATTGTGATGATCATGGCGTACAGCTCATGAAAACCCCAAATCCACAATCCCAGAAAATTAGAATATTACATGGAACCAATAAGACAAGGATTGAAGAATAGAACAATATCGGACCTCTAAAAAGTATAAGCATGCATATGTATTCAGTACTTGGTTTGGGCCCCTTTTGCAGCAATTACTGCCTCAATGCGGCGTGGCATGGATGCTATCAGCCTGTGGCACTGATGAGGTATTATGGAAGACCAGGATGCTTCAATAGCGGCCTTCAGCTCTTCTGCATTGTTTGGTCTCATGTCTCTCATCCTTCTCTTGGCAATGCCCCATAGATTCTCTATGGGGTCAGGTCAGGCGAGTTTGCTGGCCAATCAAGCACAGTACACTGTATACTTTTCAGAGGTCCGATATTGTTCTATTCTACAATCCTTGTCTTCTTGGTTCCATGTAATATTCTAATTTTCTGGGATTGTGGATTTGGGGTTTTCATGAGCTGTACACCATGATCATCACAATTATAACAAATTAAGGCTTGACTTTTCTCGCTTTGCATGTAATGCGTCTGTTCATATATCAGTTTCACCTTTTAATTTGCATTACTGAAATTAATGGACTTTTGCACGATATTCTAATTTTCCGAGGTTCACCTGTATCTTACAGTGCTCACATGTAATCTCCCATTCAAATCCAAACCGGGGTGGATCCTGCTAGCAAAGGGGACAACTTATGCTTGCTATCACAAAACGAGCTCTCCTCTCTAAGGAAGAATCAAGGCATGCCATGATGGAAGTATAAAATATATTTAATTTAAGTCATATTCAGATGGAACAATGCATGATAAACATCTAAAGTCTCATGAACCCATGAAATATGCATTAAACAGAAAACAACATAAGCATTGACCCATATGTATTTGAATGTTACTATAATTTTTATTGAAACTAAAGCCCCACCTCATTTCACTGCCAAAATATTGGATTTCCCGTGGCACACAAATTATGTTCTCTGCTTATTTCTCCCTTTTCTCCGAAGGCTGGCATACATAGTTCTTCCATATAGCAGCAACCTTGTGAGATATGCTAGGCTAAGATGGTGAAATGGGAAACAGACATTAAACTGTGTCTTTTGGATGATGTCAATTTTTGCTGCATTTTACATATGCAGGGGCGTATCTAGGGGTAGGGCAGGCGGGGCGTATCTAGGGGTAGGGCAGGCAGGGCACGTGCCCTGGGCGCCACTTGAAGGGGGGCGCCATATTGTAAAATTAATTTTTTTTAAAAAATGGCTACCAAAAACAAAATGGCCACCGTGCATGCTCAAATGGCCTCTGTGAGGCCCTAGGTCATGCCAGGCCTTGCAGAGGCCATTTGAGCATGCATGGTGGCCATTTTGTTTTCAGTGGCCATTAAAAAAAAAGATTTTTAAAAATGGCCACTGCACATGCTCAAATGGTCCCTGCGAGGCCCTAGAGGCCAGTGGGGGGAGGAGGAACCTTTGCAAACCCCCCAGCCTTTAGGAAGCCCACCGAAGGGGCTACAGGTAGAATAATAATAATAATATATAATATAAGTCACTGTACACATATTCAGATTGGCACTATGTACAGAGAATCAGGGCTTGTGAATACTGAGCTGATGCTTATGAGCTAGGATTGTATTCATTTGCTCTTACTTTGCTTCTTGTGATAAGTGAGTCAAATGTGATGTCTTGTTAATATGGCTATTAATGGTGAATTTGTCTTTGAATCAGTGTGAAATCCTTAATATTAAGGCCCACTGGGAGTTTCTTGCTCTCTTTCTCTCATTTTAACTGTCTTTCTGAAAGACTAGAATATATTCCAAGCAGTGACACAGTTTACTCTGCATATCCTTTAATTATTTACAGAGTAACTGGGAAAAGTCAAATTCTCCATTTATTTTTAAAACTTATGTAATGGTGATGCTACAATACATAGTAGAGAATTAGACAGGCACTTCTGTTTAGTTTTCCAAGGACACATCCACATAGTATTTGGGTATTTCATGAGCCCCAGCATACTGAAATTTGTAGTTTTCCAGCATTTTTTGGTCTGGCTAAGTCCACTGCTAAAGTAGTTTTTTAAATATTAAAAGATTAACGAGCCTGACTTGTATTTTTCATCTGATATTATGGTAAAGTTATCTGAAAGATGGGTGTCAGACGCTTGGACAGGGGGCGCAATTTCAGTGCCCTAGGCGCTATTTTCCCTAGATACGCCTCTGTAAATATGGCAAAGATCAGAAATGGTGAGAAGGGGATTCTCCCCGCATTAAAGAAGGCAAAGTGATACACTTATCTTAGCTAAACTAAAACTAAAACTAAAACTAAACCAAAACTGAACTAAAACTAAAACCCTTGGTGGCCTTAATCTGCCAGCCACCCAATCCCTCTGGCCCATCTGCAATAGAGCAATTGTTTACTGAACTTCAGTTCTGGGGTGTAAGGGCATGAGAGGCACTTTGAGCTTGGAGAAGGAGAAGGAGAAGGAAAAAGACGACAATGGGGAAAAAAGAAAAATTCCATACTGATCATAAATGTCCATGTTTAACAAAGCCAAAGCCAGCATACATGAAAGCAAACAGCCACATTTATAGCCTACTGTCTTACAAAGCAATAGGTTTAATTTTAGTTAGTATTAGAACCTGTTTTGAATGCCATGGCTCAGTCATAAAAGTAAGAGCTCTGAGCATGAGCTAAATATATTCCTTTCACCACCAAGAGACCACAAACAGCTTCCATAGTTTGCGAGTCAGGGAGAAGATCTGGTGTGTATGCACGTGTGTGTGTGTGTGCGGAGGAGGCACAGTGCTTAGGATGCATGGAACTTCCCCTGCCATCCACAGGAGCGTCCACATGCTGGTGAGTGCTGAAGAGCCAGTGAGCCCAGATTCCTCTCGGCTGTGCAGTTGGCGGTGCAGATTATAAGCCATGATGCCTACATTTCCTCAAGTGCTCTCAAAGATGTTCTACAACTTTTCACACACAACAAAACAGCATCATACAGCACCACACTGAAACGTCCATTTCAAGCTATAAAAGTTCTCAGCATTGCAAGACAAGGATGAGTTTATCTCAGTTATTGAAAACACTAGTCATGTTGGTGGGGGGGAAACCATTTTAAGTAAAATGTGCACAATGCATGGTTCTGACCAATATTAATTAGAATTTTAATGTTTTACAATTCCATCATAATTCTTGAAATGGTGCATTTATTTCATAGTAATAAACACTCAGATCATTAAGTAAAGTTCAAAATCTGTGTTATGCGCTACATTTAGCAACCTTTGGCCGCTTCCTTCCGTCTTTCTTGATTCAGGTTTCCAATGCATTGAATAAGCAATTGAGGAACACAATTAAATTTCCTGATGCTGCATATTTGGAATTCTTATTTCATTTAGTATAAAGGACAATTAATTTACAATTCTATATTGAATTCCCACTTTGGTGGGCAATGATAGATACTGAAATGAACTTAACAAGAAATGCTTCATTAAATTTACTGTAAAAAGAATTGAAGGTTTTTTTCTACATCAGGAAAAATTCATATTTAATGAGATAAAGGTTAAAGCTGTATAATAAATTTAGCAAATCCATGCATCTGAAAGCACATGAACTAATCATAAGATATTCAATATTGCACCGATTCAGACCCCCTTTACACTATGACCTTAAAAAAAAATCAACAATTTCAAAATGTTATTTAAATGTATTGCTGCCCTCATTAAAAGGGCAGAAAGCAGATGAAAGAGAGCATCACAACAGTATAAAATTCAAACGTTGAAATGAAACCCACAACCCTCTGCAAGATTAAGTCCTAACCTCCAAAAGCCTGTCTTAAACACTTCAAAAATGAACACAAAAATATTAAGAAGTAATTGCTGGACAACATGAAGCTGCTTTCTGCTGAATCAGACCACTGGGCAATCTACCTCAATGTTGTCTGTACAGTCCGGCAGGAGCTCCCCAAGGTTCCAAATAGAAGCCTTTCCCAGTCCTACTTAGGGATGCCAGGATTGAATGAAGGACATAGGAACATAGGAAGCTCCATGGCTCCATCTGAGGGGTCAGGATGGCAATCCTGCTGATTCCTTCAAATGGGGTCTTGCCTGCTGACCCTCAAATGGTGCCAGTGGAGTTGGGGAATTGAGATGGCAGTGGTGGGGAGGGCGTGAAAGTGGGGGCAAGCACTATAGGGAGCGGGGAAAGCAGCAAGCAGGGTGCTACATGGCCCTGGGCAGCTCCTATGCAATGCATGTGCTTACACAACGATGATACAACGATGATACAACATCCCTAGGGACATAGGGACATAGGAAGCTGCCATATACTGAGTCAGACCATTGGTCCATCTAGCTCAGTATTGTCTTGACAGACTGGCAGCGGCTTCTGCAAGGTTGCAGGCAGGAATCTTTCTCAGCCCTATCTTGGAGATGCCAGGGAGGGAACTTGGAACCTTCTGCTCTTCCCAGAGTGGCTCCATCACCTAAGGGGAATATCTTCCAGTGCTCACACATCAAGTCTCCCATTCATATGCAACCAGGGCGGACCCTGTTTAGCTAAGTGGACACGTCATGCTTGCCACCACAAGACCAGCTCTCCTCTGGACCTTCCGCATGAAGCGCAGATATTCCATTCCTGAACTACGACCTCCCAATTGGCTTCTTTACAAATTGCAATTTTTGTTAACTGCTCCTTCCCTACTGTAAGAAAGTAAGTAAATCTACTGTTGTAACCACAGGTCTCAATACACATATTAAAGCATAATAAAACAACATAAAACATAATAGCTAATACATCCTGCTTAAAGAAAAACAGATGACATAATAAGACAGTAAACAACATCGTAACTAGCTAAACAACATGCATGGAAATAAAGAGATATAAACCAGAATACCTAACTGTAGTTACAACTTTGATGGGTAGAACTTGAATAACAGAGCTAGTCCTGGAACTACAACTTAGCCAGATGTGTAGAATTTTAAAAAACAATAAAGCAAAAATGTCCACTTGGATAACTAGCAGAAGAAAACACATCCACCAGCAAGTAATTAACACATTCTGTTTCAGAACCCATGAATTTATCAATAATCTGATGCAGTGTTTTTCTCTTATTGTTTCATAAAAGGAACTGCATAGGACATAATGTTTAATGTCCTCCACTTGCCTCTAGCCACAGGAGCTGATACGCTGTTTCACGGGAACTTTGTGAAATCTACCCTTAAGATATGCTGAGAGCATGGTTTGAAAACATAAACTGCTAAATGCCTTCCTTAGTGGTATGCTGGTGAGGTTGAGTAGGTACTGCAAAGTGGATCTGCTTTTTCTTGAAGTGAGTATACCATAGAGAGATCTTTGAATGTTGGACCAAACCAACGTCTCGGCGGCCATCCCGCTCAAAGAGCCAATTGCGGATTTTTCCCTTTACACCAGAATTAGTTGCTCTAGTGAAGACAGAGAGTACGTTTGTAGAATATGGGATTGCATATCTGCCCATGGATTCCCCTCTTGGTAGTGCCAATAGCATGATTTAACTAGATGGTCTTCTGGAAGGTTGTCAAGTAATATTTTAGCAGAATCAGATGGACTCTAACCGAGATTAAGGACAGCCTCGTCTCCGTTCTTCGATGCATAGCAGGGGTGCCTGGGGGAAGGCAATTTTCCGCAGGAAATTATTCTGGACTATTTCTAATGTCTAACTAATTTTCATCCCCAAATTTCTGCCCCATGCAAAAGATGCAGAAATATTTTGAATACAGGAGCTATTAACTGACCTCCACTTCCCAAAGAAGAATTTTAAAATGATCCCCATTAAAATGGACTGACCAAGATAAAGATTTCTGAAAGGATACATCCAAATATTTAAAGGAGAGGCATTGCTCTATTTGAGAAGTGTTAATTGTCCATCTGTGTTTGATTCTACTGGTACCAAAAACTACCATTTCGTTTTATTGTGGTTGATCCTCAACTTCTGAGACTCCATGGCCTGTACTATATCATTGATATAAAAATTAAATAAAAAGGGAACAAAAACACAGCCCTGTTTGACTCCTCTGTTTAATAAAATGGGGGTCAGATAGTGATCCTTGTTGGCCCACTCTCATCCAGTGGCACTCTTACCCCTGGAATTTGGGGCCAAAGTCCAGGGCCTCCACACCCCCTGGGGGCAGATGTGCACCTAGGTAATTTTGGAGCCTGGACCTAAAAGTCTTTGGAGGGCCCCTTCCCCCACAAATTAAGCATCATCATGCTCTGCCAGGCGACCACACCACCCAGGACAGACTAACGAGGATTTGGTGGGCCCTAGGGGCTGTGGAGGCCCTGGACTTTGGCCCCGAAGTCCAGGGTTAAGAGCACCTCTGCCCAGGGGCCCCCAAATCCTCTTTAGACTGTCCTGGGTGGTGTGGTTGCTGCTGGCCTGCACTGTGCCGGGTGGCTGAGTGTGATTATGACCTGTGCCGGGTGCTTTAGCAACAGAGTTGGGAGTGGCGAAAGAAAAATGTGGGATGCAAAATAAGTTGCATGTTGAAATGTTTCTAATACTGCATATTTACATAAATTTACCTGTGTTAAAAATACTGTGTTTTTCACAGGGCGTGTGTGTGCGCGCGTGGGGGGAGGGCTCTCCAAAGGCCTTTAGGTCCAGGCTCCAAAATGCACCTCTGCTCTCACCCTGGCTGTGAGATTAGAGTGCAATTCAATCAGTAACCTGAGAAGCCCTCTGTCAGTGTCTGTCCTCTTAAGCTTTTCCTAAAATCTAGATCTATCAATGGAGTCAAAAGCTGACAAAAGGTCAATAAGCGCAACATAAAGGTGTTCTTTATGACCGTTAACATATTTCTAGATCAAGGCCTTCAAGGTGATACAGTGATCTATTGTACTGTGAGCACCTGTGGCAGCCTGCCGGCTCTGGGTGAAACAATTTCGTCATTATCTGTCAAAATAATGAGCCCGTGAAAGGAATGTCAGAGATACCAAAATGTAATCTATGAAACAGGCACCATTAGCACTTTAAAAGGTGTAGAATCGAGTCATCTAAACTAGTCTGTGTCTTTTTAATAAAGCTATTTATATTCTGGCCGGCATTTTTCTAACACTGAAATCCCCAAGTGGTAGAATATTAGGGATGTGCACAAATCTCAGTTCGTGCAGTGGTTCAGAATTGAACTGGTTCGTGGTTCTGCATACCGGTTTGTTCCAGTTCAGCCCAACCACAAACTGGTTTGGCTATATGAATTGTCTGTATATACTCACTATCAGACCAATCCCTTTAGTTAACATCTCCCTCAAGCTCCACCGAGATTAAGGTTAATAGCTCTTTACTTGCTCTCCCATGGGGACCCTGTTTGATGGTTGGTAGAGCAGAACTGCAGAACCCCTGCAAATATAATAAAGAAGTATCCTTGCACCGTGTCTCTTGTAAAAAGATGACATCAAGGTTTTTCAGATATTGTTCAAAATTATTAACCTCAAACTAATGGATAACTAAAGGACTTAGAGATGGGAACATCTGAAAACTATTATCCCTATTGAAAAAAGTATGGGCTGACATCACTGCCTCATATTTCTTCTATCCCTGTTATTAATGCAGGGTTGTTGTCATAAAAGTGATGGAAGTCTTTGGGACAAGAATGTGTATAATGGATAGGTATAACAGTAAGCAACTAAATGTAAAAATTATGTTCAGTGAGCTTTTAAACAAAGGATTTTGCACTGGCAAGATGAACAAGACAGGGATTCCTGCTTTTCTCATAAGAACAGCCCTGCTGGATCAGACCCAAGGCCTATCTAGTCCAGCATCCTGTTTCACACAGTGGTCCACCAGATGCCTCTGAGAGGCCCACAGGCTAGAGGTGAGGGCCTGCCCTCTCTCTTGCTGTTGATCCCCTGCAACTGGTATTTAGAGGCAACTTGCCTCCGAGGTAGCCTGCTACTTGCTCTTGCACTCTTCACAACAAAATGATGTAGTCACAGACAGAAAACAATGTTATAGGGCTGGCACCAGACTTATTCTGGTGAAACAATGCAAGCACAAGGGATCTTTTCTACCTCTTCTGTGGGAATGGGGTAAGACACACACAGCATGGAGGCTGAAATGGGAGAGGGGAATCAGGTGCTTAAGCTCAGTTTCCAGGGGTTTCCCCATCCCGTGAAAGTCTCTCAATCCTCAGAAGTCATTTTTTCTGGACAAAAAATACTCAGGAGTCAGGATATTAAACTAATAAGGATAAACCAATTTCGCTATGGCTGAATTTGTATGAGGAAATGAAGCCTGAGATACACAGAACAACATACTCTGGGTGTCTTGTAAAATATTTAGAGATACCTTGAACTGAAGATCATACATGATCATTTGCTATATAGAGAGAGCACAAGCCAGCATGCAGAAAAATATAAAAGACTTAGCGATGGGAACATCTGAAACACTTTGGTCTGGCCAAATAGCTGCTGCAGTTAAAATGAATAGTGGTTCAATATTATAATACATCAAATTGATATACTGTAAGAAGTTCTGTTAAACAAAAAGCAATTTTGCTGATCTTTTTCCTCTACAAGAATGCATTTCCTCCCCAGATCTGCTCCTGAGGGTCCCCTAACTTTAATTAATTCTTGAGCAAGTACTATCTAAGTGGGAAAAATATAGACAAATTTTAAGTCCAGAAGTACCATCGATTCAAACAAAATACATGATGAAATGTATTTAATTTATTAATATTCAATTATATGTGGGAAGAGCACTTGTATATCTCATACAGTAAGATAATGTTTAAACACTGATGTCAGTAACACTATTCTATGTCTGTGGTTGAGCTACTTGATGGTATGATTCAAGGTACACTGCCACTGATGTGAAAGAAGCTTTTAGCAACAGAATAATATGGCTGAGAGATAGAATAAAAACTCACAGCAACTGAAAAATGAGAATGCTAAGCAATCAAGAGAGAGCCCCTTTACAATGTTACCACCGTTATGATTCTACTGCAGCTGCTCTAAGGAAAAGCAGTCCACATATTGCTTAGGAGGGAGGACTGATTCATCCACATTGTTGTGGGCTCTCAGCAGGTCTACTCACACTCTTGCGGGCTCACAGTAAAGTCCTAGCCATTTCGGAAATGTGTGCCAGAGCACAAATACTTCTAATAGCCTAACTGCGCTCCAGAAGTGCTAGTTAGATTGGGAAAATGTCACTTGACTGTCAGTGCCTAACTAGTGGTTGCAGAGCATGGGCAAGCTATTTGAAGTATTTGCATATTTGCACAAATACAACCTAAAGGCTCAGTATTGTGAGCTCACAGAAGCACAGGTGGATTGGCTCTGCCCTCCTAAAGCTGCTCAACATATGGGCAGAATTTTTTTCCCTTTTAAAAATTAGACAACTGATTTCCTTTATATGAGCAGTGAGTTGAGGAAATTTACATAAATAAAATTCAAACCATGTTTGGTCTATGCCAAGTGCCATTCTTTGAGAGCATAAAGACATCATGCGGAACCATGGTTTATTTCTAACTATGGTTCATCTGTAGGTCTGGATTCATCCCAGTCAACAAAACACAGTTTATTTGGGGGAGTCAAGCCAAGATCTAAAGACCCAAAGTTTGAAGTTGGTTGGTTTGTCCTAACCATGCTCTTGTGTGATGTCTGAACCCACAATCATGATTTCATTTTTGTTTCAGTTGTTCCACTGTAGCAGGGCCCTTTCATACAGAGGGGCAAGCCAAAATCATGGGAAGGAAGGGAGAAGGAGTGGGACCAAACAAACCAATATTGGTGATCGTTTGTGTCATTCTAACCTCAGTTAGAATAACCCATTATTCTCCATGATAATGTCTGAACTCATCTATTATTTCTTTCCTGCCTCTTGGGTTTCAATAGGCTACTTTTTAGAATAGTGTGGTAAAACTTGGTTAAGTCCCAGAAGAACAAAAGTAGGTCTATGTCAGTTTAATGAAAGGTAATCAAGAGAAGGAATGAGCTCTTGTGAACATTTTGATAAGTGGTTTCTTCAACAAAAACCAAAAGGATCATTTTTGTGTCAACAGATAAACGAACAAGATAAGATAGTAAAGAAGTTGCATTTGCTGAATGAGAAGAAAAAAGACAAGGATAACACCTCTGTCACAGAGAATATATAAGAAAATGCTCTTCCTGTCTGATAAATATGCATTAACTTCACCTTCAGATTCACAAATAATGGCTGTCGTTCCATTTGAAAATGACATGAACAATTCAGCTGGTCTTTACTCTTCTGGCTATGATGTTCTCAGAGACTTCAACAAAAATGAAGCGTTGTTATATATTGTGCAAATTGGATGTATTTCATGTCATTACTAGTGGCTGAGTCAAGACCGTAAGATAAATACCACATGTACTATATACTGCAGCCACCTAATGGCGCAGCAAGAAACGACTTGACTAGCAAGCCAGAGGTTGCCAGTTTGAATCCCCGCTGGTATGTTTCCCAGACGAGGGGAAACACCTATATCAGGCAGCAGCGATACAGGAAGATGCTGAAAGGCATCATCTCAAAATGCGCGAGAGATGGGAATGGTAAACCCCTCCTGTATTCTACCAAAGACAACCACAGGGCTCTGTGGTCGCCAGGAGTCGTAACCGACTCGACAGCACATTTTACCTTTACTATATACTGCAAAGAACAGCCCCCAGGTTGGGGATCCCACCTGACACTTCATCTGTGACATCAGTTCTCAGGGTCTACTGAAACAACCCCCCACCCAATGTATTATTATTAGAGTTTTAGTTTTATTTCTGTCTTATATTCAAGAAGAAGCTTTATTTGTATAGGACTTCCTGACTTGTCTTGTGACAATAGGTTGAATTTGCAAAGTTTATTTTCAACTATGTGAATAATTTGTTTATGGTCAACTGTTCTACAAAATAACATTGTCATGTCAAAAATAACTCATATTTAGGTTGATTCCATTCATTTGATTCTCTCTTGCCTCCCACTCGGTCGCTCCATCATTCAAGCCTCCCAAAAACACCATACTACAGAGGCTGGCAGAAACTGAGTAAACAAATACCTCCCCTTCCCAAGAGAACTCTCCAGAATTGTAACTTGCCAGCAGTTTGACATAAGAGTTGACTTACAAGCGATGCAAATGTAGCTCCAAAGTAATAAATGTACAGAGTAGGCCCATGCAAAGATTCAGCTTTGAAACACTGAAGTCGAATCAACTGCACATCTCTCCTAGCCCAGCAGAGAGATGGCCACTCCTACCATTCACCTCTGTGCAAATCAGTTCATTGCACAACATCAGGGAGGGGCTGTTAACAGGATTCAGAGATACCAGAAGCTCCAGTGACATCTTGAAAGATATATGGCAATACGTTTATGGGGAAAGCACTGGGAAGACTACATTTCCCAGTGCTCTACACATGATTTGCTGCACACTTCCCAAGATGTCACGGGGCTTCCCACAGTTCTGAATATCTTTAATGGTCCTCTCCAGTACTATGCTCAAGATTGCGCTACACAGAGGAAAGTATCGGGAGTGGCTGTCTCCCTGTGGGATCAGGGGCTACATGATTTGGCTTCAATGTTTCAAAGCCGAATCTTTGCACAAACCTACTGTGAAGTGTTAAGACTATTGAGGTTGCATTGTGCAGGTGATCTGAAGCTGAATCTTTGCACAGGTCTATTATAAGTAGCTACTGCCATGCCTAGTTGGAAGAGAGAAAGAAGTCCACCAATAAGGAAGTACAAGTTCTGGATCACTTCCAGGGAGAAAAGAGGCTTCCTTATATGTAGACTGACTCATGAATAAGCATCCCAGATTTTTGTTCTTCATGGCATGCTACGAAGGTCCACTGTGAGCAGATCAACACATGAAGGAGCCTACTGTGCTGCCTGAAAGCTTCTCCTCTAGCAAATGTACTCATGAAGGCATAAGACACATGATTGTTTGCATGCGCATTATGATTAGTGTATATGTGCAGCACATGCATGACATTATTAGAGTTGTGGAAACATAATGCCTAACCTGAGAAAATCACAAAAGCTATAAACCTCTAAATGTTCTGTGCTTACTTTCAGAAAAAATCCACCCAAGTGCTATCTGTGATTTAACTTGCAAGACAAGATGCCTGCCAAAGTGTCAACTTTAAAACCAAAGAGCAGGCACTGGTCTAGTCTAAGACACTGGCTGTGATTCAACAAGTGAACACTGCCAAGCACAGTCAGTGCTTTCTAGGGTTGTGCACAAAGTCCACCCACCACAAATTGGGCCGGTTCATGTGGCTCGATTGTTAACTGAACCAACCTTCAGGAAGGCCAGCTGATCCGCGATCGAACTGGGGCTACGTAGGGGCTTGTAAAGGGGAATCCGGTGAGGATTCCCCTTTACAAGCAAAGGAGAAACCTTCACAAAAGGCTTCTAAAGGGCAACCTCCCTTTAGAAAGGGCCTCTACAGAGGCCAGGTCAGCCCTGGAGCTGTGCCACCACGCATGGGCTGCTGGGGAGCACCACTGCGGTTAAGCACCTTGTCACTTACTTTTAAAGGTGCCTTGGTTCTCTCTGCGGCCACTCCCCACCCCCACTGGCTGCCCTTTAGAAGCCTTTTGTGAAGGCTTCACTGCATTCCCCTTTACAAGCCACTACATAGCCCCTCAAACTGCTGAATAGGTTTGAGGTGGTTTGGTCGAATGGACCGGCCCAGCCGTTGGACGGACCAGCCTTCCCAACTGAACCCGTTTGTGGACCCACAGTTCGATGCAAATTCAGTCCGAACTGCCAAGTGCACACCCCAGTGCTTTCCCACTATTTGCTATTCAGTGGCTTGCAAATGCATTCTTGAGCATAGGAACATAGGAAGCTGCCATATTCTGAGTCAGACCATTGTTCCATCTAGCTCAGTATTGTATACACAGACTGGCAGTGGCTTCTCCAAGGTTGCAGGCAGGAATCTCTCTCGGAGATGCCAGGGAGGGAACTTGGAACCTTCTTCATGCAAGCACGCAGATGCTCTTACCAGAGCGGCTCCATCCCTTAAGGTGAGTATCTTACAATACCCACACATGTAGTCCCCCTAAAAACCAATGTGGTCTTTAAATTATCCTGGCCCCAGACAAATTCATGCAGGACAAGTCTTTCACTGGCTACATTGAGCAGGGGGAGAGTAACTGGCCCTCTCTACAACCAGCACAGCACAACTCCAGTGACTGTTGTTGGTATCTCTTATGCTTCTTTTAGATTGTGAGCCCTTTGGGGACAGGGGTCCATCTTATTTATTTATTTGTTGTTTCTCTGTGTAAACCGCCCTGAGCCATTTTTGGAAGGGCGGTATAGAAATGAAATGAAATGAAATGAAATGAAATGAAATGAAATCAAATAAATAAATAAATAAATAAATAAATAAATACAGGTCTTGATAGCTATACACTACCTCCATGCTCAAAGGGAAGACGATTCTGAGTACCAGTTGCGGGGAGCAACAGCAGGAGAGGGGAAACGCCTTCATCTCTTGTCTGTGGGCTTCCCAGAGCTGTCTGATGGGGCAGTGTGGGAAACAGGAGGCTGTACGAGATCAGCCTTGGGCCTAATCCAGCAGGGCTGTTATTAAGTTTATTATCAGCTTTAAAAAGCCAAAACTAGCACTTTAAACTGGGCCCAGAAGCCAGTGAAGCTGACACTGAATCAGAATAACATGCTCCACAGGGCATGTCTCAGATTATATTCTTGCCCACATTCTGGACCAACTGCCATTTCCAATTTGGTATTGCTTAACGTGTCATTACTATAATAATCCAAAGCATTCATTCATAATGTGCCCTGATCCTTTGAGGGTATAGAGTGCACTTTACGTCTACATGCAGTTCTTTCCACTTGGTCTTCATGTTTTATGGGCTCCTCTCACTCTGTATATACACACATGATAGCAATATAGCAATAGAAATAGCACTTACATTTATATACCGCTTTATAGCCGGAGCTCTCTAAGCAGTTTACAATGATTTTTAGCATATTGCCCCCAACATTCTGGGTACTCATTTTACCAACCTCGGAAGGATGAAAGGCTGAGTCAACCTTGAGCCCCTGGTCAGGATCAAACTTGTAACCTTCTGGTTACAGGGCGGCAGTTTTACCACTGCACCACCAGGGGCTCTTGATGATGAAAGAGAAAGTTTTTAACAAATGAAAGGTTTGCACTTTATTTTTTAAAAATCTTTTGCTCTTTACTGCAAATTAAATTTCTTGACAGAAGTCCCACTGAAATTAATAGGACGTTAGTTATGACTAAATTATCCTATTAATTTAAATACTTCCATTGTGTGATTCAGTCAGGATGTCAGCCATTGTAAGAAACAATCCCCAAAGCTGAAAGAGATGGACTTCTGATAAGCAAGATCTGCATTTTGCTTTGACAGCTTTGTTGTGCTGCCTCACTCACTTATTAATACAGATGGCTGCCCTACTTGAATGCTGCTAGTTTTTGTGGTGTTCTTACAGATTTGTGTTCTTCTTATTCATTCCGTATGATAAAGAAGCAAAGAGCATCACCTGTCTCTAGACTACAAGTGCCCCAATTAAATATCGAAAAATAAAGTTGCTGCTGAACTGTATACTAATAGAACAGTAATTCAAACATCTGACTACTAAGGACAATAGCAAATGCTGCAATTTGGTTCTACTCACATTATACAGTATTTCAAGTTGACATTCCCCCTCCCTGCCATAGATCTTAGTAGCTTACTAGATAAGCGTAGGTTGTACCACACTAATTGCTTCTGACTAAAGATTTGAAGTGTACATAATTTCAAGAGCCTAAACTATTTAGTATGAAATCTGTTAATCTGTAGTTGTTTAAACTGTGTTTGTATTTAAATGTGTGGTGTGATTGTAAGCTTTAATTGTTAGAAAGTAGCATTATTATTCCACTAAGCTCCACTTTGTGGAACAAAGTCAATACATGAATCTTAGGGCCTATTAAAATAATAATGGTTGTGACATGGCACAGCCCTCTAATATTGCTGGACCACCTGAGGTCTCAAATGGAAGGTTTGCTGGTTTGAAAGTGACTTCATCTCAGAAATGCACCCTTGTGTAAAGTTTTCACATGCAAAAGTGGCTGCATTTTCTTTAAAGTGTACACTTTACATGTGGGGTGCAACATTTATATTGGATGCTTTAGAAGAAATGAATGCCCTCTTAAAACCTCAGGTAGTACAGTTATGAGTGGGTTACATCAGAAAACTATAAGTTGGCTCCCAATTATTGCCCCCGCCAGCATGAGCAGTATTTCTTATAGAAAAAGTAACCAACCAACTGAATTCACTACTGCTTATAGATTAAAAAGTGTACTTTGTGTTCAAAGAAAGAATTAGATACATCCATGGGAATATGTCCACCAACAGAGCTTTCTCATAAGGTATGGAATACACCCTTCATTCATACAATGATCTTAAATTCCTACTGTTGGAAGAGTGAGCAAATAAAATATCTGCCAACTCTATGCCAGCCTCTGGCAAATGGGAAAGCACACCAAGTTAGCTTACAAATGATCACAGTCTAGGGCGATAGTGATGATGACAGTTCCCCATAAGATAAAGAAGGTGGATCTGCTGAGAGTGGATCTGCATCCTCCTGGTGCATTTCTTTATTACAGTGTACATATGTGTGTAGTTTGTCTGAAATGCCACTCTATATGTAACTCAAATCGCATACAGAGTGACAGTTTTCATGAGCTGCTCCCCATGTGATAAAGGAAAGAACTGAGAGGGTATCAGGATGGGCACATTCGGGTGTATCCCCTTTCTTATTTGTATGGGTCAGTTCTGGAGGGGAAGTATTGTCTGAACCGCCTGTAGTGGCAGTTTTTGCTTTAACATAAGCAGTCAAATCTTAGGACTAAAATTCCTAAGAACGACACAATTGTAGCTACTGAAAACAAATATCCTACTCCTACCTACCTTCAAGAAAAAGCCGCAATGTATGAATGGAGGTTCAAATAAGTGCAACTATTTTTTGCTCAGTAAGGAAGGGTATCTCTACTTGGGTGCCGTTCATATATTGCCTTAAAACATATTTATTCAAAGTTAAACAGGCACTGACACAACCCTCTTTTAGCCTGAGGAATAAAAATGTGTGCTGAAAACATAAGCTACTGATTACGCTCTATTAAACAAGTTTCATTGCCTTATCATAGTAATTAATTTTTCTGCATCACATTAATAATATTCTTATCATTACTGAATTGCTAATGCAATTTGAAAACAGAAACTACCACATGATTCATTATATTATTCTTGTCACCAGAGCCATAGAACTCAATTTTCTAAGACTATGGTAGGATTGGGGTCAATGCATTTGGATCACTGCTGGTTACTTGCATAGAATACTGTACCTTGCAGGTACACAACATTTGTAAACTGACCTGCATGAATATTCTGCAGTACCTGAATATTCTACTAGCAGCAGGACCTTTGGAAAGAAAAGAAGTGTCCTATAAGAAATGTACAGGATTAAAAAACTTAGGAATTTACATTTTTATCTATGCAAAACTATAAAATGTCATTTATTTCTAAAAACAGCTACTCTTATGATAATTGATGTAAAGAAATTGGACCTATAGAAAGTACATGGCATTTTTTGATTATCAAAATACTAATTTCTCAGAAGCAAGTGATCTAAAATACCTTATCATATTTTAAAAACTAATTAAGATATTACCACCTTCCTAGGCAAACAAATCATAACCAGCCCAAGAATGTTAATTGCACTGGTAAATTTCACTAGGAGCAGGAAAGATGCTTTTGATGGCAAATTAAGGCTGAGAGGGAGCCTAGACAGACAGCTTTAATTTTATTAAACAAACCATTAATATCTCTAAAATATACAGGAATGATGAAGAAGGTGGAAGTTCATGAAACTTAAAGGCCATCCCAGTTCCTGCAGAAAACGTGCTGCAGTCTTATTATAATGAGTGACTAGCACAGCCCATAATGCTATGAATTAATAATCAATCCACACCATGAATGTAGCAACCAAGTCTGGTAGTTAGCATCTAGCTCTTGGGTGTGTTTGATGTAGCTCTTTGGACCCCAGTCATTGAAATATAAGAATTCCAGAATTAAATCAGGATGGAGAATTAACAGATTACTCCATCCCAGTCTCTGGAAACATATTCTCAAGATAAAATAATGATGATGCTATGGCAATTTATGAGGCTACCTTGAAAAATAAGGGTTCACTAAGGTTCAGAAGCAGTATTATTATTATTTTATTATTTATTTAATTTCTATACCGCCCTTCCAAAATTGGCTCAGGGCGGTTTACAGATAAAACAAAAACAGTTAAAATCAACCAACATTTTAAAATTATAAAATACCATAAAACAACAGTTAAACAACAAACAGTTTAAAAACCCTGAAAAACAGGTACATTAAAACCCTTTACAACAATTAAAAAACCCTGGAAGGCCAGGCCAAACAGATAGGTCTTAAGGGCTCTCCTAAAAGCCGATAAAGAGTTCAAATTACAGATATCTGCAGGGAGTGCATTCCACAGTCCAGGAGCGGCTATAGAGAAGGCCCGTCTCTGAGTCGCCAGCAGACGTACCAGTGGTAACTGGAGATGGACCTCCTCAGATGACCTTAACATGCGGTGGGGATCATACAGAAGCGTATGCAGCTGAATAACAGATGCTGGGAAGAAGCAGCAGATGAGCTTCCTAAAGGCTTCAGGGTGGATTTTGTAGGAACCAAGATGCTGGACTGGTTAACTGTGGTTTAATCCAGCAGTCTCTCTTAACCTTTGGTGCTTAATTGCTGTTTGGGCCCATCAATTTGGGGTCAGGAGACATAAGCCCCGCATAACAATGTCCTACCCAGAACTGCAGGATAAAGGAAATGGGAACTGTCAACATGAGCAAGAGACCTACCCCACTTTCATTAATGAATAGCCTATCATAGTTTTTATGTTAGTATTTTATATATTTTAAATCAGATTTGTTGTCATATTTTTAGCTTTTAACTGTCATTTTAATATGTTTTTTAACTTTTGTAAACCGCCTTGGGATTGTTTTTAATGAAAGGTGGTATATAAATTTAACAATAAACAAAAAATAAATAAAATAAATATCATCCTTCAGACATCCATGAATCGGAGGCAGGGCTCTCCGGTCTGATGCCCTAATTTCTAGTTAAGACTTGAATACCAAGTTTGAATATCCGGACAATACACAAAATTCAAGCCAAGATCTAGGCAAGTTTGTGTCCTACATAGTTGCAGTCAGAAGGATCATACATTTCCAATGTGTGATTAAGAAAACAAGTTGTATTTCATTTTATTCTGCAAATCCAAATTCTAAATGGATTTCGTGTATGTTTTAACAGAGCGACCTGAAATCCCACTACAAATCCACTGTAACTTTCATCTGTCCTTTCTTTTAAAGCAACACTCACATTCCTTGCTACTGCACACATATACGGCAATGGCAGGGTTAAACTTGTCACAGACATTTTAATACTGAAGATTTCCTTTAATTTATGGCAGATATATTTTCAAGGAGGAAAATGCTGATGCTATCTTGGTTATAAGCTTGCCACTGAAATGATTTAGATAGTTTTTTTTCTTTCTACCCAGTATCAGAATAAGACCATTCTTTGCAAGCAATGAATTATAACTGACACTTCAAACCTATTTTGTCTGTATCTTCTACTTCAGAAAAATGAGAAAACATAAATATTTATTCTATATATATGGAAGAGACATAAGACTCTGATAAAAATGATTCATTACAGGAAGATGAATAATTGTTACCTATGCCATTGGTAGATCAGCAAAAGGGCAGGAAACATTTGCCAATTTTTAATTAGAGGGTACCAAGAGCAACACAATGGCAATAATTTTCTAATCCTCAAATAGTAAATATTTTAGCCCATTGAAACTCAGCTCAAGAAAGCAGGGTATAAAGTTATATCATGCAAATGTTAAACTAGAAACCAAGGAGGCAACACTTTACGGAGAGGAAGCATACGAAAATACAAGGACCAGTGGCTGGACACTAGCTTTTAGCACAGTTATTTACTATTAAATTATCGAAGGTGTAAAAGTTCTGGAATACTGTTCCTGGAATGGTTATTTATTTTATTTATTTTATTAAATTTGGCTCTGGGAGGTTTACAACATAGAACAGATTAAAAGAAAAATTAAATCATTAAAACAATTTAAAGCCATAATTCTATTTAAAAAGCTTGAGTGAATAAATGCATCTTTAGAATTTTTTTTAAGTTGTCAGAGGTGGGGAGGCTCTTATTTCAGCAGGGAGTGCATTCCAAAGTCTTGGGGTGGCAACAGAGAAGGCCCGTCCCTGAGTAGCCACCAGACAAACTTGCAGCAACTACAGATGGACCTCTCCGGATGATCTCAAAGTTATGGCAAGAAAGAACCTCACCAAGTTCATGATGGCCTTTTCTACCCCACATTTTAGTTTGGGATCCCCACATTTCTTTAGGAGTCAGTAACTGCCAAACTAGAGATCCCCACATTCCTAGATTTCGGATAGCACAGAGTTGCACTCTCGTTCGCACTTCATCCCCTCCAACTTCCCTTCATAGGCTTCAAAAGATGTATTTTGCTATGACTGATCACATTACTCCAACAGGCAGGATAAATTTAAGAGAGAGAGAGAGAGAGGAGGGTGGGAAGGATTGGGAATTTTCCTTTCACTGTCTCCACAACTGGTTCAAATCAATGCCCACAAATTAGATCTCTTGCACCTCAAATATTCATGCATCCACCATCTTGGATTGGGGTGGATGACATCATTACAAACCATACCACTGAGCTGTCCCTGTGTGTCACTCACTGCAACTGTACCTAATTTGGTTCAAATCAGTCAGTCCTCAACTTAGTGCACTTGCGCCTCAAATGTTCACACATCCACCTTGGCTCAGGGTGGATGACATCATCACAAACGACACCACTGGGTTGTTTGGACTACTATGTGTCCATACAGCTGAAGCAAATTTGGTTCAAATCTGTTAGACTGTCCACAAGTTAGTGCACTTGTACCTCAAATGTTTACGGGTCTACCACCTTGAATTGGGTTGGATAACATCATCACAATCTATGCCATTGAGGTGTCCCTATGTGTCCCTACAGCTGTAGCAAATTTGGTTCAAATTGGTTAAGCAGTTCACAAGTTCGCCCACTTGCGCCTCAAAAGTTTAGGCGTCTGCCATCTTGGATCGGTGTGAATGACATCATCACAAACTACACCGCTGAGGTGTTCCTGTGTGTCACCCACTGCAAGTGTACCTAATTTGGTTTAAATTGGTTAGACAGTCCACAGATTAGCCTGATTGTGCCTCAGATGTTCATGTGGCCGACATCTTGAATTGGAGTGGATGACATTATCACACACCATGCCATTACGGCATCCTTATGTGTCCCTACAGCTGTAGCAAATTTGGTTCAAATTGGTTAGGTAGTTCACAAGTTAGCCCACTTGCGTCTCAAAAGTTTACGCGTCCGCCATCATGGACTGGGGCGGATGACATAATCACAAACTACACCATTGAGGTGTCTCTACAACTGTGCCTGATTTGATTCATATTGGTCCAGGCAGGGCTGTCCTTAGAGCTGGGGCGTATCTAGGATGGGGCAGGCAGGGCACGTGCCCTGGGCGCCACTTGAAGGGGGACGCCATTTTTAAAAAATTAAAAAATGGCCACAGAAAACAAAATGGCCACCGCACATGTTCAAATGGCCTCTGTGAGGCCCTAGGCCATGCCAGGCCTCGCAGAGGCCATTTGAGCATGTGTGGTGGCCATTTTGTTTTCAGCGGCCATTTTTTTAAAAAAGAATTATTTTAAAAAATGGCCACTGCACATGCTAAAATGGTCCTGGCAAGGCCCTAGAGGCCAGCGGGGGAAGGGGGAACCTTTGCAGACCCCCCTATGGCCTTTAGGAAGCCCCCTGAAGAGGCTACAGGTAATTTTTTTTTAAAAAAAAATTAATATACGTCACTGTACACATATTCAGATTGGCACTATGTACAGAGAATCAGGGCTTGTGAATACTGAGCTGAAGCTTTTGAGCTAGGATTCTATTCATTTGCTCTTACTTTGCTTCTTGTGATAAGTGAGTTAAATGTGATGTCTTAATAATATGGCTATTAATGGTGAATTTGTATTTGAATCAGTGTGAAAACCTTAGTATTAAGGACCACTGGGAGTTTGCTGCTATCTTTCTCTCATTTTAACTGTCTTTCCGAAATACTAGAATATATTCCAAGCTGTGACACAGTTTACTCTGCATATCCTTTAATTATTTTCAGAGTAACTGGGAAAAGTCAAATTCTCCATTTATTTTTAAAACTTATGTAATAATGATGCTACAATGCACAGTAGAGAATTAGACAGGCACTTCTGTTTAATCTCCCAAGTACACCTCCACATAGTATTTGGATATTTATTTAGCATACTGAAATTTGTAGTTTTCCAGCATTTTCTGGTCTGGCTATGTCCACTGCTAAATAGTTTTTGAAATATTAAAAGATTAATGAGCTTGCCTTGTATTTTTCAGCTGATATTATGGTAAAGTTATCTGAAAGATGGGTGTCAGATGTTTGGACAGGGGGACAATTTCAGTGCTTGCCCTAGGCGCTATTTTCCCAAGATACACCTCTGCCTTAGAGAGCCCTGGTGGGGTGTGGGGCCTCGGACAAATCTGTCAGTGGAGGCCCCCTTCCACTTAATTTTAATGGGGGTTAAATGAGCAGGGCCCGGTGTAGTCTCCCTGTTTGCCATGCCCTAAGGACAGCCCTGGGTCCAGGCATTGCAGAGTTGATGGTGGGGGGTGGGACATACACGGACGGACACACACACAGAATGCAGAGTGATCTCATAAGCCTATTGGAAAGTAGGCTAAAAACACATATTTATGAACACCACTCATGCATATTAAGGATTACCTTTCCTGGCAAAATGTATAAGTAGGGGTCTATTCCACAGTTTGTGGAGCTACAAGCTCAACTCTTCTACCAAAGGCTGGTAGAATGTAACGGAGAGTGGCACACTAATATCTAAGATGCTCCTCCAAGGACTGTGCTGACCACTCAAATAGCCTCCGCACATGTGTGGTGGCTAGCTGCATGCTGGGGTCAGGGCAATGTCCCCATGGAGTGTTGGGTGAGCCACCACCAGTGCCCAAGGTGGCAAACAGTGCCATTTTTAAAAAAAGAATCTCATGCTATCCTTGCTGCCATGCTGGAGCCAGCTTCACCGTCAGACTACAAGGATAAAACAATGTTGCACCACCTATGGCTCTAAGGTAAAAAACAGTCTGTGCCCCAGACCCAAATTCTTTGGGGGCATAGAAATGCCCCTACTGAAAATACCCCCTTCTCCTCCTCCTCCCCTATTTAATTATTAATTTTATTAGTAGTATTGTTTATTACATTTATATCCCGCTCTTCCTCTAGGGAGCCCAGAGCGACGTACATAGTTATAGTTACCCTCACAATAACCCTGTGCGGTAGGTTAGGCTGAGAGATACATGACTGGCTCAAAGTCACCCAGTGAGTCCCATGGCTGAATGGGGATTTGAACTCAGGTCTCCCCAGTCCTAGTCCAACACTCTAACCACTACAACACACTGGCTCTAAACTATTTTTTAAATGGGTTTCAATTATACGTCACTTTTAGACCCAATCTTAACGGAGCAGCAGAGTTTTAAAGTACTAAAAGCAAACATATTTGAAATTTGCGCCAAGTTCTTGAGAGTACACCTTCAAGAACAGAAATGGAATAGGGATTTAACTTTGAATTTAGGCTCATAATGCAAGTTCTTCAGTTTGCAAACATGCCTATATTACTGACTACTATGCAAATTTACCATAAAACAAAACTGTTGCTTACTATAACTAAAATCCCATGTTTAGCAGTGTGACTGGGTGTGTCTAAATTTTTCTGGGGAAAATATATATTAGGCAAAGTATCCACACACAGTTCAGAAATTAACCAAGCAAGTACTGCCTTAGTAAATGAAGGTAACAAAGCTGAAATGAACATGTGCAATGCAACAGAAAAACCAACGTCATGGCTCACAAGACCATTCTAAAATGCATTTTTGGCATCATTTATATGAGAGTAAAAGAGTATCTAATTGACACTAACATGTGAAATTGCATAAAGGAAGTAGACAGTCAATATATCAACATGCTACCCCAAATTGAATATTCTGAAACCAATTTCGAGCACAATCCTACGGATTTCCCTTGGAAGTAAATCGCATTGTGTTCAGTGACGTACTTAAGTGAGCAGCCTTAAAGCGGGCAATTTTTCAATATCTGCAAGTCATTACTAGTCACATGGAAAACTTAGATTGAAAGATAGTGACTTGCTCACAGGCAATGGGTTAAAATGGGTCCTTGCTTACCAGTTACCTTGCCAAATAAACAACCTAGCTGAGGTATGTGATAGGGCAAGGAATTCTCCCTAAGAAATGGAATCAAGGTAACTAGCTGGCCTGGCGCAGAGCATCTCTGTGTTAGTTCGCCCTGCCCCCCCGACTCCTTGCACCCCAGCCACCCCGCCATCTGGGATGGCAGTGGAGGCAGTGAAACCTCCTTCCTGCCCGCCCTGCCCCCATGGGCCAATTTGGCCCCCGCCCCACCTCCCCCTGCCTTAAGCCGCCCCATGGCAGTGGAGAAGACAGGCGATGATGGGACACTGGCAGCAGAGATGGCAGCCAAAGCTCCTTCCGTGGGCCCACCTGCTGCCCAAATGACAGGTCGGGCCATTTACGGCCCATTTCAGGGCTCTCTCAGAGAGCCCCAAAATGTGGACCCACGGAAAGAGTTTTCGCCGCTGTCTCTGCTGCCAGCGCCGCACCCTGTCCTCACTGTCTCTGCCATCATTCCAGCCTTGGTCTAAAGTTGTACGTGAAAGCCCCGCCCCCACATTTTAATTGGTCATGGCTGCAGTGAGGCAGGGCTTGCCATGTATGACCTTAGCAAATCATTCATAGATAGATAGATAGATAGATAGATAGATAGATAGATAGATAGATAGATAGTGCTGTGAATGTAACCTGGATTCCCCTCCACACACACATTACTCAGAAATTGCTTGCATGCTGTAGTTGCTCTATTCACAGGCATTGCAATCTTCTGGAGCAAATGCGAAGTTGTCAGCATCAGAAGCATCTCACTGCCTTTGCTGTTTGAGGTGAGGCACCTGCCTCCTGATTGGTGTGCGTTATGCTCACCTGCCATCTCTGGCTTTGCCTCGCTGCTCCCTTTCTTGGTGCCACTGTTGCTCCAGTTTGGCTGCTCACCTGTCTGTCACACATAAAGAGAGATCTTGGCTTGTTCTTAACCAGAATTGGAAGCAGAATTCTTCCAATTCTCATGCAGGCAGGTGAGAGGGAACATGCACTTCTGGGGCTTAAGGACACTGTGCATTGCCAGGATTTTGGGGATGGAGAGAGTCAGTTAGTATCATGATCTTTGATCCATATCAAAACATCTAAAACAAATGTAAAGTTCAAACATAGCCATATTGATAACGTATCTGTACAGTGAATCTAAACATACGTGAGCAGAGCATGTCGAACTTTTATTGCAGAACAGATTTTTGCAACTCTGTGTGTGATAGACAGCTTTGCATCTGTCAACAAATATTTGACATAGAATTCGTCTTAGCATCCTGGCAGGTTATGTAAAACAGGGTCAATTAACCTTCACCTAAAACCTATATAAAAGAAGGGATGGGGAGACAGTCTTGCAGTATCCAGTATGATTTGTCCCCTTTGCTAAGCAGGGTTAATACTGGTTTGCATTTGGATGGGTAATTATATGTGATCACTGCCAGCTGATGGGTACATGTGAGCACTGTCTGCTGTAAGATATTCCCTTTAGGGGTTGAGGCCGTAGAAGGTCCCAAGTTCAATCCCTGGCATTTCAGCTAGGGCAGGGAAAGAATCATGCCTAAAACCTTGGAGTGATGCTGCCAGTCAGTGCAGATAATACTGAGGTAGATGGACAAATGGTCTGACTCAGTGTAAGGCAGCTTCATATGTTCCTACGGTTTCATCCTGGCTCCACATTACATCCCAATTGACCCACTGCCTAATCTTGGATCTTGACAAACTATTAGCCAGAAATAATACTCTAAAAATTCTTAGCTTTTCACATTCTTAATTGCCTGTATTCTAGTTTTTATACAATAGTTGGCACTACCTACATAGAATATGTTATAACATTCTATAAAATATTATTTCTAACCAATGAATGCCTATTTCTATTTGCCTTTAATTTCTTCTCAATACTAAGTTCATCAGAGTGTGACAATTAATTAACTTAATTAAGCTAACAATTATGCTCTTTCATAGGTCAATATGTAGAGCTACTCAGATTAATAGCACAGCTTGTAAAGTTAATCTTCTTGTAAAATGCAAATAACACTAAGTCATGTATTAGATACCTTCTTGAGTAATAGAAGAAATGGGACCAAGTGTACTTTAAAGAAAAGCAGAGACTGTGAAAAGGTTAAATAAAGACAAATGCCCTGGAAGTGTGAAAATGTTTTAACTGAACTAATTCATATTTAAACTAGCTCTTCTAATTCAGCTACCTCAGCTTAAACACACATAATGCATTTGCTTCCAAGGCAATATTGTTTTACTTGTTGTCTCATAAATTTTGCCATTAAGAAGATTGTTATGAAACGATTTTGAGGGTTTTTTTTAATCGTCTTGAAAAAAGAGCACAACAGCATAATAAATGGGGAAGAGTTAAATTGAATTTTTAGAGAAAAGATACATCACTAACCTTTCAAAAAAGCAAAAATTAAAAAACAAAACAAAACCTCACACCAGGCAACCCACAATACATATCTCATTGCTTGCAAGTGGAGAGTTGAGATGAGACTTGAACATAGGAAGCTGCCATATACTGAGTCAGACCTTTGGTCCATCTCACTCAGGATTGTCTACACAGTCTGGCAGAGGCTTCTCCAAGGTTGCAGGCAGGAAACTCTCTCAGCCCTATCTTGGAGAAGCCAGGGAGGGAACTTGGAACCTTCTGCTCTTCCCAGAGTGGCTCCATCCCCTGAGGGGAATATCTTCCAGTGCTCACACTTTTAGTCTCCCATTCATATGCAGTCAGGGCAAACCCTGCTTAGCTTAGGGGACAAGTCATGCTTGCTACCACAAGACCAGCTCTCCTCTCCACAAGAAGAGAAATCAGAGGGTCAGAAAGCATTCTGCTAAGATTGTGCCACCATGGTTCATCCGAAGTCCCACCCTTACTGCACCAGCACACCAAGAAAAGAAGCCACAGTCTTGGCAGAAAATGCGTTGGCGAGTGGAAGAAAACAAATGTTAAATGAATGTCATTATGTATCAGTTTTACTATTCATGTTTATGTACTGTCATTAAATAAATTTTAAAAAAATGATTTAGAACAACAACAAATGTTAAATGACCAAATGCAGAAAGTAATTATACATTAAAAAATCCAACTCTTATTTATTCATAAAACAAATGATATTTCTGTTCAGGTTATTTCCTTAGTGATTAATTTAGGCTACTAGTTATTTCTGTAGAGTTTATACTTTAACTCTTATCTACCATGCAGCTTAGAATTTATTTTTGATTGTTTTCCTTCTCTTCTGATCACATATTCCCCTTTTTGTTCCTGTACCCCATTATCCTTAATAAAGAGCCAAGGGCAGAAGAGAAAAGAAGAAAAAGTCTTGACAAACATTGATTCAATTAAGGATCAAATGTGGCATGTAGTAAAAAAACAAAATGTAACATTAGCTGCCATTTGTGGACATACATATGAAATATTTGTTCACATTTGCCATAATGTAATAAAGGCTCCAGTCCTCTTTCAAAGGCTAACATAATTAATTTAATATTTCACAAAAATTTATTGATGTCTGTTAATTCTTCTAATGCTTCAGTCCCGTTAGGTGCACCTCAACCTGTTGATTTCAGTGGGCTGACATGCACTTAGCTTTGCATAAGATTATGCCGTAAGCTGCTTTCAGAGTACAAGTTAATACTAGTTGACTTGGAAAGATGCCACATCATCACCCATAAAAACGGGCAATGGAATATTGCTGTGAATTACTTAAGAGAAGAATCTGTAGTCCCAACAAGCAATGAATGCAAACAATTCTAGTATTTGGTTGCCTGTGGAAAGCCATACCAAACAACACACCAGCATTCTAATGTACAAAAATTTTCTATTTCACATAGCAGTTAAAGAAACATAGCTTTTTGCATGTTAGCTAAAGATTATGCATCAACATCTAGTATTAAAGAAAATGGCAAAATAAAAGGAATATTTGTACTTTACTTAAAATAACAACCTTCTATTGCTTATGAAATCTGATTTCCCCCTCTTCACTTCTGGAGCGCTGAGTCCACGAAGCAAATGTCTGTATACCATTATCAGTGGTTCTCAATGCAGGGACCGCCAGATGTTGCTGAACTACAACTGCCGGCATCACCAGCCACAATTGATTGGGGCTTTGGATGCTGGGAGCTGCAGTTCAGGAACTTCTGGCAGACCCCATATTAAGAACCACTGATTTAGATGCAGCCATGGAACGAGGCTGGCGGCGGCCTGTGTTCAGCCACCGCCATGGGCCCTGGCCCCACCCCCGCATCTGACATCAGATGCAGGGGCCTGGCTAGCCGCACCCCCAAGTCTGATGTCAGGTGCGGGGGCGTGGTCTCCCTCCCAAACGGAGCCATGCGGCCCCGTTTGGAAGGCAGATCGGCCCGTGCTGTGTTGGGCAGTGTGGGCCGGAGCGACATTCCCTGCATTTAAAGGCAGGGAGAGCCTTTCCAGCCACGCTGCCAGCGCAGCATGGGCTGCTCTCCCTCCCAAACTGGGCCGCACGGCTCTGTTTGGGAAGGAGATATTATTATTATTATTATTATTATTATTATTATTATTATTATTATTATTAATTCAATTTCTATACCGCCCTTCCAACAATGGCTCAGGGTGGTTTACACAGAGCAATAATAAAGAATTAAGATAAGATGGCTCCCTGTCCCCAAAGGGCTCACAATCTAAAAAGAAACATAAGATAGACACCAGCAACAGTCACTGGGGGTACTGTGCTGGGGGTGGATAGGGCCAGTTACTCTCCCCCGCTCAATAAAGAGAATCACCACATTAAAAGGTACCTCTTTGTCAAGTTAGCAGGGGCAATAGATAGGCTCCGCTGCGTTGGCAGCGAGGCCAGGAGCAGCTCTCCCTGCCTTTAAAGGCAGGGAGAGTCGCTCTAGCCTGTGCTGCCAATGCAGCGTGGGCCAATTTTGTTCCCAGATGGGGCCGTGTGGCCCCGTTTGGGTGAAATAACGCCTCCCATGTCTGATGTCAGATGCCGGGGGCCTGTTGGAAGCCGCAAGGCACAACCCCTGATTGGCGGCAGCCCGGGTTCTTTGAACCTGTTTGCCCAGTGGTGGCTCCGCCCCTGTTTAGATGATTCTGCATAGCAATGGTTTGGGTCCAAAGAACAGTGGTTGTCACCCCGACTAAGGAAGCATGCATGTAAGGAGACTCTGCAGGGAGGCACCGGGAGCTCCTGTGCTACTCCCTCAATCCTGCTGTGCCACAAGACTAAAAAACAAGCCGCAGCACAGATCTTCTGACTGCTTTTAGTGGCTAAGCTAAACAACAGTGTAAGTCCAAAGACACATATATGTCCCTTTCCTAACCTTTTCCCTTCTTTTTGTAGCCCCAACCTTTTTGTTAATGGGATAAGTTAGTGTAAGTAAAAGTGGAGCTATTGTCACTGTGAGGGATAGAGTAAATGTGATCTGTTTTGGGATACATAATTGATGTTTAATTGTAGTGCTAATATGAAAATTGATAAACTTTGCAACCAGAAAAAATGATTCTGCCTTGAGAAATAACCAGCTGTTATGTAGTCTTAGACTATTTTCAAATGTGGGTTGTAACACTTATCCCTCAATTTCTCCTGTCTATAACGTTAAAGAAAAGGAAACACACTGTAGTGTGTTTACTAAGCAACAGGAAAGAAGGACTGCCAACCGTGATACGGACATTTTGTAAGCCTCCCAGAAGGTGGAGTGGAGAATCTGAATAGGAAATGTTTTAGTCACTGTCTTGGGCAGAAACAAGGAAATGTAAGAAAGTCAAATCACAAGGCCAAGGAATGACAGACAGCAACTGCTAGTTCCACTGTTACAAACTCTCCACACAAGGAACGCAAGGCACTGTGACATTAGAATGCTTTCCCTTGGGGAAAGACAGACCAGCAGAGAGCAGTTAACAGTATACCAGTGGCTTAAAGTTGTGTTTAAAGGGAACAGCCTTCAGGAGAAGCACTGTAGCTAAGTGGAAGAGCATCTGCTTTGCATGCAGAAGGTCCCAGGTTCAAACCGTGACATCTCCAGGTTGGTTGGTTGGTTGTGCCATTGAGTCGGTGTCAGCTCCTGGCGACCACAGTGCCATGTGGTTTTCTTGGTAGAATACAGGAGGGGTTTAACATTGCCATTTCCCACACAGTATGAGATGATGCCTTTCAGCACCTTCCTATATCACTGCTGCCCGATATAGGTGTTTCCCAAGTACGGCTGGGAAATACCTGTCAGAAATCCTGGAGAGCTGCTTCTTGTCCGTGTATATGGACCAATGGTGCAACTCAGCCCCCACAGAACTCTAACAGCAGCAGAAAGAGATCAAGAATGGAGTGAAAAGGTCAGTTACCAAGGTCAACTATGCCCAGAGGTATAGAGGAAGCTTCTTTAGGGGAGGTGAGAATGCTTGCACACACTGGTCCTTGCCCAGGAAGCAGGAACCAAGCTTTGAGTGAGTCAGTGGACAACAAAAATATCTACGGTTTTCAGAATTATTTGGTAATCCAAATGCTGATTTCCAACAGGGACACAGCCAGTTAATCCACCCCAGTCTATAAACACACAACCCCGCCCCACAAATACAAATTATAAAAAAACCTTTGTATTCCATACACATTGTTGACAAACTACAGATAGTTTCCATGAGCATTATAATGCAGATATTAGCAGGAAAATATTGCAATGAGTCAGGAATATTTATCTCCACAATTTCTTCTACTGTGTTCTTCCACATCTTCTAACCTCCATTCTTGCTAATTCTCTTAAACGGACAACAAGCATAGTTAATTTATATTACTAGTCCTGCAATTCTATACAGATTTATCTGAGAATAAGCTTCACTCTATATAGGACTTACTTCTGAATAAGCACACACCAGATTGTGCTGCAAGGTTCTTTAACTTTGTTTCACCTCTTCTTCTAAGCATTGGCAGCCGGTGAGGATTGTTCTGGGGGCAGCAGCGAGAGGCACCTTTAAAAGTAAATTAGACGGTGCTTAACCAGAGGTACTGCTGCCCATGTAAGCCGCCTTGAGCAGCGGCGCTCTGTCTAGCATTCCGTGTGGTGGCAGCACAGCTCCAGCACTCACCTGACCTCTGCGCATGCATGGAGGCCATTTGCATGGTCAGCACGCGCAGGGGTCAGGTGAGTGCCGGAACCGTGCCGCCGCTGTGCAGGATGCCAGGTGGAGCACCACTGCTTGAAGCAGCTTGCAGGTGCGGCAGCACAGCTGATAAGCACCTTCTAATTTCCTTTTATAGGTGCCTCTTGCAGCCGCCACCCACAGCGCCGTTCTCACCAGCTGCTACTGCTTCCAAGACTTCTCCGCTTAACAATTCCTCTGCCTCTTAATTTGTTTTTGAATTCTTGCACGTAATAGCTCCAAATCTTCCAAAATTCATTGCCAGGTTTATCTTTCTTCAGAACCCTGAGATCTGTGCTGATAGATTTATTGGGTTTTGGTTATCTAATAACCCAAATTTCTATCACATGGAATTTTAAAATAGCCTTGCTAAAGGACAGTATCCAAATACTGGTAACTGGTATCTTAAGAGGAAAGGAAATTTTCTGGTAAACCTGACACAAGGTTTAGCTTCATTGCCTTCTTCAGTGGAAACAAACCGACACCAAATACAAATTTTGCGAGGGAGGCGAGAGAGAAATCTAAGAGCCCAACGATCAGTTTAGTAACAGTATAGACACAGAATGGCCTACCTCTTCTGGATGTTTCTGTGCCACCGATACCAGCTGCTCAGAGCTACTTCTTGAGGTAGAGGGTACAACATTAGTTGGGGCCTCTGAGACCATCTCAATTGACGGTTCGGAGTCCTGAGGGCAACAGAGACAGATAGACCCCTCAGTAGTGTGCTGAAGTGGTACTTCACATTAGAGCTTTAGCAAGGCAGAGTGCTCAAGGCATGAAACAAGGCAGAGTGGTCTGACCCAAGGCACTGAAACAAAGGACCTCTGTATTCGTAAACTATATCTTTTCATTTTCCTCTGTTGTCTAATTGTGAAGCCATGTTGCCTCTGTATGTCTTTTTTACATGTAAAACATGAAAGTCGCACATTCCACAAAGCAGCACTGCAAACATGAATAACATTGCTTTACAATATAAATACTAATCTAATAGGTATTTTCTTTTTGCACTTGACTCATTTGAAAAGGGGAAAAATATTTCTGCTCTTGAATCAACCAAAGACATAAGTAAGCTTGAACAAGAACTGAAAAACACAAGATTTTACTTAAAATTTCCACCTCCTCTCAAGAAAACATTAATGTTTATCTAAATAATACACTGAAATAAAAATGTCAAAATTGGGTGCATTACCAGCTAAAATTGCCACAGAAATACAATTAAACTTGACAGCAACTTAAACTTGAAAGTTTGGATAACATTCTACTTTTAGACTGCAATTTGAACTATAAAGAGAAAAGCACAGTAAGAACCTGGAAGGCGGTGGCGGGGAACCTTCAGTACTATGCAAATTTATTGCTATAAGATCCAGGACTGTAAAGGAGTTGGAAACTTCTGAGATTTACTACTCAAAAGCCTAATATAACTTCAAGTTACCATTATAATAGACTTTTAATAGCCTCCTGATACTTTCTGTATTTATTAACTGACCTGAATAACTTCATGCATAGTCTGCAATACCTGTATATTCTACTAGCAGCAGGACCTTTGGAAAGAAAAGAAGTGTCCTATAAGAAATGTACAAGACTTAAGCACTTAGGGATTTACATTTTTATCTATGCAAATGTACACGGAAACTTTTTCTTAAACACAAGCAGAACTGAAAGGCCTTTTTGCCAGAGAGCAGAAAAGTGTTTCTGTCTTGTACTTGAAGGACAATAGTTCAGTACACAGAGACTAAAAGAGTATTATAGTGTACTACGTACTGTGCCACTATTCTAATTTCTGGACCAATTTCTAGAGCAAATTCACTCCTGCTCTCTGCCCTGAAGTGTATGGATGAAACATAAAGGGTGAAGGTAATCTCTAAGGGCACTGCATGCAAAGCTCAGTTTCCCCAGAAAACAACATATGTTCATGTGCACCAATAGACTGTCTTCAGCATGCACCATTAATCTAAATGTCCTAAAATCCTATAACTTGTATGGACTTATGCACATACAACTGTTTATAGCAGGGGTTCCCAAGCTGTGGTACTCCAGATGTTGCCGAACTACAACTCCCACCATCTCCAGCTACAATATATTCTTGCTGTGGATGATGGAAGTTGTAGTTCTGCAACATCTGGAGTACCAGCGTTTGGGAACCCCTGGTTTAAAGAGTCACACCGCAGTGCAAGCAACATTCATATCCGTTGACTAGTCTGCCTCTCTCGCCTGTGCAGGTGCAGTGTTGTTCCTGAGCCCCACAGCAGGCATAGCGGGTACCATCAGAGTAGCAAGGTTGGAATGGGCCCTAGGGCAATTTAAAAAAAAATTACCTTATAATAGGAGATCTTCTCTTGCCAGTGGGTACATATAATATCCACTTGAAAGTTTGCTTATGGCTACAGTCATTGAAAAAGTGGAAACGTGCCTGATTCCATTACTATCGGGATCGGCCGTAAGTCACTAAGAGAGTATTGTAATTTCTGACCAGCGTATAGAAGGCAATATATCTGTAACCTGAACCTATCAAGTATCTTTTTAATGGACCATACTGTTCATTAAGCTACTGAATATTTTGAGGGGGGTGGAAAGGCACTGTTAAAGAACTAGAGTGTTAAGTTTTACATAGCATCTCTATTGTCTTTATGGGAATCACAGGAGACATAAAACACAAATAGAGTATATGTCTTGTTGGTAATAAAACCATATGGAATAGTATTTATCTATAGACTATGGCCTGGAAAATGTTGCTTGATAGAAATGATCCCGTTAATATAAATGACCTTTTAAAAGCTACTGAATACATACACACATGGTGGATACACCGATGGCTACTACAAGTAAGAGTTGAAACCATGTTTAGATAGGGTGGCTGACATTTCCTGCCGTGAATTGGCAGTGTCAGGGACCCGCTGGGGCTGCTGTGGAACATGAAAGGGAGGCCCAGAGGTCTTGCTCAAAACAGCAGCTGCAGAATGACTTAAAACAGCTTTCCAACGGAAGTGCAACCGCCCAGAAGCTGTTCTATGTCATTCTGCAGCCACCCTGTTCAACACTGTCAGGGCTGCCTTTCCCTAATGACAGCATTCCGTTGTGTGGATGTCAGACAGTGACTAGGAACTGAAAAGCCCTCTGTGCATATGTGCCTCTTTGCACGTGAGCCAAGAATGCCCATTTCCCCTTTTGGGAGTATCTGCTACCACCACATCATATTGCACTCTTTGGTACACCCTAACCTTGAAGAGCAACTTTTCAAGGGGCGCAATCAATGGGAAGATGCCTGGGAAAAACCCAGTTTACATGTCACCCTTTGGATCCTGGTGTGTATAACAGCCAGATTCTGGGGAACAGGAGCAGGAGAGGATCATCATTACGACAAGAAAACAGTAGAACAGGACTAGAGTTCTCTCTAATTTTTTCATCTGTGTGCAGAATGAATTTTGTTCTGGGTGGCAGTATCAAGGCAGTGTGCGCGCACATGCATTCAGAGTGGAGCCTTCCTGATTCAACCTGAGTGGGATCTAAAATAAACTGAGCAGACAAAAAATACTTGCGAGCGCATGCACGCTTGCACGTCTTAGGGGGAACACTGAACAGGACTATAGGTGGAGAATATGGACCATGCCTCTGATCAAACCCATCTAACTTGTAGATAAAAAGAAATCACTGCTGAGCTGAAAGTGGGCAGGTGCTGCATTCGGCAAAAACTAGAGAACCTTCCTTATGAAGTAAGGCTACAATACTCGGGGCTTTTTAGTTTTTTTTAAAAGATGACTGAGAGGTGACATGATAGAGGTCTATACAATTATGCATGGTGTGGAGTGAGCGGAGAGAGAGAAAATTTTCTCCCTCTCACAGAACATTAGAATTAGGGGTCATCACGTGAAATGGATTGCCAAGAAATAGGAAGTACTTTTTCACACAATGCATAATTAACCTATGTAATTCTCTGCCACAATATGTGATGACTGCCACCAGCCTGGATGGCTTTAAGAAGGGCTTAGAAAAATTCATGGATAACAAGTCTATCAATGGTGACTAGTCCACCTCTAGCCTGAGAAGCAAAATGCCTCTAAATACCAGTTGCAGGGGAGCAACAGCAGGAGCGAGGGCATGCCTTTATCTCTTGCCTGTGGGCTTCCCAGAACAGGATGGAACAGGATGCTGAACTAGATAGGTCTTGGGCCTGATCCAGCAGGGCAGTTTTTATGTTCCGTTCTCCTCCCCTGACCTCCCCTGAAAATAACCTCCCTTTCAGCAATCTTTTTGCAGAGACACTGCAAAACTTAGCAAAAATGTTTATGGATAGGAAAAAGTCCAGCATTACCAAGGCTATTAGTCTAATCTCCATTGTCTTGCTTCACTACACTAGTGATGAAGGGTGAGGATACCCAAATGATTTCTGTGCAGTACAGCAAAACAGGAAGTGTCTGTCAAGTTGCCTCAGCAATCAAGATGCATTTCCTCCTCCCACTCACTCATTGTGAGGGCAATGCCTTTGGACTTTATTTACCCGTAGTAGTATCACATCGCTAATCAAATATGACTGGCATCACCGTGTCATTATTCTTATTTGTATTTATATTACTTTTCCACCCTTCCTCCAAATACCAAAGGAAGGCATCCAAGGTATTCTCCCTCCATTTTATCCTCACAACAACCCTGTGTGCAGTAGGTTAGGCTGAGAGATGGTGACTGGCCCAGGATCACCCTGAGTTCAATGGCTGAGTGAGGATGTGAACCTGGGTTTCCCCACTTCTAGTCTGATATTCTTAATCATTATACCACACTGGCTCTTGGTTATAAGGAATGAGTGCCCCTGACTGGCTGGAATCACTCCAGGAAGATTTGGAGGGTGGGGCGGGAAATGGTACGAAAGCAACATCAGATCTTGGAAGCAAACAGGGAGCCAAAATCAAACTGAACTGGAGCACATTTATGAGCTTGAGGGTTAGTTTTGTTTGTTTGGTGCCCTTGAAAGCCCACTTTTCATTACCATTATTCAGTACAGCACCAAAAACCAAACACAAAATCCACCTAACACTCATAAGAATTTGGTCATTCTTAATGTAATGACTTCAAACATTTTGAAGTAATACTAAGCAACTGAAACAAGTAAGGCATCCTCATACACAGTAAAACACTGAGACAAACACACCTGAGTGGTCACTGATTGGGGCAGGGGGGAAGTCACACACTTGGCCCTGGTCAGATGACTGCAATATTAAACAAGCACAGTCACATGGCCAAATGAAACTTTTGTTTGACATGAAATATAAAGTATTTGATTAAAAAACCCACAATATTTGTCATAGAAGTGTGCTAATACTCAATGTAAATAACAAAGGTGTACATTAAAATTAATCTTGAATAATGTTCCTATGTAAAATTAAAATCCAAAACTAAGTAAAATATGAATTTCTGAGTAATATTAAATCACAAAGTTATCAAAGGAGAATATTTTTGCTAATTGCCGTCAGCACAGCCCACAAGAATTGCCTTGGAAGAGAGTCTTAGTAGCCAGAAGAGCCCCATCACTTCCACTTATGTTTACGATAGCTATTAAAATATATAAAAGAAAGCCTAAACATTGCACAGATTTGATGATGATGATGAGGAGGAGGAGGAGGATGGAATAATGATTCTTCAAAACATGACAATGTATAGTCACACTAAAGATCACTCATACAAATAACATACAGGTAAAGCATCTGAAACAAAATACTGGGAGGTTTCAATACTAATTTACATTCATATTTAACTTCACACCAAATACAGAGCTTTTTTTAAAAAAAAGCCACTGCTACTCAAAAAGAAAAAAAGCTCTCTCTCCAGCGTGACATATTTGAATATATTATGGTAACTCTATCAGTTTTCATACATTATCCTTTACTTTGGATTCAGATGAAAATTACGCAAGCCATAAATTAGCTTTAAACAAGCTTTGAATCAGGCTGAAGCTAGTTTTCAAATTAAAGAGCCGTCAGTATTTTACAAGGTGCTGTCATTTTATTACCCCAATCAATTCTGTGTGGCCCGAGGTGTAAGGAAAATGGATGCTGTCTTCATTTGCAAAGGGTTTATCTCCTGCACCAGGCTCTGAACTACTTGACTGCAGTAATGAATTGGGAACCAAAGTTACTAACAAAGACTTTTTAAAAACAGCAAAGCCAAAGACAGTAGTTCCTTTTTAGAGCTGCATAATGGAAACAATCCTTTCTTGAAAGAAAAGGCATGAAACCATTTCTCATAAAATGGAAGGATAATGGGAAAAGAGCTATCTCCTTCTGCTAGTTATCAGCATCGAAAAGATTTTAAAGTTCCAGTTTACTTTCTATTCTAATGCTATTGGTTACTGAAGTATTCTTGAAGGACATCGGTGAAAATCCTATTCTGTCATACACCATTACAAAACTCTTCCTATCGAAATAAGAAAGCGTTGTTCAATTTTGATTTTCTTATATTAAGAAATATGGAACAACAACAAAAGCATGCTTCTAATTACTGCTACTCAATTTCACTAGACAGAGGGCAGCTTCTGCTGTTGCAAGAAGTGCCAAAGAGTGGATGCACAAATGCCTTGTGTTTATACTGGCTAACATGCCATGCAGGAGCCTGCTGATCTAGAAGCAGGGTGCCCATGATGCCTCCATCCATCTCCCATTAAGAATCAGCGTTTCAGTGCTGATGCTCTTTTAAGTAACCGTGCAGCCTCTCCAACAGCATGCAAGCAGGTTTGAGATGCATGGAGGCAGCGTGGGCACTACGCTGTTAGATCAGCAGGGCCCTCACCCCTGTGATGAAATGGTACAGGACTACTTTTATGCAAATAGTCTTAGAACTCTTGGGAGCTGTCAATCATAAGAGGCAGTTAGAAAGTGACAGAAGTTGGAAGGGAAGTTCTGTTAGAGTAGGGATTTGGGTCTGGGTAGGAACAGTTTCAAAAAGGAGTTGTTCTGAGACTCGAAGGATAAGACAGTCTAAAAATAAAGTACAGCTTTGGGAAGGAACTGGGTGAAAAGCCTTATACAGGAGGACCTCGTTATCCACAGATTCATCATCCGCGGATCATGTATCCGCAGTCGGGTAAAAGACGCCCAACCTCGGCATACGCCGGGGCGGGGGGGGATGACCCACATTGACCTCACATATTTGTGGGTCAGAGGTGGCCAGAAATGACTGTGGAGGACATTTCTGGCCACCATTTTGTTTCTTGGAGCCATAAAATGGCTCCCATTTTAAAAATAAAAACAAAAAATGGCAAATTTTGGCTGATTTTTGGGCATTCTGGGGGCACAGCATGATGGGGGGGGAGACACCAAAGTGTGGTAAGGAGCTTCCCTCATGTCCCCCTTCCATAATTTGGCTGAAAATCCACATTTTTTTTCTCATTTTCCCGCGACTGCAAACCTAATCCCCAATTCCCCATTAACTTGATGCCTCAGTATTCACGGTTTCCATATCTGCGGTACAACCATGAAACGGAACCCCAGCGAATATCGAGGTCCTCCTGTATATTGTGTGTAAAGTAACTAAGTGCTGTGAGAAGTTCAAATCATCAATTATGTAACCAAGCAAGATTTCAGTCCTACTAATCAGTCAAACAAACTTCAGATAATGTCTTTAAATAAATATTCTTCTTGTTTTGTTTTAAAATACATCTGAGAGCGATTTCTAACAAACCCTCCTCACATATGCAAAGCCATGTTATCAGGGTAAAGAAACTAACAGAGTTACAGAGGCTTCATTGTATAATTGGTGGCAGTAGAAATATAAGTACACTTATATATCTAAGGTGAAAAACAACTGAAAATTAACTTTACACACATCCCTGACTCAGACTAAATCCACACCCTGCGGGATGTAAGCCACTGTTTCTAATTTGACAGCAGTGTCCAAAGAAGAACTTACATATGGAGGCATTGTATTCTGTTTACATTTTCCTGAATACATTCCATTGTCACAATGCAAAGAATATGAGCCTCAATATCCACTAGTTGTGCTAGTACTCAAAACATCTGCTTTCTTGCTGTAGCTCAAGTCAATTTTCCACCTTGATCCTCAAACAAATTTACTCGAAAGTACCAGGAATTTCAAAGAGACCTGGAATATATGTTTAGGTGCACAGCTTACAGTGCAATCTTATGCATGTTTACACAGAAGTAAGTCCTTCTGAATGTGGCTCACAACCTAGTAAACGTGTTTAGGACTGCAGACCTAGTGTGACTTTAGTCTAGGTAGAAAGTACATCATTTATAAAATCTAAGAGTTGAATACAAACTCTTAGAAAGTGGACCAATTATTTTAATTGTTCTCTCATTGCCAAACATCAACCTATATCCCTTTTAAAAAGAAATCTGTAGAATATGCATTTATTTACTACATTTACATCCAGCTCTTCCTCCTCGGAGCTCAGAACGGTGTGCATGGTTATGTTTATCTTCACAACCACTCTGTGGGGTAGGTTACGCTGAGAGATAAGTGACTGGCTCAGAGTCACACAGTGAGTTTCATGGCTGGATGGGAGACTTGAACTCATGTCTTCTTTGTCCTAGTCCAACATTCTAACTACTACACCACACTTGATTAAATCTTCTACAAAACAGGACTTAGAATGGTTGCACTGCTGAAGTTGGTCAAATATTAAAGTAATTTTTACTTCAATATTTTCATTTTATAAAAATATTTACTTCAATTTTTATTTTCAATCCCTTCCCTAATTATTCCTAGCATGGAATTAACCTTTTTCACAGCTGCCATGCACTGAATCAACACTTTCAATGAGCTGTCCACCACGACCCCAAGATCTCTCTACTGGTCAATCACCAACAGCTCAGATCCCATCAGCGTATAGTGAAGCTGGGGTGTTGTTTTTTGTACCAATACGCATCACTTTACACTTGCTTACATCGAACTGTATTTGCCATTTTGTCGCCCACTCACCCAGTTCAGAGAGATCCTTTTGCAGCTCCTCACAATCTGCTATGGATTTCACTACCCTAAATTGTTTAGTGTCATCTGCAAATTTTGCCACTTCGCTGCTTACCCCAGCTTCTAGATCATTTATGAACAAGTTGAAAGAGCACTGGTCTCAGTACTGATCCCTGGGGGGACCCCACTTCCTACATGCCTCCATTGTGAAAATTGTCAATTTATTCCTGCCCTCCGTTTCCTGTCCTTCAACCAGTTACCTAGCCCTGCTAAATGAGCAAAGAGACACCTTTTAAAGTGGTGATACGCATATTTAGCCGGGGGAGAGCAACTGGCCCTATCCAACCCCAGCACAGCATCCCTCCAATGGCTGTTGCCGGTGTCTACCCTATGTTTCTTTTTAGTCTGTGAGCCCTTTGTGGTAGGGGGCCATCTTGTTTATTTCTGTATTATTTATTTTTCTATGTAAACCGCTTTGAGAATTTTGTTGAAGAGCAGTATATAAATATTCATAGTAAGTAACTGCTCTAAGGCACAGTCATTTAGCACATCTAGAAATTTGGCCTCGCTCTCATTACCTGAATGTGAATTTACCTGGTGTATGTGTGGGTAGTTGAAGTCACCCATTATAAATTATGCATGGAGTGGAGAGGGTGGACAGAGAAATTTTTCTCCCTCTCTCACAACACTAGAACCAGGGGTCACCCCATGAAACTGAAGATTGAGAAATTTAGGGCCAACAAGTGGAAGCACTTTTTTCAGAAATTAATCCATGGAATTCATGGAATCACAGTGCATAATTAATCCATGGAATTTTTTGCCATAGGATGTGGTGATGACCACCAGCTTGGATGGCTTTAAAAGGGGCTTAGACAAATTAAGGGAAGACAGATCTATCAATGGCTACTAGTCTGATGACTGTGGGCACGATGCCTCTCAATACCAGCTGCAGGGGTACAACAGCAGGAGGGAAGGCATGCACATAACTCTTGCATCTGTGGGCTTCCCAGAGGCATCTGGTGGGCCACTGTGTGAAACAGGGTGCTGGACTAGAAAGGCCTCTTTGAGCCTGATCCAGCAGGGTTGATCTTATATTCTTATGTACTATGTCCCTGCCTCTCTTGAATTCTGATTGGCTGTGAATGACCGGTAACTATTGCTTCACTATGTTGCTAGGCACAACAAATGACCAGATTCCCACAAGGCTCTATGTAAAGCATGGCACATGTACAGGTGGTGCCACGCTAGAGAGAATGTCCAATGTAACAGAGTTGGATCTACCTCCAACTAAACATGTTCAGAATCGTGCTGTAAGGCTGCAAGTCTAAGCATGCACATTTGGGAGTAAGTCCCATTGAACTATTTGTTCCCAAACATGCTAACACTTAGATAACTGAGAACCGGATTTCAGTTTATACATTTCAGCCACTGCTGGTAATTCTGAAATCTGTCACTTAGCTTAAATTTGTACATCCTGACTCATTTAAAACTTCAGTTCAGCCTCATATTATCTCCTTTTCCACATCCAACTTTTACCCGATTCTATGGTTGTCACATTTAATTGTGATATTGAGAACAAGTGTTTGGAGTAAATCCTCTCTTTGTGTGAAGGTCCTGCAGAACATGTTCAATCCTCACACCCTTTGTTCGAAGCTTATTTAGAAATAGGTTTGCCCTATAAGGTTGGAAAGTATCAGGTATCCGACAGACAAAGCAGCCCTGCTATAAAATTGATTTAATGCAAGCTCGTTGACGGTTCCAATGTCATTTAGTTGTAAACTGCTAATACAGATCCTATTATTAATACACTGGAAGCCTAACACAAAGAATATTTTATTACATCTAAGTCAGCAGCATTAAAATTGGGCCTGTTTATTAAAAAGGAATGAACAGCCCAGCTACCACAGTTTAAGGGGCAAAATTAATCAGCAACCTTTTGCTGAGCTCACACTAACTGAAAGGTCAAAAACAGTGCCGCTTCACAAGCCGGGAAATTCTTCAGTCTTCATAAGTTAAAGGCACTGAATATTATGCACAGGGTTATTCTGCTAAAGTCACTGGAAATGCTTTAAGATGGGCTCCCCCGACAGTTGCCTTCTATACAACATAGGGCTATATCTATCAAATTAAACTGTGTACTCAGTTCTTCCTCCTTGTTTTTGACTACTCCCCAGTACCCATTACCACAACCTCCAATACATTTCTTTTGCACTCCATTGTTCAAAAACATATTTGTATTCCAGTCAAAAATGAGAAATGGCCTTTCCATAAATATTTCTGTGATAATGGCCCAATCCTATGAGCTGCTGTGCTTAGGCATTTGAGGGTCCATCCCCCAGTATAATGGAATACATGATTCTAGAACAGAGCATGCCATTCTGTTTTCAAAGTAGGGCATTTTGTCCCTCTGTTGAGCATATTATGGATCCTTTTGACTCACAGGAGACACACCACTAGCCTGACATTTGCACATAGAGCAAAAACTTACTCGCTGAAGAGAGAGACAGGAATGCCTTTTTATCTTTGCTAGAGTTCAAGAAGGTTCCACACTGTGGCCTATACATAAAGCTAACAAAGAAGAAGTGGTCGTACATCTAACAATTACTAACTTATGACATTTTTATTTTACCCACATCCCACCATTCCTTACTCTTCTATCACTGATGGTATCAACTTTGCTCTGTAACCATTTTCTGATTTTAACTTGGTGTGTTTCTGTAAGCATTCAATTTTTGCATAAGGTGATTTTCCTAAGACTGCATACTCAGATGTTCTCTTATTTTTCAAAACTCAGACCCAAACATTTATGCATATATCCTGTTCTTGTTTGCAGTGACCCTGCAACATTTTCTATTACATGAGTGTACTTCTCTGCTATTTAACAACACTGGCCAACATCCTGTTCCAGGGGAACATGCCTGCGCTGTAGAAGGCTTCCCAATTACCACAGTGCAGGCACTCATGTGGGGTCGGGGGAGAAAATTTCACCGATCTCTTCTTCCCCCCCAAGTGTCATGTGTGTCACAAAAATATGTCCCTGTGGTTTGCAATGTCTCTCAGAGACATATTTTTGGGATGCAAAGGGTGATTCGGGGGGGGGGGCAGATCAGCAAAATCCACAGACACACAGACGCCTGATGTTGCGCAAAGTGCTCCACAGTGCAGGCACATGCTTAGTTAGGAAGTCAGGAACTGTTCTTTAGCCTCCACACCAAATATAAGAGAGGAGAGCTGGTCTTGTGGTAGCAAGCATGACTTGTCCCCTAAGCTAAGCAGGGTCTGCCCTGACTGCATATGAATGGGAGTCTAAAAGTGTGAGCACTGGAAGATATTCCCCTCAGGGGATGGAGCCGCTCTGGGGAAGAACAGAAGGTTTCAAGTTCCCTCTCTGGCATCTCCAAGATAGGGCTGAGAGAGATTCCTGCCTGCAGCCTTGGAGAAGCTGCTGCCAGCCTGTGTAGACAATACTGAGCCAGATAGACCAATAGTCTGTCTCAGTATACGGCAGCTTCCTATGCTCCTATAAACCACTTTCCTATACTTTGAAGGCTCTATACTTTTTCTATTTGCCTTTTTAACCTATTGCAATTATGACCTTCCCTGCTCTTATCACCAGTAACTCAGCTTGTTTGCTGCATGAAACATATTTAATGCTTCTAAAGCAGTAAAGCTGAATTCTCTTCAGAGGTGTTGCATTACTTCAATTATTTTCTGCTACATTTCATGTTATTTTTAGGCCTTTCCCAGCATGTAACGATAAGACTGAACATTTACGATGGTTACGGTGTACAATGACAATAATAAACTTAAAACAACAACAACCTGGGCAGCCCATACTCAGAGAAAACTCTAATATTTACAACTTATTTTAAAGTTTTGAGGCTGAGAGGGACTATCCCAAATTAGTCAAAAGCAATTGACTGTGGTTTTGCTCTAGTTACACTAAAATAGTTTACATATATTCAGCAAAATTAACTCATGTTCTCTTTTATTATATTCAGTTTACAAACATCTTATTGCTGATGCTCTTGATGCTTCAATCTGCTACTCAAGCTACTTTTTTGTAAGAAGCTGCTAAGCTAGAAACTTTTGGTTGCTAAGAATTACAAGGCTTCCCCACCTAATGCAGTTTTGATACTATTTGGTGCATATAAACTTTTCAAGGCAAAGATGCAAATATGCAAGACTCTCCAAACATACCCAAAGGAGTTTTCAAACCACTGAACCACATAATCACTTTCATCCTTTACCAAAGATATTTTAGTGAAAAGCTAGAGATAAACTTAATTGCTGCCAGAATTTAACAATGCAATGTACGTCTTCAGGATTTAGAGAAGATATTTTTAAAGCCAGTTACAAAAATCACAAAATATTTGTGCAATCTCTTGGGAAAGTTAATTATAACACACTTAAAACTACATTCACATGTTAACTCTTTGTAGAACCAAGTCTTCAAAACGAAGAAACTTTTAGAGAGGAGAAAAAGTCATAACATTCAAGTAATTAGGACTCTCTTTCCTTCTACTTGCTGATAGTACAAACCAGAAATCTGCAGCTGTCTTTTACAAGGGAGATATTAAATGGGGTTCAACCTTATTTTTCATTTTTAAATGCAACTCTCAAACTTCAGTACTACTAACATGGCTGTGGAAAGTCAAATCATAGGCAGATAAACCAATGACATTACACTTGATCTTAGCCAAAAGGCTGAGAAGCGATAAACCAATGACATTTTCAAAGCTATATTTAAAAGCTTTTACATAAAAAGCAGTTTATTGCCCCTCCCCCTTGCACTCAATGAGATGGACATTTTAAATGTGCATTTGTAAATGGCAGACTATTAAGCACTAAGAATTTTATATTTAATTTTAAAATAAAATAATTTTAAGATAAAAAATTAAGAGTCTAAAATCAACAATGGCATCAGTTTCATGAATTGACATATATGGCCTGTTTCACAAAGGGGTAATAAATAATAATAATAATAATAATAATAATAATAATAATAATAATAATAAGCAGCATTTTCATAGTGTTTTCAAATGGTTCAAGATGCCTCACATGCATTATGCACCAGGAGCCCCTGGTGGCGCAGTGGTAAAACTGCCGCCCTGTAACCAGAAGGTAACAAGTTCGATCCTGACCAGGGGCTCAAGGTTGACTCAGCCTTCCATCCTTCCGAGGTCGGTAAAATGAGTACCCAGAATGTTGGGGGCAATATGCTAAATCATTGTAAACCACTTAGAGAGCTCCGGCTATAGAGCGGTATATAAATGTAAGTGCTATTGCTATTGCTATTATCTTGTTTCAATCCTTTAAAAAAACTCACTATAGTAATTATTACTATCTTCATATTGCAGCTGAGGATGCCAGTGCTTAAGGCCACCTAGAACAGAGGTGGCCAGTCTGAGCACACCAGCACAATTTATTGCAGCTTGTAGTCCAACAATAGCTAGAAAGCCTCAGATTGGCCACCCCTACCCTAGTGAGTTCATGGCAAAGTGGAGATTCGAACCGAGGAAGTTCTGATTTGCAGCTCAGTCTGTGAGCCACTATACTACAACCAGTTCTCTGATATCTCTCAATTCACACAGCTGTGCTGTTCCACCATACAATGACACAGTCTACAGAAAGAGACTAACATGCATTAGGACACCTAGTCTTGCAAAGGAAAATAAAAATGAAAGGCCTTGCCATTTTCTTGGCAACCACAAGTCCAAAAGGAACCCTTTCCCAAAGCAAGCCATGCCATCACACTGTGTGTCAAGAAAAAGCTATTCTGTGAAATAACTAAATAAATGTGATACAGTCCACAACATTTTGGAATATGGCAACCAAGAGGCAACATATTTTCTATATACAAGAGATCTTTCTATTTTTCTAACAGTTCAGAACATATATCTACACATTAACATATTTCTATATCACCAAGCTTCTTGAAGTGTATTTAAACATACACCTTTTATTTGGCTATATAACCCATTTTTATTTATTTTATTTATTATATTTGTAGACCGCCACAAACTTCTGTTTCTGGGCAGATTACAACAACATGACATTTACACCTGGACAAATAAAGCAAGGCTCATCCATTTTTATTGTCAATACTGGAGTCTCTTGATACTTCTTGCATCTATCCCCTGGATAATCCAGAAAAACAACTGGTGGTGAAACAAGTATACACACTAGGGATGTGCATGAAACAGATTTTGCATTTCATTTCGAGTTTGAAATGAAACATTAAATGCTCAAAATGTAAACAGTGGCCAAGACAGCTGTTTCAATGAAACTTTAAACATTTCATGTGTTTCAGCCATAGGGAACAATGGGAAACTCAAAACACTTCATTGTTCCCCGTGGGTAGCTCCTAGATACATCAAAGTGGGCTGTGTTATAGGGAATGATGAGTGCTACCTACCTTCAAACCACAAGAGAAATGGGCAAGTGGGCAATTTTAAAATTATTTTTTATCTTTCCCCATAGGAACCTATGGGGTTTGTGGGAAAAGGTTAAAAAATTGTCAAAAATTGCCTGCTTGCCCATTTTGGGGGGGGGGGGGGTTGGATAGTAGGTAGTACCCATCATGCCCTCCCAAACAACCCATTTTGGTGTTCCTAGGAGCTACCCACAGGGAACAATGGAGTGTTTTGAGTTCCCCATTGTTCCCTATGGCCAAAACAAACTGAGCTCACAGAGGGCACACAAGTTTTGCACTGCAATTTGCAATGCATTTTGTGACTCTGCCTTGCAAAACACTGCTGATAAGAAGCACACAATAAAAGCAAACCTGTCCCTCCTGACACATAACACACAGTTTTTCCGAACAGTCCAAAAAAGACTAAAAAAGAATCACTGACCCAGAATCCAGTCCACTGTCAGCCATAGTGTCTGAATTGCAGTAACATCATTGGCACAAGTTGCTCTCTCACAGTCAATCTCCTTACTTCAGCATTACAACACGGTGCCACAGCAGCACCTTTAGCAGCCAGCAAGCATAGCCATATGCTCAACTAGAGTAACGCCTTCAGCCACATTTTGACTGAGTACACTTTGCAATGCAGATTGCAGAGCAGACCAGAGCAATGAGTGAAGCACAAGTTAGTGTCAAGGCCAGAAATGGAACTCATCTTACAGTAATCACTAAGAAAATATTACACACACATACATACATAGTGCGCTGAGCTGCCACTGTCCATTTCTCACCACATCACTATCTCACAAATAAAACAAATCAGAATTCAAGGAAGACAGGCAAGCAAGCACCCAAGTTCTGCCTTTGTTAATCTGAGACCCAGCAAAACCAGATAGTTAATACAGCAGCAATAGCACAGCATATTACACATTGAGCTGAGAAAATAAAATCACAAAATGAAACTTTCCTTGACTCCTTTCTTCCTCCACTCTTGATGTATCCTCTTCAAGGGCACACGAAGGGATAAACTGTAATGACACAGTAGGGAAAGATCCCCCTTGCGTAAGACCATTGTATCACAAGGAGGGAGGGTTTAGTGTCTGTGTTAGGATCTCGGCCATGAAATGTAGTGTAATGAATGTGCCAGTCCCTGTGTAGAAGGCATAGGACAGCCATCTTGCTTGAGAGTTAGTGGCTTGTGTAAAGCATCTTATTTATTTATGTGTTGTTCCTCTGTGTAAACTGCCCTGAACCATTTTTGGAAGGGCTGTATAGAAATCAATCAATCAATCAATTAATTAATTTCTGGCTTAAGTTTTATTTTACTCCTGTAGGACTGCCATCCTTAATACTGATGGATAATTTCCAGTCTGCTTGGCAGAGGAGTATAGAGAATAGGTTTTTTCCTATTCTAAACTGGAATAGGTTTCCAGACAAATACAAAGTGCTAGTTATAACTTATAAAGCCCTAAATGGCTTAGGCCCTGGGTATTTAAGAGAGCATCTTCCTCACTACGAGCCCCACCACCCATTGAGGTAATCTGAGATGGTCCATCTCCAGTTACCACCAACTCGTTTGGTGGCTACACAGAAATGGACCTACTTGGTCACTTCCCCAAGACTATGGAATGTGCTCCCTACTGAGATACAATCCTTCCCATCTCTGGCAATTTTCAAAAACCATCTGAAAACCCACCTTTTCGCCCAAGCTTTCTCAGCTTCCTAAATTTTTTAGTTTTAATCTCTGGTTTACTTTTAAATTGTTAAATTGTTTTAAGTTTTTTTGTATATGTTTTTAACTTGTTTTATGCTATTGTTAACTGCCCAGAGATGAAAGTTTGGGGTGGTGTACAAATTTGATAAAATAAATCAATAAATTGTCTTTCTGCTGATTTTCTACTTTCCTTGGGTCAAAGGAAATCATTCAACTACATATAAAGGACACTGAACAACAGAATTATATAAGTCTGCTGCCTAGCTCCTATAAGATAGTGAGGGAATCCTCTGTAATTGCACGAGCACCGAATCATTCATCTCTGATATACTCCAAATATCGCTGGACATTTTCTAGGGCTTGTTTCAGTGCCCTCCCTTAGGCATTACTGGAAGGTAGATTTCACTGTATACCTGTTTCACAGTGACAATGCCCATGTGGCACTGGTGAGACTGAAACAATAACTCATGTTCTTTTGTGTTGTTGTTTCTATTGAGATTTGATAATGGATTGGATTTCATTATTAGTGAAATTCCCAGGACATTTGGATGATTTTAGGTTTCTTTTAGAGATTCCTATGTCACCTATAAAGTAGCTAAAATTTGCTTTTTAGCATCATGGGCATGTCATATGCTTGTCTAGTCAATATGAGTAACAATTATATAATCAAAAATGGTAAGTGATGTATGTATGATTTGTATAAATGCTTTTGTTGTTTTGTCTTGTTGGTCAGTGACCGTAATAAAGATTTATTTGACTAGGGGATCTCTCTGCCTCCAGGGCCCTTTGAATAAATTTTGAAATTTCCTTCTTTTTTGTTCCCCCTCCCCTTCCAGAGCCAATGGGGGCACAGTTACCCATGACAACACTTGATTTGTATGATAACAAGCCAACCAAAAAGCAAGGAGAGCTCAAGCCAATTGGAAGCTCGTGCCACAAAACCAATCAGCAAGGGGAAAACAGCCTACCACAATGGTGGACAAAACTTGAAATGTTTTGAGCTCGAAACAGGGTCATTTTATTTCAAGTTCAAAACAGGCAGTTTATTTTAAGAGTGTTTTTTTTCAAACTCAAAACACTCGAAAAAGCCTGTTTCGAGCTCGAAACATTTTGCACATCCCTAATACTCACAGCAGAAGCAACCTGATAATCCTGGAACAATGGGATCCAAACTGTGTAGTTCTGAATGTAAACAGGACAGCAGTTTGGATGCAAGGGACCAATACAAACCTAGTTTTGATCTGCAACAATCTCTTTCCTGACATGCCTTACAAAAATGACCATACCTGCAAAATGGCATTAAAAAAAAAAGAGAAATTAAATATTTTCTCCATAAAAGAAACATTGTGACCACAAAGGATGAGGAACCAGCTATGTGGTACACCTTCTAAACACTCAACTGCTCATTTTTAAATGGCTATAAGATCCCTCTACTTTCAACATCAATTTGTCACTTCCAGATTTATTTATTTATTGATTTGATTTCTATACTGCCCTTCCAAAAATGGCTCAGATATCTTGTCACAAGTTCCAGTTTCATTCCTTCTGCTGGGATTATTAGCACAAGATATATTGCTGTTCTAATTCCTCTCTCCTTTCAAATGATCCCTTGCTGATGATGTCCAGACTTTCTCTTCTCACTCAGTCATTATGTTTCTGCTTCAGATACTAAACACAAGGAAGTGAACCATCATCATCAGAGCATGACTAATGTCTTTAAAGGGTGGGGTGGGGGTGGGGAATCAGCCAGAATTTCAGTATTTCAGTATCGATCCCGAGGAGAAGAGAGCTGGTCTTGTGGTAGCAAGCATGACTTGTCCCCATAGCTAAGCAGGGTCTGCCCTGGTTGCATCTGAATGGGAGACTTGATGTGTGAGCACTGCAAGATATTCCCCTCAGGGGATGAAGCTGCTCTGGGAAGAACAGAAGGTTTCAAGTTCCCTCCCTGGCTTTTCCAAGACAGGGCTGAAAGAGATTCCTACCTGTAACCTTGGAGAAGCCACTGCCAGTCTGTGAAGACAATACTGAGCTAGATAGACCAATGGTCTGACTCAGTATATGGCAGTTTCCTACGTTCCTATGTTCCTAGTATTGATACATTTAAAAATACATGGCTGCAAATGCTATAGGGTGGGGATCATGTAAATTAAGTATGTAGAACATTTTAATATACAATTTTCCAGAGCATGAAAAATAATTGTTCACAAACTAAAATGATCTAAATGTTGGAAACGCTTCAAATGAAGCATCTCACATACTTTACTCTTACTAGTTTTTGCCCAAACACTCTACCTCTATAAACCTCTATCTACATTTGAAAACATTGTTAACTTTGTATACATTTTTGAAAGTTCACATTTTGTACCAATTAACAGCTTATGAGGCAGCTTCTAAACAAAAGAACCATATCTATTTTTCCAATAGTCTTATTCTATTAAAAGTCAATATGTACTCTTGCAATTAAGTAAATAATAACCAAACTTTGCAATCACAGACTCTTAATAGAAAGTAGTAATGCTGAACCACTATTGGTTGGCAAATTTCTTTATCATTCTATTACCAGCATGGGACCTTAATTATTAGTATACTAATTTAAAAGCATGTAGTCTAAAGAATCTCCCAAGCTAGTCAATTAGATTAAAGGAGTGCATCTGAATGCATTTTCTGGTTTATCTATTAAACTTGGTGAATTAATGGCTATTTTAATTGTTGTTAGCCGCCCAGAGATGTAAGGTTGGGCGGGGCATAAATTTGATAAATAAAATAAAATAAAATAAAATAAAATATGCAGGTGTTGCAAACATGAGAGAACCAGCTTCTATAACTAAAGAAACATGATGAGGAGGACTACTGACCACATATCTTATGAAGCAACCCAAGAAGGAAAGCCATATTGTCAACAACAATTTCTGTCAGAAAGACACACACGTCCTATGGCAAGTACCAAGGTTGAAGACTTATATGAAGAGACTGGAACCAGCAAGTCTAGACCACTGAGTCTAGTTTTAAATATGTTAGTAAGAGGCAAAATAAAAAATAAATAAAAAATTACACGCTTAAACACAAGTCCATTTGAGATATGTGAACTACATGTAGAATCCCCCATGGGCACATTTGTGAATGTGTCAGCTGGGCACCAGCGACAGAGGTTCATATGCCACACCACAATAATTAATGATTGTAGATTGTAAAAATGTCCTAAGAGTACAGGTGCTGTACCTGAATGACTACAAAGGATTCTCCATTTGTCAAAAAGAGTCTCCCCTGACGTGAAGATGTATTTGGTTATCCATTTGTCAATGGAAAAGGAGAAGAGACAGCTTTGCTTCCACCACCCCCACCCTCCGCCCACACCCCAGGAGATACTAGTATGCGGAAAAGCTGCCAGGAGCTTGGACTGAGTCATTGTTATGAAATAATTTTAAATTGGTTTCGCTTTGTCATGGTAAATTCTCCAATAAGAGAGCCCATTTCTGGTGGCCCTTGAAAAACCCAGTGATGCTATATGGTAGCTATTGAGAACCTCCAGCTTTTCTTAAACATGGTCCTTCCTTTCTGGTTAGGGATTGCCACCATAGTAAGAGCCCTTGGGATGTTTTAAATGTGTTAATAAGAGGCAAAAATAAAAAAAATACACATAACAATTTGTTATGGGGTAGCTAATAAAGTTTATTAATAAAATAAAAATAATAATAATATTTTATTATTAATAAAAATAATAATACCAGATCATTCATGAATCTCAAGGAAGGCCTACCTAAATGGCCTATGGGTCACTTTGTGAGGACCAACAGGATCCTATGGCCAGAAAGGTTTTAAGCCACAAATCTGAAGTGGCCTAAATGTAGCAGTCATGAACCTGTGGTAACCTCTGCCTTGGGTTAGTTCCCTCTTATTTTATTCCCTGGGATTTAGGCTGATGGGGGTAAGGATTGATCTCACACAAGTTCCCACCTTTCTACTGCGATATGTAGCTATCTGTGCTGATAATAAAAGTGCAGTTTGTTCTAATCCACTTCAATGCAATTGTCTCTTGGCTCCACACTCTGCTGCATGCGCAATGGATTTGTGCTCTTACACAGCGCACAGACACACACACACACTCTCTCTCTCTCTCTCTCTCTCTCTACCATAATGCAAACTTATGCTTAGACTAATGTCCATTAGCATTGTTTTAGAACTGTGTAGGTATTCATGCTGAAGTCAATGTATACTGTATCTCTTTGCCAACAATCACTATCAATGATATTGCATAATAGATATCTAATTTTACATGTTTTAACAGTTACCTGATACTTGTTTTTCATTCCATCCACTTCACCCTATATTTAACACATAAGGTATTTTGCAGTTAGTAGAAATGAAAAGCACAGGGCAAGATCCAGTTAAGCACTTTTAAGCTGCATTGATTTCAGTGGGAGATTGTTAAACACGCACTTCGTTAACTCTGAGCAAAACATCCAAGATCCTAAAATTGTAACGCACTATTTGACGGAATAATAGGAAGAGAATGAATGCGCCATCCTAATATACCATAACAACCTTTACTATTTTGTCATGAAAGAACATGACAAATGATCATGAATGTCAGTTGTCAGCCGACATGATGAGAAAGTAGCCACCACCGGAGAGAAAGTTTTTTATTTTTGGAAAAGGAAAGGAAAAAACCTAGGGAAGAACTAAAACAAATAGTTATATGCTGCTGAAGGCAAGTAGATGCTGAGTCAGAGTGTCTAGAGGCAACAACAGATCTCTACTGGTCAGGTATGTGGAATATGGCAAGGAGTAAACAAAAGCTCTTCATTGCTTGGGAGAGAAGCCAGTTTCCTTATTCTGGAGACCAATACAGTCCATGGGCTTGAATACCCATATACCCTCATTACCACAGTAATTAACGAATCAGTCCTGAACAGGAATGCAGAAGAGAAGAACAGGTTGGATATAGTACTACCTTTGTGCTACCTACACAGAAAGCCAATACTGCATGACTAAGCTGGCCATATCTATTCTGTATGCAGAAAAGGTTGTCCTCTCAAAAAGTTTTATCAGTTGAGTTTCTGATATTTGCAGAGTTCCTACCATCATGCATCGTTGCCTGCAAGGCAAAATAGGTTCCAATTAATCTCAAAGGATGAGTCAAGGATGTTCTTTATTCCCTTTGCTCTGGTGCTCCAGCCTTTGAGTGGTTGCTATTTGCCAGGATCTAGACATCTGTAGTATTAAGGTAAATGGGAAAGAATTTGGAATTCTTCTTTATGCAAATGCCCCATTTGTTATGCTGGCAATCCAAAATACTGATATATGCTGATTCTTTTCTTGGGTATCCCATTAATTGGAGCAAATTAAAAACACTAGGTTTTTGTGTAACTTGCTCATGCTGCGTTTTTGATCTCTCAGACAATCTTCTAGGATACCAAGTTCAAAGGCAGACATCTCATTGGATCAAATTGGTTTGGTTAAAAGAGTGTCAGCCCTGTTGACACATACTACTTTGTACAGCTCACATCATGTGTAGCTTTGTGTGCAACATGGTGGCTAGTCAGGATGCTGGAATCTGATCACACACCAATTCCAAAACATCTGTTTTTCATGGCCCAGCCCTACTGGGTGGCCACTTTAGTGGGAACAACAGCAATACATGAACAGTCCTGACAAATTTTTGCCTACTTCAACTGAAACAATTTTTCCATATAGAATGTATGGCAGTTATATTGACAGTATAATTTCACTACTGTTTGTTTATACAACTCAAGTCACCTTTCCACAAGGCACCAGAGGCAATATATAAAAACTAAAGATGTGCAAATCGATTTGGGTAAAAATCAATTTGTGCACAAATCTAGCTGATTTGGGTGATCTGGAGACAGAACAAATCACCCCTGTGGTCCATTGACTAGATTCAGGTCCAAATCGAATCATGCCAGATTCGATTCAAATTGATTTGAGATTCAGATTCCTTCTATTAATCGCCACAGATTCCCAGCTTTCATTTTTTTAAAAAGCTAAGCTCTAGCCCTTGTAGAAGTGGAGTTATGGAGCAAAATGTGTAGTCACTATTTTTCAAGTGTTAGGATTCTTTGGTGTATAACAACCTTTTCTCAGTGAATCCCTATCAGGATTTATTACACTCCTTTATTTCTTCTATTCATTTTGACTGTCTTTGGACAGTGCCAACAGTCAACTGCCATGTGCCAACTACATCCCCCTCCCATCTGCAAGGCAATGGGGTACTAATCAGTTTATGTTCTAGGATTTTTTTCAAGTTTAGACTCTTTGGTGTCTAATATCCTTTCCTCATAATGAATCCCTATGAGGATTCATTACACACCAAAGTGTCTAAACACCTCAAAAATTCCTAAAATATAAACTGAGTACTCAGTGGCTTGCAGGTTGGAGGGTGAGTTGGCACATGGGATGCCACTAATTCCCCACCCGAAAAGCAGTGGGGTCAAAATGAACAGAAGAAATGAAGGTGTGTAATGAAGGCATCAAAGAATCTAAACACTTAAAAATTCCTAAAAAATAAACTGAGTACCCCAGTGTGTGGGGGGTGGGGTGGGGGTGGGGGTGGGGTGTAGTTGACACATGACAGCTGACACTGTCCAATGACAGTCAAAATGAACAGAAGAAATGAAGGCGTATAATGAATCCTCATAGGGATTAATTATGAGGAAAAGTTATTAGACACCAAAGAATATAAACACTTCAATATTCCTAAAAAATAAACTGAGTATCCCACCACCTTACAGGTGTGAGTTTGGGTGTGTGTGGGTTTAGTTGGCACATGGCAGCTGACAGTGGGCACTGTCCAATGACAGTCAAAATGAACAGGAGAAATGAAGGTGTGCAATGAATCCTCATAGGGATTAATTATGAGGAAAAGCTATTAGACACCAAAGAATCTAAACACTTGACTGCACATTTGTTCCATAGCTCCACTTCTACAAGGGCTAGAGCTTAGGTTGTTGTTGTTTTTAATGAAAGCTGGGGATTCATGTTAGGGTTAGGATAGGGTGACTTCGAATCCCCATTATTTATTATAGCAGAAACATACAAAATCAGTAAGAACTAAAAAAATCATTAAAAATCAACCAAGTAGCCCCCCTGCCTTGAACTCATAGGGACCTACCCACCACCCAAAATTAGCGCCCCTAGGACCTTTATAAGTGGTCCAAATAGATCCAAACTGAATTGAATCAAGTCCAAATCGAATCTGGGGTGATTCGGGGGAACAGATTTGGACACAAAAGAGATCAGGGGTGATTTGATTTTGGCACAAATCGAATTGAAAAAACTGATTCATGCACATCCCTAATAAAAACTAGACAGTATCACAATAATAATAATGTACAGTGCATTATTATATCAGACATAACAACATAACCTTGGGGATCAAGGATATGGTTTCAGCATGGTATACTGAGTATTTCATCACCTGATGATTCTCAGTGATATACAGTACCTGGCTGGTAGGAGCCAACATGGACTGGGCAGGCCACAGAGCTGACTTTCTACCTTTAATGTGAGCGTGTTCAAGATAAAATCCCAAACCATAGTTGCCATTCTTCAAAAAATGTCCTAAGAACCTGATTGTGCACTTTAGCACCTACCCTGTAGCTAAGGAATCACTTCTCTGGGCACTGTCAGGGTTAATCAGAGCTTGGCCTGAAGGTGTCTCAACTCATTCCATCTCTGAAGCAGATTCGGCTTCACTAATAGCTTTAATGTTCTACTACCTCAGGATCCAGAAAGAGTAGGATAAAAGAGCTGACAACCAACTGTTAAAGAACCGTCACTTATTCAAAAACATTCCAGTATTAATATCCATCACTGGTTATTCTCTTCCAGACTTGGCCTCAGGGCTTACTCCATCTAAGCTAACTGAAAATTGTTTTTCTCCTGCAAGTTTTAAAAATTTGTGAATGACCTAAGGAAGACTTACTTAATTCAATTTTAAAATAATGGGCACAAGTTTAGACAATTGTATCCGGCTTTAATAGGCCACACAGGAGAGCCTACATTTCAAGCAATGAGAAGACTTATTTTCCAACTCTATATAAGTTGGAAATCTTTCTAGCAAAAATTATCATCTTTCTAGCAAAAAGAATACTTCATACTGCCCATGAATGGGCAGTCCACAGGAAATGGATATGATATTGCTCTGAAACAATATGGATTTGATATTGCTCTGAAACAATATGGCACCTTTTCTTGGAATGCCTAAGTTCTGGAGCGCCACTGGAGTGCCGACTTCTCTGCTGCAGTCTGCCTCTGGTGTGTATAAGAGGTCTCAATTCAAGTAAAGGGTCACTATTCATTTTGCCTCCCTTCCCCCATACTTGTTACTTTCAGTTTGAAAGGATGTTGCTAGTACCCTTTGACATAGACTTTGTTGGCTGCTGGTTGATTGGTTCAGGAAAGAGGTTCAACAGCCTTTCAGATAGCAAAAATGGCAGTCTGTGTTTTTACCTTATTGAGAGCAAAAATACAGATTTGTATGTGAATTTGTTGTTATTTGATGGTTTCAGTTGTCTGTTTCACACTGTCACAACTGGCACTTGAGTATCAGGCAAAGATTATAGGACGAATGGGGGCAGTGGCAGAGTCACCACTGAATGAGGAGGTACAATAGCCCTCCTGCACTCTCCACTTGCCAACTAGTGGCTGCACAACCCATCTGGCGTGGAGCTGCCTTATCCCAGCAAGAACAGGAGACCCCTTTAAGGTAGGCCTGCTTTTGTGCTGACATGGGGCAGCGTGCTGATGTGGTGATGTCATCAGTGCATTAATGCAAAGTTGGACAACCAGCAGGTGCCGCCCAGCAAAGGCAGGTCAGCAGCAGGGAGCAGCCACCGGTGGCAGTGGCAGGCAGTGTGTGACACAAAGGCAGGTGGTGGCAGTGGGCCATTGACTCAAATCCTGTTCCAGGGCTGCCTTCAACCACCCTGTGCCCCTGGTAGTGGTGGTAGGAAGGAATGGGCTTCTTGCAAAACACCCCCTAAGAGGCCTCATGAGTTAGAAATAAAAGTGACACCCCCAAGTTGGAGGATTCATCTCATCCAGTGTTATGTTACTTTTTCTTCCCATATTACATAGCAGAAGAACTGGGTTGGGTTCCCCCGTCATCAGTTGGGCTCCCAGTTATATCACAATGTCCCCATCTGGTTTAAACGAAATACAAGGAACATGTAAGCAATATTTGTAGTCTATACTACATCATTCAAATTCCCTGATCTTTTCCTTCTCCCCTACTCCATACTGTGAACACAAACTATTTCACAGCAGATTTAGATGTGAATTATATGCATTGCATCCTCAAATTAAAGCATTTCAAAAGTGTTGCATCTGTAGACAAATAGAAGTGAACAACAAGCATGTTCCAACTGAGACCACATCTAACATCTAATAGTGATCTGTTACGTACCCTCTGCAAAGAACAGCTCTTAGACAAGGGTGAACAGATGAGAATGTTCAATGCAATTCAGGTGACTTACATAATTCATATTTCAAGCCTCTTATTACAATGATCCTTTGTGTCAAAACTTGATGGGGAAGAGATTTTTCAAAAAAATTCTTTCCTACAATTTGTATGAATTAATTTTTTCCAAGTGCTTTAAGCCAATAATTATGAATGAAGCAAAGTTGCTTACCTGCAATGGTTGATTTCTGGAAGTTGTCCATTCATAGCTACACATATAGATGGTGAACTGGACTGGCCAATTAGCGGGAGAGACTTTTAAAGAATGCTCAGGCACTGGAGAGAGAGATCCTCTCCTACATACAGCCTTACCCTAGGCTGCTGATAGGTCTGCACATAGGGGATTTCTTTTCAGTTCTTGACACAGCTTGAAGACTTTTTGGTGAAGTGGCCAGTCTATCTTGGAACCCGTATGGCTAGCACTATGCGGCATCACTCAAAGAAATCCTGTTACTTTCATAGACTGAAATTGCAATCCTTTTCATGCTTACTTGGGAGTAAATTTGATTGAAATCAGTAGGATTTACTTCTGAATAAACAAATAGCTGCAATCCTACACACTTACTTGCGAATACACCCTGTAAGTGCATATTTGGAACACTGTAAGATTTACTTCCAACTAAACATGTACAGGGTTGAGCTGTAACATACAAACATCTGACAATTACTGCTTATGAAGTCAAAAGAATTTCCTCTTACAGTGAAGCAAATCTGTCATCCATTTGTTATCATGATTCCAAAATCTGTCACACGTTTCCAATTTAGAACACTGAAAAGTTAGCAACTCTGAAAAAAACAGAGTCATTGTTTTTCTTCTTTAAAGAAAGGAGGCAAGGTTATAGAAATAGCTGTATTTGGTTTTCATGTGATATTAAGAAGAACACAATTTTTCCAGTGTGGTTGAGATGCAAAAGCTTGTCAGACCTTTGTAGCAAGTATCACCCATCCCATAAAAGTGACACTATTACTTGCTGAGAAGATGCTGCCCTTATGCCCTGAAGCAAAGTCACTGTCATCATTTGACAGTCAGGGTAATATGGGAATATGTTACACTGGTGGGGAAATAACTTGACAAGATTGCAGGAGAGTTGCATGGCATATTATAAACAAAATGTAAGTAGTCTGTATCAATGAGACACACAACATTTTAATCGTGATTACTGCATCTGTATAAAAGCATTTCCCTCATCTGAAATAAATTACATTATGTGTAAAGTTTCTCAAGAAGCAATCAACAATAAATGATCCACTAAAATTGAACATTTGCATTATGAAGGCAGATTATACAAGGACTGCTATTGGTCTTAGAGAAAAACAAATTACCCTTTTTGGTTATCTGCATCTCAAAAGTGTGGGGTTTTCCAGAATGGACACTTTTCTGTAAAATGTTTCAATACTTTATTTTTCTGTGGAAAAAATTCCAGCTCTAAAAATCCATTGTTTCATAAAATGCCTACGCAATATTGTGCAAGCCTTGAGGGGAACGTTTTCCAGGGAGAAAAATGGATTATCCAGAAAACCCACAGCTCTGATGCTTTTGTGGAAAAGGTTAATAGCAGAACAGTCTTGGGTAATTGTCTATATTGACTCACTTTTTATTGGATGAATAAACACAACATAAACTTAAATTAAAAAGTAGGGGATAACACGGTTCAAACATTATAACTGCTAATATTAGTTAGTTTATATTAATGTTAGGCTAGTGCGCTGAAATGAAGAGAATACATTAATTTTGCCTTTTTAATTTGCCTTTGGAAATTGTACTTTCCAAATCTGATTTTTCTTCTGGAAAGGAGAATGGCATTTTGGCAAGAAGCAAGAACATAATACTATTTCACTGCTTGGGCGTGTAAATGAAATTGTGGCATACTCAACACTGGATTCAATGGTTGGAATAAACTGAAAGTGTTGGCAATTTAATTCTACAATTTATAAGTCAGTGAAAATGTGGTTATGCTGTTCCCAACAGACATCAGTTTGGATCATTCAATTCATTTCGCATGTGAACAATTTTTACTAAGGCCACAATCCAGAGAAGTGCAAGAGTAGCAAAATGCTGCCTGCAAGATCTATACTCACATGTTTACAGTGTCATTTCTCATTTCTATCTTGAAAGCAGGCGTATTAGCACTGATCAGGAGTTAGATGGGGGAAGCACTGTTTCTCCTACTAAAAACTGAGCTGGATTGTTGCAAAGAGAGTCCCCTTCCCTGTACACACGTGTCTATTATTCACTCAGTACAATTCACGTGCCTGTGATAACAGCATTCTTTGGATTGAGCCCAAAGTCTTTCCAAAACTCAGAGACACCCAGGAGGAATTAATGCACACTATGCCGAAATATTCCAAAAGTCTGGATTTTGAAACAAAGAAATCACTACATTCTTGTAAAACAACTTTCACTTAACACAAAGTGTTATTCAGCAGGATGGATTCCAATAATACAAAACAGCATTAAAGGTTTTCAAAGTGTCTAAACATTAAAATGACAAACAGCGATGTAACTAGATAGAGCCACAAGGAGTCCTCATAAGACCATTTTTCTGGTTACTATTTGCTCATTCAAATAACCTGGCCTACATGGACCAGTCTAAGATTTTGTCATACCAAAGATTTGCAGTTTTCAAGAAGTAATGCTGCTGGTAAGAGAGTCTCAGTGACTAACAGATCATTCTAATTCATACTACAGAAAATCTGGTTTAGTGGAAAGGGCTGCCCAGAATTCAAGATCAGTTTTAATTCACTCAAAGTCTGAACACGGCTCTGAAGAGATATTTTAAAGATTGAGATGCCAAGGCTATAATGGACACTTAATTATTCTGTGCCCATTTTTGCATCTTCTTAAGGAAGACCAAGTTGATGAATAACAGACTTGGCAACACACAACATACTCCTCAGCTTATAAAACAAGATTTCAACTTAAAACTCAACTTATTGTGAATTTTTAGGCTCACTTAGCTATTGATCTAACGTTTAGAAAATAAAAAATTTAAACAGCATATTGGTCAATTTGCCTTCTGGCTTTCAACACCTTGTATACAAACAGTAATAGGACCAAGAAACCAAGTTTATATAAATAAATGCAAGCATTAAAAGATCACCAATATACACCATATTTTTCAGTTAAATGACCAGTCTTTTTAAATGCCTTTTACAGATTACTGGAGAACAGATTAATTGTAAACTAAAATTTGCCCAAAACGTGCTTTTTATAGCAGCTTAGAATTATCATATGATTCAGACTATATTCCACAAAAACTCATCATGAAACTTTTAAAAGTTTAAAAGATTCTGCAGTTAAATGGGCCATAGTACAACAAAATTTTCAAAAGAACATAAGAAGAAAATACGCTCAAGAATATTAAACTACTGTTTACAAAGTCAATTAACAGAAAGGCTTATTGTTAGCACAGTAAGATAAAACCAATCTGATATAACCTTTAGCAGCAATAGAATTAAGTAAGTACTTAAAAGAAAAACTGTATTATATTCACATACAAGCTAAAGAAGAACCATGATGAAATATTTTCTAATCTCATAGTCACTTCTTTTGCATTTTCACAAGTCTCGTTAACTTACTTTGGAGGATGTAGAATCACACTCTTGACAAATCCACCCATAGCCTGTTTGTTTGGGAGATTTTTTCAGTGGAGGATCCAAGCAACCAAAATGATAGCAGAGTCTGCATTCATCACACCTGCATCAGAAACATATTTGTTTCTTTAATACTCAAGATTTAATGTATATACAGCATTTCCATAATCCTTTAGTAATTTCCATTTTTTAAAAAAAGGATATATACAACACAACATGAGAATACACCCCACAAATATAACTCTGTATTATTAATGTAAGGAGAAGAAAAATAAAAGGAAAAATTGCAATTTGTCCTCTAAAAGGCAAATATAATCAGTGGTATATATTGATAATACTGAATTTCCAAAAAACCAATAAATACATTCTGATGTTCATAATACAGGTATAGTTGTTAAAGATACAGTAGCAGAATTAAGAAGATTGTAGTAGCAAGAATGTTGAATACAACTGTGCATTTTTTGTGTATTAAGAGTCTTCCAACAAGAGCTGCACCATTTTAAGCACTGCTGAGTATGCAGAAAGGATGCCCAAGCAGCTTAAAGTGCTTCAGGTGCATAATTGAGCATCTTCATTAAACTCCAGGAGACAAGAGAAGTGTTATTTATTAATTAAGCTTTAATAAATGCCAGCCTTGCTGGAAGATGGGAAACTGCAAGTACTTTGGGGTAATAAATTTTAAATTTAGTTACAGCAGGCAGCCTTGGAGCATGTGTGGATTGCATGCAAAGAATTGAATTGAATTCCCCTCCACTGAATCAGATAAGGAAACCTAAGTCTTTTCTGTGCATATCATAGTTCATACAAGACTGTGGATAAGAAAACATGCAGCATTTTCCTTATGTAGCTGGTAAGTGTGTTTTATCTCATATTTATTTTCCAGTCAAACATACTAGAATATCTGAACTTTAAAAACAAACAACATATAAGCAGAAACATAATTCGTCTGTTTAAAACTTGCTGTTTTTAAATTTTCAAGCCAGACTATTGATCTTCCTTATGCTCCCTACAACAAAAAGAAAATCAAACCAATAACATGTTGATCCTGGATATTCTTTTACAGGCAAGTCTTGCTGTCACTGGAAAAGCACTGCCTGCAGTTTTAGTTATTTGTACGTCAAAGACTGGAATCCCATGCTCATTTGCCTGAGAGTAAATCCCACTGAACTCACACGGAATCACTGCTGAGTAAACATGCATGGATCAATCCAAAAGGATATTTACATTATACAATAATACAGTATAATCATATGCCCAACGGGAAGAAAAGTAATTTTACATTAAACTGATCGACATGTTTCTTGCAAGCAGCTGTCTTCACTTCATTTGCATATATCCTATTTTTATGAATTAATAGCCATGCATTTCAAAACAAATTTAGTCAAGAATTCTGAACATAAAGAACCAGTGAAGAAAACTGAAAGCTTAATCCTGTAAGCAAGAAGGGATTTTAAATGTGAATTTGATTTTATACTATTAGCATAGATAGCTTCTATAAACCACATTACTATAGATATTATACCTTTATATATATAAATAAAATATATATTGTGATACATAAAGTATGGCAGAGACAGAAATGAACTGCTTTCTTTGAAGAAAATAACTGATCTTCCTCTTCAAGTTTTCCCTAAGGTGAAAAACAGCAGGAGTAACATTTGCTTATCCTAAATGAGAATAGTTCTAAAGTTGTTGAACAAGGGGACATGAAGTGCAGTTCTACCCTAAAGGGAATAGTAGTCAGTCAGAATGGGTATAATCCAAGAGGTATGAGTCAGTGTTTGAGTTTGAGTTTATTTGCTTTTTGTTTCTTTGTTTTTACAAATATTTATGAGATGATTCTGATTATTGTTCACTTGGAGGTGAACAATTCTTGGACTATTCTAGCAAAAAGGTGCTATTAAAAAGTGTGCAGAAAGCTGACTAAGGAGTCAGGTAAATCAAGCCACATGGTGTGTGCTTGGCGATAGAAACACTTTAGATTGTAGACTATTTCTAGAGAGGGATCACTAGTGAATCTGACCTAAGGGGAAATGTCTTTTCAAATCCAAACATAGCAACTACTCAGACCTTATACATGATCAAACCTCCCCGATTAAGGTTCAAAGAACATTTTTTCTCAAGGTGTAACTCTATGCCATAACACATCTTATTTCTGGTTGTGGTGATTATCTAAGTCACCACAGAGAAAGGGGAAGGAGACCCAGCCAACACTTGCAGTAACCTTTTACCCTGCCTAAACCCTCCCAAGGGAGTCTGTGTTCTAGAATATCCTGTCTGGCATCCAGATTAACACTGCTCTCATCTCCTGGTTATGTGACATTTCAAAGCATCTGGTGGATCACTGTGTGAAACTTGACTAGATAGGCCTTAGGTATGATCTAGCAAGGCTGTTATTACTGCATGTGCCAAAAAGCATTTCACATGTGCAACTGAGGAGAGGTGATATTTGGCAATCCCCTCCTTTCCTCTGCAGCCTCTGTGCCTCCCAAGAAATTTGGCCCTGGAGGTTGTGGGGCCCTCAGAGATATATTGTTAGGAGACACAGAGGGCTGCAGATGGAAGCGGGGGGATAGGTGCTCATCATTCCATCACTATTGTGCATGTGAAACATTTTCTGGCATGTGCAAAGTCAGTCTGGATGTCCACCATTGTCAGTATTTGTGTGCTTATGTCTGTAGAACAAATCCAGCAACAAATATATGTGTGCAACCCTAAGATTGGATGAAGAAGAAAGATCATGCAAATGAGATGCCTATCCATAGGGGCTTACATTCAGTGCAGTGAACAGCAATCCAAGAGTGGGCTGCGCTAACTCATCCCATTCCTCTCCAAACCACGTCCATGCTGCTAACATGGTGACTAAGAATTCCATCATCACAGAAGTGACAAGCTTCCCATTACTCCCAATGGAAGGCTGGTGCTACAGAGATGATGCAATTGTTAGTAGCAACAGAGCCTCTGTGAACTCCTTAACAGCATGGCCACCGTTTGGAGAGGCATGGAATGAGTGTGTGCGCCCTGCTCTTGGATTAGTGGGGTGCTGCACTGTATGTAAGATAATGCTTTTACCACATGAGGAAAAAGAGGGAGTACAGCTGCTCCAATTGCCACCTTAAGAGGCGCAGAAGGGAAATGCTTGCCTAACAAGCAGAAGATTGCCGGTTCGAATCCCCGCTAGTATGTTTCCCAGACTATGGGAAACACCTATATATAGGTGATATATATAGGAAGCGATATAGGAAGATGCTGAAAGGCATCATCTCATACTGCGCAGGAGGAGGCAATGGTAAACCCCTCCTGTATTCTACCAAAGAAAACTACAGGGCTCTGTGGGCGCCAGGAGTCAAAATCGACTCAACGGCATGCTTTACCTTTTACAGCTGTTCCAAGACTTTTGCCAGCCTCATAAATGTTTGCACCAGGCCACTGTGTCCAGTCTAATTTCAAATACTTTCGTGACTGCATTTGACTGCAGTGCCAGCAGCACAATGGAACATGGTATTTGACACTAGGCTAGCATAGAAATTGGCAGGTCCAGTCCTAAACAAATTTAGCTGATGTAGCAAGTACTGCAAGATTTAAGCCCTCTTTATTTCTATTCATAAAAATGGAGATTAAAGTAATGCATATCTAAAAAGTCCAAATGTTAAAAAATATAGTGAAATCTGTATTAACATCTAAATGGCATTTTAACTAAATCAGTTCTCCTTCCTGAGGCCACACAGGCAAATAAGTAATTAAATTCCAGTTTTTAACAGTGTAAATAGGAAAGACAAAAGGAAGGGGAACAGCAGAAAACCATCCACTATTTGTCATAGTCAGATCAAGAGGTTAGATAATAATTTAAAAAAATTAGGAGCTGATAGAAAATACTTTCTGCAAATAAAAAAACAGAATTGAGGTCAAGTATCTCTGCACAGCAAGAGAAGTTGATTAGACACTTCCAAACCTGAAACACGTCTGCTTTGTTCTTTAATAAAGTGATCTCCATCTGCTCATGCCCTTGGAAATCTTTCAGTAGCTCAGCCTGCTGTGTCCAAACCCCACATAACTCTGTATTTTCCTGTTCATAATTAGCTAATTATGCTCTAATCAATACTGTAGATCCTGATTTTACAATGTAAATCAGATAAATGAGATAATGGCTGGGGGTCAATCTTGTTCTATTTACAAAGCCTAGCACACACGTCCAATTTCATTACATCACGCCTACCTGCACGGGAGGGAGTCTTATCAGCTGGCCTGCAGAAATCCTACCATGAATATCGGGTGGTGGGCTTGTTAAAATGAAGAGCTGGAGAAAAATGTGGCTACGGTTTGTACATATGTAAGTCACTGCAGTTCTTTGTAAAACTCAACGTTCCAAAGAGTTAAAAATGAATTTTGCATTCATAGACAGACTCAACCATTTTTGACTGCAGAAGCAATTACCTAAAACAGTTTATTAATAAATATTTGCACACACGCGCGGACACGCACCCCCTCTCTTGCTTATGTACTACTGAACACTGCCCATGGTGTCATTCACTAAAGGTGTGATTTTTAAAAAGTAAATCTTATAACTTTTGAATACATTCTGGAGTGCTACACATTATTATGACTGTGCAATAAGATATACAACATTGCCACAGCGTGAAGAAAGCTATTGCAGTTACCGGCATTATAATATCTTACTGAGAATCCTTTTAAAATTCCAATCAACCAAATATAGAAGTTTGTACGATCATGTTACAGACAAGACTAGCCTTAAAATAAAACAAGAAGCAGATACTTTAGGCAGCCAGGTCCCAGAAGGTGGGGTCATTTCATGACCCATTCCCCGCATTTGTTTTTTTGTTTTGTTTTAAGAAGAACTCTAGTCCGATGATGGTGGCAGGACATGTATACTTAAGATTTTTTACTTTTTGGTTCAGATCCAAAGCTCACTCTCCTGCAAAAGGCTCTAAGCTACCACTCTTCTACTCCACACTTACTCTTCTGCTTTGCTCCTCTTTCGGGGGCCACGAGAAAGAGCAGCAGCAATGGTGGCAAATGTGGCATTGTGTGTATATGTGTGTGTGTGTGTGTGTGTGTGTGTGGCGGGGGGACTGGTTAGATGCAAGTCAAAGTGGCTAGCAGGCACAGCGTACTCCAGTCAATCTGCTGCTTGAGGCAACTGCCACAGTCTCATGGATGAGCCGACTATTGCAGCCACTCAACTGTTAGCAGTGTTACACAACAAAAACCGTGGGACATCATGCGATCTTTGTGTTAGCGCTTATTGTGCTGTAGACTCTACCCTAACCTGCAAATTGAAGAAGCACTTTATTTCATCACCAAGGACAGCTGTTTTAAATTAGATAGCCTACAACACAGACCAAGTACAGGAGATCCTAGTTTTTCATGGCACCGTTTTTCATTTTTTCTATCGCGGTTTCTGTTATTTGCAGGTGGGTCATAGAGATCTGGTTTCTTTGTCCACGGACCAAAAATAGCCCTATTTCCAGCTATTCACAGTATAGAGTCCCTAGTCTTTGTGTGCTCATCAAAACTAGGGTTATTTTCAGCTATTTGTGGCTAAGTGCCACCCGGAAATGACTTCTGGTGTCATTTCCAGCGGACATTTTTTGGCTTTTCCACACACACAAAAAGCCCCCAAATCAGAGGATTTGTGGGTTGGAGACACTGCTGGAGAGCTTTACTACTTTTATTTCTGCTCCTCCACTTTATGAGATTTATGAGAGGAACCTCACCCCCCAATCCCCATAGGGTAAAGTTTTCATTTTTCGCTTTTTTTGCTGCTCATAGCAATAGGCCAGAACAGAACCCCCGTGAAAAAAAGAGGGATGCCTGTATATAAATATTTCCATGCATGATTGAAATTCCCTCATTTTGTAATGCACATTACATGGAAATAGGCATGAAAACGCTTGATGTTTTATGTCTGATATTAGGGATAACATTAGTATATATACTTCGATATTTAAGAGTCTGTTTTTATAAGTGCTCTGATATTCCATATTCCTGAAGGTCAAATTATTTCACAAAGCAGACATTCCACTGGAAGCATCTTCCCAAATAAAGAAGAGCTGTAAGTGAAAGAGAGTGTATCTTCTCTTTGCAATTTATCAATATATTGCTGCTCATTTACTGTTAACCTCCCACACTTCTTCAAAAAGGTTGTAATCATAATGTTACAGTTTTTTCAGTCTGACCTCTTAATGTATGCAACTGCTTTAAGTGTTAGATACAAAGCTTATTGAGAAACTGTTAAGCAACTCCTCAGAACTGTTTCCTTATATAAAATATCTATCATCTCATGTGAAGCTTCATACCTGTTACCTAATTTAAAGTAACACATTTTCAGAGCAACGACACAACTCCAACAAAATATGCACTTTCAGAGAAGTATAAATAATACTTCTCAAACAGAAAACCAGAGACATTTCATGAAATAGCAGAAGCAATCCACGATTAATATAAAGTCTGAAAGATGGGCCATTAAAAATAAGCACTGGCACTAGCATCAGATGCACAGCAATCAAAAAACAAAGTTAATCTGCACGCAGGCCTGTTATGGTTCTCCCAACAGTTGCCCAAAATGAAGAATTCTTCATGCATTTTGACACATATAAGGGATTCTTCTACAAATATATTCCACTCTTTATTTTATCCCTTTTTAAGGCATGCAGTCATCATCTACCCCAAGTAACTTTATTTTTAAAAAAATTATCAACTGCTTTCCCATGTACACAATGAAAAGGCCCTCTCCATTTACATTTACATAAGATTGGTTTACATTCATAACTCAGAATGCATTTGTTTTCTAGTGGTTAGCTCCCCCCGCCAAGTAATGTCCAGTGATTACCAACCAGATGTTTATTAACAACTTGTCTATTAAAAAGTAATTTCTACTCTGGTGAAGTGTAAATTTATAGAGTAGAAATGCATGAATTCTGCTTCTCTCTTTTTTGTGTGAAAAAAATGTTCAACAATAAGCAAGCATGTAAAAATATACATTTCTAAAATGCAAGATTATCTTTATTTTTACACCAGTCTTGCCTTTAACCACTCAACTAGTCACCACTGGCGACCTGGAATTTCATTTTTGGTGAGTGGAACTGGAGGGTATGATATCCTTTTTTTAAAAAACAACTTTTCCACAATGCCTTTGGTATCAGTGGGAACTGAAAGCACTGATAGGGAGCTGGTGGCTGGGTGCTGCTGTTCCTTTTGCTCTGATACCGGAAATGACCTCCTGGCCTCAGGATCCCTTCTTACCTCATTCTAGAGTACAAAAATCTGTGACTGGCAGCAGATGGCCACCAGGAACACTATCACTGCTGAAGCCGCCACTGCCTCCAGAGGTGGTGCTAAAAATAAAAGTTTTTAATAAATAAATAAATAAATAAATAAATTAAATAACCCACCCACCAACACCCCCTGAAGCAGACAAATACAACAATTTGTGGGTAGGTAAGTTTGGGGATTTAGATACAAGGCCAGTTTATATTTAGAAATGTTTATATTTATATCTGTGCTACCATTTATATTAAATCACAGCCAAACCATGAATGCATCTAGCCTTTTCCAACTCAACCTAAAATAGGTAGTTAAATCCCAAAGTCATCTTAATAGTATCAGTCTTGACAAAATATTTATCTGAAACAGCATAACTGATGAGATAAAAGTTATTTTATTGAACATATCCAAATATAATACAGCCTACAGCCACATCCATTAGCATACACTAATTGATCACTTCCTGGTGTTTTTTAATACAGCTCTCATTTATTCTAGTTTGCATTTCTTCAGCTTTGGTTATAAAACATATTTTAACAGGAGATAGATATATTTTCCTCCAAGATGCCACCTTACTAGCATATAGCAAGAGTTTCCGATACCATGGCTGTGATCCAACAAAGCAAAAAGTGCACAGAACACCACCACCTTGCAGGAGGATTCTTGACAATTTATTGCACTAATGACAAGTCATACCAAGATTCACTTTAAAATGCAGCTTGCCTCTTCAGCAATGAAAACTACTACTACTACTACTACTATCCGCAAATATTCATATACCACTCTCAAGGTCTCAAAGTGGTTTACACAGAAAAATAAATAATAATTAAGCAGACGCAGAGATTACTTAAAAAAAAAAATCCCACTTACGGTTCTTCCCAAAATGTATATACCTTTGTTGGATCCCAACACATACACTGCAGTGTCACAGATACAAATGAACTTAAACAGCTTTTTCAAGACAAAGGCAAAATTAAATAATTATTTAATCTGCGGTTGAATTAATTGTTTGAAAAATACACAAATTTAGGTTGCAGCACAATTGGGCACTTCCCACCAAGTGAAACAGGAAGTGTTACTTGGAAGGAAATGTCATTATGGTCAACTGGTTAATGAGGTGAAATGAGGCAGTCACCTCAAGTGGCGGATTGGCAGAGATGGCTGATTAGCTTTCTCTATTGGCCTGCTTCTTCTGGATGCCAGCCAAATAGATAACACCACCATTAGCAGGGAAGTGGGTGGCTGTTCCGATCTGGCAGCAGCAGTAGCAGTAGCAATGCTCTGTCATGCCTCTTTTCCTCAGCTTGCAGTTGTTTGTCCACCCCCTACCAAGCAGGGGGAAGAGAATGAAACAAAAAGAAGTGTGGGGTAGAGGAGGGAGGAGGCAAAGAGCAGTAATGGCTGCCACTGCCAACTGAAGAAACATGGTGGTATGGAGGTCAGGCTTGGTGGGAGCGGGGACTGAAGTTGGGAAGAGATCAGGGTCAGTTAGGAGGTGGCACGTGGCACACTTTGCACACCACAGGACAGAAAGCTGCATCTGGTCATACCACCTCAGGCAGACATGGGCCAGGGCTGAGCACCACCAACAGCCAGAAACAAAAATCTAGTGAGACAATCTCAGAAGGTTTTGTGAGACTGTCATCTGCCACAACAGCGATTCAGAGGAAAAATATGAATAGGGGTTTCTCTTTGTTTTCAATGAACTTTTGAGATGAAATCAATTAGCTCAGACTAATAAGCACAAGATCAATTCTTCTGTAGCAATACTGTTATTTCATAATGAGAACATGTCAAATGTTTTACAGATCTCATTGCCACGGTACTCAACATTTTACAGAAAACCATCCTTTTACATTTAGCTCCACATATTGTTTTATATAATAATTTGCTTTTTAAGAGGCACAGAAAGCAGAGCAGCCACAAATGACAAAGCATTCCTTTTTCTCTCTCCATTCAATAACATCACATAAAGTATTTAAGTCCCATAGGCTCCTGTCACTCTTCAGTGAGTCCAAGTACTGTACATCATCATTTGCCAAGGAATCGCAACGGGAGACAAAATTACTTAATAGAACAATTTTGACAAGACATTTATCCAGTATTTTCCAGCAATGCACATATCAAATGTGCCTGATTAGTGCAAAGAAAAAATATCAAGTAAATTAACTGCCTTGTCAGTCCAAGTAACATACCAATTGGTTACATACTACAAGACCTGGCAAGCAAACCCAACTCTTTGACTAGGAATATGGTAGGGATAATATACTGCTTTTCTTTAGTCTGTGTCCTATTGAAAGTCTTATCCACAGCCCAAAATCACATTTATAAAAGAAGTTTCCAGGACTGCCTCCGAGGATGAGTTGTGGCAGAGCAGTGTCTCATGAAGAGTATCTATACAGTAAAGTGATAAGAAAAAAGTGATTAACATTTACCAGTCTTCACAGTTCTATTGTCTCATGAAACATTTCAACATCATAGCAGATTTAGATGGAAAAGAGACAAGTTAGGATTAGTGTCACCCTTCTAAGTACACATGGAGGTGAATTAGCTATTAAGTGTCATCCATTTTTCCTCATTCACTCTGCTTCAAAAAAGGAACCACCATATAGGTACTGAAAATTGGGAGTGTTGACCTTTTGGCCACATAAAAGGTTTAAATTAAAAGAGACATGATTATACAAAAAGAGAGCCATCTTGTCATAAGCAGAATTTAATTCTATGGCATGCTGATATACCAGATTAACTTCGCTTCTTGTGACTAATCAGGGAGTGCAGGCATTCATTGACAACAAAATATCACCACTTTTTTTTTTGGTCAAGCAATCTTTTAAAAGCATTTAACAGGCCCTCTGGCTTCTGCTATTTACCCATTCTTGTTGTGGTTTTTTTTCCTTTTTTTTTTTGGTATTGATTTGTACTACATCACTAGAAAATATGGTAAATCAAGTTCAATGTGCCTTTTATGAGGATTCATTATTATGTGGCAAAATTGTATTTGCCAATGATTCTATTTTCATTTAATTCCATACTCATGCTACTAGTTGTATCTGGTGCTTTAACACAGAAATGTCTAACAAAAAATTTAAAAAGCCACTTACATATTTTACTTCTGACCTAGCAAATCAAAAATGTAAAGAGAGTCTGACAGTAGGCATCATACTTCAGAGAAAAAGAAAACATGAAAGATATTGCCACAGGTTTCAATGAATGATAGCATGAAACGATTTGTATAGGCAAATCCAGTGGCGTAACTAGGGAAAATGGCGCCCAGGGCAAGCACTGAAATTGCGCCCCCCCCGCCGCGCCCCCCCTGCCGCCCCCCAAACATACATCTGACTGACACACATGTTTCAGAAAACTTTTATTTTAAAAATTTAAAAAATTACAAAAATTACCAATATCATACATGTGGTCAAGCTCCTATCTACCACTTCAGATTTATTTTTTAAAACTATCCAAATTGTGGGGCTATCATTAATTTGTTTGGATAGCTCAGGTTAAAATGCTGGAAAATGACAAATTTCAGTATGCTGGGGCTCATGAAATACCCAAATATTATGCGGAGTTGTACTTGGAAAAACTAAAAGAAGTGCCTGTCTAATTCTCTGCTATGCATTGTAGCATCACGATTACATAAGTTTTAAAAATAAATGGAGAATTTGACTTTTCCCAGATACTCTGAAAATAATTAAACGATATGCAGAGTAAACTGTGTCACTGCTTGGAATATATTCTAGTATTTCAGAAAGACAGTAAAAATGAGAGAAAGAGCAAGAAACTCCCAGTGGGCCTTAATACTAAGGACTTCACATTGATTCAAAGACAAACTGACCATTAATAGCCATATTATTAAGACATCACATTTAACTCACTTATCACAAGAAGCAAAGTAAGAGCAAATGGATACAATCTTAGTTCATAAACTTCAGTTCAGTATTCACAAGCCCTTATTCTCTGTACATAGTGCCAATCTGAATATGTGTACAGTGACGTATTATATTAATTAAAAAAAAATTACCTGTTGCCCCTTCGGGGGACATCTTAAAGGCTGTGGGGGATCTGCAAAGTTTTCCCCTCCTCACACTGGCCTCTAGGGCCTCACAGGCACCATTTGAGCATGTGTGGTGGTCATTTTTAAAAATATTTTTTTTAAAAAAATGGCCGCTGAAAACAAAATGGCCACTGTGCATGCTCAAATGGCCTCTGTGAGGCGTGGCATGCCCTAGGGCCTCACAGAGGCCATTTGAGCATGCCCAGTGGCCATTTTGTTTTTAGTGGCCATTTTTTAAAATTATTTAATTTTAAGAAATTGCACCCCCCTTCAAGTTGCGCCCGGGGCACGTGCCCCCCTGCCCCCCTATAGATACGCCCCTGGGCAAATCAGATGAATTCTTATCCTATCTCCACTTTGGAAAGCTTATGTGAACAGACTCCTAAATTATATATACTGAATAATGACGTTTACATTTATTAAGTTAAGAAATAAGGAGCTATATATGACACGTTACCAAAAAAAGAAGAAGAAGGAAAAAAGGAAAGACTGGTCAAAGATTACTGATCTTCAACCAAAAAGCATATTTATTGATTGATTAAAAATTCCATGTATACCACCTCCTCCAAAGACTCTAGGCGGTGAACAACAACAATAGCAATTTTTTAAATAAAAAAAAATCATAGGGCAAAAGCCTGGTGAAAAAGGCTGAATGAATCTGGGGTGGGGTGGGGAAGAGAGTTCCAAAGAAGAGGAGCAGCCACAGAGAAGGCCCTCCTATGGGCCCAGGCACCACACACTACACCAGGGCCAAGGACACTAAGGAGGACCAATTGAGAAGACCTCACAGGACAGGATACAGCTGGCTGAGAAAGGCGATCCTGGAAATATACAGGCACTAAGGCCATAAGAGTTTTGTAGGTGAGAACCAGCACTTTAAATTGGACCCAGAAGCAATCAGGCAACCAGTGCAGTAACCGTAAAAGAGGTGTAACGCTATCAAATCTATGGCCACCCATGAGGAAGTGGGCCACTGCATTCTGGACTAGTTGAAGCTTCCGAATTGTTTTCAAAGGCAACCCTAGATAGACCGTGTTACAGTAATCCAAGCAAGAGGTAACAAAGGCATGTGTTAATTCAAGCCAGCTATCCTCAGATGGAAAACTAACAGTGCAGCTGCAGTGTGGGGAGGCAGGAACACTCCAAGTACCCCTAGGGTTACTAGTACCTCCTATTAGGAACCCTTGATCTATGGAGAAGAACCTGTTTCTTCTTTTACATATGGATACAATGTTGATAAAATGTATGTACATCTTATGTTCACTTTTTATTCAAGATCTGCATTTTTAAAGTGCAGCAAACACAATGCCACAATTGCTATAATTTTAGATGACTCCTACCATCACCTCTCCTGGATTCCTCCTTTCATTCCTACTTGCATAATTTCTTCTACTTTATATCCACCTTTAGACATAAGGAGGCGCACCTCTCTGGTTGTTTTCTGTAAAGGCTATAGATTTTATTTCAGCAGACATTTGATTGAGTAGTACTTCCAGCTGTTTTTTCTAATTAGATTTTGCTGTTTTAAAAAAAACAAAACAAAAAACCAATCATGTTGTGCTGTTTTAAATATTGTACACTGCTTTGAATGTTGGAAAATAGTCTAGAGATCAAGGGCATAACTATAATAGGGCAAGAGGAGATGTCTACAATGTCTGGGGGCTCACTGCCTTGGGGGGCCCCCAGAGGCATGTCACATGACTGACTCGCCCAGCCACGCACCCGCCCGGGCTTCCTTCTGTTGTATTTATCCTCCAAAATTGATGTGAGTGTTAAGACCTGGAGCTACCAGAACAGCACGTCTTTCTCTAGTACCATTAAATGACTTGCTTCGTCCACAATTTACAAAACCTTTAAAAAAATAATTTAGGATGATGTTCTATTGTGGCACATAGGAGATATATATATATCCTATGTATATATATATATATCTCCTATATATCTCCATAGTATAAATTTTATTATGCTTTTTGTTACCACTATTCAGCCTCATTTAAGATTTCTTTACTTCATGAGCCGAGCTTTGGGGGGGGACGACGCATTTTAAAATTTTGTCTCTGGGCCCACTACAACCTTGCTACGCCCCTGCTAGCAAACACCAGGCAGTTTTGGGTGCTTGGAAAAGCCTCTTTCATATCTTTCACCATCGGCGTTAGGGACTTGCTGTGATTGCTGCTCTTGTGCAATACCCATTGGAGTTGCCTTTAACATGCGCAGCAATGCTGACAGAAGACTGAACTAAATGTCAGCCCATGTCTCAACCATAAATTAATGCACATAAGGGCAGCAGCAAGAAAACATCTTCATGTTTCTCAAAATAATATTTATACCTGTGATTCCCATACACATGAGAAATTCTTCCAAAAGGATTGTTATTTTTCAGCTTGCATTTTGAATTTTCAGATACTTTTAACGTTCTATTTACAATGTTCAACAAAACACCATTCACAGCTGTTCAAAAACTCTAAATACAGTCCTTTATGGTTTTGTCACTACGTGGCTAGCAAAATTAACGTATGCTTTATTGTCAAGTCATAATCCATCCATCTGCTAGCAAAGGAATGGTTTGAAACCTTTTCCTATTAGCTCATTTTATTTAAAATAATTCTTAAACAGTACGATCTACCTTTAGTGTGTATGAATCCTTTTAACTGATGAAAGCATTAACAACTATAGAGCTGGAAAGGACCAAAAGGCCATCCCAGCTACTAACAAATCATTCTATTGAATTCAGATTACAAATTGTCACAAGTAAAAAGCAGATGCACTATAATAGGTGCTTAGAGAGCACTATCTTCAGATATCTCATGCCAGTAAGCAAGATCACATGCTGCAGAATTCCTAAGCAGTTGACGCCAACACCACAGAAGTAATTTAGTCGCAGAAAACAAATTGGTAACCTTACCACAATTGTTTAGGAAATTTCCTTCATTAACCATGTAAAGATAGAACTACTGTTTATTCTCAAACAAGCACAAATATTCATGTTGATATTCAATAAAATGTGTTAGGCACATTACATTTCTTGTTAATTTTCTCCACAAACCTAATAAAAACAGAGGCAGTTGATAAAGGGGACCAACACGTTTCCCATACTCTGTCCCCAATTTAGAAGTTGCCTTGGGGAGAGATAAGTGGAGGCAATTTCGCCCCAACTGCCAGTTCTTGGGTTGTGCTCAGAGCGTGGGAAACAAAAATAATGTCTTCCACAAATCTAGAATTGCCTTCAGAAGAGAGAGGAGGGAGACCCTAACTCTTGGTCCTTTGTCTCAACCAGAAGGTGGCATGAGGAAAAAAGGGAAGGTTGCTTTTTCGTTATCTTAATCCTTCTAATCTCAGTCATAATTATGGTTGGTGGAGCCGAAACTGCTAAATATGTCTCCCCACCTTGGCCACCTAATAGCTGCCTTGGAGATAAAGACGAAGTTAGTGATGGTGACTAGTTTAAATGGCTTTAAAAGCTGAATAGACAAATTCATGAAGTGTATCCAGAAGTTTCACTTGAGGCACAAATGACCAGGCTCTAACTATCATACTCTGGATACATTATGCGAAAACCCAGGTCCCTTGAGAAGTCCACAATGCCGGGGAAAGTTGAAGGAAAGAGAAGAGGACGACCAGCAGCAAGGTGGATGGACTCGATTACTACAACAATGAATGCACCATCGACCTGATGGCACTTAGGACCAGGGAGACCTGAGTTCAAATCTCCATTTAGCCATGATACTTGCTGGGTGACTCTGCGCCAGTCACTTCTCTCTCAGCCTAACCTACTTCACAGGGTTGTTGTGAGGAGAAACAGAAGTATGTAGTACACTGCTCTGGGCTCCTTGGAGGAAGAATGGGATATAAAATGTAAATAAATAAATAAATAAATAAATAAATAAATAAATAAATAAATAAATATTAGTCAATCAATAGCTATTAGTCATTATGGTTCAATGGATCCCCCCGAGTTAGTATGCCACTGAATACTATTAGAAAGCAAAAATGAGAGGTGGCTAACATCTTCATGATCTGTTTGTAGGTTTCCTGAAAACATCTAATAAGCCACTATGGGAAACAGGGAGCTATACTAGATGGGACCAGTGATGATATCCATGTGGACCCTTAGCCAAGTGCCATTGTGGGTTTTCCTTTAATAGAATGGTGGGGCAGCCATGCTGGCAGCCACCATATTTTATCCCTGTTACTTTATCTAGTGATGCAACAACATGGATATTGCTTTACCAGTTAACAAAGATGGGAAGCGCTAGCAACACAGCTGCCAGAGAGCACTCTGGGTTACAGATGCCAAGAAGGCTCAATTTCGTGGTAAGACAACCTTTGGTGATAGTGGTACGGAGCTCTCTTTAGTAGACTGCTGTTGCATCACTAAATGTGGCTATGGAGGTGAATGCATTGCATTATAGGTAAACAAAGATATCAGGCGTCAGTTGCTGAAGAGTGCTCCACTATTAATACCAATAATTCCACTATTTCTAACTAAGGTCAACAGGGGTTTGTGAGAGGCTTCTTTGGTGGTAGGGATAGGAGCTTGGGGTACTTCTTGGCAACTGCACTGGCAGCTACCATCTTAAAAAAAACACACACACAAAAACAAAACTAGGGCCTCAGAGGTCATGAAGAGACAATATGTCCCCTTCCAAGCTCTTACTCATGGTTAAGAATTTGACATCATTATGTTCTGCACCAAACCAATGCAATTTAGTGAAGGACATTCATGAGGAGATGCCCCTTTTTCCAAGTACTTAGTTGATATATTAGATCTTAAATTAAATATGTTTTTTTTAAACATACTTCCATCCTGAAAAGTCTTTGCTTTCCATTTTTTGGTATGAGTACAGTAAAATCCATATTTAACGAAGAACCAGAATATAGCCTAAGACCCACAATCACCTCAGCATGATTTCTGATCCTCCCTAGCATGTGTAGAGCTGGAAACTCAACATGCACTCCACATCCCTCTCCATTGCAAAAGGGACTGAAATTTAAAATGCAAACGTATGTGAACAATTCTTCACAGTGGAAGTATTCACAATATATCTGCAATAAGCTGAATTGCTTTCTGCCTCCTCCTCTGGTTTGAGCCTTATCTTGCCTATGAATGTATTTTGCTTGCCCTTAGAGATGCCATGTAGTGTTGCATATAGCTCAGATATGTCCAAGTATATGAATGTTTCAACCTCTGAACAAGTTGTTTTTCTTCAGTAGACTGTTTTACAGTTGACTCTGCATAGTTTTCTCTAGTGCTGACATCTTGGCTGCTGGACTGAAGGAATGGGAGTTTATTCTTGCCTTCATTTCAGACATTCTGAACTTAATCCATCTTCTATGACTGCCATCAAAGTTCATATATTTAAGTTCTAATATTTTAGATTCACTGGTTAATCCAATGCTAGCCTCTTGTAAGGGGAAAAAAACCAAACTCTTTTCTGACATCTTCATCAATAAGATGTAGCAGTGGGGAAGGTGGAAATTTATCCTGACAAGTGTCAGACATGCTTTCTTTCGCTCTATAGCTTTGTCATGGAAATGTCTTTTTCTCATTTCTTAGAATTGTTCAGATCAATTTCTGACAGCTCCCACATGGGCACTGTGACTTTTGGTGGTCTGTGGCTTTTCTCCTAAACTGTCATCTGTCACATATGGGGACCAGCAGCCATGAAACTATCTTTCCTGCAGCATTTTTATTAGAATGGATGTTTTTCACATTTCTTGGCTGGTTTGCTGCTCCCACGACACATGCAGCAGTTGCTTCCACACTATTGTTAGGCATCCGCTTTTCCCCCTCTTGGCTTCTAACTTTGTTGTTGTTGGATGTTAAGCTCATGTGCATTTGTTTCCCTCCCCATCCACCCAATTTCACTTCAGCTAGAGAATATATTAATCATATTGTACCAATACTGAAACCAAATTTTACCAGTTTATTCTATTTTTTTACAAGCATCCACTATGGAATGATGAGTCACAGTCATCAAACACAGCACTTAAAAGACGCCAAGCTCAGAGAAATGCAAGATGGAAATAAGGACCAAAAAAGGATCATCTGAACACATTTATTTTATATCTCAGGACACTTAAAGCAAACATTTAAAGTGATGGAACACAAGCTCACCATAAAAAAAAATGGTTCCAGTGAATACAGGTCTATCAAGAAAACAAATCTTCATTGATAACCATAGTCAGCAATGATCAAGCAATGATCAGCAATGATCATTAGAAATAGAAGATATTAAGTTACCTTGACATTTTTTAAACATAATCTCTTCTGATAGTTATGTAGATGGAAACTGCATCAGGTCTCTCTCTGTCAAATGAAAGAAATGGACCTCTCTACCTTGAGAAGGGTTTCTAAGATGGGAGAGGGAAGTCTGTGTGAAATCCATCCACATGGCATAGATGGAGCACAATTATTTGAGGTAAGGAAACAATACAGACAGTAGTTACTACCGTGTTTCCCCGAAAATAAGACAGTGTCTTATATTAATTTTAGCGCCCAAAAATGCACTAGGGCAATTAGCAGTACATCAGAAATTACGGCTAGGTCTTACTTTCGGGGGAGGTCTTACTTTCGGGGAAACAGGGTATGGCACCAACATCATCATCATCATGACATTATCATCATCATAACTTTCAACATGTCATCTAACAACAGATTTTATGAATTTGAGTAAAGGGGAAACAAGGCCATAGTTCACTGAATGTATACTGTAATTTTTCTAGACATACCAAATACTATATCATCTTATTATTTGCTCATTGTACTCCATGTACTCTTAATGTCAATTCACCTCCCATTTTTGATCTAAACTATACTTACCCTACACTTAGGAATGAATGAGTAAACTGAAACAATTTAACATAGATATTTACAGAACCTGTCAAATGAGAATATGTCTGACAATTTTATACAGAAGATTCAAAGCTCAGCCACCAAGAAATATTGCTAGCTAAACAGAATGCAGTTACAGGAATACAAGGATAAAACCTCCCTCTACAGTATGAATGACTATGTTTCCATAATTTAGCAACCTCAGTATTACTACTATCCCCTTTACATCCATTAATTTATCTAAGCCATCCAGGCTGGTGGCTGTCACCACATCTTGTGGCAGAGAATCCGATAGGTTAATTATGTGCTGTGTGAAAAAGTATTTCCATTTGTCAGTCCTAAATTTCTTTGCAATCAATTTCATGGGGTGAACCCTGGTTCTACTTTTATGCGAGAGGGAGAAATTTTTCTCTCTATCCACTCTTTCCACACCATGCGTAATGTTATATACATCATATCATGTCGCTTTTCAGTCGTCTTTTTTCTAAACTAAAAAGCCCCAGGTGTTGTAGCCTTACCTCATAAGGAAAGTGCTCTAGACTTCATTATCTGTGGGAGTTCCGTTCCCCCCGATTACCATGGGTAACGAAACCACAGATGAGTAATTAACTCTATGGGAACTCAGGGGTTAGGTTCCCAGTCTAAGAAAAAGACACCCCCCTCACACAAACAGGCCAAATAAAGTGTCCTATCAGCTCTGTGGATCTCCTGGTGTCCAGCAACACCCCCCCAAAATTAAAAAATGGCAGACATTTTCCTCTTTTTTTCCTGCTAAAATGAGCCACAAAATGTCTCCTGAGGACAAAATGGGTGACTGGAAATTACCTCTGCAGTTATTTTCACCCCTCTAGGAACCATAGATATGTGGGTGTTAACCCTTTTGTATCTGCAGATAAGATCAGGTGTCTATTTGACACCCACGGATACGCAAAACCGCAAATAGAGGTTCTGCATATTAGGTTTGCCTGTACTTTTTCACACAATGCATAATTAACCTATGGAATTATTTCACAAAAGAAGCCAACATGTCCATCCTTCTAACATGTCATCTGTGAAGAAGTGACTCCTTCCCTTCTATGTTTTGTAAATTATTTTCTTTGTATTTGTTTTTTAAATGTTCCCTCTAGTTCTGTAAAGCTCATCAGGGGTTAAAAGGTTGCAGTCTCTGAAAGCTAAGTCTGAAATAAAAAGTTGTGTTGCTGTTGGGTTTTGGAGGAAATATATCTAAATGGTCTGACTGGTTATCTCCAGTCAGAGACAGAAGGTTCTGGTTGACTGAGGTAAGAATCACCGAGATTGTTTTGTGCACACTTTTTTTTGGGGGGGGGGGACATGAATAAAAAAGAGAGGGTGAAGAGAGGACAGCTGCAGACTGCTGTGTGAGCTGAGAGGCTGGAAAGGCCTTTTTGGTGGTTGCACCCCGTTTATGGAATAGCCTCCCCAGTAAGGTTCACCTGGCTTCATCACTTTTTTTAGATGCCAGGTAGACCTTTTTGTTCACACAGGACTTTTAAATTTGGGGGTTCTTTAATCCGGGTTTTCAGATTTGTTCTGATTTTTAACTAATTTTAAAATGAGTTTTTAAGCTGCTTTGTACTGTATTTTGTATTTTCTTTTTACCTATTTTTGTGTCTTATGATTTAATATATAATGTGTTTTAATTGGTTTTTAATCCTCCCTTGTAAGCCAACTAGAGAACAAATTTTGTTATAGGGCGGCTAACAAAGTTTATTATCTATCTATCTATATATTTAATTCTCTAAGACGTACCCGTGGCTAGTCCCATGCATGGCAGCTCTTGCAAGAGTTCGGAAAGCTGCTGAATAGCCACAGGGACAGGGAAGAAAACAGCCATAGCGGCTGGCGGAGGCAGCCAGCCAGTGGAGCTGTGGCAGTGGGCTGAGCCACCAGGACGAGGAGGCGGAACTGTGCTGGGAGGAAGAGGAGGTTGGCTGTGCTGCGCCGGGGGGGGGGGGGGGCCGCACTGGTGGGATGAGGCGGCCGGTTGATGGGAGTAGCTGCGCCAGCGGTAGATGGCAGCTGGCTGGCAGAGCCGCGTGGCAGGAGGAGGAGACTGGTCAGCCAACAGGAAGAGGTGGCGGTGGGCCAGCAGGGCGGAGGCAGCTGGTGGGCGGGTAGGAAAGTAAGTACTGGCTGGGAGCCGGCAAGAAGACAATGGTGGTGGCGGGCAGAAGAAAACGGCTGGGCCAAACTAGAGGCGCAGATGCTCTGCACCCAGTCCAGCTAGCTATTATCATTAAGGCTGGAAGACTGAGTAGAAGCGAGCTGAAGCTGCTGGAAAATTAGCAGTGAGAGAGCTGGGCGTACTGGAACCTGCTAAGCCTTAGTTTAGAAGGTTAGTAAGTTTGTTCTATAGCTTTAAATTGTACTCTCGCCTAACTTAATTTTTACCTCTTTCTGTACTGTTTTGGGGATTTTTGAAGACTTTATTATTGTAAACATATTCTTGTTTCTGTACTATTTTGCCATTGTCTCTGTTTTGTTCCCACCTCACACCTACTTGCCCAATTGATTTACCACACTACTGTGTTTTTGTTATTTTTGAGAGACAGATTTCAGTGCCTGGGAGTGGAACCAGTCAAAAAAGGCTAAAAACTGTAAACGTGTGGCTGTGGGTATTTAGACTGAGGGCCAGCTGAGGCCAAGCCCCCACATCATCCAACAAAGCAGTTAAGTGTGCTACATTGTCTACTGTCCTCCAATCTGTGGCATGTGACTTAATAGAAGGAGCACCAATATGCAGATTACAAGACTTGTAGTTCTAGTCCTGGCTGATTCCAATAATTATATTGTTAGAATATATCACACACATGCACATTATAAAATATTGTATGATTCAAATAGGGAAAATGGCTGAATTCAGAAGCAACAACCAACCATGCTTTTCATGTCTCCTCCTTTGTGCTCAAGGGGAGGAAATTTAAAGGCTTTTGACCATGGTAAGAGACACTGAAATCTTTTTGTCCAAATGTGGAAAACTGTGGTTTGCAAAAACTGTAATTAGTTAACAAATCAGGATAAGATCATATTAACATTTATATTTATATTCCATCTGTCTGCCAATTCACTCAGTTTAAAATAAAGTCTCACATTTTGATAGGAGAAGAAGGAATGGTAAAGCAATTTCCCCCAAAAAAGGTCCCAACACATTTTTAGGGGAAACCTTTTCTTCAGGTGAAAATATACAAGAATAAAAATAGAAAATTCTTGCTAGCATATTTTCCTCTGAAGAAGAGTCTTTCCCTTGAAACGTGTTGAGACTTTTTTTGGAAATAAACTGCTAAACTCTTCCCCTTCTCCTATTGGTATTTCTGGTATGGTGCCATCCATTCTGTCCATTTCTTTTTAAAAAGACACTTAAGACACACTTGTTTTTTCAGGCTTTTAATTAGAACTAATTTTAAACTGTTTAATTGTTGTATTCTGTGAAAATATTTGAATCGTTATTTTATTTTCATATTGTAATTTGGATTATGTACACCGCCTAGAGATATACATACAGGCAGTTTAGAAATATGATGATAAATAAATACATTTAATAGACATACAAAAGGGAAACAAGCAAATCTAGGTATCATGATCATTACCTGAGGCAGCTGTGAGAGAACAGGCACCAAATGGTGGCTGCTTCTAGCAAGGCCAATGGAGGAGGCCTTGCTGTCTAACTTCTTAGCTGAAAAGGCTGCTGCTACTAAAGTCAGTCCCATGGTTCTTACAGAAGAGCTACTGAATAACTATCCTACCGCAAAGGCCTGATTTAGGTTGGAGATTTAATCCATCACTTATCTGTCATTTTGGCTAATTGAATTGCTCCAAACCATTCAAGACAGGGATAGACGGAATGAAAAGTTATCTGGGCTCAAATATACTCACCAAAATAGACGAACACATTTTCTCCAATGACAGGTCACAAAGACCACCATGAAATAAACTAGGAAAGTGCTATCAGTTTTTAGAGAAGAAAACCCAAGGGACATATGCATGACATTGTAGGAAGGAGGTACCTTTTCCTATCTCCACACTTAGATGGTATGATTTTGGATGCAGATAACCTTCTGTGCTTTATTAGATTTATGCCCTTACTCTGAAGAGAAAAAAAGCTTATTTCGGGGGGATGGGTAGTGATCCTTTGGAATACAACACAGAATAATTTACACAAAATATTCTCCAATGCATTTAATAGAATAGGTCTCTGAAATATTCTCTTCGATTCTAATTAATGCATTGGTGAATATTATTTCCAAGACTATGGAAAATACAATCAATTAATCAATCAAATCAAAGTGTGTGAAATTTACAAAGTTTCAAAAAATAACAGTAAAAATTAACCTTAAAAAACTAAGACTGTTGAGATCATCACAGGAGACAGGTACTTATCAAAAAAGTATAAAATAAAACTCATTACCAGTGTGGCTGCAGGAAAAACCTTACATATAACACTTTTATAAATTAGGATTTCCTGTAGCAGAATTCAGAATGCCTGGCCACTCATTCCTTCCCTAACCCAACTTTTGTTTCTTTTTAATGAGAAAAAAGGAGAGTCAGCAAAACAAAATGTCACCATTAAATCATTTGGCAGCATTTTGTGTCAAAAATGTAATGGAAAAGGCACACATCATAGGAAAGGTTACTGTTTTTGAGAACATCTTTTCACTTGGTTCAGGGCTCATCCCTCTCCACAGCAGTGCAGGCACTACAGCTGCCTGCTCTCCCTGGGCTTAATGTGGCAGATGAAGGATGATGGCATTTTCAGCAGACCACAGTGCAGTGATTTTAGTGGTTATCTGACTGAAACCAATGCTATGATTTAGAATAACTGCTCTGTTTATGTGCAGTGGTAAAAAGTCACTTACTACACAATCTTGCAATGTCAACTCATTGCTTCCATTATACATTCCTTTAGCATGGCTTCATCGCAGAAACGAAAGTCAGCTGGAATTAGAGAAATGGCTTGCTGCTGCTGCACTCGAGATAAAAACATGGCATGTTCATAAGTTTGTGAAATGATTCCAAACATAAAAGCCTCTGGATAAAGTAAACTAGGGTGCCCTTAGTCCAGATGCACCACAATTATTAGCTATGTCAGATACTGGCCCTTAAAAAAGGTCAATATTGCATAAGCATTCTATATTTCGTAAGCACTCCCTATTAATATTTTAACTAGCCGACCCGTGCAGAGAATCTGTGCACTCTTTGGGGCCGGCTGTTCTCCCCTCCCTCCCGCCCCACTCTCTTGCCCTCCCTCCTCCTCCCGGCCAACTCTGCAGCCAGGCTCGCCACTGCCTCAACTCTGTGGCTGGGCCCGCTGCCTGGCCTCCACAGCTGGTCCCGCCGCCTCAACTCTGCGGCCAGGTGTGCCGCCGCTTGCATCTGCAGCTGGGCTGGGCCTGCCCCTGCTTGCATCCGCAGCTGGGCCTGCTGCCACCTCTGGCCTCTGCGGCTGGGCCCACCGCCGCCTCTGGCCTCTGCGGCTGGGCCCACCGCCGCCTCTGGCCTTTGCGGCCAGGCCCGCCACTGCCTCTGGTCTCCGTGGCCAAGCCAGGCCCGCCACCACCTCTGGCCTCCGCGGCCAGGCCGGGCCCACTACCACGGTGACCAATCCTCCTGGGTGCGCCTCAGCCAGTCAGGTGCTTCCACCGCCCAGGCAATCAGCTGGGCGACAGGACACACATTCTAAGGCGCACCCAGGAGAATTAATAATACAGATGTTGCTCAGTAGAACTGAACAGAATGTTCTCACAAGCAACATGCCCTAGTTAAAACAGGGCATGTTGGTGTTTTGTTTTTTTTAAATTTAATTTACATAGTGCCTGACTCCAAAGACTCTAGGTAGTTCACAAAAACAAATAATAGAAACAGAATAAAACCAACTATTAAACAATCATTTAAAAAAAAAAACATTCAGAGATTACAGCAATCAATACATGTAAACAATTAAAAATTGAAAACATTCAGAGGTCTTGTCTTGGTATTGCCAGTACCAAGACTAATACTGCTAGCATTAACACGACATCAAGATGTGCTTTCAGGCAATGGCCAACATACTAACGCAGCACTCGTGCAGCAAAGGAAGCATGCTTGCAGCTGCTGCATTCCAAAATAAAGCATTGTGCCCCTTGCATACAGAGATTTTCAGCAATCTCCCCTCCCATCTAAAATGCTCTGTGCCACCTGAAAATATGTCCCAAACAGGTCAGCCACTATTTCTTAACTGCTTTTATTCTGATCCTTATTACTTATTTCCAAATTATTCATACCTATTTTGGTATAGTATAGGAATTTAATGATTAAATAATGAATTAATAGCTGCTGATATGTTTCTGGGCAAAGTACAAAGTGTTGCTTATTACCTTTAAATCCCTGAATGGCTTAGGTCCAGGTTAGCTGAGGGAGCGCCTTTCTCTACAATATCCCCACCACTCATTAAGATCATCAGGAGAGGTCTGTCTTCTGGTGCCACCAGTTCATCTGGTGGTGACCTGGGATTGGGCCATGTCAGTTGTCACCCCTAGGTTGAGGAAAGTGCTCTTTGTGGATATAAGAGGATTATCTTCGTTGGAGGCCTTCAGGAGAGCCTTAAAGACCCATCTTTTTAGCCTGGCTCATTAAATTTTAATTTCAATGAGTTTCAATCTGGTTCAAACATTTTTATTTTTATTGTTTTATTATGTGTTTTTGATTTTAATATAAACCACCCTGAGCCACTTTAGGAAGGGTGGTATATAAATTGAACAAACAAAAACATGGCAGCACACCTCTCAGGCACATATTTTTGGTGGCACAGCACTGTAGAGGGAAAGAGCGACTGGTGAAGATAACTCAACCTGCGTGTGCATGAGCAGCTAGCCTGTCTTGTTCTGGAATGTGGAAATGTATGTGTGCTTCCTTTCCTGCACAAGTACTGCATTAGTCAGAATGTCAGCCACTATTTTTTAACTGCCTTTATTTTGAGCCTTATTACGTATTTCCAAATTATTCATACCGATTTTGGTGTAGTACAGGAATTTAATTCACATCATGAAAACTAGGGTTACATAGACCCTTTGAGATTAATACATAAATGTTGCACGTTTTTCCAATTCAAATCCATGGTTCAAATACATTACTAAAACATCGAGGTGATGTATTTTATTGTTTGTAAATAATAATATAAATACAACAACTTATTATTTCATGTTTATTGTGGTTTCAATTTAAAAACTACTAATTTGACTCTTGGAACATTTTATTAAATGGACTAGGGTATCAAGAGCTTGGTGGACATTCAATATGTTGCTAACTATCAACACTTGCAGATTCATAAATCTCCATCCTCCATCTACTAATTTTATAGCAAGAATTAGACCTACAGTCACCAATACATAATTTTTTGTGCTACATGATAGGGTTCAAATCCCACTATCCCACATCCATGGGGCCAGCGAAAGCCTGTGCTATAAAATTACTGTTCTTTATATTTATTAATGTTAAGCAACACATTCTCAGGATCAAGAGACACCTGTATATTCTAGTTTCCTGATAGGCAGAGATATACCTAATATAGACCAAAGGATTTATACTCATCAACTCAGAAATGAGTTCACGTTCTATGGTCGAAAATTACTTCTACAAGTTTTGTTGGCAAACTAATACTCAATAGCAAAATAAAAATAAATCAGTCAAAGAAGCAAGAGAGTAAATGTCACATCTAAGAGCAGGATACAAGCTGTAGGATAGAGGCTTCTCAATAAGTAAATGCACCAAAAAATGATCCATCTATAAATTTTGACAGCAGTAATAAATAATGACTTGAAGTACCTGGGTGTTATATACACCTTCAGAGCAATGCTCATAAGTCTATTAAAATGGATATCCTTGCATCACAAAAATGTTATCTCAGCAAGGCTATTCATTTAAAATAACTCTCTGATGTTTTTGACATTGCTCCCTAAGTTTATTTCCTTAGGTATTCTTTATTCAATTTACTATCATGAGTTTCCTGTTAGCACATTATAGTGTAATCCTCTGCAATTCTGTAGCACCTTCAGATCAGAGAACATAAGAAACATTTAATACGTTTATTTAAAAGACTTGCACCTTTTCAGATAGGTGGAAAAATCAGACATATAACAGATAGCTCATATCATCGCCTAAAGCCATATTGTCAGAGAGCTGGAAAGATAATCTCAGAAAGCAGTATTCAACTACTGTGATACTGATCGGTAAACAACATTTTGTATAAAACATTTTTAAAATTCAAATGAAAAATCAGATAAGATTGTGTCCAGGCTGTAATGAATCAAGCAATTGGTTATGTGCACCTAAGGGGCCTCTGGACGGATATTTCTCACATGGGAAACTAGCAATGACCATGCCACATGGCAAATTACTTTTGACACTGAGAGATTTTTGAAAGCAGAATATGTGGGGAGTGTAGGAAAATATGTATTGGAAACAGAGGGAAAAGTTTACAATTCCACTAAGAGTGTGCAAGCCCTTGGGATTGCCTAACGACTGCCGACCAGCTCCAGGCAGTATTGGAGGAAACTGATTATCTAGACCCATTTCAAATTGGCTTTAGAGCTGGCTATGGGGTTAAGACAGCCTTGGTCGGCCTGACGGATGACCTTTACTGGGGAATCGACAGAGGGAGTGTGACTCTGCTGGTTCTTCTGGATCTCTTGGCAGTATTCGATACCATCAACCATGGTATCCTTCTGGATCGCCTGCGGGAGTTGGAGATAAGGGGCACTGCTTTGCAGTGGTTCCGCTCCTATATATCGGGTAGATTCCAGATGGTGGAGCTTGGTGATAGTTACTCCTCAAAATGGGAGCTGTTATATGGAGTCCCTCAAGGCTCCATTCTGTCACCAATGCTTTTCAATATCTACATGAAACCGCTGGGTGAGGTCATCAGGAGGTTTGGTGTTATGCTGATGACACCCAAATCGACTTCTCCTTTTCATCTTCAGGAAATGGCACTCATTCTCTAAATGCCTGCCTACAGGCAGTAATGGGCTGGATGAGGGATAACAGATTGAAGCTGAATCCAAGCAAGACGGAGGTCCTTATTGTGGGGGCTCTGAATCTGAGGGGTGAGTAAGATCTTCCTGTGCTGGATGGAGTTACACTGCCCCAGAAGGAGCAGGTGCGCAGCTTGAGAGTACTCCTGGACCCAGGCCTCACCCTGGTATCTCAGGTGGAGGCCATGGCCAGGAGTGCTTTCTATCAGCTCCAGCTGATTTGAAAGCTGCTCCCATTCCTTGAAGAGGACGACCTCAAAACAGTGGTGCATGAGCTGGTAACCTCCCGGCTTGACTATTGCAGTGTGCTGTACATGGGGCTGCCTTTGTACATAGTTCGGAAACTTCAGTTAGTTCAGAATGTGGCAGCCAGATTGGTCTCTGGGGCAACCCAGACAGACCATATTATGCTTGTTTTGAAACAGTTACACTGGCTGCCAATATGTTTCTGGGCAAAATACGAAGTGCTGGTCATTACATTTAAAGCCTTGAACGGTTTAGGCCTGAGTTATCTTAGAGAGTGCCTTCTTTCTGCATGATCCGCACTGCACATTAAGGTCATATGAAGAGGTCCATCTCCACTTACCACCGGTTCGTCTGGTGGCGACTCAGTGGCACGCCTTCTCTGTAGCTGCTCCTGTGCTGTGGAATGCACTCCCGGCAGAAATCCACAATTTGAATTGAATTGTTTGGCCTGGCCTTCCAGGATTTTTAAATAGTTGTAATTGGTTTTAATGTTGTAACCTGGTTTTCAATGTTTTTTTAATTGTTGTGATTGTTTAATTACGGTTTTATGATGTTTTAATTGTTAATTATTGTTTTATAATTTTTGTTTTAATTGTTAACTGATTTTAATGGTTTTGTTTTAATTCTAAACCACCCTGAGCCATTTTGGAAGGGCGGTATAAAAATCAAATCAAATCAAATCAATCAATCAAGTAGATTTTGTAATTTCAGTTTTCTTTGCTAAAGGAAGAGAAATTTGAAGCACTAGCTTCTGTGTTTTGTTTTGTTTTTAAGTCACAGCAACACAGGAAGTTGCCTTATACAAAGTCAGACCACTGGTCCATCCAGCTCAGTATAGTCTACACTGACTGGCAGCAGCTCTCCCAAAACTACCTGGAGATGCCAGGGAGTGAAACCATGATCTTCTACATGCAATAATGCAGATGCTTTTCCACTGAGCTGTTGCCCCATCCCCTAACCTAAAGGAAATATCTTCCACTGCTCACATATATAGTAGTCTCCCATTCAAATGCAAACCAAGGTGGACCTTGCTTAGCATAGGGTACAATTCATGCTTGCTACCACAGATATAAACACTTATATTTTAACAATTTTGGTTAATACAGTTTAGCCACCTACTAAAAGGTAAAGTGTGCTGTTAAGTCGATTTCGACTCCTGGCACCCACAGAGCCCTGTGGTTTTATTCGGTAGAATACAGGAGGGGTTTACTGTTGCCTCCTCCCATGCAGTACTACTACTCTCTAAACTCAATAATTTAATTGTACAGTGTTAACAGCCAGTATTGAATTACATAAACACTTCCCCTACACTATCCATGCTACACTTATTCCTTATCTGTAAGGAAAGGTAATATAAGTTAGATTTTTCAAATCTGTAAAGACAAAGTAAACTTTAAAATTGACATATATTAAAAGAATAAATTAAAATACAACCATCTACTATATTAAAATTTCAGCAACATACATATACTAATAAAAACTTAATCACTAAAATCCACCCAAACAAGAACATCTTTCAGAGGTATAGAATATGCTCCCAACTGGCAATTCTTTAGAGAGAGAGAGAAATTCAGAACTGTGGGGAAATAAAAAATTAATGCCCTCTTGTGTCTTCATTCACAGTTTCACTTATGGTTTGGGATGATCACAGAGATTACATCAAGTTACAGCAGAAAAGGGCAGTTTCATGAGAATTAAGGTCCAAATATCTCAGACAGCATCTTAAATTGTGAAAGCCGTGGAGGGAGTTATTGAAGACCTGAATCATAATTGTAGCATGCTCAGGAGACAGATACTGCATGCTCCAGTTGTAGTTTCAGAACAGAGCAAGTGATGGGTTTTGTTATGTCACAAATGGTGTGTAGCTTTCCATGAGAACTTCCTACCACAATCATTTCATGCCCTATTTGGATTCAGCTGCAATTACCTCATTCATATGAAGTCCCCAACTGTATGTAAGCAAGAAGCATGTGCTAATAAATAGCTTTTTACAGAAACTTTTCAAAGAATTATATGGACAGAACCAACAAATGAAGATATTACATTACAGTACAACAGAAACATGATGTGGTATTTTACACAAATGCAAACAAACCCCTTTATAAGCGGAAATACTATTTGCAGTTTCAAGTACACGCAGGTGTCAAATAGACACCCAACATGGATACAATAGGGCTGAAACCCATGTATCCATGGTTCCTAGAAGGCAGGAAATGACCACAGAGGTCATTTCCAGCATTTTGGTCGTGGGAACCAACCAATCAATCTTTATTATGGTCACAGACCAGCATAACCATGGGAACCATTTTGTGGCTCATGGTGGGGGGGTAGTTTGAAAAAAACCAGTGACTTTTGGGAACCATTTGGAATGGGGTGGGGGGGTATTGCTGGATGCCAGGAGAGCCGTGGAGGACGGTAGGGCACTTTATTTGGCATGTTTTCATGATCTGGGGGCACTTTTTCCGGGGAGCTGAGTCTGGGAACCTAACCTCCACATTTCCATAGACTCAATTACTCATTATCTGTGGTTTCGTTACCCACGGTAATCTGTGGGTAAGAAAACCCCGTGGATAATCAGGTCCACCTGTATCTAGTAGTCAAGTCATTCTAGATGTTAACAAATTTCATTTGGGGAAAACAAATCCTATTTGAGGACGAGGTCATCAACAGCATTTATGTTTGTTTGTCTGTCTGTTTATTTGTTTACATTTACATCCTGCTCTTTTTCTGAGGAGCTCAGAGCGGTGTACATGATTATTTTTATCCTCACAATAACCCAATTTGGTAGGTTAGGTTGAGATATACATGACTGGCCCAGAGTCACCCAATGAGTTTCATGGTTGAATGGGGATTCAAACTCAGGTCTTCCCGGTCCTAGTCCAACACTCTAACTACTACGCTATGCAAGTCATCTACAGATCCTTGGCGGGGGGCGGGGAATAAGACATGAGCGTCAATAATGTAAATTGTTAATGTTAGCTAGGAGGTCTCTTAAGGGGAAAGGACTCAATTGATCATATACATCCTCTTAAATACAGACTTTGAGAAACAAAATCAATTTAAATCAATAATACTTCTAGTCATTGTTGAAAGGCAGAACAGAGGTTGTTTTGGGGACCTGTTTTATTTATTTTTATTTTTAAAACAGTGCATTCTTAAAACAAAGGCACACTACTGACAGACGATGGAATCTGAAACCACATTGGTTGCAAGACAAAGAAATATATTTAATAATAGGTCATTGGTTGAGGGACTTCTCAGGCTTAACAGTCATTGTCAACAGATATGTCTCTAACTTCCTCAAACCCTATTCCTTAAATACTCCTTAAAGCCCTGACCCACTTTAGGAAGGGTGGTATATCAATCAATCAATCAAATAAATAATATATTGCTGATTCACAGCTTCCACAAATAAAAGCTAAAGGGAGAGTTTCAAAGACCTCCAGAGAAGAGTTTTGAAAAAGGGAAAAAATCATTTTAAAAAAAATTGTATTTGCTAGTTTTTAAACAAACTATGCATGGCAACTACATCTTAAATAAAATTATTAACAGACAAACTTACTAACAACCTAGTCCTTGATACATTTGCAAATAAATTCAAATCAGCACACTGTCACAAGCCAAAGGTTTTACGGACAATGCATCACTGCTGCAGGCAAGTATCTTAGCATAAGTTTTTAGGCTTACACTATGCCAAAAGTATGTAGTCCAATATCAGAAAGGCAATATAGTATGTGTGTGTAAAGCTTACACAAATCTCAAGAATTTCTCAGGGCAACATCAATAATTTATTTAAACACTTGTTTCTGACTCTGTTCATTCAGGGATCCTTTTGCTACAGTTTCACATACATACGCACATAGAATGACCAGGTAGGGAACTACAGGTTGCTTATCTGTAACTTTGGTTTTTCTAGTGGTCATCTGTCCTTTTACACAAATGGGCTATGCGCCTGCGCAGAGACCTCATTGGAACCGAACAAACTCAATTCTCCTGCTTTGGGCGGGAACCCAGCCCCCAGCTGCTATATGCAGCTATGCCACTCCTCATCCCCTCAGTCATGGACTCAAGCTTCAGTAGACCCCATAGAGAGAACAGGAGGGCATGTAAAAGGACAGATGATCACTAGAAGAACCCAAGTTACAGGTAAGCAACCTGTAGTTCTTTGACATAGTCTCTGTCTTTTACACAAATGGGTGCATAACAAGCCAGCACCCAAGGAGGAGGGAAGAACAGAAATAATATATAAATTGCCAGAAGTATTTATTTCAAAAACAAGTACATCAATTGAAAATTGACTGCAGGACACTCCTGCCAAATACAGCATCATTCAGTGCCCTGGCATCAATAGCATAATGATGGAAAAACAAGTGAGGCGAAGCCCAGGTTGCTGCCTGACAGATAGCATCCAACAGGACCACACAATCAAAGGTGACAGAGGCTGCTACAGACCTAACAGGCAACTGCTTATAAGCCAATTGATAGCACAGCTCAATTGTAGAGACTATCGATCTAGACATGGATTGGGCAGACACTTGGAGACCTTTACGTGACCCATCATAAAGAACAAACAGGGAAGTGCTTTTTCTCCATTCAGCTGACCTGAACATAGAAGGATAATGCCCTTCTAACCTCCAAACGATGCAACCTTCTCTCTGCATCCAAGGAAGGGTTCTGGAAAAATACAGGTAAAGTGAGTAGGGACAAGCGGTGAAACACAGAGACCACTTTAGGGAGAAATTGGACATCTGGCCTGAGCACAACCTTGTCCTTGTGAAACTGAAGGTATGATTGATCAACCCTCAGGGCCCGCAACTCACTCACCCTCCTAGCGGAGCTAACTGCCAGCAGAAAGGTGACCTTCCAGGTCAGGAGGCAAGGTTCAATTGAAGCCAAAGGCTCAAAGCTGCCACAGTGGCAGCCAAATGTACCTTAAGGGATGAAAGCTTTAAACCAGACTCCTTAAGGGCCAGCAGATATGTACATATATTTTGTACAGAAGGATTAAACGCATCAAATTCATGCAAAGAAGCAAACGAACAGAAATGAGTCCACTTGTGATCATAGGACTTCTGTGTGGACTGCTTTCTAGCTGTGACCAAAACTTCCTTCAGTCTCAGCAGGAAGTTGGCAGGACCCTCCAGGCAGTCAGATGGAGAGATTGAACATCTGAGTGGAGCACCCGTTCACCTTCCCATGACAGCAGGTCCGGGAAGGCGCACCTAGTTCTCCGTCAGCTGCCTCAGGGCCAGAAACCAAGACCTCCTGGGCCACCACGGGGCTATCAGGATGGCCCTGGCCCGATCCACCCACAGTTTGCACAGCACTCTTGGAATGGGAGGAAATGGTAGAAACACATACAGTACAGGGCCTGTCCAAGATAGGATGAAGGCATCACCTAAAGAGCTCTCCCCTTCCCCTCCCCTGGAGCAATAGAGGGCATATTGAGCATTGTCCCGGGAAGCTAAAATGTCCAGAGTTGGGACTCCACATTGTACAAATATGTCCTTGAGAACACATTGGTCCAAAGCCCACTCGTGGGAGACCACCATCATCTTGCTCAAGGTGTCCACCTGGTCATTCAGGGAACCTTCTATACAGACCTCTTGAGGAGACACCGCATGTGCCACACACCAATGCCAAAGGTCCAGAGACAGGAACAGAAGGCTCCTTGAAGACGTGTCGCCCTGTCAATTGATGTAGGCCTTTGCCGTCAAATTGTCCGTTTGGATCATCACCGAGCAACCCCCAACCACAGGCAAGAACCCTTTGAGAGCATTGAAAATGACCAATAGCTCCAAATAACTGATGTGGTGGGTCGTCTCCCTGGGGGTCCAATGTCTGCTCAGGCGAAACCCTTCCAGGTTCACCCCCCAACCGAGCTCCAACGCGTTGGTCATAATCACCCACCAAGATCAAGGAGTCTGGTTGAAGGCACTGATGTTCAGATGTCGAATGTCAGCCCACCATGCCGCAGTTGCCCTCACCCAGTGAGGGGCCTGCGTTCCAAATGGCCAGGATCCCGAAGAGGATCAAATACATCCAGGAATCACCTTTGGATAATGCACATTCTAAGGCATGTTTGAGGCAGCATGTAAATTGTGGCTGCCATATGCCCCAATAGGCGCTGTACTGAGTGCATAGTCTGTGGGCCTTCGGCTAAGAAAGTGATGGCCAGCCTCCTGAGAGTATGTATGCAGGTGTCCGGAAGGAAGACCTTTTCCAAGGTCTTCTAGAATATCAGCCCTATGAACTGTATCCTGTGGGTCAGTTCCAACTGAGATTTCTTGAAATTCATTTGGAAAGCCCAGACCTGCAGAGTATCCACAACCAACTTGAGGGCATCCAGAACCGCCCATCTGGTGCTTGCCAGGATGAGCCAATCATCCAAATATGGCAGGACCTGCAACCCTTGCTCCTGCAGGCAAGCCACCACCAGGGCCAGACATTTGGTAAAAACCCTTGGCACCGTTGTATATATGTATATATACCTATGTGCCACAATAGAACATCATCCTAAATTATTTTTTAAAAGATTTTGTAAATTGTGAGTGATGCAAGTCATTTAATGGTACTAGGGAAAGGCATGCTGTTCTAGTAGCTCCAGGTCTTAACACTCACATCATTTTCGGAGGATGAATACAACTGAAAGAAGCTCAGGTGGGTGCGTGGCTGGGAGAGTCAGTCGTGTGACTTGCCTCTGCCCACCCACCCCAAGACAGTGGGCCCCCAGACAACTGTCTCCCCTTGCCCTATTATAGTTACGCCCCTGCCAAAAGCATCCAGAAACGCTTGTACACCAGGTGCCTGTTCAGGGCCCTCAGGTCCAGGATAGGACGCCGACCTCTGACGATTTCGACACAATGAAATACTGGAAATAAAAACTGGGACTCTCTGGATTGGCGACTCTCTCGATCGCATCCTTTGACAGGAGAGCGGCAACCTCCTGGTCCAACTCTGAAGTGCACTGAGTAATCACAACCTCGGACATGGGCAGAGTCCTGCAGAATTTGAGGGCATAGCTCAAACGTATGATTGTAAGGACCCACTGGTCCGTAGTCACTCTGTCCCAGCTCGCCAAAAATGAGGCCAGGTGAATCCGGAAGTGCTCCAAGTCATTGCTTCTTTTGAAAAGTGTTCGGGTCCTGTTTCCGAAATGCAGGCTTACTAGGCTGGGGGCCCAACTTGTATCTCGACTGGAGTTTGTTGCCATGAAAGGAACGCTCGGACGGAGATTGGTGTTGAGAAGGGGTCTTCTGTGGTTGATAAGGGGACCACCTGGAAGTTTGATCGTTGTGCGAGAATATGACATGGATCATGCCGTGCTCCTCAGCTTCTGAACATTTTGGAGCATGTCATCACTTTGCTCCACAAAAAGGCTAGAGCCTTCAAAGGGCAAGTCCTTGACCCTAGCATAGGCCTCGTAGTTCAGTTCAGACTAACGCAGCCAAGCATGTCAGACGAGTGGCATGGACGTGGCCATGACTTTGGCTGCGCACTTCACTAAGTGCCTAGCCGAGCAGAGCTCCTGTCTGGCTACCTCAACAGCCTCCCGTAGGAACGCCTTAGCTTGATCCCGCTTGTCCTGTGGCAGGAGGTCCAAAAATGGGCCCACTTTCTCCTACAGAAATTGGTTATAGCAGGCGTTATAGGCTTGATAGTTGGCCACACTCAAGTATAGAGCTGAGGATGAGTAAAGCCTTCTCCCAAAGGAGTCCAATTTTCTGCCCTCCTTGTCACTCAGTGTCGACTGGCTGTGGCCCCTGGTCCTTTGCAAAGACACCTCTTCTACGATTGAATTAGGGGTGGGATGATGCTTTAGGAAGGCCATATCATCTTGAAGTTGCACCCTATAAAAATTCTCCAAGCGCCTATTAGGCTGAGAAAGAGTTGCTGGCTTTTTCCAATGACCCCGCATGACCCCCAACAATGCCGGGTTGAGGGCTAAAGCGGCCAGTACCTTGGCCTCCGAATCGATAAGGCTGAACAATGGGTCCAGCTCCCCTTTCTGTTGCATACTGAGGCTCACGCCTAGTGCCAAAGCCATGCGGCTCACATACGCAGAGTACCGTTTAAGGTCCTTGAACGGGGAAATGGGCTTCGAGTCCGACTGCACGTCGAGCGGAGACAACCCTTAGAAAACACCCTCAGATTCCTGATAGCTAGCATCGCTCTCATAGTCCGACTCGGGAGGAGCCAAAGAGTCCTGGGCAAAGCGAGTCGAATCTGTAGGGGAACCTAGTTTGATTGCCAGGTCGTCCAGTACCGAAGCGGGAGGTTCTGCTGGCAGGTCCTGGACAGGCAAAGCAGCCTGTTGTAGCACAGGAGCTGAAGAGGGTGGTTTGTGTCACTCAGTTCGATCCCAAGGGGAGCGCTGTGGTGAGCAGGAACATTGCCTCCCTTCTGAGTGCGAAGACAGCTCACACCAACCACGCACAGCTCCAGGTTTCCCATATGCAGTACCTTCTGGGTAACGAGAGCTATATCGGGGCCTAACATAGTCAGAATAGTCCGATTGATAGTTCATTTGATATCGGCCACATGACCCAGAGTCCTGGCACCAAGCACCATAAGAGGGTTCAACCTCACTCAAGGGAGAACGGCACTCCGACGCGTGTTATCGATCCGAATATGCGGGCTCACGACGGTCCAGGCCCAATCATGTCTATAAGAGGAGCGCTCTTCTGAGTCCCAACAGGCACTTCGGTCCCTAAGAGAGACGTGCTCCTGGAACTTTTGAGGGGGCAAACGACAGCTAGGCAGCCATGATGCATCTTCTGCGGGCTTGGCAGGGAGTAGGCCTCTTCTTCCGAAGAAGCGTACCCAGGCTCATCCAACGCTACTGAGAGTTCTCTACCCGAGCAAGCCCAATCAGGAGCCAAGTCCAACAAATGCTCAGCCAAGGGCGAACTAGGTTGAACCAAACCCGACAACTTCAGTGCAGGATGATCTAAATCCACTTTAGGCTTCTTGGTCACTGGGGCCTTCAATGCAGGAACCAAAGCAACTTTCTTCTTCTTTGGTATGCGAGGAAGGTGTTGACCTGCCGGCAAATCACGAGGCAACTTCGACTTCTTCTTCTTCCTCTTCGATATCAACACCGAGGGAATTGGGGAAGATTTCGGTACCATGGGTGTTGAAAGCTTAGGGAAATCTTCTGAGCACACCGGCTCACTAGAAGACATCAAAGGATTAGGACTAGGAGGCGCTGAAACAGGTATTGGGGCCAGGTTTTCTGCCTTCACAGGAGCAGATACCAAACACTCTGACTGTACTGATGAAGCCATTTTTATGGATCACTTCAACATAAGGTTTCCGAAGAATGGAGAGCCAGATCCCACAGGGCTGCGCGCAGACGAGAAGCCCTATTCTTGGGAGCCTACTTCGTAAACTTCTGAAAATGAAGACAGGTCTCGACAATGTAGGATTCCCGCAGGCACAAGAGACACTTGGTATGAGTATAGGGGAAAGGATCTTAGATCTGCAACGAACACATTTTTTGAAGTTCGTCATGCCTGGCATAAACACCGTAGGCCAGCCAGCCACCATGCTCTGTCCTGGGTGGAATCAGAGCTCCGAAGAAGGGAAAACCCGCAAAAAAACCCAAAAACCCGCCAAGAAAAAACTGCTACTACGTGGAAGAAATAAAGAAGAAAACCGAAAAGCAGGGAGAAAAACAAGGGCATATATAGATCCTACTCGTTGTTGAGCTACAGACTCCACGATGCTTACTGAGGTGCAGACTACGAAAGATTGAGGGAATGAGGAGTGGCGCAGCCGCATATAGCGGCTGGGGTCGGGGTTCCTGCCCAAAGCAGGAGAATTGAGCTTGTTTGGATCCGATGTAGGATGTAGTACTTTTGTACATTTCATATTTGAAACTAAACATTAAATCTATCTGGGGCATGGGGGTCAAGACTGGAGTTTTGTAATACATTTACTTTAGATGTTAAATTCCCAAAGGTTCTCTTTAGTAAGATCAGTACACAGGAATAGTCCCTCAAATCCTCCCTGCTGGCTTTCAGTGGAGCTCAATTGGGAATAAATTGTCCCAAGTATCATTTATCAGCCTGTTCTCTACTTGCCTTCCTTTCCTTCACCCACTCACCTACTATGCACCAATCCATCTACACCATGTATGCCGCAATAACACTCTGATCATCAAACAGTTTAATAAAAATTCAATAATTGTTCCCGAGAAAATTAAGATCTTCTGCATTTCCTTACAAAGAAGGTGGAAAGTAATTCAAATTTCTATTTTACCACAAGAAAAATTAATACAAGTTCTCTTGATTGAAGATGAAATTGATAGTTGCTATATATTTTTTTTCTTCCTAAAGCAAGTCAGGCTTTCTTCAATCATTCCATTTGTTCAAGACAAACAAAGGATCAATTACGAAATCAAAGACAAGGTACTTTACTGGGTATAAGTTGTTAACAGCTACAGTCCACTGAATCACCAAAAATCATTGGTTTAAACTATGAATCACAAAAGTATGCCATTTAAAATTATCACTGCTGTTAATAAAAAGGAAGGCATACCATCATGAAGCATTTATTAGCTTGCAATAGAATAATGCAACTGGGCATTTTTAAAAAAAGTTTACTAAGCCTCTTACTGGAAAGTTAAAGCTAACTTTATGAGTTGCTTTTTTTTTTTTTAAAGAAGAGCAGTAGTTGATATTGTAATATACTGTCAAAATGGCGAGTCTGTTTATCTTTATGACCTGTTGTAAATATGGGCAACTCAATCCTAACACAAAAACTAATTCTTTTTTATTGGAAAAACTTTATTGATTGTTCAATTTTTATACCGCCTTTCATAAGGTATCCCAAGGTGGTTTACAAAAGTTAAAATACAATAAAACTCCATAAAAATCATGTTTAAAAAATCACATTAAAAACCTTAAAATCAGTTAAACTGTAAAAACCATGAACACACCAAAAAACACCATAAAAAAGACAAACAGAAGCAGAAGACCCAGCAGCCCCTAAAAGGTAAAAGCCTGAAGAAATAAAAAGGTATTTCATTGTTTTTGTAAAAGCATCCACAGATGTCAAAGAGCAGACGTTCAATGGAAGAGCATTCCAGAGCCTGGGGGCATCAACAGAGAAACCCTGTCCTGTTTACACGCTCATTTAGCCTCTCTCAAAGTCAACACATGGAGCAAAGGCCTCTCTGATGACCCTGTTGGGAGGGCAGAAACCTTTGGGAGCATGCAGTCCTTCAGGTATCCACAACCCAAACTGTTAAGGTCTTTAAAGGTAATAACCAGCACCTTGAATTGGATCAGGAAACAAATTAGCAGCCAGTGCAGATGTTTCAAAATAGGCGTATATAGGAACATAGGAAGCTGCCATATACTGAGTCAGACCATAGGTCCATCTAGCTCAGTATTGTCTACACAGACTGGCAGTGGCTTCTCCAAGGTTGCAGGCAGGAATCTCTCTCAGCTCTATCTTGGAGATGCCAGGGAGGGAACTTGGAATGTAGATGCTCTTCCCAGAGCAGCTCCATCCCCTAAGGGGAATATCTTACAGTGCAAACACTTCTAGTCTCCCTTTCATATTCAAGCAGGGTGGACCCGGCTTAGCTTAAGGGGACAAGTCATGCTTGCTACCACAAGACCAGCTCTCCTCTCCAATAATATGCTCCAAGCGAGCAGTTCCAAATGTAATATGCTCCAAGTGTAATATGCTCCAAGCGAGCAGTTCCAGAGAGAACCCTGGCAGCTGCATTCTGCACCAACTAAAATTTCCTAATATTCTTCAAAGGGAGCCCCACATAAAACGCACTGCAGTAATTCATCCGTGGTGTGACTATGGCATGGGTAAACATGGCCAGATTTTCCTTCTTGAGAAAGCACCCCTGGCCACCGCCTCCACCTGAGCATCCAAAAGCAGAGTTGGGTCCAGCAACACCCCCAAGCTGTGCACTTGCGAGTACAACCCCATCCAAAGCTGGCTGAATCACCCAATTCCAATTAGCTTTTCTACTGACCAGCAGCACCTCCATCTTGTCTGGATTTAACCTGTTTGAAAGCCCACATCCAGCCCATAACCGCTTCCAGTCCCCAGTTTAAAACATCCACTGCTCCATGAGGATCTGATGTCAGAGAAAGGTAGAGCCAAGTGTCATCTAAATATTGATGACACTTCAGTCAAAACCTCCTGACAACCTCTCCCAGCAGTTTCATGTAGATGTTAAACAGCATGGGGGAAAATACTGAGCCTTGGGGGACCCCAAAGGCCATAGCCCAAGGAACCTAGCAGAAGTCCCCCAGCACCACCTTCTGGAACCTTCCCCCAAGAAAGGACTGGAACCACTCCAATGCACCACCCCCAATCCCTATACCTGAGAGGTGGTCCAGAAGGATACTGTGGTCAGTGGTATAGAATGCCACTGAAAGATCCAGCAGAATCAAGAGGATGCATCCCCCCGTCTAGTTCCTGGCGTAGGTCATCCACCAGGGTGACCAAGGCAGTTTCAGTTCTAAACCCAGGGTGAAACCCAGATTGAAAAGGGTCTAGATAATCCATATCATCCAAGACTCTTTGCAGTTCTACAGATACCACACGCTCTAAAGATACCACACGCTCAACTTAAAAGGGGAAGATTTGTAATAGGCTGATAGTTATCAAGGTTGGTGGAATCAAGGGAGGGCTTTTTAAAATAGTGGTCTTACCACCTCCTGCTTGAGGCTCGATGGCATCTCACCCTCTCTTAGTGAAGCATTAATAATTGGCTCCAACCACTTACCTGATTGGATTAAATGATTACTAAGCATTACTCAACTTAGTTAAATCTAAATCCAAAGGGTAAAGCATATGTGGCAGGTCAGTAAGTGGATCAAATCAATTTTTCCAAAGTAACATTTCCCCCGAAATCAGATTTTTTTTAAAAAAGCGTTCTCTATTAAGAGTTCATTCATTATATCCATGATGAGAAAGTGATAAAGTTGGAACTTTAATCCCCTCTGGAAAAGGTCACAACATCAAACCTACCGGACTAGATTTTCATTGTCTCCAGTTCCCTTACACGTGGCACATTCTGTTCTTAAATCCTCCGATTTTGGCTTCTTTTGTACTACTGACTGCCTTTGTCTTCTTTCTCTAGGAATACGTTCCTATCAATAGGGGGAAACAAGAAAGGCAGGAGGAGGAAAGCAAATGTTTTAGTTATAACAGCATTATCCAGTTCAACATTTTCATCAATATGATTTAATTACTATAAACACAATATTCCAACCTCAGGTTTTTCTTCTTCAGGGACATAGCTTCGTTTTCGTCCTCTGGTTCTCTAAAAGTAAAAACATTTTATAATTAAGGCTATGCAAACTGGGGAAAAATAAGACCAAGCTCCACAACTGCAAGAGCTGCACATTCTCCTCTATCCAGAAAGGCAGTCCACATGCACATGTGCAGACATTTCACTTCCCTGAACCTCCAGAAACGGAAGTTTGGGGCGGTGTACAAATTTGATAAATTAATTTAATTAATTAATTAATTAATTAATTAATTAAATCTTTCAGATCTGAGATTCTGAAGACTGAAACTACTAGTTGTGACTAAGAGGAGTCAATCAACTATCACAGATCTTAACAGAGGGCAATATTCACAAGCCCTTTTCTGTTTTACAGAATGAATATCAATTGCCACCAGCATCTGCATGGTAGTACATGCAACTCAAACATAGCATCTCAGCTAAATTTGGACCAGATGCTCTTGCAACTCCAGAGCCCCCAAGTATTCTTCAACAGGCTATTAGAGACAACTCTTTACTTAAATTTAATTAACATTTGTATATCATAGTGTGCGATGCTCTTATTCCAAATTTAGATATAATCTAGAACTCTGTAGTAAGCTAGAACCAATGCACTGGTGGGAAATTATTCTTGTGTTAAACTGTGCATTGGAAATGACGCTATGTGTTATACAGCAAAAGATAATTCTTAGGGCATACTGGACCCCAGATCACCTTAAATGATTAAAACTTATCCCAAACAGTGAATGTTGGAGATGCTGCAGTACACATGCAGACTTGGTCCACATGTTCTCGGATTGCCCCATTAAACAACGTTTCTAGAAAGATATCATCAGAACATACTTAACACTGAACACAAATTTGGAACTGAAGGACAAAAATGCAAAAGTGGGGTATATCCCAAATACATGGAAGTTAGATTTGCGTTGCAGAGTGGCTATTGAGGGGTTTATTAGTGGCAAACAGTTAATATTGCAGTGCTGGAAGTCCTAAAGTGGAGGGCTGGGTATAAGATTTACTTGATCTAGCTTCACCCATAAAATGGGCCTTCACCAAGGATGATAAATCAGAAAAGTGGTTAAGGACTTGGCACAACTTCCTAGAACTATATGTACACCAAAAGACAAAAAAAGTTGCTTACCTGTAACTGGTGATCCAGGATCATTCCCAACATGCATAATGCGCCTGCACCGTAGCCTCTGTGAAGGCTACTGGGCAGGTGCATTACCCATGTTGGGAACGATCCTGGATCTCCTCAAAGATCCATACATTTTCTAATCTCCTTATTGCTAATCCACCAAGACACCAATATGTTACAGTAATTTCTTTTCTTCTCATTCTTTTTCTGCTTTCCTCTTCTTTCCTTTCCTTTCTCTTTCTTTCATTGGATGAATATTTATTTATTTATTGATTTGATTTGATTTCTATACCGCCTTTCCAAAAATGGCTCAGGGCGGTTTACACAGAGAAATAATAAATAAGTAAGATGGATCCCTGTCCCCAGAGGGCTCACAATCTAAAAAGAAACATAAGATAGACACCAGCAACATTCACTTGAAGTACTGTGCTGGGGGATGGATAGGGAATATGGGAGTGGGAGGAGGGTAAGAGGGTGGGATACAATGATCATGGGGAATTTAATATATTGTAAATGAGAAAAATGTTAAATAAACTATTAACAAAAGCAAACTACTATTTGTGGGAAATCATCAACACAATTAATTTAGTCTTTCATTTTGAAAACTGCAAGCTGGATTTTTGCCAAAGAGACAATTGAGAGATAATGTCAGAACAGTCCTGAATGTACTGGAGTACTATGAAAAACATAATGATAAACAGATGGCGATGATTTTTTTGGATGCAGAGAAAGCTTTTGACAATATTTCGTGGCAATTTTTGTGGAGATTACTAGAGGTAATGACTGCTGGCAATAATTTTATTAGGGCAATTAAGACAATTTATTTGGAGCAATATGCTAAGATTGTTGTAAATGGGGAATTATCAGACAACTGTGTAATACAAAAAGGGACTAGACAAGGATGTCCACTTTCCCCATTGCTTTTTATATTGGTTCTAGAAGTGCTTTGTAGAACTATCAGAGAAGATGATAAATTACACGGTCCCAAAATTGGGAAACAGGATTATAAGCTGAGAGCCTTTGCAGATGATGTTGTGCTGTTTCTAGAGAATCCAATGGATAAGATTGAAAAACTCTTGGATAAAATACAACAATTTGGTCAGCTGGCTGGATTCTATATAAATAAGACCAAGACTAAGGTTTTAACTAAAAATATGGATCAGAAAGCTAAAGACAGATTCTCTGAAATAAGTGAGTTGAAAGTGGAGAAGAAAGTTAAATATTTGGGGGTCTGGTTATCAAATAACAACTCCTTGTTGTTTATAAATAATTAAGTTAAAATATGGAATTCAGTGAAAATTGATCTACAAAGATGGTCTAAAATGAATTTGTCTTTAATGGGAAGAATTTCAGTGGTGAAAATGAATGTCTTGCCTAAAATGTTATTTCTCTTGCAGACTATTGCCATAATTAACACTCTAACTTCTTTTAAGCAATGGCAGAAGGACATAACTAAGTTTGTTTGGCAGGGGAAAAGACCAAGAATTAATTTTAAGAATCTAACAGGTGCAAAGGAAAGAGGTGGTCTTACCTTGCCAGACTTAAGGTTGTATTTTGATGCTGTTTGTTTGACATGGTTAAAAGAATGGATAACACTAAGAAACCCTAGAATTCTTGATTTGGAAGGATTTGACAGAAGGTTTGGTTGGCATGAGTATTTGTGGTATGAAAAAAGTAAAATACATAAAGATTTTTTGAACCACTATGTGAGAAGGAGTTTAATGAGGGTGTGGTTAAAATACAAAAATGGGTTTGAACCTAAAACTCCGTTATGGGTATCTCCGATTGAAGCCTTATCACGTAAAGAAGTAAATATGCAAATGTGTTGGGGTACCTATAGGGATTTGTTACATTTTCAGGAAAAGGATTGTGAGTTTAAAAGCTTAACTGAAATACAAGATTTGGTTAGAGATTGGTTTCAATACCATCAGCTAAATGAGATGTATAAGAAAGACCTTAAAGTCGGATTTGAGGACCAGACTTCAAGTTTTGAGAAGGAATTATGTCAAAACGATGAAAAATTAGTTTCTAAAATGTATAAATTGTTGCTTTTGGAGGAGACAAGAGAGGAAGTGGTTAAAACGACTATGATAAAGTGGGCTCAAGATGTGGGGCGTAATATAGAAATGGCAGCCTGGGAAAAGTTATGGAAAAATGATTTAAAATTTACTGCATGTTATGCTATAAAAGAAAACTATTATAAAATGATGTATAGATGGTATCTGACACCAAAAAAATTGGCATTAATGTATAAAAATGTTTCAAACAAATGCTGGAAGTGTGGACATTTTGAAGGCACATTCTTTCATATGTGGTGGACCTGTGGGAAGGCTAAAGCCTATTGGGATATGATATATAATGAATTAAAGAAAATATTTAAAATGACATTTCCTAAGAAGCCAGAATCCTTCCTGCTGGGAATAACACAAGGTGCAATTTCTACAACTAATTTAACATTTTTTATGTATGCCTCTACGGAGGCTAGAATTATATATGCACGGAAATGGAAGACCAGTGAACTGCCTTCAAAAGAAGACTGGCTGATAAAAATTTTGGAATATGCGGAGATGGCAAAACTTACAGCACTATTAAGAGATCAAAACTTGGAATGTTTTAAAGAAGATTGGAAACCATTTTTGTTGTATCTAAAGAATTATTTTCCTACTATGCACTTGACAGCAGGGTTTGAAATTTAGTAAAAATCGCAGGTTGGTTAGATTAATTATGTTTGTAAGGGTTTGAATTTATGTTTTGAATTATTATTATAGCAAGGGTAAATTTTATAGTTGATGATTCATGAAGAAATGTGAGCGGGAAGTCCACCTTTTTTGTGTGTATTTGTAATGAATGATAATATTACGGTTGTTAAAATTAATAAAAAATGAATTTGGCGGGGGAAAAGAAAACTGCAGCAGAGTGAAATTTGTGTGAGTTTTGTTTATGTTGAAATTAGCATGTTTGAGGAGGGAAACTGCTCTTCTAACAGATAAGCAAATCATATGAAAATATTGTGTTTCTCTGCTTTTAATCTAAATTCTGGGAACTACTCACAATTCAGAGATGTGCTGAAGCCCCCAATGGCTGACTGTAAGGCTCAGATGAACCGTGAAGTCTCTGAGTCAGCTCAAACCACAGGGTGCCCAGAGAAGCTCATGAGCCTTGGGAGCTGTGCAGTTCCTGAGCTCATCTGACCAAGCTTTGCAAAGCTCTCCCATAAAGTGAAGCTGGTGGATTTAGCAATAGCAATAGCAATAGCACTTACATTTATATACCGCTCTATAGCTGGAGCTCTCTAAGCGGTTTACAATGATTTAGCATATTGCCCCCAACATTCTGGGTACTCATTTTACCGACCTCAGAAGGATGGAAGGCTGAGTCAACCTTGAGCCCCTGGTCGGGATTGAACTTGTAACCTTCTGGTTACAGGGCAGCAGTTTTACCACTGTGCCACCAGGGGCTCTGCTTGACAGCTTGGCTTTTTGGTTATGGTGGTATGCAGAGTTCTATCTTAGCCCCCATGTTGTTTAACATCTAGATGAAACAGCCTGCAGAGGTCCGGAGGTTTGGGGTGGGTTGTCATAGTGTGCAGATGACACCCAGCTTTACATCTCACCGCCATCCCCAGCCAGAGAGGCTGTGACGGTCCTGAATCGGTGTCTGACGGCAGTTTTGAATTGGGTGAGGGCTAATAAGCTGAAATTAAAATTTGAAGAAGACAGAGATTCTCCTGGTTAGGAGATCTGTTGAACTGGGTCATCAACCTGCTTTAGATGGGGATGCAGGGGAGCAACAGCAAGAGAGAGGGAATGCCCTCACCTCTTATCTGTGGGCTTCTCAGAGGCATCTGGTGAGGCCACTGTGTGAAACAGGATGCTGGACTAGATGGGCCTGATCCAGTAGGGCTGTTCTTATGTTCGTATGGGGTTGCCTTTGAAAGAGCAGCTTGGAAGTGCTGCAGGATTGAGCTTTGCTCTTGAATACCCAAGTGGTGATAGTGGCCAGGGCTGCTTTTGCCCAGTTTCAGCTTGCGTGGCAGCTGTGTCCCTTCCAGAGCCAAAATTGACTTTGCCATGGCGATCTATGCCCTTGTCACTTCTCAGTTAGACTACTAACTGTTGCACACCACCCACAGCCTTTGGATGGGGTGGTTTATAAACAAGCAAGCAAGCAAATAAATACTGTAACATGCTTTCTGTGGAGCTGCCCTTGAAGATCCTCTGGAAATAACAGCCGGTGCAGAATGCAGCAGCAAGTGTTCTGGAAGGGGCCAAATACTCCGCTCATATCACTCTGCTGCTGCACCAGCTATATTGATTGCCAGTGTTTTTCTGGGTGCAATTCAAGGTGTTGGTTTTGACCTTTAAAGCCCTTAAGGGCCAAGATACCTGAAGGACCGTCTACTCCCACATAACTCTGCCTGGCCAGTGAGATCATGCAAGGAGGCTCTCCTGTGCATTCCGTCACTTTCTGATGTGTGGTGATGCATGGGCGAGCCTTCTCAGTTGTGGTCTCAGCTCTCTGGAACTCCCTGCCCATGCTGCCCCTTGATCTTAGGCCCCCACGCCCCCAACTCTATTTAATTTTAAACAAAAGTTGGCTTTTTTAATTTCAGAAGGCCTTCCCCCAACTTAGTGATTGCCTTGTTTTAATGACGGTCTTATCCTGCATGTCTCTGATTTTAGAGACTCTGTTGTTTTACTCAAAATTAATTAATTTTGTTGTAAGCCCCCATGAGTTCATTTATGAAGAATGTGGCATATAAATATCTTAAATAAATTAATCAATAAATGATGCTTAAAAAGATATAATGCCCATTCACACAACCATTTGGGAGGGAGGGAGGCTGCATAGCCTTAGCCTCCCTGCAGATGATTACTAAGACGTTGCTGGGCATGTGCACGCCCAGATGATCTACTGCTGCCCCAGACAACACAGAGGTGCAGGAGTCGGGATGCACTGTCCCGGCCCCTGGAAATCCCACAATGCAACGTGTAAGTGCATCATGGATCCCCCCGTAAGTGCTTCTCCAGTCCATGTTATTTCAGGCAGGATTGTGGGTGGTGCTGATATCACTCACATGGCCCAAGAGAGAGGGCTTATAGAGCTTTGGATCAAAAGAATTGTAAGCAGAATTAGATTATATATCATATGCTGCACATTCTTGTGCAAAGTCAAAATCTGCATTGCAGTATAGGAAGTCCCCAATTCACAAACAGGTTGTTTTCCAAACACTCGTTTGTAGGTCAGATGTTCATAACTTGGAACGCAGATAGTTCCCAAGGACAACTTGTTTGTATATGCGGGTTGGCATGGTAAGTTGGGAGACTTCTTTGGCCTAATATGTTTTGGAGCTTTGTTTGTATGTACAGATATTTGTAAGTTGGATGTTTGTAACTTGAGAAGTGCCTGTACTAGAAACATGGTAAACAATGATATTGCAGGCTCTTGTGGGCTATAATTCTTGAAGAGAGTTTACAGGAGACCTATTATGTAGCATGTGCACACAGGTGTCACTACACATATACAGGTTTATGATTGTATATGCATTCATTCTCAGAGTGAACCATGGTATAAAGGTAAAGTTGTACTGTTGAATCGGTGTAGACTCCTGGCGACCACAGAGCCATCTAGTTGTCTTTGGCAGAATACAGGAGAGGTTTACCATTGCCTCCTCCTGTGCAGTATGAGATGATGCCTTTCAGCATCTTCCTATATCGCTGCTGCCCGATATAGGTGTTTCCCATAGTCTGGGAAACATACCAGCGGAGATTCGAGCAGGATATAAAATGTTAAAAAACCAACCAACCCCCCAAAAACCTTCTTGCTCCCTAGGCAAGTTACTTCCCCGCTGCGCCATTAGGTGGCTATTGAACCATGGTTTTGGTCTCCCCAAATGCAGGGTATAGCTAGGAAGCAATGTATGAATACTTGTAGGTGTGTACAGATCTGTACTTGCACAGACTGTACGTGTGTTTCACACAGGGCCACACAACTCTGGCCTTCTTGAAGATGTTGGAATACAACTCCCATCTTCCTTGATTGTTGAGCACTGTGGCTGGGGGTGATGGGAGTTGTAGTCAAAAAATAGCTGGAGGGTCAAGTTTGTGCAGCCCTAGTTTAAATGTAGCATGTTAACAGGGCTAAAATCTTGTGCAAAGAACATATCTAGATTTGGGGGCACCTTTCTCATGTAATACTTTCTCATGTGACATCTTTACTCTGAGCGGAAGAAGAGGAGCACGTTCCGGTCAGAAAATATATAACAAGAGACGGTCTAAGGTTTACCTCAGCCTCGGGAATTGCCTAGCTCCCTTACTCCCAAGGCTTGGGATTCTCCCTGCACTCTACCCCTAGCTAGCTCAGGGATTGTACAGCTCCTTGGAAAAAATCAGCATTTGGGGACTTTTGCACACTTCCTTCTAGTGCCCAGAAGTTGAATGAAAACAGAGGAAATTCTGAAGGGACAGTCTAAAGCATGCTGAGAAGCAGGATACCTTTTGACAATAATGAATGTGAAAATGAAACTATGAGGATTCTAGGTTCAAATTAAGATATTATTAATTTATTACAATAATATATATATTTCAGAAACTGTACACAGGGTGGTTACAATGGTTTAATATACTCACAATTTAAAACACAACATTCATTAAAAGCAAACTGGATTAAACCAGTCTCCACTGCTCACTGCCAAGCATTCTTCCCTGGGCAGGCTGTTCCATTATCTGCTTGCCACAATTGAGAAAACCCTTTTTATTGTGCCTATCGATTGTATCTTAACAAGGAACTATGGAGGGGTACCTCCAAAGTCCAGCAGAGTTCTCAGGCAGATTCACATATAGACCAAATAAAACTGCCCACTGTTGTGAAATGAATTGAATTTCAGGGATTTTTCGAGTGACCAAAAACTGGAATGTTTACCAATTGACTCTTCCTAATGATGTGGACAATTCATGTTTGCAAGGATTTGGGGCTATGGCTGAGCATTCCTAGTGCCTACAGAAACAGCACATAGAAAGAAAGAAAGAAAGAAAGAAAGAAAGAAAGAAAGAAAGAAAGAAAGAAAGAAAGGACACTTAAACACTTTTAAAACACACTATGCCAATAAACTGTTAATGCTTGCACAATGCCATATACAGCACATCATCAGGAGCCTGTTTGATATATGACACCTCTTCCTCAAACTCAAGCACACACTGCTCTCTGTTCCCTGCCTGCAATCTTTACTTGTCCAGCTCCCTCACAGTCAGCCACCCAAAAGGTATCTCACTCCTTTAAAGCATGCCACCCTTTCTGTCTGGAATTGCCTCCCAGAACACCTCCACTATGCCATCTTTTTTATTTACTGTAACCCTCATCTAGATTTTGGGGTGGATTTTCAGCTCCAGTTGCCTAAAGTTACGTAAAACAAGCAAACCACTACACTCCCAGCTATGCTCTTGTTTTCAAACTCCTACCTGCCCTCTGGTACATGATATATCTACAAGTATGGCCCCTCACCAGTTATATTTGTGTTATTAATAAAAATATGACACAGTGTAGAAAACTACCCCAGAATGAATGGGCTTTCTATGGTGGGGTGGTTTCTACCGCATTCCGATGTTAAGCCCTTTGGGGTGGGGGAGAACACCCTGTTTCTCTTTGGAAACTTCAGTCTTGTTTCCCTTGATGATGACAGTATTTCAAAACCGGTCTTAAGCACTGCAAAGTACTGTGCTCTCGAGTTACGGCAGATGAATTCAATCCCTCCCATAGTGTCAGATCTAGTGTTTGGAACAAGTAAAGCATTTGGAAGCATCTGATCTCGCAAAAGCAGGGATTTTAGCCTCTAGAACAAAGACCAAAGATCCACAACGGCAGCAACCACAACAACATGTCAGCTTCAGTAAGCCTGACATCAACAGATCAACCACCCATCTCTGGTCTTTTCCTAGCAGGATACAGCCCGGGGGTGGTGGTGCTGTTTCCAGGTGGAGAGAGCAAGGAGATGTAGAGGAGGGATGTGTGGCACTGAATAGAATGCTGAACCTCATTCACCTGCCAGTGAACGTACTGAGATAATGGATTACATGAGACACAAACATGAGAAAAGGTGGTCTACAAGCAGTCTATCACTTGCCCACTGCGCAGTGGTGAGGTGGGGTCGGGGTACTCTGGTGGAAGGCCAGACCAAGAGAAGTTTAGTCCAGCAGGAGCAGGCAGTGAGTGAAGCAACTCCCTCCCCTACAATATGGGGTGGGGGGAAACCATCATCATGAACCCTGAGGGAGGAATCCAAAAACTGCCTGAAGTCACCAGTCAGAGTAGACAATGCTGCTCTAAATGGATCAATGGTCTGATTCAGTAGGCAGCAGCTTCCTATGTTCCGATGGAAACACCTTGACCTAACAGATCCGAAAGTGTATCTTAGCCTGCTAGTCCTGGCTGGTGTGTTTCATGCCAAACATGAAGCTCTGCAGGGACTACTGGCAGTGCATTTGGGGTCCCTCTATTTCTGTGCCACAATGCAGCTGAGATTATTTGAAGACATTACAAGTACAGTCATCCTTTGCCAACTGCTAGGGTTCCGTTCTGGCAAAACCTCACAGTTGGCAAATTTGCAGTTGGCGAGACATTAAAGTCTATGAGAAACAGGAGTTAGGGGAACCACAACCATAAAAAGACCTAAAAATAAAGGACACCCCCCCCAAGCTTTTTAAAAAAGCACAAAAAGTCCTGTAATATTGCCAAGAATCACCAAGAAGAATGAGCAGATCAAACCTCTGGAAATATTTTGACCACCCCCCCCCCAAAAAAAATTAGTCAAAGGCATTTCAAATTGGCAAGGGACAGCAAGGTCAGCAAGGGTCATGAAGAGGAATGAGCAGATAGAGCTCTGAATCCCCCTAAACTGCTGAACAACCCCCCATCACTAAAAAACTTCATCAACCGTGGATACTCGTGTCGCAGTTGACAAGACCTGTTTCAATTTCTTATTCGCATATACTCAAAACTGTGGTTGGCAAGGGATGACTGTAATTTAAGATTCAAAAAACCACATGACAGGAAAGAAGAGTGATTGCCAAGCTCGCAACCATTAGAGGAATCTGGACCTTGTTTGTGTGGGAGCTGCAGCACAGCTCCATTCCCGGGTCTGCAATGTGTACAACCATGAAATAACTCTTGGGGCTGCTTCTGGTGAATCACCCCTCCTCATGCACTCCAAAACTTTGTTGAAATTCATGTAGAGGGGTGATTCAGATGAGCATCCCTCTCAACTAAAGGTTGGGAAATCTAGAACTGACAAGCGGAAGTACTTTTTCACACAGCACATTATTAATCTATGGAATTCCTTGTCATGGGATGTGGTGATAGCCACCAGCTTGGATGGCTTTAAAAGGAGCTTAGACAGATTCATGAGGGACAGGTCTATCAATGGCTACTAGTTTGATGGCTGTGGGCCATCTCCAGCCTCAGAGGCACAATGCCTCTCCATATCAGCTGCAGGGGAGCAACAGCAGGAGAGAGGGCAAGCACATACCTCTTGCCTGTGGCTCCCCTGAGGCAGCTGGTGGGCCACTGTGTAAAACAGGATGCTGGACTAGATGGGCCTTGTGCCTGATCCAGCAGGACTGTTCTTATGTACTTCATTAAAGGGTGTGTTAAGAGTGCAATGGCACATCCACCAGTGACATCAGAGCAGGTGTTTTCTTGCTACAGACCTGATGTTCTCACATGTGCAGGGCAATGTTCATCGGAACCTGCTCTCAGAGAATTGTTGTAAGGGATAACTTTTTCTGATTGTATAGCTGGCAGAGGCTCTCCTGAGCAAGGAGTTGACCTGTGTGGGCACTATGAGACACAACAAGTCAGACATGCCCCCAGAGATGCAACCACATTCACAAAGGGGAATACTATCATCTGTGTTTGGCTTGGATGGACAGAAGACTTTGGTATTGTATGTTCCCAGGAGCTTTATGCCCAGGATAGCTGAGAAAAAACCAAGCAGAAGATTTGTTGATTGTGGGTGACTGGCCAGTAGAATATACTTTACCAGCTCCCAGATTGCCTTTATGTCAGTCACAGTGTGTCCTTTCAGCTGAAATACTGAGAACTGAGCTGCTGAAGTCAATGGCTTTAGATTGGTTTTCAACTGGTGATAACCTACCTCAAAGGAGTAGCATTGGGATCAGAGCAATCTCTCTGCTGAGGGTAGATCCTAGGAAAGCACAGAATAACCCCCCTGGTCCATCACAGTATGTTTATACAACAGATGTGCAACAACCTAACAAGGCCAGCTGATGGCAATCTATGTACACATTAACTCCAATCAAGACGTCCAAGTTGCAACAAGTGATATTACACTTGTTTGTTTGGTTGCCTTCCCACAGGTAGGATACAAAAGCAACATGTAACTGAACCCTTTTGAATTGTAAAAACTTACAATGATATTATGGAAATAGGCTTAGCTTGCTAAAGTAAAGTACCATTTCACTTTAAGGAGCTTATACTACTATTAAACAACAAACAAACAAACCATGAACTAACTTCCTCTCATCCTATTTAAACACAAGTAGTGTGTGTTAGAATTGACAGTGGCTCTTTAAAGTCTTATGGATTTAATAAGGGCTTTTTAGTTTAGAAAAAGGCAACTAAGGAGAGGACATGATCAATACATACAAAGTTATGCATGAGGCGAAAGAGGTTTTTCTCTCTCCCATAAAACTAGCATCCACGGCCATCCAATGAAACTGACTGGCATAAAATCCAGGACAGACAAAAGGAAGTGCTTCTTCACACAATAGATAATTAATTTGTGGAATTTGCTACCACAGAATGTGGTGATAGCCAGTAAGCTCAGATGACTTTAAAAGTGGGTTCAAAGAATTCATGGACGACAAGGTAATCAGTGGCTACCTCTTGTGATGGTAATATGCTACCTACAGGTTCCGAGGCATCTGAATATTAGCTGTTGAGGAGAAAGGTATTGCCTTCGTTTCTTGCTTGTGGGCTTCTGGTGGGCTCTGAGGGGATATTGGGCTAGATGAATATTATGAGCTGCTGAGATTTGTATTTTCAAGTCAGAAAACACAAAACCCGAGGCATTGCTAACAGAAAGGGAAGAGCATCTGCATCCCCGATCCCACATACGTTTCAGATGCCTATGATTCACATAGGTATTACATAGGCAGTTTATAAACACTTTGTAAATGTTTCCAACATCAAATGGTACAAAAGGATGTGCCCTGGTCTCATGGGATCATGTATATTTCACAAATAAAAATATTGCCAATATATTGCTATTATAATTACTATATATTGGTTAAACATGTACTCATATACAACATCAATTCACAATGATATACATAAATGGCAGATCTATACTGTCTGTTGGTTGCATACCCCCCAAATTCAATCATATGTGAGTGGAAGAAATGTTTTTGAACTTACAAAATTCCAAGAGTTCAATGTTAACTAGGGCAATTAAGTCAAATTATACACCTTTAGATTAATGTGGGCTGAAATGCATGAAAAGGCTGATGCCAAGAGCTGCTGGCAGACTTTCCTGAAGCTACAGTGCTAATGATACATCCGCATTCACAGACATATGGAAATACCAAAACTTTTTTTACACTACGAAACAAGCAAGCATGAAAAACAAATTGTAGACTCAAGAACTCAGTTTATTTTTTAAAAAAAATCTGCAGCATATTTCAACAAAGTGCAACACCATCTGCTTTCATTGGCTACTAGCACATAGCAGATGGAATGGTTATCACACCAGAAGTGGCAACCATTTCAGCACTGCCAATTGATGGTGCAACATAATTTAATTTAGTTTACACTCACAATGTCAAGGAAAGGAAACCTACTAAAAAGCATGAAAGGGCTCAGTGAACCACAACAGCAGCCTTTAAATTTTCAGCTCAAGCAAGCAAGTCACATCCAGAAGTCCAGATTGAGATAAATGAGGGTTCTTTTTACATGGCAATATTAATTGCTAATTTAGGTTAACAATAAACTGATCACAAGACATAATAAAAATCCTAATTAAATCTGGTCAGTAGTCCATCTCCTCCAGTATCTTGTCTGACAGTGGCCATTTGGATGTTAACGAAAACACAGGGGCACTATTATGGTACTCCAATCCTTGTTAATCACTTTCAAAGATCAAGAAGTTTATTGGTTAGGGATGCCCTCCGCAAGAAATTGTAAATCCTGATAATTCTTTGCCACTAAGCTGGCTAGCCCTTTCTTGAACCTAGTTATTTGCTAGTTATTATCAGAGTCCATACCAGATCGTTCAACACTGCATTGTTGTTAAAAAGGGTATTTGGGTTTAAATCAGGGGCATGCTAACTGGGTATTCTCTAATAGGAAATATAGGAGACTGGAACATTTTTGATCAATGTTCCCCCAGAACCTTTAACTTCCTTTTATCCTTGTAATAACTCTGTGAGATTGGTTAGGATAAGAGATAGTGACTGATCCAAGATCATTCAGTGAGCTTCATGGTGAGTGGGGATTTGAACCTCGGTCTTCCGGGTCAAACGCTAATGCTCTAAACACACCGGCTATCTTGATCTTTACCTTCTCCTGGGACCTCTTCCCAGTCTCCTACTTCCCAGCATTTTAGGGCCTTTCACCAAACTGATCTTTCACTTCCTCACCGAAGCTGCACTGTTTGTCAATGCACTTGTTGACAAGACTTTCTTATTAACGATATGTACAAACATTAGCTGTTACTGTTTCACAGAAGCTTTCTTTACTGAAGAAAACGTGGTTATTTTCAGATGTATCTGTATAAAATTCAGAGGTTTGGATTGTACCCAAGGCTCTGTTATACACTCGAGTTTCTTCTGGTTTGCATTCCCCTCACCTCCCAGCTCAAAATGACCCTTTAAGGAGTTCAACCTTACTTGTAACATGGAAACAACATCAATCTTCAATAAAATGTCACAAAACCTAGTACTGTAGATGCTATCTTTAGGATGTCATCCCAAGGGCAATGGGAGATGAAATGATGGTCCACAGATGGTCAAACTTTTCATGATGCAAGTCTGAATTAATTATATCTGGTTTTAATTAAAAAAGAAATATAAGAGTACCAGATGCTGAAACTATGGCCCTAGAGCTAAAATCTAGAGTGAGTGAGTGTGTGTGTGTGTTAGAGTGGAAATCAGGTTGATGAGTTTTATCAGGAATCTGAATAGAAGAAAATAGCTGCGGCTGGCACGTATGTGTGCTATGGAGTAAATGTAACAATACCTGAGAAGTATGCTTAATAAGCAGAAGTGCGCTTAATAAGCAGAAGTGCCCAGAATGTGTATGCTAGGAATCTTTAGGTGATCTGATTGACTGCCTAGTCAAAATCCTAGTTGACTCTTGGAATACAGAGCTATCTTGAGTGGTTAACATAAGGCTTCCCTCTTTAGCCCTCATCATGGTTTAATGAAGGATATGTGGCAATGAGGCAGCAGGAGCGGCACTGAGTGCAGGTGTAGGAAAACTAGTAGTGGTTCTGATCAAACACAGCTTGGAGCTCACGTAAATGCCTATACTGTGGTGGTAACAGCAAAGAAGTCTTACTACTCTACCACCATTGTGTCCATACAATCTTGTCCACCTGTTTTTTGCATATAATTAATGGGTTTTTACATTCAGAACTGTTGGTTCACCAACTGGTCCAATATTGCAAGGTGCTCACCAGTGTGCCCTCTAACAGAGATTCCCAGATGATGTCGCTGCTGGAGATTCTGGGACTTGTAGTCAACAACATCTGGGAATCCCTATTAGAGGGAACATTGGTGCTCACCTTGCATCTCTATGGAAATAACAAATTCTCCATACATTTCTTGTATTAATGATTGCATTCTTCTTAAGTATATCAATTCAACTAAGAAATATGTCAGCAAATCAGGAATATAAGACAGCTAGCCACACTTTCCAAGCATTTATATGTTCTTCATACAATGCTGTCTTAGAACGTATTAAATCCTATAACGTCTACACATCAGAATTAGTTACTGCAACAGATGCAAGCCAAATACATTCTCCTCTGATACCATATGTCATACCATGTAATCCACAATTTCTCTAGTTCTGTTTTTATGTTTGTCTTAAGACTGTCTTAAAATCAAACAAAATAAAAGCAAACAAAAAGGAAAAGCTTGCTTTTAAATCTCCACTATCAATGAAAATACAGATATCCAATGATACCACTAAAGAGCAAAAACATGTTGGATCAAACAGGATCAGGAAAGAAGATGGACAGTAGGTGGCACACTTGATCAGCTCTATTAAGAGCAGAATGTCATTTTTCTTGAGCAATTTACCCAGATCAAAACCAATTCAAAGTTTTAGAACTTTTATTTTTATTTTGAGAGAACCAGCCTGAGAAATTCTTACTCCCTTACCTGGCCCTTACTAAGCTGACAAGTCACAGCTGGTAAGATTATAATGACTTCTAATTCAAACTTAAATAAGGTTACATGATAAAACCGATAATATATTGAAGGGAGAATTTAAAAAATGGTTAAGATGAAACCAAGTAAAATAACTGACTGCAATGCTATTTATGTAATGAATTGCAGGCTGAATGAATAAATGGAATGGAAATGAAAAGATAAGCAGTAATTCTGTTCCAGTGGATTGCCAACACCTAGAGTTTAAGATTAAATCAGATATGCAGATTGCCTACTAATATGAACGCAGTTGTCCTAGGTGAGCAGCTGATGACTTACTGAATCTCCCCACACTCCATGCTACCACAGGGCTGGAAGTGGCTGCAGGGCTTTATGGGCCTTTAGAGACCAGAGAAAGCACAAGACAATCTGCCACACACTGTTGTTCTGGGGTAACCAGGGGAGCGACAGCGTATCTACACCCTCATTTCTCACATTAGCGGCAGGAGGAGAGATGGGCAGCTGCCATAACAAACTAAGGACCCACAGTTTTTAACAATAACTATTTCAGCAAACATGCTTTGGACTGGAGTGAGACATTGGTTAATACTCCAGTGTGTACACTCCACTTGGGGTTGATCCTCTAACTCTTATGTCCAGCTAGAACCAGAACAAAATGTAACTGAATGATGCAGTGGCAGATTTTATTATTTATGAAATAAAATTTGTAAATATTATTACTCCTTACGCATAGGAGGTTTTAAAGAACGTTTTAAGAGGCAGACAAAAGAGAACATAGCATAGCACTGTAATATCTAGCATATTATTCCCGCTTACCTCACTGTAATACAGAATGCTGTCATGCATTAATAAAGGCAATATAAGGAAAGACTACACAGAGCAGATTTTCTATAAAACATCACCCACAGCAGGCCACAATCTACACAGAGGAGGTTAATCTTCTCAAGGCAGCAAACCACATACATGTCCCAGAACGAGGGATTTAAGTGACTTGAGTTTATTGTCTAACTTTGACAAGCAACTGCAGCAAGACCTCATTAAAAATAGATTAGTTACAATGTACATAAATGTACTGCCACAAGACAAAATTACTGGATAAATAAAAATTAAAAAATATCTAATACCTCACCTCTAAGGATCAAAACATGTTTTAGAAGTGCCAAATAATTTAGCATCACCTTTATGGAGATAAGCAAATACGCTCTTCCAAAATTAAATGGTTCAATCTAATAGGTCAGCTTTAGCTGGGTATGGTGGGAACAACGTCCTAAGGGCATTTCTATAAATATGTTCCCATCTACTGCCCTGAGATAAGCTGCTTCTTCAAGAAATAACTTGGTGAATTCAACTGAATTTTAATAAAATAATAAAAGGTGTTATATGCATCTTAACAATAAAACGCAGTAGATAAATCTAAAAATAAACTAACAAACAAACATCAACAAAATGACATGTGGTCATTCAAGAAGAGATTTGAAAGCTCTCTATGTTCACAGGAGCATTTTAGCAGTTTTTCAGTATATATGCAGATGTTCACATGGCACAGTTCTCACAACTGAATGTCTCTGAACATGAGGGATCTTTCTTTGAAAATGGTCTTACATCCAAAAAAATCTATTGCCACATGGGTACAGGACCACACTATGTAACAGAAAAATAAGACAGTGTATTCAAACCCCATTATCCGTGGGGTTCTCCGCTACAACCGTGGAGAATGGAACCACAGATAACGAGTCATTGAGTCAATGGGACTTGGGCAGTTAAATTCCTGGAAGCTCCAAAAATGATGGGAAAGGGTCCTCAAAACTGATAAAAGGGGCCCTACCGTGCTTCCAGGTCTCCAGATGACCAGCAACAGTCCCAAATCTGGCATTTTTATGTGAAAAATCACATTTTTAAAAAACAAATGAGCCACAAAATGGCTCCTCTCCTCAAAATGGTGGCTGGAAATGACCTTGGAGGTTATTTCCAGCCACCTGCAGATACATGAAATTAACCCTGTTCACCACCACCACTCATATGCCGAGGTCAGGTGTCAATTACCTGACCACAGATATGTGGAACCATGGATGTCGGATCCACAAATGGAGAGATTTGCCTGTAAATTGTTTTGTAACTTTCAATCGTTAAAATTCTCACCTGCTTATTTTGGTATATAGCTTTTGACTGCAAAAAAAGAAACTGCCACAGAATACTCAAAATTATATGTAATAAGCTCAAGAAAAGACTCTGTAGTTTAACCAAATTTGCATTGTGGCTATGCATTCCTTCTGATGTTTAGAACCTTCAATGTTTCTCAGCAAAAACTAGAATGTATTACATTATAGTCATTGTTTAAATAATGATAAATCTTTAACATTGAGGCTTCTGGTGCTTTTAAAATGTTGGATTTAAAGCAGAAGACAGTGCTGTGCGTAGATCTGACTGAGTTGTCATTTACCGTGCTTCTGACAGGCATCTTCTTTGGTTCTGGTGGTACATCTTGGGGAACAAATTTCACCGGCTCCTTAATTTGTCTCCTTGATCGCTTAGTTCCATCTGGTAAAGTTTCCATGGCAATGTCTGTTTCCATGTCACTGCTACCTGCTTGGTCGCACTCGGAACACTGCCTGGGAGGACAAAAAAATTCAAGCTGAAGACAGCAGCTACCAAAGCAAAATAAGAGCATACTGGATGCAAAACATAAGCCAAGGGCTGAGGAAGGAAATTTGTAGAATGGAATACCAACCCCCCACTCTGCAAAATACAAAGAGATGTACACAACAAAGCATTTTGCTCCCCCCACCCGCCATAAACAGCACACTCCCATGTTTTGCCACATCACAAGCTACTTCTTAAACTCTGGGTTTAAAATACAGCTTGCAAAGCAGCGGGGGAGGGGCACCATTTGGAATCATTGTTTAACCCTGCGCATTTGGCTACTAGGCCTGTATGTGTATAAGGAGATAAAGATAGTGGTAGCTCAATGTTGTTCCCACTCCACCCGCTTTACGCCATTCCAGAATTCATTAATGTAATTCAGAATTCAGAATGTATTGAAATGCAATTCTGTCTATAGGATATGTGCTCCACCATTTCATTAGCTGCTTTTCTTTTAATCCTTGCCAATGACTACCCCATGCTGAATCTGGTTTTAGGATAAATTAAATGACAAGGTAAGAGTTCCTTGTGGTTGGGGGGCAATTTATCACTTCAAAAAGACAGTAGGCCCACTTTAAAAACAAACCAACAAACCGATAACAGGACATTTATTATAAATCCAGAGCTTGCTAAAAGAAAACGGGGGGACAGTGATTATTGGCTGCACTTCAGTCACACATAAAAATATACTGCTATAAGAAAAACCAACAATTTGTGCTGATACGTATTAGGAACTAACTTTGTAAGAATTACCATGCTAGCTTATCAAGTCTAATCAATTAAAATTTCTCAGCAAGCTACGCAGGGTCTGCCCTGGTTGCTTACAAATGGGAGACTTGATGTGTGAGCACGGTAAGATATTCCCATCAGAGGATGGAGCCGCTCTGGGAAGAGCAGAATGTTTCCAGTTCCCTCCCTGGCTTCTCCAAGATAAGACTGAGAGAGATTCCTGCCTGAAACCTTGAAGAAGCCGCTGCCAGTCTGTGTAGACAATACTGAATGAGATGGACCTATGGTCTGACTCAGTATATGGCAGCTTCCTATGTTCCTATGACACTGAAAATTCTGCCTAAACGAGTCATCTCTTAGAGTCAACAGCCAAAGTACTGCACAGTCTAACCTTGTGTTAGAAAGCCATGGAGGCTGTTGCACACATAAAGGCAGTCCCAAGGCTGTTCTGGAGGTGAGTTGTTGAGAACCTCCTTCAAAGAGTGTGTGGGCACTTGCTGCATGCTACTTCCATTGTTTCCAATGAACTGGAATCAGAGCCCATGCTCTGATTTAAAGAGATTCATAACCCTTCTGCCTCCACAACAACTCCGAGGTTGCCTTTTATAGGTGCAGCAGCCCTTACAGCTTCCCAACACCAAGGTTAGACTGTGCAGAATGACAGCCAATATCTACCACATTGCATGCTAACAGTTAGACAAAAGGAAAAGTCTGCAATATCTTAACGACAAATTGCCTCAGCCATAGCTCTCTGATTATGAATCCACAAATACAATTTCTAAAGAAAAATATTTATTTAAATGCTGAAAAGGAAATGCTATTTAGCTACATTTATGCAACTACTATTCACCCTCCACGACAATGGATGACCTTCCTCAGTGAACCAGATCTAAAACGGGTAGTACACATGAATGAAAAACACCACACATTAATGAGAAATATGTGGCGGAGTTTAATTATTGCATACCGCAATGCTAAATAGAATTACAAAAATTCCCACAGCAGACCTTAACAATACCCAATATACTGATAAAAATGGTTGGATTTCTAAAGCAGAGCCCATCTCAGACACAGAGGCAATTAATGCCTATGCTGGACATTAACTTGTGACCCTAAGCACTACAATAATCAAAATGGTCTGTTAAAATGGCAAGACAGAATACAGTGAAAATGGACACAGGTTGCATCTGCAATGCAAAAATATCTCAGTCATATTGTGTAATAATATTGTTTCTATTACTTAAAGAGCATTCGTCTTGTACTGCTTCCATCTTTCCAGACACACATATCTAAAGAGTATTTTCTTTTCCCCATGCCTTCATTCCTTAGGTCTGGGTAAGCAGGCTGTTGATTAAGATATGTGAGCAGGATTCAGTTGACTGTGACCCTTCTAAATTAACCTTTAAACAAAAATAAACCCCAAACCTCAGACATTTACAAGAACAGTGATACCAACTGCTCACACGATACAGTACTTGTGAAATGCAAGGATGAGGTGAATAAATAAGATTATATCTGTGAACAAGAAAAGGGAATAATACATATGGATAGTTGATTTCTCCCACTTATGACAACCATGACAAAATCTGTGTTAACACAAGCTTTCTGCCTGCGTCCATTTGGTTATGTTGTTACGTTTCCATTCTTTTTCAATACAAGACAGTTTAAAATCACAGGTGGGTCAAGCTAGGGCGGTTCCACTGCAGTCACACAGCATCCTATTGGCCTTCCACTCCACAAATTGAATTAGGCAATGAACTCTACAACTTGAGTTTTGCAAACTAACTCCACCAGTATTATCAACTTCAAACCAAATTCCATCAGTACTTAAAAAATAAAATAGTTATAGCCAACAAAGCTGACTTGTTCTAAGGGTTAATGGGACAGACATCTGAAACGGCAAGCAGACTAGAAGCAGCAGGGGAAACGTTCTGTTGAACTTAAATTTATAATAAGGGTCTTATTCTATATCCTTTCTCCTGATCTTGAAAAGAATATACAAAGACACATCTAAAGATGAAAAGGATATAATCAATAAGGCTCTATTTCACAGTTATAATCTTTTCTTGCCGAATATACCCTAGTTAAATTAAAAGTGAAAGGTAAGTTTGTGATTAGAAATGTAGCTGAAGCATGAAATTCATGGTAAAGACAAGCCAGCTTCTTGAAAGAAAAGTCTGACTACCACTTTGACCTACTACCACTGAGAAGTTCTGTTTAAAGCCAAGATCAAGAGGGCATAAATGAACTTTTTAAATATGATTCAAAGGCAAAATAAAACTAGTGCATTATTACAAAATTTAATTTGGTGATTAAAAGTCAGCTTTGCTGTCACATAAAGAACATAATTACATTGTCCCCTCTACAAATTCACCCAGGAAGTCCAAGAAATTATCAGACATTTAGAAATACAATTCAAGACTCTAAACAAGCAATGTAGTTAAAGGGAGCTAGCTCAAGATGAAGAGATCATTTTTTAAATGATCCCTCCTGTCATTTCTAACCTCTATGCAGAAAAAAAAATTGGGAGAGGAACATCCACGAATAAAAGGTACGCCACGTATTTGTGGGAGGGAGACAGACACAGAAAATAATCGGGTATGTTCTGTTGTCCCTACCCCCAATCCCACCCCCAAGATCTTTTCTGAAAATAAAGCCTAACATATACAGGTGGCTCTCATTATCTGCGGGGGTTCTGTTCTCAGCTATAACTGCGAGTATGGAACCATAAATAAAGGAACCTTACCCCTATGAGAATCTAGGGATTAGGTGTGTGTGTTTGTGTGTGTGTGTGTGTGTGTGTGTGTGTACGCACATGCACGCGCACACACACACACACACACACACACATATACACACATGCACACACACACACACATATGCCAAAAAAGTGGGAAGGGGGTTGAAATAAGAACAGAAATGAACAGCACCTTGCTCTCTATGGCTCCAGAAATGCTGCTGAAACCCCCTAAATTGGCCAAATTTTTGGCAAATATTTGCCCTTTAAAAAAAAAATTAAACAGAAAGAGCCTCAAAATGGCTCTGTGTTGTAAAATGGTATCTGGAAATGACTCTGGGTCATTTCCGGTCACTCAGCAACCACAAATAGGCGAATTTAGCCTATTTTTGTACCACAGATAAAGAAACCATGTCTCTAAGACCTGTACGTGGATATGTGAAACTGTGGGTGCCAAGATCACGGATAATGAGGGCCACCTGTACTTTGAAAGAATAAACTCAAGATTCTTTGAATTCAAGCATGTATCCATCAGCTAACTGGCTGAATGCTATACGCAGTTTACTGAGCTATTTGCAAATTTGCAGATATGTTATTTGGTGGCTTGTTCATTTCATAAAACCACTACAATTTTCTTATAGTAACAGCAACAATGGCTCAAAGATGTACTCACTAAGAAATGAGTTTCTTATAATGAAGTTAAGAGACTGTACACATAGATTTTAATTCTTTATTATTCATTAAAATCATTTGTTAGCTGTCTTTCCAGAATAAAAGACAGCATACAACAATTAAAACCAACGAAACCAGCAATGGGTTTCATCCAAGGGTTTTCTTCCTCTAGAGGAAGCTCCTTCCATTGGAGAAAATAAATCTTTGGATGCAATTCAATTTAAAAAATTCAATAGGCAATAAAAGAAAGGACAGGACTGGAAAAACAGTCAAACTAGCCAGGCAAACTAGAGGCCAAAAGCAAATTGCTTGTGGAAGCAGGTATTGTATTATGTGGCAAAGGTATAGAGAGGAAGGTGTGTTAACTGCACATATGCATCCTGTACTCCCCACTTCCCACAAGATGGAAATCATGTCACTCGCTATTAGAGCTGAGGAAAAGACTTTGTCCACACTACTAGGAATGTGGACAAATCGATTCGGCGCAGCCCACCAAATTGTTTTGGCAGGGTGGGGAGCAGTACCTTTAAACATGAGTAAAGGTGGTACTTAACTGCTGCTCCGCAGCCTCACCACATTTCCTGGTGTGGCAGTGTGCCACTCAGAAGTCCACGCATGGCTGCAGCGCTGCACCCAGCAGCCTGCGCACAGCAGCAGGATGCACGTAGACACAGCCAAGCACAGACTTCTGAGCAGTGCAGCACTGCACCAGGAAATGTGTTGGGGTGGCAGAGGAGCAGGCTTTACACGTGCTTAAAGATACTATTCCCCACCCCACCGAAATGATTCTTGCAAATCCCTACTCACTACAATAAAAATCTCAAGTGTAGAATCTACTTCACAAAAACTACTACTACTGTGAAAATCTACTTCCGTGAAAAGCTGCCATTAATTTCTGCGCATGGATATCATTGAGTCTATACTTTCTCCTAACTGCTGGAGAGTGACCTCGGGTGACAGACAGGTTTTGTGCCCTCTCAGCTATGTCCCGACTACACTTTGTTCCATAAATTTGACAGCTAAGCTAAGCTCAAGGAAAAGGCACTCTAACTAAACACACTCAATTCAACAAACTATTCAAAACATCTGAGCCACAAGAATATTCATGCAGCAATGCTGGCAGCTATTGCTACAACAGCCCTGCTGGCAAAACTAAGTTGGCTCTTTGCACTGGTGCTAGGATCTTTATTCTAGTTCATACATGTAAATGGGGTTGGAAGTTGTACAAAGCTTCACTAACTCATTTTTGGTCTTTGCATATTTTTATTGTACCACTTCAAGGTACATGGAAATCTCAAAATTTAAAAAGGGACACAGTGACCAAAGCAAGTGTCATTCATATATATAACTTCTTGAGGAACCCAGGCTGATACAAGACACAGAACAAAATCCTTTAGAAGAAAAAAGAGGGGGAAAGTGATAGTTTAAAGTCTTCTTATTTGTAGGCTTATTCTCTTATAAAAAAACAATGCACTAGTAAGTAGTACAATGCATTTACATGTTCTTACCAGTAACTGTTTTTAGTCTTCCTTGGCATCCTTGAAAGTGGAGGATCCAGACATCCAAGATGGTAATGGAGTTTACAAGTATCACACAGCAAAAGGAGATGTTGATCATGGTTCTTCTTGCAAATCCCACAACTTGGAAATGCAGGAGAAAAGTTTCATTTGAGATAATGCATATACTTTACTGAATCATCTCAATGTTTACAAGGGGAAGAATCTAGAAAGCCTCCTGCATGAGCGGAAGCTACTTCCGCTCGTGCAAAAGTGCATCCCTAAGTGCTACAGATTTCCCTCTCCAGCCACAGCCCTCTACATAATATACCACACACTTCTGGAGGGTTCTTCAACCCTCAGGAGCAGCTTTGGGGGTGGAAGTCCAGGAGGAGGAAGTCCAACAGGGAGGAGGAGGTAGGAAGTCCTGTTGCATCAACAGAACTCTGCTTACTCTTCTCTGGAACAAAGCTATGGTGAACATTTCCCTACATGGCCACTGAGTGTCTGTGACCTCTGATACATTGATTTACATCTAACATTTTCTTTAAATTTCCATTAAAGGCATTTTGGACCAGTAGACAGAGTGCTGACCTGAGACATGGGAGACCTGAATGTACAGGCCTCATCAGCCTTTAAGTACTCACACAGGGCAGTGAATAAAGTCTCAACAACTTAGGTCCTTGTGTGTAAAATAATACTTCTTGGTTTACTTTGACCAGTTGCTGTGAAAATGAATGCAATTAAAGGTATTTTCCTATTATCAGGGATATAAAATGATGAATCCTATTGTTCTTTTCCAGGATTGCAAATAATCATTTCATATCATGAATGCCATGATCTGTTTTTGGATATGAATCATATCAAAAAATTTCTACAACCAAGCTATATATTATATATATGTGTGTGTGTTTGTGTATTTAAAATCCACAACAGTGGTGAAGGAAAACATGCTCATTCTTGGACACAGCCATTATATAAAAATTTCAACAGCAGCATTTTAGATCATTTAAATAGCAAGAATGGACAAACGGTTATCAAGTGATACAACTTCTGTTTTTTTTACAGACACTGTATCAGAACAAATGAACATTCAACAGAGGTATTTTAGCAAAAATTATTAAGAGTGTGGTAGGTATGGATCATATATTGAAACGAACAGCCACTAGATTCAGGACAAACAAAAAAAGTATGCATAATCAACATGTGGAATTCATTATTGCAGGACATGGTGCTAGCCACTCATGTAGGCGGCTTTTAAAATGAATTCAAAAAATCTATGGTGGATAGATACATCAATGGCTATTAGCCATGACAGCTAAATAATACCTCCATGTCCAGAAGCTTTGTTTATACTTCTGATTATCAGATGCTAGGCATAAACAACAAGATGGCTATTGCTATCATACCCTGGACAAGAGCTTCCCAGAAGTATTTGGCAAGCCACGGTTGGGGACAGAATGCTGGAATAAAATTACTTTTAGCCTGAAGAAGCTAGAACAATTTTATGTTCTTAGGAACATGATGACAAATGGTTAAAAGAACCATGCAGCTATAATAATAAACACAAAAGGAATAGGGAAAAGTGAGAGCCTGGTCCATTATTAATCTAGAAAATATTTTGTATGTTCAGCCTCTATGTTCCTTTTCCACAAGACATGGAAGAAACAGGTCTAAACATCTATAGATAAAGAGCAGTTACATAATTACAACAGCATTCAATGGGGTCTTGTTGACCCCTGGCACCACAAGTGCATAGTATTTTAGTTTCCCACACAGTATAATAAGTGTTGGCAATACCCCAGTATCTGTATTAGTATAGAATGCAGTTTTAAACAATATTTCAAGGGGGTGGTGGATGAAGCACCACAGGGCACTTAACCTTATTAAGGTTGAGCCTGTCTTAGAACACAGATATGCAAAAAAACTGGAAACAAAGTGTTATGACTTTTTCCTTTTCAAATGGAGTACCTTGGTTCCTTCCAAGGGTTAAGAGTCAAATATTCTGTATATTGTGTCCCAATATACGGACCATGAGTCTAGGTGGCCAGATTTGGCTTTTTTAAAGCCAAATTCTGGCTTACGGCCCATTTGACCCACGAGTATACCCCTTAGGTTCTGGCCACCCTGCCATGAGTCCACAGTAATTGTTCAGCCTTTTCTGAACTATCTAAAATGCAAAAATTTAATGATCAAAAGATTTCAATTTTTTAATCACATAACAGATTTTAGACATGAAGGAGCTCTCTTTTGAAGTGCTGCCACTGGATGAAGAAAACCCCAGGATTCATGTTGTTACTCTGGAGGTAATTGTATTATTAAAAATAGGTTTAAAATGTTAGCACACTGCAGTGGTATCAAGGAGTAAAAAGGAAGAGTTGAATAAAGTTTATCCAGTTATTTGAAATTAGATTGTCATTATACATATACCTCATTTAATTTAATCAGTGTCTATTGCTGCTACTTGCCTATAAAGTACAGCAGGAAGTGTTGTTGCCTTCTGAGTCCCACCTTCTTTTTTACTTGGCTTTCTTTCCTTGGGTGCTCGCAAAATTGCTGGTATATTCAATTTCTATGGGGTTTGAAGAAATACAGAATAATTTGCGAGAGACATATGTAATGTAACATTTCCCTTCATTTGCTGCTCGGCAGTCATGAAATTTGAACTGTGCCCAATATGCTAAAAATTATGAGAGAAAACCGCTTAGTCAGGCCACAAAAAATGACTACACTATATATTTTGTCCCCAAGCTAGTCCTATGAGGAATGAAATTGCATTCACATATTTTTCAATGTGAGGAAAGAGAGAAATGGCAAAGACATTACACCCTGGCTTTTTAACTTTTTCCCCCTTTTAACAGAGGAAGCTTTAACAGAGACAGACAAGGACAAGCCAGTTTAGAAGGTTAAAAGGAAAAAGAAAAAAGAAAAATCCACTACACTTCACAAAAGAATATTGAGGCAGTTTATTTTCCTCAGCATCCCTGCTACAGTGGTGCTCCATAGGTTAATTAGAAAAATTATCTTATTGGACCAAACTCTCCACAAAGCAGGAGAGATTCTCTTCGGGTTTCTACTAATCTGCAGTATGCTAGCTTCACAGACAGCAACCATCTATCAAAGTCATTTCTCAGTGGCCCTGTGGGCCTGCATCTGTTCAGCCAACTGGAAAAAAGTGTCATGCAAGCTGTGCAAATGAAACTACTACTTTTTATTATTATTATTAAATGATGGCACCAGGAAACACATTTGTGAATTTTCAAATCTATTTTTTTAAGGTAGAAAGTTACTATTACCAAGCTTCTGTTCATAAACGCAAATTGTCATGCATATGACAGGCCTATAAACAAAGCCAGATTAAACATCCTGGCCAGTTTAACAGAACCTATCAAGGACTTTTGTAGATATTATTAATCCAACAGTTAACATAAACCTAGGATCTACGGTCCAATTTCTCAAGATATCATTTCATTTTTTATCATTTTAAAAGTAAGGATTCTACACAAAAGCTAAGAGCAGCTTTATGTTGGAAATGACACATAGAAAGGCTATTCACGCAATCTTCTACTGAATCCTTGGCACTCCTCCACGTAGCCAGATGATCTTACTGGATAGGGAGGAGAGTTGGTCTTGTGGTAGCAAGCATGACTTGTCCCCTTCGCTAGGCAGGGTCCGCCCTGGTTGCATATGAATGAGAGACTACATGTGTGAGCACTGTAAGATATTCTCCTTATCAGGATGGAGGCGCTCTGGGTAGAGCAGCTAGGTTCCAAGTTCCCTTTCCTGGCAACTCCAAGATAGGGCTGAGAGAGATTCCTGCCTGCAAACTTGGAGAAGCCACTGCCAATTTGTGTAGAAAATACTGAGCTAGATAGACTAATGGTCTGAATCAGTATGTGCCAGCTTCCTATGTTCCTATGATCTGTGCACACATACGAACCTGGCGGCGGGGTTAAGGGCACGCCTTAACCTCTGCTAAAGGCTAAAGGCCAGGGTAAAAAGCTGGGCTGGGCGGGCAGCACCAGGATTTGTATGGATCCTGGTGCTTCACACACACACACCCTAACCCACACTAGGCTGCCCTAGCCTGGATTGAGTTGTGCATGTGAATACCCTTTGTATGCATCCACATACTTGAGAAATCTGCTAACCATGCTGACATATAAAAGCCTTTGCTCAAATCTGAAATAGAAATTCTAAGAGAAAAGGCCAGTGAAATTCATTAAAGTTTCAAAAACAGCCAGCAATATATTGGCATTCATAACTTCCACAAGGTGGACAGGAAGGTGGGCAGGAAACAATAATCAATGACTTCCACAAGGTGGACAAGAAGGTGGGCAGGAAACAAGCATCAAATTTGTTCCATTCACTCTTAAAATATAGATGAAAATACAACCAAATAAAAATATTAGATTCCACCCATCTATGAATGAAATGCTCTGATTATAATTCAATAAGTTTGATAATTGAAAGACAGTTTTTACCTATCACAATTGCCAAAGTGGTACTCTACTATCAAGAAATAACCAAATAGCTGTACCTGAGGATCCTTTCTAACTTTAAAAAGGAAAGACCTTTTAATATGCATCGTTAATTTAAAACGACAGCAAATTATATAGCTTTTCAGCACCAAGCAAGCAAGTTAGGGGGCTCAAGAAAGCCACACACCACGTTATAAAACTTGCTCTCTGAAAGCTACAATTGCTAGAGCAAGAGGGGGAAAATAGCAAGGAATGTGGGTAGATTAACTCATGCTTCAAGTTTAGCTTCATCACAAATGGCAGGTCAATCAGTTACAGCAAATGAAAGAATTTTGCAAACAAGATAGCTAATACAAAAACAAAATTAAGCTACAGGTTCCCAGTAGGTAGCTTGCAGTGCCCAGATACATTTCAATCAGAAATCATTATCCCCCGAGTAAAGGCCAGGACTTTATCAAATATATCTTTTCAGCCATCAAAAGTGACAGAAACAAACACAAAAGTCTATTCTTGGGAATCATGTAGCTAGCAAGACGTAAAGGAAGAGGGGGAAAGGTCAAAACCAACCTGCCCCATTATTCTACCCAGGACCGCCCATATTCCTTGGCCTTCATTTCGTAGTTTTGCATTCATATTCTGAAGCTCTTCTAAAGACTCACACAACTGAAAAAGAAAGCAGTGGAAAACATTACTGAAGTTATTTAGCACCTTTTATCCGGGAGGCGGCATTCTTTACTTACAATGCCTTTTAGAAAATAGGTAATTAAATAATAAAATTGTTCACTCATGTCAATGCAATTGAAATCAGTAAAGTTAATCAGCCATTCAGTAACAGCAGAAAGCAAACATGGGCATCCATCTGGTTAGTAAAGAGGGAACCTAAAGTAATTTTGTCTGACAATAAGGCTATAATAGCAGTCAAGGAACATCACAACAGTTCCACTCTGTTATTTCCATCTGTAAAGATGTGCCAAGTATCTCTACACAGGGAATCAAGATTTCAGCACTACGCACCTGCACACTTGAAATAAGACAAGAAAATATAAAACCATGTTGCATTTTGCAGATTTACTGGGAATGATATTGTCTCCTCCTGACTACTTCTTATTCTTTGACAACAGCTAGAGTCACCAAGGGGTGTGAGTGTGTGTGTTTGAATGCTAGTAAGCATGGCTACTGCAGTATTTAAATCTTCATAGTTAGGCTTGCTATTCACCATGATTGGATACACATTGTGTTTTACCACCATTATATACAGGAGACTGTGAAAAAAATGTTTTTCGCAGGTTCTCCATTTGCAGTTTCAGCTATTCGCAATTTGGCTATATATACCCAGTTTCTATTATCTTGGAGGAGTGAATGCTGAAACGGTGATAATTGAAACCTTGCACCAACGTGAATAGTGAAGTTAGGTTCCTCAGTAGGTCCTCAACATTTCAATTATCATGGTTTTCAGCGTTCACGGTAGTATCTGAGAACGTAATCACCGTGATAATCGAAGGCCTTCTGTAATCTACTGCTCCCCAAATCTACCCACAAAAGCAAGTAGGATACTTTCAACCAAAGATTTCTTCTAAGCAAAATTGCTAACAGGAAAAAAAATCTGTCAGCTACCTAGGGCAGGTTCAGACAACTACCAGAAAGTAAATCAGAGAGAAATTAAGGTTCCTGGGAAGTGTGAACTCCTGGTGCAACTCACAAGTTCAACTCATTTTATATGTGAACCTGCCAATGTCATATTCCTGCAGCGGCCTGACATTTGACACCCAAATTCAAACCTTGGTTACAAATGTTGATGCAGGAATGGGGTGGCAATTCTCTTCCTTGACTCGATCGTCACACAGTGGACACTGACAGTTTACCTCACTGGCCACCACAGCTTATCCACACACACACACACAAATAGTAAGTGCAGTGAAAGCAAGACAGGCTCCAATAACAGACTAAGTGGGTGTTCAGAAGAGGACATCTTAATCCCTGTCTGTGTGGTGGGTGAAAACTACTGAATGATCAAGGCCTAAATTTGATTTTAAGATTTAATCTAAGTTAGATTTTAGGGATGGGCAGGGTCAATGATTGTTTATGCAATCACACTTCAATTCTATTATTTAAAATTCATTTAACACAGCATATAATTTGTGTATTTTTTACCTTGTTATATTCTACATGAAGCTTTTCTTGTTCATTCTCCAGCTTATCCTTAATTTTCTTCTGTTCTGCCATATTCTCTTGGATTTGGATCATGCGCGTGTTCCTTTCTGAAATAAAATTCCAGTGCTCTCAATATTTATTTTCTGGGTGTATGAAGTAACAGACTGAAGTGAGTCTCAATATCATCATGCATATAACAATATTTTTGTACATTCAAATGCACACACAACACTCTCTGTGAGCTTCAACCAACTATGAGCTGAAAAAAATGTATAGGATTTCTACAACATCCACCAAGCCATGCAGATTAATATCAAAAGTGCACACACAGAAGCATACTGGTAAATAATACAATCCTTGCAGAGCAGGAAAGGAAGAGCGACAAGGGAGAGCAACACCTGAAAAAATTACTACAAGGTTTTAGGGTATTTTGGTTACACCTATCCTCAGGAGCAGAAGGTGGCAAAATAGCAGCATTATGGCTACTATGTCAGAGTACATCCACAACTTTAAATATAAGAAGATGAACCCCATGCTATCCATAGTCAGAAAAGAGTGAGATACCTCTAACGCCAACCATATACTTGTATATATGAACAATTCCTTCAAGCTTAGAGGAATATCCGTTTGCTGACTGCCTAGAACAGGGCTGCACAACTTTGGCCTGCCAGCTCTTCTTGGACTACAACTCTCATCATCCCCATGCATGGTGGCCAATAGCCAGAGATGATGGGAGCTGTAGCCCAACATCTGCAGGAGGGCTGAAGTTGTGCAGCCCTGGCCTAGAACTTCTTATTAAAAGCATTTATATGTTCACCCTTACCAAGATAATAATTTACAAAATCAGCAGTCAGCGCTGGTTGCTTGTGTTTTCTTCTTCCGTCCACACTGGAACTGGTATCTGAAGTATCCACTGGGAAGATATCTGTACTAATTCCCATTAGTTCAGCTTTGCGCATCAGCTTACGTATTGCTGAAGCACTGCTAGTAAGTGGTCGTGGCAGTTTCTCCCTTGGTACCCAAGCCTGAGGCCTGGTGGTACGTGCGATTTCTGCCTTGGCACGATACTGCTGCAGTCTGGCATTAATTCGGGCCTATAGATTTTAAAAGGCACATAAAAATCAGAAGTGAACCTCAAACATTTCTGCCAATAAACCTAGTCTCAGTTTTTAATACTGCACTCACAAATGACAAAAAATTGCTTTTAATGCTGCAAAACAATTGTTTCTTTAAAAAAAAAAAGTCTGCTTTGGTGACCAACATATTCTGTCACTAAAGCAATAAAGTGTGAAACAATCCTCAGAAATGTAAAAGGGCAAGGTTTGTATTTGGGAAAAGATACTCAAGGAAACTCTGGTAATGGTATCCCCTATCACCCTGGTTTTCAATAGTGATACTTCTGAATCCTCATAAACCCACAACTTCCATGTAGTATAAGTATTCTGTTTGTATTTTCCCTGCAAGGAGGCCACTTCTCCTAGCTGCCCGGTTACATTCCACTAGAAGTAGTTAAGACTCATGACAAGAACAAGGGCATGTGGAGGCAAAGAACTTTGACAATCAAGGGACTGTGGCAATGGTAACTAGATAGACATGTTGGGAATGACACAATAGCTAAGACTGCAGGAGTTACCCAACGACTGGCATTTGGAGGAGTTCGATTTCTTAAAATGAGAGAAGCACGGGTTCATGAGAAAGACCATGGCGCTGAGATGGGGCAGTACACTTGTTCATATGAGTGGAGGATACATGTTAGGTTAGCTTGTTTGCAAGCAGGAAAACAGGCTAAATATGTTCCAGAATCACTGCAGCCCGGCTTCATTTGCAACCAAAGCAATTCAAGCCTTCTCCTCGCCACACCACTCTCATTTAGCAAACTTGATTAAACATAAATGTAGCCTTGGTGTGGGTACAGTACCTGAGCTTCGGGAGAGAGCTGCTTCTCTCTCTCTTGCAAAGACATTTTGCAATAAGACTGTAAAGCCAAGTAGTTCTTCCGTTTCCATTTTCTATCCATCCTGTCTGCATGTTGCTTACAATAAGCAAAAAAAGGATCTGCAATATCCTGCATCAATTTCAAAAAGCAAACAAAAAAAGAATGGAAACTGTTCACTGACAGTACTCTGAAATACATTCCACACATTCATATTGATGGGTTTTGAAAAGAATAATTCTGAAGATTTAAAAGTATTTAAATTAATCAGCACTAAAATCTGTATAACCAAATCTGAAAGCCTTTTGCTTTGATTTAGCTTCTCTAATTCAGTCAAAGTTGACACATTAAGTAGTTCTAAATGCTTATCTACACATAAACTGGTTTTATTGCCTTTACTTCCCATTAAACTAGCTATCCTAAAACTAGACAATCTATATAAAGGCTAGCTTCTAAGTGAACAGACATACATAGCAATACATGCCATATATGAGTACCATATATAGTGGAGATAAAACTATTGACTTTATGCACATGTCAGAGAGCACAATTGTATCTCTCCATCGGCTTACGAACAGCACAATCAAACAGCAGTGCCTGGGTCGATTAACTCTCAAAAACGTATCAGACAAAACTGGTGAATTGCTAGTGGAGCTGAACAGGATATTTGATCAGAAAATCATTGGTGGAGGCAAGTGAAAGATTGTAATCACTCCCGCCCCTGCGTGCACATGCCTCTTTTTAGAAGAGTGTGTGTGCAAACAAGATGCTTCCTGTCAAGGATGTCCATGTGATTAAAAGAAAGGCAGAGAAGGTGCTACAAAAATGACCCCTACACCAAGAATGGGAAAGTATACCCCAATCAACAGCCAATATGATAATCAATTAGATTCTGATGAAGGAACATAGGAAGCTGCCATATACTGAGTCAGACCACTGGTCTATCTAGCTCAGTATTGTCTTCACAGACTGGCAGCGGCTTCTCCAAGGTTGCAGGCAGGAAGCTCTCTCAGCCCTATCTTGGAGAAGCCAGGGAGGGAACATGAAACCTTCTCCTCTTCCCAGAGCAGATCCATCCCCTGAGGGGAATATCTTATAGTGCCCACATGTGGTCTCCTATTCAAATGCAACCAGGGCAGACCCTGCTTAGCTAATGGGACAAATCATGCTTGCTACCACAAGACCAGCTCTCCTCTGTCTCCACAAAACTGCTAATCCCCTCTCTTTCATCCAAGTCTATCCTTTCCTTTCCTTGTGCTCAAGTTCAAGCAGTGTACTTGAGTATAGAAATGTAAGTGTTTTAACAAATTCAAGGTTTTAACAAATTCAACTACAATAAGATGCTATGTAAAACACGTCAATTTGTGTGGTATTTTTCGTTTGCCAGAACCTGAGGGGTATATTTGTGGGTCAAATGGGCCGTAACCCAAAATTTGACTTTAAAAAAGCCAATCTGGCAATCAAGCAAAGTTTAGCATGCCAGATCAGTGTTTTAGTGGTAACACATACTACCCGAGATGAAATCACCATCTAAGTTCTCTTTGGCTAAGAAATAATTTTGTATACCTACCTCCTCTGCTGCTGCTTCTGACAACAGGCCTTCCTTCTGAGCACAGGTCACATGGAAATAAGCTCGACACATTCCAGCATCACAGCTAATGCAAACACCCGTCCTCGCAAAACGAGGATCTTCACAGAAACTGCATTCCTGTAAGGGATGAATGAGAGAGGCAGCTACAGAGCAGAGAATACAAAAGGGGTCCCAAATATTGAGATTCTTGTGAGGTGCTTAAAAATACAATAGATGTTTTTATGAAAAGATAACAGTCCCCTGCCCAAAAGCACAATCAAGAAACAAAATGGAGCTGATGACAGAGCTGTAGCTCCAAGGTAGAGCACGCTCTTTGCATGAAGATGGTCTCAGGTTTAACACCAGGCATCTTCAGGTAGGGCTGGGAAACCCTACCTGGATTCCAGGAGAGTTGCTGACAGTCAGTGTAGACAACATTGACCAAGGTGGACCTATATGGTCTGATTTAATATAAGGCAGCTTTGTGTGTTCAAAAAGAATGAGAAAATGGAGAAGAAAGGGGTACCAAGAACATACAAATCAGGTACATTAAAAAAATAACTACATAATATTTTTTTCATATAAAAAGTAGAAATAGAGCCACCACAAAATCTGGTTAGTGTTGGTTATTAGCTAGAATATTTCTATTGCACCTTTTTATTTTTTTTATTTTTTTTAAGGCAAGGCAGTACTCAGGGCTTCAAGCCATGGAGGACCAGAATAGGCCCAAGCCCACCACCCAGATTTTAAGGGTTGGGGAAACTACATCCAGGTGGTGTCATGAGGTAGGCTTCCAATGGTCCCCCAAAGGGTATTTTAGATTTTATGGCCTGACAACGTGTCACAAACTCAATAAACAATGTTGTTATTAAATGATACACACAATATGACAGATACAGGGAAAACTACAAATAATTTTCCCTGACATTTCCTTCTAGAGAATTTGATATCCTGTCCCATTTAAAAATTCAATGTCAAGCTAAAAACATGATAGAGGCTTTTCAGTGAGTCACATGTGGTCTCGTTTTCTCTGGTCAAGAAGCTGAGAGAAGACCTCTCAAGAATTCACTCAAGGAGTAACCATCTTAAATCTCAAACTGACATTGCTATGGTCTTTAATGGATTAATGAAGCATTAATTGAGCTGCCTTGAATTTAATTTAGACTGCCTTGTATTGCTAGCATAATAAGTAAAGCCCAGAATGTGAACACAAGCACAGTCTTCTTCAGCATGTGGAATTAGCAGCATATTTCCAACGAGAGTTTAAAAAGGAAAGGCGGGTGTGTGTGTGGTCTATTTCTTCCTTCACTACTGTTTAAATCTTAAGCTACAATGAAATGCAAAGGAAATCAAAAGTGTGCGGGGGGAGTGAATAAAAATAACAGTTAAATATTTCAAATAAATAAATAAAGTAAAATATAAAATAAAGTAAATAAATATAAAATACACAACACAACTCTTTTAATCCTACCTTAGCACCATACTTGGAATAGTTCATTTCTGTCAGTGTTACTGGTCTCAGTTTGTCAATGTCTCCAAATGCTACTCCTGGAACATAGAGTGCACAAACAATGTGGACCCATCTATAACAAAAATGAAAATTATTTACTGTATTTTCAGCACAATAAAAATACAGAGCATTTCCATAAAGGACAGAGATATATCACATTGGCTAATATTTTAAGTCTGAAAAGAATGGCTGAGAAGAACATTTTCCAGCATTTCAGCCAAGTTAGAACATAGATACTGTATACAGGTTAGGTGTGATCCACTATGCACACAAAAGGCGTCTTCCACGTGGTATCTCCGCCTGGACGGGGAACTGTATATGCCTCCCCCGTATGAATACTCACAGATCAACAGTTGGGGCTGTACTTGTAGAACCCTTTCTAAAATATTAAAATTCTGCTGCTCAGCTTTTTGAGATAGAGAGCTCAGTTCAGTTCTCCCCACCCCTCTACCCACCAGAAATTTTAGCTTTCACCAAAAGGAATTCATATGCACAGCGCCAGGTACTTTGGATCAGCAAACCACTGTAAGGAGAATACCTCTCAACACAAAAACCTATAATGGGCAGATTACATACATGTTATTTTCTGTTTTGTTTTCTACTGTACAGCATCCACTTAAAGGACCAGCTTGCTCAAGCATATCATTTATGCCATTCTTTTTTGTTAGTGCTTTTTTGTTTTGTTTTAGATGACCTTGTTAATTATTTATTATATTTATACACCATCTTTCTTCCATGGAATTTCATGAAGTCCTGGAGTTTCATGACTTCCATGGGGTCCCAAGGTGGTTAAGGATGGGCTTATCCTCAGCATAATGGTTGAATCCTGTGACTTCAGACCATGCCTTGGGGCTATAAACCATATTACAGTTTGTTCTGAAGTTGTAAAAATTGTCCATTTGATCTCGGTACACTTCTAACACTTCCTCTACAGTCTACATGAAGGTCTTATATCTTCTTCATTTGAAGTGTCACACTTCTATCTTTTTTTTACATAAGATTTTGCGTTTTTATTTTCAGCATCACACACTGAAATACCAAGCAATACATCAGTCTATTCAGAGTGCGTCTACAAGACCAACAAATTAGGCCCATAACCTTGAGAGCCTGTGGGTTATTGGAATGCTAGTAGAGTTTCTCTTTTCAAGAAATACCACTGATGAGTCACACCAAGAACAATTTTGCCAGAGAAATGGGAGAAAATAGGTGCCCATCTTCACATTATCTTCTGTATTTTCTTTTTAAAAGCCAAGGTTTTGGCTGGAGATTTTTGATAGCAAGTTTTAATACATCCTCCCCATTGCACCCTGCAGAGTTCAATATAAAGATACACATCTTCAACAAGCAGCTGCTTCTCAATTTAATTTGCACAGTTTTTTCATGCTCCACTGGTGTATTAAATGCTGTTGCACTCTGTAGGAGTTTATCTATGATAAACCCAACAGCTGGCTGCTTGCTTCATACTGACCTTCTCAAAATGTTTTAGTACATGTCACACAAGTACTGTAGTATTACAGATTTAAGCTGCCATTTCCGTATGATTGGCACAGAAGTGTCTCATTTCCTTAGCCACCTATGTGCGAACTCCATCCTGAATCTTTATTAAAATACACAGAAGTCAGTCAAGTTCACAGCTGAGGCAGCTTCAGCTGCTTTTAATACCGGGGCCTAAATGTTTTCCTGCTCATTTGTTTAGCTGCACATGTTTGAGAACCTTGTAATTAAGACAAATTGGGTAATCAAAGAAGAATAATCTTTCTTGTTACTTTCCCATCCATTTTGCTTCGAGCAAAGATGACAGATGGTGTTGGGGGGTGCGTGGGGGGAGGGAATCCAACAAAATAAAGACCATAGCCTTTTTCTGGGTTGTATCCTACTCTCTAGCAAGAGAGGAGGTTTCATTATATCCATACTGTGAAATATATGCTCAAATTAACCATCTCGTTACTTGTTCACTATCAAAGATAAGAAGATTGGACAAATTGCTCCTCATTACAGAGGGAGATTTCGCGTGCTTTCAGTGCAATCCTAAGCATGGTTACTCAGCAGTAAATTCCACTATGTTCAATTGGCACGCACAGGATTTCAGCCTCAGTTTAACATTCGGACCATTGTAAATCGGATAACTATGTAATTATGACTCTTAAGACAGATTTTAGTGCTCACAGTAGATCTAATAGCACTTTGCAGAACTCCCTGTTGGTATCATAAATATAAGCAGAGACCTGAAACAAAACATTGTGGCATATCTCCAGTCCCAAATAGAATTGCTCCTTTTCCGGGGGTTTGAGCCAGCCTGGAAGATGAGCTTTGCAGCATTGTTCAAGGTTTGTGGGGAGAAGGGGCGCAGCTTGGGAGGGGAGAAAGGAAAAAGGGGCACCATGCTGTGCTATAATTATTTATTTATCAAATTTGTATACCACCCTAAACTTTCATCTCTAAGCGGTTTACAACCCAGATATAGCCTTGGATTTTGTATTTTACTGCTATACTGCAATATATAGCATTGGGTGGAGTTCCTGGAGAGTGTCCCTTGGTTCTTTGCCCCCTTCTAATAGGAGCCTATATATTGGGTGTCAAGATTGTTAATGCCTGGTCTAGAAAAATGTTCTTATGTTTTGAATAGCTGGATAGCAGTCTATACCTCCTGCAACAGCTTCCAAAATTTAGAAAGTATTTTAATTGCTTTTAAACAAATGGTAATAGGCGGAATGTTCTGATGTGGGATATGATGGTCCCATGCAGATATTTTCAAACCAGCAACAAACTTAAAATATGGATGCTTGCTGAGATGAAGGTCCTTCTTTCACAACTAGCCATATATGCAAATCTGTAGGAATTGAGTCATAACTAGGAGTGCCCAAATTGTTTGGGGAAAGAACCTGAAGCATCTGAAAATGATTTTAGGCAGGGGAAAGGAAAATAGTTTACAATGATATAGCTCACCCCCTTCCAAAAGGAGATGAATTTCTTGATTTTCAACTAGAATTCCAACATGTAAGCTGAGGTCCATGAGAAGGCTATAAAATGTCACAAAGCAAAAAAGTTAATCATCCCATAGATAGAGTGTTCAGGACAGTATCTTTATATATTTCTCTGAGACTCTAATTGCTATGGAGCTGTTCAGAGTCCTGTGAACACACTATCAGTTCACAGATCCACAGTTATCCTAAGGCAGCTTTGGTATAGACATAACAGCAGAGCTGTGCTTTCTCCTCTAGGCATCGGGCAGCTTTTTTACACTGCTACTCAAAAGATGATCGGGGTGAAGTGTTACATTCGATTCTCCCAAATGGTCTTTGTAAAGAAAATACACAAATGGAATGTACTGGAGGGTGTGACTTTCAGAAAAGTAAGTTGCTGGCAGCAGCTCCCTTAACTAACCTGCCAGCATCGGTCTCTTTGAAGATTCCATCTTGGTTGGGGCACAGTTCACAGCTTGGAGAGACACCACATTTGCAGGCATCACAGAACCACGGTTCAGTGGAATTTTCCGAAGCGGAGCTCATAATAGAATCACTTTCTCCATCAACACCATAACAACCTAGAGAAACATACGAAAAGGAACCACTGAAGAAAGGAATACACACACACACACGAACCTTTTAAGCAGGGAAAGCATTGGTTCGCTCCAGAGAATTCCATGAGCGAACAATGGGCAAAGGACACTAACACAGCTCTTGGAAGGGAAGAAAGCAGCTGGTCAGATGCATCTATCCTTGTGGCGTCAAAGTGGAGAGGAGCTGCAATAATATCCATTCCTTACTTTCCTCGGTGGCAAACCAGAGCAGAGCAAGTAAAGGAGGGTGTTGCTTTTTCTCAGTGAAGATCACTGTGCCCAGTCATTATTAGGTGCAAAATGAACAACTTGCCTGCAGCAAGTGAATCTGCTGCATGGAGCAGATGGTGTTTGTATGTCGTGTGTGTGTAAGTGGTGTAAAATACTATGGTGTGGGTCTATGGCAGGGCTGTACAACTTCAGCCCTCCAGCTACTGCTGGACTATAACTCCCATCATCCCCACCCACAGTGGGGTTTTATTTTAATTTAAGTTAGGGCTGATGGGAGTTGTAGTCCAACATCTGCAGAAGGGCTGAAGTTGTGCAGCCCTAGTCTAGGAGAATGAATGCTGTGTGTCAGCAGAAAGGACATGCTCAAGGCAGCTCCAGGATATCTGCAGCTCCTTCTTTCCTCTGTGTCATCAACTGCCAGGGAACAGAAAACTATCTGTCACACACAAACACACCCCAACATATCCCTAACTGTCATGCTTTTGTGCGAATGTTATCTATAAGCCATTTAGGAAGCCAAACTTTATTGAAAGATGGCGTATAAACAAATGTCTCTCTTCTTCCCCATCTTTGTCACCATATGACAGGCATCAGATTTGCAAAAGTTCTATTTATCTAGGTGCTAAAGCATCAAATGATATTCTAAAGCCTAATTCTAGTGTATATTATATTTCTACATTCCCAGTATTTCAGGATTACCAACTTCCAATATTCAAAATACATTGTCTTCTTGGGAGGAAGACTAAAATTAACTTTAAATACATATCTCTTTGGAAAGTGCACTTCTTAAAACAACAATAAAAAGAAGTTCACAAGCTTCTGAACACTCTATGATTGCATTCAGTTTATGAATATTTGTTTTGAATTTTTTTTTAAAAAAGTAAAGGGGGGGGAGAGAGAGATAACCAGAGAACTCTAAATTTTACAGCAGGGACAAAATGGTTTCTTGTTTCTATTTCTCTTGAAATGCATTATTCCCTTCCAATAGGAATGCTTGCTGAGATTATGGTCCTTCTTCCACAACTAGCTATATATGAGAATCGACAGAAATTGAGTCGTTTATGGAAGTGCCTCAGTTTTTTGGGAAAAGAACCTATAGCATCTGAAAGTGATTTAGCAATGAAAAGGAAGATTGTTAATGTCATCGCAAAACAAGAAGGGCCATATTCTTGATTTTCCACCAGAATTTCAAAATAATCCAAACTAAAATGTGTAATCTCACTGAAAATAGTTCTCTCAAATAAATAAACTTAAAAAAAAAAAGATTATGACAAATTCACAAAAAGAAAATGTTTTATAAAACAGCTGCACACTTAGTAAAATTCTATTTTATATGAATGTCACTTAGTTTCTGTGACTGTTTTTAAGTGCCTAACACAGCCTTGAGAATAATGGAAGAGACCTTGTCTGTATACCCTACCACAGCCAACCCTTGCCACCATCCTCCCTCATGCTTCAGCACTTTGCACACAGCTGTAAGGAACTACAGCCCTATTCAGATATTATAGTTAAAGAAAGAAAGAAAGGCTGTACTTGCATACGCCTGTCGGGTGGGTGGGGGGAGAACTCTGCCACCTACTGCTCCCTCTAAGATGCACGGCTGCATGCACACACCCCCCCCAAGCCCTCTGTGCAGCTTTCCCAGACTGCCGCTCACTTCCTCTGCAGCTGTGGTTACTGCTCTCCTCCCCCCACCTTTCCCCATTGCCGCTGGGGCACTTGTGAAAGAGCGAGTTGTCTCCGTCCAAGAGTCCAGTTTGCATAAGTTTAATCTGTTCTGGAAGAGTGACGAATTTATTGAGTCAAGATGCCCACAATTCCACTCTCTAGTGGTGCGTCCCTAGCACCGTTCCCTCTAAGGATGCCACTCTAAATCTCACGGGGCAGTGCATCAAACAAGGTAGTTGGCACTGGAAATCTCACGTTAAACTCATCATTATTTCCTGTAATGGTTGAGGCCGAAACAAGCTGAAGCAGCAGCAAATGGTGCCTTGCGCATGTCTGTCTCTCCCCCGCCTTCCTCCTTTGCAGCAGCAACAGGAACAGCAGCAAAACCTTGGACTCACCAACCCTCTCTTGGCCCCCCCCCTCTCCCCTATGGATCCCCGCACCTCATCTGACATGTCACCATAGAAGACTGATTGTTTTATATCAGTGATCTTTTTCCCCCAGACAGAAATTAATATATACTTCTGTAAGTTGAATTATTAGTTGAATATTAGCTGAACTAGTTCATTTTTTAAAAGACATGCTTTAAAAAAACCTTAACACATAAGAGAAAAACCCCATGCAACCCCAAATCTAACTTCCCTCCCCTGCAATACTTTATTTTATTTTTATATTATATACTATGTTATAGATCGTGTGTGTCTGTGTGTGTATGTATTTATATATGTATGTATGTATGTATGTGTGTGCGTGTGTGTGTATATATATATATATATATATATATATATATATATATATATATATACACACTAAATACATCTTTTCAGCCAAGCTTTTTAGCTATTTAGTAGTTTTATGGGTACTGTAATTTGAACGTTTTATATGTTTTTAAGTTAAATTACAAATAATTTGTTTCTTTTTAAATTATGTGTGATCTTTCAACAGGTTACAAAATGTTTTACTGCTTGATGAGGTTGCACTCGATCGATACACATATCATGGAGAATATGGTTTTGCTTTCTGCTGGTTTTAGCACTATCCTGTGGCATATTTGACTGTTTTGGTTAATATACCTTTCATGCAAAATATTTAATATTTAAAATATTTTCATGTTTCCAGTCAGTGTATGTACACTTTTAGTTCTTGCTCTGTGCTTGCTGTGTGACATCATCATTATTTATTAGCATTGTATATCACTTTTCAATGGCCTCTGTGGGCTTCCCAGAAGCAACTGGTGGGCCACTGTGTGAAACAGGATGCTGGACTAGATAGGCCTTGGGCCTGATCCAGCAGGGCTATTCTTATGTTCTAAAATGTTCTGAAAGTGGTTTACATTAGACAGATAAAATAAAATAGATTCCCTGTCCTCAAAGCCAACTATCTTTACAGGATAAGAACAAGAAAGTAAGGATCAATTCAAATTAAATAAAACTTAAGATAATAGGGAGTTAATTATTTATTTTATTTAATAAAAGAAAACTTAAATTTATATTATTTTATTTTATTACTTAACACAAAAATACTATTTTGTTGTTATAGGCCCCTTTTAACCACCAATTACTATTTTTTTTTTAAGGAGAGAAAGGAAATTTTGAGAGCTAAATGGACCTATGGTATGTCAGATGGCAGATTCCTATGTTCCTGTGTTCCACCTTAAAAATGGAAGCAAAAAGAAGTGTATTATATATCTGATATGGTATTAAAAGCTGCTGCTGGCCAATTTCATAGGAACATAGGAAGATGCTGTATACTGAATCAGACCATTGGTCCATCTAGCTCAGTATTGTCTATACAGCCTGTAAGTGGCTTCTCTAAGGGTGCAGGCAGGAATCTCTCTCAGCCCTATCTTGGAGAAGCCAGGGAGGGAAACTTGAAACCTTCTGCTCTTCCCAGAGCAGCTCCATCCCCTAAGGGGAATATCTTACCATGCTCACACATCAAGTCTCCCATTCAAATGCAACCAGGACAGATCCTGCTTAGCTAGGGGAACATGTCATGATTGCTACCACCAGACCAGCTCTGCTAAGCATATTTATGGTGCTTGGTAATGAATAAATAGTTCCAGAGTTTATTAATAAGATGCAGAAGAAGGGAGGTCTGGGTTTTTGTTTTGTTTTTTAAGTAAGTGTGTGTGTGTGTGTGTGTGTGTGTGTGTGTGTGTGTGTGTGTGTGAGATAGAGAGAGAGGGGGGCGGGGGGGGAGGTGTGCACACTGCCTTGAAACTGCCGCCAAAAACTGTTTCCACTCACAGATGATAAAAATTAGAGGGAACACTGCCCCCACCCCATGCACTGAACAGCCTCCCTTACTCCCTCTCCCACAACGCTCACGGTTACCATGGGCGTATGAAGAGGACCATCTTTATTTAGTTGGGGGAGAGTAACTGGCCCTATCCACTTCCAGCACAGTACCTCGAGTGACTGTTGCTGGTGTTGATCTTATGTTTCTTTTTAGAATGTGAGCCCTTCAGGGAAAAGGATCCATCTTATTTATTTCTTATTTCTCTATGTAAATCACTTTGGAAACTTTTGTTGAAAAGTGGTATATAAATATTTGTTGTTGTTTTATAATCTATTACTAACATTTGAGAACAGATTAACAAATAACGTCTTTTCTATGTGTATCAAGGCAATTTTATTGGAGCAAAGTACAAAACCATTATTTTATTATGCTGGCATATTACACTAACGTGATGTGACATGGGATGCGACATGGATATTGATGGTGATGGGTGGGGAGTGTGCAGCAGCAAACAAGGACTCAAAGGACCAACATGCATTTTTTTTTAAAAAATGCCTTATCCTATAACCTGCCCCTACAGGTTCTGCCCAGGGAAAGAACCGAACACTCAACAGAATCAACGGAACTTGGGCCAGCATTTGACAGATCTGTACTTGAGACTAGTTCGGTGTGAATTCAAAAGCATCAACAAATGGTTATTTTCTGCTTTTAAAAGTCCATTTTATGGATTATTTTGAACTAGTATTGAAGCAGAACCTGAAAATAAGTAGGCCTGCTTCAGACAACGCAGAGTCTTGAAAAAAGGACAACATAAACGTTTATGAAGATGGGATCTAAAAGACTGGAGAGTGTGACTACAATACCATAAGTAAAAATCCGACTTGATGCAGCTTCTGAAAGCATGACTACTCCAGTGTGTACAATGTGGATATCAGTGTAAACAAATCTCAAAATATTTTAAGAAAACTCTAGTATGTCTTTAGTTTATAGCAAGAATCCAAGGGCAATTACCAGCAAGCAAATTATCTACATATGCCATATGCAATGATATGTACCAGATATCTTTCTTTTGACACACTACAATCAGTACATCAGGAGAGCTGACACCACAGTCAGGGGTGCTCTGCTATTATAAGCCAGCCAGAAAATCTTAACACAAAAGCAGTTATCCAAAGTGACAGAATGGAGCATAAAGATTTTATTTTTTTTAATGGGATTTATCTATCAAAGGACAAGTCTATCCAGAAAGGAACACTTTAAAAATTAATTACACTTTTTTTTTCAAATTTAGTGAACAGCATCCTCCCCAAGTGCTCTTAGAATATCAAGTAATCCAAAAACTTTAGGTTTAAAATGGGAGTTAAGCTGCTTTACATTTTCACTCGTGCCCTAAAAAGAATGGAAATTGCAAGTTAAGGTGCCCACCTTAACTCCCGCACTATATAAGCTGTAAAGACTTTGTACAGTCTGGTATATGATGATGGCTTTATAAATGAGCCTCCATGCAGCTACACTCTGCCTTGGTCTTTCAGTTGGACTTTGGGCTGGGGAGGAATGCATCCACGCAGACATTTAACAGGTGCAGCTTCCCTAATCACTTCCTAAAGATGCCCCTGATGAATTTCTGCCTGATGCATCTCTGATCAAGGCAAAGTGTGGGTGCATGGAGCCTCATTTATAAAGCCATCATCATATACCAGACTGTACAAAGTCTTTACAGATTATATGGCGCAGAAGTTAAGATGGGCACCTTAACTTCCAATTTCCATTCTTTCTAAGGCATGAGTGAAAATGTAAACCAGTTTAACTCTCATTTAAACCGAAGGGTTTTTTTAAAAAAATTATTCAATTCCCAGGTGTTTTAATGAAGGAAATCTGATTAGACACTATGGAGAACAGCTTACTCAACCATAAGATAGAATTTCCTGATGCTGAACACCAAAAACTTGGCAAAACCTTCAACTCAGATAAAGTCATACTCCCTCCTCCATGCTGCCTGAAATAACACAAGTAAATGAACTTAGTGGATTCAGTAATAGTGACAGTGTATTCCCACCTCATGATTATTCAGCAGTGAATAATCAGCAGTGATTATAATCTGAATAATCAGATTATTCAGCAGTGAATAATCAGCAGATTATTCAGGACTTCTGAATAATCAGATTATTCAGCAGTGAATAATAAACAAACAAGAAAAAGGTAATTTCTGTTCACTTTAAATCTGTACTTCATGTTTTCCTTTTTGTCACACGCACACGCACGCACACACACACACACACACACACACACACACACACACCATGCTTTAACTACAGATAATCTTCCCAGAAATTTCCCATAAACCTCACAGTTCTCCTGCTTTATTTAATTCCCTTCAGGTGTTATCGGCAAAATGGTGTAATAGCTGTACACAAGTGACGTAGCCATTCACACACATACACACACACCAAACACAAACACACCCTCACGTGTCCCAGAGTGCTCCTCCTCAGCCTGGGTCCCTGCAAGCTGCCCCACCCCCAGGCTTCAGATGGTCTCCGCGCATGTGCAGAGTCTGCACAATGTGTGGAAGCCATCTGAGCCCTGGTGGCGGAGGCTGGGGCAGCTGGAAGGGAACCCTGGCTTGCCAGGGTGAGGCACACGCCTGGGTGAGGGGTATGTGCCGGACCGGAGCAGTGAGCTGGGGCAGCAGGGTTGGGGCAGCTGGGTCAGGCCAGCTGAAGGGGCAGAGCAATGTGTCAGCCACCATGTTTATTGTGGGCAGAGCTGTGGGCACTGTAACCTCAAACATGCTCAGTGTGGATGGTATAAAGAGGCGGGCTGGACGCCCTTCGCCGGTTCCAGGATGACTGCTGTGCAGACAATCATCCTCAGCATGATGAGTAAAGGTGAGTTCCAAGGTGGGGTTTTTTTTGTTTATTTTTTTAAAGTAACAACTGAAGGCTATTGGAGCAAAGATGGTTGGAAGGGTCTTATGGATTGCAATGGATCAGTGGTTATGGGTAAGCAACCTGTTTATCTGGATCGTGATTTGTTGGAATCCATAAGAATGGGTGTTTAGCCAGTTGCTTGAGGTGGAGGGTGCAGTACCAACATCTTTTTCAACACACTTCTCCAGAAGTTAGCCTCCGTTGCAGAGCAAAGGTCAATAGCATAATATCTCACAAAGGGTAACTCTGAAGACAAGGTAGCCACTTTGCAGATGTCATGAAAGGTAATTCCCGACAAGTGAGCCGCTGAAGCAGCATAGGCCCTTGTAGAGTGATCCCTGATGCACTTTGAGGGCTCTACCTTTTGGATTTTGTAGGCTAATAATATCAGCTCTACTAGCCAGTGGGAGAGGCATTGCCTAGAAACACATTAGCCCCTGGTGGCGCAGTGGTAAAACTGCTGCCCTGTAACCAGAAGGTTACAAGTTCATTCCTGACCAGGGGCTCAAGGTTGACTCAGCCTTCCATCCTTCCGAGGTCGGTAAAATGAGTACCCAGAATGTTGGGGGCAATATGCTAAAAATCATTGTAAACCGCTTAGAGAAGTCCGGCTATAGAGCGGTATATAAATGTAAGTGCTATCGCTATTGCTAGAAACACATTACCCCTTTGTCTGTCCTTTGTAGGATACAAACAGACATTTAGTAAGTCTGAATGGCTTAGTACATTCCAAATAATATAAGAGAGATCTTCTGATGTCTAATGTGTGCATAGAGGAGTGGAGGGGCCTCTGAAAAAGGTGGGTAGGATAATGAATTGGTTTAAGTGGAAGTCTAAATTCAGGAACCCGTGGTCCATAGGCAGGACCACCTTGTCTGGGTAAAATTTAATAATTGATATATCTATCCTTAGTGCAGTTAACACACCCACCCTTCAAGATGTGGTGATAGCCACAAGAAAAGCAGCTTTTAAAGTTATCATTTTTAGAGATGCTGAGTTCATGGGTTCAAAGGGCTCTAGTGTCAAGGCCAAAAGCACCAGTGATATATTCCACTGGGAGACCGGTTGTCTAATTGGCGGGTACAGATTGTTCAGGCCTTTCAGAAATCCCTTGCAACTTGGGTGAGTGATCAGGGTGTTCCCATCCCAACCTGAGTGTTCTGAAGATAAGGCAGCCAGATGGACTTTAATGGACACATTAGCCAAACCTCCAGATTTCAGTGAGGTTAAGTAAAGTAGGATTTGTCATATGGAGGCGTCTTTAGGTCTAAACCCCTTGTCTGCTGCATATATTCTGACCGTCTCCACTTGCTGGCATAGTTTGACCTAGTGGATGGTTTTCTTTTGTTTAACAACATTATATTCAGAAGTCTATCAGGCACAGGGACGGAGTGGCCACGTCTGGATGGAGCACTAGACCTTGGTCTCAAGACAAGAGATCTGGGAGCTGTGGCAGCTGTTGGTACCTGTGGCGAGACAGTTTTAGTACCGATAGAAACAAAGATTGGCAGGGCCACCACAGTGTTATGAGGATGCCCGACAACGATTTCACTAACAATCTAGCCACGACTCTGCCAATTAATGGTTGCAATGGAAACATGTAGGGTGTTTCCCTGGTCCAGTCTAGCTGAAACGGGTTGCCCACCCTGGAACAAAACCGATTGCATTTGGTATTCCTCGCCATTGCAAAGAGGTCTATTGTAGGGTGAGCCAAAGCTCTGAATTGTGGTTGCAAAACTTTCTCGTGGATCTCCCACTTATGTTGTTGATGTCAAGGAAATGACTTGCTGAGGTTGTCCGCAAGAACATTGACCGTTCCCTTTTATGGATAGCAATTGGATGTATCTGGTTGCAGATGCACCAGTGCCAGAATTCAAGGCTCAGTGCACAGAGAGACATTGAGACTGCCCCGCCCCGTCAATTTATATAAGCAATGGCTGTGGTATTGTCGAGTTGTATTTGGACCACTTGACCTTTTAACAGGGGTAGGAAGGCCTTCACTCCCAAGAATACTGCTAGGCATTCTAAGAAATTTATATGTAACTTCCCTTTCTGCGGGGTCCAGTGGCCCTGCACTGTGTGGGCATTGCAATATGCCCCCATCGGGTTAGTGAGGCATCTGCCATGACCCATATCTTTTGTACTGGTAAGGGTACACTGGAAGGGCACACCATGTAGGATGTGGTGTTGCTTTGTCCACCAATCGAGTGAACGCAGAATCTGGAAGGGCACTCTGAGCAGACGATTCTGAATGTCCATGTTGTGTTCAAAGACCAAAAGGAACCACAATTACAGTTTCCTCATCTTTAATCTTGTGTATGGAACTGCTGATTTGCAGGATGACATGAGTCCCAGAAGACGTTGGATATGATGAGCTCGTTGTTCTGGATGATCCTGGAAATCCAATACCAGCTCCTTGATGGCATTGTAACAGTCTATTGGTAAGTAAACCATCTCATTTCCATGTCTAATATTGCCCCAATGTATTCTATGGACCTCTCTGGTTCCAAGCGCAACTTTTCCCAATTTATTTGGATGCCCAGCTTCTGTAGGAGAGATAGTATGCACAATGTTTGAGAATGTAACTCTTCTTGGGTTTCTGAAGCCATGGGAAAACTGTTGTCCCCATAGTCCTCAGGTGTGCTGCTATTACGGCCATGCACTTTGTAAATACTCACAGTGCGGTAGACAGTCTGAAGGGTAATACCGTATATTGGTACACAGACTCTACTACTGTAAAGTGTAGGTACTTCCAATGGTCTTCCCTGATACTGATGTGGAAGTATGCATCTTTTAGATCCAGCATTGTAAGCCATCACTCCTGGTAAAGGAGTGGCAGTATATCTTGCAACACTATAATTCTGAACTTTTTTGTACATGCAAACTTGTTCAAGTGACGCAAGTCCATGATCGGGCAGATCCCCCTCATCCCTCTTGGGGATTTGAAAGTATCTGAATCTGTCCCTTCTCCATATCCACTGCACAAGACCTATCACCCTTTTCCCAGCAGCTCCTTGATTTCTTCTTCCAATGGAGGTGTCACCTTTGTGAAGTGCACACCTGTGAAGGACAGCAAAGTCTTGAATTCTATTGCATACCCCACCAAGATGATCTTGAGGACCCATCGGTCCACTGTTATGTGGTGCCATAACAGTGGCATGCCAGTTTGATGGTACTGGCATATGATGATGGTTGGTACACTTGATGGTCGGAATCTACAAGAAGGCGATCGTGTTGGTGCAGTGGACTTACATGGACTCAAAAGATGCTGGTTTTGAGTGTCAGCTTGTTTCCTTTGGCTTTGGTTGCTCTTGTTCTTTTGATGGAATGGGCGTTTGTTGTAGGGGTGATATTTTTCGAAGTCCCTAGGTTCTTGTTGGAAATATGGTCTTTGTTTCTGGTAGGACTTAAACCTCGTATGTGTACAAGTAGAGGTGGGTGGGGCAGTGAAGGTCTTAGTGTATTCTGTTTTTTTAAAAAAAATTTCCATGGTTTGGTCTGTATCCTCACAAAATAAGCCTTTCCCATCAAAGGGCAGACCTTCGATTTTGTCTTTCATATCGTCTTGAAGAAGAGATGGCTGCTGTCATAGCCCTGGATTCTGTTTCTGCAAGATGCTTGGCAGTGCTAACCTGTTATCGTAGTATCTGAAAAGAGCTGACTGAATTCCTCTGAGGAGAGCTTGTCTATTTCTTAGTGTAAGATTTCCCACAGCGAGTGGTTGTATTTTGCCATGCAGGTGGAGTAGTTGGCAATCTTTATTGATAGACAAGCAGTCATGTACACCTTCCTACCCATCACATCCAATTTTCTTCCTTCCTTATCTGCAGGGGTGGTGTGCCTACATGCGGATTTGGACAATGTTGTGCAGTCAATGAATAGCGAATTTGGAAGAGGATGTTTTAGCAGGTAAGCAGTGTCTTCCTCCTGGACCTGGTACAATCCTTCTAAATACTTAGATGTGGGCGTAGATGTAATGATGACCACACAAGCCATCTTAGAAGCTCTAGAGATGATTGGTAGCAAAGGGAGGGCCGTTCTTCCCTCAGGCAAGCTTTCATTGCATCCCAATTAATCGCTTTGACAGTATCCCATTATGTCTATAATATTGCACCATGGAATTATTGAGTCTCATTACAATACTGGGTTTGTCCAGAATTACTGGGCTTAACCGCCAAAATGGCGAGAATTTTTGAGCCTTCATGAGCTTGAATGATGCCTAAAGATGCCTGGGCATGATCTGATAGTCCTATAAATCCATTATCACCAGAGATTATTGAAAATTTTGAGATATCAGTAATTAAGATATTATCAATTCTTGTATAATTTTTGAATCTAGAGGGAAAGTACGTATAATTCCTGGCTGAGGGATTAATCTTCCTCCAAACATCTACAAATGAAAATTTGTTTAACAGTGTTCCTAACGAGGAGACTTGCCTCCCCCCATATAATCTGGAGACTGTACTTTTATCCCGTCTATAGTCAACAATCAGATTCAAGTCTCCACCCACAATGGCATAGCCGCCACAGATATTCCTCAATTTAGATAACATATTATGGAGAAAGTTGAGTTGCTTTTGGTCTGGACTGTAAATTGATGCAACCGTGAACATCCTGTTATTAAATCTGCCCTTAATGAAAACAAACCGCCCCTTCGGATCTTTCTTAATTTTAACCTGCTGTAGCTTGAAAGAGCTAGCTAATAAGATGGCTACTCCCCTGGCTCTAGCTTAATCAATAGAAACAAATTTTTGCCCTAATAAAGGGTGGGTAAAAGTATCCTCCTTGTTATGTTCCCATCCGTGAGTCTCCTGCAGCATAGTGATTGTTGGATTTTCTTTAAGGATTGCATTTAATACTCTCTTTCTTTTAATTGGGTCACCCTTAGCCCTGACATTATAGGTTGAACCAATTCAACAAGGAGCTGGAGCAACCAGAGGTGTGATCGCTACTGTGGTCGAAAAGAACTGACGAAAGGTGTCCAGTCTGCCTTTTTATACCATCCACACTGAACACGCGAGGTGGAGTCTGGAAGCTGAGAGGAGCTAGAGCACTCAGCCGCAAGGTCCCTGTGCAGGACCCGGCCCCATTCTTATGGATTCCAACGGATCATGATCCAAATCCCTAGTATTATTGATCCTGAAGGAGCCCAGAAAGAGGGTTAATGCACTGCAGAGAGGGGCCCATTTGCTGAAGGCTGAACCACACAATATCAGAACAAGTGCAGCCACCATGACAGCGGTCCACATGTTGTGCAGCGTAATGCAGATGGTGCCGATCTGCCTGTTCTACTGTGGGCTCCTAATGAAGTGCTGGCAATCAAGAATACTTAAAGCAGCGTGCTTGCAATCTGGAAGTACTACTTAGATTGGAAACACTTCATTGAAAGTCAAGGGGAAATAATTTCCAGGCACACCAACCATCCACATATGGAAGAAAGTAAGGAATGAACTATGAAAGTCTCCCAAGCAAGGGCTAAATCTGTTTCTGGCAGTTTCTTGGAAGAATCTGTTTTGCTCCTCCTCCTCGAGCACTTTTGCCAACTGCTAACTTGGCAAAGAGGCACCTTTCAATGTGGTGATTCTATTTATTTAGTAGTGGGAGAGTAACTGGCCCTATCCACCCCCAGCATAGTACTTCCAGTGACTGTTGCTGGTGTTTATCTTATGTTTCTTTTTAGATTGTGAGCACTTTGGGGACAGGGGTCCATCTTATCTTATTTATTTATTATTTCTCTGTAAACTGCCTTGAGCCATTTTTGGAAGGGCGGCATAGAACTCAAATAAATACATACATACATACATACATACATACATACATACATACATACATACTGCAGTCTGCTTATTTTGTCCCCTAGAACTTAATGAAAGTCACTGGGAAGGGACACTGCTTCTACCAGAAGAGTCCAACCCCACATTCCATTTCTTGGTAACAGTTTGACCATTTGAAGCAGAACCATGGAAGAGGTCTAGATAGAATAGCAATAAATCCACAATAAATGGTTTTCTTCCATTATACTTAAGTTCTAAGCATTATGTTACTAGTTTTCTTATGGAAATATCATGGAATTAAAATGAAAAAGATATTTTTGCCTTCTCACTAACTACACTGGCATTATACCTTAAAGCAGCAGGATAATCTAGATGGATTGCAGTCCTCAATTTAAATTTTAGTGCTGATGGAGATAATCTGAACCACAGCTGTACAAACATAAAAACCAGTCAGCTCCAATAAAACAATATAATAAAAGCCTCCCTTAAGGTCTTGATTAGCCTTGTAAACAGACAAGGGGACACGTCTTTGAATCAGGAAAGAGAGGCCGAGGGGCTTTCTTGGTTGTGAATCTTGGAGAGCCACAGCAAAACAACAGGCAAATGGACAAGCTCCATGCCTCTCTTTCTGCTCAGGGGGTCTCTCACAATCATCATTCAGCCAAGGCACGCAGAGTGTCTTGTACAAACCAGTAAGGAAAGACCCAGAGCAATCACAATTTTGGTTTGGCAACCAAGGCCAGCCAAAAGTTGGGACCTCACCCATGGAGCAAAGTAGCGGTCTTCCAGGACCATGTTTTGAATCCTGCTCAACAGGTAGGTGCAAAACCACTCTAAAACGCTGTACCCTGTTCCCAAACCTGACAAGTTGTTCAAAAGGATACCATGCTCAATAGTGCTAAATGCCACCAACAGACGCAAGAGAACTAGGAACACAACCACTACTGATCTGTTGGCCAAGGTTGTCAACCAGCACAGCCCAGTCATTTTCTATCCTGAGCCTGGGCCCCAAGTTTGAAGTGTTCAGAAAAATCAGCTTCACTACAACCCGCTTTTCCACCTTGCCTGCAGTGGGCTATTTGAACGGAACTATAGCTTTCCAGATTAGATTAATTATACAGTACTTTGAAGCAGCAGGATTCTTAACTCTGAGATACCCTTTCTCATTGTCATCGTTTTAGCCATTGGGGTCAGTTTTCTATTCCAGAATCCAACTAGGGTTTTAACACCATGGCTGTCAACAAAACCTGAAGAATCTCCAAGGGCATTCTGAAAACTATTTTGGCTGAATACATTCCCCAGTCACTCATACTGGAAGGCACCAAGACCCTAAGCTTCACCACGCAGCAGCTTGCAATGACAAATCGACAATTATGAGCCCCTCCACATCACACCGAGCAGTTCTATTCAATCTAAGTAGATCAAATCAAAACTATTCCCTCCTATATGTGCAGGTTCCAAAATGCACTGGCCCCAAGAACTCTTATTTCTTCGAAAAGATCAGCTTTGAGATGGATGTTGACATTTCCTATGGTCAAAAGTATAGAAGACTACAATGCTATGACTACCCCAGTAGCTGAATTAGGGAATCAACTAGGCAACGGGGGTTGGCGGCACACGGTATGATTCTCAGTTTATCCAAAGTGCCCAACACCCCCCACCCACATACACACGGTATGACAGATACCTGTAGAAAGAAAGGGAACTTCCTTCAAATCCACCACCCATTCACTCACTGTGGGCACGACAGAATCCAGACAGACTCTGAACTGGCAGCAAACACAACAAACTATTTTCTAAATTGGGGAGGAATAGCTAGCTCTTTTGAGCCCCAGATTCAAGCCTCACTAAGCAGGTCTCACCCATCACTAACAATTAACAGTACTCGTCTATCAGTTATAATTAATTATGAAGTTTTGAATACAGGCAAGTTCATGGTAGTTTATTTAATCTTATTTTAAAGTTAAGGATTAGCAACCAAGCAGTTGTAGAAGACTCCTTGCCTGAGGGCATCTAGACATGCACCTAAACACACTTTTAAGAGGCCTGTTTAGCACCAGTAGCACTTTTTTCATTAAAAGAAGGGGGAGGCGGCCCTGATCCAGACTGTGGCATGCAGGGAAGGGAAAGTTAGTTACTTCCCTCATGCCATTTTCTTGTTGAAAATCCATTCTAAGCAGCTATTTGCCCCCCAAAACAATTATCTGCAGCAGTCATGATATTGGGGGACGATATAGCTTCCCTCTTCCTGCGGTCTCAGACAGAACTGGTTCCCCTGCAGCTGTTTTTATTGGAAAAGAGAGATTATTTCAGCAGTAAACTCATTTCTTCAAAGCACATTTAGACATGTGTTGATCTTGACATTGAGACAATTGGGCTAAAAACATGCTGCCAGCTATACCGTACCTGTATAGATAATTAGATTACCCATTGGACCAGATCACGATAGGGCAACTCATGATGCCCATCTATATCCTTTTTAACTCAAAAAACACCAGCATCACTGCACACAAACACAAACCACCGTTGTGTAATATTAACTGACAATAATAAGATGCATCCATTTAAATTGTGAATGAACAAATTAGTCCCATTTTGTTAAGAAAAAAGTAAAACTTCTTACTTTTTAAATATGCAAACAATAACATTACCTTCATGTACTGTTATTCCGCAGTTGTCACACTGGATTATTTCATCAGCGTCTTCACTATTATCCCCAAGACAAACACAGCAAATCATAATATGATCCATTTTCTGGGAGCTCCAATTTTGAGACTTCTCAAGAATCAGCGAGTCCTATCATTGAAAAGTTAAAGAGCACTAGTTATATTGGAAGAGGCATTACAAGGGCTTAGATTTGTTTTGTGTATGCAACCTATCTTATATGCAACAGTAAACCTATTGAACTAGCTTTGTTCTTCAGTCATTTTACTTATCAATCTATTCTACAAAAATCATAATGCGTCTTCTCACAAAAATAATGTGCTTCTACAAATGTTAATTTACTTAAAACAAAATGTTCACTCACTCAAATCAGCATAAAGTGACTGATGCTTTAACTCATTTCATTATACTCCTTTAAGACCTTCAGATTTATTAAGTACACAAGGTATCTGTTTTTATGTAATACATTTGAAGCTTTTAAAGGAATACTTGGGAATCACCTTAAATATGCATATTGCATCGCCAGCTTATCATTCCCTTATTTTATTTTATTTTATTTTATTTATATTCTAAGGCCATTCCTCCCATGCTCAAACTGTTCCTTGGCAACTGAACCCTTTATTTAGCACTGCAAGACTGCAAAGTCCTTCCTAACAATGTTTGATCTGGGAAACCATCCAGGGAACCTTCCAAATCTTGGGGCACAGTAGACACAACACTGGCTCTTTAAAGCAGTATGTTTGGAGTGAGGTTTGTAAAAGAAATGTGGAACAGAACCCACCCACTGTCCATCGCTCCAGCCATTTCTCTCCATTCCTGGCCCACAGAAGAATGCTCAGAGAATCCAAATGAGAAGAGATAGGGAATGGGCAGGTTCAGCATCTCTCTCCCATGCATTCTTATGCTGTTAAAGTAAAACCCACCTCCTACTATATATCTTCAAAGGATGGATATGTGAACGATGGTCATAGGAACACAGGAAGCACTTGCCTACTGAGTCAAACTACTGAACCATCTAGCTCCCTATTGTCTACTCTGACTGGAAGCAGCTCTCCAGGACTTCAGGTAGGACCTTTTCTCATTCCTAATTGGGGATGCCAGGGATTGAACCTGGGACCTTCTGTTTGCTAGGCAGATGCTCTACCACTGAGTTTATGGCTCCATTCAGGTTTGGTCCTAAACATGCTCACAACAGACTGACATACCCATCCTTTTTGTTTCTGCCATCACCCTTCTTCACCCCTTTATCCCCAAGATCCTACTCCATATCCTGTATGCTAAACACATTATGAAGCACCTTAAAGCAGATGTGCAACAAATGATCTCATCTCTTTCAGTCTCAGACCTCTATACCAATCCAAAATCTGTGGTGCTGCGCTGAACTCCTCATCACAATTGCCTTTTTAGCCACATTTTCAAATCTCACTGGGTGACCCTAGGCATGTCATTATCTCTCACTTCAACCTTTCTCTCTCCCAGGGCAGTTGTGAAGCTAAAATCAAGAACTCCTTGGAGCAAAAAAAGGATACACGTGTAATAAATATGGCACTCTCATCAGACAATATTGCAATATTGAACCAATCAAAAGTGACATCACATTGCTGAAGGTTTAAATTTTCAATCTAAAATTTGTATTTGTTCTAGCAAAACAATCTAGCAATAAATTGATTCAAAATATTATGGCCAGAAGCATGGGACTAGACTCATGAGTCAAAGGGGCTTTTAGACCAATTTCTTTCTCCCCCTCCAAACAGTAGACCCCATGCCACATTGCAATTTCTCTGCAAGCAGAGGGAAATGAATATGGTTTGCACTACTATAGACGTTGAAAGAAAAAAGTCAAAAATAGCAGCTGTAGCAAAAATGCAAAAGTCTAAACACAGTTTTCCAAGTGTCTGATGCATGAAATTAAAATTCTACTAGTAGACCCGGGCACAGAGCAGCTGCACCTCTAGTTGGGCTCAGCCATCCCCCCACTCCCATGCCGCCACCGCTGCCTCACCCCGAGGGGCCAGGGCCAGGCCATCCCGCCGCTGCAGCCTTCTGCTGCCACAGCCTCCTCCACCTCGCCATCCTCCTCCTTGGGGCTTCGCCCACCACCCATCCTCCTCCCACCGACCATCATCCTCTCACCCTCTTCCTCAGGGCAGCAGAGCTTTGCCCACTGCCCCAGCTCCTGGAGCGCGTTCCTCCCTCCCGCCCTTGCACATGTCACTCCCTCTGGGGCCGCCATTGGTCGCGGCTGCCGTGGAGGCGAAGCTTGCCACATCCCTACACATCCCCTCTACAGGAATTAGATAGATAGATAGATAGATAGATAGATAGAAGGCATTTTCAGTGCTTGCAGAATTCTATTGATAGATTCATGATGTCTTCAGTTTCCTAACTGAAATATTAAGGTTTCCCTTGGTTTCAGCTACTGTACAGTTCTTATTAACTGTACTTAACTGTTTCCTTAGGGATTATTCCCATTCCCCACAAACATCAGCAAAATGTCATTGCCACCAATACGGAAGCAATGGCGATGACACAATATACTGAGGGGTTGGGTAATCAACTTTGCCATGTATAACTCCTGGTTCTTGGAGTAATCCAATTCAGATAATCTCTTCTTCCATGTTATACCCTCATACAACCATGACACAAAGAATACAATCATATACACTTAAGTAAATACAAAGTGAAAGTAGGGAATTTTTTAAACTAACAATTTAAGCTGACTTTTCAGTTTGAGAGAAGACATTTAATTTAATTTAATGTCATTACTATTATTCTTATTGTACATTGGTGCGTCTTAGTTTGGAAGACAAGAGGAGAAGGAAGAACTGTTCCAGAAACAAAAAAATAATCTCACACCAAGAAGTCTTTATCAGCAACTTAAAAAGTAGATCAATCCTGCCCATCTGATTTGTTATTCCAATAATCAGATACTAACCAGAGGATTTCACGTATCAGACTTATCACATATGCAGTTGAGTATAGTGGGTTTATTTCCATGTGAATGACTAGTTTGTTAATGGGTCACCTAAATCCACCCTTAGATTGATTTTGCCACATTATAAAAATGTTCCACAGCCTACTGAAAGAATCAATAGCACTGGTAGAGATATAGGGGCTTTCATTACCCCTCCAGTCTGTTGCTTTGGGGTGATTAAAAAACATCTTTTCTAAGAGCTGACTGTAGTTGCTAGAGTGAAAGGATTAGCAGTTGTTAAAGACTGGGATATTTCATTGCCATTTCCAAGAAAGGTAGCACCAGTGGAGAGGAAGAAATATCAATAGCAAATGCATCTGGTAGTTTCTATGAGAAAGCTTGAAACTGGAGAAATTAAGTGGAGGCATTTGATGACCACCACTACAACTATGAATGGGATGAGAGTCAAAAGTGCCAAAGAATGAAATATTGCTGCTGCTAAAAGCAAGAAGAAATAGAGCTGTGTTTTCCACTGTAAGGTCTGGAGGCCAGTGGTGGCCTCCATCAACCCTAAGTGCAGCTCCTCAATTGTTCGTTTGGCCTTTGGGACGCTTCGGCCAAAGCTGAATGTTCTGTACAGTTCATCTGGCACCATGTGAAGATGACCATTCAAAGTGCTGTACTTGTCAAGAACTGAGGGGGGGGGGGCTCCTTTAATGGAAAACAGAGCCCTCATGAGCCCCTGCACCATCTTGAAAGGTGTGCGGAGAATACTGCGAAGTGTAGCCCTTTCCAGTGCTTTCCTCCTGGAGTGCTAAAGAGAGAGCACCATCTCTCTTAAAGGGTCCTCCCAGCATTGAGAAAAGTACAGTCCTATGTGGAGGTCAGCACAGTGGGAAATGGCTCCTGCATAGAAGTTTTTCGCCAAAGTGGCCCCCAAATAATGAAGACCACTGAAATGGAGACAAGACAAAGATACAACTGCCAAGCACTACTCCGGAGTGAGCAGTTTATGATACAGTACATTCAAACAACAACGCCAAGAATTCTGCTGGGCTAATGTGAGCCCCTTGTATGAGCCTGGACCCGGCCATTGACTTTAAGATGCCAGACAGCACCTAGGTTTTAATAGGGACTATATTTTCAACTGAACATGAGCTGGAGGGCCATCACCATTGGCTCTGTACATTCAAGTCACAGGCAAAGAAATAAAATAAATGGCTCTTTAACTTCTGCTCCTTGCTGTGAACACTAAAGAGGCTTTAGCAGGATCCCTTACTTCAGATACCACACCTACTCACTACTCTCTCCCTGTATTTCACACTGCACACACTATAAAGGAGATTCATCAAAACCAAAAGACTTTCGGGGCCCCATTTGGCTCTCATGCATTCAGTTGCCAACTCTAAAAATGATTATTCAACGATTATTTACATTGTTGTAGTCCACTAAGGTAACCATTCTAAGTGAATGAAACCCCCGTGAAAAGCTTTGAACTACCTTTCTCTCTGGCATATCCAACGTTGGGGATTTAAAGCAAAACATATGTATAATTTTTATTTATTTATTTATTTATTTTTATTAGAGAAGTGACTGGCCCAGCAAGTATCATGGCTGAATGGGGATTTAAACTTGGGTCCTAGTGCAGCACTCTAAATGAGCAGTACATTACTTCTAGGCCCAAAATGAAGATGCAAGAAACTCAGCTTCCCTATGCCAGAATAAGATATTACCAATCAGGCTCAGAGACTAGCCTTATTGTATCTGCCACAGCAGGGTTGGCCTTGTTGCATTTCTCCATTTGACTTCTGTTAATTACTTTGACACTGCTTCAGATACAATTTTTACTGTATGTTATTGAAAACTGAGAGAAGATATAGTGTTATTGAAGATACAGTGTTATATAGTGTCAAGTGTCATTGAGAGAAGATATAGTGTTATTGTTATTGAAAACTGAGAGAAGATATAGTGAGGATATATCAAGTAGAACATCTAAAGTGTCATTATAAGAACAGCCAACCAGTGTTCCCTCCAACAGAAAATCCCAGATGTTGTTGACTACAACTCCCAGAATCCTCAGCAAAAGCCCACTGCAACTTGGGATTCTGGAAGCTGTAGTTAACATCTGAGATTCCCTCTTACAGGGAACACTGGAGTCCACAGTATATACAAATTCCTAATATGCACTACAATGTTCAAAGATTTAGCCATTAGAACACTACAATAACTTATAATATATATTGTGATTAGCACCACACACACACACACACACACACACACACACACACACACACACACACACACAGAGGTTTCTACATTGCTGAGGGATTAATAAGACTTTCACAATACAGTACAGTACTAGCAAAATGCTATAGAAGCCTTTACACTGATAGGCACTAAAATCATTACAAAAATTGCTCACAAATTATCATTTTATGCAAAGGTCCTGATCCAGAGAAAGTTAATCACATGATATTCCAAACATTTTAATGAAAATGAGTAGAGCAGGTAGAAAAATAATGATATAATTATAATATTAACTAGGTAATGCTGTGCATAGTGGGATAGTTTTTATTTACCTCTAGCACTTCATTTTATTTGATAGGGCAACTGGGCCTATCCACCCCCAGCACAGCATCCCTCCAGTGGCTGTTGCTGGTGTCTCAAGTTTCTTTTTTAGATTGTGAGCCCTTTGGAGGACAGGGAGCCATTTAATTAATTTGTTTATATCTATGTAAACCGCTTTGGGAACTTTTGTTGAAAAGCAGTATATACATATTCATCATATGTGTCATATTCAATATTCAAAAGATTAAAATAAAAATAAAACTTTATAAAAATCTTTATAAAATAAAGATTAAAATAAAACATACAACAAATGTATGTCACCAAGACACATTAAACATCTAGTTATTGGTTACAAAGAATTGTTTTAAGTTACATTCCATTCTCTCTATCAGTGCCTTCAAATGGAACATCATTATTTTTAGACAGATAGATCTTTATTATGGTGAAAGTTCACAACAATTACAGTTCATAGCATACAGTCAGTATAGTCAATGAAACTAACCACATTTAGTTAAAGAACAGTTCACCTAATAAGGTAAATGTCTTTGCCTAACCAACTGTGGGAGACTTAACCATTACTTGATGGATTTCATATGCAATAGTGCACAATTTAGCAACACAGAAAGTAACAGAAGCACTCTTATCAGCAAAAAGATATGTTACATAAAATTCAAAGGATCTTCCCGGTAAACCTGTTAAAAGGGGTAAAACCAATTTACTGCATGGAGTACTATATGTGAAGTAAAATATGCGCCACATCTTCCACTTCTCCTGAATCGCAGGAGTGCCTGCAGAGATAAGGTATCTTTTTATATATCTGCTCTCCAGCTATGCCAATGGAAAAAACAGTGAGACAGGCCAGGGTAAAAACTCTTCGATGTGTTGGGCATGTCAAGTTTGTAAGATAACTTGCTGGGGACAGAGAAGAGGATACCCACCAATTCTTAATGCAAGCGGGGAGTTTATTTCTCTCCTCCTGCATTTCAACATCTAAAATACACTGCTCCAATATTCTTTTTGTTCCCCTAGGAATTAAGAATTCAGAGGTGAGTCCAAGCGTCAGAAGTTTTCCCTTCAGCTTTAACAACACATTGAGTGGGACTGGTCCTCCAAAACTAGAGGAGCCACTTGGATCAAAATTTTGATCCAGTCTTAACCAGTATTTAAATACTGCCATCCACACTCTGGACTCCACCTTGCTTACTCCTGCCTCCAGCCTAAGGGTATAATTCAGGGGTGTAGGTATAATTGAGCAAAAGGGTTCAAAGAACCTGGGCCCCCAGCTCCTGAGGGGCCCCATAGCTCCTGGTACAATTAGATACGCCTGTGGATTCTTGGAGAAATTAGATATTTAGTTGGAATAACTTCTAAGGGGCAAAATTTGAATAAGGTCCCAACTGAACTCCAAAAAAACAACTGAGCCAAAGATTTAGCCTGAAACAACCAAACAGCTGCTGAAACAGTGTCCCCCACCCCTCCCCAGACCAATAAAATCTCAGAATCGCAGTGGTACTTCGCTCCAGTTTATAATACAGATGCACTTCTCTATATAATACAGATGCACTTTTCTCCCCTCAGAAGGTTGAAACACCACTTCCATGTACTTAAAGCACTTAACCTGTTCAATTGCATTTCCATTAATTTTACACTTTTGTAAATTTACACTTATGTAATTTTGCACTTATGTCAGTTAGGTCCCTTAGCGAAAGCCATTACTTTGGTTTTCTGATAATTTATTGATAAACTATCTTCTAAACAAAACTGGGTATACACTTTTAATGCTCCCCTAAGACCTATAGATGATAAAGAAAAATTACTGCTTCACCTGCATAGAGAAGTATAGACACTGATCTTCTTACTAACTTAGGAGTGTGCATGTCTGCCCTGTTCAAATATTTATTTTTATTTATTTATTTTTGCATTTTTATACCGCCTTTCATTAAAAGATAGGCCCAAGGCGGTTTACAAAAGTTAAAAACATACAATAAAAACATCATGCTAAAAGTATAAAAACATATAAAAACAGGCATAAAACAATACAAAAATACTGAACAAGTGAATATAAAAATTAAATAACGGGAGCTAAAACACAAAATTTGACACTGATACCTGTGGAGATTGAATTTGAAAGGTCACCAATGGGATTACATCTCACACAGAGAGAAATATTACTATGTAATTTATAGATCAATAGTAATAAGTGCTTATCAATCGAGGTTGCCCTATGCTTTGCCCATAACAGACCTCTTGAGATAGAATCGAAGGTGAATTTAAAATCAATAATGGCAGCATATAATGATGAACCAGGTTTACTGCCATATTTTTCTACAAGATGCTAAAATACTAAACTTTGATCTATCAGAGCAGCCAGCAATAAAGCCAGCCTGCTCTTTGACGAGAACTGATTTAGGTATTTACCTTCCTAGGTGAGAAAATAATAATCAGTCAGGGTTGGGCATTTGACTAGTAAAAAAAGAAACCCTGGTCAATTGAATATTTTAAAAACAATGCTCAAGCATTGTGATAATGACTACAGGTAAAGTGTGCCGTTAAGCCGATTTCAACTCCTAGAGCCCACAGAGCCTTGTGGTTTTCTTTGGTAGTATACAGGATGGGTTTACCATTGCCTCCTCCCATGCAATATGAGATGATGCCTTTCAGTATCTTCCTATATCATTATTCTATATACCCGCGCAGTATGAGATGATGCCTTTCAGTATCTTCCTATATCATACTAGCGGGGATTTGAACCAGCAACTTTCTGCTTGTTAGCAAGCATTTCCCCACTGCACCTAAATGACTAAGACTGAGTAAATAACTTTGATGAACAGGTTTGATACTTGTGCTAATTACTAATACAAATTCATGGCCTCTTATTGTAGAACAATGAATGACTTCAAAACTTTCTAAACTGGAGTCCAATTCCTCACAGCAGCTTTAGAGATCAGCCAAATCACATGGAAGGGGATAGTCCCTGGTTCCAGCAGCAAGCAAGATGGAATCACGAAACGAACACTCCTAGGCAGTGACCTTTCCCACTGATGACCGCTTGTGTTCCAGCTGGGAGATTATAGTAAAAGGCTAACAGAAGCTTTGCTATGCTGCTAGGATTGCCCCCGACTGCTGCAGGGCTAGAGGTGAGGGTACCCTCAGTTCTGCTTTTGCTAACAAATGATACGTTGACGAGATTTTAAAAGTAGGCTGCCACCACAGTGATATTCTCAGCATCATGGCATATCTGATTATTGTCAAACAACAAGTGGTCAATTGACAATATCTGATTGGTTAACTGATTAGCATGCCAACCCTACATTTAGTGCCCCTTCTGACATGGCACTTTTCTACTTGTAGATTGTCTCTACTTCTAGGGGAGCAGGCATTAAAATGGCTACACATGTATGTCTAGTGCATACATCTAATGGTCTTAGCTGAGATCATATCAGAGTGAATGGGACCAAGTTTCAATTTCTGAGATCTATTTTAACCCAAATAAGTTCTCCTTCAAGTTCGGGGAAGAGTAGTTTGTGTCAGGAAAATATGAAACACCTAAATCACTCCATTCTGGAAGAAAAGGAACAGTATCTATGATACATTACTAAAAGTGAGAATTAGGAGAATTGCATTGCAGTGGACTCTGAGGACTGAACTAGCAAGATTCAGTACCAACAGTCATTTGCAGAATGAAAACACCTTAGAATTGTGATGAATTCAGTGCAATTAATCTCTCTGGTCTTCATTTTCATCATTCCTTTAAGCAGAACAGAGATATAGTTTACAATCCAAAGCAATAATATACATGCCCAGCCAGAATTATCTGTGAATGTTTCATTGAAGCAGTCCCCATAGAAACAATAGAAGGCTGCAGCTCCATTTTTAAAACCAGCTTCTGAGCTCAGTAGCAAGAAATGCTGCCATGAAAAATTCAAAGCCAGTTTCAGCTGGATGAATAGCTCTCACCTATATGCATATACATAGCTGCTCTCTCTTTTTGGACTGCAGCCAGAATATATGCCCGTCATGTTGAGGGCAAACTCTGTAAAGCTCAGCTTATTAATACCTGTAAGATGTATTGCAACAGCTAGGAGAGTTGCTTAAAGGCAAAGAAACTTTATAAAAATTGCACTGATGAAAGATCAAAGGATTCAACTATAAAAGAGTTAGCTTCTTGCATACTGTGTCTGATCAGATTATAAAATTCGTTAAGTATGCATTCTGCATGCCAGGATATTCAGCAATGGATGTGTCTCACTGCAGACCTGAACACACTTATTTGAATGTAAGACACGTTGATTCCAAGTAAGGACACTATGCATTTCAGTATTCATCACTGTTAAGTACTATTTTAGCATTTCCTTCATCTGTCCATCAGAATCTCCATAGTATTTATACCACTGGCCCCTGATCCTGAATGTTTGCATGGTGCATGTTCAGGAAAGACTGCATTCTCTATAATTCATTTATTTAATTTATATACTTGTATACGGCCTCCCCAAACTCGCATTTCAGGGTGGTTTACACAATAAAATACAGCATAAATATTAAAACAATTAATTTTGTTGATGCTAACGCATCATCATCATCATCATGTATTGAAAGTTGTGATGCTGCACTGAAGTACCATTAATTAAGCTCAATTCTATAATATTGTTTACTAGGACAGCAGTCATAAAGGAATAAACCATGTAGTGTCTCCATTATGTTGTAAAACAATGCTAGTATGTCCAATTTTGAACAGGAATGGGTGTCAGATGAAAAATAAAAAGCTGAAAATTTCAAATAAGAGTTTGGCATTTTCTAAAGTACGAACAGCTCAAACATCATGAGACTGATCTCACACATTAAGCTTAAATAAGCAGATAATTTTTTTAAGCTTCTCACTGAACTTTAAAGCAAAAAAAAAAAAAGTATCCTCATTATTCAGAAATATCCAGCTTCTATCAATAAAGCTTGAATTCTTATATAAAAACCTGTTATACATTACTCAAAAGTTCTAAGCTAAAGATATGATATCCCACAAAGAAACTTGCTAATGAATACAAAATATATGCTACTGTACTACACAAGTTGAATACTACTACTCAATGCAAGGATTGTGCAACTAAAAAGATTCAACAATAAGCCCCTCTTTAATTATACTTATTAGCTCACAACTTTAGACAGCCCATAGTGTAAACACACGGTTGTGTTTTAACCCACACAAGAAATCTACACGTTATAACTGAACCTGATCCTCTTTAACAGATTCTGTGACAGCGAGAATGTACTGTTCTTGGGAGTAGTTAAAGGCTTAGCCTACAAAGCCATGTTCCCTTACCTTTAATTAGCACTTTGATGCATTTACTGCAGTACAACCTAACTGTAGTCTTGATTTGCATTCAGTATGGTGTCTGTGATTACCAAAGGTTAACTTCTTGTAAGAGTTTGCAATTTCACCTAAAATCACAATCCAAAAGACACTGAAGCCAATGGAAGTGTCCCACAGGTCTTCAATGGGTGTTGGATTCAGACACGAGGCTGATGCAGTTATCTTAGCGAGCATTCAGCACAACTCTGCAGCTCATTAATGCAATCACTATCCAGTAACTCTGCCTAGCTATAGGGAGTAACTTCAAAACAATCACACTGCAGAGTATTTTCCATTTTTCATCAGGGGTATTATAGAAAGTTGGCTGTTCTACCTCATTGCTCTTGCTCTGAGAAAGGGCCAGGCTATCATTTGTCAGCTCCTCATCATCAGCACTATTCCTGCTTAGCGATTTCGCTTTTTTCTTCTTGGATCCACCATCACTAGCAGCACTGCTGTTATCATCATCCTCATTGCCTTCCTCTTCGTTGTCATCCTCATCACTTCCACTCCCATCATCTTCATCATCCTCATTATCTCCATCACTACCCTCTCTCTGCAATGTATTTTTCCCCTTCTTCTTCCCAGCAGTTGGGCGCCAGTCATTGTCATCCTCGCTGTCATAATCATCTATGTCATTGAGCTCTTCCATGGATACAAAATCTAGTAGAGGGCGGTTTCTTCGCAAATTCCACTTTTTGGGTTCATTTGTCTGCTCATCAATGCTGGCATCTGCTTCAGAAGGTTTCTCTCTTTCTTTTTCTTTCTCCCTTTTCTTTCTTGGCTTCTCTTCTCCATCTCCATCTTCATCCTCATCATCCTTTTTTCCAGTTTTAATCTCTTCTTTCTCCATTATTGGCAGCTCTTCTCCACCTGAGCTTTTAGGCTGTTCTTCCTCTATTTTTTCTTCTCCTGCCAGCTCTTCCTCCAAGATATTTTCCTCTGATTCACTACAGGATCCTTCTCCGCTATCCTTTGAGCCATCTTCACTGCCATGTCCACTGCCTTCAGAATCTGTTGAGCATATGAAAATTTAAAAGAGGTGTTCCAAAACAAAATGAACCAAAAAGAAAAATAAATTAAAAGGCTTGAGCCAACCAACTTAGTCAAAATAAATAATCTTCCCTTTTAGCTTAAGCTGAACACTTAGCTTATTTTTCATCTGGCCCAATATTTTCACTAAGCCGTTTTAGTATTGTAAACCTACTGATGGAGAATCCTTTTTTTTTTTTTTAAATTTGATAGAACAGTGAGAAGCTCTGTCTTGATCATACTTGTCATTTGAATAAGAGGGAATATTTTTAGACTGCTCCACTGAATCATGCAGCACTAAACTTGATAGCTGATTTAAATAAACAAACAAACAAACAAACAAAGCCATTTAATCTACAGTGTACTGCCCAAAATGTAGTTTCAGAATTAAACAAATTGTGCTGTAATATAGAAGACAGAAATGTTACCCAGGTGCATACAATTTTGATTCTGATTTTTTAATGAATATTTTACAGCCTTGCATAGGCCTAGCAACTAAAATTAAGAGTTATCTGAAATATTTTTCAACTCTGGCACCGAATGTACTTTATGGAAACCTTAATGAAAACCTTTTGTCAAGTGTTATAATTATGTGTCATTTCTATAACATTCTCTTTGATGTAATAACATGGATATTTGACACAAACACAATAATTAAAAGAATTTTAAAATAAGCTGCCAGCACTTCAAAATTATGAAATAGCACCAATGCAAGCTTTATTCTTAGACACGCTTAACAGTGCAATTTTGGGTACATGATGCAAATGGTATACTTCTTACCATGAGTCTATATTTTACTTTCCTGAAAAAATGAGTTAGTACAAGTGATTATTACATTTTCTTCAAAACATCTAACAGCACAATCGTATGCATAACAACACAGTCTTACGCATATTTAACCAGAAGTCCCTAAAAGTTATCATAGACAGCTACACAATGGTTGAAACAGCATCAATTAAAGCAGCATTGGTTCTTCATGACCCAATGAAACCTCCCGGAAATATTAAAATTTTAGCCATCAAGAAGTGATACATTGCCTTGTTCTAGATAATAGAAATACAGCATAATGTTGTTTAATTGTAATACATTAAGTATGTTCAATAAACATGTTCAGTTGTATTTTGTTGTTTTATATTAGCTGTCTTGGAGGTCCCTTTGATTAGAACAAGGAACAAACAAACAAACAATGCTGCACTAACCCTGCTGTGTGGTTTATTGTTCTTTCACATTTGTCAAAAATCACTAGTAGCAAATGTAAATCATTTTCAACAAGTTTCATACAATGTAAATGGCCAGGTTTGGTTTCAGCACTTTTTAAAAATGACATCTACCCTTGCAATTTAGGCCAGTACAGTCTTCAAAACCTTCTCCATTCAATCAGCAGAATCATCCTGGGATTTCATTTACATGGCAAGCCTAATATGCAATCTGGTACCTCCAAAGCAACTTCTGAGACCGTAGATTGAAAACTGTGCTGCTGCAAATGATGAACATCACTTCCAAGAAGCCATGGATGCATCCATAGAGGGTCTGGTTACATACACCACCACACAAATGCAACATTAGGCACTGCTGGGACATATTACATGGAGAAAATTCTAACCATATTAACTGGCTTTCACTTATGCAACAACAACAAAACACCCAATTAATCAGAAATATATCTAGATGTATATGAAGGGTCCGCAGAGCCATAGCATGTTATCTAATAAGGGAGAAAACAGCCTAGAAAATACTCCCTTGGTAGATGGCATGGCACTACACCATTTACAATTTATTAATTTAAGAGATTTATACAAGTATTTCCAGAGTGGCTGGAAATTCATCTTATCCTTACTGTCATGGACAGAAGTCACGAGATTCCCAATGACCTGCATCACCTCAATCAGCTGTGTACAAGAGAGACTAATAAGAAGCAACTGCTGGATTCCTTTCTCATTCTGGTCTCTTTATGCCACTATACTTTAGAGGACAGAATTTTAGCTAGGTAATAATAAAGACAAATTCATTCCATTGGCTTGTTTTCCATGTGTGCACTATCCTCCCTCCCCCGCCCCCCCGCTTTTTAAAATCCTGATTTAATCTGGATGTAACAGGCAACTATTCTTCCATCAGGCCTCTACAAATCCACTTGTCAGCTCACCACTGGAGAGGATTCCTTACTCAGCACTACAAGAGACATTCCCTCCACTTTCCCAAGTTCACAGGCACTGTGCCAGTTCAAAAGTCTAGCATGATATAAAAGGCCCTTCTCCCAGGTCAGGGGAAGTGATGTTCTAAAGTAACCCTGAGGTTTGGCACAAACAGAAATCAGAGTGTTGGACCAGGTAGAAGCAGAGCTACTCTCTAACACTGCTTCTACCTACTCCAAAGGCCAGCACAATGTGAGAGACACTCCTGCCCTCACCTGAACTTTCTAACAAGTGCTAAAAGTCTGGATATGGGAAGGAAGATTGTGTGTCTCTTTGGAGTAGGCATAAAGTAGGTACGGGTAGAGAGTAACTCTTTTTCTACCTTGTCCAAAGCTCAACAGCATTTAAAAGACACCTCTCTTCCCTGACACATAAAGTTGAGGGACAGGAGAGGTTGTGACAACAAATTATGTCTGGACAGTAAGCCAAACTTTGTGGACTTAAAATCAAAAAGGTCACAGATCAGCTTTTAAAATGACACCTGAGGGATTGCCGACAGGAACGGGGAGGTATCTAGCTCGCCCAGCAAAATCCCCTAAGGTGCGGGGGTGTACATGTTTCGGATAAACCAGAAGGGGACAGAGTAGAGCCAGGAGTTGAGCAGAAGGAAACACAGGACAGCTTGCCAAATAGGTCAAGGGCTGGTAAGGGGGAGAGCACACACCAACACCAGGTGAGGGACTTGGCGTATAGGTTCTATATACCAATACCAGAAGCCTCCGAGCAAAGATGGGTGAGCTGGAGTGCTTGGTTACTAATGAAAACATATAGTGGGTGTAAAGGAAACCTGGTGGAATGGTGAGAACCAGTGGGACACAGTTATTCCTGGATATAAACTCTACAGAAGGAACAGGAAGGGGAGGATTGGGGGAGTAGCAGCACTCTATCAAAGATTCCAACAAGCTAGAAAATTTAGGTGCACCAGAGTCCTCCACAGAATCATTATGGGTAACATTATGAGTAGTGAAAGGAAATATGTTAATAGGGATGTGCTATCGCCCTCCAGATCGCAACACTAAGAGTGACCTGGAGTCAGAGAACCAAATAAGAGAGGCATCAAAAAGAGAGAGGGCAGTAATAATGGGTGAATTGGGTAAATAATGGGTGACTGGGTAAATTCACATGCAGGTAATGAAAGAGGCCAAATTTCTAGACATGCTAAATGACTGTGCCTTAGAATAGTTAGTCACAGAACCAACCAGAAAAATGGCAACCTTGGACTTAATCCTGAGTGGTGTCCAGGACCTGGTGCAAGATGTCAGAATTGCAGAACCATTGGGTAGCAGTGACCATAGTGTGATCCAATTCACAGCAACAACTCAGCCCTGCAGGGGTGGAGGGTCCGCCCGAGACAGCTGCTGGATCCAGTAGGATTCCAAAAAGCCTTGGAGGGTTTTAATGTTGGTCCTGCCAGAGGTTCTATTGATGCCCTGGTGGGAACCTGGAATAGGGAACTCACCAGGGCAGTAGACACAATTGCTACTGAGGATCCTTTCTGGCCTGCTTTAAAAGTGGCCCCTTGGTATACAGAGGAGTTGCGGGGTCTGAAGCAGCAAGGAAGGCGACTGGAGTGCAAGCTGAGGAGAACTCAGCTTGAAATTGACAGGACACAGAGTAGGGTCCATTTGAAGGTTTATGCAGAGGCAGTGTGTGCAGCAAAAAAACAATTCTGGTCTGCACGCATTATTTCTGCAGGTCACACTCCCTCTGTCGGTTCCCCAGTAAAGGTCCATCAGGCCGAACAAGGCTGTCTCAACCCCAACGCCAGCTCTAAAGCCAGTTTGAAATGGGTCTAGATCAGGGGTTCTAAGTGTTGCGTCTCCAGATGTTACTGGACTTCAGCTTCCATAATCCCCTGCCCCAGTGGCCTTTGGTTGGGAATTATGAGAGTTGAAGTCCAATAACATCTGGGGACCCAACATTGAGAATCCCTGGTCTAGATAATCAGTTTCCCCCAAAACTGCCTGGAGCTGCTTGGCCACCACCCTCTCAATCATCCTGCCCAACCAAGGGAGATTGACCGGCAACTATCCATCGCTATCCATAAATATACCCCACATATTAAAAATCCTGTGTTTGTCAGTGTGGGGGGGGGGGATGGTGCTTAACATTCAGCGGGAGGGGGACCTCCAGCATTGGGGGGCCAGGCTCCAAAATTACCTAAGTGTACCTCTGTCAGGTAGCCACCTAATGGTGCAGCTGGGAAGCAACCTGCCTAGAGAACAGGAGGCTGCTGGTTCAAATCCCCACTGGTGTATTTCCCAGAATATGGGAAACTCCTATATTGAGCAGCAGCAATATAGGAAGGTGCTGAAAGGCATCATCTCATGCTGCGCGGGAGAAGACAATGGTAAATTACTCCTATTTTCTTCCAAGAAAACAACATGGCTCTGTGGTCACCAGGAGTTGACACTTACTCAATGGCAGAAGCTTTCTTTCTTTCTTTACCTCTGTCAGGAGGACACCAGCATGGCTAACAAATAGAGTCAGGGAAATTATAAAAAGGAAGAAGACTTCCTTCAAAAAATAGAAGTCCTGCCCAAATGAAGAGAACAGAAAAGAACATAACCTCTGGCAAAAGAAATGCAAGGAGACAATAAGGGATGCAAAAAGAGTTTGAGGAGTATCTAGTTAGAAGTGTCAAGCAGAATAACAAAAACTTCTTTAAATATATCAGAAGTAGAAAACTTGCCAGGGAGGCAGCTGGCCCCTTAAATGATGAGGCCAAGAAATGGATTATTAAGGAGGATAAGGAGATTGCAGATAAGCTGAATGAGTTCTTTGCATCTGAATTCATGGAGGAGGATACTGACCATATACCCATTCCAGAATTGAGCTTATCAGGTTTAGCGGCTGAAGAACTGGGCCAGTTTCAGGTGACAAGGGAATATGTTCTAAACTGTCTTGAAAAACTAAAAATTAATAAATCACCAGGGCCAATGACATCCACCCAAGAGTTCTGAAGGAACTCAAATGTGGAATTGCCAATCTCCTAGCAAATATATGTAACTTGCCCCATCATCAGGCTCTGTAGCAGTGGACTGGAAAGTAGCCAATGTGACCATAACTTTCAAAAAGGTATCGGCGGGGGTGGTGTGTGTGTGGGGGGGGGGGTTGCGGGTGTCCAGAAAATTACAAGCTGATTAGCTTAACTTTGGTGCCAGGTAAATTGATGGCAAAATTGATTCCTTAACTTAAGGAAAAAATGGTTAAACATATAGAAGAAAAGGTCTTGCTGAAGGAGAACCAGCATGGCTTCTGTAACCTTCAAGTCCTGCCTCGCTAACCTTTTGGAGTTCTTTGAGAGCATCAACAGGCATGTGGACAAAGGTGATCCAGTTGACATAGTATACTTGGACCTCCAAAAAGCCTTTGATAATGTTCCCAACCAAATGCTCTTAAGTAAACTTAGCAATCATGGAATAAGGGGATAGGTTCTTGTGTGGATCAGTAACTTGAAACAGAGGGTAGGAATAAATGGACAGTTTTCACAATGGAACGAAGTAGGAAGTGGGGCCCCCTAGGATCGGTACTGGAACCAGTGCTCTTTAACTTGTTCATAAATGATCTAGAAGTGGCCAAATTTGCAGATGACACTAAACTATTAGTGAAATCCACAACAGATTGTGAGGAGCTGCAAAAAGATCTCTCCAAACTGGGTGAGTGGGCGACAAAATGGTAAATGTGGTTCAATGGAAGCAAGTGATAAAGTGATGCATATTGAGGCAAAAAACAAAACAAAACCCAACTTCACACATACGCTGATGGGTCTGAGCTGTCAGTGACTGACCAGGAGAGAGATCTTGGTGTTGTGGTGGACAGCTCATTGAAAGTGTCGACTCAGTGTGCAGCAGCTGTGAAAAAAGCTAATTCCATGCTAGGAGTCATTAGGAAGGGGACTGAAAATAAAACTCCTAATGTTAGAATGCCCTTATACAAATCTATGGTGTGGCCACATCTGGAGTACTGAGTACAGCTTTGGTCACCATATCTAAAGAAGGATATTGTAGAACTAGAAAAGGTGCAGAAGAGGGCAACCAAACTGATCAGAGGCCTGGAGCTCATGAGGCTAGGCTACAGCACCTAGGGCTGTCTACCTTGGAAAAGAGGCGACTAAGGGGAGAGATGATCGAGGTGTGTATATTATGCATGAACTGGATAGGGTGTATAGAGAAATTTTTCTCCTCTCACAACACTAGAACCAGGGATCATCCCATGAAACTGAAGATTGGGAAATTTAGGACTGACAAGACTTTTTCAGATAGCACATAATTAATCTATGGAATTCTTTGCCATGGGATGTGGTGATGGCCACTAGCTTGAATGGCTTTAAAAGGGGCTTCATGGAGGACAGGTCTATCAATGGCTACTAGTCTGGTGGCTGTGGGCCACCTCCAGCTCAGAGGCACGATGCCTCTAAATAGCAGTTGCAAGGGAGCAACAGTAGGAGAGAGGGCCTGCACATACCTCTTGCCTGTGGGCTCCCCAGAGGCATCTGTTGGTTCACTGTGTGAAATAGGGTACTGGACTTTATAGGCCTTGGGCCTGATCCAGCAGGGCTGTTCTTATGACACCCATTTGTGTTCAACAGGAGTCAAACTGGAATGAAAGGAAATAGTAAGCAGGAGTCCACAAGTCAAATGAGAAGAGTTCAAGTGAATATGAACAGGGCTGTTTGTTCCGAGATTCAAGCAATAGTGGTGGTCTGCAAACTTTTTCACAATCATATGTAAATAACCTGAAGAGAGTAACAAAAGAAAAAGGCTGGAAGACACAGGGAATTTGATTCAGGGACAACCTTCACAATAATCTCAGGTAACTGTGGTTGCATAAAGAAGTCTCAAATACTGGTATCTGCTTTGATCAGTCTCATCCAAGATTTCAGTAAAATACAAGCCAATACTTCATGTCAAACTACAAGCAAGTCTGTCACAAAGTTATGAGCATCAGCATTTTTATTCACCATTTTGAAGAATTAAAATGCTTGCTCAACGACAGTCAACATTTTGATACAACATTTGCAAACTTTAACATCCATTATCTCTGAACATTAAAATGACAGTTTCATTATTCTCAAACTACAACGGATGAAAAAAGAGGCAATGCTACATTTCAGTAACTTTTTAAAATTAATTGAAATAATAATTAAAAAGATATAAAGAAGATAGCACTTAACCAATGTGGAATGAGAAGCTAGTGATGACTTTCTCCAAAGAGAAACATGAAATGTTAATACCAAGTTCTTGCATTGGGAACTTTAGTTTCAATAAATGTTGTATTACTATATCATTTACCTCGCAAAAATGCTACAACTGAGTAGAGATGTGCACAGAACTGGGGGGGGGGGCTCAAAGGCACAGGAGAGGGTGCCCTTACCCCTCCCGCCGCATATCCCCCCACTGGCGCTCCATTTTAAAAGTATCTGTCAGGGAGGCAACATACCTACCTGCCACCTCGTGTCCTCTTCAACTGGAAATAACAGAAAGTACTCCGTGCGCCCACCGGTCACATACAAGAGTGCAACGTGCATGCGCACCTGGTGTGCGCATGCACACTGGGTGCTTCCTGTTACTTCTGGCCGAAGAGGACATGGGGCGGTAGGGAAGTATGCATTTAAAATGGAGCGCCGGCGGGGGAAACGCAGTGGGAGGGGTAAGGGCACCCTCTCCTGCCCTTAAAGGTATGACCCCCTGCCTTCGAACCAGTGGTTCGAACCGGTTTAGAGGCCCTTCAAAGGGCCTCCAAACAGGTTCATGCACATCCATACAGGAGAGATCATCAGATAGATAGTTACTTGCTCAAACTCACCCAAAAAGCTTAATAGTTTAGCGGGAGTTTGGGTATCACATTCTATCCACAAACGTGATAATTCATCATTAGTATAAGAATTTAGGAACTGCATATCTTTTTTAAAATTTTATTTCATTTAGTTAAAGAGTGAATGAAGATGAACAGCTGTCACAAGTGATCTTAAAACTGGTCCACCAGGTGTGGGCAGGTACTTGCAACCCTTTTTGGGGAAATCACCCATTCCTGAGCAACTTCCTGCACTCAATTTCACCTCATTCCCAATGAATCCTCGCAACCCTTCCGAGTTTTGAGGGGGTTGCTGCAGGGAGGAGGGACGCATAAACCTTCTCCTGTACTTGGTAGTTAGGATACAATGCAACATGTTAAAATTAACTTAACCTCCTATAGGAAAAACTACAATGGTTTCCAGAGTATTTACCACTAATACTCTTTCAAACACTAAACAAAAGCAGCAACAGCAGCAGCAGCAGCAACAACTACTCAGTAGGGATCACAGAAAAATCCAGGTGGATTTGTTAGATAACCAGGCTGGTCAGTTAAGGCACCATGTCTCCTATCCCCACATAACTATCCATATTTCTATGCTTATACAGACCTTTTCCCACAGGGAGCCATACAGACTGGATCTGCTGGTTAAACATCCAGCAGCAGCTACCAGAACATCTGAGCTGATGTGGAGACTGCTGCCTTCTTGTCCCCACAACCCTTCCTGTCCACTGGAACTGCTGAAGAGGAGAAGAGGCAGGAACCAGTTTTAGATCTGTGGCCCAGTAAAAAAAAGTCCACACCCCTGAAACAGCCTTCAAACTACTAAGTTTTGCTGGCAGAGGATATCAAATGAGATCTGGTAGTCATATTTGGAAGAGCCTTCAGTGAAAGGGATGGCTAATTAATACTACTCATTAGTTTTGTCTTGAAGGCCCCTATCAGTGGAAAAGCAGGATACCACACACACACACACACACACACACACACACACACACACACACACTTCTTTCCCCTACAAGCAATCTTCCAAACACACACCTAAGCAATTTAGGTCTATGCTTGAAGGCTTTAACACAGTACAGGAAGACAAAGCAACTAAATCTGAATCTTCAGTATAGAGCTGAGTTAGGTCAGTTGTGCACAAACACACAAAAGCCAAAAAAAGGCCAGGCACACTGCCACAGCCAAAGCAATCCTCTCACTCCCCCAACAGAAATCCAAATGAAGCTCTTTGGAATATCACTTCCAACAAGCTTCCATTGTGTTGAGTTGTAGAGTAAAGTGTGTCATCGAGTCAGTTTCGACTCCAGGCAACCACAGAGCCCTGTGGTTGTCTTTGGTAGAATACAGGAGGGGTTTACCATTGCCTCCTCCCATGCAGTATGAGATAATCCCTTTCAGCATCTTCCTATATCGCTGCTGCCCAATATAGGTGTTTCCCGTCGTCTTGGAAACATACCAGCGGGGATTTGAACTGGCAACCTCTGGCCTGATAATCAAATCATTTCCCCGCTGCGCCATTGGGTGGCTGTGTAGCCCTCTCAAAAGATGGGCACATAAAAACATGTTTAAACTAACTTGTTTTAATATAGTATGTGCAAAAAGTACAGATCACTGATTTCAAATAAAAATCTGAAACCAATTTAGCCACTCTTTTTCCCCTCCCTCTAGGAAAGATGCATCATTGTTTGAACATATTGACTGAATTATTTCCAGCAAAACATAATCAATGAACTAAAGATGGCTATTTCTTTATATCAACCAGAAGTCAAATACACAGCTCACCAATAACTTTTTATTCAAATTTAACTCTGGTTTGGGGTTTTATTTTTTGTTTGGTTAGCAAAATACTTTATATACTTGCTATTACCTTTACTTTTTTTTCTACCACCAAATGATTAACTGTAAACGATCATACTGATAGGTGCCTTGATTCTACATGAAAGTCAAATACAAGCAACTGATTATTCACAATCATAGCTACAGGTATCTGTTGTAGCTCAGGCCTATAAAATATTAAACCAGCTCATGCTCACAGTGCAGCACACCGTAAAAAAATGCTACTTTCAATAAAATTACTCTAAGCACGTAACTGCTAATCATACAGCTGCTTGTCAAAGTGTGGACTGGCTCAAGCAACCCAACCGTTAGTATTTTGTTTCATCATGAATGCAGCCCAAAGCCAGCTGAGCACTGCCATTTCTTCCTCTTACCTACTCTGCTCACACACCTGGGGAATTCTGCTTTGTTTAAATTCTGATTTTTGTGCTTTAAAAAGGCAGGATTAACAAAATATCACAGAGGTATGAGTAGAGGGCAGGGGGGAGTGCACAGGCACAGCAGACTTTAAGTCATGTTCACAACTCAACCAACCCAGGTCTGCTGGGTCATATAAACTGGCCTGGTGCCTTCAGACTGAAAATATAGAGATGCTTAATGTAAGAGAGCTTCAGGTACAGATGAAACTCGGAAAATTAGAATATCGTGCAAAAGTCCATTAATTTCAGTAATGCAAATTAAAAGGTGAAACTGATATATGAGACAGACGCATTACATGCAAAGCGAGATAAGTCAAGCCTTAATTTGTTATAATTGTGATGATCGTGGCGTACAGCTCATGAAAACCCCAAATCCACAATCTCAGAAAATTAGAATATTACATGGAACCAAGAAGACAAGGATTGTAGAATAGAACAATATCGGACCTCCGAAAAGTATACAGTGTACTGTGCTTGATTGGCCAGCAAACTCGCCTGACCTGACCCCATAGAGAATCTATGGGGCATTGCCAAGAGAAGGATGAGAGACATGAGACCAAACAATGCAGAATTGCTGAAGGCCGCTATTGAAGCATCCTGGTCTTCCATAATACCTCATCAGTCCCACAGGCTGATAGCATCCATGCCACGCCGCATTGAGGCAGTAATTGCTGCAAAAGGGGCCCAAACCAAGTACTGAATACATATGCATGCTTATACTTTTCAGAAGTCCGATATTGTTCTATTCTTCAATCCTTGTCTTCTTGGTTCCATGTAATATTCTAATTTTCTGAGATTGTGGATTTGGGGTTTTCATGAGCTGTACGCCATGATCATCACAATTATAACAAATTAAGGCTTGACTTATCTGGCTTTGCATGTAATGCGTCTGTCTCATATATTAGTTTCACCTTTTAATTTGCATTACTGAAATTAATGGACTTTTGCACGATATTCTAATTTTCCGAGTTTCACCTGTATGCATCTACCATGTCAGAGTTGGCCTTTTAAAAATATAAAAAAAAAGCATAGTGGTCTCCACCACACATAAAAAGGCATGTACAAATAAAAAATTGCTTTCATTTCCAATGGCACACTGTTGTCAAATCTCCTACTGGAAATGCATGCTTTGAGTGTTTGTTTCTATGTATAGTAGAGTGCACAACTCACAGCCAAGCAAGCAGATCTTGATATAATAAATACCCACCCAAATGGCCTGACTTGGTATATGCCAGCTTCCTATGTTCCTATGTTCCACTCCCACCAGCTATCATTACTTGCACTATTATCTAGACTGCTTTGAAACTTTAGCCAAGTGTCAGTAGCTACAAATAAGGCCAAGTCTGAAGGCCTGGGACAAGAAAATAAAACTAGTTGGAGGTATGAACATAAGAACAGCCCGGCTGGATCAAGCCGAAGGCCTATCTAGTACAGGATCCTGTTTCACATAGTGGCCCACCAGATGCCCTCGAGGTGAGAAAAGAGAAAAGAGGTGAGGGCATGCCCTCTCTCTCTTGCTGTTGATCCCCTGCAACTGGTATTTAGAGGCATCTTTCCTCTGAGGCTGGAGGTAGCCTATAGCCTCCATGAATTTGTGGAGGCCCTTTTAAAGCCATCCAAGCTAATGGCCATCACCACATCCCACGGCAGAAAATTCCATAGATTAATTATATGCTGTAGAAAACATACTTTCTTTTGTTAGTCCTAATTTCCTGGTCTTCAGTTTCATGGGATGACTCCTGGTTCTAGTGTTGTGAAAGAGGGAGGTGGAAAAAACCTTTCTGTCCACTCTCTCTATTCCACACTGTTCTGAGCTCCTCAGAGGAAGAACGGGATATAAGTGTAAAAATAAAAATAAAAATAAATAAATAAATATACAACACTATCTGGTCTCCCTGAAGGTGCCTTTTTTCCAAACTAAAAAGCCCCAGATGCTGTAGCCTTGCCTCATAAGGAAGATGCAACAGTTAAAATGGATTGGTCCCAGTACAAATCCCTGGAGGACCCCACTTCTTACTTCCCTCCATTGTGGAAACTGTCAATTTATTCCTACCCTCTGTTTCCTGTCCTTCAACTAGTTACCAATCCACAACTGAACCTGTCCTCTTATCCCATGACTGCTACGTTTACTCAAGAGCCTTTGGTGGGGAACTTTGTCAAATGTTTTTTGAAAGTCCAAATATATTATGTCAACTGGATCACCTTTATCCACATGCCTGTTGACACTCTCAAAGAACTCCAAAAGATTTGTGAGGTAAGAATTGCCCTTGAGAAGCCATGCTGGTTCTCCTTCAGCAAGGCCTGTTTTTCCATAAGCTTAACAATTTTGTCCTTAAGTATGCTTTTGATCAACCTATCCAGCACAGAAGTTAAGCTGACTGGCCTGTAGTTTCCCAGATACCCCTGGATCCATTATTGAAAATTGGAGTTATATTATCTATTTTCTAGTCCTTTGGTACAGAGCCTTATCACAGGAAAAAAGTTACATATTTTTGCTAGGAGATCAGCAATTCCACATTTGAATTCCTTCAGAACTCTTGGGTTAATGTCATATTGCCCTGGTGATTTGTTAATTTTTAGTTTTTCAAGACAGTTTAGAACATCCTCTCTTGTCACATCAAATTGGCCCAGTTCTTCAGCCGCTAACCCGGAAAAGCTCAATTCTGGCGAGGGTACATGGTCAGTATGCTCCTCCGTGAAGACAGATGCAAAGAACTCATTCAGCTTCTCTGCAATCTCCTTATCCTCCTTAATAATCCCCTTCATGCCCTCATCATCTAAGGGTCCAACCACCTCCCTGTCAGGTTTTCTGCTGTTGATACATGTAAAGAAGTTTTTGTTATTCCCCTTGACACTTCTAGCTAGATGCTCCTCAAACTCTCTTTTTGCATCTCTTATTGTCTTCTTGCATTCTTTTGTTTATGTTCCTTTCTGTTCTCTTCATTTGGGCAGGACTTCCATTTTCTGAAGGAAGTCTTCTTCCCTCTTATAGTTTCCCTGACTCTACTTATTAGCCATGCTGATGTCCTCCTGAACTTGGTGGAATCTTTCCTCCTTCTTGTTATACATTCCAACTGAGATTCTATTACTGTGCTTTTAAATAAGTTCCATGCTTTCTGGAATGATTTGACCTTCCTAACATTCTCTTTCAGCTTCCTTTTTACCAGTCCCCTCATTTTTGAGAAGTTTCTTCTTCTGAAGACCAATGCATCTGTGTTAGGACTTCCTTGGCAATGCTGAATTATATAATTCAGCTTATATAATTCACATATAAGCTGAATTAGATCCAGCTATGGTCACAGTTCCCCAATGGTTCTGAAACTTTGACATCTCGCACTCAGGATTAGGTCCAAGGTCGACCTCTCTCTGATTGGTTCCATGACCAACTGTTCCAAGGCACAGTCATTTGACATGTCTAGAAATCTGCCTCTCTGTCAATACCTGCACATGGATTTTCCCAGTCTATGTGAGGGTAACTGAAGTCACCCATTATTCTAGCTCTCTCTCTCTCTCTCATGCGCTCTCTCCTCAATGCTTCTCTAATTTGCTTCTCCATCTCCAGGTCACTCTTAGCATTTTAATCCAGAAGGCGATAGCACATCCCTGGTAATGCTTGCCTCAAAACATATCCCAGTGCCTAACAAATCTAAACCCCTCCTCCTGATACCACCATCTCATCCATGCATTGAGAGCCCTCAGCTCCACCTGTCTCACTGGCCCTGCATGTGGAACAGGAAGCACTTCAGAAAACACTATCCTGGGGGTTCAGGACTTCACTCTGCCACCTAGCAGCTTAAATTTGGCTTCCAGGACCTCCCAACTGCATTTCCCAACATCACTGGTGCCAACATGCACCACAAAAGTTGACTCCTCCCCAGCACTGCCTAACAGCCTATCCAGATGCTGCGTGATGTCCACAACCTTCACACCCAGCAGACAAGTAACCGTGCAGTCTACACGCAGGTCACAAACCCATCTCTCTATGCCCCTAATGACTGAATTGCCCACTACTAGGAGGTCCCCCACCCCTCCAGAGGATTATCCTCTGTGTGTGATAGGAGATGGGTGCATCACCCAAGGAAGTGGTCCCTGTTAAGGGAGAATTCACTTCTTCCTCTGAATGATGCCCTCCTTTCCAGAGATCTTCATTCTCCATGACAACAGCGCTTTGCACCGAGTGCACACCTACAACTTCTGCCCCATAGGCAGTCAGCCATACATGCAACACTCCATGCAGTACACTGGGAAGCAGCCCCTCCCCTGCTGGCATTCTACCATCATAACCAGTTTTATTGGCTATTTAGAATATAGAGCTTGTTTACTTGAAAACTAGGTCTTAGCTGCAGCTGTCAGCTAATTAAAAGTTTTAAGCTCTGTCCTCCAAGAAAGTTACAAAAGTAGGGCAGTACTCACCTTCTCCTCACACTGGGTGTCTCCTGTGTAACAAAAAGGGGGACTGCTTTTGCACCTCCCCACACACTTCCCCACTAAACTCCATGCAAAACTCCTTTGATATATATTAGTAGACTCCTGATCACAAAGCTCTGGGTAGCAAAGCGCCCCTGGTCTAGAGATGTGCATGGAACCGGTGGTCTGGCAGTTACCTTTAAGGAGCAGGGAGGGTGCTCTTACCCCCCAGCCACTCGTGTTTCACCCGCCGGTGCTGTGTATAAAAACAGTCCCGCGAAGCAGCAGCGTACCTCCTTGCTGCCCCAGTGCGCATCAGACCAGAAGTGCCCAGTGCCTGAGGACCAGAAGTGGCCTCAGGAATGTGGCCCCTTCCACAAGCTGTGTGACTCACCTGCAGCTAATGTAAGCTAAGGTGATGGGAACATTTTTAAAAAGCTAGAAGAGAGAGGGGAAGACTGAAATAGAATGGGTCAGTGTGATCTTGGATAGTGACGGCTTGCAAGAAAAGAGAAAGTGAGGCATAATGGAGCAGAAGATTGAAATTAGTGGGATGGCACCGAGATGGTAACCTAGCTGGAGAAAATGATGCACAGAATCTTGAGGTCAGATTCAGGGGTCAAAGGGAACTAAATACTAATAAAATTAATAAGTGATCTCTGACTGACCATTTTTACCTTGATTCCCCCCATCTCTTGTAGTTCTCCAACCCACAACTTCTTGCTGTCCCACAGTGGGACTCCCACCCTGTCTAGTCATTCCCCTATCGTCCTGTATTCTCCCAATGGCTGCTAGGTTCAACTACACTTGAAATTTCACTTCTGTAAAACAAAAAACAAAAAATGCTTGTACCATCTATATACCTGGGTTCTTGTCTTTTCAATTAACTGGGAAAAGAAAAACTTAACATTCTTAGAAGTGATTAAAAAAAGAAAACAAACCTCCAAATTAATTTTCGAAGGAGAAGGGGGAAATCATTTACCTGAAGCATCTCCAACCTTAAAGTCACTGTCATCAGAACTGTCATAATCTAAAGCCTCCAGCAGGGAAGCTGCCAAAGGCTTCACCTGCCTCCTCTTCGAACTACGATCCACTGCGGAAAAGAAGAGAGAAACGAGTTTCTTTGTTACCAGTTGCAATACAATTTGGGGAGGGGGCGTGAGAAGAGAGATGGGCGGGGGGACGACTGCAGAACCGTTACACGTGTCGCCCTACTTTATTTGCAGAGGGTGGTCGTGGGAAAGGATTGGGCTGCGTTTCTTTGGGTGGGCTCAAAACAGAAGGTAGGAGGGGGATTGGGGGGAGAGTAAGGACTCGGCGACAATCAAGATCCACCCACCCACCCCCCGCTTTGTACAAGCCCACTCCCGGCACAAAAAGAGGGAGAGAGAAGGCAGCCCACAGTTCTCACGAGCCAAGCTTGAGGAACCGGCTGCGAGTGCCGCGGAGGAGAAACGGGGGTGTCATCGGCCCAGAGAAGAGCCTCCCTGACAGTGCCGGCTCTGGGGGCGAAGAAGAGGGGGCCAGGGATGGGTCCCCCAGGGGCGCTGCTGCTGGACTTACTCACTGGAGCCGAGCAGCCGCTCCCGGGCACATAGGAAAGTCGCCTGAGCCCGGCAGGGAGCTCCGCTCCCCTTCAGACTGCACCGCGCAAGGGAGCCCGCGGCGTCCTCCGGGCCAGCCCCGTAACCCAGACAATGGGCGAAGCCACGATCCGGATGCACTTCCCTGCTCCCAACACCAAGCGCAGGAACGACCCGACACGACTCCTCAGGAGTTTCCGCTGGGGGGCACCTTTGCGCATGTGCAGAAGCTTCACGCAAGCGCCCTGAGTCCGGGCGAAGGCTTGCCCGCCCTTGGATTGTGCTGGCATCGGAACGGGCTGTCCTGTTCAGCACCCAAACCCAAAGAAGCCCACCGTAGGGAAGGGATCCCAGAACGGAGATGCGAGCTCGGTCGGCAGGCAGCCGCTAAGGGCTTCCTCTTCTGCATCAGTTTCCTTGTCCAGTCTATACCTCTGAATCTGAAATACATTTTCTATCTCACAATGTATTACGGCCACTGGAAATATAATGTAGCCGTCGTGATTTGGAAACATACTTTAGCAAACGGTCTGGTCTGTAGCCGATCATTGTCAATCTTCCACTCTTGTATAAGTGAATAAAAGGAACTGGGTAGATGGAGAAAGAGAGTTTCTTGAGTTTTATTGTTCCAGAGAACTGATGTTGTTCATTAAAAGTGCTTTGTAAAAGAGGGTTGCTGTTGTTTAAAGAACAATCTTGTGTGCATCACTTTAAAGACTGATACAGTGGTCCCTCTACTTACGAAATTAATCCGTTCCGAATGCACATTTGTAAGTCGAAAAGTTCGTAAGTCGAAAAGCGGTTTCCCATAGGAATGCATTGGGAACGGATTAATGCGTTCCGGAGCCTAGAAAAAAGACCCAGACCCCCAGTAAGGCTTGCAAACTGCACAGGAACATTTCTTTTCAAGAATAAACAGGCAGTAAACAGGCAGGCAAGTCAAGGAAACCACATGTAAAATTCGTAAGTCGAGGAAACCCCATCTAAAAATTTGTAAGTCGAAAAAACCGCATCTAAAACCAGATCTAAAACTGCCGTTTGTAACTCGAAAAATACTTATGTCGAGTAGTTCGTAAGTCGAGGGACCACTGTACATTTATTGTAGCATAGCCTTTCATGGGCTGCAACTCATTTCATCAGATGCAAACAAACAAACAAAACCCCACTTTATTTTGCATCTGATGAAGTAGACTGTAAGTCCACGAGATCTTGTTCTCAGAGTGCTGAGAACTGAGTTCAAATCCCCATTCAGCCATGAGACTTGCTGGGTGACTCTGGGCCAGTCACTTCTCTCTCAGCCTAACCTGCTTCACAGGGTTGTGAGGAGAAACTTAAGTATGTAGCACACCGCTCTGGGCTCCTTGGAGGAAGAGCAGAATATAAATGTAAAATAATAATAATAAAAGAAACCTGTTAGTCTTTGAGCTGCCACAAGACTTTCTTGTTGAGTTTGCTGCCACAGACTGACATGCTCTGGAAGTCTATATAAGATCATAACAGCTTTTGCACCGACTAAACGTAATCTGCATGTTCAGAGGCAATGGCTTTTACAAACAGGAACCAAACTGCAGAGAGTAATAGCTTTCAATTCCTGCCCACTAGGCTTCCCAGAAGTATCTGGCTAGCTCCTATAAGAACTTGGTTTGGACTTTTGGTCCAGTTTGGCTGGACTCTTCTGAAGTTTGAAAGAGCTGCCCTTGGATTTTAAACTTAAATAAGCATCCTCAAGATTCAAAAACTCAAGCATCAACATGAAAATACAGGCAGCAATAACCTTTTATTAAATTAAGTTCTGGAGGTATAGGAGCATGCAAGCCTTTAGAACTCACAAAATTCAGGCGCTTTCAGACTCTCACCTAACTACAGAGGCTGATCAAAATAATGATCACCTTAGGTATATATTTCATTAGCTCAAATATGGAAACCATTCTCTCCAACAGGTATCAAATATGTATAACAGGGGTGGCCAATTCATGAGGGAAAATGGGGAGATTATTGGGTGTCTGCAGGGCGGCAAGGTGTCCCACAACATCGCCATCACTTCAGCAGTTTGGAACTGATCTGCCCCTTGCAAACCAGGAGTGCCTTTTCTCACACACATTGCAAAGCTTGAAGCATGAGGAGAGCAGAAGAGATTGGTTTTGCATGGAGCTGGCCCCCACCAGGGGCGTGGGGCAAGGCAGCATTTTGTGCTTCCTCTCAGGTGCCACAATAGGAGACCCTTGCCTAACAAGCTGTAGTTGAGAGCAGCCAGAACATCTCTTTTCAAACATGTGGGTCAAGAATGGGTCAAGAATGGAACTCTTCAGAGCCTTATTCCCCAGATGATACAGTGCTCCTTGAGTGGGAAAGGCAGCCCATATGTCTTCGCAAATCAAACACAACAACAAATATTTATATACTACTTTTCAACAAAAGTTTCTAAAGTGGTTTACAAACAGAAAAAAATAACTAAATAAAATGGATCCCTGTCCCCAAAGGACTCACAATCTAAAAAGAAACATAAGATAGACACCAGCAACAATCACTGGAGGTACTGTGCCGGGGGTGGATAGGGCCAGTTACTCTCCCCCTGCTAAATAAGAATCACCATGTTTAAAAGGTGCCTCTTTGCCCAGTTAGTGGAGGTTAACTGGGCAAAACACATCATTTTTTCAGGACAAAAAAAAGAATATACACAGAGGCCAGAAATGCTCCATATCCCCATGGGTACAACAATGTGTGCAATTCTGGATAAACCATGATGTTTAAGGTCTAGGTTATAATGCATGAAGAGAAAGGCAGATTTTTAAAAAGCCTCTTCCACCCTCCCTTCACAATCCGCAGGTCTTTAAGAAGGGCCTGGGAAGATGAGGAAAGGGCCATCCTCAGATCCACTGAAACCATTGATGGTGTTTTCAAGAGTGGATGGCATGAACCCCCTGACATAAAATTATCTGCTTCTGAAGTCGTATTCTTAGCCAACTTTTGCTAAATACCATATAATTTAAGGGTCTCTTTGTCACATGTTCTTCATGGAGCTGTTCTTCAAGGTTTTGGAAGCTTCAGCTGGTCTAGAACACCTTGGCCTATCTTCTTATGACAGCAGGTCCTTGGGAACATATAAACCCAATCTTACATAAACACTAGTGAGCTTGTAGATCAATTGTACGATGCTGGATTGGCCTTTAAAGCCTTCAGCCTACTTGAGGAAGTCCCTCTTGCTATACGAGCCTTCCTGTCTTATGAGATTTTCAGGGAAGCAATTTTCCTGAACTATGAGAAATGCCTTCTGAAGAATTGAGAGGTAGGGCCTTCCCTGTTGTGTCCAGATGCTTTTCTTTTATGATGGTTACTGCCATAGCTCCTACCAGAGCCAGAGGAGATGGGGGAAGTTCACTGGGGTGAATCCTTGACTGTGTGAGGGATTCATGGTAGGTTGTCACAATACACTTCATCTTAATGTGGGAAAACCCACTCCCCATATAAGATTCCTGGGGGAAGTTAAAGTAGCAAAGCCCTCCCTTAAAGGGCTGAGCAGTCCTAGGCCTCCAAAGGCATGTGATTTAGGCAGACCCAAAATGAAAAGTAGCACACTTCACTAACAAGAGTTTATTATTAGATTTTTTTAAAAAAAGAGTATGCAATAAGAACAATTGTCTCTTCATAAAGCAGATCGTAAGAGAGAGAGTTTTCATTAACTTGGCAACTCAGATTCAAGCAATACAATAAAGGAGAATACCTTCCCTCATGCATCTAACTGAACTGGTCCCTAACTTATTGCTCACAAACAGGGGCCTTCCTGCTATCTCCAGCCTCTCGGCTGGGGCCTTCCCATTTCCCCAGCAGCTTCTCAGCCAGCGTTTCCTCAGGGGCACTCATGGGACAGAATAAACTAAATAAAAGGCTTTCTCTAGGTGGCTGTGAGTGTAGTTCCATTACCACTACCAATATCTATATATACTGCTTTTCAACAAAGGTTTGCAATATACAGAAATATAAATAAATAATTCATACAGAAATATAAATAAATAAATAATAAGATGATTCCCTGGCCTAAAAGGCTCCACTGAAGGGATGCTGTGCTGGGGTTGGATAGGGCCAGTTGCTCTCCCCCTGCTAAATATAAGAGAATCACCACTTTGAAAGGCCCCTCTTTGCTCATTTAGCAGGGGTCCCACCAATTTCCTACCCAGTCCTCTGGACTGGTCCTTCTGTTTTCATTTTCCCCTTATTAGGAAAGGCCCACCTCCCAGCGTTTGCTCTAAGTAAGGCCAAGTACTCCCCCAAATCCTCCCCATCACTGCTGTTACAAAAGGAATAGAGGACATATTATTTGTAAGCAGGGATAACTCCAAAGGGTAGTGGGCACTCCCCACAAAATAGTTCCTGCCTGCTCCCCCTTTTGATCCCTATCCACCAGACCGGAACTTTACAGCAAAGTGTCAGAATATACTGTCATAGGACATTATGGTTCCATAGCTTGAATTAATTTTTATGGTGTTTAAAGAAGCCTCATTCACTCACTCCTCTATACCAGAACAGCCAGCAGAAGCCAGTGCAGCCAGCTACATAGGAGACTGAGACTCCTCCAGCTTCCCAGGACCCAGGTCAACCCCTTTGCTTCCTTCCTGGCCTGGCTGGATGAAACTGTGTATGTAGGGTCCTTTCTCCTGAAGATTCTCCTGCCTAACCCCAAAAGACAGTATTTTCTAAGAGGAACCTGACTCATTTTCTGAATAAGTTTGTCAAGCAAGCTTCATGAATAAGGTAAATAAATGGGTGGAGCCACCATTATGGGGACAGGTTCAAAGAACCCCAGCTGGCTGCCCCTCAGGGGCTGCCCAAGGCAGCCCCAACACCCTCCCCATGCCTTACATCAGACATGGGGGGGGGCATGATTTAGCTCTCAAATGGGGCCGTGCGGCCCAGCGCGGCTTTTAAAAACAGACAGCTGCTCCTGGCCAATTTAGCTCCCAAACAGAGCCATGCGGCCCCATTTGGGAGCTAAAACCACGCCCCTGCATCTGACCTCAGATGCAGTGGGCGTGGCGAAATGCTCCCTGCATCTGACCTCACTGCTGGCCTCCCTCTGCTCCTGTAAATAAAATAACAGCAATTACCTTATATTTGTAACTATTTAATGTATAGCAAAATTCTCACCCCTAATAATGTTCTTTGCCACTCCTGTGCTTCCCCAAACTAAATGTTCTAGAGTTGTCCCTGTTCAGTTAACAAGATACTTGGAAAATAACATACTTGATGAGATAATTCTTTACATTATTGAGAAGGGTACAATTAGCATTTGTTGTGCTTTCTTTTCTTTTCTTTTTTCTTTGTAGAAAATGGGTACATAAGCCTTACCTGGCAACAGGTCCCTATTTTCCCATTCAGGTGAATAGGAAAATAGGGCCATTTTGGCAGGTACGCATAAGCCACTTAGAAATGCCATGGATCTTTAGTAAAAGGATCTTTCAATAGATGGGGGAGGCTGTTTTGATCATGTCTAAGTGAATAGAGAATGGCAGCCTGTAGGAGTTGTTTCTTAAGGGGCAGGTCCCAGAGTGGCAAAACAGATGGGCAGAGACAGCATCAGTAGAGCAACATACAGGCTGGTGAGTTGTTCAGATAACTTTTGTGAAAGACAGGAGGTCTCTTGCTGTCAACTTCAAGGCTGAAAAGACTTCGAACAAGTAAACAATCTGTTTTCTCTCTTCTTTATTTTGCTGCAAAACCGAAGTCTATTCTTTCACACAGTGACACCTAAATATTTTATTAATCTTTTTTTTTTAAAGTGAGCTAGCTTGTGTGATGAGCCCATGCTCAAAGGCACTTTTTGATGTCTTTGCTCCATGCAGGAAAATGCAGAATCAAAATATGCTGTATTTCCCTTATCACATAATTTTCACCTCAATCTAGGCTCCTCTGATCAAGTAAAGGAAGATAAGAATGTCTATCTCTGAAGTCTTATCACAGCTATATATTACACACAATCATACAATGCGAGTTTTGCAGGCATATTGTATATATGCTTCAAAGAAGGCAGACAGGCCTCAGTGCTCACATCAAAACATCTCATTATCCATTCCTCAAAAACGTACTAATGCAGTCTTCCACATTTAAATGGAAATGTCTTAAGAACAAAGATATTATGCTAAGAAAAAGGAATATTTCCCCACAGTAATTGGCAAAGCACACAAAACAGAGAAGGTTCCTTAAGCTGCAATCCAAAATGAAGATTGTAACCCTGGCAATTCCTTTCAATTTCTCCCCCAAAACCACCCTAACACAAGGCCTTTATCAGCGAAACCATAAAGCTATCAGATCATATGAACCGACCACCTGGTTTTGCACACATTATTACATCTAGCTGTATTGCTGAATAATTTTGGCACACTGAAGCTGCGTTCCTAAAACACACATTTATTCATATGTAAATTCTTTTAATTTTAGTGGAACTCCTTCACTCCTTCGCTTCGCATCAGAGGCACTGTTATTCACACAAGAGTCTCATCCTTTCTGCAAACATGCAATGGACTGTCTGTGTGCTTAGCTTAAAATGTGCTCAGGAGGGTTGCTATAAGGGAAGCACTAAGCAAAGTAGTCAATGACCACAGCAGTAGGCCTGATTATGCAGTTGCTCTGTGTGATTGGAAATTTTGTGCCAGTCTGAAGATTGCAGGGCCAATAACGCAAATAATTGCTTGGGGCAATATTGTAGGAGTTCTAGTGAAGCGTGTGCAGCAGGGGCGTAACTATAATAGGGCAAGGAGAGACAGTTGTCTGGGGGCCCACTGCCTTGCCCCCCCCACAAGGCAAGTCACATGACTGACTCCCCCAGCCACGCACCCGCCCAGGCTTCCTTCTGTATTCATCCTCCGAAATTGATGTGAGTGTTAAGACCTGGAGCTACCAGAACAGCATGTCTTTCTCTAGTACCATTCAATGACTTGCATCATCCACAATTTACAAAACCTTTTAAAAAATAATTTAGGATGATGTTCTATTGTGGCACATAGGGGAGATATGTGTATGTGTGTGTGTGTGTGTGTATATATATATATATATATATATATATTCGGGGGGGGCGCATTTTAAAATCTTGTCTCTGGGCCCACTCCAAACTTGCTATGCCCCTGGTGTGCAGTCTAAGAAGCAGGCTTGGGTAACTTGTTGATTTTGTGCTACAACTCCCAACCTTCCCTGCCACAATGGCAGAAGGCTGGGGATGATGGGAGTTTTAATCCAAAACCAACAATTTAACCAAGACTTTTAAGAAGCGTGACTCAAGAGACTCCGTACAACATCACAGAGGGTACTAGGCTGGGGCACATATGTTGGGTTGCATGCAACCGACCACAGTTCTTAGATTTTGCAGTGTAACTACCTGAAATTACAAAGTGTGCTGTGCCAGACCTATAAGTTTCCCCAGAGTAACTGGGATTTTCTATGTGCCCAGATATTTACAGACTATGAAGACATAACTCTTTCCCTTGCTTCTTTTCCAGGGGTGGCTTCTAAAGGTGAAGGTACTACAATTTCCATCTACCAGTCCATGCCACTCCCATCACCTCTTCTCTCAGTTCCAGCCACCCAAAGCTCTTTTTATCTATTTCATCTACAGTAGCCCTCCCAATAAGCTATGAGTATGAGAACAAATTGAACCTCCATGCTCCAAGGCACATATTTGTGAATACCAGGTGCCGGAAACAAACATCAGGGAATCTTGCAAACTTCTCAGAGGTATTTGGCTGGACACTGTTGGAAACAGAATGCTGAACTAGAGGGAGACAATTCACATGTGTCTAGTGTAGATGGGCAGCACATAATAGACCAGTTCAGATGATACAGGACCCCTGCTAACTGAGCAAAGAGGCACCTTTCAGTGTATTGATTCTCTTCTATTTAGCAGGGGGAGAGCAACTGGCCCTATCAGAGGCGTAACTAGGGAAAACGACGCCTGGGGCAAGCACTGAAATGGCGCCCCCCCACGCGCCCCCGCCCCCCAACATACTACATTATACATAGGTTTTTCCTCACAAGCGCCCACCGCCACCACCAAGCCAGGCCACTGACTGGCCACCAGGCACCAGCAAAGCAATGGGGGGGGGGGCGCGGGCAGCGCGGAAGGGACCGCTCGTGGGGGAGGGGGCGTCGATGCGCTCCCTTGACTGCTGCAGCGCTGCTGCACTGAGCAGGAAACATTTGTATTAACAAAAAAAATTTAAAATTTTTTTAAAAAATTTTTTGGTCATGGCGGCGCCCCCCATGTGACCAGAAAAGATGGCGCCCAGGGCACGTGCCCCCCCTGCCCCCCCTATAGTTACGCCTCTGGGCCCTATCCAGCCCCAGCACAGCATCCCTCCAGTGGCTGTTGCTGGTGTCTACCTTCTCTTTTTCAGATTGTGAACCTTTTGGGACAAGAAGAACCTTTTTGATCTTCTTGTCTATTATTTATTAATTTTTCTATGTAAACCGCTTTGCAAACTTTTGTTGAAAAGCGGTATATAAATAATAGTAGTAGTAGTAGATTATACTTTTAAATGCACAATTAGTATATCAGTGGTTTTTAAATACTGACTTTATTTATTTATTCATTCATTCATTCATTCATCCAGTTTTTATACTGCTCTTCCAAAAATGGCTCAGGGAGGTTTATACAGAGAAATAATAAATAAATAAGATGGCTCCCTGTCCCCAAAGGGCTCACAATCGAAAAAGAAACATAAGATCAGCAACAGTCACTGGAGGTACTATGCTGGTGGTGGATAGGGCCAGTTACTACCCCCCACCCCCACTAAATAAAGAGAATCACCATGTTAAAAAGGTGCCTCTTTGCCAAGTTAGCAGGACTTGGAAAACAAATCCAGACAAACAAACCGATGTAGAGTGAATGATCATATCCTGGACTCTGTTTTTATAATGTGAACTCAATGATTAGGGGGAAATAAACACCACTTAACTATCCAAACGTCAGTCACATGATAGTAACTAACGCACTTCAAATCCTACATTATAGCTAGTATTTAAATCCTGGGTGGTGAATTTATGTTTGGTTTTTTTTTTCATTTTGATGACCATTTCTATACACATAGATAAACTGAAAGTATTGTCTGAACTGGCCCTATTATAAATTATTAGGGGTGATATACCTTTAACGAGCAGCTTCCTATTTGCAACTTCAACTCACTTATTACAATCAATCAACCAACCATCTTTATTACAGTCCAAGACCTGCATAAGATAGAACAGCAGAGACTCACTTATTACTTCTGTTATGCAGGCGTGAGAGGGAGGTGACTACTGTTAATTGCCCATTGAAATGTCTTTCTTACTTGCTCCTCATTGTCAGCTTCTGTTCCTGCAAAATGTGGGGAAGGGGGAAACATTGTGTACTGCCAAGGCTGCTTCCACATTAGAGCCGAGGCATGAGGGGCAGGGGTGGCGGGTCTGGCAGTTTAGCTGGAAGTCGAATAAAAATAGTGATGGTTCCACAGCAATGGCATAATAAGCTCTGAAGGGGCCTGTGTGCAACTTTGGCCCAATCAGATAATTTCCCCATAGGAATCAATGTGAAACACACAAATATCAATAACTCTGAAAATTTTCAGCACTCTCTCCAGAATTCCCAGGTTAGGGCTGGTATAAAACACATATTCATTCATTCGATTTCTATACCGCCCTTCCAAAAATGGCTCAGGGCGGTTTACACAGAGAAATAACAAACAAATAAATATGATGGATCCCTGTCCCCAAAGGGTTCACAATCTAAAAAGAAACATACGATAGACAGCAGCAACTGTCACTGGAGGTACTGTGCTGGGGGTGGATAGGGCCAGTTACTCTCCCCCTGCTAAATAAAAAGAATCACCACATTAAAAGGTGCCTCTTTGCCAAGTTAGCAAGTTAGTCAAACATATATATTTGTCATGTAGACAGGTGCCCACCAGCTACATCTCTCCCCAGTGTTGAAGGATGACACTTTGGCCCCACCTCTGCAGGTGGCAGTTATGACATCACCTGTGGTTTCTCTGTTATGATGTGCTCAGTGTCTCCTTGGTGATGGCTAATGCTCAGGTCAGGTGCAGTTGTGTGGATGATGCAGAGGAAGAAGTAGCTTGGTTCTCCTCCTATCCCAAGAATAGATGGCGTAACCATGGCAAAGCAATTGTGCTCCTTTTAAATATACACATGCGTAGTAAGGCTGCCGGCCACCTTAAATGGTGCAGCAAGGAAATGCTTGACTGACAAGCAGAAGGTTGCCAGTTTGAATCCCTGCTGGTACTCTATCAGGCAGCAGTGGTATAGGAAGATGCTGAAAGGCATCATCTCATACTTTGCAGGAGGAGGCAATGGTAAACTCCTCCTGTATTCTTCTAAAGAAAATCACAGGGCTCTGTGGGCGCCAGGAGTTGAAATCAACTTGACAGCACACTTTACCTTAGTAAGGCGGCTGCCAGGTAAGAAACATCTTTCTGCTCTAGAACAGGAATTTGTAATGGCTGGAGGCAGTTTGAAACCAAGCGATGAAACTCAACCACAGATGAAGGAAGTATTTCAGCATCTCTAAAAGCCAAATCATTCACTCCCCCCCCCCCGCTGTGGCTCTAAATAACCTTTGCCAAGGCTTAGTTCTAGAGAGTTCTAGAGGAGGAAATATATATTGCATGGAGAAGAATCTTCACCCTGGAAATAGACCATCTTGAATAGGAAACTACAGACAAATGGACAACAAGACAACCTTGGTTTGGGGAATCATCTGGAAAAGTTAAAAAAATAATAATTATAGATTCCACTAAGTTAAAAAAATAAACTTATAGCAAAATTGTGACCAAAGGTAAGGAATGATGCAGGGTAAGGAACATAATTTGTTACACTCTTTCAGAAAAAAGGAAATGAAAAACTTAAGATATCACTAACACAGAGGCAAGTGCTTTATTACTAAAGAAAGCAGCCATTTGGTTTCTTTCCTAGAGAATAACACCATCACAATGTGCTTAATCAGCAGGAAACCAGGGGCGGAGCCACCATCGGACCAACAGGTTCAAAGAACCCGGGCTGCTGCCAAATCAGGGGCCGCGTCTCACAGCCCCGTCATGCCCCCTGTGTCTGACATCAGACATAGGGGTGCTAGTTTAGCTCCTGAGTGGGGGCCACGCGGCCCCTTCAGGAGTTAAAGCAGCGCAGCCCAGGAGCAGCTCTTCCTTGCCTTTTGCAGGGGAGAGCTGCACCTGGGCTGCGCTGAGAAAGCAGTGCCAGCCTTAATTTGACTACTGAAGGAGCTACTGCCGAAGAAGCTTTAGGAGTTAAACTACAGCTCTCCCGGACTGGTCCCAAATGGAGCTTCAAGGCTCTGTTCAGCTAGACCATGCCCCACGTCTGATGTCAGACGCAGGGGCGAGGCTAGCTCCAGCGTCTGATGTCAAATGTGGGGGTGGGGTCAGCGGGCCCACGCCAGCGGCCACACACAGGCCACCAGAGGTCTCGCTCCGCCAGTGCAGGAAACATTATGGCTTGAAATGCACAGTTTTCAGTTAAGTTTATGAAAGCAACAAACTCATACCAAAAAATCTGATGTTACACATAGTTGCATTGTTTCAGGAAGTGTAAAAGATCACAAGTGGCCAACATGGAGGTAAGTTCTTAAGAGGCAAGTCCTTTCTTGCCAAAGCAATTTGGTTTCTTTTCTGGCCCACTGGCCTTTTCAAACCAATCACAGAAGACATTAATCATGGTTAAACATTGACCGGACCATTTTGATAACTGTTTTGCACACTGAAAGTTAATTTTCTAACTTAAAAGGCACTGCTATCTATCTGTTCTCTCAAGAGAAAAAGAGATACTTTCCCAAGGTAAGTAAAAATACTCCTTTGTCTTGAATGGGAACAGACTTGTGCAGAGAACTAGATGGGGGACAATCTTTATGTGTCTATGCAGGAAATGGTTTGGCTTGAAAAACATAAAGCAATTCATGGTTTCCCACAAGCTTAAGAAAGCAACAAACTCATAACAAAAAGTCTGGAGTGAGTTAAGGAACAACAACATTGTTGATTTCCTTCAGGACATGTGAAACATCAAGTGTAGACTTTAAAGGATATTGGTTTACTTATTGATTTTTAATGAGTTGGTTTAAAAAAAAAACCCTCTCTAAAACAGTTTAGAAGTGTCCTAACTGCATTGTTTCATGGCAGAAAGTTACGAAACATTTTGGAATGTAATCCTCCACTTTGTCAATCATTCAAGCCTCATTTTCAGGAAAAACTTCTCCTTGCCTTAGTGTATATGTAGTACTACCCCAATTGTTGCACCCCACATTATAACTCCAGAAAGGCTGGGCAGAACATTCTCAAAATTCATATGGGGGTAGCACATGATGACTGCATTAAATGTGTCAGTGTTCAACAAGATCAGTGAGATAATTTTTAATGAAATTGTTTTTAAAAACATTTTTTTAAATTAAAAATTGAAAGGTCCTCTTGAACGTCCACACATTTAATCCTACAATGATGTAGGAACACCATGTGAAATACCAGTGCTTTCTGTCCAGCCATTCAGGAGTTAATATTTTTGAGTTTCCCATTGATTCCTATGGAGAGTCATTTGTTGGAAATTTGGGCACAGCTCTGCCTAGTGGTGGCCCTTATTTATTGCACATGTTTGCTCTCTTGTTGATCCGCTCCTGACACAGCACTTAATGCAGTGTTATATTATTGACTTGAGCAATGACTTTCCCCATGGACAAGGTCCTTCCATAATGTTTATGCAGGAGTAAGCTCCATACAGCAGAGGTCCCTTCCAATATTAAAATATTAGTGTAAATGGCCCTGTGCCACTTTAGGAAGGGTGGTATATAATTTGAATAAATAAATAAATTCCTGTTTACAAGTTAAATCCAATCTGTTTTCTACTGAGCATGGCTGCAGGGATTACATTTCAATAGCCTCCTAAATGCCTCTTGAACATCCTTTTTTAATCCCTCTATTGTCTGTTTCTGTTCCTGTGAGGTGGGAAGGGGGCTCTGCAAACAAGATGCTTTTTATTAAAAGTACAGTAGCCCTTCATAGGATTGGGGAAGACCACCCTGATTCAGAAAATGGGATCATCCATTTAGCACTGAGATATCTGCTCTCCCCCAGTAATGTATAACTGGGTGACTCTGGGCCAGTTACTTCTCTCTCAGCCCAACCTACTTCACAGGGTTGTTGTGAGGAGAAACTCAAGTATGTAGTACACCGCTCTGGGCTCCTTGGAGGAAGAGCGGGATATAAATGTAACAACAACAACAATAATAACAACAACAACAAAAATATGAAAAGATGAACTGAGCACAAATGAGTATTTATTGTACAAACACAACTGCAACAGCAATTTACCACACAAAAACAACAGCTAGGCATGTTGATCTACCAAAGTAAAATGCCTTTATTAGGATCAACTAAAATATTGCACCGGTTCATTGAGAAGAGGCACCTTGTAAAGTGGTAGCTTTCTTATATTTAGCAGGGGGGAGCAACTGTCCATACTGAGCACATCAGAGCATCTCTCTGATCTTGTGTGTGTGCGCGCGCACATGTTTTAGATTGCGAGCACCACAGGGACAGAACCATTTTCTTATACTTTTTCCTATGTAAACAGCTTGAGAAAGTTCTGCTGGGGGAAAAACAATATATAATAATGTATGCATGTGTTTATTTACTTCAGTCCCATTCTTCCACCCCATATTTCACTATCCAGATTCCTGAATGTGTTTTTCTCAGTGTGAACATTGAATAGTTTCAGCCACACTATTCTATAACTGCATTAAGATCCACCGGGAGATTAAAATCATATTACAACCCTTACATTTTAAAGAGAGAAATCTGTTGTGGTCCATTTACTAACACATTTACTTCAAGTGATTTGATTCTATACTTTTTTAAAAATCCAATTTGAGTAGCATAGGATCTAGTCTAAACCCCCTTCCACCAGGAGAACTCACGATACACCTCTGTCATCTGCTACACTGACACAACTGTGCCCTATGCTAGTGCAATGCTACCCCCGTAGGTCCGCACAGTGTAACTCTGGCCAGTGGAGGCCTCAAAACAGTGCAGGGATATGGGTGTATTGTGGGTGGGAGAAAAGGAGCTGATTTGGCATTTCTTTTTTAAAGTTATAGAATGTATTAATCACCTTCCATGCCATTCAAAGGTGATGTACACAGTATCCACAATATACAGTAAAAGAGCAAGAATAAAAGCAGAACTTCTTGTTAGTTTCTGCCTAATTTTTAATTCTGTCAAGGTCATTTTGAATGTTACTTTGCCTTCTGAAGCAGTAGCTATGCTTCCCAGTTTGCTTTCAACTGCAGATCTGATTATTAAGATCCCTTCTACTCTAAGTAACTGATACAAAATGTTGAAGGAAGACATAGCCCTGCAGCGAGCCACTGATAAGCTCTCTTTTGAGTACAGTCTTCCAACCAGTTGTGAATCCAACTTGGGAATGCGCCTATCTGCCTCTATCAAACACTGACAGCAATGCACGTATCACACAAAATCTATCTTCAGCAATCGTCCATACCTCGCATTGTACAGTGCAAGCAAGGTACCACCATCTCCACTGAGACAAACTGGAGCCAATCGCAATGCAGAGGGTGTGGCTAGCATAAATACTACGCCCCCTTTGTATCTGTGTGTCTTCTTTCAAACTCTCCGTCCGGGCGCTCTTCTACGTCTGACGTCACCGCCTTCCTTTACAGTTGTCCTACCGACTGCCTGTTGGCATGGCGCGGCGGGAGCGGAATTATTTCGCACTAACGCCCAACGAGGAGCCATCCCGTCCGGTTATTTTATTTCATGTTTAATAAAATAAAATAATAACGTGTATAGAAAGCGCTTTTTTACAAGCTACGCATAGATAAAGGCGCTCGCAAAGACAGCCCTAACTGGGCCTCGCAAGGATTAGAGGGGTCCCCGAGTGACATTGGACTCCGTCAAGTGGCGTCGTACTAGGCGAGCAGCCGGAGAAGAAGCGGAGGTTGTTTCTTTGGCGTGTGCCCTGTTTGTCCGCTCACTCCGCCGCCATGTTCCGTCTTATGATGCAACAGGCTAAACGGCACCCAAGCGTGAGTGTTCGGGGGCGGGGGGATAGTGGGGCCCGCCACGGTCGCTCTCGTCCTCCGCTATTCCCCTCCGCCCATTTTCTCCGCAGGTAGAAAAGACCAGCCATAAACTCCCTTCTACCCCCAGTCCCCGTTTGAAGCGGGGGAGACCGCGACATGCGGAGTTGTAGCCCCGGTGTGGTCTAGTTTGCCTTCCGCTTCTCTGCTGGGGGGCAGGCCGAGGCGTCATCGCAGTCCCCCTTCCGCAGCGCGGGCTCCCTGCCATCGCCTCCTAACGCAGCGGGGAGCCTTGTGGCATCGCAATGAAAGACTCCCAGATCTAGCCTGTAAAATCGCCCTTCGGATAAGCCAGGTGGCGAGTCCTTCGTTGCAGGGGCGTGGCTGGGCTCCCTGCGAGGCGCGGTCGTGGTGCTTTGCAGAACAAGGAGCCTGTCGAGGATTAGAGGTCACTTCATCACACGCACGAGGCGTTATCTTTGGCTACTACGGTAGTTCCAACGAACGGTGCATGTCGATGCAGAGGCGAGCTGTAAATAGAGCAAAAAAGCCAATAAGGGGTGACTGATTAAAAAGCAGAAAGCTATTCCTTAAACTGGAAGCACATTCGGAAAGCACTGGCTCTCATCCTTGTAGCAGAGAATGCTGCATGTACTCTTCTCCCCCCCGCCCCGTGGGTGGTTGCTATGTCTGAAGTTCCACTTGGTTTGGGCATTTGGCCTTTTCTTTCTCTCTCTCTCACATACACACACACCACTGCTGTAGGAAGATGTTGTCACAGTATCCTCCCAAGGATTATCTTGGGTCCTTCTGCATTGCCTTTAATTTATCTCTTTAACTGAACTTTGTGGAAGAAAGAGTTGGCTTTCATTTGCTGCGCTCTTTATGCTCCTGGAGTCCCATGGTCATAACTTGTTGTGAGACTTCTCCTAGAGTGTTCTGTACTACAAATGCAAGCTAGTTTTACTGCCGTGACTTGTTTGTTGTCACAAAAGAACTCTAGGAATTGTGGTTTGTTGAGAGCACTGGGAGAATTCAACACCACCTCTTACAGAATCCTCAGGGTCGCTATTCCCATCTGAAACTTTATTTTAAGAATGTGGTTGAGATAAGGCCATTTTCTTTTTGGTGACTTGCTGACCTCTGGGTGTGCCTCTTTTTTAGAATAGCATGTAGTTAGCTGATGGCATCTTCAAGATTTGGCATTGCCAAGGTTGAAGGGCTTCTGATGAGAATAGTGGATTCTCACATAAGAATGTAGATCAGAAGGAAGATTCAGCATCTGAGTTCCTTTCCTTCAATTCTCTTTTTGTTAAGTTTCCTACTAGAGATGTGGGACTCTCCTATATCCAGGGGAAGGTGGAAGATTCACTCTCCCTACTGCACATTGTTCCCTTGTTCATCTTGTGCTTTAACTATTTTGTTTCCCATCAGGTTGTTCTAGCCATAAGGTATTACTGTGCTGTTAGCTGACCTTCAGTTAATAGGCTATCAGTTAACAATCTTCTTACAATCTTTGTGTTCTGCATGCCCATCCCCACTTCTCTTTCATACCCCCAGGCCTTTATCTACTGAAATAACTTGCCCACTCTAGGGAAACCAATTGTGTATCTGAGCTATTAATGTATCATTTAAATACACAAGGATGAGACCACCATAGCTTAAGGGCTGTTGTTTAATGTATACATATTCTGTTTTTCATAGTTGATTCCTCTCTTCTTGTTTATTGGAACTGGAGGAACTGGTGCAGCTTTGTATATCATGCGTCTTGCTCTTCGCAATCCTGATGTCTGGTAAGTGCCACTGCTGACGTGTATTGCCACTTTAGTAGTACCCCTTGAATAAAAGGTGAGCTGATACATCTATTTGGTGTCTTTATGCATTTGAAACTAAGAGCGGCAGGGTCTTGGTTATCATCGTTCATAGTAAACAACAACATAACTGAAAGGATCTTAAGTCTCTTTCAGAAGAGAGTGTAAACTGCCCAGACATAAATTTTGGGCAATATATACATTCATTTAAAAACATTGTTTACAGTAGATTAACCTAGTGTGAAAAGCACAGAGTTTAACGGAGCTTGGAACCAGTTTGCTAATTATGGAGAGAGTGCAGGATTGAGTTCTATCATGTTTCACTGAGCACCACCACCTCTGAAACTACCACTGTCTTTATAGAATGGCAGTGAAAAGCACTGGGACTTGCAAAATAATGCAGTACTGGCTTTGCAGACATTTAAAAACAAGGTTGTCCTTATGATGAACTGTCCTGCCTAATCCAGAGTATAAACCATATTTACTTATGCATTACAAGCTAATGATGTGTTGTTGAGCATAGTTGTTGAGCATAGTTGGTGAGAAGCTTGAGGGAGCATATGTAACTATATTGATTATGCTGTATGTTAATTTCACTCTCTGAAGATGTAGTGATTACTATATACCTATTTTGTTGCATTTCTCTGCATAGCTGGGACAAAACGAATAACCCAGAGCCTTGGAACAAGCTGGCACCCAATGACCAGTACAAGGTATAGTGCAAAATACCTACAAAGCTTATGAAGTTAGACTACCATATAGGCCTTTGACAATTGTGGGCTGGTAATCAAAATAAAGAATGGTCCTGGGGGACTGCTTCCTCTCTATTAATTCTTCTAGAGCTTCTTGGTGACTGAGTAAACATGGGAAAATGTCTTCGTGTCTCACTTTTTCTTCTCCAAGGCAATAATTCCCAGATACACTGAATCTTCTTTTGTCATGTAGCCTGTGCCAACTAGCCTTGCAAAACATCATACTATTTAAGGCATTTCTGGCTTGACTGCCAAGGGAAGCAGTGTGCCTTTTTCCCTCCCATATTTGGTTTTGTATAAAAGATGTTAACCAGCTGTGTTTCTAGAAGACCACAGACGCTTGTGAAAACAAATATGTAGTACTAGGGACTTAAATAACACCACATGGTTTATAATGCATTTTAGATCTCACAAAAAAAGCAATCAAAGAGCTATAGACTGTTGAGACTAACATTCACTGTGGTAGGGTTAGCATTCATCCTTGGGGCTACAGCTTTTTTGTTGATCAGTCATGGGACACCTTTTTCATAGATTAATTGGGCAATCTGTTGTTGAATCTTTTTAAGAAAAGTATTCTAACTGCAGGTGGCAAGCACATTTTAGAGGTATTCTTGCTATATGAGAGAAGAGGGAATGCCTCTTCTAAGACGATATCTGCTGCAATTCAGACTTGCATAATTTAGGAAGCGTGCTATGGAAGATGTTAACTTGCGCAGATTTTACTTTTTGATTAGAACTCCTACCTTAACTAAAATTTCTTCAATTGAGTGGTAGTTCTTGGGTTTTTTTTACTCTAGCTTGTCTTAATAATTCCATGTGAAAGTACTTTAGGATGGATAAAAAAGGTTCTGCAATCTGGAGAGCAGATTCTCTTGTGTTTCCTAACTGCACTCTTGGAAAAGGCTTTTCTCTGTGCCTCTGCTTAGAAAAAGGAAATCGACTTTTGCTTTCAAACTGGCCTGTGTTTTGCAGAGCTATAGAGATCTATATTGCATGGAATCTTCTGTCTCCTGCACATGTGGCAAATTGTCAAAGAACACATTATTCTAATAGCATGCTTCATTTTTATATCCTTAGTTTTCCTGAAGTGAATAGCAGGCGGGATTCAGATTGGGATCAAGCAGGGGAGGGGAAATCCTCTGGCCCTGCTGCATTCCTGATCCAGATCTCTGTCTCTTTCTCTCCTATGAATTGTAATTTGGTCCTCATTGTTGCAATAGGGAGTCTTCCTCCCAGTCCTGTTAGCAGCTGCTGAGGGCAGGGGAGAATCTGAGTTGGAACTACATTCTCCCTCCCGCTGCTGCATTCCCAGTCTGGACTTCTTTCCCTCTCATGCAGCTGCTGTTTAGCTAAGAAAAAATTAAGCATGTTTAACATACCATGTAGTTTGCCCCAAAGACACAAGGAAATCAAGCAGAAGACTGCAGTAGTTGCATCATTTAGCATTACTGTTCATAAATTGCTATGTTGACTCTTGCCAGTTCTTTTTAGCTTTCAGCAGTTCTGGGAACCTGTAATACATGGAATGGTTAAAGAGATGAATGTGCCTGGGAACATAACATTCAGGGTTATCCCTAGGTGGGTGCAGGGCCCCTAAACAGGCCTCTCTACCCCCCCCCCCCAACAACAACAACAAACCCTCAGTTTTAAAAGTCAAAGTGACAGCAGTGTAGAGATTCCTGCCTGGACCATCCCCACCACTGCCAGCCTTGGAGCATGGCTCCCACTGTAGCAGCTGCACTTTGAACCAGATTGGGCCCCATGGCGTGCTCTACTTGGCTGTGCATGGTGGCAGCTCTGGCTGGTCTGTGCTCCCCTCTGGTTTGCCCAGAGAGGAACATGGCCCAGTCGGAGGTGCCACTGCAATCAGCCAAGCAGAACATGCTACAGGGGCTGGCTGGCTGGAAGCACAGCTTCTGCAGAAGGAAAAGGGAGATACTCCAGGCAGGAAGCTCCTCAATTCCCCTTTTGCCTCGCCATGGCTAGGGGCACTCTAGGTGGGGGAGGGGTGGTGGCAAGGGGGACTGCCCTGATTCTCCCCCTCCCCCCCCTGCTTGGATGGGGTTGTTAACACTCATAACCTTGTTGTGTAGATCTGATTGAACAGTCTTTGTTCATACAAAAGCATATCACCCCAGTTGTTTGAATGTATTGTATGATATTCTTGGGTTTAAAAGCCAATCTCAGAAAACTTAACTATATCAGAGCTCATGGAAATGTTTCATTCTGGAGCTCTCGCAAAACACCCTTTCAGTGTTTCATGATCCACAACTTTAAAACTACTTAGGAACATAAGAAGCTGCCATATACTGAGTCAGACCATTGGTCTGTCTAGCTCAGTATTGTCTCCACAGACTGGCAGCGGCTTCTTCAAGGTTGCAGGCAGGAATCTCTCTCAGCCCTATCTTGGAGAAGCCAGGGAGGGAACTTGAAACCTTCTGCTCTTCCCAGAGCGGGTTCATCCCCTGAGGGGAATATCTTGCAGTGCTCACACATCAAGTCTCCCATTCAGATGCAACCAGGGCAGACCCTGCTTAGCTACGGGGACAAGTCATGCTTGCTACCACAAGACCAGCTCTCCTAAGACCAGCTCTCCTCTCCTAACTTGGAACTCAAGAGCAACTGAAGTTCATTTCAAGCTTTGATATTACATGCTGAATGTCATCTTCAAAATAAATGGAAAGAAATGGGAGATTGCCCTAGGCAAATGATGATGAAATCATAGCTCTGTAGTGGTGGGTTTAACTTCTCGAGAAAATACATAAGAGCACACATTGCACCATTTTTCTGTACCTAGTGAATATTTCATTTTGAAAAAGCATGATTCTCATTTCAGTAACTTTTCTCTCTTCTAGTTCTTTGCAGTTAATGTGGACTACAGCAAGAAGAAGAAGGAAGGTCCAGACTTCTGAAGAAAAAGCTTTCACCCTCTACAAGCTGCACAACATGAAGGTCTTTAGGTCTTCCAGAAGCCATCCGCACAAATCATAATTTAATCATCCAGGAAATACAAACTTCAGTTGCACATCGCACTTAAATCATGTTTTGGAAAAGAGCTTGTTGGAACTTAATAAAGATCTAATCTTAATACTGTTTTCTGTGTGAAGCACAAACTTCCTGATACAGGCGGCTATGTAAACGAAAAGTTGCGTCACACTCAAAATACATCTAATGGTTTATGCAAACCATTGCAAAAATAACATTTCTCAGTAGATGAAATAACAGTACTTCTAGCCTTTATTTTTGTCCCCAGTTGTGTTTTTGAAATGTTTTATGTAGATAGCTGGAAACCCTCTAAAATGTATCCATAGTTCAAGTGCAGCTTGTATTAAAAGTAGCAGAACCATCCGCAGTCTGTACAAATTGTTCATCTAAAATGTACTCTAGGAAAACAGATTGACAAATGGCAATTTAAACAGTTGTGTTTGCACAGCGTAACCATCTGTTCCCATGTGGCAAGAACAGCATGACACCCAAATGTAACTTACCAGGTTAAGTCAAGTGCTGCAAAATAAAGCTGTAGCCAGTCTTTAGTGCTCTGCTGTTGTAGCCATTCTCCTTTCCTCTAGAATGGCCAGCATTATGAAAGCTGTAGATCAGGGTTTCTTAACCTTGGGCCCCCAGATGTGTTTGGACTACAATTCCCATCATCCTCAGCCACAAATGCCATGTCTGGGGATGATGGGAGTTGTAGTCAAACAACATCTGGGTGCCTAAGATTAAGAAACCCTGATGTAGATCATCGTTCATCTCAAGTTTTATTTTATTTCTAAAAAGGTCAACCCTGTTGTTTAAGCTTCAAGACTTACAAGAATTGATACATAAACCACTGTGTGGATACATTGTATAGGGGTGGTTGTGTCCTGTGCATTGGAGGTTATGAGTCAGAAATATTGACCCTGTTAAGCTAACTTGCATTGAGTCAGGCCCTGGTCCAGTTAGTTCAGTATAGTCTGTACTGACTAGCAGTGTCTCTTCAGGTTTTCACATAAGGCTCTTTCCAACCCCTGCTTAAATATGCCAAGAATTGAACCTAGGCCCCCTTCTGCATGCAATGTGTATATTTCACCATTGGCTTATGGCCCTTCCCTAGTAAAAATAAATTGTGTCTAATATCCTCTTTTGCTGTTGAGATATGCTGTAAAATATACATAACTAGCTGGCCCGCACAGAGCATCTGTGCACTCTTTGAGGTCGGCTGTTGCCCCCTCCCTCCCTCCTGCCCCACTCTCTCTTGTCCTCCCGCCCCCTCCCACCCAACTCTCTCTCTCATCCCCTTCCCCTCTCCTGCCCCCTCCCTCCTGCCCTCCCCCCACACTGAGCATTTTACAGTGGTGGGTGGCCTTTTTCGGCCGGACCTCACTGCCACCACAGGCCCTCCTTACCGGGTGGCGGCCGGCCAAAAAGGGCCCCGCTGCTGCCTGGGCGGCGAACAGGGAAGTCCCGCTGCTCATTTCCCTCCTGCCCCAGCCTCCAATGGGCGCCCGGCCTGTGCGGCCGGGCCCGCAGGTGACCAATCATGGGTGCGCCTCAGCCAATCAGGTGCCTCCGCCACCCAGCCAATCAGCTGGGAGCTGGGACGCACATTCCAAGGCACACCCAGGAGAATTATCTATAGAGAGAGATACCTGTGTTAGGGTCCTAGGATTTGGCTTTTTTGAAGTTTTGTTCCAGAGACTTGGCAGCCTCCAAGTTGAGGCCAGTAATTCAAACTTCTGCTAATGTAACCTGGGACAAAAATGAGACTAAACTGGCTAACAGAACAAACTATAGCAGGAATGGGGGACAGAGATACTATGGGAAATATGTTTTAACTTCTCTAAGGTACTTGATGAAAGGGTAGAGTAAGCACCAATGTAAAGAAGGTAAACCACTTGATCCATAATACATTTGGTGTCAACGAATCTGGAAGCTCACAGTTCCTTGTATTGTTTTGATTTTCTCCTATCGTCACTGGGAGCAATAGCTTGCATAATAAGACTGCTACAGACCCTTCCCTGAGGAATAAAGTAGACAGAGAGCACTCCTTATAGTAAGATCTTCATTTCCCAGCCTAGCTTCTGATCTGGAAGTTACTGACAATGGGCCCAGGCTCTTGCAGGCAACTCTCCTGTGTTTTGGTGGTAGAAACTGCAAATGTAACTTGTAAAAGGCAGAATTACAGCTTGGTAATACACTGTGAACAAAAGTCCTGGAAATCTTGCCTGCATGGGAAATTCATGTTTGCAGGCAGTCTCAATATACTATCTAATTGGCTCTTGGCTCATCTCTTTATTGTGTGTGGGGGCGGGGGAGGGGAGTCTGTTCATCCAAATGACCCCTCTACAAGCGCTCCAAATGCTTATCTTAGAATTATTCAGCTGAACAGTCCCTCCATGCAATAAAAAACATGCTAGTAAAAAACATGCTAGATCCTCCGTAGAATTCTCAGTGTGCAGTCTCAGCACATCCCCTTCCTAATCACATGGGGAGGAATGGTATCATCCAAATCAGCCCTTTGTTGAGCTGGGACAATTGAAAATTAAAAGAGCCCCTGGTGGCGCAGTGATAAAATTGAAAGAGCCCCTGGTGGTGCAGTGATAAAACTGCCGCCCTGTAACCAGAAGGTTACATGTTCAATCCTGACCAGGGGCTCAAGGTTGACTCAGCCTTCCATCCTTCCAAGGTCGGTAAAATGAGTACCCAGAATGTTGGGGGGCAATATGCTAAATCATTGTAAACCGCTTAGAGAGCTTCCAGCTATAGAGCGGTATATAAATGTAAGTGCTATTGCTATTGCTAAAATAACAATTCCCAGTGTTCCCGATAGTAATGTATACACTACTGGGCATGCTGGAGAACCTTTATTGCTGTTGGAGTATGGCATTTGGCAGCCGACCTCAAGATACAGAGCTTTCTTGAATGTGGCATTCTCACTGTAGAGCTCCCTTGACCTACTCCTTTTTGGCATTTACAAAAGACCTTATTCTGCAAAGCTTTTAACCAAGTTAGCTTTAAACGGGAGGTTTCCTATTTTAGTCTTTGCCATGCTTATTTTTGGATTTTTATCACTGTATTTAAAAAATAAAAATAAAAATCAATGATTAAAAATAAAAACCTGAACTGCTTAGAGAACTTTTGCTATGAGCCACACATACGTTTACACAGAATTATCTCTTTAGAATGGCTGGCCTTTAGGATTTGCTAACAAGCTGCAGAGGCAATCTATCTGTGTTATTCTTCCAGCAAAAAGTACCTATTGGGAGTTAGTTAAAAGGACAATTCTTTACCTCCTGTTTCACTAATCTTAAAATAAGAAAGTGATAAGGGGAATATTTAATTCTGTTGATTTAGGATCGAGCCAATACATCGTTTCTGAGCGATCGCATCTGAAACAATGTAACAAATGGTATGCTATAATGTGTCGTGTATTTATAGAATTGCACAAAAGAGTGGGCATAAAATTCTATCATGAAGTCAGATGATAGGAAGTTAAAACGAATTAATCTGTCCCTAGTATTGAATGAAATCACTTTAAATTTGCATAGGTTCCTTTGTCGAATATAATCTCAGAAGTGATATCACAGATATGTTTCCTAACTCTGTCTTGTCTTAAAAGGCGACTTGGAAGAATGGCGATATAATGACCTATAAAACTGAGTAATCACCCTATTGGAGCTGGATTGAACTGTCATATTTCTCAGAAGTCAAAGGTGAGGGGTTCTAAAAGCAGCCAGCATTCTTCAACAAGGTATGAATAATTTCAAATGGGCAGAGAAGTCAACCCCGTTTATCCTCTCAGTATTCTAACCATTACTTTGAATTCAACTGACTGAGACAGAGACACTTCCTCTGAGACAATGAGAACTAATGGATATTACTTGAAGGATAATTTGAAAAAGGGAAGCCATTACTTTCCCCACAATGTAGTAGGCCATTGGTTGTTCATCCCTTCCTTTAAAACAAAACACACAAAATCCCACCACACTCTCCCCCCACCCTCTAGTGTCTATTTTGAAATCCAGTCAAGTCCTTGTATTGCCTTTTGCATAAACCTTGCTAATTTACATTTCTTTACAAAGTAGTGCTCGCATCGTTGTTCCGTATCCTGCAAAATCTTACAGATAAAAACAGGGACACTCTTGTGATCTTGTGACACTTCTATTTTCAGGTGTGGTTAGAGGTGAATAAAATAGCGGTTGAGTCTAAAGTTGAAGGCTGCTTCTAAGCTGTGGCTGCAGACATGAATGCTGGTAAGCGTAGATTTGATTCTTACTGGCTCACACACCAGGAAGTAAGCCACACACCCAAGAGCTGGTTTGGTGGCACTCACCACTCCGGTGGGAGAGGCTCTGTGCCAATGGTGCTGTGTCTCAGATCAGCTGTGTCCAATGCCCGCTATTCCCAGTGAGAGTTGGGCACAGGTGCTCTGATGTTCATTCACTGGCATGGAGCCTCTTCTACCTTCACTAGGAGCAGCAATGGAGTGGTGAGTGCTGCTGAGGCAGTGAGCCCGCATTTCTCTTGAGTGTGTGCCGCATTGTGTAATATGTGAGCCACCGACCCATTGACTAGAATGAATAAACAAATGGACATTTCCTGAGTTCCTGTAGACAAGGGGATAGGATCTGAGTAAGCTGAAAGGCCTTAATTACAGACAGCTAGAAACTTAGGGAGAACATTGACTTTTGCTCATGTTCTTGGCTGCCATTTTGCCTTTGTCTGCCCTCCACAGCTTGTAAAATGGGAAATGAAGGAAAAGTGAAACTGGCAGATGAGAAAGCTGTGAAGGAGCTTCCCCAGGCTGGGTCTCTCCCTGCAGAAAAATCCTTCCCCCACCCTGCCCCCACATTCCCTGCCTTGAGAATCTTGGAAAGGGGTTTGGAAAGACCAGGTTTTGCCCACTGCTACTTCAAATTAATGCAGAATCCACTGGATGATACGGTTTTCCAAAATGCAGCATATTTCTTCTGCTACAACAAACCTAAATGAGGACATTCAGCTGCATGATTGATAATGTAAACATTTCCTGAAGTATGATCAGCATAAATAGAAAAATGGGTGCTTCATCTGCGTCAAACCTGGTCATTCCAATTATGGGGGGCTGGGTGTGGGGGGGAGAGAAGAAAAACAAGTAAAATTGATGATGATTTAAGCAAAAAAATATTTTGTCACAAGCAAAACTATAAATGAGCCAACATGTCTTGCCATTTGATTTCATCTTTAAAATATTTACAACCAATGCAGAGTTTTGAAATCCAGACTATTTCAAAGATGCAGTTGTGAATAGGAAAAGATGCACAGAATTCCAAGTATCATTTATGTTTCTATGGGGCAGGTTTAAAAGTTACAGCCCTGTGGGTAGGAGGCCAAAATGCCTTCTCCAAGGCAGTGGGTATAACTCTGAGAAGCTTCTTCCTGCATTTGGCTTTCCAAAAAGTTCTCACTGTGGTTGCAGGTACCAATGATTAGGTCCAAATGTCCTGAAGTTCAACAATGCTACATCATTATGTGCTCCCAGATGAATCAATACAGGGGTAGTATTAACTACTTGTTACTGACATTATAGTAATAATAATTCAAACTATTGTTTGTAACTACTTTGAACTAGTTACAAGTGCCTTTTGATATATACTTACCCCCGGCTTGAAAATTTCATTCATTCATTCATTCATTTGATTTTTATACCGCCCTTCCAAAAATGGCTCATGGCAGTTTACACAAAGAATTAACAAACAAATAAGATGGAACCCTGTCCCCAAAGGGCTCACAATCTAAAAAGAAACATTAAAAAATGTTAAATGGATCAAGCAGAATAGTTGTGAACTGCCTATCCTATCTATTACAGTGGTCCCTCGACTTACGAACTACTCGACGTAAGTATTTTTCGAGTTACAAACGGCAGTTTTAGATCCGGTTTTAGATGCGGTTTTTTCGACTTACAAATTTTTAGATGGGGTTTCCTCGACGTACGAACTTTACATGCGGTTTCCTTGACTTGCCTGCCTGTTTACTGCCTGTTTATTCTTGAAAAGAAATGTTCCTGTGCAGTTTGCAAGCCTTACTGGGGGTCTGGGTCTTTTTTCTAGGCTCCGGAACGCATTAATCCATTCCCAATGCATTCCTATGGGAAACCGCTTTTCGACTTACGAACTTTTCGACTTACAAATGTGCATTCGGAACGGATTAATTTTGTAAGTAGAGGGACCACTGTATATTAATTCTCCTGGTGTGCCTTGGAATATGCGTCCCTGCACCCAGCTGATTGGCTGGGTGGTGGAGGCGCCTGATTGGCTGAGGCGCACCCAGGAGGATTGGTCGCCGTGGCAGTGGCAGGCCTGGCCACAGAGGCCAGAGGCAGTGGCGGGCTCAGCCCAGCCGCAGAGGCAAGGCCCGGGGGGGGGAGAAAGGGGGGGCAGAAGTGGAGGTGGGGAGGAGAGGCAGCTGGGCCTGGAAGTGGAGACTGGGGGGAGGGGAGAGGTAACCGCTGGCCCCAAAGAGCGCACAGATGCTCTGTGTGGGGTCGGCTAGTTTGAATCAAATTTGCTAGAGGTGTAGGGACACATAAGGGTGGCACAAGGCATAGTTTGCACTGATGTCATCCACCCTGATTCAAGATGGTGGATGTGTAAATGGTTGAGGCACAAGTGGGCTAACTTGTGGACTGCCTAACCGATTTGAACCAAATTTGGTACAGTTGTAGTGAATGACACACAGGAACAACTTGATGTCACAGTTGATGATATTATCCACCCCAGTTCAAGATGGTAGACATGTGAATGTTTAAAGCTGAAGTGGGCTAACTTTTGAGGATGGTAATTATCAATTAAGATTATAGTGAAAGAAAAGTAGGCAGATTAGTTCTTACCAGAACAACTTGTCTCACTGAGATTTTCTTTTGTTGAAATGTGGTAGAAAAGTATTCTGAATAATAAATAAATAATATGCCACATGTAGGTTAAAAAAAATCTTCTGAGAAATAGCTTTCAGGTCTCACTAAAGGGAAACACATTCAGATGAAATGAAATACATATCCTGTGAAAATGATAGGTATAAATACAGCATGGAGACGTTAACATATCATGAACAAATGTGAGAATTGGATACGGATGGTCTCGTATATGCCTTCATTAGACTCTGTGCACACTTTTTATTTCTTCTCTTTGTATTTTTGGCTCACTGAATAATCCTTTCACCCCAAAGGGAACATGAATGTGCTGCTGTGATTGCTCTAGGTGAGGCTGAGTGAGAACCAAAGAATTTCTGAAAGTCAAGGCCTGAACAATACCATCAAGGCACCTGACTGTTTGATAGCTACATCTGTCTCAGATCCCAACACAAAAAAAATTAGGCATTGAACACTCATCATGTGCTCAAAAGTGCAGAAAGAAATATCAGTGTAACAGTCTGAAGCATAGCTGCTTTTTCTTAGAAGGCCTTAGTAAGTACACATTACAAAGTCAAATTGTAATGTAATTCTATAGGAAGAATTGCTAAGTACTGGCAGTAGTTTTACCATTCTGCTACCTCCCCTAATATTTCAAGGTTCATTAGTTTGAATTTTCTCCGCAAAATAGTACACTACCATTTACAGATAACCATGGTAGGCTTTAAAGACTTTTAAATTAAGACTGCAATTCAGAGACAAATCTAGAGGCCTGTTTTTCATATGGAGTGCAAACTATGGAAATGGAGCAGATCAACCTTGGCTGGTTCTTAGTGATGTGCAAACAGGCTCGATGTCAAATGTATTCGACATCAAACCGGTTCAGTTTGACTGTCTGGGGTCGAACTGAACCACCCCTGTTGAGTCCGACCCCAGACAGAAACCCTTCCTCACCGGCCATTCAGATTTTTTTTTAGAACTTGCTCCCTCCGGGGGACTTGCTCTAGGTGGCGTGGCAGCTGATTGTGCAGAGGCCGATTGTGCAGGCATGGTGGCCTCCAAAATGGCTGTGGTGCCAGGGGGAAAGGCCTGAACGGGCCGGTTTGGGAGGCAAGGAGGCTGGCCGGGGGGAGGGGAACCCCCGCGGACCACCACCACCACCTAGAGCAAGTCCCCCAGAGGGGTAAGTTCTAAAATAAAATAAAATAAAATAAATTCATGCACCCCCAACCAAACCAAACCGGGGCGGGGAGGGTTCAAGGGGGTGCCAGACTGAACTGGTTCAGACTCAAACTGAATCGGTCCAGCCGGTTCCATGCACACCCATAGTGGTTCTTACTTAAAGCAAGGGATAGATAAGCCCTATCATGCCTCATTGCTAGCTACATAGAGGAAGGGGCCAGAAGTCTCTCTCTCAGGTGAGAGAATGAAACTTGAGACTATGAGTCTAACAAAGGGGAATCAGAGTAGAGAAAATATGGCCAGAGGGGGAATGTCCTCACTAGCCATCTCTACTCCTAATGCCCTAGTGGTCAATAGGGTTGCTAGTGCTAAGAGTCGAGGCCATCGGGAGCTGCATCTCCAACAACATCCTTCTGCAAGCATTTTCTAAATCAGGATGTCAGCCACTCAAAGAGGCGCTTCACACAATTGGTGTAAAGTGCCGTCCAGGGTAGTGCAGGGAGCTGTCCCTGGCTGGCCGGATCGGCCGCCCATATGACTGCTGGCTGCATCATGGAGCCAGCAGGGGCAGTGGGGATCGGGGGCCAGCTGGCCCCTGGAAGTTCCAGGGAAGCTTGTTTCAGCCTCCTGGCAGGGGTCTCCTTGTGTGTTGCCACGGTGCGGAGCCACAGTGCAGCAGCACACGAACAACAAAATGGGGTTAGAGGAGCACTCGCTCCGCTGACCTCATTTAAGTGGAGGGGTAGTTTTTGATGTTTGCTGCCGGAAGCCGTGCAGCTCCCATGGCAGCAGACAACCAGAGAAAATTGGGCTAGGCTCCCTTAGCCCAATTCCCTCTGGTCGTGAGAATAGCTTCATTGTCCGTGTGGGGGAGTGGTTAGAGTGCTGGACTAGAACTCTTAAGACCTGGATTCAGACCGCTGTTCAGCCATGAAACTCACTAGGTGATCTTGGACCAGTTGCTGTCTCTCAGCTTAAACCAGGCTGTTATAAGGATAAACATGTAATTTAAACAGAAATAATTTACAGCAAATCCTATGCAAGTTTACTCAGAGGTCTTTTAGGGTGGTTCATATGAACATGGCCCAAACATGCAAAGAAGGGCAGGGACGCCTCAAGAGTGTGCCTGTGCTGGCATCCTCCAATCATGTGTGAGGGCTGTTCATTCAAATGCGTTCCAAAACCCTGGTTAAACAGAGGTTTGTGGAGCATGTAGAGGAGTAATTCAGATGATTGCACCTCTCATGCGACTGAAGGACGCCACAACAAGTATATTAGGATGTCCTTCAGTGAGATCACAGCGGGCATGCTCTCAGGGCATACCTGCCCCTCTTCACATGTTTGGGCCATGTTTGTGTGAACCAGTCCTCTATGCAGGGATCCTCAACGTTGGGCCTCCAGATGTTAGTGGACTTCAACTCCCATAATCCCAAGCCCCAGTGGCCTTTGGTTGGGGATTATGGGAGTTGAAGTCCAATAACATCTGGAGGCCCAACGCTGAGGATCCCTGCTCTATGGGGCTTACTTCCTAGTAATCCTGAAAGTAGCATATATTTGGGAAAGTAAGCCCTTACCAGAGCTTCTCAGCTTTTTGTTGTTGTTGCTGCAAGTACTACTTTTCTGAGTTATCAAGAGCATCTGTTATGTATAACTTTTGTAAGTACTACTGACCCAAAGATGGTGATGTACACAGAACTGGACAGCTGGCCCCACAGTTGACCCAAGATTTCTATGGCTGCTGCTGTGCGTTGATCTGTCTTCCACTCTGCATTCTCCTACCCTCCTTCCTCAACCTATGCCTCTTGAAGGGCAGGGTCACTGCATAGCCACACCTTGAAGTCCATACACTACCCTCCCACCTTCTCTAGTTTGGGAGGGATTGAGTTTGTGCTCATTGTTGTCTTAAAACTATGTCTGAATGAGAAATTAAGACAGTAGCACAAACAAGCAAAACTCCCAGACCAAAGCTCAAGTTTCAGTTTCCTTCATTTGCAGAAAGAAAGAAAGAAAGAAAGAAAGTGGGGGGGGGAGAGAGGTGCCTATATTGAGGAAAAGGTGAAGGGAGTTTTCTGAAGCGTGTCCTTGTGCGCTCATAGATGGGAAATGCAAATTCTGGCTCAGTACGTGCACAATAATTAGATAGAAATGTGATTCATTTTACTTTTGTACTATTAGGATGCAGTGTGAATTAGGTCATGAAAAAAGGAAGAATGAATCTGCCAACAGTTTTAAATTACTTCTTGGCGGCCGTGGGGGTAGGGGGAAGAAAATGGAGTTGAAGTTTGTATAATCCGAAGGACCAATTTAGGGCCAAAGTAAATGTTACAGTAGCAGACTTGCATGTAAGGGGGCTATTTAAAGGTCAAGATGGAGGAACAGTGCTGAGTCCCTCCACTTGGATTTTTCCCACCTGAATTGCTTCATTTCAGCTACTTTGATTCTGAGAATATAAATAACTCTTCTTTGAGGGGAAATGGCTGAAGAGAAACAGATTTTGAGGGGACCCAAGCAGACTTAAGGACAGGAGGGTCCTGCTCACCCATGAAGTGCTTTAAATCCCCCCTCACTGTTGGACCATGCCACCCAGAATCATCACCCAGAATGATCATGCCACTCTGATCTAGTAACTAAACAGCTTAAGCAGAGGGGAAAGATAAATGGCTAAAACATATCTAGGGACATAGGAAACTTCCTTATCCTGAGTCAGACCATTAGTCCATTTAGCTCAGTATTGTCTACACCAGGGATTCTCAAGGTTGGGTCCCCAGATGTTGTGACCAAAGGCCACAGGGGCTGGGGATTATGGGAGTTGAAATCCAGTAACATCTGGGGATCCAACCTTGAGAATCCCTGGTCAACACTGACTGCTAGTGGCTCTCCAAGGTTTCAGGCAGGAGTCTTTCCCATCCCTACCCTGGAGATGTCAGGCATTGAACCTGGGATCTTCTGCATGCAAAGCAGATGCTCTGCTACTGAGCCTCATCACATCAACTGCAGAACTGCTAATTTGGCATTTTACGCAAAAATATTTAGCTACAAATAGGAATTGGAAATGCCCCCTAAGCAGTATAGCTAAGCTGCAGTTTGCTGTACCATAACACTTTGAAAAAGAGCAAATTAGATGCTCTTCAAATTTCCTTTGCGGTTAAGCTCTAAATGTACATAGCAGTGTGCTGTCGAGTCAGTGCCAGCTTCTGGCAACCACAGAGCCCAGTGGTTGTCTTTGGTAGAATACGGGAGGAGTTTACCATTAGTAGTGTGCATGGAGCTGGTCCGGGGCCATGTAAGAGGCCTCCGGACCGGTTTGGAATTCGGCCAGTCTGGCAGTCCGGCGGGTGGGGGGGGCATTGTGGCTTTAAGGGTGGGGGGGCAGTACTTACCCTTCCCGCCACTTTCCCCCCAATGGCGCTTGACTTCTTAGCAAAGTTTTTGGGGCGGCAGAGTTCCTCCCTACCTGCCCCCATCGTTGTCTGGAATAAGGAGAAGTTGCCGGCGGTTCCATGCAACTTGCCGCCATGCATCCGCCCATCGCCGCCGCGTGTGCTGTACAGGTCACACACAATGTGTGACGCGCGCGTTGCGACGAGCACATGCGTGGCAGCAAGTTGCACAGAACCGCCGGCAATTTCTCCTTATTCCAGACAACGATGGGGGCAGGGGTGGCAGGGAGGAACTCTGCTGCCCCAAAACTTTGCTAAGGAGTCGAGCGCCGGAGGGGGGAAAGCGGCGGTAGGGGTAAGTACTGCCCCCCCTTAAAGCAACACTCCCCCCAGTGCCGGACCACACCTCCGTGGTTCTGTGCACATCCCTATTTACCATTGCCTCCTCCCGCGCAGTATGAGATTATGCCTTTCAGCATCTTCCTATATTGCTGCTGCCCAATATAGGTGTTTCCCCTCATCTGGGAAAAATACCAGTGGGGATTTGAACTGGCAACCTCTGGCTTGGTAGTCAAGTCATTTCCCTGCTGCACTACAGGTACATGGCTCAAAGTCTCAATTTCTTTTCAGTCTTTACTCCCTCATCCTTTCCTCAGCTAAATTTCTAGGCTTTCAACTGATTATTCTGGGAAATCATCCTAACTCATACATTTTTGACTCAGTAGCATTCTTACGGCCATCTCATGCTGTTTCCTGGCAAGGAAAACCCAGCGCGTTCTTCTGTATGAAGGTGACATTACTTTTTCTATTTGCACTAGTTTCCTTGACTGCAGTTTAGTAAGTATAGGGCAGCATATGTACCTCAGAAATAAAGCTATTAGTTCCATGTTGACATCTTTTGTTATTTCTTACAGAATTACATCTTTTACATTATCCAGTTTATATTTTGTCACAATAATTGAAAACAAAATTTCAGATTTGGCATTTCTGGCTTTATTTCCTTACTCCACCATGATACAAATAAAGAACATTACTCTGCAATACTTTCCCCTCATTTGTCGTTCCTATATGCAATCTGTAACCTAATGGCGCAGCGGGGAAATGACTTGACTAGCAAGCTAGAGGTTGTTGGTTCGAATCCCCGCAGGTATGTTTCCCCGACTATGGCAATTGTAAACCCTTCCTGTATTCTACCAAAGACAACCACAGGACTCTGTGGTCTCCAGGAGTCAACACCGACTCGATGACACACTTTAAGACTGTTCACACGACCCTAAGCAGGGTCGGAGGAGAGCCCAGCCAGGGTAGGAAAGCCATGCATGCTCCCAACCCATGGTTGTGTGAACTCAAAAAACAAGGTAGGGCAGGAGAGAGATTGTGTCGGAGGTGGGAGGTGGATCTGAGAGGTCGATGCTATGCAGATTCTGTCCGCAGCAGCTTACTGAAGGTGGATAAAAAGCCATCAAGTCCAGCTTCAGCCTCCCACTTGATCATTCTCCCCAGTTCCTACCTTGCTTTTTGAGTTCACACGATCATAGAACGGGAGCCAGTGGCTGTAGTGCTTAGAGTGTTGGACCTAGTTGAGAAGATCTGGGTTTAAATCTCTGCTGACTCACAAAACTCACTGGGTTACCCTGACCCAAACACTCTCAGTCTAATCTGCCTAACAGAACTGTTGTGAGGATTAGAGCGAGGGCCATGTATATGACCTGGAAGAAGGGTGGGATATGGAAGAAGGGTGGGATAAAAATATAATATGAAAACGTACTATGTGATATATAACAATACTTTTTTTTAACAGGAAATGCTACAATAACTTGAGTTGAATTATATTGTATTATTGGGAGGAGAACCAGTGTTGCAGTAGCAAGTGTGAATTTCTCCCTTTGCTAAGCAGGGTTAACCTTGGTTTGCATTTGGATGGGTGACTACATGTGAGCACCGTCTGCTGTAAGATATTCCCCTTAGGGAATGGGGTCATATCTCAGTGGTAGAGCATCTGCTTGCATGCAAAAGGTCCTAAGTGCAATCTCTGGCACCTCCATTTAGGGCTGGGAGAGACTCCTGCCTGAAACCTTGGATAACTGCTGCCAGTCAGAGTAGACAATACTGAACTAGATGGACCAGTGGTCTGACTCGGTGGAACGCAGCTTCCTATGTCTCTATGTGCATGTCTTTTCATGGTATGCAGATTTCTGTGATGGAAGTACCTGTTTTTCAGCAGGCAGCCACAGCAGCATGTGCGCACAGTACATTTCTCCCACAAATGTGGGTACATATATAATGGGGATACTTAATGTGTACGGAGAAAGTACTGTATGAACAAATTTTCCTAGACAAGAGGTTGATTGATTGATTGATTGATTGATTAAGTGCCGTCAAGTCGGTATTGACTTTTAGCAACCACATAGATAGATTCTCTCCAGGATGATCTGTCTTCAGCTTGGCCTTCAAGGTCTCTCAGTGGTGCATTCATTGCTGTCGTAATCGAGTCCATCCACCTTGCTGCTGGTCATCTTCTTCTCTTTCCTTCAACTTTCCCCAGCATTATGGACTTCTCAAGGGATCTCGGTTTTTGCATAATGTGTCCAAAGTATGATAGTTTGATCCTGATCATTTGTGCCTCGAGTGAAAATTCCAGATTGAAAAGGTTACACATCACAGTATTAAGCAGTGAATGTAACACATTCTTTTAAAATTATGAGCAAACTTCCATCCTCAATATGTGAGAAAAATCTGTTTCTAAAATGTGCACAAAATCTCTGGCCAAAGAAAATGTTCCAGCTGCTCTTCATTGCAAAGAACTGCAGCTGCGGCAAAAATAAAAGTTACAGGCTTTCAAGAGATTTATAGTTTCCCCATCTCAGCAGTCATTTGCTCTAGGGCAGAATGAGAGTACTAGAATCTTTGTCTTATCTCATTTAGAGGCTGTTCTGAAGGGAAGGTGAGCACTGGTTTCAGGTTAGATGGAAGGGCCACAGTATCATTGAAATTCACCCTTCCTTAATAATGCTGTTGTCATATACCTTTTAGGTAATATGCCATGTAACTTTATGCAAGAAATGTTGCCCTAGTTTTTTTGTGATAGTGATGCTCTTGGTATATTCCAAAATAAGCTCTAAAAATATTTTGGACAGAACTTGTAATATTTAGCAGCTTCTTTCTCTTTCTTTGAATATCTGAATTTGTTTAAAAGGCAAAAATGTAAGAATAGAAAGGGCTGATAATTCCCAGGTTTGTTTGTTTGTTTCCAGAATTCTCAGAAGAAAAGTTTTTGCAGCACTTATAAATATGGGCACTGTAAGATATTCCCCTTAGGGGATACAGCCACTCTGGGAAAAGCATCTGCATGTTTGCATGCAGAAGGTTCCAAGTTTCCTCCCTGGCATCTCCAGATAGAGTTGAGAGAGTCTCCTGCCTGTAATCTTGGAGAAGACGCTGCCAGTCTGGGTAGACAATACTGAGCTAGATGGACCAATGGTTTGACTTAGTATAAGGCATCTTTCTATGTTCCTAAGTGTGAAAAAAAGAAGGAAAGTGGGTATTTTCATAATTTGGCCATGTTAATATAGCAACACCATATCTATTTTCAGTCACCATGTTGCATTTTGCTACTTTCTAAAACTATACATATCTGACAACATATCTTCCAAAACTCAGGCTTTATCACTTTTTGAATGAGTCTGGTGATCTTAAACATTTAATATTGTGACACCATATTGGATTTTTAGCTGCCATATTGAATTTTTGAATTTTTGAACCTTTTGTTTCTAAATCTACACATATCTTTGGTCTACATATTTGTAGACCAAAGTGTGCAAATCAGCTTATTTTCACCATTTATCTGCTACACTGTATCTCCCCCAAACCCATCAGCAAATGAATGGTGGTACCATCAGCCTCATACCTGCCAGTTGCCTGATGCAGGCACATGGTGGCAACTTCCCTGCTACCCACAAGTCAGAGAGAGAAAAATAGCCATAGATGTAACTACTATGCACACTAACCGCACTTAATGTCAGAGACAACCTGTCAGTGTTAACTCTTGCACCAATCACCCAAAACAATTATATTACACCAGTGACCCCATAAACTGTAAGCTCCCTTATTACTGCTGAGTCCCTCTGAGATTTATATTAAAAGCCAGCCATACCTGTTTTCTTTGCAAGGAGATATTTCATTTGTTTCTAATATGTAAATTGATAGAAACAATACGGTCATTACACTAGCTAGAAAGAAGAATGACAGAATCAAGGTGATTTTGGAAAATATTTAATCAGTGAGACGCAATTGGCTACAAACAAACATGAAATGTCAGACTGCAGAAATCAGTTTTCAGCAGAAATAAACAGTTTGCATATTAAGAGTTCTCTTTGTTTTCCTGAGTTCTGCCAAGCCAAAATGACATTTTTGTTGCTCTTCTCTGTCAATTAGAGCATCATGTTTACATGTCTTTCCTTAGCATTGTATCAGCACTTCTGTTACAAATTCTGTTTGGAGGAGTTAATAATGTAGGTAGTTTATAAAAATGTGCTTTCTTCAACACAAAATATGATGGAATGTTCTCAGTCCAAGTCATTATTTATAATAACCTTTTTATTAAAAATAATGGCACCAAAAGTGTATAGCTGCGTTATCATTTTATGTTTGAAATAATAGGTGCAACGGAGATTTACCTGCTAAAAGCATACTTTCTGCTTACAGAATCAATGCTAGTTTATTAAAGCAATGTGTTATGTTTCGAGATCTTTGCTTGCATTTTTCTACTTCTAGGCATGGGAATCTGGTGTGTAATATGAGTGACTGAGAATTTTAAGCTTTCCCTTCTAACATTTCAGAGCAGCAACTTGAAAATACCGAGTGATGTTGTTTTAGAGCTGCTTGATTTGTTCATATGCACTGGTTCATAGGTGACATATTTGTTTATGTATCTATTTGTGTGACCACTGAGTGATCGGAGTTAGAAGTGTATAGTATTTTAAGCACAGCTCATCATGGAGGTTGTGCCTACAGCTTCCAACCCTCCAGGACTGGCCTAGACTTTCTAGGAACTGGCACCTCCAGGAACTGGTGACTGTTGAAAGCAACTATGGAGATTGTAATGGCTAGATGCTATAATGGCTTGAAAATATTGGGAGTATTGGAAGTGAAGGACTCTGTGCTGCCTCATGCCTCAGTGACAGAGGGGGACAGATTAGTGAGTCAGAGAGATAGAGGGGTCAAGACATTGGTGAGCCCTTCTCTCTACTGCTCTGACACTATCCCTTTGATATGTAGATTGCTACTCTCAGGGACTGACTGCCTGCCTGCCTCTCTCTCTTCCCTTTTTTCTTCTCCCTATCACACACGCTTGCCTCTCTCTCTGCACCATGTGTGCAGAGATGCAGACAGCATCTCTCTGCAACCAGCTAGCTAGCTAGATTAGAGATTCTATCTCTCCACTTTCCTATCTAGAATGGAGTTCTCCAATAAAGACTCCTTATATTGATTTGAAACTATGAACTGGCTCCAAATTTCTTTTGCTCTCAGCAAACACGCATGCCTGGGCAGAATCCGCTGTGTTTTGCCTCTGTGCACTCTGCTGTAATAGAAGGGTATTTCTTACCAGAGAGACATCCCAACAGGGAGTGGGTGATATTCAAGAATATCTTCAGTCAGAGCTGGCACTCCTATCTCTACAACCAACTTTGGATTTCTCCACCACTCTACGGTAGCCCACTCACAGAATCTGCTGCCTGAGTACCTTTATTGGACATTACACTACTTATATGAATAAACAATTTGCATGAGTATTTGTACAACCAATCGGGACCAGCCCAAGCATTCTCTGGTGGCTGTGGTGCTGCCTTACCTGGGAGGAGCAGCAGCAGTGATGGTTGGCCTGCTGCCGGATGAGGAAGGAAGAAAGCATGCTGAGACTGCAAGGGTGGCTCTGGGGAGGCAAGTGACCCCTAAGATGTTGCCCCCCCACCTGCCCCCACTTCTTTCTCAGAAATCTAACAGGTGGGACACAGCTCACCCACCCAGAAATGCACTTTGCCCTTTCTGTGCCCCCCTCATTTTATTTTTATTTTTTTTGTGCTGCCACTGCCAGGTGAAAGAAAAGTGGAAAGAGAATTGATAGCAGGCAGGCAGGCAGCTTATGCTTAAAACAGCAAAAGGTGAGACTCTGGCACTTGCCTCTGTGTCTGCCACCTGAAGTGACATCATCTGCAATCAGTCAGGATTTATGGTACCTTCTTTGAAGCAAATGCAGGAAGTTAGAAAGTGGCAAGATATACCCAAGAGCCTAGCTGGATCATTCACCTACTTTAGTGTAAGGCAGCATCTTACATATGTGTATAATGTGATTTTCCCCCAAGGCCATTTGTCTACATTCACAGCCCACATTCAGGTTGTACAATTTCAAAGGAATAGATTTAAGAAAATGCTGTTTTGCAATTTTTCATTTTGACACAATTTGCTCATTTGGCCAGGACATGCTCTTTTCCTTGACATTTTGGTGTCCAGTTGTGTGCTGAGTAGCTGATTGTCCGGCCTGTTTTGCAGCCCTTTCATTGCAATGCTTTTAAGCTTTCCTTTCTCAAACTGTAGCTTCACCAGACAGAGGAGGGTTGCAGGGTAGACAACCATCCATATGTCCCCCTGCTGCTTCCTGCTATGGCCTTGACATGATAGGAAAGGTATTTCTTAAGCAACTATTCAGATGGTTTTTGTTCCTCTTTGTTGAACAGATCTCATGTTGGAACAGAGATAAGTATGAGATGGTTGCTTAAATCAAAAGAAATAGAGGCATTTGGGGTGTTCAGTAACTAAGATCAGAGTAAATGTGGAGTCAAAACAGAGATATCTGCACTGACATTGAAGAACATGTTTGGCAGTAGTTAAGTCATTTATTGGTTTTGATTAAATGCATGATTACCCCCTAGAAAGCTGCTATTCATGCTGTGCAATCAGCAGCAACAGAAAATTTGATTTGAGATATTCCTTTATCTTTGTTCACTTTTTGTATAAGTTTCTTTTTTCACAGCTCTATATTTAAAAAAAAATTATATCAATTGTAGTCTTCAGTCTTACATACAAAAATACCTTTGAACTTCTTTCATTCTCCTTGCAGCTCTTGACTTGAGTTGACTTTTGGTCCTGTTCAGCTCTTTCCTCTCTCTTTTGAGACATTCTGGAAACCTTCTGAGAAAAGAAACTTGTGATTTGGTGCAGGGGATTGAAACAGTTGTAAGAAAGAGACGGCAAGCAGTTCAATACCAAGGGCAACAATGGATTGGATCCAAAGTAGTTTGAGCAGAACACTGTCCATAGGATGGGGCTCCTCTTCCCTGCAGTAGACCCCAATACACCCCAACAGCTAATCCTAAGGGTCGAGGAACCTTTGGAAATAGCGTGTGATATGGCATCAGAGGCTTTAGATGGAGGTGACAGTTTGTGAAAATCATGTCCTTCCTTCGAGTGAGCAGAAGTGCTATTCCCTCTCACAAATCCTCTTGTAGATTCACAATCCAGTCCTGATCATGCTTATTATGAGTTGACAGTGCTTTGTATTTAGTATTCACATAAAATCAGTTTAACCCCTGCTAACTGAGCAAAAGAGGCACATTTTTACTGTGGTGATTCTCTTTATTTAGCAGGGGGAGAATGACTGGCCCTACCCATCCCAGCACAGTACCTCCAGTGACTGTTGCTGGTGTCTATCATGTTTCTGTCCGGCTACATGTCCCGGTCCCCTTTACCAAGCCTGGCTAGGCTTACCAGGTCCAGCCTCAGAGCAGGGATGGGGAGGGGTTTAGCATCACCCAGTGCCTCCTCCATCCCAGGCTACTTTCTCCTTGTGTCTGCCACTCTCCGCAGCCCCCTGACACTCGCCACCAGCCAGCCTCTCATCCCTGACCGGCTCCTTATATGCTAACGCCCCTCTTTATTCCCTGTAATTGTCTACCCTTTGCAGCAGCTGCCGCCAATGCCTCTCCCGCTTCTCCCTCCTCCTGCTCAGACCCCCTTCAGCTCTTTTAGGGCTCTGCCCCTCCTCTGTTGGCTCCGCGGCCAAAACCTGGGCCCGTCGCAGGTTGTGGAGGACTGCTGGAGCCGGGTCCCTGCCCATTGGTAGTCTTTCCTCCACTTCTCCCCAGCTGCCACCCGTCCCTGCCTCCTCGGACCCCCTCACCACACCATCCTCGGAGGTAAGGACAGCTGGCCTCGCTGGACAGTTTCTTTTTAGACTGTGAGTCCTTTGGGGACAGGGATCCATCTTATTTATTTATTTGTTATTTCTCTATGTAAACTGCTTTGGAAGCATTTGTTGAAAAGCGGTATATAAATATTTGTTGTTTGTTTATTTTGCACACTTTAAGGCGTACAAGGGGAACATGTGTTTAACACAGGACAGCAGTATTAGGAAGTTGCACAGATAGCTAAACTACAAAAGAACCTGAGAATATTAGAAGAGCTCTGCTGGGTCAGACCAAAGGGCCATTAAACCCGGCATCCTGTTTCCCTCAGTTTCCCTCTAGGACGCTGTCAAGCAGAGAAAGAAGGCCAATAGCTAATCCAGAAATCATGACATCTGAAAATAATAAGTCTGACCTTTTTGTTTTTAAGACCAGTAACCAGAAGTATCTGACACTTGCCTCAACTTCTTTGATATACAGTAACTGTTGATTGAGATAGGTTTCCGTTCCTCAAGCACAGTTAGAAACTAAGGAGTGGGGCATAGCTACAGGAGAGAGGGTACACTGGCTGAGTGGCAGCTTGCTTTTTGCCGCCCTCTACCCCACACACTTCCTGTTGAGGGGTGTGAGGAGAAACATTAAAATCCTCACACAGCAGAGTATGCTCTGGTGGTAAAGAAGTTCAGCCCAAGAGATTATCTGGAGATATTACGTTGAGTTTGAAAAACAAAGATGTATCAAGAAACTAAAACATCACTTGCTGAGAGAGTGCAATTACACAATATATACAAACAGGCACTACTAGCCTTCAACAACAACCGAACAATTCTGACTGACTCTTAACTGACCAAGAGAGACCTTTTAACATAACTCATCCTCCCTCTAGTGACCAGAAGAGGTTACTGCGGTGCTAAGAGCAATGCTTTAGAATTCTTCCTTCTGACACTTTCCCAACTCATTGGCACTCTGCTCATGATCAGAGGACTCATCTCGGCTTCAAGTGAGAGAAATCCTTTCCAGAATGGAAGTGGGGAGCATTAGCCAGCCAATCACAAGGATTGGGGGGAGGGATACTGCCTGACACACCTCCCTTCCCTCTTTCTTCCCACAGCTAAGACAGAGCTGAAAAAAAATCTTCAATTTAACGAGCTTAGGGACTCTTTCTGAATCTTGCCCAAAGAATAGGGTAAAAACAGAATACTTATTTTCTCTGCTTCCATCCTTCCCCAAAACATTCCTTAGCAACTGAGTTCCGTTTATCCCTAAATTCTGGGGTGATATCTGGGACTCAGTTTTCTATGGGAAACAATAAGTGGTGTGTGTGTGTGTGTGTGAGAGAGAGAGAGAGAGAGAGAGAGAATGGGCAAATTAAAGCATTGTTGATGTTGAATGAATATATGAGGTGGTTGTATGCTTATGAGCCGGGGTAATGCATGTATGCAAGTGAGTGTGTGTGTCTGTGTGCATTAGAAGTGTGTTATAATATCTGCATAGGATAGAGAGAGAGAGAGTGTGTGTGTGCCAAGAATGTTTTGTTTTTCACCATGTGCTTATAGTTCTTATGTAGCAAAGACATGAAGGAAGAGAAGAAGGTAAGGAGGCAAGGGCCCGTTTTCACTTATCCCAGGGCCCACTCCAGCCTTGCTATGATGTAACTATCTGCTGAAACCAATGGCCCGCATGTACACAGCAATAGGTGGACAGAAGAAGGGCTGTGCAGCTGCAGAGAGCCTTCAGCATACCTGCAGGAAGGGCATCTCCTGCAGTTGAGCAAGTGCAGAGGGGGGTGAGGAAAATGATTTCCACTTATCTCCCCTTGCTGCAAAGGACCTTTCTACTTGCAGGAATATGTCCCTGAGGGTCGTGCAGCCCTCCCTACCATGCATATTTGGCTGTGGGAGAAGCCCTCACCACAAGTGCTGAAGATTCCCTACAACCACCCAGCTCTTCTTCTGCCCACCTACTGTTGCAAGGCATGTGGGGCCAATATGTTTGAGTTAACTCTGTGCTGGATTGCAGTGGATATGTTTCTTACCCCGCACCTCCTATGTATTGAATCAGATACTCAAGGATTCTCAATAGCTATTGATGAAGACTCCTTGCTTCCTTCCTTTCTGGCCTTTGGTTATTACTGTAGGGAAGTCAAATTTTAGTTGACTACTCTAGAAACTTTGGCATATCTAATAGGCCTGAGTGTTTGCGCATACACATTGTTGCTATTGTAAGCTTTCTTAGACATCTGGGAAATAGGAAGAGCATAGCATAGGACTTCTAGGCAGGTTTTAACCATGACATTTCTCATCTTAGAAAGGAAGAAGACAAGAATATGCATGGGTGACATAAAGTTCCTTTCCTGGCATCTCCAAGATAGGACCGAGAGAGAATCCTGCCTGTAACTTTGGAGAAGCTGCTGCCAGTCTGTGTAGACAGTACTGAGCTAGATGGATTAATGGTCTGACCCGGTATATGGCAGTTTACTATGTTCCTATGAGAGAAAAGGGCCAACCTCCCATGAGACAAAGCAATATAAATATCTCAGATTTTCTGCCCCATTACACAGAGCAGCAGAACATCATGTTTTTACTATGATTTTTATTTTGGTGAGAGAAAGGGATTGGATTTTGGATTTCCCTTGGATCTTCTGCCTCAGGTGCCAACATGTTTTAGGCCAACTCTGAGAAGGATTATGTGCAGTCAAGAAAGAAGAATCATGTTTAATGACAAATGAATTGTAACTCTACCTCCAGGAAAATCCTCCAACTCTGAACTGTGCCATTTATCCCTTGCTAACTGGACAAAGGGACACCTTTAAAAGTTATAGCTCTCTTAATTTGGCAACTCTTTCTCTTTTTATGAGGCCTTTCAAAAAGGAAAATTCAGAACTGCACAATGGTATGTGAGTGTAATTTGTGAGCATAGCATGCTCTGCTGCCACACACACTGTGCATTTTCCTTGCACACACCAGCCAGGTTCAGACATAATATGAAACCAGAGGTCCCTTCAACTCCTGTTTCACCTACCGAATGTCCAGACGTGGCAAACTACAGTTAAAGAAAAATATGAACCCACAGTTTCTCTCCCCAAACTCCCTTTGTTACCTTTATCTTTGGTTTTGTTCTCCTAACCTCTGGTTTGGCAGTGCCAGCATTACATTCAAATGCTGGCACTACAGTTTCACTCTTCTGAAACCAGAGTTGAAGGAGGAAGCTCCTCCCTCGCGCTAACTCCTATTGGCTGTGCTGGCTGTCCTTTAGTAAAGAACGTCCGAACGCCAATGGGAGAGTGGGAGACGCAGATACTTAGTCTGAACATGGTGATACATTCTCGCCTAGAAACACATTTCATGACATTTAGAAGCTACATAGAGTGGGAGAAAAACCTCAGAACTAGGACTCTGACAGCTCTGTTGCAGAAGCTTGTTATGTTGATTGGTGAAGGCGTTGTTATGATTAGCAGTGGAGTCTGCAGGAAGGGGGTGGAGAAATGGGTATGCTAAATCAGAATCTGGGATTCTAGAGGAGCTTGGGCACTTTACTTTTCACATTGTTCTCCGTCACTTTTTATATCATCTAACATAATACAACTTTTGTATGACTTAAATTTTTGAACTGTACAATTGTTTCTCAGGAGAGGAGATCTGGTCCTGTGGTAGCAGGCATGAATTGTCCCTTTTGTTAAGCAGGGTCTGCCCTGGTTTGCATTTGAATGGGAGACTACATGTGTGAGCACTGTAAGAAATGGAGCCACTCTGGGAAGAGCACCTGCATGCTGCAGAAAATTCCAAGTTCCCTCCTTGGCATCTCCTGATAGGGCTGAGAGAGACTCCTGTCTGTAACCTTGGAGAAGCCAGTCTGTGTACAATATTGAGCTAGATCGGCCAATGGTCTGACTTAGTAGACAGCTTCCTATATTCCTATGTTTTCTCAGAACTACACTTTACTTCTCTTTCTTTCTTTCTTTCTTTCTTTCTTTCTTTCTCTCTCTCTCTCTCTCTCTCTCTCTCTCTCTCTCTCTCTCTCTCTCTCTCTCTCTCTCTCTCTCTCTCTCTCTCTCTCCCCCTCCCTCCCTCCCTCCCTCCCTCCCTCCCTCCCTTTCTTTCTTTCTTTCTTTCTTGGAACTGCACATTTTATGTCTGATCACATATTTTTAAAAAGCCCTGCAACCCACCATTGTGTCTCTCCAGTGGCTGCTGCTGGTGTCTCCCTTGTGTGTGTGTGTGTGTGCTGTTTAAGATTGTGAGCTCCTTTGCAACAAGAACCATTTCGCTTCACTCTGCTGTGTAAACTGCTTTATCAACTTTTTTTGGTAGAACAGCTATATAAAAATATTCTTTCTAAGAGTAATAGTTCAGTGATTATTAAGTAAGGGAGCAATTCATTCAAATGAACAGAACCACTTTTAGGATTAATCTGTCCTGCCTTTGTTATTGAGAAGAAAAATGAGTCAAGACTGCTCTAAAATCCAGGCTTTTAACTTCTAAATAAATGGGATGAGATCTTAACTCTGTCTGAAATGAACCATAGTCTGAGTTCTCTGCTACAAGCTGGTGAGTTCATGCCTCCATAACCCCTAGGCTAGGTCTCTTCAAAGCTATACACTTCTGTATTATGGCTTTGCAGATAGATTCACCATAGAATCCAAATGGCAAAGAATGAACTCTGTCAGTGTACAAGCTGTATCTCTATTGAAGCCTATTTACATTAGCAGTAGCAGCCCAAGATATTCTGGTGCCTGAAGTGGGGCACCAAATGCCACTGTTTCATCCCCTGCCCCTTTCCCCTTGCTTGGCAATATGGTGCTGGTTAGGGATGTGCATGAATCTGTTTGGAGGCCCTTTTATGGGCCCTCGAACAGGTTCGAAAGACCAGTGGTTTGGCCGGTTCGAAGGCATGGGGATACCTTTAAGGGCAGGGGTGCTTTTACCCCTCCCACCGTGTTTCCCTAGCTGGTGCTGCAGTTTAAAAGGGTCCAGCAGAGTGGCAAAATACCTCCCTGCCACCCCAACACCTCGTTGGACCAGACATGACTGGAAGTAGCCAGTGTGCGATGTGCAGTTGCAAGTCGGGTACTTCCGGTCACTTCCAGTCCAATGAGGCAACGGGGCAGCAGGGAGGTATGCTGCCACCCCACCGGACCTTTGTAAACTGCAGCACTGGTGAGGGAAATGTGGTGGGAGGGGTAAGAGCACCCTCCCCCACTGTAGTGGATTTCAAGCCTTTTTCTCAGAGCACGCCCATGTGAGGGGAAGAAAAATGCTGAACCATCCCCTCTGCTTTCTGAGCAAAGGCTTCTCCCAAAACGTTCCTGTAATCTTGGTAGTTTCTAAGACTGCCACCACCACCCACTTATCGACAGAGTTTAAATCCTCCGTGGGCTTGGGTGGAAATCCCAGGGAAACTTTCTTATTTTTGCTACTGGAAAAGTATACAAAAACCTTCCACATGCAAGCTCACATGTGGTGAAAAAACTGGTAGTTGCTGAACGTATCAGGCATGTTGCACCAGAGAAACCCCCTTCCCGCCTCTCCCTTTCATGAGTTAAAAATCCACTCAGAGAGGCTTGAAAAATGCAGAGAGAGGGGGGCGGGGGGGACTTTATTCAAATGCTACAGACTGCTTCAGTCTGAGGCTCTCTCAGCTTTTAGTTACAAGTAAAAATACACAGTGGTTACAAGAATACTTCAAAAAGCACCCCAGTTGCATGGAACAGGGATGTAGAAAAATACAGAAGCACCTTTTAAAAGTTTGCAGAGTATTTTACAATGCCCTGGATGGATGGGTGAAGTCTAGTGTTTCTTAGTTTAGTTATGTTACAGGTAAACAATCCTAGAACAGTTTCAGGGATATACAAAACACATGAAAGAAACTGAAAAGTCTAATGTGAAGTCTGACTACATAAACATTCCCTAGACTAAACTTTCCCTGAAGCCAAAAGCCCTGTCTTCCTTTGTCTTGAACTCACCAACTCCTGGATGAGAATTCAAGTTTCCTGCCCTCTTGTCTTTCAAGGAGCTGCAGAGGTCCTTCCATGAAAGAAATCTCCAGGCTAGCTTTTGAACATGAGGGAGCAAAACTCCATTGCTCCTCACTAAGCCTTTCTGCCTGTGCTTCTCTCTCCTCCAGCCTGCTTCTTCTAACAAAGGAACCTTCTCTTTCACCTCATGGCTCTCTAGGTCCCACCCACCTGGTGTGCTGATTGGCTGAGCTCTGGAGTTCACCAGCCTGTCAGTCAGGACAGGGTTCACTTCCGGTCAACTCCTTAGGGGAGAGGAGCAGCTGATCAGAGGCTGATCACTACACCCACCCTTAAAGGTATCCCTCCTCCATCCTCGAGCCGCCCCTCACCAGTTCCGTACACATCCCTAGTGCCGGTGTGACATGTAATACAGCTAGTATAATTATTTGATTAAATGTGATTGTTTATATCATAGTTCTATAGCCTACGTGTATAACTGAATGAAGTATTGATGTTGATAAGAGGAATTGCTCCTACTTCAAGGATTGTTAGCAAATGTAATAGAATGATTTACTTCTGGTTAAACAAATGATAAAAGGAACTCTGTATGTGTGTCTGAAAGAGTGCATGAGTAAGCAAAGGATATACCAGACCCCCAAAACATAATAAATGTTGGGAGAGAAATGCAGATGACCCAAAAAGGATCAGAAGAAAACTGGATAAAATGCCGAACACAGCATAAAGGAGTTGCTCAGAAAACAAGGACTATGGTTGATAAGGACAGATGCAAACATGGAACAGCAAACAGCTTCAAAGGCAGGCAACCCTTTTTAAGTCAGGCATCAATAGAGGTTTTCTCTGAGAAGCACAGAAGATCGTGGGGCTTCCAGCTTCTCCCAACTTTCCCCCTTAAAGACTGATCACCTTTAAGTGGAGCTGGTAAGTATGCATGTGTGAGTGAATGAACTATAGTTTAGCTAATAACTTAGGGTGTAACAATAAACTGATGAACTAAATCCAGCTGATGTCCGGGATCTGTTTTCTTTTTGAATGAATAACCAGCTCTCAACACATGTAAAGATAATCAAACACATCTATATGACACATATGAAAATACATGTAAAAATGAATATAAAAATACAATAACAAAATACCAAGTAGAATTACGGAATACAAAGTGAAACTGAGAAATCAGTATATGCAGGTGTCCACACACAGTCCGAGATGTCTTCAGAATGAGAAATTGAAATGAGAAATTGAAGAGTACATACAGTACAAGTAAGGAGTCCTCAAATCCAAAGAGAGGAAATGATGTACTTCAGTGAGATGTGAAAATGCATGTAGATCAAATCATGACTCCTTCATGCGAAGAAAGCAAGCAACCTGCTCTGTAATGGCTAATAATAATTGGTGGTGAAAGACAAGGTACACCAGGGAAAATCACGACAGCCACCCCGGGATATGAAGCTGTTTCTCCAGGAGCTTCATCAGGGGCTGGTTCCCATTAGAACAAGACAAAAGTAGAACAGCATCTCTTATACAATCAAATGCCTCCAAGCATGTTAAGTTCTCAGGGTTCACGTTGTTTGATTATCTTTACATTTTCCATTCCGTGGACCCCAATTTTTTCCCCTTGGTCTTCCTGTACATTGGCTGACATATAGACTAATGTATTACTACTCAGGAGTTACTCTAAGGGACTGCTTAATTTCAGCATTAATTTAGTCTGGATGTCAAGTCACCAGAAATGAAGAAGCAGGGAACTGAAGTTATCAAGTAGGTAAGTGTATTATGACATATTTGGCACCAAAAAATTGCATTAAGGACGTGACTCGGTCAACAGTGCATTCTGTTACCTTTCACCTTACTTAGCACTCCACATGCAAGCTTCTTTCTTCTTCAGAGAATGCTTCCTCTTTCTCTCTTGCACAGGAAGGAATGACTTTTTTTGATATGGTGCCTGTTGTGACACATGTGCATTGTCTGCTTTTAAAAGTCCTTTTCTGCAGAACTATTTTCACATGCAGATGTGATGAATGAATTGATTGCTTACAATCACAGCATGAACCACTCAAGATTTCTTTGACTGAGTGACAGATTAGCAGTGTGGACACAAGTTTGCCATCTCGTCTGCTTTTTGTGATTCCAGAACCAGTTACAATCCCATCTCAGTGTCGCGCCTTCCTCTTGCCTGCTGAAGCAAGTTTATTGGACAGTGTATGGGATTCTGCATAGTCAATATGAATTAAGCTCATACAAGGGAAGCATATGAAGAAGATTAATTATGGGACAGCAAGGGACAATAGTGAAAGGAAATGAAATCCTGCTGTGGATGCACCATAATATATGGAATGCCACATGAATGTGTGCATTCTTTACATTGTGATAGATATGCCTATCTGTACAAGTCTCTGTAAGTCAAAAGCTAAAGCAAGAATTCGAAAGTTTCAGATAGTAGAAATCCTTTAATTTCAAAGGTCAGGACATATTTTATGAATCAATAGCTTCCAGCTTCTATGTAACGCTGGAACCGCATTCAGACGTTATGTTGAACACTCATACAATGTGTGTTTCACGAGACCCCCTCCATCTGCAGGTGGGTCCCCTAAGGTTTGTGGGGGAAGATTACCTGATCTTGTTGAGATTTTCTTTTGTACACATAAAAACTTATAGACCCGTGCATTTGTAGCTCATTTTGGCAATAAGGATAACAGTGATATATCACTGTCTGCTACTCCTGACACTGGAATTCCCAACTTGCCGCCTCCCACCCATCGCAGCCCTCCCGCTCAATATGCCAAATCACAGCATTGGTACCTGACAGCTAAGGATTAAAGTGGAAAAAGAAAGATCAAAGCAAAAAAGAGAGGGAGATGAAAGGAGAGAAAAAGATTTTAACTCCCCCCTCACACACAATACTCAGATAATTAAGCATATTAGTTCTCTGCTCACACTTTCAGTGACTGGTTGACCGGCATTTCACCTGGCAGTGAATTATAAAAAGGTCTAGGAATTCACCCCATAAACTGTGGGTTTTGTTCTCAGAGCCTTGTGAGAGAAGCAAGATTTTCTTCTTAGTAGCAAGGTCTGGCAGGTCTGTCACCCACTGCTCAATACTGGTGAAGTTCTAGCTTTCCGGTGCCACAGCATCAGCCTGTTGGTAAACAGTGAACATCTCAAATATCCTCCTTGGCTGGAGGATATTTTCCATAATGTTGGAGATCCAGCTCCAGATGGCATCGGCCTTTTGCACTAGTAACCCTGATGACCACTAGGGGCATTGGGAGTGGAGATAAATATTATCTATTTATCTATCTATTTATTTATTCTTAAATTTATATACCGCCTTTCACTAAAACAATCCCAAGGTGGTTTACAGCAAAACTTAAAAACAAGATTATAAAAATGACATAGTTAAAATATTAAGCTAAAAATATAAGACAAATCTAATTAAAAGATTTAAAACACAAGTATAAAAACAATACAAAATGCAGAGTACAAAGAGCAGCAGCCTAGACAATCATATAAAAGCCTGGGTAAAATGCCCAAATTTAACATGCTTTCTAAAAGCTGTGATGGAGACCGAGGAGTGAATAAGCACTGGGAGAGCATTCCAGAGTCTGGGGGCAGCAACAGAGAAGGCCCTGTCCTGCGTGCACGACAAATGAGCTTCCCTGATTGTTGGCACCTAGAGCAGAGCCCCCTCAGATGACCTCGTCAAGTGGGCAGCAACCCTTGGGAGTAGGCGTACCTCAGATATCCAGGGCCCAAACCGTTAAGGGCTTTACAGGTCAAAACCAGCACCTTGAATTGGACCCGGAAACAAACTGATAGCTAGTGCAGCTCTTTCAAAATGGGTGTGATGTGCTCTCATAGGGCAACTACAGATAAAACCCTCACTGCCACATTTTGTACTTGCTGCAGTTTCCAGATATTTTTCAAGGGCAGCCCCACGTAGAGCGCATTACAGTAATCCAGCCATGATGTGACTAAGACATGGGTAACTGTGGCCAGATCTGCCTTCTTGAGAAAGGGATGCAGCTGGTGCACTAGCTGAAGCTGTGCAAAAGCACCCCTGGCCACCGCCTCCAACTGAGTTTCCAAAAGCAGAGCTGGGTCCAGTAGTACCCCCAAGCTGTGTACTTGCTCCTTCAAGGGGAGTGCAACCCCATCCACAACCAGTAAAACCTCCTCATCCTGATGGGCTCTCCTACTGACCAACATTACCTCCGTCTTGTCCGGACCTCTTGTCCGGATTCAATTTCAGTTTACTAGCCCACATCCAACCCATCACGACCTCCAGCCCCCGATTCAGGACATCCACCGCCTCCCTAGGATCAGGTGACAGGAGATAGAGCTGAGTGTCATCTGCATATTGCTGACAACTCAGTCAAGTCCCTGGATGACCTCTCGGATCGGATCAACATCTGATTGAGCTTCGGAATGCTCTCCCGGCTAGCATCCGCTCCTCCACTTCCACCACAGCTTTTAGAAAGCATGGCTCTTCACCCAGGGTTTTAAATTCATTTTTACTTCTGCTGCTCTGTGTTTTCTGTATTATTGCTTTATGTAGGTTTTTAAATTTTTAAATTTTTAAATAGAGATCATTGTTATATTTATATTAATAGCTGTACTTTTTGTATTTTAACTGGGTATTGTTTTAACTATATTGTAAACCGCTTTGAGATTATTTTAATGAAAAGCAGTATATAAACCTAATGATAAGTAAATAAACATCAGAAACTGTAAGGGACCAAGCCAGCTCAAGTGAAAGGAATTTTAGCTGAGCCACCCCACCTTTGCCTTTTGGGCTGACTCTGTCTTAAATTAAGTAAAGGAATCCCTGGTAGGATGAATTCACTGCCACCAACTGCTCCTCAAGTAATAGGGCTTTTCTGACCGAGGGGAACAATAACCCCAGTCCCCTCCTTACTGTGCTCATATAAAAATGTGGTTATGTATGAATGTTTAAGTGGGGTGTGTGTGTGTGTGTGTGTGTGTGTGAACGAACGAACTAGGGGCTTCCCCTTGTCCCAGAGCCAGTCAAACACTCTGAGATAATTTTTAAGCCAACAATAAACCAGTTTATTATGGTTTTCCAAAAATAAGCACATTCAGGACTTTAAAGCGTAACGGTTGCAAATGAGTTTGTTTTCTTAATGGTTACAAAAAATGATAGCTGGGTATACAATATGAGAGAGAGAGAGAGAGAGAAAATAACACTCCTAACACAATTCTTACTAACACTTTTCCTAATTCTAATTCTAACTTCAGAATCCTCAGCCTGGGCTTCTCCCTTCTATTGTAACTCACCAGGACCTTCATGACACCAACCCTGCCATCCCTAGTCCTGGGACAGACAGAACTCGCCCTGAGAGAGCCTTACAAAACTCCATTACATCTCTCTCTTCCAGGGTACATCCTCCTTCTTCTCCTCCTCCTTCTCAGAAGCCCCTGGGGAACACTTTACACCCACCCATCTTTTCCTCAGACTGGGTCTGGCTTAGGATTCCAGCCTGCCAATCAGGGTGAAAGAGCCTGTTATATCATTAACCCAGTAGTTGTTGCCTGGCTGTCCACTACAAAAGCCCTGCTAGACGTTTGTCTACTATCAAAGATGTGGCAGATGGGCCCACAATAGTTATGGTGCCTAAATTTTGGAATGTCCTCTCTTAGGAGGCCTGTTTGACCCTCTCTGTTCACCTTCCTTTGTCATGCTTTGCAAGGACTTTGAGAGGTCTTTGCAAAGCATGGACCTAAAATAATTCATTTGACTCATAGCCAATATAGTGGTCTACTCTACTGAAAGGTAGCTTATAAGCATGTTTATAAGTGAATAAATACACATTTGGATTGCACTTCACATAACACAGACTAGCCCTTCTTAGCTCATACAGGATGTCCCTGTAGGTGCAAGTCATGGTTGTAGAAGTCAGTGGCTGACATACTGTGCAACATTACATGTGTGCTGCGATGTAATGCGCAGTTGCACAAGTGCCCTCTTGCGCAAGCACAGCTGTGCAACCTTACAGCAATAGCTGCACTGTCACACAACTCTGTATGTAAAATTTTTGCACTTGTGCAAGAGCCCATTTGCACAATTGTGCAAAGGTTACAGTGCAACATGCACATAACATTCTGCAGTATGTCAGCCACTTATCTTTAGGTTTGGTTTGCCAGTCTGTTTTCCAAATAGTGCAGAAATATCCCCATCTCTTAACATTCTGTAGATCTGGCTTTCTCTTTAGAACCCACTGCATTGTGGTACGACACCTATGCATATTACTCTTAGTTGACGTGTTTCTGTATAAACAAGTCACGATTAATATAAATGAGCTTAGATTGATTTAGATACATTAAGAGCTGGAGAGTGATGGCTGATGCAAGCAAGAGGGATGATTAGTATTGTTCTCGCAACATGATGAATTGCACGACATCACACATTAATACAATGGATTGCCCTTCAGGATATGTAAGACTTTAGCAAACCAAACGATGTCAAATAGACTTTTGTCTGATATAATGAAAAAAGTTTGAATTTCCTTCCAGAATATTCTTCTGGTGGGCTTTGGCAGTGCCTCAGCAATGGTAAAGGTCAAGAAGGAGTGGGCGGAATTCATCATTGCTTGAAAGCTATTTCTAGCATCATGGGAACCATCTCCACAATCCCAAGACAGTGGGAATGGGCTGCAATTACTCAGCAATGAGGGGAATGCCTTCTGTACTTTATTTATTCATACATACATACATTTCTATCCCACTCCTCCTCCAAGGAGTCCAGAGCGGTTTAAATAGTTTTGTTTCCCCCCACAACCATCCTGTGAGGTAGGTTAGGCTGAGAGAGAAGTGACTGGCCCAGAATCACCCAGCAGGTATCATGGCTGCTGAACGGGGATTTGAACTCGGGTCTCCATGGTCCAAGTCCAACACCAAATCCAACGACTACACCACACTGGCTCTCTTACTATACTCTTAATATACTCTGCTTTATCTGATATATTCAAGGATTGATTTCACTGGAACTTTTTCCATTTAATGGCCGATACAATGTGCAGCATACCAGGGATGGTGTGTTCCATGCCAGGACTGCTGCAGATGTGTAGAGATGTCTAGATACACACTAGAGCTGGGGCATGGTGGTGGTGGTGGGGCGATCTAGCAGTTGGCTGGAAGTAGAATAATTAAAGTATTTTGTTTGGCTTACGGCCATAAATAAAATGATTGATTGATTGATTGATTGATTGATTGAATAACAGTGGTTCCACAGCAGTGGCGTAACAAGCTCTGAAGGGGCCTGTGTGCACGAATTGAACATGGGTCCCATCAGATAATTGATCCCATAGGGATCAATGTGAAACACAAAAAGATTAATAACTCTTGAAAATTATCAGCACTCTCTTCAAACTAGAATTCCCAGGAGAGGACTGGTATAAAACACATATATGTTTGTAGTGTAGACAGGTGCCCACGAGCTACATCTCTCCCCAGTGCTGAAGACTGACACTTTGGCCCCACCTCTGCAGGTGGTAATTATGACATTGCCTGTGGTTTCTCTGTTATGAAGTGCTCATTGTCTCCTTGGTGATGTCTAAAACTCCATCACCAAACTTTAGCCATCAAGGTGTAGAGAATTCAGGAAAAGAAACAGCATCTCACAGGCACAGCTTGGTTCTCCTCCTCCCGGGCGTGGGCCGTGAACGTGCCTCCGGGGCGGCAGCAGGCGGCTTCTTTAAGTGTAAACGGGGCCGGTGCTCCGTGCCGCCCAGCAGCCTCCGCAGTGGGGAATCGCTTCTGCCACTCACCTGGCTCATTTGCAGGAAACTGCACCTTGCCTTTATATAAGAGGAGTAGTACCCACATTTTTTGCACCCTGTATTATAACTTGAGAATGACTGGGCAGAAAGTTCTTAAAATTCATATGGGAGTAGCTCATGATGGTAGCATGAATTGTGTGGATGTTCAAGGAGATTAGTCCACCTATAGATTTAATGTATTAAAAAAAACATTAACAGCCAATAGGTGGACTGATCCTTGAACATTCACACAATTAATCCTAGGATTGTGTAGGAACCCCATGTTAAATTTCAGAGCTTAGTGCCCAGCCATTCAGGAGTTAGAAATATTTTTGAGTTTCCTATTGAGTCCTATGGGGAAATTATGATTTAAGTTGGAAATTCAGGTGCCACTCCCCCTAGTGGTGACCCGTGCTAATTGCACATGTTTGCTCAATTTTAGATCTGCCCCTGAGTTGCCTTATGTGTCTGCAGCAGAGTGCACCACCGCCAGTATGCTGCACATCATCTCAGCCAATGTGTTTAGGATCAGGGCATCAGACTTCTGTCAGTTGTCAAAATAATGAGCTAACAAGGATGCATTGAGCTTGAAATGGCTTTACAATCTGATTTAAGTAATTTCTCTGTGGATGAACTTACATGTTCACATTGTAAAATGTCATTATCCTGGGTGCTTCATGTGGCCCAGTTTAATTAGCACAATCTGTTTAAATATAAGTATAATAGTAATGGGGGGTAAGCTAAAAAAAAGTCTCTCCTAATGTTGGCTTGGCTTGAGGATGCTGGGATTCTGGGCGTTTACAGAAAGGGAAGTTGCACTCATATTTCAAATTAAATTAAATTAATTCATTCACATATCAGAAGTACTTAGCCAAGGGAGAACCTAAGAGGATGAAATCACAAAACCACTTGGGCAGGAATAGGGCAGTGGTAGTTTCATGGGCATGGGCAGTGCGAGATCTAGTTCCCAGGTGCACTGGTTTTGCGAGGACTCCACCTGAGCTGATGTATGGGAGGCTTGTGTCATCAACACAGCAGAACACTTTTGTGGCTCTCTAGTTTGTGAACAAATTTATGTACATCTGTTTAAGAAATATAAAGCTTTTCATCTGAACAGACAGTTTATTTTGTGTTTGGCCATTTCTTGCCCCATCAAAACTAATCATGCTGAGCAGCTTTAATGACATAATGTTTGAAATATGATTATTTTGCTTGATCTGCTGTAGGGCACTTAAAATTATATTTTCATCCCGGCTACAATACATTAATTTTTGTTCGCTCACTTAATTCAAAGGGAATATTTCAGAAAGCAAACACTAATTTTTACTTAATTGGAATTCCACCAATTTTATCTCTACAGCACTGCAAATGCCTGAACATATGAACCACAGTCTAGGATGAGTTATCTCTGTGATGCATGCAGCAATATTTTGAATTATTGGGGGCAGAGAGAGACAAATCCTGTATCCAGCACCTGAAGTGCGTGTGTGGTACTTCTATACAATGCCTGCACCACTGGGATAATTGGGCCTGTCAAATCTGACAGAACTGGTTACCTGTTGGGGGAAATAAATAATGCAGGCACCCCTTTCTCCCCTCTCTGATTCTCCCTGGGGAAGATCCTCCTAAGGCATGATAATTTCTGCATCACAGTCACTGAGGTTTTTTTTGCTTAAAACCAAAACACATTTTTATGATTGTAACTGCCAAAGCATCAGAAAGAAAAATATTCCAGGAAACTCAGTTTCAAGAATACTGCACATCATGTGAGATGGGGAGAGGAGAGCCGGTCTTGTGGTAGCAAGCATGATTTGTCCCCCTAGCTAAGCAGGGTCTGCCTTGATTCCATTTGAGTGGCAGACCACATGTGAGCACTGTAACATATTCCCCTTGGGATGGAGCTGCTCTGGGAAGAGCAGAGGTTTCAAGAACCAAGAAGAAGATGTTGCCCTCCCTGGCAGCATCTCCAAGAAAGGGGTGAGAGAGATTCCTGCCTGCAACCTTGGAGAAGCTGCTGCCAGTCTGTGAAGACAATACTGAGCTAGATAGACCAATGGTCTGACTCCGTATATGGCAGCTTCCTATGTATTTGTTGCACATCATATGTATGTATATGGGTATATTGCATGCCATATGACCCCTGCTAACTCAGCAAAAGAAACTTTTTAAAGTGGTGACTTGCTTATATTTAGAGCAACTGATCCAATCCAATCCCAGCACATCATCTTTCCAGTGGCTGTTGCTGGTGTCTTTTTAGACTGTGAGCCTTTGGGGGACAGGGAATAATCTTATTTATTTGTATATCTATGTAAATCGCTTTGACCGTATGGAGCCAATGCAATGTGCATTGTCTTTTCCCAGCCATAACTCCTTGTTCACATGACCCTCTGATCCTGGCACACTTTCTTTTTTTGGTAAGCCTTTGATGGCTGTTAGCCATGCTGCCAAGGGCAGGGCCCACTCTGTAATTGGTGGCTGTACATGCTGAATTATACACAAATCAAATCTTTGCACCAGAGTGTGACTACACCTTTCTGCATGGTTGTGATCAAGTGCCAGACTGTAACCTGAGCTAAACAGACCACATGGGGAGCTGCCAAACCAAGCCAAACCATTGGTCCAGCTGGTCCAGTATTGCTTACACTGACTAGCAGCGGCTCTCCAAGGTTTCAGGCAGGAGCTCTACCTGGAGATGCCAGGGATTGAACCTGGGACCTTCTGCATGCAAAGCAGATGCTCTATCACTAAACTACGGTCCTTCCCCAGCTCAGTACGAGGGAACTAAAAAAGAAGACTTGCGAAAGGAACTGGAGTGAAACTCTTAGGGACTGAGGTTTCTTGTCTCCTTTTACTAGTAAAGGTAGATGGAACATAGACTGCATCAAGGCAGGTTTTATCTTTGCAGTTACTAGCAGCAGCAGATAGGTAACATCATCAGTCTAACCTTTGAGACGTTGACCTCTCTCTTGAAAACTACAGCAAGGGTACCAATTAGTGTGGTCTTTTGGGGAAACTGGCTGCAACTATTTCATTTAGGCCTACAAGCCAGGAAAGTGTCACTGAGTTAGCACTGAACTCCTAGAGACTCTGGTGCGACGGGCAAGTGTGTGTGTGTGTGTGTGGGTGGGTGGGTGGGGGGGAGAGCTCCATGTCTTCATATCATGTGGAAGTTACCTTTTAATCTCAGGGTGCATCCAGACTAACACTCTTGTCACACTTCATTTCACTTGATTTGAAGTTTTATCCTTCATTATCCTGGGGGTGGGAAATCTCGAGTGTTCTCCATGCACATGCATTTCCCCAGAGCTGTGAGCTCAGCTGGATTTTTAAATTTCCTTAACAAACCTGAATTGTGGCTTGTGAAATGGTGAGATTGCCAGATTGTCCGTCAGTCAGATTAGTTTTTGGATTGCAAAGCAGTCCAGTTTAGCTTCATCTAAAATAAAATTAGTTTAAAATTTGTACACCACCTAGAGATGTACATTTCAGGCGGTATAAAATATGATAGAAAAATAAATAGTTTATGAAATTCATATGTTTTCGAGGTGAATGTGTCCAATGCTGCAAATTCACAGTCACAAAGAACGAAGCTTTGATAATGAAGTCTGAGAAGTGGAACAAAAAGGAAAGCTTTGATCTGGCTAAAGAGCTTGCATTAGAAACTACAGTGGAACACAACCAGTGTGACTGATCCAAAATGGGGTTCATAGACTGGCACCCCCTCTTTGCACAACAGTCAGTATTATACAGCACAAAAAGCTGCTTGTCCGGTCACACCCTCCGTTAACAGAATACTTAATGTTCAATCTGCTCTCTTTACAAAGAGGATGCTTACGTTTCAAGCATTAAGCTTTGAATTTTTGCTCTTTATCTTTGTTTCCTGAGACAGCTGATTCATTTTACTGATAGATGTTATGTCATCTTGCGGCTGTCTAGCACTTTTTTCACTTTATGAGTGCTGTTTTCTTCTACACCTTTTCATTTCAACCCTTGTCTTTCCATATAAATGATGGGCTCTTTAAAAATATAGTACAGTTATCTATTGGCACAAATCAAAGAATTTTTCCAAACCGCAAGCAATTTGGAGGGAGAGAGAGAGGCAAAAGGAGAAAAAGAAGAGGAAAGTCTAGTCTTCAGCACACACACACACACACACACACACACGCATGCACAGAGCATATGAGGTTACTAATTGCAACACTCTTGGGATAATTTTATGAAAGGCAGTATATACATCTAACAATAAATAAAATAAATAATACAGTTGTTCAAAAGTGGAATTTTGTTTTATGGAGTTACATATTACATAACTGGAGTTATGTGCATTCATTCTAAATTATTTTAAATTAAAATGACTGCATGTGATTTGCAAAAGGGCCTGTGACAATGTGGGGTGCAACTCAAATATTTCAGGAAAAAACTGTCCCAATTTGTGTATATGTAGATGGGAATGGCAATTTAAGAATCCTGAAAGCTATGGGACTACCTTTTTGGTTTGCATGCAATGGAGGCTGAAATCATGCACTGCAATTGTCCCTTAATTACTAGGGACAGTCCTAATATTGGGGGCCTTTCCCTGGTAAAACATGACTCCCTATTTTGTTCTATTGTTGCTTTTTTGAAGATGTCTTGTGAACAGTTTGGCAGAGTTGCTATAGTTCATCAGAATCCAGTTCCCTCCCTCCAATTAAAACTTGGATTGGAGAGTGAACGCAATTTATGCATGTACATGTAAACTGAGGGTCAAAGTACACATTACATTAAATGTGTTGTTTGAACCTCTGGATTTGTTTTTAAAATAAAATTGCGCTTGTGGGAGGGGAGTAAAGGTAACTTTTCCCATGGTCAAATAGCATGTGTGGGGCTCCCTGACCTGGATGTGGCTTCCCTTTGTGTGCATGTTTTGTATTTGTTTGGAGCACATTTGTACAGAACACAGAAGACTCCAACTACATGTTTTCAGTAATGTGTAGTTTGACCCTTAATTACCATGCAATGTATAGCTTGCCATTTAAATCCTGCTAATTTGACAAAGAGATTAGGGATGTGCATGGAACTGTTTTTTCTGGTTCGGCTTGAATCTGGACAGGATTTGAGCCAACCTGGCCTGGTCCAGGCTTGGGCTAGGCTAAACTGGTCTGGTCTGGTTTGGCCATTGAGCCGGGCAAGCCGGCTTGTGGGCTGGCTCAGGGGGTATTCTTGTAAAGGGGAATCCAGCAAGGATTCCTCTTTATGAGTAAAGGGCATTCCCTGCATTAAATGGGGTGGGGGGGGGAGAAAAGGTAGTCTTTATCTTTAAAATTAAGGGTGGCAGTGGCAGAGATATCAGATGCAGCAGTGGGAGTTCCTCCAACCCCCCTGCCTCCCAAATGACAGCCCAGGCCAGCTGTGGCCGAGTGCACATGGGCAAGCCATTAGAGTGTATTTCACACGTGTGCAGAACCCATTTGCATCACCATGATTGCAAGGATTCCCCTTTAAAAGTCTACCCCCTCAAGTCATCCTGAACTGGTTCTTCAAACCAGGGGTTGGTCTGGCACCCCTCCCTTTGGGGGCTGGTCCGGTCTGGTCCAAACTCAAAATGGGCCGGCTTGCACATCCCTAAAAGAGACACCATTTAGAGTGTTGGCTCTCTTATATTCAGGAACAGTTCCTACTCACCACAGCCATAGAGTCTTTTTCAGTGGTTGTTGCTGGTGTAATGACATGTTTGTGTGTGAATGAGAGTGCACATGTGTTTTTGAGATTGTCGCTACCTTCAGACATAACACTGAACCATTTGTCTAGTCTACCCACAATTCCGCTCTCCTGTCCGCATTCGTACGAAATGGAGAGTGATCTAATGGTAGTTGTGCTGCTGACTGCAGAAAGGAGGGGGAACTGGCTGCCGGGCTTCCTTCTTTAATGAAGGACAGCCCCAGCAGCCAATGGCAACTCCTCACATTCAAGTCATCCTTAATTCCGCTTTCTCTTCTACGTATGCATGATTTTTTGGCTATCTACAATATCCAACCTCAAAGAGTTTTTGCTGATGTTTATTCTAAAACATTTAAAAGGAAGAGCTCTCCTGAAGTGTCAAATAGGAATTTCACTTCGGCTGTTAAATGCTCTGTGTTCCCTCAGGATATTGCTCAGGACATTTCCCCCTTGGCTGATTCTGCTATGAATCAATTGCAAATTTTATCTGTTAAGATGGACTGCGAGTCCTTTAATAACTCTGGAAATTCTGGAAACAATCTTAGTATTTCTCCGGATGAATTGAATAGTAGCCAGCTGTTGACCTTATCAGAGATCAATTCTTTTTCTGATCATTCTTCTCCTTCCGCCTCTGGAACAGATGAACAATTAATTGTTATGCAGGAGGAACTGGAGTCTAGTCAGAGGATCTGTATTAAATCGGATACTTTGCCAGAATTGCCAATCCTATTAGACAGTTCATCCCAAGACAAGAGGGACCCTGTATTGGAGGGTCAAGTATTGCCTTTCTCTGCAGATCCACATTTTGATCAATGTATGTTACTCTTAAATACAGGTTCATCCCGTCAACCTTTGCAGGAAGCTATTCAAACTAAGGCAGCACTATCTCCTATGCCTGCCCTACTGAATTTGCAAGATTCTGGTTCTCCAGCTCTTCTTCCTTCTCTGCTAGACCAGTCATTTCAGCCCGAGATGGAGGATCTTCAGGCATTTGCTGATTTTACTGGTCTGTATATGGAACACAGGCAACTTTTGGATTATGCTAATATTGTAACTGAGCATTCTGACTGACAATTTTGTAAGAGCCGTTTTCTCAAAAGTCTCTCATGGAATGTGGCTGGACTAAGGACAAAACTGCTGGATTTGGAATTTCGGAAATTTCTGGTGGACGCTGACCTTCTTTTTCTGCAGGAAACTTGGATGACCGAGGACCCGTATTTGAATAGTTTTGTTACCTTCTCACTTGCAGCTACTCCTCCAGTGAATAGAGGTAGAGCGACTGGTGGTCTCTGCATATCAGTTAACACTGCTCTTAATTTTGAATGTCTTTTACTACCGAGTTGTGACCAGGTTGCTATGGCCCTTCTTGTTAAAGCTAAGGCCTTGCTCCTATTACTCATTAATGTATACATTCCACCTTTGAATCGGATTGTTTGCATTAAGTCAATATGGTCTAAACTGAAATTATACATAGAAGGTCTCCAATGTTTGTATCCTCAAGCGCATTTGATAATTGCCGGCGATTTCAATGCTAGGCTGGCTGATAATAATCAAAAACTATTTGCTATGTTTAAATCTTATTCATTTGATGGGGAAATTCAATACCCACTGTTAACTCGTCAATTTAAGGACTCCAAGGGAAATTTTGCTGGGCTATGCCTATTACAAACTTTTGATGAACTAAATTTGCATATTCTTAATGGGGCAATGTATGGTGATTATCCGGCTGAATATACATATTGGTCTAGCGCTGGCTTTTCAACAATTGATTATATGGCTATCTCGCCTTCGCTTTTTACTCAGCTGGTAAATTTTAGAATTGTCATCCGGTGTGAGAGTGACCACCTCCCGGGGGAATTACTCCTAAATTTTGATACTTTACCTAAATTGGATGTGATTTGTACCCCCACTTCTGACCTGGAGGTTTGTCCCTCTCGGGTGAGATGGTCGGATAGTTTGGGTGCTAGGGTGGACTCCTTACTGACTTCTCGTAACATTGATATGCTTCGCTCAGTTATACTATCTGGTGGTTGTGAACTTGGGCCAGACTTTTTAAGATCTTATGACAAAATAATACAGGCCCTACAACCTATTCTTACTCGGCCAAAGCCTGGGGGAGCTGGTGGGATCTCAAAAAGCTCCCATGGGTGGTTTGATGAGGAGTGTTACAAAGCTAAACACCAATGGCAACTGGAGTGAGGGAGGAGCTTCCTCTCTCAACTCTGGATCCATGTGGGCGAAACTGCGGTGCCAGTGTTTGGATGTGGCACTGGTGCTGCACAAGTGGAGTTTATGGCAGTGAAATTCTACTCTGAACTGAAGATTCAGAGTGGAGGCTAAGGAAACTAGCTAAGGAAACTGGAGGTGAAGGAACCTCTGGTTTCCTGTTACATCTGAATTTGGCCAGTGAGTCCTTTTGAAATAGGAACCATTTCCGCACACTGTTTGCTATGTAAACTGCCTGGAGAACTTCTTCTTCTTGTTGTTGTTGTTGTTGAAAAGCAACATTCATCTCTTTATAGAAATAATAGTTTTCACACTGCAGCTGCTGTGGTATATTTTGAATGGTTGTAGCCTATTTTGGGGTCTATTGTCTAACATCCAGACTAAGAGCTGCATGCAGGAAGTCCTTCTATTTGTGCATGGGATGAAATCCCACAATCTCCCCTTCCCTTTGCAGCCACCTCTGTCTCTGGAAAATATATCTCTCAGGGACACATTTTCAGGAGGAACAGGTGGCTGCAGAGGTGGTAGCAAGCATGAATTGTCCCCTTTGCAAATCAGGGTCTGCCCTGGTTTGCATTTGAATGGGAGGCTACATGTGTGGGCACCAGTGTTCCTTCTATTCCCAGCTGTTGTTGACAAAAAACCCATAATCCCCAAGCAAAAGCCATTGCAGCTAGGGATTATGGGAGCTGTAGTCATCAACATCTGAGAATCCCTGTTAGGGGGAACACTAGTGAGCACTGTAAGATATTCCCCTTAGAGGCTGAGGCTGCTCTGGGAAACATATCTGCATGCTTGCATGCAGAAGGTTCCAAGTTCCCTCTCTGGCATCTCCAAGATAGGGCTGAGAGAGGGTCCTGCCTGCAGTCTTGGAGAAACCACTGCTAGTCTGTGTAATGAGTTACTTAGTAATGAATGTCAGTACTGAGCTAGATAGACCAAGGGTCTGACTCAGTATGAGGCAGCTTGCTATGACTTCAGAAACTGCATCCCCTCCATTTGTGAATGCAATGCATGCACTCAGATGTCAGCTGTTATATTTGAAAAACATATTTTAACTTATACTTTCTTGGCTTAATTCAGTGGATGACAGGCTGCTACAGAGTGAACAGATAAAGCATGCTGCAGACAGTAGAGTCTTCTTCAATGTGTAATAGTGGAGTGCAGTGATCCTTAGTATGAGAACTGGGCGTTGTGAGCACATCTCTGTTCTCAGCGGTGAAATTTTGATAGGTGTCTGAAGCATTCAGGGACACTGAGATTTATTAGTATGTCAACCAATATGACATCCCAGAATGGCAACAAAAATAGGCAAGGCTGACCCAGTCATGAGATAGGCTGAAAGCTTGTCTCAGGCAGGAGATCTGGAGTACAATTTATGGCTGGAAATTTTGGGACATATTCTGTTCACACTCTGTTGTCCCTACATTCAAATCTCTCTGGCACTTGCGGTTGTATGTGTCTCCAGTCAGACACAGGGCATGTACATTCAAGCTTCCTAGAACAATTAGTCATGTGCAGAATAAGAGGCTCACCTGTCCTGGACTTGAGAAGAATTCACACACACACAATGCACAATGATATTTATATGCTGCTTTTCAACAAAAGTTCCCAAAGTGGTTTACATATAAATAAATAAATAAAATGGTTCCCTGTCACCAAAGGGCTCACACTTTAAAAAGAAACATAAGACAGACACCAGCAACAGCCTCTGGAAGGATGCTGTGCCGGGAATGGACAGGGTCATTTAGAATGTTTGTTTTTGAATGCACTGTATTTTGCTTTATTTGGTTATTATAAAGAGAATGTTTTTGATGAAACATTTTTGTTGAAATCTGCACAATTTAAGATTTAATGAGTGAGGAAGCAAAGTGTTACATTAATATATTTTAAGGCTAAATTACAACAATTCTATTAAAACGTAAATCAGATTCTACAGATACAGTAGCATAAGTAATAATCAAATTGTCTTACATCTTTGCTTCTTCCAAATACCAAAAGAAGTTCCTAAATCTGTGTCCTTTACTCATGAGAAAAATCTAAAACTGGCAGGTTCAGAAAGTTTTGGAGAAAATAATTGGGATCCTAAGATACCTGTGCTGGGGCTTGTGGCTGATTTTTCCTTGTGTTATATGGGGTGCTGCTCTGGAGGGGCCTTGGCTATGGCACGAGCATCAGAAACTACCACTGGAAAGGGGGACAATTCTTTGGATCCTGGCGAATCTATTTTAAAATCAATTTATAAAGCATCAGGCAATTCACTCTAATGACATCTGAAAGCAGGTGCGTAGGGAGCTTGTTGGCAGCAGTGAGACCAGGTCCTACCAGTGGCTTCCTTCTTTATGGATTCCTGTGCGCGTATTAGCACATGCCCAAGCCACGCCCCCTGCATGCATGTCAGATGCAGGGTGTGTGGTCTGTACCAGGATGGGGCTACTCAGCCCCATTGCAAAGTTCCCCTCCTTAGCCAGCGGTTTGTTGAATCGCTGACTTAGAGATTCTTTCTGTGCCTCACAGAAAACTGATGACTGGGATGGGGAAACTCGGCAACGGGGCTGAATAGCCCCATTCTGGCACAGACGACTCCCTCTCTATCTGATGTAGATGCAGGAGGAGTAGTCACTAGGGATCCTTCCTAGCCAACAATTCATTGAAATGCTGGCTGGCTCGATTTCCCCGCTCTCTGCCTCACTAAGAGCAAGGCAGGGGAAAACGCCTGAGTCAGCCAGCATTTCATTGAAATGCTGGCTGAGAAGGAGAGGGGTGTGCCTCAAGCTCCCAGCTGGCTACAGCATGGATGAGGCAGATGCAAAAATAGAGCAGGTAACTAGTGTGGAAGTCATTTTGCTTGCTTGCCCATATCGAAGCCATTTTGTTAGCTTGATGCTAGAGCTGTTTGAGCTGAAACACTTTGCAAGGAGACAAGACAACCAGCTTAGCTGGCAGGCAGGAAATAGCTAGCTTGGGGTCTTAGCTTGGAAAAGATTTTGGGGGAAAGGCCCCTGGAGATGTGAATAATGCTTTAGCAGACGGTGACGGCAGCTGCACTTTGCAAAACCATGTCTGGAGTAATCTTATCATGCAGAGTTCCAATGATCTGTTGATGTAACTTGCTTGTTTTAATATGCATGTGAAAATGTCCAGCTAACTGATTGGATTTTTGGATAAAGTGCAATGGAGCACTTAAATATCTATGAGGTTCAGGCATTCTGGGAGATGGTAATCCTAGATGAAGTTTGTTCAAGTGGGACAGCCATATTACTTTGAGCCCTCTTCAGATGTTACTGCTCCTAAGTTCGTTGCACATGTGGAGGCACTGACTATGCCCTGGTGGTTGTGCTCCCCTGGAAATCTGTGTATTTGGTGTTGGGCTACAGAGGGAAGTACTAAATACATGGAGGGTTCCTTCATATTATTTGGAAACTTGGTTGAAGGTAATACCATCAAATTCTTTGGAACCTTGGTTGCCCGGGGTTCCAAACTGCATGGAGGAAATTTCCAGATGTCCGGTACTGGCCTTTGCAAACAAACCATAGGGAAAGCCCCAAGGTGGAGACAATTGCTGCAGGTAAATGTGGCGAACTTCATGCTGGGGCTTCCCCTTCCCAGATCTTGCATGGAGGACCCTATTGGACGGGGGAAGAAGTAGACATCAATATGCCCACCTGGAAGCATTCATGCTGACCCCAGCAGGGAGATGTTGCCTTGCTGTCAACAGACAGTGTAGCTTCTCAGGATCGGGAGTGGCTCTTGCAAGATCTCAAGGTGAGATCTCGCAAGACTTGACCCAGCTGTCAGGAGCTATATAAGGGAGGACTGGCCAGTGATGAGAGGCTAGTCCAGGAGGAGGGCTTGGTGTGGTAGGAGCCCTGGTATTCTGACTGAGCCTTGGGGCTAGCAACACTAGGACGGGGCTGGTGAATGGAACAAGCCCTCTGCCTATAAGCCTTAAAGCTCCCCCGGCTGAAAAGTCTTAAAAGCTCCCCCGCCCCCCTCAACCTCCTTTGGCAGCAGAAAGTAGATGGCTGTACTGAGAGCCAGACACAAATGTGGAATATACAGAAGCCCAGGAGCATGGCCAGTTGGTACATCAACATGTAGGTGGTGTAGGTAGTCAACATACTCCTGTTTCCCCTTTCACGCATTCAATGAACTTGGGGGACTTCTGGAGAGGGTTTTTCTTGTAGTTTAAACTACCAAGAATCCTGTGGTACCTGCAGGATTAACAGATATATTTGACTTCTTTTAGAAATCTGAAAAGGTTTCTGCTCCATTTAAAAGAACATTATTAGAATGGAAAGCATATCAATATATTTGTTTTATTCATTTTTATTAAAATACTGTGGGATGAGCATCTTTTGTTATGCTGATTGCTTGCTAATAATGAGGGATGGCTGGGTGATATTTCCTCAGTGGAATCTAATGGTTAAGAGACATTTTCCTTGAATGGGCAAACCCCCCAATTTCTTTGGGTTTAGGACAGTGTTCTATAAACTGAGGGAGGGAAAATGTTTTGTCAAGTTGTATTCAGAAATGGAGACAGAAAGCATCCCGACTGAGAGCTGTGAGTTTAGCCGGACTGGTAGCAGCCTTGTGAACTGGAAGCGGTCGAGAGGTCCATGTGTTAGGAAATCTTATGCAAGACAAGCAGTTTTGCGAAATACCATGGGAATCTACTTGCTTCCATGATGCTACACTTAAATATTTGCAACAAAAAATAGGTATCACAGAATACCACATGTCGCCAGTGTTCTCTCAACCAAAGGAAACAAAACATTGCAGCATAACTCAGGGACTTCTCACCACTTGGGGGAGTGGGGAGCACTTAAAGAAAAATACTATGTATTTAATATATTGCACCAAAGGTGCCCTTAGTGTTTGTCAAGCATGTTAAGCGTACAGTGAAGTATTTCAAGAATTTCTTTCTTCACACTTTAAACAACACATAATACATATTGAACCTAGCATTGCTCATTATATTTAACACTTAGCCTTGCATTCCCCAAATGATATGATTCTGGAGTTCATTCTTATTTCTGTTTATGTAAGCAATAGATCATGTAATTACTATATCATGTATTCATGCAGATATAATATATCAGGTATTTCTGCACCGCTCCCCTTGCCTCCATAGTTTTAGACTAGTTCAAAACCAATCAGCATTTACTTGGATTATTTAGAATGGACAGCTAAGAAAAATAGATATGAGCAAGGCCCAGACTAAGTTGGTCATGACTGAGTCCCATTGGAATTAATGGGACTCAGATTAGTTATAACTAATTTGTCTCATTGATTTCAGTGGTGCTTAGTCGTGATTAATTAATCTGGAAGTTGTCTGATTTGACTAACTATATTTATATACTACCCTTCTGCTTTGGCATTTAAGGTGGTTTTGAAATACTAAATAAACCCCCCAAGTTATGTAAGACAAAACATAGTTCTCTGAGGCCACTGATGCTTCCTATAGGAACTGATGTTATCTGGACTCCCTTCTTCCTTCCGTCAGGATATGCAGATCTTAAGAATCCTCCAGGAGGGTGAGGGAAGAGATGCCTCAACCGTTCTTTCAGGCCATTGATAGTATTTCAAAAGTCTCAGCCCTATGGAAGCACCCACCATAATGGTTACAGCATTTGTCACCTCAGACAAACACCACCATAACCATGGAGATGATAACCTTATGGAGAGGAGAGCTGGTCTTGTGGTAGCAAGCATGACTTGTCCCCTTAGGGTGTATTGGCCAGCTGAGCAGCAGGGACAGGTCTTGGGGTGGGGGTGGAACATAGGAAGCTGCCATATACTGAGTCAGACCATTGGTCTATCTAGCTCAGTATCGTCTTCACAGACTGACAGTGGCTTCTCCAAGGTTGCAGGCAGGAATCTCTCTCAGCGCTATCTTGAAGATGCCAGGGAGGGAACTTGAAACCTTCTGCTCTTCCCAGAGCGGCTTCATCCCCTGAGGGGAATATCTTGCAGTGCTCACACATCAAGTCTCCCATTCATATGCAACCAGGGCAGACCCTGCTTAGCTATGGGGACAAGTCATGCTTGCTACCACAAGACCAGCTCTCCTCTCCAAGCGAGAGGAGACTCCAAGCGAAGACTGGGTGGACTCCAAGTGAAGCTGAGCAGTGGTACAGGGTGGCAGCTGTGGGACATCTTATGAATGTTTAAAAGTATAATCTGCTTCCTCACTGACCCCACCAGCCAGCACCAGTCACCAATGTGTCCTCCCATTCAGTTAAAATTATATTATGTATGGTAGAGAAAGTATGTGTGTGGGGCAAAGTCATACATTGTCGAGGACTCTAAAAAGGCCCTGGTAGGATTTTCGACCTACTTTTGGCATTGTAATAATTTGCAGCCCTATCTGTAAAAAAACATCTGAATAGGGTGAATGAAACATCAGGCAGAGGCAGCACAGTCACTATTTGAGCTCTGCCTACATGTCTAATGTCCCTCTTTTTAAAAAAGGAAATCCACAGCAACTTTTAAAAATCATTGGGTTGAAATGGAATATTTCTCTTCAGCCCCAGATTTCTCTACCACTCTGAAGGCAGCAATGTTAGCCAAGTAATTTTTTGTCATCAAACCCTGAGACATTTGCTTAAAATGCAGGGGGGGGGGGAGAAATTATAATTTCTATCCCTTGCACAGAAATGAAAATTTGCAAACCTAAGATTAGGTGGCGCTCATTATCATATTCACAAGTACTTAATTACATTAGTGATGCAAATGTTTAGCGAGATTATGCTTTTGTAAACAAAATGATCTTGTTATTATAGAGAATTTGTGATAACTGCGATGTAAGGAGCCTCAGAGGAAAAATTAGTAGGAACGAGTGGGATGACTAACATACTCACTGCCTTCAACAAGGATTTCCTTCAAATGCCCTAAATACCCAGCACCACTGTCTAATTTTACATGGCAGATCCTATAACAAATCTATTTCTTTCCTGCTTTATAACATATGAATTTCTTTATCATTTCTACAATAGTACAGAAGCAATTATGCTGTCAATGGTTAAGCTGCTTGATATTCCAAATCCCCAACAATCAAAAACATGCTCCTGTACAAAACTAATTTCACACCTTCAACATGAAACCTTGGAAAGCCTTTTCATACATTTATTTTACATAGCATTACCAAATACATTACGTGGCTCCAAATTTGGGGCAGTGAATCATTGGGATTTTCCGAAAACAGGATCATTTCATATTTACACCTGGCAGATGATATTTGGGCCTTGAGCACCAGTGATGGTGTTGCAGAAATAATACTTTTTCCATTACTTCAAAGCCATATGCTAATATGTGCTAGAATTTCTGTTTGTTTGTTTGTTTGTTTGTTGTTAAGCTTTGATTAAAGTTCTCCACTATGCACATATTCATTCCAAAATGTACGTTCCTTACACCTTCAGAATTAATTTGCCTTCTGACAGATTCTTGGATGTAAAAGGAGTTCACAACTGGGCACTAATAGAAAGTCTAGAAATTCACCAGTTATTTCCTGAATTCATCTTTGCCACTGAAGCTAATTAATAATATGGTCAATGAGCCCCTGGTGGCGCAGTGGTAAAACTGCTGCCCTGTAACCAGAAGGTTACAAGTTCAATCCCGACCAGGGGCTCAAGGTTGACTCAGCCTTCCATCCTTCCGAGGTCGGTAAAATGAGTACCCAGAATGTTGGGGGCAATATGCTAAATCATTGTAAACCGCTTAGAGAGCTTCCAGCTATAGAGCGGTATATAAATGTAAGTGCTATTGCTATAAGTGCTATTGCTAATGTTCACTAAAATAGCTATGCTGGCTTCCATGATCATGTATCCATATCCATGAGCATCTTTCTGTTTGGGCTGGCATTGGAGATTAAGCGAAGAAGGGCCTGAGTATGGTATTTTAAAATTGCTTTTCAAACTACTTTTATTATTCCTAAGCCTAGGAAGCCTTTGTTAGGCAATCAAAGGGGTAGGCCATACATCTGAACAAATAACCAAATACATATTTGAAAAATCTGACTTTCCTTGCTCCTCTCCTCAGGACATAGTGGGTCCATTTGTCTGTTTATGAAAACTAATGTTAGCTGCCTTGACGGAGTCCATGGGGGTGCAAACCTGGGTCATACAAGGTTGCAAGGTAGCTGGAGGCATGAGCTGCTAAAGGATGCGGTTGAACCAGCAAACAACTGTGTCATGTTATATAGGCAGCAAGAGACCTACTGCTTCCTAGATCTTCAGGCCGGTCCTTCTCTAGAAGAGGCACCTGAACTGGCCTGAACCTCCTCCTAAGTAGGCCCACTGAAGGGAAGTCCTGAGCAGTCAGATGAGCACTCTGCTTTCAGAGCTGGAGCTCAGCTCTGCTGCAGCATGGCCTCTGCTCCTGGGAACTTGGGGAAGTTCTAAGAATGGAGCAGGAGCCTGACGGGGGAGGGGCACAGGATCCTCAGAACTCCAGGGTTCATTTGAAAGGTCTGCTGCATGGTAGGTAGGTGACAAACTCTGGCTACTCCTGGTCCATTGGCTCTATTAGGCTTTTATTAGGGCCAGGGGTCTTGGCTGGAGTGTGTTCATCCCTCTCCTAAAGGATTTCCTCTGGATCAGAGTCTGGGTGGGTCCTGTCACTTGGTTAGAGCCAGGGCTGGCTCCAAGTGTTGAGGGACCCTCAGGCAAGATACCCCACATAAGGATCCCTTACTGCCATTGCTGCTATTGCCATTCTTCCTCCTATCATTCCCTGCTCACTTGCCAGGGAGAGAGCTGATAGGTATGCAAGTGAGCAGGCAGGTGGCAGCTCCTCCTCCTCCTCCTCCTCCTCACTGTCATCAACCACTCACTCACTCCGCTCTGGCCAAAAGGACAGACAAGCAAGCAGGTGGCAATGGTTTCCAGTGGTGATCAAGAGACCTTTGGTGGTAGACCTTCTGCAGGTGTGTGGGCCTCAGCAGGTACCCAACCATGCAAACCTCTGATGCAGGACATACATGCAATGCATTTTGTAATCAGACTTTATGCACATGAGCAGTCAAACCCAGGCTAGAGCAGCCCAGCCTGGTTTTGGATGCCCATGCATATGGCTGAGATGGAACTTGATCCTGGCACTACCTTCATGGGCAGCCCAACTTTCAACCCTGGCCTTTAGCCAGGGTTAAGGGTGTGAGCACGCCCTTACCTCAGCACCAGAATCGTGTGTATGCTCGGGTTGCATGCCTAGAGCACCCAACTCCAGGGGGAATCCCCCAATGCACTGTGTTCATCGCGTGGTGCATTTTGGGATTCCTGGAGGCCAGGACCCATCCTGGTCTGCAGCAATCTGTACTGCCGGGAACAGCACAGATTGTGTGGGCATGTGGTGGCACACTGAAAACAACAGGAACTGTTGTCTGGGGGAAAAGGGAGGTTCCACCCTATCTCCCTTGCTTTTTGCTTGCTGACCTGGTCCTATGCATTGGCTTCTTCTGTTGTAAACCACAGCAGTTCCATTGAAGAAGGGTGAATGAATGAAAGAACCTGTGGAGGAAAATGGTGGAATGGATATGCAGCAACTGCAGTCTGTCTTGATGTCCTGAAGCATTTAAAAGTAAAGGTGCTGTCTTCAGGTAAGGACCTGGCAAACTCAGGAAGATAACAGTGGCAGAGGAATTGTGGATTTTATTTTATAGGCAATGAATGGTTTCCTGTTCATGACTATTAATGCAGTTGTACTAATATTGGTATCTATCCGTCCATCTATCCTCTTCTAATTTCTGTAGTTCTATGATGTTTTTCTGCCAGGAAGCTCATTTCACATTCCAACAGTTCCTTTGAAAATGATAGAGTGCAGTCATTTGCTTAGTCCCTGTTAATGGGCTGGGCTTGTTTTATTCGTACTTCACAGAATGAGAGAATAGCTTGGCAAATTCATATCCATTACTACAACAGATGTACTGCAGTGATACTAGGAGAGGCATCTTTAACAGATTTGCTAATAAAGAAAAATATTTTGTCGCTTGATAAATTACAAAATTGGTGCACAAATTCCTACAACTCTCAGACCAGTTTTCCCAGGCCTGTCTTCAACTGGAGACCTGTAGAGTAAGCAGAGCGAAAAGTGTAACCTAAGAAGACAAAGAGGCATTTCTCATTAGTAGTGAGAAGTGGCAATAGGGTTTGTTGGGAGGAAGCCCTGAAGAGCTTACCTCCCCACAAATGATCCACTTCTCTTGGGCGGGTGGATCGCCTGCCCAGACGAGCACCAGCTACTGCTGGTAGCTCCAAGGGTTGGGGTGCTGGGATGTGCCACTCCATGTCGCCCCGCCCCCGAGCTCCAATAATACACCGTGTGAGTGTGCGGTGCATTATGGGGATACCCCCTCCCCGAGTCTATCAGTTGCAGATGCTGACACATGAGCAGCAAATGGGGCTCGCTCTCCTAACCCCATTTTGAGGGGAAACTCCATAGGCAGGTTTGCCACTGTGGTCCGCTGGGATTGGATCCGATCTCGGCAGTTCAAACGTGTGTGCAAAACCAGGCTGGGCTCCCTTAGCTTGGTTTTGCATGCATGTGTGAATAGACTCATAGATAAACATGGTAAAGATGTTGTTTCTTATTATTCAGTGTTTTAAAAATTAGTTCTAATCCCAAATATGGAATGAAAGTATTTGTCCTTTTCTATAGTATAGCTCTTCAGGTATTTGAAGAGTGCTATCAGGTTGGCCCCTCAGCTTCTCTTCTCTAGAATGTATCCAGTTATTTCAACATTTCCTCATTTGGTCTCCCCACTGCCCTCTCTCATATTTGTTGCCCACCTCTGAACTCGTTGCCGTTTGTCTACATCCTTCTTAAAGTCTGGCACTAAAAATTGGACACAGTGCTCTAGTTGTGCAGCTCGCTCTCTCTCATATTATATCTATATCTATATATGAATAACATTTTGTTTTATAGCTGCTTCCCTTGTAAACACAAAGCAATCTTATGTTTGTTTAGCTAAGCTCTATTCAGAAACAACACAATTTTTTCCTTCTCCTTTCCCTCCTTTTTCTTTCTGACTCCACCCCACTCTCTACAGGATCCCCACAGGGACAAACTTCTAATTAAAAAAACATAAAAGATTGCTAGATAGAACACAACACCCCACTCTTTCTCCAAAGAGCCTGGAGTGGTGCATATGATTACGTTTCTCCTCGCAACAACCCTGGGAGGTAGGTGAGGCCGAGAGATGAGTGACTGGCCCAGAGTCACTCAGTGAGTTTAATGGCTGAATGGGGATTTCAACTTGGGTCTCCCCGGTCCTAATCCATCCACTGCATCATGCTGGATCTCAGCTGAGATTAAACCAGAGATGTGTCTAGGGAATACAGAAAGCTGCCTTATACTGAGTCAGATCACTGGTCCATCTGTTCTACCTGGAGATGCCAGGGATTGAACCTGCCACTGAGCTATCACCCTAACTGCTGTTTTTCTCCCTATTATGGATCTTAATTTTTTTTTTAAAAAAACCGGTCTTTTAATTTTGCTTTAAAAATTGAACCTTAACATGGCACACCACTTCCCACAGTGTAGTTCATGCAATGTTAAGAACACGAGAACAGCCCTGCTGGATCAGGCCCAAGGCCCATCTTGTCCAGCATCCTGTTTCACACAGTGGCCCACCAGATGCCGCTGGAAGCCTCTATATCATATCATATCATATTATGGCTTCCAGCAGCATCTGGTGGGCCACTGGGTGAAACAGGATGCTAGACAAGATGGGCCTTGGGCCTGATCCAGCAGGGCTGTTCTTATGTTCTTTATGATATAATATAATATAATATAATATAATATAATATAATATAATATAATATAATCATCTTATCTTATCTTATCTTATCTTGTTAATATATTATAAAATATCATTACTTCCCAATGAGCTTGAGACAAAGGGAATGGGCAATATCCCACTAGGCTGCTACTGCTTTGTTGTTTCTTTGTGTCCCCCAAAGCGCTGTAATAGTGATCGCATTTTGGCAAACCGCTACAAAGCAAGAACCAAGCTCCCACTTTCCTCACTTAATCCATCAGGAAACTTTCAGGGATTCTTCTTGTCTAAAATATTCATAGACAGCAAAATGTCCTGAATGCCCTACAGAATTCATGTAGAGCCAGGTAGATGATTGATATGGAAGTTCTGTTCTGAGTCACTCACAGTATGCAATTCTATTTGTCTTGCCAAACACCAAAGAACAAGCAACTCATAAAATGTAATGGTAATAGATCTCTTATTTTCCAAAATTTCTTTTAAAAATAATCTGGTGTCTCCACTGCCTTGAATGTAACAAATACATTAAATAAATGAGATCATTGTGGTGCATTGGAAACTAAAAGTTATATTGCAGCAGCATCAAACTGCTCTCTCTGTGCAAACCCTCTCTAACACAGCTAATATCAGCAACCACACCTCTAAAATTAATCTGAGTGTAATCCTTTTCTTAATATTTCCTGACATAGGGAGGCATGTTTTTAAAGGCTTGCTATTCAGACTGTAGCCTAAACCTTTTTGGTGACTGTAGCCTAAACCTTTTTGGTGATTATAGCAAGACTAAAACATAACCTCCTATGATCAGATAAATAAATCAATATAATATAGAATAAATACTTTTCTGTTATTTGTGCATACAGTTGTTACAGTTCCATCCTTCGTTGTTCACATAAATGTGAGTTGGCTATACTATACTGACTCTTTCACTCTGCGAGCAGGGGTTCACTCATACAGTCAGATGTCCAGTGATTATTTTGGGCCAGTTCATACATTGGTGTACATCACTTGATGCTTCATCACTTGACCTGAAGCTAAATATGTGAACTAACTCCGTTGGTGTTGGGGACATATTTTGGGATGGCACAGAGGGTTTCCTGAGGAAGGGGAGGGTGTCAAATTGTTGCTTCCCTGCTGTACCAGTGCAGTTAGTGCTCTGTACGCCAGTCATTATGCCGAATGTATTTATTTATTTATTTATATATTTGAAATATTTATACCCCACCTCTCCAGTATACTACTGCTTGGGGCAGCTCACAAAATAAGATACAATATACAATAAAAGTTACATTTACAAAAGATTAATATACTGATTAAGTTACTTCTGGTGATTCTAGAATGCAACATATACTGTGATGTTGTATATGTGGTGGGTGATGCTTAATGCTGGGCTTTAGAGGTGCCAACTTGGGCCTGGTTCATACACTCATTAAATTGTACATGTGATGGGATACTGGAGGAGAGCTGGTCTTGTGGTAGCAAGCATGAATTGTCCCCTTTGCTAAGGAGGATCCACTCTGGTTTGCATTTGAAAGGAAGACTACATTTGAACACTGTAAGATATTCCCCTTAGGGGATGGGGACACTCTGCTTGCATGCAGAAGGTTATGAGTTTGCTCCCTGGCATCTCCAGATAGGGCTGAGAGAGACTCCTGCCTGAGAGATCTTGGAGAAGCCACTGCCAGTCTGTGTAGACAATACTGAGCTAGATGGACCAATGGTCTGACTTGGTATATGGCAGCTTTGTATGTTCCTATGGATATGTGAGAACAGGAGCACACACCAGACCTCTCCTAATAATTATTTATTAACAACTCAATGGATAATTTCAGTGTATACACTTAGATTGGTGTGCACAACTTATTTGTGGCCTATCTCTTATTTCTAGACCATTTGGTTGTAAGACTGTTCAGGCTGCTGAGGAGATTGTCTATTACCTTTGGTGATAATTCGTGAATAGGGAGACCTGTATAGTATAGTAGCCCAAGTCAAAAAACATAGGGAAAATCCAAACATGAAAATATGTTTCAATAATCCCAGATGGACCATACCAAATGCATAAAAAAATTATAGTAGCCAGGTCTTGCTTCTCCAAGGATAAAGCTAATACATCAATCAACAACTTGATGTTGTCTAATCCTTGACAGCCAGATACAAATCTGGTCTGAACAGGATGAATAATGGTTGGAAGCACAGTCTGCACCCTACGTGCCAACATAGCTGTCAAGGGACCGGGTCTCACGATCCGTGAGACCCGGTTTGGGGTGGTGAGCGGGAAGAGTGGGCTAAGCCCACTCTCCCCACTCACGAGCAGCGAGGGAGCCCTGGGCGCCTGGATCGGCCACCCACATGATTGCTGGCTCTGAGACGGAGCCGGCGGCGGCTGGGGAGCTCGGGGGACGCGCGGCCCCCAGAAGCCTCAGTATGCCCTGCGCGAGCACGCAGTGCATACTGGGGAGACCCCCGGAGCTGGGAGGTGGCTTTTCGCCTCCCCTCCGGGGGTCTTTGCACCGCGGCTACTCACGATTCTAAAAACCAGGGGTTCTTGAGCAGGTTACGCGCTTCAGAACCACCGGGCTCGCAGCCGAGCCCAGTGGTTCTGACAATCGGCAAAAATTGGGCTAGTGGAGGCTAGCCCGATTTTTGCTGGTCGTCAGAATAGCCACAATGTCTTTGCATCAACGTTTAACAAAGAGATAAGTCTATAGCTAGTGCATAATTCAGAATCTTTACTGGGCTTAAGAAGAACAATTATAGAAGCTTCATTAGAAGAAGGAGGGTGGTGTTTATTTTAAAAAGCATCATTTTAGTTCTCCAGAGAGACTGGAGCCAGGAAACTAATATATTTCTTGTAAAACTCCACAGAGAATCTATCCAGCCTGGGAGCCCTACCCGATTTCATAGATTTAATTATGGTCATTATTTCCTGTAGAGAAAGAGGTGCAGCTATAAGATTGATTTGATCTCGTGTTAAATGTGGGAGATGCATCTGTTGCAAAAAGCTATCTATATCTGTATCAATATTAGATGTGTTACTACTATACAGCCTAGAGTAAAACTCAAAAAACTGCTGGTTTATTAATTCAGGGTCTGTATAAACAGTACCTTGAGTATCACAAATATGAGTTATACTGTTTGATCTGCTTCAATCTGGAAGCCAAAAGTTTACCCATCCCCTCCCCCTGTTCCCAATATTCTTGCCTGGTACAATTCAACAAAAATTCATTTTCTAAGGAGTATAAATTTTAAGTTCATATTTAACCATGAATAAAGTTCTATATGACTCAGAAGAAGGATGTCATGTATACAAGGTTAATAAGTCTTTAACATGCTTCTCAAAAGATACCATCTGAGCCCTTTGTTGCCTTTTTGCATGTGAAGAATAAGCAATGATCTGGCCCTGCAAAAATGCTTTAAAGGTATCCCAAACAAAGTATAATGGTGTAATGGAGCCCCTATTAAAATGAAAAAATTCTTCCATCTCCTGTTCTATTTGTCTAGCAAATTGAGGATCATTCAACAAGAATATATTCATATACCACCTAAATGAGGTACTAGGGCAACTTTCTAAGTGAACAACCATCTTAACAGGGGCATGATCTGAGATTGCTATGGCATCAATATTACATGCCTGAACTCGAGACACTAAGGAACGAGATATCAGAAAACAATCCAACCTAACAGGCAATTGTTAACAAGTGCACACACATGCAATTTAACATGCACTTGTTAAAAAGATCACAGCAAAAGGCCAAAACAGCAAAAGTAAACAGCTTGCTCATATGAATACATGAATATGTTTAAGAGTGAAGAGGTAAATGAATACAGCTTGACAGGTACATAATTATTAGCAAGGACCAGAAGAAGGCAAAAACCAAAAAATCAATCAAACAAACAAAATCCATTTGTACTTCCAGTTCTAATGTGGTATTCTTGGCTCTCAACGAACTCCAGTGGCCCCCTGGAAACAATTAAAGTCAGGATAATAACTAAGTTTAGTGTAGAGGCCTTGAAAAGAAGAAAATAGTAGAAGTTAGTCTAAACAAATTATTCATTCTCTGACATGGCTCAGTGTAGTCAGGAACAGTTCAGCTGTTGAAGAATCATGGAAGGGTCTCAATTTATTATCGTGGTAAACACAAAACACTACAGGAAAACGAACATGATATTGTATTTTTCTCTCTCTTTAGCCATCATGTCCTGAGCCATTTTGGAAGGGCTAAATAAATAAATAATAAATAAATAAATGTGGGCTTTTTGAATGGAATGATGCCTGTCAGCCACCTCTTTGGGAAAATCTGGGAATAACATGATTCAAGAGTTTTCCCACATAAAACTCCTTTCCTTCTCGAGCATGCCTCAAAATATCCTCTTTAATTGTAGATTTTAAAAACTTTATGATGAATGAAAGAGGCTTATCACTGGCATGTGAGGGTGGAATAGCTATACGATAAGCTCTTTCAATTTCCAGCTCATACTCCTCCAGAAGGTTGAATATTATGTGGAGGAACACGTCAATAAAATTAATAGTGTCAGTCTTTTCCAGATGTTTTGGAATCCCCAAAATGCATGCTCTTATTAAGCATCTGTAATGTGTCCAAAGCAGAATCAACGGAAGAGCTTTTATCTTCTAATTGAGAAATTCTGCCCTCCAACACCCCCAATCTGGCATTTATGGTATCAACATAGGCTTGAAGGGAAGCAATCAAAGCTGTAATATTTCTTAAATCAGATTTTAAGTCAGCAGACATCGTTTAATGTCTCCTTCCTCTGAAAATTTTTCTGGCAGAGAGGAACGGGAAGAGGGAAGAGGGAGTCTGAACCTTTTTCCTCCCTCCCTTTGAGGCTGTTATAAAATCCACCAGCGGAACTCCCCCAGAGAAATTAAAAATAATCACCTGTTTAATGAAGAACTAGCAGGGCTGGGCGCAGAGCATCTGCACCTCTAGCTGCCCACCGCTGCCGTTTCTCCCCTCGCCGCAGCCGTTCCACCCCCCGCCGCCACTTCTCTGCCTGCTGTTGTTTTTCTCTCCCCCCCCGTGCCAGCCCATCTGCCCGCCACCATTTTACCCCTCCCTCCCCTCCCCACCCACCATCATTGTTTTCACTGCTGTTTTGCCCTCGCAGCCCGTCGCCAGCTTGCCCTCCCACCACCATCTGTCACAGTTTTCTTTGCCCACTGGCCGCCGTCATTTCCCCCCTCCCACCCGTACCTGTGGTTATCTGGCAGCTCTCTGAACTTTTGCGAGAGCTGCTACGCATGGGATTAGCCACAGGTATGTCGTAGAGAATTAAATATAAAGAGATATAAAGATGTTAAAGGACATCTCCGAATTGGGAAGGGGTCTCCTGGATCCAGGGTTACCTGAGGGAAGTTTGTCCATCATTAACAAATGATTGTCAACCAATTATATGAATTCCCTGCCTCCTGCCCCAGGATTCCTAGTTCAGTGAACACGGGGCTTAGCAAGGTTGAAGTGGGCCCTGGGACAAGAAGTGAAGATGGGACCCCGGGACTCCCCGCCTTCTCTTCTCCTCCCACCTCATGTCTTTCCTGCAGAAGAACTGTGAGGACATGGTGAAAAACAAAACATTCTTGGCATGCTCTTTCTCTCACTCCTATGAAAAGAATATCATACATTCCACACACTGATCAGGAGCCAGCAGCTTGCCAATAAGTCAGGGAGGTGGGAGGAGAGAGACTGAAGAGCAGGCTGTTTCATGGGCCCAGGGACATTTGTCGCCCCCCACCCCCGCCAATTCAATTGTAGCTACACTCCTGGGTAGACATTAAAAAAGCCTCCTTTAAGTCTAGGTGATTATACTTACCTGTCCAGCCTACTTCTTACAAATTGAAAGAGCATTTCAGAACCCTATCTTTCTTTCCCCAAATTCTGGTAGATCACAATTAGGAGTGCATTCTACAATGCTTCTTTACCTCCCTTCTCCTGCATATTACTATGTTAATAGGGAACTCATAAATTAAACTTACAAAGAGATTCTCATTTTTTCTCTTTATGGATTTACTTTTCTAGACGTAAAAGCAGAGAAGGAGGTGAGAGAAGAAAGGGAGGCATTTCATGGAGCACCTTTCTGAACAATATCCATCGTATTGCAGTTTTTAGTGTCAGTACTTCAAAGGTCAGAAACTTGGTATGATTTAATGTTTTTCATCTCATCTCAAAGGAAAAAAGGTGGGAAAAGAAATACAGGGTTAAAAGCCTGGGAACAGAAAAGGGTTACTGGAATCTATGCCTGTTCCTGCAGATTTTGCTACTTTTCTCTTCAAAAGAATTCTAACTTCTGCCCCTTACCCATTGAAAGAAGATAAATGGGAACAAAAAGGGAGGAAGGAAACAATTACTCAGAAGAATGGAACTTTTCAGAATGTCAAGACTATCCAAATAAGTACTGCAATTATGAATGGTGACATTCCACCTTTAAATATAACAGGCAGATGTTATTGCATATTATATATTAGCCATTTGGTTAATCCATCTCTGCATGAGGAAGGGGCTTGTTGTGATTGCACAAACAGTCATGAAATGCACAGCAAAGATCATAGCCATCCAACAGATTTGATTAAAATAGCCCAAATCCAAACATATAGTCTGACATACTAAGTAAGAGTCACTTGCAGGGTATGCTTCTGCATGTACATGGAGGGTCAATTTTTGGCCACCTCCCTTCTCTCTGCCACCTTAGCTTCCTGAAAATATGTCCCTGATGGTCTCATACCGCTCAGGGGCATATTCTCGAAAGGCATAACTTGTTGCAGAGAAATTACTTATCCTTTATAAGTAATTGAACAGGAAGCCAACTTTAACTCAGAAACAAGAGTTTGATATTTATTACTAACTAAGATATAGGCTAAGACAACAATAAACAGGCAAACAGTCTCTTATGTGGAGAGACTTAGAACCTCTCAATTTGAATTTAAGTCAGTTAAGTGAGGAGCAGAAAATCTGTGACTCCACCCTTAAGCCAGTAAATAGATATATTCAAATAGAGAAGTATGCCCCATATAAAGAACTGAGACAATGAGCTTGTTCTCACGAGCAGCCAAGCCCAGGCTTAAGCAGCTTGGCTGCCTGAGAACCACCAGGATCTGCACAGATCCCGGCAGTGCTGCAGCGCTAAACCCAGTGCCGAAGATAAACCTAGCCCTTAACTTGGCTCCTGGGATCGTGTGTCAGCATGAGCTTCTCTCTGACACAGAAAAGGGCATTTAGAGTACTCATCTCTTGGGTGAATCCCCCAGTGCACTGCGCTTGGCGCATGATGCACTGTGGGATTCTTGGAGGCTGGGGCATGTGTTCCCAGGGCCATGTGTGTGCTGGCGCATGATAATAGCTGGGGGGAGCACTGCAATAACAGAAGTGGCAGCAAATGGAAGAGCAGGAGGTATGGACCTGCTTTCCTCCATGTTAAAGAGGCTGTGGAACCCCTCAGTTTTAAAGGGATTGTGCTGTTATTTGGATGCCAAATAATGTTTTGGCACTTCCCTACTTGGAAGGTCACGAGTTGTGTAGGCTACCTTAGAGTAACAGCCCAGGTTTATCAGGAGACAAGTGGTTGGAGTATGTTCTGCTCTATGTATCCCTGAGGAAATCCTCAGAATAATTTGATATTTAATCCTCTAAACCCAGGTATCAGGTGTGATTGTTGCCTTTGTTGTAACCAGCAGAAACATGTCTTTAAGCTCATCTGATATCAGTATCTTACAGCTGGAATATACTTCTTCACATGTCCCTTTCTGATACTCCCCATCTGATGTTTGCTTTTCAGCCAAGTGCAACTTTGGTATGATGACCCATAAACCTTTCTGAAAGCATTTTCACCTTCTTCCTAAAAGGCATTGTTGCTTTCACCAACTTTGTTGTCTGATTCAGCAGAAGAAAGCTTACTGCATGTATCATTTGATGTTGATCCCATTTTGCAGCCTCACCTTAGTGGTCCTCACCTGCAGAGCATCAAAGGTGAACACCACAGGGTTCATTGATTCTGCTTCAAGAGAAGAGCAGACATTCACAACAAGAAAGGCTGAGACAGCAACCTGGTGCAATGCCTTCTAACAAATATTTAAAGTGGTAGTTAAATTAATAGTCCTTTCCCCACTATTATTATTAAACTTTGCATCACATGGAATTCTGTGTGAAATAATTTGAAAGAACGCCTATGGATGCAAATACATTTCTGTTTCATTTTGAACATAGCAGGGGATATAGCAATGCTGTTGGTGAAGCTTAATTAGTTACTGGCATTAGACCTTTTCCTTTTATGCACAATTAATCTTTTTTCTGCTTTTTATAATTCTCAGCACTTTGAAAAAAAGAAAGAACAGGAAATCTTATTTCACAACTGGCCACTTTTTGTTCCTCGGCTAAGTCCAGATTTGTTTGAGTAAAAGACTTGTGGTTGGCCTTGATAAAGATGCCTGTGGTGGGTTGGACCTAGAGGTGCCTGCATGCAGTACACTAGAGTTAGTTTCAATGTTTTTCTATCTGTGGCTCCTTCCCCATATCAGGCCAACCAGAGTACCTTTTTTACCTGTATTGGTGTTGGCATGTTAAAAACAAGCACTCAAACCAGCCCTATTGTACAGAGGATGACCAAGAAGATATGGGTGGATGCAACCCTCTACAATTAATTTGAAGGTCATGTTCAAGGTGACAAATGGCTGCATGGCATGGCTTAGGCTCCTTTTGGAAAAATGGTTACAGATCTGAAAGTATTGAACCATTTTGGACATAAAGTAAAAGTAAAGTTTTGCCATCAAGTTGGTGTCGACTCCTGGTGACCACAGAGCCCTGTGGTTGTCTTTCGTAGAATACAGGAGTAGTTTACCATTGCCATCTCCCACGCAGTATGAGATGATGCCTTTCAGCATCTTCCGATATTGCTGCTGCCCGATAGAAGTGTTTCCCATAGTCTGGGAAACATACCAGCGGGGATTTGAACCAGCAACCTCTTGCCCCCTAGGCAAGCTACTTCCCTTCTGAGCCATTAGGTGGCTCCATCAATTTGGACATACTGTACCCCAATATGAAGATAAGGGGCTGTGCTACAAAACATTACATGGTAGTAGAGTGATCAGATGATCTACTATAGAGATCAGGTGATCTACTATAAGAGTTCTGGAAGAAGACAAAAGGCTTCAGACTGCACTGCCATTTTAATCTTTCCATATAGCTAATTCAAGCCTATTCCATATTTGCTAGACCAGGGATTCTCAATGTTGGGTCCCCAGATGTTATTGGACTTCAACTCCCATAATCCCCAGCCCCAGCGGTCTTTGGTTGGGGATTATGGGAGTCAGTGGCCAATAACATCTGGGGACCCAGCGTTGAGAATCCCTGTGCTAGACAACTCATTAGCTGTAATTTGAGGTATGGCATTTCCAAATCAGACTGATAATGACAAAGGTAGGACTGCAAATAGGAGACACACCATTTGCTTGTTTTCCCCAGGCTCAGTTCAAAGAGGTGCTTACCTTTAAAGCCCTGCATGGTTTAAAGGTGAAGAAATAGTGTGCCGTCGAGTTGATGTCACCTCCTGGTGACACAGAGCCCTGTGGGTTTTTTTTTTTTAGTAGAATACAGGAGGGGTGTACTATTGCCATCTCCCATGCAGTATGAGATGATGCCTTTCAGTATCTTCCTATATTGCTGCTGCCCAATATAGGATTCGAACCGACAACTTCTGGCTTGCGATTCAAGTCACTTCCCCGCTACACCATTAGGTGGCTCCTGCATGGTTTAGGACCTAGCTATCTGCTGGACCTCCTCACTGCACCTCAGCCTGCCCAAACACTGTGGTAATTATCAGAGGACCTTCTCTGAGATAGGGATGTACCTGAACTGATTTGGCACCGCCTCCTCCTTAGGAAAGTGCCAAACCGGTTTGGGTGCTGGCATTCGAACCAGTGCAACGAGGTGGGTGATGGTTCCTTTTAAAAGCAGGTAAGCAGGACCTAAGCTGCTCAATCGCTGCCCCGCTGCCCCCACAGTTCTAAAGGCTGTGCATGGCTGTAGCGCTGCTCCCAGCAGGCTGCGCATGGTGTCAGCACATGCGCGGTGGCTATTTGCATGCCAGCACTGCATGCAGGCTGCTGGGAGCAGTGCTGGAGCAGTGCTGCAGCTGTGCACAGCCTTTTGACCAGTGAGTGCCATGTCTGGAAAAGCAGTGAGGCAGCTGTTGAGCAGATACCTGCTTTTTAAAGGAACTGACCCCTGCCCTGTCCTCAGCTGCATGAGCTATTCATGTACATCTCTACTCTGAGTGCCTTTTGAGGAAGCTGAGTGGTGACTAGGAAGAGGGCCCAGGGAAAACCGGAAACTCCCAAGGAGTTTCTTTTGGTACTTAAGCTGATGTCATTCTGATGTCAGGTGAAGACCTTAAAAAAAATAAAAAATTCCTCCAGGCTTTTAAATCACGTGTGTGTGTGTGTGTGTGTGTGTGTGTGTGTGTGTGTTTTAAAAAATTATTTGTCTTTTCATTTCTTTTCATGTGTTTTTATTGCATTTAATTCTTTATACCGGCTAGAGATTTTGATATTAGGTAGTATATAAATTCAATAAATAAAACAAATAATAAATTTGCTATCCTCTCTGTTGTGTTAGATTTTCTATTTGTAGAATGTTGACTTTTAAGAGGATCAAAGATTGGACTAGGACTAGCAGATCTTGGTTGATCCCAATTTAGCCATGACCTTGGGCCAGTCTTGATATCTCAGTGCAACCTCTCACCTCATAGGGTTGTTCTGAGGATAAATAGAGGGGGATAACCATCTATGCTACCTTGAGCTCCTTGGAGGAAGCGTAGGGCAAAAGTGTAATAAAATAATAGCGGTAACTGATCTTTTTCCAATTTTAGGATTCCACTCAATTTCAAGATTGCAGAATTCCAGGTTTCCGTTCAACAACCACTCTGGACTCCTTGGAGAAAGAGTGGGATATAAATGTAATCAATCAATCAATCAATCAATCAATCAATCAATCAATCTTTTCAACAAAAGTTCCCAAAGTGGTTTTCACAGAGAAATAATAAATAAATAAGATGTCTCCCTGTCCCCAAGGGGCTCACAATCTAAAATGACATAAAACAGACACCAGCAACAGTCACTGGAGGTACTGTACTGGGGGTGGATAGGGCCAGTTACTCTCCCCCTGCTAAATAAAGAGAATCACCACGTTTAAAAGGTGCCTCTTTGCCAAGTTAGAAGGGGAAGGAGAAACATTGGACAACTGTCTCAGCTTCTCTACATTTGGAAGCTGAATGGACTGACATGCATCAGCACCCAACATGTATCTATACCCAAAATGTGCAGGATTCTGGATGTCTACTCTTTCCAACTCACTAGCATTGAGTGTGAGGCTGCCTTACATGTGCAAAGCTCTTATAACCTAATGGTGGTTCAGAACTGTTCACATTATGCTTATAATTCTACAGGTCTATGGAGAACCCCCTCCATGAGGAAAACATCTATGCACATTTCGATAACTGCCTTCTGATGCTGATATTTAAGGAAATTGGGAATATAATCTGAATGCTTTTTTAAAATGCCCCAACAGCGTGATGATTACGACAAACCTAACTTTTAAAACTCCTGTATATTCAAATACTTGGCAAGAATATTCTTCTAGGTTCGTTAGGTATTTTAAGTCAATTTGGCCAGGTATGTTTTCAACTGTTTATGTCAGCACAACTGCAATAAAAAAGGAGTAACTGGGGGAAAAATGCATTGCTAGACAAGCACCAGAGAGCTTTCTGTGGATGTTGGCAGACACACAAAGACATTGTTTTGCAGATATTATTGTTGATAGCTTTGATATACAGCATGGCTTGTTGGAGCCAATGGGATATTGTCTTCTTAACAAATCTCATTGTGCCAGCAGTGTTACTTCTATAGGATGGCTTATCAGCTCCAACCAGAGCCTGCCACACTTGCACTTGCCTTCATAGCCTGAGAGGAAAATAAATTGTACCCAAGCAGTTAATAAGAAAGAATTATTGTGAGTGAGATGCATGACATTATGAGAAAGCACGGTGTTTTACTGCCTAAATACGGCTCTCCTAAAAAAATCCCCCAGCTTTGGTAAAAATCAAACTTTTACGTGGTCCTGGTGAGGTGCTGCTCTGTTTCTGGAAGTATTTTTTATATTTTCTATTGCAATTTCATAGAACATTAAGAGAGCCATGTAAAAAGAATGTTAACTTTTTTTAAAACTGCATTTATGCTCGTGCAGCCTGTTTAGAATGCATCTGTATGTTTACAAAAGAATGAGATTCATGTATAGTGAAAGTTGCATACATGAACAGGAACCTCTTAGTCGTTTTCAGTGTCAGGAAATACTGTACCTGCACAGTTCCATTGTACACATGGAGAAGTCACAGAATTTGAAGAGAATGGGGAAGCTCCAAAAGTTCCAAAGGGTTGCAGATCAAAGCCATGAAATGTGGATTTGAGGATGTGGGCACATGATCATTTTGGACGACAACTGGGAGCGACTTCTCCTTTCCTGTCGTTATGGCACTATGTGTAATACAGCATTGGTAATAAATAATAATAATAAGTTTTATTAGTTACCCACCCCATAACAAATTGTTCTCTGGCGTTAAAACATAAGATAAAAACACACAACACATTGAAGCTCTTTTCATGATTGGTGAGAAGAGCTTCCAGTGGTTCTGCAGGGAGAGCAAGTTCAAGTTGTAGTTAGAAGAACTGGAGCATCCGAAGTCATTTGGCAGCCCTATGGCAATTAGAAAGAAGGCAGGGGCGTAGCTAGGGGAGTGGGGGCCCATGTTCGCCTATCTCCCTGACGGCCCCTCAGAGTGAGGGAAATAATGAAAAAAATAGGGTGGAGTGGAGCTGGGGGGCCCTCTGGAGCTTGAGGGTCTGGCTTCTTTGAACCCACCCGCTCAACTATAGCTACGCTCCTGAGAAAAGGTTTGCTGCATTTGAAGTTTGTTAATGCTAGTAATTTCCTCAAGTCCAGCAAAAAGAAAGGATCAGACCAGACTGAAAACAGTGGCAGACATCCTAATACTGCACTTGTGAAAGGATGTTGAACTAGTGAAAGGCTATAGCTCTAGCTCCTTGGGTGTGCAACCTCATAGGTTTTAGGGAAACTATTGTGCAATAATGCAACAATGCAGTTTTGAAAACTCCTGTGCCTTCACACAAGGATGTGGGTTTTTGGGTTTTTTTTGCACTAGTGCAACTTTCATTGTTGTGCAAGTTCATTGTTAGTCAAGACGTCAGCCAGTAGTTCTATCTTAGAGGAAATGGGGGCAAGAAGTTGAAAAGCGTTCATGAATGATGGGACATTGCTGAAAGGAAGAGCTTGACTTGTATGATTTTCTTTTTCTTTTTCAAAGACTGTTTGTGTGGATTTATTTATAATTTTTTCATCCTTTCACAAATGTTTTGGGCATGGGAGATTACAAGAGGTTTGGGTGTGTGTATTTTTTGGAATGGTTACTGTCCAATACGTGCCTGAGGCAGTTCAAGCAAAATGTACTCAAATCTATTGCAATAGTGCTGGTTGCGCTGCTGGAAGGCAGTGTTGGCTTTTCCCAGGTACTGCTTGAAATGCTACATAAATCTGTAAAAAATGGTTTGGGCAGACACAGTTGAAGGAAAGAAAAAACATGTACTGTATGTGTATTCCAGATACCAGCAACTTTGCAGTCCTGCCCCCAACATTTTCAAAAGGCACCATCCATTTCCAGCCTTGGTATAATTGCATAAAATACTACAAGGACTCTGAATCAATAGGTATGAATGTGGAGCTGGAGGGTTGAATAGAAGAATGAAAAGGAACTGGTGTTCTTAAGCCATTTTGTGTGATCAATGCGACCAATCGTTTGTGTCTGATTTTTGCATATTTGAAAAAGAAATGCATCAGTTTCCTATGCTGGCATTTTCCAGAAGAAATCCTATTGATTCTATATGTCTTATATTTATATTAATGCTTCAGAACTTTTCTGAGTAGGCACTACTTTAATTCCCACCTAAAAGGGAAAAAAAGATGTGATTTGTTTTGTTCTCTTGTTTTGTAACCCATCTTATAAAACCTAAAAGCAGATATGAAGAACACTAGTACAGGGATCTTAAGCAGCGCAGCGGGGAAATGTTTGACTAACAAGCAGAAGGTTGCTGGTTCAAATTCCCGGTGGCAATATGTCGGGCAGCAGCGATATAGGAAGATGCTGAAAGGCATCATCTCATACTGCATGGGAGGAGGGAATGGTAAACCCCTCCTGTATTCTACCAAAGACAACCACAGGGCTCTGTGGGTGCCAGGAGTTGAAATCGACTTGAAGGCACACTTTACATTTAGTACAGGGATAAGCTGAAATAGTTTGCCTTTTGTAACTGCCCTGTCTCTTTTGACTGAAGGACAGAGTATTAAATCTTTCAAATAAATAAATCTCAGTTCAACTGAATTTTGCACAGTATCCCAGGATACTGTGCCAGAATTCAGCAATTTTTCAAAAGCGTTCCAAGGTGTGGTGAGTTATGGTTTAGGCATGTATTGAAAAATTCACAAGACTGGTTCAGCACACCAGATCAATGATTCAATTTGTTTGGTTTATACCAGCTAAAAATGGTTTTTAACTTGACATTGAAACATATGGAGAAGTCCCTGCTCATGTAGAGCTCCATCTATGTAGCTTTCTCTATAGACAGATATATACCCAAATAATCAATATGGGAATAATATATATTTTTAAAAAATAATAAATAATACATTTGTAATTATTCTTTGAAAGCATCTATATTTCTGGTGATCATGAGGTATACAAAAATAACCACAAGAAACTTTCTTTAAAAGTTCTCCTTTTTTTGTTTTTGTTTTTCCAAGAGCAAAACATTTGACATTTGCAGTAACTCTTGACTCCATTCCCAAACTGAAATGTGAAATGGCAACCCTGCTGGAAGATCTTATAATGGAGAATGGCAAAGAGGCCTATCCCATAAGATTCCATACAGCAGGGGTTTTCAACCTTGTTCCCAGATGTTGTTGGAGTACAACTCCCATCATCTCGAATCACAATGGCCAAAGCCATTGTAGTTGAGGATTAGGGGTGTACTTGAACCGTGGTTCGAGCCCTGGTTGGGAGCAGGGAGCAGGAACTTTAAGAAAGAGGAAAGCAGGTCCTTGCCTGCTCTCTGCTGCCCCATGCAATTTCTTGCAGGGGTGGCACTCGGGGGACTGAGTACCTCATGCCACACGAGCACACACATGGCCTCCGCACATGTGTGGGCACCATTTGCATGGTCAGCATGGTGTTGCTGGCCATGCAAAAGGTGCCCATGCATGTGTGGACACCATGTGCATGCTGGTGCCATGCAGGGCTTCTTGGGATGCATGCCATCCGAGCAGGAAGCTGCATGGGACTGTAGAGAGCAGGTAAGGACCTGCTCTCCTCTCTCTTAAAGCTCCCTAACTGTGCTCCCGAAATCTGCTCAAACTGTGGTTTATGTACATCCCTACCAACAACATCTGGAGACACAAGGTTGGTAACCCCTAACTTACAGCTTCCCCAGGTTTGGATGCTGTTAAAGGAACTGGAACCCTGCTGCACTGAACCTCTGGTAATCCCAAAACTGCTGCAAATACACAGCTAGCAAAAAGCTGGTTTCAAAAAGCTGGTCTCTCCTGCATGCACATGCTCAGCCTTGGAAGTCTAGAGCTTTCACACTTAGTCCTTTTTTTTTTTTTAAGGTATCAGGTACACCCATTAATCATGCCCTATGAAATATTGTACCTCCTTTTCTGGCTGCTGCTGCTTCCTTCCTGCACTCCTGGTTTCACTACACTAAAACTACCAATGTGAGAAGAAGCTCCCTCCTAGACGAGTCCTCACTCATACCATGCTTCGTTATATATTTATACTTCTATACTGCCCTTCATCCTAAGACTCCCAGGGCAGTTAACAATGGATATGTATGTCTCTAGAGAGCTGATCTTGTGGTAGCAAGCATCAATTGTCCCCTTTGCTAAGCAGGGTCCAACCTGGTTGGCATTTGACTGGGAGACATTATGAGCACTGTAAGATATTCCTCACAGAGGATGGGGCTGCTCTGGGAAGATCATCTGCAGGTTTGCATGCAGAAGGTTCCAAGTTCCCTCTCTGGCATCTCCAAGACAGGGATGAGAGATATTCCTGCCTGCAACCTCGGAGAAGCTGCTGCCAAACTGTGTAGACAATACTGAACTAGATGGACTCGGTATAAGGCAGCTTCTTATGTTCCTATGTAGGACCCAGTGCTCCAAGGTGTTTTCATGCACCTTATTGGTTTAATTCAATTTGCTCAGAAGCAGAGTTGTTCAGGCAACAATTCAATGTACAATCAATGTATGGAGGAAGTGGGACTGAATCCACTTCCCATCCCTGTCTGTTGACCAATATTTCTGGACAGAGCCTATGCCAAGTTAAAAGGTGCCTGGACTATGCATCTATCTCCGGTGTAGCCTTCTAAAATGTCCTATTAGCTATTGTTTTTAGAAGGAGAGGGGGCAGGCCACGATGGGTTTAAAATTTGGAAGACTCAGAAATGAGGCTTATGGACTTCATTAAAGTACTCTCTACCTCTTCCTCCATAATTTGAGGATTAGTTTGAACAGGGCTAATTTATATCTGCACCAAATCTGCAGAACTCTGCTGAACTCTGAGCAGAGTACATACTCAAGGTGAAAACAACAATGGAGATGGATAGAGAGAAACAAAAAATAATTGTTAATTGCACCACTGGACTTAATTCAGGAAACAATAAAATTGAAAGCTCAAGGCCAATGTCTGAAGCCATATGGAAATTAATGTTGTTAAACGAAATGTATGTATTTAGTGCATTGTTCCAATGTGATTATCAGCTACGATTATGATTTTGTTAGGCAGGTATATATTTTTGTTATTACTCTCTCTCATTCTATGATGGCATTTCTTTGCATAATTTATATCTCATAGAGGCAAGAGCCTCCATTTTGAAGAGAGCATATGGAGAACTCCATGAGTGCCCTGGGAGCCAGAAGTGTGTGCAGTGATTAACTGGGGTTTTGGTTCTTTGTTGAGAGAATGAAAAGAGCAGCGAAAGAAAAGGCATTGCATGACAGTTTCTATGTCCTTGTGGCTGTCCTTAATTTGGTGGTGCTGCAAAAAGGATGGTTTTGAACCAGTAAAGGAAATCAAGGAACCAGTCATTGCATCAAAAGACAGAAACAAAGGAAAAGGAGATTGCTCAATACTGCTAACCCGAAAGGGAGGAAATTAAAAACAAGAAAATCGACAAGTCTGTCAAAAGATCATAGCAAAGCAGCTTCCAAGGTGTGGATTCCTCTGCAGTTCAGTTAACGTGGCCATGAATTTGCTACACCAAATCATGATTTTCAAAATATTGTGTCAAGAATAGATTGGCAGTGGGGGTCATTTGGATAGAAGGCTTTAGGATTGTACTTGTTCACCATCACTGTTGTGTTCTCTCAAACTCTCGAAGGCCACCCTTCGAAGTAGGGTTGCCAAATCTTTTTTCTGGCAGGTCTCCTTTGCCTTGAAGAATTCTGTGAGAAGCAGAAATTCAGCAAGCAAAACTTATCCTCATGTTCAGATGCAGTGATGAAAGATATGTAATGCCCTATTACCTATATAGCACAGCCATCCCATAGGAAATACACAAGGCCAAGCAACCCCACAGCTTCTCTGGAAGATTGTTAGGGCAAATTGAATCAGCTGCCCCTGAGTGATATACTTCTTCTACCCGAGATATGGACGCATGGATGGAACAGCCGATAATCCATAGTAGGAGTACATGAGGACCTGAATGAAGCTGTTCAGAGTGGCACCAAAATAGGAGTGCCCACAAGGCTGCTGGTGTTTAAAATCAAAAAGGTCGCAGAGCAGTTTTTAAAATGATGCTGGGGAGATCACCAGCAGGAACTGGGTGGTATCTGCTTCAGCCAGCAAAATCCCCTAAGGTGTGAGGGTGAATATGTTTCGGATAAACCAGAAGGGGACAGAGTAGAGCCAGGAGCTCAGCAGAAGGAAACTCATGACAGATTGCCAAATAGTTCAAATTATGGGAAGGGGGATATCACACACCATCACCAGGTGAGGGACTCGCAGTATAGGTGTCTATATATCAATGCCAGAAGCCTCCAAGCAAAGATGGGTGACCAGGAGTGCTTGGTTACTAATGGAAACATATAGTGGCTGTAACGGAAACCTGGTGGAATGGTGAGAACCAGTGGAACACTGTTATTCCTGGATATAAACTCTACAGAAGGGACAGGGAGGGGAGGATTGGGGGAGGAGTGGTACTATATATCAAAGAAGGGATAGATTCCAATAAGCTAGAAAACCTAGGTTGTTCGGAGTTGTCCACAGAATCATTATGACTAACATTACAAGTACTGAAAGGAAATGTATTACTAGGGACATGCTATCACCCTCTGGATCAAACCACTGAGAGTGACCTGGAGTTGGAGAAACAAATAAGAGAGGTGTCAAAGAGAGAGGGGGCAGTAATAATGGGTGACTTCAACTAGCCACACATAGACTGGGTAAATTCATATTCAGGTAATGAAAGAGGGGCCAAATTTCTAGACCTGCTAAATGACTGTGACTTAGAACAGTTAGTCATGGAATCAACCAGATATATGGTGACCTTGGATTTAATCCTGTGTGGTGCCCAGGACCTGGTGCAAGATGCCACAGTTGCAGAACCATAGGGTGGCAGTGACCATAGTGTGATCCAATTCAGCATATATGCGAGTGGAGAATTGTCAAGGAAGTCCAACACAGATGCGCTGGACTTCAGAAGAGGAAACTTCTCAAAAATGAGGGGATTGGTAAGAAGGAAGTTGAAAGGGAAAGGCAAGAAGGTCAAACCACTCCAGAAAACATGGAACTTATTCAAAAATAATAACAATACTAGAAGCACAGTTGGAACCACAATACTAGAAGCACAGTTGGAATGTATACCAAGAAGCAGGAAAAGTACCACCAGGTTCAGGAGGATGCCAGCATGACTAACAAATAGAGTCAGGGAAGCTATAATTGGGAAGAAGAATTCATTCAGAAAATGGAAGTCCTGCCCAAATGAAGAGAACAGGAAGAAACATAAACTCAAAAAAGAAATGCAAGGAGACAAGGCAAAAGAAATGTAAGGAGACAATAAGGGATGCAAAAAGAAAGTTTGCGGAATATCTAGCTAGAAGTGTCAAGGGGAATAACAAAAACATCTTTAAATATATCAGAAGTAGAAAACTTATGAGGGAGGCAGTTGGCCCCTTAGAGGATGAGGCTGTGAAAGGGATTATTGAGGAGGATAAGGAGATTGCAGAGAAGCTGAATGAGTTCTTTGCATCTGTTTTCACGGAGGAGGATACTGACCATATACTTTTGCCAGAACTGAGCTTCTCAGGTTTAGTGGCTGGAGAACTGGGCCCATTTGAGGTGACAAGAGAGGTTCTAAACTGTCTTGAAAAACTAAAAATTAACAAATCGCCAGGGCCAGTTGGCATCCACCCAAGAGTTCTGAAGGAACTCAAATGTGGAATTGCTGACCTCCTAGCAAAAATATGTAGCTTGTCCCTACAATCAGGCTCTGTACTAGGGATGTGCACAAAACCGGTTAGCCCGGTTCAGTTTGAATTTGAACCGGTTTGAACCGGTTCAAACTGGTTAGGACACCCAAAAATTGGTAGGATGGTAGCTGGCACCCAGGGGTACCTGCCACCCAAACCCCAAAGCAATCGGACACTTGTACGATTTTTTATGAATTTTTGAAATATTTATTTATTTTTTTCTCATAGGGTAAAATGGGACTCCAACCAGCCCATTATTGCTTATTGTGGAGCACCCATGGGTGCCAACAACCATGCAAACCCTAAAGCAATCAGACACCCCTATGATTTTTTATGAATATTTGAAATATTTTTAATTATTTTCTCATAGAGTATAATAGGACCAGAACTAGCCCATATCCCCTATTGTGGAGCACCTAGGGGCACAAAAGTGGGGTAGGTGGTAGACAACCAGGGGTGCCTACTATCCACAAAGTTCCAAGGCAATCGGACACTCCTCTGATTATTGGTGAATTTTAAAATTATTTTGGAATTCCTCATAGAGAATAATTAGGATTGCAGCAAATGTATAGCTTCATGTTGGGGAGAAAGGGGAGTCCTAGAGTGGAGTGTGGTGGGTGGTAGTTCCCAAGGTTGGCAAGGAAGCTATCAGAATTATTTGAAAGGAATTGGGCGAAGGGATGATTTTTAAGTGATTTTTGAAGTTTACGCGACTTTTAAGGTTCTTCTCCATAAAGAAGCATGGAGGTGTCAGCAAATGTATAGCTTCACGTCGGGGGGAAGGGGTGTCCAAGAGCAGAGTGTGGTGGTTGGTAGTGCCCAAGGGGGGCCAGGTAGCTATCAGAATTATTTGAAAGGTATTGAGCAAAGGGCTGATTTTTAAGTGATTTTTGAAGTTTATGTTTCTTTAAGGTTAGCAATGAGAGTGGATTCATAGTTTGTCATTGAAAATCTTATATGCTACCAAAGAATCTACACTCAGAACACTTCAGAAACAACAAAACCCAGTACCCCATGGGTTAGCAACCCATGGGGGTGGTTGGCACCCTCTTTGCTAACCCATGGGGTACTGGGTTTTGTTGTTTCTGAAGTGTTCTGAGTGTAGATTCTTTGGTAGCTACCACCCATGGAGGTGGTTGGCACCCTCACTCTGGGCCACCCCAGCACCCCCCAAGTGCAGTTATGGGGCTGCTGAAACCTCCATTCTTCCCTATGGATAAAAACCTTAAAGCCACTTGTGGCGTGCTGGGGTGGCCCAGAGTGAGTGGTGGTCTAGTGCAAAGATGGTGCCATTGGGATTTGGGTGGCAGGTACCCCTGGGTGCCAGCTACCATCCTACCAATTTTTGGATGTCCGAACAGGTTCAAACTGGTTTGAACCGGTTCGAATCGAACCACCCCCTGGTTCGGTTCAAATTCGAACCTGCAGCTTGAACCTGATGGCTGGTTCGGTTCAAATTCAAACCTTCAAACCACCCTGGTTCGAATTCAAACCGGTTCGCACATCCCTACTCTGTACCAGAGGACTGGAAAGTAGCCAATGTTACTCTGATTTTCAAAAAGGGATCCAGGGGTTATCTGGGAAATTATAGGATGGTCAGCTTAACTCCCGTACTGGGCAAATTGATGGAAAGCATACTTAAGGACACAATTGTTAATCCTATAGAAGAAAAGGCCTTTGCTGAAGGAGAACCAGCATGGCTTCTGCAAGGGCAAGTCTTGCCTCATTAACCTTTTGGAGTTCTTTGAGAGTGTCAAAAATCATGTGGATAAAGGTGATCCGGTTGACATAGTATACTTGGACTTCCAAAAATTTTTTTGATAAAGTTTCTCACCAAAGACTCTAGAGTAAACTTAGCAGTCATGGAATAAGGGGACAGGTTCATGTGTGGATCAGTAACTGGTTGAAGGAAAGGAAACAGAGAGTAGGAATAAATGGAGAGTTTTCACAATGGAGGTAGGTAGGAAGTGGGGACCCTCAGCGATCGGTACTGGGACCGGTGCCTTTAAAATTGTTCATAAACAATCTAGAAGTTGGGTTGAGCAGCGAAGTGGCCAAATTTACAGATGACACTAAACTATTTAGGGTAGTGAAATCCACAACAGATTGTGAGGAGCTGCAAAAAGATCTCTCCAAACTGGGTGAGTGGGCAACAAAATGGCAATGCCATTCAATGTAAGCAAGTGATAAAGTGATGCATATTATGGGCAAAAAAACCCCACTTCACATATACGCTGATGGGATCTGAGCTGTTGGTGACTGACCAGGAGAGAGATCTTGGGTCATGGTCGAGAGCTCATTGAAAGTGTCAGCTCAGTGTGCGGCAGCTGTGAAAAAGGCTAATTCCATGCTAGGAATCATTAGGAAGGGGATTGAAAATAAAAATGCTAATATGCTAAACTCCTTCTAACTTGGCAAAGAGGCACCTTTTAAACATGGTTATTCTGTTTATTTAGCAGGGGGAGAATAGCCCTATCCACCCCCAGCACAGTACTTCCAGTGACTGTTGCTGGTGTCTATCTTATGTTTCTTTTAGATTTTGAGCCCTCTGAGGACAGGGATCCATCTTATTTATTTATTATTTCTCTCTGTAAACGGCCCTGAGCCATTTTTGGAAGGGGAGTATAGAAATCGAATTAATGATAACTAGCTGACGCCACACAGCGCATCTGTGCAGTTGTGCACTGAGCCTGTGGCATCCCCCCGTAGCACTCTCGCTCGCTCCCCCCCAGCTGCGCTCTCACTTGTTCACTCCCCCCGCAGTGCTCTCGCTTGTTCCCCCTTAAGCTTGCTTGCTCGCTCCACCCGCAGCTCGCTCGTTCGCTCCCTCGCAGCTCGCTCTCCCCCCGCAGCTTGCTCACTCCCCCTGCAGCTCGCTTCCCCTTCAGCTCGCTTGCTTGCTTCTCCTGCAGCTCGCTCGCTCGCTTGCTCCCCCGTAGCTTGCTCGCTCACTCCCTCTGCAGCTCGCTCGCTCCTCTCGCAGCTCGCTCTCCCCCCGCAGCTCACTCGCTCTCTTCCCTGCATCACTTGCTCTCTCCCCCGCAGTTCACTCTCTCGCCCCCGCAAATTGCTCTCCCTCCGCAGCTCACTCGCTCTCCCCCCACAGCTCTCTCTCCCCCCGCAGCTTGCTTGCTCACCCCCCGCAGCTCGCTCACTCACTCTCTCCCCCCGCAGATCTCTCGCTCCCCCACAGCTCACTCTCCCCCCGCAGTTCACTCTCTTGCCCCCGCAAATTGCTTTCCCTCTGCAGCTCACTCTCTCCCCCACAGCTTGCTCCCCCGTAGCTTGCTCTCTCCCCCCGCAGCTTGCTTGCTCCCCCCGCAGCTCGCTCACTCACTCCCCCCGCAGCTCTCTCTCTCTCTCTCTCTCACCCCGCAGCTTGCTTGCTCTCTCCCCCCCGCAGTTCGCTCGCTTGCTCTCCCCCCGCAACTCTTCCCACTCGCTCTCCCCATGCAGCTCACTTGCTCTCCCCCCACAGCTCTCTTTCCCCCCTGCAGCTTGCTTGCTCACTTGATCTTCCCAGGCAGCTCGCTCTCTTGGTCTCCCCCCACAGCTCTCTCTCTCTCTCTCTCCCACAGCTTGGTTGCTCACTTGTGCTCCCCCCACAGCTCTCCCCATTGAGTGGGCTAGGGCCAGGCCATCCCGCTGCCGCCTCCCACCTCCTCCTCCCGGCTGGTAGGGCTTTGCCCGCTGTCTGCCCACCTCCTCACGACCGCCATTTTTTCCCCTGCCACCGTCTCCTCTTCCTGCCTAGTGGGGCTTCGCCTGCCATCCACCCAACTTTTCTGGCTGGAGGGGCTTCGCCTCCCAGCCCTCCACCTCTGCATCCTGACCACCACCGTTATTTCTCTCCGCTTCAATGCTGGAACTCTTGCACGCTCTAGAGCATCTGCGCGTTAGTACTTGATTGCTCCCCTCACCTCAGAGATCTCCCCACCCTCACCTGAGCTGCACACCTGCTCCTCCTCCATCCCGTTGCTTCCACTCCCCTCACCCTTCTTGGTTGTGGCTGCAGCATTGCTGCCGTCTATTGCCCACGCTGCAGCCCCCTATCCCCAGAGACCTCCCCACCCTGCTCCTCCCTCCAGGAGCAACAGCAGTGGTTGACCAGGCCGTTCCTCGCTGCTGCCACCACCATGGCTGCTCGTTCCTCTCAGGCTGCTGACAGGCCCAAGCCCATCCCTTGCCTGCCTGCCTCCCTCTGACAATGGCCTCGGTAGCCCCAAACAGCAGCAGTGGTTGACTGGGCCCTTCCTTGCGGTTAGTGCTGCCATGGCCGCTCATTTCCCTCAGGCTGCTGACAGGCTCAGGCCCGTCCCTTGCCCTTCCTTCTGTCTCTCTTCCCCCTCCCTTCTTTTTCTCTCTCTCTCTCCTCCACTTTTTCCCCTCCCTTCATGTTTTTTCTCCCTCCCTCCCTGAGTTAAAAGATTCCCTTCTTTTCCTCTTTCTCTCTCCACCACTCACTCTTCCCCACTCTTTCTTCCCCCTCCCTTCATGTTTTCTCTCTCCCTCCCTCCCTCCCTTCCTGAGTTAACAGATTTATGTTCATCTTGTTTCCTCATTTAATTAACACAACGGCATCCTCCTTCTCCTGAAGGGGTCTTTCCTCCCTCACGACCCACCTTTTTGCAGGCCCCTGCCTGCTATTATTTTATATATATAGATTCCTCTCCTCTACAATCAAGAACATCTTCCAACCAGTAACAGTTGCATTCCAACTGACCTTAACCATCACAGGCTCCTCCTCCTTATCTGCATAGGGAATCCCCACTGCCCAATCACCACAGTGCCACAGGCTCCTCCTCCCTATCTGCATATGGGATCCCCACTGCCCAATCACCATGGTGCTTCTGCTCTCACAGGCTCCTTCTCCCTATCTGCATATGGAATCCCCACTGCCCAATCAGGTACTTCTGCTTGCAAACTCTGTCAGCCAATCGCCTCCGTTCTACCACGTCCTCATGCATGGCCCGTCTTGGAGAATTAATAATAATAATAATAATAATAATAATAATAATAATAATAATAACAATGATATGCCATTATACAAATCTATAGTGCAGCCACATCTGGAGTACTGCATACAGCTTTGGTCACCGTGTCTTAAGAAGGATGTTGTAGAGCTGGAAAAGATGCAGAAAACAGCAACAAAAATGATTAGGGGCCTGGAGCACCTTCCTTCCGAGACTAGGCTACAGCATCTGGGGCTCTTTACCTTGGAAAAGAGGTGACCAAGGGAGACATGACCAAGGTATATAAAATTATGCATGGAGTGGGGAGGGTGGACAGAGATAAATTTTTCTCCCTCTCTCACAACACTAGAACCAGTGGTCACCACATGAAACCGAAGGTCGAGAAATTTAGGACCGACAAGAAGTACTTTTTCACACCGCTCATAATTAATCTATGGAATTCTTTGTCATGGGATGTGGTGATGGTCACCAGCTTGGATGGCTTTAAAAGGAGCTTAGACAAATTCATGGTGGACAAGTCTATCAATGGCTACTAGTCTGGTGGCTGTGGGCCACTTCCAGTCTCAGAGGCACAATGCCACTCAATACCAGTTGCAGGGGAGCAACAGCAGGAGAGAGGGCATGCACATACTTCTTGCCTGTGGGCCCCCCAGAGGCATCTGGTGGGCCACTTTATGAAACAAGATGCTGGACTGGATGGTCCTTGTGCCTGATCCATCAGGGCTGTTCTTATGTTCTTATTTGAATGTTGTATGAAATGGATCATAATTTCGAAATCCTTTGCAAACTGAATAATGGCCAGATAAGAGGTCAAATTTATTGATCTGGTGTTTCATTTTTACAGTCAGGGGGCTGCAGTTACAATTTTCATTACAAATATCAGTAAATTTCACACTATATATTTAAATGAGGACCCTAGAACAATACATAGATACAATGAAGTGTTACATTGTTTTTTGATTTGTACTTTTATTGTATTTTTAAAATTGTTTGAGCTGTTATATATTTTCTTTGAAAAGTAGTATACAAATACATATAATAAAACATTTTTTAAAAGTTTCACTGGGTGAGACCAGAAGTTGGGTCTCTCCTCTCCTTTCCTCTCCTCTCCTCTCCTCTCCTCTCCACTTCTTCAGATTAGTTCAAAATATAGCTACTAGGCTTTTAATAGGAACCAGCTAGTGAGAACATTATCTCATTGATGCTTGAGCATCTGTACTGTCTCCCGGTCAATTTCTGAGCACTATTCAAAGTACTGATGCTTTTCTTTCAATGTTACATGGATTAGGAGCAGTGGATACCCAATGAATTTCCTATCTCCATATGACCTTGTCTGTACAATGAGATGGCTTTTGGAAGCCTCTTCCAGGTGCCCCCAGTATTTTCAAAAGGAAGCTCCACATACAATACGTTATAGTATTGATGTACAGATCCCTCAAATGCATGGTACAGATAAAAAGTCTACTGCTGTTTCTGCATTCAGCATAACATCTGAATAACTGTACATTCATACAGATCTGCACAAGCGTAAACTGTACACAGACGGTAGGTATGAATAGGGACCATTCCAGCCTCCAAATTCCTTGTTCTGTGGCTGTCAGCCTCTTCCTTAAATGCTTCATTCATGTGAACGTCTTTTAGGTGAATGGGATTTGTGTGACTTTTGAGACTCAATATAATGATCTGCAAGGGGGGGAAAATCTATTTTTTTTTCATGTGCTCTGAATCTGAAGTCACTGGCTTTTTATTAGACAAACATCTCTTTGAAAATGATGATACATCTTGACAGTTTCAAATGAAACAAGGATACAGAGAGCACATCCATAAGCTTCAACATCTGAAAGCACAATGCTGGAAACTGATCTTCAATAGCACACAAAATACTATTAATTTATCAGCACTAGAAGAGAAATCTTTATTTTCTTCCTCAGCCCAAGACCTCCAATCCTTATAAACTGTGCTACAGATAGGATGTGAGACGGTTTGATAACAGTTCAATAATTTATTCTGGAAACATTGGTGTTTTCAAAGATTTGTGGATAAGAGTAACATGATTAAATCTGCTCATGAAGTGCACTGTATTAATCTTTGGCTTATTACAATTTATTACTAGGGAGAGACTGTAGCTTGGTGGCAGAGCAGATGCTTTACATTCAGAAAACCTCAGGTTCAACCCTAGGATCTGCAGGTAGGACCGCAGACTCCTGGAGAACTGCTTCCACTGACAGTCAATGGGGATAATACCGAGCAGAATGGGCTACAGTTGTGATTGAGGATAAGGCAGCATATGTTCATATTATTATTCATTTAAACCCGGCTATCTGAGCAAAGAGGCACCTTTTAAAAGTGGCGATTCTCTTTATTTAGCAGAGGGAGAGCAACTGGCCCTATCCAACCCCAGCACAGCGTCCCTCCAGTGGCTGTTGCTGGTGTCTGTCTTATGTTTCTTTTTAGACTGTGAGCCCTTTGGGGACAGGCAGCCATTTATTTAATTAATTTAATTTTGTGTATGTAAAACTGCTTTGGAAACTTTAGTTGAAAAGCGGTATATAAATACACGTCATATTCGTATTCGTAAAGGAAATATGGTAATCTACTGTGTGATGTTTTCCATGAAGCCACAGCCATGCAGAGGTGATCGGCTGGAGTTATTTGAGACTACATGGTTTGAATCAAAGTTTATTCTAAGCTTAGTTTCCTACCACAAAAGCTGTGGTGCAGCCCACCTCTCACATCTTCTTACTCCAGAATTTTATAAGAGAAAGAAAAGAAGAAAGATTAAGGGGGAAATGAGAATTAATTGAAAGAGACAGGCAGAGAGAGGGAAAATAATGAAGGGAGGGAGGGAGGGAAAGACAAAAGGCCAATTTGCACATTATGTTCAACACTCATACAATGAGTACAATGAGTGTACAGTGCACACAGGTACAGATCTGTACACAGATGCAGTTATTCACATGTTATGCTGAATGCCGGTGCAGAAGTACACTTCTTATGATCTGTACCATGCATTTGGAGACCTTGTATCCAGGTTCACTTTTAAAATGAACACAGGTATAGTACTTCACACAAATATGTGCAGTGTATAGACTTCTGTACATTCGTAGAGTATAATGTCTGAATCAGGCTAGAGACAAAAAGTCCATTCACATGTTATGTTCAACACTCATATAACGAGTGTACAGTGTACACAAGTACAGATTTGTACACAGGTGCAGTTATTCACATGATATATGCTGAATGCAGGTGCAGAAGTACACTTCCTATCATATGCATCATGCATTTGGAGGGTCTGTATCCAGTTTCACTTTAAAAATGAATGCAGGTACAGTCATTCACACAGACATGTGTATGAGCGGATAGACATCTGTACACTCGTACAGCATAATGTCTGAATCAGGCTAGAGAGGAAGCAAGAATAATGGAGGTGCTATGGGAGAGATTAAGGGAAGGTTCTAATATAATTCTTGTATAAGATTATGTAGATTGAAAGAAAAAAAGTATTACTTTTGTTTTCTGTTTCTTTTACTCCTCTCTTTTAAAGAAACAACCTACTTCCTTATTAAACCTTATTAAACTTCATAGGGGTTTTAAACATAAAACCCCCAGGGGCTGTTTTGGGGGTTTTTGGGGGGGAGGGGTTGCACTGCACAAAATGTATCCAGATTCATGTTAGAATAAACCTTTGACATGAATCAAGAAAAAGGGGGAAAGAAGTCTGGGAAATGCTCTAAAAAGTTAAGTAGGTATCTCTTAATCAGCCCAACCTCTTAGTTTATTTATTTTACATTTCATATCCTGCTTTTCCTCCCAAGAGCCCAGAGCAGTGTACTACACACTTAGGTTTCTCCTCACAACAACCCTGTGAAGTAGGTTAGGCTGAGAGAGAAGTGACTGGCCCAGAGTCACCCAGCTGAATGGGGATTTGAACTCGGGTCTCCCCGGTCCGAGTCCAGCACTCTAACCACTACACCACACCAGCTCTCTCTCTCTTCAAGACTTTTGACATGGAAAGGGTTTTCTTCTCCTCTGAAGTAGTTATTGCATATAGGCTATTCTGAATGCATGCAAAAAGGATGAACCTGCCCCTTCTGATATTAACAGGAAGTGGAATAAAAGGGATGGTCAGAATTAACATTCCAGTCTTAACAGGGGAGTAGCTAGGGGAGAGGGGGCCTGTGTTCACCCCTCTCTCCAGCGGCTCCTCGGAGTGAGGGAGATAATGAAGAAAATAGGGAGGGGTGGACCTGGAGGGCCCTTAGGAGCGGAGGGCAGGGCGGGTTCTTTGAACCCATCTACTCAGTTACTGTGTGTATAGCTACACCCCTGAGCCTTAGTTCTTCAAAGATTTGGGCAAACAAATATTCTTGTTGGGAGATCAGCTGCTGAGACTGATTATCCATTGCAGAGATGGATCATCAGGAAGTTTTTCACACATGGCTCTATGCCTCGGGTATCTCTAGAGTGAATTTGCTTCACAGTAGATTCAAAGCATTTTAATTCGAGGGATTAGATGGATGATTCGCGTAGCCATCAGCATCTCCATCAACACCTTCAGAGAAAGCAGAAGGTGGAGGGTTTTTTGCAAAAGCTGCTGGAAATAGAGGGTTTTTTTAAAAACCCCAGACATAACTCAGGCTAAGCCAGAATTCACAGCCTCCCTTCGGAGAAAAACAAAGCCCTCTCTGTCCTGGTCCCTGATAGCCTGCAGAGAGGTCGGGTTAAATCCAGCGAATATGTGGACTGGCACACTCCAATCAGGAGTGGATTCGGGGGGAAAGCCCTGTCTGTAAAACCTCCAGGTGACTAATGTTTTGCTTACTCATTGCAGGACCATGGGAGGATACTCCTCATTAGACGGGCTGCTGAATTTTTGTTTCTTTCCCTGTCAATGTCTGACCTAGTTCACAGACTACTCTTGTATGTCTTGCTTCGTGATGTGTGATCTCTGGTTCTCTTGGAGATGTGAGCTTTGGAGCTGTCTCAAAAAACAAATGTTAGAAATCTTCTGTGTTATCCTGGAATGGTTCTCCTTGTTGATTGCTGTTCCTCATCCTAAATCCTATCTACATAGAGGCAGAATACTGAATGGCAGAGGCAGGGGAGAAACAATAGCAGAAGGCAGACCTTCATGCTCTGCTTATGAATGCTCAGGAGAATTTGGTAGGTGGCTGTTTGAAACAGATATGGATCCAAAGAACTACTAGCAGAAGGAAAAGAGCTGCTAGCATTCTTCCACAACTGCTGTGCAAGAGCTCACATGCTGCTTTAATTGGTAGGTTCCATAGCAGTTCACACGCTTCTGTTTGTGCAAGATGTTTGTGACATGCTCTAGTGCAAGATAAGTAAAATGGCTCTACTGTGAGCTGAAGACATCTTCAATAAGCAGAAGATATTTACCACCAGAGGTGCACCTAGGTAATTTCGGAGCCCGGACCTAAAGGCCTTCGGAGGGCACCCCGCCCCCCTGCAAGTTAAGCACCATTTTTTAACATGTAGGTTCTTGAGGGCACAAACTACACCACTCAGGACAGACTAAAGATTATTTGGGGGGGGGCTGGGGGTGTGTAAGCCGTGGACTTTGGCCCTAAATTCCAGGGGTAAGAGCACCTCTGCTTTCCACATGTGCAAGGATACATTTCTATTGAACCCATTTTGGTGGACTGGATGGAAAGCGGCCTGATCACTCAAGGCAATTCTTATGATCTTATCAATGTTTGTATTTATTTTGGTACCTATCTTGAGACAGAGTCCTAGACAGGAGTGGCCCTACCATGTGGCAAGGTGTGGCAAGGTGGGGGTGATTGCAGGTGCAGGGAGGGGTGCAGGGGATGGCAAGTGCTATGCTCCCAGCACCACCTTGCTATCTGCTCTCACTGCCATTCCTTGCCCTGCTAAGTTGTGCTATTTGTTTTCCCCTTCTTGCTCAACTGGGTTTTTCCTTCCCTGCCAACTTGAGTTAGGAGTTCTCCTGCCCCTACTACCTGGCTTGGTGGCCCAGTCTGAGAGTCACTGCGGCTGCTGCTGCCTTGACACCTTGAGTTTCTCCAACCTTCTCCCCAGACAATCGAAAATTGCTGCTGGGAGCATGGATCGCACTCCCACACAATCTGCGCTGCTGTGGATCACTGGGTCCCAGCCTCCAGCTGGTGACGGAAATGGCCTCTGCACATTCAGGGAGGTAACAAAAATGGCCTCTTCATGTGTGTAGAGGCCTGGCTGTCATTTAGGAGGTCAGTGGTGGGTGTGTGGGGGTGGAGGAGCTTCTGTCACCGATGTTGCCACTGACTCCACTATCCCCGCTGCCTAGAATTAAAGGTAACAAGTACCCTTATGCTGCCCCCAATTAGGCTAAGGAATCCCCCTGTACTTGTAAAGGGAAATCCTTTCTGGATTCCCCTTTACAAGTATACCCCCTGAACTGCATGTGAGCCCGTTCTTAGAACTGGAGGTTGGTCTGGTTCGAACTCAGACCGCCTGAACCAGGCTGGCTTGCACATCCCCACTGGAGCCTGCGGATCACAGACATGCCTGCCATCATGACAGCGGCAGAGCCACCATTGTGTGAACGGGTTCAAAGAACCCAGACTGCCAATGGTCAGTCATTATTATGGTCATTGACCAGAGAAAGGCCACCAATGGAAAAGGCCACTGAAAGCCCCCATGTGCGTGACATCATACGCATGGGAGCGTGGCCTCAAGCTCCAGAGAGCCCTGAGCGGGTTCTCCCCCCCCCCCGGTCATTTCAGGCAGCGTTTACTGCCGGAGAGTCTTTCTTTCCCTTTCTCTCCCTCCAGCAAGGGAGATAAAGAGAAATAAAGTCTGTCAGGCAACAAGAGCTGCCTGAAATGACCAGGGGAGAGCTTGCTTGTGCTCTCTGGAGCCGGAGCCACGCCCCCATGTGTGTGATGTCACGTGCACAGGGCATCACTAGAGGGGCTGCTGGGCAGGGTTGGACACAGGCTGCCGTTTGGCTGGCTCTGTGCCTGCATCATGGTTAGGACATTTGATTCTCGAGTGCCACCCTAACCACGAAGAGCACAGATGAGGGGTGAGTGACACACTGGGGTGGGTCTTGCGGTGCCATTTGGGATGGCTGGACTCATATACACCTTCTTTGAAATAACATCTAAATACCCTCCTATTAGCTAGCAACCTGCTCAACAAAGGAACAGCCAGCCAGAAGCTGTAACAGTTTAGTTGAAAGGTAGCCTCCCATGCTCTGTCTCACAATTACAGTATTCACATGTGCACAGAAGTAGTGCAAATGAATCATTCGAGGCACTTTTAGTGTCTTGTGCATAACTGCCATACAGATAGATTTATTCACAATGTGGGTTCAGCCAAGTGTCAGAATTCAACCAGCACAACACATGTTATGCTGCATCAAAGATGCACAACTGTTTATATGGCTTTTTGTTAATTTAAAAACAAAGACATCCAGAAAAGAGCTTGACAAACCAGAGTGCTGTTCTTTTCTAGCTGACCCATTTGCCTTCTTTGTTTAAACATCACTCTACCTAGCAACAGTTTCCAGGCAGAAGAAGCTTTCCGCACTAATGACTGGCAGATGTTCAAGTAGCTGTATACCCTCCCCTTGGTATACCCCCTCAGTTTCCCTGTGGGTTATTTAGAGATGACAGAGTCCAGGCAACTAACAAGAATTTTAGTGAGTGATTTCATTTAGTATGTTGCTTCAGGGTGATCATGTAATTAATGCACTTGAGAAACGAAAAATTGTGCCTTCTGCATCTGGGAAGTTTCTCCTCAGGAAATCCTTGTAGCTTGCTGTTCCTGTCAAGCAGGGTAATGTGCCTTCAAACCTCCTCTGACAGAAGACATATCACTGCATCAGCAGAACCAGAAAGTGACAAAACAAGCATAGTGTGGAAGAGTGAATGCCAAACATCTTTAATAACACTCAGAAGCTCCAGCAAGGAAGCAAATTTCATGCAAGAAATAAATCCAGATCTGTGAGGAATGTGAAAGGCCACTGAAGGGGGACTAAAAAATAAAATAAAATGCCTCAAGCTTCCAAGGAATGAGAAATCTCAAAAGGGTGCAATGAAACTGCAACCTGTTCAGTCTGCTGTCTGAGCAGCAGATGGAAAGAAGGGAGGTGGAAGGAAACCTGGAGTTGACTTTTTCTGTCAAGGGGGAAAAAAGGGTGCCTGACACCTAATGTGCTCGGAGAAGCACAAGTGCTTCAGAAAGGTTCATCTAACTTAGCTACACGGTTGGCTCAGTGGTGGGGATATATTTACTCCCTTTCCTCAGCAAGTGCTTAGTGCCACCCAAAATAATATCCCTGGGCCACGCAGCCCTCAGAGAACTTCCAGGGGAAGGGGAGATGGTTGCATCTCAGCGCTGGTCTGGAATTCTTCAGAAGCCCTGGTGGTTCTCCTGTCACACTGGCACTTCATTAGTCAGGATATCAGGCCCTGTACTTTGCAGGGTTCAGTCCCAGTACTGGAAGCTGATTGTTGTACTGAACAGCGGTACAAATCAGCTCTAGATGGGGAAAAGATGAGAACTTGCCTTGGTGGGGGAAAGCAGAGAACTGTGAACGAAGAATTATGCACTTTTTAGTGTCGAGAAAGGCAAACCAGGCAATTGAGGCAAACCAGGAATAGATTCTTATAGATGAGTTCTGTGATTTCACATTTTGTTGGCAAAGGAACTAGGGCGGAGCTTTACTTTAAAAAGAGAAGTGCTGAAAATTAGATCTGTGTGGACGTCATGCAATATATCTTTAATTCAATGTGTGTGGGAAGAGTGGAGAAGCTAAATACACTCTGCATATGCTCAGGCACATTTTGATATATATATTATTTGACTCAGCTCTGATATTTTAGACAACGTCCATATGAGCTCTAACATATATGAAGTCTGAGCAGGGCACTGCATTCTATGATGTTTTCTGTTTGTCTACACAGAATGAATTTGTGTGCATGTGTAAATGGTTTGATTTTTTTCATGTGGGACAAATACATTAATAATTAAGTTGGAATCCAAAGCATACCTAAACTGCTTTGTAATGCTTGTATGCCCAATTTATTGTCATCTGTTTAGAGACATCAGAGGTGACATTTTTTCCGGCACAAAGATATAGGAAAGTGGTGGGGGGGCACATACATGCTCACATACATGTGAAGCATGACGTCTGTAAGTATGGGATGGCAGCATTCTTCTTAGCTGCCTCAGAAGTTCAAATCCCCATACAGCCATGAACCTCACCGGGTGATTCTGGACTAGTTGCTTATCTCTAAGACTAATGTACATCACATGATTGTTGTGAGGATAAACATAACCATGCACATCGCTCTAGTTTCCTTGGAAGAACAGTGGAATATGAATGTAAAAACAAACAAACAATGTCTCTATTTTCCTTATGGATGCATAACTGGAGCACCTGCAGGCAAGATGGAGGTATCGGCAAACGCAGGGTAACCTGCAGATACTCTGGTTTCAGAATTTTTTGGGGGGATGGATCACATAAGGGGGGGCCAAAGAAACACAAAATTACCCCAATGTAATTCAATGGAGCAGAATGTTCATGGATGCAAAGGGCACTTAACAGACAACCAGGTGGGTGGAGCTAATGGAACTTAGTGGCACAGAAGGGGGGAAGGAGGGCTTTAACAAAAAGAGTGGGAAGTTTCTCAGCTTGATGAAAACCCACTTAAGATAATCGGAGGAGGTCTATCTCCAGTTGCCACCGGTTCGTCTGGTGGTGACGCAGAGGCGGGCCTTCTCTGTAGCTGCTCCTGGGCTATGGAATGCACTCCCAGCAGAAATTCGTCATTTGAGAGCATTGCCGTCCTTCAGGAGAGCCCTTAAAACCTACCTAATTGGCCTGGCCATCCAGGGTTTTAAATGATTAACTGTTTTAAATTGTTTTAAATTGTTGTCCTGATTTTCAGGGCTTTAAGCTGTTTTATTGGTTTTATTGTGTTTTAATAGTTTTTAATTGTTAATTTGTTTTAATTGTTTTTATCATGCTGTGAACCGCCCTGAGCCATTTTGGAAGGGCAGTATATAAATCAAACAAACAAACAAACAAACAAACAAATAAATAAAAATAAGTAAGACAGAAACAATAGGATGAAAAGGAGCAATCCCTGGGAGTGAGCACCAGTGTTGTCAGACAGAACTTTCCTCTAGGCTGAGGCCTCTCCTCAGTCTTAATCTACAGGCCAAGATGGAATGTGGCTCCTCAGCTCCTGGCTAATCTTCCGTGCTGGGACACCTAAAAGGTACTGAGGAGACTTGGTGTGAAAGTTCTCATCCATTCCCTGGTGTACCTGCTTCCCCTGGTTGATTTCCTTAGAGCCCTGCGGCAAGCACAGGAAGGAACCTGCTTCCAGAAATGTACAGTCAGAAACCAGAAACCAGCACCCGTTGTAACTGGAGGCGCTCTTGCCCCCGGACCTTGGTACGCCAGCCCATGGCCTTCTGTCTCCCGCCGCCACCCTGTGCCCTCCCTGCTGCTGCCCCATGCCTGCCCTGCCTTGCCGATCTTTGCATTGTAGCCACCATGTGCACAGCCGGGGGTGGGGTAGGGGTAAGCCGAGCACGCCAGGCCTCCCCCGTGGTGGTGGCGGATGCTGCGGCTGGTGGGCCTGTCTTTCCTATGTGTTGGTGATGGTGGATGCTCCATTGGCAAATGTGCCAGACCGCTTCTCCCTGCTGCATCCCTCGGGCAGAGTGGCGGTGGTGAGAGTCACTGTGCAGCAGAGAGGATGAATCAGGCAGGCATCTGAGCAGAGCGTGGGCACCTTCTGCAATCCATTCATGCACTGAAGCACGTGAAAGGCTGCTGATCGCTGCCATTGTTACATGCGGCCGATGTGGGAACCCGAGCTGTGTCACTGGCAAGAGATAAATAGCCCCTAACAGTGCCTCCTTGCCAGGGGATTGACTCCAATTGCACATGGTGGATGCTCACAGGTCGGTGTTGCTCTTCTTCCTGCAATCAGCCATTGCTCGTTCCCATGGCCCCATCCCTCCCCTTTCTCTGCCTCTCTCCTCCTCCTCCTCTTTACCCCACCCAGTGACCCTTCAGTGTTTGGAGTCGTTGATCATCCTGCTGCATTCGCTTAACCACAGCGAGGGGTTCAGAGCTGCGACTGATCTTTTCTTGGCCACCTTAGTGTTCAAAACTAACTCATCACGGAGTCCCGGAAAACCCCCACACAGCTAAGATCCATAAGCCAAAACCAGGGGATTCACAAAGAGCCTCACTCTGCAAATCAGCTAGGACAGTGGTTTTTCACAAATCCCTAAAGGGTCTCTGGATTTGCTAACTACCCTGAGCCACAAAAGACTCGTGTTTTCAGCCCCCTTACCCCGCCCCTTGCTTTGCCCTACTGATTTTGTGGATCTGAGTTGTTGATTTAATCTCTCAAACTAGCTGGTCTGTAAAACTGCAGACCTTGGGGTGAAGTGGGAAAGACCCTAGCAGAGCCATTCTGGATATTTTTACTCAGAAGTAAGCCCCACTGATTCCCATGTAGGTGCAGATAATTGCAGTCAGTGCTGCAAGAAGCAAGTGTTCAGGGCTCTGTGGACATAAACATTTGGAGGCCCCCAAAGGTTTCTTATCTTAAAATTTTAAGGCGATGGTGCCTCACAGCAGGGGGCGGCCTTGCGGTGCGTGGGGTAGTGGTGCCTTTCAGAGGCAGCAGCAGTGGCGGGGGGTGGGGTGGCCTACAGGTCCAGGCGCCAAAATCACAGGCCAAGATGGAATGTGCCTCCTGACTCATCTTTGGTAGAGGAGGAATGTGAAATCAAAGCCTCTCTCCACTCTCGGTGTTCCTGCTGCCATTGGATGTTGTCCTTTGGGACCGGTGATGAACCTAGGGAAGAATCCACCTCAAGGAGTGTGATGCCAGGCACCCCCAGATTTGACTGTCACTCTAAGGCAGGGCTGCTCAACTTCGGCCCACCTGCAGATGTTGGCCTACAACTCCCATAATCCCTGGCTATTGGCCACTGTGGCTGGGGATTATGGGAGTTGTAGTTCAAAAACAGCTGGGGGACCTAAATTGAGCAGGCTTGCTCTAAGGTGAGGCTTTTCTTCAAATTGGTCAAGCTAGAATGTTTAGCCTGGCTTGTCTTTGTTGCTGGGACAGCAGTAAAAGTTGCTGAGAGGTAGAATATAGTGTTAAAAACTTTCCTCTGTTTATTATTATTAATTAATACATTATTATTATTATTATTGTTATTGTTGTTATTTACACAGTCAGACAGGTGTTATTGACTAGCTTGTTTTATCCATACATCAAGTCTATGACCTGGGATGGCTGAATTTTATTATCAATATTGTTGCTGTTATTATTATAGATATCATCACAGAATATAGGTAAAGTTGCTTTTTGTAACTGGCTGATGGTGATTTCTGTGGCCCCTATGGTGTTGAGGTGCTCTTCAAGGTGTTTTGGAATTGCACCTAGGGTTCCAATTACCACTGGGGTTATTTTGGTCTTCTTCTGCCACAGTCTTTCAATTTCAATTTGTAGATCTTTGTATTTTGTTATTTTTTCTATTTCTTTTTCTTCTGTTCTGCTATCCCTGGTATTGCTATTTTGACTTGTTTTTCTTTCTTCTCGACTACAGTTATATCTGGTGTATTGTGTGGTAGAAGTTTGTCTGTTTGTAATTGGAAGTCCCATAATATTTTTGCATCTTCATTTTCTACAACTTTTTCAATTTTATGGTCCCACGAATTTTTGGCTACAGGTAGCTTGTATTTTTTGCAGATGTTCCAGTGTATCATCCCTGCTACCTTGTCATGCCTTTGTTTGTAGTCAGTCTGTGTGATCTTTTTACAACAGCTGATTAGGTGGTCCACTGTTTCATCTGCATCTTTACAAAGGTGGCACTTGCTGTTTGTTGTGGATTTTTCGACTTTTGCTCTTATTGCATTTGTTCTTAGTGCCTGTTCTTATGCAGCCAATATTAAACCCTCTGTTTCTTTCTTCAAATTGCAATTCTTAAGCCATTGCCAGGTCTTGGTGATGTTTGATTTTCCAGTTATGTTGTGCAAATATTGACCATGCAGTGGCTTATTTTTCCATTTTTCTGCTCAGTTCTTAACTTGTTCTTGTAGGCCTGCTTTGTTTCATTGGTGTTGAATAGTTTCTCATTATTGACCATTTGAAGTGCATCTTCTTCACTGCCCTTTATATATTCTTCAAGGCCTCTTTTCTCCTCCTCCTCTACTGTTTGATGGACTTGCAGCATTCCTCTTCCACCTGAGCTGCGAGGGAGGAATAGCCTATCTACATCACTGCGGGGGTGCAGAGCATGATTGATGGTCATTATTTTCCTGGTCTTACAATCTAGCATCTCTAGCTCTGCCTGGGTCCAGTCTATTATTCCTGCAGTGTATCTGATAATAGGTATAGCCCAGGTGTTTATGGCTTGTATGGTGTTCCCGCCACTGAGTTTGGACTTTAGGATTTTTCTAACTCTCCTGATGTATTCACTTCCAATTTTTCTTTTAACTTCAGTGTGTGCAATGTTATCAGCTTGGAGAATGCCCAAGTATTTGTAATGTTCTTTCTCTTCTTTCTCAGGAAAGGTCCCCCAAAGGCAGATTTTTAAATGCTTTTTAAACAAGGTGTTCAAGGGAGCTCACTGCATGTCAGGTAGAATTAAAAAATTAAACCATGACTAGTGTATATGCTTAGAATATCAATGAACTGAAATCTTAGATGAAAATATAGCCTTAAAACTGAATGGGGGTAATTTTTATCTAGACATTATACTGATGCAATTTCAGCAAGCTGTTGGTTGTTGCAGTAAACATTGCTAAAAGATGACAGTTTGATTTCCAATTATCTCTAAAAATGTATAACAGCTGTGCAATATCAGCTCCTTTATGGACCTCAAAACTAAAGTTGAAAATACATTCAGCTGTGGTACAGGGATATTTTCAGGCCCTCCCCATTTCTTAAAAAGAACTATGTCTGATCACAAATATTATGTCACTATTAATGATTGTTAAATTGCTAATTGCTAAATTGGAAGTTCATGACCTTCTACTACAGTATTAAATTTATATTGGGTACCTAAATTGTCAGGATGGTTGCCCATGCATTTGATGTACATTGCCAATTCCTGTACATTCACTGGTGAATGTCCCCTTGTAGCATCCAATGCTCCATTTACCTGGCCTCTTTGTACATTAGAGGCATCCACAAAGGTCTTAGGAAAATATCACTTAATACAGCCAAAAATATTACAAATTCTATCTAAGTGAGCCATGTAATTGAATTCATAATTGTAATAACAGCATTACTGCTGAGCATTTCTGTTGTGCTTTCAAATCTGACCAAGTCTGCTACTGCTGGATCTGCTTTGCAACATTGCTAAATTGTACAACCAAAAGATGGCAGCACTCCATGCTGTATGTGATTTCATTGTCCCATCCATTTCTAATCACACAGCTCTTAGAAGGAAAAAAATCCATTTTAATGCTGCCTTTTAATGTTCCTCCTGAGTAGAGAGTTACTGTGTAGGAAACTTAAATTTAAGATCATATCAAACAGTGAAAAACCAAAATGTGATAGTTTCAGTCTAGTAACTCAGTTTGCAAAAGGGCAAACATCCAAACCTGAATCACTGCTTGGGGAAAAATACATTTCTTCTCCTTAGAAAGGTTAGGCATAAGAACGCTCAATATGCCTGTGTCCTTATTTTCTCTCCTTTGAACTCTGACCTCTCATCAGCATGTTGAATTTTATCATCCTTTTCTCTATTTAAACTATGTGCAAGATGGTGCAGTGCTTTCTAGCTGTCCTTATGTTTTAATCTTTAAACTATTAAGATCTGATTCATGCTTTATGGAGTTGTGCTGGCCTCCTGTACAACAGTGTTTGTCACAGTGAACACAATAATCTGCAACACAAAGACATATTTATCATTTGTTTTATTGCATTTGTATCCTGCAGTAGTACACAACTGCAGCTCTCTGGTATGTGTCAAACCATGTCTTCATCAGTATACATAGGGTTCCCAAGTGGTCACTCATCAAACCTAGAGGCTATTCTCACAATGGGGGAGCCGGCTTGGTTTTCACCCATTGTGAGAACCACTGGGCTCATGGACAAGTCTGGTGGTTCAATGGCAGCTAACCCGCCAAAGTAGCCCTCCCCTAAAACTATTTATTTATTTATATTTATTTATTTATTTATTTACATTTATATTCCACTCTTCCTCCAAGGAGCCCAGAGTGGTGTACAACATACTTGAGTTTCTCCTCACAACAACCCTGTGAAGTAGGCTAGGCTGAGAGAGAAGTGACTGGCCCAGAGGCACCCAGCAAGTCTCATGGCTGAATGGAGATTTGAACTTGGGTCTCCCCGGTCCTAGTCCAGCACTCTAACCACTACACCATGCAAGTGCTCTGCTAACCCCTTTTTCTCGAACCTGAAGTGCCGCGCTGTGGTGACTCAGAAGGAGACCCCCCCAACCAGGAGACTACAACAAGCCTCCCAGAATCAGGGGTCTCCCCAGAATTCCCTGTGCATTCACATGGGGCATTCTGGGACTTCCAGGGGGCCAGGCAACCCCCAATCCCTGCTGCCCCTACTGGCTCTGTGACGGAGCCAATGATTGTGTGGGTGGCCGATCTGGTTGCCCAAGGAGGGTGGAATGCTCATGTGCGGGTATAGTGAGTCAAGATCCTCTCCTCACACAATCCCTGCAGGCTCTCCACAATGTTCTTGGTTCCTTTCCCCCAAAGTCTTATGCCTCATCTAGGATCTCTGGCACTTTTCTTTTCACTCAGGCCACCTTCGCACATAACAGCAAACCAGAGGTGAATGAACCAGATGTTCCATTTTGTGGTATATTTTAATATACCTGGGGCCCCACGCCAGCAGGGCCCTCAATAGTTGGATGGCCTAACTCATGAGGGCACAGTCCTACAGAGATCTGAAGCCCATTGGGCCTCTGGTCCTCCCCAGTGGACTGGCGCTCTCATCAGAGGGCTAATCCCTGGCCGGCAAGCCAACAAAGGGGCAGGGGCATAATTGGGCATTCCTGGACTGCTTTGCCTGGGTCTGCTATCACAAGAGAATCCTTTGTCACAGTGGATGAGACCCCAGGATCCTTTGCCTGCCCTCATATACATATTCCCTCCTAGGAAGTAATCATGATCCCTTCCCAGAGTGACCGAGAAATAGTGTCCATCTTCTTCCCCCCGTTACCAGTAATTGTGCTTGTGAGACTATTTTGCTGTGGTGCTCTTGTGAGGTGTGGCAGTGCAAGTGCTGTAAGAAAAAGAGTTTAAATGACATTAAAGGGGTTTAATGCCCTTTCTCTGCCGAAGACGGGTGGTCCATGCTGAAAAGGCATGATCACGCTGGGCATGCCCCACTGAAGATTGTGGCCAATGGCTGCTGACGTGCTGACACCTTGCCTGCAATCTGGTGATAAGAGTGCTACGGAGCTTGTTGGGATGCGGCTTTGGCGGACCAGGAAGAGGGAGGGGCTACTCCGTCCTGAAACCAGATTTTGCCCAACCTGGGTTGGAAGATTGTCTGAGGGATGATTCCTGGGTTCAAGAATTAACCTCAGGTTCATAAAACCATGGTTACACACTATGTCCGAAAGGGCCATCAGTGTCACTGTTCTTCTTAGCCTTCCTGGGCATGAGCAGTCACTTTCCTGCTTTTCTCCAATAATCCTCTTCTTTCCTGCATTCTTCCAACTTCTGACCCTTCTCATTACTGTTAAGGACTAGGTACATCACACCAGGGGCATATCTAGGGTGGGGCAGGCAGGGCACAACCCGGATGCCACTTGAAGGGGGGCGCCATTTCTTAAAATTATATATATATATATATATTTTAAAGGCTGCCAAAAACAAAATGGCCACCGCACATGCTCAAATGGCCCCTGTGAGGCCCTAGGCCATACCAGGCCTCACAGAGGCCATTTGAGCATTCGTGGTGGCCATTTTGTTTTCAGCTGCAATTTTTTGAAAAGAAAATATTTTTAAAAATGGCCACCGCACATGCTTAAATGTCCCTGTGAGGCCCTAGAGGCCAGCAGGGGGGAGGGGGAACCTTTGCAGATCCCCCCCGCCTTTAGGAAGCCCCCAAAGGGGCTACAGGTAATTTTTTTTTAAAAAAATTAATATAATATAAGTCACTGTACACATATTCAGATATGTGACTTGTATGTGACCTTCAGACTTGTATTTTTCCGCTGATATTATGGTAAAGTTATCTGAAAGATGGGTGTCAGATGTTTGGACAGGGGGCGCAATTTCAATGCTTGCCCTAGGCGCTATTTTCCCTAGATATGCCTCTGCATCACACAGACAAGAGGATTTTAAAGGGCAATTACCATTTGCTTGCAAAACTTCCATCTTCTCCAGCCTCTCCTATATGCTGCAAAAGAAATTGGATGAGGAGGATGACAAATTAAACCCATGTCAAAGTTAGTAGAATGACCCACAGTTCTAAATAGCTTGGCAGTGGAGCAACTGAGGAAAGGTCAAGAGATACTGGCCAGCATGGAACTAGTTCCAATAGATACTAGTGCTTAATTTCTAAAGCGAGAGGTGCAGATGTTCAAACCAATGTGAAAAGCACAGCCTCTGCATGAGGGGACTTAATAAATTCTAGAATGTTCCATGGCTGAATCTTTGCACTGGTAGGTAGGTAAGTTTTTAGGCAGACATACTACAGGGCAAAAAAAGCCTGGTAATAGACTCCATCTGAGGTTAATCTGAAACTCAGACATCTATTCAAAAGCAGCTCAACACACAACAGTCCTTTAGCTGAGGGTGGAAGTGCTAATTTGCTTATACAAGAACAGGCAGTTCAGAGGCTCCGAACTCTTCAGCTATCAGCATACTTCAGTGCAAGGTTTATAGGGAGAGAGAGGAAGACCCTCCTTCACTCCTGGATTTTGCCCTTGAGGGCCTTGTCTACACTACTTTTTAACCATATGTCGGTGCCTATTGAAGTACATGTAATATATATTTGACCTCTGTTTTCTGCACTGGGGAAAAAAAAAACCCTGTGAGGAAAATACACCCTTTCCTTTAAAGTGGAGAAGCATTTATCAAGTAATGATGTTGGGGAAACCTAAGATGCAAAGGGCTTAACCTCATTAGCATGAAATTTATACTGAGCTTGAAGAAGGGCAGATTTACCTATTACTTTATGTGCAAGAAAATGTGCTTAGAGAAAAATCCTGCAAATTGAACTTAATACCTAAAAGCAACAGAAACTGCCTTTTCTGATTCTCCACTCACCTATATTCTGAGCCCCCTCTTAAGAAAACGATGAGGCAAGTCTCTCGATCAATGAGACTCACCGGCAAGGGGTTTGTAGGGAGAGTGGGCTTAGCCTGCTTTCCCTGCAGACGATCACGGGAGCAGCCCTGGGCGGCCAGACTGACTGTCCACACGACTGCCAGCTCCGTCACAGAGCTGGCGGGGGCTGTGGGAATTGGGGGCTGTGCGGACCCTGGATGTCCAATCTTCCTGGATGGAAGTTCCAGGATGTCCCACGCGAGCACGGGGGGCATCCTGGAGAGACCCCCAGGGCCAGGAGGCTTGTTTTAGCCTCCTGGTGGGGGTCTCCTTGTGTGTTGCCACGGCACGGAGCCATGCTGCAGCAATACACGATCAAATATGTGGGGTTAGCGGAGCACTTGCTCCACTAACCTCGTCTAAGAGGAGGGCTCCTTAAGTGGGTTACCCACTTTGAGGACACCGGGCTTGCCTGTGAGCCCGGAGGTTCTCACGCTTGCCAAAAAGCGGGCTAGGCTCCCTTAGCCCACTTTTTTGGCGATGGTGAGAATTGCCTCATTGTATGAGGTCAAGGCACAAATTGTTTTTTGCTATTTGATTTGACCTCAGACCGAATAGCAAAAAATCAAATCAATTTGTCGAATCAGCCGGATATAGCTGGCTGGTTCTACAAATCAAATCAGAAATTCACAAATATAATCACCCATAGGGAACAATGGGGAACTCGAATCACTCAATTGTTCCCATTGGGTAGGTTCTAGGGTCACCAAAGTGGGTTGAGTGGTAGGGCATGACCCAACCTAACTACCACAGAACCCACAAAATAGGTCATTGACCTACTGACATATATGCAATTCAAAATTTCTTTAAACATTGTCTGATTGCCCGATTGTTTTGTGGGTTGGGTGGCAGGTAGGATGCACCATGCCTTACGACCCAACCCACTTTGGTGTCCCTAGAAGCTAACCATGGGGAAGAATGGGGTGATTCAAGTTTCCCATTGTTACCTATGGGCTAAATGGAGTGCACACATTTTGCAACCCTGCCTTGAAGAACAACACTGCAGAGCAGAAGTACACACATTCTGCCAAACCAAAGATGGCCAAAAAAGAATCACTGACCCAGAACCCACTGCCAGCCACAGAGCCCACAGTGCAGTAACATCATTGCCACAAGTTACTCTCTCACACAGAATTATGACAGCTGCCTCAGCAGCACCCAATAGAAGCCAGCAAGCATGGCCATAAGTTCAACTGGAACGACGTCTTCCCTCAGCTACATTTGACTGAGTTAGTAGTACACCTTGCAATGCAGAATGCAGATTGCAGAGCTCAGCAGACCAGAGTAGTGAGTGAAGCACAAATTGCTCTCAAGGACAGATATGGAGAAGATCATCTCTTACCATGAGAATAATTCTTCTTTATTTTCTTCTCCAGCATAAGCCTATATCCCTGCCTGCCTGCCTGCCTGCCTGTTTCTGGACAACACACCATGGCCTCAGATTGGTGATGGGCCAAGTTGACAGCCTAATACATGGGTCAGGGCACCAGTCCATATCTCATCAGCCATGGTGGTGGTGTGCGTGTCTGCGTGTGTCAGCAGCACTAACGGGCAGACTGTGACACATCTGGGTTTGTGGTTGGCTGGAGTGGGAGCTGCTGCCAGTGTTGTTGCAGTGAGTGGGGGTAACCATGAGTGACTCACCCTCCATGGTCAGCAGGAGGAGGTTGGCCTTCAGGAAGACCAGCCACTCCACCATCTCAGCTTCCAAGCATGAGTGATGGGGTATCATCATGTGCCCGGTCATGAAGAACACCTTCTTGCTCTGGATGCTGGTTGGCAGGCACAAGATGAACCCTCTGGCAACTGTTGCCCCAAACGGCATCGGCTCCCTCTCCTGGCCTGCCACTGGTTCCTGCGGGTACCGCAGCACACACTGCTCAGCACTGCTGCAGGACTTGGTGGGCTCCTCCTGTACCTTTGGTAAGGCACTAAGGAACCCCTCCATGAACCACGGGGTGGGACGTGGAGGCAGAACCACTGACTTACTTGGCCCTGCCTGGAATGTCAGGCTGCTGGACTGGGAAGCAGTGGTGATAGTAATACTGCTGCTAGGGGTGGACTGCACACTAGCAGTTGATGCCCCAGCACCCTCCTCCTGGTTGCACCCCAGCCCAGCTTGCCCGACCTCTGCAAACCAGGATGTACCCTCCCTCTGGGCAGCTGGTATGGGGTGGCTGTTTTGCCCTTCATCCTTGGGTCACATAGACAGGACAAAACATGCTCTGCTGATTTACCCAAGGGTATCCTGAGCCGAACCACCACTCCAGTCCTCAGCTGACCTGCTAAGGCGATTCCTTCCTCAGTGGTCAGCATGGTCTGGAGCTCATCCACCAACTTCTTGAGGGAAAGAGTGGCAGGCAAAGCCTGGCTCAGTGTTGCTGTCTTGGCACACGAGCTGTTCGTGGCAACAAAGAATGGCTCGAATGCCAAGGCAACCTCAGAAAGCAGTGCCCAGTCCTGGTTGGACAGGTTGCACACTTCCAAGCCACACCTCCTTGCTAGTGCATGGCTGCTTGGCTATTGCTCCTGCAGGTGCCAGAGCAAGAGAAAGGTGGAGTTCCACTGGGTCTGAACATCTTGAAGCATCAGATGTTCAGGTAGGCTCAGATCAAGCTGCCACTGCCTGAGCCCACTCTTTTTGCTCCAGCAGAAGTAAGCTGCTATCTTGCAGCTCTTCTCCACAAGAGCAGCTGTGGCAGCAGCAAGATGGTGCCCAGTGCCTGCAGCAGGGGTGTCTTACCTGGCTGCAGCCCCAGATGGGCCAAGTGCATCCCTTACAACCAGGTTCAGAGTGTGCGCCACACAACAGATGGTCACAAACTGACCCTGCTTGACTGCCTTTGTGATGTTGGCAGTATTGTTTGGTTACCATGAAGCCTTGATGAAGGTTTGTCTGCCTGGACAGCCATTCTTCCGCCTGGTGACTCATGGCCGCTGACAGCTCAGCTGCCCACTGGGGTGTTTCTGCATGGGTGTGGCTGGCCACATCACCAGCAGCAGCTGTCCCCTCGCTCTCTTGCCCCCACCAGTATGCTATAAGGGACAGGAAAGCAACATGCCTCCCACTGGGACCAGCCCACAGATCTGCTGTGAAGTGCACACTGTTGTGCACAGCAGCCCGAACACAACCTCCCTGCATGCCCAGTACAGGGAGGGCACCACCCACCTGCTGAAAGTAGTACGTGAGGGGATCTTGTAGTCAGGGGCAAGCAGTCAGAGCAGCTGGCCGAAGCTGGCATTTTTCACCATCTGGAATGGCTGATTGTCCAAAGCGCTCAGCTCCCCAATGACCCAGGTAATGAGATGAGACTCTTGGTGGCCAGACCGCTTGTCCAGTGACTGCATGCACCTTGAAGGCAACCAGGCGCCTTGCCACTAGCTGAGGCCTATTGCTGCCACACTAGGCCTATTGCTGCCAGCAGGAGCAGGGACACCCAGGTGATGCTGTCGCAGGTGCTGCAGCATCCCCATCATCCTAAGACGCTTGGGGTTCTTACCCCTGCTGACCTGTGTTCTGCAGTGGATGAAGACAGCATGATGTGGGTCACCAGCGCGAAGCTCAAAGTGGCCCCACATCATGCTGCTCTTGCTCCAGGACCATTTTGGTGGTGTTGGTACTGGGGCTGCTGATTCATTCTGGGAGCCACCACCATCACCACTCTCTGTTCAGGTCTGAGATGGTCCAGGAACAATTGGAATGACTTCCTCCCACTTCTCCTCAGTCTGATGGGGGTGGGGGTTGCACTGCCAACAGGGATTGAGGAGAATGAAGAGAAGGATCTGGCTGGGCTAGCAGTTGATGTCACTTCCTCCTCCACTGCCAAGGGAAGAGCTTCTTTCCTGACGGGGAGGACCCATATACTTCTATCCCAGCTGCCACAGGTGGCTGTGCTGCAGGACCAGGCTCCTGAACGGCAACACAGCAGTGGGGATGACTTGGGGAGTAGGCCCCTCTCACCATCACCCATGACGACCAGCAGCATCACCCCTCCCACTGCCTGGCAATCTGCTCCTGGCTCCGCCTCACACCCTCCCAGACATTGTGTGTGTGTGTGTGTGTGTGTGTGTGTGTGTGAATTTAAGCCCTAACCCTGATGAGGGGAAAAAAGAAGATATGAAGTGCCTTTAAGGGAGTGTGGGGCTTGGGGGGTGGTCCATTTATGGTCTGTGTGCCAATCACAGTGCTATTTATAGCACTGTGGCACACACACAGAATATAGAAAAACTAGCCAACCCCGCACAGAGCATCTGTGCACTCTTTGGGGCCGGCGGTTACCTTTCCCCTCCCCCCTTCTGCCTAAGTCTCCGGCCACCGGGCTGAGTGCCATCACCATTGCCGTGGCCAGGCCCACCGCCGCCTTGCCTCCACGGCTGGGCCACCACTGCCTCACCACCGCTGCCGGGCCCGCCGCCACCTCACCACCATGGCCAGGCCCACCGCTGACCAATCCTCCTGGGTGCGCCTCAGCCTATCAGGTGCCTCCACCGGCCAGCCAATCTGCTGGACACCAGGATGCACATTCCAAGGCGCACCCAGGATAATTAAATATATAGGTTACCCCTTTATAAAGAAGCAGGCTTTATTTGGAGGGTGGCCTGGTTTGGGAGGGGACCAAGCAAGCAACAATGGGGAAGGTCTGAAGGAAGGGAGGGCAAAGAAGGGTGGGGGATTACTGTGGCTTCTCTATAACCCAACCCTCCTGTCCTATGGTCCTGCCACCTAATCCCCCCTTCCCCAAACTAGGCCCTTTTAAAATAACTTTAAGTCCTAATAACCTGATCGAGGTGTGTGTGTGTGGCTGGGGGCTACCAGGTGTAGCTCTTGTCTGCCGAAAAGACACTGGGACTTGGCAGCTGGAGAGAGGGCAGATGGGCACCAGTAAGGCACCCACCCACCCAAACAATAACAATTAAAAAAACAACCCCCCAAATCCAAGGTACACAGAGGGAGCCTGGCAGGCTGGGCCTCACACACTAGCCTACAGAAACCAAAAATTGATCCACCAGTCACAGGCAGTACACATGCAGCATCACCAAAGGTGGCAGCAGGGCTACAAAATAATAATAATAATAATAATAACAACAACAACAACAACAACAACAATAACAACAGCAGCAGCAGCAGCAGCAACAGCAGCAGCAACAACAATTAATTAATTAAAACAACAACAATACAGTACAACCCAAATACTGAGAATAAACAAATAAGAATAAAATTCCAAGTACAATTTAAATAAAATTAGGCGGGGGGATCACAACACTCCAGTTATTAAAGGGGGCTGACTACAAGCAAAGCAAATGGAGGCACTGAAAGGAACTTAAACACAGATTTCCAAATTACTAATTGGCAACCCTATTTGGGGCTGCCCCATTCTCTTCGATGGGGCAAGTATTGTTCCACGCGTGTAATGGAACACACCCAGTGGATGTGTAGTACATTTTCCAATTTAGAAGAGAACGGGGTAGCCCATGAGTATGACTATTACATGTCTATCTGACAGCAAGGTGCTCCTTCCCCCTCAAAATGCCATTGTTATCTCTAAATTCTTAAGCAGGTGGCATGATTGTAAAGCCCTTACCTGATTAACGTCTTCAGCCCTTTCAATAATTACTTTATGTAATACATTCTTTGCCAACTTTGCCACAGTATTCAACAGGGACAGGTTCTGTAAAGAAACTAATAGAGATGATAAAACAAGGCTTAGACTGAACAAACATTCATTAATAGAAGGACTGTGGGTATCTCTTTTTTTGCTTTCCCTGTAGGTTGTTCCTATGGGCTGATAATGTTCATTGCTAAATCCAGAGGGCTTTTTAAAAACAACAGCACAACTTTAGTTTGGGTACTGGTTGCCAATCAAAGTACTGTCACAATGGTTTTTATCGTTTTTAAAAACGTAAAAATAATATGTTGTAAATCTTTGGGCACAAGAAAATAGGCAACATATTATTTTTTGGCTGAATATTTCCAAAAGCAGCAGCTCTGTTCATATAAAAGTAGCCTAGGCATTTAAATATGGTTCTGATATTAGCACCAGGAGCAGGGGCGTACCAAGGTTGGAGTAGGCCTGGAAACGAGATTTTAAAATGGGTCCCTCACTGCTTTCCTCTCCTTCTCCTGGCTCCATGTCTCTGCCAACTATCCCGACTACAGTTGCAAGGTATAAATAGCAGCAGTACCAACTAATACAACAGTATCAATGAAGAACTTTAATAATTGCACATGTCCCAACTACAGTTACAAGGAGAAAGGAGGCAGGGGTGTAACTATAATAGGGCAAGGGGAGACAGTTGTCTGGGGGCCCACTGCCTTGGGCCCTCCCCCGAGGCAAATCACATGACTGACTCCCTCCACCACACACCTTCCCAGGCTTCCTTCAGTTGTATTCATCCTCCGAAATTGATGTGAGTGTTAAGACCTGGAGCTACCAGAACAGCATGCCTTTCTCTAGTACCATTAAATGACTTGCATCGTCCACAATTTACAAAACCTTTAAAAAATAAGTTAGGATGATGTTCTATTGTGGCACATAGGGTGTGTGTGTGTAGATATAGATATAAATAAATTTTACTATGCTTTTTGTTACCACTATTCAGCCTCGTTTAAGATTTCTTTACTTCATGAGCTGAGCTTCAGTGGGGGGGGGGGGCATTTTAAAATCTTGTCTCTGGGCCCACTCCAACCTTGCTATGCTCCTGAAAGGAGGTAGTGAGTAAATTCCATATTTATGGAGTAAACATGAACAGAACTGGGCTTTGCAAGAAGCTGGGTTAAAAGTATCTAATGCTTAGAATTATAACCAAAGCAAGCTTAGGCAAATCTGATAATACCTGAATTGTCACTTTGCTGTATTTTGGGTTAAACAGGCACAAGATTGGGCTCTGCAGCTCAAGATAAACTTTGCAAGAGGTTGTCAGGAACAGAAACTAAGGATTCGTTTTTATATTTACAAGCACCTATCTTGTAAAGTGCTGCTATAATACCGGCCCCATCTCCAGTATTGCCCCCAACCCATAAAGAAAGAGAAGTGTAAGCAGTCTCCTCCAAATCTCTTAAACACTTCTGTCCATTTTTTCTTGCTGCCCCCTTATGCCTACAAGTTGCTCTTGAAATACGCACTGTAAGCAAACATTTAATATATGACAGCAGGCAGCTAGCAGAGACCTGGGCCAGCTCTTATATATTTGGCTCAGCCTGTGGCCATGTAAGTGAAAATCAACAAGGACCCATAGAAATGTTGTGGCAATGACACAAATTCAAACTGTGAATGAAACACAGCGGCTTGAATCACTTCAGGTTAATGGAGACTTCTAAAATGGTGCCCATCAAATTATCTGGGGTTGGGTTTATTATGGTAATATCTCCTCTCCAGGAAGAAAGCTGCCTTAATTCAGCCAGTTGCCAAATGCCAATAGCAATAAACAGAAGGAAACATCAATGGTGAGAAGTGTCTAGCGTGTCCCTCTCCGTCTGTCCCTCCTTTGCTACTGCTCTCTCAAAGGAGGGACCCAAGCAGAAACGCAGGGGAAACCCTGATTTAGAATACACGTACACAAATCAAAAAGGAAGGAGAGAAACAGGGAAAGAAGGGAAGGGGGGACACAACAACAATAGGAGGAGGGGAAGATCAGCTCCAAAGCAGTGGATGCTACCCCAGGTCAGAGAGCAGCCGAGGGCAGGCTGTTGCTACTCTGGACTGGAGTGTCTTTTCAATGAATGATCCCACTGCTCATAGGAACATAGGAAACTGCCATAGACTGAGTCAGACCATTGGGCTATCTAGCTCAGTATGGTCTTCACAGACGGGCAGCAGCTTCTCCAAGGTTTCAGGCAGGAATCTCTCTCAGCCCTATCTTGGAGATGCTGCCAGGGAGGGAACTTGGAGCCTAGATGCTCTTCCCAGAGCGGATCCACCCCCTGAGGGGAATACCTTGCAGTGCTCACACATCAAGTCTCCCAGGTTCTGTGAGGGGTGAACTAAATCGGGTTTCTCCCCCCCTGCGTTTCTGCTTGGGCTCTCTGTCCCTCTTTTGCAACTGCTCCCTGAGGGAGCAGTTGCAATTTGGAGGGACGCAGATAAACCAAGCAGAAACACAGGGAAAACCCTGATTTAGAATACACACAGAGGACCGGGTCTCATGATCAGTGAAACCCGGTTCAGCATGGTGCACGGGGAGAGTGGGCTAAGCCTGCTCTCCATGCACACGAGTGGGGAGGAAGCCCTGGGCAGCTGGATTGGCTGCCCACAGGATTGCTGGCTCCATGATGGAGCTGGCGGGGGCTGGGGAGTTTGGGGGCCGTGCGGCCCCCGGAAGCACCAATATGCCCTGTGCAAGTGCTCAGGGCATACTGGGGAGACCCCTGAGCCAGGAGGCTGCTTTTCAGCTTCCCGCCGGGGGGTCTACTTGTGAGTAATCGCTGTGCGAAGCTGTGCCACGGCTACTCACTATTAAGAAAAAATGGGTTTGTGGAGCGCTTGCTCCACAAACCCTGTTTAAGGGGTGGGCTACTTGAGCGGGTTACCCGCTCAAGAACCACCGGGCTCACAGCCAGAGGCTAGCCCGATTTTCTACAATTGTGTGAATAGCCCCCTTTTCTCCTTCATGTAAGCTTTTTTCTTTTTTCTTTTGCCACCATCCATCGCCGCTGCCTAGCTTCCTTCCCACCTGCCTGCTGTATTCCTGCTGCTCACAAGGCAGGCAGGCAGGCTGCCCCGCACTCGCCTGGATGGAAGAGAGAGGGTGCACCGTTGCAGCTGCTTGCCTTATGAAGGCAAGGGAAAGCCCCCCCCCCATCACTGTCTGTGTTGTGCCAAAGTGTCACCGGCCATTGTGTGGCCCACGGGCAGCTGCAGTCATCAGGGCAGGCAAGCACCATGGGGTGAATGCGTGCCCTGCCTGCACCATGGGAAACAAGACTGTCCTTGGGGGGCCCTTGGAGGCAGCCAGGCCAGGAGACAACTCTCTCCTCTTGTCTAACATGTCCATGACCAGGAGCATAGCTACAATTGAACAAGGCTGTGGGGGGTGGGGTGGGGGGAGGGACAGAAGCTGCCTTATACTGAGCCAGGCCATTGGTCCATTTAATTCAGTATCACCTCCAGATTGGAAGCAGTTTCTCCATGGTGACAGGCAGGAGTCTTTCTCAGTCCTACCTTGGAGATGCCAGGGATGGAATCTGGAACCATCGGCATGCTCCTCCCAGGTGGCCCCATCTACTAAGGGAAATACTTTACAGTGATCACATATAGTATCCCATTCAAATGCAAATCAAGGTGGTCCCTGCTTAGCAGAGGATCAGTTGGTGCTTGCTAGTGTAACATGTGGTTTCTGAAGGGCCCAAACAGCAGTTTAATTGGCAAGAGACCATCAAAGGTAAAGCAAATAATAAGTATATTTATGCAAATATCCATTAAGAGAAACATTTAACTTAGTTCTCACACATGTCTTCCCCACTTCCCGCTTTTGTCTTTAAAAAGTCCAGTGTTCAACTGATCCAATCCGCTTTGGGACCAAGGAAAGTAAAAGAACTGTCCAACTTGAACTCTTGCTTGATCCAGCTCTTCTTTTTTCAAGCACTTTACTTGCAGCTTTCCACGAAGGCCCACTAAACATACTCAAGAATCACAGCCTTGTAATTAATACATACATACACTCATTTTTCCCCAGGGCCCACTCCGACCTTGCTACTGTCAGGTAGGTGATTCTAACCTCTTTAAATGGTTGCAAAAACAAAACAAAACACCCCTGTTTGTTTAGATAGAACTTCGTGGTTGGTGTGTTTTCTGACTTTGTTTTATTGGCTTCTCCATAGTTTCTGCCCATCTTTTTCTTTGTGGATTTGAAATTTATTTTGAAAAAGTGCTTGATGGAGATAGAGATAAAATAATTCAGAGAAGGGCTAAAACAAGATCCTCCCCCCCACCATCCCAGCCTCACCCCACCAATAAGTTTCAAGGGAGGCTTTATGGCAGCAGAAGATTGCCTTGCAGAAACAGCAATAGCACTAGAAACCTTCCGGACGGCCAGCTCTTGCCAGCCACCATAAGCCTTCATTTCTGCCAGCACAGTTGCACTGTGTCTGCTGCTGCCCTGCACAGGCACAGCATTAAGGTGTGTGTGTTTGGGGGCATGTAGAACATATATTCAGCTGTGCTGCTACTCCCAGAAAGCCTTTCCCCAAAACCTTTGGCTGAAGGTTGGCTAAAAATGCCCCATACCATTTTTGCCATCTGCAAAGCAGGCAGCGAAAATAATGGTGCATTGTCAGACCAGCACTTGTACCCAATGGTTGTCACTATTCTTTAAGGGCTAAAGTATGTCAAGTATATTCTTGGAGCTGACATGCTTGCTCTTCAGTCTCTTAAATAACAGTTGTTTGAGTATGTGGGTCTTGGGGGAAGAGGGGACTTAACTCTTTGAGGTGCTTCACATGATTCGTGTGACGTGCCTTACTGGGCTCTGCGGGGAGAGCGGCTTATCCTGCTCTCCCCACAGATGATCATGCCTGCAGCCCTGGGTGGCCGGATCGGCCACCCACATGACTACTGGCTCTGTCACAGAGCTGGTGGGGGCTGCAGGGATTTGGGGCTGTGCGGCCCCCAGAAGTTCCAGGATGCCCCACATGAGCATGAGGGACATTCTGGAGAGACCCCCGAGGCTGGGAGGCTGGCTGTAGCCTCTCGGTTGGGGGTCTACTCATGTGTTGCCATGCACCACGGTGGCATACAAGCAAAAAAACCCCGAAGTTAACAGCGCATTCACTCCATTAACCTCATTCAAGGGGAGGGGGAAATTAGGTGAGCTAGCTCCCTTGGAACCACTGGGCTCGCCTGTTGGTTTCCCGATCAGTAGAAAGTAGGTTAGGCTCCCTTAACCCGCTTTCTACTGATCGTGGGAATAGTTTCCTTGTCTCTGCTACAGTCCTGATCTGGGCCATAATCCTTGGCTGCAGTTTGCTCTTAGAGGGAGGCTCCCTTTGGTGTTAGTGGGAGTTTCCTTCCCTGGGCAAAGAGCAGCTGCAAGGGACACAATGTAAACTTTATTGCAAGACCTGGTGCCAGTGGCGGCTCCCATCAACCCTACGAGCAGCTCCCTGACTAATTCTGAAGCATCCATCTCATCAGAGAAATGTCCTAGTTGCATCATCCTGGAGGGTGCCCACTTGTAGCAGAGGCTTTCCTCAGCAATCCATCCTTAAAGTGCTTAATACAGCAGTACAGTGATTTTCTGCACGTCCAGACTTCCTTTTCTTGTGTCAAGTTGAGAAATTCGTTCAACAAGGTCAAGGCGTTTGAATTCAGCTTATGCAGAGGGGCAGGCGAACTCTCATTTCAACTGTTGCAAGTCTGATGCCATGACCAGAATTTGAATGTTACTGTGTTGTTCATGCTGTATTCATGTGAAGATGCTTCGGAACAGAGACAAGGCTATACAGTGCAAAGGCTATATGAAAAACAATGCAGGGAGACAGAAGAGTTGTGAGGAAGGAAGAACAAAACACTCTTTCCGAGAAAACAATGTTTGTGATATACAGCATAATCTTAAGCATAGCCCTAAGCTTTTAAGTCTCCCTGAGTTGAATGCAATTTACTCCCAAGAAATTCTGCTTAGGGCAGCAATCCTATCTATCTATCTATCTATCTATCTATCTATCTATCTATCTATCTATCTATCTATCTATGTTTTATACCACCTGATATGTAAATCTCTAGGTGGTGTAAATTTAAAATAATATTTAAAAATCAGCACAGATTAAAATACACGGAACCATTAAAACAGTAGCAGGAAATAGAAATAAAAACAGCAGCATAAAAAATTATTAAAACAAATTATTAAAATTAATTCTAATTATAAGTCTGTGAAAACAGGTGAGTCTTGCGGGTCTTCCTGAAAGCAAACAGAGAACGATATGCACTTATTTCAACAGGGAGCATATTCCAAAGCCCCGGGGCAGCCACAGAGAAATCCTGGTCCTGGGCTGCCATCAAACGAGCTGGTGGCAACTGAAACCAGACCTCTCCAGAAGTTAACATGAGAACATAAGAATAGCCCTGCTGGATCTGGCCCAAGAAGGCCCATCTAGTCCAGCATCCTGTTTCACACAGTGGCCCACCAGATGCCGCTGGAAGCCTACAGGTAGGATTTGAGGGCATGCTCTCCATCCTGCTCTTACTCCCCTGCAACTGGTACTCAGAGACATCCTGCCTTTTAGGCTGGAGATGGCCTATAGCCCTCTGACTAGTAGCCATTGATATACCAATCCTCCATGAAGTTATCCAAACCCCTCTTAAAGCCATCCAGGTTGTTGGCTGTTAGCACATCTTGTGGCAGAGAATTCCACAAGGTGATTATGCGTTGCGTGAAAAAGTACTTCCGTTTGTTGGTCTTACATTTCCTGGCCATCAATTACATGGTATGACTCCTGGTTCTCGTGTTTCTCCTGTGTTTCTCCAGTGTTTCTCCCTGCCACCATAACAGGTGGCAGGGTTCATGACAAAGGAAGCACTCTCTTAAATAGTTCCATTAAAACTGGTGTTATGTGGTTCCTTCAAGACCAAACTGGCTGCTGCATTCTGTATTAATTGTAGTTTCTGGACTACGTACAAAGGCAGCCCCACGTAGAGTGCATTACAGTAGTCAAGCCTGGAGGTTACCAGCACATGCACCACTGTTTTAAGGTCATTTACTTCCAGAAATGGACGTCACTGTTGTATCAGCCGAAGCTGATAAAAAGCACTCCTGGCCACTGCCTCAGCTTGAGAAACCAGGGAGATCTTTGGGTCCAGGAGCACTCCAAAGCTATGTACCTGATCTTTCAAGGAGAGTGTAACCCTATCCAGCACAGGCAGATCTAAACCATCTCTTGGGTTCCAACCCCACACAGTCAGTACCTCCATCTTATTTGGATTCAACTTCAGTTTGTTATCCCTCATGTGGCCCATTACCGCCTCCAAGCAGGCATTTAGAGACGATATGCCATTTCCTGATGAGGTTGACATGGAGAAATAGATCTGGGTGTCATCAGCATATTGATAACAGCCAACACTAAACCATCTGATAATCTCACCCAGTGGTTTCATGTAGATGTTAAGAAGCATTGGTGACAGTATGGAGCCTTGAGGAACTCCACACTTTAGTTGTTGCTTTGCAGAACAGCAGTCTCCAAGTGCATAACCATTAAAGAGATGGAGCAAGCATTCAAACAAGGGATTCTTGACTATGTTAACACCTCTGCATAAATACTTGCAGAATCGAGGTGAACGCAGTCCACCTTGAGCAGGGCCTCACCCAACTGTGAACTTCAAGCCCAATTTGGCTGCCAATGCCTCCTACACTGCTACCCGTTCCTCTTCTCCTAGGCCTTGGGGAAAGGGGAAAGAGTAGCAGCTGATGTGATCATTCGGAGTGTTGCCCTCTGGAGCATCCTTTCTGAACAGTGACCTGGAACTTGACCACAAGTCTCAGGATCCCCAGCAGACATCACATCCCACCATTCCCCATCAAGGGGGAGGTCCAATGGGAATGGTCTTCTCTGCATGGTGCTGGGGGAATGTGCAAACAACTCAGCTGAAGCTGAAGCTTTGCACAGACCTAATAAATGCACAGTCCTAATGTTGTGTCATCACCATATATCACGTTCCGCATCATGTGGTAGCTGAGCATGCCGTTTTGAGTGAGCCAATGAGAGCAGATCACAGCTACCCAGGCAGGCAAGCGCCTTCTTGCTAATCAAACCAGTTATACATAAGAGCGACTGGTAGAATCGGCAGCCATCTTAAATTTCATGTGTGCATGTCCCTGCTTCTGCCTCACTTCTCTCTCTGGCCTACACATTCATGAGCAAAATAAAATAAAATAAAAAGTATGTAAATGACTAAATGCTGCAGGGAAAACTGGGCAGAGGTGGAAAAAACTGGCTCTCCTTCTGTTGCCTGGAAAAGTGTGTGTGTGTGTGTTTGTGTGTGTGAGGTGACCCCAAACCATCTGAACCATTGTATTTTCTGGTTAGTTGGCAGCTCTAGCTGCAGGAGGCTGTTGGGTGTGTGTTCTAGGTCACACTATAAGTTCAAGCAGGACAAGAGTGAAGCCCAGCAGGCCTGGACAGTGTTCCACAGCAGCAGAATCTGTACCTTAGGCCAGGGGTTCCCAACAGGAGGTTCCAGTACCCCTAGGGGTACTTGAAGGGCTCCCTGCTACCTCCCCATGCTGCAGTTGCACTGTCTTATTGAAATTAATGGGCAAGTTTAGTTCAAATGGGAGTCACTTCAAAAAGTTTATTTCAACCATGAGAAAGATGGATGCAAGCCAAACTGTTAGTGTGTGTGTGTCTCCATGAGGTACCTCAGTCTTCATGCTGTACCTGAGCTGAGGGTTTGTGACGGAAGGGGCACACTGGTTTTAAAAAAAATGGTTTGGAAACTCCTGTCTTAGGCCATGTCCCAGAATTCTGTGTAACTTGCTGCTGTTCCCTAGCAGGTGTGCCAGGTTTCCTCAGAAATTGTGTCAATGCAGAGTAGGTTCCCTGGAGGTAGAGAGTTTGAAACCTACAAACTAGCAACGTAAGTTCCAGGAGGGGGTTTGTGCCAGATGATTAAAGAAAAAGGAAGGTCAAGATATAGTTAAGTGGTAGAACACATGCTTTGTATGCAGAAGGTCCCAGATTCAATCCTTGGCATCTCCAAGTAGTACTGGGAAAGACCTACCTAAAAACCCTGAAAAGCTGCTGCCATTCATTCAGGGTTTATAGTACTGAGTTGCTAGACCAGTGATCTACTTAGTAGGAAGCTAGCTTTATATAGTCATAATCCAGGGTCATATTTATGACTTGTGACACGCTGGTGCTCTTGCCAGTCAGAGAAGGGACTGATTCCACTTCATATGGCAGCTCCATATGTTCAAGAGGAAATTGAAAAGGAAAGAAGAAATATTAAACAATTGAGTCAATGATACCTTTTCAGAGAAGTTTAACAGAAGGTGATGGTTATAACACAAAACTCTGCAACAAGGAAATGGAATTAGTGTCCACAAAAATGGGACTTGTCAATGGCTCAACCATCATGACCAGTTATGATATCCACATATTATACTTGGAACATAGCAAGGGTTCGGGTTGCACTTATGAAAGCTGTTTATCAGTATCAAAGGAAAGAAATATCCCTTTATTGGAATGCATCACTACATTTTCACTCCATTAGGATGAGAGCAGAACAGGATACCCTCTGCATAAATTAGATGGTTTTGATTACAAGTTTCGCAAATATTACACTAAATGGCAGGAAATGTTGGCCATAATTTAAATTTGCACTTGGGACTAAGAAAACGCTCTGCTAAATGCAAAGAAGTGTGGTCTATTGATTACCTTATTAATATTTGCCAAAAAGGGGATGATATCTGAGCAGCAATTAATTGAAGTTCATTTTAATTCATTATTAGCAGCCACCTGGGCATGTCAGCATCTAATCCAGTCTTTTAAATGACATTCCTCTGTAAGCTTTCCTCATCTTTCATGATAGCCTCATAAATGTCAGTCTCAGCAATTATTAATGTATGGGGCATCAGACAATTTAATCCCCAATTGAACCCAGGACTAGATGCAACAGAACAACAGTAAAATATATTATGCCTCCTCTGATCAATTCTTAATGACCCATTTTACTAAATCAAGTGTGTGCCTTTGTTTCATGGACCCTATCAATGGCTTTGGAACTCGGCAAACTAAGAACCTCAGTGGGCTCAGAGAGGCCAATGTAATGGAGCATTGCCTTTCTGATGCAGTGACAATGACAGCAGATAGCAGGTTGCTTTTAAAGCCTTGCTGTATAGCTTTGTGCAGCGTGTGTTACTTCTTCAAAATACTTAGATGTGTGTTTTGGATTTATATTCTGCCAACATGACCAATGGATCCATGGGTGGTTCATGACAAAAAATAGAATAAAAACATATAACAATGCATTGGTGGCCAGTGAGGGCAGCACTGGGGCGGCGGTGAGAGGTATCTTAAATTGTCTTAACCAGCGATACCGCTGGCACCTGGATGCGCATGCGTAGTGGCTAGGTGAGTGCTGCTGGCGTAGCAGCCACCATGCCAAGCGGGGTGCCGCTGTTCCCCACAGCATCCAGATGCTGGCAGTATCTCCAGTTAAGACTGTTAAAGGTACATCTCGTCGTCCCCCCTACGCTGCCCTCACCAGCTGCCACTGTGACATTGAAAACAAACATCATTTTCAAGAATTATTCTTACAATAAACCTATATTATAGTAATAAGAACCCAAAAGCAACCAGTTTCAAACAGCTGACATCTAGAGCAAGGAAGCACCAGTGCAGTGAGAGAAGCAGACTTCCAGAGAAACTGCACTGGGGAAGGAGTGGTTTTTGATGGCCCCCCCTTCACCAGGAAACTCTACATGCCCTGAGGACTGCAGAGCCAGAAATATGTCCCTGAGGGCTGCACAGCCCTCAGGGACATATTTTCAGGTGGCACAGAGGGATTCCTGGGAAAGAGAAGGTTGTTAAAAACACCCCTTTCCCCAGTGCACCAGTGCAGTTATTCTGGAAGTGCTGTTAGTCTGCTTCTTTCCCTGCACCACTGCTTCCTTGCTCTGAACCTAAGGCAGTGTGTTTAGACCACAAGTTGTAACAGATAAGAATATCATAAAACAGCACAGATACATTTGAGATAAAGCTAAAATAAGCAGTATCATTCCCCAAACAAACTGGAAAATTGCCTCTAGTTCATTCAAAATCAACAGTCCTCTTGACTCTGCTTAAAAGGGCTGGTTTGGATGATACTTCCTCCCCTCCTGAACTGGTCCACAGATTAAGAAGGGGGCGTGGCATAACAAGCTTTGAAGGGTCCTATGTGCAAGAACTGAACATGGGCTCCATCAGACAATTTCCCCATTTGGACCAATGAAACTCAAACATATTAATAACTCTGAATTTTTTTTATTTAAAAGATGTATACCAATAAAAATTATCAGCATTCGCTCCAAATGAGAACTCCCAGGATAGGACTAGTATAAAACATGCATGTTTGTAGTATAGACAGATGCCCACCAGCTACATCTACTTTGCCCCCACCTATGCAGGTGGCTATTGTGACATCACCTGTGATTTCACTATTATGATGTGTGTGCTCTGTCTCCTTGGTGATGCCTAAAGCTTTAGCCATCAAGCTTTAGCTATCAAGGTGTGGAGGATGCAGCAGAAGCAGCAGCACCTCACAGGGGCAGCTTGTTTCTCCTCTTCCTATCCCAAAATAGGTAGGATAATCATGGCAAAGCACTTGTGCTCCTTTTAAATATACATATGAATAGTAAGGCTGCCAGGTAAGAAATATTTCTCTTCTAGAACAGGCATTTGTAATGGCTGGAGGTAGTTTGAAACCATGAAATCCAGCAGATGAGGCAAGCATTTCAGCATCACTAAATGACAAATCTTTTGCTTCCCTTTTTTGTTTGGCTCTGTAAATAACCTTTGCCAAGGCTTAGTTTTAGAGACAGTAGGGGAAAAGAGAAGATTGTCTGGAGAAGAATCTTCACCCTGGAAATAGACCAACTTGAACAGGAAACTACAGACAAATGGACAACAATAAGACAACCTTGGTCTTGGGAAAAACTAAAAACCCCATAGATTCAGCCAAGTTTAAGAAAATGAACTCATAACAAAATCATGACACAAGGTAAGGAATGATGCGTGGTATGGAAATAACGTGCTGCGCTGTTTCAGAAAAAGGGGAGTGAAAAACTTCAGATATAAACATCACCAACACAGAGGAAATTGCTTTATTGCTAAAGAAAGCAGCCATTTGGTTTCTTTCCTAGAGAAGGGGAAGCAACACCATCACAATGTGATTTATTAGCAGGAAATGGCTTGGCTTGAAATGCATGGTTTTCAATCAGTCTAAGAAAGCAACTAACTCATAACAAAAAGTCCAATGATACACATAGTTGCACTGTTTCAGGAAGAATAAAGGATCACAGGTGGTCATCACCAACATGGAGGTAAGTCCTTCTTTGCCAAAGCAAATGGCTACTTGGTTTTTTTTCTGGCCCACTGAGACCTTTTCAAACCAATCACAGAAGACATCTATCATGGTAGAATGTTGACTTCACAATTTTGATTACTGTTTTGTAGCTTGAAAGGTAACTTTCCAGTTTAAAAGGAACTGCAATCTATCTGTTCTCTCTAGAGAAAAAGAGATACTTCTCCAAGGTAAGTAAAAATACACCTTTGTATTTTGGAACCAACTTGCCTCTGTGAGATGTAGTTTCGCATTGATTCCTATGGGGAAATTATGATTTAAGTTGGAAATTCGGGTGCAGTTTTACCTAGTGGCAGCCCATGTTCATTGCACATTTGCTCAATTGTAAATCCGCCCTGGGAAGGGGGACTTTATGTTTAAACCAGGGGCGGCCGGTCAGGGCAGTGCGGGGTGCGGGGCAGTGGCGGCAAGTGGTACCTTTAACAGTCTTAACTGGTGATACTGCCATCGCCTGGACACTGTGGGGGGTAGCAGTGCCCTGCTTGTTATTCCACATGGCAGCTTCCCCACCTACAGCTCTCACCTGGTCATTGTGCATGTGGGGCGGCCAGGTGAATGCTGTAGGTGGGGCAGCTGCTGCTAGGGATGTACAGAATTGGCTCAGATTTAACTGGGTTTAATTTGAACTAGCCTGTTTCAAGGTTGAACTAGACTGCCCCTCTCCTTAAAGGGGGCCAGTCCAAGTTTGAGCTGAACTGGGTCTGGTTCAGATTAAAATAGTTTGACTGGTTCAGCATGCTTGCAAAGGTGAATCTAGTAAGGATTCCCCTTTACAAGCAAAGGACAAGCCCTATGGGGTTGAAAAGGGATAGTGGGGGTGGGCAGGAGGTCACCTTATGCACTGAACCAGCCCCCCACCAGCCTATGCTGATGAGGGGGAGCACCGGCAGGGCCATTGCTAGTGCTGCTGACAAGGAGCCACGGAGGTGCATAAAGTGATTGCCCACCTGCCCTTTTCAACCCCATAGTGTTCCCTCTTTGCTTGTAAAAGGGAATCCTTACCAGATTCCCCTTTGCAAGCATGCCAAACTGGGTCAATTCACACCAAACTGGTTCAACCCAGTTCAAGTGCACGAACTGAACTGCTGGCCAGTTCTAATGAATTGGCTTGTAGACCGGCGGTTCTGTGTATACCCCTAGTTGCTGCACTGAATGCCAGGCAGGCCATAGCATCCAACTGGTATAACCAGTTAAGACCTTTAAAGGTACTTCTCACCCCCACCCCCACACTGCCCTCACCAGCTGCCACTGGTTTAAACTAATATTTGGAGCAGATGTAGAGTGGCAGTTTAGATGACCCTCCCCTCACACAATAAAGGGATGTACCAAGTAGATATCAGAACATCTGAGACAAATGTCAGGATGGGTGTGTGTAGTGATCACCCACTGACCAGCCCCTCCTGACTTGAAAGTTAACTGGAAGTGAACCCTGTCCTGAATGACAGGCTGGTGAACTCCAGGGATCAGCCAACTGGCACAGCAGGTGGGTGGGACTAGAGAGCCATGAGGAGGAAGAGAAGGTTCCTTTGTTGAGAAGAAGCTATGCTGGAGGTGAGGGAAGGATGGGCAGGAAGGCTTAGTGAGGAGCAATGGAGTTTTGCTCCCTCATGGTCAAAAGCTAGCCTGGATATTTCTCTCATGGAAGGACCTCTGCAGATCCTTGAGAGACAGGATTGCAGGAAGCTTGTTTCTCATCAGATGGTGGGTGAGTTTTCAAGGAAAGGGGGATTCAGCCTAGGGAACAGTTTGTTAGTCAGATTTTGCATTATAAACTTATATTTCGATTGTGTGCTTTGTAAATCCCTGATACTGTTCTAGGATGGTCTATCTGTAAACTTTTAAAGGTGCTTTTGTATTTTCTTACATCCATGTTCTTTACAACTGGATAACCATGATTTTTAAAGTGTGCTGCCCCAGTATCATCTGGGGTGCTTTTTGAAGTATTCTTGTAACCACTGAGTATTTTTACCTGTAATTAAAAGCTGAGAGAGCCTCAGATAGAAGCAGTCTGTAGCATTTGAATAAAGTTTTTCTTTCTTTTTGTTCTTTGCAATTTAAAAAAGCCTCTCTGAGTGGATTTTTGACTCAGGAAAGGGGGGGATGAAGGGGGTTTCTCTGGTGCAACATGCCTCATACGTTCAGCAACTACCAGTTTCCTTACCATTTGTAAGCTTGCATATGGAAAGTTTTTGTATACTTTTCCAGTAGCAAAAGAAGGAGAGTTTCTCTGGGACTTCCACCCAAGCCCGGCGGGTGGGTGGGAGGGATTTAAACCCTGTCGATATTTGGGTGGTGGCAGTGGCAGCCTAGATCCTACCAAGATTTCAGAAACATTTGGGGAGAAGCCATTGCTCAGATAGCTTGATGCGCGGGATGATTCAGCATTTTTATTCCCCTCATTTGGGTTTGCTCTGAGACAAAGGCTGGTAATCTGCTACAGTGTGTGCTTGTGGTGCATCCCCTTCTGAATTATGTGGGTCATTTCTGGTAAGGGGGAGTATAATTTAAACCACTCCAAAGTCCAAACCACATCTTTACAAAATGTCTGAAGATGAAGACAAAACTGGTCTTTGGATAGATAATTCCATTATCTATCTCAGGTTGCCGGTGCTGGGAGATCCAATCCATGATTCAATCCATTAACAAGGTTAGCCTTGTTGTGAATAATCTGTTACAATCTGGCACACGTGGAAGAGCAGTACAGCCAGTACAGGCACAATATAGCAGGGAAGGGGTGGATTATATTGCAGTCCTTTTGAGACTCCTTTTACATGATGCTCTCTGTGCATGAAAGGAGCAGCATTGTATACCACTGGATTTGTTTATAACGTCAGCATCTAATCCATGTTGCTAGAGAGTAACACACAGCTACTCTTTTGGAATTTGGCACAGAAATGTTCCTTCTATTAAATTACCCTGATCCTAGAGTGTAATACATTGGTAGAGGAGGGAGAGGAACAGATGTATCAGAGAGCTCTGGGACCACAACAGATTATGGCTCAGCACAGAGCACTGCTGTCCTTTAGCTTTGTCTCCCTCAGCAAAGTTAGCAGAGACAAGGAGAAGATAAATGATAGGAAACTGAATTCAGGTTGGACACAAAATTCATCTCAGTGCTTTTCTCCCAAGTAAAAGATCCTGTTTCTAGAGTTTGCAGGAAGTGTGACTGTAATGCTTTTGTTATACCATATGTAGTTTACTCTCACACAAGGTAGATTGGTATCTTGGTATAGTAGTGTGTGTGGATCAGTTTGAGTTCAAACCAATTTTTTTTTTTTTTTGCGGTTCAGTTTGAGTTCAAACCAAATTTGGTCCAACCTGTGGGTCCGTGAACTGGTTCAGTTGAACTGCCTGGCTAGTCCATCAGTTCAATTGAACCAGCTTGAACCAGTTCAGCAGTTTGGGGTGAGAGGGGTCAGGGGTTGACCGGGGTTGGGGTTAGCAAGAGGCATCTTTCAAAGTAAATGAGAAGGTCCTTACTGGTACCTGGAAGCTACCTACAGCAGTGGAACTCCCCCCAGCAGCCTGCACGGCAGCGGCTCACCTTGGCTCTGGCACTCACTGGCCTTCAGTTCGATCATAGATTGGATCCCCTTCCTGAAGGGTGCTCTGGTTCGTGAATGAACTGCTTGAACCGGTCCAGTTTCCAGCTGACCAGTTCACTGCGAACCATTTGTGTACACTCCTATCATGGTGTCTCCCACCCCTGCCTCATTGAGAATATTGTTTTCTATGTTTGGGACATTTTGTTCAGCACTAAAAGGTAGTCTCCATCCCTGATATGAAGTCACCATTCTGATGTGATGTCTGCACTGCTCTTACAAATTGCTCAAAGTTTGGCTCAAGTCAGAGGAATAATACAAAAATGTGTGATTCCTCTTAAATTAGGGAACTGGTTATGCAAAGCGATGCTGTGTTAAACAAGCAGCTCTGAAACAGTAAAGCCTGATTCTCATGTTAGTTCATTCCTTTTTTCAGTGAGATCATGGCTGAAATCCCGCATACAGCTAGGCTGCTTAAATCCCACTGACTTCAGCATTTCAGCAGCCTGTGTAAAGGGCTTCATAGTGGTGTACCCGAAATGTGGTTCAAGCACTGGTTGGAGCAGCATTTGGGAGCAGGGAGGGAGAGTTTAAGAAAGAGGAGAACAGGTCTTTATCTGCTCTCCACCACCCTATACAGCTTCATGCTGGGATGGTGCTTTGCCCAAGTACCCTCCAGTACCCCTACCAGCACAAACTTGTTGCCCTTGCATGCATGGACACTATGTGTGTACTTGCAGGGGTACTTGGGGGTACTTGGGCCAAATGCCACCCCAGGATGAAGCTGCATGGGGCTGTAGGGAGCAGGTAAGTGTTTGGATATGCAACAACTTTGCATGTAATCTGCTATGAAGGGGGCATGTAGCTTCCTCAGCTATGTAGGAAGCTGCTATGTAGCTTCCTCAGTACTAGTTGGGCTAGCTAGGAGTTTCTATTCTCCTTCCTGTTCCTGTGTGTGAGTCAGCAAGTTCTGTACTGACCTCTAAGCATTTGTCTTACAGGTAAATAGCAATAGCAATAGCACTTACATTTATATACCGCTCTATAGCCGGAGCTCTCTAAGCGGTTTACAATGATTTAGCATATTGCCCCCAACATTCTGGGTACTCATTTTACCAACCTTGGAAGGATGGAAGGCTGAGTCAACCTTGAGCCCCTGGTAAGGATCGAACTTGTAACCTTCTGGTTACAGGGCCACAGTTTTACCACTGCGCCACCAGGGGCTCATTTCAAAGGTAAAGTTGTCTTAAACCTTGCACTGGTGTTTGTTCTGATAACCATGTGGACAGCAAACATTCTGCAACAGGTTATGGGCCCAGACGTCTTCAAAGCAACCCAGTATACAGCCCAGAATGACCTTGAAGGGCAAACTACCTTGAAGCAGCCTGAAAAGGGGAGAAGTCACAAGGAGACCCATTGAGAGGAAGCCTGCTGAATACAAATAAGCAAAACTAGGATTTTTTCAAAAGAAAAATTGCTTGCACCTCTGAATTTAAGCTCTCTGGGAAGGCTGAATAATGGAAAATATCAGCTATGGCAATTTAAAGTAGAAATGCTTCTAACTAACTAAATATGACTTGTGGGAGGTTACTAACACAGACAGACCACCAGCAAATCCCCCAAAATGGGATAGAAAGGACAGACAGGCACGGGCAACTATCAGTCTACTAGTGGAAGATAACCAATCGATTCACATAAGGAATCAGGCTACAGCAAAGAGCATGTGGAATGCATTAAGCAATTTACATGAAAGAACTGGTTTGAACAGTAGACTATTCCTTTTGAGGAAACTGTACAAACAGAGACTTGGGAAGGGAACAGAAATGCAAGACCACATAAATGCCATGCTGGAAGTGGTGGCACAATTGTGTGGAATTGCGGAAGAAATAAAAGACAGTCACTTAGCAGCCCTATTACTTTGTAGCCTGCCTGATTCCTATGGTGCCCTCATTAATGCCCTTGAAACAAGGCCTGAGGAAGACCTGACACTGGAATTTGTGAGAGGCAGACTTCTGGATGAATTTCAGCACAGAAAGGAGGTCATGGAGGACAGTATAAGTAAGAATGGAGAAGCCACACAGAAAACTGCAGGTGACAAGGTGCACAAGAAGGAAACAAAAGCATGTTTCCAGTGCAAGAAAGAGGGACATCTAAAGAAAGCCTGCTCCACATGGAAGGCAGAACAAGAGAAACTACAAGGAAAGTCTCTACAAGCACCTAAGCAAAAGGCAAAGGCTACAATTAGTGACACAGAACAATGGAGCGGATGCTTCAAAACATCACAGTGTAACTCATCCCAGGGCTGGTGCGTTGACTCTAGTGCAACCAGTTATATGACAAGTGATAGAAACTTTTTCACAGAACTGGACTTAAGTAATAAGGAAAAGATCTATCTTGCAAATGGAAGCAGTATAACTGCAGAGGGAATTGGACAAGGATTTCCAAACTGTACCAAGACAGATGGGGACATCCTTGCTATTCCAGTAAAAGATGTGCTATATGTCCCTGACTTGGAAGTTGGTCTCTTATCGGTTAAGCAGATGGCAAGCAAAGGACTCACCATTAAGTTCCAAGGCACTGAGTGCACAATCCAAGAGGGGATAAAAACTCTGGCCAGAGCAATTGCAGAGGAACACCTGTATTGCTTAAGCAAAGCAATAGAGTAGGGCTGTGTACAAAACTGGTTTGGCCTGTTTGGTTCAAATTCAAACCCAATTCGAACCAGGGTGGGTAGCTTCAGTTTTGGTTTTGCTTAAACTCCCCTCCCCCTTGGTTCAGATCAAATTTGAACCCAACTTGAACCAGTTCTAAAAGGTTCTGCATAGGGTATAATGGGGTTTTGAAATGGGCCATTATTCCCTATGCAGAGCATCTAAGGGCACAAAAGTGGGGTGGGTGGTGGGCACCAAAGTGGGCTTGAGTGCATGGCAGGTATGGCCACAACTCCCCCCATGAGCCCCAAACCACTGAGGTTCATGGTTTATTCTTTATAAATTTTTTTAAAAAAATTCAGCCTGTTTCAATGCAATAAACAGTGTGCAACCTTAATTGCTGTGAACTTGGAGTTCAGAGTTCACAGCAATTAAGGTCACACACTGTTCTACTTATGAATGGGGGTGGGACTCCTATTCATTGCATTGAAACAGGCTAAAATCTTAAAATATATATTAAAAAATAAATCACAAACCATTAAACCATGAAAGCCTCAACTTCCAGCAACTTCTGAATGTAACCTAACTGGATATGTGGATGCAGATTGGGCTGGAGACAGAACTGATAGAAAATCTACCAGTGATTATCTGTTTTTGCTTGGAGGGGGACTCATCAGTTAGGCCAGCAGAAAACAAGCTTCAGTAGCACTTTCTTCTACAGAAGTGGAATACATCACAAACTGGGAGAGTTAACCTTAGAACCAAGCATATAGATGTAAAGTATCTCTTCCTGAAAGACTTACAGGAACAAGGACTCCTAGACCTTCAGTATTGTCCAACTGAGAACATGATGGTGGACATTCTTACAAAGTCTTTGGTCAGAGAAAGGCATTGTAGGCTCTCAAGGGTAATGAACTTGGTGGGCTAATGCTTCAGCATTTGAAAAGGGGTGTTGGGATATTCAACAGCTGTAGCCTAATTTAAAGTGCATAGTTTGCATGTAATCTGCTATGAAGCCAGAGGAGCATTGTAGTTTCCTCTGTACTGTTTGTGTGGGCTAGGGGTTTCTACTCTCCTTCCTATTCCCATGTGTGAGTCAGCAAGTTCTGTACTGACCTCTAAGTGTTTGTCTCACAAGTAAAGTTGTCCTAAACTTTGCACTGGTGTTTGTTCTGAAAACCACACAGACAGCTCACATTCTGCAACAGTAAGGACCTTTTCTCCTCTTTTTTTTTTAAGCTCCCACTCCCTGATCTCAAACCATGCTCAGACTGTGGTTTGTGCATACCCCTAGGGCTGCAGCCTTTATGTTTTCCACATCATGGAGAGTTTAAATTTTCAATTGGTCTTCCCAACATGGCAAATACCAGATCTCAACTCACAGTGATGGCATGCTTTAAAACTAAAGTGTCTCCACTGTTTTAAAATAATGGAGAAATGGTGACCTTGTGGTGATGATTTTATTATACCAAAAGATTGTGTAAGGGTGGGGTCTAAGTACCATCTTGAGGGATGCTAGGCAGTCCAAATGAATGGTATATATGCTATAGAACTACTTTCCCCATGCTATACCTAGGTGCATAGGGATAGCAGGAGCACTGGACAGTTTCTAGCGACATACAAACACATATTTATTGAAGTTGTGACCTCATTCCTATGCCAACAAACTCATATTCATATTGTAGAACAGTGCTGAACACTACCACCATAACTGGTTGAACAGTGCTTTTTTTCAGTGTTCCTTGTAAATGTAACCCCTTTTTGCAAAAACCAAGAGCAGCAGCATATTTGTGGGGGCTTTCAGGACCAGTAGCCTTGAGCGTGATCTACGTCTACTATGATGAATGTTTATATACTGCTTTTCAACAAAAGTTTTCAAACCAGTTTACATAGAAAAAATAGTAATAACTAAAGCTGGCTTCCAGTCTCCAAAGGGCTCACATCTAAAAAGAAACAGAAGGTAGACAACAGCAACAACCATTGGTGGGATGCTGTGCGGGGTTGGATAGGGCTAGTTGCTCTCCCCCTGATAAATATAAGAGAATCATCAGTTTAAAATGTGGTTCTTTGCTTATTTAGATTATTGTCTATGTCATCGTGGAGATCTGGTTTTATAGTTTATAATTCTGCAAAATAACAAATACAAAGGGAAGATATAAAATAGGTTGCCAACTCTGAGTGAAGATATCCCTGAAGACCTTTCTCCCAATATTTCCCTCAGTATTTTTCACAATATCCAGTGGGTACTACAGCCTAACACTCATACAATTAATCAGCTAAACGGGAATCTGCATTAATTATCTCAACAATTAGTTTCGATTTGCCAGACTTTCCTGACAAATGCTCCTTCTTTTGGTCAGGTCTACATATCCCTGTTTTGAATTATTTTATACTTCCTACCAGAAGTAGTTCTCAGCACTTTCCATTCTGCTGTTTTCAGGTTTTTCACACCTGAATGTAGAAAGAGTGAAGTACAACTTTGTAAAAGTCTCAGGTTACAATGAGCAATGTTGTGAAAATTCCTGTGCTAGGGAATAGCCTACTATGCTTTCTTTAAACCTTTCATTATGAACTATTTACCTCAGAGGAAAAAGAAAGTCTCAAAGATGATCTCATGCTCTTTTGTCAAAAAGGCTTCTCCTCTGTTCTTAAGACAATTAACCTGCAGTGATTTTCTCTGTAATTCAGATGACATGCTCTTGAAGTAATGCTGTGACTCTGCAGTAGCTCATGAATCTGTTTAATGTATTATTTATGCTGGTGTAGTTCTGACAGTGTGAGCATGGAATAAACAAGAAAAATTCAGACTATTTTCTATGTTCTCATTTTCCTTTTTCATACAACACAGATATAATGCCTTCTCATCATAGCATTCAAGAACACAGAATCAATCTATTGTAATATGTGTTTGAAAAGAGCCTATGTTTTCAGTGTGGATATGGGAAACCCCTGCTAAGTTTCCTAGGATTTCCCAGAATACAGTTTGACAACTGCTGCCAGACTTCAGCTGCATTGGCACATAATGGGGACGTGCAAATGCACGGTTTCCTTATCATTATGTCAGAATGTGTGCAACTCCAGTGCCAACCTTAGTGCAACATGAGGTTGCACTCGGGAGACTCCAGTTTGAACCCTATGTTTGTAGTGAGTTTTGCTGCTCCAAACTGAGGATCAAGGGAGCCTCCATTCCAATCGAATGCAGCACTGGAGGCTGCATTCAGCCAGACTGGTGATGAGGGATGAAGATCCTCCCTCCCTGATTGGCTGTGTGGGCTACCCTTCAGTCAAGCCCACACAGCCTTCTCCCTCGTCTGTCTGCAGTCTTACTGACTGCAGAGAGGACGGTCTCCAACATGCCCAAATTCAGGCAGGAGAGCAGGGGGAGGGGGTGCGGAACCACGGGTCCATTGTAACCACGATTCTGCATTACATGTGAATGAGGCCTCCATTTTGTCACTTGAAAGCATATGAAGTGGTTTACATCTCCTCAAAGAGGAGTGGTCCATCTCAAGAGCTACTTTCCATTCTTTCGGGTTTAGGACCATAAAGCAATAACAGTACCTTTGAGGTCAAAGCAGTTGTTCAGTTTATTGCCACGAATGACAGCAGAAGCACAGGTTAAGGGCATTTCTTTATTACTGCTATCATTGTTCTTGATATTCTTTTCCTTTTTGTTATTTCAGTGAAACGACCCTGGTAATTCTCCTCCTAAATTTCACATTGTGCTTTAGGAGTACTGAGGATCTTGCCAGCCCTTTTAATGAAATAATTTTCAAAACTGAATCTTGATGTCATCAGTTCAGTTTTACAATAAATATATTCCTGTGGTTAAGTTGTGATTACTTCACACATATAAGGATGCTTACATCTCCAGAGTCTATAGGATGTGTAATAATCATACTTAGTCAATGTTGTTAAATTCTGTTATATCTGTGGTGTTATTTGGAATGAAGTTGTTAATTCTAAATGATTTTATTTTTGTAATTCTGGCCATTGGCTGTACTAATAAAGACTGAATCATACTTAGAAGGATCACATTTCAACTGATCCCTTTCTAGTCCTCCTTTTTAAAAAAACAACAACCTGTTGGGCTGTCAGATCCTGCTTAATTTAAGGCACATCTCTTTTTATTGAGGCTGGTGAGTTTCCATATGTAAAATGCCTTGTTCTGCTCTCATAAGCCAGCCTGCCTGGAAGTCCAAGTAACCACTGACGTATCTCAACCTTCTGTACTGTTTGTGGGATCTTCCAGACTTGGGTGTTCTTCAGATTGGGAACCATCTATACACTATTCCAGAATAATTGGAACGTAAGTCTGGACATGCTTTTGGTAAGCCAGGACACTCCTTCCTGGACCTTGCCTGTCCTGCATTGACCCACATAATAACTTTATTTGCATCTGTGTGTGTTTCCGTGAGAGAGGGAGATATGTTGTTCAGAGGTTCTAGTCTTTGTCAAGCAGGCCTCAGTTCATTGAGGGATGGCAGGTAAGGAGCAACAGAGCCTCTGCTTCCCTTCCAACTCCCTCAGCCTGCTCCTTTTCTAGGAGCCAAGCTGCCAGCTGACTTCCATCATAGGGATTGAACCTGGAACATTGAACATATGAGTAAAGTAAAGTGTGCCGTCGAGTCAGTGTGGACTCCTGGTGACCACAGAGCCCTGTGGTTGTCTTTGGCAGAATACAGGAGGGGTTTACCATTGCCATCTCCTGTGCAGTATGAGATAATCCCTTTCAGCATTTTCCTATATCGCTGCTGCCTGATATAGGTGTTTCCCATAGTCTGGGAAACATACCAGCAGTGAAGCTGCCTTTTAATGAGTCAGACTGTTGGTCCATCTAGCTCAGTGTTGTTTATCTTGACCAGCAAAACCTCTCCAAGGTTTCAGGCAGAGGTCTTTCTCAGTGCCTTCTACAGATATCCTTTTAAATTGGAGATGCCAGAGATTGAACCCCAAACTACCTTTGTGCAAATATTGTGCTCTATCACTGAATTATGGCCTCTCCCTTTTGGGCCAGTTTAGGCCTTCACCCCATTTATATATGCTATCTTCCATTAATGTAGTACAAGAGGGAAAACGACTAGTACTTGCCCTCAAAATCTTTTTTGAGTCAAAATGGTAAGTCATAATTAGCTCCATTGGTGGGGGGAAAGTCCTTTCTGATTTGCAGTCTTGACAGTCCTCCACCGGGCTGATATGTCCACATCCAAAAGTATGATGAATGATTACATTGTCCCAAACTGGTATACACTTACTTTGGGGATGCTCATTCTGGAAAGTTGTCTTGAAAACGATAGGCATGGCTATGAATATTAACTCTGTATATACAGCAGAAAGGTCTCAGTTTTTCTGCTTCTATTTATCTTTTTAATTTTGTGTGTGTAGTGTTTTCTGGTTTTTACTGTTTAACTGATTTTAAGGTTTTAAATGTGATTTTTTTAAATGAAAGGTTATTGTATTTTAACTTTTGTAAACTGCCCTGGGATGTCTTATGAAAGGCAATATGAAAACCAACCAATCAATCAATTGTAATATTAGGGATAATGCCAAATGAATGAAAACTGTCCAGATATTAAAAGGCATGATTTCTTCGAGCTTTGAACAAAGTGTCAAAAACTTCACAATCGGAAACTAAAAGCATTTGCTGTGGAGGAGTGGATAACTGATTTGCTGATCTTGGTGGCACATGAAAAAAAATTATTTCAAGAGAGAAAGTGATGATGTATTCCAGGAAATGTGGAAAAATTTCTTATATGTATTTTAATTGTTGTCTCATGTGGAGGCTGTCAGAACATTTATCTCTTTTGTCTTTCTCTTTTATAATTATTGGGGGTAATTGATATTGTGGTTATTAATTAATTCATTTCTGGACCTGATGTGGGTATAAATTGAGAAACCTACCCCCCACCCCCACTAAACAACCACCACCACCTGCCTGAAACCTTGGAGAACCACTGCTGGCCAAGGTAGACAACACTGAGCTAGATGGACCAATCACCAACCACTCACTATAAGGCAGCTTCATATGAACAGTTCTAAGAAGTTGGGAGGGTGAGGTTAAATTAATGTATTATTACTATGGTTGTTTTATTGTACATTGCATTATTTTAAATGCGAACTTATGGAAATGTATGTTTACTAAATTATTAGTAACAAAAACAATTATTGTATATGTGGGTGAAACAGGAAATTTAAAAACAATGAGCCCATTCACTTCTCAGCAAGATGTAAGAGGAAAGGTCGCCTCTATAAAGATTGTAAGTCTAAACAGGAGATAAGTTGAATTAATGTGTTCTCTGATGAAGGATCACCCGAAATGGGTTTAAGAATCCCAGGTTAACCCATAAGGACTTTCCCAAGGACTTTCTCACAGGACCTTCTTCAATCTGGCAAGAAATTTCAGTCTCCTTTTGTGATGCTATTTTTTACATGCATGCTCAGACATCATTTATTATATCAACACCTCACTTTATTTGGAATTGCCATCTACGTTAGAGCATTTACTACTCTTCATATGGACTTATATACACTCATTTGAAGTATGTTCATGTGTTTGTTTTGCTATGATTGTTGATTTATTATTAGAGTTCAAACATTTGGGTATATGCATGTGTAGAATTTGGTGCTAGACCACTGGTACTTGTTCCAGTTTTCTGGATTATTGATTGATACGGTTTCATTCTAATATAGCATCTTGAACTTGTTTCACGGATATAAGTGCCCTTTCCCCTCCATATGAATTTCTGGTTACTTTTCCAGCATTAGTAGGGGTTCCGCTACCATTAGCAATTTTTCTGATCCCTGAGCATTTACCTTTGCACGGTGCTTTTTTATCCCACTTCTCCCATTTGGCGTGCATCCCGCTTTTTTGCCATTCACACGACTGGGCAGGTGACAGGGTGGGCAGTGGGGAAAGGGAGAGTTCAGCCTACTTCCCCCCAGATGATCACGCTAGATCCTTTCAGTGTGCAAGTCACTCACCCACCCAACTTGCATTGCTGGGAGCAGCGCAGAGCAACAAAGGCTGGAACACGTTTTCCTGGCCTCCGCATATCCCACAAGGCAATGCATCTCTGTCAGACGTGTGCTCTAGGCACCCTTCTCTGTGTCTCCTCAACTCCTTGGAGCCAAGGAGACTCACATGCCCGGCAGTTGGGTTAAGGGAGCACTTGCTTCCTTAACCTTGGCTAAGAGCTGGGCTTGGGAGCAGGGTTTGGCTGGGCGGGAGTGCGGGGATCCATGTGGAGCTAGGCTGCTCATGAAAACAGCCTCAATGTCATTCTTTCATTGTATTCCTCAAGTTAAGATTAAAAGAAATTTCAGTTTGGTTCAGAGTTCTTCTCTGTTTGCAAATCTAGGCCAGACTTCATCCAGTTTTCGGTGGTGGCTCATAACCACCATTTAAAGTAAGCATGAACTCTCTCACACTGGTGAAATTAAATCCAAGAAATTTGGAAAGTATTCACACACAGTATATGCATTCCTAATTATTCAACACAATGGATAACCAAATCAGTACTGATATCAGTTTAAGCCCTTCTTCAAATTACCTCTACAGCATACTTTTCTAATTTCAAATGAATATGGAGCCCCTTTGAGACTGCTTATTAGGGGGCTGATGGAGCTCACTTTTTCTTGTTAATTATGATTTTTTTTACTGCTTCGTTGCTGGAAAAGAACAAGCAGGAGAAGCCTGTTCTGATCTCCCTCGGCTTGCAGTTGAGGCATTGGATACTGTTTCCCTGTTCTTTCTCACAGTGTGATCCAAATGTCATATGGAAAAAGGGAATGATGCTTGACTGAAAAAGTAGATGTAGCTAGTGGGGGTCGTTGCTAAAGAAGAAATGTCAAAATTAACTGTGGGCAATGAGCACAGCAGCTACTTGTGCCAGTGTTAGAAAAAGACAACAGTAAGTTTCAAAAAAAGGGAAAATTCTAGCTCTTCTGTGGAGAAGCTAGATCTGGTCACATAAGACTAAATAGGCACCTGAAGCTGAATGTAGGGCTACAATGGCTCTCCCAATGGAGCAATTCTTTTGCACTGCCAGAGAATGATAGCTTTCCAGTGAGCACAAAGCCACAGACCGGACATAGTGGAAAGGAGAGATAAGAGAAGGGCCAAGGCCCACTGCCTAGAAGCAGAAGTGAGAAATAAATGGTGAATACAGGAGCGTGAATGCCCATTGGGAGAATTATATCTAATGGTGCTGGCAGTATGAGTCTAGTATTCCATTATAAGCAAACATAATCCTGCAGAGCTGTGTCCTGCATCTATATGCACATACAGTTGGAGGTGTTGCCCCAGTCCTCATATCTGCAGCTGTCCTTGGCACCTGTCCAGTATTTATGATAATGTCTTCTGATCTTACACTGTAATATGAAATATTATTGACAATGAATATGCATGATATTCTATCTTCCACATAATATTTGTCCCGCTTTGGAAAGTTTATACTGTATGTCTAGCTAAGTACATCAAATAAGAGAATTCCGTTATTTAAAATGTAGGTCGATCTAGATCAAATGAAAGTACTTTGTTAGTAAGGCAAAGTTTCAAAAAGTGAGTTATTGTCTGTGATATTAATAACAAAACTCAATCAATTGCATAAGAGATGTTTTCCATCAAACCAGCAACTTTCAAGTGAGTGGCTTGATTATTTTATCAATTACTACAGCAAATAAGAACATAAGAACCGCCCTGCTGGATCAGGCCCAAGGCCCATCTAGTCCAACATCCTGTTTCACACAGAGGCCCACCAGATGCCGCTGTGAAGCCCACAGGCAGGAGCTGAAGGCACACCCTCTCTCCTGCTGTTACTCCCCTGCAACTGATATTCAGAGACATCCTGCCTTTGAGACTGAAGGTGGCCTATAGCCCTCAGATTATTAGCCGTTGATATACCTCTCCTCCATGAAGTTATCCAAACCCCTCTTAAAGCCATCCAGGTTGTTGGCTGTCACCACATCTTGTGGCAGAGAATTCTACAAGTTGATTAGCAATAGCACTAGCAATAGCACTTACATTTATATACCGCTCTATAGCCAGAGCTCTCTAAGCGGTTTACAATGATTTAGCATGTTGCCGCCAACATTCTGGGTACTCATTGTGTTATGCATTGTGTGAAAAAGTACTTCCTTTTGTTGGTTCTAAATTTCTTGACAATCAATTTCATGGGATGACGCCTGGTTCTAGTGTAATGCAAGAGTGAGAAAAATTTCTCTCTATCCACTTTCTCCACACCATGTATGATTTTATTGACCTCTATCATATCTCCCCACAGTTGTCTTTTTTCTAAACTAAAAAGCCCCAGGTATTGTAGCCTTGCCTCATAAGGAAGCTGCTCTTAGCCTCTGATCATCTTGGTTGTCCTCGGCTGCACTTTTTCCATTCTTCAGTTACAGTGGATTGATGTGTGTCAGGAGCTGTCCAGCTGAAAGCTCTCCCATGGCTTTGTGGAGCAATTGACCTGGCTGGAAAGAAGCAAAACCGGTCCGGAAGTCACAGCAGAAATCAGGGGTCATCATCCTTGGCCCATAACCTTTGTGTGTTGGTGGTGTCTCTTGAGGACCTTATGTCTGGAGCTGACCTGCCAGAAATTATGGAGGACCATTACTGCCAAGACGTGGATATACACAGGGAAATATATTCTTTGGATTAATACATTAATCTCCTGCATCGGTTGGACTTCAGTTTGCATTTGCTTTGTGGTGCACCCCTTTTGGTGTGTTCCATCTTGTAAGGATGCCTGTTATATTTTTTTAAATAAAGAAAATATTACAAAGATACATTGACTCTTCAATGCTATTTTTCACTTATCTATAGGAAAATAAAACGGCTAGTTCTGTCCTTGGACTTCCTAACTGCTCAGAAACCATATTTTCACCCCATGAGGGGCACCATTTGGATTTTCTGCCTCAGGTAACACAATATCTCAAGCCTTCTTTGCAACAATAATCTCTTGCTCTCCTCTAGTATGCTTTACCTACATACTAGGTCTGCAATGGGCTTTTTGCCCCATGGGGCAGCTCCACATCATAGGGCTCCAGTAGCTGCATAACTACACTCTGGAAAGGGCTATAGTAGTGCAACAATTTTTTTTAACTGCCTCTTTAATTTACAGCAGTATTCCACCTTCTCTTTTCAGGTTCTTCCTCACCTCCAGCTTGACTCATTTTGGCTTCATGGCCATCCTCCTTGATGACTAAAGAGAGGCCATCATCCTGGAGAGTGGAGGGCAACCAACCTCCCCTTTCCTGCCAAATGCCAGCCTATATTGCTCTGTAGTGCAGGCCTGGCATCTGCCTCCGTCCCAGTTCTCAGCCTGTCTCATTGTCAGGGATGTTGAGTCTGGCCCTGTGCTTGGGTCCTACTGGACCAGGTGTGGCCAGGTCACAGCCCTACATAGGATTTCCTCTGGGTCCCACTTCCCAAATGACTTGTGGAGCTCCTCCTTTCTGATCATTCTGTAGGCTCCTTGGATCTCAGTCAGTCATGGCAGTCTCTAATGCTTGGCAGGGCTCACATGGTTACAATTAGAAACAGGACATTATATATACAAAATTAGCAAGATGTTCTAACCTAGAAACAATGTACTTTGATAGGTCTATTTAGCATTCTGGGAATTTTATTTAAGACTACTGGTCATATGCCATTAGATTACCAATATGAAAATGTTTACAAGTAGATCTATTATAATAACCATGGAAAGTACAAGAAAATACCGAGGATGCTGCATCCATTTGTCTTAGGTAAAAGTGCAAGTTTCCAATCCAGCTCCATTAATGTCTTTCTGAATGAAACAGAGCTTGAAAAATGTGCCGAACATTTTCTGCTGCACAGTAAAATGCCTTTGCTTCCATTTAATTCCATTCAGGGTTATTTACAATAACACGACTTTCATTTGTCCATAAATCCTTACCTGGGACATTCTTTTCCCAAATTGCTTTATTAATCCTTGGTTATTATTAATTAGAAATGGAACAAACTGCACAATCATTTCCTTAACTCTGGCCGACAGCTGGGCTTTAATAGACTACAAAGCATGATGCTAGTTAGTGGAATTCATTTTCCTTTTGCATTAACTGTGTCATGTGATGGCGTCAGCCAGGAAAAGGAGGACATATTTCCCAGTGTCATTTTTAACTGTGGAAGCCATGCTTTATGGTAGCTCTAATGAATTAGGACCTATGGCTGGTGCTTAAATAATGCAGACAGTCAAAACAGCTTTGTGTTGGCAATTACTCAGTTTTTCCTTTCCACGTCCCCTTCTGTAGCTATTAGTTTACCCGTCTGCTACAGACCAAATTGGGCCCTCTCCTCTGATGTATGATGTGGCATCCACAGTCTAGGCCACGTGTGACACAAATCAAACCATTTCTCTGCAGTAGATATCGATTGGGCATTGTGTTTGCACTTAACACTGCAAGATCTCAGGTAATTGCTTAGTTCAGGGAGAACCCAGTCTTTCCCTTGACTGGTGCAATATCTTCAGTGCAGTTAATAACAATGTTCTGTCCACTTCATTTTATTCACTAGCCTGCCGAGCTTGATTAACTGTTATGCTAAGCATGCTATAGGGTACAGCCCCAGCCAGATTGGGGGCATAGGCTCTAATGTAATTGTCTTTGACTGTGGAGAAGTTATCTATCCTGTTTCTTGCTCTGGGTTCCTTTAGCTCAGGCCTGCTCAGCTTTGCCCCCCCCCCCAGCTGTTTTTGAACTACAGCTCCCATAATCCCCAGCCACAGAGGCCAATATCCAGGGATTATGGGAAATGTAGGCCAACATCTGCAGGAGGGCCGAAGTTGAGCAGCCCTGCTTTACATTTTCAGCAGCCTGGAATACCTTGCCTTTGGCTTGTCATGTGACAGGAAAGCAGCAGCCCATATCCCTGTGATGGGGCCATGGCTCATCAGTAGAGCATCTGCTTTGCATGTAGAATGTCTCAGGTTCAGTTCCTGGCATCCTCAGGTAGGGCCAGAAAGTAGGGGTGTGTATTTCATTTTGGATACAAAACGTTTTGTGCCCCAAACAGGCCATTTTGGCTGTTTTGTAGCCAAAACGAAACACCCACTGCTCAAAACAGAAAATTTTGTAGCAAAAACAACGTCTCTGTTTTGGAAGCAAAATGTTTTGTTTTTTCAGCTGTTTTGGAACTCCATTTTGCATTCACGAAAAGTCTTTCTCCTTCAGTCTCCATTTTGAGTTTTGACATCTGTTTGAATTTCCGGCCCTTCCAGCCTGCAGTTTAGCCAGCGAAAGCATGGACTGATATGCTGGCAATTGCCTCCTTATTCCTTTTAAGGAAATTTAAGGGTAAAATTTACCCTCATTGGCCAGTGGGGCAGTGTGCACACTGTGTGGGGCAGTATGGATTTCATTGTTGTTGTTTCACATTGTTGTGTGTAGATCAATTGCATTTCTGGAGGGGGGATGTGGATGTGAATGACCTTTGGAAATCTGCCTGGTTCTTTGCAAAGCTCAGCTGTTGATGATGTGTGATGATGTTATTTGGGGTGAATTCAAGGCAGAAAAGGGGCTTTGGGGCAGAAGAGTGGGTCAGGTGGTAGTGCCCCAATAGGTGCCTGCTGCCACCCAGATTCCAAAGGAATTGGGAAAAGGGCTGATTTTTAAAGAATTTCTGAAGTTGACATGTCTTTGGGGCAGTTTCGGGGCAGAAAGGGGGCCTGAGGGGCAAAACAGTGGGTTGGGTGGCAGTGCCCCAAGGGGTGCCTGCCACAACCCAGATTCCAAAGGGGCAGATTCCAAAGGGGCAACCCAGATTCCAAAGGGGCAAAGGGCTGATTTCTTAGGAATTGTTGAAGTTTAAGCATCTTTAAGGTCCCCCCCCCCAAGGGAATAATGAAGGTTTCAGCAGACCCATAACTCCACCTGGGGGGCACTGGGGTGGCCAGAAGCAAGTGGTGGTCTAGTGCACATAGGGTGCCAACCACCCCCATGAGTTGCTAACCCATGGGGTGCTGGGTTCTATTGTTTCTGATGTGTTCTGAGTGTTCTGAGTGTAGATTTTCTGGTAGCATATGAAATTTTCAATGACAAACCATGAATCCACTCTCATATGCTACCAGAGAATCTACACTCAAAACATCTCAGAAACAACAGAACTTAGTACCCCATGGGTAAGCGTAAACTCCATTAAATCTTTAAAAATCAGCCCTATGCCCAATTCCTTTGAAATAATTCTGGAAGCTTCCTTGCCCCCACTGGGCACTACCACCCACCCTGCTCTGCTCTGGGCCACCCCTTTCCTCCTGATGTGAAGCTATACTTTTGTTGAAACCGCCATTATTCCCTATGGGAAAAATCTTAAACTTCAAAAATTCACCAAAACCCAGCCCTTTGCCCAATTCCTCTGAAATTTGGGTATTAGCTTCCACCTATTGGGCACTACAACCCCCACCCACTAGTTTTGCCCTGGGGCCATTTTTAAAAATCCAAAACATTTCAGATTTGGATTTTAGCAATTTCGAACAAAGAACAAAATGGGGGTGTTTCAGATTCGGGCCAAAAACAAAACGGGGGGGGGGAGCACAACCCTACCGGAAAGGATTCTTGTCTGAAAGAGAACTGCTGCGAGTCAGTGTTGGCAATACTGAACTAGGTGGATCAATGGTCTGACTTGGTATAAGGCAGTTTCCTATGTTTCTATTTCCCTAGCAAGAGAAAGGTGGTCTTATTACATGGATGGGTTAACAACAGTTCACTCAGCATACCATTGAGGTTTTCACAGATGGAAATAAGGAATATAGCCCTTTGCAGAAAGAAGCGCTGCTCCTCTGCAGGATCAATGAAAAGGGTGTGGGGGAAGCAGCATTGTGGCAGCTGCAGGCTCCACCCCAAACAACACCTGTTCTGTGCAGCCTGTGGCATTTTCCTGCTTGAAGCAGAGTACTAAATGGAACCTTAAATTGAACCCTTTTAGAGTACTAAATGGAACCCTGCCCTTCTCTCTCTCTCTCTTTGTCCTCTTAAAACCACCCGCTCAATTACTTTTGTCTTTCAGATTTCTCCCTTTCCTTCCTTTTCTATTAGGCAGGGAAGAGGAACAGCAGCAGCAAGGTGACATTTCACCTTCCCAGTCATGGTGCTGGTGGTGCTGAATGGGCTGCCATGCCACCCGTGAGAACAGGTCTACAATCTGCTACTTGCCATCCTGCTTCATGGTAGGGCTGGCTTGTGCATGTTAATTGAATTCTGGATGGGACCACTGCACTGACAGGTATCTGTGTAGACAGAACCTCACGAATTGATTACAGTCGTCCCTCTCCAACCACAGGTTTCCCAATCACGGATTGGGAAACCTGTCAGAGGAGAGCTGGTCTTGTGGGAGCAAGCATGACTTGTCCCCATAGCTAAGCAGGGTCTGCCCTGGTTGCATCTGAATGGGAGACTTGATGTGTGAGCACTACAAGATATTCCCTTCAGGGGATGGAGCCGCTCTGGGAAGAGAAGAAGGTTTCAAGTTCCCTCCCTGGCTTCTCCAAGATAGGGCTGAGAGAGATTCCTGCCTGCAACCTTGGAGAAGCCACTGCCAGTCTGTGAAGGCAATACTAAGCTAGATAGACCAATGGTCTGACTCAGTATATGGCAGCTGCCTATGTTCCTATGTTCCTATGATTTGAGTATCTGCAACTGGGAAATTGTCACTGGTCTCGCCAACTGCAACCTGAGTATCTGCGGGGTTGGGTGGGGGTCAGGGGGTGATTTCCAGGGGTTGGGGGGTCATTTATGGGGGTCATTTCCAGGGGTGAGGGGTGATTTTGGGTGGTCAGGGGGGAGATTCTTTCTGTTTTTTACATTGTTTTTCTGCTCTTCCGTGACTGTGATTCCCCTAACCCCCTGTTTCCATTGCTTTCCTATGGCTCATCTTCCATGAATTAGCCAACTGTGAGGTTTTCAGGAATGGAAACCTTGCAGTTGGCAAGGGATGACGGTACATAGATTTGGGGTCTCTGTTGAACTATGCAGAGAAAGCACACAGACTGGGGTGGAGCCTGACACCATGATGTTACCCCTCCCCTGCAACTCATTGAATGCACAAAGAAGCAGCAGCATAATGTGTGGAATGCATACCATAGTGTAGCTTCTTAGAGTTTCCTGCAGTACTCCAGATCCCAGTAGCCTGTGCAGCAGAGACAGGAAGTGGCAGCAGAGATAGAAAGTACCAGCAGAAACAAAGTCACAGAGACAGAGAATGGTAGGAAACAAAAGGCTTAGTACATAAAGTTATTAATTAATGACTTTAGTATAATTTACACCCCTGGAGCTATTTGTTAGATTAAACAAGGGAGAACACAACACATACATTCATGTCTGTTCTCACAAAGGGCACTCTGCCTCTGCCCTCCTTAACCCTTTCCTTAAGCTGCTGAATTTATAGGCCTCTTTCCGAAGACGCGGCAACCCTCAGTTACATACCTGAGGTCAGCACTTGGCAATTAGGGATGTGCAAACTGATTCAAATTTGAATGGATTCAATTCAAATCTGGGTGATTTGAATTCAAATTGAATCACCTCTTAAAAGGGTAATTTGATTTGAATTCAAATCAGAGTTTTGAAATTTGATTCAGATTGTTTCAGGAGCTGTTTGGCACCATTAAAAAACCATTCAGGTCCCCTGGTTGTTTAAAAAAGGCACCAAAACAGGGTCAAATTGATTTGAATTCAATTTGGATTTGATTGGAATGATTGGACCAGATTCAAGTTTGATTCAAATTCAAACCAAATATTTGGAATTCAAAATGAATTGAAAAATTCATTTCGTGCACATCTCTATCGATTATGCTCGTTGTCCAAATGTGGGGAACCCCCACAACTGCAGTTCCATTGCCACCTCCAAATCACAGACTGAACCCTGGGCAGGTTGCTGGAACCCATTATGCTGGCTGAATGCAGCAACCTGGACTTGTGCTGAAGCTCCTCCCGCAAGCACGCCCTCCCTCATTTCACAACCAATCATTGCTGGGTGAGTGATGTGCTCATAAGAGGAGGGGGAATTCTGGCAGAGGCAATGAAACTGCAGCTGCCAGATTGTCTGTGGCATTATTCTTGGCTTCTGAGGGTAACGTCAGGTGAGCCTACCCATGGTTTTGCTTGTCATCTGAATTGGGCTATAAACTCAGAAGACCTGTTTAGATATATTATACTTGGGTTGCAGGGGAGTAACAGCAGGAGAGAGGGCACGCCCTCAACTCCTGCCTGTGGCTTCCAGTGGCATCTGGTGGGCCACTGTGTGAAACAGGATGCTGGACTAGATGGGCCTTGGGCCTGATCCTGCAGGGCTGTTCTTATGTTCTTACTGTATGTCCCAAGAGCCCACAGAAAATGAGAGTCTTCCATCTAGCTCCACCCCTTGCACCAACACAGTCTACAGCCACATCCCCAACTCTTCATGAGTACAATAATGCCTGAGCAGGGCTGTAATGGATCTGATTATAACAGTTGTGCTCAAACATTTACAATCCATAGAAGCAGCCCTGGGAGTATAGAAGGGAAGTAGCGCCTTTGCATTTAATGTTCATGTACTTACATCTGATGCATGTGCTCAAGCTGCTTCCATTTCCCACTGAGGGTCAAACTAGTCCTGACACTAGATACATCATTTGTGCTTGTGCTCCCCCTGCCCTATGTAATTAAAACAGTTGCTATAATTAAGTAGCTATAATTAAGAATTTTTCTTAATTAAAACAGTAGCTAATCAGGATTGGGACTGTGGTGGGCAATGAAGGGGCACTTAAACACTTTCCTCTCACATTGTGGGTTCCAATGAAAATGTCACTCCAAAGCATGCTATACCTCTTGGGAGGGAAACTTCCATTAGCGCAATTGTTTGCAAGAGCTGATCATGGCTGCCACTGGGCTCAGGGGCACTCTCAAATGCCATTGCTACAGAAGTGTCCTGTACAGCAGTTGTTGTCCCTTGCTTAGCCACTCTTTAGGCTTAGATATCCAACCTGCTGATCTGAGCACTCAGGTAAGGGAGTGAGGAATCAAGTGTGTTGGGTGTGTGCATGTAGTGTGTTTGTATGTGCAGTGTGTGTGTGTGAGAGAGCGAGAGAGAGAGAGAGAGAGAGAGAGAGAGAGGAGGGTGTATGGTGGTGGTGGGTGGTGGTGGAGGCATTTAGTACCATTTCAGGCAGCAAAACAACAGGGCCCTCTTGATACCTCTTTACCACATGTCTTGCTGTATGTTTAGGCCAAGCCTCAGTGTACGAGTGTTGGAGGCTGTGAGCCTTGAGCTGCTAAGGACTGGGATTCTCTGAATGCTCAGCCTGGAGACGAAGACCCAGCTATGGGTACTAGTGAGAAGGCACTAGGATTGGCTGGATATTGCAGTGATTCAGAAAGAAGTCATACTTGCAGCCCAGGAGCAGGAGGAAGGGCTTACAAGGGCAGGGTCATCTAGGTTACCTGAGTAGTTCCAAATTAGGGAAATCCCCAGCATCAGCTGAGGTGGTGAAGCTCATACAGTGGGAAATTGCCAAACACCAGACAACTATATCCTGGCGAAATTATGGCCCTGTTCAGATGTAATGCAGAATTGTGAGTCCAATGGACCCACAGTTCCATGCCCCTCTCCCTCGTTTTCCCGTCTGCATTCGGATGACAGATAGAGCTGCCACTCTGCAGTCAGCAAGACTGCAGAGAGGTGGGGGAGCTGGCTGTGCGGGCTTCCTTCTTGTCAGCAGGAGAGCCTGCACAGCCAATCAGGCCAGAGTGAGGGAGGAGCTTCCTCCTTCAACTCTGGTTCCGTGGGACACAAAGTGCAGTGCCAGCATTCGGATGTAATGCACCACAAAACTGGAATAAAGTAGCAAAACTCCACTCTGACCGAAGTTTCAGAGTGGAGTTTGGCGAGGGAAACTGCAGGTCCTTTTTCGCCCTTAACTCTGGTTTGCTGAATTTGGATGTGCAGCTTTGGAAACTGGAGGCGAAGGGACCTTCGGTTTCCTATTTCATCCAAATTGGGCCTATGTCTTTAATGCAGGCCTTGTTGTAAGCTTTATTAATGACCATCAGTGAGGAGGAAGAGAAGTCTTTTGGTGAAGTAATGAGCAGGATACACAAAGGAAGAAGAGGGAGGAAGATGGTGGTGGGGTGATGTTACAGTCTTTCCACTTAAAGCTAATAAAGAGAAATTCAGTAGAACTCTCCTAGTCTTGCTTACGTTCCTCAGGTCAAAATGTCTACCCACAGTCTATTTAACGTGGAACTGCCCCTGTGGTGTGGAAATCCTCATAGGGGAAATTTGGATTGGGCCTGTGGCTATTCAGGAACCCTTTCCTCTGTTTCCACCTGCATATTTGTCTTATTTACTCACTGTGTCTAATAGCAACGTTGAGGAGCAATATTAGTTGAAGAAATGGTGTGAGGGAAAGGGTCGGCCCCCATGCTATGGTCCTTATCAAAATTGAGTTGCTAACGATGCTTCTAATGAATTTAAGCACTCTTAGCAGATCCAGTCATAGACCTCACATGTAGTTTGGCCTTCAGTGTGTAGAACCCATGGCTGACATTCAGAGCAAGAAGCACCAGTGCAGTGAAAGAGCAACCTAGCAGTACTTCCAGATTAAGTGCCCTGGTTGCTCTGAGGAAGCAGCAATTTTTGACACCCTCCGCTTCCCCAGGAAGCCATCTGTGCCACCCAAAAATATGTCCCGGAGGGCTGTGCAACTCTCATGGACATATTTTCAGGTGGAACAGAGGGCTTCCTCGGGAAGGGTGAGGCATTTTTCTTTTATCTTTATTTGGTCAATTGACCAGCAAAACAAACAAATAAAACAGCAGAAGGGGGGAGGCATCAAAATTTGCCCCTTTCCTGGTGCACCAATGCAGTTGATTTAGAGGCCTGTTAGGCTGTTCTCTCACTGCACCGGCACTTCCTTGCCCTGAATGTCAGCCAGTGTTTGATTAGTGAGTTAAATCTGACCAGAGAGATTACTGCTTCTGAGGAGTTTGAAATATCAATGTGAATGCCTGTGTAAGGGAAAAGAGAGACTACCATTCCTAAATGGTGCCCCTGACAAGGGTTGAATTCAAATGATGCTATGTTACGACAGATTTAAATTCCACCATCGCTGTTCTATGACACATGGCAAGCTGATCGGGTGAAGCCACTGATGCTGTGAAAGCTCTAGTCCTTAGCAGGCTGTGGTGTGGCAAGAAATGGAGCTTATAGTAAACAAGTCTGGTGTCAGCTCCTTTGAAACTGGCTAAAAAGATTTTCTATGGGTTACTGAGAGGATTAAATGGATAATGATTAAAAATGACTTGAGGGTGAAAAGTGCTATGTTTTATGAAATGATAATAAAATCATACGGTGAAAATGGTTCATATAATTCTCTTTTTTAATAAGAGGAACTCAGCAGAAGATCTTGCAATCCAAGAAAGAGTCTGGAATATTCAACCAATTACTACAGAAACAAAATATAAAAAAGAATCCCCCGCCCTTATATTATTAAACCAACCTCCAGCTATATAGAGGGGAAAAGTTCTTTCCTCCCTTCCTACATACAGTATTATACTGCCTACTGTAAAGTGTCAAAAGCAGTTAAATTTTCTCTCTTAAAGTATAAAATATATACTATCTCACTTGAAATTTGCTGTTGTTAAATAAAGGATGAGGCTGGCAAATTGAAGGTTATATTTTGTGCCATCAAGAGAAAAAAAAATCTTTTCAATTATAAGAAGGGAATTCTATGAAACAGCTGCAACATTTTTCTGAATTCTTTGTTTTTGCTTGCTTTCCCTTCATGCCTTGAGCAACCAAAAGGATTAATTCTGGGTCTGGGTAGTTATTTAAATATAGTTACTTGCTAAAAATTCTCTGCCAAGATCAGAGAAGGGGGATTAGGATTAAGCTGCTCTAATCAGAAATTTTCTTCTTCTTATAGTGACTTTTTCACTTCAAGGAACTAGTATTAACTCTCTAGGATCTGCAGAAATGTATTATATCAGTGGCTTGTTAACAAAACCTACTTGAAATTATTAATGATTTCCGTAGCAGTTCTGTATGTGTAACCCATACTCCCGTGCTTACTTTGAAGTAAATCTCTCTAGGTTCAATGGGATGCACAGTCCTAATAAGCATGCTCAATATTTTTTACCTCCAGCACTTTTGGGTGAAGTTTGCAGTGCAGTGGGCCTTTCATGTGTGGGGAAAGTTGGATATTTTCATGGGAGGATCGCAATAGTATCCAAAACAGTTTTGGGTCAAGGTTTGGGGGAGTGAGCTGCTTACCAGCAATGAAGTGGCTTTGTTTCAGCATCAAAAATTGAAAACTGGTGAGGGCAACGCTGTTGGGGGTGGGGTTTGGGCTGTGGCGGTGGCAGCAGTGGTGGGAGGCACCTTTAAGGATTAATAAGCAGGTGCTTACCAGTCTTTTGGCAGCAACTACAAGCTGCCGCGTTCTGCCCGTAATCCCACATGGGGTGGCGGTGGTCCGCCCAGCATCTGGCAGGGCAGCGGCATGGCCCTAGACTCTGTGCATGCGTGGAGCCTCCGTGCATGCAAGAAACCTCCACGTGTGCACAGAGACCATGACCATGCCGCTACCCCGCCAGATGCCGGGCGGAGTGCTGGTACCCTGCCGGGGATTGCAGGCAGAGTGCCACAGCTTGTAGGTGCTGCCTAAATGCTGGTAAGCATCTGATTATTAATCCTTAAAGGTGCCTCTCACTGCCACCCCCCCCCCCGGGTGCTGCCCTCACCAGCCACTACTGATTAAAAATACTATTGTCTCTGTGGATGGGAGTGGTAAACCATAGCACTCTCAGTACCCAAAGACAGTGCTCACATGTAGTCAACCACCCCAAAGCAATCCAGGTTGACAATTCAGGCTCACTACCACAAGATCGAGTCACCCTAAGTGGTGCAGAGGGGAAATGTTTGATTAACAAGCAGAAGGTTGTCAGTTCAAATCCCCGCTGGTACTATATCGGGCAGCAGCAATATAGGAAGATGCTGAAAGGCATCATCTCATACTGCATGGGAGGAGGCAATGGTAAACCCCTCCTGTATTCTCCCAAAAGAAAGCCACAAGGCTGTGTGGGCGCCAGGAGTGGAAATCAACTTGACGGCACACTTACCTTTACCACAAGACCTGCCTGCCTGCCTTTTTATTTCGGTACTTCCCCGAACATCAGTCTCTCGGCTGTGTACAAACCATTAAAACAACAATTAAATGATATTTTCTAAAAGTGATACTTTCTAAGAGGCAAAATCTAACTGTTGCAGTTTTGGACTAGCAATCTGAAAGGCAAGACTTATGATAAAGTCTATTTTTACAACACTCCATTTTTTTCAGGGAGCTGTTCAAACTACATGTCAGGAGATATGACTGCTCAGCTCACCTCTGAACCCATGACCAGTGGTGTGTTCTAGTGTAACTCTTACAAAAAATGCTTGTCAGAAAAGATGCAAGACTCACTGATCCAGCAAACAGTTTCGTGTGTGTGTGTGTGTGTGTGTGTGTGTGTGTGTGTAAACATTGCTACAACAGCACTGCTCACAACCTCAAGGGCAAATCTCTTGTATACCTCCCCTTTGCTTTCAACAAAGAAAATATTTATGTTTAGATGCAACATCAATTCTGATTCAAGTGGAGTCCTTGATCAAGTGCATTTTTAAGAGGAATGAGTAGGCTCTCACTTATGGGCTAAATAGACTAGGATGTATTTAGCACTTCTTTTGCAATGTACCATGCCAAGTTTCATGTCTGGAACTGTTTCAAAACTGTATCACATCAGCAACAAGGTGTTTAATGCTTCCCTGTACAATAATTCCAGAATAGCAGCTATGTTAGTTTGTAGCAACAAAAGCAAGAAAGAGTCTTGCAGAATTTTAAAGGTTAACGCATGTAGAGAGTGTGCACACGAGCAGCCCTACCTGGACATGCACAGCCCCGCTTGGGTTGGGCTGCTCCTCTGGAGCTCTGGGATTGGGCCTGATGCTGGTGCTGCCCTGGAGGGTAGTCCAATTTTTTCACCCAGGCTACTACTGAGGTAGAAGGGCGCAAGTGTGCTCTTCTACCCCAGTCCTTGGTCATGTGCATGCTCAGGCTGCCTACAGTCTGAATGTACACAAAGCTGGGCGGCAAGAGTGCCTGGCAGTGGGGGAATCCCCCAATGCACCGAGCTCCTGGTGTGGTGCATTGTGGGATGCTGGAGGACTTCCTCCTCCAACTTCTAGTTCTGCTGCTCACTGCGGCACCAATCCTGTGTTGAACATGTGGTAGAGCCTAATGGGGAGGGCTGATCATGTGCAGGGAGGCAGGGAGGAGCCTAGCTCCTCACCAACCCTCTCCATTTCCATTGTGAGAATTAGAATGATCTTGTAGTGGCATAAACCTTTGTGGCCTGCTTTGTCAGATGCATGAGTTGTTGTTGTTGTGTGTGTATTTATTAATGTGACAGGAGGGGGAGTGAGACATGCATGCTCACACCTCTAATTGTGGAGCTGGCAGACTCAAACTGGCCCATTGAACTTCTCTCTAAAGTAGAGTTAACAACAACAACCCACCACTTTATGGCCTTCACCTATGATGACCAAAAGCTCACATAGAAGCCTGTGAGATGGGCTACTATATGATGGGGGATAAGACTCATTCCCAGCATCTGCTCTACATGTAGGAGGTCCCAGGTTCAGTGTCTGGCAGCATCTCTGGGTAGGGCTGGGAAGACTCTTACCTGAAACCTTGGAGAGATGCTGCCAGTCAGTGTCAGACACTGTGCCTATGCTACCAGTCAGCATAGACAAAAGTTAGATGGACCAATAGTCTCAGTATCAGACAGCTTCCTATGTTCCTATGTAAGCTCAGTTCCTAGATTCACAATGCTTGCTGTTTTACTAAACTAGATAGCCATAACATTATTCACACAGCTCTACCATTATTTCTACTAATGGTGATGCTCTGTGATGCCCTTGCACCCTAGCCCTCTGAGGAATTATAACAAGCTCTCTTTGCCTAGGGCAAACAGCCCTAAAGTCCCTAATGGCCTACTCACCTGTTAACCGCATGAGTTGTTGCATTGTTGTTTTCTACATATAGACACACATTCATGAGTACAGAGACTAAAAGTGTGGGTTAGGGAATGTAGCCTACCAGACTGAGGTCCTGGGCAAGGAACAGCTCCTTGCTGCTTTTGTACCCCTTACCTGGCAGATGAGAATGCAGACAGCCTGTTCAGCAGAGGTCCAGAGAGCAACAGCCAGCCTCAGCCTGACATCAATTCTGCCCACAGCAGTGTTCAAACATAGGGTGCAGTCTAGCTGTTGGAATTTGGGGAGGGGCCATTAAGGACTTTAGAGGAAAGAGGTGAAATTTCCCCTTGCTACCAGATAAGTCCTCCTTCCTCTTCAAGGGCAGGGAGCATATTGAGGCAGCACCCAGCCAAACAAGAGAGGCAAAGGCCCAGCGGCAGTATTCCCTCTAACAAGGATTCCCAGATGTTGTGGACTACATCTCCCAGCATTCCCAGCAGCAATAGCCTTTGCTTAGGGATTCTGGGAGGTGTAGTCAACCACATCTGGGAATCCTTGTTAGAGGGAACAGCGCCCAGCAGGCAGGGAAAAGCCTCAGTAAAGACCTGGGCATCCAGTTTTCCCATTCCTGGGAAGGCACCATGATTTAGAGAGAGGGCTGAAGCAAGCAGCTCCCCTTCAAGATCCAGCACCATACGAGATGACTGCAGGTCAAACCTTCATCTTTGCAACCGCTTCCTTCCTTCTTCCCCTACTTATTCAAGAATCAGAGGACACACCCTGCTGGAAGCTGAATGAGGTTAATTAATTATATTAATTATAGTTAATTAACTATACAGGTTAATTCCAATCTCAGACTCCCTTGCTTTACAGGGTACACATTAGGTGCCTGTTGCACCCCCCCCACACACACACATTTACCAGGAGTTTTTCCAAACTGAATCCAAGTTATGCAAGAGTTGGGTTTGTCCCATTACTAGAGCCCTCTCCAGATGTTATGAGTGCTGCGGCGACTCGCACGTAAAGGAAAAACGTGGAGAGGATGTCCTGCCACCCCACCGTCAATCACCCCCTGGTATCTGACAAATATGCTTACTGCATTGGTTGTCTGAAGCGGGGGGGGGGCACTTAAGCATTTTCAGTTCGATTGAACTCCTCCTTGGTGCCTCCCCTTTCAGACAAACAACACAGGAAACATGTCGGTCGGGTGTGGGGGTGATTGACAACAGGGCTTTCTCCCTGCTTTTGCCCTCTGAAGCATGAGTGTCCAAAGCATCCATAAGGTCTGGAGAGGGTAGAGACATAAGTTTTGGGTGGTATAGAAATATGTAAAATAAATCAATTAAAAATATATATATTGCGGAACACAAATGAAAGCAAGACCCAGTCAAAATAGTAAAATGTCTAGTTGAGTGGGTGTGACCGACTCCAACTGATAAAGCAAGATGCATAGCAGACCTAAGGACCTATAGAGGAAGAATGACTTTCTCTATAGTCAGGCGCAGCCAGTGCGGGCATTGCTGGGTGGCAGGAGGCACCTTTATGCACAAATTAATAGGTGCTTACCTCCACTCTGTTCTGAGCAGCAGTGCGCTGCCTGGCCATCCCTGCAGCAGTGGATCGGCTCTGCCACTCACCTGGCCACTGGTGGGGGATGGGCTCCATGGAAGCCAGGTGAGTGGCGGAGCCGATCCGCTGCTGCAGGGCATGCCGACAGCGCACTGCTGCCTGGAGTAGTTTGCAGCTGCAGCTGGAGCAGAGGTAAGCACCTATTAATTTGTCCTTAAAGGTACCTCTTGCCCCACCCCACCCGCCAGCCAACGCACCGGCTGCTCCTGCTCCCACTCAAATCTGATAGTATGTACTGTATCCCAGTGTTATGCAGACTTTAACGAGGGATGGGCATGAACTGCGATTCGAACTGTGATTTGAGCATATTTCAGGAGTGGGGTCCTGGAGCTTTAAGAAATCGGAGAGCAGGCCATTACCTGATCTCTGCTACCCCATGCAGCGTCTTGCTGGGCAGTGCACATCCCTTGAAGCCCCGCATGGCGTCAGCATGCACATGTTGTCTGATGTCATTGGAGGCTTCTGGGGATGTATGCCGCCTCAGCAGGTGAGGACGTGCTCTCCTCTTTCTTATATCTCCTGGGCTCTGTTCCCGATATGTGCTCGAGCCACCATTCGAACTGTGGTTCGTGCACATGCCTAACTTGAACTCAGTGGCGGCCCGTGAACATGCCTCCGGGAGGGGCAGGCGGGCGGTGGGAGTCACCTTTAAGAGTAAATTAATTCGGTGCTCACCTCCGCTGCCATGACACCTGAACGCTGTTCGGAGCTGCAACGTGTTGCCCAGCAGCCCCTACGGCGGGGAAGCACCTCCGCCACTCACCTGGCTTCCAAGGAACTGAGCCCCTGCCAGTGGCCAGGTGAGTGGCAGAGGTGCTTCCCCGCTGTAGGGACTGCTGGGTGGCACGTTGCAGCTCCAAACAGTGTTCAGGTGCCATGGCAGCAGAGGTGAACACCGAATTAATTTACTCTTAAAGGTGCCTCCTGCTGCCCCCTCGGAGGTGCGTTCACGGGCCACCACTGTTTGAACTGGTCTACCAGGCCCTATATTACAAGAAAAGCAGCCACCTTTTTAGTTTCTGCCATCAAAATATGGGGTCAGTTGATACAATCTGTCTAATTAAATTATTTTTCTGAATCAGTGTTTCTGGATCTGAGTGTCCCATGATTTTTAAAATGTCATTGTTTTAACTACCTAATTTTTGCATCAAATGTCTTTGCTATGGCTATGGCTAAACAAATAAACGGATTGATTGATTGATTGATTGATTGAACCTCAGACAGATGTAGGATAGGTTTACATATGGCATCATCTTTTCTTAACACACTAAGCACTCTTAGTTTATCCTACCTTCTGCCACAAAGCATTCATCAGTCATCAAACATGGAATTGTGAACCAGGTTGTATATGAATTCTATATGTGCATTAGACTTCCGGCCATGAGTTACATGATTATGCTCGCACTTTTCCCAGCTTGTGTGATCATGGGAATTGCTGTGGATGTGTCCATTAAAGTTTAGTTCACAGGTCTTTTAACCATGTGAATGTCTACCTAGAGACAGCTGGGACTCATTGGATGGAGAACATAACACCTCATGTGACCAGTCCAAAGATTTTACTTCTCTCAGCAGAATCTATAGTGGTGCTCTAGGCAGTGTGTGCGTATAGCAGCACTGGCAATGAATTAATGTTAAGTAATTGTAGTGCTACTACCATATCAATAAAATGGCATCCGTATAATTCATGCTGAAAGTATTGTCCACAGTGTAAGTATTGACAAGGTGTCTAAAGCAGAGAAGAAAAGAGGTTAATGTAGAAACATAATTTATATTAAACCTTTTTGCGACAGTGGTGGTCGCTTGCAATCTGAAATTTACATCCTTTTCCTTTGTGCAGTTTTTTTCCCCTTAAGGAAAAAAGAAGAAAACACGGATTCTGAGAAGTAAAGAAAGAATGACAGAAAAAGAGGATTTTTATTTGTTCTTTGGTGTGAATTGGTGCAGGCATTATGATGACGTTAAAACATAGAGGTTAATTGAAAAATGAGATAAACAAAGCCCTTGAAGGTCTCCGAATAATTTTGCCTGGCAGCACTGACAACCTACTACCATCAGAAACTAAAACCTACTCTGAACTGCTGCAGATTGGTGGGTGGGTGGGTGGGGGGACAAGAAGAAGAAAAAACCCTAAAGTTAATTGTCTTTCTGTTCCTTCCACCTCATTTCAGCCCAATTATAACTTGGGAAAGTCATTCTGTCTAATTTGCATTAAAGCACCTCCATGGAAAAATAGCTTAGGCAGTGAATTTGATCTTTTTTGTAATTTGTGATGGACATATTTAAAATAAAGAGAAACCCAGCAGAGCACATTCTTGTGGAAGACTCGGGGATAAGAATTGCTGCCATTCTTGTTTGACTGCTACAGAAATTTCTACAATTTAATGTTAGACGAGATTATTTTTCCAGGAAGGAAGAGGTTGAAAAACTTATTGGAACACATTGCTTCAGCAGGTCTTGCTTGCCACAGTGCCCAGTTACTGCATATTCTGAATATGCACACAGTAAAAGCACTTTCATTGCATGTACACTTTTAGTCATAGTTTTAGTGTTAAAAATTCTTTGCTGCTGCTGCATTAGGTGTAAGTGAAAGACACTTCGGCCTCAGCCATAATATGAATACTGGTTATGTAATGGCTTTGAAAAAGGAACTGAAAAAGAGCAATAGATCAACTTGCAGTCTAGCTGAGCTTGACTTAATAAAGACAGACATTGGCTGAATTCACACATAAGGCTCCCCCCACCCTGCTCTCCAGCCCAAATTCAGATATAACAAAGAGCAGGGAGCCTGCAGTCAGCAAGACTGCAGAGAGGAGGGGGAACTGGGAGTTCAGGCTTCCTTCTTAAATGAAGGTCAGCCCACACAACCAATCATGGCCAGAGAGAGGGAGGAGCTTTCTTCCCTCAACTCTGGTTACAGGAAACTCAGCTTGCATTTCTGTATTCGGATGTAAGGCAGGCTGCGTTCAATCTCAGGCTGGGGTGACAAAACTCACTACAACCCGGGGTTCAAATTGGAGTTTCAAAAAGCAAACCCCATGTTGCGGAACCAGAATTTCCTGCATTCGGACGTACAGGTTTGAGAACCTCTGGCCCCTTTAACTCCGTTTTCGTGTTACATGCAAATGCGGCTAATGACTTCGTTGGGACTAAACCACCAAAAGGGAAGCACATATTAAGGCTCTACACATGATTAGTGTGTAGAGCAGAAAGGGGTTCTGGAGGGAGAGTGGGCTTTATTTATTTATTTATTTATTTATTCATTCGATTTCTATACCGCCCTCCAAAAATGGCTCAAGGAGATTCACACAGAGAAATAACAAAATAAATAAGATAAACAAAATGGATCCCTGTCCCCAAAGGGCTCACAATCTAAAAAGAAACATAAGACAGACACTAGCAACAGTCACAGGAGCTTGACCCTCTCGCCCCGCAGATGAGCACTCACCCTTCCTTGGGCGGGCGGATCGCCCACCCAGACCACCAGCAGCTTCGTCCCTGTGCTCCTGTGCCAGGAAGTTCTGGGGGGTCAGGTGAAGGGAAGCACCACCGTGTGGCACCCTGCCCCCCGGGAGTCCCAGTAATGCACCATGTGGATGGGATCCCCCCTCTCTCCCCTGGGGTCCCCCCTCCCCGAGTGTGCCTGCCATGGCAGTGAGCAGCCATGGCAGACACACAATCTGTTAACCCAGTTTTGGGGCACACCCGCGCCCAAAACCTGGGTTAAGCAGCAGGCTTTGTAAGTGGCCTTGCCACCGAGCCACCACCTGGAGCCATGTGGCTCCCGTTGCTGTGCATGAACAGCAGAAACTGGGCTGGGCTTCCTTATCCCAGTTTCTACTGCTCGTGTGAATCACCTCATTTAGTGTGTTTTTTAAAAAGTCATCATAGTTTGAAATTCCAGCTTACAGTATTAAATAACTATAGTTTGCACAAGCCACAGTGTCCTGTATTCAGATGAAATGGGAAACTGTAGCTTGTTAGAAAGCTTGAACAGATGATTTAACTTTATTTCTTGCACATGTGGAAAGAGGGGAGGACATTAGCTTGAGGCTCACTGCAGATCCTGCACATAACAAGAAACTATTTTTGTTATGATGTCTGAACACTGTCAAAGGTATAAAATTATTCATTATATGTCTTTCCTAATTTACTTCAGAGATGTGTTTGGTAATAGCAAATAAACATAAAATGATTGGATGAAAACAATGTTTTCAGTTAAATAATTTTCTTCCTTTTTGAGGGGAACCCAGTATCAATTATTTTAGGTGGTGTATCACACCCATAAGATAGAATAATCATGTCCTGGGATAATAGTTATCCAAAGCTGGTTATCAAAATGGTTATCAAAAGCTCTTAAGACTGCACCAGTTGACAAACTAACAGACTTGGTCTATTGAAGGAATGGGAGGTCAGTTTCTTCTGATCAGTTTAAAATATGGACTCCAAAAATTACTTTTTGGAATTTGCATAATAATACTATTAGTAAATAGATAATTAGTACATTTTCAAACTGATCAGATGATCTATGGCCAATTTGTACATATCAGCCAAACCACTGAGCCTGGGCCTTTGGGCTCATGTCCCACCTCCCCACCCTTTTGCTACTGGCATTGTTTGGCCATTATGTATGTACTGGTTCTGTGTGAGAAAATAATGTAATTATGGTGAACAGTGTTCTCTGTAGCAGGAATTCCAGATGTTTTTAATGCATGGTTGGGGTTTTCCCTGCCATCAGAGCATTAGAGGGAGGAAGACACTGGAGGCCTGATATAATGTTGGCATTAATGTCTATAACTTTTTATTATGGCAAGGGTTGTACAAAGACAGATATATTCAGCATTGGCAGCTGTGACAAATAATAACGATAATGGTAAAAATCATAGTAGCAGCAACAAAGACATAGGAACATAGGAAACTGCCATATACGACCATTGGTCTATCTAGCTCAGTATCGTCTTCACAGACTAGCAGCGGCTTCTCCAAGGTTGCAGGCAGGAATGTCTCTCAGCCCTATCCTGGAGAAGCCAGGGAGCGAACTTGAAACCTTCTGCTCTTCCCAGAGCAGCTCCATCCCCTGAGGGGAATTATCTTACAGTGCTCACACTTCTAGTCTCCCATTCATATGCAACCAGGGCAGACCCTCCTTAGCTAAGGGGACAAGTCATGCTTGCTACCACAAGACCAGCTCTCCTCTCAAGACAAAAATCCACATTGCAATAACAAGACTTGATGTATCTCTTTCAGTCACACTTTCATACTCACTCTAACTAACTTTGGAGTTGGCCAGATTCCAAGAATTAGTTGATGCTTGGGCTTGGTCAGGACAGAGAAGTGAGGTACATGTATGTCTTGGTTCCAGATGGAGGTTTCTCCACTTCAGCTCTCCCAAAGAGTACAACCAGACTCCAAAGGAGGCATCTTTCTGGTATAGCTGTCTCCTGATCACCCCACTTCTGGAGGTTGGAGTAAAAGATCCACTTACTCAGCATGTTGGAAAGTCCCAAGATTTCATCTGGGTTGGGTTGGTCCCATGAGGTAAGGCTTTGACTGCCTGCCATCTCAGGAGTCTCTTGGGACACATATCTTCTCAGCAGACAACTTCCATTGCTTCTTTGGAGTGCAGATGTGTCATTCTGCCTGTCTCTGTCTTCAGCCAGTAACCTGCTATTTCCCTGACTATGTCATCCTTACTACACACACACACACACACACACACACACACACACTAGCAAAAGTAATCATTGGGCTACTATGACATCTAAGTTGAATTATTTAATGTTTGAGCAAATAGTTGATATAGAATCTTGATTTCAGCAAAACTCATACCGCTGATTACCTAAAGCAAATCATTTCCATGACAATGATTGGGGTACAGATTTTATAACCTCCTCTACGCATAACAATTTTGACTACAATTCCAGCATTCTCAGCTCCAATGGTCTTTGGGGATTCTAGAAGTTATATTCAACAACCTCTGGGATTCCCTGTTACCAGGAACACTGATGGTGAGATTCCATTTAGAAAACTACACATTCCTCTAGCTACTATTAGCTACTGTACTGTGCCCCACATTTTTGACATTTTTGATCATGATATTAACGTGATGAGGCCCAGTGTATGTCAATTAATATGAGAGGTATAATGAAAAAATCAGTGATCACAATTATTTGTGTCTAATTAATATAACTCCTCCACTGGAATGTTAGTTTAATAGAGGGGTTTGGTTTTTGTTTTTGCCCTGATCTAGGCTTATAAATCCTGGTAATGCAGAATCTGTATATAGTTTTCTTTAGCTTAAATTGACTTGCCTTAGCAATTCATCCCTTTAAAGGACTGTGAAAAGGCATATTGAAATGAGGGAACTAACATTCTGAAGATGAAAGAAAAGTAGCATTAATGGCAATCATGAGCAATTACTGCCTAAAAATATGCTCTATTATGTTGAAGCCTGCTTCTGAAGCTGAAGCTGATTCAGAATATAGCTTTCCACATTATTTGGTATTATCTGGCCATAAGAGATTGGCAGTTTCCAGATGGAGATTCAGGTGTTGTCTTGGACCCATAAATCCTTGAAGATGAAATCAGATATGTTGAGAAATGTATATTTATTATTTATTTAGAACACATGCCACCCCCTGAGGATGCAGCTGTGAATGCAAGAAGATAATCACATGGGGCTCACTGGAACCTGCCTCCCTCCTTCTCTTCCTCAGCTGGTCGTTTTTGTGCCTGGCGACCATTATTTTTAGTGGCAGATCTATGCTCATGTCTTATATATACACTGAAGAACAGAGTTGGAAGGGACCTTGGAGCAATTCTAGTGCATAAATAAGTTTTCTGTTGTCATTTGTTTTAACTAATGTTTTAACTTTTTGTTTGCTTGCTTGTTGTAAACCACCCAGAGACATGAGTTTTGGATGGTATAAAAATATGTTGAATGAATGAATGAATGAATAAGCAAGCAAGCAAGCAAGCCCCTTGCTCAGTGCATGAATCTGCTACAGCAGCGGTTGACAACCGGAAATATTCCAGATGTTGCTGATGAATTTATTGTGGCTGGGGCTGATGGGAGTTAAAGTTCAGCAACATCTGGATCACCACAGGTTGGGAACCCCTGTGCTATAGTATCCCAGACAGATGACCACCAGCCTCGGTTTGCAAACCTCTACAGAAGGAGAATCCATCACAGGCAGACTGTTTCATTTTCAAACTCTGAACAGTTAGGGAATTCCTCTTAAGGTTTAGCCTAAATCTGCTTCTTTATAGTTTCAACCCATTGGCTCTAGCCCTGCCCTAAGGGATCTGAAACCTCGCTCCTTCCAGTTCTGCACAGTTACAGAATCTGGAGAGGCAAATGCTGTACTTGTGGTATATCCCTATGTATCCCTGTCCTTTAAACTGCTTTGGAAACTAACCTGGGATATGATGCACTTCAGCAGTGTCAACTCAAGTCTTCTGTGTACCTGAGGGAGGACACCAAATGCCACACCCACTTGCCTGCACCCTCCTCTCCCTCTCCCCCCCCCCATTTAAAAGCAGGGGACAGGAGGCTCTCTTGCTGCCTCACTAGTGCTCCAGTAATCTGCTGCCTGAGGTGAACGAGTCACCTCGCTTCATAGAAGAACCTCCCATGCACTACAGGTGGGCCTACTATTCTGAAAAAGAAAAATGAAAGAAAAGGGAAAGACTTAACATGAACATTTAGCTGAATCCAAGTGTATGGCGTTTGGAACAGAAAAGGGAAACACAAACACAGTAGGCCCATTCACACACTATGTTCAACACTCGTACAAGTGTACAGTGTACTCAGGTACAGATCTGTACCCAGGTATAGTCATTCACATATTATGTTGAACGCAGGTACAGAAATACACTTCCTATCTGTACCATTATTTGAAGGGTCTGTATCCAGCTTCACTTTTAAAATGAACACAGGTACAGTCATTCACACAAACATGTGTACGAGACTTCTGTACACTTGTACTGCATAATGTCTGAATTGTGTTAATAGTCTCATTTCAATACATAATAAAGGTGGCGTTCTCCTGCACTTCCCTCTAGCCATAATGTTCATCTGTGAACTCCGACCTCTCTTTTTCTTTCATGTTTTGTCTACAAATATAGATTTTAAGCCTCACATGGAAGTGGTTGAGGACCAATTCTCACTTTATCCCTGCAAACACTGGTGTATACACAGCAAACAGGCTTGCTGACTTGAAAGTATAGAGACATTTGTTAAGATTTGACAATATGCAATAGACAATCTGATTGGCCTCAGTTCCCCTATGTGTTTAAAGACATGTACAGGAGAACCCCATTACATGGTGGTGGTGGTGGTGGGGGCGTGGCATAGATAGTGGATTTATGAATAATGGGGCACTAAAGTCAGTGTAAATTGGGAGGTTAGGTCTCCACACTGACCCAAATTGCCCCCAAATGACAAAATGGGTCAAATAAAGTACCCTACCATGCTCCACTGCCATTCAGGAGTCAAAGAATGCCCCCCACAAGTAAAAAACCCACCCAAAATTGCATCCCCCTGGCTTAAAAAAAAAAGAGCCATAAAATGGCTCCCAAACTCAAAATAGTGGCCAGAAATGAACTCCAATGTCATTTCTAGCCACCCGCAAAGACCCACAGATACGTGAGTTTAACCCATTTTTGCCAAATCCCCCCCCTCACCGAGGTCGGAAAATATACTGAGGTCGGGTGTCCATTATCTGACCATGGATACGCAAAACTGCGGATGGTGAGTCCGCAATTAATAAGTCCTCCTGTACTTGGACTTCACATTTTATGTTGTTTATCACTTGCACAAGTTTACAGGAGAGACAAGAGGAGAGACAACATCTGCTCCCAGGTAGACCCCAGGGTGTGAGACTGGTGCCTGCCTGTTTGCTTGTCCTGCTGCCCCCTGTCTGTTATCTGCCCCCCAGGACTGGTTGCTGTGCTGAGGTGAGGCCTTGCAGGATTGGGGCTGAGGAGGAGGGTGACTTGGCAGTTTCCTGCATTCGAGCTGCCTGCTCAGGGCTATATAGGCTTCAGCCAGTGGTGGCAGGCCTGCCACTGGCGGGGTTGCTACTGAAGGGGTGACACCATAGGGGGTTGCCCCCTTGGGGGAGCCACCTTGGGGGATGGTGAGGGCCAGGTCTCTTGGCCTAGGTATTTGTTTAGGGGGGGCATTTAATAGTGGAGCTTCTGTTTTAATTTGTCTTGGGTGAGACATTCTTGGAATGTGTCTGGGCTTAACTGGAGATGGGGAGATAGGAGGTGTGTCCACTGACTGTGGGGTGGCCATTCCGGTCGTGGTGGGGAACAGAAGAAGGAATGTTGGCAGGTCAGCGGGCCATTACAGGGGAAGGGGACTTGGAAATCTAATAGCTGTTTCCTCTTCCGGCTGTCCTGCCAGCTCTTTGACCTTGGGGAGCAGTGCCAATCATCCTTGGAACCTCACCTTGCTCCTCTGTAATGCCAGGTCGATCCAGAACAAATCAGAAACCATCCATGATTTGATTCTGGATGAAGATGCTGACCTGGTATGTATTACAGAGACCTGGCTAGGGGAGGCTGGGGCCCCTGTGTGGTCCCGGCTTCTTCCTCTAGGCTACTCTGCTGAGGAGTGGGTGAGGGACCGTGGGCAGGGAGGTGGAGTGGCTGTGGTCTATAAGAATAACCTTTCCCTTACCAGGATCCCTGTTAGAGTGTTGGACTATATCAAATGTGTGTACTTAAGTCTGGGGACCAGGGATAGACTGGGATTTCTGTTGGTGTACCAATCGCCTCGCTGCTCAACAGAGTCCCTAACTGAGCTGATGGACATGGTCTCGGACTTGGTGTTGGAGTCCCCCAGGCTTGTGGTGCTGGAGGACTTCAATGTTCACTTTGGGGCCAATTTGTCTGGGGCGGCTTGGGAGTTCATAGTGGCCATGACGACTATGGGCCTATCCCAAGTGGTCTCGGGGCTGATGCACATTGCTGGTCACACGCTTGATTTGGTCTTTCACTCTGATCAGAGTTGTGTTCCGTGGGTGGGGAATGCTGAGATTTCTCCATTGTCATGGACAGACCACCATCTGGTTAAGGTTGGACTCACAATCACTTCCCACCTTCACAGGGGCGAGGGAGCTATTAGGATGATCTGCCCGAGAAGGTTATTGGATCCAATAGGATTTCAAGAAGCCTTGGAGGGATTTAGTGTTGGCTCTGCTGGTGATCCTGTTGATGCCCTGGTGGAGAATTGGAACAGCAAACTCACTGGGGCAGTAGACATGATTGCTCCTAAGCGTCCTCTCCAACCTGCTTCAAAACTGGCCCCTTGGTATATAGAAGAACTATGGGGGCTGAAGCGGTGAGGTAGACGACTGGAGCGCAAGTGGAGAAAGACTCGGCTTGAATCCAACAGATTGCAACATAGAGCTCATTTGAAGACCTATGCTCAGGCCATACGTGCGGCAAAGAAGTGATTCTTTTCTGCCCATATTGCATCCGCAAGTTCACGTCCGGCAGAATTGTTCAGGGTTGTGAGAGGGCTAGTGAGTGCCCTTCCTCCCTTGAATCAGAATCTGGAACCATCGATTACCCGCTGTGATGTGTTTAATGAATTCTTTGTGGAAAAAATAACTCGTATTCGGGCCGACTTAGACTCCATCTCCACAATTACCTCAGTGTCTGAGGTGGAGGTGTCCAGCAACTCCTCTTGTGTGATTAGGTTGGATCGGTTCCAGTTTGTGACTCCTGAGGATGTGGACAAGCTGATTGGAATGGTGTGGCCTACCACCTGTTCTCTTGACCCTTGTCCTACATGGCTTATATTATCTGGCAGGGGGGTTGTTGTAGAAGGCCTGGTAGAGATTATAAATGCGTCTCTGAGGGAAGGTAGGATGCCTCCTTGTCTTAAGGAGGCAATTATTAGACCGCTTCTGAAGAAGCCTACCCTGGATCCCTCGGACCTGAACAACTACAGGCCTGTCTCCAACCTTCCGTGGCTGGGCAAGGTAATTGAGAGAGTGGTGGCCTCACAGCTCCAGACAGTCTTGGATGAAACTGATTATCTTGACCCATTTCAAACTGGCTTTCGGGCTGACTATGGGGTGGAGACTGCCTTGGCCAGCCTGATGGATGATCACCAATTGGCAATTGACAGAGGAAGTGTGACTCTGTTGGTCATTCTGGACCTCTTGGCGGCTTTCGATACTATCGACCATAGTATCCTTCTGGAGTGTCTGAGGGGGTTGGGAGTTGGAGGCACTGCTTTGCAGTGATTCCGCTCCTACCTCTCAGGCAGGTTCCAGATGGTGTCCCTTGGAGACTGCTGTTCTTCAAAATCTGAACTTTTTAATGGTGTTCCCCAGGGCTCCATATTGTCTCCAATGTTGTTTAATATCTACATGAAACCGCTGGGAGAGATCATCAGGAGATTTGGTGCAGGGTGCTGCCAGTATGCTGATGATACCCAGATCTATTGCTCCATGTCAGCATCATCGGGAGAGGGCACAACCTCCCTAAATGCCTGCCTGGAGGCGGTGATGGGCTGGATGAGGGATAACAAACTGAGACTGAATCCGGCTAAGACGGAGGTACTTATTGCCCGGGGTCGGAACTCGAGAGATGATTTTGATCTGCCTGTTCTGGATGGGGTCACACTTCCCCAGAAGGAACAGGTACACAGTCTAGGGGTCCTTCTGGATCAGAACCTCTCCCTGGTGTCCCTGGTTGAGGCGGTGGCCAGAAGTGCCTTCTATCAGCTTTGGCTGATACGCCAGCTGCGTCCGTTTCTTGAGGTGAATGACCTCAAAACAGTGGTACATCTGCTGGTAACCTCCAGACTGGATTACTGTAATGCGCTCTATGTGGGGCTGCCCTTGTACGTAGTCTGGAAACTATAGCTGGTCCAGAATGCTGCAGCCAGGCTGGTCTCTGGGTCATCTCGGAGAGACCATATAACTCTTGTATTGAAGGAGCTACACTGGCTGATGATATGTTTCCGGGCAAAATACAAGGTGCTGGTTATAACCTATGAAGCCCTAAACAGTTTGGGCCCTGGGTATTTAAGGGAATGCCTTCTTCTGCATGAACCCCACAGCCCACTGAGATCTGCTGGAGAGGTCCGTCTGCAGCTGCCACCGGCTCGTCTGGTGGCTACTCAGGGATGGGCCTTCTCCGCTGCTGCCCTGAGGCTTTGGAATGTGCTCCCTAGTGAAATAAGAGCCTCCCTGTCTCTGACAGCTTTTAAAAAGTCTTTAAAAATACATTTCTTCATCCAGGCTTTTAATTTATCTTGTTTTAAAGGTTTTAATGGTTTTAATGCTGTTTTAAAATATTATTTTAAATTTCTTAAATTGTTGTAATGTGTGTGTTCTCTCCCCCCCATTTTTGTCTTAACGAATGTTTTACTTTGTTTTTATCCTGTTGTAAACTGCCCAGAGATGTAAGTTCTGGGTGGTATAAAAATGTTTAAATAAATCAATCAATCACAGCAAGCCCCAGCATACAAAGAGCAAATATGCACATTGCAGGTTAGACGCAGTCTTGCTTCTCCGGAAAGTGTACATACAGAGAGAAGAAAACAGAAGAGCTAATGGTGATGATGATGATTACAATAACAACCACCACCACAACAAAGCAACAACATCTGACAAACACACTAAATGTTTGTGTGCATTTAGCATTATAGTATCCATATCCAGCTACATAATAGCCACATTCGCATGTAACGTGGATCTGTCGGTCCATGGTCCCCCCTCCCCCCCCCCCCACAGATGTAGACAGACTGCAGAAGGGAGGGGGAAGTGGCTGTGTGTGGGCTTCCTTCTGGAATGAAGACAGACCTGGCAGCCAACTACAGCTGGATTGAGGGAGGAGGTTCCTCCCTCAACTCTGGCTAGGACACAGTGGGACTGCAGTTCAGAGTTCAGACTTAATGCTGGAACCGTCTAACTCCAGGTAGGAGCAGCAAAACCCACTAAAAACTGAAGGTTCAAAGTTTTGGGAAGGAAACCTTGGGCCACTTTACTGTCCAAATCGCAGTTGTACATGTTTGGATGTACTAAAAATTGAACCTCAGGCTCCCTCAACTCCGGTTTCTTGTTATGTGTGAATGGGGCCAATATAAATGAGAGCTGACCCCAATATTCTTTCTGGTAAGAGGGTCTCTCTCAATTTCACCCAGCATGGCAACAATCAGTGTGGCTTTTCTTCAGTGGCTGATGGCTCACAGGCCTACTTCTTGTGGCAGGATGCAACCCACTGATATGAAGAGCTGCAGGCTGAAGCAACATTCGGGCTTATTCTGCCTAATGAGGCTGTCCCAAAGCTGATTTATCTTCTTAAGCAGCCTCATTAAACAACACACGACTGGCAGCTGTTTGTACCCTCAGAAAGCAGCAAGGCTCGTATTGCCTAATGGGGTTGAACGTGGGATTCGTGCAAATTAACCCTTGAGTAGGTTTAAGACTTGGGACACACAGAGGGGAGGTTAAAAACCTACATGGCATCTCTTCATTCCTCATCACCCACAGAAGCATGATGAGATCATGCACAGAGAGCAAGGAATAAAGAGCAAAGGAAAGCCCAGCCCAACGTCATTGACAGGCTGCTGCTACTGTCACCCATTTATTGTGGTTGACAATCACGTTGCAGTTACTGAGAGCAGCATGTGTATTAAGACAAAATGCTTAGAAAAAGAAGCAGTTTCCCCCTGTAGAATGCTTCCCTACAATACTATACAATGAAAGCAAAAGGATGTCTAACGTGTTTATGAAGTGATCATTGGGAAAAACAAATGCACTGTTCGGAACTCTATGGATGAGCACAGAGGGGTGAGCAAAATCACATCTGCTTGTACCCATGGCTGCACTCTGACACCCAGACAATTTTCTGTATTGTCTGAAAGAACCTACATGTGCAGAAATGTTTGTCTGCATTATTAGAAATCCTGCCTATTCATTGCTGCCTATTCAAGGTCTGTGAGCACTCAAAAAGAGCCTACAGTTATGCAGTTCATACATGCATAGGTTCATACATGCAGTTCAAACATGCAAACTATTATTTTATTTATCTATATATTTAATTCTCCTGGGTGAGCCTTGGAATGTGCGTCCTGGCATCCAGCTGATTGGTTGGGCGGTGGAGGCACCTGATTGACTGAGGTGCACCCAGGAGAATTGGTCACCGGCCAATTCACCCAGCCAATTGGTCACCGGAGACTGGGGCAGAAGGTGGGAGGGAAGAAGTAGCCAGCCCCAAAGAGCGCACAGATGCTCTGTGTGGAGTCGGCTAGTTTATTTTATTTGACATATTTTTATACTGCCCAAAACTTACAATTCTGGGCTGTTTACAGTAAAACAATACAAAATACAACAGAACAAAAGGTTAAGTCATTATAACACATTTAAAATTTAAAACAATGTTAAAAACTATTTAAACAGTATTTAATTAAAAGCCTGAGTGAACAAATGCATCTTTAAGGACTTTTAAAAAGTTGTCAGTGATGGAGAGGCTCTTATTTCCGCAGAGGAGAGCTGATCTTGTGGTAGCAAGCATGACTTGTCCCTTAGCTAAGCAAGGTCTGCCTAGATTGCATATGAATGGGAGACTACATGTCTAAGCACTGTAAACTGTTCCCCTTAGGTCATGGAGCTGCACTGGGAAGAGCATCTAGGTTCCATGATCCCTCCCTGGCATTTCCAAGATAGGGCTGAGGGAGATTCCTGCCTGCAACCTTGCAGAAGCTGCTGCCAGTCTGTGTAGACAATACTGAACTAGAAGGACCAATGCTGTGACTCAGGGATTCTCAACATTGGGTCCCCAGATGTTATTGGACTCCAGCTCCCATAATCCCCAACCAAAGGCCACTGGGTCTGAGGATTATGGGAGTTGAAGTCCACTAACATCTGGGGACCCAATGTTAAGAATCCCTGGTCTGACTTAGTATATGGCAGCTTCCTGTGTTCCTATGAGGGAGTGCATTCCAAAGCCTCGGGGCAGCAACAGAGAACGCCCATCCCTAAGTAGCCACCAGATGAGCCGGTGGCAAATGCAGATGAACCATTTATTATTATTATCTCTATATATAATTCTCTAAGGCGTACCCATGGCTAATCCTGTGCATGGCAACTCTCTCAAGAGTTCTCAAGCAAAAGCACTGTGGTGATTGGGAGTGGAGATTCCATATGCAGATAGGGAGGAGGAGCTTAGGAGGAGCCTGTAGCACCATGGTGATTGGGCAGTGGGGATTCCATATGCAGATAGGGAGGAGGAGCTTGTGATGGTTAAGGTCAGTTGGAATGCAACTGTTACTGGTTGGACAATGTTTTTGATTGCAGAGGAGAGGATTTTCTCTATATAAAAGGATAGTGGTCAGGGGTCTGCAAAGAGAGAGGTCAAGAGGGAGGAAAGAGTCTCATCAGGAGAGGGAGGCTGCTGTTGTGTGAATGAGATGAGGAAACAAGATGAACAAGATCTGTTAACTTGGGGGGGGGGAGAGGGAGAGAGAAAGGAAGGCAGGCAGGAAGGAAAGAAAGACAGGTGAAGACCGAGTGGAGGAGAGAGAAAGAGAGAAAAAGAAGGTAGTGGAAGAGAGAAGGAAGGAAAGGTGAGGGATGGGCCTGAGCCTGTCAGTGGCCTGAGGGGAACAAGCGGCCATGGCGGCGGTGGCAGGAAGGAAGGGCCCAGTCAACCAATGCTGCTGTTTGGGGCTACCGAGGCTATTGGCGGAGGGAGGCAGGCAAGGGACGGGCCTGGACCTGTCAGTGGCCTGAGGGGAATGAGTGGCTATGGCAGTGGCGGAAGTGAGGAAGGACCCAGTCAACTGCTGCTGTTGCTGCTCCTGCTCCTGTGGGGAGGAGTAGGAGTGGGGCTCAGGTGAGGGTGGGGACGTCTCTGAGGATAGGGGGCTACAGCTTGGCCAATACATGCCACAATGCTGCAGCTGTGACCAAGGGGGTGAGGGGGATGGAGGCAATGGGATGGAGGAGGAGGAGCAGGACTGCAGCTCAGGTGAGGATGGTTAGATCTCTGAGGTGAGGAGGGCTGTGGCAGGGGGTGAGGGGAGCAATCAAGTACTAGCATGCAGATGCTTTCCACAGGTTAAGGTTGTTGTTGTTGTTAGATCAAAGTTTTTCTACCTGGCTTAAGCAGTGCTTGAAGAAAACAGGAGAAATATTGAACCACATAAACACCTAAACTCTTTGGACTTTAATTTCTTTCTAGTTTTAGTTTCTTTATATGGATTTTTTTTCAGCATGGCACTTTGGATTAGATAAAAGATAAGGGCATGCAATACATTACCCATCCCAATCTTTCTTTCCCTGAACACTTTGGGCTACCTTTTGTCTTTTGGGGTGACCAGTGCTTGACTGGGTGTACTTTGAGAGGAGGTCCTGTTGTCTATGGGCAAATATAATTGTACAGTGCTGTTTTAGCAAAGCGACTCCAACTGAGAAAGGTCTGGCTAGTGCCTACATCCTGAAGTGGTGGAGCAACATAAAAGCATTAGGGCTGACATTAAAATTACAGTACATCTTCCACAAGTAAACTTTCTCAGGCAGAGTCATTTGTGATTTCCGTGCTCATGAAGAAAATACATTAAGCATCTTGACAGATAAGGGGTATTATTGGCCCAAGCAAGGCATCATTAAATGTACATCATGTCAGTACTGAAAATGTGATGTCTATGGTGACCTTAAAGTGTAAAGGGAAGCAACATTTCCATGTATAATGTGAACATTATTGGAATTGTATACATTTCACATATATAGAATCTGGCATTATGTATTCAGTAAACAGAGGCCAATTTTAAGCAAACGGTAATAAAAATGCATGCAAGTATGACTGAAGAAAAGGTGTACAAAATTAATGCAGAAGGAAAGGAATTTGTATTGGAAATTTTGAATGTCTAATCCAATAAAAATCATTTACTTTCACTCCCCCTCCTCCATCCAATAGCTTGGAATAACTGTGGATTCTCAGATTATTTGTTTCATTGGTCTTCAACTGAGATGTTGCTGGGACTCACAAGTGGCTTGCAGCCTGACCTAAGGTGGGTTACAGTGGGCAAGCATCATGCAATATGCTTTTAAAAGGGGCGGGGGGGAGGGGAGTGAAAAAAAAGCTGGAAGAGGGAAGGGAGAAAGAGAGAAAATGCTACAAATATATGCTGGCTCTGTACTGTGGTTTAACTATTATGGCTTCCTCTCTCAAAACTCTGGCAATTTTAATTTAGTGCATATGTTAAGGATTCTGTTAAACTCTAACCCACTTATCCCCTGTCACCAGAACTTCGATTCCTAAGGTTCCTTAGGGAGAAGGAATGACCGCAATTCCTTAAATTCCCTGTAGACTACTGTTAAAATCAGTAGTCAGGGAGAGCGACTGGCTCTATCCATCCCCAGCAAAGCATCCCTCCAGTGGCTGTTGCTGGTGTCTATCTTATGTTTATTTTTTAGATTGAGAGGCCTTTGGGGGCGGGGAACCATTTTATTTATCTATATCTCCTGCTTTGGGAACTTTTTGTTGAAAAGTGGTATATAAATATTCGTCATATGATATTCGTATTCAGGGCAGAATTATTTATTTATAATGTTCTGCCCTTCAGTCCCAAAAGGACATTAAAGGGGCTTTTAATGATATCTAGTTTGAATTACCAGTATAATTGTAATAAGCTTTAATCTGGTTTAAATGTTTTCTGATTTTAATAGTTTTACTATGTGTTTTTTATTCTCATGCAAACCACCCTGAGCCCTTTTAGAAAGGACGGCATGTAAACTGAAAGAATGAATAAATGAATAAAATAAAATGGAATAAAATAAAATAAAATAAAATAAAATAAAATAAAATAATCCCCAGTGGCTTACAAAGAAGATTTAAAATATGATAACCAAATGGAAACAGCAAAAATAAAAATTGCAGTACAGCAGTTAACATGGAGATTAACATTAAAAGTTAACATTGCAATGCAGCAGCTAATTTTAAAAAGGAGATTAAAAGTAATAAATTAGAAGAGCTAGAAACCTGGGCATATAAAAAGGTCTTCCTTTGACATCAGGCATGAAATCAGGCAAGCCCCTCTGGGAGAGCATTCTAGAGTTAGGGTGCCACAACTGAAAAGGCCCTGTCCCTTGTCACCACACCTGCCTCAGTGCTAAAAGCAAGGGGACTGCAAGCCAATCTATACATTATGCAGAATAGCCATGGGGACCCTAATCTGGATTGGGACTGTCGTACATGGGGAGGGTGACTAACCCCCCTGCAATGTTTTGCTCCTGACAATAGGCCTCCTGAAGCTAATATTTTCCCCTAAAGAGGCTATTTGCTATAGTGGAATAAGTGTACTATAACTCTGTTACTTCTTTAGTATATGACTTTGAAATATGAAGGTCTAGGAGAAGAATCCATATTTCTAAATAGGGAGTCTGGTCAACATCCAGAACAGTATTACATCTTCGTGATGCTGTGCTGTGGAGCTGCTGCATCCTTCAAAGGCAGCCTCGGGGTTGTGCAGATGGGGTGATTGTACAATTAGCCTTTGCATAGGTTTTCCTATTCAGGACAATGGGGAAATCTGGGGCAGAAATGCTTCCACAACTGTCCTGATTCTACAACTCTGAAGATGCCTTTGAAGGGTGCAGAAGCTATGCTGGACATCATCCTCTGAAGACTTGATATCATCTTCTGAAAACGCAGTATTGTTTACACAGACTGGCAGTGGCTTCTTCAAGGCTGCAGGCAGGAGTCCCACTCAGCTCTATCTTGGAGATGCCAGAGAGGGAATTTGGAACCTATTGCTTGCAAGTATGCAGTTGCACTTCCCAGAGAGGCCCCATCCCCTTAGGGGAATCTCCTACAGTGCTCACATGTAGTCTCCCATTCAAATGCAGACCAGGGTGGACCCTGCTTAGCAACCACAAGACCAGCTCTCCTCCCTTGCTGCTTCATGGAGGATATGGCTATCACTGGCTTTTAGCCTCGATAGCTGTACATTTCCATCAAGATCAGAAGAAGCATGCCGCTGAACACAACTGCTAGGGAACACCAATGGGAGCAGGTGGGTTTGCCTTCTTCCTCCTGCTTTTGGGATTCCCAGATGCACCTGGCTGGCCACTGCATGAGGCAGGATGCTGGACTGGATGGGCCTTTGGCCTGATTCAGCAGGATCTGTTTGGATGTGACAGCATTGGCAACCTGAGGTATCTCTGGAATCATTTACAAATATACAAACAGAACATACATGGAGGCAAATAGGCACACCCAGGCGCGGGCCATGAACACCTCAGGGGGGTGGTGTGGCGGGCAGCTTCTTTAAGTGTAAACGGAGCCAGTGCTCCATGCCACCCAGCAGCCCCCATGGCAAGGAATCGCCTCCGTCACTTACCTGGCTCCCATGGAAGCGAGCCCCCGCCAGCGGCCAAATGAGTTGCGGAGGCGATTCCCTGCCTGGGCAGCACGGAGCACTGGCTCTGTTTACACTTAAAGAAGCCGCCCGCTGCCCCCCAGGAGGCACGTTCACAGCCTGTGCCTGGGCACACCTACAAGGCCCCAGGTCCTGTGTTCTGTATCAGCCCCTCAGAGAGAGACCCTGTACCCCTTATGATGCTTCATCTTCAGCCAAATCACTGCTTTTCCTTCTTCTCTTCTCATTTCAGCTGTAAAATAAATGTTTTTCACATGCAATCTGCCAAGCCTCTAGTTCAGGCGTTCCCAACTTGTACTCCAGTTGTTGGTCTCCGGGGCTGCCCAAAGAGATCATATTACATCCATTTAAAAAGAATTACACTGGCTGCCAATAAGTTTCTGGGTGAAATACAAAGTGCTGGTTATTACCTATAAAGCCCTAAATGGCTTCGGTCCAAGGTATTTAAGAGAGTGCCTTCTTCTTCATCAACTCCGTCTGTTAAGATCATCTATTCTGGGGAGGTCTGGTTGTGGTTGCCACCGGCTAGGTTGATGGCAACTTGAAACCGGGCCTTTTCTAGAGTTGCCCCAGAACTCTGGAATGCGCATCCTAATGGAATTAGAATTTCTCCTTCTCTGAATGTTTTTAAGAAGGACCTAAAAACATACCTGTCTAATCAGGCTTTCAGTTTATAGGATTACAGCTTCGGATTTAGATTTATTCTAAATCCGATTTATTTCAGATTTATTGTATTTTAAATTGTTTTCATTATGTTAATGTTTTAATTGTTTTTATATATTGTGAACCACCCAGGGACTTTTTTGTATGGGGCAGTATATAAATGTATTAAACAAACAAACAAACTACAACTCCCATCATGCCCAGTCACAATAAAGTGTAGTTTGGGATGATAGGGGTTGTAGTAGATGAGCAACATCTGGAGTTCTACACAGGATTGGAACTCCTGCTCTAGATCACATGCTTACCAGTCAATTGCAAAGTGAAGAAACATCCATAACCATGAAGAAGAAGAAAATTCTTGGGGTCCACAACTTAGGGTCTTCTGTATATGTTGGACTACAACTGTGGCTGGGAATGATGGGAGTTGTCCAACAACATCTGGAGGGCTAACTTTGTGCAGCCTTGGCCTATGGTCACTAAGGGCCAGGGCTGCTCAACTTTGGCCCTCCTGCAAATGTTGGCCCACAACTCCCATAATCCCTGGCTATCAGCCACTGTGGCTGGGGACTATGGGAATTGTAGTCCAAAAACAGCTGGGGGGACTGAGTTAAGCAGACCTGCTTTGGGTAAAGCCATATGATAGATTCATTCACAGTTCTGATTTATTTAAATATCTTTTAGAAAATCTGTACTACTTTTCATGAAAAAACTCCAATGTGTTATACAGAGATAAAAGGTTTAATATACATGACTTAAAATCAACAGAAATGACCACTATAAAAAAGGCAGCAAGATTAGCCCATTCCCAAAGTCATACATTATTTTTGTTTTTTAATTTATTTTTACATTTATATCCCACTCTTCTTCCAAGGAGTCCAGAGAGGTATACATGTTTATGTTTATCCTCACAACATCCCTGTAAGGTAGGTTAGGCTAAAAGAGAAGTGACTGGCCCAGAGTCACCCAGTGAGATTCGTGAGTTTCGTGGTTGAATGGGGACTTGAACTTGGGTCTTCCCGGTCTGAGTCCAACACTCTTGGACTCTTGGATTGTATCGTGTACCACTTCAATGCACACACAATCTGGCTACTAATCTGGTGTTTATGGGCCACCTCCGGCTTCAGAGGAACAATGCCTCTGAATACCAGTTGCAGGGGAGCAACAGCAAGAGAGAAGGCAAGCACATACCTCTTCCCTGTGGGCTTCCCAGAGGCACCTGGTGGGCCACTGCATGAAACAGGATGCTAGACTAGATAGGCCTTGGGACTGATCCAGCAGGGCTGTTCTTATGTTCTCAGACAAACAAACAAACTCCTGGAGATGCCAGGGATTGAACTTGGGACCTCAGATGCCCTACCTTTGAGCTATGGCCCCATTCCCAAAGGTGGCATACATGGGTCTCCCATCGAGGTGCTGGCCACACCAAGACCTGGTTAATTTCAGCAAGATGATTGTATCATGTACACTTCAATCAATCAATCTTTATTATGGTTACAGACCAGCATAAAGTATAAGGGTGATTACAAGTTAAAATGAAAGCAGGTAAAAGTGATTACATGTAAAATGGTACATAATAATACTAATAGGAATGAGAATACTAAAAATAGTAAAAACAGAATCACACCTGAGAACTAGTAAAATAGTCTATGCAGTCATATAAATGCATAAAAAGCATAAAAAGCTTAAAAAGTGGGGGGGGGGATAAAGTTGTATCAAGGTTAAAAGGCATTAAAAAAACCCCAGAAATATATAAAATCCTGAGTAATGAAACTACCTGTAGAAAACAGCCGAATTGAGGGTTATGAGGAGCATTAAAAGGGAGGCTTGTGAGCAATTGCAAGGCCTGCCCAGAGTCACCGGGAATCAGATTAAGGTTGATAGGACTCACTGTCCGTCATCCAACGATGAATGCTGATCGCAGCCGCACAATACCTGGCGACGCTATATGTGATGGCAGGCTTAGAGTCAGAGAGTAGCAGAGAGCTGTAGAACTGGCTTGGATGACCTGGATACTTGCTTAGCAGTGGAAGGATGAGAGAGGCACGTATGTCTCTATAGAACGAGCAGTATAGGAGAACATGCTCAGTAGTTTCAATCTGCCCTAAGCCACAGGGGCATGATCGCACTGCAAGTGGGGTCCTTTTATAACGGCCTTCTAGCACTGCTGAGGGAAAGTCATGGCAGTGAGCCAAAGTGAACACCCTTCTGTGGTTTGGAACTTCCAGTCGGGTGAGGTATGCTGCTGGGGAGGCAGAACATCTAAGCCCGTCACTGATATGAAATTTTGGAACTCTGCTGAGATCAGTTTGGTGTTCATTGTCTATAATGCGATGCTTGATGGTTGCTTTTGCCTGATCATGGCCCATATTGAGCAAGGTCGGGGGTGGGCAGAGGCCCAGAGTAGCTATTTGGGTCTCAGTTGTCTGAATCCAGTTAGATTGGTAGTCATCGTGTAGGGTGATGTACCATTAGATCATGCTCTGGGACTTACGATCTATACCTAGTGTTATAGCCATAGTATTGGAAGTTTCAAATGCAGATGTGCATTGTCCATGTAAATCAAGCCAGAGTTGACACAACATCCACTTTTCTGAAAGGTTCCTCCATAGAAGCTTTACCAGCATAGTTCTTTTTAGCTGCAAATAATTTACAACAAGAATTAGGTGGAGGTGCTTTCTGTGTAAAATGAATGTTTGAAAGATGACAAGCTGTCATGTTGAAAATCTTTGATGGCTTGGAACAAGGTGAAAACACAAATCTTGGGGGAGCTGAATGTCCTCTCGTTACCTGAAGTTGAAGGAGAAAGAAACTGCTTTCAGTTAATGATGTTGCTGGTTTGCTCCATGTTCTTTTTAGCTAAAATGGGATGTTTGCCATTCTCCTTGTACAGTATGAATGTTTGGCCCACACCATTAAGAGCTCAAGGACATCATTTCAAGTAGATTTGATTGATCTGCCTAAAACAAATACACTTTTCTGACAAAGTGTTAATAAACCCTCTCTGGCAGTTACTGAGTGTTCCTTTCAAGATCTTACCGTTTGTGTTTGAAGTGAGGAAATTTACGGAGAACTGTTATAAGGTTCTAATTGAATTTCACAGAAGTAGTCCCGGTGTGACCCAAAATTGGGAGGGAAAATCCTCAAAGCCATACTCTGTGGAATAAGTGATTAAAAATGCTAAATGTGGAAGAGCGGTCCGAGCTAGAAATAATCAACAACTCCAGTTAATGAAGACTTTTGAGATAAGTTAATGTCGATAACATCGATAGAACATGGTGAGAGATGAATACAATTCACGGCACCAGAAATGATGTGTTTATTAAAACAGGTTTCTTTCAGAAAACCTTGGGAAATAACAAAAGCCAACTTTAAAAGATTCCATTAAAATAAAGCCTTGATGAAACAGATAATTTCACCGCCTGCAATTTTAACAGAACTCTTCTTCCACAACTTTTAAAGAAAGCTTTGGCCAAACTTAATACACATAGTATTAAATATGTGTATTAATACACATTTAACACACTATGCATGTTTACTCTGAATTAAGTCCCACTGTGTTCAATGGGGATTATTTCCAGGAAAGGATGCATGCATTTTACTTATTTGTTTTTATTTAAAAGATTGTAATACTGCCCTTTAATCAGATTTCCAGGAAAAAAACAAAGCAATGTTAACAATAAAATCTAAATCTAAAAATACAAATATCTGTTTAAAAAACAAGAAGAATAATTCAAGCAGTTAAGAACAGCAGACAATTGAAAAACTAAAGCTTAAAAATCTGAGAGAATAAAAAAGCTCTTTCCTGGAGCTAAAAGAACAAGGGTTTTAGATGACAGCCAAGCCACTTTAGGGAGGCAATTGCACAAACGGGGTCATAAAAGCTTAAGAACATAAGAAGATACTTGCTGGATCAGGCCCAAGCCCTATGTAGTCCAAGTTACATCCTGTTTCCCACCATGACCTACCAGATGCCTCAGGGAAGCCCACAAGCAGGTGATGAAGGCCTGTCCCCTCTCCTGCTGTTGCTCCCATGCAACTGGTATTCAGAGGCCTCCTGCTTCTGAACCTGAAAAGAGATGGCATTTCATCAGGTGACATAAAGCAATGTCACAATGGAATTGCAAATCTGGAAACACAGCTTACACTCAGTATTCATTACATTTCTATCCCACCTTCCTCTTTCAGAAGCCAAATTGGCATACATAATGTTTCTAGACAGTGTCCCATCCAGACACTGACCAAACCCAGACCTTCTTAGTTTTGGGAAAGCTGCTGAAACATGTGCCCTGAAAGCATGCCTCCCACACCTGAAGACCTTCTCCCCACACACCCCTCACTCCCCCCTCACTCCCCCCCACCCCCACCAGTGGATTGCTTCCATAGCCTCATTTACAAAGGCTTCGGAATATAAAGTGAGAGAAATCAATTGTATAGAAGAAGAGTTTTCTGTGACAGGAATGTCACCACAGGCTCCAGCTCCACCAAAGCAACCCTGCTCAGCATGATCATTTTTGGAAAAGTTCATAGGTTTGAAAACTCCTTGATACAACAATGGGCAACATTTCTCCATTTTAACTTGTAATTCTCTCAGTCTTAAACTTAAAAAGATCCAGCCCCAGGGAGCTCCTTCTCTGTAACAAGCCCTCTGTTGCTGATCTCCTTCTTCCCTTGTTTTTCTACACTTTCTCAAATATTGGTATTTAAAAAACAGCCCTGCTGGATCAGGTGCAAGGTCCATCCAGTCCAGCATCCTGTTTCACAGAATGGTCCACCAGATGGCTCTGATCTGAGAGGAACAAAGGAAGCTGCCATATACTGAGTCAAACCGTAGGCCCATCTCGCTAAGTGTGGTCTACGCAGACTGGCAGTGACTTCACCAAGGTTGCAGGCAGGAATCTCTCTTAGCCCTGTCTTGGAGATGCCAGGGATGGAACTTGGAACCTAGATACTCTTCTCAGAGTGCCTCCATCCCCTAAAGGGAATATCTTACAGTGATCATACTTCTGGTCTCCCTTTCATATGCAATCAGGGTGGACCCTGCTTAGCTAAGGGGGCAAGTCATGCTTGCTACCACAAGACCAGCTCTCTTCCTCTAAGCCCACAGGCAAGAGGTGAAGGTGTGCCCTCTTTCCTGCTGTTGCTCCCCTGCAACTGGTATTTAGAGACATCTTGTCTCTGAGGCCGCAGATGGCCTATAGCCATCAAGACTAGTAGCCATTGATAGACCTGTCCCCCATGAATTTGTCTAAGCCCCTTTTAAAGCCATCCAAGCTAGTGGCTATGACCACACCTCGTGGCAGTTAATTCCATAGATTAATTACACTCTATATGAAAAAGTATTTTCTTTTGTCAGTCCTAAAATTCCCGGCCTTCAGATTCATGGGATGACCCCTTGTTCTAGTTTTGTGAGAGAGGGAGAAAAATTTCCCATGGGCTTGCGACACTCTATTCTAACTGGGCAGGCGCACCAGAGCATCTTGCAGTTCTCAGAGGCTGCTGAGCCAGACAGTGGCCATTCCCACTCCAGCTTGCCTCACCCCTACCCCCTGGCCACGCACATGGTGGCCAGAATATTGGCAGTTTGGCCTCGTGGTGGCAGGAGGGCTCACCTTGCAGCAGCAAGGGCTTATGGCAGCACTCCAGTCATTACCAAGTCGGAAGGCTACAGGAATGGATGGAATAGCTATAGAAATATGGCAGGCAACAGAAGAAGAATCAGTCAAGGCTCTAACCAAGCTATGCCAGCACATTTGGAGAATGACACAGTGGCAAACAGATGGAAAGAGGTCAGCTTACATACCGATTCCAAAGAAAGGAGACTTAACAGATTGCTCAAACCATCACACAATATCCCTAATTACACATGCTAGCAAAATAATGCTCAGGATCATCCAACACAAATTAGAGCCCTACATGGAAAGGGAAATGCTGGGTGTTCAAGCTGGTTTCAGAAAAGACTGAGGAACAAGAGACATTATCACTGATGCACACTGGATAATTGTGAAAGCCAAAGAATACCAGAAAGAAGTCAATATGTGCTTTATTGACTACAGAAAAGCCTTCGATTGCATTGACCATTTCAAGTTGTGGAATATGCTTAGGAAAATGGGCGTCCCAGAACATCTCTTTGCTCTCATGAGAAACACACAGGACAGGAAGCCACAGTCCAGACAGAAAATGGTGAAACAGACTGGTTCCAGATCGACAAAGGAATAAGAAAAAGCTTTCTCCTTATATGCTGAACATATACTAAGAGAAGCTGTATTGGAAGAAGATGAGCGTGATCTTCAGCCAAGTAGCCGTGGTGGAATAGTCTGGGGAGATGTGTCTGGGAGAGCAAAAAAGTGGGTCTGGAGTGGGGGCGGCAATATCACGGGTAGCGGGCAGAGGGAGGTATGGCGGTGGGAGTTGGGCAGGCCATTACAGGGGAAAACGGTCCAGGCAATTGAGGCCTATTCCTTTTTCCTGCCCTCCCCCCCAATCCTCTGATCCTAGGGAGCTCTGTGAACACTCCTTCGAGGATTAGGGTGCTACTGCTAAATGCCAGGTCAGTTAACGCAAAAACATCTCTCATCCACGATTTGATTGTGGATGAGCGTGCTGACCTGGTATGCGTGACGGAAACCTGGTTGGATGCGCTGGGCAGGGTTGGTCTCTCTCAGCTTTGTCCTCCAGGTTTCCAGATCGTGCAGCAGCCCCGCCTCGAGGGTCGGGGAGGAGGCGTTGCGGTCATCTTTCGAGAGACCCTCCCCGTTTCCAGGTGCCCGGTCAGGCAATCTCAGAATTTTGAGTGTTTGTCCTTGAGGGTGGGCCTCCGAGATAGGCTGGGGATTCTGCTGGTGTACCGACCACCCCGCTGCACTTCAGTCTCCCTACCTGAGCTGGCGGGGGTGGTCTCGGAGGTGGCCTTGGGTTCCCCCAGGCTTATTGTCTTGGGGGACTTCAATGTCCACGCTGAGGTCCCCTTAGTGGGTGCGGCTCAGGATTTCATGGCCTCCATGGCAACCATGGGCCTGTCTCAATTGGTATCGGGCCCTACCCACGTGGCGGGACACACTCTAGATCTGGTTTTTGCCGATCGGGAAATAAATGATCTGGAGGTGGGGGAATTTGAGATCACTCCCTTGTCATGGACAGATCATCACCTGGTGGGGTTTAGTTTGACTGCTCCGTCTGCCCTCTGCAGGGGTGGTGGGCCGATTAAGATGGTCCACCCCCGGAGGCTTATGGATCCGCTTGGATTTCAGACGGCACTTGGGGAGTTTCCAGTGTCCAGAGCTGGTGACCCTGTCGAGGCCTTGGTTGATCTCTGGAATGGAGAGATGGCCCGGGCTGTTGACACGGTTGCCCCCAAGCGCCCTCTCCGGCTTGGTGGAGCCCATTCTGCTCCTTGGTTTTCCTTGGAGCTTAGGGCGATGAAGCAACTCGGACGACAGCTGGAGCGACGCTGGAGGAAGAGTCGTCACGAATCTGATCGAACACGGGCTAGAGCCCATTTTAGGGACTATGCCGTGGTGGTGGGGGCGGCGAAGAAATGTTTTTTCTCCGCCTCGATTGCGTCTGCTCAGTGCAGGCAAACAGAGCTGTTTCGTGTGGTGAAAACATTGCTCCACACATCCCCCCGGACAATGGGGGAGGAGTCATCTACGGCTCTTTGTGATCGGTTTGCCTGTCGCTTTGCAGATAAAGTCGCTTGCATCCGTGCTGACCTGGACTCCAGAGTTTTGGCAGTTCCGGCAGACGTGCCTCTGGTACCATCTGGTCCCGTTGTTTTGGATTCTTTTCAGTTGGTGTGGCCTGAGGATGTGGACAAGATCCTGGGCAGTGTGCGGGCGACTTCGTGCGCTCTTGACCCTTGCCCTTCATGGCTAATAAAAGCTGCCAGAGAGGGGACAGGTAGATGGCTGGAGGTGATCGTTAATGCTTCGTTAAGGGAGGGCAGGATGCCATCGTGCCTCAAGGAGGCGGTGGTAAGACCTCTATTAAAAAAGCCCTCCCTTGATCCCTCCAACCTGGACAACTATAGACCTGTGTCTAACCTCCCCTTTTTGGGCAAGGTGATGGAGCGTGTGGTGGCGTCCCAGCTGCAGAGGGTCTTGGATGATACGGATTATCTGGACCCTTTTCAATCTGGCTTCCGCCCCGGGTATGGGACTGAGACTGCCTTGGTCGCTCTAGTGGATGACCTACGCCGGGAACTAGACAGGGGGAGTGCATCCCTGTTGGTTCTGCTGGACCTCTCAGTGGCGTTCGATACCATCGACCATGGTATCCTTCTGGGCCGCCTCTCGAGTATGGGAATCGGAGGCACTGTGTTGCAGTGGTTCCGGTCCTTTCTTGAGGGGAGGGTTCAGAAGGTGGTGCTGGGGGACTACTGCTCGGCCCCATGGCCGTTGGCCTGTGGGGTCCCGCAGGGATCGGTCTTGTCCCCCATGCTGTTTAACATCTACATGAAGCCGCTGGGAGAGGTCATCCAGAGATTTGGACTGAGTTGTCAGCAATATGCGGATGACACTCAGCTCTATCTCTCCTTGTCATCTGATCCTAGGGAGGCGGTGGATGTCCTGAATCGGGGGTTGGAGGCCGTGATGGGTTGGATGTGGGCTAACAAACTGAAACTGAATCCGGATAAGATGGAGGTACTGTTGGTCAGTAGGAGAGCCAATCGGGATGAGGAGATTTTACCGGTTCTGGATGGGGTTGCACTCCCCTTGAAGGAGCAAGTACGCAGCTTGGGGGTACTACTGGACCCGGCTCTGCTTTTGGAGGCTCAGGTGGAGGCGGTGGCCAGGGGTGCCTTTGCACAGTTTCGGCTGGTGCGCCAGCTGCGTCCCTTTCTCGAGAAGGCAGATCTGGCCACGGTTACCCATGCCTTAGTCACGTCGCGGCTGGATTACTGTAACGCGCTCTACGTGGGGCTGCCCTTGAAGAATATCCGGAAACTGCAGCTAGTGCAAAACGCGGCAGTGAGGGTTTTATCCGGAGCTGCCCGTTGGGAACATATCACCCCCATTTTGAAAGAGCTGCACTGGCTGCCGGTTCGTTTCCGGGTCCAATTCAAGGTGCTGGTTTTGACCTTTAAAGCCCTAAATGGTTTGGGCCCGGGGTATTTGAGGGACCGCCTGCTCCCAAGGGTTGTTGCCCGCTTGACTAGGACATCTGAGGGGGCCCTGCTCCGGGTGCCGACAATGAGGGAGGCCCGGTTGTCGTGCACTCGGGACAGGGCCTTCTCTGTTGCTGCCCCCAGACTCTGGAATGCTCTCCCAGTGGCCATTCGTTCTTCGGACTCCATCACGGCTTTTAGAAAGCTTTTAAAGACTTGGCTTTTTACCCAGGCTTTTACATGATTGTTTTCTACTGCGGCTTCTCTGTGTTTCTATTTGTTGTATTTGTTGTGTTGTTTTTATGCCTGTTTTTATATGTTTTTGTACTTTTAACATGATGTTTTTATTGTGTTTTTATTGTATGTTTTTAACTTTTGTAAACCGCCTTGGGGTTATCTTTTTAATGAAAGGCGGTATATAAATGTAAAAATAAAATAAATAAATAAATAAATAAAATCTTAAAGTTGGAGGAAGAAACATCAATAACCTATGGTACGCTGATAACACCACCCTGATAGCTGAGAATGTGGATGATCTGCAAGCTCTAGTAATGAAAGTCAAGGAGCACAGTGAAAAAATGGCACTACGACCAAATGTAAAGAAGAATAAACTAATGTCAAGGGATACAACTACCAACCTCAGAATTGATAATGAAGACACTGAAGTGGTGGATTATTTCTGCCTTTTAGGATCAACCATCTACAGTAAAGGATTCAGCAGTCAAGAAATATGCTGCAGACTGGCACTTGGTAGGGTTGCAACGAAGGCCTTAGAAAGGATATTTAGATGCTGTGAGATGACTATGCCTACAAAGATTAGAATCGTTCGGACAATGGTTTTTTACCATGACACTCTATGGATGCGAAAGCTGAGCTTTGAAGAAGCAGGATAGAAAAAATATTGACGCTTTTGAAATTTGGTACTGGTGAAGACTTTTGAGGATACCATGGATAACCAAGAAAACAAACAAATGGATCCTAGAACAAATCAATCCAGAATTTACACTCGAGGCACAAATGACCAGACTCAAACTATCATACTTTGGACACATTATAGGAAGTCTCAGCAACCTTGAAAAGTCTATAATGCTGGGAAAAGTTGAAAGCAAGAGAAGAAGAGGATGACCAGCAGCAAGGTGGATGGACTCGATTATGACAGCAATGAATGCATCACTGAGAGACCTTAAAGGCCAAGTCTTTTCTTGGAGAGAATCATCCTGGAGAGAATCTATTTATGTGGTCGCTAAGAGTCGACACCGACTTGACAACACTCACTTACTCAGTCACTCAATCAATCATGTCTCCCGGAGTCTTTTCCAAGGTAAAGAGCCCCAGATGCTGTAACCTTGCCTCATAAAGAAAGTGCTCCAGGCCCCTGATCATCATGGTTGTTATCCTCCATACCCTTTTCAGTTCTACAATGTCTTTTTTACGATACAGTGACCAGAACAGCACACAGTACTCCAAATGTGGGTGCACTATAGATTTGTATAAGGGTCCATGTCACACCTGTCACAGTGGCCATTTTGGAGGAAAGGCCCAAATGGGGGAACAGGATGGTTTGGGAAGGAAGGGAGGCTGGCATGGGGAGGGGGAACCTCCCCAGACCCCACCACCACCACCACCACCACCACCTTGGATAACCCCCTTTGAGGGGGTAAGTTTAAGAAAAAAATTAAAGATTGTTACCTAAAAATGTCCCCCCCCCAACCAGGTTTTGTCCGTGGTTGAGCCAAACCAAGGGTGGTTCAGCTTGACCCTGAGCCTTCAAATGAACTGGTTCGACTTCAAACTGGTTCGGTTCCAAACCTGTTTGCACATCCCTAGAGGTCACACGAGCAAGGGTCCATCAAACGAGCAAGGGTCCAGCACCAGAAAGCAATCCACAGGAGTAGGTGAGAGGCGTGGTCAACAGGCAGAGAGTCAGAGGCCAAGGACAATACACAGGAGCAGGCAAAAGCAATGTCAGTGCAAGGATCACTAAACAACAGAAGTTCAAGAACAGGACATAGCTATCAGGCAGAGCACTTCCACAAGGTTGCTTAAGCAACTACTCAGCCCAGACGGAGATCTTATATAGCCCTATCCCAGGATCTGATTCAGATGTCTCGTTCAGATGCATTGCAGAAGCTTGGTTGAACTGAAGAATTCTCTTAGTCTTTATAGCTGGGATATATTATGCAATGAAACCTCCCCCCTCTAGTAACCAATCAGTCAGCAAGTTTGTGTTTATACAATGTTGTACAGTGATAACTGAGATGCCCCCATCTCCGCCTCCAACCAGTTCCGGTAATGCTGGGCTTTCCCTTCCCCATTTGATCACCCTGAAGATGCAGTGGGTGGTACCTGACAAAGAATCATCCCAGTGGCTGCTGCTATCTATATTCCTAGCTCTCCAAGTCAGATAGCAAATGAATAAAGATAGAGGAACAGGTTTCATAATGTGGGGGACTCCCAGAGTTCTTAACTGGAGGCAAATCTGCCCTACACTTAAATACACTCTAAGAATACTTAGAGTACGCTTGAAAAACAATGGTGTCTAACTTACTTACTTAGCAAATTTATTGACTGCCTGACTTCCTTAGACTCGAGGCAGTTTACATAAACGAAGACAAGAGAGGAAGGGGGGGAGGGAGAAAAAGAGAAGGAAAGACAAAAAGAAAAAGACACCCCCCCCACACACACGTTAAAAACTAAACACATGGCAAAATGGATAGGTTTTCAGGAGCTTCTTAAAGGACAGAAGGGAGGGGGCATTACAAATCCCAGGAGGCAGAGAGTTCCATAAGGAGGGGGTTGTAACAGAAAGCCCCCCCCCCAAGCCTGGACCCCACATACCTCCCCTGGGCCCAGAACTCTGAGAAGGCCCACCTGAGACCACCTCACAGGGCAGGTTGAAGTTGGATGGGAGAGGTGGTCCTGAAGGTACACAGGTGCCAAACCCTGAAGGGTTTTATAGGTGATAACCAGTACCTTGAATTGGACCCAGAAGCAAACTGGCAGCTAATGCAGCAACCTCAGCAAAGGTGAAACATGATCATATTTTCTGCTGCCCACAAGCAGCCAGGCTGCGGCATTTTGGGCCAGCTGAAGCTTCCGAGTCGTCTTCAAAGGCAACCCCAGGTAGAGAGTTGCCTTTTTGCTTCTTATCCCTTTTTGCTCTTACATTAACTATAGTGAATTGCATCTGGATGACAGGGGGTTTCTGCAGAACAGATGCATGAAGTTAGGTCTCTCAGGTCCAGATCGAAAATGGTGACATTGTACAATTCTATTCCTGCTTCTTAACATTCATTTATGAAAACAGGAAGCTGTACATAGATTACCACATGACTGCACAATTCTAATTCATTTCAGTGGAGTTAACATACTTTGTGAATGTACAGCCGTTTCTACCCCTCATGAAAGCTGAAACAATTTTTGAATTATTTAATTGTCATTTAACAATGCAGCATCAGGGCATCTGATTGGAATTAACTCATGAAAGAATAAATTAATTAAAGCATGTATTGACGTTTCAGGAGAATGCAAATTGAGAGCTAATTTCTTCTATATATCATGTCCCATGTCAATTAGGTACCCACATGGCACAGCTAATCATATATTAATTTTTACATTGATTGTTTAGGCCATTTTGTGAATAGTGCGATAGTAACCGAGCTTTCTTCTGGATGGATTAAATCATAAAAAGGGTTCTTGTAGCAGTCAATTGAGTCTCAATGTACAATAAATGCCTTTCAACTGAAGTGCAAATTAAATACTTATTTGCAACGCACAATACAAAGCATTCACTCTAAAAAGAGAGAGAGAGAGAACGAGTGGGGGGACAGCAATGCCAACTCCCAACATCAAACTCAAAGTAAGCAGTTCTAGAGCATGTTAAAGCTTGGCAAGCTGTTAAAATAAGATACGGGAAATAGTTTACTCTTTCGCAATTATCTGATAAGGATTGGTGGCTAGCAGCAAGTGTGCATGGGTGTACACACACCCTCCATACAGCTATTTCCTAACCTTGTACAAAGCATCATAGCTGCACTGAAATAAATGCAGTTACGTACGTTCACCCTAACCTATAACGTATCTAAGCACCCAGCACTACATCATACATATACATAACACAGCTTTAAGGGGTGACCTGAAGGCATGATTCACCAGCATATTTTTTCCAATTTTATGCCAATGTAATTCCACCTGAATCCACATATATCAGCATAAAAGTACAAATCAGCTTCACCAGAATTTAAGTGCATCGTTTTTGTTTGCTTCAGAAGAAATTATGGCCCTGAATATTCTTTTCCCTTATGTAAGCAGCTTAATTAATATGATATTTCCCCTTATATACAACAGCTAAATTAATATGTCATTATTATTATCATCATCATCATCATTATTATTAATAATTATTTATCAAATTATTAAATTCGATAAATTTTATCTTATGTACACACAGAAACAGACACAAAGACACTCAGGTCCCGTTCAGACATTGTGTGAAACCTCGGGTAGACAAACCTGTGCTTTGTCTGCAAAGCTTCAGGTGAATGTTCAACCGTGGTTTCCCAGCCCCTGTCTTCTGGCTTTCCCAGCCCCAAGGCCATCTGTGCATGTGTAGCGGCGGCCAAAATGGCCACCGCACTGCGCGATGGAGGCCCAAACAGGCAGAAAAGAGCTATAGAACCAGCCGTGGCGGTGATTCTTAAGGCCTGCGGGTGGAGGGGGAACCTCCATGGACACCCCCCCGCTGCCTTTGGCAACCCCCCAAAGGGGGTTTAAGGCAATTTAAAAGAAAATTAACAAAAGGCTCGTGAACCCCCCCAGACCTCCAGGGGGGTTCAGTTCCACATTGAGCCGAACCGGGTGGGGGGGGGTTGGCTCAACGGTGAGCCATCAAACTGAACCAGCTTGATGGCGAGTCGTTGAGCTGGTTTGCACATCCCTACACTCGGTACTTCCAAACTGGGGGGAGGGCAAGGCTGAACATGTGTATGTATGTGTACGTACACACAAACACACACACACACACACACACACACACACACACACACACACACACACACTTTTGATGGCACTCCTCTATACAATTAGAGGGAACAGTTCCATCCATGGGAACCTTAAATATACAGACACTTCCCAGGCATCCAGGGCAATCAATGCCCTGCTGCCCAACCAGACAGCACACACAACACCTTTGAAAGAATGCCTTGCTGCAGCAGCAGCAGCAACAACAACAAATATTTATATACCACTTTTCAGTGAAAGTTTCCAAAGTGGTTACATAGAGTAATAAACTAACTAACTAAATAAATAAGATAGGTCTTGCTGAGCACTGGATCTGGTGTGTTCCTTGCACACGTGCCCCTTCTCCTTCCCTGGATAGAAGCTGTCAAAACATTTTGTATGGTAAATCTAAATAAATGTCCTGCATGCCGGGCAACAGACCAAGGTGGGCATTGCAGATTGCTCAAGAAATCCAATCCAATGGACAGGGACAGACACCCGATTTGTAGAGCTACATACATGTTGTCTCTTTCTATGACTGGGCCACCGGGAGGCTGCCATGCCCAGAGTTTCTGCAGGTTTATTCCAGATGTGGCAGTGATGGGAGCCCCACTGTGCATGTGGTTGGCACATTGGTATTTCTGCTAAGCACCGTGGTATCACTCCCCCAACATCTTGCCATGCATGCCCTTTGTGTGAGAACAACCTAGTTGTTCAATTTCTGGTGTTACCAGGACTTCATGTGTTTGTGTACATATCTCTGCAGTCCTGAATTGCTCTCTTCACGAGAGCAGTCCTTTCTTGTTGTGCCCGCCTTGTCATCTCATCCTTTTTGTGCAGATGGACAAGAGGGGGGCATAAGACACAGGGGGATGTGGGCTCTCTCAAAAGTGGTTATTTCCCTCTAAATGAATGAATGCGAGGGACACAACATCTCTGTTGCCAAGCAGCAGCAGTAGGAGAGCAAGGTGGTGGTGGATAGGGCACCAGCTCTGAGAGGTAGCCAGTAAGAAACCCAGCACAGAGCTGACCCACTTCTGGGCTCTATGGTTTCAGGAGCAGCAACAACACAAAACCCAGGTTACAGTGGTGGCAGAATCTGGACTAAACAATTTCCCTTTGGAACCTGAGGTTTCAGCAGTGAAACTCACTACAAACCAAAGGCTTGGAGGTTTGGAGGTGAAAATGGAGGTACGGTCGGGTGACAAAACTGTGGCTTCACGCACTCTCAGATGACCACAAAATCAAACCTCTTCCATGTTTAACACCAGTTTCGTGTTATGACGCATTATGTCGTGTTATCTCAGTCAGTTGCCTGTGGCTACTTGAGAGCTTCCATATGCATGGCTCTCAACACAGACAATGGCCAATAGCAGCTGGAGTGAGGGAGGAGCTTCCTCCCTCAAATCTGATTGCAGAAGGGGGAGACTGTGGTGCCAGTGTTCGGATGAAACATTGGCATCGTGGAACCAGAGGTCCAGGCGGTGGACCTTACTACAAACCAAAGGTACAGAACACAGTTCGGGGAGGGAAACCATGGGTCCATTTCTTGATTAAACTGTGGTTACCCACATTCAGATGTACAGTTTCTGAAACCGAAGGTCCCTTCACCTCCGGTTTCGTGTAAAGTGCATATGCGGGCTTAGTGGCTGACATCCAAACTAAGTTACCTAATGGCACTACTCAGGAGTTACTCTAAAGGACTACTTAATTTTGCAGGACTAATCAAGAGTAATTTAGTCTAGACGTTACCTTCTATCTCATGTACTTAAATATGGGTTTTTAAAAAACTTGCTTAGTCTGATTTATAATCTGGGCTAAGTGTCATTGAAATTAATGGGATTTAAGTTAGCCATGACTTATTTCAGTGGTACTTGGTCATGACAAACTTAGTCTGGATTCTGTCTACAGGTTCAGATAGCGTTTGGCTGCTACTTTACATTTTCATGTGTATCCTTAAAATGTTTTTAAATGTCTTATGGGTACATGTGTAATGTGTGTGTTTGCAATAAACTTTGGTGCAGACACAGGTATTATACAGATACATAAACATAAGCATTATAAACTCACATAATGTATACATAGTCCCTACAGCAGGGGAAATTAACATGAGGTACAGACACAGAATGAAATGCTGGCCTGGTTTCTTAGGATATGATACAGAAGCATTAAGTGTTGATCTTAAATATGTGTTGGTTGTCAGTGATCCCTATCCATACTTTGCTTTCCTTCCCTCAGCCATGAAACCAATAGGGTGGGAAATTGGAAGATACTGCAGATGCTTTGCTCAGAAAAGCAGCAAAGAACACAGTCCTTATGGATCCTCTACAACTCTGCTCTTTCTCGAAGAAACGCTCTTTGACCTTGCTGTGCTAAAATGACCTTGAACACCAACAGGGAAAAAGAAAAAATGTGTTTTACAAGTTGAGAGCTTTAGTTTTCTGCTGTTCCTGTTGAGTTGACAAAACTGTAAAAACACACACATGCACATATGTCTATTATATCACTAGATTGCTACTTATTTCAGAAAGGGAACCTGTGACCATGAACTAGTTCATTGGTTATATTGTCTCACAGTTTGCTTTTGGGGTTCATCCAGCACCCTATTCAGACATTATGCCATATATTGAGGAGACTGTATACAGGTATATGTGTTTGTGTGAATGACTGTATGTTTGCTCATTTTAAAAATGAACCTGGCTATAGGCCCTGAAAATGCATGGGACAGATAGGAAATGTATTGCTGTATGTGCATTCAGCATAACATGTGAAGAACTGTACATGCATATAGATCTGTGTATGAATACACTGGCTGACGTACTGTACAACACTCTGGCTAGCAATGGAGTGTTTGTGCTCTTTCATGACAGCACTCTTGTTCAAGATCAGCTTTCTTGAATAAGATGTTAGAATTGTGCAAACACAGTTGTACAATAGAAGGTCATTAGAGATAATGGTCCTCTACTGTGCAGCTGCGTTTGTCCAATTCTAGCATCTTGCTCAATTCACTAGAATTGTGCTGCTAAAAAAGTGCAAATACAATTGCATCGTAGTGAACCATTATTTCTAATGACCCTCTATTGTGCAACAGCCCTCCAATAATAGCCCTCTATTGTACACTGCATCTGCACAATTATTGCATCTTGTCAGATGGTAGAACTGCCCAAACACAACAGTTGTGTAAGACGGCCATTGGAAATAATGGCCCTCGGTTGTGCAATTGTACTTGCACACTCTATCATCTTTTGCAAAAGCACTCTTGTGCATCTGTACAATTGCTATGTTGCTAGGCAGATGGAGTATTGTGTATATGTGCACAGTTTGTATGTACACTGAACATAATGTGATGCTTGGGTTCAGATGGCTCTAATTTTGGGGAATGTGAGTGTTGAAACAGAACTTTTAACCCACATTACCATTTCCCCTAGTAGTCCACACAACTGACTGGCACCAACCAGCTTAAGCTGTGGGATCCACAGGGCTGGCTTTTCCACTCTTGTTTACTGTTGGGCATATCCTGGTGAAACAGGGTTCAAACAACATGTCTTTGGAAAGGGGACACTTTCCATTTTCAAGGGAATGTGCTTTGGAATAAAGCCTGGGCTGCAAGCCTATTCCTATGGATGGGGGGATTGAAGTTAGATAATAGATCTTTCAAGATGTTTATCCAAACTTATTTCTCTGTATCTATGGAGTGTCTAGATGTTCTAAGAGTATGTGAGATTTGCTGAAACCCATCAGAAGTGCAGTTAGTACAAGGTGTGAAATTGCTGGTCCAGGCCTCCCTCGATAACAGAGAGTACAGAAGAACAAGAGAGCACGTGCTGGAAATTCTGGAATTTGTAGTTTGAGAGACAGAGACATGTGCCACCCAATGTGTTTTCTTAAGAACTACAAGTCCCAGAGTTCCTTAGTTCCTGTGAGTCTATCTGGTGTATTATTGGCAGAAGGAGCCAGTAGGGTTTGGCAGCAGACTGGCAACATGAAGAAAAGAAGAACATGCACTTTATAACAAAGGACTGAGATTCCAGAGCCATTAGGAACTAGTGCTGCTGATAGGATTTACAAGCCAAAAAATGTAAATGAGAAGCCTCTGTGTCTCCAGAACACACAGAATTGCAGCAGATTCCAGAGGCAGTGAACAGTCATGTGTGTAACTAATGCACATAAATGTCACAGTACCATATGGCAAATAGAAAGCAGGCAGCCAGAAACATAAGGAATTTAAATAAGGTATCTTCTTCTAGGAATTTAAATAAGGTATCTTCTTCTTTGCTCTCTCTCTCGTGTGTGTGTGTGTGTGTGTGTGTGTGTGTGTATATATATATATATATATATATATATATATATATATATATATATATATAGCTCTAGTTTATTTGTATAAGGCTCTAGTTTTTTAAAAAGGGGGAAATAAGTACTCTAGTTATTCTCAAGAACTTTATTCTAGCTCACCAGGAAACAAATTAAATTAAGTGCAGCAAAGATTTTCCATGGACCACCTGGACCTACCTGATGGACCCCCAGGATCCATGGACCCCAGGTTTAGATCCTCTGGTCTAGCTGAATTCTTGATACCTGACAAACAGAGAGAGGATGGCAAGGGGTTTAGATGGTAATTTGTTGGTGGGTGAGGGTTTGGGTGGGGCTTTTGTTAAGTGGGTGGGAACGTAAGAACAGCCCTGCTGGATCAGGCCCAAGACCCATCTAGTTCAATATTCCATTTCACACAGTGGCCCACCAGATGCCTCTGGGAGGCCCATAGGCAAGAGGGAGGGAGGCTTGAAGGTACAAAGGGGTTGCTGGCAGAGGCAGGGTGATCACACATGGCTTTTTGTGTTTTCTTGAGAAAGGCTGAGATAAAAATCAACCCCCCCCCCCCGAGGATTCTCCAGGAAAGCTTGGCAAAACTGAGCACTCATGAGGTATATTGGAGGCATCTTGCCAATCATGTAACCTGTGCATCCAGCACCAAGGTTGAGCATAACTCCTGTTGCAAGATATTGGCTACTATGCTGACAAAGCCAAACAGATGGTCAGTGTTGTCAACATTGGCAGCAACTATCACCCTGGGGAACAGTTCTAAAAGCTGAATCTAAGCTCTTCTTTCCCATCCCCACTCCAGCAGGTAATTGTTGCCATCAAAATAGACAGCATTGACACTTTGTCAATCTGTCAATATTGTCAGTGTTGACAGTAGCATTGAATAGGCTCAGGCTTGTGCAGAGACCACTGCAGTATATGAAAATATGGGGACGAGGTCCATTTTGTTTTTCTAATGTTTGGAATGGGGCCATTTTGTTTCTCTAATTTGATAATGTGCATTAATTTGCCATCTATTTCTTAGGTGAAAAACAATCCACGTGCCAGTTTTTAAAATATGCTTTGGTGAAATCATTTAAATTAATTTTTAAAAAGAGCCTTTGTGTTAGCAGCTAATTCTACGCCATATGCTGTTTCTCAGGTGAGTGATGCAATAATTACATTTTCATTAGCATTTGCATAAACATTTTAGTCTACCACCGTTTTCATTACTGTGAAGATGGGGAGATGCAAATATATATTTCCTTTATCATTCTGAATTGCAAAGCCGGGTGCAAATGAATCTTTTTTCATTCTATAAGAATAAAAAGGAAGTGCAAGTTGGATATCAGTTGCAGATTTAACACCAGCTAATCTTACTCATCAGGTTATCAGCTACTGGGTGATCCTATTTAAATCATCTTTGGTATCACAGCAGGCATTATGAAGCATATGCTGTATCTTTCCCTTCAAGCAAATGCCAGATATTCTTCTTCACTGTTTTAATACTCGCAAAAACAACACCATTCTATTCAAACATATATGGTACTATGCATGTCACAAACAATTTACCTTTACATTTTAATAAAGCAAATATTCTGGTAGATAGAGAAGGATAGAGCAGGACAATTAATATACTGTTCTCTGCTCTGTGCCCTTGGAACTGGGTGGGTTACAAGCACAATGCCCAAGTGCTATAGGCCTTAGAGTTATTTCTCTCATATGAATTTATGGAGACATAGAAAATAAATTCCTAGAGAAGAGGGACACTGACTTTTCATGATTGTTCTTTGCTCCCTGGAAAGGAGTTAGTGTAATACTATACATATTCCACAAAGACCCATGTTGATCTTCCAAAAGGAAACACAGACAACTTTGAGAAAAAAACTTCCCATGGAGACTCTCACTTAACAGGAGATAGAACTCATCGCCATGAAATGATGATAGATTTTAAAAGATGTTGACGTCTAAGGGCTCCTGGTTACAAGGTATCTTTATATCACAGCACTTTCAGATTCATGTTGTGTTTCATGAAGAGGCCTTTCATCTCAAGAAACACTTGGAAAACTCTTGTTGTCGACAGCTAATTCTGAGGTAACAGCTAAATATACTTGGGAACCGCTGAGGCAACCTTGAATGACCAGTTCTGGAATCAGTGGCTGGGAACTATCAAGGCAGAGAAGGACTTTTCTCCAATTCATAGAGTTATGATGGGCCCACAAACTACTACTACTACTACTACTACTACTACTACTACGATGAATATTTTTATACCGCTTTTCAACCAAAGTTCTCAAAGTAGTTTATATAGACACAAACAAACAAACAAATAACAAGATATTTCCCTGTCCCAAAAGGGCTCACAGTCTCTCTCCTCCTCTGAGGAAGGGCAGGATGCCCCCTTGACTTAAGAAGGCTATAATTAGATCTTATTTCAACAAACCTGTATTGGATGCCTCAGCTAATTACAGACCTGTTTCCAATCTTCCATGGTTGGGCAAGGTGACTGAACGGGTGGTGGCCTCTCAGCTCCAGGCAGTTTTGGATGATACAGATTATCTAGACACATTTCAGACCAGCTATAAAGGGGGCTATGGGGTTGAGACTGCCTTGGTCAGCTTGATGGATGATATCCAATTGGCTAACAACAGAGGGAGTGTGACTCTGTTGATCCTTTTGAATCTCTCAGCAGCTTTCAATACCATCAGCCATGGTATCCTTCTGGGTTGCCTGAGGGAGGTGAGTGACACTGTTTTACAGTGGTTCTGTTCCTACCTCTCGGGTAGATTCCAGATGGTGTCGCTTGGAGACTGATGCTCTGCAAAGTGGGAATTTAAGTATGGAGTTCCACAAGGCTCCATACAGTCTCCAATGCTCTTTAACATCTACATTAAACCACTGGAAGAGATCGTCATGAGGTTTGGTATAGGGTGTTGATAGTATGTTGATGACACCCAGATATATTTCTCCATATTGACCTCATCAGGAAATGGCATAACTTCCCTAAATGCCTGCCTGGAGGCTGTCATGGGCAGGATGAGGGATAACAAACTGAAGCTGAATCCAAATAAGACAGAGGTACTGACTGTGGTAGGGTCTGGTCCCAAGAGATGGTTTAGATCTGCCTGTTCTGAAAGGGGTTACACTCCCTCTGAAAGATCAGATACATAGCTTGGGAGTGCTCCTGGATCCAAAACTCTCTGGTTTCTCAGGTTGAGGCAGTAGCCAGGAGCACTTTTTATCAGCTTCGACTGATACATCAGCCACATTCATTTCTGGAGGTAAATGACCTTAAAACAGTGGTGCACATGCTGGTAACCTCCAGTCTTGACTACTGTAATGCACTCTACATGGGGCTGCCTTATATGTAGGGAAACTACAATTGGTACAGAATGCAGCAGCCAGACTGGTCTCTGGGAGAACCCAAAGGGACCATATCTATCTATCTATCTATCTATCTATCTATCTATCTATCTATCTATCTATCTATCTATCTATCTATCTATCCATCTATCCAGTTTCTATACTGCACTTCCAAAAATGGCTCAGGGCAGTTTACATTAACTATAACACCGATTTTAAAAGAACTGCACTGGCTGCTGCTATGTTTCCGAGTGAAATGCGAAGTGCTGGTTATTACCTTCAAAGGCCTCAACAGCTTGGGTCCAGGGTACTTAAAAGAGCACCATCTCTGTCATGAACCCTGTTGCCTATTAAGATCATCTGGAGAGGTCCAGTTACAGTTGCCACTTGCTCATTTGGTGGCAACACGGGACTGGGCCTCCTCTTTGGCTGTCATGGGGCTCTGGAATATGCTCTCTGTCAAAATAAGAGCATCTCCTTCTCTGTTTGCTTTTAGGAAGACCCTCAAGAGACACCTGTTTTCTCAGGCTTTTAACTGAAATTAATTTTAACTGTTTAATTATTTTTATATGATAAGTTTGTTTAAATTTTTTATTCAGTGAAATTGTATTAAGTGTTTTTACTCTGTTTTATATTTGTTGTGTTTTAAATTGGGCACACCACCTAGAGAAGCACTACCAGGCAGTATATAAATATGATAAATAAATAAATAATAATAAATTAAAAAAAAAAAAAAGAAATAAGGTAGACACCAGCAACATCTACTGGAAAGATGCTGTGCTGGGGTTGGATAGGGCCCGTTGCTCTCCGCTTGCTTCATATACATAGAATCACCACTTTGAACGGTGCCTCTTTGCTCAATTAGCAAGGGACATACCTGATCTATTTGGACAGTTCATAAGGGACATACCTGGTCTTGCATAAGAACAGTAATTCATAGTTGTTATGGGGCAGCTGCCCCCCACCCCCAGTAAGGTATCTTTAAGAGGGAAGGAGACTCTGGACACCCAACTGCACTGTAACACTCTTTATGTAACTTCTGTTAGGTATTCAGGTCTTAACAACACTTCTGTTAGGTATTCAGGTCTTAATAACAGTTCAGGCAGCTTAGACAGCAATTCAAAAATAGCAAAATATGAATATGACAAATATTTATACACCGCTTTTCAACATAAGGTCCCAAAGTGGTTTACATAGATATAAACAATCAAACAAATAAAGGCACGACCCCACCAACAAGAATAATGGCAGACCCAATCACACTCACTCAACCACAGTCATACTGAAGCTAGCCATGGGTGGCCAGCCCAAAGTCACCTTAGGTGCATAGGCATGGCAGGGCAGAGAAATTGTTGTGCACACAGGCCCAGTTGCAGGTGGATGATGGATTCTCTGCTCTCTGGGCAGCTCTTTTATAGCTGGACTGTGGGTAAGGTGTTCTTCCTGGCACTGGTTCTCCACCCCAAGACAGTCAGTTGATGGAAAGCTCCTCCATGGTTGGGTGGAAAGTTCCTCATAGTCGGACCTTGGCTCACTGGCTGCCCTCAGGACATGTCAGCACTCCCAGGAGACCATCTTCTTACCCATATTAGGAAGTTCATCTGTAGCCCCAGACACCCCATGAAAAGATTCCAGGTTGTTGACTATAAAGTGTTCCTGAGAATGCCAAGATAAGGCAGCCATGGCTTTACTGCCAATCCTGCATGTTCCTACACTTCTGACTCCTGGGCTGACATCAGTCCCCTTGTGCCACATGGATCCTTCAAATCCCTGGAATCAACAAGCCAAAATCCCTAAAGTCAACTCTTCAAAGAAAACCCCATCTTCCTGCGTAGCTCTTCCGAAAGCCATTGTTCTTTTGTTTTCCACTAGAGATCACCCCACTAACCATTAACACAAAGGGGCACTGATTTAGTGCCTTTACACCTATAGAATTGGTCAGCCAAAAGCCTCCCAAATTGCAAATCTCTGGAATCCATTTTGGAGGTTGTGTCCTTCTGCTTCTCGATAATCACATCCCATTTTCTTCTGAAGAGAATTCGACTCCCCCCCACACTTCATGTCTGAACCCCTTCCTTCTTTGGCTCCCAGGAGTTTTCTATTTTTCCTCCCTGATTCCCCTTTTCCAACCCTGGGCACGAGTGGGTGTGAGTGCTTAGAGTTCCACCAGCTAGGCTAAGAGGACTTTTTGTTAGGTTTTAGTTCTATTTTTCAACAGGTGGGGAAGACAGTCCACTCTTCCCCTGGGTTAAAAAGGGGAGCCCCCAGCACTACCAGGAGATCTCAGTTCTGAGGGTCTGCCTAAAGACCATGGAGCTCATGGGAAATGGATTCATCAACATGCAGAAAACCCACAAAAGCCCGCAGCCTTCTTGGTCTGAGGCCCATCAACTACAATGATATTCTTTAGACTTAGAGGCTATTCCCACGATCACCGGAAAGCGGGCAAAGGGAGCTTAGCCCGCTTTCCAGGGATTGTGGGAACCACCAGGCTCACAGGCCTCCCCTTAAATGAGGTTAATAATAATAGTAGTAGTAGTAGTAGTAGTAGTAGTAATTGGCGACCTAGGTGCAATTCCAAAGGACCTCGAAGAGCATCTCAACACCATAGGGGCCACAGAAATTACCATCAACCAATTACAAAAAGCAACTTTACTATAAAGTATAAACTACTATAATTATTATAAACTAAGATAGACGCCAGCAACAGTCACTGGAAGTAATGGCATGATCTCTCCTTTAACCTCATTTTTTTGCTCGTGTATCACTGCGGCACATGGCAATACATGAGTAGATCCCTGACTGGGAGGTTGCAAGCAGCTTCCCCGGCTCGGGGGTCTCTCCAGGATGCCCTGCGCACTTGCATGGGGGCATCCTGGAACTTCTGGGGGCTGTGTGGCCCCCAATCCCTGAAACCCCCACAAGCTCTGTGACGGAGCCGGCGGTTGTGTGGGTTGCTGATTCGGCTGCCCAGGGCTGCCTTTTGATCGCCTGCTGGGAGAGCTGGCTAAGCCTGCTCTCCCCACAGACCTAGGAGAAGCTCTACTAACTACATACACCGAGGGAGAGCCATTTCCTTCATGTGCTGTTTGTGGGTCTCCTGGTGGCATCTGGCAAGTCACTGTTGGAAAGAGGATGCTCAGCTAGAAATGTGAAAGCCTGGGGGGAAACCTGGAAATTTTTTTGGGGGGGAGTGGGAATCCATCCCCCCTCCCATTTTTCAGAAAGAGTTTTTGTTTTGTTTTGTTTTCTGAAAAATGGGGGGGGGATTAAAATTTGGATTATGAAATATTTTCTTTGGGAATAGTGAATAAAATGTTTAAGAAAAAGGTGTTCAAATATTTTCATATAAGGAAAGGGGTTCTGGTCTTTTCTCTCCCAAGCTTCTTGCTTGCTCCAGATTCCTCCACACATCAAAAGTGGCTTACAGAGATGCCGGATTCCTTGGAGTTCAGCATTTTGCAGTTCATTTGTAACAAAAATTAAATAACATTTAAATTACCTTTGAATTAATTGTCTGAATAAACTATACTTCAAAATATATTATACCAAACATGATCAATGTTATGAGCAAAGCAGGTTATCTATATAATTAATTCTCTTAGCCGCCATGTGTTTCCTGAATTTGGTGGTGGAACTCTCGTGACACATTGCGAGAGTTCCAGCCTTGGGTGAGAGTTGAGGGGAAAGAAAAAATGGAGGTGGTGGCAGGGGGCTGCAAAACGGCCAGAGGAAGTGGCCTCGGCTGGCTGCTGGGAGGCGGAGGTGGCAGGACGGCCTGCCCTGGCCACACCAGACTGTCCCAGGTGTGGAAGAGGAGGCGGCCCGACCTGGCGGGAGGTGGCAGAATGACCTGGCCTGGCCAGGCCAGGCCATCCCAGGTATGGAAGAGGCGGCAGCGGCCCAGCCCAGCCTGGAGCAGGAGGCAGTGGCGGGACAGCCAGGCCTAGGTGAGGGGAGAGGAGGCACCAGCAAAAGGTAATGGGTGGCAGGGTAAAGCCCCAGCGCCCATTGGAGGCCGGGGTGGGAGGGAAACAGGCGGCAGGACTTCCCAATTTGCCTCCTGAGAGGAGGAATGGTGGCGGTGGGGCCCTTTTTGGCCTGCTGCCGCCCCGGTAAGGAGGACCTGGCTGTGGCAGCAGGAGGAAGGGGGAGGGGGCAAGAGGGGGGAGGAGGGAGGGGGCAAGAGAGAGTGAGGGAGGGGCAGGAAGGAGGGGGCAAGAGAGAATGGGGCAAGAGGGAGGGGAAGTGATGCAAGAGAGAGTGGGGCAGGAGGGAGGGGGAGGGGGGCAAGAGAGAGTGGGGCAGGAGGGTGGGGGGAGGGCAAGAGAGAGTGGGGCAGGAGGGAGTGGGAGTGGGGCAAGAGAAAGTGGGGCAGGAGGGTGGGGGGAGGGCAAGAGAGAGTGGGGCAGGAGGGGGGGAGAACAGCAGGCCCCAAAGAGTGCACAGATGCTCTGTGCGGGTCAGCTAGTGTATAATTAATGTTCCTATGTGAATTTAGACCTGTAAAGGGTGATTTTAAAAGTACAGTATTGCCTATATTTCAAAATTTCCAGAAATTTTACATCTCTATGCTGGGCTAAATGGACCTTTGGTCTAATCCAGCAGGACTCTTTGTCTTGGGTGGTTTAGCAGCCTACCCAGTGACATCTTTGTCTGCCTCTTCTAACCTGTAGGCTGGTTTGTTGGGCTGTTTTTCTTACAGGGTTGAAATGGTGAAGGAAGGATCAATCCTGTAGTTAAGGTAGGAAAGGTGTTTTTATGGCAACCTGAAAGAACACTGCTTTAAAGGTTTTACCTAGCAGTCATACAGTGAAAAATCCTACACTATCCAACCATCTGAAATCTCTGTAAGCCTCTTCTAGAACCATGTGAAGGGCTGAAAATAGAATACAAGAGAGATGTTTTGTTCAGACCCTATTGCTGACATCCAGCTATGCAGCACTCCAGAGTATACGGTTTACTGCACGGATCACCACCATTTTGAAATCTGCTTGAGTAAGTGATAACAAGTGTCAGAAACAAGTGGTACATTTACAGAAATGAATATACTCAGCAATAGTTGTCCCACACTGGTAGCTTTTCTCAGGACTTAGCATGCCTCAATTTCAGGGTTTTATCTGTATCCCATTTGCCCCAGTAGCAGATAAAAGAGCTACTGCTCTTCTTCCTCAACTTCTCTCCCCCTTAAATTACACAGCTTAATATCTCAGCAAATGACAACCTGAAGCCACCCGCCATTTTTAGTTTTTCTTTTCCATTTGTCCATTTGAGAAACGTTTCTTTCTCGCAAATACATTAAATTCAGGACTGTTAGTGGTAATAAATATTACTGAATACCTGTCTAGTCCTGTGCACTGTATACTTTTTAAATAGACCCTTGCTAAAAGAAATATTTTCAGGGTGAGTAAATAATGGAAAGGCCCCACTTTACAACCAAATATTGCCAGTTGTGAGCACATGTAAAAGAAATAACCTATACATCAAAATATCAAGGTAAAGAAACTCCTCAGTTGTGGAGATGTTTTTTACTTGAGTGTACACATTGCCAGATGGAGTGTCCAGCGATAAGATTATACCTACTGGCACACCTCTTATGATTATCAGCATCACTGATTTTGAAGTGAATATTAGATGTGATGGAACATCAGATATATATGGCATGGTAATAGGTGCATTTTGGGGAAGAACTGTAACTTGTAGAAACACATCAAGCAGAAATTCATCAGGTGCATGTCTAGCATGTGATTGGAGAAACCTCTGCCTGGAAGCATTGCTTTCCACCGAAAGTCAAAGTGAAAGACCAAGGCAATGTGCGGGTGCATGGAGTCTAATTTGTAAAGCCAGCGTATGAAGACTTGTATGGTTAGAGTGTTGGACTAGGACCAGGAAGACCCAAGTTAGAATCTCCATTGAACCATGAAACTCACTGGCTGACTCTGGGTCAGTCACGTATCTCTTAACCTAACCTACCACACAGGGTTGTTGTGAGGCTAAAAATAACCATGTATGAACCCCTCGGAGGAAAAGCTGGATATAAATGCAATAAAATAACTAACTAAACTTAACTAACTAACTAACTAACTAAGTTATTGCCAAACTGAATATCTGGAAATTAGCTATTCTAAAACAAAAATAGTGTGATTTAGCTCCAAATGTAAGAACTTTAGATGGGTAATAAATGGTCAGCAGATAGAACAACAGACCCAATATAAATATTTTGGTGTGACTTTTCGTTATAATGGCTCCTTAACTTCACATCTTAAGATGACCACTGATTCTGCTAAGCATTCCTCGCCTGCTATTTTGAGATTTTTTCGCTCACAGGGTGGTTTTCATATACCAGCTGCCATCAAATTATTTGTAGTGCAACCAATTGTGCAGATGTTGTATGGGGCTCAATTAGGCCTGTTTAAAGATTGTATGATCCTTGAAAGGATTCAAACATCCTTTCTAAGATCTTTATTTGATGTATCTAGAAGTACACCTAATTCAGTGATTCGCCAAGAAGCAGGTCTAATTAAAACTGAAGCAAGGGTCTGGATGTCAGCTATTAATTACTGGCTAAAAATTCACCTTAATCCAACGGGACTTATACTTAATTTCCTATCGATTGATCCACTACCTAGATGGTTGCTTACCATTCTGGAGAAACTTACCACCATGGGCTTAAGTCCTCTTGCTCTAGTAGAATTAGGATTTGTTGGTGCAAAAAAGGCAGTACGTCAAAGAATTGAAGATATTGAACTTCAAGCTGAAAGGGCTCTTTTGCCTAATTATTATTTACCACTAAAAATGAAAGAAGGGTTTGTCCCGGCTGGCTATTTTTATTCGATATCCGTTAATAAATATATGTGGGCCTTTTCGAGAGAGCGTTTTAATGCAATTTCTTCAGCTTCTTTAGTAGGGAGATATCAGCATCTCCCTGTTCAAGATAGAAAATGCCCTTGTGGTGATATAGAAACTAGAGATCATATTTTGCTCCACTGTAAGCTCTATCATAAGGTTAGACAACGATTGATTTCCCCGTTGATACACAGGAGGGGGGAGTCATTTGATGAGGCTCTTGTAAAATTTCTTCTGTTGGATTTGGATGAAGTAGTATCTTATGTTACAGCTAAATTCTGTTATATTATTATTAGTTGCAGAAAATCTATGTACTTATAAATCGTATGTTTTATTGTTTATTAGGTTTTATGCTGTATGTCTTGGTCCATGACCGTAAATTTAATAAAGTAAAGTAAAGTAAGTAAGTAACTAACTAATAAATAATTTCCATAATGGCATGGAAGTTAAGGCTGCAATTTCCATTAGGGGTGTGCATTTTGGAATTTTCTTGTTTCGATTTGTATCCAAATTGAAACATCCTCATTTTGTTTTGTACCCAAATTTTCTGAATCCGAATCAGCCCTGTTTTGTTTTGTAGCCAATTTTTCTGAATCCGAATCTGAATCGATTTGGATTTTTAAAAAGGGTCCCAGGGCAAAAAGAGTGGGTGGTGGTGGTAGTGTCCAATGGGTGGAAGCTACCACCCAAATTTCAAAGGAATTAGGCAAAGGGCTGATGTTTTTGGTGATTTTTTTCAGGTTTACACATCTTTAAGAATTTTCCCATAGGGAATAATGGGGATTCCAGCAAATGTATCGCTTCAAATCAAGGGGAAAGGGATGACCCAGAGCAGAGTGTGGTGGGTGGTAGTGCCCAATGGGGGCAAGGAAACTTCCAGAATTATTTCAAAGGAATTGGGCAAAGGGCTGATCTTTTGTGATTTGTTGAAGTTTACGTGTCTTTAAGATTTCTACCATGGGGAATAATGGAGGTTTCAGCAGCCCCATAATTCCACTTGTGGGGCACTGGGGTTGCCCAGAGCGAGGGGTTGTATAGTGCACATAGGGTGCCAACCACCCCCATACCCACAAGCCTGTGGGGTACTGGGTTTTGTTGTTTCTGAGGTGTTCATTGTAGATTTTCTGGTAGCATATGAGATTATCAGTGAAAAACAAGAATCCACTCTCATATGCTACCAGAGAATCTACACTCAGAACACCAAAGAAACAGCAGAACCCAGCACCCCATGGGTTAGCAACCCTTCCCCTGGCCAATGTGGGGTCAGTAAAGTGTGGGAAGAAGCAAAAGAGCCAATGGGGAACAAGGAGGGAATTGTCAGCAGGTCAGCCCATGATTTAGGTCACTGATCAGGAGGCTGGAAGGGTGGGAAATTCAAAGAGATGTCAAACACAAAATGGAGACTCACTCAGAGATCACCACAAAATGGAGGTCCGAAACAACAAAACGTTTTGTAGCCGAAACAGGGACGTTTTGTTTTGTATACAACACTTTTTGATCTGGAAAATGGGTGTTTTGTTTTGTCTACAAAACACCCGAAACAGGCTGTTTTGGGTAGAAAATGTTTTGTATCCGAAATGTTTTGCACATCCCTAATTCCCATGCCTTTTAGAGCATGAGTGAAAGCCATAAGCACCTTAACTTCCACCATAAGCCAAAATACTCTCATCCCTCTAGGGAGTTCAGAGCAGTGTACATTGGACACTCAAGTGGTCTTATACATTTACCAGGAACTGGCCGAGCCCTTTGAAATGGAATGTACCCTATCAGATCCTTCTGAAGCCTCATGTGCTACTTCCCTGCTTTTACCCACCAATGTTTGAAAATATGAAATAGAACGTGTTAGGCTGTTCCCCTAATCCTGAAATTCCCTCCTTCCACCTGCTGGTCAGAAAATAAATAATATTGAATAATGGCAAATCTGTCAAGATTGTTGAATATAAAAGCCTTCATAGGAACTTCTACATAGAGCTTACTCTTGTACAAATTGTGCACTCACATAAGCACATGAGCTCTGGGCAGGAGAGGCTAAGACTATGAGGGGGCTTGGGGTGCAGTCCATCTTCCACAGTGCCCTGCATTCTCTCTGCTCTGTTTGGTTACATGAACAGGGCTAAAGTGGGAGCTCATTCACACACAAAAAAACATTTACCAGAGCTGGATACATTTTGTGATAACAAAAAGCATATCCATGAGCTCTAAAATTTGCTGTTCTTAACTTGCTTAACCATGAACTCAATGGGTAGTGATAGACAAACCAATGACTCTTAGGATCATCCTTCCCTTTAGTGTATGAGGTCTGCCTTACAGGATTGTAGAAAATCTAAGATAGAAGAGCGAAATACAAAATGGAGAAATGAACCAAAGTTTTACTCCCTGTCTGTGGTATTTGGGAAAGATGTTGTGAGTGCAAAACAATAGCCTCTCTGTGGCTTGAAGGTTGGACATGTGAAGTATTCATTCATTCATTCATTCATCACATTTATATACTGCCCAAACTTTTGTCTCAGTAGCTATAGAAATGTATCTAGCCTAGAGTACCAATATCGGTCAATGCTGGTCTGAAGCTGTACCATGTATGGGTACTCATTCTGACCAAAGTTATGTATTTGCATAACTGATAAGTCTTTGGTATATAATTTGTAACCACCATTTTGTGGGGTTCTTCTCTCACCCTGGTGATTGATGGAGACCCAGTACCATGATCAATAAAGCTTTGAATCTGATGGAACGGTGTGGTCTCATAAGCACACTGGGTTCAGTTGGAGATTTCTCCTACACCTTACAGGGTTGCTGTAATTATTATAGAGATGATGTATGTGAAATACTTCTTTCATTCAGGAAAAGTACCATATTACTAGTACATAATATAAGAAGTAATGGATCTTACCATATAAAAAGCCAGTGTTTGAGAGAATAATTTCTAGGCCATACCATTAAGAAAGTCTCATTCAAGAATGCAGTTTCAACTCTGGACTTCTTTGAATGTTTAGTATCAACTAATAAGGTCTTAATCCATATTAATAAAATTTTGAACAATTAATGAATCCTATTAAACCAATGACTGAATAGAGAAGATCATTAATAGATTTCCATTACAAAGCATTACAAAGTAAGCCTTTCAGACATCCTCAGAATAAAAATAAAAAAGCCCCCACTAAAGTATAGCAGCTTGATGAAGCATACTAATTTGACAGTTAATAATCTGTCCATTGTAGCTAAGGTTCTGAGTAACATGGAGCCATTCTAATAACTTTTCTGGTATTTTTAAGCTAGACAGCAAAAGTTTCAATTATATGCTTAAGTGCAAAATACTGCTACAACGAAAATTTTGAAAAAGGCAACTTTGTCAATACATGCGCTAACTATGCAAGTTTCCCTTTAACTATTCCATGGCATTGCTAGAGCAGCCTATTTTGCCCACATCCAGAAATAAAGGGAGAAGACACATTTGCACATTTTAAACTCAGGCTAAAATTTTATTTACCATTTCACAAAATACCTGCAAACTGGTTGTTCACCTGACCAGCCCCACAGGGGCATGATAGGGCTGCCCCAGATAGGGCTTGTTGTGTGAGGTGCTGGGATTGCTCCCGGCCCTGGCGCTCCACCCCTAGGTAGCCCTGCTTTTGTATTCAGGCTAAACATGAGGCATGTGTGTGCCTCCTACCTCATTCCCAAGTCATGTGGACACTTGGGCTACCAGCAGTTCCTCCTGGGCTGCTGGCAGCCATAGCTTCCATAGAGCCAGGGGGAAGGAGCAGCCCAGCAGTGGGAACTTCCCCAATGTACTGCATGCTTGCATGGTGCATTGTGGGATTCCAGGAGGCCTGCTTCCCTTCCCCCCCTTCCCAATTGCCACGCTGCTCACTGCCTGTTCCACTCATCTGGGCATGTGGGAGGTGGAGCCTGGAGGAGCCCATAACTGTTTGGGGGAAGACAGGTAGGCTCCTGCATTTCCCCCAGCCCCAGTGTTTATAGCCATGTGAATGAACTTGCTAGTAGGGATGTGTGGAAATGGTTACAGTTGACCCCAGTTCAATTCAAACTGGTCCAGTTCAACCGGTTTGAGCCGAATTGGGTCCAGTTCGGATTGAACCAGTTTGGCCTGGTTTGACCAGTTCGGGATGCTTGTACCAAACCAATTCAATCTGAACTGGGTCTGATTTGGCTCAAACCAGTCTTACCGGACTCGTTTGAGCCATCCCACCGGCTCCCAACGGGGCAGAACACTTACCTGGCCAAGCAGCGGGGCCTGTTCATGGAGGCCAGGGAGGGCAAGGAAATCGGCAAGCTGGTGCCCATGGCTGGGCCAGAGTGGCCTGATAGGCTGTCACCTGGCTGCAGCAAGGAGAGAGTAGGCCCCGCCCCTCTGCAACATCCCTACATGATGATGCTGGGAAAGGGGGCACAACCCTGGAGAGCAACTAGCTTAGAGGCTGTCAGTGGGAATGACAGGAGGGCTGTTCAGAGGACAGGGGAGGGGCCAGAAAGAGAAGCAGCTGGTTGTTCCTGCTGTAGGGAGCTATTGAAGGGGCCCTTGGTCAGGGATGAGGAGGTCAGTGGAAACAGAAGGTGGTGACCCCCATGGGCTCCTGGTGAGGAGCAGGGCATTCCCTCTCCCTGGCAAGTGGAGGAGGACCAAGGTGCCTAAAACCCCCTCTCCACTCTTCTGAGGCCTATTGGTCCTTGTTGATGTGTAAAGTCAGCAGGTGAGAGCCATCACAGTGGGCTAACATGTGAAGGTGGTAATTATCAGTTAAGATTATAGTGCAAGGAAAGTAGGCAGATGAATGCTTAGCAGAACTACTTGTTTGAAATATTGCTTAGCTTATTTTTTTTAATGTGAATTTCCCCATAGCATCTCAAAAATAAATAAATAAATACATCTGACAACTTGTACAAAACATTATCTACAGTAATAAGCAAGGTCACTCAGCAGTTACTTCTGTATGGAACGGAGGGCCTAAAGCATGGCCTAAAAATAACAGGGCATAAGGTGACTGCCTTATTAGCCTAGGAGTTAATCTGACCCTGCCTGTTGTCTCACCTCTCCTTTGAGTCTTATTATTATATATTTGTTCTATTAAAATATAAAAACAAGCTAAAGCAATTAAAAACATAAAAACAGTAGAGAAAATTTTAAAAAGAGCAGGGACAGCTCATTGGCCAAAAGCCTGAATAAAAAGAAGAGTCTTCAATTTCTCCCTAAAGGTTGGGAGATAGGGAGCCATGTGGATCTCATCTGAGAGTGAGTTCCACAGCCTGGGGGCAATAACTGAGAAGGCCCTGTCCCTTGTACTGGACAAATGGGCCTCAGCAGGTGTTGGCATGTGGAGCAGAGCCCTGCCACTGAGTCTGAAGCAGATGCAACACTGTGTCCTTGACATCACTTGTTGGAGCCGGGAGGAGGAGTGGTGGTGTAGTAGTAGTCATGCTTGATCATCTTTCTAGTCCTGAAGTCAAAGGAGGAGGAGGAGCAGAAAGATGAGGAGGAAGAGGAGATATGGAGCAGCTACTTCCAGTGACAGGAGTGGAGGAGCCATATAATGTAGTTTCATGTTACAGAGAGCTATAATTTATATTGTTGCAGTTCTGCTGAACACTATCACCCCAATTCTGAAGATTTAATTATGCTGGTATAAATACGTTGTCAGTGATTTACAGTGTTGAATTCATCCTTCCAAAACAACACTAATGGATCAACGTTGTATATAATCTATTACCCACTAGTGCAGTATTGCTTCCAGAACATTGACACAATGATGTATTTCATTGACACCTTTTTTGTACAAATGAAATTAAGAGGCTGTTCTCACGAGCAGCCAAGACCGGGCTAGGGCAACTGAGCCCAGCTTGGCTGCCTGTGGGAACCACTGGGAGCAGACCGGGTCCTGGAGGCGCCTCAGTGGCAAACCCACCTAGGGAGCCCGCCTCTTAAACGAGGTCAGGGGAGTGAGTGCTCCTAACACCATTGATCTGATAGTCTGTCAGCACCAGCTGAAAGCTGGTGCTGAAAGACTGATGGACACCTGATGGACATGCGTGCGATTTCTGGGGGCCAGGATGATGAGCAGATCATCTGGGCATGCAATCTGCACACCCAGCAACTCCCTATTGCTCGTCTGCGGGGAAGGCAACTTCTGCTGCCTTCCCCACCACTCGCCCTCGAACCCTCTCACTCAATCATGAGAATGGGCTCTAAGCCTCTGAACTTGGGGAAACAGTCTCAGAGGCATCTGGTAAGATGGGGACTTTTAGAGTCTTGCCTTTGTTGTGATGCAACTGGTTCTGATTTAAAATCCAAGTCAGAGGAGAATTCCTGGCTCATTTGCCCATTACCCAAAGGCCACTGGGATGCATCACCACCCTGTTACCACTCAAACTTCCTCCTCTTCTTTTAATTTAAGCAAAACTTACTTATTTGGATAGGGTTAGGTATGGTTGTGTCATTCAGTCCATGGCATGGAGGGAGATAAGATCTCCCCCAATGCACTGCATGTGTTATATATGGTAGAAGGACCCCATTGTCTTTGGGATGATTTAGTTTTTCCATCGGTAACTGCTTGTACTGAAGCATTTCTTCCTAAGGTACATGCAGCATGCTGAGGAGTGGGAGAAAGATTGGATCTCCTTTGTACCAATGGCCACTGCTTTATATCTCTGAAAATTGATTGGATATTTTACTAGTTCATTCGTCTAAACTTCAAATTGTCACCCTCCCCATCCTTTCTCTCTTTGGGCACATTTTTGGCAACTTATAGCAGCTAATATGATGGATTCAGTTCCGTCATTATGCTTTAGCAGAATGATCTACTCTTACTGTTGGAATATAGATTTGTTGCTAGATGTGATATTTCCACCTTAATCCTAAAATTTGAAGCAAGTTCTTCATAGTCCAGTGGAACCAATCTCCAAATAGGTACACAGACAATAATTCATAACCCCTGCTAACTTGGCAAAGAGGCACCTTTTAACATGGTGATTCTCTTTATTGAGCAGGGGGAGAGTAACTGGCCCTATCCACCCCCAGCACAGTACCTCCAGTGACTGTTCCTGGTATCTATCTTACATTTATTTTCAGATTGTGAGCCCTTTGGGGACAGGTTTCCATCTTGTTTGTTTGTTTGTTTGTTTGTCTGTGTAAACTGCCTTGAGTCATTTTTGGAAGGGTGGTATAGAAATAGAATAAAATAATAAATAAATAAATAAATAGTCCATTAACTGCAAAGCACTTATATAGACTATTGGATGATGGGAGTTGTCGTTCAGCAACATCTGGAGTACCACCAGTTGGGAACTCCTGCGCTATAGCATCACTATACAGCCATCCAGCCTCTGTAGGACAACATCTAGCAAAGGAGAGTCCACCAGTCCACAAGACTGTTCAGCAGACTGTACACAAGGCAGACTGTTCCATTGTTGAACAGCTCTTACAGTGAGGAAGTACCTTCAGCCATCTAGCCTGGATCTGTTTCCTTGTAATTTCAACCAACTAGTTCTAGTTTTGCCCTCAGAAGCAGTAGATAACAAGTCTGTTCCTTGTGTGTGACAGTCCTTACAGCAATCATATCCCCACCTTAGCCTTCTTTCTCTAGGCTACACATACCTAGCTTGGGCATGATTCAGCACAGTTCAAAAGACAAAGGTTTGGTTCAAGGGTAAACAAATATGGCTGAAATATTTCATTAAAAGTTTTAATCACTCACAATTTTCCAGAATGCCACTGATCATAGCCATCATATTTGGAAAAAGTCACCTTCATTTCCAGGCAGAACTAGCATTTACTTTTACCAGTAAGTGAACGGTTATATATCCCCCTGCCCTGTTTCTAAAACCCAGGTTATACTGCCACTAAATATGGGCATTCTACTTGGGTATTACATCTAATAGCTGCTGATAGATCTGTTCTTTATATAAACTGGTCTAATGCTTAATTTTTTTTAAAAAAATCTAAACTAGCAGAAGATGTCACCATATCTTTCTGCAAAGAATTCCATGTGTTAACTATGTGTTGCCTGGAAAAGCATGTGCTTTTGTCTAACAGACCAATTTCATCAGATGGTCCCATATTACTATACAGATCCATGGGTACCTGAATAGTGAAGGTGGATAGGCAAAATAGTATTCTGCCACTATAAACCACTTCCCAAGCTGCCTAAAATGTGCCATGGAGCATCTGCATATGGATCAACATAATCTGGCCATATTTCCAACAGGGTAGTTGAGAAATGGCCAAGATACAACAGTTAAAATGTTTCCCTTGATTTCTGCTGTTTGCAACCACTTCTACCCAGGAATAATATGTCTTTTTCCCTAGCCCTTTGAATGCCATAAAAAACGTGAAGGAAGAGCAGAAAACATGCCCTTCCAGTGTTTGTGAAAATTCATTGTATATTTATCAAATTATACATTTTTAAAACCTAAGTGTAATTCAGTGCATTTTCAGGAAGGGCGGTTAGTGCAACTCATATGCAGTGCCCAATATAACTTTTTAAGATGATGCCTCTTCTCTAAAGAAAGATGGCTGCCACCTTAAGCTTGTAGGTGTTAAAGAAAGTAATATGAGGAGGTTAGAGCTTGTGTGTGTAGGAGATTGTGTCTCCGTGGGAGATTGTGTCAAGTGCTACTGGGTGCTTTGGTTCTGTTTTCAAGAATAACTCTTTTTGCTAAAGTTAGGTAGAGACGTGGTCATTATTTGTTCACATTGCATGTTCATATTAGATGTTTTGTTGTTAGAGAAAGCATATAATCTCCAATTTCTGTTAAAATATTTGACACTGTAACTCTGAGATAATTGATCTCAGCCTGTAGCTGAAACACTTGTGTGTTTGAGTAAATATTGAAGTCTTGATGCTTTTAACCAGAGATCATAGAGAAATATAATATTAGTGTGATGTTTTTATTGTCTAGGCACCATTCTTTCTCCCAACGGAATTACAGGCCATAAGTTTAGAAGGTGGCCCCATGCCAGTCTATGGCAGGGATACCCACAACATAAAGGGAAAATCAAGGTAATTCCATGATTTTTTTAAAAAAACTTTATATTTCCTTGGTTTTTTAAACTAAAAATGAGGCACTTAACAACTTTTATTTAAGCTCCAAAAAGAATGTACATTTGAACTGAAGGGCCTGTGCCCTCTCTTTCCAAGGTATGACCTGTCTGCATATATACAAGTTTCACATTGAGTTCTTAAGGCAGGGGTGGGAAAACCTGGCCCTCCAGCTGTTGAACTACAACTCCCATCTTTCCCAACCATGGTTGGGGAAGATGTGAGTTGTAGTTCAACAACAGCTGTTTTTTTAAGGGATCAGATGGTTTTAAGGGATCAGACGTTTTAAGGGATCAGATGACCTGTATATTATGAGCCACTGAAGAAGTCCATCAGTCAACATGTGTGCAGCTAAAGAACAGTTCCTTTAAAAACTGCTATTTTGTAGAGCAAGTTTGTGATTCTCCTACACTTTGTAAACTAAGTTACTAACAATGCATAAAGGAGCATAATGTTTTAGCTTCCAAGTGGAGAGTTCCAAGGTGATATGTATCTTTTATTGGTATGACTGATATCCATCTCTCTCCATATTAACTTTGAAGTTTGAATTTTTGTGTGTGTGGTAAATATATGATATTCAGGTGTTATGGAGTCCTTAAATTGGTTCCATTTTAAGCTCTTGGTTAGGGATATTTCATTTTGTTTGTTTACAAGGTTGTCAAAATACACATCGACATTTCTGTGACAGGACAAAGATGTCTGACCACAAAACTTGTAGGTACAGTTCAGCACAGAAGCCACTGAAGAGGCAGCTTGCCTACTGAATGTGTGGAATTAATGGTGAATTGAGTTAACTCTTGTAGATAAAATAAAATTCCAGTCTTCGGTTATATAGGCTGTAAAATTTTCAGGAGCCAGTAGGCACTTATTATAGTTATTATTACACCTGAAGCTTTTAAGGTGGATTTGGCAAGATTTTAAAATTAAATCCTCTACTTACAAACTGGAAAAAACTGGTGAAATCAAAGGTAAACTTTTAATTGTGCTGAGTAAGAGCAATTAATAGCGGTCTATCAAGGAAGATTCTAAATCAGTGGTAATTGGAATGACAGGCAGGACTCTGTTCCAACACTTCATTAAACTTCTATTTTTATGGGGATTTCTTCATTTCTGCTGGAATGAACAAGTCAGTATGCATGACTTATTCTGCAATGAACTTTGATGAATTTTTCTAAGTACATTAAAATGAGTTGCATCCTCTGGTAATCTGAAGCAACCCCCCCTCCTCCCCACATATGGCAATAAACCCACTGATGCACATGCGAGAAGGCAGGAAAACTGGAATATATATATATATATATATATATATATATATATATATATATATATATATTTCTTGTCTGTAATAACTCTGAATTGCCTACAGCATTCACGGTGTCTCTTAAAAGTCAGGTATTGTGTTGAATTTAAAATTCTCCTGTGCTGAGCAGGGAGGGGTGGGGGGAATCAAACACTTTCTGAATTGGGCCCAAATATCCAAGGTTAATTTTCTGAGAAAGCTGCAGCAGCTAGATAAGGCCATCCCCTGCAAATTAGTTTTGCCTGCCTGGATTACAGCTAAATTTATGCAGCTTGCCTTATCCTTTCAGAAGCGCCTCTGAAGTGTCATAATTAACTGGCACACATAAAGTGAACAAATTTTCTGCTTGGTGGCAGCCATTCCTCATTTCATCTCAGTTCTAACCCAAATGGAAAAGGTACTTTTCTTATTTTTTATTGTTAAAAGAGCCCTCCAATATTTTACCAGATGCCTTTGAAAACAAACATAAAACAGCTTCAGAAGAGCATTTGAGTTTTAAAGAAGCAGCCGAAGGAAGTGGGAGATAATTTTATGAATTTTTTTTTTAAACGAGAAGAAAATCAAGTGTTTTTATTTTGTTCTGAAAATAGCAGTGTTTGCTTGGTCACAATTCACTAGAACTTTGCCTTCAGAAGCCCCATTGAAATGAATGGCAGCAGTAGAAGAGATTGGGTCACTCCCTTCATCTTTTTTAACCCCTTCTTTTTTGAGTTCATTTAGATACTCATGGTGTAGCTGAGAAAGTACTATATTCTTTTTTTCCATGCATACCCCTCATGGCATGCCTGTATACAGGGTGCAAAAAAACCGACCCAAGCAGCCACCAGCACCAAAAAAATTAGGCCTGGTGATTGATGCCAGAATTGCTGAAAAGGAATGCTGGGAAGTTTTTACCCTAGCTTCTTTCATTTATCAGCACTGCCTGACATGAAAGCAATGGCAGCAGAATTGGGGGAACAGGCCAGAATGTGACAATAAGAACAGGACCCTGATCAGGCATGCTCAGGCCTCTTTCTTACCCTCTCTCCAAACTCACTTTTAGGGAATTTCACTAGCTCCTAATTTTGCAAAACATTTTGCATTGTGCATAAGCACAATAATATTTGTTGCTGTTGTACATTTTTGATATAGAATCATTCCATTCATTCATTCATTCAACTTATATACTATCCTTCCTAAAGTGGCTCAGGGTGGTTTACATTAAAATTAAAAACACATAGTAAAACAATTAAAATGAAAAAACAACATTTAAACCAGATTAAAATTAAAATTAAGACTAGATATCATTAAAAGCTAGGCTAAAAAGATGGGTCTCTAAGGCTCTTCTGAAGGCCTCCAAGGAAGATAACCTTCTCATATCCACTGGGAGTGTGTTCCATGACCCAGGGGCAACAACTGAGAAGGCCCGATCCCAGTTCACCACCAGATGAACTGGTGGCACCCAAAGATGGACCCCTCCTGACGATCTTAATGAGAGGCGGGGAACTAGAAAAGTGCTCTCTCAGGTAACCTGAACCTAAGCCATGCAGGGCTTTAAAGGTAATAAGCATCACTTTCTACTTTGTCCGGAAGCATATCAGCAGCCAGTGTAACTGTTTAAGAACAGCATAATGTGGTTTCTCCGGGATACCCCAGAGCCCAATCTGGCTGCCACATTTTGAACTAACTAAAGTTTCTGATCTATGTACAAAGGCAGCCTTACATAGAGCCTTACATTGCAGTCAGGGGCGCACCTAGGTAATTCTGGTTCCTGAACTGCCCCCACCGAGAGCCCCACCCCCACTGCGAGGCCTTCCAAAACCTACTTTTGGGGGCCTCTGTCTGGCCACACCAAAGTTCCATTTTTTAAAAATTTCAGCTGCCACGTGGCTGAGGGGTGGCTGCCAAAGGGTGAGCTGAGTCTTCCCCGCCCCCAGCGATGGCTAGAGTGAGCACTGGGCCTGTTTGTTCAGCCCAGTGGCTCTTGCTAACTGCAAGGCATGCCTGTGCAGTTGAGAGAGAGAGAGAGAGAGAGAGAGAGAGAGAAATAAAATTTATTTAACATATTTTTATACCCCCTAAAACTTACATCTCTGGGCAGTTTGCAAAAAAAAAAAAAATAAAAAAAAATAATAGAAAAGTTAAAACATTAGTTAAAACAAATAATGTCAGAGAAATTAAAACATTGCTTAAAATAAATGACAGCAAAAAGTTAAAACATTACAACAATTTAAAACCTTAAAACAATATTTTAAAACAATGTTAAAACTATTAAAATAGTATTTCATTAACAGCCTGGGTGAACAGACGTGTCTTTAAAGATTTTTTTAAAAAAATTCAGAGATGGGAAGGGTCTTATTTCAGCAGGGAGAGCGTCCCAAAGCTCCGGGGCAGCAGCAGAGAATGCCTGTCCCCAAGTAGCCACCAGACGAACCGATGGCAACTGCAGACGGACTTCTCCTGATTATCTCAATGGGCGGTGGGGTTCATGACGAAGAAGACGTTCTCTTAAATATAGTCCCAAGTCTGTGATGTCATGGGTTCGCAACAATCTTTCTCAACTGCACAGGTGTACATCACAGTTAGCAAGAGCCACTGGGCTGAATGGACAGGCCAAGCACTCACTCCGGCTGCTGCCTGGCGGAGAGGAGGACTTCTCGGCTCACCCCACCCCCCCCGGCAGCCACCCCTTGGCTATATGGCGGCTGAATTTCCCCCCCTAAAAATCAGATCTTGAGCATGGGGTGGATGCAGGAGCCCCCTGCCCTGCAAAAAAAAAAAAAAAAAGGAGGCCCCCTGGATCTTGGAGGCCACAGACTGGGGCCCCAAGGTCTAGGGGTTGAAGTGCCTCTGATTGCAGTAGTCCAACTTTGAGGTTACCAGCTGGTGTACCACTGTTTTCAGGTCATTATCCTCAAGGAATGGGCGGAGTTGTTGAATCAGACACAGCTGGTAAAAAGTGCTCCTGGCCACAGCCTCTACCTAAGGCATCAAAGTGAGATCCAAGAGCACTCACAGGATATGAACTTGTTCTTTCTGGGGGAGTGTAACCTCATCCAGAACAGGAAGTTCTATTAACTGAAGAATTAAAAGTAAAGATGTTTAAACCATACAATATCCCCTTCAGATTCTAAGAAGATTTCATTTGAGATTGTGACTCTGATGAGATCTTTTAATGGCAAATGAAAAGTAAAACCTCAGCTAATTTAGAATATCTCAACATATTTCAGTTGTAACAAGTGTGTTGCATATACTTGTGTTGCATAAAGGTACCACACAGTGTGTCAAAACTATTTGGTGTTTTTTTTTAAAAAAAATGTTGTGACACTATTGTTATTATTTATTATATTATATTATTATATTATTACTGTAGTGAGCAAAGTTCTGAAACATTATTCATATCTTTCTCTAATTACTTATTGAACAGTATGAATTCTCTTGTGAGGAATGAAATATTTGCATTCTCGTTTGATCTCTCCCTCCCTCCCCCACCCTCACCACACCCACTATTCAGCAAATTATGATTATGGTATTATGGATGTTTTGTGAATACCCAGAGAACATGATCCTGGTTTTCATCTCCTACTTCCTAATCAAAATCGGTATCTTCAATGATGCTGCAGCTTTAACAATGGCAGTGTTGGTTCTTCTAAACAGAAAAATATTAAATGTTAAAGTTCCATGATCAAACCTCCCTATTTATATTGGTTATCTATTTAGGAGCTTTACAACAGAATGAATTCAATATATTCCCTCCATTTCACCCAGTCCAGCTTAGTGAGGGTGGAGGAATTATTCCTCTACTTTTGCTTGCTGAAATTATTTGATAGTGCAGCTCACTGAGGAATTTCCTACAATCTATTTTTGCTCTAGAGTTTTCAGCTCTGTCAAACATAAAGCTCTTACTCCATCTGTAAGTAGATCAACAAGTATGACACAGTGTGTTATGTATACAGGGCATGCCCCACAAAATAAATCTCCCAATTATTGTGTAAAGGCAGCAGGAATCTTCAGGTCAAACCCAGTAGTAAGTCATTCTGGATTAAATCCAAAGCAATTCCAGTGTCTGTAGTAGGCCTTGGATTTCCATGGCTGCAGCTGTGGAGCAGAATTTCCCCTGTATTCTTTATATTAAAATTCTGAAAGTCTACTTAAGGCTGACATTCTGGGGCAGCAAAATGATTGTCAATAGGCTTGTAGATACAAAACAAGAAAGCTGTGTTTATTTGTTACATCTCAAAGCGACATTGTGTGCTGTCAATCCCCCCACCCCAACGTTTCAGTCCTGGCAGCTCTAAAATATCATGCTAATTGAAAATGTCACTACTGCTGCACTGCCAAGAACACTGGAGTGTGGAAATAAAAAACATTCAGCCATATGCAGCTTACAAATACGCTTTACAGTTTTTATTTAATAAATCCTCACAGCAACTCTGAGAGCTAATAACTTGCTGAAGGCCACACAATGGGTTTCACAGTTGAGCAAGATTTGAACCTGTGTTTTTCATCACTGAATACTCTGCCCTCTCTGCCCACCCCTGTATAACTTGACGCATGTCCAGGTAGTAACTTGCTGTATCCTTATGTTTATCACATGCGAGCCAAATAGAAACCTGGAACATTTTGCTTGAGAACTGCAATGCGGGAGTTTGTGGGACTGCTCTTGCAAAACTTCAGCTGGTTGAAAACATGGTGGCCAGACTGTTGACTGGAACATGTCTGAGTCATCATATCTTTCCAGTTCTAAAAAAGAGTGGTACTAGCTCCAGATTTGTCTCCAGACACAATTTAAGGTGCTGATTCTTCCCTTGAAAGTCCTATGTTGTTTGAGTGTTGGGACTAGGATACTTAAAGGGCAACCTTCTTCCATACCAAACTGCCTGCCATTTAAGGTCTACAATTTAAAACATAGGTACACAGGAAACTGCCATATACTGAGTCAGACCATTGGTCTATCTAGCTCAGTATCGTCTTTACAGACTGGCAGCGGCTTCTCCAAGGTTGCAGGCAGGAATCCCTCTCAGCCCTATCTTGGAGAAGCCAGAGAGGGAACTTGAAACCTTCTGCTCTTCCCAGAGCGGCTTCATCCCCTGAGGGGAATATCTTGCAGTGCTCACACATCAAGTCTCCCATTCATATGCAACCAGGACAGACCCTGCTTAGCTATGGGGACAAGTCATGCTTGCTACCACAAGACCAGCTCTCCTCTCCAGACCAGCTCTCCTCTCCAGATCCTTCTCCAGATCCTTACCATCAGAAGTTAGGTGGCTGTTACTAGAAAGAGAGGTGATTCACACAGTGAGGCTCCCCACAAGAGCAATGTGGAGAGTCTGCAGAGGGTTTGCGGGGAGAGCAGGCTTGACCCACTCTCTCCACACACGAGCAGGTAGCTCGCCCTGGGCAGCCACATTGGCCGCCCACATGATTACTGGCTCCATCACGGAGCCAGTTGGGGTGGTGGGGATTGAGGGCCTCTTGGCCCCTGGAAGTCCCAGAATGCCCTGTGCAAATGTATGGGACATTCTGGGGAGCCCCCCCCCCAATGCCGGGAGGCTTGTTGTAGCCTCCCCGACGGGGGGGGGGGTCTATTTATTTATTTATTTATTTATTTATTTATTGTTAAAAATTTTATACTGCCCTTCCAAAAGGCTCAGGTACTTGTGAGTCCCCGTGCTGTGGAGCCATGCCACAGTGACACACGACCCTCAAAAATGGGGTTAGTGGAGCACACACTCCATCTGTGAAAATAGCCTCAATCCAAAGCAGTGTTCTACACAGGTTTGGGAGTGGTGTGTGCTCCCAATTTTTGATTGTGTGGAAGCAAGGTAAGAGGGAAACCTAAGTAGAAGTGATTGCATGGAAGCAAGGTAGGAGGAAAACCTGGGTAGCTTTTACGCCCACTTTTCTTTCACGCAATCACTTCTACTCATGTTTTTTTCCTACCTTGCTTCCACACAACCAAAAATTGGGAGCACACACAGCTCCCAAACATGGGTAGAATGCTGCTTTTGATTGTGTGAATGATCTTAGAACGTCTTCTCTGCTGTGGCACCCCAGCTTTGGAAATCTTCTCTAAAGAAGGTCAGCTGGCATTTTCAGCATTACCTTTTAGGTACTGGACATAAGAACATAACATAAGAACAGCCGTGCTGGATTAGGCCCAAGGCCTATCTAGTCCAGCATGCTGTTTCACACAGTGGCCCAACAGATGCCTTTGAGAAGCCCACAAGCAGGAGATGAAGGCATGATCTCTCTCTTGCTGTTATTCAGAGGCACTCTGACCAAGTGTATCATATTCATTCAAATCTTTAACTAAGCTTTAGCTGGCCATTTAATTAACATTCTGGCTTTTACATCATTGTTATACTTCTAGTTTCATTCAGTGTGGCTGTTTTATTTCTATTTTAGTAGGGGGGCCATGGCTGATGGAGTAAGTTCTGTGTGTGGTCTGTGGGGAATTAATGTGGACTGAGTATCCCCCTTGACATTGCTGTCTGGACATGCCTTATAAGTATGTCTGAGAAGCCTGAGAAACTGGTGAATAGAAATCTAATCATTTGAAATAATTTAACAGGGATTAATGGATCTTTCTCCTAAAAGCCCATCAGAAAAAAGGAATTAATGTCTGTGTAGTCTAGGATTAGAAACAATTAGCTATAGGGAAATAAAGAGGGAAGACAGAAAGGCCCTACATTCAACATTCAGTGGACCCTGCTCATATCCTTGTTCTACCCTCGTAATCTAGGTTCTGAACTACCATTAAAGCATTTCTATGCAATAATTCTGCTTCTGATGGGCCATGAAATAACCCATGCCAGTTTATCAACTCATTGGTAGGAGGCTGATGAAATGCTTAAGGAGAACCATGAAAATAGGTTGTTCAAACATATTCAGCACTGACCAACATTCTGGGAAATCTGCTTCTTATAGCATGAATCTCTCAAAAAATCTATTCTGGTTAGCGGAGATGGGAGCTTCTCCCAAGTCCTCCAAACTGCGTTTTGAATGAACAGGTTAACAAAAAGACATACTAACCCTTTCTGTCCACTGCACTTGCCACAGAAATATGAGCAGATGTGGTAACTGAGGTGGATCATTGCCATGTGTGTTCTTTGTTCTTAAAGATACATTGTTAATGCCTTCAAAGTTGATTGAGCAAGACATTCTAAGGGTTTCCCCCCTCTGTGGAAGATATCCCATGATGCATAACTTGTTTTGGGGGAAGCGCAATGTCTAGATCAGGTTTAACTAGCAAAGAATCACAATTTCTTGAAATAAAGAGGTCATTCACACTATCAAAAACTGTGTTCTACTCGAGTTTGGGATCTGTGTGTACTCCCAGTTTTCAGTTGTGTGGAAGCAAGGTAGGAGGAAAACCTGGATAGAAGTGATTGTGTGCAAGCAAGGTAGGAGAAAAAGCTACCCAGGTTTTCCTCCTACCTTGCTTCCACACAACCACTTCTACCCAGGTTTTCCTCTTTGCTTCCACACAACCGAAAATTGGGAGTACACACAGCTCCAAAATCCAGGTAGAACACAGATTTTGGTTGTGTGAATGTCCTCACTGCATTTTCTTTGAAAAGAAGCATGCACAATAGTGACAAACAGCTGTAAACATGTTCTGCAACAAAATTCTCCCTCTATTTGGATGGTTCCTATATTGGCAGCAATTTAAAATAATGGATGGAAACTGCATCTTGCTATATTATCAAGGAAGTCAATGTAGTAATATTGGGGCTGTACCTAGTTCCAAGCTCTCTAATCACCTTTACACATTACAATAGCTTGTTTCCCAATAAATGTATTTCCCAATTCATATTGTAGGCTCTCACTCAGTGTGCTTTCTTCCTTTTTCATCTTGGAGGTTTATATAATTATCAGCTTACATTTTAATTGGATTGACCTAATTGGTAAACAGGATTTTGATTCATTAGTTTTATACATGTATCTGTTCATTGTTTAAGGTTTAATTTGAATTAAATATAAGCAACTGGGCTGCTGGGACTTCTTTTTTTGTGAGTCACTTGCTGAAAAAAACCTTAACAAATCAAACCACACCAATTCCTTTGCTATAGCATGTAAAAGATGGCTGTAGATTATTAAATGTTATTTTTTAAAACATAGAAACACACCCAATGGTGTTTAGTGTTTGAACTGAACAGCAGGAAATTGAAAGTGAGAGTTTTCTTATTTCACAATAATTGTCTTACACATAGTGCAGTCCTACCTGATAAAAGAAATGCATCACTTCCAAAAGCTGTGTTTATGTAAAGCATGCAGCAGATACTGTATAAGAAAGAAACTAATAACTGCTGTGCCACATGCCAATTCGGTAATTTTATAGAATCTCATGAGGAGGTCTTCCAAATATTAGGCAGAATTAGAAGAAGAATTATGACATGAATAAACTGACATTTAAAAGGCATTAGTTAAACACATGAAGTAGAGTTGTATTATGATTAGGAATGTGGGTTACTGAGCCCCTGAATTGCTTTTCTGAATCCACATCACTATACAGACTTGGCATCTTAATTTAAAAGGCTTCCCAGTTAGATTTGTTATACAGGTGAAAGTCGGAAAATTAGAATATCGTGCAAAAGTCCATTAATTTCAGTAATGCAAATTAAAAGGTGAAACTAATATATGAGACAGATGCATTACATGCAAAGCGAGATGAGTCAAGCCTTAATTTGTTATAATTGTGATGATCATGGCGTACAGCTCATGAAAACCCCAAATCCACAATCTCAGAAAATTAGAATATTACATGGAACCAAGAAGACAAGGATTGAAGAATAGAACAATATCGGACCTCTGAAAAGTATAAGCATGCATATGTATTCAGTACTTGGTTTGGGCCCCTTTTGCAGCAATTACTGCCTCAATGCGGCGTGGCATGGATGCTATCAGCCTGTGGCACTGATGAGGTATTATGGAAGACCAGGATGCTTCATTAGCGGCCTTCAGCAATTCTGCATTGTTTGGTCTCATGTCTCTCATCCTTCTCTTGGCAATGCCCCATAGATTCTCTATGGGGTCAGGTCAGGCGAGTTTGCTGGCCAATCAAGCACAGTACACTGTATACTTTTCAGAGGTCCGATGTTGTTCTATTCTTCAATCCTTGTCTTCTTGGTTCCATGTAATATTCTAATTTTCTGAGATTGTGGATTTGGGGTTTTCATGAGCTGTACGCCATGATCATCACAATTATAACAAATTAAGGCTTGACTTATCTCGCTTTGCATGTAATGCGTCTGTCTCATATATCAGTTTCACCTTTTAATTTGCATTACTGAAATTAATGGACTTTTGCACGATATTCTAATTTTCCGAGTTTCACCTGTATAACCATTGGTATTGGAACACGAAAGGCAATGTAATATCACAGAGGTCTTTTCTATGTGTGTGTGTAATCTCCACTAACACGTTGTGAAAAGTGGTCAGATATTGCCTTGTTAAGGTAATAAGGTAATAAAATAGAAAGACATTCAGATCCCTGCATGATTTACTGCTGTATCAGGTATTAGTATTTCACAGGAGTCAAGCATATCTATCTAAAATATATTAGCTGGAATTTAGAAGACTGCATGTTTTGTTTTGAATACTTATTGGGTCTTTTGACCTCTGCTTTGAACATCACCGACTAGCACTGTATGACAAGGCACTTTGAAATGTGAAGAGCACATTGGTGGAGTGGGTGGATAATGAGGACCCTAGTGTCTTTTTTAAAAATTACACATTTAAGAAGTGCACATAAGGAAGCCCATGGGCAAGTGAATAGGAATTTTCTTAATTGCAGTCAATTTCTGCTTCTTTTCTTTAAATAAGATTGTTGGTGAAATAACCCAAATTCCAGTAAGATTTTCCTAGTACGATGTTCATAGTTATTTCTGCTGACTGGGCAAAAATGTATCTTTTTAAAATTGTGCCCATCTTATAGTTAGTAGGGAGAGATTCCAAGAATCTCTATTCAGCCTGGCATAGTGCCCATCCTTCCTGTGGTTTTTGCTCGTGTCTCAATTTTGTTTCTTTTTACATTGTGAAACGTTTTGGTACAGGGAGCAATCTTATCTTCTTTAGCTAAATAAACTGCTTTGAGAACTTTTCTTTATATCATTTTCTTGATATAAAGAAAATGATATAAAGTTTGTGTGTGTGCGCGCACACACACACAAACTTAATTATAATTAAACATATTTGCATTTCCAAGGGTGTGCTGTGGACTGGTCACACATGCTCCTAATCCCATACTTCCCTTCACCTTCCATGACATTTAAAGGTTTAGACAATGAAGACCTGATATACATTTCAACCCCACCCACCCCCTATAAAACAGCCTCCTCAGAAGCTTCATTATCTTTAATCACACTTAAAATAAGTGCCATTGTTTTATGAAGGGCCGGGTCTGTGGAAAAGCAAGCAGGTAGCAGTGTACTACTTTTCTGTGTTTCGTGTCGCCACCTGCTTTCCTTTTCACAAGGCTTATGTATACCAATGACAACTGCTAGCCATCTAAGAAACTTCATCAGAAGCACTTCAAACTGCAGTTAAAAATACAGCTAGCTGCCCACAATGGAGCAACCCCCCAAACCTTGACAGACAAAACCATCACCAACAGTCAAATGGAATGCTGGGAAGAAAGACAGGCTGGGAAAGAAGGAGCAGAAGGAAAAAAAGAAGAATGGAGAGATGAAGCACCAGAAAAACAAGTGCAGCGGAGGAGGAGGAGAGTACTTCTCCAGCAACAAAGAAAGAGAAAGAAATAAAGGAGGTAAGGAGGAGGGACAGGAGACTAATGTAAGTGAAGTGGGGGGAAATGACACATAAAACCAACTGTCATTCCACCCATCACTTTTGGCAGGCTTTTGGCCTGTAATAACAGGGTATTTTTTTAGGTAAATGTGTCTGAGAGGATCCTGTGGTATAGCACAGAAAGCGATGACCAGCCCCTAAGTTGAAATCCCTGCTTAGCTGTGAAGCTCCCCTGGTGGCCTTTGATAAGTTCTATGTCTCAGCCCAAATGACCTTATAAAATGGTTGAGTCAAGAAATGCAAAGCACTTTGTAAAATGAAAAGTGACTATAGAATACAACAGTAGTAGTGTATAGAATCAAAAATAAGAGGGGGAAAGAAGAGGTATGGCAGAGTCAACAAGAGAAAAGCTTACACAGATATACCTTATGTAGATAATCCGGGGGCCAATGCAATAGCTGAATATTGACTTCCTGTGTTCAGACCAGTGGTGGGATGTGCGGTATATGGGAATGTGTGGATTCACTGTTACTGAAGAGCCTTGCATTGAGGCAGCAGAGGCAGGGACAGATTGTGCTGCATTGGAGTGCATGGTATAAGTGATACAAAGTGATGGGGAAACACCCCTCAGCTCAGCTCAAAAATCAATGATCTTTTTCAAGCATTCCTTTCAAATCCTTTGAGGGGGGAAAGCAGAGGTTTTTTTCTTTAGCATTTGCAAGGAAATCTTTAAAAAATGTATGTTAACACATCCCTCCCCTAATCAACTGCTCTACAAAAGCATAACCTTGCAAAAGAAGGGGGTAACCAGCAACCACTGGGATAGCTTAGTCAATTCAAGAGGGGCTGAGTCTACTGTGAACTGGAAATGACTTGCCTTAGAGTTTCATTTCCTTCCAATGAGATTGGGATTTGCCATTTTCTTTGCCTCCCAGATGGAATCAAGAGATAGAGAAAACTACAATTCCATGCTGAGTCCCTGGCAGGTTATGATGGATGGGGAACATAAGATTATTATTTTTTAACTATGCTTCTGGTTCAGTTTGGGAAACAGGAAAACGTACACATCCCCTTGACTCCTGGCAGGAAACATTACAGAGGCCAGCTTGACTTTTCCTGCTTCTAGTGAACCTTTCATACCACAGTCAATTTCTTCTCTCAAAAGTTTTTTGTATGGGAAAGGGGAACAGCAAGGCCAGCTAGCTAGTGTCAGGGGAATATGGATGATTGATGTCAAGCTCGATCCAAACTTGAAGGCGGTCTGTATTAAAATGAGTTGAGTTATTCAAATTGGGGGCATTTGCACTTTGAATATCCTAGCTGAGAATTAACCCTCATCACTAATGCCACCAGGGGCGTAATGAGGGCAGGGCAGGCAGGGCATGTGCCCTGGGCACCATTGCAGGGGGGCGCAAAGTGCCTGCCATGCCCAGCCCCCAACTGCAGTCCAGAGAGGCACCCCCCCCCACCCAGCAAGCACTTGCCTTATTTCAGGCAGTGTTTACTGCCTGAAAGCATCTATTCCCCTTTCTCTCTCTCCAGAGAGGGAGAGAAAAGAAGAATAGATGTTTTCAGGCAAGAAGCTCTGCCTGAAATGAGGCCAAAGAGCTTGCTCAGATTCTTCGGAGCTTGAGGCCACGCCCCCTTTGCATGTGATGTTAAAGGGGGCATGGCCTCAAGCTCTGAAGAGCCTAAGCAAGCTCTTGGGTGTCATTTCAGGCAGGCTTGCTGCCTGAAAGCATCTCTTCTTCATTTCTCTTCTTGCATCTTCTAGAATCCTGAATAATTTTCTCTTAGAGGATCATGTTATTTTCCCACCCTTAAAGTTTAAGCTGACAACTAAGTCATTTGAATAGATCTGCCTTTTTGGAAAACTTTTAAAGAGGGACAATGTTCCTAATACAAATCTCTCTAAAGACTTCCTGAAACCTTCTGGCATAATGGGAACAATGGGTACAAGTTCAAGCTAAGATGGAATTAATGTTTTCCCCTTCTATTTGAGGTGACCCACCCATTTGCAAATTATGGAAACAGGCACTTAACCCTCCTGTCCCACCAATAAAGCCAAATTATTCTGAGGCACGTTGCTTTTGTGCTCAGATAGTGCAATTTCAGTGCTTGCCATAGGCGCTATTTTCCATAGATACGCCTCTGAATGCCACACTGACCTATACTAACAATGGGGCCAGTTCCCCACTCCTGGGTGAATTTTTCATTCAGCCCTCTTGTGCTGACTGCTGCTGACCACCCAAATCCTTTTACCATATCTGTACTCTAACCTTTATTTCCATTTCTGCTACTAGAATATTTTCTATGTCCTTTCTTTCCCTTAGATCTAGAGAATATTAGTCTGAGAATTTGTGAAGCAAAGGATGTAATTGATGCCTTGAAGATGCACATGCACTGACCCTTCACACGTAGCACAGTATAAATATTTTGAGTTACTGAATTCAGGGCTAGTTTTGAAAGCACTTGTACAAGGTAAAAAGTTAACTCACAAAGGCAGGTCATGATTTTATTGCTCCACCACATCAGCTACCATTTATTTAACTATAAAACAGGCACCATGCTTGACTCTCCCCATAATCTTTGAAGTGCTTTAACATACAAAGAGACTCTGAAAATAATATAGTGGGCACAGGCATAAAATGCAGAAATAAATTGGCAAATGGCATTCTTTATTTTTATTTTTGTGCACACACTTCTGATTTGGGAGTGATTGAGGTTAAAAGGATATATATTTTGTTGCCTTCAAACTCCAGTCAAGCAGTTCCTTTTAATCAAAACATGGTACGCAATGCTCCTTTGTACAATTCTTCTCAGGGTCACTGCTGCTGCCTTACCGGCTGCACCAAGCTTCTTATGCTTACAGTTGCATGCATATGGCAACATCATTTTGTTGTGTCTCTCACATAACTTGTTCATTTAAATAAAAAGGATCATGAAAATAAGATAGAACATCACTTACGGCATCTTGCGTTCCCCCTCTGAGATTGCCTGCAGTCTTTTTGTGGTAAATTATGATTTAGACCAAGTCTATTATGTCATGTTATGTACAGGAGCCCAGAAACACTGTTTTTCTACTCTCCTATTTCTTTCCAAATATATGAACACACCTATGCCAGGTATTCAGTGGCATGATCTTTGCCATGATCCAGCAAGACAGGGCTGTGTATGCCAACAAAGAGTAACCAAGCAAGCAGAGCTGGGTGGCTGGGTGAGATTGGAAGAAGTCTGAGTAGCAGCAGAATGCTGCCTCACTCATTCATTCATTACCCAACATTCCATGCAGCGGAATGTTCATTACCCAACATTCAATGTACCGGGACGTGCTGGGATGCTTCACAACATGAATGGCAACCCTAACAGTGTAGCATGACAGGGGGGCTGCAGAATGACTTGGCTCCTGGAAAGTTGTGAAGTGCTACTTCCACTGGAAAGTAGCACTGCACAATTGCTCAGAAGCCTCCTCAAGTCATTCCGTAGCTGCCCCATCGCGCTACACAGCCGAGGCTGCCTTTCATGTTGAGCAGCACCCCAGCAGGTCCCTAATGCTGACATTTCGCTGCATGGAATGTGGGCCATTATCACCACCACCACTACTATCTTTATCCTGCCCTTCTTCTGAGGATCTCTAGGAAGGGTTTATGGTGTCCCAACTTTTATCTCATAACAGCCCTGAGGTTTGGCTGAGATATTGTGACTGGCCCAAGATTACCCAGTAAGCTTTGCGATGGAGTGGATATTTGAACCGAGGCTGACCAAGTTCAGAACTCTATCCACTACATTGCAGTGACTCTCGTGCCTTTCTTAGGAGATCCTGGAGCAACAGCAAGCTCTGGAATTATACAGGAGGAAGTGGGAGGTGAATGATTCCTCTGGATTAACTGATTCTCTGCCTATGTGGGTTCTGTCCACAGGTTTCCACTTGTTGACATCATGTGCCTGCAGTTCCTCTCTCTGACCAATTGTCTCTGGCTCCGTTTGCATGTTATACCAAACCGGAGTTAAATGGGGCAGAGGTTGGAATTACAGTACGTCTGAACGAATGAAATTGCGGTTTCACGCCCAAAGTGACCTGAAGTTTCGCTCGACAAATACTAATTTCAGCCTTGGGTTTGTAGTGAGTTTTGTCACTCCAACCGGAGGTTTGGGGTCAGCAGCATTACATTTGAATGCAGATGCAACCATAGCCACAGTTTCATAACCATAACCACAGTTTCATGTTGTTTCTGGAACTGAAATCATTGAGAGGGTGGCCCAGGAACACGCCTACTCCATGCCTGCTGCCCTTCTCTCTGGCCGCCTCTCCAAGCACTTGTTCCTGTACTGGCCAGACATATGGAGCATCAAATTCTCCTTTGGGTGCATGAAAGGGTTGCCTGTAGAGGTGGGAGTCACTGTGTAAAAGTTATATTATTAAACAGTGAAAATGGGGTCCCCCACACGTGGGCCCCCCTTTATTAGTATGGCCTATCATACAAATGTGATAGCTATGGTTTACCTTATGAGAACGCAGTCCAACCAAGGATCAAAGGTCTTGGAGTCTCTGGTTCTCCCCAGTGGACTGGTCCTCTCATGAAGGGGCTAATCTCCGGGCTGCAAACTGACATGGGGGTGAGAGTGTAGTTTGGTGTACCTGAATTGCTTAGCCAGGGTCTGCTACCGCGAGAGCATCCTTGGTCACAGTGGACCAGAACCCAGGATCTTTTGCCTTTCCTCGTATGCATATTCCCTTCTAGAAGTCATCATGATCCCTTCCTGAATAGAAAAATAGTGCCCCTAGGCATCCCCCTGTTGCTAGCAATTGTGCATGTGCGAGACTGTTTTGGTGTGGGGCTCTTACGAGGGCAGTAGTACTATTGCTGTCAGAAGAAGGGCTTGAATGCAATTTAAAGGAATTTAAATGACCTTTCCCTGCTGAGAACAGGTGTCCCACTCATTCCAAAACGGCACAATTGCAATCAGCATGCCCCCTTGAATATTGTGGGCAATGGCTGCTGCCCTGCAGATGTTCTGATACCTTGCCCACAGTCTGGTGACTCAAGTGCTACAGAGCTTGCTGGATTGTGGCCTTAGTGGACCAGGAAGAGCGAAACTGGAGGTTTCTGGGCTACGGATGACAAATGTCTGCAATGCGGTTCATGGCTACAAAAATTAACCATAAGTTTGGCCAACTCCAGTTTCAGATTACGTGCAAATGCAGCCTCTGTGTCTTGGTGATCAAGTAAATAAACTTTCATACCTGATTCCAAAGGCAGATGGGATGTGGAGAAACTATGCAAGAAAATTCTCCAATTTTTTCTTTCTTGGAAGAACGCTGAAATAATCTTTTGAATTTCACTTTGGAGAAATTTTGCTCCCAGCCCTAGTAAGACTCTCACTGTACCTGACAACACGTAGCTCTTTATGTGCATGAAGTTCTCATTGAGGTCTATGACATTAGGTTATCACCTTTCTTTAATCTGGCTTACTTTTATACTTTGGATTATCTGTTATTTATTGCTTCTCCAGCATAGTTTAAGGGTTTGTTTGTTAAGTTTTTATACTGCCTTTTATAAAGCATCCCAATGCGGATTACAAAAGTAAAAAAACAACAACAACAATTCCATATAAACCATTTAAAACCTTAAAATCAGTTAAACAGTAAAAACCATAAAACCAAAAAACAACCATTAAAAAACCAGAAAATATATTGGTTCATATATTCATGTTTTTGTTCTAATGATGTCTTGCACACATTAGTGGGTCAGTGGAGATAAAACACCACAGATAGAGTTTTCATATCAGCTCTATTCAGACATTGGGGCTATTCAGACAATCACCAGCATGGGCAGGCAGGCAGTGGGGGGAAGGCAAAGGTTAGCCTTCCCTTCTCTGCAGACGACCAAACCCTGGGTCTTCAGCAGGCCTTCTGTGTGCCCAGATGAGCAGCGATCCGGAAAGGAGCACGGAATGATATGCAGCCGGATCTTGTTGTCTCAGTTGTCACATATCCCTCAATGCACTGCACTATGTGTGCTTTGCATTTGGAGATTCCCACATCAGGCGGGATGGTTTATCTTTACAGAGATGAATTAGAAAAACATGGCTACGAAATGTAAACATCGTAGCTTCCATTGATGTTGCAATCTGCAACTGGACTGTAAATTGAACACTGAAGCATATGGAAGAGAAGAGACTAGATTATCAATTATTCATGTCCCTTTTGTGTGTGTGTGTGTGGGGGGGTGCTGTATAAATAAAAAATTTGAATCCAAGCATTGTATTGTTCCAGTGCTGTTCAGGTTCACCTTTGAATTACTGGTATGGTCCAAAATACTGTTGTGAGCTGACTTGAACATATATGAAGCTCTTATACTGAGTCAGACCATTGATCCATCTATCTAAGCATTGTCTACCAAATTATCTGGCAGAAGTTCTCCAGGCTGGGGAAAACTTAAAACTGGAGTGCTTCCCAGTCCTGCATGGATTGAATCTGGGACCTTCGGCATACCAAGTATATGGCCCTTCCTCTTGTTAAGCAAAACATGAGTTCACTATAATGTTAATATTCTTACTATGACTGATTATAGCTGAAATAAGTTGGACTGGAATACTTTTTTAAAATTGGGTTCTCCCCACTTTGGTTCATATCACAACAATAAGTACTGAAAAGGATAAACACTGGAATCATTGCTTAAAAAATCATAAACTAGATTAGAGCATTCAGTTTTCTTTGCTTAAAAGGCGCTACTATAGTACCTCTGAGGAAGAAAGTCCCATCTTAAAGGCAGTCTTCAGTCTGATTGGAAGTGCAAGCACCCATCTCTGTGTCTCCTTGGGCTAAACTCAGCCCAACGAGACACCCAATACCAGGCAGCCAGGTTAAGGATGTGCTTGCACGCTTAACCACAGCTAACAGCTGGGTGGGTTTGGAGGGTTAAGTGGGCAGGAAGCATTGGGATCCATGGGGATCCTAACGCTTCTCACGACCAGCCTATGCCCAGCTGGGCTGCCCTTGCTCAGGTTAGTCTGGTTGTGAGAACAGCCCCAATATGTTGTACAAGTGTACAGATGTCTCTACACTCATACATTTTTGTGTGAATGACTGTACCTGCATTCTTTTAAAAAGTGAAACTGGGTACAGGCCTCTCAAATGTATCGTGCTGGGAGGAAGTTTACTGCTGTACCTGTGTTCAGCATATCGTGTGAATAACTGTACTTGTGTACATATCTGACCCTATGTACACTGTACATTCACTGTACGGGTGTTGAAAATAACATGTGAATAGGGTTCTTGTAGCACAGCATAGTACAGCACAGGGCTTTTTGGTAGAATCAGTTCATACTTTCAGCTCCTGGCTGGCTAGTGTAGAGTATCTGCTCCCCAGTCTTTATCCACAGCTTTTAGAAAGCAAGTGAAATCTTGGCTATTCCCCAAGGCTTTTATATGAGTGTTGTTTTTGTCACCGTTGCTCTGTATTTTATGGTCTTACTGTGTATGTTTTAAAAATACTGTTAATTAGATTTGTATTTTTATATTCCAATTTAATATTTTTATTGTGTAACTGTTTTATATATATTTTTAAATGTTTTGTAAACCATCTTGAGATTGTTTTAATGACAGGTGGTATAAAAATCTAACAATAAATAAAATAAGTAAAGGTAAAATCATGTGATGCACAGATGAACCTGTCCCAGCTCATTTTTCGTGGCATTTTCTTGGATTTTAGCAGGAGCAGACCATACATGAGATCCAATACCCATAGAGAAAACTGGGAAACAAAAATCTACAAACGTGCCGTTGCTTAGTCTGATACTATATAATTAAACTTTTGGTTTATGAACAGGCCTGCAGATCAAGTTATGCTAAGATCAGGACTGTGCTGTTCTGCACATCATGAAATGAAGTAAGAATTTCTGTATCAGACATTCTCACTGATCAAAGGAGTGTTGTATTCTATCTAGTAATCTTTTATGTTTTGTTGTTGAGAAATTTGTCCCAGTGGGGATCCTGTAGAGAGTGAGGGAAGTGGCATTAAAAAAGGAAAAGGGAGGAAAAGGAGGAGAAAATGGAGTTGTTTCTGAATGGACTCTTAGTTAAATCTACATAAGATTACTTTGGATTTATGAGGGAAGCAGCTATAAAACATGGAGGAAGGAGGGAAAATACAAACATGAATACGACAATTATGTATATACCGATTTTCAACAAAAAGTTCCAAGGTTTACATAGGTATAAAATAAATGAATAAAATGCCTCCCTGTCCTTAAAGGGCTCAAAATTTAAAAAAGAAACAGAGCATAGACATCACCAGCTGCCACTGGAGGGATGCTGTGCTGGGGATGGATAGGGCCAGTTTATCTCCCCCTGCTAAATAAAGAGAATCACCGCTTTTAAAAGGTGCCTCTTTGCTCAGTTAGCAGGGGAAGGCATAATATTTGGGCTGCAATAGTATGTTGAAACTGATTGGTAGCAAGAGCTTTAGAAATATCATTGCAAGAAAGCACACATTGTAGCTCAGTTTCCTAAATTCATTCCGTGCTGAGTTACCACAAAGATTTTAGTGACAGGAAAGATGCTGAATTTAAAATAAGCATGGCAAATACCTATCTTTCTTGAAGGCTAAAATATTAGCAATGGATTGTGTGTGGGGGGGGGATGGTTTTGCACTGACTTTTGTTTACCAGGGACAGGAGGTTATACACATCAGAGCAGCACAAGGAGACATCTATTGAAGATTGATTAGCATCTCTAAATGGTGCTGTCTGTGGTGCATGCTGGTCCAGGTCTTATCTTTAGTTATTGATGTCTTGCATCTTAAGGACCAAACACAGTCTTCAGCTAGCTTAAAATAGTGCTGCTTTACACATTAATAGGGGCTTTTTAAAAAGAAAAGAAAAAGAAAAAGAAATCTAGCATGTAATCATCTTTTAATTTTAATCTTTCCATGTGATTAGAGCTTTACGTGCACATAGCTATAGTGTTATGAATTTATTATTCAGCAAACAATATGTATAAATGTTCAGTTTAAAGGATCTAAGATAACAGGACTTAAGATAGACTTTTGTCTGAGATATTGGATAGTTGCTCCCAGTTGGAATCGAAAATACTTGGCTAGGGAACAAAAGTCTAACTCCTTCATGTTCATAGCTATTTAGAGGAGAATGCCATCCAAAGTCATATGAAGGCCAGCAATATTCTAGACGTCTTTATTGCTGATAATAATTTAAAAAACCCTTCAAAACAGTGGCCAACATCCAGAACAGCATAATGTGGGAGGTGCCGATTCACTCACACTGCTGTGCCTTTGCAGAATTGCAGTGAAGCCCTGGCGGTGTTATGCTTTTGCACAAGGGCACAAATATTTCGATTAGTGCACCCACATTCAGGAAGTGTGACTTAGGTCAGAAATACACCATTGATGGCCAAGCACAACACAGATGGCACTACACTACAAGGTCACAGCAACACAGGTAGATTGGCAGCACCTACATTACGCTGTGCTGGATGTCACCCCTTAAAAGTGGAGGGGGTCATGGGATGAAAAGCACAATTAAAAGAACCTACATCTTCTAATAAATAGTGAATCATCTAGTCATATCTAGATGATAAAACCATGACCTAAGAATGCCCCCCCCATACACACTTTAATCCATTAGAACCAAAGACAGTAAAACCCATGAAGAGCTACACAGAAGAGCCACAATATATTTGAATGAAGGAGACTTCTTGTTGGCATTGTCATATTTCCTATCGGCTGTGCAAATAAGTTTAGCATTAGCTTCATTTTCCAAGCCCCTTCTGGCATTTGTCACTGTTAGAAGTGACAATCATCTATCGTGCTCCCTTGCCTTTCTGAACTGCAAGTTCATTTGATAGTATATGCCAGTGAATCAATTATTTTATAGCTCCATTTTATATTTCCTTTTATATTGCATTACAGGCAGTGGAAGGAGAAGTGGAAAGCAGCCCCATAAATCAGCATGGCGGAAAGGACACTTAAGAGTGTCACCGCATACCTCTGTTGATCATATCCTTGAACCAGCCGGAGACTGTGCTGTGAATTAAAAATAAAGCAAAACAAATAAATAAGAGAGCAATACATGGGGACATGTGACTTTATCTGGGGTTTCAGTAAGTGTTGTTCTTTATAGCAAGGAAACACTAAATTATTTGCCAGAGGGCAGAAAGGCAGATGGTTAGAAAAGTTGGATATTCTTCACCAAACCTTTTAATCAGCATACCCTTCTGCAATGCTTGTTAAAGCAGTTCCCTTGTTTGCGTCTCAATAAATAATTCTTTCATTTTCTAAAGAATCAACATGTTCCTTCTTTACCTGTAACCTTGAAGAAGCTGCTGCCAGTCTGTGTGGACGATACTGAGCTTGATGGACCAATGGTCTGACTCAGTATATGGCAGCTTCCTATGTTCCTATGTTGTATGAATTCTCTTGGAGATGGTCTGGAAGAGCTATTATTAAGGCCTGTTCTGGAAGGACCTATTCTGGATGTTCTGGAAGAGCTATTATTAAGGCCTATTCTGGAAGAGCTATTATTGAGGCCTATCATTTAATGCTGACCAACACCCTTATATTCTGATATTCTCTCAGTCAGAATGCCTAAAGAATAATAGAGTCAATTTTCTTATCCTGTCAGTATACATGAATAGGTGAAATGGGGATGCAGTAGTGATTGTGAGGACAGGAATAGTAATTATGATTTATCAGTTAACATGTTTTCTAAGGGAAAGACTATAGCTCAGTGATAGAGCATCTAGTTTGCATACAGAGAAACTCCTAGGTTCAATCCCTGGCGTCTCCTGGTATGCTGGGGAAAAGACCCCTGTTTGAAACCTTGGAGAGCTGCTGTCAGTCAGTGTACCAATACTGAGATAGATGGACTAATGTTTGATTCAGTATAAGGCAGCCTCCTATGTTCCTATAATGGAGTGATATTGCCCTCAGGTTCTAACGACATGAGGCAAAATATCTATGATTAGAATATCCAGCAATATAGTATCCATTTATTTTTGCTTTGTAGAGATAATAGCAGCTTTGTGAGTGAGGGGGAAAATAGACTGCAGAAATGGCATGGTTTAGGGATCTGCATGCACCAGATTGTGTGTTTCGCTTCAAGCTTGGAACGGAAAGCAAAATCACTGGAACATTTGTCGGAACAACCCCCTGAGCTGGTTGTTTCGACACAACGACTCTGTTCTGAGCTGGAACATGCCGAGTGCTGTTTTGGACTCCAAAATGGAACTCTTCTGGCCACTGCTCATGTGCGGCGGCCATTTGCATGGTGGTGCTGACCACACAAATAGGCGCCGCACATGCACAGAGACCAGAAGAGTGACGTTTTGTAGCCCAAAATGGTACTTGGAACATTTCAAGAGCTCCGAGCTCAGAAAGTGGGATTGCTAATTAGTTCAGCTGCAGCAACAACAACCACCCAAACCATGATAGATAGTAATTACAGATCTCCCACATGTCTTCTACTTTGGCCCTCACGGTCATGATGATCCTTAGGTTGGCTTTCTACATCAATCAGTATTGATCTATGAATCTATCTGTCACAAAAGAAGAGACTCATGGAACTGCCAGAACCATGCAAATCCTCAAAAACTAAAAACCATTCAGTAAAGAGATTCTCAAGGCAGGAACAACAATTAAAGCCATATACAATGAACAAGTAGTGCAATAATGAAATAATAATGTCTGTCTTCAGCCATACCTATTAAATATTTTGAAGAGTTTGTTTGTGGGTGTGTTTGTATGAAATAAATTTATAATTCCAAATTTTGCATATTCAGTCCTGCCACTTGAATTAGCTGACTGCACTACTGCCATATGCTGGAGGGAAGGTTTAATTTTTATTTTTTGTATTTTCAGAGGAAATTCTGAATATATTCATCATATTTTAACCGTTATTGTTCTCAACAGATTTTCAACAATCGGTAATCAGATCAATAATTCCAAACATAAAATCATGGTCACAGATTCAAGTTTGCCATATACTGTATAATGACTTTTCAGTAATATGAATAATGCTTGAAGTTGAAATCCTACAAATTTCAAACTGTTATTTTACTTCCCTTTTGCAAGTACATCAACAAAACGTTATATTACATATATTTAATTTCTTTTAATTGCCTATAGCAATTTCCTATATAAGCAGAATGATTTTGCCCGGTCAACAATGGGCCTCACCTACTAGTGATATATAAATCAGGGGGCTGGTTCACACATACACTTTAACTGCATTTAAAGCTGCCAGAGCTTTTAACTCTAGTATGCCTGAACACACAAAACCCCTGTTAAATGTTAACTCCAGTTTGCCCCAACAAACTCCAATTGAGACCTGAGGTTTTCTCCAAGGTTTGCCACTGATAACTGCACTTTTGCTGCCAAAGCGTTATGCCCAAAGGCAGACTCATCCCTAACTGCAGTTAAGTGCAGCTAGCAATCACTTCTCAATTCAGCACTGCCCCCACATCCTCTCCTCTAGCCCTGTTCTGTCATGAAATTTAAAGAGACACAAACCTCCTACTAATTCCTGTGGCAAGGTGCTGTAACGTCTTTTGTTTCCCAGAAGAGTAAAATCATTCTTTCCATATCCATATCCACTGTGTTTCTTTGAATTAGAAGTGTGACGTGCGCACGCACACACACACACACCCTCTAAATGTAAGCTACAGTTCTACAGCTGAAATCCTATGTACTCTTGAACTAAATCATTTACTTCTGAGTAATCCCAGCAAGCCTGCAAACTGTTCTGTGATAACTCAGAAGTAAATGGTTTAGTTCAATGGGCTTCTTCTTAAGTAAGAGGAATGGTTCTCTCTCCCTGTCCTCGACTGCTCCATTGCTTGCTTCAAAAGGGGAGAGGAGAACACAAACGGGGGTGGGGGTGGGAAGGACTACATTGAATACGAATATGACAAATATTTATATACCGCTTTTCAACAAAAGTTCCCAAAGCAGTTTACATAGATAGACAGATAGATAGAAAATGGCTCCCTGTCCCCAAAAGGGCTCATAATCTAAAAAGGGAAACATGATAGACACCAGCAAAAGCCACTGGAGGGATGCTGTGCTGGGGTTGGATAGGGCCAGTTGCTTTCCCCCTGCTAAGTAAAGAGAATCACCACTTTGAAAAGGTGCCCCTTGCTCAGTTAGCAGGGACAGCTCTCGCTGCTGCTATGTTGCTATGCCTCCTTAAAAAACAAAAAACAAAAATAGACAGAGGAAAATGGGGGAACGAGTAGAGGAAAGGTTAACTGCTTTGCATAGAATAAGGAGGGGACCATGAATGCCTGTTCACACACCCCCCTTCCCTCCCCTCCTCTCTGCATCGTGGAGGAAGCAGCCCTGGAATCATGTGTGATCTGCCCCAGCGCCACATACACCCCCCTTTGATTTACCCACATCTATTGGTGCAATGGTGTGTATGCCTTCTCTTCTTCCCTCCCTCCCCTTCTGCTCCCCTTCTCCCTCTCTCTCTTTCCTTCTGTCTCTCTTTTCTCACCTCCTCCCAGCCAGTGCAGAGTGCAAAGGCTGGCTTGGGGAGGAAAGGTTGGGCTCGGGGGCAGGGACTGGGAAAGAGCATTTGTAAAATACAAAATGTCAAAAAACATTAAATAAAAAATAATGATTAGGATAACATAGCTAGGAGCAGAGTGAGGAAAGGGTTAAGCTGTCATCTGCCAGAGGAAGCTAGCGGAGTGCAAAGGACACGCCCCCTCTGAGATCGTGGCAAATTGCAGCCACTTTGCTGATGTTGTGACACTTTGCTCACAGCTGGGCTGTGGAGCTTGCTGGGACGTCCTGGAACTGGAGTTTTGTTAGTTGTACATCTGTGGCATGGATTGGAGTTTGGAATTTTAACTCCAGTTAGTGTTAACTGCTGTTAAAGTGTACATCTGAAGCCAGCTACTGTTTTTAAAGGTCCAGTTATTCAAGGTTTACTAGTTGACATTGTTGGTTTAGTTTCTTCTATGCTGTCAATGACAACAAATTGACAGCCACAAATCCATTTCATCTTATATACTGAATACTTACTGTGCAAATCATCATGCTACAGATTACAATGCAAGACACTCTCCATATAAATCAGCATTTATAGGCAGGCAAACTTCTGGATGATTGTCCCATTGTAATAGCCTTCCTAGACTTTCCACTACTGTACGAGTATTGTATCCTATAGACCAAACACCACGTTGCAAGAAGTCTCAACCTGACCTTCCCTTCTGCGGATTAAAATCAAAATGGCTTTAAATGTTGTGCCATTCACATTAATGATACAAGGCTATCTCTAATTGGAAGTCTGCTTGTAAAATATTTACAGCTTTACAGATTGTAGAGTCTGTGAAATATATTTTACAGTGGAATTTTTGTCAGTCTATGAAGGTTGAGAGGGAAAGAGAAAGAGAAGTCAAGGAATTACATGTCACTATCCAAGAATTATTTTTAAAGGCCGCAAAAGGTCACATGATTCATGCCAACTCTCTACCTTTTATTCTCAATAGCTGGCTGTTCTCTCATGGAGGATTCGTGCTGCCATAAGAAATACTAAAATTATGCCAGGTATGGCAGTCTATTATATAGAAGAGACATCTTCATTTTTTAAAAAAATAATAATTTAAGTATCTTTGGCTGAATACTTAAACTATTTATTCATCCCTTTTATTACAAATAGGTTAGTGGTTTGAGAACCACATCCTTTACTTTTAAAATGTTGCCATCACCACCGAGAATTGTATTCAAGTCAGATATCATTGGTGATGCTGTAATAGAATTCTGGAAATAGCCAGGATCCATGTATGTCAGGAACTACCTTCTCCTGTATATTCCACTTTGCATGCCCTAGCCAACATCAGAGCCCCACTCTGGGTGCCTTTGCCAAATGACAGTCTACCAGGGCTTTGTCAGCTCAGCAATGACACCAATGGTGTGGAATGTCCCCACTTGGGATGGCTGCCCCCCTCCCCCCATTCTACTCTTTTAGACATCAGGCCAGGCCCTACATGCCTGTAAGGCATTTGGGCTAAGCTAAGTTACCTGGCCTAACCTGGCTGTCATTTTAGGAGAGAAGAACAATGCAAGCAGCAAAAATGCATTTAGTATCACAGCTGATTCGGTCCTGTTTTCTTATTTTTGATGCTTTTTTGTGTGTCCACCAAGGCAGAGATCTGGGAGGTATACAGACCTTGGACAGATCTGAAGGCAAAGAGATATGGGCAACTCAGACAGCACCAAGAAGAAACATAGGAAAGCTGGGTATAAGAACATAAGATGGACATAAGAGGAAGAGAGCCAGCATGGTGTAGTGGTTAGAGTGCTGGACTAGGACTTGGGAGACCCAGGTTCACGTCCTCATTTGGCCATGAAGCTAAGGGTGTGCACGGAACCATTTGGCAGTTTGGTACAAATTCAAACTGAATTTCAACCGAACCGCTGGTCCGTGAGCTGGTTCAGTTGAACCAACTGGTGCTCTGTTCTGTTCGGCAGTTTGACCCAGCTCAAGGGCTGTGCTTGTAAAAGGGAATCCGATGAGGATTCCCCTTTACAAGCAAAGGGGTGGGGGAATATTTTAAAAGGGCAGCTGGGGGTGGTCACTTTACTCGCTTCAATGGTGGTGGCATGGCAGCAGCTCCTCTAAACACTGCTGCTGGTGCTCCCCGTCCCAGCAGCATGGGCATTCATGGAAGCCATTTGTGTGACCATGCGTGGAAGTCACGCAGATGGCTTCTGCACATCTGCAGAGGCTGGAACCAGGATGCCACTGGCCCATACTGCTGGGGGGGGGGCAATACCATCAGTGTTTGGAGGAGCCGCCACTGCTACACCACCGCTGTGCACCGAAGCTGGTAAAGTGCCTCTCACTGCTCCCCAGCTGCCTTTAGAACACTTTTAAAGGATTCCCCCCACCTTTCTGCTTGTAAAAGGGAATCCTCACTAGATTCCCCTTTATATGCATAGCCCTTGAACCTGTTCACACTGGTCCATTTCAGATTGGGCATGGTCCAGTTTGAACTCAGACTGGCTGCCTTTTTTGAGGCAGGTCTGGTTCGAGTACGAACCGGTCAAACCAAGCTGGTTCAAATCAAACCTGCTTGAATTCAAACTGGTTCTGCACACCCTTACATGAAACTCACTGGGTGATTCTGGGCCACATCATCAGCCTAAGCTACATATTGTGAAGATAAATTTATCCATGTAAATTGCTCTGGGCTCTTTGGAAGAAGAGCAGGATATAAATATACAAAAATAAAAGTTACTCCAGCAACTGCTTGAAGCAGATTGCTGATTGCTAAGCATCATTTAGGTGGTTTGGCCCCACTCCTTCCCTGGGGAAGGTTCTGTTATTTAAAGATGCCTTACCCAATTTTTAAAAAAGCATTGGCTCTGGTGGTACTGGGAGACTTCTTCATGGTGTAGCAGGTCCTCGAGAAACTCCTCTAAGTCAGGGGATGAAGGTGGTGCTCCCTCATTGGGCCATGGTAAAGGTGCTGGCTCTGGTTCCTCTGATTCTCCTGATGTGGAGGGCCCTGGCCCTGCTAGGTTGCCTGGGATCTTGGTCATAGGGTCTTCTCACACTGTTTAATCCCCTGAACTGCCCACCTCAACCCCCCCCCCCCATTTGGGAGCCCCCCCCACAGTTCATCCCCCAATAATCAACCCCCCTGGATGACGAGTTTTTGTTAGCCACTCTGAGTTATTTTGTCAAAGAAGCTAAAGCAGGATAGAAACAGGATAGAACAGCTAGCGGTGAGCAACATGGATGAGACTGCATCACATGGCAGTAGGAAGCTCCTATTGCAGGGTCAGGGGTTGGCTGACAGCAGAAGCTGAAAGAAGCAGCAGCCTTTGTCCTCCACTGTAGACTATAGCATTACATGTTGCATAAAATGGATACAATTGGGAAGGAAGTTTAAAGAGAAATTACCCAGAAACTAGTGGGCAATTTCTCCTACGCAGCTCTGTCCTCAGATGAATGCTTTCATGCCTTTTCAAGTCTCTGCTGTTTTGCATAAGGATTCTCTTGTAGTCTGCAAGATTTGTTTCCTTGCTATGTTTAGCACACTTATGAAAAACAACAAATTGATTTTTTATTTATCTGGCAAAGCAAATCCCAGTACTCCCCCCTTCCTTAATATTTAAATCCTCTTCAGCAACATAAATAATGAGACACCTGAAGATCTGATTAAGCTACAAGTTCCGTTTGAAGCAATGAGAGATCAATACCAATACCAAGCCCATCAGGTAATGTTTAGCCTTTCTTTACTTACTGGCTAGGTGAAAGAAGAGATGTGGTTATTCTGCTTATAGTGTTACAATAGGCATAGATTGCCAGCCATGCCTTAAGAACAATGTTTGCGATGCCTGTGAACTGTTCTGCTGTCATACACTGAACTATGCACGTAACTCACCTTTTTAGAAAGAATGTCTGAGGAATGCAGTGTTCAGTCAAAGTCCTGAAATGACAGTAGGGAAGACAATTCATCTTCTCATCACCTGCAGAAGAGGGAGAGCAATGCACAAGCTTTTCCAGGTTGCCCTAAGAGATTTACCTTAAATGTGTTGCAGAATGTGAGCAGTCTGCATGGTTTTCAGACAGGGGCGTATCTAGGGTAAGGCAGGCAGGGCACATGCCCCGGGCGCCACTTGAAGGGGGGTGCAATTTTTAAAAATAATTTTTTTTAAAAGTCCACTGAAAACAAAATGGCCACTGTGCATGCTCAAATGGCCTCTGTGAGACCCTAGGCCATGCCAGGCCCTGCAGAGGCCATTTGAACATGCATGGTGGCCATTTAGTTTTCAGTGGCCATTTTAAAAAAATAAGTTTTAAAAATGGCCACTGCACATGCTCAAATGGTCCCTGTGAGGCCCTAGAGGCCAGCAGGGGGAGGGGAACCTTTGCAGACCCCCCATGGCCTTTAGGAAGCCCCCCAAAATGTCTACAGGTAAAAAAGATTTTTTTAAAAATTTAATATAATTTGTCACTGTACACATGTACAGAGAATCAGGGCTTGTGAAGACTGAGCTGAAGCGTATGAGCTAGGATTGTATTCATTTGCTCTTACTTTGCTTCTTGTGATAAGTGAGTTAAATGTGATGTCTTAATAATATGGCTATTAATGGTGAGTTTGTCTTTGAATCAGTGTGAAATCCTTAGTATTAAGGCCCACTGGGAGTTTCTTGCTCTCTTTCTCTCATTTTAACTGTCTTTCTGAAATACTAGAATATATTCTAAGCAGTGACACAGTTTATTCTGTATATCCTTTAATTATTTTCAGAGTATCTGGGAAAAGTCAAATTCTCCATTTATTTTTAAAACTTATGTAATAGTGATGCTACAATGCATAGTAGAGAATTAGACAGGCACTTCTGTTTAGTTTTCCAAGTACACCTCCACATAGTATTTGGGTATTTCATGAGCCCCAGCATCCTGAAATTTGTAGTTTTCCAGCATTTTTTTGTCTGGCTACGTCCAATAGTTTTTGAAATATTAATAGATTGATGAGCTTGACTTGTATTTTTCAGCTGAAAGTATGGTAAAGTTATCTGAAAGATGGGTGTCAGATGTTTGGACAGGGGGCGCAATATCAGTGTTTGCCCTAGGGGCTATTTTCCCTAGATACGCCTCTGTTTTCAGAATACACACCAGTGCAAGGTTTAAGACAACTTTACTTGTGATACACTTGCTTCGGTCAGTAAAGAATGTACTGATTCACACACACAAACTGGGACAGGAACAGGAAGGAGAATAGAAACTCCTAGCTAGTCCAACCAGTACTGAGGAAGCAACAGTGCCCCCTCTGGCTTCAAAGCAGATTACATGCAAACTAGACACAGTAAGTTAGGCTGCAGCTGTTGCATATCCCAACACCCCTTCTCAACAGCTGAAGCATTAGCCCACTAAGTTCATTACCCTTGACAGCCTACAATGCCGCTCTCTGACCAAAGGCTTTGTAAGAATATCCACCATCATGCTCTCAATTGGACAATACTGAAGGTCTAGGAGTCCTTGTTCCTGTAAGTCTTTCAGGAAGTGATACTTCACATCTATATGCTTGGTTCTAGGGTTAACTCTCTCCGTTTCAGCAAGTGCAGTACACCCTTGATTATCTTTCAAGTTTTGTGTAGCTTCTCTTGGATATTGACTCAAGTCCGTCAATAGTTGTAACCAGGTCACTTCTTGACTAGCTTGTGCAGCTGTGATGTTCTGTAGAAGAAAGTGCTACTGAAGCTTGTTTTCTGCTGGCCCAACTGATGAGTGCCCCTCCAATAAAAAACAGGAAACCGCTGGTAGATTTTCTATCAGAACTGTCTCCAGCCCAATCTGCATCCACATATCCAGTTAGGTTGCATTCAGAAGTTGCTGGAAGTTGTAGCTTAAGGTGTAAAGTTCCTTTTAGGTAACATATAACCCTTTTCACTGCATTCGAGTCCTTCTTACTTGGTGTTGAAACCTTCCTGCATAAGATCCCAATTGCTGCTGCAATGCTGGGTTGTGTGACAGTGGCGATGTTTAACAATTTCCCAATTACTTCTCTATATTGTTGGTTGTTTGGCAACAATGTACACTGCTTTCCTTTAAGTAACTGGTTTCCATGGGAGTACTTACTGGCTTTGCATCTTTCATTCCAAAGGCCTTTATTATTTCTTCTATTTTGCAGCTTTGACTAAGGAGGGGGCTCCCATCAGCTCCCATCATCTTCCCTCACTATCTGTATTCCCAAGTAGTGTGTTACATTTTCCAGATCTTTCTTTTCCAATTGTTGATTTAATGCTTTCGTTATTCTACTGTCATCCCCTTCTTGTTCAAAACATATCAGTAGGTCATCCACCAAGACCAGAAGAAAGATCCATCGATTGTTCACTTTCTTTGAATACAGGCGAGGATCTGCTTTACTTCTGGTGAAGTTTTCATTTATGAGTACTTCATTTATTTTTGCATTCCAGGCCCTTGCGGCCTGTTTAAGTCCATATGTGCTCTTGTGCAACTTACATACAAAGCCAGGTTTTTCTGTATTTTTGGAGCCTGGTGGCTGTTTCATGTAGATTTCTTCACAAGTTCACTAAGCAAAAAGACTGTTCTTACATCTAGATGTTTGACATACTGCAACACCTAGTGATGTCCTTATTGTTGTGTGCTTAACAAATGGGGCGAATGTTTCAGCATAGTCCTCCCCAAACATTTGTGAGTAGCCTTTTGCAACAAGCTGAGCCTTGTACCCCTGAATTTTGCTTCTTCATTATATTTAATCTTGAATGTCCACTTACAGCCTATAGGCTTTTTATCTGGTGGTAGCGGAGTAAGTGTCCAGGTGTTATTGCTGTGCAGGGACTTTATTTCCTCTTCTGCTGCCTTAGCCCGTTTGTTGGCTTCCCCTTCTGGCATTTGCTGGATCTCTTCCTAGGATGATGGTTCAGGTACCTATTGGTACTAGCTTTATATGACAGGCAGAGAGGTGGTTTACCTTTGTTTGTCCTGGATGATCTTGTGGCCATGTTTTTTCACACTATCACTTCCATCACTATTGTTTTTAAATGTATTTTAATTGGTTTTAAATAGTTTTAATCATTTTTAATTGTTTTTATATTGTTTTTAGCATTGTTTTAATTGTGGGGTTTATGTCTTTTAAAAGAGCCTCTGGATGGGGCGGTTTATAAATGTAATAAATAAATAAATAAATAAATAAAATTGATGATCATCCATTTGTTGGTCTTCAGCAAAGATCTGGTTCTAGGCAGATTGGGTCCAGAACTAGCAGCACTGAAGAGAGAGCTATTTGCTCATTCAGATGGAGGAAGGAGCCAAGATGGTGATGGAACAGCAACCTGTTTTAGACTCTCGGTCTTAAATAACTATTCCCCACCACTAAGAATCTCTCAGTCTTTAAAAAGAATCTTCACTGACTATGTGGGGGACTCCTGGGAGCCCCTTTGTGGTGATTATCCAGATTTCAGAAGGACATATTGTATTCGCCAGAAATTCTGGTGCCTTGGAGGATCTCAGGGCTTGGTGAAGCAGCATGATCAACACTTCCAAGATAGTGAGAGCTATTTTATCTATTTATATCACCTATTATGAGAAATAAATGCAACCAGACCAATTATGGGTCCCCACAAATGATAACATCCACCAAGCAGCTTAAAATAGATGAATTTTACTTTCTTAAGGAAGATGAAAGAGACTTCATTACAATTCCCACATGAAATAGATATGCTGCCCTTGAGACAGATAGTCTCCCCTCATCAGAGAGGCCAGTTTCATCAAATGATGGCCCAATTTCACCAGGAGTAACATTAATGCCTGATGCAGGAGCCTTTAATGGATAAATTGTTAGCATTTTCCTTTTGCCCCTTTATGGAGGTGGGAAGCTTGTGAAATTCAAGAGAATCATGTATGTGTTTGCATGTGTGCTTATCTGGATGACACATCACTTCCAATGCACAGTGAAAGCTGCTAGGGGCGTGGCTATAATTGAACAAGGTTAAAGAACAAATGGCCTTGGGCCCGACAGGAGTAGGCCCACTGGTTGGGTGATGACTTGCTCCTCTCCCACAGCCACAACTCACTGACATGCTGTTGGCTCCTGATTAGAGGACTCATCTCAGCTTTAAGAAGAATGAGCCCTCTCCATGGGGATATGTTAAAACATTATTTTTCAGTCAGAGGAATGCAGTAGTAGGTTTTAAACTGAGCTAGGGAATGCCAAAGACATGGTGTTGGAGAACAAGGGCCAATCTTCACTTATGGCCCAGGGCCCAATCCAACCTTGCTATGCCCTAGACTAGAGAGGTGCTGCAGTCTCTATATCCAGCCTGCATCAAGGTATAGGTTGCCCCCTTGTGCAAGCACAAAGGTCCTGATATTTGATCCTAGGAGATGCTGGTTCAGCTTAGTGCACAACTAAGGCTATTGTTTATGCATTCAAAAGAAGTGATTTTTTCTAGCCCAGCTGCCAATGTTTGTGGCTCAATGGATTTATATAAAGCACCTCTTTAGCGGTATTACTTTGCTTGTGTAAAATTTGAATTTTTCAATATTATATTTGAAATAAAACAACTGTTTATTCACCAATTTGTTTTTCACAGATGCACCCACCACCTCTCACATGTAGCTTTAGCTCTGCCTCTTTTTGGTTACAATTTCTACATTGTAAGGAGGAAAAAGTTATGGCAAGCTTGGTAATCCTTTTTCTTTCAAGCTATGATCAAACTTTTCTCCGTTATGCAGAAGGACACTTTGAAACACTTGCAGATCAGGCAATGTGATAACAATCAAATCATTTGTAACATCACTAGGGACTCCTCTTTGCCTCTGTGAAGTTGCTAGGCTACTATCAAAAATACGAGTAGGGAAAAAAATCACTTGATTAACTGCAACTACAGATTGCTTTTTCTTTTTTCTTTTTAAAAAAGTTAATGCATAAGGCCACGTGCCTTATGTATAAAGAATTAGTTTTATTATTTATATTGTTAGTGGCAAGAAGAAAATTAGAAATGCTATTGATGGAATATAGCAATGTCTCCCACTAAATAGCAGTGGTTCTTTAGGATATAGGATGTTGTCCCCAGACCCCGGCCCCAAAAGACACAGAGACATAGTATTGAATAAAGGGCCACAACTTTATTAACCAATGACAACAAGGCATTGCGGACTGGAACAATGGGGATTAATCACCCCTAAACAACAGTGTGGGCCTAACAAGACCGGGTTATGACTCCGTAGTCCTTCGCTGCACCTTTCAGGGCAACACACCCTGGCTCAGGAAACAGGCAGGCATAACCTGCCCGCTCCCTTCAAAGCCAACCCCTTTGGTGAAGAGGCCTGGATACTTCTAGGGCTTCACCCGCCCCAGATTGCTCAGCCCAAGGGTTGGTGAAGTCATGAAGCCAGTTTCATGGCCAATCATTCTCCCTGGGCCACACAGACCACAAGGGAACGATTGACCAATCCACCTTTAAAATATCCAGAAGTGCTCACTAATGTTTTAACCCTCAAATTACCACCCGGCCTGCACTGTTCCCGCCGTTGTGACCAGCCTAACTCTTACTAAACCCCCCAGCACAGAACAGAGTAGGTGGGGAAAAAACCCAACAGTGGCCAATGCGTTGAGAGCAAAAAATTCCTACCCGGGCCCAAAAGGGCGACCAGTCTCTAGACTCGCTCTGTACCAGGGAAAGGAGGGATGCCAGGCCTGGACTGAGAGTCTGGGGCAGGGACCAAACAGTAAACGGCCCCAAGCCCTGCCCCCAGACTCCCTGGGGCCGATCAGATAGCTCTTTGGGCCTCGTGAGGAGCGTGGCTAGGACAAACTCCCTCCCTTCCACATGAGGTCAAGGGGAGGGGCATTCTCACTATGGAAAAGGAATTATTCATCAGATCAGTTTATCACAGGAGAGAGCAAGGCCAGCAGATTCTTTTGAGATCTGGTATCTCTTCCTTCTGAGGACAAAGGAATCTCATTTTGGCCTCCAGCTGAATACAGTTTTGAGAGCAGTTACCAAGCATTTAGAAACATGCAAACAATTCCCAGTCCTCCAAACAGGTGAAAAGAACCATCTCTCTGTTTGGCATCACTCCTTAGGGAGCACTGCTTCACTACCACCTCTAAATGTCTACTTGTCCATGGGGGAAGATATCACAGGGACTAGCATCTACAAAATGTTGCCTGAAATTATGAAATAAATAAAATGATAATAAATTATAATTGTTTACCATCATCATTATTAATTATTATTCTATGATGCAATAATTTCCAAAATCTCACACCGCCCAGAGATGCAGGTTTTGGGTGGTATAGAAATATTTTAAATAAATAATAAAATAAACACTCTCCCGTGCGCGCACACACACACTCACACACACACACACACACACTTAAAGCCACGTGCTATAGAACAAATTGTGGAAGCTGGGAATTGCCAGGATGCATGGAAACAGTTCCCAGTTCTCCAAATAGGTGAAAAGAACTGGGAATGCTATTTAGCTGGAAGCACTAGCAACGATCTTTCTGTGAACTGAAAGCACAGGTGAAGGTTGAGGAGCTACAACAATAGTGAGCTGGCAACAGGAAAAAGAAAAAAAGTGGGGAACAAAAACATCTAAAAATCAAACCCAGGGAGCTTGAAGCTGTGAGAAGATACTAAGATTAAAGGTACATACTGCAATTAATCACTGGAGGAAAGGTGCCAAGAGGATTTCTCTACCTTTATATATGTCTAAGGCCCAGAATCAAACACATTGACATTCTGTGTACGTGGATGAAACTCGAAGGAAATAACAAGCTCATGTCCTCTTCTAGGGTTGAAGAGGAGAGGACTGTGGCTGCATCTCAGCTATTGACAGCCAAACTAGCTGGGGCTCTTGAGCTGTTGCAGTATAGGAACACTTACTAGAAATGAGATTAGTATATGTTATATTGTTTAACATTTGATGTACAGGACTCCAGAGTTAAGAGGGCGGGCCAATGGAAACCTTTCCAGCTTTCTACACACCCAGTATGAATTCACAGGTCAGGAATCATTGTGAGGTTTTCATATGTCCTCCTGTTCAAATGCCATTACCTATACTGACCCTGGTCTGCCATGTGGGAATCAGACTCGTTTCTCAGAACACCTGCATGGTGCCTCTTTCTTTCAAATTCCTTCTTAAAATCCATCTGTTCTGTGAAGCCTATAGTCCCTGATACCCTTTAGTCCTGATACCTTACTGAGGTTACTAAGGTTAAGTGTGGGTAACTGAAATCACTGTATATTCTTCATGTACTGTATATTCCCCATGTCTCCCCTTCCTTCCCCTTTACCCTGCAATCTCTCAAGTGTCAACATCCAGATTGTAATGCCCTTGAGGCCGGGACCTATCCTCTCCTCCTTTGTACATGGACAACACTAGGGTAAAGTGTGTCGTGAAGTCAATTTCAACTCCTGGCACCCACAGAGCCCTGTGGTTGTCTTTGGTAGAATACAGGAGGGGTTTACCATTCCCTCCTCCCATGCAGTATGAGATGATGCCTTTCAGCATCTTCCTATATCGCTGCTGCCTGATATAGTTATTTCCCATAGTCTGGGAAACATACCAGTGGGGATTCGAACCAGCAACCTTCTGCTTGTTAGTCAAGCATTTCCCCGCTGTGCCACTTAAGGTGGCTATGGACAGCACTACCTAAGTAAATATATAAACATTATACATAGACATCATATGCAGGGATTCACTGTGCATACATACAATCATATCTAACAATGCTGGCTGGTGATAGGGCTGCATTGCTGCTGCTGCTCCTGCACAGCTGCTGATAGCTAGATTCGGCTCAAGACGTACATTCAACTCGACAAGCTGTGATGCCAGTGCTGCAATCTGTCAGCTCATGTTGGCTGGCAGAGCTGTATGCATGCTTTCTGCCTCCCCCCAAGCTTACCTGCTGGTGAGCTGCCGCCACTGCTCTCCTCCTGCCTCCGGCATTTTCAAAAGCTGGAGGGAAAGTGAGCACAAGGAAAGGTGGAGGTGAAGAATTGAGTTCTGGGCAAGAGTGGAGATGCTGTAGCCCAGCACTCTCCTCTCCTCTTCCACACTTCCTTCTGCTCCCTTCCCCTTTGGCAATTGAAAATGCTTCCGTTTGTTGGTCCTAGATTTCCTGGCAATCAATTTCATGGGATGACCCCTGGTTCTAGTGTTATGGGAGAGGGAGAAGAATTTCTCTCTATCCACTTTCTCCACACCATGCACAATTTTATAGAACTCTATCATGTCTCCCTGCAGTTGGATTTTTTCTAAACTTAAAAGCCCCAGGTGTTGTAGCCTTGCCTCATAAGAAAGGTGCTCTAGGCCCCTGATAATCTTGGTTGCCCTCTTCTGCACCTTTTCCAGTTCTACAATGTCCTTTTTTTAGATGTGGTGAACTGAATTGTACGCAGTACTTCAGGTGTGGCTGCACCATAGTTTTGTATAAGGGCATTATAATATTAGCAGTTTTATTTTCAATCCCCTTCCTAATGATCCCTAGCATGGAACTGGCCTTTTTTCACAGCTGCCACATAAGAACACAAGAATAGCCCTGCTGGTTCAGGCCCAAGGCCCATCTAGTCCAGCATCCTGTTTCTCACAGTGGCCCACCAGATGCTGCTGGAAGCCACAGGCAGGAGTTGAGGGTGTGCCCTCTCTCCTGCCATTACTCCCCTGCAACTGGTTCTCAGAGCCATCCTGCTTTTTGAGAGGTGGCCCACAGCCCTCCGACTAGTAGCCATTGATGGACCTCTACACCATGAAGTTATCCAAACCCCTCTTAAAGCCATCCAGGTTGTTGGCTGTCACCATGTCCTGTGGCAGAGAGTTCCACAAGTGGATCATGCCTTGTGTGAAAAAGTACTTCCATTTGTTGGTCCTAGACCTCCTGGCAATCAATTTCATGGAGAGACCCCTGGTTCTAGTGTTGTGTGAGAGGGAAAAGAATTTTTCTCTCTCCAAATTCTCCAAACCATGCATGATTTTATAGACCTCTATCAGGTCTCCCTGCAGTCATCTTTTTTCTAAGCTAAAAAGCCCCAGGTGTTGTAGTCTTGCCTCATAAGAAAGGTGTTCTAGGCCCCGATCATCTTGGTTGTCAACACTTTCAACGAGCTGTCCACCATGACTCCAAGATCCCTCTCCTGGTCAGTCACCGACAGCTCAGATCCCATCAATATATACTTGAAGTTGGGTTTTTTTGTCCCAATGTGCATCACTTTACACTTGACAATACTGAACTGCATTTGCCATTTTGTTGCCCACTCACCCAGTTTGGAGAAATCCTCTTGGAGCTCCTCACAGTCAGTTTTGGATTTCACTACCCGAAAGAGTTTGGTATCATCTGCAAATTTGTCCACCTCACTGCTTACCCCTGCTTCTAGATCAGTTATGAATAAATTAAAAAGCACCGGTCCCAGTACAGATCCTTGGGGGACCCCACTTCTTACTTCCCTCCATTGTGAAAATTCTGCATTTATACCTACTCTCTGTTTCCTGTCTTTTAACCAGCGTGGTGTAGTGGTTAGAGTGCTGGACTAGGAGCGGGGAGACCCAAGTTCAAATCCCCATTCAGCCAAATACTTGCTGGGTGACTCTGGGCCAGTCACTTCTCTCTCAGCCTAACCTACTTCACAGGGTTGTTGTGAAAGACAAACTCAAGTATGTAGTACACCGCTCTGGGCTCCTTGGAGGAAGAGCGGGATATAAATGTAAAAAAACCAAACCAAACCAAACCAAAACAAAACAAAAAACCAGTTAGCAATCCACACATGTACTTGTCCCCTTATCCCATGACTGCTAAGTTTCCTCAGGAGTCTTTGATGAGGAACTTTGTCAAAAGCTTTTTGGAAGTCTAGGTATACTATATCAACTGGATCACCTTGATCCACACATTTGTTTACACTCTCAAAGAACTCCAAAAGGTTGGTGAGGCAAGATTTATCTTTGCGGAAGCCATGCTGGTTCACTCCCAGCAGGGCCTGTCCTTCTATGTGCTTTACAGTTTTATCCTTGAGGATACTTTCCATCAATTTGCCTGGAATGGACATTAGGCTAACTGGCCTGTAATTTCCCGTATTGCACCTGGATCCCTTACTGAAAATCAGTGTTACATTTGCTACTGTACTTTCCAGTCCTCCGATGCAGAGCCTGGTTGCAGGGATAAGTTATATATTTTAGCAAGGAGGTCAGCAATTTTACATTTGAGTTCTTTGAGGACTCTTAGATATATGTCATCCAGCCCTGGTGATTTGTTAGTTTTCAGTTTTTCCAGATAGTTTAGAACACCATCTCTTGTCACTTCTATCTGACTCAGTTCTTTAGCCTCCATCCCCAAAAAGCCTGGTTCAGGAAACGTTATATGTTCAGTATCCTCTGCTGTGAAGACGGACGCAAAGAACTCATTGAGCTTCTCTGCAACCTCCATATCCTCCTTAATAATCCCTTTAACTTCTTCATTGTCTAATGGTCCAACCACCTCCCTGGCAGGTTTCCTGCTTCTAATGTATTTAAAGAAGTTTTTGTTATCCCCCTTGATACTTTTAGCTAAATGTTCCTAGAATAACACTGCTCTGTTCAGGTCAAGACAATAATTGCAGAAGATCAACAACCTCCAGCCAACGGCGGGCAGTAAATCCCAATTTAAACCACCCTGAGCCATTTTTGGAAGGGCAATATAGAAATCAATCAATCAGACAAACAAACAAACAAACTTAGAATGGTTGGTCCCAGTGTAAATGCTGATCTTTCTGTGTCCTCCCCCCACCCCACAAAAAGCCTTCTCATACTTTTCTTTTACAACTTAATATCCTCCTCTGTTCCAAAAAGACTCGTCTTTGGTCTCTGGTGCTGTGAGTGCAAAGAACTGCAGTGCAACTTCACCCATTGGTGGCATCTGCAAGAGATTTAAGCAGATATCCAGAGGCACAGTTGCATGAGGAACTGAAGGAGGGCAAAGCTGGTATGTAATCATCACCTTTCTCTCTGCCTGCTCTGTCAGCTGTACCAAGCAGAGCTCAGGAGTAACAAAGGGTCAGGGCACAGCTGTCAGCTTCGATGATGCGGTTTTCATGATTTCACCTTGGAAATACTTGTGCTCTTGTGGAATGTAGGCATTGACATGAAATCCAGGTATGCTTGGTCACAAATCGTCAAATTAAAGACCTGTGTATGCCATGGAAATATAGATTTGTCTAATGCAGCAGCATCTTTTTCTAATGGACCATCTTGTGCCACCCACTCTCCACCTTTACACACATACAATACCTGGGTAATATGATATTTATATGAAAAATATAGCTGTATATATTTGGTGAAAAGGATTATATTTATTACTCCATAGTACAGTGGGATAAAGCAAGTCAGCAGCAGAGAGGGCTGATTGGAGAGGGCACAAACCATATTGGAGGGCATCAGCCCTTTTGCTAGGCTTTCTTTTTTGCTTGCACTCACATATTTACATTTATTTCCTGCCTTTTATCCAACATGGAACTCAAGCCATTGTACTCAAGTAGTTCTCAAGTCATCGTCTCCCATCCAGACATGGACTATCCCCAGACCTGCTTAGCTTCAGTACTGCTGCCATAGCATATGATTCCAGACCATGCACAGCTCCAATGCAATTGGAATTTTCTCATGAGTCATGAACCCCACACCTGAGACCTGCCACCATAGTCAAAGCTGCTTCTCTTGCCACAAGCTTGAAACAAGACCACTGTTTCTGTGTCCTATGTTGTGGGAAGTACTATGTTGTTTTGAGGCCTAAGGAAGTTTAAAGATGATTTAGACGTGGAGAAAAGAAGAAATGTTATTACCTTTGCCTACCTATGTCTTCAGCCATTAGGAGAAAATGGTCAACATTGTAATAGTCTGAAGTGAATCTGACTCTTGCAGCCTATACAAAATTTGCAAGGAACTTTATAAATTGAGAGTGTTTGTGTTGGGTCAAGAGGCATGAATTTGACCATTCTAACTGCACTCTTTTTTCTCTTCATATTACTGCCTGGAGGCAGTAATGGGCTGGATGAGGGATAACAAACTGAAGTTGAATCTTAATAAGATGGCGATACTGACTGTGGGGGGTCAGAATTTGAGAGATGGTTTAGAACTGCCTGTTCTGGATGGGGTTACACTGGCACAGAAAGGTCAGGTACATAGCTTGGGAATGCTCCTGGATCCAAAACTCTCTCTGATCCCTCAAGTGGAGGCAATGGCCAGTGTCGCTTTTTATCAGCTTCAGGTGATATGTCAGCTACGCCCATTTCTGGAGGAAAATGACCTTAAAACAGTGGAACATATTCCGGTAGCCTCCAGGCTTCACTACTGTAATGGACTCTATGTGGGGCTGCCTATGTATGTGGTCTGGAAACTACAGTTGGTGCAGAATGCGGCAGCCAAAATGGTATCTGGGATAACCTGAAGAGATCATATAACACCGGTTTTGAAAGAACTGCACTGGCTACCGATATGTTTCCGAGTGAAATACAAAGTGCTGGTTATTACCTATAAAGCCCTTTATGGCTTGGGTCCAGGGTATTTAAGAGAGCACCTCCTATGTCATGAACCCTCTCACTTATTAAGACCATCTTACTTTATAATAGTTTATAGTTAAGTTTTAAAGCTTCAGGTTTTAGAGCTTTTATTTGTATTTTAAACTGTTTTAATTGTTTTCATGTTTTAACGATTGCTTTCAGATTGTGAACAGCCCAGGGATTTCTGTACGGGGTGGTATAAAAAATGTGCTAAATAAATTAATAATACATCAAATAAATAATAAATCTGAGGAGGTCTGATTATGGCTACAACTGACTCATTTGGTGGCTACTCAGGACTGGGCCTTTTCTGTGGCTGCCCCAGGGCTCTTGAATGCACTCCATGTTAAAATCAGAGTTTCTCATCTCTGTCTGTTTTTAAAGAGACCCTTAAGATGCACCTATTTTCTCAGGCTTTTAATTAATTTTAATTGGCTTTTGGTCATAAATGTTTTAATCATTTTATGCTGTTTTTATATTTGTGGTGTTTTAACTTATGTACACCACCTAACGATGGACATGTCAGGCAGTATAGAAATATTATCTATCTATCTATCTATCTATCTATCTATCTATCTATCTATCTATCTATCTAATAATGTAAAGTTAGTTCCAGTCCTTACAAAATTACACTCCATTCAAGCGCCCTGCTTGCTTGGGGCTCCTACTCTAAAGCATAATGGTGAATTTCAGGCCCTTTAATTACAGAAATAATCCTTTATTTTCATGGTACTGTGGCCTCATGAGACACACGTCAGAAAGGAGGACTGAAATTCTCTGCAAAATTGCCAGCATCATGGCTGAAGAAGGAAGACTTCATGGTTCCCTCCCTAGAATTGTCTCCACCTGAGACCATGCTATCACCTGGAGGCATCTTTGGGACAGGTAAAGAGACTGAGGCTCCTCTATTGGCTCTAATGAGGCCAATTGCTCTGTAGCTCCCAGCTCTCTTCTGCAGCAGTTCTTTAGAGCTGCCCATACTCTAGGATTGGCTTGGACTCTCCAGGAATTGGTATCAATCTCCAAGTGAGAGCAATCCTGGAGATTGTCATGACTTAGTCTTGTGAAAAGAAAATGGGGTCAAAACCTGCAAAAAGATTTCCAAAAATACATTTAATTGGAGCTGGCAGTCCCACAGCCATTCCACCTGGTCAACATGTAGCATTATAGTGTAACGTTATCAAGGAATGGGTAGCTGCATTTGCTTATTTTCCTCTCCTTCCTCCTATTGGGAATAATTTGTTGTTCCTTCTCTAGAACACTGGTGTTTTAGTGCAAAAACAACAGGGTTCTAGGTAAAAGAATACAAGGCTATCCATTTAAATGCCCTCCTTGCACTTGTGCAGAGGCCATTTAAAGGAGGCTTAGCCTGGCGTTGGCTTCAGTCAGTGCGAGTGGCCAGCTAGGCTGGCTGCGGGGAGGGATGGTGGGTCCGGTTGCCCCCTCCCCGCCGCCGCCAGCTCTGCATTACTGCTGTCCACTCCCACCAGGAGCAGTGTTCTCTTTAAGGCGTGAATGTGTGTGCGCACACACATTTTTTGATGCCCGCTCAGATAATTTTAGATCCCGCTCAGGTTGAATTGGGAAGGCCCCACTCTGAATGCACATGTGCACACACTGCCTTGATACTGCTGCCTAGAAAAAAACTCACTCTGCACACAGATGAAAAAAATTAGGGAGAACACAGGAGGAGTTAAAAGGCACCTCTGCATGCCTCCTCATCAGTCACAGGAGTGGCCGGAGTCCGCAAGAGGATGGCAGTTCAGGTCACCATCTCTCTCTCCCCCCGCCCACCACACACACTGCTTGCTCTGCAATGAATAAAGGTAATTTTGGGTTCCCTTGCCACCTTTTTGTGTTTAAAAGTACATGAGGCTCTCCTCCACCTCCCCCCCACACAACACAGGTCAAATCGATTAAAAAATCAAATCCGAATCGAATCGACCTAGTTGCGAACAGGCTAGATTCGTGTTCAAATCAAAACAGCTGGTTTTGATTCAAACACGAAACAAATCACAATTTTTGATTTGTGCACATCTCTAATTCTGAAGCAAAATTTAAAAGGGGTTTTGAGATCACTCAAAATATTCCAATATTCTTAGCAACTATAAGGATGGTTCCAGGTTTTGGCAAACTGTCCTCCATGTGCCACATCTACTTGAGTGATGGAGAGGTGCTCCACCACTACACAAAGAACATGGGCACATAGGCGGTCTCAGTGATCAGCTGTGGAACTTTCTGCGGGCCTTAGGCTCTGGGCAACTCTTCAATGATGCCAACACCTGGCATTGGCCCTGACCACTACACTACTCCTGCTCTCTCTTGAGCATCACTGATGCTCAGTGTGCATACTGAACACTTCATGGTACCATGACAAAATGATTTAGAGATACAGCAAGTAAAGCCCACTCCCCCTTCCCCATCTGAGCCTGTCAAAAATGTGGCTGAAAAGATTCAAGTGGAACTTTGCTCTGTAATTGTTTGCAGTAGCAGCTCATGATAAGGAGTTAGCCCAGTAGTCGCTTTATTGCAAAGATTTTGCTAGGCCTTGAAGCTCTTGATGTGTTCAACAGCCTACAGCTAATGGAGAAGGGAAAGGCTGATTATAAATATGTATTGCAAAAGTTTGAAGGATCCTGTAGCACTCGTGAAAATGGGGAAAGAAAAAGAGACAGAGCTTTTCAATCAAAGAGTTCACAAAGAAGGTGAAACTGTTGTAGAGTTTGTGACTGATTTGAAGTTGTTGAGCTAGTTCTGCAGTTTGATGGGAGGGCAGGGGCTCAAAGAAAATCAGAGATAGGTTTGTTACTTGACACTGGAGGCATAAGCTTAGGAACAGGCTGCAAGAAGCAGCAGAAGCAACTCTGGATCAAACTGTTAGGATCAAGGAAGAAGGGCACACAGTCTTGGCACAGATCACAGAGCGTGGTCAGAGACCTGATCAAAGAGCAGACACAACCAAATATCTAAAATACAATGAGAAGACACACACACACACACACACACACACACACACTCCTCCAAAGAAAACCCAGCATACAGTTCACACTCTGCTTGCTATGGTAGACACACCACAAAGAGAGTGGCAATGCCCATCACATTGGCAGATGCAAGCACTGCACAAACAAACAAACAGGACAGAAACAGTAAGCCTGCCCCTTTTGCATGAAATATCTAGGCCTATAAATATGTAGGTAGATTGGATGCATATAGCTCGTATGATATAGGTTTGGTTTACAGCGACAGATCAATGCTGGGATGGAAGGAAGGCAGGGCCAGTGGGTGTGATGACCCCCCGCCCTGTTCCCATCCACATGTTTATATGCTCAGATATGTTAGGTGAACAGGACTAAAGAGTACACAGCCTGGAAGCTGATACTTGTAGAAACTCACAAGAATTCTCATAAGGAAAATGATGCTACAAAAGCAGTACCTGACTTGGCTTTTAAGCTGGAAATTGATGGTATTTTGGTGGACATTCAACAGGATACTAGTTGGATAACTAGTGATCAAGTTATTGTGTATCTTGATCCTGGACACTGAAACTCCCAGGTAGGGGATGTGGTGGACAGTCCGGGGGAAGAAACAGAGTGGGAGGCATCAATGACTTTGCCACTAGAGCCTCCCCCCATCCCAGCAGGTGAACCAGAGCAACCTGAACCAGTAGCTCCACCAAGACCTGAGAAAACAGCCCTGCCATCACCTTCCCATTTGGAGGAGTCACCTATATACTTAAAACAAAAGCATCACATTCTCAGGGCCAAAACAGAAGTGGCTTTAATCATGTCATTGGCCTTGGCATGGTTGCCTGCCCCTTAAACAGTATTATATGGGGAAGATTCAGATTGAGACCATGACAGGGGTAGGTGGGTTTTAACCTTGCCATGGCCTTGATCTGGATTGCCATTTGGGAGTGCTATTTGTCTTCAAGTGGCTCTAATTGGAGTGGATCATCATCATCATCATCATCTATATGTGACTTTCCAACAAAAGGTTTCCCAAAAAATAAGATGGTTCTTTCCTTGTCCCTAAAGGGTTCACAATCTAAAACAAAATGCAAGGTAGACCAGCAACAGCCACTGGAAGGATGCTGAGCTGAATAGGGACATGTGCTTCCCCTCTGTTAAATATTGTATTTTGTCTCCTATGCAGCTACTATGATCTTGATCCAGATTAGCCCCCAAAGCATGCTTTTGTTGGGATAACATCAGGGCTCATTATATGCTTAAAATCACATCTATTTTGGTGCCAAAGGGTATTCATTCTTATACTGAAAACATGCCAAGCTCTAGGTCTTGACCTAAAGCAATTAGACAATGAAGTCAAAGGCATGGAGAGGCCCATTGTGCAGGTGTGCCTTCCTCCAAAATGGCCACTGCTCCGGTGGGGGAAAGGCCCAAACGGGCTGAAGAATGGCCTAACAGGGCCATTTTTGAAGGTGGGAAAGCTGCTGGGGGGAGGGGAACCTCGGCAGACCCCCCTGCCACCTCAGAAACCCCCCTGGAGGGGGTAAGTTTTTTAAAAAACCAATTCGTTCACGAACCCCCCAAAATGGGCCGGGGGGTCCGGTCTGGGGTTGAGCCAGGGGTGGTTCGGCTCGACCCCGAGCCTTTGAACCGAACTGGTTCAGTTTTGAACTGGTTCAGTTTCGAACTTGTTTGCACATCCCTATCTTCTATAACCTGAAGGGATAGCCCCACTTGCTTCTTTGTGAATATGTGGATGGTGGTTCCTTAAGAACTTATATAAACTGGGTCAGTGGGGTTTTTTAAACAAGTGTTATACTGTCTTATGCTAGTTATCTGTCTACAATGAGCTATATTTTGGGGGGATAAATTCTCTGTGTATGTTTAACATCCCTTTTAAAGATGCTACCACAATTGCTTTCATCCTCAGTGGCAATTTGTCCCCTGTGACCTGCGTTCTATTGCAGCAGATCTGAAATTAGCATAATTAGGTGGCCCACCTTGATATCCGGGAAAGCCTTTCCTCAAGGATAACAAATATATTGCTTGGTAAATGAAGCACATTTTGTTGTTGTTTGTAATTGCATCCTTGCTGTTAAGGAACCCATTAGAGGATGCCATTGAGTGCTTTCAAGTTATTCTTTCATCCTCTGTAATTTGAACACTTCCAGTTTGCAGTTTTAATACCTTTTGAGATTTAGCCATGTAAACAGAAAGGAGGTGGAGCTGGCCCCCACTGTAGTGTTTTGCTTTGCTCTCCAGGACTGCCGCAGTCATTGGACCTAACATGATGTTTGTTCCCTTGACCTGGGCCTGCAGGGGGCCTCAAGAAGGGAATGTCACTGCTTTATTCATCCAGAATAGATGTTACATTCTTTAAAATGATCCCCCTTATGCAAGCCCTTCAGTCAGCGGTTGGTTGTTCTGCCATGCAGAGTGCTTCAAATATGGCTTCTCCATTTATCTTCACGTATCAGTAAAACAGGATTTCCATAGAGGAGCTGGATTGGAGCATAAATAGCAACCATTTGCTTTAAAGTGTATTCTTTGCACAAATGTCCCTTTAAAAGGAGAAGAAGAAAAAATGTATATACAAAACTATAAGCAAAGTCTGCACACTAAAAAACACACTATCATCTCTGTGAAGCACAAAGGCGTCTCTTTGGAGTGAGAGGTCTTTTGTATCAATATGATCAAGCACAACCAGAGAAAATCAAACACTAGGAGCTCCCAGTTTTGGGTATACAGATATCATTGGACTACAACTCCCACCACCTCTGGCCACAGTGGTCAAATGCCATTATGGCAGGGGATGATGGGAGTTGTAGTCCAACTTATTGAACCCAGAGTTGAGAACCTCAGTACTAGACAGTGTATAGTTTCAAATATGTTCAGATACCTACACCAACTAGGGTGTACATTGGCACCATGGTAGGTAGGTAGGGGCTATTCAACCATTTCCCTTCACATAGCAGTGCTGGCAGAAATGTCTCCACTGAATTTGCTGTTTACCTCAGAAGAGACACTTTCAAGGAGCTAATCTCTTTTCTGCTGTAGCTCTTAAGCTCTCTGGCTGCCTTTGGATGTCACAGGGAACCCGAGGCAAACTCACCTCAGGTCCGCTCCCCTGTGATGTCTGAATGATCAGAACCACAGTTCCCGGACCCAAATGCATTCTGCGTTCTTCCCCCAAACCTGAGAATGAACCCTTGGTTGGAATTAAATTCCACTCATTCAGCCGAGGGTCCATTGCTATTTGCTCCTCAGTCTCCATCACTGTTTGTAGAAAGCGTGTTAAATCTTGGCTTTTTACCCAGGCTTTTGTATGATTGTCCCTACTGCCTGCTTCTTTGTATTTTGTACAGTTTTTATGCTTGAATTTTAGATCTTTTAAATCATATTGGTTTTATATTTTAGCTTAATATTTTAATTGTGTCATTTTTAAATAGTCTTTATTTTTTGTGTAAACCGCCCTGGGATTGTTTTAATGAAAGGCGGTATATAAACGCAACAATCAATCAATCAATCAATCAATCAATAGCTATCTAGCTAGCTCCAACATGTCATCCGGTTTGTGCAGCTTGCCCAAACTGGAGTTAAGGGAAGTAAACTCCTCCCCTTCTTAAGCGTAATTAGCTGCTGTGGCTGTCCTTCCAGATATACCATGACATACACTTGTTGGACATTTAAAAATAATGATGCAAATCATGTCCCCGAGCATGTACAGAGTACATTTCCCTCTTTACCACCCCTATGGGAATGGGCCCCGTAGCTCAGTGGTAGAGCCAGCAGAAGGTTCCAGCTTCAGTCTATGACATCTCCAGGTAGAGCTAGGAAAGACTCCTGCCTGAAACCTTAGAGAGCTGCTGCCGGTCACTGCCAACAATGCTAAGCTAGATAGACCAATGGTCTGACTCAGTATAAGGCAGCTTCCTGTGTGCCTATGTTGCATATTTCTATACTACCAAATACCATCACTTCTTGGACTGGTAGGTAGGCATATTGGAAGAGAGCTTGGTGTTCAGGCAGGCATAAGCCCCATCATTCTACTTCTTAAAAATGGACCACTGATTATATAGGGCTGTGAAACTGGCCTGAAAGACAGTGCAGCATCCTTGTCCTTTAATCCTGCACCTTTCATGATCATGGTAACGGAAGCTGCCTAAGATCTAAAAAGAGCCAACCGAGTTCTTCTAATTGATAAAATAGATTGTTTCAGCCCTTGGAGTAGTTCCAAAATCTATATGGCACAAAGGCAGATAAAAGTCACCTTTCTCCCTCCATAGTGGGCCTCTTGGGAAACACAGCATAGAATCTCCCTCATGTCTCCTTTCTTCCCCTCCCTTTCTGAAATCTATCACTTTCATTTGACCTTGCGCATCTTGTTAACCATTTGACCGCATTTTGTTACTGGGTTTGAAGATGTTGGAGGTGGGGGAAATCATCTATCCATGACATCCAAGAAGCTTAGAAAGTTAATGTATGAGAGAAACAATTTGAAACATGTTTTTGTGTATGTTTAGAAGGAGGTACTTTTGTCTCTTTGGGGAAAATCTTTTACCCCATCCAGGGTAAAATTGTTAAAGGGAGGGAGAACAGGGGGAGGAGAGCTGGTCTTGTGGTAGCAAGCATGACTTGTCCCCTTAGCTAAGCAGGGTCCATCCTGGTTACATTTGAATGGGAGAACACATGTGAGCACTGTAAGATATTCCCCTTAGGGGATGGAGCCACTCTGGGAAGAGCATAAGGTTCCAAGTTCCCTCCCTGGCATCTCCAAGATAGGGCTGAGAGAGATTCCGGCCTGCAAACTTGGAGAAGCTGCTGCTAGTCTGTGTAGACAATACTGAGCTAGATAGACCAATGGTCTGACTCAGTATATGGCAGCTTCCTATGTTCCTATGTTCCTAAGCAAAATTGGCCAGATCATCATCATCATCATCATCATCATCATCATCATCATCTATTCGATTTCTATACCGCCCTTCCAAAAATGGCTCAGGGCAGTTTACACAGAGAAAAAAATAAATAAATACTGAGCTAGATAGACCAATGGTCTGACTCAGTATATGGCAGCTTCCTATGTCCCCATGTTCCTAGGGACGTTGTGTCATCATTGTGTAAGCACATGCATTGCATAGGAGCTGCCCAGGGCTATGGAGAGCCCTGTTTGCTGCCTTCCCCGCTCCCTATAGTCCTTGCCCCCACCTTCAACCCCCCCGCCATCTCAATTCCCCAGCTCCACTGACACCATTTGAGGGGTCAGCAGGTAAGACCCCATTTGAAGGAGTCAGCAGGTTTGCCATCCTGACCCCTCAAACAGAGCCATGCATGCTCTTTAGCCAGCTGAAGGGCAGACAGAGGGGTGGGGCAGCCATGTGGGATGCCGGGCAGAGGTCAGAAAGCAAGAAAAGATCAGCCTGGTGGTGCGGTGTGACTGGGACAACAACGGAATCATGAGTGGTGAACAAAGGGAGGGAGCAGCAAGCAGATTTTGCACCCAGGCCACCTGCAACCTGTGCCACTGAGGGAGAGGAGATTTCTAGAGCTGCGCCTTAGACAGTATTTCCCAGACTTCTTAATCCCAAGACATGTAAATTTTAAAAGAAGTATATTGGGGCACACTGCCCTCACAACTCTGTGTGTGTGTGTGCGTGTGTGTGAACAAAGCTGCCACACAATTTTTGTTCATCTGTTTTAGCTTCCTTCCTCCTCTTGGTGCCTATTTTTTAAAACTCTTATTCATAGCCATCCCTCACACTCCTCTGGAACTGATTCATCTCATAATGCATTAGAAAGGACTTATAACTCTCAGTGCATAAAAGAACAAGCCAACTTCAAAAGCAGGGAGTTTAAAGCCACTCCTTTATGCATCTCGTGCATCTGACCCATCCTGGTGCATTATGGAGCAAGTCAGCTTCAAAAATGGGTGTTTAACTCCCTACCTTGGGAGCTGACTCAAAGCAAGTCAGCATCGAACACCGGCCAGTGTTGAGTGGGAAACACTATCCTAGGGCCAATGTTACTTTTAGGAGAGCTGGTCTTGTGGTAGCAAGCATGACTTGTTCCCTTAGCTAAGCAGGGTCCATCCTGCTGTTTGCATATGAATGGGAGACCTGATGTGTGAGCACTGTAAGATATTCCTCTTAGTGGATGGAGCCACTCTGGGAAAAGCATCTAGGTTCTAGGTTCCCTCCCTGGCATCTCCAAAATAGGGCTGAGAGAGTTTCAGTATATGTCAGCTTCCTATGTTCCTATTTCCCTTCACGCATCCTATGTTCCTATAACTGTGGCCTTCAGGCCTGTTGCTAACCAAGATTAGGGACTGGGATCCCTGCCTGCATGGGAGATGTTTGTTCCCTTCCTGAATGTTTAAAGTCATCTGAAGTCAATGCCTGAAGTTTAGGCTCTTTCTTGAATGTTTCAGAGGTAGCATGGCGCAGTGGTTAGAATGTAAGATTAGGACCAGTGAGTTCAGCCATGATGCTTAAACAGGGTTTTGTAGTGTGTGTAGAGGAATCATTTCCAGGAGGAATGGCTATGAATAAGAGTTTAAAAAATAGGAATAAGGAGGGGGAAAGAAGCTAAAATAAATTCGGATGAACATCCCTCTTGTATGATTAAAGGGCATCTCAGCAGTGCATTGGGATTTTATTTAGTGACATCAGGGTAGGTGTGTTCTCAGTGTGTGCTCTCTCTCAACATGTGAGTCGTTGGATGCTCATCTGAACCAGCTCACTAACTGAATATATACATATGAAAGTGATTTCTGGGTTTCATCTCCATTAAATGTGATTGACTTATGCTGTTCTGTAGAGGTAAATTCTTGAGAGCAGAGCCCAAGCACAGTGAATAGGGGCCTTTTAAAACCCAAATCCATCCGACAGCCTTTACCGGGAATCTCCAGAAAAAGAAAAGGCATACAAGCCCAGTTCCCTCCTGCAAGGCAGTTCTTTTGATTAAGGTTTTCAGTTTTAAACAGGGTTTAATCAAGGACAGCCAAACCAGAGGCAAGCCAGTCTCCAGGTGTGCCTTCTTGTGCAGATGGTGTGCTGCCAAAGAGAATCAAAAGAGACTTAATTACCAGAATGATCAGCAGAGTCAGGCAGGAGGAGAAACTGTGCGCTCTGATGGAAGCAGATCATTACAAAATAGCAACATGGCTTGGCATGTGAAGCAAGAAAAAGGCTGCTTTGGAAAGATGGTGTGGTGCTTCGTTGAGGTCTGCAGCAACAAACCCGTCCCCACTATTATGTTACAAGTATGTCTGTGCTATGATCAGTATTGATCCCACTGTACATAAGGAACACTCATTTGGTGTCATGGGCATTCAAATCTGGGGCATGTGTTATGCAAACGAATCACAGGTGTGCAAATATGCTTCTTTCCCATTACTCTGACAACATTTGCATGTAACGCAAAACTGCAGTTAAACGGGGCAAAAGTTGGAACTCCATTACGTCCAAGTGTGTGCAATTGTGGTTTCACAGCAAAAGTGACCTGAGGTTTACCTCTCCAAACGTCAATCTGAATCTTTGGGTTATAGTGAGTTTTGCCACTGTAACGTGAGGTTTTTCGGGGGTCGCATTACGTCCAAATGCAGACAGCACCATAACCGTGATTTTGTTCACTTTCTGGAGCTGCAATCATAGAGACAGTGGAGCAGACCCACCCAGAATCATGCCCGCTCCATGACAATGACATCTCTCACTGGCTGCCTCTCAGAGCACTTGCCTCACCCTCTAAGAATGAAGTGACAATGGGCAGGGCAACCCCGTTAGAGCGCTGGGACAGCAACATAGGGCAGGGCAGCCATACCTGGGGTCAGGTTTAAATGGCAGCCCTAACCAGGAATTCTTGAATGGCTCTGCTCTATTTTTTGTACAATGATGTTGGGTAAGGGTGTCCCAGCCCCTTCCCCTTGGGGATACCGGTGCAATCCCTAGGCTTACTCATTAGAAGGGATCTCATTAGAAGGGCAGCAGGATCAGCATTGCCCAAGTGAAAGGATGGATTCCTCATATGTGATGAGGATGGATGCTGCTTCATGCTCACTCATGAGAGTGTAAGATCATGATGATAACCCTTCAACTCTTGAGAAGAACCATCTGTGGAGATAGGTGTTGGGCAGCATGTGTGTGTGATGACATCCCTTCTCCCACAGACTGCTCTCTCATGGCGGGAGGCAGGCCATGGAGACACGCATGGGGGCCAGATGGCAGATGCTGCCCAGCCAGGGTACTCTATACAAGCAAGCCCTAGGGATGGATACCCCGGCAATACCTCTCCCTGTCTTGGCAACAGCCAAGAAGAAGCTGTCAAAACATGCTCTCTGCCAGCCTGTTTCCCCATTTGAGCATGTCCATCTTTGTTTTTGCCTGGGGCCCCTGGGAATTGGGGACCCCCACTCCTGTGATTCCACATGGCAGCAGATCTGGTCAGAACTCAGAAAATTTGTATGAGAATAAAGATCTCTCTCTGGTCCTGGGGTTTCCCTATTCTTACCACTTGGCTACACCCAAACATGGAGCATCAATATCTGCTTTGGGTTTTTGAAAGGCTTCTGGGGGGGTGTATCACTGTGCAAAAGTTCTATCATTAACCAGAGAGGACAGGGGCCCCACACAAGCAGGGCCCCCTTGTTTGGGTTAGCTTAACTCATGAGTGTGCAGTCCGATGGAAGACTAAAGGTTTTTGAGCCTAAGGTCCTCCCCAGTAGACTGGCCCTCTCATGAGAGTGCTAGACCCCTGGAGGCAAGCTGCCACGGGGGCAGGGGTTTGGTTTGATCTCCATGGACTGCTTTCCAGGGAGAGCCACTGCAAGAGCATCCTTGGTCACAGTGGGCACCTCCCTCATATATACAGTATATTCCCTCTTAGGAAGTCATCATGTTCCCTTCCTTTTCCTGAGTAACAGGAAACTAGTGCCCCCCAAGATCCCCCTGCCCAGAAATTATGCTTGTGTGAGATTGTTTGGTTTGGGGGATCTTATGAGGGCAGTAGTACAATTGCTATCAGAATAAGGTATCCATGTCTAGGGCAGATGGGCCATCCTGAAAAAGCACAATTACACTTGGCATGCCCCCTTGAAGATTGTGGCATGGCTAATGGCTGCCATCCTGGAGATGTGCTCATGCCTTGCCCAGAAACTGGTGATGCAAGTGCTATGGAGCTTGCTGGGATGTGGTCTCAGTGGACCAGTAAGAGGGAGGGGCTCCTGTGCCCTGAAAATGGAGGATGTCGGACCACAGTTGGATAAACTTCTGCTGTGCGATTCACGGTTTGAAAAATTAACCATGGGTTCGCCAACCTCTGACTTCATGTTATGTGTGAATGCGGCCACTGTTTACATAGTTTAATCCAAACACTGTTTTTTTAAAAAAGTTATTAGAAGTTGGAGTTGTTCCTAAATGAGTTTTTGTGTAAATTTCTGCCTCCTGGACAAGATCATCGGAGGGGGCTCTGCTCCATGTGCCAACGGTGAAAGAGGCTCGGCTGTCGAGCACACGGGACAGGACCTTCTCAATCATTGCCCCCAAGATTTTGAATGCTCTCCCATCTGGCATCCACACCTCTGCTTGCACCATAGTTTTTCGAAAACAAGTAAAGTCATGGCTCTTCACCCAGGCTTTTAAATGAGATTAGTTTTTTCTGCTGCTGCCCTGTGTTTTATGTATTTTTGTTTCATAGAGGTTTTTAAAATTTTTAAATAGAGATTTATTTTTATATTTATATTAATAGCTCTACTTTTTTGTATTTTGTGTATTGTTTTAACTATATTGTAAACCACTTTGAGATATTTTAATGAAAAGCGGTATGTAATAGAACAATCAATCAATCAATCAATCATTATCAACATGCCCTTTCTCTCGCTCCTCTACAGATAAATACCTCACACTCCAATCAGGAGCCAGCAGTTTGCCAATGAGCCAGGGTTAGCGGAGAGAAGGTTGTTGAGGAGCCAGTGGACCCCCTCCGTCTTGAACCCAGGGACATCACCCGCCCCCGCCAACCAGTTCAATTATATTATTATTATTTCTTGTTTACACAGTCAGGAAGGTGTTATTAACTGGTTTGTTTCATCCAGACATCGAGTCCTTTCCAAGGACCTGGGATGTCAGAATTTTGTTATCAATATTGTTCTTGTTGTTATTATAGATATCATCACAGAATATAGGCTGTTCCCAAAAATGTTGCTTTTTGTAATTGGCATTTTCTTCAACTTTTTCAATTTTATGGTCCCACCAATTCTTGGCTCCAGGTAGCTTGTATTTTTTGCAGATGTTCCAGTGTATCATCCCTGCTACCTTGTCATGCCTTTGTTTGTAGTCAGTCTGTGCGATCTTCTTACAATAGCTGATCAGGTGGACCACGGTTTCATCTGCTTCTTTACAAAGGCGGCACTTGCTGTTTGTGGTGGATTTTTCGACTTTGGCTCTTATTGCATTTGTTCTTAGTGCCTGTTCTTGTGCAGCCAGTATTAAACCCTCTGTTTCTTTCTTCAAGTTGCCATTCTTAAGCCATTGCCAGCTGTGGCTGCTGCTGCTGATGATGATTTTTATGTTTATATCCTGCTCTTCCTCCAAAGAGCCCAGAGTCTACATACCTAAGTTTCTCCTCACAACAACCGTGTGAAGTAGGTTAGGCTGAGAGAGAAGTGACTGGCCCAGAGTCACCCAGCAAGTATTTGGCTGAATGGGGATTTGAACCCGGGTCTCCCCGCTCCTAGTCCAGCACTCTAACCACTACACCATGCTGGCTCTGGCAGCTATGGCCCTGGGACAGTTACTACCCCCCTGCTAGATATAAGAGAGCCACAGCTTTAAAACGTGCCTCTTTGCCCAGTTAGCTGGTATTTAATTGCTCTACATCTGATAATTTGTCGTTGAGGTTTTGTGACCCGATTTAAAAGCATTGTGCTTGAAGAAGCATGTGATTTGAAAGTCCTACCTTGGCATTTGAACTGCCTTGATCAGATATGGAACATGCATGTGTGAACTACTAGAACATATGCCTGGTTGCAGATGCCATTTAGGATTGTTCTTCCCAGCTGCCTGGTGTACTGGGGGACAATTTTGCCCCTGCCCCTTAGAGAGCGGGAGGCATACAAGAACATGCTGAAAGCACCGCCTTGTATAGCATGGATGCCAATAGAAGATCATCGGCATGCCTTTTAAAGGGCGGTAAATTTGTAAAAGAATATTCTCCAATGCATTTAATAGAATGGGTAGAATATTTCTCCAAAATATTCTCTCCTATTCTAAACAATACAGGAGAATATTCTTTTCCAAGTCTCGGTGGGGGTCTGCCTGCCCACACAAATTTTGTAGGGCAGGTTTAACAAATAACTGTTTAACTGTTTTGATTCTCCAGAGAAGGGTCTGAGGTCTTTTTTCAGCTGCTTTGCTTTAGTCTGCTCCAGAGCTGGGTAGTTCTTTTCCTGTCATGTAATGCTCTTCTTTGTTTTTTCTGCCCTTACATTTAAGAGCCTTAAAAAAAAAAGTCCCCTATTGCAGATTCTGCTTCTGCCATCATTCTGTTGGCTGCCTGCCTGTTGATAATAGACAAGAGATACTGCTTCTGGCAATGTGGAATCACTTGGGGAACTGGGCAAGCAGTGTTCTTAATAATACAAGGATCTCACCATGCTTTGCAGACCTTAATTAATTAATTCTCACAACACCCTTGTGTGAGAGTGAAAAATTATGATATATATACTTGGCATCCAGGCAAACGGAGGTGGACAGCTAGGGCTATATTTCTAACATGACATTTTACTAACTTTAAAAAAAATTACAGAATTGAACTCATTTTGGATTCTTTTGTTTTGGTGCACAAACAGCCCCTTGACTTCCAGGCTTGTCAAGAATTTCTTCATAAAGCAGTCACTCTTTCTCATCCCGCCCCCCTCAAAATACTCCTATGTAGACTTTATAAAATAGAGAATAAAGAATAAATTTATAAAGAATAAATCCAGGAGTTAGTGCATTAAGAAATTTGAAAGAGACCCCTGCAAACTAGGGAAAGAAGCACCTTTTTAACATGGTGAATATCTTGATTTAGCAGAGGGAGACTAACTGGCCCTATCCACTCCCAGAACAGTACCTCCAGTGACTGTTGCTGGTGTTTACCTTATGTTTCCTTATAGACTGTTAGCTTGTTGGGGGTCAGGGATCCATCTTATTCATTCATTTATTATTTCTCTATGTAAATTGCTTTGGAAACTTGTTGAAAAGTGGTATATAAATATTTGTTGTTGTTTGTTTGTGTCTAGAAGTAAGATGGCAAGATAAACATGGCTCCCTGCAGTCACTGGGCTGGGGTGAGAAGGTGGTGCCATCTTGTTTATCAAACATGTTTAACAAACTTCAGGAATCTCTGTCGCTGAAGAGATACATGGGTGGAGACCATCATGTCCCAAGATTACCCAATGAAATTCATGGCTCTAAGTCAGTATTGTGCACACTGACTGGCAGCAACCCTCCAGGATTTCAGATGGGTATTTTCCAACCCTACCTGGAGAAGTCAGGATTGTACCAAGGATGTTCTGCATGCAACACAGATGCTCTTCTGCTAGCTATGGTCCTTCCCCTATTCTGCCACTGAGCTCCCAAGATGTCTGACCATTGTTGAACTGGAGACAGAGGCCCCATTCACACATAATGGGAAACCAGAGGTGAAGGAGCCATAGGTTGACAAACTGTATGTGCAAATACATGAAACCCTATTTACATTAGAAGAGTGACCTGAGGTTTCCCTTGCCAAACTCCAATTTGAAACTTTGGGTTGTAGTCAGTTTCACAGTTCACACTCAAGGTTTCCAGCCACCTGCTGTACATCCAAATTCAGAATTGCAGGTTGCTCTGGCTGAAACCAGAGTTGAGGGCAGGAAGCACCTCCCTCTCTCTGTCTGTGATTGGTTGTTGAGGCTGGCCTTCATGACAGAAGGAAGCCCACACAACCAGTTCCCACTCCTCTCTGCTGTCTCCCTGACTGCAGTTTGGCTCTTGTCTGTTTCATCCAAACACAGATAAGTAAGTGCACGGGGTGGGGAGCAGAACCTCAGGTCCATTGGAACCTCGGTTCCACGTTACGTGAGAATGAGGGCAGTATGATAGACGAGATCAGGGCTGCTCAACTTGGATCCTCCTGAAGATGTTGTCTACAACTTCTCTAATCCCTAGTTATTGGAGACTATGAGGTTCTTCTCACGATCGGTCAAAACAAGGCTAAGGGAGCCTAGCCCAATTTCAGCTGATTGTGTGCTGCAACGGGAGACGTGCGGCTCCCAGCAGCAAATCTCCCAAAGAACCTCTCCCCTTAGCCGAGGTTAATGGAGCAAGCACTCCGTTAACCTCATCTTTTTTATTGTGTATTGCTGCGGCGCCCCTCAGCACATATCTCTGCACAGCAAGATATGAGGAGACCCCCGGCTGGGAGTCTGTAAGCAGTCTCCCAGGCTCGGGGCTCTCTCCAGCATGCCCTGCATGCTTTCGCAGGGCATCCTGGAACTTCTGGGGGCTGCATGGCCCCTGATCCCCGCAGCCCCCGCCGGCTCTGTGACAGAGCTGGCAGTCATGTGGGTGGCCAATCTGGCTGCCCAGGGCTGCAATTGTGATAGTCTGTGGGGAGAGAGGGCTAAGCCCGCTCTCCCCGCAAACCCCATTAAAGCAGGTATTACGGATCTTGAGATTCACCTCTACGTCTGAGGATTATGGGAGGTGTGGTCCAAAAAACAGCTGTGGGCCAAAGTTGAGGAGCCTGAACTAGATGAATTATTTCCCTGACCCAGCAAGGCAATTCTTAATGTTCCGCGTAGTAGTTATGATTATTAAACTATTAAATGTACTTGTATTCGACTTTTCAACAAAAGCTTTCTCAAAGAGGTTTACATAACAAACGACACGATAAAATGAGAACATGGCTCTGTTCCGAAGGGGCTCACAACCTTAAAGGAAACAGATAGGAGACACCAGTAACAGCCATTGGAGAGATGTTGTGATGAAATGAATGACAGCACTTGTTCTCCCCCTGCTAAATATAAGACAGCGCCACTCAAAAAGGTAGCCCAATCAGCAGGGATTGCTCCATCCTTTTCAACTGCATTGGCGTTTATATATCATTGTTTTTATTTCTGTCTCATGCACTTCTCTGAAAAAGCAGGAAGTGATTTCTACTGTTTTTTGAACTGCAACAGCTTGTACTTAACATTTCTTGGTTTAAAAAAAAGAGAGCGAGTGAGCTAACAAACCCAGACCCTAAATGGTCAGGGCTCTGTGAAAGGGCAGCCTTCTGTATGAAAATATCCTCGAGACGTGAAAAGATGCTGGCACATAAGAGGGAAATTCACCAAATGGCACTATAATTATCATCCAGTCCCAGAGTGGAACAGTTATGAGACATTCTTTCCTATTAAATTCAAATATAGGCTCTAAAATGTGGCTGCATTCTTCAAGCCTACAACTGGAGATAACATTTACAGAAATATTAATCCAGGAAGTATTTTAACACTGAAGGAAAGGCAACAACTGCTACAATTTTGAATGTTCAGATCAGTTTGTATCATTGGGAAAAGAGTGGGATGTTCAGAAGTCTTATTGGTCTGATTATTTACATGGCAATTCTAATGTATCCGTGATTTTATGGTCTTGGGGAGGAGAGCTGGTCTTCTGGTAGCAAGCATGTCTTCTCACCTTAGCTAAGCAGGGTCTGTCTTGGTTGCATATGAATGGGAGACTACAAGTGTGAGCACTGTAAGATATTCCCCTTAAGGGATGGAGCCACATTGGGAAGAACATCTAGATTACAAATTTCCTCCTTGGCAGCTACAGGATAGGGCTGAGAGAGGTTCTTGCCTGCAACCTTGGAGAAGCCACTGCCAGTCTATGTAGGCCATACTGAGCTAGATGGAGCAGTGGTCTGATTCAGTATATGGCAGCTTCCTATGTTCTAATGCCACAGAGAGGTAGATAACTATCATTCCCAAATTACAGATGGTGAAATGCCCTTGGTGGTCCTTTCCAAGGTCATCTAACTGGCCATGGTTATGTCTCAATCCCATGGAGATAATGGGCTTGTTGTCATAGGTTTGTAAGTGTAATGAAGACGCTGTCCCATAAGAAAGAAAGGTAGAGAATTCAGGGACCAGTCAAATGTGCTAAAACAGCAAGAAGCTGTTCTCAAGGTAGCTCAGGCACAGAAAAAGTAGCTGGGCAGGCTAGGTATTGCACCAGTACCAGAGGGCGGCTTTGGTAGGCATGGCCACTCAACTCTTACATCAGAGGATGTCCTTACCCTGCATGTATTTAAGTCAGTCTCATCCTTAGGCATACAGCTTGGTGAAGATTGGTCTTGGGCTGCCAGGAGAGCACTGATTATTGGTTTCTGTCTGGGTTCATAGCCATCTCGAGAATCTGGGAATGATCATGGAGATCCTGGCATAGGGGGAGCCTAGGCACATAGCAAGCGTTTTATACTTAAGTCCCTGGGTTCAACGGGGTTCAAGGATGAGGAGTCCTCCAGAATGGAGTCCCATTAGGGGGAGCCAATTCCTCCCAGTCCCAACATGTACTGCTTTGGAGGGCTCCTCTTTGATGAAGGTCCCATCAGGCTCCAGGAGCTGGCAGTTCTTGCCATTTATTCAATAACCATGTCACATTTATACATGAATCCAAACCTCCAAAGTCGAGGTCTTGCCATTCATTCATGAACCATATCATGTGTACACAGTCAGCCAAAACTGAATTCATCTTCACACTTTAAAGCAAAGGAGATATGCTAAATGCCAAAATATAGAAAAGTTAATTGATGCTATTTGTGGAAGCTCATGGAGGGGAAGTTGGAATAGGGTTCTACCAGTCTGGAGTGCAAGGAAGGGGCTGCACATGGCAGATGAAAGTCTCCCTGTTTCACTGATGAGGAGGTGATGAACAGATCATGCTTGCTTTGAATAGGAGGAGACACTGGTTCACTATAAAGACTTGTGTATTCATGGAAGGTTTCTTGGGGGTTCATGGATGGGAGAAGCTGTGAAGGAAGTTGTTTGTAGATAGTGGTGGGCACTTTACAGGCAACTACACACCCAATAGAAGTAAGGTTGCCACAAACTGCCAGTTCCCAGAGCATATGCAGGAGTCCTCCCAGGGCTGTCCTTAGGGCATGGCAAGCAGGGCGACCAGCCTTTTAGCCCCCATTAGAATTAACTGGAAGGGGGCCTTGCACTGGCTGATTTGCCCTGGGCCCCACACACCGCCAGGGCTCTCTAAGGATAGCCCTGAGCCCACCTTCTGGTGTTGGCAAGGATATGATGACATTGGGCATCTGAATGCCTTCAGATCCATCCAAACCCACCATTGTCAGCATATCCCACACTACTAATGGTTCCAAACCTGACATCTGTAACCTAGATTTGAAGCTGATTACAGACGTCAGGTTTGGAACCGCAAACAGGGTAGAATATTATTATTATTTTACACAGTCAGACAGGTGTTATTGACTGGTGTCAATATTGACAGGTGTTATTGACAGGTGTTATTGACCTGGGATGCCAGAATTTTATTGTCAATGTTGTTGCTGTTGTTATAGATATCGTCGCAGAATATAGGCTGTTCCCAGTAAAGCTGCTTTTTGTAATTGGCTGATGGTGATTTCTGTGGCCCCTATGGTGTTGAGGTGCTCTTCAAGGTCTTTTGGAACTGCACCCAGGGCGCCAATTACCATTGGGATTATTTTGGTCTTTTTCTGCCACAGAAGAAAAGAATATTATTACAAAGAATAATATTACAAAGAATATTATTATTATTATTATTATTATTATTATTATTATTATTATTATTAATTTGTTTACACAGTCAGACAGGTGTTATTGACTGGTTTGTTTATCCAAACATCGAGTCCTTCCCAAGGACCTGAGATGGCTGAATTTTATTATCAATATTGTTGTTGTTGTTGTTATTATAGATATATATCGATATAGATATATTATAGATATCATCGCAGAATATAGGCTGTTCCCAGTTGCTTTTGGTAATTGGCTGATGGTGATTTCTGTGGCCCCTATGGTGTTGAGGTGCTCTTCAAGTTGTTTTGGAACTGCACGCAGGGCACCAATTACTACTGGGATTATTTTGGTCTTCTTCTGCCACAGCCTTTCAATTTCAATTTGTAGATCTTTGTATTTTGTTTTCTATTTCTTTTTCTTCTATTCTGGTATTCCCTGGTATTGCTATATCGATTATTTTAACTTGTTTTTCTTTCTTCTCAACTACAGTTATATCTGGTGTATTGTGTGGTAGATGTTTTTCTGTTTATAGTCGGAAGTCCCATCATATTTTTGCATCTTCATTTTCTACAACTTTTTCAATTTTATGGTCCCACCAATCTTTGGTTACAGGTAGCTTGTATTTTTTGCAGATGTTCCAGTGTATCATTGCTGCTACCTTGTCATTCCTTTGTTTGTAGTCAGTCTGTGTGATCTTTTTACAACAGCTGATTAGGTGGTCCACGGTTTCATCTGCTTCTTTACAAAGGCGGCACTTGCTGTTTGTTGTTAATTTTTCTACTTTTGCTCTTATTGCATTTGTTCTTAGTGCCTGTTCTTGTGCAGCCAATATTAAACACTCTGATGATGATGATGATTTACATTTTATATCCCGCTCTTCCTCCAAGGAGCTCAGAGCGGTGTACTACATACTTAAGTTTCTCCTCACAACTACCCTGTGAATTAGGTTAGGCTGAGAGAGAAGTGACTGGCCCAGAGTCACCCAGATAGTATCATGGCTGAATGGGGAGTTGAACTCGGGTCTCCCCGGTCCTAGTCCAGCACTCTAACCACTACACCATGCTGGCTCTCTAAAAGTACATTTGCCTGCAGCAGGCCTTTAAGAACATAGGAACATAGGAAGCTGCCATATACTGACTCAGACCATTGGTCTATCTAGCTCAGTATTGTCTTCACAGCTTGGCATTGGCTTCTCCAAGTTTGCTGGCAGGAATCTCTCAGCCCTATCTTGGAGATGCCAGGGAGGGAACTTGAAACTTTCTGCTCTTCCCAGAACACCTCCATCCCTTAAGGGAAATATCTTACAGTTCCTACACATCAAGTCTCCCATTCAGATGAAAAGCAGGGCAGACCCTTCTTAGCTAAAGGGACAAGTCATGCTTGCTACCACAAGACCAGCTCTCGTCTCATATAATATAACAACATTGGCAAGTTTGTATGACATACCCAATGATGGCATATCCTTGTCAACAACTGAAGTCATGGTACCATGTCCTGGCAGTTCATGATGACATTGCTTATGTTATGTTGGGAAGCTACCCTACACCTGAATTCAAGTCAAACTCACTATCAGTCATCACACACTTCAGAGGTGCAGGAGCCATTTTATACACAATTCAGATAACTGAGTCAACTTGAAATGATTGGCAGCACCAGAAAAAAATTGAGGTGGGGGGCACAAAAGGGGCAAAGTGTATTTATGGGTGGATGAGCTGTGTCTCACCGATTCGATTTCTGAAAGAGAGATGGGGCAATTGGGGGAACCACTTTTCTGGGATGTCACTCCCCCCCCCCACTCTGGAGCCACCCTTAGAAATGAATTTAGTATTACAGTTTATCACTATCTTCAGTACCACATGCCATGTTTTGCAAGTAAAATGCATGCTGAATTTCATGGGCTGCTGTGGTAAGCAAAGCAACCTCATAATTAAAGGCTCCCATCAAATACCAGGAAAGTAAATCTCATCATCACATAAGTCTTGTCATCATTTAGGAATATGTCAAGATATCAGCTAAGTATGGATACATGTGGCTATAGACAGAGCTTATTATGATCACAGCTACTGTGATCATGCCAAGTAAGCATGGAACTAGTGATGTGGGCATGATCTTTTCCTGAAGCTTTCATTTAAAAAAAGAAATTTCTAGTGGGTAAAGAGGCATCTTCCAGAAGACCATATATGTAGCCCAGCAGCAGAGCACAAGCTTTGCATACAGAAGGTCCCAAGTATATCCTCTGGCATCTCCAGATAAAGGTAAAGTGTGCCGTCAAGATGATTGCGACTCTTGGCGCCCACAGAACCTGTGGCTTTCTTTGGTAGAATACAGGAGGGGTTTGCCATTGCCTCCTCCCGCGCAGTATGAGATGATGCCTTTCAGCATCTTCCTATATCTCTGCTGCCCGATATAGTACCAGCAGGGATTTGAATTGGCAACCTTCTGCTTGTTAGTCAAGCATTTCACCGCTGCGCCAGTTAAGTTAAGGTTTCCCAGCCCTCCCGATAGGGCTGAGAAAAACCCCTTTCTGAAACCCTGGAGATATCATGTAGGCACTTAGCTGCAAGGACCAATGGTTTAAAGCAGCACAAAATGTGTATGTTCTTAGACCTGCAAAGCTGTCCCAATACACCAGTACAGTTACTGTAGTTAGCATCTTAGAATCTCTTTTTCTTCTGTTGTTTTGCAGGAATGAAATTGTTTGGATTGTGAAAGGCACAGAAAGCAAAGACAAAAAGCTTGCTATAACTGGAGCTATTTGAATTGTCTTATGGTTCTATTAGTGTGGCGCTGCTTTGGAATCATCGATTTTCCGGAGTGATGAAGAGATTATACTGCATGGAACTTGGCTATTGTTACCTTGTGATTTTCAATTAAGGAGGTGGGGGGGGGGATCAAAAGTATCCAAGTGTCATGGTCATAACCTGAAAGGTTCAGACAAGAATTCTGCTGCATACGAATTAAGAGAAAGATGGAGAGTTTATCTATGTGGAGAAATTGCAGGGTGGCAGCGGAAACATTTTGTTAGATTGTGAAATCCACTGCTAATGTTTTCATGCCAACAAAATTGTGGTCTGTGAATTAAGCCCTTGATTTCTTATTTGACATTCAGAAAATCTTTCTCTGGGATCTCAAATAATAATTTAAAAAATTACCTTCATGTCAAGCGGGGAAGCCCGCAGTCTCTAAGGGACCAGTCTATTAGAAAATATTCAAGGCCTGTTGGGTTTCATAAGCCTTGAAAAGTGACAAGATACTGGGGCTATTCTCATGATCAGCCAAAATCGGGCTAGGAGAGATTTGGCTGATCATGTAAACCACTGGGCTTACAAGCGGCTAGCCCGCTTTTTTAGCCCTCCCCTTGGCCCGGGTTTGCGGAGCGAGCACTCCACAAACTTAGGCTTCCCAATTGTGAGTAGCCACACTGCACATGAGGAGACCCCCAGAGGGGAGGCAAAAAGCCCCCTCCTGGCTCCAGGGGTCTCACCAGCATGCCCTGCACACTCGCTTAGCCTGCTCTCCCTGCGCACTCTCAAGAACCGGGTGTCACTGATCGTGAGACCTGGCTCACTGGCTCATTGGGAAGATGGCTTACCCTGGAATCCAGGCTCTCCTATGACCTCTATTCTGTTATGCAGTACTGTACTATTGTGCTGATTATGTAACATAAGAGCATGCCTGCTAGATCAGGTCCAAGGCCCATCCAGTCCAGTGTCCTGTTCACACAGTGACCCACCAGATGCCCCTGAAGAGCCCACAGGCAAGAGATGGATGAGGGCATGCCCTCTCTCTTGCTGTTGCTCCCCTACAAGTGATATTTAGAGCCAGTGGGGTGTAGTGGTTAGAGTGCTGGACTAGGACCAGGGAGACCTGAGTTCAAATCCCCATTCAGCCATGATACTAGCTGCTGACTCTGGGCCAGTCACTTCTCTCTTAGCCTAACCTACTTCACAGGGTTGTTGTGAGGAGAAACACAAGTATGTAGTACACTGCTCTGGGCTCTCTGAAGGAAGAGTGGGATATAAATGTAATAATAATAATAATAATAATAATAATAATAATAATAATAATATTATTATTAATTTAGAGACATCTTGCCTCTGAGGCTAGAGGTGGCCTACAGCCATCAAACTAGTAGCCATTGATAGACCTGTCCTTTATAAATCAGTCCAAGCCCCTTTTAAGGCCATCCAAGCTAGTGACCTTCACCACATCATGTGGGAGAGAATTCCATAGATTAATTATGCATTGTGTGAAAAAGTACTTCCTTTTGTTGGTCCTAAATTTCTTGGCCTTCAGTTTCATGGGATGACTACTGGTTCTAGTGTTGTGAGAGAGGGAGAAATTTCTCTCTCTATCCACTCTCTCTACTCCATGCATAATTTTCTATACTTCTATCATGTCTCCTTGTAGTTGCCTCTTTTCAAAACTAAAAAGGGCAAGGTGCTGTAGTCTCTGTAACACCAATAACAGGTCATTGGGAATGACATTCTGGAGGGGGGGGGAGTAGGATTTACTAAATCTACAACAAAGTAGAATGGGAAACATGGCTTTTAATAAAACATTGATTCTTTCACCCCTGAATGCACCACTGAGAGACCTTAAAAGCCAAGTTGAAGACAGATCATCCTAGAGAGAATCTATCTATGTGGTTGCTAAGAGTCGACTTGATGGCACTTGATCAATCAATCAAAAAATCTTTCACCCCGGCTAACTGGGCAAAGAGGCACCTTTTAAATGTGGTGATTCTCTTTATTTAGCAGGGGGAGAGTAACTGTCCATACCTACCCCCAGCACTGTGTCTCTCCAGTGACTGTTACTGGTGTCTATCTTATGTTTCTTTTTAGATTGCGAGCTCTTTCGGGACAGGGATACATCTTATTTATGTATTTATTTATTATTTCTCTATGTAAACCACTTTGAAAACTTTTGTTGAAAAGTGGTATATAAATATTTGTTGTTGATGTTGTTAAACTTCAAGTATATGCTGATGGGATCTGAGTTGTCGCCGGTGACTGACCAGGAGAGGGATCTTGGAGTCGTGGTGGACAGCTCGCTGAAAATGTCGACTCAGTGTGCAGCAGCTGTGGAAAAGGCCAATTCTATGCTAGGGATCATTAGAAAGGGGACTGAAAATAAAATGAGTAATATTATAATGCCCTTATACAAAACTATAGTGCGGCCACACCAGCCACACTTGGAGTACTGTGTACAATTCTGGTCAACACATCTAAAGAAGGACGTTGTAGAACTGGAAAAGGTGCGGAAGAGGGCAACCAAGATGATCAGGGGCCTAGACCACCTTCCTTCTAAGGCAAGGCTACAACACCTGGGACTATTTAGTTTAGAAAAAAGACAACCGCAGGGAGACATGATAGAAGTCTATAAAATCATGCATGGAGTGTAGAAAGTGGCTAGAGATAAATTTTTCTCCCTCTCACATAACACTAGAACCAGAGGTCATCCCATGTAACTGATTGCCACAAAATTTAGGACCAACAAATGGAAGTACTTTTTCACACAACACATAATAAACTTGTGAAATTCTCTGCCACAAGATGTGGTGACAGCCAATAACCTGGATGGCTTTAAGAGGAGTTTGGATAACTTCATGGAGGAGACGTCTATCAACTACTTGGAGGGCTATAGGCCACCTCCAGCCTAAGTGGCAGGATGCCTCTGAATACCAGTCCATTTGCAGGGGAGCAGCAGCAGGGCATGCCATCAGCTCTTGCCTGTGGGCTACCCAGTGGCATCTGGTGGGCCACGGTGTGAAACAGGATGCTGGACTAGATGGGCCATAGGCTTGATCCAGCAGGGCTGTTCTTATGTTCTTATGTTTTTAAGAGTTGTCCATTAGTGATTGCCACAAACCACTGATTCATCAGGGAATCATTCATGAAAATCTTATTTTACCATAGTGTTTCTTTCATCTTCTTCTTCTTCTGCCTCACTCTTTGCCTTTCCAGTGGTTACATAATTTTGTTTTTGTTCTCTAACAGAAGTGTCACCTTCAGTGTCCTACCTATGTGGATGTCAGTATCATAAACAACTGTCTACCTTCTTTAATGTGCCCTGTTAATGTAAAATGATTTGTATCATAATCATGTTTTCAGCTGCTGCAATTAGGTACAAAAACACACATAAATAGTAAGTCCTCTTTATTTGAATTCAGCTCATGTACAAATAAATATGTATAGGATCACAGATATAATTTCATTTCCCCTTCAGGTGGGTGCTTTTTACAACTTGTATGGGACTTTTCAGAGCCTCAGGTGAACTCTGTTGCACATCCAAGACTGTGAGGTCATTCTGCACCAATGGTGACTTGCACCCCGACCAATGAAGACATGAGACACAAAATTATGGTAATAAAACTTTTATTGAAACAAATCAAGTCGAAGGGGATCATGCTCCACCTCCCTACAGTGTGGTAACTAGAGGCACGCCACTGGAGCTGCAAGCCCCACCTAAAATGCTATGGGTGATACACCTTGGCTTCAGGCTGCTCCTTGCCCTATGGTGGATGCTGACCTTCTTAGCTGACCTAAGATCAGGCATCTGTCCCAAGCCTCACCCCCGCCCCCACAAAAGTCACAAAACCTTTCAAGAAGGTGATACTTAGGCAGAATAGAGTGAGTTCAGTCAGAGCTCCCTGAGCCATGAAGTGTCTAGAGACTAGCTGGGGCTCCTCATATGCCCAATGTATGCCTAAGGTGCTAAGCTGCATGCCTAAGGTGTGATACCAGCTGTACACTATTGAGGAAATCCACACTGTACCTGCCACAGCAAGGGGTTAGCCTAGCTTTACGCCAGTGGCGGAGCCAGGGAATGGAGGCCTGGGTTCTGCCCAGTCCCTGGTGGCCCCACCGTGCATGCGCCAGTTACACCCCTTGCAGGTGACATCACATGCACATGGGCATGACCTGATCACCAGAAGGCCTGTTTGAGCCCCCCAGAGCTCATACCAAGCCAGCATTTGCATTTGCTGGCTGGGTACATTTACTTCCCTTTCTCTCCCTCCAGAAAGGGACATTCACCGGTGTTCCACCCTCAGTGCCTGGAGCTGATGGCTTTGGCACAGGCAAATCCCCTTCCTGAGTCAGATCCACCAGCGTAGGAGCAGGTCCGCTTCCAACAGGGATAACCTATCAGATAAATATTTTTTACAAATACAAGCCCGCTTAGCACTCCTAGAGGCTCTACAGATGAGCAGTGTGTAGAGCCAAAAGGAGGGTTGCGAGGTGAGGGGGTTTCCCCACAGACCATCAGGGAGCCCTCCCTGGGCATCTGGATCGGCCACCTAGATGATTACTGGCTCCATCATGGAGCCCAGTTAGGGCGGTGGGGTTCGGGGGGCCTTCTGGATCCCAGAAGTCCCATAAGGCACCACGCTAATGCACAGTGCCTTTTTGGGAGCCTCCCGATGCTGGGAAACTTGTTGTAGCCTCCATTATTGTTTAACCTGCTTTTTGGGTGCTCCTACACCCAAAACCCGGGTTAAGTGGTGGGCCACTTAAGAGGGCTCATCGCCGCAGCCTTGAATCTTCCCAGATTCAAAATCAGAAATTGTATCTTCCCAGATTCAATTTTAACCGATTCATGATTCAAGTTTCATGTTTCCCTTAATCATCCCCCTGTTTCTCCAGCTTTTCCCACCTTTTTTTTTTTAAGCTAAGCTCTAGCCCTTGTAGAAGTGGAGTTATGGAGCAAAATGTGCAGTCACTATTTTTGAAGTGTTTAGACTCTTTGGTATGTAATGATGTTTCCTCATAATGGATCCTTATGAGGATTCATTACACACCAAAGACCCTAAACACTCAAAAATTCCTTTAAAAATGAACTGAATACACCACTATCTTGCGGGTGGGGTGGAATTAGTGGCATCCCATGTACCAACTTCCTGCCAGCCCACCAGCCAGTTTATATTTTAGGAATTTTTGAGGTGTTTAGACTCTGTGATGTGTAATGACTTTTCCTCATAATGAATCTCTATGAGGATTCATTACCCAAGAGTCTAAGCACTTAAAAAATTCTTAAACTGAGTATCCCACTGTCTTGTGTGTGTGTGTGTGGGAAGAATTAGTGGCACCCCATTTCCTAACTACCCCCACAACCCACAAGCCAGTGGGGTACTCAGTTTATATTTGAGTACCCCACTAGCTTGTGGGTTGGGGGGTAGTTGGCACATGGGGTGCCACTAATCCTCCCCTGCAAGGCAATGGGATATTCAATTTAGGAATTTTAAAAAAGGGTTTAGACTCTTTGTTGTGTAATGAATCATCATAAGGATTCATTATGAGGAAAAGTCATTACATATCAGAGTAAACACCTCAAAAATAGTGACTGCACATTTTGCTCCATAATTAAATTTCTACAAGGGCTAGAGCTTAGTTTTTTTGTGTTTTTTTTTTAAATCAAAGCTGGAGATCTGGGTTAGGGTTAGGGTTAGGGCTGCTTTGAATCCCCCTTATTCCCTATGGCTGAAATATAGAAAATCACTAAAAACTAAAACAAATCATTAAAAATCAACCAATTGCCCCACCACCTTGATATTTGGCTGGTAGGTACAACCCAGGGGGCCCTACCCGACACTATAATTTGGTGCCTCCTTGACCTTTAAAAGTGGGCCAAATCAAGTCAAATCCAAATCAAATCTAATCCAACTTAAATCGAATCTGATCAGATTCGAGTTTGCAGATTTGAGTCCAAATTGAATCTGCCTGATTCAATTTAACCTTGAATCGAATCTTAAAAATCAGTTCATGCACATCCCTAATGAATAATAAATCAACATACAGCCTGGATCGGATCATATCATGATTTCAAAGCAAAGAGGATGCTTGTTGTTTGGTTCAAGATACAAAAGAAAATGCCACCTACTACTTAGTAGTTCAAAAGGAACTTCACTAGCTGCTGCTTGTGAAGTGGTAGGCAGTGAAGTATAGGGTGCCTTAATGTTCATGCATTTGCATTGTCATGGATGCACACTAGAGTCAGTGTGATGCATAGCATTACGGAGGCATGACGCTCTATTGTCCTGAATGGGGAAATTTGAGGATGTGCTGGTTCTGAACAGTCCCACTACTCCCTTCAAAGTGCACAGTAGCCTAGCAGTGCAGCATTCTGCCTCCATAATGCTGCACATCATGTCAGGCAATATGCATCCGTGTCCCAGTTAGAGTTTTCACTTCTAGGAACTCTGAGGGCTAAGCCAAGTAGGACAATGGAGCTCTGTGTTTGGATCTTCAGATTCTTTTTTTTAAAATGACCAATAACAGTCCTGGTGGGAGACGCAACTTAATCAGGACCATAGCAGTGGGGTAAGGAGTTAATCTGGTATTTGGGTTGGGATGTGCTTTCCCCATGTGCTCTTTTCTTGCTGAAGCTATTCTTAGGTCGGATTTTCATGATCATGCCAATCCTGTTTAAATGGTGTAGACCAGGCCTGCTCAACTTCGGCCCTCCTGCAGATGTTGGCCTACAATTCCCATCATCCCTGGCTATTGGCTGCTGTGGCTGAGAATTATGGGAGTTGTAGTCCAAAAACAGCTGGGGGGCCTAAGTTGAGCAGGCCTGGTGTAGACCAACAGTGGTGTAATCCTGTGAACCCAGACTTAGTGCCAATCCCAATTAAGTGTGACAGAGTTAACCAAGCTTTTTAATATAGGATCAGATCTGGATTAGTCACCTGCAGATAACTTGCTTATTTACTTACTCCATCCTGCCCTCTGTTTAGAATTAGAAAAGGCATGGCATAGCACAGGCAGGGGAGACATTTAAAGTGAGTTTCTGGTGAGCATCCTTGGGCATGGTTAAAAAGGGAAGGCTTTCCCCAATCTGTTCCTTGAGGGCTATGCTTGGGACTCCTATCACATTGATGTCATATCTCATCTCAAAGACTGAATGGCTTGTGTGGGGCTGTGTCTCTGAATGGCCCTGACCCGCTTTAAGGGCTTGTCAAAGAGGAGCAGGGATCAGAGGGACTCTGATCCTGTGAGCCATGGTGTGATTACCCAATCAGGCTTTGGGGGAAGCCATTTATGTTTGACCCCTGTTGTACACCCACAACAGTTCTTACAGTTACAGTAATTCAATAAAGTTGTGACACTTTCACACAAAATAAAGTTGTCTGAGTGTTACTAGCTTTGCTCGCTATGCCATTTGGGGTGCTTCAAGGCACTCCTCAAACAAGAGAAACATACACATTTTCCTAGCCTGCTTGGAAGAGAAGCTGTAGGTGGCTGAATTCCAAAGGTGACAGGCCATCATCTGATAAGGTGTTTTCCCAATGGTGCCTTCAGGTCATTGCAAGACTGCAGTGGACTAAAGATTGACTGCATTCTCTGATTGCATCAGAGCATATACAGAGAGATTTGGGGCAGACCAAATTAGAAGAATAAAGGAGACAAAGCAAAGGAATGCTAGCTCTCTTCCTCCCTTATGTGTTGATAAGAAGTTCCTAGGCTAAGTTGAACATCTCATCTCATTTTCCACCCAATAATCAAGATTGGGTGCGGGGGTGGGGACTGCCCTCGGGGGGAAGATTGGCTGATGGAAGTTTTGGAGTATGCGGAGATGGCAGGGCTTGCAGTGCTGATGGGAGATCAAGGTTTGGAGGGTTTTGGAGAGGATTTGGGGCCGTTCTTGCTGTGCCTGAAGAACTGTTTTCCTGGTGTTGATTTTTCAACAGGGTTTGAGATTTTGTAATGTTGGTGGGTTGAGTGGACTGGAGTCGAGATTGGTGAGGTGTGGGATGTGTGTTTTGAATTGTTATAGCAAGGGTTGGTTGTGTAGTTGGTAGTTCGCGCTGATTGGTGAGCTGGAGGTCAATTTTTGTTTGGTGTTTGATGTGCTGGGATTTTTAAGATGTTGTTGAAATCAATAAAGGTTTGAAGCAAAGAATAATCAAAATTGGGTGAGTAATGCCAGAAAGCGCGATGTGTTCTCCTTCTATCTCTCTTCAGGTGATTGCTCTCAGCAATCTTTTGTGAAACATTTCTTTGTTTAAGGAGCACACGGGGTGGTGGTGGCAGGGAACAGCTCGAACATAACCTAATCAATACTTAATATTCATGCCTTATCTGGAACAAGCATTCTTGGACATCTACTACCATGGAACAACCCTCGATGTCTGCCTCTCTGTTATGTATATATTTCAATCATGAAGTATAATCATGTTTTTTTCCCCTATAACCCGCCCCAAAGGCATTGATCTCTTGCTTTGTGTGCTCTTGCCAACTTGCAAGCTTCCACCCTTGCATTTACACCCTACCATCAGACTGTGCACCCCACACTGCATGAGTGGACATCACACCTGTGCCTGTGCCCCAAAGCTTGCCTTGTGCTAGAGCTAACCAGAGAGAAGGACCCCAGCTAAAGCAGGTAGCTCTGAGAAATGGCTTTCCTCTTTCTCTTTCTTTCACTCTCATGCCTTTGTCCCCTTCCCAATGCTAAAGTGCTTCAGGATTAACTACTCTCTCTTCATGTTCTGTAGCCCATTACACCTCAATAAAGCAACTCTTTGTTTTCAACTCTTTGAGCACAATCAGTGAGACCCAGTTTCTGCAGCAGAGTGGGGAGAGCGGGCTAAGCCCGCTCTCCCCGCTCATGATCAGAGCGGGAGCCCTGGGCAACCAGATTGGCCGCCCACACGATTGCCGGCACCATGACGGAGCCGGTGGGGGCTGGGGAGCTCGGGGGCCGCACAGCCCCCGGAAGCTCCAGTCTGCCCTGCGCGAGCACACAGGGCATACTGGGGAGACCCCTGGAGCCAGGAGGCAGCTTTTCGCCTCCCCTCCAAGGGTCTGTTCGTGAGTTGTTGTGGCACGGAGCCACGGTGAGGCTACTCATAATCGGGAAGCCTGGGCTTGGGGAGCGCTTGCTCTGCAAACCCAGGCTTAGGGGAGGGCTACAAAAGCGGGCTAGCCACTTGTAAGCCATCGGGTTCACCTGTGAGCCCGGTGGTTTACACGAACAGCGAAAATTGGGCTAGGCTCTCCTAGCCCGATTTTTGCTGCTCGTGAGAATAGCCCCTAAGTCTACTGTCTTGTCCATTCCCGTGTGTCCATTCTGCAACCAACTTCCCTATAGTTCTTTAAGTTTAATATAGTTGTTGGCTGGCATATGCCCATTTGAGGCTAATTTCTCCAACTTTGAGCAAAGCATAGCCACGAAGGGTGTTCACTACCACACTTGCATGCACATAGACCCATTAACACGAGTAATTTCTGCTTTGTGTCTTCAATTGTTTGGGAGCAATGACAGCTCATATTCACTAATAAAAATGCTACACTTCATTCTCCGTATTTCTCAAAAAGACAAAATTGGGATGATTTTTTTTTTTATCATGGGCAGGGACCAAGAAAATTGGGGCTGCCCCTGGTAATTGGGGTTGTTGGAAGAAATGTCCTTAGAATAACATAGCACAAGAAAAACAATTTTCAGTGTTTAAGAAGCTTGTAGATTTAAGACTTTTAAAATGCATATGTACACTATATTATAGCACACAAATACAAATCTTTCTTCCCAGTATCAAAAGTAGGCAGGATAGTGACAAAACCACTAGAAATAAATAATCAAGACTCTTTAAAAGTATCATGCTGGCAATTGAATCAAAATGGATTTGAATAAAAACCAGATATTACTTCTACTATTTTAAGTAAAAGTAATTGAGTCTTAGGTGGCTCTGTAATATTTCACAGATATTTGGCACAAGTTTATCAATAGATAATTCCTTTGCAGGGGATTTAAAAAGCAGATTTCTGTATGGATGGAAAGATGGGAAGGCACAGTCATTCCTTTTGATGATGCAAAAAGTAATTCTAAAGGATTTAATCCCTCTTTTATCAGGTGACTCGCTCACTGCTGCTCCATTTATTATGGTGTAGACAATTATTTAGTTTAGTTTCCTGAGCAGTTTTTGTTCATCATACACAAATTGCCAAGTAAGCATTTTATAACACAGTTGCCCAAACAAAATAGGTCATAAAACTAAGCTTTAGAAACATTTCACAATTAAGGTCCCAAAGGCCAGTTTCCAGATTTTGGAAGACCTGAGCGGGTCCCAAAAAGGTTACCCTGCCACCATCACACAAAGACTATGGAACAGTGTGGTCAGGAATCAGCTATGGGCTGTTATAGAGGTCTTGTGCCCTCAGCAGCTGCCCAATGGTGTCAACTCCTAACCCCATCACTGGAATCCCTGATGCAAGCACTGCAAAGTACTGAACGAAGACTGTGTGCATGCATTACTTTGAATGAGCAAGCCCTTTCTCACAATCAGAGAAAGGCTCAAAAGGGGTGAGGGAGGAAGCCTCAGCATGCTTACCTCCCCTGCAGATGATCCTTTTCTACTGACTTGGCAAGCAGATCACTTGCCGAGATGTTCGCCGGCTGCTACTGGCAGCCAGGAGGTTTGGGAGTCAGGAGATCCCTGGAACATGAGTGTGTGGTGCATTATGGGAGCATCCCCACACAGTCTGGGAGGCGACTCATGTGAAGGTGCCATGCGGAGCCATGCAGCACCAACAGACGATCAGTTAGCCAGGGGTGGGAGTGTTTGCACTCTTAAACCTGGCTAACAGCTGGGGCTCCCTACAAGGTTTGCTGCCATGCTGCCACCAGGAGCCGTGCAGTTCCCAGTGGTTCTCATGCGCAAACAAAACTGGGCTGGCTTCCTTAGCCTGGTTTTGCCTGTGCATAAGAATAGTCTCAGTGTGTGTTTTATTTGGGGGGGGGGAGCAGGAAAGCCCAATAAACTTGGTATGAAACCCTATAGAAAGAACCTGTGAGCTGCATGAGAGCTGCAGTTCTCAGAGGGACTCACTTTCTCAAAGGCATAACAACGTTGTAATGGAGCTGGTAGAGTAGTCACAACGTTCTCACAGTGCTACCATATGATACAGTAGCTCAATTCAGACCTTGGCTGCATTTGCACTTAAAGTGAAACCGCAGGTTGCCGAATCTACAGTTAATTTTTCAAACTGCGAATTGCATTGCAGACGTATGTCCAACTGCAGTTTGGCAGCCTCCAGCTTCAGGGCTGGGTGCCCCCTCTTTTCTTCTTGGGCTCCGAGGTTGTATCCCAGGTAGCTGCATGCTGCTCATGTTGCCAGACTGAGGGCAGGGCAGTAGCACGTTATCTAGGTGGCTGACATTGTCCACGATCCCCAACAGGGCATATCAATCGTACTTGGGCTGATGACAGTTTTGTTGGGCTGATGACTGTTTAACCCCTTCCTTGTACTCCCGGCTATGCCCTTGCTATAAATTTGCAGCAGAGCATTGAATCATGTGCTAATTCCTTGATAGGCAGAACTGCAGAGGGGCACATCCACATCTGGGTGTTTGAGGGACACTCATCAAGGGGGGGCACTTTATTCTTTAAACCCCAAGGCAATTAATTGGATGCAGGCGGCATTGGGGTGGAGGGCCTGGGGAAACGTGCTTGCCATTCTCCTGTCCATGGTTGCCAAATAACCCAATTTACCCTCCCACTTCACCCTCCATTTTCTGACCCAAATGATCCATGGATTGATGCACCTCCTGGTTCATTAAGCACAAGCTCTCTGTGCACCAGCAGCCCCCAGTGCCATTCATTCTGTACACAGCCAGTGGAGGGATGGGGTAGGGTGAGGAATATGGTATTCTGAGTGTGGATTCTATGATAGCAAATTAGAGTGGATTCATGGTGTCTCATTGAAAATCTCATTTGCTATCATAGAATCTACACTCAGTCAGAATACCTCAGACACAACAGAACCCTGTACCCCATGGGTTAGCAACCCATGGGGGTGGTTGGCACCCTATGTGCACTACACCACCACTTGCTCTGGGCCACCCCAGCACCCCCCAAGTGCACTTATGGGGCTGCTGAAAGCTCCATTATACCTTATGAGGAAAAACCTTAAAGACGCATAAACGTCAACAATTCCCCAAAAATCAGTCCTCTGCCCAAATCCTTTGAAAAAATTCAGGTAGCTTCCTTGCCCCTACCCAGCACTACCACAAACCCCACACTACTCTAGGCCACCCCTTTCCCCCTGATGTGAAGCGATACACCCTCCATTATACCTAATGGGGGAAAACCTTAAAAACGCATACACTTCAGAAATTCACCAAAAATCAGCCCTCTGCCCAATCACACTGCAATTGGGGTGGTAGCCTCCACCCATTAGGCACTACCACCCTACCCCACTATTTTACCCCTGGGCCCAGATCCCACGTTATGCCCCCAATCTGCCCCAAAGACACTAAAACTTCAAAAATGCAACAAAAATCAACCCTTTGCCCAATCCCTCTGCAATTGGGGTGGTAGCCTCCACTCATTAGGCACGACCACCCCACCCCACTATTTTGCCCCTGGGACCCGAAATTTGAGCAGATGTCACATCAGACCTTTTTGCATTGAAGTCAATGCGAGGCAAAAGGCGGGAAATTCAAATAGACGTCATTGCTCAAAATGGGGGGGGGGGGGAAGAAGGCCACAAAATGGAGCTCTGAAACATCCGGAATTTTTCAGGGTTCTTCGGGGGTGATTCGGTTCAGATCCGAATCACCCGAAGTTGGCTGTTTCGGGTACAGATCGTTCTGTACCTGAAACGTTTCGCACATCCCTACTGTACATTTAAGTACGGAGATAGCAGGCTTTGAGCTTCTTTTGGGGCCCATGTGAACTTGTGGTCAGTCAAACTCTCTGAGAGGGTTTGTAAACAAAGAAAACAATTTATTGGTTTATTTAAAAACAACAAAAACCAGAATAAGCCAGTTCAGGATTTCATGCTTGGTTATGAGAGTTTTTTCTTTCTCACCCAGATGTTTATAGGCGGTACTCGACTTGATCATTACTAGGCTGTTGTTACAGTGAGGTCATTATAAAGTAGATAGAGGGCATTTACAAAGACACACACATACAAGAAATTAACTTCTAACACAAGTTTTACTAAAGTGCTTTTTCTAAGTCTTAGCTTCTGAAGCCATATGCCTTGACTTCCTGCCCTTGGACCTCACCAGAACTTAGTTGAACCCAACCCTGAAATCCCTGACCCCCAGGGAATTGCACAATATCTCACCCTGAGAGAACATGGCAAGGCAGGATTGCTTCTCTCTCACCTGGGCACACCCTTCTTCTTCAGAAGACTTTCAGGAGACCTTTAGTCCCGCCCAACATGTTAACTGATTGGGTCATGACCTAGGGTTACAGACTGTCAATCAAGGAAAACCACTTGATGCATTAACTCTGTAATTGCTGGCTGGCTGCCCACTACAACTACCATCACCAGTTTTAAGTGGTGCACCCTTCCAACACCACGCACCTGCCCGCCTTGGCAATGGGCCAGTGGGAGATGCTCTCAAGTATGTCTTGTGAAGGCTGCTCTCACTGCCCATGCCTCCTCCTGCTGCCAACAATTGTCTGGAGTGGGGCAGTGGGATCTGCTGGCACAGCATCCCCACGTCTGCCACTGTTCTTGCCCTTCAGTAGGATGTCTCCCCTGGACTCACATATGTTGTGCAGAATGCAGTAGGCCACAATTATCTTTGGCATAGGTACCTCCTAGACATCCAGCAAGTTGTAGATGGTGTACCACTGGGCCTTCAGCCTCTGGAATGCCTGCTCAACTATGATTATCACTCTGCTGTGCCTGAAGTTAAATTTGCTTTTGAAGGCTCCTCTGGGTGCACGATAGGGGGTGACCAGCCACTCCTGGAGGGTGTATCCCTGGTCCCTGAATATCACCAGCTTCACTTGTTGCCTACCCACCACAATGGGTGCAACATTCACTCAGGTACCAGAGTGCAGTTTTGAGGTGAGTGGAGAGGTCCAGAATATTGCCATGCTGTGGCTTCTATCCAACCCGCTTGCATAGATGTCCGCAAACCACCCCAATGAGTCTACTACACCTTGCAGGGTCGTTGTGTAATAGTGCTACCACCTGTAGTACTCCTTGTGGCATGGGGGGGGGACTAGACCACCAGGCTGCACAGAGGAGGATGTAGTCCCAAAAGAAGTGATGGTGTGCTGTCATCCTGGGACCCAGGAAGAGCTAGAGACCTTGATTGCTGTGGAAGAAAACTTGGGATGGCTGGACAGGATGCCATGGAAATGGCTTCAATTCATTTAGGGGCAGGGCTGGTCGAGGCAGAGGCCAGTGCTGCAGGGGCAGTAGTCATGGCAGCTGTATGTGGAATGGGATTGCTTACCCTCAGATGGTACTATGGGTGGCTATCTGGCTAGCCCTTAGCCTCCTCCCTGGCATTGGGTGGCCATTCCCCACTGTGGCCCCTGGGGTGACATCCCATATGTCTAGTAGGATGGATGCCAGCATGGTTCTGGGCTGCTTTCCAAAAAGCTTATTGTGTGCGGTTACCTCTTGATTTTTTTTTAGGTGCTGCAGACACTTCTTGTACTAGTGGGCAGTGCACTGGTACCTGAGTAGAAACATCTGCTGGGAGATACAGCTGTAGGTGGGCTCATTGTGGAATTGTATTTGGCGTTCAGCCTGCACACCCTTGCTTTCCACAGTTCCACAAATACACCGGTCTTGACATCTGTCCAAAGCTTGATATGGACATTTCTTGATGCATGACTGCTCCCTGTCATGCTGGCGGTGCCAGTGCCACCAGTTGATGGCTTGGCAGCAGAAGAGTGCTGGGACTGCATAGTGGTTTAGAGCACTTAATTGAGCAGGCATCACAAGAAGTCATGGGCTACCAAACTCCAGGGGGCATGCGATGGGAATCTGGGTGGATGTGTGGAAGGGGCCTTCTGTCACGTGCACACTTGTGCAGCACTGGACATGTGTGGGTGTGTTCAGTGGGCCAGGTACAGCGTGTGGACCAGGTGTGATGTGGTCAGTGGGCCAGGTGCAGGCCCTGGCCCACTGACCCTGGCCCACTGCAGCGGGCCAGGTGCAGGGTATGGTCAGCGGGCCAGGTGCCAGGCGCACACAGCAGGCCAGGTGCAGGGACTTGCTCTCAAGGCCTCACCAAAAGCATCTACTGTGGACAGCACAGTAGAGCACTTCAAACTAAGGGGCAGCCACAGGGCAATAGATACCGCCAAGGACAACTAGAGTGGGAACTGATGATAGACCCCTGAGTGCTCATAGGGAGGAATAAGGTCAGTGGGTGAGCATGCCAATAAGTAGCCTTGGAGGCCTCCTGGCTGAACATATGTCCCCTATTCTAGAAGGAGTACATGGCTCCTCTCACGTACTAAACCCCTAATCCTACCATATCTGCTGGTGTTGAAGTTAATAAATAACCTTCCCAACATTGTGAGGCAGCAGCAGAGTGAGGACAATGTGCAGCAGTGGGCAAATGGGTGCCTCCTTCCCCATCATGGTTTTACCACCCCACCCAGTTACTTTCAAATGTAGAATAGATCCATGAGAGGGCCTTGAAAGTTCAATTGCACCCCCACAGTGACAGCCCACAGGAATTCAGCCATCTCACATGAACCAGGAGGCCATTGGATAGCACAGCTGTAATATGCTATAGGGTGAGCACAGCAATGCCAGGCTCTGCCCCCAGCTTCCAATGCCAACAAATTCTTCTGTGTGGCATCTGGAGAAGAGTGACCTTGCTGTGGGTGTATTGTCACCCCATGGCCATTGCCATCTTTCATCTGCCCGAGATCCTGAAAATTGGAGTTGCAGCAGGTGCATACATTTTATGCAGGTAACAACTGTTCTATGATGGCCCGCCTATGTTGGAGGTGTGTGTGGTGGTATCACAGGTTGTCCAGCGAGGGGCAGCGATGTGTAGGGGGCCACCCACCCACAAAAATTCATTGGGGAATGCCGCGATCCCCAAAAGGGGGTCCCTTTAGGGGTACAATACTTTGGTACTGTGCAGCGTTGTGTTGTGTGCACCAGTGTTTCTGCTGCTAGTATGGCTTAAATGGTGCGACATGTGAAGTGGTGGGTAGATTTGCGTCCCCACTTGGCACTGTGCCAATCTTTCTTTCCTATATTCGTAGGGGGGCACCTAGTTCCCTTGGAAAGTGGCAGAAAGCCAGCAAAACCTAAAAGGGTAGTATCACTTTAAATAGCGGGGCCATGGTGTCACTGTTGCCAGCAGAAGCAGGAAGAGAAAGGAGGATGGAGGGGGTGTGGCACTTCCGCCAAGAGGTGGCCATAGAGAACCATGCCGTGCATAGAGCTACTGCATTCCTGGGCAGGTCTGGGCCGCCTTTGCTATGATTACAATTCCAAAATCAGCATGAAATCACAGTTATGGCGCTGTTCACATTCAGACCCAACGCTGCCACCCCCAAACCTCAGGTTGGAGTGGCAAAACGTACTACAAACTGAAATTTCAAATTGGAGTTTGGCAAGGCAAACTGCAGGTCACTTTTGGTTAAATGGGGATTTGAACTCAGGTCTCCCTGGTTCTAGTCCAACACTCGAACCCCTACATGTGTGGTTATATGTCTTTGGGTTCTGTGAGACAAGGAAGCATCATTTTGTGGATTTTTTTGGAAAAAGCTGTGTCAAATGTTTGTGGGATTTTGTTTCTGCAGTGAAACATGATTTTATTGCAAAAACATGTTTTTGCGGGGCTTTTATATGAGTGTTTTGTTGCTACTGCTTTTTATCTTATGGTTATATTGTACATGTTTTTAAAACTTTTAATTAGATTTCTATTTTTATGCTCCAATTTAATTTTTATTGTGCAGTTTTCACATTTTTATATTGTTTTAAATGTCTTGAAAACCACTATGAGATTATTTTAATGAAAGATGGTATAAAAATTTAACTATAAAATAAAAATAAATAAATAGAAACATACCATGTGAGACACATGTTACATAACATTTTCTCCAAAAGGGCACCTCTCCCCTAGATAAAACAGATTCTCACTGTGAAATAGCAGCACAACCCACACAATTTCATTTGCCAGGGAATGGGGAAGGATTACATTGGCCAATAGCGTCTTCAGAGGAGATGATTCCTAGTGCGATATCCCCTTTATCCTGTCAAAAAGAGGGAGCAAGCACACTGTGCACATTGCTGCAAACTGACTCACTGTAAAGTGCAGGGGTGTAGCTATAATTGAGTGGATGGGTTCAAAGAACTCGGGCCCCTCAGCTCCTGAGGGCCCCCAGCTCCACCCCACTCTATTTTCTTCATTATTTCCCTCCCTTTGAGGGTCCACCAGGGAGAGAGGTGAACACAGGGCCCCTCTCTATGCTATGGGAAGAGCGATCTTCCCCCTCTCTTGGTGAGAATGGAATAACTGTGCTGTTGCCACTTTAAGGGAGGCAGAAATTTTTGCAAGGGTTCATCTGCCCCATGGAGGATAGCAGTAATGGCAGTCCCCTAAGACTGGAACCAAAATTTCTCCAAAGTGAAATTCAAAAGAGAATGTCAGGATTCCTCCAAGGAGTAATAAATTTGAAGAGAAGTTCAGGCATCCCCCCAAGGAGAGTTTCTCAGATGATTACTCCCCAGAAATGTTACCTTAGTTTTGGCTTAGTTCTGCTTTTGAGAGATTTAACTCTAATTTTCCCCCCAGAGGCAGATATTCATGTTCTATAGAAGAAAACATATTGATTGAGGAGAATTAGAAAACATATTGATTGAGGAGAATTAGAAGTACGTGTTAAACTGAGGAATTATTTAATTTACAGTATTGATACCATCATTCTTCAGCTCATTTCAGCTAGCCAATATCTTCCAAAGCGTTTGTGCTTCTAATATATGGCATCAATTGAGCAACTGAAAAATCAGTAGATAACTCCATTAAGACAAACTTATGCTGTTCACCTTTTAATCGGTAGATAACTCCATTAAGATTAACTTATGCTGTTCACCCTTTCTTTCATTCACTTTTTGGGTAAATATCCAAAAGGTTTGTGCCATTTGGAAAATGATTTCAGTCTATATACTGAGCTACTAATACTAATACTAATACTAATACTAATACTAATACTAATACTAATACTAATTTAAAATTAGCTTCCTCAATAGTTATACTAGGCCCTCTGAGGGACTCTCTTTTATAGCTGCACAGTAGTGGAGCCAGCTGTATGGTGGTCTGTGTTCTGCCCCGTCAGGTGCCACCTCCAGTGACTAGGTATGTGCAAACTTGCTTGAAAGCCAACTGGTTTGATGTTGAACTGGTTCGGTTCAAAAGTTTGGGGTCAAGCCAAACCCCCCAAGTTTGGATTGACCCCGAACCGAACCCTCCCTCCCATTTTGGGTTGTGATGAGCCTTTAAATTTTTTTTTAACTTACCCCCTCTGAGGGGTTTCTCCAAGGTGGTTGTAGGGGGTCTGCGGAGGTTCCCCCTCCCCCGCTGGCCTTCTTTCTTTTAAAATTTGCCCGGTTCAGCGGTCTTTGGCCCTTTCTGGGACTATTCCCTGGTGTGGCAGCAATTTTGGAAGCCCCCATGCCTGAGCAGTGGGACCCTGCATGGCCGGGTCATGACCCAAGCTCATCGAACCCCACCCGGACCGAACCAGACCGGGGGGGTTGAAGGAGGTGTGCTTCGATTTTGGTTCAAATTCGAACTGGGCCAGGTGGTTCTGTGCACATTCCTACCAGGGACGTCCTATGCACATGACATCATGCCTATTGGAGTGGCTTGGGGTCCAGAGAGCCCTGAGCAAGCTCCCCGTTCTCATTTCAGGCAGCATTTGAAATTCCCTTCCTCAGGGGAGAGGAAGGGAAATAAATGATGCCAGGCAGCAAACACTGTCTGAAATGAGAGGAGGAGAGCTGGCTTGGGCTATCCCAAGCCCAGGCCATGCCCCCTTTGCATATGACATCACATGCAATGGGGCTCCAGCGGCCCTTTTCATTGGCAGCCCAGGTTCTTTGAATCCATTCACTCAATGATGGCTCTGCCCCTCTAGCTGCGTCCCTTGTACACATGAAGCAATCTTATGTTTGTTTAGGTAAGCTTTATTCACGAACTCCATTTTCCTCCTTCTCTTTCCCCTCCCTTTTCCTTTCTGACTCCACCCCACACCACTCTCTACATGATCCCCACAGGTACAAACTTCAAATTAACAAAACATAAAAGATGGCTAGATAGGGAGTTGCTTTCAGCAGTTAGCCTTCTGAGGGTAGAAAGCCTTCAGAGAGGTGTCAGCCATGCCTGAGAGGAGCCCTGTAGCCTATTAACAGTATTTCTAGTCCTAGAGTGTAATCCTTACTGAGCAACCAGGAAACAGAGGGGATTAGTAAATCTTTAGTATTTGCTTTTATGCTGCTTTGTGTATGTTTATGTTTTCCTTTAGTTTCATTGTAATCCCTGAGTAACTGAATAAAACCCACATTCTGTGTGATAGAAACCCTGCCTTGTTGATTTGTTGAGAATTCCTCTCCAGTTATCTCCCCACTCCTTCTACCCAATCATGTCCATATAGCTGTTTGAAAAGGTGCTCCTCCCCATATCTATATTCCTGGGTTAAATAAGGAGTAGCAGCAGCAAATTTACTATTCAAAACTGATCTCTTTTGTGAGTCTCCTGCTTACTCCACAAAGGTGGGTCACATCACAGAGGGGGACAACAGAATGTCAGATATGTTTGTTGTCAGCTCCTGGTGGTTTCATCGTTAGATAATAGTCCTATTCATACATTATGTTCAACACTTGTACAATCTGTGTACAGTAAGCCTGTACAAAGTCGGCTCAGTAAAATTGGACAAGGTCTGATTTTACCCAAATCGGAGGAGTTGGGAGATAGTCTGAATCTGAACTTACTCCAGGTCACATCAGACTTCTTTTATCCCCTTTGGAAAAATTGGAGCTTTCCGAAGCTTCAAATAGGTGCAAGAGTCTGCTTTAAAAAAAAAAAAAGAGCGACCATGGCTGGGGGGAAACTCATCTTCTGCCCTCTGTCTGCCAGCCTTCCCGCGCATCTATGCACATCTCATTAATTTTTTAAAATATATATTTTTAGCCCATTTTTAATTCACTAGCACATGCAGCAGCCAATTTCTGGATTTCTCCTGCAATTCTCTGGTGTGAGGTAGTGACCCCTTAGATTCTCTGATGTTACATTATTTCCCCTGCACTTTTCTTTGGGGTTCAGTGAGTATCTGCGGTTATCTTTTCAACTTTACTAAAGGTTAGTCTGACCCTGACCCTCACCTGTCCTGACCCTGAAATTCAGAAGAGTCCAAAGGACCCTGAACCAGCATTCGTGGGGTCAGATTGAATTGGGTCAGACCTGATCCCGACTTCCATTTTTGTGCACAGGCCTAGTGTACAGTGCACACAAGTACAGATCTGTTTGCAAGTACAGTTCACATATTATACTTTCTATTTTTCCCTGTATTTGACAGGGCCTGTACTCAGATTCAGTTTTAAAATAAACAGATGTACAGTCACTCACACCAAAACATGTACATGTGTAGAAAATCTGTACACACATACAATTTAGTGGGACTGTTCAGATGAACACAGCCCTCTACACAGGATAATGGGGCCGCAGTGAGAATGCACCTGCTCCAACATCACTAAAACGTGTGCTGACACGTTATTATCATGTCCTTTCAATCTTGTGTGAGGGGTGTTCATCAAAATCACCCCTCCACATGTGCTGCAAAACTCTGTTTTGAATCAGCATGTCTTTTCGTGACATTGGGACAGGCACATTCTCATCACAGCCCCAACATTATCCCATGTAGAAAGTCGTGTTCATTTGAACCAACCCAATGTCTCAATAAGGCTAATATAATTTCAAGGCACACTGACCCATGATATGAAGTGGGGTGAAAGAAAATGAGGAGGCTGCTGTCTTCAGGCACTCTTTGTGGATTTTTCTAATGCATTTAGTTTGCTACTCAGAGAAATGAGATGCTTAGCGATATAGGAAGATGCTGAAAGGCATTATCTCATACTGCATGGGAGGAGGGAATGGTAAACCCCTCCTGTATTCTACCAAGGACAACCACAGGGCTCTGTGGTCACCAAGAGTCGACACCAACTCAACAGTATACTTTGAGGGTTGCCATATTCAAGCTTGCAAACTAGTTTGCAAATAAGTTGCGTATTATGCAAATTACTGATGTACTGTCCAGTTGTATCTGCTCTGGATATCTACCAAAAATAGTTGACCATTCTGTGCAGCATTAAACACCCAGACTTTATATCCCAACACTTTCTAATATACAAGTTCTGTTTTTCACCTCGTTTAATAGTTGTGTGCGGTGCTGTGATGGATTCCTCACCAACAGCAGACTACCACCCCATTCCATTTCCCAGTACTTGAATATGCTATTTATTAGTGAAGATACCCAATCAAAGCTCATGCTAAGAAGCAGTGCTGAGTGTATCAATTCTACAATTCACCATACAAAACTGGCACTAGGGATTAAGGCTTTCAGTATGCTTAAGCCTTGTCACCATTTACATCCTGAGCTCAGCACATAAAACGTAGCACCAAAATGACTCATTTTGATTTAGAATACTTTCTGAAGTATTCTGAAGTATTGGTTGGAAAACAGCAGACAGCAAGGAGAATTCATGGTGGCTTAAAGCAAAATAAACACACCCACAAAACAAAACACTATCCCAAATTAAGGAGAACTTTCTCAGAGTTTTCTATAGATGGTACCTGACTGCTCTCTGCTTTGCTAGAGTGGTTGTGGGATTAAGGGAACCTATTTTCATCTTTGGTGGACCTGTCCTAGGGTGTCATCCTTTTGGACAGAGGTCTTCATGGAGATGAGCAGGATTACAGACCAGAAAATAGGATTATGCCGCCAGCTTGCATCAGTAAATGTGTTTTCTGGGGTCAATACAGATGTGATATCAAAGAAATTAATTGTGTATATGGTAACTGTTGCCAGGTTAGCTATAGAAAATCAAACCATGTCAATGGATATCTGGTATAAGAACTTATGGCATATAACAATATCAGAAAAGCTAACCCATATTATTTGGTCCTGTTCAAACCAGACCACAAATAACCGCCTTGAGGTTGTTTTAATGAAAGGTGGTATACAAATGTAACAATAAATAAAATAATGCTTTTTATGTAATTTGGTCAGATTTTATTCTTTACCCTAATCGGGAAAATTATGGTTGCTTCCCTACCTTATACAATATCATTTATTTATTTATATGTTTATTATGAATCGGGGTTTGTTGCATTAGGTTTTGCTGTTTGCCAATGAGGCGGGTCTCACAATATGTGAGACCCGCTTTCTTGAAAACTGTGGGGAGAGCGGGCTAATCCTGCTCTCCCCACAGATGATAGGGCAGGGAGCCCTGAGCAGCTGGATCAGCCACCCACATGATTGCCGGCTCCGTGATGGAGCTGGCGGGGGCTGGGCAGCTTGGGAGCCGCGAAGCCCCAGTATGTCCTGCGCGAGCGCGCAGAGCATACTGGGGAGACCCCCGAAGCTGGGAGGTGGCTTTTCGCCTCCCCTCTGGGGGTCTACTCACGAGTAGCCATGCCGCGGAGCCGTGCCACGGCTACTCACAACCAGATAGACCAGGGCTAAGGGCAGGGATACTTAGGCAGGTTACCCGCCTAGGAACCACCCGGCTCGCAGCCGAGTCCGGTGGTTCACGCGATGGGGCAAAATCGGGCTAGACTCCACTAGCCCGATTTTGCCCCATCGTGTGAATAGCCTCAGTGTTGTTTGGCACTGTAAATTTGTTTTAATAAAGAGATTTTTACAAACCAAAAACCAAAAACAGCAGCAACAAAGCCAAAATGATATGTACTGAAAATAAATGAAGACTATACTAAGTTTGTCATATTAATAGCAGAAAGAGAACCAACCCCACCCCCCCCAAAAAACCCACTGAGGTTTTCAATTAAGGTTGCAATTCTAACACACTTACTTGGGAGAAAGTCTGATTGAAACCAATGGTGCTTGCTTCTGAGGAAGCATGCATAAGGTTGCACTAAAAAGCCAAAAACTTTACAAAGTACAATACACAGGTAGGCAATGATTTACATCAAAATGCAAGCTATCCTCCCAACTGTCCTCTATGCATCTCCTGCTAGGAAAAAACAAAACAAAACAAAACAGAAAAGGCAACATTCCTCAGGGGGCTTATTTATCATTAACCTTTCCCAGACAGCCTCCTGTGCTTCACCTGCCATTCTCAAAGTCCAACAACTGAGCAGAACAGTGCTTGCTCATTTCACTCCATATCTCAGTTTCTATAAGGGCTAGTAAAGCGTTTTCTTTTTCTTTTGTAAATGAAAGCTGGGAATCCAAGCTAGCTAATAGGCTAAATGGGCACCAGGTGACATGCCTAAAATTTGTCAAATACCCCCAAATCTGGGGAGTATGGCAACCTGCTGGATTAGATGGACATTTAATCTGATGTAGGAGGGCTATTGTATACCCGTATGCCTTTGGGCTTGCAGGGGAAAAGTCTAGTAACACTTCAGCAATGCTGAAATGTTCATCATGAGTGCTGCCTCCGAAAGGGTTGTGCAGGCTGGTAAGGTAAAGTAAAGTGTGCCGTTGAGTCGGTTTTGACTCCTGGTGACCACAGAGACTTGTGGCTGTCATTGGTAGAATACAGGATGCATTTATTACCATTGCCATCTCCCGTGTAGTATGAGATGATGCCTTTCAGCATCTTTCTATATCGCTGCTGCCCAATATAGGTGTACCAGCGGGGATTCGAACCGGCAACCTCTTGCTTGATAGTGAAGCATTTCCCCGCTGAGCAATCAGGTGGCTGTGCAGTTTAATATTTCAGTTTAATACTGAAATTTTGAAATAGTGAAATTTGGTGCAAATTATAGAGTTTCATACAAAAGAAAACATCTTAGAATTTTCAAAGGATCCCAGATGGCTTTCTATGACAAGGAAAATTTCTGAGATGTTTTCCGCATTCCCCTAGAATGTCTAAATGGATTCCATCATCTGGAATCAGCAACAGTTTAATTATATTTAAAGTATTTAATATTTTCAGACTATTTTTATACGTTCTGAGTTTTGATTCAATAAAATTTCTCTCACAAAGCTGAGAATGGGCCACACGAATCAAGTTTACTAGATTAGCCGTTGAATATACATTTTATGAGCTAAGGTGGAAGCTTTTCCCCATTATTATTTATCTTAGATTAATTGTAGGCCCTGGAAGCATTTATATGCATTGACAAAAGTAGAGAGATTTTCTCTCAGACTTTACTTTCATAAAATCTTAATTATAATAAATCTCTGTTAATGATCTGGAAGAAGACATAAACAGCACATTAATTAAGTTCACAGATGATATTAAATTTGGAGGTGTTGCAAACACCAAAGAGAAGAGATAATTAATGCAAAGAAATCTCAAGAGGTTAAAAAAATCTGGGCATGGTATATCAAAATGTAAAAGAGCAGGAAAAAATTAAACTATTGTAATGCAGCTGGGAAATAATAATATTAAATATAATTATTCAGTAAGATCGCACTATATAGAAAACATTGAAGATGAAAGTGAAATATTAAATAGGTAAAAAACCTGCACTGTGTAAATTTCAATCATGTTTCATTTGTACAGTAGACTATAACCTTTAGAAGGTGGGGACAATGTAGAAAGGGGGGGAGCAAGGACCCTCATCTGCTCTGTTTTATGTACTGCCGGATATACTAATGTCTGCTATATTATATATGAATAAGAACTGTAAAATGGATGGAAGAACAGCATCAGTCTCAAAAGTCCATCACGTTCTTTTCAGATAGCAATCCAGTCTTCAAGTTATGCTCCTGGTGGGATTGGCTTGCTGCTAAATCCCCTTTTGCTGGTGAACTGAAATGATAGGTCAGCAAAATGAATCTGTGCTAGTGTAACAATACTGTTGCACCAGTTACAAACTTGGGAGACCCAGTTTCAAATCTCCAATCAGCCATGAAACTCACTGGGTGTCCTTGGGAGTGTCCTTGGGCCACTCCCTCCCTCTCAGCCTACCCTGAGTGGAGGACAGGTTTGTCAATGGCTACTAGTCTTGATGGCTATAGGCTGCCTCCAGGCTAATGAAGATAAGTACAGCCCCACTGGATCAGGCCCAAGGCCTATCTATTCCAGCATCCTGTTTCACACACTGGCACACGAGATGCCTCTGGGTAGCCCACAGGCAAGCGCTGATGGCATGCCCTCTCTCCTGCTGTTACTCCCCTGCAACTGGTATTTAGAGATGTCTTGCCTCTGAGGCTGGAGGTGGCCTATAGCCCTCAGACTAGTAGCCATTGATAGACTTCTCTTCCATGAATTTATCTAAGCCCTTCTTAAAGCTATCCAGGCTGGTGGCAGTCACCACATTTTGTGGCAGGGAATTACATAGGTTAATTATGCACAGAGTGGCCCACCAGGATGCCTCTGAATACCAGTTGCAGGGGAGCAACAACAGCAGGAGAGAGGGCATGCCTTCGTCTCTTGCCTGTGGGCTTCCCAGAGGCATCTGGTGGGCCACTATGAAACATGATACTGGACTAGATAGGCCTGGGGCTTGAGCCAGCAGAGCTGTTATTATATTCTGAGTTCCATGGAAGAAGAGTGGGATAAAATGTAGTAAGTAAGTAAATGGAGGTCTGGTGGGGAATGAGTGTGCTTAGAATCCTATGCTTTCTTAGAATCACTTCTGCTTCCTGTGTCAGCATAATGCTAACCAACCAAAGAGGCATGATACATGAAAGTATTCCTTATGGGGATCCTCAGATGACCACTAAACTGCAGCGGTCATGTATACAGCTATCATGTGGAGACTCTAGTTGGTCTGAACTAGCTTGTTCCTCACAATTGAAGGGATGTATCCCCATACACACAGTTGCTCCCTTTGCTGAAGGGAAGGCAGAATCCCATTCATGCCGGAGTTATGTGTGTGCCTCAGAGCACACAGAGGTTCATACAGAACCTGAGACCAGAAATGACATGTAAAGCCCGGAAGAGAAGGGAGACATTAGGATGGAAGACATTAATAATTCTGCTTAGCACAGGAACTGTCTGTCATATACTGTAGGCCATTGTAGGAGCCAATAGCACCAATCATTTTCAGCACTACCCCCTGCTATTTGGCCTTGCACACACAAGGCTCGCTGTATTTAATGCTGTTTTGTTGATGGCAATTTGCTAAACATTTAATGGATTAATTATCACATCTCCCAAACTTAATTTAACTCTTATAGTTTGCTATCAATGCAATGACTTATATATCCTGGATGGTGTGAAAACCATCACACACTAATTAACAGTAAACTAACAGGGTAGGAAAAGACCATAGTAACAATTAATAAAGGCCTTTGTCAGAGAGTTACCATGTCGCAAGATGTGGAGATAAAGGGCAGGAAGAAGTTTTTCTCTCCCTCTCATAACACTAGAACTGGGGGGTCACCTTATAAAATCAATTGACAAAAGAATCAAGACAGAAAAGAGAAAGTACTTCTTCACACAGTGAGGCTGTTCTCACGACCTTCAAAAACTGGGCTAAGTGAGCCCAGACTGGTTTTCAGAGGTCGTGTGCTACAACGGGAGCTGTGTGTCTCCTGGCAGCAAATCTTCTTAACTGACCCCACCCTTCAAAGAGGTTAGTGGAGCGAGTGCTCCGCTAACCCTGTTTCACTGATTGTGAATCGCCATGGCACAGATCTGCACCATGGCGACTCATGAGGAGACCCCCCAGCCAGGTGGCTCCTACAAGCCTCCTGGTCTCGGGGGTCTCCCAGAATCCTTGGACTTCCGGAGGCCAAGTGGACCCCAATCCCTGCCACCCTGCTGGCTCTGTGACAGAGCTGGTAATCATGTGGGTGGCCAATCCAGCCGCCCAGGGTAAGCTCCCTGCTCATCTGCGGGGAGAGCGGGAGCCCACTCTCCCTGCAGAGTCCGGTTGGGCTCTACACATGGATTGTGCATAGAGCCTCAGTGTGTATTTTGGAATTTGCTGCCATGGAATGTACTGATGATCACTAGGTTAAATGGCTTTAAGAGAGGATTGGACAAATTTGCAGAAGACGGATCGATCCTCGGTATTAGTTATGGAGGCTATGTGAAATGTCCATGTCAGTGGCAGTATACCAGTTTTATGAGGACAACAGCTATTGCAGTGAACTTCACTATTTTTCAAGTGATGGATGGTCACTTTGGCAAAAAGCTTTCAACGTGAGAGCCATTTCCCATTGTGTTGACCTCTGCATAGTACTGCCCTTTAAGACAGACAGAGCTCTCTCTTAAGAGCCCTAGGAGGAACACATTGAGAAGGGCTACACTTCCCAGCACTCTGTGCATGCCTTCCAAGATGGTACGGGGTCTCAAGAAGCAGGGATGTATCTACAACTGAGTAAATGTGTGCAATGAAAATGGGCTGCCATTATGGGGAGCTATGCCCAAATTTCCAGCTTAAATAATAATTTCCCCCTTGAAATCAATGAGAAACTTAAAAGTTTTAATAACTCCAGAATGGTGGGCAGAAAGTTCTCAAAATTCAAGAGATTAGTCTACCTGTTGATTTTTAATAATTAAAAAAGATTCATTAAATATCAACAGGTGGATTGATCTCCTTGAATATTGGCACATTTAATGCTACTATCATGTGCTGCTTCCATATGAATTTGGAGAATTTTCTGCCAAGCCATTCTGGAATTATAATATGGGGTGCAAAAAAATGGGGTACTACTCCTTTCATATGAAGGCAAAGAGCAGTTTCTTGCAAATGAGGCTTCTGATGGGCCGAGTGGGGGATTAAATTCCAGAGCTTTCTGTAACTCTGTGCTATGAAATAAAGCAATTATGACACTCGTAAACTTTTTTTAGAAACTGTTTTTAATAAAATCATTAAAAATCAACGAGTAAACCAATATCCTTGGAAGTTTGCACATTTAATCTTCAGTGAGTGGTCTGAAAAAGTCAGTGGGCTAGAAATGGCACCCAACAGCCACTTCCATTAGCAATAAATGACTTGCTCTTTAAGTTGGTTTTTTAAGCTTGTGGAGAACAATGAATTGCTTTATTATTTTCAAGCAGTAGTGGCCCATGTGTGTTGCTCTGGGGTGGGAGGGGTGGGAAATGTGCTGACCACTCAAATGGTTGCTGTGCATGTGCAGAGGCCAGATGAGTGATGGGGGCAGTACAGCATCCCTGTGTGTTGCTGTGTCTGCCACCATGCTTCCTGAAGACTCTTGGGTGCCCTGGGTAGTGTGGTGAGTGGCTTTTTAAAGATACTGTTTCCTGCCCTCACCGCCCCCCCATCTCCAGTGGCACTAATGGATTGCTACTGTTTTCAAGCCCAGCCATGTCCTGCAAATAAAGATTGCCCCCCTGCCCATTCCCGGCATCCAATTCTCTTCCCAGTCTGTTCCTATGCAGGACAAAGGTGTATTTCTACTTACCTTGGAGAAATATCTCTTTTTCTATTGAGAGAACAGATAGATTGCAGTTCCTTGTAAACTGGGAAATTACCTTTCAGTCTGCAAAATGGTAATCAAAATGGTCAGGTCAACGTTTAACCATGATAGATGTCTTCTGTGATTGGTTTTGAAAGGACAGTAGGTCAGAAAATAAACCAAGCCATTTGCTTTGGCAAGAAAGGACTGGCCTCTTACTTCCATGTTGGTGGTGATGACCTGCAATCTTTTCCATTTCCTCCTTCCTGAAACAGTGCAACTATGTGCAGGGGTGCACCTAAGTAATTTTGGAATCTGGACCTAAAGGCCTTTGAAGGATGCCTCCCCCACTGCTGCAAGTTAAGCATCATCCCCCCCCACCCACCCACACATACACCATGACACATGCATTTTTAAGGTGTGGGTCCTTGAGGGCACAAACAGCAACTGAACTCACAAGAATGTTATAGAACAGGTATATTTATGCAAATATACATTAGCAGAAACATTTCAACACACAACCTAACATATTCCCATCCCACATATTGCTTTCCCCACACACCGCTCTGTCTCTAAAGCAAAGGTCATACCTGGCCATCTGGCACAGGTCACAGTCACTCCTGGCCACCCGGTGCAGTGTGAGCCAGTGGAACAGACTAAAGAGGATTTGGGGGGCCCCAGGGGTCGTGGAGGGCCTGGACTTCAGCCCGAATGTCCTGGGATAAGAGCACCTCTGACTATGTGTATTATTGGACTTTTTGTTGTGAGTTTGACTTTGTTGCTTTCTTAGACTGATGGAAAACCATGCATTTCAAGCCAAGCCATTTCCTGCTAATAAATCACATCGTGATGGTGTTGCTTCCCCTTCTCTAGGAAAGAAACCAAATGGCTGCCTTCTTTAGCAATAAAGCAATTTCCTCTGTGTTGGTGATGTTAATATCTGAAGTTCTTCACTTCGCTTTTTCTAAAACAGTGCAGCATGTTATTTCCATACCATGCATCATTCCTTCACGATTTTGTTATGAGTTTATTTCTTAAACTTGGTGAAATCTTAATAAATAAATTATTGTTGTCGATTTGTCTTTAGTTTCCTGTTCACGTTGGTCTATTTCTGGGGTGAAGATTCTTCTCCGGCCAATGTAGTATCTCTCCCCCTACTGTCTTTGGAACTAAGCCTTGCCAAAGGTTATTTACAGAGCCAAATGAAAAAAGGAAGCAAAAGATGGCATTTAGAGATGCTAAAATAGTTGCCTAATCTGCTGGATCTCTTGGTTTCACACTCCCTCCACTATTACAGATTCCTCTTCTAGAACAGAAAGATACTTCTTGACTAGCAGCCTTATCACTCACTTGTATATTTCAAAGGAACATAACTTCTTTGCCATGATTATCCCATCTATTCTTCAGAAAGGAGAAGGAGAACCAAGCTGCCTCTGTGAGATGCTGCTTCTTCTCCTGCATCCTCTACTTCTTGATGGCCAAAGCTTGATGGCTAAAGCTTTAGCTATCACCAAGGAGACAGTGAGCACATCATAATAGGTGATTATGATGTCAGAGGTGATGTCATAATTGCTACCTGCAGAGGTGGGGGCAAAGTGTCATCCTTCAGCATTGGGGAGGGATGATGTAGCTGGTGGGCACCTGTCTGCACTACAAACATATATGTGTTTTATACCAGGCCTATCCTAGGAATTGTAGTCTGGTCTGGAGAGAGTACTGATAGTTCTCAGTCTTTTTGAGTTTCACATTGATCCCTATGGGGACATTATCTGATGAGGCCCATGTTCAGTTATTTCACGCAGAACTTGTTATACCTCTGTAAAGATGGTCGGGTTTTCCTTAAAAGGGCCGCCTAGTGCTGGGCAAACCATAACACTGCACAGTGAGAATGATCATCTCCGCATGGTGCCAGGGGGACTGTGCAGAATATTCAGATTTGGCTGAAGCTTTCACACAGGTCCAATAAACGATTAGTCAAGAGGGCCACATTTAGAGTTGATGGGGTGTGGGGGTAGCCACTGGCCTCTGGGACTCACATTGAAGAACACTGAGCTATTGCTTTCAGTTCTGTTTGAGGGAGTTTCCTACAGGGTCTTCAAATGTTCTTCTCTTCTTCTGTAAGTATTCTCAGTGCAAACAACTGTTCCTGTATCTCTTGTTCTTGGAAAATACATCTACAGAAATCTAGATCTTCTAGAGTGGGTACTACTGCTAACTGGGCAAAGAGGTCCCTTTTAAAGTGTCGACTGTGTTATATTTAGCAGGGGAAGAGCAACTGTCCCTGTTCAGCCCATCATAGCATCTCTCCAGCAGTGTTCCCTGTAAGAGGGATTCCCAGATTTTGTTGACTACAACTCCCATAATTCCCAGTCAATGTCCATTGCAGCTGGGGATAGTGGGAATTGTAGTCAACAACATCTGGGAATCCCTCTTACAGGGAACACTGCTCTCCAGTGACTGTTGCCAGTGTCCGTTCTATGTTTCTGTAGATTCTAAGGGAACCATTTCCTTAAATCTTTTTTCTATTTAAGCCACAATGAGAACATTTTATTGAAAAAATGGTTTATACTAGGGATGTGCAGAACGTTCTGTGCTTGGAATGTTCCATGTTTGGAACGCACCATTTTGAGTGTTCCAAGCTTGGAACAGAATAGCCTGTTTTGAGGTACGTTCCGAGCACCATTTTGGATTCCAAAATGGTGCTCTTCTGGCCTCTGTGCACATGAAGCAGCCATTTGCTTGGTCAGCACCACCACATAAATGGCTGCTGTGTGTTCACAAAGGCTCGAAGAGCACCATTCTGGAATCCAAAATGGTGCTCAGAACATTCTGAATCACAACGAGGTTGTTCCATCGGAACAATTGGCTCCCTGACAGAACGTTCCAGGGATTTAGCATTCTGAGCTCGGAATGGAATGCTAGATCTGTTTCACGCACATCCCCAGTTTATACATATTCATCATAATTATAAATAATTAAACAAATCGCTAGAGTTGCACATTTCAGTGCATAAAAATGTGCATTAACATTGGAGTCATGAGCAACCAGCTTAATATATAACAATAATCAAAGAATTTTAATAATACATAATTTGGAAGAGATGAAAGTGTGACTCCACAAAGGCAAGGCATCAACACACCAGCACTCCACAGATCACACTGTCAAAAGTAGAGTGCAGATGTTTTATGGGTACTTTATGGGTACCCTCTTCTCCTCTATGAGTTTGCTTGTTGGTTGAGAGCTTCGGCTGGAAGCCTGCTCCGTATCCTGTCCTAGAGAAGTGCAGTTTATGGTGACACAGGGCAGGGTGTTTTTGGTAGGGCTCCCTGATTGTGGAATTCTCTTTCCCTTCACATTCGCATGGCCACCCTTCTTGCTTTTTGTTGCAACATAAAGACCTTTTATTCAAGCAGGTATTTATTCTGCATTGACTTGCCTGGTGGTTTTACCCTTTTCCTATTGCTCTGCTTTTGCTTGTTGTTCTCATTCTCATTCTCATTCTCTCTCTCTCTCTCTCTCCTATAGTTGCTTCTTTATTCTTTTAATTGCATCTCACTTTGGTTACACTGTGGAAAAGCAGCATATATGTGCATATAAAGCTGCCTTATGCTGAGTTGGACCCTTGTTCTCTCTAGCTCAATGTTGTCTACTCTGACGGGCATCAGCTCTCCAGGGTTTCAGACAGGGCCTTTCCCAGCCTGCCTAGAGGTTCCAAGGGTTAAACCTGGGGCCTTCTGCATGCAAACTAAGTTGTGACCCCATTCCCATATAAATCTTCTAAATCTTCTAAATAAGTAATACATAGTTTAAAATGTCTCACAAACAGAACCCGGCAAACCACTAGCTTCACATGACTGAAGCCAAAGGGCCCTGCAGGGGAATGAAAAGGAAGAACAGTACTGGATTGAACCCCAAACATTCTTCAATTGCTTCTGTTGATTTTTATTATCATTTTGTTCCCTGTTATCTCTTACACTATTCTCAGATCACCAGCAGATGGCAGCAATCCCTGGAGCCTGCCTTTGTTATTGTCTGAAGATATTTATCTCTCTATGTGAACTATCTTCTTCATGCTGATCCTGAAATATGAAGTTCCTTTATTATGGGACTGATTAAAAACAGTTAACTGCTGAAGCTAGTAACAATGAACTTAAATCACAGGTGCATTTATGTTCTTTTTCTTCCAGCTACAAAATAGAAATGCATGTACATCTACCCATAATTTTTTCCCATATAGCTAGAAAGAGAAAAGTGATTTGGACTTTGAGTGTACTCACACCTCATTTCATTCTCATATATATATATATACACACACACACACATACACACACACCCTTCAGTGTCTTCCTTTTCTCTACCTCATGTTATTATTCTGTTGTTGTTGTTGCTATAATTAAACCATCAATGCCAGAATTTGTTCACAAGTTAACAATATGTCAATTTTAATCCTGGCATTAAATATATCCGTTCCTACATCCTTGAGCCTTTGCTGTTTGAGGCTAAATGTCCTCCAACCATTAGGTAACGCTATCCAATTTGGCTTCTATTAGCACTCTCTCTACTTATTTATTTATTTGTTCATTTATTTATTCGATTTCTATACTGCCCTTCCAAAAATGGCTCAGAGCGGTTTATACAGAGAAATAAATAAATAAGATGGAACCCTGTCTCCAAAGGGCTCACAATCTAAAAGAAACATAAGACAGACACCAGCAACAGTCACTGGAGGTACTGTGCTAGCGGTGGATAGGGCTAGTTACTAAAAGGTGCCTCTTTGCCAAGTTAGCAAGGCAAAGTTAGCTAGAGCAACATCTAAAATTAATTCATATAAAATAAATTAACCGCTTTGTTAATATAAAGTCTTCCATTTTCCTCTTCTACTTCTGTTCTTAGACTTACAAGGGTCCCATATGCTTTGATTAGGACTGTTGATGAAACAGATAATGGTTATACTTGGTTCCACAAAATGGGGACATAGCCAGTATTCTTTTAGGGATGTGCATGGAACCGGTATGGCTGGTTCAGTTCAAATTTGAACCAGCCCGGCCTGGTCTGGTTCCGGCCAAACCAGGCCCGGTCCAGTTTGACTACTGAATTGGGCCGAAGCAGTTCGTGGACCAGTTTGGGGCAATGCTTGTAAAGGGGAATCATCTAAGAATTCCCTTTTACAACCAAAGGGAGATTCCTTAAGGGGCGGGGGGGAGAAAAGAACTCACTTTCCTGGTATTGGTAGGATGGCAGCAGGAGGGTCGGCAGTGGGGGTTCCTATAAACCCCCCACCGGCTTCCCCAATAGCAGCCCAGGCTGGCACCCGTGGGCCAATTCGGGCCTCTAGCAACTGCAGAGCATGCAGGACCTCATTTGTCCCTGCAGGACGAATCGGGCTGCAGCCACTAGCCTGGGCTGCTATTGGGGAGGCTGGCAGTGGGTTTAGAGGAGCTGCTGTCCCTGCCACTGCCATCCCCCCACCACCATCCCACCACTGCCGGGAAATTAAGTTACCCTCTGGCCGCCTGCCCTTTGGGAATCCCCCTTTGCTTGTAAAGGGGAATCCTCTACAGATTCCCCTTTACAAGCATTGCCCTGAACTGATTTGGACCAGTTCTGTTCGAACTGGGGCCGGTCCGGTTTGAACTTGGACTGGCACCCCCTTTTGGGGGGGGGGCTGGGCCAGTTCGACTCAATCTGGAGTACAAGTCAAATCAGTTTGCACACCCCTATATTCTTAAAGGTAATTCTTACGACCGAGATGGGGAGGGTTGGCGGGCAGGCAGGCTTCTACCAGCCTACCTGCTCATGCTCTACCCTCCCCAGTATCCTCTGCCACTCACGCAGCACACAAGCAGTGCTGCAGTGAACAGCAAAGCCAGGAGCTGGAAGAGGAAGTCCTCCATCATCCCACAATGCACCACGCCAGGAGTGCATTGGGGGATTTCCCCACTGCCGGGTTCTCTTGCCACTTGGCTTTGTGAATGTTTGGGTTGCAGGCAGCCTGAGTGGGTTGCATGGCCAGCGAATGGGGTGGAAGTGTGCTCTTCAGGCTACTTGGAGTACATGAAGTGATCCCAGCACTTCTCATGACTGGCTCTACCCAGGTAGAGCTTCCTTACCTGGGTAGATCTTGTCATGAGAACGACCTTTTCATCTAAGAAGCCTAGTGTGAAACCTAAATCAGTGTTTAGCACTTTGTATGGCTAATCTAATTAAGGCTGTATAACTTCTCCAAAACTAAGACGGTTAAACTGCAGACGTCTGGGCTCTTCTAGCAATCTCATTTCCTCTCTTTCTGCTTTGCTTAACATCTGATGAAGAGTTCTAGATAATGCCTTAAGTTTGTGTCATTTTGGTCGATCCAAATAAAGGTATTAGGTGGTGTGGCTAGTGGATTTTTTGAATGATTAACATGGCTACCTATCATTGCAGCACATAAAAATAATTTATTTATGCATTGACTTGCTTGCTTACCTTTTAAAATCAAATACATGGTCTTTACAATTTTGTCTGAATTTGGCCGCCGCCGCCCCAACTATGTAAATTGAGAGATTGCACCCAAGATGACTTGCAGGTGGCTCTAGTAACTTTTGGGATCTTCATTCACAACTTGGTCATATATTTTTAAGTCAAATTTAAAATAGTGCAACCAAATTATGAGTTCAGGGCCATCCCATCCACTAGGCAGACCTAGTTGCTAAGGCACCAGTTCTTGGGGTGTGTGTGTGCAGAAATAGTGCCAGAATATAGCATTGTCAATTATTTGCTCTCTCCCTCTTGATTTACACCTCTGAAATACTGCACAGTGGTAAGAATTTAATATATAATCCTGATCCCCAAAGGGCTTGCGTCACATCACCCCAAAATACACAGTCTTCTTTGCTCATTGCACCGCAGACCCCAATAAACAGCTAGGCTCATAAGCTGCACTCCCTGTCTTGACTATGAATTGCCTGCCTCAGCAATCATTTCCAAGAAGAAAAGGTCTCAGGCAGGATTTCCAAATTAACAGCAGCATCTTTTCATCTCTGAAGGGTTAAAGTTTTGCATCCTTAATAGATTGGAAACTCTCTCTCACTGTATCGTCAAACGATTTATTATTTTTTTACACAGACAGGTGTTATTGACTGGTTTGTTTTATCCAGACATCGAGTCCTTCCCAAGGACCTGGGATGGCTGGATTTTATTATCAATGCTGTTGCTGTTATTATTATAGATATCATCGCAGAATCTAGGCTGTTCCCAGTAAAGTTGCTTTTTGTAATTGGCTGATGGTGATTTCTGTGGCTCCTATGGTGTTGAGGTGCTCTTCAAGGTCTTCTGGAATTGCACCTTGGGTGCCAATTACCACTGGGATTATGTTGGTCTTTTTCTGCCACAGCCTTTCAATTTCAATTTGTAGATCTTTATATTTTGTGATTTTTTTCTATTTATTTTTCTTCTATTCTTCTATCCCCTGGTACTGCTATGTTGATTATTTTAACTTCTTGTTCTTTCTTCTCGACTACAATTATATCTGGTGAATTATTATTATTGTTATTGTTATTATTATTATTAATAATTACATTTATAAACTGCTCCATCCAAAGGCTCGGGGCGGTGTACAACAAATTTAAAAAGACATAAAAACACACACCACTTACGACACAGTGCTAAAAACAATATAAAAACAATTCAAAAACAATTAAAAACCCTTTAAAACTAATTAAAATACTTTAAAAACTATTTAAAAACCTTTGGAAGGCCAGGCTAAACAAGTAAATTTTTAGGGTTCTCTTAAAGGCCGACAGGGAGCCTAAACTGCAGATATCTGCCAGGAGTGCATTCCATTGGCCAGGAGCAGCTACAGAAAAGGCCCGGTTCCGAGTCGCCACCAGATGTACCGGGGGTAACTGGAGATGGACCTCTCCAGATGACCTCAATGAGTGATAGGTATCATACTGAAGAAGGTGCTCTCTAAGGTAGCCTAGACCCAAGCCATTCAAAGCTTTACCAACACTTTATATTTCACCCGAAAACACATGGGCAATTAGTGCAGCTGTTTTAAGACAGGCATAATATGGTCTCTCTGGGTTTCCCCAGAGATCAGTCTGGCTGCTGCATTTTGAACTAACTGAAGTTTCCAAACTACGTACAAAGGCAGCCCCACGTAGAGCGCATTGCAATAGTGACTAGCATGGGCTAGTCATTCACTGTTCATCCATGAGGACTGATCTTTCAACCTCGTGAATGAGCAGCCTGAGCACTCAAGCTAAAGCAGGGATTCCACACTTCTTGGCTGGGACGCGCCAAAGTCAAACTTTGCCTAGGGTGTTAAGCACCTTAGGGCCGGCCCTGTATAAATTAAATTAGATTCCCCACCCCCACTCCAAGTTTTTTTTTAACGTAAAAAGGGAAATAGTCTAAGACTAATTGTAATTAGCAACCCATTTCCAAATCAGACTGAAGGGGCTTGAAAGTTAACATCATGGGTGCCAGCCAATCAGTGCTGTGCATGGTTGGCTTCTGTCGTAAAGTGACAGAACTGGTTTTCACAGAGGCTGATTGTGCACTTCCACAGTGGCTCAGTTGCATTTATCCAACTATGGATGCACCCTGACATAAATATGTGCATTATAGCACCCACAAGTCATGCTGTAAAAAGCAAATATAGCTGCAGTATGTAAGCTCCAGATTAAAAAAAAGCTGAAAAATGGACTTTTTGTCCCACTTGTATTAGAGTTCAGAAACTCTCAGCAGAGACTAGATGGCATCAGCATTATAACAATTATTTCCCAGAGACTTGTTTAGACACATACAACATTTCTTACCTTCCTTTCCCAGCCAAGAATTCCAAAAGGAAAAAGTGATTTATTCTGTTGCCCTAAGAAGTCTGACATTGGCAACCTCAGTCTTGCCTGGTTTGTCAGCTCAAAGCATTAATTCTTGGCACTGGAGAACCTCACTTCCACTTACCAAAAATCTGTGCCCTAGCTGGCATTTTGTAAGCAAGCATTTTGTACTTCTGATTTTCATTTTATCCTGAGTTTGATGGGCACAAAAGAGCAAAAAGCAAGGAAGGGAAAGACAGACTTTGATATTGTAAACATGTTTACTCTAATGACCCAAAACTTAACGTATGTGGAAGAAGGACATTGACACCAGATTTTTTGAGAAGGTTAGTGACTGTACCAATAAATACTTATGTAAAACTTCACACTCCTCTGTTCTTCCAATAAGCAGAAATATGACTCTCATGCTAATAGATAAAGACTCAGGCTTTGCTTAACCCGATAAGCATTTTCCAATTTAGTGAACTATGCTTGTCTGCTTCACAGGGGCCGTTCTATATGGATAAGAAACAAGAAATTTTAAAAAGGAAACTTTGGCTAAGTGACATTTTGACATCATTTAGGGTAATGTTGAGGGGGGAAACCCTGACACACGAGTGCGTTGATGCCTTGTGTTTGAAATGAATTAGCACAATATAAGAATGTGAGTGACACAAATTGTTGCAGTAGATAACTACCAGACTCTGTGAAAACATTTTGCAGAATTTACGAAAGAATGATACTCCTTAGGAGACAGTGAACAATATAAATGGACTTTTCTTCAGGATCAATTTAGTACTGTATTTGAAGGCAGTAATGGTAATAATATTTGAAGACCTAATGATTATTTGTAAAGGAGCATTCAAAATCAAACCCTTGAAATAATCAAGATGTCTTTCCCTTGGTTGTGGAAACAGCTTGAGACCAGTGTTCCCTCTAAGAGGGATTCCCAGATGTTGTTGTGAGCCCTTTGGGGACAGGGATCCATCTTATTTATTTATTATTTCTCTGTGTAAACCACTTTGGAAACTTTTGTTGAAAAGTGGTATATAAATATTTGTTGTTGTTGTTATATGGCCTCAGAATAAGTCCTTTTGTTGAATGGGTTGGTGCTGCTATTATTGGGCACATTTCAGTGCTGGTTTTAGTGGTGTCAACTATCACTCTATACTTATTTCCTTGCCGCTGAATTCATGCTTAAATCTGAAAGAAAATCCTTCCACATCAAACACAGGTAATTGCGCCAATCCAGTAAGGGAATCAGTGTGGAGCCAACCTTCTGCATGCATAGCCAATGTGGATGCAGATGGCATTGTAGCTCAGTGGTTGAGCATTTGCTTTGCATGCAAAAGGTCCCAGGTTCAATCCCTGGCACCTCCACAGGTAGGGCTGGAAAGACTCCTGAAACCTTGGAGAAATCACTGCTAGTAAGTGTACTGAACCAGAGGGACCAATGGTCTGACTTGGCATCAGCCAGTTTCCTGTGTTGCTATAGAGATGTATATTCCGATCCAGGTGTAACAATTGCCATTGTTTACAACCAGAATTGAGTTGGGGCCTTTAGTGGTTGAATGTAGCAATGTATTGCTCAAAAAGGTTCACTAGTTTCAATGCACAACTTTAGGCTTAGTATATTTCAGGCCTCTTTGAGACTACTGCTATGATTACCATGTACAGTTCCATCTATGATTCTTGTTCCTTAAGCATACACATTCCTGGTAAAGATTCTTCTGACATTTGCCCAAACCAGAACCTGGAAAAGAATCCCAAGTGCAGGCTGGGGAGCCCTAGATGCAGAAGCATTTTCAGAGCATTGCTGGGACCACTCAATTTGAACAGATTCCCATCCTGCTCTGAAAAACCCAAGAAAGCATGGCAAGCAGCAGTCTCCTAACTAAATCATCTCTTAAATGCCCTCAGAGGCTATCTAACATTGTATGATTGCATGTTATAACAGGTGGATGGTGTGAAACCACTGTTCACTCACCATGCCAGGAGCTTAAAGCATAAGAGATGGCCTCCTATAGTGCCCCGGAATAGCCTCCACAATGCTTTAGGAGGCTGCTCACAAACATGACCAGAATGAATTGGAGAAACCACTCTGGCTTCCATGAATCCGTGATCCACTTTGGAATGTTGATGTTGTGGAAAGTATCCACTGCCTTTCACACTTTCAAAACATTGTGGAGTAGAACCACTTGGTTGTGTTTTTCCTTAATTGTTGGTCATATGACGTGTCATTACATCATTTTGCTCCCCTTTGCATTATTTAGCTAGGTTTGTAATTACAGTATTACCTTAGATCTTAGCAGGATTTTGTTGGAAAATAAGTCTTTATTGATCCTCTTACTGTCATGTCCACCAAGGCAGCCAATTCTTCTCCTGATATATTTCTAAGTCCTAAAAGGCTTAGATCTAAATCTGTAGAGTCTCAGTTGTATTTCATGAAGACATTTTTCATTGTCTAAACAACCTTTTTGGCTATGTGTTATTCTTTTTAGTTTTTCCACTGAAGAAGTGAGCATGCTCAAACTCATAAGAGTCAGAAAATTTGCACTTTTGAACATGGATGTGTCATTGTCACTCACTATTGCATCTGAAACATCTTACCATTACATAGTGATTTCGTTAGGGGTGCATAGTAACTAAAGTGGGGGGGGAAAGAACCATCAGTTTGATTGAAAATTCCATATCTGCATCAGATAGGACAGCCGTATCCCAAAGCAGATGGGCTCTGGTACGATTTAGGGTCTATAGGGTCTATAGCCATTCCGTGCTTCTCGCCTTTAGCACTGAGTGACTATAACACTGCTCCTACTCATAGTATGCCAGCAAGAACAGGATAGAGAAAAGGCAGGCAGTGGTCATGTCTCGGGCATATGAAGCTGTGGTTAATCTGTGAAGCCGAGAATCATGCTGCAGATGATTGAATAACTGCAGTTTGGTAACCACCAGCTTCTGGGAAGAGGAACCCCACTCTCCCTCCTCCTCTTAGTCTGCCCAGGTTGCATCCCAGCAAGCTCCATTCAGCTCATGTCGCCAGACTGTAAGCAAGCCGTCATCATGCTAGTGAAGCTGCATCCACTGGCCACGATGTTAGAAGGAGCATGCTCAACGTGATCATGCCTTTGGGGGCCTGCCCTCATCAAGGCAAAGACATTTTAACCCTCTCCTCACAGTGCTTGCACCACTGTCTTGTGCAATTGGGGAGGAAGGGTCTTTTCTCCCCTGGGAAGAGAGGACTGGGCCTCTTTCTTCCCACTTGCACTGGTCAAAGATAGACTGCACAAGCAACCCCTCTACTTTTTCTTGTAACATTTGAAGAATGAGTGTCACCAGCAATGTCTATTTGTGACACACCGATACCAGCCCATTCTACAACATATGTGCCACTCTACAACATATATGCCCCCCTCCCCATTTCTTTAGTGACCTCTCTTTTCCTTCCGCCTAGACCCTCATCCCTATCCTATGCATTAGTTGTTATGGATGGATGGATAGGACGAGACAGCTAGAAAGAGGGTGACATTATTTAGGATTTGCCCCTTCAGTTTTTGGTAGCATTGCTCTGTTTTTTGTACCAGTTGGTAGGGAAAGGGGGCCCAGCCCCTTCCACTGGGTGAAAGCATGCTTGGTCTTGGCCAAACCTCATGAGAAGAACCATCCATCTAGAACAGGATTAAATCACATAAGCGATTCATCTTGTGCAATGAAGATGGATACTGCTCCAGAGCAGACTACTCTCTCATGGGGGACTTTTATCACCCGGCCCAGTTCCATCAAAGCTCCATCAAAGCTCCAGGAAGGGTCCCTCAGCAACATCCTTCCTGGTCCTGGCAACTGCTGGGAACTGAAAATACAGGGGGGCCCTTAAAAGAATCTGGTCTTCCTGCAATACATCTGCATGCTTGGCTTTCTTGCTCCTGGATAGTGCTCAATGGGTGCAAAGAAGCTACCACCCAGATTTCAAAGAAATTGGGCAAAGGGATGATTTTTAAAATGATTTTTGAAGTTTACACATCTTTAAGCTTCTTCCCATAGGGAATAATGGGGATTTCAGCAGCCTTAGTTATAACTCCCCAGTGGAGGGGGGGGACACCAGGGTGGCCCAGAGAGGGTTGTGGTGGATGGTAGTGCCCAATGGGTGCAAGGAAGCTACCTCTGGCTGATTCGGGTGATTTGTAGACAAAACAAATCACCCAATTCAGACCAAAAAAATATGGAGATTCAGAATTCCAGTTTGTGGCCTAAGTGGGTTAGGTGGTAGTGCCCAATGGGTGGAAGCTACCATCCAAGTTTCAAAGAAATTGGGCAAGGGGGTGATATTTAAAGAATTTTTGAAAATGGCATGTCTTTGGGGCAGATTTGGGGCAGAAAAGGGATTTTGGGGGCAGAAGAGTGGGTCAGATGGTAGTGCCCCAATAGGTGCCTGCTATCATCCAGATTTCAAATAAATTGGTGAAAGGAGTGATATTTAAATAATTTCTGGAGTTTGTGTGTCTTTAAGCTTTTTCCCATAGGGAATAATGGGGGTTTCAGCAGCCCCATAACTCCACTTGGGGGGCACCAGGGTGTCCCAGAGTGAGTGGTGATGTAGTGCACATAGGGTGCCAACCACCCCCAAACCCACAAGCCCATGGGGCACTGGGTTTTGTTGTTTCTGGGGTGTTCTGAGAGATTCTCTGGTAGCAAATGAGAGTGTAGAAATCCCCATTATTCCCTATGGGAAGAAGCTTCAAAAATCATTTAAAAATCACCCCCTTGCCCAATTTATTTGAAATCTGGGTGGTAGCTTCTTTGCACCCATTGGGCTGACCACCCACTACAACCCACTCTGGGCCACCCTGGTGCCCTCCATGTGGAGCTATAAGGCTGCTGAAATCCCCATTATTCCCTATGGGAAAAAGCTTAAAGACACACCAACTTCAACAATTCTTTAAAAATTACCCTTTCCTCAATTTCTTTGAAATTTGGGTGGTAGCTTCCACCTATTGGGCACTACCATCCACCCCTCTCTTTTGCCCCCAGGACCCCCATTTTCCCTGAATCGATTTGGATTCAGATTTGGAAAATTTGGGTACAAATAGAATCTGGGGTTATGTGGGGGCAGATTCAGACTTAATACAAATCAAGGGTGTTTCAATTCAGGTACAAATAAAAAAAACACAAAACAATTTGTGCACATCCCTAATGGTTACTTCCAGTTTGGCATTATGTCTAAAGGAAGCCTCTATTAACTGGGTATAGTTGTCCTAGAAAAGGGAAGATGGTGGCAGGCTGGACATAACAACACCCTTCAAATACCTGAGGAGCTGTCATGTAAAAGAAGGCAAATAATAATTATTTTTTCTGCATCAGAGGGTTTGACTAGATCTAATGGGCTTAAGTTACAGAAGGATAGATTTCAGCTGAACATTCGAAGAGCCATTTGACAATGTAACCTATTACCTAAGGGATGGATCAGCAATCTCTTGCGAATGGCCTTCATGCAAAGGCTTGACAGACATCTGGTGGAGATGTTCTAGCTCTGGATTTCCTGCATTGAGCAAGAGGTTGAACTAGAAGGCCTCCTTCTCCTCTACAATTCTATGCATCTGTGATTACATATCCTTAGTTTTTGCTTCAGAAGCATAACAAATCAGTTTATTGAATTGCAACATTGCTTACTCCTTCAGAAGCTGGTGGAGTAGCTTTATGGTTTGTTAACCAAAATTCAGGCCATTTTTGTGTGCAGTACTGTGATGCACTGGCCCCATTTGGACATAACACCAAACCATAGGTAAACATGCCAGAGGTTTGAGTTTGTGATCATTCGAAAGCATGAAGCCATGTAGTTGGCTTTGTCACCCAACTACAGCTCCATTTTCACTCCCAAATCTGAATCTGAAGGCCCAAACAGGCCAAAGAGCGTAGCATAAAGAAAGCCTTTTCCTTAGACGGCCAGTCCACCAGAGAAAAAAGAAACATGAATATGTCCCTGGCCTCCGTTTGACTGCACTCTTATGAGGTAAACCTTCCAACTATATTGGCCTACTGTTGTGGGGCACCCGGCAAGACTGGTTAACAATAGAACTCATACTCCATACCAGATTCTCTGGTAGCAAATGAGAGTGTAGAAATTCCCATTATTCCCTGTGGGAAAAAGCTTAAAGATGCGTAAACTTCAAAAATAATTTAAAAATCATCCCTTTGCCCAATTTCTTTGAAATCTGGGTGATAGCTTCTTCACCCATTGAGCACTACCAACCACCACAACCCACTCTGGGCCACTCTGGTGCCCCCCATTTAGAGCTAGAAGGCTGCTGAAATCCCCATTATTCCCTATGGGGAAAAGCATAAAGATGTGTAAACTTCAAAAATCATTTCAAAATCACCCCTTTGCCCAATTTCTTTGAAATCTGGGTGGTAGCTTCTTTGCACCCATTGGGCACTACTAACCACCACAACCCACTCTGGGCCACTCTGGTGCCCCCCCCTTGGAGCCAGAAGGCTTCTGAAATCCTCATTATTCCCTATGGGGGAAAGCTTAAAGACACACCAACTTCAAAAATTCTTTAAAAATCACCCCTTTGCCTTATTTCTTTGAAAATTGGGTGGTAGCCTCAACCCATTGGGCATTACCACCCAACACACTTAGGCCACAAAATGGAGGTCTGAATCTCCAAATTTTTTTTGTCTGAATCGGGTGATTTGTTTTGTACCTGAATCTGGGCAATTGAGGACAGGGGTGATTTGTTTTGTCTACAAATCACCTGAATCAGCCAGATTCAGGTACAAATAGTTTTGTACCCAAAGAGTTTCACACAACCCTAGAAACCATGCCACAGGTTTAGGAGTGCAGCCATTTGAATGTGTGAACCTGCAGTTTTGTCACAGAACCATGGCTTGGTTTTCAACCCCAAACCTGAATTTGAACTTTCAGTTAGCATTGATTTTCCTGGCCAAAACCTCAGGTCCAAAAACAGCATTGTGTCGTCTGGATTCTGCTGCTCTGTCCTCCAATTTGCACAAGCTGCACAAACTGGAGTTAGTGGTAGGAAGCTCCTTCCTATCTCCTTCTTAATTGGCTGCTGAAGATCGGGATCACCTGGGAGTGCAGCGGGAGAATTGAGGCAACCTGCCTCCATTGGACTTGCAATTTGCCAATATGTCTGAAGGTGGCCTTATCCTTTCATCATAGCACTTGCTTTCTAGACCCTTGACCATCTCCATTGCCTCCTCTAAACCCATTCCATTTGGCATACATCTTTTTATAATGTGGGACCAGAATGAGACATAGGGGCTATTCTGACAATCGGGAAAAATAGGGTTAGGAAAGCCTAGCCAGATTTTTCCCGATCGTGGGAACCACTGGGCCTGCCCTTAGCCCGGGTTTGCAGAGCAAGTGATCCCTGATCTTGAGTAGCCACGGCGTGCCTCTGTGCCGTGGCTACTCATGAGTAGACTCCCGACTCCTGGCTCCGGGGGTCTCCCCAGTATACCCTGCGCACTCGTGCAGGGCATACTGGGGCTTCTGGGGGCCACGCGGCCCCCGAGTTCCCCAGCCCCCGCCAGCTGTGTCTCAGAGCCGGCAACCGTGTGGGCGGCCAATCCGGCCACCCAGGGCTCCCTGCCCGATCGTCTGCAGGGAGAGCAGGCTTAGCCTGCTCTCTCCGCAGTTTGGGGAAAAGCGGGTCTCACGGATCGTGAGACCCGCCTCACAGTATTCCAGATGAGGTCGGACTTGCATGGAATAAAGTAGAACTATTGTTTCTCATGACTTGGAAATAGGGTTCTATTAAAATGAAGACTAAAATTGCATCAGTCTTCTTTGCAGCTGCAAAAAGTTCACAAACAGAGGCATGAAATGGCAACTCTTAGGGAGACCCCATTAATCACCCTCTTGCATTCCCTCTATACTAAAGAAAGCCCTGCTCACCCTTCCTGTATACAGTCCTCAGGAAACAGACTGAGGCAGCTGAAGGACTCTGAATTTGGGGCAAACATTGACTTTAGATTGCTTGGGAATTTTTTCCAGACTACAGTTCCTCAAGCCCAATGCTGGGGCTGCAACAACTGCCTGCAAAAAGAGGGCCAGACTAATACAAACTCTCAGTAAGGGCTGGAGTACTCAAGCCCTCAGTAATAGGGTTTACTGTTAAGGCGGGCCCCTAGGTTAGTGTCTGCTTGCATTACCATCTCCCCCACAGTCACTAGATGCCCCTTATCTTTTTATTTATTTTATTATTATTATTTTTTTTTTGCTGCCTTGCCATCCCCAGGGACCATAGCCCAGCACTGCTGATCAGTGAGGCACAACTATAACCTGTACCAAGATAGGTTCCGGAAAAGGAAGGGGCTGTTCCGAGGCCCTAAATGAGCTATCCAAAAATTCCACTGGCTTGCTGACCCACTGCCGTGTCAATCGTTTTGTCTTTCCTAGCAGGGCAGCTCCTCTGAGGTTTCTTTCCTGACATCAGTATAGGGGAAAGGGGAATCCTCACTGGATTCCCCTTTACCAGTAGAGCTCCAAACTGGCTCAGTTCAAACCGGGCCCGATTTGGTTCGAACTCAGACCAGCCGAGGCCGGACCAGTTTGATGCAGAGCCTGGCTTGAACCGAGCTGCCTTGCACACCCCTAGCTGATTCAAACAAGCCTTGGATTTCATGTGGCTTTGGGTGATCTAGGCCTGAAGCCTTGTGAAAATGCTAGTCCCAGGCTTGTCTCTCGGCTTCCCACCCCTGTAATCTCTCCCATCCCTTTAGGGTGAGGGGAAGGATGACTGAGGGTGGGGAGGCTTCTTCAGAGGAAAGCAGAACTAAAATATTCTTAAAGGTCACATGCCATCTCTTCAGACCATTTAAGACTTCTGAAATGCCACTCTGAAGTAAAATAACTGCCTCTCCAGAAGAGTCATTCCATTAGTGAGCCAGCAAACATACATCAGTACTGAGATAAATGGGAGTACAGAAAATTGATTTTAGACTCATGCTGTAAGTGTGGTCAAATGTTATAGGCCAGCGCATCAAATAGGATTCTAAAGCATTGCTGTGGCTGAAAAATAATAACACAACAGTTCTGGATAAAAACAGCTTTATATGTCATTTCATTTGGTTGTGGCTGTTTATATTAAAATCTGCACTTGTTGGTTTTATTTGCTATGTGGAATAAGTGGTGCTTCCTTTGTATTTTACATTTCCCCCTTTTCATATATGTATATTTAAAATTATCTATCTATCTGTCTGTCTATCTATCTAATCCATCATTTCCTAAAAAAAGGAAGCTTTTCTCTCTTAGCATCTTTCCCATGTTTTGATTCCTGTGTGTGACAGACAAATACTACCATCACTTCTGAGATACAGAAGAACACTAGATTTCATGATATTTCAGTTTAATTAAGTTATCCTGTAGATCTGTTTGCACAGGCAATTGGATAGCAAGTGGGAAAGATTTCTCAGATTTCAGCCCCGCATACAAGTTGCAAAATCCTGGTTTGATTGCAGCAGGTTTTTCTGTCATGCTGAGTAAATGTTTAACTGCCAAGCTTTTCCTCAGCCTCCTCTCTGTGTTCAGATCTGTCTGCTTTGGATTCTTGCCTTACTGATGCTGGTTAAACAGCAGTACTAGTCAGATGGGACCAGTCATTTCTTTTCAGGTGTTTCAGATCTTCTCATGGTTGAGTAACGGCAAGGATGATTAATGCAACATTCTATTACTCTCCCCTCCTTGCCACATTAAATAGTCTCCAAGGTAAGTAGACAGCAGGACGATGACATTCTGAACAGCCCCAGTGCTCTCTTGGCAGCTTAACAAGAAAGTGTTTGTCATTATTTTTTCCCCCACTTAGAAATTAAGAGAAGAATCCTCCACAATACAGGCAGAGCATTAGCACATCAGCATGCCAAAGCTAATGTAGTCCAGTATGGCTGTTAATATATATCAGGATCTCAGGGCTGAGTCATGAAAACCTTGGGTGCATGGCTGATGTTTCTTTGTCATGGGCACACCAGGGACTAGGCTGATGAAAAATGTCAGTCTGGATCAAAATTAAGTGGCTGGTCATGGGCTCAAAGGCTACAGGAGCTGCCCATCAGCCCAAGCAAATCTTGGGATTTGGGGATGCTCTTATGCTACCTCATAAATTGCTTCTGCATTGGATGGAAAAGGTTGAAAGTAGGTTCATGAATAGTGTGCTGTATTACGGGGATTGGGCAACAGTTGAAAGGATTGTTATCCCATCTTTTTGCACCAATAGAAAACCAGAGTCAGAACACAGCAGCTCCGTAGACAATGGGTTATAGCCAAAGAAAGTTAGGGATGACTAAACACCATTAAAACCAATGGGTGACTGACTTTGCAGATGACGACTATGGCAGTATTCGCACATAACACAAAACCAAAGGTAAACGAGGCAGAGACTGGAACTCGGTTACATCTGAATGTGTGCAACTGCGGTTTTGCAGCAAAAGTGATTTGCAGTTTGCCTTGCCAATCTGAACCTTTGGTTTGTTTTGAGCTTTGTTGCTGTAACCTAGGTTTTGCTGCAGCAGCGTTGCGTCTGAACATGGATGGTGCCATTACCGCAGTTTTGTTCACTTTCTGGAGTCATAATCATAGAGACGGGGATGCAGACATGCCCGGGACTGTGCCCACTCCATGCCTGCAGCATTTCTCACTGACTGCCACTCTGAGCACCTGCCCCGCGCCCCCATCTCTGATCCAAAGAAGCAGTTGCCTGGCAACAGGGACACTGCAATGTCCCATCTCAAGCTTGGCAGCCTGTCAAATGTCAAAGTCACACAGGGGCATGCCCTCTTCCCATTCCGTCCCTTGCTCCTCCCTCCTGGAAATCAGGAGAGAAAGGGGACGAGATGGCAAGATGGGCACTATGTGCTTTGCTCTCTGAAAATGAAGTGACAATGATGTATGTTCACAAGCACATCCCTTTGAGATTGCAAAACAGGCAGGGCAACCCCATTAGAACACTGGGGCAGAAACATATGGCAGGGTGGCAATACCCAGGGTCAGGTTTAAAAGACAGTCACAACCAGGAATTCTTGAATGGCTCTGCTATATGTTTTGTACAGTGATGTTGGGGAAGGGGGCCTAGCCCCATTCCCCTTGGGGGTACCTGTGCAATTCCTAGGCTTACTCATGAGAAGGGCCAGGCAGCAGGATCAACATTGCCTCCAGTAAAAGGAGTGATTTGACATGTGTGATGAAGACTGATTCTTTTCCTGAGCAGACTGTTCACTCTCATGAAGCCCATAGGGATACCCCTTCACAACTCATGAGAAGCATCATCTGTGGGGACAGGGGTGCCAGGCAGAATCTCTAATAATGTGTGACATCAACCCCCTTCTCCCATGGACCTCTCTCACACAGACATTAATTCAACCACGGTCCAGCAACCGCTGTTTTCAGGGCAGGGGAGCCCCTCCCTCTTCCTGGTCTACCGAGGCCGCATCCTAGCAAGCTCCATAGTGCTCCTATTGCCAGACTGTGGGCAAGGCATCAGCATGCCACAAGAGCAGCAGCCATTGGCCACAATCGTGAAGGGGGTCTGCCAAGCATGATCATTCCTTTTGGAATGGTCTGCCCAACCTTGGCAGGGATACCACCCTTGTCTGCCCACCCTTGTCTTCCACAAGCATGAATTCTGGCAGTGGAGAGATGCTAAGGGGCACTGTTTTTCTGTTACTCCAGGAAGGGAATATGATGAATTCCTAGGAGGGGATATGCTTATGCGAGAGGGCAAAAGATCCTGGGGTCTGGCCCATTGTGACCAAGGATGCTCTTGCGAGGGTTCAACCCAGCAAAGCAGTTAATGTAGACCAAACCACACTCCTGCCACCATGGTGGCTTGCCGCCAGGGGATAAGCATTCTCATGAGAGGGCCAGTCTACTGGGGAAGACCTTAGGCTCGACAAAACTTTCAGTCTTCTGTTGGACTGCTCACTCATGAGTGACGCTAACCCAACAAAGGGCCCCCCGCTTGCATCTCTCTTCACACACCCAAAGGAGAATTTGATACTCCATATTCCAGACATTGCCAGGTGGGCACATGGGGTGAGGGGACGGATTCTTTACTCTTATTCAAAGTTCCCGGGTTCAGACTGGGGTTGCACCATATGCAGATCTGCCACTACGGGGAAATCATGGGAGAGGGGAGCCCCGATTTCCAGCAACCCCAGGAGAGTTGGGTTGCCATTTTGGGAAAAGACAAAGATGGACATGTTCAAATGGGTGGATGGGCTGGCAGAGGGCATACTCTAGCAGTTGCATCATGGCAGTTACCAAGACAGGGAGAGTTGTTGCCAGAGTACCTATCCCCGTGCCTTGCTTATATAGAGCAACCTGGCTGGGCAGATCTGCCATCTGGCCCCCATTGCCTGACACTCATGTCATTGGGGAGCATTTTCAAGTTCTTGGACACCCCCTGTTGCTTCTTTCTCTTCGCCTGGCTGTCCTGCGTCCAGTCCATTCAGGATAATAGGAGAGTCCAGAGTACTCCCAAACTCTGGTGGGATATCTTGGGTATGCAGGTCTGCATCATCCAAGGAGGTTCCTGGTCCTAAATCCTGTGTGATAGTGTCTTCTGGGAATTCTGAGATGGTCTGGGATCTCATGTCAGGAAGGATAGCAGTGGGCACTTGGATAGACATTGAGCCCTCCTACTTATGTGCCACCATTATGTATGTACAGTATCCGCCCAATGGAATAAATTAGTCTCATAAATTACTTGAGTCCCATTAATTTCAATGGGTGTTAATTATGTCTAACCTTTTTGGATATAACCCAATGGCGGCAAAGAGGATCAACCTATGGGTCCCTGATGGATGGGTGACCAGGTTGGTGACCATAGAGGGTAGGTGGCATATTTTGACTATGGAGTAGAAATCTCTCGTCCAATGACACAGTTGTCATATTAATTGCATGGAGTTTTGTAGTGAAGGGATTTCATGGAAGGTGATACTATTGGTTTTGTCACAGATGGTGCTCACTGCAAAATTTTGTGGCATCTCTGAAATAAATCTCTGAAACTTTTTAATATTTATAATGTGTATATCAGTGAATCTATTAAAATTTCCATGAACAAGCAATAATTTTGATATGAGAGTGAACATCTGGGTGAGTTTTGCTGCCCATTCAGTTTCCTATGGGTATATTGCTCTTGGGGAAAAATGCTATAACATCCCAGCATTGCTGTTTGCTTGATTACAGTATGACCTGTGGATTTACTAGCTTTTGTCAGACCTGACAGATCACTGTAATGCTTCAAGTCACATAGTACAGTGCTGTAAATATAGTCTTATTTAATGCTCTGCCTTGTTTTGCAATCTTTACTTTATACAATACAGTTACCAGAAGAAAATGCATTCTTAGTACTTGCTTTTAAATAGCAGCCAAAATACCTGACCTTAGAACACAATATGCATTGTCAGTGTGCATGCAACCATACATATGCTGAAAAATACAACCACTTTAAGTCCTGTATTATATCCCTCCAAACCCTTATTTTCCCCAGACTGGTTGCACTCCTTAGTTTTGCAGTTCACCTCCATAGCAAGGAGATAATGAAAGGTCTCATTCTGAAGAATTAGGGCCAAGATAGACCTGACATCAGAGATCCACGAGAAGGGTTGATCTCATACTTAAACACAAGCAGCAATTTCGGTGTGTGTGTGCGAATTTCATTGAGACTGAGATGCTGGTAGAACGGAGTTTATGCATTTGTCCCTTGAACCGTTAGCCTGATCGAAACTGCCCCGAAGGTATTGTTTGTTCCACAGAGCAAAACATACAGATACCTGTTTGATGCTGTTTGTGCATATGCATTTGGATAGTGTTTGCATTTTAATGCAGTTTAAAAAACAAACAAACAAAACCCTCCTATTTAAATTGCAACAAAACCCTGAACAGATCTGAGCTTTGAGATAAAAATTTGGGCCAGTTTACACAGCTTATATTTTCCTCTGTATGTAAGCAGTCCTGAGGTCTTCTTGGAGCACAGCTTGCACAGGGAACTATGAACATGAACTGGATCAGGGCCGTAGCACGGTTGGAGTGGGCCCTCGGATAAAACGTGAATTTTGGCCCTTGTCTCCCCAACCTTCTCCTCCATGAAGGAGACAGCAAAGGGCATGCTGTCACATGCTGCATAAGTCCATCTCGCTCAGTATTGTCTACACAGAATGGCAGCAGTTTCTCCAAGGTTGCAGGCAGGGATCTCTCTCAGCCCTATCTTGGAGATGCCAGGGAAGGAACTTGGAACCTTCTGCTCTTCCCAGAGCAGCTCCACCCCCTAAGGGGAATATCTCACAGTGCTCACACTTCCAGTCCCCCTTTCATATGAAACCAGGACAGATCCTGCTTAGCGAAGACGACAAGTCATACTTGCTACCATGGCAAGGAGAGAAGGTTTAGATCTTTACATGGTGGTGGGGGGAAACTCTGTTCCTCCAGGTACTGCTACTGAATTGGACTCTCGCTGTTTTTCCTGCCTTTCTTGATAGATCTGCTGTCACTCTGCAGGCCGCAAACTCCTGCTTTACCCAGCAGGCTGTTAAGAACAAGTTTTTAGATGGTAGAAGATGGGGACCCAGAATAATTCTTTGTCTCTTCCCCCCACTGCCAAATCCCTCAGGGACTCCAGTGGGCAATAGAAAGCTGGGGAGAAAAAACTGCTGGGTTTGAGTGAAGTGAAGTAGGTTAGGCTGAGAGATACATAACTGGCCCAGAGTCACCAATGAGTTTCATGGTTGAATAAGACTTGAACTTGGGTCTTCTCGGTCCCAGTCCAACACTCTAACCACTATGCTATGACTATGGAAATCAATCCTGGAGATTTTAATGGCTTGGCATTGTGAAAAACATGGGGAAAATATTAGGAAACAACTATCCAGGAACAACTTCAGTCAGAGTTGGAGGAAAGCTGGTCTTGTGGTAGCAAGCTTGAATTGTCCCCTTTGCTAAGCAGGGTCTGCCCAGGTTTACATTCAAATGGGAGATGTGTGAGCTCTGTAAATATTCCCCATAGGAGGATGGGGCTGTGTTGGGAAGCGTAATGCAGAAGGTCCCAGCTTCCCTCCCTGGCATTGCTAGTTAGGGCTGAGAGAGACTCCTGTCTGCAACCTTGGAGAAGCCGCTGCCAGTCTGTGCAGACAAATCTGAGCTAGATGGACCTATGGTCTGACTCGGTACAAGGCAGCTTCCTATGTGCCTATGAGTTGGCAGCCCCAGTGTGGGGCCTGGCCTTTCATTTGTATGAAGTGTTGCAGTCTCCCTTCTTGCAAAGGAATCCCTTGGGCTCAAGGGCCAGAAGATGTGTGATCAAAGGTGGAGTATTACCTTTGGATTGTTGGGAGAAGGTGGTGAGTGGGCTAAAGCTCTTGGCTCAGTGGTGGAACTCCTGTCATTATCTTTCGGAACGTCTGAGCCCAAAGAGCTGACAGACAGACTAAGGGCTATGCATTAATTGAGGTAGTGATTTATCTATTTCTAAAAGAGAAAGGTATCATCTGCCCTGAAACTGCTGCTTGTTAAATAAGTGAGTGGGGACAGGCTGGTTCCAGTTGTTGGATGAGGAAGGAAAGGCATATTGCACTTCATTTTTGTGGGGGTCATTTTTCACAGAGAAAGGTGACATCTTGGGGAAAGGAGTGAAGTTTTCTCTGAAAGAGCAGCCTTGCTCTATGGGGGAAAAAATCCCTTTCACTGCAAAATCATGACCTCTCTCCCTCTATTGGCAAAGCACTTGCCAATAGATGTAGGCGGGGTTATGTAGGACATCATACTGTGAATTGTTTCCTTTGAAAGTATCCACTGAGGGTGGCTTGTTTCGGTGTGTTGCAACATAGTAGACATTCATTTTCCCCCACGAACATAGCTTTGTTATGCTTCTCTGAGCATCATATGCTGTCCTCCTCTTTTAAATGTGCCCTTACTAGCGTTTTGTTTTGTGGTGTTCAATATAAGGGTTTCTTGCAAATTACAGTCTTTTAGATAATATATTTCTGGCCAATGTGAACTGCAATGAAGAGTTTTATTGATCTGCGCCTGCAAATTGCATTGATTAAAAATGCCATCTATTAAGCACAGATTATAGTGCACTCTTGCTGAACAATGAGCACTGGTAACATCTCAGTAAGAGAATAGTGCAGGGTTTGGTTTCTCTGCAGCCCTGCTACTCCCATATTTGTTTCATTTTCTAATAATGCCACTGCACTATTATTGACGGTACTGCCACACTAATGAAAACACAGCCTTTCGGTTGCTCTAAAAACATAAATTAAGCACTCTAAATTGTGCATGTGATCCTGCGCAATTATTGCATTGTATCTTTGGCCCTTGAACATTTACAAAATAATGATCTCTCAATTTCAGTCCCCAGCATGAAGAGACTCCGAAACACAAGATAATTAACATACATTTGAGGCATGGCCGTCACTGTAAAATGGTAAGTACTTCCCCCAAAAGCTTAAATCTGGTTTAGGAGGAGGACTGGTCTCTCTATGTTTCTGGCAGAAATTTGCTGGGGCAGTACTGGGCGGAACGCTGATGGGTAAACAGCCCTTCAGGACCCAAATAATCACTAGTTTATGTGTTTGCTTAAATAATTTCTGCCCCACTCCTAACCCAGAACATCAAAGTGGCTTAAAAGAATAAAATACATAATGCCAAATAACACAATGGCATTAAACCATAACATTAACACATTAAACAGCAGTGTAAAATAAATGAAAATGGCAGAATTAAAAAGAAGAGAACATTCATCTGAAAATGGGGACAGAGGACACTAGCTTAAACTTCCTGGGGAGGGAATTTCATAATTGTGGTGCCACCACCAAGAAGGTCTTGTCTCTGCCAACTCAAACACCTCTGTGAACTAGAGAGCAGGATTTTCACAGCTAATCTCAAGACTTCGGCTCATATGGACAATCACAATACAAACCAAAGTGGAAAGGCTGAAATATTTTACTAAGTAGGACTGGTATGGTAGCTGCCAACATGGCCTACTCTGCTTCATATTGTTCAGAGAGGTAATTGACACACTAAGGTCATTCACACAGCCAGCCCTAGCCAGGCTTGGACACTCTTACCTGGGTAGGGCTGGTTGTGTGGAGCACCAGGTTAGCCCAGGTGTTTTTTTTACCCAGGCTAATAGTCCACATTCCCTGGTTGTGTGGACGCTCAGGCCACCTGCAGGCCAAGCATACACAGAGCCAGGTGGCAAGAACAGCTGGCAGCAAGGAAATCCCCCGATGCACTGCATCCCTCATGAAGTGCACTGTGGGATACCGGAGGACTTCCTCTTCTGGATCTCTGCTCTGCTACTTGCTACACTGGCGTTTGTGTAGGTGTGTGAGCAGCACTATACAGAGGAGCCTCCTGTTCATGTATGGGGAGACAGCTAGAAGTCTGACTCCCTGCCTGACCTTCCGAGACCCAGATAAATCATTCATGTGAACAGCCTTATTATGTAGTATGACTCTTCCTTATTAACAATATACAATTTCCAGACCTTCCTGCTTTCAAAAGTCGGTGTGAGCAGGCTACTGCAAAGTAAATTTTACAGCAGATGATAAAGTCTTCAACTATATGTAGTGGTCTGTGTGTATGCTCAGTCAGTGATCCTTTTTGTGAACATAGGGTTGTTCAAGTATACACGCGTGTCCTTGTTTTCACCTGTGAAATGTTTTTTTTTTTTACATTTATATCCCGCTCTTCCTCCAAGGAGCCCAGAGCGGTGTACTACATACTTAAGTTCTCCTCACAACAACCCTGTGAAGTAGGTTAGGCTGAGAGAGAAGTGACCACCCTAAAGTCACCTAGCAAGTATCGTGGCTGAATGGGGATTTGAACTCGGGTCTCCCCGGTCCGAGTCCAGCACTCTAAGCACTACACCACCCTGGTGTTGGCTGAGAGATGTTGGAGAATACACTATGCATGTAAACTGGAACTGGGCTGAGAACTATCTATAGAGCTATGTAGAGCTCAGTATAAGCCTTGAATGTTGCCTATAGCTACAATGCCCTTCTGCAAATATATTGCGTTTAGCTATATAGCTTCATATTATGTGAAAAATCTCCATGGAATGTAGCACACAGGTTTCTATAAAAACCGAAATGGTGTTTTCAGCTGCATTTCCCATAGTACCTTTTTTGATTCCTAGACAAATGAAAAAACTCCTGCATGGCAAAGTCTCTTGCCATCAATAGTGCTACTGTGGTTTTGACACATTAAGTAGTGCATTGAATGCATTGAGTATTCATCATGGAAATGCTTAGAAAGGCTATGAAATAGTTTTCAAACACCATAGTTGCAGGAGTGGAATCATGGATGAAATTCCCATTGACTCATATCACTAAAGACAGCTATTGGGCCAATTTTATCTCCATGGGTTTCTAGAACATCTTTCTCGTTTACACATAGATTAGTTTAATTTTCTTTATCTACTGCTTAAAGACATTTCACCTACAAATCCGTCAGAATTCAATAGCTTAACCTCCTATGTAAAGAGAAATGCTTATGTCATTCAAAACTGATAAGATAGACATTCTACTCTTGCTGTACTTCTATTTTAATAGTTGGTGATGAATTAGTTTTAGTAAGTATCAGATTCAAAGACTCTCTCTCTCTCTCTCTCCAAATGCTATTGTAATCCAGTGGTAAACTTCCAAGATTATTGTACAGAGTACTACATTGCTATGAGAAGTTTAATTGGATAATGGAAACTGTACTGTGTCCAAGGTTATTACTAATATGCTTACAACATGCCTTTGAACGGCCAGTGAGGAAACTATATCTCCCCTCCATCACCAAACACCACGAAGGCAAAGTCTGTGTATTTGTACTTAAACCTGATACTGATATGCTTAAACACTTATTTTGTTTTCAAAGAAAGACTCAGATCTCTTTTTCCCCAAAGTTGTCACTAGGATATGCATAGGATTGGGATGTAATGTGCACTGTGAATATGCTGGACACTTACCTCTACAATCTTAAATATATTTACTTACAATTAAAAGAGAGGATGGTTCTCACATTGGTAAACTGATAAGCTAACACACTGGTAAAATGGTAAGGTTTGGGAGCTGTGTGCACTCCCAATTTTTGGTAGTCTGTCATGAAAAACCTAGGTAGGATGAAGGGAAAGTGATCATGTGGGAGGTGGACGTAGGTTCAGATGACATTTCCTCCATCCTTGATAATAAGGTGGTTAAGATGGCACCATCAGACCCTATGCCCACTTGCCTCATGATCACTTTCTCCTCCTCCTGCCTAGGTTTTTGCTGACAGACAACAGAAAATCAGGCGTGCTCACAGCTCCTGACTTGAAGCTGGGTAAGATGCTTGTCCTACTCAGTTAATGATTGTGAGAACAGGTTCAAGTAATTGGCATTTGCTTTCTTGTTTAAGAATGCTTAGTCTCATCTTCACCAGGCATCAGGGACTGGCATCACTGGGCAGGTGCTGAGGGCTTAGGTCCCTCAGAAGGACCCACTGCTGACTCTGAAATCTTCCCTGTGCCCAAACCCAGGGGCGTAACTATAATAGGGCAAGGAGAGACAGTTGTCTGGGGGCCCAGTGCCTTGGGCCCCCCCCCAGAGGCAAGTCACATGACTGACTCCCCCAGCTGCGCACCCGCCCAGGCTTCCATCAGTTGTATTCATCCTCAGAAATTGATGAGAGTGTTAAGACCTGGAGCTACCACAACAGCATGTCTTTCTCTAGTACCATTAAATGACTTGCATCATCCACAATTTATAAAACCTTAAAAAAAATAATTTAGGATGATGTTCTATTGTGGCACATAGGTGTCTCACACACACACACACACACACACACACACACACACACACACACACACACATTTTTACTATGCTTTTTGTTACCACTATACAGCCTCATTTAAGATTTCTTTACTTCATGAGCTGAGCTTCAGTGAGGGGGGGCATTTTAAAATCTTGTCTCTGGGCCCATTCCAACCTTGCTACGCCCCTGCCCAAACCTTATGTGTTATGGTCACTGAGTGATACTCTCGGCCCATATACTTTGTATGGTGGAATTAGAGTGAGACTCTCAGCTGCTCTGTTGTGGCCTCTTCTCTCCTACCCCAGATCATCTAGAAAAGTAAGCCCTTAAGGGGCCTCACAGGTAGGTTGGGGTCCATGAACAACACTTTGTTGAGGGCCCTCTGAAAACTTGAACTGAACTGCAACCCTGTATGCAATATGTTATAAATTACCCCAGTTAGCAGGGGCAATGTTCTTTCCATCTTCATTTGTCTGTCATGACTCTTCATTGCTTTTTTGCACGATGATTGATTATTGCATCCTGAGAATTTCTTATGTTAAATAGCCACACATGGGTAGAATGGAAAATTGGTGTCTCTTGCTGTGTGTTGTCGGAAGGTAGTTTTCAATTCCATCTTGCACTTCCTGATCTAGTATGGAATCCCTTTCTCCAAGTCACTGCAGGGGTATCTGTACGACTTTGGTCATGGTAAGTTCAAGTTCTTCAAACATTATTTTATTTAATGTTAAATAAGTTGCAGTCTGCACTTCAGAACACAGTCTCCTCGTCTTTTCACCATAGGGGTCTGCATACCATTGAAACAATAGTATCATTCTTTTTTTTTTAATGTGTGCACTCTGTAATGAATAAGGTTATTTGTCTGTTTGCATTGGTTTTTTTTAAAGATAAAACTATCTGGCTGGGGCTGTGTTAAGCATGAGTAAACTTGGATGTGTACTCTTTCCAAATTGAATTTGGAAGGCTCCCTCTTTTATTGCTGGCCATTTTGCAGGCTGCTAGACCTTCCACTAATATGCATAACATGGTTGTCATGGGAAGGACATAGCAACATGTCAAATCTATGGCTTGTGCTCCAGGAGGTGCTGTTGACATTGGAAGGAGTTCTGCTTCCCCTCCTTCTTGGCACTGGATGCCAGAGAAAAATGAATCACAGCTGCTAGGAAGCCAGTAAGACCTGTGATGAAAAAGACTAAATCAGTTCAAGAATCAGCTTTATTTTTCTTTTTAAAACACCTGTGTGTTTCCCCCTCAGAATGTTGGGCATAATTTCCTGAGAGGATGGACCTTGTTTACCTAGAGCACATTTCTGTAAAGCCATTGTCCTCTGTGATACCATTCCCACCACTAATACTTTGAGGCTCTCCACACGAGCAGGGTGGAGAGCCTAACCAGGCTCAGCATGGAGAGCAGGCTTTAAAAAAAACACAATGGTAAAATATTCTCTAGAATCTGCCCATAGGGACTAGGCGACCAGGATGACAGAAGCTGAGATTTCTAACACCCCCTGCCCCCCACCCCCGACACCGCATATCATCCCTCACAGATGAGGCATTTTGTAGTGCAATGAAGATATGTCCTTTTAGACACAAAACCAAATGGAGCATTTGTGACTTTGTCCATGGCTTTGAAGATTGGAGCAATCTGAAGTTTCAAATGACTCCATTGCAAATACAGAACTCTGGATGAGCTGGGGCTTCCACATTTACTTTAGTGTCAGTGCATGTACCAAGGAATCCTCAAAGCTTAGAGAGCAGGCTTTACTGCTGGTTTGCTGCAAGGCTTTACTGTGAGTTCTGGGCATAGTGGATATTCCAACGCAAAAAGCTGGTTTTTTTTAACCCCAGAGGTAAATTGGGCTAGGCTCCAATATGCAGGGAAAACCCCAAATCGTTTATGGAGTGCGATCTGACATGTCGCACAGACTTCGGGGTAAATCTGGCCGATATGTGAAGGCACACACCCCATTCCAGTGGAGATGCGAGTTAAAAACCCCTTCTGGGAATGCTCCTGGTGTTGGAGTGAAAGAAGCAGCCCATGGTCACAAGCACTGAGCATACATGGAACTACTGGAGTGGTATGAATGTGTTTGGATGTGCACTTAGTCAAGGGAATAATCTTATGGATCATTCCATGCATGAAAAGGATAACTGTCACTAAAAAGGATTTATTTTATTTTCAAGTCATGGAAGTGATTTAAAATGCAGGGAATGGCAACATGAAACCTGTTATAAGTAACAAGCCTAGTGACTGGAAATGATTGGTCATTTAGAAGAGCTGATCTTTAAATAAATGTCAAATCAAATTGTTCTATCTCTCCTGGGAACACTTTAAAATGTCCCCACATTGGAAGATGGTTCTTAATACTTCCTAGTGTGTTAGTATTATTTCTTATTTGATAAATAATACCGGGTGCTGTATTCACATCCGCAGGAGTCTAAGAGATCCATTGTGCCTGACACTGAAATTGCTGGGAAATGGTTCCTATGCTCTTCTCCAAATGCATTTTGCTCAACTCTCAGTGAGCAGAGCTTATTTTACTTGCATGGCTCCCAAAAAACAGAGTGGACTGGGAACTCGCTCAGAGAGTGCTTTATAAAATGGTAAAGAGCTTACAATCTTTTTAACTTGTTCGTCCTCACAATACAACACCAACGGGCAACTAAGAGATGCTGTCTTGCCCAAAGCCATCCAATGAGCCTATATAGCTCAGGGGCAAACAATGCATTATATGTAAAAGGAAGGCCCAACTAGGGATGTGCACGGAACCAGGCGGGTGCAGTTCAGTGGTGCCAGGGGTGCTGCTTTAAGAGTGGGGGAGGGTGCACTTCCCCCTTCCTCCCCTCTTCCCCCCCCCAGAGCTCCTTTATTCTGAAGTTAACTGGGCAGCAGAGTTCTTCCCTGCTGCCCCATTGCCCCCATTGTCTGGATACAACCAGAAATATCTGCTGCACGCGCTGGCAGAGGTGCGCACATGTTGGGCATGACTTGTCCCCTTAGCTAAGCAGGGCCTGCCCTGGTTGCATATGAAAGGGAGACTAGAAGTGTGAGCCCTGGAAGATATTCCCCTCAGGGGATGGAGCCACTCTGGGAAGAGCAGAAGGTTCCAAGTTCCCTCCCTGACATCTCCAAGATAGGGCTGAGAGAGAGTCCTGCCTGCAATCTTGGAGAAGCCACTGCCAGTCTGTGAAGACAATACTGAGCTAGATAGACCACTGGTCTGACTCAGTATATGGCAGCTTCCTACGTTCCTATGTGCTCATCGGGTGCACCAGCATGATGTGCATGTGCCCATGCCGGCATGCACAGGCACAGCAAATACCTCCAGTGTATCCAGCCACCTTTCAAACTGGTTTGGAGGCCCATAAAGGCACATCCCTAGGCCCAACAACTATTCTTGTTAGCAGCAGCTTTGGGAAGGGCCAGTTCTGAGTGAGCACATGTGTGTGGATGGGGAGCTTAACTTTCTCTCCTTGATGATGTTCCATGTCAATATTGAGGTTCCCCATGTGGTTCCAGAAACATGTAAATGCAGGTAAACATGCATCTAGAACTTTGTGGGGAGATAACTTTGTGGGAAGAAGTTTGGAGTGGGGGGGAAATGAATGGGATAGTAAAAGAAAAGAAAACACCTTTCTTGCACACTACACCACTCCCTGCACCTTCCTCCAAAAGCTGCTTTTCATTTTAAAAAGACTCTTGGTGCTTCCTCACATGTGTTTGTGTATGATATATCATTTCCCCCTCAACTGGGATTTGACTCCAGATTTTTGCATTGTGGCAGATGTGTTCCATCCATTGGTTTACCTATGACACTACCCTAAAGTTCCTTATCCAAACTTTACTGAGATTGATAACTGTTTTTCTGACTGCCTTTGGAGCAATGCTCTACACTAGGATCCTTAAACACTGATCATAGGCATCAGGATAAAGCTTACAGATGCAAGTGGAACATATTCCCATGTATACATGCACAGAACTGTACACTTAAAATTGTCTCCAGGCACAATATAATCCTTTCCCATCTGCCTGTAGTGGTTAAAGTGTTAGCAATAATTTGCTGTTAAATACCTTTGGACATGATTAAGTTGCACTTGGTTATGACTGGTATCCCATATTACAATTACATGTTCAAATGAGCAAATAAGAAACACCTTTTTATGGTGCAATGCCCTTATTAGCAGCACAGAAAAGCTGGCTTCTGGGCATTGGAAAATGGTTATTGTGTGGAAAAATACTGAAGGTACAAGCTTTAATTGATTTATTGAGAGATAAACAATTAAATGTTGGTATATATTGGATATCAGCTGCTGTGGTGCAGCAGGCAAGCAGCTTGCCTAGGGAGCAAGAGGCTGTTAGTTTGAATCCCCGCCGGTATGCTTCCCAGACTGTGCCTGGTAAATACATATTTCTAGTCACCTATATCAGGCAGCAGCGATACAGGAAGGTGCTGGAGGCAGATGCTCACATCAGTGACAACGGCAAAGGCATAATCTCATACTATGTGGGAGACGACCACTCCTGTATTCTACCAAGAAAACCACATGGCTCTGTGGTCACCAGGAGTCGACACCGACTCAATGGCACAATCTTTCCCTTCCTTTATATATTGGATATCCCACTAAAAATGGTTATCGTTGAGCATTGTTAGAATTGTTGTGAGGCATGGAAAAGTAACCATAATAAACACAATTCAAAATATACTGCTTTCTGTGTGTGGCAATTTTATATTGAATAGAGCAGGCCTTTAAACCTTGCTTAGAACCTTGCTTAGAACCTTGAGACTACTGAAGTACAGTTCTTCTCTCCTTGATCCCCACTGTGGAATCTGAAATATCACCTCTGCTTCGTTTTGATAATATGCTGATAGGTTGGTCAGTTCAGTATGGCCTGTTGTATGCATTTATGGGCTGATAATGTAGCAAGTCTTCAGATCAAGCCATAAAGCACAAGCTCCACAGAAATCAATAGTATCTGGCGGTTGTGATTTCAAGTGCTCTAGCTTAACTGGTTTGTGTATCAAGCTGCCATTTATTTTAACAAGTTTCTAAATTAATGAATGCATAAAGGGGGAACCAGTAAGAGTTTTTATAATCAGCAGTATATTTTCCCTTTAAACGGAATGGACAACAAGAAGACCAGATGGCAGGCTATGAAGAAACCTAGACATAAGACATAATTTGGGACCTTACAAACAATGAAATCAACATGGATCTGGGACCTTCATTAAAGTTTTATCAGGGTTAATTTAGAGGTGGAGAAAGCTGGGGGTGGGAATGAGAATTTTTAAAAATGGAAGAAAACCGTTGACATCTTTGACTTTGAGAGCTAAGTTTATAATTAGAGTCTGTAGTAGAAAGCAAGTACTTTTAAAAAGACATTTTATAGACTTCATTTAGAGATGCTGGCATTAGAAGCCAACAAAGAATCAGTTCATCCAGAAGACATTTGAAGAAGACATTTAGAGGGGCTGGGGACACTTTGAATAGATATAATATATAACCTTTTAAAAGATTCATAGGCCAAACACTTATGAATCCCTGGAAAGGCATTTCTTGACTCATTAAGGAGTCTGAACTACCTGTTAACTAATCTAGTCCCACGGTTCCAGAAAAGAAACCTATAATTGATTCCAAGCAATTTTAAGAGAATATTCATTTTTGAAATCACCATTATTGAAAATCAAATTTGCAATCTGATCCTGTGCTTGTTTACTCAGATGTAAGCCCTACGGGCTGAGCACACATTCAAAGAGGCAGAGCACACATTCAAAAAGGGACACAAGGCTGCAATGGGAGACCACATCCAACTCACCCAATCTCTCCCCGTTCATGCTGTTGCATGAGCAGGTGAAATGTCTCCACTTTGCCCACTCTCCAGAAGTGCTTGGCAAAAGAGGAAAAATGTCACTGAGGGCATGGACAGCGCATAGATGTTTTTACCTGCTTGGACAATAATGCATGTGCAGAGGAACCCGGGGAGTTTTCATACCCCTGCAGTCTTCCGTTATGTGTGTACTTCATTAGTCAGGAAGGCTGTTCAAATAAGCATCCCAACACAGGCTAGGGCAGCCCAGCCTGGGTTGGGATGCTTGTGTGGAATGCCAGGATTGAGCCCAAACCCGTCACTGCCCTCACGGGTAGTCTGACTTTATAACCCAGCCTTTAGCCAGGGTTTAAGAGTGCAAGTGCACCCTTAACCCCAGGGCAGGGGTTGTGAGTATGCTTGGGCTGCATGAAGGCTGAGCATACATAGAGTCAGTTGCCTAGAGTGTTCAACTCCTGGGGGAATAATGCACCATAATCATCATGCGGTGCATTGTGGGATTCCTGGAGGCTGAGGAAATGAGCCCTGGCCTCCAGAGATCTGCACTGCAAGGAGCAGGGCAGACTGTGTGGGTGCTCAATGGTGCCCTGAAGAGGCATTTGGAGAGCATCTGAGGGTAGTTAGGTTCCTCCCTGCCTTCCCCCTGCTCTCCCTCCCCGCCCATCTCACGGCCATGTGCACGACCTCAGGATGTCAGACACTAATGCAGTTTATTGCTAAGCAAATGTGTATAGGATTACAACCCTACTGACAAAGTTTAGTTGGACAGAAAGCACATATTAGTTTATTCCAGGTAAGAAAAGGTATGTGTGGGGCACATGTAGAGTGCAAAAATCTCCCAGGCAGATTGAGATTTTGTTATCTATAGTAAAGGAGAGAAGAGCTGGTCCTATGGTAGTTAGCATGAATTGTCTCCTTTGCTAAGCCGGGTCCACCAGTTTGCATTTGGATCGGAGACTACATCTGAGAGCTGTAAGTTCTCCCCTTTGGGGATGGGGCCATAGCTCAGAGGAAGAGCATCTGCATGCTTGCGTAAAGAAGGTACCAGCTTCACCCTTTGGCATTCTCCAGGTAGGGCTGGGAGAGACTCCTGCTTGCAACCTCAGAGAAGCTGCTGCCAGTCAATGCAGACAATACTGAGCTAGATGGACCAATGGCCTGACTATGTATAAGGCAGCTTCCTATGTAAAGGATGAGGGCTTTTTGGCTCACATCATTATTTTCTCAGTTTTCTGAACTTTCATTTGAATGATTACAAAACCCTTTTTAAACCGTGGTGTGTGTTTTGTTTTGTTTTTAAACTGTAATGTTGGTGCAGTTTGGAAAGAATTCTGCCAGCCATTCCTGCCACCCTACCTTTCCCCCAAATGTAATTCTGTGAAAGGAAGCCAAAGGGAGGGACAGCAGCAGTGAGAGTTAGCTAGCAATAGTGGAGAGTTTATAGGCCTCATCTTATGGTTCAGATACATTAATTGCCACAGGGATAAATTGACATAATTGTTTTAAATGCCTCTCAGTCCAATTCATTGAATTATGAAGCAATGAAAACTACATTTCCCATGCACCCAGCCACAATAGATGAACCCAAGCCTTAGGGATGAAACCTACATGGCCTCTGCCATAATAAACCCATTCTCCACTACGAGAGCTCAGGCTTGTTTGGGAAAGGTGGGACCAGCAGAGAGGGCTGTCTGTGGTGAGCACATTATTTGCAGAAATGAGACGGTGCAATAGTGGACTTCGCACGTAATGGGCTGGGTGGATCCTTCAGCTTGCTGGAATAAGCCTCATCTATTCTAAACTTCAGACAATACTCTACTAGAGGTAAGCATGGAAAGGGTTTCTGCGCTTTGGTTAAAATTTGAATTGAATTTAAACTGGTCCACAGGCTCGAACCTGGCTGGTCCAGTTCGAAACCAAACCGGTTCAAACTAGTTTGACCATAGGGAATAATGGGGGACTCAAACCACTCCAGTATTCCTCCTGGGTAGTGACTAGGGACACTAAAGTGGGTTGGGTCATAGGGCATGATGGGGGCTACCGACTAGGGATATGCAAACCGGTTAGGATATTAACCAGTTTGAATCTGAACTGGTTTGGTTCAAATATTCAAACTCGGACCAAACCGGCCATCAAAATAGCAGTGCTGGTCTGAGTTTGAACTGAACTGAGTCCGGTTCGGTTCAAACTGATTCAAACAGGCTTGAAGGCTCGAGCCTCCATTTTAGAGAGCGGTGGCCGTTTTGTGATACATGTATCACTAGAATTGATTGGCTGAGCTCCTGCTTCCCTGATTGGCCAGATGTGTCTGGCCCTTTGGTAGGCTTGGAAATGTTGCCATTCTTGGAGAACTGTCACCCAATTGGCCAGATGGGGAGGGACAAGGGGGGTGCTGCAAAGGAGGAGATCCAAGTAATATTTATAGGCAAGCCCTGGCCTTGCAAAATCACTCTGCTGAGAGACTGGGGAGAGAAAGCTGCTTCTGCCTGCCCTCTCTGTCTTGCCCTCCCTGCATTATTTTTTGTACATTCATTCATTCATTCAATGATTCATTTATTACATTTATAAACTGCCCCATCCAGAGGCTCTGGGCAGTGTACAATTAGTTTAAAAAACATAAAAACAAACATCATTTAAAACACACTACTTAAAACAGTATAAAAACAGTTTTAACACAATTTAAAACCAATTAAAATACTTAAAAACATTTTTAAAAAACCTTGGAAGGCTAGGGCAAACAAGTAAGTCCTCAGGGCTCTCTTAAAGGCCAACAGCGAGCCTAAACTATGGATATCTGCCAGGAGTACATTCCATAGGCCAGGAGCAGCTACAGAGAAGGCCTGGTTCCAAGTTGCCACCAGACATTCTGGTGGTAACTGGAGATGGACCTCTACAGATTACCTCAATGTGCAATGGGGATCATACAGAAGAACGTGCTCTCTAAGGTGCTCTCTTTTCTTCCATTTAGTCATTTTTATCAGAATTTTCCCTGGCTTGGTGTCCTTTTCCTCCTTTTCCCGACTGCCCCTTTTCTGAGTTGACTGCTTGTTTTTCAAGCAGCCCCAGCCTTTGTGCAGTCAGGCACAGGTTGTGCTCTCTGGCCTGCCTGTTGGGCCATCAGCCTCTATTGTATTGTATTGTATTGTATTGTATGAGGGCCAGCAGTTGGCCCACCCACCCCCAAAAAGAACAGAAATAAAAACAGCAGCCTGTTAAGTCACCAGTGCTGTAACTTAGAAAACAAACAAACAAAGAAAGAGACAAAAATAAACCTCTGTCTAAGGCCCAGAAAAGTGGGCAACAGGCCCAGCGGAGCAGGAGTCCAGTCCAGAGTAGGGTTCCGGTCAGGCAACAAGGCCCAGCAAGGGTCCAGAAGCAGAGCAGGGATCTGGCCCAGCTCGAAGGCCCAGCAAGAATGTCCATCAGCAGAGCAGGGGTCCAGCAGCAGGGAAGGTAGCAAGGCTGCTGGACCCCTGCTCTGCAGCAATGCAGGGCAAAGCAGCCAGTGCTTTCTCTAAAGATCCAGAGGCAGAGTGAAGCCAGGCAGGCACTGCCTGGCTTTAAATACAGTCCAAAACTCCCTCAAGCCAGGATAAAGGAGATTGTTAGCATATCAGAAGGCAGTGGCAGAAAACAAATCATCTAGGGCAGGCTTCCCCAACCGGCAGTGGCAGAAAACAAATCATCTAGGGCAGGCTTCCCCCAGCGTCTATGGTGGCTGCCATCGTCTTTGGTGTGTTTACAAGTTTTCTCCCTAGATTAGGTTTCCGCAACCGGCAGCCCTCCAGATGTTGCTAAACTAAAACTCCCACCATACCCAGCCACATGTGGCTGGATATGCTGGGAGTTGTAGTTCAACAATATCTGGAGGGCTGCCGGTTGCGGAAACCTGATCTAGGGAGAAAACTTGTAAACACACCAAAGACGATGGCAGCCACCATAGACGTTCAAACTTGTTGAAATGGCCCAGTTCAAATAGAACCCGGTTCAAATCGAGCAGGTTCTGCACACACCTATTAACTACTTATGAGTGGATTTTTTTAAAAAGACATTTAAGAATTGAATGAATATGGACAGTTGAATAGTTAATGCCATCTGCCTTAGGAAATGAAATATAATAAATTTCATGTAAACATTAGAAGTTAGACATCAGTACCAATATGATGGTTGTGGGATCCAATATCCAGCTTGATGTTCATTGTTTTGGCACATTCAACTTGTTTTCTGAATGTATAATTATCAGTCCTGTTTGCTAAGAAGATATCACTAATCCTTTGCCTTCATCTCTAGCTCCCTTGATCTCCAGGTCTCCCCTAGCCTACATGCATGTTCTTCAGAAGAGGAAGGTCCAAATCTGAGAACTGCAGGACTGTGCCTTACTTAAATCTGGATAACTAAGAGAAAAATAGGAGCAAGTATTCCACACCCTTGGCATTACCCCTTTTTGAGAGGTGGGGCAGAGCAATGATCTTCTGCAGGAGGAGGCAGTGCCTGTTGGAAAATTTCTTGCTGAGTGGACAAAAGCCAACATGATGATCATAATGGTGTATTACAGGGAAAATGAGTCAGGACAACTCATGACCTGGCTGCCCAGATATTACCCAGTATCGAGTCATTTTATTACTGGCATACATTCTTGTTGGTAAAGGTAAAGTTGTGCCATTACGTTGGTGTCAACTCCTGGTGACCACAGAGCCCCGTGGTTGTCTTTTGGTAGAATACAGGAGAGGTTTACCATTGCCATCTCCCATGCAATATGAGATTATGCCTTTCAGCATCTTCCTATATTGCTGCTGCCCGATATAGGTGTTTCCCATAGTCTGGGAAACATACCAGCGGGGATTCAAACCAGCAACCCCTTGCTCACTAGGCAAGTTACTTCCCTGCTATGCCATTCGATGGCTTATTCTTGTTGGTGCTGGTACACATATTCCAAACTTTTCTTTGCTTTATCTGTATGGAATCTGAACAGTGCAAATCTGCAAATAAGGTATGCGATAGTGTGTGTAGTGGGGAGTAAGGCATACTTTTATGTGCAACAGCAAACATCTGATACTATAGGTTCAGTTCAGTTGGACGACTAATGCTTCTTGATGATCTGAGACTAGGTCAGTTCAGTTCTGGGTTGGTGTGTGCATGTGCACACACATGTGCATTTATGTACCTGTCTTAGAGATGCACTCAACACTTGCCTAGTTGTAATCCTGTTCAAATTTATTCAAACCTGAGTTCACATTCAAAAAAGCTGCTCTAAAGCAAATTGTTCATTGAATGATCTACTAACTCTTATTAGAGTGAAGACTAGAAAATGCTTCTTAGTGCCTTTCAATGGCTGAGCCGCTGGGACACAATAGAACGGTGTCCAAAAAAGTGTTGTCCATAGGTTGGGGGACAACCTACCTATGGGCTTTCCATAGGTTAGGAACTATAGTCAGTACTGAGTTAATTCTTGAAAGATACCCGGTGAAAAAATTAACCACTAGATGTGAAAGAACATCTCCATTTGATACCATACAAAAAAGCCAGAAAACCTGTCTCCCTGTAAACAGAGTCACTGAGTATGCTAATAAGAGAGTGGTGGATTATTTCTGTAATTGGTTTAACATGACAAGGAATGCTCTCAGCAGAGAGGGGGACTGCAGTTCCTATTCCTATTCTCAAAATTCTTTTAAAAATATCAATATTCCGATAACTGAGAACCAAAGCCTGCCCTTGAAGGGCGGGTTGCTTATTTGTCTCAAATCTGTCTTACCAGTGAGAATTCTGACAAAGAAAATCAGTCAGATTTGTTCTCTGTTATTTGCATTTTTCATTCGCGAGACATAAGAACATTTATAATGGTTGCAGTGATTGAGAATATTCATCTCATACTTTCAGACTGGCATATTTACAAATGGCATGCCCTTGATACCAAGGGCAAAAATTCTGAGCTCAGCCTTAGATGTCAATATTCTTGGACAGAATAGAATTTGGACCATAATATTGGGATTCGATGCAAATACTGGTTCTCCAGCATGCCCATTTTCATGTCCATCTGCTAGCCTGGCATTCTGCCTAGTTCCGGAGCAGTGACCAGTTGCACTGGTCCTATTTCGTAAGTGCAGGTAGTTTTCAAAGGAGAACTCTCAGACAGCAGAAAGAAATACATCCACTGGATCATCATCACATCAGTTTGGATAATTTATAAGGTCTGTGATGCCAGAGATAGGGATTCTAGAGCTGACATGTGTTAATAATCTTTTCACTTTGCACTGTTAATGAAACCATGAACTCCGTTTTTTGGAAAATCTGATTTGAGGAAAATCTCCCCACCATTAAAAATAAATAAATGTTGTTTGTAAAGAAATAACAAATACTGTATTTACCTGAACAGAAGACAACTCTGAATTTAAGACAATACCCTTAAAAAGCAGAGGTTGAATACAGGTTATACCTGCATTTACCCAAAAGGAACAGGACTCTGAATTTAAGGCAACCTCCTGATTTCTAATCTCAAAAAAACTTGGAAAAAAACTAGTCTTGGATTCGGGTAAATACAGTAGCCCCATATCAAACTAAAGATAGCAATAATGAACATATGTATTATAATACTAATTACTAACTAGTAGCTATGGATGTTCCTGATATCTGGGAACACATCCAGATTAAATTACTCCTATGGAGTCCCTTTCAGTACCACTTAAATTCAGTAGTCCTGAATTTAAATAGTCCTTTAGTAACTCCTAAGTAATACTACTGAGTAACTTGTTAATCAGTGAGTTGCACAACCAGTGTGTTGCACAAGGTTAATGGAATAATATCTGAATGCTAACTTAACAAAACACTGGGTGGGGGCATGTAGAAATACCAAAATGAAAGCATACCTGTTCGCATTATTTTGTATTCATGTTATATTTTTAATTGTATATGTTCCCCACTCTCCCAGGCAATCTTCCATGCTAGATTCCACCCCACCCCCCGCTTATTGTCTCCTAATCCACACTTGGAACTGAATCCCAGACAAATATTCTTTTTCACCCTCATTATCATCACTCTTTGCCACCACGCAGACTAGACAGGAATGGGACACTAAATTTCTGGAGGTTGTTTCTTCACCTTTAAAGTGAAATGAGGTCGGGGCGGCGGCAGGGCAGGGGAGGTGTTTTCAGACTCCTTTTATCTCACATGCAGAGAATTCTTCAGTACATGATGTAGCCACTCTAGTGCACCTTATTTATCCATCTATAAATAAACCTTGCTGTCATAGTATGAATGTGATACTCTGCTCTGCCTGCACGTTTTCATAGCACAGCAGATTTTATTCTCTGGTCTTGTCAAAGGATGCAGGATTCTGGCACAATCACATGGTTCCTCATCTGTGGCTCTTATATGAAAGTATAGCTTGTGAGAAAAGCTCATAGGATGGACTGTTAATTAGTTTTAAAGGCAGAAAGCCTCAGTAAAATATCCATCTATTTTTCTAATATTATTACTAATCATTTTAGTAAGATCAGGAATGTACACAGGGGTGGATTTACCCCTTAGGATCCCCAAAGCCTGACACCCCCTGGGACAAAAAATTGACCTCTCCGGCACTCCCGGAGCATGGTGCCTTTAGGCCTGGACCTATGAGGTGTATTGGGAAATACATCTCCCTCTCTCCCTCCCTCCCCCCCCCACACCAGGAATAGTGAGAAATGTAGGCAGTAGCACTGGGAAAATTACATGATTTGCCTCTTAACAGCACACCAGGCACCAAGGAATCTCCCATTCTTTCTCCCTCTCACCACTGCTGTAACAAGCCAGGTAAACAGGGAAGTTGAAGGGAGTGTGTTGAAGGCATCAGTGGAGGTGTGTGTGTGTGTGTGTGTGTGTGTGTGTGTGTGTGAATAGAAGGTGGATTAAAATCCAAGTTGGAGAAGAACTTTGGGAGCCATAATGCTTGCCTTACATTTATGTTGGCATTTATATTTTCGAGTTAGGAAATACATAACCTGACAAGATAACCACCTGGAGATGCTATCGCCTGAGCAGATAATAATGTACACACCATAATATATAACAGTGTCTCTTCTCATGGCTCATCATCTGAGTAACCATACATTACATATGAGTAAATAAAATAAACCGATAAATCAGGGATAGTGATAGACTGGATCTCAACTTTTGCTTGCTGGACCCAGTTTCTTCACCCGCACAATCTTTCTGCTTGACCTTCCTTTTAGGAACATTAGGAAGCTGCCTCATACCTGCACTGGCTGGCAGAGGCTCTCCAAGGTTTCAGGCAGGAGCCTTTCCCAGCCCTACCTGTAGATGCCAGGGAGTGAACCTGGGAGTGTTTGCATACAAAGCAGATGCTCTACCACTGAACTACGCCCCGTACCCTCCCTTGGACCTGCGTTCTTGCTTGTCTCAGTGTTACCCAATTCTCTGGGTCTAGGTCTGCAAGGCATCATGCTCTACAAGAGCTGAAATGCATATACAAACATGTATTCCATTATCTCATGTATTCCATTCCACAAGTATTACACATGTATTCCATTCCATTATATATAATTATAGAGACCATGATTTGCCCTTATATGATAGCGTACATATAGACAGATGCACAAGAGTATAACTGATAGGTCCCTTGGGGATGCCCTGAGCAGCCACTAAAGGGATCATTGCTACTGTGCTCTTTCTCTGGGAGTCTTTCCTTTTTCCTGCATCCCAAGCCAGGTTCTGCTACTGTCATTCATCCTTGGCTGAGGCAGTTTGTGGAAAGAGAACTGGGGCTGGACCCCAAGCAAGTCTAGCTAAATCAAGAGAGTCGTCGAAGAGCTGCAAAGGGCCAGATGGAAGTGGGAAGGGGGTCTGATCTGATCTGTAGGCATGATGGGCGACATTCACTGTCACACATAACATCATTATGAGCCCCCATGCCTTTGAATCCCATATATGTTTTGGTCACAGCCACCGATGTCCTTGAACGGCAGCCAGACTGAGATGCTCATCTCAAACTAACTAACTCTCTCTCTCTCTCTCTCTCTCTCTCTCTCTCTCTCTCTCTCTCTCTCTCTCTCTCTCTCTCTGACAGGAGGCAAACATTTAAACTTTTCATTTTGACATGCAACTAAAAGGCCACATTTGAGTGCTAGCTTTGACTACACAGAATAGATTTGACAAGTGAGTAATCGGAAGCTTCACTTTCGGAGAGAGCTGCTAAAAGATGATTCAATATTTTGAGAACTGAGTCAGAGTAAAGACATTTCCAGAAAGACAGCGTCCATCCCACTGGCACAGCACTAGTATATTAAAACTCTGTGATATTCTGCGGTAGGATCCAGTGGTAAAGCTTTCACTCCCATGCACCACGGCAGGCTGCAACGGGAGCTTACATATTTGAATTTCCTCATGAACAAAAACTCCCTGGCTGGCATTCCAACTAATGGAGCTCACACATTAGTAGAATCTGCAGGGATGCAACAGGAGTCCTCACACAACTCCCCAGGTTATTTTTTGTTGTACAAGAGCACTAAATCTTCTGAGCACTGCACTTCCCCTTCAAATTGGTTCTGCTTTCTGGGTGGTTTTGTGGATGGGGCAGGCACTGGTGCTCAATCTTAGCTTGTTTTCAAACCCCACTCCCCTTGGAAATACAAAGCTGTGAAATGGGTGGTGAGAAAACAAGGGAGTTTTCCACACCTCCACCATCTCAGAAACAAAAAGGCTTGTGACTATCTTGAAGGAGTATTCTTCAAGTTGAGAAATTTACTGCTCTTTTTTATTCATGACCTCCTCCCCACTTGCCACAGAATTCCATTAACTCTGGCCACCTACTTTCTGTTAACTGCACTGAGTCCATTAACATTCCATTCCATTGAATATCCTAGGGACAGTTTGGGATTCCCCCCACATTAGTATTTTCCCAAGTTTTTTTAAACGCTGATGTATTTGTGCTGCCTAGAGTTTGCTGGTACCTTCCACTTGCCTGCAGGTGAGGTTCAGAATGTTTCCAACTTTTTCATAAATAGTATATAGATTTAAGTTCAACTATTACATTGCCATTGACTAGTAGTGACTAGCTCCTTTTTAATAAAAAGGGGCTTATTAATGCTATTAATTGTTATTGTTTGTTTGTCTGTGACCGCAATAAACTTACTACTACTAATCAGGTAACTGAGGGGAAAGTGGACAAGAAAGTGGAAAAGACTTCAGAAGAAATATGATGGACATTTGAACTGATCAACACACAGTGAAGGTTTGTTCGGTTCCCTCTAGTGGACAGCCTGTGGAATAACCTACCTCAAAGCATAGTTTGATCCTGAACCTAAAGGGACTGGCTTCTTTGGTATTGTAGTCCATATCCTTATCAGGATGGTATATTTATGCATAAATGAGCATCTTAACCTTTAAAAATTGTACTAAATTTCCTCTCTCAAGAATATTATGCAATGCAGAGCTTCAAATTTCAATTACACTCGTAAAACTCTGCTCATTTAGCCACTTCAAGCTTTTTTTCTTTGCAGCTGTTCTGAATGTCTTATCATCTTTTTATTCCAAGGAAGGTAATGGGAGTCAGCTGGCTGCTAATGCTTCCAGTTTCTATTGAAGTCAGTGGGCACTTTGCCATTGAATCCAATTGGAACAGAACAGTATTCAGGGACCTTTACTATGAACATATGTAGGACAAAGTAGACAAAGGCTACTTGCTTCAGCATTTCTCTCTTTCTCTTTGTACAAAAGGCTTTCTTTTTAACAAGTCTGCACTTCCTTCTTTTAGAGCAACATTAATAGCTTGTTGGGTAAACAGGGTTTGGAGAATCTTAACTGAAAATAGTCACAAGCTACGTAACTTGTTTCTCTTCCGGTGTTTTGGTTTGAACTCAGATTCTGCTAGCGTTTTTCCGGTAGTCAAAGTGCTTCTTCCTGATCCAGAGATGCCCATATTTATTCATTGAGCATATTTATATACCGCCTGATGTGTGTATCTCTAGGCGGTATAGACAATTTAAAACATAAAAAATATAAAACAGAGTTTTAAAAAACCCAATTAAAACAATTTCACAGAATCAAAAGTTAAAATAACTTCATGGGATAAAAACAGTTTAAAATTAATTTCAGTTAAAAGCCTGAGAAAACAGGACTTTCTTGAGGGTCTTCTTGAGGGTCTTTCTAAAAGCAATCAGAGATGAAGATGCTCTTATTTTGACAGGGAGCATATTCCAAAGCCCCGGGGCAGCCACAGAGAAGGTCCAGTCCAGAGTTGCCACCAAACAAGCTGGTGGCAACTGTAACTGGACTTCTCTAGATGATCTTAATATGCAATAGGGTTCATGACAAAGAAGGCACTTTCTTAAGTACCGTGAACCCAAGAAGTTTAGGGCTTTATAGGTAATAACCACCACTTTGTATTTTGCTTGGAAACATATTGGTAGCCAGAGCAGTTCTTTTAAAATCGGTGTTATATGGTCCCTTTGGGTTGTCCCAGAGATCAGTCTGGCTGCTGCATTCTATACCAATTTTAGTTTCTGGACTATGTACAAAGCCAGCCCCACATAGAGTGCATTACAGTGGTCAAGCCTGGAGGTTACCCGTATGCACCAGTGTTTTAAGGTCATTTACCTCCAGAAATTAGTGTGGTTGACATAGCCAAAGTGGATAAAAAGTGCTCCTGGCTACTGCTTCAGCGTGAGAGACCGGAGAGAATTTTAGATGCAGGAGCACTCCTACACTGCATATCTGATCATTCAGGGGGAGTATAGCCCCATCCAGAACAGGTAGATCTAAACCATCTCTCGGGTCCTGACCCGAGTCAGTCAGTTCTGCCATCTTATTTGGATTAAACTTCAGTTTGTTATCCCTCATCCATTACTGCCTCCAGGCAGGCGTTTAGGGAAGTTATGCCATTTCCTGATGAGGTTGATATGGAGAAATAGATCTGGGTGCCATCATTCACATCATATGATGTGAATGAACAGCATGAGAACTGTGGGAGTCAATAAAGCAGATCAGAGGAAGACAGCAGATCAGAGGCAGACATCAGTTGTCAGAAGCAGGGACCATTTGCATACACTGCTGAGTTCAGAAATTATAGCCCTAGTCAGACAATAGGGCCTTTCACATTACCATATGGGGGTGGGTTATAGGGGTCAGAGAGCTCCTACCCTAGTAGCAACAGACTATCAGAACCTGTGTTTGGATCAGCAAACCCAGCACACACACAAGTAAGCCTGGTGATGCCTCCATTGCTGAAATTGGGAGCTGGAAGCATAGAGTCTTCCAAAGGACTTTCAGGCCTTCCCATCATGCTTTGCAGAGTGGTAAAGGATTTTCGTGAGTTCACACAACCATGCAAACCAGAGTACAAGGCCTCCTACCCTGATATTGATGGTTCTGTGAGCAGACTATTATGTTGCATCCGTGTTCATATATCTGTACATATGCACATGTTATTGCGTGAATGGCTGTAGCTACGTTGGTTTTCAAAGTAAACATGGAAGTGTACTGATGGTCAACATAACATGTGACTAACTTCACCTGCATACAGAACTGTAATAATGATAATGATAATAATGATAATGATGATGATAATAATAATAATAATAATAATAATAATAATAATAATTTATTAATAACACAGTCAGACAGGTGTTGTTGACTGGTTTGTTTTATCCAGACATCGAGTCCTTCACAAGGACCTGGGATGGCTGAATTTTATTATCAATATTGTTGCTGATATTATTACAGATATCGTCGCAGAATATAGGCTGTTCCCAGTAAAGCTGCTTTTTGTAACTGGCTGATGGTGATTTCTGTGGCCCATTTTTTATTTATCATCATCATCATCATCATCATCATCATCATCTGATATCTTACTGCTTTGCAAAATCATGGAGATGCTCAAAATTGTGCTCTTGTGCCCTTGTGCAAATGTTTCCTAGAAAACATAGGAGGTGTGTCACAAGTTGTGTACATTGTCTAAGCTCAAAACTAGTCCAGTATGCAACTAGCTAGTGCAACAGCCTTGCCCTAATGTTACATCCTTGTGCAGTGCAGCATTAGGATGTTGGCCACTATCTGCCTTGGGGACCTGATAGAGGTTTCTCAAATTAGCATGGAATGGAAGGAGTGCCTAGAGATCATTTTTTTCTTTCTCCCTTTCTCATAATACTAGTTTCAGTTTCACCTGTGAAAATGATTAACTGCAGCATCAGCACTCTGATTCCCCTTGTGCTGCAGAATGTTCAGAACATTTCTGAACATGCCCTTTATTGCTACATGCCCTGGGATTCTATTCAGAGAACCCCAACAGAATACAGTGAAAGAAGAAATTATGCACTCAAAGGGCAGCCCCAAAGAGATAAACTTAAGGGAGCTTTTCAGTCTCAGCCCAAGAGAGCTGTGCAGTCTCTCTGGTTATACATGGCATTTGCGATATGACTAACAGAGTTCTTGCTCAAATGAGCTGTAGAGTTCCCTTGAGCTTGGCTCTTTGAGGCTATCGATTTACATGTTATGCACCCACTACAGTGACCCAGTAATATTGTTTTCCCTTATAGGATTCAAGGGTCAGATTGCTAAATGTCACATACCCTCCTTTCTGGATTAATGCTAAGGGTTTTCAGCAGTGTCGGTCTCAAGCAATTTGATTGCTGTGCTTCAGCAACAGGAGCTGAGGTCTTCAAGAGTCATCTTAAGAGCCTACATACTTCAGGATATTTTGGTGTTTTAATAAAAGTGTTTTTAAAAAGATAATCTTAAGGCTTTACTCCATTAGAGTTGAAATGCACATGTGAAGGAGGAAACTGAACACATATGAATACTGTAGATGACTTCTTTAACATTTCCTTGTGTAGTTCAATGGTATTTTTAACTTCAGGTATTCTTAAGACAAACACTGACACTCTCAAACATATGTGTATTTTTGAATTCAAAGATGCCCTTCTGCTAGTGGAGACCTAGGGAAGGAACAGCAAGAACCTTCTGCCCTTGAATTCAATATCCTTTTTTGAATTCAAAGATGCCATTCTGCTAGTGGAGACCTTTTTCCTGTTCCCAGCTTAGCAGAAGAGTGTTGTATGAGAAATGTGATACCAGATTTAGAGAAGTCCTTCCATTGGCACAAGCAATTTTCAAGACCTTCTAATGGCCCACTAGAATGTATTAGAGATGTGCGAAATGTTTCGGGTACAAAACATTTTGTACCCAAAACAGGCCATTTCAGGTGTTTTGTAGCCAAAACGAAACACCCGGTGGCCAAGTCTGGAAGTTTTGTATACAAAATGAATCATCCCTGTTTTGGCTACAAAAGTTTTGTTGTTTCGGACCTCCATTTTGTGGTGATCTTACTGTAGTCTCCATTTTGTGTTTGACATCTATTTGAATTCCCCACCTTCAGAGCAGTGAACGGAAGCATGGGCTGATCTGCTGTCAACTGTCTCCTTGCTCCAGATTGGCTCCTTTGGCTCTTGCCACTCCTGACTGACCCCACATTGGCCAGGGGAAAGGTCAAAGAAGGGGCAAGGGTGGGAAGGAGTTCAAGGAGTGATTCATTCATGCATACATCATTCATTCAGATTTAAAGAGGCAGCAGCACCATTCTGCCTTGTTCTGCCTCAGGAGGAGAGAGAGAGAGAGAGAGAGAGAGAGAGAGAGAGAGAGAGAGAGAGAGAGAACTTTGCTTGCCACCATGATGCCATGCCATTGCCCCTATGCTGCCTATTGCCTCCTGCCTTGCCAGCCTGAGCCCAGCCTGCCCACCCAGCCTGCCCCTGCTGGCTAGTGGCTACTAGTGTGGCTACAAGCCTGGGAATTGATTAGAATTAATTCATCTCTGCTGCATTTTTTTGTTGAATCCTGAGAAGAATTCTTTTTTTACCCCCTTGAGAGAATCACTGCCTGCCTGTGCCTGCTGTGTGCCAGCCACGAGCCCCAGCCCCTGTAGCCACTGGCCACCACCCCCTTCCCCACCAGATTTTCTAGTCTTTTGCCCCAGCCCCCCCCCAAATCTGAAGACTGAAGACGGAGAAGAAGAAGTCAAGAAGAAGATTGAAGAAAAAAGAGTAGACTCAGACCAGACCAGACCAGACGAGTGGACAATATTGGACACAATTGTGGCTGAAGCCCTAGACTGAGTGAGAGTACCCCATTTACACACACCCCTCTGGAATTCTGTATTCTTGGTTTTTCATATGAAATTTTCATACGCTACTAGAGAATCTACTCTCAGAACACCTCAGGAACAAAAAAACCCAGTACCCCATGGGTTAGCAACCCATGGGGGTGTTTGGCACCCTATGTGCACTACACCACCACTCGCTCTGGGCCACCACAGTGCCCCCCAAGTGAAGTTATGGGACTCCTACAACCATTATTCCCTAGGGGAAAAAAATCTTAAAGATGTGTAAACTTCATTAATTATTTAAAAATCAGCCCTTTGCCCAATTCCTTTGAAATAGTTGTGGTAGCTTCCTTGCCCCCCATTGGGCACAACCACCCACCACACTCCACTATGGGCCATCCCTTTCCCCCTAATGTGAAGTGATACATTTGCTGGAATCCCCATTATTCCCTATGGGAAAATTCTTAAAGACATTTTTTCTTCAAAAAAATCAGCCCTTTCCCCCAATTCCTGTCGTAAATCTGTTAGCTCGGCTAACCCAAGCCAGTTGCTCTCCCCCTGCCCAGTAAAGAAAATGACCACTTTAAAAAGGTACCTCTTTGCTCAGTTAGCAGGGGAACTACCATGCAGGTTTCAACCCCCAATGTATTTCCACAAGTGCTTCTGCAATTCTTCATGGAATAGCACTAGGTCATTTTCTCTTGATCACTGATCTTTGGACCCAAGCCATCTATAATGAGGGCTGATTCACATAAACATTGGCAAGAAACCCTGTACACAGGGTGAAACATCAGGTTTATGCATCCCCTCCCCTACATGAAAGGCATAATGTAGGGCAGAGCATGTTCTTGTGATCTTTTTTTTTTTTTTAAGAGTAGGAAAGATCATGGGGAGCTGGCTTATATGCAAAAAGATGTACATGTGTAAACTGCGGGGATGTATATCCAGTAATGTTATATGTCCAGGCTAGGCTTCCCACTAAATGTATAGCTGGCAGTTGTCTTTTAGTTTATGAATGTTTCAATTCTAGGGACTATTTAATTGACCTGTGTATGGTGGTAATAGTTTCTTGTATATTTGTTTCTTGTATATTTCTTTTTCTTGTATATTTGTTTCTTGTATATTTGTTTCTGTATAAATCCAGGATGATACTTTGCAGAAGAGTCCACTCAGGTGTTGTCTCCTTCCTGGGCAGCCCTTTGAGCTTCCCAAAACTCCTTCCTGGGAGTTGAGGGCCCTTCAAAATGCTGTGGACTGCAATATGGCTGGCTGCAAGGGGAGGAGGGAGAGGCCAACAACTGGTTGGAACTTCAGTAGCACAACAGATATTCCTGCCAGTCTCCTTCCCTTCCTTCTGTAGCCACTCACACCACACCCCTGATGTTGCCAAGAGTTCTTCAACACTCAGCAAGGACTTTCCAGGAAGCTTTGGGGGCTGTCCAGAGAGGAGACAACATTGCATAGACGCTGTTGCTCTATACAGGGCCACCGAGAACTGCCCCCCCGCACAATTTTTTTCAACCCTAGCCAGGCCCCCTTCCAGCCTGTTGAGCCCCGGTAATTTGTACCAGCTCTGCACCCCCTCGTCAGCCCTGGCTCTATATGTGAGCAATATATATTCAAATGGATTAAGATTGGTGTCAGTGTGCATTGAGAGTCCGCTTGTTTGAAATGCCTGTGAGAAATGTAAACCAAAACCACTGCCACTAGAACAACTGCTTATCCATGTTATCCATTAGTAAGATTACAACAAATTAACTTTGGGTGAGTGTCACATTTCATTTTGGCTGTATTTGAGTGTAAAACGAAAGCGCAATTAAATGGGGCAGAGGTTGGAACTCCATTACATCTGAATGTGTGCAACTGCAGTTTTGTGGCAAAAGTGACCTTTAGTTTGCCTCACCCAACTCCAATTTGAACCTTCAGTTCATAGTAAACTTCACTGCCCCAACCTGAGCTTTGGCGGCATCATTACGTCTGAAAACAGATGGTGCCATAACCACAGTTTTGTTAGCTTTTTGGAGCCACAATAAAAAAGATGGTGGTGCAGACCCACCCGGGCTCTCACCCACTCCATGCCAGCGAAGCTTCTTGCTGGCTGCTTCTCTGAGCACTTGCCCCGCCCCAGCTCCGATTCAACAAAGCAGTTGCCTGGCAAAAGGGACGCCACCTTGTCCCATCCCAAGCTTGTCAGCCCGTCAAATGGCAAAGTTATACAGGGGCATTCCCTCTTCCAACTTTGTCCTTTGTTCCCTGCTCCTGGCAATCAGGAGAGAAAGGGGATGGGATGGCAAGATGGGCACTACAGGATTTGCTCTCTGAAAATGAAGTGACAATGATGTTTGTTCACAAGCACATCCTTTCGATATGGCCACACAGGCTAGGCAACCCCATCAGAGCGCTGGGAGGGAAACATATGGCCGGGAAGGGATCTCTGGGGTTGGGTTTAAAAGGCAACCACAACCAGGGATTATTGAATGTATTTCTTGTACAGTGATGTTGGGGAAGGGGGGGGCATTTCCCTTGAGGGTACCTATGCAGTCCCTAGGCTTACTCATGAAAATTTCATTGCTCCAGTGAATGAATGATTCTTCATATACAATGAGAGATGCTGATCCAGAGTGGACTGCTCACTCATGAGAGTGTAAGGCCATGGGGATACCCCTTCGAAACTCATGAGAAAAATCATCTGTGGAGACAGGGATGTTGGGCAGAATCACTAATAATGTGCAATGACAACCTCCCTTCTCCCACGGACTGCTCTCTCACAAGAGAGTAAGAGTTAGGTCATTGGGGCCGGATGGCAGATGCAGGGATAGGTACCCTTCCAGCAGCTCTCACTGTCTTGGCAACTGCTGCCAAGAAGCGGTCAAAGTTTGTGCCCTCTGCCAACCCATCCACCCATTTGAACATGTCCACTTTTGTTTTTGCCCGGAATGGTGACCTTACTCTCATGGGTTGCTGGAAATCAGGTCTCCCCTCTTCCATGATTTCCTGTGGTGGCAGATCTGCATACCTTGTAATGCCAGTCTGAACCCAGGAATTTTGAATGAGAGTAAAGATCTGTCCCTGCACTGTGTTCCCCCAGTCTGCCCACCCGGCTAGGCTCTGACACATGAAGGGTCAAAAGCATATTTGGATGCATTAAAGACTTCTCAGGTTAGGAGGGGGTTGCAGAGCAAATGTTCTATCATTAATAAGAAAGCAGGGCACACATACAAGCAAGTCCCCCTTTGTTGGGTTAGCTCAACTCCACTCATGAGTGCACAGTCTGATAGAAAATGAAAGGTTTTGATGAGCCTAAGGTCCTCCCCAGTAGACTGGCCCTCTCATGAGAGTGCTATCCACTGGTGGCAAGCAGGGGCAGGTGTGGTTTAGTCTGCATTCACTGCTTTGTTGGGGTGAGCCCTCGCAAGAACATCCTTGGTCACAGCGGACCAGACCCAAAGATCCTTTGCCCTCCTTCATATATATGTATATCCCTTCCCAGGAAGTCAACATGTTCCCTTCCCTTTCCTGAGTAACATGGAAATAGTGCCCCTCCCCAGACCTCCACCACCAGAAATTGTGCTTGTGCAAGGCAGGTTTTCCTCCAGGTCTCTTAGGAGGGTAGTGGTGCAATTGCTGTCAGAGGAAGTGCTGGCATGATATTTAAAGGGATTTAGATGCCCTTTCCCTGCCGAGGCAGACCATTCCAGAAAGGCAAGATTGCTCTTGGCACGACCCCTTCAAGATCATGGCCAATGGCAGCTGCTCTTGTGACATGCTGATGCCTTGCCCACAGTCTGGTAATGCAAGCGCTGCGGAACTTGCTGGAATGCAGTCTTGGCGGACCAGGAAGAGGGAGGGGCTCCCCTGTCTTGAAATTGTAGGTTGCCAGACTGTGGTTGGAGAAACATCTGCAATGCAATTCTCAATTTCAAAAATTAACCATGGGTCCAGCGACCTCCAATTTCACGTTATGTGCAAATGTGGCCTGGGATGTGTCACTTTACCTCCAGAAGGTTTTCCCTACCCAAGTTTTTTATGTTTTCCACTTCCATTTGTCATGTGTCCCTAGCACCTTTTTTTGGTTTCACTGATTTTTCCCTGAAAGCAATTTCAGAGCTTCAGATTTGGGTGTAGATGTATCTTATCAAAAATAGCATGCACAAACCTAATAATTAGAGCCATTTTCATTTCCTAACATTTGCAATTTAGTTTTCCCATTCAGAATTAACAATGTACATGCCCATTATCCTTACCTGAAACTACAGATTCTAGAATTCATTTTATTTCAAGAGAAAATTGTAATGCTCTTAAGGAAAATTATATACAAGTGTTTATTGTTAGCATTGGTGCAGATAATCACAAAGATGGCTTCTGGTCATTGTGAGTTGCTGATGTGAACAGCTTTGTTCACACAAGCATTTTCCCATACAATCCTGTTCCAAATGAGGGTATGCATGTGTAAGTGTGTGTGTGTGTGTGTGTGTGTGTGTGTGTGTGGGAAAGCAGATTTCTAATTTATGAAACAGACCTCAGAATAGTCAAGATGAACATACCTTTCAGAATTAAGACACAGGACCAGAGAAGCAATCCTGGAGTGAATTACATCTATGTAAACCCAATGAATTAATTAGCATGAATTTCTTTGGAGAATTAAACAAAGGATAAGCGAAGGGACAGAGTTGCTGGGAGGAGATTTATTACATGGAAGATAGAAGAAATTACTTTAGGCCAGATTGTGTTCTCGCTTACGCTGGTGTAAATCTGCATTACCTTTATTGACTTTACAATTATTGATTTGTGTTAGTCTGGATTTACAACAAAGGAAATAGGATCTAAACTTGCCTCAGAGTGTGTTACAAACTACTCTCAAAATATAATTGGTCAGCCAGAGGAGAATCTGATGGCACCAAATGAATTGTCTCTCCCTTTCCCTAGCTATGCAATTTTCCTTGTGCCCATTGTAATGTTTTTACTCTTCCCACCAAATCTGTCCACAGTGAGCTTCAGAAATGGTGACAAACCAGCAGAACAGTGACCTTTCCTAATGATTAATATTACAAGACTGCTCGTCTGACAGTATTTTAACTGTTTCTGTTGCTAGAAATTTTACTTGTCAGAAAGCGGACTTTTCTGCTTCTTTCCAAAGAAGTCTTCAGGCTGTTCTAATTTGCTCCCTTCCTGATTTTGCTGAATAAAATCAGACCAATGCCTCATCCCTGTGAATACAATACATACAAAAATGGCTTCTTGGTATCACACACATATTATAGAGCCTAAATGAAAGCAAGTATTGCATAGGTACTGAATCTGGTAGGTTCTTTAGCTTTTTATAATTTTCAGTTTTAATTTGAACCTAATTGTTTTTAATCTGACTTTTAATTTTTTTAAAATTTTATTACTTGTATCTATGTCTATGTTATTGTTGTAAGCTGCCCCGAGCAGCATTGCACTGGAGAGGCGGGGTGTAAATATTAATAATAATAATAATTATTATTATTATAAAAGACCTTGAAGAGCACCTCAACACCATAGGGGCCACCGAAATCACTATCAGCCAATTACAAAAAGCAGCTTTACTGGAAGCAGCCTATATTCTGCGACGATATCTATAATAATAAAAGCAACAACAATGATAATAAAATTCAGCCATCCCAGGAAGGACTCGATGTCTGGATAAAACAAACCAGTCAATAACACCTGTCTGACTGTGTAAACAAGAAATAATAATGCTAGCAAATAAAGGCCCAGGAAGCTGAATATATTTGAAGAAGGTTGTTATGCTGGCTGGTGTCAGGAACACTTTTCCCTACCGTGGAAGTAAGCCAAGGACTAGGAAACAGTGCAGCAGCTAAAGTTGTAAAAGGTCCTGCTTCTTTTACTAGTACCTTCATTTCTCATCTCACAAGAGACAGGTGTCATGGAAGCAGAACAAGTGATGTTGAGGCATCCTCTTTCTGTTATGATCCATTGTAGCAATTTCTGACATTTCAAGGCTAATCTCTATGCTGCCCTCTGTTGTATTCTATCTAGTATACTTTATATTTTCTTGTTGAGAATTTTGTCCCAGTGGGGATCCTGTAGAGTGTGTGGGGGTGTGGGGTGGAGTCAGAAAGGAAAAGGGAGGAAAAGGAGAAGGAGAAAATGGAGTTGTTTCTGAATAAACTCTTAGTTAAATCTATATAAGATTATTTTGTATTTGTGAGAGAAGCAGCTATAAAACATCCTCATAAATGCTGGTGGTAAAGGACATCCATTTGCTGTGCCAAACAATACTGATCATATTTTAAAACCATGCTTATGTTCTTCTTTAAAAATTATTGTTAAGGAGTATGGTGCTTCTTCAGAGATCCCACTCAGAGTATCCCCGCCTCCTGATGTGAGGTGGTGCCAACAAATAGTAGGACCTTTTTGGTCATGGCACCTGGCCTTTGGGATGTCCTCTATCAGTCCACACTTACCAGGCTCCTTCTCTGCTGGCCTTTTGAAAGGATTTGAAGATGATTCTTCTCTCTTCAGCTCTTATGATATGATACTAATGCTGCTTTTGAATTGTGGTGTGCTGATTGTCTTGCTGGTGGAGGTTCTTTGAGGGGTGTTTTTTTAAAAAAAATTATGAGGACTATCTTCACTTGTATATACTTCCACATATGCTCCAATCATCATCTGAGGCCATCTAAGGCCATGGATAGCCCTGCCTTTGATTGTTATCGGTTTTTTGTTGTTATTTTTCTATTGTGAGGCATTTTGATTGCCTTTGGTGGGTGGGGAAAACAAACCTTTTAAAATAAAAAAAACCCCAAATGTTTAGGTTTTTACTTTTTTTTTTGGCCACAATTTCTGCAATTGCAAAGCTTAAATAAAGTTACTTTTGTTGAGTAGCAAATTGATTCCTGCTAGAGCAGAAATAACTTGCAGCCTGGGTCTCTAGAGCAGGGGAGGGGTGAGCAGATAAGAAGCTGCACATTATCTTCCTATTATAATAATGGCTGGCATAGGAACATAGGAAGTTGCCTGCCTTATGTCAAGTCAGACATTGGTTCATGTAGCTCAGTACTGTCTACACTACTGAAGTGTAGTGTATATGCCAGGAATTGAACCTAGGACCTTATGCATGCAAACCAGGTGCTCTACCAGTGAGCTATGGCACCATATGTGTGTACAAACCAGTGCAAGCTTGAACTGGGTTTGAGTTGAACCGGCCTGGTTCAGCTGGTTCAAGCTCAAACTGGATTGACCCTCCAAAAAGGGTCTGAGCTCAACCCGAACTGGGCCCAGTTAGGATAATACCGGTTTGACCACTTCTAGTGCTTGCAAAGGGGAATCCAGTAAGGACTCCCCTTTGCAAGCATCGGGGAAACCCTATGGAGTTGGAAAAGGGTGGGCTCCTTGGGGCTGGCGGTAGCTTCCCTAGGTCCTGCTGGCACTCCTGCCCATCAGCTCAAGGGAACTCTACAGGATTGAAAAGGGGCAGATGCCTTGGAAGCAGTGGCAGGCCACCACTGGCAGCTCCCCTAGCCCCTGCTGGCACTCCCCTCCCATCAACTCTGGAGGGCCTGAACAAGGTCCCTGCTGGCCTGAGCTGATGGAGGGATCACCAGCACACACCCACCACATGCCCCTTTCCAATCTGATAGGGTTTCCCTAGTGCTTTCAAAGGGGAATCCAATAAGGATTCCCCTTTGCAAGCACTAGTACTGGGGGAGAACCATATTAACCGGTTTTATTAACCTTGGTTCTAGATACGAATCGAACCGAGTTCATTAGCCCAGTGGGTTCGGTTCAAGTTTGGTTTGAACTCAAATCGAACCTCCCAGAGCAAACCCCTACAGCCCCATTCCCCAAAGATGGGACTTGCACAATGGGGAGGATCTGAAACTGTGCAGGGAAATGCTATTGAATTTTTAGTCCAATGCCTTAACCACTTGGCTACCACAGTCACCTAAATGCCATCCATATGAATCTGTGCATGCACCAGAACTGTCCAGGAGAATGAAACAGGGCATAAAACTCCATTGAGTCCCATGGCAAACCTCCCATGGATTCAACACACCATAGGCGGATGGCTCATATCCTTTTAGTTAGGAATAAAATCACACATGCTTAAATACTACTGATTTAATGAGATTTAGGTATGCTTTCCTTTTTCTTGATCTATGGTTCTCCTTTATTTTTGTAGTTGACTTGTTACCCTTTGTCTAAGATTATGTTGTTAGGATTTTTTAAGACCGCATTCAGGGATGTGTATTAATTGCTGGTGTACAGTCTTTTTGTGGGGTAATTGATCAGACAGATAGATGGATACAGAGAGGTATAGATGATAAAATAGATCATATATTTAAGCATATAGAATGAGTTCACTGAATTCCTGAATTAACTGTACAGAGCTTACAGTCTGGCCAGCATTAGAGTTTGCTTTACATTCTTTTGGAGTGCAAAAGTATTCTGCTCTGGTAAAGCGGTTGAGGAATTGGATATCTTTAAGCAATCAGTCCACAGTACCAATCTAAATTGACACAAGATAGATTAGAAGCTTGGAAAAGAGTGTTGACCTTTTTGCTAGGCAAAGTACCAGTGCAGTCTCACCTGTTGTAGTCCTGTTTTGTGATACATTTCAAAAAATACTTTGGGAAATGCCAAGAGTTCCATCATTGTTGCCTAGATATTTTTCAGTAAGGTCAATAAAACTGTTGAGAAAAAAAGCTCTGTAAAATTAACTTGACTCTTGTGTGTTGAGTTCCCTATCTGGAGAGTGGCTTCTGTTGCTCTCTCTCTGCTCTCTTTGTTGCAATTCCTCCTTATCATGGCATTTCATTTGATCCACCTCCCTGTTGGCACTCCCTGCAGTTTCTTGTAGAATGAAACCTTACCCCCCGCTGCCACTACCTGACTCCATAGTGACGGTTACTAAATCCCACATCATTGCTGTTTCTAGGCTCTGATTAGTCATTCCCCATTTTGCTGGGACTAAAGAGTAGATGCCAATTTCTTCCCTTAGTGTTCACTAGGATTATTCATATTCAGTAAGTAGCTCTGGCCAATTAATTATTAACTAGCTGACCTGGCGCAGAACATCTGCGCCTCTAGTTCTCCACTCCATGTCTCTCCCCCCATTTTCATTTCGTTCTCCCTCCTTCAGCCCCATTTCATTCTCCTCTCCACCGCTTCTCCTCCCTGCCCACCGGCCAGCCGGTCTGGCCACCGCTTCTCCTCCCCACCTGCTTGGCCATTCTCCTGGCCAGCAGTTTCTTTCTGCCCATCCCCATGGCTAATCGGCAGCTGCTTGTGAACTCTCACGAGACCTGCCACACATGGGATTAGCAATGGGGTACACTATATATATATATATATATATATATATATATATATATATATATATATATTTGTATATATATATATATATATATATATATATATATATATATATATATATATATATATATTTGTATCAGGCCTTTCCCCATTCCTTTCCCTGGAGGCCTCAGTATGGAGAGTTCCTCCTTCTACACAGTGGTTGGTTTTGGGCTCCTTTCTGTGGTCTCCAGCTCTCAGCTTTTCTCCTCCTAGGCCTCATCCATATCCCCTTCCACCATCCTGTAGCCTCGTGTGAATTTGTTTCATGCATGCCTTCCCAATCTTTCCCTGGTTCATTCTCGCTTGTATTTTTGTTGGTTGCCTGAAAAACATATGGGCAACCTTCCTGGGCTTTGACACAACTTCCAGCATCTTCAGTGTCAAGCCACCTGTGGAACAAGTGTCTGTGTCAGGATGATGCTGGGGGTGATCCGGACGTGTCCTCCAGGGATTGGGGGCCTCCTAGTAGTGGATGATTCAAGCATTAGGGGCCTACAGAGATGAGTTTGTGACCCATGTGTAGCCCTCACAGTGACTTGCCTGCATGGTGCGAAAGTTCTGGGCATTATGCAGCATCTGGATAGACTGTAAGGCGGTGCTGCTGGGGAGAAGTCAGTTGTCGTGGTGCACATTATTGGAAGATGCAGTTGGGGGTCCTGGAAGCCAAATTTAGGCTGTTAGGCAATTTATTGAAGTCCAGGACCCCCAAGGTAGAATTCTCTGAAGTGCTACCTGACAGCTAGTCAGGTGGAGCTGAGGGGTCTCAATGTGTGGATGAGACAGTGATGCTAGGAGGTGGGATATACATTTTTTAGGCACTGGGATACATTTTGGGGCAAACAAAACTTGTACAAATCACCACCGCATGCCCGCCACCGCATGCCCACCGCCGCATGCCTGCTGCCACACGCCACCGCCGAATCGCCGCCACCGCCGGCGATCTGCTGCCTGGGGGGCGCTGCTGCGCCCTCACAGGTATGTGGGGGCCGGGGGGGGGCCGGGGGGGCGCCATTTCAGGGCCAGAGCTTGCCCTGGGTGCCGTTTCCCCCCGATACGCCACTGTTGACAGACTTCACAAACTCATCTTCTGCTCATCTCCTATAGACTCTTAAAAACTTTTCAGAGTAATCCTCTGCAGGCATGTTCCTACAGCACAACTTTCTGATTCCCCAACCTGTCTCTCTCTTATCCCAAATCTTTGCATTGGAAGTCAGTCCACTTGGGACGCCTTCCTTCCCAATGTGTGTGGAATCCAGATACTAAAGCTACTGCTGGCTCACCGCAATTTAAACATGTTTACTCAGAAGGAAAGGCCCATGAAAGTTAACAAGACTTAACTTCAGAGCAAATATGTTTAGGATTTGGATGTTGGAAACTAATGCTATAGAAATAGGTGTAAGTGTATGTTTAGGATTGGTTTGTGTCAGAAGTTTTGGTAGTTGGAAGGAAGGAAAGAAGGAAGGAAGGAATTAATTGTTTTCCACTCTGTAATTTCAACCTTAAAATAAGTAGCCTGGAATAAGTTGGGCGGAAATCTGTTGAGAGAGGTGGATGCTGGTGAAGAGAACTCTTTTTCTGGAAGTTCTAGGCTATAATCCACCCCAATGCAATTTAGTCTAGAGCATTTTGGAAAAGGGGGAAAAAGCAGAGAGGGTGGTTTGCAGCCTCTCTCCTGGGCACCAGCTGCAAAAGGCTGCTGAAAGCCAATTTCATGTATGTTTACTCAGAAGTAAGTCCGACTCAGATCAAGCGGATGTGCTCCTGAGGAAGGATGCATGGGATTGTCTAAGTGATTTGAAATTAACCCCACTGATTTCAGATGCACTGACTTCCAAGCCAATATAGCTCCAGATCCTGGTGACCTAAACAAGAGTTTTGCAGTTTATCCTGAAAGTTGCATCCTGTGGAACTCCAAGTGAGTGTGAGTGGTAGTGGTAGGGGGAAGCTCTCCCTCATTTCTCTGTTTCTCTGTCTCCCCCCCATTCTGCGCATGGGCAGAGAGCCCCTTAATGGGCCAAAAGAGGCCAAATCTGTAATTTGGGAGGCAGGCAGATTCAAGGAAAGAGCTCTTGCCGCCTCCCCCACACAGCAGCGGTTGCAAAAAGTGAAAAAAGAGAGATTTAACTGGCACGGCAGGTGCGGGGTAGTGGCAGGGCTCTGGGGAGACCTCCCAGAACATTTGGAGCCCCCCCGGAGAAAGGAGGCCATGGACCTTTTCCCCATGGTCTGTGGCTAAATGAGCCTCTGGGATAACTCACATGCTCTTAAGTGCATGACAGTGGCTGGCCAGGAAGTCCTCCTTCAGTGCTACCTCACATTTGTTCACTCCCCAGTTCCTAGGTGCCACATTAGGGGAAATCTCACTAATGATGCACATAGCCACAACAATGCAAGTGGCATCAACCATGAAGCAACTGGACATCCTTTGGGCATCTTTGCTTCAATGTATCTTTTTTTGTTATACACATGCCAGTGCATGGTGCGTGAGAGACAGGTAAGATGAAGTCATTATTTATCCCCTTGTCTGTATATCTATGATTTGTCTGCATATCATAGACACACATAAGACTTTGCTACAGTAGGGGTTTTGTCAGTAGGGCTGACAAAACTGTGTTTTCTCAACTTTCCTTTAATTAATGCACCAAGCTGCTGGAGCTGGCATCTCGCTTTTGAAAAGCATTTCATATTCAAAATGGTAAAGAATTCTATTGTAGAAACCTTAATAAAATGAAGGTGTTTTTTAAAAAGGAGGAGGAGGAGGAGGAGAAGGAAGGAAGGATCCTCCTAGGTGTATTATGTTAGTAATTCTCAAGCAGTTAGAATTTTAGGATAATATCTCTGGAATCTGCAATTCTGCCTACATGCTGGGGGCCTGTTTTGAGAAGCCTGAGGCAATACATAAGTTAAAAATAGTGCCATGACTCCTGCTGTAAAATATAAAACTTTCCCAACAAATACTACTTGCTAAATAATTGAGGGATATTATTGTAATCTGAACATCTGTATTGTTTCAAGTGAAGACCAAGGGGCTGTGATGCAGTGCATCTCTCCATTCCTTCTTTGGCAGAAGGAATTTATCTTCTGCTAGAGTAAAGACTTAGTCCTAAATGAGGAATAAAATATAGAAGTAAATGCAAAGGAACAACAGTGTGGAGTTACCCATTTGTAAGCAATACCGTATACATTGCTTTATAAATAATACACGCTATATATCATCCTCTTTGTGACACACCGTGATAACTGAGGATAAATTATTTTCTCCTGAGCACATTCCTGTGGAATACTTTATGTCTTTTGCAAGTTGTTTACCTCACTAAGAAAGTCAGTTTCTCCTCCAAAATAAAACATGAGCCAAAGTAGACTTTAGTTCTTTCTGTCTAAAATATCACACCAGGCAAATAGCAGGATTATGGTCTGACAAGGGGTTTCCATATGCAGAAATGTGAATCATCCTCTTTGTACATGCAAGATGCTGGATTTATCTCCTTCTGAATCCATCAAGTGTATGGTATGGCTCTAGTCCAGAAATCTATGGATGCAACTTTCTCTTTTTGAGGAGGAGGAGGAGGAGGAGGAGTGCTGCCCAACATCATGTCTCTAGTCAATCTTCTATTTGCCGAGAGGAATAAGGTATCTGAGGAACTACTACAGTGCATTAGAGGTGTTAGGATAATTATCTAAGTCATTCTAACTGCAGATAATCATTTTCATTTTGCATCCAAAGGTATTAGACAGTGTTTGATTTCATGACTCTAGTCTGCAGCTCTTGTAAATTTCAGACTTGGGAAATGATGTAAAAGATTAATTTTATATGCCACTATCAACAGTGGCCAAAGGAGGAAACTATAAGATAACAAGATCACTCACATGACGAGCCCCCTGGTTTTGTACCTGGGCTAATAGTGAGGAAGAAGTGTGTGAGTGTGCCCTTTACCCCACTCCCCAGTTGTGTGGCTGCTTGGGATGCCCACAGCCCAAGCAGCCACAGAGCTGGGCATCAAGAGCACCTAGCAGTGGAGAAATCCCCCAATGCGCTTCACTCCTCACATGGTGCATTGTGGGATGCCGGAGGACTTCCTCCTCCAGATCCCTGTTTCGCCACTTGCCGCCCTGTTCCTCATGTGGGCACATGAGCAGCAGAGGGATGGGGAGTGGCAGAATCATCTGTAGTGAGGCAGGTAGGAGCCTGCCTCTCTGCCAGCCCACCCCAATGCCCCATTTAATTGTCACGTGAACGACTTTAATATTCCAGACCTTCAAGCCTTTTGAAAATAAACAAGGCCAGTGAAGGTCATAAGACAAGGCCTGATCCTGAACTTGGCCTGAAAATGAGTGAGCTACAGGGAAGGACTCAATTTGCTGTAAGTGCCACAGCTTCACTTCATCTTGCCGGTTTCATCTTGTTTTGTCTTGCTCAGAGGACTTTTGTGTACTGTCTCTTTAAGAGCCAAGACCAGGCAGCCCAGGATGAGATAGAGAGTTGGCCTATCTACCTACCAACCAACTTACCAACCTACCATCTGAAATGTGTATGCCTAGGTGGTGTACATAATTTAAAATACAACAAATGTAAAAACAGAATCCAAACAATTAAAACAATTTTACCAAATAAAAACAATCAGTTGAAAATTAATTTTAACTAAAAGGCTGAGAAAACAGTCCTTTCTTGAGGGTCTTTTAAAAAGCAATCAGAGATGCTCTTATTTTGATAGGCAGCATATTCCAGAGCCCCAGGGCAGCCACAGAGAAGGCCCAGTGCTGAGTTGCCACCAAAGGAGCTGGTGGCAACTGTAACCAAACCTCCCCAGATGATCTTAATAGTTAGCAGAGTTCATGACAAAGGAGGTGCTCTCTTAAGTACCCTGTGAGAACTAAACGGTGAGAGAACTGGGAGAACAGTTGAAGTTTTGCAACAGAAGTCTGTATAAGCGGTTGGATTTGAATAATTTCATTAGAGGCATGAACGGCCCAGATGGACTAGAAATGAAAGACTGTCCTCAGATAAGTTATCTTTTGGTTTTGGATTTTTTTTTAATTTTTATTTTTTTTTTTACTCTGGGGTTTCCCAGTGATTATAGATAATGAATAGTTAAGTTATTAGAAGTCTAGAATGTGTGCTAGTTTCCCTATAAAACAATGAGGACTGTTCTCCACTGACCTAATTAAGGTCAACCAGTTAGACAGAGTAGATGAATGAAATGAGATTTGAAGCCCAGTCTCCCAGATCCAGTCCAAGATTATAGCCACTGGTGAACAGTTACCTCACAATTTAAATTGCCAATGATATTGAAACGAAGGGTGTTTCTTCTTCCTTTTAAAATGACCCAATTAAACTATAGTGCTTGGGCTACATATGGATGTACCTTGAAATCAGGAATTGATTCTTTATTTTACCCCTGCTAACCTGGCAAAGCAACACCTTTTAATATGGTGATTCCTTTTATTTAGCAGGGGGAGAGTAACTGGCCCTATCCACTCCCAACACAGTACCTCCAGTGACTGTTGCTGGTGTCTATCTTATGTTTCTTTTTAGATTGTGAGGTCTTTGGGGATAGGGATCCATCTTATTTATTTATATTTCTCTGTGTAAACTGCCCTGAGCCATTTTTGGAAGGGCGGTATAGAAATCGAATGAATGAATGAATGGTTTTTTTCAACCAGCTTAGATCTAGGATCTACCCACCTTTGCAACCCATGTAATAAACCTTCTAATGAATGAAAACCCTTTCTGTACTCTGTATTGCCACTCCCTTCTGTTTCCAGTAGGCTGTCCTCTTTTTAAAAAACCTTTTAAAAATGCAACACAAAGAATATGTCACTTGAGAATTCATTTGGTGCCTTCTTTGTCTAATAATAATAATAATAATAATAACAACAACAACAACAACAACAACAACAAACATTTTAATAAATCCATGGGAGGAGGAGGTGGAGGGCTATACCTTGTGATGCAACAGCAGTTAGCCAATCAGTCCTTCACACAGCTGGTTGATGCATAAAGAGGAAGGCCACCTTCAGACGAAATGTGGAACCACACCCTGCTCTCCCATCTGCTTCCAGTCGTTTGGGAGAGCTGGCTCTCTGCAGGCAGTGAGACTGCAGAGACGTGGGGGAGCTGGCTGTATGGACTTCCTTCTTGACTAAAGGACAGCCCGCACAGCCAATTGGGCCAGAGTGAGAGGGGAGCTTCCTCCCTCAACTCCAGTTCCATGGAGCCCAAACTGCAGTGCCAGCATTCAGATGTAACGCTGGTGCCACAGAACTGGAGGTAAGGGCAGCGATACTGCACTCTAACCAAAGGTTCAGAGTGCAGCTTGGGAAGGGAAACCGTGTGTCCCTTCTTGCCCTTAACTCTGGTTTCATCAGTTTGGTTTGGGAAACTGGAGGTGAAGTGATCTCCGATTTCCTAGTTCATCTGAATTCAGTGGAAGAGTTGGTTTCCCCTAAGGTTGATCTTGAAGGGAAATATGTATATACATGTAGCATGCTTTCTTACCAATCAGGTTTGGATGCAAGATGGAAGTGGAGTTGTACTTAGGGATGCATTTATCTCTATTAACTAAGCCTGTGCTGACATTTCATTTGGTTGTCATTTGCTATTAAAATGAAAGGAATGTTAATGTTGACATCCTGAATTTTGTTTTTAGCAAAGTATTTATTCAGTTGTCCCAAACTCTGTTGAAACAAAGCGGTATTTGTCCTCTGAAGCCCAGTTTCCTGCTTCCTAGTGAATCTAGTTACTTGCATAATGTTACAACCAGATCCCTTCCCATTAGTGAAACTGTTGCTTTCCCTTGGGTTCCAATTCTGTTTTTCTAGGAATTCTTAGATTCTTGAAATAGTTTCAGCAAAATTCCTTTATGAGATGAAATTCGTGCTCCACAAGTTTACCCAATGCAACAATTTTGGAGATATTTTGAGAAGCGTGTTCAAAATGCAGTCAGGGGAAAAAATCAATTTCTAAAACCCCTTTTCACTTTAAAAAATAAATGTGGTAAGAGGCCACAAAAATGCTTTCCTTAGCCAATAAGTAAGAAGGTGTTTTTTTAAAGCTCTTGAGACTTTCTGGGAATCAAACTATTCCATCTCAACACTGAATTTGTTGGAGTAATCCTAGTTCTCTTAGTTCCTATGGAATAAAACCAGTTCTGAATGATCTGACATAGCTAGAAAGAAATTATGAGAGATTATAACAAAAAGGGAAGAGAAAGTGGTTTTTGTTTCCCAGCTCATTAAAACTTCTGACCAATGGGTTATCTTCACAGTCTCACTCTCACAGTTGGGTATTTCCTTAAAGAAAATCTCCTTTTTAGCTAATAGCTCCTTGTTCTCCGCAGGTTTAATTAGTGCCTACAATAACTCCTGATGGGAAATGGGAAGTGCATGCATGCATCTGGTGCCTGAAATGGGGGGAAACTTATGAATATTTTTGATAGGAATATAGAAAAGGAGCCCAACATAATCTTTACATTTGAATAGGTGGAAACACTTAGAACCTTTATAGGACGTTGATGCTAGTAATCTTTCCAAAGTACATTAGGATTATATATCTTTTCTCTCTTTCTTGAAATAATATTAAGGGAATTTAGTGAGAACATATCTACTAGGCCTGTGCAATTATTTGGCTTTGATTGCTAAAGCCGAATATTGCACATAGGCCCACTAGCACTGCTTGAGCTCTATAGAGAAAGTGCTGGAACGAACTATACTTCCCAGCTCTCCCTGTGTGCTTTCCAGGATGGCTCTAGAATGCAGTCGGGAACTGAAGCGGCCCTGGAAACTGATAAGGAGCTAGTGACCAGGTCCTTCCCTGAGGTGTGTGTTGAGAATGTTCTCCTTCATGCAGTGCCAGTGCTCTGTGCATATTGTTGAGCTTTGGTTGTTCAGAGCCAAATAATTGACAGGTCCAATATCCATTGCTGTAATTTAGACTTTGCATTGATTCCAGTAGCCTTTGGATCAGGTCCTGCTTGACTAAGGACAGCTCTAAATCCATATTAGTCTGCATGTCACAAGCAGAATGGGAAAGAAGCACATAGACACATCATGTTAGTTTTTAGTAGGGGTGCCTCCAGATTCTACTTCATGCCATATTTGAAGGTTTAAGAGCCTGCACCTATGGACTAGAGGGACAGGATACTGAATACCAAGCACTTGATATTTTGACCCATAATTCTTCCCAAAGTTTTCAAACTCTTCAGTGGCTGTGCTACACTTGTTCAGAAGGCTCTAGGCACTGATGTGCTATGAGCCAATGATGTCATCAGCATTATTGCCACTAGCAAACCTCTGCACAGGCCTAGCATAGCCCAAGCATGACCACCAATGGCTTACCCATGCAAGGCAGAGGACCTCAAGCACTAGTCCAGCCTAGTTATGCCTTACAGGCATTACAAGCCCCAAGGCCTCCTCTGGATATTTTGGGCTAGGGCACATACTTCCCAGGTTGTTTGATCCAAGACAAGAATATGCTACTAATAAACAAATGGCTGGATTCCTCTGCAGAATTTTTGGGAAGTATAAATCATGAGGACACTTGCCCTAGCTGTGATGCCTTCTACATAATGAACTCTGCCTTTTAGGCAAAGTAATCTTATTTTATACTCCTTGAAATAGTCCTTTCTGGATAGTTTGAGTTACTGGGATTGATTAAATACTTTAAATTATTGTGTTACCTGATTTGAAAATTATAACAGAAAATACTCAGATTCTCCAGAGTAGCCTGAAATCAAATGTCAATCCTTTTATTCATAACATGCATAAGACAATGCCTGCCTGTAAGTGAAACTACTGATTCATTTATTGGGTTGTTACTTTCTTTATTGGACTCAACTACACAATTAATTTTCCTGTGTCCTGTTCATTCTGTTGCAGTAAGACATCCCTGTGAAAACCTAGCCATTCAAGGTCCTGATTCACATGTATGTACTACTAAAATTTTTATTTTCTCTTAAGATAATTCTTTCCCAATCTTCAAAGAACTCCTTCGTAGGTTCCTTGGTCCTCTGCCATGTCTTTCAGCATTTTGTAAAGGAAATCAGTAGTTTAGAAGACATACCAGCTGTCAAAATCCATGTGCTTTTGTATACAATCAGAAGCACATGGCTGAAGAATGACGTCATGGCAATCACGTGGGTGCTAACACCATGGGAGCTGTCAGAAGGTCTTTATGTCCCAGGAAATGGTCAAAGGAGGGGCTTATGTCATAGAAAATGGTCAAAACCAGGGGTACACACTCACCCTGGAATTTCACACACACACCCAACCTACCACCCCACCCTAGAATATACCTAGTCATGTCCTGAAGGTGGGCATGCAAACACACCTTACCACCCTGAACCAATAGGAACAGATTTCAGGGCCTGGAAAGGTCTGACTGCGCAGGCATGATAATGAGTCAGAGGCCATTTTGTGTAATGTTATTGGCCAAAACAGGGGTCATGTGTCCCCTCTACGAACAAGTCCGACCACCCAGGGTCAGCAGGAATAGCCCATGTTTCTCTGATCCATAATTTTGCAGATTCACTGTTTGTGTGATCATGGGGTCCCCTGAGAGATCATTGGAGTCAGCTGTACCACTGTCCGTTGTAAAACCCAGCCCAAGAAAGTGTTCTATTAGCACAGGTTCTGATGATGAGAAGTTTCCACCAGAGCCCACCAGTTTCCTGTCTTCTCATAAATATGCACACACACACTTTTTCTTTTTTAAAGCAAGCATTTTTTTCTCTCTGTCTCACAGTATAAACATTTCTGGGATATATCCTTAGGTTGCAATCCTATGCACACAACAGTTACCCGGAAGTAAACCCCCATGAATTCATTAAAGCTTTATTTGGAAACTGTACAGAATGGTTGCAATCAGGGCTGCTATGATTTAAACCATGATTTATATTACAATTGAAATCACTAGTCAAGAAGATTCTATTTAATCACCATTTTCTAGTAAAAGTACATTCTTGTTGTCTAATATAACCTTAATACGTATTCAGAGATATAATGTGTATTCAGAGACCATAATGCTGTTTCATTCGGGCAACCAGGCCTTGCATTTTCTTTGTTGCACACATGCCTGGTACCCACAGGTACGGGAACTTCATTAAAATATTCCCAAGTGAGTAAAAATATTCTCTTTTAAGCGTGCTGCCATGATAAGTGTTTCTCTTCTAGAATGGAGGATATACTTGGAAAAGGTTTCCTCCATGTTCCTGCTCCTTGCTCAGATCTGTTCCATACCCCCAAATCCTCTAGTCATTCTTTGGCCTGCTTTAGGCCAATTCAGACATTATGCTGTACAAGTGCACACAAGTTGGTGTGAATTACTGTACCTGGGTTCATTTTAAAATTGAACCAGGATACAGGCCCATCAAATACATGGTACAGATAGGAAGCATACCTGTGTACAGCATAACATGTGAATGACAGTACCTGTGCACAGATTTGTACCTGTGTGTACACTCATTGTACAAGTGTTGAACATAATGTGTGAATGGACCTAATGTCTTTGCACTTATAGAGAGAGGGGCGAGAGCTTGACTGTATGTGTGTGCATGTATGCTGCATATACACCACCTGCAGAATAGGATTGATCTGGTCTGTTATCGCTCATCCCATAGTCTGCTGTTAACAAGTTCATAGAATATAATTATGAGTTATGATTAACATTCATGATGATATTTTTGATCTATGTTCTTTTTAAAAATAATAAACAATTTAAATTTAAAAATTTGATTATTTTTATTTTTATTTTTAAAAAAGCATTGGTTTCTATCAACCCTGGCTGCAATTCTATGCAACATTTACTTTATCAGATTTGAAAATTAAGCCATATAGATCACAGACCTGACAAAGAATTTATGCTGAAGATCTCTCCTTTCAATACTACTATTAGTCACCAAAGTTTAAAAAACAAAATACCCAACCAACAGCAAACAAAAGTCTGCTATAAGGACTATAGAGAGAGAGCTACTTGACTATTTTAGACTTGCCTGGTTTCCAAGCAGTGCCCATTAGATTGTTCATAAATAGAAGGCAAGAATCTCAGAATTCTTAAAAATTAAAGTCATGTTATTTTAAAAAAGAAATATGCAACATGACCTCCCTCTCTGCCCAATTCTGCTCTGAAATCTGGATCACCAACCCAGAGCAAGAAATTTCTGCATGAAAGACACCTGTCCATTCACACAGTCCCATTTGAGTTTCGATATTGCCCAAGGGTGGAGCAGTGGAAACCATTTTTCCCTTTCTTTAATCCATTACAGAAATTTCTGTGCATGTGCATTCACACACTGGCATGGATTTGTCATCTTAATCTAAACCATATAGTGGCATTGCACATGATACTGAGATTATACAGAGAACTCTGTAGATGACTGAGGACAGTGGAGAGTTGAAGTTAAGCCCTCAACCCAAATGTTTTTCTAGATAAATTGGTGCATTATGGCTGGTGATGAATTGACCTTCCTTGGTTATGCTCATCACTGGGCTCTGAAATCCACATGAATGTCTTCAAAACCTGGAAAACGAAGGAAAAGCCCAGTTATTACTCAAGCCAGACCCTGTCATTGTCTGTAGCGCTATGAGAGTCTGACCCCCCCCCCAATAACTCCAATGAACCTCTAAATCTCTCCCCATCCACCTGCCTGTCTCCAGATCCACTTCTGCTCTTCCCAGCCATCTATCCATCTGATTCCACCAAACCTATTTCTCCCTTCCTTGCCAGCTACTCTTGCTAGCTTACCTTGTGTGGTGTTTCTTGAGGGGTGAGAGGGAGGGAGAGAGGTATTTCTTCCCCTCTCCCCACTCTTGTGCTTGGCGTGCCCCTGCAGCTGCAAGAAAGGCACCAGGAGTCTTGGAAAATATTTTCTCAACACTCCTACATGTAGCTCACAGCTGTGAGGGAAGCCTCATTCTTCTCACTGCCACTTCTGGAGCAGCAGCAAGTTGAGTGAATATGTAGATAGGAAGGTGAGGTGGAGGGATGAAAGCAGGGCAGGATAAGTAGACTTCTTTTCAGTCTGAGCTAGAGGAGATGCCTCAAGGTCATCATGCTCACCTTGTATTTGAACGAGCATTAATAAGGTGCCAGGATCCAAGTTTCTGAATCACATCTTACAAAAGTTGGCTCATATACAATATAACCTTTAGATTACTACTGTCTTCAAAAACAAATTGCTTATTGCATTTTTCTAGGATTCTAGTATTAGGGATGTGCAAATCGATTCAAATAGGATTTGACTGAAATCTGGGTGAGTCACGTGATTAAAATTTGAATCGAATTACCCTTTAAAAGGGCAATTCAATTTGAATTCACATCAGATTTTTGAAATTTGATTTGAATTTGATTCAAGAGCCCTTTACCACCTTTTAAAAACCTTTCAGCCCCCCAATTGGTTTTAAGAGGCTCCAAAACTGGGTTGAATCCAGGGGCGTAACTATAATAGGGCAAGTGGAGACAGATGTCTGGGGGCTCACTGCCTTGGAAGAAGCCCCCCCAGAGGCAAGTCATATGACTGACTCCCCCAGCTGCGCACCCGCCCGGGCTTCCTTCAATTGTATTCATCCTCCAAAATTGATGTGAGTGTTAAGACCTGGAGCTACCAGAACAGCATGTCTTTCTCTAGTACCATTAAATGGCTTGCATCGTCTACAATTTACAAAACCTTAAAAAAAATAATTTAGGATGTTCTATTGTGGCGTGCACACACACACACACACACACACACACACACACACACACATATATATTTTACTATGCTTTTTGTTACCACTATTCAGCCTCATTTAAGATTTCTTTACTTCATGAGCTGAGCTTCAGTGAGGGGGAGCATTTTAAAATCTTGACTCTGGGCCCACTCCAATCTTGCTACGCCCCTGGTTGAATCTATTTGAATTTGATTTGAATTTGAAACAAATTTTCAGAATTCAATTTGAATTTGAAACGAATCAAAAAATTCATTTCAAGCACATCTCTATCCAGTATTTGCACTCTAGGCATGGACAAGCTACGGCAGTAGCATTCATGAACTATTCATATTAAGTAGGCCTTTGTTTCTTCTAAATGTTGCTTATTTTAGCTAACTCAGTGGTGTTACTTATGCTGACAGTGTATGCAAAGAGATCTAAATAGGCTTCCCAGGCAAATGCTTAAAAAGTGGGTTCCTGACTACAAAAACTGCAGATTTACTTAAAGCACTCTATTTTAAATGAGTACAACCTAATGCTAATGCTGATGGACTGAAAGAAGATTTACAGTTCTTCTAACTGTAATGACTGTACTGATGAGGCTGCAAGAATAAGGCATACTTGTTTAATCAAAGCACTACTTTTATTCACTAAGTCTTCAGTCATCATTTGTATGCACAGTGACCCATTTGATGTGAGTATGGACACGCAAAATAGCCCAAAGGACACCTACATCATAGCAGTACCTAATTTCCATTATTTCTTCATTGTTCATGATGGCACTGCACAGCCTTCATAGGCAATCCAGTGAAAGACTGGGAAGAGTGTGTTGACCTAAGAGCAGTGTTTCCACTCAATCCCTCTCTTACCCATATTTCACACATACACAATACCATGTATTTAATTTTGGGGTATTACTAGGACCCCAAAATGCAATTGGTCGACGTATTAGTCAAATAAAAGTAGAATCTTCACATAAAGGCCAAATTCAGAAAAATAGAAAACCAGAGGTTCCTTCATCTCAAATCTCTGAAGCCACACATACAAATTCAGCAAATCAGAGTTAAGGGTGAAAGGGGACCTGCAGTTTCCTTCACCAAACTCCACTGAACCTTCAGTCACAGAAAAGATTCACTGCCCTTAATTCCAGTTTTGCAGTGCCAGCATTACCTCTGAACATTGGCACCACAGTTTGGACCCCACAGAACTGGAGTTGAGGGAGGAAGTTCCTCCCTCCTTCACTCTGGCCTAATTGGCTCTGCGGGCTATCCTCTGTCAAGAAAGAAACTTGCAAAGCCATCACTGCTGCCTCTATGCAGTCTTGTTGACTGCAGAGAGGCAGCTTTCCCTGTCATCCGAATGCAGACGGGAGAGTGGGGAAAGGGGTGTGAAACCATGGGTCCATAGAACCCGCAGTTCTGCATTACGTTTGAACTGGGCCAAAGAGTATTCTCACAATGATGACCTGAGGAAAAATAATAAAGGGCCAGTTGCCCTACCAATCACTCCAATCTGGATAAACCGTTCCTTGGGAAGAACTCTTAAATTTTCTTTCAGAGTTCACTCAGTTCCAATCCTACTTCTCTTCACATCTTATCTGGACAGAATTGACTACACATAAGCCTTTCCTTACCTTTCAGTCCTACATATTAATTTGTAGTTGTGCAATGTATAACTCTTCACATACCTTCTATGTGGTTTGTATGCATTTTTCTTTTCTGAGGTGGACTGCAGTTTTCTATTCCACTTACACATTCACTGCTGTTATCAGTGAACTCCCTGTCAGCTGTTCTCCATCCTGCATCAATATACTGACCTTACAGAATGGTGACTTGGATGTAAATGTCTTCATTCTAGAAAAGGAGAAACAGAACAATAGTTTCACCTAATCCTACAGCTATTTTGTGCTGTAGTGTGAACAAGTAGTTTCACCCATCCTAAAGGAAACAGAAGTGCTTGCTGAATGAATGAATGAATTTTATTTAGTCTATAACCAGTTCTAATACATAAATTCAAACCATGATTCACAATATAGTGCCCAAATTCATACATAACACAAAACCAGGGGTTGGCGAACTCGTGGTTTCAATGTTAAACTGTAAATTGCACCGCAGACTTTTGTCCAACCATGGCCCGCCAACATCTGGTTCCAGGAGAGGGAGTTCCTCCCTGCTTTTTGGCTGCCAAGGCAGATCCCAGGCACCCATATGCTGTTCATGTCGCCAGACTCAGGGTATGGCATCAACAGAGCATCCAGCTGGCTGCCATTGGCCGTCATTCTAAAGGGGGCATGCTGATCCCCCTTGGCTCTCTCTGGAGTTGGTAGAGCAGCTGTTGGTAGCAGCTGGGGTTGGTAGAGAGGCTGCCGGGGCTCTCTCTGGCTTTGTCGGCTGGCTTCCTTGGGCTAATGACAGCTTAACCTCCCTGCTTGAATCACCTCTCAGAAGCCTCGTCAGAATGCTCCAGGGTGTGCTCGTATACATGCAGAGTCCAATTTATGGCTTCCTCAAAGACCTGTTTATCTTCCTCACACCTTTCTTCCTCTCTCATGTCTAGCTCATGCAGCACATCACCGGTGACATGGTAGCTTTCTGTGGGCTGCGTGACAAGGTGCTTTGCGAGCTGGAGGACGTCAACAAACCTCCTGATGCATATCTGGACTATGCACTTGCCATTGGTCATCGGCCTCCATGGGCAAGGAAGCATGGGTGTTGGCTGCTCGACGGGCACTGGCATGTTGGGCATGGCTGGCATCGCTGGTTGTTCCAGTGCTGGTAGTGACTGGTCAGGATTCTCTATCTCTGGTGCTGCTGCAGGGAGAGGGAGAGCTGCATAAAGATTTAGGTGTGAGAAATCCTGTGGCATTACCTGCCTAGGTGCGCTGTGGGGTTAGGGAGCTCTCTCCCCTCCCCCGCCAATGGGACATGTCTCATCCCTGGCCTACCATTTCCCTCCATCCAGCTTCTGCACCTGATACCCTCTCCCTGTGCCATTCACCGCATATAGGAAAGTGCTTTTTTGGAGGCTAGATCATGCACCCTGCACACGCACCCCTCTGTTCCAGTCATGCACCTCACCCCCCTCATAACCCTCCTAAACATGGGACTAGCACACCCACCCCACCACCATCTACAGGCATCACACCACAATGCACCACGCACACCCCAGAATGCCAAGCATCACCTCCACCCCAATAGCATCCATTGGCAACACATGACAGCACCCCACCTCTCCCGACAACACCAACCACCACTTCCATCCTGCTATAAGCAACAGGCACCAAACCACTCTACCCAGCCCCCACCCACCCCAAGCACAGCACAACCCATTGCAGCACACCTTACTCACTTGGCCAATCCACTCAACTTGATCCCTGTGGGTGTGCTGGTGGAGACTTGCACCTTTAGCCACCACTCCACAGCCCGGTGGTACCCAGGCTGTTGTTGCAATCCCTGCGCCAGACACAAAACCAGGTGGGGTGTCGTGAACATCCTCTCAAAACGGTCTTCTCCCAGGTCTTAGTCCTGGGGGCTGCCAATCCAAGTCCTCCTGCCCTCTCAAGGATCCCACAGTCTGGCAGAGAGGCCTGGCTCAACCTCCTCAAAGAGGTTGGTCAGTGAGAGTGGTTGCAAGGTAGGGATGTGCGAAACATTTCGGATACAAAATGTTTTGTACCCAAAAGAGCCTGTTTCAGGTGTTTTGTAGACAAAACAAAACACCCATTTTCCAGATCCAAAAGTTTTGTATACAAAACAAAACGTCCGTTTCGGCTACAAAACATTTTGTTGTTTCGGACCTCCATTTTGTGGTGATCTCTGAGTCAGTCTCCATTTTGCGTTTGACATCTCTTTGAATTTCCCAGCCTTCCAGCCTTCTGATTGGTGACCTAAATCATGGGCTGACCTGCTGACAATTCCCTCCTTGTTCCGCATTGGCTCTTTTGCTTCTTCCCACTCTTTACTGACCCCACATTGGCCAGGGGAAGGATTGCCAACCCATGGGGTGCTGGGTTCTGTTGATTCTGTGGTGTTCTGAGTGTAGATTTTCTGGTAGCATATGAGAGTGGATTCTTGTTTTTCACTGAAAATCTCACATGCTACGAGAGAATCTACAATGAACACCTCAGAAACAACAAAACCCAGTATCCCATGGGCTTGTGGGTATGGAGTGGTTGGCACCCTATGTGCACTACACAACCACTCACTCTGGGAAACCCAAGTGCCCCCCTAGTGGAATTATGGGGCTGCTGAAACCTAAACCTCCATTATTCCTTATGGGAGAAATCTTAGACACATAAACTTCATCAAATCACAAAAGATCAGCCCTTTGCCCAGTTTCTTTGAAATAATTCTGGAAGTTTCCTTGCCCCCATTGGGCACTACCACCCACCACACTCCACTCTGGGTCATCCCTTTCCCCTTGATTTGAAGTGATACATTTGCTGGAATCACCATTATTCCCTATGGGAAAATTCTTAAAGATGTGTAAACTTTAAAAATTCACAAAAAAATCAGCCTTTTGCCTAATTCCTTTGAAATTTGGCTGCTAGCTTCCACCCATTGGATGCTACCACCACCACCCACTCTTTTTGCCCTGGGACCCTTTTTAAAAATCCAAATCGATTCGGATTTGGATTCGGAAAATTCGGCTACAAAACAAAACAGGGCTGATTCAGATTCAGAAAATTTGGGTACAAAACAAAATGGGGGTGCTTCGATTAGGATACAAATCGAAACAAGAAATTTCCAATATGCACACCCTTAGTTGCAGGTCCCCTATCTGGATCTTGTTGCCTTCTGCAACAAGGTCCACAGCTTGTGGTGTGCCTCCTCTGTCCATTTACATGGTGGGATTGTTTGTGCAAAAACACAACTTGAGGTGTAGCTACTTAATTTTCCTGCCGGTGCCCAACTTTCTTTGTCGCAGAAGCACAGCATTAGTCTGTGGGTGACATGTTTAAATAGCACATAGGTAAATGGTTCTATGCGAACTGCATAACTGATATTGGAACACATAGTAGCCTGCTGAGATACTTGTAAGTCAGCAAAATGTCCAAAATCACATTAAACCTCTTCATTTCTAAATATGAACATAGGTGTGGACAGAGGTAAGGAACAGACTACAGATGCCACAAAGACATATCAACTTGCATAAGGAGACTGTATTGCTGGATTTTGCTTCCACTGTATTTCTTAGCGGGGAAGACTCTTTGGAGGATTTTTTTTTTTCTGGTAATAGGTCCCAGTTTCTCAAACACAGCTTATTGCCTTTCTTTGACACTCTGGTTTATATTGGTAGCTCTCCTTCCTCTTGCAGACATATGCAACTTTTATTATATAATAATAATAATATTTATTTATTTATTTATTTACACAGTCAGACAGGTGTTATTGACTGGTTTGTTTTATCCAGACATCGAGTCCTTCCCAAGGACCTGGGATGCCAGAATTTTATTGTCAATGTTGTTGCTGTTGTTATAGATATCGTTGCAGAATATAGGCTGTTCCCAGTAAAGCTGCTTTTTGTAATTGGCTGATGGTGATTTCTGTGGCCCCTATGGTGTTGAGGTGCTCTTCAAGGTCTTTTGGGACTGCACCCAGGGTGCCAATTACCACTGGGATTATTTTGGTCTTTTTCTGCCACAGCCTTTCAATTTCAATTTGTAGATCTTTGTATTTGGTGATTTTTTCTATTTCTTTTTCTTCTATTCTGCTATCCCCTGGTTTTGCTATGTCGATTATTTTGACTTGTTTTTCTTTCTTCTCAACTACAGTTATATCTGGTGTATTGTGTGGCACATGTTTGTCTGTTTGTAGTCGAAAGTCCCATAATATTTTTACATCTTCATTTTCTTCAACTTTTTCAGCTGTATGGTCCCACCAATTTTTGGCTGCAGGTAGCTTGTATTTTTGCAGATGTTCCAGTGTATCATCCCTGCTACTTTGTCATGCCTCTGTTTGTATTCAGTCTGTGCGATCTTTTTACAACAGCTGATTAGGTGGTCCACGGCTTCATCTGCTTCTTTACAAAGGTGGCACTTGCTGTTTGTGGTTGATTTTTTGACTTTTGCTCTTATTGCATTTGTTCTTAGTGCCTGTTCTTGTGCAGCCAGTATTAAACCCTCTGTTTCTTTCTTCAAGTTGCCATTCTTAAGCCATTGCCAGGTCTTGGTGATGTCTGATTTTCCACTTATATTGTGCAAATATTGACCATGCAGTGGCTTCTTTTTCCATTTTTCTGCTCGGTTCTTGACTTTTTCTTTCTTGTAGGCCTGCTTTGTTTCATTGGTGTTGAATAGTTTCTCGTTATTGACCATTTGAAGTGCATCTTCTTCACTGTCCCTTATATATTCTTCAAGGCCTCTTTTCTCCTCCTCTACTGTTTGATGGACTTGCAGCATTCCTCTTCCACCTGAGCTGCGAGGGAGGTATAGCCTATCTACATCACTGTGGGGGTTATTATTATTTCTTGTTTACACAGTCAGACAGGTGTTATTGACTGGTTTGTTTTATCCAGACATTGAGTCCTTCCCAAGGACCTGGGATGGCTAAATTTTATTGTCAATTGTTATAGATGTCGTCGCAGAATATAGGCTGTTCCCAGTAAAGCTGCTTTTTGTAATTGGCTGGTGGTGATTTCTGTGGTCCCTATGGTGTTGAGGTGCTCTTCAAGGTCTTTTGGAACTGCACCCAGGGCGCCAATTATTATTATCATCTTGTTTACACAGTCAGACAGGTGTTATTGACTGGTTTGTTTTATCCAGACATTGAGTCCTTCCCAAGGACCTGGGATGGCTGAATTTTATTGTCAATTGTTATAGATATTGTCGCAGAATATAGGCTGTTCCCAGTAAAGCTGCTATTATTATTATTATTATTATTATTATTATTATTATTATTATTAACATTTAATATCCTGCTCTTCCTCCAAGGACCCAAGAGCAGATTACTACATACTTGAGTTTCTCCTCACAACATCCCTGTGAAGTAGGTTAGGCTGAGAGAGAAGTGACTGGCCCAGAGTCACCCAGCAAGTATCATGGCTGGATGGGGATTTTAACCCAGGTCTTGGTTCTAGTCCAGCACTCTAACCACTACACCATGCACTCTAAACACTACACCACTGTATTCAGTTTGTACAGGTACTTCACATTAAAAACACATTAATATCCAATAGCCGACATATTGCACAACATTCCACATGTGTTGTAACAAAATGCACACTGCTATGTAAAAGTGCTCTAGCGCAAGTGCAAAAATGATAGTACAGCCATTATCTCCAACACACAACTCTGTCTGTGCAGTTTTGGGGCTTGTACAAGAGCAATCTTGTGTAGCTGCACAAACGTTAACATTTCAAGGTGAACACAACGTTGCACAGTGTGCCAGCCAGTAAAGATGTATACAATGGGTATAATTTTTTTTCAAAATGATAAACCCTAGCAGAAAGGGAAAGACACACCAAATGAGGCACCTGTAGAATTAAAAAATATTTTTGAGAGAAGATTGGAGCAGAGATAGATATCTAAAGGGAACAAGTTTCCCACTGACAAGTTTACCAAAGCACAGCCTCCCTTGCCTCCCAACATGGGACACAATGGCAGAAGTTACAGTTTCTTGATTTTTGTCTTGGATGAAAATACCTGTGATTTTGCCAAACATGACAGCAGATAAACTCCAAGAGATATCCAGTGGGATAAAATGCAGTACCCCTGAGGACCGAAAGGCTTAAGACAACATGCTGTGAGTCACATTAGCCTTCAGTATTTATATTTTAAAAATGCAACATTTATTGCAGTACTAAAAGAGACTCTATGTGTATGTGTGTGTTTGTGTGTTTAATCAGCTGTATTATCCCTCTATGATTTCTTTGATCAGCTGTACCTTCCCTCTACTGTGTGTCAGCCCCTGGTATCTTCAGAAAGTGTCAAATACCCATTATTTAACAGGACATAAGAGCTAGCTGGAAAGGATTCCCATTAACTAGATGACGTGGGGGAGAAAAAGGGGGAGATCAGAGTGAAGCTTAGAAATTTGTACTCAGAGCTCTCCTTTCATCTCCCATCTTTATGTTTCTTTATCTCTTCACTCCATCATGTTCTGCAGGAAAATGATGATGAAAGAACAGATGACTTTAATAGAGAATGCTTTCCCAGCCTACATCTCCATTCTTTCCAGGTAATTTCTTTTTGTGTCAGGCAAACAAATTATAAAGTACCTACTGGGTCAGATTTACCAATTATTTGTGAGCAGTTTAGGTGTGTACATAATTATCTAATAGATGCTGAAATTTCATTAGTCCTGCTTTCAGAAGTACTCAAGTCTCCTGAGTAATTGTTAGTTGGTGTACTTTTTCTAATTTTCCAGTGGTCCTCCAGAACGGAAAAAAAGCATCCTTAAAATTATTTGTCCCCAAAGTGTCATTAAAGTCGTAGTGGTTGCATGGTCAAATTTGGATCCAAGAAAAACTCAGGTGTTTGAGTGATGATTATTGGGGAAACAAAATAAATTGGAGAGAGACAGCAACAATCTACCAATTGCCTTTATCCTTAAATGTTTGTTTGGATTGAATTCCATCCTATAAACGAGATAATGAGGATTGAAGGTCCATCCATACAGATAATGGACAGAGCTTTTTTAAAAGGCCTTGTAAAAAAGACACTCAACAGTGACAAAATGCACAGTCAAAATTAGAAAAAATATCCTCAAGGAAAAGCGATGTGATGTACTCCAAATCCATTACATTGCTGGGCCATAAGCCTAGATCCCCCTCTGGCAAGCTAACAACTATAGAAGGAGAGTTTGATCCCACCTGTCTCCATCACCCCTCCCATCCACCTCTGCACCAAGAAAGGAGCCAGGTATCTTGGCCACAGGTGCCTGAAAATCACCAGGGCACAAAGCTAGATCCAAAAAGAGAAGCTGCCAAAGAATGGTGCAGGGCAAGGACCAACCATTGGTCCAGGCAAGTATGGAGAACCCAGGAGTAGGGATAAAGGGGCAGGGTGAACTTGTGTGTGTGTGTGGGTGGGTGGGGGGGGAGCTTGAACAAGGAGGAAGAAAAAACATGGGCTCAAGAGGAGAGAGAGGAGGAGTCAAGAGGAAAAGGGAAGGAGAGGAGGAAATTGAGTTGTTGCTGAATAAACCTTTATTTAGTTTATACCCCTGCTAACTTGGCAAAGAGGCACCTTTTAATGTGGTGATTCTCTTTATTTAGCAGGGGGAGAGTAATTGGCCCTATCCACCCCCAGCACAGTACCTCCAGTAACTGTTGCTGGTATCTGTCTTATGTTTCTTTTTAGATTGTCAGCCCTTTGGGGACAGGGATCCATCTTACTTATTTATTATTTCTCTGTGTAAAGCGCCCTGAGCCATTTTTGGAAGGGCGGTATAGAAATCAAATCAAATCAATCAATCAATCAATCAATAAAAGTGAAGATCATAAGAACAGCCCTGCTGGATCAGGCCCAAGGGGTACCTATTCCAGCATCCTGTTTCACACAGTGGCCCACTAGATGCCTCTGAGAAGCCCACAGGCAAGAGGCAAGGGTGTGTCCTCTCTCTTACTGTTGCTCCCCTGCAACTGGTATTTAGAGGCATCTTGTCTCTGAGGCTATCAGTGGCCTATTGTTATCAGACTAGTAGCCATTGATAGACCTGTCCTCTGTGAATTTGTCTATAAGAACAATCTACTTAAGATTTCCTTGTGTATATGAGGGAAGCAGCTATACAATATTTGGTGATGAGATTTTGAACCAGCTAAGAGTGTGAGCCTGCAAAGCTGGGCCTACATTGCTGAACTGCTTTCTACTACCACAGCTTCTGGTTGTTTTGCCAGCTTCCTGGCCTACACAACCCCAGAAAGTACTTTTCAGTCGTTGACTCTGTTGTTCACTGGATACCCACTGAAGCATGGCTCAAATCACACCACCATTTATCTTCTCCACCCCTGGAGAACCTGCTCCTCCCTGGAAACAATGGAAGTCCTATTTCTGCAATGTCCTCCTCACCATACAGAGCCCTGATTTTACTCCAGCAAAGCAGAAGGCTAGCCACCTAATGGCACAGCGGGGAAATGACTTGAGTAGCAAGCCAGAGGTTGCTGGTTTGAATCTCCACTGGTATGTTTCCCAGACTATGGGAAACACCTATATTAGGCAGCAGCGATATAGGAAGATGCTGAAAGGCATCATCTCATACTGCACGAGATATGGCAATGGTAAACCCCTCCTGTATTCTACCAAAAACCAGCACAGGGTCTCTGGTAGTCAGGAGTCGACATTGACTCAACGGCACACTTTACTTTAAAGTAGAAGGCTATATTGCTTCGCTGCCTGGGCCCAGAGGCCAAAGAATATATAATCATTTGCCAATTCTTGAATTTTCTTATTAATGCTATTAATAGTTATTGTTTGTTAATCTGGTCTGTGACTGCAATAAACATACTACTACTTATAATCATTTGCCCTTTCCTGACAACTTCTTGCCAGTTCTTTTGAAGCTGCTCTTCAAGCCTTAGATAACCATTTCAAACCTACTTTGAATGTGATTGCTGTACATTACAAGTTCTATTCTATATCCCAAATGCCTGGTGATGAAATGGTCAGGGATCAGATTGTTATGAAAACAAACTGCTCTAAATTGCATGAAAAACCAAAGTTGGAGTGGAAACGTAGCTTGGATAAAGTTATGCAGATGTCCAAGAGGGTGGAAAATGCTCTTCACTGTGCCAAATCACTCTCTTTGGTACCCCAAAGCCCACCTCTTGAAATCCAGGCTGTTCAGTCTAACTCCTTCCAAACTCAATCTTTTCATATGGCACTGCCCCAGAAAGTGTGGGGACTCTGCCCATAAAGTCAATTTTGCTCATTGTCCTGCATAGAAGGTCACTTGCAACAGCTACAAAAAAGCGGACACTTTGCTAAGGTTTGCAAGTCTGCTGTCCACTCCATTACTGATTCACCATATGATGAGGCAGCTGAACCGCTTCCTAAGTGCGACTGAATTAAAGTCTGCTTCTCCACATTGTCATGTTAAACTTAATGGCCATGAAGTGCGGATGCTGGCTGATTCTAGTTCTCCATACACTATCATTTCCCATAAGCTTTACAAGAAACTCCTTACTACATGAGATTCTACAACTTTGCAGTTTTTAGAAAGTGTGTTAAATCCTGGCTTTTTACCTAGGCTTTTATATGATTGTCTTTACTGCTTCTTCTTTATATATTGTATTTTGTATGGTTATTTTATGCTTGTATTTTAAATCCTTAGTCAGATTCATGTTTTTATATTTTAGCTTAATATTCTAATTGTGTATTTTTATAGTCTTGTTTTAATTTTTATGTGAACCACCTTGGGAATGTTTTAATGAAAGGTGGTATATGCATTTAACAATTAAAAAAATAAAATACATAAATACAACTGCAGCCTTCAGACATTCACCCAGGGGGATATGGACGTTCCCCTATTGCCATAAATGGATACTTCACTGCTGACCTGGAATACGAAGGTCATCTTGCAGAAGAGAAAGTGTATGTGCCACAAAAAGGAGTCTCAGTATTGGGCTGGAAACATCAGAAAGATCTATGGATCGCGTTAGAACCAAATAGCACAGAACCCATATTACAGATGATAGGGCATCCATAGGCTGATATGACTGCTGATTTCTCAGATTTTTTTCTTATACTCCTGGCACTGCCATACATTTCAAATATAAAATTCAGATGAAGGCAAATGCAATACTTGTACAACACAAAGTCAGGAATTTACACATAGCATTGTGCCAAAGGAGCTCTTAAGACTACAGCACACTGACACGTTAGAACCTGTTGATTCATCAGAATGGGTCTCTCTCATTGTTCTTGTGTGGAAATCAAATGGTACTCTTCAAATGTGCAGACATTTAAGAAATGTGAACTCCAACATGGTAGTGGATTATCATCCATTACCCAGTATCAGTGAAATTCTGCTTACTCTGAAAAAGCCTCAGAGTTCACAACTTTGGACTTATCCTTAGCCTATCATCAAATTCTTCTGCTCAAAAGTTCTCGCAAATACACAGCCTTCATTACCTCAGAGGGTCATTTTCAATACAAAATACTACCCTTTTGGATTAGCCTCTGGAGTTTCAGTATTGCAGTGAATGATGCATGCAATTTTTGGGACTACAGATGGCATCATTTGCTTTCAGGATGACATTTTAGTGTAGGGGAAAACCATTGAGCCAAGAAGATGCCTAGAGCGCAGCTGGAGGAATACTGCGACAGAAGCCAACCGAGCACGGTTGCTTACCCATGTTTGGGAGTATACAGTGGCGATAAGGGTGGTGAAATCTACTCATTTCTATGCACTTATTGTGTCAGCGGATTCCTGTCCAGCGGCCCTTTTCTGAATCACCCGCTCTTTACTGGGAAGGGATGTTTCTGGTGATCTTCCATCTGGCTGCTATGATATGTTTGCCAGGATTTTTGCTGATAAAGTTGCTCACTTTCGGTCAGAGTTGGACTCCAATTGCTTGGTATCCATTGAGGTAACAGAGGCTGGATCTTGTGATACTATCTGGGATACCTTTGAGCTTGTTGAGGCTGATGACATGGACAGGATTCTCACCAACATGGGCATGATGACCTCTAGCCTGGACCCTTGTCCCTCCTGTCTCGTTAGGGCTGCAAGGGGGAATGTTATTTCCTGGTTTGAGGAGATGGTTAATTCTTCTCTTCAGGAGGAGTTTGTTCCATCAGCCTTGAAAGAGGCGGTGGTCTACCCTCTCCTGAAGAAGCCTTCTCTCAGCCCTGACAATCTGGATAACTATCGTCTGATCTCCAATCTTCCTTTTCTTGGTAAGATTTTGGAGAAGGTGGTTTGTGCTCAATTGATGAGAGTCCTGGAGGAAACTGATTTTTGGACCCTTGCCAGTTGGGTTTCAGGCCACAGCACAGCACTGAAACAGCATTGGTCACCCTGTTGGATGTGTGGAGTGCACCTCCCTTAGTTATTCTTGATCTCTCAGTAGCTTTTGATGCCATAGACAATGCTATCCTTCTGGAACGCCTAAGTGGGCTGGGCCTTGGGGACACTGTTCTTCCATAGTTCCGGTCCTATCTCACTGGGTGATTCCAGACAGTGTTGATTGGGGGTGAGTGTTCTGTGCCCTGGCCCCTTTCTTGTGGGGTTCCACAGGGCTCAGTCCTTGCTCTCATTCTCTCTAACATCTACATGAAGCCGCTGGGTCTGGTCATCCATCAGTTTGGGGTAGGTTTTAATCAGAATGAGGATGATACCCCTGGCCAAACCGGTGATGCCGTTCATGTGTTGGCTCAGTGCCTAGAGGCTGTCAGGACCTGGATCAACCAAAACAAGCTCAGGCTTGGTCCCTCCAAGACCAAGTTGCTCTTGTTTAGTTTACAATCTGACCAATTGCCATGTGGCAATTGATGGGGTTGTGCTTCCCTTGAGAGAGACGATTCATGATCTGGGGGTCCTTCTGGACTCAGGGCTCCTGCTTGAACAGCAGGTGGGTGCCTTTGGCCAACTTTGGCTGGTTCTCAACTGGCAGGCCCTGGTAACAGTGACTCATGCCTTTGTTACCTCTTGTTTGGATTACTGTAACACACTCTACCTAGGGTTGCCTTTGAAAATGATTCAGAAACTTCAACTAGTCCAGAACGCAGTGGCCCACCTCCTCATGGGTTGCCATAGATTTGATAGTGTTATACATCTTTTATGGTTGCTGCACTGGTTGCCTATTTGCTTCCAGGTCCAATTTAAAGTGCTGGTTCTCACCTATAAAACCCTTATAGGCTTAGCACCTGTATATCTCTGGGATTGCCTCTGTTGGCTGGTTGTATCCCGTCCTGTGAGGTCCTTTCAGTTAGCCCTCCTTAGTGCCCGGGGCCTTTCTGTAGGGCACGGTGCATAGACCCAGAGGAGGGCCTTCTTAGGAACACCCTTCCTGCCCAGATTCATTCAGCCCCCTACTTAGTGGCTTTTAAGTCCCGTCTTAAGACCTACCTTTTCCACCAGGCTTTTGCCCTTTATTTTTGTTGTTATTGTTATGTTCAACACCTAGAACTCTTTGGAGGAGGCAGTATACAAGAATTTTTTAAATAAATAAATAAATAAATAAATAAATAAATAAATAAATAAATAACTTGAGGAGCATGATGCTGAACTGACAGAAGTCTTAAGAAAATGCCAACAACACGGACTTACTATCTCTGCAGAGAAATGTCAGTTTTGCATACATTTGGTGACATACTTGATATACAATATCTCAGAGTGGCATATATTTGGAAACATTATTTTTTGTACTTACCCCCTCCGGGGGGCTTCTAGGAGTCTGCGGGGTGAGTGTGTCCATGGATGTTCCTCCTCCCCCCACAGGCCTTCCTTATGTATAAAAGCACCTAGTTCAGGTGATCTTTGGCCTTTTCCAGGCCTTGCCCCCATTGCAGCAGCCATTTTGGAGCTCGCTGGGCATGCGCAATGGGCCCTGCGTGGCTGGGTGCATGACCCAGGCCATGCAGGGGCTAATTACACTTGTGTGGCAGTCTCCAAAATGGCCACTGCTATGGGGGCAAAGCCTGGAAAGGCCTGAAGATTGCCCGAACTGGGCACTTCTATACATAAGGAAGGCTGGTGGGGGAGGGGAAATATCCATGGACCCTCCTGCAGCCTCTGAGAAGTGGGTAAGTACAAAAATAAATTTTTGTAAAAAAGTTCACGAACACCCCACCCCCCCCAAAGCTGAACCAAACCAGGGGGTTCGGGGGCGGGGAATGAACTGGCCTGGTCTGGTTCAAGAACAAAACCGAACCAGCCGGTTTTGTGCACACCCCTAACCAACAGGCACACTGTTATAATCACTGATGCTTCTGAATATGGGTTGGATGCTGTCTTGACCCAGCAAAAACGGGACAGAAGTTACAGTTACAGTTGTGATGAGGCACTTCAAGACTTATCTGTGGGGGAGAAAATTCACTTTACAGTCAGACCATAAACCCCTATCTGCTTCATTTACTACAGGGAGATCAAGTTGAGTGACCCCAAGAATAGCCAAATGGATCACCAGAATTATGGATTTTGATTTCCAGGTGAAATATCTTCCAGGTCTTTGGAATACAACTGCAGATTGTTTATCTAGACTTCCACTTCCAAGCCAAGAGGAGATCCCAGAAGATGAAGATAAAGGAGTATTAATCACGCAAATAGCTTTATCCACTCATGGAGTGATCACGTCTTTTGAATGGAAAGCGGCCCTTAGTGCTGATCAACTGCTTACTGAACTTAAAGCCTACATAACTAATGGATGGCTAACAAACAAACAAAACAAAACATGGTACCTGAACATCTTCAACCATACATGCACGTAACGAGTGAACTTTTCTCTCTCAATGAGCTGGTACTGATGACTGGTCATTTGGTGGTGCCGACCTCCTTACAAGCAAAAGTGACCAAAATTGCCCATGAAGGTCACCTGGGATGAGCTTGACTAAAAGGCTTTTAGAGAAAGTTTTTGGTGGCCAGGTATGGTCAAACACATTGAAAATGTAATCCAGCTCTGCATGGCTTGTGCTGTATCTGACAAGTTGCCTGGAAAGATGCAATCCGAGAAACTCTATTTGTTTATCAAACCACTTCTCATTCTACTACAGGAAAATCACCTTTTGAACTACTGAGAAGATGCGAAGCTATCACCAATCTCACCCAATGGCAACAACTGATAGGGCTTTCCATGCCATCTCATCCTGAGGATGCAGAGATTCATTATCAGGTAAGGGAGAAGCAACAAAAATATAAATTGTATGTAGATCAGAAACGGGGTGCGAAACAGCAAACATTTCAGGTGGGGGACATTGTTTGAATCAATCATTGTTTGAATACTGCTGTCTTAGAAAGTTCCCAATATTCTGGATATTAGAGATGTTCCCAATATTCTGGACCAAAACAAATAATTAAAATCTGAAGAGATTTTGTCCTATTGGATGATGAAAAGAAATGGAACAGTTTGAGACTTTCCACCATTTATACTATGAGACAAGAGGGAAGGGAGTCTGATCTTATGAGAGGAACTGAAGTGGAATTTGATCTTGTCTCCAGTTTTGACCTCACAGATGAAGCTGATGGACAATCCTCAGTACCAAAAGAACAAACAGCTTTTGTGCCAGAGAACCCAAGACTTAGGAAAAGTGTGCATGACAAGGGGCCACCTACAAGACTTTGTCACTAAATTTTAAATCGATTCAATTTTTGGTTCTTATAAAGGGGAGGGATGTGTAGTATTATATTCAGTAATCTTTTGCAGGGTTTTTTGACATGTATCCCAAGGGGGATCCTGGAGAGAGTGTGGGGGAGGAGTCAAGAGGAAAAGGGAAGAAAACGAGAAGGAGAAAATTGAGTTGTTGCTGAATAAACCTTTCGTTATATCTACTTAAGATTTCCTTGTGTACATGAGGGAAGCAGCTATAAAACACCCTTCCCCAAAGTGAAGGTTTTTTCATGGGCAAGGGGAGGCTGTAGTGGGTAGTTATGAAAGGCCGGGTAGAGTGTGAACAGAATGAAGGGAGGGAAGCTCAGACCTGCTTGATGAAATCTGTGCCCACTTTGATTCTGTTTGTTGTAATTTGAACAGGGGTGTTTGAATGGTTGAACTTCCTGGCTTCAAATTCTTGTCCAATTCCTGGACTGAGTGGAGTTACATTGCTCTGGCAAAGCGGAGAGGTTCAGACTCTCAGCTTGCCCCTGTGCTATGTTCCATGGACAAATCTGCCAGAATGACTTCAAAATAAAAAATAAAAAAGTAAGAGCAGGCAATGGCATGACATGAAGATTAGGAGTGGCATTAGTCGCATTGCGATTGGACCTCAATTGGGGATGGGGCTGTAACTCAGTGGTAAAGCATCTGCTTTGTATGCCAAAGGTTCCATGTTCAATCCCTGACATCTCCAGATAGGCCTTGGAACCCTGGAGCTGCCAATCATTGTGGACAATACTGAGCTAGATGGACCAATAGTGTGACACAGTATATGACAGTTTCCTTGCTCCTATGATCTTAGGTGGTCTGAATCACTGCTTAAGCCCTTGCATCTACATTCAATTCATGGGAAAAGGGCGATTGTTTTTAATTTGACATTTTAGAAGCCTGATTTACAGTTTCATAAAGAAATGGAAGCCTTCGCTAATACAAAAATACCATCAGATCATGGTACAGTACTTATTGTGGGGCTGTCTCATTCAGAATGGTTTACATGAATTTTTCATTCGCCTAAACTATCACGTTGAAAGCTGCCTGTCAGATCAATGTCCTTTGGGACATTGTAGGAAGTCCTTTGAGTGAGAGACATAATTTCATACACATATTTTAACAGCCTCTGCCATAGGAAACAGTCTTAGAGATACTGTGCAGTGGCTGCAGATTTTACAGAAGTATGGATTTTATGTCAAATGAAAGTAGCAATGGTGGGACTGGAATTTAATAGAATTGCACCTTAGTAGAAAGTCTAGGAAAGGGCCAGAATAGTTTAACAGCATGCTAGTTAAAAAAAGAAAATCTAACTACTTCTTGAAATCTAGATTTATAATCTTCTTTCTCCTATCAGCTACAGTTTAAAAGCAAGAGCATCTTTGTACATGAAAGAATACAGGACAAACCTTAGGTGGCTAAACTGCACTAACTGGAACAATTGCTCTGTTATAGATTTTTATTGGTAGAAGATGCCTTCTTGACTTATGAGGTAGAGTATGCCTATATTAGAGATGGTTGTGGAATGCTTTGCCAGATTCCTCCCCAGATAGTGCACAATTGCTGAACTGTTTTAAAAAGTTAAAAAGGGGGGGAAAAGGCACAGACTGGTTTACTTGCTTACACGGGACCATTTCTTTTTATGTTAATGCTTATTTTTTCTTCTTCTTCCAGTTGCACTTCAGCAAAATAGATATTTTAAAATGAGCTGGAGAGGAAATAGCTGCTTTCAAAGAACAGCACATTTCATATGTCTACTTTGTTCTCTATTTTTGATCCTATTTCACATGGTGACTTGTTTTCAGTTTCTTTGTCTTTATTGTTCATCTTCTGAAATTGTACCTGATCTGTATGGCTAATTAAAAATAAAGGTCTGTTTTATTTGTTTTGCCATGTCCCCAATTTGTTTGTAAAACCTTGAAAAATTATGTGTCAGCTGTTTACAAATATCACAGCACCCATTCAGTTTTAAAATGTGGATGAGGGATTTTAATTCAATGTTTTTATTTCCATGGGATTGCAGTTGCATTCCTGTAGGAAAATTATTGTTTGACATGATGCACAATGGTATGAACATCATGCCTCATCCTCATTGTTGGAAGTGGGAGTAACTGCAATAGTGCTGATTGTGCAACTGCATATGCAGTGTCGGGGCTGCCTTATGCATCTGCAACAGCCCTGAAGCAGTGTGCAGTGGCACTGTAGTGCTGTGTATAATTTCAGCCTTTTAAAAAAAAGTAAAATATTTTATTTAGGAGAGTGGGTCAGGGACTTTCATTTTATTTATTACATTTATATCCCACTCTTCCTCCAAGGAGCCCAGAGCAGTGTGCATGGTTATATTTATCTTCACAGAAACCCTGTGAGCTAGGTTAGATTGAGAGATAAGTGACTGCCCCAGAATCACCCAGTGAGTTTCATGGCTGAATGGGGGGGATTTGAACTCTGGTCTCTCCGGTCCTAGTCCAACACTTTAACCACTATACCACTATACAGAACTATACATATGTAGAGTTATTCACACATTATGTACAACACATGCATGGGCGTATCTAGAGTGAGGCAGGCAGGGCACATGCTCTGGTCACCACTTGAAGGGGGGCACCATTTTTCAAAATTAATTTTTTTAACAATGGCTGCCAAAATCAAAATGGCCACTGTGCATGCTCAAATGTCCTCTGTGAGGCCCTAGGCCATGCCAGGCCTCACAGAGGCCATTTAAGCATGCACGGTGGCCATTTTGTTTTCAGCAGCCATTTTTTATTTTTTTTTAAAAAAAAACTGGCCACTGCACATGCTCAAATGGTCCCTGTGAAACCCTAGAGGCCAGAGGGAGGGAGGGAAAACCTTTGCAGCCCCCCCATGGCTTTTAGGAAGCCCCCCAAAGGGGCTACAGGTTATATATATATATATATATGTCACTGTACACATATTCAGATATGTGACTTGTATGTGACCTTCAGACTTGTAGTTTTCAGCTGATATTATGGTAAAATTATCTGAAAGATGGGTGTCAGAAGTTTGGACAGGGGGCACAATTTCAGTGCTTGCCCTAGGCGCTATTTTCCCTAGATATGCCTCTGAACACATGTAGACTAGTGCACTTCCTATTTGTGCCCTGCATTTGAAGGGGTCCTGTACTCAGGTTCACTTTCAAAATGATGACATCTGGGGTCATTCACTGAAAACATGCACATGTATACAGACACCTGCACACACATACAGTATAATGTTTAATAGGACTAGAATGGTGAAACTGAATCAACAGGTTGGAACCAGTGGTCCCTTTAATTTTTATTATCTCTGTGCAGAATGGGTTTTGTTCTGGGCGGCAGTATCAAGGCAGTGTGTGCGCACCTGCTGAGAATTTAGAATTGGGCCTTCCTGATTCAACCTGAGCAGGATCTAAAATGAACTGAGCAGACATCCAAAAACAGGTTCACCAAACAGCAAAGCCCAAAAGTTCATGAACCTGCAGATGTTCCATAAACATTTTTAATTGAACATCTGTAAGTTCTTGAACCATTGATGTTTGTTCATTGGTGGACCTTCTAGTTGTCTGGCTTCACTCTTAAGTTCCATTCCTATGTTCTTTACATCGTCAACATCCTATCTAGTTACATATTTCCAGACTTCTTCCTTTTTGCTTTCTCTGGGTGCATTTCACCTTATAGCATATCATGCCTCACTTCTTTGTTGCTAGTTTTCAGATGTCAGACACAGTGATTATCTTCTGGACAGTTTTTGAGAGAACATTGTCTACTTTCATTGGCAATTAAAGGCTGCTTCTGTTTCCTTTATTTAGTTTGGTTTCTGTTGCTTCTATTTATTTAGTCTGCTAGCTGTTTTTTGTGATGGTTTATCATTTATACATTAGTATACAGGTGAAACTTGGAAAATTAGAATATCGTGCAAAAGTCCATTAATTTCAGTAATGCAAATTAAAAGGTGAAACTGATATATGAGACAGACGCATTACATGCAAAGCGAGATAAGTCAAGCCTTAATTTGTTATAATTGTGATGATCATGGCGTACAGCTCATGAAAACCCCAAATCCACAATCTCAGAAAATTAGAATATTACATGGAACCAATAAGACAAGGATTGAAGAAGAGAACAATATCAGACCTCTGAAAAGTATACAGTGTACTGTGCTTGATTGGCCAGCAAACTCACCTGACCTGACCCCATAGAGAATCTATGGGGCATTGCCAAGAGAAGGATGAGAGACATGAGACCAAACAATGCAGAATTGCTGAAGGCTGCTAATGAAGCATCCTGGTCTTCCATAATACCTCATCAGTGCCACAGGCTGATAGCATCCATGCCACGCCACATTGAGGCAGTAATTGCTGCAAAAGGGGCCCAAACCAAGTACTGAATACATATGCATGCTTACACTTTTCAGAGGTCCGATATTGTTCTATTCTTCAATCCTTGTCTTCTTGGTTCCATGTAATATTCTAATTTTCTGAGATTGTGGATTTGGGGTTTTCATGAGCTGTACGCCATGATCATCACAATTATAACAAATTAAGGCTTGACTTATCTCGCTTTTCATGTAATGTGTCTGTCTCATATATCAGTTTCACCTTTTAATTTGCATTACTGAAATTAATGGACTTTTGCACGATATTCTAATTTTCCGAGTTTCACCTGTACAGTAATAATTATTGGTAATTATTTGGTAATTATTTATAATAAACAGAACATTCTATTTAATCCATTTTAACAAGCATCAGCTAAGACACAACCAAACCTAATAAAATTATTATTATTATTATTATTAATAACAAGAATAATAAAAAATACATTCAACAACTAAATAAATTGCCAACCTGTTAGTGTAAACATTTCAAAAAGAAACCATTAATTTTCAAAGACTCTTTTCATCAAAAGAAAAATATATGAACAACTGCTTCATAAATATGACATGCTGTGAGATAGTATATACCTAATATCAACATGTGGAGATCTATTTGACCATTTGAAAACCTCTGCTTTTCTTCAGAAGTTTCAACAAATGAAAAAAGGAGAGTAAATAATAAGCAAGTTCATTTTTTGGAATTCGGTCTCTCATCTGCGAGATCCGTTGCATTATCACTAACTTCCACATCTTGTTCACCCAAGCTCAATAAGCGGGGGGAGGGCGGGTGTGTGTGTCTATTTTTATTGCCCCCACAATCTTGGTTGCTATGAGTAAAGAGACTTTGTGGGAACATAGGAAGCTGAGATAATTGGTCCATCTTACTCCGTACTGGCCTCATTAATTTGCAGCAGCTCTCCAGGTTTTCAGACAAGGTCTTTCCCAGACTAACCTGGAAGCTAAGGACTGAACCTTAGATGTGATGGGACCATACAAAATTGGTGCAAATCTCTCCTGTTCAATAGCCATTACTTAGGAACTTTGTCAATAAGACATTATGAGGATGGTATATTACTACATGCTGGTCGCTGACTGAAATAAAGAGAGATTGCTTGATATATTACTGAAACATTTGCTCCCCAATTCTTTTTCTATGTAAACTGCTTTGTGAGTTCCTTTTGTTGAACAGCAGTACATGTTTGCAAGAATAAAAGAAGAATAAGAAACATACCAACTTGCCCACACCACTTCCAACAATTAATATGGTATTTTTTGTCAATTTTATGGAGACATATTGGGATTCATGAATTCAACACACTAGTGTACATAGTTGTGACTAACTTCAATCCAATATGCTATCATGAGTTTTATACCAGCACCACCAATAATAATAATGGCTGACATGCACCACAGTCTTATGAGGGTGGAGCAAGAGCTCCATTATAACGGGGAGCCAATAAGCTAGCTACGAGCTTGGCTTGCAGCACTGTGCAGGTGGTGGGAGATAAGGACACCATTTCCATTTCTTTTCCCTTTCTCCAAAAATGCTTTTATCTGTCAGGAATATGTTCCCGATGGCTGGGAAACCCTCAAGGACATATTCCGGGGGGGGGGAGTTTTTGTGTGGAAGGGAGGGAAGTGAAAATAGTCTTCTCATTCTTTGGCAGCCTTGTGTGCAGTTAGTTAAATCTGCCCTCATAAGGCTGTGCTGCATGTCAGCCAATACAAATAACAGCTTTAAGGCTTCTTGTTTAGTTATCCACATTTCATATGAAATCATGGTTCCTTGGATAATTTGATAGCTTTATTTATCCATAGGGTGTTTTTTTTTAATGTCCCACTCCAATCCTTAGGGTCTGAGTAGATCACAAAGGCCCTTAAACATTGAAAAAAATATAGAAATGGAACATTCCTAAATATTCCATGAATACCTCTAGGGTAGTGACTCAGAGAATAGCTGGCAGTTGTATATATCTGCAGGGTGGGAGGGGATGTATGCAATCTCCCGTTAGCTCTTTGACCTCTAGCAACATTGCTGTGAGCTCAGCACGTATCATGTTCCCAGCCAAATGCCTTAGTGATATTGAGAAAACTTGGTTTCAAAACTGAATAAAAGCAAAGGCTTTTTAAAAAGACCTCCTTTTCATATAATTTATAATGCCTTCCTTTCTATAATGCCTTCCTTTCTAGATGGAACTAGAGTTTCATCTCCCTAACTGCAATTAGGCCCAGCCTTAAATAAATACAGTAACAGAACTCTGCACCTCACTCTAGGTAATGTCCAATTTATAGCATTCACCGTTACTACTTCAGCTCCTTTGATTTACAGTGTTTTTCCTCTAGCAATACAACACAAGCAATGTCCCACTTGCCTTGCTTTCTTTTTATTGTAGATTGAAGACTGTAGCGTCGAAGACTGTAGGGCATTTCCTACATTAGCGCTATCATATCTTTTCATCAAGCTGATCATCTAACGATGCTGTGTGCTGTTTGCTGCATGTGCTCTCACCTAGCAGTATATTCATATTCCTCAAAGAAATCATCAGCAAAGCAGTAAGCTGGGACCTATTAACTAACCTCTATCTACCTACAGATCAGAGCTTTTAAAAAAATGGGACCTAAGAAATTGCTCTGTGTATGGGGGCCATACTAGCTCTTAGATGCAGTTGACCTTCCCCTGGCTTTTTTTCAAACAATAAACAGCCTTGGCAAACAGCAAGTTTAAGCAGATGAATGGCTGGGGGCAGGGGCAGTTCGAGCCTTTACCAATATCTTTTCTCCCATGAAGGAAAAAGCAGCTGGGGAAAAGCAATTTGGAATTTAAAAAAACAGCCAGAAGGGAAAGGGTTAAAAAAGCTCTCTCTCTCTCTCTCTCTCTCTCTCCCCCCCCCCCCGCTATTTCTCTATACGCTCAGCCTCCCAAGGCTGCTCATACAAAAGGTGAAGTAAAAGATGAGTGTATATAATCATAGCATCAAGTTTCACCCTCAGGTCTCTGAATATGTCAGATTTCTTTCTTTGACTTCGTCACAGTCATCTAACTCATATTTAAAGAAGATTAAAATGTCCTTCAAGCATAGAATGTTTTTTTTTGGGGGGGGGCTCTAAAACATGTAAACATATGAGGGTTGCAATCCCTTGCATACTTAGGGGCTAAATTCAGTAACATGCATAGAATTGAGTAATTTCTCATAAATCCTGACTAACATGCATAGAGTTGGACTGCCTAATAATGAATCAGGTAATTAGTCAATCTAGCCTAATTTTATCTCCTCTGTCTGGCAGATACCTGTCCATCAATACCTGAAGTTAGGGGAGGGGTGCCACCCCAAAGCCATGCTATCTTAGGCCTTACTATAGTACTTTCCCCCCTATCCCAAGTTAATTCAATTCATGCTGCCCACTAGCCTAAGAAAGAGGCACACCCAAGGCTAGCCAGGCCTATAATACCCTTTCTCATAAATTCTTAATTCTCCCATGAGATCTCATGGGATCTAGCCCCAGGCTGAGATTTCTCGAGAAACTATAATTTTTAATGATACTCTGCTTAAGTTCCCCCCCCCCCCCCACCTGATGGGTCTGGGTAAATTCCCCGTTTGGTCAATCTCAGGATTGCACAGCTCTTTTGTTCCTTAGTAGCTTCCCTGAGCTGTCTCCTTTGGACCAGTTGAGGGATTACATCATTTGTGGAGCCTTAAAAACAGCCTTTAGGGATTTCGCACACTCTCCTCTAGTGTCAAGGACTGAAACAAAAACCAGAAAGCAATATTATAGAATCCAGAAGAAAGAGTTGTGGTATGCAAGGACAAGACCATGGAGCTGAATCAGGAATATTAATGGTTCAATGAGACAGATATTGACTATTGTAATGCGCTCTACGTGGGGCTGCCTTTGTACAAAGTTCGGAAACTTCAATTAGTTCAGAATGCGGCGGCCAGATTGGTCTCTGGGGTAACCCGGAGAGACCATATTATGCCTGTTTTGAAACAGTTACACTGGCTGCCAATATGTTTCCGGGCAAAATACAAAGTGTTGGTGATTACCTTTAAGGCCCTGAACGGCTTAGGTCCAAGTTACCTTAGAGAGCGCCTTCTTCTGCGCGATCCCCACCGCACATTAAGGTCATCTGAGGAGGTTCGTCTCCAATTGCCACCGGCTCGTCTGGTGGCGACTCGGAGGCGGGCCTTCTCTGTGGCTGCTCCAGAGCTGTGGAATGCGCTCCCTGCGGAAATCCGTAATTTGAGTTCCCTGTTGGCCTTCAGGAGGGCCCTTAAAACGTATTTGTTTGGCCTGGCTTTTCAGGGTTTTTAAATTTTTAATTTTTTAAAATTTAACTTGATTTAGGGGTTTTAATTACTTAACTCCCCCCCCTTGGCCTTGTGCAGAAGGGAGGGAGTTGTCCCAGCCTTCTCTGCACGAGGCCCAAGAAGGGTTCCGATTCGCCCTTTTGGTCAAGAGGTGGAGTTTCGGCCAGGATCGGCCGATCCCCGCCCCATTCTCTTTTCAGTTGGGGCCAGGCAGTCACGGGAGAAGGAGTTCCTCCCTCCCTCCCTCCCTCCCTGGTACAGAGCGGGTCTAGCGACTGGTCACCTGTAGGTGCCAAGTAGGATTTTTTTGCTCCCAACGCATTGGCCACTGTTGGGGGCTTTTTCGCCTACTCCGTTCTGTGTCCTGGGTGCGTAGTTAGAGTTAGGTTGGCCACAATGGCAGTAACAGTGCGGGCGGGGTGGTAATTTGAGGGTTAGAATATCGGTGAGCACCCTTGGATATGTAAAAGGGTGATTGGTTAATCGCTCCTTTGTGGCCTGTGCGGCACGGGGAAAATGATTCCATGAAACCTGCTTCAGGACTTCTCCAACCTTTGGGCTGCACAGTCCGGGGTGGATGAATGCCTAGAAGTATCCAGATCCTCTCTTACAGAAGGGGGGGTTGGCTTTGAAGGAACTGAGTGGGGCGTACCTGCCCATTCCCGAGCCAGGGTGTGTCGCCCAGTAGGGTAATGGGTAGGACTTCAGAGTTCTGACCTGCTTCTATTGGCCCGCACTGTTCTCTAAGGGTGATTAATCACCTGGTGTTCCAGTCTGCCATGCCTGTGTAATAGTTAATAAAGTTGTGGCCCTTTTCATCCATATTAACTCTACGTGTCTTCTTGAGCTGGGGTCTGGGGACAATGTTTAATTTTTTAAAAAATGTTTTTAAATTGTTAATTGTTGTGTTATTGTTTTTAATTTGTTTTAGCTTTTCATTGTTTTACAAGTTTGTTTTAATTGTAAACCGCCCTGAGCCATTTTTGGAAGGGCGGTATATAAATCAAATAAATAAATAAATAAATAAATAAATAAATAAATAAATATTACTTACAGAGAAGCAAGCACAGCCTGCCTTCAGTGCCCTTGCTGCTGGCTGTTTGCCAGCCCCGCCTCTACTTCAGGACTGGAATACAAGAAACTAAGGCACTGTTCAATATATAAATCACCACCTAATGGCACAGTGGGGAAGTAACTTGCCTAGGGAGCAAAAGGTTGCTGGTTTGGATCCCTGCTTGTATGTTTCCAAGACTATGGGGAACATACCTATATCAGGCAGCAGCAATATAGAAGAATATATAGAGCAGCAATATAGGAAGATAATGAAAAGCATCATCTCATACTATGTGGGAGATGGCAATCGTAGACTCCTCCTGTATTCTACCAAAGAAAACCACATGGCTCTGTGGTCTCCAGGAGTCAACGACGACTCAAGGGCACAACTTTACAATTTTACATTTTAATGCATGATGAAAAACCTGAATTGTGTGTGAAGGGCTTCCTGATAACTCACAGGGGACTTGGGGGTAAATCTGGCCAATATATGAACACACACCTCAATTCCAGAGGAGATGTGAACTAAAAGCCAGGTATGAAAAACTTCCATGGCAATAAATGAAACAAGTGAGTCATGACCAGCTTAAGTCCCATTAATTTAAATGTGGTTAACGTAGTCTGGATCCTGCTCACCATGTACTGGGATGGTGTTCCAAGAAGAACAATAATAATGTACCAAAGGTTTCTGAAGTTGCAGAGAACAAATAGGGTACCATCAAAACGAACACCTTCCCACAAACTGCTGAGTAAAGAAGCCCTGATGTAGTACTCCAAGAGACTTCTGAATGGCTAGCTGTGATCCTTATGCTGTTTCATAGCATATTAGTTTTATAACTCCTTCAGAAAAGCAAGAGCTTATTAAAATAAAACATTATGTCCCATTTATGGGTAGGGAAGCAGTTAGCAACATTCAGGAGACACATGTTTCGCATGCCTTCATTTTACGGGTACCGTTAAGCATCAAGCCACAAATTATTTGGCACCTCTGCCTTTGTTATGGCCTTTTTAAGAGGGATAGTATTCAAGATGCTTCTAAATGAGTCCATGGTCATTAGGTTACTGAGATTATATCTGCTGAGGAATTTGCTCTAATAAGGGACAAGAACCTATGACTGTAGTATACAGTATCATCGAAGCAAACAGAGACCATTTTCAGTGACTAATTATAGTTAACGGCATCTCGGAAAGGAAGACATAAGTAGGAAAAATCCATCAGCAGAATTAATTTGGTTGTTGGTAAAAGTATGCTTTGAAAAAGTGTTTGGTAAATGCTCGTGACCTTATTTATCCTCTACAATGGCATCAGTGTCACCACCGATATTCACAACAGTTTGATTAATTATAAGAAAGACAAGACGAAAAGTTTCGCCTGATAATGTGGCTGGGTTAGAGTGGTGAGCAATATTGCTCCTCAGGCTGTAGAAAGGAAGAGTAAGTAACAGCCTAAGTCCAGTAGCCTTATATGTAAGCACTGATCCAAAAATTGCACCTTCTATTTTAGAGAGTCTTAAAAAGTAAAACAAAACAAAAAACTCCCTGTATCTGCTCTTTTCTCTATGTGTCCTATTAGTAGGTGGCAAAAATGAGAGAGAATTTCACTTATCAGTGCTGGTAGTGTTCCTTTTCATGGCTTGTGGCTGGTGGCCACCATCTTTTCCCTCCACAGTTCCTTTGCATTGATAGCTAAAGGGGCCATTTAGACAAGTTATATCTTTTTATTAACATTGGCTGAAATCCTGATGGGGTGATGACATGTGCACTCACCATGCTTCAGAAGGGCCCTTCGAGATCAGAAACATGGTTCTGGCATTCCCTATCTTCAGAGTCCTTCTGAAGCAGTGGGAATGGCTCTGGAGTCCAAAGGCTTTTGCACAAGTGTGCTGATGCAAGGGGTCAGGGGATTTGTGTGAGCCTGTGAGGGTTCCCATTCGTGTCCCCGTGGCCGCTAGAAGTGCAGCGCTTTGTTAGGATGCCAGCCATTACTTTAATTCTGTTAATTACAGTCCAGTTCTAAATTCATACACCTACATGCCAAGGAAAAGATCTTAAAACAAAGTGGAACATAATTTTTTTGATGTTGTATAGCACAGTAGTCAGTATACCCCATCATGACCAGATTGGTCCTCCTATGATTTCTCTGCTGTCTCAGCTAGTCTAACAATTGAGCCTTACGTTAATTAAGTGCATACACTGTCCTCTTCCTTAGGCTCAGGGTGGATTAGGGGATCTTAAAAAGTAAATGAATAATAAGAAAAAGCTGCATCCACTTTTCTCTCTATAATCCCCATTAACTTTGACAGGAGTCAAAACCAGCACATGGCTGATGGAGATATAGAGCTCACATAGAATCAAACTGCAGAAGAACCAGAAAAGAGAGTGCAAATACAGATGGTATTACAGAGAGTATAGAACTGTCTTAACATTCCTACTATGAATGGAATCTACCTCAGAATTATGCTTGTATGACTATCAGCGCCACTTGCTTTTCTCATTTTCCACAGTCAACATTCTATTGAATTTCCACCCCCCCAAGGGCAAACATTATTGCACAGTTACAAATATTTTCAATAGGGAAAGCATACAGTATAAAGTCTCTACTGTTACTAAGTAAATGTTATCTTCCCCCTACCCCCAAAGACCTCACCAGCAAATATTGATCAAGAACTCCAGGTTCCTCATTTACTTCCTAAGTAAAAATAAAAGCACTAGGTTTAGGTGGGCTCGGAACAGCTAAAGTTTAGAAATGGTTGCAAAATTATCCTCATTGGAATGCCTCCAAGGATTCGGGAGGTTCTGAATTTCCTGGCCTGCAGAAGAACCATTCATTAGCAACCATCCATTGTTCTCGGTTTTTATTCTCAGACTTTGTTCAAACATGCACATGCACAGTTAGGCATGGTTTTCAGTTTGTGTTTCCCCCCACCCCCGCCCCACAACCCCCATTGAGGTTACCAATGTGTACAATCCATTTGTGTGTTGATTAGAGCACCAGGCAAAAAATGAATCCTGATGCAATCCTTCATGTGTCAATTCTAAAATTAATTTCAGACATAAAAGCAGAAGAGTGGTGAAGTGGAATGCAGAGTAGATCCAAGCAATATAACAATAATGAAACTGAATGGAGGACATCTGTTCATCCCTACTAATAAGATCCTTTTTTACAACTTCACATTTTACCAGCTATATGACTAAGGGAAATTAGGAAGCAACTCTCTCCATGTGCTGCTTATGTGTCAATTTTCAGTAACAACGGGCTAATTTACTCCCAATTCCAATTGATCTAGGTGGGGAAATGTCTGTGATGATGTTTGGGAGAAATCACCAGAAGGATGATGAAGAGACATTTTAATGGAAATGCAGAAAGGAGAGGCAGTGTAGTTTGGCAAATGCTTTGTTGTAGCAATGGGACAAGAGATGGAAATGGGAGTGGGGAAAGGAAATACAAATAAAAATATAAGGCCTGAGAGCTCCATGCTGTGACAGATTGGTGTAGTTCACCTGACTGCCACATGAGGCAGCGTGCAGTATGTTCAATGTACATTACAGAAGCCTGTCATTAACTGAAACAATCCATCATCCTTTGCGTGGCCAGGTTAGCTTTCTGTATGGGTCAAGCTTCACCACTAGGCTTGAACAGTGAGCCCTGCAGATCAGATACTGGTTCCCCTCTCATTGCATCATTGGTGCTGCTGGTCAGAAGAGGAAACCCAAGATGGTTCATGTCAAGTCACTATTATCACAGACAGTATAATTTCAGTCCTATTAATTAGATGATCTCAGACATTCAATCCTCAAGCACTGCCTGCTATAAAATGCCATAGCTGCTGCTGCTTTCCCTTGGCCCCAACAAGAGGGTAGAGAGAGCATGATGTTGGGATTAGGAGGGCCCAGGAGCAAGAGAGGGTCAGTAAGCAAGTGGAGAGTCAACAGTGAAGCCAAGAGTAAAAGCTGAGCAGACAACAGGAACCAGGAATGGAAGATGAGGTGAAAGTGAAAGCCAGAGACAGGCATCATGCCAAAAGGGAACCAGGCTCAGTAAATGAGAGACTGAAAGTGAAACAAAGTCTGAGCTCTGACAGAAAGCCAGTTTATATCCTTCTTGTCCTGGAATGATCAAATGAAAAGTCTAGCGAGATGGGGTCAAACCAAGAGATAAGAACTCTGACAGGATGGTGTAGTTCAGCTTGTTGCCACATGGGGCATCAGTGTGCAGGTCCTCAGATTCCTAGCCTTAATAAAGGGAACTCCTGAGCCTTGCCAGCCCATGGAGCTTGGATCTGAGTGCCCAAACTATAGACTTCATTTTCCCATTTACCTTAATGTGCACTGAAAACTAATTTTGCTGTGTGATAGAGCCATCAGCTAATGCATTCATCTCGTTGCCCTCTGTAATGTTACACTATGAGCGCAAGGCCAATGTTTGAAATTGGGAATGATTCCCAAGTTGCTTGCACTTTTAGACAGAATTTGTCATTGGTTACACTGAGACAACATTGACATCTCTCTTGATTATTCCACTACTCAAGTGCTGTTGTTTTGGGAGGGTTTTTTTTTCCTTTTTCTTTAAATGACACTGGGGTTTGTAGCAAATAAAAACATTTCACCACTTTATTCCTGCAGCTGCTGAAGAAAGCCTGAATTACAGCACACGATCAGTGCTAACAGCAGAGATGAAAGTATATAGTTGTCGTCCTTCTTTGCAAAGGCAGTAGATAAAGGAGACTTGCTTTCTCCACTGGTTTCCTCATCTGCCGTTGTATGAATGCCAGGAGCTTAAAGATAATTATTACAGTCTTCATGCAATGCTTTCTGCTGTGGAGATGAGACTCTGGAGAGTGGTAAGAAAGTAAATGGCAAGGAGGTAAACAGTATAACTGGAATTAGATTAGCTAGAGCAGTGTTTATCACAGCTGAATTGTCTGGGAAACTGTCTTGCATTGCCATCTCATGCAGAGTGGTGGGTATCTGCAGTGAAACCAAGGAGAAGAGGTCCTGCTCCCTATTATACTGCAGAGCGGTCCAGGATGGAGTTGATGAGGTGGAGGCAGAGTTGTTTAGGCTGGATTTTAGCCTCTTCAGATTAGGCATGATTCTATTTGGATTTTTTTAAAATAAATAAATAAATAAAAATAAACTGGAAGATGTTCTAGGACTATTTTTATCCTTGATTAAATTTATTTATTTATTAATTAAACTTCTATACCACCCAAACTTTTGTCTCTGGGTGTTTAACATAAAACAATTAAAACACATATAAAAAGTTAAAACAATGCAACAATTTAAAAACAGCCATAAAATTAAAAACAGTTTTAAAAATTGTAATTGTAAACTGCCCTGAGCCATTTTGAAAGGGTGGTATATAAATCAAATCAAATAAATAAATAAATAAATAAAAGCTGGAAAAGCTTAGGTGAAAAGATGGGTTTTCAGCTGTTTTTAAAAAATTGTTGTTGACTATCCACATTTCTGGGATGAGTGAGATATCTAAGATTCTTCATTGAGCCAGGAAAATACAGAGAAGTGTTCAACAATTGCAACATGAGCAAGTGTTTCGAATGAGGCCTATCAAAATGTTTCAGGATTGCCTAATCAGGAAAGACTGAGCCATAAATAAAACCTGGGCTGGAGTGTCTCTAGATTCTGGTGTGCTAGAACTATTAGAAAACATAAAGTGAACCTCTGTAGAATAAATGCCTGAATAAACAAATAAGTAAAACAACAGATTCACAACAATTGAACATGTTCTCTAAAGTATTAACTATGTACTAAATTCATATACTCAATGTTATTCAAAAGCAGAATTTGTTTCACATCAAAACTGTATAGAATTCATACTCCAACAGTTTTTTCTTTAACACAGACTAAAGCTAATCCTAGGCATAACTACTAGGAAGCAAATCCCACTGTACACAATGGGAAAACATACGTTGGTTGTATGTATATTGTATAAACAATAACCAATCAGCTATGAGAGATGTTACTAGTTCATCAAGATGGACCATACATTATTTTAAAACTGTTTCACGTTGTTCATATAAATCCCCAATAATTTCAGCTTGTTGAGTCTCCCTATAGGGTATATATCTAACATGTACAATTTAACTTACTATAGTTCCTTTTAACTTCCAAAAAGTGTCTACCAGAAAGATTATTTCCCAATTATCTCAAAATCTGCAAATAAAAGTACCAAGGGAGATGTTTTATTGAGGAGAAGTTAGCTTTGAACCATTCTGCACTTCATTATCCTCCAATCAAGCAATCAAATTTCCTCACCTCTGGAATTCACATTCATCTGATTGTCACTTACGTGCTTTAATTGGTTACACTGTAATTTCTGGCTAGACCCTTATGAACAAAGGAGTTTTACCAGCAGTTCATTCACAGTTTTATTCCCCTTTTTAAAAAATAGTTGGCCGAGATTCCCTCCAGATTTCCCTATCATCACCTACACAGCTCTCCCACTGGCTATAAAATACTGCAGCAGCTTGTAGGTAATTGATCAGACAAGTGAACTGTAAAATATTCATTTTCTACTTCAACAGCTAGATAATTCTCTCGGGAAGTGGATGAAAATATTGCTTATGCACATCAGGGTCGACGGAGTAATAGCAAGGTTGCTGATAAGCAGGGGTCTGCTACAGAGTTCAGGCTTAATTCTGCTCCATGCCAGAGACAAGGAAGCATGCGGTCTCCCCTTTGCCTGCAGCAAGAAGTCTCATTATATACTGAAGCTGAAGGCATCAACATTGATGTGCAAGTCTTGCTGCTTTGGGATTGGTACTTCCTCTTCTAATTAATCAGGTTCCATCTTGGCATGCCAAGGAACCAATTAACACTTAGCTACTGTAACCACCAACCTGCTAAACACTGAAATACTAAGGGATGCAAAAGAAATCTACAGAATGGTGGTGGCAGAATGGGTGCAAAATGGCTCTCGTTTGTCCTTTCACAACCACAAGTGGTGATTTTTAAACACTTCCCTTTATTCTTCCAGTTCCAGATGTGATGGCTGCAAATAGGTCTGCTCCCATCACATACAAAGGATGGTGTGGATGATTTGAGGAGCAAATGGGTTTATGCAGATGAACAGAGCCCTTCAATTATTCCTTCACAGCCCATTAGTAGGGTTGTGCGGTTTTTTTTCCTGTTTTTTTTTTGTCCGAATCCGAAACACCCCCATTTTGTTCTTAGTTCGTAATCAGCCAACCCGAAACACCCCAATTTTGTTCTTTGTGAGAAATTGCAAAATCCGAATCCGAAACATTTTTTATTTTAAAAAATGGCCCCAGGGAAAAACTAGTGGGAGGGGGTGGTAGGGCCCAATGGGTGGAAACTACTACCCAAATCTCAGAGGAATTGGGCAAAGGGCTGATTTTTGGTGAATATTTGAAGTATAGGATTATTCCCATTGGGAAGAATGGAGGTTTCAGCAAAAGTATAGCTTCATGTTGGGGGGAAAGGGGTGGCCCAGAGCAGAGTAGGGTGGGTGGTCATGCCCAGTGGGGGCAAGGAAGCTGCCAGAATTATTTCAAAGGAATTGGGTAGAGGGCTGATTTTTTAAAATGTAATGGAGTTTGCGCGTCTGTAAAGTTCTTCCCCATAGGGAATGATGGACCTCCATAATTCTTGCGCCATAACTGCACTTGGGGGGGCACCAGGGTGGCCCAGAGCGAGTGGTGGTATAGAGCACATAGGGTACCAACCACCCTATGCTAACCCATGGGGTACTGGGTTCTGTTGTTTCTGAGATGTTTTGAGTGTTGATTCAGATTGTCTGGTAGCATATGAGAGTGGATTCATGGTTTGTCGTTGAAAATCTCATATGCTACCAGAGAATCTACACTCAGAACACCTCAGAAACAACAGAACCCAGCACCTCATGGGTTAGCAACACATGGGGGTGGTTGGCACCCTATGTGCACTATACCACCACTTGCTCCCGGCCACCCTAGTGCCCCCCAGGTGGAGTTATGGGTCTTCTGAAACCTCTATCATTCCCTGGGGGGCGACCTTAAAGAGGCATAAACTTCAACAATTCCTAAGAAATCAGCCCTTTGCCCTATTCCTTTGGAATCTGGGTTGTGGCAGGCACCCCTTGGAGCACTGCCACCCAACCCACTGTTTTGCCCCTCAGGCCCCCTTTCTGCCCCGAATCTCCCCCAAAGACATGTCAACTTCAGAAATTCTTTAAAAATCAGCCCTTTTCCCAATTCCTTTGGAATCTGGGTGGCAGCAGGCACCCATTGGGGCACTACCACCTGACCCACTCTTCTGCCCCAAAGCCCTCTTTCTGCCCCGAATCCACCCCAAATAACATCAACATCACACATCAACAACAACAGAGCTTTGGAAAAAACCAGGCAGATTTCCAAAGGTCATGCACATCCACATCCCCCCTGCCCAAAATGCAATTGATCTACACACAACAGTGTGAAACAACAACAATGAAATGCACACTGCCCCACTGGCCAATGAGGGTAAAATTTACCCTTAAATGTGCTTAAAAGGAATAAGGAGGCAATTGCCAGCGGATCAGCCCATGCTTTTGCTGGCCAATCTGCGGGCTGGAAGGGCTGGAAATTCAAACAGATGTCAAAACTCAAAATGGAGACTGAAGGAGAAAGACTTTCTGTGATTGCAAAATGGAGTTCTAAAACAGCCGAAACAACAAAACGTTTTGTATCCGAAACAGGGACGTTTTGTTTAGGCTACAAAATTTTCAGTTTTGAGCATTGGGTGTTTTGTTTTGGCTACAAAACAGCTGAAATGGCCTGTTTTGTGCACAAAACATTTTGAATCCAAAATGAAACACACATCCCTGCCCATTAGCAGAACTTCTTTTATACTCCACCCAGATTCATGCACTCCAAATGCCCTTGTTTAACAGAAGCAGTCTCTATTTTTTTATAGCCATCATCCCTAATAAATTGCTATCTCTGTTTTGCCTTCATTTCTAATGTTTTGGGTTTGCCTGTTAAAATTTTGTTAGTGTGAGCTGTGAGTTCTGTTACTCTTCAGGATTCAGCTTGTCCCCCCAGGGTGTTTAAAAGTTACATCTCTGAGTCAGAAGGATCAAACGAGATGTGCACACAAAACATGTGGTAAGCACCTCTTTTTGTTGTCAAGAGCATAAGTTCATGGGGTTGACAGCCATGTCCGCATCAGGGCACCCAAGGAGGAGCAATTCACTCACAGTGAGGGAGATGGGGCTGTAGCTAAGTAATAGAGCATTTGCTTTGCATGCAGGAACTCCTGGTTTAATCCCTGGCCTCTCTAGGTAGGGCTGGGAAACAATCTCATCCGAAATCCTGTAGAGTAGTTCCCAGTCAGTGTAAACAACAGTGAGCTAGATGGACCAATGGTCTGACTCAGAATAAGGCAGCTACCTGGGAACATCGCTTTCCTTCACATTCTTTTCTCACAGAAAATAGGCTCCCTGAAGGAACAATTTGCTCCCCAAGCAATGATTTGAAGATATGGCTGTTTCAGGTGATGGGTGAGTTGCAGTGGGAATATGGCATAACAGGAAAGAATAGACATGCCCCTCTCTGTGTACTCTGGTCCTGACAGGAGTCCTTGTTCCCTGTGCAACTATTCTTTTGCAAAACAAACAAGGCATTTCCTGTTGGAAGCATTCCTGTATAGCATGCATTTTCATCCTTGTTTAGTACCAACCTGTGGTACTCGAGATGTTGCAGAACTACAACTCCCATTATGCCCTACTTCAGTTTATTGTGGCTGGGAATGATGGGAGTTGTAGTTCAGCAACATCTGGTGTACCACATGTTGGGAACCCCTGAGTTAGACCGTTAGGTATCATGCAGTGTACAGCTTTCAGTTTCACCTGCTGAAATATATTTTGAGCTGTTGATAACATAGTGTAGGGTAATAATGTTTTTCTAGTATATCTTTTGGGAAGCAGCCATCACCAGTTTGGTTTCATGTCAGTGGAGGATAGACTATTGTGCAGTAAATAAATAGAGTGCATGAAGAAGCTGTGAAGTATCTTCACAATGCAGAATATTGTACCCCTAAAGGAGGGTATGAGAACAGGGTTGTTATAAGCATGGTCCTGTTACCAGACAATGCCCTCCTTCCTTTTCAGGAACTTTACCTTTGCCAGAAGGAAAAATCTGCTTTCTGTTTGGATCAAACAATTGTATCCTGCATACCCTGAAATGGTACAAAAGCAAAGATTTATGCTTCTTGAATTCCATGCATTTTAAAAGAAGCCAGGGTTTCTGATGCAGAAGAGTCTTTACCTTTAAAACTACCCCTGAGAAACTGGGATTTGGAATGAAATCAAAACCTTCTTCCCTAAATCAGTTATGTAGCTTTAGCACAATAGAGCTTTTGGTCTGTGTTCCATCTGAATAGCAGCAACCACACCCACACCTTTGTTTCTTTTGTATTTCTAAATTTTCCCACCTTTGGGACTTTACAGAGGAACAGACCCTATAAAAGGGTCTCGAACACCTGCAGTTGACTTGAGAAGGACTCGTTTGGTGTCCATAAAGTCAATTGCAAAGTCTGTTGGTTGGGAGCGCTTGGTGTCACATGCTGCCCCAGAACCTACCTGACTGAACACCTAAGTACTGTAGGTTCTCAAACCCCTTTCCCTGACCTGAATCACTGTTCGGATCTCCCAGAGGAGCAACTCCTCATTGAGATCCTAACACTGGCATTGCATCTGTCTAGACTGCAGTCCATTTGTTCTTCATGCTTGTAAATTCAGTTTTGAGCATATTCCCCTCAAAATATTCCAAATTCATTGATGTTTGCTCACATATCAGTCAGGTAACCGGCTGATTTTCCTCTGTGAAATATTGGAAGCTTTGTGAACCTTATGCTCTTCTCAGAGCGGCTCCATCCCCTAAGGGGAATATCTTACAGTGCTCACACTTCTAGTCTCCCATTCATATGCACCCAGGGCAGACCCTGCTTAACTAAGGGGACAAGTCATGCTTGCTACCACAAGACCAGCTCTCCTCTCCTTTTCCACCTTAAAGTAAACCCTCATCCTGCATTTTATACAAGATTGATGCACACCCAGGTTAAACAAACAGGTCTGCCACTGTCACTTGTCATTTAAACCCAAGTTTTCAAATAATTGCTAAGGTACTTTAATTGAAAGTGGTTAAAAGTATTCTGCCTACGGCCAGGAGTGAGGAAAGCAAGGAACAGGTAATTCTTTTCATTTTATCTCTCTTGGTTGCTATAGCAAGAGGTTCTGAAGGGAATTAGCAACAGCTTTTCAGTCTGTCTAATGTTTAATGTTTCTTAAGTAATCTTGCCCAAGCCCAAACTGTACCAATCATAAAAAGCATGCAGTTCCGCCATATATTTTCTTCTGACATGAACAATATGAAGCAAAGCCTTAAGATTATTAACATTCTCCCCTTTCCTTGTTTATTTTTGAAGCAATAGAGGATATGTGTTTGAATTCTTTTTCTTTTGAGCATGATGTGATGTCAGTGAGTATAAAGCTGTATTTGAAGCTTTTTTATTTTAAAAGAGTCAATAATACATATGCCACAGAAGCTACAATCACTGGGGTAAAGATAAATGTAGACTAACCCTATTGCAAGTGAATGAGAGATACCATAGATTATACAGGTTCTGACAAGTAAATCGACTTCCCTAGGATCAGAATAGTTCACTTCGTTAAGAATAGAAGCCAGTTCTATGTTGTCTTCTTATCAGTAAACTACTGATGATTTAAACCACGTCCCAATAAAATGATGGCAATCAATCAGTCACACAACTCTGGCTGCTTTCTAGCACCAGAGGATACTAGCAGAAGAGACATTAACTTTGCTCTTTGGCAGTGAATAGCCTTGTTCTCAGAGAGAGAGAAAAAAGGGGAGATAAAGTACAGGTTTGGGACCAGTCACATTAGCTATAAAATGCTCTTCATTCCAAGGTCTTCCTGCAAAAACTGCCACTCAGCTGAGAAACAAATCATCTGAAATCATGAGAATTCATTTCACTGTGCCTTCCACGTATGATGTGTAACTGTTTTCTAGGCACTTGACACAAATCTGTTGGAGCTTCTCTAGCACATAACTGTTGATGAAAAAACTGCCTTCTAGACTTTTTGCAGCTTATTAGTGGAGGAGGAAAAGAGATGGTGGGCCACTGTAGATACATTCTAAGCTTGACTATAGTTTGCTCAAAGCTTCTTGGGATATAGTATTCACAGCAATGGATAAGAATTATTTGCCAGCATCTTATCTTCCCTTTGCAAAAAAGCTCGGGGCTAAGAACATCTTGAAATTCCTACTTTTTATTCTTATTCTTATTATTACTGCTGTTTATTTCACTTATATCACTCCTTTGAAGAGTTCACAGCCGCTCACATATGTTTTCCAAGTGCTCTCCCACCCATGAAGCTTATAGGTCCAGACCTTCTCAACTTCAGAATTAGAACTTAGTCATATGCCTTCAGACCAATGTCAAAGATCTTGACATGGAGTCAAATATCTTGGATATACACAAAGCAACATGCTTTTCTACAATATGTACCAATTTCACTCACACTCGTTTTCCTTTATGGGTTTCAAGCACCTAATGAAGGTTGTGTCCCATCCATTCATGGGCAGGGTACAGTTGTTTTAAATTTTATGTTGCAATACTTAAAGTGGGAGGGTGGAAAGGAAGTGGGATTTCATTTCAAGTTAGAAAGATTCAGTTATTTCCATTGACATTAGTGGGGTGGTTTTTAAGTCAACCTGAAAATAAATTGGACAGCAGGCATCTCACCCCAACCCCTTCCATCTGGAGCACTAAGAACACCAGATCTGTAGCTGTACATTTTGCAATGAGGGGGCTAAGGGGGGCGGCATAATTGCAGAAGAGCCAGAACATAAATACAGGTAGCCCAATATGGTCAAATGTTTTAAATCCGATTCAATGGACAATTTCTAGTTTAGTTAGTCATGACTAAACATAACTGAAAGCAGTGACTGACATCCAGACAAAATAATGCAATAGTACTACTTAGGAGTTACTCTGAAGGACTACTTATTTTCAATTGGACTGCTCAGAAGTAGTTTAGCCTGGATGTCAGCCAATGAGACAAGTCAATCACAATTAACCTAACTCCCATTAATCTTAATCATGACTAACTTAAACAGTATGTTACTGAATATCATTAAAATGAAACAATATGAATTTATTCATAAATACAATTATATAATTATAAATTGTATTTATAAAAAAAATAAGTTTAAAACTAAGACTAAATTAAGTTTAAACTAAATTAAGTTTAAAACTCAGCGTTTCTGAGTTACTGCAGTGCCTTTGTGTTCATGGGCTGATATGGTGAGAAAAATTACTTACCGTATTTTATGGACTATAAGACTCACTTTTTTCCTCAAAAAATATCCGCCAAAATTCAGGTGCGTCTTATATGTTTTAACAGTTTAATATGTTAAAACTCTGAAAAACTGGATTAAAATTAAGGTGCATCTTATAGTCCGTAGCGTCTTATAGTCCGTAAAATACGGTAGTTGTCCTATTGAAATTAAAAGGACAATCAGGCAATGCCTCTCTTTTTCTTTTGATTTTACTAGCACTACTTGGAGTAATTTTTATCATCATGCCAGCCATTGGCTGGAACACTGGAAGGCAGAAGCAAGTTTTTTTGTTTTGTTTTGTTATAGAGCATTTGCAGGATTGGCCCACCTGAGGTGAGGCACAAAATGCTGCCTTGCTCCACACGCCTGATGAGAGCAAGCCCACTCTCAAAACCAGCCCTTGCAAGCTTTGGAAAGGCACAGGGAGCAGGAAGGAGGGAAGATTGCTCCTCTTCTCTGCTTGTGTTTCTTATTGATTGATTGATTGATCGATTTGATTTGATTTATATACCGCCCTTCCAAAGATGGCTCAGGGTGGTTTACATCAAAATACAAACAATTAAAATCAATTAATTAAAATCAAAACTAAATCAACTAAACACTTAAAATCATTTAAACATTAAAATCATTAACATTAAAATCATTTAAAACCAACATTAAAAATTTAACTCCATCATTCTAATTAAAAGCCTGGGTGCATAAATGTGTCTTCCGTGCCTTTTTAAAAGTTCCCAGAGATGGGGAGGCTCTTTTTGGGAGCACATTCCAAATTGCAGGAGCAGCAACAGAGAAGGCCCATTCCCGAGTAGTCGCTAAATGAGTTGGCGGCAACTGCAGACAAACCTCTCCAGATGATCTTAACAGGTGGTGGGGCTCATGGTGAAGAAGATGGTCTCTTAAATACCCAGAGCCTAAGCTGTTTAGGGCTTTAGAAGTAATAACCAGCACCTTGTATTTTGCCCAGAAATGTATCAGCAGCCGGTGTAGTTCTTTCAACACAGGAGTAATGTGGTCTCTCCTAGATGACCCAGAGACCAACCTGGCCGCCACATTCTGAACCAGCTGTAGTTTCCAGACTACATACAAAGGCAGCCCCACATAAAGCACATTGCAATAATTCAGCCTAGAGGTTACCAGCATATGTACCACTGTTTTGAGGTCGTTCATCTCAAGGTTGTTCAAGGTCGTTCATCTCCCCACAAAGCTTGCAGGTTTTGTGAGGAGAGGGTCTCCTTATGAAGTTTGCAAGGGTCAGGTCAGTCACAAATTGCTGCCCTGATGGTGTCTTGCCACCCTGCTGACACCCCAATACTCTGCTGCCTGAGGCGACTGCCTCATTTTGCCTCATGAAAGGGCTGTCCAAGCGTTTGGCTAAAATGCGGACTGCATGGTTATCTCTCTACAAATACAAGGGCTATAAAGGCTTGCTTTTTCCAGTGAAAACTCAAAATTTAAGGAGGGGGCCTGGAATATTCCTAGCAGGTTCTCCTCTTTCATGGCTACAGCACTGTTTAACAACTTTTTGCCTCCCTGTAATACATTATATGCTGTATTTACCTGAATCCAAGACTAGTTTCCCCCCAAGTTTTTTTATATTAGAAATTGGGAAGTTGTTTTAAATTCAGAGTCCTGTTCCTTTTGAGTCAATGCAGGTATATCCTGTATTTAACCTCTACTTTTTAAGGGGGTCATCTTAAATTCAGAGTCATCTTCTATTTGGATAAATAGGATATACACTTGCCTATTTTGACTTTCCAGATCACTCTGGTAGCCTAGAAGCAGAACACATGGGGGGGGGAGAGACACATGGGAATAATTGTGCTAGAACCAGAGACTAGGGATCATGTGCATGAATGGCTCGAGGCAGCTGGCGGCGGGGCGGGGAGCAGTTTCCTTAAAAAGCAGGTAAAGTGCTCCTTATCTGCTCGTCCCTGCTCCGCCATTGTTCCAGTGGCAGTGCCCCCTCTCCAAAATGCCATGCATGGCTGCCATGTGAATGCCAACATCACATGGAGGCTTCAGGGAGCCGCGTCACAGATGTGCATGGCGTTTTGAAGAGTGAGCGCAACCACTGGAACAGCATCGAGGCAGGGACAAGCAGGTAAGGAGCTCCTTACCTGCTCTTTAAGGGAACTTCTCCCTGCCTCACTGAGCCTGTTTGAACACCAGCACCTGAGCTGGTTTGATACTTCCCAGAGGAGGTGCTGAACTGGCTCATGCACATCCCTACCAGAGGCTGGACTGGAGGCATTAAAATGGTCCCATATGATTGGCCCCTCCCATATAGGTACTCCATTTCTACTGTGGGTAGCAATGACCAAGAAGTGGCTTCCATGTAATTGACCAATACCTGTGAATTGGCAGTGGATGCAGAGCAAAGAAGCAAAAGGGGTTTGTAAGAGGTATCAAGAGGGCTAAGCCATGTTATATGCTTTTAAATATGTATCCATAGTATGACTTAAGTATAGAAAAATCCATTAATATCGACAGGCTAAGCTGTTCAGTAACTTGATTTTTAAAACCTTTTGGGAAAGAGATAGTTTAAGGTGTGTTTTTCTTTAAAAAAAATCCTCCCCAGCTATGCTTCTGCCTTTCAGAGGGGCTCTTACCTCTGGAATTTGGGGCTAAAGTCCAGGGCCTCCATACCCCTTGCCCCCCAAATCCTCTTTAGTGTGTCCTTGGTAGTGTGGTTTGTGCCCTCAAGAACCTACATGTTTAAAAAAAGATGCTTAACTTTCAGCAGGAGGGTGGTGTGGGGGCTCCAAAGGCCTTTAGGTCCAGGCTCCAAAATTACCTAGGTGCACCTCTGCTGCCTTTGCACAAAGAACACAGTAAGTGCTGTTTTGTTGTTTTGATTGCTCTTTTACCCCTTACTTCTGAATGTTGTTTTTTTAAAAAAATTGATCATAACTGAACTTTGGTATTCTGTAGGCTTTTCATGCTCTCGGACATTTTTTTTAAAATCACTATGGTTTCACCATGCATTGACATTAGTTGTATATAATTCATTTTTAAATACTGATAAACCTTTGCCTTTGTCATACTAATGCGATGTGCCAGTTTTTCACCACAGTGCTAAAATATAGCTCTTCATGTGAGATAGTCCTTTTGTTCTGTTAATCAACTGTCCAGCTCCCTATAAAAGACTCTATCCCACTTTCAACTCAACTATTTCAAAAGCTCCTTTCAGTGCTTTATATATCCTCTCATTCTGGCTAGTTATCAGGGGATTTATTGAACAGTTATAGTAAATGATTTTACAGTCCAAAAGTTCAATTAGTCCAGTTACTGCCATTAATCTAGATAATTTACAAAGATCAATTAAGAAACTTCTTCCCAACTTCAACTTTATTCTCTACAGGACTCTCAACAGGAAGCATTGGGGCTTGATAGCAAAACGGACCAGAAGCAATGGGAGTCCACAGAATATAGGGGGAGTACAAATCCTTACCTTCTGCTATTATTAGAGTGTGTTTGATTGTAGCTTTACCACACAGTGTATTGTATTGGTATGTGTTTTGTTCTTGCTTGTATTGCTTGTATTGGTATGTGTTTTGTTCTTGGTCTGGTTCAAATGTAATGCTAAAACATGCATTAGTGTAGCTGAGTTGTGTCCTTCCCACATTCCTCTTCTGCATGTGAGAGGAAGAGAATGATTTATTTATTTTTTGCTTTTACTTAGGGTAACCATTGAAACAAACCACTGTTTCATTTTATGTAGGATCTTAGGAGATTGTGCTTTGTTCCACTTGTTTTGGCCGGGTTCAGACGTAGCACAAAATTGGAGGTTGGCAAACCTGCATTTTCAATTTCAGGATGTGATTCACGCTGCAGACATTTGTCAATCTTCTGCCCGCCAATCTACAGTTCCAGAAGAGGAGAGCCCCTCTCTGCTGCCTGGCTGCCTAGGCCTATCCCAGAGGCCTATCTCAGCAAGCTCCACCACCAGACTGTGGTCAAAGTGTCAGCACACCAGCAGTGTGGCTGCAATTGGCCACGAAAGGGGCATGCCAAGCGCAATCATGCATTTTTGAAGCATTCCACACACCCTTGGCATGGAAATGGCATTTAAATCCCTTTAAATGCCATGCCATGCTAGTTACTTTTCTGATGGAGACTGCACCACTGCCCCCCCCCCCAAGAGCTCTGCACCCAAATAGTCCACACAAGCACAATTTCAGGGTAGGGGGGACACTATTTCCCTGTTACTCGGAATAGGGAAGGGAACATGATGACTTACTAGGAGGGGATATGTAGACGAGGGAGGGCAAAGGATCCTGGGGGGAGGGGTTCTATTCCACCATGGCCTAGGATGCTCTTGCAAAGGATTACCCCAGCAAAGCACTCCATGCAGACCAATCCAAAATCCAGCTGCACTAGCAACTTGCTAGTCCTCTCATGAGAGGGCCAGGGTACTGGAGAGGACCATGCGGCTGTGAGCCCTGGGTCTCCCTTTGGACTGCACACTCACGAGTTCCTCACAATCCATTGTGGATTTCACTACCCATAACAGTTTAGTGTCATCTGCAAATTTGGCCACTTTGCTGGTCACTGCAACTTCTAGATCATTTATGAACAAGGAGGAGAGCTGGTCTTGTGGTAGCAAGCATGACTTGTCCCCATAGCTAAGCAGGGTCTGCCCTGGTTGCATCTGAATGGGAGACTTGATGTGTGAGCACTGCAAGATATTCCCCTAAGGGGATGAAGCCGCTCTGAGAAGAGCAGAAGGTTTCAAGTTCCCTCCCTAGCTTCTCCAAGATAGGGCTGAGAGAGATTCCTGCCTGCAACCTTGGAGAAGCCACTGCCAGTCTGTAAAGACAATACTGAGCTAGATAGACCAATGGTCTGACTCAGTATATGGCAGTTTCCTATGTTTCCTATGTTCCTATGTTATAGAGCACTGGTCCCAGTACCGATCCCTGGGGGACCCCACTTCCTCCCTGTCCAATTATTTCTATTCTCTGTTTCCTGTCCTTCAACCGGTTACTGATCCACACATGAACCTGGCCCCTTATTCCATGACTTCCAAGTTTACTCAAGAGCCTTGGTAGGGAACTTTATCAAAAGCTTTATGGAAGTCCAACTATACTTTGTCAACTGGATCACCTTTATCTACATGCCTGTTGACACTCTCAAAGAACTCCAAAAGGTTAGTGAGGCAAGACTTGCCCTTGCAGAAGCCATGCTGGTTCTCCTTCAACAAGGCCTGTTCTTCTATATGTTTAACCATTTTGTCCTTAAGTATGCATTCCATCAATTTACCCGGCACCGAAGTTAAGCTGACCGGCCTGTAATTTCCTGGATCCCCCCTGGATCCCTTTTTGAAAACTGGAGTCACATTGGCTACTTTCCAGTCCTCTGGTACAGAGCCTGATTGTAGGGAGAAGTTATATATATTTTGCCAGGAGAGCGGCAATTTCATTTTTGAGTTCCTTCAGAACTCTTGGGTGGATGCTATCTGGCCCTGGCAATTTGTTAATTTTTAGTTTTTCAAGACAGTTTAGAACATCTTCCCTTGTCACCTCAAATTGGCCTAGTTCCTTAGCTGCTAAACCTGCAAAGCTCCAGAGGGTATATGCTCAGTATCCTCTGCTGTGAAGACAAGTGCAAAGAACTCATTCAGCTTCTATGCAATCTCTTTTTCCTCCTTAATAATCCCTTTCAGGTTCTAGTGCTGTCATGGGGGAGGGATTCTCTCTCTCCACTCTCTCCACACCATGCATAATTCAATAGACATCTATCATGTTTCCCTTAGTCATCTTTTTTTCTAAACTAAAAAGTCCCAGGTGCTGTAGCCTTGCCTCATAAGGAAGGTGCTGCAGGTCCCTAATCGCCTTGGTTTCCCTCTTCTGATCCTTTTCCAGTTCTACAATCTCTTTCTTAAAATATGGTGAACAGAATTGTATATGTACTCCAAATATGACTGCACCACAGATTTGCATAAGGGCATCGTGATATTAGCAGTTTTATTTTCAATCCCTTTCCTAATGATTCCAAGTATTGAATTTGCCTCTGATATCATCATACCACAAAGCAGTTCCATGCTTGCTCTACAGTAGGGTGGCTTTTTGGTGATAATTTTGTTGTGTTGCTATGGCACTTACTGTGCATCTGATGTAAGCCTTGGCTGGGGAGGACATGACACAATCCAAAAAGTCAGATTATTGTTTGTCCTTGATGGTCTGGGGCCTACATGCCTTAAAGAGTGTCTTCATTTGTGAACCTGCCCATTTGGATGACCTGTTGAGATTATCATCAAGTCCTCTGCTCTGTATTCAAGAATGGGAAGCAAAGTCTTCTGCATTCAGAGCCTTTTCAAAGAACAGAGACCTTTCAGCAGGGATCCCATAAGTGCAGATTGACTTCCCTCAAGAGGTGGAAGGAGGATGATTTTAAGTATGAATAAGCTTTGTGTGTATTGCTGTGAATAAATAGAATAAAGACATATATTTATAAACAGCCTTTAGCTAGTTCAGCTAAAGCTGTTGAGCATTAAGAACTGCAGATTATTCTTTGGTCTGATTTGAGAGTAGAATTTAGTTATTTAGAAAGTGTTCTATTATTGTTATTTTGATATGGCTTTTTTAAAAAAAATAAAAATTAAGCATCCTTGAAGTAGGAGCAGACACGTTTTAAATAAGTAAGGCTGGTTAGAAGAGATTGCTAGAGGTAACAAAAAACAGCAGTACTCAGGCAATCTCCTCCTAACTTGGACCTCGCAGAAGTATTTATAGGGATAAAGGGTCAGCAGAAATCAACCCCACAAGGGTGGGGTCAGCCAATAATTCTATTTCATGAGTAGATCAGGGATGGGAAGTCAGCTGGCTCTGAGCATCCTAGTCATATTCTGAAGGTTATTTCTGATAAAGTTCCGAGATCTGGCATGCATAAATATTCAAAAACTGGCAGGTGACAAAGTCAGAATGGAAATAAGGTTAACCTTTTCAATAGCAAATATAATTAGCCATTGAAACAACTTACCTGGGGCCATAGTGGATTCCTTATGATTTCGAAGTCTCTAAATCTACTCTGTGTTTTGGACAAGAATACTTGGCTACTTCTTGACCCAGTGGTCTGCCCACTGAAATCTTTGAAAAGGTTCTGAGAATTAAAAGACAAAGTCTCTCTGTAGTGCTGTTTCTCCATGATGAGAAATGGAGAAACAGACACAGCTATTGGCAAAAAAAGAGAAGAGATTCTCCCCCAGAAAACATAAGCCAATTGGAGGCTCCCATCACCATGACTGATGGGATTGATCAGGTCTAGAAGTCCCTCTGCACCTTGTGACTTGTGCGAACCAGCATCCCCATATCGGACTGTCTATTAGGGCTTTGCATCAAATTGGACTGCTCTTTGGATCTCATTCAATGCAAGTCTATTGCCCAGTTTTGCATCTCATTGGATCCAATGATAATTAATTACTGACCAATTAAATCGAATCCAGTCTGATGTTAGATTGTCTGATGAACCTGCATCAGATCAGCATGGTAGTTTCCCACTTTCATTTACTGAAGAAAATCTGCTGGTTCTGTCGGCATAGCAACGTAGTTTAAAGAGCTACTTTTCTCCCCAGCAGCTTGCCCAAATAAGGAAGCAACATCATGACTTTGATGTCATGTCCTTTCCCAGTGCATTACTGGGGGGAAACAGCTGCTCCCTCTCAGTGTTGATCCAATGTGACCCACACTGTCAAATCAATTTGATGTGAGCTACCCACATGCATTGGTGATCCAATGCGCTTTGACTGGGACCTGATCCTATATGATATGATACAATCCAAAGATCAGTTCTGATGCACAGCCCTACTGTCTGTGTGGCTGCCATGCTTGCTGTAACTATGTCTGGCAGCATCTTTTCAAGTGGCTATATTGGCTCAAATTGAAGCAGCCACATAAGTAACTTATCATTAGATGCACCAGTTCACACAAACAGGGCCTCCACATGAGTGCTGCACAATCAAAAGGCAGCTGCTAGCTTCTGAGGCAATTGCACGGGAATGCTGTTAATTGTGAACCAGCCCTTAGCTTCATGTATAATGCTGTTGGAATAAATGGAATAAAATCCAAATTAAGACAGCCATTTATAAATCACTTTTGAGAATAACAGTATGAATGAGAGGGAGAGTTGCAGAACCATGACTGAGAAGTACTCAGACAACTGTAAAGTTTGAGAACTGCAGGAAAAATTCATGATGCTAATTAGAGTTCTCATTAGAGTCCCATAATGAGAAATGTGCGAAACAGCTCCTTTATTTCTCCAGGGACAGCTTAAACAGCAAGCAGGGAAGTTGGGAAGGGGGCAGAAGACTCAGTATCAAATCACGGTTGTATGAACAAACACCCAAGGACAAAAAATCAGAATAGCATATTTCATAGGCTTTCAGTTCAACTAGCAAAAAGATGAAATGTACACAGCCTACTATTCTGAACATTCATGTGTATTGGTATGTGGTGTAAGAGATAGTACCAGGTGAAGCACTGCATCTTATTCATCCTATATTGTGCCTCATGCTACATGAACAAAGACAGAATGTACTTGCAAACAATTCCCACTAATTTCAATGGAACTTTCTTCAATACAGTATGTGTTGTTAGGATTATGACCCCAGTTAAGAAGTAAAGCAGAGGTAGGCTCTCTTGTTATGAACTCCGACTCCAACTCTGATCATCCCCAGCCACAATAAATTGAGAGCCAGTTGCCCACGTTTGCCCTAAATCTATCTATCTATCTATCTATCTATCTATCTATCTATCTATCTATCTATCTATCTATCTATCTTTTTCGCTTCCCTTCCCTTCCCTTCCCTTCTTTCACAGTTGATAGCTTCCTTTATCTCTCTTCACTGAAACTTATATTTTCTATTTCTTACACAGCTTACATACCCACACCAAGCAAGGGAACATTATATTTGAAAGATCCTATGCGCATATCAGATTAATTGTGTCTTTATAGCTTCTTTTGGAAGGGGAATACCAAGGGCATAAAGCTCCTTGAAGAATTTGCATTAATCTCAGCAGGGCTGGCTCCAGGTCTGAGGGTTCTCGCTATATGTGTGCTGTGAGCTCTTTCTGTGTGTGGAAGGTGCTTCAGCTGCAGTATCTCCCCCCCCTTTCCATTCACACATGTGAGGAAGGGCATGCTTGTCACTGGTGGTGGCACATCTTCCTCCCACCTTCCCCATCTGTCAGCAAATCCTCCTTCTGCACTCCCCTTCCACCAATGGACTCTCTCGCAGTGGCATATAGAGGTACATTTTAAAAAAATCTAAAGGTCCATTTAAAATGTGAATTATTGGACTGAAATTACTATCCATGAGAACCTTGGTAAACCTTAGACTGACACTGGATGCTCACCTAATGTTCAGAAAATGTGAATGGCTCATCACATGCCAATGTTATAGCTAGGAGTATACACAAAACCGGCTTGTCTTGTTTGGTTCAAATTCAAACCCAATTTGAACCAGGGTGGGAAGGTTCATCTTTGGTTTTGCTCGACCCCCCTCTGGTTCGGTTCAAATTTGAACCCAACTCAAACTGGTCCAAATAGGTTCTACATGGAGTATAATGGAGACTCAAACTGGCCCATTAATCCATTAATGCCCATTAATGCACCAAAGTGGGCCTGGGGACATGGCACCTTGTGCCACAACTCCCCACAGCAGCCCCAGGCTAGCAGGACTCATGGTGTGTGTGTGTGTGTGTGTGTGTGTGTGTGTGTGTGTGTGTGTGTAGATATAGATATAGATATAGATATATAAAATTAGCCTGTCTCAGTGCAATTAATAGGAATTTCTTCCCCATTCAAAAATATAGTACAATGTATGACCTAATGAACTCTGTGTAACCTGACTTCATGGGAGGGGGATTCCTATTCATTGTTCATTGTCCAATTGGTTCAGGGTTGGGGTGGTAGTTGGCACCCATGGGTCCCTACCACCCCAACCCAGTTTTGGAGGCTTGAACCTTTGAACCGGTTTGAATAGAACCAGGCTCTGTTTGTTTTTAACTCAGACCAGCATTGCCAATTCAATACCCTGTTTGGTTTGAGTTCAAACCTTCAAACCGAACCAGTTCGAATTTGAACCTGTTTGCACAGGTTCCACATGGCCCAACTTCTGCATTGCTGCTTTCAATGGCTTTCATACTGGAATGACAATATCTAAACTCATCCTTTTTCACCCACACTGGAATCTATTTAAGTGTTACTTTCTTTATGTTCATTGAACATGAGAGAGGGAAATAGGCCAAGGTTCCAAACTGTCTGGAAGAAGCTTCTCTGCATTCAGCCCTCTGCAGACAAATACTGAATTCCCATTCAATATTTGTCTGCAGAGGGCTGAATGCAGAGAACGTCCAGGGACATGGGAGCTATTGCATGTGGAGTGTGGTTAGCATGTCTGTACCCATTTTCCTCTCCCCATGTTCAATGATCATGGGAGAGTAATGCCTTAAGAGGGCTTGTGCTAGGCAAACAAAGTATAAAACTTGCTTTGTCTAATTTGTTTTAAGTATCAACTATTAACTATCAACAGTATAAAACCAGTGTCTTAGCCAGAGACTGGGACATAATCCAATGTGGTCTATATAGCAACTTTCTGAAATGGTTCTTCTGTACAAGAACACTTACATCATGTCCTTCACCCTGTTAACTGCCCCTAAAGTAAATGACAGCACGTAGAAGTAAGTAATTCTGGTAAGTAATTTACAAGAATGACTGTGCAAAGGGATCTATAGTCCATCTAATTAGAAATTGAATCATTTTTAATTTACAATGACAAAACCATCCTTTGGGGTTCAAGCAGAGTACTAAATGAACTACCTGAAATTAGGAATGGCAGACTTAGAAACATGATATAGTTGGGAACAGTCTAGGGAATGCTGTGAAGTGTGTGTGAGGGTTTGTAAGGTAATTTGAGGATGATAAGAATTCAGCTGGGCCCAAGTTTCAAAGGAAGTCACCTGAGCATAAGAAATAACAGATAGATCAATACACAAGTACTATAAATGTGTGTGTGTGTGTGTGTGTGTGTGTGTGTGTGTGTGTGTGTATCTGAAATTTATAGACCAGTGCTTCTTTTTCAGGTTCTTCAAAACCTGGTGGTGGTTTCATATATATTTCTATATGGTGATAGCATTTCACCATATACAGGTGAAACTCGGAAAATTAGAATATCGTGCAAAAGTCCATTAATTTCAGTAATGCAAATTAAAAGGTGAAACTGATATATGAGACAGACGCATTACATGCAAAGCGAGATAAGTCAAGCCTTAATTTGTTATAATTGTGATGATCATGGCGTACAGCTCATGAAAACCCCAAATCCACAATCTCAGAAAATTAGAATATTACATGGAACCAAGAAGACAAGGATTGAAGAATAGAACAACATCGGACCTCCGAAAAGTATACAGTGTACTGTGCTTGACTGGCCAGCAAACTCGCCTGACCTGACCCCATAGAGAATCTATGGGGCATTGCCAAGAGAAGGATGAGAGACATGAGACCAAACAATGCAGAATTGCTGAAGGCCGCTAATGAAGCATCCTGGTCTTCCATAATACCTCATCAGTGCCACAGGCTGATAGCATCCATGCCACGCCACATTGAGGCAGTAATTGCTGCAAAAGGGGCCCAAACCAAGTACTGAATACATATGCATGCTTATACTTTTCAGAGGTCCGATATTGTTCTATTCTTCAATCCTTGTCTTCTTGGTTCCATGTAATATTCTAATTTTCTGAGATTGTGGATTTGGGGTTTTCATGAGCTGTACGCCATGATCATCACAATTATAACAAATTAAGGCTTGACTTATCTCGCTTTGCATGTAATGCGTCTGTCTCATATATCAGTTTCACCTTTTAATTTGCATTACTGAAATTAATGGACTTTTGCACGATATTCTAATTTTCCGAGTTTCACCTGTAGAAGTGCTGTCTTAACATCCAGAAGATGTACTTCCATTCTTGATACAACCATTTTAAGTAGCAGGCGAATAGATGTATATTTGACCACACTGCAAATGTTTCCTCATAATCCTTTCCATATTTTTGTGCAAATTCTTTGGCAACCAATCTTGCTTTATGTCACTGGATATCTCCCTCTGCATTCCATTTGTTTTTGAAAACCCAATTGTATCTTATTGCTTTCCTACTTTCAGGAAGTTCTACAAGAGTCCATGTTTTAAATTGTGAACCCTTTGGGGAAAAGGAGCCATTTTATTTATTTATATCTATAGAAACCACTTTGGGAACTTTTCTGGAAAAGCGGTATATAAATATTGGTCATCATCATCGTCATATGTTTTTTTCTTATGGAGTGAGCCAATCTCTTCCTTGGCTGCTTGCAGCCATTTATCTGTTTCTGAATCAGGCATTCCTTCAATATTATGCCAATTCATCGGTTCCAGTATTTTTTCTTCTCTGGCTGCCAAAGAGAATTGTTTAGGTGGGACTCCTTTATTATATCTACTTGAGTGTCTCACGTCTGATTCCATCTCAGTCTCCCCTTCTCAATTAGATCTCTCTACCATGTCATAGCTTATTGTTACTTCCTCATTTTGTTGTTGTGTTTGCTGGTTAGCAACACTACAGTATAGTATCAGGAAAATTGGGCTGCTCGCCACCCGACTGGGTGGCGCAGCTGGTTCGCTGCAGCACCCAGGAAGAAGCACGAAGCTTCGGGGGCCCTGATTGGCCGCCTGGCCCATGTGGGGGTGGAGCTTCAGCTGCCTTGGGCTTGCTCCGATGCCAGCAGCTCAGTTTCCTCCATTCAGGCGCCGGAGCTGGATGTGCCTGGCCGAAACTCCTGGCTTCGGGCCTACAGCTTCCCCCGGGCACGGCAGTGACGGGAGTGGGGTTTCCACCCGGTGTGGTGGTGGAGGCTATTTGGGGGGTGGTTTGAAACCACCCCCTGAGGTTTGGTGCAGGCCTGTGGGCCAGCAGGGTAGGGCGGTCGTGGGCTGTTTGGCCTTGGGGAACACTCAAACGGGGGTGTCTACCCCCACCTTCCGGGGTTTGGAAGGGCCTTTGGGCAGGGCCTGCACTCTGTAGGGCACCTTATTCATCCCCCCCCAGGCTTTGCTGGGCTACCTTTTCGGCCTTCTATGAAGCAGGGGCTGTTGGCCTTTTTTAGGCTAACCTCACTCCACCCGCATCTTCTCATGGATACTTCTCCTTGTCTCGCTGGCCCAGTAACAGGGCCTGTAGCTTGGTGGGCTGGTGTGTCCAGGAACCCCCCACCCCACTACATAGCAATATGAGCCTAAAGAAGGCTAAAGGCAAGAAGGGAGTAAAGCGTGTCAGGCCCCCTCCCAGGCCTAAGCCTACTACTGATTCCTCATCTGACGATGACATGGATATGGGAACTATTAGGGTGCTGATAGCGCACTTATATGCTCTGGAGAAAGAAAAGCAAAAAGGCATTCCCAACAAGGACAGAGGTGGTCCCTCACGGGTCCCATTCAGGCCTGGGCCTTCTACAAGGGGTGCTAAAAAAGCTAAACTTTTACATTCTTTATCTGCGAGGCTGGATGCACTGGAAGACAAGGACCAACAACCAGCTTCAGCACCTACGGCCTTGCCTGCTGACAACGCTGCAGCAGCGTTGGCTGTTGACTCTGCAGGGAACAACACAGTGGCTATCGAAGGGCCTGGATCTGGTGAGTCCCTACTCCACACCTGGCCTTGGGGGGCACACCCCATGGCTAATGCATACAATCCTTACAACTGGCATCCGGGCCTTTATGGCCCTCTTACTCCCTACAGGGCATGTGCACAAGTATGGCAAGGCACTCCTGCAGCATTAGGCGGGGCATTAGCCACCTTACCCATGGTAGCTCAGTCAGGCCCCATACCCTCCATGTGACTATGCCCTTCTGCTGGGTGACCATTTGTTACCGGCAGTAAAAGAACAGATCTGTTGGGGGAAATTCGTAGTCGTTTTCCAATTGTTATTCAGAGAACCAGAGCCGGTTGAGAAGGAAGGAGAGCGCAAGAGGGATGAGGAAAAGTCTAAGCGCAAGCCGGTAGAACACGAACTGGCTTTCAGCCTTCACGGTCTATATGGGCGTGATTCTTCAAGTCCACATGTCCAAAGCAACCCCCGGTGGTGTTGGCAACCTCCTTTCCATGATACCCACAGTGCAGTCATCAGGAATGGCCTCAGTGGAGGGGGTTCAAGGTCCCCTGCCGCGCTGGGCTTTCAACACGACCGGGGGTTGCAGTCGCTCGCCCTGTCACTTTAGGCATGAATGCAGGTTTTGCGGGGGGAAACATGGCAGCCTTTACTGCCAGCGGATCAGGGGGTGGGCGGGTGGGGGAGCTTTAAAGACCAGCACCCTGCTGGCAAGAAAGGTGGAGGGCCCCCACAGAGTGGTACTTCTGGAAAAGGGCCCCAGTCCAGTTAAGCTTTCTGTGCTTGCATGGTTGTTGGAGGCCTACCCACTTAAGGAGAAGGCCGATTATTTATGGTTAGGTTTCAGTTGTGGGTTTCGTATTCCCTATGTGGGGCCGAGGGAACACTTTTCTGCACCAAATTTGAAGACCACCCAGGAAATTGAGGAAGTGGTTCCGAAGAAAATTCACAAAGAGGTGGCACTTGGGCGGGTGTTGGGCCCCTTTGGGGAGCCCCCCATCCCGGACTTGCGCATCTCCCCCCTGCGAGTTGTACCTAAGAAAGCGCTGGGAGAATACAGGTTAATTCACCACCTGTCCTTCCCCCACGGCTCTTCATGCTAAAACAATTACAGCAACTTATTGGTCACCTAAATTTCACCTGCAAGGTAGTTGCCCCGGGACGTCCCTTCCTTAGGTCGCTGTGTGATGCTACTATCAGGGCTAGGCTAATATACCACAGAATTAGAGTCACAGTGCCCATGCGGGAAGACCTTCAACTGTGGGCATCCTTTTTGGAATCTTATAATGGGGTTTCCTTTTGGAGGGAAACACTGCTGCTGCTGGAAGTGGACCTACAGGTCCAGTCTGACACCACCGGCGGGCTGAGCTTCGGAGTTTATTTCCGAGGTCGCTGATGCACTGAGAAATGGCTGGATTCCTGGGTGTTAGCTGGCACTACAAGGTACCTAACATTCTTGGAATTCATCCCAATTGTAGTGGCCATTCATATTTGGGCTGACCTGTTTAGGAACAAGACCATGTGCTTCTGGTGTGACAACCTGGCCGCTGTTCGTGTCATCGACCAGCAAACTTCCAGGTCCCCCAGGGTTATGAGATTAGTGAGGGCCTTCATCCTGGCATGCCTGTCTAACAACACCATGTTCTTGGCTTGCCATGTGCCAGGTGTCCATTTTCAGATGCTCCGCTTTTGTCAGCTGGCACCAGAGGTGGAATCATTGCCCGACATGATGCCCCCATGGTTATGGAGCCTTGGTGCATAGAGGCACATAGAGCCATTCTAGCATCCTTGGCTCCAAGCACGCAAGCTGCGTATGGCAGGCAGTGCAGGGTTTTTCAGGACTTTAGACACCAAGTTGGGGTAGGACAGGAATGGCCCCCACTCACAGAACATCTGATTCAGTTCCTAGTGCATCTTAGGGAGAAGGGCCTTTCGCCCAGGGCCTTGGCGGGCTATCTGGCTGCTATCACATTCTGCACCAAGGCTCAGGGCCTCCGGAATTCCACTGGGGATTTCAGGATAAGAAGAATGTTGGAGGGCTGGGCCAGGGAACACTCAGTGAAACCTAATAGTCACAGGCCCCTTACACCATCAGACGTGCAGAGTGCTATTGAGCTCCTCCCATCCATCTGTTGGTCCCCGTACGAGGTTGCCCTTTTCCAAGCAGCCATGCTGGCCTTATTTTTTGAAGCCTTTAGGGCCAGCGAGCTATTCCCTAGGCAGTGCAACTGTGTTTGCATTTTCCCAAGACCGATCAGAAGGGCAGGGGGCAGCGGGTCTCTTTGCACCCAGCTGGCAATGCCTTGTTGTGCCCGGTCTGGGTCTTGAGTGAGTTTGCAGCTTTAAGGGGTCTGGCTGAGGGTTGCCTTTTTATCAATGAAGATGGCCACCCTCTTTCCCAATATCAGTTCTGGGCAGTGGTGCGACGAGCCTTGGCAGAAGCTGGGGTTCCCACCGAAAAGTTGTCATTACACTCCTTTTGCATTGAGTGGTGTCCGCTGCCACTAGGCTTTGTTTCTCGAGTGAGGCCATCCAGTGTATTGGATGTTGGTGGTCTGCCACCTACAAGCACTACGTGTGCTAAGTGCCTGTGTGGCAATTCCATAGTGCCTGTGCAGATATTCAATAGTGCCTGTGTGGCAATCAACAGTTGTTTTCTCATTGCAGGCCCACCAAGATGGGAGGAGAGGGCACGGGTCCTCATCCTGGGCCACTCCATTGTGTTCTGAGCCCACAGGGCTGCATGTGGGGCGTCTCCTGGAACCAACTGGGACTCAGCCAATGGGCATCAATCTCCTGGATTGGCCGGCAGGGCATGGTCATCGCCCAGTTCTTCTCCCTGCTACAGGAATTCCTGTTGGTTAATCCACCTCCTGATGTGTTGGTGGTGCACATGGGGGGAAATGACTTAGCTACCCAGTCAGGGCTGTCCATCCATCACAAGCTCATTAAGGACTTCACGCGGGTCCTTGAATGGTCCCCCAGGCTCATAGTCTTGTGGTCCAATATGCTGCAGAGTAGGGTTTGGAGGGGTGCCAAGGCCCCTTGTAAGCTCGATTGGGCCTGCAGGAAGGTTTATTATCACTTGGCGAGTTTTGTTAGGTCCCAGCGGGGTTGGTCCATGGCACATCCGGACATCGTGTTCTCGGTGCCTGAGCTGTTTAGAGGGGATGGGGTCCACCTTTCACCTAAGGGAACATCCTTGTTCCTCAGGGACCTTAGGCAGGGATTGGCTCAGGTTTTGTATGATTGTGGGTGGGCACGGGGAGTCAAGCTAGGCTAACTCCCGCTGTGGCATATTCAGTATGGTCAGGAATAACATTTGAGGCTGGTGAGCACCTTCAGGTAAGCTTTTGGCTACAGGTCAGACAGGGCAACTCTCTAGAGGCTCAGGGAGATCTGCCCTGGATGATCTACTCGGTCAGGCTAAGCTCTCCGGAATTGCTGAACGCCTACCGGGGGGTGCTGCTATGGCTGAGGCCTGGCATTAGGCCGGCTAGGACGGGCAGCCCCTGCTCTAGAGCAACGAGGCTGCTTCGAGCTGAGGCGTGTTGCCCGATGCCATAGGCCAGGCACGCCCTTACCTCAGTGTCTGATGTGAAGGTGTCCAGCAACTCCTCGTGTGATTAGGTTGGATCAGTTCCAGTTTGTGACTCCAGTTTGTGACTCCTTGTGGATAAGTTGATTGGAATGGTGTGGCCTACCACGTGTTCCCTTGACCCTTGTCCGACATGGCTTATATTATCTGGCAGGGGGGCTTGTTGTATAAAGCCTGGTAGAGATTATAAATGCGTCTCTGAGGGAAGGTAGGATGCCTCCTTGTCTTAAGGAGGCAATTATTAGACCACTTCTGAAGAAGCCTACCCTGGATCCCTCGGACTTGAACAACTACAGGCCTGTCTCCAACCTTCTGTGGCTGGGCAAGGTAATTGAGAGGGTGGTGGCCTCACAGCTCCAGACAGTCTTGGATGAAACTGATTATCTTGACCCATTTCAAACTGGCTTCCATGGGGTGGAGACTGCCTTGGTCAGCCTGATGGATGATCTCCAATTGAAAATTGACAGAGAAAGTGTGACTCTGTTGGTCCTTCTGGACCTCTCAGCGGCTTTCGAACATAGTATCCTTCTGGAGCGTCTGAGGGGGTTGGGAATTGGAGGCACTGCTTTGCAGTGGTTCCACTCCTGCCTTTCGGGCAGGTTCCAGATGGTGTCCCTTGGAGACTGCTGTTCTTCAAAATCTGAATTTTTTAATGGTGTTCCCCAGGGCTCCATATTGTCTCCAATGTTGTTTAATATCTACATGAAACCGCTGGGAGAGTTCATCAGGAGATTTGGTGCAGGGTGCTATCAGTATGCTGATGACACCCAAATCTATTTCTCCATGTCAGCATCATCTGGAGAGGGCATAACCTCCCTAAATGCCTGCCTGGAGGTGGTGATGGGCTGGATGAGGGATAACAAACTGAGACTGAATCTGGCTAAGATGGAGGTACTCATTGTGTGGGGTCGGAACTCGAGAGATGATTTTGATCTGCCTGTTCTGGATGGGTCACACTTCCCCAGAAGGAACAGGTATGCAGTCTGGGGGTCCTTCTGGATCTGAGCCTCTCCCTGGTATCCCAGGTTGAGGAGGTGGCCAGAAGTGCCTTCTATCAGCTTCAGCTGATACGCCAGCTGCGTCCGTCTACAGCTGCCACCGGCTCGTCTGGTGGCCACTCAGGGACGGGCCTTCTCCGCTGCTGCCCCAAGGCTTTAGAATGCACTCCCTAGTGAAATAAGAGCCTCCCCATCTCTTATAGCTTTTTAAAAGTCTTTAAAAACACATCTCTTCACCCAGGCTTTTAATTAATGTTGTTTTAATGGTTTTAATGCTGTTTTTAAATATCATTAAAAAAATTTCAAGTTGTTGTAATGTGTGTGCCCCCCCCCCCATTTTTGTCTTAACGAATGTGTTACTTTGTTTTTATTCTGTTGTAACCTGCCCAGAGATGTAAGTTTTGGGCGGTATAGTTTTTTTTAAATAAATAAATAAATAAATAAATAAATAAATAAATAAATAAATAAATATTATGATTTTTAGCTTTTTATGAATATTAAATGTTTTATATTGTATATTATGTTTTAATTCTGTACACCACCTAGAGATTTCTGTATAAGGTGGTATAGAATTTCAATAAATTAAAAAATAATAATTAATAAATAAGATGTCAGGTGACAACAGAAGAGAAAGCCAATGAAATCTCAGTGGTTAAGAGGATTTTGTTAAAGAAATGGGTGAGGGGGAGGGAAATTTCATTTCATTTATTATTTATTTTTTACATTTCTATACTGCCCTGTATTAAAAAAGTCCCTGGGCAATTCATAATCTAAAAACCATTAAAACATTGACACCAATTAAAAATATAAATAAAATCTCTAAAACCCAAAGCTTTAAAACTATAGACTAAAAGCCTGGCTATGACAGGTGTGTTTTCAGGTCCTTCTTAAAAACATTCAGAGAAGCGGAAACTCTAATTTCATTAGGAAGTGTGTTCCAGAGTCCCGGGGCAACTCTAGAAAGCGTCCAGTTTTTAAGTCTCCACCAACCAGCCGGTGGCAACCAAAGGAGGCAGTCTGATAAATATGGATTGCTAATGAATCATGATCTGTGCCATTCATTATATGCAAGCAGTCCATTCAGTGTAAACTGGATAAAAAGGGGGTAATTGCCCCAGGGGATTCACACAAGTTGCAAAGCCATTTACTGTCAATGAACCTATTTCGGTTCTATATTGGTGTAAGACAGGTGAGAATCACTGCCTTCATTTTCCTCTGGCAAAAATCAAAGTGAGCTCTTCTGAGGACTGTTGTGCCAAGGCAGGGCAGTCAGCTTCTAATTAGCTCTAATTGGCACTTGCACAAGCTGCAGCTTCCTTTACACGCAGCTGAATGGCAGCTTAAAGCAATGTAAAAGCCTTTTCTGTCCCCAAAGAACCCCCATCAAAAGCCAAAGAAAAGACTTCCGCTCTTGTCCTTAAACTGGAATGTCCACTGATCCCATAAATAGGAGTGAAAGAGTAAGTAGGGACTATGTTCGCTTAACCATATTGATTAAAAGCCCGTTATATGTTTCTTTATCAGATCTGATTCCAAAAATGTTTATACTATTCCAAAAACACTGCATTGTGTGATGGTGCTTTCAACAGATTCTAGAAAGTTGCCTAACATAAGATATATTCAATTATCATCTGAAACAAAAATAATAAATGAATACCCAAATATGTAAATACAGTAAGACAATGGCAAATACACGTACAAAAGCAGTGAAAATGCCTTTTATGAGTGAATACTTGTAAGAATCAACCATATTAGTGATAAAAGGAATCTTTTCAAGTATCTCACTTTGTGTACCATCAAGTAGGTATCAGGCAACTTAGTTATTATGTAGAAGTTCCATGCCTTTAAAACCCATTATTTCTGAGTTGGGAAGTGAAGGTTAGAAAGTGCATGTCTAGGGGATAAAGTCAGTATGTAAAGATGTCTTTTACACTTTCTACATACTCCCAATAGGAGGCTGCTACTTTTTTTTAGTGGGGGGAGGCTTGGAAGAGAGTTGGTCTTGTGGTAGTGAACATGAACTGTCTCATTTGCCAAGCAGGGTCTGCCTTTGCATTTGGAATGGGGACTACATGTGAGCCCTCCAAGATATTCCCCTTATAGCTCAGTGGAAGAGCATCTTCATGCTTGTCAGTCTAGACCGGGCTTGCTCAACTTAGGTCCCCCAGCTGTTTTTGAACTACAGCTCCCATAGTACCCAGCTCCAGTGGCCAATAGCCAGGGATTATGGAAATTGTAGGCCAACATCTGCAGGAGGGATGAAGTTGAGCAGCCCTGGTCTAGACAATACTGAACTAAATCAACCAATGGTCTGTATAAGGCCGCTTCCTATGTTCCCCTCTATGGCTCCATCTATGATCACACTATTAATATTTTAGTTGCAGTTAAAATGTTCCATTCTTGTTTGTAGTGCGCCAGATGCACCAGTTCCTTAAAATATCCCAACAGGATGCTCAGTGAGCTAGGTAAAAGGGTATAACCCAAATGAATTATTTCATATAACAGAAAAAAATAATTTGGTGTGAGTTTGGGCATTAATGACATGAATGATTTCATGAAGCATGAATTAACGTTGGTTCCTATACATTGGTATCAGAAGTGAGCATACACATACATCTCCCAACATGTGGGTACTGCACATGCACCTCCCCACGGATGCACATATTCCCATTTTAGATTGCACATCAGTGGAGATACCAGAAATGTAGGATTAAAATAGGGCCGCAGGGGCTTCAGACCTCTTAGCCATTTATTCAGGTTCATCAACCTTTATCTATCTATCTCTATCTATCCCTCCTGATATATACATCTCTAGGTGGTGTACAAATTAAAAAAACATAGCAAATGTGAAAATAATATTAAAACAGTCAAAATTCACAAAACAAATAAAACAATACCTCAAGATAAAACCACATTAAATACTTAAAAATTTTCATTTAAAAGCTTCAGACATGTCTTGAAGGTCTTCTTAAAGGCATACAGAGAGGGAGATGCTCTTATTTCAAAAGGAAGCATATTCCAAAGCCCCGGGGCAGCCACAGAGAAGGCCTGGTCCCGAGTTGTCACCAAACGAGTTGGCAGCAACCATAACTGGGCCTCTCCAGATGATCTTAATAGGCAACACGTTTCATGACCAAGAATGTGCTTTCTTACGTTACCCTGGACACAAGCCATTAAATGATTTATAACCAGCACTTGGTATTTCTCTCAGAAACATAGCAGCAGCCAGTGCAATTCTCTCCTTCCTTCAGGGTTCCTTTGGGTTGTCCCAGAGACCAGTATGGCTGCCGCATTCTGTACCAGTTGTAGTTTCCAGACAACATACAAAGGCAGTCCCAAGTAGGCAGCCCCAAGTAGAGTGCATTACAGTAGTCAAGCCTAGAGGTTACCAGCATATGCACCACTGTTTTAAAGTCATTTAGCTCCAGACATGGATGTGGCTGACATATCAGCCGAAGTTAATTGTTAATGATCTAACATCAGGCATTTGCTCCATGTACAAATTCCTTTCAATCTCTTTTCTTCAGTGGTAGAGTGGGATGTTACAGCCACAAGAAGCAACAAAGTAAAGTGCTTCACTGTTGCATTCATTGGTCACAGTTTGAGAGTATACAACTTCTGCATGGCGGTCAGAGAGAAATGAGTTCTTACTCTTCCCCTCTGGCCTATCTCTGCTGATGCCTGTCTCTGCTGCCAGATCAGAACTTATGTCCTTGTGATGTGCAATCAATTGGATTAAGAGCTATTACTTCTGTGTTGGTGTGTTGCCATGGGGTATGAAGAAGTACTTTAACAACGGCATGCTTGCTACATTAAAGCTATACATATTTGTCATAATAAAATGGTTTGTCCCCATCACTCAAGGTTAACATGGAAGCATACAGGGGATTGTATGCAAAGACAGACCGTCCAGTACCACCATATTCAGGCTATGGATGTATGAATATATAGCACAATGGCCTTAGGCACTTTAGGCATCTAGTACTCTTGGAATATGACTGTAACATCAGTAATGAAGATCAGCTGCTATTAGAAATTTTATTTTATCTTATTTTATATTATGCATTTGATTTTATTTGTTGCCTTCCTTTTAGATTGTTTCATCATTGTGAGGACCTGCTTGACAGGAATGGCTTGCCACATAAGCCCTATTCAGACATTATGTTGAACATTTGTATGAGTGTTCAATGTACACAGGTATAGTTCTGTATGCAGCAGGGGTGTATGCAATAGGGCAGGGGGAGACAGTTGTCTGGGGGCCCAATGTCTTGGGGGGCCCCCAGAGGCAAGTCACATGACTGACTCCCCCAGCCAATGCACCCGCCCGGGCTTCCTTCAGTTGTATTCATCTTCCGAATTGATGTGAGTGTTAAGACTTGGAGCTACCAGAACAGCATGTCTTTCTCTAGTACTATTAAATGGCTTGCATCGTCAACAGTTTACAAAACCTTTTTAAAAATAATTTAGGATGATGTTCTATTGTGGCACATAGGAGATCTATCTATCTATCTATCTCTCTCAAAAAGCATCTATCTATCTATCTATCTATCTATCTATCTATCTATCTATCTATCTATCTATATATGCTTTTTGCTACCACTATTCAGTCTCATTTAAGATTTCTTTACTTTATGAGCTGATCTTCAGTAAGGGGGGGGCATTTTAAAATCTTGTCTCTGGGCCCACTCCAACTGTGCTACGCCCCTGGTATGCAGGTGCAGCTATTCACATTGTTGGGAAGCCATGTTACCTGGTTGCCTGCATGGCCATGTGGAACCCAGAGGTGGGCGTGTCATTCCTCCTGTGGGGTTCTCTTCCCTTCAGGGGACGGCAGGGGTGAGAAGGGTCCAGGCTGGTCATGCCCCAATGGGGTTGAGAGGGCTAGGCAGGGAGAGCTGCAGGGGACAACTCCAGGGAGACAGCTAGGTTGGGTGGGACAGGAAAGCGGACGCAAGATCAGGAAGGGCTGGAAGTAGGCTTAAGCCCTGTCAGCTGTGCATTGGGGCATTTAAAGACAAGGCAGCTGATGATGAGGGCTGCTTCTGAATATGGGAGCCTGGAGTTCCCCAGGAGAGGGAACTGATTGAATGCAGCAAACCAGGAGAAGGACTCAGATGACAAACTAACCTCCTGCCCTGGCTGTTCCTGAGCCTGACCTTTTCTGTACCTACCCAGTCATTCCGGAGTGTAAGAAGGGCCAGGTGCCCACCTCATCTCCTGGGAGTCTGACAACACAGACACCACAGTAGAACACTTCCTATCTGTACCATGCATTTGGCTTCATTTTAAAAATAAATACAAGTACAGGAGGCCTTCTTTATTTGCAGGGGTTCTGTTCCTGCCAATAACTGTGAACAAAGAAACAGCAAATAAAGAAAGCTTACCCATATGGGAATCCAGGGGTTATGTTCCTTAGTCTGAAAAAAAATGTGAAAAAAAGCAGGAAGGGAACAGAAATAAGGGCAATAAAACACAGTGCTTTCCAGGAATGCCAACTCCCCAATCCCCCCCCCAAACCTTTGGGGTTTTTTTCCTTAAAGAATTGGTTTTTAAAAAACAAAAAAGAGACACAAAATATTTCTGTGCTTCAAAATGGCAGCCAGAAATGACATCAGAAGTCATTTCTGGCCACTCAGGAACCGTGGTGTGCACAGGCAAAATTTGCCTATATTTTCTGCCACAGATAAAGAAACTGAGTCTCTAATAGGGATGTGCTGACCGGTCCGGCAGTTCTGTCCGGGGGTCCAGGGGTTCAGGATTGAACCGAACCACCCCCTTGGTTCCGTCGGACCGGAACCGAACTGCTGGGTCTGGTCTGGCTGGTCTGCGAATTTTTTTCAAAAAATTAAATTAAATTTTAAATACCTTTAGCCCCTTCGGGGGGGGCTTGCTGAAGCCGCGGGGTGTGTGTGTGTGTGTGTGTCCCGCGCCGAGGCCTCACAGAGGGCATTGGCGCATGCGCGGCTGCCACCAAAATGGCGGCTGTGCACTTGTACGGAGGCCCAAAAGCTCTGAAAATGCTCAGTTTTATCCGGCCGTGGAGGGCCGTGGCGGAACATGGTGGTGATGAAGAAGGCCAGAGGGGGGAAGAGGGAACCCACGCGGACCACCACCACCACCACCCCGCCGTGGCTTCAGCAAGCCCCCTGAAGGGGTTAAAGGTATTAAAAATTTAATTTAATTTTTAAAAAATCATGGACCAGTCCGGGACTGGACCGGACCAGGGGGGTTTCAATGGGGGCCTTGACCGAACTGGCCCGGTTCTGTTCGAGGCTGGTTCAGCCTCAAACCGAACCGGGCCAGATGGTTCCATGCACACCCCTAGTCTCTAAGACCCATCTGCAGATTCAGGAAACCACGATCCACAAAACCGCAGATAACAAGGATCTCCTGCACACTCATACAACGTAATCAACTGATTAAGATGTTATCCAAACGTCTCTTTCCAGGATTGTTGTTGCATAGTAGCCAGTTGTAAAGTTTCTTTCAGTAATCTGTTCATTCTTTCCACTAAGCTATTCCCTTGAGGATGGTATAAGGAAAGAATCTTGTGTTTTATCCCATGGTTATGCAAATATTGCTCCATTCGAAATGAAGTAAGCGGTATCCCATTGTCAGTCACTAGTTCTTTAGGAAGACCTTCTCTCGCAAAAACTGCAGTCATGAATTTGATCACCTTGCTTGAAGTAATGTTGTCAGCAAATGAAACTTCTGGCCACCTGGAATAGTAATCCACAATCACAATAACAAATCAAACCCACAATGGCTTTGTGGGTTAGTTATCAAAAGGCCCTATCATATCCAGAGCAAGTTTTCCCCAGGGACCATTGGGATACTCAACTGGAGTCAAGGAGGTTGCCTGTCAGGTACAGCAAAAGCTATACAGTCACAAAAATTGCATACATCATTCTTTGAAATACTGTAGCTGCAGAGGATAGTCCAAAGGGCAGTCTCTTGTACTGAAAAAAGACCCTCTGGGTAATGAAAGCTGTGTATGTGCAAGAACATTTGAGCACAGGAATTTGATGATAGGCTGAAGACAACCCATCTCTGAGCAAAGAAGCACCTTTTAAAAGTGGTGATTCTCTTTATTTAGCAGGGGGAGAGCAACTGGCCTTATCCATCCCCAGCACAGCATATCTCCAATGACTGTTGCTGATATCGATCTTATTTTTCTTTTTTAGATTGTGAGCCCTTTGGGGACAGGGAGCCATCTATGCAAACTGCTTTGGGAACTTTTGTTGAAAAGTGGTATATAAATATTCTTATTCATATTCATATTTGATAAATCCAAACTCCAAAGTTGTGAACACTAGCCTTCCATTCTCATGAGAGAGCAGTCCACTTAGAAGCAGCTTTCTTCGTCATCATACATGTAGAATTTCTCCTTTTGCTGCAGGCAATGCTGCTCCTGCTACATGGCTCTCCTCATGAGTAAGCCTAGGGATCACATGTATTAACTCAAGGGGAAGGGGCTAGGTCCCCTAGAAAATAGACCTGAGACATTTAAGAATTCCTGGGTCGGGCTGCCTTTTAAACCTGACTCAGAGTATCACTGCCCTATCACTGCCCTGCCATATTTTACTGTGATCTAATGGGGTTGCCTTGTTTATGTTGCCACCGTGATGTGCTTGTGGACATACATCTTTATCACTTCATCTTTGGAGAGCAAAGCACATAGTGCCCAGTGATAGTAGAAAACAGTTCCAGAATGTAGACCCAGTAAGGCAATGAAATGAAGTTGCAGGAACATTCACAAGCTTGCCATATCGTCCCCTTTCTCTCCTAATTGCCAGGAGGGGAAAACAAGGGGCAGAGTAGGACAAGGGCATGGCCCCATGTGACTTCCCTATTTGACAGGCTTACAAGCCTGGGATGGGGCATAGTGGTGTCCCAGTTGCCAGGCAACTGCTTGATCAGATTGGAGACAGGTGGGTGGGGCAAGAGCTTGGAGAAGTGCCAATCAAAAAGTGCTGCAGGCATGGCAGGCACTATCCTGGGTGCGTCTGGGCCACCCTCTCTATGATTACAGTTCCAGAAATAGCATGAAACCATGGTTATGCTGCCATCACAAAACCTCAGGTTGGGGCGGTGAAACTCCCTACAAACCAAACGTTCAATTTGGGGTTTGGCAAGGGAAACCACAGGTTCTTTTGCCGTGAAACCATGATTTCACACATTCAGACATACAGGAATTCCAGCCTCTGCCCCATTTAACTGCAGTTTCATATTATGTGTGAATGCAGCCATAGCCTTTTGCTTTGCTGCAGTAAAATCAGGGGTCTATATGGTGAGGAGGTAATTGCAGAAATAGGACCTCCATTGTTTCCAGAGAAGAACAGGTTGTCCTGGAGCGGATAAGAAAAAAGGTGATGGTGGGACCTCAGCCATGCTGCTGTGGTGGGCATGCACTGAACAACAGAGTTCAGGATAGATAAGGAAACAGTTCCTTCAGGGACTGTGCAAGTCAAGAAGCTGAAAAAATGATCAGCAGCAGTGATAGCAGAAAGCAGTTCAGAAATGTAGACCCAGTAATGCAATGAAATGAAGTTGCAGGAACATTCACAAGCTTTGAAGGCTCACATGCTTAGCTGATTCAAAATCTCATTGCCAAATGTTTATAGATGCTTTCCTCATAAATGCTATGTGATCTTATGTAGATTTAACAAAGAGTTTATTCACAAACCACTCCATTTTCTTTTTCCTTTCCCTCCCTTTTCCTTTTTGACTCTGCTCCTCACACTCTCTACAGGATCCCCACTGGGACAAACTTCTAAAGAACAAAACAAAAAGACACTGGGGCTATTCTCATGATTAACAAAAATCGGGCTAGGAGAGCCTACCCTGGCTCGCAAGTGAGCCCGGTGGTTCTTGAGCGGCTAACCCACTCAAGTAGCCCGCCCCTTAGCCCAGGTTTGTGGAGCGAGCACTCCGCAAACCCGGGCCATCTGCTCGTGAGTAGCCATGGCATGGCTCCGCACCGTGGCTACTCATGAGTAGACCCATGACTGAGAAGTGAAAAGCCGCCTCCCGGCTCCGGGAGTCTCCCCAGTATGCTCTGCATGCTCGTGCAAGTCATACTGGGGCTTCCGGGGGCCACCCCTGCTGGCTCCATCATGGAGCCAGCAACCGTGTGGGCAGCTGATCCGGCCGCCCAGGGCTCCCTGCTCAGTTGTCTGCGGGGAGAGTGGACTTAGCCTGCTCTCCCCACAGTTTTGCAGAAAGTGGGTCTCACGGATCGTGAGACCCACCTCACTGGGTGGAATGCCTCTCCCTGCAGCCGCACCTGCATAGTGTGGTGTGGTGTGAGGTTGTGTCTAACCTCATTGGGTGGGACACGCATGGCTGCCATCTTGAGTTTGCTGAGCATGTGACTGTGCTCAGCCAATCAGTGGGAGGGGTGGACTGGCTCCTAAGGGCTGGTCTCACCTCCTACCTGCACATTTTAATCACAGAATGACACCCACCTGCCTGCCTATATTCTCATTGAGGGATAGCCAGTTGCCATTGGGGCCAAGTAGCAATTTTGCGGGCTGCACCTGATTGGCACTGGGATGTGGCCTTTTTTCATCTACTTTTCTCATTGAGTTATCATGGACTGTATTCTGTGTGGTGCTGTTGTGAGGGTTGATTTTTCCACTTTGGCAGGAGAGTGTTTGTATGGGTAGATAGTATTACCTATCAGCATTTGGCCGGAGGGCCATTGAGGTGAGGAGGGTTACCATGGAACAGCCCTTCAGGATTTTGCAGCCCAGAGGGTTGAGAATGGGTCCCCTTTCAAGGGGTTGCTTTGCTCACTTGCTTGGGTTGTGGTGGATCGAGTAGCCCTCCCCTTGGCAGGCAAAAACCACATGCTAAGGTGATGTCAGGAGTTTGCCTCATGTCAGCTTCAACACCTGGCCATTTTTCCTTCTGTGAGGGACAGTCCTCTTTGGAGGTTGTTCCACCTGGAAAGAAGTACTCACACTCTGCTTAGTTAACAGCCCTGTTGCAAGTTAATTTTTTAAAAATAATAAAGTGACCCTAGTTTGCTCCATTTATGCATGTCCTGTCTTATTTGGGGTTTGGGTGCAATACAACACAACAGTTAGTATAGAACTGGCCCTGCTTGCTGGATATCCATTCTTGTGTTAAACTGATTGTTTTCTAATAGTCAGGAATGACTAGTTTGCTATTGTTTCCTTCTATGTAGTCTGAGAGCAATGCTTCAATGTGAAGGAAAGCGTTGCAGTTTGGAGACAGAGAGCTGAAAGCTTTTGAGGTATGAGTTTAGCTTCACTGTAAGCTGTGGGGAGAGGATACTAGGAGAGAAGGTTTTGGGAGTCTGATGTAGGGGTGTGCATGGTCCGGTGGGCCCCCGGTCCGGCATGGGGGGGGACTGTTTCTTTAAGTGGGGGGGGGGTGGTAGTACTTACCCCCCCCGCCGCTCTTCCCCCTCCAGCGCTGGTCCGTTTAAACATCTTCTTGGGGCGGCAGAGTTCCTCCCTGCCGCCCCTGCCCCCATCGTTGTTTGTAAAGGCTTTAAAGAGACGAGCGCTAGCGGCGCGCATGCGCCCTCCTCGGCACGTGTGCTCATCTCTGACACTGCCGCACGCACGCCACATATGTCACGGTGCGCGCGTGGCAGCGTCAGAGATGAGCGTGCCGAGGAGGGCGCATCCTTTCAAAAATTGTCATTCATTCCCTTTCTGACCTCCCTGTCCTTGCCGTAAAAGGAAACCTGTACCTTGAAAAGACACATTGGGAATTAAAATGTGCAATGTGCTTACTGTGAGGAACAGCTGAGTGTGATGCAATTTGGATCCCTGAGTCATTTTAACAGATTGTAAAATTAAAAAAAGAATCAGCAAAATTGTGTAAGAGCGCAGTTGCACAAATGGCTAAAAATGTGCAAGGGGTTTTGTGACACTATGAACAACTGGAAATAAAGGCCAATTTGTGGAACTGTGCGCTTGCTGATTTTTAAGAACAATGCCCACTGCAATGTTGGCTGTGTGAAAACTGCTTATGGGACAATGCACCTTTTGTGGGCCATAGAAACTCGGGCTAAATGAATTCAAGGTCAGCTAGCCCAATGTATTTATTTATTTATTTATTAGATTTATATCCCACCCAAACATACGTCTCTGGGTGGCCCAGAGCTTCAAATCAGCCCAGGGCTTCAATGTCTGCTTCACGTAGGCCTCAATAGTATGATCTATCCAGTGCAGTATGTCAAGTGGTATATCAAGTAGTATGACCTCTCCACTGACACTCCCCAAATGAAAGTGTTGGAGTGGGGACACAGCTAAGTGGTTTTCTGACTTGATGAATAATGGAAGTATTTTGTATGCTAATAATTATTAACTTTGAAGACTCCATCTTGTTCTCTCTATCTTCTCTGTAGAATTGGCCACACTCCAATCCAACAAGAACTATCCAGTTGTTTCTTCTAGCCTCCCCTCTTGACCTTGCTCAGCATGGGCTATGATCAGGCAAAAGCAACCATCAAGCAGTGCATTATAGATATGAGCGCCAAATCGATCTCAGCAGTGGCCCAAAATATCATAGCAGTGACGGGCTTAGATATTCTGCCTCCCCAGCAGCATACCTCACCCAACTGGAAGTTCCAAACCACAGAAGGGTGTTCATTTTGGCTCGCTGCCATGGCCTTCCCTCAGCAGTGCTAGAAGGCCTATAGAAGGACCTCATTTGCAGAGCGACTATGCCCATGTGGCCTAGGGCAGATCGAAACTACTGAGCATGTTCTCCTCTACTGCTTGTTCTATAGAGACATTTGCGCCTCCCTCATCCTTCCATTGCTAAGCAAGTATCCAGGTCGTCTGAGCCAATTTTACAGCTCCTTGCTACTCTATGACTCTATGACTCTAAGCCTGCCATCACATATAGTGTCGCCAGATACTGTGCAGCTGTGATCAGCATTCGTTGGTGGATGGCAGGCAGTGAATCCTATCAGCCTTAATCTGACTCCCGGTGACTCTGGGCAGGCCCGGTAACTGCTCACGCAACTCCCTTTTAACTGTTCCTTATAACTTTTAATCTGGCTGTTTTCTAATTTTATTACTCATATTTTTGTCTTCTTGTGTCTTTTAATTCTATTACATCAATTTTTATGCTCCCACCCTTTATACCTTTCATGCATTTTTATGACCTTTACTTTTTCTCAGGCTTTTGGGCCCTCCATGCTTTTGGTGTATTATCTACTATTTTTTAGTATTTTTAGTCCTTTTAGTATTAATATGTACCATTATATATGTAATCACTTTGTATCTACTCTCACGTTTAACATGTAATCACCCTTATACTTTATGCTGGTCTATGACCATAATAAAGATTGATTGATTGATTTCTTCTAGCCTATCTCTTAAAGAAACCTTATCCTCACAACATATTGAATATCCTGCTCCTATGGCAGCTATACCTACCTACCTATCTACCTATCTACCTAATCTATCATATTTTATACTGTCCGATATGTACATCTCTAGGCAGTGTACAAGTTTTGCAAACTAATTTTCACAGATTACAAAATACTGCAGCATGAGGGGAAAGTCAACTAGCAATGCAAGTGTTAAGCAATTCCTTCTACTCTATTCTTCTCCACCACAAGGTATGTTTTATTAAAAAAATAATATCCTGTCTGAAAAATTATTAATGAAGAAAAGTGTTCCCTCCTGAAGGTGCTTTGCAAAGAACAAACGGCTTATGTTACATAAAGATGCAGTGTATTGTGTAGTCTGGCCTTTAGTGTTGAGGAAAACAAATGGTGAAATAAACATAGAGAAAGATTTCAAAAGAGTGGCAGGAACTCAGCTGGAGACAGTGATTAGGTACTTAAAAACAGAGCAGTACAAAGTGAAGGTTCATGCTCCATCTGTATGCTTATGTTGCCTGGAATTGCATTAAAGATACAGGAGGCCCTCTTTTTTTTCAGGGATTCCATTCCCGCCTATTTCCATGGATAACTAAACCCTATGGGGATTGAGGGGTTAGGTTTCTGACACATGGAACTGTGCTGAAAATCACAAGAAAAAGCAGTGGAGAGAAGAAATAAGCACAGTACCTTGCTCTCCAGCTCTCCAGCAATGCCCCAAAACTTTCAAATCCCCCTGTTTTTGTTTGTTTTTTGAGAATTTTTTCCCCCCAGAATAAAGCCACAAAATGACTCAACACTAGAAAACGGTGGCAGAAAATGACATCAGAAGTTCAGGAACCACAGGTAGGTGAAAATGGCCCTATTTTCACCTCATGAATAAAGTATCTGGGTCCCTATGACCTAACCATGGATATATGAAATTGCAGGTGCCAGGACTGCGGATAACAAGGGCCACCTGTATTGTGAAACACTGGGTTATTTCTCACTCTCTTGCTTTAAAAAACTCATTGTTAGTCAGTATTACAAGGCTCAGTTTGTTTTTTCAAATAAAGAGAGAGAGAGCGCGCCTGTTTAACAGTCCATAGACACCAACACGGCATTGCTCTAAAGGCTGTACAGAATTTGAACAACTGGTGTGAGGAGGGGGGTTTATATTCATTTATACAGCAAAAGAGGGTTGACTTTTAAGACTTTAAATGAGAAACAATTGTAAAATTGAAAGCCGAGAAGGATTTTGAGAGAATTAGCATTTCTGAACAAAACTAAACTGGTGTGTGTTCAATTGCTAGTAAATGTGCTAACTTTGGCTTGATTTGGACATGAAAGCATGGTTTTATGCTATGTCTGGACCTGAGCTTACTCATAATCATAAGCCATGGGTTGTTTGGGAACAATAAACCAGGATCTGAAACTTTGGTTTGGTTTGCAAAACATAGGTAATGCTAACTGTGCCTTCACATTATTTCTGAATTCACAAATCATTCATAAACTATGGTTAGAGCCATTACTCTGCCTCAAGAGGCTGCTGCATCATGACAAAGTTGTGAACAGACTGGTGGGATTGGAAACAGTATTAATGACCCAAAGGGCTAAACTCAGGCCTGTGTCTGCGACTGCTGTTTTGAAAGAAACGGAAGTGTGAACTTTGGTTCTGCTGAGCCAAAGCAACAGAATAGAATCGTTTATTCTTTAGTCAAGGCCTGACAAGAGGGAACTTGCCCCTCCCTGCTTTGAAGCTTGTTTGTACGTTGTGCTATGTGAAGGGGCAATCATGGGAATTAGCTTGAAATGTGCTAAGAGTCATCATATTTAGAAGGTCTTAGGAAACCACATATAGATACCAGCTACCTACACATTTTAGGGGTACATTATATTCACACAGTTAGCTGCTGACCCTCTTTGCACGCTATCTCTTAATAACATTTTCTTGTGACTGGAAGGCACCAACTAAGTTTTGAGAGTGATCACAAGCCTCTCAAGCTGGGCATAAACAAGGATATTTCCATCTGGATTAGTAAACAATGTCAGGCCCAGACCCCACCATGAAAGGCTCCTGACTAGATATGGTAGAAGAGAGTCAAGGAGGAAGACTGAGATGTTTACCTTAGGATGGAGACATAGAAGAATTGATGTGACTGTCTTTAATTTGAGATATGACAATGGGCTTGGGGAGAGGGGATAAAAGGGGCATACCCCTCCCACACAAGTGGAGGGAAAACATAGTCAGACCCCAGGGAAGTAGTATGTGGGTCCTATCAAGGGAGACACATGCTCTCACCCTTTGGAGTAGTATGTGAACCTTAGTCTATAAAGACAACCTGTGCCTCATAGATTGCCATACCATTCAGTTCCCTACATCAGCGGGACCTTCACTCCTGCATATCTCACCTATGCTCCCCAGACATCCCACAGCCCTTCTACAGACTCTCAAGGTCCCCGAGGACTACACCCGACGTGACCGGTAATTATTTACCTACAAGAAATGCCTTCAAATCAGCCATCCAGAACTAACTTACCTCCCCCACTTTGTCTTCCCTCCTTTCCAATGGTGGAATAGCAGCATACTAGTCTTGGTTAGCTACCACCCCCTTCCTTCTTCCACCCCTCCGTCTTTCTCTCCCTCTGATTTTGGCTCATTTATTAATCATTTATTTATCATTTATGTCAGAATGAGCATTCAGTCCCCGCCCTCCCCTATCAGCTTTCGGCTCATTTATTGAAAGACATGAGTGTCTTTCTCTCATGTGCTTTCTGTGCTTTTGCTCCCCCTCCCTGCTCACGCTTGGATTCTTGGCTTTCGCTCCTACGTCTCTCAACCTAAACTGAAACTGCTTAATCTCATGGTTTAGCTACAGAACAGCAAAGATAACACAGACATACCAGGTCATTGATAGTAAGAAAGAAATGCTTTTGCTGCTATTCATTTCTAGTGAGAGAAAAATGAATTTAACTGTCACTGAAAACACTACACTACACTACGCTGGGGAAGAAATTAATTGATTGATTTTGCTTGCATGCTTAATTGCTCAGATGTAACCATTTTGCCTTAATCAAGCTTTTAAAACTACAGTTGGGTATGACGTTTCTTCTCCTCTCCCCCACCCAAAAGCTCATGACCTCAGAACCGAACCAGGGATAAACCTCTGTTGGCTTAAGTTAGGAGGGGCTGTGTGCTCCCTTTCTCCCTTGCAGGGAGGGGTACTGAAGCCTGCTTGCAATAACAACAGGGGTGAACTTATGAAGCGAAGTCCTGAGCAGATGGGAAAGAAAGCTCAGACAAGCAGTTAAAAATCATAGTTTGTTTCTGCATTCGCATGTAATACAGAACTGCAAATCCAATTGACCCACTGTTCTGCTCCCCCCGACCCTCACTCTCCCATCCAAATTCGGATGTAAAAGAGAGCACCCTCTCTGCAGTCAGCAAGACTGCAGAGAGGAGGGAGAATTGGCTCCATGGGCTTCCTTCTTGACTATAGGACAGCCCCGACAGCCAACTGCAGCTGGAGCAAGGGAGGAGCTGCCTCCCTCAGCTCTGGTTGCCGGACAGTGAGCCAGGGTGTCACATTCTGACATAGCATTGGCACCGCAAAACCAGAGGTACATGTGGTGAAACTTACTACAAAGCGAAGGTATAAATCTGTCCCTGGTGAGGGAAACCATGGGTCCATTTCCCATCCAAACTGTGGTTGAATGCATACGAACGTATAAAAATTTCTACCAGAGGCCCCTTCAACTCTGGTTTTGTGTTATGTGTGAATGAAGCCTATGAATGTGCTTTTAATTACAGTTAACACACACCATGGCTTTGTGTTCTGTTCAGCCATTGTATCTTGAAATCATTTGGTGGAAAAGGGATTAAGTTGCCTGCTTTCTGAATGGGAAAGAACGAAGAATCCAATAGCTAGAGTTCAATTTCATGTGGTTAGCTTTGTCTTCCTTGCGTTCATAACAGAAAATTGTACTGCTGAGGTATTTGAAGTTTTAGGGAGGAGTCACCTATGAAGGTGGTTATTTATTTCTTTTTCATTAGGTTTGTTTTTAGCAAGATGGCTTCCAATGCTGCTAGGTCAATAATGCCATTCCTTCCTACCTATCTACCTGCTGTGTCAATATTATTATTCAATGCTTGATGCTAGGCTTTTTAGATTAATGGAATTTCAGCTCCAAAAGGCTAGTTTGTGGATTATCACCTCAGCAGCTTATGCCATGTAAAAATATTTTAAAAGTTCCAAGGATGATGAAAATTGTGCTGAAATCAAGTAAATTTGTCCAAATAGTCTGTTTGAATCTTGGTAATATAGATTTTTTTTTTAAAAAAGTACAATACTCTTAAAAGAATCTAAGTGTGCATTGTATAACAGGGGCACCATGAATATGCTTAGATTACTTTATGACAACTTTTAAGTTCTCCAGTTGAAATGAGAATTTCCCCCCTATCATTCTTTCCCCACTATCATTCGCATGTGGGTGTATGAATCTTACCAATTGCCCCAAAATGCATACAGTTTTTGTAGAGTATGTTTGGCATTTCTGAATTCTAAGCAGAGCTAGAGAGGACTTCACACTGTGATGCACTTTCAAAACAATTTATCCACTTTTAATGTAAATTTGATAAGTGACACAGCTATCCCACAGCTTTCAAAGGATTAGGCAGGAGCAATGAGTTCATTTTTGCTAAGAGCTTACACCTGTTGGAAAGGCCACTTAGTAGAAATTACATCACAGGGGAAATGTGGATGATTGTTTCAGGTTTTACCCACAATTACTTTTTCTTTTCTTTTCTTTTCAAGGCCTCTCTCAATAGGGATGCTTACCTTTTGACAAAATATAGAGTCAAACTGGATGTGATATGAGAGATCTGTGAATACAATATCCTATGGTTTAAAAAAGTTTAATAGCAGCCATGGCCTCCTACAATTTGGACTGAGGCTTTAGTGCTAGGGGAGTGGAATTAATACATTCCTCCATTCTGTTTTACCAATTAAAATGGCTGCTCCAAAATGCTATTTGCCTTGCTGGGCAAAATATATAGGAATCAGAAGTGTACCTGAATGTTTTGCCCTTTGGGGCAAGTAGTAACTTTGGAGAGAATGATATTAATCTGGAAAATGGCACAAGAATAGTCTTCATTCCTTCTCTCTCAATAACATGGTCCCAGTCTAAATTACACCCTTTCCATGGCTGCTTTGCTTTTAGCACTTTATAAAACCACAGAGAGCCCATTCGCTTTAGTTTAGTCCACAGACCACAAATCAAGAACTACATATTCTACTTTTTTGTTCGAAATAACTTCCTCTGAGTTATACAGGACTTAAGAACAGTATTTCTATTTATACAGAAGTGCACACAAACAGAAGCTTCCTCTTTCTCTAGATTCTGCTCAAAATTTATTATGAGGAAAACTGCAAAAGGAGTGTCTGCTTTCCTAGTGGAAAACTTGAGCATGGGCAGTACTGAAGCCCTGCACACCATGTTTGTTTTCTTCTCTTACTTGGTGCTTCCTTCTGTGCTTTGTGTTTTGAAACTTTGGAGTAAACCCAGTATAGAGAAACACCAGTGCATTTTTCTACACACCGTCACACAAATTCATCTGGGAACTAGACTCACTGTTCCTCTTCTTTGTCTAATAGAATATTGGATTTCCCCCTGTCCAATGGTCCCTGTACAGAAATCAATAATCTGCTAGACTGAAGGAAGAAACAGTAACAGAAGAGATACTAATCCAAAATGCTGATACACCATAAGTTCTCAACTCTTCACATTACTCTTTTCCTAAAAGTAAGCGCAGAGAAATAGGAAAAAAGAGTAACTTCTTTATTTCTTGAAACCAACGCCTCAATTTCAAGCATACAAGTACTCATATAAATGTTTTAAAATCTAATTATTCTATATTCATCTAGTTAGTCTAGATTCAAAACTACTTCAGATTGAAAAAGACAAATACTCAATTGTTTCTTAAAATTTATATTCATTCTATATTCATCTTATACAAAGTGTGAAAAATAAATAGTATTGCTTTCTTTATAATATAGTTCCATTGCAAATGGCAACCATGTTGATCCCAAGGGATAGAAGATATAAAGTGATAGTTAGAAGTTACAACTCATTTGAAATATGCAGGGAAAGCACATGGTCTTTTGGACTGTACAACTTCAGACTGCAAGTGAAGGATTTAATGTAAAAACTCTTTGCACATGTTGTTAGCATGATGGAGGCTAGGCAAGACTCTTCTCCCTGTTTATTGTCACATGTAGGAGCTTTTGTCTTGGGGGTATGGAGCATTCTAGCAAGTGATTCTCCCACTTGAAATCCAAAATGCAGGTCAGGAAACACTGTACCATGTACACTTTTTTGCACATTTGAATGGACTTACAGGCCAACATTCCACATAGAGGAACTTCCGTGTTCGGGATCCACCAGTCTGTTGTTCAACTTAAATGTCAGTTCTAAGAACACAAGAGCAGCCTTGCTGGATCAGGCCCAAGGCCTATCTAGTCCAGCATCCTGTTTCACACAGTGTCCCAACAGATGCCTCTGAGAAGGCCACAGGCAAGTGGTGAGGGCATGCCCTCTCTCTTGCTGTTGCTCCTCTGCAATTGGTATTTAGAGGCATCTTGCTCTGAGGCTGGAGGTGGCCTATAGCCACCAGACTAGTAGCCATTGATAGGCCTGTCCTCCTTGAATTTGTCTAAGCCCCTCTTAAAGCCATCCAGGGTGGTGGCTGTCACCACATCCTGTGACAGAGAATTCCATAGCTTAATTATGTGTTGTGTGAAAAAGTGCTTTCTTTGGTAGGTCTTAAATTTCCTGACTATCAGTTTCATGGGATAACCCCTTGTTCTAAGTGTTATGAGAGAGGGAGAAATTTCTCTCTCTCTCCACTTTCTCCACACTATGCAAAATTTTATAGACCTTTATCATTTCTCTCCCCCCCCCCATAGTCACCTTTTTTCTAAACTAAAAAGTCCCGGGTGTTGTTGCCTTGCCTCGTAGGAGTATATCCTCATGGTGCAGCATGACAGAGCAACTGCACAATGACTCACGCAACTTCTGGACCATCGTTCAGCGCTACTTCCATTGTTTCCATTGCACCTGCCTTTAAGCTGCTTTAAGGCATTCTGCAGATGACCTGTCATGCTTACACAATCCGGACTGGTTTTTGTGGTGTTTTTGGTTAATCCACTCCTTGCTCCAGGCCAGCTTTTGAATGTGGCTTTAGTTACTTGTATTCTAGTGCTGGAGTACTTTCCTTTGGATTCTACATCTTTCAGGTTGTGCAGCAGCTCCGGGATGCCCCTAATGTTGAAGTTTCACTGTGCAGAATGTTGGCCATAAATTATAAGGTACACAGGTCTTCATGCACATGTCAATGTGTGTATGAAATTGCAATATAAGAAGCAGGCCTAAGTAATTTTTTAAAAATCAGAGTTAGAAGTAAGGCATATAAAAGGTACTGGCTGTGCCCTGGGCGTAAGGGGAACCCTAGTAACCGAACAGTAGCATGGTGGAGGTTCTTAGAGGACCATTAGGGTTGCTTACTTGGTCTGAAGCTGTTGTTGTTACCCCGCCAATATTTTTCACAATAACAAGCCATTAAAATATCCAGGATTCAATATTTACCTGGGAATTGATGTCACTTCCTGGAAACTCCAGGTCCATCCTGGAAGATGGGCAATGCTCAACACAGCAGCACAAAATAGATTCATAAGCATCTCACAATGTGGGAATGCTATAACTGGCTGGCTTCTACTACAACTACAAGAAATATTCCTAGTTTTTCAATGGTATATGTAGGCCACCTTTGGGGATGGGGCCATAGCTCAGTGGTAGAGCATCTGCTTTGCATGCAGAAGGTCCCAGGTTATCCCCTCATCTCCAGATAGGGCTTAGAAAGACTCTTGCCTGAAATCTTGGAGAATGTTCTGCCAGTCAATGTACCAGGCCTGCTCAACTTTGGCCCTCCTGCAGACATTGGCCTACAACTCCCATAATCCCTGGCTAATGGCCACTGCAGCTGGGGATTTTGGGAGTTATAGTCCAAAAACAGCTGGTGGGGGCAAAGTTGAGCAGGCCTGGTGTATTGAGCTAGATGAACCAATGGTCTGATTTGCTATAAGGCAGCTCCATATGTTCCCAGGCACATGCACAGGAGATTGATTGCTTCTTTTTTGGTTGTCCTATATGAGGGAGAGAGGAAACTGGAAGCCTTCATGGTTTCCCCTTAGACCAGGGCTGCTCAACTTCAGCCCTTCAGCAGATACTGGCCTACAACTCCCATAATCCCTGGCTATTGGCCACTGTGACTGGGGATTATGGGAGTTGTCCAAAAACAGCCTGGGGAGGGACAGGGAATTAAGCAGGCCTGCCTTAGATACTGAAGTATCTATTCCTCAGCGTGCTATGAATGTTGAATATTTGCAGTGTGCATCTCAAACTTTATTGGTAGCATGTAACGCATGGTCACAAATCTATGAGATTTTATTTTGAAATTGCCTAAAAAAAAGAATTGTTTTCTGCAGCCCTGCAAATTACCATGGCTAAATACAGGGAGGACCCATTAAATGTTCACTCAGGCCTCTTGAAATCCAGAAGAAAATCAAATGGTTATCTGCTTTGGCCAATGTAAATGATTCTGGGTATTTAAAGAAGTTTTGAAATTTCTGGCACTGAGTTATTTCTCTCTCAAAACAAAACTGGTTGTCTCATATTTGCAATATCATATAAAGACTGCTACTGGCTGCTGTTTGTTTTAGATAGTTCACTGTGACTTTGTTAAATTCCCACAAATAAAAGAATTCTGTGTTCATGCTGGGAGTAAAAAGAGAAATTGTAATGGTTTCGTTTTCCAAGCCTTGATTCTGTTCATCAAGAGACTCAATATAATAATGATAGCAAGGAGTTCTGCAGTGTTTTCTCTTTTATCTACAACATGCTTTACAAAAAAAAAAATTGTTAATTGCATTAGATTGCTGGGATGTGCACAGAAATGACTGACACTAGCAGTTATTAATCAAAGTGAATGTTGCTTGCTACCGAGTTCAAGAGCAATATGACATAATCTCACCCATAGAAAAGCAGAGTGCCAAGTAGTCTTAATGACAGCCTAACATGAGAGTTACATAGTTTGAGGAAGGACAATCAGATTTTCCATTGATGTCCCCTGCTAACTGAGCAAAGGGGCACCTTTTAAAGGTGGTGATTCTCTTTATTTCTCAGGGGGAGAGCAACTGGCCCTATTCATCTCCAGCACAGCATCCCTCCAGCGGCTGTTGCTGGTGTCTATCTTAGGTTTCTTTTTTTAGCTTGTGAGCCCTTTGAGGACAAAGCCATTTTATTTATTTATTTCTATCTATGTAAACCGCTTTGGGAACTTTTGTTGAAAAGCGTTATGTAAATATTCATCATATCATCGTATCACACCTTGTCTTCTGAGTAAAAAGTTGGGACCATGAATAAATTAATTGCTATTTTTTTTCAGTAGAACATAAACAGTTTGACAAAATCATAGAAGTTTCATGTTGGAAGGAGTCTTGGAGGTCTTCTACACAGTATCCCTAACAGATGCTCACCCAGCCTCTGTTTAACCATCCTAGAGTTCTCTGAAGGAAAACCGACCACTGTGCAAGGTGGACCGTTTTACATTTCCATATTTCTTGTATTACATTTCCATATTTTCTTGTTCGCTTCTGAGGTTAAAAATATACGATTGATTGAATACCGCCATATATAAAATCTCAGGGCAGATTACAAGTTCACCAAAGAACTACTAAAACCTAAAAATCATGTAAAAACAAATTAACATTATCACAGATATAACTTAAAACATCATAAACTAAAAGCTCGATAAAACAGGTGTATTTTCAAAAGTTGTTGAAAAACAACCAGAGCTGGGGAGATTCTGATTGCTTTGGGGAATGTGTTCCAGAGCCCTGGGGCAACCCTAGAGAAGGCCCATTTTTGGTTCACCCCCAAGCGAGCTGGTGGTAACTGCAACTGGACCCCTTCCTGATGATCTTATTACTAGTGTGTGTTTTTCATTAATGGACCTGCTAACTTGGCAAAGAGGCACCTTTTAATGTGGTGATTCTCTTTATTTAGCAAGGAGAGAGTTACTGGCCCTATCCACCCCCAGCACAGTATCTCCAGTGACTGTTGCTGGTGTCTGTCTTATGTTTCTTTTTAGATTGTGATCCCTTTGGGGACAGGGAGCCATCTTATTTATTTATTATTTCTCTGTGTAAACCTCCCTGAGCCATTTTTTGAAGGGCGGTATAGAAATCAAATAAATAAATAATTGCAGTGACATCATCATTTTAACTACATGATCCTCCATGATTGGCTGGGATTACCTTTGTGACTGCTTCCAGAAAGAAATAACATACTGTAGAAGCAGAAGCAAAGAGCGGAAATAGTAAAAATAAAAATGTACAAAACAAAACAGGCATTCTGCACAGCCCTAGAAATCAGTCTAGATCCAGGTGTGTTCCCTTCCCATTTATTCATCATCTGTGCCTTTTAGAGAGCATGCCAGAAAGCAGGGGTTTTAGCTTAATTCCGGCATAGAACCTAGCTTTTAAATCTGTATAATAACAATATTTATAATCATCATAACCTTTGCTTTCACAAATGAAATATAAGATTTGTGTTCTCATGTTTTAAGCTCCAGGCTGGGGGCAGTCACAGAGGTTTTCTCTTTACTCCTCTTTTCTCCTCTTTACTCCTCTTGCAAAAATGTTTATATGGAAGAAAGTTTAGTATATTTCACTGAAACTTACTGCCATATGATGCATTTACAGATAGTGGGTAAATGTTGTACATAAGTTCTTTTGGTTTATTTTCTACTATTTTCTACATATATGTGTGCAAAAAAAAATCTCGTCGTTTTGAAAATAAATTCAAATGGAAAAATTGTTCAAAGAAAACATTTCCCCTCAATTGTTCTACATGCAATGTACTGACCACAAGGTGGTAGCATTTCAGAATGTTACTGTTAGAATCAGGCATGTTGGATAGGCATGCTATGTTAGTACAACAAAGCATCAAGAAAAAGTGCATTGCAGAACTGGGAGAATAGAACAAGAGCTGCTGCTGCTTCCACGTATATTATGCAAAAATCGGCAGTACATGCAGTAAACCAAGTACTTTCCTTGTTTCTGTCCCTAGGAATTTGCACTTTATGCAGAGAATTGGACATTGATAGCAAGCCGGCTCAATCGATCAGCCCTAAGCACAAAGATGCTATTCTGCAATATTTCACAATTTGCATAAAGAGATATTGCTGTGTTGGTCCAAGAGAATGGAAAATGTGTGGGGTGCTATGGTCGATAGGGCCAGATTTTGAAAGCACGAAAGTGACACTGTTTGAATAAATTGTTTATTAAATGAATATGTCACATGTGTTGGGGTGTGTGTGTGTGTGTGTGTAAATAAATAAATTTTGCAGGATATAGAATCTTTCTTTGTCAATGAACCTTAGTTTTACTATGAGAATTCTATGATATATTCTTGTTCTGTTCTGTTTTTTTGGACACTATCTACATAGATGTGTTCTATGTAGGCCTGCCTTTGTACGTAGTTTGGAAACTTCAGTTAGTTCAAAATGCGGCAGCCAGATTGGTCTCTGGGGTAACCCGGAGAGACCATATTAGACCTGTTTTAAAACAGTTGCACTAGTTGCTGATATGTTTCCGGGCAAAATACAAAGTGCTGGTTATTACCTTTAAAGCCCTGAACGGCTTAGGTCCAGGTTACCTAAGAGAGCACCTTCTTCTGCATGATTCCCACTGAATGTTAAGGTCATCTGAGGAGGTCCATCTCCAATTACTCTGAGTCTGGTGGTGACTCAGAGGCGGGCCTTCGCTATAGCTGCTCCTGGGCTGTGGAATACATAGGGATGTGCACGAAACTGATCCAGAGCTCCTTTTCTGGAGCGCTGGACCAGTTCCGTGGACTGGTGCCCAGGCCAGTTCGAATATGGGGGGGGGTGTTCCCTTAAGAGGCAGGGAAGGCGCTGCTTACCTGCCAGCCCCCAGTCCATTACTCTTCCCCTGCCGGCACTCTCTCCCAAAGTGGGTGTGTGGGACAGCAGGAGCAGCCCACATTTGGCAGGAAAAGAGTGGTGGGGTGGGGGCTGGCAGGTAGGCAGTGCCTTCCCTGCTTCTTAAGGGGGAAAACCCCACCCTCCCAAGAGTGAACGGAACCCAAGAGCATAGCAAGGTTGGAGTGGGCCCAGAGACAAGATTTTAAAATGGGCCCCCCTCACTTGAAGCTCAGCTCATGAAGTAAAGAAATCTTAAAGGAGGCTGAATAGTGGTAACAAAAAGCAGATATAGATAGATAGATAGATAGATAGATAGATAGATAGATAGATAGATAGATAGATATGACACCTATGTGCCACAACAGAACATCATCCTAAATTATTATTTTAAAGATTTTGTAAATTGTGGACGATGCAAGTCATTCAATGGTACTAGAGTCGTAACACATCAATTTTGGAAGATGGATACAACTGAAGGGAACCCAGGTGGATGTGCGGCTGGGGGAGTCAGTCATGTGACTTGCCTCTGGGGGGTCCCCCAAGGCAGTGGGCCCCCAGACAACTGTCTCCCCTTGCCCTATTATAGTTATGCCCCTGACTGAACCAGTTCTGTGCACATCCCTAGGAAAGCACTTCTGGTAGAAATTCGTAACATGCGTTCATTGTTGGGCTTCAAGAGAGCCCTTAAAACCCATCTGTTTGGCCTGGCCTCCCAGGGTTTTTGAACTGTTTTAAATGTTTTAATTGTTAATGGTTTTAAACTTGTTTTTAAGATCAGTTTGTACTGATTGCTTTTAAAATGACCAATTCGCAGGTTTTGTTTTTGTTATTGTGCACCGCCCAGAATCATTTGGATGGGGCAGTATATAAATGAAACAAACAAACAAACAAACTTCTTTGTGTTTATAGAGTTGCTTCAGTTTTCAGAATAATCATTCTGTTTTGGAAGTCCCATCATTCTTCCTTGGTGGATCTCTGGATTAGCAATATCTGTTTCACTTCTAACTGATGACACACCTGACACATGCATATATGGTGCTACTTTCTGGCCTCATTTGCACTTAAGACCAAACCATAGTTAAATGGGGCAGAGTTTGGAATCCCTGTATGTCTGGATGTGTGAAATCGTTGTTTTGTGACCAAAGCAACCTGCAGTTTCCCTTGCCTAACTCCAGTTTGAACCTTTGGTTTGTACTGAGTTTTGCCTTTACAGTCTGAGGTTCGGGGGCAGCAGCATTATGTCTGAATGCAGATGCAACCAACAGTTTCATGCTGTTTCTCGAACCGAAATCATAGAGAGGGCAACCTGCGCTGGCTCTCTGAGCACTTGCCTCGCCCCTGGCTCCAAGCTACTCAGGCCATTGCCCATCAACAGGGACACCACCACACCCCATCCCCGGCTTCTAAGCCCATGAAATGGAAAAGTCACATTGGGAATATGCAGTTACGGTGGCACCATGAACTGGGCAACCCAATGAGATTTCAGGGAAGGTAACATATGGCAGGGCAGTGATACCTGGCATTGGGTTTAAAAGGCAACCCCATTCAGGAATTCCTGAATGTCACAGCTCTTTTTTTCCCTTTTTTCTTTTTTTGGGTACAATAAAGTTGGGGAAGCAGGGCCCAGCCGCTTCCCCTTGAGTGCAAGCACACACTCTATGGTGTAGAGGGACGTAAGTTTTGAGAGGTAAGTAGAGAGACATAACCGGTAAGTAGAGAGACGTAAGTAGAGAGATGTAACGGCCCAGAGATGTAAGTTTTGGGCAGTATAAAAATATGTTAAATAAATATGTTAAATCAAAAAATAAATATGGCATTACTCATGAGAAGAACCATCCAGTAGGAGCAGCATTGCCTCTAGTTAATGGAGAGATTCTTCCTGTGTGATGCTCTTGCTCCAGAGTGGACTGCTCTCCCATGAAAGTGAAAGGTCATGGAGACACCCATACACTACTCATGAGAAGAAGCATCCTGGGGTACACAGGGATTGGGCAGAACCGCTAATAATGTGTGAAGATGCCCCTTCTCACAAGGACCGCTCTCTCATGAGAGTGTAAGCCCATGGAGACATGCATGCAGTTTGGGTGGCAAATGCCACCGTGCCCTGGGCGCCACTTGGCAGGGGGTGCCAAAAAGTGCCCCCGCCGATCCCCTGCCTTTGCTGAAAAAAAATTTTTTTATTCGCATTTGATTTTGTTTTTTTGAGTCCATAAAGAGCAGGCCCCCTCCCCCGGTCCCGGCACCCCCCCCCCATTGCTCAGCTCCGGCCCGGCACTGGGCGCTGCTGCGGCATCTTCGTCATCACATAGTGACGAAGTCCGACTCTGAGTGATAGTCCGACTCCGAGTCTCTGACGCAGCACTCCCCGCCCCGCCGCCCCGCCACCACGAGCACGAACTTGGCCATCTGAAAAGGCGCTGGCGGTGAAGCAAGGCGTCTGCGCTCTCTTCTCCCTTCAGAAGAGCGGCTTCGGGGAAGTTGCCAGGCAACGCGGTGTACGCTGTGAGCGGCGGCGCATGCGAAGGCGAAACGGACTGTTTTGACCCTTGTGGGCAACCGTAGGTCGAACGAGGCAGAGGCAGTCGGCTTGGGTCACATGCTAACCTTGCGATGGTGGCTCCCATGTGCATGTGACCCGCAAAGAGGAGAAGGTAGGTAGGTGGGTGAGCCGGGGAGAAGGATGATGAGTCCTAACGAACGGCGCGAGGAGACAAGGCTCCAGTCCACTGTGGGGGAGGGAGAGCACGAGCCTGCCCTTTCGCTCGTCGGTCTGGAGCCAATCCAGTCCACGCATCATGCAAAGTGAGGCGGTTGAACTCCTGGATTGTCCCACTTCAGACTGCAAGTGGGGGGTGATATTCTTTTCTTTTTCCCCTGTGTAAAAACAAAAGAGCCCCGCAAGGACAAACCAGTTTGTAAGGGAGTGGCTTGCGCTAAACCTTTCCTTCAGTGTGCTCATTGACTACATGCGATGGGGTTTGTTCGGCTTTGTTCGGAAGTGCTCTAAAACAGGACCCCACGCCTGCAGTCTGAACAGACCAGAATGCTCTCAGCTCAGTGTAATGCCTCCCTTGGGACTTAGGGTGAGAAGGTGCTCCTAACGCACTGCACGTAATTGTATTCAGGCTCGGGCTCTTCGTGTATAGAGATGTGCATCTCTTTAAAGGATTATCAGTTGCAGATCGACTTTACAAGAGTGGTGACTTTGGAAGAATCTGCCACTGACAGTAGCTTTGCAGGGGACTATGCCCCAGAGTTGTGTCAACACTACCAATGGGACATCACTCCATGTTGGAAAAGGGATTAACCTGTTAATGATTGATTACTGTACATATAAAGTTGTGAGCATACATGTTCATGAAAATGTCCACTTTGAATTCATTTAACAGGTAATCTATGTGACCCTCCTCTGGCCAGCTTATTTGTGCTCTGAAAATCTTATGAATTCTTTTAACAAGCCATTATAAAATGCTAAACAGCAAAATGAATAAGAAACTGGATTGTTTTATAAGGACGGTCAGGCAGTTGCAGGCATATCATGATGCATGGAGTCCTTTTTCTCAACCTGCAATGAGGATGTTTGCATTAGGAATTAATGGACATAAAAGTGCTATACTCAGTTCTAGCCCCAGACTACGCCTGTTGTCCACATCTCTTTGCTGGTTCCAATCACCTGTTCAGTTTTATTCTAAATATGTTGAACATTGTCTGACCTCCTTTTCCACTGCATATATCATTCTGACTGGGAGTTTTAAGGACAGATATAGTAAAATCCCCATTATACACCATCTGTGTCCTTGTGACATGGAAGAAATTGAATTAATAATACATGCTTTTATACTGTAGATTTTATTCTGATATATAACACAATTTGACTTTGCCCTTTTCACTGGAATGTTTGGGTCAGTCTGATGCCTTTAATGTAACATTGTTCCTAGCAGACTGAAGGTATCATCAGACCCCTTATAACGTTGCTAAGTTTTGCTTTTTAGCCTCTGACAGCAGTTTGTTTAGTTCTGATGTACCACCAATTATTAATTGTGTTTTCTTGCTGGCCTATGGCCGTAATAAAGAAATTCTGAAATTCCCTGTATTGCTACTCGAGAGCCTCCTAAACTGGCAAATTCATGGAGAGCAGGTCTATCAATATCATGGAGAGCAGGTCTATCAATGGCTACTAGTCTGGTGGTTGTCCACCTCTAGCCTCAGAGGCAAGATGCCCCTAAAACCCAGTTGCAGCAGGGCTGTATGCTTGGGGGGGGGATGGGGGGGCGCAATTTCAGTGCTTGCCCTAGGCGCCGTTTTCCCTAGTTACACCTCTGCACGGGACTGACTCCCCCAGTTGCGCACCCGCCCGGGCTTCCTTCAGTTGTATTCATCCTCCGAAATTGATGTGAGTGTTAAGACCTGGAGCTACCAGAACAGCATGGCTTTCTCTCGTACCACTAAATGACTTGCATCGTCCACAATTTACAAAACATTGTTAAAAATAATTTAGGATGCTGTTCTATTGTGGCACGTAGTGTGTGTGTGTGTGTGTGTGTGTGTGTGTGTGTGTGTGTCTGTATGCATGCTTTTTGTTACTACTATTCAGCCTCCTTTAAGATTTCTTTACTACATGAGCTGAGCTTCAGTGGGGGGGGGCGCATTTTAAAATCTTCTCTGGGCCCACTCCAACCTTGCTATGCCCCTGGTGTGGCAGGCTGTGGCTCTGCTGCCCCAGACTTCTAGCAAACAGATAAGACATTGAAATGATGGCAAAGGGAATAAGGAATAACACAGTGGTAGAGCATGTGCTTGCAGAAGGCTGTATGCAGAAGGTTGTCTCAGCCATCTCAAAGCAGGGCTGGGAACATCCTCTGTTTGGAATCTAAGTTAGCTGCTGCCAGTCAGTGTAGACAATCCTGGGCTAGATAGACCAATAGTCTGACTCTGTATATGGCAGTTTTGTATATTAGAGTGTGTTAAGAATGTAAAGAATGGAGTGCAGCATGGTATGGTGGTTAGAGTGCTGGACTAGGACCGGGGAGACCCGGGTTCAAATCCCCATTCAGCCATGAAACTAGCTGGGTGACTCTGGGCCAGTCACTTCTCTCTCAGCCTAACCTGCTTCACAGGGTTGTTGTGAGGAGAAACATAGGTATGTAGTACACCGTACTGGGCTCCTTGGAGGAAGAGCAGAATATAATTTAAAAAAAAAAAAAGTTTCATTGTGTATTTATGATACAATTTAAAGAAAGTAAATTCTTCGATAGTACAAGTAGCCTTCTGGAGTGGCTTTAGAGAAAGGTAAACAGTGTACAGACTAATTTATGTATATTGTTGGGTTTCTTCCTGCATTATTTGTGGAACATGGGGTGCATCTTGCTCAAAATGTCCACAGCTTTTGTTTCTTGAGAGTTTATATAACCCGATTCTTCCAGAAAAACCAGAGTTTTGTAATCTTATCACAACACTCCCCTCAAAACATCTTTCTTTTCTTTCTGCTGAGTTATCATGAGTTCATACATGTCAAATCTCCTTTTTAAAAATTCCTCATTTTTGCTTTAAACATCAAAGCCTGATGAAAAATGTGTTGTTTGCAAGTTCATTCCCAATCTATTGATAGACTGCTTGATCTGATACAAGGGACAATCACAGCACATTTGCTATTTGTGTGGTTTTCAGTATTCCATGCTTTGCATTATTGTTGATAAGCTTAATGGAATGGCGACAAAAATAACGTTGACCCCAAATGTCTAGTTTTAGTTACTGACCCTCTTACAACGGATCCGAAGTTTGAGTTCGTTCTGAGTCAGTCTTGAAAGGTAGGATAGCATCTGCCAAGGCACAAGGAAGCTTTGGTTTGCCAGCACATCTTAAACGAATACCAATTTTTAGTCCTTTGAGCTGTAGAATTCTTTTGAACTCCTGTTGGATAGAGGGATCATAGGGATCAATCAGACGACTGCGGGCAGGATGTGTTCATTCAGTGCAGCAGCTTTGGCACCAAAAGAGGATTGTTAGAGACTATTTTCCTTTTAGCAGCAGGAGTAAGTACTGTAAAGAAACAGGACTCAGTGAGATTGCATGATGCATAAACAGAATGTAATCCTCTGAATGTGCAGGGAATTATATCCGAACGAGGAACAAGAACAAAAATCCGGTTGCCGCTTTAGCAAAGGCAGGGAACTGAACACCCAGGTTAGGCTCAGCTGTGAGGGGATGCTTGTTTTGTCTTTGGAGGGGGAACCTGAAACCACCCAGTATTTTGCAGCCCCCTCCATTCAGAGCTTAATCGCTGAAGTCCAGAAAGTAAACTGATCTGGACTGAGCTTTTTTCAGCTCCACAGGTTTTGGTTTAGTAAGGCAGATAAAGCACATCACTTTATAGATTAGCTGAGGCTTTAGAAGGGGGTGGTGGTGATGGCAGTGACATTTATTGGACTGGCTTCTTTAAACAATGTAGGAATAAAATCTAGTCCACTTGGTAACAATCGAGGGAAAGAATTCCATTCTGAACAGCAGAGGAGATACTCTCATAGACAGGAGAGAATTTTAACTGTGTTCAAAATACAAGCTGTTTTATTCTAAGCTAGCAGCCTATTTTCATCCCAGATCATTCTTGGACCATGTTTGCAAAGCACAAATAAATACAAGAGATAGAGCCAATAAATATCTGGGTATGTTTGGCTCCTTTTCCCCCCTTCCCCTAAGACATGTTATGAACAGTGATCACAACATGGAGAAGCTGTAACACAGTTCCTGAAAGGTGTGACCAAACATGTGCAAACGCACACACAGACACAATCTGTTGTGAAGAAAATTCTGACTAATTATTTATAAATATGCCAATTGAACATAGGGATGCAGGAACAAAAAAGATCAGTAGCAGAAGGGCTCTGCCAAACACAACACCCCCAGCTATGTCTCTGTTTGTGTGAGCAATTTGATTTGACATTAGTTCACTGTAGCATTTGAAGGGCTATAAAGCTTGGCAGATGCTTCTGTGTATTTTCCTCCTACAGATGGAGAACGTAGTAGGCATCCTGCTAGACCTCGTTAAATAGCACTCTCGCCGTTGAAACGGGAAGGGTGAGGTTTTCCCTTTCTTCCTGGGCTAATGATTAATAATTAGTTATTCTGTTTGAAATATGTTTGTTCCCTCACAAAACAATAGTCTTGGGCCATCTTAAAGGTTAGCAAATTCATTTTGGCAGATTCCTGGACTGGAACTCAGTTTGTCAAAATCCCCTCTGAAATGTGTTTCTTGATATGTGTTTCTTATTAGTTTATTACTTGCTAATGTACTGTGTGGAACTTTGAACTAAGTGATGACATGAGATAAAGAAGGTTGAAATAAATATAATACAAACTTGAAAATATAATGTAATTATATAATATAACCTGTAATTTGAGGCACAACCTATCCAAAGTTAGACACTTTTAACTCATTATTTCAATGGGAGAGATAAGCAGGTTTGAGCTGGCCCTAATTAACATTGATATGTTCAGAACTAATTAACATTGATATGTTCAGAAGTATCCAGGTAGGTGGGTTTAGAATCAGTCGTAATGGTCTGACTTGTTTCAGCAGAGCAGTTGCTAGGCTTTTGACACTGGTGAGCCGTTCACACAACCCATGAGAAGGACTTGAAGGGGCGAGGGGAGGAAGTCTTGAAAAGCTTACCTCCTTTGCAGACAATCCTCTCTTTGTTGCTGGGTGGGCAGATTGCCCACTCAGACTATTGTCGGCCTTGGCAGGCAGCAGGGAGGTTTGGGGGCCAGGAGGCTTCTGGAACTCCCATAATGCACTGCACAAGTGTGTGGTGCATTATGGGGATTATGTTGATGCTGGCTGGGAGACTGCTGGTGTGTGGGTGCTACTTGGAGCCACGCGACACCAACACATGATCGGTTAGCCCAACCCGGGCTAACAGCCAGAGCTCCCTCGTGGGTTTGACGCCATGCTGCTGCCTGCTGGGAGCCACACAGCTCCCAGCAGTTCTCACACACAGGATGGGCTTCTCTAGCTTGGTTTTGCTTGCATGTGAGACCAGCCTCGGTGTCTTCTTAGAAATGATCTTAGATTATGATTTCAATAAATAATGATGAGGCTATTCACACGATGGAAGAAAATCGGGCTAGCGGAGGCTAGCCTGATTTTCTCCCATCGTGAGAACCACCGGGCTCGGCTGCAAGCCCGGTGGTTCTTAAGCGGGTCACCCACTTAAGTAGCCCTGCCCATAAACCGGGTTTGCGGAGCAAGCACTCCGCAAACCCGGATTTTCTAATTGTGTGTTGCCGTGGAGTGGCTCCGTGCCATGGCAACTCATGAGTAGACCCCTGACTGGGAGGCTCAAAAGCAGCCTCCCGGCTCGGGGGTCTCTCCAGCATGCCCTGCACACTTCCAAGGACTGTGTGGCCCCCGATCCCCCCAGCCCCAACCAGCTCTGTAATGGAGCCAGCAGTCATGTTGGCAGCTGGTTCGGCTGCCCGGAGCAGACTGACTGCTCATGTGTGGGGAAAGCGTGCTAAGCTCACTCTCCCTGCTAACCCTCCCGAGGTGGGTCTCCTTGATTGTGAGACCCGCCTTACTGTGTAGTAAATTCTGACTTAATACATCCTATTTGTCACATTTTTTATCCTGCCCTTCCTCCAAGAAGCTCAGGGCAACATACAAGTTTGTCGCTCCCCCACCCCGCAACTGATATTTGTTACTAACAGATACTGGCCATATCATTAGTTAAACTAGTCACTGGTCAAACTATATAGTCTCAAAGAGTTTACATGTCAACAGAGGAATCACTTTGCTGTATTTTGTTATGGCGGAAGCCATCAGGACTGAGATGGGTATGACTGGCAGTACTGATAATTAATCTCTATGGTTTGCCAAGAATGGCTTCTTTGACTGCTCTCTTATTGGCAAGTATGAGCGAAGCAAACACAACAGCAGGAGAGTGCTCCTCTTTCCACTGGACTAGATTGGCCTTGGGCCTGATCCAGCAGGGCTGTTCTTATGTTTTTATGTTCACTGTTTAACTTCCTTCTTCCAGATGTATATCAAAGTCCAGACTTGAGTATCTTCTAGTAGCAATGCAAGACAAACACACAATGGACTGGGTTGAGCAGGAGACCTTTTAGCAATGTAATGTACTTATATTGTATTGGTGTAATGTAGTAATATATTTCATAATGAGCTCTTTCTCATGGTCATTGAGAAAGGGCTTGAGGGAAAGCAGACAGGGAGGCTGCTTGCACTTACCTCCCTGCAGACGATCGCTATTGGTTACATGGATGGGCAAAATGCCCACCCACATGATTGCTGGCAGCTGCCAATGTGCACCACACCAGCTGATGACTCCTCCCCAGCACTGCCGAACAGCCTACCTAGATGCAGCATGACCTCCGTAACCTTCGCACCAGGTAGGCAATTAACTGTGCAGTCTCCATGCGGGTCAAAGACCCATTTTTCTATGCCCCTAATGATCTATGCCCCTAATGAACCACTACTAAGAGGCCCCCACCCCCTGGAGGAGTATCATCTATGCAAGAGGATATAGGCGCATCACTCAAGGAAGGGGTCCCTGATAAGGGAATATTTCCCTCTTCCTCAGACCGATGTCCTCCTTCCCTGAGACCCGCATTTTCTATGACAGCAGAAGTGCCATCAGCATGGAAGTGAGATGCCTTAACCACATCCATGAGGGTCTCACCCACACACCTCTCTGCCTCCCTGAGCTTCTTCAGGTCAGCCACCTTGGCTTCAAAGGAATGAACTTGTTCTCTGAGAGCCAAGATCTCTTTACACAGAGCACGCACCCACAACTTCTGCCCCTCAGGCAGATAGTCATACATGCTACATACTGTGCAATACATTGGGAAGCAGCCCCTCCCTTCCTGGCATTCTACCTTCATAACTAGTTTTATTGGTTATTTAGAGTATATGGGGTTTGAAGCTAGGTACTCGGTACAGTTGTCAGCTAATTAATTGTTTTTAGTTTTGTCATCCAAGAAAATTACAAAGGTTGGGTAGTTGTCACCTTATTCTTTGCTTGTGTGTCTCCCCACAGCTTTTCCTACCAATCTCCCGCTAAAGTCCTGCAAAACTCCTTCACTATCTGATTGCAAACTCCTGTTAGCAAAGCTCCTGGGAGCAAAGCTCCTCTGGTTCAAGCCTTGTATTCAACACCATCAGTCAAACTGACTCAGCTCAGGAATGTGGGGCTCCCACAAGCTGGGGCCCTCACCTGGAATGAATGAATCCCCCACTCAGGCTTCTCCTCTGGCAAAGACACAGACACCGCCAGCCAGCCAGAAATCCAACCCTAGGAGATTTCCAGCCCTAGCAGACCTAGCTTCTCCTTCCCCTCTTGTTTTCTTGGTGATTTATTTATTTATTTTATATCCTTGCTGTGAAAATGTTGCTACAAGCTTGTTGCTTCCTTCCTCCTCAAGACCAGCAAGCAACTGCCTCTCAGGAATGCAGCTTCCTCTTTCTTCTTTCAGGAATGGAGCTTTTTCTTTCCTCAACACTAGCAGTCAAACTGCTCAATATGGAGCAATGTGGTAAGCTTGGCATTAGTTGTGTGAATTCTAAACCTCCTCCTTCTAAACCTTTCTGAAAGAACCACCTACATTGACTGATCAGCCACTTACTAATGTTTCGAGAACTTTGGAAATAACCTCAAAACTTGTGTGAGGAGTTATAATTGTGGGTTCTCGATGTTTTAAGAAAGAAACCTTAGTGTGCATGAGGATGTGCTTACAACCAAAAGGACCTTTGGATTATTATTATTATTATTATTATTATTATTATTATTATTATTATTAATTCAATTTCTATACCACCCTTCCAAAAATGGCTCAGGGCGGTTTACAAAGATGGCCAAGATATCAATCATGGCTAAGATATATCTATCACACACTTGCACACACACACACCCCATATCTAGCCACTAGATGATGGCCTTGCATCAATTCCCGAAGATGCTAAGGCTTCAGTTTTGTGTGGTGTAGTGGTTAGAGTGCTGGACTAGGACCGAGGAGACCCAAGTTCAAATACCCATTTAGCCATGATACCTGCTGGGTGACTTTTGGCCGTCACTTCTCTCTTAGCCTAATCTTCTTCTAGGGATATATGGACTGGTCCGGAGGCTCAGTCTGGAGGTTTGGGGGTTCGGTTTCGAACCAAACAAACAAACACACCCTGGTTCTGTCCAGACCAGAACCAAACCTCCAGACAGTTTGTGGATTTATTTTTTATTTTTTAAAAATGTAAAAATACCTTTAGCCCCTTCGGGGGGGCTTCCTGTATGCCATGGGGGTGTCCGCGAGTGTTACCCTTCCCCCCACCGGCCTCTGAAATCACTGCCGTGGCCCGGGAAACCGATCGTGTAGTATGTGGCGGCGGCCATTTTGGCCGCTGCCACGCATGCGTAAATGGCCTCTGTGAGGCCTGGTATGGCCCACAACCTCGCAGAGGTCATTTGCAAATGCAGCTGCTGTGCATGCATAAATGACCTCTGCGAGGCCATGGGCCATGCCAGGCCTTGCAGAGGCCATTTATGCATGCACGGTGGCAGCCAAAATGGCCACCACTGCGCACTACAGAGGCCCTAACGGGCAAAAAATGATCAGTTTCCAGGGCCATGGCAGTGATTTCAGAGGCTGGCGGGGGGAGGGGGAACCTCCCCCCTCTGCGACTTGCAGGAAGCCCCCCTCCCAAGGGGCAAAAGGTACTTTTACATTTATTTAATTTTTTAAAAATAAATAAATAAATAAATCAGTGAACTGTCCATACCTGGACCAGATGGGGGCGGGGATTCAATGGGGACCGGATCGGACTTGGCCGGTCTGGTTCGAGTCCAGTCTGGACTCGAACCGAATGGGGCCAGCCGGTTCCACGCACACACCTACCTACTTCACAGTGTTGTTCTGAGGAGAAACTTAACTATGTACACCATCTGGGCTCCTTGGAGGAAGAGTGGAATATAAATGTCAATACAATACAATACAATACAATACAATTCAATACAATACATACATCTCCATGAAAAAGACTGGAGTTTCAGGGCTAAGGAGCCACCACAGAACACATCACATGGTGACACCCTGACTGTATTAGACAAGGGCAGGGCTCTTCATTCGGCAAGCCTCCTATACGCAGGGTTCCAGAGCTTTGAGGGAGGAAGTTAAGGCACTCTAGCCCAGGAGCTGCTCCTTCAACACCTGCCCACTAGCAGAGGGAAGCCAGCGGCATCCCCCCCCCCCTCACCCTGCCCCCTATGTATGACATCAGACACAGGTGGTTACCCACGCCCCCCACATCTGACATCAAACATGAGGGCATGGTCTAGCTCCCAAATGGGGCTGCGTGGCCCCATTTGGGAGTTAGATTGAGGCCAGCACTGCATTCGCAGCATGGCCAGGAGCAGCTCTCTCTGCCTTAAAGTTCCCTTGAGAAGTCCATAATGCTGGGAAAAGTTGAAGGAAAGAGAAGAAGAGGACGACCAGCAGCAAGGTGGATAGACTTGATTTTGACAACAATGAATGCATCACTGAGAGACCTTAAAGGCCAAGCTGAAGACAGATCATCCTGGAGAGAATCTATCTATGTGGTCACTAAGAGTTGACACCGACTTGATGGCACTTAATCACTCAATCCATCAGACTGATAAAACATCATTAAGGAAAGTAACACTGATCACAGAGCAGAGCAGCAATTAAAAATAAGGAACTCAGCAATCAATTAAAACAACTTACCAGGAAAGATCCAACCGAAACCTTGACACCTGTTAGGGCCGTGATAGTTTTGCCAGACAAATAGCAGTTTATTGCGCCTTGTGCCTTGCTGTATATGTTATTGATGGTGACCATGAGAAAAGAATATGGGTGTCTCTAAGGGCACATCTTCACACATGGAAATGTTTCACTTTGCTGTTGTGCTGTCAAGTCATGGCTTGGATGTGGGAAATGGCAATCGCAGGTTAAATGCCACAGCTTTCATACCACCTGACATCATCTTAAATATGATACTTTTCTAGGGAGACAGTGCATGACTTACATACAGCACAAGGAGTTTCTGTTGGTCCATCTAGCTCAGTACTATCCACTGACTGTAGCTTGACAGGGGTCTTTCCTAGCCCTGTTTTGAGAGGCCAGGGATTGTACTGGGGACCTTCTGCATGCAAAGCACATGCCCTGCCACTAAAATATGCCCCTACCAAAATGTCTAAAGATGTGGCCCCTCTTTCCAGTGGGGCAAGGGCTGATCTGGGAAATCAATTTATCATACCAAAAGTGAGAATAATACATCTGGAGCAGGGGTTCCCAACCACAGGTCCCCAGACGTTGCTGGACTATAGTTCCCATCAACTGCAGCCAATCTGGCCATATTGGCAGGAGATGTTAGGTTTTGCAGTCCAACAGCATCTAGGGACACAAGATTGGGAATTCCTGCTCTAGACCAGTAAGCCAGAGGTCCATTAGGTATGCCGGTCCCAACCTGCAGGATGCTGTTGTTTCAAATCACTAATGGTGTGTTTCCCAGAATTTGGGAAATTCCTATATTGGGCAGCAGTAATATAGGAAGGTGCTGAAAGGCATCATCTCATACTGCACAGGAGATGGCAATGGTAAACCCCTCCTGTATTCTACCAAAGACAACCACAGGGCTCTGTGGTCACCAGGAGTCGACAACACTGACTCGACGGCACAACATTTCCTTTCCTTTAGAACGCATAAAGCATGCTAATCTATGTTAATAAAAAGACTGTACTAGCATGTGCTTCTGAGCGGTGAGTTGCATCTGTAGAACACTGTTGTCCTCAACATCATGGTGATATTCCAGCTTTTCTTTATGGCCACTTCTTCAGCCCCCTATTATGATCAAGCCATCCTTTATTAATAATGGATAACAACGTTTCAACGATCCTTTTTTTCTCCTTCCCAAAATATCTCTGGAATCTCCTTTATTAGATTCTGAATAAATGTTTTCCCCTCCCCCAAATCTCCTCAGCATTTTGTTAAAAATGAATGTCATATATCTTTTGATAAAACCTACAGAGTTAAGTGCCTAATAAAACCCTACATGACTAAAATGACTATTAATATTTTAGTATTATGCTGAAGTATGAGCCTTCTCCGTGCAAAAGGTATGAATCACTGGTTTCTTCATTTCTTTAATTCTTTATTAATTGGTACTCGAGGCAATAAACCATAACATATAACTTTGGCATCAGATAAGGTTTAATGAGTGCCTGACCTTTGCGTGGATAATTCTCTGTCAGAGAACTGGCAAAAGATAACCCTTTTTTGCTGGAATTCTTGTTACTGAATCCTGCTTACTTTCTCTTGTCCTTGAAATGGACAGTCCCTAAGTTCTATTTTTTTTTAAAAAAATCTCTCTAAAAGGCAGTCATTTTGCAAGACAGCTTCCTTTCTCAGGGTCTAATTCAGTGGAAATGTAATAGGGCTGGAGACTTTTTTGGGCTTTCTGTTCCATTAATTATTACGCATGAGAACAGCAGTCTGATTACAGCCGCCGCCAAAATGAGGATCATGCAGCTGCCCTAATACAACAAGCTTAGCTGCTGTTAGCTGTCATACAAATTACTGGATCAAAAAAAGTGAGCCCCCTCAAGCCAAAAGAGGCATGCATTCTTGTCCACTGTTCTTCATCTGTTAGAACATCGACAAAACTGGTGTGTGTATTAAACTGTCATGTATGCAAGAATCACACATTGTAAACTTGATGCTGCAGGCAAAAGATGAGTGTAACAGTGCACATTTATTTATTTATTTATTTATTTATTTATTTATTTATTTGATTGCTTGATTTCTATACTGCCCTCCCAAAAATGGCTCCGGGTGGTTTACACAGAGAAATAATAAATAAATAAGATGGCTCCCTATCCCCAAAGGGCTCATAATCTAAAAACAAATATAAGATAGACACAGCAACAGTCACTGGAGGTACTGTGCTGGGGGTAGATAGGGCCATTTACTCTCCCCCTCCTAAATAAAGAGAATCGCCACATTAAAAGGTGCCTCTTTGTCAAGTCAACATGAACCATCAACTAGTTCACAACTCACACCCATCATAATGCATCACCAGCGTAGACTTAGGCTAGGCATTAGAAGGAATTTCCTAACTGTTCAGCAGTGGCCAGTTTGGATGTCATGGCACATGTGAAAGGTCAGGGACACACTACAGGAGGACATCCTGATGTGTTCTCAGGGCATCCGTTCATTGCATGGAAAAGATTCAGATGAAGGTCCCTCATATGTGATTAAAAGTCATCCTGAGAGTGCATTGGTACATCCTTCTGTGCAACCCTATCCTAATTAAATGATGGGACAAATGTTCATCTGAACCAGCCCAGTGGTATGCCTCACACAATGGTGGGCTCTCCTTTGCTGGACATTTTCAAACAGCGGCTTGGACTGTCATCTGCCAGGGATTCTGTAGCAGTTTCCTGCTCTCAGAAGAGAGTTGGACTAGAAGAACTCCGAAGTTTCTTACAACACTAAAGTTCTGTCTGTGTTCAGACATAACATGAAACCAGAGGTCCCTTCACCTCCAATTTCACTGGCCAAACGTCTGAATGCAGAGAACTACAGGTTAAGGGGGAAATGGACTTGCTGTTTCCCTCCCCAAACTACATTTGTCACCTTCAGTTATCTCTTGGTTTCATGGCCTCCACCTCTGGTTTTGTGGTGCCAGTGTTACATTCGAATGCTGGCATTGCTGTTAGCTCTCTCTGCAACCAGAGTTGAGGAAGGAAGCTCCTCCCTCACCCTGGCTGCTATTGGCTGTGCAGGCTGTTCTTCAGGAAAGAGGGAAACCCACACAGCCAGCTCCCCCGTGTCTCTGCAGTCTCACTGACTGCAGAGAGGCACCTCTCCTCAACATCTGAATGCGGACAGGAGAGGCAGGGGAGTGGAACCACGAGTCCGTCATACACAGTCTCTATTATTTTAGATGTTTATGTAGATCTGCACTTCCTTGCAACATCAGATGCAAGGCAAGGAGAAGCATGCATTGGAACCCTGCAGCTACCAACTGGGAAAGCACAGATATTAGCTAAAACCTGTTCATATGCTATCCTGGCAGTGTGGCATGATTACTTTTTGGCCTTAACTATGTGGGTGACCCTTCACAGAAACAGTTAGCTACACAGCTGAGCCCACATGATTTGGCTTCATACCTTGTGCTACTGGGATAATGCATGAACTTGCTCTCATTTGAAGGCTGCCTTGGAAACTCCAAACAGCAGGCTTCCTCTGTCTACTGGTGAAAGTGTGTAGGTTCACATGAACAAAGTCAATTACCAATTGGTACTTCTGTGTTGGAGATCATGCAGTACGGAACTCTATTCTTAGCGTTTTCATACTTTTTAATGTTACCATTAGATGGTGCAGGTTCAGTCAAATTACGTAGCTAGATCTAGAAACAAAGCACTGGCTGACATCCTGAATTACTCAATGGAAGTCCATAGAAATTAGTGGAGCAGGTTAGTCCCATGACTAACCTGTTCTATTAAATTCATTGGGGCTTCTGTTGAATAATTTGGTCTGGATGTCAGCCATTGTACCCAGAGTTGCATGAGTGGAAGCAAGTGCATTCAAGGAAGCTTCCCTGCCCCTCCTCTTCACAGCAGGCTATTGCACCCTCATCAATGCTTTCCTGAAGGAGAGGGAGCTTTCTAGAAGAGGCTTAGATGAGGCATGAGAGGGGAGAATTGTTAAAGGAGGCTGAGGCACCTTTTGCTCCCTTGCAGCTTCCCTCTGCTTGCAAGTCTGATTATAATTCATTCTCGGGGTGTGCAGAACCAGTTTGAATTGAACCTTGTTCAATCTGAACTGTCCTGGTTCAACTGGTTTGAGCTCGAACCAGCCCAGCCCCCCAAAAGTGGGAGCTAGTCTGAGTTTGGCCCTGCTGGTGCTCCCCTGTACTGCAGGTCAGTTGGCAGCCCATGTCCAGCTTCTGCACATGCACAGAGGCCATTTGCAAGACTTCCGTGCATGTGCATGTGCTAATGACATGGTGACATAAATGGTCAGTCACCGGCCAGTTTACATCACTGGCCAGTTGTAACAAGCCAGTTCACAAACCGGCAAATCGATTCAAATTCAGTTTGAATTTGAATCGAACCACTGCTGCCATTTATTTGTTTTATTTCTCTTTGTAAAACGCCCTGAGCCATTTTTGGAAGGGCGGTATAGAAATTGAATTAATAATAATAATAATAATGATGATGATGATGATGATGATGATGATGATGCACATCCCCAACCAGTGTTTCTGTCATGAGCATGTGGACAGACTCCAAGGAGGAGGAGGAGGAAGAGACAGATGGGATGGCAGCAGAGGTGGGAGTGCAAGGTCCAGAACTTTCAGAGGCGAGCAGGACCAGCTCATGGGAGGCTGACAACGAGTTAGAGCCTGTTGTGGCAGCTCCTGTGGAAGAGGGATGGCCAGTGGAAAGGCGTCACTCGAAGAGACAGCAGGAGATAAAGGCATGTGCAGCATGTGCAGAATGGCTAGACTAACAAGCAAGGCTGCTGAGTCAGAGACCCATGATTAACAGCACATGGTTTCTGCCTATATTAGTCGGCTTGCCACAGTCGATGTGCTGGTATCAATGTTCTTCACTGGGATACTTGGCTGTGTTCCTGTTTGCCATGCCTGTGTTTTGACCTTCGACCATTTGGATTCTGTTTGTGCCTGTGTGTTGACCTTAGACCATTGGGACTCTGTTTGTGGATTACCATGTGGACTCTGTTTGACTGACTGGTGATATTATGGCCAGGACTGCCTCTGGTTTGAAGAAACTGCTCACTACCTGGCCTTGTTGTTTGACTTCTGCCCCTGTCTGTTTCACTCTCCAGCAGCTGATATTTATAGCTCCAGATTAGTGGGACAGGTTTACAACAGCTTCCTCTAACAGGGATTCCCAGGTGTTGTTGACTACAACTCCCAGAATTCCCAGCCAAAGGCAATTGCAGCGAGGGATGCTGGGAGTTGTAGTGAACCACATCTGGGAATCCCTGTTAGAGGGGACACTGCCCCAACCCATTCTCCACAGTTTAATGAGTGGATTTATACCATAAGCAGCATTATTCATTACTCAATAAATCTCATGGTGATTTTCAACTAAATAAAATGGACAAACAAAACAGTTATAAATAATTATAGATATTAAAACAAAGATTGTTTTAATTTGTATAATAATAAAGACTAAAGACTTACCAAATCGAATAAATAATAATAATATTTTTTACTATTTTTATATAATAATACGGTAATGCTTTTCATGGGTGGTATGTTTCAGGCTGTAGGTGAGTTTGTGATTTTATTTTTTTACGTTTGAATGCTCTGCCATGAAAAGAGTCCCTGCACATGTACAAACAGCATCAGAAAACTTGAGTCTGTTCTTTCCTTTGTATGAAATATTTCTGTATGCACTGAGATTTGTTCCCCCTGTGGGGACGCATTTTGAACATGAAAGCCCTTTGTATTCTGAAGTAATCAAGTCCATGAAAGATTTACTATGGGCCGGTTTAGACGATGCAATAATGTTGGGGCTGTGCTGAGAATGTATGCATTCCGATGCCACTAAAGGAAACAGTGATGCATTCCTGGCATATCCTGTAATTGCATGTGAGGGATGTTAGTTGGAATTGCCCCTCCATATGTGCTGCAAGACCTTGTTTGTAGCACATGTAGAGGGGTGATTTAGATTAGCACTCCTCACATGCAGTATTCCCTGAATGAGCATGTGAGTACGCACACATTTTTAAAAAATGTCTGCAGTTAATTTTCGATCCCGTTCAGGTTGAATCAGGAAGGCCTCATTCTAAATGCATGTGCACGCATACTGCCTTGATGCTGCCAGCCAAAAGAAAACCCATTCCACACACCGATGAAAAAAATTAAAGGGAACACTGAGTAATTACAGATTCTTCCAAGAAGCTATTGGAGGTCTTTTAGTCATGTTGGGGTGATGCATTAACAATGTGGCCCAACGTTATCACGTGTAGGGAGTTGATAGGGGTCGTGGTCCAGCCCCTTCACTGATGCACAAGAGAGCTGAAATTATGGACAAGCTGAATTCTCTGCTGGCTTCAGGTCTCAAAGCTGCATCCAGTCTGCAAACGTTTTGATGTGCATGCTGAGTTCATGTGGTCTTCCCATGGACCCAGCAGTTTATTTTTGTTCTGTGGTATGACCACAATTTGCCAACGTAGGTGGGCCAAAACTTCCTAAAGAAGCAAGTAGGTCAGCAGAACTGGATCCACCTAAAAGTACACTGCTATGGAGGAAATTCCCGTGGAAACAAGCTGCCACTTCATGGCTGGAAGAGTATATTCCAAAGGCCCAGAATTAATTAAGCTCATTTCCAAGAAGGACTGCCCTTGGTCCACTGAGAGTCAAAGGGCAGCTGCAAAACTATAATTACTTGTGTTAAAGAGAAATAGCCATAGGAGGTCACCCAGCTTCACAGTATGATTTAAAAGAGTAGCATGACTTCAGGGTATTTTTAGTTTAGATGTGAGTGAATTACAAAGGAAAATGCTTTCGGTGTGAAAGATTACTTATAGGATATAAATGGAAATGCTCATTCAAAATTTCTATTCAGAAAAAAACAGGGGTGTGGGGGAGTTGACTGCCTGTGATTACATGTCCAGTTGTAGCAAAGAAGGTGTTCTGATACCACACCACGGTCTTGAGTTTATGTACCAAGATTAAAAAATAATTTTGCACCACACTAATCTGAATTGCTAATTGCGAAGCATCTTGGACATAATAGTTGATCTAAATGGTTCCTTTCTTTAATCATGCATGCTAAGATCCCCCCCCCCTTTTTATCCACTCCATTCAGTAACATCCAGTGAAGTGTAGCAGGTACTTTAAATCTCCAGTAAAGGAGACGCTGACCTTTAACTGCAGCTCCCATTGACTTCCTGTAAATGAGTAACTCTTTGTCAAAGCCAACCGATGAGGGATGGTTCTTCCATTGTCTTTTGCTATGCTCCAGTTAATTGCCAGGAGGCCATAGCATCTGGGACAGTCTCTTGTAAGAGTTGCATTTTGGGCACTGTTGTTTATATAAATTCAGTTGGCAACAGTGCATTGTTGCTGAAAAGAATGCTTATGCATTTATTCGGTAGATTTTTATCCTGCATTTTGATCCAGAAAGATTCCCAAGGTGACTTACATATAATTATAAAATATCAACCCATTAGGGTTGATATTTTTACTTCTCTAATATGTAGCATTATTTTGGGCTGTTCTCATTAGGCTGTTGTGACTGTTAACATACTCTTCCCTCCCATCACAGTCTCCTGATGGTTGTCTGGAGAGGTACGTCTACAGCTGCTACCGGCTTCTCTGGTGGCTACCCGGGAATGGGCCTTCTCTGTTGCTGCCCCTGGGCTTTGGAAAGCGCTCCCAGTTGAGCTAAGAGCCTTCCCATCTCTGGCAACTTTTAAAAAGGCACTGAAGACATATTTGTTCACCCTGGCTTTTAATTAGATATATAGTTTTAATACATTTAATGTTGGGTATTAAATGATTTTAATGTTAATGATTTTAATATTTAAATGATTTTAATTGTGAACTGCCCAGAGATGCAGGTTTTGGGTAGTACAGAAATATGTTAAAAATAAATAAATAAATAAATAAATAAATAAATAAATAAATAAAATCTGGAGAGACGTCCCAGAAGGATACCATAGTATAGTGGCTGAGAGGTCCAAGAGAATCAACAGAGTCACACTCCCTCATTCTATCTCCTGGCCTAGGTCATCCATCCAAGAGTCCTTAAAGAACTCAAATGTGAAATGGCCGACCTCCTTGCTAAAAGATATCACTTATTCCTACAATCAGGCTCTCTAGCAGAGGACTTGAAGGTAGCAAATGTAACACCGATTTTCAAAAAGGGATCCAGGGGCTTACAGGCTGTTCCAGGCAAATTGATGGAAAGCATCCTCAAGGATAAAATTGTAAAGCACATAGAATAACAGGCCCTGCTGGGGGAGAACCAACATGGCTTCTGCAAAGGTAAATCTTGCCTCATGAGCCTTTTGGAATTCTTTGAGACTGTCAACAAGTGTGTAGATCAAGGTGATCCAGTTGACATAGTATACCTGGACTTCCAAAAAGCTTTTGACAAAGTTCTTCATCAAAGACTCCTGAGAAAACTTAGTGGTCATGGGATAAGGAGACAAGTACATGTGTGGATTGCTAACTGGTTGAAAGACAGGAAATAGAAGATAGGGATAAATGGAGAGTTTTCACAAAGGAGGGAAGTAAGAAGTGGGGTCCCCTAGGGATCTGTACTGGGATAGGTGCTATTTATTCATAAATGCTCCAGAAGTTGGGGTAAGCAGTGAGGTGGCAAAATAAGCAGATGATACCAAACTATTTAGGGTAGTGAAATCCAAAACAGATTGTGAGGAGCTCCAAAAGGATATCTCCAAACTGGGTGAGTGGGTGACAAAATGGCAAATGTGGTTCAGTGTTGGCAAGTGTAAAGTGATGCATATTGGGGTGAAAAACCCCAGCTTCACATATACTTTGATGGGATCTGAGCTGTCAGTGACTGACCAGGAGAGGGATCTTGAGGTCGTCGTGGACAGCTCTTTGAAAATGTGGACTCAATGTGAGGCAGCTGTGAAAAAGGCCAGTTCCATGCTAGGGATCATTAGAATGGGGATTGAAAATAAAATGACTAATATTATAATGCCTTTATACTAAACTAGGGTGCGGCCACACCTGGAGTACTGCGTACAATTCTGGTCACCACATCTAAATAGGGACATTGTAGAACTAGAAAAGGTGCAGAAGAGGGCAACCAAGATGATCAGGGGCCTAGAGCACCTTCCTCATGAGGTAAGACTACAACACCTGGGGCTTTTTAGTTTAGAAAAGAAGACGACTGCGGGGAGACATGATAGAGGTCTTTAAAATCATGCATGGTGTGAAGAAATTCTTCTCCTTCTCCCATAACACTCGAACCAGGGGTCATCTCATGAAATTGATTGCCACAAATTTAAGGAACAGCAAATGGAAGTACTTTCCCCACACAATGCATAATCCACTTGCGGAATTCTCTGCCACAAGATGTGGTGACAGCCAACAACCTGGATGGCTTTAAGAGGGGTTTGGATAACTTCATGGAGGAGAGGTCTATCAATGGTTACTAGTTGGTGGGCTATAGGCCACCTCCAGCCTCAGAGGCAGGGTGCCTCTGAATACCAATTGCAGGGGAGTAACAGCAGGAGAGAGGGCATGCCATCAGCTCCTGCCTGTAGGCTCCCAGTAGCATCTGGGGGGCCACTGTGTGAAACAGGATGCTGATGGGCTATGGGCCTGATCCAGCAAGGCTTATGTTCTTATGTCCTTAATTTCTGTCCCATATCTAGGTCAGAAGCCAGCCTGAAAAGGATCTAAGTAATCAGATTCATCCAAGGCTACCTGGATCTGAGATGCCACCACCCTCTCCAACACCTTTCCCAAGAAGGGAAGGTTAATTCCCTGCTATTCCCCTGCAACTAAATAGCCCCAGGTTAGAATTTGGTCAAAAGTTATTCATGTCATCTGGGTCCAATGAGAGCTTTTAAAAGAGGATACTAATGACTGCCTCCTTCAGCTGAGAGGGCACCACCCCCTGCTTTAGAGAGGTATTCACCACCTCTGCCACCCATGGACCCAGTCCCTCCCTAGAAGCCTTCACCAAACATGAAGGGCAAGGGTCAAGCACACACGTGGTAGGCCTCAGCCTTCCATGCAGCCGGTCCACCTCCTCAGGCAACACAGTCTGAAAACCATCCAATATGACAAGTCGAGACAGTCCCTTGGCAACATCCAGTTCCAGTGCCGCAAAAATCTTAGCATCCAAGTCAGAACAGAAAATATAATGCAAATTGGTCACATGCCTTATTATTGTTTGTTATTTGCAAATGCTGACAGTTTGGCCCAACTCTATTAGATGATGCAGTCAGTCTGTTTTGCAGTCTGATTAGAGTTCCATGGTTACAGAAGGAAGATATTGCCTCCTCTTAATAATTCCGTGTTCTTTCTCCCAGATGCACAGTAGGTGCACATGTGCAAGAGACACAGATTTGAGAAAGCATGGCAATAATGATTAACTGGCCTCCAGCCACTTTTCAGTGATCCAGCTAAACTCCTTGACCAATCAAAGGAACAATGAAGTGCAACCATCAATATATGGACTGTGCTGCTTCTTGAGCAGCCTGATAAATATTCCACTTTCAGCCTCTCTGGAAATTGCCATTTTATCTTTTCATAATTTTTGGAAAGATGCATGTCATCTCCTCATAGAAACAAATGATAAAATTGTTGCTAGGATGGGCCTATGTTCAAACCTGGATCTCCAGTGATTGCAGAATAACACCTGCACTGATTTGAGGGAAGAACATTTGGCTGTTTGCTTAAGAACACTAGTAGGGGTGTGCACATCCCTAATCACTAGTATGCCCACCATTGACCTCTCTGGCTATAATGGATATAACTAATGGATCTCACAGTGAAGGAAAGAACAAGGATAGAGAATCCTCCAAGTTCCTAGTCAGCATGACAAGTTGTATTTGTTAAGGCTTTCTGACATTAAGCTGAATGTACAAAGTCATCTGTGTTTATGGATTAGAGAATATTTCAAGACCTGTTGCCTGGGAAACAGCACATAAAGGAATGATGATGGGGTATTATTTTACCTCCTGGCTGATTGACCTGCACACTTGCTTAAGCAAGACCTCTTAACACAACAGCCTCAGTGTGTAATAGCCATGAGAAAAATCTTAACCTTGCCAGCTCCCATCCTCTGGCCAGCCAGTTATGTGTTTCCATCACCAAGTGTGGGATGCAGGTGTATGAGCATTTGCAGAGGTGATCAGAAAACTGGATGCTGTGCATGGTGTGGGATGCACCAAACTGAAGGGGCATGGATTTGGAGTCTGAATAAGCAGGGTTTTCAACATACAAGTGGGGCTGTGTATAAACATTGTGTGTGAAACAATGGACTCCCCCCCCCGCCTCAGGAAACCGGAAAAATAACTTCTAGGATTTCAAATTCTTTCAGCATAAACATGAATGTTGAATGCTCTTTGTTCTTTATTTCTGAAGAAAATCAGGGATCTTCCAAAAAGAATCACATTTTAACAATGTTCATTTTCTTCAAAATAGACCCTCTTGACATCACACAGTTAAACTCATTGTTTGCAGTGGGCTTCAGCACAATTAGGGTTTGGAACCAACATTTCTCCAAAGTGAAATTCTAAAGAGAATTTCAAGGTTCCTCCCAATGAGAACTGTCAAGGGATTTCCTCTGATGGTTTCCCCACATCCCTACTATGCTTCTGCATCTCCACATATGCTTGATTGTATTCAAAATATGCACAGTATAAAATGCAGGAGTTATTTGGCAGTATCCAGACTAAATTAGGCAGGAGTCTCCCAGCCTTTTCTGGAGATGCCAGGGATTGAACCTGGGAGCTTCTACAAAATACGGTATAGAGACTATCAGCATTGTGTAGTCGCTAGACTAGGACTTGAGATATCCCCTGAATCCCTGAATTGGGATATCTCAAGTCCTAATCAAGCCACTACACAATGCTGATAGTCATGGTACTGTTGTGGGTAAAAAGTACCCCTGGTTTGTTGCTCGGACAGAGCATGGTTCTGAAAATGACAGAGCAGTGGCACTGTGGGTCCAAACAGGGGTGTAACGATAGGGGGGCAGGCAGGGCACATGCCCTGGGTGCCACCCTGGCGGGTCACGTGGGCGGGCACCAAAAAGTGGCATCCCCCCACCCCCCTGGATCACCCGCCGAGTGTGGCGGTGGCCTTGGCGTCGCTCTGCCTGCACTCCTTGGCAGGCGATCCGCCACCACTCGGGCCGCTACATTGCCGCCAGCCACCATCCACTGCCGCACGACGGCAGGCGACCCGCCGCTGCCGCCTGCCGCCGCCGAATCGCCGCCGCCGCACTTGGCGGGCAACCCCCTGCCACCCGCCACCGCCGAATCACCGCCACCGCTGGCGATCTGCCACCTGGGGCGCCGCCGGCACAGGTATGTGGGGGCGGGGGGCGCCATTTCAGGGCCAGAGCTTGCCCTGGGCGCCGTTTCCCCCTGATACGCCACTGGGTCCAAATGCAATGCAGGGACAGAGATTCATCTTATTTATTTATTATTTCTCTGTGTAAACTGCCCTGATCCATTTTTGGAAGGGCAGTATAGAAATCAAATAAGTAATAATAATAATAATAATTATTATTATTATTATTATTATTGTTGTTGTTGTTGTTGTTGTTATTATTATTAATAATAATAATAATGCAAAGCTTTATTAGATACATATGGGCACGAGAAGCTCCAAAAATGACTCAGCCCTGAACAGAAGAAAGATAGTTAGTTTTATACAGAGGAACAAACAACATGACTCAGGCCAGTTGTTGTTATTAGCAAAGAACAGAACAGAACAGAACCAAGGACGTTCCAGTAGCATTCCTGATAGAGGGACATTTTGTGGTTTTTCTCCTTGAGGCTTATCAGGGTGGATTTTCCCTCCACGCTTCTCTAGCCGTGTCCTTGTTTCTAAGTACATGTTAACTACAGCAATTATTGCAGCAAAAATAAGTAAGGCATAGGTTAAGCCCAAAGGCAAATGGCCCTACAATGTATTTTCTATAACAGTACCACTCTGATTGGGTTGTTTTGAGGATATAATGTGTTGTTTTGAGGATATAATGAGGACACACACACCATGTATGCACATTCCTTAGAAGAAGCACAAAAGATAAATAAATAAATAAATAAATAAATAAATAAATAAATAAATAAATAAATAATTCTGAGATACTGTAAGGCCATCCTTCCTTCGACTATGGCATATTGTATTTGATTGTCCAGTAGGAAGGTGGCAGTAATCAATTATGACAGCAATGAATGCACCACTGAGAGACCTTAAAGGCCAAGTTGAAGACAGATCATCCTGGAGAGAATCTATCTGTGTGGTTGCTAAGAGCTGACACCGACTTGACGGCACTTAATCAATCAATCAATCAATTTGATTGCTAGTGTCTATCCACCACAATGGCAAAATGCACTTGTGCTGTGCTTGTATATTGCTTCTTACCACCAGAGTAACTCAAGAACCTGTGGGTTGGGGGTGGAATTCTGTAAGGAAAATTAGCAGAGTCAATGCTGTCCCCAGTTCACTGCTAGTATCACTATAACTCAGGCATAATGCTGCATCCAAAATTACAGATTCAAGACCCTTTTCATCTGAACATTCCTCCCTAAATTAGCTCCTCAATTAATTCTTTAAAAGGCCTTTAATTACATCAAGAATCCCCTAAAGTGCCTCCTTCCCTTCCCCATCTTTCATGCAATATATTCTATTAAATGTACATTAGTTAAGATTTATTGGTGTAACTGATGCTGGAAAATTAACTATGGGGAAAAAGAACAGGTCAGCAGCATTGGTATGATATAGCAATGGCACTTGCCTTGATTACCAAAGAGCAATCTAAAAATATCCCCAGAGCACATTCTGCATAGAAAAGAGCTTCTGGGAAGTTGTTGTTTTTAGGCGTAGCCATATTAGAGGCAAGGAGAGCTGGTCTTGTGGTAGCAAGCATGACTTGACCCCATAGCTAAGCAGGGTCTGCCCTGGTTGCATATGAATGGGAGACTTGATGTGTGAGCAATGCAAGACATTCCCCTCAGGGGATGAAGCCGCTCTGGGAAGAGCAGAAGGTTTTCAAGTTCCCTCTCTGGCTTCTCCAAGATAGGGCTGAGAGAGATTCCTGCCTGCAACCTTGGAGAAGCTGCTGCCAGTCTGTGAAGACAATACTGAGCTAGATAGACCAATGGCCTGACTCAGTATATGGCAGTTTCCTATGTTCCTATGTAAGGAAATCCCACTGCCACAGACTAGTTCAGAATTTGACCTCAAAGTTTAGCATTTTGAAACAAGTAATTTTGGAGCACTAGAAAAATATCTTACAAGATGATAGAAATTCAGGGTTTTGGGGTGTTTTTTTTTTTTAAAAGACAACTGAAGAACTTGATTAGCAGGCACTTTGTAAACAACTAGTATTTTAAAAATCAAAGGAAAGAATAGTGGAGGAAATGTGTACTTTAAAATTGGCAGATGGATGGGTGAAAGGGGAAGAAAACGATGTGCTGCAGAACAATGCTATAATATACAATTATCAAACAATGGTGATAAATTGGAACCGCACAAAACAAAAATGATGGGGGGAAATCACCAGCATGGAACACTACGATTCTGTTTATTCGGATCAAGCCCCTTTTGTAAAGTGGGAGGAAGGAAGACATTTAAAGGGGATGTTGGGGGGCAGGAAACAAAAGTGTTATTTGTCCATCTGTTTGCATGTGTCTCAGAGCCTCTGTGATTTAGTGCATTTGAATGCTATACATGGACGTACCGACTCATTTACAAAAATGCAAAGGTGCCATTTGTTGAAAGGACTTACAGCCCCCAGTGGCAAGGTAGGGTTTAATAACTATGCTTTGGATTTTGTCTGTACTGTAGTGGCAATGAATTGTTCATCAGGACTGCCAACAAGCTGAGCAAGCTGGCTGCCACACAGTCCATTCTCTCAATTTTCATTGTGACCCAAATACTCTTAACAGGATAGCAGGAAAGAACGAGCTTTTGCATATGCTACCCAAGAGACAACTGATGTGATAACAAAATGAACAGAAATACATATTAATTATATGGGGCACAATTTTGTGTGCATTTACTGTTTCTGTGTTTGTATCATTGATGTTTAAGGAAGTAATGCTTGGGGGAATCTAGAGAGGATTTTAAAGAAGCTTTAAGTGATCAGGTCCAGGAAAAGGACCCAAAAGGAGTTCATTGTGCATTTTATGGCCCTATTGTGTCTGTTTTTTAAACTTCTAATTACATTTGTATTTTTATATTCCAGTTTAATATTTTTATTGTGTAACTGTTTTATAGTCTTGTTTCAAATGTCTTGTAAACTGCCTTGAGATCATTTTAATGAAAGGTGATATAAAAATTTAATGATAAATATATAAATAAAAATAAATTTTCTGTTCCTGTGACTATCTATAACTCTATTGATGGATATTAAGAAATATATATTGGACCTTTCAAAGTCTCCCAAAGACAAAGGGGAAGAGTATACTGTCATTATATATGCTCAGTAAAACCCTTTTATGAGGCCCTTTCTCATTTTCTTTCTTCTGGTGAGAAGATGGTGAAGGAGCAGTCTTTTTCTTCTGAACAGACTGCTAAAAATGGAGGTCTCAAATGGAGATATACTTTTGATATAATGGGTCCTTGAACTGCTTGGCTCATTGGAGGCCTAGAAAGTTGCATCTGAATTCTTCATGTTTGGGAGAAGGAGGCTAAGATCAAGTTCAAACATTTTGGACCAGGATTGAAAGGAGAGAACTATTGTTCCCACTGGATTTTACTGCAAGTGTGTGTGTGTGTGTGTGTGTTTAGATTCTTCTTCATTGCTGTGATCTGGACATCTCAGAACACTTAGGGGGAGGATTTCTCTCAGGCTGCAAGCCCCACCTGTTTCTGGCCTTCGCCATTTAAAAGGACCACTGCTTGCCTTGCATCCATAGCCCCCTAAAAACATGATGAAGCCAGCCATCTCTGCCAAAGAAAGAATTATCTGCATCACAGGCACCCAGGAAGGTTGGAAGCAGGACAAAAGAGGTTTGCACTGCATCCTGCTTAAATTCTTATCTGTTCTAAAAGTTACCAGAAGTTAGTGCAGACTTAAGGTATGCATCGTATTTATCTGACTTGCATGTTTGGCAGTATACTTAAAATCTGGATGTCTGTTTCCAGGTCTCAAAGTGAGAGTAGTATTCCTTAAGGTCATTGGATGGAAGCAAATCTCTTATTCAGCAGTTTAAAAAAATGCACTGGTTGCCAATTTGTTTCAAGGTCCAATTCAAGGGGCTGATTATTACTAGGGATGTGCATGAATCAATTTTTTTGTTTCGATTTGTACCCAAATTGAATCACCCCTGATCTGTTTTGGATGCAAATCTGCTGCCCCTGAATCATCCCAGATTCAATTTGTACCTGAAATTTCTGAATCCAAATCTGAATCAATTTGGGGCAAAAAAAGGGACCCTGGGGGACAAAAGAGTGGGGTGGATGGTAGTGCCCAATGGGTGGAAGCTACCACCCAAATTTCAAAGAAATAGGGCAAAGGGGTGCTTTTTAAATTTTTTTGAAGTAATTAAGTAAGTAGCATGCCTTTAACCTTTCCCCCAAAGGGAATAATGGGGATTTCAGCAGCCTTAGTTAAAACTCCCTGGGGGGTCACCAGGGTGGCCCAGAATGGGTTGTGGTGGGTTGTAGTGCCAAATGGGTACAAGTAAGCTACCATCCAGATTTCAAAGGAATTGGGCAAAGGGGTGATTTTTAAAAGAATATTGAAGTTGGCATGTCCTTGGGGCAGATTTGGGGGAGAAAGGGGGTTTTGGGGGCAAAAGAATGGGTCAGGTGTTAGTGCCTCAATGGGTGCTTGCTACCACCCAAATTTCAAATAAATTGGTGAAAGGGGTGGTTTTAAAAGAATCTGAAGTTTCCGCGTCTTTAAGCTTAAACTAGATTCTCTGGTAGGAAATGAGAGTAGATTCAATGACAAACATTCCTACCAGAGAATCTACTCTCAGAGGAACACCTCAGAAACAACAAAACCCAGTGCCCCATGGGCTTGTGGGTTTGGGGATGGTTGGCACCCTATGTGCACTAAACCACCACTCACTCTGGGCCACCCTGGTGCCCCCCCCCCAGTGGAGTTATGGGGCTTCTGAAATCCCCCATTATTCCCTATGGGGGAAAAGCTTAAATTTGGGCAACTGAGGACAGGGGTGATTTGCTTTATCTACAAATCACCCAAATTTGCCAGATTTGGTTACAAATCATTTTGTACCCAAATCATTTTGCACATCCCTAGTTATTACCTTTAAAGACCTTAATGGTTTGGGCCCTGGATACCTGAATGACTGCTGGCTTCCAAGGGTTTCTGCCCACCCAACAAGATCATCAGGAGGCCTTTGCTCCATGTGCTGACACTGAGAAAGGCTAGATTGTCATACATACTGGACAGGGCCTTCTTTGTTGTTACCCACAGACTCTGGAATGCTCTCCCAATGAATATTTGCTCCGAGACAGCTGTGGCTGCATTTAAAAAACTACAAAAGACCTTTAAAAAAAATTACTCAGGCTTTTACTGCCTAGAGGCTGTCAGGTTTCTCAGCTTTCTTGCTTCTGTTTCTTTTTAATTGTTTCTTGGTGTTTTATGGTTTTAATGTTAAATTGATTTTAAGGTTTTATATGTAACTCTCATGGAATGTTATTGCATTTTAACTGTTGTAAACTGCCTTGAGGTGCATTATGAAAAGCAGTATATGGTTGGCACTGAACAATAAATAAATAATTATAATAAAATACCTGCATCACAACTCTCAACCTGAAGACCACTGTAATATGGTCATCACTGTTGCTGGACATTGTTACATATTTCAACATGCCAGTTTATGATTTCAATAGATATAAAACAAGCCTTCTACTGTATATTGGCCAAAAAGGTGCCTAGTGTCATTAAGCTGTAAGAGAAAGAGTGAAAATTTCAATGAAAACGACGGCAGCCAGTGCTTACTTCAGAAAGCAGATGCATTAAGTCATTGCCCCTGATGGTAATGTCCATAGTGCGGGTAATTGCAGTTCATGTCACCCTGTTCGTGAGCTACTCTGCATTGTTGACACATGCACCCCTGGAGGGCAGCCACACTTCACTGAATGGCTAGATAGTGGCTCAGCTGTGTCATTGCTGCCTAAATCTATTTGCTGGTGCTGTTTTCAGAATGCACAGCTTACCAAATGTGAAGTACATTTAAGTGACTTATTTGAAGAAAGCAATTCCTGTGCTTGGCCACCTTAATGTGCTGATGACACATGACACATAGACTTTCAGCATTTCTGTACCCTGAACAACAAGTGGCACTAGGTTATTGAAATCCTTACTTTAAATTTGTGGCAGAAAGCTAGGCAGAATCCCTTCTTCACAGATAATACAGCTCCTCACATTACTAAACAAGTTGTTTCTCCGTGTTGGGAGAAAACAATTCACTCCTTTCCAATGATCAATTAAATGAAATCAGTATTGTGTACAAATTCTCGTGATAGCTTAGAACAGATGATATACTCAACTGATATAATTGTAATTTAAAAACAAACCCCTTACAAAAGGGGTTTTTCTTTTCCACATTCTTTGTCCTTGAGATGGAAGGCAAGGAATTAATGGAAATAGGCAAGGAATTCTTGTTAATCCCTTCAATTGGGTTTCCCCCTTTGTTTTTGTGTATGTGTCGAGGAGAGCTATTCTACAGACATCCTCTATTCGCACTAATGATAGCAAAAGTTTCCCTTTCAAACAAGGTTATCATTCAGGAGTTTCTTTCAGAGTCAAGTCCTTTTGCAAAAATTAACCAAAAAACCTCTCTATCTTCATCTGAACGAGAACTTACTTCCTGACCTTTAAGACATAGGAGGAGACCTGAAACTCATTTTACATTTCAGACATCTTTACCACATACATCAAGCAGATGCAACTGAGAATGTGAAACCCTTCAGTTAGTGATAAAAGCCATTTTGCCTGGAAGGTATCGGCTCAATAGAACCAAATGATGCATACTTCCACACACCTCATTTGTCTTTGTCATGGAACATGTTTGAGCTTCTTCCTCCTTGAGGCTGATGACTTAGAAGCCCCTTTTCTTTCTGTCAGGATCTCAGGCTCTCTCCTTGGCTCCTCTGAAAGAAAAATCATTAGTGATTACTGTTCATTTTTGGAAATTGGGTCGTTCTGTCTTCTGATCCCCGAGGATAACTGGTTAATAACTTCAGAAAGGCAAGGTAAGGAAGACAGTTCAGCAAGGAAACCCTGAGAACCCTCAAATCACAGGCTTATCAGTTTTCAACAGTGTCACTTGAATCTTGGTTGGCAAAACTAATAACTTGGAAGATACTACACTCAAGGTGTCTGGAAGACATTGTTTTTTAATCAACAGAATTCAAACTCTATTTCTTTCTTCCTACTCCACCATCAAGACTTTATATGAGACAATTATCACCACAAGGCAACTATTTTAAAAAGTCATTTTGGTGGGTGAAGAGATCTCAGTTTTAAACATCATTCATTGTCATTAGAAAATGTTTTGAGAGATAAACACTTCCCAGAACTGCTGTTGGGTTGGCTGTGAAAAGAAACCTTTGTTTGAAAGGTTTATTTACTAAGCGGCCTCCATTATAGCATAGTATCAAATTAAACTTTCAAGGTTTTTATTTTTATTAATGCTGCAATGTTTAATCAATTAATTGGTGAAATTAATTGACTAACAAAAACAATTCATTTGGCAGCAGATTTTTGATCATTATTTTTAATTCAAGTACTTATACTTTTAATCGTGGAGACTAGTTCCAAGATAGAATTAAAGTGAAATGGAAGGAAGAGCTATTATATAAAGAAAATTCTAGAGGGGAAAAAGGGTATCCTGAAGACTAAAACGAGTGCAAGTTATTGAAAACCAATCTATGGACTGAAACACATGAAAGAATATCATTGCTATATAATAAGCATTCTACTATTGGTAAATTTACTAATCTCAAAAACTTAAAAACTAGCTGTGTCTGTTTAAATGTGAAGCAGTTTGTTGTGCAAGACTGTATCCTGAAAGTAGGGCTCCCTATCGATGGTGATACAACACCAGAAATGGTACCTGTAAGAAAAGCAACTAGCTACAATGTGCCATCTACATCAGGGGTGTAGCAAAGTTGGAGGCCGTCCTGGGGCAAGATTTGAGGATGCCCCCCATCTGCTGCTGCCCGTTGCCGCCTGCCTTTGCAGCCTCTACTGCCATGACCTGCCATCACTACCTCACTATTCCCTGCCTTCACCTTGGAGCTGAGCCAACATGGTCTGATGATATCATTGTGTCAGCCTGGTGAGGCAGAGCTGCCTGCGTGAACAGGCCTACCTTAAAGGGCCTGCCTGTTCTCTTTGGTATCAGGGCATCAGTGTGGCTGCCAGAGAGAGTGGCAGCCCTGCCAAGTTGGAGCAACTTGGAGCGAAGTGCCCAGTGGAGGAGGATGGGGGAGGCGGCTGGCAGCCCCCAGGTACCCATGCCCCCTGTTTCCATTATAGCGACACTCCTGAGCTACGCTGATCCTGCTCACCTTTTGGATCATAGGGCCCCATTAACATCATTGACTCAGGGCCAATGTAGACAAGTTAAGACCACTACATGAAGGTCATTTAAAAAAAAAAAGGATACACAGAAACCCACTGAGAAATATTTCTTATCTCATGAATGTATGTATGTATGTATGTATGTATGTATGTATGTATTTAGCAAGCAAGCAAGCAAGCAAGCAAGCAAGCAAGCAAGCAAGCAAGCATATTTGTATACTGCCCCAAACTCACGTCTCTGGGCAGCTCAGAGAAAATTCATGTGGCTTCCCTTGTGTCACACCCTCGCTCTCAGATAGCAAGGTGGAAGGGGAAGCTGACAGCCCTTCAGCCGATGCAGGGGTACCTGAGAGGCAGAGCCCGGCTGTTGGTTCCCAAGAGACGGCTGAGGCAGGTCTGGCTGATGTTTCAGAGCAGGCACAGCAGTCTGAGGCAGCAGAGACAGTGATGGATGAACCGGAGGATGAGCTGTGCAGGCACCCCCCACTGACTCCACAGCAGAGGCGCGTCACAAGACAGCGGGCACAGCTGGCAACCATCAGGAGAAGTAAGCGCCTCTTGCAGAGGGTTGATAAGCCTTAAATCCCTGCCAGCTGAGAGTTATCAGCTTGGACTATGAAGCATGTCTACAGCTTGCAGTTAGGCGCTGGAAGGCAACGTATGTCACCCCTGGTGTCGACAGCTTTCAGCCTGAGCCAGAGAGAGAGAAATATTTCTGAGCCGTGTTTCGCTTCTGCAACCCAGTTTGGTCTTTTGGTGAACTATCATCCTAGACTTCCCTACCTGGGGGCCAGATTGCTCACACCTTGAAAATGCTCAGATATTTTGCCTTGGGAGAAACCCTGAATTTGATCCAAATTTCACTTTATGAGAATTTTTGGTGCCAGCTCTACTTCTTTTCCCCCATATGTGACATCGGGAAATATGCCATTTTCTCCACATCAACACAGAAAAGTTGGTAGCATTGAAAAAAATCAGTGTTGTAATGGCATTTGTTACCAGACAAACTGTGCTTTGGGGTAGCACAGAAAGCACCCCTCTGTGTGCATGGGACTGTGGGATCACAGTCTCCATTTTGAATGTTTCAGTTCATGGGCTCATGAACTCATCACCTGCCTGAGTTTAGCAAAACCCACAGCTGGTCAGTCAGCATGAGTAAAGTGTGGGACCACACACTCACAGGTCAGAATATCAAAGACTGAATGGGCCATGCCACCCCTCTCTTTTGCAAAAAAGAAGGCACTAACTGGTGAACAGACTAGACTGCAAAAGGCAAACTAATTAAGGAAGTAATTTTCCCTTCCACCAGAGATAATGGTAAAACATTCCTTGGGAGTCCACTAGAGATAATGGTAAAACACTCCATTAAGCAGTGCATTTCCTAACCCATCTTTGAATTAACAATTAGCTAGCAAAGACTCAGAGAAATGAGAGCATCAAAACTGGAAATATAGAATCTTATACCTCTAAAAGCATCCTGCTCTTCAGATATGCAATCCGGCACAGTTCTATTCCACCCAAGCAACACATTTTGCATAACTTCACTTTGTCATTGTTGGTTGAGGTCCACTCAGCCAGACTATCCTCAAATAGCAATGAGCTGCTTTGTCTTACATGGAATCTACCACCTTCAAGGTGGGCAGAATGGCTTGGAAACTGCCTCTGGGCATGTATTTGGCTACATAGTACCCCCAGTCAAAGCACATGGCCTCAGAATCTGTTTGGATTCACTATCCATGGACTCTCAAAGCAAGTGGTAGGTTTTGCTCTTCACTCCTCTTCTTCCCCATCTTCCTGCTCTTTCCGCAAGAAGACCTGCAAGTGCAGTGAACACACCACTGGACCAAGGATAGGTAAACTCACACCTCTGTGAGAAGTCTCCTTGCCCCCTTCTTTTCCCCCTTCTTCCCTGCCTTTAAGCACTTTCCATAGCAAGCATTGCCAGGCTGAAGTCTGAGTATCTTAGCCAAGACGACCCACCTTCAGTTTGAACTTTAAGCTAATTTACTTTCAGCAAGATTCTTGCTAACGTTAGTCAAGATTTTGTTGCCTTGCCTAACTAACTGTTGCCTCCCTATACTCCCATTTATTCTTAATAAAACTTTTGAACTGCATTTCTGCCTCCTTGTATTTTCCAAAATGCAAAACTTGATCAAATTGATATTGAGCCCAAATTGCTCCCTCCAGCCAAGCTAATAGTGCACAAAATGAATTTTATGATTTATGAAATCATAATTTTATGTATTTTATGAATTCAAATCTTGTCTGAAAATGCAATTTGAATTCAAATCAAAATCAAATTGATTCAATCCTGTTTTGGCACCTTTTTAATCAATCAGGGGGCCTGAATGAAAAATAGGTGACAAACACTTCTCAAACTGAATTCAAATCTAATTTTGAGAATTCAATTTGAATTGAATTGCTCTTTTAAAGGGTGATTTGATTCAAATTTGAATCACTCAGATCACCCAGATTTGAGTCAAATCAATTCAAATTTGTATCAGTTCTCACATCCATACAAGCTAATTCTCAATGCTGAGCCAAAAGCAAAATTGGAGTGTCTAGCCAGCACTCCGGGGCACTTCTGGTAACACATGGTGAGCTGTTGTGTAGGTGGTCCACCAGAACAGGTACTATGTAGACATATGAAATAGCCTCCATATGCTGACAACATACCAGGCATCCTACAGTTCATATATGAGTCTTAGACAATTAGTTCTGGCCATGAGCACTATTGATCATAGGCATATGCACAACTACAAGGAGATCAGAAATTAGACAGGCATAGGTCTGGGCAAGCCTGAAGCTGATGGCAACCAGCCATTCTAATCTATACTGGTCCTCCAAAAGGATAAGTCTCAAATAAATGTGCAAACTGGGTACAATGAAGTGCATGGAGGAAGCTGGATCTTGGTGGGAGCCTCTGCCTCAATCTACATGCATTCATGTATAAACCTGAAGAGAACTATATGTGTACACGTGTATTGTATACATGGATGTGTAACATCCTGTAAACACTGAAATGGGTACAGGTAGGTTGGGGAAAGAGCCTGCCACCATGATGTTGCTTCCCTTATGGGAGGAGTTGTCAAACTTGGGTCCCTAGGTGTTGTTGGTCTACATTTCCCATAATTCCAAGCCACAATAAAGGGTTGCAATAAATAGCCTTGGAAGTAGCACCAGTGGTTGAGTTCTTGAGCAGGAGCCACACAACCACAGCTTTAAAACTTCCAGTTACTAAACCCTCCAGAAACGGTCTTTGGTTTTGACAAGCAGAATAAGCATAAAATATACAGTCCTCCCCTCTGCCCCAAAGTGCTAAAAAAAGAATCAATGTCACAGCAATCCCAAATTCTGTGTCAGGTTGGACTGATTTAAATTATTCTTTGGGCAGTGGAGGCTTAGAAATCTAAATATAAGAATGAGGGTCCCCCCCCCCAAAAGGAATTTCCTTTCCTCTTGTCAGACAAACTTTCCAAGATGCACTGTCAACAAATTACTAGCCCTGTCAGCAGCTACACTTTGTCTACATTAGGAGCTATTTAACTAGCACTTGGACTTCATTGGATAGGAATAAAAATACAAACTCATCTACACTCTCTAATTCTTCACTCTAACTTATTTGCAACCAATTTTGAGATAAAATATACTCTGTCCTTTCTTTCCCTCAGCCTGCATTTGTTTTTCTCTTGGAATTGGATTTTGAGCAGCTCGTTTGTTTGAACATCATTCCTCACAGTAGGGATGTGCCTGAACTGTGGTTTGAAGTGCAGTTTGAGAACTTTTGGGGAGAATAAAAAGGGGGCTTGAATGGAAAGGAGAGCAGATGTTTACCTGTTCTCTGCTGCCCCCTTCCAGCTTCCTGCTGGGGCAGTGCTGGTACCCAAAAGCCCCACACATCGTCAGCACACATATGGCATCCACACATGTGCAGGCGCCATTTGTGTGGTCAGCATGTTGTTGACCATGTGAGGTAGATTAGGCTGAGAGATAAGTGACCTGCCCAGAGTCAACCAGTGAATTTCATGGCTGAGGGGGGATTTGAATTTGGGTCTCCTCAGTCCTAGTCCAGCACTAACCACTACACCATGCTGACTCTCTTAGGCCAAATTCTGATGAATGCTAAACTGGTGTTAAACATCACAAAGGCTGGAACTCCATTATATCTGAATGCATGCCACCATGGCTTCACAGCGAAAGAGACCTTTGGTTTGCCTTGCCAAACTCCAGTGTGAACCTTCAGTTTGCAGTAAGGTTCATGAACGTTCTTTGGGCCCATACTCTGTCTCCTACAGAGACCCAAAGGCTGCTGGGAACCCACTGAGTTTATAACATGTGGCCTGATCCCTCTGTGACATCATTGTTACTCACCCAGTAGCAGTGAACTTTTCACTCCCACCACTTCTATACAATCTGTAACCATGTTAACTTGTTTCAGTGAATGAATGAATGAATGAATGAATGAATGCTTGTAAAAGGTAATTTGTAAAAGCAGAAAATACAGATGGCTAACGTTTCCTCAGAATTTCCTTAAGTCAGGATATTGTTTCTGTTGCGGAGTGTAACAGAGTGGAAACTGAGGCTTGTTAAGTGTATTGAACAAAGTTACAATGTTAACTATTATCAAATTATAAACAGTCCTATGAGTGAAAGATCATGACAGAAAAATAACAGTCTCCAGCATCCAGTAGGAAATAAAAACTGACCAGTCAGTCTACAGAACTGATGACTGACACAAACATTCTAAACTCTACCAGAAGCTGATACGTAGATATACATACAATATATTATTATTATTATTATTATTATTATTATTATTATTAATTCGATTTCTATACCGCCCTTCCAAAAATGGCTCAGGGTGGTTTACAAAGAGAGATAAACAAATAAGATGGCTCCCTGTCCCCAAAGGGCTCACATTCTAAAAAGAAACATAAGACACACACCAGCAACAGTCACTGGAAGTACTATGCTGGGGGTGGATAGGGCCAGTTACTCTCCCCCTGGTAAATAAAGAGAATCACCAGGGTAAAAGGTGCCTCTTTGACCAGTTAGCAGGGGTATATCAGTGGTTATACACATAATCCCAACAGTTTTCCTTATCGTGAAGCAGATCTGCTGAATCAAGGATTAGGTATGCCAATGCATAATATAACTGAGCATTTAGTCATCTAAGAACAAGGCCCCCAGGGCAGATTCTCCAAAAGACATGATTTTACCCATCACTCTTAGTAAGAGAACAATACAAATCTTTGTGTGTTTTTTTCGAATTAAGTTGGTGATATTTTATATGTTATCACTGAAACACATCAAATGTGTCTTGTTATAGCATAAGATGTGTTACAAAGCAATTCTATAGAAAGGCTTCAGGGCTTTGCTAATTAGAACAATGGCAGATTCTATACAATATCAAGTTATGCTGCTGAGAACACTAGACAGTGAACAATGTATTTAAATTAGCACTTTAAAACAATAAAAGATAATATGTTAAGTATCATGCTATCTTTGACACAAATCTTGCTAAACACTGGCAGGGTGCTAAATGTATTCTTTAGAAAGTAACACCAGTCAGTGGAGGTGCTTGAAACAAGTCCATAAATAGAATCCACATCAATTTTACAGAATTCAGAAATACACAAATAATATGTAATGTTGTTTTGTGTTGGTCAGAGACCATAATAAAGATACCACTATAACAAAAATAGTATAATAGTTTCCCCACATCATAAAATGCAAAAATTGTAATCCTCCCCCCCCCCACGTTTAGAGAACACATGTATGTTGAGTGTACTTGGTTATATCTAGATATGTGCATGAATCGATTCGGCGCAGGCAGGGAGTAATACCTTTATGCACGAGAAAACCAGGTCTTTACCTGCTCCTCTGCCACCCTGCTGCTTTTCTGGGTATGCCACTGCACTGCTCAGAATGTGGGGTGTAGCCATGGGGCTTCACCAGCAGCCTGTGTGCAGCAGTGGGATGCACATGGCCACCATGCATGCACAATGGCCATGTGTGTCCTGACTCCACACGCAGGCTGCTTGGTGAAGGCCTGCGGCCATGCACAGACTTCTGAATGGCACCGCACCATGCCTGGAAAAGCAGCAGGGCAGTAGAGAAGCAGGTAAGGACCTGCTTTACTCATGCTTAAAGGTATTACTCACCACCCCACTTCTGAAACATTCATGCACATCCCCAGTTAGATTCTGGTTATGTATCCTGGTTTAAATGTGGGTTAACCACAACAGTTTGACCAGGATAGCCCCCCAAAATCTGTGTTCTCACAACCAACTCCATGGGGTTCAGCAATGCTGGTCAACTCTTTAAGCAGGATCACCATGATTGTGAGAATACCATCTCTGATTCTATTCAGCTTCATAGGGCAGACTGAATATGATCTCTTAAAGAAGAAAAATACTTGGAGTTGTTTAGCTAAATCATTTCAGTATTAACTGAACTCTAGACTGAGCTGTACATTTGAGAGTTTTTGCAATCCAGGTGTTGTACAAGTTTAAATGTGACTAAGTAAAACTCATTGCTTGGCTTGAATCTGCAGAAAACCTATGAATATTTGCTTCTGGTTAAGAAGCTATATCTGGGTTATGTGAAGTGGACCTTGAAAAGTTCAGAACTTTCAGCTATTGATTTTCAAGAGTGTCTTCTGCCTGGGCAAATCCACAATGGTTGAAACTTAGGCATGCAAAAAAGCTCTCTTCCAAATTATTCATCACTGTAGCACTAGAGTTCTTTAAAGCTGCTGGTTTGAAATACTCTGATTCCATGACACTTGGCAAAGCATTAGGCTTTAAGCAGGGCTGACTGAGACAAAAGAATAAAGAAGTTATTGAATGGCTCATTGGAATATAGCTGTGGTTTGTGAAACCTCTTTCAAATTCAATATTGTACTTTTTGGCAATAACAAATACATTTTAATTAACGATAGTAGATGCTATAATACTTGAAATGCAGTTGGAAGGGAACAACGATTGTTTTGATGAAGTCTCTGAATTGGCTGAAATTCCAGCTCTGCTATGGATTTCTCTGGATTCCAATGAGGCGCTGAATCTGCTGCAGATTCAAAAGAGGAACCTAGAGACATAGGACGTTGCCTTATACTGAGTCAGATCATTGGCCCATCTAGCTTAGTATTGTCTACACCAGAGATTCTCAATGTTGGGTCCCCAGATGTTACTGGACCAACTCCCATAATCCCCAGCCTCAGTGGCCTTTGGCTGGGGATTATGGGAGTTGAAGTCCAATAACATCTGGGGACTCAACGTTGAGAATCCTGGTCTACATTAACTGGCAGCAACTCTACATGGTTACAGGCAGGAATCTCTCCAAGCCCTACCTGGAGATGCCAGGGAGTGAACCTGCGACATTTTCATGCAGATGCTCTTCCACTGAGCTATAGCTCCATTGCCTGAGGGGAATATATTACAGTAATCTAGGGTTGTGTGGACCGGCTTTAATTTGAGCCAGTTCCACTTTGGTTCAAGTGGCTTGGCTTCAAACCAAATTGGACTTGGTTTGAGTCTGAACCGAACCAATCAGGCCAGTTCAGGTCCAGTTCGGAGCCTTACTGGCTAAGGGGAATCCAGAGAGGATTCTCCTTTACTGGTAAAGTGGAAGCGGGGCGGGAGGCTTTTGCCAGTACTTTTGGTACTTTTAAAACCAAAATTAAGGGAAAGTATTCACTAAGGAAGATGCTGAAAGGCATCATCTCATACTGCAGGGGAGATGGCAATGGTAAACCCCTCCTGTATTCTACCAAAGAAAACCACATGACTCTGTGTTCGCCAGGAATTGACACTGACTTGACGGCAGAACTTTACTCACTAAGAGCCCTGGTGGCACTGGTGGTGACTGCTGGGGGGGTGGGGGGCAGCAGCTCCTGCCAGCCTCCTCCCAGTGTCCAGGGCTGGCTCGGGCCCAATTCAGGTCATGACAAGTTGTCCTAGTAAGAATTAATCAGCCTACTTCCTTTCACTGTCTCTTCATCTGGACTAAATTTGGTGCAAATTGAGGTCCACAAGTTAGATCTCTTGTGCCTCAAATGTTCATGTGTCTGCTATCTTGGATTGGGGTGGATGTCATCATCACACACCATCCCATTTGGGAATCCCTATGTGTCTCTACAGCTGTAGCAAATTTAGTTCAAATTGGTTAGGCAGTTCACAAGTTAGCCCACGTGCGCCTCAAATGTTTATGCATCCGCCATCTTGGATCGGGGTGGATGACATCATCACAAACTACATCATTGAGGTGTCCCTATGTGTCTCTACCACTCTACCCATTTTGTTTCATATTGGTCCAGGCGTTGCGAAGTTGATAGTGGGGGACACACAGACGAACACACACACGCACACACGGACACACACACAGAATGCCAGGTGATCTCATAAACATACTGGAAAGTAGGCTAAAAATAGCCAATGCACATGAGTGGAGGTAAAATATATGGCCTCCATGCACATCCAGAGGCCTAAAATGGGCAGAAGAAGGCCCGAACCAGGCCCCAATTGGGTCTGAGCTGGCCCTGGAGACTGGGCAGGGGGAGGCAGGCAGGGATTGGGGGAGCTACCACTGGCTCTCCCCTGCCCCACAGCCACCGAAGCTTCCACTGGCACTGCCACCTTCCTTAGTAAACACTTTCCTTTACTTTTCGGTACTTTTTAAAACACTGAGAGAAGCCCTCTGCTCCTGCTGCCCCTTTACTAGTAAAGGTGAAGGGGCAGCAGGAGCAGGCAGGTACTTTGCTGGTAGGGCTCTCAACTGGGCCTGAACCAGTTTGAATTCAAACTAAACTGGTTACCAGTTCATAGGGGGAGGAGGGCAAACCCAAACTGGTCTGGCCCAGTTCAGATCAAGTTCAGATTCCAACAGAGCCAGGAAAACCAGTTTTGTGCATAGCCCTACAGTGCTCACATGTGGTCTCACATCCCAATGCAAACTGATTTATATAGGAAACCATTCATGCTTGCTACCCTGCTTTGTATAGGAGACAATTCATGCTTGCTACCACAAGACCAGCTCTCTCCTTCCCACAGAAAGCTGCTTTATATAAGTGAGAGACCTTTGGTCCATCTAGCTCAGTAATTGTCAACTGACTGGCAGCTGGTCTCCAGCTTTCAGGCAGGAATCTCTCTCAGCCCTGCCTGGACATGCCAAGGACTGAATCTGGGACCTTCTGCATGCAAAGAGGATGCTCTTCCACTGAGCTATGTTCCTTCCCCACACATGATGCAGTTCAATCTATCTTTGGTCATATATGTCCTTATGATTGCATGTAATACATAACATACTTGTACTAAATACCACAGCCACCTAATGGCGCAGCAGGGAAATGCTTGACTAACAAGCAGAAGGTTGCCGGTTCAAATTCCCGCTGGTACTATATTGGGCAGCAGCGATATAGGAAGATGCTGAAAGGTATAATCTCATACTGTGCACGAGGAGGCAATGGTAAACCTGACCTGTAAAGACAACCACAGGGCTCCGTGGTCGCCAGGAGTTGAAATTGACTTGACGACACACTTTACCTTTGCTAACTACCACAGTATTTTTTTTTTTTAAGCAATTCCCACCATTGCAACATCATGGTTTCAAGCTGCTACAGAAGCTGTCTCAGAGGACTGGCCAGGTCACAGCCTATGTGACTTTGACTATTTCTGGATATTAGGATGTAGTCAATATGATGTATCCGGATCATACCCAAAGACATAATCTGGCCTTTTGTGCAATGCATATCTTTGACAAAAAATAATAATGGTTGCTTCCATGCCACTCTTCCAAGGAACATCTGCAACTGTAGTTAGGATAGATTGCATGTTAGGTACTGCACAGGTGATGCCCACAATATTAGAACATGTGTCAAGGCTAAAGAACTGAGTCAGATAGAAGTGAAGTCAGATGATGTTCTAAACTATCTGGAAAAACTGAAAACTAACAAATCGCCGGGGCCGGATGGCATCCATCCAAGAGTCCTCAAAGAACTCAAATGTGAAATTGCCAACCTCCTTGCTAAAATATATAATTTATCCCTGCAATCGGACTCTGTACCGGAGGACATGAAGGTAGCAAACGTAACACCAATTTTCAAAAAGGGATCCAGGGGCGATCTGGGAAATTACAGGCCGATTAGCTTAATGTCTGTTCCAAGCAAATTGATGGAAAGCATCCTCAAGAATAAAATTGTAAAGCACATAGAAGAACAGGCCCTGCTGGGAGTGAACCAGCATGGCTTCTGCAAAGGTAAATCTTGCCTCACCAACCTTTTGGAGTTCCTTGAGAGTGTCAACAAGTGTGTGGATAAAGGTGATCTAGTTGACATAGTATACCTGGACTTCCAAAAAGCTTTTGACAAAGTTCCTCATCAAAGACTCCTGAGGAAACTTAGTGGTCACAGGATAAGGGCACAAGTACTTTTGTGGATTGCTAACTGGTTGAAATACAGGAAACAGAGGGTAGGTATAAATGGAGAGTTTTCACAATAGAGGGAAGTAAGAAGCGGGGTCCCCCAGGGATCTGTTCTGGGACCGGTGCTTTTTAATTTATTCCTAAATGATCTAGAAGCAGGGGTAAGCAGCGAGGTGGCCAATTTGCTGATGATACCAACCTCTTTTGGGTAATGAAATCCAAAACTGATTGTGAGGAGCTCCAAAAGGATCTCTCCAAACTGGGTGAATGGGCGACAAAGTGGCAAATGCAGTTCAGTGTTGGTAAGTGTAAAGTGAAGCACATTGGGACGAAGAACCCCAACTTCAAGTATATGCTGATGGGATCTGAGCTGTTGGTGACTGACCAGGCGAGGGATCTTGGGGCTGTGGTGGACAGCTCATTGAAAGTGTTGACTCAAGGTGCGGCAGCTGTGAAAAAGGCCAGTTCCATGCTAGGGATCATTAGCAAGGGGATTGAAAATAAAATGGCTAATATTATAATGCCCTTATACTAAACTATGGTGCGACCACACCTGGAGTACTGTGTACAATTCTGGTCACCACATCTAAAAAAGGACATTGTAGAACTGGAAAAGGTGCAGAAGATGGCAACCAAGATGATCAGGGGCCTAGAGCACCTTTCTTATGAGGTAAGGCTACAACACCTGGGGCTTTTTAGTTCAGAAAAAGACAACTGCAGAGAGAGATAATAGAGGTCTATAAAATCATGCATGGTGTGGAGAAAGTGGATAGAGAAAAATTCTTCTCTCCCCCCATAACACTAGAACCATAGGTCATCCCATGAAATTGATTGCCAGGAAATCTAGGCTCAACAAACGGAAGTATTTTTTCACACAACGCATAATCAACTTGTGGAATTCTCTGCCACAAGATGTGGTGACAGCCAACAACTTGGATGGCTTTAAGAGGGGTTTGGATAACTTCATGGAGGAGAGGTCTATCATCAGCTACTAGTCGGAGGGCTACAGGCCACCTCCAGCCTCAAAGGCAGGATGCCTCAGAGTACCAGTTGCAGGGGAGTAACAGCAGGAGAGAGTGCATACCTTCAACTCCTGCCTGTGGCTTCCAGTGGCATCTGGTGGGCCACTGTGTGAAACAGGATGCTGGACTAGATGGGCCTTGGGCCTGATCCAGCAGGGCTCTTCTTATGTTCTTATGTTCTTAAAGCATAATATGAAACAGAAAGAGTTGCCCGAATATGTGGGAGAAAGGTCGGGCCATTACTGAGGGCAGCATGAGAGCCACCATGGGACAGGATCACTGGAGGAAAACAAATTCTTGATTTTCAATTATTTGATTTCTATCTTAACTTTTAGAATCCCCGAGGTGGGCTCCATCAAGCAATAAACTCTCAGACAAGCTTCACCATGCTCCCTCTCTTAGGGTTTGAAAGAAACACTTAAGGGCCCATCTTTTTAAAGGGATGTTTTAGTTTATATTCTCTGTTTGCCTCCAGTGGGTTTTTAATCTGTAAATCTGGTTTTAACACGGCCTCATTTTTAATGGAATTTTATCAGTTTTATATCGTTTCATCTGTTTTATTGTCATTGTGAACTGCCTAGAGCAGCAGCACGCTGGAGGGGTGGGATACAAATATTCTAAATAACTAAACAAATGCAACTTACGTTGAAGTTGCTTTCCCCCTTCTGATGCAGTGCCTTGCTCTGCAGAAGCATATTCTGCCCTCACTAATTATTAGGTCTTTTTCATATAATCCCAGCACACCTCTCAGACTGCTGGCAACTTTAAATTTTGTACACCGCCAGAGACGTGTGTGTGTGTGTGTGTGTGTGTGTATATGTGTGTGTGTGTGTGTGTGTGATAAATATAAATATACCATATAAATATGTTATAAAATATGATAAATAATAAATTAATTAACAAAATAACTGGGTGGTCCATGTATGAATGTTTCTTACTGCAAGAATTCTCACACTTGGGTCCCCAGATGTTGCTGACTACAACTCTCATCATCCCCAGCCTCAATGCTCTTGAGTCATTGTGGCTGAGGATGATGGGAGTTGTAGTCAACAACATTTGGGGACCCAGGTTTGGGAACTCTAGCCTCCCTACCAATCAGGATGCTAATTCTTTTCACTGTCTAGGGCAGAGAGGGAGGAACCCGACGTGAGCTGCTGGGTGATGGCCATTGGATATTCTGTTGCTTAGATGCCTAGGTAGTTGTTTTTCTTCAAATTATTTTTCTTCATTTTGTGAAAAATAAGGGCTACACACAAAGAAGGAGAGAAGGAGGTGGTGCTAGCAATACTCCAATTGAAGTGGTTGTTTAAATATCATTTTATTTCCCCACCATTTAGATAAACATAATCTTTTACTCCTGCATGTGAGTGCATATCACTGGTTATGTTTGCCAAATATATTCTTGTTGCTGTAGATTATATAGAAAATCTACCATCACCCCTGCCCAACTTAATTTTATAGAATCCATACAATATTTAATTTTAGGAGATTATACTCCAAAGTATATGTATTTCAAAGGACAAATTCTGCTGTAATCCTGAATTTCAATCAAAAGCCATCCTTGCTACATCCTTCATAAGGTTGGTCTTAGAAAAAGGATTTGCAAAATACTGAATATGGTGTTGATCAAGTTATATTTTTATTGCAAAATGGCATATTGAGCTGTGTTGTCTAGAGGATTTGTTTTATGTCTTTTCTTTTAATTGTGTTGTATAATTTGCTTTAGAGGCATCACTTAAATATTATTGTACTAAAGACAGAGAAAAAATACCTTAAGTTGGAGAGGGCAGCCTGCAAGTTAAATTATATTTATAAATGCTTCACTGAACAGAATTTTTCAAATATAATTCAAGTACAGTAATCATGTTTAAAATATAATTTCTCATAGTTATGCCCCATCTGCTCCATACTGATAAGGGTTCAATAAGCCAGCCTATAAAAATCAATGCCATTAAATGTTTATTAATTATATTACAGATTGCTTAGCCTTACACGCTCATTTAATACCACCAATGGATATTTCAAGCCTCTACTACAGGTCCAGAAGATACATATTAAGCATGTTTAGTCTGCACTTTGTTCGTCTCAATTTATAAGCAACATGCTTATTATTTCATTAAATCTGTTTCTATATTGAGCGGGCAGTTTCAGTGAAGGTAACAGAAGATAATTTCTGGGTTTGAGGAAAAAGAAAAATCAGTACATATTAAAAATCAGTGGAGCATAGTGGATAAAGCCGCATACAAGCTGGCTTCTGATGATTCTCCAAAATTATCAGCAAATTCAAGATTCGTTTTTTAAATTTTCAGAGTCATTATTTTTAACTGTAGCCCCCAATGTGAGCTGATTTAATCAGCCAGTGATGCATATTCCTTTCTTCTGAGCTCTGGGATATTTCATGCTCTCCTCTGCAAAGATACTTGAAAGAAATTAAATATATTTGTATTTAGGGATGTGTGAGCCGGTTCAATTTGAACCATGTTTCAAATCGAACTGGCCCAGTTTAGGCAGTCTGAGTTTGAACTGGCCCAGCCCCCGCAAAGCGGAGGTGCCACTCCAAGTTTGAACTGGAGTGGGCCCAGTTCTAAGCACCTCTTCACAGGCCAGTTTAGGGGTATACTTGTAAAGCGGACTGTATGGCAAATCTATTTTTGCCATTTGCCACCACACCTATTTGTGGTATTGATTGCATTCTTGGCAAGTATTTTCATTGTAAAACAGAGCAGTTGAGTTAGCTATCAGGAACAGGGATTCACAGATAATGCCAACTTAACAGATAACACCAACTTTAAAATTATTTTTAAATAATTCATCCACCAGGCAAACTGTTGTATTCTAGCCAAGATATTTTATGTTTTGTTGTTTTTCAAGTTTGTTCCCGTGAGGATCCTGTAGAGGTGTGTGGCGGGGGTGGAGTCAGAAAAAAAGGGGAGGGAAAGGAGAGGGAGAAATAGAGTTGTTTCTGAATAAACTGTATATAAGATTACTTTGTGTTTGTGAGGGAAGCCGCTATAAAACACAGACTTAAGCGGTCTCCTAGGGCAGGGATTCTCAACGTTCCCAGCCCCAGTGGCCTATGGTTAGGGATTATGGCAGCTGAAGTCCAATAACATCTGGGGACCCAACGTTGAGAATCCTTGTCCTAGGGCACCAGTTGTTGGAAGGTGTGTGTGCTTTAATTGTGCCAGGATTATAATACTGCCAATAATTATTTCTCCCCCTCTTGTATTACGCTGCTGAAGTATGGCACAGCGGTGTAAGAATGTAATATGTAATACTTTACTCTGCTCCCCAAAGGGTCTGCACATGCTGCACCCCAAAATACACAGCCCTTTTTACTCATTGCACTTCAGACCCAAATAAACAGCCAGTCTTATAAGCTGCACTCCCTCTCTTGAATATGAATGGCCTGCCCCACATTCATTTCCAAAAAGAAATGGCCTCCAGACTAGATTTCCAAATTATCAGCAGCATCTTTTCATCTCTGACATGTTAGAGTTTTGCTCCCCAGATAGACTGGGAACTCTCTCCCACTGTATCTTCAGATCAGCCTGAGCTAGTCAATTGCTGGTCATTCATGTGGGCTGATCACCCAACCATATGAATGAACAGCATGTGAGGCTCAAGCTAACGGTGGGGCTCAGCACTTCTTGGCTGTGTCTGGTGTGTGTGTGTGTGCGCATGCGCCAAAGTCAAACTTCACCTTCATTGATTGATCAAGTGTCATCAAGTCAGTGTCTGCTCTTAGTGACCACATAGATAGACTCTTTCTAGGATGATCTGTCTTCAACTTGGTCTTTAAGGTCTCTCAGTGGTGCATTCATTGCTGTCGTAATCAAGTCCATCCACTTTGCTGCTGGTCGTCCTCTTCTTCTCCTTCCTTCAACTGTTCCCAGCATTACGGACTTCTCAAGGAAGCTGAGTTTTCACATAATGTGTCCGAAGTATGATAGTTTGAGCCTGGTCACTTGGGCCTCCCTTGAGTGAAAATCCTGGATTGATTTGTTCTATGATCCATTTGTTTGTTTTCCTGGCTGTCCATGGTATCCTCACAAGTCTTCTCCAGCTTCACTTAGGACACCAAAAACTTCACCAGAAAACTTCACCAGAAAACTTCACCTAGGACACCAAAAATCTTAGGGTCGGACCTGCTGTTTACATAAGAAGATGGAAGGACATCACCTTCCAGGTATACTTTACATATTTATTTAAGTATTACATTCATTCTCTAGCATTCTTCTATTATGTAACTCAAGATGGCATATTGAGTTGAGCCATTTTGGAAGAGCGGTATAAAAATTGAATAGATAGATAGATAGATAGATAGATAGATAGATAGATAGATAATATATTAGGTTCCCTGGTAGTCTCCCACCTAGGTACTGAGTACAGCCTAGCCTACTTAGCATCAGCAGAATGCCTACACCATAGGCATTCAGAAAATAGACCAGCCCAAATCTGAAGGCACATGGTTGGGATTCACTACATTTATATAGCCTGAGTGAGTTACTGGATCCCTAAGCCAATCCCACAACTGGGGAGAGCCAGAAGCAGAAACCACCCAGCTACCTGGGTGAGAAGAGTTTATGCTCCCCTGGGGACAAAAACATCTGCTGCTATCTTGGCAACACACTTTCAGAGAACATAAGAACATAAGAACAGCCCTGCTGGATCAGGCCCAAGGTCCATCTAGTCCAGCATCCTGTTCCATACAGTGGCCCACCAGATGCTTCTGGGAAAACCACAGGCAGGAGCTGAGGGCATGCTGTCTCTCCTGCTGTTACTCCCCTGCAACTGGTATTCAGAGGCATCTTGCCTCTGAGACTGGAGGTGGCCTATAGTCATCAGCCTAGGAGCCATTGATGACCTCTCCTCCATGAAATTATCCAAATCCCTCTTAAAGCCATCCAGGATGTTAGCTGTCACATCTTGTGTCAGATAATTCCATCTTGATTATGCATAGTGTGGAAAAACTACTTCCTTCTCTTGGTCGTACATTTCTTGGGAATCAATTCCATGGGATGACCCCTGGTTCTAGTGTTATGAGAGAAGGAAAAAAATTTCTCTCTATCAGCTTTCTCCACACCATGCATTATTTTATAGACCTTTATCATGTCTCCCTACAGTCATCTTTTTTCTAAACTAAAAAGCCCCAGGTGTTGTAGTCTTGCCTCATAAGGAAGGTGCTCTAGGCCCTTGATCATCTTGGTTGCTCTCTTCTGCACTCTTTCCAATTCTACAATGTCCTTCTTTAGGTAGGGTTACCACAATTGTTCACAGTACTCCATGTGCAGCCACACCATAGTTGTGTATAAGGGCATTATAATATTAGCAGTTTTATTTTCATTCCCCTTCCTAATGATTCATAGCATGGTATTGGCCTTTTTTCACAGCTGCTGCACATTGAATAGACACTTTAAACGAGCTGTCCACCATGACCCCAAGATCTCTCTTCTGGTCAGTCACCGACAGCTCAGATCCCATCAACGTATAATATATGTGAAGTTGGATTTTTTTGCCCCAATATGCATCACTTTACATTTGCCAACACTGAAGCACATTTGCCATTTTGTCGCCCACTCCCCCCCCCCCCCAGTTTAGAGAGGTATTTTTGGAGCTTCTCACAATCTGTTTTGGATTTCACTACCCGAAAGAGTTTGGTATCATCTGCGAATTTGGCCACCTTGCTGCTTACCTCTACTTCTAGATCATTTGTGAATAAATTAAAAAGTACAGGTCCCAGTACAGATCCCTGGGGGACCCCACTTCTTACTTCCCTCCATTGTGAAAACTCTCCATTTATACCTACCCATTGTTTCCTGTCTTTCAACCAGTTAGCAATCTACACATGTACTTGCCCCCTTATCCCACATTTGCTAAGTTTTCTCAAGAGTCTTTGATGAAGAACTTTGTCAAAAGCTTTTTCTAGTCCAGGCATACTATGTCAACTGGATCACCTTTATCTGCACACCTATTGGCACACTCAAAGAACTCCAAAATGTTGGTGAGGCAAGATTTAGCTTTGCAGAAGCCATGCTGGTTCACTCCTGGCAGGGCCTGTTCTTCTATGTGCTTTACAATTTTATTCTTGAGGATGCTTTTCATCAGTTTGCCTGGAACGGACATTAAGCTAACTGCCCTGTCATTTGCTGGATCGCCCCTGGATCCCTTTTTGGGGAAAAAGTGTTACTTTTGCTATTTTCCAGTCCTCTGGTACAGAGCCTGATTGCAGCTATATTCTATATATTTTAGCAAGGAGTTCAGCAATTACACATTTGAGTTCTTTGAGGACTCTTGGATGGATGTCCTCTGGCCCTGACAATTTGCTAGTTTTCAGTTTTTCCAGACAGTTTAGAACATCATCTCTTGTCACATATATCTGACTCAGTTCTTTAGGCTCCATCCCCAAAAAGCCTGTTCCAGGAACAGGTATATGCTCAGTATCCTCTGCCGTGAAGACGGACACAAAGAACTCATTTAGCTTCTCTGCAATCTCCATATCCTCCTTAATAATCCTTTTCACTCCCTCATTGTCAAATGGTCCAACTGCCTCCCTGGCAGGTTTCCTGCATCTGATGTATTTAAAGAGATTTTGTTATTCCCCTTGATGCTTTTAGCTAAATGTTCCTCAAACTCTCTTTTTTCCTCCCTTATTGTCACCTTGCATTTCTTAAGCAAGAGTTTGTGAAACTTTTTGTTCTCTTCATTTGGACAGGCCTTCCAATTTTGGAAGGAAGTCTTCTTCCCTTTTATGGCTTCCTTGACATCACCTATTAGTCATGCTGGCATCCTCCTGGACTTAGTGGTACCTTTCCTCCTTTTGGGTATACAATCTAACTGGGCTTCTAGTATTGAGGTTTTGAGTAAACTCCATGCATTCTGGAGCGACATGACTCTCCTGATTTTCCCTTTGAGTTTTCTTTTCACCATACTCCTCATTTTGGAGAAGTTTCCTCTTCTGAAATTCAAAATTATTTATTATTTATCTGTGTAAACTGCCCTGAGTCATTTTTGGAAGGGCGGTATAGAAATATTATTTCTTGTTTACACAGTCAGACAGGTGTTATTGACTGGTTTGTTTTATCCAGGCATCGAGTCCTTCCCAAAGACCTGGGATGCCAGAATTTTATTATCAGTTGTTATAGATATCGTCGCAGAATATAGGCTGTTCCCAGTAAAGCTGCTTTTTGTAATTGGCTGTTGGTGATTTCTGTGGCCCCGATGGTGTTGAGGTGCTCTTCAAGGTCTTTTGGAACTGTACCTAGGGCGCCAATGAACACTGGGATTATCTTGGTCTTTTTCTGTCACAGCCTTTCAATTTTAATTTGTAGAGCTTTGTATTTTGTGGTTTTTTCTATTCCTTTTTCTTCTATTCTGCTATCCCCTGGTATTGCTATGTCGATTATTTTAACTTGTTTTTCTTTCTTCTCAACCACAGTTATATCTGGTGTATTGTGTGGCAGATGTTTGTCTGTTTGTAGTCGGAAGTCCCATAATATTTTTACATCTTCATTTTCTTCAACTTTTTCAATTTTATGGTCCCACCAATCTTTGGCTACAGGTAGCTTGTATTTTTTGCAGATGTTCCAGTATATCATCCCTGCTACCTTGTCATGCCTTTGTTTGTAGTTAGTCTGTGCGATCTTTTTACAACAGCTGATTAGGTGGTCCACTGTTTCATCTGCTTCTTTACAAAGGCGGCACTTGCTGTTTGTGGTGGATTTTTCGACTTTGGCTCTTATTGCATTTGTTCTAGTGCCTGTTCTTGTGCAGCCAGTATTAAACCCTCTGTTTCTTTCTTCAAGTTGCCATTCTTAAGCCATTGCCAGGTCTTGCTGATGTCTGATTTTCCACTTATATTGTGCAAATATTGACCATGCAGTGGCTTATTTTTCCATTTTTCTGCTCGGTTCTTGGCTTGTTCTTTCTTGTAGGCCTGCTTTGTTTCATTGGTGTTGAATAGTTTCTCGTTATTGACAATTTGAAGCGCATCTTCTTCACTGTCCTTGATATATTCTTCAAGGCCTCTTTTCTCCTCCTCTACTGTTTGATGGACTTGCAGCATTCCTCTTCCACCTGAGCTGCGAGGGAGGTATAGCATTAATTAATAATAATAATAATAATAATAATAATAATAATAATAATAATGGGCAAACACCTGGCAAAACAGGGGGGTCTTAAGAAGGGCCTTAAAAGCAGCCAGGGAGGGGGCTGAATGAATTGGGGCAGGGGAAGAGTGTTCCAAAGAAGAGGGGCGGCCATAGAGAAGGCCCTCCTGCGGGCCCAAGCACCACCTACTACACCAGGGCCTGGGGCACTAAGATGTTGATTGTGTGCTGGTTCAAAGTAATATTTTGTCTGGATTGTTACCCATTTCACAATGGTTGTGTGAACAGCCCTGATTGATGCATGCCATTGCTTGTAAACTGTAAGCTTGTATACGATGGGGCCTTTCACACAATTGTTTGGGTGGGCAGGCAGGTGGGGGAGGAGGAAGGCAAGGTTAAGCCTACCTTCCCTGTAGATGATCTAGACTAGCCCCAGCCACACTGTACAAATGATCACCACAGAATGGCATTCTGGAGGCCAGAGTAATCCCATAATGCACTGCATGATGTGTGGTGCATTTGGGGATTCCTCCGGGAGACTGGCACTCTAGGCACTCATCCCTGTGTCAGCAAGCAGCCTAGGCTGACACATGATCTGGGAGCCTGGGTTAATGGTGCACTCACTCTGTTAGCCCAGGCTTTAGCAGTAAGATTGGTGCTGTGGCACTGCTGTGGCACTCTGTGCTTGGCTGCTCATGAGAACAGCCTTTATGTGTATTTAATATTCAGACCCTGAAGCCACACATTTGGAAAAATGGGGTACAAATAAATAGCATCCAGTAGAAAAAATAGGTATAGCTTTTGGAAGCAGGAAGTCCAAGAAGGGACTATGGCTGAAATGGGTAAGCAGAAAGAAAGAAGGGAACTATTAGATAGTGTGTGTTCAGATCAGTGTTTCCTCTAAGATGGATTCCTAGATGTTGTTGACTACAACTCCCAGCATCCACAGCTGCAATGGCCTTTGGCTGGGGATTATGGGAGTTGTAGTCAACAACTTCTGGCAATTCCTGTTAGAAGGAACACTGGTTCAGCTGTAACAGTGGCAAATAAGCTGGTGGGAACCACAGGTTTACAGGGAGCATGCACCCCTGGTGCAAACCACAAGTTGCAGCGATTTCATGACATCTGAAGCTGCCAGTGTCGGGCTGCCAGTGTTTGGTTCCCTCACTGCCCAACATTTCCACCTGAGTTCAAATCCTGGTCACAGATGTCAGGTGGTGAATGTGGGGTGTCAGAAGGAACCCAACACCGGCAGCTTCAGATATCACAAACTGGCTGTAACTTGCAGCTCGCACCAAGAACAAGTGCTTTCTGGGAACCTCTGGTTGCTCTCAACTTATTTGTTGCTGTTACGTCTGAAGCCTGCATCTTGAAGGGGCATGAAGGCCAGGAGCAACTGAATTTAACTTATTTTGGCTGTAGGATCTTGTACGAATATAGTATAGTGACCAGAAAGAGGAATTAATTAAAATAAAGCCATGATCTACCAGGAAAAGGAACCCTGCAAATGCCTAATTGCTGGGGTTTTTGTGGTATGGTTTTTTTGTTTTTTGTTTTGCTATCCCAGAAATGTTCTGAATGTCTCATGCAAGTGGCAACCCAATAGGTCATATTCAGCTCATGCACTAATCTGAATACCTACAAAGCAAATAAAATTGTTGATAATATCGCCCCTCATTGCCTAGAGAAGGATATAGCTGATGGATGATTTGGGGATAATGATAGATGAAGCTCATTCTATATTCTGTCAACTAAATAAATCAGTAAGGCAATCAATATCTTCAATGCATGAGCCTTCTGGAAAAGCTTCATTTGGATTGTGTTTCTTTTCCATTTTATCCAAAGCTATGCATGGCTTTGACCCAAATCCGAGAAAGTTAAGGACACACTGGCATATAGGACGGCTTGCTGAGGGAGTTGAATGTCTCTGATTTTCACAAATAGGAATGGAATTTGTGCAGAATGACATGTGCATATGTTCAATTGATATGGTCTTGTGGTCCCAGGATTACAGTAACAGTATTCTTGGGTCTGATTTGTACCCCATGCTGGCCTTGTGGCATTTAAAAATGGATCTGCTTGTGCTCTCGTGTTCTTATTACTTCAACAATACTTACAACAACCTGCTTAGTTTTGTGATGGAAAGAACAGATTTTTTAAAAGGTTAATTACTTTCATTTCGCTAGTAAAATTCACTACATTTCTCATCACAGCAATACTGAGCAACAGATCAGCATAACACAGCTCAGCCATGCATAAACCAGTATTTAACTACCCATTATGCGTGACCACATCTTCTGCCTCTGGCCCTTCTGATCTTCTTCTACCCAGTTCAGCAACAGACCACATCTCTTTTGCCCACATCTGCTACTTTTGTCCCCTTGACCCTCATCTGCCTGTACTGTCATTTGTACTGCTTCCAGCTGCATGTTTCATTGCAGTGGCATAAGAATCTTTTATTTATTTATTCAACGTATTTCTATACCCCCTAACATGTGAATCCCTAGGCAATGCACATAAGTTAAAATAAAACAAATGTAACACAGGATAAAATGCTTAAAACAATTGTATGATATAAAAACAATTACAATTAATTAAAAGCCTGAGAAAACAGGTGCATCTTAAGGATTTTTTTTTAACCCAGCCAGACATGGAGAAACTCTGATTTTAACAGGAAATGCATTCCAGAGCACCAGGACAGCCACAGAGAAGGCCAGTCCCGAGTAGCCACCAAACAAGCCAGTGGTAACTGTAACTGGACTTCCCCAGATGATCTTAATAAGTGGGAGGGTTCATGACCAAGGAGGCGCTCTCTTAAAGTACTGATCAGCACTCTGTATTTTGCTTGGAAACATATAGGCAGCCAGGGCAGTTCTTTTAAGTTCAGTGTATCACTGATCTCTTCGGGTTATCCCAGAGACCAGTCTGATGGCCGCATTCTGCACCAACTGTAGTTTCCAGACTATGTACAAAGGCAGCCATATGTAGAGTACATTACAGTAGTCAAGCCTGGAGGTTACCAGCATATGCACAACTGTTTTAAAGCAATTTTCCTCCAGAAATGGGCATTGCTGATGTATCAGAAAAAACTGATTAAAAGTGCCCCTGGCCTTTGCCTCAATGAGAGAGATCAGAAAGAGTTTTGGATCCAGTAGCACTCCCAAAATACTTGGGGTTTTTTTCTGGAAGAGAGCAACCCCATCCAGAACAGGCAGATCTAAACCATCTCTTGAGTTTTTACCCTCCACAATCTCCATCTTATATAGATATATTCACAATGCAGGGCCAGCTCCCGATGTCTGTGGATAGATTTCCTTCCCTCCCACAAATTCAAGTTGAAATATCTTTTTGGATGAGGATATCATGCCACATTATTCCATGGATACCAAGGAAAACAAGGTGTTTTCCTCAGAAAAATGTGTGAGGGGACAGAAACAGTTATGAAACACTAAAGACTTGATGTTGAGAAAATAAGGTTAATCATTAGCTATAATTTTTGACAAGTAAGTGTAAGGATGGGATAGAAATGTGGAGAACTATTTGAAGATCCGAAGTAAACTTGTCATGGGACATCAATTCCCTTATTGTTCTTCTAAACAAACACATGCACCATTTCATTCTTATTTCAGTGGAAAATCTGTTCATTAGCTGAACAGAGCACTACTATTCCATGTTTTATCCCTTGTGATATTCCAAAGAATAGAGGACACAGAAATAACATGGCCAGAGACAGCATGGTGTAGTGGTTAGAGTGCTGGACTAGGACCGGGGAGACCAGAGTTCAAATCCCCATTCAGCCATGTTACTTGCTGGGTGCCTCTGGGCTAGTCACTTCTCTCTCAGCCTAACCTACTTCACAGGGTTGTTGTGAGAAGAAACTTAAGTATGTAGTACACCGCTCTTGGCTCCTTGGAGGAAGAGTGGGATATAAAATGTTAAATAAATAAATAAATAAAGCTTGCTCTTACAAAGCTATTGAGGCTTTCAATGTATTTGCTTGTTTCTGTTCATTGGAGAGATCTGTTACTCATGATGGCTGTGTAGAATGCCATGTTCAGAGGTGCTGTTACAGAATACTAATTGCTGAGGAACCACATTAAAAGAATACTCTTGCCATCATGTTCTGTGTGTGGGCTTTCCCAAACATCTGATTGGTCACAGTAGGAAAGAGGATACTGGACTGGCTGTACTTTTCATCTGATCCAGCAGGACACTTCTTGGTTTGCAGCCCTATACATGCCCTCAAGCTTGTATAGTTTCAAGCTTCCAAATCTGTTTTTGGGTACAATTCAAGGTGCTGCTTATCTTTATATATATTTCTCCAAGGTGTACCCTTTGCTAATCCCATGCGTGGCAGCTCTCATGATTGTTCATGAGCAGATGCCTGGATAGTAATGGGGACAGGAGGGAAAGCGGCGGCCAGATTGGCCGGCAGGGGAAGGAAAGCGCCAGCAGACTGGAAGGAGGAGAATGGACTGGAGCTGAAGGGGAATGAAGATGGGGAGGAGAGACAGGGAGAACTAGGGGCGCAGATGCTCTTTGCGGCACCAGCTAGTTACTTTTAAATCCTTAAATGGCTTGGGCCCCAGATACCTTAGGGATCAACTGCTCCCAGCTGAATCTATTCACCTGACTAGATCAGTTGGGAGGGCCCTCCTCTGCTTGCCAACACCTGCTGAGGCCTGTTTGCCTAGCACTCAGGATGGGGCTTTCTGAGCTGTTGCCCCCAGACTGTGTAACTTGCTCTCAGCTGGAACCTGCATGGCTCCATCTCTCCCAGCCTTTAGAAAGAAAGAGAAGACTGACCTTTTTATCCAGGCCTTTGGCCAATGCGTGAAGCTGTCCTTTGTTCTTTTAAACCTTTAGCTATATTGGTTCTTTTTTTATGTATTGTGGGCAGCTTCACACATCATGGAAAACTGGCAGCTCAGCTGAACCACCAATCCCTGGGGTATGCATGGAAGCCCAACTTCCAATGTCAGGAGGCTATATCAACATTGAGCATGTGGTCCATATTCACCAGTGTTGACATATTCTGCCATGTTTGTGGTTCCAAACCCAAGTAGGTTACAGACGTTGGGTTTGAAAGTAGGGCAGAATATGCTGAACACTGGGGCACAGCCTTCCCAGCAATGGAAGTTAGGCGCTTGTGTGCACTTCAGAAATCTGTGGTTCAACCAAGTCATCAGTTTTCTGTTATGTATAAAGTTGCCCATAGTAGAAACAATGGTGAAAAAAACCATTCATTGTGGAAAGTACAGCCTAGAGACTCTTGTCCAGGAATGACAATGCAGGGAAAGGATCACTGGGGCTGTGGTTTATATCCTGCTGTGGAGGACTTGGATGCGGTACCACTAGAAATATTGGAAGGGGTCATAATGAGGTGGCAAAGTATGTGCTTTGCATGCAGAAGCAAGACTGCAATCATCAAACTCATATTTGGGAGTATGCCTAGTGAACTCGATGGGACTTACTTCTGAGTAGGCATGCATTAGGTTTACACAGTAAAAAGATTGTTGGGATTTTGCCATGGACATTGTGTTAGCTCTTTATATTGGACATGCTTGTCTATATTTGAATGTGTCTGTGTTTTAGAGGTGGAGTCACTGTGTTTGTTAGTCTGTTCCTCACTTGCTGTCCTGAATTCAAATTGAGAGGTTCTCCCTCTCTCTGCATCACAGACCGTCTGTTTATTGTTTTTCTAAACCTCTGTTTTAGTTAGTAATAAATATCAAACTCTTGTTTCTCAGTTAAGGTTGTTTCCTATACAATTACTTACAGAGGATAAATAATTTATCTGCAACATGTTAGAGGCTTGGAAAGTCCTGTTCCTTAAACTTTGGCAAACCACTACTGGTCAGAGTAGACACTACTGCTACAGATGATTTAGATTTATAAGTTTATTCAGTCATTGACCAGCAAACTGCTACAGATGAATCAATGGCCTGACTTTTATATGAATAAATTTCGTATTTTCAGATGTTTTGTATCTGCTTTTTGCTAAAGGGAAGTCATACATTTAACTTCAGGATATTCTGAGTCCAGCGGGGGTGGGGGTGGGGAGACTTCTCAGAAGTTACTTTTCCCTTTAAAGAACAACTGCCTCATTTGCGAATAATTGGTGTAAACAAAGGAAACGTACATGTTCCGAAACCTCCTAATTTCCAATTGCCATGGCACCTAATGAGTTGTCTTAACAGGATTACCAGACATGTAAAAGGAACCAATTGCATTCCATTTAATTCCACAATTGCAACTAGATTCAAAATAGCCTTTGCAGCTGGCATTTTGCTGGCACTGCAAGAGGGAAATGAGGAGATTGCTGGTGATCCAAGGGCCATCCTCCTCAGGAAGAGTCATTCCTTTCTTCACAGAATAGGAATTAAAATTATTTACCAGTCTTGAATAAAGAGCGAAACAGATTGATGATTTATGACATGATAAATAAAAAGTCAAAAAAATCACCCTCTAGATGTACATATGGCTGTTTAAATTTGTTGTGTTTATAGCTGGCAATTAAAATACAGGTAAGAAGAAGCCTATCTTGTAGCTAAATAGCTTTTTAACTAGAATTGTGGTTTTAATTTGTTTAAAGGTTCTAATAGGGATGTGCGGTTCGGTTCGGATCCGGACCGGTTCGTCCGAACCGGTCCGGATCCGGCGGCTCGATCCCGGACCGAATCGGGCCCTCCCGGGGACCGAGCCGGACCGAATTCGAGCCGGTTCGGTACCGAACCGGCTCGGGTTTCCCGAACCGGTTCGGGAACGAAATTGAGTCTCTGGAGTGTCTCTTTAAAGTTCCAAGTGTGTCCTCCATTTTGTGTCTCCTTCCCGAAACTTTTGCTCCTCCTTGCATCCATTTTGTGATGCTATTTCCAGGCATTGTATTGGCTGCGCTATTGATCCTTGATTGGCCAGAATGAGTCCTTTGGTCTGGTAGGCTGCTTGGCTGTTGCACTGTTGAGAGCTGGCACCCTGTTGGCCGTGGGGGGAGTGCAAAGGTGGGGGCTCCCAAAGGAGGGAATTTCAAACCTATATAAACCCAAGCCTCTTCTCTGGAAACTTCTCTTGGCTGCAGTTGTGGGATCATCTCTGAGACCTGCTTGCCCTTTGCTGGCTGCTCTGGTGTCTCTGTGAGTCCTGACTGTGTCCTGTGTCTCTCTGTGTGTGCTCTGTCTAATCCTTTGTCCACCAGCCCTTTGTGACTCTCTGTGTGTCTCCTCTCTCTGTCTGTCTCTTCTCTTGCCTGTATACTGTGTGTTACTTCACTTTACTTTCTTCTTAATTTCCCCCAATTTTCCCTGTTCCTTGTCTGTCTGCTTTTCTCCCCCCCCCCCTTTCCCTTCTCATCCTTTGGGCCTACCCTCCCCCTCCCCCACTCCCACCCACTGCATCCTCATTGCTTTAAATCTTCTTCCATTAATTATTGCTCTTTGTCCTGCCTTGCTGTTGTCCAACTTTTTGATTTTCACATTGCATTCCATTGGTTTCAGTTATATATTGCTTGCTGGTTTTGCTTAAATTGTACCATTTTGTTTGTTTCTGCTGACTGCTGCTGCCCTGCGAGTTGGTTCCCTGAATCCCTCCCCCCCACCCCCAGAGGATTCTGTTGTTGTTTCTTGTTGTCCCATATAATCAGTTTTGGTTCCCTGCTCCAAACTTGCCCCTCCAAGTCCAACCACACCCCACCCCAACCCCACCCCATCCAGCCTTCTCCCAAGTTTGCTGCTGCCAAACCGAGTCCAGTTTTCTTTGCTTGGTTCCACTTATTCATTTGCTATTATTAATTTGCAGCAATTGTGGTTTCATTGTCTCTGTTCACTTAGTGGCCCCCCTCAGAGTCTGTGTTTGGTTCCCCCTCCCCACCCCCCCACCCCCAAGTTTTTTCTGCTGGTTATAGTCTTTCTTTTAATTTTTTTTTTAAACTTCTGGCTTGTGTTCTCTTGATATATATTGCTTTATATATTTTGCTACCCTCCTCCTCCTCCTCCCCCCCCTGCCTGCCCCCCCACCCTCCCTCCTCCCAGACCCTACCCTAGCCCAGGCCCAGCTCCTCCCCCAACCACCCCATCCAGCCTAATCGCTGCTGCTGCCCGAGTTGTTCCAGTTTCTCCTTTGCTGTTTGTTGTTGCCCCCTCCCCTTCCCCCCAACACCCCTCTGCCACACACTAGCCCCCAACCACACACACCCTCTCTGCTCCCCCCACCCCACCTCTTTTTCTCCTTGCCCCTGACTCTCTCCACTCACCCCAGGCCCCCTGCCACACACTAGCCCCCAACCACACACACCCTCTCTGCTCCCCCCACCCCACCTCTTTTCCTCCTTGCCCCTGACTCTCTCCACTTACCCCAGGCCCCCTGCCACACACTAGCCCCAACCACACACACCCTCTCTGCTCCCCCCACCCCACCTCTTTTCCTCCTTGCCCCCGACTCTCTCCACTTACCCCAGGCCCCCTGCCACACACTAGCCCCAACCACACACACCCTCTCTGCTCCCCCCACCCCACCTCTTTTTCTCCTTGCCCCCGACTCTCTCCACTTACCCCAGGCCCCCTGCCACACACTAGCCCCCAACCACACACACCCTCTCTGCTCCCCCCACCTCTTTGGACCGCTGCTACTGCTGTGTCCTCCCCCCACACCTGAATCCCCCCTCCCTGCTGCGCTGCGCTTCTCCTCTCTCCTCTTTCTCTCTATCATCTCTCTTTCTCCTCTCTCTCTCTTTCTTTTCTCTCTCTCTCCTCTCTTTCTCTTTGTCCCTGCCCCCCCTCTCTTTTCTCTCTCTCTTAGTCTTTTCTCTCTCTGCTCCCCTTCACTTTCCACCTCCTCTCCCACAGCTGCAGCCGCACACAGTAGCCTACCCACCTGGCGGCTGCCATCGGTTTTTTTTTTTCTTTTTATAGTTTTTGGTTGATTTTGTCTCTGCTTGGGGGTGAGTTGAGCGACACAAATAGTGTTGTCTCCTCACTTCTGCCCCTCCATCGTTGTTGAACTACCCCGGTTGCCTGTGTGCCTCGTGCGGCCGCCCTGCTGTGTCTCAGCCCAGGGTGGCTGGCTGGCGGCGGCGAATCCGTGACCAGCAGTGAGTGGCAGGAGAAGGACCGGAAGAAGAGGGGTTAGTGCGTGTGCGATTGTGCACCTTTTGTTGCCCCTTTCTCTCCCTAGCTGGCGGTTTTAAATAGGGACACCCCTATTCTGAAATGCATTTGGGTGTGGGGAGGAGGGAGGGAACCTTGGAGAGGAGATGTACTGTTGTAAAACTTGTGTCTTCATGCCCATGCCCAGTAAAGAAATTGCTGCTGTGTGTTGCGTTGCATTGCATGCGTCTTGCAGGTGGTTTTTGAACAGGTGCCTTCCAGAGTGCTTCCTTGCCTCTGGGGCAGTCTGAGTGGGGTCCAGGGTTCTGATGCGATGCTGCCACTACATGCTGGGCCCATGCCATGCCAGAGTGCTTCCTTGCCTCTGGGGCAGTCTGAGTGGGGTCCTGGCTGGGCTCTGATGCTGCCACTACATGCTGGGCCAATACACACGTATGATGATGATCATGATGTTCAATCCATGAGGCTGCCATCAAGTGTTTGCTGCTGCTTGCTTGCCATGGCATTGGGCAGGCAGAGTCACAGAGTGGGTGGGTTCAACCTCTGTGTTGGTGTGACTGGGTTCTGGTTTTGGTTGTGTGCAATTTAGAGTCACTAAATAGGCTGCATTGAGTTTGATGCTCCCCCCACAGGAGCATTACTTGAGAACCACCCCCCAGAACCCACACTTTGTGTTCCAGTTCACTAAATAAGGGTTTCCTCCTTTGATCTGCAGGTTCCCAAGCGTTGACTGCATCCCTCCCCCACCCCCGGTAGGTGCTGTGCCCTCCCCCCATCCACTCTCCCCCCCAAAAAAAGCTAAAAACTTGCCACCCACACCACAACTACTCCACCCAACTGCCCGTGCCACCCTCCCACACCGGGGTTCCACCCTTTAACCCCCTATTTTTCTAAAAAAAACCCCTCCCAGACCCATCTCCCCAATTGGCTTGGTGGTTGACTCCCAAATTCAAAAAGGACACCCTCCCCCTCACTTCGATTGGCTTCCCCCCCCATATCAAAAAGTCTTCCTTTCCCCCCAATTGGCTTCCTTTTTTGAAAACAAACTTCCCCCCCGCCGCCTCCAAATCAGCTGCCTTTTTTTTGGCCCCTAAGCCCCTCCAAATTATTTTTTTGACCCTGTCTGGCCTTCCTCCTAAAGTCTCCCTCCTTCTGACCTAGCAGCATGTCTGAGCGCCGTGTGGCGGGCAGGGCTCGCTCAAGGCTGGCAGGCAGAGGTGGGAGAGGCCAGGTGCGGGGTGCGCCTGCGGCACGGGGAGGGAGAGGACGCGGGGAGCCTGAGGACACCCCAGTTCTCCCCATTGGAGAATTCTTTGCTCCGGCCCCATCTTTGGTGCGCAGGATTCAGTTCCCCACGCCTGCTGCCGCCAATCGCGGCAGAGGCAGAGGCACCGTTAGGGCTGTGGCGGGTCCCTCCTCGCCGGCGGCACCAGGTGCTGCTGAGCTACCGCCAGTTGTTGAGGTGGAGGAGACTGTGGAGTTGGAAGAGCAGGTAGAGGGCGGTGAGGACCGTGCGGCTGGCAGCGATGCAGCCAGGTTCTCCCTCCCTCTGGGGCCCCTTCCCCCTATCCTTTCGCCGCTCAGTGGGGCCCCCCCTCGTGAAGCCCGACACTCTGGTGGGGAGCGGTCTGGCGAGGTGGTGGAGGAGAGGCCTGCCTCTCCGATGCCAGTTGAGCCGGGCCCTTCCTCCGCTGTGGAGGGCAGAAGGGGCGGGTTGGGTGGCAGCAGTGGGCAGGCAGCGGCGGCCGCCCCCCCCCCCCCAGGACTGCAGCCACCCTGCGAGAAACGGCCTAGGACGGCGCCCAGGGCGCAGGAGGCCAAGGGCAGTGGTGCATGGGTGCATTTTGAGGTCCCTCAAGATGCCCCATTCCACGCCCGCTGTGTCCACTGCAGGATGCTTGTCAGCCGTGGAAGGGACCCTGCGCACCTGGGTACGACGCCTATGTGGAGACACCTAGAGCGTCACCACCCAGGTCTCAGGGGACAGGCTGGCAGCGCTAGTGCGCCTTGTGCATCTGCCACTAGGGCGGGCAGCGGCAGTGTGCCAGCCAGCAGGCAGGCTACACTGCCCGTCCAGCGGTGGACGCAGTCCTCGGGCAGCCAGCGTATTGTTCGCGTGGACCATCATCACCTCACCCGCCTCATAGGGGAGATGATTTCCACCGATGACCAGCCGTTTCAGGTGGTCGAGAACAACGGCTTCCGCCGTATTCTCCAATACCTGGCTCCCGAATACGTCATCCCCTCAAGGACGACGTTCAGCCGGAACGTGGTCCCCTCCCTGTACCGCCGGTGCAGGGAGCTCGTGTCGGCCGAGCTGCGTGCAGCTCCGGCCGGGACAAGCGTGCATTTCACGACTGACCTCTGGACCAGTGTCAGTGGGATGCACGCTTCTTTCCTGGCCCTCACTGCCCACTGGTGGGGACCGGAGAGTGAGGGGACCTCCGTGGGCGATGCTTCCGGGTCCGGCGCGGCTCCCGATGCACTACGGCACAGGTGGGCCGTCCTGCACGTGGAGACGATGGACACGAGGCACACCGCGGAGGAGGTGGCGGCCGTACTCGACCGCCAGATAGAGGAGTGGATTGGCGGGTGTCCACACCTCTCCCGCGGCTTCATTGTCACCGACAATGGAGCCAACGTTACCGCCGCTGTCGAGACAGTCATGGACTGTGTGAACATACGGTGTATGGCACACACGCTCCATCTGACCGTCAGGGACGCCCTTGGCCTTAAGGAGCTGAGGGCGTCCCAGGAGAAGGGGGCCCGCCCCATCGCAGCTGCTGTTGCTGCCACGGCCACGCTTGTGGATAAGTCCCGCAAGCTGGCCGCCCACTTCCACCGCAGCGAGAAGTCCAGGAGACTGCTTCGCCAGAAGCAGGATGACCTTGGCCTTCCTCGCCATCTCATCCCTACGGATGTGGAGACGCGGTGGAACTCCACCTTCCTCCTGTTCCAGCGCCTGTTGGAGCAGGAGAGAGCCCTTGTCGCCCTGGCGAGGGACGAGTCCTTGGATGTCTGCGACTTCTCGAACGCAGAGTGGAAGCAGATGTCCGAGGCGGTGTCGGCACTCGAGCCCTTCCAGCTTGCCACGAAGGGCTTGTGTGGCGACACCACTCCCTTGAGCCAGGCGCTGCCCACAGCTGTTGGTCTCGAGAAGCTGATGGGTGGACTCCATATCTCTCTGACCACGCCAGAGGGTCGTGCTCTGGCTGGGAGGCTGAGGTCTGGGGTTGACAAGCGGCTCGTTGATGTGCTGGGAGACAGGGAGGAGTATGTCCTCGCTTGTCTCTGTCACCCAGCCCTCAAGGGCAATGCCGTGAGTGCCGACGACTTGCCCAGGTGGAAGGGCATCCTGGTCGAGAAGGTTAGGGAGGAGGAGGCCGCTAGGGCCCGCAGAGACCAGGGTGTTGGTAGTGGTGCGGGGGCAGCCCTCGCGGCCCAACCCGCACCCAGCAGCAGCATGGGCGGCCAGCCGGCGTCAGCTTCCCCTTCCCCTCCCTCTTCCCAGTCCAGCAGCGCGGCATCCCAGGCGGCGCCATCGCAGCAGCCATTTGCTACCGACTCGAGATCCGCCTAGTGGTTTCAGCGGTTCTGCTATGGCGCCATGCCTGGTATGCGGGAGGCTCGACCTGCCAGGCCCCCCTCCAGTGCTGAGCAATGCGTTGCGCAGTACTTGGAGGAGCCTGTGGAGGGAGACGGCGTGGACTGCGCACAGTTCTGGGCGAGCCGCCGCCAAGTCTGGCCGGACCTGGCGGTGGTGGCTGTGCGCCTCCTCTCCTGCCCCCCAACCAGTGTCCAGAGCGAGCGGGTGTTTTCACGTGCCGGGGACGTGGTGACACCCTCTCGCTCCCGCTTGGACCCTGGTCTGGTGGAGCAGCTGGTCTTCCTTAAGGTGAACCTCCCCCTGTTGGGCTACCCCAAGCTGCAGTTTGAGACGGGCGAGTGATTACCGTGGGTTGCCCCATGGTTGGTCACCTGCCTGGCTCGAACTCTGTGCTTATCCCTACCCTCCCCCCTTCCACCTCTAGCTGAGCTGACGTGACAGATGCTGAGCCGTGCCAGCCAGTCGCAGCGTGTAGTGTGCCCACACAGAGATGCAGTTGTAGTAGTAGTTGTAGTGCTGCGACTGGCCAGATGTTTACAATGCCCACGCCCACCTAAAAAGAAACCCAATGCTGACCAGCACAGGCCCTTTATCTATCCACCTGTCAGCATTTGGGGACCTGGCGTGGGCACGGCACACCCCCCCAAAGTAGCACAGCCCACGGAGTACTAGACTTAGCGGCAGCGGCGGGTATACGTTCAAAAATGCAGTGTAGATATGTAAATACTGTATGTAAATAAACATGTAAATAATTTTTTCTTTAAAAACCCCATGTCAAAATCAAGCCTCAAAATTATGCAAAAGAAAGAAAAAAAGGTGACAAAGGGAGAACAAAATGATGAATGCCAAATGAATTGATTTTATTGAAAATGTCACCAGAAATCATGTGTGGGGGGCTTGGTTTACATGGAGAAGATGATTGGGTGATTTTTTGAAATGAAACGAATGAATTATTATCATCTTATGTTCATCTTGATTGTGGTCACTGTTGATGTTGGCTGATGGCAAAAAACCCAAAACCATCAGAATAGCAATGAACTGGCTGCCAACACAACATATTGATTGATAACTGTGCAGGGGGGGAATTGGGTCTGTGTGTGTGTGTGTGGTGCAGGCTCAGTCTGTCTCTTCCTGTTGTGTGTCTGTCTGTCTGTCTGTCTGTGTGAATGGATGCCTAGCACTGTCTCTGTGTGTGGATGCTTTCTGTGTGTAGTGTGGTGTGTGTCTGTCTACATGTTTTTTTTCCTCCCCCCCATGCCTCCCTCCATCCTTCCCCTCTCATCCTCTCCCCTTCCTCTTCACCACCTTCCATCCTCCCTCCCTTCCAGCCCACCACCGCCTCACCTGCCCCCAACCCCGGTCTGGCAGATGATGAGAGTCTGGTCTCTCCCACCGAAGCACACACGTGAGCACGTGTGTGCACAAATATGTGGCTGACCAACTCTGAGCCGGACCCTCCCCCCTTCAATCCCCTCTACATCCCTCTCCCCCTCCCCTTTCCTCCCCCCTGCCTCCCAGCCTCCCTCCCTGCCTCCCTCCCCCCTCCTAGCTAGCAGCGCACACATACACACACAAAACACCTGTGGTGGCAAACACCACCAGCACACATGCACTCACACTGGTGCCACCACCTCTGCCTTGGGCCTCTGTGTCCTTGAGCAGATATGTGGTGGTGGACCAGAGAAGCATTTCTTTCCAGCAAGGCAAAAGGCATGCACTCACTGCACACACACACACACACACACACACACGAAGAGGTGAAGACGAGAAGAGGCAACTTCTAGAACCAGCAGCAGCAGGTGAGTGTCGTGTAATTGTGTTGCTTCCCAAGGCCACTGCCCATGCTCAATGCTCAGTCTGCTGAAACTAAAGAACTAGCTACAATCACCCTTCCTCACATGCAGCTCAGCTCAGCTCAGCTCAGCTGCACAGCACACTGACTAACTAGACACTACAGCTGGTGGTAGAAAAAACAGAAGTCTAGATTCTAGAAGATGTCCTGGTGGATTTTAAACTTTCAAATCTGTGCTAGGATTGCCTCGCCCGCCTCCTCCTCCTCCTCCTCCTCCTCCTCCTCCTGCCTGTAATTGTGCCCTCTCCCCTTGCAGTTGCGCCGTCGTGATGGGTTGGTGATGTGCGTGCGCCGTCTACTTGTTAGCTCTCTCCTCCTCATGTTGGCTGGGCTTGCCAGGCACTGGCTGGCAGCAGCTGTTGGCTGTGTGCTAGGCTCAGGCTGTGGCGCGCGTGACTGGACTGGGAATGTTATTGTAGCGGCAACACTGGTTGTGGTGGTAGCAGTAGTAGCTGTTGTTGTTGCTGGGCTGGTGGCTGCTGGCCTGTGCTGACTCTGCGCACTTGGTCTGGTCTGGTCTGGTCATTGGGATGCAGATGTAGGGTGTGTGTGCATCATCCATGGGGAGCATCAGAGCAGAGCAGAGCAGGTTGGCTGGCTTCTGTCTGTCGGGCCTAGTCAGTGGCAGGCACTGAGTGAGGCGGTGGTTCCTTTGGGCATCACGTCACCCATCATGCAGAGCGGCAGGTCTGCTGCTCTGCTGCTCCGCCTCCTGCTTCTTCTCTGTGTGTGCTGCTCTTGTGCTTAGTGTGCTGCTCCGCTGCTGCTGCTGTGCTGGCAGGCAGCACAGCAGTGGCCTTTTTGTTAGATCAGAGAGTGGGTGTTGTCTCTCTGAGTGTCCTCCTCTTACTTGCTTGGATAGGAGTGGTGGTAGTAGGTAGGCATTAAGATGGACTGACTAGGTGTTACGTGTTAGGGCGCCCAGAGAGAGGGGCCAAAAAGATGGGGTGGCAATTGTTGGGTTGCTCCTAGTATTATTGGTGAATTTCTGAAGAAATTTTTTTTTCCCATTGGCTAGAATGGGGGTTCGGGGCTGCCCCAGACCCGCCTCTGTGGGGTGGCAGCACCGCCAAAGTGGGTCCGGGGCCATGGCAAAAATGCCCTCAGTCCCTCCCAGCAATCCCCGTAGAGATAGGAGTGATGGTTCTGTTGTTTTTCTGAGGTGTTCTGAGTGAGTGTGGATTCTGTGATAGCAAATGAGAGTGGATTCATGGTGTCTCATTGGAAATCTCATAAGCTATCATAGAATCTACACTCAGAATACCTCAGAAAAACAACAGAACCATCACTCCTATCTCTACGGGGATTGCTGGGAGGGACTGAGGGCATTTTTGCCATGGCCCCGGACCCACTTTGGGGGTGCTGCCACCCCACAGAGGTGGGTCTGGGGCAGCCCCGAACCCCCATTCTAGCCAATGGGAAAAAAAATTTTCTTCAGAAATTCACCAATAATACTAGGAGCCACCAATTGCCTTGGGATTTTTGGGGTGGAGGACACCCATGGGTGGCTACCACCCACCCCAGCTTTTTTGCCCCTAAGGGCTCCACATTGTGAGTTATGGGCAAAAATTTATTTTTTGAAAAAATTTTGTAAAAAATCAGAGGAAGGTCCAATCGACTTGAAATTTGGGTGGCAGGTAGAACACAATGTCCCCTTCAAAACCAGCCACTTTTTGTGATCCGAACCGGTTCGGTTCGGATCCGAACCGGCTCGAAACCGAACCGGACCGGGGGGGTGGTCTGGAAAAACCAAAACCGAACCACCCCGGTCTGGTCCGGACCCGGTTCGGACCCGAACCGAACCGGGAGAACCGGTTTTATGCACATCCCTAGGTTCTAATTTATGTTTTAATTTGTTTTATGTTGCTGTAAACCACCCAGAGACAGAAGTTTGGAGCGGTGTACAAATATAATAAACAAACAACAAACAAACAAACAAATAAAATTTATTCCCCACCAGAGTTGGTAGGAAACAGAAGAAGAAAGAGCTTTGGCAGATCAGCAGGCCATTATGGGGGGAGGAAAACAGAAACCTAATAGCTGTCTCCCCTTCCAGCTTCCCTGTCAGCTCTTAGACTTTGGGGAACAGAGTCAACTAACTGAGCTGCCAGATTTGGTTGCAGAGTTGGCATTGGAGATGCCCAGGTTGATGGGCAAATTTGACCCTCCAGATGTTGAACTACAACTCCCATCATCCCCAGCCAAAATTTGTTGTGGCTGGAGATGATGGGAGTTCTAGTTCAACAACATCTGGAGGATCAAGTTTGCCCAGCCCTGCTTTAGGTTCTGTGACAGCTTTCCTAAGGTCTCTATCCAGTCCTTATTTACCCCACAAAGCTACAGTGTCTTTGTTCTTGTGAGGTTTTAATACCAACCAGGCAGACAAATGACACACACATGCATACACCCCAAAACTGGATAGTAAATATTCATATAACATGGCTCCTTGAACATTTGGAATGTTCATGAGCATTCCATGCCATTATAGTTGCTCAGCCTATCAGTAACAGGGACTTTACCATCACAAGCACAATGCAATGTGGATGAGCAAAATGTCCATCATAATGATGGGCAGAGTGAGGGGTAGAGAGATGACCCTATGGGAGGAAGGTTCACGTATTTCTCTATGTGCAGAGCAGTGTTGTGCTGCCCTGTGGCAACCTTCTAAGTAGAATTCAAGCTACCTAGAATTTTTGCCTCTTCCATCATGCTGTCCCCATGGCATGGCCAGAAGTTATTGATTTGTAAATCCTGGCCAATCAACCACATTCTACAGTGTAGTTGTACCACCAGCAATCAAATTGCACAGATGTAAAAACAAGCAGAAATTAAATGACATGTGCCCCGAAGTCAAAAAGCAGAGAAAACAGGATTACATATACTCCTACAATTTCCTCTTAGGTTTCTAGAGTAAGCACCTTGCAGTCACCTAAGAAAAATGATCGTGCTGCTCAACCTATACTCCTACTACACCATACTTCAATTTACAAGGCAATGAGGTTATTACAGTGCCTTCTTTCCATAGACATACTGGAGAATGAAAGAGAAATATAGCATACTAGCTGGCCCGGGCACAGAGCATCTGTGCCTGTCGTTCTCCCCCACCCTCTCGCCTCTCTCTCTATTCTCAGCCCCCACCCTCCAGCTGCCGCCGCCACTTTCTCTCCCACCACCGCCATTGTCTTTCCCCCATACTGCCACCACCACCATTTTCTCCACCCGCCCAGCCACCATGGTTTTCTCCCCCTGCCACTGCCATTTTCTCCACCCTGCCACCACTGTTTTCTCCCTCCCACTGCCACCGGTTTCTCTCCCTCTTCTGGCTGCCGCCGCAGGCTTTTCTGGGAGTTTGTGGACCAAAAAGTAAAAAAAAGAATTATTAATATTTTTTTCAACTTACCCCCTCTGGGGGGCTTCTCCAAGGTGGCGGGGATGGTGGTCCATGGAGGTTCCCCCCTCCCCCACTGGCCTCCATTCGGCATCCATTACCAAGTTCAGGTGGTCTTCGGCCCTTTCCATGCCTTCCCCTGGTGGAGCAGCCATTTTGAAGACCTCTGTGCATATGCAAATGGCCCTTGTGTGTCCGAGTCCTGACCTAGGCCACGCAAGGGCCATTTGCACATGCATGACAGCCTCCCAAATGGCCACCGTGCTGGGGGAGGAGGCACTTCCATGGACAACCCCCCTCCCCCGCTACCTCAGAGAAGCCCTCCAGAGGCAGTAAGTTGAATTTTTTTAAAAACTTTATGGTCTGTGAACCCCCCTGGACTGGACCAAACTGGGGGGTTTGAGGGGGTGCCGAACAGAACTGGCCTAGTCTGGTTTGGATCGGTTTGGACTTGAACCAAACCAGGCCAACCAGTTCCTTTCACATCCCTATTTTTAGCCCCCCCTGTATATCTGTTGATAGATTTTTAAAGCTTCTTTTTACCTTTCCAAACGTTACATAGGAATGTTTTTATCTTTGGGAAATTTATCTTTAGCTACCTAGGATTAGCTATATTGAGGTAACTGCAGTGATGATCTCAAGGTTTGGGCAGGCTGTTATGGGTGCAAGCAGACCTTGTTGCTGTCATGGATAATCAGTAGTATTACTGAACTTGCCAAGGTTGAAGGCAGGGATTTTTTCCAGCCCTACTTGAGATGCCAGCAGTGGTGCACCCAGGTAATTTTTTAACCCGTACTGCCCCCGATATGAGGGCCTCCCCTGCTGCAAGGCCCACCTCATTAAAAATACCGTGCATTGGCGGGGGGAACCTCTGCTGCTGCTGCCCTGCCGCATCAAATTGCCAATCTTTCCCATAATTTTAGCCACCATGTGCATGGCTAGGGGGTGGGGGGTGAGCCGAGCAGGCCGCCCGCCCCCCACCATGGCAGTGGCGGTGACAGTGGGCAGAGCCATGAGGCTGCGAGGCCATGAGGCTGCGAGGCCATGAGAGTGTGAGGCGTTCCAGCATGATGTCACGGACTTGCAATGATCTATTCCAACTGTGCAAGTGCACTGGAGCCCCTCACAGTTCTCAAGGGCCACTAGGCCAGACAAGTAGGCCCGGTGGCCACTCAACCCACTGCTGCCACCACGGGGGAGGTCTGCTCACCCACCCACCCCCGGCTACGCACATGACAGCTAAAATTATGGAAAAGGTTGGTGTTTCAGCTTGGTGGGGTGGTTGTGGGATGGCAGCAGGAGACCCCCCTGGATTTTTGGATGCCTCCCAGACCATCGAGGCCACAGACCAAGGACCAAAGCTCTGTGGGTAAGAGCACCTCTAGATGCCAGGGATTGAAGCTGGGACCATCTGCAGATGGTCTACTACTGAGTTATGCCCCCACTCTCAAAGGTGGCATACATGGGTCTCCCATCCAGGCATTGATCACACCAAGATCTGCTTAGCTTCAGCAAGGTGACTGTTTTGTGTGCCCTTAAACCATGCTCTGGGACTTTTGCAAGGCCTCCATGGAAATGTTCAATGTCCTCCCACATTTTCATTTCCAACAAACAGACCAGTCTTGTGGTAACAAGCATGAATTGTCCACTTTGCTAAGCAGGGTCCACCCTGGTTGCATTTGAATGGGAGACTGTGCATTTGAATGAGCACTGTAAGAAATTCCCCTTAGGGGTTGGGGCTGCTCTGGGAAGAGCATGTCCCAAGTTCCCTCCCTGGCATCTCCAAGATAAGGCTGAGAGGGACTCCTGCCTGCAACCTTGGAGAATGCCCTCTGTTAATCTGCCTCTCACTCTCTTCCTTCACAGGGGCAAGGCAGTGACAGGGACAGGAAGTCATTTTGTCAGTGCTTCTGGTGCTGGATCTATCCTGGCCCAGTTACATAAATGCCTACTAGGCAGGTCAGTCCACTGAGCCTGGGGAGACGCCACAGAAGTGTAGCTCCTAATCCAGGACTTTACATATTAAGACTGTGCTATATGGAGTATCGGGACTCCCAATAGCACCATTCTTTCCCCACACCTTGGGGAGACCGCCAATCACAGGGCAATTGTCCCGGGTAGTGCGTTACAGGTGTGGAGTGGAGGTTCTTTAAATCCTGACCCAGCACTGATATGGGAAAGGCTGGGCGGGTGGAGAGAATGCTGGGAGTGTCCATGGGGAGGGCGGGGAGTCACCCAGTTTAGGCTGGAGGAAAGCGCAGGGATGCCTGGGGACTGTAGTTCCTCTCAGAGCTTATCCCATGGGAGAAGGGAGAATCTCCCAGAGAAATGCTGGGAGGAACTACGGTCCCCAGCATCCCACAATTTCCCCAAGCCTCCCCTGTGTGACTCCCCACCCTCCCCATGGATACTCTGTGCATTCTCCCTGTTGGAAATTCTCTGTGGTGAGAGAATCCCTTTCTCATTATAGCAGAGTGCACAGAGGCACAACACAGCAGATTTAGTTAGGCATGCGTGTATGCTGAGAGTAAAGTAACTTGGAGCCAATTTATAGTTTCAAATCAATATATAAGGCATTTATTAAGGAACTCCATTCTAGATAGGAAAGTGAGAAGTTAGGATCTCTAATCTATCTATCTAGCTGGATGCAGATGGATTCTGCATCTTCTCTGCACATATGGTGCAGGGAGAGAGGCTTGCCATGTTGCAAGGTAGAAGGGCAGGTAGGGAAGAGAGGAAGGAAGGAAGTTAATCCCTAAGAGTACCAATCTACATTGCAAAGGGATAGTGTCAGAGCAGTGGAGAAGGGATGACCAATGTCTTGACCCTCTAGCCCTCTGACTTACTAGTCTGTCCTCCACTGTCTGAGACAAGAGACAGCACAAAGTCCTTTAACTTCCAACAACTCCCTACCCACCATCCTGCCTTCCCTGTCCTAGTGCTGGGTCAGGATTTAAGGACACCCTCCCCCCACACACACACCATACTACCTGGGGTACAATCGGCCACCTCCCTGTGGTGGTCAGATGGAATAATACTATCGGGAGTTCTGATACTCCTCAAAGCACAGTTCTACTGCACATACACCACACTATAGCTGTATCGGGTGATTCTAGAGATGTGAAGCCATAATTTTAGTTCAGAGTTGGCCAGTTTCACCTTGCCATGATTTGTACTGATACTCATTTTCAGACAGAAAGAACTGTTCCACTTTATGGTCCTACCTTAGGCAGGCAAAATAGTCGGCATTACAATTGCTGCAATTTAAAATCACTTGTGATATGAGAGGATGAATTAAAGAAGGCACTGATTGGAATAGCCAGTAGTGGAAAATTGTCCATTGTTGCTCTTTTCTTCATATGCGACAGTCATGTCTAGTAGCACATGCTAAAATGCTCTCTAAAATGTGATTAGTCTGACTGTTTGGAATGCATACAAATGAGCCCATTTCCCCCCAACAAATAATGGTCAGTCTTTTTTAGAGATATGTTTTTCTTGGTACAAAGTGAACTCTTCAGCTCTAGCAGTTTTTTTAAAAAACAGTAATGATATCTGCTTTGAATAGAGTAAAAATTCAAATAATTAGCCAGTTCATGTAACACAGTGGAGAATGAAGGAAAGTGATTAAGTTTGGGTGACTGCTACAGCAAAGTCTATATGAGTATATATTTGAATCAATCCCTAAATTTCCCTTGATTGTTTACCAGTAGTTCTCAAACCAACAGCAAAGTAGTTCTGCAAAGCTTTACTCCATTACGTCTTTCTCCATTTTTTCAGATTAATTAGGCAGCCACAGTGGCAGCAAGAAGCCAATCAACCCACCTGACTGTCCAACCAGATAAATGGGTAGAGTATTTTTCAGGAAGGGTGGATTCAGGGGTGTAGCAAGGTTGGAGTGGGCCCAGAGACAAGATTTTAAAATGCCCCCCCCCACAAAGTCCAGGGCCTCCGCACACCCCAGGCCCCCAAGGATTTAAGTCTGATATTCCAAAATAAGTATGCTGCCTGCAAATACATTTCACTGAATACACACACACACACGTCACAATATATAGTGATATACATTGAGTACTATACATTTGTATTACTTTTAATGCCTAGAACACACTAGAAAGATGAATTATTAAAATGGGCCCCTCACTGCAGATTAGCAAAGGAGACTTTCAACCATGCAGGGTGAGCCTATGTTTGTTTTCTCAGAATTCTGAACAAATTCAGTCAAGTTTGATTCCAGGAGGTTTTTCACAGGAGGCTTTTAAAGCCCTTTAAGACACATCTCCTCTGGAATGGAGGTGCTGCATTCACATGTTGGCCAGATTTACCCTGAAGTCCCTGCAAGTTATTGGGGAGCAGTTCACACACAAGAAAAATAAAATAAAAGCACCACACATGCTTCACAGTTCTCACTCAGACCTTCTGGGTTGCAAAACAACTTGAACATAAGTGCATTTATAAATGAATGAATGATTAAATAAAATTAATAAAATACTGTTCCAGAAGTTTTTGCAATTTTCTGCCATGAAACAAGCCACTTATAGGACTTTTTAGATAGTTTTTTTTAAGTCAGCAAATTTTCCAAGCGGTTTCAAAATAAATATTCAGAGACTTCTCGGTCCCCCCCCCCATATCCAAGCCCTATGGCAAGCAGATCCCTATATATGGGGGTGGGGGGGCGGGAAAGGTAACCACAAAAAGGAGTTCACACTCTACCTGGCAAATGCTGGTCTGGGTTAAGCAGGGCAGCAAGGGGTCTTCTGCTGCAGAGAACACTCTGGCTGCCTCCTCCTTCCTGGCTTGCTTGGGCCCTACTCGAGTTCAGGCTTCACTGCGGCCTACACGGAGGCCTCCGTGGAAGCCCCGCCCACCCACCAATCAGCTGAGAGGCGGGAGAAAAGGAGCTCTTTGCCGCTTGCCTGCTGCTTCGATTGCGGGCCAGCAGAACAAGCAGGAGAGACGGTGAAGAGGGCAAGTGGCTGAGAGGCTATGGGGCTGGGCAGGGGGCAATGGGGAGTCACATGAGGTGCCTCTGGGGTGCCCCTCCAGGCAGTGGGGCCCCCAGACAACTGTCTCCCCTTGCCCTATCATTGTTACGCGCCTGGGTGGATTCACATGTTCCACTGGCAAAAAAGTAGGATGGAATTGCCCATTCTGAGGGAGTGAATGCTCCTAGTGGGAGAGTTGTCTGAACCTGCCCACCACCAGTTCCTAAGTCTTTTGCTTTACTTTTGACCAACTTTCACTCAATTCCATAACCAAGATTAGAAGTTGGGCAGAGAATGTCAGGCAAAAGTTGTGTGGAGGGTGAGTTTGGATGACGCTCCCATTGAGAGCACAAAACTCCCCAAGGAACATCGGAAGCTGCCATATACTGAGTCAGACCATTGGTCTATCTAGCTCAGTATTGTCTTCACAGACTGGCAGCAGCTTCTCCAAGGATGTAGGCAGGAATCTCTCTCAGCCCTATCTAGGAGAAGTCAGAGAGGGAACTTGAAACCTTCTGCTCTTCTCAAAGCAGCTCCATTCCCTGAGGGAAAGATCTTGCAGTGCTCACTGTTCTAGTCTCCCTTTCATATGCAACCAGGGCAGACCCTGCTTATCTAAGGGGACCCTGCTTAGCTAAGTCAAGCTTGCTACCACAAGACCAGCTCTCCTCTCAAAGACTAGGAACTAGCAATTCCTTCTTACTTGTGGGCAGATTGTGTGATTCTGCATGAAGTAACAAAAAGGTTATATAGATGGAGGCTGAGAAGAAAAGTAACTTTGGTTTTTCTTCAGAACTGGAAAGGAAAACCTTGAGAGGAGCAGTCTGTTATACTTGTATGGATATATAGATTTTGGAGTGCTTTGACTGGTTTTAATTTGAATCAAACAAAGCTATTTTTGCTATAGACAGTAACATTGAATTCTAAATTTGTGTTTGGCTATTCCAACCTTTTCCCCTTCTCAGACATTTTACTCAGATATTTCAGTGTCGTTTCCCAGCATCACAAACTGCTACCCCAGTATTTTGACTCTGGCCAAAGCTTATTAGGATTTCATGGATGAAACTTTCTTTCTTTCTTTCTTTCTTTCTTTCTTTCTTTCTTTCTTTCTTTCTTTCCTTATGGGAATTTATATATTTTATATTCCACTCTTCCTCCAAGGAGCCCAGAGCAGTGTACTACATACTTAAGTTTCCCTTTCACAACAACCCTGTGAAGTAGGTTAGGCTGAGAGAGAAGTGACTGGCCCAGAGGCACCCAGCAAGTATCATGGCTGAATGGGGATTTGGACTCAGGTCTCCCCAGTCCTAGTCCAGCACTCTAACCACTACACCACACTGAGCTTTTGTGACATAACCATGCACATATGTTTTGCTATGATAGCAACATGCTATATGTCAATCTAATGTGAAGCTTTTCACATGCACAGGCAAGACCACGCTGGGCTTCCTTAGTCCAGTTTTGCCTGTGCGTCTGAATAGCTTCAATGACTGAAATAGTTAAGCAAATGGTTTCTGATAGACCTAAGCATCCCTATCTCTGTGATGAATTCTATCCAAGGAGAAAAATAAGACATCCAAACCAATAGTGAGAATAGAGGAGGCAGTACTGATTATGTGAAGATACTCTGTATGGATTTGTACAAGGGGCTGCTCCCATTGGCTGCATCTGCAAATTGGGTCAATGCTGTCATCTCTGATGGAACACTCAGATTATGGCTTCACTATGGGCACACCAGAATCTAGGTATTAAAAATAAGTAGCCCATACACTCAAGGATCATTTCAATGAACCCTTAGTGAAAAAGCAAACTGGAAGATGGAACAACCTCACGGTATGTTGTGCAGAGGTTAATGTTTATCATCTTTTGTCTTTCTAGTCAATATGAGTCTCAGAATCAGCTCAGGGAAATCAACACCAATGACTTCAGTGTGGGCAAGATCACACCATTAATCTTCAGGATAAAAAAAATTAACTGTCACAGGATAGTTGATAGACAATGGCAATAGATTTGCTATTACAAGTGTTTTATCCCCCTTGCTGTTGCTTTCCTGAGTGACAATTGTATATACCTTTTATTTTCCCTTGATAGCAGAATGAGGTGAATATATTGTAACTTTTCTATGAAGCACACACTGTGTTATATCTGCAATTTTCACAGCCTTTGTGCTAGTCTATCCCCCCCCCTAAATAAAAATGATCAACATTAAATGGGGAAAAAGTGGTTCTTTGCCTTTGTCAAAACAAATTGAAATATTTTAGCCCTACTGTTTGCTTATCTGCCAGTTGAGCCGCCATACTCATTAATTGCATCAAGTAGTGCAAGCGATTTCAAAATACAATGCACTCAGTGATTCATGCAAACTAATGGATAGAAAGCCCTTATCACAGGTTTATTATTTTACAGAAAAGGGAGTGATAAGAACAAACAAATGTGTACATACAACCTCTAGCTTTACCCTATATTTTTGGAAGAATATATAATTAAAATCATGACAGTAGTACAACTGTATCTGCAGAACAATGTTTGCTTAGCAGGAGCAGGCAACCTGGAGCCTCCAATATGTTGTTATATATTGTATTGTGTTTGCTTCTTTCCCAGTGCAGGGACTTCCAACAGTGCATAGGCATAATTTCTCTGGGTCCAGTACAAACATATAGCACCATCCCCATTCCCCCCACTCTCTCCCAAGTCTGTTTTGAAAGATGGGAGGACTGAATAAGTATTCTTTGGCTTCTGTTTGTTCCCTTTGCTTAAACTTCTTACATTTCTGGCTGCCTGCTTTGTGTGTGTAGATACCCAAGTTCAGGAAAACAGTTCCTGTTTTCCAATCATTGCTGAGTAAAAAACAAGGTAGGAGAGGTAGGAAGTGATTGTCTGCTAAGCAGCAGATGAGGCAGAAGGCTTTTTGTCCTACCTTGTTAAAGAGCTGGGTACAGCTGCTGGGTAGGACTGAGCATCTGACCCAGCTTATTAGCAGACTATGAGCCTGTTCTCATGACCACAGATTCCTGGGTTGGAGAGGGTTATCCCAGGAACCTGTGGTGGTCTGGGGCAGCAGGAGTCCTCCCGACCCAGAAGCTTCAAACTTGGGTAGCCCAGATCCTCTACCCAGGTTGAAAGTGAGGTAGGATGAAAATTGAGCCCGCTCTACCTTTTGCTTTGGTTGTCTGTGCAGCAGGTGCATTTTAAGCTGTTCCTGGGCTGCTGGCAGCCACATTAACCATTGAGTCAGGTAGAAAGCGGTTCCAGGGAGATAACAGCTGTTGCTGTATTAAGGGCTGCTTGCACAATGCATTGTGGGCTACTGGCGGACCCAGCTTGGGTTTTATTTCCTCGCAGCATCCACGGCAGCCCGATCATGTGGGGGTTGGGTAAGTAAACCCAACCAGGGCTCGTGTCATCTGGGAGGCACAGGGTAGGTATGTGCCACCCCTTCCAGCCCATCCCCCATATAACAATGAAACAAGCTCTATTACTTCCTTCCCCCTGCTTTTTTACTCATATAAAGACAGGAAATGGGAGCATGCACAGTTCCCAAACTAATTCAAATTGTGTGAACCAGCCTTCTATATACTACACAAGCAATTGCTTTCATTGCCAAGAGTGTAAACAGTTTAGGGCCTATAGAACAAGAATTATGGGCAAAACTGTTTAGTTTTGATCAATCACCTATTCTGTCAGTTTAGACCTGTGAGTCCTTCTGTCTAAAAGGCAGTTAACCACCCACTCATCTGCTTTCCCCTGCTATTTTAATTCTTTAGAACAAGTACACGGTGTGTAATGTATATCTTAGGAAAGCTGAGACACTGTGCAATATAATTTGCAGACTTATCTTAATCAGTTACTCTTACCATGGTGACCTTTTCAAGATTCTGTCAGCTCTTTGCGAAAGGCAGATGTCAGTATCGCTGGTTAACTATGGTATATGATTTTTTCCCCTTGGAGGCTCTCCAAGATGCATTAAAGGTTCCTCAGTGAAAGAATATATCTGTTATTTAAGATCTCGTCACTTTGTTCTTGTCAAAAGCAGCAGCCTATGTTGACAGTGGTAAGGCCGCCTTAGGTGCTAAAGATTCTTCTTCCTTAGAATTCATTACAAGATAAGAAGCATATCATCCACTGATCTCGGTAGTTTCAGAAACAAAGGCCGCATTTTCTCATTGCATGAGAAGAGAATAATTTCATTTTTGTAACTATTCACCTGCTAGTAACATATTTATTCCTGTACAGAAAATCTCTATAACCCATGTGAAATGAACAGGGATGGAATGATAAGCCATTCCTATCCAGTTCATTATTTGTTAAGTAATAAAGTACATATTATAGGGATGCTACTGAATTCCTTGCTCACCAAAATTTGTAATGGAACTCAGGGTTCCAGACCCCTCTTGCTCCCCAGTGGATCAGATTTTATAAGATATGGAAGTCTATGGATTCTGTGCATTCCTATATTTCCATTAGGCCTGTGCACTACCAGAAATATTGGATCATTGCTGATCTAATAACGATTCCCAATGCTTTTCTCCTCCTTGTCATTTTTAAAAAGGCAAGCACCAAATAAGGCACTTTAAAAAATGGCTTTCCCCTCACTCTCCCCTGCTTTCTTTGCAAAAGCTCTTCAGTTGGTGGCATAGTGGGGCCAGCACCAGAGTGGAGTTGCAGCCCTGAAGAGTGGGGCACATGCCAGAAGCCTCCAATTGAGGTGTGGCAATGTGGCATTGCTCAGCCCTGAAGATTGCCCATTAGGGGCACCATAGCCGAGAACAGCGGCCATTGGCCCACAAGAGGCAGAGCAGCCAATGGTCCATGACAGCAGTGGGCGTGGTGGTGACCTAAATCAGTAGTGGTGAGTCTTTTTACACTTTGAATGTAAATGGGGAGGTGCTTTCCAATAAGCATATTGGAATTATGTTTCATTCCGAGCCAATAGAAGGGGGTTCTATTTGAGTTCGGACTCTTGGGGGCCCTCTCCTATCAGTTCCAGAATTACTGCTGATAATGCTAATATGGATATTATAAGCCCGATATGCTTATCTGATTAATCCGATGGCACATGCCTAGTATCCGTACATACACACACTTAAATACATACTTTGTAACATCTTGTTGCACCAGCTGTTTGTGTAGGATATATGTGAAAATACTTAAAAGAATACACACTTAATACATATGCAAGTACTTCTTTTCAGTGATGGAAAGTTTCCCGGCAGCTGAAGTTAAGGGCAATTTTTGGCAGGAAACTGGATACAGGGAAGAGTGAATCTCCCTCTTCTCACCTCTTCCAAACAGGTTCATCCTCCCGTTTGGCTGTGGTTTTGCTTTCTTTTTTGACAAAAAAAGAAAGAAAAAAGAAGAAGAGTTGGGAAAATACCCTTATTTCCATCTTAGAGATTTTAAGGGAGAGGTGGTCAGTTGTTACCCTTAATTTAAACTGAGGTCATAATTGGCATTGTTCCAAGTTATAGAATTAAATATAGCAACACTATTTTTGGTAAGATTGTTATATTATCGGTAGACAGAAAAGACAATCCATCATTATAATGATTCAATAGTCTGTTGTAGTTTAAATTCTACTACTTCACTTGCTGTGAATAGCTTCCCTGTGTAAGGTACTTTCACTTTCTTTTAACTGTTCAAAGGAACCATTCGTCTTAAAAATGTCCTGTCAGGTTTGTTATACTTTTTCATATGCAAACTTGCACTAAAATCATTGTGTGCATGAAAAGCTACAGTGGAAGGACTGTAATAGTGTGACACAACGTGGCAACAGGTAGTGAATTAAAGCTAGTGCCTGTGCTATTCAGAAGTCATTTATAAAAAACAAAGAAAGAAGAAAAACACATTTGTATGAATGAGGAATGCTGTGTCAGCTTCATCTTTGAGTTGCTTTGATTTTGCCACTTCTGTGTGAAAACTCAAATGCTATTTATAAGCTTAGTTTCCTTTCTCTATGTTGATTATTGTAATAAGAAAAATGGAGAAATGTTCAGCCATGACTACTAAACATTAAATTGGCACCTCAGTCACAGACTTCCTTTTGATCTTTCCATTGCTTTAATTAGAATATCTGTTTTTAGGTGCATATTTCAATCTTCCTTACGAGATAAATGGCTCCTAGCTGAACTTAGGAAAAACAGCAACAGAGTGAAATCAATCTGTCAGGATGTGAGATCTTGCACAAGAGGAGCTATCTGGAAGACCTTCTTATCACAGCAGGATGTAAACTATTTCCCCATGACAGCAAGGGATATGCAAAAGCTGACTGTCTCTGTGTGTGTGTGTGTGTGTGTGTGTGTGTGTGTGTGTGTGTGTCCAAGCAATGGTTACCTTCTGGTTGGCCAAGGATATTTTAATGTTACTCTGGGAAACATATATGTATTGTTTTTTTCCAGAGGCAACTATTTCCTGCTTCAGTTACAGCAGTGTCCAACAAATGTAAGCTCATGGGAATGTGGTCTGTAGTATGGAAGAACCAGTCTTTCCACCATGGTAAGCATAATTTAGTGCTGACACTACACAGTTGGTGGAGGTGTGGTGTTTACCAATGTGGTACGAGAATTCCAAGGACATGTCCTTAAGAAGCACTGTGGAAAGATATATGCAGCAGTTGGAATGAACAACTGAGGGAAAACATCCTGTCAGAATTGCATATATGTTCTTTCCTGTTTACAGAGCACGAGTAGTGTGTGCATGGCTGTACTGTTGTATGGGAAGTGGTTTTTTGTTACATATTTTTGGTTGAATACTGCATTAAACACGACATACACCAGAGTAAAGGCCAGCAGGAGAAGGGAAGTTAAAGCTCTGTAGTGAGTCCTATGGGGAATCCATGCTGAAGTGTGCCTCTGCTAGTTAAGCATAGGATTTTGATATGCTTCCACCTCTCCCGAAAGAGGCACAGAGGAGTCCTTTATAGCTGGACATAGACACAAGCTTCACGAATTAGGCCTATGCAATTACAGTAATCCCTCAACCTACGAACTACTCGACATCCGATGTTTTCGAGTTACGAGCGACAAAAAAGACCGGAAGTAGTTGCCGGTTTAGATTCAGCTTACTCGACCTACGAATTTTTAGATGCGGTTTCCTCGACTTACGAATGTTTCCAGACTTCCATGGTGCGCTCTTCGACTTACGAAAATTTCGACCTCTGAACGTGCGTTCGGAATGGATTAAATACGTAAGTCGAGGGACCACTGTATTTGGCTTCAAATGGCCAAAGCAGAATAATTTCCAGATCTCCCCTGGCCCTGTGCAAAGCCAGAGGCGTATCTAAGGAAAATAGCGCCTAGAGCAAACACTGAAATTGCGCCCCCTGTCCAAGCATCTGACACCCATCTTTGAGATAACTTTACCATAATATCAGCTGAAAAATACAAGTCAGGTTCATTAATCTTTTAATATTTCAAAAACTATTTAGCAGTGGACTTAGCCAGACCAAAAAATGCTGGAAAACTACAAATTTCATTATGCTGGGGCTCATGAAATACCCAAATACTATGTGGAGGTGTACTTGGAAAACGAAACAGAAGTGCCTGTCTAATTCTCTACCATGTATTGTAGCATCACCATTTTAAAAAATAAATGGAGAATTTGACTTTTCCCAGATACTCTGTAAATAATTAAAGGATATGCAGAGTAAACTGTGTCACTGCTTGGAATATATTCTAGTCTTTCAGAAAGACAGTTAAAATGAGAGAAAGAATGCGAGAAACTCCCAGTGGGCCTTAATATTAAGGATTTCACACTGATTCAAAGACAAATTCACCATTAATAGCCATATTAGCAAGACATCACATTTAACTCACTTATCACAAGAAGCAAAGTAAGAGCAAATGAATACAATCCTAGCTCATAAGCATCAGCTCAGTATTCACAAGCCCTGATTCTCTGTACTAGTGCCAATCTGAATATGTGTACAGTGACTTATATTACATATTATTATTTTTTTACCTGTAGCCCCTTTGGGGGGGCTTCCTAAAGGCTGGGTTTTTTTCAAAGGTTCCTCCTCCCCCCACTGGAATCTAAGGCCTCGCAGGGACCATTTGAGCATGTGTAGTGGCCATTTTTAAAAATCTTTTTTTAAATGGCCACTGAAAACAAAATGGTCACCACACATGCTCAAATGGCCTCTGCAAGGCCTGGCATGACCTAGGGCCTCACAGAGGCCATTTGAGCATGCACGGTGGCCATTTTGTTTTTGGCAGCCTTTTTTTTTTAAAATTAATTTTACAAAATGGCGCCCCCCTTCAAGTGGTGCCCAGGGCACGTGCCCTGCCTGCCCTACCCCTAGATACGCCCCTGTGCGAAGCAGCTGTTCCCACTGCTCAGTTCCAAACAGAGCACTGGTATGTGTAGTGCTGGGGATGGACCTTAAAGAGAAACAGCCTTGCCTTATGAGGCAAGGCTACAGTATCTGGCGCTCTTTAATTTGGAAAAGAGGTGTCTATGCTAGAGATGTATATAATTATGCATGGAGTGGATGGAGTGAATTTTTCCTCCCTTTTTCACAACACTAGAACCAGCGGTCATCCCATAAAACTGAAGGTTGGGAAATTTAGGAATGACAAAAGGAAGTACTTCTTCCCACAACGCATAATTAACTCCTGGAATTCTCTGCCATGGGATGTGGTGATGGCCATTAGCTTGGATGGCTTTAAAAGGTGCTTAGACAAAGTCATGGACGACAGGTCTACCAATGGCTACTAGTCTGGTGACTATAGGCCACCTCCAGCCTCAAAAACAAGATCCCACTAAATACCAGTTGCAGGAGAGCAACAGAAGGAGAGAGAGCATGCCCTCAACTCTTGCCTGTGAGCTTCTCGGAAGCATCTTTTGGGCCACTGTGTGAAACAGGATGCTGGACTAGATGGGCCTTGAGCCTGATCCAGCAGGGCTAAGCTTATGCCTGATCCAGCAGGGCTATGCTTATGTTCTTAACACCTCCCAGGAGCGTAACTATAATAGGGCAAGGGGAGGCAGTTGTCTGGTGGCCCACTGCCTTGGGGCCCCCAAGAGGTAAGTCACATGACTGACTCCCCCAGCCACACACCCACCCAGACCTCCTTCAGTTGTATTCATCCTCCAAAATTGATGTGAGTGTTAAGACCTGGAGCTACCAGAACAGCATGTCTTTCTTTAGTACCATTAAATGGCTTGCATCGTCCACAATTTACAAAACCTTAAAAAAAATAACTTAGGATGATGTTCTATTGTGGCACATAGGGTGGAGAGAGAGAGAGAGGGAGGGAGGGAGGGAGAGAGAGAGAGAGAGAGAGAGATTTTTTGGTTACCACTATTCAGCCTCATTTAAGATTTCTTTACTTCATGAGCTGAGCTTCAGTGGGGGGTCCCATTTTAATGTCTCTGGGCCCACTCCAACCTTCCTATGCCCCTGGAACCTCCATTCACCATTCTAATGTTGCTGTAAATGGTTCCCTTGTTTTAACCTCTGCCACCCACCTGAGTGTAGCAAACCTGTGTCCAGTCACCATTTGGAAAAGTTTCAGGTGCACCTTCGCAGACATCACTGCAGCTTGCCACAGTCCTGGTTCTCTTTAAGGGCCCTGCTCAGTGCTGTATGCTGCAGCGGCACTCTGTATGGAGATGAGTGGTGGGAACGGCCACTTCTACATGGGGCCAGGACGGGATGTGCATATTATTCAGCTTTGGCTATAAGAAACTGAGCTTCTTATGCTAGGCACAGGCCTAGCAAGAATTACTTGCCTGGATTCAAGGGAATAACATCTTACTTTTAACTGATCCTGAGCACTGTTTAATTTTTACTAAACTCTCAGAAAAAAGGGTTAGTATTGAAAGCAATCACCCAAAATAACTAGCACTCTATAAGAGCATGGATCTGATTTATACCCCTTTGCCATTTATTCATATTAGATTGGATATTAAAGGCCTCTGACCTCCTGCCTTCTGACAGCAGCAGCAGGACTGCTGTAAATATAGTAGCAGTAATTGCCCACAAAGATTTTTTTCAAGTGATTTCCAAAAGCCAAGCATATTATTACAGTGGCTGATGTGATGGTGAATATGATGCTGAAGTCAGTTGATCAGCTGCTCTTTTATGTTATTGTGAAGCCCCCTTTTTCATTTGGGTTCAAAGTGACAGCAGCATTACATCCAATCCTGGGGAGAGGCTGCATGAAATGTCCATCCTCAATTAAGGTGAAGCACACATTCAAGTTTTCAATAAAGAAACAAATTACACTCGACAGACACTGACCTTGACATGTTCAGTCACACCGTGCAAATTCATGGCCAATTGGTTGCATTCACAAAATGCACAGAGAGAGGAGTTGCAAGGGAAATACTTAGGAAAAGGTTCAGCATTTAGTACAAATTATTGGCGGGGAGGTGGCGGGATGAAAGCAGTAACAGGGGGGAAAGAAACCTGGTAATGTGGTTGTTGACTGTTCACATGTATCACAGGTTTATTTTTAAGATTAAGTTTTTTCATGATATTTTCAATAGATTGTTTGAAAACAGTTACTCTGGGCCAGTCATATATCTCTCAGCCTAACCTACCTCACAGAGTTTTTGTGAGGGTAAAAATAAGCATAGCCCACTCTGAGCTCCTTGGAGGAAGAGTGGGATATTATTATTATTATTATTATTATTAATTCGATTTCTATACCGCCCTTCCAAAAATGGCTCAGGGCGGTTTACAAAGAGAAATAAAACAAATAAGATGGCTCCCTGTCCCCAAAGGGCTCACATTCTAAAAAGAAACATAAGACACACACCAGCAACAGTCACTGGAGGTACTGTGCTGGGGGTGGATAAGGCCAGTTACTCTCCCCCTGCTAAATAAAGAGAATCACCACGGTAAAAGGTGCCTCTTTGCCCAGTTAGCAGGGGTATAAATGTATTAAATAAAACAAAATAAAACAGAATAAATAAATTGCCTAACACCTCCCAGCATGGCGCTCAATAAAAGACCACAACCAAATAAAAGGGCCACATTTTAATTTATCAAATCAGATCATTGGATGGCGGTAAGAATAAACTCCACCCCCAGCAGTACGGGCCTAACTAAGGCTGGAGTCAGACTTGCGTCCTCCTAAAGCTCTTAGGGTGCATCCTGGCCCAGACCCAGGAAACAGTGCGTGCTGCTTTCTGCTCTTCTTTGCCAACCCAATGGATCAGGGCCTTTCGTGGATCTCAAAACACACAGAATATACATGTAAGTGAGGAGTAAGTTTATAGTGTACAAATATCCCAATAGGTGATAACACAAAATAAAAAATGCTGAAACAGACAATAGCTGTACAATATGAAGAAAATCAATGAGTGATGACACAGTTATCTGAATTCTGGAAGAGACAAATGGCTGAGACTTGCAGTGCTAATGCAAGGTTTCAAATGCTTCCTCAGTCTGAGATGGCTCTCTCAATCTCCAAATACTTTGAAATAGATTTCTGTTATCTATTCAAGAAGCAGAGCTCAAAAATGTCCTGCACCTCCATTGGCTCTCATATATCTGATAGGTTCCACCACAAGAACTAAGTAAATCTCTAAGCTTCTTGTTCTCAAATGCAATGCTGCTCACTGTAAGTTGATTGAAAGAATGAAGCTACCCTTCCCATTTTCCGCCTTTCGTGGACTTCACCAGAACAAGCCGCACAGCCTTTGAAGTGAAGAAAGCCCAGGAAGCAGGTATGGGTGCTGACCACATCCTTGAGCCATGAAGCCTCTAAGGATAGGTAAACCAGCCAACTGATTTAAATAGCCCAAGGATGCTCACCATTGAAAACCCCAACATTGTACAAAGCCCTCACTGCCCTTGCCACAGAGAAAGGCTAATCTTGCTAGGCCTTGCCCCCACCCCAAAACAAGTTATTTAAGGCCCTGCTTCAGGTCCAACAAGTAATAATCCCAACCCAAAGCATACAAGTAGACTCCTAAACAGTGTTCCCTGTTAGAGGGAATCCCAGATGTTGACTACAGTTCCCAGAATCCCTAGCTGCAGTGGGCTTTGGCTGAGGATGCTGGGAGTTGTATTCAGCAACATCTGGGATTTTCTATTACAGGGAACACTGCCCCTAAATAATTCTGGGCATGATAATTTGATCTGAGGATGATGAATAAATGCCCCCCCCATTCACTACCGCCCATCCCATATCCCAATTGATCTTACGCCTGACCCTTTGAACCCCTTTCAAATTACTAACTCCCAGCCAAATTCTGTGCTGCAGCAGACCCATCCACAAAATAACTATACCCTGGATCCACGCCTGAATCAAGTCAAAACCATGCTGTGCCTGCTGCACCAAAGACACACATGTTGTTTAAGCCAGGTCATTTCCCTCTAAATGAACCAGCAAAAACTCAGGTGGGGGGCTAACTAACAAGAACTCATGAACTGTAGGTAGAGGCTGACCCCAAAACATGCCCTTCCTACCCAACCAAGAAATGGATAGCCGATCACTCAGACCCAACTGGATACTCAGTTGTGAGGTGCTGGCATGTCTGTAAGCCCAGAACACAATTGAATGGCTACAGATAAGAATATGCTGCTGTTCCTCCAGCACCTGAAAAGAAAAAACATGTCAACAGGTCAACAACAGTAACTCAACACATGTAGCACTGGAAAATGCTGGAACGCCAAAGCCCAATATGCTGAACCTCAGACTCCTTGAAATTCTTCACATACCTGTAGGGGTTAAGACTCTTCATATAGTGAGGTGGTTCCCACAATCAGTGGGAACCGCCAGATGGGGTTAACTGGGGAGAGGGGGCTTAGCCTGATCTCCTCACAGACGAGCATCCGCAGAGCCCTGGGTGGCCGGATTGGCCACCCACACGACTGCCGGCTCCATCACGGAGCCTGTGAGGGTTGCGGGGATCATGGGCTGCATGGCTCCCAGAAGTTCCAGCATGCCCTGCATGAATGCTCAGAGCATGCTGGAGAGACCCCCGAGCTGGGAGGCTGCTTTTTAGCCTTCCAGTTGGGGGTCTGTGGCAACACACGATCCAAAAGCCCGGATTAGCGGAGCGCTCTCTCCGCTAACCTGGGCTTAGGGGAGGGTAACTTTAGCGGGTTACCCGCTTTGGTGAGACTGGGTTTGGCTGCGAGCCTGGTGGTTCTCACGCGTGGGCGAAATCGTGCTAGGCTCCCTTAGCCTGATTTCGCCTGATCATGAGAATCGCCTCAATGTGTCCAAAGTATGATAGTTTGAGCCTGGTCATTTGTGCTTTGAGTGAAAATTCTGGATTGATTTGTTCTATGATTCACTTGTTTGTTTTCCTGGTTGTCCTTGGTATCCTCAAAAGCCTTCTCCAGCACCAAAGTTCAAAAGCGTCAATACTCTTTCTATCTTGCTTCTTCAAAGATTCAATCCTGAAATTATCCTGCCAAAAAATCAAGAGAGGGTGGAGCAACCCTCTATGTGATTCCAAAAAATCTTGCCCTCACTCCTGCCAGATTCCACATGGAGGGCAGTATGCAATTGTATAAGAAGCATCTCTGTGTGGCAACTGTGAATTTAAGATGAGCCCCTTTAACAATAGAGGTTAAATTCAGGTTATACCCTTATTTACCCCAAAGGAAGAGGACTCTATATTTAAGATGACCCTCCCTGATTTCTAACATGAAAGGACTTGGGAAAAACCTTGTCATGGATTCAGGTAAATACAGTAACATGCAGATGCACCAGTTTAACAAACATCTGAAGAAAAAAATCTATAGGGGCAAAGAACCCCAAAGCTGCACCAGTGTAACTCAATGGAGCAGAATGTTCATGGACCCAAAAAGATCAGGACATTTCTTAGCTTGATGAAAACTCCCTCAAGACAGTCACAACCCTGTTTCTGAGGGGGAAAGAATGCCACCAGGCATTTCACACCTTTGCATTACTAAGTGTCAAGGTGTTTGATACATTTAAGCTCTTGATGTGGGGGTTATTCCCCACCCCCCAATAACATTAAAGAGTGTGTGTGTGTGTGTGTGTGTGTGTGAGAAGAGGAGAGAGGAGGAGACGTTGCACACTGAGTCTGTTAATCTGCTGATTATTTTATGTAAATGCATGCATGCACACACATGGTCACACAATAAACTAACAACATTCACCATTTTATCTCATGCCATTTTGTTGTGGGTCCATACATGTACCAAAAGTAATACTAAAGTAAAGGAGAAATAGTAAGACATGAGGCAGATACAGAGGTGCTCTTACCCCTGGACTTCAGGGCCAAAGTCCAGGGCCTCTACAGCTTCTTGGGCCCCCCAAATCCTCGTTAGTCTGTCCTGGGTGGTCACCTGGAGGAACATGATGATGCTTAATTTGCTGGGGAGAGGGGGCCTCCAAAGGCCTTTAGGTCCAGGCTCCAATTATCCAGGTGCACCTCTGAGCAGATAATGATAGATGTCTCCAGATGTAAACCAGCAAAATTATCTGCTCTTTGACATTTTAGTGCATGTACAGAACTATTGTTTGATAAAAGTTAATGATTCTGCTAATCATCAAGGCTGTGTGAAGTAAAATTACTACATATTTATGTATGTAGTAATTGGGTGTGTGTGTGTAAAATTGTTCATACATGTATGTTAGACTGCATTTATCTAATTCTTTGTAAAACATTATTTCCTGCCTTCCATTCAGAGCCACGGTCAAGGTGGTTTTCAGTAAAAAGTAATTAAAACATAAAATCAATGTTGCTAAAAATACCAATGAGCAGCAGCATAGATAACAAATAACAGTAATGAAAATAGCACCAGTATTTCCAGATGAATCAGAAAAGCAACTGGCCATGATCCAGCTGCAGCTGCATACGGCAATGAACTGCTGCACATGTGGCTAAAAATAACCACTCAACAGTTGGGGTTACATATCCAAGTCAGAAAATCAGTCGTAGCACTGAGGCCTTATTTTATTGGGTGAGGGAAATGGAAGAGTCTAAATCCACGTTGCAGGTCTTCTCACTTGTCCCTAGTGCAGGGTGGGCAAACTTGGCCGTTCAGTTGCTATTGAACTACAACTCCCATCATCTTCAGTCACAGTTTATTGTGACTGGGGATGATGGGAGTTGTAGTTCAACAACATCTGGAGGGCCAAATTTGCCCACTGAGTGAGTGAACTATTATGCAGGATAGGGCTTTTTTGTGTCAGGGTTAGGGTTATTGCAACTGGGGATGATGTAGTCCAGCAACAGATGGTTCGCCACCCCAAGATGGTTGTTAAATGTTGTCTAATCTCAGCATATTCATGGGTAGTTTTGGGCAAGAGGCCCTATGCTTACAGTTTCAGTCACCCACCTGTAAAAAATAATGATTAATTCAAGAAGTGTCCAACACATTGTACATTTGCAAAAGGTGCTATAACAATGGGCATGCACAAAAACTGTTTTTTGCAGTTCGGTTTGAGTTTTAATCGAACCAGGGGGACCAGTTTGAGTATTGGTTCTATCGAACCAGCTGCTGATCTGGTTTGAATTCAAACCAGGGTTGAACCATTTCAAAATGGTTCTGCCATAGGGAATAATGGGAATTTGAACTGGCCCATTTTCCCCTATGTGTCATGCCCTCGAGCTCCGACAGTGAGGAGGAAGGGGAAGCTGTCGGCTTTCCAGCCGAGTCAGGAATGTCTGAAGGGCAGAGCCCGGCTGTCAGCGTTCCTAAGACAGCTGCAGTAAATCCAGCTGATGATTTAGAACAGGCTCAGCAGCCTGAGTCAACAGAAAGCGTGAGGAACCAATCAGAGGGTGAACTAGACATTGGAACACCGCTGACACCGCAACAACGCAGGTGTTCTAAACACAGGACACAATTAGAAGCGGTTAGGAGGAGCAAATGGCTATTGTTGAAGGCTGACAAGCCGTAAATTCCTACCAGCTGGGAGCTCTCGGCTTGCTCCATAAATTACAGCTCCAAACTCCGACTCATTGCTGAGATTCAACGTTCGTCATTCAGCTGACAGCGTGCAGCCGAGCCGAGAACTTCCCTGGCCTTGGGCCAGACCTTGACAGTTTGAATCTCAGCCAAAAACTACAGTGGGAGATTGAGAAATGGCAGAGTAACTCCAGAGCCAGGTAGACCTAGTCACTGCTGCTGTCACAGCCCTGCAGGCGCAGTTAAGCAACCAAGGACAAACCAGCAGATGTAAGTGCCCAGTAGCCATGCCTGACAAATTTGATGGGTCTCCTGACAAATTCCAGACCTTTCTGGCACAATGTGAACTGTTTATGCTCCTTCAAGCCGAGGCTTTCCCCAGTGAAAGGCACAGGGTGGGGTTTGTGCTCAGCATCCTGACTGGAACAGCTGCCAGGTGGGCTACTCCTTTCCTGTGCCAGGGGGCACCCCTCTTACAGAACTATGCAGCATTCGTAGCTGAGTTCAGGGCTGCCTTTGCAGACCTCTTAAAATCAGAGACAGCTAACCCGGAAATTCGTCGTCTGACCCAGGGGAAGGATTCTGTAACAACTTATGCTACAACTTTTCGGCTGCTGAGTCAAGACCTGGCCTGGAATGAGGCAGCCCTGATGGATCAGTTCCAGGAGGGACTATCAGATGAGGTCTTGGATGAACTTGCAAGGGTGGAATGCCCCCCTACTCTGAAAGGCCTGATTGAACTTTGTACCCGTATCGATGGCCGCTTGGAGAGCCGCCGGCGTAACCACTGTACTACAGAGGTACGGGGGGAGGTTCGACAGCTACCCCGTGGTGTTCCCTCTGACTCCCTGACACTGATGGAACCGCCAGTGGAAGAACCCATGCAACTAGGCGGGGCCCAGCCCCGCTTGACTACGGAAGAAAAGAACCGCCACAGACGGGCTGGCTTGTGCCTCTACTGTGGACAGGCTGGTCACTATGCAGCAGCTTGCCCTGCAAAGTGGTCCCGCCCCGTGGCTGCAGGAAACGACCAAGCTCGGACCTAATAGGGATCCTACGCCCGGGCAGTAAAGGACTTCTGAGGACCCCTCTTTCCGCACTCCAGGTTCCAGTCACCCTCAGTACTCCAGGGAGATGGCCAGTCCAAGCCATGGCCATGATCGACTTGGGAGCCATGAATTGTTTCATAGATCTAGACTTTGCCAATGCACACCAAATGCAATGGGAACGCCTTGATGTACCAGTGACTGTAGAAACTATTGATGGTCGGCCACTGGTTACGGGACCTGTGACCCAGCAGACAGAGCCACTCCAGTTGGACATCCAAGGTCACGTTGAGATGCTGCACTTCTTGGGAACCAAGGTGGGGCCTTATCCCATGGTTTTGGGGCTAAGTTGGTTAGCCCTCCATGATCCTGAAATCATGTGGTCTCAAGGCGAGGTGGTCTTTACTTCGGACTATTGTCAGACACATTGCTGGCCGATTGCTGCCAGGGCAGGGATGGAGCTTGAACCTCCTGCCAGTATTGTGGAACTTCCTGAGAAGTATCAGGACTTCGCTGACGTCTTTGACAAAAAGGAAGTGGACTAGCTACCCCCACACCAGCCCTATGACTGTGCCATCGACTTAGTACCCAGGGCGCCCTTGCCGGTAGGGCGAATCTACTCCCTCTTTGAACCAGAGTTGGCCGCTCTGCAGGAGTTCCTGAAGAAGAATCTACAGAGGGGTTTCATACGACCCTCTTCTTCCCCAGTGGCCGCCCCTGTGTTGTTTGTGAAGAAGAAATGCGGGGAACTGCGGCTCTGCAATGATTATCGGGCTTTGAACAAAATCACCATCCGAAACCAGTACCCGCTGCCGCTCATTCCGGAGCTCTTGGAGAGGCTTCAAGGAGCTACTATCTATACCAAACTGGACTTACAGGGGGCATACAACCTAGTACACATTCGTAAGGGGGATGAATGGAAGACGGCTTTTCGAACCCGATATGGACAATTTGAGTACCAGGTAATGCCTTTTGGCTTGTGCAACGCCCCAGCCGTGTTTCAGCATCTGATGAATGACATTTTCCGTGATTACCTCAACTGTTTCTTGATCATTTACTTAGATGACATTCTGGTTTATTCACCAGACCCCCAAACCCATTTTAACTATGTCCGGGCAGTGTTACAACGGCTACGAGAATATCGACTCTATGCCAAACTGGAGAAATGTGCCTTTGATCTCTCTGTGATGGACTTTCTGGGACATCAGGTCTCACACAGGGGGATCGAGATGGATCCAGTGAAGGTCGAGGCTGTGATGTCATGGCAACCTCCTTGAAACGTGAAAGACGTACAACGCTTCCTGGGATTCGCCAATTACTATCGAAAGTTCATACCCGGTTTTGCCCATCTTACTGCTCCTATCACGGATCTGCTCAAGAAAAAGACCACGTTCCATTGGGGACCTGAGGTGCAAAGAGCTTTCAGCCAGCTGAAACACCTGTTTGTTTCCGAACCTATTTTGCAGCATCCTGACTCATGCACCCCCTTTGTTGTGGAGACAGACGCGTCCAGTGTAGCCATCGGGGCTGTTCTCTTGCAACCCCGTCTCCCCGAGGGTACTCTACTACCATGTGCGTACTTCTCCAGAAAACTGAACTCCTCAGAAAAGAACTACACCATTTGGGACAAGGAACTACTGGTGATCAAAGCACCGTTTGAATTCTGGAGGCATTTGCTAGAGGGAGCACAACATCCCGTGGAGGTGAGAACCGATCACCGTAACCTAGAATACCTACAGACTGCCCGTAAACTGAATCAACGACAAATTCGATGGTCCCAGTTCTTTGCCCACTTCGATTTCAAAGTGACGTACATTCCTAGCACCCACAATAAACAAGCGGACGCTCTCTCCCGGAAACCAGAATATGCCATAGAACCCGTAACAGAACAGAAAGCCACTGTTATACGAACCGAGAATTTCGCTGCAACAAACCAGAGTCCCATAACCAGAGACCTGCTGCAAGCTCAACAAACACAGGACCCCTTCACGCAAAACCGTATCCAAGAGTTGAACCAAGCCAGACCGAACGATTCATCAGACTTTTTATTCCAAGATGGTCTATTGTATTATCGGGATCGATTGTATATACCCACAGAAGACCTCCGAGCTCAGGTCCTGAAACAATGTCATGACAGCCACCCAGCAGGTCATTTCGGCTTCTACAAGACCTTATACCTGGTTGCCCAGGAATTTTGGTGGCCCAAAGTACGCCGAGATGTGGAGAATTACGTAATATGTGCCCCACATGTCGGCGAGCCAAAGATCAGCGCGGGAAACCCACAGGACTACTTCACCCCCTGCCGACCCCTAGTGACCCATGGAAAACGATCTCCCTAGACTTCATTGTTGACTTGCCAACCTCTCAAGGCCACAACACCATTTTGGTGGTTGTGGATCTATTGTCAAAAATGGCTCATTTTATCCCATGTTCAGGAACCCCCTCAGCCCAAGCGACGGCCAAACTGATCATCCAGCAGATTGTCCAGTTCCACGGCTTGCCTGAAGAGATCATCTCTGACCATGGACCCCAATTCATCGCCCGTTTCTGGCAGGTTCTGTTCTGTCTCCTTGACGTGCAAGTACACCTCTCCTTGGCGTACCATTTACAATCGGATGGTCGGACCGAACAGACAAATGCCACCCTGGAACAGTACCTAAGGTGCTACGTGAACTACCAACAAACAGATTGGGTAGACTTGTTACCTCTTGCAGAGTTTGCCTACAATAATAGCCCACATGCATCCACCCGACAGACGCCCTTCTATGAGAACTACGGGTATCATCCCCGCTACTTCCCAAGCACCTGCACTTCGGGCTCCTCCATCCCTGCAGTTGACCAGTTCCTTGAGGAACTTCGGGCCGTACAAGACATCCTAAAAGAACAACTAGATCGTGCAAAGAACGCATATAAACTTTCTGCAGACGCCAAAAGACAAGCAGGTCCAGTCCTGAAAGTGGAGGATCGGGTCTGGCTATCGACCCAACACTTCAAGACACGTAGACCATGCAAAAAACTGGATGCCCGCTTCATGGGGCCTTACCCGATTGTCGCCCAAATCAACCCAGTCACCTATCGCCTTCGCCTACCCTCCGGCCTGCGCATTCACCCGGTCTTCCATCGGTCCTTGTTAGTCCCAGCGGACCTTACCCATCCCTGGCATGAGCAGGAAGTACCTCCACCTCCGGTGCTGGTGGACGGTTAGGAGGAATTCGAAGTCAAAGAGATCTTGGACTCGCGGGTGCGACGTGGACACCTACAATACCTGATCGACTGGTCAGGGTATGGGCCCAAAGAACATTCATGGGGAAATGCCAGTGATGTCCATGCACCTGAGCTCGTGCGCCAGTTTCACCGGTCTCATCCTGCCAAACCCAGACCCCCGGTCCCAGAGGGGGAGGACCCTGGGGAGGGGTGTAGTGTCATGCCGTCGAGCTCCGACAGTGAGGAGGAAGGGGAAGCTGTCGGCTTTCCAGCCGAGTCAGGAATGTCTGAAGGGCAGAGCCCGGCTGTCAGCGTTCCTAAGACAGCTGCAGTAAATCCAGCTGATGATTTAGAACAGGCTCAGCAGCCTGAGTCAACAGAAAGCGTGAGGAACCAATCAGAGGGTGAACTAGACATTGGAACACCGCTGACACCGCAACAACGCAGGTGTTCTAAACACAGGACACAATTAGAAGCGGTTAGGAGGAGCAAACGGCTATTGTTGAAGGCTGACAAGCCGTAAATTCCTACCAGCTGGGAGCTCTCGGCTTGCTCCATAAATTACAGCTCCAAACTCCGACTCATTGCTGAGATTCAACGTTCGTCATTCAGCCGACAGCGTGCAGCCGAGCCGAGAACTTCCCTGGCCTTGGGCCAGACCTTGACACTATGGGTGCCTAGGGACACGAAAATGGGTTAGGTGATACATCTTGATGGGTGTTACCTACCACTCAACCTGCAAAGCAATCAGACAATCTGGCTATTTAAAATGAATTTTTGAATTTTTCCAGGTCCATCAGCTGGTCAAGGGTTGACCAATTAACCCTGAAAAATAATGGGCCAGTTTGAGTTCCCATTATTCCCTAGAGCAGAACCAAACAGCACAGCAAGTTCACACACATTATTTTCTTTAAGGATCATCCCACAGAACACAGCACAAAGCAGACCAATTAAGAATCCCTGACCTAGATTCTGTGCCACTGCCAGCCACACAATGCCAGGTGCCCTGCCCAGTGCCTGCCGGCATATCATTGCCACAAGTTGCTCTCCAGACACACACAACTCCATAGCAACAGCGGCAACCTTTTGAACAAAGAACATAAGAACAGCCCTGCTGGATCAGGCCCAAGGCCTATCTAGTCCAGAATCCTGTTTCACACAGTGGCTCACCAGGTGCCCTGACTCTGATTGTACGTCATCTAGAATGCAGAATGCACAGAGTCCACAGCATGCTGTGCCTCTGTGAGGACAGACACATGTCATGGAGCATATTTCACACTGAAAATCAACAGCAGACTGCGATACAACACCGACCAAATCTCAAGTCTCAGGAAGGAAGGAAGGAAGGAAGGAAGGAAGGGCAAGCCTGGCAAGGCAACCAAGTTCTTCTAACTGGGTCCATCCAAGATCCAGCAAAAGCAAGCAAATGCAAGCAGAATTGAATTGTGTGTGCATGCATGTGCACATGCTGAGATTGAAAAAAGAAAGCCACATGAAAAGTCTTCTTTCTTCTGTTCAGTAAGGTGGCTTCAGGTAGGGCTGGGCCCCAGCTGACACACACAAGGGAACAAGTCTAGACTCATCATGGGCCAATGTGTGTGCATGAGCATGTGTGCACACACATGCGTGTGCTGCAGGAGCAAACAACAATTAAATGACCAATAACCAACCAGCACAATTGAAAGCCAAGAAGCCACTCCCCCCCCCAAAAAAACACCACCTGACCTATGCTGCATCACAGCCTTCAATGGTTGCTGGCCCTGGGGCACCAGTCCATCATCACAAGCCTGGTGGTGCCAACACAATTCGAAGCCAGCATCAAGCCAAGCCCACCCACCCCAACACTGCTCCACCACAGCCTCTGATGGGTGCTGGCCCAGGGACACCAGTCCATCATCACAAGCTTGGCAGTGGAGAGTGTGCATGTCTGTGTCAGCAGCACTAATGGGCAGACTGTGACACATTCAAGTTGGCCAGGGTGAGCTGGTGTTGCAGCAGGTGTGGATGACCATGAGTCACTCACCCTCCACAACCAGCTCAGAGTAGCCCAGTAGGGAGAGGTTGGCCTTCAGGAAGACCAGCTGCTCCACCAAGCCAGCATCCAAACGCAAGTGATGCGGTGTTGCCACGTCCCCAGCCATGGAGAACACCCTCTTGCTCTGGACAATGGTCAGGAGGTAGGAGAGGAGCCGTCCGGCAACCCTTGCCAAATCCGGTGAGACTTGGAGACTCATTGCCCCAAACTGGATGAGGTCCATCTCAGGGTCTGCTGTCACTGGTTCCTGCAGATACTGCAGAACACACTGCTTGGCACCAGTGCAGGGAGTTGTCTGCACCTCCCGTACCCCTGGCAAAATGCCAAGGCATCCCTGTTTGAACCACAGGGTGGAATGAGTGGAACCGCCGGCTGCATTGGTTCTGCCAGAAACACTACACTGCTGGACTGGGAAGTGGTGCTGATGGTGCTGTTGGGTGTGGACTGTACACTAGAAGTAGGCACTCCAGCACCTGCCTCCTGGTTCTTACCCATTCTCCTCTCCTCTGCCTGATGCACTTCTTGAACCAGGAGGGCCCTTCATTTGGGCAGTGTGTCAGGTGTGACGGCATTGACCTTCATGGTTGGGTGTCATGAACTGCTATCCCGGCTATCCCTACAGGATTTACAACCCCGGAGAGAGAGTAAACAGAAAGCAATAACAAAATTGGATGAAGGAAAATAAAAGGCTCGCAAAGAAAACAAAACAATAAATGAATTAAGTCCCCTGAACTGAAACTAGGTACCCCCCTCTAACAATAACTGAGTAATAAGTGGAAGAAGACAAAACAAGGAATGAAACAAGTGAAGGACACAGAACAAGGAATTAAGGGAACAATACATGGAAGTACAGACAAGACAAACTGGAACACGGAAAAGATATAATTCCAAGAGCACAGTATCTGCTGCCAGCGAAGTTGCAAACAGCAACTCAGCCATGAGAGACTGTTGAATATATAAGGCTCAACAGAACCAGGAACCAATCAGGCTTCCCTGAGTCAGCAGTTTGGCTTTCTTCTCCTGCACCTGCGTGAGTCTCTCTGAGCCTGCCTCTTGATACTTTGTCTCACTATAGGTGGAATCCCAGGCTCTTCCAAATCAGAATTCAAGCCTGGCAGCTGTTGAGAATCCTCAGGTTCCGAGTCTGGTTTCTCTGCCAAATCTTGCTGCTGTGGCTCACTAGCAGGCGAGTCTTCCTGCTCTGAGTCTTCTGATTCTGAAGTCTGAGCCATGACACCGGGTCACACAGGTATGCCAAAACATGCTCTGCTGATTGATCCAACCTGGTCCTGAGCCACTCCACAACTCGTCTTCAGCCGATCTGCCAGGGAAAGTGCCTCTCCAGTGGCCAGAGTGGTCTGGAGTTTCCTCATTGTCTTCTCAAGGAGAAGAGTGGCAGGTAAACCCTGGCTCAGAGTTGCTGTCTCAGCACACAAGCTGCTCATTGCAAAGAGAAATGGCTTGAGTGCCAACACCAGCTCAGAAATAAGCTTCCAGTCTGAGGTGGAGAGCTCACACATTCCCAAGCCACAGTTCCTTACCAGAGTGTGGATGGCCACCTCTTGCTCCTGCAGGGACTGGAGCAAGAGAAAAGTGGAGTTCTACTGCACCTCCCCAGGGATGATGTGAGAAAGTAGGCCAAGCTCACACTGCTTCTCCGGAGCATCCACCTACCCTTCTTGCTGCAGTGAAAATAGGCTGCAATCTTGCAGCTCTTGTCCACAAGAGCAGCTGTGACAGCTACAGGGGGGAGCCCCCGATGCTCCCTCACTTGCACCTCTTTGATGCCAAGTGCATCCGACAACCAGGTGCAGAGTGTGTGTGGAGAGGTCCGTCTCCAGTTACCACTGGTTCATCTGGTGGCGACTCAGAGGTTCTCTGTAGCTTCTCTGTAGCTGCTCCTGGGCTGTGGAATGCACTCCCGGCCGGCAGAAATCTGATATTTGAATTCTTTACTGGCATTCAAGAGAGCCCTTAAAACCTATCTGTTTGGCCTGGCCTTTCCGGGGTTTTTAAATAGTTATAATTGGTTTTAATGTTGTAACCTGTTCAGGGTTTTTTTAAAATTGTTGTGATTGTTTAATTGCTGTTTTATGATGTTTTAATTGTTAATTGTTTTACACTGTTTAATAATTTTTGTTTTAATGGTTAACTGATTTTAATGGTTTTGTTTTAATTGTAAACTGCTCTGAGCCATTTTGGAAGGGCAGTATAAAAATGGAATAAATAAATAAATAAATAAATAAAACAGCATATGGATACAAACTGCAGCTGGCATGCCACCCTCAGCACGTTGGCACCACTGTTGGTGGCCATGAAGCCCCTGTGGACGTTTGGCCACCCAGGCAGCCATTCCTCCGCCTGGGTGCTTTCCAGATGACCCGCTACAACAGTGTCGCTACGTGTCCTTAAGTGTGCTTCCATACTGCCTGTGCTTCGACATCGCAGTCCCTGTGCGGTCAGCAAGTTTCCATTCACCTTTCCGAGGCCTGCTTTTGTATTGTATCCTTCCGTTTTAGTCCTACAATGTTGCATGTGCCTCCTCAAATAAATAACTGTATTTTCCCATTGCAGGAGGGTTGCGCAAGCTCTTTATATTTTCAAAACGATCCTGCCAAGACGAAGCATTTTACTGCTGAACAGTGTGTAATCTGGGAAGAGCCCTGGTGCCCAATGACCACTCACAGCTCATCTGCAGTGTGGTTGGTGTCTAGAGGCCCCACATGCAGGAAAGCCCACTTGGACCACTCAGCTGGCTGAGCGGGAGCAGGGTGCATGGCAGAGCAGGAGCTAGCCGGGCATGAATAGAGAGAATACTGGGCTGGGCACCAGGCCAGGCCCACAGGAGGCTGGAAAGTGGCAGCAGCAGTTTGGGTTAGTTTTATACTCTCCCACCCTCATGCCTGGACAGTGCTACTTATATAATGATGCCCTGATAGGGAACATGGCATGAAAACAGTTATGTTTCCTGGATTGAATGTATGTGGGTCATTGAGGCCCATCTGCAGTATAACTAGCCCAGTTGAATTAGAGAGGGAAGTAAATTTTCCTCAGCTAAACACTTGCTAATGTCAGATATCAATCTTTCATTGCGTTATAGACAGTTATCATTCAACAGACTGCTTATCATTCAACATTCTGCTTCAGAGAATGGAAGCAGAAGAATGAGCACAGCAATATATGAGAATCTGGGGGGAATTGAAAAAAATAAAATAAACAAAAGCATTTGAACCAGATTCAGAAGAGTTCTAAATGCAGTACTGATATAGTGCTTTCAGGTTATGGTTGCTATGGGTGACCCAGAAATGAAACCAATCATGGCACTGTAATTTAAAACTAAAACAGCTGGCAAAATCTTTCCTCTCAGAGCATGTTGTCTCCAAAGCAAATGAAAAGATTGGGAGACTTTTCATTTACTTCTGAGACAACATGGACTGCTTGAGCTAAAGAATGTATTAATGTTTCCACCATAGCTTTCTATTACATGTCAGGAACTCCATTCCAGAATATCACAGGAGAAGTGATGAAAAAAGACAGGTGATAGAATGAAATGGTTGGGCCTAACACAAAATAATCAAGCCATCTTTATATTTCCTCCTTACATTATAATAAGAATCCTGATTACAGTCAACAGCTTTTGGTGTTTTACCTAACTATGCTGGCAGGTTGAAAACACATGTTTGTCACATGATTGTCTTACAAACTTTCATATCAACACATGAAGAACATGTTGTGATGAAACGTACCAATCAGTTGCTAAGCAGCAAGTTTACATTGTGGACAGGACTGCTACAAGAAGCAAGATTGTTTCATCTCTGGAAAGCCCTCTGCTTTCAAACTGGATCTTGGCAAATATGTGAGGGTTTTTTAAAGTCTATCTCAAGGATCTTAGTTAAGAGGTTAATCAGGATTGTTGAGCCCTGCAGAGCTGATTGTGAGAACCAGGGCAATCCATGTCAAACCCGTCCGGTTAACCAGCATTTAACCAGGATAGATAACCAGGATTCAGTCCTGGTTATCTATCCTGGTTAGATGTTGGCTAACTGGAGTGGTTTGACCAGATTGCCCTGAAAGTTTGCATCCTCACAATCAGCTCTACAGATCTTGCTGGTCTTGATTAACATTTTAATCAGGATCCTTGTGATAGTGAGAATGCAACCAGTGTAATATTCTGCAGAGATATGAGAGTCTTTTCATTTCATAGTATCTCACTTTAGCTTAAGAAGTGGTAGGGTTGGTTCAGAAATTTCTCTCCAGAACAGTTCCAAAGAGAAATTCAGGGTTCCTCCCAAGGAAAAACATCAGACAGTTTTCCTAGAGATTTATCCACATCCTTTGTACCCAGAAAAGGAATAATAGAAATTGGCCACATTCACATGTATGGTGACTGTGGGGCAATATGGTCTCTGCATGATCAATAAGCTATATCAATAGCAACAACAACAACAACAACAACAACAACAATGTATATACCACTTTTCAACAAAAGTTTCCAAAGCGGTTTTCAATGAGGAATAATAAATAAGATGGCTCCCTGTCCCCAAAGGGCTCACAATCTAAAAAGAAACATAAGACAGATACCAGCAACAGTCACTGGAGGTACTGTGCTGGTGGTGGATAGGGCTAGTTACTCCCCCCCCTGCTAAATAAAAAGAATCGCCGTGTTAAAAAGGTGCCTCATTGACCACTTAGCAGGGGTCGATAACGATATAGTATGTTTTGGTTTTGTGATTGCTACCCCTTTTGGGAAACAGATTTCAGGCATAAGTTATTTATCCATCAATCTGTAAAATATGTGGATTTATTCACATGAATCATTTATTTGCAAGTACAGCAGCTATGGGGAATATTATATAGCCTCCATGCTACATGCTATATAGTATAATTTGGACGTAATTGCTGGATTTGTTACTGACATTTTGTTACTAGCTTAGCTGCAGGCTATAGAATAAAACTGTGTGCTATATTATATGCAGTATTTAGAGTGTCAGACTTGGACTGCGAAGAACTGACTTCCAATCCCTGCTTAGCTATGAAATGGGGTGGCAGCAGCTGAATTGGGGTGGGTGGTAATGGGCCATGGGGAAAGTTCCCCCTTGTAGCAATGCTGCTGTGTGGGCGGCAAAGTCAACAATGGAGAGCTCCTTCCATATCCCCTACTCCCTCCCAAATGATTGCACAGCCCATCTGCAGTCCATTATGGGCCTTTCTCTGCATATGGAGAAAGTTCGGAACTTCGAACCAAACCTGGGAAACCGGTTCCATGCACATCCCTACTGGCAAAAGTATTTGCACTCTTGCTGAAGAGCATCTATGCTGTGGGGTGAGTGCACAGCACCTCAGGGGCTATCATTGTGTGCCAACAGGTGCTGGGAATTTTGAAGCCAAGACACACCTACAGAATGTTGCTCTGGATTTCGACCACTGACTCTCAGCTTAACCTACCTCATAGGGTTGTCATTAAGATTACATGGGTAAGAACCTTGTATGGCATCCTGAGCTCCTTGGAAGAAGGGCAGGATAGACATGTAATCACTCACTCACTCACTCACTCACTCACTCACTCAGTGTCTTGGGTAAGAGGTGTGTCTTGACTTTAATAGTGAATGAGAGACTAACACAGACTGCGAATGAATGATAAATGAAGTTGAATGACATGTTTGAATGAAATCTCAAAGATGAAAACTGAAAACAGAAAGTCTCATAGTCTTGATGTTGCTGGACATTGATATATTTAATTCTCTTAAATGTACCTGTCGCTAATCCCATGTGTGGCATCTCTTGAGAGAGTTCCCGAGTGAGCGGCTGATAAGCGGCAGGGATGGGAGGAGAAGCGAGACGCCAGGCTGGCCGGCCATGGAGGAGAAGTAGCGGCTGGCCAGCAGGCCAGCTGTGCAGGGGGAGCAGCGGCTGCCAGACAGGGGAAGTGGCCGCCACCAGACCAGCCAGCCGTGCAGGGGAAGCAGTTGCCACAGGCTGGCAGGAGGCCGGCTGAGGAGAAGCAGTGGCCGGCCAGTGAAGAGAAGCAGCCTGGCTGTGGAGGAGAAGCGGCTGCCTTCAGGCCAGCAGATGGCCAGCAAGGAGAAGTGGCCTGGCTGCAGAGGAGACGCAGCTGCTGCCAGGCCGAGGAGAAGTGGCTTCCGCCAAGCCAGCAAGCAGCCACCGAGAAGAAGCAGTGGCCAGCTGGCAAGGAGAAGCAGCCTGGCCACCGAGGGAGAATGGGCCGAGGGGGGGAGAATAAAATGGGGCTGAAGCGGGGGAGAAATAAATGAAGATGGGAGAGGAGAGACAAGGAGAATCAGGGGCACAGATGCTCTGCGCCCGGTGAGCTAGTTTCTAAATATTTCTTGACATCCTTCTCATGCATCCTTTGAATTGGCTGATAGCAAGAACTCTGTGAAGCTTGTAAACAATACCTGGACTTGTTTCTAGGGATGTGAAGAACCGGTACGGTGGTCTGTGGTCCAGCGGTTCGATCCAGGGGTTCGTGAGTTCATGATCAAACTGACCTCCCCTCCCTGGTTCCATCCAGACAGGAACCAAACAACTGGTCCGGTCCAGCAGGTCTGTGAACTTTTTTTATTTTTATTTTAAATTAAAAGTAAGAACCTGTAGCCCCTTCAGGGGGCTTGTTGTAGCCGCGCGGGGGTGGGGGTGGGGGTGGGGGTGGGGGGTCCATGAGGGTTCCCTCTCCCCCCGCTGGCCTCCCTCATCACCACTGCGGCTGGGTCAATGTAGCCTTTTTGGCCCTTTCGGGCCTCCGTAAAGGCGAGCGGCTGCCATTTTGGCCACCACCATGCATGTGCAAATGTGAGGGCATTTGCGCATGTGTGGCGGCGACCAAAATGGTGGCCGCTCACCTTTATGGAGGCCCGAAAGGGCCAAAAAGGCTACATTGACCCGGCTGCAACGGTGATGAGGCAGGCCAGCGGGGGGAGAAGGAACCCCCACGGACACCCCCCCTCACAACAAGCCCCTTGAAGGGGCTACAGGTACTTACTTTTAACTTAATTTTTTTTTTAAGTTTGCAGACCGGACCGGGACCAGACCAGAGGGGAGGGGGTTCTCTGGGGGCCGGACCGAACTGGCCCTGTTCCGTTTGAGGCCAGTCTGGCCTGGAACCGAACCGGGCCAGACGGTTCCATGCACACCCCTACTTGCTTCTAGTTTTCTTTCCTTTAAGCCATTATCACAAGGGGGAAATCATGTAAGAAGTAGTGATGCTCTATGGGACTAAAAACGTGCAGGTTTTTAAGGGCTAATAAAAGGTTTAGTGACCAATGACCATGCATTTCCCAGAAAGGGCTTCTTGGCTGCTTCTCAGAAGTGCTGATGTTCCTTGAGATGCCGCTGCAAGGGGGATGATTGTAATGAAATAGCAATGAATAAAATCCACAGAGGCACTTTAAATTTTCTGCTAGGTTTTCAGCTGGAGCTAAGCCCATCTCATTGTTGTGCATTTTCCCTAAAGTGCAGAAGTTGCCCTACAATTCATCTTCATTAGATGCATGATTTTGCCTAGATTGCCGCAAATACAGCTTGACAAACTATAGAATGTTAAGATTCCGGTCAAAAAGTTACTCCTCTAAGCCAGACCAATGGCTTTTGAGTGTAGGGAAGGACCAGAAACCAGAAAAAACTGTGGAACCTGGCAGTCAAAGAGAAGATAGCACTGCAGTCTTATGGGGCTATTCACACCACCGCAGAGTCAACCTACCTTCCCCCAGACAACTGCTCCGAGCCCCTGTGGTACACAAGCTGTGCACCCACACAACCAGCACTGCTGGGAGAAGTGCAGATGACTATCAGCACTGCTCCCAGCAGTGCTAATAAGAAGAGGCCAGGACTCATTGTTGCGGCCCCTGAGAATCCCGCAGTGCACCATGTGCTGAATGCAGTACACTGGGGGATTCCCCCAGGGGACAGGAGCTCTAGGCACTCATCTCTGTGTCAGCGTGAGCTGCAAGCAGATCACTCCAACACATGATCTTGAGAGCCAATTGCACCCTTAACCTCAGCTAAGAGCTGAGCTTCACTGCTGGGTTTAGCACCGCAGCACGGCTGGGATCCATGCAGATCTAGGGGGTTCTCGCGGGCAGCCAAGCACAAGCTTGGGTCCTTGCGAGAACAGCCTCGATATCTATTCCTGAAAGAGCTGGAAATGTTATGATTCTTATGGATGAATATCCAGAGCACCTGCAGGTGAGAGGGCGGTACTTGCAGACTAACCTGCAAGATCCATTGGTTTCTGAAGAAAAACATTCTGAAGAAAAAACAACAACTCCAAGGTGGGGCAAACTCCCCCAAATTGCCCTATTGTTACTCAATGGAGCAGAATATTTGTGGACTCCCAGGGTACTTAGCAGACAACCAGATGGGCAGAGCTAATGGAACTCAGTGGCAATTTGTAGGGAAGGAGGGCTTGCTTGAATAAAAAGAATGGGAGATTTATCAGCTTGATGAACACTCCCTCAAGGCAGTCACAAACTCTTCTGCAGAGAAAAGGAGTCTAAAACTCTTTAGTGTTCTAACCAGCCATTTAACATCTTTGTGTTTCTGAAGGGGAAGGGGGTTGACATTTTTAAGTTCTTGGTGTGGGGGATTAGCCTCCGCCACCAAATAACACTAAAACACCTGCATGTGTATGAACTATCTAAGAATGGAGGGGCACACTGAATCTGTTAATCTGTTGATCGTTGTATGTGCACACACATCACACAGTCACACAATGAACTTGCAAGATTTACCTCTTATTCCCACACCAGGGATTTTCTCAACATTTTCTTGCAGATCCATGTTTTTTATTTAAATATTAGCTATAATCAATAAGATAGCAGAAAGTATGTTTTCGTCGTAGCTCCAACTTCCAGGGTGTACTGCTGTGACTGCTGTTTCTTCTCAACTTTAATAAGAATATGGTGTGGAATGTTCCCTCTGCTAATATTTTCATGACAGATAAGGAGAAGGTAGAGCTCTCTGTTAATAATCTTGTAACCTGATGCATGGTTTGTGAAGGATCAAACCATGCATTGGATTATTAGAGAAGACCTGCTGGTTTTTGAGGGGAAATAGCTAAACTATACACATCATTATATTCTTTTTAACTTTGCTTCACCATTGTTCCTAGACTATATAACACGTACCAAAGCAAATGTCTTGCATCTCTTATTTCCATGATTTCTTTTTTAAACATGTCATTTTGATATTGAAAATGCAGACAAGAATTTTAAAAATTACCGTAATACAGGGGTTCTCAAAGTGGGAGTCTGGACCCACAGGGGGCTGCCAGCAATGAGAGCCAGCATCACCATGGGTTAGAGGGTTGTATTAGGACCAGGGAGATCAGAGCTCAAATCCCCACTCAGCCATGACATTCAGTAGGTGACTCTGGGTCTATTACTAAACTCTCAGCCTAACCTATCACACAGGGGTGTTGTGAGGATAACCATAACCATCTACACTGCTCTGGGCTCCTTGGAGAACCAGTGGGATATAAATGTAAAAATAAATTTAAAAATAAATAAAACTTGACAGGGGGTCTCAAAAGGAAGGGCTTTAACCATTGGCTGAAGGAGCAGTGTAGCTGTGCCTGCCTTTGATGGGCTGGAAGGGAGTTCAATTTCAGGAAACAAGCGAGAGCTCATCTCATTGGAGAGAATTATTTCCTGGCCCGTCAGCAAAAGAAGTAGTGCTGCTTTGCAGGATCTGGGAGGCTGTTGATTCCTGCTACCTCCTTAACTGCAGGTACGCTATCTTAGAGACATCGCAGAGGGCAGGCAGAGCACCAGCACTTCTTGCCACTTCAGGAGAGCTTGTCTTCTCAGTAGATGAATTTCATAATCCATGCTGTTACTGTCACCCTTATCGACAGCAATGGTAGAGAAGGGTACAGATGTCTATCTAGAAGTGGTTAGTAGTGAATCCCCCTCCCCTCTCCTTTAAGTGACATTGGAGCATGCTCAGTAGGCTTTCAGAAATTTCTGGGAGCTTGCTTCAGTAGCAAGCAAGAGACCTGCTCCAACCCAAAAGCAAAGGAAGCCTCTTTTTAAATGAACCTGCCTTTATTTATTTGCAGGTATGTAAAAAATGTTTTACATAAAAGGACACCTCAGCAACAGTGTCTCTTTAGTCAGTAGGGAGGAAAAGAGTTCTTTCTTAGGAGAGCTCTCCCAAGAGCTTGCTTCATCACAATCCATGATGACATCAAAATTGTTAATGTCAAAGAGAACTGCATAACTTAAAATAGCCAGCACAGACCATTGTCAGTAAGAATGTGCACAAATCGGTTTTTTTGATTTGATATGTACCCAAATTGAATCACCCCTGATTTGTTTGGGGTCCAAATCTCCCCACTCCCAAATCACCCCAGATTCGAATTGTACCCAAATTTTCTGAATCAATCTGGGGCAAAAAAAAAAGGAGGTTCCAGGGCAAAAGAGTGGCATGGGTGGTATTGCCCAATGGGTGGAAGCTACAACTCAAATTTTAAAGAAATTGGGCAAAGGGGTGGTGTTTTTTAAAAAATTGAAGTTGGTGCATCTTTAAGTTTCCCCCCATAGGGAATAATGGGGATTTCATCAGCCTTCGTTATAACTCCCTGGTGGGGGCACCAGGGTGGCCCAGAGCAGGTTGTGGTGGGTGGTAGTGCCCAATGGGTGCAAGGAAGCTACCACCCATATTTCAAAGAAATTGGGCAAAGGGGCATTTCAATTTTTTTTTAAGTTGGCATGTCTTTGTGGCAGATTCGGGGCATAAAAGGGTTTTAGGGGCAGAAGAGGGAGTCAGGTGGTAGTGCCCCAATGGCTGCTCATCTGTGGGGACTTCATCAAATTTGACTTAATCAAATTTTGTTCATAATTCTTCAGGTGACAGATGACAGAGCCTACATACCATATGACAAATGACAGAGCCTACATATCATAATGACTCTGAATTTAAGATGAACCCCTTAAAAAGTAGAGGTTAAACACAGGTTACTTGAATGGAACATGACTCTGAATCAGTACGATCTCCTGATTTCTCATATCAAAAAACTTGGGGGAACCCCCAGTTCTCGATGCAGGTAAATAGAGTATCTAAATTCCATGCGTGTGTTGACTTTGTGCACTTTAGGATGAATACATGTAGGCCATAGATGTGGTCAGTGAGGAGAAATCTAACTCATGTCTCCATACAGTCATTCATCCTGGACTAGAATGTGAACGTTTCCCCAAAATGCATTGTTTTGAACTTAACATCACAATTGAATTCTATATGTTATTGTATCAACCAAAGTTAAATTTACTCTTTGAGTACCACATGCTCATTACTGGACATAACTATCTTGAATATTTTTATATTGTCCAGCAATGTTTCCACTTCATGGTTCTCAAATTACTAAGCTAAATCTGGCAACAGTGAGGTTGTTCACATGACCAAACATGCTGGCGGGAAGGCACATGAGATCACATGAGATCACTCGTGTGTTCAGGCTCTGCTGCTTGTGTGGCACAGGAGCCATGCTTCAGCAAGTGGCAGAGCAGAGAGCCAGAGGAGGAAATCCTCTGTTATCCCTCAATGCACAGCGCCAGGATCATGGTGCATTGAGGGATCCTCCTCCAGCTGGCCACTCTAGCCACCTGGCTCTGTGTGTGCGCAGGCTGCCTGAAGCCCCTCCCCCGCCATGACCACAGCGCCAGGGTTAAGGGTGTGCTCATGCCCTTAACCCTGGCTAAATGCCGGGTTAGAAAGTCATGTTAGGTGAGGCAGAAGCCCTCCGCACGAGCAGCCTAACCCAGGCTGGACTGCCCTAGCCTGGGTTAGGCTGCTTGTGAGAACAGCCTCAGTATGTGCAAACCTCATTCTCATCAAGTATATAAATCCTTTGAGGTAGAGATGGGAATCTAAGCAACTCAGCCTTACCATGAGTCCTAATAGTAGAAAATGGAGGAGAAAAAATACATGTTTAAACTTATGAGGTTTCTGATAAGTTACCAGAAATGCCTACACACAAGAATGGGAGAGAGGAAGGATTTAAAGTCTCTTTCCCCTAATGCAGTAGATACAAAGAGGATGATATAACACATTGAGTTGGGGGGATTTCAGACATTTTGAAAGTGGTGATATTCTACACAGCTACTGTGCCCCCGGAGAGCACACTGGCAAGCCCCGGCCTCATAATGAAGTATGCTGAAAACATGGCATCCACAACACAAACTCTGAGAATCTTCTCTGTTATTAGAATGTACATGGAGAGGTCATCTCTGTGAATTGAATGCTGGGGCACCCCAGGATTCTAAATCGCTCCAGTGTTTGTTTCTTTAGACAAATGCTGTAATCATGAAGAGCAGGAAGGGCTTGAAGAGCATGGTGATGTGGGGGCAGGGTTTACAGCTGCATTCTTGTGGATTCTGTTCTCAGATACAGTGTCCATAAGCAGAAGAGGGCCTGATCAGGCTAAAGTGATTGCAAATTCAAAGGAAGCAAAGATGGATGAAGCTGAAGGAGAAGAACGGGGAGTGATACCAGGATACAAGGAGAGAGCAGGAAGGTGGTTGCTCTTATCATTTGTGTCAAGATTAATGTTAATTATTGTTACTGGTTGCTGGATTTTTTTTTGTCATTATGGGCCAATATGAATTCAGTCAAATCCATGAAGAAGTTTCATATATGTTAAAAATAATAAATAGATTTAAGAAGAAATCTAAGCTTTCTCACTAGGCAACTGAAAAATACATCAGCAATGCTGATTATCATTTCTGTACTTAAAAGCATAACACTGATCTAATGTCATGTATTCTCTGATGCCTGTCCTTTTACATCCAAATGCTGAGTGTCTTAAGAGCGTATTATGTATGCATGTATGCATGTACGTATTTATTTGATTTCTATACCACCCTTTCAAATATGGCTCATGGCGGCGGTTTACATTAGAACAAAAACTATTAAAATTAGTTTCATATTTTAGAACAGCCCATCAGTGGTTCCTCTAATTTTTTTCATCTCTTTGCAGAATGAGTTTTGTTCTGGGAGGCAGTATCAAGGCAGTGTGTGTGCACCTGCATTCAGAATGGGGCCTTCCTGATTCAACCTGAGTCAGTGGGATCTAAAATGAACTGAGCAGACATCCAAAAACTTGTGAGCGCGTGCACATGCGCATGCCTTAGAGGGAACAGTGTTGCCCATCCTGAGCATACATTTAAGGTCCTTCTCCAAATGAGGCTGCTGTGTTTTCCCCTTACAATGATAACACTTCTCAGATTATCAAAAGTTATGTGATCTGAAATGTTGCAGAGAATTGCTTAGCACAAGTTTACAGCTGATATGTATTTATTTTTACATATATATCTCACTCTTCCTCCAAGGAGCCCAGAGTAGTGTGTAAATGGTTATGTTTATTCTCACAACAATCCTGTGAGGTAGGTTAGTTTGAGAGATAAGTGATTGGCCCAGAGTCACCCACGGAGTTTCATGGCTGAATGGGGATTTAAACTTGGGTTTCCCCTGTCCTAGTCTACAGTCTCACCACTAAACAACACTGGCTCTCATATAATGCTCACTGTTGTAGTCTGTATTTTAAAGTATTCTTTAACACAATTATTTTTTCTCCTTTGTTCCTTAAAGGAAGAGACAGTTTCGTTCATCTCCTTTGCAAGAGGGGAGGCAAATGCACTGTTACCACCTATCTTCATTCTGCATTACTGCCTATCTGACAAGTTCCTTTGGGGGACAGAGAAGAGGCCGACTGTTTAGGAGTCCAGCCCATGAAATGCACGCTAGTGTCAGATATTAACAGTGAATTAAAATCACAGGTAAAAATAGTGACACTGGCATATTCCTGTCACTGATCTTGACAGGAAATTTATTTTGCTGTAGCTGAGAAGTAATTAACCTCCACTGTGAGAGAATTCTATTACTAGCAGCTATTCTGCCATGCAAAGTGCACTACATGGAAATGTTACAGATCATCAAGCAGAAAAGGCAGATTTGTCTGCATTTTAAATGAAAGTTCCAGTCCTCCCTTGCATGCTCCCCTCCCCTCTTTCTCCCAGTCTTCACTGAAGCCAGAAATTGAAGCACACATGGGGAAGAGAAAATAGGATCAAGCAGAATGGGGGTCTCATAACGTTTTGGTAGGAGTTCATTTTGTGAACACTTGCACATCCAGAAGTGTATGCATGTCGTTTATCAACAACGTGTTCTTTTATTAAAGAAAGCCTGTGATGATCTAGAATGACATTCAACCATGAATAGTTTCATTGCAGGCATATAAGAAAAGGTCAGCCTTGCAGCTGATGGCTTCTCGTCTATGACGCTTCCGCTGTTTCAGTGAGTGGAAAATGTACGCTCACCCAATTGTGAAAATATATACAAACTTGATAGAAAAATAATGCCTAAATTTCACAACTGTGGCTATCTCCAGAGCCTTCTAGCTTAGACTCAGCGCAGAGGTTATTACGCTTTGTAACCTGGGATGGCAAGAGAGAAAAGGAGCTAGTCAACTGGCATCGAAGAGCCAGACCCTTCTTAGCTGTTACAATGACTGTGTTTCAAGGAGAGTAAAAATTGACACTGAATTCTTCGGCAGCAGAAAAATGAGGGGGAGACTTCACTAAAACGAGGGGGGACGACTTCTCAAATGCTCGGGGTGAGGATCTGAACTTCTGGTTACAGGATGGTTACATGGAAGACAAAATTCTCTTTTGACTGTCACAGAGATCTGTCTGGTTTGGCAGTGTACTAGGGCTCTGTCATCAACTGATAGTGTTGGGTTGGTTGACTCTGAAAGCCGAAAGAGCAATGACCCTCCCGAAAATTACAAGGGATGTAAATGTGGAGAATTACAGCCTCATGCCTCCGTGCCTTTCAGCCAGGTTTTGTGAGCGACAGCTTTGCATTAGCAGTGTGATGTCCTCCTCCTTCTCAGGAAGAGGTGGCTGATGGTGTGTTGCAGATCTGAAATGACTTCAGCTTAATGAAGGACTATAGGGAAAAGAAATCTGCATTTTAAAGTGACAGTGCACTCTAGGACTCCCAATTGCTATTATTCATGAGGAATGTTTAAGACCTTTCTAATAGGGGTTTCTGAATCATATTCCATTTAAGAGAGATTTTCATTTCTTTCTGCTGGGGAAAAAAGTTTCTGAGAACAAATAATTGAAGTTTACAATGTACCACCAAGGAACCTATTCAAAAGGCTTTTATTCTCTTTTTACAAACCCTCTGTGCTCAAAAGTCAGAAAATGTGTGTACTAAAAATGAGTAATGGGCCATAATTGGCCATCCTAATGCGTTCTATGCTAAAAACACCTCCAATCCACCCCCAAGCAAAATCTCATGTAAACAGTTTGCCTCAGAGACACATAAACAAAATAAGCAAACAAAAAGCCTGCTAAGACGGCACACTCGAGGAATCTGCGAGATCTGACACCACTCGATTTAGAAGGCAGGATGAACTTTGTGCCTACAACATGAATCACTCAGATTAGGGTAGCCAATCAGGGACTTGCATAGAGGATATGCAACTAGTTTGGGGACCAGATGACTCCCCCCACTCCCGTGCCCATTAGGAGGAATAGAGACTATTTGGGGGAACAAGAAACATGTGTTGTGGTGTCCGAAGTTCTGGGGAGCAGCTGGAAAATTTTGTTCACTCAGAACTCTTTGCTCTCATGAGCAACTTCCTCTGTCTCCTTCCCCTTCCTACTGATCATCCATCCAATGGGGAAGCCAGAGTGGAGGTTCTGCTTCAGTGACAGGTGTCAGAGCCATATGATTCCAGAGTATGGCCTGGCAGGTGCAGCTTCCTTCCTTCATGTAGTGGTGGTGGCAGTGAGCAGTTAGCTAACTAACTTTACTCATTTAGCAGCTACCCCTGCTAACTGAATAAAAAGGCACCTTTCAAAGTATTGCATTTCTTCTGTTTATCATGGGGAGAGCAACTGGCTCTATCCAACCCCAGCACAATATTCCTTTAATGGCTGATGCTGGTGTTACCTTGCATTTCTGTTTAGATTGTGAACCCTTTGGGGACAAGGGGCTATGCTATTATTTATTTTTGTTGAAATGCAAAAAAAGGGGGAAATAGTGCATGCACCATTGTGCCAGCATGCAAAGAGACTGGCTCAGTAACTAGCTGGCTGCCCTGCCTTGAACCAAGAAGTGAAGTTGCTGAGCTGGTTTGGGAGAGCAGGCTGGGTGATTCGTGGAGGAGGAGGACAGAGTATGTGTGGTAAACCTAACCATGAGATAGATTTACAGTTAAGAAGCAGAGGTCTTGAGAACTCAGCACCTAGACAGCAGACATGCAGATCATCAGGTCATCAGCTACACAGTGGTGAGTTGTATTTATTCTCAAATGATCAAATTGTTATCAAAATATGCATATATATTACCAATAAACAAATGCAAATGTTATGTAAAGTGGATACCTTTTGGGAGACTTTTTTGGTGAAAAGTGTCCATTTCCACTTTTTTTGGTGATGGATATTGACTTTTTTCACCATCTGGACCCTGGGAACCCTATTTGAGGTTAATGTTGGGAATTCTCTCTAGTAAGAGAATCCCTTTTTCATTATAGCAGAGTGCTCAGAGGCACAACATAGTGCAATTTGGTTAGGTATGCTGAGAGTAAAGTAACTTGGAGCCAGTTCATAGTTTCAAATCAATATATATGTTATTTATTAGAGAACTCCATTCTAGACAGGAAAGTGAGGAGTCAGGATCTCTAATCTATCTAGCTAGGTGGATGCAGATGGATTCTGCATCTTCTCTGCACACATGGTACAGGGGAGAGGAGCTTGCATGTTGCAAGGTAGAAGGAACAGGAAGAGAAGAGGGAGAGGAAGTGCAAAGCAGGAAGGAAGGAAGTTAGTCCCTGAGAATAGGGATGTGCATAAAACCGGTTCTCCCGGTTCGGTTCGGGTCCGAACCGGGTCCGGACCGGACCGGGGTGGTTCGGTTTTGGTTTTGCCAGACCACCCCCCCGGTCCGGTTCGGTTTCGAACCGGTTCGGATCCGAACCGAACCGGTTCGGATCACAAAAAGTGGCTGGTTTTGAAGGGGACATTGTGTTCTACCTGCCACCCAAATTTCAAGTCGATTGGACCTTCCTCTGATTTTTTACAAATTTTTTTCAAAAAATAAATTTTTGCCCATAACTCACAATGTGGAGCCCTTAGGGGCAAAAAAGCTGGGGTGGGTGGTAGCCACCCATGGGTGTCCTCCACCCCAAAAATCCCAAGGCAATTGGTGGCTCCTAGTATTATTGGTGAATTTCTGAAGAAAAATTTTTTTTCCATTGGCTAGAATGGGGGTTCGGGTCTGCCCCAGACCCACCTCTGTGGGGTGGCAGCACCCCCAAAGTGGGTCCGGGGCCATGGCAAAAATGCCCTCAGTCCCTCCCAGCAATCCCCGTAGAGATAGGAGTGATGGTTCTGTTGTTTTTCTGAGGTATTCTGAGTGTAGATTCTATGATAGCTTATGAGATTTCCAATGAGACACCATGAATCCACTCTCATTTGCTATCACAGAATCCACACTCACTCAGAACACCTCAGAAAAACAACAGAACCATCACTCCTATCTCTACGGGGATTGCTGGGAGGGACTGAGGGCATTTTTGCCATGGCCCCGGACCCACTTTGGGGGTGCTGCCACCCCACAGAGGCGGGTCTGGGGCAGCCCCGAACCCCCATTCTAGCCAATGGAAAAAAAATTTTTCTTCAGAAATTCACCAATAATACTAGGAGCAACCCAACAATTGCCACCCCATCTTTTTGGCGCCTCTCTCTGGGCGCCCTAACACGTAACACCTAGTCAGTCCATCTTAATGCCTACCTACTACCACCACTCCTATCCAAGCAAGTAAGAGGAGGACACTCAGAGAGACAACACCCACTCTCTGATCTAACAAAAAGGCCACAGCTGTGCTGCCTGCCAGCACAGCAGCAGCAGCGGAGCAGCACACTAAGCACAAGAGCAGCACACACAGAGAAGAAGCAGGAGGCGGAGCAGCAGAGCAGCAGACCTGCTGCTCCGCATGATGGGTGACGTGATGCCCAAAGGAACCACCGCCTCACTCAGTGCCTGCCACTGACTAGGCCCGACAGACAGAAGCCAGCCAACCTGCTCTGCTCTGCTCTGATGCTCCCCATGGATGATGCACACACACCCTACATCTGCATCCCAATGACCAGACCAGACCAGACCAAGTGCGCAGAGTCAGCACAGGCCAGCAGCCACCAGCCCAGCAACAACAACAGCTACTACTGCTACCACCACAGCCAGTGTTGCCGCTACAATAACATTCCCAGTCCAGTCACGCGCGCCACAGCCTGAGCCTAGCACACAGCCAACAGCTGCTGCCAGCCAGTGCCTGGCAAGCCCAGCCAACATGAGGAGGAGAGAGCTAACAAGTAGACGGCGCACGCACATCACCAACCCATCACGACGGCGCAACTGCAAGGGGAGAGGGCACAATTACAGGCAGGAGGAGGAGGAGGAGGAGGAGGAGGCGGGCGAGGCAATCCTAGCACAGATTTGAAAGTTTAAAATCCACCAGGACATCTTCTAGAATCTAGACTTCTGTTTTTTCTACCACCAGCTGTAGTGTCTAGTTAGTCAGTGTGCTGTGCAGCTGAGCTGAGCTGAGCTGAGCTGCATGTGAGGAAGGGTGACTGTAGCTAGTTCTTTAGTTTCAGCAGACTGAGCATTGAGCATGGGCAGTGGCCTTGGGAAGCAACACAATTACACGACACTCACCTGCTGCTGCTGGTTCTAGAAGTTGCCTCTTCTCGTCTTCACCTCTTCGTGTGTGTGTGTGTGTGTGTGTGTGCAGTGAGTGCATGCCTTTTGCCTTGCTGGAAAGAAATGCTTCTCTGGTCCACCACCACATATCTGCTCAAGGACACAGAGGCCCAAGGCAGAGGTGGTGGCACCAGTGTGAGTGCATGTGTGCTGGTGGTGTTTGCCACCACAGGTGTTTTGTGTGTGTATGTGTGCGCTGCTAGCTAGGAGGGGGGAGGGAGGCAGGGAGGGAGGCTGGGAGGCAGGGGGGAGGAAAGGGGAGGGGGAGAGGGATGTAGAGGGGATTGAAGGGGGGAGGGTCCGGCTCAGAGTTGGTCAGCCACATATTTGTGCACACACGTGCTCACGTGTGTGCTTCGGTGGGAGAGACCAGACTCTCATCATCTGCCAGACCGGGGTTGGGGGCAGTTGAGGCGGTGGTGGGCTGGAAGGGAGGGAGGATGGAAGGTGGTGAAGAGGAAGGGGAGAGGATGAGAGGGGAAGGATGGAGGGAGTTGGAGGGGGGAGGAAAAAAACATGTAGACAGACACACACCACACTACACACAGAAAGCATCCACACACAGAGACAGTGCTAGGCATCCATTCACACAGACAGACAGACAGACAGACACACAACAGGAAGAGACAGACTGAGCCTGCACCACACACACACACACACACAGACCCAATTCCCCCCCTGCACAGTTATCAATCAATATGTTGTGTTGGCAGCCAGTTCATTGCTATTCTGATGGTTTTGGGTTTTTTGCCATCAGCCAACATCAACAGTGACCACAATCAAGATGAACATAAGATGATAATAATTCATTCGTTTCATTTCAAAAAATCACCCAATCATTTTCTCCATGTAAACCAAGCCCCCCACACATGATTTCTGGTGACATTTTCAATAAAATCAATTCATTTGGCATTCATCATTTTGTTCTCCCTTTGTCACCTTTTTTTCTTTCTTTTGCATAATTTTGAGGCTTGATTTTGACATGGGGTTTTTAAAGAAAAAATTATTTACATGTTTATTTACATACAGTATTTACATATCTACACTGCATTTTTGAACGTATACCCGCCGCTGCCGCTAAGTCTAGTACTCCGTGGGCTGTGCTACTTTGGGGGGGTGTGCCGTGCCCACGCCAGGTCCCCAAATGCTGACAGGTGGATAGATAAAGGGCCTGTGCTGGTCAGCATTGGGTTTCTTTTTAGGTGGGCGTGGGCATTGTAAACATCTGGCCAGTCGCAGCACTACAACTACTACTACAACTGCATCTCTGTGTGGGCACACTACACGCTGCGACTGGCTGGCACGGCTCAGCATCTGTCACGTCAGCTCAGCTAGAGGTGGAAGGGGGGAGGGTAGGGATAAGCAGAGGTCGAGCCAGGCAGGTGACCAACCATGGGGCAACCCACGGTAATCACTCGCCCGTCTCAAACTCAAGCTTGGGGTAGCCCAACAAGGGGAGGTTCACCTTAAGGAAGACCAGCTGCTCCACCAGACCAGGGTCCAAGCGGGAGCGAGAGGGTGTCACCACGTCCCCGGCACGTGAAAACACCCGCTCGCTCTGGACACTGGTTGGGGGGCAGGAGAGGAGGCGCACAGCCACCACCGCCAGGTCCGGCCAGACTTGGCGGCGGCTCGCCCAGAACTGTGCGCAGTCCACGCCGTCTCCCTCCACAGGCTCCTCCAAGTACTGCGCAACGCATTGCTCAGCACTGGAGGGGGGCCTGGCAGGTCGAGCCTCCCGCATACCAGGCATGGCGCCATAGCAGAACCGCTGAAACCACTGGGCGGATCTCGAGTCGGTAGCAAATGGCTGCTGCGATGGCGCCGCCTGGGATGCCGCGCTGCTGGACTGGGAAGAGGGAGGGGAAGGGGAAGCTGACGCCGGCTGGCCGCCCATGCTGCTGCTGGGTGCGGGTTGGGCCGCGAGGGCTGCCCCCGCACCACTACCAACACCCTGGTCTCTGCGGGCCCTAGCGGCCTCCTCCTCCCTAACCTTCTCGACCAGGATGCCCTTCCACCTGGGCAAGTCGTCGGCACTCACGGCATTGCCCTTGAGGGCTGGGTGACAGAGACAAGCGAGGACATACTCCTCCCTGTCTCCCAGCACATCAACGAGCCGCTTGTCAACCCCAGACCTCAGCCTCCCAGCCAGAGCACGACCCTCTGGCGTGGTCAGAGAGATATGGAGTCCACCCATCAGCTTCTCGAGACCAACAGCTGTGGGCAGCGCCTGGCTCAAGGGAGTGGTGTCGCCACACAAGCCCTTCGTGGCAAGCTGGAAGGGCTCGAGTGCCGACACCGCCTCGGACATCTGCTTCCACTCTGCGTTCGAGAAGTCGCAGACATCCAAGGACTCGTCCCTCGCCAGGGCGACAAGGGCTCTCTCCTGCTCCAACAGGCGCTGGAACAGGAGGAAGGTGGAGTTCCACCGCGTCTCCACATCCGTAGGGATGAGATGGCGAGGAAGGCCAAGGTCATCCTGCTTCTGGCGAAGCAGTCTCCTGGACTTCTCGCTGCGGTGGAAGTGGGCGGCCAGCTTGCGGGACTTATCCACAAGCGTGGCCGTGGCAGCAACAGCACCTGCGATGGGGCGGGCCCCCTTCTCCTGGGACGCCCTCAGCTCCTTAAGGCCAAGGGCGTCCCTGACGGTCAGATGGAGCGTGTGTGCCATACACCGTATGTTCACACAGTCCATGACTGTCTCGACAGCGGCGGTAACGTTGGCTCCATTGTCGGTGACAATGAAGCCGCGGGAGAGGTGTGGACACCCGCCAATCCACTCCTCTATCTGGCGGTCGAGTACGGCCGCCACCTCCTCCGCGGTGTGCCTCGTGTCCATCGTCTCCACGTGCAGGACGGCCCACCTGTGCCGTAGTGCATCGGGAGCCGCGCCGGACCCGGAAGCATCGCCCGCGGAGGTCCCCTCACTCTCCGGTCCCCACCAGTGGGCAGTGAGGGCCAGGAAAGAAGCGTGCATCCCACTGACACTGGTCCAGAGGTCAGTCGTGAAATGCACGCTTGTCCCGGCCGGAGCTGCACGCAGCTCGGCCGACACGAGCTCCCTGCACCGGCGGTACAGGGAGGGGACCACGTTCCGGCTGAACGTCGTCCTTGAGGGGATGACGTATTCGGGAGCCAGGTATTGGAGAATACGGCGGAAGCCGTTGTTCTCGACCACCTGAAACGGCTGGTCATCGGTGGAAATCATCTCCCCTATGAGGCGGGTGAGGTGATGATGGTCCACGCGAACAATACGCTGGCTGCCCGAGGACTGCGTCCACCGCTGGACGGGCAGTGTAGCCTGCCTGCTGGCTGGCACACTGCCGCTGCCCGCCCTAGTGGCAGATGCACAAGGCGCACTAGCGCTGCCAGCCTGTCCCCTGAGACCTGGGTGGTGACGCTCTAGGTGTCTCCACATAGGCGTCGTACCCAGGTGCGCAGGGTCCCTTCCACGGCTGACAAGCATCCTGCAGTGGACACAGCGGGCGTGGAATGGGTCATCTTGAGGAACCTCAAAATGCACCCATGCACCACTGCCCTTGGCCTCCTGCGCCCTGGGCGCCGTCCTAGGCCGTTTCTCGCAGGGTGGCTGCAGTCCTAGGGGGGGGGCGGCCGCCGCTGCCTGCCCACTGCTGCCACCCAACCCGCCCCTTCCGCCCTCCACAGCGGAGGAAGGGCCCGGCTCAACTGGCATCGGAGAGGCAGGCCTCTCCTCCACCACCTCGCCAGACCGCTCCCCACCAGAGTGTCGGGCTTCACGAGGGGGGGCCCCACTGAGCGGCGAAAGGATAGGGGGAAGGGGCCCCAGAGGGAGGGAGAACCTGGCTGCATCGCTGCCAGCCGCACGGTCCTCACCGCCCTCTACCTGCTCTTCCAACTCCACAGTCTCCTCCACCTCAACAACTGGCGGTAGCTCAGCAGCACCTGGTGCCGCCGGCGAGGAGGGACCCGCCACAGCCCTAACGGTGCCTCTGCCTCTGCCGCGATTGGCGGCAGCAGGCGTGGGGAACTGAATCCTGCGCACCAAAGATGGGGCCGGAGCAAAGAATTCTCCAATGGGGAGAACTGGGGTGTCCTCAGGCTCCCCGCGTCCTCTCCCTCCCCGTGCCGCAGGCGCACCCCGCACCTGGCCTCTCCCACCTCTGCCTGCCAGCCTTGAGCGAGCCCTGCCCGCCACACGGCGCTCAGACATGCTGCTAGGTCAGAAGGAGGGAGACTTTAGGAGGAAGGCCAGACAGGGTCAAAAAAATAAATTGGAGGGGCTTAGGGGCCAAAAAAAAGGCAGCTGATTTGGAGGCGGCGGGGGGGAAGTTTGTTTTGAAAAAAGGAAGCCAATGGGGGGGAAAGGAAGACTTTTTGATATGGGGGGGGAAGCCAATCGAAGTGAGGGGGAGGGTGTCCTTTTTGAATTTGGGAGTCAACCACCAAGCCAATTGGGGAGATGGGTCTGGGAGGGTTTTTTTTTAGAAAAATAGGGGGTTAAAGGGTGGAACCCCGGTGTGGGAGGGTGGCACGGGCAGTTGGGTGGAGTAGTTGTGGTGTGGGTGGCAAGTTTTTAGCTTTTTTGGGGGGGGGAGTGGATGGGGGGAGGGCACAGCACCTACCGGGGGTGGGGGAGGGATGCAGTCAATGCTTGGGAACCTGCAGATCAAAGGAGGAAACCCTTATTTAGTGAACTGGAACACAAAGTGTGGGTTCTGGGGGGTGGTTCAAACTCAATGCAGCCTATTTAGTGACTCTAAATTGCACACAACCAAAACCAGAACCCAGTCACACCAACACAGAGGTTGAACCCACCCACTCTGTGACTCTGCCTGCCCAATGCCATGGCAAGCAAGCAGCAGCAAACACTTGATGGCAGCCTCATGGATTGAACATCATGATCATCATCATGCGTGTGTATTGGCCCAGCATGTAGTGGCAGCATCAGAGCCCAGCCAGGACCCCACTCAGACTGCCCCAGAGGCAAGGAAGCACTCTGGCATGGCATGGGCCCAGCATGTAGTGGCAGCATCAGAGCCCAGCCAGGACCCCACTCAGACTGCCCCAGAGGCAAGGAAGCACTCTGGCATGGCATGGGCCCAGCATGTAGTGGCAGCATCAGAGACCAGCCAGGACCCCACTCAGACTGCCCCAGAGGCAAGGAAGCACTCTGGCATGGCATGGGCCCAGCAGTGGCAGCATCGCATCAGAACCCTGGACCCCACTCAGACTGCCCCAGAGGCAAGGAAGCACTCTGGAAGGCACCTGTTCAAAAACCACCTGCAAGACGCATGCAATGCAACGCAACACACAGCAGCAATTTCTTTACTGGGCATGGGCATGAAGACACAAGTTTTACAACAGTACATCTCCTCTCCAAGGTTCCCTCCCTCCTCCCCACACCCAAATGCATTTCAGAATAGGGGTGTCCCTATTTAAAACCGCCAGCTAGGGAGAGAAAGGGGCAACAAAAGGTGCACAATCGCACACGCACTAACCCCTCTTCTTCCGGTCCTTCTCCTGCCGCTCACTGCTGGTCACGGATTCGCCGCCGCCAGCCAGCCACCCTGGGCTGAGACACAGCAGGGCGGCCGCACGAGGCACACAGGCAACCGGGGTAGTTCAACAACGATGGAGGGGCAGAAGTGAGGAGACAACACTGTTTGTGTCGCTCAACTCACCCCCAAGCAGAGACAAAATCAACCAAAAACTATAAAAAGAAAAAAAAACCGATGGCAGCCGCCAGGTGGGTAGGCTACTGTGTGTGGCTGCAGCTGTGGGAGAGGAGGTGGAAAGTGAAGGGGAGCAGAGAGAGAAAAGACTAAGAGAGAGAGAAAAGAGAGGGGGGGCAGGGACAAAGAGAAAGAGAGGAGAGAGAGAGAAAAGAAAGAGAGAGAGAGGAGAAAGAGAGATGATAGAGAGAAAGAGGAGAGAGGAGAAGTGCAGCGCAGCAGGGAGGGGGGATTCAGGTGTGGGGGGAGGACACAGCAGTAGCAGCGGTCCAAAGAGGTGGGGGGAGCAGAGAGGGTGTGTGTGGTTGGGGCTAGTGTGTGGCAGGGGGCCTGGGGTAAGTGGAGAGAGTCGGGGGCAAGGAGGAAAAGAGGTGGGGTGGGGGGAGCAGAGAGGGTGTGTGTGGTTGGGGCTAGTGTGTGGCAGGGGGCCTGGGGTAAGTGGAGAGAGTCGGGGGCAAGGAGGAAAAGAGGTGGGGTGGGGGGAGCAGAGAGGGTGTGTGTGGTTGGGGCTAGTGTGTGGCAGGGGGCCTGGGGTAAGTGGAGAGAGTCGGGGGCAAGGAGAAAAAGAGGTGGGGTGGGGGGAGCAGAGAGGGTGTGTGTGGTTGGGGGCTAGTGTGTGGTAGGGGGCCTGGGGTAAGTGGAGAGAGTCAGGGGCAAGGAGGAAAAGAGGTGGGGTGGGGGGAGCAGAGAGGGTGTGTGTGGTTGGGGGCTAGTGTGTGGCAGGGGGCCTGGGGTAAGTGGAGAGAGTCGGGGGCAAGGAGGAAAAGAGGTGGGGTGGGGGGAGCAGAGAGGGTGTGTGTGGTTGGGGGCTAGTGTGTGGCAGGGGGCCTGGGGTAAGTGGAGAGAGTCGGGGGCAAGGAGGAAAAGAGGTGGGGTGGGGGAGCAGAGAGGGTGTGTGTGGTTGGGGCTAGTGTGTGGCAGGGGGCCTGGGGTGAGTGGAGAGAGTCGGGGGCAAGGAGGAAAAGAGGTGGGGTGGGGGGAGCAGAGAGGGTGTGTGTGGTTGGGGGCTAGTCTGTGGCAGGGGGCCTGGGGTAAAAAAAAAAAACAACACCTGGGAACAATGGGCAGAAAGTCTGGGGGGGGGGGGAGAGGAACCAACAACAACCAGCAGGGAGGAATGGGACACACACACAGCAAAACCAGAACCAAAAGAAGCTAATTGATTTCACACAAAAAACCAAAGTAACTAAGACAGGACTCAACAGGCAGCAGCAGCAGCACCAGGGAGGATGGGGAACAACACTCAGTCTGGGTGGGAGGGGGCAGGCAGGGCAGGAGTGGAGGAGGAGGTGGCAGTGGGGGGAGTGGGTTTCTGGAGGGGAGGGAGGGGGGAAGCTAGGAGCAGGACCACAGGGGAACAATCAAATTTGAATCCAAACAATCTATACACAAAGTAAAAAAAAGGAAACCAAAGGGCAGCCAGAAAGTCTCAGGGCGGGGGGGGGGTTTACAACTACCAGGGGGAGGGACTGGGGGAGTGGGTGACACACACAGGGAGCAAAACCAAAACCAGAACCTAATTCCACAAAGAAATCCAAAGAATGCAAGGCTCAACAGGCAGCAGCACAGGAGGGAAACAATCTTATCTGGGTGGGAGGGAGGGAGGGAGGGGGGAAGCTAGGAGCAGGGCCAGAGGGGAACAAATTAACAATCAAAATCAGAACACAAGGAATCAAATTGCAGCAATAATATAAACTAAATCCTCAGAAACACAACTCAGACAGGCAGCCAGCAATAACAATAGCTATTAATTAAAAACCAAAATCAGCAAATATATAAATTTACACAGAAGCAATAATTGAATGCAACTCAAAAAGTGGAACAAAAGTCAGGCAAGGCACAAAAACAGGAAAGCAATGCAGAAGAGGGGGGTGGGGGGGGGGAAGGAGGGAAAGCCAAAACTTTGGAAGAAGGGTTGAGAGAGAAAGGGTGAAGAGAACAGAAAACACACAACAGGAAAAGTTGGAAAAAGTTGAGGGGAAAGTATTAAAGAGGTTTGGACAGAGACAGACAGAGGGCAGATGGACAAGGTGGCACACAACAACACACACAGAGAGCAGAGAGACAGACACACACTAATGTGACACACAGTCAGCAGGGACTCACAGCAGACACCAGCAGCAAAAGAGCAAGCAAGGTCTCAGAGATGATCCCACAACTGCAGCCAAGAGAAGTTTCCAGAGAAGAGGCTTGGGTTTATATAGGTTTGAAATTCCCTCCTTTGGGAGCCCCCACCTTTGCACTCCCCCACGGCCAACAGGGTGCCAGCTCTCAACAGTGCAACAGCCAAGCAGCCTACCAGACCAAAGGACTCATTCTGGCCAATCAAAGGATCAATAGCGCAGCCAATACAATGCCTGAAAATAGCATCACAAAATGGATGCTAGGAGCAAAAGTTTCAGGAATGAGCCACAAAATGGAGGACACACTTCAAACTTTAAAGGGACACTCCAGAGACTCAATTGAACTCCCGAACCGGTTCGGGAAACCCGAGCCGGTTCGGAGCCGAACCGACTCGGATTCGGTCCGGATCGGTCCCAGAAGGGCCCGATTCGGTCCGGGATCGAACCGCCGGATCCGGACCGGTTCGGGACGAACCGATCCGGATCCGGACCGAACCGCACATCACTACCTGAGAATAGCAATCTACATTCCAAAGGGATAGTGTCAGAGCAGTAGAGAAGGGATGACCAGTGTCTTGACCCTCTAGTCCTCTGACTCACTAGTCTGTCCTCCACTGTCTTTGAGACAAGAGACAGCGCAAAGTCCTTCACTTCCAACAGTTAATACCATGAGGAAATTGATATTTAGTCATGCCATTAAAAACCTTCTATCTACAAAAGCAAATACAATGATATTAAAAAAGAAAGCTTTTATCAAATGCAAGTTCTATGTGATAAGCCTCCAAAAACTGGTAAAACCATGTGAGGGCAATGAAATAAGGTAACAAGCATATGTAAAATAAAATATGTCCAAGCAGGTTCTTTGAGTGTTATAAAGGTGATGTGTGCTGTAGAGTTGGTGTAGACTCCTGGCAACCACAGAGACCTGTAGTTGTCTTTTGGTAGAATACAGGAGGGGTTTACCATTGCCATCTCCCTGCAGAATGAGATGATGCCTTTCAGCTTCTTCCTATATCACTGCTGCCCAATATAGATGTTTCCCATAGGAGATTCGAACTGGCAACCTCTGGCTTTATTTTGTAAATCTGAATTCTGTGAGGAGAAATATTTGAAATATTTGCTAGTAGTGAAAAAGTAGCATATTCACTATTACTGGAAAAACTGTGGGAAAGCAAATATAGTACAAGTCCATGAAAATAATGTTTGCTAATATTCATAATGTAAAAAGCTAACTGATCAACCTCAGGGTGCTAAATTTTTCATTGATGGTAGCTACCTTTAATTTAGTTCAGTTTCAGGTCTACAAAGATGCATCTGGCTGTAGAGATACTGAGTGATACACACTATAGAAGTTGGCCATTTAAAGTAAAGATGTGGCTAAATACTCTTGGACTGTCTTTTTTACTGGAAAAACAGAGAGTGGAAGAGAGCAGCAGGTATGGGCTGCTGTAAACATGCAGGCATATCTCAGTAACTGTAAATAAATAAATAAAGAGAGTGTGTGTGTGTGTGTGTGTGAGAGAGAGAGAGAGAGAGAGAGAGAGAGAGAGAGAGAGAGAGAGAGAGACTCAGGGGCGTAACTATAATAGGGCAAGTGGAGACAGTTGTCTGGGGGCCCACTGCCTTGGGGAGGATCCCCAGAGGCAAGTCATATGACTGACTCCCCCAGCTGTGCACTCGCCCGGGCTTCCTTCAGTTGTATTTGTCATCTGGAATTGATGTGAGGACCTGGAGCTACCAGAACAGCATATCTTTCTCTAGTACCATTAAATGACTTGCATCATCCACAATTTACAAAACCTTAAACAAAAAATTAGGATGATGTTCTATTGTGGCACATAGGGTGTGTGTGTGTGTGTGTGTGTGTATACACACATACATACACTATATATCTATATCTATATCTATGTATCTTTGTTTTACTATGCTTTTTGTTACCACTATTCAGCCTCATTTAAGATTTCTTTACTTCATGAGCTGAGCTTCAATGAGTGGGGGGCCCATTTTAAAAATCTTGTCTCTGGGCCCACTCCAACCTTGCTACGCCCCTGGGGAGACTGAAGGAGGTTTTTCAACACAAAATTATGACCAGTCAAGTCTCTCTCATGCTAAAATTGTACAACAAAAGATTCAATGAAGGAGAAAAATTACAGGAGCATATAGACTATTTCTTGGAATTGTTGGAAGAATTAGAAGAGCAACAGAGAAGATTACTTGAACCAGCCAAAATTTAGCTTTTGCTAAATAATTTACCTAAGCATTAAGAAAGTATTATTAACTTCTTGCAAATAAAGGAAAATATTACTTTAAGTTTTGTACAAGAATGTTTGTTGTAGTTTAATCTGAGAGAACAGAAAAGGAAGAAACAGTCCAAAATTATGCTCATAAACTTATTAATGTCAGACAATGTTTTGTGTGTGGAAGTACTTCATATTTAAAGAGTACATGTCCTAACAGAGAACAGAAAAAGAATTTCCAAGAGAGGAAGAAAGATAAGAATAAATCTCAAAAGGCAGATTTTTAAATAAATAAACTTCTGAATATAAAAATGAAAGTAAAGAAAGTTGTGAACCACAGAAATGTGTGTACTACAAGAGAAATTATTTGCAGAATTAATACAAACCAGAGTAAAAACAAGATATTTGTAGACAGTGGAGCAACCACATTTCTTTAACAATATACAGGACAGACATTGATATGAACAATAAAGCTGAAAGAAATGAGAAATGGTCAGTCAATTTCTATAGAAGGAAAAGGCACAGTTCTAAACTATATGTAATGATGGAGAAGCTGAAATAAATGAAGTAAGCATCCCAGATGGCTGTTATGTGCCATGTTGCAGAATAGTTTACTGAGTGTGGAAACAGCTACAAAAAGCGGCAGCACAATTATTTTTGGAAGAAATCATTTTGTGTTTAAAGAAGGAGAGTTATCACTTAGAGCTATGTTAAAAGACAACAAGCTTTATGAGGCTGATTTTAGAAAAGAGTTGGCCAATATAGCAAGTGACTGTGTACAGAAGTCGAAGCCTAACCTTTTGACAACTTAGGATGGGTAATCAAAGTCAAGATAACATTTTAAAGTTGTAAAAGGACCAGTTAGCAAGAGAGATAAAAATAAAGCCATGCACATTTAAAAACAGGTACATTGAGTGTTTGTTTGCTGAAGGAGAAAAGTGAAGTACTGATGAAACCCAGAGAGTATGTGAGCAGAGTCACTAACAGATTGGGGAAGAAACCAAGACTTTGCATACTGACAATGGTGGTGAATACTGCGGAAATGACATTGAGCAGTATTTAAAGGAACAGGGAATGAAGCATAAAAGGAATATTCCTTATGCTCAAGAACAAAATGGAGTAGCTGAGTGGAAAAATAGGACTTTACTTGAAATGTGTAGAAGCACTCTACTTGACGCAGGACTGGAGAATAAGTACTGGGGGAAAGCTATTAAGACTGCAACTTATTTAGAAAACAGATTACCTACTAAAACCAAAAATTTAACTCCTTTTGAAATGTGGAGCAGACAAAAATCCAGTTTAAAGCACACCAAAGTGTTCAGAAGTAAAGCATATGCATATATCCCCAAGGAGCAGAGTGGGAAATTGGACTGTGGAAGTGAGGAAGGGACTTCTGTGGAATATGAATCAGAACATAAAAATTATAGAATACGCGACCCTGCTACAGACACTATCAAGTTGCGCAGTGTTGCTTACTTTGATGAGAAACAGCAATCTAATGTCAATACAATGGCTAATTGTGACTTCATTTTTCCAACAGGGAAACAGAAACGAAAATGTCAAAGTAAAGAAGTAATCATCAATCTTGATGCTGCAGAGAGATCTGATCAAGAAGGGGTAACTGAATCACAATTAGAGGTGAGACATTCAAATAGGATCATCATAGGGATTCCACCTAAAAAAATTATTTTGAGGAAAAAGAGGAGAAAATATCTGAATCCACAGATTGGCAAAAAAATAAAAGGAGTACCTGATTCAGATAGATTTTAGAGGATACAGGCTGCTAAGGAAGAGATTAGTTTAGTTCATAAGAATAAAACATGGACACTTGTAATGTTACCAGAAAAGAGAAAGGCTATAGGATGCAAATGGGTGTTTACTATCAAGCATGATAAAAAAGGAGACATTCAAAGATAGAAAGCCAGGTTGGTTGTTAACGAGTATGCACAGAAATATGGTGAGGACTATGAAGACACCTTTGTACCAGTAGTTAGGTACACAGCGATTAGACTGTTACTTGCAGTTGCTGCATCTAAGGGAATGGATGTGTGTAGTGATCAGCCACCCCTCCCTCTAAAGAGTTAACCGGAAGCAGGGGCGACTCGTGAACTCTGGGGGTGGTGGCAGGTGGCTTCTTTAAGGTAAATGGAGCCGGTGCTCCATGCCGCCCAGCAGCCCCCATGGCGGGGAATCGCCTCTGCCACTCACCTGTCTCACATGGACGTGAGCCCCCACCAGCAGCCGAGTGGCAGAGGCGATTCCCCGCCACAGGGGCTGCTGGGCAGCACGGAGCACAGGCTCTGTTTACCTTAAATAATCCACCCGCCACCCTCCCAGAGGAGAGTTCATGAGCCACCCCTGACCGGAAGTGAACCCTGTTTTGATTGACAGATTGGTGTACTGTAGGGCTCAGCTAATCAGCACACCAGGTGGGTGGGACCTAGTGAGTTGTGGGAGGAAGAAGGCAGTTCATTGTAGAGAAGGACATGTGACCAGGAATAATGGCTGCAGGAAAATGACTCTGCAGATCCTTGAAAGATAGGAGGGCAGGAAGCTAGATTTCTCCTCTGGAGTTTGGTGATTTCAAGAAAAGAAAGCCTGGGCTTTGGCTTCGAGGATTTTAGTCTAGGGAAAAGTTTGTTTAGTCAGACTTTGTGTTAGAAGTTATATCATCTGTGTGTTGCATATTCCTGATACTGTTCTAAAATAGCTTAACTACAATGTAATTGAAATAAGAAACACTAGCCTATGTTCCATATACCTGGGGCGTAGCAAAAGACTATGTACGCATTTAACTGTGCTTTTGCATTTTCCTGCATACCTGATTTTTTCAACTGGGTAACCAAGATTTTTAAAGTATGCCACCCCAACATCATTAAGAGTGCTTTTGAAGTATTCTTGTAACATACTGAGTATTTTTATCTGTAACTAAAAGCTGAGTAAGCCTCAGATGGAAGCAGACAGTAGTGCCTGAATAAAACTGTTGTTTTCTTTCTTTTTTTTATCTTACAAGCCTCTCCGAGTTGCTTTATAACTCAGGAAAGCAGGGGTAAGGGGGGATTTCTCTGGTGCAAACACGTCTCCTCAGGTGTTCAGCAGCTATTAGTTTTCTCACCACATGTAGGCTTGCACATGGCAGATTTTTGTACTGGTCTAGTAACAAAATAAAAAGAGTTTTCCATGGGATACCACCCCAAGCCTAGGGGGGTTCAAGCTCTGTAAAAAAAGAAGAAGAGGGGTGGTGGCCGCCAATTTTGAACCTATCATAAATGCGAGAGAGTATTTATGAAAGTTTGGGGCGGTGTACAAATGCAATAAATAAATAAATAAATAAATAAATAAATAAATCAGAAGAGTTTTAGGAGAAGCTTAGTCATGCAGCGCAGCAGGGATGAAACAGCATTTATTTCCCTCATGTGAGCTTGCTCTGTGACAAAGACTTTAATCCTCTACAATGTGCATCATTTAGTAAAGGCTGGACTTTTATGTGGTGATCTCAAAGAGGATAGATATAGATGATATAGATATAGATATAGCAGTTTGGGGGAGTTAGGTAAATAAACCCTTGTGTGTAACCTACAGAAAAGTATATTTTGGACCATATTGTTTCTCGTCGGCATTCAAACATTTCGGTACCCACTTGGCTGACAGCTTCTGCATACCCAACTGCTCATGAATTATAAACCCTGGATATCTCTAGTGTCTCAGCAACTGTTTCAGCTGAGATTCGCCCATCTGCCAAAATCAGGTCATGAACATGATCAACAATTTCAGGACTTGACACTGTTGAAGGTCTCCCAGATCTTGCCGCATCTTCAGTCTCAAAATCTCCATGCTGAAAGTTGGCACACCACTCATTCACAGTTCAGTATGATGGACACTTGTCACTCAATCTTTACATCTTACATTCATGGATTTCCTTTGGTGTTTTCTTCTGCAGGAACAGGAACTTCATGACTTCTCAGAGGCCAATTGTGCAGGTGTGGTGGCCTCCAAAATGGCCACCAAACCTAGGGGAAAGGCCTGAACGGGAAGAAGAGCCGGCCAGGCGATCCAGTTTGGGCTGCATTGAGGCCAGCGGGGGGAGGGGGAACCTCCGCAGAACGCCCCCCACACCATCTCCAACAACTCCCCTGGAAGGGGTAAGTGTCTTTAAAAAAAAATTCTGGGGGGAAAAAATCACGAACCCTCGAACAGTCGGGTGGTGTTCCATCCGGGGTCGGACCGAATAGGGTATGGTTCGGTTCAACCCCAAACCATTGAACTGAACTGGTTCAATGTCGATCTGGCTCAACGTCAAGCCAGTTCGCACATCTCTAAATCCTGGGACTTCTAATTCTTGAGAGAGCATTTCACATAGGCATCCTATGTCTGTCTGTCTCATAAATGACAAATCCTTGAGTTTCCTGTATCAGCTCTCTTTCTCTCTTGCCTAGTTGTCACCCCACAGAATGTTGCTTGCTTTGTTTTAATATTCCTTCCAACTGACTCCTGAAAATTTCACAAGATCTTCCAATATCATTTCTATTCAGGGAAGTAAGTTTGTATAAATATCTTCAATCGAGATTTAACGTCATCCCCCCCCCCCACATCATTAATGGTTAATGGGCTTGCAGCAGAGTCTACACCCCCAGACTCCCTCTTTTTCTCTTTCTCCTCATGTTTAAGGCCTAGCTGCCCCTCCACTGAAGGGAACATGGTCAGCTTAGACTGCTCATGAACTTCCAAATCATATTGCAGATGTGTGAGAAATAGAACGGAAGCAATGAATCATGATAGGCTAGGAGGGAGGATACCTAGGTTCAAATGCTGACTCTGTCATGAATTTCACTGGGTGTCCTTGGGTCAGTGCCTCTTGTGCAGCCTAGCCTACCTCACAGGATTGTTGTGAGGATACAATGGGACAATGTACCACTGTTTTGAGATCACTAATCTAGAGAAGCGGGTGCAGTTGGCATATCAGCCGAAGCTGATAGAAAGCACCCCTGGCCACCGCCTCAACCTGAGAAACCAAGGAGAAGTGTGAGTCCAGGAGTACTCCCAGACTGTGGACCTGTTCATTTTGGGGAAGTGTGACCCCATCTAGAACAGGTAGATCAAGATCGTCTCTGGAGTTCTGACCCCGCACAATAATTACCTCTGTCTTATCTGGATTCAGTTTCAGTTTATTCTCCCTCATCCAGCCCATTACTGCTTCCAGGCAGGCATTTAGAGAGGATATGCCAACTCCTGAAGAAGTTGACATGGAGAAGTAGATCTGGGTGTCATCAGCATACTGGTAACAGGCAGCTGGCTCCACATCCCCTGATGATCTCTCCCAGCAGTTTCATGTGATGTTAAAGAGCATTGGAGAAAGTACGGAGCCTTGGGGGACATCATACTTAAGCTCAGATTTTGAAGAGCAACAATCTCCAATTGACACCATCTGGACTCTGTCTGAGAGGTAGGAGCGGAACCACTGTAAAACAGTGCCTCCCACCCCCAACCCCCTCAGACGTTCCAGAAGGATACTATGGTCAATAGTATCAAAAGCCGCCAAGGGATCCAAAAGGACCAACAGAGTCACACTTCCTCTGTCAATTCCCAACTGGAGTTCATCCATCAGGCCGACGAAGGCAGTCTCCACCCCATAGCCCGCCCGAAACCCAGTTTGAAATGGGTCTAGATCATCACTTTTCTCCCAGACCTCCTGGAGTTGAGAGGCCACCACCTTCTCAATTACCTTGCCCAGCCATGGGAGGTTGAAAACAGGCCAAAATTGCTCAACTCTGAGGGATCTAATGCAGGCTTCTTTAGAAGGGTTCTAATGATTGTCTCCTTAAGACAAGGAGGCAATCTGCCCTCCCTCGGAGAAGCATTTATGATTTCTACAAGGCCTCCTACAAGAGCCTCCCTGCTAGATTGAACAAGCCATGTTGGACAAGGGTCAAGAGAACAGGTGGTAGGCTGCACTGTTCCAAGCAGCTTGTCCACATCCTCAGGAGTCACAAACTGAAACCAATCCAGTTGAATAGCATAAGAAGAGTTGTTGGACACCTCCAGTTCAGACATCAAATTAATTGTGGAGTCTCCATCTAGATCGCCCCGAATCCGAGAGATTTTATCTGTGAAAAACTCATTTCACAGTAGCTAACTGATGACTCCAAATTCTGGTTCAAGGGAGGTGGGGGCAGATACTAGTCCCCTGACAACCCTGAACAATTCCGCTGGGCATGAACTTGCAGAGGCAATATGGGCAGAAAAGAACTGCTTTTTTGCCACACGTATTGCCCAAGCATAGATCTTTAAATGTGTTCTATGTTATAATCTGTTGGATTCAAGTCGAGTCTTTCTCCACTTGTGCTCCAGTTGCCTACCATGCCTTTTCAGCCCTCATAGATCTTCCGTATACCAAGGGGCCAATTTTGAAGCTGGTCGGAGGAGACGCTTGGGAGAAATCGTGTCTACTGCCCTGGTGAGCAAGTTGTTCCAATTCTCAACCAGGGCATCAACAGGATCACCGGCAAAGCCAACACTGAATCCCTCCAAGGCTTCTTGGAATCCTCCTGGATCCAATAACTTCTTTGGGCGGACCATTCTAATAGACCACTCACCCCTGAGGAGTTGGGAAGTGGTTGTAAGTCCAACCTTAACTAGATGGTGGTCCATCCATGACAATGGGGAGTGTCAGGAGCTTGTCCATCCAGTGTCCACATTAAGGTCTCTGTCAGGGTCACAGGGAGTTCCTTGGCGTCCTCTCCAGTCCGTCTGTCCAACATCTTCGTGGAGGTCTCGGGCAGGGTTGCAGGCAGCTCCTCGGTGTCCTCCCCGGTCTGCAAGGAAAACACAAGAGAATACTTTACTGAAAGTATCAGATTCAGACAGTCTCCCCTACAACTCAGTAGGGACGGTTCCAGAACCAAAGAAGTGCAAGGGGTTCCCAGGGGAGGTGTTGCAGCTAGGGCAGCTTTCAGGACTTGGCCAGTTTAGCAGGGTAGCAGCGGGGAAAACCTGGGTCTCCAGAAGCCACACAAAGCAGGGGTTTTCTCAGAGTTGCAGGCTTGGCTGTAGCAGGCTCAAAGAGACATGTTGCTATCAGCACCATTCACTCCTAGCTGGCCTGATTTATAGTAATTGGGTTCCTCCTCCACTCAGCTGACAACAATTCAGTGTCTATCTTGCCTGTTAAGTAGCTGCTTGCTCTGCCTGAGTATTTCCAGTTGTTGCATGCGCCATTCATATCTTCGTTGTTGGGGTGTTAATGTTTGCATGTTCTCCAGCTTGGGGCTAGGCTGTGCACCTGCTTTCTCCTGTGCAGCTTCTGACGACCCCTCAGCTTGGTCTGCTTCAGTCTCTTCCTGCAGCTCGACAGGTGAGCTCTCCTCCTGTTGCTCTGTTGGAGGGTTGCCAACTTCCTTCTCCTGTTGCTCTGTTGGAGGGTTGCCAACTTCCTTCTCCTCTTCACTCTCCGATGGTAGGGGCATGTCAGGGAGATCACAGGAGTCCCCACCCACGGAACACCACTGTGATCAGAGTAGAAGACCAAATCAAGCATGTGACCTCCAATACGCATTGGTCCAGAGACTGCTTGGAATAGGCCCATAGTTGTCATGGCCGCTATGAACTCCTGAGCTGCCCTGGACAAATTGGTACTGAAATGAACATTGAAGTCCCCCAGCACCAAATGTCTGGAAGACTCCAACTCGTCTCCGAACACATATCTCACTCTTCTGCCATCAGAGACCTCGAGTTGGTATGAATGGGAGGCCTGTGCATGCTGAAAAGTGTCAGATCCAAACCAACCTGCGAATACGATGAATATCAATATAAATAAATATTCATCCTATTTGTAGATCCAACTTGACCTAATAAAACTAGGAAATTGTTGGGGGAGCCCCCCACCACAACTGTCAGATCAGGTTGGAACCCCAACATTTAGCTGACACACTCAGCTAGATCCCTAAAAGCAACTACACATCTCACAATCCACCACATCACTTAAGACCTAAAAAAATTTAAAGGGAAAAAGAAATGTTTTTAAAAATGTAAAAATTTTAACAGTTTTTAACTTAAAGGGGAAAAAAAAAACATTTTAAAATGTGTTGTATTGCATTTTGCATTGCATTAGCCTACTTTCCAGTAGGCTTATGAGATCACTCGGCATTCTGTGTCTGTATCTGTGTGTCTTCTCTGCAATGCCTGGATCAATATGAACCAATTCGGGTACAGTTGTAAGGACACCCCAATAGTGTGATTCTTGATGATGTCATCTATCTAGATCCAGTGGCAGACACATAGTGACACACAGGGACACCTCAATGGCATAGTTTGTGATGATGTCATCCACACTGATTCAAGATGGCATATGCGTAAACTTTTGAGGCACAAGTGGACTAACTTGTGAACTGCTTAACCAATTTGAACAGCATTTGCGACAGCTGTAGGGACACATAGGGATGCCCTAATGGCATGATGTGTGATGATGTCATCCACTCCAATTCAAGATGGCAGCTGTGTGAACATCTGAGGCGCAAACGGACTAATCTGTGGACTGTCTAATCTATTTGAACCAAATTGGGTACAGTTGTAGTGAGTGACAAACAGGGGTACTTCAATGGCATAGTTTGTGATGATGTCATCCACCCCAAATCAAGATGGCAGACACATAAACTTTTGAGGTGCAAGTGGGCTAACTTGTGAACTGCTTAACCTATTTGAACCAAATTTGCTGCAGCTGTAGGGACACATAGGGACACCTCAATCGCTTAGTTTGTTATGATGTCATCTACCCCAATCCAAGATGGTGGATGCATGAATGTTTGAGGTGCAAGTGAGCTAACGTGGACTGTCAAACTGATTTGAACCAAATTAGGTACAGTTGTAGTGAGTGACACACAGGGACACCTCAGTTGTGATGATGTCATCCACCCTGATTCAAGATGGCAGATCCAGAAACTTTTGAGGTGCAAGTGAGCTAACTTGTGAACCGCTTAAGTGCTTTGAATGAAATTTGTTACAGCTGTAGGGACACATAGGGAGACGTCAACAACAAAGAATGTGATGATTTCATCCACCCCAGTTCAAGATGGTGGCCATGTAAACATCTGAGGCACAAGTGCACTAACTTGTGGACAGTCTAACTTATTTGAACCAAATTTGTTACAGCTGTATGGACACATAGAGATGCCTCAATGGTGTAGTTTGTAATGATATCATACACCCTGATCCAAGATGGTGGATATGTCGACGTTTGAGGTGTAAGCGCACTAACTTGAGGACTGCCTAACCAATTTGAACCAAATTTGGAAAGGCTGTAGTGAATGACACACAGGGACAGCTCAATGGTGTAGTTTGTAATGATGTCATCCACCCTGATCCAAGATGGTGGATGCATGAGCATTTGAGGTGCAAGAGATCTAACCTGTGGACTTTAAGCTGAACCAAATGTAGTCCAGTTGTAGAGATAGTGAAAGGAATTTAGGCTGATTAGTTCTTACTAGAACAACTTGTATTATATTATGTTTGTCTTGTTTTATGTGTGTTTTTTTGGTTGTGTTTATCGTGTTGTTGTGAGCCATCCAGTTGTTGTTGTTGTTTAGCATAACTTGCAATCAGTTATCTCCTGAATATAAATAAACAAATAAACATTAAAGAGAGTTTTCTGTGATCACAATTAATAAACAGGTAGGTATGCATGAGTACAAAAAAATCCAGTCGGCCAGAAATGGTTTGAAGCAATTGTAAGAATACACTAATGAGTGATATTTCCCAGAGAACATCTGTGACTGAGATAAGCAAGATGCTACTAATTATGACTAGTATACCTACACCCTAAAGAGATTGCTGAGAAATTAAATGTCTGAAAAAACAGTATGTCTGCTCTTTCACTTGAAATGGTTGGTAATGATTAAAGGATGGTTTTGTTTGTTTATTATTGTATTCAAAGATTAAGTCAGAATTATGACTGCATGGATAATATGAAGTATTAATCACTGACGTAATTAATATTGCTCTTCAACTCTGAAACCAGTCACATTCAACAGAGTGTGATTGTAACAAAACATTTGTGCTTCATTGCTATTTTGCCAGTTTGTTGAAAGGATGACAGTCATCTGGTTCCTAATGAGAGTATGCCATTGAATCATAGAGAAATGGTCTATGACATGCTTTTGGCAGGCTCATAAGCAAAGCCATTGATCAAAGATGGCACTAGAGACCCACATAGACAAAGTACTGTAAGCTGCTGCTTTCCAAATCATTGCTGGAATTTGGTCTTTAGCCATTAGCGTTTTTGTGTGTGTCCAGTGTCCAAGTTCAGCAAGATGAGTGATCTACATCAAGAAGGCCTGTCCCATTCTGTCGAAATGAGGCAAACTTAGTACATGCAACAGAGATTATCCAGGCACTGGGGAAATGAGGCACTTCCTGATTGCACAATCTTTTGAACATCAGAACAGCCCTGATGGATCAGGCCCAAGGCCCATCTTGTCCAGCTTGCTGTTTCACACAGTGCCCCACCAGATGCCGCTGGAAGCCTACAGGCAGGAGTTGAGGGCATGACTTCTCTCCTACTGTTATTCCCCTGCAACTGGTATACAGAAGCATCCTCTAATTTTGACTTTGTATTGGAGCCCTGCATAACAATGGATTGTGCCCACACATCAACTACTGCTGCTAAAATGTTCATAAGGCTCAAATACCATTCTGAGAAAAAAGTAAGTACCATTAAACTGCAATTCTATGGATACTTCTTTGGGATCAAGTCCCATGCAACCCAATGAGACACATTTGTAAACAACTGACCCAGCCAGCTCACTCATATGGGAGGAATTATCGCTGAGTTGCCCCTCCTGTTACCTGGTGAGCTTACTAAGTTTAAAACTAATTAAAAAGAAAAGAAGAATCTCTGGTAGACTGTATCACTGCCACCAATCACTCCTTAGTAATTTTTCCTAACTGGAAGAGAGCGATGTAACCAGGAACTAGTGGGCGGAATTAAAGGGCTCCTGAGAATCTTCTGGGAAGAGGAAGGGTGCACCCAGGTGAGAGAGGAGCAATGGAGTCTTGCCGGATTCTCATAGGGTGAGTTCTGCAAATCCCTGAGGGTCAGAAATTTCAGGGATTGGTCTCACCTAGGTCTTGGTGAGGTCCAAGGGAAGGAAGTCAAGGCGTATGGCTTCAAAAGGTTAGACTTAGGAGAAAGTGTTTTGATAAGACTTGCATTAGAAGTTATTTTCGTGTGTGTGTGTGTTGCTTTGTATCCCCAAGTATTGGCTTTTGCAATTACCTATCTTCAACTTCAGTCTACTAATGAACAAGTTAAACACCACCTGAGAACATCTGGGCATATTTGAATACTCTTGTAAACACTAAGCTAATGTTATTTGCAATAGCTACACGTGAAATCCTGAACTGGCACACACACACACACACACACACACACACACACACACACACACTCAATAAATTGTTTTCTTTGTTTTTACAAGCCCCCTCAGAGTGTTTGATTGACTCTAGTTCACATGCTCTCAACAAGAATAGTAAAGCCTACTACCTCCCACACTTCAGCATATGCTCAGCCTATATAGGAAGACTGCCAGTGGCCACAGCCCTCAGAAGCCTGCTGGAGAAGAGAAGAGGATACCATCTCCCCCAGGGTGTGAGACTGGGGCGCCTGCCTCTTCTCTTCTGCTCTCCCTGGTTGCCATCTGCCTCCCTCCAGGACTGCTTGTGGAGAGGCTTTGCAGGACTGGGGCTGTAAGAGTGACTGGGCAGTTTTCCCTGGTTCCACCTGCTGAGCTTGCTGCTCAGACTATATAGGAAGACTGCCAGTGGTGGCGGGCCTGCCACCGGCGCGGTTGCCACCGAAGGGGTGACACCAAATGGGGTTGCCCCTTTGGAGGAGCCACTTCGGGGGAGAAATGAGGGTGAGGGCTGGACACTTTGTCCAACCATTTGTATAGAGGGAGGCATTCAATAGTGGGCCTTCTGTTTAATCAGTTTTAAGTTGTGCTGAGGTTGGGTTGAAGTTGTAATGTGTGGGGGTTTGTCTGGAGATGGGGAGCCAGGGAGTGCCTTCGCTGAAGGTGGGGCAGCTATTCTGGTGGTGGTGGGGACTAGAAGAAGAAACGCTGGCAGGTCAGCAGGCTGTTCCAGGGGAAGGGTAGTAAGAAATCTAATAGCTGTCCCCCTTTCTGGCTGTCCTGCCAGCTCTTTGACCTCAGGGAGTATTGCCAACATCCCACATAACCTTACCTTGCTCCTCTGCAATGCCAGATCAGTCCAAAATAAATCAGAACTCATCCATGATTTGATCATGGACGAAGGGGCCGACCTGATGTGTATTACTGAGACTTGGTTGGGGGAGGCTAGTGGTCCAGTTTGGTCCCAGCTTCTCCCGCCAGGATATTCTGTAGAGGAGCAGGTGAGGGGATGTGGAGAGGCTGTGGTCTATAAGGATAGCATCTCCCTTACCAGGGTCCCTGTTAGGGTATTGGACCATATCGAATGTGTGTACTTGAGTTTGGGGACCAGGGATAGATTGGGACTTCTGTTGGTGTACCAATCACCCCGCTGCCCAACGGAATCCCTTACTGAGCTCACAGACTTGGTTGTGGAACTTGCGTTGGAGTCTCCCAGACTTTTGGTGCTGGGGGACTTCAATGTTCATTTTGGGACCAATTTGTCCGGGGCAGCTCAGGAGTTCATAGTGGCCATGACGACTATGGGCCTATCCCAAGGGGTCTCTGGATCGACGCATATTGCAGGTCACACGCTAGATTTGGTCTTTTATTCTGATCAGGGTGGTGCTCTGTGGGTGGGGACTCCTACGATCTCCCCGTTGTCATGGATGGACCACCATCTGGTTAAGGTTGGACTTACAACCGCTTTCCACTTTCGCAGGGGCGAGGGGCCTATTAGAATGGTCCGCCCGAAGAGGTTACTGGATCTGGTAGGATTACAAGAAGCCTTGGAGGGATTTAATGTTGGCTTTACTGGTGATCCTGTTGATGCCCTGGTTGAGAACTGGAACAACTTGCTCACCAGGGCAGTAGACACGATTGCTCCTAAGCGTCCCCTCCGACCTGCATCTAAATTGGTCCTTTCGTATACGGAAGATCTACGGGGGCTGAAGCAGCAAGGTAGGCGACTGGAGTGCAAGTGGAGAAAAACCCGACTCGAATCCGACAGATTACAACATGGAGCACATTTAAAGATCTGTGCTCAGGTGATACGTGCGGCAAAGAAGCGGTTCTTTTCTGCCCATATTGCCTCTGTGAGTTCACGTCTGGCGGAGTTGTTCAGGGTTGTCAGGGGACTAGTATCTGCTCCCCCCCCCTTGAACCAGAATTTGGAAGCATCAGTTACCTGCTGTGGTGTGTTTAATGAATTTTTCGCAGACAAAATCTCTCAGATTCGGGCCGACTTAGATGGAGACTCCACAATTAATTTGATGTCTGAACTGGAGGTGTCCGACAACTCCTCTTATAGAATTCGACTGGATCAATTTCAGTTTGTGACTCCTGATGATGTGGACAAGCTGCTTGGAGCGATGAGGCCTACCACTTGTCCTCTTGATCCTTGTCCAACATGGCCTGTTGTTGTAGGTGGCCTGGTAGAAATCATAAATGCTTCTCTGAGGGAAGGCAGGATGTCTCCTTGTCTTAAGGAGGCAATTATTAGACCTCTTCTAAAGAAGCCTGCATTAGATCCCTCAGAGTTGAGCAATTATAGGCCCTTTTCCAATCTCCCATGGCTGGGCAAGGTAATTGAGAAGGTGGTGGCCTCTCAGCTCCAGGCAGTCTTGGAGGAAACTGATTATCTAGACCCATTCCAAACTGGTTTTCAAGCAGGCTATGGGGTGGAGACTGCCTTAGTCAGCCTGATGGATGATCTCCAATTGGCAATTGACAGAGGAAGTGTGACTCTGTTGGTCCTCTTGGATCTCTCGGCGGCTTTCAATACTATTGACCATAGTATCCTTCTGGAACGTCTGAGGGGGTTGGGGGTGGGAGGCACTGTTTTACAGTGGTTCCGCTCCTACCTCTCTGACAGGTTCCAGATGGTGTCGATTGGAGATTGTTGCTCTTCAAAATCTGAGCTTAAGTATGGTGTTCCTCAAGGCTCCATACTTTCTCCAATGCTTTTTAACATCTACATGAAACCGCTGCAAGAGATCATCATGGGATTTGGAGCTGGGTGTTACCAGTATGCTGATGACACCCAGATCTACTTCTCCATGTCAACTTCTTCAGGAGTTGGCATATCCTCCCTAAATGCCTGCCTGGAAGCAGTAATGGGCTGGATGAGGGAGAATAAACTGAAGCTGAATCCAGATAAGACGGAGGTACTTATTGTGCGGGGTCGGAACTCTAGAGACGATGTTGATCTGCCTGTTCTAGATGGGGTCAAACTTCCCCAAAAGGAACAGGTTTGCAGTCTGGGAGTACTTCTGGATCAACGTCTCTCCTTGGTTTCTCAGGTTGAGGCGGTGGCCAGGGGTGCTTTCTATCAGCTCCGGCTGATACGCTAGCTGTGCCCATTTCTCGAGATCAATGACTTCAAAACAGTGGTACATATGTTGGTAACCTCCATACTGGACTTCTGTAATGCGCTCTACGTGGGGCTGCCTTTGTACGTAGTCCGGAAACTTCAGTTGGTTCAGAATGCGGCAGCCAGGTTGGTCTCTGGGTCATCTCGGAGAGACCACATTACTCCTTTGTTGATGGAGTTACACTGGCTGCCAATAGGTTTCCGGGCAAAATACAAAGTGCTAGTCATAACTTATAAAGCCCTATATAGCTTAGCCCCTGGGTATTTAAGAGAGTGTTTTCTTCGCCATGAGCCCCACCGGCCGTTGAGGTCACTTGAGGAGGTCCGTCTCCAGTTGCCACCAACTCGTTTGGTGGCAACACAGAGACGGGCCTTCTCGGCTGCTGCCCCAAGATTGTGGAATGCGCTCCCGCCTGAGATACGATCCTTCCCATCTCTGGCATTTTTCAGAAAACACCTGAAAACACATCTCTTCAACCAGGCTTTCTCAGCTTTTTAAAACTTGTTTTTAAATTGTTCTGATTATTTAATTGTTTTATGATGTTTTTAATTGTTAATCATTGTTTTATGCTTTATAATTTTTGTTTTAATTATTAACTGATTTTAATGGTGTTTTAATGTAAAACCCTGAGCCTTTTTGGAAGGGCGGTATAAATTTTTTAATAAATAAATAAATAAATATAAGTAGAACCACTTTATATATATATATTTGCCTGCTAGCAATGTAAAGATGAGACTGGAAGTTTTATTGCTCTCTTCCAGTTAGCAAAAATTACAAAGCAGTGATTGGTGGCAGCAATACAATCTACCAGAGAGCCTTTTTTTTAAAAAAAAAATAATAATAATTTTAAACCCAGTCAGCTCGCCAGGTAACAAGAAGGGGTGACTCAGTGATAATTCCTCCTACATGAGTGAGCTGACTGGGTCAGTTCCTTACAACATTTATTTATGCATTTATTATTTATGTGATATATATGCCACCATTCAATACAGATATCCCCAAGGTGGTTTACACAATGAAGGTGAAAGCAATAAAATGTGCACATAATGCTACAACAATGTAAAATGAAAACTGCAGATAAGAGCTAGCAGATATAAATTCTCACAGATCAAATATTCTGGGAAAATCAAAAGGTCTTTGCTTTGCATCCAAAAGACAATCAAGTAGACATTAGGCAAGCCTTCTGAGGTAGAATTCCGTAATTTCAATGACACGGCCGAAATCTTCTCAGCGGTAGAATACCTTCTGATTGATTGATTGATTGATTAAGTGCCATCAAGTCAGTGTCAACTCTTAGTGACCACATAGATAGATTCTCTCCAGGATGATCTGCCTTAAACTTGACCTTTAAGGTCTCTCAGTGCTGCATTCATTGCTGTCATAATCGAGTCCACCCACCTGGCTGCTGGTCATCTTCTTCTTCCCTTTCTTTCAACTTTTCCCAGCATTGTGGACTTCTCAAGGGAGCTGGGTCTTCGCATAATTTGTCTGAAGTATAGTTTGAGCCTGGTCATGTGTGCCTCGAGTGAAAATTTGGATTGATTTGTTCTAGAATCCATTTGTTTGTTTTTCTGGCTGTCCATGGTATCCTCAAAAGTCTTCTCCAGCACCAAAGTTCAAAAGGGTCAATAATTTTTCTATCTTGCTTCTTCAAAGTCCAGCTTTCGCATTCATAGAGTGTTACAGGAAAAACCATTGTCCGAACTATTCTAATCTTTGTAGGTATAGACACATCACGGCATCTAAATATCCTTTCCAAGGCCTTCATTGCAACCCTACCAAGTGCTAGTCTGAGGTGTATTTCTTGACTGCTGGAAATACTGCTGGACTGTTGATGGTCAATCCCAAAAGGCAGAAGCTATCCACCACTTCAATTTCTTCATTATCAATTCTAGGGCTGGTTGCTTTACCCATTGTCATTAGTTTAGTCTTCTTTACATATAGTCATAGTCCCATTTTTTACTGTCCTCCTTGACTTTCATTACTAGAATTTGAAGATCATCCGCATTCTCAGCTATCTCAGAGTGGAGTCATCAGCATAGTGCAAGTTATTGATGTTTCTTCCCCCAGCTTTAAAACCATGCTCATCTTCTTCCAAACCAGCTTCTCTCAGTATATGTTCAGCATATAAGTTGAATAAATAAGGAGAAAGTATACATCCTTGTCTTACTCCTTTCTCTCTACTTTACTTTCTACGTCTGAGTAAACATGCATAGGATCAGATAATTATTATCTGAATGATCATTGCTATAGCAGAAAATGATTTAAAAGCTATTTGAAAAATGTCTTGCTTCAAAGAATTACTCTATAATACCCGAGAGGATCAGGACATGTAACAATATGTTAAATGTGTACTACGTAAATGTCAGCATAAAATCATGCCCTAAAACTGCATCTCCACACCTTACCTAATATAAATTGGTTTATTTGATGAGCTGTTTAGCCTCAGCAAGGGTCAGGCTTGAGGCAGTTGGATTCTGGGAGCTGGCCATGGGAGCTGGCTCAGTCCATGTGGTTATAGGGGCTTGGACTACAGCTCAATGGTAGAACATCTGCTTTGCATGCAGAAGGTCCAAGCATCAATCCCTTGCATCTTCAGGTAGAAGATGCCAGGTAAATTTACAGAACCGCTGCCATTGAATACAGACACAGTGAGCACGATGGATCAATAATCTGACTTAATTTAAAGCAGTTCCCTGTGTTCATATGTGATCAAATAGTCAAAGGGCAACAGACAGGTGTATCATCCAACCTAATCAGGTGACAAGATCCACGGCAGCAATCAGGGAAAGTGGGCAGGAACTTTATACCAGAGATAAGGTACTCCTAACTAAGAAGCATGTGCCAAGGCTGGGGCTTCTGTTGGGTTTAGTGGATAGGGATTGGTCCTTGGGGGTAAGCTGACTGAGTGCTCAGGCAGGTTGGTACAGCAGTCTAACTGGTGCCCTTGAAGCAGAGTCCAAGCTAGCAGTGAGAACAGACCCAGTTCAAGATCCATCATGGTACCATGATCAAGATCCATCATGGATGAACAAGTGACTTGGCTGTTTGATCTCTTGAGTGCATTGGACAATGGTTGTGACTTTTGTAGAGTACATCCACATGTACTCTGTGGTCATACGCATTGTATTTATAAAAGAGGTGGGGCTCAATAGTAGAACACATACTTTGCATGCAGAAGATCTAATCTTCAGTCCCTGGCATCTCCAGATAAAGAGTTTCCCTGTCTGAAACTCTGGAGAGCCACTGCTAGTCAGTTTAAATGATAGTAAGCTAAATGGAGCAATGGCCTGACTCAGAACAAGTCAGGTTTATATATATTATTAAATTTTTCTGGATTGTGAATATTGATTGTGCTTCACATTTACATCGCAGTGGTCCTTAGGTAGATAGATCTCCACCCAATTAGTAAGCCCAGCTGGTGTCCATTTAATAGCATCACTTATCTATGTAAATTGGCACTTGACATAGATTTCAGCAGTTTGGCTGCTGGACAGTTCCTGTGTGACACTGGAAATAAAAATGGTGCTTGCACATTCTATTATTGTATCTGAGCTGTGTGAATGACCATCCAATGCAACAGATAAGATATTGTATTATTATGCTGTTTACACACAAACATCTACCAGATGTTATTGACTGGATTTGGTACTTTAATTATTGGGCCATTTCCAAGGGTCTAGAATAATGAAAGAAAAATTAAAGATAGCATCATAGTATTCATGCTCCCCTGAGTAGTGTGGCCTATAGTTGATGTGTTGTATTTTTATCAATGCCCAAGGTGTCAAGATGGTGTTCAGGTTCTTTTGGTACTGCACCAAGGACACCAACAACTACTGGCACCATTGTTTTCTTTTTCCAGAGCTGCTCAATTTCATTCTGAAAGTCCTTGTATTTAGTTATTTTCTCCAATTGTTTTTCGTCATTCATCTATCCCCTGGGATTGCAATATCAATTATCAGAACCCGATTCTTCTTGATGATTTTCAGATCCAGTGCAGCAGTATTATGCTGTTTACACACAGATGTTATTGAATGGATCTGGTACTTTAATTATGCTGTTTGTTTACACCAGATGTTATCGAATGGATTTGGTACTTCTAGGATAACTAAAGAAAAATTATTAAAGATGGCATCGTAGTATCTGTGCTGTTCCAAGTAGTGTGGTTGTCTGTAGTTGATGTGTTGTAATTTTATTGATGCCCAAGGTGTCAAGATGGTATTCAGGTTCTTTTGGTACTGCACCAAGGGCACCAACAACTATTGGCACTATTATTATTATTATTATTATTTTTATTTTATTTTATTTTATTTTATTTTATTTTATTGTAAATTTGATTATAGTTTTATATAAGACCTTGAATGCCATACCTTCAGCTTAAATTGAATTGCCTATGCAATGAGTCCTAATGCTGATAATTTAGGGGTAATTGAATGGAATCAAATCCTTGTTCAGCAATCTATAACAAAACTGGATGTACAGAGAAAATTACTCCCTTGCTCTACAAAAGAAAAAAGAATGATGTGGCCTGAGAGTACTGACACGGCATGCAGCGTGTGAGACCTACAAGTTGCAGAACTTACATTGGCCCCATTGTTATCACCATCCATCACACCAACAAGCACTAGACCATTCCAAGCTTCAGCTCAAGGCATATGTAAAACATTCCATGGCAAAATCTAACTTGAACTAATGAAAAGGGCTTTGTTTCTCTCAGAAAAGAGAACTAATTACACTTGTCTAGATTAAAAGCTGTTTTGACTAGAACCTGTTTCTTTTATTCTTTTGTAAAGCCCTTAGTATATTTTAAGATTACAATACTAAAATTAACACTAATAATAAAACCTGAAAATGTTCATTTAGTTTTGCCTACCAGGCTGCCTGTTTCAATGCTTTTCCCATTGTTGATTTAAGTTTTCAAAAATTATTAATTTTAATAGTTCTTTTTAAAATTAAAAGAAAAAGAGATGTACAAGGTGGCTTAGATACTGTGCGCAGTGCCTCAGTGATGGAGGTATGGGGTGCACAAACTGGCTCCATCCAGTTCCAAACTATGTCATCATCACTGCTAGTGAATGCTGTGAATCTCCATGATGCCTTAGGATTAATCAGAGCTGCAAGGATAAAATCAGAGCTACAATGACTCTGCTCCCATTGGGAATGATGGGAGCAGGTTCATAACAGTGTGAATGCAATCCTTGTGAGCCATGGAGACTCTGCATTTGCTAGCAGTGGCAATGCAGTTTGGAATTGGATGGAGCCAGCGTTCACCCCACTCTTCTATCAGTGGAGTGTTACACAGTATTTAACTAGATTGCCACATTTATGCAGCTCCCTTTTCATGTTCTTTCCTTGCTATTTTTTTTTAATCATTCATTCATTCATTTGATCTATATACCACCCTTCCTAAAGTGGTTCAGGACAGTTTACACTAAAATAAAAAACACATTAGAATTAAAATTAAAAAAACCATTTAAAAGCAGATTAAAATTAAAACTAGATGCCATTAAGAGCCAGGCTAAAAAGATGGGTCTATAAGGCTCTCCTGAAGGCCTCCAATGAAGATAATCTTTTTATATTCACAGAGAGCATGTTTCACAACCCAGGAGTGACAACAGAGAAGGTCCAATCCTAGGTCACTACCAGATGAACTGGTGGCACCCAAAGATAGATCCCTCCTGATGATATTAATGAGCAGTGGGGATTTTGTAGAGAAAGGCACTCTCTCAGGTAACCCAGACTTAAGCCATTCAGAATGCTGGGAAAAGTTGAAGGAAAGAGAAGAAGAGGATGACCAGCAGCAAGGTGGATGGATTCAATTACAACAGCAATGAATGCACCACTGAGAGACCTTAAAGGCCAAGTTGAAGACAGATCATCCTGGAGAAAATCTATCTATGTGGTCACTAAGATTTGACACTGACTTGATGGCAGTTAATCAATCAATCAATCAATCAATCAAGCTATTCAGGTTTTTAAAGGTAATAACCAGCACTTTATGCCTTGCCTGGAAACATTTTGGCAGCCAGTGCAACTGTTTAAGAACAGGCATAATGTGGTCTCTTTAGGATACCCCAGAGACAATCTGTATACTCCTTTTTGAACTAACTGACGTTTCCGAACTATGTACAAAGTCAGCATTACATAGAGCACATTGCAGTAGTCCAACCCAGAAATTACCAGCTGGTGTACCATTGTTTTCAGGTCATTCTCCTCAAGGGATGGGCAGAGTAGTCAAATCAATCACAGCTGGTAAAAAGTGCTCCTGGTCACAGCCTCAATCTGGGGGACCAGGGTGAGACATGGGTCCATGAGCACTCCTAAGCTATGAACCTGTTCTTTCTTGGCGAGTGTAACCTCATGCAGAACAGGAAGTTCCATCCCATCTTGCAGATTATGAGCCCCAACAATAAGCATCATTGTCTTGCTTGGATTCAGCTTGAGTTTATTATCCCTCATCCAGCCCATTACTGCCTGTAGGAAGTCATTTAAGGGGTTAATACCATTTCCTGCTATTGATGACAAGGAGAAATAGATTTGGGTGTCATCGGCATATTGATAAGATCCAGCACCGAATCCCCTGATGATCTCACCCAGCAGTTTCATGAAGATGTTAAAAAGCATTGGTGGCCCCCTAGCAATAGGTGGGCACCTGTCAGTGCTTCAGTGCATAATCCAGTAAATGGGGTTAGAGCTCTCACACCCTTAACCTCATTTAAGAGGCTGGCTTCTTAGGCAGGTTTGTTGCCACGGTGCCATCAGGAGCTGCTTGGCTCCCGTTCGTTCTCACAGGCTGTCCTAGCCTGGTTTTGGCTGCTCACGAGAACAGCCTCACTGAGTACTGCAATCAGTAGAACTAGATGGACCAATGGCCCAACTCAATATGAGGCAGCTTGATATGTTCAAAAGTGTTCAACTATTCAGGAAGCCTTTCAGGAGTACCAGGCACCATCTCCCTGGACTGTCACCTCACCACACATTAAAGCAGAATGGTTTTCTTTCCTTGTACTAGAGAAAAGTTGCTTGAAAAAGTTAAGATTATTCACTGGGATAATTCTACATCAATTTAAATGTACACAATATATATAGTTACAATTCTCCCCCCTCCCTTTCAGTAATGGCAATCAGTCTTTTGTAAAAGGAGACCAATGCAAAGGAACATGTATTTTGTCAGAATGTGGGAGAGTACTATTTTGGGTTGAATCACAGGCTTAACTTGGTATTTGCAAGTATAGTCAGGACTTCTATCTTCATAATAGCTTCACCTTGTCCTCCTTCACAGGCACACACAGTGTATTAGAATAGTAACCAAAGGGGATTCTTGCAATGGTACTTCAGGGACCAGTTGACCATACTGGGAGGAGGAGTTCCTCTCATTACATTGATTTACATCGGCCAATATAACCATCCTTAATTTTTAGAGGCAACATGAAGAATTGATGTACTTCCCCACAGAGAGGCATATGACTGATGAATGATTTATTTTCATTCACATTATATCTCCAATCTACTACCTATCTGTCTTCTGTTAATGGCCCACAGATCCTTTAATATATGACCAAGGGAAGGTCTTACTCATGTGTTTTTGCAGTGAACAGCAAAAGGGGGGATGAAACAACAGAAAAACCCTAATGATGCAAATTCCACACTAATTCTGTGGAAATCTGGAGTCCATGCAATGGCAAGCAGGCAAGTCCTTTGGGTGATTTGCCAAAAGAGGTAGAAGCATATTCTGAAAAGGAACATGAACAAATACATGTAGCAGGGCAAGTCCTAGGAGCTTTCTGTGTCTGCATCACTGTAAGTCCCCTCTTTCTCTTCGCTTAGCTGAACAGAAACACCTGAAACTACCTTCATATGTTTCTGTGAACAGACCATTGCTTTAGCCTTGTATCATTCCCTCTAACCAACAAACACTGTCTAGGGATGCAGGTGGAGGTCTTTTCCAGCAGCTGATCTCTGAGATCCTTAAAGTGGAGATGGGCATTTGAACCTGGGACATGCAAAGAATTTGAAACATGCAAAGAATGTGCTCAGCCATTGAACTGTGGCTTTCCCCCTTCCAGATCCCAATGCCAGTCCTTTTTACAGATTTGATCTCCCAGTACTCCTGATGGTCTCACAAGTTGGGGGAAAAAACCCCATAATGTACCATTAGGTATTGAGTGGCAATTTGCAAATCACTATTGTACAGAACCATTTGATCAGATGACATGTTAAATGTGTCTGTGTGATAGATATACCATGCATGATTACTTTTCCTCCATCTGCAGACTGGAGATTGCTATGATAACACTCTAAGGATCTATAGCTCTAGTTTAAGATAGTGGGATTAACATCCCACACCTTGAAATACTTCTGGGCCCTTGTGTTCCCAACCATCTGACATGGAGCAGGACCCAAAAGAGTGTGCTGGCATAACACAAGAAAATACAGGCCTCTAAGCAGTTTGTGCTGTTAAGGATTATTCTGCAACTATCAGAAAAAGCATGAAAGAAGAACATTAACAACTATAACCTTCTCTGGTATATTTATTAGGGCTCAGCAATGTTGGATCGGGAATGTTGGAAATGGACCAATATGAGCCATTTTGGAGGAGGTTGGAGAAGTTCCCAATCCTCACTTGAGAGGCCAATTTTGGTTCAGACTTCTCCAATCCCATTTGGGAAAATCGGAGCATTCCTAAGCTCCCAGTGGTGTCACTTCCCCTGCCATTCTCTGGTGTTGCATTACTTTCCTTCCAAGTTCCACAGTGAGTATTTTCCAGCTACTTAAAACTAATAGCAGGATGGTTGTGGGGGGAAAGCTGACCCCCTATCCTGACCCTGATCCTGACCCTGATCTTGACATTCTGAAGGGTCCAAAGACCCCTGAACCGACATTTGTATGATCGGGTCAGACTTAGATCCGAACCGATCCTGGCATTTGCAAATATCCACAGTCCTAATATTTATTGGGTAAATCTTGTTCAAGGGATAGTGCAGCTTACTCTTCCACAAGCACTGAGTGAGCCCTCTTCCACTAGTAGTTGCGCAATATCTCCTTGCACAAGAATGAATGTGGAGCAGAAGTTCCATTCTTTCCTTACAATATATCCTTATGCTAGTGCAATTACACCAGTCTGGATCTTATTGGTGTACAGCTGAGATCAGTAGTGGCCTTGTCCATTCTTAGCAGTGGAGCAGTATAACATCAGCTTGTACTGTCTTCCCTGGTGGGCATGACTGAACTGAAGCTGACCGGTTTATGTAGGCTTTCAACTCCAAACTAGAGGAAAGGTTGGAGCCAAATCAACAAAATCAGATGATGGGTGTCTGAAAATGCTGTTGACCATTTTGAGCTCAGATAACTGCTGGTGTCCTACTGCCATGTGACCAGCATTTTCTGGCTTAATGCCTGGTTTGTTTGGCCATTGTGAAAATAAAGTGGAGTTTAGGAAACATCTTCCCTTGCTGCCTCTTCATTGCATCACTACTCTCAATAAGAATATAATTTCACCTTTGTAACTTCAACTGCATGAATCATTTTTCTCCTCTGAAGCAAACATGATTTTTAAAAAGCAAACACTAATTAACAGAAACTTTCCTTTGTTTCAGTATTTTCTAACAGATGAGCAGATGATTCTTGTCACTACAGAATATCAATTAGATTATTCAGCTGAAGAAGACCCTTGGCAAAAAAGATGTAATTTTTTCTCCAAGGCCCTATGTGCTTCCCATGAAATACATGTGCAGCCTCATAGGTTACCAACAGAGCAATCAGCTAATTATTTAGTGTATTTTGAGAAGAGAGTAAAGTAGTGAGAGTGTTTACATGTGAGAAGGAAATTGCTCACTTTCAAAATGCAATAGTGAGCAGAGGAACAATAACTGTAAAAAAAAAAGTATGGCGGAGGTATTTGCAACATAGGGGCTATTCTGACGATCACAAAAATCAGGTTAGGAAAGCCTAGCCCGATTTTTGTGGGTCGTCAGAACCACCAGGCTCGCAGCCGAGTCTGGTGGTTCTGGAGCGGCTAACCTGCTCCTGTAGCCCGCCCCTTAGCCCAGGTTCGCGGAGTGAGCGCTCTGCAAACCCAGGCTATCTGCACGGCATGGCTCAATGCTGCAGCTACTCATGAGTAGACCCCCGGCCGGGAGGCTTAAAAGCAGCCTCCCGGCTTGGGGGTCACCCCAGTGTGCTCTGCGCACTCACGCAGGGCATACTAGGGCTTCCAGGGGGCACGCAGCCCCCCAAGCTCCCCAGCCCCCGCCAGCTCTGTCTCAGAGCCAGCAATCGTGTGGGCGGCCCAGGGCTCCCTCCCTGCTCATGATCCGCCAACTTCCCCAAACCAGGTCTCACGGATCGTGAGACCCGGCTCATAGTCTATTGCCAGAGATAGGCCAATTAGGGTTTGTGTAGGCCAGTTAGGATTTGCCTCAGTTTAGGAGGCAGTCAAGGTTTTCTTATGCTGAAATGATGGATGAGATGGGGAATTCACTGTGGTTTGTTAATGATTTTTAGGACAGGGCAAAATTTTCATATATTTTTTCTCATAAAACTACCTCTTCTGTAGGTGAATAATAAAGTGGTTTTTCAGACCTTTATGTCTACCTGTTTGTGATCTGGTAGATCAAGATTCACAGATTGCCTTTAGGGAAGTGATTATACCTTAAGAGAGATACCAACTGACATACTGAGGAAAACTACTCAAAGTAGTCCCATTGAAATTAAAAGGAAAAATAGACAATACCAATGGGACTACGTTCAGTCATTCTCCTTAACTTATCATTTACTATCTATCCCAGTAAGATACTATCACCTGGTATCCCGGTGACTGAAAGTGCTTTTAGTGCTTTATTTCCGGTGTCCCCGTATAACCTTCGAAGCTATAACTTCCACAGATCAACAGTTGCAGTATAGAAGCACCAATACTTTGATCTTTAGGCATGATGGGAAGAATGAGATGGTAGTACACATATATGCTGTAAAGGCCCATATGGTTGTAGAGCAATTGTTTTCTAGAAATGGAATCCTGAAGGGGAAATAATGCTCATCTTTGATATTTGGATTGATTAATTTTATTATAATTTTTATTCAGCCTTGTTTCCAAGAACTCAGAGTGGCATATATGGGCCCCCCACCATGTTATTCTTACAACCAGGGGCATAACTATATTAGGGCAAGGGGAGACAGTTGTCTGGGGGCCCACTGCCTTGGGGAGCCCCCCAGAGGCAAGTCGCATGACTGACCCCCCCAGCTGCACACCCGCCCAGGCTTCCTTCAGTTGTATTCATCCTCCAAAATTGATGTGAGTGTTAAGACCTGGAGCTACCAGAACAGCATGTATTTCTCTAGTACCATTAAATGACTTGCATCGCCCACAATTCGCAAAACCTTAAAAAAATATTTATTTATTTATTTATTTATTCATTCATTCTATTTCTATACAGCCCTTCCAAAAATTGCTCAGGGCAGTTTACACGGAGAAATAACAAATAACTAAGATGGCTCCCTGTCCCCAAAGGGCTCACAATCTAAAAAGAAACATAAGATAGACACCAGTCACAGTTACTGGAGGTACTGTCCTGGGGGTGGATAAGGCCAGTTACTCTCGACCTGCTAAATAAAGAGAATCGCCACATTAAAAGGTGCCTTTTTGCCAAGTTAACAGGGGAAAGGGTGATGAGGGATATTTAGGATGATGTTCTATTGTGGTATATGTGTGTGTGTGTGTGTGTGTGTGTGTGTGTGTGTGTGTGTGTGTGTGTGTAAAACTTCAGTGAGGGGGGACCCATTTTAAAATCTTGTCTCTGGGCCCACTCCAACCTTGCTACGCCCCTGCTTACAACAACTCTGAAAGGAAAGTTAGGAAGTAAAGGAATATAGGAATGAGAAGAATATGTGAAGTAGCCAGGTTTCCTGAGAGAACTGCTCTATATAAAGCACTCATTCTTTCCTGGTTTTGTTTGTTGCAATTGTGTTCCACCTTTCCCCACCCCCACCACCCAAAAACCCACCTCATCAATCCATCCATCCATCCATCCATCCATCCATCATATGTATATATGTACTTCCCCATATAAAGTATCTGGGTGGTTTACAATTATAACCCAACAACAATTATAACCTTAAATTATATAAAACAAATTTAAATTACCATCAATAAAATCTCAAAATATGATAAGGTAAAGGCCTTATAAAATAGGTGCATTTTCAAAAGTCACTCAAAAACAAACAGAGATGGGGGCCAGGAGAGGAGAGCTGGTCTTGTGATAGCAGGCATGACTTGTCCCATTAGCTAAGCAGGGTCTGCCCTGGTTGCATGTGAATGGGACACCCCATGTGAGCACTGTAAGATATTCCCCTCAGGATGGAGCCACAGTTCTGGGAAAAGCAGAAGGTTGCATGTTCCTTCACTGGCATTTCCAATATAGGGCTGAGAAAGATTCCTGCCTGTAACCTTGGAGAAGCCGCTGCCAGTCTGTGTAGACAATACAGAGCTAGATGGACATATGGTCTGACTGGCAGCTTCCTATGTTCCTATTAGCATGTTCAGCCAGAGAAATGAAGTGTCTTCATTTGGGAAGAAGGCTAATCCTATTCTTCCTCTGACAGAATGTTTACCATGTTGATGTCACCTCTGTTGTTTTGCCTTAGTAAAATGCATTGATTAACTAGTCTCCAACACTAGGTAGATGTACATGAGAAGTGATTTAATTGGGATTATGTTGCAGCTAACATGGCCAAAGTTAGTGGACTGGGCTCAGAATTTGGTTCAGAACTCAGGCCAATTTCAAATAGCAGTGTTCAGCTCAGAGAGGCACTGATGCAAGGTCTCACTTAACTCTGAATGAACTGATCAGTACATGGCATCCAAGCCTCATGACTTGCTTTTGTGACAAATGTTAATTTCTTTGTGAAGGTAGGGGTAATCCAGCAGTTCCTATGGAAAGATGTTTCACAATGTTTGTGCAGCTTATTTATTTAATATAATACATTTCTATACCGCCCAAAATGCAAGTTCTCTGCAATCAAGAAACACAATGGCCAAGCTTGTTTTCATGTCTCACATATAGTCAAATGCTATCACTGTGGAATGCCTTTATAGATGTATGTTAGGTAGGTATACACACACAAGAAATTTGATTCCTATCTCACATAGAGTTTAGATCTCTTCCTCCTCACACCTTTCTGACTTCTAACACACTTTGGAGCAAGAGGTGCCAGGGTCTGTCAAAGACAAACCAACAGCTTAAGAAATGCAGATGTCTGGAGAACACAAGAATTCAATGTTTTTTTATAGCAGCTAACAGGAGATGGAACCCAGATCCTGTTTACCCTGGACTGGCCTAATATCCTGAACTGATAGATAATTGTCAGGAAACAGGATCTAGAGGCTACCAGCAATTTACACTTCTGAGATTCATGCCAGATCAAAAGGATGAGCTTGTATAAAAGGGGGCACCTCAGACATGGCAAATCAGCTAGCTTTGCCTCATCAGCAGACCTTTGCTCAAGAGCGATCCCCAGGGTTAGCTGCTCAAGCCCTGGGGCTGAAGCAGGAATTCTGTCCATGGACAGGGACTGTCTGTGACTTCTGCTGCATAGTGAGAAGTCAAGACTACCCAGCCATGGCTCTCTCGCGCTCTCTCTGCCTTGATCTGAACATCCACCACTAGCCTGTTTGACTACCTGAAGCCTGCATCGTTTCCCATGCCTCGTGCCCCAGCAATGAACAAATCCTTGGAAGCCTTCTTCGTAAAACTGGTGAGATGCCTATTCAACAAACAGCTCAGCCTGCTCCTCGCTTCCCTCCTCCCTACCAATCACTGCCATCCCTCTCCTAAGTCCTCCCTTCTTTCTTTTCTCTCTGTTTCTCTCTAAATATTTTATTAGGATTTATTAGACAGTAGTGATTACTGATTGCACATACATTTGATAGCTAGGTACATTGCACTACACTTTGAATCAGAAACATGTTTAATTTGGATGACCTGTTTGAATTTTATCCTGATGAGCAACTTTCTATAATAAAGCCCATTGAATTATTTGAGAGTGTTTTGGTCTTTTTTTAACCTTCGTGCCCAGATCATACATGGTCACCGTATAAAGAACTGGTCACTTTGAGACACTGGTGAAACAAGCCTAATTTCATATGCTAGCTCTGGAGGAGCATACCTGGTATAGAAATCAGGCTTGGCTCACAACAGTGGTTTGTTTGGTCCCTCCCTTTTCCCTTCTGCCCGAACGCAATTGTCTGTCCTGCTCCTGACAATGCTTCACCCTGTCACTCCTCTCTTACCATTGGTCATCAGCTTGTGTGGGTGTGGAAAAGCTTCCTAAGCCATTTTGGCTCTTTTTGCCCTTGGTTGCCTGAGTGAATCTTGAGAAGAAACCACTGAGAGCAGGGGCATAGCTAGGGGAGAGGGGGCCTGTGTTGAGAGGGGGCCCTCTCCCTGGTGGCCCCTCTGAATGAGGGGGGAAATGAAGTAAATAGGGAAGGGTGGATCTGGGGGGCCCTCAGGAGCTTGGGGGCCTGGCTTCTTTGAACCTATCCACTCAGGCACTGGCTGCCTACAGCAGCCACAGTATTAGACTGCTTCTTGGCCACTATGTACCCACGTCTCTGTGGGCAGAGGTGGAGCTCTTGCAGTCAGTCAGGAATAAACCAGCAGGGTCGGTTTAGATTTAATGCAACGGAGAATTGAAGTGCTCTTAAAAAAAACCCAACCCAATTACAAACTTTGGTTACAAAGCTTAATTTGTTGGGCCAAACTGAACCTCGGATGAATTTGAGAGGCGCGTTTGGACAAAAAAACCAAACTGAAGAGGATGAAATTCAGCTGAACTTCCATGTTATGTCTGAACCGGCCGATAGAAATCTTTTTGTTTTCAGCTGCCAAAGCAACTAGATGCCTCCCCTGTGCAAGGGAATCATACAATCATAACAGTTTTATCTCAGCAATCAAAACAAACCCACATGCCTTTAATGATCACTGATTGCAGTGTTCTTGCCTTTGCAAAGAAATTCTTTTCCCCTGTTATAAAATCTAATGATCTAAATTCAAATTGCTCAGCACCAGGCTGTCAAAGCTATAAGCAGGTATTTTTTGTCACAGTGCAGGATTATAAAGAAAGCTACATGCATGCATTCACATACACACATACACATATAATTCTTTTGAGAAAATATGTCTTCTCCCCCCCAAACTGAGGCAGGGCATGAGATAAAGTAGGCCTCTTATGTAGTAGACCTAACCCACTCCCCTATTTCCTTGTCAGGGCTGAGCCATAGACTGCCACTGACTGGGAGCAAGAAGCTGGGAACCAGAGATCAAGCTAGCGGACATAGCCAGTGTCAAATGAGGATGCAGAACTTGGATCAAGTCAACAGTCAGAAAGAGCCAGAGCCAGGAAAAGTCCCAGTTTGAACAGGAAGTGCTTTATAGCTCATCCTGTTGAATCAAGTCAATAGTCAGCTTGGATGGGTGGTATCCTTTCTGGTGTCTGGACCCTTTATTTCTGTAGCTCCATGGAAGAGCATTTGCTTTGAATGTAGAAAGTCCCAGCTTCTGTATCTGGTGTGGTGGTTTCTCTTTAAGAAGTGTTGTTAAATGTGGAGGGCAACTGCACTGGTACAAGCCAGTGTTCTATTTATAAGTGTACAAGTAAGTGTCCAATTTACTCTCCCCCTGCTAACTGGGCAAAGAGGCACCTTTTTAATGTGGTGATTCTCTTTATTTCGCATGGGGAGAGCAACTGGCCCTATCCAATTGCAGCACAGTACCTCTAGCTGGGGTGTTCAAACCGGTTTGAATCAGAACCAGTTTGACATCGAAGCCTCAGGATTGAGCTGAACCACCCTTGGTTTGGCTCGACCCTGAACCGAACACCTCCCACACCAGTTTGTCTGAACCCCTGAAGAAAAGCTGCCAGTCAGTGTAAACAATACTGAGCCAGATGGACCAACTGTCTGACACAGATTAATGCAGTTCCATATTCAAATGCACGGCAAGATGCTCCAGCCACTGCTGGCTCATCCAAAGGGAAGTTGGGCACAGAGATATGAACTCCTAGTTCTAGCTGCTGCAACATCTGAAACACAATCTATATATATATTTAATTCTCTTAGCCGGTATGCATGCCCAGGATTTGGCGGCAGAACTCTTGCAAGAGTTCCTGACATTGGGTGAGAGTTCGGTGGCGGGGGGAATGGCGGCAGATGGTGGTGGCAGGCTGCAAAATGGCCTGAGGAGGCGGCCTCAGCTGGCCACTGGGAGGCAGCGGCGAGATGGCCTGGCCAGGCCAGGCCGTCCCAGGTAAGGTGGAGGAGGAGGAGGAGGCGGAGGCGGCAGCAAAGCCCAGCCTGGCAGCTGGGGGCAGGAGGCAGCAGCAGGAAAGGGGTTGAGTGGGAAACGGGTGGCAGGGTGCAGCTCCGGTGCCCATTGGAGGCTGGGGCAGGAGGGAAACGGGCAGTGGGACTTCTCCGTTCATCGCCCAGGAGGACGAACGGTGGCAGCGGGGCCCTTTTTGGCCTCCCACCGCCCGGTAAGGAGGGCCTGTGGCAGCAGTGAAAATGGCTGCTCAGTTAGGTAAAATGCTCAGTGCGAGTGGGGGGGGGGAGGCGAGGAATGGGAGGGAGGGCAGGCAAGAGAGAGTGGGGCAGGAGGGAGGGGGAGGGAGGGCAGGAGAGAGTGGGAGGAGAGCTGGTCTTGTGGTAGCAAGCATGACTTGTCCCCATAGCTGAGCAGGGTCTGCCCTGGTTGCATCTGAATGGGAGACTTGATGTGTGAGCACTGCAAGATATTCCCCTCAGGGGATGAAGCCGCTCTGGGAAGAGCAAAAGGTTTCAAGTTTCCTCCCTGGCTTCTCCAAGATAGGGCTGAGAGAGATTCCTGCCTGCAACCTTGGAGAAGCCGCTGCCAGTCTGTGAAGACAATACTGAGCTAGATAGACCAATAGTCTGACTCAGTATATGGCAGTTTCCTATGTTTCCTAGAGTGGGGCAGGAGAGGGGCAAGAAAGAGTGGCCAGGAGGGGGGAGGGCAAGAGAGAGTGGGGTGGGAGGGTGAGAGAGAGTTGGGCAGGAGGGAGGGGGAGGGAGCAAGAGAGAGTAGGGAAGGAGGGAGGGGGAGAGGGACAAGAGAGTGGGGTGGGAGGGAGGGGGATAGTGGGGCAGGAGGGAAGAGGGAACAGCTGGCCCTCAAGAACTCACAGATGCTCTGTGCGGGTCAGCTAATTATTTATTTATTTTGGTGAATTTACAGAACAGGACAGCAGTGTAAACTCCAGTCCTGCCCACTTCCTCAGCCTCTACCTGCTGGTGAGAAATAGGAAGGTCTAAATATGAATCCCAGTAGGACTAGAGATTGGGCTGCTTTTTGCTTTGAAGGGAAAGAGAATCCAGTTTGACACCTCCCTGCGTCTGATCCTCCTGCAGCTGACCGCCGACTCCCCAAGATTATGTTTTATGCATCTTGAGAAGTGTCTGTTAAACTGTGTCACAACAAAGCATTACCCGTTCCTTGATTTCTACCAGAAGAGATTCTTTAAGCAAAGAAAGCCTTTGCTTAAAGAATTCATCTTTTGAATTCAACACATAGGGCATTTGCGACAGATAATGTTATTGTGTACTTGCTTGTGCTCAGTCCCTTTACAAAGTGTATTCAGATTCACTTTCTAAGAATGTAAAATGTACTGTAAGGTGCCTCTGGGGAGAATGCCAGCTCCGGATGCTTCCAGAATGCTTAAAAGCCATTTCACTTTTTATTTCCTATTCATGCAACCTTATACAGTCTGTACCATTTAAATGTTTGAAGCTGTTAGAGTTTATTGCAGGTGGACTCCAAAGAGCTCTAATTTCAGTCCAGGATTAGCTGAAAGTGATGGAAGAAACAACAATTCTCTAGATTGCCAATTCTAATGTTAATAACCCAGATGTTGCTGGTAGCTGCCAGCTGGGAACACAATGGCCAAAAGCTCTGCATATGGAATCTAATGATGATGAGTGAATCATTTGACCACAACTAGCATTCTTGGCCTAGGTTGTTGTTATTGCTTGTAACCTTATTCCTTTAGCCAGTGTTACAGGGAATACTGCAATATACCAAATGTACAAATCCAGATTCATGGCTGCTTCTTTTCACATAAATTTACCTCTCTACAAATCACCATGTCTATCACATTTATTCACATTTTTAATACATATAACATCCCATCATGCAAAGTTGAACACTGTATGATATCTCAGAAAGGCCATTCATAAATTCTACAATAAATCCTGTAGTGAATTTCACTACTCATCCATTTTTTGTGTGTGAAAACCTGTGAACTGGGGAATAGCTCTTCTCTTCTCTTGTAGTTGAGATGAGGAAGATCTATAACATTTTCAAATAAATGCCTTCCTTTCTGCAAACACATGCTACCACTTTGCCTTGATTTATGTTAGAAAGAAAAGATCATCCCATCATGGACACAACTTTCTAATTCATATGCCAGAGGAGAACCCATCTGAAATTGCAGTCATATATCCAATCAAATGTTATAACTGTCTTTATTGCGCTCAGTAAAGCATTATAAAGAAGAGTAAGAAATGGGGGTGCTGTGGATACACTATACCTGAGATAGTATAAGCAAAGTTCTTGTACATTGAGAGGGTAAGAAACCTACAAATAATTGTGTGGCTACATTGTGTGACTAATAAAATAATAATGTTTCTTAATTTCTTAAGAGCCTAAATAAACAGGGCACTGTACAAACATAACATTACACAATGACAGGCCCCTGTCTGCAGGCTTATAATCCAAATAGACAAGCACATAAGGAAAAGGAAGGAGGGGGGGCAGTGAAAAGAGACAATGGGGAAAGAGGGATACAAAGTTAAAACAGCAAATAAGGAAAGGCCCAAAGTGTCCTGGGCTGCTTTCTAAGGCAAAAACTGAATCAAAGATACCCCTTTCAGCCTGAACCGTAGTTCTGGCAAGAAGGGGCAGCAGGGGAAAAAGAAGAAGTGTTTCTGTGGTTTAGGTGAAGACGTTTCAGGTGCTCTCCACACTGCTCCAGAGACAAGCCAGGGATGGGGTGGAGGGCTGTGGGGGGCTTTGGCCTTGTGCCTGAAAATTCAGCCTTAATGGCAGCACTGCTTGAGAAACACAGAAAGGAGTCAGTTTTGAACTATTAGTTATGCTGCCGCTACTCTTTGTTTCATCCTTTTGAATCTGGGTCCGGTAAGAACACCCCTGTAATTCACTAAGCGGTGATTTTAAAAATGATGTGGTTGGGTTCAAGGCATTACGGGGGAGACACTGCAAGAAGAAGCCACCTAATGGCACAATGGGGAAATGACTTGCCTAGCAAGCATGAAGTTGCCGGTTCAAAGAGTTGCTCCGGCCCATGCTGCCAATGCAGCGCAGGCTGATCTTACGCTGCACAGCCCCGTTTGGGAACTAAACCATGCCCCGTGTCTGACGTCAGAAGTGGAGCATGGCTAAACACTCCCTGCATCTGATGTCAGATGCAGGGGGCGGGGCTGGGGGGCCATGGCGGTGGCTGAACCCGGGCCACCACTCGCCTCCCTACACCCCATCCAGGTCATTCAAGGGGAGGTCAGCAGGGGGGTGGGGGAGCTGCTGCCTCCCCCTCCCTGCAGCCACAGCCATGGCTCATACTTCTAAGTACATTTTTCCTCCCTTCCCACCCTCTCTATACATAGGAAATCCCCCCCACCCCTGCCTGTACTGGTAAAGAGGAATCCTCACCGGATTCTTCTTTACCAATATAGGTCTGAGCAGGCTTAGTTGGAACTGGGCCCAGACTGGCAAAAGCTGGTCTTGTTCAACCCTGAACCTGCCGATTCAAGCTAGCTCAACACTGAGCCAGACTTGCTTGAAACAAGCCGGCTGACACACCCCTAGATGTGTGACTGGCGAGGGTGTCATCCGTGACGCACTGGTGACAATGTTATTAATAGATGTGGCCCCTCAGGACTATCTCTTAATGCTGCGCCTGTTCAGCCCTTCCTAGTAGCCCTATTCAGACTTAATGTTTTACATATGCCCAGGTATTTGTACACATTTACATGTTTTCATGAGAATGACTTCATGAGTTCATTTCAAAAGTGAATCTGGGTTCAGTCCACCTCCAATGTAGGTGACAGATAGGAAGTGTCCTCCTGAACAGGCATTGAACATATCATGTGAATACCTGCACATGTGTATGGATCTGTACACCTACGCTTATATAGACTGTACATTGAACATAACATGTGAAAAGGACTAGTGCAACACTTTGTTTCAGCTGTTTAAATATGCCTAATCTCAAGAAAAAGAGGGAAACAGTCTGATGCCCCAAGCAAATTTCATTGTGAAATGTGAGGGTCTGCCACAGTGCCAGAGCATTCTCCCAGGAAGAGGAAATATTAAAGCTCACAGTATGCAGTGTTCCTTGTATTATATACTATTAAAGAGCAAAGTATTATCAATCACTCCATCATCAAATCAGTACTCTTGAACTTGGCTAGAAATTTCTAAGGGCTTTGTTTGCATGGTAGCCATGAATGTTTCCCCACATAAAGAACAAGTGATTTCAACAGCTTCCAAATTTTGATAGCAAGGCTCGACTCTGGGAACAAAAGAATAAAGGAGCAAATGACTTTGCACCTTAATGTTTAATTTTATACTTTTTCTGTCAGCTGGTGTCACAACCTCAAGACTACTCGGTCTGACTTTCATATAAATAAATAAAGGTTACTCTGGGATGAATAATGGTTGTCTGTCTAGTCTGTTTCATTTAGGTCTCAGTTTCAGACTTGTCATTTTCTTTCAGCATCGCTAGCTCCATAGAGAAATGTTGTGTGTAGCAAAACAGAGTACTCCACAATTGTCCCTCTTCCATGCACTACTGATTTTCCATCAGATATTCCTTTTCATAATCTTGTTGTATCTTATTCAAAAAATAAAATCTTCCAACTAGAATATTTTTAGACTTAAAGAGGGTAAGTTGTTATATCTAAACACACACACTCCTCCTTATATTTATATAGTAATTTTCTTGGCATGAAGCTTCTAAGACAACATCTCTCCTGAGAATATACTTGCTGCTCCAAGAATCATTTCCAAGTGTAACTTGGGAAACTTATTTAAAGTAAAGTAAAACAATACTGTATGCCCTGCGAAAATGGGGATTCTAACTTCAAATTAGTGAGCTAATGCATGTGAAACACTCTAAAGCACTGTATAAATGCTGTGTTTTAATTTGTTATTATTGGTATTATTATTAGCTGACATTCACCGTGGAGCTATGAAAACAGAAGAAGACCTGCAGCAATATGAATAAACTGGATCTCAACTGCACGCTAGTATTTCCCTTCAGTGCAAGGAGTGAGGGGGCAGGGCTGAATTTCATTGCTTTCTCCTCTCTCCAGGAAGTTTTACACATGGGGCTTTTAAAGCCCTTTAACTCGCAGCTCCTCCAAAACAGAGGGGGTGTGTGTTCCCATATCAGCCAGATTTACTCTGAAGTCCCTACGAGTTATCAGAGAGATGTTCACACACAATTCGTGTTTTTCACTGCGCATTAGAGTGTAGCCCGATTTATATCCGGGGTAAAAAAAAAATCCACTTTTTGCGTCAGTTTTTGGGGACAATTTCATGTTCACAGTAAAGGCTCCCAGTAAACTCGCAGTCAAGCTTGCTGTGTGTAAAAGTCCAAGATGGAGTTTTTACTTCCACAAATCTGGAAGTAAAAACCTTGAGGGTTGGTGAGCCCTCAAGGACAGATACCTGGAACTAAAAACTCCATCTGGACGGAGGAGAGAGCAACAAAAATTGCATCCTCCCTCCCTCTGCCACTGCTGAGGCTGCAGGGAAAGACTGGAGTAAGACTGTAGTGCAGCTAAGCTCCATACTTTGCATGGCTCTATACGTTCCTAAGACCTCCTTGACATGGCAAAGGAATAGGGATCGTGTTGCAGAAGAAGGAGAGCTGGTTTTGTGGTGGCAAGTATGAATTGTACCCTTGGCTCAGCAGGGTCTGCCCTCATTTTCTGTTGAATGGGAGACTACATGTGTGAGGATGGTGAGATATTTCCCTTAGGGGATGGAGCCCTAGCTCAGGGGAACAGCATCTGCATGCTTCCATGTGGAAGGTTCCAAGATCCCCCCTGGGAAGTTTTTTACCCTGGGAAGCTCAGAGATTATTGTGTGGTGCTTTTAACACTAGGGTCATGGGTTTGATCCCTGTATGGGACAAGTCTGGTGGGGTTTTCCGCAAGAGCCTTCAATCTTGCCACCTGATTTCATAATGATACCTTCACAGAGGCAACCAAGATGACCAGGGACCTAGAGCACCTTCCTCATGAGGCAAGGCTACAACACCTGGGGCTATTTAGTTTAGAAAAAAGATGACTGCAAGGAGACATGATAGAAGTCTATAAAACCATGCATGGTGTGGAGAAAGTTGATAGAGAGAAATTCTTCTCCCTCTCCCATAACACTAGAACCAGGGGTCATCCCATGAACTTACTTGCCAGGAAATTTAGGACCAACAAACAGAGGTGCCTTTTCACACAACGTATAATCAACTTGGAGAATTCTCTGCCAGAGGATGTGGTGACAGCCAACAACCTGGATGGCTTTAAGAGGGGTTTGAATAACTTCATGGAGGAGAGGTATATCAACGGCTACTAGTTGGAGGGCTATAGGCCACCTCCAGCCTCAAAGGCAGGATGCCTCTGAGTACCAGTTGCAGGGGAGTAACAGCAGGAGAGAGGGCACGCCCTCAACTCCTGCCTGTAGGCTTCCAGCAGCATCTGTTGGGCCACTGTGTGAAACAGGATGCTGGACTAGATGGGCTTGAATCAGCAGGGCTGTTCTTATGTTCTTATGTTCACCCTAGGGCAGTTTGCAAGGGTTGATTAGTCAATTGGTCCTTAGAGGCTTCGTGACTCAGGGACTTCGATTAGCCATGACACCTGCTTCAGGGCTTCACAAACCTTAAAGGCTGTGTGGCTTGGGGTATGTAAAGCCCTTGACATTGCCCTGAACCCTTTTGGGTTGGCAATGATGGAGATGAAGCAGGTTTCCACTGCTTCTATCCTTGAATCAGAGTGGGTTGCCCTTTCAAGGCATGGGTAAGGACAGAAATGTCTGAACCCGGCCTTTGGTAGGCCAGCACTGTTGCAGGGGTGGGTGGAGTTTATTCCACACTAATTTGGTTAATTAATAAACTTGTAGCCCTTTAACCCAAATGGAAATGTTTCTGTCTTCCCTGTGGCTGAGGTGTGGGGGCAATGTCAGCCATTATATCATCATCACTGTTGTTGTAGTTGTTTGTTATTACGATTACTCAGTAAATGATAGGATTTTTTAAAATAGTTTTTTGAGAGAAAATAATAAAATAATAATAATAATAATAATAATAATAATTATTATTATTATTATTATTATTATTATTATTATTATTATTATTATTTCGATTTCTATACCGCCCTTCCAAAAATGGCTCAGGGTGGTTTACAAAGAGAAATAACAAACAATAAGATGGCAATAAACAATAAAATGAAAGCAAAGTGCAGGATCAAAAAGGATATTTCATGCACCTCCCAGGAACATAGGAAGCTGCGTTTTTCAGAGTCAGACCATTGGTTTATCTAGTTCCATATTTACTCTGACTGGCAATGGCTTCCCAGAATTTCAGACAGTGGTCTTTCCCTCTCCTACATGCAAATGATCGGGGTTGAACCTGGAATCTTCAGCATGTAAAATAACAGACTGTGTAACTGAGCTATGACCCTTCCCCATCAATGTATGCAAAGTCATGGCCCCTACCTCTGCTTCCAAAGTGAGTGCCATTGTGATTTCAGAAAGAATTTTTTATTTTTATTCATTTTATTTGAATATAAAAACAATTCTATGCTTTTGAGGTACTTTTGAGACTCTCCTCAGTTTCAATAGCAGTTTGCCAGGTGTTGGGGGCAGTCACATAATTTTATTTCTAGGCTAAGATAGATAAATTTGCCATTTACTCTCCCAAGTTGCCATTGTAAACCAAAATGCAGGAATTGGTTGATTATAATTTCCTTTGCTGTCATGAATTATTATTATTTTTTACTTTCTTTTTAGTTTTCATATTTAACAAATATATCTAAATTGTATGGATTGTAACAAGGAAGGTTAGTCACAACTGAGTAATTGAAATTAGTAGGACTTTAAGTTTGTCATGATTAATTTGTTTCATGGAGTTCAAAGAGCCTTAGTCATGACTAATTTTTTTGGATATAACTCAGTTTAATTCTGTGCTTTTGTTTGGAGATTCTAATTCTGCGCTGATATAATTCTGTTTCTTGATTTTATTATTATAATTTTGTATTGACCTAAGTATTATGTACAATAAATGTGTTATTTAACAAACACAAAGCTTGCTCCTTGAAATACAAGAATAAACATAAACAAAAGGAGAGAGAGAGACAACAAAGAAGAAATTGTATTAGTTCACCAGCTTCCAAGCAGAAAAATGTATTTAAATTTAGGTGGTTTCATACTGGATTCTTTAAAGGGTTCTAGAAATGCAAGGTATGGAAGCCACATGTTATAAAAATTTATCCAAGCTCCTATGGCATCAGTTTTCTTGAACGGAGTATTAAATTTCCATAGCAGGTACCAGGTAGTTTTAAAATTACCCTGGCCAGGGCTGAAATAATGTCTACCAACTGTTAATTGTTTTTCTGTAAGGTCTAATAGCAATTTGTAAAGAAGAAAATATGGTGCTAACGGCTAAGATTTGGGTATCTTCCCTTATTAACCAATTGACCAATCCAGAAGATGGAGGTTCCAGAAGAGGGACTTCTGGGACTTCTTCCCTGATGACTTAGTAACAGTCAACGCTCTGTCAGTGCTATCTATCGTATGCATGGAACATTCTCTCACACTTACTTATTATGCTTTAGGAAGCTTAGCGTGACTTATATGGGGCTCCTAGACATTTCCATTTCATGATCACAATACAATACCAGATTTAGTCCTTAATGAACAGCCCAGCTTTGTTGCAGTGAGATGTTCAATTCTAATAACCCACAAATACAGCTCATTTGTCATTATACAAAATGTTTTAGTTAATTCTTACACCTTTATATCATCAGTATAATTACCCCAAATTGCCTGTTTATTGTAAATACGTTTAATCACATAATTAGAATGCAATTATTACACCGTTTTATCAGATTTGCAATCACATAATTGCTGTTTGTGATGTCAAAAAAGATCTTTATGAAACAAACACTAAGGCCACAAGATGGATTTAGCACTAGCGAAAATCATAGGAGAGCTAGCAATATGAAATGATGAGAAAGGCAAGGGCATGGGCTATTACTATATCCACAATGATGCAGTTACAATAAAATATTGAATGCTACCAGAAACTTAGTAAGTATACAAACAGTAATACAACACATTGCAATGGTTTCCACCAGAGTTCGAATGTGAACAGAATCGCTGCTGTTATAAACAAACATGGTTGCCATTACAGCAAAATAATGGACACAGGTTATCTCTGATCAGGAAAACTGAATGCATAAAATGACTGCAGATTGCTTGAGGGAATTCACAGTAATCCAAAAATTCCTGTCTATCCTACAGTAGATTTCTATCTTTGACCCATATAATCGAATCACTGACTGGTATCAATTTTCTGTCTCTGCTGTTCATATTTTGGATACAGAATGATTCTTTACTTTCTAATAATATGTTATTCATTACATTTGTATCCTATTGGGGCTCTAGGCAGTGTACTTGGGTACAGTGTACCCAAATTGTTGAACGGTGCCAGGCTATCCAAATTGGCCTAAAGTCACCAATTTACCACTCAGTCACCACTCAGAGTTTCATCTCTGAGTGAGGATTTAAACCCAGATCTCCCCGCTCCACACCTGACAATATACCACTATACCATATGAGGCCTGTCCCATTAGTCAGTGGGCAGCTTTGTACAATCACCCAAAATAAGTAGAAAGCAAGTAAGAGGGTACTGGAGGTTCCTGGTGAGCATGTACTCCCTATGGACATGTTGTGTGAAGCCAGTTCCCATAGTGGACTTCCCAAGATTCTACCAACTTCTGTAATCAGGTTCGAAGTTGACTTGACAAAGTTGATAGAATCTCAGTAATGGAGTATGGGAACCGGTGGTTGGTGGCTTCACATAACACACCCATCAAGAGTGCATGCTCTCTGGGAAGCTCTGGTTTCCTGCTACTTACTTTGCCCCACACCCCAAGAAGACACGAGACACAAAGGTGTTGGTATAAATAAGGGCCACAATTTATTTATCAACTTCAAATATAACATTAAATAAAGAACAGGGATTGGCTCTCCACCCCTACAGTGAGGTATCTAGAGGCATACTCCCTCTGGGCAAGTCTCACCTATAGCATAGGATGATGTACCTTGGCTCCAGGCAGCCCCAAATGCTCTAAAGCAGGAGCTGAAGCTTAGCCTGACAGAGTAGATTGGTCCAGGCCAGAGCTCTCTGAGCCACACAGCATCTTGGGAGTTGACCTGTCTGGCATATAGCCAAACACTTACCTGAAGGTGCTCACCAAATGCAGATGTTATCCCCAACCACACTGTACCTTCCACAGGGCGGGTTAGCCTAGCTTAACAACCCGCACTGCTCACCAACCACACAAAACAGCAGCCAATCTCTGCTTGAAATCTGGGTAAATAATTTTTTTTAGTACCTGTAGCCCCTTCGGGGGGCTTCCTATAGGCAGCAGGCGGGGTGGCCCGTGAAGGTTCCCTCTCTCCCCATTTATCACTGCCGCAGCCTGTGAAACCTTCCTTTTTGGCCTGTTCGGGCCTCTGTAAATCGGCATGGCAGACATTTTGCCTGCTGCCGCGCATGCTCAAATGGCCTCTACGAGGCCTGGCATGGCCCTGGTGGAACCCTGACTCCTACTGACACCGTCACAACCTGGGAAGTGGAGGCCAAAAGCCCCGAAGATGGCCCGGCCACGGCCGATCGCAGCTCCGACCTCCACGTCTGCTCTTGCTGCCTGCAAAGAGCGGACTGAGGAGGTCACTCACCAACGCTGGCCGCGCAGCCATAGCCACACCTCCGCATGGGCCAGCCAGCCAATAGGCTTCGCTTGTGCTTCATGCCTCTTGGAAGGGGGCTGAGGCAAACTGGCCACGCCGCCCTTTGGGCGGCAAACAGCCTGATTCTGCTTACTTTTGAGCAATCAAGTGAAGGCACCTATTGAATGTTTCATATTTCTCCTTTAATTATAATTTGAAACCCTCAGAGTTCTTCCTTCTGCCTGACTTCTATGAATTCTTTCATTCCAAAAGTCCTTCACTCATAAAGTGTCTGACTGAAGCACAACTCACAATTTGTAGCTTTCAACTGCCACTTTCAAATGATGCATCACATTTTAGAAGAAAGAGATGACCTTTTGGTCTGGTTTGTGAAGCTTAACCCAAAGAGTTGGAAGGAAACCTCCCTCACCTTTAGGCTTTTGTGTGAACTTTAAAGCATCACAGTGAAGCAGATTATGTATCAGAAAACACTATAATCTGCTATAAAAATCTATGGTGCTAGTCTGGTTATTTGATTGTACTAGAGTGTAAAACAAATGTATCTTTTAGATTTGCATGGGGGCAGATCTTGATCTGACAACTGTAAGAAACTGTCTAGTGGAACAATGGAAACCCGGCATCGCTTCTCAACTGCACCACGCGCCTGCGCAGTTCAATCTATTAACTGCGCAGGCGCACGGCGCAGTTGAGAAGCGACACCGGGCCAGACGGCAGGCTTCGGCGTCGCTCCAGTACATCTGCTGGGCCGGCCGCCGCGACCACCACCGGGGTGTAAGGAGGACCCCTGGGCTGCTCACCCACCCCACCCGCAGCTGCCTGCCCCATAGCATGCCGCCGCCGCCACTGCCAGGGTGGAAGGAGGACCCCTGGGCTGCTCACCCACCCCACCCGTGGCTGCCCGCCCCATAGCATGCCGCCGCCGCCACTGCCAGGGTGGAAGGAGGACCCCTGGGCTGCTCACCCACCCCACCCGTGGCTGCCCGCCCCATAGCGTGCCATTCACACAGAAGAAAGCGATGCCAGGGCCAGACACGGCAGGCCTCGGCGTTGCTCTGGGATCCGCCGCCGACGGGATTTTGAGGACCCGACCAGCGAAGGGTAGCACTAGCAGGGCTCAGGAGGAGGGGGGATGGGGTCGGGGCGGGGGGAGGTCACCCACCCTGCACCCACGCGCCAACCACCCTCCAGCTGCCCAGCCGCTGCTGCCCCCCGCCAGCCCGAGACACCCCCGGGCTCCGGCGGCCCCCAGCAAATAACAAGCCAGCCAGACCAGCTCTTGAGCCAAAGCAAGCCCACAGGTCATGCGGTATTTTAAATAATTAAATATACATTCATTCATTGATTCTTGTAATAATATTAATAAAAAAATTAAAAACACACACACACACCTGATCCTCCTGTCCTGTGTGAAAACTTTATTGGTGGTGGTGGTGATGTGGTGCTGGCCAGTGGCCACCAAAGCAGATCCTCTTCCTTCCTTTCCATGGTGTCGGAGGGACTCGGAAAAACAGGCAACACTCTCCGTCCTCGCTCACTTCTCAATACAGCATGTGCGTGCTGCTAGGACGATCAAGCATGCGTGTGAGTGGTGGGCGGGGATGGAGGGCTAAGGAGATCATCTCGTCATCATGCCCTGCAATGCCACAGGCATGCAGAGAGGGGAACGCCCAGCCCAGCCGCGGCCGGAGCCAGGTGGGGTGGGGTGGGGGGCGTCGCACTGGCGCCACACTGGCGCAGCTGCCTGCCTGGTTAATTGAAATCAAATGGAAAATAAATCGGGTGGGGTGGGCCACCCACAGAGACAGAGTCAAGAGCTCGCGGGGGAGGGGGCGCCACCACATCGGCGCGGCTGCAGTTGCCTGATTGGAAAAAAACACCATTGAGTGTGGGGGGGGTCATGGCGCCTTGGTGCACCCCTTCCCGAAGTGGCGCCCAGGGCACGTGCCCTGCCTGCCCTACCCCTGGTTATGCCCCTGCACTGGAGCAAGAGGAAAGTTGAGTTCCACTGTGTCTCAACATCCCCAGGAATGATGTGAGTAGATACATAAGAACATAAGAACAGCCCTGCTGGATCTGGCCCAAGGCCCATCTAGTCCAGCATCCTTTTTCGCACAGTGGCCCGCCAGATGCCGCTGGAAGCCACAGGCAGGAGTAGAGGACATGCCCTCTCTCCTGCTGTTACTCCCCTGCAACTGGTACTCAGAGGCATCCTGCCTTTGAGGCTGGAGGTGGCCCACAGCCCTCTGACTAGTAGCCATTGATAGACCACTCCTCCATGGTAGGAGAAGGCCCAAGGTAGGTCAAGTTCACTCTGTCTCTCCTGGAGCATCTGCCTAGGCTTCCCGCTGAGCTGGAAATAGGCTGCAATCTTGCAGCACTTGTCCACAAGGGCAGCCGTGGCAGCAGCAGCCCCTGAAGGGGGAAGGCCCCAATACTCCTTCACCCACGCCTCCTTGACAAGTGCATCCATCACAACAAAATGCTGAGTGTGTGACATACAGCATATAGACACAAACTGCAGCTGGCATTCTATCCTCAATATGTTGGTACCATTGACAGTGACCATGAAGCCCCTGTAGAGATTTGGCCACCTGGACAGCCATTCCTCCACCTGGTGTCCAATGACCACTGACAGCTCATCTGCTGAGTGGTCGGTGTCCAGTGGCTCCACATGGTGTCCAGAGCCCACCTGGCCTTTGCTGCCAGGGAGGATGTTATGGCAGATGTCATCCCCTCTCTCTCCAGCTGCCACCAGTGTGCAGTGAGGGACAGAAAATCAGCTTGCACTGACTACAGCTGGTCCACACATCTGTAGTGATATGCAACCTGAAGTCAGGCCCTGCTGACTCCAGCAGTCACAACACAACCTCCCTGCATGCCTGGTACAGGGAAGGCACCAACCTCTTACTGAAAGTGGTGTGAGGGGATGTTAGCAAGTAGCTGGAGTAGCCAGCAGAAGCCAGTGTTCACCACCATCTGAAACAGCTGGTCGTCCAGAGTCATGATATCTCCAATGGCCCGAGTAATGACCAGCCCGCTGCCCACCAAATGTGCCCACTGCATGAGAGGCAACGTGCCCTGCTTGAGAGCAGGAGCAGCAGCATATCCCGTGCCACTGCTAGTTGAGGGCACTAGCACCACCATCAGGAGTGAGGATGCTCAGATGACACCGTTGGATGTGCCTCAACATCGATAATGTTCCCAGATGCTTGGTGTCCTTTTTCCTGCTGACCTGTGCCCTGAAGTAGATGCAGACAGCACGTGTAGGCTAACTTTGGCAATGCTCAAAGTGGTCCCATACAGTGCTGCCAGTGGCCTTGAACAACTTGGGTGCTGGCAGCACTACTGGGCCTTCTGGTTGGCCACCACCAGCACCTCCACCACCTTCTATTATCCATGCCTGTGAAGGTCATGGGGCAACAGGAATGCCATCCTCCTGCTCCAGCTGCTCTTCAGTCTTGGACTGGGTGGGGGTCATACTGAGAAGAGGGATCAGTGGGAAGGAGGGGGGATCTGGCTGGGCTATCTATCAGCCATCACCACCTCCTGTGGCCCCACCAAGAAAAGAAGAGGACCTTCTTTCCTGACTGGGCTCCCACCTAATACCACCACTTCAGTCACCATAGGAAGCTGCACTGCAGGAGCAGGCATGACCAGAAAGGTGAGCCTGCACACAATGACTTCTAGGGGGATTTGGCAAGAAGGACCCCCTTGCTGTGCTCATCCAAAATCCTAACCCTCCCTCAACCCGCGACCCTGATCCTAGACCTACCCTGCAACCTCCTCAACATCCCTTTCCCCAAACTAAGCCCAATTTAACAAGAAAAACAAAGAAACAGCAAAGCACCTCAGCCAAAACTGAACCAGAACCTAGCTACATAACAAAAACCATAAAACCCAACCACAACAAAAACACTACTACCTAACCAATCCAATAACAGCACTACAATAGTACTACAACACCAGAAACCTAAGCTCAGAAAACCACACAAGCACCCCCCCAACCTAAAAGAATCAAAAACAAAACTAACTTAATAAAAATAACCAAAAAGTAGAAATAAATTTAAACAGTGTGTATGTGTGTGTGTGGAGGGGAGGGCTCACTAATCTGATGATGATTAAGCACTCAATCCACGGTTGGGTTGAGAATTTCGAGGTAACCCAAATCCACTCAGGTGGGTGTCAAGCAGTGGCAGCAAGGCAGGCAGGGATCCAAAGGCAGCATCAAGGCAGGCAGGGATCTGAAAATGGTGGCAGCAAGGCAGGTGGGAGTCTGAAGAAAGCAGCATTGGCAAGGCAGGTGAGGATCTGAAGGAGATGGTGGCAGGTGGGGGTCCAAGGGAGACAAGCAGGTGGGGGTCCAAGGTTTTGACCAGTTCTGCACACCCATATAGGTGGTAAAATTATGTTCTCAGTCCAGTGCATGCATCTAATCAAGCAGGGAATTACCAGTGAAAGATGAATCCTTGCAGCTCATACTGCAGGAAATCAAATAGAGTTTTACTGTGCTGTAAAAGGTTTTCATCTCTATACAATAATGGAGATCAGTGTATGGAGGCAGGTCTAAGTATATGTAGCTCTTGGAGATGTAGATGAGTATCTAGATATGCATCCCTAATTCTTCTGTGCACATCTGGTCCCCATGGATGAGGCCAGATGCCTCTTTTGATGTGGATGAGGATGTGCATCCCTAAGAAGGAGCACTAGTTGTTGGGCATGACTAGGATTGGCCTAGAATCTAGAGCCTTTGTGATTTTCTGCTAATATATTTAGATATAGTTTGTTTTCCTTAGCCCATTGCAAAGTCAGATCTGTGCTCCACCTTTCAGCTTTTAGACGAAAATGAAAACAATTTGCAATCTGTTGTTTATTTTTCAAAAGTTTCCAGCACCGTTTCCACTGCATTGGAAGCTGATGCTCAAGAAATAAATAAAGGGTTTGCCTGTTAGCCCACTCTGATTTCGACATTTGATTAGTATTCTGAATAAAACTGCAGGAGGGTTTTACCTGGGTATTTCCCTCCAGGCTATATCTTAGTGTAAGTGCTCTTCAACGGCAATGCAAATTCATTAGTTATTCATTCAGCAGCCATAATGAATTCATTTGGTAGTAACGCAACTGTCATGTTGACTTGCGTGAGGCTGCCACTATAACTCAGCCTTGGTTAAACATTAATTAATTAATGGATGCAGACTGGAGCTAGAATTTGCACAAAGTAAACTGACATGGCACTTCTGATCCCATCATGTTCAAAATGCTGCTTTCTAAATATTGATTTGCCAAACAGATACAGAGGAAATGGTGGGGGACCCCTTATTGTTAAATATAAATGTGACAATTAACCTCTAATATCCTTTCTGCCTTGGGCACATAGGGTTAATTGAACAAACCCTCCACCAAGCTTACCTTGCTTCTTTATTCCTGCATTCCCTTTTCTTTCTGTCTTTTTATTTTTTACAACATTGGTAATTTAATTAAATTTGTGGATGAGTACTCAGGCAGCTTCTGGAAAGAATTTAATAGGTCAGTTTCACATTGGCGGTATATGGGGGTGCAGGAAATGCACTATTTCACTAACCTAAATAGCAAAGATGAAGAGGAGACACTAACTGAAGTATAATAATATAGCAGAGTTCCTTCTGATGGTGGATACACTACATGGACACTGTGACCAGAACTTTCTAGCTCTTTAAGTATCTATTTCCCCCCCTGGATTTCAAGTTTACTGTTTCCAAAGCATCACTGATGTCAGACATGATAATAGCCTCAAATGAAAACCAATCACAGTACACTGCCATCCACTGTGTTAGAGTTTTAAGTTACTGCATAGCTCCAGCTTTGTGTTAAAACAAGTATAATGATCTGTTAGTGCTCCTTAGTGCTTTATAAGAATTACATTTTTCTTTTTTTCTTTTTAAGCAATCAAGGCTGTTACAGCTTTTCACCTTCCATCTCAACAGAGAAAAATGCCTCACATGGATTAAAGGTGTAGTATTTAACTGTGGTAAGGAGAGGGCAGGTCTATTGCTGCAACAAGTCAAATAAGGAAATGGCTTTTTATATTTCGATCTGGTGGAAAGTCATCTTGGCTAAGAAGAACTTACACATTCTATTTGTTGGTTTGGTTTGGTTTGTATGCCACCTTTCTGCCAAATGGCATCTAAGGTGGGTCGCTTAACAAAATTCCATTAAACACACACACACACACACACACACACACACACACACCAGCAACTATAAAGAAAACAGCAGACAGAATAAGAAGCATGCCCTTACACAAAATAATAGATAAAACAGTAATTAACTAATTCACCAGTCAGTAAGCAATCTATAGCAGGGGGTTCTCAACCTGCAGTACTCCAGATGTTGCTGAACCACAACTCCCACCAGCCCCAGCTACAATTTATTGTGGCTGGGGATGATGGGAGGTCCCCCACCTCAAAAAAAATGAGGGCACCCAGAAGATGGCATCTTACGACAATCTCAATTGCTTGGAAACTTCATATGGGATTATATATAATCCTATTTGATCATGTTCACTTTTTCATATAGAAAAGCTTGTTGCTTACTTCTATCTGTTTATTATGCTCTGTATACAGAATCGGACTGAGTGGCTTCTCCCTCAAAATGGTGGTACATCGGCAATGGAAAGGGGATATTGTCCTCCTCACCGTAGCCAATCATGCAAGCCATTATGGAGCAATCAAGGATAGAACGAGGTGTCCTCAGTATTGAATTGTGTGGCAGGTGAAAGGCACTTTCTTTTCCAGCTAAAATCAAGACCCATATATCAGTGTGACACAGTCATGTCAGTTGCTGACCTACAGCCAAGATGGTCAGGGGGCCTACAACCTACCTAATGAGGCAAGACTACAATATCGGGGAGGGGGGTAGTTTAGAAAAATATGGTGATTAAGGGGAGACATGATAGAGGTCAATAAAATTATGCTTGGTGTAGAGAGAGTAGGGAGAGAGAATTTTATCCCCCTCTCTCACAGCACTCGAACCATGGGTCATCCCATGAAATTGATTGCCAGGAAAATTAGGATTGACAAAAGGAAGTACTTCTTCACACAACATATATTTAATCTATGGAATTCTCTGCCACAGAATGTGGTGATGCCACCAGCTTGGATGGCTTTTAAAGGAGCTTATTCATGGAGGACAGGGCTATCGATGGCTAGTAGTCTTGATGGCCATAGGCTACTTCCAGGTTCAGTGTCAGGATGCCTCTAAATTCCAGTTGCAGGAGATCAATAGAAGAAGAAGGGGCATTCCTTCATCTTCTGCAAAACAAACAACAAAACATCTCCTGGCCAAAGGACAATCAGGCAGGAAGCAAAACATTCCTACTCAGCCCGTAATTGCCTATTATGTCCTGTCCCCGTCCCCCCCACACACACCTTTAGTTAGTTCAATAGACTCACAACTAGGAGGTGAGGTTAGGGATGTGCATGGACTCAGTTTTGCCAGTTCAGTTTGAATCCAAATTGGATTCTAACTGACCTGGCCCAGTCTGGCTTTGGGCTCAGCTGGACCAGGTCCAGTCAGTTCAGCCATCAAATTGGGCCAAACTGGTCTGTAGGCCAATTAAGGGATACTTGAAAAGGGGAATACTTGAGGAGGCTCCTCCAAGCTGCTGCCCCTGGCCCCCCAAATGACAGCCTGGGCTAGCTGTGGCCTGGTCTGGGCCTGCATGCATGTGTGACTTCCACAGATGCATGCAGGCCATTTGCACCACCATGTATGCACAAATGACTTGTAGGCGCTCCCACCGCCACCCCCCAGCACCTCCAATGGTTCTCCACTACCTCTTCCATGACTTCTTCTAAAGGTGTGTAGGCTGCTTTCTCTCTCCACCCATCCCCCATGCCATTAGCATAGAGATTAGGGATGCCCCCTTTACTTGTAAAGAAGAATCCTCAAGGATTCCCCTTTAAAAGAATTCCCGAACTGGCCTGGAAACTGATTCTTAGAACTGAGGCCAGTGCAGTTCAAACTTGGACCAGCTCCACACTTTGGGGGGCTGCTCCAGTTCAAATTCAGACTGCCCAAACTGGGTTTGTTCAATTCTAACCATGGTTCAAACTGAGCCGGCTCACAGACCCCTAGGTGCAGTATGGGCTGGTTTCAGAATCATGGGAGTTTGCACTGGTGAACACCCTTGGACCTGACTATTACAGGTGAGTAATTAATTGATCCTTGGAGGCTTTGCAGCTCATGGGCTACACTCATACCTGCTTCAGGGACTTAGAAAACTTCCAAAGCTGTGTGGCTTGTGGGGGAGGGTGTAATCCACAAAAGACTACCATAGCTGACCCCACCATAGCTGGGCTAGTAGCTGTAGGCAGGGGCGTAACTACCATTAGGCAAGGGGAGGTGGCTGCCCGGGGGCCCCCATGCCTCAAGGGGCCCCCCAGAGGCAAGTCACATGTGAAGTGAGTGTGTGTGTATCAGTGAGGGGCCCATTTAAAAATTTTTGTCTCTGGGCCCACTCCAACCTTGTTACGCCCCTGGCTGTAGGGGAAGAATGGCAGTTCAGTCCCCAAATAGTAAAGCAAAACCAGTTTGGTGGAAAAGCAGCAAAGCAAGAGGTCTTGAGACAGTTCTTTAGTATTGAAAAATAACAAGGATTTATTTAAATAAAAGGTTACAAAGACATGTGAAAAAGCCTGCAGCTTAATTTTAGTTGTAGCTCATGGCTGAAGAGAGAGCCCAAAACAAAACAGCCATCTCTGGAGAAACAAAATGAAGACTAACAGTGGAAGAACAAAGAGGGGAAGAGTCCAGCACTTTTATCCATGACCCTACCCACTGCCCGCCAGTGGTCACTGTGAGACATTTCAGCTGAGAGCTGATGCTGCCAGGGTCTTAGCTCCAACACTTCTTCTCATCGGCTCGTGCTGCTGTCTTTAAGCCCCAACTTCCCTCTCGAGTTTTTAAAATGATCCCTGGGCAATGGCTTAGTGACTTAGAGAGCAACTATTGATTGATCGCAGCTACGCCAACTGACTGCTTCTCCACCAAAAAAGAATACATTGAACACTGGTTGACTTCTGGTCTGTTTGATCCTCAGCCAAGTCTGCATCCAGAAAACCTACTAGTTTAGGTCTACTACTAGCTACTACTATGGATTGTCCATTTTAGATATCTGCCTAGTCTCTTCACCGCTGTCCAGTCATCTTTGCTGGGTGTGCTTACTTTCCAACAGATGCAGCTATATCCGGCCTTGTTATCATAGCTACATGTAAAAGTTTTCCAACTGCTGTCCTGTACTCATTGTTTTATGGCAGAAGTTCACTCTCCTCCTTCTGTTTTAAGTAACCCATAAGTGTACTCATTTCTTTGGACTCTGTAAGTCCCAAATACTCTAGTAAATCATTTTTTTTGGTTAATCATCTGTTTTTGGTTAAGCAAATAGCTTCTATCCTCTTCTCTCACTATGTGCATCCCAAGATAGTGTGAAATATGCCCAAGGTCTTTTACTTCTATCTCACTAATCACGTGCTTTATTATTTCAACGCTGTCCTCTTTATTTTTATAACAAATTATCAGATCATCAACTTAGTAAGTATATAGGGCCATCTTCTGTCTTTCAGCCTCGAGTACTGTCAAGGGGCAGCCTTTCCTTGGGTAAATCCCTCATTGACTAGCAACTGATTTAATTTTACATTCCAGGCTCTTGAAGCCTGATTTAGTCCATAGATACTTTTCTGCAGTTTACATACAAGTTTCTCTTTACCAGGTCTCACAAATCCTGAAGGCTGCTCCATATAAATGTCTTCTTTGATGGGATTTATTTAAAGAAAAGGTTACAAACAAATGTGAAAAGGCCTGCAGCTTACTTCAGCTGTAGCTCATGGCTGAAGAGAGAGACCAAAACAGCCATCTCTGGAGAGACAAAATGGAGACTAACACTGGTAGAAGAAAGAGGGGAGTAGGGATGTGCACAAAACTGGCTTTGCCTGTTTGGTTCGAATTTGAACCGGCTTCAAACTGGAGTGTGGGTGGGTTGGTTTTGGTTTTGCTCAAAAAACCCCTTTGGTTGGGTTCAAATTCGAACCCAGTTTGAAGCGGTTTTGGAAGGTTCGCCATAGGCTATAATGGGGATTTGAAATGGCCCATTATAGCCTATGTAGAGCACCTAGGGGCACAAATGTGGGGTGGGTGGTAGGCACCCATGGACGCCTACCACCCACCAAATGCTTCTCTGATTATTGGTGAATTTTTGAAGATTTTTTTTTTAATTTCCCACAGGAAATAATGGGTATTTGTGGCAGCCCAACCCCACCCCTTTGGGGGGTGCTAGGGCACCCCAAAGTGGGTCTGGGGGTATGGCAGGGCTATCCTCAACTGCCTCAAGCCACCCCCAAGTTGATAAGATTTATTATTATTTATTTATTTATTTCTAAAGAATTAATTTCAGGCTCCATAGGAAACCATTGTAGAGCCTTTTTAATTCAGAAGAACATACTGTACTATGACCTTAAATTGACTCGGTCAGTAGGTGAAAGGTCTAGCAATGTTTCCTATGCAGCCCAAAATTAATTTTTTAAAAATTCATACCACCCACCCCACTTTTGTGCCTCTAGAATGCCACCCCCCTACACACACACACACACACACACACACACACACACACACACACACACACAGAGTGACACAGCTAAGAAGCCAGCCAACTAGGACCCCAAAAAACAACAGAACGAACTGCAAAGCCAAGGGGACCAAACCAAACACCACAACAGCACAAACTAGCTACACAACAACAGCCACAAACCAACAAGACCTAACTAGACGGCGCTAGGCAGTAAAAACAAACAACCCGGCATACAAACTGCAAAGAATTTAGAGGCAAGGCAAAAACAACACACCAACGCACTGCTGGCAATCACAGAATCAATAGCTCAGCCAATGCAAAATCAGCAAATTGAGCAAAACAAGTCTCACAAAATGGAAGACAACCAATGAGCCGAATTGAGCAAAACAAAGTGTCACAAAATGGAGGACAGACCTGAAATGGACCCTAGGGGCTTCAAACTGGTTCGAACTGGGGCCAGTTCAGTTCGAACTCAGACCGGCAGGGCAAAACCAATGCCTGATTTGGTCCAAGTTTGAACTGTTGAATCGAACTGGTTTGAATTCAAACAAGTTCAAACTCGAACAGGTTTGCACATCCCTAGAGGGGAGGAGTCCAGCACTTGTATCCATGACCGTAAACACACACACACCAGTGGTCACTATGATACATTGCAGTGGAGAGCTGATGCTGTCAGGGTCCTATCTCCAACAGTGGCACCATTTTTAATTTTCTCAGATGCCCATTACTCTGAGGAGTCCTGAGGCTCTGGGGAAACTAACACTAAGATGTGCCATTGCTTCAGCCACAGTAGTGCCCAGCAAACACAACTAAAGGTTGGTGGTAAGTTGATTGCAGCTAGCATCAGCAGAAATGAGTCATTTGTTTTGATTCAACATCAGTTGCCTGAGTGTGCCCTTTGCTATGCTGGCTCTGAACTAGACAAGAATCTTATCACTGCCAAGTTTTCATTACATATGAGAACTAATTTTGCCGAAGTACTGAAAAGAACATATTTAATGAACTTTTAAAGGTAACTTTATTTTTGGTAGACATTTTCTTCTTTTTAGCAACTATTGTCCTCCATAGGAATGGCTACAGATACATCAGTTATAGAAAATGACTTGAATCAATACATTCTTAACATTAAGTGTTTAAAATGATGAGGTTACAGTGAGAAGAAATGCCACTTAGCTCATAGCTCTTGGGATTGTCCTTGCTTCCATGGCTATAAACATGCATGAATGATCCACACTGAATATAAGCAATATTATTATTATTATTATTATTATTATTATTATTATTATTATTATTATTATAAAAAGAGATTGTTCATGGACATATTTTTTAGTAAATCATTTCATCTAAGAGTTCTTGAATTTCATGCACTATCAATATAACATATCATGCCTGGTTTCATCAGCACATTATAAAATGTCATCCACCAGATTTGATAACCTCAGCAAATTAGGAAGGATGCAATTCACTAAACCCCTTGACTGAAGATTTAGGTAAAATGGGTCCTTTTAAAGGTGCAGAAGAGAAAAACTGGCACAAAATGAAAAGTAAACCTCGGTATGTGTGCATGCTGTATTCGTATGTGTTAAGTCTGTGTGGGTCATACACAACTGGACAAAATCCTCAGTAACAGCTTCTTTATTAAAAGAGGGCTCCTACAGGCAGGGAGCAGCTTCTTAAAGTGAAACAACGATAGAAGCCCCCTAGAGGCCTGGCTTGGCAGAGCATACACAACAAGATGCATCAGATTTTGTAATTTAGTTTTTCTTTAACATACATTATTATATGATGCAATCTTATTTGATATGTTACATACAAATGAAGCATAACAGTACACTTTCAAGCTACTAAAATGCAACTTTCCTAGATATTCACAATTTGGATCTTAGTTTATTGAGAATAGTAGCATGTCATATATGTGCTTTTCTGAATCTGAATCTGAAACGGTTATACCCCATTAGGGGGTCAGTTTTGAGACCTCAATAATATAGGCCATAATAACTGACTCCCAAAGGGGTATTGCAGAACTTGTCTGTGGTCATTCATATGCCATGCATTGTCCTTCAAGACCTTTTTTTAATTTGAGAGTTTCATTAAAATAGCATTGCAGTCCATTGTCCCCAATTTAATTAAATGGGGTGGTGGAATGAGACACTGCACTTTCAAGTTACTGGGAGGTCTATGATGTAGCCTGGTTCAGGGGTGCGGGGCTGTCCTAAGGGTAGAGGGGGCTCCTGAGATTTCCTCATTGTCATGGACAGACTACTCTTCAGTTAAGGTTGGCCTCACAATCATGCCCCACTTCTGCAGAGGCGAGGGGCCTATTAGGATGGTCCTCCTGAGAAGGTTATTGGATCCAATAGGACAGGGATGGGGAACCTTGGCACTCCAGCTGTTTTTGGACTACAACTCCCATAATCCCCAGCCACAGAGGCCAATAGCTAGGGATTATGGGCATTGTAGGCCAACATCTGCAGGAGTGCCAAGGTTCCCCATCCCTGTAATAGGATGTCGTCTGGTGGCCACCCAGGGACGGGCCTGTTGTCGCCCCGAGACTTTGGAACAAGCTTCCCATGGGAGTAAGAGTCTCCCCATCTCTAGAGGCTTTAAAAAAGTGTCTAAAGACTCATCTTTTTACCCAGGCCTTTTAGCTTTTTAACTTTTTAAATTTTGGATTGTTTATTGATTTGTTTTAAACTATTAAATTAGTATTTAATTGATTTTAATGTTTTGTTTTTGTTCGTTGTGAATCACCCTGAGACCTTGGGTTGGGGCGGTATAAAAATGCGCTAAATAAATAATAAATAATTAATAAATTTGCCATGAGTCCCTTTGCCCATTGAGATGAACTGGAGAAGTTTGTCTGCAGTAGCCACAAGCTCAACTGGTGGCTACACAGGGAGGGGCCTTCTCTGCTGCTGCCCCAAGACTCTGGAATGCACTCCCAGCTGAAATAAGAGCCTCCCCGTCTCTGGCAATTTTTAAAAAGTCCCTAAAGGCTCATTTTTTCACCCAAGCTTTTAAACTTGACTGTGGTTTGAAATTGTTTTAAGGTTTTTATTTTTGTTTTAATGTTGTTTATATTGTTGTAAAACACCCAGAGATGGACATTTGGGGCAGTCTACAAGTTGGACAGGCAGACAAGACAGACCAGACAGACAGAGAGACAAAACAGACACATTAATCAGTCAATAGCCCTATTCAGATATCACACTATACAGATGTACAAGTGTCTGTACCTACATGTATATTTTTGTGTGATGGTACATGTGCACATTTTAAAAGTGAAACTGGATAAAGACCCTCTCAATTGAAGGATACAGGTAGGATGTGTACTGCTGCACATACATTAAACATAATGTGTGACTAACTGTACCTGAATACAGATATGTACATGTGTATATTGCACACACATTGTACATTATTAGTATTAGTATTAGTATTTATTACATTTATATACCGCCCTATCCCAACGGCATATATTCAAGACACATATGTACATGTATTGAACATAGCATATGAATATGTTTTATTCATACCTTCATGAGATCTTGAGTAAAAAGTAAAAGTCCATGTAAGTTATCACAGGTCTCAAAACACCAGAAAATTAACACGGGGGTAGTTACAGAGCCCAGATACCACCGCTGTATGGTTGTACCCATGTGCAACTTAAAAATACAAATTCTTAATACTATTTCATATTTTTTTTACATTAAATTGGATTCCTCATGCACTACATCCATAAAACAATTTTCTAAAAGAAAGGATTTGTCTGTCTTACATAAATCACAGAATTTTAGTCACAAAATAAGAAAAGCACCATGATTAAGTGCTGATCTTGATGGCATGCAGCAAAGAAGCCTTAAATTAACATTATTAATGAATGATTTGGTTCTTTAAAACAAATATATAGGTTATTTCTATTTCTATTTTATTTCTATGATTGGTCAACTCATCTTTTGTATTTTGATTTTTTATTGAATGTTTTCTAACATCATGTTGTGAGCTGCCCAGAGAACAATTTGCTATGGGGTAGCTAACAAAGTCCCCCCCAACTTATTATTACTATCATCATCATCATCATCATCATCATCATCATCATCATCTTACCACTAAGTTAAGACAAAGTACTTGGATTAAGATGTTCAAATCCATTGATTTTAAAATGTCTGAACTGGCTTATATCCATGTAGTTTAGCTTAACTTGCTTGTGGATAACAAATGTTTCCCAATAAATCCCAGAAGTATATGGATAGCAGAGAAAAGCCAATAATGAGGATTTCAGATGAGCCTGGCAAGGAACAGGATGGTGATAAAAGCTTATCACTTGCCAAACTTACCTGTAATCCCTAGAAATGCCTATTCTAGAGGGCCTTACTGGTTTAATATGTCACTGATATATTAACATTTAGCTTTTCCTTTGTTGCATACAACTATTCTAATGTCCTAATTAACTTCTGAGCAATTGTGTGGCGTTCTCCAAATTGTATAACTCATAGTTTGGTGAATGCCTTCCTAATTGAATCTCCCTTGTGGTGTCTACTTGGATCAAAAATCTCATCACTTTAGAGGAGGCTTTCATGCTTAATTATTGAGGTACAATCAGAATCACTAGTTCCTTTCTTCTCACTTATAAATTGCAGGAAATCTCTCTTGTAGTAGCATTAGGACCTGAAAACTGTGTGGCCCAGCTGATAAACTGCTGGACTAGGAGCCAGAAGATCTTGGTTTATATTCTGTTAGTCATGGTACCATTGAATGAATGACCAAGGGCAAGTTGCTATATTTTCACCTCATTTGTATTAGGGGGAAAAAACAATGTTCTGTGTCAGCATTGTTGTAAAATAAAAATGACATGATCACTAGGCCTATTCAGACAGTAAGGCAGTTCACATGAATATATGATTTTAGGGTAGGAGAGGGTCCTACCCTGGTTTGGGAGCTGTGTGCACTCCCGTTTTGTGAGTGTGTGTGTGTGTGTGTGTGTGTGTGTGTGTGTGTAGCAAGGTTGGAGGGAGAGGAAATGATAATCTGGGAGAGAAGAGTTGGGTTGGATGGCATTTACTCCTACCTTGGTAAAGTGCTGAGTATGACAGTACTATCTGACACAGTTCTGTTCCCCGACGATCACTTCCTCTGACCTTGCTATGCCCCTCACACACAATAACAAAACAGGAGCATGTACAGCTCCTGAACCAGGGTACGACAAGTGACCTACCCAGGGGGAAAAGTGTCGTACCCTAATTATAATCATGAGAATTCTTCCCTACATAGCATAAGGAGGTAGAAATCCCTTGTTGGGTTGGATTTCCTATATTAACTTCCTTTTATTCAAACATAGTATAATGGATTGCATGTGAATAAGTAAATAGAAGAAGATGCAGAAGATGTATCCTTTGTTCTTCAAACTGTCCTGGTGTACAAGGGTTTGTATTTGTATTATATATCCCAGCAAACCATGTATGAAGAACCTTTTCAAGTGGTATCTCTCTTACATTTAGCAGGGGGTTAGCAACTGTTCTTAGCAACCTAGCATAGAAGCTCTGCAGTGGCTATTCTGTGTGTGTGTGTGAGTGCGCGTGTGCGTGCGTGTGCATGTCTTTTGGGACAGAGACTCCTATTACGCACCCCAAACCCTTCTTCCGGTTTGGTTCGTGTGTGTGTGTGTGATTAAAACAATTTTTTTTAAACTGTGTGGCCAGCGATTTTAAAAAATAACTCACCGCTGGCCACACAGACCCAGCCATGCAGAGGCCCATTGGGCATGCACGGCAGCCTCCAAAATGGCCACTGCCATGAAGGGCAGGCCTAGAATGGGCCAGACTGCCCAAACTGGCTGATTTGGACAGTAATGGAGACTGGCAGGGGGAAACCCCGGAGACCTCCTGCTTGTGGCCTTGGAGAAGCCCCTCCCAGTGCAGTAGCAGTAAGCTCTCTCTCTCTCTCTCTCTCTCTCTCTCTCTCACACACACACACACACACACACACACACACTTAGAACACCCCAAGTGGGCTGGGGGGTTCAGCTTGATATGAAACCAAAACAGTTTGATGTTGAATAGGTTCAGAATCAAACCTGTTTGCACATCCCTACTAGGTTTTCGGTGATTCGTTTCAGGACCCGAACCGAATCACCCCTGTTCTGTTTTGTGGCCCGAATATGGGCCACCCGAATCACCCTTAATGAAAAGTGAAAGTGGGGTCATGAGAGTTCTTTAATTGAAAAAAATCTCATTTGCTATCATTGAATGAGAATTCACACCTCAGAAGTTTTTCTGAAGGGATGTTTTCCCTTATTTTCTGAGGTGTGAATTCTCATTCATTGATAGCAGATGAGATTTTTTTCAATTAAAGAACTCTCATGACCCCACTTTCACTTTTTCACACTCTCATTTACTATGAATATCAATCTAGCACACTGCACCTTATGAAGAAAAACCTCAGAAATTCACCAAAATCCAGCCCACTGCCCAATCACTCTGAAATTGGGGATGGGTGGTAGCCTCCACCCATTATGCACTACCACCCCACCCCACTATTCTGCCCCAGGCTCCACTTTCTGCCCCAATCTGCCCCAAAGACACGAAAACTTCAGAAATTTCCCAAAAATCAGCCCTTTGCCCAATCCCCCTGAAATTCGGGTGGCAGCCTGCACCCATTAGGCACTACCACCCCACCCCACTATTTTTGCCCAGATCCCATTCTATGCCCCCGAACTGCCCCAAAGTCACTAAAACTTCAAAAAATCCCCCCAAATCGGTCATGGGCCGAATCACCCGAATTTTTTGGCCCCGAAATTCGGGTGATTCAGCTCGGCCCCGCAAAATATCGGGGGACATCAAGGGTGATTCGGTTCAGCCCCGAATCACCCGAAATTGCTCATTTCGGACACAGATCGATCTGTGCCCGAAATTTTTTGCACATCCCTAATCCCTACCAACCAGTGAAGAAAGTGCTTGCCTTGCCCACTAGGAGACTGAGCAGTGTTGTTTCTGTACTCAGTGCCAGCCACATCTCCCTGCATCGATGTGCTTCCAGCATGAATCACAAAGGCAAGCATTGGGGGTGGCCACCATGAACCTCCCTACATCCCTGAAAGAAGCTTTGGAGGTCTTCTAGTCCAATCCCTGCAAATCTATCTATTTGCACACACAATTCCCCATCTGCCAGGGACTATCTAGCAACAAGGAAGGACAATGAACTGGAAAACTAAAATGTGGAAAAATACCCTGGAAATCATCAGTGTAGTTGCATCTTTGTACACCTTTCCTGCTTCTGCCCTGAAAGCAAGAACACCACATTCTTGAAAAAGCCGAATATAGAAAAGCTTATAGAAGTTTACTGAGGAAGCTTGGTGTGAAAATCTTGAAAATGTATTGGATTTAATTAATACAATATTTAACAAAGAGATTTGGGGTTATAAAATGAAAATAGGCTAGGCCTTTCCCCCCCCCCTTTTTTTTTGTAAATTGGGGCTTTAAAAATCACCCCATGAGATACAATTGAATGCAGATTATTAAAAATAAGTATAGGAGCATGTATTTCAATAATTAAAGCCATGATTTCAGCAAGTGCTTACATGCCTGCTGTGCAAGATTAGAAGTGTTTGATGTTTACAGAGTCACTGAAGCTGTTTCTTCTTTAGTGATGGTTGTTATAGCTATTTAGGGGGAAAAATAAGGTAATAATACCTGATGAAGTGATTACTCATTTTATTTATTTGTTTCCTTAAATGGAAGTCATTTTAGCAGCTAGTGTATATATGAAATCAGCAATGAATAATAGGGAAATGGCTGAGTATCCTTGAAAGCCTGTGAAAACTCTTGTATACTTAAATTCTATGAATGGCAATACGTTTGAATTCTCATGGGTGCTAGATAGCTTTGATTCTGCTATAGGTTAGAAGAAGCTGGATATATTGGACAACATCCACATTAATTAGTCACAACTAAGTACTATGAAATTAAAGACAAGTTAGTCATGATTAACTCAGGTCCCATTAATTTCAGTGGGGCATAAGCTCTGTGTAGACTTGAGATGTTCTACTCATGTACAGAATCCCAGAACATGCCTGGAAGTCCCACCCTTAGCACTGATGCACCAGAAAGCCTCAGCCTCCCTACACTTATCACAGTTACAGCATTTGTCCAGAGAGGCAAATGCTGTAACTAAGACTGTGGTTGCTTCCATGATTGGTGTCCCTACCTGTCAATCACAGAAGCAAGTGTGATCATACTTACAGCATTTACCTCTTCAGACAAATGCTCTAACTGTGAAGAGCATGGGGAGGGTGATGCTTCTAGGTGCTGATGCACCAGGGCACACTTTCCATACAGAGTTGCCAACTGGCCAAAAAAGAAAAAAAATAGCCTGATCTGCTTTTTATCTTTAATATATAAATCATATAAATGAAAGAAAGAAAGAAAGAAAGAAAGAAAGAAAGAAAGAAAGAAAGAAAGAAAGAAAGAAAGAAAGAAACCACCCACAATCAAACATCAGTTTTTAGAAATTTAGAAACATTGATTTTTAGAAGCTGTTATCAGCTGCTAATACAGGTAGAGGAATGGTTCAAAAATTGGAAACCTAGCCCACAAAGATTCTGGTAGCTAAAACAGCATCTCGCATCCAACAGTCTTCTTCAGTGACTACAAACAGCGTAGACAGCATAATGTTCTCAAAGCTCAAATTTGGAACCCAATCTGGCAGTGTTGTTTAACTTAAACCTTTGGAAAGGAGGCTGGAAATGTTGGCAGGTGCTGCCTCAATAAAGCAAAAACAACACAGCTTGATATTCAGCAAAACAGGTGATTCCTGCTGGGTTAGAAATTGAAAAAACCAAATTGTTCAGAGCTGCTAAACTTCACATATCAAATAAGGAAATAATGGAAAGCGATTACGTCATGGCAGTTCTGTCTTGATTTAAACATACGGGACCCTTAGTATATTAAGAGGAGTCTCACACTCACTGGAGTAATGCTTGTATTTTCCCTTGCATTTCCTTTCTGGTAATTTCTATGTATGCTGTTAATTTATTTCTATGAAATTAACAATGCAGTCTCCTTTTCCTTTGGGTATATGACAAATAAAGTATGTACATGTATTAAACACCACTGCAAGGAAATGATTGTTTGTTAATAAGCAAATATAAATGGATCTGAATCTTTCTTAAAATTACCATTTTAAACGTGCTGCTGTGCGGTGCAGAATGAAGAGAGGCCACCGACCGGTCAGTGGCCGCAGCAGCAGTGAAAGTGGAAGAGGCTCCTCCATCCCTCTGCCCTCCCACATGAGAGTCTGGGTGGCAGCCGGCAGTGGCCCATTTGGGAGGCGGCGGTGAAAGCTCCTTCCCCTGTAACTCTGCCTGCCCTCTCAAATGACTGCCTCATCCATCCCAGGGAAGGTGGAAGGGGCAACAGGAGCTCCTTCTCCCATCCCTCTGCCCTCCCAAATGACTGCTCTGGTTGGCTGCAGCCCATAACCCTAACCCTCCGAAATGGGCCACAGCAGCCCAGACTCTCATGTGGGACTCCACTGCCGGCACCACCCTCGCTACTGCTGTGGCCACCGACCAGTCTGTGGCTGCTCTTCCTTCTTCATTCCACACTGCACAACAGCAGTTTTAAAAAACGTCATCTTAAGAAAGACTAAGAACTCCCACCACCACCTGCAGCCCTGCTGAAGGGGAATCAGTCTCTGAGGGCAGAGAGGGGCGGCAAATCTTTCATTGCCTATGGGCGGCAAAAAGCTGACTCTGACTCTGAATAAAGCACAAAGCTTATTTGATTGGTTGGCGGTTCAGGCAGGCAGAGCTAGAAAGCTGTTGGAGCTCTCTCCCACCTGAACTCTCACTCAGCATTGAAAAGCTGCCCTCCCTCCCACTTTGGAGAACAGTTTAGGTTTCAGCTGCTCATCCTTTTGGGGGCTGGGTAAGAATGTTGGCTCCTCATCACATTGGTCAATGATAGTGAGAGGTGCTTTCTTCTACCTAGCTCATACTATTTTCCATAGTTAACTAGGCTCCTTGATCACAGTGGCAGGTACAGTGCATGCTGGAGGTTGGTTAGGCACAACTTATTGATGAGCACCCAAAGGCATGAGGTTTTGAGCGAAGGGGCATTCCAGTCATTCCCTAGAGGCTTCATGGCTGAGGGTAAGTGGCCTAGCACTTTCCTTGGCATTGTAATTGCTGAAAAGAGTTAGTCAGAAGGATGGCATCTTGACTCATAAGCAAATAGTGCCTGCATTGTAGGGGTGAAGAGCTATTTCCCACTGTGATATTAATTGGATTTGAATTAATAAATTGTGTCCCTCAACTTCCATTCTTGCCTCATGTCTTTATTGGTGCGGGGGTAATGTGTCATTTGCCTCTATTATAACACAGAAATCTTTAGAATTATCGGGACAGTGGTGTTTTAGTCCTATGATCATAGGTTAGTATAAGAATGTCAGTGTTTCTCACAATGCAACATGACAATAGCCTGCATGAAAGTTCCAGCTGAAAGGCTCCTTAAAATAGCAAAATGCATTTTATTTATGGAAAACAGCAATTACCTTATGGTTCATTGTTCCATAAATAGTAACTACCATAGCTAAGGACTCTGCCGTTAGTCATTTATATATATTTTTTTCATTCCATATCAATGTTTTGTTGAAGCAGAGTAGATTCATATTTCATGATTGTCTAATTTATTGTATGGAAAAGTTACAACAGTGAAAATTAAGTAGCATATCAATCCAGTACCAGAGCCATCAATAACTTACTCAGTGTTGCCAAAATTGAGCAATGTTTTTCCTTTCAATGATGTCACAATAATATTGTAATCAATCAGATCAATTGATATATGACATTAGTCAAAAGTTCATAGCATTTAACAAAAACAAACTCTAATTATAGCTTTATTAACTTTGGGTCATTCTCTTGATAAAACTTGATGCTTACAGCAAAGATGCAACTTCCCCTGAAACAGTCGTATCTTCAGGGGACAAAATCTTGTTCAGTGCAACAGAATATCAAGACTATCTAATATGCAAGATGATACATCAGTCCTGTATTAGTGATATAGAGAAATCAGACAAACAAAGGCTATAATCACGACTGGGTGAGCGGTGGGGAGACAGACCATTCTCTTTTGCAAGTTGCCGTGCGCCCACATGATCTACATTGCACAGAGCAGCATGGATCTCTGGAGACTGGGACTCGTTTTCCCAGCCTCCAGGAATCCCACAATGCACCACATGACAAATGTGGTACATTGCTTTGGGGGAGTCAGGCACTCTAGCTCTTTGTATGCTTGGGCTGCATACAGACTGAGTATACACATGACCCTGTATCTGGGGTACAGGGTGCTCTTGTGCTCTTTAACCCAGGTAAAAGGCCAGGTACAAAACCCCAGCTTGTGAGGAGGCAGCACTGGGATCAGCCTCAATCCTGGTGCTGCACACAAGCAGCCCTACCCTGGTAGAGCTCAGGGGATGGAGTCGCTCTGAGAAAAGCAGAAGGTTCCAAGTTCCTTCCCTGGCTTCTCTAAGATAGGGCTGAGAGAGATTCCTGCCTGCAGCCTTGGAGAAGCTGCTACCAGTCTGTGAAGACAATACTGAGCTAGATGGACCAAGTGTCTGACTCAGTATATGGCAGCTTCCTATGTTCCTATGGGTAGGGCTGCTCATGTGCCTTATAGTGTGGAGAATGTTCTACAATGTTTGGGTCTTTTATGCTCAGAAAGAAGGCTGGTAAGGGGGACATGATAGAAGTGCATAAAATGATGCATAGTGTGGATCTCTCTCTCTCTCTCTCTCTCTCTCTCTCTCTCTCTCTCTCTCTCTCTCTCATAATATTAGAACCTGAAGTCATCCATTGAACTTAAACACTGAGAGATTCAGCAACAGAAAGTACTTCTTCACACAACATGTAGTTAAACCGGAATTCGCTGTCACAAGATGTGATGATTGTTGGAACTAGGACCCTGGCAGCATCAGCTCTCAGCTGCAATGTCTCATAGTAACCACTGGGGGCGGGGCGGTTAGGGTCATAGATAAACTGCTACTAAATTTTGGGGAGAGGCAATGATGACTGCTACTTACCTGCAAAACAGATTGCCTACAAAGGCTACAGGGACAATGCCACATGGGTTATGGCATGGCAACAAGCCCACTTTGAGCCATATAAAGAGTGTTTGGATCTAAAGCATACACCTGTATATCAAAAGCCAAAAGGACCAAGCTCAACTGTAGATCTGAGAAAGGAATAATTGTTGGCTATTCCATAGGATGTAAAGGATATAGGATTTTAGATTTGCCACAGAAACAATTAAAATATGTGATGTAGCATTCTTCTGTGAAAATGAAAAAACAACCACTAGTGAACTGCTAAATCTAGAGTTGCTAAATACTGTGCTGCTGCCATTAATACTTGTCGGCGGATGATTAATAAGGGAATTTTATTGTTTTAATTTAATTTATATTATCTATTTTATTGTTATTGATACATTGTATCTTAACTAATTTTTAAATTTTTATTTGCTGATTTCTGGTTCTGGTCAGTGACCATAACACAGTGACCATAACAATAAAGACTGAGACTGTGAACTGCCCAACCTAGAGCCCAATTTTCAGTTGGAGAAAGAATCAAGGCAATATGACCAAAAGGAAGGATCTACTGTAAGTTTTAGAACTGGCAGCAATTCAGAAGTATGTTGATGATGAACAAAGGGTGCGGCATTCAACATGACAAAATAAAGGAGTTCTGCCTAAGAAGCTTTCCTACAGTGCAAAGGGAGACATGTTTCATGAACCAAGCACGTGGAAAAAGATTGATAACTTACGTGCAACTGAAGCACAAAACTGGAAGGAAGCTGTGAAAGAAGAAATGGAATCATTGCACAAAAATACCTAAAAGGGACAGTCCATCTAAATTTAAAGTTGCCTGCTAGTAGTGGACCCAAATTAGTAGGTCATCTGGATGCAGACTGGGCTGAGGATCAAACAGATTGGAAGTCAACCAGTGGTTATGTATTCTTTTCTGGTGGTAGAGCAGTCAGTTGGCATAGCTGCAATCAATCAATAGTTGCTCTCTCATTTACTGAGGCAGAATATGTATCTGCCACTCAAACATGACAAGAGGTGGCGTGGCTGCACAAGCTAATGTCAGATTTCAACATAGATGAACCAAAACCCACTGAGATGTTTGAGGATAATCAAAGCTGCATCCAGATTTCACAAATGGAGAAAATTAAATTTAGAACAAAACACATTAAAACAAAATATCATTACATGTGGGATGCACAAGAAAAAGGACTTGCAAAATTGATGTATTGTCCAAGTGAACAAATGGTAGCAGATGTGCTAAGCCATTGCCCAGGGATCATTTCAAAACCTTAAGAGAGAAGTTGGAACTTATAGACGTCAGCATGAGCCAATGAGAAGGAGTGTCGGAGCTAGGGCCCTGGCAGCATCAGCTCTCATCTGCCATGTCTCATAGTGACCACTGGCAGCATCAGCTCTCAGCTGCAATGTCTCATAGTGATCACTGGGGGGTTTTAGGGTCATGGAATAAAAGTTCTGGACTCCTCCTCTCTTTTTTCTTCCAGTGTTAATCTCCATTTTGTTTCTCCAGACAAAATTTTTGGTTTGTTTGTTTGTCTCTCTCTTCAGCCATGAACTGAAATTAAGCTGCAGTCTTTTTCACATTTATTTATCATCCATCCATCCATTTATTGAATTTATATACCGCCTAATATACAATTTCAAGGCAGTGTACAAAATTAAAAACATAATACAAATATAAACATAAATCATAATAGATAAAAACACATTAAAATTTTAAAAATTAGATTTCAGTTAAAAGCCTGGAAAAATAGGTACATCTTCAGGGTCCTCCTAAAAACAAACAGAGAAGGTGATGCTCTTATTTTAGCAGGGAGCATGTTCCAAAGCTCAGGGATAGCCACAGAAAAGGCCCAGTCCCAAGTTGCCACCAAATGAGTTGGCAACCGTAACTGGACCTCTCCAGATAAGCTTAATAGGCGGCAGGGTTCACACCAGAGAAGACGCTCTCTTAAGTACCCTGGGTTTAAGCCATTGAGGGCTTTATAGGTAATAACCAATACTTTGTATTTTGTTCTGAAACATATCGGCATCCAGTGCAGTTCTTTTAGTATCAGTGTTATATGGTCTCTTCGGGTAAACCCAGAGACCAATCTGGTTGCCACATTCTGAACCAATTGTAATTTCTGAACTTCTTCCACTACTTTGAAGTGCAAAGGCAGCCCCACTCAGAGTGCATTACAGTAGCCAAGCCTAGAGGTTACCAGCATATGTACCACTATTCTAAGGCCATTACTTTCCAGAAATGGATGTGTAACCCCATCCAGAACAGGCAGATCTAAACCATCCCTCAGATCCCGACCCCCTACAGACAGTACCTCCGTCTTGTTTGGATTACATTTGCTTGTATCCTTTTCTTTAAATAAATCCTTGTAGTTCTTCAATACTAAAGGACTGTCTCAAGACCTCTTGCTTTGCTGCTTTCTCACCGAACTGGTTTTGCTTTGCTATTTGGGGACTGAACTGCCATTCTTCCCCTACAGTGATGGCCTGGAGGATGGGGCTATCAACAGCTACTAGCCTTGGTAGCTATACACTTCCATCAGGATGAGAGATGGCATGCCCCTAATCACCAGTTGCTAGATGTGGTGGGTTTGCCCTTGTGGGTTTCTTGAGTGCACCTGGTTGGCTGCTGTGTGAGTCAGTATGTTGGACTGGATCAGCCATGGCCTGATCCAGCAGGGCTTTTCTTATGTTCTAAAGATAACTTTTGTAGCAATTATTCATTTAAACAACAGCAGCTTCAGCAACAGAGATAATGTAGTAGAACTAACTAAGGTTAAATCGTGCTATGACCATATAATTGATTTTTCTTTAATACAAAACTTGGCTTTAAATCAACAAAACCAACTCTCCATATGACAACATGAAGGATGACACTAAATTTGAAATCTCTCTGTGTGTTCAGAAACCAGTGTATTCCTTCAGTTTTGAAAATCCATATTGTGTGTATGGTGGAGGAACATGAATTGCAAAAGAGGTCTTTTACATGGAAAGGATTTTTTTGATCAGTGTGATATCACACACTTTGGGACTCACATCCAAAGCACTTTTTGTAGTTTTAGTTTACATTGGTATTAATTATCTTGTAAATTAGACACTGAAAAAATAAATAGACTAAGAGAAATTTGATTTGGACAAGCAGTTCATGTCTCCAGGAAATATGTACAACCCTAGCTGACAGGACAGATTGGCTTCAAGGAAAAGTGATGCAATGGGTATTAGTATCCTGTATAGTATACTACTGCATCTCAGAACAGCCCTGTCTGCTACTTTAACCTTTTTGTAATTAAATAAAGGTGTCTGTGATCAATTTGGTATATGTTAACTTTGCCCAAAGGCATCCTTCTTAACTTCAATGATAGTCTATAATTGCTCCATAGAAACTATCTACTCTTAGCACAGCCTGTTTTAAAACAGTCTATAGCAGACACCATTTCCATGGTACAGGATTGTGCTGTACATTTCCAACAAGATTACATTCTCTTGCACATGTGACAGATATTAAGGGCTGGATGACATGATTATCACAATGCCCACTTACCGTTAAATCCTAGATCATCGAATGATGCACACTTCTGTGGAATCCCAATCTTGGGTACGCAGCATGCAAGCTAATATTTAATCAGGATCAGCCAGCTGAGGTCAAATCTAAGAGCCCTTTCTCACAATCAGTAAGAAAGGACAAGAGGCTTACCTCCCCACAGACAATCAAGAGCTCCTTCTTGTGCGGGTGGATTGCCTGGGAGGATTATTGCTGGCTACTGCCAGGAGTGTGGAGGGTTGGGGTGCCGGGACGCATAGCCCCTGTCGCCCCACTCCCTGGAACTCCCATAATGCACTATGTGAGTGCATGGTACATTATGGTACATTATAGGGATCACCCCTCCCCTCCCCAAAGCTGACCGGGAGGTGGAGCCCCACAATCTCCTAGCCCTGGCTGCTTGCTCTGGAGCTGGCAGCTGATCCAGAACTCAGAATTAGGAGAGGAGGTTGCTTTCCTAACCTCATTTAGGAGGGTGGCTCTAGAGGCAGGTTTGCCATGTGTTGTGTGGAAAAGTACTTCTGTTTGTTGGTCTTTCTGTTTGTTGGTTTGTTGGGATGAAACTACCCCCTGCCCCCCAGATGGCCAACAATATCCTATTTGGTGCACCATTACACACCCGCACTATCCATGCTGCTCTGACCAATATGGATCACTGGAGGATGGGAAAATGAGTCCTAGCCTCCAGGAATCCCAAGCAGCATGGTGCATTGGGGGATTTCCCCATGAGTCTATGTCTATGTCTATGCTCTAGACACCCGACTCTGTGTCTTCATGCAGCCCGAGCACACACACGACCCTGTCTCATGCCCTTAACCCTGGCTAAAGGCCAGGATAAAAAGATGGGTTAGGCAGGACAGCAGTGCAGGGACTGGCCTTGATCCCAGAGTAGGGATGTGTGGACTGGTCCAGTGGTCCAGCGGTACGGCGGTCTGGTCTGGGGGTTTGAGGGTCCGGGGACGAACCGAACCAACCCCCCGGTTCCGTTGACTGAAACCAGACCGCTGGGTCAGGTCCAGCCAGTCCGCTTAAAAAAAAAAAATTAACGTAGATTTATAAGTACCTTTAGCCCCTTCGAGGGGCTTGCTAAAGCCACGGGAGGGGGGTGTCCGCAGGGGTTCCTTCTCCCCCCACCGGCCTTCCTCATCACTGCTGCAGCCCACCACAGCCGGGTAACTTGTGCATTTTTGGCCCTTTCAGGCCTCCGTATGAGTGTGTGGCCGCCTCTGCAAGGCTGTGGTGGCCAAAATGGCGGCCGTGTGCTCGTATGGAGGCCTGAAAGGGCCAAAAATGCACAAGTTACCTGGCCGCGGAGGTGATAAGGAAGGCTGGTGGGGGGAGAGGGAACCCGCACATACCCCCCCCCCCCCGCAGCGTCAGCAAGCCCCCCGAAGGGGCTAAAGGTACTTATATTCTACGTTAATTTTTTTTTAAATTGCCGATCGGTCCGGGACTGGACTGAACCAAGGGGAGATTGATGGGGGGCTGGACCGAACTGGCGCAGTTCCATTCAAGGCCGGTCCAGCCTCAAACCAGCCAGATGGTTCCGTGCACACCCCTATCCCAGAGATCCACATGAGCAGCTAATCAGAATAGCCTCTGTGTGTTGTTTCTTTCAAAAAGGTGACTCATTTAGGATAAATACAAACAAAATGTGCAAAGTTACACTATATGTAAAAGTTACCCTAAGTAGGTTGTATTCTTTGTGATAGAATGTACAGGGAACCATATTAATACTGCCGCTGATACTATATTATTGTTCTTTCAGTTCAGTTTAGTTTATTTCTGGTCACAGACCAAAAATTTAGAGTATACATAATAATAAAAGAAATGTACACAAAGATACATAAAATATAAAAATATATTCAAAAGGTCTAATATTATCTCATCCTAACCAATATCTCCAATTTACATAATTTGATTTACTATCTGTTGTCTAGCATTCTTAGCTGCAACACAAAATTTAGCAACTTTAGTTATAACCTCCTCCTTCTGATCTGAGAGCAAATAATTAACATAAGATGCATCTGTATGCCCTGGAAGATCAACCAATAAAGGAAAGATGTAACAGAAGTGAAAATCCTTGTAAAAAGGACAATGAAGTAAAATATGGAAAATTGATTCCCATTCTCTAGAGCCACAAGGGCATAATCTTTGCTCTTTAGGTATTCCTCTAAATCTGCCCTCTAGATCAGCTGAAGGTAGCACATTAAATCTGGCCAATGTAAACATCCTGCGATATTTGACAATTGTAAGCTTATCTAAATAATTCACAGGTTTGGCATTATAAGGTTGTGATCCCAAAAAAACTTTCTTAGGAATTAAAGACCGATCAGTCTGTATTTCCATGTCATAGATCCATTGTTTTAGTACAAGTCTTGCACGAGAGAATCCCATTTTCAATATAACATCTGGACTAAAGCCATATAAACATAATCTATGAGATATTGACAACTTCCAGCAAGAGTTTAAATTATCAGTAAAAATTAAATGGACAAGCCCTGTGGAGGGGGGAAAAAAACCTTCAACCAGTAGCTCAAAATGGAGAACCACATCTGGGTCTCCACCTTAGGCATACTAGTTTCCAACCTCAATATTAGATTTGGAACACATCTAGGAGTTTAATGTAGACTAGATCTCAATAGCTTCATCTGAACAACCTCCAAAGATTCACAGTTAGTATACGGGCTCAACTGCGATCCATAAAGTAACTGAGAACAGGCTTTAGCCATATAAATTTAATGGCTGCTGGTACAAATTGAGCCCCATCCTGATAGAAATATGATTGTATGGACAATGACGATTTACATGCATTTGGGGTAACATATTGCAGATGAGCATTATGTTTCATAGAGGCCTGAAAAACAACCCCTAAATGTTTAAAAGTCTTTACGTGTTCTAGTTTATGTCCAGCTAGAGACCAATTCAAGGTCTTTGGATGTTTAGCAAAGGCCATAACTTTGGTCTTACTATAATTAATTTCCAGGGCATACTCATGGCAAAAAGAAGCCAAAGAATAGAGTGCTCTACAAAGACCAATAGGAGTCTGAGATGAAATCACAGCATCATCCGCATAAAGCAGAATATTAACTTGTCTATTGGCCAATTTAGGTGGATGAAAAGATGAATTTGTAATGAAATCAACAAAGGGATTAATATAATAATTGAAAAGAGCTCGAGCAAGTATACAACCGTGTCTCACTCCTTGAAAGGTAGAAATATTTTTAGTGAGGATTTCAGCTGAACTGCATCGGACCTTCAAACATGAGTTCTTACGAAGCTTATAAATCAGGAGTAACAAACGTGGATCAACTGAGGAATTAACCTTTCCCATAATTTATCTCTGGATATCAAATCAAGGGCTGATTTAAAATCAGCAAAGAAAGTGGAATGGGATAAATTAGAATATTTCTCTGCTAATGTTGTAAAACTAGAGCATGATCAATAGTAGAGTGATTGGCCCTAAAGCCTGCCTGTTAGACAGCCAAAACCTTCTCTTTTTATCCATCCTGTCTCTTTATCCATCCTATCTCATTAAACCTTCTCTTTATCCATCCTTTATCCATATCTTCTCTTCTCTTTATCCATCCTATCCATTGGTACGTAAATGGGATGCATACATTTTACCGATAACATTGAGAAGGCTAATAGGGCGATAATTAGATGGTAAATGTCTGCAACCTCTCTTATATATAGGAATAACAATTGCCAGTCCCCATTCATTAGGGGGCGAGGCATTCTGATCAATAGCTGTGAACAGAGAGGCTAATACCGGCAACCACCAGTCCATGTTATTCCTGATGGCCTCCAGTGGTAAATTGTCTGAACCAGGAGCCTTACTAGTTTTAAACTGGTTCACTATCGAAGCAATCTCTGTACATGTTACTCGGGTCCACTTAGGTAATAAATTGGGATCCAACTCTTGTTCTATTTGTAGAAACATCGCAGTCGATCCCTCTCTAGCATATAAAGTATGGAAATATTTGGTCCATTCTCCAACAGAAATGAAAAAGGATGGTGGAAAAGGTCTACAATAAGGATGAGATGTTATCATAGACCAAAACAAAGATACATTTTTAGCCTGTGCTGCAAAGATAAGATGCTGCCAGTCTAACCGTTTAGCCTCCCTTTTTTCCTTTGTAAGTAAAATTTTATAAGATCTTTTTTTTAATCAATCAAATCTTGAGGAGTGACCTGCTTAGAATTAGACCTATACAAATTATAAGAACTAACAAGATCCATTTTTGCCACGTGACATTCATGATCAAACCACTGCTAAGAGAATCTAGCGTGAAGCGTAACATTTTAAAAATTATTTAGAGTTAAAATTGAATAAAAAGAGCATATTAAACTATTATAATTTTCCATTAAAATATTATCTACAGCATCTATTATCTTAGCATGATATTGCATGTAAACCTCAGTATTTAAGTTATTAACAATGCATTCATTTAGCTGAGAGGTCCATTTAAGTCGTCTAGGGTGAATTGCATTAGATAGCCCTAAATCAATATAAGGAGGTCCCATAATATCTTGATCAATTGCTTTCAAATAAAGAGTAACCAGAAGATGGTCACTTTCTAGGTAGTTATCTATTTTAAATTTTGCTAAAAATGGAATTAAAGTTTGATATAATCAATCAGTAAAGGTCTGTTACCTTACCTGCCCAATGGGAATATTCCGCTGGATAATCATAATCTGTAGCACCATTAAGAATAAAAAGATCCAATAGATCAAAAGTCAGCTTAAGAGTTAGTCCCTGAAAGTTACAACCTAAATCTTTGGACAGGTTTAGCAAAGGAGCATTCACTACAGTATCAGGTGGACACTGATGGTATTTATCAAAAAGTTTCAAATCATCAGGTCCTATCCTGGCATTAAAATCCTCAGCAATAATTACAAAAGACATAGGAGAAGCATTTTGACATTCCCTAATATAAGTCTTCATTTTAGACTAAATGTTCTTAATCCTCTCTAACCAATATAAAGGAGGAATATATACATTTATTATTAATAAACTAGCTGTCTTAAACTTAAGAACAACTGCCATAGCAAGTTGATCAAGAGTTGGAAGCCTAAAAATTTCAGCTTGAATAGATGTTTTAATATAAACAGCTAGACCCCCTATTGGTCTACCTCTTTTAGCATTCTCCTTAACTGCTGTCAAGGAGAATAAAATATAATTCTCCAAAGGGAATTCTTGAGTTGCCCAAGTTTCCTGTAGCATTAGTATATGAAAACTATTAATATAAGAAAGGAAATTTCCCAATACCAACTTTGATCTAAAACCAGAAACATTCCATGACAATAAACTGAACCCCAACTAGCGTTTCAGATGCACTAAGACAATTTTTAGTCAAAAGCAAAGCAGATTCCAACTCATTATGCAACAAAGGTGAGGTCACAGAATTTTTTGTTCCAATAGGCAATTTCTCTGAAAGGTGCGACCCCCTCAGAGTTGTACTACAACTCAAACTTCTATTAATAAGAGCACCTTTTAAACTGGCTAATTTGGTTACAATTTCTCTTTGTTCATTAATTGGGAGTTTCCCAAAACTCGCAATCAATGCTTCCTCTTCAGGGAGGAAGCCATCTAAATGTTTGTCAACAGCCTCAATAAGTAATGTCTCAATTTATTGGACTTGAGATCCATCAATATGCCTTAAATACTGGTCTTGGAAAACTCTGGTTACTCGCATTTCACAGTCCTGGAACACATATTGATGACTAAGCAATCTAGAGACCATTATCTGGGGGGGGGGGGTAGTTATTATAGCATGAACATTGCAATAATTATAAAACAGATATTGGACATCAACAATATTATTGTTTTTGTTGTTAAGCAAAGCTCTGTGAAAATTCATGGGGAAATGTACTCTTTTATCATAGTTTGTTTCTGTTCAGCCCTGTAACACTACCCAACTGATTGTTAGGAAAGAGTGGGGGGCAGGGGCGGAGATAGGGCAAAATGGAACTATGCTAAAGAATGTACTTCCTCTTTTCCATTTGCCCTCCCTTCACAATCACTTTGGTAGTGCAATTGCAGCCCTTCTCCTCAACACCATATCAAGCATTGGGGGAGGGACTCAGAGGACTCTTGCTAGTCTGCACCCATTCTTTGACATCAGTCGTCATCATCATCATCATCATCATCATCATCATCATCATTCTGCTTTTCAACATTACTTCCTCTCACAGTGCCAGCTCATTTTCAGGAAGGCTATTGGGCAAGACGGCCTCTGTGGCAGACCCCCTGCCACTTTAGTGAGATCTCATCCTCCTCGTCACCATTAAAACCAACAGAGAGGCATGTCCTCTGGACTCAGTATCCCACTATCTCCACCCGTACCTTGCTGATGATGAGAATAACGCATGTGCACTGCCCTCTGCTGCTAGGCATATTCTTTTGGTGGCATGAGGGAAGTGAACATATGGAGTCCTCACCTGTAAAGGTTTGGGAGGCATGAGAGGCACAAGATCTCAGTAGGGACCCCTCCCTTTACCTGTGCAGAAAAACAGGCCTCTGACTCCTACTGGACCCTATACAACTTTTGTCCATACCATAGATACAAGCTTTTTCTTACCTTGACCAGCCTTTGTCATTTACACATAGGCGATAGAGCCTGAAAATAGAGAGTGGACATAATGTTCTGTATAATATTGTACACAAGGTTTGTTTGCTCTTAGAATTTCTTTAAAAATGTAGCCTTTGGGATAGGAGATTTCATTGCCCTGTCACTTTGTCTTTTAATTCTGTTGAATCTTCATCTAGAACCTCTATGATACCATTGAATAATGTATCATCAGCCTGCTTTAGTAATGATTTACTAGGCATATAAATCATTGGAAAGACTACTCAAGCTGATGATGTATTTGAGTAATACATCATCTGAATGGGGAGCTTAAGTGATAGATCACTCTAAAGATGGTGCTGTGTAGAAAAGAAGTTTGGCTCACAAACCCTTACTAAACAGGGTGCTCAAATACTTCTTAAAGGGCTTTCTTCTTGTATACCAAGGTTTCACAACTGGAACCCCCAGTGTAAAAACATCTTGCAAATAAATACATACAAAGATGAACAAGAATGTAACTATAGTCTAGAAGGATTTTTGCCATCCCTCTCCCTACCCCCATTTTGAAGCTCATTTATGATATAAATGGAAATCCTGGTCAGTTGATTCAGCTAATTATTTTTAATGAAGACCAGACCTATGGGTAGCAGTCCCACCAGCAAAGGACAACAGGCATGGCACCATTATTTTGGGCATTGTGCTGGGCCCAATACCCAGCCTAAGAAAATACTGCTGGACTGACATCCATTGTCACATGCAGCATACTATCATGCAGAACCCAGGGGTGGGAATGATTCACTGATGTGCCATCTTATTATCCTCCCTGCACACCATTCTTCTTGGAAAAACAATTACAGGCTGGATGAAAAGTGGTGGGGGAGGGGGGGAGTTGTTCAGTTGCACATACCCTTATTTAAATTGGTTACCAACTTGCAAATGCTGACCTACTTCTCAATTTAAAGTTTTACCAATTGCTAGTGGTCACCTTTCCTGTTCTAAAGTGCTGACTGACTTGCTTGTTCACCTGGTGCTCCCCATTCTACTTTTTGACCACCTCACTAGTGCGCCAGTTCAGATTATATGTCCACCAGCCCATCCTGAACATGTCAGGTTGAGTGTGGCTGTACACATCTCCCCCTAACCTGGTGTGCCATCTGCTGATGCCAAATTGTGTGGTGGTTGTTCGCCAAATTGTGTGGTGGTTGTTCATTCAAATTGTTCCTAAATATGCAAATTAAATGGATGTGTTTGGATGAGTGTGTTGGCAAACTGGTGCACCAGATGAGGGGAAGTCATACATGCCCATTCTCTTCGTCCATGCATTTAGTATGGATCAGTGGACAGATAATTCATAACTGCCCAGTGTTTATCTAGTCCAGGGCTTTACAACTTTGGCCTTCCTGCAGAAGTTGGACTACAACTCCCATCATATTTGATTATTGGCCACTATGACTATGGATGATGAGAGTTGCAGTTCAAAAACAGCTGGAAGGCCAATGTTGTGCTGCCCTGATCTAGTCCCTTGCTCTAAGCCAGGCCTGCTCAACTTTGGCCCTCCTGCAGATGTTGGCCTACAACTCCCATAATCCCTGTCTATTGGCTACTATGGAGGGGGATAATGGGTGTTGTTGTCCAAAAACAGCTGTTGGGGGGCAAAGTTGAGCAAGCCAGCTCTAAGCTCAGCAAAGTAGCTAGTACGCATTATGGTTCATTGTTCAAATCTTCACTGGGCAAATGTTCATGACAATAAATATTACCATCTTGATTCCAAGAGTATGCTATAGATCTATCAGATTCAAAGGGAATACAATATATTCATTTATTACATTTATATCCAAACTTTCTTCCATGATGGAGGCGATATACAATAGGTTGGCAGGAAAAAAATTAGGGCAGGAACAATCTCAAATCAAAACCACTGAGAAGATAAATATCAGAAGGTGCTGAAGAATACATTTTCCATGAACACTTTTTGAGATTCACTTCCTTGTTTCTGTTATTGTTGTTCCTAGGTAGTCTTCCACCCAGACAGTGGCTGACATGTCCTTCAGTGTAACACAGGCAGTTCTCTCCATGCCACTTCAGGCATGTAAAACACACACCTGTGTTGCTGTGGAACAAGACTGTTCTGCTCCTATTTACCATGGTTTGTTGCAATGCAACTTGCAGTATTCCCAGTGCAGGTTGCATCATAACATGCAGTCATGCAATGGTAAGTAGCAGTGGAACATCCCTTATTGCAGTAACGTAGGTGTGTGTATGAGCTATCTGCAATGGCTCATGCAGTTCAGAACCACCCTCATTATGCTGCGGGATAAGTCAGCCACTGACTAGACTCAGATCTGCTTAGCTTCAGTAAAGTTGCTGCATCATGTGCCTTCACATCATGTCCTAGGACCAGCATATGACTCAAATATATTAAGCAAGTAACTACAGAAAACAAAATACTATTGTTCTAATTTTTGTGTGTGAAATGTTGCCTTTTCTTATTTGTATTCTCATTCTAACATCTATAGAAGAAATATAATGAATGGCAATAAAGATTTTATTCACTATATGTCAACATAATCAATAGGAACTTTTTGTAGGTAATAGGATTTTTTTTTCTGTCACATTACCATTCCTTTAAAAAGAATTAAGTAAAAAATGGGTATTGGTAATATGATTGTTGTGTTATAGGTTTGACATTTGTATTTTCCACAATACAAAAATATCAATAAGTAGAAAGTTTAAAAGAGCTGAATTGTAGCAAAGAGATCAGAGGTTGATTCAATAATTTTTAGAAAGGTGCCCTTCTTTGGAATTGTACAATTTAAATCCAAAAGGCTAATGCTTAATTGGAAAATTCATTTTTACCCAAAGAATTGAGTTGTTCGTCTTTTGGTTCATCACTCAATATTTCCCCCTGAGTGCAATATTTTTATGATTTTTCCAGAGGATATTTCATTTAATTTAGTTTTGGATTAGCTGGTTCTCTGAGCTTGAATTTGAAGTTTAAAGGAACCATTTGATTTTAATAACTTTTGTGTGTAGTGCTCCATTGAGTTTGGATTTTTGGACCCTGAACTACTTTTCCATAAGGTGATTTTTTATTTTTTTTTAGTAAATCCCTGTGTGTAGAAGTAAGATAAACACACATCACTGAGTTTGTTATTGCAATTAAATTATTGGATTTTTACATCTGAATATATTTTGAGCATTGGAAAGCATGAAGAGACTGTTTTCTCCTATTGGTCATAGACACTTTTCTTACACTCCAAGACTTGAAAATAATTCTGGCTGTATTCTTAGATCTTAGAGAATATTAAAAAGCCATTCATTTCAAAATATACACAGCAAATCCAGGGAAGCAAAAGTTCTTTTGAAAGCAATGCGTAGCCAAACTTTTAGAGCATCCTTTTCTTCAGATCCAATGCTCTCAAGTAAATAGAGATTTTGGTTTATATGAAATATAGAGCCCTTTCTCACAATCAGTTAGAAATGGCTGCAATATGCAGCAGAGGAAGCCTTAAAATGCTTGCCTTCCCAGCAGACAATCGATGGCTCCTTCCTGGATTGTGCCTAGATGATTGCTGGCTACTGCTGGCAGTGTGGAAGGCCCGGGGCTGGGATGTGTCTTCCCAACCCCTGGAACTCTTATAATGCATGGCGTGGGATAGGAATCCTCCTATAGGGGTCCTCTGGCACTGGCCAGGAAGCTACTCGTTTGTAGGTGCTGTGTGGAACCAACACATGAGCACTAAGCCCAATTTAAGGTGCCCTCGCACCCAAATCTCAGGCTAAATGGCAGGCTCCCTAAGTGGGTTTACTGTTGCACAGTTCACACACACCAGCAAAACAGGGCTAGGATTCCTTAGCTTGGTTTTCCCTGCACGTGTGAATAGCCCTGTTGGTAATTTTGATTTATCTACTTCCGTATATACAGTCACCTGCTAATGGAGCAAAAGAGACACCTTTCAATCCGGTGATTCTCTTATATTTAGCCAGAGGAGAGCAACTGGCCCTATCCAACCCTAGCACAGAATCCCTCCAGTGGTTGTTGCTTTTGTCTGCCTTATGCTTATTTTTAGATTGTGAGCCCTTTGGGAGCCATCCTTATATTATTATTTATCTTTCTATGTAAACTGCTTTGAGAACTTTTCTTGAAGAATTGTAAATAAATATTCATAGTAGTTGTAGTAGTATATACCTTGGTCTCTCTCCTGTTCTCTTAATATGCTTTAATTTATTTCATAAGAGCTAATAGTATCTGGTGTGTAGAGCCATATTTTGGAACACAGAAATTCACTGACTTGCTTGAAAATCTGGAACAAACTACTATTCATAAGAACATAAGATCGGCCCTGCTGGATCAGGCCCAAGGCCCATCTAGTCCAGCATCCTGTTTCACACAGTGGCCCACCAGGGCATGCCCTCTTTCCTGCTGTTACACTCTTCAACTGGTACTCAGAGGCATCCTGCCTTTGAGGCTGGAGCTGGCCCATAGACTAGTAGCCATTGATACACCTCTCCTCCATGAAGTTATCCAAACCCTTCTTAAAGCCATCCAGGTTGTTGAAAAAGTGCTTCCGTTTGTTGGTCCTAGATTTCCCGGCAATCAATTTCATGGGATGGCCCCTGGTTCTAGTGTTATGGGAGAGGGAATAGAATTTCTCTCTATCCACTTTCTCCACACCATGCATGATTTTATAGACCTCTATCATAGTCTCCCCGCAGTCGTCTTTTTTCTAAACTAAAAATCCCCAGGTGCTGTAGCCTTGCCTCATAAGAAAGGTGCTCTAGGCACTTGGTTCATTGGATCATCTTGGTTGCCCTCCTGTGCACCTTTTCCAGTTTGACAATGTCCTTTTTTAGATGTGGTGACCAGAATTGTATGTAGTACTCCAAGTGTGGTCGCACCATAGTTTTGTATAAGGGCATTATAATATTGGCCATTTTATTTTCAATCCCCTTCCTAATGATTCCTAGCATGGAATTGGCCTTTTTCACAGCTGCCCACATTGAGTCGACACTTTCAATGAGCTGTCCACCACGACCCCAAGATTCTTCTCCTGGTCAGTCACCGAGAGCTCAGATCCCATCAGCGTATACTTGAAGTTGGGGTTTTTCATCCCAACGTGCATCACTTTACACTTGCCAACACTGAACCACATTTGCCACTTTGTTGCCCACTCCCCCAGGTTGGAGATATCCCTTCGGAGATCTCAGCTTCAGTCCTGCATCTGTAAAATGGAAAGAAAATATTAGAGACCTGCCTCATGGATTTATTGTGAAAAACAAGACTTTAGCAAATATAGCATGTACATGGAATTCCTATAACTTGTTTGCATTTCAGGATTTGGTGATGGCAATGTTGATCAGTTTTGATACAAACTGACCAGGGGAGGTTAAGGTAGCACATTTTATTTCCATGCTGAAATGTTTGGGTTTGGGTGATCTTGAATCAACATGGCTGAGAGACAAAACATAGCACATGTGGTTCCATCAAATCAGAGGTATGCTTTATTTCTAGATGGAAGCTTTGTTTTTACCTGCCTTTGGTTGACCTATCTTCCATACATTTTGTAAACTCTTTAAAAGCACACACACATACAGACACTATAACCCAGTTCAGACATTATGCTGAACAAGTATAGTCTGTACACTTGTGCACATGTTTGTGTGAATGACTGTACCTGCATTCATTTTAAAAGTGAACCAGGATACAGACCTTTCAAATGCACAGTACAGATAGGAAGCGTACATCTGTATCTGTATTCAGTATAACATGTGAATGACTGTACCTGTGTACACTGTACACTCATTGTACAAGTGTTAAACATAATGTGTGAAGGGCTCTTATGTGTTATGTGATTCAATTCTTCTCTGCACCTGAAAATCCCTTTTGCATGGCCAGGGCTCCAAGTGGTTGAGAGACTCTTTGAATTTTCTTCCCAGAGGGTGAGTTGGCTCACTATGATCAAACACACACCATGCAGTCATTTTGTTGAAGCTAAAGTTGGGTCTGAGCATTGCTTGGATGGGAGACTATCTGCACACTCTGAAGGTGGCTTCACATTATTACCGCCAAGTCCAGAAGCCAGGAACCAGTGGTAGCTCTCAGTAGGTAGCCATGTGAACCTGACAAATGATGGCTCCCAACCCATCTGCCCTAGATTCTATCATTCTCCACCAAACTTCAAATCTTGGTTCCTTCCAAGTGGGAACTAGAATCTCAGGTGGACAGATTGGGGACCGCCAGCTGGTAGGTTCACATGACATGCCTAGTGGGATTGCATGCTTGCCAGGAAGCTCTGCTTCCCAGTTTCTGGACTCGTCGGTGATTGTGTGAAGTCGCCTTATATATGTTGCCTTGAGTTCCACCATGGAAACATGGGCAGGACAAAATAGAGGAGGAAACTGAAGAAATAAATGTTGTACATAATTTTATGAACTTTTCTGGCCTCAGAAAGATGCAATGCTGGCATGTGTGCTACTTAACATACTAACCAGATAATCCATATGGGTGAGTTCAGTGAAGCCACTGCGGTCTACTAATCCAACTGAAGCCACTGTGGTCTAATGCCCAACTAGGCCTGGAGACATTTTAGTTCAAAAAGTATTCACTTGTCTATAAATCTCAGTGGGTGATCTTGGACCAGTCCCAATTTCTCAGTCTTATTTATCTCATAGGACTGTTGTGAGGATAAAATTGGCGGGGAAACAAGTACGTTGCCTTGAGCTCCTTGTAGGAAGGACAGGGTACAAATGAAATAAATCTAGGATAGGATTTTTTTTGTCACTCTGATGCCGGCCAGATATCTCCCAGCTGGAAAGCCTGATCTGATTCAAACATTCGTAAATGGTTTTCCATATGAGAAAGCCAGAGCGAATGGGCATTCTTGGCCAAGCTCCATTAGCTCCAATTCTCTTTTGGGAATAGGAGAGCATTTGGATCTCAGTGATTTCCAGGCTTAATGTAAATTTAAATTAGATTGGAAATATGCTTCAATTCAACATGTTTAATTTGCATGCCTCTCTGTTTACTCCTACCTTGTTTGGTGCTGTCATAATTCAGCAAGCAGCTTTTTTAACCGTTGAAGTATTTTATATCCTATCATATTGTTCAGTGAAACACTCTGGCCCTTTTTGTGTTTGAATGGTACTCATGGGACCCCAAGTGCCAAATAGCAGAGGATCTTCTTTTCCTGGTAGCATCTGGCTTCTTGGCTGTCTCCCCAGATACAATTGGCAGCTGTGAATTTGCTTTCGGAACTGCCATGTACTTAAGTTCCCTAAAGGCTGTTAGCAGCTCTGCTGTGCCCTTGGTCATGCGATCATTGGACTCACCCTGTTTTTAAACACACTTAAGTACCATCTTAAGAAACAAATACAATAGGAATTTGACAGTACAGCATGTCACAGGAAATTACAACTTGTAGATTAGCATCAGGAGAAAAATTTCAGCTATTGAAATGGAAAATTTGCATCATCTGACTTCTTGTTGACTTCAAAGCTTGTTAGTTAAAGCTAGGAACCAAACTTCTTAAGGAATATGAGGGTGTGTGTGTGTGTGTGTGTGTGTGTGTGTTTGTTTGTGTGTGTGTAATATCTCTCTCTCTCTCTCACTCGCTCTCTCTCTCTCCATTTATTCCTGCATTTATTCAGCCAACTAAATGCAGGAATGTGGAGAAATGATCTGAGAAAATTCTCTAATATTTCTCCTTGGGGGAAATCCTAACATTTTCTTTGAATTTCATTGGAGGAATCTCGAATTTCTCTTTCACATTTAATTTTGGAGATTTTTCAGTTCCAATCCTATTTGTTAATTCCAACCCAACCCTGCTGATGTCATGCAACTGTAAATGGTTTCACTGAGGAATTTATCCATAACTTTGATTAGTTCACTGGATGATAAACAGAACCGGAAGTATTCTCTACTTCAGAAAAGGATGGGGCTTCCCAGTTGTACTGACAGAACAAAACTGAAAACCAACAAAACTTCCTTGGCTATTCTGCCAACTACTTATATTGCATTCCGTGGTGTTTTATTTTCAGCAAGCAGTCTCAGAGGACAGCAACAGTCAGTTCACAATCTTATTGCTCGCTGACTGGCTCATCAAGATTGACTTATTCACTTATTTTCTTTCACTACACTATTATCAAGCTACAACTTCTCCTAGGTTTTTAAAAGTTGCCTTGCCCAAAGCAGAAAGAAGGAGACTTAGAAACCAATCCTGTTAAATCTACAGTAGCAAGCACAGAAGCTAAGAGAATATGGCGGCATTCTGTGCCTGGCAAGGAGGCAAGATGCAGAGCTGTCAAAAAAAATGCTCACCATTAATCTATGGTTGATTGATACAGGGTCTTTGTAATGTCTATTTGGACATTAATAGCAAAGCACCCTAAACACTTCTAGGTGTGAAGGAGGGTCAAAAGTCCTGCCCCAGGCTGACGATCATGGAAGTGCTTGTCCTCATAGTTACAGCACTCCCCTCTTCATACCAAATACCGCTATAACCATGAACAGCTAGAAAGAGGGGGTGAGTGACAGCCTCAGGGCAGGACTTCCCTGCACCATGGCAGGTTCATATGCAGATGTGATGAAATCATCATCACCATCATCATCTGAATGTAGATTAACTGGAAAGTAATAAAAAACAATCTCTGGGCTTTCAGTACAGTACAAGTTAGTAAGCACTTCCAGTTAATCTAAAATGACTGAAAGTAATTGAAATAAAATATTTGCCTTTATCAGTCTTAAACCAATGCTCCTGCACTGCTTCTATGTTTATTTCTATTTATTTATGTAGAAAATTTCGATCATGCTCTGTAAGGCAAAGCTCTCTCAGAGCGACTGACATACAGTATATGTAGCTGAATATTTAAACTGGCACTAATTTAATTTAAACTAATTTAAAATGGCATGGCAGTATCAATTGCCTGTGGGGCAGGGAGACTGAATTCAAGTACTCGCTCCTCCCCCCCCCCCGAAAGCAGATCAATAGCATCTGTGATGGCAGCACCTATCATTGGTCTAGTGGGAAAAGAAGTGAGAAGGTCCTCACATATAGCACGCATGCAGCCCACCCTGGACATCTGGATGTGTGGACTGCAGACATTGTTTATAATACTGCATTTACCTGAATCCAGGGGGTTGTCCTAAATTCAGAACCCTTTTCCTTTTGCGTAAATACGGGTATAGCCTAAATTTAACCTCTATTTTTTAAGGGGGCCATCTTAAATTCAGAGTCTTCTTCTATTTGGGTAAATGTGGATGGTCAGTTTGTAACCCTCCATCCACTCAAATCAAATTTTGGAATGATGTTATTTCTTGCATTTTATTTTCAGTTGTGATTCATCTTATTTATTTATTTATTTATTTGTTTGTTTATTTATTTGAACTGCTTTGGAAACATTTGTTGAAAAGCAGTATATAAATACTTGTAACGCTGGGCTTCTGTATAATCTCAAATGGCTTTCAATTTTTGGCTTATATTTGCGCTTTTCTTGTTATTTGTTCTCTTCTATTATACAGTTTTTACAACAATACAGTTGTAAAAACGTACAGTTTTTGCTGTGTTTGTTGAAAATAAAACAAAAATTGGGGTTGTTGTTATTATTATTATTTTTAAAAAACACGCGAGTTGTTTTTGATCTCTCTACTCTACTTTCTATATTGTGTTGTCTTCAGATAAATTCCTGTGTGGCTGCCCCAGAACTTCTAGTGTCCTGCGATTAATTCTGGGGTGTGTTCTATAGTGCAATGAAGCCCATTCAGACATAACGTTGTTCATGCACAAATCTTTACATGTGAACTTTTGTGTGTGTGAATGACAGTCAATATATTTATTTTTCAAGAGAATCTGGGTACAGGCCCCCCAAAATGCAGCATCCAGATAGGAAGTATCCTATACATGCATTGAGCCCCTGGTGGCGCAGGGGTAAAACTGCCGCCCTGTAACCAGAAGGTTACAAGTTTGATCCTGACCAAGGGGCTCAAGGTTGACTCAGCCTTCCATCCTTCTGAGGTCGGTAAAATGAGTACCCAGAATGTTGGGGGGCAATATGCTAAATCATTGTAAACTGCTTAGAGAGCTTCCAGCTACAGAGTGGTATATAAATGTAAGTGCTATTGCTATTGCTATTGCTATTGAACTTTATGTGTGAATGTACATAAACCACACACAGATTATATTAAAAATTATACATTGTTTTAATTGCTCTAAATGCTTTTAATTGCTTTTGTTTTAATTGTGGGTTTTGAATTTTCTGAATTCTCTGTAAACCTCCTGGAGATGTTTCATATCAGATGGTTTATAAATCTAACCAATAAATAAATCATATGTAAATTGAACATAATAGGGCTTGAGTGTCAGCCCATGCAGTGTGCTGCACCTCATTGTTTCCTTACCTCAGGGGTTCCCAACCTGAGTGAACGGATAAGTATCGATTCCAATGATATATTGTTGCATCTAACACAAGGAATCCCAAACTGTGGTACTCCAGATGTTGCTGAACTGCAACTCCCACCATCTCCAGAAAAAATAAATTGTAGCTGGGGATGAGGGGTATCGTAGATCAAAAACATCTGGAGTTGTTATTATTATTATTACATTTATATCTCACTCTTCCTCCAAGGAGCCCAGAGCGGTGTACTACATACTTGAGTTTCTCTTTCACAACAACCCTGTGAAGTAGGTTAGGTTGAGAGAGAAGTGACTGGCCCAGAGTCACCCAGCTCGTTTTATGGCTGAATGGGGATTTGAACTCAGGTCTCCCTGGTCCTAGTCCAGCACTCTAACCACTACACCACGCTGGCTCTTGAGTTACACAGGTTGGGAACCCCTGCCTTACTTAAACATAGAGTGCACCCCAACTCCCTGTGGCTGCACATTTAAGTCAAGATAACTGACGGTAGACAAGCTGTTTTTTAGGTAATTGTGTCCTGTCCACCATTACTGATCTTCTCACTGATGAGCTCCAGGAACACTGTTCAAAAACCAGTGATCTATAGCATTATATCAGTGGTACATTTAACCAATATGTTAAATCTAAGCCATCAAACTAGTGTTCCAGAGACCAGGTCTCCCCAGCACCAACCTTCAGAGAAAAGTTAAAGCTGACTTGTCAAGTCCTGAAAGAGGCAGTTCAAAACAGTGTAGTTAATATATCTTTCTTAACTAAGCTAGTAGCAGTAAGGGATGTTATATCATGTACTCAAAAACATCTTAGGCAAGGACAGCTGTGGAAATGACTATTTATGGAACATCCACAACGAGCTCTTCTTGAGGGATACAGAAGTAATGCAAATTGAACACTGATAGGAAACAGCAGGAGGATGCCAAGATTATGAAGCCTGAAGGCCAAAAAAGTTTAGTTCAACAGCCCTATCCAGCTCAGCGGAATGGGACTTGTGTCAGACTTTTAAAAAAAATGGCATTGTTAAAAACAAAAAAACCCAGGGCGAAATGCAAATGTTAAAGAGAAATCTGTTCTTCCGATGGTGTATAATAATTATTTTCAGAACTTCCCATGTTTGAAGGATCCATAATTCTTGATATGAAGATAAATTCAATGCACTAAGAATATACCTCAAAAACACATGAATCTATGGGGGTTTGGGGGAAAGGTGAAAAATTTGTTAAAAAATCACCCACTTGCCCATTTATTTTCTGGATTGAGTGGTAGGTAGCACCCATCATGCTTACCAGCCAATCTCATCTTGGTGCCCCCATGAGCTGATTTTTGGTGAATTGTTGAAGTTTACGTGTCTTTAAGGTTTTTCCTCATAAGGTATAATGGAGCTTTCAGCAGCCCCATAAGTGCACTTGGGGGGTGCTTGGGTGGCCCAGAGCGAGTGGTGGTGTAGTGCACATAGGGTGCCAACCACCCCCATGGGTTTCTAACATGGGTTAGGGTTCTGTTGTTTCTGAGGTATTCTGAGTGTGGATTCTATGATAGCAAATGAGATTTTCAGTGAGACACCATGAATCCACTCTAATTTGCTATCATAGAATCCACACTCAGAATAACTCAGAAACAACAGAACCCTATACCCCATTTGTATTATGTAAAAAGTATATATACAGTTGGGGGGGGGGTTCTTTTTTTGTTTCCTTGTCAGCATTTTCTTCTTCTTTTTAATTCTGTAAGGATTATTATTATTATTATTTGTAGTTTGTTTTGGCTGAAATAAAGAGGGGGGAGAGAATGTATTTTTCTTTCTGTGAAGAAAGAGAAATAGGAAATGAAGAGATTATTTCCCAAAGTGTTTTGTTAACTTTCTTTTCTGTGTTTCCAAGCTGTTTTCCACTTGGTCTTATTCTTTGTTTAGTCTGATTTTCCTCTTGGACTCAGGCCTCACCTCAAGTTTATGGTGGCTGTGAAAGAGGTTGCTGAGGTGGAAGCAGCAGAGAAGGAAATGACAAATGAAGTGCTTTAGATCTGGGGCAAGCTCATGGGGGTGGAGAGCTGCACTGTTTTTAGACCTGAGAATGATAAAATCCAAAACGTAACTGTACAATCCTGAATTTCAGACCATTCCTTGTTTTCCTCATTGCAGGAAACCTCTAGCTTAAATGCTGGTCCACATTCATAAGAACTTTTGAAGACTTCTTTTTCTACCTTTCCTGTCTGGAAGATTGTGCCTAACAAATTCTAACAACACATCAGCAAATCTTATTTCCACCCCCATCTATTATGTGAATGATAACTTGCTGCCATTGCTAGGGATGTGCAAACAGGTTCAAATACAAATCAGTTCAGTTCAAAGGTTTGAACTCAAACCAAACAGGGCATTGAATTGGCAATGCCGGTCTGAGTTTGAACCAAACAGAGTCTGGTTCTATTCGAATTGGTTCAAACTGGTTCGAAGGTTCAAGCCTCCAAAACTCTGTTGGGGTGGTAGGGACCCATGGGTGCCAACTAGCACTCAAACCCCAAAGCAATCGGACACTCCTGAGATATTTAATGATTTTGGGGGGGGGATATTTTCCCCATTGGGGTATATTGGGGCTCGAACTGGTCATTATTCCCTATGCAGAGGGAATAACCTAGGGGCACAAACTTGGGGTGGGTGGTGTCCAGGCACCCCCGGGGGGGCAGTTCGGGCATCCTCAAATCCCCATTATTCCCTTTGGTAAAAATGCAAAAATTTGAAAAATATTCAAAAAAATCATTAAAATTCTCAGGAGTGTCTGATTGCTTTGGGGTTAAGTGGGTGGTAGGCACCCCTGGCAGCCTACCACCCACCCCAGATTTGTGCCCCTAGGTAAGAACACAGGAAGCTGACATATACTGAGTCAGAACACTGGTCTATTTAGTTCAGTACTGTCTTCACAGACTGGCAGTGGCTTCTCCAAGGCTGCAGACAGGAATCTCTCTCAGCCCTATCTTGGAGAAGCCAGGGAGGGAACTTGAAACCTTCTGCTGTTCCCAGAGTGGCTCCATCCCCTAAGGCTCCATCTTACCATGCTCACTCTTCTAGTCACCCATTCAAATGCAACTAGGTCAGACCCTGCTTAGCTAATGGGACAAGTCATGCTTGCTACTACAAGACCAGCTCTCCTCTCCTTTCATCTGCATAGGGAATAATGGGCCGCTTTGAGTCCCCATTATACCTTATGTAGGCCAAACCGGTTTTGTGTACATCCCTAGCCATTGCCAGATTCAGGTTTGCAAGGAGTCTCCTTCAAATAATAAAATGAGGATGGGGCACATTTTACTGATTATGTGAAAAAGCCCTTAATGATGGGATGTTTTTGTTCTGGATGTCCTGCACCAAACATGGGTTAGACTAGATGGCTTCAAGGATCTAATTCTATGATTCTATGAATGACTAGCTATTTATCATGAACTTACAGAGGGTACAATTTTATGGTGGCTAATTTAACAATGGTCACCATGTGAGAAATGCTGCATCCATGCAGCTATTGATGGACTTTTGGTTACTATGAAGCACCTTTAGTCTTCATCAGAAACATCAACAGGAGGCTCACCAACAAAAGGAGGCATGATGCAAGGGTGTAGTGAGGATTAGAGGACCCACAACTACATACTGCAAGTTCTCCATGTAGAAAAATCCCCACACTAATGCCTGTTGCTGTCTATCTATATCAGTTTTCTATAACATTATACATAAAACAACTATTGGCACCATTTACATTCTTATGAAGTGAGATTTGAAGCAAATTTCAGGATTCCCCACAAAGCGAAGCATCTAAGACTTTTCAAAGAAAGAAAATGCTATAAGAAAGTGATCACCCACAACAAAGGATATCTGCACATTCCTAGGATTCACACTGAAATTTCACAGAATATGAGATTCAAAGTGAATTTTAGCAATTTTTCTGAACATGAAATATCTCAGAATTTCCAGTGGAAGCCAAATGAGCTTCAATGAGACAAGATAAAAATTTCAAGAGGTTTCTGAGCAACCTTAGTCACAGTGTAAAAAGTAATAAAAATAGCATCCAAATACAATAATGGCATCTTCATGCATCCCCTTTGTTATTTTGATCACTCCCCACCAAAGAGATTATGACTAGAGAAAATGAAGTTGGATTACATAACTCATCTAGAACCTCTATTTATATTTTTATTAAACTTGTTTGCTTGATGCTATGTTCAGAATAGCTACCCAAAGTGGTAAAAATTAACAAAAACTGTTACATGTTTAAATCTTGTTTCATTTTTTGGTACATAATATATCAAAGCACAGACACCTGTGCAATCAAAACACTGTTAAATTCCTTTGAACTCCTTTAATTTGAGTTTCATGCAGCGTATTTGTTTAAAACGTTCAATAACTTACTAATTGCTTGTTTAAACCGACTCTGTCTGCTAAGCATTCTGCTATAAATGCTAAAATATAGATCGCTCTGAGTGTGTGTGTGTGTGTGTGTGTGTGCATGCTTTGAGTGTGAATGAAATTTATGATTAATACAAAATTAATTTGTTAGTGGGATCAAATAAGAAACGTCTGCGTAGTTTGCTGAAATGATTAGCAGGGGCCATTAATCTAGACATCCAATTTTTGTTCTTCATTTTATGCCAGATGAACAAGTAAAGATGCAGAAGAATTTGTGGTCAGACTCCTACTTTCCTATATAAATCTTCCTTTTTCTAATGAAGAGTTATGTGTATGTCAGTTTTTCATCTCTAATCTTTTATTATACATCTATAGGTAATGGCTGTTCCAGATTGAAGAGCACACAGATGCTGCTCCAGAATGAAGAGCACACGGCCAGCCTTTTCTGGGTAGGGGAGGGTTAATCATGGTACTGAGGCTTGTCTGAAGCCTTGGAACCCTCTTCTTCCCAGTGTCTGCCTAGCTGTGCTACCCAGCTTTTCTATCCTACCCTTAACCTAGGTAAGACAGAAATGTCTGTTGTCCTACCTTTGTTTGCAGTCATGTGGGTGTCTGTGGCAGCTTCTGCAGCTCCCAGGGCTAGTGACCATAGAGTGCTGTGGCTTGTGAGGTCAGGGAAGGAGCTCCCATGCATGGGCTGCCTCTCGGCTTCCTGTGCAATGCATTATGGAAAATGGATAATGGAAATATCTCGGTGTGCTATTAATGAAAGTGCTCTGGAGTGTTGGCTATGCACACCTGACTAACCTTTGGGCTTGTGTGGGAGATCAGCGAAGCGAGAGAAAGCAGTTCATTACAGAATAAATTTGTGCAAAGCTTTGGTCTTGAAAATTGATTGCAGAGAGTTGAAATCAAAACATACTCAGGTTTATTGAGGGTAGTAGGGGTACAGAAAGGAAATATTGGTTAATAAGGAACACAATATTAACTAATAAAACAAAATAAGACTAATTATACCAATAATACTAAATTGAAACTCACGAAGAGGGGTTTTAGCTTGAGATCTGAATTACAATAAACTCAAGGCTGGCCAGAGAAATGGACCTTTAGGAAACAGCTTTAGACTTAAAAGAGAGCAAGGAGGTAGCAAAAGAGTTTGGAGCAGAGGTTGGTTAGTATACCTGAATCCTCTCCAATTGTGTGTTGGACACTTGTTGCTCACCCTAACCTGGAGGCAGAAAGCAGGACGGGTGTGAGGGCCAAGGCATAGCCAGATGGAATTGCTGGTGCCCAGACACATGCACATGCAGCTGATGAATCCAGAGAAGAGACACACTGCTTGATGGTGTCTGTGATACAAATCGGCAGAGGTCTGCCTTGGGGCCGAACACTGACCACACCTTGTTGGTGATGAGGGTGACATCCATGGTGGACAAAAGAACACATTTTGTCCTGTCCAGTTCTAAGTGGGTGTGCTCTAGAGCACAAGTAAGTGACAACCTATATGTAAAACAACCTATGTAGACAACCTATATGTAAAATCTTGATTAGGAGGACTCAGAGCTTATCTTGTGCCAGGAAGACCTTCTGGGCAGGAGATAAATATATTTCTTTAACATAATGAGCATGCCAACCACTAACACATATGTTGGAGGGATGAGCCTGTTGCATTCTAACCTGCTCTTCTACCACAAGAACAGAGGATAGCAGGTCTTGTGGTGGCAAGCATGACTTGTCCCATTAGCTAAGGAGGGTCTGCCCTGTTTGCATATGAATGGGAGACTAGATGTGTGAGCACTGCAAGATATTCCCCTTAGGGAATTGAGCTGCTCTGAGTAGAGCAGAAGGTTCCAAATTCCCTGCCGGGCATCTCCAAGAGAGGGCTGAGAGAGATTCCAGCCTGCAACCTTGGAGAAGCTGCTGCCAGTCTGTATAGACAATACTGGGCTAGATGGACCAATGGTCTGACTCAGTATATGGCAGCTTCCTGTGTTCCTGTGAAGGTGATCAGCTTAGAAGTCTAATCCTTTGGCCAACACTGAGATGAATTTTGGCTACCACTTTCAGAGAAATAGCTGCTCCTTATTTCGGGTCTACTCAGTGACCTTCTCTGTGCATGAACAGAAAGCGAGCATGAGGAATAGTCCTCTTTCAGTTGCAGATAAGGCTTGACCTGGAGTTACCATCCCATGCTACTTGCTATATGACTTATTTGGGGCGTTAGCCCATGTAGGCAAATGGTGTCAAAATGGAAACTACAAGCCTGTGGCTCCAAATTAAATGAAGAGGAGCTGCTGGGAGCCCTCCAACACGCTGCTCTCTTAACAGTGCAATCAGCAGAGGCAAAAGAAGCCTCCGATCATCTGGAGGATGGTAGATAGGTTCCTCCCCCACTCCCCTTTTTTTGGTCATGTGAATGATCCCACAGTCTATCAAAACTTCTTCAAGTCACAAGCTGTTTAATAGCACCACTATGTCTATGATCTGTAATGTCCATGTACTTCAACTGTTAGGGATTCGAATGCATATGCAAAATGCTGGGATAACTCTTGAAATGAGGAGTATATTACTATTTTGTAATACAAATGTATATGTTAGGCTAAGTCAGCTCAGGGTCATGAGTAGTTATGGGAAGATGTGTTGTCAGGACTGGGAGGACCCAGGAGAGAGGCAAAGGACCAAGAACTGGGGGTCAGGAAGCAAGTCAGAAGTCAATGCCAAACTTAGGCTAAGTGCACACACCACAAACTAGGAAACAAGCCATGAGTCAGAGTTGAAGCAGAAGGTCAGTGCTTTCAAATTGACTAACCAGGGACCAGGATCAGGAGATAAGAGTCGAAGTTGAAGCTGAGCAAACAAACAAGAACCAGGAGAGATAGACAAGCTAAATGTCAGAGCCAAAAGCAGGGGTCAAGATGAGCAGGAACCAGAATCCAGAAACACAACATACCTGGACGAATAAGAACTTGAAACTAAGCAAAGCCAGTGACCAAACAGGAAGCTTTTATATAGCTTTCCTATACTTGAAGGAGTCAATGTACTGCCTGTCTGAGTGGGGTCAATTCAAGGTCTGATACCTCCTTGCCTGCCTTCTTTCTAGGGATGTGCAAACCGGATTTAAATCGAGCCGGTTTGCAATTGAGTCAGCTCAGCTTGAAGGCTTGCCCTTCAGCTGAAATGGGGGGGGGGGGCTCAGTCTGGTGTTGAACCAAGCCAAGCCCCCAGCTCATGAGATGGCTTGACAGCCGAACATGTAAAAGGGAATCCAGCGGGGGGGGGAAGAGGGGGAAATTCCCTTTTTTTAACCTTGAAAAAAACAGTGCTGCAAGGTGATATGGGGTAGCAGGGGCCGCAGGGGCCACGGGAGCGCAGCAGGGGTGCCTGCCTCCCAAATCACAGAGGGGCTGAAATGGGCTGCAGACTGCACACTGTCATTTGGAGACAGGCGGGGAGGTGGAAGGAGCCCTTGGCGCCCTCCCCACAGCTGCTGCAACCGCCACCCCATCCTGTTGCACAGCAGCACTTTTTTCGAGGTAAAAAACTGAACTTCCCCCTCCCCCACTGCAGCCATTTTCTTGTAAAGGAGAATTCTTGCTGGATTCCCCTTTACAAGTATGGCCTTTACAAGTATGGCCATAAAGAATCCCCCTTAAAAGTAGGGCCATGAGTAGGCTCAGTGGCCCAGCTGGGACTGGGCTCATTTGAGCCTGAGCTGAACCGCTTGGGGACAGTTCAAATCCAGCCTGGATTCGAGCTGAACTGGGCTAGCCAGTTCCATGCGCATCCCTACTTCTTTCTTCTTTTTGACAACCGTCAGTGTTCTCCTCCACTGAATCAGTTCTAAATAGAAGCAGGCGAAGTCAGCCCATTACAGACCTGAACAGAGCTAAATCGATCCACTTTGATTTGGACCTGATTTGGGCTCTTAAAGTACACACTGTCCTATGATTTGGTATTAGGAGGTTAAAAGATAGTATTCCACAATCATTAATATTGTTTCTGAATGGGAGAGTCCATTTTTGTTTATACTCTATTAAAAAATAATAATTTGTTAATACTACTATTAATCTAGACCCCTGGAAATAATCTAGAGATCTGGCGTTCAATGTCATTGGTATGTTGCTGACAAGCATACCTCCCCAAAAGATAATGAGGCTTACTCAATGTAATAATAAAGATAAGTAAATCATCATGGTCAACATCCAGAGACTGATACACATGCTGGTCCTAAAGTGGAGGGGAGAGTTTCATTGTTCCCCTTGTGCTTCTATAAAGGTGTTAGTTCTAAAGGGCTGTTGTTGTTGTTGTTGAAGTCCACTGTGAAGTCACTCTGAAGTCCACTGTGCCTGCCAAATATATGACCCTGAGGGCTGAGTGACCCTCAGGGGCATATTTTAGCTAGGCACAGTGTGCTTTAGAGTGAAGGCAAGATCAACAACAACAAAAAACCCTACCACTTAGAACCAGCATTAGCAGCATGAGTCCTGCATTAGTCTGCATGTCAGCCCATGTAAGTTTTGTATATTTGCCAGACAAATGAGAAGTCAGAAAAAGGGATGGATTTATTTATTTGTTTGTTTGTTTAACACATTTTTATACCGCCCAAAACGCAAGTTCTCTGGAGTATGAAATTTAACACAACAGATCAGTTAACAGAACAAATGAAAAATCAAATCACTCAAATATTTTCCAGCATAGAGATGCACTTTTCTTTGTCGATGATTTCTACAGGTCTTTTGAAATGTTATTACTCCTTCCTTTTCCCAGCTTTAGTTTTGAGTGAGTGATGTGGACACTGATGGCCAGCTGCTCCTATCAGCATTTTATACATGAAGCTTAGGGATCCAATAAAACCCCACTCTCCTTGCTGAGAGCGATGTCCATTATTTGTTAATGTTGCTGTTCACTCATAGCCTTGAAATAATATAGTGGGGGCATAAACCATATTCTTTTTCACAGCAGTGTACTCTCATTCTCCGTCGGTGCTTCTGTACCTGTTTTTGAAGGCTATGGGTGTTCCTCATGCACCGCCCATTATCTAAATGACAGTGAATTTTCCCACCATGAAAGGTGGCCAGGGTGCAGTAAAGTATAGGATCTGATGTCACTTCTGTAACCTTTGCCTGAGAGTAGATCTGTGGCATAGCACATGCTTTGCATACATAATATCCCAGGTTCAGTCCCTAGCATCTCCTAGAAGGGCTAGGAAAGACCCTGGCGAAAACCCCAGAGAACTGCTGCCTATCAAGTAGGCAATACTGAACTAGAGGGACCAATGGTCTGACACAAGGTAGCTTCTTATGTACCTTAATGTTCAGGTGTGTTGTGACTCACCTTCTGTGGGTCACAACAGAAGCAAGGCCTATACTGTAGAATCATCCCCTGCCTCTAGTCAGATCTGAACAGTAGAACTCCCCAGGGAACCAGGATCTGGGAAGGAGTATCCATTTAATTGAATATCCAGGCATGATTGGGTGAAAGGCATCTTGAGGCAGATAGTCAGAGAGGAATTCTTCACACACACCAACCCACAAAGCAAAGTTTCTAAAACTTAGGTGGTAGATTCTATTTGGGTCCAGATTTCTCTTTTCTGCTCCCCCAAAATGTTTTGTTCATCAGATAGACTCTAACAGCCACTTAAGCAGCTTATTTTTTTAAAAAGTGTATTGTCCCCACTCACTCAATGGCAAAGTATGCTCTTTAAGTATTCTGGAGCTCTGAATTCTTTTTAAAAATTCTTTGGGGTTTAAATGACCCCAAGAATCTATCTATGGATAGATATGCGAATCCACATTATTCCTGTTTGGGGGAAAATGAGAAGAGAGAATTTGGGGATTTGGAGAATAATTCTCTGAAATATTCTCACCGCTCCTAGGTGAAAAATAATCAAATGAATTTGAATTGGAGAATATTCTTCAAGACTGATAGAAACTATCCCATCACATAAAGTCCATTCATTCCTGGAGTGTTTTTTCTCCCAATTGACTTAACATGGGAATAGGATAGAAACCAATCTACCATAGGTGTCCATTCATTTTGGGGTGGTTTTCTACCCTATGCCATATTTGTATTAATAACATAAATATTGTAACTGGTGCAGGGCAATATTTGTTGATATATTGTGAACTGAAGTGCAGGTAAAAGTATGACAACAAGGACATAACTGGGACTGCAGTAGTTTGGATGTTTACACACAGTCATTTACATCACTGGGGTACAAATAAATCCTGAAAGACAGATGAGGGATAAGGACTGGTAACATTGAAATAGACCCCAAAGGGTTCTTACATAAACAGCTGGCAATTCACTCAAGACTTTTCTCCTCCAGGATCCCTGCCAGAGTTCTCTTAGAAAGCCAACTATCAAATCCCAACAGTTTTTAATCCCATCCCCATTCCATCCCCATTTATTTGTAGAAAGATTTGTATTTGTAAAAATCTCCTGATTGGCAGTTCTTTGGACCACTTTGCATGGTACAGTAGGCCCCTTTTATTATATCATAAAAGAAAATGGCAGAGAACTTTAAGAATAATTTTCTTAGATCCCTCTTCATAATACATTTCTCATTATCTTCATGACTATAGCTCAATTCAGATATTTAAAAAATTGTTCTGGTAATAACTAATCTGCCTACGTTCCTTACATTATGCCTACAACTGGACTTGGTCCTAATCGGTTAGGCAGTTTACAGGTTAGCCCATTTGCACCTCAAACATTTACACGTATGCCATCTTGAATTGGTGTGGATGACATCATCACAAACTATGCTGTTGAGGTGTCCCTATGTGCCCCTACAACTGCACTCAGTTTGGTTCATATGGGTCCAGGCATTGCAAAGTTGATAGTGGGGACACAGACATGGACACATGGAAACACTAGAAAAGTAATGAGCATTCAAATACGGGCACTCGCGATACGAGTGCTTCATTCAAATGCCTGCAAGGTGATTTGAATGGATGAAAGGCCTGCTTCCAAATTAGCTTTGAGCTGGTTCTTTTTAGTTCGGTGTACTTTTCACACAATGCATAATCAGCTTGTGGAACTCTCTGCCACAAGATGTGGTGACAGCCAACAACCTGGATTCCTTGAAGAGGGGTTTGGATAACTTCATGGAGGAGAGGTCTATCAACAGCTACTAGTCAGAGGGCTATAGACCATCTCCAGCCTCAAAGGCAGGATGCCTCTGAGTACCAGTTGCAGCGGAGTAACAGCAGGATAGAGAGCATGCCCTCAACTCCTGCCTGTAGGCTTCCAGTAGCATCTGGTGGGCCACTGTGTGAAACAGGATGCTGGCCTAGATGGGCCTTGGGCTTGATTCAGCTGGGCTGTTCATATGTTCTTATGGTTTGAAACATGCCTGTGCTTCATTCAAATCTGCCTGAAGGCAATGGCAGCAACAGCAGAGGTAGCAGCAGATGTAAGGTAGTTTTAACTTTGAAAAGGTATATTCAGCCTAGCTTTTAAAGGCAGCTGATTGTATTGACAACCAGCTTCCATCCCAGGCATCTACCTGAAGTCCACAATGGCTGAACTGCAGGAGTGTGCATGACTGCATTACTGTAGTATAGCTACTACCTATTTGCATGTGTGGAGCTTTCCCAGCACTAAAGTAAATGGAGAAATATGGTGCATTAGTGCTCCAGACTGTTGACTGTCTCAGGACACAGCACCAGGTCCTGTGCAGACTTGGCATGGGCATCTTTAAAAAGTCATATGTGCAGCAAATTTCAAGCCTTAAGGCAAGTGGAATTCTCAGGAGATTTTTACATATCCCTAGGGTCTGGACCAAAATTTTACACACAGTGACATTCAAAGCTAGGGTTCCTCCAAAGGTGCAGTTTCTGAGAATTGTCAAGGAAGCCAAATAACTTTCTATAATGCAAATGAAATCGCTCAAGGAGTTCATCCCTAGCTCCTGTGTTTCCTTGTGGATGTCCTGAAAGGTCAACAATGGGTGCAATAAAATATGTTCCAAAAGTAATAAATGGAAAGCAGTAAAAGCCAGTGTGGTCAATTGGCTAGCACACTGCACCAGGTTCAAATCCTCACCCAGCTATGAGCTTGCAAGGTGATTTGGGGTGATTCTCTACCTCTCAGCTTAACTCAGCTCCTAGAATTATTACAAGAATAAAATGGAAAGAACCCCATGTACGCTGCCCTGAAATCCTTGGTGGTAGAGTGAGAAACAAACAGGGTGGCTGGCTGGAAGACAGACAGATGCCAAATGAACACATAGCAAACAACAAGTTTTAAAATGCACTACCATAAACATAGAAATGCATAAACAATAGAAAATCCGTCCTTTCTATTATGTGGTCAGTTTGCACAATCCCATGACGAAAGCACCAAGAAACAAATCATGGCAAGTGACTTAAGTTAATCAAGTACTGAACAGTGCCAACCACAAACCCAAAGATTCATCAAAAGCTTTGCAACACTTGCTGAGAGACAGACTCTGTGATATTAGGAAGAATAATGCTAGTTGTCACATCAAGGAAATTAAAAGCAACATTCCAGGGCAAAGCTAATGTCTTTTTGCATTTCAGAAATTATAAACTTTCTGTTTTTCTGCCAGCGACACTGAGCAATTGTTGAACATGTCTGTCCAGAGGCAGGAAATGCATTAAAGGCAGAAGTTTGTGGACAGCTTCTTCTTCTGCCCAGTGCTTAAGCAATTTTATATGCTAGGTTGGGAAGATAAATTACTTCTCTCCTAGCAGTAATTTACATTCTAAAAGTAACATTATTTTATTAACCATAAGCCATTAAATTATTAATTTCATTGGCTGACAGTAAGCGGTATAAATGGTTGGGTTCCAGCAGTAACTTTTTATTGCTACCCAAACATAATAATACTATAGAACACACACATGAACAACCCCCCCACACACACACATAATCTCTTTATTAAGCTCAACAAGAAAGCCCCAATAATTCCTATCCTGATATTAGCATCTTTTTAAGACTTTCTCAGAGCAGTCCTTAAGTAATTACTCTGCCATCGCAATAAGCTAAGTAATGTGGCTGTTTATTTATTTATTATATATATATTTATTTATTCACTGTATATACTGCCCTCCCTAAAGTGACTCAGGGCAGTTTACATTAAAATAAAAAACACACAATAAAAAAATTAAAATAAAACTTAAAAAAACATTTAAAGCAGATTAAAATTAAAATTAAAGCTATATATTATTAAAAGCCAGGCTAAAAATATGGGTTTTTAAGGATCTCCCGAAGGCCTCCAAGGAAGATAATCCTCCTATATCTATGGGGAGCATGTCCCACAACCTAGGGGTGACAACTGAGAAGGCCCGAACCCAGGTCATCACCAGATGAACTGGTGGCACCCGAAGGTGGAACCCTCCTGATTATCTTAATGAGCAGTGGAGACCTTGTAGGGAAAGGTGCTTTCTCAGGCAACCCGGATCTAAGCCATTCAGGGCTTTAAAGGTAATAACCAGCACTTTGTACTTTGCCTGGAAGCATATTGGCAGCCAGTGCAACTGTTTAAGAACAGGCAGAATGTGGTCTCTCTGGAGACCAATCTGGCTGCCACATTTTGAACTAACTGAAGTTTCCAAACTACATACAAAGGCAGCCCTACATAGAGCACATTGCAGTAGTCCAACCTAGAGGTTACCAGCTGGTGTACCACTGTTTTCAAGTGATTCCATTCAAGAAACAAGCAGAGTTGTCAAATCAATCGCAGCTGGTAAAAAGTGCTCCTGACCACAGCCTAAACCTGAGGCACCAGGGTGAAACACGGGTCCAAGAACACTCCCAAACTATGAACCTGTTTTTTTCTGGGGAGTGTAATCTCATCCAGAAGGGGAAATTCTACCCCACCTTGCAAATTACAATCCCCAACAATGAGCACCTCCATCTTGCTTGGATTCAACTTAAGTTTATTATCCCGCACCCAGCCCATTACTTCCTGTAGGCAGGCATTTAAGGGGCTGATGCCATTCCCAATATAGATGACAAGGAGAAAGAGATTTGGGTGTCATCAGCATATTAATAACACCCAGCACCAATTCCCCTGATGCCCTCACTCAGCAGCTTCACGTAGATATTAAAAAGCATTGGTGACAGAATGGAGCTCTGTGGGACTCCATATAGAAGCTCCTGTTTTGAAGAGCAACTGTCACCAAGCACCACCAACTGAAATCTACCTGAGACATAGGAGTGAAACCACTGAAAAACAGTGCCACCTACCCCCCAATCCCTCAGGTGATCCAGAAGGATACCATGGTCAATGATATCAAAAGCTGGTGAGAGATCCAACAGAACCAGCAGAGTCACGCTCCCTCTGTCAGTTCCCTGGTGAAGGTAACTCAACCCCATAGCCTGCCCTAAAGACAGTTTGGAATGGGTCTAGATAATCAGTTTCCTCCAAGACCACTTGGAGCTCCTCAGCCACCAGCCTCTCAATCATCTTACCCAACCAAGGGAGGTTGGAGACTGGCCTATAATTATCCATCACCAAGGGATGCAGAGCAGGCTTCTTATAGGGGTGCGCAAATCGGTTTGATCTGAACCCCGGTTTGAGTCCAACTGGTCCAGTTCAACCAGTCCAAATTTGAACCATATCCACCCCAGTTTGAACAGTACTGATCCAAACCAGCTCAAACTGCTTGTAAAGGGGAATCTGCAGAGAATCTCGGTGCGAGGAGCCCCCACTGATCTTCCACAAAAGCACTGGGTGATCTATTCCGTTGGCCTCTACGGAGACCTGTGAGCTCTGCAGTTACTGAACTGGACTGCAGTTTCCCGGGCTGCTATTGGAGAGCCCAGTGGCGTATTTAGAGGAGCCCCGCCACCCCACCATCCCACCACCAGTGGGTAGGTAAGTTATCCTCTCATACACACCCCTTTGGGAATCCCCCTTTGCTTGTAAAGAGGAATCATCAGCAGATTGCCCTTTGCAAGCATTGCCCCGAACCAGTCTGTGAACCAGTCCAGCCATTTCAGCAGCTGAAACAGACCAGGCCCAGTTTGGCCTGAACTGGAACTGGACTGGGTCAGTTTGATTTCAGTTCAAATTTGAATCGAACTGGCCATATTGGTTTAATTGCAGCTTCTTCTGACCACGGCCATATTGGTTCCATGCACGTCACTAGCTTCTTAAGAAGGCTTCTAAACATTGCCTACTTCAAACAAGGTGGCATCCTGCCCTCCCTCAGTGAGTTATTAATGATATCAGCTAGGCTAACGCCAACAACCTCCCTACAAGACAGTGAAAGGAAAGTAGGCAGATTAGTTCTCAACTTGTTTGCCCTTGCAGGTAGTTTGCTACTTGGGCAGCACTGAAAAATTGTGTCCCCCATTCTGAAGTGGTACAGTTCATGCTACCCGGCAGGGGCTTAGTGGTACAACAGTACAGTGGTGGTCCAGAGACAGACCACCACTCTCCTGTACTTGCCACACCCCCTGTGTCTGCAACACAAACATGCTGATGCAGGTGGCATGGTCAGCACAAGGAGGAGAGGCACAGCAGGGACTTTGTTCAGTGGCTGGGAGCAGGAAAGGGGTAAGGGGGACCAGGGACATTTGTCTCCCCTTGTTCAATGGTGGCCCAGGCTTTAGTGAGCCCTTGACTGACCATTATACTTGACTAGAGGGGTGCATTAAGATTATTGTATCACTTTCAATTGAGTCCAGTGAGACTTTATGGTAATGGCAGATTTTTGTTTTGTTTTTTCATTACTCCATTCAGTGGTAGAACTCTATTGTTTTGTGCTGGTGGTGGTGGTAGAACTCTATTGTTGTTCTCTATTGTTGTTGTTGTTGCTGCTGCTGCTGCTCTTTTTATTAATATATCACTTCTCAACATACTAAAGTTCTCAAAGTGGTCTACGTAGCAAAAAGAATGAAATAAAATGAAAAGAAGGCTCCCTGTCCCCTAAGAGAAACAGGAACACAGGGCATACACCGAAGGACTTGCTAAGTACTTAAAAGATCTGGGCCATGGGTCCACAGCCCCCTTTTGATAATTAAACTCAATCACTACCTGCCCAAGAATAAGTGTGCATTTTTAAAAAAGTCTCTAATATGATAACACAGCACCTATGAAGTTGGAAGCAGCAGAGAGCTAAGTGAGGCTGCTACATTTCCTTTCATGGAGAAGGGAGATGGTTGATGAGATTTGGGGCTCTGAGCATATCAGCTGGGGGCCCACGGCCGCTGGGACATCCCCTAATGATGCCCTTGACAGACACGAGCAATAGCCACTGGTGGGACACCGTGCTGTGGTACAGTAGGGACAGTTGCTCTCTCTCTGCTAAATCTAAGAGGAAGAGTACTTTGAAAGGTATCTCTTCCCATGTTAGCACTTGATTTCAATGAAGTTCGATTCAATTCAGATAATTTTTAATTGTGCAAATTGAATGCAAATGATATCTAACTGCACAGATATATTTTAACAGGAGGCTTTAGACACAGGGCTTCTACCTAGAATCTCCTTCGGGCAGGGGTGTAACGATGGGGGGGGGACGTGCCCCTGGCACCACCCTGGCAGGTCACATGGGGGGCGCCAAAAAGTGGCTTCCCCCTGCCCCCCCGGATCGCCCACCGAGTGTGGCGGCGGGGGTGTGGCGGCGATTTGGCGCTACAGCCCATCGCCGCCACGCCAGCCACCAGCCAGCCACAGCCGCACTCGGCGGGCCACGGGCGACCCGCCGCCGCCCGCCACCACCAAATTGCCACCAGTCCCCCGCTGCCACACTCGGCAGGCGACCCGCCACCACACTCGGCGGGCGACCCGCTGCCGCACGCCACCGCTGAATTGCCGCCACCGCCGGCGATCTGCCGCCTGGGGGGCGCCGCCGCGCCCTCACAGGTATGTGGGGGCCGGGGGGCAGGGGGGCATCATTTCAGAGCCAGAGCTTGCCCTGGGCACCGTTTCCCCCCGATACACCACTGCCTTTGGGAGAGTGTGTGTGCGTTCTCACACCAGCCAGACTTAGCCCAAAGTCCCTTCGAGATCCTTGGAACCACTCCACACACAAATCGGGCTTTGTCTTGCGAATTCCAGCTTATCTCATGTTATTTCCAGATTTTTAAAATGCTGGTTTTAAGGTACTTTTTCTGAAAACACCAGTGCAAATAGGGAGAGGCACTGATGTAGAATCATTCTCATGATAAGAGGGATGCTCTCTTTACAAATGCAAATGTAGCTCTTTAGTAATCTCCACCCCCCCATTGGCTAGAAGGAAAACATGGAGGCATGCCATGTGAACTTGCATCAAAAGCAAACCCAAGAGCAGAGGGGAAGGGCTGTTTCCATCATGCCAGGAGTGTAATTTGAAGTGGTTTCACTCAACCGTTACTCCGCAGCATGAAGCCATGTGTGAATAACTCCCAGGGAGAAAGGAGGTTGGGGAATTCAATGGGGATTTTAAAACATTTAAAATGAATTTTATTGATGGGGTTGTTGGGTATACAGTACAATTAGTGCAATGTAAAAATATTTTGAAATTTTAAAAACATATTCCGCAATTAATATTTCAAAAAAATCTTATCAAGTAATATGGGAAGGAAGAGTTTGTTTATTAGTACAACCATAAACCAAGGAAAACAAAAGTTAGGGGGAAATGAGTGACCTCTCTCTTTGTATGTATTGATGTGGATATATGAATTGAGGGATATAGAAACATCAGGGGCAGACAGTGCTCTCTTTCTACCTCTTACTACTATTATTAGTTATTGTTCATACATTTTAGCCTTTTCATATTTAATTGCAGCTTCTTCTGACCAAATCTATTTTAAAACATGTAACTGATCTGAATGGAAGAGTGTGTGGGCGTCGTAATGCAAATAATGACTTAGAAATCCTGCATATTCACCATCCTTCCATGCCTTGCCAGCAGAGTGACTTTTGATTAGCTTCAGAAAATGAAATAGGAAACATTTCATGTATGTCTTTTTATAAAAAGAAAAGTCTGAGTGGCATCATACCCAATTGCTCACTTTGTATTTTTCTTCCTGTTCATCTATAAGCTATAATTACAGATTTGTTGCAAAACTGTGATGTCAGTCCTCATTAATCTCTCATCTCTAATCATAAGCATAAGTAGTTTTAGAACTTCTACTCAAATCTTGACAGGCTGATAGTTTTCCAGGAAGAAATGATACGTGGCTCATCTTTGCAGTGTTTTTGGGTGCACTTTTTGACAGCCATTTTCTCCAAGAGTGAGGAGGGGGAAAATATAACTTACAGAATGTGTAAAAAGAAAAGGGGGCAAAAGTTTTGTTTAGTGGAAGTAAACTCTATTGTAATATAGTTATAGCTGGACCTACTGGTAGGTGTGACAGCCCTTAATTATACAGCCTTGGTAACAAGGAAAATAAATAATGTTCCAACACCTGGGAGTCATACGGTCAGGAGTAACTGAGTTTGAGTCTTTTGAGAAACTAGGAAAACTATGAAACAAATGGATAAAAATGGAAAATAAACCTCTACTGGTTTGTTTGATAGATCATTTGAAAATCAATCAGTGACAATCGGGCTTTTCGCCACCCAAATGGGCGGCTTGGCCAGTTTGCCTCAGCCCCCTTCCAAGAGGCACAAGGAGCAGGCAAAGCCTATTGGCTGGCTGGCCCATGCAGGGGTGTGGCTATGGCCACATGGCAATGTTGGTGGGCAGCAGGGTTCCACCTTGGAGGTGACAGCGGCATTATAGGAGTGACCCTGGGGGCAGCGAGAGTGGGGGTGGTCTTGCAAAAAAACCCAACCCCACGATTTGGAGCAGGGCCTTTGGGCCAAGGGAGGGCACAGCTGTTGGTGGGGCTTTTCCCCCATTAGCTTCTGCAGGTCTGGGTTGAGTCTGTGAGGCCTACAGCCCAGGGGTTGGACTGGGTTTTTTTCCCCTGGGGAGCATAAGACATTTTGGTCAGTGAGCGCCTCTCAGGTTCCTGGGTTGTGCATATCCAAGGCATTTGGCTAGGCGATGGGGCCCAAGAAGGCAAAAAGGAAGACAGGGGGAAGCCAGTTCAGCGCCCCAGGAGGCCTATTCCTGCCACTGACTCATCTTCTGATGAGGACAATGATTTGGGCACCATTAAGGCACTCATAGCGTGTTTAGAAGCGCTTGAAAAAGAGAAGCTTTCGGCGGCTGAGGGAAAGGATAAGTGTGAGCCTTCTGGGGTTCTGGCTGGGCCCAAGAAGTTCACCAGAGGTGCTAAGAAAGAAAAATGAATGCAATCATTGTCCAACAGGCTGGAAGCTTTGGAGGCAAAAGAACCAGGGCCTGCTCCTGTGCTGGTTGACCTGACTGAAGTCAATATGGGGCCTACACCAGCGACAGGCCCCCCCAGGGGTGACAATCGTGAGTTGGAGAGTGCTTGGCAAAGTGAGTCTTTGCAGTACCCACGGCCATGGGGGGTGCCTGCCCTGCGGTAGCATATGGCCTGTTTGGGTACATGCATGCAGATTTGGCAAAGTGGGGGTGCAGTTCAGTAGAGGTCCCAGCTACGCTGCCCTCCATGGTGTTGGTGACACCATTACCCCAGGATCCATTTCCACCAGGTAACACCTCTCCCCTTGGGGGACTATCTATTGCCAGCAGTAAAGGAGCGTATTTGGCGGGGGGAGTTCATTGATATTTTTCAGTTGCTCTTTAGGGAGCAGGAGCCATTGGCCAGGGAGGGAGAGCAAAAAAGGGAGGAGGAAAAATCTAACCGTAAGCCTGTAGAGCATAATTGGACCAATTGGTTATCGGCTTACACTGTGTATATGGGCGTTGTTCTCCAAGTACACCCATCCAAGGGTCCTGCCCTGGTTAAATACTTAGATATAATTCATAGGGGCTGTATGGACTTCATGGGGAATGCCTGGGAACGCTATGATCATTCTTTTTGCCTAAGAGCCTCTCTGAATCCCACTAGTCCGTGAGATAAACAACATCAGGAGCTATGGCTTGTTATTATGACGCCCTCCAGACCCATTCAAGGTGAGCGTTCTGATAGCGGCCATATAATTTCCCAAACTCCTGCAAAGTACCCTGCTTTGCTGGGAGTTCAATGGCAGTGGGAGGTATAACCGTTCACCTGCTGTTTCTGTCATGAATGTGGATTCTGTGGAGGAAAGCAAGCTAGCATGCACTGTCAAAGAGCTAGGGGCTTTGGGAGAGGCTTTAAGGACCAACAATCAGGCAGGAGAAAGGGTGGAAACGCATAGCAGGGCTACAATGCTAGAAAAGGGCCCCAGTCCAATTAGGCTCTCAGTACTGGCTTACTATCTGGAAAGTTACTCTCGTAGGGATCAGGCAAGCTACTGATGGGCAGGTTTTAGTTGTGGGTTTCATATTCCTTGTTCCAGTCTGAGAGTACATTGTTCAGCCCCCAATTTGAGGTGTGCTAAGCAGTGTGCTAAGAAAGATCCAGAAGGAGGTCACCCTAGGGAAGGTGCCTGGCCCATTCGAGGAGCCGCATATAACTGACTTGCGGATCTCCCCTTTGGGGGTGGTACCCAAGAAGGCCCATGGGGAATATAGACTTATACACCACTTGTATTTTCTCTGTGGCTCTTTAGCCACTTCCATATTTGTAGCAGAGGAGTTCATAATGACAGCTCATCTATTCCATATGCGTTTTTAGTTTTTAATGTTTCAGTTGAAACATTGCAGAAGAGAGCCAGTAGCTTGGGAACTGCAGACTACCCTTTATTAAATCTTCCTCAATCCCCTTGTGCACTGAGAGAGTGCAAAATTGAAACATCCCAAACTAATCTGATTGTCAAGTTCCATACCTTCCCTTTATTCACAGTTGGGGAAACTAGCAACTAATCCTAAAGTGATACTGAGTGCATTAATTAGTCCCACCAAAGAAGAACCATTGCTTAGGAGTTCAATGGGGAACTGCAAAAGTTTCTCTCTCTCTCTCTCTCTCTCTCTCTCTCTAATCTGTTCCTAGCTAAGAAACAGAGTGACCTGGCATTGGTAGCAGCTATCTTAACATAAACTTGAAAAGCACTGACAACATTACACACTGTTTTGTTGATTAGAAGTTTGTCCTAGTGGGGATCCTGTAGAGAGAGTGTGTGTGTGTGGTGTGGAGTCAGAAAGAAAAGGTAAGCAAAGAAGAAGAACATGGAATTGTTCCTGGCATAAAGTCTTAGTTAAACAAACATAGGGTTGCTTTGTATGTATGAGGGAAGCAGCTATAAAACATCTTGTTGTGAGGCCGACAAGAACTGTGAAAAATAAAGGGGCTGTTAAGCTTTCTCCCATGTTCTCTTATGATGGAGCATTGAAAACTAATCTGAGGCTGAATTCAGACATCACATGGAACCTGATGTAAAATCGCCTCAGGTTGGCTCAGTGTGACATGTGGCTTATTGGAACTGTGGTTACAGCACCCAACTGCAGTTCAGATTCCTTCTCCCAGCCTCCAGATGAACCCTCAGTTTGAAGGAACACTTACCAAACCATGGGTCTGGTGGCTGGAGAGTGTCATCCTTTTTGTGCAAGCTACCCAGACGGGAGTTAAAGGTAGGAAGTTCCTCCTGCTCTTCAACACAATTGGCTGCTGCAGCTTTTCTTCCTGCATTAGAGGAAGCCTGCACAGCCAGCTCTGCCCCTTTGCAGTCTCCCAGACTGCACATTGTGATCATGTAGGAGCGTGACAGGGGACTCGGAGGGGAACTGCAGGTTCGTTGAACACATTTTGTTCAGATGTTCAAAGGAATCATATAACAGGTTTGTACCACTTCAGAATGCAGATGGAAGTGGGATCACATAACTGAGTGCTGAATCAAAAGGGGAAATTAACAAGTTGAGAAGAAGAGTTCTAGTTATAACTGAAATGAATGCTGGAGGGAATCTTAAAGAAATTCTGCTGCCAAAATTCTTCCAGTTCCTATGATTTTCAGCCTTTCCAAATATGGGTACTATTGGATTCTAGGCTAGTATATTCCTGGAGGGCACCATGTGATCTTTCTGAACTGTTCTCCCCTACAATCTAAAGTGAGTCATCACTTTACAGGGTTGTTGATCAGGCTTCTGCATCCATCCAGGATACAGGATAGATGTGTTCTGATAAGAAAATAGCCGTAGTGTGATACAAAAATAGCTGTTGAGCCATAGCATACAATCTCAAATGTGCAGAGGCATTCTTACCCCCGGACCTTGGGGTCCTGATCCATGGCCTCCAAAGTCCGGGGCCCCCTCCAAAGACCGGGCGACCTCCTGCCACCACCCTGCACTCACTCCACTGCTGCCCCGCTGCTGCGCTGAACTCCGGTTTTTCTGTAATTTTCGCCACCATGTGCGGGGGTGAAGGGTGAGCCGATCGGGCCTCCCTCCCCCCCCACCCCATGGTGGTGGCAGTGGGTGGAGCGGCCACTGGGCCTGTCTGTCCAGCCCAGCAGCCCTCAAAACCTGCAAGGTGAACCTGCGCAGTTCAAATAGATTGCCGGAAGCCCGTGATGTCACAGGCTTGCGATGATCTATTAGAACTGCATAGGTGTGCCTCGCAGTTTTCTAGGGTCACTGGTCCAGATGGACAGGCCAAGCAGCCACTTCGCCCAGCACCACCATGGGGTGGATGCCCTCTCGTTTCCTCCGTACCCCTTCACATGTCAGCTAAAATTACAAAAAAACCACAGTTTGACATGGTTGGCCTCATTGCAATGGTGGTGGGGAGGGGAGGGAGGCCTCGTGGCAGCGATGGGAGCCTTGTGGCAGCAGGGGGGGGGGCTGGCAGCAGCAGTGGTTGTCCAGGTAGCAAAATGAGCTAGGTGCGCCACTGCCAATGTGTCTGAAGAGAAGATGTGCAATTAGGTATTTTCATGGACTAGCATTTGTTCTTTCCAAAGTGTTGGCTAGAAATCTAGTTTTGCATCTCACATTTAAGATAAGAGGTGTGTAATGACCTACTTTAAAATTGTCAGTTGTAATCAAGTAGAGAAGCCAATTCTGTGCAGTTGTAGAAAAAAAATCCAAAAAAGAAAGTGTGTGTTTATATACACATACACACACACCTCACCAAAGAGAAAAATGCTGACATAAGTGCACATTGGGGGGGGGGCGGAAATTCAAAGTATAATTTGGCAGTATCCCCTTAATCATGAGGAAAAAAGAGATCTGTTGATCTGTGCAACTGAGAATCCATCCCACAGAGTAAAAAGTGAAACTCTCTGTCATCCTTTTCGTTTGCCTAGGTAACTTACACAAGATTTGCTTCAGGGCTTCAGCCAAAGCTGGTTGATGTCAAAGGAAATGCTGTTTTTGATTTAAATGGTTTCTAGATTCAGCTGAAAATCTGATACATTAGAAAATATTTCAGACATGAACGGTTTCGTGCTTTAAAAAAAGTCCTTATGATGGAACAATTTGAGAGTTTTGAACTTTGGTAGAAATGGGTAAATTCTGGGGAGGTAAATTCTGGATAACTACATGTGGAAGAAGCTGGGGCATTGTTCACAGGAATGCCATGTCTAATTACCAATTTATTTAGAAAACTTATATACTATTTTTCAATAAAAAGTTCACAAAACAAATAAATAATGGGGAAATGGTTCTCCTTCAAAGGAATTCACAGTCTAAAAAACAAAACAGAAAACAGAGAAAATCAGCAACAGTAACTAGAAAAGATGCTATGCTGGACTGAATATAGGGATAGTTGTTCTTCTGCTGGGATCTTGAAAGGTGCCTCTTCACCCAGTTAGCAGGGGTTTTAGGAAAAGGGAGCACTGTTACCTTCCCATGATTCATTCTGATTGGCGTCAAAAGTAAATGCTGCTTATTAGAATTGCTGTAGTTGTTTTCTTGGATTCTGTGCTCTCATATACAATGTTTAAATTATTATATTTATTGTTACTATTGTATATTAGGGTTTTTGTTAATGTTGTACTCTGTCTTGGAGCCAACTGGCAAATGGTGGTTTTATAAATATAAATAAATATATGAGAGCATAAATAAATCATTCAGAATTCTTCCTCCCAAAGCACATATTTTGGTTATACTGAAGTATATATGTACATTGCTTGCTTGCAATTTCATGTTGAACATACCCAACTTTTAACGCTGCTGTGTCTCTCCTTGCCCCACTGAAATCTTTTTACTTAGATGTGAAATGAATTTCCACCACAAATAATCTCCTCAAAATTATCCTCCGTGGATGCCATTTTTTATGCTTCTTTATGCAAGATGAGATTATACCCCAGTCTTGATGAGGTCATATCATACATCAGTCTTTTCCCTCTGAGTACAAAGATCAATTAGTTCACTCCAGTGCAGGCAATACCATGACTGTGCTGCAAAAATGTTCCATAAATTATTTTTCAAAACCTGACATGTTAGGAACAAAGGTGCCAAATGGGACATACATTTCCAAGTCCTTTTTGTAGAAGCTGCCAGTTGTCATAAATGCTGTTTCTCTTGTTGTGTCTCCCTCCAAAATGTTAACCTAAAGGGAAGTCAGCCACCTCCCCATTTTTCCTTGACTGTTCTGTTTGATGCTGTCAGGTGCATTCAGTACCTTAGTGCTTCTCTGATTTTAATGTACTCTTTTGTGTAACCATGATAGAGAGAGAAGGGTAGCAAAAGCACCAAAGTCATCTATGTAGCAGAAAGTGCCTGGATGATTTAATAGGGGGGGGCGGGGGGCGGGCAGGAGCTCTAGAAAGGGCAAATAAAGACTGTAATATTCCTATTATTCATATTGCCAGTATAATAAGAAAGAGAGAATAGCCACAGCTGTGGAAACAGAAATTAACAGAAATGCTCTGAAAAGGCTTTCCATAAAAAATAAATGTAAGGCTCAAGTAAATGCTATGAAGAAGAAGAAGAAGAAGAAGAAGAAGAAGAAGAAGAAGAAGAAGAAGAAGAAGAAGAAGAAGAAATATGCCAGTGTTTACACAAGATTCTCATGGTGGTTTATATAGCAAAAGGTATATTTTGCCTCATGTGTAAGAAAATGGCTGGATGTTGGATGCTTGATATGTTTCCATCAGGGGTGCACAACTCAAATGTCTCTGTGATCCAGAACTAACCATGACTAAGTGTGTGTGTGTGTGTGTGTGTGTGGGTGGGTGCTGAGGTCAATTTTCAGCATCTTAATCATGACATTAAAATTAATTATTTAAAATATTAATGAAAGTAGAGTAGGAGTCATGGCAAAAACTGAGGAAAAAGAGGGATACAAAAATAAACACCAATATGACAAACATTTATATTGTTGTCAATGGGCTCTAGCTGAGGGCTGAGGGACATCTGGTCTCAAGTGATCAGCTGCACTGAGCTTCTGCTGCTCATTACAACAGGCCAAGAGTTCTTCATGGCTTCTGCTATTGCAGAAGGATATTCCTACATGCAGGCCAACAAAAAAAGTCGCCATGGGCTGGATCTGGGTCCCAGGCCTTAAGTTGTGCAGGCCTGACTTGCATGCGAGGTAAATCAAGTGAAGTCCTGGCCTAAAGTAATGGAATAAACAGTACAAATATAAATTAATTGCTTCTTAATTTTGTAAGCACAGAATTCAGCCTGCTTCTATGCGGGTTTTGAATCTGCAGCATGCTTTATGCTCCATAAAGTCTTGAACAGACAAGCATGAAAACAGCCATTGTTTCATCCAGTCCCATTTTATTTTATCTACATAAGGAATTTATCACAATCTAATCTTCTCACTTTTGTATATGTCCTTAGAAGCATGTTGTGAGATTTTCAACACACATTAACAAGAATCACCAGCGAGAATCCTTTACTTTGGAGAATGGTTGTGTAATAATTCCCAGATGGATTATCATCCCATTTGAAAAGAAACACTTGATGTTTAACAGGCATGATCACAACATAGGCTATTAATTCATTGCATCTAATCCAGGAAGAACACCATGGCCTATTCTATAAGTCTTTTGCTTCAACATATTCTTTCTTGGGAATGAAAAAGTCATGAACACTACGATTTGTGTTCTCAACATGTTTCAATAAACACCTTTCTCAAACCTTACATTCTTCATTTTTCATTTTCTCTTTCTCAGTTGCCTTTTGAGTTTCTTATACGGCAAGGCCAAAATTACTAATAAAAACTTTGAGGTAGTCAAAAAAGAAAATAGGAGAGCTTAGAATGCCCATGATACCCCATTAATAATATTCATTTTGTCCTAATAGGTTTGGTTTACTATTCCAGCCAGTTTCACTGTCAGTTTGGCATATCTACTTTTCACTGCATTTCAGACACTGCAATGCTTAATCTTGTTTGGAATAATGCTTCATGTTGCTTACTTATCATTGTGACTTGCTAATTAGCCCTTACGTGGCTGTTAAGTGTATTTACACACAAAAGCATTCTTCAAGCAGTTAACCTACAATTAATGTGCATTTGTTGGAAAGTGAATATTTTCATGTTTGAATAAATGGTTTTAATGGTACAAATTGGCCTTTCTTCAACTTCTTTCTTCTCCTTTCCAAAAAGAAGAGTGAAACCCTATATGGCAGGAAGCTTATCAATCACAAATAATGACTATTCTGGGATATATATCTTTAAGTGGTGTTTTTTTGTTTTTTGTTTTAAATAGCATTCTACTTTAAATTGGCATTTTAAATGTCATTTCAGACATCTTGTGAGTGATTTCAAATGCCTTTCCCTTTTGGAATGCTTTATTTACCAGAGCCCTGTCAATCTCAGTGTGTACAGCAGGGTGGACTATTTCACTAGTGTCAGGCTGTTCTCATTTCCTGCTATGTCCACATTTTCCACAGTCCTCAGAGTGCCCATTTCCCCCCTCACAAATGCCAATGTGCATGTATATTCAATACTGCCAGGATACCTCCCACTGCTTTTCCTTCACTATGTGCAAGGGAGCCAGAAAGGCGGGGGTGGTGGAGTCGTTCTTCAGAGCTCTCTCTTCCATCTGAGATTTCCAGTTGCTGAATTAAATTACATAGAATGATCCATAATATATGTTCAGTCACTACAATGGCTCTCTTAGGGCTCTGGTTACTAATGGCATGTACTCATTTGTGAAGATTTTCATGCCGCTTATTTGAAAGGCCCTCAGCAATCCACCACTTTTGAACAAATTACAGGCCAGCAATATTGCTCACCAAAGGGGTGACTCGGCATGGAGCAGATTATTTAGCCCTATTTGGTGGACTGGCTAGGTTATAGCACAAAAGGGCAGGGGGAAGGGAGCAATGATCGGTGAACAATGGCAAAGGGTTGGGCAAAAGCATAAATTAGCAATTTGCACTCTCACAGGAAGACAAAGCCTTAGCATATGCTCAGTGTGTCCTAAAACAGCCTTCTCTTAAACTATTTTGCCAAGCAACGGAGAATAAACAAAAACCCAGCTTCTGAAGAAAAGGAGTTTGAGACTGTAAATTCACTTACTCGGGAAGACCAATGGATATTTGCAAGAAATGCCCTGACACAAAATTCACGCATGCATGAGATATTTGTATTCGGTGAATCCTCACATTCATTTTATAGAATTCTGAAACCTGCTCTAGCTGCCAATGTTGTGAGGAAACATTTTCCTGAACATGGCAACACACCTCATTTCCATTTCTTCTTTGAGGCCTGATTTGTCCCCGTTCTGTGCAGGAATGGAGGATAACGTGCCCACAGCCAGAGTAAAATGAGCTTGATAGCTAGCAGGACTCCAGTTTTACCTCACAGAAGGTATGGAGTAGACAAAAAGACCAGGGTGCTTTCCAGTTTAGCCGCTCAACAGCAGCAAAATGCTTAGGTTCAGGCAAATCACTTTCAAAACATAAACAGCAGGGGAGCAATTCTCACAGAAACTAACAACCCGAAAAAACAGCAACATTTTTATGCCAGATGCACTAAATCACAGCAATTAAATTCTAAAAAAGACATCAGAAATTTGAATGTACCCTGCTGTCAACGTAGTGACTGCGGTGTCACTACACAGGAGGTGTGGAAGCACACTTCCGAGATCTGCTGTGACCCCATTGCAGGGTGTAATCTGGAAAGTGCCCTGTAGAAGAACAAGGTGGAAGGCACAAGACCTGCATGGGAAATTTTAAAAGGATAGGGAAGGTGACCAGGTTACAGTTTGGTACCTGTACTTTTTTATCCACTCTCTGAAAAGTGTGTGTGATTTGCCTCAAGTGCTATTTCTGGCCAAAGATGTTTTTAGCATAAACTAACCAATTATTGTTAGAGATAGATGGAGCGTATCTTGAATTGGAATAGGCTGGATGTTTTGGAACCTTTTAAGAGAATGCTCAAGAGGGAATTCTCCAAAGCTCTGACTCAGCATTGGAGTTCCTTTACTATCAACCTCTGCCTTTTTTTAAATTGGGTGTGTGTGTGTTGCTTCTGACTGTCATTTATTCTAAGTTTTGTCTCCATCCCTTAGAATTATGCACTACAAAGAATACAGAACTTACTCATAATATAGAATGCAGAAGGTTGTTTTTATAATATACCTTGTATCTTCCCAGAAATGAAGCAGGAGAATGACTTATTAGTTTCTGCCAAGCCAATGAACTTTTCATTGCTAACACATTCTTCAAACAACCAAAGCAGCACCTATACACATGGACATCACCAGATGGAGTACACAGAAAACAAATTGATTACATTATTGGTGCAAGGAAGTGGAAGAACTCAGTTATAACAGCAAAGACATGGCCAGGGGCCGATTGTGGAACAGATCGCGAACTGCTCATGTGCAAGTTCCAAGTCAAGCCAAAGCAGAAAAACAAAGCTATTCAGCTTCCATGATATGATCTTGAGAATGTACCCACCATTTTCAAGGAGAACATCAGGAACCGCTTTGAAGCTCTGAACCTCATTGATAGGGAACCAGAGGATTTGTGGAATGAAATCAGAGAAGTTGTTAAGGATGAATGTGAAAAGAGACTTCCAAAGACCAAGAAGCAGAAAAAAGCAAAATGGATGTCAGAACAGATGGTGGAAATTCCCAAGAAGAGGAGAGAAGCCAAAGTCGAGAAAGATAAAGACTTCAGGAAGGAACTTAATAGGGAATTTCAGAAAGCTGTTAGGAGAGACAAGGAGCAGTACTACAATGACACCTGTAAAGACCTTGAGGATGGAGATAGACACAGAAAAACAAGGCAAGTTTTCCAAAAGATCTCTGAACTCAGAGGGAGGTTCCAACCTTGAATTGATATGTTAAGGGATGCCAAAGGACAGATAGTAACTGATTCTGAGAAGATCAAACAGAGATGGAAGGAGTATACTGAAAATCTGTATGGCAGGGACGTCAACATCCAAGATGCTCTAGAAGATATTCCCTACTTGCAAGAACCTCTAGTACAGGAAGATGAAATTAGATCAGCATTCTGGTCATTACCAAGTCAGAAGGCTACAGGAATTGATGGAATAGTGACAGAAATATGGCAGGCAACAGAAGAAGAATCAGTCAAGGCTCTAACCAAGCTATGCTGGCAAATTTGGAGAATGACACAGTGGCCAACAGATTGGAAGATGTCAGTCTACATACCCATACCAAAGAAAGGAGGCATAACAGATTGTAGACAAACAATCACACAATATCCTTAATTTTGCATGCTAGCAAAATAAAAAACCACTGAAAGGATCATCCAATGCAGATTAGAGCCCTATGTGGAAAGGGAAATGCCGGATGTTCAAGCTGGTTTCAGAAAAGGCCAAGGAACAAGAGACATCATTATCTCCCTCACTCTGAGGGGCCACCAGGGAGAGGGGTGAACACAGGGCCCCTCTTCCCTAGCTACGCCCCTGGCACAATGCTAATAACATTTTAATTAAATAATTCACTAGCCCATTGGCTTGAGTGAGGAATCAAAGGTGAGTGCACTTTGCAGGCATCACATCCCTCTGAATTAGATCTATTCCTACAATCCAATATAGGTTAGCCAGATCTTATCAGGCTACTTCCCCTTCCCCCATTGTCTGTGATTATCCCCTTTTATTTGCTGAAACATGAAACGTTCAAGCTGTAGAAGTAAAAATGTTCATACCAAAAAGCTTGCATATGGTCTTTCATTGCCCATTAACAGGAAGCAGAAGAGCTCAGGAGTGCACAATTAGCTCATACATGTGGACAGTTCATCCTGAGCTTCAGGCCAAATGAAAGTGTCATTAACTAAGCTCCAAATGCAACTCAGTTCAGAGTTCAGTTCAGCTGTCCTGTCAAGAGGACTGTTCTGCTGTGTTAACAGATGGCAGGTACATAGGGAATGAGGAGCTGCCAGTGGGGAAAAATGTAACTGATTCATAAAGGCACATGTTCAAGTCAGAAACACTTCTGGCCATGACCTAGTTTTTGTGTGTCCACCAGCATTTCCCTCTAGTGGAAGACTTCATTAAATACATCTCTAAATGATAGCACTTTTAAAAAGAGCAGTGCAGTCTTTTTGCATTTACACTTACACAACTTCCTCAATATAGTGTGTGATCATCAAGTACTTGGAAAAAAGGTAGTAGTTATGGAAGTGTTTCTCCATATCTACTCCAGGTAAGCATCTGACTTCATTTTGTGTTTGTAAATGACTTCCTCATGAACAGTTAGTGCAAACATCTCAATCCAATGACTGAATTCTGGAGAATATGTGATTTTCCAAGTCTGTAATATTAATTTTTTTGTTACCAATAAAGTTACCACACTTTTGACAGACATCAAAAATTTGGCACTTTCAGCATATCTTCCCATTTAATTACAGGTGGACCTCTATATTCATGGGGGTTCCGTTCACAATTACTGTGGATAGTGAAACTGCAAATATACTGTCATTAACTCAATGGGATCATGGGGGTTAGGTTCCTGGAGGCCTGAATATCTTGTAGAAAAAAGTGAAAAAGAGTCAAAAAGGAAGAAATAAAATTCTGTTCTCCACAGGCTCCCAGCAATCTGGCAATGCGCCCACCAGAAGTCCAAATTCTTCCTCTCTCTTTTTGGAAGTTTTAAAATTTTATTGTGAGCCACCTTGGGATTTTCTTAATGAAAGGTGGGGTATAAATTTAACAATAAAAATAAAATAAAAAATAAAACAAGCCACAAAATGGCAACTGAAAATTACCTCTGAGGTCATTCCCAGCCACACACCCCAACCCCCAGATAGGCAGATTTAACCCTCTTTCCACCTTTTCCCCATGCATATGCCAAGGTCAGGTGTCAGTTCCTCAACCATGGATATATGAAATCGCAGGTGTTGGCTCTGTGGGTAATGAGGTTGCCCTGTATGGCTGATTATGTGATATTTTCCCTGCTTAAATATGGTAAATTTTGTGTGTAACTCATTTTGGTGTAGTGTTTTTTGCTGTTTTAGTTTGTTATGATAGTCATTGTTTTGCTTTAATACTTCCTAGGGGTCTACTTAACCAAAAGGGAGCATATAAATATGTGGCTACATAAAGACCTTTCCATTTTCCTGAAATCTGACATTTCCTTTGGTCAGTAACAACACTATCTGTAGTCATAGACTCATAGCAGTGTTGGAAACATTGTGTTGGAGACACAGATGCCCATATCCCTCCTCCACAGAAAGATGCTTAATATCCCCAAATCTCTCCTGGAAACACCTGAAGAATTTCAGAAGAAGCTGCATAAATTACAATAAGGCTAATTACATTGTTCACAAATTTTCGTATCTCCCTGCTTGCAACAACCGAAGCAGCTCTGAAAAATAAATTGCTTTGATAGGATAAAGTTATGCATCTACTGAGTAGGGGCATATTGGACAAGAATAGTCATTTTGTGTTTTATGTAGTGTCTTATACAAACTTTGCACTAAATACATAGATTGTGATTATGCTACATGTTAACCATATAGAATATCAACTTCTCCTACTAGTTAACTGAAGCATATTGCATACAGTCAAGTACAGTATTTATAATGTTTACATTATGTTGCATTTTATCACATGCACATAAGAGGTTTTAGCAGATGTGTAAAAGATGATCATTTGTGCAATGAACTTCAGGTTCATTCATCACAATCTCAGTTGTATGAGCAAGACAGATTTATACAATAATGTTGAAGTTAACTCTTAACTGCATAGCTATCGTTCTCTATTCTACAGAGCTTCTGCTGCTAGCAAAATTCTACCCATTCCTGTTCGGCCCACATAGGAGAATGTCTCTATATTGTAGAGACTGAATCAGGCCTTGTGTTTGAATATACTCCACTCAGGTCAGACCCTCAATGCATCTTCTTTCTTACTATTACACATACAGTACACTGATACAGTCAGGAGTGAAGCCATTTCTCCTCTTGTCCTCTGCCCTATATTCAAATTTTGCTACAGGACTGAAAACAAAGTCATTCTATTGCCCTTGCTATTAGCAGGGACATCTGTCTTGGAAGAACACTATCTTATTGTGGGAAGAGCTTCTGTATTCTCAAGATTTTTTTTTTTAAACTTGAGAATTCATATTCAGAGAGAAGTTCCCTAGGAATGCTTTATGTGTACATTGGCCCTGATCCTATACTACAGTGTATTTAAGCATGGTTACAGCTCTGCCAGGTTCCAATATGGCACCAGTTCCTGAAACCACAGGAAGTGGACGGCTTCAGCATAGTTCTTCACTTTCTGATGAGAGAGAAGCAGGTGGGAACATGGATATAATGTGATGTGCTATTATTTTCTCATTTTCTGGCAGCTACATTAAAGGTGAACTTCAAGCACATGATGTCTGAGGCTGGTAAACATAATAATGCACTATTTTGGATATAATTTGCATTAATACCTACTGAATTTAAATGAATTCCAATCATAATCTCATCTTTTTTATTTGTTATGTTCAGCAAGAATACTTACGTATACTTTGCATATTGCAGGTGCTAGTATCAAACATTTGCTAAACAATACAAATGATAAATACACCACACATAGACACAAAAATAGCCAGTATACTGTTTCCAATGTTTTACTTCTACCATGGCAGCAGCTATTAATTTGAAATGTATTCCAATAGTGAATCATCTAGATTTTACTTTCAGTAATAAATTTAGCAATTGTGCCCCTTCCCCTGGCCTCGTGCTGGGAGAAGGGCGATTTGTCCCAGCCGCCTAGCACGGGCCCCAAGAGGCTCCTGATTGGGCCTCAGCATCTGGTGGACGGGGCTAAGGTTGCTGCTCCTGCAGCTCCCCGCCCTGAAGGGATCAGTTTGGATCAGTTTGGGATCAGGCCTCTGTGTCTCTGGCTGAGGGTGGCTCTGTCGTGGAGTTGGCTCCGAGTGAGGGCGGACCACCGGTGAGCCGCCAGCTAGGGAACCACCACACGGCGCCACAGTTTGTTGGGACACGAGGGCTTGCTCCCTCGATGCTGACGAGCTGCATCAGCGTCGAGGGAGCCACCACAGCCAACATGGCAGCGCGATGGTTTGCGGTTTTCCTGGCCTTCTGGCCAGCGGCTGAGGGCGGGCACCATGATTTGTTGCCTGCCTGGCCTTCTGGCCAATGGCAAGGGGAGAGTTGGTGGGCGGCTTCCTCCGTGGCAGCACGGGCCCGCGTTCTGTTGGCCTGCAGGTCATCAGGTGGTGGCAACAGCTGGGGGGTTTGGGTGGGCAGCTGCGGCCTAACCCTGACCCACCTGGGGTCCACTTCTAAGCATACACGCATGCACGTGCAAAGGGCAACATTAATGGCATGCGTTTTATGCTTACGTATGCAAGCTGCATTATGTGTGTGAATAGGCGTTCATACTGTGGTTTGTACTAGTTTGGAGTTTGGGGGGGCAGATATTTGAATTAGTTGCTAGCCATTTACGAGGAAAATTGGTTTCACCTCAGTGCAACTTTGATCCTGGAGTTCCCTCTCCTATTAGTTTGCAGAGCGGGGGGGAGCTTACATGGGAGGCGGCAAGCAGGGGACTTTGCTGTGAAACATGTGGTTTGTGGTTAGAGTGCTGGACTAGGGTCGGGGAGCCCTGAGTTCGAGCCCCCATTTGGCCATGTGGCTTGCTGGGTGCCTCCTGGCCGGTAGTCATTCCTCTATCAGCTTGGCCTGCTTCACAGAGTGGTTGGCACTGGGAGGTGGAAGGATGTTGTACACTGCTTTGGGCTCCCTTCAGGAAGAGTGGGATATATTTAAAATAAATAAATGGATTATAAATGCGCCCCCCCCCGGTGTGTTTATGTAGGTGTAGATACATATGTATATGTACACCTGCCAGTGTGGTGTAGTGGTTAGAGTGCTGAAATAGCACCGGGGAGACCTGAGTTCAAATCCCCATTCAGCCATGATACTAGCTGGGTGGCTCTGGGCCAGTCACTTCTCTCTCAGCCTAGCCTACTTCACAGGGTTGTTGTGAAAGAGAAACTTAAGTATGTAGTACACCGCTCTGGGCTCCTTGGAGGAAGAGCGGGATATAAATGTAATAATAATAGTAATAATAATAATAAGAAGAAGAAGGGGTGTGTGTGTGTGTGTGTGTGTGTGTGTGTGTGTGTGTGTGTGTTTGTGACCGTTGCCAGCTAGTCAGTGTTTTTGTTACAGTCTCAGGCCAGTGCAATATCTGCAGCAAATTAACTAGAGGATTATAAGAAGTTAAAAATACATTTTCCCCTAATTTGTTAAGCTAAGACAATGATAATTTTCATTAACACCCCTGCCCCGCCCACCAAGGGCCTTGGCTCAGTGGTGGAGCATCTGCTTTGCATGCAGAGGGTTGCAGGTTCATGCCCAGGCAGCAGCTGTAGGTGGTGCTGGGAGAGACTCCTGCCTGAAGCCTCGGAGAGCTGCTGCCATCAGTGTAGACAATACTGAGCTCAGTTGAACAATAGTCTGACTCAGTATAAGGCGACTTTTTAAGTAGAACCAGTAGCAGCAGCACATTATCTAGCAACTCTGTTTGTAACTGGGTGCTTAGAGTAGGACAGTGTATGGCTTTTGATGAAGAATTAAGCACAGCATTTAGGTTTGCACATTCATGGTGATGTGTGGAGCATCTTCCGTGAGCTGGCCTCGTGGCTTTTTACCAGGGAGTCCTGTGTGGAATTCGGGTGTTTAGAGCTGCTCTTGTGGTGGTGACACGGCTTGTTCCCTTGGCTGAGCTGGGTCTGCCCTGGTTGCATAAGAAGGCGAGATTGGAGGTGTGGCCCGGTGGGGTGTTGTCCCTTGGGGGAGGGAGCTGCTCTGGGAAGGGCAGAAAGTCTCACAAATGCAATAGTGCTGTTGAGTGAATCACTCCAACTCAGCCCTAATTTGCAACTGGGAGGGGAACAGACCTCATGAATTGCTGTATTGGAGCGTGCTCATGAAGTTGGGGTTGCAGGGCCCGCATAGCAATAGCAATAACACTTACATTTATATACCGCTTTATAGCTGGAGCTCTCTAAGTGGTTTACAATGATTTAGCATATTGCCCCCAACATTCTGGGTACTCATTTTACCGACCTCGGAAGGATGGAAGGCTGAGTCAACCTTGAGCCCCTGGTCAGGATCGAACTTGTAACCTTCTGGTTACAGGGCGGCAGTTTTACCACTGCGCCACCAGGGGCTCTGACACATAGCATGACACATGACACATAGTCACAGGCATGGCACATAGTCACAGTTTTCTGAGGACTGGGCAGCCACTGTGCTCAAGGTAGACTGTGTGCTTTCGCTACGGGAAGCCAGGCCGCCGGTTACTAGCGGCCAGGACGTTTCCCCCCACGGGGAAGTTTATACATACCACGGGGAAGCTTACACACAGACCAGTGGCAGGCATGGCCAGCATTGCTCAACAGAGGAGAGCATGTGGAGTGGATAAGCCAGGCTGTAACAGGGGCAATTTCTAGCTTGCTACTGTGCTACCCATCTAAACGACGTCCTAATATCTCACGCACAGTATGCGTCAATTGTCTGGCAGACACCCAGACCAAGACACGGCCACGCCTGCACCTTGGCAGCTGAAGGGGACAGCTTCATCTCCTGCATATCCAGTTGGGTGCCCCGAGTTACATGGCAAACCGGGACCAGGACAGCGCCATGCCTGTACCTCGGCATCCATAAGGAATGGGCTCATCGCTTGTGCACCAGTGGGCAAGGACCCTGTGGGTTTCTGGTGCCAGGGGCTTCATCGTAGCTTCAGCGTGATGTGTAAACATGGGGGTCTTTGCATTCAACACTCCAATTGGGTATAAGGCAGCACAACCAGCCTTAGGAATCAAGGGCTCTCAACCCCAACCTCTGATAAGCTGTTACCCGCCGGTCACCCCCCCCCCATCAGCCAATGGGAATGGTCCAGAAAGGCCTGCACAAGCAAGAACCCTACCCCGGGTTCTTGACTGGGAGGCATTTATGCTCCGGAGTCAGTTGCTCCTTGGAGTCGGGGATTAGTTAGATAGGCACATCCATTCTGAAGTTATGGTTCTACACTGGGGGAGGATATTCTTGGCAAGCGGACTGGGCTCTCTGTGGTGGCAGTGTCAGAGATTGGTGGGGCAGCAAGGTCAAGCAAGGCTAACCTCTCTGTGTGGCAGGGACAGTGCAGGATGGGTGGTAAGTAGATGGGATGGAACATTGGTGAGCACCCTTGGACAGTTAAAACAGCTGATTGATCAATCGCTCCCTTGTGGTTTGTGCGGCCCGGGGAGGACGATTCGCCATGAAACCTGCTTCAGGCACTTCACATAGCCATGGGCTGTGCAGTACGGGGTGTGCGAAGACCTGGAAGAATCCAGGCCCCCTTGGGGGTTGGCCATGAAGGGGAGGGAGCAGGTTTTCCACCTGCTGCCTTCCTGAGCCAGGGTGTGTCGCCCAAGCAAGGCACAGGGGAGGACGCGGTAGTCCGAACCTGGTCATTGCTAGGCCCCGCACTGTCTTGGGGAGGTGGGCTTAACCCTATCCAGTCCGCTAATCCAATTATAGTTTATCAATAAAGCTGTGGCCCTTTTTACCCACTACATTGGTTGTCCCTGTCTTCTTGGGGGCCGGGGTCTGGTGACAATAGACTTATTCGATGCTAGCTAGGTGAAGGGGAACTTATCAAAGTGATGATTATCTTATATTTAATGGAGGAGATCAACTGACACTGTTCAACCCCAGCAGAACCGGGTGTGTACAAAACCGGCTGTTCCGGTTCAGTTCAAATCTGGACCGGACTCAAACTGGACTGGGCCAGTTTGGTCTGACACCCTCTCGAACCCTCCCAGTTTGGTCCAGGGAGGGGAGGGGGTGTCACAAACATTTTTAAAAAAATTATATTAAAATAAATGTACTTACCCCCCTGGGGGATTTGTTGGAGGTTGCGGGGAGGGGGTCCATGGAGGTTCCCCCTCCCCCCACCAGCCTCCATGGTGCCCATTCTGGCTGGCTGGCTCTTTGGCCCATTTGAGCCTTCCCCCTTCAGTGAGGTGGATGTTTTGGAGGCTGCCATGCCTGTGCAATTGGCCACAGAGGCCGGCCGGTATGGGTATCAAGGGAGGCTGGCGGGGGGAGGGGGAACCTCCATGGACTCCCCCTCCCCCGCTGCCTCCAACAACTCTCCCATAGGGAATAAGTTTAAAAAAACAGCGAACCCCCCCGAACTGTCAGGGGGTGTTCGGTCTGGGGCCGGCGTTGGTCCAGGGTTGGACTGAACAGGGAATGGTTTGGTTGGACCTCAAATGGTCAAATCGAAGTGGTTCAACATTGAATATGTTCAATGTCGAACCTGTTTGTACATCCCTACAGCACAGCATTGCCTCCATTGGCTGTCTCTATTGTCTCCCTTGTGTTTTTTCATTGACTGTGAGCCCTTTGGGGATAGGAAGCCACATCATCATCATCATCATCATCATCATCATCATTCTCTTCCTATGTAAACCACTTTGAGAACATTTTCATTGAAAAGCTGTAATAAATAGTACAGAAATGGTAGTAGGAGAAAGTGAAACAAAATGAAAATGGCAAAACTATGCCATGATTATGGTCAGATCTATTAAGTCCATTTGTGTTAGTGTGAATCCTCAGAATACTTATCACACTTAAATCAATGGATGACATCCTGACTAAATTACTTGACAGAATTTAATATGGCAAGGTGTCTATCTCCACATCCAATTCATAAGATTGTGATGCCATGCAAGAATTCTATTTGAAAGTTACTCCACAGTAACTTCACAGAAAGATGCTGATTAGCAACTACACAATTTAATGCCACCATTTTGGCAGTAACAAAACACAGAGACACAAGATCAGCAACATCACCACATTATGTAATTTCCCACATCAAAATATGGGCACCTAGTAACACTTTATGGCCTATGTACAGTTGGGTACCAAAAGTAAATGTTTACACTTTGAAGCTATCATGATCTCATTTGTTCTTTTCTACACTGGTGACCTTCTTGGACTGTTTCACCTGCAATCATTGGTCTTTCATGTTATTTTAGACAATTCTGTTGTAATGGAAGGAGTGTTTTAATTGTTAAATTTGTATACCACCTTTCATTAAGACAATCTCAAAGCAATTTACAATATAGTTAAAACAATAAAAAATGATTAAGCTATTAAAACAATACAAATATGAAATTTAAAAACCCATCTAAAATATATTGAAATATATTTATAGTCACTTCATGAGTGTGGCACATTAAGTAACACATTGCAAGTTATCCTTCCTCAGACAAAGGTGACATCTCCATAAGAACATAACGACCCCACTTGATCAGCTCAAGGCCTGTCTAGTCCAGCATCCTGTTTCACACAGTGGTCCATGAGATGCCTCTGAGAAGCCCACAGGGAAGAGGTGAAGGCAAGGCCTCTCTCCTGGTGTTGCTGCCCTGCAACGGGTATTTAGTGTTGCTGCCCTGCAACTGTGCCTCTGAGGTACAGCATATTGCTGTCTTTCCTGAACCAGCTTCTTTATCGAGAGAGTGGCATGGATCACATGGACTTGTGCTACTCTATGGAAATTTGATCTTGCTGCTCACACAACTGCGCTACCATATTGCAACTTCACTGCTCACAGTTGCTGTATGAGGACCCGAAGAGTTTCCTGTTAAGAGGGAGCCCTGTTCTCTCAAACTCCAACATTCTCTGAATGCAATCCAGATCAGATTCAGTTTTCTGGAACATGGCCTTAAGCTTAGTGACTGTGGCTTAGTTGGCCAGCAGGTTGCATATACACCTCTAGCAATATATCCCTTAACTGAGAAATACCTTGTTCTCAGTAAATACACTTCAGAGTATTGATTCATCAATACTTTAAAGGAACCCCATAACAGCTCCTCCTCTGATATGGGAGAAATATGTTAAATGCATATATCAGGGGATGGAGCTGCTCTGGGAAGAGCAAAAGGTTCCAAGTTCCCTCCCTGGCTCCTCCAAGATAGGGCTGAGAGAGACTCGTGCCTGCAACCTTGGAGAAGCCACTGCCTGTCTGTGAAGACAATACTGAGCTAGATAGACTAACTCAGTATATTACAGCTTCCTATGTTCCTATGTTAACCAGTATAATTCAAACAACATAATTCCAGGTATTTTTTTAATAGGAATGAGATTGAAGTAACATGAATTAAATGTGTGGCCATTTCTTGTTCTTTGAGAACCCAGCCAGTTTACTACACTATATTTTTCTGTATAACACTGAATCATTCAAGGCAAACTTTTCTCTCTCATCTTGGTCAAACTGAAATAACGGGAAATAGCTGTCACCTTGGAAAAAAAAATCTACTGGTTATTTCTTATTTTTGTTTTGTAAAAAGCAGGACCAGCAGCTGTATAGCAGTGGGAGCACAGGGGAAACAGAATTAAAAATAGCTGGTTTTATTAAGGCACTTCCATTACAGGTGAAAGCACACCAGGATAAAATTGCTATCTTATCGACTACACATTGCATTAAAGTTCTCTCCTCTAGAGATATGATGAAATGGATGTCAACAGCCACTGCAAAAACAGCTGTAAAACTAAAAATGGATTTTAAAAAATCCAGAGAAAATGAATTTGACATTGTACATAGAGTATTAGAAAAGCCTCTAGGCAGAAAATCAGGTTTATTAAATAATGCAATTCTTTTGTTTGCTGAGGGTCTATTTATTATGAACACTCTATGTACCCGAAGTAGAAGCAGTACTTAACAGTAGTTTTCATATTTTGTCATAGTTAATATTGTTCAGTGCACGTCTACAGAGCAAATTAATTTGTGGATTGGATTCACTCCTACTTGACAACCAACACCCATGTATTGGTAGTTTAGACTAGTCTACATCAGTCCTTTTCATCCATATAACTGATAAGAATAGCTGAAGGCACAACATAAGCTGAACAGTCTCCACAACTAGCTTCCCAATATCAACTCCAGGGTAAAAGTTAACTTTTCCAGAGACACATACTATTCCCCCCCACCCTCGGTTCTCTGCTATAGTATCCAATAGGGAATGTGAGTACCTATCAGGAAGTTTTGCCCTGAAAGGGATTCAGGTTGCTGGTTTCCCCTTCTGTTTTGAAACCTATCCCCTAAAAGATATACTCCATAATCTGAAGAAATATTTGAAAATAAATGGGGATAAGATCACTATATTTTATTCATAAAATCCTTGTTATCCTATGCGACCCCAAAAGTTCATAAATGCTTTACAACATTTTGAAACTTCCTTGTTAAAATAATTGTAAAAGTAACACTTTGCATAGTAAAATATGCCACCCAATTTCAATTTTGGTTTTGGGGTTGTTTTTTTTTTAAGAACAACAATGCTACCACAATGTGTTAGTTTAAGCAGTGTTTTCCAGAAAAGAGGATCAGTAAGGACATAATCCAGGCGAGTCATCCAGTTTTCTCCAAATGCAATAATTACAGTCCAAATGCATAATTATCACAGTTCTCTGTTACACTTTTATTCAAATTACATTTGCCTAAGTAGTTGGTTTTTTGTGCTTCTAATTAAAGCACACTGTTTCTGGAAAGGATTTCAATTTTTAAAAAACAGATACCTTTGCTTGCCTTAATTCCCCATGTCAGCCCAAATCCTCACAAACCTATATTACATTTAAGCCCTATTTAGAGATTATTCTGTACGAGTGTGCATATGTCTATACATATGTACAAGTTTTTTGTGTGAATGACTTTAGCTGTATTCATTTTAAAAGTGAACCTGGAAAGAGGTCCCTCAAATGCTGGTAGAAAGTGTATTCCTGTACCTGTGTTGAACCTCGCATGTGAATAACTGTACCTGTGTGCAGATGTGTGTACACGGAATATTTATTTATTCATTCATTTATATTTTAGCACATTTGTATAACGCCCAAAACTGACCTCTCTGGGTGGTTTCCAACAAGACAAGAAAAAGTAAAAGAAAGTAAAAAGGTTAAAACATTACAACAATTTAAATTTTAACACATTCAAACTATTAAAATGGTAAATCTAATTAAAAGCCAGGATGAACAAATGTGTCTTAGCTGCCTTTTAAAAAGTTGTCAGAGATGTGGAGCTTCTTATTTCAGCAAAGAGTGTATTCCAAAGCCTCTTGGCAGCAGCAGCATACTCGTAATGTGTTGAACATACTGAGGCTATTCTCACGATGGGGGGAAACCAGGCTAAGGAAGCCCAGCCCAGTTTTTCTCCATCGTGAGAACCAGCAGGCTTGCAGGCGAGCCTGGTGGTTCTCTGGTGGCTAGCCCACCAAAGTAGCCCTCTCCTTAGCCCACATTAGCAGAGCAAGCGCTCCGCTAACCCGGGTTTTCTGATCGTGTGCCGCCACAGTGCTGCTCCACACCATGGCAGCACATGAGGAGACTCCTGCCGGGAGGCTGAAAATCTCTCTGCTTGCACGGGGCATCCTGGAACTTCCGGGGCCACACAGCCCCCGATCCCCACAGCCGCTGCCGTGACAGAGTCGGCAGTCATGTGGGTGTCCGATCTGGCTGCCCAGGGCTGCCATTTGATCATCAGTGAGGAGAGCAAGCTAAGCCCACTCTCCCCGCAGAACCCCCTCTGGCGCTTCACACCAATTGTGTCAAATGCCTCAATTTGTGTTATATTTTGGGTTATAATACGGGATAATAAGCAAGGTTGGCGTGGACCTTGGGGGAAAAGTAAAGATGGGCCCTTCCCCCTGCCTTCTTCAAAGAGATGTGAGTCACTTATCACTAGCCAGTGGGGCCGCCTCCTTCAGGACCCCGGGGACATTTGTCCTCCAGTTGCATCTACTTCTCTGGTTACAGTGTCACTGCAGTTGGGATAAAACTGCTCCAAGAGCCGTTTGTAGAGGGTCTTATAACAGAGGTTCCCAACCTGTGGACCTCCAGGTGTTGCTGAACTATAACTTCCATCAACCCCAGCTACAATTTATTGTGGCTGGGAATGATGAGAGTTGTAGTTCAGCAACATCTTGAGAACCAGAGGTTGGGAACCCCTGCCATCGGCTATTCAAAAGGGCACTGAAGGGTAATAAGGGCAACAGATAAAAAACATGTGCTGAGTTTACAAGCCATTTGGTGACAACTCAGTAAGCATCACAAGACATACATATTGTCTGAGGGCTTTTCTTGCTCTACTCAAACACTGTGCTAAATGTGATGATGTGATCGATCCTTTATACTTCTAATCCCACTATTAGCTGACCTGGTTTTATTCTGAGCCAGGTTCCCCGATTCTGTGATTTTGTTTTTCCACCCTGTGATCGTAATGTAGTTGCCCCTACATTTCCTGATCATAACCTCTCATGTTGCATTTAACTGGCTACATGCTTCAGGGAGTCTGCCTGGCAAAGCTTGGACGAGTTGATTGATATACTCTGAACACCATCAGGAGCAATAGAAAGCCTGCACAATGTTTTGAAAACCCCCATTTAATAACTAGAATCCCCAGCTGACTACTGGAATTACTTGTGCATCTCAAGCACATTTGCATAGATCTGGAGATGGGACAGTGTGGAATCTAAAGGTATTCATTCAATTCATTTCAACTACATTACCCTGCAATGTTTCACAGTAATTCACCTTTTACAACTTTCTATGACCATTAAGTATAATATGCACCCCAGCATCACAGGTTAAGTATAATATATTTTAAATACACACAAATGCTTCAATCCATTCATCTTTCTGGAAAGTTAGCATTTATTATATTCCAGGTTCTTTAATTGGATTTTAAAGGATATGTGGGTGCATGTGCATGGATGTGTATATTTTAGAATCTGGGTTTGAACCTTCAGGATGTGATATGTAATAGTATCTCATTTTCTCTATGAATAAACTGAAGGCAAACATATATTCTAAAATATAGTATAGTAATAAGTCAGAATTAAAATATGCATAAACCCTACATCAAAATGTACATGCATTGCCTTGTACAAGCTGTTGACATTAGACAGAACATGTTATTTGATGCTCACTCATTATTATGCTAATATTTTTATTCTGGGACTGAAGAAACAATTTAAGTGAACAGATCCGGTTTGTGGAACTTGAGGGATCATGCTATTTCAATTGATTTCCTTTTTCCAGGCAACTCCCCCATGCAAGAGTTTGAGGTTCAATCTATTTTCATCCTTTACAAATATAGCCACAGTGCAGGATGCACTTTCACATTCCACATCATCACTGAGAAATGCAGAGCCCTGACATACAAGATAAATGAACAACAAACCAAAAAGCTGTGTGGAGGGGTCAAATCCATTTGACTTGGGGCCGACTGTTGAGAATGGCAGGATGCACAATCTTTTCTTTTGTGTTTCTAAAGCTACCAGACTGAAAGAACCTCTTGTAAGGTTCTCTGATTATAAAATAAGGAAATAGGTGTGTGTGTCTCTGTCTGAGGATGGGGGATTCTTAAGACGCAGAGTGGTTGGGTAAAGGAACAAAGAACCTTTTCACGCTATCTTTGTGATTTCCTCGGTGATCTCTGATTGATTTCCTAAGAACAGCAGAATCTGTAAGAGAGCTGTCTGACCCCTGATTTGTCCTTCAGTTCTTAGGCCATTTTATGCTAAAGGTATGGCTCCTGTTTAGGCATGTACATGCTAAGGACTGATTCACATTTTATGGAATCAGACATATCTGCTGTTTGTACACCACCATTGCCTGGTGAACTCTATAAAGAGTTAAGGGGAGTTGTAAGATTCTAAATGCATAGATACACATGGTGGACAGAGGCTGGTGAGCCATGATTACCCATTGCCATGGCTCATTGCTATGTATCCACATGTACACATTTATCCTTCACACTCTTTCGCCATGGCTTATGCTGGTGGACATGGCATATTTAGGGTTGAATAGGGTACAAAAACATGAGTCTTCTGAGGTGAGGCCTGGTGATGTCACAAGACCTCCAACTTTTGAAAAATGGTGTGTGGGGTGTGTGTGTGTGGAATCTGGTAGTGGGACAGAGCCTATGGTGGCTACAAAATGGCCTGAGGTTAACCTCTGCCAGGTGTCCACCTGAGGGAAACAAAAACCAAAAAGCCAGAGAAACAGGGTAATTTTTGTCGACCTGGAAACTCCAGACATAATATATAATATATAAATAAATATATAATATAATATAAATATATCTAATATATATTCAGCCCCTGTGAACCTATCTTTTGAAATGGAAGTGTGGAAAGCTTAGGTGAACTTTGTACATCAATGATCTTCGCCATTTTCAAGTGAGGGCCACTTGGGCAAAAAACCTTCAGCATGAATGCCGCTTTCCACTGTGTTAATTGCCACACAGCTCTTCACTTTTCTCAGTGCTGGGAGGGCCCTTAAGAGAGACATAGCCCTCTTAAGAACTGTATGGGGAAAGTGCTGGGATGGGCTACACTCTGTGCATGCCTTCCAAGATGGTCAGGGGCTCTAGAGGGCTCAGTTTCCCTTAAAGGAAAACACACACCCTACACTGAACAAAGCACAGCACTGCAAAGTAAGAATGGTTGTTTCTGCATGGTGTCAGGGGACTGTGCAGAGTATTCAGCTATGGCCAAAGCTTCATACATACAAATAAACAATAGGTCAGAAAGTTGATTGGGTCTGCCACTGGCCCCCAGGTCTTACAATGAAGAACACTGCTATATATGCTTGCACATTTTGAAAATCCAAAAGAGAAAGGTTTTTACGACTTCCACAAACTTTAAAATCTACGTGCCCTATCAGCACTACTTAACTAATCCTTACAAACAGATTAAAAGCAGACTCATTAAGAAGATTTATACTGATATTTGTGGATGAAGAGAAGGTCTAAATAACTTTATTATCCTGCTGAAAGATTGTAGTCAAAGATATGGCTTGTTGACCTTCTTCACCACCTCTGCTTTGCAAAGGCAAGTGCTGCTGTTCTTTCTGTTGGAGCTAGGACCCAGGCAGCATCAGCTCTCAGCTGCAGTGTCTCATAGTGACCACTGGGGGTGGGGGGTTAGGGTCATGGATAAAAGTGCTGGACTCCTCCCCACTTTGTTCTTCCAGTGTTAGTCTCCATTTTGTCTCTCCAGAGATGGCTGTTTGTTTTGGTCTCTCTCAGCCATGAGCTACAGCTGAAATGAAGCGGCAGGCTTTTTCACATTTGTTTGTAAACTTTTCTTTAAATAAATCCTTGCAGTTCTTCAATACTAAAGCTGTCTCAAGCCCTCTTGCTTTGCTGTTTTCTCACGAAACTGATTTTGCTCTGCTGTTTGGGGCCTGAACTGCCATTCTTCCCCTACACCATCTGGGTGCATGTCAAGGTGTTTAATGACTGTGGCTACTGCAATCACTTATGCATTGTCCCCACACCCCAGCCCCAGGGAAGACTCAGACACACATATTTGGGTATAAGGGCCACAACTTCATTAATTTTGATTGAATCAGTGAACTGTGTGGGCTCAAACTCCACCCCCTAACAGTGCAGGCCTAACAAAGGCTGGGTTCAAACATCACTGACCAGCCCCGTGCCTTAAATGGGAAACACACCCTGACTCAGGATAGCAGCAGGGTAAACCCATTTCATCCCCTTCATTGTCAACCCCACAGGGATCAGGACAACTTCTAGGACTTTACACCCCCCAAGTTGCGTAGTCTTTGAGGTTTGTGAAGCCCTGAAGCAGGTTTCATGGCGAATCAAGATCCCTGAGCCGCGAAGCCACTAGGGACCGATTGACCAGTCTACCCCTCTTAACTGCCCAAGGGTGCTCACTGAATTTCAACCCTACTAAACTACCACTCAGCCACAAGGCCATGGGAGGGGGCACTATGACCAGGGAAACTGCGCCTGTAGAAAATGTTCTGCAGCACACAACCATTATAGGAATAGGCACACCCTTCAATGACAAGTATGGATGAAAACAACTAAACCCATAAAAATGTCATTTAAGCTTTGCTGTGCATAGATCCACATTCCCCACCTCAAGCTAATCAAGAAGAGACTTGTAGGTTTTGTCTCACACAAGAGGAACCATAAACATTCAGTGTAAAGGTCACTTAGTCTTGTTTTTGTGTCATTCAGTAGCAATCTTGCCATCAGTTCCTATTGGAACAGGATCAAGTGCTTAGCTTTAAACTTGAAGAATGTTCCCAGTACCATGTTACAAATTCAGCTCATGTTTCCTTTTGTGACATATGGGATGCTTTTAATTTTCCTTATTGTGAGCTTCTAATGAAATAGAGATATGTTTGGACAATATCAATTGAACCTATTGTGATTACTCGCCTCCTTGTGGGTTTGTGTGTACGTTTTATGCTTACTCCCTGCTGGCTTGTTAGCTCTCCTTTAGAAACACAAATAGTTATTACTGAGTGTACTGTTATTGCTTTTGACAGTTTGCTTCACTCGTCTCTTCCCTATACTACTATAGTAATTATAACATTTCTGTGAAGGGATTGCTTGCTCACTGTAACTAGAACGCCTATTATTCATTTATTCATTCATTCATTTATAAACCGCCCCATCCAAAGGCTCTGGGCGGTGTGTACAATGGTGTATTACTCACTGTGGTGTGGAAAGGACATGGCCACCCAATGTTTTGTAATGTAGGTATATCTGCCTGGCTTTTTTAGGTTTAGAGAAGGAAAAGGAAAGGAGCATCCATGCTGGTTTGGGACTTCTGTGTTTCAGTTTTCCACAAATGGCTGGTGCCCATTTCCTGATGGAGAAAGATAGACATTGAGCATCTTCTCAGGACCAGTGAGTGGGCTGCGGGGAAGGTGGGTTAGACTCGCCTTCCCCGCAGATGATCTGGTGTGTGCTGCTGGGCACGCTACCCATGCACCCAGAAGATTACCCACTTGGCTAGGCAGCGAGGAGGGCCAGGGGCCAGCATGTGTTGTCCTGGCCCTCGGAACTACCATGATGCACCACGTGAGTGAGTGTTGCTTCCTAGGGATCCTCCTCCCCTCCCCGGGCTCCCCACAGTGTGGCAGCTGTGGCTTCAAGCAGCCACGGCTGCCGCACCAGCACAAAAATGAGGCTAACCTGTAGAAAACTTACTTGCTCCCTTAACCTCATTTTAGAGGGTAGCTAATTAGGCAGGTTTGCCACTGTGTTGCCGCCAGGATAGGCCTGAGCTCAGTTGTTCACACACGCATGCAAAACCAGGCCCGGCTCCCTCAGCCTGGTTCTGCATGCCCATGTGAATAGCCTCATTTTCTGGTAGGAGAGCAGTTCTAAACCCTGAACAACTTGATTTATGAGTAGAGAGGTGGTCTTGCAGTGGCAAGCATGAATTGTCCCCTTTGCTAAGCTGGGCTTGCCTTGGTTTACGTTTGGATGGAGTATCTGCTTCAGTGCAGAAGGACACAGGTTCACTCCCTGGCATCTCCAGGTAGGGCTGCCCCAAATCTTGGAGAGTCAATCCATGTAAGCAATACAGAGATAGACCAATGGTCTGACTCAGTGGACCGGGTCTCACGATCAGTGAGACCCAGTTTTTCCTGGTGAGCGGGAAGAGCGGGCTAAGCCTGCTCTCCCCTTTCACGAGCAGGCAGGGAGCCCTGGGCGGCTGGATCGGCCGTCCACATGATGGCCAGCTCCGTGACGGAGCCAGCGGGAGGGGGAGTCGGGGTCGTACGGGCCCCGCAAGCCCCAGTATGCCCTGCGCAAGCGCGCAGGACATACTGGGGAGACCCCCAAGCCGGGAGGCGGCTTTTCACCTCCTGGCCGGGGGTCTATTCACGAGTAGGCGCACCGCGAATGCACGCCGCAGCTACTCACAATTGCAAAAAGCAGGTTTGCAGGAGCACTCGCTCCGCAAACCTGCTTTTTAGCAGGGGTTCTCAAGCGGGTTACCTGCTCAAGAACCACCGGGCTTGGCTGCAAGCCTGGTGGTTCTTACGGTCACCAAAAATCAGGCTAGCGTCTGCTAGCCCGATTTTTGCTGATCGTGAGAAGTGCCCCAGTGTAAGGCAGCTTCTTAGGTTCTTATGACTTCAGGGTTTTTAAAAATCCCTTTCCACCTTCTGCTTGCTTAGGCCTGCTTTGCTTGAGGCAAACAGCCAGTCTTGTCTGTATGAATACCAAGAGAAGGGGACTCATTTAAGCACCAAGTGTGGAAGTGAACTGTATTTTATGTTACTGCCTATGAATGTTTGAAGGAGAGAACGTAATTGAAAAAGTTTCTGTTATTTGTCCTGCATATAGATTCTCTGTAAAACATTTGCCTTTTTGCCCTTAGTTCTTAATTTTACCTTGGCAGTATAGAAAAGAGAAGATTATACAAGGAATGGGAGAGATGAATGCATTTCCTGTCTCTAGGACTCTCTTACCTACATATTTTCATATGTATATTGAGCATAGTGGTGATGCTGTATAGTCAGAACAACAGAACACCATGTGATATTCATGTGTTTAACCGGTAACGGTTTATTTAGTTACAAAAACTCTCGAGAAACTGTGTACACTCAACACTCATCCGTCTGTCTCTCTAAGTGAGGGGAAAGTTCTAGCTAATAGCTTGGTCCATTCTGTCACCACATTTTGCTGCAGATTCTGCTAGAGTCCCATGGTCTTGCCTTTCAGCTCTTGATAGCATTACAGAGTCATCATATCATGAATGAGTGAACTAATTTTCTCTTATCCTTTGAAATCTGTATTGAGATTTTCATTTAGGTCACACATAAAATGAGTCTGGCCAACTCTAAAATCCCTCAGCTGTGAGCTCCACATTTCCAATTTGTGGGAGATGGAACTGAAGACCTGGATTCCATATATATAAGTTCACTGAGCTGAATGAGGGGCAGCTGTTCATAACCTTCCACATTAGCAAGGATAACTACTAAAATGCAACACTCCTCATATTATCATTTCCCATCTGCCTCAAGTTTTGAAAATCTTAAAGATGCCTTTCCGTCTACGTATTCCTTTATTTAGATTATGCTCAATTATATTCCAGAACGTTATAGACTTTTTAGAGCCACATAATTCATTATGTAATATGAAAAGCTGAAGAAAGACAGTGTGATGTCGTGGACAGAACTCTGGACTGGAGAAACCTGAGCTCAAGAAATCCCTTCAGCCATCTGGAAGTGATTAAAAGGAGACATAACTCAGTGGGGCAGCCCATACCTTGAATACAGATGGTTCTGGGTTCAATCCCTTGTATCTCCAGTTATAACCATGGGTTGGGGCAAGATAGTGACAGCTAGCAGCTCCACTCAGGGGCTCCTGCCCATAAAGTGGCCTTCTCCCATGTAGGCCCAAGTTTCCAAGCAAAACCATGATGAACAAAGAGAAGAAAAGTACCACTAACAGCCCAAATGGTAACCTCCATGGTGGCCACCACTCAGTCAAGGCAGAGAAGCAGATGAGAATCGACTCCTGTCTCCCTCCCATTGAGCCCAAAGGAGCTGTGACTACTTTCTCTGCAATCCCCACTAAGAAGAGGTTTATGGTCCTAGGCACGGAGAGCCCTCCCTCATCCCCCAAGAAGCATGGTATTAGGGAGGCAGCATTACATCAGGTTGCTCTCCTGCCATCCATCCAAGAACTCCAGCCCAAGAAACCCTCCAGAGCAAGAGGAAAAGGGAGCCCAAAGTCCCAGATGTGCCCCCCACCTCCCCTGCGAACTCCTTACTGAGTACCTAAGCGGCACATGCCTCTTAATGGCAGAAACAACTATTCAAATTCTAGGGTGCCTGAACAACCTTGCAGCAAAAGCAGAACTCAGGCATGCCTTTGACATGTTCATGTCACAAGGCAACCACAGGAGAAAAAGCCCAGCCGTACTCACCCTCAGCAACACCAACAGCAACCTCCTCTGCTCCCTCTGACAAATCCCCATGCAAGATGCCAGTAGGGCCCCCTAAAATGAATCACCCTGTCAACTCCTCACGAGTACTTCAAACATCTCAGGTATTGCTGCATATTGCAGTGAATCACATTAATGCCCAAAGATAACATCACAAGCCAATAACATATTCCCTGAACCAATTTCATAATAGCCAACCCAGACACTTGGAATTTTTCTACTTCCGACCCGGCTGTCCAGAATTCCAGCATGTCTTGCTCTCTTTTTCACAAGCCTCTCTCCCACTAAAATTTGTGTAAATTGGGCAGTGGGGGGGAGGCATCTTCTCCATAGCTTCAACATCCAAGCCATAAGGGTTTTCAAAGACTGCACAGTTCAGCCTCTGTTCCCAGAGAGCAAAGAATGACATTTCTCCTTCTGAAACTGACTTTGCTGATAAGGCCCCCATGGCAATGAACTCAGACCTCAGTAAACATCCCATTAATATCCTCTCCAAGCTTCAGCAGATTAACCCTCCCTCCAGCCTGAAGAGAGTTAAATCCAAAAATCCATAGATTCAGATTTTGCTGAATTGACATTTCACCTTGCTGCTGTTTGAAAGAAAGCACAGCCACTACTAGCCCTCCTCTCCTACCCAGAACACAACCTCTCTGACAGTGATAGTGACATGGATGTTTACCCCTCACAGCCCACCCCTGAAGCACTCAAAAAACCATAGATGTGTTTGCCCAGACCAACCCAATTGCTAAGGATGCAACCTCATTCAGTCCTTGTCAGCTCATTTTCCCGACTTTACCTCAGGTTCAGACAATGACAGAGAAATGGACAACACTGAGCCCCCCTTCACATCCCTGTACTGGTAAAGGGGAATCCTCACCAGATTCCCCTTTGCCAGTATAGCTTTAAGCCAGTTGAGCTGGCTTGGTTCAAATTTGAAATGGGTCCAGCTTGACCTGTCAAAACCCAGAAATCTGGTTTAGAATTTAGCTGAACTGGCAAATCCAGTTGTGTGCACACCCCTACTCCCTGTGATTCTGGGCAGGTTGAAACAACAAAGGATGTCCTCCTGCATTGCCCATTCTACAGAGACATTGATATCACCCTCATCATTCCGCTATTATTCAAGTCCCCTGCTCTCTCCTGCTTTCTGACTCCAACCCTGTTATCATGCATAACGTTGCCAAGATTTGTGTGGCGGCATGTAAAATTCATCGGGTCCTGACAGACAGCAAGAACTAAGCAGGCCTGACACTGTGCATGGTCACACAGTTTAGTGTTAGACCCCATAGTGTTTTACAGACTGATTTTAAGATTTTATAGTTTATAATTTTACCCAATTTAAGATAGCTCACCACAGTTGAACAGTAGCTGTATAACAGTGTATAGCTTTTATTATTTCTTGTTTACACAGTCAGATTGGTTTGTTTTATCCAGACATCGAGTCCTTCCCAAGGACCTGGGATGGCTGAATTTTATTGTCAATGTTGTTGCTGTTGTTATAGATATCATCGCAGAATATAGACTGTTCCCAGTAAAGTTGCTTTTTGTAATTGGCCGATGGTGATTTCTGTGGCCCCTATGGTGTTGAGTTGCTCTTCAAGTTGTTTTGGAATTGCACCTAGGGTGCCAATTACCACTGGGATTATTTTGGTCTTTTTCTGCCACAGCCTTTCAATTTCAATTTGTAGATCTTTGTATTTTGTGATTTTTCTCTTTCTTTTTCTTCTGCTATCCCCTGGTATTGCTGTGTCAATTATTTTAACTTGTTCTTCTTTCTTCTCGACTACAGTTATATCTGGTGTATTGTGTGGCAGATGTTTGTCTGTAATTGGAAGTCCCATAATATTTTTGCATCTTCATTTTCTACAACTTTTTCAGTTTTATGGTCCCACCAATGTTTGGCTACAGGTAGCTTGTATTTTTTGTAGATGTTCCAGTGTATAATCCCTGCTACCTTGTCATGCCTTTGTTTGTAGTCAGTCTGTGCGATCTTTTTACAACAGCTTATTAGATGGTCCACCATTGTCAGGTCTTGGTGATGTCTGATTTTCCACTGATATTGTGCAAATATTGAACATGAAGTGGCTTATTTTTTCATTTTTCTGCTCGCTTCTTGACTTGTTATTTCTTGTAGGCATGATTTGTTTCATTGGTGTTGAATAGTTTCGCATTATTGACCTTTTGAAGTGCATCTTCTTCACTGTCCTTGATATATTCTTCAAGGCCTCTTTTCTCCTCCTCTACTGTTTGATGGACTTGCAGCATTCCTCTTCCACCTGAGCTGTGAGGGAGGTATAGCCTATAGACATCACTGCGGGGGTGCAGAGCATGATTGATGGTAATTATTTTCCTGGTCTTACGATCTAGCATCTCTAGCTCTGCCTGGGTCCAGTCTATTATTCCTGCAGTGTATCTGATAACAGGTATAGCCCAAGTGTTTATGGCTTGTATGGTGTTCCCACCATTGAGTTTGGACTTTAGGATTTTTCTAACTCTCCTGATGTATTCACTTCCAATTATTCTTTTAACTTCAGTGTGTGCAATGTTATCAGCCTGGAGAATGCCCAAGTATTTGTAATGTTCTTTCTCTTCCTGGTTCTTGATGTTGCTTCCATTGGGCATTTCTATTCCTTCTGTTTTTCTTATTTTTCCTCTGTTCATTATTAATGCAGCACACTTGTCTAATCTAAACCCGATTGCCATATCGCTACTGAATATACGAACAGTGTTTAGCAGTGATTCAATTTCTGACTGGGACTTTCCATGCAACTTCAGATCGTCCATGTACAGCAGATGGTTGATTTTACTTGACGTTTTAGATGTTTGGCATCCGAGGCCTGTTTTATTTAGCATTTGTGAAAGTGGGGTCATGGCGATTACAAACAACAGAGGGGATAGTGAGTCCCCTTGGAAAATGCCTCTTCTAATGCTAACCTGTCCAAGTGTCTTGCCATTGATTGTTAACTGTGTACTCCACATGCTCATTGCTTTTTAAATAAATATATGAATGTTTTTGCTGTCACCAGTTGTTTCTAAACATTTCAGTATCCATGTGTGAGGCAATGAGTCGAAGGCTTTCTTGTAGTCAATCCATGCAACACTTAGATTTGTTTTTCTTCTCTTGCAATTTTCTAAAATCATTTTGTCAATCAGCAGCTGGTCTTTTGTGCCTCTGGTATTCGGGCGATTTCCTTTCTGTTCAACTGGAAGCTGTTTGTTAGTTAATAAGTGTTGCATCACTTCATCTGCTATTATTCCAGTTAATAATTTGAACGTGGTTGGCAGGCAGGTTATTGGTCTATAATTACTTGGAACTGTACCTTTTGCTGGGTCTTTCATTATGTGATGAGTTTTCCAGTTGTTAGCTATTGTTCAATATCCCCTCTTGAAAAATGTGATTGAACTGTTTTCATAGTTGTTTATGAATGATTGTTAGGTGTTAAAAGCCAAAATCCATGCAGTTGATCATCGCCTGGTGCAGTCCAATTTTTAATTTTCTTTGCTCTTTCACTTATTAATTCTTGTGTCATTATTAGATCTTGCATTTGTTGGTTGTTGATGTTGTTGTTAATAATAATTATTATTTATCAAGCCTCCCTACTCTCACAGTTTCAGGCATAGCCTGTTTTAATGCCATTTTAATGCTGTTTTAATGTAATCTACCTTATGCTGATCAAAGACCATAATAAAGATTGATTGATTAAGTGAGTGATTGATTGAGTTATAACTACTGCTAATTAAAGCAGGCAATACTGAGCTAATAGGGCTAGAATATAGGAGTATCATATGATTATGGTTCTGTGGGGGGGTTATGGGGAGGAGCAAATGAAGAATTCCTCACCTGTCTGTGCATAGTGGCTCCCCCCACAGGTGCTGAAAACCAGAGAACTCGTTTAAACAGGCCATGATACAAACTCAGACACAGTCCTTTTGGGCTTGCCCAAGGAGAGGTTGTTATAATGTTTTGCTAACTGATTATAAAATAGTCAAATCCTAAGCAGTAATAGCATTGTCACCTTGTTTTACTGGCCTGGTTCCTACACCTTTATTTTACTTACTCACTTAATTATTGACTTCCCCCACCCACCAGATTTATTTACTCCCCCCCCCCCCCCGATTTCTATACCACCTTTTGTTAAAATTATCTCAAGGCAATTTACAATACCTTTGAAAAAATACAAATATATTAAACACTTCAAACAGTACAGATATTAAATTTCAGTATTGAAAATAATATTTAATACATTAAAGTGTGTGTGTGTGTGTACACACACACACAGAGAGAGTAATGTACAGAGCAGCTGCAACACAGGCCATAGCACTCATCTGAAAGCCTGGGTTAAGAAACTATGTTAGAGCTTCCCTTCTAAAAGCCACTAAGGAAGCTGAGGAGTGGATGTCAGCTACTTTAACAGCAGCATCGTGCATAGAAATTAATCAGATGAAACTTTTTCTGATGTGGAGACAAAGTGGTGACAAAAGCTTCAGCTGTTTAATTTTGCTTTCTGTCAGGCTGCTGTTAAAAGCACAAGAGCAGGTCCAGCAAGAAATGATTGCAAGCCTAAGTGATCTAAATGATCATGAGTTAAGCTTGATTTGAAATCACACTCCATGACCTGGTTGTACTGAAGTGGTAAACTGGTATCTGGGCTGTACCATTTGTTCTGTAATTGGGGCTCACATATGAAGCCTCCTTATACAGAGGCAGACCATTGTTCCATATGGTGGGGGGAGGGATGTCGACACTAGCAGTGACTCTCCAGGGTTTCAGACAAGGGACTTTCCCAGCCCTGCTTGGAGATTGCAGGGATTGAACATGGGACATTCTGCATACAAATAATGTTTTCTGCTACTGAACTACAGCCCATATCCCTCCATATAAAAAATTCTACAGATAGAAAATGAGCATGCCAGGAAGAAGACAAGATTTTTTCTCTGTAGTAGGATTTTTATAGAACTGGCTGAAGTGGCACAACACAGACATAGGCTTACCACCTCAGTGACTAGACCTGACTAGGCCACCAAAAAACAGATCTACAAACCAGTATCTAGTGCAACGCTTATGTATGAAACACCTAGAAATCCAAAAGAATTGGAACTCGTATAGATTGTAGCAATTAAAACAGGAACAGGCTTCTAAAGAAAGCTCCAAATAGAGCTTTACTTTGAATCAAAGCAAAACTTTGATGTTTTGATGAACTTTGCCGCTTACTGAGATCATGTGTGGGGAAGTTCAGTTACAGCTGTCACCAGCTCATATGGTGTAGCTCTGTAGCTGCCCCAGGCTTGTGGAATGTACTCCCTGTCTATATAAGAGCTTCTCCATCTCTGGCCATCTTCAAAACATTGCTCAAGCCACACCTGTTTTCTTAGGCCTTTTGTTAAATCTATCTATCTTCTATCTATATAATTCTCTAAGGCATACCTGTGGCTGATCCCGTGTGTGGCAACTCTCACGAGAGTTCGCGAGCAGCAGCACCATGGTGATTGGGCAGTGGACATTCCATATGCATAGAGGGAGAAGGAGCCTGTGAGAGCAGAAGCACCATGGTGATTAGGCAGTAGGGATTCCATATGCAGATAGGGAGGAGGAGACCTGTGATGGTTAAGGACAGATGGAATGCAACTGTTACTGGTAAGAAGAAGATGTTCTTGATTGTGGAGGAGAGGAATCTATCTATCTATCTATCTATCTATCTATCTATCTAATTAATTCCTGTAGAGGGAATGCATGGGGACCGCCCCCGCTGCAGCTGTGACCAGTGGCAGGCCCAGAGGGGGTGGCACGTGCAAGGGCAGGAGGGAGGAGCGCATTCCAGGAGCCAGTTGAGGCAGCACATGCCAGGAGGTGGTTGGGGAGGCAGGCGGAGGATGGGTGGCAGGCGAAACCCTCCCACCCCGAGGAGGACGATGAGGTGGCACTGCCCTGAGGAGGAGAGCAAGGAAGCGGTGGCACTGCCCTGAGGAGGAGGGCAAGAGGACAACGGACAGTGGGAGGAGGATGAGCGGCAGGCAAAGCCCTGCCACCCCAAGGAGGAGGACGGTGAGGCGGAGGGAGGCGGCGGTGGCGGGATGGCCTGGCCCCCTAGGGTGAGATGGTGGCAGCTTGGGAGGCAGAAACGGCTGGGTGCAATTAGAGGTGCAGATGTTCTGCACCTGGGTCTGCTAATAAGCATGAAAGAATAGTGGGCAGGGGTCTGCGAAGAGAAGGGTCATGAGGGAGGAAAGAGCCCCTTCAGGAGAAGGAATCTGCCATTGTGTGAATTAGATGAGGAAACAAGATTAACAAAATCTGTTAACTCAGGAAAAGAGAGAGAGAGAGAGAGAGAGAGAGAGAGAGAGAGAGAAGGTAAGAGAGAAAGAAGGAAGGGCGAGGGACAGGCCCAAGCCTCTCAGTGGCCTGAGGGGAACAAGCAGCCATGGCAGTGCCTACTGGCAGCAAGGAAGAGCCCAGTCAGCCACTGCTGCTGTTTGGGGCTACTGAAGCCATTGGTGGAGGCAGGCAGGCAGGTAGGCAAGGGGCTGTCAGCAGCCTAAGGGGAATGAGTGGCCATGGCAGTGGCAGCAGGGAGGAAGGGCCAGGTCAACCACTATTGCTGCTGCTCCTGTGGGGAGGAGCAGGAGTGGGGCTCAGGTGAGAGTGGGGAGGTCTCTGGGCATAGGGGGCTTCAGCTTGGCCAATAGGCACCAGCAAAGCTGCAGCTGCAACCAAGAGGGGCGAAGGGGTGGAGTAAAGGGATGGAGGAGTGACCAAGATGGGTGAGGGGGATGGAAGCAACCGGATGGAGGCTGAGGAGCAGGAGTGCAGCTCAAGTGAGGGTGTAGAGATCTCTGAGGTGAGGGGGGCTGTGGCAGTGGGTGAGAGGAGCAATCAAGTACTGGAGCACAGATGCTCTGTATGGATTAAGCTAGTTTTAAAATATTTTAATTGTGTTTTATTGTTTAAATTGCTGCACACCACCTTGGGATTTATGTGTTAGGCAGTTTATAAATGTTATGAGTATAAATAATAAAACTTAAATAGGACCAACAGAAATGCACCCCGCAATACTTGACACATTTAATTAGGGGTGTGCAATTCGGGAATTCGGTGATTCGGTTTGGGACCCAAACCGAATCAACCCTGTTCTGTTTTGTGCCCGAATATGGGCCACCCAAATCACCCTTGATTTGGTTCGGATTCAGATTTAATCTGAATCTGAATCTGAATCGATTCTGGGGGTAAAAAAGGGGCCCAGGGGCAAAATTTTGGGGTGGGATGGTAGTGCCCAATGGATGGAGTCTACCACCCCAATTTCAGGGGAATTGGGCAAAGGGCTGATTTTGGGGGAATTTTTGAAATTTTAGTGACTTTGGGGCAGTTCGGGGGCATAGCATGTGATCTGGGCAAAAGGAGTGGGGTGGGGTGATAGTGCCTAATGGGTGCAGGCTACCACCCCAATTTCAGGGGGATTGGGCAAAGGGCTGATTTTGGGGGAATTTTTGAAATTTTAGTGACTTTGGGGCAGTTCGGGGGCATAGCATGTGATCTGGGCAAAAGGAGTGGGGTGGGGTGATAGTGCCTAATGGGTGCAGGCTACCACCCCAATTTCAGGGGGATTGGGCAAAGGGCTGATTTTTGGTAAATTTCTGAAGTTTTCATGTCTTTGGGGCAGATTGGGGCAGAAAGTGGGGACTGGGACAGAATAGTGGGGTGGGGTGGTAGTGCCTAATGGGTGGAGGCTACCACCCCAATTTCAGGGGGATTGGATATTTGAAGTTTTGGTGTCTTTGGGGCAGATTGGGGGCAGAAAGTGGATATGCCCCAAAGGAGTGGGGTGGGCTGGTAGATAGTGCCTAATGGGTGGAGGCTACCACCCGTCCCCAATTTCAGAGTGATTGGGCAGAGGGGTGAATTTTGGTGAATTCTGAGGTTTGTCTTCATAAGGTGAAGTGTGCTAAATTGATTACTTCCTCATATTCATAGTAATTGAGAGTGTGAAAAAGTGAAAGTGGGGTCATGAGAGTTGTCTAATTGAAAAAAATCTCATTTGCTATGATAGAATGAGAATTCACACCTCAGAAAAAACTTCTGAGGTGTAAATTCTCATTCTATCATAGCAAATTCTCATTCTATCATAGCCCCAAAGTCATTAAAACTTCAAAAAATCCCCCCAAATCAACCATGAACCGAATCACCCAAATTTTTCGTGCCCGAAATTCGGGTGATTTGGCTCGGGCCCGAAAAATATCGGGGGACATCGGGGGTGATTCGGTTCAGCCCCGAATCACCTGAAATTGCTCGTTTCGGGCACAGATCGTTCTGTGCCCGAAATTTTTTGCACATCCCTACATTTAATGCTCTAAAACACTGAAGTACAGAAACTCTTTCAGACCATCTCTGATGTGGTCAGAGATGAAGGATGGTTGCCAGGAGCCTCCTCTTCTTGTAAACTTCCAAGGAGCATGAGAACAGGTGCTCCTTGCAAAGCTTGCAGAGGTCGGATGGGTCTCTGCTGAGAGCAGCAGGGGGGCACCTGTAGCCTTCCTAGCACCCCAGTGATCCACCTGAAGCGACCATCTCACCTTTCCTCGTGTGAGGACAGTCCTGCAGGTATGATGAATGCCGGATCCTATGAATTGATGTTGGCAGCAGCAAAAGCTGTTTATGACAAGTGAGGAGCAGTAATGCACAGCTGCAGAACAGTTATCAGATCCAACGTTGCTAAGGGGCCTATTTCATGTTCCATATAAATGCCATTGCCAGCTCTTTCCCCACTATCTTCTCAGTACAGCAGAGGACTGGGAGCATCTTTTTGTTATATCTGGTGCTATTGCTAGCAAAAAACCGGTCCTTTTTCAGCTTTGAGCTTACTAAGCATGAGAAGGTGTGATAATAATGACACCTAAGGGATTTCTTCTCACCTGCCTTTTTATTCTTTTTTTAAACTGCCTGTTTGTGAAATAGCTTGAATGGTAAGCTTTTTTCATTTCAATATTCACCGTGAGTGTCAGCAAAATCCCATTGCTTTGTCATAGATCTGTGTTTTTCTTCTCAGCCCTGGATAGTTTCTTGAGATCAGCACACAATCCCCAGTGGTATCAAAGGGCCATTCATAAAACTGCCATCTCTGCTACTGAAAAATGTGAATGTCACCACTATGCATTGCATTCATGAAAAGGCAAAAAGGGAATTCTTAAACTTCTAACTGTGCACAGACTCGAAGTGAGAGTGTTTGGTCTGAGAAGAAGGATCAAGAGGTTCTTTTTTTAAAAAAAATGCAGAGGAGACTGTATCTCAGCTCAGAGAAAGGCATTCCTCCCATCTCATTGCTTTAGAAACTTTTTGTGTGTCTGCTTCAGGCAGCCCTGCAAAGTGGTTGATACCTCCGGTTTGAGATATAGACTAACACTTCTGCAGCAGTCATGAGTGAGTTATTCCAATCTGTGCTAGTACAGCTGGAAAATTTACCTTCACATGGCTGGAATTCCATTTCAGTCTGTCATGATACACCACAGTGCGCCTGTTTCTTCATGAGCTACTACAGCATTACAGCAATGTGTTCCTTGAGATTTCTACCATTGCCAAATACAGTCACTAAAGCTGGCTATTAAAAAAAAAGAAGTTGGGATAAAATGATTTCAGCCCAGCAAATAAATTATTTTGTAACGGAGTCTCAAAAGCCATGTCTCTCAAGAATACAGAAACTGTAATGGTATAGGTTCTGTAATGGCAATGGTTTTATTCTATTTTTCCTCTTGAGTGCTTACAAATTTTTCTACATAGTTTATGTTATTTAGGGCCATGTCGCACATCACATATTTCACACACTGATATAAAAGCAGTGGAGAAGAAATGCAATGTGGGAAATAACTTCACCTCTAGCATTCACTGAGGTGCACCTTATGGCAAGTAGCATTTGACCATGCAGGGCAAGGGAGTTTTGTTGTGTCTGAGCACAGCACTTCCCCCAAAATGCCTTACTCTTGGCCAAACTGTGGTCACCAACAAGTGAAATCAGCTTCTTAGGTGTCACTTTTTGAATGTTATTTCTCTACAGAGACATATCGGACAACTGCCTTGTTTCTCCTGGGACAGCCATGGGTGGTTTTTTTGTTCTTGTTCCCAGCCTCACAGGGAGACCTGCAAAAATCCCATTTTCCCCTCCCCTTCCCCCTGGCTGAGCTGCTGCCTCCTCCTCCTTTCCCCTCCAGCTCTGTGCCAAAGTCTCGCAAGAGTCTGAAGTCCCCTCTCGTGAGACTTTTTGAGTTCCGGGATTTCAGCTTCCAATGGAGCTGGAGGAGGGAGGAGGAGGAGGAGGAGGGAGTAGAGGGGTGCTCTGGCAATGGGCAAACCAAAGTCTCTTCCCAAGGGTGGTGGTGGCCAGATTTGGCCCTATAAAACTCCTGCCCATGTGCATTTGAGCATGTGAAGACCCTGAGAGGGAGAAAGCTGTTGCTCGATTTCTTCAGTTTTCTGGGCCCGATTTCTTTTCAGATAATTGTGACCTTTTTCAGGGCTATTTATCCTTTATTCCCTGAAAAATAGAGTCTGATTTCATTTGAGAGCACATTTGCTTTTCAAAGCTATTTCTTCTCCAGTTTATTCCCTATTAGGGATGTGCATGAACCTGTTCTGGGCCTCCGAACAGCTTCGAACATGGGTACGGTTTGAAGTTCGACTGTGGGGGGATGGCTTTAAGGGCAGGGGTGGGTGCACGTGGGTATGTAAGAGCCCATCAGGGTGGCAGCATACCTCCTTGCCGCCCTGTGCCTCCCTTTACTGATGTCATCAGAAGCAGCAACGGTGGCTGTACATTTTGCTCGCACGCACATGCACATTGGGTGTGTGCGTGTGATGTGTGTGTACGCAAGTGATACACGGAATCACCATTGCTACTTCCAGTGACATCCGGTAAGTGGTGGCAAGGAGGGCAGGGAGGTATGCTGCCACCACAACAGGCTCTTACATAATCGCATGCTGGCAGGGGAAACACGCGGTGGGGGTGGGGGTGTAAGTGCACCCATCCCCACCCTTAAAGCCATCTCCCTCCACCATCAAACCAGCCCTTGCCGGTTCTGTGCACATCCCTAGTCCCTCCCTATAGGATCTGATTTCAGACTTTGCTTTTCAGAGCTATTTCTCCAGTTTATATTTCCTTCAGAACAGGGTCTGATTTCATTTGAGAGAGCATTTGGTTTTTGAAAGCTATTGTCAAGTTTATATAATAATCCCTACAGGGTCCAATTTCATGAAAGAGCACTGACTTTGCTTCAAAGCTATTTCTTCATTTAACATTATAGTCCCTACAGATTAGGGTCTGGTTCAAGAGTGCGGGCTTTGCCTTTCAGGGCTGTTTCCCCCATGCATGTTATCAATATATACACATAATAGGGTCTGGATTAAGAGTGCAAAGTTTGCATTTCAAAGCTGCTTCCCCAGTTAATATTATTAATAAACTCACAGAACAGGGTCTGATTTCAGAGTGTGGGCCTGGCAAGTGGAAGGAGTAAAAAAAATAAAAAATGTGTGCAGCACTTTACGTGGTGCATTAATTCCTGCCTGGGTGGGTGAAAAAATTGTTCCTTTTTTGCATTCTGAAATATTGGCAGGTATGCAGATCTGCATGAAATGTGGAAAGAAGGTGGTGCTAGCCACCTAGATGCTTTGGGCCAAATTTCAGGCAGACTGGATGGATGGTTTGGATTTTATGACTGATAATGGGCATGTTTACATGATCACCACCAAGTCAGTAAGTCGGGAACCAGAGGTTCCTGGTGAGTGAGCATTCCCAGTGAATATGTTGTATGATGCTGCTAACCACTGGTTCCTGCACCACATTACGCAGATTCTCCCAACTTCCACCTGAATTCTGTGTCCAAGACTTGAAGTTGAGTGGGCAACTTGGGATAATCTTGGTAATATGGTATGGAAACCAATGGTTGGTGGCTTCACATGACAATCCCACAAGAAGCATGTACTTGCCTGAAAACTCTCGTTCCTACCTTACCAACTTGGCAGTGATTGTGTGAACCTGTCCGACAATGTTCCCTCTAACAGGAATTCCCAGATGTTGTTGATTACAAATCCCATAATACCCAGCCAAAGGCCATTGCAGCTGGGGATGCTGGGAGTTGTAGTGAACCACATCTGGGAATCCCTGTTAGAGGGAACATTGTTGTCCATAGTGTTCAGAGTTTAGAATGGTGGGATGCAGCTTATACACCTTATTATCATGCCTGACAGTCATTCATACTTTGGCACTAGAGAACAGCTATGTGAACCCTCCAAGAAGAATATCTGATTCTGCGTCAAAATCCTTTCTTAATGGGTAGCCTTAAGGGTTGTTGTAAAGCGCTTCATGCAGTATGATTATATCCGACCATTTGATTACCCAGACATTTCCAGAGAATCATAAGACTGTAAGCCTTCTGCTTTTCCAGTTTCTTCATGCCCAGCCATGTTTGGCTCACCCTTACATGAGCCATCCAGGCTGCAGTATACCACAAGCACAGAACAGGACTGAACAAGGTGTGCCCTACCACAGATGCTTCAGTAATTCAACATTAATAATTTTGGTTTCATGATTCCTGCACACCTTTCAGTTCAACAAAGCAGCCTTGAATATCTGATTGTAAGATGTACCCTTTTGCCTGATGCAGTGAAGCTGTTTTTGTTAAAGCATCTGGTTTTGGGTAGAACCAAATGCCTCCCTTTTAGAAAGATGTTTTTCTGTAAACTACATCTAGGCACATTTAACTTAGGCGTGTTCATGTATTAGATCTGCTGCTTGACAGAACCAACAAGTAGTAAACAAGTCCATTTGATTGTTCCAGATAGTATGGATTTATATTCATTTGTGAGTGGTAATAAGCATCTAAACCTAGCAAGGCAAAATTCATGGAGGCTTAGTTATAACAAAGTGAGTGATCTATTAGTCATGATCTGGAAGTAACACAAGGCATTGCCACCAGCCGAGGGAACCAACAGTACTTCCTTTCATCTCAGTCCTCTTGGCAGATGTTTAACAGGGTTGTTGGCTAGCCAAAGGCCTCTGATGCTTCTGCTAAAGACAGTGTACTATTTCTTTCTAATCGACTGAAATAACTGAATTCTGAGGGCACGTTCTCAAGAGCACATCATGCAGATTAATTAACTGTTCCCCTCCCTTTACATATCCTTACCCCCCACCATATGATAGGATGGTTATAATAGTAGAGTGGATTTTTCAAAGGCTACCAGGTACTGTTTGAGATGCAGGTGGGGGTGGGACTCATTCAATATATTTTGCTGGTATTTTTTGTACCACCTCCCCCTGTTCTCATATGCCTGCGTGTAGAACATTAGTACACCAGGGAGAAGGAGACCTGGTCTTGTGGTAGCAAGCATGACTTGACCCCTTAGCTCCTAGTTGCTAATGAATGGGAGACTAAAAGTGTGAGCATTGTAAGATCTTCCCCTCAGGGGATGGAGCCGCTCTGGGAAGAACAGAAGGTTTCAAGTTCCCTCCCTGGCTTCTCCAAGATAGGGCTGAGAGAGATTCCTGCCTGCACCCCTAGAGAAGCCGTTGCCAGTCTGTGAAGACAATACTGAGCTAGATAGGCCAATTGTCTGACTCAGTATATGGCAGCTTCCTATGTTCCTAAGGTTCCACCCTACCCCAATCATGATTTAATTTGTTCCTGGATGGGTTCCCAGTTGTGTGGATGCTAGGCTGGGATCAGTGAGTTCACATCACATGCTCAACCTGACTTGGATTCCAGAAGATCCCAATATGAGCAGATTAACATGTTTTCTTTTCAGACACTTTTGGGGCTTGTTCCCAGCTACATCTATGAAGGAGCTCAAGTTGGGAGGAAATTATAGCAAGGTGAGAGTTGGCCATATGACACACATTGTGTTTTTTTTCACGGGCCCAGCTGTCCTCTGCAAGGTTTCCAAGGAATTGTGTTCTATAGCAGTGAGTCTATATGACTCACCTTATAAGGTTATGCCACAAAGGCTCTTTTTCAAGGGAATAAGCTTAGAAATAGGCTTTGAAATGCTGGCAGTTTTGTGCTAACTTTTGTAGAAATACTCTGGTTTATAAATAGGAAAATGTACTTTCATGCTGTGCAGAATGCAAACATATTAAAGTGTTCTTTGAAATTTCACAGGTTGGAAAGCTTAGCTGAGGCTAGTGACCATTCGAATTACAGCTTTACAGCTAGAAGTCAATTTTCCAGTTTCCATGTTTTTTGTAGAGAGAGAAAAAGATTCTGAAGCACAGAAGACTCATCTCAGTTTGCATTGTACCTCAAGTACAAGACAATACCTTTATTGTCACATTGCTATGTTCCTAGTAGAAGAAACCCAAATTCAAACAAATGCACATATATGTTAGTGCAGTATATACTCCATTGGGAGCCCTTAAGGGTGATAAATGTAAATATTGGCCCTTAAAAGTCTAGAAATGTATTAAAATGTCACCGGTGTCTGCCCCCTACCCTTGTTATTGCAAGTTTTGGGGAAAAGAAAGATTTTAAGGCTGACAGTATCTAAAATATTTTCAAATATGATGCACAAAAATGAATTTATTATAAACATTGTAATTAATTGATACAGCCTCTGTAGTGATACTTTAGAGACCCATCTGTCTAGCGTATATGGAGAAAGGGAGTTTGCCGAGGATCCCTGGAGGCTCGCGGGGACAGAGCAGAACAAGAGGGAGTTTCACCAGAATCTCTAGAAGAGCCGAATCTGTCCGGCAATAAAATATAACATTGGCCTTCGTGTACTTGAAATCTTAAGTTAATGCAGGCCTCACTTCATTGATTGATATGGCCCCCTCACTGGTTTTCTTCTGCAGCTTGTTTAAAACCCTTTCATATAGGTGGATATATGTTTCTTATAAAGAGATTTTGAATGTTATATGCTCTGGCTGTGCATAGGACCTATTACTGGGCTGATTCTAGTCCAGTTTTTGCACTGTGCTAACAATCCAGAGAGTGATTAGGATCACATCGAGCCAATAGTTACGTGGAGATGTAGGGTGTGAAGGCTTAGGGGTGTAGATCTCCCCAATGAATTTAAGGAGTTCCCTTTATTTTGCTGAACCCCCCTGCCAAACCTAAAATCCCTTACCTCTCCCTAAAGGAAGGTATGTATGTATGTATGTATTTAACATGTTTGTATACCACCCAAAACTTACGTCTCTGGGCGATTTACAGTAAAACAATACAAATTACAATAGAAAAAAGTTTAAAAGTTACAAGAAATTTAAAATTTAAAATTGTTTTAAAAGCTGCCTTTAGCAGCTTGGAGGGGAGATTTCTTCATCTACCCCAACTACAGCAGAAGTGCACAGGTAAGGAGAGCACTGCTAACTAATATCGCCTAGAGACATGGGGTTAAAGTTCTAAATATTTTTAGTTTAATAGTTTTAATATTCTGTTAAATGTTCAATTATTTTAATGTGCTAAAATTTTATTTTTTTTAATTTTTTAATTTTTTTATTGTAAACCGCCCAGAGATATAAGTTTTGGGCAGTATACAAATGTGTGAAATTTAAAATAAAATGATAATGATGATGATGATAATGATGATGATGATAATAATAATAAGTAGTTTATTTAGTAAATCCATTGGGGAGATAGATAAAGGCCTACATGCCTTGCTGCTACCTATATACAGGAAGTGAGAGAGGAGAAGATGGAAGTTTCTCTCTCCAGGTGAGAGAACGAAACCTGAGACAATCGGTCTAACAAACGGAAAGTAGATTAGAGAAAGTGTAGTCAGAGAGAGGATTCCCTTGCTCACTTTCTCTACTCCTAGTGCCCTTAGTGGTCAGTAACATTGCTGGTCCTAAGAGTCAATGCCATCAAGAGCTGCATCTCCAACAAAAGGTGTCTTTCCTGCCCGCCCGCTCCCCCAAATTAAATGAGTTGCTCCACAAGCTTTTTCTCTGTCTGTACTGGGGGGTGGGGCTTACCTTTCCTGAAGAACCAGATTATTTGAAAAATTCATCCGCCTTATGGCAGCCACAGCTGTTGCCTTTTCTTTCCTGGTACTGTCCTATAATGCAGCAGGAATCCTTTTCCTGATGCATTACCTGGGGGGTAGGGGATGGCTGCACCCTATAGTTATAGGGTATGGCCATTTTTCCATGCACCAGGAAAAGAGCACATCACATCTCTAACTTAAACTATAAAGGTGGTGTTGATTCATATGCCACTCTGCCTGCTTGAGCCAAATGGCAGACCTGGAGATCAGTGTCAGCACTGTGGAAACAAATTATAGATTGTGTCAGGATTATACTTATTTTTCCAACATTGTTTTTTACACATCCAGTTTACTGCCAACTTGTGCAGGAAGGAAGCTTTCTGGATGTACCATAAAAATATAGCTGCATTTATATGGATAGGAGACATATTGCACATCTTCTGTGAACTTAATTGAACTAAGGATTCAGTGGTGTCCAGCATATCCCAGTCCAGATCCAGAATGGGTCTTCAGTATTGTAGACCATGCTGTGTAGGCATATTAGGTTCATATTTATTTATTTATTTATTTGTTTGTTTGTTTGTTTATTTATTTATTTATTTGACTTGTTTACCGCCCAAACTTTAGTCTCTGGGTGGTTAACAATGACATAAAAACAATTAAAACAAATATAAAAGGTTAAAACAGTTTAACAATTTAAAAACAGTATAAAATTAAAACAGTATAAAATTAAAACAGTATAAAATTAAAACTACAAATTTAAAAACCTGAAAAAGCTTGGGTGAAGAGGTGGGTCTTCAGATAGTCAGGGATGGGGAGGATCGCATCTTGTGATGAATTATGCTATCTTCACAATGTGTAAGCATTGGAAACCTATGTGCATGCCCGACAATGAGACACAGTAATATCCTGCAGTGTTTTGATATTAGAGGCCTTTGCTCCTGTGTAGTGTGAACTGTCATTCAGAGCTACCAGAACTTGCCAGAACCCGTCAGGTTTGTGTGGGTGGGAAATTGGTGATAGCAACTGAAATGGTTCAGCAATGGAATTTTAGTAGACTTTTAGATGAAAAATGTAGATCTGCTGGAACTTTTAAAGATGTGAATTTTTTATGTTTTTCAATCTACTCTAATCTGAACACTAATTTCCCACATCTACACTTAACATTCTACCACCAGTGGCATTCTACCACCAGTGGTGTTGGAGACCGACCATGTTCAGATTTTTTTGGTGGGCTACCACTGCTACCACAGCAATATACCTACTCACTTGTCACCTCCCCCTGCTCACTTTCTTCCTCTCCACCTCTTTGGCTGCTCCACTAAGCTTAGAGTAGCTGCATCTGGTCTGCAAAGTGTTCATGTCTGCTCAGTTATAGACCCAGCACTGTGTACCACACCACAGTGTGGCAATCAGTGCTGTTATTATATATTTTTACATTTTTATATTTATGTCCTGCTCTTCCGACAAGGAGCCCAGAGGTTATTACATGGTTATTTTTATCCTCACAACAACCCTGTGGGGGAGGTTAGGCTGAGAGATACATGACTGGCCCAGAGCAGAGGCGTATCTAGGGAAAATAGCGCCTAGGGCAAGCACTGAAATTGCACCCTCTGTCCAAACATCTGACACTCATCTTTCAGATAACTTTACCATAATAATAGCTCAAAAATACAAGTCAGGCTCGTTAATCTTTTAATCTTTCAAAAAATATTTAGCAGTGGACGTAGCCAGACCAAAAAATGCTGGAAAACTACAAATTTCAGTATGCTGGGGCTCATGAAATACCAAAAAACTATGTGGAGGTATACTTGGGAAACTAAACAGAAGTGTCTGTCTAATTTTCTGCTATGCATTGTTGCATCACTATTACATATGTTTTTAAAAATAAATGGAGAATTTGACTTTTCCCATATACTCTGAAAATAATTAAAGTATATGCTGAGTAAACTGTGTCAGTGCTTGGAATATATTCTAGTATTTCAGAAAGACAATTAAAATGAGAGAAAGAGAGCAAGAAACTCCCAGTGGGCTTTAATACTGAGGATTTTACACTGATTCAAAGACAAACTCACCATTAATAGTCATATTATTAAGACATCACATTTAACTGACTTAGCACAAGAAGCAAAGTAAGAGGAAATGAATACAATCCTAGCTCATAAGCTTCAGCTCAGTATTCACAAGCCCTGATTCTCTGTACATAGTGCCAAACTAAATATATGTACAGTGACTTATATTATATTAAATTAATTTTTTGTAACCTGTAGCCCCTTTGGGCGGCTTCTAAAGGCTGGGGGGGGGGTGTCTGCAAAGGTCCCCCCTCTCTCTGCTGGCCTCTAGGGCCTCACAGGGACCATTTGAGCATGTGTGGTAGCCATTTTTTATTTTTATTTTTTTAAAATGGCTGCTGAAAACAAAATGACCACCGTGCATGCTCAAATAGCCTCTGTGAATCCTGGCATGGCCTAGGGCATCACAGATGTAATTTGAGTATTCACAGTGGCCATTTTGTTTCCAGCAGCCTTTTTTTTTTTTTAAACTTTTTAGAAAATGACGCCCCCCTTCAAGTGGCCCCCAGGGCACGTGCCCTGCCTGCCCTACCCTAGATATGCCCCTGGCCCAGAGTCATCCAGTGAGCTTCATGGCTGAATGGGGATTTGAACTCGGGATCTCCCCAGTCCTAGTCCAACATTCTAACCACTAATCATATTGTTGAACATCTTCGGAAAGAAGAAACTTCAACAAAAAGACCTCTTTGCAAACACATATATAAAGCTGCACTAATTTTCTGAGCCATAGAGTGAATTGACTGTGTGAAGCAATTGGAAACCTCTCAGGCTTCCAAATTAGATAAAAATCCAATAATCAGTTCTGTCCCCATTGGCAATTTAATTCTCTAACACTGTTATGAGCATCTGCCTCTTCCATTAATTTAGCACCCAAGGCTTTCTCTGCTCTCCCACTCCACCATCTGCACCTCCTCTTGGGCCAGATCCATGACTGTTACAAGCCTTCTCTCCTCCTTTGGCAGGTCACAGACTGCTGTTCATTTCTCCATCGGTCCATGAATCTGTAAGCCTAGTGGTAATAAACCTTTTAAATAAACTGGTGAATTATGGTGATCTTTTATATAGAATTCTGCTAGAGACTGTAATGCTTTCTGTGATTGATTTATTAAGTGTATGTTTTCAAAAGAAAATGGGCATATGTTGTGGAAATAAGCAAGGCAAAAGTACCCATGTAATGTTTGCTTATTGAAAATATATTTGCCAGGCAAACCAAGCACGACTGAAGTAAGGCAGAAGAATGTCTAATTTGTCAAGTGAAAGCTACTATGACTGTTGCACATGCTTGCCATTCTTTCTTGTGATGTGATCCTACCAAGTCCCTCAGGCTGTGTGCTCACAAGATCTCTCAACAGCAACAAGTGCTGCTGAGACAGACATTCCCAAGCTTCAGCCCCCAGATGTTGTTGGACTACAATTTCTATCATTCCCCAGCCTCAATGGCAATTAGGAATCCCTATGGAAGGGTATGGATTTGACATGGTTCAGTAGGTGGCACTATTTCCTCACTGTCATTGCCAAACTAGAGTGCCCATTATTTCAGAAGATGTCATTGTTTTCATAAAGCATAGAAGAGGAACTCTTGGTCATCACAGTGCCTCTTTTATACTTTATGAAAACAATGCCACAATGATGACCAAGAGGCTGGTTTTCTTTTTTTGCTTTTTGTTTTACAATTGCATGACATTTTCTGTATAAGGACATTAATACATTCATCCTGGACAAATTACAACACACACATTTACCACTGGCTTACCTTTTTTCCTTACATTTTTGATACTGTAGATTTAACAATTCCTGTAAATCTCCTGCTCAAGGAACAAGGACCAGTAAGGGTGTTAAATGGACTACCTGGAAGTAGAGATGGTAGTCCACAAAAAGAGCAAATCTATTCTTCTATGCAGTCTTCTGGTACTTTGCAGTTATCGTTATCCTTGTTATCTGTTGGGGGTTCTGTTCTCACTTACAACTGTGGATAACGAACTGTGGATAACGAAACTGTGGGTAATGAGAACTTGAGTGAATGGGAATTGGGGTTAGGTTCCTGGAGGTCAAGAAAAGGCATAAAAAGTGGGGAGGAGACAGAGATACGAGAAAGGAAGTAACATAATAGATAATAAAACAAATAATAAATAACTTTATTTGTTAGCTGCCCCATAACAAATTGTTCTCGGGGTGGCTTACAACACATTAAAACATGAGATAAAAACACACATTAAATCATCACAGACAACAAAAAGTGAGGGGTAAATTTAAAACATTTACATTTACAATAAAAAAATTAAAAGCATTTTTTTTAAAAAAAATCCGTTACAATCAGATCAAAAATTTAAAATAAATAAATTTTAAATTTTAAAGGCCTGAGTGAACAGAAAGGTCTTTAACTGGCATCTAAAAGGACAAACTGATGAAGCCAGGTGAACCTCACTGGGGAGACTATTCCATAAATGGGGACAACCACCATAAAGGCCCTCTCCCTAGTAGCTACACACCTCACCTCATTTGGCAGGGGCACCCAGAGGAGGGCCTCTGAAGAAGATCTTAATGTCTGGGTTGGGAGATATGGGGCAAGGCGCTCTCTCAGGTAACCCGGTTCCAAGCTATTTAGGGCTTAAATGTTAAAACCAGCACTTTGAATTGGGACGGGAAACAGACTGGGAGCCAGTGCAGCGGATGAAGCACTGGCGTAATATGCTCAAAAAGTCCAGTCCCAGGTAATAATCTTGCAATCTTGCTATTTTGTATCAGCTGCAGTTTCTGGACCGTTTCCAAAGTACCATGCTGTCCAGATCTCATAGGAACATAGGAAACTGCCATATACTGAGTCAGACCATTGGTCTATCTAGCTCAGTATTGTCTTCACAGACTGGCAGCGGCTTCTCCAAGGTTGCAGGCAGGAATCTCTCTCAGCCCTATCTTGGAGAAGCCAGGGAGGGAACTTGAAACCTGCTCTTCCCAGAGTGGCTTCATCCCCTGAGGGGAATATCTTGCAGTGCTCACACATCAAGTCTCTCCAGTTACCTAGCAATGCCCAACCCCCAATTTCTTCAAAAGATCATGGGAATTTTTTTTTTTTTAAGCAAGAGTAACAAAAGGGCTCCATTCAGCAAAATGAGCCGCAGATAGGCTAATTCTAACTATTTCTAAAACTGCAGATGATGAGGCCGGGTGTACAGAGCCTGACCACAGCTATGGAAAACCATGGGTGATGGGACAGTGGATAACAAAGGCCACCTGTATGTTAGTGCATAGTTAGCCGATATTCTAGTGCAAGGAGGATTTTTGTTTGTGAGGGGCAAGCATCCAAATATCTCAACCAGAAATTTGCTCTTTCAGATGTTGGTAGTAATGCCAAGGGCCATTTAACTGATATTGTTTTGATTGTTTTAATGTTGTTTTTAGAATAATGTGTTTTTTTTAAAGTAAATTGTGGTTTTTAAAATTTCTTGTTTTGTATTTAACTAATGTTTTACCTTTGTTTTTATCTTATTGTAAACCACCCAGAGACATAAGTTTTGGGCGCTATAAAAATACATTCAATAAATAGATAGATAGATAGAATAATGGTGCAGCAGGAAAATGACTGGACTAGCAAGCCAGATGTTGCCAGTTCAAATCCCCACTGGTATGTTTCCTACCTATATCGGGTAGCAGCGATATAGGAAGATGCTGAAAGGCATCCTCTCATACTGCACAGAAGATGGCAATGGTAAACCCCTGCTGTATTCTTCCAAAGACATCCACAGGGCTCTGTGGTTGTGAGGAGTCAACACTGACTCAATGGCACACTTTATTTTAGAAATGCCAAAATGGGTAAAAATATGGGCAACATTTCACTGTATGAAATTTGGATTTTGAAGTCTACTCACATATTCAAACACTGAAGAACTTTTTCAAATTTAGTTTAAATTCTGGTTAGAACCTCAAGATATCTAATCATAGGAACTCAAAAACATAGTAAGCTGCCTTCTACCAAGTCAGACCATTGGTCCATCTAGCTCAGTATTGTCCACACTGACTAGCAGCAGCTTCTCCAAGGTTACAAGCAGGAGTTTCTCTCAGCCCTATTTTGGAGATGCAAGGGAAGTAACTTGGAACCTGTTTGCAAGAGTGGGCCCATTCCGTAAGGGAAATTATCTTACAGTGTTCACATGTACTCTCCCATTCAAATGAAAACCAGGGCAGACCCACTTAGCAAAGGAGAAAATTCATGCTAGCTAGCACAAGACCAGATCTCCTCCCAAGCAACCAATCACCAACCAAACTATCAATAAATCAATGACAATGTATTGTATGTAGCTATGCCAAATACCTCTGGAAAACCCATAATTAGGTTATGAAGGCAAGGGCCCTCCCCCGCTCTTGCCTCCTGCAACCTTATTATTATAATTATCTATATATAGAAAAGGCATACATGGGACTTGCCATATTTGTGGAGACAGTGGCAGTGGGATGCGGCCAACAGGGCTTGGCGCTGGCTTCTTCTGTGGAGAGGAAGAAGGCAGAGAGGGCAGACAGGGATTGGGTGGTAAAAGCTTCTTCCATGGGCCCGCCTGCTGCCCAAATCAGGTGGGCCCATTTTTAGCCCATTTAGGGGCTGTCTGAGCAAGTGCTCAGAAAGCCCTGAAATGCATTTTTAAAAGGCCTGTCCTGTCATTTGGGCAGCAAGAGAGCTCACAGAAGATGCTTTTGCCACCTCCACCACCATCCTGGATAGCGGTGGGGCAGATCAGCTGGAAAACTAGGAAGCAGGAACTGGAGTGCCTTGCCTCACCTGATGGCCCGGCATTCCACCCGCAGGAGAGAAGGAACGAGGAGGATCCCTTCCCTCCAGGCCTAGCATGGTTGTCTTTTTCTCTGTCTCCCACCTGAGAGAAGCAAACAAACAAATAGCACAGGGCTGGTCAGGGGAAGGCCAGGCAAAAGGGGCATTTGCAGCAGGCAATGGGTTGGAGCAGGTTGCCACCTGATCTGATATGTGTTTACTCAGGAGTACGGCCCGCAGAGTTCGACAGAACTGAAACTCTTAAAATCTTAAGATGAGTGCCAGGTGGGGAGAAGAGAGTAAGCTCACTCAAGGAAGCTGAGCTCTGAGTGTGTCTGTGGAGGAGGGGGAGGAGGGGGAGGAGAGAAGGAAGGGGGGATTCAGTAATGAAGTGTGTGTGGGGGGCAACTGAAGGTGGGGGGTAGGGGAGAAGAGAAGTGCATGCAGAAAAATCTGTGCTTTGAGGATGTGAGGAGAAGGAGTGAGTAGGGTGAAGTGGGGAGAGTCAAGAGGAAAATGATGATGTAAGAAGGAGTGAGAAAAGCTCTGACTCTCCCACCCATATTGATGGGAGGGGGACAAAGATGTCAGCATGTATGGGTGGGAGAGAAGCAATGCCATGGGGACAATGAGGGTGTGTAAATGGGGAAAGGCTGGGTGAGAAGCAATGACAGCAGATGGGCTGCGGCAGTGGTGGGGTGGGGAGAAGAGCATCACCATGGGTGTGGGGGGAGGAGGTATACTGTGGAGGGCCAAGTGAGAAGCAAGGACCCCAAGGGGGCGTAGACATCAGGGTAAGGAGAAAGAGGGGTCATTAGCCTGACATCAGGGTAAGGAGAAAGAGGGGAAGAGAGAGGGGAGGAGAGAGGGGGGAGGGAGGGGAAGAGAGAGAAAAAGAAAGAATGAGGGGAGAGTGAAAGAAAGTGAGGAGCAGGAGCAGGAGTGGGGCTCAGGTGAGGGTAGGGAGGTATTTGGGGTAAGGAGGCTGTGGCGGGGGGCAAGGGGAGCAAACAAGTACTAGGGTGCAGATGCTTTGCATGGGTCAAGCTAGTTGTTGTTCTTGTTGTTATTATTAACAATAATATTATTATAATTAATAATATTGTTAATTATATATACCAGCCACTGGAGAGATGCTGTGCTGAGGTTGGATAAACAGTTAACCTCCCTACTGCTAAATGAAAAAGAACCACCACTTTAAATGGTGCCTCTTTACCCAGTTAGCAGGAGTTATGTCTGTAGTCATTGTTGAGAAGAACAGGATAACAGCGCTGTTTTCAACATACAGTTCTTCCGCCTTTAATGGCATTTTCCAAAACTTGTTTGTTACTGATGGTGAGAGGGATGATGTTATCTTATTCCCACAAATTCAGTAATAACACACCTCAACTGTTCACAGTATCTTTAGCTCAGCATGGTTTACAAGAAAGATTTGGAACTAAGGACTGCGTCCCAGGGTCATAGTAATACAGGACACCCTGAAATGCACATTTATTATTCAGTTTAGCATCACTGTCATTTTGTATTTCATACCCTGGAGAGATTTCAAAATGAAATAAAGGCCGACACCAAGCATAAAGTGCTTCAGCACTCAGTGTCATTTTGGAACTACCTAAACAGACAAATGAAATGAAGAACAGCCATTATAGCATGAAGTCATTATCATTTCCCAATCCAACTTCTATTACAAAAAGTCATGTAAGTAGTAGCAGCAGTAAATCCTACATGTTTGACTACACTGACTAATTAGCAAATAATTATGCCATGGCATTTTATCAAATTCACTGGTGCTCCATTAATGTGTATTTGAGATCTAGCAGATAGATCATGAAAGGGTACTGTTATCATTCTTTTCTTTTGAAACACACTTTGGAGTAAATGGTACCATAAAAGCAATTTGGTTTAGACCTTATCAGATATCTCTGTGGTTTTTTTAAAAATTTATTAGCTTTGAACATTGTGGAATAAAAATCAACATCTAATTCCATAGATTATTCTTTAACATTTCTAAAATGTCAAAAAGATATAAACCTCTTCCAAATACATGTCTACAACCTGCAGAAAAGTGTCCAGAAGAATAGTCCTGTGTTCCTTGTCTGTTTTATCTTTACAAGAATGTGGCTGGCTGCACCCCCTCAGCTTGTCTGGGGGACAGGCTCTTTGCCCCAGCCTCATAATGAGGCATGAGGCAAGGCAGGGCCTCCTATTGGCTGGGGGGCCTGCAGGGGTATGCTTAGCATGACCATTGCCTCTGCTGTGCGCCAGCCCCCTTTATTCGGCATTTGAGGAGCGAGGAGAGTGGAGCTCCATGGTTCTCTTGGCCTGTCTGTCCGGGCTTTGGAGGTGGTGGTGGCAGCAATCCGGGCATGGTTGCCGCAGTCGGAATTGGCGGTTGAAGTCTGGCTCAACTGTGGCAGCCCTAGCCTACCGTTAATGGCAAGCCTTCCATTGACCTTACTCAGGATTGACGGGAAGGCTGTTGCGGCACTGATATCGGTGTTTGCAGACTAGAGCAAGCCCCTGTGTTTTGACTGCTTAAGTCGGGCTTTGCCCCTGCTCCTACTTATTACCTTATTACCAGGAGGGTGATAGGGTGCAGGTGCTCCCCCCCCCATGGTGGGGGGTCCCTTGGGGGCAACCTTTTGGAGGGCTCTTCATTGTTTCATCTTCCCCTGCTTACTTGGCAAAGAGGCACCTTTTAATGTGATGATTCTCTTTATTTAGCAGGAGGAGAGTAACTGGCCCTGTCCACCCCCAGCACAGTACCTCCAGTGACTGTTGCTGGTGTCTATTTTATGTTTCTTTTCAGATTGTGAGCCCTTTGGGGACAGGAAGCCATCTTATTTATTTATTATATCTCTGTGTAAACCGCCCTGAGCCATTTTTGGAAGGGTGGTGTAGAAATCGAAATCCAATGAATGAATGAATGAATGAATCTCCTTCCTTATATTAAGTAGCTCTTCTTTGGACTTGCCCTTTTGGAGAGTTTGTTCAAAGGCATTTGATTTATTCCTGTGTGGGTACAGGTACCTGGTTCCATCCCTGGCATCCCCAGGTGGCTGGTTGCACTCCACTGCTTCTTTAGAGAGCCAGTGTGGTGTAGTGGTTAGAGTGCTGGACTAGGACCAGGGAGACCCGAGTTCAAATCCCCATTCAGCCATAAAACTAGATGGGTGACTCTGGGCCAGTCACTTCTTTCTCAGCCTAACCTACTTCACAGGGTTGTTGTGAAAGAGAAACTCAAGTATGTAGTCCTTGGAGGAAGTCCTGAGGTCCTTGGAGGAAGAGTGAGTGTGAGTGTGTGGTGTATTCTTGGGAGTGTGCAATGCATTCTTGGGCTGGGTCATGACCCCGGCCATGCAGATGACCAGTGCACATTTGCAACAGCCTCCAAAATGGCCCACAACAGGCCACACAAGGACTAAAACGGCTCGAACTGGGCCAACTGGAGACTGGAGGGAGGCTGGCAGGGGGAGGGGGAATCAATGGTGATTACCCCCCCCCCCCGGCCATGGCCACAGCCACAACTCCCAGAGGCGGTGAGCTGTTAAAAAGCGTGTGTGTGTGTTTTTTTAAAAAAAACCCTGGATCAGCTTGAATTCGAGTCAAACCAGGGCGTATGTTCGGGGTGGGGGGGATGCCTGTTTCCATTCAAGTCCAGTTTAGACTCAAACCAAGCCAGGCATACTGGTTTCGTGCACACCCCAATTGGGGGGCATGCAATCAGGTGTGGCAGGGTCTAGACTTGCCTGGACAGATAGCTTGGCCTCACTTAGCATCCAGAAGTGCAGCAGTGTTGCATCCAAACATTATCCATACAGCACCCAAACATCATCCATACCATGGCTTGTATTCTGTCGACTGTGTGCTGCCTATGGGCTGCTCGGTTTCGCGTGCAGCTTTGGAATCATTCCATGCTGTAATGGGCTGTGTGTAGAAGGGCTGGTTATCAAACCACTGCACGCTTCTTGATGATTTTTTTGTTTCTTGGTCCACAGGCCTCGGGGCAATGCATACATTTGTTGCTCATATTTCAGGAGCTTTGTTGGCACTTAGCTGTTTCCTTTGCTCAGGGGAAGACTGAGGGCTCGGCTCCTGGGCTAACCTTTTTAAATATTGAGCTTGGCACTGTGGCAAGCTGTTTGAGACTGCCCCTGGACAAGATACTTGTGTTGCATGTGAAGATTCAGGAATGCCTGGCCTTGAAGAAGGTTATCCTTAGCTAGTTGCAAGTTTTGCTGGGGACACCTGAATTTTGCCTGTAGGGTAGTGGCCCTGGGCAGGCCATTTTTGTGATGCCTCTGTGACCCAGTTATGGGCCTGAAGGAGCCCCATCACCAACTTTGGGTATCAGCATCCATAAGGGAGGATCTTGAAGTTTGGGCTAGGTTTTTGGATTACTTTGATTGGGGGGGGGCGCTTTTTGTTGGAGGCTGAACTGGAAGTGCATTTTGATGCTGCAGGTGGCTCAGGCTTTGGGGTTTTCTTTTGTTGGTGTGCTTAGTGGTGGTCTATGCACTGGTTTGGTTGGGGTCTTACCAAGGACCTCACCTTTCTTGAATTTCCACCCATTGTTGTGGCAGACCACATATGGGTGGATTTCTTTGAGAATTCCATTGTTAAATCTTTGGTGTGATAACTAGGCCACTCTGCAGATCATTAATTTCCAAACTTTTAAGGCAGGTAGGGTGACGATGCTTGTTCGGGCCTTTGTTTTGCACTGTTTGTGCCACAATATTTTGTTTGTGGCCAGGCATGTTCTAGGGCTCCAGAATGGTATTGCGGATGTGCTGTCCCATTCACAGGAGGAAAATTTCCACCAGCTGGCCATGGGGGCAAGACAAGAACCAGACAGGATGCCTGCATAGCTGTGGAGCCTTGGTGAATAGAAGCCCAGCAGGCTGATTGGGCATCTCTGCTCCAAGCACCAGAACAGCTTACTGTAGGAAGGTTAGGGCTTTTCAATCCTACAGAGTCCAGGTAGGGTTAGCTGAAATCTAGCCTGCTCTAGTGGATCACTTAATACAATACCTGGTGCATCTTTGATCCACTGGTCTTTCTGCTACTACGCTGGCTGGGCATCTTGTGGCCCTGGCATTTCATTTCAAGGGGCTGGGTCTACTTTGGATTTTAGGGTTCGGAGGATGGTGGAAGGTTGGTCCCATGAATGGCCATTGCAGCCTGATTCTAGGAGGCCCATTACACCAGACATCTGTCCTGGGCCTCCTTCCTTCACTATGTACCTCGCCCTATAAAGCAACCCTTTTTCAAGCTGTGACCCTTTTTGCATTTTGGGGTGCTTTTAGGGCATCTCAGCTCTTTCCAAGGAAGAAGTATGGGCTCATTTCCAGAGTTGCGCAGAGGTCGGACATGCTGTTCTACCATCTGTGTGTGGACATCATGCTGAACTTTTCCAAATTGGACCAGAGGGGTCAGGGTCAAATCATTATGCTCCATAGGGCTGAGGATTCCAACTTGTGCTGTGTTTGGGCTCAGGAACATTTTCTGTAACTGGTAGGGCTCTTTCAGGGGTGCCTGTTTTACCATGAGGATGGAATTGACTTAATATCAATTCTGGTCGGTGATTCAGTGTGCTTTTCTGAGCAAGGGTTGGCCTGTTGGGGTCTTCTTCACAGCACGGCTTGTCTTTTCTGAACAGAATGTCCAGAGTACTGGGCATTGGCATTCTAAGGCTTACAAATGCTATGCATGGTAGTGGAGTTCACTAACTCTGTTTCTTCATCTTGGCAAGTCCTAGTCTTTCAGGTGTAACAGGGTGCTGATCATGGGGCATTTGATTGTGTTTTGGGCTCACAAGAGGGCGAGAAAATCCAATTTTGGGTCACAGCTCAGGCTGAACCACCATGCATCAATCTCATGGGTCAGTATGAGGAGAGTGGTTTTGGAGCAGCTTGTCCCACCAATTTAGGCATTTTTAAGGAGCAATCTGTCTCCAGATGTTCTCTTGCTACACCTGGGAGAGATTTGAAGCACAGTTGAGGGCTGGCCATGTCCCATCAAGCTATTGGTGACCTGGAAGTTGTGTTTGTTGGGTCCCGGGAGTGATCTTGCTTTGTTCTGACTTGTTACAGCACCAGATGTGACAAGGAATCAGTCAGCCAAGTAAAAGTGACAGGGCACATAAGAAGGTAAACAGTTATTTGGGCAGGTTTGTTTCTGCTTTGGTGTGTGTGTCCTCACCCTGACATTGTTTTCACCCACCATGAATTGTTTTGGGCTGACAGGGTGCATTTGTCTCCCTTGGGTTAAGATATTTTCCTGGCTGATTTGAAGGGAAGATTGGCTGCAGTTCCGGTAGGTTGATGGTTCAAGAGAGGGGCTAACTAGGCTAGCCCCTTCTTGTGCAAGGTTCAGTGTGGTTTTTCTATGGGGTAGTGTAGGGTCGATGAGCACCTTCAGACATGTGTATGGCATATGGAGGAGTCCCTGCCAGTCCCTAGAGGCCTTGCAGCTCAGGGAGCGATGGTTTGAGATTTACTCCAACCTGTGGTGGGATAACTGGCCTTAAAGGCTTGGCACCTTGAGGCCAGCGATCCCTAAAGCAGGTGCCTTGAGATTAGGTTGGCTAAGATGGGCAGCACCCACTTATGGGTGGCTGCTACCTGGAGCCAAGGTGTGTTGCCCTATACACTTAGGCTTGACTCATGGCAGCAGCGAGTCTTTAGCTTCCATACTGTATGGAGTGGAGTGCCAATCCTCCTTCTTTAAATTGAATGTCAATCAATAAGGTTCTGGCCTATTTTACTCCATTGAAGTTGTCACGTGTCTTCATTGGGTCTGGGAGCAATGACTTATTTTTTTCATAGTGACAGACACTCCAATTCTAAACACAGAAATCAATCACTATCTATTTCTACCAGGGATGTTCCTTTTATTTTAACTAAAAGAAAAATACAGTTGCTTAACAGATTGCCAGCAGATGGCGCTAAGAATACAACATGAAGTTTTCTGTGTGGATTTCCCATTTTCTTTCCTGTGGTAAATTCCAATGAAGTTAGAATACATTGACATCTGGAAGAACCTTCTTAATGATCTTGGAAATAAAGGATTCTGTGCTGTATTCATTCTTAAATGGAAATAAAGTGAAATTTGATGACATATTTTGTTTATTAAAATTAACCTTTGAGGTCTGTATGATATTCTAGGCAAATTTCTTCCAAAGGTCTCTTCCATGACACACTTCTGAAACAGTTCTGCAGAGAGATGCTTGGGAAAGCTTTTCATGTCATAACTGGTCATCCACATTGCTTTTTCTGAGATGCTAGGATGCATGACTGGGAAGAGTATAGAACTCTGCTTGTGGTTGCTGACAGACCCACACAAGTAATGACTTCTGACATAAAACAGTCAGAATGGTGATTGTTTCCAACATTCTCCCATACAGGCACAATGTCGTTGCCAACTTCGTCCAAGTTCACAAAAGAACTTTAGATATTTCCGTAACATCCTTACTCTAATTGACCTAGCACAGTGTAATTACTCAAAAGGCATCGTTACAGTGCATCATCCCGCTAGAATGATTCTCGAATTGCTGTTGTGTTTGGAGGATGTACTGTAGAGATCCATCAAAAGTGCTGAGGTCTGACAAGGCTCGATGCATTTCCAGCACACCTCCAAATACCCTTGGAACACCTTGGTGGAAATTACAAAGAAGCTGCATAGGAAGGTTGAGTAAAGGCTTATAAAGAGCTTGCACTAAGTTTTTCCTTGGCTTGTCTGGAATTTCTAGAAATGAGTCTCTTCCTCAAGCAAAAAAAGGATGTTAGAGAACAGTACCAGAACAAGAAACACACAGACACAGACACAGACAGACACACACACACACACACACACACACACTGTAGAAGGCAAATATCAAGCTGGATGAGATAGAGAAAGATAGATAAATTCCTCCCTGGGGCAGGTTTCTGAAAGAAGGTCTCACAGCAAATCAAAGAAACAATAGGCTTTGCTATTCTGAATTTCCTTCGAACAAATAATGCTTTTCTAGTTTACACAGGAGCTTAAAAAGCACCTGCTAGTCCACCCTAATATTTACGTTCTGCATTTACTGTATCTTAATTTTAAATTAGCAATAGAGGCACCAGGCACGTAGCTAGGTGAGGGTGGGCTCGTGTTTGCCCCACTCCCCAGGAAACCCTCTTATGCACCAGCCATGCTCCCTGCATGTGATGTCACACACCGTGGGGAGGGGGGCAGGGATGGCCAGCACCTGGAAAGGGAACACATGGCCCTCTAGAGCTCATTTCCTAGGGAGCTTCATTGCTGACTGTGTGATTTCTTCATTCTCTCCATGCAGCTGGCAATGAAGGAAGTCATCTAGGAAATGAGTCTGGCCAGTGCTCAGAGGGAAGGGCAAGGTGCGAGCCAGGCAACTCAGGAGGTGGGCAGCTCATGTTCTTTGAAAACATCTGCCAACTATAGCTCCACCCTCAAAAGACACGTATCACCTCTTTGCTGACAAAATCAGAACAGAGTGAAATGGTCCTGGATGATTTTAGATTAAACACATTTCAGATTAATTTAGGAGATTTTAATGGCTAATTTTAAATTTTGTCCCAATAACTTTTGTTATTATTCCAAATTGTAAGGGGAAATAATGTATAAGTAGGCTTTTATTAATGTTCACTCCTAAAACACCCCACTGTTTTGTTGTTGTAAGTTAGCATGGTATTGTTGAAGCTGAGGAAGATTTTCCCAAAATATTTCGGACTTTATATTGTTCCGTTTCACCAAGAAAGAATGTCATATGCACCAGCTTAAGGCTTGCCTCGTATATTTGTTGGTTGCTTGGTTGGTTTTCTTCCTTTGGCATAATAGTTTCATGAGTTATGCCATCTGGATCTAAACTGAATTCTTTGCATCACCACCAGGCATTTGAAAATGCCTCAAATGACAAAAATCTCCTTTTTATAATCTTTAACATTCTATACATCAGCTTTTTCAATCTAGAATGTTACACTCAATGGAGCAAAACATTGAGTCTAACACACACACACACCCACCCATATATTACATGCACACATTAACACACATATATAAAACCATATATATTACATACACATACCACAAACAATATTTCAATATATGCCCTTGTTTGTCTTTGTTTAATATGACCCCCAATATGTTTTAAACAATTTGAAGGCAATTAATGCATGTTTGAATTGAAAAAACACGGAGAGGGACTAGTTTAATAAGCAGTTTTCTTTATTCAAATATTACCCACAAAATGTCACAGAAACCTTCAAATGAAATGTTATTGTGCATTAGGCAGCAGTTACATTTTACAAGGCAATTTCTAGTTTAACGTTTTAAAAATCACTAAAGGCTGTTATTTGAAATTATATTCAAATAAATGGAAGTTTTTATGAGCTGCTTTCCAATAAAGTTTTACCAAAGGTGCAGAAATAGTGTTTAAATAAATAGTTATTGCATGCAGTTAATGCAGTGCTTATATTTAACATTTTAAATTATACCAAGTTTAATTAAAAACAAAAATATGAACTTAGTTTGTATATATAATGTGAGTGTTTGTGTACACACACAAACACACACACTAAGTGGGGCTCAAAAATCCACACACATAGACACAGATACACACACACCTTAAGTGTGAACCTTACTTCCTTAGTGAAAGGAGAATCAGTATTTTATTTTATTTTATTTTTATTTTATTTCCGTTACATCCATAATGATGAAATGTGCTGTGTACATAGTCCAAGGCATCCTGTATATTAGAAACATTAAAAACAATTGTGGGTCCGTTTTAACATCTAACTGTCCAAATGAGTGGCATATGGCAGCCTCATAATAGCCACCCAGAAGTCCAGCAATGAATAAGCTAATTCACTTCTGTGAACACAGAGTTATGGGAGTTCCCTCTTCACATATTTGAACTGCATACTTGCCAAGTTAGAACATTTTAATTCACATCATCCACATATGCATAGACAATTGGCTTTGTTACTCTTATGAAAAATTCCAGTGAAATGCCCATTGAATATATTTATTTATTTATTTAGTACATTTATATACCTCCCCATGTAAAAGGTCCCTGGGTTCACAAATGAAATTGTGATGTCCATGAAATATTCATTTTCAACTATTAAGCAAGTTGTGGCTTATGGCTACTTGGAATACCAATGGTCAATGGAGTAGGCTTTGGGGTGCTTGTGCTTCTTCTTCTTCTTCTTCTTCTTCTTCTTCTTCTTCTTCTTCTTCTTCTTCTTCTTCTTCTTCTTCTTCTTCTTCTTCTTCTTCTTCTTCTTCTTCTTTTTTTGCCATGGCCTTGGGAGGTACCAGAACAAAATGGTGGTTTAGGAAAGTCACCTCAGCTTTCTATGAATATCTGCTGGTCCCAAACATTGGAGCTATGGTTCCTCATACAAATACAGTCTCCTGGTTTCAGTCCTGGAAGCTCCCAGGCCCTCCTGTCAAAGTACTGTTTCTGATGTTGTTTCAGGGCTTCCTTCCTTTCTCTTATACTGCCATTGTCATTACCCATCAATAGGGCATCAGCTATGGACTGAGGAGCATATCTTCCTGCCCATCAACAACTGTGCTGGGGAGTAGCCATTGTCATGAAGTGTATTGTGGTATGCTGAAAGCTGGTGTAGCAGTCAATGCTGGTATGAGGCACTTTGGGCCACAACAGCAAACATTAAGGTTGTTCATGTGACCTAAATGGGCTGGGCTGAGAGAAGGCAGGATCCTACCTACCTTCCCCTGGCCAATTGGAGCCTCTTCAGGGCTCTACCACTCCGCACCCATATGATTGGTGCAGTGGCAACTCCTGAAGTACGAATGGGAGGAGGAAGTCCTCCTATATTCTACAATGCACTGTGTGAGCAGAGAAGAAGAAGCCTGCAGCAGTGCAGCACTGCTGCTTTCCCTTGCCATGCCTTCCAGTGGACTCTATGGCCGCCACTACAGTACTAGCTACCATTTTAAGAGCCGCAGTGCTCCAGAAAAGCACCAAGTGTGGAAGGATGAGGTCCGTTTCCCTCCTATCTCACTTTGTGCTTGGGTAGCAGATCTAGGCTACCAGAGTCTGGAGCAGCTGGGTCAGGCCACCTCCCCGTGGCCCAGCTGACATGGGATGCTTGGGATAACTACCTTATGGTTCTTTTTAGATTGTGAGCCCTTTGGGGACAGGGATCCATCTTATTTAATTATTATTTCTCTGTGTAAACCGCCCTGAGCCATTTTTGGAAGGGCGGTATAGAAATTGAATGAATGAATGAATGAATGAATGAATGAATAACTCTCTCCTCTCCAAGTAGCTTGTGTCATGAGGATGGGCTCAATATCTTTCCAAAAAGATCTTCCCCAACTAGTTCATTGAGTCCCCAAGTTTATTCATCCTCATTCAGTCCAGGCTCTAAGGGTCCACAATTCCCTACCAGTAAGTTATAGTGCTGCTTCTTTAGCTGAAGAATCTTTATGAGGTCTCAGTGCCATAAACATAGCCTAATAATGACACAGTACAGTACATATAATATATTTTCATTTTACTGTACTCACAATGCCAGTAAGCAGATTGTGGATATGATCTGTACTATAGAAAGCCGCTTTCCCAATATTTCTTTACCTTGGATTACCAGAATTGTTAGTCATGTCACTATTGCTGCTTGTAATAGTTCCAGACAAATATTAAACTCTTTCATAGTGAGATACCTTCACTGCCACAGCAGGCATATGGATCTCCCTTGGGCCCATTTAGTTTGTGATCAGCTTTAAAGGCTGTGTTTTCTTATTGATCTCTTGTCTCAAAATGTCAACAGGTGTAAAGCCTACCTCAAAACATCTCTGTTGTTGAATCCTTCACACTAGTCAAGGGGAGAATTATTTACAAACAATGCACACCCACAAAGACAGGAAGGTGGGAGATCAAATCTTACACAGTGTTTCAAAAAGTGGCTGTGTATTCTTGGGGGCTTATGGTAGTTCAGTAGAAACAATATATGTCAATACCCTGAAACCTAATTGCTGCCAACTTAAATGTCACACTTTTTAAATTTACACAATCCATTAATGGTTTAGGAGAACTATGGGTGTCATCGAGAGATATCCACATGGAAAAGAGGAATGTTTGTGACAATGATCATGCATGGCATTTTTATGTGGATAGAATACTTCAGCTTAGAAGTATTGAATGTGTAACTTCTCTACCAATCAACACAGGATTCCTTCAGTACTCACGTCTATTAGGATCTTATGTTTCTATATTTATATAGAGGGTGATGGGTCTCTTATTCTCCACATGTTTGGGCTTTGATCCAGTCATGGAAGAGGATCACTGCATGAAGGTAATTTAGAGCAGTTATATTCATGCATGTGCACCATCGTATCACTCATCACTTCATAGCTAAGTAACTCACAGGTGAATGTGTTAACTGTCTCCACTGAAAGGCATTCTGCGTTCTTCTCCTGCAAATAAAAGGGGGCGGGCAGCATTGCATGAGGCATGAGGGGAACAGATGCAGGTGTGGGGCATGGCATTGCTGCACAGTCTGGATCATTTGATTTGGCAAATTAGGAATGGTCAGGAAGAGGCTGGTTTAAACCAGTGTGTCTGCCTCTGAAGCTTCTTGCCTTTCCACTGCCTACCCTTTGCGGTATGAGACTAGCTAGTCATCTCTGGGGGCTAAGTAGGAATTAGCTATGGAGATTTGGTGGGAGGACGGTTGACCTATGTGACACTGTATGCAATAGTGGAGCTTAATGACTTTCAGTAGCTTGGTTTTTTAGCCTACTTTCTTTAAGGAAAGTAAGCTTATGAGATCACCCAGCTGTGTGTAGGCGTGTGTGTCCCTATATCAACTTTGCAACAAACCAAATTTTGTATGGTTGTAGGTAAACTATTCTTCATTGGCATCTTTTGTGATGATTTCATCCACTCCAATTCAAGATGGCGGGCATGTTAATGTTTGGCCCAAGTGGGCTAACTTGTGAACTGCCTATCTAATTTGAACCAAATTTGCTACAGCTGTAGTGACACCTCCATGGTGTAGTTTGTAATAATGTCATCCACTCCAATTCAAGATGGCTGATATGTGACTATTTAAGGCACAAGCGGGTTAACTTGTGGTGCCTGTTTGAACTAAATCTGGTACAGTTGTAGTGAGTGACACCTAGAAACATCTCAATAGCATAGTTTGTGATGATGTCAAGCACACCAATTCAAGATGGTGGGCATGTGAATGTTTCAGGCAGAAGTTGGTAATTGTCATTTAAGATTATTGTGAAAGGAAAGTAGGCAGATTAGTTCTTACCAGAACTTCTTGTTTTATTGCTGATATTGTTACTGTCATGGCTCAGACTTCTGACTCAGAAGAGTCAGAGCAGGAACAGAAGGATTCACCTGCTAGTGAGGGCTCAGAGGCACAGTAACAGGAGTTGGCAGGGAGACCAGACTCTGGAGCTGAGGATTCGCAACAGCTGCCAGACATGATTTCTGATGGGGAGGAGCCTGGGATTTCACCTGTCTTTAGAAGATGGCTCAAGAGGGAGGCTCAGTGGAAGTCATGCAGGCGCAGGGGATCACTAGAGAGGAAGCCGAAGTGCTGACTCAGGGAAGCCTGATTGGCTGCTGGTTCTCTTGAGCCATATATATTTGGTAGTCTCTCAATTGTTCAGGTGCTGTTTGCAACTTTTGCTGGTCTGCGGAAAGTGTGCTATTGAATTCCAAAACTTTGTCCGAGTTCCAGTTTGCCTTGTTTATGCTTTCCTGCTTTGTTCTATTAATTCCTTGCTTCTGTTGTCCTTCGCTATTTTCATTCCTTGCTCTGTGTTTTCTGTTCACTTATTACTCAGTTATTGTTAGAGGGGGGTACCTAGTTCAGTTCAGGGGACTTAATTCATTTACTGTTTTTGCTTTCTGAGCCTTTTATTTTTCACTCGTGCAGTTCCGCTGCCACTTTCTGTTAACTCACCGGGGAGTGCTGAAGGGGATTGTAAATCCTGTTGGGTTAGCCGAGCTAACAGATTTACGACAGTTACACAGGTCACAACTAACAAATTAAAGTGCAGATTAAGGGCTACAATTAAGTTAGGGACTTTGTTGAACACCCCAAGGCAACACATAGATGGTGAAGAAGGTTTTCCCCAGATCAGACTTTATCAGTTTAGGGAGATTAGGGGTGGGGACTCCCCTTGAGGATTATAGGATTATATCATCTACTCAGAGCTACTCATCTCAAGGACCAGTGACTCTTCATGAAACTTGACTGATCCATGGCTCTCAGCTACGATGGGGTTACCTGATGTTGGCATGAGGAGGTTGGTAAGTATCTCACCGCTCTCAGCCCATATGAATTAGATATCCACACTAGGGGCTCTGTGTGTGTGTGTATGTGTGTGTGTGTGTGTGTGCCTGTTTAAATACTTGTGAACTATCATCAGCTTCCTGCTTTCCTTTTTGCCAGTTGGTCAAACTGTATTCCTTTCTATTTCAGTATCTTGAAACTCATCTGAAACTTTTATCCAAGTGCGGTTATAACTGAATTCACACCAGATGTTGTAAACATTCTACATATCATGAATTTTCAATAGCTTATTATGCATACAAGTCATCACTTGAAACTGTAGATTTGGACCAAGCCTGACAGCTACCTTCAATAGCCAAGAATGTTTCTAGGTGTGTTTAGGCAAGAAAAAAACGTTAGTTTAACATCAATATTTGAAAAAGAATGTAATGGTGTTTGCACTACACATTATCAATAATTGTATATCTTTCAACAGAAAAAATATATATAATAAAACCAGAAGAAGAAGAAAACGAACCCGAAACTTTTAGCACTCATAGCTCTGATTAATTCTAGGCTCATTTAACAATATTCTGATATGTGAAATGCATCTCATCAAGAACCCATAAGGCTATCTAATAAATCAGACTAAGAAGGTCATACAAACACTATGATTAATAGTGTAATGACACACACATATTTTAATTAAAAAAATGGAAATATCCCCTTTCCATAATAGTTTAAAAAGTTCACTTAATTAAGCATAGTTGGTGATTAGCTAATTAATTTCATGATAACTTTCATTATGTGACTATACAGCAGTCAGTGCTTTATTCAAAGAACTTTAACATTGGCCTTTCTTATCCACATTTCTCCAGCTGGATGTGAGTACTCCTTTTGGCTTCCTGAAGATATTTTCATTTTAGAGACTCAGTCATGTCAATGTATTGTCATATGCTAAGAAAATTTAAAATATCATCAAAGCTTTTCATAAGGAAGAAAACACTACAAACAACTGCCAAATTAGCACCCAGGTTTGCCAACATTAGATCCACTGAACATTAAGTGACTATGCCATGGCTGCAACTACAACTGCAATTAGGCTGCTTATTTCTCATTGATTTAAATAGTAATTAAGAGTCTAACTCCACCCTGGACTACAGCAAAGCCTTGTTTAACTTATTATTATAAAAAAAGTGAAAGGCCATGGAAATATTATGGAGAGAGGATTGCATGATAATTTATTTTCCACAAGAACACATACAATTTATAATTGCTCAGTGAAACACAGAGGCAGTGGCGCACCTAGGTAATTTTGGAGCCCAGACCTGAAGAGTTTTGGAGCCCCCACCCCACTGCCTTAGCCCCACCACCACCACCATGAGCCCCCACCTTAATTTTTAATAAAAAACAATAATTAAAAAGATGAGACTAGAAGTGTGACCACTGTAAGATATTCCCATCTGGAGCCTCTCTGGGAAGAGGAGAAGGTTTCAAGTTCCCTCCCTAGCTTCTCCAAGATAGGGCTGAGAGAGATTCCTGCCTGCAACCTTGGAGAAGCTGCTGCCAGTCTGTGTAGACAACACAGAGCTAGATGGACCAATGGTCTGATTCAGTAGATGGCAGCTTCCTATGTTCCTAAAAGAAAGACTGCATTTGTAAATGTCCCGGGGGCCTCCCCAGAAACCTGCCACTACCCCACCACTGCCCTGCCGTGCCTATCTTTGCCATTTTCTTTATACTTTAAAATTCTTTAGTTCTTTGCCGGGGGTGGGGGATGAGCTTTGGGAAGAACCGACAGCGGCAGGAGACATGAGGGCAGCACGCAGCAGGCAGCAGCTGAGCGGGTGGGCGTGTGGGCTCATTGTCTCTCTTGTTTCAAGTCACTCTGCTAGCATCTGCTAGGCCGCTAGGGCTGGTCAGCTGCATCTCGTGCCCCTCCTGGTTGAGGAAGCTGGGCAGAGCACTCTTCAAAGGAAGGAAGGCCAGGCCTGGGAACGGGGAGGGAGAGCACAGGACTCCGAGCAACCAAGCCAACTGAGGAGGGGTCCTCAACAGCAGTAACCAGAGATTGAGCACTCCTGGCCTGGCTCCATCTTGCAGCTCCTCCTCAACAATCTCAGATATCTGCAGGGTGCCTTCTGGGACTGGCCATGACTGACTGACTGAAAAGAGGAGAGCTGGTCTTGTGGTAGCAAGCATGACTTGTCCCCTTAGCTAAGCAGGGTCTGCCCTGGCTGCATATGAAAGAGAGACTAGAAGTGTGAGCACTGTAAGATATTCCCCTCAGGGGATGGAGCCGCTCTGGGAAGAGCAGAAGGTTTCAAGTTCCCTCCCTGGCATCTCCAAGATAGGGCTGAGAGAGACTCCTGCCTGCAACCTTGGAGAAGCCGCTGCCAGTCTGTTTAGACAATGCTGAACTAGATGGACCAATGGTCTGACTCGATATATGGCAGTTTCCTTTGTTCCTATTCCCCCTGTGATGCCACGATCTCCAGCTGCTTGGCTCACCTCCCCACCCCCCGGCAAAGAACGACAGAAAGTATAAACAAAATGGCAAAGATCGGCACGGCAGGCATGGGGTGGCGTCAGGTTTCTGGGGAGGGCCCCCAGGACATTTGGACACACACACCCTGAGACAGGAGGCCATGGACCAGCACCCCAAGTTCTGGGAGAGACATTACCTCTGCACAGAGGTAAACAACATGTAATGTGTAGCACCTGAATAGTTAAAGTGAGATAATGAAATCCAAACCATCTGTCCAATCTGTCTGAAATATGGCATGGAGTAGTTAAGTAAAAGGTGACACTATGGGAAACTTCATGTGATCAGCAGCATGTAAGGAAAGCAAGGGAATGTTGGGGGTATGTTCTCCCAACAGGCATGCCATGCATTTGTGAACTCAGTCAGGTCTGGTTCCCCAGCCCTCGACCTGACATCCTCCTGAGATTCTCCTGACCTCTGCAACCAATATTTGAGGTTGGGCAGAGAATCTTGGGAAATGTCAGCGGAGATCTTAGGAGCCAGACTTGCATAACATGCACAACAGGAGTGTGTGTGCCCAATTACAGGTCATGTGGTGCCACCCTACCTCTCCAAATTTTGCACAGTTCTATTGAGAAATTGTTGAACTACAGTCATCCCTTGCCAAATGTGAGGGTTACATTCCAGCAAAAACCCACAGTTGACATATTCTTGGTTGGAGAGAATGAAAAACAGGTGGTTAGAGGAACTAGAGAGAATGAAAAATAGGGTGTTAGAGGAACTGTGACTGCTAAAACACCTACAAATCAAGGAAAAATGCTCAAAAAAAAAGCGCCAAAAATCACCCAAACTCCCTAAATATCACCAGGAGTAATCAAGAATCAGCAAGAGTTACCAAGAGACAAAAAGAGGAATGAGCAGATTGAAACTCAGGAACTCTTTTGAACCCCTCAAAATCACTCAAATGCCCTTTATAATCACTCACACACACACACACACACACGCACACACACCACCACCACCATCACCACCACAACAGAACACAAGAAATCTCATTGACAAGCTTTTCCTACCTAACGGCCATGCAGAGGGTTATGATGCTGAGGGGGAGCAGTAGGAGGGATGTGGTGGGGTGGGGTGGGGTGAAATCAGGGGGAAGGGTGTTGTGGGTGGGGTGGGATAGGATGGCTCGGGAGGATTTTTATGGGGAAAAGGGGGTACCAGCCCCCAGCACATGCAGGATCCCCCATGCAGGCAGCACACAGTAGAAACACAGCAGTAAAAGCAATCATTACAGCCCCCAGAACATATCTCCCAAGTTCCCCCCCAATACATTCTGCACTGTGCAGAGTCTGCTTCTCTCTCACCTCCACCTCTCTCTATCTCTCCTTCCTCTGCTCTTCAACTTCCATTTCTCTCCTCCATGTATCTCTGTCTTTCCTCCTCTCCCCTCCAATGTCTCTCTCACTCCTCCATCTTTCCCTCCTCCCTTTCCCTACTCTCTCACCCACAAAAATTGTACCCCTTGCAAGTGAAATCCTATGAGAATCATGCATCCTCAAGTCGTGGTTGATGAGACTGGTAGCAATTTCCCAGCCGCGGATACTCAAAACTGCAGTTAGGAAAACCGTGGCTGGCAAGGGATGACTGTATGTCCGTTTGCCTATTGACCTCAAATATGTTGAATTCTCTTGAGGGCAAATATTCAGTCAAGGGTAGTTTTCCTTCCTTTTCTTGCGCCTTTAATTGTGCCCAAAATTCAGGTCCCTAGTGGAGTGTGTGTCTGTATTTATGTTTGTGTTAAAAATCTGTTCAGTGTTTCTCATGTTTTTAGCCCTTAAAATCCCCATTATAACAGATGATTATTTATCTAAGGACACATACCACAGCACAAGGCAGAAGCAAGAACTGATGTTTATATGACAGAATGTTTCCCCTAAAAAAAAAAATTGGTGGTTGTTTTCCCAGACAATTGTGGAGAAGGCAGCCTGTGCTGTACATTCTATCGGTTTTATTGGTCATAAAATCCAAACAATTTATTTCATTTTATTGGTCATAAAATCCAAACAATTTATTCACCCCACCTGAAATGGTTTGGAATATCTATGTTACCCCACCATTCTCCTCTCTAATAGGGATTCCCAGATGTTGTTGACCACAACTCCCAGAATCCCCAGCTGCAATGGATTTTGCTTGGGGATTATGGGAGCTGTAGTCAACAACATCTGGGAGTCCCTCTTAGAAGGAACACTGGACCACGCCTCCTCAAATTTGCTGCAGATGCATTGAGACATGACCAAGATACCACAGTTTGAAAACATACTCTCATGAAGCAAAAAAGAGCTCTTTTAAAATACCAAGTATTTGCATAATGATGATCCATTATATTTGTGCTTATATTACTTTCGTGTGAATACTTCATACTTTAAAAATGTGTTTTTAGCTTTGGGGATACATTTTCAAACATTCAACAGGTGCAGTATCTACAATCTCTTGCTACAGATTCCCCTGATGGATTTCTGTCTGGTGTATTTTGACATTGTTCAAAGCACCCCATAAATGGGCTGCTAAGCAAATGTGCCATCAAGACCATACAGTGTGTCTGTGGTATTCAAATAACCTATACTGGATTCTAGAGGCACTTTTAGCACAAGTGTGTGCTCCAGGGTGACACCAATTGCTTGGACCTCAGCCAAAAAATGTTATCAGCAGTTGGAGGAATTGTAGGGAGCTCATCAAATTTTTGATTACTCCCAAGCATCTAAGATGAACTTTATTCAAATCTGAAAAATCATTTATTGATAGCATATATTCAGACAGATTGTTTGATCTAAGATAGTAAATAAACAACTAACTAACTATTCAGATAGAAGATATTCCATGCCATCACCATTTATTTTACCAGATATATCTTTGGAACTCAGTGACATTGTATAGAGTAATAAGATTTCTCTTGACCATGATCATGAATAAAGTAAAAGGGAACACTGGGCAACAATGGCTGTAGCAGCCAAGTACCCCAATTACAGCTAAGCACAATAAAGAGCTGATATAGCATTGTAACTCTAGACCAGGCCTGCTCAATATAGCCCCCGCCAGCTGTTTTTGGACTACAGCTCCCATAATCCCCAGACACAGTAGCCAATAGCCAGGGATTATGAAAGTTGTAGGCTAACATCTGCAGGAGGGCCAAAGTTGAGCAGGCCTGCTCTAGACCTGTGTCGGATGTGTGTGTGTCGGATGTATATCTATCTATGGGCCTTGAAGATAGATAGATATCTATGGGCCTTGTGTGTGTCGGATGTATATCTATCTATGGGCCTTGAAGCAGTGCAACTTTTTATATACTTTAGGTTTTTTTAAGTGTTAAGGGGAAAAAAATCTACATTCTACAGGGGGAAATGGTGCACTCACTATACAGGAGACCCTCATTTTTTATGGGTTCTCCTTTCACGGTTCCTGCTATTTGTGGGCAAGTCATAGGGGCCCAGTTTCCTTGTGTGTGGGAGTAAATTGGGGCTATTTTGTGTGTGGGAGTAAATTGGGGCTATTTTCAGCTATTTGCAGTTCCTCGGGCACCTGCAAATAACTTCTGGTGTCATTTCCAGTGGGCTTTCATATTTGGAGGCAACATGGAGCTATTTTGTGACTCTTTCCCACAAAAACAAAATAAAACATAAATCCCACTGAAAATTTCAGGATTTGGGGCTAGGCAGTGGGCACTGATGGAGAGCAAGGTACTATGCTGTATTTGTCTTTTTTCTGCTCCACACACACTTAAGTGTGCTGAGGAACCTAAGCCCCCAAACCCCATAGGCTTAAGGTTTCTTTCTTCACGGTTTCTGTTTTTGCACCTGTGGGCGAGAATGGAACCCCCATGAAAAAACAAGGGCCTCCTGTACATCATTTTTTTTTTTAATCCTAACAATGTTTTTTGTTTTATCCTAACATTTAATTGATAGATTAGATGGAATGATAATGTCAAGCTTAAGAAAACCCAGTGAGTTTCGTTTCTTGTGGGGACTAGAACCCAGCTTTCCCTAGTTTAAAGCCACGACACCATGTTGGCCAGCCAGTGTGGAGTGCTTTGAACTGCACTACTTACACATATGCTCTTAGTCTGCAGTCTGCATGAGCTTCAATTGGCACAGAGTACCTGACAACTGGAAGACACCTTTCCATAAGCCACCTAAGAGAAACCACACAATATCTGTATTCAGAGTGCATAGAGGGACAGAAGATGGAAATTTAGTCTAGCTAGGGAGAAATATATGGAGACAATTCTCACCAGAAATAACCCTGTTTAGCTGTTGTGAATTTAATGAATGTGCGTGGCTGTGAAGAGGCTGTGACTGGAAAAGATGAATAATTTCTCAAAATATTTTTGTCCTTTGTTGCAAACATAGCAAACAAGCTGTGATGCCTGTTATCCTTGATTATCCTCATTGCAAAGAAAACATGAGGATATTCTTTTGTTTTAAAAATTGAAAATATGTTTGTTCTTCTAAAAGACCACAAACAACAGTCACTGTCCCAGGTACTTATCTCTTTATAGATTTATTCATTCGTCCAGTGGTCCTACCCACCGGACTTACCTCCAAGCCTCTGTTGACTCTGGTGGGAGTTGGAGATGCCGGCAGGATGGCTGGTGGTTTGATGCGGGCAGGTTCAAGGAAACCTCCTGCCCCTAGGAGGAGACAGCCAGCCAGCCAGCCCATGAGCCAGCAGATGCCGGCCGAGAAGGAGGTGCTGCTGCCTGATGACATCAGAGGTGTTCCGCCTCCAGAAGGGAGGACCAGGAACTGGGCTGACGAGGGAAGCATGGGCTCAGCTGTGTAAGGGGGATTAACAAGCATAATAAAGAGGGGCAGCTGGCTCAGGGGAGGAGTGTTGGAGCTGCTGGGAATACTCAGGGCTATTTAAGCAAGGACTGGCCAAGGGCAGTTAAGCCAGGAGTCCCAGGCTGCCAGAGAGTGGCAAGGGCGAAGCTGGAAGCCACAAGCCAGCCCAGGAGGAGGTCAAGGGTGACAACTAACCCCCACTCCTGGGCATCTCTGTGGCCTTCGTGCCTAAAGACCCGAGTTGCTGCAGTGGGGGCAGCCCACCCATCTGGACAGTATTGTATTTTAATATTGTGCCATTGGTTAGTTCTGAGCAGTTTACAATAAACAACACAAAGACATAACACCTAATAAAACAATTTTAAAAACCCTACAATGATATAAAACAGTTTGAAACATGTATGAGAAAGAGGGCAGGTTCATATGGCTGCCAGTTGATCCAGAAGTGGGGAAAGCATCGGGAGGTGAGAGTGCATAGTTCTGGAGGGCACAATGTCTGCAGCTGCCCAAGTCTGGTTCCTGAGATTCTCCACCTCACATTCTTCCAGCTTCTGTACCCAAGATTTGGAAGCTGAGTGGAGAATCTCAGGAGAATGTCAGGCAGAGTTCAAGGAAACCAGCATGGGACAGGTTCAGAGATGTCATACCTGCTGGAAGTGCATGCTCTTGCATTCTGACATGTCACCAACATTTCCTCCACTTCCAGACCAGCTGGTGGTTGTGTGAACCCACCCAGAGTCTCATGTACATGTATTTAAATAGGTGGAGGTTGGTCAACGATTTAGACTGTGTTATAGATTAAGCTTGGTGGTCCCAGATTTTACCTGTAAATTCTGATCTAAATTATGCATTCAGATCCATGTTTGGAGTCTAGATGTCAAGCTCTGCTGAAGGACGTATAAAAATCTGCCAGATGCTGCTATTTCTGAGCCTCTAGAATTCCATCATGTCTCACCATGCATACCCAGAGATTTCCTCCTCTATTACTGGGCAATGACATCATTGTACCAGTTCAGCCTGGGAGGTCTATGTTCATATGAGGCTGGGCAGTGACAGGGGAGCAACCTCATTGGAACCCACCAGACTCCAGTTCTTCAGGATCAGTCCACAGCAATTCCACCATAGGGATAATGACAATTTTGCCATCAACTTGCTCCATGGGCATTGTTTGGTGGCACCTTTATGGTTTTCGTATGAGCTGAAGACCTCCATAATGTGTAGGGAATTGTGCACTTTTTCTACACCCCCTCCCAATGTTGCTATAATTAGGGATGTGCATAAACCATTCAATACAGGACTGGTTCACATCAAACCAGGTGGTGTGATCGCAAACCAAACTGGGGCAGGTTCGGTCACTGCAAACTGGTTCTACATGGAGGCGAGGCTCTGGAGAGACAAGAAAGGGTGTTTAAGTCTCTTACCGAGCTTGCTGCTGCTTGCCACTCCCATACCCAGCCAACTCGCCAGCCAGATTGCTCTTCAAACACTGGCCGCCCATGCACCAGCAGCACAGTTCATCTGCATGTCCGCACAACCTCTGCACATCCGCAGAGACCATGCAAATGGCCTCTGTGAATCCACGGAGGCTGGAAATGTGCCACTGCCATGTGGGCAGCCTGTGTTTTAAGAGAAATCTGGCCAGCAATTCGGATGGGGATGGGGATGGCAGGCTGCAGTGAGCAGCAGCAAGCCAGATAAGTGGCCTAACCTTTCTTGCTACTCCCTCACTCCTTTACTTGTAAAGTGAAATCCTCACTGGATTCTCCTTTACAAGTATTACCGCCTGAACCACTGAACCAGTTTGATTGAATGGAGCAGCCTGGCTGGTCAGTTCGACCAAACGGGTTTTGCACGTTCTGGTTTGATTCAATAGATTTGGATTCAAACTGAACTGCATTTTTTGAAATTTTTTTTAAAACAAATTCACCACTAGTTGTGATGTGGAACCATGGCCTTATGCTCCATATCTGGTCAAAAAGGAGGAGATGACAGACTACAAACTTTGTGGTCTAGTGGTGTTCTTTGGTTGGTTGGTTTGCACAAAATATGCACCATATTCTAATGAGGTCAATCTGTACCTAAGAACATTGAAACATAGGAAGCTGCCTTATATCAAATCCATCTAGCTCTGTATTCTCTACACTGACTGGCAGCAGCTTCTCCAAGATTTCAGGCAAGAATCTCCCCCACCCCAATCTGGCAATGCCAGGGATTGAACCTGGGGTCTTCTGTATGCATAGCAGATGCTCTACCACTGAGCTATGGCCTCATCTCCAAAGGTCATGCTGGATGTATGGTTGATGCCGTCAGATGGTTGGTGCTCTTAGCTTTGGCAATGTCAGTTAGCTGTTGTGGGGGGAGGCTTTTCATCTATCACCATCCCCTCTCCACTTACGGAGCATACATAGGTCTCCCATCCAGGTACTGAACACAAAGACTTGCTTAACTTCATCAAGACAAAAAAGTGGTACTCATCCTCTTAAGTATTACTTAAGATGTAGTAGCACCTTTCGTACTCCTAAGCCTAACATTGTGCATGGGAGTTCTACTGTGATCTTCCTTTGGTGATCTTCCTTCTAATATCAGTTTATTATATTCACTCATCATGTTAAACACTAGATGTTCCTGTGAAGTAGTGATTGATTGTCTCTGTTCTGGGAACAAGACTTCTGAAATGTGTTTGGGAGATCTCCCTCTCTTTATTTTGCACAAGCTAAAGTCTAGGAACCCTTTCTCCCAAGCAGTGAGGAAAGGCAAGAGGGCTAGTGGGGAGGAAGCCCTAAAGAGATTACCTCCCCACAAATGACCAAGGGTGTTCTCTTCAGCAGGCGTATTGCCTGCCCAGATGACTACTGGCTGCTGCTGATAGCTTTGAGCGCTGGGATGCCAGGATGCATTGCCCCTCCCCCCGAGCTCCCATAATGCAACATGCAAGTGCACGATGCATTATGGGAATCATCCTCCCCCTTCTCAAAGCTGCCCGGGGTCCACGCAGTCTGCCAACTGTGGCTGCAAGCAGCCATGTCTGGCAGACAATCACAGAAATGGGGTTAGGAGCACACTCGCTCTCCTAACCTTATTTTGGAGGGTGGCTGCCTAGGTGCGTTTGCTGCCTCCACGCCACTGGGATTGGGCCCAATCCCGGCAGTAAACATGCTCTGGCAAAACCCGGCTGGGCTTCCGTAGCCCAGTTTTGCCTGTACATGTGAATAGCTTCTAGGTGTATGTTTTTCCCCCTCTATTGTCTTCCTAGTCTTTGATCCCTCCCCTTCAGTATTATTTTAAAGTGGTTGACTGCAGCCAACCCCTATGTACGAGGATAACAGTTAAATCAAAGAGCTTAAGAAGCAATGTCTAACATCCCAAGTTTGTCTTCTATAGTTGATCAGTCTCTTCCATTTTCTTCATTTTTGGGGTACTGTTTAGAATTAAGCACTAAAAATCTAATTTATAGGAACTGGGCTTTGGAAAGAACAGGACCAATGGTACAGGGAATATTTAATACCCTGCACACAAAGTCCATAACCTGTTTATATTCCAAAATGGTTCAATATTTTTAAACAGTTGCTTTATTTTACAGCAGTCAAAGTAGTTCTCAGACAAACCGCATTTAGATATTTTATGTCTGCAGCATTTAAATTCTCCCAAAGTGAACTGCAAAATACATAGAGCATTTAAATGGGCTTTAGTATAAGACTGTCAGGCTTGAAGGGTGAATTCAAGATTGCCTTCTTGGAGATTAGATTTGGCTGCTATATAATAAAGACTGCAATGAATTCAAGTATCCCCAAACACCCCCAAATTTGAACAGGTGCACTTTATTTGTCTGTGCTCTAGGGGTGACTCTAGAACAACTAATTTGGGGGGGCAACAGGGTGGCAAAGAACATTATTAGAGGATTTTGCTATACATGAAACACTTTTCGAGGTTAGGTAATTAATGTTTTTAGTTTGTTTATGCTTTTAATGAAGCTTGCTTGACATTTTCAAAATTATTCAGAAAATGGGCCAGAATACTGAGCCCTTTCTCATGATCTGTGAGAAAGGGCTTGAAGGGGTGGGAGAGGAACCCTCAAAAGGCTGACCTCTCCCACAGATGAGCTCTGCTGCTTTGCTGAGAGGGCAGATCACCCACCCAGACTATTGCTGGCTGCTGGCTGCTGCCAGCAGCAGGGAGGTTTGGGGGCCAAGAGGTCCTTGGAACTCCCATAATGCATTGCACGGGTGCACAGTGCATTATGGGGATTCCTCTGATGCCAGCCGGGAGCCCCACAGTCTTCCAGCCCTGGCTGCCAACAGCTGGGGCTGGCAGATGATTTTTTTTTTAAATGGGGCCAAGGGAGTGCTTGCTCCTTTAACCTCATTTTAACGCTAAGTTCTGGAGGCAGGTTTGCCTCCGGGAGCCATGTGGCTTGGCTTTCTTGGACCGGTTATGGTTGATTGTCAAAACAGCCTCACTGTCCTTTTCTATTAGGCCAAACTTTCCAGGCTGCTTTTCTAGGCAAAACCATGTGGCAGGAAAGACTGAGGTGGAGAGAGGGGTCACCACCAGGCAACTGAAATCTGCAGAGGAGATGACCCTGCACACATGAAGGCAGTTCATGTGATTCTCTTATTTGAAATCTCAATGCCAATTTTAGTTTTTAGCAAGAGGAAAGTATCTGTGGAAATAAATGTTGAGGTTTCACATATCCCCAGTGGATAATGCCCATCGCTGGTCTTGTGGTAGCAAGGATGAATTGTCCCCTTTGCCAAGCAGGGTCACTCTGGTTTGAATATAAATGGAAGTACTGTAAGATATTCCCTTTAAGGTTGAGACCTCTCTGGGAAGAGCATCTGCATGCTTGCATGCAAAACATCCCAAGTTCCCTCCCTGGTGTCTCCAGGAGAAGATTGAGAGAGACTCCTCCCTGCAGCCTTGAAGAATCTACTGCCAGTTTGTGTAGGCAATACTGATCTAGATGGACCAATGGTCTGACTTGGTAGAAGGCACCTTCCTATGTTCATATGTACTACAGGAAATCTTTCATTTCCCCATTTCTTACTATATATGCACAGTGCATTTTAGTTGATGGAAAAGTCTTCATTTGGCCTTTCTGTCATGAACTGTGAGTTTTACGTTAGCAACCAATGATGGAAGTTATGGTTTCAAATTGAAAACTTGAAAAGTGCCAGAAAAGGCCACTATGTATGTTGTGATTCTAAATACATTTGATGCTGTGCCATTATTTTTAGATAAACTGGCCAGCTTCACAATGTCAAGAGAGTCCTGTTAGAGCTAATTGCCTAACCTCTTATTTTTATTTTTTCTAAATGGACCACAGCACTGGATTTTAATTGGTTGTTATGTATTACAGGTCTACTGTAGCCATAAGGAGAGCTTTTTAATTTAACACGATATATCACAGTGTTGTTCTCTTCATCTCAGTTAGAACATACAATTTTAATAGATGTTGTGTTTCTTTATCCTAAAGGGGGGAAACATTCCTAAAAGGTACCAGTGAAGCAGTGTTATAATTACACAGCTGGTTTGGGAAAGCGTCTCTCTTGCCTCTGCAGAACTGAAGGCACAAATTTCAAAGAAGAAAATTGGCCCCATGTAACTCATCTTGACAATCTCAGCTTACTAACAAATAGGTTTTAGAAGCTAAATGCTACTGAATCCAGTCCCAGATGTGTGTCTTTTTAGTAGACCATTCGTTTAAAAAAGCAAAGGAAAGGAAAGAAAGAGCCTTATGTCCCAAATAAACTACCTCTAAAATTGTCTAGTGAAACTGATGGAAAATCCACAGTACTTAGTCTCTTCAGATGTCACTTAATGTTGCATTTCAGCTTTAATCTGGTCATAGTGAGGTACAAACTTCTTAAAGTCCTCTTTAAGTCTCATGTACCTTTAAGAATTGCTTAAAATTTCACTAAAGGCTGGTTCAGACAATACCGTTACTGCCCATGCAATTAGCAAAGGGACAAACCTCCACATATGTCCTGACATCCTCTTGACATGTTCTTTTCTCATGGGGTGAGGGTATCAGGATGTTGGCCCCCTTAGATGTTCTCCAAATACGCCTTTAAGAACACTCCTGCCCACACAATAAAAAGCTATGCTGGGAGGGCATCAGGATATTGGTGGAGGATAGCCTGTGTCCTCCAGCACATCTCCTTCCTAAAGTGGGTGAGAATAGTATCACCTGAACTGTCCTTAAGTATTGCTTCCCGCCACCCCACCCCCCCCGATCTGCTATGCAGTTGTACAGATTTCCTCAGGAGCTAAACATTGAGTTGGCCAGAAAATCTGAATTTGGCCACAAAATCTGAATCTGACCAATGTAAATGTTAAAATTCTATGATAATTATAATTGTTTGCAGAGACTGTGTGGTAAATTAAATAACATTACACTTATTAATAGGGATGTCCAAAATGTTTTTGCACATCCCTGTTAAGAAGTGTAATGTAATGTAATTTAAAGGAAGTTAGTTTATGTTATTTTATGTAAAGGATGCACTTGTGTGTGCCTGCACCCAATGTCTAATCCAGACACAGGTGCACAGGAGCGCTCTCATTTAGTACCCAGCTAGGCACTAGGAAGTTCAGAAGCCTCTTAGTGTTGGAAACTAAGGAGTAGGGGGGGTGTCAAGGAGTGGCAGTAGAGTTTGCCTGACGGGGAGTCCCACTTGCCTCTCAGTGTTGGATACTAAGCAATGGTGGGGGATGAGGAGTGATGGAGGAGTTTGCATGATAGGCTCCTTGCCCCCAGCCTAGTACCTGGAGTGTGAATACCAAGCAGGTGGGGGGAGGAGTAGCAGCGGAGACAGGCCACACCGTTTCAAGTACCCACACCTTCCTTTTCTTTTGGTAAAAAACTGTAGAACCCTTGGGTTCTTGGTGCAAAGGTATGCTAATTTGCCTGATATGGTTCAGATTGGATTATTATTGAGCAGTCTTCCTGAATATTATGAGCCTATTGCAAATGTATTAGAAGCCAAAGATGATTTGAATTTGGAGTTTGTAATAAACTGCTTGAAAGACTTTAATTTGTGCTGAGGCAACGGGAAGCAATGAAAGTCAAGTGATGAAAATGCTTTTAACGTTTATCAAAAGAACAAACAGTCTTTTGTCTATGGGAGTCCCAGACATATGAAGGCACAAAGTCCTCAGAACAAAGAATTTGCATTAAAAAAAAAAAGGAGTGTGTCACCTAGGCATTCAAAGAAAAATGCATGGAAGCAAGAAGAGAATAAATCTGACAAACATAAAACATGTGTTGCTAATAGAGAAAAGAATCTAAGAGCTGTCTCAACAAAATGTAATGCTGGAATTTGTATTGATTCAGGCAAAACCAGCAATTTAATTAAAGAAATAGAAAGATTTATTAAGTTTGATACAAATTATAACATTCCAACTTTTTTAGTGGATGGGAAGCAGATGTTTGCTGAAGGCAGAGATTCTGTAAGGCTACACTGCAAACTGCAAAAAGGAGAAACAGTGAAACTGACTGTTGAGGATGCATTGTTTGTACAAAAACACATTGTTTGTTCAACACATTTGAATCCAGTCTGATGTCAGTTAAATATACTACAAAGAAAGGTTTTGAGGTGAAATTCAAAGTAAAACACTGTTTTATCACAGATAAAGGTGAGGAACTTTGCAAGAGTAGCCTACTTGAAGTGGATTGTATAGACGAAGAGGCCAAAATTGAAAAGCAATGTTCACCTTAAAAATGTATGAATTTATGGTATAGAATAATGGGACCCAGAGATCCCAATGCAGTACTTTAACTGGAGAAAGAGGATCTAGCCAGAGCACTCAAGTAGGCACATTTATTTCATCAAGCCTTTGATCAGCGATTAGTTGGTTTTTATTGTTGCTTTTGTTGTTTTAATTTTTTAACTATTTTAATGCTTAGTTTTTATTCTGGTTTTATCATTTATTTTGTAAACTGCCATGAGACATTGGTATGAGACCATTGAAATGTCATAAATAAATAAGATCCAGTGAACACACTAGATTGACTATCCAAAAAAATCTTTGCTTTCCTCGTTGTAACACATGACATTTCCTACCTTAGTATCTGTTCTTTCACCAAAAGTAGATTTGAAAAGCCAGCTTTAGTAGATCACCACCCTTCTATGCTCTGCACGATTTCGTTCTTCTCTTGTTCACTACAAAATCCAGTCATTTAAAAGTAGGACTGATCCAAAGTGCCTCTCCAATTTTCTACACCAAATTTTCAGCTGAATACTATGAGCCAGTTGCTGCAATCTGGAGTGGAGATATGAGGTGAGGAGTTCTCTATACTTTCTCAGCCTATCGCCGCCCCCCGACAAAAAAAAAAAATCCTAGTTGAAATGATCCGTGAGAAGAGCTTCTGTTGGGCTTGTGGGGAGAGGGGACTTAGCCCACATTCCCCATAGATGAGCAGCTGCTTATAGCTGGGCAGCCAAATCGGCCGCCCTCACTGCTCCCAGCACCGTCACGGAGCCTGCAGGGGCTGCAGGGATTGGCAGCTGCACAGCTCCTGGGAGTCCCAGGATGCCCTGTGCAAGTGCGCAGGGCATCCTGGAGAGACCCCTGAGCCTCGAAGGCTGCTTGCATCCTCCCGGTTGGGGGTCTACTCATGTGTCGCCACATGCCACGGCAACACACAAGCAAAAAAAATGAGGTTAACGGAGGTTAACCTCATTTAAGGGGAGGGAGAATTAGGCGGCTAGCTGCCTTGGGAGCACCAGGCTCACCTGCAAGCCCAGTGGTTCCCACGATCCCTGGAAAGTGGGAACTAAGAGGGCTAAGCTCCCTTAGCCTACTTTCCAGTGATTGTGGGAATAGCCTCAAAGTATCCTAGTGGCAACGATCATGTGTGGAGAAGTGAGAGTGTGTCTCTCTGGCCCCGCTCCGTAGCATGCCATTCCCTACCCAGCATAGTCACATGGAACCAGAATATCCAAACCAGTCCCTAATTCCATAGTTTGCAGTTTAAATTGTCCGGTCTGGCCCTCTGTCAGGACTAGGGCTGATTCAAATGGGCCCCATTCTGCGGTAGCAACACTGGGAGTGGCATTTGACATAATTTATTTACTTCACTCTGAAGGCACTCTGAAGGCACTAGCAGTTCACAACCATAAATACAATGACAACACAATAAAACAATTAAAACAATGAGTTAAAACAATTTAGGACATTCAAAGATTACTAAAAGCCAGGCTAAAAAAGAAAAAAAAGGGTCTTAAGAACTCTTTTAAAGGCTGACAAAGACGTTAAGTGCATTCCACAGCCCAAGAGCGACTACAGCGAAGGCCTGCTCCCCAGTTGCCACCAGATGAGCTGGCAGCATCTGGAGACGGACCTCTCTTGATGACCTTGATGTGCGGTGGGGATAATGCAGAAGAAGCTGTCCTCCCAGGTTTAAAGAGGTAATCATGTAAAATTCTTAGTTTTGCAGGAAGCACTTACCTCAGGTGCTCTTTTTCTTTTCTTTTTTTAAAACTATTTTATTCTGCAATTATATTACCATTTTTGGATTTTACACTGTGCCTTTGTAGGTGGCATCAGAAGCAGCACTGGAAGTACAAATCTATATCTGGATGCCTTCCCCCCACTGTAGTTCTATCAGAATGATGCTACATCAGGGCATCAACTTTGGCCATCCAGCTGTAGTTGGTCTACACCGGGGATTCTCAACGTTGGGTCCCCAGATGTTAATGGACTTCAACTCCCATAATCCCCAGCCCCAGTGGCCTTTGGCTGGGGATTATGGGAGTTGAAGTCCAATAACTTTTGGGGACCCAACGTTGGGAATCCCTGGTCTACACAGCTCTCATCATCTGCAACTACAGTGGTCAATAGTCAGGATTATGGAAGTTATAGTCCAACGACAGCTGGAGGGTCAGAGTTGTACAGCCCTGTACTACATCATGATCTAGATTATTACCAGGGCATTCTGGGACTAAAAATGGCAGCTAAATGAAGCTGTCTGTCAGGAAGATGTTTAGCACTTCTAGTGTTGTGTCTGCTGCTGCTTGCAAACAGTTATGCACAGCATAAACTGAAAATAAAGAAATAAAAAAGAATAACACCCACTTTTGCCCTCATCAAACAGCAATAAACATCAAACAGCCTCTCTTAACATTTTAGAACAATGTTTCAAATACCTTGTGTACCCCTGAAATTTCTCTAGGGTTTTCCCCCCTCTTGAGCTTTTGAACTTCATCAAAATTATGTCTAGGAGAATTTTTGGTTCAGTTGTACTCTAAAGGCAGCCATGAAACAGCCTTCATCCTCTGTTCAGAAGACAGGCAAGAAAGAATCACTCCTGAGATGAGCTGCTGAAGTGCTACACGGTGTTTGCTTTTCTGGATCATTTCACTTAAATAAAACTTTAAGCTGGTTATTTAGTTCTTTAAGTGAGTCTCAAAGAGAGATTATTCTGGCAGGTGGTCCACTTTGCCAGCATGCCTGATTGGTGCAGTAAACCCACTCACTTTTACTCTTGGATGCGTTTCCCTTTCCCTTCCATCAATGATAGTTCTGTTTAATATAAAACTGCTATGTCTGCTCATATAGTCCAAAGTCAAGCCAGTTCGGGATGTCCAACAACTGTGTTCTCCATGTTTGTGACAACATAAACTAACATATATATTAAGTTACCATTTTAAAAAAAAGAATCTGCCTTATATTGAGTCAAACCTTTGGTCCATCTAGTTCAGTATAATCTACACTGACTGTCAGTGGCCCTCCAAGGTTTCTGGCAGGGGTTTCTCCCAGCCCTACCTGGAGATGCCATGAATTGAAGCTTGGACCTTTTGCATGAAAAGCAGATGCTCTGCCACTGAGCTACGACTCCATCCCAAAGTTGTATAGGAAGCTGCCTTGCACCAAGTCAGATGATTGATCCATCTAGCTTAGTATTGTCTATACTGACAGGCAGCAACTCTCCAGGGTTTCAGAGAGGTATTTCTAAGGGGACCTTCTCCATGCAAAGCATGTGCTCTACCACTAAAGCTCTGCTCTGCTCCATTTCTTGAAATCTTAGAAATTATGAGCACAAACCGGTGTGGTCGTGCATCACTTTACACTTATATTGAAACATGTGTCATTTTGTCGCTCACTCACCCAGTTTGGGAAGATTCCTTTGGAGCTTCACTACCCCCTTGGATTTCACTACCCTAAATAGTTTTGCAAATTTTGTCTCATTGCTTACCCCAATTTCTAGATCACTTGTGAATAAATTAAAAGGCACTGCTCCACAGATCCCTGGGGGAACCCCACTTCTTACATCTCTCCATTGTGAAAATTGTCCATGTATTCCTAACCTCCATTTCCTGCCCTTCAACCAATACTAATCCATGAATGAAACTGTCCCCACTAAGTGTGTCTTTCTTGAGTTCCATCAAAGACCCAAGAGCCTTGATCAGACTACCTTGTCAATAGGTTTTCTTGCTTAATCTTGAGTGCCACTCAGGACCTGGTGCAAGATGTTAGGAAGGGGAAAGGTCTTCATCCCTTTAGGTTTGCACTGAGTTTTGCTGCTGAAAGCTCAGGTATGAAGGGGCATTGTGTCATCCAGATAGATTTTGTCACTGTGTCCTGCAGTCTGTTCAAACTGGAATTAAAGCTAGGCAGCTCCTCCCTCTCTCCTACTCTATTGGCTGCCATGGCTTTCCTTGATGCAAAGGAGGAGCAGTTGCTCCCCCTTTGCAGGCTCCCAGACCTCAGATCGCAATAGTCTTGGAGCGTGCCAGAGGAATGGAGGCAAACTGTGGATCCCTTGGAACCGTGATTTGGCATTATTTCTGGAGGCAGCCAGTGAGTAGTTACTGCCTTGGCAAGAAAAATGATATGGCTGAGGAATACAGCTGCTGTGCTGTTTCCCCGTACAGAGAAACTTTTTTTTTTTAAAGGCATATATATTAATAGCTCCTTACGAAATTAGACCCCAAAAGAGCCTCAACCTTATGCAAAATGGATGATAATTTCCAGACTAATAATCTGGCAACACTGATGATCTGTCTGTTCCCTTAGCATACAACTCAGATGTTGGAAGAGTGCTGGGGCCCCTTCCTCTGCTGGTGAGTCTGAAGCAGCTAGAAGACTTCAGGCAGCCCAATTGGTAGACAGGGCCAGGGAGAAGCAATGGCAGACACTGGTAGGGGAAGGGGTGGAGGAGCATTTACCAGTCTGAGAAAGGCCTCAGGAGGCCTACCAGTAGTAAGCCACCTTGAGGTGGGGGAGCAAAAGAAACACGAGGAGGTGGGGTCTTGTATGACCATAAAAGTAGAGCAGACTGAGCTGGTCTTGTGGTAGCAAGCATAACTTGTCCCCTTAAGCTAAGCAGGGTCCACCCTGGTTGCACATGAATGGGGGACTTGATGTGTATTGTAAGCATTGTAAGCATTTTCCCCTTAGGGGATAGAGCCGCTCTGTGAAGAGCAGAAGGTCCAAAGTTCCCTCCTTAGCATCTCCAAGATAGGGCTGAGAGAGCTTCCTGCCTGCAACCTTGGAGAAGCTGCTGCCAGTCTGGGTAGACAATACTGAGCTAGATGGACCAACGGTCTAACTCAGTATATGGCAGCTTCCTATGTTCCTATGTTCCAAGAATGAGGGTAGGAGATTAAGGATGAGGATGAGAGCAGCTCATGGCTACCTAGAGACCAAAGGATGTCAGGGGGGATTATGGCTCAGAAAGAGTTGGGCAGAGAGGAGGATTACTGTCAAAATAACCGTCCCTCCCTCCCTCTGCAGGGGAAAACAACCTACACCAGGTTGAGAGCCTTGTTGCAGCTTTCTCTCTTGAGTGCGAACATCAAAACATGAATGACCTTGGTCATTGTACACTGTTCTTTTTAAAGACCTAAACCATGTCTAGCATTATGGTAAGTATGAACTTTCATATTTCAGATTTTTGTAATATAAACAAGAACCATGTGGGCTAGATAATATCCTTCCTGCAAATGCAAATACCATATCCTTTGTTGATGTCTTCTCTGCCTTGCCAAAAGAGGCTCATAACATTCTTTTTTAAATGGTTGTACTGCTATTTTGCCTCCTCTGAACATAAAGAGATATTTATTGCTCAATTTTATTACTATCTAGAAAAATCTAGTCTCTTTAGCTTTGCCTATTAGCTTTTTATTTACTAGCATCCCTTCAGCACATGTTTATTTGAATATGGGTTGTATAGAGATAGCAGAGTCCTGCATTTGTATGCACTGTATTTGGGCTCTTTATTTTTATCTGAAAACTCAACAGTGCAATAAAATTGGGCAGTATTCCCACATCAATGACAACTGTTACTTTTGTCTGTATCATGCAATTTCATGACACATATTTTTAATATCTTGTTTGACTCTCAACTATAGAATGTTTTTGTTCCTTGCATTAGGGATATGCAAACAGGTTCGACATCGAACGTGTTCAACACTGAATCTGTTCAGTATGACAGTTTGGGGTTGAACCGAACCATCTCCTGTTTGGTCCAACCCCGGACCGAACACCCTCCAACAGTTTGTGTGGTTCACGGGTTTAAAAAAAAGTTCTTTTTCTCCCCATTGACCCCCCCTTTGGGGGAGTTGTTGGAAGCAGTGGAGGGGTCCATGGAGGTTCACCCTCCCACTGCTGGCCGGCTGTTCGGCCCGTTCGGGCCTCCCTCCTCTGGCGTGGTGGCCATTTTGGAGGCTGCCGCTCCTGCACAATTGTCCTCTGTGTGATCCAGACCACACAGAGGACAATTACACAGGTGCGGCGGCCTCCAAAATGGCCACTGCACTGGAGGGGGAAGGCTAGAACAGGCCGAACAGCTGGCTGAAAGGAAGGCCGGCGGGGGGAGGAGGAACATCCGTGGACTGCCCCGCCACCTCCAACAACTTTCCCGAAGTGGGTCAGTATAAAAAAAAAAAGTTCATGAAACCCCCCCCCCCCCCGGTCTGAACTGAACCGGGGGGTTCGAGGGGATGCCGGACCAAACTGACCTGGTCCAGTTCGGGTCCGGTCCAGACTCGAACCAATCTGGACCAGCCGGTTCAGTGCACACCCCTACCTTGCATTGGCTCATTATTCCAAAGCTAATCAGGTTATAGGATAAATGCAAAGGACTTCACACCTTCATGCACACACCACTTCCTTGTTGAAAGGTGCATATTTTATGACTTGCAACTGAAAGTGTGAATTGACTTTATTGAAAAGCATTGTGTTTGAAATGATGGTAAAGAAGGCCAACAAACAAACAAAAAACAACACCCCAAACAATCCTCTGCTCCAATAGAAATCAGGTCTAAGTTTTGCAAACTGAGCTATTTCCCTCCCCAAATTGAAAAGAAAAACTTCAGTTTAGCATACCTTCTGATAAAATTTAGATTACCCCCTCAATTACCTGTCTACAGTGGAACTTCTTCACATTTTATTACTCAGAAAAGGTAGATCCTTAATCCAATTGTCTTGAAACTGGTAGAGATGAAGTGGATAAGAAGCTCTATCATGTGTCCAGTTTTCATCAAAAGTTGTCCAAAAAAAAAAAAAAAAGCCACATACATAACAGTGGGAGGTTGTACACACGACACAGATCACCGCTGGATGATGCAGGAGCCTGCCTCGCTACAAATGATCTCCCTCCTCCTTTGCTCTGTCACTCACAATGGCACACAAGTGGTGCCACCGCAAGCATCAGAGCAGGGAGACCGAGGAGCAGCCAGAGGCATGGTGCATTGAAGGAGCCTTCCTCAGCTGGGTGCTCTTGCCACCCAGCTTGCTGTATGCTCGGGCTGCGTGCAGCCTGAGCATACACGTGACACCGTCATTGCGGTTAAGGGTGCACTTATGCTTTTAATCCTGGCTAAAGGCTGGGGCAAAAAGTAGGGTTAGGCAGCACTGCGCTCCACAAGAGCAGCCTAACCCAGGCTGGGCGGCCCTAGCCTTGGTTAAGCTGCTTGTGAGAACAGGTTCTTTAAATTTTCCTTGTGTAAGGAACTAGAAATGCAATCATTTTATGTACTCTTCTTCTTCTTTTTGTGGTTGTCTTTGTTCGTGAAAATTCAACTGCAGAATACATTATATGCTTTTCTGTTTTATTAAAGAGTAATTTCAAAATATGTGCAATCACGATTCTTTCAAGTCACCTTTATAAGTTTCCATTAAACTTGGTGCAGAAACATCAGATGCATGGCAATTTAGGTTGTTCACATTGCTATAACAAACACAGCATGCCTATAACAAACATGTTGGCTATTCACACAATTGCAGAAAATTGGGCTAGCCTCCGCTAGCCTGGTTTTCTGCAGTCATGAGAACCACCGGGCTCGGCTGCAAGCCAGTTGGTTCTTGAGTGGGTAACCCACTCAAGTAGCCCACCCCTTTTTTGTGAGTAGCTGCAGCGCGGCTCCGTGCCACGGCTACTCATGAGGAGACACCCAGAGGGGAAGCGAAAAGCCGCCTCCCAGCTCTGGGGGTCTGGCCAGCATGCCCTGCGTGCTCGCGCAGGGCATGCTGGAGCTTCCGGGGGCCAATCAGCCCCCGCTCCCCATAGCCCCCGCCGGCTCCATCACGGAGCCGGCAATTGTGTGGGCGGCTGATCCAGCAGCCCAGGGCTCCTGTCCTGCTCGTGTGCAGGGAGAGCGGGCTTAGCCCGCTCTCCCTGCTCAGCTCCGCAAACCAGGTCTCACTGATCGTGAGACCCGGCTCATGGTGTCTTAGTTGCCATGTAGAAATGTTATGAGAATCCCACCTCTGCAGCAGGACCCTGGGCAGAAGTCTGACCCCACCATGCATCTGCTGGCTGTGGGAGGAAGGAGAGAGGAATCAAGTGAGGGACAATCGTGTGTTGGCTCTGTTGCTATGGTGACACAGCAAGTACACCTCAGTAATCACCATCATATATATCAAGTAATTCCTGAGTATATCTGTTTCTAATGGGGTGAATGTGGACATGGAGCAGCAAGGCAAAGTCTGGCTATACAGAGGCTAATTTTTAAAAAAGAAGGATAATATACAAAATTCTCTGGAGTGTACTACTGTGATATGAGGTGGAAGTCAATGTGACCATATTAAGTTTGAATTTCCTTCTTGCTAGACTATAGGGCTGTCCTCCAGATCATTACTGAGTAGGTAGCTTCTTCTACCCTAGTTTGGGAGCTTCCCGCACTCCCAATATTTGATTTTGTGCTAGCCAAAAGTCAAGTTGGAGATGGAGTGTTCAGCTTGCTTGTTTGTCAAGCCCTAGCCTACCCAGATTCCACTAGGCAGGTGGGTAAACCCTCCTATGCAGCTGGAGCTTGACAGCTGAACAAGCTCCCTGCCTCTGATTTTAATTTAACACATGATCAAATATCAGGAGCGCAGGCAGATCCCAAACTAGAGTATGAGATAGGGGTGTGCACAAAATTGGGTTGCCCAGTTCGGTTTGAGTGTGCACAAAATTGGGTTGCCCGGTTTGGTTTGAGTGTGAATCAGACTCAAACTGGAGCAGGCATGTTTGGTTTTGTGCACCTCAACCTCCCCCCGGTTCGGGTTCAGGGGAGTTCGCAAGTTTTTTAAAATATCTATTTTTTTACAGAAATAGAACTTGCTGCTACTGCTATGGGGGAGTCTCCGAGGCCACGTGAGGTGTCTTCAGAGGTCTCCCTCCCCCCACTGGCCTCCATTAGCTTTCAAACCTCCTGGTTAGGGCAGTCTTAGGCCTGTTCTGGGCCTCCCCCCATGGAGGTGGCCATTTTGAAGGCTCCTGCACAAGTCCAATGCCCATAGATTTCTGCATTTTCCCCACAATTTATGTGGCTTTGTGGGGCATTTTGCTGCTTGGTGGGGAGCATTGTTGGGCCAAGGAGGACACAAGGAGACCCTGGAGAGCACAGTACAGAAGTTTTTTGTGCTCATTTTTGCCATTTCCACCAAATTTTGCTCTATTTTAACTGTTTGGGGGGCATTTCATGGTTTGGAAGCATTGCTGTGCACATGGAGGGCACAAGAAGACCCTATGGAGTGCTGTGCAGTAGTCCCCCTCCCTTTTCACATTTTTTGGACATTTTTTGCCCTTTTAAATCAATCCAGGAACCTAACCTTCCTTTCCCCATAAGCATAATATTTATTTATTTATTTATTTATTTATTTATTTATTTATTTGACATATTTCTATGTATGTATGTTTATTGTGGTCACAGACCAGATTAACAAACAATAACAATTAATAGCATTGATTAGAAAATTCAAAAATCTCAAAAGTTCACAAAATCACAAACTATTCAAATTACTAATACAGTCTTTATGGAGCTTCGATGCCACAAAACATAACTTTGCCACATTATCTGAAATTACAAGTTCAAAATTGGCCAGCATAATTTCCAAATAAAATTGGTCTATGTGACCAGGATAAATGGCTAAAAGAGGAGCAATAAATTTGGTGCAAGTGTCCTTATAAAACTGGCAATAAAGAATAACATGGGTGATAGACTCTATATCCCCTGAACCACAGGGACAACAGCGCTGATCATAAGGAAGTCGTTTGAATTTACCATCAAGTGCTGCTGAAGGGAGAACATTCAATCACGCAAGGGTCAGAAATCTCCTAAATTTTGGTACCAAACTCTGGTCTAAATATTCAGCCGGTTTATAGTTAAAAGTTTGAGAACCTAAGTAAACATATTTCTATGCTGCCCAAAACTTGCATCTCTGGGCAGTTTACAATGCCTCATTACTTGCGGTTTCGTTACTCGCGGTAGTAGACGAGGAACAGAACCCTACTGGTAACAAGGTTTGCCTGTATGTTGTACTAAAGTAGATAGATAGATAGATAGATAGATATAGTTATAGGAACTCCGGTGTGGTCTATGGTGAAGGTGGGTTTAATTTACCTTCCCCGCAGACAATCTCCTACCCTTCCCTGGGCGGGCGAATCACCCACCCAGATGACTGATGGCTCACCCAGAAGCTCTAAGGGTCGGGGTGCAGGGAAGCACCGTTGTGTGGTGCCCCTCCCCTCCCCTCTCCAAGTATGCTAGCTGTGGCTGAAAGCAGCCATGGCTGACACACGATCAGAAAAACAAGGGTAAGGAAGCACTCACTCCCTTAACCTCATTTTAAATAGGAGGCTACTTAGGCAGGTTTGCTGCCTTGTAGCCACTGGAATCGGGCCCGATCCTGGTGGTTCACATGCACATGCAAAATTGGGCTGGGCTCCCTTAGCCCGGTTTTGCACACGTGTGAATAGCCTCATAGTTCTAATATGGCATCACTTTCTGAACAACTTCGGATTTTGAAAACCTGCTCAGTATCAGCTCCTATAAATAGTCTCATGGTGAGAATTTCTGCAGGCCAGTTTACTTGCGGGATTAGAGTGCAGTTCCATTTCTTTTCACCATTCCCACTAGAAGATAAGCCAGAGGTGTGAAGAACAGCCTCTCCTTCAGTTAGCAGAGCAGGCTATTTTTATTTCCTCCCTTTCTTTCATAGTTCCTTACCTGGATGTTATCCAAGTAATAGTACAAAGGAAAATAAGTGGTAGCATTCAGCCGTGTTGTATAAGAGATGAATAAGTCAAAGGTGGAGAGGCTACTTTAACAAAGCAGAGAGAGAGAGAGGAAAGTAACACCCATCAGAAACAAAAGTATCAGAGGAAAACACCAGCCACTAAGGAGGAAACTGTCCCACACTGTGTGTAGAGACAACACTTCCTGTAATCACTGTGTCAAGGGACAGAAAGAAGAGGCAGTCACTGCTCGCTTGCAGCTACCTCCCTATTCCTCACTGCTGAGTCATCTAGAGAAAAGTGCAACCACTTTCACAGCACAGGGAATCGTATTCAGGTTCTCCTAATGGAAGCAAGAGCAGCAGCTTTGGAGTCCTGCATTCTGATCAAAAACAGTGTCTGACGAAGAGAGCCAAGGTATTACTGTTCAAACAACTGCTCTTGGGCGCATCTGAACAATTATGGGGTGATATGACAGCAACTTCATGGCACAGTGTAGCAGCAGAAAACATATTAAGGGATTACAAAGTTGAAGAAGCACAGGGAGGCAGAAGCAAATTGTCTGGCAAGAATAGTGTCAGCTTCAGCTTAGTGTGTGGCAATAGCAGGCCTTCCTGAATTTGTTATCTGCTGCTTACACCTGTCTCTAGAACAGCATAGTGTACTCGCCAGTACAAAGTCATCATTACCTACCACACAGTGAAAGCTGCTTGGAAATGTATCTTTTTGAGAGAGAGCAAATATACAGCAGGCTCTGCTGTCTATTATTAAGCACCAAATGGTGTGATGATAAGCAAGGATGTCTGGGAGGACATCTCAAGAAAAAGCTTTCATTTATTCTGCATTACTTCACATGTGGGAATTAAGAGGCCTCGAGAAAGGATCCCCTCAGTACATTTCTCCACTGGATACCTCTGGAAAGGTTGAGACATTTCCACCTCCCTCCACCTGCTTGGAATGAGTGGATTTGTGTCTGTATTTGTGTGTATCCACAGGGGTTTTAATCAGCAAAATGAGTGCTACAGAAGCTTATTAGCCTGTAGACTGAACATACAGCATCAGTCAGACAAAAATGTATTACAGGGAAAACCTGTCCCACATCTCCTCCTGTTGGAATATTATTTGCAATTTGCTTCAACAGCCAAAAAGCACAATTGGTTTGAACATGCCCTATCAATGGTGCTTTCAGTTGTTGGTAGATCACCCCCGCATGCCCTGAGGATATTTTATGATGACACTGCTTAAAAGTATGTCTCAGTGGGGAGGGGAAACTAGACCAAGGCCACAAGCCAGATGTCTTGAGAAGTGTAAGTGGGAAATATAGCACTTGGGAGCAAATCGGAACCTTTGGGGTTGAAGTAACACTTTGGCTTGTATACGATGTGCAAGTGCGAAAGTTGTTGACAGCAGAGTATAAAAGATGGATGGCCTGCCAGACGGGGGGGTGGGGTGGCCACACCCAAAAGCCTTTACTAGCAAAGAAATAAAGCTTTGTTTGAAACTTTGATACTGGTGTCTGGTGAAAATACCTAACCAAAAGATGAGCGATACAGGGAGTAGATTTCTCTTCTAACACTCCCAAGGCTCATTCACCACATTTTGGACTCCCCATCCCACATTTGTGGTAAGGTTCCCCTCCACCAATATGGTTAGAAAACTGATGTAGCAACATGATTGTTTGCTTGGCCTATGACAAGCTGAGTTTGCAATTTAGCATGATCCGACAGAAAAGCTTATTAAAGGGTTTGCTGTGTTGCATTCATAAGGAGTTGCTCAGACATCCACTTTCTTACCTCAGTTTTTCTACTGAAGTTACATGGAAACCCAACACAATGGAAAAAATGGCAGTGGGAACCAACCTCAAGATACAGGTATTGCCCTGATTCATTCAGGAAATCAGAAATGACCAAACCCTTTGGTAGATATTTTCAGAAATGGTGAGCACCTAGCATAACTATTGTCTGAAAATGAGGTCATTTACACAATCAAAAATTGTGTTCTACATGGGTTTGGGAGCTGTGTATGCTCCCAATTTTCAGTTGTGTGGAAGCAAGGTAAGAGGAAAACCTGGAGAGAAGTAATTCTTTCTACCTTGTGGAAACAAGGTAGGAGGAAAAGCTACCCAAGTTTCCCTCCTATCCTACTTCCACACAACTGAAAATAGGGAGTACGCACAGCTCCCAAACGTGGGTAGAACACAGTTTTTGGTTGTGTGAATGACCTCCTTGTGTGATTTCAGTAAAACCCTCACAAAACTGGTAGGTCATTAATAAATATGTCATGATCTTACCCAGTGATTTCTATCATTTAGGATTTCTTAGGATGACCCATGACAACAGAATGATGGACCTCAGATTTCTACAAAAGCTAACTGCCTTTCTACTTTGCTGTACATCTTAAAAAACAAACCCCTTCACATCGCTTCAAGGTGATGTTACTGCCCAATGAAACTGAAACTTTTGCAAAGATCCCAAATCGTGGGATTCAAATCTAACTGTCTATATTTTAGTCCAGTCTTTGTTGATTAGTATAAAGGCAAGGCAATAATCTTTATTCATTCATTCAGTGTTTAATTTCTATACCGTTTTTCATTAAAATAATCCCAAAGAGGTTTACAATATAATTAAAACAATGCACAATTAAAATAAGAATTAGAAGTACAAATATTAAATATAAATATAATATATCTATCTAAAAGTTTAAAATGTTCAGCAGCATCATGCCAAATCTAGATGCTTATGCATTTATTTTAACCCATTACACTCTTAAATGTAAAAGTATCCATAAGTGGGATTGCTGAACAAATTTCAGGAGCAATATAATTTGTTAATATGAACCAGCATGATGTGAGAACAAGCATGGTGTAGTGGTTAGAGTGTTGGACTAGAACCATGAGACCTGAGTTCAAATCCCCATTCAATCATGAAACTTACTGGATGACTCTGGGCCAGTCACTTATCTCTCAGCCTAAGCTACCTCACAGGTTTGTTGTGAGGATAAACATAAGCATGTGTACCACTCCGGGCTCCTTGGAGGAATTGTAGGATACAAATATAGAAAATGAAATAAATAAATAAAATTGAAATTACTGCAAGCAAGTTTGAATGGAAAATAAGTGATCTGAGAATGTGTTGCCCGAATTTGTTTAACTCTAGCATGTGTGTTGAATTCTTGACATGTATGTCCCATCCCAAGCAGGGATAAAGCTGTATAAGAGATTTTCTGAGTGTGGTAAATGTGGATGGAGTGATAAATCAGCTGCGATTTCCATAATGCATATTTATCATAGATATATATGGTTTCCCACCTAATTGTGTTGCTTCTCATGAGAACAAACAGATCTAATATCATTTCTGGATTATTTAAAGGTGTTGTACATACTATGAAATTGATAGAGCATGCTACTCAGGCAGAACAAGTGCTTTACAGCTATATCACTGGGATAATTCATTCCATGACACCATAACAGTTAATTTGAATTTACAGCTGATTGTTATTTACCACAAATGCAACTGAAGGGTATACAAATAAAGTCAAGTAGTAAAACCTTCAGTACAATACAGAATTATAAATACCATGCATTTCAGATTCCCTTTTATTTAATACCAACATCCAATAAACATCTATTGTCAACAATAAATGCAGCATTGCAATTTAAGTAAATGCCATTTCCATGGAAATTTAAAGTGCTGGTGCATTTAGGTTGGTCTTGCTTCCCTGTGGAACAAAGCATTTGCAAATACAAGTCTGGTTTAATTTACAGAATCCACACCCTTGCAATGTGATTGGTGTGCAAACTGAAGGAGAAAATCCTAAAGAAGGAGAAATGAGTGTTAGAACATCATATAGAACATCATATAGGTTTTCGATTCTGTTCTTTGCATCTTAGGCTAATTTTGACAATATATTTGTTTATCTTGTTGTTAGGCGATGTTATTTGTCTTCCAAGAGCCAAGATACAGGCATTTAAAAATATCTGTACTTTATTTCAAGTCTCTTACTCTCTTAACAAACTCAGTGGTTTTTCTTAAACTGTATTTTTTTCCTTTTCTCTAACCCTGTTCCCCTTTTGCAGTCCTCCAGATAGAGACTTTGTTCTTAAAAGAATCGTCTATCTTATCTTACACAGGCCTCAAAACTTAAAAGAAGGGTAAAGATCTTTGCCCATATCAAACAGGAGAAGAGATACCATAGCCTTGACATTTGTATTTCAACAATATGCTGTTACTTTCCTTAATTTTCAACAGTTGAAAAGCAGATTGTCTTCTTTGGGATAATGGTGTTTTGCATGATATCCCACCCACCCCAACTATTTTGCCACTTCCCAATACACAAGTGTCTGACATAGATGGTATTTCTGTGTAGAAACTATCTATTGGATGTGTACAATAATATGTGTCAAACAGATATCTCTCTCTCAGATATAGATAGATAGGTAGATAGATATCCATGTGTACATGAAACAGAAAGGTACCCCTGCTAACTGGGCAAAGAGGCCCCTTTTCAAGTGGTGATTCTCTTGTATAGAGCAGGGGGAGAGCAACTGAACCTATTCAGTCCAGCACAGTTTCCCTCTTGTAACTTTGCTGGTGTCTCCTTTATGTGGTTTTAAATATATATATTGTGAGCTCTTTGGGGACAAGGTACCATCTTCTATTTTATTTTGCTATGTAAACTGCTTTGAGCATGTTTTGTTGAAAAGCAGTATATAAATATTTGTTATAATAATAACAATAATAACAGCTGTAGTTGAATGAAAAAGAAAGAAAGAAAGAAAGAAAGAAAGAAAGAAAGAAAGAAAGAAAGAAAGAAAATAGGAAACTTCCGTATATCTAGTCAGATCTTTAGTTCATCTCAGTATTGTCTGCACTGATTGGAAGCAGCTTTTTCGAGGTTTCAGACAGGAGACCTTCCCCCAGCCCTACCCGCAGATGTCTGGACTTTCTGCATGCAAAGCAGATACTCTGTCTCTGAGCTATGGCACCTAGAATGCAATCTGGTAAATAACAACATAGCACTTCATACAGTTTCCCAAGGAAGTTCGCCAAGGACGTTTTCAGGCAATATTGGAAGTTTGGGTCATCCAATGAAATTGATTGACAGGAAGTTCAGGACAGACAAAAGGAAATATTTCTTCCCTGAAAAGCATCATTAATTGATGAAATTTGCTACATCAGGATGTTATAATGGCCACTAGCTTCGATTATTTTAAAAAGGGATTTGACAAATCGATGGAGGAGAGAGATCCTTCACTGGCTATTAGTCCTGAGAGCTATGTGGAATGTTCATGTTCCAAACATGAAGGCAATATAGTCCTCCCCTTCTGTTGTCCTCTATCCAGCAGCTTATATTTTGCTTGTGCTTTTACAGCTTACCACTGTGGGAAACAGAAGGCTGATAGACTGAAGGTCTGATCCAGCAGACTTCTTATGTTGAATTTTTTAAAAAATCACACAATTGTTTTAATATAACATTTTCTTTTGCTTGTTCCTTAAACATCAGAAACAACTGTCTTAAGAGCATTAGAATGTGTGATTTTACCAAAAGCCAAAACAACTTTTCCAAAGGAGAGTATAACATTCTTTTCATGAAAATAGAGAGGTTCACAGTATGTGGAGATCTGCCTATTTCTTTAATGACATGTTTTTATAGCTGAAAGACTGTGCAATGTCCATGTGACATAATTGCTGTTTCTATGGTTACCATGATTGTTTTTAATAGTGAGGAAAGGAAAGACATAAAACACGGCTAGATTGACAGCTGCCCTAGGGCTGTGCTAACATTTAACTTTGTGACAATGCATCTTTATGTGTTACCAAAATGTACTAAGCCGCCTTACAACTTAACCACCCTGCATACATTTTTTGAAAGCCATGCAGATTGTTCCTATTAAGTGGTGTGCATTGCAGCTCTAACCTTAAGTGTAAAGGTGGAAGAAAAGTTATTAACAGTTATGATGAACAGAAATATCAGTGTCAGTTACCTATACATTTATAGAGTTGTGACACTTCCGTTTCATATTTTTGTTGAATTTTATTGTTTTATCACTATGCAAGGTTCACAATGCAAGAGTCATTATATTTTAACATTTTCTTAATTGTAGAAGCATGTACTTGCGAATTTTCTGGGATGACAAGCATCATATATTCATTACAGAAGACAAAATACTCCATATATACTTTTATTAAAATGTCATATTATTATCCGGGCCTACACAAGTTAAGTTCCTCTTCCACATTACTAAAGAGAAAACTGATCCCTTCATCTGTGACTTGATTGTGAAATATGTATTGTTCCAGCTTTGCAGTGGAACAATACACTTTTATTTAGCTATTATTTCAAATCCTGCCTTTCCATCTTCAAAAGATACCCAAATCGGTAAACAGTCCATTTAAAAACAGCAATTATCAATAAAACACAATCCCACAAAAAATGAAAAAACAAACACATCCTCCCCCCACAACTTTAGGGAAGTACACTTCAAAATCGGAAACATAACAACTGAATAGAGAATCACCATCAAACAGGTTCTCTCTGTATTATGAAAAATCATACAACAGTATAAAATAACATCCCAACATATGTGAACATCTAGGTAGTGGAGGCTGTTCAAAAAAGTGTTTTCTTACACCCAGGTCTCTGCTTACTCCAGAACTCATCAGTCACTTACACACACCAGTCACTTACACACACCAATGAAAATATAGAAGAAAGAATAAGAGCTAACCCAAATGATGTCCAACAAACATTTTCAACATGAAAAGGATGGAGGCTTAAAAAACCCTACCTAAAACTTACTGTCTTACATTATTTTAATTCAAAAAAAGCTTGCTGAGTCCAGATAAGTGTCTTTTTCTCCTCCTCCTCTGCCTCCTCCTCCTTGTTTGTTCTCTCAGACTAGTCTGAATTGTCTTTACAACAGCCTTGATTTTGTATATTATCTTTCTCCAATCTGTATTATTTTGCTTATACCTTGTGATGGGTGAGATCTCATATGAGCTAATTAACAGGAAATAATTTGTTTTCCCTCCCAAAAGAAAAATCAGGGGAAAGGAAACCGGATCATTTTAAGTCAGTCTGAGCCAGAGAAAATGATTCCATGCCAGCTCTCTCCAGCAGCTCCACAACACACACACACACACACACCCTTTTAATTGTTGGTCTGGGCAGCAGCATTAGAGGTATGCACAAGACTGCTTTGCCTGGTTCAGTTTTGTCCCCTGCAAACATACCCCTTGAATTCAAGCCAGTTTGGGGGTTCTAACATTAAAAGATTAAAAAAAACAAAAAACACCACTCACCACCTTGGGGGTTGCTGCCATGGCTACGGGTGTGTGTGTGTGTGTCCAGTGGTTCCCTCTCCCCACACCGGCCTCCCCCCAGTCTCAAATTGGACTGTTCTGGTCATGCAGATGGCCAGGACCAGGACATGCAGATGGCCAGTACCAATGCATGGCGGCCTCCAAAATGGCCACTATCAGCACAGAGAGGCCAAGAAAAGGCTGGAAATGGGGGGAGGCCATTTTGAGATTGGGGGAGGCCAGCAGGAGGAGGGCAAACTGCCAGAGACCTTTCTGGGGCGGCAGCAGCACCCCAAGAAGTGGTAAATGTTTTTTAAAAAACAATTTTTGACATTAGAACTGCCAGAGACCTTTCTGTGGTTGCGGCAGCGCCTCCCGGATTTAGGCGCTGAGCTGGTGTGTGGGTGTTTGGCAAAATCTTGAGCTGAACCAGGCCCAGTCCAGCTCAAGGGCAAGCCCTCAAGTTGGACAAGTTCACTGTTGAACCAGCTTTAGGTCAAGTCAGTTTGCACATCCCTATGCAGTAGCAGTAACAGCAGTGCATAGAAGGGTTTCTCTGTTTCCCCTGTCCACAGTCCAGCAGGAGGAATGATGCAGTGCCCTTGAGATTTGGTGTGTTCACAAGGGTTACTACCATTATGACTGGGAGCGGAAAATTCCTGTCCACTCTCCACATGCTATCATGGCTGCTGCTTCCACCCAGAAAAGTAAAGGAATAATGGGAATTGGGTTTGGGTTGTTTTCATGATGGCAGTAGCTGGCAGGGAGAAGTAGTGATGCATTGGGAAGATATGCTGGTGAAAATCTCCATGCAGAAACTCAGAGGAGTTTGGAAAGCATTAAAAGTTCACCTCTCATTTGAGGTGGATTTGTACAAACCTTTAAAGTTTTTCTCTGAACCTGATCTTGACAAAATTCATTGCCATTTCTAATTCCTGCCCTTTAGGGTTTTCTTTATTGCCTTTCCTTCAGTGCCATCACCACCCCTGAAGTCTCCTGCCTCTCTTTCCAGTAGCAGCCTCATATGTCCTCTCTCATCTATCCTCCATTGTATTTATTATTTTTAAGTGTCTGTAACAAAGTTGTTCATATTCCTCTTCATGTGTTCTAGACTGATTTGAAATAATTTAAAATGGTTTGCATAGGTATGACATACCGTTTTAATACTATGGTTTTTCTGAACCCGTAACTAAATATACAGGGGAAGGAAATCTTAATATTTCATTCTTTCTTCATAATTTCTTGAAAGGGAAAAAGGGTCAGGTTCTCATTACTGAGCTGCTGTTTGCTTATATGCAGAGAAGGTGTGTGGCATTTGCGTAAAGTGACAGAGCTACAAGATATTAATATTAGGCTGTTCAGTGAGCTGTAGTGTTGGCCATAGACCATCAGCCAGCTAATTAATGAAAGAACAGGAAGAAGTGCAAGGTACTCATTTCCAAGAAAAGAAAAGCGGGAAATTACAGTTTCATGGTTGTGTTGAAAGTATTTCCATAGAATTTGAAGAGCTCATTTATGCTGAAAAAAATCAATCGCACAGCATATCTCTCCTGTTAAGATTAGTACAGGATTACTAATTCTATGGCAAAATATGCATTGATCACATTAATGTATTGGATCTAGAATTAAATCAGTATAGAAGTGGGTGTGCAGCCCCTTTTGTTTTAAAATGAAATTTCATCTCTTCTGCATGTGAGTGCTTTCACCCAGGGCATGGACTCAAAGCCAGGCTCTTAGTTGATTCAATACCAAGTTATGCAGAGCAATTCCAGATCTCCAGATCAGAAGCAAGAGGAAAGAAACTCTGGCCTCTGGCCTCTGGCCCCAGCCAGAGCCGGGGGAAAGACCACTGGGAGCTTTAATCTCCTCCTTTAATCTCCATGGTCATCTTCTTTTTGGAAGAAGACCATGGCACAGGAAAGTCTGCCTGCCTGGTCCCAGCCATTAGGCAGAGAATAAGCAGCTGCAGGAGGCTGACTTCCTGTTAAAAAGAAGCTACTCCAAATACCAGTGGCCTTAGAGCTGTGGAAATGAGGGGAAGAGTTCTTTGGCCTCGATCATTGCCAGAAGTCTCAGGGTCCCTGGGTAGTTGCACCAGCTCTAGCTATTCAGTGAGTAACAATAGCAAGGAAAGACCAGCCTAGCCTCAACTGAATATAAATGCCAGATTACAACTCAATACCATGTTTTGCTATTGTCAGACTGATCTACCTCCTTTATCTCTCCCCTCCATTAACCTTGCCTTGTGCTTCTTGTCTTTTTATTTGTAAGCCTGGTGGCAAGGCCTGTATCTCATTTTAATTCATGTACAGTACACTACACGTATGCACCAAACAAGCTTATTTTATATAACTTTACTCCCCTTTGCATCTCTGGGTTGCTGGCCTCCTAGCCCCCAGCCCTCTCACAATATTCATCTCCAAATTTGATACTCGTGTGTTGACTCCCTGACAGTATCCCTACCATGCTTCTTAGGGATTTCAACATTCATGTGGCTGATATCTCTCAGCTAGCTGCATCCCATGTCCTCTCTTTCACTTCTTCCTTTGATCTCACCCTCTGCACTGAATTTCTGCTGTTGTCTTAACGCATTGCACCCAAGCCAATGGAGACAAAGTACAGAACCTGAAGGAAAGGACCACAACTTTATTCAGTTAACAGATAGTTCAAACCCCTTAAGTGGCACAGCAGGGAAATGCTTGACTAACAAGCAGAAGGTTGCCATTTTGAATCCCCACTGGTACTATATCTGGCAGCAGCGATATTGGAAGATGCTGAAAGGCATCATCTCATACTGCATGGGAGGAGGCAATGGTAAGCCCCTCTTGTAGTCTACCAAAAGAAAACCACAGGGCTTCATGGTTGCCAGGATATGGCACATTCTACCTTTATGGAGGAGAGGTCCATCATCAGCTACTAGTTGGAAGGCTAGAGGCCACCTCCAGCCTCAAAGGCAGGATGCCTCTGAGTACCACTTGCAGAAAAGTAACAGCAGGAGAGAGGGCATGCCCTCAAATCCTGCCTGTGGGCTCCCCAGCAACATCTGGTGGGCCACTGTGTGAAACAGGATGCTTGACTTGATGGGCCTTGGGCCTGATCCAGCAGGGCTGTTCTTATGTTCTTAAACAACAAGGGGATTTGCCCTCTACCTTCATCCCAGGAGCTAGTCTCTACATTAACTGGGTGATCACAACCTGACTCAGAGCAGCATCTCCACCTGAGGCCAACGCTTCTCTTCTTAGCTGACTAAAGCAGTGAAAGCAGCAACCTCCCCTCAAGCTGTGAAGCCTTTATCACTGGTGATGTCCCTAGGACATAGGGGGACCTACTCTTTCACTCTACTTGCAGGGAGCAGTTTTACTCTCAACAATAAGAACTTTGGAGTTTTTACTCATTCTTTTATGGTGAAATCAGTCAGACCAACGAGAATTTATAGAAGCACAAAGTAGCATTGAGTCCTGCTCCTTGGAATAGACAACAAAATCCTAACTGAAATTATTTGAAGAGTGAACTGAAGAAGTATCCAAAACTTCTTCAGCTGCAAATCTTCACTTGTACATTCTTATATCCTGATACTCCATTATTAGTCATCTGTATATCCTTGCATTTTATTCCTTATATAATTACTTATTGTTTTCTATATTGTTCAGGAATTTGTTATAAATACTTTTTGTTATCTTTGATATCATGATTTATTTCTCCATTTATTAGGTACTTTGTTTTATGTTATGTATCTACATCGTGGAAAACTCCAGACAAAACTCTGATACAGTTTCCTAGGGTTTATCAGAATGGCACTGTGCCTGCAGTTGTGATCAGGAAATGAAACTCTCTAACTAGAGGCAATAGTTTGAGGCAGGCAAAAAAGACCCCTGTCACCAGCCAATTTGTCAAGATCCAAAGGTTTTCGGCCCGGTTCCCAATAGAAGCCAGTGTGGTGTAGTGGTTAGAGTGCTGGACTAGGACCGGGGAGACCCGAGTTCAAATCTGCATTCAGCCATGATACTAGCTGGCTGACTCTGGCCAGTCACTTCTCTCTCAGCTGAACCTACTTCACAGGGTGGTTGTGAAAGAGAAACTCAAGTATGTAGTACACTGCTCTGGGCTCCTTGGAGGAAGAGCAGGATATAAATGTCATCATCATCATCATCATCATCATCATCATCCCCCAGTGAAGCACTACCTTGGCGTGGTTGTGGGACTTGCGTGCTCTGAGGAAGGTGAGAGCTATGCCAGAGGTCCAACCATACTGGACAGGTCTCACCAGAGGAGCCAGACGAAGAGTGCCTCTACCATCAGCAATATGGTGAGACGTAACTTTAATAAATCTATACCAGATTGGTCATTGCCCGGGTCAACAAGGACCGTGCCAGGTGCTGGAGTCCCTGGACATCTGGTGGCAAGTGGGCAACAGGACTCAGGATCTTCATCTGAGCAACCAGGGCTGGAGACTGGAAGGTTACTGGAAGTAATGTCACTCAACTGGAAAAATATATGGAAAATGCCAACAAGGAAATAATGATCTGCTATTACAAGTCTAGTCCAACTAGAAGAGGTTATTAAAAAAGAATGTACCAAATTTGGAAAGAGAAGCATCCAGATACAGAAATAACAGAACAAAGGCTAGCAAACCAGAGAAGATTCATAATAAGAAATAAAATATTCACAGAAGTTGAGCTGGAAGAACTGCAAAGAGCAACACAGGCTCAAGATATGGAAAAAGAATTACCACCAACTGAAGAAGTTGCTCAGGCACAGGTGGAGGAGGGGTTGGAAATAGAGGATTCCACTTTTGTTGAACTGTTCCAAAATCAAAACCAGGCAACCTCCCCTTTGCCTTCACCTCAAAAACCCAAATGCTGTTTAACAGAAAAGCAACAAGAACTAAAGCAAAAAATAACTGAGCACATAAACCAAACAACCACCAGGGTTCGACTTCCAGCTCTAAAAACAGTTGCCAAAATACAACTTGCTCAGGTATTAAAAGATGTCAATGCTGCACTTGCAGAAATAACAACCAATAATTTGCAAGAAACAAACCAACTAATGTACAGTGCAGCAACAATAAAAACACAAGAGCTCGGATATAAGATCAGTGGAACTGTAAAAAAAGAAAGTAGTACATCACCTAAATGGAGGATTAGATTAGAAAATAAAATCTCCAGGCTTAGAACAGATGCTAGTAAACTGAAATATATGAAAGACAAGAAGCAGACGAAGGAAAACACCAAACAGTATCTGATCCAAAAATACCACCTAGATTCAAGGAAAATTAGAGAAGTCCTGGAAATAATAAAACAGCAAATAACAGCAGTGTCAAAGAAGATTAGCAGATACGAAGCCAGAATTACACAAACACAGGCAGAATCTCCAATTCCAATCGAATCAGAGACGTTTCTACCAAAGCATAGAAGGAGAAACTACAAGAAACGCAGAAACACCAAATAAAGAAGAAACAGTGCAATTCTGGGAGAAATTATGGGACAATCCAATAGACTATAATAAAAAAGCAGGCTGGATGAAAGAGGTAAAAAAATGTAACCACCAAATGCAAGATCTAATAATAACATCAAAATTAATAAGTGAAAGAGCAAAGAAAATTAAAAATTGGACTGCACCAGGCAATGATGAACTGCATGGCTTTTGGCTTCATAAACAACGATCAAAACAGTTCAATCACATTTTGCAAGGAGGTGATATTGAACAATGGCTAACAACTGGGAATGCTCATCTCATCATGAAAGATCCAGCAAAAGGTGCAGTTCCAAGTAATTATAGACCAATAACCTGCCTGCCAACCATGTTCAAATTATTAACTGGAATAATAGCAGATGAAGTCATGCAACACTTATTAACTAACAAACAATTGAACAGAAAGGAAATTGCCCGAACACCAGAGGCACAAAAGACCAGCTGCTGATTGACAACATGTTTTTAGAAAATTTCAAGAGAAGAAAAACAAATCTAAGTGTTGTATGGATTGACTACAAGAAAGCCTTCAACTCATTGCCTCACATATGGATACTAAAATGTTTAGAAACAATTGGTGTCAGCAAAAACATTCAGATATTTATTTTAAAAACTATTAGACAAGGGGAGGCGGCTGCCTGGGGGCCCCCACGCCTTGAGGGGACCCCCAAAGGCAAGTCACATGTGAAGTGTGTGTGTGTGTGTGTGTGTGTGTATCAGCGAGGGGCCCATTTTAAAAAATTTTCTCTGGGCCCTCTCCAGCCTTGTTACCCCCCTGAGAGGAGGAGAAAAGAGGCCTTGAAGAATATATCAAGGACAGTGAAGAAGATGCACTTAAAATGGTCAATAACAAGAAACTATTCAACACCAATGAAACAAAGCAGGCCTACAAGAAAGAACAAGTCAAGAACCGAGCAGAAAAATGGGAAATAAAGCCACTGCATGGTCAATATTTGCACAATATAAGTGGAAAATCAAACATCACCAAGACCTGGCAGTGGCTTAAGAATGGCAACTTGAAGAAAGAAACGGAGGGTTTAATACTGGCTGCACAAGAACAGGCAGTAAGAACAAATGCAATAAGAGCCAAAGTCAAAAAATCAACAACAAACAGCAAGTGCCACCTTTGTAAAGAAGCAGATGAAACCGTGAACCACCTAATCAGCTGTTGTAAAAAGATTGCACGGACTGACTACAAACAAAGGCATGACAAGGTAGCAGGGATGATACACTGGAACATCTGCAAAAAATACAAGCTACCTGTAGCCAAGAATTGGTGGGACCATAAAATTGAAAAAGTTGTAGAAAATGAAGACGTAAAAATATTATGGGACTTCCGACTACAAACAGACAAACATCTGCCACACAATACACCAGATATAACTGTAGTCGAGAAGAAAGAAAAACAAGTTAAAATAATTGACATAGCAATACCAGGGGATAGCAGAATAGAAGAAAAAGAAATAGAAAAAAATCACAAAAGACAAAGATCTACAAATTGAAATTGAAAGGCTGTGGCAGAAAAAGACCAGAATAATCCCAGTGGTAATTGATGCCCTAGGTGCAATTCCAAAACAACTTGAAGAGCACCTCAACAGCATAGGGGCCACAGAAATCACCATCAGCCAATTACAAAAAGCAACTTTACTGGGAACAGCCTATATTCTGCGAAGATATCTATAACAACAGCAACAACATTTACAATAAAATTCAGTCATCCCAGGTCCTTGGGAAGGACTCGATGTCTGGACAAAACAAAGCAGTCAATAACACCTATATAATAACACCTGTGTAAACATCATCAACAACAACAATAGGATAAACATTCGAAACCCATGCTATTCCCCTGGGTGGGCAAGAGGCATGCCTCTCAAAGCACTCTCAATGCAAGCGGGCTAGCACTCCAATGTCCCATAAGCCCCACCCACCTGAATCTCCCAGCTAGTCTCTTGCCTTCCTTGTGTTTCATGAGAAGCATGGTAGGACAAAGATGCTTCACCTAGTTCATGCTGGCAGCATTCTCACTATACGTCAGGGCTGCTCAGCTTCTGCCCTCCTATAGATTTTGGCCTACAACTCCCATAATGAGCCCCTGGTGGCGCAGTGGTAAAACTGCTGCCCTGTAACCAGAAGGTTACAAGTTCGATCCTGACCAGGGGCTCAAGGTTGACTCAGCCTTCCATCCTTCCGAGGTCGGTAAAATGAGTACCCAGAATGTTGGGGGCAATATGCTAAATCATTGTAAACCGCTTAGAGAGCTCCAGCTATAGAGCGGTATATAAATGTAAGTGCTATTGCTGCTATTGCTATAATCTCTGGCTATAGGCCACTGTGGCTAGGGATTATGGGAGTTGTAATTCAAAAACAGTTGGAGGGCCAAAGTTGAGCAGCCCTGCTATAGAAGGTGACATTCGCACCCCATAATTTGTAAAATGAATTATTTGACACCAACGCAGCAGCAGAATGTCTAGATGAATTGGTATTTGCATTTGTGATCTTGCATTTGTGATGTGTAATTCCTTAACAATTCAATAAATATGGAGGGTTTTTTTGATGTACTATCCTATTGTTTTCAAATATATGCTTGTTGCTTGGTGAAAAAAAAGTGAATTATTAAAACGTTTCCACTGTGAAAATCGAACTGTCACTAAGGTTCATTTTCTGAACTTTTCTCTCTGAGGTAAGACAAGCAATTTGATAAATCAGAACAAGATAATAAGTAGACTGAAATGCCTGGAGTGTTGCAAAGTGCCTACAGATTAAGAGCTATTCCTTTCAAAAGGATGTGCTATACTTAATTTTATTTTCCATTTCATAACTAATAGCCAAGAGTTCATTCAAATATTGTCTCGAATACACATTAAAATTATTATTCTTTGTGTATATGTTTTGCGTGTATTGTAGATATGCTTCCACAGTTGCTCTGAAATTAAACTGGACTATGTATGGGACAGTAAGTCAGTAGTAGAACACCTGGTTTCCCTGCAGAAAGTCCAAGGTTGAATTCCAGATAGGCCTGGGAAAGATTCTTGTCAGAAACTCCAGAGAGTCACTGCCAGTCAGCGTAGGCAGTAATGAGCTACATAGACCAGTAGTCTGGCTCAGTGGAGTAGTTCACATGACCATATACTGAATAGGAGAAAAGTCCTACTCAGTTTCGGAAACTGGACATGTTCCCATTTTGCACCTGTGTACTGGTGAAAAGCAAGGTTGGAGGCGGGGAGCATGATCATCTGTCAAACCCCAGCTGCTTAGGATGATTTCTCTGCCTACCTCATTCTGAAGCAAGGGATGAATCTGTGTAGGGTGTGCTTGTCCTACCCAGTTGGGGCTTGACAGATGGGCAAGCTCCCTGCCTCCAACCTTGCTTTTTGCAAGCACATGAGCACAGAATAAGAGCATGCCCAGCTCCTGAAACTGGGTAGGACTAATCTCCAATCCAGTTTATGGCCATGTGAACTGTCCTATAATATGGCAGCTTCCTGTTTTCCATTGGGAGCATGGGCATGGGGTGGAGGGAAGGGGAGGCAGTTGCTATGCCTCTGGATTGAGCTAGACCCATTGAATTCAATGGGGCTTACTCTCAGGTAAGGGGGTATAGGATTGCAGACTTTGCCCCCTCCCAAGTCCTGTGGATAGCCATAGGTGTGTGTGTGTGTGTGTGTGTGTGTGTGTGTGTGTGTGTGTGTGTGTGTGAAAATGTCTTACATATGGCACAGCAAGCTACACACACAAGAGGGATGTGGGTTCACAACTTACATGGCACTTACCAGCCCATCACTACGCCTAGTGCAGGTGCAGGAGGCTCTGCGCTAATTATGCCACACGTCAGAGCAGCTTCTCCTGATTTCCAACTTATTTTCATGGCTGGTCATTTCTCAACCCATTTACCCAGAATGTAATGGTGCAGAAAACCGGGATCATCCCCAGTTTTGCCCACTACTCCAAATTCAGGGCCAACAATTCATTCTCTCTCTCTCTCTCTCTCTCTCTCTCTCTCTCTCTCTCTCTCTCTCTCTCTCTCTCTCACACACACACACACACACACACACACACACACACACACACGCTCATTCCTGCATCTTGAGAAATATATTGCTTTGATGTATAGTCATTGGCCAAGGGTTCATTTTTTGCCCTATTGTCTTTAGAAAAATGATTATACTATTGATCTTACAAGTTCACCCTGAACCACCATTCATGGAGTGTGATCTGGGGAGGGGGGGAATCCTCTGTGAAGATGTCTTTTTGACATAAGCAAGGGTCTGACACCTTTTGTCCTGAGACAGAGAGAAAGGCGATTCCCTCGAGTAATATGTTCTTCAAGTGTTTCAAAGGGTGTGAACGATTTTTCCACTATAAACGGACATCTGTAGTCTAAGCTGTACCTCAATAAGACGAGCATGGTTGTCATGTCAAATCTCCACAGGCTGTCTCTGCTCGTGTTCTCCTAAGTTAAGAAATTCTGCTTGAGCTGAATGAAACATAACCTTTAATATTACATTCTTGTGGTACAAGCTTCAGTGACATGTAAGTGAGTCTTATCTCTAGATCTCAATGGATTTGGTACAAGGCAGCCTTTCTCCTTTAGAGTTGTTGTCAGCTGAGAGTTCTTTCCCAAAGGGAATAGGAGCTCTCTTTGTTGCTCATACTATAATCTTGTCAGAGGGAAAAAGATAACATTGCACTAATATACCCATCAGACTGCTTGGCTGCTGGAGTCAGATGTAAGCAAGCACTGGGCCATTTTTGTTTTTAAAATAATGCTACATCAGACTATTTAGTGGGGCTACAGGGAGATTGCCTTGGGCAAATGGAAAAACATCCTGGGGCCCTCCTCCTGAAGCCCCCCCAAATGCTGTCACTAGTTAAAATTAATAGTATTTTTATATGTTGAGGGATTGCAGCCATGTGGGGCTCTGTGTGTCCCCAACCTTGCCAAGTATCTCTGCACCCCTGCTATTTAGAGAACTTACCAGTAAGGTGAATTAAATGAGGAAGGAAGGAAGGATATTAGAGGAGGAAGAATAGAATTAAACAGCTGATCCATTATGAGATTAATTGGCTCCTACAACAAAAGGAAGACTCGTCCCATTCTTTGTTCTTAGCTAGTAATGTACGAAACTGGCCTCCAGAATTCTGAGGAATCATCTGGCACCTAGTTTGGGGGAGCAAATACCACTGAGATTAAATTCCAGGGAGTACAAAACTAAGTCAAACTGCTTGAAACAAAGAGGTTACTCACACAATCAAAAACTCTCTTTTTCTACCCATGTTTGGGAGCTGTGTGTGCTCCCAATTTTTGACTGTCTGGAAGTAAGGTAGGAGGAAAACCTGGGTAGAAGTGATTGTGTGGAAGAAGATAGGAGGAAAACCTGGGGAGCTTTTCCTCCTACCTTGCTTCCACACAATCACTTCTACCTAAGTTTTTCACTTACTTTGCTTCCACACAACTGAGAATTGGGAGCACACAAAGCTCCCAAACCCAGGTAGAACACAGTTTTTGATTGTGTGAATGACCTCCATGTCTCCTTATGATTATTTGTTGGATCACTTGGCATCTGAACGTTCTGCCAGCTCTTTGCATAAACCTCTAGAATGTAGTCAGCATGGCAGCACATATAGGCTGTTGTTTGAACAGAATGACTGAATCCTCCCTGTTGCCTGTCTTCACTCAGCACAGTGCTGCTGAGTATGACAAGTATGTTGTTATGGTGGTGCATGATCATAGATGCAGCACATGTGCAGGGATATCCATAGTTTCTGTGTCTGTGACCAGGTCAGTTCCAATCAGGCTCTTCTCTACCTTGCCCTTGTCAACATGCTTGTTCATATCCATGTCCTATATAGGTGTGCATCTGTGGAGGATGGTTGATTCTGGGACTGGGGGAGCGCTAGGCAGGGCAGGTGATGGGTGGAGCCATGGGTAGTGAGAGGTGAAGCCAACTGTGGACAGCTGCAGAGGTGGAACCAGGACTAGGAGGGTGCCCTAGCAATAACTGGAGAAGTGTAGATTTTGTGGGATCAAAATACAAACACACATACACTAGCACACAAATCTCAATTGCTCATCAGCAGAGATACAAAGAAATATGGAAAACATCAGTTGCTTTATAGTGCTTAACAGGACTACAGAAGTGTGTAGATTTGTATCTAACACAGCAGGATCAACAAATGCATTCTGAGGTAACAAGGGCAACTCTGCTTGCATATGTCAAAAATGCATACATAAATCACAGATTTCTCAATGATGCTTGCTGCAGCTATGAACCATCTCCTGTAACTTAGAAGACACCATGGGAAGCAAAGATGCATGGGGACACCCTCTCCCTACTCCATGCCATCTGAACAGCTGGTTAAGGGGCATAGCTAGGGTAGAAGGGGCCCATGTTTGCCCCTCTCTCCAGTGACCCCGCAGAGTGAAATGAAGAAATAATGAAGACAATAGGGAGGGGTGGAGTTGGGGCCCCCGGGTTCTTTGAACCCATCTGCTTAATTATAGCTACACCCCTGAGCTGGGTGACACTCTCTGCCTGCCTTGGATGCCCACCACTTAGCCTGTGAGTCCTTCCTAGCAAGCAACATTTTTTTAAAAAAAATAGAGATCACTTCCTTGATCCTTGCCCAATGAACCATATCCTCCAGTGGACATGTAAATGTTACAGATACTGGCCACAATCCAGAGGGGGGGGGGAGGAACCCAGTAAGCTCTCTGCATAGCAAATTGATTTTTAAAATTATTTTCCTTCCAACATAATCCATTCCTTCTCTACACCATACCCAGATGGAAAGCCACTTCTGGAATTATTTGAAAAGCAGTTTGGACTCAGAAATGCAAGCATATGACCTGAAATAACTTCCTAGCTTCTTATGCCAATTTTAAATCTAATTAGTCCAGTCTTACAGTTTGCTGTTTCTTCCAATTCTTTATGACATGTCATTTTGGGAATGGGCCATAATGCTTTGCATACAGATCAGGTCAGAGAGCAAAGGAGAGAAAGCAGAGGTTGCTTCCCTCCCCTCCAAACAAACACAAACGAAGTGGCCAGGAAAAGTTCAGATGATCAATAAATCAATAGCCAGCCAGCTCTCTAACCAAAATGATGATTGGATTCTTCTGAATAACTTAAAAAAAATATTTTCCCACCCTCTGGCACTCTGATTGGCTGCCTGAGGAGTCAATCAGCCTAGTCTCTCTCTGACTGGTTTATAGGGCGGCCCTAGGACTGCCCACCTTGCAAAAACAAAAGTGAACATACTTATTGGCTCCTGCCTTATTAATATTAATGTTTTGAAAAATCAAGGGCTTTTCATTTGTTCTGTGCTACTGTTGCCCATTCTCACAACTTTTAAAGCAGCAGCAGACTTCAGGCAACAGCAGCAGGGTACAATAGAGGGAGGCAGTAGGCACACAAAATGGAGGCAGAGACAACATGGCAGACAGCAATTTAAGGCAAGCACTGCCCACTTTGTCCATAGATAAGATCCGCCCCTGGTGTGCACCAAATGATTTCAGGCAACTATACTTCGAAGCTCAGAAGAATTTTGAAGGGAGATCGGCCCGCCCTGCGTTTGGCAGTGTGGGCTGGAATGACTCTACCTTCCTTTAAAAGGCAGGGAGAAACACTCTGGCTGCCCTGCCAACACAGCATGGGACAATTTTGGTCCCAAACGGGGCTGCACAGCCCAGTTTGGAAGCAAAGTAATGCCCCGCGTCTGACATCAGACACGGGGGCGTGTCTAGGGCCGCGCTTACAGCCCCTGGGGGCAGCGGCCTGGGTTCTTTGAACCCATTCGCCCAATAGTGGCTCTGCCCCTGCTTAGGGTATCACAGAGGGGCCTACAAAGCATGAAAGATAGACATTTTGAAAAGAAAGAGATAAATTTCATTTTGGTGCAGGCACAATGCAAGAACTGTGTGTTTGGCAGTAATTGCAATAATGGGAGTGAAGGCAGCTCCCAGGGAAAGATGGGAGAGCAAGAGAAAGAGGCAGGGAGGATAGTGGCTCATGGGACTCACAGCTTATTGGAAAAATGAAAACAGAAGTTTTCCAGTGGGAAAAGGGGGGGGAGAGAAAGAGTTAAAAAGATGTGATACCTTTTCCAAGGTCTGCTGTCTTGAGAGTGATGCCTAGGGGGTAGATCTTATTGGCATTGGGGGTGGCCTATCCACAGTGGTGACCACCAAAATGGAAGCCAGTAGTGGGGGGCTGGACTGGCACTGAGTTCCAGGGAGGTGAAGCGCCACATGGATCTGCAACCAAGTCTCAAGTGGAGAGAAGGCTCCAGCCCAGTGCTTGTGGTTTGGTTAGGATGATGCACACGGCATTTCCATATGTGGCAAGAATGCAGCAGCATAGCGTTCCTAACCTCAGTGATTCATCTTAAAGTGGAGGGAAATCCAGAGCAGTCTTGTACAGGGTGACATGTGAGCAAGTCAGTGTCATGAGGCCCCCAGGAAACAATGATTCAGCTTAGGGTTGTGGGTTTACTCAGGGGAGCAAACTCAGCTTGTGGCCTCACATAAGCCTTAGAGAGGGGAAGGGGCTGAGTGCAGAATAAGACACTCAGCTGTGTGAGACTCCAGAGCTGAAGAGTAGGAATGGGAAAGACTCCTGCCTGAACCCTTGGAGAGCCGCTTCCAGCCAGTGTAGACCAGGGCTGCTCAACTTTGGCCTTCTTGTAGATGTTGGCCTACAATTCCCATAATCCCTGGCTACTGACTACTTTGGCTGGGGATGATGGGAGTCATAGTCTGAAAACAGCTGGTGGGGGAGTTGAGCAGTCCTGGTGTAGACAATACTGAGCTAGATGGACCAATGGTCTGATTTAGTATAATAATAATTATTTTATTGTTATTATTATTATTTTTTATTTATTCGATTTCAATACTGCCCTTCCAAAAATGGCTCAGGGCGGTTTACACAGAGAAATATTATAAAATGATTCCCTGTCCTCAAAGGGCTCACAATCTAAAAGAAACATAAGATAGACACCAGCAACAGTCACTGTATAAGGCAGGGGTTACCAACCTGTGGTCCTCCGGCTGTTGCTGAACTACAACACCCATCATCCCCAGCTACAAGTTTGGAACTCCTGGTATAAGGCAGCTTCCTATGAATAGGGAATAGTGTCTCCAGTGACTAGTGTCTCATATTGTTTAATATAAGAACTTTCTTCTTTTTCTCTGACAGAGCAGTTCTACTCTTCACATCCTTCATACTGATTATTCATGAGCAGATAGAGAAGCTTAGTCCAGTTCTTTCCCAACAATCTTTTTAAGGCATTTTAAAGAAGTAACTTAAAGTAGGTTGTTTTTAGGATTAAAATGGAAAGGTTGTTTTAAAATCTGTCTCCTGTTTCTCTCCTGTCTCTGCCCTATCCAGGGATTTAGATAGAGTCTTCTCCATAATCCATATGGCATGAATTGCAAATGTAATCACAAGCATGAAATAGGTTAAAACACTTTCAAGTGACAAGATCTGCTTTCACAAACAAAGACTACGTTGTGGCAAATACAAATAGGCAGCATAATGGTTTTGCCATGCCCTAAGAGAAGATTAGATCAGCCTTCAAAGGGAGGCCTGTGCCACACGGAGGAAACCAATGAACCCATGGCCCAGTATAATTCTACCTTCACAAAAGGAAAGGGAGTCCACATTGCCTCTTCCCCACCTTCATTTTCAGCAGCCATTTGCAGATGGGAACGCAGTGGTTTAATTGATGCCTTGGGTGTGCATTGAACATAAGGTCTCCCTTAGTAAAATATGTTGTTTATTGTACTCAAGAGAAACACCTTCATAATTCATTAGACACTTCTGGGGAATGGAAGCTATTAAATTAGACAAAAAGAAAGAAAGAAAAGAACTGGAGCAACCAAATGAGTTTGCTGCATACTATATGCTTGAGTCTGCGTAGGAAATTCTAAAAAGCAGCTCCATTATTTTCTATTCCTGAGACCAGAAAGGAAGACTTGAGCTCTCAGAGTTAGGCTGAATTGTTTTGGTTAGGATAAATGTCATTTCTGAAATTTGTTTTACAGGGTAGATGTTAGAGCCAACCATCATATTTTCTGACAACCTCAGCAGTTGCTTTTTAAGATCCACTTGTCTGGACCAGAGAGGCATATAACGTCCCAGGCATGAGATCCAGAAACAAATCAATTCCTGGCTCTCCTGACAGTGTACAAGCATATTCTTTTACTACCCCTGGAGTGAAAAATAAGATGAAGTAAAGATCCTCACAACTGAGCCTTTGAGAATTGCCAGGGTAAAGTCTGAGAGAACCTGATGCATGCACCCACCTTGTTCGAGCTAAGTAGATCAGTCTGGTCAGCAACTTAATGAGTGGTTGCCTGAGTTCTATGATATAAACTGCCTTGATTCGATGATGAGATAAAGGTGGGGTTATAAATGTAATAAATAATTTAGTTGAATGCTTATCTGTGTGAACACATACATTTGTAATTTTAAGCAGCCAAAACAAATTTTCTTTAGAAAATTAAATTCTAGAAATTTAGAAATTCTAAATTCAAAACAAATTTTCTTTAGAAAATTAAATTATAGAAATTTAGAAATTCTAAATTCTTTAGAAAATTAAATTCTACTATTCCTGGCCAGCATCCAGATTAACACTGCACTGGTGTGATGGGGGAGGGAAAATGTTCCCTGATCTCCCCTTCTCACTGATGCCCACTGTGCCTCTTGAAAATGTGCCCCAGAAGGTCATGTGACCCTCATGGACATATTGTGGAAGGCACAGTTTCCTTCTGTGAAATAAGGCAAGGCAGCCTTGTCGTCTTCCTCCTCGCTCCATGGTCTTGTCATTTGTTGTGGTGAACAGGTCTCCAGGTGTACAACATAGCAGCTGAAGAAGGTGGTGGGAGACAGTACTGGACCACAGAAGGAATGGTCAGAAAGAACCATAGCTGCCTTATGTTCTGCTTTAGGAGGAGATTTAAACAGGTAAGTCCAGTGTCTGTGTTGCAAGGTGGCAGTCCTGATACATAAAGTTAAAGAAGAAAGGCAGGGTGTTACACTGAGATCCTCATCTCCATTCTTTCATTGCTGCCCACTTTAGAGTCTTCATGCTTGGGTCAAGATAGTATAGATAAAAATTTAACTAAAGAGCAAGTTTATAGTCCAGAGATAGATTTTTAAGGGATTCATTAAAAGCATTCAAAGTTCAGTGAGCTTTACAGACTTACATTCTTGTGCTTAAACAAGTTTTATTGTCCCCATAAAATTTATTTTTTCAATGTCTAACCTGTGAATTATTGAAATAGGGTTGTGGCACATAGTTTTAAGATACCAGAAAACTAGTGGTTCTTCTCCATGCACATTCTCCATTGCACAGTAAGAGTAGGAAAATGAAATATATTACTTACAGCAGGTTCTTCACAGTTTCACAACTGAAAAGAAATACTTGTACACCAGTCAATGAAACACTGGAGCCTTTCACATGATCGTGCAGGTGGATGAGTGGGTAAGGGGAATGATCCTGGAGCCTGGGTTAAGCTTACCTTCCCCGCAGATGATACTGGACTGGCTGGAGCCATGCTGTACCACTGTGCACATGATTACCACAGTGGCAACCAGCACGGCATTCTGGAGGCCGGGGGAAACCCACAATGCACCGCTTGATGAGGCGCCCAATGCACTCTAGGTGCCCATCTCTGTGTCAGAGTGGGTTGCAAACAACCCACGCTGACACATGATCCTGGAGCCTGGGTTATTAACAGAGCATTCACTCTCAATCAATCAATCAATCATTTTATTTGCGGCCGTAAGCCAAACAAGAGCATTCACTCTGTTAAACCCAACTAAACATCGGCCCAGTTCTAGGTCCAGCTGAACTGGGTCCAGTCTGAGGGATATACTTGTAAAGGGGAATCTGGTGAGGAGTCTCCTTTACAAGTTTAGGTAGGGTGGGGGGTAGGGGTGAGGTAGGGGTGGCAAGGGAGGGGGAAAGCTGCTTACCCAGCCTGGCCCAGCTGCTGGTGTCGGCATTCACTGCCTCTTGCCCTTCTGGCATGGCCCAAAGCACACTCCCCCCTCCCCAGCTCAGTGGAAGCTCAATTCTGGCCTCCTCAGAGCCCCCGGTTCAGTCCATGATCAAACCTTCATACCAGCCCCTATTCGAAGCAAACCGGTTCTGCATGAACTGTTTGTGCACACCCCTACTTGCTTCTACCTTCTCTTCTGGATAGGGAAAGGTAGCAAAGAAACCTGCCATTCAGAGCCTGATACAGAAGAAGGCTGCACCACTTCTCCCCTTCCTTGGAATCCTGCAGAAAGCGAGAGGATCACAACCCCACCCACTCACACATCATGCAGCAGATGGCGAGCCTGATCCTCTCACTTTTCATAAAGCCCCAAGGAAGAGAGAAGTGACACACCCTTCCCGTGGTGCACCTAGGTCATTTTGGAGCCCGGACCTGTGTTGGAAGTGAAGGACTTGGCGCTGTCTCTTGTCTCAAAGACAGTGGAGGACAGACTAGTGAGTCAGAGGGCTAGAGGGTCAAGACATTGGTCATCCCTTCTCTACTGCTCTGACACTATCCCTTTGGAATGTAGATTGCTACTCTTAGGGACTAACTTCCTTCCTTCTTGCTTTGCACTTCCTCTCTCCCTTTCTTTTCCTGTTCCTTCTACCTTGTAACATGCAAGCTCCTCTCTCTGCACTATGTGTGCAGAGATGCAGAATCCATCTGCATCCAGCTAGCTAGATAAATTAGAGATCCTAACTCCTCACTTTCCTATCTAGAATGAAGTTCTCTAATAAATGCCTTATATATTGATTTGAAACTATGAACTGGCTCCAAGTTACTTTACTCTCAGCATACACGCATGCCTAACTAAATTCCGCTGTGTTGTGCCTCTGTGCACTCTGCTATAATGAGAAAGGGGTTTTCCTACCAGAGAGAATTCCCAACAACCTGAAGGGCTTCGGAGGGCCTCCCTGCCACGAAGGCCCCCAAACTGCGAGGCCCCCTCAGCCTGCTACATCTTGTTGTGCCCCACTCCCACCAGCTGCCTGGGTGGGGTTGGTACCCAGAGTCTCCTCCCAGCAAGCTACCTCGCTTCTGACTTTGGCAACTACCTGCTGCAACTCCTGTGTACTGCTCATTTTGTCACGGGGAGGGGCAGGGGGCACCTTCCATGTGCACAGCAACCGCATCACCACCGCTTGCTCAGTCCAATGGCAGATAAGGCAAGGCAACACCCTGAACACCCTCCAATGCCTCCCCCTGACCAACCCCTTCTATCAAAGGATGAGCAGTGGACCCCTGGGCAGTGGATTGCCTGCAGCTGAGAGTGGTGCGATGCACATTACTGCATGCCTGAATTCTGCTGAAGCACCTGCTTTTCTCACATGGCCACAAGCTGATTCTGAAGGCCAAAGCAATTTGTTTCTTAACTTGGATTAGAGGCACAGCACAGGCTGTGAAGCAAACCACCCTTTATACCTGCGGGCACATTCTGAAGAAGCGAAGCGGAGAATGCCAACTTGTGGGGTTGCGTCCTGTGAAGCCTGCTGCAGCCGCATGGCTAGCTGGTCTGCTCAGCAGCTTCCCTGCTCCAGCCCCCCACACAGCAAAGGGTCTGGGGCCATGCAGCCCAGAGAGAGACAGAGGGCTGTGGGGTGGTGGGGTCGCAGAAGCATGTCTGAAGAGTGCCTGGGCTCCCCTTCTGGGCAGCCTGAGCACTGCAAGGATGTTGGATGGTGACAGGAGAGAAAGGGCAGGCTGTCGGGCTAGTGGGAGCTGGAGGCACAGGTAGGCCTCTGAGGAAAGAGGGAGCCCCACACTGATCTGTGTGCTGCTGCTAGAGAAACATAAAGGCCAAGAGGCAGCAGTGGGATGGGCACGATGTGGTGGCAGGCCTTTGGGGAGCCCCCCCCCCCGAACATTTGGAGGCCTCCCTGGAGACAAGAGGCCACAGACCAGATCCCCAAGGTCCATGGGAAAGATCACCTCTGCACCCTTCTCCTTTCTATGACACTCAACTTCAAGATGCTTGGTTTAAAATCACCAGCTGAAGCAGAGACAGAGCCATCAGCTATGCAAGTGAATGTTTAGGCAGGAAGGGAGGAGCAAGACTGAACTAGCATCCAGTACACTAGAATGAATGTATGGCTTTTCAGTTGCAAATCTGGGCTCACACAGTGGTTGAAGCAAACTATGTGTTTGCTTTGAATTTCATGCCTGTCTTCACCCTGAGGGTACAGAACATGGAGTCACATGCCCATGTTCCATGTGCATCTATTTGTTTTAAAGAGGGTTTTTTTGCTCAGCAAGTTTCCCTACAAAACTCTGAGAGGCTGTTCCCATGTGCAGGCAAAACTGGGCTAACAAAGCCAAGCTAGGTCTTGCCCGCACGTGAGAACCACTGGGATCACGCCCAATCCCGGCAGCACCTTGGTGGCAAACCTGCCAAGCCAGCCACCCTCTTAAACAGGGTTAAGGGAGCTAACACTCTCTTAGCCGCTTTTTAAAAAACCATCTGCCAGCCCCGGCTGCTTGAAGCCAGGGCTGAGAGAGTGTGGAGCTCCTGGTTGGAGTCAAGGGAATCCCCATAATGCACTGCACACTCACATGGTGCATTATGGGAGTTCCGGAGGCTGGTGCAATGTGTCCCTGCCTACCACCCTCCATGCTGTTCGAGGAGGCAGCTGCATGTCTGGGCGTGCAATCTCCACACCCAGACCAACAGCAAGGATTGTCTGCAGGGGAGGTAAGCTTTCTTAGGCTTCCTCCCCTGCCCCTTCAAGCTCTTTCTCATGGATCACGAGAAAGGCTTCTGAATCTGTTTTTATCTTGTACATGTTTAAAAGGCAGTTTCACAATTGGGGAAAGCAACATCCAAAGGGAGATGCATGGGGAAATAACATATTGACCAAGTGCTGAGCTCTTTTTTAAAAAAAAAAAATTTAGAGTTGGAATTGGAAGGGACCTTGGAAGTAGTCTAGTCTAACCCCATGATCTCCTACAGCATCCTTGACAGGTAGCCATTCAGTTTCTTTTGAAAACATCCAGAAAAAGAGAGCCCAGCATCATGCAAGGCAGACCGTTCCAATACCAAACAGCTCTCACAATTAGGAAATTGTTCCTAATGTCTGGCCTGAATCTGCTTTGTTATATAATTTGAACTCATTGATTCTAGTCCTGCTGTCCGGAGCCACAGAGTAGAAGTCCATTCCATCCAATGCTCCATCCAACAAGTCATTTTACATTACTCTCATACCAAATCCAAGACATACTTTAATTTAGGATTAGGAGAGAGTAACAACTTCTGAAGAGGAAACTGCCATATATCTGAGTATCTTCTGATGGTGATGGTGAAGTTCTAAATTCCACCTGAGCACTATGCTGATTTTTCCTATTTTTCCCAGTGATTTAATGCCCAGTTTTGTTTTTATTTTCCTATAAAGGCAGCTACAGTTTTAATTAGCATTAACAATAGGGGGCGGGATTGGGGGAGGGAGAGATACTAGTAAATTAAAGATCTCCCAGCAAGTCTACAGCCTTGTTAAGTCAAAGAACTAGGATTTAAGCTGATTTAGTGTCATTGAAACTCAATTGGGTTGTGGTTGAGTCTGTTCACATTCAATAAATACTATAATTCATAGCACTGACTTGCAGTGGCTAGTGATAGAAGCCGTATACCTCTGATTGCTAAAGATGCATCCCAACAGGGATGGGTTATCATCATCTTGTCTATGGGCTATCATCATCTTGTGACTTTTCTTGGAGCATCCAGTTGGCCAGTGCTAGAGGCATGGTGCTGGGAGAGGTGAAGCTTTAGTCCGGCCTGGTGTAGCAATTCATGTGCTTAGTGATAGGTGAAAATATGTATGTTCATTCTATTGACTTTTGGATCTCATCAACAGGGTTGCCTTTCCAGGTCTTTGCAACAGCCCTGTGCAAACTGATGGCCACTGAAGTTCATCAGAGTCTAGCAACCATGTACTGTGTGGCCTCCTCCTAGATGTTTGAGAAATTTCCCCCTCTGCCATTTCTGTAGTTATAGAGGTGGGGAAAGAGGAGGCTTATCAACACTCAGAAAGCTATAATATAGTTTATACAGCTTTGTGGGACACAAGCTTTTCAGGTCCTCCAGAGCTCTGCAGGAAGCATCTACCAAGCTTCCTGCTGCATTGCTGAACTAGTTCCTATTTAGTGTGGGTACAGCAGGCAGGAAAAGAGGTTACGTGCAGAGACTGTGAGGTGGAGTAGCAACCACTGTATTCTTTCTCAGTAATTTGGCTCTCCTAAAGTGACTGGCACCAGGTAACTCTAGGTAAATACATGGCATTCTATCACACTGGTAAGATTTGGCTTGCTCCATTAGTTGTAATAGCACATCAGCATCTGCTGCCTCTAGAGACATATGACTTTGGCATGCAAATGTTAAAAATTATTGGATTGGTGCACTGTATAGAGGAGCTCAAATATTACTCCCTGACACTTTGCATGAGTCAGAAACCCAGGCAAGGGCTTTAAAGCTGGATAGATGAACATTTTTAAACCAGCCCATTGGAGAAGGGGTCATTTTAAGGGAGGATCAGCAAAGACTGAAGAGCGTCAAAACTGACAGAAAGAATGTGAGAAGCCAAATAAATAAACAAGATAATGCCAACATGAGAGAAACAGCTTAGGCTTTCATGAGGGGCAGGGAGACAATATGAAGCATTGGAACAATTTAAGGAAGAAACTATTAATATATGTTTATTTAGATTTTGAGGCAGGAATAGAAATAGGTATTCAGAAGAGGTTCCCCCACACACATTTCTGCTCTCTAGAGAAGGTAGTATTCAGTGCATTCTGAATTAATTAGTGCCAATTTAACTCTAATAAAATGTATCTGAGTCACACTTCTGTAGAGAATGTTACACAATGAAAAATAAAACATAGTCTTGTCCCCTATATATGGAGCCTCAGCTGTACATATTTGACCCCCATTTTATACCATTTCGGCTCATTGACTTTCTCTCTTTAACTCCCAGAGTGAGCTCTCAGCAATCACCAGATCACCCATACATCTTCTGCAGTGATTTGGTCTATGAACTATAACCCTTCAACAGGGCTGTAATGTTTCTGGCACCCGGGATGCTGCCTGCTTGTCAGTATGACATATAACCTGGAAGATGTGCTTAAGAACAAATCACCTCAAAAATGTTAACATGCCATCTGTCTTGATGGCCCAAAGCACAGAGAGATCTTGGACAATACCCTTCCAAAGAAGAAGAAGAAGAAATGAACAAGACTGGATAACAACTGAACTAGGGCGGTACCGAATGTTCACCTGCAAACATTTTCAGGACGGATATTAGTGCTTTTCAGACAACTGTTAATGGAATAGGATACGTGTCCTTACCCAGCTTCAGAGATATGTGAGCAAACTGGTAGGAAGAGGGAAGAACGATCGAGTGTAATGGAACTGATGGGTAGGACACCGTCCTTTTCAGCTCTCATACCCAGCCTTTTAACAAGGTAGGAGGAAAGGCCATTGTAGCCAGTTACTCTCTCACACATGATCATCCCCCCTCCTCTTAGTTGTTTGCTCACACACGAAACCAGAATCAGGTAGGATGCTTGTCCTACCCATTTTTTGTTCATGTGAACTGCCTTACTATGTTTTTGTGGAGTACAAAAAAGTTTCCAAACCCTGTTTTTTTCCTTCTTTGACATTGTCAAAATATCTTGGAACTTCTCACAGCCATTGCTACCCTGCAATGCTGCTATTTCAATGCAATTTTTTTTAAAAAATAAATAAATCTCTGACCTCTTTCCTGGGATACCAGCCAGTCAAAGACCTTGCAGTGCACATGATGATGATGTCACTGGTGGCAAATATAGTTGAGTTAGAGTAAGAGTGATGCTTTCTAGGCTGGCCATGGAATCTTAAATGGTTTCTGGACTGGTTGCGTGATCATAACAAATCAGGAGCGGGCCTTTTCTGTAGTCGCTCTTGGGCTGTGGAATGCACTCCCTATAGATATCTGTGGCTTAACATCTTTAAAAGAAGTCAGCCTTTAAAAGAGTTCTTAAGACACTTTTTGTAGCCTGGCTTTTAGTAATCTTTGAATATTTTTAATTGTTTTAACTCATCGTTTTAACAGTTTGTTTAATTGTGTTTTTATTGTATTTATGGTTGTGAACCACATAGAGCCTTTAGAGTCAGGCCATATATTAATTAATGAATTAATTAAGCAATAATGCATGTCCCCTAAGTAGACAAAACAATTGCACCTTGTCAAGTCAAGAGGTGTATCACATGACCCATTGCTTTGTTTAAAGCAGCAACACACTTGTAGTTTGACCATTTAAAGCAAGTAATGTGCATCAGGATATGCAGCTCAATTCCTCCCTTTCTTTAGCCTATCACAAGCACAAGCTGTGAATCACCTCTTTTAAACTGTCAATTTGCAAGTGCATTGCCAGTTTACAGGAGGAAATGCACAGCACAATCCCCCCGCCCGCTAATTAATTTGCAAGAGCTTTGCCAAGCAAGAGGGAGGTTTCACACTATCCATTGTGCCAGGGGCGTAACAAGGCTGGAGTGGGCCCAGAGACAAAATTTTGAAATGGGCCCCTCGCTGATACACACACACACTCACTTCACATGTGACTTGCCTCTGGGGGGGGCCCTCGAGGCGTGGGGGCCCCCAGGCAGCCGCCTCCCCTTGCCTAATGGTAGTTACGCCCCTGCATTGTGCTGCAATTGCTTTTTTAGAACTCTCAAATCATGAATTTGAAGAAGGTACATTTTTCTTTTCAGATGGTCCAATATTTTTTGGCAACTGTTGCACCTAGAGGAATACTATCCCATCCCTCTGATGAAAGTTTATAAGCATACATATTCAAAGAGAGAGGGAGAGGGGGAGAAATAAAAGGAAGGAAAACAAGCAGGCAAATATAAATGATGTGATATGATATGTGATGAAGAAAAACCTTATTTGGGCCTGGTTTGGGCCTAGTCAAGTAGCTAGAGTAGGTTTATGAGTCATAGGCCTTTAGCACTGCTATGGTACTATTTATGTCAATATGCTGTTTGGAGGGGATTAGAGGGATTCGGAGTAGCAAGCAGATTGGTGGTTTAAGAACTGTTGGCAAATGCTGGTTGGGGTATTTTCTCAATCACATGTTTTGCATAATGTTGATACTTTGTTCAGTTATGATTGGTTCAGACAGTTGAGCTCTAAGCCTCTGATTGGTGCGTCCTATGTTCACATTAAGATCTGTAACTGTATAAAGTGCTCTTGCCAAGGCTGCTGGATGTGTAGGAACCTGGCATGTCGTGATAATAAAGCTTGAACCTGATGGATGGTGTGGCCTCCACTCATTAAACAAACTCCTGGACATTTATCCATCATATGAAATGAAATGAAATGAAATCATATCATATCATATCATATCATATATTATATCATCACAGGATCATCTCACTCTTGTATTGAAAGAATTATACTGGCTGCCGATATGTTTCCGGTCAAAATACAAGATGCTGGTTATTACCTATAAAGCCCCAAATAGCTAAGGTGCTAGGAATGTAAGAGAACATATTTTTCACCATGAGTCCCACCACCTGTTAAGATCTTCTGGAGAGGTTCGTCTACAGGGGCGTAACGATGGGGGGGCAGGCCGCCGCCCGCCACCGCCAAATCGCCGCCACCGCCACCACCGCCGCTGCACTCGGCGGGAAACCCGCCGCCGCCCTCCCACCGCCGCCGAATCGCCACCACCACCGCTGCACTTGTCGGGCGACCCGCTGCCACCGCCGCTGCACTCGGCAGGCGACCTGCCACCGCTGCTGCTGCACTTGGCGGGCGACCCGCCGCCCGCCGCCGCCAAATCGCCGCCACCATGCCGCCGCACTCGGATCGCCGCCACCGCCGGCAATCTGCCACCTGGGTGGCCGGCACAGGTATGTGGGGGGTGCGGGGGGCGGGGGGCAGGGGGAGGGTGCAATTTCAGGGCAGAGCTTACCCTGGGCGCCGTTTCCCCCCGTTACACCAATGTTCGTCTACAGTTGCCGCCAACTCGTTTGGCGGCTACTCAGGAACGGGCCTTCTCTGTTGCTGCTCCTGGACTCTGGAATGCACTCCCTGTTGAAATAAGAGCCTCCTCATCGCTGGCAACTTTTAAAAAGGCACTGAAGACACATTTATTCACCCAGGCTTTTAATTAGAATGATAGTTTTAAATTTAAAATGTTGGTTTTAAATGATTTTAATGTTAATGATTTTGATGTTTAAATGATTTTAATTGTAAACCGCCCAGAGATGCAAGTTTTGTGCAGTATAAAAACATGTCTAAACAAACAAACAAACAAACAACATAGTGCACACCTGATTTATAGCTGGGAGTTGTACAACTGACTTTCCACCCCGGCATGGTTCAAGGAAAGACTGCTGTTGGAAAACCTTTAAATTTCTCTGCTGAATAAATGACAGATATAAGCTTTGCACTGGGTTGTACTGCCCATATTCCACATATGGAAGATATGCCATTTTTGATTTGCATTGGTTCTCCCTCTCCTCTGTAGCACCTCAAAATCTGCTTCTGAGAGTTGAAAGACCCTCCAGAACATGGTGAAATAAGGCATGTGGGGTGCAATAGGAATGGGGGGGGAGGGGGACAGCAATTTTTTAAAAAATATAAAACCTTTGCAAGAACAGAACTTCTGTATGAGGAATAACATTGGGATAAACGCCAAAAGTCTTATAAAGGTGTTTGTGATGGGGCGGGGGGAGCCCTGAAAGTCTTGTGACATCTTAAGGAGTTACACATTTATTTTAGTGTAAACATTCATGATTACAACTTGATGAAATGAAGAACGCTATTAGTGTTTAAGATGCCACAAGACTTGTTGTTTTTGCTGCAACCAGTTATTATGGCTACCAATAACCTTTGATGAGGCACCTTTCCAAAGATAATTAAATTATGTAGCTGTTTGGATAGTCTTTTTTTCATCTTCACTGATTGTGAAGTGCACTAGTTTACATAAAAGAGTTAAAAATGTGTATGTGCAAGTCTGGTAACAACAGTTTCTTTAAAATAGGCTAATATGTTTATTTTTCCTGCTAAGTTTTAAGAAAGTATTGCTCTGAAAGGGGCTTCTGGTGTGTGTGTGTGTGTGTGTGTGTGTTTTAAAGGGAGACATGCTGGCAACCTGGTGAGGTTCATGCTTGTCACCACAAATTTTGACTGCACCTCTGAAAAGCACTAAAATTTCACTACCTGTGAATGAGACAATTCAGGGGGACATTTTGTCTTGGCCCTCCTGAGAAGCCTGTTACTAGTCATATCAAAACTCTTTTAAGATTTCCTTGAAAAGTGTGTTTTCTCTGAGGGGAAAAGAGCCCCAAATTCACTTCTGCACTTGATTTAGGAATAATCTGATGACAATTTGTTGCACTGTTGATGACAATTTTTTAATAAGCTGTAGTTCTCAGATTTGTGCATATGCATTTTTCATTGTTCCTAATAATCTTATCTTCAAGGAGGAAAATCAAAATAATAGCTTCGGCAATTAAAAAATAGAGGAAACTAATAGAAATAGATTGCACTTCCAGTATTTTCTTCAGATTTGATGGGCACTTCACTTTGGTATTTGGACAACAGAAGCTGCACTTTTCAGTCTTATGATGCCTCAGATTCAGGAAGAGGCAGACTCTCACTCTCATTCTCCCCTGTCCCAATCCCCTGCAAGTCTTTTCTGACTCTCATTATAGTCCCAGTGTATAGAATAGGGCAGGTTTTGATAAATAAAGCAGGATAGGTCAGACGCCTTGTTCCCAGTGAGGGTACACATCCACAGTAAAGACTAACAACCCTGATAGATAGATAAATAAATAAAAATGAAATTTTGCAAAGGGTAAAACCAGATGAAGAAGAAGTTGGGAGTTTAAAAGCAGTGATCCAGGATTTCCCCCCTGAGTTTCTTTGCATGTGATCCTTTCTATAGGGACCCAGAGAAAAATGCAAGGCAGGGCTGCTCCCCCCTCCCCCCCAGCCTGCTTTCTCTAAAGAGGTCCTTGTGGTTTCAGTACACCTATCATGCAGTCCCGTAAGCAGAATACATCTCACAAATCATGGAGAGTGTCTGCACCTTGCGATGTATCAAAGTCCCATAATGCGGCAACAAAGTTCTCCAAGGTCAGAAAAGCAGTTTATCAACCTCTTATATCTCTTACAGCAGACAATAAATTTATTCTAGTGCTGGAATCTATGAATATTTCAGATCCTCCATGAGATAAACAGTATTGCTTAGGATGCTCCGTGTGTCATTGTCAACGAATACCAAATACTGTCATTGCTGCTGCACACATGCCATGCCTTGATATTGCTTGGAGTGCAATAAAATTTAACGCTACCTGGTTTGCATTTTCCTTACAATGCCCTCTAGGTCTTGTCTTGTACATTTGTTTTCCAGCAAACAGGCCATTACTACAGCAAACTTCCATTTGCAAATAGATTGGAACTCTTAATGTTTTGATTAATTGCTCAATTGCCACTTCTTTAATTTCTAATCAGGGTAGAAATTAACTCTAGGAAGATAAAGAACAATGTGAGTCTTAAATTACTCTCTGCATCCTCTTACTGTGAAGAATGCTTCTTACTACATCTGTCCTAATTTGGATTAATTTGAAATTGGTAAAATTCATTGTACACTCCATTTAAAATTAGTTTCCTGCATTATTTGCATTTATTATTGGCAAAAACGCATAAAGTGGACAACATGCAGTGCAGCGCACCATCCATGGAAGAGTGACACACGCAGTGGAGAGCCCATCCTCTCAGTGAGTGGTGGCATGCATGTGGACGTGTGTATGATCACTGCTGCTCTGCTACCACCATTATTCCTAATCAGAGGCGTATCTAGGGAAAATAGCGCCTGGGGCAAGCACTGAAATTGCACCCCTTGTCCAAACATCCAACACTCATCTTTCAGATAACTTTACCATAATATCAGCTGAAAAATACAAGTCAAGCTCGTTAATCTTTTAATTTTTCAAAAACAATTTAGAAAACTACAAATTTCAGTATGCTGGGGCTCATGAAATACCCAAATACTATGTGGAGGTATACTTGGAAAACTAATGTCTAATTCTCTACTATGCATTGTAGCATCACTATTACATAAGTTTTTAAAAGAAATGGAGAATTTGACCTTTCCCTATTTACTCTGAAAATAATTAAAAGATATGCAGAGTAAACTGTGTCACTGCTTGGAATATATTCTAGTATTTCAGAAAGACAGTTAAAATGAGATAAAGAGAGCAAGAAACTCCCAGTGGGCCTTAATACTAAGGCTAATTAATACTAATTTCACACTGATTGAAAGACAAACTCACCATTAATAGCCATATTATTAAGACATCACATTTAACTCACTTATAACAAGAAGCAAAGAGCAAATGAATACAATCCTAGCTCATAAGCTTCAGCTCATTATTCACAAGCCCTGATTCTCTGTACATAGTGCCAAACTGAATATGTGTACAGTGACTTATATTATGTTAATTTAAAAAAAAACACCTGTAGCCCCTAAAGGCTGTGGGGTGGGTCTGCAAAGGTTCCCGCTCCCCTCGCTGGCCTCTAGGGCTTTGCAGGGACCATTTGAGCATGTGTGGTTGTGGTGGCCATTTATATATATATATATATATATATATATATATATATATATATATATATATCCGCTGAAAACAAAATGGTTGCCACACATGCTCAAATGGCCTCTGCGAGGCCTGGCCTCACAGAGGGGCCTCACAGAGCATGCACAGTGGCCATTTTGTTTTCAGTGGCCATTTTTTTAAAAATTATTTTTTAAAAATGGCGCCCCCCTTCAAGTGGCTCCCGGGGCACGTGCCCTGCCTGCCCTACCCCTAGATACGCCCCTGTTCCTAATGGTGTTGGTGGCACAGCAGTGATTACGCACATCCAAGAGTCTATGCAACAGCCCCCATTGCCATTCACTCCTGGCTGGGGCAGAAGGTGTGTGTCCAGGTGTCAGGATGCTCCCCCCTGCCCTGCAGGCCAAGTTACCTGGAGAAGCAAGCAACAAGCCCAGGAAAGAGGCCAAAGTGCAGAGGCAGGGGCATGGACTCAGTGGGGGGAGGCAGTTGCTCCTCCTGAATTGAGCCAGTTCTCATTTAATTCAATGTGGCATACTCCCAAGGAGGGGGGTATTGGATTGCTGGTGTTGCCTCCCCCCTGCAAAAAGGCCTGCGGATGCCCCTCGACAAGCAAGGAAGGTGGGCCAGGAGGGACTGAATGGGTGAGCACACTGGGAAGGTGAGAAAGGGATCCTTGTGTCAGGCACTGGTGAAAGGAAAAGAAAGAGAAAATGGCAATAAAGAAGGGCTGTTCAAGCCCTTTGAGGCAAGCAGTGGTCCGTAATAAGGAGGACCGTGATAAGGAAGACTGGCTGAAGGAAAGACCAGTGGCCTCCAGAGACAGCAGTTTCCGAAGAAGCAGGTCCCAAGATGAAGACTAGAGTGCCTTGACTCACTCCCTCATAACTCTAGGACCCTGCGTAAAGGAGGCTTGCCAGTGGAAGTGCAAGTGCCTTCCCTTCTAATGCAGTCCAGGTAGCCACAGTGTGCTCCCTCTTCCATGGGCAGTGCACTGTATGGTATATCAGCCAGTATGCCTACTAGATTTATAAACTAGTGCTGGCCCAGAATCGTGCCTTATGTGCACTGTTCCCTCTAACAAGGATTCCCAGATGTTGTTGACTAAAACTCCCAGAATCCCCAGCCAAAGGCCACTGCAGCTGGGAATGCTGGGAGTTATGGTGAACAACATCTGGGAATCCCTGTTAGAGGGAACAGTGCTTATGCAGAATTTGAGGTGGGCTGGAAGAACTACTTTAATGTATTGAAAGATGGAACATCAAGGGGAAGCCCTCAGTGTTCTGCCTTCTAGCTCTGAACAAGCAGAAGACTCAAATGGTGTGCCTGTTCTGAGCCTATTCAGAGGGCTGTAGTTGCCACTGCAGAATGGATAATAGTGTTTACTTATTTTACTTATGTTATGTTATATTTTGTTATTATGTTTTGCCATGTAGATTGTTTCTCCATTTCTGTGAGCCACCCTGAGCAGTATTGCACTGGAAGGGTAGTGTTTATATATATGCACACTATAGATAGATAGATAGATAGATAGATATTGCATATTATAAATGACAAATCAATGTACACAAATGGACTAGGAATGCTTCCAAATTTTTCTTCATACAAATTTCTCATTGAAGTTTGGCATTCCAACTTACTTGGTTTTGATTTAGAAAGGAAACTGATGCATTAGGAATTCTCTATGGTTTTTATTTCTGCATCCAGTCTGGTATTTTGATTAAAATTATTTGGCCCTTCTACTATAGATCAAGTCCTAGCACTGCAGCATTTGGTTGAAAGGTATTCCACGAAACCAAAAAGATTGTATGCTGCTTTTGTGGACTTTAAGGGTGCTTTTGATTCAATCTCCAGGAGGAAATTATGGTGCAAGCTGCTTGGATCCACAATTAACCATCATCCTTTTCTTTTAATCTATAAGGTCTATGAAGATTCCCCTCTGAAGGTAAGGTGTAATTCCTTAAGACATACAGTATTATGAAAAACATTTCAACCAAGTGAGGAATCAGGCAGGGCTGTATTCTGGCTCCAATACTATTTAATTTTTATATTAATTCTCTTGTTTTCCCCCTGAAGGTTTTGAGTTACCCTCCTCCAAAGCTGGCTGATGGGCATTTACCACTTCTGCTTTATGTGGATGATGCTGTTCTACTTTCCCAGACATCGATTGATTTAAGGTGAGTCTTGCAGGCCCTTTCTTTATACTGTGATCAGCAAGCATTAGAAATAAATTATGATAAAACTAAAATAATGGCATTTGGGGAACGAACTTAAATAAGAAAAAGGCTGTTGAATAATCAAAGGTTGGAGCAGGTTACTACTGGTGTGCAAACAGGTTCGACATCGAACATGTTTGGTGCAACCGTTCGGGGTAGAACTGAACCACCCCCTGTCTGGTCTAACTTTGGACCAAACCCCACTGGGGGTTGGCGGTTTTTTAAAAAATTATCACTTACCCCCCCCACCTCCGGGGGACTTCCTCTAGGCATGTCCGCAGGGGTTTCCCCTCCCGCTGCCAGCCTCCTTGCCATCCTAATCAGCCGTTCAGCCGGTTCTTCAGCATGGTGGCCATTTTTGAGGCTGCTGAGCCTGCGCAATGGGCCTCTGCATGGCCTGGGATGACCCCTGAGGACCCCCCACACCTAGAGGAAGTCCCCTAGAGGGGGTAAGTGATAAAATAATTTTTTTTTTAAATGTGAACACACCCCCGGACCGGACCAAACCAAACCCTGGAGGGGAGTTCGAGGGGGTGCCAGACTGAACTGGCCCAGTCCAGTTTAGGTCCAGTTTGGACTCAAAATGAATCAGGTTCAAAGTTGAGCTGGTTCAGATTTGAACCTGTTTGCACATCCCTAGTCTGTATACGAATCCTGAAAAACTTGAAGCTCAACCGTCAAAGTTCTTGAGGAGCTTACACACCACATTGTGTCACAAATGCAGGGCTCCACGATGTCACAAAAGTAGAAGTGGGTCAGTGGCTTAGTATTTTGCATTGTGCTTAAAGTTAAAATTTCATCCCACTGGCCTAGTTCCTTTGGTATTAGTACATACATTTTCATCTTGCTGGAAAAATTCATTAGAAAGCAAACAATGTCATTGCAGCTTCTCCTTAGACTTTCTTGTATCAATGGAGTATGAAAGGGCTTGATACAAACAATGAATGGATGACATGGAACAGCAAATTGAATTGAGCCATGTGACCAGTCTGTGGTGCTGCCACTCAAGTTTTTAACATCACGCCTACCAGGTACCTTGTTCAGATTGATTGATTGATTGAGTGAGTGCCGGTTCAGGAGAACCAGTTCGGCAATAGTAAGGGGCAGCAGGGTGGGGGCAGTGAGAGAGGTAATAAGTTCCTTACCCAGCTGGTGCGGCTGCCAGCTCTGCCACTCACTGATGCTTGATCACCCTGGCACAGCCCCAAGCATACTCCTCCCTCCTTTACCAAGCTGCCAGCTTGGCTGCGGCTCGGTTCTGACCTCTGCGCATGCACATAGGCCGGAACTGAGCTGCAGCCAAGCCGACAGCTCAGAAAAGGAGGGAGGAGAATGCTTGGGGCTGTGCCAGCAAGGGCATGTGGTGGTGCCAGCTGCCGTGCCAGCCAAGTAAGGAGCTTATTACCTCTCTCACCACCCCCACCTGGTCACCCCATACCCTTGGAAGCGTCTCCCGTTCTTGTAAAGGGGGATCTTCAGCAGAATCCCCTTTACAAGTATATTGTCTGCCTGAAGTGCGCAACTGATTTGGTCAAACAAACTGGACTGGCAGTTTGATTCAACTGAACAAGTTCGGAGCAACGTGATTTGGTCCAAACTGATTCGATTTTGAACTGAACCATGTTAGTTTGATTGTGCACACCCCTAACAGCAAAGAATAGTGCGCATCCCCAATAATTATTTTGTATGGGTGGTTATGCTCCATGAGCCACATCCACTGACCCCCATCCACACAAAACACATATAGAATGACAGAGCACCTGTGCCACATGTTGACTACGTTCTCCTGAGCTAGTGGGCCACAGTGCAAGGCCATCATGAGTCAGGGAGTGAAGAAGGCCCAATTGAGACTTATGGACCTCAGGGAGAGCTTCACAGCATCCCTGTGCAAAACAAACTTCATTTGCTGCCAGCTTTTGGCATAGATAGAGAGAGAACCCCCATTAACCTAGCAAACTTTCAATTTACAAAAAGCATAGGTAGCCAGATTCATTGTGTGCCTCCCACATAGTGTCATTTCAATATAATCCTACACAAATAGACCTTTTTTGTCCTCCAGATTTAGGGGTTTTTTTTTTTGATGTTTTGCCTGTCTTCCCCTCTATTAGCATAAATTAAGTTGTGCTATATTTAGTTTGTGACTCAGTGCAGCCTTCAAATTTTCATTACCTGTACTCTCTTCCTCTCCAGCTGTCTAATAGGCAGGGATTCAACAAAGGACCTTTTCTCTCTCTCCAGGATATCAGCATACACCTCTCTCTCAGTCTCTGCATGGATACAGATCTTTTCCCTCCAGAATGATATAGGAAGACTGCCTTTTTCCAACTGCAACAGTGAATTATTATTGCTGGGAAAACACAGTCCCTGCTCTTCCCAGCTAGTGCACCTATTCGACAGTATCATTGCATCATCATTGAGATGATGCAATGTGTACATAGACACACACACACCAGATTTTTTTCTGGTTTCTGTAGTGTCAATCCCCACCCCCACCCACCCCTCACTGTACTGCATGTGTCTGGGAAACATACCAGCAGGGATTCAAACCAGCAACCTTTTGCTCCCTAAGTAAGTTACTTCCCTGCTGCACCATTAGGTGGCTTGATCAAACCCGGGTAGAATACAGTTTACAACACAGTTTTTGGTTGTGGAAATGACCTCAGTCTGGATGCCATGCATAAATTCTAAAAACTACTTGCCTAGAAAGGCAGTATATAAATAAATTTATAAATAAATTTAGCACATTACATCCTGTGCTAATCATGAAGTACCCTTAATGTTCTGACACATGTAGGGCATCATTTTATGAAGGTCCTACAGACCTGGGTCTTCCTTATTCTGGAGCTCTCCAGGTGGCAAGCCTACTTAGCAGCTCTGTTTGCAATTTAATGCACAACTGCTGGAGCACAGGGGAAAAGTGGAAGCACCGAATTCAGGGTAAAGCACATTGAAAGGAACCTAATTAATATATGAACGGGCCCGACGAGTGCTTGCCAATGACGCACACCATTTTATTCACTTTTGTTTTCTTATTTTCAGCCCTACCCATTCCATCATGTTGAAAATCTTTGCATTCTTTCCTTCAAGCATTCTCTAGGCTGCTTACTGATTTACAGCTCCTTTCTCCCTAAAGACAAATTTGGCTGGCAAGAGATAGATGCTTGTTTGTTTGCTTTATGTTAGTTGGAGTATATTTACCCTTTTCTCTTCTTCTAAACTCCAGTCTCATCTTGATAGGTCATGTCTGCAGAAAGCATACTGTTACACACTAAAGGGGTTTCATGTTCAAGCAATATGTGGGAGAACGTGGACCAGTGTACCTGTGCTCCACTGTCCTAGTGGACCAGTGCACCAGTGTCCTGGTCTCCCTGAATCTCATATGCTTCCTCTGTTGTTAGCTAAACCGTTTAACATAGGTTCAATCTTTGGATGGGTGAGGAGACACAAGCAATCAAACAGGAGTTGTCTTTTATGATCTTACTTAAGGAAATAGATTGGGAGAGGTACAATCAATACAAGGTCCTGACAAGCAAAGCTAATTTACCTAACCCTAATACACACAGTTTACCTAGCAAGGGAAGAGAAGAGGGAAAGGGAGGAGGGGAGAGGGAAGCAGGAAAGGTTGGTCACCAAAGATGCAGGGAGACCCTAAATGGCCAGTTTATGGTCCCTCCCGGGGATGAAAGATGCTAGGGTTCAATGAGAAGATGGGGTGTATGATGCTGGAGTGCGGGGATGCTGCTGCATTGGAGAAGGAAAATATTCATCTTGTGGACCTGCCCTCTGAAAATCAGGTCTGGAGTCCTTTTGGTTTTATGCTCTTCTGGGACCCTGACTGCTCTTGTGGTCAGCTCCTCATATCCATCAAAACTTAGAGTTATGACAACTCCAATGCCAACTGTCTGGTCTTGGGTCTTTAGATGTTCTTTAGATGTTCTCCTTTCATCCTTTCATCATACAGTCTCTTATCTTCTGCATTCCCAGACATTCAAAATATTTTTTTTACACTTTTCTCTTAATTCAAGTCTTTAGCCTTGGTGGTTGGACACTAATTATTCAACTGTCACCACTTTTCCTTTCAGGTCCTTTATCAGTCTTTCAAAAAAGGGAATTTGAGGGAAGAGGGGACGGGGCAAGATTACAATTATGCTAACTTGCTATACAGAATATAGATGCCAGGTGTCTTGAATAGAATACAGAAATACATATATCATAACTACCAGGTTGCAGAATTAAAACCTCATTATTTCTCTCTAGAACACTAATATATAAAAGTGGCTAACATGTGCTAATCTAATACTCTGTTTTGGTTTCACTCGGTAAGGCTGTTCATAGATCAGCACATTCAGTGTCTGGCAACCTTGATGTGGTTTTACCTTTTCTGTAGTTGCTGCTGATATAGAAAAAGCACACAGAGAAAAGAACTGCAAGAGTGAAATGGTTAGCCAAGAAATTGTAACAGAAAAGGCCCTTAGAAGCAGGGGTGCAATATAACAGAATGGCAAAATAGCCAGGAAGACTTAGGGTTCATATCAATATATATCCCGGGGTATTTTAACTCCTGTGATGCTCCTCAAAGATTTGATTCAAAGTCTGGTGCTGCTTCCAGCTCAATAATGGAAACTCAGTTTTGGATTTAAATATAGCAAAGATTAAGATATCCTGCCAAATCCTACATTATAAAACTCTGCACTCTGGGGCATTTTAATTTTTTTTTAAATTTACTGGGGGTAAGCAAAAAGTTGCAAAAAACATAATTAAAAGTCCCTTTTTAGTCTTGCTTTCTACCTACATTTAATCTGTTAAATTTTTAAATCAATTTTGATGTCAAAATTCAATTGGGCTCTATGCCCGCTTGCAAAGATACAGCCCAATGAGATGAATTCCATCCAAATAATTGTTCTAACCATTCAAAAGCTCATTGCTTTTCATTAAAAAAAAATCCCAAACCCTTTAAACACTTTCAGCACAATCCAAGCTTAATAACAGATGTAGTTTGGCAGTATATAACACAGATTTGAGTTGTGTGCTGAACTACAACTGATGCAATTTTCCCCTGGCCCCCAGTGTTTTCCTTGGTCAGCATTAAGAATGAGAATACTTTAGAAAGAGATAGTAGGAGCCACAGACTAAGCCCCTCCTTGCCATCCCTTGTCTGCTGTGGCTACATGTAAAGGGAGCAGCAAGTTATCAAGCAGGTAAGCAGAGTAACTACTCCCACCCAGCTGGGAGAAGGAATATGCTAAGCTCTGGCTGGTCACGCTTTATGGATTATACCGGCACAGTCATGCCAGTATAGTTATGCCGGAGAGTAGTTTCAACATTCCAGCATTATATGCCCTGAACGTATAAAATCAAAAACATCTGTCCCATCTGCCTGGCCATCAGCACACATTCACCAGGTGACAAGACACCTCCCCTGCAAATCTGATGAAGATCCATGAAGAATGGCTTACAGTAGATAGATCAATTAGGTTTTCCTCTTTTGAACAGGGGTTGAAAGGGTTGGCAATGCTCTTTCAGACCGAGGAAGAGGTATTTAAATATGAAGTCCATTTGCATAGTTTCAGCCTTTAGAGTGCATGCCAGAAAAGTGCCTTTTTATATCCTTCTTGGACCCAATCTTTGGTTATTTCACAATTGATCCTCAAAGTTGCATTTTGAGAGGCTGAAAATGCATCTTTACTGCTAAAAGAGTCTGTGCAGTAGGACTTTTGAAGCTGCAGTGCCCACAGCCTTGCCCACAACCAGTATGGCAGTCAGCTCCTTCCCTGTCTGAGCCTTGGGAGCACAGCCAAGTTTAAGCAATTTGTAATTTTAGGGTGGAGATGTTAACAACGTGTACAGATTTTTTTCAAATTGGGGAGAAGGGGGCACAAAGAGGACGGGCCTCTTTATAATCCTGCCCATATATGCAGCACACAGAAGAGCCCTGACATTGGCTCGGCTGGATGTGCTGTAGGGATGTGCACGGAACCACAGAAGCGTGGTCTGGCACTGGGGGGAGTGTGTCTTTAATGGGGGGTAGTACTTACCCCCCCCCCACCGCTCTTCCCCCTCCGGTGCTGGTGTATCTAAAAACATTCTTGGGGTGGCAGAGTTCCTCCCTGCCGCCCCTGCCCCATCATTGTCTGAAAAGCATAAAACTAGAAAGAGCTGGCGGCGCGTATGCGCCCTTCGTGGCATGCGCGCTCGTCTCCGCCACTGGCGTGCACCACATATGTCATGTGGCACATGCACGCCAGCGGTGGAGATGAGCATGCGTGCCGCGAAGGGCACATGCGCGCCGCCAGCTCTTTCTAGTTTTACGCTTTTCAGACAACAACGGTGGCAGGGGTGGTAGGGAGGAACTCTGCCGCCCCAAGAACGTTTTTAGAAACACCAGCGCCGGAGGGGGAAGAGCGGCGAGGGGGGAGTACTACCACCCCCTCCTTAAAGACACACTCCCCCGCCCTGCTGAACCGCCAGACCGCTGGAATTCCGGACCGGTCCGGAGGCCTTTTCTATGGCCCCGGACCGGTTCCGTGCACACCACTAATGTGCTGCCTTCTGCAGTACTAGAGGGTAGGTATTGGAGAGTTCCTTTTTTGGAGAGACTGTGCCCTTGTGGAAGTGTGGATATTGAGATGGCTGGCCATGTGCTTCTGTATTGTTCTTTCTTTCTCAGTAGCCAAATTCTGTACAGCTGTGATTAAAATTCGCTCATGGTGTGTCAGAAATGGTCTATTTTCATCGTCCCTCCTTTTTCTTTTTAATTTTGTTTTATCCTTTATCTCAATCTTATATCTAACTGATTCTTTATATGCATGTATATGCATGTATGTGTTTCTATTGATATCTACCCTCAGAGTAGATTTATTTGATCTGGATTGTGTATTTGAGCAAAGATCGCAATAAACTAAACTGAATTGATTAATCCTGTCCCTCTGCTGAGATGGTAAACCAGTTTTTTTCTTAATAAGCTACAGGGAACAGATTTTGGTAAAATGAATCCTGAAGCCTTCCCACCAAGCCCACCCTCTTCAGTAGGGGTGTGCACGGAACCGCGGAGCTGCGGTCCGGCACTGGGGTGGGGGGTTCCATTAAGGGCGGGGGGGGCTTTACTTACCCCTCCCGCGCTTTCCACACACTGCCGCCGTAATTATTGAAGAAATTGCTCCTCTGATGGCTGTTCCTATTTTAAAAAATGGCTGCCCCCTTGAAGCCCTGGCCCCCTGCTGCTGCCTTGAAGCCCCCTCCCACCCCCTTAAATCTCGCCCCGGGCCCTTAAATCATGCCCCGATAACATTAAGAGGCGGGCGGCGGGGAGATGTCCTCCCGCCCCCTTCCCTGCTAGGCTGCAAAAGACTTTAGGAAGGCTTCTGCGCGCACACGCGCAGAAGCCTTCCTAAAGTCTTTTGCAGCCTAGCAGGGAAGGGGGCGGGAGGACATCTCCCTGCCGCCCGTTTCCCTGCCGGTCTGCAAAAGTACTTTTACTTTTGCAAAGAACTTTGCAAAGAAGTTCTTTGCAAAGTTCTTTGCAAAAGTAAAAGTACTTTTGCAGACCGGCAGGGAAACGGGCGGCAGGGAGATGTCCTCCCGCCCCCTTCCCTGCTAGGCTGCAAAAGACTTTAGGAAGGCTTCTGCGCGTGCGCGCGCAGAAGCCTTCCTAAAGTCTTTTGCAGCCTAGCAGGGAAGGGGGTGGGAGGACATCTCCCCGCCGCCCGCCTCTTAATGTTATCGGGGCATGATTTAAGGGCCCGGGGCGAGATTTAAGGGGGTGGGAGGGGGCTTCAAGGCAGCAGCAGGGGGCCAGGGCTTCAAGGGGGCAGCCATTTTTTAAAATAGGAACAGCCATCGGAGGAGCAATTTCTTCAATAATTACGGCGGCAGTGTGTGGAAAGCGCGGGAGGGGTAAGTAAAGCCCCCCCCGCCCTTAATGGAAGCCCCCAAACTCCCCACCCGAACCAAAACCACCCAGTGACCGGACCGGTCTGGAGGCCTTTAGAATGGCCTCCGAACCGGTCTGTGCACATTCCTACTCTTCAGCATGGCTGCTGCCCTAGTTAATGTGACACATGGGTTGGGTGTCTCCACATGTTCATGTCCTGATGAATATATATCAGAGTGGGTATGGTGATCCTTACTTGAATGTCATGAATATGCACCTCTGTAGGGCTGTGGATCTCCAAGCCTGACAAGGTGCTCAACCCTGGGACTGAGAATAGCTGCAGAGTTTTGTTTGCTTCCTCCCTCTCAGTCAGTGGAGCTCGGGTTAGCGGAAAATCCTGATGCTCCCAGGGGCATTGGGCAGAAGTGAGACTGGGGGAGGGGGATTGAATGGGGCAGTGGGAGGTGTGGAGGTATCTGCACAATAGGGAGGGATGTAGAGAGGGCATTGGAGCCCCCCACCTGAAAAAGGCATTTAGGGGGAAGAAGGCTGAGCACCCAAAGATTGTTAGCTGTGAGAACATTTTTAAAGGGGGTGTAGTGATCAGCCACCCCTCCCAGTGGAGGGGTGATCAGCCAACAATGATTAGCCACCATCCTCCCACTCAGGATGCCTCTGAGTATCAGTTGCAGGGGAGTAACAGCAGGAGAGAGGGCATGCCCTCAACTCCTGCCTGTGGCTTCCAGTGGCATCTGGTGGGCCACTATGTGAAACACGTTGCTGGACTAGATGGGCCTTGATCAGGATCCAGCAGGGCTGTTCTTATATTCTTATGTTCCCCTAAAAGGTTAACCAGAAGTGAACCCTGTCCTGACTGACAGGCTGGTGAACTCCAGAGCTCAGCCAATCAATATACCAGGTGGGAGGGACTGAGAGAGCAGTTGGGAGGAAGAAGGATTTCTTTATTAGGAGAAGCTGGCTGTGGGTGCAGAAGGGGACATGTGGCCATGAAGACTGGCTGCAGGAAAATGCTTCTGCAGGTCCTGGGAAGCCAGGAGGGAAGGAAGCTTGAATCCTCAACCAGATTTTGGTGAGTTCAAGAAAAGGAAGCCAGGGCTTTGGCTTCGGGAAGTTAGTCTAGGGGAAAATTCATTTAGTCAGACTTTGTGTTATACTTTTGGTTCCTTTGTGTGTGTGCTTTGTATATACCTGATACTGTTCTATGACTGCTTACCTGTACTGTACACTTTTAAGTGTGCTAAGTGTCCTGCCAACATCATTCAGGGTGCTTTTTGTAGTATTCTTTAAACTTACTGAGTATTTTTACCAGTAACTAAAAGCTGAGAAAGCCTCAGACGGAAGCAGTCTGTAGCATTTGAATAAAACTGTTTTTCTTTTTGTTCTTTTCTTTTACAAGTCTCTCTGAGTGGGTATTTAACTGACGAGGAAGGGAGGCTGAAAGGGGATTTTACTCTGGTGCAAACATGCCTCAGGCGGTCCGCAGCTATCAGTTTTTCTCATCATATGCTGCCATACATGTGGAAGATTTTAGTACTTTTCCAATAGGAAAAGAGAGTTTTCCCTGGGAATTCTATCCCAAGCCCAGGGAGGATCAAGCTCTGTATAAAGATGGGTGGTGGTGGTAGCCATTTTTGAACCTACCAAAAATACATAAGAGTTTTAGGAGAAGCCTAGTCATGCAGCTCAACAGGGATGATTCAGCATTTCTCCCCCCATCATGTGAGCTTGCTGTTGGACAAAGGCTTTAATCCACTACAGGGGGAATCAGAAAGATCATTTGCAGGTAGTAGAACCGCTGCCGCTGTGAGAGAGAAATTGTGGTTTATAGCCCCAAATTTCTGTAGAGATTGAAACAGGACTGGTTCAGAGGAGATCCAACTGTATGGATGATAGGGATGGAGTGGTGGAATGGTCTCCATGGGATGGCCAATTCGTATCATGTGGTATGTATACATGTTAATAAGATTAGAGTTTGTGTGTCCTCTGTGCTTTGTGAGGCTGTCATGTGCCTTGAAGACATGGCAGAGGGGAGCTGGTCTTCTTGTATCAAGCATAACTAGTCCCCTTTGTGAAGCAGGGTCTGCCCTGTTTTCATATGAATGGGAGACTTAATGTATGAGCATTGTAAGATATTCACCTTAGGGGATGGAGCCACTCTGGGAAGAGCATCTGCAATCTTGCATGCAGAAGGTTTCAAGTTCCCTCCCTGACATCTCCAAGATAGGGCTGAGAAAGATTCCTGACTGCAATCTTGGAGAAACCACTGCCATTCTGTGTAGACAATACTGAGCTAGATGGACCAATGGTCTGACTCACTATATGGCAGCTTCCTATGTTCCTATGACTATTTATTATTATTAACTGATTTTAATGGTGTTTTAATGTAAACTGCCCTGAGCCTTTTGGAAGGGCGGTATAAACGTTATAATAATAATAATAATAATAATAATAATAATAATAATAATAATAATAATTATTATTATTATTATTATTATTATTGCTGGAATCTGGAATCGGGCATTACTAGTCAAGACTGCTTCCCTGTTTTCTTGCTTATTCCAATTGGCAGCAGTGCTCCCTCCTTTGTAAATTCTCCACTTAGTGCTTTCTCGTTATGGTCTCCACCCTCTTCTGGCTGGAGCTCTCCTCTGCATACCTGATACTGTTCTATGATTGCTTACCTGTACTGTACACTTTTAGTGTGCTTTTGCATTTTCCTACATACCTGTTCTTTGCAACTGGGTAATCACGATTTTTAAAGTTTTCCACCCCAACATGCTTTTTGAAGTATTCTTTAAACTTACTGAGTATTTTTACCTGTAACTAAAAGCTGAGAAAACCTCAGATTGAAGCAATCTGTAGCATTTTAATAAAACTGTTTTTATTATGTAAAAAGAAAAACCACTCCTTGTACCACTCTCTCTCTTTCTTGGCTGGGTTTCCATGTACACCCAACTTAGAATACTTCACTCCCTTTAAATCTTGCTAAACACCAATTGCTGTAGTCAGGATCCATGACCCTGAAATATTCTCCCTTTGACTTACCCTTGTGCCTAGTTTCTTCTGTTCCAGCAAAAAACCCAGTATTTTTTGCCTGATCTGCTTCTGCATTCCTAGCTTGCTTGTGAAAATGGTGGTCTGTGTGACTGCTCTGTGTGTGTGTGTGTGTGTGTGTGTGTGTGTGTGTGTGTGAGAGAGAGAGAGAGAGAGAGAGAGAGAGAGAGAGAGAATGACTGCAGTGTGTGTGTGTGTGTGTGTGTGTGTGTGTGTATGGCTGCAGTGTGTGAATGGCTACAGTTTGTGTGTGTATGTGTGTGTGCACATGCATGTGCTAGTTAACCTAGCCAGATCTTCCTTTTCAAAAATGTTGCAAATTCAGTAATAAAAAACCTCTGGTTTAAGATGAGAACTAAGATAGGCTTACATATTCACTCGTGCTCTAAAAACATGGAAATTCCAAAACTCCATGCACCCACATTTTGCCTTGGTCCTTCAGCTGGAGATTGGGCTGGGGAGGAATGCATCCAGGCAGACATTCAACAGCTGCAGCTTCCACGAGTGTGGGTGCATGGAGCCTCATTTCTAAAGCTAGCATGATGTATGAGACTGTACAAAGTCTTTATAACTTCTATGATGTAGAAGTTACGATGGAAATCTTAACTTGGCATGTTTAGAGCATGAGTGAAAATGTAATCTCATCTTCTCATCTTAAACTGGAGGTGTTTTATTACTGATAAAGACCAACAAGGAATTTTGTGTATGAGACCTGAATGGCTCTATGGCTGGCACTTAGAGAGGACGTGCTCCCAAATATTCTCCACACAGTCTTAGGGAGGAAGAATATGACGTGGGAAATTCTGGGTAGTTTCTGTGGAGTCTCCAAATGATTCTCCAAATGATTCTCCCTACAGTCTCATTTGCACATGAAGGGCTACCTGTTAACTTCTCAGTTATGCAGATCAGATTGATTGTGCAGCAATGATTGACCATTATCACTGTGACTTCAAGTTCTCTTCCTCTAGCAAACTTAATTTACAGAAAAATGGACTCCTGATTCAGAAGTGTGTGGTTCAATGAGATTTTTTTTTTATTAATTTGACCTTTTATTACTCTCTGAACATTGAAAAGTAAAAGTAATTCCAACATGGTGAAATGTAAAATACCACTTTTTATGTGCTGTTTGTGTTGTGTCCTCTATAAGACAGATGGTGTGGGACCAGACAGGGAAGCCTTCAGTGTCCCCATTCAGCCATGAAGTCCAACCTACCTTGCAGGGTAGTAGGTTGGGCTTCATGCAGCCATGAAGCCCAACCTACCTTGCAGGGGGAAGCTAACCGGGGGAGCAGGGCTATTCCATCTGCCTTGCTGGGACTCACCATCTAGCCCCTCTGCTTCCTGTGGACATTCCAGCACAGACGGAGTGCAGCCTGCTTGTCGGTTGCCAAGTTCCAGCTGGCTGGTTGCCAGCCTCCCAGATTGCTGAAGATTGCTGAAGTTCTACCACCTGCTGCCTGTCCTGGGAGCTGCTTGTGAGGGGAGTGGCTTCTGTGGCTAGCAAGCTTAATAGCAAGGAGGCGTGCCTCGAAGCAAGTAGGAAGGTAACAGGGGGATCAGGGCTATTCCATCTGCATTGCTGGGACACACCATGTAGCCTCTCTGCCTCCTGTGGACATTCCAGCATAGATGGAGTGCAGCCTGCTTGTTGGCTGACAAATTCCAGCTGGCTGGTTGCCAGCCTCCCAGGTTGCTGAAGTTCTACCACCTGCTGCCTGTCCTGGGAGCTGCTTGTGAGGGGAGTGGCTTCTGGGGTTTGCAAGCTTAAAAGCAAGGAGGCTCACCATAGGTGTAGCCATTGGCATGGCCATCAGGCCGCCTGTAGGCAGCCGCCAAAGCCAGCCGCCAAAGGGGGCCGGCTTTGGGGGCCGGGCCTTCGGGTGGTGGGACTGAGGGCTGGGGGATTGGGTTGGGTTGGGCCAGGCCTCTTGCAGACATGTGTTTGGGCTCTCTTGAGTGGGACAGTGCTGGGGGTATGCCTCGAAGTTCGGGGGCAGCTATTACTGTAGTGGTGGGGAATAGAAGAATTGGCGCTGGCAGAGCAGCTGGCCATTACAGGGGAAGAGAAATCAGTAATTTAGTAACTGTTTCTACTTCCAACTTCTCTGTCAACTCTTTGGCCTCGGAAAGCAGCTCCAACGATCCACGGAATCTGGCCTTGCTCCTCTGCAATGCCAGGTCAGTTCAGAATAAGACTGAAATTGTCCACGATTTGATCACAGATGAGGGAGCTGACCTGGCATGTATAACCGAGACCTGGTTAGGGGAGGCGAGTGGTCCAGTGTGGGCTCAGCTTCTCCCACCAGGTTATTCTGTCGTGGAGCAAGCCCGGGGAAGTGGGCGGGGGGAGTGGAGTGGCTGTGGTCCATAAGAATACCATTTCCCTTACCAGGGCCCCTGTGAGACAGCTGACTTATATTGAGTGCATATTTTTGAGGCTGGGAAATAGGGATAGACTGGGGATTCTGTTGGTGTACCATCCACCCCTCTGCCCAACTGACTCCCTAACTGAGCTGACTTTGCTGGTCGTGGAGTTGGTGTTGGAGTCTCCTAGACTTTTGGTGCTGGGGGACTTCAATATCCACTTTGGGGCTGGCTTGTCTGGTGTGGCTCAGGAGTTCATAGCGGCCATGACAACTATGGGCCTATCCCAATTAGTTTCTGAACCAACTCATGTTGCCGGCCATGCATTCGATTTGGTCTTTTGTTCGGATCAGGGGGGTGTTCCGTGGGTGGGGGATCCAGTGGTTTCTCCATTGTCATGGACGGACCACTACCTGGTTAAGGTTGGTCTCACAGCCACAATCCACCCCTGCAGGGGTGGTGGACCTATTAGGATGGTCCTTCCAAAAAGGCTTCTGGACCCAGTGGGATTTCAAAAGGCCTTGGATGATTTTGACGTTGGTGCAGCTGGTGATTCTGTCGATGCCCTGGTAGGAACAGGGAACAGGGAACTCAACAGGGCAGTAGACATAATTGCTCCTAAGCATCCCTTCCGATCTGCTACAAAAATGGCCCCTTGGTATACTGAGGAGCTGAGGGGGGTGAAGCGGTTGGGTAGGCGACTAGAGTGCAAGTGGAGGAGAACTCGGTTCGAATCTGACAGGATTCAGCATGTGACCCATTTGAAGGCTTATGCGGTGGCAGTGCGCGCAGTGAAAAAGAGATGCTGGTCTGCGCACATTGAGGCTGCAGGTTCACGCTTGGCGGAGCTATCCTGGGTTGTGCGGAGTTTGGTTTCTGCTCCTTCTACTTCCAATTAGTCCCCAGAGTTGCTCTGCTGTGATGCCTTTAATGGGTTCTTTGCGAATAAGATCTCCTGTATTCGGGCTGACTTGGACTCCACTATTTCCGGAAGGTCTATGGAGGAGGTGTCCAGCAATCCTGCTTACAGTATTAGATTGGATCAGTTTCAATCTGTGACTCCTGAGGATGTGGACAAGCTGCTTGGGGCGGGGCAGCCTACCACCTGTTCTCTGGATCCTTGCCCCACTTGGCTGCTTCTATCTAGCAGGGAGATTGTTGGAGGTGGCCTAGTTAATATCGTAAATGCATCATTGAGAGAGGGTAAGGTGCCCCCTGCCTGAAGGAGGCAATGATTAGACCACTCTTAAAGAAGTCTTCCCTGGACCCCTTAGCGATGGACAGCTACAGGCCAATCTCCAATCTCCCTTGGTTGGGCAAGGCGATTGAGAGGGTGGTGGCCGACCAGCTCCAGGCAGTCTTGGAGGAAACTGATTATCTAGACCCATTTCAAACTGGCTTTAGAGCTGGCTATGGGGTTGAGACAGCCTTGGTCGGCCTGATGGATGACCTTTACTGGGGAATCGACAGAGGGAGTGTGACTCTGCTGGTTCTTCTGGATCTCTCGGCCGTGTTTGATACCATCGACCATGGTATCCTTCTGGATCACCTGGGGGAGTTGGGGATAGGGGGCACTGCTCTGCAGTGGTTCCGTTCCTATCTCTCAGGTAGATTCTAGATGGTGGAGCTTGGTGACAGTTGCTCCTCAAAACAGGAGCTGTTATATAGAGTTCCAAAGGGCTCCATTCTGTCACCAATGCTTTTTAACGTCTACATGAAACCGCTGGGTGAGGTCATCAGGAGGTTTGGTGCTGGGTGTTATCAGTATGCTGATGACACCCAAATCTACTTCTCCTTTTCATCTTCAGGAAATGGCACTCATTCTCTAAATGCCTGCCTACAGGCAGTAATGCGCTGGATGAGGGATAACAAATTGAAGCTGAATCCAAGCAAGATGGAGGTGCTCATTGTGTGGGCTCAGAATCTGAGGGGTGAGTTAGATCTTCCTGTGCTGAATGGGGTTACACTCCCCCAGGAGGAGCAGGTGTGCAGCTTGGAAGTACTCCTGGACCCAGGCCTCACCCTGGTATCTCAGGTGGAGGCCATGGCCAGGAGTGCTTTCTATCAGTTTTGGCTGATTCGACAACTGCGCCCATTCCTTGAAGAGGATGACCTCAAAACAGTGGTGCATCAGCTGATAACCTCCCGGTTTGACTACTGCAATGCGCTCTATGTGGGGCTGCCTTTGTACATAGTCCAGAAACTTCAGTTAGTTCAGAATGCGGCAGCCAGATTGGTCTCTGGGGCAACCCGGAGAAACCATATGATGCCTGTTCTGAAACAGTTACACTGGCTGCCGATATGTTTCCAGGCAAAATACAAAGTGCTGGTTATTACCTTTAAAGCCCTGAGCGGCTTAGGTCCGAGATATCTTAGAGAGCGCCTTCTTTTACATGATCCCCACCACATGTTAAGGTCATCTGAGGAGATCCATCTACAGTTACCACAGGTTTGTTTGGTGGCGACTCAGAGGCAGGTCTTCTCTGTAGCTGCTCCCAGGCTGTGGAATGCACTCCCAGCAGTAATTCGTAATCTTAATTCCTTAATGACCTTCAAGAGAGCCCTTAAAACCCATCTGTTTGGCCTGGCCTTTCAGGGTTTTTTTAATTAGTTTTAATTGTTTTAATGTCAACCTGGTTTCAGAGTTTTAATTGTTCTGATAGTTTAATTGTTTTTTAAGATGTTTTTAAATTGGTGTTCATATTTGTATTTCTGTTTTAATTGTTTGTAATGATTTCTGGTTTTAATTGTAAACCGCCCTGAGCCATTTCGGAAGGGTGGTATGGAAATCAAATAAATAAATAATAAATATGTGAGGAGGATGGACACTGCTCCTGAGCAATTGCTCAGACACAGTCAAAGCAGGCCCTCTGCCAGCCTATCCACCCATTTGAACATATGGATCTTAATTTTTGCCCAGAACAGAGACCCTACCCTCCTGGGGTCGCAGACAACCGGGACTCCCTCCTGCAATTCTACATGGCAGAAGATCTTCATATGCTGCAACACTGGTCCGATCCCAGCAAATCTGAATGAGAGTTAATATCTGTCCCCTGTCCTGGTGTTTCCCTGGTCTGCCCACCTGGCTACACCTGGACACATGCAGTATCAAAATCTCTATTGCATGCGTCAAAGGCTTCCCTGGAGCCTGGCTTCCCTGAGGTCACAACACAAAAGTCCTATCATAAACCAGAGAGAACGGGGGGCCCACACAAGTGCCCCCCCTTTTTGATAGCTCACTCATGAGCATGTAGTCCAACAGAAGGCTGATGAGCCTAAGGTCCTACCCAGCAAAGTGGCCCTCTCATGAGAGTGCTAATCCCCTGGTGGCAAGGGGGCAGGAGTGTGGTTTGGTCTCCATGGAATGCTTTGTCAGGGTGAGCCATCACAAGAGCATCCTAGGTCACAGCAGGCAAGATCCCAGGATACTTTGCCCTCCCTCATATACCTACCCCCTCCTAGGAAGTCATCATATTCATGTCCCCTTCCTGAATAACAGAAAAATCGTGCCCCTTTGCATGCCTCCCCCCGCCCCCAGAAATGGTGCTTGAGTGAGACTGTTTTGCTGCAGGGCTCTTAGAAGGGCAGCAGTGCAATCACTGCCAGATGAAGAGCTTGCATGGAATTCAAAGGGATTTAAATGCCCTTTCCTTGCCAAGGGTGGGTGGTCCATTATGAAAAGGCACAATTGTGCTCAGCACGTCCCCTTGAAGATGTTCTGATGCCTTGCCCACAGTCTGGGGACGCAAGTGCTACAGAGCTTGCTGGGATGCAGCTTCAGCAGACCAGGAAGATGGAGGGGCTCCCGTACCCTGAATATGGAGGTTTCTCTTCTGAGGTTGGACAAACATCTGCAGATCGATTCACAGAAAAATCAACTGCGGTTTCAGCAACCTCTGGTTGTGCAAGTGCTTTTTATACAGCAGCTTTGTAGTTCTTAATGCCATATGGTATAGATAAGCAGACCACGAATCAGGAGCAAGCAAGTGTAATATGAGTGCTATGCTTTGTAAAGAATGTTTAACCAATCATATTTCAAGCCACATATACCTATGTTTGTGTGACCAAACCTTTTACGTTGGAATGTATATATAAAAAACCCACCATTATGCCAGCTACAGGCAGAACGGAAAGAAATAGCAGCTTTCGCTTTTTCTGTGATTTTCTCCGAGCACATGAAGGCAATACAAATGCAAACTCTCTTCCATCTGGGAGTCCATACCTGATTTATGGCCCTTTTTACGGCCCCCTGAGGAAGCCCCTCAACACGGTTTCATGTTATGTGTGAATGTGGCCTGTGAGTCTCTGCCTCTTGGTGTTAGGAAGTTCATATGGTGCTGATCCTGATAAAACAATATTCTGGATATTTATAACTGACAACTTCTGGGCTATACAGAGCTGTCCCCCACCCTGGATACCAGCTATTTACTCTCATCCCTATTCTGCCATCTCAGATTCAGGTTTCACTGCACCTTCATCTTAGCAGTGCAAGGACCTATTGCGCAAATCTCACAGGAGGAACAATAAATCTCAGAGCTATAGCGGCAATTTCCACAGCTTTATTATCTTTTTTAACATGCAGACATTGTCCTTTGCATCACAATTTTATTTTGAGAGTTGCAAAACATGAGCAGAAGGTCCATTTGGATTCTGGCTATACAAGTACTCATACATAGTGGATTGAAATACTCTGGAGTTACACATAAGAACATAGAAAGCTGCCTTATACCAAGTCAGAGCATCGGCCCATCTAGCATGAATCTTCACTTTTGCTAAGCAGGGTCTGCCCTGGTTTGCCTTTGAATGGAAGACTTCATGTTTGAGCACTGTAAGATAGGGGATGGAGCTGCTCTGGGAAGAGCAGAAGGTTCCAAGTTCCCTCCCTGGCACCTCCAAGATAGGGCTGAGAGAGATTCCTGCCTGTAACCTTGGAGAAGCCGCTACCAATCTTTGTGAACTGTGAATATTTGTGAATATTAAGGTAGATGGACAAATGGTCTCACTTGGTATAAGGCTGCTTCTTATGTTCCTGTGTCTACACTGACTCTCTAAGGTTTCAGGCAGGAGTCTATCCCAGCCCTACCTCGAGATGCAGGGATTGATCCCTGGATTCCTCTGCATGCAAGCAGATGCTCTAACCCTGAACTATGGCCCCCATCTGTACAGCTGACATTGCTCACTTGTAGCCACCCATTCAAATGCAAACCAGCTTGGGCTTTCTTAGCAAAGGGGACATCAATACCACAAGGCCAGCTCTCCTCCCCATTACTCTGAAAGCAGATGTTTGGACTCGCATTATATTTTAAAAGGCAAAATCATGAAAAACAAAGTTTACTTGCCTAGAGGGAATATTTGCAAAGTCAAGAAAGACAACGTAAGCAGCATTTTTACTTATGGTGGTGTTACTGTGTAGGCATGGTGTTAGGTGCTCCATTATTTGGGGGGACATTCATAAGTATTTTTGTTTAACAAATTCACAGGATAATGCCTTTGGAAGCAAGATTTCTAGCTGATTTCAAATTAGGAGGACCAATAAATAATGAGAAACAATGAAGTCAATAAAACAACTAATAGATGACAAATGTACTTGGTAGAGCTTAATGCAGAGTAATGAGTCTTGGAGTAGAATAAACCATGAGCAAGAGAGAGTGTCTAATCCACTGTATCCTAAAAGTGGATTTCCAACTTTTAAGATTTATCTCTTGAAAATAAATCTGAAATGTAACTTATTTATTTCTATTTTCTTGTTGCCCTACTTTTTGGGCTGCAGAAAGTCAGTTTATTTATTGCAATAAAGAAAGAACTAAAACTGATAATTAAAACCTATATAAAACCTATGATGGGTATATTCTATGTGCTACTTCTGTATATCATTCATACAATTTAAATGGTGTAATGATCAATGATGTAATGTCAATATCAGTGGTCTACTCTCATTTCCCCCATATCAATAAATACACAAGGCATAATTAATTGGAAGTCAAGGGCCACAGTTTTATTAATTCAAAAAGCCAATCAACAGAACTGCAACAGGATTGGGCTCTCCACCCCACATAATTTGGGAGCCAAATGCCTCTGAGATTCAGTTCTCTACTCAAACCCTTGTTGAGTGATTACACTCCAGCTCAAGGCAGCATTCTAGCCCTAAGGCTGTACACTGTTCTTCTTAGTTGATTTATAAAAGGACAAGATATCAACAAGAAGCATTGCCATGCCAAGATCTACATCTTTAAAGGCTGGATACTCCAGTATCATAGAGAAAAGGAAAGGTTGTGCTTTCGAGTCTGTAGAATACAGGAGGGGTTTACCATTGCATTCTCCTGCACAGTATGAGATGATGTCTTTCAGCACCTTCCTATAATGCTGCTGCCCAATATAGGAGTTTCCTGTATTCTGGGAAACACACCAGCAGGGATTCACACTAACAGCCTCCTGCTCTCTAGGCAGGTTGCTTCCCGGCTGTGCCATGAATCTCCTATCATAGAGAAGACTGCAGTCAGATATCCTTGAGCTGTAAGGTCTCTGGAAAATGATTACAACTCCTCTTCATCCAAAAACCACTAAGTTGTCCTTAATACCCCCGAACCCACAGTGCACCTGCTGTTGTGACCAAAGGAAGCCTAACTAAATATGGAGAGCAGCATGAGTTAAGCAAACATTCCCTGTTACCAGACAATCAGACGAAGAGCCAAAAAGTCCTACCTAGCTCCCAAAAGGGCATTCAGTCCAAACCTGGACTTTCTCTCCCAGAGGAGAGAAAGGGATGCCTCTGAAATGCTGAGTGGAAGTGTGGGCAGTTGATAGTTCTAACTCATTGGCCGGCAGGAGAGGGGGCAAGCCTTTAACCCCTGCCTGCTCAGAGGCATCTGGTGGGCCACTGTGGGAAACAGGATGCTGCATAGATAGGGCTTGAGCCTGATCCAGCAGGGTTGTTCTTAAGTTCTTATGACCATGCCCACCTAGACCTTCAGCCAATCAAATGACCCACCCCCACCCCAGCCTCATACTTTATTCAAGGATGGGTAGGGAGAAATTACCACCCAAGACGTGTTTGGGTGAGCTGTGGCATATTTAAAATGTTTTCCCTTTTATTCGACCTAAGGCAAGCTCACACATAAAAGTGACAAGTAAGTACAGATGAGCCACTGGTTCTTGCTATGTGCACACTCCTGCTTCTACCTCCACTTATGTGTCATCGGAACCCAGAAATGTTGTCAAGCATTGTCCGACATTGTCAAGCTAACTTCAAATGTTGTTTAAGAAAGTCGAGCTAATATTGGGCTGAGATGGGCTACTAACATTCTCCACCCTGCTACTGACATTCTGATGACACAGATGAACTGAAGGAATTGAAAGTTGTGGCAAACGGCATAGGCTACAATTCCAGAATTAATTTTCAACATTGTGGTAAACTGCATATATTACAATTTTGAAATTGAGGCATTGGGACTGTTGTCACAACCGAAAGTAAGGTAGGAGATTTATCCATCCTTAGTGTGGGAGCTGGGCATGTACCCAATCGTTGATTGTATGTGAGATAAAAGTAAGTTTGGAGGTGGGGAGTTTGCTCATTTGGCAAATCCTTGCTGAGCAGGAAGATTTTTCCCTTGAATCTCTGTATGTTAGAAATCAGACTGCATTATTTTTATCATTAGTAGTATATTGCCAATAATTATTGATTAGGGCAGCTTTTGCATAGGCTTGAATAGAAATGCAGGCCCCTATCCCTAGAATGACCTTACCGAAATTTGTGAGTCAGAAGCTACCTTTGCAGGGAAATTTCACAAATGAGAGCAAACAGGAAGTGAAGTAAGGGGACTTACAACATGGCTTCTCATAGCTGAAGACGGGGGATTTCAGCATGGATACAGGAAAACACACACACACATACCCCCCTGAATAAAACATATCTGGGTGAAATCCTTAAGGGCTGGTCACATAAGGAGCTTGTGATCAGGTAAGATAGCCCATGAGAAATTGGCAAAATAAGGAACCCAGAGACTATCCAATGAAAGCACCTGAAATTATGACCATAGAAGTATAAAAATAATTTAATAGATTGTGAAGAGTCTTCAGATGTTCACTGGAAGTCTGTAATACCTTAGCCAGTTGAATAAGCGATTGCACTGTCCTGCTACTTCCTTCTCTGGATTTGTGGTGGATTCCTGAATAAACAGTTTATACATCTAGTAAGGTCTGATCACTTTCTTGGGAACCAATAAGGTAACTAGCCTGGGAGGAATTTGTCTTCTGAACTAGGGATGGGCCCGGACCAGTCCGGAGGCCATTGAAAAGGCCTCCGGACCGGTCCGGACCTGGGTGGTTCGATTCGGGGTGGGGGGTACCGTTAAGAGCGGCAGGAGGGTTTACTTACCCCTCCCACCACTTTCCCGCTCTGGCGCCGTAAACTTACGAGTAATTGGAGCGGCAGGATACCTCCCTGCCGCCCCTTCCCCGACGTTGCTTGCAAAACCTCCCAGGAATGCTTTGCGTGCTCGCACGCACGTCACAGAGACGAGCACGCGCTTCACATCTCTGTGACGTGCGCGCACACGCGCAAAGCACTCCTGGGAGGTTTTGCAAGCAACATTGGGGAAGGGGTGGCAGGGAGGTATCCTGCCGCCCCAATTACTCGTAGGTTTACGGCTCCAGAGCGGGAAAGTGGCGGGAGGGGTAAGTAAACCCTCCCGCTGCTCTTAAAGGTACCCCCCACCCCAGTGCAGTTGGCAGTTCCATGCACGCCCCTATTCTGAACCTATGTGCTTCTGCTGAGGCTGAGGCCAAGAATCACTTAGATTATTTAAATAAATCCTTACAAGTAAAAGGCTAGGGATGGAACCTGGGTAAGGTCTGCTTGTCCTACCCAGCTGAGACTTGACAGACAAACAAGCTCCCCGCCTCCAACCTTACTATCAAATAGTGGGAGCATGCCTGGCTTTTGTCTCCTACCTTACTTTTGGTCTTGAGAACTGCCCCATTATCAAATTAAATCAGAATTATCAAATTAAACCAGATGGGGTAGAACATAGGACCAAACAAATTGAAGGAGCATTGAAGAAAACCAGAGAAAGTTTTTCTGGCATTCTTTTGAATGTTTAAAATGTTTGGCTTATTCCCTTCTCAAGGCTGGTTCACACATACCAGCAGTAGCATAGCAACCTCTGGGTTTGGCTTCTCTTTTTAACATGTAGCTCATGGGCCATGGTCAATGACCATGAGCCATTTTTCTTCCCTCTAAGTCAGATCTGCAAACTTATGGACTCTGCACCCAACTCAGCTCAGCCTCCCAGTCTTGTCTGTTGGCCAATGATGGACTCAGTAAACCTTGGGTGAGTGGGTGGGGTGCTTTTCTTGAAGGGCATCGGGAAGGCTTCACTAACCTTGCCTTCCCCCAGATGATAATCCTGTGTCTGTTGGGAGTGCAAAGCGCACTCCCACAGGATCTGCACTTCTCCATGCATGAGCAGCTCTCCCGGGCTCCAGGTATCCCTCAGTGCACCACGCTTTAGGCCCCATCTCTAGTCTTTTAGGCCCCATCTCTGTGTCAGCATGAGATGCAAGTAGCCCGTGCTGACACACAATTCCAGCAGCTAGGTTAAGGGTGCATTTGCTCCCTTAACCTCGGCGAAGAGCCAGGCTGCAGCACTGGGCTTGGTGCTGTGGCAACACAGCACCAGTGGATCCTGGCAGTTCTCTTGGCTTCCTAAGCCTGATGAGCTTGGTGGCTCATGAGAACAGCCTCAGTATATAGATATCCTCATAGAGCACTACTCAGTCACAAAGCACATGCTTTTCATACAGAAGGTCTGAGGTTCTCTCTCTCTCTCTCTCTCTCTCTCTCTCAGGGAGGGAGGGAGAAAGAGAGGGAGGGAGAGAGAAAGAAAGAAAGAAAGAAAGAAAGAAAGAAAGAAAGAAAGAAAGAAAGAAAGAAAGAAAGAAAGAAAGAAAGAAAGAGAGGAACCCACCAACCCACAAACAGAAAATGAACTTTCTGGAGAGTCCATTCCCGTCAGAATTCCCATCAGAGGTGCCCCCATCAGAGTAGACAATACTGGGATGGGTGGACTGACAGCCTGACTGAATCAGAATTGTCAAGCCTTGGAAGTCCTCCATATATATCTGATGAGCTGTGTTTTGATTGGTGGGTTACAAGATGTGCAAGCCTGCCCTAGGTTAAACATACCCACTTTATTCTGCCTACTGTACACAGTTCATCTTCTGTTATTTTCCATCTAGCAGCCTCTCAATCTTTTCTAACTTGTCATTTTTCTTTCTTTCTGAAGATTAGCCTCCTGTTACACACCCTATGAATGCAGCTGCCTTTTCTAGTGAGAATGTTGCTCTCCATACTCTTTTTTCATGTTTAAATCTGGTTAGTTGGGTCTGAGCATTGAATACTCTTGCACTTTCTTGTTAGGAAATTATATGGAGACCAAGCCCGAGTCTGATTTTGCCACAGCAAGCAATCTCATGTCTGTTCCCCAGGCTATGCCCTGCAAGATTATTGCCATTTCAGCAAGTTAGTAATTTAGGAATTACCTTTTCTTCCAGCCTACACATGCTGACTCTGCTAAATGTTCACGTATCCTCACATTAATCTTTTGTCTCCTGAAAGAAGTACGTGGAAGGGTTATAAGTTCTCCGCCAATATAGAGGTATAATTTTTTTAAAAAAACAAAACACCTTTAGTATTCTTGTTGTTAAATATATTTACAGGTAGAGTAATTTATATTAGTCTCAGTTTGGCCTAATAAGTTAATGCACTAAGTTTTAAAACGCTACAGAGAAGGGGATAAAATAAATATTTTCTTTCAGGTGAGAAGGGGGAAAATATTGGCTTCACAGAAACTGTAAAGATTCTACAAATTGTACAGGGAACAGGATGGCAGGGCACCTGGCAACTCCAAGTAAGGCTGAGCCCTGCCAAAAATCTTGAATAAATGCTGCCAGGCACTGTCTTAAATATTGAGCTAGGTGAACCACTGACCTGATTCAGTATAAGGCAGCTTCCCACATTGCTAGAACCTGAGTCTACTCTGAAATTTAGAAATGGAATCTAAATTTGTGAAATAATGAGGTTGTTCTCACGACCAGACTGGGGGAGTGAGGCAGGCTCCTACCTGCCTCCTTTAAGATGACTGGGGACTTTTCCTTGCTCTGATGATCACATGCTCAGACAACTGGTGTGGCAGTGATCAGCAGAGCTGAGATCTGGAGGAGGAGAGCTGGTCTTGTGGTAGCAAGCATGACTTGTCCCCATAGCTAAGCAGGGTCTGCCTTGGTTGCATATGAATGGGAGACTTGATGTGTGAGCACTGCAAGATATTCCCCTCAGGGGATGAAGCCGCTCAGTTCCCTCCCTGGCTTCTCCAAGATAGGGCTGAGAGAGATTCCCACCTGCAACCTTGGAGAAGCCACTGCCAGTCTGTGAAGACAATACGGAGCTAGATGGACCTATGGTCTGACTCAGTCTATGGCAGCTTCCTATGTTCCTAAATCTTCCGGTATCCCCCAGTTCACTGCACAAGAAGCGCCATGCATTGGCGGAGTTCTGTGTTGCTGGACGCTCCTGTTGTCTGGCTGTATGGAGGCTTGGGCTGCTGGCAGCCTCAGCTTCCACACAACTGGGTGAAAGCTCACTGTTCCACACAATTGGGTAGACGCTCACTTTCCCACCCTCCTACCTCACTTTTAGCCCAGGCACAAAATGGATCGCGACCAACACAGCAGTTCACATGACCAGCCCTACCCAGACTAGCATTGCCCTACCTGGGTAGAGCTGATCGTGAGAATGGCCATGGGGGTTGGGGGCAACCTTTCCTTTCAATGGCAGCCTTTTCCACCACATTGCATCCCAGAAGGCATGATGGAGCTTCTACTAGAAGGCAATGGCAATAAGGCTGGAAATGTGGAGAATTTACTTCTCCGCATTGGTTTGCTTTTCTTTCAAATGTGCCTGTTTCCACAGTACCTTGATAACAATATGTTAAATCACAGGAACACATTGTGCTGCTTTAGCTGAAACATAAAAACCACAGATGGGGATATCATTGTGGAGATAAAACAAAAGTGATGTAAATTCTGTGCAGCTCTAGAAGAATATTAGGAAGTTTAAAAGGCAAGAAAACATAAAGTAGGGGGAAAGCACAGACAAAACAAGTGCAAAATAATTTGGGACAGTGCAAGATTTGCTTTTGTAACAAGGCAAGTTCATTTATCAAGTGTTTACTTACGTTCAATTATATGGTCATTTTTGTCTCATTTTATTTTCCAAACCATTTTGTTAAGGCATAAGTGGTAGAAATGTGACAGATAAACAAACTGAAGATGACAATGGAGAAAGGGCAAAGAAAAAAAGTCTTTTGTAATTTAATTTTAAAAGGTACCATCATTTATTTTCAGTTGGCATTCCATTTTTAAAGTGCTCATTTTAAAATGCGTTATTATGAATAGCTGTGAATGTTATGGTCATTTTTGAATTGACTTAGCTTTTCACTGGGTTCCAGATATGAAGCACACTAATGAATGTGATTACTGGTTGAGAAATGGTGCTTGAAGGTTCCATGTCTGCTAATTCATTTTTTATTTGAACATACCTGACTTCTGAGATATTGCTGGCATTTGCCAAGCAAAACAGCGACTTCGCAAACTATACATCATATAGTTCTCCAGTGATGTTTGATCTTAATTGTCTTTAAAGTTCATTTATAGTTGTTTTATTAAGAACTTCTTCCTTGCTCTAGAGCAGGCCAGCTCATCCCCCCAGCTGAGAACTAGTTTGACATGTCAAGCATCATCGTATCTAGCTGATATAGAAAATTATAAGAAACCACATATAGATGATAACACCTATGCTGGACTATGGGGGACATTATACTCATATAACACTTGCTTATGTAACATTCCCTGTCCTTCTAACATATTTCTCTGGGCTGAAGAACATCAACAAAAGATCTGAAATGGCTACAAGCCAGGGCCAGCTGGACATAAAAAAGTGTCTCTGTCTTGAATTTAATCAAACAAAGCGCCAGGCCGAGCTCCTGATTGGCTCCTCCCTGAAGGGCGAGAGAGGAATTTAGGTTGCTGGGCCAGAGTTTGTTTATCAAAGAGGAGATACCCTGAGGAGATGGGGTGATTGGTTTTGACTTTAAGAGTTGGCAAAAAGGTATAAAAAGCTGCAGACAGCCATTCATGGGGGAAGGGTGGGCATGGGCTTCTTCATGGAAGAGGACCATGTAGCCCCTCCCTGTATCTTCAGAGCCAGTCACCCGAGAAGCCAGCAGAGATTTCATTCCAGCTCACCTGGAAACTGGTAAATATTGCCCAGAGCCATGCCTTCACAAACCTTCTGACTAACACATCTGCCTCCCCACCCCCTCTTTCCCTCTTTCTTTTCCCCTCTGTCCCTGGATCTTCTCTCTTACCTATCCTGAGCTCCAGCGAAGTACCTGCCACAGCCATCATTTGCCAGGTGGCAGGAAACAGCATCTGTCTCTCCCTCTCCTCCTTCCGGTCCCTCCTTCTTCCCCCTTCCTAAGCTGCCTTAATGGACATTCCTCTTGCCGGTCTCCCCCACAACCACTTGGAAACTGTACTTTAGCTTTTAGCTTTCTGCCAACACAGCTTCTGGATTGTTTTGGAACAATCAGGAGATAGCAAAGGCCTTCAGCTACTTGCTCCTAATGAAAGGAAACTGTTTTAAACTATTCAGCATTTAGAAGAAGGGTTAGAAAGAAATGCTTTTTTTGTTAAGAGTCAAAGATGCCTTGCACTTATTATTGGTATGAGTTAATTGTCATAGAAATTATTAGATCAAATTAAAGGGGGAACACTGATTGAATTGCCAGGTTGGGGGAATTGACCTTAAGACAGAGCTGCACATGTTGGTAACCTCCAGGCTTGATGACTGCAATGCACTCTACATGGGGCTCCCTTTGCACATAGTCTGGAAACTGCAATTGGTGCAGAATACTGCTGCCAGATTGGTCTCTGGGATATCCTGAAGATACCATATTTCTGTGGTTTTAAAAGAGCTACCCTGGCAACCAATAGGTTTCTGGGCAAAATAAAAACATGCTGGTTATTACCTAAAAAGTCCTTAATGGCTTGGGCCCATGGTATTTAAGAGAACGCCTTCTTCGTTACGGACCCTGCTGTTTAAAGATCTTCAGGAGAGGTTGGTCTGAGGGTGCCACTGCCTTATATGGTGACAAATCATAGGCGAGCCTTCTCTGTAGTTGCCCCAGAGCTGTGGAACGCACTTTGCACCCCCAGGCCCCAATGAAGACAGGACACACTTAGATGGAGTAAAATTGGGCCACTTTATTAATGTATAGCAGAAATAAGACTTGCAATGAAGGACCTATCTAACCAGAGTGAAGGTACTCCTCCCATGTGGAACCACCTCCTAGGGAGGTCCATCTCACACCAGGGTAAAGGGCCGGGTGCTGACTCTGTCAGGCGCCTGGTTCTGATGTCCTCTCACCTTGAGGCTTCCCCCCACTGAGGGGAGGTCCACACGGCCCAACCAAACCCAAGCCACATACTTCTGATTTGGTGAGCTGAGCCACCCCTCGAGGAGGGGCATTTCCAAACCTCCAGGCCGCAAAAACCCTGAAGGGCTGTTCCATGGCAAATGGGCCAAATTGAGGCAGCCAGTGCCGCAACCAGCCCACCCCCTTCCCTGATTGGCCAATCCTGGTCACATGTGGGTGGAGGCAAGATGGTGGTGCCATGCGTGCCTCATGTGCCGGCGGCACAACCCTGCCCCCCCCCACTCAGGAATTCTGCTGAGATTAGAGCTGCTCCATCACTGTTTGCTTTTAAGAAACAACTAAAGGCATATCTTTTCAACCAAGCTCTTTAGTTATTTAACAGTTCATTTGGATAGTTATTTTAATTTGAAATTTTTATATGTTTTTAATGTTTTTAAAAATTGTTTTTTTGTTGTGAACCACCTAGAGACATCAGTAGTAGGTGGAATACAAATATATTAAATGAAATAAAACAAATAAATATGAAGGACCAGAGGTTGAGAACTCCTGTTCTAGAGCATTGTAATATGATTTGACATCGTTTCTTCTTTTGGGTGCCACTGAGCCTTCAGTCTCTAGAGTCTATTTGTGAAATTAATGCTGTATTAGCCAAGTTCAGAGGCAGCCTCATATATCTGACACCTTCGAAACCATCTCTAAATGGTTATGGCTCTTTATCGAGAGGAAAAACAGAGTTGGTGCAAAATGCTTTCTGTTTGTTGAGTACACAGCATGAATATGTTGATGTCCATATATCAAAAAAAGCAAAACACATGCAGACTGAGCTGAAATCTGGTAAGAGCAAAATCATTTTGTCATCTATTTACAAACCCAAGATTATAATAACCGATCCGAATCCCTTTATTTGAAATGATGGGGTGAGGAAAAGATTAAAAAGAAGATGGATTTTCCATAATCTTTTTCCCCCTGCTTATCTCAGTAAATATTAAACTTAAAAATATTTTTGAAAGACTAACAGTTCCCACATAGTCAAAAATAATGAGCTCTTAACTGAGTCCCTGCTTGGATTGCTATTTTTATAGCTTATACTGCTTTGCTTGGACCATACAATTTAAATACCAACTTTCTACAGCCTCATTCAAACTGTTCACATTTGAAAGTATTTTCCTTGTGCAGATTGATATGCAACGATTTCCTTCTTCTCAGATACTGAGTGAACTTTCATAATTGCTCGTTGTTAACTTATGGTTGACTATGCAGACAGAATATATGAGTTTAATTATGGCAGGCATTTTACACTCATTTTTTAAATTTTTATCTATCTATCTATCTATCTATCTATCTATCTATCTATCTATCTATCTATCTATCAAATTTTTAGACCATCTCAAACTTCCATCTCTGGGTGTTTTATAACAACATAAAGCAAATTAAATATTAAAGATGTGTCCGAAGCATTTTGGTACCTCTAATTTAAGGTGCCGAAATGATTTGAGTTCCCCTGGATGAAATATTTCAGTGAGGGGTGGGGAGGAAGCAGACGTTTTAAATGGAGGGAGGCAGGTCTTACCTGCCCCTCCATTGGTATTCCACCACACCCTGCGCCCCAGCGCGTCTCTGTCCATAACAAACTGTCCAGTGAGGCCAGCTGTCTTTACCTCCGAGGACAGAGTGGTGAGAGGGCCCAAAGTGACAGGGATGGGTGGCAGCCGGGGAGAGATGGAAGAAAGACTGCCAATGGGCAAGGACTCAGCTACAGTGGAGGAGAAGCAGAGCCCTGATAAGATCGAAGGGGAGACATGTGAGAATAACATCAGCAGCATGCCTCCCGAAGGGAGGAGGTCTGAGCAGGAGGAAGGAGAAAGGTCAATGGCAAGAGCTGTAAGGGGTATTCAATTATAGGTAATAAAGAGGGACGTTAGCCCCGTAATTGGGGGCGGGCGATGCATAGCCTGTGAGGAGGCATATAAGGAGCCAGCCAGGGATATGAAGGTGGCTGGTGGAGAGTGTTGGGGGCCCCCGGAGAGGGGCAGACACAAGGAACAAGCAGCCTGGGACAGAGGAGGCAAAAGGTGATGCTCAGTCTCCTCCCTGTCCCTGCTCTGAGGTCAGTCCTGATAAGCCTAGTCAGGCTGGGTAGAGGGGACAGGGATGTGTAGCCAGACACAAACATTCTTACAAGCGACACCATGTGGGGGCTTCCTGTTTGGGAACAGGAAATTCTCTGTTCCCAGCATACCATGGGCATTGTCATCACATATATGGTGTCTGCATGTGTGTGGATGTCAGCTTGGGGTCCACGCATGCGCAGATGCCATTTACATGATTACAATGGCCAAGTATGCTAGGAACAGGGAACTTCCTGTTCCCAAACAGAAAGGTCCCTCACAGTGTCACTGGTAAGAATGGACAGTGGGGTTGTTTGTTATGCTGGGGCAGCAGAGGGTAGGAGAGGAGCTGCGGAGGGGCAGGTAAGACCTCCCTCCTTCCATGTAAAGCACCCCCTTGTCACCGCCTCAGATGTTCACGAAACGCTTCGTGTACATCCCTATTCAAAATGGAAAACCTAAAACAATTTAAAACCACAATCAAGTTTAAAAGCTTGAGTGAAAAAATGAGTCTTTAGGGACTTTTAAAAAGTTGTCAGAGATGGGGACGATCTTAGTTCAATAGGGAGTGCATTCCAGAGTCGTGGGGCAGCAAGGCCCATCCCTGCGTAGCCACCAGACAAGCAGATCTCCACTAAGTGTCAGCTACTTCAGTAACTGCCGATGGATGGTATGGCTACAATACATTTGGATTCACTGTAGGTTGCTTTAGGTTGATGTTGATTTTGAAATTTTTTGATGATACATCGAATTTGATGACTGAGATCAGTCTGAATGCTATGCTGCTTGTTCATCCCAAAGCCACGCAGACAGTAGTCCTTATACATTCAGCATCATTGTTGCTCAATCTTAAGAACAAATAAATATGTCAAAGAAAAAAGCAATGACAATCAGTTAGTACATATTGGTACCTAGAACAAGCTTGTGAGTTTTCATTCTGTGCATCTCATTTTTTGTAGGAAATATTGTATTGTATGGTATTTTACATATCCCCCCCCCCGGAAAATGCAAATCTCCTAGGAAAAATATGTAACTTGTCCCTACGATCAGGATCTGTACCAGAGGACTGGAAAGTAGCCAATGTAACTCCAATTTTCAAAAAAGGAACCAGGGGGAATCCAAGAAACTACGGGCCAGTTAGCTTAACTTCTGTGCTGGGTAAATTGATGGAAAGCATACTTAAGGACAAAATTGTAAAACATATAGAACAGGCCTTGCTGAAGGAGAACCAGCAGGCCTTCTGCAAGGGCAAGTCTTGCCTCACTAAGATGCCTCTGAAGAGTCTTGCCTCACTAAGCTGTCTCTAACATGCCTCTAGGAACCTCCCCAGTGAGGTTCTCCTGGCTTTATCACTTTGTTCTTTTAGACCCTTTTGTTCACTCAGGCCTTTTAAGATTTTGATTTTCAAATTTGATTTTTAACTGGCTTTAAAAGTGTTCTTAAATTGCTCTGTATTGTGTATTGTGTTTTGTATTTTGTATTTCCCCCCCTTTTTGTCTGTTATGATTAATATGTTATGTGTTTTTATTTCATGTTTTAATGCTGTGTTGTGAGCTGCCCAGAGAACAATTTGTTATGGGGCGGCTAACATATAAAGTACTGCTGCTGCTGCTGTTATGCTATTTACACACAGTCTTCCAGATGTTATTGACTGGATTTGGTACTTTAATTATCAGTCCCTTTCCAAGGTTCTAGAATAACTAAAGAAAAGAAAAAAAGATATCATCACAGTATTCAATAGGCATGCGGATAAAGGTTATCTGGTAGTTTACATAGTTTACTTGGATTTCCAAAAAGCTTTTGACAAAGTTCCCCAACAAAGGCTCCGGAGTAAACTTAGTAGTCATGGAATAAGGGGAAAGGTTCGTGTGTGGATTGGTAACTGGTTGAAGGACAAGGGGCACCCTAGCCAAGGGAGAGGGGGTACCTTGGTGAGCCCCCCAGACCGTGGCAGCTAGGGGACAATTGTGCTTCCTTGCTCCACGGCCCCTACACCCCTGCTGGGACCAGTGCTCTTTAATTTGTTCATAAATTATTTAGAGGTTGGGGTAAGCGGCGAAGTGGCCAAATTTGTAGATGATGCTAAACTACTTTGGTAGTGGAATTCAAAGCAGATTGTGAGGAGCTGGGGGAGTGGATGACAAAATGGCAAACCTGGTTCAAAGTAAGCAAGTGATCTATATTGGGGCAAAAACACTAACTTCACATCTTGGGGTCTTGGGGTCATGGTGGACAGCCTGCTGAAAGTTTCGACTCAGTGCGTGGCAGCTGTGAAAAAGGTCAATTATATGCTAGGGATCATTAGGAAGGGGATTGCAAATAAAAATGCTAATATTCTAATGGCCTCATACAAATCTATGGTGCAGTCACATTTGGAATACTTCATATAGTTCTGGTCACTGTGTCTTAATAAGGATATTGTGGAATTGGAAAAGGTGCAGAAGAGGGCAACCAAGATGATCAGGGACCTGGAGCACCTTGCTTATGAGGCTAGGCTACAGCATTTGGGGCTTTTTAGTTTGGAAAAGAGGCAACTACAGGGAGACATGACAGAGGTGTATAAAACTATGCACCAAGCAGAGAGAGTGGACAGAGAGAATCCCCTTCCCCCTTCACAACACTATAACCAGGGTTCATCCCATGAAACTGAAGGCCAGGGAATTTACAACCAACAAAAGAAAGTACTTTTTCACACAGTGTATCATTAATCTATGACATTCTCTGCCACAGGATGTGCTGATGGCCACTAGTTTGGATGGCTTTAAAAGGGGCTTAGACAAATTCATGGAGGATAGGTTTATCAATGGCAGCTAGTCTGGTGGCTATAGGCCACCTCCAGCCCCAGAGGCAAGATGCCTCTAAACACCAGTTGCAGGGGAGCCAAAGCAGGAGAGAGGGTGTGCCCTCACTCGTGCGCTTCTCAGAGGCATCTGGTGGGTCACTATGTGAAACAGGATGCTAGACTAAATAGGCCTTGGGCCTGATCCAGCAGTACTTTTCTTATGTTCTTAAGTGAAAACTGAAAAGGAAGGCCAAGGATGGACTTTTCAACAGTTTTGCTAATGCAACATGTTATATTTTGCTATTTTAAATTTATATTTGTTCAAGCAAATAGCATACTATAGGGACTTGGTATGAAAGGCATGTTTAGGTCTTACTGTGAATCAAATTCAGCCTCATGCTTTTTATAAAAGTACAGTTTGCCTGTTAATTTGCCTCCAGGCATTTCTGTTCTATCTGGTATGTATAATCAGCAGCTGCTAATTCCTTGATTTGTACTACAGAGCCACGACTTTGGACGATTAAAAATCTTTTATGTTGTACTAGTTACTATTTTTCATTACACAGTGTGTTAGAGGAAATTTTACACAGTGAAGGCTGGAGGACCTGGGGGAAAGCAGGGATGTTTTGAAAAGCTTTTGGATTATTTTCCCCAAACAAGTTTATTTTCTATGCTTCTTTGTAAAGGAAACTGCTTTGATTCAAGTATTTACTGGGGAAGAATGTCTGTTTTCTGTTCATAAAAGGCATAACAGTCATAGTGATGGCTGAGCCCCAAAGAGGATTTTATTACAGAAGTTTAATACGAGCTCTAAGAGTTCCAAAAAATTAAAAATAAAGTTTACAAACTTATCTACTGGAAACATCTTACAATAACTCTAATCAAACTTTCTTTCATTTGAGCATGTGTCACATTCTGTCTTGTATGTTGAAGATACACACACACACACACACACACACACACACACACACACACACCATAATATAAACACAACTATTACCATCCCCCCCAAACAAACACTAGGAAGGTATTCTCATGACCAGTAGAAAGTGGGCTAAGGGAGCTTGGCCCCCGCTCCCCACAGCACCCTCCAGCTCCGTAACAGAGCTGGCAGTCGTGGGGGTGGACGCTTCAGCTGCCCAGAGCAGACTGTCTGCTTGTGTACTGGGAAAGCGGGCTTAGCCCACTCTCCCCACTCACTCTCCCCAGGCGGGTCTCATTGATTGTGAGACCCGCCTCACTGTGTCACTTCAATAGCATAGTTTGTGATCCACCCCAATTCAAGATTGTGGACATGTGAATGTTTGAGCCACAAGAGGGCTAACTTGTAAACCATCTGATTTGAACCAAATTTGCTACAGTTGTAGGGACACATGGGACACCATAACAAAGTAGTTTGTGATATCATCCACCCCAATTCAAGATGGTGGACTCGTACATGTTTGAGATGGAAGTGGGAACCAATTTGGACCAAATTTGGTACAGCTGTGGGGACTCATACAGACATCTCAAAGGCATAGTGTGTGATAATGTCATCCACCCAGTTCAAGATGGCATGTGCGTGAACATCTGAGGCGCAAGTGCGCTAACCTGTGAACTGCCTAACTGAGATTGTGAAAATAAAGTAGGGAGATTAGTTCTTACCAGAACAACTTGTTCAGATGGTGCCCTCAGCTGCAAATCTTTGGTCTCAAGTTCTGAGCCTACAAGACTCATCCCATTCCAGTTTCAGATCTGAACCTTTTTTCCCCAGGTAGTTCCTTCCATTATTATTATTATTTATTCTATTTCTATACCGCCCTTCCAAATATGGTTCGGGGCGGTTTACTCAGAGAAATAATACATAAATAAGATGGATCCCTGTCCCCAAAGGGCTCACAATCTAAAAAGAAACATCAGATAGACACCAGCAACAGTCAATGGAGGTACTGTGCTGGGGGTGAATAGGGCCAGTTACTCCCCCCCTGCTAAATAAAGAGAATCGCCATGTTAAAAGGTGCCTCTTTGCCAAGTTGGCAGGGTTAGGGTTAGGGCCTTATTCACCCCCAGCACAGTACCTCCATTGAGTGTTGCTGGTGTCTATCTGATGTTTCTTTTTAGATTGAACGTTATTGGCACACTTTTATGTGAAATGAAACCAGTGGCAATGGCTCCAAGTAAGTCCACTATTTATTTTCAGTTTGCTGGGATGAGCTTAAGGAAGTAGAATTCCAAGCTGATAATCTTTTCTTTACCTGAATCCTTGGCATAAGGGAGAGAGTGATTGTGGGGAAAGTGATACTATTTTAGAATTTGTGTGAATCCAGCATGTGAAACCAACTGTAGTCAGATATCAGAAAACATTTCAATTTTTAATGATTTTTTTTTCATGGAGTAGTGGAGTAGATAAAAATGGTTTGCTTTTGTTGTTATGACATTGTTTGTACATATGAAACAAAGAAAGATGCCTATGTGAAACCTTTCCCAAAAGTTATGGGACATTGTCTAATGAAAGGGAGAGCAATACAATGGTTTGGGTGTTTCAGCCAAAATATGCAAGGTTCAGACAATACAGGAACTGGTGAACCACTGGTTCCTGGAGCTTAGTAACATTGTGCCTGATTTCCAGTATTGGAGGAGGCAATGCACCAACCTTGACCATGTTGTCCAGACCCACCAATGTCAGCATATTCTGCCCTATTTTCAGTCCGAACCCATCTGTAACCAACTTTAAATCTTGGTTGCAGATGCCAGATTCTTAAAGAAAAGTAGGGTGGAATATGCCAATGTTGATGGGTTCTCTCTCACACATGCCCAGGAATCAGGTTTACTGCTGATTTCTGGAAGCCAGCAGTTTGCCAGTTTCTGTGTCATCTGAACCAACCTACTGTGTCTAGTTTAGTGCTTACTGTGTCTAGTTCAGCACTTTGGGTGAACTTTTCAGCTACTCCAGTTCTAAAATTCTGACGATGCTGAAAGTTCAGTAGCAGTTACAGCACAAACTCATTTAGCTAGGGCAATCTACACATTTTCAAGAAGGTCAACTCCATCCCCACCTAAATATTACAGACAGAGCCATGCTAAAATCAGAGTACAACTTGACAAGATCACTCTGAATTGTTTTCTTTGCATAGAGCTTCCTTAGAGTAATTCTTTAATAGTCGAGAAACTTTCAAATTCTCTTTTAAAAGATGCCAAAGTTGAGCATTAAAGTGAGCCTTTTTAGGACTGTGAAATAGTTTCATTACAAACCTGCTTTGCCACATATGAGGAAATGATTTTACTGTAGGGTAACATTTTCCATGCTTGATTTCAACAGAAGCAGGTGGATTTTTTCTTCTTCGATAAGCTGTAGCGCGTAACTTTGTTTCCCACTATATAAAATTTTAGAAGTTTTTTTCATTTTAAAAAACCCACCAAAGTAGTTGACAGTAAAACTGGAAGTGGAGAGGAATCTAATTCTTACTGAAGAATGCTTTGGAATGAAATTGACTGTGATTGGACTTCACACAGAGATTAAATTATTTTGAAGTGTGACCAAAACACCATGAAATATGCAAATACATTTTGAATTTAGATAGCATGGACCTGACATATTCCCCTGTTTTTAAAATGATACTACTGAAAACACAATGGAAGAGGTTGCATATGATAGAGACATTTGAACCAGTAAGGATATTCACATGACCGGGAGGTGGGAAGGGTGGGTGGATGGGGGGAAGGATACGTGAAAGTTACCTTCCCTCCAGAAAATCCAACTGTGTGGGAAATGCGGATCTCCAAAGGCCAGGATTATGCATCCCAGCCTCCACGTATCCCACAATGCACTGTGTGATCAGCATGGTGCATTGGGGGATACCCCTGTGGGACACACGCTTTAGGCACCAATCTCTGTGTGTGCTCAGGCTGCACACACATGAAGATTCTGGTGTTGGGGTTAAGGGCGTGCTTGGATCCTTAACCTTGGCTAAAGGCCAGACTTTGGAGTCAGATTAGGTGGGCAGCACCAGGATCCACATGTATAACTTAAAACAACAAATTCCTCCTCTTCCTGAGCCAAGATAAGCAGGTGGAAGTGATAAGCTGGGTTTATAATTGGGGGGGGGAGGGGGTCTGGAAGTCCCACTGACAAAGTAGCAATGATGTGATGGAATGGAGTGTACCACTTGTGAGTGCAGATGGGACATTACAGGTTTGTTTACTCCCCTATGCTGGGAACACTCCCCCCACCCAATCACCTATCTGCAAGTTAAAATCTAGAAAGGCAAGCAGGGGGCTGGGCTAGAACGTCTGAGTTGTCATCTTCCCATTAAGTGTTTGATGTGGGAGATAATTCAAACACGGAATTCTCCATCCACAGCCTAAAGCGATGCCTCCCTGTCTCCTACCTGGTCTCCTTTGGGTGCATGCATAGACTCATTCCATTGAGCCTTGGAGATAGGATAAGAGTACCATTGCCAATTTTGACTAAAAGGATTCCTGGATACTTCCCCCCACCATTTCCCCCATTTTAAAAACCTTATCAAGCCATTAACATCTCCAGGATTGTGTTTAATAGTCACCAGGAGATTAGCGATTATTTCAGAAGACTACAAGCCAATTGGTGACCTTAGATGCGAGGGACGAGCATTTAATTTGCAATTTTTAGCCTAATGTTCTTCATTGCTCTCCCTCTGTGGTTTTAATTATGCTTTTATTATATATTTAAATTTGCTATTGTTTTATTGTTTGTAGTTGTACTTTATTTAATTTTTTAGAATAGCTTTGAGGCTGAGGAAGCAAATAGTATTTCAATTTAGCAAAAAATTAATGGAGCATTTGCATTCTGTGGATGTTTGGAATACTAGTAAACATGCATTTTGGTAAGGTATTAATTGTAAGGTATTAATTTTGGTAAGGTATTAATTGCATTGGGCACAATCCCTGGAGAAGTTCTCCTTTACATGAGCCATTGAAAGGAATGGAAGCCATGCATGGAGTATGATGGTGGGTTTGCCATGATATGTAGGTAAGTGCCTATTGGCACTTTTCCAAGCATAAGTATCCAGCGCAAACATGAAATAAGAACAGGTATTTCTATAACTTTATTTTAATCTAAGTGCCTTGGTGTTGTCAGCTGTAACATAGCAAATTCGTTTGTCATCTACATATGCAATTAGAGCCAGCCCTAGGTTTCAAGCAATTTCCTTGGCAAACCTCCCTCCATGCGCCTCCTCCTTCCTAAGTGGAACCTGAAGAGACTTCCTCTGCCACCGCAACACAAAGGCTATGGATGCAGATAGGGCCTCAGGGATAAAAAGTGGGTTTTTCTGAAGGCTTGGGTCCTCAGTAACCTCTGAAACCAGCTCTGTATACAGCATTTAACCACTTACTGTAAAAATGAAAATTGTAGGTAGCCATGTTGGTCCATTAGGAAAATAATTCAACTTCAGAAAAGAACTCTTGGTGCTCTGCCATCAGCAGTGCATTGGGCAAAATATCTCTCCTCCATATAAATTGCTGCTTCTTGTCTTCATTCATTGCCTGCAGAATGTATCCCTTCTTTTTGTACACAGGCTCATTCCTAGGCAATCCCATCTTCTTCAAGCAAGGAAGACCAATGCTACAAAATGAAGGAATTAATTACCTTGTACATTTCATATGATGATGCGGTGTCCCCATTGATCTCACATCAACACATGCACAGCAGGTGAGAAGATAAAAGATGGCTGCTGTCATTACCAACTGCAGATGTTACTACAACTGCTGCTGCTACAGTGAAACAATGACCATCTTTGGATATAATGCAGAACCATGGGTCCAATGGATCTGTGGTTCTGTGGTCCCCTCCCCCCACTCTTCCATCTGCATTCGGACAAAATGGATAGCGATCTAACTGCAGTCATGCAGACTGCAGTGATGAAGAGGAAATGGCTGCTGGGGCTTCCTTATTTCATGAAGGACAGTTTCAACAGCCAATCGCAGCCAGAGCAAGGGAGGAGTTTCCTCCCTCAACTCCAGTTGCACGTGGGGGAAACTGCAGTGCCAGCATTTGGATGTAACTCTGGCACTGCACAACCGAGGTTAAAGGTGGCAAAACTCCAGTCTGAACCAAAGGTTCAGATGAGTGTTAAGGGAGGGAAACCACAGGTCCATTTTCCTGCTTAACTCTGATTGCCTGCCTTAGGACATACAGCTACCAAAACTGGAGATGAAGGGACCTCCAGTTTTGTGTTATGTGTAAATGTGACCATAATGTGGGTACTGCATTATGTGGCCATTTGTGTGAATTGGCTCCCACATATTTGGGTGATTTGAAGAATGCCAACGAAACTCCTCTTTTGTAGAGATTTTGCTGGCATGGCCAAACCACAAGGGGACAACTTCACATAAATGACTTCAGGCATGCTAAGTGCAATTTCTGTTTCCAGTGGCTTCTGTGGTGACCTGAGATGGCTTTTGTGTGGCCTTAGGTGGACCACATTGTCCATGGTGATAGGTGGTGGCCAATGGAAAAATCATAGAGCCAGCTTTTAAGTCGAAGCTGTACCCTTTCTAATAAACTTTGCTTCCATTTGTTTTGGCCAAATCCTCAAGTTGCTCTCTTTTCTATATGTAGTAGGATCTAGCACTGGTTTATAATCTGTAGCAACAATAATGCTGCTCTAAGTTACAAGAAAGCTCCCAATGATATGATACACACAATTCCTTTTATATGCATGAAGAATACTCCTTGTGCTCTGTAGTAGGACAGAACTTTCCATGGATTTTATCTGGAGCAAATTGTAATTGTATCTAACACAGTGCCAAGACATATTCACTTCAACTTCATTAAAGTTTTCAATTTGTTCCTGCAGGAAAATATCAGACATGGTTTAAGTTAAATTAACTCAATCAGTGGTGCAGCATAATTGTAACATTTAACAATATCACAAACATCTTTAAAAGACTATTCATTGCATGTGTGAAAAGTTTCAGGATCAGGTCTCAGATTTATTAGTCATCCTTCAATACCTTGAGACCAATTCAATTTGTCAGAGCTAGGTATCACTGCATTTTGTACACAAACATGGGTCTTAAATCAAGGCCAATGTCTAACCTTGGAGTGAGAAAGAATTTATAGTATTGCTGGAAGTGCCACGTCTCAAAGGGATTTAAATCTTTTGAATAATCCATTCTGATTTTCCCCCCTAGAGGGATAGAAAGAGGACAGATGCTACTGTGCTTAACAGAGTAAGAAATAAAATCACACAAACAGTGTGTGCTTAACAGAGTAAGAAGTAAAATCACACAAACAGTGTGTGTGTGTGTGTGTGTGTGTGTGTAAGAGAGAGAGAGTGTGTGCACACAGGAATAATGTGTAGTTCTAAATGTGCAGAAAAGATGTGCATTTTTGATGCTTAACTTGAACTAGGATTATAGTAGGGATTATCAGTTATTGCTTAGGTCTTCAGCTCACCCTGGAAACAAACCTGTTATGTACAAAGTGTACATAATGCTGTGAATGCAGCACTGGCTGATCTAACTCCCAAATGCAGCCCTGTTTAGAGCCAAACCACGCCCCCATGTTTTATGTCAGATGTAGGGGCATGGCTAAACACTCCCTGCATCTGATGTCAGATGCAGGGGGTGGGGATAGGAGGGCCATGGCGGCAGCAGAAGCTAGGCCGCCACTGGCCTCCCTCCGCCCCTGGTGCTATGTCATGATATAGCTGTTAGCAAGCCTTTCCCAACTCTCTGAGGGTGCTGGGAGGGTCAAAGGCATTAGCAAGCAGAGAGGAGGGCAAGGAGCCACATTGGTCCAACCCCAATGCTGAAACCATCTCCAGGTGCTGGCACAAGGGCATTCCTTCAGCAGCCCATGGAAAGAGTCCTTCATCCAGAAAGAGAGATATTGCAAGAGTCTAGGCCAGTGTTTCTCAACATTTTTGGAGTCATAGACCAGTACATTCTTCGTATGCAGTTTCCTGGACCAGCAGTTAGTAAAAGGGTCACCCCCAACCCCAACCCCAGGCCCCCCACCAACCATTTTGGACCAGTAGAGTTCACCACCAGGAACTCTCTGGAGCTCATTTCCAGGCAGTCCTTATTGTTGGATAACGTTCATTCGAGGAAGCTAAATGAACGTTATCCAGCAGTGAGGGCTGCCTGCCTAGAAATGAGCTCCGTAGAGCTCACCCAGGCCCCATGGATCCCAGGCCCTGCCCCTCTACATGAGATGGGCCAGTACCCTCACGGACTAGTACTGGTCCATGGACCGGCAGTTGAGAAACACTGGTCTAGGCTCTCACCAGGCACTATAGCATTCAGGCAAGGAGAAGATGTTGTCAATGCCAGCTCAGGACAGCTTCAGGGAGCCCCAGGAGAGTGGAGGCAGGAGGCTAGCTGCAGCTTGTGAGCCGACATGGCAAGACCCTATAGGGAAGACAGAAGGTGGGGGTAGGTAGATTTTCTGTTCCCTTCCTGTTCCCGTTGCTGAAGCCAAATAGGGGTGGTAAGGAGATTAAAGAGCCCACAGATTGGTCAGTAGCATTGTTTTGAGGCTTCTTGGTGGGATAGAAGGGCCACCTAGAAGAGTGTCGCTGCTGCTGCTACCAGTAAGCTACCCTTTCACCCGCATTTCACTCCCTCTGGAAAATCACAGAAACACTCCCAGTTTTGTCACCCTTAAATGAAGTAGCAAAATTGAGACCATTTCAGGTCTTCCCTGGGAGCCTTGGTGGTAAGATATCACAAGCCACCTTACTTTGGGTTTGGTGTGCCTGTTGCACAGGTTATTGAAGTCAGTCTCTGCTAACTTATGCTATGTTTCCTCCCCTGGCTTCTATATAAAGAAGTGGGGATAAAGTGGGGATTATACTGCCAGTAGATGGGCTGACTCTATCCCAGCATTCCCTTGTGTAGCTACATTCATGGAAGCGGCAGCTAATAAGGCTGTGGACTGCCTAACCCCAGTTCCATGTTGGGCTCATCTTTCTTTTCTCTCCCCACCTCTATCCGTCTCCAACTGCATGCAAAATCCAGACGACTTTATAACAAAATTTTACTGAATATTCATAGCACGCAAGCTTCAGTATCAAATGAATATAAATTATAGAATGGGTGCTCACAAGAGCAGTAGTTACAAATGTAAGAAGCTGATAATATAGCAAACAGAGCTCTTATAAATGAAAGTTTGACATAACTGAATCAAAGAAAAAGAGGGAGATAATGAGATGATTATATAAAAGTAAAAATTAACAGCTAAAATGAGAGGTTAATAATCAATACCTGAATTAGCAGTCAAGAGCTTGAATTAGCATTTTAAAGGTTATGTTAGCAGCTAGAGAGTTGGACTAACAATGGGAAATTTGGGTTAGCAATTGTAAGTTCCTGACAAATTTAAGAGTCAGTCCAAATTCACCAAAGTGATGCAGACCACGTGTTACCAAAGGCTAGTTTGACTTGCTTTCAAGAGGGTTACCAGTAGAAGTCTCCATAGAGAGGATTTTCCTCGCTTTCTCCATAGAGAGGATTTGGCATTTCTTGTAATAAAATTGCAGAGCACCTGCATTTCTGGCTATGAGCAATCATCTTGATCTTTCTATTAATAGAAATAAAAAACTAAAGCAACTCCTTCTATAATAATCTAAGCTTTCTATGTAGAAGCCTTTTGATTCAGAACATAATTGATGTGCTGTAGATTACTGCCCTTTCTGTTCCTCTGATTTGCTCTGGAATTCGAATTCTGAATTCCACTCCCGAATTCTTGTTTAACTAGAGCCCTGTTTTGAAGTTACTGAAACTGGGTATAGTGCACCCAGGTACAGGCGGAATTTATTATTTATGGAACATAAGCTGATTCCAATGATATTTTTCAGTTAAGATCAGCAGCAAACCATCTTTGTGTTATGTACATGTTGAGCAATACCACCTGGCTGTTTGTTTCTCTTTAATCAATTCTGACTGGGACTTCCTGCTTCTGTATCTTGAAAAGCCCTGGAGATCATATCTAAAATATAATCACCAGAAGTAGAATGTGTAAGACAAGTTCCATAGAAACTCAAATCTCTTCAGCAACAATACACACAAAAATAATGTCATCTTTTACTCTGAGCAGAGAGCTGCACTCTGAAACCCATGCAATCTAGCAGTGATATAAGAGTAAAAACAAGACCTTTGCAGTAATAGCACTGGGGATAAAGGTTATCAGAAATGTGCATGCTGCCTATTAAAAATGTACACATTGTAGTATCCTATGGAAATTAAATGCTTAAATTTCTGTGCTGCACAGCATATTTGTTATTGATTTTTCACAACTATTTGAGTTAACTGTCTGAAGATCGAATTACAGAGTCCCACTACAGCAGAAATAAATGTGCAGTTCAAACAGAAAAGTGCCATTTACAGAGGTTCAGTGGTTAGGTAATGGTATTGTAAGTTTATGGCCACATTCAGACGTAACGGATAACTGCAGTTAATTGTGGCCGAGGTTGTAACTTGGTCGTGCCCGAATGCATGGGCCAAAAGTGACCTGCAGTTTGCCTCACCAAACTCCAGTTTGAACCTTTGGTTAGCTCTAAGGTTCGCTGTCGACGCCTGAGGTTTGGCTGCCAAAGCATTATATCCGACTGCTGATGTAGCTATAACCACAGTTTTGTGCTTATATTCAAACCACAATTATAGGGGCAGTGGCACTTACCCAAGAATGTGGCTGCTCCATGCTTTCAGTGCTTCTCCCTGGCAGCCTCTAGGAAAACCAGCCCCGCCCCTCCTGTCAGCTAGGTGGCTATGAAGTAACCAGGCTACAGGGATGTCGTGCCCTAGCCCAGACTTGTCAGCCTGTTGAGCTGCACAGTTGCTCAGGTAAAGCCCTAATTTCCCCTCTGTCCCTTTCTCCCCCACCTGGCAAGCAGTAGTGAGAGGGCATGGGATGATAGAATGGGCACCAAATATTCTGCTTCCTGAGAAGAGAGCCACAGTCATGTGTGCTCACAAGCACAAACACTCCCAGTGGAAACATAAGCAGGATACCCCATCATAGCTCCAGGAGGGGAACATTGGGGGGGGGGGGAAGGTCAGATATAAAAGGCAGAACAGCAAAGTTCTATTTTTTTTAATATGGGGAAAGGGCAGGGATGGGGCACCCTTCCCCTTTTGGGGATATTTGCTCCCTAAGTCTTGCTCATCAGAAGGGCCATCTGTGATGATCCATCTTGGACATCATCACGCTGGAGACCTAGCCCATTACCCCCATGGAATGCTCTCTCATGAGCGTGGCAGACTACGGGAAGTGAGGGAGGATGCTCTATGCAGGTTAGACGCTGGTATGGGCACTAGGGTGACTTCTGTCCCACTTTCCGTGACTGCCACCAGTCTGATGTCAAACCCTGCACCCTTCCAGGCTACACACCCTTGACTGCAGGGGTTGGCAAGGGCAAGCCCAATGTCCTGGACCAGCAGGAAACTGGGGTTCTCCTCTCCTGGGAATCCCCTCACTGGGAGATCTGCATATAGCAGCATGCCAGACCCAGCCCTGGAACTTTGAATGGGTTTAAAGATCCACACCCAACACATGTGCCTACAATGTCAGTGCAAGCAGGCATGGGTGTCGCTTGGGCCAGCAGGATCATGATCAATTCTTCCTCTGCGATGAAGATGGGTACCAAAGCCCATGTGGACTATGCCCACTCACGAGAGTGTCAGGTGCTCTCGTGGGTGCTCTAAGTAGAGCTGTGCTGTGCTGCTGTGTGTTGGAAAGCAGTGGGCAGGGCTATCCCCGAGACTTCTTTCCTGGTCCTGGAGACAGCAGCCAATCCAGCCTGATTGTTCACATCTGTGCACAGGTGTATCCTCACCTGCAGCTCTTGCAGTTGCCCCCGCTGCCCTGGGTTTGGTGGAGATGAGGAAAGTGCCCTCTCCCACAATTCCTTGTGCCCGCTTATCTGCTTATGGATACAGATGGACCAGACCTGGGAGTTTTGAATTTGTATAAATGTACATCCCATTGGTCCACTCCAGGGCCACACAAATGGCCAGGCTATGGTACTTGGGTTTCAGAATCTCCTCTGGGCTGCGTGCAAGGCTTCAGAGGGATTTGTGGAGAGGGAGGGAGTAGAGAATCTTTTCTATTTTTCACAATAGAGCTGGGGGCCCCACTAAAGCAGGGCCCCCTTGGGTTCTTTCGTGGTTAGGTGGGTGGCTGAACTCATGAACTCATGAGGACAGCTGGTCTTGTGGTAGCAAGCATGACTTGTCCCGTTAGCTAAGTAGGGTCCACTCTAGGTGCATATGAAGAGGAGACTAGAAGTGTGAGCACTGTAAGATATTCCGCTCAGGGGATGGAGCCACTCTGAAAAGAACAGAAGGTTTCAAGTTCCCTCCCTGGCTTCTCCAAGATAGGTCTGAGAGAGATTCCTGCCTGCAACCTTGGAGAAGTCGCTGACGTCTGTGAAGACAATACTGAGCTAGATAGACCAATGGCCTGACTCAGTATATGGCAGCTTCCTATGTTTCTATGAGCTCGCAGTCTGTAGGTGGGGGTCACCTTTTACCAGGCATAGCACAGCAGTGCTGGCATTTAGGCTGGCATTTAGACTGCAGGGCATTAAGACCGGCCCTAGTAAACTGGCCCTCTCATGAAAGTATGAGCCCACTGGGCAGCAAGCTTCCAGACAGCAGATTTGTGATGGGTCTGGGTGGACTGCTTTGTTGGGGTCACCCCTCCCTACATCTTCCCTGGTTATGGTGGGACAGACACACACCCACAGCATCCTTTACCCTCCCCCCATCAGCATATCCCATTCTAGCAAATTAAGATTCCCCCTTCCCTCCCGTAATGCACCCAGGAATTCCACCCACCCGGGCCCAAAAACCACTGGATAATTCATGCTTGTGTGGTGCTTTCAGGGTGAGAGGCGACTTGTGGGCGGCAGCAGTGCCATCTCTGGCAGAAGAAGCACTGGCATTGCAGGGCATTTAAAGGATTTTCAATGCCCTTTGCCTACTGAGGGCAGGCAGAGTGATCTGAAAATGGATTATCGCGCTCAGCACGCCCCTTTAAGACTGTGGCCACCCCGCTGATACGGTGATGCTTTACCCACAGTCTGGCCATGGAGCTGGCTGGAATCGGCCTCGGAGGCTTAGCAGCAGGGAGGGGCTCCCCTCTCCTACAACTGGAGTTTGGCTGGCCATGGTTTGGTGAATGTCTGCAGCACGGTTTGGAGTTTAAAACTGAAAGCCCTGCCATAATTAGCTGTGCCACGTTACATCTGAATGCGGCCTATGTGTGTAGTGGTGGGTGGGGGTGAAACTGATAGTGTCACAAATGAAAGAGACCTTACTGAAAACTATTAAGATCTAGTTCATGTCAAGTAATATAGACTGCTCATCAGTAGCAACATTTTATGTTTTAAAAGATGGCTGTATTTTTATAAAGTCAAAGAAAATTATTACATAAACAATGTCATCCAAGTAAATATATTCATTTCATGGACTTTTGGATACTGTAGCTTGTGAGATGCAATTTCATTTCAAGGCCTGGAGATTTACAGACAGAATAACATTGCTCAAATTAATAGCATTAATGTATGCAATTCTAAAGCCACAGGTCAACACCCAGACTCAAACTGCACTAGTTCAGGGATTCTCAACATTGGGTCCCTAGATGTTATTGGACTTCAACTCCCATAATCCCCAACCTCGGTGGGTTTTGGTTGGGGATTATAGGAGTTGAAGTCCAATAACATCTGGGGACCCAACGTTGAGAATCCCTGCACTAGTGCAACAATCACAGATGTGTACTTAGATGGGAAACTAGCAGGAAAAGGTGTCTCATGGCAAATTCAGTATAATCTGAGCCCAAATTTCTGAGGACATTTGAATTTGACTTGTATTGAGGAACAGGATTTCTCTATACAGTGACATCACTAGTAATAATTAACTACAGCTGTAGGAACTGTATTTAGAAAAAGGATGACTACAGATTTTGCACTTTAAGGTAGTAACTGCAAGCAATGACTCGCCTAGAATACTTAAGAAGTACAACACTGGAGCTCAGATGTGGGACTCACACGAGAAAAGAGTTATTATTATTCCTTTACTAAGGAATAATAATACTTTTTTGGAAGTCAGGATTGGGAGTCTGGACCAGGAACGTACTGGAGCACATTCAGTTTAGGTAGCAGAGATATTCCTCGGTAAAGCTCCTATCTGCGTTCCTTTTACCAGGATTGGCTCCCATCGGAAAAGGGAAGTTGGATGTTCACACATAACGCAGTCAATGGTAGGGGAGAATTTGAGTCAAGCCCTTATTTAGCAGAGGTACCCAGTTTGGTGAGAATAGAGCTCATAGAGGAGATCTGAAGACAACAACTTAAAGGCTTAAAATAACTAAAAATAAGTAAAAGAGGCAAGTCTCACAATCAGTGAGACTTGCCAAAATGAGGTCAGTGGGGAGAGCGGGCTTGGCCTGCTCTCCCCGCAAATGATCCAGGCTGCAGCCCTGGGCAGCCGGATCAGCCGCCCACACGACTGCTGGCTCTGTCACAGAGCCAGTGGGGACTGCGGGGATTGGGGGCCGTGTGGCATCCTGGACAGACCCCCAGGGCTGGGAGGTTTGTTCCAGCCTCCAGGCAGCAATCTCCTCATGTGCTGCTGCTGTGCAGAACCGCGCTGCAGCAATACATGATCAAAAAGATGGTGTTGCTCGCTCCGCTAACCCCATCTAAGGGGAGGGGTAAGTTAGTGGGTTATCCTCTTTGGAGATACCAGGCTCGCCTGCAAGCCCGGTGGTTCTCACCTTCTGCCAAAATCGGGCTAGGCTCCCTTAGCCCGACTTTGGCCGATTGATCATGAGAATAGTCTCAAAGTCTATTTAAAGAAGATACAAACTTAGATAGAAAGCCTACATACTGTACTAGCTAGCTCATGTTGGAAGGAAGAAGAAGGGACAAAGAAGATGGGCGTGTCCTAAAAGTATCAGTCTACCAATCAGGAGATTTAGAGCAGAGACTGATAGAAAAAGGAGAGAACAAGGGTAATTTTTCCTCATATCTTGCTTCCACACAATCACTTCTACCCAGGTTTTACTCCTACCTTGCTTCCACACAAGCAAAAATTGGGAATGCTCACAGTTCTCAAACCTGGGTAGAACACAGTTTTTGATTGTGTGATTGACCTCATGGAGTCATATTTCCAACAATTCAGGCTAACATTTTCTTATTTGGACAGCCATTAACATAAAGATTACTACTGATATTATAGCCATTTTGTTCACTCGAGCAACATTTAATTCTAAAACTTTTGTTATCTGACCTGAAACACATTGCAAGTCAGAAAGACATTTTGTTTTCTTCTGTGTACATTTAAGTGTCTTGTTCACCCAAATGAACCATGAGATTGCTGTTAACATATCGACTCACATTTCTTAGATGGCACATGTTGCAGGACTTTTGATGTTCTACACTGGATCACATCAGATGGAATGATGTTCAAAAAGAAGTGACACTTGACGTGACCAATCAAAGACAATGAAATCTGTCACAGTCTGCAGCAGCCCTGGCAGTCTGAAAAACACAACTTCTTCAAGCCACTCATATTGCCAGGTAAAAAGACACATTTGTGTATGTGCTTATCTTTGCTGTTCATAATTATACATGAGTTAAATGGTCAGTGTCAGCCTGTTTTGAAGTTTATATAGCCTAGAGGAAGCAATACCAAGCACCATTGCTTGGTATTAAGATAGGTCTTGAAATGAATGTTTACACAATATGTGCAAGATTCCAAAGGCATACAAGTTCATGATATGCTGTTTATTTAGACTCTGAAATCATTTGCAAATCCTGGTTAAATGCTGATTAACTGGAGCAGTTTGATCAAGGTTGCCATGATATTCTGGGTTCTCTCAATCAGCTTCAGAGGGCTCACTGATCCTGATTATCTTTTTAACCAGAGTCCTTTTGATTGTGTGAATGCAGCCTTAGTCTGAATCCTGCCCACTAAGTATAAACACGTAAAGTGTTTCAAAATTCTTACACCGTATGACAAACATGAGCCTGCGCAGATTACAACAGAGGTTCTACCATTCCATTTCACAGCAGAAGTAATTACTGAATTACTCAGCATAGTCATTCGTACTCATATGGGACTCAGTATAGTTTCATGTTCCAGTATCATCCCTGTTTTAAAAACTTGGGATTCTGAATCCAAAGATTTCTGGGTGATTTTATATGTTTAGCAGTGCAAACTGCTTGCTTGTTGAGAACTGTATTAATTAAGGTGGATTCACAACACAGTGGCCAACATCCAGACTAACCCTGCACCAACAAATCAGGGAGGCAGGTCTCACTATCAGTGAGACCCGCCTTGAGAAGGTTAGCAGGGAGGCGAGCGGGAGGAGAGAGTTAGCGGGGAGACGAGCTGGGATGCAGCCCTGGGCGGCCGGATCGGCTGCCCACACGGCTGCCGGCTCCGTTATGGAGCTGGTGGGGGCTGGGGGGATCGGGGGCCGCACAGCACTCGGAAGCTCCAGCTTGCCCTTTGCAAGCATGCAGAGAGACCCCCGAGCTGGGAGGCTACATTTTAGCCTCCCTGTTGGGGGTCTCCTTGTGAGTTGCTGCAGTGTGGAGCCGTGCTGCAGCAGCACACAATCCGTGAACCCTGGTTAGCGGAGTGCTCGCTCCGCTAACGTGGGCTAAGGGGAGGGCTTCTCAAGCGGGTTAGCCACTTGTAAACCAACGAGATTGCCTGCCAAAAATGGAACCTTGCTTGCACAATGGAAAACCCTGGTATGTCAATTCAGGGTTACTCTGGATGAGAGCCAGTGAGGCTATTCCCACGATCACCCACAAGCGGGCTAAGGGAGCCCAGCCTGCTTTGGGGCGATCGTGTGCTGCAATGGGAGCTGTGTGGCTCCTGGCAGCTAGCCTCATTATATCCCCCCCTCACCTAAATGAGGTTAACAGAGAGATCGCTCCTTAACCTTGAGGCAGTTCTCATATTGAGTCGGAGCCGCCTGGAGTGGGATAGTGGGGAAAGTGGGCGTAGCCCGCTTTCCCTGCAGATGACCCAGCAGTCTGCTCCGGGCAGCCGAACCAGCCGCCCACACGACTGCCAGCTCCGTTATGAAACCAGCAGGTGCTGGGGGGAGCGGGGGCCCCCGGAAGCTCCAGAATGCGCTGCGCGAGCACTCGGGGCATGATGGAGAGACTACCGAGCTGGGAGGTGGCTTTTCGCCTCCCCTCCGGGGGTCTCCTTGTGAGTTGCTATGGTCTGGAGCTGCACCGCGGCAACTCACAATCAGAAAAAACGGGTTTGCAGAGTGCTTGCTCCGCAAACCTGGTTTTAGCACTGGGCTACATAAGCAACCCGCAGCCGGGCCCGGTGGTTCTCACGATGGGAGAAAATTGGGCTAGCCTCTGTTAGCCCAATTTTCTCTCATCATGTGAATAGCCTCCCTGGTTGGTTTTTTTTGCTCATGTGTCACCGTGGCATGCAGCAACACATGAGTAGACCCCCTGCTTGCAGGCTCCCGGGCTCGGGGGTCCCTCTAGAATGCCTCGCACGCTCGCATGGGGCATCCTGGAGCTTCCCGGAGGCCGCCGGTAGCTGTGTGGGTGGCCGACTCAGCCACCCAGCAATGAGCGGCTGCTCATCTATGGGGAGAGAGGGCTCAGCCCCACAGAACCCCGTCAACCCTGCATATCCCCATCAAAACCCCGCCACGTGCTTCACACCTGTCAAGTGAAGCGCTTCACATGGTGGAAGGGGAAGGGGAAAATTGAAGGTGGAATGGGGAAATGATTTTGTACTGTTTCATGAACTTTGTTCAAGTGGAAGAAGAAGGCTTCTCTCGGTGCAGAGCCACAGAGCCGGGTCTCATGATCAGTGAGACCTGGTTTTGGAGGGTGCATGGGGAGAGCAGGCTAAGCCTGCTCTCCCTGCACTTGAGCAGGAAGGGAGCCCTGGGCAGCCGGATCGGCCTCCCACATGATTGCCAGCTCCGTGATGGAGCTGTCAGGGGCTGGTGAGCTCGGGGGCCATGCGGCCCCTGGAAGCTCCAGTATGCCCTGCGCGAGCGAATTATAGATGGAGGGGGTCTGAATAGAGGGTGGCTAAAAAGAGGTTTGAAGAGGGGACATCCTAATTTGTAGGTCATGCCCCTCACACCATATTAAGGGTGTGCACTGGATGGTCCGGTTCATTTTGAGTCTGGACCTGGATTGGACCAGGCCTCGAACCCCCAGGGTTCAGTTTGATCCAATCCTGTTGGGGGTGTGTGTGTTTCATGAGTTTTTTTAAAATTTACGCTTAACACCCCCCCTCCCCGGAGTTGTCCGAGGTGGGGGGGGGGTCTGCAGAGGTTCCTCCTCCTCCTGCCAGCCTTCCTTATTTAAGAAATCGACCTTTCCACCTTGGCGTTGTGGCCATTTTGGAGGCCACCGTGCCTGCACAATAGGCCTCTGCGTGGTCTGGGTCATACCAGGGGTAGTTCGGTTTGACCCCAAACCGTCAAACCAAACCAGCTTAGCATCGAACACGTTCGATGCCGAACCTGTTTGTACATCCTTATACCCTACCCCAAATGTGGATGTGCCTCTACTGTATAGGGAATCTTGATCCCAGATCTTTTGGGTTCTCTTGTGCAGCTTCTTCTCCTGCTGTGTAGAGTACACCTACATAGATGTTTGTGTGTGGGGAGGGAGGGTGTTTCAATTTGCTTCTGTCCTGTTCTGATCTTTTGTCCTGTATGGCTATTACAGGGGCTACATAACCAGTTAAACATAAAGAATGGGATCAACAAGGAGTTCTTGGATTCTGCATCATAATTCCTCCTAAAAAGAACACTTTCAGTGATAGTGGTATAATGCCACCATAAGTACTCAATCATAGATGCCCAAAGTTCTTATGTGGACATCTCCCAAGATACCTTACGGAGCAGAAAACACTCAGCCAGCAATTAAGGTAAATTTGATTGTCCTCAAGTCTTGTTCAAGTCAGAAATTCCATTGATTTTGCTGTGACTCTGGATTATGGCAATGGTTTTCCATCACATGTATGTGAATATGCTGTTAACTGATAGCCACAGTGGTATTAGATTATGGATGGACATTTGAAGTTACCAATCAACCAAATAACTTGTAGCTTAGCGTTACATTAACTATATTATGCTTCGTCATTAATCTGTTTCTCAATGCCAAGAAAATTCTAATGTATCTAATTATATTATTTTTATTGGGAAACTCTTGCAATGAAGGTGACATTTTAATAATGCTTTGCATATTATTTGGAGGACTGTAATCAGGAAAGTGAAAATGATTTAAAATCTAATATCACTGATTCATATTTGGTTGTTTTGCTGTTGTTTGGCAAAGTGATTTAAAATATTACAAATTTACTTAGGAATGTAATTAGGGAGATGCAATTTTATATTTATAGTAATAGTATTACCATGGATAAGAAGGGTTTTTTGCACAGCAGTAGCGTATACGCTCAACTTGCATAAGATTAAAGGTTAAATCTCCACCATCTGCAGTTTAAAGAAAATAGAAATCACAAATAGCAGGAAAGGAATAGACAATATTGGACAAGGTGAGCCAATGGCCTGACTCGGTATAAAGCAGCATGCTGGATTGGATAATACATCTGACCCATCATGTGAAGGAGAGCAAGACAGCATTGCCCCTCCCCACCCACCTGCTGCACAGTTGCAGGGATGGATCATTTAAATGCCACCTATAATCAGATAGGTATAGACGAAAACAATTGCCTGATTTAATTTAGATGATCAACCACACCATTTTAATTTACGCATGCTGGAATGGATATGCATAGGTGGTATGTAAATATTCTGTATGTGCAGGCAGGAGCATCATTAGGCAGTGGCCCTGGGACATGGGCCTCCAATGAAATGCTCAGAGCTCAAAATCTCATTTGCCATTTCCCTCCTCCATGACCTCTTCCAGCAAGGAAGCTTAGCACTGGAAGCACCTGCACAGAGCATGGGAGAGAGCTTCTAGTTCCACCTCACACTCTGCTGCTTCCACCTTCATAGATGCTATATTATAATATTAGAGATGTTGAAAAACACACATAAAGATTCGGTGGGGATGATTAATTATCAAAAGGGAGGATGTGGGCTCTGGCCCCGAATCTTTCAAGCACCTAGCAACCCCGCGTCATCTTAAGTGGCGCAACGGGGAAATGCTTGACTAACAAACAGAAGGTTGCCAGTTCGAATCCTGCTGTATATTGGGCAGCAGTGATATAGGAAGATTCTGAAAGGCTTCATCTCATACCGAGCAGGAGAAGGCAATGATAAACCCCTCCTGTATTCTACCAAAGAAAACCACAGGGCTCTGTGGGCACCAGGAGTTGAAATTGACTTGACGGCACACTTTACCTTAGCAACCCCTGCAGGCAGGAAAGAAAGCAGGGCTGGTCTGTTGGGTGAATGGAAGGGCAGATGTGTCCTCGCTCTCCTTCATGCAGCAGATTATGAAGACAAGACGTATCGCCCAATACACCCCAGCTTCATATGTTTATACTATATATGTGGCCTGATTTCATTAAAGTGATCATTTTAGCACTGAAGCCTTTTTGTAGAGGCTTGTCATGTTTATTTTATATAATGTTTTGGTCTAGGGGTTCTCAGACTTGGTTCCAGATGATGGTGGATATGGCTATTCTAACAGAACACACATTTAGGATATCAAAACATGATGCTGTGGCATATGAATCTCTCCTTAGCCCTGTCCAGACATTCTGTTATAAATGCATACGAGTGGCTGAAGATTTGTGTGAATGACTGTCCAAAGCGTTCATTTTAAAAGCAAATCTGGGTATAGGCCCCCTCAAATACAGGTTTCAGATAGGAAGAGTACATTGAACATAATGTGTGAATAACGATGAGAACACACATCACAGATTGTGATGAGCGTACACAGATTGTATATACATTGAACATAACATGTGAATAGGTTTCTTCCGCCACCTGATTCCTTTGTATCCTAATATCAGGTAAGCACTAGAACCGACAATCCACTACAGCGTTTCACAAATGTGATTCTTCTCTGTGAATGTGCATTATAGTATGATAGATGTTTATGATTCTAATTCTATACCATTGTCACGTTGCTTGTGTTTATACCAATCCTCTATTATTCTGCTCTTCATGTACTGTATATGCTATTCAGGTTTCCTGAAAGGCATCTGTTATCATCACAAAGGTAGGTAGGTAGGTACAAAGGTAATAAAGCATTCTTCTTAGCCTTTTTTCAGCAAAGGCTACTCATAATGCTTGCTAGCCACTCTAAATGAGCTTGCATGTGAGTGCCAGAAGCCCTGTCAGAAGTCTACTGTCACAGTTTACTGGCTAATCAGGAAAGAATTGAAATCTTGATTGGCTTTATTTGCTGGCTGATTGAAACAGTGAGATAGGAAGTCCTGGACAGATTAATTAATTTGTGCTGGGGAATCCAAACTTAATCTAAAGGATGCTGTCAGTTTGAGTGATGGCTGTATAACAGGAGAAGTGGTTTAAAAAACATACACACCTCCATGCATCTTCACTGTCACGGCCTCTTAATGCAGGGCTTTGTCTGTTTAACCAATTCATGGCATCCTTTTTCTGCTGCAAATGTATGACCGTGTGAATACCAAATACCAGTGTGTTTAAGGAGGACACTTCTATGAGCAAGCGGAATATTGTGAATAAATGTCATGGGGTTGTATTCTCATGCCCTTATTGAGGCAAGTTTCCATGGAGGCATGGTTCACAACTTCATAACTCAATGAAAACCATAGCCATGACTTCCTATGTTTAATCTGAGCCACAATGGAGAGTAGAGGTAAGAAATAAAAAAGTATAATTGTATTTATGTATTTCCATTACTAACTCATTCTATCCCAGAGGGTTTAAGTGAGTAAAAGTGAGTTACAGACATGTCCAAATGAAATCAGTGTGAGAGATAAAACACTTAAAGGTAAACTAAATTCACATCCCCATCCATTATTTACCCTTGACCATTAACAGGAACCATGTTAAGGTTTTGAAAAGGTTTTGAAAACGTGATGCTGGGAGCAAGCTTAAGGTGGATTTTTGCACAGATTATATTTATAAACAGAGAAGAAATCACTTCTGACTGATTAAATTATAATTATCTCAATTGTCAGAGTATTTTTTCCAAATGTGAAAGAAATAAACAGTTGCATTTGCAGAAGGGAGCAAGCCCACAGAAGAACCAAAGAACCCCTCCCTCCCCTCCCCCCCTCTCTCTCACCAACTCTTGTAAAGAACTACAAAATAATTTCTACTTGAAATCTAAATAAGGGATCTAGTACCTTGCTGCTGTGTTCTAGCAGGAGAACCCAACCCATCAATATGCCAGTGTTGGCACAGCAACCTATCTTTGAAGACAGATACAACAGTATACTGTATAACTTAGCTTAAATAAAGAAAGTGATTTTTTAAAGTGGAGGTAGGGGCATGGTTGGGGGGGGAGAAGGCTGGAGGTAATCTCTAGCAGAGCAAAGTGCAAACCTCTTTAGAAGTTCAAAAGATTCTGTTTGCCCAGCAAATTTTTGTATTAGTGATTTATAACAGGAAACAGTGGCACTGGAGTGGGGATAGGGTATAACGGCTCTTCTAAACATCCATACACTGGTGGTGGGCAGTACCAATGAACTGGAGGCAGGGTGGCAAACAAACAGCAGCTGTATCTCCCGAGTCCCTGACTCCTCTTCCCTCCCTGCCCTGGCTGCTTCTCTTTCACACACTCCTTGCTCCGCCACTAGCCACCCAGGTTAGTTTTTATATCTGCTTCCCTTGCAAAGAAATATTGAAGCTCTTCTCACGATCAGTGAGAGTGGGCTTACTTGCAACCTCCCGGTCGGGAGTCTACTTGTGTGTTGCAACACACGAGCAAAAATATGAGGTTAACAGTGCGCTCGCTCCGTTAACCTCATCTAAGGGGAGGGGTATTTATGGAGGCTTGCTGCTGGGAGCTGTGCAGCTCCCATTACAGCACACAATCACCCCAAAGTGGGCTAGGCTTCCTTAGCCCGCTTTTGGGCAATTGTGAGAATAGCCTCGTTATATGGCTTTAGCTAAGGCTTTGCTCAAAAGCAACTCCATTTTTTCTCCTTCTCCTTTCCCTCCTTTTTCTTTCTGAGGCCACCCCTGCACACATTCTACAGGATCTCCACTGGGACAAACATCCAAACAACAAAAGACAACAGATTATTAGACAGAATGCAACATTGGTCATTTGCCCGGTTGCATCCAAAGCAAGTTGCTATACACTTAGGTAACCTTGCTTCATGTTCTGCTACCATCAGAAGCGCGGTAGTTGGAAATGTGGGACAGGTGCTGCTAGGTAGTTTTGGAGCCTGAACCTAACTCTCCCAAGATAAGCATCATCCCCTATGCACACAAACCATGACACGTACATTATTTAATGTGTGGGTTCTTGAGGGCCCAAACAGCAACTGAACTCACAAGAATGTAAGGATGCAAAACAAAAATATTTATGCAGATATGCATTAGCAGAAATGTGTAATTTAACATATTCCCATCCCACATATTTCTTTCCCCACCCCTCCCTCTGTTTCTCAAGAGTCCAATATTTAAGCAATTGAATTTTTAAGAAGGTAAAGATGTAAAACAAGAAGGAGATAAAGCTTCACCAGTTAGTATCTATGAAAGGCACAGGAACCCTCCAAGTAACAATACTGACAAACCAACATGGCAGTAAAGCAGGTGACACATTGAGGCTATTCACACACAAGTGCAAAACTGGGTTAAGGAAGACTCCTAAGGGAGACTGGCAGACCCAGGGAGGGGAGGGGGAGATCTCCATAATGCACCATACACTTGTGTGGTACATTATTGGAGCTCCGGGGGGGTGGGGCAACACATGGCAACACATCCTGGCACCCTTACTCTCAGAGATACTGGTAACAGCTGGTGCTCATGTGAGTGGGTGATCCGTCCACCCAGGGGCAGCAAAATGATCATCTGTGGGGAGGTAAGCTCTTTAGGGCTTAGTCTCCATAAACCCACAAACAATTTGCCCTTCCTCACAGCTTGTGAGAAAGGGCTCATTGGATGTTAAAAACTCACTAAAGTATCATCACAAATGGATCTCAGTGTAACATGCTCCTCAGGGCCTCTGAAGAGCATAAGCTCCAAGCTTATGGAGCTCTCTCACGCCAGGAATGCTCATCTTACTCTGACTGTGCTTGCCTTTACATTGTGAGTGAAAACATTTTTGTTTCAGATAACTGTGGAGGCAGATCGGCTTATGGTTTACGGACTGTTGGAGTTTTGTTGGATTATTTTGTGGATGCTCCTGGTAGTTACTGGTTCTTTGGTTGGCTGTGATTGGACATTTTTCTATTTTATTGTTTATTATTATTGGTTCACATATTACTCAGTGTCCCATAGGCATTTGGGGTACTCTAGGAACTACTGCGTATTCCTAACGCAGTGTGTACACAGTTGCACAGGAGAGCTCTTGCACGAATGTCAGAAATTGTGTGAATGCTGTTGCATGATAGTACGACCATTATTTTCCATGGCCATACCATGGTGCAATTGCATTTGTGCAAATTCCAGTGTGCAGGATCAATCCGTACACCAGTGGTGGAGTGACCTGTGTTCCAGGGTGTCCCTGGAACATGGTCCCATCCACCCCTTGGGCCCATTCCCCTCCCACTGCCACACCCTTCTACCCGATTGCCACCAGCCAGCTGGCCGGTGGTGGCTGTTGCCGCTGCTCACACCCATCTCCACCATCTGCCTCATGCTTGCTGGCTTGCCTCTGACCCCCTTGCCTGCCAGCCTGCCTCTTCCTCCTCTGCCCACTCCTGGCTCCTAGGCTTGAAGGAGGAAGAATTTGTAAGAATTTGAAAGTGACATGTGGAGGTGGCACTGGTAGGCAAGTGGTAGAGGTGGTGGGTGAGCAGTTAGTAGGGTGTGCACATGTGCTGCTAAGATGGGCCCTCACACCAGGAGGCACAAACATGGAAGGAGAGCTGGTCTATGGCAGGAGAGAAAAGCTGGTCTTGTGGTAGCAAGCATGAATTGTCCCCTTAGCTAAGCAGAGTCTGATCTGGTTTGCCTTTGAATGGGAGACATGTGTGAGTGCTGTAACAAGATATTCCCCTCAGGGGATGGGGCTGCTCTGGGAAGAGCAGAAGGTTCCAAGTTCCTTCCCTGGCATCTCCAAGATAGAGCTGAGAGAGTGTCCTGCCTGCAACCTTGGAGAAGCCGCTGCCAGTCTGTGTAGATGATACTGAGCTAGATGGACCAATAGTCTGACTCGGTAAATGAGACAGCTTCCTATGTTACTAGTTCATATGTTCCTAACACAGGCAGCACAACACTGACATGCACACTATGTTAAGAGCATGCAGCAATTCCCATGGTGCCCCAGCCCAGATGCACAGTATGTGAACCAATATTTTGATGAAGTTTGTAATCCATCTTGTGGGTTATTATGAGTCAAGATGTGGGGTAGAAATTTTTCAAGTAATAAAATAAGTGAGACTTGAGGATTGCATGACCTGCCAGGTGCTGGGATGCTATTTTAGGTGCTACAGCACTCACCTGCATGGTGGGCAGCAACTGTAGCATACAATTAGTCTGTGAATTTTACTTGATCCCACTTGATCTGCATAAAATCAGCATGTGATCTATTGAGCCGAGGAAGTCAAAGTTGGTCAAACAATGTTGGCCACGTCAGACCCTTGAGTGCCACAGAAATTGAGATGCCAAGAGTGGACTTTTACACAAAGTGGACTTTATAAACAGAGGACAAATCCCTTCCAATCCCTTACATTATTATTCTCTAAATTGTCAAAATATTTCTTCCAAGTGTGAAGGGAAATAATGTAAACAGTTGCATATGCAAGTGGGGAGCAAGTGTTATAACCTTCTCTCTCTCTCTCTCTCTTTTATCAACTCTTATAAAGAACTACAAAATAATTTCTTTATCCAGAAGCTCTGAAGCAGTTATTAAACCAGCTGTTTTCAAAAGTACACAAATCTGCTAAGTTGCAGTTGGGTAACTGTTAAATGTTAAAGCAGCGAATGATCAGCATGTAGCAGATGGCCTGGGAATGGGTTAGAAAATGGCAAAGTTAATACCACCAGACTGAGATGTTCATTTGTGCTGTGGTATGCGCAGACAGGGTGAATAATGAAGGTTCTGTAATAATTGTGTAAATCCCAACATTATTAAACTGATTCAGCTGGGGCTTCTTAATATATGGGAAGCACTTGATGTACTTTGAGCAACACCTCCTCTTTTGCTAAAGCTGTTCTCATTAACTCATACCGCTTTATTTGCTGTGACCTCAGTGTTCCTGTTTAGTAATGAGTGGAATAAGAATTAGAAATCCACTTTCCGTCTCAATATTCGGAGAAGAGGAAATGTTATGAAAAATGCAGGGGTCTGAAGATGGTATTGCAGTGGTCCTCAAGCAGCAGACAGTGACTGAAGTCAAACCATGCATTAGAATTAAACATCATGAGGGGGAACTATCGCCAAACCTGATTCAAACTATTGATGCAACATGATCCATGGGAATGAAATTTAATGTGGATGCATCCTAGAACATTTGCTCTAATGGAGAAGAGAGCTGGTCTTGAGGTAGTGAGCATGACTTGCCCCCTATGCTAAGCATGGTCTGTCCTCGTTGGCCTTTGAATGGGAGACTACATGTGAGCACTGTAAGATATTCCCCTTAGGGGATGGGGCCACTCTGGGAAGAGCATCTGCATGCTTATATGCAGAAGGTCCCAGGTTCCCTACCTGGCATCTCCAATATTGGGCTGAGAGAGACTCCTGGCTGTAACCTTGGAGAAACCACTGCCAGTCTGTGTAGACCATACTAAGCTAGATGGACCAATGATCTGACTTGGTATAAAGCAGCTTCCTCTGTTCCTGTGTAGCAAGCATGTGTGTGCTTCCATGTTTAATGTATGAAAAGAGAAATAAAAGACTATTGGCTTTAAGACCAAAGAAATACATTTGGGCTGAAATCCAAAGAACATAAGACATATCTAAATCTATGCATGTGCAATAAGCAGATTTGGCTTATTTTAAGCCAAATTTTGGGTTACGGCCCATTTGACCCACGAATATACCCCTTAGGTTCTGGCAACAATGACCGGAATGAAGCACAGTGGCTGATATACCGCATAAGGGTACATCAGCCCAGCAGTGTTCTGTGCACACAAGTTGCACAAATGTCACAAAGAAGTAAACCCATAAACTTACTCTTCTGTAATTCCATTTATGCAACTTGCATGCATGCAGTGTTACTTAGGAGGCACGTCCTTAGGAGGCACGGCTACCTCTCGAGGCCTTTTCTCTCTATAATTCTCTGATTAGAAGTAGTATAAAAAAGAGGAAAGGGTGGACCCTGCTTAGAAAAGAGCAGAATTCATGTGTGCTACCATAAGACCTCTCCTACCATGTGCCATACCTGGGAAATTGAAAAGTCTACATCCCTGGCACCCACTACTCTTTGATACCCTTAGAGTTATTCCTGCCGATAATGTATGAAGTCTCCTTGACATAGGGTTGCCATATTCAAGCTTCCCAAATCCGGGTGGCAAATTAATAATAATAATAATAATAATAATAATAATAATAATAATAAGAAGAAGAAGAAGAAGAAGAAGAAGAAGAAGAGATGTTTCTACCAAAGCATAGAAGGAGAAACTGCAAGAAACGTAGAAACACCAAATAAAGAAGAAACCCAGCAAAAGGTGCAGTTCCAAGTAATTATAGACCGATAACCTGCCAACCATGTTCAAATTATTAACTGGAATAATAGCAGATGAAGTGATGCAACACTTATTAACTAACAAACAGCTTCCAGTTGAACAGAAAGGAAATTGCCCGAACACCAGAGGCACAAAAGACCAGCTGCTGATTGACAAAATGATTTTAGAAAACTGCAAGAGAAGAAAAAGAAATCTAAGTGTTGCATGGATTGACTACAAGAAAGCCTTCAATTCATTGCCTCACACATGGATACTAAAATGTTTAGAAACAACTGGTGTCAGCAAAAACATTCAGATATTTATTTAAAAAGCAATGAGCATGTGGAGAACACAGTTAACAATCAATGGCGATACACTTGGACAGGTTAGCATTAGAAGAGATAATTTTCCAAGGGGACTCACTATCCCCTCTGTTGTTTGTAATCGCCATGACCCCAAATACTAAACAAAACAGGCCTCGGATACCAAACATCTAAAACATCAAGTCAAATCAACCATCTGCTGTACATGGACGATCTGAAGTTGTATGGAAAGCCCCAGTCAGAAATCGAATCACTGCTAAACACTGTCCGTATATTCAGTAGCGATATAGCAATAGAGTTTGGACTAGACAAGTGTGCTGCATTAATCATGAACAGAGGAAAAATAAGAAAAACAGAAGGAATAGAACTGCCCAATGGAAGCAAGATCAAGAACCTGGAAGAGAAAGAACCTTACAAATACTTGGGGCATTCTCCAGGCTGATAACATCGCACACACTGAAGTTAAAAGAAAAATTGGAAGTGAATACATCAGGAGAGTTAGAAAAATCCTCAAGTCCAAACTCAATGGAGGGAACACCATACAAGCCATAAACACCTGGGCTATACCTGTTACCAGATACACTGCAAGAATAATAGACTGGACCCAGGCAGAGCTAGAGATGCTGGATCGTAAGACTAGGAAAATCATGACCATCAATCATGCTCTGCACCCCCGCAGTGATGTCTATAGGCTATACCTCCCTCACAGCTCAGGTGGAAGAGGAATGCTGCAAGTCCATCAAACAGTAGAGGAGGAGAAAAGAGGCCTTGAAGAATATATCAAGGACAGTGAAGAAGATGCACTTAAAATGGTCAATAACGAGAAACTATTCAACACCAATGAAAGAAAGCAGGCCTACAAGCAAGAACAAGTCAAGAACCGAGCAGAAAAATGAAAAAATAAGCCCCTGCATGGTCAATATTTGCACAATATAAGTAGAAAATCAGACATCAGCAAGACCTGGCAATGGCTTAAGAATGGCAACTTGAAGAAAGAAACAGAGGGTTTAATACTGGCTGTGCAAGAACAGGCACTAAGAACAAATGCAATAAGAGCCAAAGTCGAAAAATCCACCACAAACAGCAAGTGCCGCCTTTGTAAAGAAGCAGATGAAACAGTGGACCACCTGATCAGCTGTTGTAAGAAGATTGCACAGACTGACTACAAACAAAGGCATGACAAAGTAGCAGGGATGATTCACTAGAACATCTGCAAAAAATACAAGCTACCTGTAGCCAAAAATTGGTGGGACCATCAAATTGAAAAAGTTGAAGAAAATGAAGATGTAAAAATATTATGGGACTTCCGACTACAAACAGACAAACATCTGCCACACAATACACCAGATATAACTGTAGTCGAGAAGAAAGAAAAACAAGTTAAAATAATTGACATAGCAATACCAGGGGATAGCAGAATAGAAGAAAAAGAAATAGAAAAAATCACCAAATACAAAGATCTACAAATTGAAATTGAAAGGCTGTGGCAGAAAAAGACCAAAATAATCCCAGTGGTAATTGGCGCCCTGGGTGCAGTTCCAAAAGACCTTGAAGAGAACCTCAACACCATAGGGGCCACAGAAATCACCATCAGCCAATTACAAAAAGCAACTTTACTGGGAACACCCTATATTCTGCGACGATATCTATAACAACAGCAACAACATTGACAATAAAATTCTGGCATCTCAGGTCCTTGGGAAGGACTCAATGTCTGGATAAAACAAACCAGTCAATAACACCTGTCTGACTGTGTAAACAAGAAAAAATAATAATGCGTCAACAAATTTGCATTTTATTTATTTATTTATTTGACAGATTTGTATACTTTCCCCTCCTTCACTGCCCTCCCATGTGATCAGATCCAGAGTATAATCCAGGCAATCCAGGCAGTGCATTTGAAATCCCTGTAAATCTGGATGGAATTTAGCAGCTAGGTGAAGGAGCCAAAATCCAGGGGCTACTCTAAATTCTGGGGGACATAACAACCCTACTTAGAGAATACGAGTTCATTGTATTTTTGATATGTAGACAACCTCACTCTTCTTTCCCAGGGAACCCTGCCACCTAGCAAGCTCCTGTTTCTCCCTGACCATGATGGCTGGAAACATTCCCATCAACACCAGCAACCGATCTTTCATTGGCATTTTAAAAAGAAGGGTTAGTTAAAGCTCAGTCATAAATCATTTACAGATAAGCAACATTGCCTCCCTGTGGCAGTGCAAATGGCCCCTTTCTTTCCATGCATCCCTTTGTGCCGTTAGGCAACACTTTGGTAGCCTGCTGCATTTAAATAACAATCTATCCATCCTTTCTGTAACTCTCTGCATAAAAGAGCCATCTGTGTGCATGGCAGCACTTGCATCCCAACTGGCAGAGATAAGACGCTTTCAGGCAACATATATTTTCTTCCTCCCTTCTTATGTAATTTGAAAAATACAAAATGGCTAAAATGTGCACTGAATTGTTTTTAGAGAGTATTTAGTGCTTGGGGAAGCAGCCAGCCAGATAGCCCCTGGAGGCTTAACATCTTTGTTTATCTAAAGAAAACATCCACCATACAAGCGGCAGAGATGGAGCTTCCCCATACTCCCTATATGTCTTAAAGCATATCTTGAGCAGTGAGGGGTGGGATTCTATTACCCAGAAAAGGGCAGCCTCTTAGGAAGGCACTTTTAATCAAATGTTTATTTCCACCCCATTACTCTGCCCACAAAACCCATAGGTTTTTCCTCCTCTTTCGTTGCCCTTCTTGATAGTACCATTTCCCTGTTGTTCCACATAAAGCTTTGTCACACCATGTTCTTTGCAGGGAGAGAGAGAGAGAGAGAGAGAGAGAGAGAGAGAGAGAGAGATGTCACAAAAGTTCATGAGGTTCAGTGTTCCAAGAAAATCTGCCAGCCACATCTCAGCATGAAATTGTTGGATGTGATCCTTTCCCACTGCTTTCCTCAATCCCCTTTGGTAGATAAATGGCTCTGCTTTCTTTATGCCCCCTGGAAACTAGGGCTATGCATGAACTGGTCTTGTGGTAGTAAACATGAATTGTCCCCTGTGCTAAGCAGGGTTGGCCCTGGTTTGTATTTGAATGGGATACTACATGTGAGCACTGTAAGATGTTCCCCTTAGCGGTTGGGGCCACTCTGGGAAGAACATCTGCATGCTTGTATTCAGAAGGTTCCAAGTTCCCTTCCTGGTATTTCCAAGATAGGGCTGAGAGAGAATTCTGCCTGGAACCTTGTAGAAACCACTGGCAGCCTGTGTAGACAATACTGAGCTAGATAGACCAATGGTCTGATGCGGTATAAGGCAGCTTCCTATGTTGCTTTGTGCAAGGCCCAATTTATATATACTACCTCTGGAGCTCATGTGATGCGGAATGTTTACACACAACCAATGTAATCTGGGAGAAGCATTGCAGAGGGAATCATCCTTCAAGGCCACCATGGGCAGGTTCATACTTAAGACAGAACCTGAGGTTCATGCCATCTCCCTCAGCCCCAGGGGTACCTGCTCCCCACTCCCATCTCCTCATGGATGCCTACTTTCTTTGCAAGTTAGGATATTCTGAGATTGGTCATGGTGCCCAAACCCACCAATCTTGGCATATCTTAACCTACTTGTTCCAGGGAACCCAAGATCTGAAACTAACAACAGTCCTCAAATTCAGATCTCAGGTTCCCTGGAGCAAGTACTATGCTGAGATTGGTGGGTTCTGAGGTTGCAACCAACCTAGGCATATCCTACCAGTGTTCCCTCTAACAGGGATTCTCAGGTGTTGTTGTCCTCAACTCCCATAATCCCCAATCAAAAGCCATGGCAGCTGGGGATTCTGGGAGTTAAAGTCAACAACATCCGGGAATCCCTGTTAGAAGGAACACTGATCCTAACCAAGAAAGGAAGTAGGCACTTGCAGTAGGATGCGAGGGGGGAGTGTATGCTCTTGTGGCTAAGGGAGGTAATGTGAACCTTGGCTTCCACATTAAGTCTGAACCTGCCCTGTGTAAATTGAATACACTGGAACTGAACCAACTGGGGTGCCCTTTAGACATCTTCGTGGTCGTTTGTGAACTGCTAATATGTGAGCAGCTTCGACACAGCTGGGAAAACATCTAAAAGGCACTCCAGTTCAGGAATACTCAAAACTTCAAATTCATTTGCATAGAGTGGGAGAATGTTTAAATGATCACGTGGGTCAGACCCATCTTGTGTATCTTTGCTATGGAATTACCACAGCCCTAAAACAGCTGATATCAGGAAGAAGACCTAGGTAATCTATCAAAGGCTATTAGTCTAGTGGCTGTGGGCCACCTCCAGCCTCAGAGGCATCATGCCTCTCCATACCAGTTGCAGGGGAGCAACAGCAGGGCAGAGGGCCTGCACATACCTCTTCCCTGTGGGCTCCCCAGAGGTATCTGGTGGGCCACTGTGTGAAACAAGAGGTGGGATTAGATAGGCCTTAGGCCTGATCCAGCAGGGCTCTTCTTATGTTCTTAATCTAGCCCTATCCATGTCATCCAGTTATTTAGATGTTCTCTCAGCCATGTGGAAACTGCTCATGGATAAGGGCACCTGGATTTGGGATTTAGATTTTTGAAGGTGGATTTAGATTTGTTCAGGGAGCTGGACACAAACACACAGTCATCCATTTTTCCAGTTGGAAATTGATGATGAAAGTGAGATTTTGTATCTCTCTTCATGGCATAAGTTCTGATTGCACTATTAAGAGAGTGATTCTCTTCAACTGTGCCATTAAAGTTAATGGGGCTATAGACTCATAGGTGCTTTTGGGTAGCAGCATCTATTAGCCCTGTGCTGAGTTTCTCTCTTTCTCTCTCTCTCTCTCTGGGTGTTTTAAAATCCTAGCTTTCTTTCTTGATATTAAGAAAAAACATCATATTCAAAGGAAAAGGCAAATGTATTAACATTTCCTGCCTGTTCTGTGCCTTTTAAAAATCATAATAAGAAATATTCTTAATTAAGGAAATGATTAAACTAACTTGTGCATTAATCAGAAATTATCTCCATGTAATAAATCAGTGCCACAATGCAAGAATTCACTGTTGTTAGCAAAACAGGCAGGGAATTTCTAAAATGGGAAGCAGTGTACATATGAAAAATCAGAACCCATGGTGCAATGCTGAAAGGTTTCAAGCAGAAACAATGCAAACTTAAATAAAACTGCCTTTAATTACAAGTCTTTTTATCCTGTGTTAAAATTAATCAGGCAGCCTTTTTTCCTCCTCTTCTGCAGACCATGTGGGTCCAGATGGTTTTCAAAGACTGTAATTTCTGGGGATTTTAAACAACACATTCTTATTCTGTAATAGAAGGCATTTGATCCTTTATTTGATGTTGGTTCCTGGAAAATCCCCACCTTTAAAAATTCATGAGAGGATTTGAGTGGTAATCTAAACAGCTGGTCATTTTCCTGATCAGCTCATTTCAATCTAGCCAAAAAAAAAGACAGAGAGAAGGTTTTAAATATGGGCAAGGCTTCCAGGTCCTAATAGAGATAACACAGTGTGAACATTGCATGTGTAGAATGTCTCTTAAATGTCAGAAGGAAGCATGAGTTCATCCCCAAATCTCATGCAACACAGTACTTTTATTTGCTTCTTTGTTGATAAATGCAAAAAACATTTTGAAACAGCAGTTCAGCAAGTGAATGGTATATTCTTCATCAGCTTTGGTTTTAGCTACAAGCATCATTATTTAATATATATATATATATATAATTCTTATTTTATCAAATGATTTGAAAAATCATTCACACACTTATGCAGGCCTCATAGTCACTCATTTTGACATGAATGGAAATTGGACAGAATAGGCCCAAGTGTTTCATCAGAGAACATATGAACCCCTATCACAAAACAAATGCACACAAAGGGCCAGTTAGGATGATAATTTATCCTCTGGCCCCGCCACATGAGGTCAGGCCGTGTGTGCACTGTGAGTGTGCATGTCTCTTCCCCTTGCATACATGGGCCAAATACTCATTAAACTAGTATTTGAACCATGTGCAGATGAGTGGTTTGGGTTTATATTGTTTGTGGTGCAGTTCTACGAGATTCTTATGCTATTTTACTGTCTTCTCAAAGACTGATCATACACCACTTCTTGACCACTAGCTGAAAAGTGATGTAGAAATTGTGTTTTAAAAGAACACACCAAAAGAGATAAGCACAATGCCCTTTCTTACAATCAGTGAGAAAGGGCAAAAGGCCTAGTGGGGAGGAAGTCTTAAAAAGCTTACCTCCCTGCAGACAACTGAGGACTCCTCCCTGTGTGGGCAAATCACCCGCCCAGATGATTGCTGGCTAGTGCCAGCAGCGTGGAGTGTGTGCAAATGCACGGAGCATCCTGGAGAGACCCCCGAGCCCGAGTGGCTGCTTGCAGCCTCCTGGTCGGGGGTCTCCTTGTGTGCTGCCATGGTGTGGCGCGCTCGCTCCGTTAACCTCGGCTAAGGGGAGGGGTCCTTTGGGTGATTTGCTGCCAGGAGCCGCACAGCTCCCATTGCAGCACACGATCGCCAAAAAGCGGGCTAGGCTCCCTTAGCCCGCTTTTTGGCGATCGTGAGAATTGCCTCATAATCTCACATTGTCAAGTTCTTGTAAGCAAGCAAATAGGCAGGATAGGGGTTTGCTCCTTCCCCAGCTTTTTTGTTTTTGTTTTGCCTATTCCACTGACTGCACATGTGTCTGTACAGGTATACACACACAATGAAACATGGGAGAAATAGGGGTTGGTTGAGCTTTGCTGGAGAGGAGTTCTGCACTTATGGGCAAGAATCATACCCATGATATATACTTTAGATTTAAATATATACCATTTGAATTATAATATATACTACTCAGGGGCGTAGCAAGGTTGGAGTGGGCCCAGAGACAAGATTTTAAAATCCCACCCCCCCACTGAAGCTCAGCTCCTGAAGTAAAGAAATCTTAAATGAGGCTGAATAGTGGTAACAAAAAGCATAGTAATGTAACACAGCTATGTGCCACAATAGAACTTCATCCTAAATTATGTTTTAAAAGGTTTTGTAAATTAGATGATGCAAGTCATCTAATGGTACTAGAGAAAGAGATGCGGTTCTGGTAGATCCAGGTCTTAACACCCACATCAATTTCAGAGGATGAATACAACTGAAGGAAGCCCGGGTGGGTGAGCGCCTGGGGGAGTCAGTCATGTGACTTGCCTCTGGAAGGCCCCCCAAGGCAATGGGCCCCCAGACAACTGTCTCCCCTTGCCCTATGATAGTTACGCCCCTGATACTACTTGTTTCAAATGCATTTCTGAAATGGCTTTCTTCTACTACTGTTTTCCTCCTTGATCATCTGTTCATCATATTATTTGAATGAAAAATCACCAACCCTGTTCGTGAATGCTGTCAATATGCAGTAAGCAATGACGTGGCTGGTTGGGGGGGAGGAAAAGAGTGAGATTTGATTCATAACAGTAACTATAAATATGCATGTGTTGTTATAGCATCATCCAAATCTAATTACTGGAATAAATGCCAGGAGCATATTCCCAGGTACTTTGGGCCAAACATACCAGGAGATTTCAATGGAAAGAATAGCCTCATCAAAGCATCAACTTTGTCAATTCTTGTAGGAGACTCTGGAGGAAAATATACAAAGTGTAAACATTAGTGGATTATCAGCTTTCATTGATATCATTGCTCTGCACCTTTCTTCCAGTGAAGAGAATGGGCAATTGTTTGTCTTGTGAGTGATCCTCTATTGAAAGATGGAAGAGCTCATGGATTACAGGGAATTTAACATGCCATTGTGGCTATATCCAGAAGAAAACTGAACACTGTCTTTGAAAGGGAATGCAGCAGTCATAGGCAAGCAATGGATGTGACAAAATGAACAAGATGTAAATAGAAGTCAATGGAAACTGCTGGGTGAAAAATAAGAAAGCATGCTTTAAAATGCAGGACAAGAAGGGGTTAAATTCCAAGACTTAAAATATTTACATGATATTCACCTCCACATTTCCCTCCCACCAATTTCTTTTTGGATGGAGCCAAAGAAATGTACTGAACAGATACAGGGCTCAAGATTGTGAATAAACCAAGTACATTTTTATTTATGTATTTATTTTTACATTTATATCCCACTCTTCCTCCAAGGAGCCCAGAGGTTCCTTGGATGTTATGTTTACATGATTATGTTTATCCTCACAACAACCCAGTATAGAAATCGAATAACAACAACAACAACCCTGTGAGGTAGGTTAGGCAGAGAGATACATGACTGGCCCAGAGTCACCCAGTGAGTTTCGTGGTTTAATGGGAATTTGAACTCGAGTCTTCCCGGTCCTAGTCCAATACTCTAACCACTACACTATGCTGGCTCTCAAAAAACATTGATTATGTTGCCTGCACAGAAGTTCCTGGAAAATATTAGTGATGTCTGAAAACCGTGAAGTCACATAGTTATTACCTTTCTCAAAGACACAAGCCAAACAGTTTCAAAGTTTATGACTACCTGATCCAAAAAGACCACTTCAACTGTTGTGAGAGGTTTGTGTCACTGGTTGCTCCTAGACAGTTGAGACAAAACCACTGAACTTCGCCTCACTTCATTTTGATGTAAACCACCCCAAGCCATTTTTGGAAGAGCAGAATATCAATCAATCAATCAATCAATCAATCAATCAATCAATCAAATAAATAAATATAATGAAATTTAAATTCTTCTACATACATGCTTCCTTACTACTGCTGGTCATAATAAAATTTAAATTCTTCTACATGTTTCCTTACTACTGCTGGTCAGGCATTGCACTGATGCTAAGCAGACAGGGTTATTGGCCCCACACCAATGAAGGGATGAGGCAAAACGATTGGGTAAAATGGGCCACACCTCTCTTAATTCAGAACAGTGAATAAAAACATAAAAGATGAAGGGAGTTGGTGCACCACCCGCTCCCCCCACATCATGTGGGGTCTACACATATTGGAAAGGCCCAGCTGCAAGCCCCTAGTTTGCATTTTAAGGATGACTACACCTGTAAAAGGCAACAGGTAACTGCCTTGAGCAGCATCACAGCACTAAGCTTGATCACTGCTCTTCTTAGCTGACTCATAGAGGGGATTCTCACGATCCGGTAAAAGGGGGCTAAGGGAGCCTAGCCCGTGTTTGTCCAATCATCTGCTGCCATGGGAGCTGCACGGCTCCCGGCAGCAAACCCTCCTAATTCCCTCTCCCTCCCCTTAGACGAGGTTAGCGGAGCGAGTGCTCTGCTAACCTCATCTTTTCAATTGTGTATTGCTGTGGCAGCACACGAGGAGACCTCCGCAGGGAGGCTGAAACAAACCTCCCAGCCCTGGGGGTCTCTCCATGATGCCCTGAGCGCTTGTGTGGGGCATCCTGGAACTTCCAGGGGCTGCACAGCCCCCGATCCCTGCAGCCCCTGCCGGTTCAGTGGCGGATCCGGCCGTCATGTGGGCGGCCAATCCAGCCTCCCAGGGCGGCTTTCCTGCTCATCTGTGGGGAGAGCGGGCTAAGCCCGCTCTCCTTGCAACCCCCTTCCCAGTGAGTCTCACAGATTGTGAGACTCGCCTCATAAGATCAAGGTATTAGCAAGCAAGAGGCATTGCCCCTGCCCTGAGCTGCACAGCCTTCAAGGTTGGCACTAGTGTAACTTCCTCTTAAGGGTCTATGCTTGATAGTTGAGCAGCATCACACACATACCCTTTTTAAGCCTCCACCGCCATCCTGTCTCAGCCTGCCTGCTTGCCTCGCCTGCCCCCTCACTCGCCTGCCAATCTGCTGCCACCACCGCCACCTCAGTCTACCCTCTTGCCCTCCCTGCTCACCTCAGCCTGCCTGCCTGCCCCAGCTAAAGGTAGGTGGTGGCAGCAATTAGGAGGGACTGTGGAGGGGCTGGCAAGCAGGCTGAAGTGAGCGAGTGGGAAGCAAGCAGGCAGCAAACATGGCAGGTGAAGTGGGTGAGTGGTGGCGGCAAATGGCAGAGCCGGTGGCGACACCCCTTGGCGTCCTGTGTTAATTTGAACGCAGCTACCCAATGGTGGCTCTGCCCCTGAAGGCTGGTGAAGCTGCCCCCAAGAAGAGAAGCCCTAGGCATAGGTCCCTGAGCCATAGAGCCTTTAGAGAATGACTAGAACTCCTCATCACACCAAACATGTGACTGAGGGTGCTCACCATTCATCTCAACTAGGCGTTCTTAGAACTGCCTTGTACCTGCTTCTTGTGACCTGGAAGACCCAAGTAATAGTGGATGTAGGCAAAAATATGTCAGGCTAATTTCATAGAAGGCCAAAAGAATTCTTACTCAGCTCCCAAAACAATGGCCAGTCAAGCCCCCCACGGTGATTCTGTGATGAGAGGGAGGGATGCCACTCAAATGCCGAAAGAGGGTCTGAGGCAGGGACATTTCCTAGTGGTTTACTTGATCTGTCCCTCCCAGCCCTTCAGCCAAGTAGAAAGCCCCAACGGTCTTGTGCTTCATTCAAGTCGGGGTGGGTCAGATTTGCCACACCTGAAACAAGCTTCAGTGGATTGCAACACTCTGATCCAGTACTGGATGTGGTCCAGGTGCTGCTGCACCAAATACAAGGCTATTCTCACAGTCATACCAAATCGGGCTAAGGGAGCCTAGCCCAATTTGTTATGCCTGTGAGAACCACCAGGCTCACAGTCAGGCTCGCAACTCTTGTGGGAACTGCCTCACTATGTTATCACCTGAATCTGTGTGAGTGAGCTGCCAACCAAGCTAGTCTGTTTAAACAGTCTACTGTCAAAGAATGGTACCAAATGCATCACCAAAAGACATTACCCATTTAATGCCTGTTTGGGGCAGGGAGCTAAGTCCAATCAACCACTTTTTCCAGACATTTAAAATCCCTACTGCATTATAGTGACTGCCCTATTGTAGATCAAGTATTATCCAGCCTCGAGGTGGCCTGAAGACCCTGCTTCATGGGTCAAATATTGGGCAGTAGTCTGCAGGTAACCCATTTTATTTATTTTTATTTATTTATTACATGTATATACCGCCTCATCCATATGGCTCTGGGCAGTGTACCATAACCAAAACCCAAAACCGTGAATCGGTCATTTCAAAAACCAAACTATTTTAAAAACAATTCAATACCATTAACAATGAAAACATTTAAAACAGTTTAAAAACCCTGGAAGTCCAGGCCAAACAGACATCCTGCCCCCCTCCAAGTCTGTTGCCTGTGGATTCTGGTTTACTGGAGTTTTCTCTTTTGAGAGAGGATTTTCAAGGTAGAGTAGCCTACCTAGAGCAGGGTGCACAACTTCAGTCTTCCAGCTGTTATTGGACGACAATTCCCATCATTCCCGACCATGGCCACTAGTCAGGGATGATGGGAGTTGTAGTCCAACATCTGTAGGAGGGCCAAAGTTGTGCAGCCCTGACCTAGAGTAAAGCCATATTGTGCAAGATTGGTGCTGCTCTAGGGCAATCACAGTAAAGGAAGTGTATATGCATTGCACACATCCAGTGTGGCCTTTCCTATCCTCACTGAATGAAGACAAGCATATGTACATATGAAGTGACATTATACTGAATCAGACCATTGGTCCATCTCGCTGAGTACTGTCTACACTGAGTGACAGAAGAAGTCCAGGGTTTCAACAGAGGTCTTTCCAGTCCTACCTGGATATGCCCAGAGCTGCACTTACCCCTGGACTTTGGAGCCAACGTCCAGGGCCTCCACAGACCCTGGGCCCTCCCAAATCCTCTTTAGTATGACCCAGGTGGTGTGGTGACCCAGTGGAGCATGATGATGCTTAATTTGCAGGGGAGGGAAGCTTCCAAAGGACTTTAGGTCCAGGCTCCAAAATTACCTAGGTGCACCTCTGGATATGCCAAGTAAGACTGGGACCTTCTATGTGCAAAGCAGGTTCTCTACCATTGAGCTACAGCTTCTCCAGATGAATCTTTTATGTGGAGAGGGAGAAGCTGGTTTAGAACTGGCTTCTAGATATCTTTCAAGAGCTACTCAACAGAAGCCTGGGTGGGCTGGAATCTACTCTATTTGATACCAAGTTTTAGAGGTTAAATCATCATGATCCTTGTATTGGTGATATATATGTACATCGAGGGAGAGTCCCTTGTACTTTTAAAAAAATGATGTTCTGATAATGGCTATATTAAACACACAAACTGACTAATTCCTTAATCTTGACCTTCATGCCATATCAAAATTAGATGTGAATGTACTTACAGCTCAGTAAGCGACAGTCTCACTCTAAAGAAGATATCAGCTTTGAAAACATTGCTGTTGGTATGCAATGCAATTTGGTCTTTTCTTAAGCAAACATGTACAGCAGAGAGAAATAACAGTTTTTAGAGATCACACATCACACACCACTGCCCTTATCTGTAGTAGGGGCAACAAGGTTTAAACTAATCTTGCTTAATCCTCAAGGGGCTTTATCCTTTCTCAGGAATAGGGATGAGAGGACGTCCCTGTTCCATTCCATTACTGTTATGTGGGTTGGTCCTCCTGTCCATATGCTTTTCTGCCTGCTTTCTTTTTTTGGAGCATTTTTAAAATTAATGTTAGAATTGGTACATGTCCAGTTTGCCACATTGAAAAAAACTGGAGACAAAAAGGAATCTTGATGTGAAAATATCCATGAACCTACAGTATATGCTCCATGTGTCCCTATAATGAAAAAACACATTTCTCTTTTTCTTTATATTCATATACTGCCCTTCATCCCAAGACCCCCAGGGCAGTTAACAACAAATATAAACAATAAAATTTCAATAAAATAACATAAAAGTTGGACAAAACACAGCTAACAATTTAGAGTAAAGTGTGAATGAGTCCTTGGAGGACACCATGACTGAAAGCTGACTACTAAACTGAACAAATCCTTGGAGACAGACCAAATTGTTTTTCCAGGTTTCCTCATAATATTCACCATAAATAAATTTATTTAGTTCAAATATAGCATAGAGTCATTCTAGGAAACAGAAAGAAGCTCAACACTGGAATAATGATGACACCACAACAGAAGAAACAAAAGCAGCTCGCAGTTTAAAAGAATGAAAGAAAGATTAAGAATATGTTCATGTAACCAGGAATGCAATATTTCTTTCAAATTTCATAGTAAGAAATATTTCTGTTTCTAAAGCACTACTTTTGACCCCCAAACCCAAACAAACACAGAAATCCTACATATGCATTTCTGTGATCGATGATGGATAAAATTTATTATAAGTGTAATACATAAATAAAAGTCACAAAAGCAAGAGTGATTGTTTTTAGCTGGGACACAAAGTAGGCTAGCAAACATTAGTAATGAATCACAAGCTAACCTGTCTAAAAAAGGGGTTGTTTCCTCAAGTGACTTTGGATCTTATGGATGCCATGCGAAGGAATTTGCTAGGCCATATTAGGAACATAGGAAGCTGCCTTCTACTAAGTCAGAACATTGGTCCATCTTGCTTTGTATTGTATAAACCAGGGATTCTCAACGTTGGGTCTCCAGATATTATTGGACTTCAACTCCCATAATCGCCAACCAAAGTCCCCTGGGGCTGGGGATTATGGGAGTTGAAGTCCAATCACATCTGGGGACTCAATGTTGAGAATCCCTGGTCTAAACAGACTGGCAGTGCCCTTCCCAGAGCAGCCTCATGGCCTAAGGGGAATATCTTACATTGTTCCCATGTAGTATACCATTCAAATGCAAACCAGGACAGATCCTGCTTAGCAAATGGGAGAATTAATGTTTGCCACCACTAGACCATCTCTCCGCCCACAGTATTAGTTTTAGTGATTGATTGAGTGCAGCTTCATAAAGACTGGAGATATTTTCATGAGCAGCAGGAACTGAGCTAATGGAGTCCAGCCTAGTTCGTGCTGCTTGTATGCAGCAATGGGAACCGTGATGGGCTGGATGAGGGATAATAAACTGAGACTGAATCCAGATAAGACAGAGGTACTCATTGTGCGGGGTCGGAACTTGAGAGACGATTTTGATCTGTCTGTTCTGGATGGGGTCACACTTCCCCAGAAGGAACAGGTATGCAGTGTAGGGGTGCTTCTGGATCCGAGCCTATCCCTGGTCTCCCAGGTTGAGGTGGTGGCCAGAAGTGCCTTCTATCAGCTTCGGCTGATATGCCAGCTGCGTCCATTTCTTGAGGTGAATGACCTCAAAACAGTGGTACATCTGCTGGTAACCTCCAGACTGGATTACTGCAATGCACTCTATGTGGGGCTGCCCGTGTATGTAGTCCAGAAACTACAGTTGGTCCAGAATGCGGCAGCCAGATTGGTCTCTGGGTCATCTAGGAGACTCTTGTATATAACTCTTGTATTGAAAGAGCTACACTGGCAAAATACAAGGTGCTGGTTATAACCTATAAAGCCCTAAACAGCTTGGGCCCTGGGTATTTAAGAGAACGCCTTCTTCGTCATGAACCCCACCGCCCACTGAGATCATCTGGAGAGGTCCGTCTGCATTTGCCACCGGCTCATCCGGTGGCCACTCAGGGACGGGCCTTCTCCACTGCTGCCCTGAGGCTTTGGAATGCGCTCCCTAGTGAAATAAGAGCCTCCCCATCTCTGAAAGCTTTTTAAAAGTCTTTAAAGACTTTAAATCTGTCTTTTAAAGTCTTTAAATCTGTTCACCCAGGCTTTTAATTAATATTGTTTTAATGGTTTTAAAACTGTTTTAAAATATTCTTTTAAAAGTTTTGGATTGCTGTAATGGTTTAAACTTTGCATTTTTGTTTTAACTAATGTTTTCCTTTGTTTTTGTTTTGTTGTGAACCGCCCAGAGACGTGGGTTTTGGGTGGTATAAAAATGTGTTGTTATTAATAATAACAATAACAATAATAATAATAATGGTTCCTGGTGGCGGCTCGTGGCGGTGACAAGCCCGCTTATGGAGCCCACCGTTTAACCCGGTTTCGGGGGTGAGAGCACCCCCAAACCAGGTTACAGGATCATGTGTCACCACAGTGTGCTGCCGTGCCACAGTGACTCATGAGTAGCGCCCCCCCCCCCCCCGATGAGGAGGCTACAGCAAAGCTCCTGGCATCGGGAAGTTCCTCAGAATGCCCCGTGCACTCGACTCATGTGGGCCATTCTGTGACTGCCAGGGGCCAGGAGGCCCCCAAACCCCACTGCCCCAATGGCTCCATGATGGTGACAGTAATCATCTGGGTGGCTGATCTGGCCACCCAGGGCAAGGTCCCTGCCCGCTCTCCCTGCAAACCCCCTTTAGGCTCTCCACACTGCTTGTGTGGAGAGCCTTAACATCTCTCATCCTTATGCTCAGGAATGTGTGATTCCAAGAAATGGATTAGATTTCTGGAAGAAGACATACTGCATGCTGCACTACTGAGACACCTTTAGACAGAGAGGGATCTGCACTTTCCAAATAACATTCTAAATGTATGTTACTTCATCACCTTCTACAAAGCTTGCTCAGTGCCAGGTGACTTAGCCTGGCTTGAAAAGGAACTTAAACAGGGAGGCAGATGGTAAGCTTAGAGAAATTCTCAGATGACGCCTCTGTGCTTTATTTGGACTTATTTCAATGAAAAGTGAATTGTTATGAAAGACTGTACCAAGGATGTTTTTTTACACTGGAGAAGTTATAGAACAGTTTCTTTACCTATTACATCCAAAGATTAATAAAGGTTCCCTCTTTATAGTATGAGGAACTCCTCATTATGATGAACTAGCAATTTAAATGAGGTAATTATATATCATTAGACTAACCATTAAGAGATCGATTTGATAATCACTCATCTATGATACATTTATTGTAAAACTCTTTGGAACATTCCCTGCCGTCTCCATTCCTGGATGCATTGCCAAATCTATGGAAGAGAAAAAACTTCAAGGGTAAAAGCTACTGATAAATAATTCCAGTAAATGAACCAGTATTCTCAATAAGGGACATTATTTTGTTTTATATAATATGTAGAGATCTGGTTACCATATTAAAGATGATTTGTAGAGACCAGAAGAGGAAATTCAGTGTATCCCATAACACAAGTTATACTTTTAATAGTTATGTAGAAGCAGGATTTTGGCAGCTCCAGGTGGTTGTTTTTCCATCCTTGCACAACAAGCTGCACTTGCCACGATTCCTTTTTCTTCACAGCTATTCATGGTAGTGTGGAATCATGTCCTGGTTGCATCTGGATGCACCTAAGTAAAGATGTCATCTAAGTATATGATGTCAAAATGGCCCCTTAATTTGCCAATCACCTATCCCATGTTTATTTACAACTCATTAAACAATTTCAATGGAGAGGTCAGCTAGGAGCAGTCAATTTTATGACAATATAATTATTTTAAATGGGTTGGGTCCTAACTTACACCTCTGTGAATCAAAGCCGCTTCTAGTCATGATGAAAGGGAAGGTGTGCTCATACAAGGAGTGCTTCCATGACCACAACTCTTCCCATAAATGGAAGGAGCTTCTGTTCACAGAGTGGTAAACCAGGATTCAATCCTTAAAAAATAATAATTCATTTTTATATAAATCCTAAGGTACACCTTTAAGTCATGCGATCAATTTAGAACAAAATCTCCAGGATGTACATTGATCATTTGGTTGGTTGGTTGGTTGAAGAGAGCTTCATTGCACATTTGAACAATAAATTGCCCCAGTTTACAAGTCAGCAAATATAATATAAAAGACCAATAATGTCACATTCAGAAACACACACACAAGTGGCCGCTGCTGAGATTTTAAATACATGTCTGTCTGTCTGTCTGTCTGTCTGTCTGTCTGTCTCTGGATGTCGCATTGCCCGAATCCCCTCATGGCCCCATAGCTGACAGTGGGGTAAAAGAGGAGCATGGCGTCCCTCCTTCGAGGCCTCCTTTCCTCCCCAGCAGCACGGCAGGTGGACCACACATTAAACCGGTGCGCACCCTGCTCAGCCGAGGGTCTTCGGGACAAGGAGATGCTGGCAACGATGCTGGTAACAGTGGGAGACTGGGGAGAAACAGAAGCAGGGAACAGGATGCGAGAGAGGGCAGAGTCGGGAGAAAGATTGGAGCTCAGCCAGCTCTGCACAGGGCTATTTAAATGAGAGGCAGCCAATGTTGATGGCTGCTTTCTAAGAACAGGGCTGACGTTCCCCTGGAGAGGGAACCGGCCAAAGAGAGTAGCACAGGAAGAGGAACCAGGGTGACCGTATCACCCCCCCTCCCTTGCACCACTCTGAGGCACCTAAACCCAGGAGGCCAGAAGCTGGACCAGCAGAAAACGTTGCATAGTCCTCATTCTCACCATGTGCCTAACAGTATGTATGCATTCATTCATCTCTTAACAGGATCAGTATTCCTAATTAGTGTAACAGAGATGGGTCTCTTCTCTGTAGTAACATTCCTGAGGGAGAAAACGTCCTTTTTTGATGGACTTTTTGGTTCTATAAGGCTGTTCACATGAACAGGCCTAGCCAGGCTTGTGCAGTCCTACCTGGGTAGGACTGCTCTTGTGAAGCACCTGGATCAAGGCTGATCCTGGTGTTGCCCTGCTGGGTAGCCCAGGGTTTCCCCTCCGTCGTTTACTAAGAGGACACACACGTGCCTTCTTACCTCAGTCACTGGTTGTGTGTCTGCTTGGGCTGCAGGCAGTCCGATCAGGCACTGGGCCGGGTAGCAAGAGCAACTGGTTCACAGGGAAATCCCCCAATGTACCCTGCTCCTCACACAGTACATTGTAGAATTTCTGGAGGCTGCATTTCCCTGGCCTCCAAATGCTGTGCCACTTGCCACAGTGGTGATCATGTGCATGGTGAGGCAAACGGCTCCAGGAGATTGGGGAATGGGGGGAGGGGAGGTAGCCACCAGAGATTTGGATTGAGTGCACAGAATTTATGTATCTTTCTCTCTAGGAATTTAGCAAATGCCATATGCCAGCAAGTCCCTGATCCCTCCTAAGGAGACTCTCCTTACCTTTTAAAAATGATTGCTCACATCTAGGCGATGTGTCTGAAAAAAATAACATGAAAAGCATTGATTTTTAGGAAGGATCTATTCTGCCATCTCTGGGAAAGTATCTTCTGCTCTAAGTAGCTAAAACAAATCAACAGTTAAGTGGCAATATTTTGACATCCTTGGATAGCCCATTTTGATAAACTCTAACAGGCTTCTGTGATAACAAGCCTTCCATATTTGACCAATTCTACGACATCTGGAGGAGCAGAAGTGTAAGAAATAAGTGATGAAAATATTTCAGAGATGAGAGAGAAAGCATTTCCCCCATCACTTATTATTCATTTTCCTTAACTAACTCTACACATAGACCTGCTATCAGAGAAGCAATTTACCTGAAAGCCATGGTTTCCAGTGTTCTCATTGTGGCTTTGTGTTTGCAGATCAAAGAGGAAATCTTGCTTTGGGAAAGTTTCTTGATTTATCACTTTGATGGCTTTCACATTTATTAAATGCTTATCCTTCTGAGCCTATGTCTAGCTCCATGTGTAATTACCACCATTTATGTGTCATGCTAAAAATATGAACAGCTGTTTTCAAGTAGCATTTGATGCAGCATGTGAGTTGATCAGCCCGATACTGGATTGATCAAAGCCTGAGCAGTTCTAATCAAAAGGAATTAGGTTGTGTGATGAAATTTCCCTTGCATCTCTGGCAGGATGAGACCTTTGTCTGATCAGAACTAGCCGAAGTATGGGCACGGTAATGCTTATTTAGGAAAGCTGCAGTCCAACCTTGCTAATTGGTTAGCTGGGTTTTTCTTACATTCTTGCATTCACTTGATTCTACATGCTAGACATTAGAAGTTGTCATTATAGAAGGTATCAAAATCCAGGTTGCAGAGGGAAGGGAAAGAAAAAGGTAGTCACTAAACTGAAACTAGCCACAACTATTGCAGGAGCATAGCAGGTGTGTTTATCAGCTATGAGTAGTATTGGGGAGGATACTTCTAGCCCCTCCCAAAAAGGTGCCAAGAAGACTGATGCAGAGAGTTGTGATGTTCCGCCATCGCCACTAAGCTAACTCTACACCTGATAAATTGCAAGCCATTTGTAGAGGCAGGTGTGAAGCAGGTTTCCCACACCAACCATTTAAAATAGTACTACAGCTTTGCAACCTTGAGCATCAGTCCTCTTTCGAGGTACCCCAGCCTTGCAAGTATCACATTCTCCACCACTGAAGCCTGAACACCTCCCCAAAAGTGGTGGCAAGAGAGAAACAATTAGTAATAGCCAAATTAAACAGGTAAGATCAAAATGAGCAAGCCTCATCCCACAGAAGGTCTACTCCAGAGAAGGTTAAAAAAAAACCCCCAAAACAGAGCTAGCATAAAAACATTCCTTCCCGGTTCCCATAAAAAATTACCATCTAAAATCCAGTGTGCTCCTATACCAAAATGGGTAGGGTGAGTAGGTTGCACTGCCTGCTCCACTGATATCAGTTCAGGCTTAAACTAGACCTATATAGGCTTTGTCACTGCCTCTTGTTCCCCAGATCCTGTGAAACCCTAACCTAAGTGATATCATTAATGAGAATGTTAGAATTGGAGATCACCATGTACGCCAACCAGTGTTTCCTCTAACAGGGATTCCCAGATGTTGACTACAACTCCCAGAATCCACAAGCAAAAGCTATTGCAGCTAGGGATTCTTGGAGTTGTAATCAACAACATCTGGGAATCCCGGTTAGATGCAGCACTGATGCCAACCCCCCTGCTTGATGTAGGAAACCCCGAGCTAGGGCATCATCAACAGATTTATTTTATTTTATTTATTTATTTAACACATTTTTATACCGCCCAAAACTTACGTCAGATGGCTGATGTAACAAAACTTAACAGTTGGCTGTTAAGCCTATACTTGAAAACCTCCATCAAGAGAGAGCTCACCGTTGCCTGCGTAATTGGCTCCATCGTCAAACTGAGCTTACTATATAGAAGATTTTAATGTTTAACTCTAATCTACCCTCCTACAACTTATGCCCATAAGACTTAGTTCTGCCTTCTGGGCAGAATGGTGGTAACTACACATGGAGGTAGGCATAGTCTGTGAAGGATAAACATTTGGGCTTTTTCTATGTGACCTCCCTTGGGGTATTTGAAAAGTGCTGTCAGGTGACCCCTCAGTTTTCCCTTTTCCAAGCTAAATATACCCTGTTCTTTAAGCCTTTCCTCATAGGATTGTTTTTCAGACATCAGACCATCTTTCTTTTCCTGCTGACCAGCTAAAACCCATACTTTTCTCCAAGGCAGGCAGAGAGGATACATCTCAGTCACTGAGTGAGTGTCTGGGGAGATGTGAGCTCCAACAGCTTGCTGCTAGTGGTGTGCATGGAACTGGCTGGCCCGGTTCAGTTCGAGTCCGAACTGGACTTGAACCTGACCGGCCCAGTTCGGTTTTGCACCCCCTAGAACACACACACCCCTGGTCCAGTTCAGTTCAGAAGGGGTTCACGGATATATATATATATCTGCTGGACTTCAAAATGCCTCCTTCTGGCCCATTCCAACTTCAAAAGATGTGCTAGTCAAAAATTCTTTGCACAGTGGCCATTTTGGAAGCTGCCACGCATGCGCAGATGGCCTCTGCAAGGCCTGGCATGGGCCAGGGCCTCGCAGAGGCCATTTGAACATGTGCGGTGGCCATTTTTTAAATTTTGCAGAGGCCATTTATGCATGTGTGGCGGCTTCCAAAATGGCTGCCGCACAAATATATGGAGGCCCCCCCAAACCAGCGCGAACGGCCCGGAAGGAAGCATTTTGAAGGGCCCCCCCGAACCGCTGAACCAGTTTGCACATCCCTATTGCTGACTCTGTCCACCCAGTTACGTCTCCGGATTAGATTTATTGCAAGGCAGAAGATAACTAACTATTCCTCTACCCTCAGCAACCTTTCCCCTCCCCACAGTGCGCCCCTTTTCTAATAAATGTCTCTTGGGCTTTTTGTAACTAATATTGTCTGATTGTTTGAATTTAAGATGTTTTATATCTGTTAGATTCCCACTATTCTAGTACTTGAATGTTTATTAATTGCTATACTGTAAATGCAGTGCTGCGATATATAATTTAGCACTACTTCATGAAGAAATTGAAGTTCTAGTGGTAATGAATCTCTCATCATCATCATCATCATCATCATCATCATCATCAATTTATTATTTACTATTATTTCATTCACTCTCCACAGTTTCCCAAAGAGTACACAAGGTGGCTTATATAAAATCATAAAATCAGTATAATCCAAACAAGATGAAAACAGAAACAAACCAACAAGCAAAAAAAGAAACATCAGTTTAAAACAACAGCAGAATACTCAATCAAATCAAAGTTTTAAACCAGACCCACTAAAGTGTATGCCGTAGCTGTCCTATGAAAAACTGAGGGTTCCACTTCAGTGAATTCTTCCCATTTTCACTGAAATGAAAAGAGAAAAGAAAACCCCTGTCTGATTGCAATTTGATTGGGCAAACTAAAAAAAGAAAGGATACCACCAAAGAGCTGAAGGGGGAAAGAGACATATATTCTTAACCCATATTACTTCAGACTACCTCCCGCATGCTTGCCAATCTGATAATAAAAAGAAGACAGCAATGAAAAATAGTGCCGAATATTTGGAGTCACTATATTAGTAATGCATGCAGCTCCAAGAGCCCCAGTGATAAGGGCTAGAAATATCAAACAAGAGTAAAGATAAGGAGGAACGGAAAACAAGTGCAACTCAGAAAATAACCAATGACTATTTCTTATCATCTGAGTACTTTTCTTCTATGCAAAATGTAGAAGATGAGGGTGTGTGTGATGAATAGTACATGTAAAACAAAACAAAACAAAATATCCCAAGCGTTCAAATACTCTGGTAGAATTATAATCCTCCACTTTCCTAAAAGTTATGTAGGAAAGATGAGTAGTTCAACAATTATTGACTAAACTCTAAATTTGGAACAAAGTCAGCCAGAAAGTCTGTCATGGTACCACAATTTCAGGATTGCATTTGTCAGATAAATGCAAAGAACTAATTTTGAGATGTATATAGACCAGGGATTCTCATCATTGGGTCCCCAGATGTTATTGGACTTCAACTCCCATAATCCCCAACCAAAGGTCCCTGGGGCTGGGGATTATGGGAGTTGAAGTCCAATAATATCTGGCAACCCAACGTAGAGAATCCCTGATATAGACTACAGGGACAGTTAAAATTCAAGGGTGGATTTGTGGTCTCACACAGTGTTCCTGCTACATTCCTGCTAAAATAGAATTTAATAGTATATACTAAATCATCTGCTTGTGTTCAGGTGTATATTGAATGAGAGCACCTGATAATTGAGCATATCTGTCAAATTTCCCCTCCTTGCTGGTATAAAATAGTCACTCCAGTTCAGCTGGATCTCTGGAAGATGTGGAAGTTGCACAGTACATGGAACTCTCTGACTCAGAATGGCTTCATACATTTATTTGTGTCGGGGAGGAAGAACTAATATATATAATGTTCCCTTTTATATGCAGATTGGCTCCTTTGAAATGAATGAACTGAGATGTCTCTAGAATCCAAGGGAAAGAATTGTGGTATGCAAGGACAAGGCAGTGGAATGGAATAAGGAATAGTCTAATGAAATATATATTATGTACAGAGAAGCAAGTGCAGACTGCTTTTCAATGCTGCTGGTGGTTGGTTTTTTTTAGTCCTGCCTCTACTCCAAGACTGGAATACAAGTCACTAAAGCCCCATTCAAAAGCTGGCCTGGATCAAGGAATGGATTAACCAAAAACACCACAATGTCCACACTCAAATAGCTCTATGTGCCCATCAGAGTATATGGGGAAGTCCCTTCCTGGACCACAATGACTTCCTAGGTGGAAATATGTATATGAGGGTGGGCAAAGGATCCTGGGGTCTAGTCCACTGTGATCTAGCAATGGGGCTGGGCAGCAAAAGCCCTCTGGCCCCCATATGGCCTGCCACTCTAATGAGAGAGCAATCCTTGGGAGAAGGGGCATCGTCACACATTATTAGCTACCCAGTACCCCAAGACCGTGCTTTTCAGGAGTAATGCCAGAGCAGAGCCACTCAAGAATTCCAGGGGCTGACTTTCTACCCAGACCCCGAGTATCACTCTCCTGGCTTGTGTTATCTTTGTCAAGAAACAACCATGTTTCCCCGGGACTCTATGTGCTTGTGCAAGTACTTATTCCTCACCTGATTTGTGGAGACCTCTCCACAAAGTGCTAATCTTGTCATCACATCCCTTTTTCCTGCAGATTGCTAAACGGGGGAAAGCGGGCATCTCCCAATGGCATCCCCCAATGCAGCTTTCCCCTTTTGCAAGCTTTGAAGCTGAAGGAGTGCGACTACAGGGGGAAGGCCTAGTGCTCGAAGAGGCAGCCAGTGAGAAGCACAGCAGGCATAGAGCTGGCACGTTTCTGGGCTGGTCTGAGTCTCCCTCTCTGTGGTTTTGGCAGCAGCCACAGCACAAAAGCCAGGTGATGACAGCAGCAGCATTTGGATGACATGGTGCCACCTTCAAACCTCAGGTTGGAGCAGCAAAACTCACTACAAACCAAAGGTTCAGCTTATAGTTTTTTAACTATAGGATGTGATGACAAGATGAGCAGTTTGTGGTGTTTTTGGTTAATCCATTCCCTGACAAGAGGGAGGGAAAATCTGGCTGCACTGCCCGCCGTCAAGCCTATGCCCTCCACCCCTGCCACAGAAGCAGGTGAGCCATCCACACTGCCAGGTTCTGCACGGGTCAGCAGCACTGGTGGTGCAGCCGCCGATGGACCTGCTGGCTCAATGATATCAGGCTCCTCCAGATAGGAAAGTCTTCATGCCACCACCTCACCTGGGCCAAAGAACTCACCGATGGGGACCTGTGGGACCCCATGCCAGCGTCTTCCCTGGCCCCCACTCTGACCTCCCCCACCAGTTTGGGAAACCTTCCTGCCTCTGCCTGCCACCCTGCTGTGAGTCTTGTTTGCCACATGGCGCTCAGACATGACCCCTGTGGGTGTGGGCTTTTAAAAAATTTAAGGAAAAAAATGGGGGGGGGGAGATAACCCTATCAAAAAAAACCCCGCCTAAATTAAACCGTGCACCTACCCACCCACTCCACCCACAACAGCAATACAAATACAATGGGGGGCCACTAAGGGGAACCTGCAAAAACAAGAAACAACCTGCAAAGAAAAGCACAGAAAAAAATACCTCCCCAACCCAAATAAGAAAGAAGACCCCCTTTAATGAAAACTAAGGTCAGTCAGTAATAACAGCAAAAAAGAAGGGGGAGGGGCAGGGGGATGAACCAGGGAAATGGGTCATAGAGGCCTCTCGGGCCAAAGGGCCTGTAGCCCCCCACCCCATTGGCAGTGGGCACAGAGCTGGAGAGACAGTCACTCAGAAAACAAAAAATCCAACAGCAGCAATGCAATGCCCTGTTTGGTCTGAGTTTGAACCTTCGAACAGAACCGGTTCGAATTCGAACTGGTTTGAATTTGAACCTATTTGCACATCCCTAGTTTTCGGTTCTTTCCATCTGGCTTCTAAATATTATGCTAGGAAATTTCACACAAGGGAACACAACTCCTGCTTTCCGCTGGGTGCTCTTTTATCCAGTGATTGATGTACAGAAACACAGTTTCTCAGATGGCTCTGTGCAGCATATCAGCTAATGACTCACTATTCTTGAACCACAAAACTGCAAAAAGCATAAACATCTATAGATACAGACGTTGCAGGCTGCCTTCTGAACCTAGTCTGCCATCACTCTCATTGCTACACATTTCATTCAAGTGACATCTTTTTCAGGCTAATCAGTTTTACAGAACATTTGTTCTTGCCTTCTATCCTACCAAAGGCTTCCCTATATCCCACAGTTTCTAAACTTTGATTCTTCTCCAAGGTTTTTTTTAGTTGTAGCTATACAGAACCATGTTATGTAACCTGTAAGAGTTTATTTCCCATTGTGAGTGCTGTGGGTGTTTATTGCTTAATAAAAGTGGGGATCTGATTATTAAAAATTACAATGAAGTTTACTGATTAAGCAGAGAAAACATCTTATTAAACATGACTTACTGAGTACCTAATAGTGTTGTAGCATACAACACTTGATAACTGCCCTACAAAATACCTTTCTCATTCTCCATGGACACCATACCCAGGCCCAGAATATTGTAGCTCATCATCACTGCTCTTCATGGTAACAAAATGATGAATTATTTCAACCCGCACAAAATATACATATGTCAGAATTTCAGTAGCACTCAGACACACCAAAATACTGGCTGCCATCCATGCAGTTTCTCATGAGTAGTCACATTGAAATTAATTGGACTAATTCGTAATTACTATTTTGTCCCCTTAATTTTTAATTGGACTGCTCATGAGTAAATTAGCATGGATGGCAGCCATTATTATCCTGGCATTTGTTTGAATGCCTCTGTGCTTTGTAATTCTTCCATCGTTTCAGCTCACATGTACTGAAATAATTTGCTCCCATTTTACAGATGTCAAATGAGTGCACACAGTGCTAAATAATGTAAATCTAGGGATATTTATATAGAAGGCTCACTGTATTCAATGTTACTTACTTTCTAGTACAGATGTACACATAGGATTGCAACCTTAGTGCGCTCTTTAAGCCAAACCACTCTCATTTCCTACCAGAGAATCAACTCTCAGAACACCTCAGACATTGAAAACAACAAAACCCAGTGCCCCATGGGCCTGTCGTTTTGGGTGTGATTTGTGCCCTATGTGCACTACACCACAACCTGTTCTGGGCCACCCTGGCGCCCCTAAAGTAGAGTATGGGGCTGTTGAAATTCCCCATTATTCCCTATGGGAAAAAGCTTAAAGATGCATAAACTTTAGAAAAAAATTAAAAATCACCCCTTTCACCAAATTATTTGAAATCTGGGTGGTAGTAGACATCCATTGGGACCTGACCCACTCTTCTGCCCCTGAAACCCCTTATCTGCCCCGAATCTGCCACCAAGACATGCCAACTTAAAAAAAAAATTGAAATGCCCCTTTGCCCAATTTCTTTGAAATATGGGTGGTAGCTTCCTTGCACACAATGGGCACTACCACCCACCACAATCTGCTCTGGGCCACCCTGGTGCTCCTCGCCCCAGGAGCTATAAGACTGGTGAGATCCCCATTATTCCCTATGAGGAAAAGCTTAAAGATGCACCAACTTCAAAAATTCTTTAAAAATCATCCCTTTGCCCAATTTCTTTGAAATTTGGGTGGTAGCTTCCACCCACTGTTCCCTCTAAGGCGTGCACACATGTGCATGCTCACATGTTTTCTGATGTCCATTCAGTTAATTTTAGATCTCACTCAGGTTGAATGAGGAAGGCCCTACACTGAATGCATGTGAGCACACAGTGCCTTGATACTGCTGCCCAGAACAAAATTCATTTTACAGAGAGATGGGGGAAATTAGAGGGACCAGTGCTTGCATCCATTGGGCACTACCACTCACCCCATTCTTCCCCCTCCCCACCCCTTTATTGCCCTGAATCAATTCAGATTCTGAAAATTAAGGTACAAATCGAATCTGGGGTGATTCCGGGGTGTGTGTCAGATTCGGACCCAAAACAATTTGGGGGTGATTCGATTTGGGTACAAATTGGGGGTGATTCGATTTGGGTACAAATTGGGGGTGATTCGATTTGGGTACAAATCGAATCCAAAAAATTGATTTGTGCACATCCCTAGCTCGCTGTGGCCTCAATAGGTAAGGCTTAACCATATAGTACACAGACTTTTGCATTTTTTAGCCTACTTTCCAGAAGGCTTATGAGATCACCCAGCATTCTGTGTGTGTGTCCGTGTGTTTATCCGTGTGTGTGTCCCCCGCATCAACTTCACAATGCCTGGATGAATATGAACTGAATTGGGTACACTTGTAGAGACACACCGGTTTAGTTTGTGATGGTGTCATCCATCCTGATCCAAGATGGCTGATGCATAAACTATGGAAGTGCAAGTGGGCTAACTTGTGAACCACCTAACCTATTTGAACCAAATTTGCTAAAGCTGTAGGGACACATAGGGATGCCCAAATGTGTGTGATGATGTCATCCACTCCAATTCAAGATGCTGGCCATGTGAACATCTGAGTTGCAAGTGGGCTAATTTGTGGACTGCCGAACCAATTTAAACCAAATTAGGTACAGAGTGAGTGAAACACAGGGACACCTCAATGGCATAGTTTGTGATGATTGATGTCATCCACACTGATTCAAGATGCATATGCGTAAACTTTTGAGGCACAAGTGGGCTAACTTGTGAACTGCTTAACCAATTTGAACAGCATTTGCGACAGCTGTAGGGACACATAGGGATGCCCAAATGGCATGGTGTGTGATGATGTCATCCATTCCAATTAAAGATGCTGGCCACGTGAACATCTGAGTTGCAAGTGGGCTAATTTGTGGACTGCCAAACCAATTTAAACTAAATTAGGTACAGAGTGAGTGAAACACAGGGATACCTCAATGGCATAGTTTGTGATGATGTCATCTACACTGATTCAAGATGGCTAATGCGTAAACTTTTGAGGTGCAACTTGTGAACCACTTAACCGATTTGAACCAAATTTGCTGCAGTTGTAGGGACACATAGGGACACCTCAATGGCTTAGTTTGTGATGATGCCATCCACCTCAATCCAAGATGGTGGACATGTGAATGTTTGAGGTGCAAGTGAGCTAACTTGTGGATTGTCTAACTGATTTGAACCAAATTTGATACAGTTGTAGTGAGTGGCTCACAGGGACACCTCAGTGGTGTAGTTTGTGATTATGTCATCCAACCTGATTGAAGATGGCGGAACCATAAACTTTTGAGGCACAAGTGAGCTAACTTGTAAACCGCTAAACTGATTTGAACCAAATTTGCTACATCTGTAGGGACACATAGGGACACCCCAATGCCGCAGATTGTGATGATGTTATCTACCCAATTCAAGATGGTGGACATGTAAATGTTTGAGGCACAAGTGCACTAACTTGTGGACAGTCTAACCGATTTGAACCAAATTTGCTACAGCTGAATGGACACATAGAGATGCCCCAATGGTGTCGTTTGTGATGATGTCACCCACCCCGATCCAAGATGGTGGATGCATATATTTTTGAGGCACAAGTGCACTAACTTGAGGGCTGTCTAACTGATTTGAACCAAATTTGGAATAGCTGTAGTGAGTGACACACAGGGACACCTCAATGGTGCAGTTTGTAATGATGATATCCACCCCAATCAAAGATGGCAGACACATGAACATTTGAGGCACAAGAGATCTAACTTGTGGACCTTGATTTGCACCAGATTAAGTCCAGATGTAGAGCCATTGAAAGGAAAGTAGGCTGATTAGTTCTTACTAGAACAACTTGTCTTCTGTTGTTTTTAATCAAAATCATCCAAGGCAGGCTGTGAGATGGAAGCTATAGCAGATAGGCTAATTAATCCTTTCATGCTAGTCAGCTAAAAATCACCTTCCCCACATTGATTTTTCCACCATGACAGGAAAGATATTGGAACCTCAGAGCTTTTTCCTCATGGGTGGGAAAGCATATAGGGATGATTTTGAGCTCAAAGGAAAAGGGCTAAGCAACCCTAAGTCTCCCTTCTTTTGCCCTGATTTGCAGCCTTCCCAGATTAATTTTGGCTTGAAAACCAAAAAGCTAAGACTGAGGCTATTCTCATGCATGGGCAAAAATAGGCTAAGGAAGCCAGCCCAGTTTGGCCTGCGCGTGAGAACCATTGGGAGCTGCATTGCTCCTGCTGGCAGCACAGCAGCAAACGCTGTAGGGAGCCCCAGCTGTTAGCCAAGGTTAAGGGTGAGAGTGTACTCTTACCCCTGGCTAACTGATCATGTGTCAGTGCCGCGTGGCTCTACATGGCAGCTACACATGATTAGCCTCCTGGCTTGCATCGGGCAGCTCCCTATAATGCACCATATTCTCACGCGGTGCATTATGGGAGTTCTGGGGGCCTCCCAGCCCCCAAGTTTCCTGGCTGCTGGTAGCAACTGGCTGCTGATAGCAACCAGCAAATATATGGGTGAGTGATCTGCTTGCCCAGCCAAAAGAAAGGTATCATCTGAGCGGGAGGTAAGCATTTCAAGGCTTCCTCCCATTGCCCCTTTTGGGCCCTTTCTCTGATCGTGAGAAAGGGCTCATTGTCTCCTTCCACTTCCAGTGACTTCACCATTTGTTCCTTGTGGCTCCTTATACTTGGAACAGCCTTCTAGAACACACGTAATATAGCGGCATAGCCAGGTTGCATTTAGATTGCAAGCAAAGAGCTGGACTCAATGTTCTATCTAATTTTTTCCATCTGTATATGGAATGTGTTTTGTTATGGAAGCATTATCAAGGCAGTGTGTGTGCACGTGCATTCAGAGTGGAGCCTTCCTGATTCAACATGCGTGGGATCTAAAATAACTGAGCGGACATCCAAAACCGTGTGTGAGCACACACATGCACACTTTATAAGGAGCTTTACCTGGACTCTTATACTCTGTAACAGGGATTCTCAATGTTGGGTCTCTAGATGTTATTGGACTTCAGCTCCCATAATCCCCAGCCCCAGTGGCCTTTGGTTGGGGATTATGGGAGTTGAAGTCCAATAACATCTGGGGACTCAATGTTGAGAATCCCTGCTCTATATAACACCATGCACACTTACTATGCTATTTTAGTAATAACAAAAAATGCAGAACGGGGAAGCACAGAACTCTATATAATGTGTCGTTTGGGCCTAAGACACACTTGTTTATTTTCCCCATTCTTCAGTCTGACCTTACTGAAAATTCTCTGACAATCCACTGTTGACTTTTTAAGTCTGGGCAGAAAATGTGTTTGTCATGTTCATTTGAATCATGTGTTTAGCTGTCTCTTTTATTATATAGTCATAAAACAGAGCTCGAGCTCATGACAGTAGGATCCAATTTCAGCTTCAACATTCACACCAACCTTAGCATCCATTCAACATTTAATCAACTATACAAAAGCCATTTAATGCTTGGGATACTCCACTGCTATAAATATTATCCTTTAAGTAATTACATGGTTTTACATCCTGTAGCATATTTGGTAACACTTAAATGTAGTGTCTTCAGTGCATGTAAATGAATATTTCATTTCAATCGGTTTTTGGGGGGTTTTTTTGCTGCATGCTAAGCAATCTTTTTGGATTTTCAAAATTAAAAATGTATCCCATTTGGGGTAGACTAATAAGAAAAAGCTTGTCTCAGCCAGACTCTGAAACGAATATCTGTGAAAGCCAATGGGAGTGTTGAGGGGAGAAAGCTAATCAAAAAACCAGATTCCATCCTTCCTTGGGTATCATGTTTGCAAGAACATCTTTCAGATTTGTAGAAGCGCTGGGATGTCTAGATGCAAAATTCTATGCAATGAATTCTTGGCACCCAGGAGACAAATTCACAGAGCACAGGTCTATCCATGGCTACGAGTCTGGTGGCTATAGGCCACCTCCAGCCTCATAGGCAAAATGCCTCTAAATACCAGTTGCAGGGGAGCAACAGCAAGAGAGAGAGAGCATACCCTCACCTCTTGCCTGTGGGCTTCTCAGAGGCATTTGGTGGACCACTATGTGAAACAGGATGCTGGACTGGTTGGACATTGTCAAAGGAGGGATTTTTCAAATGTACTTAAGGAGGCAGCCAGCCACCATTCTGCCTTTCTGCCTTGTGGGAGAAAAGAGAGAGAGAGAAGCAGAAGAGCTTTGCTTTGCCTTGCCTGCTGGCTGCCTAGACAGGATTCTCTGCTTTTTGTTCTTGCTTTCTGATTGAGAAAAAGAGTTTTTTTTCATCCCCTTCCTGGTGCTGAGAGAATCACTGTCTATGCCTGCTGTCTGTGCAAACTGATTTGGGTACAAAATGATTTGTACCCAAATCTACCTGTTTCAGGAGATTTGTGGACAAAACAAATCGCCCCTGTGCTAGCTGGCCAAATATGGACCCAAAACAAATACAGGGTGATTCGATTCAGGTACAAATCAAATTTAAAAGAAATGATTTGGGCACATACCTACTTGACTTATCAATCCTGGTTACTAGTTTTGCCCCCTGACTCTGACTTCTGACTCTGGACTCTCCTTCAGTGGATGATGCCCTCAGCCCAGCTGTGACACACTGAAAGCTGGCATGCCATGGAGGTTGAAGTTTGAACTCCTCCCACCCTTGTCCCTTCTTTGACCCTTCCCCTAACCAATGCGGGGTCAGTCACCCCTGGAAACACAAGCTTTGAATGGGAATGAGCCAATCAGGAAGCAGGGGGGAATCGCCAGCCAGCCGTTGCACACTGTAAGTCACCAATCTGAAGCCCAGGATTCAAAAAATATTTTCCTGACACAAAATGGAGACAGCAAGAGAGATTGCCACATAATGGAGTTCTGAATCTACACATTTTCCAGGTCTGAAATCTGGGCGATTTGCTTTGGACCGGAATCTGGCCAGCTAGCACAGGAGCGATTTCTTTTGTCCTCAAATCGCCCCAAACAGGTAGTTTTGGGTACAAATCATTTTGTACCCAAATCGATTCGCACGTCCCTAAAGTCAAGTCAGGAATCAGGACTGAATCTGGAAGTCAGCCCCGAAGAATCAAACCAGCAGTCAGAACCAAAACAAGAGTCAAGCAGTCAAATCAGAGGATCAAGAAGCATGCAATGAGTCAGGACTTAAGCCAGACACACTGAAGTCTTATTCCACAGACAAATTCATAATCCAAACAGGAAAACCTTTCTAGCTGTTCCTATTCCAGAAGGATCCAATGGCTAGCCTAGCTTGGTGGGGCAGTCCAGAGCTTTTTATTCTAGCAATTACATCACAGTTCTGGCAGTCTGTCACAAGGGGCAGTTGCTCACAGGCCTGAGGCTCTCTGCTTCAGTCCAGGCAGTTCCTGACACCATATGCAATGTATAGTTATTTTTAACACGGAATCGCATTCTAATGCAGGGTCTCTATTGTGCAAACTAAAGTGGTACCACGCAGGAAGAATTGTATCATATGCTACACAATTCAATGCAAAGCTGATCTAAAAATTAATGCAGAAGAATCTTGGGTGACATTTGACTGTGCTGAAGGGTTTCAGGATGGAAAAGAGTGATTTGGGGGGTGGAGGGGAAGAAATTCCTGTGAAGTTTCCTATAAAATTTTGAGGAGACTTGCTTACCACTGTTTAGTGAGGGTGGAGATGTGTCACCCGCCACCCCACTTTTTTTTTGCTGTAGTTTACATCATGCCTCTGCAGGTTATGGTAACAACAGCAATTGTGACACAGTATCATTCTGAGAGGATTTGGGGTGGGGAATGGTTAGGGTAGGGTCGGGTAGGGTAGGGTTAAGGGTTAGATTTGCAGGCTCCCCCAATAAATTGACAAAAACAAACACCCAGATTTCCTCTGCACAGAAGATATTTATTTATTTATTTATTAAATTTGTACACCGCCCCAAACTTTCATCTCTGGGCAGTTAACAATAGCATAAAACAAGTTAAAACATATACAAAAACTTAAAACAATTTAACAATGTAAAAATCACCCACAAATTAAAACCTTAAAATTTTAAAGAACTGAAAAGGCTTGGGTGAAGAGGTGGGTTTTCAAATGCTTTTTAAAAATTGTCAGAGATGAGGAAGAGCGTATCTTAGTAGGGAACACATTCCACAGTCTTGGGGCAGCAACTGAGAAACCCCGTCCCTGTGTAGCCACCAGCCGAGCTGGCAGCAACTTGAGACGGATCTCTCTGGACGACCTCAATGGGCGGTGGGGCTCATAATGAAGAAGACGTTTTCTTAGATACCCAGGGCCTAAGCCATTTAGGGCTTTATAAGTTATAACTAGCACTTTGTATTTTGCCCGGAAGCCTATTGGCAGCCAGTGTAACTCTATCAACAAAGGAGTGATGTAGTCTCTCCGAGATGACCCAGAGACCAACCTGGCTGCCACATTCTGTACCAACTGAAGCTTCCAGACTATGTGCAAAGGCAGCCCCACATAGAGCACATTGAAGAAGTCAAGTCTGGAGGTTACCAACATATGTACCACTGTTTTGAGGTGGTTCATCTCAAGAAACAGACGCAGCTGGTGTATCAGCCAAAGCTGATAGAAAGCCCCTCTGGCCACTGCCTCAACCTGAGATACCAGGGAGAGGTGGAAAAAATAGGAGGTGCATTTTGAACTAGCACTAGTAATAATTTTGAATAGGTCCACCTAATGGGAAATGAGAACAAAGTACTGCCAAAGGAGGTTTACACTTTGCACTGCCAGCTGTAGGTTCCATGGGGCTCCTCACCAAACTATTCTCCATTAGTCCTCTTCTACCTGGATGGCCCCAAAGGTATATCTGAGCATCCTCAGATCTCAGCAGCTGCCCAATGATGCAGACCTCAACACCAGCCCTGGCACTTTGGGCCCAACCTGGCTTCATATGGAGCTTTCCCCTACCCATATCTGGTACCTACCCATGCCTGTATCTATTTAATATAAGAGCACACTAACGCACTATTATGTACCAATCTATTTACCTTATTGATTTTTCCACTTAGCAACCCACTGGTCCTAGGATGACTATTGTGCCTTAAGTTAATACCATGACAGTTGAGAGTTGCACTTTTATAAATGCTTGGCCATAGTGGGCAAAGGCAGTGACTGTGCTATACAATGACAAATATCAAAGTCCAATGTAATATTCAACTGACTGATTTACTGGCTGGCTGAGTTTATTACCGACGTGAATTTATTCCAAAACCTGCTCAGTTATCAGCATGAAGCCTGTTTAATCAGGTTTGGACAAAAGTGTGAACAGGAAGAAAGGGGTGGTGATAAAGGAGCTAGCTTCACACAATATGAATATAATCTCTGCTTTATTTTGAAAGTGGCATTGTCTTTCTCTTCCCATCATAGCAGACTTTCTTATTTGGCACCAAATGATGACTGTTTGGTGTAATAATAATTGCAAATGTCCTTTAGAGGGAAAGTCATTTTTATTTAGTAAATAGAATGCATGAATAATGAACAATACAAGAAAATTGTAAAATAATTAGCAAGTGGTTCAGAGGTGCTCATTTACAGCTGAGGAAATTAAATATGCAAATATATTATTATCACAGAGGTAGTTAACAGACAAATGAGTGAAAAAAGATGGTGCCTTCTAATTCATCATTGTTTAAAAGACACCTGTGAGTTCTGTCTGAAAAATGACAAGACTGAGAAATGCAGATGGCTGCATTTTGCCTTCTATCAGTCATTTTTTACACGCTAATTAGATTGGGAAAGGGGGAGCAGAGAATCCCCCCCTCTGTAAGATGATAGTAGTAGTTTAAACATTACAGTGAAATCACCCAAATAAAGGATTGGAAGCTGTTTTTGTTTCTTTTTCATTTTTTAAAAAACCAATAATAATAATAATAATAATAATAATAATAATAATAATAATATGATTTCTATACCGCCCTTCCAAAAATGGCTCAGGGCGGTTTACATAGAGAAATAATAAATAAATAAGATGGATCTTTTAGATCTACAGACTGCTTAAAACATTACTAAAAGATGGACATGGCCCATTTAATATGGAGTCCTGTTCCAAGTAAATTATATGGGTATCTTATTGTTTTATTAATTAATCCATTCATTCATACAGTCATTCATTTTATATCCTGCTCTCCCTCCAAGGAGCCCAGAGTGGTGTACTCCATACTTAAGTTTCTCCTCATAACAACCCTGTGAAATAGGTCAGGCTGAGAGAGAAGTGACTAGCCCAGAGTCACCCAGCTAGTCTCATGGCTGAATGGGGATGTGAACTCGGGTCTCCCCAGTCCTTGTCCTGCACTCTAACCACTATGCCACGCTGGCTCTAAGACCAGCACATTGCTCTAAGACCGGATTCTAATGCCACCACGTTGGCATTAAGAATTTTGATATACAGAATATTTGAACTGAAAGGACTCTTGTGGCCTTCTTCTTCTTCTTCTTCTTTTTTTAAAATCTCTTTTCTTATTTAATTTTGTATGCCAAAGATTACCTTTCACTTATGAATGCTGGGAGGATCATTTTCAAGAAAGACAATGGTGCTTTTTGAAAATGAAAAGAAAACCATGTGGAGGTTACAGAGCTATTAAACTGCACACATGTTCATTCATGGTGATTAGTAGAGTTGCTAACTGACTGAAGCTATTCCTGGAGACCTTTCCCCCCATTTCCCCCCAATATTTTCCACAGTATCAAACCATTAAAAACTCCGCAATTGCTTTCAATAGTCATGTAGTGTTTTATGCTGATTCTTGGAGATTCCAGTCCAGCCCAGGAGGTTGGCAACCCTCATGATAAGACAATGAATATTAATTTCTGGAAGATATTTACCTTGCTCAGGAGGAGAGATTAAGATGAGAGATTAAATAGGGTGAGAGATTAAATGTAGTGCAGGGCTCAAGGTGGGGAAGGCAGAATGAGCAACATTCTGATTCAAATAATTTGTGCCAAGTAGGTGGGTTTGTGGTGGCATGTAATCACACAGGTCAGAGGAAGGGAAAGATAATAGATGAAGTACTTCACACAAAGTGGGGCCTCTGACTATTACAACATATCCACATGCGAAGGTATTCACAGAGAGAATGTGAATAAGATTGTGTCATTTTGGTTCCTCCACATACTGAAATTGCTACGGAGATAACAGTTTTTATTTATTTATTTATTACATTTTATATCCCGCTCTTCCTCCAAGGAGCCCAGAGAGGTGTACCTCAGACTTGAGTTTCTCCTCACAACGACCCTGTGAAGTAGCTTAGGCTGAGAGAGAAGTGACTGGCCCAGAGTCACCCAGCAAGTATCATGGCTGCTGAACGGGGATTTGAACTCGGGTCTCCCTGGTCCTAGTCCAGCACTCTAGCCACTACACCACACTCACTCTCAATTGGTGGAATATAGGAACGTATCATAGGAAGCTGCCTTATACTGAGTCAGGCCATTGGTCCATCTAGCTCAGTATTGTCTACACTGACTGGCAGTGACTCTCCAAGGTTTCAGGAAGGAGTCTTTTCCAGCCCTCCCTAGAGATGTCAAAGATTGACCTCAGGACCTTCTGCATGCAAAGCAGATGCTCTGCCTCTGAGCTATGGCCCCATCCCCTAAGAGGAATATCTTACAGCAGATAACACTCACATGTAGTCTCCCATCCAAATGGGAACCAGATCCTACTTAGCAGATCCTACTTAGTAAAGGGGACTGTTCATGTTTGCTACCACAAGACTCGCTCTCCTCCCTGCTAAGAGAGCTTGTAATATGAGAGGCAGTAGAAGTGGAAAATGGAATCAAATTGATTCCATTTAGAATCTTTAAGAATCTGGATATTTAGGTATTGGTCAAAACACCTTCTCACTTTGTTATTTATTTTATTTGACACATTTGAAACCACTGGTGTTGAATTGAATTTTGCAGCAGCCTTTGCAAGGAATGATGGTTCTGCTATTGCTCAAGTACTTGGGTTTATCTTTTAAAGACAAAATACCTCTTTGGAAATAATGTTTTCTTTCCTGGGAGGGCTTTGGCCATGATTCCCAGTGACTTGTAGTTTGCAAGCACAGCTCCCGTGGTGGCAGTTCTGGGGAGTGGCAAGAGTGGGGGATGTTAAAAATGGTGAATGTCACTTCCACTGGCACCCAACTCTCTGAGTGATGCCTTGGAGGCCGATGCAGGATCCCGTGGAGAGGCTATCCTGACTCTCAGCTGTCCTCAATGGATATATGGTGGCCATTTGAGTGGTCAGCACAGCTGCCGAATGCTCTGCTGACTATTCAAATGAGCACCACACATCTGTGGAGGATAGCTGAGCAGCAGGGGCAGGGCAGCCTCCTCACAGGATACTTACAGGGTGCCAGATGCCAGCAGTGACTGTGGGGTTTTTTAAAAGGTATTTCACCCCACCCTCCCCACCACCACCCCTGGAACTGCCATCACTATCTCTCTATTACTCTGGTCATTTTGTAGCTCTATGTGGTATCATTACCTATGCTTTCCAACGGGAGATTTTATTCCCACATGTTCTGGTCATATAAGAAATTTTCTGGAGTTTTCAAAATTTTTCTTGATCTGGGCAAGGTCTGTAACCTACCTGCAAAACTAACATGGCCATATTCACATGTAACACGGAAATTACGCCCCGCCCACTACTCTCCTGCCTACATTCAGACATTCAGGAGAGCGTCCTCTCTCAGTCAGCAAGACTGTAGAGAGGTGGGGTAGCTGGTTATGTGGGCTTCCATATTGCTTGTAGGACAGCCTGAGCAGCCAATCAGGGAGGGAGAGAGAGAAGAGCTTCCTCCCTCAACTCCATTCCCACTGAATGCAGCCTCCAGTGCTGCATTTGGTCAAAAAGGAGGTTCCCTGGGCCCTCAGTATGGAACAGTGAAATTCCCTACAAGCTGAGGGTTCAAAATGTAGTCTTCTCAGCATGACCTTGGGTCACACAATGAACAGACTGTAGTTGCCTGGGTTCAGATGTAACAGTAAAGAAACCGTGGGTCCATCCAACTCTGGTGCCCTCTTACATGCGAATGTGGCCCATGTTTCTATCTCTCATGGTTTGATATGGGAATTTCATGTCAATCAAACAGCCAGTCTCCTGCAAATTGAGCAAAGAGGCACCTTTTTAAAATGGTGATTTATTTAGCAGAGGGAGAACAACTGGCCCTATCCATCCCCAGCACAGCATCCCTCCAGTGGCTGTTTCTGGTGTCTATCTTATGTTTCTTTTTTAAAGATTGTGAGCCCTTTGGGGATGGGGGGCATTTTATTTATTTATTTATATCTATGTAAACTGCTTTGGGCACTTTTGTTGACAAGCGGTATATAAATATTAATCATATTCGTATTTAGTGAGTTAGTCAGTGAGATCCAGGCAGCTTTATTATTATAGAGTTGTGAGAGATGTGCTACTTTCTTCAGGATATAATATAAAACAATTTTACCAGAGAGTCAAAACGAACACACCACAAGGATATGGAGTAGGAAATAGACCATATGGTGCATTTTATATCACAAAGCGATCACATGAACTGATCATTTGGAACTGGGTATGAAATATCACAATGCACTAAATGACAGTTGATGTTTAATTCTTGACACCAAATTTGCCAAACATCCTCTGACCATAACAGGAAGGTTGAATCTAGAACGTTGTCAGATTAGATTGTTGGGGGACATTTCATTATTTGAAGAGCCCCTGGTGGCGCAGTGGTAAAACTGCCGCCCTGTAACCAGAAGGTTACAAGTTCGATCCTGACCAGGGGCTCAAGGTTGACTCAGCCTTCCATCCTTCCGAGGTCGGTAAAATGAGTACCCAGAATGTTGGGGGCAATATGCTAAAATCATTGTAAACCGCTTAGAGAGCTCCGGCTATAAAGCGGTATATAAATGTAAGTGCTATTGCTATTGCTATTATTTGGGTTTAAATTCAGGACATTTCTTAGATGGAAAAATGTAAAATATTGAAGGCCATTCTATACCTTTGTAGCAGTAGCAGAAAGTCATCACACAGCTGACCTTCAAATTTAGTAAAATTTCAGGCTACTCATCTAAAAAATATAAATGTGGCTAATATAAGTGAATTGGATTTTTTAAAAAAAATATCAAACTCTATCACAAGTTTAAAAAGAAAATAATAAGAAAGAAAACATTTCCGAGCAAAGCAATTCTTTTCCTTTGAAATTATTTTTGACACCAAGTTCAGTCTGTGCAGTAAAATGGGTTACTCCAATACAATGTAAACTGAATTACCACTTCAATTGGCAGTCACTGTATAAAGAAGTAATAGTTCAGAGGATGAAAATTACTAACCAATTTTGTTGATTATATATATTTATTATAGGCTGTGCAGTAAACACACCTGACATAGAATAAACCAGCTCTTTCATTCTAGGGGAAAAAAGAACTAAGATGCATCATTTCCCCTGCTATACTGAAAACAGAAAACAGTTTTCCCCCCAAACAAAAACATTTTGCGAGATTTCCTTGCTCTTTTTCTTTATTTTGATAAAATAAAAAAAGTACATAGCAGGACATCTCATAACGAACTGTCTTCCAAAATTGCAACAGGACATTCTCTATGTACTGGCCATTTCATTTAATGGGCTTTTTATTAGTGAACACTCACTGGTTATTTAAACCACAGGGGTTTTCACAGGTAGAGGTACAATTTGAAGGGATAGAAATCTGAAAGAAGCATTTATTATATATTATTATTATTATTATTATTAATAAATTAAAACAAACATATTGCACTTGTATTCACAGATGTAAAGTGTATTTCTATTAACATTTTCCCGATGAGTTTGAAGGGGGTGGGAATTGCTTTAAAGAAAGTTAAAGAGAAAGACAGCATCAGAAATTAATTTTCAGAAGTATTCTTAAATATCCATCTGTGACCAGACTCCAAACTATCATACTTTGGACACATTATGCAAAAACCCAGCTCCCTTGAGAAGTCCTTAATGCTGGGGAAAGTTGAAGGAAAGAGGACGACCAGCAGCAAGGTGGATGGACTCGATTACGACAGCATTGAATGCACCACTGAGAAACCTTAAAGGCCAAGTTGAAAAAACTGGAGAGAATCTATCTATGTAGTCGCTAAGAGTCGACACTGATATGACGGCACTTAATCAATCAATCAATCAAGCCTAAATCCACTGACTTAAATACTGCACAGTTCACCATCCTTCTACGTGAGATGCCCACATACAGCACAATTCTATTCAAGATGGATTATCAGCAGTAGTGTTGAATAGCAGCAAATAAATAAAATTATTAATAATTAACATAACGACAATGACAACAACAACAACAATAATACTGTAATAGCAACATTGATTTTAGTAAGACTACTATGGGAAACACCTATATCAGGCAGCAGCGATATAGGAAGTTGCTGAAAGGCATGATCTCATACTGTGCGGGAAAAGGCAATGGTAAACCCCTCCTGTATTCTACCAAGGTCAACCACAGGGCTCTGTGGGTGCCAGGAGCCGACACCGACTCGATGGCACACTTTACCTTACTTTGGAATATGTGACTTACATACTGAGCAGTTCACCAGCCTTCTAAGAACAGTCCACCATCCTTCTGTGAGTTGCCACTGGTGCCTGCAAATAAGCAGAAGCCTCCCTGGCTCCTAAGCACGGCAAAATTGCTGCAGCAGTGATGCTCCCATGATTCACAATGGGAGCATCGGTATTTCCATGATGATGCTGTGCTTAGGATAGATAAACTTTATTACAATCGTAGATCAGACAGTGGAACAACAACAACAACAAATTACATAAGACTAGAGTGTATAATACAGACAATGTAGCAAAACCTAGCCACATTGAAAGTGATCTCTTTACAAGAGTTGGATAATAAAAACTCTTAAGTAAAATTCATCAGAGTGACCTGGAAACTTCCCCAAGAGAGGAGAAATTAGTTTTAAACGAGCATTGCTATAAAATTTACAATATAAAATAACATGAGGGGTAGTTTCTACAGCACCCATGCCACACGGGCAAATCCTTAAATTAGATGGAATCCCTTTATATCTACCATCCCTAACAGCCGTCAGAAAGGCTTTTAGGCGGGCAAGAATAAAGGGGCGCCTAAATTTAGGGATAAGAATATTATCTAAATATGCTGCCGGTTTGGAATTAAAAATCTATCTGTTTCCCCAGATACAGTAGATGCCACTCTTTAGACAAGCTGTATCCACTTGCAATTCTGTATCAGCAATACGCTGCTTGATAACCTGCCAGGCCTGATCATGTCCTAATCTAAGAATTTCCTCATGGGAGAACCCAAATTGAAGAAGTTTATTTTTAACCAAGGTCTTCCACTTATGGTTAAAGTCATCAGTCATTACCAAGGAAGCCAGACCTACATTGGCAAAAACCAGTTTTAACCAAAACTTTATAATACAGGTCCAGTAGCCCAATTCAGCCCTAGTGAGACCTACTTCTCGTCTGGTGAGGGAATAGGGAACGCAGGGGGGAACTTGAAGAATAGCTCTAATAAATTTAGACTGTACAGCTTCCAGCGGGCCAAAATTATGAGGAGGCCCCAATTGGGCACACTGTGCTTAGGAGTCACTGACAGTTCTGCATGTTTGCAAGCTGTGGTGACAGGTAGAATGCTGCTGCATGGGGCAACTCACAGAAGGATGGTGGACTGTTCTTAGAAGGCTGGTGAACTGCTCAGTATGTAAGTCACATATTCCAAAGTAAGGTAAAGTGTGCCATCGAGTCGGTGTCGGCTCCTGGCACCCACAGAGCCCTGTGGTTGACCTTGGTAGAATACAGGAGGGGTTTACCATTGCCTTTTCCCGCACAGTATGAGATCATGCCTTTCAGCAACTTCCTATATCGCTGCTGCCTGATATAGGTGTTTCCCATAGTAGTCTTACTAAAATCAATGTTGCTATTACAGTATTATTGTTGTTGTCGTTGTCGTTATGTTAATTATTAATAATTTTATTTATTTGCTGCTATTCAACACTACTGCTGATAACCCATCTACAATCCAGTAGGCAATAACTAATAATCAGTAACTAATAATCCAAAGCCCACAGCTAATAATCCCAAAACTGATAACCCAATGTTCAACATATACTTTGGACATCAGTTTCAGTGATTTCCGTGACACTTTAGACTGTGTAAAAGAAATACTGGGTTGAACTTTAAAAGCCCCTGAGTCAGATGACATCTCAGCCATGAGCTCAATAGGTGGCCTTCAGCACAATAGTATTTCTTGACTCTTAACTCCTCATTTGCAACATGGAATAAAATATGAGTTTACCTCTCAGAATATCAGGTCAAGTTTCTGGGTGAACTTTGTCTTGGCCGCCCTATGATAAAGCTGCAACCGGCAGGTCCAATTTAGCATGAACCTGAGATGCAGGGAAACCTTGCGGCAGGAGTCTAACCTGCCTCTGCAGTGCGGTTGTAGGCTTGGGACTCTGTTTTCTGACTCCTCATCTCTGAATCCTTGACCTGTCTAAAATCTTACTTCTTTGATCCAGTAGCGGCTAGTATGGGTGCTGGCGGTGGGGGGGGGGGCAGCAAGAGGCACCTTTAAGGGTAAACTAATAGGTGCTTACCTCTGCTCTTGCCACACCTGAATGTTGCTTGGAGTAGCAGCATGCCACCCAGCACCCCCTACGGCAGGGGATCACCTCCACCACTTACCTGTTTGCTGGCGAGGGATCGGCTCAGCGGAAGCCAGGTGAGTGGCAGAGGTAACCCCCCCCCAGGGGTTGCTGGGCAGTGCACTGCTCCTCTGAGCAGCATTCAGGTGCAGCAAGAGCAGTGGTAAACACTTATTAATTTACCTTTACAGGTGCCTCTTGACCAGGCCTGCTCAACTTAGGCCCCCCAGCTGTTTTTGGACTACAACTCCCATAATTCTCAGCCACAGCAGCCAATAGCCAGGGATTATGGGAATTGTAGGACATCTGCAGGAGGGCCGAAGTTGAGCAGGCCTGCTCTTGACACTCCAACCCCTGCCGGTGCCTGCACAGGCCGCTACTGCTTTGACCTGGTTGGCTGGCTTTTTTTTCATCTGTTTCCCTCATGTGTAGAGGTAGAATTCTATCCACCAGACTATTTAGAGTTCCAGTCTTTGCTGGAACTCCTTAGATGTCATTCTGCAAGGACTACGGGACAGACATTGCTGAAGGTTGTAATTACTTTGTTCCAAATACAAATTTCTCCAGCGCAAAAAATTCAGATGTGTTACCAACCGGGCATCATTTCCTCCAGGAGTTCTCCTCCAGCTCAGAATGTTAGATAAGGTTACACCAAGCTGCTTTATAAGATCATGTGCAACCGCTCAGTGTTATTTCCTTACTCATGTTGAAACTCTCATGGAAACTCTTGTTGATCACTATGAACTACAAAGGTAGCAGCTGTGTACAAGTGCAGATCTTAACTTCTCTTACTCCTAGTGAAACTTTTTTAGATCACTGTCAATTATGTGACCAGTCAGCTGATGAAGACATCTTTTGTTTGGCCAGTATTTTCTGTATTTGGGTCAATTTGTTCTCTCCACAATGGATCGATCCACATAAGCTGGTCTTGTGGTAGCAAGCATGACTTGTCCCCTTAGCTAAGCAGGCTCCACCCTGGTTGCATATGAATGGGAGACTACATGTGTGAGCATTGTAAGATATTCTCCTTAGGCAGGGGCATAGCTAGGGGAGAGTGGGTCTGTGTTTACCCATTTCCCCAGCAGCCCCTCAGACTGAGGGAAATAATGAAGAAAGTAGGGAGGGTTGGGGCTGGGGGGCCCTCAGGAGCTGGGGGCCCCAGGTTCTTTGAATCCATCAGCTCAGTTATAGCTACACCCCTGCCCTTAGGGGATGAAGCTACTCTGGGAAGAGCAGCTAGGTTCCAAGTTCCCACCCTGGCATCTCCAAGATTGGGCTGAAAGAGACTCCTGCTTGCAACCTTGGAGAAGCCACTGCCAGTCTGTGTAGACAATACTGAGCTAGATGGACCAATGGTCTGACTCGGTGTATGGCAGTTTCCTATGGTTTCCTATGGTATGGCAGTTTCCTATGCCTTGGTGCAGTGGTGTTGTCATGCAAATGCAAATGCTTTATGTGCTTGTTGCAATGCAGACTAAGAACCCTTTCTTGCTCCCAGATGTCTTTGCTATTGAAAGGGAGGTGATTGAATTTCCAGGGAGCACTTAACCATGGATGGTGCTAAAAGCCACAATTCCGAGAAGGCAATATGACAAGATGTAAGCATGTGGCACCATCACTGCCAATGCTATGAGCTGGGACAGAACTTTCAGAAAATATGAGATCCACCACCCAAGCAGTTGTCAATACGTTGACAAACAAACTTATAAATACCAATCCCAACCTGAGCCAATGAGAGGTCATTCATCACTACTACAGAGGAAGCTTGGTGATTCCAGTTTGTTATTTACCTTCAGCTTTGTTTCTGGGATGAGTTTCTAACCTATGACTCTAGGGCTGCATCCCTGTAGCTTGTCCTTGACACAGGACTGTTAGAAGGATTACTGAGATAATGTATGTGAAGCACTTTGAACACTTTAAATGCTAAATATGAAGTGTATTATTATTCATGGATCCACAATCTTCAATAATATATTCTTACAGGACATGAAATTTGCCATATCCTGATAGGATATAGTAGCAACATTCTTATTATGTTTGTTATGTATGAGTTAGCCATTATTCATCTTTATAATTTATTTTTGTCATACCCCACATTCATTTCAATGGAGAAAAAAGAAGGAGTAAAGACATATCCTCTACTATCGGAAGAATTCCATATGGGAAACTGGAGTTCTGCAGTTGATAGCTTGGCTGGTTTAATTTGCAATGCAGGTGCTTAATAAGGTCAAGGAAAGATGAAGCAATGATGTTTACATCTCTCATTTTAGAGACCATTTTCTTTGGGTTGTTTTTTTTAACCAGTCATTTATTCCTTGAGGTTTTACAGAAGCAAATCAAGTCCTTTGATTCACCTTTTAGGTCACAGATGTATTTCTCTAATTCTAATTGGCATTTGTGAGTTCATTTTTTTTAAAGTATGGAAATATAAGGATAATTAATTACAAAAAAATGTAATCAAGCATCAGTTCATCACTTAAGGAGTCTCTGCCAGACAGTGCAGACAAAACTGAGCTAGATGGACCAATAGTCTGACTCAGAATAAGGCATCTTCATATGAACCAATGTTTTGCTCATACTGGCACAGATCTACACAACTTGTGACCCATGCACCTGAGCACAGTCTACTCATCATGTTGAGTGTTTTATGACCTTCCTGTTCTTGCAGTCTGAGACATAACTACTAAAAACTGGATGTCTAGCAGACTCCTCCTGGTCCATCATACTTTATTGCAGGGCTGTGTTCTGATTGTGGTAGCCATACAAATGGTCTTCACTAGCAATTATTCCATAATAAAGAGCAAATAAGGAATTTAAAGCCCTTCTTCCTTAACTCTGCCCTGTAGGAAATAAGCAAGCTGGATGTTCAAATGCATTCTAGCTCACTCCAAGACACCAAGTGATTGTTCTCTTAAGAACAATAAGAGAGGAGAGATAAGAAATGTGCACCTTTCTTGTCTGTTTGCACCATGATGAATAGGAGGTTAATAGAACCAAGACAGATCATCCATTAAAAATACAGTTTCATCTGTTAACAAAACCTATAATGAACTTGAAATTTTCCACACTTTCTTTTTCATAAAACATGATGGATTAATAAAGGGAAGTAGCTGCCCTGCATTGTATGATATTACTTTTCATGTTATAACATTTTCTATTCAAGATGGCTTCTCAAGAGCACTTTCCTCAGGGTATTAGCAGCATATGTGTGTTCAAGCATGTGTCATCCTCAGTGGGATCCATCCCCACAGTGGTTTTAAGAGGTCAGATGTTTATGCAATGAAAATATTGTAGCTCCATATAGTGTCCAACAATGTCCAAGTGTTGCGGGGGAGACAGCTTTTCTCAGTGCTCTTAGCAATGGGCTGTTAGCACCAGCAGCTGTGCTAGTCATGTGTTGTGTGCACAGTCAAGAAGAGAAGGCTCTTGCCCTCATTCATTCATTCATTCATTTTTTAAAAAAATTATTTCACTTCATCCAAAGTGGATCGGGGCGGTTCACAATTAAACATATTAATATTAAACTACTTAAAAACCATATACATATTATTATAAGCCAAACTTTTTAAAAATGGTATTTATTAGACCTGTGCAAATTTAGATACAAAAATTCAGATTTTATTTAAAATTGCACAAAACAGGTTAAAATCCATAAAATCTGAATCCAGTTTTTGAAAACAACTGCCCTTTATTAATCCATCATGCTTTTTTTAAAAAAAAAGGTGTGAATGCTTTCAAGTTCATTATAGAATAGTAAAGTGAGAATGAATTCCAAAAAAACCAAAATTTATTTCAGAAACACTTTGGAAATTCAGAATTCACAAAATGGCAGCCTCAAAGCATTTTGGTGGGGTTGTCACCCAGGGTTCAATAAAATGTCTAAAATCATATTTTTCAAGTTATCTGGGAAGGAGGAGCTTGAAAAAATGAAGATGTTTAAAAATTAAATGCTTTTAGGTTGTGTTTCTTTAAATCTAAAGAAAGAGGTCTGATGGGAGTGGTTTTGGAGGAAGAGGACTCTTGAGTGGCAGAGGCCAGTAGCCAACCAAGGAGCATTTCACCAAATGGCCTCGTGCTAGGCCTGTACAAAGTCGGAACAGAAATGTCAGAATTCATCTGAAATTTGCAAAACTGATTTTAAAAAACCCCAACCCTGACATTTCCAATCCAACTGGAAATATCTGATATGATGTCAGAATTCATGTCAGGAGTCATGTGGAGAGGTCAGAAGTACAAAATGGTTGAAAATGCCGTTTTATAACCTTCAAAAATATGATTTTTCCCAAGGGGTAAATGGGAAAATAGAAAGAAATTTTTACTAAAAAATAACCAGTTGGACATAAAGCCTTCAAACTTGCCACACATGAGGGGAAGCAGGACCAGCCACCCAGTAGTAATGCTCAATTTCATTATTTTTGGTGAATTTTTGAACATTTTGAAAAAAAATGCTAACAATGCTGAAATATGGCTTGTTTCAGACCAGAACTTTACAAAAACTTCTGAAGCTGAAGACCCTCCTTGGACCATCATTCCACCAGCATGTGTACAAATCTGCCCTTTGCATTCATGAAAAGGGATAACTGCATGTCCCTTTCGCTCCCCCTTTTGTATCTCCTGAACAGATTGGCCTACAGTTATGAAAGCTGGCACATATAAAGTCCACATTGGTAGGACTCTGTTGTTGTTGTTGTTGTTGTTGTTAAGCTGGGGTAACTCCTCTGATTTTTGGTGAAGTTTGGAAAAGAAATTTTTTTAAATGGCTAAAAATGGTGAAATCTGGCATGTTTCAAGCCAGAACTTTACAAAAGGTTCTGGATCTTAAGCACCTTCTTGGAGCAGCATTCCACCCAAGTGGCAAGTTCGAAGGCTCAAGGGCCAACCAGTGAGTTCTGGTTATTTTTTTCCCTGTTTTGCCCATTGACCACTATGGGGGGAAATCTGAATTTGAGTTGGAATTTGGATTCAAATTCCAAATCCAATCCAATACACGACATTGCCAGAGCCCATAAAAGCGAAATTGAGTCCGGGTAGACAATACTGAGCTAGATGGTTCTGACTCAGTAGAAGACAGCTTCCTTTGTTCCTATAACATTGTCGAATTCAGATCGGATCAGATTTAAATCCAAATCTGAATTTTCTGAATGTGCACAGGCCTACCACATTTTAGATTTCTGACAAAGAAATTGCGGGGGAGGGAGTAGGTGGGTGGAAAACTACTTGTCTGAAAGGCACTTGCCTCCCCCTGCCCAAAGCCACCCATGTTCACAGTTCCTAATCCTCCAGAAATGCATTTTGCCCCTTCTGTGCCCCCGCCCCAGTTTTTTCCTAGTACTGCCACTGTAATACTTTCTCAAAGTATTAAGGCAATATGTGGCAGATTTTAATAACCTGGCTTGCGTGAAAAACACCTGTGCCCTTTTAAGTCCATGTACGGACTCACGATGGGAGTCATTGTCCTTACAAGTGAACAATAAAGGATAGTGCACTGACCTGGAAAGGTGTGTGTGGGGGGGGGGGGGAATTGAATTCCAGATCTGAATTTTCTGAACACTCACAAGCCTAGTATTTATGGATCTCTTGAAAACCTCCAGGGTTGATAAAGCTCTTATTCCACTGGGAACTTATTGCAACACTGAGGGGTGGCCACTGTGAGGGTCTGACCCCAAGTTGCCACCAGACAAACTGGCAGAACTCAGAGACAGACCTCTCCTAATAATCTTAATGAGTGGTGGGGATCTTGCAGAAGATCCCTTGCCCTTATAATTCTGGGGAAGGGCTTTCCTTCCTTCCTTCTACGAATTGCTGTCTGGAGTTCAGCTGATTAGGAATCCATTGCTCCCCAATGAATAGGGATGTGCGAAACGTTTTGGATACAAAACGTTTTGTACCCAAAACAGCCTGTTTCGGGTGTTTTGTAGACAAAACAAAACACCCATTTTCCAAATCCAAAAGTTTTGTATACAAAACAAAACTTCCCTGTTTCGGCTACAAAAAGTTTTGTTGTTTTGGACCTCCATTTTGTAGTGATCTCTGAGTCAGTCTCCATTTTGTGTTTGACATCTCTTTGAATTTCCCACCCTTCCAGCCTTCTGATTGCGTCAATACTTGCCCTAAATCATGGGCTGACCAGCTGACAATTCCCTCCTTGTTCCCCATTGGCTCTTTTGCTTCTTGCCACTCATTACTGACCCCACATTGGCCAGGGGAAGGGTTGCTAACCCATGGGGTGCTGGGTTCTGTTGTTTCTGTGGTGTTCTGAGTGTAGATTCTCTGGTAGCATATGAGAGTGGAATCTTGTTTTTCACTGAAAATCTCATATGCTACCAGAGAATCTACAATGAACACCTCAGAAACACAAAACCCAGTACCCCAAGGGCTTGTGGGTATGGAGGTGGTTGGCACCCAATGTGCACTACACAACCCCTCGCTCTGGGAAACCCCGGTGCCCCACAAGTGGAATTATGGGGCTGCTGAAACCTCCATTATTCCCTATGGGAGATATCTTAAAAGGCACATAAACTTCAACAATTCACAAAAGATCAGCCCTTTGCCCAATGGAGAGGAGAACTGATCTTGTGGCTGAGCATGACTTGTCTCCATAGCTAAGCAGGATTTGCCCTGGTTGCATATGAATGGGAGACTTGATGTGTGAGTACTGCAAGATATTCCCCTCAGGGGATGAAGCTGCTCTGGGAAGAGCAGAAGGTTTCAAGTTCCCTCCCTGGCTTCTCCAAGATAGGGCTGAGAGAGATTCCTGCCTGCAACCTTGGAGAAGCTGCTGCCAATCTGTGAAGACAATACTGAGCTAGATAGACCAATGGTCTGACTCAGTATTTGGCAGTTTCCTATGTTCCTAATTCTTTTGAGATAATTCTGGAAGTTTCCTTGCCCCCATTGGGCACTACCACCCACCACACTCCGCTCTGGGTTGTCCCTTTCCCCTTGATTTGAAGCGATACATTTGCTGGAATCCCCATTATTCCCTATGGGAAAATTCTTAAAGATGTGTAAATTTAAAAAAATTCACAAAATATCAGCCCTTTGCCTAATTCCTTTGAAATTTGGGTGGTAGCTTTCACCCATTGGACACTACCACCACCACCCACTCTTTTTGCCCTGGGACCCTTTTAAAAAATCCAAATCGATTCAGATTCAGATTCGGAAAATTTGGCTACAAAACAAAACAGGGCTGATTCGGATTCAGAAAATTTGGGTACAAAACAAAACGGGGGTGTTTTGATTTGGATACAAATCGAAACAAGAAAATCCCAAAATGCACACCCCTATGAACACTGATTCTGATCAGGCAGGCAGCTGAGAACACAGGCAATATCTTCATACTGCCAAAAATCCTGTCCCCTATCCACATCGTTGGGCAAAACAAGCTAAAAAGAATCCCAAATGACAGGAGCCCTATTCAGATGGTGAAAAAACATGCCACTGTTGTCATATACAGTGGCGTAAATGGGTCAGAAGTCCTGCCCCGACCCATCAATCACTGCTGCTGCCCACTGCTCACACTTAGAGTAGCACCTTGAATAAAGAAGTGCCCTATCCCTGATGGTGGGTGCTTCTGTGATCCCAAGGCTGGATCGCCCCAGATTTGTGCTCTCAGGAGCATCCACCATCACGGATAGAGGCACCTCTTTTTATGCACAAAGTATTTTGTAAAGTGGTCACAGTGGGCTTCAGAGGTATCCTCAAAGGACCTAGAGGGGCATAGATGTAAGTGGGGCATCCAAAGAAATGCACAGTGCATCTATGGACAGCACTCTGTAGATGCAATGGTGACAAAACCAGTGATTTCTCTCTGCTGCCATCAAAGCTATGGAATAAGTTGCTTAGTAGTCTTGCACAAATCATCCATGTGCCACACAAAGCACTAAACAGAATGCCAAAATTGGTCAGTGTTTAAGAGATTAGAAGCATGACAGTTTTCCTGCATCAGAAAACACCAAACAGCACTTTAGGATGACAACTCAGTAATAATTTCTTCTGTTGAGGTTATGGTCAGAATTGCAGAGAGCAGAAAATGTAATTACCCAAGTACAGAATTTGTCTAGATTGTTTTTCCAGTTCTGTTAATACCTTTCTTTCAATATGCCAGAAGCTATAGATGAGAATTTTAGCTTCTCATCCAAAAAGAACCTCCAGTTTTGAAATGAAATAGATCAGGCAATGAATATTATAACAAGCTGAAAGTAAATGTATTTGAATGTCCATTATCAGCACAATCCTATGCATATTTACTCAGAAGTCAATCCCACAGGGTTCACTGGCCAACCTCCTAGGTAAGTGTGTGTAGGATTGCAGTCTAAAAGGAGGGGGAAAATCCAGTTTCAGAGGGTTAAAATAATACAGAATGTAATCTTCTCATATAAAATATTTCTATTCACAATATTATATGTAACAACATTGCGTCAATACAGAGACAAAAATCAGTTAAAACTTCACACAGAGATTCTAATTGGATTTAGGTGGAGCAAGACTAATGCATTATTTTGGCAGGCAGAAGATACTTTGGACAAATAGCAAAACTGGCTTTTTTGCATGTGTTTTAGGGCTACCCAAAACATGGACACTAAGTGACATGTTTCAACAATGAACTAAAGCTGATTCATACATGCATGCACATCGCTAGATTTATTTATATTTACATTTATCTCCCACTTTCCTCATAATGGCCCCCAAGGTGACTAATGAATAAACAACTAAAACCATATCATAAAGCCACACTAAAAATTTAATATTCAGTCAGAAAACAAAATCTTAAGTACAAATATGACTAAAACCAACATGCTAAAAAATTCATGAAACTCTATGGCCACAGAACATTGGTGGAAAAGGAAGATTTCTATCATTTATCTAAACATTCCAATGTTGTGGGCATGATGGATCTTTTTTGGGAGTGAGTTCCTTAATAAAAGTGCCGATCTGGGCGGGGCGGGGGTCGCTTATTGATGGAGGACACCTGTCAAGGAACCATGTGTATGTTTAGAGTTAGCCTCCATCATCTTGAAGTGAGAACAGCACATCCCCAGCATCTACTGGACTTGCCATTCAACAGTCCCCTAATCCTGTCTCTCACAGGAGAAATGGCCACATTGTACCGCACTTCCTCTGTGAGTATGGTAGTAGGAAAACTCTCTGAACTACGGACAGGTGTCAGGCCCATAGTTGCCTCTACCCACCGGGGAATCTCACCTCCTCATTGGCTGAGAAGCTGAATTGAGCCCTCATGGCCTACCTCTGATTGGTGGAAGGCGTTCACTTCCCTTCCAGGTGCTTTGGCTAAGAAACTCTTTAAAAGTTGTGTTTTGCCTTTGTTAAATGTCAGCTATTTTCCATCTACTTGCTGGACCATCCTTCATCAAGATATGTAAGTGCTTTGCTGTAGACTTTAGAATATGTTAGGAGTTAGAGATGACTTTTGCTGTATTTTCCTAACGTCTATCTGCTCCCCTTCCCCACACTGGTTCCAGTAGATTAATAAAGTAATATTTTAAAGAGAAGAATCTCACCTCTTGAGTGCATTGCTCAGAAAATTTGGAGTTGTGGCTCCCCATTAGGGGTGTGCATGGAACCGACTGGCCCGGTTCGGTCCGGCCGTCAACCCACCCACCCCCAGTCTGATTCTGGACCCATCCACGATTTTTTTTTTTTAAAAAAAATTAAATAAAACAATAGGTACCTTTAGCCCCTTCGGGGGGCTTGCTGAGGCTGTTGGGGGGGGTCCATGGGGGTTCCCTCTCCCCTCTGCCAGCCATCCTGATCACCACCACAGCCCGCCACGGCCCAGTAAATAACCCTTTCCGGCCTCCATATGAGCACGGCGGCCGTCATGTTGGCAGCCGCCACACATGTGCCAATGCCCTCAGCGAGGCTGGCCTCGCAGAGGGCATTGGCACATGCATGGCAGCTGCCAAAATGGTGGCCGCCGTGCTCATACAGAGGCCTGAAAGGGCCAGAAATGGTTATTTACCTGGCCACGGCGGGCCACGGTGGTGATCAGGACAGCCAGTGGGGGGAGAGAACCCATGCGCACCCCCTCCCACGGCCTCAACAAGCCCCCCAAAGGGGCTAAAGGTACCTATTGTTTTATTTAATGGTAAAAACCAAAAAATTCACGGACCGGCCAGACCAGACCCAGCCGTCTGGTTCCAGTCCAAAGGAGCCGGCGGTGTGTGGTTCGGTTCGACCCCCAACCCCCGGACTGGAACACCAGAACGGTTCACGCATCCCTACTCCCATGAGCTGACCACTTGGTTGAGCTACTGAAGGGGTGAACTAAGCACGGCTCCTGCTCTGGGGAGACAGAGGAGATCTTCCAAAAGTTGGTTCAAACCCAGACGAGTTCTCTCTAGAAGCAGAGAGTGGTGGCAGTGACTACCGGACACCACACTGGAGCAGGGGTAAATGAGTAACACTGCTCAAACCCCAGTGGGTTTCCTTTACAACACCCTTACAGACAAAAGTAATGACAACTGAAAGAGTGTTTGTCCAATTGATCATATTCATATTGTATCCTTGATAGCTGACAAGTAACTATGTGAGATACTTCCACTGAAGCAGTTTTTAATAAGCTAATACTGAGCAATGCAAAAGATCTATTTGTGTTATTTGTTCTACAATGGCTGTTTGTTCATTTCTAAATGTACAGACTGCCTTCCCACAATTCAATTCCAAGGTGAGACAGAACACAAACACTTTAAAGTGGTAAAATTAACAAAGCAGTGATGAAACCATTATAAAATAGCAGCTAAACGGTTATTATTTTTCCTATCAGCTGTGTAAAATACCTTGAATGTTGCAAGGAAATGCAGGCTATAAATACATTAAACCCTCTCCCCACCTTTCCCCAGCATCTCCCCATCTCCCTCCCTTACTCTCTGGGGGCAGGGGACAGCAGGCGTGATCTCTTCACTCCCCGTGGAGCCCTGAAGCAAGCCAAAAGCTTGTTTTTTAAACCACTGACTACAGGCTTGGGGAATCAGATCAGCTGGGAACCTAACATTTATTTGGTGCATTGTGGGAAGGCAGTCAATAAATTTTAAAAATGAATGAATAAACCACCTAAACATTAAATGTAAAGTCCTGGGGAAAGGACTTTCCGTGTAACCAAAAAGGTAACATGGTCAGCACCAGGCAACATTCAATGGGATAGCATTTCACAACCTGGGTGCCATCACTGTTCAGTTCAATTTTATTACAGTCACTGACCAAAAAGAGAACTTAAAGAATACAAATAACAATATCAATATAACAAATATAAACAAAACAAAGGAATAAGATTGTAATTAACAATGGTAAAATATCCAACGGAGTATTCATAACCTCCAAATGTATCCTACCCACAATGTAACAAAATTTGGCAACCTTCCACAATCTGGCTAAGTTTATTTATTTATTTATTTATTTTTACATTTCTATACCGCCTTTCGTTAAAAGAAAACCCCAAGTTCTGTTCAGCTAAAATATGAGATAGCAATAGCACTTACATTTATATACTGCTCTATAGCTGGAAGCTCTCTAAGCGGTTTACAATGATTTAGCATATTGCCCCCCAACATTCTGGGTACTCATTTTACCGACCTCGGAAGGATGGAAGGCTGAGTCAACCTTGAGCCCCTGGTCAGGATCGAACTTGCAACCTTCTGGTTACAGGGCAGCAGTTTTACCACTGTGCCACCAGGGGCTCCTGGTGAACATAAATTATCATCCAAATCTGATAAACATAAATTATCATCCAAATCTGGGTATAAGGCAAGTTCAGGGCAAATAAGCACAAATCTAGCATCATTATAAAACTGGCATTGTAAAATAACATGGGCCGTACTTTCCACCTCTCCTGAACCACATGGGCACACCCGATCTTCGGGGGGAGGGGCATCACTGAAAAAGCCCTCCTCTCATTGCCACGCACCTAACCTTAGATGGAGCAGGCACATTGAATAGGACTTCCAAATAAGATTTTAATGTAAGGGCAGGCTGATGAAGAGGCAAACTGTTAAGTATATTATAAAAAAAATGTGTGGGGGGGAGTAGAAGAAGCTGAAAGCTATATAATAATTATATGAGATCAGTTTACTGAAGAATATATTTTTGATGCATCAGGTATTTGAAAGATGCTGAAGTTCCATAGGTGCTTGAGTAAAACCTGCCTTAAAAAACCCCAAACCATTTCTGGACAGAAAGGACCTGGGAGAAATGTTTCAAAGTAATAATGACTTTCTGTGTGTTTCCTAGTGTGTTAAAGGAATTAGTAAATTAACTTAGTAAACCACTTACAGCTGTTTTTGGAAAAAAGCCAAAGTGAATTGGGGAAATAAGAAAGTAAAGAGGCATGAATCTATCAGCTTAGAATTTAGCAGTACCATCAGTGCATAGTTTGCAATTAGGAGAGAAGGAAGATATTTTCAGGATGGTCCTCCACCATAGCTGATTGATACTTGTGTGTTTGTACACCTCGATCTTAAGCATGTTATTGTTCACATCATTGTTCATTGGAGTCACACAGTCTAATCCTAAAAGTATGTAGTGGGAAGTAATTCCCATTTATTTCTATTGAACATCAGGTAAGAATTCTTTGGCTGCACTTGTAAGTGTACTCTCTTGGAAATCTTAGGATCTGGGTTTTAGCCTTAAATTGTGCCTATGCAATGAAGAAAGGTTTCCTGCTGGTTCAGCTAGGCAACCAGGAAATGACATGACTGTAGCCCACCATTCAGGTTCTGCAGTAGTGATGTAGTGTGGGAAGAAGTGAACTGCTTTGTTGCTAGTACCAGTGAGTCCAAATTAAAGAAGGTCCTCTTTATTGGTGGGTATCAGTATTGGAGCAAAGGCTGATTACCAAGGCTGAACAATTACCTATAGCTGCCTAAACTAGCAGTGGCCCACAGCGGTGTTCTCTAACAGAGATTCCCAGATGTTGTTGACTACAACTCCCAGCATGCCCAGCTGCAATTGCCTTTGGGGATTATGAGAGTTGTAGTCAACAACATCTGGGAATCTCTGTTAGAGGGAACATTGGTCCACAGCCATCATGAACCATAGTTAACATTAACTTGCAGGATGTGTAGAAACTGTACAGGTGGGTTCACATGTAATAATGGTGAGTAGGTATAGAAGAATTGCCGGTTCCCACTGGGCAAGTGTTCCAGCTTCTGCCGCTGTTTCCATGTTGTGTGAACCAGGAAACATCAGGGGGAGAATGTCGGTAACTTACTTTAGCTCGACATTTGCCTGACATTCTTAGCCAACATTCCAAGTTGGCTTGACAACATCAGGCTGAAGTCTGTAGAACCTAAGGGAAATTGTTGTGGTATGCAAGGACAAGGCGGTGGATTGAATCAGGAATATTAACTGTTTAATGAAATAGATCTTATGTACAGAGGGGCAAGTGCAGACTGCTTTTCAGTGTTCTTGGCTGTTTTTTGTTGTTGTTGTCCTGCCTCTACTCTAGGACTAGAATACAAGTAACTGAAGCCCCATTCAAAAGGTGGCCTGGATCAAGGAATGGATTAATCAAAAACACCACAAAGCCGGTTACTGTTGAATCCAGAGAGGGCTTTTTATTCTTCTGCTGGTTCTCTATCTGCCCCGCTCCCAGTCTAGGACTGTACTAAGCTATAACTACAGCACTATTTAAGAGCAGGCCTGGATTAAGGAATGGGTTCATCAAAGCACCATAGTTTCCAACAGACAGAACTGGCAGCTCTTTTGTTATATATGAACCAGCCCCATTAGAAAATTATCAATTTTTTTTCCTTGAGAAGATCCCTGGAATTCCTCCTTGAATTTCAACGAATCCTTGGGGAAATCCTGAAATTCTCTTTTGAATTTCATTTTGAAGAATTTTAGGTTCCAAACCTATGTCTGTACTATAGCTGGGTGGTGAGCTGATATTGTCAGCTGGGTGCTATGGACAACTCTTTGGGCACCATATTGCAACATTCTCCCTGTGTGGCTCGCAACTGTTCTTCTTGCTTTGTTGCCACACGACAGTGCCCAGCACTGAGGGAGCAGAACTTTCCTCTTTGATTGCTGTTTTGTTTAGTGGTGATGGCCAAGTAGTACACTCCATTATAAGCAGCTTCCTGAAGCCAGAGGAAGGTCTCTTGAGGGTTTCTTTTCAATAAAGTAGTTCACCAGAACTCACCCTGTCACACTCACCCTTTTGAAGTTAAAAACTTGCTTTAGATGGCGTTACTGCTAACATTTTATGTGTCCTTAGGCAGATATTGTGCTGTTTCAGTTTACAGGCTAAATTCAAGTTTGTGCTACCAGCTTCTCACATTTTCATTCATTTGCAGACCTATTGCTACTTTTACTTCCTGCCTTTATCTTAGTTCTGTTCTGAGCAGGTACATTCTGAAAATAACCAAGGCAATCCACAGTTGCCTAGATCAATCAAACTCAGTGTTTAACTTGGACTATAAATTGACTGACTGTGGGGCCTTTCAAACATCCTCAAAGTCAGTGGTTCCCAACCAGCTGAACTACAACTCCCATCATCCCCAGCCACAATAAACTGTAGCTGGGGATGATGGGAGTTGTAGTTCAGCAACATCTGGTGTACCACAGGTTGGGAACTGCTGGCCAAAGCAATAAACAGATGGAACCTAGTGACAAGAAATTAGGTAAACTAGCCTTTAGTTTAGCCTGAGCCATTTTGGGAGGCCTGAGCCATTTTGGAAGGGCGGTATATAAATCAAATCTAAATAAATAAATAAATAAATAATCCTACATTTGATTTTAGGTACACATAGGATGTTTGTAGATGAGGGAACTGGCAGTAATCCAGAGCTTTGTGGCACTCTGAGGCACACATGAAGTTCTATGTGCTTATCCAAGTTCTATCATGTGTTAACCAAAGCAACTAGACCATTGCATTTATTGAAAAAGTGCATGTGGGCTGCACTATCATGAATAAATACAATTTTTGTTGTCAAAAGTAAAAACACGTATTAAAAAATGTCTGTTGGGAACAGCGCATAATGGAGAAGAACAGTGTAAAGCTGAACAAGCAGTTTTGACAAGATATAGTACAATGCCATACTTAAAAGTAGTATTCTCAGCCTTCACCATCTAGAGATCTTCCATTAGTGTTCTACAGGAAGGACCAAATAGCACAGTAATTAAATGTATGGGGGATTATAAATAGGCCCTTTTTTAAATCCATACAAAGAAGTTTTGAACTTACTTCCTTCAAGGAAGGAATAAAGAAAATGCAAGCTACTGTAAGAAGTGTAGGGGAAAATAATATGAAACAGAGATGTTATACAAGGCTGTAATCACCTGAAAAGCAGTACTGATCAAAGGAGCCGGAAGAAATAATGGATATTAAATTAGCTATAAGTATGGCTTTTTGCTGAAAAGGTGCTTTATAAAAGTAGCTCTAAAGAATCTTTGCATCATGCTATGAAACAAAGATGTTGGTAGTCTGTTGCCAGAGCAAGGTTGTACCTAGATGTCACCTTTGCATTCAGACCAGCAATGAAAGATAGAATCACTGGAGAAGACCAACAAAGTTGATGTCTTGTGATTGTGAAAATGTCAAAAGGAGGCATAGAGAACATACCAGCAAAGGAAGTTAGAAAAGAATGACATGAAAAAATAAAGCAAAAAAAGATAACAAAACAGGAGGAACTTTTTCCTGGAGGGATAATATTGACATTCAGAATTGTCACTACTGCAGCTCATCAAGTGACTTGTGAAAGGTATACTTCATGTAGTTTAGCAGAATGTAGGACAGGACCTTTACATGCTCACACAAGAGCAAAAAATAAAAATAAAATGTTGAATGTTCACAATAGTTTTCAATTTAATGGATAATTTTTTTAAAAAAAAACAACAACACATAACGTTTCATATATTTGGTCGATCCAGATAATCACATCATCATTACTTGTAGGAAAATCTCTATAAGTAGATGCCTAGCTACTGATTTTTGTTCCAGAAAAAAAGGGCATTGTGGTGTGTTGCAACAACTGAACAATCTGAGGCCATGATAATTTGAGATCATGTGAGAGTATTTTCACAAGACCTCCTTATCATGTGGGATAGGAAGGGGAAATCCTCTTCTGGTGATCTATGCACCTCCAAAACTGGCTATGTGAACCATCTCTTCATTACAGATAACTTTGCCATGGGGGCAATGAATTGAAAACAGTCTGAGAATCACCTCTGTTACAGAGATTCCTTTCTCTCACAGACATTATCCAACTTATATCACCAAGCTGTCCTATATCATAAGGGAGCCAGCATTTCCCTGTACAGAAGTGCTTGTTTAAGTTAAGCTGAAATTGCCATCATTCCAATTGTGTTGCATATGACTAGTGTTAAAGCATTCTAGATACCAGATCTCAAACAAGGGAATGGAGACAACACAGTAGCAATGCACACCCCCTCTGTATTGATCTGAATTTTTCCTGGAGTCAAATCAGGCATTGCAACAGAGATAAGCAAAAATATGCAGGTGGCCTGACGCTTTGGGACCACTTTAGTTACACAGGTTGCCATCTATCTTGGCAAATGTAGCAGAGCTTGTTCCATTATTTTATATGTATGATGAAATGGGCTTTGTCTGCAGTAGTAGCAGGGGAAATTCTGATGCTGTGTTTCGGCTTCTGAAAATCTTGTAGGTAGTTGATAACTGACTGATTCATTGGCCCTGCCACTGGACTCTGTAGCCATGAAAATCAAAGCATCACTTTTCATATTTCAAAAAATAGGAATTGCCAGTTAATTGCTTCATTTAAAGACAGGCATATTTTGGATTTAATATATTAATCAAATATAGCAGTGCTGTTAGGGATGTGCAAAATATTTTGACCTCAAAAATTTTCTATTCGAAATAGGCCTATGTTCTTAGCTAGAAATAATTATCAAACTCTTGTTTCTCAGTTAAAGTTGGCTTCTTGTTCAATTACGTACAGTAGATAAGTAATTCAGTAATCTAAAACCACTTTGCCTTGATCGCCTGTTAAATGTCAGCCTGGATGCATCCGTCCCTCAACCAACTGAAAGACCAAGGAAAGGTGTAGGTGCATGGAACCTCCTTTCTAAAGCCATCATCATAAACCAGACAATACAAAGTCTTTACAGTTTATATGGCGCGGAAGTTAAAATGGACACTTTAACTTGCACTTCCTATTTTCAGAGGATGGGTGAAAATAAAATCTGCTGTGCAACTATAGTTTTTCACTTAAAGAGTTTTCTTTTCTTCTTTTTTTACATGGGGGGCATTAAAGAAATGTGACTGCAGTCTAAAGTGGTGCCATCCACTGTCTAACTTGTTCTCAGAGACCGCCACCTCATTCTGTTGCATCTGGCAGGGTTTGTTATAATTACAATTCTAAACCCACTCCCTGTATAAATATTTTTCAGCATGAATGCTCCAGCACTTTGAACATTGAAAATTAGTACTTGGTCAATAAGAGCACTGAAATAATTAAATAAAGCTTTTTTTACAATTAATGATTCCCTGCCAATTAAAACTGTTCATTTTTAAGTTTTGTGTCCTTTGAGGAACACATTTCACAGAATCATGTCACTTCAGCAATGTCTTGAAGAACCAAAGGGGCTGGGAGTAAGCAGGCTCCATTCAGTGTAAAAATTGGGGAAATGCTGTCATTTCTTAAAAATAAATATGTAGATTGGAACAGTCATGCCATGCTACCTATTACAGTTTTTCTTAAGAAGTTTAATTCCCCCCTGGAATTAAATAAATAGGAAGAACATTAAAAAGCTACAGAATTGGAAGCCCCCACAATGACCATCATCATTCAACCCTACTTTGGAGGAAATTGCCCCCTTTTCATAGAAAGGGAGTAGAATTAATCCTATATTATTATTATTATTATTATTATTTATTTGCACCCTGTAATATATTTCCAGAATGGCTGAGCAGAAAGAGTTGCTGCAGAAGCAAGCAAGGAAGCAAATAAATAAATAACTCCCCTCCGCCGCCGCCAACCACCCACCTTGGATGCTGCTGATAAATGTGTGTCTCCATGCTCAACTGGGCCACCCTCCCTCTGAAATAGCACAAGCAGGCCTCAACCATGGGCAGGCAGGCTGAAGCAGACAGCAACCATGAGCAGCGAGCAAAGCAAGACAAATGGGTGGATGAATGGATGGACAGAAGGAGCAGTAGGGACAGATGCAACTCAAAAATGGTGCACTGGCCTGACGGTGGTGCTCATGTTTCCAGGTTGTTACAGCCTGCTGCCAACTGGCCCCACCACCAGGGAGCTCTGTCTGGGTGAGGGGGAGAAGGAGTGATGGCCATGACCGCTGCGTGAAGGTAGCAGCAACAGCAGCAAGCAGACCAGAGAGTGACAGAAGAGGAAGCTCTGCATGTGCTTCAAGTACACACTGTTGGACCAGTCCAGGGCAGAAGAGCAGGGAGAAAGAGCATGGGTGGAGTGGGTAAGAGAGAGAGAGAGTGTGTGGGGCCTGGGGAATCACAGACCCCAAGCCTCCTCTCTGAGCAGCAGCTGCCCACTGGCTGGAAAAGAGTGTGCAGGGGTGGTTGGGAGAGAGAGGGCAGAGAAGGAGAGTGAGAGTGGAGCCTAGGGGAGCAATCACCCCAGTTGCCCCCCCTTCAGATGGCCCTGACCACATGTGTGAGCACTGTAAGATATTTCCCTTGGGGGGTGGAGGCCGTGGGAAGAGCACTTGCATGCAGAAGGTTCCAAGTTCCCTCCTTGGCATCTCCAAGATATGGCTGAGAGAGAATCCTGGCTATAACCTTGGAGAAGCCGCTGCCAGTCTGTGTAGACAATACTGAGCTAGATGAACCAATGGTCTGACTCAATATAACAGCTTCCAAAGGATCAAGTGGCCTCCTCCTGTGATAAATTGCCCATTCTGAGGATGTCAGCCAGTCCTCAAGTCCTAAAACCTGCAGTAGCACCCAATTGGCCCTTTCAGCATCACCTGACTTCTCAGATCAGGACAATTATCTCAAAAATCTCCATTAAAATGGACTATAGTTTCCCCTTCCAACCAGCAGCTCCCAGTGGTGCAGGGAACCATTGCTTGATCTACAAGATTTGTTGCCTAAACCTTGCAGCATCTGGCATTACCCAATCAAAACCAAGCATTTCCAATAGGTCATAGTTCTAAGTAAGGATAAGTTGGATTACAGCCATAAAGTGTCATCCTATCACTCACCACTGAAAAACCTTACATTACCTTCTTTCCCCTTACTACAGTGCAGTTGTGTGTTTGGGAAGGACTTATGGGGCCAGTCACATAATCCTAACAATATAGCATTATGTGCCCTGCGGATCCCTGTCTTTCTTCCTGCTCCCCGAATCTCTTTGGTTTTACAGTTGCACTGTACTATAGTATTTCCCAGAATGATGTAATAACAGTACTAATGCCTACTGCAGCTTTGGTACATAAGGAACAACCAAATCACAGCATTTCAATGAAGATAAGAAGCACTGGTACTTGCGCTAATGCCTTAGGCAGTTCTCTTCTGACAATCAATGTTCATTTGAACAGAGAATGTGAGAGGATGTATTACTTATAATGGTGAGGGGTGAATGCCATTAGCCCTATCCACACATTGAGGTCAAACAATCAAAATCTATGAGGCGCTTCACGTGAACAGTGTGAAGTGCCGAGAGGAGGTCTGTGGGGAGAGCGGCTTCTTTGACCCACTGTCCCCACCGATGATTACTTACCCATCACTGGGCAGGCAGATGACCCACCCACCCACCCAGATGAGTGGTGGCTCTCCTGCGGGCCACCCACGCCTCACTACACTTTGCCCAGCAGCTCTGGGGGTTGAGTGAAGGAAAGCGCTGCCCACCCTTGGGACCCCAGTAATGCACCGTGCAAGTGCGCAGTGCATTTCTGGGGTCTTCCTTTCCTCCCCCCTCCCCCCTGAGTGTGTTTGTCTAACGCATGATCTAGAAAATGAAGTTAATGGAGCACCTGCTCTGTTAACCTCATTTAAGGGTGTGGCTACATAGGTGGGCTTGCCACCTTGGAGCTACCGGGCTCGCCCTCGAGCCCACTGGTTCTCACAAGCGAACAAAACCGGGCTGGGCTCGCTTAACCCAGTTTTGCTCACTCATGAGATGAGCTTCTGTGTTCTACTCAGATCTGGGAGTTGAGTGTGCTCCCAAGTTTTGATTGTGTGGAAGCAAGGTAGGAGGAAAACCTGGTAGAAGCGAAGTGATTTTGTGGAAGCAAGGTAGGAGGAAAAGCTACCAAGATTTTCCTCCTACCTTCCTTCCACACAATCACTTCTACCTAGGTTTCCCTCATACCTTGCTTCCACACAACCGAAATTTGGGAGTACACACAGCTCCCAAACCCAGATAGAAAAAAGTTTTTCATTGTGTGAATGACCTCATTATGTTCATCACCCATATGAGTGTACTATATACACTACAATATACACAGGTACAGATCTGCACATAAGTGCAGGTATTCAGGTTATGATGAACACAAGTACAGAATACACTTTCTGTCTGTACCTTGCATTTGAGGTGCCTGTACCCAGGTTCACTTTTAAGATGAATGCTGGTGTAGTCATTTACACAAAAACATGTACAAGTGTACAGACATTTGTACTCTAGTACAAAATGATGTCTAAATAGGACTATACAAAGCTCTACATCTGTATTCAGAATCAGATCTTAATGAGAAATTTGATCCTAATTATTTCACTCATGTATTTTTTGTTGGGCTTCCAATTGGACTGTGGATGGTCTTGATTTCTGGCCCTAGTTGTTTTCTAGGATCTTTTTTTAGATCAAGTGGAATTATATGAATTATTTTTTAAATGTGTAAGTGAAATACAGGGATATGAATGTTTATACATATCTGATCTGAACAAATGTATTTAAAACCTTCTAACTTGTTATAGTTCCTCAGTCATGTGGTTTGGTGCTTTGATAGTCTCAAGAGATTAGATTGAAAAAACAAATGAAATTATTGGGACTTATTTGACAGAAAATATTCAATTTCCTGTTATTTCATGAAATATCTCTGCACTAGTAATCTTTTTAAATACAGCTGACTTTGACAGGCTTTGGGAGTGGAATATAAAGTGAACACTTCAGTTGACCCATGATATCCCTATAGGATTATTACAGTTTCAGTCTAAAGGGCTGTAGATAGAAACCTCCTTTTACCTCCAAACTGGAACATATTAACTAGGTCCCTAGGTGCAGTTGTCCTTGAGAAATCAATGGCAGTCTTACACAAGATCTATAGCAAATTCTGTGGTCTCTTTTGTATGAAATGAACAAGCATGACATACATTATTTTTCAAAACTCGTGCAGCTGCAAACTACACGTACCCTCTATATCCCAGCTTAATACCTTTGCTAAATGCATTACTATACACACAACTTTTAAACCCTCTTTGATCTGCTATTCTTGATATGTACTGAATAGCACTGGAAATCTGTCATGCTACTATATCCAAATTAAAACTCAATAGCTTCTTCATTCTGGTACAGATGTAGGACCGGGTCTCACGATCAGTGAGACCCGGTTTTAAGCTGTGAGCAGGAAGGGAGCCCTGGGCGGCCGGATCAGCTGCCAACATGATGACCAGCTCCGAGATGGAGACGGCGGGGACTGTGGAGCTCGGGGGCCGAGCGCCCCCCAGAAGCCAGTATGCCCTGCGTGAGTATGCAGGGCATACTGGGGAGACCTCCGAGCCAGGAGGCAGCTTTTTGCCTCCTGGCTGTGGGTCTACTCGCGAGTAGCCGCAGTGCCACGGCTACTCACGAGCAAATAGCCCGGGTTTGTGGAGCGCTCGCTCCGCAAACCCGGGCTATGGGGAGGGCTACAGGAGCGGGTTAGCCGCTCCTGAACCACCGGGCTCGGCTGCGAGCCCGGTGTTTCTTACACTCACAAAATTCAGGCTAGGATTTTCCTAGCCCGATTTTTGTGATCATAAGATTAGCCCCGTAGTCTTCCTGATGCCTTAAACATGGTTAGGAGAACAGAAGTGTCTTGTAGGTTCACACACATTCTCCCTCTTTCTACACAACTCTAGCCCTTGAATCCTCTATTTCCTGACCTTTTGACCCCATTTCCCGTCACTTTCTGTACAATGTCACTCCTAAACATGGTTAGTTTCAAAGCAAAGTTTGTAGCCATGGTTGTAAAGTCTGGTTTTAACTGTACTGAGTTACTGTTAATAATGGCACAGACGTAATAGTACACCATGGTGGGCCACTGTGTGAAACAGGATGCTGGACTAGATAGGCCTTGGGCCTGATCCAGTGGGGCTGTTCTTATGTTCATGTTTAACTCCAAAAAGGGCAAGGGCGTAACTATAATAGGGCAAGGGGAGACAATTGTCTGGGGGCCCACTGCCTTGAGGGGCCCCCCAGAGGCAAGTCACAAGACTGACTCTCCCTGCCACGCACCCGCCCGAGCTTCCTTCAGTTGTAGTCATCCTTCGAAATTGATGTGAGTGTTAAGTCTTGGAGCGACCAGAACAGCATGTCTTTCTCTAGTACCATTAAATGATTTGCATCATCCACAATTAACAAAACCTTTAAAAAAATAATTTAGGATGATGATCTATTGTGGCACATAGGTTTATATATAAAAATTTAGAATATAAATTTTACTGTGCTTTTTGTTACCACTATTCAGCCTCATTTAAGATTTCTTTACTTCATGAGCTGAGCTTCAGTGAGGGGCGGCCCATTTTAAAATCTTGTCTCTGGGCCCACTCCAACCTTGCTATGCCCCTGAAAAAGTGAAAGAGGGGAATTCACACTAGAGAATAGAGGAGAAATATTAAAAGGAGTGCACAAGACTGTGATCCTAATATGTAAACCATAGTTACGACACTGGGAGGCTGTTCTCACAAGCAGCCAAGCCCAGGCTTAGGAGCCAAGGGTCGCAAGGGTTCCTTGGCTGCCCATGAGAACTGCCGGGATCCCAGCAGTGTTGTGGTGCCAAACCCAGTGCCAAAGCCCAACTCTTTGCCAATGTGCCCTTAACCCATCTGTCAGGATTCTGTGTCAACACGGACTACTTGCAGTACATGCTGACACAGAGATGGGGGCCTAGAGCGCCCGTCCCCTGGTGAAATTGTCCAGTGCACCACGCTCAGTGCATGGGATACCCAGAGGCCAGAATTATGGGACCAGAACTCAGAGTGATCTGCCCTGCTCTGTGCTACATGAAGCAGTGCAGATCATGTGGGAATGCACTTCACGCTCCCACCAAGCACAGGATGATCATCTGTGGGGAAGGCAAGGTTTGCAAAGCCTTCCCTCTGCCTGCCCACCCAGTTCATGCAAATGGCCCCTGGGAATGTTATCCCTGCACTGGACCTCTGACACAGGAACAGAAAAGTTTTTATTGACAGATCTCATCAAAAGAAGTTAGAATGGTCAAGCTGCCTGTGTACACCTTTTCAGACATGTTAGTTCAAACTTTCTGAATTCTTTAGACATAGATCCCAAGTAAACAAGGAATTATATTAACTAGCCGACCCCACACAGAGGGTCTGTGTACTCTTTGGAGTGGGCTGCCCCCCTCCCCCTCCCTCCTTCCCTCTCTTGCCCACCCTCCCCCCTCCATCCCCACACTCTCTTGCCCTCCCCCCTTCCATTCCTCCCTTCCACCCCGGTCTCCAACGGGCATTTCCCTCCCGTCCCAGCCTTCAACAGGTGCCGGGGCTGTGCCCCGCTGCCCGTTTCCCTCCCGCCCCAGGCTACAACAGGTGCAGGGGCTTCACTCCCACCGCCCATTCCCCACTCACCCCCGCTGGCGCCGCCTGGGCCAGTCCATCCCACTGCCTCCAGCCTCCCACCTCCTCCCAGCCCAGGCCACGGTTGGGCTAGGCCTGCTGCCACCGCCGCCTCCTCACAGCCAACCGGCACCCAGCCAAACAGTGGGGGCGGGGCTTGCCAAACATCCACACTCATCCCCTCACATCCCTATTCAGTTCTCTACTTAGTCGGCCATAAGAGAATTAAATATATAGATTATATTGTTCAATAGCAGATCTAGATTTGACTATAATTCAATTCACTAATTCACTTGAACTGTAATAAATTTAAAGTCTGGCAATATTAGCACAATTGTTTGCTTAACCACCTGTATATATTCATTCCCCAGCCACTTCTGCAAACATGGGCTTCTTCTGTATCTGCATAATAAAGATAACATGAAGTTTTAGAGCAGGGCTGTACAACTTTGACCCTCCAGCTGTTTTTGGACTACAGCTCCTATCATCCTTAACCACAGTGGCCAATAATCAAAGGATTATGGGAGTTGTAGTCCAGCATCTGCAGGAGGGCCAAGGTTGTACAGCCATGTTTTAGAGCAATGGTGACTGTCAGCAATGAAGACACCTTATATTTCCCTTCTTCTGACATAATCTGAATAATAATCTTATCTGAATCCAGATAAGACGGAGGTACTTATTGTGCGGGGTCGGAACTCTAGAGACGATTTTGATCTGCCTGTTCTAGACGGGGTCACACTTCCCCAAAAGGAACAGGTTCGCAGTCTGGGAGTACTTCTGGATCAACGTCTCTCCTTGGTTTCTCAGGCTGAGGCGGTGGCCAGGAGTGCTTTCTATCAGCTCCGGCTGATACGCCAGCTGCACCCATTTCTCGAGATCAATGACCTCAAAACAGTGGTACATTTGTTGGTAACCTCCAGACTGGACTTCTGTAATGCGCTCTACGTGGGGCTGCCTTTGTACGTCGTCCGGAAACTTCAGTTGGTTCAGAATGCGGCAGCCAGGTTGGTCTCTGGGTCATCTCGGAGAGACCACATTACTCCCTTGTTGATGGAGTTACACTGGCTGCCAATAGGTTTCCGGGCAAAATACAAAGTGCTAGTTATAACTTATAAAGCCCTAAACGGCTTAGGCCCTGGGTATTTAAGAGAGTGTCTTCTTCGCTATGAGCCCCACCGGCCGCTGAGGTCACTTGAGGAGGTCCGTCTCCAGTTGCCACCAACTCGTTTGGTGGCTACACAGAGACGGGCCTTCTCGGCTGCTGCCCCGAGATTGTGGAATGCGCTCCCTGCTGAGATACGATCCTCCCCATCTCTGGCAATTTTCAGAAAACACATCTCTTCAACCAGGCTTTCTCAGCTTTTTAAAACTTGTTTTTAAATTGTTTTGATTATTTAATTGTTGCTTTATGATGTTTTTAATTGTTAATCATTGTTTTATGTTTTATTTATTTATTTTATTTATTTTTGCATTTATATACCGCCTTTCATTAAAAAGATAACCCCAAGGCGGTTTACAAAAGTTAAAAACATACAATAAAAACACAATAAAAACATCATGTTAAAAGTACAAAAACATATAAAAACAGGCATAAAAACAACACAACAAATAGGAACACAGAGAAGCCGCAGTAAAAAACAATCATGTAAAAGCCTGGGTAAAAAGCCAAGTCTTTAAAAGCTTTCTAAAAGCCGTGATGGAGTCCGAGGAACGAATGGCCACTGGGAGAGCATTCCAGAGTCTGGGGGCAGCAACAGAGAAGGCCCTGTCCCGAGTGCACGACAACCGGGCCTCCCTCATTGTCGGCACCCGGAGCAGGGCCCCCTCAGATGTCCTCGTCCAGCGGGCAGCAACCCTTGGGAGCAGGCGGTCCCTCAAATACCCTGGGCCCAAACCATTTAGGGCTTTAAAGGTCAAAACCAGCACCTTGAATTGGACCCGGAAACGAACCGGCAGCCAGTGCAGCTCTTTCAAAATGGGGGTGATATGTTCCCAACGGGCAGCTCTGGATAAAACCCTCGCTGCCGCGTTTTGCACTAGCTGCAGTTTCCGGATATTCTTCAAGGGCAGCCCCACGTAGAGCGCGTTACAGTAATCCAGCCGTGACGTGACTAAGGCGTGGGTAACCGTGGCCAGATCTGCCTTCTCGAGAAAGGGACGCAGCTGGCGCACCAGCCGAAGCCGTGCAAAGGCACCCCTGGCCACCGCCTCCACCTGAGCCTCCAAAAGCAGAGCTGGGTCCAGTAGTACCCCCAAGCTGCGTACTTGCTCCTTCAAGGGGAGTGCAACCCCATCCAGAACCGGTAAAATCTCCTCATCCCGATTGGCTCTCCTACTGACCAACAGTACCTCCGTCTTATCCGGATTCAGTTTCAGTTTGTTAGCCCACATCCAACCCATCACGGCCTCCAACCCCCGATTCAGGACATCCACCGCCTCCCTAGGATCAGATGACAAGGAGAGATAGAGCTGAGTGTCATCCGCATATTGCTGACAACTCAGTCCAAATCTCCGGATGACCTCTCCCAGCGGCTTCATGTAGATGTTAAACAGCATGGGGGACAAGACCGATCCCTGCGGGACCCCACAGGCCAACGGCCACGGGGCCGAGCAGTAGTCCCCCAGCACCACCTTCTGAACCCTCCCCTCAAGAAAGGACCGGAACCACTGCAACGCAGTGCCTCCGATTCCCATACTCGAGAGGCGGCCCAGGAGGATACCATGGTCAATGGTATCGAACGCCGCCGAGAGGTCCAGCAGAACCAACAGGGACGCACTCCCCCTGTCTAGTTCCCGGCGTAGGTCATCCACTAGAGCGACCAAGGCAGTCTCAGTCCCATACCCGGGGCGGAAGCCAGATTGAAAAGGGTCCAGATAATCCGTATCATCCAAGACCCTCTGCAGCTGGGACGCCACCACACGCTCCATCACCTTGCCCAAAAAGGGGAGGTTAGACACAGGTCTATAGTTGTCCAGGTTGGAGGGATCAAGGGAGGGCTTTTTTAATAGAGGTCTTACCACCGCCTCCTTGAGGCACGATGGCATCCTGCCCTCCCTTAACGAAGCATTAACGATCACCTCCAGCCATCTACCTGTCCCCTCCCTGGCAGCTTTTATTAGCCATGAAGGGCAAGGGTCAAGAGCGCACGAAGTCGCCCGCACACTGCCCAGGATCTTGTCCACATCCTCAGGCCGCACCAACTGAAAAGAATCCAACACAACGGGACCAGATGGTACCAGAGGCACGTCTGCCGGAACTGCCAAAACTCTGGAGTCCAGGTCAGCACGGATGCAAGCGACTTTATCTGCAAAGCGACAGGCAAACCGATCACAAAGAGCCGTAGATGACTCCTCCCCCATTGTCCGGGGGGATGTGTGGAGCAATGTTTTCACCACACGAAACAGCTCTGTTTGCCTGCACTGAGCAGACGCAATGGAGGCGGAGAAAAAACATTTCTTCGCCGCCCCCACCGCCACGGCATAGTCCCTAAAATGGGCTCTAGCCCGTGTTCGATCGGATTCGTGACGACTCTTCCTCCAGCGTCGCTCCAGCCGTCGTCCGAGTTGCTTCATCGCCCTAAGCTCCGAGGAAAACCAAGGAGCAGAACGGGCTCCACCAAGCCGGAGAGGGCGCTTGGGGGCAACCGTGTCAACAGCCCTGGCCATCTCTCCATTCCAGAGATCAACCAAGGCCTCGACAGGGTCACCAGCTCTGGACACTGGAAACTCCCCGAGGGCAGTCTGAAATCCAAGCGGATCCATAAGCCTCCGGGGGCGGACCATCTTAATCGGCCCACCACCCCTGCAGAGGGCAGACGGAGCAGTCAAACTAAACCCCACCAGGTGATGATCTGTCCATGACAAGGGAGTGATCTCAAATTCCCCCACCTCCAGATCATTTATTTCCCGATCGGCAAAAACCAGATCCAGAGTGTGTCCCGCCACGTGGGTAGGGCCCGATACCAACTGAGACAGGCCCATGGTTGCCATGGAGGCCATGAAATCCTGAGCCGCACCCACTAAGGGGACCTCAGCGTGGACATTGAAGTCCCCCAAGACAATAAGCCTGGGGGAACCCAAGGCCACCTCCGAGACCACCCCCGCCAGCTCAGGTAGGGAGACTGAAGTGCAGCGGGGTGGTCGGTACACCAGCAGAATCCCCAGCCTATCTCGGAGGCCCACCCTCAAGGACAAACACTCGAAATTCTGAGATTGCCTGACTGGGCACCTGGAAACGGGGAGGGTCTCTCGAAAGATGACCGCAACGCCTCCTCCCCGACCCTCGAGGCGGGGCTGCTGCACGATCTGGAAACCTGGAGGACAAAGCTGAGAGAGACCAACCCCGCCCAGCGCATCCAACCAGGTCTCCGTCACGCATACCAGGTCAGCACGCTCATCCACAATCAAATCGTGGATGAGAGATGTTTTTGCGTTAACTGACCTGGCATTTAGCAGCAGCACCCTAATCCTCGAAGGAGTGTTCACAGAGCTCCCTAGGGTCAGAGGGTTGGGGGAAGGGCCGGAAAAAGGAACAGGCCTCAATTGCCTGGACCGTTTTCCCCTGTAATGGCCTGCCCAACTCCCACCGCCATACCTCCCTCTGCCCGCTACCCGTGATATTGCCGCCCCAACTCCAGACCCACTTTTTTGCTCTCCCAGACACATCTCCCCAGACTATTCCACCACGGCTACTTGGCTTAATTTAAAACCAAGACCAGACTCATACAGTCCCTGCTGACTTCTTGCTTGGTGGAAGATGGATCGTCAAGGCAGGAGGAAAAGGTCTTCAGGGCTCCAGGCAGCTCGCCCCACGGCTGAGAGCCACAAGGACGAGAGGCTCACGCCCCTGGCCCAGCCCCAGCTTTAAAGCCACAGAGGCTGAGGGTAGATGGCACACACCTGGAGAAAGAGGTGGGGCAGAAGCCCAAACACAGTCACTGCCCTGCCAAGATGTTCCCTCTTCCCTTCCTCAGTCCCTGGCCCAGCCCCAGCTTTAAAGCCACAGAGGCTGAGGGTAGATGGCACACACCTGGAGAAAGAGGTGGGGCAGAAGCCCAAACACAGTCACTGCCCTGCCAAGATGTTCCCTCTTCCCTTCCTCAGTCCCTGGCCCAGCCCCAGCTTTAAAGCCACAGAGGCTGAGGGTAGATGGCACACACCTGGAGAAAGAGGTGGGGCAGAAGCCCAAACACAGTCACTGCCCTGCCAAGATGTTCCCTCTTCCCTTCCTCAGTCCCTGGCCCAGCCCCAGCTTTAAAGCCACAGAGGCTGAGGGTAGATGGCACACACCTGGAGAAAGAGGTGGGGCAGAAGCCCAAACACAGTCACTGCCCTGCCAAGATGTTCCCTCTTCCCTTCCTCAGTCCCTGGCCCAGCCCCAGCTTTAAAGCCACAGAGGCTGAGGGTAGATGGCACACACCTGGAGAAAGAGGTGGGGCAGAAGCCCAAACACAGTCACTGCCCTGCCAAGATGTTCCCTCTTCCCTTCCTCAGTCCCTGGCCCAGCCCCAGCTTTAAAGCCACAGAGGCTGAGGGTAGATGGCACACACCTGGAGAAAGAGGTGGGGCAGAAGCCCAAACACAGTCACTGCCCTGCCAAGATGTTCCCTCTTCCCTCTTTATAACTTTTGTTTAATTATTAATTGATTTTAATGGTGTTTTAATGTAAACCGCCCTGAGCCTTTTGGAAGGGTGGTATAAAAGTTTCAATAATAATAATAATAATAATAATGTGCAGTCTAGTTCTTTGCACATTTACTTAATTGACACCAACTTGACGGCACACTTTACCTTTAATGAATTCAGTGAAACTTACTCTAAAATAAATGGGCACCAGTTAGGGCTAGGGTAAGCATCCAGTGCATACATTGGATTTACATACAGGTAAATTTCATTTAAATCTATGGGAATCACTTCTGATTTAGTATATTTGGGATCAGGCTGCACAGCTATCTTTTATCTATTATTTATTATAACTTTACACAGCAGTTCAACAAACAATAAAACATCTCCAAGTGATTAAAATACCATGGTTTACATGTTCTGCAGGAGAGTATTGCCAGGACTGCTGCCTCTTGACCAATTGGGCAAAAGCAGACTACAATTGAGCAAATGTGTGCAATGGACACAGGCTGGCACTTGAAGGCGCTGCACCGGAATTTATTTATTTATTTATTTATTTATTTATTTAATATCCCACCATGTCTCTGGGCAGCTAATTTCCAACTTAAATCATAATTTCCCCATAGGAGTCAATGGGAAACTCAAAAACATTGAAACCTATTGAATGGCTGGACAGAAAGCCCTGAAATTTCACATTGAGTTCCTATATGATAATAACATTAAATGTATGAATATTCAAGGAGATCGGTCCATGCATTGGTTTTTAATGATTTAACAAACAAACATTAAAATTATCAAATGGGGCCCATGTTCAGTTTTTGCACACAGACCATCTTCATGCATTCTGGCACTACCTGCATTATGCTGCAGGACATGTAAGCCAGTACAAATAACCATTGCAATGCAATAGAAAATACTGCTATGGGGAGAGAGTTCTCAGCTGGAGCTGCATTTAGATGCAATGGAGGGGTGACTCACATTACCATTACCTTCCCCTTCTTCTGATGAACTCAGTGAGGACTATTGTAGTTTTGAAGGAGAGTTAAGGGATTTAAAATAAGAATGAAAAGATTTATGTGGTTATATCCTGTTCCAACCTCATATCCATGCACAGACTTCATATTTTCACACACGCAACACACACACACACACACACACACACACACACAGAGAGAGAGAGAAAGTATGTGTGGGTATATACACATAATTTTAAAATATATTAATATTGACAGCGTAAATTACATTCTGATGAGCTTAGGGCTTCTATGCAATTTTTTGGTTCTGGTTAGAAATATTTGTTAGGATTATATAAATATTACTTTGCAATGAGAATGAAATTCTCATTATAAAAGAAAGTAAAGTCTTTTGTAGAGTAAATATAACTGTTCTGCTTTACTTCAGAGCTGAGAAGGATTACATGTATTTGAGTTTATGATTTATTCTTTAATATTCATTTCAGTCTGCAATGGCTTGCAGTGAGGTCTGCAAAATGCTTTTCTTTTATTTTCATTAGTTTGTTGATTTGTGATCTTGCAGCTAAGCTTGTTTTTTAAAATATCCCATCTGCAGACAAGAGATCTAATAAATACCCAAGGAATGTATTAGGTTTAAGCACCAGTCCAGTTGCTGATCAGAAAAATAATTCCATGGGGCTATGTAACAGGGTTTGTGTTGTGTATGTGCAGAATATTACGAAGAGAGCACTATCATATAACAGAAGTAAGCAACTAGTTTCACAGGAGATGTACTATGAAGAGGAATAGGAATTGGTGCAGGTCAGGGCCAATTTCCCCAAAGAATATGTTAGTCAGTCACTATTATTGTCCAATGCCCAGTGATTCACCCCATAAAAACTGGCATGACAAGAACTTTTGCTATTGCTCTAAAGGTAAAGTTAAGCCCTCGAGTTGGTGTAGACTCCTGGTGACCACAGAGCCATGTGGTTTTCTTTGGTAGAATACAGAAGTAGGGATGTGCAAACCACTTCAAATTCAAACCAGTTCAAATTCAAACTGGTTCGGTTCGAAGGTTCAAACTTGGACCAAACCAGGCATTGCCCTGCATCCTGCCCTCGCTGTTCTCCTGTGCTTTAGTTTTTGCTTTGATTTTTAACTGTTTGTGTTTATTTTTCCCTGCACCATCTCATCTCAGTCCTCCTCAGTTTCTTTGGCCAGGGCCTACCTGCTTGCCACCAAACCAGTCCCTGAACCTGTGGTGGCAGGTCCATCACCAGGTGGTGCACCACCAGTGCTGCTGGAGGCTGGTGGTGTGGTTTTCCCCCCCTGCTACAGCTCCTTCCGTGGCAGGGGTGGAGGAGGCAGAGGGCAAGGAGGATGTGACGGCTGGCAGTGCAGCCAGATTTTCACTCCCTCTTGTGGCCCCTCCACCACTTTATTCGCCGCTCAGTGGGGGCCCCCTGAGGACGTCCTGATCATGTCCAGTTCTGAGTCCTCCTCCCAGTCTGGCTCTGAGGAGGAAGAGTCTGCTGTGGCTAAGGTCATGGAGAGGCCTGTCCCTCCTCTGCCAGTGAAGCTGGGCCTTCTTCTTCCAAGCAGGGCAGAAAGGGGGGGTGACAGCGGTGGGTGATCAATGGCATCTCCCCCTGTAGGACCATAGTCACCCAAGAGGCCTAAGAGGGCACCTGGGGTGCCAGAGGCCACACAGAGCAACAATGTCTGGCGGCATTTTGAGGTCCATTTTGATGCCCCAACTGCTGCTCTCTTTGTCCACTGCAGAGCACAAGTCAGTCAGGGCAAGGATCCTTAGCACTTGGGTATGACATCCTTGTGGCGGCATCACCCAGGTGTCCTTAATCCCACTGGCAGCGCTAGTGTATCTTGTGTGCCTGCAACTAGTGCTGGCAAGGGCAGCATGCCAGCTTCCATGAAGCAGGGCATTCTGCTAGTCCAGCAGTGGACACAGGCATCGGGCAGCAAGGGGCCTGGTCAGGTGGACCAACCTCGCCTCACCCGCCTCATAGAAGAGATTATGGCCACCAATGACCAACCTTTCCAGGTGGTCGAGAACTCTGGCTTCTGCCAGATTCTCTAGTTCACGATCCCCTCAAGGACCATGTACAGCCAGAACGTGGTCCCCTCCCTGTACCGGCAGTGCAGGGAGCTTGTGTGAGGCATGCTGCGAGCTGCACCACCTGGCACCAGTGTGCATTTCACGACTGACCTCTGGACCAGTGCACGCTGCTTTCCTGGCCCTCACTGCCCACTGGTGGGGCCTGGAGAGAGGGGACCTTGGGTGCTGACTCTGGCTCCAGCGTGTCTCACAGTGCATTGCGGCATAGGTGGGTCATCTTGCATGTGAAGACCATGGATGTCAGGCACACCAAGGAGGAGTTGGTGGCCATACTTGGCCACCAGATAGAGGAGTGAATTGGTGGGTGTCCACACCTCTCCCGAGGCTTCATTGTCACAGACAATGGCTCCAACGTGACCACTGCCATAGAGTCAGTGATGGCGTGTGTCAACATACGGTGTATGGTGCCACACTCCACCTGGCTGTAAGGGATGCCCTCGGACTTAGGGAGCTGAAGGTGTCCAGGGAACAGGACATCCATCTTCCTAGTGTTGTTGCTGCCATGGCCACGCTTGTCAAGAAGTCTCGCAGGATGGCGGCTCACTTCCACTGCAGTGAGAAGTCCAGGTGCCTGCTTCACGAGAGGCAGTGTGACCTCAGGCTTCCACGCTATCTCATCCCAACAGATGTAGAAACACAGTGGAACTCTACCTTCCTCCTGTTTCAGCTCCTGCTGGAGCAGGAGAAAGCCCTTTGCAACCTGGGAAGGAACGTATCCTTGAGTGTGTGCGACCTCTCTAATGCTGAGTGGAAGCTCATGTCCAAGATGGTGTTGACACTCAAGCACCTCCTGTTTGCCACGAAGGGCTTGTGTGCTGACACCACTCCTCTGAGCCAGGCCCTGCCCACAGCTCTCGGCCTCGAGAAGATGATGGGTGACCTCCAGACTTCGCTGACCACGCCAGAGGGGTGTGCTCTGGCTGGAAGACTGAAGACTGGGGTGTCCAACTGGCTTGTTGGTGTGCTGGGTGACAGGGAGGAGTATGTCCTTGCTTGTCTCTGTGACCCGACCATCAAGGGCAAGGTTGTGCATGCCAATGACTTGCCCGGGTGGAGGGACCTATAAGTAAGTAAAACTTTATTTTGGTCATAGACCAACAGTACAACAAATAACAAAACAAATAAAAAGAATAAGATAATCATGTAAAATCAGACTACATTAATACGCATTTGACATATTATATAGCAGTATTTGGCCACCATATGGATAACATCCGGGTTAAGGTTAGAAAGCAAATAGTTTAAAATAAAAATCATCTTCACGACCTAGAAAATTAATCAAAAGTGGGGCAATGAATTGGTGTCTTATGTCCTTGAAATATTCACAATACAGGAGAACATGAGCAGTTGTTTCAACGTTACCAGATCTACAAGGGCATAATCTTAATGTGTATGGTGTACCCTGGAATCTCCCATGGAGTACGGCTCTTGGAAGACTATTTACATGGGCAAGTGTTAGAGCTTGTCTAAACTTTGAGATTAAGATACTACTTAAATATGTAGCAGGCCTAAGCTCAGTGCCTTGACTTCCTATGTAAATGTCACTCGGTAACTTTGTGTGTTCCATCTGCAACTCCACGTCCTGGATGCATTGCACAATAATTCTTCTGGCCTGGTCAAAGCCTAATCTGATAAAATTATCTTGAGAAAATTCATATATTAATAATTTTTTCCGTAAACTCCAATTTCCATTTGGAGTTAAAAGAGTCTTCCAGAATTAAATGTACTAAGCCAAATTTGTAAATACCAATTTTAACCAATAAAGTATGATAGATCTTCAGTAATATGATTCAAGTCTAACCAGACCCATCTCCCTTCTAATGACAGTATTTGAGATACAACATGGCAGCTGTAATATAGTTCTTATGAACTTAGTTTGAAGAGTTTCTAGCAGAGCAAAATTACTAAATGGGCCCAATTGTGCACCATACATAATCTGAGGATACACTTTGCAGGTAGTAGTTTTGTTGCAACAGGGATATACGAAGCTCCCCATGTAAAATGAAATGATTTGATTAAATTAATTGATACTTGGGCACTCTGAATAATATGTTTTTGATGCGCAATACGGGAGCCAGCTGACTGGAATACAATGCCTCAATATTTCTAAGATTTTACTTGTTCAATTGTGTTCCCATTTATGTGCCAAGTATAGCTCTTCGGCCGCTTAGAAAACACCAAAACTTTTGTCTTATAGTAGTTTACCTCTATCCCCTCGCTGTTACAAAATAAACTTAATTTTGCCAATGCTCAACATAGTCCAATGGACATCTGGGATAAAAGAATAATATCATCTGCATACAGCAGGACTGCAATGTGTTTCTGTGCCAGTCTTGGTGGATGCACAGACAGGTCGGACAACCAGCTCACCACTGAGTTGATAGAGATGTTAAATAAAGTAGGTGCCAAGATGTAGCCCTGCCTTACTCCTTATTTATTTATTTATTTATTTATTTATTTATTTGACATATTTTTATACTGCCAAAAACTTGCGTCTCTGGGCGGTTTACAACAGGATAAAAACAAAAGTAAAACATTAGTTAAAAACAAAACCAAGAAATTTAAAACAACTATTTAAATTTTTTAAAACAATATTTTAAAACATTAAAAACAATCAAAACAGTATCAGTTAAAAGCCTGGGTGAACAGATGCATCTTTAAAGACTTTTTAAAAATTGTCAGAGATGGGGAGGCTCTTATTTCACTAGGGAGCACATTTCAAAGCCTCGGGGCAGCAACAGAGAAGGCCCGTCCCTGAGTAGCCACCGGACGAGCCGGTGGCAAATGCAGACGGACCTCTCCTGATGATCTCAATGGGCGGTGGGGTTCATAACAAAGAAGACGTTCTCTTAAATACCCAGGGCCCAAGCTGTTTAGGGCTTTATAGGTTATAACAAACACCTTGTATTTTTCCCGGAAACGTATCAGCAGCCAGTGTAACTCCTTCAATACAGGAGTAATATGGTCTCTCCTAGATGACCCAGAGACCAACCTGGCTACTGCAAGTTCCTGAGGGAAGTTCTAGAAGTTCCTGCTAGTTGGAACTTCTGAGATTAGTTGGCCATACTGATTACAATGGACCCACAATCGTGACTTCTCACATAACTTATAAATTAATAGTAATAATCTCATCAATTTCCAAATCTATTAATTTTTGTCAGAGCCTATCTCTTGAAATGGAGTCAAATGCTAATTTCAGGTCTATGAATGCAGTGTAAAGTGCTGCACCCGAATTAGCCATGTATTTTTCAACAAGATAATGGAGGGTCAAAGTATGTTCCGTGGTGGAGTGCCCTGCTTGAAAGCCAGCATGTTCAGCTGCAAGAATGTGCTTATCCTGAATCCAGTCCACCAACTTAATCACTAAGTGTTTAGCTTATATTTTACTAATCACATTCATGAGACCTATAGGTCTATAATTGGCAGGATCTGTCAATCTACCTTTTTAATATATTGGAACTATTATTGCCACTCCCCAATAGGGTGGAATTTTTGTTGTATCATCGATGTACATGAAAAATGAGGCTAGAACTGGCAACCACCAGTCTAAATTGGACAGAATCACCTCTATAGTAATATAATCTATTCCAGGGGCACTACCTTTTTTGAATTGTCTCACAAGGCCTTCCACTTCCAAACAGGAGACTGGGCCCATCTCGGGGGGTCCGTTGTATATGCCTCAACATTCACCGTTGAGTCATCATTCTTTTTGTACGTCTTATAAAAATATTGTTCCCATTTATCAGCTGGGATTATGCAATCAAGTAAAGAGGAAGCTCTTCTTAATGAAGGTGCTACCAAGCGCCAAAAGGTGATATGATTTTTCAATTAGGTTGCTTCTATTAGCTCCTTCCCTTTCTTTATCGTCCACTGAGATTTCTTTTGTTTTAACAGCCTCTTATGTTGCCTCCTTATTATTAATAAACCCTGGACATCGACCTTAGTTGAATCATCCATATATCTGTCCAATGCCTTTATTAGCATACCTTTCACCTCTCGATAATCTCTATCAAACCCAGGACGAGAAAAAACTTTCTGTCCAATTTTTGGGGTTGTGTTAATGAGCACTGGATATATTAAGGTTAAGAGGCTATCATAACGATCTAGCAAGCAGGTCATAGATATCCCTTGAATAATAACAAACCGTAAATACTGGGCTTTTGAGGAGTTAAGTAAATCAGTGAAGCACGCAGCCTGTCCCACTGTCTATTTCGCCCTTTGTGGTGCATTTTCCATTGGTATGCCTAAAGCCCATCCACCATCCAGAAAAATTCTCCCTCTTAATGTTATATTCAGCTGTAAAGGAAAATGGTCACTTTCCAGGCAGGGTATCACTTGAAAGTGCCCCACCCATGGTGCTAAATTTCTCATTACAGCCACATAGTCGATTATAAGGATTTGGACCCAACCAGTGTGTATATTCTGCCGGATAATCCAGTTGCATCGCACCGTTGAGCAAGTGTTGGTCCAATTTATGGCAAGTTAATAACAAATTCAGACCCCAAAAAATTACCATAGCATCCTTCAACCGCCTTATAAGTAGGGGAGAAGGGGTGGGTGGCATTGCTGGGTAGAGATGATATTTTGCAAAAACTTCCTCATCATTCTTCCGCAGCCAATCATTAAAATCAGCGGCAATAATCACATAGGAATCATGATGCACTATTAATATATCTGCAATAAAGGTCTCCACTTCAGCCCATATCTCTGTCACCTGTGTACGTGAACTCATTGGTGGTATATAGATATTAATTAATATCAATTTTGAGCACCCAATATTAAGTTAAGGGCAAAATTAAGGGCATAGGGGTCCAACTTAGTAAGCAGAGACAATTGGAGACCAAAATTGCTAAGCCACCACTAGGTCTACTACGTGCAGTTCTAACAGCCTTTAGTGGAATCGATATATAACCAGAAAGAGAAAAAGAGATATCTTCTGTCCACCCAGTTTGTTGCATTATCAGTATCTCGTACTTGATGACAAAGAACATAAAATCAAGGTCGATAATTTTAGACTTTAAGCCAGCCACATTCCACACTAGTGTTGCAACCTGGCTAACAGGCTTTAAATGTCAATCTACAACCAGCATGTTTCCCTGTTCAGATGAAGTAGGTCCCTGGGGCTATCCAGTTGCTTCAGATGTTCTTTGCAAAGATCTATCACAGCACTCATTATCCAGCGGTGTTATTATCCTCGATGATACTGTATCTAAATCGGGGCATCGCTTGGTCTCTTGTTCTGGGGAGCTCTTTACACTGATGCCAGAAATGTCTTTACCAGACTTAGTTTTAGCATCACTCTTCAGTGAGGAATTAGTCTTAGATGTCAGTAATGCTGTGATGTAATTGAAATGGGGGTCAGTTAATTTGCCACCCCCAGCTATTTTCCTTCAATTGAGCATTTTTACCCAGGGCTACCCTTACATGGTCAATCAAGAGTTGGTTGTTATGCAGTGGACCTTGGGCTTGCAAGTCCACCACTGAATCATGTTCCATAGAGTGTTCATCTAGATCCACAAGAGCTTGTTGTTCTAACAAATTAATCCTTCACTGGGATTCATCAGAGATTTTCTGGAGACTCACCAAGTCATCTACAATTTTGAATAATGTCTTTGGGGTTTTCTGTAATCCCTCAAGAGCCAGATCAATATATTCATAAGGAGTATTAAACTCCCCCCCCCTTTCATTAGAGGAAGAAATATGAGTCAGTGTCTCATTTTTCCGTCTCAAATGGTTGTTCAGTCTCACTTGCTTTCCCATCCCCTCTGGCACGATACTGTTGACTTGACATTGAGAGCTAGTTTGCATGAAATTTCCCCAGTTATCTTCTGTTCTTTTCCAGTAAACAACAGTAGTTGCTTTCAGATGTCTGCGGACTCAATCCATGGAAGGACCTTCTGGTCCAGAGAGTTAGGGAGGAAGAGGTCACTAGGACTCAGAGAGACCAGGAGGGTCGTGCGGGGCATCTCCCCCCGAGCGACCCGCACTCAGCAGCTGTGGCAGTGTTGGCAGCCCAGCAGCAGCAGCTACCCTTTCCCCTTCCTCTTCCCAGTCCAGTGGCGTAGCGTCTCAGGCAGCGGCGCCAATGCAGCAGGCACCTCCTCCCACTAAATCAGCCCAGTGGTTTAAGCGGGTGTGCCTTGGTGCCTTGCCCGGTTTGCAGGAGGCTCGACCTACCAGGCCCACCAGCGCTGAACAATGTGTTGCCCAGTACTTGGAGGAGCCTGTGGAGGAAGACCCTGAGATGGACCTAGCGCAGTTCTGGGCAAGCCACCGCTAAGTCTCGCCGGACCTGGCGGTTGTTGCTGTGCGCCTCCCCTCCTACTCACCAACCAGCATCCAGAGCAAGTAGGTGTTTTCATGTGCTGGCGACATGGTAACACCTGCTCGGTCCTGGTTGGACCCTGGTGTGGTCGAGCAGTTGGTCTTCCTCAAAGTCAACCTCCCCCTGCTGGGCTACCCTGAGCTGGAGGTTGAGCTGGGTGAGTGATTGGCCCATGGTTTACCCATGGTGTTGGTCACCTGCCTGGCAGCAGCTTCTGCTCATCCCTCCCCTCCCCACTTCCACCTTCTGCTGACGTGACAGCTGTGCCAACCAATTCGCAGCATGCCCACTACTACTGGGCACGCCACACAGAGATATAAGTTTAGGCGGGATATAAATTTGGTAGATAAATAAATAAATAAATAAATAAAATAAAATAGTGCTGTGACTTGGCAACTGATACACCCTGCCTACTGGCATAACCCAATGCTGAACACAAGCCCCTGGTTCCACCTGACCACAGAATTAGGGGGGCTGTGGGCACACACACATATTCTATTACTAGGCACCGGCAGTGGTCTACATGTGTTGTAAATATGAAAATTCCAGAACAACTTGATTTTTAACTATATAATTTATAAAAAGCTTGATTTATAAAAAGATGAATCCCAAAAAACCTTGATTTTTAAAAATATAATCTCAAAACAGCTTGCTTGTTCAAAAGATGAATTTTTAACCAAGTAGCTTGATTTTTAAAAAGATAATTGCAAAACAGCTTGATTTGATTGTTGAAAAGATGAATTTATAAAAATGTTGATTGATTGTTCAAATGATGAATCTTTGAAAAGATTGATTCTCTATTTATATAAATATCTCAATTTTTAAATGGGTTCTTCTGCTAGAGGGGAGGGCAGGGCACTGGTGAGACTGTGCCCAAAACTATGTCTGTAAATATTTCAGTGTGCGTAAATATGTACTTGTGTAGTTAGAAGTTGTTTCTGTGTGCATGTGTGTGTGAGTGTGTGCATGCATGGAGGCTTCTTCTATTGTGTGTGTGTGACTGACCTTTAGTGGTTTCAGTCTGGTCAGGGTAGATACCCTGTTTCCCCGAAAGTAAGACCTAGCAGTAATTTCTGATGTACCGCTAATTGCCCTAGTGCATTTTTGGGGGCTAAAATTAATATAAGACACTGTCTTATTTTCGGGGAAACACAATAGTTGTAAATATTACTGTATAGCTGCTGTATAGCTGGATTTGTATATATTATATACTATTGTGTACTCTATTTATCTATTTATTTAACAAATTTGTATACCAATGCTGGCCCCCCTCCTCTCTTCCCTCTCCAGTTTGGTTCTGCTGACACGCACGTGCACACACACAAACACACCACCAGACATGCATGCACCAGCCATGCTGAGTATGTGGTCTCCCACCACACCTTGTTATGTGTGGCTTCCACTGACTGCTCTGAGCCGGGCTTTCCCATCCTTTTAATTTTTCCTGAGCCCCCTTCTCTTCCCTCTCATTTGGTCTGCTGACACGCACTGGTCCGGCACCATGATGAGGAAGTGGTCTTCCACCAAATCACGTACGTAGTGTGTGTGTGTCACCTCCAACACGCTCTGAGCTGGGCCTTCCTCTCCCTTTAAGTTTTTCTGAGCCCCTCCCCCTCCCCTGCCCCCTCTCTTTCCTCTCTTCTAGCTAGCAGCGCGCGCGCACACACACACACACACACACACACCAAATGCAAACACACACGCATGCCGCTGCGCTGGTGCCACCACACGTGCCTGGGGCCCTGTGTGACCTAGAGCAAAGATGTGGTGAACCAAACACAGTCTGAGGTGTTTCTTTCCCCACAGGCAAAAGGTATGCATTGCACACATAAAGAGAAGAGATGGAAAACCAGGTGCGTGTTACTTTAAGTTCTCCTTTAGCAGCAGTGTGTGTGTTTTTTGCCTTGCCTTAAAAAATTTTGCAGTTTGTGTACCGGGTTGGTTTTACTGCCTTGTGCCATCTAGTTAGGTCTTGTTGGTTTGTGGCTGTTGTTGTGTAGCTAGTCTGTGCTGTTGTTGTGTTTGGTTTGGTACACTTGGCTTTGCAGTTCTTCCTGCGGTTGTTTCTTGGTTCCCAGTTGGCTGGCTTCTTAGTTGTGTCACTATGTGTGTGTGTGTGTGTGTGTGTGTGTGGCATGCTAGGGGCACAAAAGTGGGGCGGGTGGTAGGCACCCAGGGGTGCCTACCACCCACCAAACCCCAATGCAAACAAAGACCTGTGAATATTGGTGATTTGTTGAAGTATTTTTCATTTTTTCATTCCTCCCATAGAGAATAATGGGGGTTTGAGGCATTTCTATCCCCCCCCCCATTGGGCGGTGCCAGGGCACTGCATTGTGGGTCTGGGGCATGGCAGGGCTGGCCTCAACTCCCCCCAGGCACCCCCAAGTTGATAGGAATTATTATTTATTTATGCTTTTTTAAAGATTATTTTTTGCCTCCATGGGAAAACATTGATTGACCTTTCACCTACTGACTTGTATTCCTCTGAGTTTGGGTAACATTAATTAAGGTCATAGTACAGTGTGTTCTTCTCAATGAAAGACTCACCAATGCTTTCTGAATGGAAAGGCTCAAGCAATGGTTTCTTATGGAGCCAAAAATTAATTCTTTTAAAAATTCCTGATTAATCAAAAATAAATCCTATTAATTTGAGGGTGCCTTGATGGGGTGGAGGCTGGCCCTGATGTGCTCCCAGACCCACTTTGGGGTGCTCTGTCACTCCCCAAAGGTGGGGAATGTGGCATCCTCAAATCCCCATTATTCCCTATGGGAGGAATACAAAAAACGGGAAAAAAAAATCAGAAAATCATTAATAATTACAGGAGTGTCTGATTGCTTTAGTATTCAGTGAGTGGTGGGCACCCCTGGGTGCCCACTACCCACCCCAGTTTTTTTCTGCCCCTATGTACTCCACATAGGGGATAATGGGCAATAATTTTAAAAAATTCATTAAATATCGTAGGAGTGTCTGATTTCTTTGTGGTTTTGGTGGTAGTTGGCACCCATGGGTGTCTACCACCCAACCCAATTTGGGAGGCTCAAATTGGTTCAAATCAGTTCAAATGGGTTCACACCAGTTTGAGTTTGGTTCAAATTTGAACTGAACCAAAGGGGGGGGGGTTGAGCAAAACCAAAAGTGAACATCCCTACCCCAGTTTGAACCCAGTTTGAATTTGAATGAAACTGGGCAAACCGGTTTTGTGCACATACCTATACAGAATATGTTTACCATTGCCTCATCCCACGCAGTGTGAGATGATGCCGATCAGCATGTTCCTGTATCGCTGCTGCCCAATGTAGGTATTTCCTATATTCTGGGGAACATACCAGCGGGGATTCAAAACAACAACCTCTTGCTCGCTAGGCACATATTATACTTTAATTATTTCTACCTTAATTAAATAGATACATCCTTAAGTGCATGAATTGAATCTGAAGATCTGTACAGAACTGGGACTATCTAAAAAATATCAATAAATACAAAACTTGAATATTGATTTATATTAATACATTCATAATCCCATATGAAAATATGTAATTGAAAAATTAATCATTCCCTATTGTCATAAACCCTAAATTATTCATCGTAGGCATAAATTAATCATTCATCATAGCCATAAAGCAAGAGACATAAAATACATGCATGAGCAGATTGATTATATCACTTTTGAATAATTAGCTAAATTTAGCAGGTATTAGAAAAAAATTGTACTAACTTGCAAGCTACATCTTCTACAGTACATGTGCACCTGAGCTCCCAAACAGAACCTGCACATGTGCAAGTTATATGTGCCTGTCACCACACAAACTGTACCCTATATTTCTTCAAGGCACCAGTCACATACCATGAACAGTTTGTACTTAGCCCTCTTCAGACATTATAACTTCACCATGCTGTAGTTGTGTACAGTGGGGTGAAGTGAGAGGAAGTCCCACGTTCACCACGTTACTCATGCGTGTGCCCCACTGCTCATAGTTCTGATGGGGCCCATCTGAAGAGGACAGAACCTTCTCCATGATGGCGGGCATTCCCGTGACTGTGAGACCAGATTGATCCAGTCTCACAATAATGGGAGCACCTACAATCATGGGGAGGCCTCTGCCCTCTTCAGCCCTGTCATAACAAGTGTGTGCATGGTGCAGCAGGGGTGACACTTTCTCTCCCTTTGCCCCACTGTACATGACTCCAAATTATCTTATATAAGCTGCATTCAAAAAGTGAGGTAAATAGAGGTAAGTCAAGGGGTGGGGCAGCAAGCAAAATCACATTGATTAGAATTCATGCATTCATTGTACATGCTATCAGAGGCACTCTCACCCCTGGAATTCAGGGATGAAGTCCAGGGCCTCCACAGTCCCTGAGGGCCCCCAAATCCTCTTTAGTCTGTCCCTGGTGGGTTGGTTGCCCAGAAGAGCATAATTATGCTTCATTTGTAGGGGATGGGGGCCTCCAAAGGCCTGTAGGTCCAGGCTCCAAATTACCTAGGTGCACCTCTGCATGCTAGGTCATCTGCACAGAGCTATTAATTTATTTCTTAGCATCGTATATAAAGAACAAGGCTGGTTACTGTTGCTGCTGTATCATCATTGTCATTGTTGTTGTTGTTATTCCAGACAAATGCAGCACTGGTGCTCAATGCTGTACTAGTGTTATGGGGAAGAAGTAATTCTCCTTGATCTCCCCTTTTCTCTGAAGCTCATTGTGCTTCCTGAAAATATGTCCCTGAGGGACACAGCCTTCAGGAGAACAGGGAGATTAACAAAAATCACCTCTCTTCCATAGCACCAGTGCAGCTTTCATAGCACCCATGCTGCATAAGTCTGGATATCATTTATTATTATTACTATTATTATTACTCATATGAACCTGCAACAGAATGCTGCAGTATATCCCTGGAGTGCATGTGTTATTTGAGCACGTAGTTGTGCATGGTGAAAAAATAGCAGGAAAGACAGGAGTCCCTACTCTAACTTGGGTCTTACTTCCTATACAAATCTTTTTTGTTTTTGTTTTCGGGGTGGGGGGCGGGGGGCTACTTGTGCTGAGCCCTAGCTTATTTTCATTCAGCCCTAAAGTATCAAGAATTAAAGGCTGTTGAGGTGTCAGTTTAATGTTTCTGTCAGTATTGGCTGAGGTTGTGGGGTAGGAAAGAGATTGTGGAATAGGTATATCTCATGATGGATGTTGTTACTTTACTGCACACATGCAGCCAAAGCAACATGCATGCAGCAGTGGCTGCATTCCTGTCTCAGGAGCACAGGTGTTTATGCATGAAGGGATTTTTTCTGATTTCCCCTTCACTGATCACTCTGTGCAACTCACAAATATATCCCTGAGGGCTATGTAACCCTCTGGGATAGCACTTCTGGGGGAACAGGAAAATGGCCAGAAACCACTTCCCTGCATGCATGTGCCCATGCCGCTGAAGCAGGCATGCAGTTGCTCCATGCATGCTTCTTTTGGCTGCATCTGCAAAGTGCTTGTTGGCCCTTGCATTTAGAAAAGCATTTAGCTTGTCAGGGAGAAGACTGAAACAACAGCTTCCTGACAACTTCCTGGCAACTATGGTAGCTTTCTACATGAAGGGAACTGAGTGCCCATATAGAGTTTGAAATGATAACACCCAGACAAGGTTTATCACTTCAGTAGGATCTAAAATTTGCCAATAGTTAATTGAATCTAGAAAAACCTCAAACTTCAGCTATGGCATTCCATTTAAGCCCTGAGTATGAGCAAAGCCCACCAAGCATCAACCTGACCCCAAAACAGTCTTCTTGGGGTACAATCTTGTGCCAACTTTTAATATAATTTGCCCCTGTTGCAAAATATTTTTACATCTGATTGAAATTTAGAGGCATATAGATTGAAAGAGATCTGAATTAGAAAAGATGTCCCAGGTGAACAATGTGCAAAGAAAATGCACTTCTGAGCTATAAATCACTTTAATATAGGGAAGTCAAGCATGCAGAGAAAGGAGTATGATCTACCAATGTACATGATAGAAGGAAAACCTTGCATGAGACAGTAATAATCCCCATGCCCTATTATAGCAATAATCAGTTACAGTGAGAATAAAAGTCAAATAATACATAATACAATACGTGTTTTTGACAGAGATATTTCCTTACTCTGGCAAAAGAAACCCCAACAACCCCCAAACTCTCCTTAGAGTAATTAAAAAGATAGAGATTTTTTTCCTAAGGCTCATTCATACATACCGACTGCCTCCTTGCAATGTAAAGTAGTTGCAAATCCAGTTCACATAAGCCGTTAAATCCAGTTTTGCATCACTGGAGGCAACATAATGCAGTCAGAATATATCACTCTAAGCATGTTCCCAAATATCAGTTCTTTCACCTGCGTATCTAGATAGTCTTCCCTATAAAGAAAGAATAAAAGATTTGTGCCTGACAAGACAGACTATAAACATCTACCCTGCTGATATATCCTTTAGAATAGGGGTTACCAACCTGAGAAATTCTAGATGTTGCTGAACTACAACTCCCATCATCCCCAGCCACAAAATCATAGCTGGGGATGATGGGAGTTGCAATTCAGTAACATCTGGAGTAGCATAGGTTGGGAACCCCTGCTTTAAAAGACCAGTGCAATTCTTTTATGGGCAGATTTGCACCAAAACAGATTTGGTGGCAGAATGCTGTGGTCCAGGCCTGCTCAACTTTGGCTTCCCAGCTGTTTTTGGATTACAACTCCCATAATCCCCAGCCACAGTAGTCAATAGTGAGGGATTATGGGAGTTGTAGGCCCATATCTGCAGGAGGGCCAAAGTTGTGCAGCCTTGCTCTGGTCTGCCCTGGTAGGTTCCACAAACAACCAGAGAGGAGACTAACTGGAATCCAGCTTCAGATCCATTGGGTTCTAGAAGTGCCTGGCAAAATAAGTCTCTTGAACTAACATGAACTAATGATGAAACTGATCTATGCAGGTGCATGAGTATTCCACACATGCATTGCAAGGCCCGGTGACCAGATAAACTCTGTTTTGGAATTCCAAATGGCAATTCCAGACTGTGAAACTGATTCCAGAATGTTTAGCAGAATCTCAATGGGAAATCTGGTTATATCAGACTCTCCGCCCCCACCCCCACCCCAAGCCATTTTTAAAAGATCCCTTTTTATTTATAAATACAAATACAGAAATATTGTGAATACCTAATTAAAAAAACGTTACAATTATCTAAATTTAAGCAAAGCAATTAAAAAGTAGAATCAAAAGAAAAAAAGAAATTGTAAAACAGAGGGAGGGGGGAACAAGCTATATAAATTCTCTAAGGCATACCCATGGCTAATCCTGTGTGTGGCAGCTCTCGTGAGAGTTCGCAAGCAGAAGCACCATGGTGATTGGGCAGTGGAGATTCCATATGCAGAGAGGGAGGAGGAGACTGTGAGAGCAGTAGCACCATGGTGATTGGGCAGTAGGGATTCCCAATGCAGATAGGGAGGAGGAGCCTCTGATGGTTAAGGACAGTTGGAATGCAAATGTTACTGGTCGGAAGATGTTCTTGATTGTAGAGGAGAGGAATGAAGAGAGAGAGAGAGAGAGAGAGAGAGAGAGAGAGAGAGAGAGAGAGAGAGAGGGCAGGGGTCTGTGAACAGAAGGGTCATGAGGGATGAAAGAGCCCCTTCAGGAGAAAGAGGTGGCTGTTGTGTGTGAATTAGATGAGGAAACAAGATGAACAAGATCTATTAACTTAGGAAGGGAGGAAAAAAGAGAAAGGGAGGGAGGGAGGAGGAAAAGAAAGATGGGGAAGAGCAAGTGGAGGAGAGAGAAAGAGAGAGAGAAAAAGGGAGGGAAGCGAGAAAGAAGGAAGGGCGAGGGATGGGCCCGAGCCTGTCAGCGGCCTGAGGGGAACAAGCGGCCATGGCAGCACCTATTGGCAGCAAGGAAGGGCCCAGTCAACCACTGCTGCTGTTTGGGACTACCAAGGCCATTGGTGGAGGGAGGCAGGCAGACTAGGGAGAGGCCTGGACCTGTCAGTAGCCTGAGGGGAACAAGCAGCCATGGAGGTGGTGGCAGCAAAGAAGGGCCCGGTCAACCACTGCTGCTGCTCCTGTGGGGAGGAGCAGGAATGGGGCTTGGGTGAGGGTGGGGAGGTCTCTGGGGATAGGGGGCTGCAGCTTGACCAACAGGCACCAGCAATGCTGCAGCCACGACCAAGAGGAGTGAGGGGGAAGAAGTAAAGGGATGGTGAAGTGACCAAGAAGGGTGAGGGGGATGGAAGCAACAGGATGGAACAGGAGGAGCAGGAGTGCAGCTCAGGTGAAGGTGGAGAGATGGCGGGGGTGAGGGGAGCAATCAAGTACTAGCACACAGATGCTCTGCACAGGTTAAGCTAGTTTAAATTACTTCTTTAGTTTTATGTTAAATCAAGAAGGCAAGGAGAGAAAGACAGAGGAGGACCATGGCATACATTATTTTATACTGAGACAATAGTTTTACATTGCAACAGACTTGTCTTAAATAACATGAGTGGTTGTGCATTAATTTTAACATTCCAGTAATGAGCAAGTTGTTCTAGTAAGAACTAATCAGCCTACTTTCCTTTCACTGTCTCTACATCTGGACTAAATTTGGTGCAAATCGAGGTCTACAAGTTAGATCTCTTGCAACTCAAATGTTCATGTGTCCGCCATCTTGGATCAGGGTGGACATCGTCAGTACAAACTTTACCATTAAGTTGTCCCTGTGTGTCATTCACTACAGCTGTTCCAAATTTGATTCAAATTGTTTAGACAGTCCTCAAGTTAGTGCACTTGTGCCTCATATGTTCATGTGTCCACCATCTTGGATCGGGGTGGGTGACATCATCACAAACTACACCATTGGGGCATCACTATGTGTCCATTCAGCTGTAACAAATGTTTAGACTGTTCAAATTGGCTAGACTGTCCACAAGCTAGTGCACTTGCGCCTCCAAAATTTATGCATCCACCATCTTGAATTCAGGTGGATGACATTGTCACAATCTTCACCATCGAGGTGTCCCTATGTGTCCCAACAGCTGCAGCAAATTTGGTTCAAACTGATTAAGTTGTTCACAAGTTAGCCCACTTGCACCTAAAAGTTTGTGTCTGCCATTTTGAATCTGCATGGATGATATCATCACAAGCTATGCCACTGAGGTGTCCATGTGTGTCACTCACTGCAACTGTACCCAATTTGGTTCAAATAAGAACATAAGAACAGCCCTGCTGGATCAGGCCCAAGGCCCATCCAGTCCAACATCCTGTTTCTCACAGTGGCCCACCAGATGCTGCTGGAAGCCACAGGCAGGATTTGAGGGCGTGCCCTCTCTCCTGCCATTACTCCATAGTTTAGGCACTCCACAAATTAGCCCACTTGCACCTGTCATCTTGAATTGGAAAGTCATCTTGAATTGGAAAGAATGGGATCATCACACACCATGCCATTTGGGCATCCCTATTTGTCCCTACAGCTGCAGCAAATATAGTTCAAATCAGTTAGGCAGTTCACAAGTTAGCCCACTTGCACCTCAAAAGATTATGTGTCCACCATCTTGGAGTGGAGTGGATGACATCATCACAAATTATGCCATTGAGGTTTCCCTATGTGTCACTCACTGCAACTGTACCTAATTTGGTTTAAATTGGTTAAATAGTCGACAAATTAGCCCACTTGTGCCTCAGATGTTCAAGTGGACTCCATCTTGAACTGGAGTGGATGACATCATCATACACCACACCCATTGGGCATCCCGATGTATCGCTACACCTGTAGCAAATTTAGCCCACTTGTGCCTCAAAAGTTCATGCATCCGCCATCTTGGATCGGGTTGGATGACATCATCAGACTATGCTGTTGAGGTGTCCCCATGTGTCCCTACAACTGTACCCGATTTAGTACATATGGTCCAGGCGTTGTGAAGTTGATAGCGGGACACACCTGGACGCACACACACAATGTCAGGTGATCTCATATGCCTACTGGAAAGTAGGCTAATAAAAAGTGACCAGTTTTGAATAAATCTATCTTTCCTCTCTTGCCCGAATACAATTAGTTTATTCAAGCAAACTAACCAAATCTCATATTAGCATTAATTACTCTTGTCAAGTTGGGTTATTTCAAACTGGGTGGGTTCAGACGACCTGCTGGAAATAAGTAGGAGGGAAGCAATAGTTCCTGGCAAGCACAAACTCTGCTGCTCACTGCACTGATACTTCTCTTGCTTTCCATTTCATGCTAACCCAGAAGTGTTAGGTGAAGAATGTTGTGTCTCCTCTGCCACTTGACATTCTCTACCCAACTTCAACTGGTTACAGATGTCAGGCAAATAAATGCTGTGTGGCAGAGGAGACACAACATTCTTCGCTCTACATTTCTGGGTTCACACAATATGGAAAGCATCAAATGTACTGCTGAGTGGCGGGAGTGCACACTCACCAGGAAATGCTGCTTTCCTCCCAATTACTTGCAGTGGGTCGTCTGTACCCACCCATTAATTTTAATCTGACTTTGTCCTGCCTCTTAGAAGGAAGAAGAACAATCTGTTAAAGTAAATTAATTTTGAATGTTTTGGTCAAAACGGTCATGCTCCACTCTTCTGTTCAGAATATTTTAAACTGGTAATGTGATTCTGTGCCCATTTCTAAGAGCTATTACCTTGGTGCAGTGAGTGACACCAAGCTTTTAGAGAGATTTATTTTCCCATTTATGCTGGTGGTATCATGCTTATTTATGACATTAGAGGAGCCAAGTAACTGCATGCATTAGGAAGAGTAAATATAAGGTTCTTCTTTTCAGTCACTTTGTGGACATACCATGCTTGCTTTCTAGTCAGATGTTTGGTAGATCTGGAGCATTATCAATTGATCTCATAATCCCAAGAATATATTCATAACATAATAAAAGAAAAGGAGTTAAATCAAATTTCTTTGTGGATTAATTTTTTAAAGGTCACTTCATTAAAATGAATTTTGCTTTCTTCTCTTATTGGGTGGCCTTGAGAGAAAGGGGTTCATTGGAACAAATTCATCACTATAGAACAGTTATATAAATCACAAACAGGATTGGCATGGATTGAAAATAATCAATCGAGAAAGATAATACATGTGAATAAAATTTACTAATACATTTAGCAATTGCAAGGCTTCAGCTTTTGCCAGAATGACTGGCACCAAGCAAGCCCTTGGTGAATAAAGAAGGCTTAACTGCAGTCCTGAAAGCCCCAAACTCATGCTCTTCTATGCCATCATGGCTTTAGGACACCATCATGGAATCATTTTGTTCTGCGTGGTGCCCAGAATCTTCAGTTGTTTTTCTATAAATCAGTGAGAGGTCCTCATGAGGAGTAAAACAAATGGGTTCAAGAGGCCATAAAAGCAATCATGTGTACTTTGCTTTTCCTCCAAAGAAGCCTCAAAATATGAGCCGACATTTTGTGCAGTGGAAAACCAGTGTTAGGTACCAGCCAGAGCTGCTGCATAATATGTGGCAAGTTGCCTGGATGGTGTTGCACAACAACTCAAAACAGCCTCTGCACAGTTGCACAGTGCTACTTTCATTGGTTTAAGTAATTGCACAACTGCCTTGATGTGTAATGTCATCATCAGGACTGCCCACCACATGAGCAGCAGCCCTAGTGGCATCTTTCAGAAGATTCTTTGCTGTTACAAATCTTAGAATCTTTCCTAAAAATGGCCTAAAATATTTGATAGATGAAGCAGAAAGTCCAATTGGTAAAAATGGGACTAAACAAAAAAGAATGAACTAAAACAAATGAGAATTCATTGCTTTATATCCAAATTCTGTTGCTTGAACCAGCCTTTTCACTTTATGAGAAGGCCAGTCCTGAGTCTTCCTCTTCTACCTAATATCCTAGCGGAAAAAGACATCACCGTTAGCTGCATATTTATATGTATGATGCCTACCTTGCTGGTCTTGCAGGGAGGAGAGCTAGTCTAGCGGAGAGAGCTGTCTAGGGAGAAGAGCTGGTCTTGTGGTAGCAAGCATGACTTGTCCCCTTAGCTAAGCAGGGTCTGCCCTGGTTGCATATGAATGGGAGACTTGATGTGTGAGCACTGTAAGATATTCCCCTTAGGGGATGGAGCCACTCTGGGAAGAGCATCTAGGTTCCAAGTTCTTTCCGTGGCATTTCCAAGATAGGGCTGAGAAAGATTCCTGCCTGCAACCTTGGAGAAGCTGCTGCCAGTCTGTGTAGACAATACTGAGCTTGAAGGACCAATGGTCTGACTCAGTATATGGCAACTTCCTATGTTCCTATGCTAGATTAATCAGGGACTCCAGACAATATGGTTGTCTTGGATGCTTTCCAATTCAAAGTTTCTTGATAAAAAATACTAGAAAATAAAATAAAAATTCCTGCAAACCTTAGGGACATATTTTCAGGAGGCATAGGTGGCTGCACAGGGAAAAGAATATTGTCAAAGATCACCTGTCCCTATATACACTGAAGCATTCCCCATGCGTACAGCTCTTAGTATGGATGCAGCCATAGTGTTCAATAGAAATGTATTATATTTTTCATAAATGGAGAAATACAAAATAGAATAAGATGAAGAAAAGACTTGTGGAACAAACAGTTTGAGAATAATCATAATATTATCCTCTTATTCAATTATAATATTTAGCATTTAGCGAACTTAACTAAGCAAGAAAGTTGTCAGTCCTACTTTATTGCTTCCAGCTTAGGGCTGCTCTTTATGTTATGCTATCAATATGGAGACTGACAGAAATAGCTCCATCTCCTTCTGCTAGAGGAGTACAATATAGCTTGGTTTACTGTGTGGATTATCTTCAAGCATGTGGAGAGTCTTCATGCCATCACCAGTGGCTGTCAAGAATGTGTCCACTTCTTGTGCATATTCCACACGGCAAGGCATGCTAGACATTATACTCACTGCATTGAGTAACCACCACTGTTTCCTGTAACTGGGAATCTCGGACATTGACCACAACTCCCAGCATCCCCAAATGCTCTGGCTGCAGGTGCTGGGAGTTATAAATAACATCTGGGATTCCCTGTTAGAGGGAACAGAGGTTACCACCATGCTGAAATAATTCAGCCAAGTTCTAAGTGGCTGGTTGGCTTGTAGTCCTTTCCCTTATACCTCAATGCCCTGAGGGGGTGGGAATGTAGTTTCCCTCAATCATCCATCTCAGAGTTCTTCCCATGTCCAGTTCCATTTGTGCCTCTTATCCAGGGCTGCTCAACTTTGGCCCTCCTGCAGATGTTGACCTACAACTCCCAAGATTCCTGGCTGTTGGCCACATTTGCTGGGGATTGTGGGAGTTGTAGTCCAAAAATAGCTGGGTGGCCTAAGTTGAGCAGGCCTGCTCTAATCTAATTAACTGCTTTTCGCAGCAAACACAGAGGGATGAACAAAAAGGGCCAAGCCCCTGAAGACCTCCTAGAATATCTCTAAAAGACCAGTGGAAACCCTGTTCATGGGATGGCTAGTTCCATAAGTGCAAGGAAATGAGCTAGTCTCCATTGATGGATTGGAGCAGCATCAATAGGAAGTGCAGACATCAGCAAAGGCTGGCTCCTTCTCCATTTGTTTTAGATGGATCCTTCCATTGGAGCAGTCCTAATTATAATTAACATGATCACATAGTTTTATTCCCTTTTTTGATGAAGTTCACCACATGAATGACACTGAAACATCTATAAAAATATAACAAATTAGATGTGTCAAGCTGAATGATAATGGTCTATATGTGGGAGAGATTGCAAGACAAGTTGTATTACCTGACTAATCTGTGTCTTGGATGTGCAATTGTGCACAACCAGTAAAAGTGCCTTAGCCCCCAAAGATTTAACTACCATGAAATGAGTGATGTAAATCTGGCCATATAACATTTGTGCAAATAGTTATGCTTGCAGCCAGATATCTCCTGCAAGTCTATATTAGGATTTTTAGGAAATAACTCTCAGTTCTTTCCAAGGTGAGATTTTTTTAAAAGTATGCTATTGAAATGAACAACTATAAAATGTAAAGCGTACGTTTTGTTCCTGAAATATATAATTAATCTCTGAAAAATAAGTGTGGATGTCAAAATAGATGTGTCTGGCCATGGCAATGTCCAGCAATTTGTCCTATCTATCTATCTATCTATCTATCTATCTATCTATCTATCTATCTATATTTATTATTTAGTGCGTCTCTGTACTGCCCCATATGCAACTCTCTAGCGGTTCACAATCTAAAACCCAACAATTAAAACATTAACACATTTAAAACAATTAAAAATATAGATAAAAATTCTAAAACTTTAAACTTTAAAACTATCAATTAAAAGCCTGATTAAACAGATATGCTTTCAGATCTTTCTTTAAAACATCCAGAGAAGGAGAGGCTCTTATTTTGTTAGAAAGCCCATGCAAAAGTCTTGCGGCAACTATAGAAAAGGCCCAGTTTGGGGATGCTACAAACTGAGCCAGTGGTGACCATGACTAGACTTTCTCTGATGATCTCAATAGGCGGCAAGTTTCATGAAGAAGAAGGTGTTCTCTTAAATACCTTGGACACAAGCTGTTCAGGGACTTCCAGCAGCCACCTACCTGTCATGCAACGAGTTGTTCTATTCACACAATCAGTTTTCCATAGAAAGTTAGATACAGGGTGGCCTCACATGATTACCAGCAACCCGCATGCCTAGGGTTCAAGTATGGACTCACTTTTCCTGTTGTTCTGTTCGTCTCCCCCCCCCCCCTTTTCAAAAAGCAGCAAAAGTTGGGAAATTAGCAACTTCCTCTGGGAGGAGATGATGTGCCTGAGTGGTGGTTGCTGTTGTTACCCCCACCTGGTAAGTTCATGGGGAAACCAGAGGAGCAGAGGAAAGGAGGAATTGTCTCCTGGCACATGTTGCATGCGGGTGAAAAGGGAAAGTGCTCGGCTGGGGTTTAGGAGGGGGAAATTGCTGTTGGCATGCCAGTCACCATGGGAAGGTGGTGGTGCTTGTAGACCATCTCAGATGCCATTTCGCTTAGGCCAAGCCTGCTTAAAGGAAGTGATGATCTGTGTTCTTTTCACTGGTAGCTGATGGAGAGGGGACAGAGAGGGTCATGCTCAAACAGACAAAAACCCCTAACAGGAAGTTTTAATGACATAGTTAGGTAGGAACATAGGAAACTGCCATATACTGAGCCGGACCATTGGTCTATCTAGCTCAGTATAGTCTTCACAGACTGGCAGTGGCTTCTCCAAGGTTGCAGGCAGGAATCTCTCTCAGCCCTATCTTGGAGAAGCCAGAGAGGGAACTTGAAACCTTCTGCTCTTCCCAGAGCGGCTTCATCCCCTGAGGGGAATATCTTGCAGTGCTCACACATCAAGTCTCCCATTCATATGCAACCAGGGCAGACCCTGCTTAGCTATGGGGACAAGTCATGTTTGCTACCACAAGACCAGCTCTCCTCTCCAAATAGTTCCTTTTTTGTATCCTGTTGTCCCACTAGAGTTGCCCCTAGCAGCAACCTCGGGAATCACAGTTACACTGTCATAATGTTTTCCTCCATTTTGATTGCGGGGTGGGGGTGGGGTGGGGAGATCCAGCAATTCAAATAGTGTAGTACAGTGTCTTTATTATCAGTAGATAATTCCATTCACCTGAGATATTTTACCATTTACATCAAATTTATGTCATGTAATTAAGTGTTTAACCAGGTTCTCCAATGCATCAAGGCCAACTGTTTTTATCATTAGTGATTGTATGTTATTTAACTGGGAAAATAAACTGTTCCTTTTGTTTTAACATTACAGGAACATTTATTACCTTATTTCCTTTGTGTGTTGTTCCACTTCAAAGTTTTTTGTGGTGTTTATTTTTTAAAACCCACATACTGCAGCCCCTTTGGATTTTTTTTTTTAATGAGTTGACCTCCTTGTAGTATCCAAGTATTTTTAAAATGAGTTCATTGAAATTCAGCCCAAAAAGGAATGTAATTTACTGTTGGTTGATAATAAGAGATCATCTGGCTTCAGCTAGACTTGTGTGGCTGCGTTTAATAAAACATTTGATGCAATCTTGATTAGACCACACAAAGCTTGGTATTTGGGAAACATCGAGTGTGATTTGGGCTTTTATCTCATCCTAACCCTGCGTCCCTTGTGCTGAATGAAATAATCAGTTTAAATGTATGTACTCTAATGATGTGTTTGTCATGAAAACAGAGTCCACAATCCCTTCATCAACGTGACAAGGAAGAACAATTGATTTAATTCACGGCTCGTTGCTAAATATTACTGTGGTGTGGGGATGCTTTTGAAGAGTCCTGATAATTTTGCAGAGCTGTTTTGTGCATAATTGGTACAGACTATGGGTGATAAGCTGGGCATTACCCTTGGTAGTTTTTCCATGCTCTTTGTTTTGTGTTTTGAAAAGAATATCTTATTGACTTCAGATGCCTGGGTAAAGCCTATGATGCTGGAAAGGGAAGGTCAGATCCAACAAGCATGTGTTGGCCATCTGAGTCAAGGACCATTTCCAAAACCCATATTTACCTGAATAGAAGATGACTCTGAATTTAAGATGGCCCCTTAAAAATACAGGTTAAATATAGATTATACCTGTAATTCAGTTCAGTTCAGTTTATTTATGGTTGCTGACCATACTTGTACAGTATTTACACAAAAGGAAGAGGATTCTGAATTTAAGATGACCTCCCAATTTCTAATGTCAAAGAACTTATTTGATCAGGGAAATAGGGTGTGTGTGTGTGTGTGTGTGTGTGTGTGTGTGTGTGTGTGTGTGTGAAAAATTATTGTTGATTAGCAAACAAAAATATAGTGCAAGACCTTCTGACATCTTCGGTGGCTCTGATGTTATATTCAAATAAATATGTTAAATGAAATGAAATGAAAATGAAAGGTACAGTAGCTGCAGCAATAATTATAGAATGTCCATGACAGAGTGTTCAGCAGTCTAGCACAGGCTTTTGTTGAAATGTCATATCCTGTCTCGAAGTTGAGGCCTCCTGGGACTAGTGTCCCATGTGCATAGATCCAAAAGTTATCTCTTGCTAGGGTTAGATCCATGGCGATCCATGGCCACTGACAGCTCCTCTGCCATGTGGTTGGTTCCCAGTTGCACCGCAAATGTTCATGCACCCATCATCTTGAATCGGGGTGGATGAAATCATTGCACAAATCATTTTTTGTTATTCGATTTGAGCTCTAATAGAATTGCAAAAACTCAAATTGTTTCATTCAAAACAGCCCACTTGGCCAGGTGGCTTGATGAAACAATCTCAAATCACTTGAATTGATTCGAGTGATTCAGCTGCCATTTTGAGGCCTGTTTCCTCCCCGTGGAAAACAGGCCTCAAAATGGTGCCATTTTCCTTGAGAGAGCTGGTCTACCAATTGAGATCGGTGGGTAGACCAGCCCTCCACTCTGGCCTTAGCACGTCAGCTTGCCTCGGAGAACTGGTCTACTGGGATGGACTCATCTTCTGAGGCAGGCAGACATGCAAAGTCTGGAGAGGAGGGCTGCTCTGCCTGCCGATCCCTGTTGGTAGATCAACTCTCCTTGGAAAAACAGTAGAGCCTGTCTACCGATTGGGATCGAAGGGTAGACCAGCTCTCTGCTCTGAACTTAGCATGTCAACCTGCCTTGGAGGACTGGTTCACCTACCTCTAGTGGGGATGTCTCACCTGGCCGCAGCCCCAGAAGGGCCAGGTGCATCCCACACGACCAGGTTCAGAGTGTGCACCACATAATGGATGGACACAAACTGACCCTGGTTGACTGCCTATTTATGTTTGGAGCATTATCAGTGACCATGAACCCCTGGCAAAGGTTTGGATGCACAGACAGCCATCCCTCCACATGGTGATCCATGACCACTGACAGCTCCTCTGCCATGTGATTGATTCCCACTTGCACCTCAAATGTTCATGCGCCCATCATCTTGAATCAGGATGGATAAAATAATGTGTCCTTACAACTCTATGTGTCCTTACAACTGTAGCAAATTTGGTTCAGATCAGTTGGGCGGTTCACAGGTTAGCTCACTTGTGCCTCAAATGTTCATGCATCTACCATCTTGAACTGGGGTGGATGGCATCATTACAAACTACACCACTGAGGTATCCCTATGTGTCACTCACTATAACTGTACCAAATTTGATTCAAATCATTTAGATGGTCCACAAGTTAGCCCACTTGTGCCTCAAACATTTACACTTCTATCATCTTGAAGTGGGATGGATAACATCATCACGAACTATGCCATTGAGATGTCCTTATGTGTCCCTACATTTGTAGCAAATTTGGTTCAAAACAGGCAGTTCTCAAGATTGCCCACTTGCGCCTCAAATGTACACATGGCATCTTGAATTGGGGTGGATGACAACATCACAAACTGTCGTTGAGGTGTTCCTATGTGTCACTCCCTACAACTGTACCAAGTTTGGTTCAAGTTGGCCTGCTTGCACCTCAAACATTCATGCATCCACCAGCTTGAACTGGGGTGGCTGACAGCATTACAAACTACACCATTGAGGTGCCCCTATGTGTCCCTACAACTGTAGCAAATATGGCTCAGATCAGTTCAGCAGTTCACAAGTTAGCCCACTTGCACCTCAAACATTCATGTGTCTGCCATCTTGTACTGGGGTGGATGACATCATCACAAACTATGCCATTAATGTGTCCCTATGTGTCCCTACAACTGTTCCCAATTTGGTTCATATTGGTCCAGGCATTGAGAAGCTGGTAGTGGAGGACACACATGCACACACGGACACACACACACACAGAATGCCAGGTGATTTCATACACTTACTTTCCTTAAGGAGTTTAAATGTCTCTAATAAAAATGCAGTCCAATCTAGGCCGGCCGGCACATAGTAGCAGTAGTAGCAGCAGCAGCAGCAGCAGCAGCAAAAAGGCGCAGCTTGGGGCTGCAAAAGAAAAAACAAACAGTCATCACCACAGTTATTAAAACCACTGGGGGATGTCTACAAGCAATAAGGGGGGGGACACCACACAAGGAAAACAATTCAAAGCAGCACCCAATTATAGCCACTCAGGCTGCTGGTATAATTTTAAAAATGGGGGTGGGGGTAACCCACACATCACCCCAATTATTAAAGCCACTGGGGGCTGGATACAAACAACAAGAAGAAGAAATTCAAAAAGCAGCATCCAGTTAAAACCACTGGGGCTGCTGGTACAGTTAAAAATAAATTGTGGGGGCGGCGGGGGAGGAAGGCAGTTGTTGGCACTTCAGGAGGGGGGGGAAACCCAGAGAGAGAGATAAGCAGGCACTTTCTCTGGGCCAGGCAGGCCCCAGGCCAGCACTGTGCTCTCCTCTGCTGCTGTACTTCAGCAGTCTCTGCAGTATCCCTTCCTCTCTCCTGATGTATCCCTCCTCTTCAAGAGGCACTGGCACACTGCAAGGGCTATCTGCTCCCAGGCCCTTAGAAACATTTTGAAATTCCTTCCTTTGGCCTCCCCCCTCCCTGCTCCCTCCCCCCAGCCAATGGTGGCACAGCTGCTCCTGCCTACACTTGATTGGAATGATAACAAGCCAACCAAGAAGCAAGGAGATCTCAAGTGAATCAAAAGCCAGAACCAGAAAACCAACCAGCAAGGGAGAATGGGATTCAAAATGGTGTTCAAATCACTTGAATCGATTTGAGCTCGAATTGGGGTCATTTCAATTTGAGCTCAAAACAGGCCCTTTATTTCACGGGGGTTTCAATTCAAGTTTGAATAACTTGGAACAGCCTGTTTCAAACTTGAATCAATTTGAATTGAATCAATTTGCACATCTCTATTCTGCAGCTATTTAAAAATCTGCATATGGAAAGCCAATCACATATTTAACATATTCTATAGTTTGACCCAAAGCAATCATCATTTCAGATATTCTGTGCTTCCTGGAATTCCAGTACAAATCAACATGAGTGCCCCTTCCTAGATGCATTGCTCTTAGTTCTAATTTACAATTACTTTGAAAATGAATTGCATAAATGAAACAATTTGATAGCCAAAGGTCATTAATTAGATTTATATTCATTAAAGGTAATGGCTTTTAAGTGTTTGAACAGAAAGTATTTTGTTGAGTGCTTGGCAAAAGAAATTAATTGTTAGTTGCATCCAAAGCCTGAGAGAATATATTGTTTGACCTTGATTCCTTCAGTGCAAAAGACATCCCTTTATCGAACAGGCGAGTAATTCTTTGTCTGGACATGAAGAGTTCAAGATATTGCCACATGCTATAACATCTCAAAATCTTCAGCACAACAGTTTTCATCACAAGAAAAAGGCCACTTGTATACTACAAGACCAAGACAATTTTTTAGCTGATAGGAAAAGTTCTATGAGTCTGCTCTGCCTTCATTGTTTGTAACAGCAATGAAATATTATTATTCAGAAATGCTTGTCTATGGAATTCAAATGTCCTTGCTTCCTGGCAACCGCAGGAGATTCACACTGAAAAGTGACATTGTTTGTGACACTGGATATGGCAGCCTAATGAAAGGTTTTGTAAACAGATTTAATATCGGGATTTAGTATGTAAACATGAAGAGCTCTATTGTACCTGTTAAGACAAAGCAAAGGAGAAAGGATGAATGGAGTGGGGCATATTTCCTGAAACGTCTTCTATAAATTTCTACTGTGGGTCCTCACTGACCAGCATAGTGTAGTGGTCAGTGTGTTGGACTAGGACTAGGGAGACCTGAGTTCAAATTCTCACTCAGCCATGGAATTCACCAGTTGACTCTGGGCCAGTCACTTCTCTTTCAGCCTAACCTACCTCACAGCCTAAACTACCTCTCAGCCTAACCTACCTAACAACATAATCATGTTCCTTGCTCTGGGTTCTTTGAATGAAGAGTGCAATATAAATATAAAAACAAAACAACAAAACAACAAACACCTCTGCTCCCCACACAATATCCCATATAGATTATTGGCATATTCTGTTGATATTCTCCCATTGGGAAAATCCAGTCGATATTTCTTTTGGCAGACTATATAGACTTGCCTTATACTGAGCCAGATTATTCGTCTATTCTAGCTCAACATTGTTGCCATTGACTGCCAGCTCTCCAGGCTTCCAATCAGGAACTGTGGCTTGTCCTACTTGGAGATGGTGGGGATGGAACCTTCTGCACGCAAAGCATTCTCTACCACTGAGCAAAGGTTCCTTTGCAGTTGAGAGAATGAACTGCGGCAATCCCAGAATAAATACTAGTTTGGAAGCACCTCTGCAATGTGATCCATTCTGCTGTTTAGCTCACCTCTTCCCAAATACCCAGAGCGCAGAATACCCAAGTTGGGTTTTTAAAGCAAATAAACGTTGTAATAAATGTTGACAGTTTTTAGAAAAGCTGCCATTAAAATAACTCAAAATTGTTCATCAGAATTCATGCCAGATTAGAGAACACTGATTACTAAATCATATTCTGATTACTAAATCATATTCAAATAATTGAACCGCCTTGTGATTATTTTAATGAAAGGCGGTATACAAATTTAACAATTAAAAAATATCCTGGAGCTGCACATTGTATTTAGTATGCTGAATTACCTGCTCTATGTTCACATCTGACTGGATCCAAAAATGGATGGTTAACTTTTACGAGACTAGAAAAACTTTGCAAAAAGAGTGTGTATGACCACTACAAAATAAATGTCATTTACAATTTACATTTACAAATGAATTTCATAAGAACAGCCCTGCTGGATCAGGCTCCAGGCCCATCTACTCCAGGATCCTCTTTCCCACAATGGCCCACCATATGCCTCTAGGAAGCCCACAGGCAAGTGCTGGAAGCCCACAGGCAAGAGCTGTCCTCTCTCCTGCTGTTGTTCCCCTGCAACTGGTACATAGAGGCATCTTGCCTCTGATGTTGGGGGTGGCCTATAGCCAGACTAGTAGCCATTGATAGACCTGTCCTCAATGAATTTGCCTTAGCCCCTTTTAAAGCCCTCCAGGCTGGTGGCCATCACCACATTGTGTGACAGAGAATTCCATAGGTTAATTATGTGCTGTGTGAAAAAGTGGTTCATTGTGTCAATCCTAAACTTCTGGGCAATCACTTTCAATGGATGACTCTGGTTCTAGTGCTAATGAGAGAAGGAGAAAAACCTCTCTCTCTGCATGATTCTATAGACTTTATCATGTCTCTCCTTAGTCATGAGATTTCCTCTCTTTGTGCTCTCTTTAACAAAACAGAAGCAAGCACCCTGTCAACCTGTCTTCTATAGATACTCCAACAATTCATAGTATATATTTCATGGTGAATATTTGTTTAAACTCCTCACCATTCCCACCTCATATTATTGCACTGACAATTTAGCACTTTCTCCTATTATGGCTTCTAAATGGAGTAATTCATTTTTGAACATTTGAAGCTAGAAGGATATCTTATTAGCACATTAACGACTAATGTGTCGTAAATCAAGCAGGTATGGCCATTCCCCAAGGGCCTAGGTGATATATAGTATGCAAATACTGCATCTTGGCTATGTAAAGCATCCTAAAGAAATTACTTCTGCTGATGAAATGGGTGCAAACATATCGCAGTGACACATTTTTGCACATGTAATTTTAATATTAAAGTCTATGGAGCACCTGCCCAGAGGGTCAACAAATGTGCTTGCCACAGGAGAAAGTATCTTTTGATTTCATAACATAAGGTTAGCGCAGTGGTAGGGAAGGTTCATGGGAACTGTGATGTCTCTCTCATCATCACAGGAACATAGGAAGCTGCCTTATACTGAGTCAGACCATTGATCCATCTAGCTCAGTATTGTCTACAATACTAGACTCTACCCTAAGGCAGTTCAAATGACCATAAACTGGGTGGGAGATGAATCCTACGCAGTTTCTCAAGACCTGGGCTGCTCCCATTTTGTTCAAGTTGTGTGTTCAATAAAAACAAGGTAGAAGGCAGGAGTCTGATCATCAAGTCCCAGCTCAGTAGGACTATTTTTCTGCCTACCTCGTTCAAAAGCTGGGGATGGAATGTGGGCAGTTCGTGCTCATCCTATCCTTGACATACAGTCAGGCTCCCTGCCTCCTACCTTGTTTTTATCTATCGCAAAATGGGAGTGTGCCCAGCTCCCAAAACTGGCTAGGACTCATATCCTACCAAGTTTATGGTCATGTGAAAGACCTTTCTGACTGGCAATAGCTGTCCAAGGGTTCAGGCAGGAGCCTTTCCTCGCCTTACCTGGAGATGCCAGGAATTTAAACTGTGACCTTGTGCATGCAAAGCAGTTACTCTACCACTGAGCTATAGCCCGATTCCTAAAGGCTCAAGAGAAAGGGATGGGATTATCAATTCCAATTAATGAAAGATAGGTACATTTGAAGATCATCTTCCAAAACTAGGAACATACAGGAGGACCTCGTTAATCATGGGTCCAGCACTCTCAGTTTCGCATATCTGTGGTCAGGTAATTAGCATCCGAACTTGGTATATGTGTGGGGGGGATGGGAAGGGTTAAACCCACATATCCACAGGTCAAGGGTGACCGGAAATGATGTCAGAGGTCCTTTCTGACTGCCATTTTGTCTTTGGGAGCCATTTTATGGCTCATTTAGTTGGAAAATGGGGCAAAAATGGCAAACTGAGGCCAATTTTTGGCTGATTTCTGACCGCTTTTTGGCCCCCTGAATGCCCTGGATCACTCTGCAGCATGGTAGGGCACTTTGGGGGATGATGGGGGAGCGGAGGGAAAAACCATGGGTTTTGGCCAATTCAGGGCCATTTTCAATGGTCCAGGAACCTACCCCGGCCCCTTCCCATAGACTTAAAGCCCCATTATTCACAGATTCGCTATCCATGGGGGGGGGGTGTGCCACAGAATGGAACCCTGTGAATAACAGGTTCTCCTGTATTAGATACACATTAGCAACTATTACACACTATTTTAAAAAAATGCATACAGTACTTATTAACTAGGTAGAGTGAGTGTGCATACAATGGGATAATAACATACTGCTTTGGAACATTAATGTTGGTACAGACGTCAGTGGACTCTGCTTTAAGCACTTTTCAAGCCATTAGCCATATTCTGTCACCACTGTGAAGAAACATGACTTTGGGGACAGCTAGGTATTACACTAATCTTAACATGAATCTGCAATAGAATCATCATTAGAATATGAGTACTTAGGGAATTAAATGTATTTATTTAGTATATGTACCACATATTTGGTATTATGTACCATGTATTTATTTTATGTACCACATATTTATTTTATGTACCACATATTTATTTTATGTACCACGTATTTATATACCACATATAAATACATGCATTTATTTAATTTATCTACTATGCAGAGATGCTTCTTGGAGCCCTGCTATGTAATATTCCATTTTGTGCTTTCCCCCCTTTATTTCCAGCTTTAAATATATTCTACATTTTTGTATCAAAATGTGAAAACAAGTTGAAGGAAGTTAAAGGAGCTATTCTGCTGTAAAAGCATAATATGTTTCTTGGGCATTAAATGCGAATGCTGGGATTTTAATTCCACTACGTGGTTTCCAGCATCTAGTATAATTAATTTTCTCTTATTGCATTGCTATAGAATCAAATGGAAACTAATGATGTGGAACCCCAAATTGTCAAGACAGAAATGAGCTGCTTCAACGTGGTAGGGAAGCTTTTCTTTCTGACAAAATAGCGGATGACTTGTGTGGTTTTTTACCGTATTAGGGTACTTTGCATGGTCACTTGAATTAGACCACCCAGGGCCTGAAGTTTTAAAGCAAAACAACAGCCTCTTACTCTTCTGTGGGTGCTGTCTTTGCTAGCTTTATAACTGATTAGCAGTCCTTGGAGTTCAGTTTTCTTCCGCTAACTCCTTTTCCAAAAGCTGCAGATTCACCATCTATTTTAGAACTTATTTATTGATATGAGCACGCTGACAGTACAATAAAACTGTAAGGAAAAGCCCATTTACATGAATGACTGTGTTATACAGAGTGAGACTATGTAAATGCTTTGGCTGCATGCTGATGTCTAGCTATGGAGGGCTCCACACCAAAGTAATTGTCTCTCTGCTGAATGCATGCATTCAAGCTATAAAGCCGGCTCGCCAGCTCAATCAATGTCTAACTTTGCAAAATAGATAATTTTTTAAAAGCCATTGTATGAAACCGAATTAATCATAAATTGTGGGGAAATGATGGTTCAAGTGGTATTTTCTTCCCCCAAAATATAGTTTAATGTGTCTAAAATTCCCTGAATTAGCCGTCTCTCTTTTTCTTTAGATATTGATGCAGGCAGTTAAGGCAAAAGAGAGCAAAGACTGATAGAGATGAAACCAATAATCCTTGAGGCTATTATGTATCCTTTCTGTGCATGATCCATAGTTCTGAGGATGTGAAGTTTTAATGGACCCAATAATAGCAGTCCTCCATTACATTATATACCTGCCCTATTTACTAGGGACAGTCCCTAATTTCTGGTACCTGCCCTTGGTAAAATCACTGTCCTGTTTTGGTCCTCCTTTTGCATTTTAGGGAATGCCTCATTAAAATGTTTGTGTGAGTCATGCATGAGAGTGAATGCACACACAAGAAAGTGAATGCACACACATGAACACTAAGGCACTTTGACATGCATGGCCTGACAATTCACACACTGGTGATTTTGTGTGGTATATATGTTGAATGTATTGATAAGAAATTATAAGATAATTCTGCTTTTCTAGTATATCTTAACCAGAAGAACAACCAAGTGTTGGCATTAAAGTTAGTTGAGGATCAGTTGCTACAGTGTGTGTGTCACTAGGGATGTGCAATTCGGATTTTTGGTGTTTCGATTCGGATCTGAACCGAAACACCCCTGTTCTGTTTTGTATCCGAATATGGCCCATCTGAATCACCCCTGATTCGATTCGGATCCGAATTAATCTGAATCTGAATCGATTCGGATTAAAAAACTGGTCCCAGGGGCAAAATAGTGGGGTGGGGTGGTAGTGCCCAATGGGTGGAGGCTACCACCCAAATTTCAGGGGGATTGGGCAAAGGGCTGATTTTTGGTGAATTGTTGAAGTTTACACGTTTTTAAGGTTTCTCCCCATTATGTATAATGGTGGGTGTATCGCTTCATGTCGAGGGGAAAGAGGTGGCCTAGAGTGGTGTGGGGTTGGTGGTAGTGCCAGGTAGGGGCAAGGAAGCTACCTGAATTTTTTCAAAGGATTTGGACAGAGGGCTGATTTTTGGTGAATTGTTGAAGTTTACGGGTCTTTAAGGTTTTTCCTCATAAGTTATAATAGAATGGAGCTTTCAGCAGCCCCATAAATGCACTTGGGGGGTGCTGGGGTGGCCCAGAGCGAGTGGTGGTGTAGTGCACATAGGGTGCCAACCACCCCCATGGGTTTCTAACCCATGGCGTACAGGGTTCTGTTGTTTCTGAGGTATTCTGAGTGTGGATTCTATGATAGCAAATTAGAGTGGATTCATTAGGCACTACCACCCCACCCCACTATTTTGCCCCTGGGACCCGAAATTCGAGCAGATGTCACATCAGACCTTTTTGCATTGAAGTCAATGGGAGGCAAAAAGGCGGGAAATTCAAATAGACGTCATTGCTCAAAATGGAGGGGGATCTCTTGGCCACAAAACGGAGGGCCAAAACATCAGAATATTTCGGATCCGAAACAGGGGTGATTCGTTTCAGATCCGAAATTATTCAGGGCTCTTTGTGGGTGATACGTTTCGGATCCGAATCACCCGAAATTCACTGTTTCAGGTACAGATCATTCTGTACCCGAAACGTTTCACACATCCCTAATATCCACTCTTCCTCTGAGGAGCCCTGAGTGGTATACATGGTTTATGTTTATCCTCACAACAAGCCATGAGGCAGGTTAGGCTGAGAGAGTGACTGGCCCAGAGTCACCCAGCGACTCACATGGCTGAACCTCTCGGTCCTGGTCCAGCACCCTAACTACTACAGCAGGCAGTGAAGAGCCTTCTACAATGAACAGCAACCTGTGCATACAGGTCCATGCGTACATATGCAGTGGAGTCACTCAAAGTTAAGCACTTCTAATTTCCAGTGAATTCAATCAGAGAGGGTTTTTCAGCACATGCTTTACTTCCTACTAAAATAAAAAGGAGATTTACAATTGACTACATGCAACCCCCACCATTAAGACCAGTGTTATTGCTAACACTGGTGAGAATTAGCAGTAGAGGATCCCTGAATCTGGCAATTAAAGGGTGTGGTGAGTTCCTCTCTCTATTCTTAATTAGTAGTGGAGCCTGCTCAGAAGGTCTTTAGAACCTTCTGGAGTTTGTTGCAGCAGCAAGAAGCAAAGTTGCTCCTAATCTGTGAGAGGGGAAAGGAGGCTTAGTAACACTTGCTTTCAGTGTTCCCTCTAACAGGGATTCCCAGATGTTGTTGACTACAACTCCCAGAATCTCCAAGCACAGGCCATTGCAGCTGGGGATTCTGGGAGTTGTAGTCAACAACATCTTGGAAACCCTGTTAGAGCTGCTTGCTTTATGAACTTGCTTCTATTGTTGCAGCTGGTCTTCAAGCAAGTTTGTGCACCAATCGAGTCAAGGGTTGCCAACCATGCTGGAATTAGTTGGGATGTCCTGTATTTCTGGGGTAAAGTGGTTGTCCTGTCCAGGATGCCTTTTTTTTTTTTTTTTGGCTGTGCAACCACCTGCTTCTGATGAGGCAGCAGCTGGACCGGCTGGCAAGACCAGCAGCAGAGTAGAGCTAGGAGGGGGCGGGCTGCCACCGTTGCTGCCCCCTTCTCCTCTGTTAGGCCATGCTGCAAAGCACATACCTCCCAGTATCACAGACTGGGAGTTAGGCTGGCCTCCTCCCCCCCCCTATTTTTTCAATATTGGAGCCCGAGCGGGTGGGGGAGTGGGTGGAAGCTAGTCATTTTGGAACAGGAGACAGCACTGGGTGGGTCATTTTGGGAATCAAACATGTCTTGGCAGCACATCCTGACCTGCTCTGCTTTTCTAGCGGTCGCCCCCCACCCTCCACTTGCACCCAAGGCCAATGGTCAGCAGGTGGAGTCACCACTGCCCCATTCCTCGGTGTGTCCCTCTGCATCCTGCTTCATTTTTATTTATGTAACAGCCAATATTTTATTACTCACCCAAAACATTCTCCAGGAACCTGCCTTGGTTTTTATGAATGGCCCCACCCCAGATGCCCCCCCAGACTTGTGTCCCTTATTCAGGCAACAGAATGTTGGCAACCCTAATCTAGACCTTGGACAAGGCAAGGAGCATATTCCATGTCTGCCTTCCTTGTCTCTCATATTCTTGAGACCTCATATAAGAGTGGTATGAACAGTACAAGAGTGGTTTGGGGACATTGCTAAAGAGAGAGACTGGGAGTTCTGTTCGTAACAAGGCACACACTAACTTGAACTTGTTGGGAATTCTCTCTGGTAAGAGAAACCCTTTTTCATTATAGCAGAGTGCACAGAGGCACAACACAGCGGAATTTGGTTAGGCATGCATGTACTGAGAGTAAAATAACTTGGAGCCACTTTATAATTTCAAGTTAATATGAGTATTTATGAGAGAACTCCATTCTAGATAAGAAAGTGAGGAGATAAGATCTCTAATCTATCTATCTAGCTGGATGCAGATGGATTCTGCATCTCTGCACACATGGTGCAGGGAGAGAGGAGCTTGCATGTTGCAAGGGAGAAGGAAGAGAAGAGAAGGGAAGAAGAAGTGGCAGAAAGGAAGGAAGGAAATCCCTGAGATTAGCAATCTACATATCAAAGGGATAGTGCCAGAGTAGTAGAGAAGGGATTACCAACGTCTTGACCCTCTAGCCCTCTGACTCACTAGTCTGTCCTATGTCATTGAGACAAGAGACAGCGCATAGTCCTTCACTTCCAACAGAACTAGTAAAGGTATTGTATAATAGCTGTATCATAATATTGTATGCATATGGTTTTTGTCCTTTGGTAAACTTGCATTTGGAATTCATCTCTCCTTGTGTGTAGATGAATGCATGTATTTGCATATATATATATACACACATATTTACCTTGGTGTGTGTGTGTGTGTGTGTGTGTGTAGATAGATAGATAGATAGATAGATAGATAGATAGATAGATAGATAGATAGATAGAAATAACTTCATGCTTACTAATCCTTTAAGTTTGGCAAGAGAATTTTGCAACCACTGGTGGAAGTATACTGTCATAAAACAGAGAGGCTTGGACATGCCCCCCGCCCTCTTGAATAAGTCACTTGCATCATATCTGGAGTCTTTAATAATGGAAAAGGTTCTATGCGCTAAATCACTACGGTGCATGTGGGGACTTCCTCACTATTCAAGATAATAGCGGGAGGTCTGCGCAAGCAGAATTTTGTATGTGCATTGGACCCTTTATGGATTATAGCCTGTATTTCTTTTTTACAGTTGAGACATGATGTTCAGAAAATCTTTGGAAACTAAGTACTGGATGAGTCACCTTTATTTCCTCATTAGACAACAGTCTCTGCTATAACACACCCACACATCGTTGTCCATTAGCCAGCAAAATAGTTTCTACACTTACAAAGCTCCCTAACAAACCATATATCTTTTTTTAAGGGTTAAACCACACAAAGTGAAATTCTTACCAATTGATCAATAGAGAACTTAGAGCTCTAATGTTGCCAACCTCTTAATCTTCATGAACAAAACGATGCCTCTCATTTATACCATTTTGGTAAAAAAGAAAACATAACGTTCTAGCTGATGTAGTTTCAGTGGCTAGGCTGATTATCACATACACCTTCAAATCTAAGTTTTGCACTCTCTTAATGACTACCATATGTGCAAGAAAAAACTTTTAAAGGCTTTTTGAACAACTGAAAAAAAATGAAAGTTAGTATTTTGCTTTGACAAACAAAGCCTTTAGATTGAGAGTGGCAATACTTTCGACCACATTATCTAATTTGTGGGAATTTATTGAACTAATTCTCTGAGCCGGGTCTCACGATCTGTGAGACCCGGTTTTGTTAAAACTGCTGGGAGAGCGGGCTAGGCCTGCTCTCCCCACAGATGAGTGCGCAGGGAGCCCTGGGCGGCCAGATCGGCTGCCCACACAATGGCCAGCTCCAAGACGGAGCCGGCAGGGGCTGGGGAGCTCGGGGACCATGCAACCCCCGGAAGCCCCAGTATGCCCTGTACGAGTGTGCAGGGCATACTGGGGAAACCCCTGAGCTGGGAGGCTGCTTTTAATCCTCCCGGCCGGGGGGTCTACTCATGAGTAGCTACACCGCAGTTACTCACGATTTTTAAAACCGGGTTTGCGGAGCGCTTGCTCCGCAAACCCGGTTTAAGGGGAGGGTTACTTTGGCGGGTTAATCACCGGGAGGCAACCAGGCTCACCTGGGAGCCCGGTGGCTCCCACGATCAGCCAAAATCGGACAAGGCTCCCCCAGCCCGATTTCGGCTGATCGTGGGAATAGCCTCATGAGTTAAATAAATAAATGTAAACAAAATGTTGAGGCTGTTCACACACACATGGAAAACCGGGTTAAGGGAGCCCAGCCCAGTTTTGAACACACATGTAAACCGCTGTGATTGGGCTGATCCCGGTGGCACACCCACCTAAGTAGCCACCCTTTAAAATGAGGTTAAGGGAGCAAGTGTTCCCTTAACCCTATTTTTAAAAATTGTCTGGCAGCCACAACTGCTTGCAGCTGAGACTCCGGGGAGCCTGGGGAGGGGGGATCCCCATGATGCACTGCACACTTGCACAGTGCATCATGGTATTTCTGGGGGCCAGGACAACTTACCCCAGCCCCCAACACTCCCCACTGATTTGTCTGGGTGTGTGGGGAGTGCACCCAGCTCAGGAGGAGTGCTTTCCCCACAGCCCACTCTGGAGCCCTTCTCACTGCTCGTGAGAAGAATTTCAAAGCGTATTTGAAGCTCTTCTCATGATCACTGAGAAGAAATTCTGGCGGGTCTGCAGGGAGAGCCGGCTTAGCCCACTCTCCTTAAAACAAGCAGCCTCCAAGCCCTGGGTGGCCAGATTGGCAGCCCACACGGCTGCCGGCTTGTAGGGTATTCTGGAGAGACACCCCACCCCTTGAGGCTGGGAGGCTGCTGCAGCCTCCCGGTTGGGGGCCTACTTGTGTGTTGCTGCGTGCTGTGGCAGCACCCGAGCAAAAAAATGAGGTTAACAGCGCACCTGCTCCGTTAACCTCATTTAAGGAGAGGGGGCAATTCCAGGAAAGTGTTGGTAGAATGTTGCAAATTCACCCAAATCTAGCTCCCACATTGTTCACTTGACATTCTACTTACTTCTTCTGCCCAACTTCATATCTTGGTTCTAGGTGGGCAGAGGAAATCAGTAGAATGTTGGATGGGCAGTGTGGGAACCAGACTTGGGTGGGTTCTCATGACATGTCCACCAAGAGTGCATGCTCACAGTTCCAAACATTCTACTGACATTTTTATAGCTTTGGGGCTTGCCGGTGGTCATCTGAACCTGTCCATAGAAGAAAGGAATAAGACAATTCCTTTTCCCAAAACATCTCGCAGTCTAAAAAAAAACAACATAAGGTAGACCCCTGGTTGATGCTGTGCAAAGACTCTGTGCTTGGGATGGATAGGGACAAGATAGGATAGATAGGATTGTCTTAAATGTAAGTCAATCACCACGTTGAAAGGTGCCTCTTTGCCCAGTTAGCAGTACTGCTGTTACTAAAGTTTCATTGTAGGAGCAGCAAAAGTAAGCCTGTATGTTAGAACTGCAGTCATGCAACCCAATGCTATGCATGTTTACTCAGAAGCAGGTCCCACTGAATTCAGCGAGGTTTATTCTCAAGTAAGTATCCATAGGATTACAGTTTGAACATTGATAAATATTGTAGTGATAGATTTAGATGGTTTTAGCTGATCCCACATTTGTTTCATGCCCTCAGTCCAGTTGCTGGTAGTAGTGTGCATGGTTTTGGTCCGGCGCCATGGGAAAGCCCTCCGGACCGGTTCGGAAGTCTGGCGGTCCGGAGGTTCGGATGGGCGGGGGACTGTTACTTTAAGCGGGGGGGTGGTAGTACTTACCCCCCACCCCGCCGCTCTTCCCCCTCCGGCGCTGGTCCTTTGAAAAATCTTCTTGGGCGGCAGAGTCCCTCCCTGCCGCCCCTGCCCCCATCGTTGTTAAAGGGTTAAAGTGACTAGCGCTAGAGCATTGACTGAAGGGTTAAAGTGACTAGTGCTAGCGGTGCACATGCGCCCTGCGCGACGCGCGTGCTCGTCTCTGATGCTGCCGCGCGCGCCGCATACTTCACACGTGCGCACGGCAGCGTCAGAGACGAGCGCGCGCACCATGCAGGGTGCATGTGCGCTGCTAGCACTAGTCACTTTTTAACCCTTCAGTCAACTCTCTAGCGCTAGTCACTTTAACCCTTTAACAACGATGGGGGGAGGGGCGGCAGGGAGGGACTCTGCCGCCCCAAGAAGATTTTTCAAAGGACCAGCGCCGGAGGGGGAAGAGCGGCGGGGGGGGTAAGTACTACCACCACCACCCGCTTAAAGTAACAGTCCCCCCCGTGCCGGACCAGGGGGGACTCCGGACCGTGCACACCCCTAGTTGCTGGCATGCAAGTGTAACCCCTCCTACTCAGGAAATGGGGTTTTGGGGTTCAAGTATCTCTCTATTTATATTTTTAGACCGTGTATTTCCCAGTGGTTGCAAGAAAGAGAAAGAAAACAAACAAAAAATCATTTCTTATGCCAAATTCAAGGGGTTTATAAACATTAACATATGCTTTCTTTATAGAACTGGATTTGCCAAGCATGCATAGAGGTAAACTTAAAATGCCCAATTACAAATTAATAGAAAATCATAAAACATACATACATACAATATCATCATAGGGCCACTAAATAAAACCCAAACCAAACCCCAGTCTCTTTCTTCTAAAGGAACTATCCCAACAGTACTCCTGCATAGTCCATAGTCTCAAAGTCCTGTGGGTGAACAGCCAAAATGATGAAGATCTGGTGCAACGAGGTCAGGTGGGCCCATCCAGAATATCAAACCAGTGTGCAAATCTTGCCCAAAGAAGAACTGCAATATATAAGCAAGTTCAAAAAAGAATAGAAGATCTCCAAATCTCTCTTTCCTTCTCTGCTCAGGAGTTTTCTTTTAGGGTTGAAAACTCTAGAAGATTCTAAGGACGTTCTGAGCATGATGCTCCACAATCCATTAAGAAGTGGGAGGGGAGATCATACACCCTTTAGTTGCCAGTTCAGGAAACCTGCCAATAGTACTGGTAGTAATGGTGGGCGTTACATTAGTATTGGGTTGTTTTTTTTTAAAGAAAAGAAATATATTTACAAACTATTATCCTGCAGTCAATTAAGCACTATCAGTAATATATATATTAAATTCACTTCTGTGCCAAGGAATCTATTTTTTTAAAATGGTTATGTTCGGATAATCATAAGCACAAAATATCAGTAATGTGTTTTCTTTCTTTCTCAACTCACTGGGTAACTTACATGTGTAAGACACAAAGATCATAACTTATTGCTGGTAACACCTACTACTTTTTAAAAAACAGTCTCTGATCTCTTGTCACTTAACAGCCAAATCACACTATCTTGAAAGTGGAGTATGTTTGTTTTTGTTTTTAAATTGCAGGTGGAGATTTTATCCCACAACCACAACTCTGTCTAACCATTCTACAAAGGATTATTTTCATCACATACTAACCGTGGATGTGTTGTACTCTGGTGTCATCGTGGTCATCACTGTGTCATTTTCTGACAGGCTAGAGCTGACATTAGGACATGATCAATCCCCAGAGGTGATCCATATCCAAGTTTAGGTTACAGCTGCCATCTGAAAGGTGAAGCTGCTCTTATTTGGCTGTTGGGGGTGGGGGAAGGAAGGTTGCTGTGAACCTTTGAATGTATTACTGAATTTAAGTAAACAATTTTCAATACATAAGAAGGGAAACTTTGTTCCTCTAGAGGCAGTGTACAATTTTTTTTACATTGTGATGGGAATTGATAGGTCAAACATAGTGAGGCGCTTCACACGATGAGTGTGAAGCGCCAGATGGGGTTTGTGCGGGGAGAGCGGGCTTAGCCCGCTCTCCCCACATATGAGCAGTCACTTATTGCTGGGTGGCTGCATCAGCTGCCCAGATAACTGGCTGCTCCAGTCAGGGGCTCCCGCACCCGGCCATTACTCCGTTTGGAGCTCTGAGGGATGGGGGATGGGGAGTGCGACCATGTGGCACCCCGCCCCCCCCAAAACCCAGGAAGGGATACCTCCTCCCTCCCCCCGCCGAGTGCATCAGCTGAAGCTGCCGGCAGCTACGGCTGACACACAATCAAATGAATGAGGTTAACAGAGCACTCACCCTGTTAACCTCATTTAGGGATAGGGGGTTTTAGGCAGGCTAGCCACCAGAGAACCAGCAGGCTGGTCCATGAGCCCGGTGGTTCTCACAATTGCTCAAAACTGGGCTGGGGTCCCGTAGCCCAGTTTTGAGCAATCGTGTGAATGGCTTTATTGACTTATTCATACATATATCCCATTTTAAAAAAAACAAAAAAAACTTCTGCAGTTCATTGAAATTTGCTTTCAAGAAGAAGCAGATCACTTCTGCTGCTGCTGCACAAACTGAAACTGACTTGTATTGGCACCAGTGGCCAGCAGGTTCAGGGATTTGGAGGCAATAAGCTCACACTAGTGTAAATGCCAAAATAAGTTTCATTAGATAGAGCTACAGAAAACCTAAAGAGGATTACAGAACAAAAGATATACCATATGGCACTTTGATTTGTCAGGAACCCTGGATGACAAAGGACGACCCCGATGCCACCGGCTGGCTCCGTAGCACCTTCCCAGGACTCTTAGTCTACACTTAAGTTTAAATTGTTGGGGTCTCCTGCTGTCTTTTTATACTTTTTGCAGAACTCATAAACAACACCTGGAGATGGACTGGTGGTACACCTTATCAGTAGCATGTATAAGACCCAAACAATGGACCAACTGCCAAGGACATTCTTGGCAGCATATCTTATATATTGTTCATGGAGCATATCTTATCTATCCTCCCTTTTCCAGGTGGTTAGAAGGATGTTTTAATTAAACCTTAATTATTGGTACAAAAAGCATATATGAAGTCAAAACATGAATATGGGGGGGGGGGAATGAAGACAAGGCATGAAAGTGAAAACAAGGTTTTCAGTGAAAAGCGTGGTCTCTGGGTTACAAAGGTTCAAAGTTATGAAAGTTCAAAATGAAACTCTCTATATGTATGAATATAAGAAGTGTATAAAATCCTACATGTGCAAAGGGGAAAAGGGGACCACACCACTAAACCTCCTTGCCATATCTTCTGCAGTTCCACTACAGGGCTAGAGTTGCCACATGTCCAGGATTGGCCTAGATAGTCCCAATCAGATAATAAGATGTCTGGTCCAGGATGTAGGAAACATTTTGTGCCAGAAGTCCAGGAATTTGAGCCAGAAGATTGCCTTAACAATTTTAGCCATTTTTCTGTTGCTTTCCTCCAGGCATTGTAGTTACATGGTGTCAATGTTTGAGAGCCACATATTCTTACCCTTTCTCTGGTACCAGTGCTGCTGACTTGCTAGCTTGGCTCTCTATATTTGGTTCATTAAACTCTTTCTCCTCCTTTCTGGATCATTTCTAGAGTTAGTGGGCCTCTGGGTTTAACCATGAACTGCATATGGATGGAGATAAGCCCCTTTTCGCAAGTGTTGGGATTCCACCTTTCTCTAGAATACTTTGTCCAGTGAGGGCCCCACAGCTGACTTTTATTGTTATTTATTCATTTGATTGTTATGATATGAAAGATGAAGCTCTGCAGAAGCTCCACCCCCAGCTACTGCTCCCAAAACCTTATGAGCTCCTAATCCTTTCCTGTGCAAAGGATGCTATAGGGGGAAATGCATGAAACAGATCCACTGTTGAGCACTGGTTTTAAAAAGCAGAGTTTTTAAAATTTGCATGCCCCCTGCTTTTGACAGTTGTGTCTATGAATTCTCTCTGACCAATATGGTAACCCTAGTTGGGACACAGTCCCTTCCTTTCATAAGATTTCTTGGTGATGAGACTGGCTGCAAGATTCAGAATACCATTATTTCAACCTACAACACCAGGAAGCACCAATGTCATGATTCACTGATGAATAGTAATAGTCTAGATTAAGGACACCAGATGTTAAGGTGTATTTATATGAATCAGACTGACTCCATTGACAGAGATGGCCAAGAGGTCACATTGCTACTAATTTCTGTTTCCTGGCATTCTGTGGTTCAAATTAAGGACAAGCAAATTTGTTTTCTTCCTGCTAATTACAACTCTGCTGCAAGCTATTTTCCTGACCATTGGTGTGCTAATTCTTAGAGGAGAGTTTTCTCTCTGTTAGTTTTTTCCCCATAGGCAGATTCAAGTGCATCCATAGGGTCTTCAGACATTGTCACCTGGTAGAAATCTTCCTTCTACATGACTCTTTCCAGAATCTACTCTGGCTTACCTGTGTGAGAATGTCAGCAACACTGGCTGAATGGTCAATGTCTTTGATCTGTTGTGGAGTATATCCTAGAATAGATGAACAACAAGATCTATAACCCTGTCAATCTGCTGAGTGGTAAAACTGGGGTTTTGCTTTCTACAGCTGCCTCACCATGTAGAAACTGTTGGGAGTTAAGGACTGCGCTGTCTCTTGTCTCAGACAGTGGAGGACAGACTAGTGAGTCAGAGGGCTAGAGGGTCAAGACATTGGTCATCCCTTCTCTACTGCTCTGACACTATCCCTTTGGAATGTAGATTGCTAATCTCAGGGACTTCCTTCCTTCCACCAACTCACTTCCTCTCTCTCTTCCCTACCTGTCCTACCTCGCAACATGGCAAGCTCCTCTCCCTGCACCATGTGTGCAGAGAAGATGCAGAATCCATCTGCATCCAGCTAGATAGATAGATTAGAGATCCTAACTCCTCACTTTCCTATCTAGAATGGAGTTCCTTAATAAATGCCTTATATATTGATTTGAAACTATGAATTGGCTCCAAGTTACTTTACTCTCAGCATACACGCATGCCTAACTAAACTACCGCTGTGTTGTGCCTCTGTGCACTCTGCTATAATGAAAAAGGGATTCTCTTACCACAGAGAATTCCCAACAGAAACCACTCAAGAGAGACTTTATTTATTCATCATATTTCTATAACATATTTCTATCTGATATAGACACATCTCTAAGTGGTATACAAAGTTAAAAACATAGCAAATGTAAAACCATATTAAAACAATCTTAGAAGATATTACATGCAAAATTTCAGTTAAAAGACTGGGAAACAGGTATGTCTTGAGGGTCATCCTAAAAGCAAACAGAGAAGGGAAGGGTCTTATTTCTGCAAGGAATGTATTCCAGAGCACCTGGGCAGCCACAGAGAAGGTCCGGTCCTGGGTTGGCACCAAATAAGCTGACAGCAACCATAACTGGACCTCTCCAGATGATCTGAATAGATGACAGCGTTCATGACAGAGAAGGCACTCTCTTAAGTACCCTGGTCCCAAGCCATTGAGGGCTTTATAGGTAATAAACAGCACTTTGTATTTCACTCGAAACATATCGGCAGGCAGCGCAGTTCTTTTAAAATCAGGTGTTATACTTGAGTTGTCCAGAGTACAATCTGGATGCCGCATTCTGTACCAGTTGTAGTTTCTGGACTACATACAAAGACAGCCCCATGTAGAGTGCATTACAGTAATCAAGCCTGGAGGTTACTAGAATATGCACCACAATTTTAAGGCAATTTATCTCCAGAAATGGATGTAGCTGACATATCAGCTGAAACTGATTAAAAGAACTCCTGGTTACTGCCTCAACCTGAGAAACCAGACAGAGTTTGGGATCCAGGAGCACTCCCAAGCTATGTACCTGATCTTTCAGGGGGAGTGTAATCCTATCCAGAACAGATGTGATGACTTTCATGGGGGCTGTGGAGGAGTTTCAGATGAAAACCCAGAGCAAGGGGAGCAGGCTGAAACTCCAGCCGGATCATCAGAGCCAGAGCTGACAAAAGGCTTGCAGGCCCCTCTGCCTCCTTCCCTCCCTCCTCCTGATAAAGCCTCCAAGTCCACTGAAGGCAAGGTGCTTGCCCCAGATCCCCGACAGTGACGTTTGGCCAGAGTACAAGCTCAGAGGGAGGAACACCATAGGTCAGAGAGGCTAGCCAGAAGGAACAGGTGTCCCAGCTCTAGTCAGGCCGTATCTCCTCGATAAGACCCAGCTGCAGTGATGGGTGGGGCTCTCAGCACTCTGCCTATTTAGAGCAGCCTGGGTCTGTGCTGGAAACAATATCCGTAGTGACCGGCCCTACTGTGAGCAACCTTGACTCTTTTTCATGTGTACCCCTGATCCTGTGGACTTTCTGGTTTAGACCTCTGCAACGTTTGTGACTCTCCAATCATCTGTCCTCTGGTGTGGACTCCTGGCTACATCTGACTGTCTGTTCCTGTCTCTCCTTTCCGACTCAACACTCCCCTCCAAAAGGAGTGGTTTTTGCAGCTTCTGGGCAATCAGCCAAGGCAGGTCATTACAACAGGCAGATCTAAACTATCCCTTGGGTCCCAACCCCCTACAGTCAGTACCTCCATCTTATTTGGATTCAACTTCAGTTTGTTATCCCTCATTTAGCCCATTACTGCCTGCAGGCAGGCATTTAGAGAGGTTATGTCATTTCCTGATGAAGTTGGTATGAAGAAATAGATTTGGGTGCCGTCAGCATATTGGCAATACCCTGCACCAAACCTCCTGATGATCTCTCCCAGAGGTTTAATGTTAAAAAGCATTGCAGACTGTATAGAGTTAAAAGTTGCTTTACTTTGCAAAGCAACAGTCTTTGACACCATCTGGAATCTGCCAGAGAGGTAGGAACAGAACCACTGTAAAACAGTGCCACCCAATCCCATCTCTCTCAAACCACCCAGAAGGAAAGCATGGTTGATGGTATCGAAAGCCACCAAGAGATCCAAAAGAATCAGCAGAGTCACACTCCCAGTGGTCTGATATGGCAGCTTCCTATATTCACCTGCCTGCCTGTTGGGCCATACTTGCCCCAACTGCCAATGAGAACAGGTCTGCTTAAAGGGACCCCTTGTTTTTGCATGGAAGACGCCCACACCAAGTGCATGTGCAGCCTGGTGGGGGTGCAGTGGCATCAGGGCCCCTTGAAGGTTGCGGCAACCTTCAACCTAGGGAGCGGGGGGGAATGGCAAGCACAGCTGCTCCTGGTCACCTGTAGGAATCCACAGCATGAGTACATTGCATGCCCTTGTGCAATGGCAGCCATGCCACTGGTGCATGGTTGAGCATTAAAAACAGTCCTAGGCTCAGATGAATCAGTAACCAGACAGCTCTCAGCTAAATTGTACTAGTTAGTTCTCCAAGCTAAGTTTCCCTACCCTTTTTTTTTTCTTTGAGTGAGTTATAGGCAATTAATAAGTGTGCTAAATGTTTTTTTAAGTGGCGCAGTGGGAAAATGCTTGACTAACAAGCAGAAGGTTGCCGGTTTGAATCCCCACTGCTACTATATTGGGCAGCAGCAATCTAGGAAGATGCTGAAAGGTAACATCTCACACAGCGCGGGAGAAGGCAATGGTAAACCACTCCTGTATTCTACCAAGAAAACCACATGGCTCTGTGGGCGCCAGGAGTCGGAATTGACTTGACAGCACACTTTACCTTTAGTATCTATTTTATTAATGTTTTGAGCTGCTTTGAGCTACTGGAGGGGCAGAATATAAATATTTTAAATACATAAAGAAGTCTCACAAGTCCTGCTGTTTTCACATGCCAACTAGCGAAGCAGCAGCATGTGAGAGGTAGCAGCATTGCTGCTACTGCTGCCCCTGCTGGATTCATCTTACTTTAAGATGCAAAATTGTTTTGCGGGGGTTGGGGTGGGGGGGTGACCCTTTTATTAACTGCTGGTCCGGGAAAGTGCACATGAAAAATGTCAATGACTCCAAAAATGTTGAGAAACACTGGTCTAATGTATCTCCATAGATCTGCAATGGATTTGCAAGAGGAACTTGCAAGCTTGAATTCGATGATAGAGCCATTTTAAGTATCGTGAGTTTAGCTAGTTGTAATGGAAGAATGCTTCATTCTTACCCCTAGAACTGTGGTCCATTTCAGCAGTTGCAAAGGGCAGTTATAGCTAGCTGAGAGGCCTGATCTTAACTGAAATCTTTATGTGGCTTTCTCCACCCTTTAATCTCCTCTGTTCTTTCCTTTGCTTTTCTATATCCTACAAATTATCAGGTTATATTTTTAAACTCTCTTCCCAAGTTATTAAATACATATAATTAGATTTTTACATATTGTTCAGCATCACTTTATTATGCACTCACTTCCTGCTTGTGACATTAAGCTCTCAGCTATAATAAGAAAGTAAAACCCATTTTAGAGGCCTATTGCAGTCCTCTCCACGTAATATAGCTATTAATTTAAAACAGCTTAAAACGCTAAAAAAATATTACTACTGGTTAATTTTATGCAGTTTGTGAAAACTGCATTTACCTCTCAGCATGTAATTTGCTCATTGCGGTAGATGCCTTGTACCTCTCAGAATCCTGTGTAGCATGAGACAATGGGCCCTGATGAAGCTTTCATTCACAATTAATTAGTACAGTAAGGAGGGTTGCTTTTGGCAGGGTCCCTGTTAGTAAATTGTGATATGACACCTTTTTTTGCATTTGCTCTACAAGATGCTTTGCCCAGCTGGTTTTCATGAAAAGGAAATGTCCTCTCCAGATTATTCCAAGGAAAACACGGAATAATTACAAATAACACAGGGACTGTGAAGTAAAGGGGAAATGGCAGGTATCTGAAATTTGTGTTGATGCCAAATATATCCCTCCCCCACACCGCCCGCCACACAATGTTATTAGGGGTAATTTTACATCAAGTAAGTTTCTGGCTTATTCCCCAAACAATAGATAGGACTGATTTGGTATTCTTTCCAGTTTATTTGGGAAATCCTGGCAAGATATTCCAGGCTATCAGCACTGGGCCAATTTACAGTTACTTTTATGATATTGATCTTCCCCCATGCTCTCAATAATAGATCTTATTTTGTAATTAGCAAGGGTGGTCCTTTAATGAGCTACCAACTGAACAAGGAGGCACCTTTTTAAAATTCTCTTTATTTACAAGGCAAGATAAACTTGGCCCAATCCAGCACCAGCACAGCATCCTTCCAGTGGCTGTTGCTAGTGTCTATCTTATGTTTCTTTTTTAGATTGTGAGTCCTCTGGGGACAGGGAGCCATTTTGTGTGTATGTGTTTATTTATTAAACAAACAAACCATTGTGGGAACTTTTTGTTGAAAAGCAGTATATAAATATTTGTCATATTTACACAGGAACATAGAAAGCTGCCATATACAGAGTCAGACCGTAGGTCCATCTTGCTCAGTATTGTCTACACAGACTGGCTTTGGCTTCTCCAAGATTGCAAGCAGGAATCTCTCTCAGCCCTATCTTGGAGATGCCAGGGAAGGAACTTGGAACCTACCGTAGATGTTCTTCCCAGAGTGGCTCCATCCCCTAAAGGGAATATCTTACAGTGCTCACACTTCTAGTCTCTCTTTCATATGTATCAGGGAAGACCCTACTTAGCTAAGGGGACAAGTCATGCTTGCTACCACAAGACCAGCTCTCTTCCTTGTATGAGATGAAGCAGTTGTTCCAGGTGGCAGATTACCGGGGCATCCCCGCTGTTATTTCTTCTTCCTTCCACCATGAGGTAGCTAGCACAGCATGCAGCCTTTTCTTGCTAAGTTTGCAATTTCTTCAAATAAACCTTTACTTGTTTTAGACCTAAAGCAATTGTCTCCAGATCTCCTCCTTGAGCTCTGTTTTCAGCAAACTGGGTTTCTCTGCTAAAAAGGGGGTTGATTCAAATTCTCCGCTATTGGGAGGAGGAGCCAAGATGGTGCTCAGTCAGGGCTCTATTTTGGGATCTCTGTAGTCTGTTTATTTTATTTATTTATTTATCTATCAAATTATACCACCCCAAACTTTTATCTTTTTTGTTTTTATTTTCTTCTAATATGCTCAATATTTATTTTTCGTTTTTAGCAACGGGTTGCTCCTTCTTTTCTATGCTTTCTTGGAGTTTTTATTCTTATCTATCAGTGATTTTTTTTTACCCTTTTACCCTTATCTGCCAGAGGAATGGGCTCAAAGAAACAAGCTCACTTGTCGCCTGTGCAACAGCCTGCAAAGGCCGGGGAGCAACAGAGGCTAGTTGGTTATCTGAAAGGTAAAAACCTTGAGAAACATAGTGATATATTTCCTACCAGCAACAGATATGACCTGCTTGATGACGAGATCTCTAATTCATATAATCAACCCCCTTTAATTAGTGCTTCTTTCCCGGTGAAGAGGATACAGGAATTAACCAAGGCTACTGTAGATATTTCTGATCCTGGTACACTTGAAATTCTCTCAAAACAGACGCTAATAATAATTGAAACTCTTTTGGACCTTTATGAAAAAATACATAAACTGGATAAGAAAATGGGAGGGCTGAAATCAGTTATGGACTCCTTAGGGGAGGCCCTAAATGCACAAGGAGTGGCTGATAGTAATAATGACAAACTCCATAACAAAGGATTTAGCTGCAATAACTTACCATCCTCACCAAGATACTGCCTGCCTAGAGTTAGCTATGATGTTTGGAATTACTCTTGCAAGTAAGCTCCAGAAAAATAAAGTTTCTTTATCTGTTGGAAAATCTTTTCAGAATTATGGATGCTGGTCAAGCCAAAGAGCGGTAAGACAATCTCTATCTCAATTGCTTTGATGCAATCCTTCACAACTGGATATCAAATCTATCTACTGGCTACCAAACACTGGGTTGCATAAGAGATTGGTGGTTGTACTTCAGCAAGATGTGATTCCCTCAAAACTTTTTAGTATTCGTATCCATCTAGAACTCTTTCAAATATTTATTACCAGGGTTTTTCAGAATGAATGCATATTCCCCCTCTGTAAGAAAAAGGTTAATTGTCAGGTGGCTGCAGAAAGAAACACCAGTGCCTTTAGCGGAGGCTGACCTTGACAAGATAAAGATTAAGCGATCATTGAAGCCTGGGCTGGCAGCTAATGCCTTCGTCCCTTCCTCTCACAACACAAATGGTTCATTGTTTAGAAATCAAGCTCCTGATATTTCTATGCCAGTAACTGAGTCAAAGATAACAGCAAACACAAATGCTAGAAGCTTGAAGGAAGCTATTTGCTCCTTTAAGGAAATCCAGGAAATTAGAGCTAATGTCCATGGTACAGCTGAAACAGTCTCGGTGAAACAAAAGTATAAGGCAACAAACAACCTGATAGACCTGGAGAACTCTAAAGTGTCTGTTTATACTACACCAGTACCCCCTCTTTCTGATACTCTTTTGATTGCTGATCCTGCCATGAGGGATAATCCAAGTTCTATTCTTGAATCTGAGACAATGCTTGACTTTTCAGTGATGGATCGGGAAGTCTCTTCAGCAAGACAAACTGTACTCAAGCAGCCTAATAACAGACAATTTATAGCACCTTCAACACAATTAAATGAGACCTTTTCGCAAGTTCGATCTGATGTGGATCCTATATTAGAGATTTCCGGTGGGGGTCATCAGGATACTCTGGAGGCAACTCCTTATAATAAGAACACTGCTCTAAATCTGCTGCTTGTCCCTCTGTGGTATTGTGGAGTCGACTCACATGTTATTTACAATGCTGTTTTTGAGGCCAGCTCGCATGACCAATAAGACCCTAAGTCCCTGGATCAAGGAATCTGGGAGGCGAGTGCTCTGGAGAATGCTTCTCAGGTCACTCCTCCAGTATGTGAGTCCTCCCAAAGTCCATCATACTCTCAATATACACAGATAACTACCACCTGTATCTCAACAGGTAATGATCAGGCCAGTCTTAGCCTAGAGGCCATACCCAAGAGAACACTGGTGGATGAAGATTCCAAATGACTTTTAAATCATCAAAATATTAAATTCCTGACCTGGAATGTGGCGGGATGGCCTGCGAAGAAGAATGATGGCCTCTTCCTAGACTACCTTCCAAATTCAATATTATACTGATCCAGGAGACCTGGATGATGGCAGATATAGAACTCGAGGGCTATGTGCTTTATGGTCTGAAAAATCCTGGGTCTAATCAGGGTGGAGCCAAAGGGGAGTTGGGCTTATTTATTCCCATGAAATGGTGGGCGGAAATGGATGAGCTGACCTCATATTTTCCTTTTGCTAAATCTGTGACCATCAAGTTGGAGGAATATATGTTGGTCATAAATGTGTATATACCACCCCAGAAATTGCATGCCAGCATAAAGTCAATCTGGGAGGGCCTTAAAAACTATATTGACAACCTCTTGGCACAATTTTCAAATTTTCATTTTATTATAGGAGGTGACTAGAATGGGTCCAAATGATGACTATTTGTATGTAACTTACCAGCTACCCACCGGAAAGGGATTGCCCACCCCCACTCCAGAGATACCAGTCTAAAGATCAGGTCTGCAATTTAGTGTGCCTTTACTTGGCTCGTATAATGAATGCATTAGATCTGTTTGGGCTAAATGAGACGATGGATAGGGATATTGTGGGTGAATTCACCCGCTGGTCTGGGCTAAGAGCGTGTGTGCTGAATTATATATTTGTATCACAAAATGTGCTGAGCAATTTGATTCAATTTGATATAGAGGGACAAATAGACAGTGACTATTTTCCATTGTCCCTTACCCTAGAGATCTCGGGGGAGGGAGTACTCCTTGAGAAGGTCCCCTAGTCTGACCTCTGTGAAGGTTCTAGGTTAATGGCCAAATGTACTGCACATTTAGAAGATCAAGTCAGAGATCTTTTGGTCACAGATGACTTCCTGCAACTCTTTGCACTTCTCTTGTTAGATCCACCAAATGTGGGTGTTCTTACTCACTACCAAACTCTTATCCAGAAGATGCAGCATTGCCTAGGCCAAGCCACTAAAACCAGCTCCAGTGGGAGATGCAAATCTTATAGTTGGTTTGACCATGGTTGTATTGTAGCAAAAAATGACTTGGTCACAAAATTCAAATTGTACAGGGCTAATATGGATGTAGTGACGGCCCAAGATATATTAGAACAGAAGTAGCAATATAAATTACAAATAAGAAAGAAAAGAAGAATTGCAATAAGGGAGTATTGGGAATGGTTATATGCAGCCTCCAGAACAAAAGACTTGAGCACGTTTTGGAGGATTGTGGCGGCCATTTCCAATGGGAACTCCTCCAAGCTGGGGAGTTACATATCGGCAGACACCTGGGTGACACATTTTTATATCTGGTCAATTATAGCAAGGATATACCCCTTCCACTTCATTTGAACCATCTCCCAACCTGGTCCCCAGTCACCTTCCAATAAATTGTTAGCTTAATGTCCCAGTTAAAACCAAGCAAGGCACGTGGAATGGATCTGATCCCTGCGGAGCTATTAAAAGCAAATATTGATTGGTGGGCCCCAGTTTTGGCAAATCTTTTCTCTTATATTGATCGGATAGCCCACGTACTGGAAGAATGGGATATGGCTGTTATTGTCCCTGTTTATAAGAATGGTCAACGCTCTGACCCATCTAACTATTGCCCAATAAGTTTGCTGAGGATAGTTAGCAAAATGTATGCCAGACATCTTTGTAACAAGCTTATTGACTGGGCGGAGCAAGAAAATATCCTTAGGGATGAACAGGCTGGGTTCTGAGTTGGTCGATCCACACTAGACCAGTCTTTAGTTTTACAGCTTTTAATGGGAAAGTATGCTGGCAAACCCTCATCCTCTTTATATGCCACATTTATTGACTTTAATAAATAATAATTATTTATTATTATTATTTATTTTATTTCTATACCACCCTTCCAAAAATGGCTCAGGGCAGTTTACACAGAGAAATAACAAATAAATAAGATGGATCCCTGCCCCCAAAGGGATCACAATCTAAAAAGGAACATAAGACAGACACCAGCAACAGCCACTGGAGGTACTGTGCTAGAGGTGGATAGGGCCAGTTACTCTCCCCCTGCTAAATAAAGAGAATCACCATGTTAAAAGGTACCTCTTTGCCAAGTTAGCAGGGAAAGCCACCACTGACTCCCTAGATTGCAATTTTAAAGCCATCATCGACTCCCTAGATTGCAACTTTGGAGCAAGCTTCTATAGATCCACTTCAAACTTCTATAGATCCACGACTGCTCCTCCTCATCCATATGTTATATGAAAACACCTGATTGAGAGTAAAATGCAATAACAAAGGAACTGGTAGCCACGTCGAAAGGGGCTAAGCAAGGCTGTATCTTTGTTCCTTTTTTTTGGTTTAATTTTTATAGTAATGTTTTAATTCCCCTCTGGATAATTCCAACCTCCATCTGCCTAAGCTAGCTGGCAGACCCATCTCGATCCTACTTTCCACCAGTGATCTGGCTATACTATCGAGGACATTAGTTGGCATGAGGAAGGCGTTACAAAGACTCACACAGTTTTTTGAAGATGAGTTGCTAGTTATAAATACCCAAAAGACTAAGGTTATAGTGTTTGCTAAAAGAGCAAAAGAACACAAATGGCAAATTAATGGAAGTAGTAGGGATGTGCAAAAAATTTTGGGCACAGAACGATCTGTGCCCGAAATGAACAATTTCGGGTGATTCGGGGCCAAACCGAATCACCCCCGATGTCCCCCGATATTTTTCGGGCACGAGCCGAATCACCCGAATTTCGGGCATGAATTTTTAAAGTTTTAGTGACTTTGGGGCAGTTCGGGGGCATAGCATGGGATCTGGGCAAAAGGAGTGGGGTGGGGTGGTAGTGCCTAATGGGTGCAGGCTACCACCCCAATTTCAGGGGGATTGGGCCAAGGGCTGATTTTTGGTAAATTTCTGAAAATTTCATGTCTTTGGGGCAGATTGGGGCATATTGGGGCAGAAAGTGGGGCCTGGGGCAGAATAGTGGGGTGGGATGGTAGTGCCTAATGGGTGGAGGCTACCACCCCAATTTCAGGGGGTTTGGACAAAGGGCTGATTTTTTGAGAATTTTTGAAGTTTTAGTGACTTTGGGGCAGTTTGGGGGCAGAAAGTGGATCTGCCCCAAAATAGTGGGGGTGGGGTGGTAGTGCCTCATGGGTGGAGGCTACCACCCCCATTTCAGGGGGATTGGGCAGAGGGCTGATTTTTTGAGAATTTTTGAAGTTTGGGTGTCTTTGGGGCAGATTGCTAAATTGATTACTTCCTCATATTCATAGTAAGTGTGAAAAAGTGAAAGTGGGGTCATGAGAGTTGTTTAATTGAAAAATATCTCATTTGCTATGATAGAATGAGAATTCACACCTCAGAAGTTTTTTCTGAGGTGTGAATTCTCATTCTATCATAGCAAATGAGATATTTTTCAATTAAACAACTCTCATGACCCCACTTTCACTTTTTCACACTTTCCTTTACTATGAATAATATTAGGAAGTAATCAATTTAGCACACTTCACCTTATGAAGACAAACCTCATACAAATAAATTCACCAGAATTCCCCCCTCTGCCCAATCACTCTTAAATTGGGGATGGGTGGTAGCCATGAGGCACTACCACCCCACCCCCACTATTTTGGGGCAGATCCACTTTCTGCCCCCAAACTGTCCCAAAGTCACTAAAACTTCAAAAATTCTCAAAAAATCAGCCCTTTGTCCAAACCCCCTGAAATTGGGGTGGTAGCCTCCACCCATTAGGCACTACCATCCCACCCCACTATTCTGCCCCAGGCCCCACTTTCTGCCCCAATATGCCCCAATCTGCCCCAAAGACATGAAATTTTCAGAAATTTACCAAAAATCAGCCCTTGGCCCAATCCCCCTGAAATTGGGGTGGTAGCCTGCAACCATTAGGCACTACCACCCCACCCCACTCCTTTTGCCCAGATCCCATGCTATGCCCCCGAACTGCCCCAAAGTCACTAAAACTTTAAAAATTCACCAAAAATCAGGATTTTGCCCAATCCCCCCGAAATTGGGGTGGTAGACTCTACCCATTGGGACATACCACCCCACCCCAAAATTTTGCCCCTGGGCCCTTTTTTACCCCCCGAATCGATTCGGATTCAGATTCGGATTAAATCCGAATCCGAACCGAATCAAGAGTGATTCGGGTGACCCAGATTCGGGCACAAAACAGAACAGGGGTGATTCGGTTCGGGTCCGAGCCGAATCACCCGAAATCCCGAATTGCACACCCCTAGGAAGTAGGGTTGAGCAGGTTAGGACCTATAAGGACGCAGGTTTACATGTAAATGAAACATGGGGTGCACAATGAGAATATGCTGCAGTAGGTGCTCAGAGGAGCGTATCTGCTATATTAACATTTTTCCACTTTAAAGTTTTAAAGAAAATTTTATCCCAACGGCTGATAAGATGTACCAGACCAAAATATTGGCACAAATGCTATATGGGGTCCAGATCTGTTCCACCTGTAATTTCAAACCTATGGAAGTGGTCCAGTCGAGATTCCTTTGTGTCATATTTCAGGTGCCTAGATGTGTCACAAATGCCATCCTACACCTAGAAGCGGGTTTAACCACAGTTGATGCCCAGGGATGGCTCCACTCATTTAACTTACAGCTCAAATTACATTTCTGCCATCAGGGCCTTGCCTCCCTGGTACTTAAAGATGAGTTCTACTCTAACTGGTATAACAGCCTCTATGATAAATTGCGTAGATATGGATTCTCTTCACAATACTTACTTTCATTGGGATATGTTGCTGCAAAAAAAATTTATTAAACAACCAATAGTAGATATGGAGAAGCAAGTTGATCTAAGTTTTGTTGCCCCGTGTAGTATTCCTGATGGCTTCCCAAACTACCCTCAGTCAGCTGCATACCTCACAAATTTGACCACTCTTAATCAGAGGAAAGCTTTCTCGCTGGTGCAGTTTAATGCCCTGCCTTCTGCTGTTTTGGATGGCAGATTTAAGAAAAGACAGCTCAGGCACCAACTATGTCCATGTAGCTCGGGCAATATTGAAACCATTTCACATGTTCTTCTACATTGTTCATATTATAGGGACATTTGTATTGCCTGGATTGAACCACTTTTTTAAAATATGCCAAGTTGATGGGAAGAATACTAGAAAGCTCTTCTCAGGATCCGTGAGAAGAGCTTCTGTTCGGTCTGTGGGTAGAGTGGGTTTAGCCTGCTCTCCCTGCAGATGATCAAAGGGCAGTCTTGGGGGTGGCGGATCGGCTGCCCACACGACTGCCAGCTCCTTCATGGAGCTGGCGGGAGCTGCAGGGATAGGGGACCGTGTGGCCCCCGGAAGTCCCAGGATGCCCCATGTGAGTGAATGGGCATCCTGGAGAGACCCCCGAGCCCGGGAGGCTGGCTGCAGCTTCCCAGTTAGGGGTCTACTCATGTGTCGCTGTGGACTGCGGTGACACACGAGCAAAAAAATGAGGTGAACAGAGTGCTCACTCCGTTAACCTCATTTAAGGGCCGGCTAGCTGCCTTGGGAGCACTGGGCTTGCCCATGAGCCCAGTGGTTCCTACGATCAACGGAAAGTGGGCTAAGCTCCCCTAGCCCGCTTTCCGTCGATCATGGGAATCGCCTCTATATCTCTTTCCTTGTGGCAGACCATTATATAGCCATTACAGCTGGGGTAGCAAGATTCTGCTCGGCAGCCTGTAAACTAAGATGGGAGCAAATGACTAATTGTAATTGAGATTTCTGTATATGTGGATGTTTTATTATCTAGCTCTGTTGTTTTGATCTTATTTTGTTTTATCTTGATTGTTACTTTTATTTTTATTTGCTGATTGCTGGTCACTGATCATAATACATTTGTTCATTCACTGGGACGTCCCCTCCACTACTATTGGAGCAACTCTTCAAGGCCTCACACTCCTTGCAAGTCTTGCAAAAAGCACCAAGAGAGGAGAAGAAGCTGCTGGCAACCTTCTCTCCTTCTCAACCTGCAAGGATCAGTTTTGAAAGGGGACTGGTCTCCACTGGTCTTGGGGCCAGGCAGCATCTGGGGCCTCCCCTCAGCGGCCACAGTAGCTTGGACTGCCCCTGGTAATTAGCTTTCCATTATGCACTTCTTATCAGCTGAAAACTGGTTGGGGCAGAGATATCTCATGGACTGCTCCTTTTCAAATGAACCTACCTGCTTCTTTCAAACTTCTGTGCAGATCCTGCTTTCTATGAGAGGACTTTCTATGTGGTGATTTATGGCCTCTGGAACTCCATGCCTCTGGAGCTGAGGTTTATCCCCTCTCATCCTGCCTTTTATCTCCACACAGAAAACATGTCCCAAATTCATTTGTATAGCACTCTCTCCCTATCCGTTCAGTCATGTCCGACTCTCGGTCACTCTATGGATCACTGCACTCCATGCTGTCCTATCTTGGACAGCTTCCTTTAAGTCCGCCATGGTCATTCCAGTGTCGTTTTTTTAATAATATGCAGTCACCGAGTACAAGGCTGCCCCCATCTCCTTCTCCCGCTGATCATTCCCAGCATAATTGTCTTTTTGAGTGAGTCAGCTCGCATGACATTACCAAAATATGTCAGTCTGTATTTGGTAATCTTAGCTTCTAGCGCTATTATTGCTTTAACTCGATCTAAAGCTTCCTTATTTGTAATTCTCGCTGTCCATGGGATACGCAACATCGCCTCCAGCACCACATCTCAGAAGCCTCCATCCTTCTCCCAACCTCATCTCCTCTTGAGTCTCCCCCTGCAAATGTTTTACATTTGAGTTTTGATTATTTATCATTACTTTCATTATTGTTTGTTTTTGTCTGATTCTTAGTTAGGAAGAACCACTGGCCCATCTAGCTTAGTATTTTCAACACCAGTGTTAGTCTGTGTGGGCGCTGCTGGGGTGGGTGGGAGGAACCTTTAACTGTAATTTAGTAGGTGAACTCGCTGTGGTGGAGGATCAGCTCTGCCACTCAGCTGGTGGAAGTCATTTGCGTGGACAGAAAATTGCCTCCACACATGTGTGGACGCCAGCTGAGTGGCAAAGCTGATCCTCCACCACAGCGGGTGCTGTGAACAGCTTTCAGGTGAGGCAGGAGGAGATGTATTCACCTACTAATTTACAGTTAAAGGTGCCTCCCATCTCCCGCCCGCCCCTAGTGGCACCACTGGTCTACACTGACTAGCAGTGGTTCTTCTAGGTTTCAGGCAGGAGTCTCTCCCAGTACTGCCTGGAGTTGCCAGAGAGTGAACCTGGGACCTTCTGCATGCAAGACAGATGCTCTACCAATCAGTTATGGCTCCACCCCCTAAAGGGAATATATTACAGTGCTCACATGTTATTACCCATCCAAATGCAATCCAAAATGGATCCTGCCTAACAAAGGGGGTCATTCATACTAACTACCACAACGCCAGCTCTCCTCCCCAAGGGGCGGGCCTGTTTGAGAGTTTTGGCTTTTTAAAAGCCAAATTCTGGGATACAGCCCCTATTTCACATGAGTATACTCCTCAGGTTCTGGCAACAGTGTTTGAGACTGAAAGGTGGCTTACATTTTTAAAAAATAATAATACAATAGAACTTGTTTATGTCTCACTGGGAATTGGTAAGAGAGTTTCTCAGGGAAACTAAGGAACAGGAGACCCAGAGGTATGCTGTTTCAAAGGCTGCAAGAGGCAAGAAACAGAAAATTAGGAATCTAAGGGAAGAGTAGGTGCAGGAACTGAAAAAAGAAGGGACATGAGAGAGTCATGTTAAGTACCATTGGAATGCTAACTGAAAAGGAAGTAGTCCCACTGGACACTAGAAATAGCCAATTTGAGCTTAGTAAACCTAACACAAGTCCATTCATACAAAGTATATGGAACATTTCCTGGGCAAGATATGGGCTAACCATGTTGTGGCAATAATTGATCCTCTTCTCACCAAGTAGCAGCTCTTAGGAGCAGCTGGATGCTATTGTAGATTTGCCAACCAAACTGTTCCATCAACAGAGCTGTTTAAATGTTGTTCCTGTCCATAGTTCCACAGAATGACCCTCTATACCACTGTAACTTCCTTTGAATCTTTGTCGGCTTATTTTTTTGACTCAGTTTCCATTGACTTATTTTCACAGTTGTGAAGGATATGGTAATTCGCCACAGTATACTGTTCTGCCGTGGAAAATCAATATTAGCCATTCACAGCATTCCTTTAGGGGATCCCGTTAATAGTTATTTATGATCCTTTGCTCCTTCTGACACAGCAGTACTGATTTTCACTGAACATGCTTTTAATTAACTCTCAAATCAATAACATCCCCCAAAATAAACTTAGCAACAGTGCAAGTGGCAAAGATAATTTTCTTATATTTGGAGAAGCTTATCATTTGCAGTAGTTCAAACAAAGAGCTATTCAAGTTCAAAAGCATTGGGTTTTTGTTTTTAGGGATTACATTTTTATTTCTCCTTAAACCTACCAGAACAAGTCTGGAAATAAAATTACCTCCTTCCTTAACAGAGTGATGATGCACACATGAAAAATGACATGTGTCTGTGCAAACCTTCCTGGGTCATCAGTTGTGTGTGTATGAATACAAATACGATGAATATTTATATACCACTTTTCAACAAAAGTTCCCAAAGCAGTTCACCTAGATATAAATAAATAAAATGGCTTACTGTCCCCAAAGGACGCACAATTTAAAAAAGAAGCATAAGATAGACTCCAGCAACAGCCACTGGAGTGATGCTATGCTGGTGATGGATGGCAAATTGCTCTTCCCCCTGCTCAATAAAGAGAATCACCACTTTAAAAAGGTGCCTCTTTGCTCAGTTAGCAGGTGTAAATTAAAAGATGAATGTAGGCCCTATCCAACCTTAGCACAGCATCCCTCCAGTGGTCATGGCTAGTGTCTACCATATGTTTCTTTTTATATTGTGAGCCCTTTTAGGAAAAGAAATCATTTCCCCCCCCAATGTAAACCACTTTGAGTACTTCTGTTGAAAAGTGATATCTAAATGTTTGTTATAGTAGCAGAACCAGAGCCACATCCGGGGCATAGCAAGGTTGGAGTGGAGTCTGGGACAAGATAGGTTCCTTCCGCCTTTCTCTTTCCCCTCACTCTGCATCTTAACTGCAGAAGAATGGAAGGGCATAGTGAAAAAAACCCGGAACTGTTACTCAAAAACAACAATAAAAATTGTGTCTACCACAACTGTGATGCCACACCACCCAAGGTTTCATACAATGGCCTCTTCTGTGCACTTAGTTCTGAAATTTGTCTGTGACACCTTTTTCAATAGTAACCCATATTAACAAGCTGGAGGGCTGAAAAATGAACCCCAGCTGCTTGGGTACCAGCAGTCAGTTTTGTGCTTCTGGCCCCACCCCAGCTGTAATTGAACGGTGTAGGTGGGTCATTTGACTGGTATAGGTTGGGAATCCCCATCCAGAAGAATGAGCAGGATTGGGGATTTCCTTCTCTTACTGGGTGAATGACCGACCCACATGGCTGAATTACAGCTGGGTATGGCCAGAAGGCAGTGAGAGAGCAGTTGCCAGTACCCAAGCAACTGCGGTTCATTTTCCACCTGTCCAGCTCGCTAGCATAGGCTGTTACTAGCCCTTTTAGATGTCCACTTTCTTTGTCCATTTATTTTCAGTTGGCAGCAGAGCCAAGCCACTGTGTCTATCCCCCTGACTTAGTCACCCCTTCACCAGTCACAAACCTCGTCTTTGGTAACTTGGGAGTCTTCTGTTCTGTCTCTCTTCCGCCTCCTTCTCCGCCTCCTCCCTTTATTTCTCAGGTCACCCCCTGCACACAGGTAAGCAGCAGGCAAGCAGGCAGGCTGTCTGAGGAATTATTGTTCCTCTTCTTGGCCTCCACCAGTGCCTTTCATACCTCTGTGATGAGTGTGCCTACTTGCTCCATCATAGAACAGCAAGCAGGTGCACAGCTGCAGTGAACTGTGTCTGTTGTATGTGGTAGCACTCTGCTCATCTTGTGCACTAGCATGATCCTGTGGCTGCATTCTCTTCCCTTGCTCCATCCACAACATCAAGACTAACTGCTTCATGTGCCTTTGGAGGGGGTGGAGCAGAGTCAGGCAGTGAGCGGGAGCTTGAAAGACTGGCACAGCAGTGCCTGAGATTAGGGATGTGTGAACAGGTTTGATTCTGAACCTGTTCAACATCAAACTGGTTCTGTTCAATGGCTCAATATCGGACCGAAACCCCTCTCCCTCGTTCGGTTCAATATTGAGCTGAACCTCCCCATCCTGTTCGGGTGGCGGGGGTGGGTTTCTAAGTTTAAAAAAAACCAAGTTTGTGGGGTATTTTAGAAAAACAAGTCATCATCACCACTCCGGGGGGCTTCTCTGAGGCTGTGGGGAGGATATCTCTGGAGGTTCCATCTCTCCCCCCACCCCACCACCGCCAGGCTCCATTAATGGCCAAGTTGCCTGGTTTGGGAGGTCTTTGGTACATTTTGGACCTGCCCTCCATAGCAGTGGCCATTTGGGAAGCCACCTGTCTGCTTGTGATGGGACAGCTCATCAATAGTAGCTGACAAGCTGACAACTAAAGCTTAATCAAACTGTTACCTCAAGAATTTATTTCTACATTTCTAAATATAGAAAAGAACTATTGCCATCTAAAATAGAGATGTTCTCTCAGGAATGCCTAGATTACATACAAAGCTCTAAAAACCTGTACATGGGCAACAGACTAGAAGACAACTTCAATAGATGTCCTATCAGTGTGAAAATTTGTTGTATTGTGACGACGATTCTTTTGAATCTTTCTTCACTCTATGTCACGCAGGCTTTTCATATTTCAAATTGGTGACTCTTTCTCAGTCATCCTGTATGTAGCTTTAAATGGGGTTCTCCACTGGGGAATCTCCCCTATAATGTCTGGAGCAATCTTTAGTAAACGGAGGCTTCCAGTCATGAATATTAATTTGCATTCCAATGGAGAACATCTGGCTTGTATCAGAAATAATTATTATCTCCTTCTGACACATTTATGAGTTTTCCCTTCATTAATTTTTATCTGTGAAGTATTCATTGTTATGGTAGGGTGGTTTTAGAACAAACACCTGGTTTTTTACAACTCTTGTTGGAACCCTTCAAGGTTTCAGTTTGATAACAAGTAACATTTAAAGAGGGAAGAGATTTAACTATTTTTCTTTTTTTATGGTGTTATCATCAATGTTCATGTTTCTAGGGGCACCCCCTGCCTTGTATACTTTTTTATATTACTGTGGGTGTTGTTGTTTTGCTCTTAGATCTTATGCTATATCTTTGGAACACAACAAAAGCAAAGAAATATATTTTGTACATCATTTCACAGCCCCTTAAGGCAGAGGCCCCCAACCTGATGTTGTTGGACTACAACTCCCATCATCCCCAGCCACAATGGCCTTCAGAATCTGTGGACCCAAGGTTTGGAACCCCTGCCTTAGGGAATTATAGCCAGGGCTCATCAAGGTTCTGCATTGTTAGGCAACTGCCAAAGGCCATCTGAATGGCCCACTGCCAATCTCCAGGACCAACTTTGTGCTCATAAGCTTTGTACAATGGTAGTGGATGCTGGAAGAAAGCCTAAAATATCCAAGTGCTTTATGTGATAGAAACAGCCATTAGCCACAATCCTCTATCTGTTCATTCTATATCCTGTTGTTGTGTTAAAAAAAACCCTAGTGTTTCCCATCTTTCTGCTCAAATATCTATTGTTTTGAAACTCTTCCACTACTGGAAAACTTCTTCTGCTAATGTAAGGGAAGTTTCTGAATCAGTGGAAGAGCATTGCATGGTAGATAAATAAATAAATAAATAATGACCCTGACTCCAGAGAAGTCCTTCTGTTAGTGCAAGCTCTTGATCAGTGTTCCCTGTAAGAGGGAATCCCAGATGTTGTTGACTACAGTCCCAGAATCCCTAGCTGCAGTGGGCTTTGGCTGAGGATGCTGGGAGTTGTAGTCAACAACAACAACAACAACAACTGGGATGTTACAGGGAACACTGCTCTTGATCAAAACCATTTACAAGCTCTTTTCAATACCTTCTTATGACCCACTAGAGTTTATAGTCTGTATCTTCCCTAACACAAATGGCCAATATGGTGTGGCACTCCCTGTAAGAGGTTTTCCCCATGTGCTTATGCAAGAGTTCGTGGAACAGCACAAATACACTTTTTTTGACTTTTGCTCATGGTTCCAAGCCAATGTGTTTCCCATTGTATGCAAAACAGAAAAGCAACAGATATTTCATTTTAAAATAAAAATGCACTTGTCAGAGAAAACAGAGATTAATAAAAGCTTAAGCTGTAAACAAGAGCTCCTGGAAAGGGTCTTTAAAGAGATCACATCCTTATATAAATAAATATGCCACAACACACTTGTAAGATTCACTTTACTGTCTCTGTTTCAATTGTTGCCACCTAGATGTGCTTTGAATTGTCATTTAACTTCATGTACTTCCATGTGGGGCTTGGTATTTTAGATGAAAATATAAAGGTATTTTGTTGTTGCTGCTGTTGCTATTTTAAAGACCTATAAAACACACACACAACTGAAGCTGGCATCATTACTTACATAATCTGCTTTCAAAAAAGATCATCTTCTGCCTTTTTCATACACACAGGAGGCTCATATATTTAGTGGTTTTATAAGTGTTCAATCAATGTAAACAAAAACAAGTATGAATAACACAAAAAGAACAGATTAGGAAGCTCATAAACTGAAGCCTTGCATCCTTCAGAAGAATAGGGTAGGGAGGAGAAAATTAAATGTATATGGTCAACATGCAATTAATTCCACTGGTTCTGCTCCCACTGTTCCATATTATCAATATAGCTTTTAGCTTGGTCAGCTATTACATCAATGAATTCACCATGATGGCCGCTTTCGCACATAACGTGGGTCCAATGGACCCACAGTTCCGTGTGCCCCCTCCCCCCACTCTCCTGTCCAAATTTGGATGTACTGGAGAGCTCCCTCTCTGTAGTCAGCAAAACTACAGAGAGGAGAGGGAACTGGCTGAGCAAGCTTCCTTCTTGACTGAAGGACAGCCTGAATAACCAATCATGCTAGAACTGAGGGGGGAGCTTCCTCCTTCAAGTCCAGTTCCAGTGGATGCAGTTTGTGGTTCCGCATTTGGATGTACCTCAGGCTGCATGGAACCTTGGGTTGCATTGACAAAACTCACTACAGCCCAAGGGTTCAGATTTCAGTTCCAAATCTGAATCTTTAGTTTTGTCACCGTGCCAAATGCCATTTGCCTGCATTCGGATATAACATCTGCGGAACCACTGGCTCATTCAACTGGGTTCCATGTTACATGTAAATGCAGCCAATGTATAAACTTGGAACTCAGAATCCTGGATTTTACCCAACATTACCTTTTATTTGCTTATGGTTTGATTGGCTTTTTGATTCATCATCAGGGCTGAACTATGGGTAGTTTTCCTCATGGAGTCACGAATCAGGGACTAGAAGTCAGGATATCAAGCCAGAGGTTATGTCAGAGTCATGTTGCTCAGGCAAGGTACCAGCCCAAATGGGAAGCCTTTATAAGCCTTCCTTTTTTAGGTAGACCAATGGCCAGCCAGGATGGGTGGAACCAGTCCCAAACCTAGGTAACCTGATTGCCAAGAAGAAAGCAGGAAAAATTGTAGCCTGGCAGCTCACCATATGCGGCAGCTGGGGGTCTCTGGACACACACAAAGAGTCATCAGTGTATATGGGAACTTACAGAGTTTCTTAAGCAAAAAAAGAGACACGTCCCTCCCTGTCCCCAAAGAGCTTACAGTTGGTTTACAAGAATAAATAACATCTTTAGGAGGGCACCCTCAACTGATATGAAATATGCCATAATGAAGCTGGAGATCAAAGCCATCCAATAGGATTAAACTGTATATCAGGGATGTTTCATATCCTGAAGATGTCATATATTGTTGACTATCTCTATCAAAAAGAAAAGAAAAGAAGAAAGGTGTTCATAGCTACTTGACAGATATGGCAGTTCATTCGACTAGAGATAAAGCAAGAGAGCTCAAACTCTTTGGGTAGAGGAATATGACCTTCTTTAGTTGGCATTGCTTCGGTGGGATGGGTTCAAGTAAAGACAAGGCGGTGGGCAGTAAAGTTCATAATGATGTTTGATATTTCAGAATATGTTTGGTGCTATCCGTATTTATCTGCTGTAATGATTCGAGCTGGCTAAGAGTCTTGTAAAAGTAATCAAAACACAAATCAGAATATCTGAGCCTGCACTTCAGACCTCCCTATTACCATGCAGTCAAGTTGTCTTGAGAATTTTGTCCAGAATGTAAATGTAGTCAAAATCAATTACTCTATTAGGGGTGTTAGGGCTTGAATTGTTGGGGCTCGTAATATTGACTAAGATAATAACTGTCCTATGGACTAGTTAAAGTAAACACAAGGGCTCATTTCTTGAAATTATGTAGAAAGTCAGAGCTTTCAGATTGATAACGGCATGCTACAGAAAATAATGGTAGCTCTTTTTCTGAAGTCTTCTTCTCTTTTTTCTTTTTCTTTTGCCACTGATGTGTTTATTTTACAAATGGACCTGCACATGCTGTGTTATGACAAAACCATGTGGAGAAAATCTCCTACTCATTGAATGCCTGTAAGCCAGAAGGCCTCCAGGATATCAGTTGAGTTCTGGGCCAATGATCTCCTGTAGCTTTATTTGGTTCTTGCTGGTACCCATTTCACCGCTGAGTGGACAAATGCCATTCACCAATACAAGATCCTTGCCTGGAGGATTTGACACAGATGGGTCTGATCAGTCAGGTCCGTTGAAAAGCAGAATGCAATTGGAGTACAATACCTTTTTTCACTGGCAGTATTACTGTATCCTTTAGTCATTTCACAACAGCTGCTCCCAGTAGGAATTCACATAGAATTTATTTACATTTCATTTTTTAAAAATTCCTTTTACCTGAAAGACCTATTTTCATTGGAAGCAATTAAGAAATGAGTTATCTGTCTACTGAGAATCTATTATGCCAGCATATTGTGTCAACAGCCACAATATTTGAAAGTAAATTAATATTTTTAGTATCTCTCCTTTTAGCAGATACAAGATGATTAAATCCAGTGGTGGTGGGGGGAGCTAATTTATCTTTTCCTACTAGTAATGACATTCATTGTGTAAAGAAACATGACTATTTTTGCTACAGAGCTTGTATGCACGCGAGTAAGAGTTTCAGTGTAGACTGCAGCTTGATTGGACTCCTTGCATCACCCTTCTCCTTCAGAAGACACTGTGGAAATGATAAGGTGTGCAGGGAGGGCCTCATTCCTGAAGGTCAAAATCTGGGCAGGGGCCTCCAGGCATTAGCATGTACCTGGGAAGCCTCTGAGAAGCCTTAATAAATGTAATGGCATGAAGGAGGAAGATGATAACCAGATAGAATATGGAGTCCAGTGAGATATTTGAGAAATCAAAGGAAATATTCTAGTTTTCTGAAAGCATTTTCTACACTGGAACGGCTTGGTTTTTCCCATCAAAATCATATTTCCCATATTTCCTCTCCCTGTATTCTCATAAGTGTCCCACATCTTTAACAGTAGACATGAAAAGTATTTAATACCAGTGATCTTTCTTTGTGGTTCTGTTGTCACCAAAGTTAAAAGGACAACATCCTTTTGCATCTATGGGCCAGTTTGGACAATACCATCCATGCCCATGTGATTAAGGGGACACACCAAAAGTGCACCCATTGGGACATCCCATCTGTCTTGTCCATTTATCATGTGGGCCCCTCTACATATGCTCCAAATATTTATTTAAATAAGTATTTGGAGCACATGTAGAGGAGTCATTTGGATGCACAGCCCCTCACATGATAAGTAGACATGCTGGGAAAGCATTGGGATATCCATGGAGGACATTCCAACAGGCATACTGTTGGTGTGCTCCCTTCTTAATCATGTAGGTGAGGGATAGTATCATTTGAACCAGTCTTATTTCTTTCTAGTCATCAGATAAGAAAGGAAGATGTGCTGCAAAAAAGAGATCACCGCAAGGGTTTATAAGTGTGAGGGGTATCATCCGAAATGCCATCAGAGCTTTGATTCCACATAAGCTGTGTGTCACAACCAGCTGTTTATACTTACTCCTCATTTACCTACTGCCTTGAAGAGACACACAGAAACTAACATGTAATGGTCAGCAACTGTGGTACATGGTCTCTGGGTCTGGGTCACAGTCATAGGAACATAGGAAAATGCTATATACTGAGTCAGACAATTGGTCTATCTAGCTCAGTATTGTCTTCACAGACTGGCAGCGGCTTCTCCAAGGTTTCAGGCAGGAATCTCTCTCAGCCCTATCTTGGAGATTCTGCCAGGGAGGGAACTTGAAACCTTCTGCTCTTCCCAGAGTGGCTTCATTCCCTGAGGGGAATATCTTGCAATGCTCACACATCAAGTCTCCAATTCAGATGCAACCAGTGCAGACCCTGCTTAGCTATGGGAACAAGTCATGCCTGCTACCACAAGACCAGCTCTCCTCAGTATTTGAAAGTGAGTGACAGAGTGAGAGTGGTGGTATCTGAGTGTTCATCGGTGTCTTTACTCCATTCCCATCATTCCCATTCCCTGTTGAGGAACAGACAGTACCTTTCCCTCCCATATGGTGAATTGCAATGGAACTCTTTGTGCAGTTATTTCTGTTCTGCTCCAGATGGCCAGACTGTGATGCTGAAAAACAAAAGGACTCATGAGTAGGAGGGCTAGTAGTAGCAATGGCTGAAATGGTGTGGAGTGCCTGACATTTGTCAACAGTGCTCATACCTTGAATTTCCTATGTGGGAGTGTTTGTTGCTGGAGGAAGGAACTGGTAACCAACGCAATTGACAGGACATGCTTGATAATACTGAAGTTTGGTGGAAGAAGAGACTAGGGACATGCACAAAACCCATTCGCTCAGTTTGTCTGAATCCAGGGGGAGGCCAGTGAAGGGAGGGGGAACCACCGGAGACCACCACCACCCCATGGCCACGGCAGCACCCCCTGGGGTCACTGCCAAACCCAGTTGTAAGTTTAAAAAAATATTTATTTTTACTCTAGAACCCCTGAACTGGTCCTGAGCTTCTCGACCTTGAGATGGACCAGGCCCAATCCAGTGATGAACTGGCTCAAAGTCGAGCTGGTTCACACATCCCTAGAAAAGACATGAGAGGCATTTGCAGCATTCATTCTTTGAGGCATGATCACCCTCCTGCTTATGTGAGAAATTCCCCACCGTGCCCCAAATGATTCTGCATGAGATGCACTGTCTTTGCATCCCCATTTGGGGTTGGCGGAGCAGAAGTAGAGTGTTTGTGTCTGGGCCTAGGTTTGTGGCTGTGTTTGTGGCTGGGGCCTAAGGCAGACAAAAGGGTTCTGAGAGGTTAATAAAGTTGTAAGGGCAGCACGCTCTCCCTTTTTTGCAAAGCACTATTTCTCAATAATTCCCATCACCAAAACAGCCCTCTAAGTATACACAGCACAAGGGACCAGAGAGATATAGCTTCATGCTGCACACCTTATCATCGGAGCTACTGTCCTGTCGGGAGACCATACGCTGGGGTAAGTGTGCTGTGATTGGCTGTAGAGTCCTACCCTTTAGTTTGGCAGAGTGGTTAGTGTGGGTGGCACATGAGGGAGTGGGCAAGTGGTAGTGGTTTTGTGCACTCCATTGAGTTCCACCACACCCCACCCTGCCCACAAAATGCAACATGTCCACCTCACATTTGGCCCTGTGTTAGTGGAGTAATGCCAGAACTATACTGTGGCTACAGCAGCATTGCTTTCCACCAGCATAGCCATGCAGTTGTGTGGGAAGAGCAGCAATTGTGGAGGCATACTTAAATGAGGCTTCTGCCAAATTTTATGCTTCTCAGGGTAGCATAGTTGGGGCATAGGACTGATCCTAAAGCAACCTATGCTGACATTTTTAAGTCTGTTAAATAATTGAAAGGATTTCAGAAAAAGAGGAGACATATCCATTTCCCACATAACTGTTCCATTAATATATATTTTAAAAGGATAGCATTTCATCTTAAATTCTTCAGATTTGCCTTATTCTTAAGGCAGAACAGTTATTAACTCTTAACTGAAGAGTCTCAACCAAAGTGTCAATCTTTTCATAGGAATTCTTTAATGATAGTACTGGAGGAACCTGCCTAACCTAGTTAGTAATGACATGATAAAATGCATGGAATATGTATGTTATGCAGAAAATGTTTCGGATCACACACACACACAGATTGATCCATAATATTTTCTATTTGTCTTAGAACATCAGGTTTTTAAAAGATTGTTGTTACACATGATAAAAAGTAGCATCTTCATTACAAACCTCTCAGCAATTAAGCAAGTATCTTTATATTAATCTTTTTCTAACTAGAGACAAATGCCAATGTAATACAAATGTGATTTATTTTTTTTAAAGGACTCTTGAGTATACAGTACATGCATGTTTAGAATATGTTTATCTAAAGTATTCCCATTTCTAAGGGCTACTAGGAAATCCCATTTCCTATTTCCATTTATTGTAATGATCACAGACACATTCCATCAACAGAGAACCATGCTTTACTTTTAAAATGGCTTTTAAAATTTAATTTGTTTTATGTTGCAGGCTCATTTTTACAATACCTTTGTAAAAGTCATTTCACAATCCCACACTTCACTACCATGTGTTCAGATAATGTCAGAACAGATATTATAAAACCAGAAAATTTGGAATGTGCATGTCTAGGAATGTGCATCTGGAGGTGCTTAACCTTTTACACTTAAAAAAAAAAAAGACTGTGGATGAAGCACAAGTAAATGTTTTAACTTCTCAACTGTCCTGTAAGATCATAATTATTACTCATGTTGCTTTTCAGATAAGCCTAATAAAAGATCTCTATGGAGTTATTTCAACTGCAGCTACACTCCCAGCTTCTTGGTATCAGAGGGAATTTAATCACGCAAGCTATCTTCATATTCATAAAAAGGGGGGAAAGAAGGGGGAGAAAAGATATCTGCAACAGAAAAGCAATGCCTGGTGTTATTTGTAGCTCTTTGGCTTACCAAAATAGCATCATCCTTTGCAATTTGGGCATTTTTAAAAAAAAAATATGCTGTCTAGCAAGAGCACATGGCTTCCTTATATGAATGGCTTTAGTAAAATGCTTGTTCTCATTTTGCTAATTTTTGCTTGCAGCCTAGAATAAAATCTTTACGTACAGTCTGATGCTATAATACCCACCTGAACAGATAATATATACAGCTTGCACAGCCTGAAAGGTCATTGAAAGTTCATTTTTTCTATACTCTTTAGTCTGTAATACTACATTTATTGCAGTGCACAGTTCTAAGGGCTTTCTACTGCATGTGTCTATACTCCACTTTGAAGTAATTTATGTTTCTATTTACTATCTATTGACGCCTTTGCTTTTTCTCACCCTGACTATACACAGCAATAACTTTTATGAGGCTGTTGTGTACTGTGCATTAAAGGCCAGAACATACTTCTCTCCTAGGTCACATGAAACAAGTCATGTGATGCATGGTGTTACGTGGGCTTTGAAATATGTTGATAAGTAGTATTATGAACAGGGAAGCCATGAGGATACTCAGCTGTCAGTAACCTTTTTATGAATGTATAACAGAATCCATAATTTCTTGTGAAGTTGTGGGGGCTATGGCTTTCCATGTTTGGTGGTGGCATCAGTGTGTACCATTTTCTCTCTCTCTCTCTCTCTCTCTCTCTCTCTCTCTTTCTCTCATGCCCTGTGGGTGGCAATGGCAGATCTAGTCATGACATAGCGCCATTTTTAAAGAGGATTTGGGGTCGGAGGGGGATGGTGGCTGTTAATAGGCTGAGAAGTTTCTCACACATTCTCAGGCCTGCTTGAGAAATTTCTAAAATGCTCACCCTTCCCTGCCCCTAATTTGGCCATCTGACAACATGGTGGAGAAAATGGAACATGCATTCTAGATATGAGATCATATGCTGGGGAAAATGGGATGAGCTTTTGGATCAGAACTAGATAGGATTAAAAACAGGCTCCAGAAGAAAATAGCTTTCCTCAGTTAGAAGGCAAGTCATTTAGGGCTTGCCCAAACATAGATCCAAAACTAGTCATGGGGCAAATGGGCTCGGAAAACTAAATTATGTCCTCAAAACTTTTAAAACAGCTTTGTTTATACCTGCTTCCCTCATACACACAAGAAAATCTTAAGTAGATTTAACTAAAGGTTTATTCAGCAACAACTCCATTTTCTCCTTCTCCTCCCTTTTCCTCTTGACTCCTCCCCCACACTTTCTACAGGATTCCCCTTTGGACAGATGTCCAAACAAACAAACTGCAAAAGATTACTGAATAGCAGACAACACATCCCTCCCTTTTATAACAACCAGATTTATTAGATGTATTATATTCAATATAGTCTGGATAGTTGTTTCAACCATACAGTTTCATTACTATTATTATATTAAAATATTAGCATATCATATTTGGATTTCCCCCCTTAATGTCTTGATCTATAGCACATAGTGCCAGATTACATTTTCAATGTGTCTGTCTTACCTGGCCACCAGAAACTTTCTCTGATTTGCCTTTTAGTCAAACTCATCCCAAGTGACATTTGTGGGCAATTTTGATCACTTTTGCTTGTAAGGAGGTTGGCACCACCAAATGATCAGTCCTCAGCACCAGCTCATTGAGAAGATACAACTCACTCGCTACATGCATGTATGATTGAAGATGTACAGGTACCTTGTTTTTGCATGGCCATCCATTATTTATGTAAGGTTTAAGTTCAGAAAGCACTTGATCAGCACTGAGGGCCGCTTTCCATTCAGAAGACATGATGACTCCATGATGACTCCTTTATTTTCATCTTCTGGGATCTCCCCTTGGACTGGAAGTGGAAGTCGAGATAAACAATCTGCAGTTGCATTCCAAAGATCTGGAAGATACTCTACCTGGAAATCAAAATCCATTAAGCCTGGTGATCCATTTGGCTATTCTTGGGGTTGCTTGACTTGATCCCCGAGTAGTAAATAAAGCAAATAGGGGTTTATGGTCTGATTGTAAAGTGAATTTTCTGCCCCACAAGTAAGTCCTGAAGTGCCTCACCACCCAGAAACATGCTAGAGCTTCTTTTTCAATGACAGAATATATCTTCTCTGAAGCAGTAAGCACTCTAGAAGTAAAGGCAACCTTAACTTCCTGTCCCATTTTTGCTGTGTCAAAACAGCACCCAAACCATATTCAGAAGCATCAGTGGTTACAATTGTGTGCCTGTTGGTGTAAAAAAAAGTGAGGCCAGGGTTGTTTGTTTGTTTTTGCAATGGCTGATTTGATAGTCTGAAAACTACTATTTTGGTATTTGGTATTTGGCAGGGTTGGTATTTTTGTTGTTCTCCACCTAGAGTCTTTGGAGGAGACTGTATACATGAAATTTTAAAAGAGAAACAGGATGCATCCCAGTTAAATGCTACATTCTTTTTAAAAAGAAGATGTAATGGAGGAACAAGCTTATGGGTGAATTCTGGTCCTCACTGACCATGCCAGAGGGCATGCTCTGGCTGGAAGTCTGAGGCCCAGGGTTGTTGACATGCTGGTCGAACCCCTGAACTGAACTGTCAAACCACAAACCCCCAAACCAGTTTGCACATCTCTAGTGCTAACTAAGCCATTGCCCAGGGGCCGGTTAAAAATCTTGAGAGAGAAGTTGGGACTGATAGACAGCAGCACAAGCCGATGAGAAGGAGTGTTGGAGCTAGGACCCTGGTAGCATCAGCTCTCAGCTGCAATGTCTCATAGTGACCACTGGGGGTTTTAGGGTCATAGATAAAAGTGCTGGACTCCTCTCGCCACTCGCATGAACCACTTGCATTGAGAGTCTGTGGATGATAAATCCAAACAGATTCTGAGATGGAAACACTCTGAGAGCATGTGCTTTGGCCAGAGGTACTTATATGAAACATTCCCTGTGGCAGTTTCCAAGCCATTCTCTACACCCTGAAGATAGCAGATTCCATTAATGACAAAGGAATGTATTGCTGCTAGAGCATAATCTGGCTGAGTGAATATTGGCCAACAATGACAAAGGGGAAGTTATGCAAAATATGTTACCTGGGTTGAATGGAGCTGTGTTGGATTGCATATCTGAAGAGCTGGACACCTTTAGGGATATAAGATTATACATCTCCAGTTCTGATGTGACTCCAGTTTTGATGTGACTCATTTCCCTAAGTCTTTGCCAGCTAATTGTTAATTCAAAGTTGGGTTAGAAATTGTACCACTTATCCTGTGTGACTCCCAAGGAGTGCTTTACCTTTATCTCTGGTGGAAGGGAGGTTTTCTTCCTTAATTGGTTCACCTTTTCAAGTCTAGTCTGCTCACCAGTTTATGCCTTCTCTTTTGCAAAAGAAAGGGGCGGGGTGGCCCATTCAGGTCAGTTTGTTGTTCTGACCTGGGTGTGTGTGTCCCCCACACTTTGCTCCTGCTGATTGACCAGCTGTGGGTCTTTCTAAACGTGTCTTTTATGTGGGTCTTTCTAAACATGTGGGTCTTTCATGACGTGTTCATGAGCCCATGAACTGAAACATCCAAAATGGAGACTGTAATCCCACAGTCCCATGCACATAGAGGGGTGCTTTCTGTGCTACCCCCAAAACACAGTATTCCTGGTAACAGGTCCATCTAATTCAGCATGTTCTACATTGACAGCAACTGTCCAGGGTTTCAGATGGGCATTTCCTATCCCTACCTGGAGAGGCCGCAGATTGATATGGGACATTCTGCATACAAAGCAGATGCTTCTTCCACTGAGCTATGGTCCATTATGTTGCAGCAGGAAGAGCAAGGAAAAAAGTGGGTAGGTGGGTCATGGGAGAGGGTGGTTTTGAAGGTGAGAGTGAGGCAGGGGAGGAGGTTGGGGTTTCTCCATCTTAGTGCTCAATTCAAGTTGAAGAAATACTTTTGGTGCTGTCATACGAGGGGTGTATAATAAATGTGGCTATTTCTTATTTTTTAATGTTTCATTAGTTTTTGTTGTTAAACACGTTCATTCATAATGATTCACATCATTATTTGTTCTTATTACATTCACTTCAGTGGGAACAAGGCCAGGTCAGAACTGAACTGGTGGTGGGAACATTTATGAGGGAAATTAGAGAAGAATCTGAAATGGCCAAATGGTGGCTGGCATTATGAAAACATAATCAGTATAGTCCCATTGAAATTAAAAGGGCAAGTTAGGCAATGCCTTATCTGCCTTTTAATTTTAACACAACTGAGTAATTTTCCTCATCTTGTAGGCTGGTGTACAATGGCACTGCTTCATATTTATGGCTTGCTTTGTGGCACCCTTGCAAAGGGTTGGCCTCCACTGAATGACATCCTCATCACAATGTGGGGAAAATTACAAGTATCTCCACCCTTCCTCACAAGTGCCTCAAAATCCTAATCCACACAGTTCTCTAAAAATTTCATTTTGGCACAGCTGTTTAACAAAAGTCCCATTCATTTCAAATGCGCCTGTACTAGTAGTACTCTTTGCCAATCAAGCTGCTTGAGAAACAAAAGTAATGTATACAACAAGAAACAGTAAACATTTTAAACAAATGAACATGTAACAAGTTTACAGCCCTTGAACAACAGCATGCCTGAATAAAAAGCATTGTAAAAATAGCCACTTCAAAAAAAAAATGTTTATTAAAGCCCTTGTCTCCACAGCAGGTAATAAAGAAGAAAGATACTGTAGCAGCCACCTTTCCAAGTGATTTATTAAAATCCATCACCTCAATTGTACAGAAAGAAAACACTTTACCAAGTGCCTTAGAATGAATTTATTCAACTCTACATCCCAGCAGGAAAGGCTATTTAAACAGAAAGTGGCAACATCACGAAATGAAGAACTCCTTTGTAAGTTAAATAACAGATTGTATTCAATACATCTACTTCAGAGAAGATCCATTGATTTCAATGAATATAATTATTTGAGAGAATTGGGGCCTTAAGGTATGTAGAGGTGGCTGACATCCAGACTAATTTACTCATGAGTATTCCCATTGAAATCAATGGGACAAGTTAGTAATGTGTCCTATGAATTTCATTGGTAATACTCATGAGTAACTTAATTTGGATGTCAATGTGAGGTTAGTGACTAAGCTACTGCTCAGGCACACTGGTTCTAGAATAACAAAAAACTAATTTTCAAGGTGCTGAAATGATTGCTTGCTTTAGAATTTTGCAGAATACCATCTAGGGCACATTTAAACTTCCAACCTGCGCTTTGTAAAGTCCAGTTGGTTGGGAACACCATCACCTCCAAAGTAGGGATGTGCACGAGCCAGTTTGGTGCCTTCTCTGGGAAGTGCCAAACTGGCTCAGGAGCTGGTTTTCAAACTGGTTCAGTGGGGTGGGGAGCAGTTCCCTTAAAAAGCAGGTAAGCAGTTGTCGTCCACCACACTGCCACTTTTCCAGCAGCGGCACCTGCTCTCCAAAGGCTGTGTGCAGCTGTGGCACTATTCCCTGCAGCCTCCATTACAGGTGTGCATGGAACTGGCTGGTCCAGTTCAGTTCAATTCTGAACCAGACCCAAAACAGACTGGGCCAGTTCAGTCTGTCACCCCCTCAACTGCCCCCCTGGTCCAGTCTGGTTGGGTCGCAAGATTTTTTTAAAAAAATATTGAAACATACCCCCACTAGAGGAGTTATCCAAGGTGGCATCAGGGTCCACAGAGGTCCCCCCTTCCCCCGCCAGCCTCCCTTAGTTCTTCAGCCCAGTTTGGGGCCTTTCCCCGTTTTGGAGGCTGCCGCGCCTGCTCAATGAGCCTCTGTGTGACCTGGGTCATTACTCCCTTTGGAACAAAGGGAGGCCAGTTGGGGGAGGGGAAAACTCCACAGACATATACCCCACCACCAGCTTGGATAACTTCCCTGGAGGGGGTAAGTTTGGGGAAGAAATTTTAATTTTTTAAAAAAATTGTGAACCCCCGGAACTGGCTGAGGGATTAGGGTCCTGGGTCGGACTGAACAGGGGGCGGTTTGATTCGACCTTGAACAGTCGAACCGAACCAGTTCAATGTCAAATATGTTTGACATCGAACCCGTTTGCACATCCCTAACCTCCGTGTGGTTTTGGCACACACATGGCCAGCGTACATGCACACTGGCCACGTGCATGCCGATGCCTTGCGGAAGCTGCAGAGAACAGCGCTGCAGCTGCACACGGCCTTTTGAAGAGTGGGTGCTACTGGCGGAAAAGTGGAGGGGTAGTAGATGAGCAGGTAAGCAGCTGCTTACCTGCTTTTAAAAGGAACTGCTCCCTGTTCTGCCAGCAGTTGTTGGAGTAATTTGTGCACATCCCTACTCCAAAGTCCTTTGATGTCCAAAATGCTATCAGTTCTGTTCTCCTCAACTTCCATCAATTTAATAAAAAAAAATTTGCAATGTGCAGCTGGCAGAAATAAGATAATTATACCAGAGGCAGATCATATTTATGAGAAGATACTTTGGCTAAAATACTGTGCAACATTACTCATGTAATGGAATATAACATTCACACCATTGCACAGGAGTATTGTTGCACAAGTACAAAAATGCACAAATGGAGTTGTGCACCCATCATATATAATGCCCCATCCTGCAGCCTTGTGCTGAAGGATGGGTCTTTGTCCCACCCCTTCCACTACAGCCTCAAGAAGTGCCCTGATTGGGCAGGACTGGAGGGGAGGAGGAGCTTTCATGCCGCCGAGGCTGTCCCTTGCCTCCCCAGTTTGTTTTGTTCTGGCTCCCCCTTCCTTCTGTCCCTATGGGCAGAGCAAGGTTCTCTGAGCATCTTTTTGTGGGACAAGTAGGAATTTTTGGCCCCTTGACTGATTGGCTGTGTTGAGAAGTCCTTTTGCCTACTCTGTTATGTCTTTCCTAGTGTTAGTTAGCCTTAGGTCACAATTGGGCAGGTACAGTGTGGGCTGAGTGGAGGTGTAAAAGGGTTTGAGATCGGTGAACACCCTTGGGCAGTTTGAAAGGGTCAATTGGTTAATCAGTCCTTAGAGGCTTTGTGGCTTGGGGACTTCAATTTGCCATGACACCTGATTCAGGGCTTCACAAAGGCTGCACAGCTTGGGGGAGTGTGAAGCCCTAGAAGTTGCCCTGACCCTTTGGGGTTGTCAGTGATGGAGGTGAAGCAGACTTGCACTGCTTTTATCCTTGAGACAGGGTGTGTTGCCCATTCAAGGCACAGGGAAGGATAGAAATGTCTGAACCCGGCCTTTGATAGGCCGGCGCTGTTGTGGGGTGGAGTTTATTCCACACTCAGTTCACTGATTTGATCATTTAATAAAGTTGTGGCCCTTTTCCTCAAATTGAAATGTGTCTGTGTCTTCCTTGTGGCTGGGGTGTGGGGGCAATGGCTGTATTGTCACATATAATGGCTGTACTGTCACCTGTTTGTGCAACTTTTGCTAACAGAGCACAGAAGCACCTTTTAAAGTGGTGATTCTCTTACAGTATATTTAGTAGGAGAAGAGCAATTTTCTCTTTCCAGCCATAGCATAGCATCCCTCCAGTGGCTGTTGCTGGTATCTAACTCATGTTTCTTTTTAGGCTGTGAGCCCTTTGGGCACAGGGAAACTGTTTGTTTGTTTGTTTGTTTGTTTGTTTGTTTGTTTGTTTGTTTGTTTGTTTGTTTAGTAAACCGCTTTGAGAACTTTGTTTAGAAGTGGTATATAAATATCCATAGTAGTAGTAATAGTAGTAGTGGTGACAGTGGTAGTAGTAATAGACTGGCACCTCTTTGTATGAACAGATTCCATCCAGAAACACTGAGTTGGTTGGTTGGTTGGTTAGTTGGTTCAGTTAGTTAGTTAGTTAGTTAAAGTTTATTATGGTTGCAAAGGTAAAGTGTGCCGTCGAGTCGGTGTCGGCTCCTGGCGACCACAGAGCCCTGTGGTTGTCTTTGGTAGAATACAGCAGGGGTTTACCATTGCTATCTCCCACACAGTATGAGATGATGCTTTTCAACATCTTCCTATATTGCTGCTGCCCAGTATAGGTGTTTCCCATAGTCTGCGAAACATACCGGTGGGGATTCGAACGGGCAACCTCTGGCTTGCTAGTCAAGTCATTTCTCTGCTGCACCATTAGGTTGTAGACCAGCAGAAAATACAAAATGTACCATCACACGCGGTATCAGCCTAATTTAGAGCTCATCAAATACATTAGCTTTAAAAGGAAGAAACAGTACTACTAATTAACTGAGCCGGTTTGGATGATACCACTCCTGCCCATGCAATTAGAGATGCACCAAGAGTATGGCCATTGGGACAACTTCCAAAGACATTGTGATGCCCTCCCGCCATTTCCTTTTATCACATGGGTGGAGGACTGTTCATACCAGTCTGATGGCTGCAGGCCACCTCCAGCCTCAGAAGCAAGATGCCTCCATATACCAATTGCAGGAGAGCAACATCAAGGGAGAGAGCCTTCATCTCTTGCCTGTGGGCTTCCCAGAAGCATCCGGGACACTGTGGGAAACAGGATGCTGGACTAGATGGACCTTGAGTCTGATCCAACAGGGCTGTTCTTATGTTCTTAAATACAAATGTCCCCTCAATGCACTGTCCTTGTTTAAACAAATATTTGGAGTATGTGCAGAAGGGCCATTTGGATGAACAATTCTCCCAAGCGATAAAGGGATATGTTGGTATGGTGTATGGATGTTCGCAGAGGATCTCTTGATGGGAGCACTCTCAGCATGTCTCCTCTTAATTGCATGGGCAGAGACAGAATTATTTGAACTAGGCCACTGTGTTTGAGGTGATCTGAAAATTCTGTCTGTGGTATCTGATCTGGGTTTACTCATCGAAACATACTGCATATCACATGCCATTTAAATGTATTTAACACCTTTTGATGTCAATGATTTTTACACACTTGAGTATGTGCATAAGTCTTAATTGATTTTAATAATACTTACCTTTGCCTAACTTTCTCAGAATAATTGCTTCCAATGTGCTATATGTATAGTCCAGCTTTAATTTTGTATAGGACCTCGGGAGAAACTAGTACCAGACCTTTGCCAGCTAAATAGCTGAAAAGTTAGTGTGATATTTCTGATCATCTATATTCAGAACTGACAATTAATTTTGCTATAATTTTTTTAAATCCCTTGATTAAAACTTAAGCAGCCAAACATCTTAGGCATTTAACTTGTGTCCTCCTCTATCAGAGCAAAATTGGGCATTTTCCTATACACAATGGGGGGGGGGAAGCAATTACTATCAATCAGTGACTAAGCAACAGATTGGAGTATTTAGAAAGACTCATTCATACACAGATTTGCAGCAGTGTTCAGCTCCTCTGATTAGATTCCATAGATTTTAAATTGTAGCTAATTAGGCTGTCATAGGTTCATTAATGGCTCTACTGATTCAGCACTCCCTCACCTGCATGCATATTAAAGCTCATTAGCTCCCTTGTCTAAAATACCACCTGCATTAATTGCTGCTGATGCACTAGGACTCTTCAGAAGCCTCTTCTGACAACTGGCCTACCTGCTTGTAATACCCATTGCCCCCAAAGTGCTTTAGGAGAGCGATTCACACAAGGTTCATGGCATCACACACGTGGTACTGCTGCAGCTGTTGCTAAGGGCAGTCAAGCCTGTTTTCTGCTTAACAGCAGGAAATAAATAATTAGCAATGCCTGTACTGTAATGCTTAACACTGGGCTGGTTTATTTTCTCTTGAGCCTTTACTGTATGTTGCCTAATGATCTGCATTTTATGTACTGCCAAAATGCCAGGGAGCATACTCTTACAATAAAACTTCAATGAGCAAGGCAAGCCAGAAAACATGTGCTGTTGTTAAGCATGTATTACAGTATTCTGACGTGTCCAGTATACAGTATGTGAAGATGCCTTTTGCTTGATGCCTGTGGCTTACATGTATTTTTACACAAGATACTTGGCAGGATAGCAATTTAACCTCTGCTTAATTCCAGATGTGCTAATGACCAGTACACACATATACACACCAAAATATTCAACATGTCTGGAGGATGGAAGGGCAGTGCCAACTTAAATGACTCACTGAATTGGCTGCATGGTTGCAACTATGAACTATGAAAAGCTATATGCTGCTTTTCAATGCAAGTTCTCAAAGCAGTTTACACAGAAAAAGAAATAATAAATAAATAAGAGGGCCCCCTGTCCCCAAAGGGCTCACAATCTAAGAAAGAAACATAAGGCAACAGCAACAGTCATGGAGGAAAGCTGAGCCGGGATTGAACAGGGCCAGTTGCTAGGGGTGTGCACGGAACTGGTTTGGCCGGCTTGGTACAAATTCAAACTGACCCAGCCTGGTCTGGTGGTTGTGTGTCTGCCCGAACCGAGTCTGGACTGGTGCAACCACCAAAATGGGAAGAACCAGTTCAAGGGATATACTTGTAAAGTGCAATCTGGCAAGGATTCCCCTTTACAAGTAAAGGGGCATTCCCTAGGAGGATGTGGCGAGAGTGGGGGAAGCTACTTATCCTTACCTACTTAACCAGCATCACCCCTTGCCACCACTCACTCTCCTGGCATGGCAAGAGCACTCCCCTCTTCTTTACTGAGCTACCAGCTTGGTGGCTCAGTTCAGGCCTCCCTAACCCTAACCCCTACCAGTTGCTCTCCCCATGCTAAATATACGAGAGCTGCCATGTTAAAAGGTGACTCTTTGTCCAGTTAACAGAGGAAAGAAACAACTCCATGGAGCTGATCCAGATCCAGAGCAGGAAATGCAGAGGAAAGAGGACATCTTCTGACCAAGCAGGTTGGTGTGTGGTGTGGTAAGACTGTAGGAGAAGAATGGCAATTCAGTCCCCAAATAGCAGAGCAAAACAAGTTTGATGAGAAAGCAGCAAAGCATGAGGTCTTGAGCAGTGTTCCCTCTAACAGGGATTCCCTGATGTTGTTGACTACAATTCCCATAATCCCCAAGCAAAAGCCACAGCAGCTGGGGATTCTGGGAGTTGTAGTCAACAACATCTGGGAATCCCGGTTAGAAGGAACACTGGTCTTGAGACAGTTCTTTAGTATTGAAGAACTACGAGGATTTATTTAAAGAAAAGGTTACAAACAAATAGGAAAGCTGAACTTAAGGCTGAAAGGGGAGAGACCAAAACAAACAGCCATCTCTGGAGAGACAAAATGGAGACTAACACTGGAAGAACAAAGAGAGGCGGAGTCCAGCACTTCTATCCATGACCCTAAACCCTCCCCCAGTGTTCACTATGAGACATTGCAGCTGAGAGCTGATGCTGTGCTAGGGTCCCAGCTCCAACAAAGACATGGCTTCCCTCTTCTTGGCCATGCTTGGATTAAAGCAATGATTTTCAGTAAAGGGCCATTGAACTCTTGATTTCCATGAGCACCCCCTAGGGCCTGGGTTAAATGTTACCACCTCCGATTTCAGATACTTGATTTTCACCTTTTGTGCTGGCCACCTGTTCTCACTATTTGAGTAGGAGTGTTTATGAGTAACATATGGCCAAGTCTAGTCTCATGATGGATCTTGCAACCTTCAATCTCAAATGTGTAACATGAGTCTATGTGAGTGGGGGTGGCAAAAAAAGTCACAGTATATGTCATGATATATCTAGTTAATTTTGGCTTCCATGACAATTGTATTACAACTGGATTCTGGAATGTAAGGATTAACATTAATATTCATTCATTCATTTTTAAAATTAATAACCTGATTTTTATCATTTATACCTCAAGACAGTAAAAAAAAAATCATTACAAAGCAACCAATAAAACAACTTTAAAACTATCAGAACTGCAAAAGCAATAATTGTCCCTGGTAGCAGCTAAAAATCCAAGAAGTCACACATGGACAAGCAAGTCCAAAAATATTCTTCCTCTTCTTTGAATACATTCAAATTAAAAAAGTGATCTTCGGGCATCTTTGCAAGTCTGGGAGCAAGAAAAGAGAGTGAACCACTGTAGGAAGTGAGTCTGAGGAACAGAAGCCAAAGTCTGGGGGAAATAGTTGAAAAGGTGGAATTGAGGAAGGTGTTCTTCATTAGTCCATATTAACATCCAAGCCAGAGAAAAACTCAGAAGTATATTGCTCACCTAAAACAGAAGGATCATATTCTGAGCCAAGGAATGATTAAGCAACATCACTAATGTTGGGTTAAAAAACTACAGAATTTTGGGAGCCTTTTATAAACGTTAACATAGTACAAGGTTTGCATCTGCACCCTAGGCTTGGCTTTTTTTTTTTTAACATGGAAGGTGGCTTACTTATTACTTATACTGGTTCGTAACTTTTGTTATAGGGCAGAGCTTGAAGAAGGGTTGAGGGGGAACTATGGATGACTATATCAAGTTGTATATAATTACTGTATCTAGAAGCTCAAGACATGACTATGTAGTCGTTTTTGTCTTTTCTTTCTTTTATGTTTAAATGAAAAATTAAATTACCAAAACAAACCCTGATTTTTTTAAAAAATAACTCTGTGTAACGTTTGAAACTTGCACTTACTCATCACTAGGAAGTGCTGTTTCTGCACATGGTCTCATATCCTCACCATTTTACGTGGTTTAAAATTTATAAACCAACTTTCCATTTAAAAAGAATTCCAAATGGTGTGTGGTAAAATGGAAAAACTACAATAAAACCAATAATAAAACATAAGATAAACCAAATCATTCTATCATATATAGTAGATTGGTGGATTTGGCCACTATATAGATCTACTACTGGGCCTGTATCTGTTTCTAGCCCATGTGGTTCCTGTCTAATTCATCATGAAATGATTACCTATGACGCCTGAATAAAACAAATGGCATATAAACCATTTGGTCAATTTGGATACCATTCATTAAGGCTATTCTCACGGCCTGGCAACTCATGTCATCAGGGTGCTAGGAGTTCTGCTCCCAGCTGCTCCAGCTGAGGGTAGCCCAATGTAGCACAAATCATGGGTTCATTCTACCTCCGCAGGTGATCATCTGGGCGATCACTGCCAGGTAGAAGGCTTCCCCCTGGCCTGCCGCTATGTTGGGCAGTGCGCCAGGGGGAAGGAGTGGCTGCACCGAGGGCAGCAGCTGCTCTAATGAGAGCAGCCTCTGCGCTGCTGGCATAGGACTCTCTGGAATGTGGGAGGACTTCCTCATCCCTATCCAAGTTTTGGCCTCTGCCATGCCACTGCTCATGTGGGGACAAGGCACGGCGGAGCAAAAGCGTTCACCACTTGTCTGCCAAGGAAGGCTAGCAAGCATCTGTCAGAGATGACTCCAAGAAGTAGCAAAGGGTAGCAGGCACTCCCACGCAAATATTTCCTGCTCTCTCATCCACTGGACTGGAACCTTACAGCAAAGTGTCAGACAATGCAGTCATAAAAGCTCTTTTCTAACCAGCCTAACCCAGGCTAGGGCAGCCTGGCCTGGGTTAGGCTGATTGTGTGCAGTGCTGGGATGTGCTTAATCCTGCTTTCAATCCCAGATTTTAGCCAAGGTTAAGGGCATGAGCCAGCTGCCTGGATTGTGTATCTCCTTGGGTTGCATGAAGCCCAAAGAGACACAGGGACAAGTGCCTGGAGTGCTGGTCTCATGGAGGCATCCTCCAAATGCACTGCACTTATCACACAGTGCATTGTGGGATACCTGGAGGCCAGGACAGGAAGTCCCAGCCTCAAATGATCCATGCTGCAGTGGAGTGGCACAGATTGTCTGGGTGCACAATAGCAAACCAAAGACTTCTAAAATGATCACCTGGTCTGCCTGGTCATGTGAGTGTCCTCTGTGTAAACCGCCCTGAGCCATTTTTGGAAGGGCGGTATAGAAATTGAATGAATGAATGGATGGATGGATGGATGGATGATGATGATGATGATAAATGATAATAAGAAATGATAATAACGGTTAGACATGATAATAATGATAATAAAAGCTTGAATAAATTATCTTAAACAGCCTCCATTGTTTAAAGAAGCCACACTCACTCACACCTCTACCCTAGAAAAAATTGCATAAGTCCATGCAGCCAGGTAGATGAGAGACTCAATAATTATATTAATTACCTTACCTTTATAAGTATTGAATTGATAGCAAAATTCTCACTCCCCTAATAACATTATTTGCTGCCACTTTGCTTCCCCAGAATAGTTCTAAAGCCACTCCTGTCCTCAGTAAATTAGCCTTTTCACTCAGTCTCGTCTATAAACCAACCAGTGAAAAGGGTTACATTTACAGTACAAATAGACCGCACAATCATGTTATGTTCTGTTTACATTTAACAGGATATACTCCTCTGTTTCTTGCCTTAAAAGGTTTTCATTCCTCTATCTTTCAAATGACAGTGTTAGCTAGGGAAAAAAAGAATAATCTCAAGTTATTGCTTCAGTGTCTTTCCCTGACATTACTGAAAGGGAAAAGAAAGTACACACAGCTTTAGAGACCTTACAAAAACCCGACCTGAAGGACAGTTCTTTGAAGTCTAAAAACATGTATAATCTACTTTTACTTAGTCTAACAGAAGAGCTATATTTACCATGCTTATGTCATTATGGATTTTATTTTGTTCTGAGTACAAGGTGTATGATAGTCTGGAGATTATCAATTTGGGATACATTTGAAAGTTGTCTTTGATCTCCTTAAAGCTATCAATCTTCCGCCTCAGAAGGAACAAAAAGATAAGAGAAACCAGAAACCTCATTTGCATCTGATACCTCTGGAAGGGGAGGGAAAGGCAAGAAAACAGGGAACTAAATAACTAGAAAGCCAGAAGTCCTGCTCTGCTCACCGCAGGGTCTTTGTAAAATTGCTTGTTTTATAGCCATAGAAACATCCAACAGACTGTAGCGAGATAAAAACCAGTAACTCAATTATCGCCATGGGCAGACATATTCTTCATAGGGCTTGTAAAACTAGGATTTGTTTTTAATGATGAACCAGAACCTGAATCTCATGTAAGATATAAGGCAGACACTGTACAGGAAAAGCATTTGCTCAGACTTCAGAAAGCGGTCAAATGAAACTGGATGTTAACCATAAAGGAGTGTATGGGAATAGCATGAGGTTGAGAGCTAGGTTTCAGAAATGGCATTTGGATCATTTTCTTTTCAATTTAAAGTATTCATTACCAATCATGGCTCTCTGGCTATGTTCATCTGATACTAGCAACCTTTTCACCTCATTGCTTGGAATATGTTGCTGAAATAGTTGGCTCCTGAATAGTAAAGCAAAAGTATGGACTTCCCTTGTTTCTTCCATGTAAAGGTATTCATTATTTGCTGGTCGTTGGTTTCTCTGCATCAGCCTGAGAAACCACTTGAATGCCTCTTGGCTTCAGATGAATCACTTCTTAGTCTCTTGTCTAAACAATCAGAAAGTAGCAGTTCAATAAACATGTTCTATTTAAATAAAGAAATGCAGGGTCACTTCATTCATATTGATGGAATATTTCTATCAAATCTATATTCTACTTCCACACATTGATTTCAGTGGTGCATCAAAATGAAAAGCAAAATAATGAAAGGATTGTTTCAAAACAAAACCAGAAAGGAATATGTGGAAGGGAAGAGATAGATATTTATCTGTCTCTCAGGGAGAACAAGTTAAATGCAGCCTCCAGGGTTCTGTCATGGACTATGAGACCAGATCATATCAGGGCAATCTTGTAACAAATACATTGGTTACTAATTTGTTGCCAGGTCCTATTCAAGGAATTGTTGTTGACCAATCCTAATCTTTAGGGTAAGAACTGCACCTGAGAATACCATTCCATACTGAAGCCCTTCTCTGTCTTTGTTAGATATCAACAGGTGGACATTTCTGTCATGGCCCCCAAATTGTGGTACAGCCCCCTTAGAGAAGTATGCATGCCCCAGCCAGTACTCACTTTAGGCCGGAAGTGAAGACTGTGCTGTTCCAAAAAGCCCTGTCAAAATATTGCCTCTCAGAATGTACTCCTGTATCCCAAGTTCACAATGCACATACAACATATTATAATGTCTGAATAGAACTTTAGATTGCATGAAAAGGACTAAAGTACTTTTAAGTCTCCTCAATTCAGTTACTGACCCGAATATTTTGTATTTGGAGATGCAATATTTTGAAAGTGAATTATTTTGCCCACTCATTCTCTCTACACTGCACATGATCTTAAAAGTCTCTAGCAGGGATGTGCATGAAACAGATTCTGTGTTTTGTTTCAAGCTCAAAACAAAATGCAGATGGCTGAAATGTTTCATTGAAACAGCAGTCAAACCAGTTGTTTTAACAAAACAAAATTCGAAACATTTTGAGCGTTGAGGCCATAGGGAACAATGGGGAACTTGAAACACTCCATTGTTCTCCATGAAGAAATACCCCATTCTTCCCCATGATACTGAAGAAGGGACACCAAAGTGGGTTGGGTGTTAGGGCATGATGGGTGCTACCTACCACCCAACCCACAAAAGAAACGGGCAAGTGGGCAATTTCAAACAAATATTTAACCTTTTCCCCAAGCCCCCATAGGAACCTATGTGGAGGTGCTAAACACTAACCACACAGCAGATGAGCTGAACTTGTCCATGGATTTCCAGGCATCCAACCTTTGTCAAGGGTTCATGGTCACCAGCAATGCTGTGAACAGAACTAGGGCAGACAAGCAGTGTCTTTTTGTGTACATTTGTTGTGTGGCGCACACTCTGAAACTGTTCATGCGGGATGCACTTTGCCCTTCTGAGGCTGCAGCAAGGCAAGACATCCTCACTGAAGCACTGGGTGCCAGTCTGTTGCAGTCACAACTGTTCTTGTGGAGACATACCACAAAATAGCAGGTTACTCCTATCAAAAATAGCAAAAAGGGTAGATGTGTGCTCAAGGAGAGGCAGTTTGCGCTAGGCCTACAGAATATTTCATCCTTCAGGATGTTCTGACCCAGTGGAACTCTACCTTTCTTTTGCTGCAGCACCTGCAGAAGCAAGAGCTGGCCATCCATCCACACCCTTGCAAGGAGGTGTGGCTTGGAAGTGTGCAACCTATCCAACCAGGATTGGGCGCTCATTTCTGAGGTTGTCTTGGCATTCGAGCCATTCTTTGTCACCACAAACAGCACATGTGCCCAGACAGCAACACTGAGTCAGGATTTGCCTGCCGCTCCTCTACTTGAGATGATGGGTGAGCTCCAATCCATGCTGACCACTGAAGAAGCAATTGCCTTGACAGGTCGGCTGAGGACTGGAGCGCTGAACTGGCTCACGACACCTTTGAGTGCAACAGCCTATGTGACTCAAGGATGAAGGGCAAAGCTGTCACCCCTGACCAGCTGCCCAGATGGAGGGACCTCACAGCTGAAGAGGTTAGGAAAGCCCAGGAGATGAGGCTGAGGCACAACCAGGAGGAGAGTGCTGGAGCACCTACTGCTAGTGTGCATTCCACCCCTGGCAGCAGCTTCACCACTGCTTCCTGGTCTAGCAGAACTAGGGCAGCCAAGCAGTGCCATTTTGTGTACATCTGTTGTGTGGCGCACACTCTGAAACTGTTCATGTGGGGTGCACTGTTCATGTGGGGTGCATTTTGCCCTTCTGGGGCTGCAGCAAGGCAAGACATCCCCACTGAAGCCCAGGAGATGAGGCTGAGGCACAACCAGGAGGAGAGTGCTGGAGCACCTACTGCTAGTGTGCATTCCACCCCTGGCAGCAGCTTCACCACTGCTTCCTGGTCTAGCAGCATGGTGTCCCTGGCAGAACCAAGGGAGCTGGTAGTTCTACCTCAGCATTCCACCTGGTAGTTCACAGAATGTTTCCTTTGCGCCTTGTCAGGGATATGGGAGGAGCCCACCGCACCCTGTAGCAGTGCTGAGCAGTGTGTTCTACAGTATTTGTAGGAGATGGTGGCAGGTAGGGAGGTGGAGCTGATCCAGTTTTGGGCAATGCATCACCAAGTCTGGCAGGACTTGGCAGTGGTTGCAAGATGGTTCTTCTCATGCCCATCAACCAGTGTTCAGAGCAAGAGGGTGTTATCCATGGCTGGGGATAAGGGGATACCCAATCACGCATGCTTGGAGGCTGACTTGGTGGAGAAGCTGGTCTTCCCGATGGAAAATATCCACTTGCTGGGCTGAGCTACCCAGATATGGCCATGGAGGGTGAGTGACTCATGGTCACCCACACCCACTGCAAACACCACTGGCAGCTCGCCCCACCCTGGCCAACCACAAAACCAGATGTGTCACAGTCTGCCGGTTAGTGCTGTTGACACACACAGACATGCACACATGCCACCCCAATGGCCAATGATGATATGATGGATTGGTGCCTTGACATGTGTCAGGCTGGCAGCCAAAGTCCAACACCAATATGAGGCCATAGTGTTATCCATCAGGTCTATTCTTATATGCTTATGGTTTTGCTGGATCTTAGATTGGCAAAGCAGAACGTGGGTGCCTGCCTTTCTTGAGTTGTGGTTTGCTTTGTTTTTGAACTTGTGTTGTGATGAGAAATGGACAGTGGCAGCTGGGCACTCTCTCTCCCTCTCATATTTTCTTGGTGATTGCTATGAGATGAGCTGTGAGGTGATTGCTGTGAGATGTCTGGACTAACTTGTACTTCATTCACTGCTCTGGTCTGCTTTGCATTCTGCATTGTAAGGTGTACTCACTCATTCAAAATGTGGCTGAAGACGTTGCTATAGTTGAGTTTTTGGCTATGTTTGTTGCTAAGGGTGCTGCTGTGGAAGCTGTTGTAATGCTGGAAAGTGAGGATGGATCAGAAATTGCTGATCTCCTAGCAAAAATATGTAACTAATCACTACAATCAGGCCAGTGGCGGTTGGTGTCTTTGGAGCAAGGTGGGGCAGGGGAAAACCTAGTCACCAAGGCAGAAGCCTACCCCACCCCTTTCCTCTCTGCCAGTGGGCATAGAGGATTTACCGTATTTACCGAGCATTGAGGGAAACAGAAAGAGAGAAAAGGCTGAAAAGCAGGGACAAGAGTAGAAAACAGAAAGGTTTTGTGGGGTGGTGGGGGTAAGAAGGCAGAAAGCACCAAAAAAAAAAAAAAGCCAGGGCAAAAAGTAGGGAGAAAGGCAGAAAGGAAGGGCAAAAAGCAGAAAGAAGGGCAGAAGGGAGAAAGCGGGATTGCATTCCCACCTCCACTCACACAAACAAGCTAGTAAAAGTAACACTTAGCAGCAGCCGGGGAATCTTCCAGAGCAGGGAGCTTCCTCCAGTCCCTCCTCCCCTCCCTGTAACTTCCTTTTTTGGTCTTACAGGCTGGAACAGCTGCTACTCAAGCTCTTCTAGCCAATCCAATTCCTAGGGGACTTCTCCTGGCACTTCCCTCAGGAAGAAGGGAAAATGTATTAAAAATATACTCCCTGAAGCAACCAGGAAGTGCAATTTTAACCCATTATTTTAGTTCTTCCTCGGAGAAGAACTCAGATTGGCCAAACCAGGCTGGCACATTCCTAGTTCTGGTCACTGTATCTTGAACTGGAAAAGGTGGAGAAGAGGGGAACCAAGATGATCAGGGGCCTGGAGCACCTTCCTTATGAGGCAAGGCTACAGCATCTGGGGCTTTTACTTTGGAAAAGAGGCAACTACGTGGAGACATGATAGAGATATATAAAACTATACATGCAATGGAGAGAGTGGATGGAGATATATTTTTATGCCTTTCTCACAACACTAGAACCAGGGGTCATCCCATCAAACTGAAGGCCAGGAAACTTAGGACTTACAAAATGAAGTACTTTTTCACACAGCACATAATTAATCTATTGAATTCTCTGCCACAGGATGTGGTGATGGCCACCAGTTTGGATGGCTTTAAAAGAGGCTGGGACAAATTCATGGAGGACAGGTCCATCATTGGCTACTAGTTTGGTCATTAGAGGCCATCTCCTGCCTCAGAGGCAAGATGCCTCTAAATACCAGTTGTTGGGGTATAACAGCAAGAGAGAGGGCATGCTGTGACCTCTTGTCTGTGGGCTTCTCAGAGACATCTGGTGTGCCACTGTGGGAAACAAGATGCTGGGCTAGATGGGCTGGTTTGATCCAGCAGGGCTGTTCTTATGTTCTTATAATTATGTGTGAGAGAGCAACTTGTGCCAATGATGTTACTGCAGTGCAGCCACTGTGTCTGGCAGTGGATTCTGGGTCAGTGATTCTTTTTGCCCATTTTTCAACTGTGCGTTTGGCAAAATGTGGTGTTCTGTGTTGGGAGGGACTGTGTGCTTCTGTCCTGCAGTGTTTTTCAAGGCAGGGTTGCAAAATGTGTGCACTCTGCTTGTTTCAGCCATAGGGAACAATGGGGAACTTGAAATACCGCATTGTTCCCCATGGATAGGTCCTAGGGAGAACAAAGTGGGTTGTGTGGGAGGGCATGATGGGTGCTAATCAAACACCCAAAAGACATGAACAAGGTGATTAAGAGATATTTTTAACCTTTCTCCAAAACTCCTGTAGTATCCTATGGGATTTTGTGGGGAAAGTAAAAAAAATTAAAAATCATCTACTTGCCCATTTCTTTTGCAGGTTGGGTGGTAGGTAGCACCCATCATGCCTACCACCCAACCCACTTTCATGTCCCTAGGATTTACTGATGGGGGATAATTGTGTTATTTGAATTCCCCATTGTTCCCTATAGCCGAATCACTCAATTTTAAATTGATTTATCAGAACAGCTGGCTTTGGCTGCTGTTTTGATGAATCAATTTGAGTATTTTACAGTTTGATTAGAGTTCAAATTGAATAGCAAAATCTGATTCGTGCACACCTCTTGTTGAAATGCTTCAATGTTGAAACAATTTGCACATCTCTAGTCTAGCATGTATTCTCTTAGTCATCTTTTTTTCTAGAAGCTAAAAAAGCCTACCATTGTTAAAGCTTTTCTCCATGTGCATGATGATAAATTCTCTTGATCTTTTTACACTGACTGTTGGGGGTCTGTTGGGAAAGTCAACAGACTTTCCTATCTGTTGTTGACTTAAGACAAATTGCTCTTTCAGCATAATTTGTTGGATAAGTTCTGGTGGTCTGTCTGAGGGATATTATACTCACAATACACAGAAATATGTGTGATAAATGTTGACAGACAAAAGGATTGAATGATGGAACTGTGAAGCAGAATTAATGCAGGAATGTTCCCTTTCTGAGGCAAAACCGTTGGTTCTGATTAGTTCATTCATTCATTCTCTTAAAATATATAAAAATAAAAAAGCACATGTGCCTCTTTTTCTACCAGACTTCTTTCCTCAGGACACTATTGGCTGGATAAACCCAGCAGGCAACATTTTTTAGATACCAGGAAGAACAAAGTGCAGCATAAAATTCAGTGAGCTCTATCCACATCCATAGATTGCCCTCTGTGGAAACTTGAATCTGCAGATAAAACTTCCAGAATGAAACCTCTAACAGGAACTGCATGTAATGTTCTAGGGACCTTTCTACTGACCCCCTAATCATCACATATCAATCATATATCAGTTAAATGTATTATTTTCTCAGGAACAAGCATGTTTATTTATGCTCTTAGAAATGGAAAAGCTTTAAAATCTCTGTGCCCTAATACAACAGTTCCCAGCCTTGGGTCACCAGACATTGTTGAACTACAAGTCCTATTAACACTAGTTGTAATGGCCACAACTTCAGTTTGTTTATTTTTCCTGAAATATATGCATGTGCATGCAAACAGAGAGAGAGAGAGAGAGAGATTTTGAGTACAGCTTTAGGGACATTTTGTGTTCACGAAATCCTTGTACATTTTTACAAATCATGACCAATGTATCAACGAAAAGAAAATATTTCATTATTTCATTCCATGTAGAATTTATTTATTTATTTATTTATTTATTTAAATAATGTATCCTTATTCAGCATTCAGATATCTCCAGGATGGCATATTCCGATATGATGATGATGATGATTTTAAAAAGATCAATATGGGTTTGTTTTTTTAATTATTTACTTATTTATAGCATTTATAAATCATTCTTCCTCAAATCTCATTGGTTTACAGTGAAACAAATGTAAAACAGTTAAAATTAAAAACTGAATTAAAATGTCAACTATAATGGTCTGTCCAAAAAGGGGAAGAATGGCAGTTCAACTACCATTTGCAGAGTAAAGCCAATTTGGAGAGAATTCAGCCAAGCAAAGTTTAAAAAAAAAAAAAAAAAGTCTGAAGAACAACAAGGATTTATTTAGACGTTACAAAGGGATAGGAAAGCTGAGCTTAAGGCTGAAAGGGGAGAGAGACTAAACATAGCCATCTGTGGAGAGACAAAATTGAGACTAACACTGGAAGAACAAAGAGGGGAAGAGTCCAGCACTTTTATCCATGACCCTAACCCGCCCAGTGGTCACAATGAGACACTGCAGCTGAGAGTTGATGCTCCAACACTACCATCCTATTAAAAAATGTTATGCTTTTTAATGTTTCTGTGTTCAGAAACAATGATCAGAAAAAAATTCTTGTGGGTCTCAAATATATAAATTTCACTTTTCTTGATTTTCAGGAGCTGATGGGAATAACGAAGGTTTAGATGACATCTCCTTAGACCATGTGATTAAAAGGGGGATGCATCTATAGTTTAGTATATTTGGAGCACATGTAGGTAGTCCCAGGAATGAACAACACCCCTCCCCTACTACCACCGCCACATGTGATAAAGGGACATGCGGAGGGACATCAAGACACCATAAAAGACAACATAATGGGGATACACCTGACACATCCCCTTCTTAATTGCATGGGCCAGGATTGACCCATTACATGGGCCACTACACTGCTAGAAAATTTGGTCTAGAATACAAAGGTCTAAGCCCCAAATAATTCATCATATGTTCTCTCAGATGCTACATATATTTCAAACACATTATTATTTTTTATTATTTATTTACACAGTCAGACAGGTGTTATTGACTGGTTTGTTTTATCCAGACATCGAGTCCTTCCCAAGGACCTGGGATGGCTGAATTTTATTATCAATGTTGTTGCTGTTATGATAAATATCGTCACAGAATATAGGCTGTTCCGAGTATAGTTGCTTTTTGTAATTAGCTGATGGTGATTTCTGTGGCCCCTATGGTGTTGAGGTGCTCTTCAAGTTGTTTTGGAATTGCACCTAGGGTGCCAATTATCACTGGGATTATTTTGGTCTTTTTCTGCCACAGCCTTTCAATTTCAATTTGTAGATCTTTGTATCTTGTGATTTTTTCTATTTCTTTTTCTTCTATTCTGCTATCCCCTGGTATTGCTATGTTGACTCTTTTAACTTGTTTTTCTTTCTTCTTGACTACAGTTATATCTGGTATATTGTGTGGCAGATGTTTGTCTGTTTGTAGTCGGAAGTCCCATAATATTTTTACATCTTCATTTTCTTCAACTTTTTCAATTTTATGGTCCCACCAATTTTTGGCTACAGGTAGCTTGTATTTTTTGCAGATGTTCCAGTGTATCATCCCTGATACCTTGTCATGCCTTTGTTTGTAGTCAGTCTGTGCGATCTTTTTACAACAGCTGTTTAGGTGGTCCACTGTTTCATCTGCTTCTTTACAAAGGCGGCACTTGCTGTCTGTTGTTGATTTTTCGACTTTGGCTCTTATTGCATTTGTTCTTAGTGCCTGTTCTTGTGCAGCCAGTATTAAACCCTCTGTTTCTTTCTTCAAGTTGCCATTCTTAAGCCATTGCCAGGTCTTGGTGATGTCTGATTTTCCACTTATATTGTGCAAATATTGACCATGCAGGGGCTTCTTTTTCCATTTTTCTGCTCGGTTCTTGACTTGTTCTTTCTTGTAGGCCTGCTTTGTTTCATTGGTGTTGAATAGTTTCTCGTTATTGACCATTTGAAGTGCATCTTCTTCACTGTCCTTGATATATTCTTCAAGGCCTCTTTTCTTCTCCTCTACTGTTTGATGGACTTGCAGCATTCCTCTTCCACCTGAGCTGTGAGGGAGGTATAGCCTATCTACATCACTGCAGGGGTGCAGAGCATGATTGATGGTCATGATTTTCCTGGTCTTACGATCTAGGGTCTCTAGCTCTGCCTGGGTCCAGTCTATTATTCCTGCAGTGTATCTGATAACAGGTATAGCCCAGGTGTTTATGGCTTGTATGGTGTTCCCGTCATTGAGTTTGGACTTGAGGATTTTTCTAACTCTCCTGATATATTCACTTCCAATTTTTCTTTTAACTTCAGTGTGTGCGATGTTATCAGCCTGGAGAATGCCCAAGTATTTGTAATGTTCTTTCTCTTCCAGGTTCTTGATGTTGCTTCCTTTGGGCAGTTCTATTCCTTCAGTTTTTCTTATTTTTCCTCTGTTCATTATTAATGCAGCACACTTGTCTAGTCCAAACTCCACTGCTATATCGCTACTGAATATACGGACAGTGTTTAGCAGTGATTCAATTTCTGACTGGGACTTTCCATACAACTTCAGATCATCCATGTACAGCAGATGGTTGATTTTACTTGATGTTTTAGATGTTTGGTATCCGTGGCCTGTTTTGTTTAGTATTTGTGAAAGCGGGGTCATGGCGATTACAAACAACAGAGGGGATAGTGAGTCCCCTTGGAAAATTATCTCTTCTAATGCTAACCTGTCGAAATGTCTCGCCATTGATTGTTCACTGTGTAGTCCACATGCTCATTGCTTTTTTAATAAATATCTTAATGTTTTTGCTGACACCAGTTGTTTCTAAACATTTTAGTATCCATGTGTGAGGCAATGAATTGAAGGCTTTCTTGTAGTCAATCCATGCAACACTTAGGTTTGTTTTTCTTCTCTTGCAATTTTCTAAAATCATTTTGTCAATCAGCAGCTGGTCTTTTGTGCCTCTGGTGTTTGGACAATTTCCTTTCTGTTCAACTGGAAGCTGTTTGTTAGTTAATAAGTGTTGCATCACTTCATCTGCTATTATTCCAGTTAATAATTTGAACATGATTGGCTGGCAGGTTATCGGTCTATAATTACTTGGAACTGCACCTTTTGCTGAGTCTTTCATTATGAGATGAGTTTTCCCAGTCGTTAGCCATTGTTCAATATCACCTTCTTGCAAAATGTGATTGAACTGTTTTTATAGTTGTTTATGAAGGCTTTTTAGGTGTTTAAGCCAAAAGCCATGCAGTTCATCGTCACCTGGAGCAGTCCAATTTTTAATTTTCTTTGCTCTTTCACTTATTACTTCTGGTGTTATTATTAGATCTTGCATTTGTTGGTTACATTTTTTGACCTCTTTCATCCAGCCTGCTTTTTTATTATAATCTATTGGATTGTCCCATAATTTCCCCCCGAATTGCACTGTTTCTTCTTTATTTGGTGTTTCTATGTTTCTTGCAGTTTCTCCTTCTATGCTTCTGTAGAAACGTCTCTGATTCTACTGGAATTGGAGATTCTGCCTGTGTTGTGTGATGCTGGCTTTGTATCTCCTAATCTTCTTTGACACTGCTGTTATTTGCTGTTTTATTATTTCCAGGACTTCTCTAATTTTCCTTGAATCTATGTGGTATTTTTGGATCAGATACTGTTTGGTGTTTTCATTACTTTTCATTACTGTTTGGTGTTTGCATACTGTTTGGTGTTTTCATATCATCATCATCATCATCATCATCATCATCATCATCATTATTATTTTACATTTATATCCCACTTTTCCTCCAAGGAGCCCAGAGCGATGTACTACATACTTGAGTTCATACTATCTTTTTGCCTGCCACCTTGTTTCCCTTGCTTCTGGTTCCATTCCTCACATTATATGCCTGATTAACATTGGTTGATGGATATGCAATTGTTTGCTGGATCATTGGCTGATGTAATTGCTTGATGAGGAAGTATCTATCTATCTATCTGAAAAAATTATTTCCAAGTTCAACAGAGATTAAGGTCATGTTCACAACCAGCCCTACCTGGATTGTCAGGGTTAGAAAAGAAAAGAAACAAAGAAACAAAGTCTCAAGGTGCTGTGAAAACTTTTATTAGCCAAAACTTGGTGTAAGAAGACAAAGGTTCACTTGATAAAAGGTCTCTTGGAAATTCTACAAATTTTGCCCCTGAATAAGGCCTTGGCAGAAACTGTTGGGCTAATAAATGTTTTATTAAGTATGTATGTGTGTATGTATATATGTATGTATGTATGTATTCATTCATTCATTTACATTTCTAGCCCGCCTTATGCCCAAAGGTCTCAGAGCGGGTTGCAATAGAACCAATATAAAACATAATAAAAATACAACATCATAAAATTTTCACAGCACCATGAGACTTTGTCTCTTTTTTCACTTTTCATTTTGGGTGCTTCCTGTTTTTTTCATTTGTTAGGTCAGGGGTAGCCCATCTCCGGGTAGCCTTGATTTTAAACCCAGGCTTACAGTGAGGTTGGAAAACAAGCACATTCCTCCTACCTCACTTGCTTGTCATGTGGGTTGATGGGCTGCTGGCAGCCATATTGGACATAGGGGAGGAGCAACCTGGCAGCATGGAAGCTTCTCAATGCATCACATTGCTTGTGTGGTGCACGGTGGCTTCCTCCCCCTGCCCCCAATCGCCAGCTGGCTCACTGCAGTGCCACTTTTGTGGGTGCATATGTGGTGGAGCCCTGATCAGATTAGTGTTGTGTGGTAGTGGGAAGGCAGACTTCTGCCATTCATCGAGCTCCCCTCTGTTTGATCGTGAAAACAACCTTATCATGGTCATCATCACTGCCATGCCCGAAATGTAGGAAGGTGTTAGAGACGACAATCTCTAACGCCTAATCTCTATGGGGAAATTCTGAAGAATGGTGACTACTAATTAAAGTTGTGGTATTCAGACAGCCAAGAATACAGATCCACTCTCTTGCCCTCTTGCTGCCTGTTCCTTCTGCTGTGTTCATGCTGCCAGCTTGCATGTGTATTAGTGTGTGTAGGTGCAGCTGTCAAAATTGCTGCCTTATATTAAGCATGACAATATTTCCTTAAGTGTCTAGAAAAATACAAAGAAGGAAGGGAAGAAATGAGAGAGCAGAAAGATGTTTGGTGCACAGATAACTGACTATACTCCCAAAATTACCAGAAAAGTTTTTTTAAAAATGCTAGGACAAGCTTTTGAGCAGGATCCAAACTTTGGGGTGATGATTTGCAATGTAACTTCTAAATCTACAGTGATTCATCCATCACTGCATGACACCTGGCACCTTGATAAATCATCATTTATTTCTAATTCAGTTTCACTTGCATATTTGCTGTTTTCGGCAACTTAGATGATTGCATCAACATTTTGTTATGAACTCCAATGTTTGGAGCATACAGTTGGCTTACTCAGGGATATTACAACTGAGATCTATGTAACCCTTGACATTTAAGTCACCAGTTCAAGACAAGACTGAGTTAGTAGTGACTAGAACATAATGCACATAAAGTGAATTAATTGCCTGCTTAATTCTTTTGGGCCATGTATTAATATCATTAAAAATGACCATGTGGAGCCTTTGGGAACAGCAATATCAACAGTGAGTTCATGCAGTGGATGGGACTGCAAAAAATGGTCTCACATACAGAAAAATCATTATTTTTCTGCTTATGTTGTAGTAACTAGCACTATTTATTTTGTGCATTTACCCCCAGATATCTTCATCATGTACGTTCTGTATAAATTAGCTAAAGATCTGTCAGTACAATTGGCGTAATAGTTGTTTCCCCATCAGGTCTCCTCAAAAGTTGTTGACCTCTTTACTCATGAATCTCCCTATTTGACCTCTGATCTCTCTGTTTTCTGTGTACATGTTTCTTGGTGCCGTTGGCTTCCTGAAGCTCAGAGAGAATATTGAAAGCATAACAAATACATATTTACTTATTTATCACATTTTTATACCCCCCAAAACTCTGTTGGAAGTGAAGGACTATATGCTGTCTCTTGTCTCAATGACACAGGAGGACAGGCTAGTGAGTCAGAGGGCTAGAGGATCAATACATTGGTCATCCCTTCTCTACTGCTCTGACACTATCCTTTGATATGTAGATTGCTGTTCTTAGGGAATTCCTTCCTTCCAGCCACTTCCTACTTTCTCCCCTTCTCTTCCCTTTCTTCTCCCTTGCAACATGCAAGCTCCTCTCTCCCTGCACCATGTGTGCAGAGATGCAGAATCCATCTGCATCCAGCTAGATAGATAGATAGATAGATAGATTAGAAATCCTATCTCTTCACTTTCCTATCTAGAATGGAGTTCTCCAATAAATACTCCTTATATTGATTTGAAACTATGAACTGGCTCCAAGTTATTTTACTCTCAGCATACACGCATGCCTAACCAAATTCCGCTGTGTTGTGCCTCTGTGCACTCTGCTATAATGAAAAAAGGGTTTCTCTTACCAGAGAGAATTCCCAACAAACTCGAGTTTTCTGGGCAGTTTACAAAACAATAAAAACCAATAAAAAGATTAACACATTAAAATTTAAAATGTTAAAGCTATTAAAACAATTAAAACACAGTTAAAACAATGGGGCTATTCACACGATTGTAGAAAATCGGGCTAGCCTCTGCTAGCCCAATTCTCTACAAACATGAGAACCACCTGCTCAAGTTGCCCGCCCCTTAAACTGGGTTTGCAGAGCGAGTGCTCCGCAAACCCGAGGTTTTTTTTTATTGTGAGTAGCCACGGCGCAACTCCATGCCACAGTTACTCACAATTAGATCCCCGGGCGGGGGGAGGCTGAAAAGCAGCCTCCCAGCTTGGGGGATTCCCCAGTATGCCCTGTGTGCTCGTGCAGGGCATACTGGTGCTTCTAGGGGCCGTGTGGCCCCCGAACTCCCCAGCCCTGCCGGCTCTGTCACGGAGCCAGCAATCGTGTGGGCGGCCGATCTGACTGCGCAGGGCTCCCGCCCTGATCATCTGTGGGGAGAGCGGGCTTAGCCTGCTCTCCCTGCTGAGCTTCCCAAATCGGGTCTCACTGATCGTGAGACCCGGCTCAATGTCTAATTAAAAGCCTAGGTGAACAAATGCGTCTTGACTGCCTTTTAAAAAGTTGTAAGAGATGGGGAGGCTCTTATTCAGCAGGAAGTGTGTTCCAAAGCCTCGGGGCAGCAATGGAGAAGGCCCATCCCCAGGTAGCCACCAGATGAGCTGGTAGCAACTGCAGAAAAACCTGTAAGCCTGCCTGTATGTAAGCCTTCCTGTATTTTCTCTGCTCGCCCTTCCTCCCACTCTGCTGACTTTCCAGTCTGTTAGCCTACATATAGCAATCTACTTCTCCCCAGTTTTCTGCTCCTTATCCTAGCTCCTTCCCTAGTTCTTCTCAGCTCAGACCTGTGCCAGACAAACTGCAATCAGCTCTTCATTTGTGATGCTGTCGCATGTGTTACTTCTATGTAAACCTGTTTCCCAGTCTCTATCTAAGCCCAATGTAAAGCTCCATCCCAACTCCTGCCCCAACCTTGGTGGGTCTTCTGCTCTATATGTGTTAGCTTTCCTGTGGCCCACAGTAGCCAAAGTTATGACGATGTGATTATTGGTTAATACTACGGAACATCATGTATAATAAATAAAGTCAACTGTTTATCACAACTAACTTATTATCCTATGCCTTTCATAGCCTATCTCTATGCCTTTGATAGAATCTTTTTTACATAAAAAGTCATACTTTGCTTCAGATTTTCATACCCCAATACCAATTTAAAGAACTATATTATCAAGTCTGTTATTTATTAATTTAAGAGCATACATCTACCTATTTTGCAAGACCATCAAAGAGGATTAACCACTAGTATTTCCATTGGAATGCTCTTCATGTCAGGGCTAACAGCAAGGCTTGCAACTTCATTGGTCTTCAGCAGGTGGGCTGGATCCACTAGTCGATCCTGGCCCAACCTAAGAATATACAGGAGCTCTGTCATCATTTGCAGTCCTCAAGAGAAAAAGTAGATCCCATTTTGAAGGTTATAGTTTTCTTTTTTTAAGTGGGTTTTAGGTTTGAAAAGGTTTAAGCATGCTAGTCTACATAAAAGACAGGTTGGTGATAGCCTTGCCAAATAATGAGTCCACATTATCTGTGAAAGAAAATAAAACACGAAGAGACAGCAAGGTTGATCGGTTTGTGCTAAGTAGATACATGCTGTTTTATCAATGTCTGTCATTGTCAGAAATTGCATCAAGAAGAAATGGAAATACGGATCATGAATTTAATAATGCTCATGTTTCAACAAATGGGAAACAAAATCAGTATCAAGCAAAAAAGAAAGGATATTTTGACCTCTGCTAAAATTGAAGACAAGCATCAGTACCATGTAGCCATGGATTAGCAATGTAATCAGAAATATAGCAAGGCAGTTCTAAGATTTCTGTATAGCCATATACATATTTTGTTTGTTTGTTTGTTCAACATATTTGTATACCACCCAAAATGCAGGTCTCCAGGCGGTTTACAACAAAACAATAAAAACAACAAATAAAAAGATTGAAACATTACAACAATTTAAAATTTAAAACAAGCTATTAAAATCATCAGACTATTAAAACAGTATCTAATTAAAAGCCTGGGTGAACAAATATGTCTTGATTGCCTTTTTAAAAGTTGTAAGAGATGAGGAGGCTCTTATTTCAGCAGGGAGCATGTTCAAAAGCCTCGGGGCAACAATGGAGAAGGTCTATCCCTGAGCAGCCACCAAATGAGCCAGTGGCAACTGCAGACAAACCTCTCCTGATGATCTCAATGGGTGGTGTGGTTCAAAGTGAAGAAGATGTTCTCTTAAATACCTAGGGCCCAAGCTGTTTAGGGCTTTATAGGTTATAACCAAGACCTTGTATTTTGCTCGGAAACTTTTTGGCAGCCAGTGTAGATCTTTTAAGATAAGAGTGATATGGACTCTCCGATATAACCAGGAGACCAACTTGGCTGCCACATTCTAGACAACTGCAGTTTCCGGACTACGTATAAAGGCAGTCCCACATAGAGTGAATTGTAGTAGTCAAGTCTGGAGGTGACCAGCAGATGTACTATTGTCTACACTCAGAACACTTCAGAAACAACAAAACCCAGTACCCCATCGGTTAGCAACCCATGGAGGTGGTTGGCACCCTTGCTCTGGGCCTCCCCAGCACCCCCCAAGTGCAGTTATGGGGCTGCTGAAACCTCCATTCTTCCCTATGCAAAAAAACCTTAAAGCCACTTGTGGGGTGCTAGGGTGGCCCAGAGTGAGTGATGGTCTAGTGCAGAGGGTGCCAAACCCCCCCCATGGGTTGCTAACCCATGGGGTACTGGGTTTTGTTGTTTCTGAAGTGTTCTGAGTGTAGATTCTTTGGTAGCATATAAGATTTTCAATGACAAACCATGAATCCACTCTCATTGCTAACCTTAAAGACACATAAACTTCAAAAATCACTTAAAAATCAGCCCTTTGCCCAATTCCTTTCAAATAATTCTGATAGCTTCCTGCCCCCCCCTTGGGCACTACCACCCACCACACTCTGCTCTAGGCCACCCCTTTGCCCCCGACGTGAAGCTATACATTTGCTGACACCTCCATGCTTCTTTATGGAGAAAAACCTTAAAGATGCGTAAACTTCAAAAATCACTTAAAAACCAGCCCTTTGCCCAATTCCTTTCAAATAATTCTGATAGCTTCCATGCCCACCCTAGGAACTACCACCCACAACACTCCGCTCTACGACACCCCTTTCCCCCTGACGTGAAGCTATACATTTGCTGCAATCCTAATTATTCCCTATGAGGAATTCAAAAATACTTTAACAATTCACCAATAATCAGAGGAGTGTCCAATTGCCTTGGGGTTTTGTGGGTGGTAGGCACCCCTGCCTGTCTACCACCCACCCTGCTTTTGTGCCCCTAGGTGCTCCACAATAGGGGATATGGACTGGTTCTGATCCCATTATACTCTATGAGAAAAATAATTAAAATATTTCAAATATTCATAAAAAATTGTAGGACTGTCCGATTGCTTCAGGGTTTGGGTGGTTGTTGGCACCCATGGGTGCTCCACAATAAGGTATAATGGGCTGGTTCGAGTCCCATTATACCCTATGAGAAAAAAAAATTTCCCCAAAAATTCATAAAAAATCGTTCGAGTGTCCAATTGCTTTGAGGTTTGGATGGCAGGTACCCCTGGGTGCCAGCTACCATCCTACCAATGTTTGGATGTCTGAGCCTTTTTGAAGCAGTTCAAACCAGTTCAAATCGAACTACCCCCTGGTTTGGTTTGAATTCGAACCTGCAGCTTGAACCTGATGGCTGGTTCGGTTTGAATTCGAACCTTCGAACCACCCTTGTTTGAATTTGAACTGGTTCTAATTCGAATTTGAACCGGTTCGCACATCCCTATATCCTTGCCAGGTTGTAATGGTCATGAGAGACTTTTAGATTAGATATAGCCACTGTCTGATCTAGCAAAGCAATTCGTTAATTCATCACTGTACTGAGAGGATGTATGGTGCTGATATAGAATGTCCATTGACAGATCTCAGAGCTAACCTGGATAACCAAGATAACCCATTTATCTGAGTCATAATCAGAGACCCGGTTCAGCAGGGTGCACATGAGTGGGGAGGGAGCCCTGGGTGGCCGGATTGGCTGCCCAGATGATTGCCGGCTCCGTGACGGAGCCAGCTGGGGAGCTCGGGTGCCGCGCAGCCCCCGGAAGCCCTAGTATGCCCTGCGCAAGCGCGCAGGGAAAGCGCACAGGGCATACTGGGCTTTTCGCCTCCCCTCCGGGGGTCTACTTGTGAGTAGCCACAGCGCAGAGCCGTGTTGCGGCTACTCATGATCAGATAGCCCAGGTTTGTGGAGCGCTCACTCCACAAACCCGGGCCAAGGGCAGGGGTACTTGAGTGGGTTACCTGCTCTAGAACCACCGGGCTCACAGCCAAGCCCGGTGGTTCTCACGATCAGCAAAAATCGGGCTAGCGGAGGCTAGCCCGATTTTTGCTGATCATGGGAACAGCCCCAATGTTTCAAGAGACCCTTAAGAGACCAAATATAGGCTTTAGTCTAAAATTCAGTGAACACACCAGCACACACTCCTGCATGGGTGAGTTTCCCTGTTGACTTTAGTTAAGTTTATTTATGTTTGTATTTATTTTATTTGTATGCCAACTTTTTCCCAACGAACTCAAAGTGATGCATATGACCCCCAACTTTTATCCTCACAACAACCCTGTAAAGTGGGTTAGGCTGGGATAGAGTGACTGGCCCAAGGTCACCCAGTGAGTTTTATGGCTAAGGAAGGATTTGAACCTCGGTCTCCCAGGTCTTAGTCTGACACCCTAACCACTACAACAAGCTGACTAATGTCCCGGGCAGCTTTGTAGGTGTGCATTCACAGTGTTACTTATGACAATGATAGAATCCTGGATTCAATGATTTCCATGTACATACAGGAAGCACCAATAACCACCCATAAGTTTTGGGTGGCATAAAAATATGTTAAATAAATAAAATAAATATTCTCATGAAAGCATGTGGATCTGTTAAGGAGAGAACAGGATAATGTTTCTGCTTGCACCTATTGACAACTTGGAGAGCTTTGGATCATGGCAAGTTTTCTTTCTTTGATTTCCCTCAGAACTACCAGTTGTGAATAGAATGTAGTTGTTTGTTACAAAAAGACAAATGGAAAAGTCAGTAGTTAAAATAATCTGGATCTGCATCAGTGAAACAGCAGAGCAGGGAATGACAGTAGCTGCAATACATGCAGATAATAAATGGAGCAAGGATTCTTTTCCAGAGCCAAAATCGCTACCCGCACTCAACCCCTTCTATTGCAAATGTCTGTTTCTGATGCTAATGAGAGTGAAATAAACATTCATATATACATACAAATATTAGTTATGAATATAACACTTTTTTCTTTTTCTCTTATGAGATGCACATTTTTATTTATGGAGCTAAAACTCTTTTCATCAGTTTTGGATTCGGTCTGCAGGCAGCCGTTTCTCTTTTTTAAAGCATGGTATTTTATTCCTCTCTAATTCTGCTTAGGACCCACTTTAGCAATACTTTCTGCCTTAGATTAATTACCCTGATCTAATTCATTTAGTGGAGGACAGCTGTGGTACGTGGGTTGCCCACTGATGTATTGTGTTAAATGACGCCCATCTGTCATTCCAGCATATCAGCATGAATTCAGTGTCATCCACTTCATTGGCTCTGCTGAGATGTGAAGTACAGCTACAATGTTTACTACTGTTGTTAATTTAATATCTACACCTTTAATAACCTGACTGCTGTCATTCGCTGAACAATGATACATGATGCCCAGTGAAGAGCCAGAGAGAAAGTATTAACTAGACAGTCTAGGGGACCAGTTGGAGTTAATTAGTGCACTTCTGGGCAAGTTTACCGCTGTGGGTCTTGTAGGGCATTCTCATGTGGAAAGGCCTTATTGGAAATAAGAGTAAGAAAACATTCCTGCTAACACTGATGCTGCCAATCTAGAGGGTTTTTTTAAAAAAACAACAACAAACGAATCGAACATTCTTTTAACTAGGTGTGCTATTTCTAGGTCATCTTCTCTTTGCAGATCTGAAACGTTTTTTCTACATTTTATTGTACATTTTGTCCTGCCAATTGGGCAATGAGATATCTTTTTTTAGTGGTGGCTTTTTTATAATAAGCAGAGGGGCAGCAATTGTTTCTATTCAACCCAACGTAAACTCCCTCCAGTGGTTATTGCTGGTATATCCCTTGTGTTTCTTTTTAGATTGTGAGCTCCATTGGGACAGGGAACCATCTTCACATTCCTTTTCTTAGTCATCTTCCTATGTAAACTGCTTTGAGAACTGTTTTGTGTTGAAAAGTGAGTCATTCATTCACCTAAGGAAAAAAAATAGCTTAAAAAATTAGCTGCCCCCTTTCCCAAATTTGGCATTGTAGCACAAAACTAGAAGCATTGGATGTGATCCAAGAAGTAAAGTAAAGTTGTGCCGTTGAGTCGGTATTGACTCCTGACGACCACAGAGCGATGTGGTTTTCTTTGGTAGGTTATAGGAGGAGTTTACCATTGCCTCCTCCCTCACAGTATGAGATAATGCCTTTCGCATCTTCCTATATCACTGCTGCCTGATATAGGAGTTTCCCATAGTCTGGGAAACATACCAGCTGGGATTCAAACCAGAAACCTTTTGCTCCTTAGGCAAGTTACTTCCCTACTGCGCCATTAGGTGTGACCCAAGAAGGACATGCATATTTACCCCTAGACCTGGGGTGCCATTATGGGAAATGAGACAAAAGCCACGTGCCCTTGTGTTCCAGACTATCTATTTGTGATTATTTCTCAGTATAAGAGAAATTGCTTTGGATTTTCCCTATTCTCTGGCAATAGTGCTCGGAGGCTTTGAAATGTGCTTCTTGGAGAAATAAGAGCCTCCCTGTACCTGTAGAATCCAGAGGAAAGAGTTGTGGTATGCAAGGACAAGATAGTGTAGTTGAATAAGGAATATTAACAATTTTAAAAAAGAGATAGACATTATTTACAGAGAGGCAAGTGCAGTCTGCCTTCAGCACTCTTGCTGCTGGATGTTTGTTAGCCCCGCCTCTACTCCAGGAGGACTGGAATAAAAGTAATTAAAGCACCATTCAAAAGCTGGCCTGGATCAAGGAATGGATTGACCCTAAACACCACACCTTCTCTCTTTTAAAAAGGAATCAATATTACTGTATTCACCCAAGCTTTTAAACTAGCATTGTGGTTTTAAACCATTTTAATGTTGTAATTTCTTTTCAAAGCTACTCACTTGACCCGGTGAAAGGGGCAACCAGGACCAACAGGCTGAACTTCTATTCCTGAAGTTCAGCAAATGGGGCTGCTGGGTTCCCTTTCCCACTATCCTACTATTTTCCCATTGCACCCACTTTTATGCCAGCAAACAAAGCTGAAAATATGTAAAGTTTGGCATTGTTTGAGTAAAAATGCTCCTAAATCTAATCCCCAGATTCAGCATCATACTATTAATGTCTGCCAAATGTATTTGAAAGTGCAGATCTGGCAGTAAATATAATTGAAATGTATTTGTCCAGACATAACCCATAATGCAATTGACATTTAAAAAAACAACCCAAGATAAAAAGGAACAGACAAGAGAAAATCCGGCCAAATCATAATGATACCACCCAAAATATAATTGATACACATATAATGATTATTATTTTTATTAAAATATTTATGTGTACTTTAGAGACGGGGGGGGATGCTCAAAGCAGTTTACACAGCCAAAGGTATGTAAAGAGAAAATAGTTCCGTCCCCAAAAGGCTTACAATAAACATATGGGGGAGACCAGCAAGATGATGTGACCAACCGGGGGTTACTCTGTGCTTTCCAGGGATCTACTCTCAGTAGAGAGATTGCTGTGATACCAAATCTAGGAGCAATGCCACTCCTTTGAGGTAGGCTGCCACCAGCTGAAGACTGATTTAAAGCCATTACACGGTGCATTTTTGGAGCTCCGGTGGGGTGGAGTGACACGCAGTGGCAAGAGCTTATCTGTGGGCAGGGTAAGTGTAACCCACCCTCCCTGGAGCTCTTCTCACTGATCATGAGAAGAGCTCCAATATATTATTCAGAAACAACTCAACAGTAGTGAATGACCTTACAAGGCACATGGGGAAGAATGTTGCAAGTAACCTTCCAGAACCTGTTAAATCAGACTGAATCCACTAAATATATGGACTTTATTAAGAAACAAGAGTTGCACACAGAATAAGGAATTGGTGGGAAATAGGGAAACACAGCACACAGGAATTCAAAAGAAAATACAATAAACATGAACTGACTAGCCAGCACTGAGCTTCACCTTAGACTAGCAGTAGGCTGGTCAAAGGAATATAGGAAGTTGCCATATACTGAGTCAGACCATAGGTCCATCTAGCTCAGTATTGTCTACACCGACTGGCAGCGGCTGGTTGCAGGCAGGAATCTCTCTCAGCCCTGTCTTGCAGATACCAGGGAGGGAACTTGGAACCTAGATGCTCTTCCCAGAGCGGCTCCATCCCCTAAGGGGAATATCTCACACACATTTAGTCTCCCATCCATATGCAACCAGGGTGGATCCTGCTTAGCTAAAGGAACAAGTCATGCTTACTACCACAAGAGCAGCTCTCCCTTCAGATGGGTTCTTCCCAGATCTCCTTGACTATGCTAAAGATTGAAACAGGGACCTTCTGCATGCAAATCAGGTGCTGAACCACTAAGCCTCAGCACCTCCCCTAGACAGATCAGTGCTAATAATAATAATAATAATAAAAATAATAATAATTATTATTATTCAATTTCTATACCGCCCTTCCAAAAATGGCTCAGGGCAGTTTACAAAGAGAAATAAAATAAATAAAACAAATAAAAACAAATAAGATGGCTCCCTGTCCCCAAAGGGCTCACATTCTAAAAAGAAACATAAGACACACACCAGCAACAGTCACTGGACTAGTAATGGAAGAAGCAGATAACAACCATAATCCTTTTGGAAAAGTCTGGAAATGCTGCATCTGAAAGATATTTTAAGGTATATACCCAACCAAAAAGACTATAATTACCACCAACTGTTGTAAGTGATCTCTATGCTTGCTTTGCATACATTTGAACTTGTTATAAAAATGCCACAAACTGTACTTGCTACATTTCTTTGCCTTTTGGGCTCTTTACTTTTGTTTTTCTTTGCCCATATCAGCCAGTGTGTGTATCTATGCATATCCATCCATCTGTCCATCCATCCACACACTGATGAATTGGGCTCTATTCCACAAAAGGTTGTCATACTAGTAAAAAATTTTTAAAAATAAACATGCAAATCAACCATAGCTTATCAGATAAGAGAAGATTGCAGCAAGTGTTAAGAGACTGTGCTGCAAAAAAAAAAAAAGTGGCATATTTGTAGATTTTGAGGATTATTATAAAATGCTATATTCAACAAAATAAAATTAATTTTTATTTTAGCAAAGCTGAATATATTTATATATAATATCATATTTATATTAATCGCCCTGAAGTAGTGCTGTGAGACAACTTGGAAGTGGTTTCGAGTCTTACACCATTGGGGCTGCCTTTCACATTCACATAAAGAGTTAACCAGATCGCCAAGCCTCACAGAGCTGGTTGTGAGAATATATATTTAGCGAAGCTGCCGCCAGCTTTGCTCCGCTCCTGTATCTGCAGCTCGCTGGATCTACACTCAACCTACTGATGGGGAACCAAGAACCGATTTTCAGGGGAGGCTAAGAGCTTGAATAGCAAAGGATGGGACTGACAAAATGGCCCCTTTCCCCTGCACAGATTGAACTTCCCCTGTGTTGGAAGAAGTTCTTAGGATACAGTCCAATTGCTTCAGCACTGACCAATGTAATTCAAGAATGCCTATTGACAGGCTGAATAGCAGGAAATTGAGAAGAAGGGGAAATGGTAATCCCAAAGCCATATAAAGATTCAGTTAATATCTCACCCTATAGATGCAGCTCCTTACTAGATAATGTGCCAAGGTTGCACCGCTGCACTCGACTCCTCGATGCTTGATGTGCACAGTGTTGGGCCCCTCCATTGCTGCTTGGAGACCAACATCCCACCTCCAAGCGCAGGCCCCACAAACCCTGTCTGGCTGCCCTGGGCAGCTGACTGCCTGTTAGTCACCCCTTACAGGATACTGTGGAATCTGGAGCCGAGTACTCAGGGTCTCACTCTGAGGTCTTGCAGGCTTGCGGGATCTTGCAAGATTTCCAATGGGCTTCATAAATCTCTCAAAACCACTGGCAAGACTTTGGAACTATAAGGCACTCCAGGCTGATGATGAGCGGCCAGACTGGGGAGATCTGCCCCTGGAGGAGAGAACTCCATGAACCAGAATCGGAGGGCAAACTGAGCCAGCCAAGAGAGGTGGGTGTTCTGTGATGGTCACAAACATCCTGTTGCCCTCTAGCAAGACTTGCTCTAGGCTCTGAAGCTGGAGGTTCACCACAAGAGTGGATAGGAGAAAGAGTAATTACAACATAATGATTATAATTTTTTATATAACTAAAATCCAAGCTTAATAATGTATAAATATATGTAAATATTGAACAAACTAAATTTATGTTGGATTAAAAACTGGAAAATGGCCAATATGCTAGGTATCCCTATGTCAGCATTAGGGACCACCATCACCACCCCTGCAGGCTGCTGTGTTCAATTTGAAAGGTGGCCCTTATGGTGGAGTGTGTTGGGGCAGCTCTGCAACAACTTAAAGCCACTTCCGGACAGTTGTGCAATGCTAATCGCCCTGAAGTAGTGCTGAGAGACAACTTGGGAGTAGTTTCAAGTCGTACACCACTGGGGCTGCCTTTCACATTCACATAAAGAGTTAACCAGATCACCAAGCCTAACAGAGCTTATTGTGAGAACACAGAAATTCCAGGCAATCCTGGCCCAGCCACTATTGTTAATCCACATTTATTTATTTATTTATTTATTTATTTGTTTGTTTGTTTGTTTGTTTGTTACATATTTTTATACCGCCCAAAACTTACTTCTCTGGGTGGTTTACAACAAGATAAAAACAAAAGTAAAACATTAGTTAAAAACAAAACCAAGAAATTTAAAATACAACAATTTAATTTTTTTTAAACAATATTCTAAAACAACATTAAAAACAATCAAACAGTATCAGTTAAAAGCCTGGGTGAACAGATGAGTCTTTAAAGACTTTTTTAAAATTGTCAGATATGCGGGGGCTCTTATTCCACTAGGGAGCGCATTCCAAAGCCTCGGGGAAGCAATGGAGAAGGCCCATCCACCAGACAAGCCGGTGGCAAATGCAGATGGACCTCTCCTGATGATCTCAATGGGAGGTGGGGTTCATAACGAAGAAGACGTTCTCTTAAATACCCAGGGCGCAAGCTGTTTAGGGTTTTATAGGTTATAACTAACACCTTGTATTTTGCCTGGAAACATATCAACAGCCAGTGTAACTCCTTCAATACTGGAGTAATATGGTCTCTCCTAGGTGACCCAGACCCTAGTTATCTATTCTGTTAAATGTAAATGCAATTAGCTCTCCAGGGTTTGATGACTCTGGTTAACCCTTTAACAAGGATTCCTAGGACTGTGTAAACACAGCCTCTGTATCTACTCCAGAACTTCAGAGGATATTAATGAGAACAAGCTGAGAGCCAACGTGGTGTAGTGGTTCGAGTGCTGGACTAGGACCGGAGAGACCTGAGTTCTAATCCCCATTCAGCCATGAGACTTGCTGGGTGACTCTGGGCCAGTCACTTCTCTCTCAGCCAAACCTACTTCACAGGGTTGTTGTGAGGAGAAACCTAAGTATGTAGTACACCGCTCTGGGCTCCTTGGAGGAAGAGCGGGATATAAAATGTAAATAATAAATAATAAAAATCTGTCACATGCAGTTCCATTCCATACTCAGAACGAGATGGATTGGAATGTCAGTTTCTGTACAGAAACTCAAAGAGGATGAAATTCTGGAGCATCCCTAGATATGCTGTATGTATGCATTTCTAGTACTATGAATTAAAATCATGTGCAGTTTGATGAGTACGGGCAATCACATACCCTTTTATGGCCACATTTAGGCCTATGGGCCAAACTTGGAATGAAAAGCCAAAATAAAATTGCAACAGGAGAAGAGCTTGATAGAGATTCCATTTAAAAAAAATAAAATCAAAGCAGAGTAGATATCATGCACTAGAAAGCTCAAAGGAACTGTCCTAATTCATCAATATTAGTTATTACCTGTCATGGTAATACCTTTGAGGAGAGTGGAGTAAAACAAGCATCAGGAATGGAAGAAGGCATGGGATCAGTTCTGGGGGAAGCAGGTAGAAGCCAATACATTAGTGAAGTGAATTGAGCTTGCCTCTCCTATCGAGGGAATTGCTGCAAGTATAATTACAAAGCAGATGCCTAGACCATGAACTGTGTGGTTGTCTTTCTTCAAAAAGTTTTCAGTGATACATTTTCTGGAACATAATGTGCCTCCAGTCGATATCAATGCAACAAATCCCAGTCCAATTCAAGCCGGAGATGGTTCACCATTCCCTTTAAGAAATATATTAAAGAAAGTCTAGCAAATCAGAAACTCATTTCCCTCCTTCCACATTCTGAGTTCTCTACAATGTGATTTTAAATATCTGGGCCTGAAATGAGGGGAAAGTATAGAGGGATATCATGAAAGGAATAGAGGCTAGCGCTCCAGCCCTCCAGTCATAATCCCCAGCCACAGTGGCCAATAATCAGAAGCAGTCATCCATCATCTGCAGTGGGGGCAAAGTTGTACAACCCTGGTACAGAGCAATAGCATAGAAAAGCTGAATATGCCAGTACTGAATAGCTGAATATGCCAGTACTGCTGGCATGTGACAGTCATTAAATTCTCTTTTTTGTGGCCTCTATACAGTCATCTGCATAATGGTTCATCAATTGCAGGGTTCTCTGTGATGGACTACTGCAAGTGCTTTAATTCAGGAATTCATAGGGACATAAGAACCTGCATTATATCAAGTCAGACCATTGGTCCATCAGTCTCAGTATTGTCTACACTGACTTGCAGCCTCCAAGGTTTCATGCAGGAGTCTCTCCCAACCCTACCTGCAAATGCCAGGGAGTGAACCTGGGACCTTCTGCATGCAAGCAGGCTGATGCTCTTTCACTGAGTAAGGCCTCATTCCCTAAGGGGAATATCTGACAGCACACACATGTAGTCACTCATCCAAATGCAAACCAGGGCAAGGAGTGCTAGTCTTGTGCCAGATAGCATGACTTGTCCACTTTGCTAACTAAGAGGATACCCTGATCCTCTTGATTTCTATCAATTCAGTGACTAGATGGTGAAAGCCAGCATTACATCCCCATTGCATTCCCATCAGGAACTGTGAATTGTTCCTCTGGAGAGCTGTGTGTGTAGGGAGCAAACCATTGTTCTGCATATCTGGGACCCATAAGCTACCAGATTCCTTCTGTCAATCAATCTTTATTTCAGCCTTTGACCAGCATAAGGCAACCAGAAAATAGAATCTGTAAAACAGCTATTACAGCCTGTGGTGGCTGGTGACTCATGGGACTGGGTAGGGCCAGGCAGAGCAGGTGAATGGTAGATTTAAAGAGGGTGGTGCCAATGATAGTGGGTGGAGCTGCAAGTAAGGCATTGCAAAAACCCTACCTGCCTAAAAAAGAAAGTCAATATCGACAGAGAAAGCAACAACCGGTGGGATTTCTCCCCCCAGCTTTTACTCACCCCCCAACTACCTATATTCCTCAGCTGTTCCCCGCCACCTTTTGTACTGGGTGAGCAAGTATGTATGATTTAGAGATGTTCACAAAGTGATTTTTAAGATTATGTTTCAGCTCGAATCTGACCCCATCGAATCACCCCAGATTTGATTAGAGTCGATTTGGATTCAATTCAAATATGAATCAATTTTGGGGAAAATAAAAGGGCCAGGGGGCACCAGAGTAGGCTGAGTGGCAGTGCCAATGGGTGGCAGTGCCAATGGGTGGCAATTACCATGCAAATCCCAAAGAAATTCATCAAACAGGTGATTTTCTTTGGGAATATTTGAGTTGGGAGTGGGGTTTTTTTCCTTCCATAGGGAATAATGGCTCTCTCCTGTGGAGCCAGCCAGCAAGGGGGCTCTTTCCTGCAGAGCAGGGTGGCCAGAACCTAAGGGGTATACTCGTGGGTCAAATGGGATGTAAGACAGAATTTGGCTTTTTAAAAGCCAAATCTGGCCACCTAGCTGCAGAGCCAGCTGGCGGGGTCCACATTAACAACTCTCTCCGGTGAAAAGTATCCAACAGGACCATGCATTTTACAGACATGACAAATAAGTCCAAACCAAGAACAAGACCACCACTTGAGCCAAGTGGGAGGGGACAAAAATGAGGGTGGTGGGAGAACTCTCAAGGTGCTGGTAGATTTTTATGGTATACTTTTCATAAAATTAATTTAGTGTTGCCTTACACATTGCAAAGCAATGCTCTTCTTCAGAGGCAATTCTTGGGTAGATAAAATGAAACACAATGAGGCTATTCAGACGATGGGAGAAAATAGGGCTAGCGGAGACTAGCCCGATTTCTCCCATCGTGAGAACCACTGGGCTTGGCTGCAAGTCCGGTGGTTCTTCAGCAGGTAACCCACTAAACTACCCCTGCCCTAAAACCAAGTTTGCAGAGTGAGCACTCCGCAAACCCAGTTTTTTAATCGTGTGTTGCTGTGGCATGGCTCCATGCCGTGGCAACTCACAAGTAGACCCTTGACCGGAAAACTTAAAAGCAGCCTCCAGCACGCAGGACATGCTGGAGCTTCCGGGGGCCACGCGGCCTCCGATCCTCCCAGCCCCCGCTGGCTCCGTCACAGAGCTGGCAGTCGTGTGGGTGGCCACTTCAGCCACCCAGAGCAGACTGCCTGCCCATGTGGGGAGAACGAGCTAAGCCCGCTCTCCTTGCAAACCCTCCCCCGACGGCTCCCACTGATCGTGGGAACCGCCTCAATGTTTTTTCTGGAGTTCTCTCCCTGTATCACCAGGGTTATTTGTAAACCAATGTTATTTATGTCTTTCTTTTAAAAGCAACCCTTTAAATGGGAAGGACCATTGAGGAGTTCCACAAAGCTGCACACAAGCTGGGCGTGAGTCATGGAACCACTCTTTAAAGTTGACAAACTCACAGATTATTCTCAAGACATGCAATGCTGTGACATACTGATAGAGGGATTCACCAGGCAGTTGTGATCTAGGATAGAACCTGTAACATTCATCACTCACATTCAATGCAGCGTTGAAATGATCATCTAAAGCTTGAAGAGCAGTTTCATAAGAATTAGCACCCCTTTCCAAGTTGGCAGGAAAGGGCAAATGATGATATATTCTCAGGCCTTCAAGGCCCAGGAAGTGAAGCAATATAGCCTTCTGCTGTACTGGAATAAAATATGGGGGCTGTACAGTGAGGAGGTAATTGCAGAAATAGGACCTCCATTGTTTCCAAGCAAGAGCAGGTTATCCTGGGCATTTTCCATGCTACAAGATTTGCAATGGTTAATGCATTGAACCCTGGTGGGAAAATAATAATAATAAAACCCATCTAACCTCCTCCCTCCCCCCACCTTTCCTTCTGTGTTGAGAAGTCCAGGTTTTGATGGAAGCAAGCAGAGGATGAGGGAGGTGTGTGGTTTGGGATCTGTGGGGAGAAAGGGAGAAATTTCTCCCTCTCACAGAGGTGAAGGGACAGAGGAAACAAGCACAGGCCAGGGCAAAGAACCGTCCACAATGCAAAATGCTACAACGAACAAAATGCGGGGCAAGGCTTCCTACAATGGAAAAATAAAGCTACTTTCCTGCAGTGCATTAACAATGTTGTAGGGCAAACACACATCATTAAAATTTCCTAAACAGTCTAACTGAACTGGTTCAACATTGAATCTGTTTGCACATCCCTAGTCAACATGCTCCAATGAGCCAGCGTGGCGTAGTGGTTAGAGTGCCGGACTAGGGCCGGGGAGACTGAGTTCAAATCCCCATTCAGCCATGAAACTAGCTGGGTGACTCTGGGCCAGTCACTCTCTCTCAGCCTAACCTACTTCACAGGGTTGTTGTTGTGAGAAGAAACATAAGTATGTAGTACACCGCTCTGGGCTCCTTGGAGGAAGAGTGGGATATAAAATGTAAAAATAAATAAAATAAATAAATAATCTTCCAAGAGATGAAACTCCATTACCATATAAACTTCAATTGTACTTCAGAGAATATACCTCTCCAATATACCCCCACAAGGTATACCTTATACCGAACATCATAGTAATGAACAAAACAGAACATTTGTACAAGACTTACAATATATACGATGCTTGTATTGCAATATATAATTTAAACATGCCCCTATCTCATTCCAAAGGTAAAGAGATTTCTGAACTACACAGACACTCAGTTCTTTCTTTCTATCTATCTATCTATCTGTCTATCTATCTATCTATCTATCTATCTATCTATCTATCTATCTATCTACATACACATGTACACCCACCTACCTAGGTGGCCAGATTTGGTTTTAAGCAGTTACAAATCTTATTCATATGCCAACCTTCTTAAACTCAGCTTATATACCCACTGACAATCAATTGTGATTGCAAGACTGGAAAGTGTGAATTTAAAAAAATCAAAATAATATCAAACTTACATTTATGTATTTATTTATTTATTTGAAATATTTCTATACCACCCAAAACTTGCATTTTTGGGTGGTTTACAATCAAAATCATTTAAAACATTAAATCAATTAACAATTAAAAACATTTAAAAGATTAAAAACATTTAAAACCCAGTATTAAAATTAATTAAAACTTGTATGCCAATTGCCAGCTGGAAGTGTGAGAAGCACACTTACATCACCAATACAAATGATGCATCAGGGCCATCTGCAGCCACGTATTTTGATCATATATGTAACAATACAATATGTTCTTACAAAAAAGATGAAAAATCCAATCTTTCATTAAGTCCATGAGGAACTACAGTATTCAAATAAGAAATCCAAAAGGCTTCACGTTGAAGTAATTTGATTGTGGGATCTATACCTTATAAAATTTGGGATCTATACCTTGTACCATCTATACATTTCTGTAAACATTTTCTCAATAGCAAAAAACATTAGCTCATGATTGAACTCCAAAAAATATACAGTCAATGGGGTTACAAGATTGTCTGTCCTGATTTTGCTTTTATGTTCAATTAATGTTTTCAAATGATAACAAAGTAGTTATCTAGGGAGTGGCAACTTTAGTATTGTTTTGAGAAAATAAAAACTAAATGTTACAGTTGCCCAGCAATAATTAAAAAGGCAACTTTTAAAGTGTTGGCTCTCTTATATTTTTATCCTATACCTTATAAAAAGCAAGGAGAGAACAACTGCCCCTGTTCATCTGTGATGAAATGCAGATCCCCATCTTAGCTCAACAGGTTCTGACTTTTGTTATTGAGGGGACAGGGCCATCAAGCTACAGGCCTGAACCACTTTTCACAGTAAGTAACCAGTTCAAAACGGATTCAGCTTAGACATGCTAGTTCAGCCCCATTAAGGAGGAGGACCCTCTAGTTTGGAGGGAAAATCTCAACATTGGATTGGCCTAAGACCAGCATTACATCAGGCATACAGTGACTCTTCCCTTGGATCCCAGAGTTGTCTATCTCTGGAAGAGTGGGAAAGCTTCCCTCCTTTTGTATCACTATAAAATAGGGGACAAGAACCCCTCTGTTTTGTCTCCAGTACAATGTTGAGTTGCCAGCAACTAGGCACGTTGTCACCAGCTGCTACGTGTCCAAAAGGGGAGAAGCTGCAAGGATTAATGCTCACTCAGCCAAGGACTTGGCTGGACCTAATGTGTGAGCACTGTAAGATATTCCCCTCAGAGGATGGAGCCACTCTAGGGAAAGCAGAAGGTTCCAAGTGCCAGCTTCCTATGTTCCTAAATGCTGGATAGCCACTGTCAGTCAGTGCAGACCAGGGATGCCCAGCCGGAGGATATACTGTGCAGCCATTGTTGCACTACAACTCCCATAGTCCCCAGCTTCAATAAATAATGAGTCCAACAACAGCTGGAGAACTTCAGATAAGCCACCCCTGGCACTGACCACATTTAATTGTTTCACATTCAGAAAACACTGATGTGTATTCAGTGGAGTCCTGCATGGGTAACAAGGCACTTCTGCTCATTCAAACAGTTGGCCAAAAGAGGTGGGAAATATCTGTTGTCTTTGTGGAGTTTTGCTCATGTGCCTCTGGAGCCAAGCTTTTTCTTCATCTTAAAATAAAACTAGAATAATCAAAGCAATCAACTACTATATCATGAACAACAAGCTCAGTGCTATCTAATTCATGCATATCTCTGATTTGAAATCCTTCACTGGCGACATTTGCATGTAACATGAGTTAAAGGGGCCTCCATTTGAAATTTGTGTATATCCAAATGCGTGCAACTGCAGTTCGGTTGAAAAATGGACCTGTGGTTTCCCTCCCTGGACTCCAATTTATACCTTCAGTTTGTTTATTTTTATTTATTTTACATATTTTTATACCGCCCAAAACTTACGTCTATGGGCAGTTTACAACAAAGTTGTGAGTTTCGCTAGCTTTTAATTCCAGTTCTGCAGTGACAGCGTTACATCCAAATGCAGCACCACAGTCTCTTCTTTCAGCAACCAGAGGAGGAAGCTCGTCCCTTGCTCCAGCTGTGATTGGCTGCTGGGGCTGTCCTTCAGGAAAGAAGGAAGCGCATGCAGCCAGAGCACTCTCTGTTACATCCAAATTCAGATGGGAGAGAAGGGGTAGGGGCAGCAGAAGGGATAGGGTGCAGGGGTGTAACTACTATTAGGCAAGAGGAGACGGTTGCCTGGGGGCCTCACTGCCTTTGGGGGCCCCCCAGAGACACCTCACATGACTCCCCATTGCCCCCTGCCCCGCCCCAGGTCCCCTCAGCCACTTGCCCTGTTCGCCATCTCTCCTGCTTGTCCTCCTGGCTGGCAATCTAAGCAGCAGGCAAGCTGCCTGCAAAGAGCTCCTTTTCTTCCCGCCTCTCAGCGATAGGCAAGTAGGCGGGGCTTCCAGGGAGGCCTCCGTGTAAGCCTCAGTGAAGCCTGAACTGGAGTAGGCTTGCAGGGAGGCCCCAAGCAAGCAAGGAAGGAGGCAGGCAGGCAGGCAGGCAGAGTGGCCCCCACAGCTCTCTGCAGCAGACCCTTTGCCCAGCCCAGCATTTGCCAGGTAGAATGTGAACTCCTTTTTGTGGTCACCCCCCCCCCGCGCACCCATATAAAGGGATCTGCTTGCCATAGGGCTTTGATATGGAGAGGGGGAGAGATTAAGAAGTCTCTGAATATTTAATTTAAAACAGCTTGGAAAATTTGCTGGCTTTAAAAAAAAAACTATCTTAAAAATCCTATAAGTGGCTTGTTTCATGGCAGAAAATTATAAAAACTTCTGGAACAAACAATACTATATTTATTTATCCATTCATTCATTTATAAATGCACTTATGCTCAAGTTGTTTTGCAACTCAGAAGGTCTGAGTGAGAAGCATGTGTGGTGCTTTTATTTTATTTTATTTTTCTTGTGTGTGAACTGCTCCCCAACAACTCGCAGGGACTTCAGGGTCAATCTGGCCAACATGTGAATGCAACACCTCCATCCCAGAGGAGTTGTGTGTTAAAGGGCTTTAAAAGCCTCCTGTGAAAAACCTCCTGCAATCAAACTTTACTGAATTTGTTCAAAATTCTGAGAAAACATACATAGGGTTACACTGCATGGTTGAAAGTCTCCTTTGCTAATCTGCAGCCAGGGTCCCATTTTAATAATTAGTGTTTCTAGTGTGTTCTAGGCATTAAAAGTAGCACAAATATATAGTACTCAATGTATATCACTATATATTGTGAAGTGTGTGTGTGTGTGTATTCAGTGAAATGTATTTCTAGGCAGCATACTTATTTTGAAATATCAGACTTAAATCCTTGGGGTCCTGGGGTGTGTGGAGGCCCTGGACTTTGAGCGGGGGGGCCATTTTAAAATCTGGTCTCTGGGCCCACTCCAACCTTGCTACGCCCCTGCGTGGGTGCATTGGACCTGTGGTTCTGTGTTACATGCAAACATGGCCACTGTGTTGCTGCTTCTCATCTTGCTTATTCTACTATATGTACAACTTGTTGTTATGCACCACTGCTTACTGTTTTCTATCATCTGCATTTTCTATCTGGATTATTCCTTTTCTTTACTTTTGCCTGTGCGTTTTTTTAAAGTGGTCTACACATTTTAAGCCACTCCCAATATTCTAAATTCAGTAACTGGATTCTTTCATTACCAACAGCTTTCTTGGGAAATCTATATTTTTATTTCTTCTTTCATAGCCATATTTTCCCCACTCATTACCACTCTAGAAGCTAGCGCTACAGCTATTCGGGATGTTCCTAACTTCAAATGTGCTTATGTCACATTGTGCTTCAAACAGTTGCTTTGTACAGAAGCTGCCATGTTTACAATGTGTAAACAGGAAGCAAGTTAACTCTGTACTATAAAATTCAGACCTATTACCTGCTTTACTTCTGCAGAGAAAAGGAGTGTTTTGCTTTGATTATTGATTTGAGTTATTAATTAAGTGAAAGTGTTTTATCTTGATTGCTAGAAAGATGAGGGTGGCGATGGAAATCAATAATTGCCTCATTTCCCTTATTTCGATTCATGTCAATGTGAACTTCATCAATTGTTCTAGTGATGCATTTCAATTAGGGTTTCCAATCAAGTGAGATAAATACTATCTGTATTCTCACACATAAAATTCTATAACGTTGTTGTTAATGATGTGCATGACTTTTAAACAAAGTCCCTTGGAGAACCATTCATCCATTGGTTTAGACTTTATTTTAATTTCCTACTTCTCAATAACATTCAAGATCATTGTTCATTTATTTGAACAGTGTGTAAATGGAGTGCAGTAAAGAACTGGTGTATCTTAACTTCATAATGATAAATTCTATAATGCAAAGATCACCTGGGCTTTAAGGACTTTTGCTTGGCTATCTTTATGATGTCCTGAAGCCATAGGCTCCCTTCACCCAATGACCTGTGGCAGGAGGCCTGGAACACTTAATCTCATCCAGTGGCTATGGAGCACATTCAGAGCTCTGGCTGCCCTTTCACACCAGAGTTGTGGAAAGGTCAGTATATGTAATAGCTGTGTGTACATTAAGTTATCTTCAATATTATTGTGAAGGAGCAGCTTCAGTCACATACAGAGCCATGTGAGTACCACAGAACTTGGATGTCACCCAGTTATTCTTCAAAGGTTTTAGCCATTTTAGTTCTGCAATGCCTGTATAAACTCTGATCTGCACTTTCAAAAATCCAAGGTCCACGAAGAAGTGGCTGAAAAACAAGAGAGATCACAAGATGAAATGATTAATCGTTTGAAACACCAAATGGATGCTGGCATCAGTGAAGTTCATTGTTTTGTTGTAAACTGCCCAGAGATGTAAGTTTTGGGTGGTATAAAAATATGTTAATAAAATAAATAAATAAATAATAAATCTGACAATCAGTACAGGACAAAATACTTTGGTATCTATCCCATTAGGGACAGACAAAGGAAGACCAATCAAGGGATCACAACTGCAGCAAAAGGTAAGGAGTCCATATTATCCTGAGAATAGGAGAAGAAAAGTCCTGATGAACAGTGGCCGCTCATTAGGAGTATAAGCATCACTAGTAGCACAATGAGAGTGTACCAACAGGGCAGTGTAGCACTCAATGAGCTCATACACATGTCCTCCAGCTGCTGCTCCCAAAGGCTGTGGGGAAGGCAGTGGGGTGTGCAAACTGGCTTGACGTTCAAGAGGTTCAAAGTCGAGCCAGTTTGGTTCGACGGTCTGGGGTTGAACCAACCCCCCCCCCCGCCCCAGGGTGGTTCGGGCCAGGTCATGCCAGGCCTCGTAGAGGCCAATTGCGCAGGTGTGGCAGCATCCAAAATAGCTGCCGCACCTCAGCTCGAAGGCCCAAACAGGCCGAAAAAGTGGCTGAACAGGCCGTTGGCAGCAATAAGGGAGGCCAGTGGGGGAGGGGGTACCTCCGCGCCTCAAGGAACTCCCCTGAAGGGGGTAAGTCTTTTATATACCACCTTGGGGTTGTCTTTTAACGAAAGGTGGTATATAAATGCAACAATAAATAAATAAAATAAATAAGTGGCTTAATTTTTTTTATTTTTTAAAAAACACCCTCATGAACCCCCCACTCCCTGGACCAGACCTGGGCAGTTCGAGGGGGTGCTGGGCCAAACTGGCCCAATCAGGTTCGAGTCTGGTCCAGACTTGAACCGAACCGGGCCAGCTGCTTCCATGCACATCCCTAGAAGGCAGGAGCTTGCCTGCCTTCCCCAGCAGACAAGCAGTAGCCATTCTTACCTTTGCTGTGCTATGCACCTACATGAGCAGCGGCACGGTGAAGGCAAGATCTGGGAGCGGGAGCACATTCTCCTCCCATACCCCAGGGTGCCCCGTGCTGTGAACGTAGTGGCAGCAGGCCAGGAAGAAGCTGTTTAGCCCAGCAGTGATCATTCTTATAATTGCCTGGCGAGGTTAGGCGAACGTCAGCTTTGTTTAACCTTGGCTAAAGGTTGGGTTAAAAAGTTAGGCTTCTGGCCACAGCACTGTCAGGATCAAGCTAGCTCCTGGCGCTGCACACAAGCAGCCCAACCCAGGTGGGGTGCCATAGTCTGGGTTTGGGCTGATCAAAAGAATAGCCTTAATGACTTATTTATGTATTTATTTTTATTTAGTACATTTATATACCACCCCATACAAAAAAGGTCCCTGGGCGGTTCGCAGATGAGACTAGGGCTGGCTGGTCCTATGACTTCCCCTCCCCCACCCATGCTCTGGATCTTTTTCTTCTTTTAGTCGCAATGAAGTTCATTGGGCACTGGTATCAACATTACATCATGTTTAAAATATCCTTTGCACAGAAATCCTATACAAGCCCTGCTTTTTTGAATAAGCATTGTATACCATCAGTAATTGGTGGGTTGCACTCACTACTTGCAAAATCCATGGGTCTAGATTTATATGTACGGAAAATATTAGTGTATGTTTTATTGATCATCCAAAAGTCTCTTGGTTTAATATAACTAAAGTACATCTAACGTAGTATAGAACCCATTTCCTTTTTCTAGCCTGTTCTTTCTAGTACATCATGCCTTTTGGCTGTTTGGGATTAAGTATATTGAAAACAGGAAAATTATTAAAGGTTAAGTACTGTATATTTTCACTATAAATATTCATAGCACAGTAATGAAAAACGAATAAGCAGATTAAACTGATTTAAAAATTAATCCGCAACTCTCTTCTTCAAGAGATTTTCAGAGTTCAATTATTAACCCAAGACTTTTTTTACCATCAAGATTTATTTTATTGTCATGGTTGTTGTTGCAAATAACCTGAGTACAGCTGACATGAAAATTAAAATATTCCTTGAATCCCATTTTAATATGAGACTTAATGAGTAGGAGAAAAAGTAATTACATATTTATCCACGTAATACTAATATTGATGAGCTAGAGTGCATCCACACTAGCTTAAGAAAATCCTTTTTACCTAAATTTGATCTTGGAAAAAGGGAAGGCTTTAAAAGAATTCAAACTCAGGAGAAGTCAGTGAGACTCAGCTGTTAAATACACGTGGGTGCTTGGTGTGTTTTTAAAACTATTTTAGGTGATTAACTTCAAATCACTGAGGGTGGAGTATTCATGTGTTCCTTCCTGGATTGTTTTGTGCAAGAGAAAGTTGATAGCTCTTTAGCACTCCACTGTTAACGCATTTAATTCACCAATACTTCCAGCTATTAGAAAGAATTTAATATACAACAGAACAATAATACAAACTTGAAAGCAATAATATCTGGTTTCATCTCAGGATGAAGTTCTTCTCAAGGAGTAATTATGCAGAATAAGTCAGCATTGAAAATAGCCAAAGGGCAGCATAGAACAAATAGGTCAAATAAATTGTTAGCAAATCATATCAAGTACAATACTGAAATGGCTTAGCAGTGAATATACTAATTATCTGAACTTGCCATCTTAAAGGTAGCAGTCCGAATGCGTAGACACAGATATAAGGAGTGCTGCTAGAAGGGGATGGGCAAACACAGCTCAGCTCAGTTTGGAACTGCTCAACATTTAAGAGCCCTACTGCAGAATTCTCAGAAAAAGCATTTATTTATTAACTAATTTCTTTATGTTTACACTTCTAGCCTGCTCTTCCTCCAAGAGCTCAGAGTGGTGTACATGGTTATTTTTATCCTCACAACAACCCTGTGAGGTAGGTTAGGCTGAGAGATACGTGACTGGCCCAGAGTCACCCAGTGAGTTTCATGGCTGAATGGGGATTTGAACTCAGGTCTTCCCGGTCCTAGTCCAAAACTCCAAGGGTCTTCTGACAATTTATAATGTTAAAATATCAGAGTCTTGTGGCACCTTAAAGACCAGCACATTCATTATAGCATTTGTGACCTAGAGCTGACTTCATCGAATGCATGAAACTCTACATTTGGTGAATCATTTGTCTGATAAAGTGGATGGTAGTCCATCATTTCAATCAAACTTGCATGGGAGAAGTGTCCATTGGATTTGTCTTGAGAGTAGAATTTCTAACCTGATATGATTTTATGGAGTATAAGACGCACTTTTTTCCTTGGAAAATATCCCCCCAAATTCAGGTGCGCCTTATACTCCAATTGGCCGGGGAGAAGTTGAAAGTTTAGCGCTTGTCAGGAAAGGGGGGGGAGAAGGAGGAAGAGGAGTAGGAAGGGTTCAGAAGGATTGGGGTGGGGGTTCCATTAAGGGCGGGGGAGGGTTTACTTACCCCTCTCGTGCTTTCCCCACTCCGGCGCCGTATTTCCTTTATAAATCAGGTGGCAGGATACCTCCCTGCCGCCCCCTTCCCCGCTGGGCTCCTTTTAGAAATCAGGAAGCAGGATACCTCCCTGCTGCCCCTTTCCAGGCTTGGCTGCAAAAGGCTTCTTAAAGCCTTTTGCAGCCAAGCCTGGAAAGGGGCGGCACAAGCCCACACAGACGAGCGCCAGCCCGCAGGAGCTGCCGGAGGCACAAGGTGAAGAAGGTCCCGGATGAGCAACAACTAGCAGCAGCTGCCGCAGGTCACCAACGTGGGCTCACTGCTGCTGGCAGGAGGGAAAGGACAGAGCGGGGCTCGGTGGGAGGGCTTGGAGGGGATATGGAGGCGAGAGGAGAAGGAAAGCTCGAAAACTCAAAAACTGGATGAAAATTTAAGGTGCGTCTTATAGTCTGTAGCATCTTATAGTCTGTAAAATACGGTATTTCTATGTGCTTCAGTGCCCATATTAATAGACCTTCTCAAGCTTTATTTTCATGACCATAAGAACTAAACACCTGGGTGTTTTTATATAATGTATGAATATATGAAACTGCCTTATATTGATTCAGGCCCTTGTTCCATCTAACTCATCTACTTTGCCTTTTTCACAGCTGCCACACACTAGGTTGATGGTTGCATTGAGCTATTCACCACAACTGATTTTTCCTGATAAATCACTAACAGCTCTATCCCACCAGGGTAGATACAAAGTTGGGGATTTGTTCCATCCCTTTACATTTGCTTACATTGACTCATATTTGACACTTTGTTTTCATCCAGTTTGAAGAAAACCTTTTTTCTTTTTTTCACATTTATATCCTGCTCTTCCTGCAAGGAGCTCAGAGCGATGTACATAGTTAGGTTTCTCCTCACAACAACCCTGTGAAGTAAGTTAGGCTGAGAGAGAAGTGACTGGCCCAGAGTCACCCAGCAAGTATCATGGCTGAATGGGGATTTGAACTCGGGTCTCTCCGGTCCTAGTCCAGCACTCTAACCACTACAGCACATTGGCTCTCTCTCTCTTTTGGAGCACTTCAGAATTCAGCTTGATTTTCTTACTTTATCTTAAGTAGCTTGGTATCATCTACAAACCTGGCCATCTTGCTGCTTTCCCCAAATTACAGATGGTTTATGGATGTTGAAAAATGACTTCCAGTACTGGGTGACCTCACTTCTTTCTTTCTCCATTGTGAACATTGTCCATTTATTCCTATTATTTAACCCTATTTATTTATTTTTTACCCAAGAACAGCCCTGCTGGATCTGGCTCAAGGCCTATCTAGCCCAGCATAGAGCCATCGTGGTGCAGTGGTTAGAGTGCTGGACTAGGACCAGGGAGACCAGAGTTCAAATCCCCATTCAGCCATGAGACTTGCTGGGTGACTCTGGGCCAGTCACTTCTCTCTCAGCCTAACCTACCTCACAGGGTTGTTGTGAAGAGAAACTTAAGTATGTAGTACACCACTCTGGGCTCCTTGGGAGGAAGAGCAGGATATAAATGTAATAATAATAATAATCCTGTTTCACACAGTGACCCACCAGATGCCTCTGGAAAGCCCATAGGCAAGAGCTGAGGGCATGCCCTCTCTCCTAGAACTGGTAACTGTTTAGAGGCATCTTGTCTCTTAGGCTGGAGATGCCCTGTAGCCCTCAGACTAGTATCCACTGATAGACTTGTCCTCCATGACTTTATCTAAGCCCTTCTTAAAGCCATCTAGGATAGTGGCTGTCACCACACCTTGTGGCAGATAATTCTATAGGTTAATTATGCATTGTGTGGAAAAGTACTGTCAGTCCTAAATTTATTGGCAATCAGTTTTATGGGATGACCCCTGGTTCTCATTCTATGAGAAGGAGAAAATTTTCTCTCTGTTCACTCTCGCCACACCATGCATGATTTTATAGACCTCTACCATGTCTCCCCTCAGTCGTCTTTTTCCTAAATTAAAAAGCCCCAGGTGTTGTAGCCTTTCCTCATTAGGAAGGTGCTCTGGGCCCCTGATCATCCTGGTTTCCCTCATCAGCACCTTTTCCAGTTCTATAATGTCATTTTTGAGGTATGGTGACCAGAACTGTACACAATACAGCAAATGCGGCCGCACCAAAGATTTTTCTAAGGGCAATATGATATTAGCAGTTTTATTTTCAATCCCCTTATTAATGATTCCAAGCATGGAATTGGTCTTTTTCACAGTTGTGGGCACATTGAGTTGACACTTTCAAAGAGCTGTCCACCACGACCCCAAGATCCCTTCCCTGGTCAGTCACTGACAGCTCAGATCTCATCAGTGTATATGTGAAGTTGGGGGTCCCGCCCCTAATATGCATCACTTTACACTTGTTAACATGGAACTATATTTGCCATTTATTGCATTTGCCATTTTGTTGCCCACTCCCCCTGTTTGGGGAGATCTTTTTGGAGCTCCTCACAACCTGTTTTGGATTTCACTACTCTCGTTTGTGTCAATCTTCTGGCACAGAGCCAGTTTTTAAAGAATAGTAACACATTTTCATAGGATCAGCAATTTCACATTTGCGTTCCTTAAGAAATCTCAGGTGGATGCTATCTGGACCAAGAGATTTGTTAATTTATCAATCTTTGAATCACCCTAGAACGTAATTTCTTGTCACCACTGTTTGGTTCAGTTCTTCAGATTCCCTCCCTGAGAAGAACAGTTCAGACATGGGTATCTGCCCTGTATTTTCTCTACTGAAGACAAATTCAAAGAATTCATTCAGCTTTTCAGCAGTCTCCATATCTTCCTTAAGCATCCATTTCACTCCTTTGTCATCTAACAGTACAGTCAACTTGCTGGATTGTTTCCTGCTTCTGAAGTATTTAAAGAAGCTTTTATTGTTCATCTTGAATTGTTTAGCCATATGCTCCTCAAATTGGTTTTTTGTGATCAGCTGTTGAGATGCAATTGTTTTCCAAGGCAGAACTGAGAGCTTTGGCTCCTTTCTCTTCTATGGAGGCATATTTACCTGCCTGCTAGCTTGAAGTATACACATTAAATAGGCATATTTGGATATCTTAGGATAAAGTAAAAGGTAAAGTGTGCTGTCAAGTCGATTTCAACTCTTGGCGCCCACAGAGCCCTGTGGCTTTCTTTTGGTAGACTACAGGAGGAGTTTACCATTGCCTCCTCCCACGCAGTTTTGCTGTTGCCTTTCAGCATCTTCCTATATTGCTGCTGCCCAATATAGTACCAGTGGGAATTCGAACTGGCAACCTTCTGCTTGTTAGTCAAGCATTTCCCTGCTGCGCCACTTAAAATGCACCCCAGGTATATATATATATTAGTATAATGGCTTGCAGTCTGCAAGCATAAATCCAAATCTCAACCTCTTATCTCTTTCTCTGACTTACCTATCTCTGAGGATTCATTGTCCATGTTCTTCAATGGTAGGGTTTCCCTGCATTTTCTGGGGAAGTAATGCATTTTTGTGGGGTTTGTGGTTTTATTTATTTGTTTGTTTTGTCTGGATGGGGTCTGGAACATACCTGCAAAAACTAGATTGGTCTGGGAGTTTCATGTGACTGAGGCCCAAACAGCTTTAGATAGACCTAAATATCTTTAGATAGCAATATAGTGATTTCCAAGCCAGGAAAAGCCCTTTTTAAAGGAAAGGATCCTCACAGTTTCCAAGCCCAAAACCCCAGATTTCTGCTAAGGACAGAAAAGACACTGTTTTGCAGCTGTAAGTGGGTGCTGGAAGGCGGGGAAGAGAAGGCGAGGGACCAGGGCTGACCCCACACTTGCCAACATGTTCCTATTTTCCCATTTACCTGAATGGGAAAGTAGGGGCATGTTGGCAGATATGTGACCCCTATGCCTTAAGTGACATATCTGGTGGTCTGGCTCCCCCCACCCCACCTTGGGCTCTCTCCTCTTGCAACCTCTCCTTCACCCCTAACCTGACGGATCTTCCTGGGCAAAAATGCTCAGTCGGATCCCAGCAGGAAGAAATGCAGAGGGAGGGAAGTAACTGAAGAGGCTGTAAGTGGGGTCTGGAAGGTGTGGGAGTGAAGACAAGAGACCAGGGGTCATCTTTAAGGCTTGGTGAGTAAAACTGTCCCTTTTTTTCTTGTCACAGCAAAAAAATGAAAAAAATAAAAATTCATGTTTGAAACTCAAACACGTAGTTTATCACATTTATTTTATAGCAGAAAGTGGGTGAACTTTTAAACAGCAGGCTTGTCTTGTAAGCAGCAATTCCACCTATGTTAGTGTTTAAAAGGACTCTCTCACACAACTCTCTACCTCAGGCAGGGAGAAAAGTATTGTGACAAAAGTAAGTAACTGGATGATCCAATCTTGGGCTCTGTCTTGTTTACAATTCAAACTCTATGGTTAAATGCGGGGGGGATACCACATTGCAATTCAGACGATCATCTAATCACGATAGTGACTGCCCCATATTCATCCCCTACATTACATCTAGTATTTAAATCCAGGGTAGACAACATATGGTTTTCCATCTGGATGATGATTTGAACAGGGGTAGAAGAATCTAATTATGTGTTGAAAGTATCGTCTGAACTGGCCCAATCTAAGCTTCTATTGTTGTGGTTTTTAATAAACTTCATGCGTTCTGGAGAGGTTTGACCATCTTGACTTTCCCTTTCCCTTTCCTTTTCACCCACCTCCTCTTTTGAAGTCAAATGTGTTTGCGCTGGATTTTCTTGGCAATTTTCTACTTGCATATATGTGGAGTTTGAAAGTACTATAGTCATTGTTTCCTATTGGCTCATCGAGACTTGCATCTCACACTAAGTCCTGGGCACCTCTTAAGATTAAGTACTGAAGTATATTCACTGTTTGGCTAGCACTATGCACATGAAGCCCTGGTTACTGTGTCTAGCTTTTTCATGTTGGGCACTGTGTTGGACTGGGATATTTATCTGTAGGATTCTGTTGTTAACGCAGACAGCAATGGAGGTGCTCATTATTATTAATATCTGATCCAGGGGATCACCTACAATTAGTCAAATATCTTACACATTCCCTTTCCTTGCTACAATAACCTCTTCTCCATAATTATGTATACAGAGACAAATAGAACTAGAGCTATCTGTTTGAACTGTTTTCTACACGTCACTGAATGCTGCAACAACAGTTATTAATAATCTCACCTAAATCTTCCAACATTTTTTTAAAATGTTCAAATTCCCAACATGGCCCATTTACCATGCACACACTGCTACTGAGCCTGGGGGAAGCTACTAGTTGTATGCTCAACGATCATATGACTTGGCCACATGAATGGTGGAACAGGGTGTGCCAAAAGGCTATTTCTGTCTCTTTTGTCTTCATAATGTGCTTCACAATGTGCTCATGTTCCATTTTTCTCTTAAAAGTTGCTCTATATTTTGAATGCACTAGAAATGGAATTTGATAGACTGAATGGAAGTACTGCATACTTATGTGTGTGAGAGTGGGTCAGGGGGTTAGTACACCCTAAATCCTAATTCTGTCTATAGAGTATATATTTTATTTAGATTCAAGCAAATATCCTTGTTTTAGAGGAATTATTTCAGACATTTTCTACAGAGATGGTGGTACCCTCATTTCATACACAGAGCACAGCCTTCCAGGGATGCATAATTTTCTCTACAGTTATGGCCGCATTCGGCCTCTTAATTAACCTCAACAAGACAGGGGTTATGCTGATACCAACAGTACAATTAATGGCATCACGTTGATTTCTTATGTTGTGATAGCATCCTGTTTGATAACACATTCTTCGATAAAGAAATATTATCCTACTTACTTTCAGCCAATAGATGCTTTGGGTATCTGCACACCAAAGTTCAGAACTGATGTTGTTGATCGGTCACATCAAATGAAAGCTGGTTATATTCAGTAACTATTGAGTGTTCTGCAAATTATATATTTCAGATAATCCTAGTATTTCTCATGCAATCTTGGCAGGGATAACTTTTGAATATGGAAAAGACTAGGAAAGGCTCTCCTGCCTTTGTTCTGTGGGTGACCTATCAGCCCAAATTAAGCATTGATTATTGAAACATGAGTGTCTGGGTTATTTGGTTAATTAATGGACCATGCATTTGCCATGTAATGTCTGTCTATGTATGTATCCATCCATCCATCCATCCATCCATCTATGTGTGATTATGCTGAGGAAGTGTGTATGTGTAAATAGCTGAGGACTTAAATTGGTGAGTCACAGTGGCATAGTGAGTGGAGAATTGGCCTTTGTTCAAACACTGAACATGGGTGGCCTCCCTTCCCTATGGTGGCATGTGTGTCCTCGTGCATGCACGAACCTCACATTCACCTGCACCACTGCTCCTGCCACCTGTCCACTCGCTTGCCAGGGCTCTCAGGCCCATCCTGTTTCCATTGGGCCTGGAAGCCCCCTGGGAATGAGGGTACACATGGACCTTGTGTCTCCATCAGGGTGCACATGCATCCTCATTCTCAGCAGTCTCCCAGCTCGGAAGAAACAGGACAGGCTCAGGAGCCAGGGCAAATGATGGGGGAGGTAGTTTTAAACGCCATGTTTAAACTATTTTCAGCCCCCAACCAGAAAGAAAATCTTCCAAAGATGACCAGTTTTGAAATCCGTGGTGGAAATGGACAGGGATGAAAGACTGATATGGTATGCCAGCAAAATCCTTCACTGACATACTCTGCTATGCTTAATGTACTGGTATAATGCAATGGGAATTTTGGGAAGCCCTGTAATCCATTTTCATTTCTGTTTGCCATACAATAGCACAAAAGGCTGCCTAGGGCAACATTATATTAATGCAGGTTCTTTGGAACCATCTACTGGAAAGAATGTTCCCATCCTGGAGCTGCTTTCATGCTTCTGCTCTTCAAGAACGAAAAGGGGTGATTTGATTTTATATTAGTTTTCTTCACTGTGACAACAGTGAACTTCTTTCTACCTCCTCAGTTGTAATTATAATAATACTAGCTAATCCCTCACAGAGCATCTGTGCAGCAGTACACTCCCCCCACCTTCTGTCCCAGTCCCCTTCCCCCAAGCCTTCAGCCCCAGTCCCCTCCCCCCAAGCCTTCTGCCCCAGGTTGCTCCCTCCTCCATTTCCCCCTCTTTCTCTCTCTTTTTCTTTCTCTCATTCGTGCTTCCCCACCCCGCTGCTTTTTAGCCTGCTTGTGTTTTCCCCACTGGCTGTTGCCGCCTCCTCCTTCCTCCAGTCCCTGGTGTCAGGCAGCCAAGCTTCAACTGGCTCCTTCCTGCACGGCCCTCCCTCTAGCGAGCGTCTTCTGAAGCGGCCAGCCATTTGTCTCTGCCCGGCCAGGTTCCGCCACTTTCTCTCCCCACAGCTTCCCCCTCCCTTCTGCCCCAGTCCGTTCAGTTCTCCTCTCTGCTTGCCCGCTTTCCTTCCTTTCCTTTCCTCCTCAAGCGGCCACTTCCCTACACGGCCAACCGCTGCCCAGCTAATCCAGCGCCTCCGCTGCCCAGCCAATCCGCTGGATTGCCGGGACGCATCCCCACAGAGGCACATCTACGAGAATTAATATAATAGATACTTCTCTAAATCTATGGTCAGGATCCAATGAACTATACAACTGGCTCTATGTGCCCAAGGTTGCTTTAGGCTTACATTTCTCAATTTTTTTTTTAAGCTAAGACTTTTCAATGGCTTCTGTTCAAAAAGAAAATGTAAAGATATAAATATATTCCACTGGGCCTGCCCAAGTCTTTGGGTGTGCCTGAAAGCAGCATTATGATTTTTTTTCTCCTCTTGCTGCCTAACAAATATTCCCTGCAGAAATCAGGAAGTTATATTCACTCAGCCTATTTTACAAGTCTCTAAATGATCCTTATTGCTGAGAACTCCCTCTAATATAGCTCAAGGAGAGGTTATGTGGAGTTAATATGTTCCACCTACAAAGACAACGGAAACTCTAAAGGACGACTGAAACTCTAAAGGACCAGCATGTTGATGACAGTGTCATGAATTGTGAGAGAACGTTTAAGTAGTTCTAAGGGACATTATTTTTAAAGAACACTAAACCATGTTGCTCTGCCTTATAAATTCAAAGCCAGCTTTCTCCTTTGCCCTCATTCTTGTATGTTTTATTTTACCCCAGATCGCTAATAGATCAAGAACATTGACGGAAATCCAGAAATCTAGTGAAGGCCCAGTTGCTAATTTCATGTACAAAGAAAATTCTTTGTTTTCTACTGGGCTGGGTGTGTTTTCCCCCCTTTTCCATTTCTGTGCATAAATGATAAAAGAAATTAAGTGTTGTAAATGTTATGTATGACAAGAACATAGGAAGACACAATGGAAATGAATACAAATAAGACATCTCTCAGCAAGATCTCGACCATGAGTGTGAAAAACACTGGGTATCTCATTAGCACGGAAATAAACAGCACTATCTGCCTAAGGAGGTAATGGCTCTTTCTTAAAATTCAAACACAAATGTCAAAACAGAATGTCTTTCAAGGAAGCATTGTGCTATTTGGAATGTATTCATATACATTTCACAAATCTCTCAGGGGAAAAGAGACTCAATTTTTTCACTGTTACAGATTAAATGGAAGGCTATCGTAAGGGCTAGGAACATATGACATAGAAATAATCAAATGGAAAAGCACGCAAAGAGGTGCTGTGTTGAGTCACAGGCCTAGCTCAGCTCTCAGAGAGCTCTATTTTCAGCCTGGTGAAAATGTTCATCTTCACCTCCTAATGTTCTGGGCACTCTTCTCCAGCAGTGTCCTCTCTAATTTGTTACATCTGTGTGCAGAATGAGTTTTGTTCTGGGCGGCAGTATCAAGGCAGTGTGTGCACATGTGCATTCAGGATGGGGCCTTCCTGATTCATCCTGAGCGGGATCTAAAATTAACTGAGCGGACATCAAAAACTATATAAGTGCAAGCACATGTGCACACCTTGGAGGGAACAATGCTCTCCAGCTTGAAATGCAAGCTCTTTTCATCAGAGGCGTATCTAGGGAAAATAGCGCCTAGGACAAGCACTGAAATTGTGCCCCCTGTTGAAACATCTGACACCCATCTTTCAGATAACTTTACCATAATATCAGCTGAAAAATATAAGTCAAGCTCGTTAATCTTTTAATATTTCAAAAACTATTTAGCAGTGCATGTAGCCAGACCAAAAAATGCTGGAAAACTACAAATTTCAGTGTGCTGGGGCTCACGACATACCCAAATACTGTGTGGAGGTGTACTTGGAAAACTAAACAGAAGTGCCTGTCTAATTCTCTACTATGCATTGTAGCATCACTATTACATAAGTTTTAAAAATAAATGGAGAATTTGGCCTTTCCCAGATACTCTGAAAATAATTAAAGGATATGCAGAGTAAACTGTGTCACTGCTTGGAATATATTCTAGTATTTCAGAAAGATAGTTAAAATGAGAGAAAGAGAGCAAGAAACTCCCAGTGGCCCTTAATACTAAGGATTTCACACTGATTCAGAGACAAACTCACCATTAATAGCCATATTATTAAGACACCACTTTTAACTCACTTATCATAAGAAGCAAAGTAAGAGCAAATGAATACAGTCTTAGCTCATAAGCTTCAGCTCAGTATTCACAAGCCCTCATTCTCTGTACATAGTACTAAACAGAATATGTGTACAGTGACATATTATATTAAATTATTATTTTTTAAAACCTGTAGCCCCTTCGGGGCGCTTCCTATAGGCCGTGGGAGGGGGGCATCTGCAAAGGTTAGCCCTCCCATTGCTGGCCTCTAGGGCCTTGCAGAGACCATTTGAGCATGTGCAGTGGCCATTTTTTAAAATATTTTTTTTAATGGCCACTGAAAACAACATGGCCACTGTGCATGCTGAAATGGCCTCTGTGAGGCTTGGCATGGCCCAGGGCCTCACAGAGGCCATTTGAGCATGTGCAGTGGCCATTTTGCTTTTGGTAGCCATTTTTTTTAAAAAAAAATTTAGGAATTTGCACCCCCCTTCAAGTGGCGCCCAGGGCACGTGCCCTGCCTGCCCTACCCTAGATATGCCCCTGCTTTTCATCATCATTACCCTCCAATAGGTCTAAAAAACATTGAAACTTACCAACTCAAATGTTGTAGCATCTGGACACAACAGAATTTGTACTGTATCAGTGACCAAACGATTCTGCAGATGAACAGATCTTCTTTTTGCAGTCTTTCCCATCAGCCTGTGCCTGCATCCATCACCAGTTCCTTCACTCCCTCTTTCTGGAGGGAAGAGCTTAGAACAGGTGCTCTCAAACTTTGGTTCCAAGTGTTGTTGCACTTTAACTCCCATAATTCCCAGCCACTATTGTTACCACACATGCTCACTTCACCATTTTCGAGGTACTTCATTCTACTTCCTAAACTCAAGCTTTAGCCATATTCTGTCTCCATGATAGTTTGGAAGAGAAACACTGACTGCATTCCAGGTAAACAGTCATTATGACAAAGGGTTGTCCTAAAAAGACACTACTCAGGTCCATTTAAAAACATAAGAAAAGCCCTGCTGGATCAGGCCCATGGCCCATCTAGTCCAGCATCCTGTTTCACACAGTGGCCCACCATTTGCCACTGGGAGCCTACAGGAGTTCAGAGCATGCAATAGAACTGCCACAAACCCAAGGAAATACCCTTGCTGACGTCATCATTCATTAATTATATTTGTACACCACCACAAACTTCTGTCTCTGGGCAGTTTACACAACATAAAATAAATTAAAACACAAATTAAAACCTTAAAACAATTTTAAAACACAGGTCTAGTTAAAAAGCTTAGGTGAATAAATGTTTTTAGAGACTTTCTAAAAGTTGCCAGAGATGGGGAGGCTCTTATTTCAGCAGGGAGCACATTCCAGAGTCTTGGGGCAGCAACAGAGAAGGCCCGTCCCTGTGTAGCCACCAGATGAACTGGTAGCAACTGCAGACAAAACTCTCTGGATGATCTCAGTGGGTGATGAGGGTCATAGTGAAGAAGACGTTTGCTTAAATACCCGGGGCCTAACATGTTTAAGTCTTTACAGGTTATAACCAACACCTTATGTTTTGCCCGGAACGTATTGGTAGCTAGTGTAGTTCTTTTAGTATAGGAGTAATATGGTCTCTCCGAGATGACACAGAGACCAACTTGGCTGCCGCATTCTGTACCAACTGCAGTTTCCAGGCTATGTACAAAGACAGTCCCACATAGAGTGCATTGCAGTAATCAAATCTGGAGGTTACCAGCATATGTACTACTGTTCTGAGGTCATTTATTTCAAGAAACAGACACATCTGGCATATTGGCCAAAGCTGATAGAAAGCACCTCTGCCTCAATCTGAGACATCAAGGAGAGGTTTGAATCCAGAAGCACTTCCAGACTGTGTACCTGTTCCTTCTGGGGACATGTGACCTCAACCAGAATTGGCATGTCATGAACCCCAAGTCTGACTTGGAGGAGTCCCAGGATGAAGGAGTCATGACCCCTGAGCTGGACACCAGGGGCTCTCTAGGGGAAGTGGTTGTGACTCCTGAGCCTGACTCTGATCAAGAGGACTCACAGGAAGAGGCAAGCTTTGAGGGGCCCTCACCCCCATTCCCGCCAATAGAAATGCCAGCACCTGCTGGTCCCCTCAACAAACCCTTGCCTGTGTTCTCTGATCTCGAAGCACCCCTATCCCCAGCAGCAGCCACGCAGCTACACTGCAACCAGCACTTAAGAAATAGGGTGCAGCCCCTTTAAGAGACTCCAGTCTTGGGTGGGGCTGAAGTGCTGGCTTTTTATTTAAGGCCCCAGTTTGCCTCCAACATTTGCTGAAGCAGCTTTGTAGTGACTATGTGGTATCCTGCTCCCACTCTGTTGTTGGTTTCCCTGGCTTCTGACCCTTTGCCTGTTTTGACTCTGACTTGCCTGCCCTACCGGACTGACCTTTTGGCTCCTGACCTCCTGCTTGTTTGACTTCGCCATGTCTGCTCCCACAGTTTGACTCTGTCATGTTCCCTGCCACACCTGACCTACCCAGGTATGGCATGGCAGATCAAAATTGTCTCCCAAGTTCCAACCCTGCACAATAAGTACTTCTGTCTTATTTGGATTCAGTCTCAGTTTGTTATCCCTCACCCAGTGTGTCCACGCCATGGCTGTCTGTCCTGCACAGCTCTTAAGGAATTTTTATTGCTGTTCATGGGTCTTTACCATTTGGTGCTAACTTTCCCCACTTGAGCCAAAACATAGTCATGGAGGGTCATAGTCTTTGGCCATTGTGGCTGGGAATCCCTAGCCTTTGGTCATTGTGGCTGGGGGTTATGGGAGTTGAAGTCCAACAACATCTGAGACCCCACATTAGATAACCCCTGGTGTAGAATCTCAATTGTGCCAGCTGTCAGGGACCAGAAAAGCCTACAGAACGTCAGAAGGACTGTGCCTATGGGTTGGCATCTTTGTCATCAGCTTAGAGGTGTGCATGTTTCTGCATAAATGACAAAAACTAAATGGGATCTGTGCACTTCATCTTCATTCGTTCTCAGTCTAAACATCAAGGGTAATGAATGAGAATGAATGACACACATGCCATTTGTTCTCATTCATTACCCCAAACCATTCATGTTTGGAATGGGGCTGGGGCAGGTAGGCTTCTGGAACAGCTGAGCAACAGCTTCTCTTCCCTCTAAGGAGCTTTTGCTTTAAATGTTTGAAAGGAGCATCAGAACTCATTCCTTCGGCAGCTTCTCATTGGCCACTTCATTTCCCTCTCAGAGTGTCCTAGAAATTGCATTGGTCTGGAGAACAGGGCGGGGGAAGGGGCAGGAAGAGATACATGAGCGCACACATCTTTATGGAGTGTATTGGGCCAAAAGGAGAGAGTATGATCTGAACCAGCACACAGAGATGCAGTAGAAAGTCACCTGTAGAGTTTTTACCATCGACATAGTGTGCATTTCTCTGCCAAGTCGACACCTGAGCCACTCACACAGCAAGAGACACAAAAGAATTCTTGCAGTTCTATTTCAATTATCCAAGAGGACCAGATGCAGAACAGAGTGTTCACCTCTGTCTAGACTCCACCATGGTAGGTATTTATTTGTCTAAATTTCTTGTGCTTGTCATTGAAAGAGCTAAGAAAGGGTTAAGTCATCCCTCACTAGTGACATGTAAATTGCTAGGGATTATATACAAAATTCCCATAAGTGGTTGTGTTTACACGTCAGCTGTGACTTGATAGTCAACCCTGAGGAGTAAGCTGCAAAATGTACAAGTCCTTTGGAGCAATGAATCCTGCTTCAGGGCAGGCAAATGAATTCAACATTGATTATTTCCTGCCCAGTAGGTTGTCAATGTTATATTTATATTTAAATGCCTCTCGAATTCTACAGGTGGCATTGGGTGGCTGCTTAAACTTCCACGATTCACCATGTTTCCACTGTATGCTGCACCCTGATACTGTGATATGTTTGTCAAGTGGTTAGAGGTTCATAATTGTTGACAATCTCTCTCATATGGTTTTGAGGCTTTAATGCTGCTAATACTCAAGTACCACCTGAAAGAAAGAATGCCAACAGCTGAAATATTCCGAGGGCAGCCCCTAGGCACCCTAGCCATGCCCCCTGCTAGGGACATGGTCCAGTTTGAGAGATGCTTCAGCCAGCACTGAGTTCCCAGCCTGGCTGGGAATGCATCTCTTTTCCTTTTGAGGCAGAGAAAGGCACTCCCAGCTAGGCTGGAAACCCAGCACTGGCTGAAGCGCCTTGTGAATGGGGCCGTGTGGCCCCATTTCCACATATGGCCACACACCCTGCATCTGATGTCAGACACTGGGGGCGTGGCTAGGTTGGATGGGGTGACTCCACAGGGAGTGGTGGCTGGGTTCTTTGGACCTGTCTGCACAATGGTGGCTCTGCCCCTGATAGCATGTGACTTATTCATGCCTCTGGCATTTGTTTCTTCACTAGTGACACATCATATGAATGAGCCCCATTCATTTTAATTTTTCATTCATTATCAAACAAATGTGTCTTGGTATTGGTTGGCCCTCCCAAGGCATTGGAGCTTCTCCAACTGCCCAATGGTGTCAATCCTTCATGCCAGCATAATCCCCTTTAAAAAAAAGGTCAGCACTGATCATATACAAAGGAAACCAGGCTCCTATACTTTTAATCATAGTGTAGAAGAGAGATTGTGTGTGCATATAGGTTTTTGCACTTGTCAAGCTGCACCTGCCAGAATTCTCTCCTGCACAATTATTTAAAGTAGAGGAGCCCTGTCCTCCTTTGCATCTGCTCCTCCGAGTTTAATGTCACCCATAATCAGACCTGTGACAAGTCTGTGCCATTCTAGCTGAGAAACCACTCCAAGAGGTATGCTTGTTAATGTAATTGTGCTTTTTTCTTTGGCGGCTGATGAATTATATTTATGCTCTTGACTAATGATTTAAAAATGTTTTTGTGAAATTTTAAAAAAAAATTATAAGAGATATTCCTGTTAGCCAACTTAAGCTAAGACAAATACTATGCAACAAGAGGAATACTCATGCAAACAGGTAAATTATGCGTGGAAATCAGAATCAAATGAGATGAAGGCCCAGTTCATAGGCTTACTGGGCAGCAATCCAGTTCCTGTATTGGCTGCCCCAGCAGAGATCTGATTGCGATTCTTTCCCTTTGAAGGAGGGAATGATTACACAAATAAGGCGTGTGTGTGTGTGTGTGTGCATGCACATGTGCTTTGCATGTAATAGCTGTAGCACAAGTTACATTAGGTACATTGTATCATTGGGGATTGTGCCCACTCCTCTGTCACAGAGATCTGTGTTGGCAATAACCATTGGAGGACAGCTGGTCTTGTGGAAGTGAGTATGAATTGTACCCTTTGCTAAGTAGGATTTGCCTTGGTTTGCATTTGAATGGGAGACTACAAGCGAGCTCTGTAAGATATTCCCCTAAGAGCAGGGCTGCTCAATGTTGGCCCTTCTGCAGATAACGCAGATAACTCCCATAACCCCTGTCTATTGACTGTTGTGACTGGGGTTATGGGAGTTGTAGTCCAAAAACAGCTGGGGGGGGCTATGTTTGAGCGGGCCTGCTTTAGAGGATGGGTCCATAGCTCAGTAGAAGAACATTTGCATGCAGAAGGTTCAGGAAGACTACGCAATCTCTATAGAATCTATACATCTTCTTAATCATTTACTACAAACCCACAGATCTGGGCCAGAGTGTATTTGTGGGGGGGGGGGGGGACACCCAAAACAATACTACACAAGCCACAATGGATTCACACAGCTTCTTGACCTTTCACAGATGAAATGGGGCACAATACATATCCCTCACTCCACAGTTCAAACACAAAACCAACTTGGACATATAGCGAATTCGTAAATGTGGTGGAGTTAAAACCACAACACATGCTCCTTGCTTCTCAGTTCTCATGCAGAAATTTTGGATTACAAACCAAGTTGAGCATAGTGCATTTGTTACAAAAAGTGTTTATTAAGATGTAACAGTTCAACTTTCACTAGATGTGAAATATTCTATGGATAGAGAGAACTCTTTCTGGAAGCTTTACTGTGGTAGGGGGAAATTCATTAAAAATCACTGGATTGGCCCATTTCCTTGAAATAAAAATACACAAAGGGCTGCCATTTTGGACTACATGTGTGCCCAGTTTCAGAACTCTAAGCCCAGCCATTCTGGAAATGTAAAGGGTTGGGCAAAAAGGGAGGCATGTTGCACTTTTTTAGGAAGGGAAAGGGCAAACTCCTTCACATGGGAGTGAAATGATGGTCCAAAAAGTGGAATGATAGCTTCAGTTCCAGAAGTTTTTGTAATTTTCTGCCATGAAACAAGCCACTTGTAGGACTTTCTTTAAAGGTTTAAAGGTTAAGATTTTTTGTTTTTTTTTAAACAAAACAATAATTAAATATCAATGGATAGCTTCAAAATAAATAGAGTCTTGATGACCTGTCTTACATCTGTGCCAAATTTCAGAAATCTAGGCCACGCCATTCTGGAAATATAAAAGGGACTCTCTTTTCCCTTGGGGAACATCATGGGGCCCTCTAGAAGAGTGGGCACACAAACCTGGGCCCCAAGGTCAATGCTGAATGGTGCCTCTGCTAATTGGTTCCTGCATACCAGTACAGTTACTCTAACTTCTCCATCCTCAGTGCATGCAACCTACCTTTCTCATTCATTTTCTTGTTTTATGTGAGTTTATAGGAAATTTTAGTACAATTATGACTTATGACTGCATGTGGATTCTTCAGAACCAACTCTGCTAACAATTGATTGCCATTCAGTTAAGCATATGAATTTAGTTTCAAGTACATTCCTAACAAGGTGAGATGTAGCTTTCCCTTTGTTATTTTCTAGGGCAGGGGTTCCATCCCAATCTGTGGTGCTCCAGTTGTTGCTGAACTACAACTCCCATAATCCCAAGCCAGACTAAATTGTAGCTGGGAATGATGGGAGCTGTAGTTCAGCAACATCTGGAGCACCACAGATTGGGAACCCCTGCTCTAGGAGATCAGTTCTTTTCATTCTATTTTCTGCCCTCTGCCTTTTTAAAGAATAGGAACTGGGATGAGGAGAAGTGACAGAATCAGAGACAGCTCTTGCTGCCACCTGTAATAGGTAGAGAGATGGCAGAGATAAGGCAGAGGTCCAGCTTTGAAGTGGGAAGCAGAGCCATGGGGATGGGAGAAAGATCAGGGGGTCTTATGGGTGGAAATTGATGGTGCAAGTGTGATCCATGCACTATGGTAGTGAGGTGGCAACTCATCTTACTTCTTGAGGCCACTTTGGGAGGGGGCTTGGGCCAGGCTTTAAGGATTCTCATGTATGTTTTTCCTTTGTGAGTGACTCTTCTCAGGAAGCCTTTACCATGGCTATACAACTTTGGCACTCCAGTTGTTTTCTCCCATAAACCCCAGCCACAGTGGCCAATAGTCAAGGGTGATAGGAATTGTAGGCTGTAGTGATGGGAAAGATTTGAGGGAGGAGAGTGGGCTTTTCCTAATAAGGGAAGAGGTGTGGAAAAATCAAAGCAGAACGACCATTCTAGAGGACTGGGCAGGAACTACATGCACAGCCACCAGCAGAAGAAGAAAAAGCTTTGTTCTGTTGCTTGTTCTGTCCCAAGAGTGCACTGAGGAAGCAGCTGGCTGAGAAGCTGCTGGGGAAATGGGAGGCCGCAGGCTGGCAGCTGGAACCAGCATGAAGACCACTGCCTGTGAGTAATAAGTTGTGTGAGGGAAGGTATTTTCCTTTTTTTAATTGCTTGAATCTGAGTTGCTTGGTTAATGAAAATTTCTCCCTCTAACAACCTGCTCTATGAAAAGACAACTGTACTTATTGCACACTCTTTTCTTTTAAAATTGATAATAAACCCTTGTTGGTGAAGTGTGCTACTCTTCATTTTGGGTCTGCCTTAGTTTGGAGGCCTAGGACTGTTTGGCCCTTCTAGGGAGGGTTTTGACACTTTACCCCCCAGAAATCTTATATGGAGAGAGTGGTTTGCCCCACATCAAAATAAAGTGGATGGTGGCAGCCTACTGTGAATCTCTTGCAGTCAAGGATTCACCCCAGTGAACTCCCCCCTTCACCTCTGACTCTGGTAGGAACTATAGCATAGGACAACATTTGCAGGAGCACCAAAGTTGTGCAGCCCTGTTATAGACCAAATTTTCAGCCCATCATCTTTGAGGAATCAGCAGAAGCTGCTGGCTGTAAGGGTACAAACTTTGAATTCTAATGGATGTGTATTTGCTTAAGAGGTGAAGGTACCCTCCCCCAAGTATTTAAGGAGTGCCCCTCATTTTACTGAACTATCCCAAAATCCTATTTTCTCTTCCCCCCCCCCCAAAAAAAAACCAAGTGAGGAACTGCTCCCATGGGCAGAGCCACCATTGTGTGAACTGGTTCGAAGAACCCGGGCCACTGCGCTTCAGGGGCCACACCTCGTGTCCAGCCACATCCCTGTGGGGCATTATTTCACTTGCAAATGGGGCTGTGCAGCCCTGTTTGCAAGCTACACTATGTCCCCTGTGTCTGAGATGCAGGGAGTGTGGCTTAACTACGTGTCCAGCTTCTGAAGTCAGATAATTAAGTCTGATTCAGGGGACAGGGCTAGGGGGCCGTGGCAACAGGCTGAACCTGGGCCACTCTTGGTCTCCCTCCACCCCTGGCTGCTCCTGAAGCTTTTCCTCTGCCTGCAGCTCTGCTTTGCTTTGTATACAAGAGCAGAGACATCCATCTTTAAGATCATCATTTTCACAGAAAAGTTAGTTCAATTTAACGGCGAAAGATGGAACAATTATATTTTTCTAAGATTACCTTTTCATTTGTTAAAATGACAGTAAATCATTGCGTCTCAGAGAAGTGTTCAGATGAATCCATATAGATGTGCCAAAGGTCATCCCTAGAAACAAAATAATAAATTAGTCTGAAAATGTAATATATATTGTGTATTCTTTTTAAAACAAAAATCTTTAATAATGATCTTCTGTAATGAATATGATAAATTTGATATTCAGAATAGCAGCTTTTGCCTGGAAATCCTGATGTAAACTATCAAAAGCTCATGCTATTCAACAAAGCGGTTGATAAATTAACTTATAAAAGGCCATACAATAGTTGGTTCTGAAGAGTCCAAAATGAGGGTATTAAAAATTACAATACTGCATTCAGTTTTGTAAGGCACAGTTGCCTGGGAGTAACCTTCACTGAACTCAATGGGACTTCTGAATATTACAGAATGGTAGAAGAACCAGAAGTTCAGGGGCTCAGGTTCTCCACTCTCAATCTCAGCTCTTTCTCTCTTCTTCTTTTCTCTCTCTCCATACCTTCCTCAGTTCAGCTCTTTACCTGTTCTAAGCTCTGCACCTAAAGAACTACAAGTAAGGCTCTGCACTCAGCTGCTGTGTTATGAAGAATATGCTGCCCCTCTCCCTCTCACTTATTGACTATCCTTGACTAAAAGGGTGTGTGTATGTATCTATCTATCTATGATTTATATCCTGCCCCTCCAGTAGGAGTGTGAATGGACCATTCTGGGCGGTTCAGTTCAAATTCGAACTGAATTCAAAATGAACCGCCAATCCACAAATTGGTTCATTAGAACCAGTTCAGTTCATGCATTCGAACCGGGTCAAACTGGTTTGGCCTGGCTTGGCCCTGTTCGAGTGGCTATGCTTGAATGTGGGAATCCGGTAAGGATTTCCCTTTACAAGCAAAGGGGATTTCTTATTCTAAAGAAGTTGAACAGGTGGGTGAGGGAACAGATGAGAGGGCACCTTACTGCTGGTGACACGGTGGCAAATCCTCGGTGGCGGCTCCTCTAGGCCCCGGTGGTGCAAGTGAGCCAGCACACTGCAGGCCCATGCAGCTGGGCAGGAGCATCGGCGGGGCCTAGAGAAGCCACTAGCACCGCCAATAAAGTGTCCTCTCGCCTGCCCCCCACTCTCCCTTTCAATCCCTTTAGAGTTAAGAATCCCCTTACCGGATTTACAAGCGTAGGCACCTGAACTGGGATGAGCATATCCACCCGAAACAAACTTTCCCCTTTACAAGCATAGCAAGTGCAGCTCCTTGGTATACACCTCCACTGAGGGTGATGAAACAAGCTGGGAGACAGCTGGAACATAAGTGGAAGAAAACTGGGGGTGAGTCTGTGAACGCAGGTTAAAACTCACCATCGAGCCTTTTCTTTACCCTGTGATGGAACAGAATAAATGTGTGTGTGTTTTTCCATCCACCATTTCATCCTCTCAGTGTTATCCAGTGGGGCTTCTCCAGATGGTGCGAGGCCTCTTGAAATCTGGCACTGAAAAAGATGTATTAGAACCCTTGGTAGCATGCTGTGATGCATTTGCACACCACTTTGAGGGTAAAGATGCTTGCATTAACCATGAGTTGGATTCTACAGTTGCACTGTCATTAGGAGAGATGTCCAGAGTAACACCTGGTCCAGTTTTGCTGGAGGAGTTTCAATTATTGGTGCCCAAAGATGTGAGCAAGGTGTTTAGTTGAGTTCGGCCAACCACGTGCATGCTTGACTTTTGCCCTTCATGACTTATTCAATATAGTATGGAAGGAAGTTTAAGCTGGGTCAAGCAGGTCCTAAACGCCTCAGTGAGAGAGGGAGTGGTCCATTGAAGGAAGCTATTATTCAACCACTCCTAAAGAAACCAAGTCTGGACTCTGGTATGTAAACAACTATAGGCCTGTGGCCAATATTCCCTTCCTGGGCAAGGTGCTTGAGCATGTAGGAGCCGACCAGCTCCAGACACTCTCAGAGGAAACAGATTATCTAGATCTATTTAAATCAGGCTTCAAACCTGGCTTTGGAAAGAAATTGCTTTGATCATCCTGTGGGATGACCTGTGCAGAGAGAGAGACAGAGGGAATGCAACCCTGTTAATTATCTTGGATTTCTCAGCAGCTTTTGATACCATTGACCATAGTATCATTTTGGATAGGCTGGCCAAGTTGAGTGTGGGAGGCACTGCTTGGTGCAGCTCCATTTTTGGTGCAGCTCCATTTCGGGGAGATTTCAGCCAGCACTGGGCTCCCAGCCTGGCCAGGAACACCTCTTTCTGCCTTTGCAAACAAGCAGTAGCCATCCCTGCTAAGCCGCAAATGGGGCACTAGCTGGATTTTACTTCCAATTGGGGTGCATGGCCCTGTTTGCTAACGGGGCCACGCCCCCTGCATCTGACATCAGATGAAGGGGGTGTGGTGGGGGCTGGCAGGGGCAGGCTAAACAGAGACCGCCAACATCCTTGCTATGCCACTGATGAAACCACTGGGAGAGGTCATCCTGAGGTGGCCTGAGGTGCCATCAGTATGAGGATTATACTAAGGTGTATCTCTCTTTTTCATCAGACTCAGGTGAGGCAGTGACTGTCCTGAATTGATGCCTGGATGCAGTAATGGACTGGATGAGGAAGAACAAGTTGAGATTCAATCCAGACAAGACAGAAGTACTGTTGGGTGGTTCCTTGACCTGGGTGAATGATGTTCAAACTGTTCTACATGGGGGTTCACTCCTTCTGAAGGACAAGGTTCTCAGTCTGGGGGTGCTCATTGATCCAGCACTGTTGCTAGAGGTTCAAGTGGCTCAGAGCACATTTTATCAGCTTTTGCTGATGCACCAACTGCAACTTTACCTGGATAGAGATAGCTTGGACACAGTTAACTTACTCTGGTAGCCTCTCGCTTAGATTACTGCAATGTCTTGTACGTGAGGCTGCCTTTTGAAAAAGGTCCAGAAACTGCAGCTGGTACAAAACTGCAGCTGGTACAAAACAAAAATTTCCAGGCAAAATACAAAGTGCTGGTTATTACCTTTAAAGCTCTGAACAGCTTGGGTCTGGGCTACCTTAGAGAGAGCCTTCTTCTATATGATCCCCATCACTCGTTGAGGTCATCTGGAGAGGTCCATCTCCAGTTACCTCCGGTACGTCTGGTGGTGACTCAGAACCTAGCTTTTTCTGTAGCTGCTCATGGTCTATGGAATGCACTCTTGGCAGATATCCGCAGTTTAGGATCGCTGTCGGCCTTTAAGAGAGCCCTAAAAACTTATTTGTTTGGCCTGGCCTTTCAAGGTTTGTAGAGTGTTTTTTAAAGTATTTTTATTGGTTTTAAATGATTTGAATTGTTTTTGAATTGTTAATTGTTTTTATATTGTTTTTAGTACTGTGTTTTGAATTGTGTGTTTCTATGTCTTATAATTATTATTATTTATTCAATTTCTATACCGCCCTTCCAAAAATGGCTCAGGGCAGTTTACACAGAGTAATAAGAAATAAATAAGATGGATCCCTGTCCCCAAAGGGCTCATAATCTAAACAGAAACATAAGATAGACACCAGCAACAGTCACTGGAGGTACTGTGCTGGGGGTGGATAGGGCCAGTTACTCTCCCCCTGCTAAATAAAGAGAATCACCATGTAAAAAGGTGCCTCTTTCCCAAGTTAGCAGGGTTAAAAACAACTCTTTTTAGAGTTGTTGTACACTGCCAAGAGCCTTTGGATGGGGTGATTTATAAAGGAAGGAAGGAAGGAAGGAAGGAAGGAAGGAAGGAAGGAAGGCAGGCAGGCTTGGGACCAGGTTACCTGAGAGAGTGCCTTGCCCCATGTGTCCCAACTCAGACCTTAAGATCTTCTTCCTCAAGATGGTCTTTGGAGAGGCCCTCCTCTTAGTGCTCCTGCAAAACAAGAGAGGGGTGGCTACTAGGGAGAGGGCCTTTTCAGTGGTTGCAACCTGTTTATGGAACATTCTCCCCAGTTTGTCTAGCACCAGCACTTTGTGCTTTTAGATGGTAAGGCCTTTTTATTCTCCCTGGCCTTTTAAAATTTGATTTTAAAATCTGATTTTAAAAACTGACTGTAAAAATATTTTTGAAGTGTTTTGTACTGTATTTTGTATTCTTTATTTGGTGTGTTGTGATTTTCTGTGCTATGTTTTTTTAAAAATTTATTTATTTATTTATTTATTTATTTGATTGATTGATTGATTGATTGATTTCTCTACCGTCCTTCAAAAATGGCTTAGGACAGTTTACATTAAAACAAAACAATTAAAATCAATTAACAATTAAAACCAGAGACTATAAAGCACCATAACACAATTTAACACAAGTTAAAACTTTCAAAACAGTTTAAAAACCCTGGAAAACCAGGTTACAGCAAGTTAAAAACATTTACAACAAATTAGAAACCCTGGGAGGCCAGGCCAAACAGATAGGTTTTGAGGGCTCTCCTGAAGGCCAATGAATTCAGATTACGGATTTCTGCAGGAAGTACATTCGACAGCCCAGGAGCAGCTACAGAGAAGGCCTGCTTCTGTGTTGCCACCAGATGTACCAGTGGTAACTGGAGACAGACCTCCTCAGATGACCTTAACATGCAGTGGGGATCATGATGTAGAAGGCGTTCTCTAAAGTAAACTGGAGCTATGCCATTCAGGGCTTTAAAGGTAATAACCAGCACTTTATATTTTGTCCGGAAACATATCGGCAGCCAGTGCAACTGTTTCAAAACAGGAATAATATGGTCTCTCCAGGTTGCCCCAGAGACCAATTTGGCTTCCACTTTTTAAACTAACTGAAGTTTCTGAACTATGTACAAAGGCAGGCCCACATAGAGAGCATTGCAGTAGTCAAGCCTGGAGGTTACCAGCTGATGCTCTACTGTTGTTGTTTTTTTAAATGTTTTTTGACATTTTATATTTTACAACAACATACCCAGTTCCCTCTCTGCCCCAACATCCACCCCCCCAAAAAAACGGGGGGGGGGAGAAAAGAAGGGAGAATCACCATTGCACTAGAAGATGTGGATAGGTCAGAAGGATTTTAATTCTAAGAATAGATTAAGAAAGTTATCCCAGATTTCTGACCATTTATCCAATTTATTTATTTTTAAAGGGAGCCATTTTTCATATGCTACAAGCTCAAGCAGGTCCTGTACCCAGTCTTCACACCTCTACTGTTTTGAGGTCATCCTTTTCAAGGAATGGACACAGTTGTCAAATCAGCTGAAGCTGATAGAAAGCACTCCTGGCCATAGCCTACACCTGAGATACCAGGGTGAAGTCTGGGTCCAGGAGTACTCCTAAGCTCTGTAGCTGCTCCTTCCGGAAGAGTGTAACCCCATCCAGCACAGGAAGAGCTACCTCATTCCTCAGATTCTAAACCCCTACAATGAGCACCTCCATCTTGCTTGGCTTCAGCTTCAATTTGTCATCCCTCATCCAGCCCATTACTGCCTGTAGGGAGGCATTTAGGGACTGAATGCCATTTCCTGATGAAGATGAAAAGGAGTAGTAGATTTGGGTGTTTTCAGCATACTAATAACACCTAGCACCAAATCTCCCGATGACATCACCCAGCAGTTGCATGTACATATTAAAAGGTACTGGTGACACAGAATGAAGCCCTGAGGGACTCCATATGATAATAGCTCCCATTTTGAGGAGGAACTGTCACCAAGCTCCACCATCTGGAATCTGCCCGAGAGATTGGAGCAGAACCACTCAAAGCAATGCCCCCTATTCCCAACTCCCCCAGGTGATCCAGAAGGATACCATGGTCGATGGTATCCAATGCCACCAAGAGATCCAAAAGAACAAACAGGGTCACACTCCCTCTGTCGATTTCCTAGCAGAGGTCATCCATCAGGCTGTCTCAACTCCATAGCCAGCAATAAAGCCAATTTGAAATGGGTCTAGATAATCAGTTTCCTCCTAAACCACCTGGAGCTAGTCGGCCACCACCCTCTCAATCACCTTGCCCAACCAAGGGATATTGGAGATCGACCTATAATTATCCATTGCTAAGGGGCCCAGGGAAGGCTTCTTAAGAAGCTGTCTAACCATTGCCTCCTTCAAACATGGAGGCACCCTACCCTCCCTCAACAATGCATTTATGATATTGACTAGGCCACCTCCAACAATCTCCCTGCTAAGCAGAAGCAGCCAAGTCGGGCAAGGATCCAGAGAACAAGTGGTAGGCTTCACCGCCCCAAACAGCTTGTCTACATCCTCAGGAGTCACAGATTGAAACTGATCCAACCTAATACATAAAGAGAGACTGCTGGACACCTCCTTCATAGACCCTGCAGAAATAGCAGAGTCCAAGTCAGCCCGAATACAGGATTTTGTCTGCAAATAACCCATTAAAAGCATCACAGCAGAACACTTCCGGGGATTGATTTTTACTAAATGTTTTAATGCTGTGTTGTGAGACACCCAGAGAACAACTTGTTATGGGGAGGCTAACAAAGTTGATTATTATTATTATTTATTACCTGCACTGTAGAGGGGTAGAGAGTCAATCCCATTGTTATTTGAGTTGGTTTTTGATTAAATCAATTGGTGGCCCTCTTTGACCAACTGAGCTGAATGACTACATTGGTATGGTTGTAATTTCACTTGCCAACTGTGGAGGCAAAGAAGTGACAAATAATGACAGGCTAAAGTACAACTCTCTCTCTCTCTCTCTCTCTCTCAATCTCTTCTAGAATCGACTCTTATATAACTGTTAAATCCTTTCTGTATGTGGACCTGGAGGAAAATGATAATTTGTCTTGATCATTCAGATATGCAGTACAACTTCTCCCCTGAATTCCTTCTAATTTTCAAAGAAATTAATCAAATGAATCTGTCTCGCTCAACAAATTGAAAATATTGTTCAGTTAGGGCTATAAAAATAATTATGACATGCAGCAAGGACAGGAAAGAAGCTTACAAATGCATCTTCCCTAATTTTGAGTCATTATTTTGCATAATCAGAAACCACTTCTGTGATTGAAGGCACTCTTTAGAAATCATGCACAGCCTTTAACAAGTAGTCTGATCTAGACATAGGGCCGGGGTGAGGGTGGGGGAAGTGTTGTCTCCAATTCCGCATAAGCGAGACAAAGAAAAGAAATGAGTGATGTAAGTGTAACAATTTTGAGCAATAGTTCATGTGTAAACTCAGAAATAATATATAATATGTCTATTTTAATATATAGTGCACATCCCTCATGTAGTGCAGCTTAGTTACTTTCCAAAGACCTCCAAAGTGAATGAAAAATCAGCCAGTAATACTAGGGGAGGAATAATAATGAAATCTACTGTCCCCAAATTATGGTCTCAATCCAACACTTGGAAAAACAGGTGTATATGAGGGAAGTGCACTAAATACACTGCATGAGTTTAAAGCTGGAATGTATGCATACAAATAGAAAGCACCAATAACTCAGTGGAAGAGCATCTGCTCTGATGCAGAATGTCCCAGTTTCAATCCCTGGCATCACCAGGCAGGGCTGGGAAATATCAGTCTGAAATGCTGGAAAGCCACTGCCTATCAGGAAAGGCAATACTAAGCTACAGACCAATGGTCTGGCACAAGATAAGGCAGCTTTCTCTGTCTACCTACAATCCTCTTCAGTCTTGGCATTTAGTTGGGTTCCTATGCTGGAAGAAGTAGTTAGACAGCAACAGGAAAGGTAGTAGACAGCCACATTAGAAGTGAATAGATCATACATATGCAACCAGCCTCAGAATTAATAATGAAGACATTGAAGTGGTGGATAGCTTCTGCCTTTTAAGACTGACCATCAACAGTAAAGGATCCAGCAGTCAAGAAATATGCAGCAGACGAGCACTTGGCAGGGTTGCAATGAAGGCCTTGGAAAGGATATTTAGATACCGTGACGTGTCTATACCTACAAGGAGTAGAATCGTTCGGACAATAGTTTTTCCTATGGCACTCAATGGATGTGAAAGCTGGACTTCAAAGAAGCAAGATAGAAAAAGTATTGATGCTTCTGAACTTTGGTGCTGGAGAAGACTTTTGACATGGACAGCCAGGAAAACAAACAAATGGATCATAGAACAAATCAATCCAGGATTTTCACTCGAGGCACAAATGACCAGGCTCAAACTATTGTACTTGGGACACATGAAGCGAAGATCCAGCTCCCTTGAGAAGTCAATAATGCTGCGGAAAGTTGAAGAAAGGAAAAGAAGAGGATGACCAGCAGCAAGGTGGAGGGACTCAATTACGACAGCAATGAATGCACCACTGAGGGACCTTAAAGGCCAAGTTGAAGACAGATCATCCTGAAGAGAATCTATCTATGTGTTCGCTAAGAGTTGACACCAACTTGACAGCACTTAATCAATTAATTGTGCATCCCAGTCCAGCTAGGGGCATTGTATGTTCAGGGACAGGTTGATACATATCTATCCCCACCTGGAGTGGGAACCATGTGTGCAAATAGGTGCTGTGAATGATGTTCCCTTCACAGATAAAACAGCTAGGTTTGTATGCACCAAGCCCTTTGAAAAATTAGAATGCAGTAAACAGCTGTTTGGAAAGGGGAGTGTGGGGCTGGATTCAGCTCCCCTGCCACATTCCTCTTTTCCTCCCAACAGCTGGTCAGTGTACCTTAACATTATTGAAAAGGCTCAATGTGAACTTGCACAGTCTTTTTGGCTGGGACAACTGTCTGCATATACTGCATTTGAGGTATCACCTGGTACCATCTCTGCCCAGAGTTTCCTATCCTTGGGTCCCCAGATGTTGATGGGCTACAACTCCCATCACCCCCAGCCACAATGAGGATGTTGTTCAATAATGTCTGGGGACCCAAGGTTGGGTCTATGCTACTGCCACATATATGACACAGGGCACATCAGTGGTAAGACGACAGACAGCAGCAGTGCATCTTTTGCATGAAGGTTCCCTTGCGAGACTCCACCACCACTTGCTGTTTCAGCCACAGATAAGTCCCCTCCTTCCCCAAAACAGATAAACATGTTTTAAAAACCCCACACCTCCAAACATCTAAACATAAGGATTGCCTTTGTGTATCACACCAATGACCATCTAGCTAAGCATTCTCTTTCCAGGTCCAGAAGCAATGTTCCCTGTAATAAGAAATCCCAGATATTGTTGACTACAATTCCCAGGATCCTCAGCTTCAATGGCCTTTGGCTGGAAATGAGGGGAGTTGTAGTCGTCAGCATCTGGGATTCCCTGTGTACAGCGAACATTGTCCAGCAGTACTAACCAGATGCTTCTGGGCACCTGAAGCAGGGCACAGATTTCCACTATGGTTTTTCTCCAGCACCTAGGATTCCAAAGTAAATGTTGCTATCATAGCTAACTCTGAGTAGAGATTTTATTGTGTCGAAGGGTGTGAGTGGACAAACCCTTTTGCCTGCAACAACAATGGTAAGAATGAAGGGTTGCCTGAAGTGGTCAGCGCAAGGACTCAACTTGTTTCTAGGTTGTTATGGAGATGTTGCTGACAGTGAAAATGTATGCAGTTGATTCACCTCTGGAATGAGGTGGTCTGATCCACTGTTCCCTCTAACAGGGACTCCCACATGTTGTTCACTACAACTCCCAGCATCCCCAGCTGCAGTGGCCTTTGGCTAGGAATTCTGGGAGCTGTAGTCAACAACGTCTGGGAATCCCTGTTAGAGGGAACACTGGTCTGATCTGTTGCTTCCAGGTGTCCACAGCAACACACATCTCCAAGGGTCATGAAGAGATATCAATCCTTGAAGCAGGAGGGGCAATAAGCAGGGATTAGAATATAAGTAGTCTAAAACTCATACCAAATCCACTGAAATATAATACAGAGAGATCACTCTGGAATGATAGCACATTTGAATGACAATCATTGTTCACCATTTGAACTTACAAAAATAAGAAACTACCTTTCCAGTCACTTGTACCAGAGAGCACCAGAGAAGGGAGTAAAGGCACAAATCCACAATAAATATGGACTATGGAATTACTCTATGTTTATACTATCAGCTCACTGAAGAATACAAAAAAGGTCCATTGAGTATAATTGAATCAAAGAGTGTTCAATTTTATTCCAATGGTTTTCACAGCAGGAAAGTGTTGAGTTTGAGAACACTAGAGACATCCATACCTCCCAAAACAGTATGCTTCATTTTCCTGCATCACTTAAACTTTACCATTTCAGGTAATATTTCTCTATTCACGCAGAATTTCAGAGTTATTTACCTTGGAAGCAAAATTTTCTCAGTTTTCTCAATATCTGCAAGCATGCAGATATTCTTCTACTGAGCTATGACCCCCATCCCCGGAGGGGAATCTTACAGTGTTCACATATAAAGGCTGTTCACATGACCTTTGAGACCACTAGGGAGGGCAGGCAGGAGAAGGCAGGAGAGCACCAACCTTCCCCCCAGACAATCCAACAGTGCTTCCAGCTGCATGGCTCATGTGTTCACACAACCAGGGATGCCATGAGCCACTCAGCATTCTGGAGGCTGGGAAAATGCGACCCGGCTTCCAGATATCCCACAATGCACCATGTGATGAATGTGGTGCACTGAGGGATTCCCTATGTGTCGGGTGCTCTAGGCGCCCAGCTCTGTGTCTGTTCAGGCTGCAGGCAGCCCAAGTATTCACACAATCCTGAACCTGGATAGAAAGGTGCACTTGCGCCCTTCTACACAGGTAAACAGATGGGTAAAATTCCCAGGCTACCCAGGAGGGAAGTGCCGGGATTGGCCTTGATCTCGGCACTTCACAGGAGCAGCCCTACTGAGGTAGGTCTACCCAAGCCTGGGTAGGACTTCATATGTGAACAGCCTCATTGTCTCCCATACAAATGAAAATCAAGGCAGAACCTGCTTAGCAAAGGGGACAATTGATGCTTGCTACCACAAGACCAGCTCTCCTCTCCATGGGACATTTTTTTCTGTCCAGATTCTTGTTTCCACCAAAATTAGATCAAATGTGGATATGGTGGAGTACTCCATGCATACAGGCTTCGCTTGACTTTCACATAACAGCATGACTGCAGCTCAGTCATAGAGCATCTGCTTTGCATTTGCAAAAGATCCTAGGTTCAATTCCCAGCATCCCCTGCTAGGGCTAGGAAATTAAACCCTGGAGAACCACTGCCAATCAATGGAGTCACACTGAGATAATGGACCAATGGTGTGACTCAAAATAAGGCACATTCATATTATGCATGGCATTCTCCCCATCTCAGTTAGTTTTTCATGGACAGAGTTGGTAAGGCTACATTAGAATAGTGTGAGGGTCCGAACTGTGTATGTCCATTAGGCTCTCAGCCACAAAAAGGATTTTTAATGAAGATTGCAAGGTTAAGAACATTGTAAAGGCTTAATTTTTAGCTTGAAAATACTGATGTTGAGGCAGGGGAAAATATTTCCTGAAAAAAACCTGTTTAATTGTAAGCATATTCACCTGTGAGAAGTTGCTGCCACTGCTTATTCTGTCTGCAGATGTTTCAGCATCATTTTTTCCATCTACTTACTGTGTCTTCTTCACTTAGGTGATCCTAGCCAATCAGAGATCACATAGTGACTAAGCTTGTCTGGTGACGACTCAAAGGTGAGCCTTCTCTGTAGTTGCAATCGGGCTGTGGAATGCACTTTCTGCTGAGCTTAAAGCTGCTCCATCCCTGTTGGTTTTTAGGAAACAACTAAGGACACATCTCTTCAGCCAAGCTTTTTAGTTAGTTGGTGTGTTTTTATGAATATTTTAATCTGTTTTTCTATGTTTAAAATGTTAAATTCTTGGTTTGCTTTATGCTGTAACCTTCCTAAAGACTTTGGTAGTGGGTGGTATAGACATTTAATTAATTAATTAAAGCTGGAATGATGTCATAGCCAGCGTGGTATAGTGGCTAGAGTGCTGGACTAGGACCGGGGAGACCCGAGTTCAAATCCCCATTCAGCCATGAGACATGCTGGGTGACTCTGGGCCAGTCACCTCTCTCTCAGCCTAACCTACTTCACAGGGTAGTTGTGAGGAGAAACCTAAGTATGTAGTACACCGCTCTGGGCTCCTTGGAGGAAGAGCGGGATATAAAGTGTAAAAATAATAAATAAATAAATAAATAAATAAATAAATAGCCAATTAGATTTGTCTACTTCCTTCTGCTCTGAAAGCAAACAAATGTAATTAAGTGTGAGAGCAATACTTCGGTCACATGGGTGATCACAGTCAGTTAGGGGTTGTGTAGTGAAACTGATAACACCACAATGTTGTGTAATCAGCCAGAGTTGATGTCATTGAGGGCAAACATATTTTGAATAGAGTAAGGGCAATAGGTGAACACATTCAAACACTTTTGAAGCTATCTGGTTAAAAACCAACGCAGGTGGGAGAGGGACTCTTTTTAACACTGCTGAGTAATGCTCATGAAATTTGGGCTCAGTACCAGTCAGGGCTGGTATCCACTGGATTGTCCTGCACCACTCTTGGTTAGATAAAATTACATTTTAACAGCAACAGCATTACCACAGTTAGAAAATGCAAACAAAAACAAAATGCAAACTGTGTAGGCGACTTAGAGCTGATTCATACATTAAAAAAACCACCCATGAAAGCAAAATACAAAATATCCATCCCAGAGGGAACATGGAAACTCTCTCTACATCAGAAAAAGAAACCAAAAATTGTCTAGATTTGCTTGCTTTTTTCTACTTTGGCCCAAGGGTCCTGAAACACAGGCAGCAATCAGCATCCATGGACCTGTTAGCCTCATGTGAAGATCTTGTGCTAGCCCAGTGGAATTATGTTTACTTTTTCCTTGAACAGCTGGTCCCCATGACATATCAAAAGCTGCCTTTGAAATGCTTCTGTTTCTCAATTAGGAGGCAACTGGTTGATAAAGTCAAGTTGAAAGCCAACTTGGGCTCATGAAACTTGTTTTACAGTCCTTTGGATATTGGCTCATCCCTGGGGTGGTCATGTCCTGAGATGAGGTGAGACAGTTGCCTCAGATTAAGGCTTATTGGGGACAGCAACAATAGGGCAGCAAGATGCCCCCTGACACTGCCATTGGAGTAGCTCTTCAGAACCAGTCTGATGGTCCTTGCAAACTTATCAAGGAACACCTCTCCTCACACTCCTGGAACAGCTACCAAAAAGCATAGGGAAAACAGCTCCTGGAACAGCTATTCAGCTACCTTTTGCTGGGTAGGGTCTGCCCTGGTTTGCATGTGGATAGGAGACCACATGTGAGCACTGTAAGATATTTCCCTTAGACGATGGGGACACTCTGGGAAGAGCAAGAAGGTTCCAAGTTCCCTCCCTGCAGAGGCGTAACTAGGGAAAACAGCGCCCGGGGCAAGCACTGAAATGGCCCCCCTGTGGCCCCCAACATACTACATAATACTTAGGTTTTTCCTCACAAGCGCCCGCCGCTGCCGCCAAGCCAGGCCACTGACTGGCCTCCAGGCACCAGCAAAGCAATGGGGGGGCCCCGCGGGCGACACAGAAGGGACCGCTTGTGGGGGAGGGGCACCGACACACTCCCTTGACTGCTGCAGCGCTGCTGCACTGAGCAGGAAACATTTGTATTAACAAAAACATTTTTTAAAAAAATTAAAAAAAAATTTTTTTGTCATGGCGGCGCCCCCCACGTGACCAGAAAAGATGGCGCCCGGGGCACGTGCCCCCCCTGCCCCCCCTATAGTTACGCCTCTGCCTCCCTGGCACCTCCAGATTGGGCTGAGAGAGATTCCTGTCTCCAGCCATAGAGAAGCCCCTGCTAGTCTGTGTAGACAATACTAAGCTAGATGGACCAAGGGTCTGACGCAGTATAAGGCAGCTTCCAATGTTCCTAAGCATGAGGAGAGAAGAGGAGGCTGATGGCAACCTTCCCTCCTTTCTGCTACTTTCAAGATTTCAAGGTTGGCTTTGAAAGGGGGCTGGATCAGGCACCATATGGGCACTTTGCCTCAGGCCCCGCAATACCTTGGCCTCTCCCACTCATCCCAATTCCGATAAATCGATTAGTCAATCACCTTGAATGCAAGATTCTAGCTTAAATTCTGATTTTCCATACTACTACTTCTACTACCAATAAATAGCTTGTATTTACATGACACTCTAAAGTGTCCAAAGAGCTTTACATATTCTATAATAATAATGAAATATTTAGGCAGAACACAATAATGAAATATTTAGGCAGAACACAGAACAGAGAGAGAGAGAGAGAGAGTCCGGCGATGCCAGCTGTCCTTATCTCTGAGGAAAGAGTGAAGAAAGGGCCCAAGGTGACAGGGATGGGTGGCAGCTGGGGAGAGCTGGAGGAAAGACTGCCAACAGGCACTCAGGAACAGAGCCCTGATAAGGCTGAAGGGGAGGCATGCGAGGATAACATCAGCAGCATGCCTCCCCAAGGGAGGGGGTCTGAGCAGGAGGAGGGAGAAGGGGGAGAGGCATTGGCAACAGCTGTAAAGGGTGGTCAATTACAGGTAATAAAGAGGGGCATTGGCCCCATAATTGGGGGCGGGCAATGCATAGCCTGTGAGGAGGCATATAAGGAGCCGGCCGGGGATGAGAGGCTGGCTGGTGGTGAGTGTCAGGCCTCCAGAGAGGGGCAGTCACAAGGAGCAAGCAGCCTGGGACGGAGGAGGCACAGGGTGATGCTCAACCCCCTCCCTGTCCCTGCTTTGAGGCCGGACCCGATAAGCCTAGCCAGGCTGCGTAAAGGAGACAGGGACATGTAGCCAGACAATTATATAGCTGCTTCTCTCATAAACACAAAGTGAACCCCTGCTAACTGAGTAAAGAGACACCTTTTAAAGTGTTGATTCTCTTATATTTAGCAGGGGGAGAGTAACTGGCCCTATCTAGCCCCAGCACAACATCCCTCCAGTGGCTGTTGCTGGTGTATACCTTATGTTTCTTTTTAGATTGTGAGCCCTTTGGTAACAGGGGGACATGTATTATTTGTATGTATTATTTATTTTTCTATGAAAACCACTTTGAGAACTTTGGTTTAAGAGCTGTATATAAATATAAGAGTTGTATATAAATATTTGTAGTATAGTAGTAGTATTCAGAAGCTCGTTTTTTCTCTTTCTCCTTTCCCTACCTTGTCTTTCTGACTCCATCCCCACACTCTACAGGATCCCCACTGGGAGAATCGTCTAATTAACAAAATATAAAGGTTTTCTAGATAGAATACAACAACAACACACATACACACACAATATGCTGGTTCATATTGACAGTGAACAATTATTACAAAATGATGACACACACACTAAGGGCTTTCCCACCTCCTAACTACAGATGCAATCTTCAGACTGATCTTTATAAACACAAGCTTTATTTGGGCCTTCTCTTTTCCAGCAGTGTTCCAAATTGTCATTCTGAGGGGCAGTAATGAAAATGAAGAGGAAAACCAGTGAGATCAAAGTTGGAAAGTAATTAACATTGTGTTTTCCTTTTTAATTGAAAAAGAAAATGTAGTTCTGGTTCAGCAACCATGATTCAGTATTCTGGGTTCATTTCTGCAATAAAGCTTCTTCATTTAGCTGGTGGAGGGGAAAAACGTAATGCAATTCTGACTTTATTTGTAGGAAAAGCAGAAACAAGAGGCCATGCATTTCTGTTTGAGAGTAAAAATATTGTGGTGGGTGTTTTTTTACTGACTTTACAATTAGTGACCAATTCTTTTCACCTGATAATGATCAGGGTAAAACACTCCTTATTATTGTCTCTAAAGAGATTTTGAGTGTTTTATCATTCATCTCCCTGTGTTAATTGTTTTACCTTTAAAAATGTTCTTGTTTTTTTCAATCAACACTATGCTTTTCTTCATTGATGCTAACTGAGAAACTACTTTTCAATTAGGTTTCATCTATTTACTTATTTGTTAATACAGTATGATCTTAAATAGCTCCCCTTTCTCCCACCTAATCTCTTTTTTTTGGGGGGGGGGAAGTAGAGAGAGGAGATGCATGAAGGTCATCAGTGAAGATTCATAAACCATTGTGAATAATGTCAGAACTATAATTTAATTAGTGGCCCATCTGTCACTTTCTGTTTGACGAGCACTAAATGTCCAATTATCATTTAATATCTGCTCTAATCAGTTCTGGCAAATTTTGCAGGCACACAAGAGGTGATATTAATAGATGGAAGGGAAGCTACATTTGCTACATTATCAGATGGAAAGAGTGCCAGTACATTTCAGGTTTCCAACGGAGGGCATATGGATTCATTCTTAAGAGAAGGCAAACTATTTTTTTGTATATGCATAGCTAAAGCTTTATCTTTGGCTAATCAAAAATTCAACAAATTTACCCAAATATATTTGCATTGCATACTGTCCATTGTAGACTTGTAAAAGACTATTATCTGATACATTGAATAGAATGGGTAGAATAATTATCTGAAATATTCTCTCCTATGCTGAATAATGCAAGAGAATATTCTCTTACAAGTCTGGTCTATTGCACGAAGATATTACATGTTTTTGTGTGAATGAATGTGCGTGTTTTCACTTTAACCTGGGTAAAAGTGTGCCAATGAGTCGGTGTTGACTCCTGGTGACCACAGGGCCCCCCTCAAATGCAGGATACCAATCAGAAGTGTACCACTACACATACATTGAACATAATGTGTGAATAATTGTACATGGCGTGGCCAGAACTGTACATGCATATGCTGTATACGGCAGAGGTCTCAAACTAGCCCTTCAGCTATTCTTACACTACAGTTCCCATCTTCATCAGTCACAAAGGTAAGTAGCCAGAGACACTGTTGAACTATATATGCTGAACTACATATGTTGAACATAAAGTATGAATACTATTTCCAGAGTCAGATTGAACATTTCAGTGAGTTGTTCCAACGGAGCACAGAGTATGCTTCAATAATACATGCTTCATAGCCAGAGGCCTGAAACATACCCCTTCAGTTGTCAAGGATAAGCTAAAACTGTATGACTGAGCTTTGGGGGATGGAGCTGTAGCTCAGTGGTAGAGCATCTGCTTAGCATGCAGAAGGTCCCAGGTTCAATCCCTGGCATCTCCAGGTAGGGATGAGAAACACTCCTCCCTAAAACCCTGGCGAGCCAGAATGAGATGGACCAATGGTCTGACTGGTTATCTCCTACTACACAATTCAGGAAAAGTGTAGCATGTATACAATTAAACCCACTGGTTTCAGTGGGAGGAATATAAACACATGCTTTGCTATTCCTCAGAAATCAATAGGACTTTAAAATGCTTAACTTAAACTGGAACATGTCCACTCTTGGTTAGAGTTTGTCATCCCTCCTATTGTCATAACTCTGCCCAGCCTGGACTGTTGCATTGAGGGTTGCAGCTATATTACAGAGAAGTCAGCAGCTTGAAAGAACTTTATTCAGGCTTGTGGTTCAGTTATATATTACCGTGATGGCTGGGAAAAATGAGTAAGCATATGTTTTCACCAAGGAAAACAACCTGCAAAGGGAAATGTTCTGCAGTCTTAATATTATAGCTCATTCCACTTGCATACCTGTATTGTGAATGGCAACTAAAATAAAGTTGTGCCCTCAAGTCGGTGTCGACTCCTGGTGACCACAGAGCCATGGGTTTTCTTTGGTAGAATACAGGAAGTGTTTACCATTGCCTCCTCCCGCACAGTGTGAGATGATGCCTTTCAGTACCTTCCTATATTGCTGCTGCCTAATATAGGTATTTCAACCCTACCTCACAGGGTTGTTGTGAGGAGAAACTTAAATATGTAGTACACCGCTCTGGGCTCCTTGGAGGAAGAGCAGGATATAAATGTAAATGTAAAATATTTCCAATATTCTGGGAAACATACCAGCGGGGATTCAAACCAGCAACCTCTTGCTCTCTAGGCAAGTAATTTCCCCGCTGCACCATTAGATGGCTGAATAGCAGCTACACTAGGGAAAAAAAACAAAGAGCAATTTCTTATAGATAGTACAGCTAAAACCAACAAAATGCCCATTCCTCATAAGTTTGATAGAACATTCTTTCTCCAATGCATGTGACACAGTGAGTATCAGTAAGGCAAGGATGAAATAGCAAATGCTGTCATCCAAAAAGCAGATTCACCTTTGTTGAGCCAAACATAAAGCAACCTGAAACATCTAAGTTGTAACAAAATAAACCTCCAGAAAGCAGTGAAGATGCTTCTGTTTCAAAGAGAGCATAAGAGTGCTTCTTTTGGATCCCATGTTACCAAGCGCATTACAAGGTGAAAGGTTGGATGTATTGAGAGAGAGATATTGATGATACCATAAAATGCAGACACTAGGTCAAGGTCAGGACAGCATATCTTCACACAGGTTCATGATCAATATTGCAACAGCTTTGTTTAAAGTCTTTTGTCTTGACAAGAAGCTTCCTCTAATGAGAAAGTGATTTTCACGTGACATGTTAGATTTAGCCCCACAGCTCTGATGCTGAGAGGCTTAGCAGTCGGAACAAAACAAAATGTTTGGTATAGAACTGCCTAGGTTGACCGCTTAGCAGCTAATAGGGTTAGAAGCTCAAGTTGGCAGGTCTACTTGAGTGATAAAATTGCCCGTCTCGAAGTAAGATTTAAAGCAAAGCCCTTCCCCATCTGGAACTGGCTTCGTTTTTAGAGCAAAAATGTTATATCTGATACTTCCATATTTCTACTAATAATACTGAGTCAGAGACTGTATTGATTTCAGCTTAATTTTAGGAGTTGCTCTGCTGGCTAACATGAACCTAGCATGACCCTTTGTTATTCTTCTCAGTCCAGCATTTAATTCACAGACTATTGTGACTAGGTCCAATGCTGCCCATTGCTGTAATAATGGAAGTTTTGTGTACCTCCACATCCCATGTTAAGGATGAGAAAAGATGATGGCAGCACTGTTTTTGCCCAAATTAGCCTACCTGGGCCCTGTGATCAGCCTCTTAGGCACTGATCTCTGGCCTGCCTTTGACACAAATTTGCTTGCTGGGTACTAGGGGCAGGGCTTCCTTGGTGATGGCACCTCGTGTTTGGATCTCCCTTTCTACAGATATCCAAGAAACCCTTTCCCTTCTGCTTTCAAGTGGTGGAGGAGAAACTCTACTATGCTGTCAGCCTTTCATTGCTGATCTGATCTAATCTGATTAGCTGCTGATTTAGTATTTTTAATGTCCCCTCTTTCTAGCAAGACCGACAGCAGCTTAAGAGCGGTTAGTTAAAAAACAATGAAAGCTTAAAATCCCATAAAATACAACAGAAGAATGTGAACAGAGCTAATGGCCAGGAACAGGCCATTAGCGATGCAAGAATAAAGCGGACATCACAAAATTATTTAGGATAAAGTAAAAGCACTTTTTAAAAGATAGATCTTCAAGTAGTTTCCAAGACCTTTGGACATGATTGTTTCATTGGCTGGAAAGAATGTATGGAATGACAGGGAATGTGGCACAGGTGTTTCTCCATAAGAATATAAGAACAGCCCTGCTGGAACAGGCCCAAGGCCGAGATAGTCCAGCATCCTGTTTCACACAGTGGCCCACTGGATGCCTCTGGGAAGCCCATAAACAAGAGGTGAGGGCATGTCCTCTCTCCTGCTGTTGCTGCCCTGCAACTGGTATTTGGTATGCATGTTCATTGTTTAAAACTTTGTTCATGTTGCTATTTATCTGTTAAAATCATGTTCATTGCATCACACAAATCGATTTTTGTTCTTTGATTTGTTGTTGTTTCCCATTTATTTCAATGGGAGAAGCACCTGCATTTCTAATTAGGCATGTGCCCGAAACGTTTCGGAGGCCATTATGAAGGCCTCCGAAACATTTTGGGACTGGGGGCATTTCGGCGTTTCGTTGCCGACGGGGGGTAGTGCTTTAAGGGCGGGGGAGGGTGTACTCCACATGGCAGAAAGGCACGCGCGCACGCATGACAGGCGCACGCGCGCTTGCGACTTCCGGCCACTTCTGGCCGACGGGGCGGCAGGGAGAAACACTGCCGCCCCGAGGGGCTTTCAAATGACAGCATGCCGGCGGGGGAAATGCGGCGGGAGGGGTGAGTACACCCTCCCCCGCCCTTAAAGCGCTACCCCCCATCGGCAACAACGATCTTCGTGCATATCCCTATTTCTAATGCCTTTAACTTCCCTGTTTTCAGCTAATCAGCATGGCAACTGCTAGGATTGTCTAGGACCTCTCCAGAGGAGCAGACCTGTCACATTTCAGAGAGTCAGGACAAAAGGGATCTATTTTAAAGGCAATTAAAAATACAGCCTGTTGTTTAAATCAATAGTAAGTAGAAATAAGAACTTAGAGGTATGGCAGATGGTAGCCTGAAGGACAGGGCACCAGGCATAAGCAGCAGACTTTAGCAAGATGGAAGAGTCTCCCAGGTAGGCAGAATCTGACAACAGGCTTTAGCACCAACATTTGGCTAAGTGGAGAAGTAGCCAGGTGTGCATATGTACGTGATAGCAGTGTATGGTGACGGACTATGCAGGATTGAGCAAGCTCTTTCTCCTCCTCCTCCTCCTCCTCCTTCTTTTCTTTTTGTTTCAGCAGTTCAGAAAGAGAAAGCATCCCCAGTGCTTAATCTGAGACAGTGCAGAGCAATTTTTGCCGAAGGCTCATGGCTGAGATCTGGAGGCTGGTCTGACAAACTCTAGGTTTCACTGCTGTTTTCTCTCAAGGATGGATCTGAAATCCTAGTGTGTACAATGTAACCTCAACCACTGGGCAGCCCACAGCTCATGAATTCAATAAAGTAGAGTGCAAAAAACAAGCAATCCATCACAGAAATCCAGGCAGCAGACATGAGATTGGCCCTAACCAGATGCACCACTTTTGGACAAACCTCTGCTGACCTCCTCACCCCTGGCTTTATGCCCCTTAAATAATGCCCTCCATCCAGAGCAATCCAAAGCCTCTCCCTCTGGCCCCTCCCCCATGGGCCAAGTTGTCTCCCAACTTGCTGCCTTGGTGGGCTCTGGGGCAGCTGTTGCTTTAAGCCCTGACTCTGCTTCCAGTGCCATCACATAGCACTGTAGCAGAGGGGTGGGGGTAGAACTTCCATTGCTGCCACCAAGCAATGGCCTGTTGGGCCATGTCAGCCCAGCCATGGCCAGCCGTCTCCCTGACCTCCTTGCTCTCCCCGTAGTCAGGGGGAGGGCACCATCAGCCCTCAATGGGGCTGGACACCCCGCGACTTCCCCTCCTGCTGCTTTGCAGCCCAGTAAGTACGCCCACCCCTTGGGAGCTGGCAAGAGGGCCAGACACACAAATACAGGAAAATATGGTCTGAATGGCAGGTAAAAGATTTACCTTGGCCAGATGAATCAGCAGGTCAGGAGAAAATTTTATTAAAATAAAATGCTTTGGTTATAGGTAAATCCTAAAGAATCTCAGAGAAAAGCAATGGGCTGGAATTAAACTCTAAATTAGGAGCCCCACCGTCTATTGAGGTCATCTGTGGAGATCCGTCTCCAGTTGCTGCCAGTTCATCTGGAGGCCACATGGAGATGGGCCTTCTTGGTTGCTGCCCTGGGACTATGGAATGCACTCCCTATTGAGATACAATCCTCCCTATATCTGACAATAAAAAAAAAACCCTCATCTTTTTGCTCAGGTTTTTTCAGCTTCTGGATAATTTATAGGTTATAATTTTGTGACTGATTTCTAAATTGTTAGTTTTTATGTGTTTTATATGTGTTTTTAACTGTTTTATATCTTTGTGAACCGCCCAGAGATGTGGATTCAGGGCAGTACACAAGTGTGATGAATGAATGAATGAATGAATGAATGAAATGGAACTGAAAGAGAGGGGTGGTTCTTTGCACAAAGACAAAGCACAACATTGGCAAGACCTCTCTCTTCTCTTCCTATTCCTCTCTCTTGAGGAAGAACAAAGCAACCACATATTGGGTGGCTTCACATCTAATGGTGGCAAGTAAGTATGGGGGAGTTGTCAGTTACTACCAGGCACGTGACCCCACTACCACTACCATTTCCATGACATGTGAAGCCAGAAATGTCCAGCAAAGACTGGGCAGATGGAAGCCACAGGTTTGGTAAAAGGAATCTGAGAATCAGAAAGTCCAAACAACACTAATATGAAAGAGGTTTTCTTTATATGTTGAGATGTTAACATTTACAAAAGTTCCCTTTCCCTTAAAGCCAAATATGCTGCCCCCTTTGATCCCAGTTTTCCAGTTCAACAGTATCCACACCCAGTTGGCATACAGCAGCTGCTTGAAATCTTCAACTATGTTAAATGTTAATGTTAAATGCTTGTTAAAGACTATGTTAAATGCTTGTGTGGCAGGCCTTCTGCCTGCTCCTCACAGCCATTCTGCCCCATGCTAGTCTCCTGATGGATCACCAATGCACTGGCTCTTCTCTTCTCCCCTCTATTCCTTCTGTCTTCTGCCTCTTGTCCTCTCTCTTCCTCCCCAGCCTCCTTCCCATCATTCCACACCATTGCAACAGCTGATTAGACCCTGGATAGAGAGGAGAGCTGGTCTTGTGGTAGCAAGCATGACTTGTCCCCATAGCTAAGCAGGGTCTGCCCTGGTTGCATATGAAAGGGAGACTAGAAGTGTGAGCACCGGAAGATCTTCCCCTCAGGAGAAGGAGCCGCTCTGGGAAGAGCAGAAGGTTTCAAGTTCCCTCCCTGGCTTCTCCAAGATAGGGCTGAGAGAGATTCCTGCCTGCAACCTTGGAGAAGCTGCTGCCAGTCTGTGAAGACAATACTGAGCTAGATAGACCAATGGTCTGGCTCAGTATATGGCAATTTCCTATGTTCCTATGTTCCCTCTGACATCAGCCACATCAGTTACCTACTTCAGCACAACATTCTTAACTAACATTTGAAGTCAGCTTGATGATGTCAGACTGAGGTGGGTAACCAACATTCTCTGAGCACCATTTCCAGCTTCATACATCATGGAAACAGCAATAGTCAGTAGTAGTGGGAACATGCAGTAACTTGTAGCTCTCCTGTATTGAATTGCCACTGTTGTATGTGCAGCCACCCATTGCCTCTCTGTTCTATAGTCTTCCACATCTTGCCCCTTCCTACTGAGACTGGAAGTTTCTTTGTATTCTTATCAGATTGTTGAACACTATGACAAGAATATGTCTGAGCTAAAGATTTATTAACATCATCAATCAATCAATCTTTATTTGGTCCATTGACCAGCAAGAACATCATCAATGTCCCCCTGATCTCTCCCTCCAGCCTCCTCTGGGGCTGGCTAAGGAAATGAAACTGAAAGAAATTAAGACAACATCAAGAGAGTGTCATGCATTTGCTGCTCAGCACTGGTTCATTCCTATTATGCTTGCTCAGTCATGAATGCCAAATTAAACAAAAGGATCCAATTTGCTGCATTTTCCATCTATCCTAAAATGAATGCACACCACACCTCAGTTTTCTGGCACTGCATCACAGACCATATATGGGCAATGGAGCTTATGTACCTTCTTTTTCTTTAAAAAAAATAACACCATCTGAAGTCTAGTAGAGCACAGGACTGTTCCTGTGTAGCATTACAAAGAATTCTAGGATCTATCGACTCATTGTCTGGATGCCTACTAGCAATGGCTCCTTAAGTAGCCATCAAGTCATCATCATTATAGCATCACGGATGCTTAACTTTGAAAGTGAAACTCAACCAATATCTCATTTTTTAACAGACTGAAAAGTGCCAAGAGCAATTTAAAAAAAAAAATCTCTGGTGCTACATGAGCTTCAGAATGTTACATAAAGGGGAGAGACTCTATTAGCTTGGGAGAGTCTCTCAGATCGGCTAAACTTCTAAAAGGATATAGTCTCAGTGCACAATTTTTTAATGTCCAAAATAAAATCAGACATTCAATAGTATATGCATCTTAATTAAATAGATGCACTGTTCTGCTGAAAACCTGGCCGTCCTTCCTGGGAACCATAAGCAAGCTTCCGAAAGAACAAGAAGCAGGAGTTCAAGATAAGTTAGTCATGACTAAATCATATTAAAATTAATTAGCATTAAGTTCATCGTGTCTCATTTCAACGGTGCTTAGTCATGACTAGGGATGTGCTCCCTAGTCTCAAACTGGCCCAGCTTGAGGACTCACCCTCAAGCCAGACCGGGCCTGGTTCAGCTCAAGGTCAAGCCGAACCCGCCGGTCCAGTTGAGGCCCAGTTTGTGGTTTGTGGTTTTTTTAAAAAACAAACCAAAAATTGGCAGACTTACCACTATTGCGGGGCTTCGGGGGATACTGCCGCAGCTGCGGGTGGAGTCTCCTGATGTTCCCCTGTCCTCCACCGGCCTCCCCTGAGTCATTTTCAGCTCCTTTCAATTACAGCTCATTTTTTGCACATTTAGGGCCTTCCTGCAGTGGCAGTGGCCATTTTGGAGGCCACCATACATGCCCATTGGCCATCTGCATGGCTGAGGTCATGATCCAGCCATGTAGATGGTCAGTGGGCATGAGCGGTGGTCTCCAAAATGGCCACTGCCACTGCAGAGAGGCCCATAACAGTTCAAAAATGGCCCAAAAAGAGCTTAAAATGGCTGGGCGAGGCTGGCAGGGAAAGGGGGAACATCAGGAGACACACACACACACACACACACACACCGTGGCTGTGGCAGCACACCCCGAAGCCATGCAATGGCGGTAAGTCCTCCATTTTTTGGTTTAAAAAATATTTCACACACACAACAAGCCAGGCCTGAACTGGTTTGGACTGGGCCTGGCTCTAGTGTGCACAGAACCGTGCATGGCTCGGTTATGCTTGAGTCTGGTTCTACCCAAACCAAACTGGGTTTTCCAGTTTTGTACACACCCCTAGCCATGACTAACTTAGTCTGGATCCTGCCCAATATGTAATAATCTGCTGTAATCTTGCATAACTGTTTGTACTTCCATGATACATTTGCACTTTGCATAATGTGATTTAATGTGATCTATTATTATAATTAAATAATAATATGTGCTAGTTTGTGGCAAGCATTGGACACTTGATAGTCTTCAGCATTTGTATGCATACATTGTTTGTAAAAGGAAGTATCCACTAACAAGTAGAACACAGAATTTAGCATAAGAGGAAATAGCTTGCTACTGAATATGCTCCCGTTTGTCTGGATAACAAAATGCTAGCTGGTAGCTGTGCTCTCCCTCTCCTTCTCCCTCCAATGTCCTTAGTAGCTGTGTTCTCTTATACTTACTTCTTCTTCCAGAAGGAGGAGGAAGTGATGGAGAATCCAGCTTGCTGCTACAGTGGTGGTGTGAGACATGGAAAGAGGGGGAAAGGGAAAGGAGAGGGCCACCCCAGAGGGTGGCGGGAGACCCCCTGTTGTCTTTGGGTACATCAGCCCTTCTAATGTAGGTGAGTCTTTTAGGACTGGCAACAAACTGGGACAGCTGGAGAGCTTGTGCTTCAAAGTGTGTCACAAGTCAAATCCAAAAATTAGATAATGCTGCCCTAGTGAGTTTATATGCAGTTATGGTTTGATGTGTATTTCACTGAGCCAGAGAGTAAGCAAAAGGGCAGCACTGGAAGAGCAGACAGGAATGTAAGCTTGATCTGATGTCTACTTCAATCAGTGATTTCAATAATTTAATTGATGTTTACTTCAGTATGATTGTGCTTGGTATTGACATCTGGATAGATCTGGGTGTTCATTTAAGGTTCACCAATGTATGCTATCTTCTTAAAGTAGGTGTGTATACCAAAATAGATATATTCTGGTTTCATCTCAACATTATGTAGTGGTTTGCATCTTTGAAAGGATTCCCTACAACCAAAGGCCTAAACTGATACCGGGATTGGTTCCATCACCCCCAGCACCCATGAATAAGGCCACAATTTGATTTTCATTATTTCTTGTCTCCAACACCCAGAATGTTGAGACTTCCTGTGGCTAACTATAACAAAAGCATAGTTGTTTGGCTCTTACAATGTTTATACTTGCCACTTTAGCTAAGAAACAGCAGATATTAAGGATTTGTTTCACACTTTTGCATGTGATGTGTAATTTGATCTCTCATATTTTGGCCCTTCATATCTGCCTCTCTTCATGAATTATGACAAGGTCTTTAAGGATAATGGCATTCATGAAGAGAGGAAGATATGAACGGCCAAAATATAAGAGGCAAGCTCAGGCAAGCCAAGTGTTTCTAAAGACAATTGCCTTATATTTCCTAGCTGACATGATCCGCAGCCCTTCAGCAATGGAAGGAGGGTTGCAGAGGGCTGTAGTTCCACAAAGAGCCTTCAGTGTCTCTGCACAGAATGCTCCTTTGGGTAGTGGATGAGGCATGGAAGATGGGGGAGAGTGATTTTTGCATCTCTCCCCTCCCTCCAAACTTATAAATCTGTTCCTCAGGGCTGCATAACCCTCAGGAACAGATTTATACCAGTGGAAAGAGTTTTTGGAGGGAGGGGAGAGCTGTGGAAATCAGTCCTCCTCTACTCCTGATCCACAGTACAAAGGAGCCTTCAGTTTAGGAACACTAAAGTCTCCTTGCAGACCTGCAGCTCTTCTTCCATCTCTGGAAGCCTGCAGATCATGTCAGCCTCTTCCTACATATTTTTGACTAGCCGGTGAGTATAACCACATAAATAGCCATGTGATTTCCTCTTTGCACATCCAGCTGCTGAAGTACACACTAGACCACATAATGACCAGGCAAATAAGGATGAGGGACAAAGCCAGACACTGGAGCTGTTCAAATGACCAGAAAATCTGGATTGTAGAGAGGAAACCCAAGGTTTTCTGGGCCCATGGGACATCCTCCCACCTGCCTTGTTTGGACCTGGATAACCTGACTTTGTTACCCAGGTCTAAACTGATGTAGGAGGAACACAGTTCATCTCCTACCTTGGCATTTGGTCATCTGTATTTGCAATTGATCTAAAAAAGCAGCTCTGGCTGCCAGTAGCCATCAAGACCATAGAGTCCAGGCACAGCAGAGTTGCTGCAGTACTGAGGACTGCCTCTCCAGGGGCGTAGACACCATTGGGTGACCGGGTTCAAAGAACCCAGGCTGCCATCCCTAAGGGGCCATGCATCGTGGCCCCGACATGCCCCCCGCGTCTGACTTCAGATGCAGGTGGGCTGGTTTAGCTCCTGAGTGGGGCCATGAGGCCCCGTTCGGGAGTTAAATGGCCATCATTGCATTTGCAGTGTGATCAGGAGCAGATCTTCCCTGCCTTAAAGGCAGGGAGAGCCGCTTCTGGCTGCACTGTGAACGCAGCACTGGCCTCGATCTAGCTCCTGAACTGATGTCAGATGTGGGCGGGTGGCTAACCCCCACGTCTGACGCCAGACATAGGAGGCGTGGTGTGCAGGGCCGCGGCGGTGGCTGGACATGGGCCACCACTGGTCTGGCCCCACTACTGTGACTCTCCACTACTCCCACAATGCATTGTGGCTGCTGGAGGACCCATTTCCTCCCTCCCACTCCTGGAGCATGCAGCAGCCTGATCATGTGGTGGTTGGGTAAGTAAACCCAACCCAGGATTTGGGTGATCTGGGAGGCATGGAGTGGAGCAATGTTTATTGTTCAAGAGTAAAGAAACTCTTGAGAGTCCCCATTCAATTATCCTTTTTGACAAAAACAATCTCATTCCAAGAGTACCCATTGAATTCTCCTTTTTGACTAAAGCAAAATCATTCCAACCTTTGCTTGTTTGAAGAGTGAAGGGCAAGGAATGGTGTGATGCTCTAAGGCATTCAATATATTAAGAAGACCTTGAGGCACACACACTGCATAATCAACAGTGAGTGCAGCTTGCATGACTCTTGCAGGAAAAGGCCCTTGAGCAGTATGCTTCTGCATCATACATTAGTTGGAATCTATAAGTGATTTTCAAGGGTAACTCCAAACCAAGTACATTACAGTAATTTAGCCTGGAAGCAAGGATCAAAGTGGATAGATGAGAAGTTATAATGCACCCCTCTAACAAATGGACAGATGTTTATTGAGCTGTCTACCTACTACATCCCTTAATGCAGCAACAGAAACTGGCACAACAATGACAGTAATAAAAAAAATTGGAGCCACTTTAACTTTAATTCCCAGTTCCTAATAGTCTATACATTGGCCTAACAGAATGCTGCTCTGACCGAAAGCGACAGAAACCCTGAAATATCTGGAATGCGCTCAACTACCCACACATAAAGGTAAAGTATGCCGTCAAGTCGATTTCGACTCCTGGTGCCCACAGGGCCTTCTGGTTTTCTTTGGTAGAATACAGGAGGGGTTTACCATTGCCTCCTCCTGTGGAGTTTGAGAAGATTCCTTTCAGCATCTTTCTATATCGCTGCCGCCTGATATAGTACCAGCGGGGATTCAAACTGGCAAACTTCTGCTTGTTAGTCAAGCATTTCCCCGCTGCACCACCCACAAATAGACACCACCCACAAATAGACAAATAGATTACTGTGTAATCTCACATTCAGGTAATGATAGAGAGTCCAAATTTCTAGATGTGCTAAATGACTATGCCTTAGAATAGTTAGTCATGGAACCAACCAGAGAGATGGTGACTTTGGATTTAATCCTGTGTGGTGCCTAGGACGTGGTGTGAGATGTCAGAGTTGCAGAACCATTGGGTAGCAGTGACCATAATGTGATCCAATTCAGCATATATGCGAGTGGAGAATTGTCAAGGAAGTCCAACACAGATGCGTTGGACTTCAGAAGAGGAACCTTCTCAAAAATGAGGGGACTAGTAAGAAAGAAGTTGAAAGGGACAGTCAGAAGGGTCAAATAACTCTGGAAAGAATGAAACTTATTTAAAACCACAGTACTAGAAGCATAGTTGGAATGTATACCAAGAAGGAGGAAAGGTACCACCAAGTTCAGGAGGATGCCAGCGTGGCTAACAAGTAGAGTCAGGGAAGCTATAAAAGGTAAGAAGATGTCTTTCAGAAAATGGAAGCCCTGCCCAAATGAAGAGAACAGGAAGGAACATAAACTCTGGCAAAATAAATGCAAGGACACAATAAGGGCTGCAAACAGAGGGTTTGAGGAGCATATAGCTAGAAGTATCAAGGGGAATAACAAAAACTTCTTTAAATATATCCCAAGTAGAAAACCTGCCAGTGAGGCAGTTGGACCCTTAGATGATGAGGGTGTGAAAGGGATTATTGAGGAGGATAAGGAGATTGCAGAGAAGCTGAATGAGCTCTTTGCATCTGTCTTCATGGTGGAGGATACTGATCATAGACAGTTGAGTTTTTCAGGTTTAGTGGCTGAGGACCTGCGTGAATTTGAGGTAACAAGAAAAGATGTTCTGAACTGTCTTTAAAAGCTAAAAATTAACAAATCACCAGGGCTGGATGGCATCCACCCAAGAGTTCTGAAGGAATTCAAATGTGAAATTGCTGCTCTCCTAGCAAAAATATATAATTTGTCCCTAGAATCAGACTCTGTACCAGAGGACTGGAAAGTAGCCAATGTGACTCCAATTTTCAAGAAAGGATCCAGGGGAGATCTGGGGAATTACAGACCGGTCAGCTTAACTTTGGTGCCGTGTAAATTGATGGAAAGCATACTTAAGGACGAAATTGTTAATCATATGGAAGAACAGGCCATGTTGAAGGAGAACCAGCATGGCTTCTGCAAGGGAATGTCTTGCCTCACTAACCTTTTAGAGTTTTTTGAGAGTGTCATGTGGATAAAGGTGATCTGGTTGACATAGTATACTTGGACTTCCATAAAGCTTTTATTTATTATTTATTTATTTATTTGATTTTTATACCGTCCTTCTGAAATGGCTCAGGGCGGTTTACAATTTGCTTAGGTTTCCAGCAATGCCCTTCAAAATGTTTGAATATTTGCCAAAGAATTATTTTTTTAAAAAGAGTCACAAAATGACCCTCTGCTGGAAAATGGTGGCCGTAAATGACATCAGAAGTTATTTCCGGCCACTCAAAACTGATAGGCGAATTTTGCTTATTTTTCTACCCACAGATAATGAAACTGGGTCTCTCAGTCCCAATCACAGATATGCAAAACCCCGGATATGGAATCTGTGGAAAAGGAGGGTCACTTGTATCTATAAATATAAAGCTTCTTGGGCCTCACTGAACTCTTGATAAAGTTCTCCACCTAAGGCTCTTGAGTAAACTTAGCAGTCATGGAATAAGGGGACAGGTTTATGTGTGGATTGGTAACTGGTTGAAGGACAGGAAACAGAGGGTAGGAATAAATGGATAGTTTACACAATGGAGGTAGGTAGGAAGTGGAGTCCCCCAGGTATCGGTACTGGGACCAGTGCTCTTTAACTTGTTCATAAATGATCTAGAAGTTAGGGTGATCAGCGAAGTGGCCAAATTTGCAGATGAAACTAAACTATTTAGGGTAGTGAAATCCACAATGGACTGTGAGGAGCTCCAAAAAGATCTCTCCAAACTGGGGGACTGGGCGACAAAATGGCAAATCCAGTTCAATGTAAGCAAGTGTAAAGTGATGCACATTGGGGCAAAAAACACCAACTTCACATATACACTGATGGGATCTGAGCTGTCAGTGACTGACCAAGAGAGAGATCTTGGGGTTGTGGTGGACAGCTCATTGAAAGTGTCATCTCAGTGCGGCAGCTGTGAAAAAAGCTAATTCCATGCTAGGAATCAATAGGAGGGGGGTTGAAAATAAAAAAGCTAATATTATAATGCCCTTATACAAATCTATGGTGCGGCCACATCAGGAGCACTGCATACAGCTTTGGTCACTGTATCTTAAGAAGAATATTATAGAGCTGGAAAAGGTGCAGAAGAGGGCAACAAAAATGATTAGGGCCTTGGAGCACCTTCCATATGAGGCTAGGCTATAGCATCTGGGGCTCTTTACCTTGGAAAAGAGGCGACTAAGGGGAGACATGATCAACGTGTATAAAATTATGCATGGAGTGGAGAGGGTAGACAGAATTTCCCCCTCCTCTCTCATAACACTAGAAGCAGGGGTCACCCCATGAAACTGAAGGTTGGGAAACGTAGGACCGACAAGCGGAAGTACTTTTTCACACAGAGCATAATTAATCTATGGAATTCCTTGCCATGGGATGTGGTGATGGCCACCAGCTTGGATGGCTTTAAAAGGGGCTTAGACAGATTCATGGAGGACAGGTTCATCAATGGCTACTAGTCTGATGGCTGTGGGCCATCTCTAGCCTCAGAGGCACAATGCCCCTCAATACCAGTTGCAGGGGAGCAACAGCAGGAGAGGGGGCCTGCACATAACTCTTGCCTGTGGGCTCCCCAGGGGCATCTGGTGGGCCACTGTGTGAAACAGTATGCTGGACTAGATGGGCCTTGTGCCTGATCCAGCAGGGCTGTTCTTATGACTATTCCCAAAACATGAACATTGCAAGTGAATATACCATAGCGGCAAGCAGTTGGACTTTCTCAACAGATTATACTGAGGAATGGGATGAAGAGGGTTGCCAACTGACTGCAAAAAATATGGCCCAACTGGGTTTTGGCCTTCTGGGCCAATTGCCAGACGTTTCCCCAATGAAAGCCAAAATCTGGAGTAACTGGTGTAGAATCCAAGAGAAAGAGTTGTGGTATGCAAGGACAAGGCAGTACAGTGGAATCAGAAACATTAATAGTGTAATAAAATGGATATTATGTACACAGAGACATGTGCAGACTGCTTTTTAGTGCTCTTGCTTCTGGCTGTTTGTTAGCCCCACTTCTCCAGGATTGGAATTCAAATAACAAAAACCCCATTCAAAAGCAGGCCTGGATCAAGGAATGTATTACCAAAAAACACCACAACTGACAGGAATTTATTTATTTATTTATTTTTAGTAAAATGAGCATATTGAGCTTAGCTTCAGATCCCTACTTTACATGTCACATACTAAGAGAGTGTGTGTGTGTTTCAAATGTTGCTTCCCCCCACCACACACACACACACCTGTTGGGCTAACGCAGGAAGAATAGCTGGAGACAGAGCAATGTGGCAAGTCAACAGAGAATTGCTCTCCCTCTTCTCTGCCCAGCTCCTTCACTCAACACTATAATGCAAGCACAGGCTCATTATCAGCCACAGTAGAAACAGAAAGCTTCTACAATTGGATGCCTCCACAGGTCTACCAGACTTTGCCCCAAGCCCGATTATGCCCTGAGATGTCACTGGAATTGGTTTTTCCTGGCCCAGAAAGACAAATCAGAGCAGGTTATAATGCTTGCCTCATATATGTGGCGGGCATTACAGCCCTGAGAATTCTTCCACTCAGAATACAAATAGGTTTCTGTACATATGCAGAGAATGCTTGATCACACAAATTCTAGGGCTACATAGCTGCTTTTCTTGCGGGGGGGGGGAGGGATTTGTTTAGCTCTGTGCAATAAAACTAAACACATCCTCTCCCCCAGAGATGAGACAAATCTTCTTCTTTTTCCCCCTGGAAGTTCCCAGAAGTCTCATTTCCGCTGTCATTTTTGAGAAGGTAAGAAACGGCAGGAATCCTGTCTGGGCAGTAGGAGAGGGATCCCACTGTGCCGTACCATCTCTCCATTGCAGTGCAAATGACAGAAGACTTGCTCCTCTCCTAAGACCTCTGCCTGCATGCCAAGAAAGGATCTGAGGGAAGTGAGGGGATTGGTGGCAACCACAAATGATGACTAGCTAGTGAACTAAGCATACATTTGTGGACCCCTGCTTACAATGCATGTGATGATAGACACTGGCAAAATAACAACTCATACAGAAAAACCCATTCCAAATAATAGTTCACATGTGGCGACTTTCTTTTCTCTCTGAAGGCCAGTTCAGAAATTTCTCAACCGAGGTACAGGCCATGTGAAAGCCCCAGCTCATGTGCCCCAACTCAACATATATGACTTAAATAGGGAAGCTAGCCTTGATATTACAATTGCAGTTCAAATTCACACATCAAAAGGCAGGAAAAGCTAACTTTTATCACTGGAAATTGAATCATTTGTTGTCAAAGATTGAGAAAGACGCCAGAACACTTGGTAATTTATGTGCACTGATGCTTGCACTCCTTAAAAGTTGTTTGAATTAAACATTGGCAAGCAAGGAAAAATCAATACAGTTGTTTAAATGGTTTCAAAGGGATCCTTGTGATGACTGAATATTACTCTTCATATATATGTGTGTGTGTGTGTGTCTCTGTGTGTGTATTCTGTTTTCAGTGCATGACTAGTATTTTGTATCAGGGTAAGAGATAGGCCATCACCACTTTGTATTCTTTTTTCAATTTCCATTTTCTTTATTAATTGGTGATGACCCTAAAATTCCTCACATTCCAGACAGGCAATTTTATACACTGTTCCTTTAATTTGGCAACTGCCCTCTTCCTTCTCACAAATCAAACAATCCCTCCCCCCAACACATTTACTAGCATAAAGCCTAGACTTTACCACGTGCTGCTTCAGATTCATGGGTCATACAGATTCATACAGACCACACTAGCCTCCAGGCCACATTTCCTTAAGATCTTTTGTGTTTGCCAGGTGAATCTGCCTGTCACATAAAGAACTCTGAGTATAGGTAACTCTTTCTCAAATTTTATATTCTTAGATTGATTCTTAGAATCAACTTGTAAGTAGTGCAAGAAGAATCAACTTCATGGTGTAAGTGGCTTACATACAGTGCAGTGCCCCACCTATGGAAGAGCGTGGCACATGCTGCCTCAGTGCATTCCTAAAACCACATCCTCACCTCTACCAAGTTCACGGAGACTCAGTGGCACCTAAAAATTGCACCATTACAGCATCTATGAGGATAATGGGAGACCCATCACTGCAGTGTTGATGCAGTTCTTAGGAGCCACAAAGGTTGTGCAAACTCAGGAGAAGCAAGGACATGATTGGGGATGCACTGAGCTAGCATGCGTCATGCTCTTCCATAGGTGGAGTGCCAGTATGAAGTTTCAAATCTCCCTTACCCAATTCAAGACAAATATACACAATGAAATTAATATAGTTCATAATGCAAATGAGTGTGCAGTTTAAAAAGATTAGGGGACCATTGGTATGTGGGTTACAAGTGGTTGAAAATAATCTAATGATGAAATTGGACAGTGGCTGAAATTCTAATGTTGCATACAGTATATGCAACAAAGGAAGCACATGTGCAACTTCTGCATTCCAGAGTAAAAGAGAATGGGTGCTCTCATAGGGAAGCAATTTTTGGCAATCACCCTCTCCCTCTGGTTTCATGAGGTTTCATGACCCTCAGGGGCATATTTTCAGCAGGCACAGTGGACTTCAAAAGAAAAGGGAGATAGGATAAAATTTCTCCTTCCCCTTAGCTGACCACTTTGTTAGTCTTGATGTCAGCCAGTATTTTTGTTCATGTATTATGTCTTGCTCTCATTGCATCCTGAGTCATTGTTGATGTTTATTGTAGTTTATGTTCTGCTGCCATAGGCATTGTTGTGTTAACTGAGTAAACACTTCATCAGTCTACATCACACCTGATATTTCATGATATTGCATTATGATCTCAACCACCTTGAGATTGTTTTACTGAGAAGCAGTATAAAAATCTAACAGTAAACGCATTTTGTGAGATTACCAAATTGGTTGGTGTAAAGGGTTAGATACTGTGAGAAGACAGATGGTGTGGCACAGTGGATTAAAAAGTATCAGGAGTGGCCCACACTAGAATATATAACACTTTTAAATAAAATTGTGATGTTAAGTCATAATGCCTGTTGCGAACATCACAGCCAGGTGCTAAAAGTGGCTTTGGATGTGTGCTGAATACATCCAATATATGGTTATTTCTAACTTCTAGAGCTTTTCTGCATTACAAACTTGTGAATGAAATGAACTAGCACTGTCAGCCTGAAATAGAGGTGACCATATATCTGTCTGGCTGCGCCAGTTCATCACATCTAAAGCTGCCCTGAGCAAGGAGATAATAAACATTAAAGCAAAGCTAAGTATCATATGCATGCCAATGGCTCTGGAGTTCTCCCACAGTCTCATACAGGTTAAATAGGAGAGGCAAAACACAGTTCTGTGGTCACAGAGCTGATAAAATGAAGATAAGCTATCCCTCATTAATATCCTGTGACACGTCTGTGTTAGAAATGAACGGAACTGAACCTCTCCATCAGATCTACTGGTGCTTTGTGACCAATGGTAGCGAAGAGTGATTAATGAAAACTGGTGGTATGGCCAATTCACATATTACTTCCTTTGTGTGGTCATACAAAAATATATGCCGGGCTACAGCACATATTGAATTGTTGGGTTTACCAGTGTGTGACCCAGTACTGAGTGGTGTAGAAAAAGCTTCTCTACATGCTGAGAGACAATTAATTAACATTATGTTTGAACTGCATAGAAACCAGAATCTATGGCACAGGTCTGATAAGGCCTGGGTGGCTATAGGCAACCATTAAACTATCATGGTGGCCATAGTTTACTGCATGGGTTGTAAACTTTGCATGTGCTTATGGACCTATGGTCCCAGAGTACGCTCTAAAGCATTTGATGTAGCAATCTTGAGCTACGCACGTTTGAGTCTGGTCAGTAACTGGATCGGAAACCACCTCAACACCTTATGTAAAGGTAAAGTGTGCCGTCGAGTTGGTGTCAACTCCTGGTGACCACAGAGCCCTGTGGTTGTATTTGGTAGAATACAGGAGGAGTTTACCACTGACCTAATTTCCACAAAAGAATGTTATGTGGAGAAATTTCTTCAAAGTGAAATTTTTTTTCTGAATTACAGATTTTTCAGGGTTCCACAAAAGATAAATTTGAAATTCTCTCCAAATTCCAGATATTCCTCTGAAGGAATTTTCTCCACATTTGGTCATTGCTGCATCCAGTTGTGTGAAGGAGAAATTGTTGTCATATCCCTGCTTCCTTGGGTTACTTTATGTTTGGTTGCAAAGGGTTTGTTAAAAATATTCCTACCACCAGCAGATCAGCTTCCTGTAATTCTTTATGTACACCACAGAAAATTTACAAGCTATGATCACATTATAGCTAGTTGTCAGTATCAAATGAAAGGCTATCTACTAAACTATGACTTATTGATATAGCCAAGGGTATAGTATTGAAGTCACATGTTCTGTTTGTTTTAGGTCTTTAGACATAAAGGGGACAGTTGATTTGAGTCCAGAAATCTCAGTAATGTACTAAAGCTACCTGTATTTATATATAAAATCTACCATGATAGGTTGCATTTTCTTCAAACAATGCAACTTTACCTCTGATCAAAATCCTCCTAATTTACAAATGTTTACTTGAAAATACCATTGGTGAAAATAAACTTTAATAACTGGATTGTCTTATGTGTGACATTTGCTTTTATGAGCCATGCGGTTATCAGAAGCTAATCCTGTCGAGAAACTAATCAAGGAAGGTGTTACACAGATGCAAAACATATGATTAAAGTGGGGGAAAGGAAAAGAATGGAATATTATAATGAAATTGCCACTGAATGGGGAAGTGAGGGCTTCAAGCTCAGTTTAATTAGGCCACTGAGAGGAATCCCCTAAGACTGACAAGCACTGAACAGCTAATAATCAGTTTGTTCTTTACTGATTACCAGCTAATCATGCCCCAAACACAGTCCTAGTTCAACTCTTGCATTATGAATACATTTTCATGTATTTCTTTTAAACTCTTCAGTTTTATGGGCACACAAGTTCTAATCAGTGAACAGTGAGAACTTCAACAACCAGTATCTTGAAAAAGCCACCTATTGTATTGGGAGCAAATATTTACATCTCACTCTGTGTCACATAGGTAAACACTGGCTGAAGTAGCATGGAATGATGGAGAAAGTATGACCCTGATACAGCAGATTTTGCTAAAGAAATGTTGGCACTTTGTTTTTGCTTTCAAACACAGTTGACTACAGTGATGCTTTGGTGTGGAACTCAAGCTTGTGTGATACTTTCCATATATATCTTTTGCTATTCACATCTTGCACCAAATAGCTTTATTAAACATAACCATGTTTCAAACTGGAACTCAGTTAAAACAATGACTTTATAGCCAAGAAGACAGTCCCTTGGTTTGCCTATGGGTGTCAGGGATCATCCATAAAATATGTTATGGACGAATGGAGGAGTGAAACACAATAGCTGTGATGAAAGGGGAACTGGGTATTCGGTTAAAAGATAGCACAGTGTGGCAACACAATGAGTGAGGGTTTTTTTAATGATTATAAGTGATTTTTAATGATTAAAAATCTTTAATATTTTGACATTTATGAGCAGTCCCTAAAGCTATCATCCTAAACAGAAATGCTTGCTGCAAAGCCGACTGGAGTGTGTCAAAAGTGAAGTGCATTTTTGTTACCAACAGAATTAAATGGAAAATACTAACTATTCTATCTATCTATCTATCTGTCTATCTATCTATCTATCTATCTTTCTGAAACTATTTGTTTCTGTGAATGTTTACTCTGAAGTATCACTGCATTTGATGAGCTTCACTCCTAAATAAATTCATGAGATTGCATCTTTATTCTAAAAAATTAGAACCTTTCTTTGCTTACTACTATTTAAGTGTTGGTTTCATACATGATCAAAAAAGGAGGGCATATTGAGGGGAAAGCATTACAAATTTTGGCACAAGGGAATCTATTGCGGTTATTGTCATAATTCATAAACAAATAGTGCCACAAGTAAAATGTACTTCCCCAAAGATGCTCAAATGTCTGAAGTCATTATCTACTAGAGGAGTAGCGTTATACTGAGAAGTAAAAGCTAATGGAATGGAGCCCTTCTTGATTTACATCAAACTGAGACAGGTCATTGGAATCACCAGCTACATTACAGAGCACAGTACACAGGTGATCAAAACAGAACCATCAATCCAGGAAAACAGGACACTTAAAAGGGGCACAGTGTCTATCAGGAACTGCATGCATGGTGCCTTGTACTCTAACAGTCAAGTCACCATGTTCCAACAGTGACTGCCTGTGAACAGCTCTGCTGTCGGAAGGATTATTTTCTGCTAAATAAAATTGACATGCAGAAGCAAGGGATCCTAACGAGTGACACACCAAAGCTATGAAAGTCAATGACACACGGAGCACTTATACTTGATAAGAACCATTTAGTGTCTGCCACTTCAAAGGCAGATTCCCTTGAGATGTCTGTAATTCTACCTGGCTCCTCAAACCCAGTGCTCAGTGCTACTAGTCTGTAGAGATGAAAGCAAAAGGACATAAGAAGTACAGTGACAAATAGTTACAGGAATAACTAGATACATATTCTTCTGTAGGATCTGAAATAAAACCGGAGGATGGAGAAAACTGCTTGTGAAGCTCTTCAGCTCCAGGCATTGCTGTGATTCCCCGGTATGCCTTGGCTGTGCAAAGGGCTGTGCAAAGCAATAGAGCCAGTTATAGAGTCACCCTTGATGCTGCCGGCTCTAAAAAAACAGACCCAAGCTGCAACAGAGCTGGGCTGTTCCACTCCTACTAACCATCACACAATTGCATATTGAGACCATATTTCTGTTGGTTCCAATGAAAGCAGCAGCACAACATGTGATTGCACGGTAGGAGCGGAATAACCCAACTCTGCAGCATGGGCATGTTTTTTCCAAGCCTCACAGCAGCGCGACTGGCTTTGTAATCACCTCTGCTAGCTGGATAACATGTCAGCCCCTGATTCTACAAAATTTTACTAGAGGATTTAAAATCTCTATTCTTTATTTTATTTTATTTTATTCATTCATTCATTCATTCATTCATTCATTCATTCAATTTCTATACCGCCCTTCCAAAAATGGCTCAGGGCAGTTTACCCAGAGAAATAACAAACAAATAAGATGGCTCCCTGTCCTCAAAGGGCTCACGATCTAAAAAGAAACATAGCACAGAAACCAACAATAGTCACTGGAGGTACTGTGCTGGGGACGAATAGGGCCAGTTACTCTCCCCCTGCTAAATAAAGAGAATCAGCATGTCAAAAGGTGCCTCTTTGCCAAGTTAGCAGGGGTAATATGCATAATAACCTCCCTCTAGAATCCTCGGACGATGGGATAGTCCCACAACATAGGCATTAAGTTGCCGTGAGGATGATTGAATCTCCAGCAATTACTCTTTGAGGCCATTTTAATTTTGCACATTATATCATGGCAGTAGTTCAGGCAGGCTTTCATATTAGGTTCAACAAATACCATATTACTTACAGGTTTTCTATCTGTCTAATAAATATCCCATTATTACTAGGAAAACAGGACTCATGCTATTATCACCATTACATACTAAACTCGTTCACACAACCATATGGGCTGGTGGGCAGGGAGGGCCAGCAGGGAGGCATCCCCGCATACAATCTCCCTCCCCAGTTCACTTTGCCACTCGCCGTGGCACACGAGCGCCACCGCAGCAAGTGGCAGAGCATGGAGCCGGAGGAGGAAGTCCTCCGGCATCCCTCAAAGCACAGTACCAGAAGCACTGGGATCCTCCCTCATCTGGGTACTCCTCCCTCAGGGATTGAGGGGTGCTCCCTCTGCTAAGCGCTCTTGCTGCCCATCTTGGCAAAAGGGATCATTCCTCATCTGGGTGATCTTTGCCACCTGTCTTTGTGTGTGCGTGGGCTGCAAGCAGCCCAAGCATACACATGACCCCAGCACTGGGGTTAAGGGTGCACTCGCACTCTTAACCCTGGCTAAAGGCTGGGATAAAAAGTGGGGTTAGGCTGGGCAGGAGCACCGGGATCAGGAGTTTTTTCCAAGCCTGGGCTGCCCTAACCTGGGTTAGGCTGCTCATGAGAATCGCCCCATAGAATTGGTTTTCGACGTAGTTTAGAAATAAGTGGATGAGCCATGTCCCCGAGGATCATGTTTTAGAATCCGGTGTCCATATTGTGGGTAAAAGCCTGGGAATAAGTAATTAGTGATGTTGCTGAAGTTTGTAATTACTGGTTTGGCATACACATTTGTCTAGTTTATAATCTCACATGCATTATGAACCAAGCATTGTTTCTCTTCCCACTTCCCACTCCCGAAATTCTTCTCTGGCTAGGAATGTAAAACAAAATTCTTTATATAAATGGACAGTCAGCTGACTGACCTGGCTACCATGTAGGAGCATAAACAGTAGTGTTTTATTGTTAACTACTTTCTCTTTATTCCAGCCAGGCAAGTAAGAATCCAGGGACAATAAGTCCCAACAGACTAAGCAACCCCACCCAAAAGAGCAATTCCTTGCCACTGCTTAAAGTAGCACACCCAAAGCCCTTTAGCCTATATGTTTATAGCCCATACTTACCTGCTGACTTACCTCCTTAGCTCCCACGACCCTTAATAAAGATACTGGCATAGCTGCCTTCCCATGTCCCTAAAAATTCCCCTCTTAGGAGACCCCTTGCCTTTTGCTTAATTTTGTTGAAAATTCCTGTAACTGACCTAAACACTCAGTCACTAGTGTGTTGGATTGCTGTAGGATTGAGATATGATATTGTTGTTGGACATTCTGCCCAATACTATCTTGGGATCTCCCAGCCAGGCACCTACCTAGGTGCTCACCCCTGAATGGGGCACATGCAGTGCTCAAGGCAGCTTGGGCCTTGGTGCTGGCTTGTCACCCATGCTTGAACCCCTGGGTTATGGTGTTAGCCTCGGATGCTTTCCTTTTCCCTTACTGTGAAGGGGAGCCTGGATCTCAAGCCAAGATTCAGTGAGCTTTCTCATCATCCTCAGCAGATCAGAAGTATAAAGCTGCTGTTTTCTTCTCTTCCCCCATCTTCTCCAATATGCTGTTTTTTTTACTTTCATCTTCCCCAAAAGTTTGATTATGTCACCCTCCTTTCTCTCTCTCTTGGAACATCCTTCAGTCCTATTATTGCAACCAATACTCTAAAACAAGTTATTGTGTCATGCTCTTCTAAAAAAAACATATTTTTTCTTTGGAAAATATCTTCCCCCTTGACTATTTTTGCCCCTCTGGGGTACTCTAAGGTGACACTTCACTATCCAGACCTGATCCCTAGTTCTTCACACTTGCTCAGTGGCACATCTAGGTCCAAAATCAGCCCGGACCTAGAGGGCTTCGGAGGCCTCACCCCCCACTGCAAGGTCCCCCCTCCTTAATATTTTTCCAAATAAAAGATACCTTGCTCTGTTGCTGCTCCTGTCTTCTGGGGGACTGAAAATGATCTGGGGGGCCTCTCCAGAGCCCTGCCGCTGTGCTGCCACTGCCCTGTGCCTGCCGCTGACCCACACACTGATATTTCCCATCTCCAGTGCTGGGGGCTGGGGGGTGAGCCGAGTGGATCAGGCCACCCCTGTGGTGGCAGCAGCGGGAGGTCTTCTCCCTGGCCAGTGTGTGGACTTCTCCCCACACGCTGGTGCACGGGCTTGCAGTTTGAGTATGGAGAGTGTCACATGCTGTGACATCACAGCACGCAACAATCTCCATACTCAAATTGCGCAGATGCGTTGGCTGGAGAGAAGCCCACACACTGGCTGGGGAGTGGGGAGAAGCCCATGTGCAAGTCCACATGCTGCCGCCATGGGAGGATGGACTGTTTCGCATCCCTGGCAGTGAAGATGGGAAATAGCGGCGCAGCAGGGCAGCGGCGGTGCTGCATGGCCGTGGGGTTCTGGTGAGGCCCCCCAGATCATTTGGAGGCCCCCAGGAAGCAGGAGGCCATGGACCTGGCCACCAAGGTCCGTGGCTAAGTACGCCTCTGCGCTTGCTTATACCAGGTGGCTAACTGCCTGCTTTCTCAACAATTCAGAATTGGCTGCAATAAAGTAAGGATTTCCCTAGCACTTGAGTGATTCTCCCAGTTTCAAAATATACATTCCCTAAGTTCAAGCTGGTCTTCAAACCATGGACACACAACTAAGGTGCACACATGAATAACAACCCAGGTCCGAGCACATGTGTGGAAACAAGAGCTTTCTGGAGCCAAACTATGATATTTAATCTACACGGATCTCCCAGTTTTGCCCTGCATGGATAATCGGAGAAAACAAAATTATCAGAGATTCTTGATCATGTGCCATGCATTTCCAAGCAGCGCACAAAGGAATGATACATTTTTCTCAGCTCCTCTTTAATCATCCCAGTCATCTATCGACAGTTTCCTCGACTGTGGTAATGATAAAAAAGATGATAACACTAAAATTGCTGAATGTTCATTTGACATTTGGAATCCTTTCATCCCTAATTTTGGATAGCAACAGAGTTTCTTGCTAAATAAAAAGATTTTGACTACAGTGGATTCAACACAAGGTGGCAAAGAGCTTTTGATTATAATATTTCAGCAGCATGAGAATCAATGGCAAAGGCTAAAAGGAAATTCGGGTTCTCTGTGGGAGAACAATCTGCAGAACAAAGACCTTTTACTACCCAGGAGGACTTTACCAAGTTTTAGATGCTGATTTCCCTCACTTTTCTTTTCAATACTGGAACATCTTTATTAGTGCCTTTCAGGCCAGAATGTCGTGCAGGGAATTAAAAGGGCACCACAACCTGGAAAACAGCATCTATTATATAGATTGCATGCATGACAAGCCACCTAATTATAAAGTTATGCTTATTCATATATATTTAGCATCTCATAAAAGCAGCAAATGAAACACTAAAGGTGCTACATTCAAAAGAACACCATCATAGCTTCAAGATTCAAAATGTTATATTGCAATAATGTATGCCCCTAAACACATGCCTAAACCCCTTACTAAAATATAAATAATTTAAGCTCAAATTTCATTTAAACACATGCTTATATTAACCATATCCTTCCACAAGTGCTATATAGGGAAGAAATAAATCTTTTGTCCCCCACAGCTTCACCAATTAAGCATGATCAAGTTGAAGTTAAAGTCTCATTGCTTTCAATAGGGCAGATTTAAGCACATTTTTACCATTGAAATAGTAGGAAATACTTAATTTCGGCTAGATCGTACTGTATAACTTCAGTATTTTCCAGTAGAAGGCACTGATTGAAGTCTGCACAATTTTTACTTATTCTGACAATATTCATTATAAAGATTTGGTGTCAAAATTTACATACAGCCTATTTTGTGAAATATTTTGCAACAATATTCGTCCTTTGACCTTTGCAATATATTTTATCTTCATTGGTGGCTCATTCCATCTAAATCCCTATAGGTTAGAGAGGCAATAAAAGAATAAGGGATGTGGAACATATAGCCAAGCCAGCCAATCAAATAAAGGAATAATGAAAAGGTTAAAATAGTGGAGGATATTGCCATGATTTATACAACATTAAAATTTGAATTTTAGTCTTTAATTCTCCTAAGCAAAATCATAATAATAAGTGAAAAGGACACTTTTGAATAGATTCAGGTGACAGAAATTCCATATTCAATAAGAAATAGCACTCTTGATTCACCAGTAAAATTGGTTTCATTACTTTTAAGATTCTAATTTTGTAACTACTTTGACTGTAGTAGCCTGCAGTGAAACAGAAGAGCAAGCATGTTAAATATTATAGATCTTGCATTATACAGTGGAATTGGCTTTTGAATCCATTCTGTACTCTGAAACTGTGCTGAAAATCCAAGCTTTAATTGTACAAAGAGACGATATATCTCTATCATTTCCAAACATATTTTGGTTACAAAATTATCTCTCAGTAGACTTCTAAGTCAGCAAGAGTCTCACATGAAAGCTCTCCAAAATATAAATTGGGTTGTAACTCATCTCAATGAGATATAGGGCTGATTCATAGACATTCCTTCAGAGGTGTGGTTGCTGCCCAAATCTCTTCGATGTGTTTTGGAATGCATGTAGCTATGGGGACTTATTGAATCCACCTTCAACATGGGCCAGCCAGACTGCATGGTAAGTTCCCAAATTGGCTAAATGATTGATCTGTTTTTGAATAAATTTGATGTATATATATATAACAAAGGGATTGAGTAACTCATGCAGAACTCAGATACTTATTTTATTAACAAGTTTGGTTGTTTTTGTTATGGAAGGGATTAAAGGGTTCCCTGAAATAATATAGACCTCTTAAATTATTCTACCACACTATTCATTTCCAAATGACCTCTAATAAGAAAAGGATTTTGACTTGAGTAGAAGAGGATAATCTCATTACAGATATCTTTAGGAAATCTACTGATGTCAATTCCTTATTGATATACTGTATGATAGTTATCAACTAATTCATCTGCAGATCAGTTGCCATGTGGCCAATGCATTTGCTTACATACAAACTGTAGAGAAACATACAAACTGTAGAGAAACCCAGGATTTCTACACGCTATGGTTTGATGAAAATGTGGGGATCTGAAAGTGAGGTGAGTCCCCTGTCAATTAACATGGAAAGGAATGACTTCCTGCACCTTATGGAAAAGGAAGGCAGATGATCCACTTGTGGAGCTCTGCCACAGGATGTGGTGACAGCCAACAACCTGGATGGCTTTAAATGGGGTTTAGATAACTTCATGGAGGAGAGGTCTATCAATGGCTACCAGTCGGAGAGCTGTGGGCCACCTCCAGCCTCAAAGGCAGGATGCCTCTGAGTACCAGTTGCAGGGGAGTAACGGCAGGAGAGAGGGCACATCCTCAACTCCTGCCTGTGGCTTCCAGCGGCATCTGGTGGACCACTGTGCGAAACAGGATGCTGGACTAGATGGGCCTTGGGCCTGATCCAGCAGGGCTATTCTTATGTTCTTATGTAATACCAATTAAATATGAAAAAACATACATTGCAAATATAGGACGTTATTTTAAAACACTAGTAATTTTCTTTAGAAAATATTCCACAGTGTAGCGAGAGACCACTTGTTGCTTATAAGAGAGATCGAAATATTAGAAAGAAGTTGATTAATAGCAAGTTGGATGTCAGAATGTCTTTCAAACCACTGCTGACAATCAAACTTTCGGGCTGCTCACAGTGTGCCTGTGCTGTGTGGCCCATTTGTCCCAGCCCCCTTGAGAGGGAGCACGAGCCATGGGTAGGGAGCCCATTGGTTCCAAGAACTGAGGAGGCAGAGCTTAGGAGGCCAGGCAGTCTTCAGCGTCCTCCCTCCTCAATCCAGTTTTGGAAAGTGATTTGTCCTTGTCGCTCCTTTCAGTGGCGGCGGCGTTTCTGCCTTTGAAGTGGCGGTGTTGGCATTTTTTCAATGGGTTGGGCCTGGGTAATGGCAGCAGTGGCCTTGCTGATGGCTTCAAGAGCGGCAGTGGCCTGACGGCAGCAAGGACTTCGGGCTCTCAGCAGCAGCAGTTTGGGGGCTGCAGCAGAGGGCCATGTCCAGTTTCTTGGGCATTCAGCCCTGGACGGATGACCCCTGGCAAGCCAGTGGGGTACTCAAATATAAACTGAGTACCCAACTGCCTTGCAGGTGGGGGGGATTAGTGGCACCCCATGTGCCAACTAACCCCACCCCTCCAATCTGCAAGCCAGTGGGGTACTCAAATATAAACTGTGTATCCCACTGGCTTGCAGGTTGTGGGGGTAGTTGGCACAGGGGTGCCACTGATTCCTCCCTCCACCCGCAAGCCAGTGGGGTACTTAGTTTAGGAATGTTTGAGGTGTGTAATGAATCCTTATTTGAGGTGAGGTTTGAGGTGTGTAATGAATCCTTATAGGGATTCATTAGGAGGAAAAGTCATTACACACCAAAGAGTCTAAACATTCAAAAATAGTGACCGCACATTTTGCTCCATAATTCCACTTCTACAAGGGTTAAAGCTTAGCTTTTTTAAAAAAATCAAAGCTGGGGATCTGGGTTATGGCTATGGTTTTGGTTAGGGCTGCTTCAAATCTCCATTATTTCCTGTGGTGGAAATATACCAAATCACTAAAAATGAAAAAAATGTTCCTTTTAAAAATCAACGGAGTACCCCACTGCCTTGAAATTTGGGTGGTAGGCAGCACTCATGGGGCCCTACCCACCACCCCAATTTGGTGCCTCTTGGACTTTAATAGTTGGTTGAATCAATTCAAATCTGAATAGAATCAAATCCAACTCAAACTGAATGTGATCATATTCAAGTTTGAAGATTTGAGTCCAAATTGAATCTGGCTGATTCAATTCGACCTAGAATCAGATTGAAAAAATCAATGCGTGCACATTCCTACTTCCAAGTCACGCAGGGTTATGGTCTTAGTTTGGTTGTTTGTTTTGCATTGCCTAAATCACAACATTTTGTTCATGGCTAGGCATGTTCTCAGAATGGCCTGGCAGATGCCCTATCTCATGGTAGAGCATTTTGTCCCAGGAGCATCCCAAGAGCCTGATCCTATACACCATTGGCTCTGGAACTTTGGTGCTTAGAAGCACACAGAGCCATACAAGTTTCCTTGGCTCTGAACATGAAGGTGGCTTACGATAGGAAGTGCAGGGCTTTTCAGGCCTTTAGAGAGCTGGTAGGACTGGAACAGCTGTGGCCAGCACCTCCTGAGCACTGTATGCAATGTTTGATGCATATCTGGTCCTGTGGGTTGTCCACCAGTACTTTGACCAGCCACCAGTGTTTGCCTTCCATTCCAAGGCTCGGGTTTTACAGGACCATACAAGTGATTTTCGGGTTTGATGCATACTAGATGTTTGGGGGCTCATGAGCAGCTGGTGCATTCTGATCCACGGAGGCCATTTACCCCTGGGGTGCTTGGTGCTGCGGTGTTCCCTACCATTTCTGTCAGCTTCGGCTGATTCGACAGCAGTGTCCATTCCTCGGAGAGGATGACCTCAAAACAGTGGTGCATCAGCTGGTAACTTCCCGGCTTGACTACTGCAATGCGCTCTACGTGGGGCTGCCTTTGTACGGAAACTTCATTAGTTCAGAATGCGGCAGCCAGACTGGTCTCTGGGGCAACCCGGAGAGACCATATTATGCCTGTTTTGAAACAGCTACACTGGCTGCTGATATATTTCCGGGCAAAATGCTGGTTATTACCTTTAAAGCCCTGAACGGCTTAGGTCTGAGTTATCTAAGAGAGTGCCTTCTTTTACATGATCCCTACCACACATTAAGGTCATCTGAGGAGGTCCGTCTCCAGTTGCCACCAGTTCGTCTGGTGGCGACGCAGAGGCGGGCATTCTCTGTAACTGCTCCTGGGCTATGGAATGCACTCCCAGCAGAAATTCGTAATCTGAGATCATTGCTGTCCTTCAAGAGAGCCCTTAAAACGTACTTATTTGGCCTGGTCTTCCAGAGTTTTAAATGATTAATTGTTTTAAACTGTTTTAAATTGTTGCCCTGATTTTCAGGGCTTTTAGCTGTTTTATTTGTTTTATTGTGTTTTAATAGTTTGATTTTAATTGTTAATTTATTTTTAATTGTTTTTATCATGTTGTGAACTGCCCTGAGCCATATCAGAAGGGCAGTATATAAATCTAATAAATAAATAAAATAATAAATAAATTTGCCTCTCCTCTTATGAGGTAGCTATTTTTCATGCTGCCATGGTTGTAGCTTTCTTCAGTGCCTTCAGGGCATCGGAGCGATTTCCCAGGAGATGGAGGGGCCCTACATCCTGGGTAGTTGAATGGGGGAAGTTAAGATCTGCTGCAGGAGTCAGCCTCCATTATGCTGAGATTTTCAAAAACTGACCAGAAGGGGAGGGGTCAGACATTCACCCTGTTCAGGGCCAGACAATCAGCTTTGTGCCCTGTGGGTGCTCTCGAGTGTTATGAGTCCTTCCAGGGGCTGTGGGAGGGATGCTTGTTTGTCCATCATGATGGGTGGCCACTCACTCAATTCCAGTTTGGGGCGGTTGTCCAGAAAGCATTGGTTTCCTCAAGTATGTCCACAGACCTCCTGTCTTTGCATTCAGTCTGTATAGGTGCAGCATTCACAATTGTTCAGCCTCTGACATTCAGTGGATTGGCTGATGCCATTCAGGCATTTACAGGTGTCATATGCGTTAGCATTCTGGCGTTCAGTTACTTGTTTTTTCCCTTCTCTTTTGACAGGTCAATGGGTGCCAGAAAGGCAAGTCAGAGTGCTGATTCTCGGGCATTCTATTTTTTTCTGGGCCTACAAGAGGGTGCAAGCAGCTGGCTTGGGAACGCAGCTTGGCCTTGGGTGATGGGCATTGATCTTGTGGATGCATAGATGGGGTATGTTGCTTACCCAGCTTTTGCTTGTCCTCAGGGAATACTTGGAGGCCAACCTGCCTCCCACTATCCTGCTTCTGCACCTGGAGAAAATGTTTTGGTAGCTCAGACAGGGCTTGCCGTTAGCCACTGGTCATCCAGGGATCTTGGGTTGGTCCAACGATGGCTTCCTGCATCATCCTAATTTGGTCTGACTTGCTGCTGCACAAGGTGTGGAGGAGCACCCTTAAGCCTGGCTGGGTCAATTGGGCGTACAGGAAAGTTTAGCATGATCTGGCCAGGTTTGTTTCCCTACAGGGTGGGGGGATGCTTCCCCATCCTGATATAATTTTTTCTGTGTTTGAACTTTTTAGGGGGGATGGGGTTCACCTTTCCCCTAAGGGTTCTGACATCTTTTTAGAAGATTTGCAGAGGGGATTGGCTGTGGTCTTGCTTGGTTGGTGGGAGGGGTCAAGATAGGCCAATCCCTTGCTGTGGCAGGTTCAGTGTGGTTTGCATTATAGGGTAAGGTTGGTGAGCAGCTTCAGGTATATTTCATGAAAGAAGAGCTCTGGTCAGTCTCTAGAGACTTTGTGGCTCAGGGAGCTCTGACTTGACTCACTCTTCTTTGTCAAGCATTACCTCTTTGAAAGGCTTTGTGGCTTCGGTGTGTGTGTGTGTGTGTGTGTGTGTGTGTGTGTGTGTGTGTGTGAAAGAGAGAGAGAGAGAGAGAGTTTCTGGACTTAAAGTTAGAGGCCTTAAAGTCAGAGGCCTGACCTTAAGGTGGCTAAGATGGGCAGCTTCCGCCATAGGGCTTGGGGGTTGCTTGGAGCCAAGGTGTGTCACCCATGATGTTTTAGGTGAGGCTTGCAACTCTGGTGACATGACTCTAGCTTCCACACTGTAGGGGATTGGAGAGCCTATCACCTTCCACTTTTTAAATTTCCAATAAATTGTGGCCCCTTAGTACCATACAGTGTGTCCCGTGGCTTCCTTGGTGTGGGTGTGATGGGTATGATCCCTACAGTCAGTGTAGTGTACGTGTTAAATGGTCCCTTGTGAAACATTTCTGTGAATTAAACCATACAAAGAAAATCTTAGATTTCATTGCTCTTAAAGGGAATATAAGAATGACACAATTCACATCTAGTGAAGTTGTCGAGGGTTGTGAGGGGGCTAGTATCTGCCCCTTCCCCCTTGAATTTGAAATTGGAACCATCAGTACTCACTGTGATGTCTTCAATGACCTTTTGCGGATAAAATCTTTCATATTTGGGCTGAACAGGATTCCAAGTTACTGCAGAGTCTACTGTGGAGGTTTCAGAAACTCCTCTTATAGGATTAGATTGGGTCACCTTCAGCTTGGTACTCCTGAGGATGTGGACAAACTGATTCCTACAACCTGTTCTCTTGACCCTTGCCCAATTTGACTCATTTCATCTGGTAATCATCGTATCAGAGAGGGTCTGGTAAATATTATAAATGCTTCTCTGAGAGAAGGCATGTTGCAGAGAAATTACTTATCCTCTATAAGTAATTGTGCAGGAAGCAACTCTAACTGAGAAACAAGAGTTTGCTATTTTATTAATTAATTAATTATTTATTTTATTCATTACTAACTGAAACATAGGCTAAGCAAACAGTAAAGAGACTAACAGTCTTTTATGCAGTGAGAGGGAGAAGCTCTCTGTTTGAATTCTGAACAAGTGGAGGAGACAAACACAGTGACTCCACCCACAAGCCAATCAGTCTCCATATAAAGACAGTGTCCATGACAAAATCCCAACAGGGCAGGATACTTGCTTGTCTTAAGGAGGCAATTAGACCACTGTTGAAGAAAATTGCATTGGATCCCTCAGAATTTACTAACTACAGACCCGTTTCCAATCTTCCATGGTTGTGCAAGGTGATTGAGTGCATGCCCCCCCGCCCGCTCCAGTCAGTTTTAGATGATACAAATTGTCTAGATCCATTTCAAACCAACTTTCAAGTGAGCAATGGGGTTGAGACTGCGTTGGTCAGCCTGATGGATGATCTCCAATTGACTTATCAACAGAGGGAGTGTGACTCTGCTGATCCTTTTGGATCTCTCAGCAGCTTTCGATATCGTTGACCATGGTATCCTTCTGGGTCACCTGAGGGAGGTGGGACTAGGTGGCACTGTTTTACAGTGGTTCCATACCTACCTCTCTGGTAGTTCCAGATGGTGTCACTTGGAGACTGCTGCTAAGCAAAGCGAGAACTAAAGTATGTTGTTCCAGAAAGCTCCATAGTGTCTTCAATGCTCTTTAACATCTACATGAAACTCCTGGGAAAGATCATCAGAAGGTTTGGTTCAGGGTATTATCAATATGCTAATGACATTCCGATATTTTTCTCCATATGAACCTCATCAGGAAATGACATATCTTCCCTAAATGCCTGCCTGGAGGTGATATTGGGAGAATGAGGGATAACAAACTGAAGTTAAATCCAAATAAGACTGAGGTACTGACTGTGTGGGGTCGGACAATTCGGATTTTCGGTGATTCGGTTCGGGACCTGAACCGAATCACCCCTGTTCTGTTTTGTGCCCGAATATGGGTCACCCAAATCACCCTTGATTCGTTTCGGATTCGGATTTAATCCAAATCCGAATCGATTTGGGGGGAAAGGGGCCCAGAGGCAAAATTTTGGGGTGGGATGGTAGTGCCCAATGGGTGGAAGCTACCACCCCAATTTCAAGGGGTTTGGGCAAAGGGCTGATTTTTGGGGATTTTTTGAAGTTTTGGTGACTTTGGGGCAGTTCGGGGGCATAACATGGGATCTGGGCAAAAAGAGTGGGGTGGGGTGGTAGTGCCTAATGGGTGCAGGCTACCACCCCAATTTCAGGGGGATAGGGCAAAGGGCTGATTTTGGGGGAATTTCTGAAGTTTCCATGTCTTTGGGGCAGATTGGGGCAGAAAGTGGGGCCTGGGGCATAATAGTGGGGTGGGGTGGTAGTGCCTAATGGGTGGAGGCTACCACCCCAATGTCAGGGGGATTGGACAGAGGGCTGATTTTTTGGGGAATTTTTGAAGTTTTGGTGTCTTTGGGGCAGATTGGGGGCAGAAAGTGGATCTGCCCCAAAAGAGTGGGGTGGGCTGGTAGATAGTGTCTAATGGGTGGAGGCTACCACCCGTCCCCAATTTCAGAGTGATTGGGCAGAGGGCTGGATTTTGGTGAATTTCTGAGGTTTTTCTTCATAAGGTGCAGTGTGCTAGATTGATATTCATAGTAAATGAAAAAGTGAAAGTGGGGTCATGAGAGTTCTTTAATTGAAAAAAATCTCATTTGCTATCATTGAATGAGAATTCACACCTCAGAAAATAAGGGAACATCCCTTCAGAAAAACTTCTGAGGTGTGAATTCTCATTCAATGATAGCAAATGAGATTTTTTTTCAATTAAAGAACTCTCATGACCCCACTTTCACTTTTTCACACTCTCATTTACTATGAATATCAATCTAGCAATCTGAAATTGGGGGCAGGTGGTAGCCTCCACCCATTAGACACTATCTACCAGCCCACCCCACTCTTTTGGGGCAGATCCACTTTCTGCCCCCAAACTGCCCCAAAGACACAAAAACTTCAAAAATTCCCAAAAAATCAGCCCTTTGTCCAATCCCCCTTAAATTGGGGTGGTAGCCTCCACCCATTAGGCACTACCACCCCACCCCACTATTATGCCCCAGGCCCCACTTTCTGCCCCAATCTGCCCCAAAGACATGGAAACTTCAGAAATTCCCCAAAAATCAGCCCTTTGCCCTATCCCCCTGAAATTGGGGTGGTAGGCTGCACCCATTAGGCACTACCACCCCACCCCACTCTTTTTGCCCAAATCCCATTCTATGCCCCCAAACTGCCCCAAAGTCACTAAAACTTCAAAAAATCCCCCAAAATCGGTCATGAGCCGAATCACCCGAATTTTTCAGCCCCGAAATTCGGGAGATTCAGCTCGGCCCCGAAAAATATCGGGGGACATCGAGGGTGATTCGGTTCAGCCCCAAATCACCTGAAATTGCTCATTTCAGGCACAGATCGATCTGTGCCCGAAATTTTTAGCACATCCCTATTTAGATCTGCCTGTTCTGGATAGGGTTACACTCCCCTTTGAAAGATCAGGTATTTAGCTTGGGAGTACTCCTGTTTCCCAAACTCTCTCTGGTTTATCAGGTTGAGGCAGTGGCCAGGAATGCTTTTCATCAGCTTCAGCTGATACATCTGCTATGACCATTTCTGGTGTTAAATGACCTTAAAACAGTGGGGTGTGTGCTGGTAACCTCCGAGCTTGACTACTGTAATGCACTCTATGTGGGGGACTGCCTTTGTACTTGGTCTGGAAACTAAAATTGGTATAGGATGCGGCAGCCAGTCTGATCTCTGCAACAATCTGAGGGGACTGTATAATACCAATTTTAAAAGAATTGCGCTGGCTGCCAATATGTTTTAAAAGCAAAATAGAAAAGTGCTGGTTATTACCTATAAAGCCCTCAATGGCTTGGGTCCAGGGTACTTAAGAGAACGCCTTCTGTGTCACGAATCCTGTCACCTATTAAGCTCATCTGGAGAGGTCCAGGTATAGTTGCCAGTGGCTCATTTGGTGGCAGCTCTGGGCCTTGTCTGTGGCTGCCCTGGGCCTTTGGAAAATGCTCCCTGTCATAATAACAGCATCTCCATCTCTGTTTGCTTTTAGGAAGACCCTCAAGACACACCTGTACTATCAGGCTTTTAACTGAAATTAATTTTAAACGGTTTAATTTTATTTATCTCATGAAATTGTTTTAACATTTTTATTCTGTGAAATTGTTTTAATTGTTTCACTCTGTTTTATATTTGTTGTTTTAAATTGTTTACATCACCTAGAGATACACATGTCAGACAGTATGAAAATATGATAAATAAATAATAATTGTTTTGGATCAATATACAGTATTGGTGTATCACACTGGTGACACTGGTGGCCCCTCCATAAGTCAGGGTGAGGTGGTCACCTCAGACACAGGTGTGTTGGAGAAACAGAGAGGAAACAAGTACCAGGCTCCCAACACCATTGGTGCTACCTTGCTGTCCATTCTTCTATGCTTTCCCATCCTGCTGGTCCACATTGTTCATTCTGCCCTCCTCGTCCCACTCTGTCATGCTCTGCCTGCCCTGAGGCCCTGCACATTGCTGCCCCTTGTGGCAAGCTGCTATATTGCAGTAGACTTTCAGGCTTCTGAAGCCCTGACAGGGTCCACCTTTTGTAATTATTCATTGGCCCTTCCCTCTAGCAGGGAGTATAAAAGGTTTCCTGCTTGATGCTTGCTACCCTTGCCTCAGTATCAAGGTTTTCCTTTTGCTGGTGTGTCTGTTTTGCTGTTGCTCCTTTTTGCTTGGTTTGACCCATGGCTTGTCTCAGATTCCTGATTACCTGCTAGGCTCGCTGGCTCCTGATTGTCTACCCAGCTTGACCCTTGGCTTGTTCCTTACTCTCAGCTCCTGATTTTGGAGCCGAAGTTCCATTTGGACACATCTGTTCACTCTCCGCCCCTGAACTCAAGGACTTCCAGGATTATCTCCATGATAACCCAGAAAGGGGATTTATTTGGCTGACGACATCCCCGGCAGGAAGCCTCTTATTTCCTGCTAGCGGAAAGAGCCAATGAATTATTCCAAAAGGCGAGGACAGTTAGGGCTTCAGAAACCTGAGAGTCTGCTGCAATACAGCAGACTGCCACAGGGGGTAGCAACGTGCAGGGCCTCAGGGCAGGCAGAGCATGATACATTGGGGTATACCTTTTCTTTCCCCCTCCCAAACTTGAGTTAGGAACATCTCTACCTCCCCTGCCTGTTTTGGTGTCATAGTCTGAGAGTGCTTGCATGTTGCCAGCACCGCTTCAACTGTGTGGACTGAGAATGCTGAGCACACCCTCAGATGGTGAGGCGGGGGCAGGGGGAGGTGCTCTTATTGTCATTCACCTCAGGTAGCAAAAAAGAATTGGGCTGTCTGATGTATCCTATTTGTGAAATGAGAAAATAGACCAGAGCGGGGATTCTCAACATTGGGTCCCCAGATGTTATCGGGCTTCAGTTCCCATAATCCACAGCCCCAGTGGCCTTTGGTTGGGGATTATGGGATTTGAAGTCCCAAAACTTCTGGGGACCCAACGTTGAGAATCCCTGGGCCAGAGAACCACAATGTAGAGCAGGGGCGTAGGAAGGTTGGAGTGGGCCCAGAGACAATATTTTAAAATGCCCTCCCCACTGAAGCTCAACTCATGAAGTAAAGAAATCTTAAATGAGGCTGAATAGTGGTAACAAAAAGCATAGTAAAATGTATATATAACCTATGTGCCACAATAGAACATCATTCTAAATTATTTTTAAAAATGTGGATGATGCAAGTCATTTAATGGTACTAGAGAAAGACATGCTGTTCTGGTAGCTCCAGGTCTTAATACTCACATCGGTTTTAGAGGATGAATACAACTGAAGGAAGCCCGGGCAGGTGTGCGGCTGGGGTCAGTCATGTGACTTGCTTCTGGGGGGCCCCCAAGGCAGTGGGCCCCCAGACAACTGTCTCCCCTTGCCCTATTATAGTTACGCCCCTGATGTAGAGTTTCACTGAAGTTAGTTTTTGGATCATCTTGCTTGACTGTCATAGTTAAAAGTTCATAATGTAGGATTTATAAGGAATTGTGTCATTCTTCTGATATGGAATAAAAGAGTTAAAATCCTGGTGCAAGTCAGTTTATGCTGAGTCTAGTAGCTCCGAAATCTTTCTGTGAAAATGTTCTGGTAAAGCTCTCAATTTAGATCCCATCATGAGGGCACTTGACTTTGCATGAGCTTTCCTTAGACCCTGAGAAAAATGCATTAGGTTATTGTTGTGAATCTTTTTATTCAGAGAAGACACTTAATGGTCTAACCTGGAGGTTCCAGCATTTTAAAGGCTCATTTGAAGAGCTATATTTCCTGCAGATGAGGAAGATATGGATGATTTTTCACAAATATGTACTGAAAATGATGGATTGAAGTTTGTGGGTTGTCAGCCAGTGATGAAGACAGGAGCTGAAACTCATATGGCAGTTTTTAATTGACTAAGCTAAGATGGGGTTGACTCAGGACTGTTTAATTGTTTTGAACACTACTGCTTATAAGATAGGTGACTTTTGGAGTTTTTCGACTGACCTGATAAGGTTTTACCTGGATTTCATTGTATACTTATATATGGATGGTTGTATTAAAAAATCTCTGAATAGACTGAATTTCTTTAGTTAGATCAAACTTTTTATATTTGTGGCAAATTCCTATACCAATATCATTCTTTGCCGTGGGCCAGGAGAGCTACATGGGAAGCCCATTCAAACTCTGAAGTCATGAGGTGCCTCCACCACATGCATAAGTGCTGTGCATCGCATTGGCCTGATCATTAGGTTTGAGGTGATGCAGGCCCTCTTGGGGCCTTTTCCATCTGAAACAATTCTGATAAAAAGCTCTCTGAGCAAACAATGTCAAAGCGTATTGTTTCTGTAATATCAGAGTGGGGCAGCTTACCTTTTTAATGAAGAGCTTCTCTGAAGAAATTGGCTGTCTGTGTTTCAAATCCCTGCCTTCCCTTTCCTGGCATTGTCCTGCAATAACTATTAAAAGGAAAGAGGAAAGGAGAATCCCTGATCCATTATAGGGCAATGACAGGAAAGAGCAGGTAAGGATTTGAAACACTTTGGCTGCGGCTACCCAAAAGGCAGCCAATTTCTTCAGAGAAGCCATCTCTTCATTAAAGGTAAGCACTCCTACCACCATCCCAATGCATCACACTGATACCGATGCTATCCCGATGCTTCAGGCCAATACCGATTATCGGCTCAATGCAATCCCGATCATCCCTTGCATCCCCCTCCCTCCACAAACTCAAATATATTTATATTTTCTTAACTTGCCTGAACTTGCCTGAATTTGCCTCCATGATCATTCTCCATCATAAATGAAATAATAAAAAGTGGCAGGGGAAATAAGATTAGTGAAGGGAAATGGAAATTTGTGTGTTGAAGTGTGTAGTGAGCCGCCCAGAGAACAATATGTTATGGGGCGGCTAACAAATAAAGTTTATTATTATTATTATTTATTATGTGTGCAAGAAATGGCAGGGAGTGAAAGCCATCAAATTTCCATGAACTTCATTATAGAGTGAAAATAATTACAGGTGGCCATGATACTAAATGTATAGAAATAATTAATAATACATCAGGTTCCCTCCTCCAGGGAACCCAATGCTAATGTTTAATTCAACTCTACCAAAACACTTCAAGTAAGTGTGCATATTTTGCTTCTCGATCTAAACAGACAAAATGACCAAGTACAACATCTGTACCACCGCTTGTCTTAACAAATTGAAATGCCATGAAACCAACTTATGTATCAATAGCACATATCAGTAGTACCCTATTTGGGTAGGGCTGCCTGTATGCAGTGCCAGGACTGAGGTCTATCCCAGCACTGCCTCCCCCACACGCCAGAATTTTGTATCCAGGCTTTTGCCTGGGTTAAATCGTGAGATCATGCCCTCTACCTCAGGTGCGGGGTCGTGTGTATGCTCAGGCTGCATGCAGCTCAAGCATACCCAGAGCCGGGCACCTAGAGTGCCCAACTCCCAGGGGAACCCCCCATTGTGGGATTCCTGGAGACCAGGAAAATGAGTCCCGGCCTCCAGAGATCCGTGCTGCTCTGTGCAGCGCTAATCATGTGGGCACATGGTGGCATGCCAATAGGAACTTCCATGATCATCTGGGGGGAAAGTAGGTCCATCCCTGCTTCCCCCACACCTGCCCCTCGACCCTTCCGATTGTGAGAATAGCCTTATATGTTTCAAAGCTACTTAATACATACATGGACATTTCCTGAGGATAACGGCATCTCACTGCCATCAGTCACAAGAGAGGACCAAGCAATAAGAAAATGCAGATGGATTACAAATACAAATCAGTGCATGTTTTGGAAGGAAGTGTACAACACTTTGAAAGTTGATTAAACATGTATATTTAGAAGAGAGGAAGGAAATGAACCAAGTAGCTTTCATGTGTTATGTTTATATATATATATATATATATATATATATATATATATATATATATATATTTCCCAAGACTTCGCAATTTTCACTTCCAAATGGAACTTTAGTTTAAAAAGTGAATCTTTTAAAAGATAGGAACTTAGGAAGCTGCCATATACTGAGTCAGACCATTGGTCTATCTAGCTCAGTATTCTCTTCACAGACTGGCAGCAGCTTCTCCAAGGTTGCAGGCAGGAATCTCTCTCAGCCCCATCTTGGAGAAGCCAAGGAGGGAACTCTGAAGCTCTTCCCAGAGCGACTCCATCCCCTATGGGAAATATTTTACAGTGCTTGCACTTCTAGTCTCCCTTTCATATGCAACCAGAGCAGACCCTGCTTAGCTAAGGAGACAAGTCATGCTTGCCACCACAAGACCAGCTCTCCTCTCCTAATATTATTATATTTATTTATTTATTTACACAGTCAGACAGGTATTATTGACTGGTTTGTTTTAACCAGACATCAAGTCCTTCCCAACGACCTGGGATGGCTGAATTTTATTATCAATGTTGTTGCTGTTATTATAGATATCGTTGCAGAATATAGGCTGTTCCCAGTAAAGTTGCTTTTTTTAATTGGCTGATGGTGATTTCTGTGGCCCCTATGGTGTTGATTATGGTGTAGACTGTGGTGGTGGTATTATTATTATTATTTCTTGTTTACACAGTCAGACAGGTGTTATTGACTGGTTTATTTTATCCAGACATCGAGTCCTTCCCAAGGACCTGGGATGGCTGAATTTTATTGTCAATTGTTATAGATATCGTTGCGGAATATAGGCTGTTCCCAGTAAAGCTGCTTTTTGTAATTGGCTGATAGAGATTTCTGTGGCCCCTATGGTGTTGAGGTGCTCTTCAAGGTCTTTTGGAACTACACCCAGGGCGCCAATTACCACTGGGATTATTTTGGTCTTTTTCTGCCACAGCCTTTCAATTTCAATTTGTAGATCTTTGTATTTGGTGATTTTTTCTATTTCTTTTTCTTCTATTCTGCTATCCCCTGGTATTGCTATGTCGATGATGATGATGATGATGATGATGATGATGATGATGATGATGATGATTGATAATGTAGAGTATAATATACACCCTTCCTGGCACACACACACACAAAAGTCCTTCACGATACTGGCTTCCAGCAAAGACCAGGGAAGATGTTTTCTGTGTGCAACAGCTGAAACCAAGTTATGTTTCTCAGGTAGCAAAATCTGACTATGTAGGGTAGGCCCCACTGTGGAGCTCAGGGACAAATTCACTGCTGGATACAAACTCTACTCACTGAGTACTGTATAAGCTTCTCCTTCTTGTTCCCCATTGTCAACCCAAAGATAAGAGGAGGACTGTGCAAAGAGGTACCTTTACAAAAGATGGTTCTCTTATGCTAGGTAGGAGGATGATAGCAACTGTTCTTATTCAACAGCTTGGTGTCCCTTTGATGGCTCTTGCCAATGCCTCTCTTGTGTTTCTTTTTTTATTGTGCGCCTCTCTGGGACAGGGAATCATATGTACACTGCAGCTGTTACATAAGCCACTTTGTGAAGTTTTTGTTGAAAATGGTATAATCTTAATCACAATGGCTCACATACCGCTCAGTTTAATGTGGATGGTGGGGACACCACCCACACTGTTGCATGTGTGTAAATACTGGCCTAATTCAGACATAACAGGAAGCCTTCACCTCTAATTTCCTCACCTGCATGTCTAAATTCGGGGAAATGGTGTTTGCAGTGGAAAGGTACCCATTATTTCCCTCCCCGAACTCCAGTCTGAACCTTTGGTTCAGAGTGGAATCTTGCAGCCAAACTCAATTTCTGTGACACCAGCATTACATCTGAATGCTGGCGCCACAGTTTTGGGCCCGTGGGACTGGAGACGAGGGAGGATGTTCCTCCCTCACTTTGACGCAATTGGCTGTGCAGGCTGTCCTTCTGTCAAGAAGGAAGCTCACACAGCCAGTTCCCCCGCCTCTCTGTAGTCTCACTGTCTGCGGAGAGGCAGCTCTCCTGAAAGCCCAAATGTGGATGGGAGAGCAGGGGGCGAGGCGGGCGTGGAGCTGCGGGTCCCTTGGGCCCACGGTTCCATATTGCATCTGAAGATGGCCACTATCAACAGAGTTGCTTGTGACATCAGTGTTGAGAACAGTGTAAACATGTACAAATCTGTATGCATGTATAGTTTTTCACATATTATGTTGAATGCACATGCGGTAGTACACTTGCCATTTGTACCTGTATTTGACAAGGTCTGTTCCCGAATTCATTTTTAAAATGAACACATGTTCAGTAATGCATGCAAAAACAGGCACATACACACAGGATAATATCCCAAAGGGGCTACTGAGTTTTAAAAAAAATCAAATTGGGCTTTGCCTTGAAGATGTCAGTACATTTATCTGGGTCTAAGAAGAAACTTACAGATTCTTTAATCATTTGCAATTGAGCTTTCATTTGCCCAGAGCCGAGAGTTAGATGAAGGTTTTCTGTGAACCTCCATTAAAACCTATTTCACACCGGTTGTTTTAGCATTTTTTCACTCCCAATGCAGATCACAAACTAAAAATTTAAACTTGGCCCAGTGAAGACCCTGGAATCATTTCTACTGTTTATACTTCTCCATTGTGAAGATTAAGCACTAATTCCTAGTGCAGTAGGAATATTAATTCTGTTTGTTAAATATGGTTTTCCGAGAAATTTCCTGGTTCCTGGTTTACCAAGAAATAAAACATAAATAGCACTGTTGAAATCTGGCCTTTAATGGCATGCAAGGTCAAATAAAAAGGCAATGGCAGAGATGAAATTAGAAGCCAGGAGTGCTATAACAAACTTCCGAACCTTTTGAGGGTAGCCCATTATTAGGAGCAACCTGAGTTAATGAAATGTGCTGAGACAAGACAATTAGGCAAATAAGCTAAAATTAAAAACAGTGTGAGTTGTACCATAATCCACATTTGATTGCTTGAAGGAGGCAACAACTGTTTGGGTATACGAGGTTAGAATTTCTGAGTCACCCACATCATTTTTTTCTCAAAGATCCAACGCTTAAAAAGCATCTTTCATAGCCATTGATTAGAAAGGAGAGCTAATTAGAATGGGTTGTTGGGAACATGGATGGCATCTCACTGTGAACTGTTGAATGTTTTCTCCCAGATTGCAGCAGGGACAGAAATCCAGGTGGCCTTTGCAGATGCACAACTCATGCAAATGATTAACCATTACTTCTTAGTAACTATCTCACGCATAATTTAGAGTGGGTGGGTGTCTGTCTTCCCCTTCCTCTGATTATTTCTACATCCCCCTCTTTACCAGCCATATAGCAAACAGAATACGATGGTAGGGTCCTGGGTGGTAGAACAGATATCCTACATATGTAGAGCAGGTCACACTTCATCTACACAGGTTGAAGAAGTAGGAACATAGGAAGCTACCATATACTGAATCAGCCCATAGGTCAAACTCGCTCAGTATTGTCTACACAGACTGGCAGTGGCTTCCCCAAGGTTGCAGGCACAAATCTCTCTCGGCCCTATCTTGGAGATGCCAGGGAAGGAACATGGAACCTAGATGCTCTTCCAAGAGTGGCTCCATCCCCTAAGAGAAATATTTTACAGTGCTCGCACTTCTAGTCTCCCTTTCATATGCAACCAGAGCAGACCCTGCTTAGCTATGGGGACAAGTCATGTTGACTACCACAAGACCAGCTCTCTTCCTTACTCCCCCAAAGTCAAATTCTGAACCATACAATTTCAGATGGCTGATGCCAGGTGCAGGATCTTTTCCTCCCTTCATACACTGCCATGAAGAAGCTGTCTACATTCTATAAACTAGCACTCTGAAGGGAAAGGGTTTTCTTAGCGCCGTTCTGATGTGCTAGTTACTACATGCAGAGTTTTGTTATTAGGGGTGTTTTTTTTAAAAGAACTTGACTTGCTGGCAGAATTGATACAGTACTTAATACTGCCATTTCAACCTCCCACTTCATTCTCTGTAGCATTTAGAGTGTTTCTTGGCCTCTCCCAGGGGCGTAGTGAATATTGAGCAAGGATGGGGACAATTGTCCCCAGGCCCCAAGAGTCTGGGGGGCCCCAAGGCTTCCCTTCATCCTTGGCCAGGGCACCCTCTTGCACTCACACTCAGCTGGCAAGCAAAGCACTTGTCAGATGGAAATGCAATGCATACTCCTTTCCTCTCCAGCCAGCATTTCATGCTGGCTGGGGAGGGATGGGCTCCCCCCCCCCGGCATTGGTCCCTCCCACGTATCTGATGTCAAATGCAAGGGGGTGGGGCAGTGCCAAGAATGGGGCTGTGAGAACCCTGGCAGAGGGTTTCTCAAAGGAGCTCCTTTTCAGCAATTCCACCAAACAGGGGTGTAGCTATTATTGAGTTTATGGGTTCAAAGAATCCAGGGGGCCCAGCCCCTAGGAGGCCCCCAGCTCCACCCCTCCCTATTTTCTTCATTATCTCCCTCACTCTGAGGGGCCGCCAGAGAGAGAGGTGCACTTTGCACATGCGAAGAAACACCCACAGGGTGGGGTAGCTGCTGGTCAGACTTTGTCCCCTGGCACGCACTAAGCTCCCTACGCCCCTGGTCTCTCCCTCTACTTCTACACATTTCATAAAGCTTTTGAATGAATAATCGTTTGGTTTCCATGATTCTGTTTGCAGTGTGTCTCCACTGTGCCTTGTTTCATTATGACTCAGTATGAATTGCCTCAAAGTGCAATAGCAGACAAACATTATCAAAGATAATTTAAAACAAACAAAAAAACCACCAGTGCTACCACATACAAAAACCCATGGTATGTTCTTGGTGGGCAAGATGTAGGATTTCAGGATAAAGCTCCTAAAGAATCACACACAGAAACATGCACACAACTTGTATGTTCTTTCTCTTCCTCTCCTTTTATTTTTAAATTGGACACTCTGAAGACTTATAATAGCAAATTTCCTTGTTTAGCATGAACTAGCCTGAGTGTTTCGAGACTGAAATATTCAAGCCAATGAAGCATTGTTGATAGCTCTGAGTTTCAAACTGGAATCCAGGAAATATTAATGATTTATGTCTTATCTTGTCTCACTCTGCTGCAACTGATGTCATTATGGCAGATGTCGGATTCATTATGACACGATATGAATTGCCTCAAAACGTAATATCAGACAAACATTACCAAAGGTAATAAAACAAACACACACACCTATGCTCCCACCCAAATTCTTGATGGGCAAGATGTAGGATTTCAGCATAAAGCTCCTAAAGAATCACACACACAAGCTACGTGCTCCCTGCTGCCCCATTCAATGGCTTGAGAAGGAGCTGAGGAAGACAAGAAAACTAATGTTCCAAGACCTGACACTTGAATTGCAGGAAATAACATAGGTTCACTTTAAAATGGTGTTGCTTGGCAGCAAATGTAGCACGGCGCAACATAATTACAGAGAAAACCTAAAGATTTTCATTCCAAAAATACAGCTAGTGGGCAGTGATTTAATCAGGAGGGAGATGGACTCTCCATTTGTGTAAAGGTTTACCATTTACAAATGTTTTAAATAAGTTTAAGCAGTAAGTGCTTTGCACTTTCCCCCCCATTATTTCACCAAGGGTGTTGCATGAATTCCATTGTTCTTTGGTCAATAAAAAAAATGAAGAACAGGCACAGATGGCATTCACCAGAAACACCAAATGGCTGCTTGGACAATTGATAGGAATTCTTATAGTGGCTGATATACTGCACAACGGTGTGTCAGGTTACTAACTGCATGCGCAAAGTTGCAAAAAATGGACACCTTGTATGGAGCCCTGAGCTCCTTGGAGAAAGGGTGGGGTATAAATGCAATAGTTACATTTAATTGTTTAAACAGGGTTTTGGAGTGTAATTGTTTAAACAGGGTTTTGGCAATTGCAATAAATGCCCCTCACACATGATGAAAAAACGTGCTGGAAACGTGTCAGCATGTTTTTGGGTGACGTCAAGGTGGGCACATTCTCTGCACATCCCCCGCTTCATCATGTGTAGAGGGCTGTGTTCATCTGAACTGGCCCAAAAATGATGATGAGAACCAGGTACAGAATTCAGTACCATTCCCAGCTATAACCAAGCTTTATGTTCATGAACTGCTATGTCTTCATTTTCTTCCCAACCTGTCCTTGTTTCTCCCTCCCCCTCCCTCTCTTGTTTTCTTGTGTGGCTGGGATAATACTGAGGGGGCTGTAATAATGATGGTGATGATGACAACACAACCACAACAAGTTTTTTCTAGCCCCTATGATAGCAAAGACAGACTTGAAAGTGTATGGACAATGCAGGAGCGTAACTATAATAGGGCAAGGGGAGACAGTTGTCTGGGGGCCCACTGCTTTGGGGGGCCCCCAGAGGCAAGTCACATGACTGACTCCCCCAGGCGCACACCCGCCGAGGCCTCCTTCAGTTGTACTCATCCTCCGAAATTGATGTGACTGTTAAGACCTGGAGCTACCAGAACAGCATGTCTTTCTCTAGTGACATTAAATGACTTGCATCGTACACAATTTACAAAACCTTTAAAAAAAATTTAGGATGATGTTCTATATTTTACTCTGCTTTTTGTTACCACTATTCAGCCTCGTTTAAGATTTCTTTACTTCATGAGCTTAGCTTCAGTGAGGGGGGGGGGCATTTTAAAATCTTGTCTCTGGGCCCACTCCAACCTTGCTACACCCCTGGAACAATGCACAGCAAGAGCTTAAAATTTAGAGAGGGGGCAACAAGGATGTCATTTGCATAGCAACACGAAGGGACCATATAACACCAGTTTTGAAAGAACTGAACTGGCTGCCGATATGTTTCTGGGTGAAACACAAAGTGCTGGTTATTACCTATAAAGCCCTTAACAGCTTGGGACCAGGTTATTTAAGAGAGCACCTCCTTTGTCATGGACCCTCTTGCCTTTTACTATCTTCTGGAGCGGTCCAGTTACAGTTGCCACCAGCTTGTCTGGTGGCAACTCGGGACCAGACTTTCTCTGTGGCTGCCCCAGGGCTTTGGAATATGCTCCCTGCTAAAATAAAAGCATCTCCTTCTCTGTTTGTTTTCAAGAAGACCCTCAAGACTTTCCTGTTCTTTCAAGCTTTTAATTAGAATTTTAATAGTTTTAATGATTTGTTGTATATTGTTTTTATTGTGTTTTATGTATTTTACCCAGTGATTTTAATGTTGGCATCTGTACACCGCCTAGAGATTTACATATCAGGTGGTATAAAAATATGATAGATAGATAGATAGATAGATAGATAGATAGATAGATAGATAGATAGATAGATAGATAGATAGCAGGGGCAGCCTGTCTTTCCTGGCTGTGTTTATGATCACATGTCATTATTCCACAAATGTACCTATGGTTATTCATGAAGTATAGAAAAAATTATCTCAGCAAACGCTCCTAAAACACAAACACACTGCTTTCTGGCAGTTTAATCATGTCAAAAACTGATTCTATACGTGGTCCAGCTGTTTCCTTATCATGTCAAGGAAATAACTGCAGCTAGAACCTTTCCAACAGCCTCTAATTTTCTGTGGGTGGCAATTCGGCCCAGGGACCATGGCAGAAAAGTCACTCATGAAGTGACCGCCTGAGATGCAAAGCACAAAGTTCTGTTCCCTCTGGTCTCTCCTCTATATCCAATGAGGAACTGAACAAGCCACATCCAGTCAAGAAATACTTGGAAGTTACATAGCTCTGTTAACAAAGATCAAAACAATTTTTTTAGCCTACTTTCCATTAGGCTTGAAAGCATGTGTTATGTGTTGTATGCCGGCATGCCATGTGTATGTGTGTGTCCCATCAACTTTGCAATGCACAGACCAATATGAACTAAATCGGGTGCAACTGTAGGGATACATAGGGATACCTCAACGGTTTAGTTTGTGATGATACATCCACCCCAATTCAAGATGGCCAATACATAAACATTTGAGGTGCAAGTGGGCTAACTTGTGGACCGCCTAACCAATCTGAACCAAATTTTGTACAGTTGTAGGAATGCCTGAATGGCACAATTTGTCATTATGTCATCCACCCCAATTCAAGATGGTGGATGCATGAATATTTGAGGTACAAGTGGGCTAACTTGTAAATTGCCTAAACAATTTGGACCAAATTTAGTCCAGTTGTAGGGACAGTGAAAGGAAAGTAGGTCCGTTAGTTCTTACTAGAACAACTTGTTTAAAATCTGTGGGAAACATACTGCTGCCAATTATGATGTGTTTAGGCTGACAGGAGAAGTCTGCAGACAGCCAGCAACAACAGGAGTTGGTTTGACCTACTGTCGAGACACCTGCTAAATGAACATTTCCTAAGGAAGATGACAGACCTCTCCCTGTGTTCCCTTGGAGGGCAGTTCAAACAAACAACTTGTCCTCCACAGGTGATGCATTCACCCGTAGCATGGTGTTTTCTGTACCAGCATGGAAGGAAATATAAGTCTCTCTCTCAATCTTTCTCTCATTCTCCAGGTTTCAAAGGATGAATTCTCAAGCTTGCTGTGTTTGAACTGTGGACCTCTAGTGATTATCACAAGAAGGATGAAATGCCCATACAAGCACCATGTAAATGCCTTGTGACATATGCCAAAATGTGGGGAGGAAGAGAAAACCGGAGTTAAACAAAAACAAAAAAGAGGCCAGTTATTATCAGCAATGCTACTCCTCACCTCCTGCACTCACAATCGGAGGAATTTCCTTTGTTAAAAATAAAAAAGTATGAAGTTGCTCACGCTTCAAACTGTAGCTAACTTATATGATGATGCTATGGGTTTTTGTTTTTTTTTAATCCTGTGTTCTCTTCTCACAATGAATTGAATTAGCTACAATACCCAGGAGACATAGAAAACTTCAAAGCCTGGCCCCAAATAATGTGCAGAGTAGGTACAGTATGAATACCAACAGTGCCTGAGCTTCAAGTTCAAACAACCTTTTAAGAGGCTGCCTAAGAAAAGAACTTTTTTTAATGAATCGTCTCAAAGGTTTGAAACTGGAAGGGGGGGTGGAAATAATAAAAGGCAGGTCCCGAATATGACAGGCTCGCTCTTTCTCTCTTCTCTTGTCTGGATCTCTGCTGGGCTCTGCAAAACAGCTTGACCACTGAGGCTCATTGAGGAAAAAAGCCCCAAATAAATGACTGCTGGAGACAAAAGCAAAACTTATGAAGCAGCTAATTAAGGATTTTTATTGCTGTGTGTAAAGGGGAGGGGAGAAAGTTGCTTTTGAATGTAAGAGCTCTATAGGCTGGACAAAGGGATGGCTTTCTGAATCAAGTAGGCAAAATCCTAATGTCATATTTGGTAGGTCTGCATCATCAAGTCATTGAAAAGGAAACATTCAAAAATGTGCCCAGGCTTAAATTTGAGCCAGGGCTTAGCCTTAGAACTTTCTTGCAATGCCAAGAATGTTTCTAAGAACATAGGAAGTAATCATACAGTCAGGGGCGTAGCTAGGGAAGAGAGGGCCTGTGTTCACCCCTCTCTCCAGCGGCCCCTTGGAGTGAGGGAAATAATTAAGAAGATAGGGAGGGGTGGAGCTGTGAGGCCCTCAGGAGCTCAGACGCTCAGGTTCTTTGAGCCCATCTGCTCAATTATAGCTATACCACTGCATACAGTAACTGAGCATATGCTAAGTGTTTACCTCTCACTTTTCTGTAGCCACAGGCTGATCCTAAAATAGAGGGATTAGGAGGCAGAGCTTCTGAATTAGCAGAGTGACATCCAGGAAGGCTTGATGCCCAGTATCACTAATTATAATTATTATTTATTAGTTAATTAACTAATAATTATTTATTAGTTACACTTCAGAAAACCAGTTCCATCTGGGGCTCTCAATGTTTTATTCAAACTTTTCCCAACTTCCATGCAGGATTGAACTGTCAACCAGGAAGTCCCTGGTTCAGATTTCACATCAGCTACTGTCTATTTATTTATTTATTGCATTTTTATACCACGTTTCTTCCTTGACCAAGGCACACTACAGAACACTTCACATATATTAGAGGTTGTGGTGTGTAAAACCCAAAGCGGTTTACAATATTGAAAATAAACAAATAACATAAAATGGACAAAGCAGTGCTGTTTTAGGCATGATGGTTTTTTCATGAGCTGAGGACAAAGGCTTCTTGGACTAGGTGTCTCCTTCCTTGCCTTCCTCTCGGGGCACACCAATAATTTAAGTAGCTGAGGCAGGGCTACTCAACCTCGGCCCTCTTACAGATGTTGGCCTACAACTCCCGTCATCCCTGGCTATTGGTCACTGTGGCTAGGGATGGTGGGAGTTGTAGTCCTGCTGCGGGGCCTAAGTTGAGAAGGCCTGGTCTAAGGCAAGCCATTCTCTTTTATTTTTTATTTTTTATTATTTATAATTAAAACTTTTATACCGCCCTTCCAAAAGGCTCAGGGCGGTTTACATTAAAACACCATTAAAATCAATTAATAATTAAACAAAAATTATAAAACATAAAACAATGATTAACAATTAAAAACATCATAAAACAACAATTAAATAATCAGAACAATTTAAAAACAAGTTTTAAAAAGCTGAGAAAGCCTGGTTGAAGAGATGTGTTTTCTGAAAATTGCCAGAGATGGGGAGGATCGTATCTCAGCAGGGAGCGCATTCCACAATCTCGGGGCAGCAGCCGAGAAGGCCCGTCTCTGTGTAGCCACCAAACAGGTTGGTGGCAACTGGAGACGGACCTCCTCAAGTGACCTCAGCAGCCAGTGGGGCTCATAGCGAAGAAGACGCTCTCTTAAATACCCAGGGCCTAAGCCATTTAGGGCTTTATAAGTTATGACTAGCACTTTGTATTTTGCCCGGAAACCTATTGGCAGCCAGTGTTGCTCCATCAACAAAGGAGTAATGTGGTCTCTCCGAGATGACCCAGAGACCAACCTGGCTGCCGCATTCTGAACCAACGGAAGTTTCCGGACTACGTACAAAGGCAGCCCCACGTAGAGCGCATTACAGAAGTCCAATCTGGAGGTTACCAACAAATGTACCACTGTTTTGAGGTCATTGATCTCGAGAAACGGGCACAGCTGGCATATCAGCCGGAGCTGATAGAAAGCACCCCTGGCCACCGCCTCAACCTGAGAAACCAAGGAGAGACGTTGATCCAGAAGTACTCCCAGACTGCGAACCTGTTCCTTTTGGGGAAGTGTGACCCTGTCTAGAACAGGCAGATCAAAAACGTCTCTAGAGTTCCGACCCCGCACAATAAGTACCTCCGTCTTATCTGGATTCAGCTTCAGTTTATTCTCCCCCATCCAGCCCATTACTGCTTCCAGGCAGGCATTTAGGGAGGATATGCCAACTCCTGAAGAGGTTGACATGGAGAAGTAGATCTGGGTGTCATCAGCATACTGGTAACACCCAGCTCCAAATCCCCTGATGATCTCTCCCAGAAGTTTCATGTAGATGTTAAAAAGCATTGGAGAGAGTATGGAGCCTTGAGGAACACCATACTTAAGCTCAGATTTTGAAGAGCAACAATCTCCAATCGACACCATCTGGAACCTGCCCGAAAGGTAGGAGCGGAACCACTGTAAAACAGTGCCGCCCATCCCCAACCCCCTCAGACGTTCCAGAAGGATACTATGGTCGATGGTATCGAAAGCCGCCGAGAGATCCAAGAGGACCAACAGAGTCACACTTCCTCTGTCCATTGCCAATTGGAGATCATCCATCAGGATGAGATCATCCTTAAGCAAACCATTCCCCTTAAGCAAATGAAATATAGGGATAAAAATACTCAACTATCTTACAGGGTTGCTGTAAAGATGACTGCGATAACATACGTAAAGTGTTCTGAAATAGTAAAGCTGTGTGTGCATGGGAAGTATTGTCTATTATTTAAGCTTCATGTACTGATTTCTAGCCAATCCAGTTCCATCAACAGGTACTCCACCTAGATGTCTCAGAGGGAGAGGCAAAAAAGTGAGTTACAGAAAAACCTTGTTATGCGTGAGGGTTACGTTCCTCACCTACTACCATGAGTAATGAGGCATTATTCCTATGGGGAAAGGGGGGTTAGGTTCCAGGCTGGATGGAAAATGGCAAAAAAAAATGGTGAAAATATGGTGTAAAATCTTACTTTGGTATGCTCTGTGGGGTCTCCATGTGTCCAGAAATCCCCCCATGTGCCCAGGAATGCCCCCAGAAGGATACAATGCCCCTCAAAACTGTGAAAAATCACAGAATAAGGTCAATTTTTAAAAAAGAAATGAGCCACAGAATGGTTCCTCCTGTCTCCTCCTGGGCTCTTGCAGACAAAATGGCAGGTGGAAGTGTCCTCCGCGGTCACTTCCAGCCCTCTAGGAATCATGGATATGTGGGTTTTAACCCTTTTGTATCCACGGATACTGGAAAGAGGTGTCTATTAGACATGCCCCTGGTGGCGCAGTGGTAAAACTGCCGCCCTGTAACCAGAAGGTTACAAGTTCGATCCTGACCAGGGGCTCAAGGTTGACTCAGCCTTCCATCCTTCCGAGGTCGGTAAAATGAGTACCCAGAATGTTGGGGGCAATATGCTAAATCATTGTAAACCGCTTAGAGAGCTCCGGCTATAGAGCGGTATATAAATGTAAGTGCTATTGCTATGCCATGGATAGTGATTCCGTGAACCACGAATAGTGCTTCCATGAATAACAAGGTCCTCCTGTACTGCCACTAGCTCAGCTGGAGGTCCTCCATTCCATGTGGCTCCTCCCCTTCTAGTACTTCCTGCATCGACTGTTGTTCCATCTGGCTGCATCTGAAGGAAAGGAGAGACACCAAGGACAATCAGTGTGGCTGAGACCAACTAATATATTGGTGGGTCCCTACTCAGAAGGTCAGTTACCTTGGTTTATTTCTTTTGGTTATTGTGTAATATCATTGTGCAACATTACCAAAGAGTTTGTACCTGCATGTGCTCATTTTCCTCTTCTTTCCGTATTCCTTTTTTAAAATTATTGTATCATGTCACTTCGAGAAGGGCCCATCTGGAGTCACAAGCATGAATCGTTCCCTTTGTTAAGCAGGGTTTGCCTTGATTTGCATTTGGATTGCAGTGCATGTGAGCACTGTCTGCTGTAAGATATTCCCCTGAGGGGATGGGGCTGTAGCTCATTGGGAGGGCATCTACTTTGCATGCAGAAGGTCCCAGGTTCACTCCCTATCACTTCTAGGTAGGGCTGGTGAAGGCTCCTGCCTGAAACCTTGGAGGGTCACTGCCAGTCAGTGTAGGCAATTATTTATTTATTTATTTATTTATTGTTAAATTTATATACCGTCTTTCATTAAAGCAATCCCAAGGCAGTTTACAGCAAAAATTTAAACAAAAGATGGTAAAAAAGACACAATTAAAATATTAAGTGAAAAAAAATTAAACAAAATCTGATTAAAAATCTAAAACAAAAGCATAAAAGCAATACAGACTATAAAGAGCAGCAGCAGAGAATCAAATAAATGCCTAGGCAAAAGGCCAAGATTTTACACTTTTTCTAAAAGCTGTGATGGAGACCGAGGAGCGAATAGCCACTGGGACAGCATTCCAAAGTCTGGGGGCAGCAACAGAGAAGGCCCTGTCCCAAGTGCATGACAACCGAGCCTCCCTCATTGTCAGCACCCGGAGCAGAGCCCCCTCAGATGACCTCGTCAAGTGGGCAGCAACCCTTGGGAGCAGGCGGTCCCTCAGATACTCCAGGCCCAAACCGTTAAGGGCTTTAAAGGTCAAAACAAGCACCATGAATTGGACTCGGAAACAAACTGGCAGCCAGAGCAACTCTTTCAGAATGGGTGTGATGTGCTCCCATTGGGCAACTCTGGATAAAACCCTAGCTGCCATGTTTTGCACTAGCTGCAGTTTCTGGATATTCTTCAAGGGCAGCCCCACGTAGAGTGCATTACAGTAATCCAGCCGTGATGTGACTAAGGCATGGTGATGATGATGATGATATATTGTAACTTGCTGCTGTAAACCACCTTGGGGTTCTTTTGTTTGTTTATCATATTTTTATACCGCCTAATATGTAAATCTCTAGGCGGAGTACAAATTTTAATGTTTAAAATCACAAGTTAAAACACAATAAAAACAATATAAGACAAGTGATTCATATTATTAAAATTCTAATTAAAAGCTTGCGAGAACAGGGAAGTCTTGAGGATCTTCCTGAAAACAAACAGAAGGAGATGCTCTTATTTCAACAGGGAACATATTCCAAAGCCCTGGGGCAGCCACAGAGAAAGCCCAGTCTTGAGTCACCACCAGACGAGCTGGTGGCAACGGAAAGATTGGAGGGGTATAATTTTTAATATTAAACAAACAAGCCATACCTGTCTACATGGCAAAAGGGGCATAGCTGTTTATTCACTTAGAACGTATAAGTTGTTGAGGATGTTCAATGCTCTCCATAGGGGTGCTATCCCAACTCCTGGTTCTACACTTCAGCACCAGATCAGATGCATAAAAAGCTGCCATGTGGGTGTATCCATACAAAAAGCAACTTTGGTTCATCTAGTGCTTTTCTGTGTTTTAAATAAAGATGTTTAGAGTGCCCCCCCCCCGAAACACCTTTATGTAACGCAAAGTGCATGATATATAGCCTTTCACAGCATTTGAGTGTTGCATTTCTCTAAATAATTGATTGTATCTTGTACCTGACAGCTTGCTCTTGAAACTTATAAGCATAAAATTAAAATACAAAATAACTTCTAAACCAAGGCTTTAAATTAAGAAGGTTTACAGCCTACTCAGAGAACTTTAGTAAGCATTTTCTCCCATCATTTACAACTTGGTTCTATCTATAAGTTTGAACTCCCTAAGCACTGAATTGGATGCTCTGGAGAATTCAAGGAGAAATTGGGGATATTGGTAAAAGGGGTTTTGCCCCACAATTTGAAGAAAAGATTGGGGGGGGGGCACTGCAGTTGCCCCAACAACTTCCAGAATGAAGACATGAGGCATAGTAATTTGGTCTAATGGTGGGCCACAACTTTATTATATCACATATTAAACCTAATAACAAGGCCTATACTTGTATAATGCAGGAGTAGGCAACCTTGGTTCACCAGCTGTTGTTAAACTACAACACAAAAAAATTGTGTCTGGGAATGATGGGAGTTTTATTTATTTACTTATTTACTTACTTATTTATTTTTAAATGTATATACCACTTTTGTATGTATATACCACTTTTGTATGTATATAAATGTATATACCACTTTCTCCAAGGAGCCCAAAGTGGTGTACATTGTTATGTTTATCCTCACATCAATCCTGTGAGGTAGGTTAGAATGAGAGATAAGTGACTGGCAGGGGCGTATCTAGGGTGGGGCAGGCAGGGCACGTGCCCCGGGCGCCACTTGAAGGGGGCGCCACTTTGTAAAATTAATTAATTATTTATTTTTAAAAAAGTGGCTGCCGAAAATAAAATGGCCACTATGCATGCGCAAATGGCCTCTGTGAGGCCCTAGGTCATGCCAGGCCTTGCAGAGGCCATTTCAGCATGCGCAGTGGCCATTTTGTTTTCAGTGGCCTTTTAAAAAAAAAGATTATTTTTTAAAATGGCCACCGCAAATGCTCAAATGGAAGGCCCTAAAGGTCAGCGGGGGGAGGGGGAACCTTTGCAACCCCCCTCCACAGACTTTAGGAAGCCCCCCCAAAGGGGCCACAGGTTAAAATTTTTTTAAAAAAAATAATATAATATAAGACACTGTACACATATTCAGATTGGCACTATGTACAGAGAATCAGGGCTTGTGAATACTGAGCTGAAGCTTATGAGCTAGGATTGTATTCATTTGCTCTTACTTTGCTTCTTGTGATAAGTGAGTTAAATGTGATGTCTTGCTATTATGAGTTTGTCTTTGAATCAGTGTGAAATCCTTAATATTAAGGCCCACTGGGAGTTTCTTGCTCTCTTTCTCTCATTTTAACTGTCTTTCTGAAAGACTAGAATATATTCCAAGCAGTGACACAGTTTACTCTGCATATCCTTTAATTATTTACAGAGTATCTGGGAAAAGTCAAATTCTCCATTGATTTTTAAAACTTATGTAATGGTGATGCTACAGTGCATAGTAGAGAATTAGACAGGCACTTTTAGTTTTCCAAGTACACCTCCACATAGTATTTGGGTATTTCATGAGCCCCAGCATACTGAAATTCGTAGTTTTCCAGCATTTTTTGGTCTGGCTATGTCCACTGCTAAATAGTTTTTGAAATATTAAAAGATTAACGAGCCTGACTTGTATTTTTCAGCTGATATTATGGTAAAGTTATCTGAAAGATGGGTGTCAGATGCTTGGACAGGGGGCACAATTTCAGTGCTTGCCCTAGGCGCTATTTTCCCTAGATACGCCTCTGGTGACTGGCCCAGAGTCTCCCAGTAAATTTCATGGCTGAACAGGGATTTGAACTCAGCTCCCCGGTTCAGGGTTGCCTGCCCCGGTATAATGCCTTTGACTGTTCAAAGCATGTCACGGGTATTGTGATTCTTTATAAGGCAAAGGAGTATTGTCACCCTCATTCTGCAGATGAGAGGGCTGAAGCTGGAGAGGAAATAGCTTGCCTAAGGCCAGCTATTGAATTCATGAACTCACGACAGAGGAGAGATTCAGAATTGGTGGCTGACATCCAAATGTGTGCATCACTTGCAGCCCTACTTCTGAAGCGTGGTTTCTTGCATGTGAGAGTGGTGCTTTTCTCCCTCCTCCAGAACCACTCAGTATGATCTGGAATTAGGTCCTTGAGGGCTGCACAACTCTCAGGGACCTACTTCTGGTTCACACAGAGCACTTTTTTGGGGGAGGGTGAGATCAGTCAAAATCTTCCCCAACCCATGAGAGCATCTGTGCTTCAGAAGCAACCCTGTGTTCAGGGTTGCCTACCACTGGTATAATGCTTTTGACTGTTCAAAGCATGTCATGGGTATGATTTGGTTGCACATGTGCAGCATTCGTTAGGAGGTTGGCCAGTGAAGGTAGATGGTTGATTAGGAAGCTTTTCTGTGCATTTGAAGCTCCAGGATACACATGGGAGAATGCATGTCTACATTCTACTGTATGAGAGAATGCATGTCTACATTCTACTTGTAACAGCAGTAGGTTGTATTGCTTCATCTTCAGTTATTTTGAATACAGTTACTATTTTAAGGCTACATTCCTATGTAAACTTAAACTAAATGTTCCAGATAGTAAAAAAAAATCTTTTCTCAAGCTCTGACCAGCAAGCTGCCAAGGTAGTTTTGCACCAAACATCTTTTAAGTTGGGCACTGGGGCAGCCCAGGGTTAGGGGGCATCTGGACATTTTGCATTGTTTGCGATGGAACTTGGTCAGAACTCGCATAGCCATTAAGAGAGCCCACTTGTTTAACTGAATTAGCATTACTTTCATAAACCCCTTCATACCATGTGTATTGGACATTCTAATACATTTCTGCTTCTTTTATATATCAAAATTTATGTCGGGTTGCGGATGGTGGTGTCTGAATGTCATCTTGTAAAAATGCTTATATTCTTTGCCTTGCATGTCATTATTTACTAGTGTAATTCTTAGTGTTTTGAAAATAAATGACATCTTAGAAATATAACACCTAGGGACAAAAGCATGCACAAAAAATTCCCGCTTCATCAGTTTTTCTCCTTTGATCAGCTAATTGCCTGTATTCTCATAACTATGCCAAAAAAATGAACAGCACTAGATTAGTCAATCCCAATTTAGGTTTCTTTGGATTCGATCAGAGCAATTAAAAAAGTTACTTGTTCTTAAATGAATCTTCTGAATCAAGCATTTGCCAGGTTAAATAGTACTTCTGCTGTTTTTACTTCTGTTAAAAAGACTCTGAAATTCACTCCCTGCTGAAATAAGAGCCTCTTTGTCTCTGACAACTTTTAGAAAGTCTCTAAAGAAACATTTATTCACCCTAGATTTTAATTAGACTTGTGGTTTTAAATTTGTTCCATAGCATAGTGGTTAGAGTGTTGGACTAGGACCGGGATGAACTGAGTTTGAATCCCCATTCAACCATAAAACCCTCTGGCTGACTCTGGGCCAGTCATGTATCTCTCAGCCTAACCTACCTCACAGGGTTGTTGTGAGGATTAAAAATAACCATTTATGAGCTCCTCTGACCTCCTCGGAGGAAGAGCAGGATATAAATGTAAAAAAAAAAAAAAAAAGTTACAAAACTTCAATGTCTCATAATTAGGAGGGAGAGGGTGAAAATGCCCACCCTCTCTCAATAACCAATGAATTTCATCGCTTCCCTCATTTCCTCTTTCACATTTATAGTAGGGCACAGCTGTTCTATGTACATTTGTAACAGGATTGGTTGACATTGGTACTGTAACAGAATTGGCTATTTGCTGTCAGTTTGCTGAGTCGTGATGCTTAATCGTATTTAAGAGCATGTTTTAGCTACTAGTGTAAAGCACTGAAGCTGATGTGTCACATCGAAACGTCTGCTAATTTGGAACATCTGTTTTATGTTTTATTTTACACATTAAATAGGTCTTTGAGGACGTTTATGGATTTTGGAAAATGCATATCTTGTTGTTGTTATACCATCTTATATAATAAATAAATAAGGCCTATGTACAGGATAGATAGATAAATAGATATTTGAATTAGATGATTTTTTTTCCCTCTTACCTGTGTGGATGTTGTTGTTATGCTGTCACCCAAGGCACCCAGGATACTTGGTCTAGGAAGCTGCAGGAAATTAAGCATATGCGCTCCAGCATTGACTTGTAATCTGCTTCTCCCTGACCACAATGTGCTATGTTACACAAAAATTAAATCAAAGCAGTATCTGTTCATTTTAATCTTAAACTATCAAGCCAAACAGCCACTCATTCCATATGGTGTCCATTTTGAAACATAAAGGGGAGTTTATATTAAAATCTGTGTGCTTATCACTTTCATAAGTACCTTGACATAAGAGAAGCAAAATATGGGCTTTATCAAGATCATTTTATGGCATTTTGTATATAACACAGGCGTTGATTCACCTATATTTTCCCCTGATCCAATTAATATGTTGGTAGTTTAACTTCTTTGTGCTTTAGTATGTATGTATCATTTTCTTGCATGTATGCTGTGAAAACACTAATACTAGTGTTTGGGGAGGTATAACAACGTGATAAATACATACATACATACATAATGTGCAAACTAAATTCATTTACCACTAGCATTATAGTGTGATACCCAAAACTAATATCTTTTAGAATTCCAGGAACAGTTTGAGATGCTGGTTTTTTCATCTATAGAGCTCAAGACTAACCATAAACCATAGAAAGTGCTTGCTTTTCTATGCTAGCAACACTTAAACCCCACCCAGCAACAACTACTAAGCAGGCTGAGGCCCTATCTTAAAGCAACATCTTCTTTAACACTTCCCACAATATACAACAGAAGCTGGCAGCAGCAGCAGCCTTCATTGGTGTTGCTACTGCTACCTACAGCAACTGGCAGGCAGGCAGGCCCCTTGCAATCTTAAGGAGTCTTGTATACATGTCATGCTCATCACAGGGCACCTTTCAAGGGCCCGCTCAAATCTGGGGATAGCCCTGCACAGTCAGGGGTGTAGCTATAACTGAGTGGATGAATTCAAAGAAACTGAGCCCCGCAACTCCTGAGGGTCCCCCAGATCCACCCCTCCCTATTTTCTTCATTATCTCCCTCACTCTGAGGGGCCACCAGGGAGAGGGGTGAACTCGGGCCCCCCTCTCCCCTAGCTATACCCTGTGCATAGTCACATTCTTGAGTGTTGTTTTTTCCCTTCTAGGCTGATCAGTTGAGGACTAGTCTTCTGTTAACAGCTGCTTAGAACAAGTTTGGTAAATGCAAGATGTCAGTTTCAGACACATTTATTGAAATTCCCTCTTCTCTACAATTATTAAAGATGCAGACCGGTTTTCCTTTGCATCTGGTCATTTTCTTGCTGTGTCTTTCTTTCTCTTAATTAAGATCCCGTAAGCAAGCAAGCAAAAATATTGTGGTCGTGGTGCCGTTTAGGCAGGACTTGACCCACTTTTGGATTCAGTCCTGTGGCTTCTGACCCATCCATTGACAACCAATGATCTAAAATATATTTCGAGATATCTGGATCTGGATAGGAACCATGTCATTTCTAAAGCTTCATATATCATCATCATCAAGAATACTCTTGGCACAAAATACATCCTGAACTATGGCCATAATTGTAGTACCAGCAGCTGCCACTTCTTCCATGGAATAATTTACTTGGGGAGGCAGACTCTGTAACATAACTTATGACCCATCCAGTCTACCCCACCATGTAAGGCAGCCTGCCAGAGATTTGATAAATGTAGTATTTCTGTTATTGGGCTGTGACTATAAAACCAAAGGATTAACATGCACTTGGTAACTAAAATGTTCATCTGGATGGGTCATAAGTCATGCAGGCCTCACTTTTGTTTACAAAGAGGTTATGGAACCAATTTAAAAGTCACACTTAGACAGTGACATTTCTAGATGACAAGTCCATTCAAACAGCCATGAACAGTTGCAATTTGAGAAAAGCCAATCCTGATAAAATATAATATAATACCAAGTCAGATGAGATAATCTTGTCATTTGGGTGAATTAGCTGACTGACACTGCCAACAGAGAGAGCGTGTTATTTGCATGTTCACATTCATTCAACACAAAGCTTTGAATTGTGATTCACGATCTGAGTTATATGTTTTTTGTGAATGTGTTGAAGTGGCCTAGATTTATTATCAGAGATACTATCTGACCTTGAAGTCTTTGCTTCCATAAACTGCAGGTGCCTAGAATTTATTGAAATTAATTTCCTAACTGCTTCGAGTTAAACTGATTGAGACAGGAATAAAAATACATAACAAGGAGGTGGGAGTTCTAGAAAGAGCAAGATATGGCATCTTTTTAGGATTCTCACCCCTTCCCACTACATGTGTGTTAGTATATCTGTATCAGTGAGACAGATAGGGGAAAAGAACAGAATTCCATATTTTGCTGTGAATCCTCTTTGTTAAGAATGTTTCCTTGTAGCTTCAAATCTCCAGTTTTATAGTTTTTGTTGGTTATTTCACAATATCATTGTCCTATTCAAGCCATTTACATGTTGGAAATTGTATTAATATATGTGTGTGCTTTGCTAGGTGTTATGAATACATATGTGTATTTTGCTGCCTGTACATGAGTTATTATATACTCTTCTATTCATTCAGTAGTTTATGTGGGATATTGGTTGTCCCTCTGTTCTTAATCCTTATCAGAAAGGGCAGGGATACATCTTCTGTCCATCAGTACAGCAAAGTAAGTAAGGGAGCTAAGCACTGTCTGAAAGTCCAGTTCCAGAAATCTTAAAAAGCAAAGTACACCATCTGTTGTAGTTTATGTTCTGTTTGCATTAGATGGTATTTCCCCCCTCATTTCATAGACACAACAGTTTAGCAAACAGTAATTCTTAGGACAATATTCAATATCAGCCTCAGCAAAGAAACAGAAAGAGTTTTAATGCAGAAGAGATGTTTGTCTCATTTCATTCCTGTTGCTAGAAGAGTTGCAGGGAGTGAAGACGTTTCTGTTTAATCTAATTATGAAGTTGCTCTTGGTTCGAACCAACAATCATTGGTTGTTTCTTTCTTACCATGAATACGGTCACCTCAATGAACGGAAAATGAGAACAGGGTATATAATAAAGGGATGTCTCTTCATCCCAACATAAATCCATAGAAGGTTCTAGCTGGATGAAAGGTTGGTAAGAAGGAATCAACTGGAGCTGGATGAAAGGTTGGTAAGAAGGAATCAACTAGCAACTTCTGTGGAAACAATTGATTCAGCAAATAAAGATATCTCATGACATTTTTGCATCATCAGCCTACAATTTCAGTTTATATTTGTGCTCCCTCCTCTCTTTGTGTAATGCCCCTACTCAGTGCTTCACCATACTCCTCTCTTTTGTAGTTAGGGGACTGCTCACTGAATTTGAGGGCAGGGGGTCATGTTAAGATGTACAGGCACTTATGTTCCTCTGCTAACATTTCAACTGTTGCATTTCTAATTTGAAAATTAAAATAAATTGGGGAGGCTTGTAGTGTAGTGAGTTGTTGTACTCAAAGCACATTAGTCATGACTAAGCACCATTGAAATCAATGACTGACATCCTGACTAAATTTCTCAATATTACTACTACTCAGGCAGTAGTCTAAAGGACTGCTAAATTTCCCTAGGTCTTCCTCTAGTGAATTTAGTCAGGATGTCAGCCAATGAAATAAGGTGGCTGTGACTAACTCAAATTCCATTAATTTCAATGGACTAATTTTCTCTGGATGCAATCCACTCTCTGTTTCTATGTCACCTGTCATGGTCAAGTCCTTGGGGTTCCCATCCAAGTCCTTGGGGTTCCCATCCAAGCACTGATCCAAACCAGCTTCACATAGGTTTATTATATTTGTTATTATTATTAGTCACCATCCAGCAATTGTGCTGCTAATGCTGAGCTGGCTTTGGGGGGAGGGGTGGTTTTTGTTGATCTCCCCTTCCCTCTGAAACCCACTGTGACTCTCAAAAATATGTCCCTGAGGGCTGTGCAACCCTCAGGGACATATTTTTGGGAGTCACAATCAGTTTCAGAGGGAAGGGGAGAGTCTCAAACACTGTTATTGTTATTCCTTGATTACAAGGAAAAGATGCACATTTTAAAGTGGTGGTTGTCTTATATTTGGTAAAGGCCCTTTACTTTTAAAAAAGGGTACACAACTTATATGCTCCGGTGCGCCAGAACCAACTATGACTTGGTGTCATGACTTGACCAGGGGCCAAGGTGAATTTTCAGTGCATTAAAAATTGCATTAAAATTATTATTAATATATCTATCTACTGATTGATCGATAAATAGATCTAAATTTTAAGAAAAACAAAAGCAGAAAAAGCAGAGCTGCATCTGTAGAGCTGTTTCAACCATTACACCACACTACACCACTTCCCACAATCTACTTTTACATTTATTTGCAAACTTTTCCCCATCTTTGTATTATTAATTTTATTTTATTATTATTAATTATTATGATTAGAGAGACAGATATTACTATTTCTGGTCCTTTCCACAACTCTCACAGAAAATACTACATCCTACTTCTTACCATGCTTCTTTAGATGGCCCTCTCAAATGCACTTGACACTGAATGGGGCATGCTTCTGAGTAAACATGCTTAGGCTTGCTCTGCAGGGCCTTTCCCAGATGGCAGGCTTAACCACGGGATTAGGAGGGGCATTCTAGAGTGAATGATGAGGTTATTTATTAATCACATATAATCGCAATAAAATTGATTCAAAGAAACCTTAGGGCTGTTTGCATAGGGCTGCTTTGATGCTCTTCCTCTGGGTTCCTTCCGATTTTTGTCCATGCACCATTCATATTGCTTGCTCCTGAGTCAACATGCACAAATTTTATATTACATTTTACATTTTATATCCCGCTAAGGAGCCCAGGTGTACTACGTACTTAGGTTTCTCCTCACAACAACCCTGTGAAGTAGGTTAGGCTGAGAGAGAAGTGACTGGCCCAGAGTCACCCAGCTAGTATTATGGCTGAATGGGGATTTGAACTCGGGTCTCTCTGGTCCTAGTCCAGCACTCTAGCCACTACACCATGCTGGCTCTTTGAGGGGAAAATGGGAGGGAAAGCCTTTACATCCTGGGCACTGGGCAAATCCATTCCCACCCCCCCCAACCCTCCCTCCCCACAGACCCAGGAGGGATTCTCTCGACATTCCTGCCAAGTACCAAGCCACCTTACTACCTCCTCTCCCCACCCCAGCCAGCAAATCAAGTCTGCTTATAAATACACAGCAGCAGGGTGCTTGTGCAAGAGCAGCCCTCACCCTAACCCTTCCCATTGCCACCTCTGCGGAAGCGGTGGGACCACGTCCTCCTGGCACCGGGCATTGCTTCTCACTACCACCACCTCCTTTAACTCCAGGTGTTTCCCCTTCTTCCTGAGTGAAAAATTGCTGATTTTTTGTTTGTTTGTTTGTTGTGGGGGGAGCAACTTCCGAAAGACCAGCAAATTAGCCAACCAAACTTTTCTTCTTCTTCTTCTTCTTCTTGCTCTTCAGGCAGTGCGCCTTGCTGAATCTCAACAAGATCAGCTGTTGAATTGCTCCCTCTTCTGGCAGTCAAAGTTCCTCAAGATCACAGAGCAAATGGTTTTTAATTTAAAAAAAAAAATTAAGTGAGGATTTAAGAAAAGGCAGTGTATCAGTATGGCCCCTCCATACATCTCGGAACAAACATTGGGTTGTATCGGATATTTCTCATCAGCCCCCCACCCCCTCCAATGACATAAAAACTTGGGTTTGTTTTTTTTATCAGGGACATAATGCGGGTTAAGCTCCAATGAGAGGGGGGAAACCCGAATCGTGTATGGAGTGCTCCCCGATAACTCACATGGACTTCGACATAAATCTGGCCTATATGTGAATGCACACTCATCCTCTGTGCAATGAAGCAAAGTAAAGTTGCCATATGGGAAAGGCCCAGCAAAGGAAATCACCTTTTAAAAACTGACTCCTCACCACCCTAAACACTTCAGTAATAGCCATTTCAGTTCTCCTTCCCCAGTTAGGAACAGGAGAGTGATCCTGCATGGAGGCAAACCCAGCCCTGAAGAGAAAAGGCTGCCTCCTTAGCAGGCAGCAGAACAGTAGCTTCCTTTATTGGGTCCTTCTGTTCAGCACGGATTGCTTCAGTAAAGCAAGTTTCAGTTCAGTTATGCCAGAACTGCTTATGCCAGTTCAGTTCAATTACACCAGGCATAAGCTGTTGATCATCGCATCATTCTCCTTATATGAGGAGAAGAGAATGATGCGATGATCAACAGCTATGCCTGGCAGAAGCAGAACACAAGCTCTGCTGGTCAAATCCTCACCTTTTTCTGAATGGAGGGAAGATCATGCCAGAAAAGAAAGTTATTTTTCAGCAGTTTTTTCTTTTGAGGGATGGGCTTGCCTGCGGGCTAGCAAAAAGGCCTCCGCTTTAGGCCGTATGTTGTGCAGGCCTAAAGGGAAGCAACCACCCCTTCCAGTGCCTGTTACTTGCGTCTCTTGTGTGCCTGTGTTTTGTGTGTGTGTTTTAGATTCTGACATCGATTGGAAGGTGGGACAGAGAACCAACATATTCCGTTTGCTCAGAGTCTTACCCCTGGACTTCCGGGCCAAAGTCCAAGGCCTCCACAGCCCATGCCCCCCCCATCCTCTTTAGTCTTTCCCAAGTGGTGTGGTCACCCAGCCAAACATGATGATGCTTCGTTTGCGGGTGGGAGGGGGTCTCCAAAGGCCTTTAGGCTCCAAAATTACCTAGGTTCACCTCTGATTTTGCTATATAAAGGGCTTTTCAAAACTTTTTTGTTGAAATGCCACACACACACACTTTCTAAAAAGTAGCATATCACTTCAACTAATCATACTGTCTAGTGATTCATGGTATGGTTTTTCTTCCTTTATTTTTGGCCTTATTACAGTGAATCAGTTGTTTCAGTGATATGTACATCTATACCTTATTGACATAATTCCAACTTTTCAGTCTGTCCGCTTAACATGTTTTCAATTTTCCCATCGTTTGTATCACCCACTTCATTGCTTCATCCATTCTGTAAGCAAAACAGTAAACTTCTAATGTGCATGCAACTCTGACTTGACTGCTAACAGCAATTGCATATATAGTTAGTTACTGGCACAAAAATTCACAATAAACGTTTCCATCCAAAACAAGAGGTAACGGATGGGTCCTTGTGAACAAATTTCCTGGCTTTCACAAGCTAATATTCAATAGCAAGCCTGGGATGGGGAAAAAATGAATTCACACACAGTTGTCCATCTTCCCTGAGTATATTATCCAAGTGATACAGGCACATATGCTTATGTTGAAATGAAATTAGGTTTACATTCATAGTTCTCTTTAGTAACGCCAGCTTGAACAACAGTCCACCCAAGCACTACTTGACTGTACAGTATTCCTAAATAAAGCGTCAGCCCAGTTTTCCTCTGTCTGTATCTCTTTCACATGCATACGCACAAACATATTCGTCCACAGCCCAATAGATCTGAATATGTTAGGAAAATTAAACCTGACTCCTTCTGCTACACATAATTACTTGCCTTCATTGCTTACTTATATTTTATAAATCTCTCCTGAAAAGAAGAGATTTACTTCTAAAGTTACTCAGCATTTCAGGAATCTGTGCTTGCTTCTCTCTCTTTGAATATGGTAATGCCTCTGATAGCATCAGCACAATAATTAATAGCAGATTTTGTCAATTTTCTGCTTGACAAAATCCTCCCCAAGCCTTACCTACATCTTTTCCCATCCTGCAGGATTACATGCTTCCCTTCCCCCTTCTTAACCCTTTGTAATTCTTCTTGATTTCCAAAGGCACTCAGCAGCTCCCCCTGCAGATGAAGCAAACCTGAACCAGAGTTGCCTCTCTTTAAAACAAGCAAGCAAGGAATAAAAAAGAAGCTTGGAATATTTCAGGAGCATCACCTCCCTGCTTTGAGTGACTTTCAGGGATAGCAAATAGCAATCACGTCCCTCCACGTCAGTATGCAATGGGTTAAGCAAAAGATAGCAACTGTGGCAATATACTATCAAGGCATTATTAATAGAGTAGAAGCAGGAAATAGCAGCCGCAAGACCCCCTTGTCTAACAAATAATAGGCTTTCAAAAGACATTAAAATCATGCACCATCTTAGCAGGACTGTCTGTATCACAGCACTTACCTGCCTCCTGGCAACAGAGTTACAAAGCCGCACTGTGTCTCTTGTGATATTACAATGAGATGTCAGCCTATGTATAAAGAATAGTGCATTTGTTTTCTGAGGGATATTCCCCAGGTAATGTAGAATACCAGGCAGATTTCCTATCTGTCTTCCCCACTGTTAGGATGTTTCATAAAGGTAACTCAAATGCACTTGATTCTCTCTTTCTTTCTTTTTCGCCTCACAAAGCATCAGGGTTGAAAGCTACAAAGCCATTCAGGGGCTTAAAATATTTTGTTCTGTTGTGTGTGTTGAGAGAGCAGTCTCAGGATCGTTTGCTTTGCCGTTAAAGAGTCACCTCCAAACAAAACAAAGCCCCAGCCTCCTTACAAAGGGAAGGCATGTCTGTCCATCTTGGTCTGTCTCCATTTTGAGTGTGGGCTGCCTGCTGCTTATTCTGCATTCAGTTCTCTAAAAAGCTTATTAATGTGGTCTAGAGGGAGACTGTCAGAAATGGCAGCTTGAATCAAGGGATTTTCCTTCAACATCCAAATGACATGCTGCAGCAAGAGAATTAAACAGATGACTAACCAATGCCCTTTTGTCTGCAGATGAAGATGGGATTGCCAACTTGTAAACCAGAGACTGACATTTGGGGTGGATTAAACCGGCCTGTTATTGTACTGCTAGTTTCTAATCACTAGTGCTTTCTTGATCTCAAGTGCCTCGCCTGAAAGCCATCACAGTTCTCCGAGACTTGTTTGCCGAAACCCTCAGCAGAGCTTTTGCTGTAAACATTTATCCATTCAGAAGCACCATCTCTGACACTGACGGAGAAGAGTTGGCTTCTAGGTATTTAATTAAAACATTAAGCGGGGAGGGGGGCTACTCTTTGTGTCAACATTCAGAAGTACTTTACTACAGCTGAGTTTTGCTATAATTGAGTTTCCCTGAAAATGTTTCCCTTTTACCTCCCTGCCCCCCACTTCTTTCTCTAAGAGCTGCAATAGCTTGAGGTTCACTCTGCCTCATGCTGTTAGTTGTGGCTTTGAGACGGTGCCCCCATGCTGTCATTCTCCTGATTCTTTCAATCTGGCTGTTAGGTTTAATTTCTAAAATCAAGATTGGATTGTGACAAGGGGCTCTAATGAAAAGTGAGGGGAAAGTCACTTGTTAAATAGCGTTCAAAAACTCCTATTAGCAGCAGCACACTGAGTGGTCAAATGCAATGCGGGTAGTTCCCCCACCCCGCCCCAATTTTGCAAATTTTCACATTATTTGGCCATGTAATTAATGTTCATAAGAAGAAAGCACTGCTTAGGAGCTAAGTGTGCCCTCACAGATGTATCCTTTTAAATCAGACTCTGCATGACCTTACATTTTGTTCTGTGCTAACTATGTAGTATACCCACCCATGGGCATTTTCATTGGAAATTGAGTTTTGAAACCAGAGGAATCTCAGTTGTTGTACATTTGGTCATATCACTACTTACAAAAGAATCACTTAAAAAAAATTAAAACCCTGCATTTGAAAACAACAGGAAGACCGAAATGTTACCCTTTTCCTGAAAAACATTCTGCTAAAAAACATTTCTTCTGCACATGGAACATGAAAAGGAATAAAGATATGCCATTCCCTTCCTTTTGAAAGGTTCTGCCTTCTATCTCTCTGGCTCTGAGGGGAAGGGGTGGCTACCCTGATACCCCCCCCTCAACACACACACATACACAGCAACTACAGGAGAAAGGGAAGGGGGGGGAAGATGGAGCCTGGGTGGGTGGGTAAGGAAGTTGAGGTAGCAGAAGTGCCTGGGGTGGAGAGGAGAGAGCAAGTGGAGAGCAAGCACATGTGAGGAAGCTGAACCCCAAGCATGTCTGTGGAGGAGGAGGAGGAGGAGGAGAGGGAGAGGAAGGGGGAATTCCCTGAGGAAGAGAGGAGTGGCTGCCTGCCTTCTTTTCTCCCCCAGTGTCATCTTTCACCACGTGGACATGGAAGGGCTGGCTCAGGAGCCAGGCCGATGTGAAGCCCATAAGGGGGTTCAGTCACCACCGCTGCTGCTCCTGTGGGGAGGATGAGGGAGGAGGAAGAGCAGGGCTGGGGCAAGGGTGGGGAGGTCTCTGGATGCACAAATTGGGCCCAGGGATATGGTCGGCCAAAGCGGGGAGAGCCCAGAGCATGTGAGTGCTGAGGAGCAGGAAAGAGGTAGGGAGAACTAGCATGCAGATGCTCTGTGCTGGACCAGCTAGGGTTGTGCACAGAATTGGCTAGCCTGGTTTGGCTCAGGCAGCTTGGCTCAGCTCAAACAAGCCTGGATCTGGGTCTGGTCTGGTCATCAAGCCAGCTCAAGGGCTCAATAGTCAACAGTCATATTGTTTTTAATCTGAGTTTTGTTTTTTTAAAATAATTTTATTACTTGTATCTGTGTCTATCTTTTTGTTGTAAGCTGCCCCGAGCAATATTGCACTGGAGGGGCAGGGTATAAATATTTTAAATAAATAATGCATAAATAATACTTGTTAAGGGGAATCCAGCAAGGACTCCCCTTTAAAAGTAAAGGGCTGGGGGGAGTTCCGTCCTTTACCTTGAAAAGGGTTGTGTGGCAAGATGGGGGTGCCAGTGGCCACGGGGAGAGTGGTGGGGGCTCCTTTCCACCTGCCTCCCAAATGATAGTGCAGGCCTGTCTGCAGCCCATTTGGGGCCTTTTCGCCCATGCACACCTGTGCAAAGAGGCTCCAAAAGGGCCACAGAGCAGCCCATGCTGTCATTTGGGAGGCACACAGGGAGGTGGAAGGAGCCCCTGCCATCCTTCCTACGGCAGCTGCGGCCGCCACCCCCATCCAGCCAGGCAGTGGTGCTTTTTTCAAGGTAAAAGATGGCACTTTCTCTTGCCCCCAACTGCAGCCCTTTACTTGTAAAGGGGAATCCTTGCTGGACTCCCCTTTACAAGTATGGCCCTCAATCTGGTTCGCAAGCAGGGGGCTTGACTTGGCTCGCTGCCGGACGGAGACCCCACCACCACCACCACCACCCGGTTCAGCTCAAGGGCAAGCCTTCAAGCTGAGCCGGCTCAAGTGTGAACCGGCTTGATTTTGAGCCAGTTCGCACATCCCTAGATAATACTCCACACCATTGAGGTTTCAAGGGGAAATGTGTGGTTAATAAAAGTGAGGGAGAAAAGTCATGAGACTGTGGAAATGGACAGAATGATATACAGAGTGATCAAGTCTTCCTCCATAAATTGAAGTACCAGAAAAATTGCTTTGGGCCTCCGAGTCTTCATCAGATTCTGCCATGCAGATTTGTAAACATCAACCCACCATTGTCACGTCCCTATGAAGGACAGCAACAGTTGGATGAGAATAAAGCAAGTAAGTATGCAAAAGGCTACTATTTTACGTAGTGCATGGTGCGCACTAAGGGTTAACTCGGAAGGTGGTCTCTATTGGGCCCTATGTTGATCTCTCCTTGCATGCCACTGTGAACAATGTCCCTGAGCTTTTTGCAGAGAAATAGAGTAATTCGTTCCTGTTTTTTCACTGTATCTTCAATGAATTTCATTTTTGTTTTCCCACTGTAAAAGCATTGATGTTAATCAACATAAACTTAAACCTGCACTTATTTGAAACATATATTTGTCAAAAATGATAGATTTGTGTGACTTATAATTGCTTAATAGTTGATTTTATTCTGTTTTTATTGTGTTTATTTTTGTAAACTGCTTAGAGCCTTTGGAGTCAGGCAGTATATATGTAAATAAAACAACAACATATTTTTCTCCTGGTTATCTTACCTCCATTTCCCTTCCCTTCCTTTCTTATCTCCCTTGTATAGGTGTATCAATTATAACAGAATCAGCTTCCATTTTAGGGGTTCTGTGCAAATGGCCTTCCATGGCCCCCATCCTACTTGGCTGGACCCTGGGTATGGGTACAGAGGTAGTCTCAGATATCATCCATGGGAAATTCATCCGTTGTTCAAAAGTGCCAAGCCAACCCCTGATGCCAGCCATGTGTGTTAGGAACTGAGATTGTACCTACCTACTGGAACTGCTCCTGCCTGCACATTTCATCAATCACGTGTGCAGAGGCTACATGAGTAAAGCTATATTCACCTAGGCTCTGTGCCTACATGCATACAGCTTGTATAGAGTAGTACTATGCAGAAGCTCAGGTGAATATGTGGAGATTGTGTATGGTATGGTGTCAGGAGTGCAATTTCACTGAATGAACAGGGTGATGGGAGTTGTAGTTCGGCAACATCTGGAGTACCACAGCTTGGGAACCCCTGGTGTACACGGTTACATGGCTATACAGAGAAAAGTTAATGTGAGCCATTATATTTAATTCATTATATCTGCGTTTCAACCAAGATTGGCTTTCAATGTGATTTACAATTAAAACCTAGAAAACATACAATATAATTAGAGATATGTTGATGGGAGGCAGTCTGTAGTGCAACCTCCTGACTGTTTTTCCAGCGGGAAGGGCAGAAGGAGTTGCAGAAAGATTCAAGGACTGGCTGAAGGTAAAGATACCAACCTATAGAGGCATCTCTTTCGCTGATCTGCACTTTTGAAAACTGACAGCAGTTGTGGGCTTATGTTGAAAGCTGCAGGTTAAAGTTTCCCCCCCGTTCTCATGATGTATAACCATTAAGTCATGTCATTCAGTAGTTTATAACGCACAGCTGTGTGGCAGAAAAGACAGTTCTTTCAAGTCCACTCTTCTATAAGTGCAGCTGCCTAATAATTCCCTCCAGTTGGCTGTCAACATCCTTCAAATGACATAATCTTTTTTTAATAAACATATTATGTTGTTAACTCAATAAGGTCAAGCTTTAGGAAGAAGGCGCGTATGTTAAAAACAAGCATTTGCCATTACTGATAAATCAGCAGCTTTTTTGAGTGCCAGTGACTGCATGGTTTAAGAACTAGGAAAGGCCCTTTCCATAAAATTTCCAGATCGGCCAAATAATAGCTGGGGGGTGAGGGGGAGGGGTTCCTTACACATCCCTCAATTTTGTAAAATCTCTTAGAGCATTGTCACATACAAGTTGCTCCAATGGCAGCATCTGTTCTGAGGTAAAAATGAGCTGTGGGGGATTTTCAGAAAGATTTCAACGAGAGGTAAAGGGTTAAACTTCTCCTGCTCACCATGGTCCAAGTGCTGATCAGTCCTCCCTATGGCTGCTGCTGTTTCCACTTGACAAACATCCACACAAAGGAACAACGAGGTGATTAATGTTGTGTCTAATTTTTAGAATGTGAGCCCTTTGGGGACAGGGAACAATCTTATTTATTTATTATTTCTCTGTGTAAGCCACCCTGAGCCATTTTCGGAAGGGCGGTATAGAAATTGAATCAATAATAATAATAATAATAACATCTGCCACACAATACACCAGATATAACTGTAGTTGAGAAGAAAGAAAAACAAGTTAAAATAACAGACATAGCAATACCAGGGGATAGCAGAATAGAAGAAAAAGAAATAGAAAAAATCACCAAATACAAAGATCTACAAATTGAAATTGAAAGGCTGTGGCAGAAAAAGACCCAAATAATCCCAGTGGTAATTGGCGCCCTGGGTGCAGTTCCAAAAGACCTTGAAGAGCACCTCAACACCATAGGGGCCACAGAAATCACCATCAGCCAATTACAAAAAGCAGCTTTACTGGGAACAGCCTATATTCTGCGACGATATCTATAACAATTGACAATAAAATTCAGCCATCCCAGGTCCTTGGGAAGGACTCGATGTCTGGATAAAACAAACCAGTCGATAACACCTGTCTGACTGTGTAAACAAGAAATAATAATAACAGTAATAATAATTTGACCCTTAGGAAATGATTTCAAAATCATTGAACTTACCTTTTGCCTTTGAATTTCAAATGCAACCTCGCATACAAGATGTTGCAGTAATCCAAACAAGAGGTGACCAAGTATGGATGATTGTGGCCCGGCTATTTGCAGGTGTCATTTGTCAACATATCATTCATTCATTCATTCATTCATTGGGGCCATTCACACAACCTACTGGGCGGTGGGGGGGGGAGGCATCCCAAACCTTGCCTTCCCCCTCAGACAATCGTTGTTTTGTTGGTGGGAGTGTGCTTCCCCCTGGCGGAACCCTCACTACCTGCTGCTGTCCAAACGCCTGTCTGTGTGTGTGGCCAGGCTGGAAGCAGCCCATGCTTGCAAACAAACAAGTAGCTGGCGTAAGGGAGCACTCACTCCCTTAACCGCAGCTAAAATAGCTGGGCTAGGTGGCACTCCCCCACTGGGATCTGGCCCCAATCCAAGTGGTACTCATGCACAGCCTAACCCGGGCTGGGCGTCCCAAGCCTGGGTTAGGCTTTGCGTGAAAACAGCCTCATTTTATCTCTCTCTACACACACACACACACACACACACACACACACACACACACTTACTTTATGCTTGCTTGAGTTATATACCTGTGTGTTACAAAAATCTAGATTAAAAATAATTATTTTCCATACAGTAACACCCCTTCAGTGGGCTTACAGACACTAATATGGGAAGAAGGGCTTTCAATAGCAACTAATTTGTTTTGATAACTTATGAATTGATCAATAGCCTCACATGAAAGGATCCCAAACAAAGGGAAAATTCAGCTGAAAATAAACAAGAACTGCTAGATTAGACAGTGGGGAGTTGTGCACTTTTGTGTAGGAACTAATGTGGGGAAGCTGTCAGGCAAACCTTTAATTTTTGCACCCAAATGAACATCAAGTTCCCTTTTTCTAGCCCTCTAGAACTTGCAACTATAATTTGTAGATTTTTCTCCATTTCTAGTCATGGTTAATAACATAAATTAGTTATGTAACTGAAAGGCACAATCTCCTAGCATTGGCTATTTTAATGTTTTATTTTAACCCCAACACAGCATATAAACCATATGGGGATAACAGAATCCAAAAACGAATCTCTTATTTCACTGACAGTCATATATTTCACTGATTGTACTTTGTACCAAGCACTGTAATTGGTTTATTTCATTTTAAAAGCCCGTTTCTGAAAATCTCTCTTGCGTACTTAGCGACCTGCTCAAAACATTGTACTCCCATTTCCCCCCCTTTAAGGATGCTGACCCTATTTTAAATAGAATGTTTTAAAGATATTCTAAAAAGGAGATGCCAGCAAAAAGCTCTTGTTTATCTGAAAGGAGCTACTTAAATGTTTAATGACATTAGCTCCTTGCAAACAACATTCATTTCCTGCATATGCAAATGTCCTTAATGTGAAACTCCCATAACAGGTAGAATGTAGAAAGTTAATGAAGCCATGTAATTAGAATCACTATAGTGACTGCATTCCCCGGAGAACAATAATGTGATAATATACATGGGTTTTCACATTCTTTGGAAACAACAGCTTATAATTTGAAAATAGATAGTAAAATATTTTCATTATCTTCTGCCGTCTCCTAAGGCAAATGGCAGGTACAAATAGATGGTATTTTTATTAACTCCCAAGGGGGGAGCGGGGTTGCCATAATGCAGTGGGAGAAAGTACATGAACCTTTCCTCAACCCTGTGTGTGCTGTGGTCATAAACAGCTGTGGGTTTTGGTTAAGATCTTCTCTTGTTGTCAATGTCATCATAGAGCAAAGCTAGAGGGCAACCAGGAGGCCAACCAGTTTAGATTTGTATCTTTATAATGAACAGAATTTGAAGAAATTAAACCTAAAGCCCAGAATGTTCAGATGGTTGCTCATGAAAACACAGAAAGTGAATGATGCATAGTTTTATAAATTGTTAGAGATATCTGACTCTATATTACGTTAAGAACATAAGAACAGACTTGCTGGATCAGGCCTAAGGCCTATCTAGTCCTGCAACCTGTTTCACACTAGGGATGTGCACGGAACCGGCTGGCCCAGTTTGGTTCGAGTCTGCACTGGACTCAAACCTGACCAGACCAGTTTGGTCTGGCAACCCCCAAAACCACCCCGGTTCTGTTCGGTCCGGGGGCGTGTACATGATTTTTTTTTACATTAAAAATATTTTTTTTTTAACATTCTCCCCTTCAGGGAAGGTCCTCAAGGCCGTGGGGGGGGGGGTGCCCAGGGATGTTTCCCCTCCCACTGCCAGCCTCTGTTATTCGGCCGGTTCTTCGGCCCATTCGGGCCTCCGTAGTTCGGCACGGTGGCCATTTGGGGTGCCACCGAAAATACACAAATGGCCTCTGCGAGTCCAGTGGGGGGATAACGGAGGCCAGCGGTGGGAGGGGGAACCCCCGCAGATGCCCCCCCCACTGCCTTGAGGACCTTCCCCAAAGGGGAGAAGGTAAAAAAAAATGTTAAAAATAATTGTGAAACCCCCCGAACAGTCGAGGGGTTCAGGGCTGGACTGAACAGGGGGTGGTTTGGTTAGACCCCAAGCCATCGAGCTGGTTTGCACTCCCCTAATTCACACAGTGGCCCACCAGGCATTTTTCACACAGCAGGCTTTACTGCAAGGCTTCACTGCGAGTTCAAAGTTGACCCCCCAAAGCGAAGCAAAAAGTGGATTATTTCACCCTGGATATAAACCAGGCTACACTCTTATGTGCAATGGAAACCCCAAATCATGTGTGAAGTTATCCCCAATAGCTCTCAGGGTCTTCCGGGTAAATCTGGCCAATCTGTGAACACACACCCTCCATTCCGGAGGAGATGCAAGTGAAAAGCCCTATGTGAAAAATGCCCAGGTGACTTGGGAAATCACACAACCAGGAGATGAGGGCATGTCCCCTCTCCTGCCGCTGCTCCTTTGCAACTGGTATTCAGAGGCATTCTGCCTCTGAATATGGAGGAAGCCAATAGCCATCAGGGTTAATAGCCATTGATAGATTTGCCCTCCATCAATTTGTCTAAGCCAGGGCTGCTCAACTTTGGCCCTCCTTCAGATGTTGGCCTACAACTCCCATAATGCCTAGCTATTGGTCACTGAGGCCTGGGATTATGGGAGTTGTAGTCCAAAAACAGTTTGGGGACCTATGTTGAGTAGGCCTGGTCTAAGTAGCAGCAGTTGACCAGGCCCTTCCTCGCTGTCGCCAGTGCCATGGCCACTCGTTCCCCTCAGGCCGCTGACAGGCCCATCCCTTGCCCTTCCTTCTTTCTCTCTTCCCCTTCCTTCTTTTTCTCTCTCTTCCCCTCTTGTCTTTCTTCCCCTCCCTTCTTCTTTCTTTCTATCTCTCTGTCTCTCCCTTTCTGAGTTAACAGATCTTGTCCATCTTGTTTCCTCATCTAATTTACACAATGGCAGCCTCCTTCTCCTGAAGGGGCTCTTTCTTCCCTCATGACCCCTCTCTTTGCAGACCCCTGCCCACTATTATATATCTAGATTCTTCTCTCCTCTACAATTGAACACATCTTCTGACCAGTAACAGTTGCATTCCAATTCATCTTAAGCATCACAGGCTCCTCCTCCCTATCTGCATATGGAATCCCTACTGCCCAGTCACCATGGTGCTTCTGCTCATGAACTCTCGTGAGATCTGCCATGCATGAGATTAGCCACAAGTATGCCTTAGAGAATTATAGATAGATAGATTGTGTGAAATCGTACTTCATTTTATGCCTGTTTTAAAACAGTTGCACTGGTTGCTGATATGTTTCAGAGCAAAATACGAAGTGCTGATAATTATCTTTAAAGCCCTAAATGGCTTAGGACCAGGTTACCTGAGAGAGTGTCTCCTTCATTATGATCCCCACCACACATTAAGGTCATCAGGAGTCAGTCGATGGCAACTCGGAGTTGAGCCTTCTCTCTAGATGCTTCTGTGCTCTGGAATGTGCTCCATGTGGCTATTAGAGGCTTAAGAGTTTTTGCCACATAAAAAGATATCTTTTTATCCTGGCTTTTAGTGATTATGGAAATGATTTTAAATTGGTTTTAATTTTGTTTTTATGAGCTATTTATTTGTTTTTATCTGTTTTTATATTTGTGAACTGCCTAGAGCTATCTTGGTAAGGCAGTGTAACAATCTAATAAATAAATAATAAATTTTGTCAGTCCTACATTTCCTGGCCATTGATTTAATGGGATGGCCCTTAGTTCCAGTGATGTGAGAGAGCAAGAAGAATTGTCTCCCTCTCAACTCTCTATAGCATGCATAATGTTAGAAACCCCTATGATGTCTTCTCTCAGTTGTCTTTTTCTAACCTAAAAAGCCCCAGGTGTAGTAGCTTTTCCTTGTAAGGAAGGTACTCTAGTCCCCTGATCATCTTGATTGCCCTCTTCTGCACCTTTTTCAGTTCTACAATATCCTTTTTGAGATATTTATTTATTTAAGATATTTGTATACCCCCCACTACCAAAATCTCTAGGCAGTTTACAACAATAAAAACAAACTAAGAAATGTTAACCATTAACACATATAAATCATCAAATTAAAATACCCATAAAAACTACCAGACAGCTAAAAAGCTTGGCTGAAAACATGTGTCTTTAGTTGTTTCCTAAAGCCGAACAGGGATGGGAACTGTAGTCTTTGTGAGGCTATGGCCATTACAATTTGGGGTGTGGGCACCAGGAGTCGAAATCGACTTGAGGGCACACTTTACCTTTTACTTTAAACTGAGAGCAGCGGATAGGGTCAGTAGGAGCAATTTCACTACCTTTCCACGTGCTCACTTCTGCACTGATGAACAGCGCTATAGTGATGGTGTTACTGGATGTTCTGGGTAAGGCCAGTCATTGCTGTTTTAACATCCTTTGAGGGTGCGGCAAATTCATTGATGTTAGGTATTTATTCTTTGCTAAACTGATGCTAGGAAAGCCAAAGTGTGTGGACGGAGGGGAATATGTTGATGAATGGGCACTCATTCTTCCAGGCACCCTTTGGCACTCATTGACCTAGGGATGACGGGATGGGGGAGGAGAGCAGATCTTGAGATAGCAAGCATGAATTGTCCCCTTTACTAAGTAGGATCTGCCTTGGTTGGTATTTTAATGGGTGACTACAAGGGAGTGTTGTAGGATATTTCCCTCAGGGGATGGGAATTTCACCATAGCTCAGTGAAAAAGCATCTGCAAGATTGCATGGGCATCTTCAGGTGAGGCTGGGAGAGACTCCTGCCTAAAGCCTCAGAGATCCTCTGCCAGTCAGTATAGACCAGGGATTCTCAACGTTGGGTCCCCAGATGTTATTGGACTTCAACTCCCATAATTCCCAACCAAAGGCCACTGATGCTGGGGATTATGGGAGTTGAAGCTCAGGAACAACTGGGGACCCAACGTTGAGAATTCCTGGTATAGACAATACTGAGCTGACTCAGTATAAGGCAATTTCTGTGTTCCTATGGGGATCATATTCTGCATTTGCTAGGAACCTCAAGTGACACCTTTCTCGTCTGTTCCACTGAGAGCCAACAGAAAATGACCCCCCCAAAAAAGCTCTGACACTAATCCCAAATCCCTCCACTGCAGTGTGCAGGGAACTTCAGTGTATACCAGCCAAACAGACAACCAGCTTTGTAAAAACTGACAGCGCTAATTACCTGTTTGGGAAGGAGAGAGCAGAGACCTGGCAATATTTTATGAATTGATCGATCGATCGATTGATTTCTATACTGCTTTTCATTAGAACAATCCCAAAGTGGTTTACAATAAAATTACAACACTGCACGATTAAAAAACCAAAAAGTATGGATATTAACTATAAATATAAAAATAATATATCTCAATTTAAAAGTTTAAAAGCCTATATAAAACTGTTACACAAAAAACAGAACAGCAGCAGCAAAAACTGTACTCTCATAAAAAAGCCTGGTTGAAGAGCCACGTTTTTACTTGTTTTCTAAAAACCGTAATAGCGGCTGAGAAGCGGATGCAAGCTGGGAGAGCATTCCAAAGCCCAGGGGCAATGACTGAGAAGGCCCTGTCCTGCTTGCTCGACAGCTGAGCCTCTCATGTGGAGCAGAGCCCCCTCTGATGATCTGTGCACTTGCTCTTCCAAGGGGAGTACAACCCCATGCAGAACCAGTTGAATCCGCTCTTCTATTGACCAACAGCACCTCCGTCTTGTCTGCGTTAAATCTCAGTTTACTAGATCGCATCCTGCCCATCACAGACTTCAGCCCCAATTCAGGTCAGCCACTGCCTCCCTGGGATCAGGTGATAACAAGAGATGGAGCTGGTGGTCATCGGCATATTGCTTACAACTCAGTCCAAGTCCCCGGATGACCTCTTCCAGTGCTTTCATGTAAATATGGAACAGAATGGAGGATAAAACTGAACCCTGAGGGACCCCACAAGCCAATGGCCAAGGTGATGTATCAGGGTAACCTTGTCCCCAATAAGGAGCCAAGAAGTAATCTCCCAGCACCGCCTTCTGGACCCTTCCCCCAAGAAAAGGACCAAAGCCACTCCAAAGCAATGCCTCCAATCCCCATAAGGACATGAGCAGCCCTGCTGAATCAGGCCCAAGGCCCATCTAGTCCAGCATCCTGTTTCACACAGTGGCCCACCAGATGCCACTGGGAGCCTACAGGGAGGAGCTGAGGGCTTGCCCTCTCTCCTGCTGTTACTCCCCTGCAACTGGAACTCAGAGGCATCCTGCCTTTGAGGTTGGAGGTGGCCTATAACCCTCCAACTTGTAGCCATTAATAGATCTCTCCTCCATAAAGTTATCCAAACCCCTCTTAAAGCCATTCAGGTTGTTTGCTGTCACCACATCTTGTGGCAGAGAATGCCACAAATAGATTATGCGTTGTGTGAAAAAGTACATCCGTTTGCTGGTCCTAAATTTCCCGGCAATCAATTTCATGAGATGACCCCTAGTTCTAGTGTTATGTGAGAGGGAGAAGAATTTATCTCTATCTACTTTCTCCACAACATGCATGATTTTATAGACCTCTATCATGTCTCCCCGCAGTCGTCTTTTTTCTAAACTAAATAGCCCCAGGTGTTGTAGCCTTGCCTCATAAGAAAGGTGCTCTAGGTCCGTGATCATCTTGGTTGCCCTCTTCTGCACCTTTTCCTATTCTACAATGTCCTTTTTTAGATGTGGCTACGAGAATTGTACACAGTCCTCCAGGTGTGGCCACACCATAGTTTTGTATAAGGGCATTATAATATTAGCCGTTTTATTTTCAATCCCCTTCCTAATGATCCCTAGCATGGAACTGACCCTTTTCACAACTGCTGCACGTTGAGTCGAGACTTTCAACGAGCTTTCCACCACGACCCCAAGATCCCTCTCCTGGTCAGTCACCGACAGCTCATATCCCATCAGCATATACTTAAAGTTGGGGTTTTTTATCCCAATGTGCATCACTTTACACTTGCCAACACTGAACCACACCCATTTGCCATTTCGTTGCCCACTCACCCAGTTTGTAGAGATCCTTTTGGAGCTCCTCACAATCTGTTTTGTATTTCACTACCTGAAAGAGTTTGGTATCATCTGCAAATTAGGCCACCTTGCTGCTTACCTCTGCTTCTAGATCAGTTATGAATAAATTAAAAAGCACTGGTCCCAGTTCAGATCCCTGGGGGACCCCACTTCTTACTTCCCTCCATTGTGAAAACTCTCAATTTATACCTACCCTCTATTTCCTGTCTTTCAACCAGCTAGCAATCCACACATGTACTCGTCCCCTTATCCCATGACTGCTAAGTTTCCTCAGGAGTCTTGGATGAGGAACTTTGTTGAAAGCTTTTTGGAAGTCCAGGTATACTATGTCAACTGGATCACCTTTATCCACAAACTTGTTGACACTCTCAAAGAACTCCAAAAGGTTTATGAGGCAAGACTTACCTTTGCAGAAGTCATGCTGGTTCTCTCCCAGCAGGGCCTGTTCTTCTATGTGCTTTACAATTTTATCCTTGAGGATGTTTTCCATCAGTTTTGCCTGGAACAGATGTTAAGCTAAATGGCCTGTCATTTCCCGGATCTATTTTTGAAAATTGCCCACATTTCTTTTTGGAAATGAATGCTGAAACAGGCCATCCATATTCAAGAGAGGGAGTGCAGCTTATGAGACTAGCTGTTTATTGGAGTCTGAGACTCTGAGGTGCAATGAGCAAAGAGGACTGTGTATTTGGGGGTGCAGAATATGCAGGCCCTTTGGAGAGCAAGGTGCAGTATTACATCTTACATTCATTTATTTTGAATGGAATTACAAGCGATGATTACCCAGCTGAATATTCCCATTGGGTTGGTGCCAAACCTTCATTGAGTGATTACACCGCAGTATCATGGAATTTAATACTCCATCTGCAGATGCTTTATATTGTCAGACACCCTGATAGTGACCATTTCCCAGGTACTCTTTATCTGAAAGCTTTTGATAAATCGTTTTTAGATCCTAGTCCTCTTTCCATCTTGGAAGATGAGTTACATCCACCCTGTATAAAGTGGTCATCCCAACAGAATGTTTTGGTTGCTAAAACATTATCATCAGAGCCAGTCAGCCTGATACATTCCGCAATTGCTGATGGTGGATTAGATAATTCTATTTTGGAAAATTACACTAAACTCATTCAGTTCCTTCAACAAGTGTTAACTGCTTCAGAAACTTACAATTCTAGAAGTAAGACTACTTCTTGCCCTTGGTTTGATTCTGACTGCCAAAAGGCAAAGAGTTGGTAGGGTATTTCAAATTGTACAAAGAAAATCCATTTTTGTATCCTATTCAGAATCTGTTAGTGCTAAAAAAGCAATATAAGCAGTTGCTCCCATTTTTTTAAAAGGGGAGGCCATTAGAGCTTTTTGGTATTGATTGATATCAATGTCCCAATTAAAGGACTTAGTCTTGTTCTGGCAACTTATTGCTCCACTCTCACCTAATAGTACTACCAGTTTATCATCCATTATTCCAGTGGAAGTGTGGGAGGCTCATTTTCATTCATTATATGCACAGGAAGGGTTGCCCAATACAGATTTGGAACTTGATAATAGTCTGCTCCCCCAGTGGGCATCAGTAATGTGTGCAGAAATTGAGGCCCTGGTTAAACAACTTAAACCTGGTAAAGCTCCAGGCAATGATTTAATTACAATTAAAGTCATAAATAGTAATTTGGAATGGTGGACTCCAGTTTGGGCCTGTCTTTTTACCATGATAGATCACACTGCACTGGTTCCAAGGAATTGGGGCATAGCCATAATAGCCACTATTTACAAAAAAGGCAAAGGGGATATTCCTGCCAATTATCATCCCATCAGCCTTTTATGTATAATCAGTAAGCTGTATGCTAAACATTTAAATGAAAAGGTCTTGGATTGGTTTGAGTCCGAACACATCTTCATGAAGGAACAAGCCAGCTTTGGAGCTGGCCATTCTCTATTAGAAGAAGCCCTTATACTGCAGCATCTGGTTGAAAAGCATAGGTTAAAACCTTGTACTGCATAGTATGCTGTATTTATTGATTTTAGATTTGCATTTGACTTAATCTCTAGAGCCAAGTTGTGGTGCAAACTAAATAATTCTACCATAGACAGATGCTTACATTGCAGTGTATGTATGGAGAAACTTTAGGCAAGGTTGTATATTGGCGCCATCATTATGTAATTTCTATATCAATCCTCTGATATCTCACCTGAATATTCTCACCCATCATCCTCTGAAACTGGCAAATAAATATATTGCAGTACTACTTTATGTGGATGATGCAGCTGTGCTATCTCAGACCCCGGTTGGCCTAAAATGAGCTTTATGCAATCTTGCTCATTTTGCAACGAGGAAGCTTTAGAGATCAATTACATGAAGACTAAGATCCTTACCTTTGGTAAGCACCCTAAAGTTCGTAATTGGCAGTTGAGCGGCCCTGGAGCTGTTCAATGAAATTGAACAATGAACTGAACAAGTTAAAATCTTGAAATATTTGAGCATAGTTTTTCAAGCCTCTGGTGCACGGAGTACTCATTTAAATTATGTTTCTCAGCCATACAAACCTTTTACTACATTAGAGGTTCATTATTGATTCCAGCAACAATAAAGCTATTTGTAACTAAAGCCTGAGCACAGTTATTACATGGCGCAGGCAGACAGCTTGGCAATTTTTGCAATTTTGCTTCACTGGAGTCTGTGTGATCAAAATTTTTAAGAAACATTTTCCAAGTAGCATGCTGTGCACCAAATGTGGTTCTCTGCCAGGAAGCTGATGTGACAAAGGTGGAGACGGTTAAATATCTTTGCTTATTGGATAAGGTTATCTTTTTATCCTGTTGGATTAGTCCCACTGACATTAGTCAATAATTTTAACATGGAGTGGAAAAGATCTCTCCTACATAAATTGAATTATTATGGCTTCTCTCAGGATGCTCTTATGATGATGGGCTTTGAACAGGCTAAGTTAGCACTTAAACAACAGGTGATGGATATGGAAGGGCAATTAGAGCAATCTTGCCTTCCAAGAGATGTATTTTTGAGTAACCAACATTTTATTTCAAGGCCAGTAAGATATCTAAATCAAATAGTCTCAAAATTCAGAATTCTAGTGCATTTTAATGTGCTTCCTACGGCTGTATTAGAAGGAAAATATTTAAAAATCCCATATGCAGCTCGGCTCTACTCTTGTAGTGTAGGTGCCATTTAATCTATGGCTCATGTCTTTCTTTACCCTCATTTTTATAAAGATATTCATTCTTGTTTTATTTCTCTCTTTTAAGTTAATTTCCCCTATATTTATTTTACCTTCAATATTTACTGTGCAACCAGAATGATTGCATTTCCTTAAATGTTGCAAAATTTTGTTACATCATCTGTAAAAAATTGTCAAGAGTTGGTTAAATCATCTTAGTAGTATTGTAGTAGTTATTTGTTGTTATCCTACTACTTATTGTTAATTTAATTTAATGTTCTTGAGTTTGCTGGTCGTTGATCATAATAAAGATTGATTGACTGACTAAATCATTCATTCATTCATTCATTGATACCTCCACAGAGTAACTCTATAACTATTCATTCAAGGAGGAGGTAGAAGAGAGATGCATGATGGCTGGAATAGCTGCTACTCAAGCTCCTCCAGCCAATCTGATTTCTAGGGGGCTCCTCCTGGCACTGCCCCAGGAAGAACTAAAATAATGGCTTGAAAATGCACTTCTAGGTTGCTTCAAGGACTATATTTTAAATAAAATTTTCCCTTCTTCTAGGCTGAGGGCAGTACCAAGAGGAGCTCCCTAGGAATCAGATTGGCTGGAGCAGCTTGAGTAGCAGCTGATCCAGCCAGTAAGAGCAAAAGTGGAACTTGCAGGTGGTGGGGGTTGTGTGTGTAAGAAGCTCCCTGCTCTTGAGGATTCCCTGACATCTGGTAAGTCTGATCTTTTACTAGCTTGTTTGTTTGTTTGTATGTTTTGTGGGGAGGGTGGCATCCCTGCTTTCTTCCTTGTTTCCTTCTTTCTGCCTTTTGCCCTTGCTTTCTGCCTTTCTCCCTGCTTTTTGCCTTAGTGCAGCCCATGACTGTGTGAATCTTCCCCATGGTTTTTATTGTCAAATCACTTTTGTTGTAGTCTTTTTTTTTCCCCAGAAGAGATTTTCAGGCATTTTTCTTGGTGTAAAGTATATTTTCAAAAGGGGAAGATGAATTGCTTCATTGCACCTTGGACAGACTAGAGTACTTCTTCTGTAAGCGATGAAATTTTCATCCTCCACACTTTCTTTATTAAAGTCATTCAGGTCTAAAGCATTACTGCAAATTCCATCACACAATTCCCATTTCCCACAATATGATTATGTGGGGAAGTATAGCTGAGATCCCTTGTCATATTTATCTGCTAGTAAGTGCCCTTACAGCTTTATTGTAATGCTATAATTCCCTAGCTATTTAAAGTTCTTTAATAAAAATATTTATTTTATTTTGCCAACAGTGGTTTAGGTCTACAATGTTTCTGCTATTAACATTTTGGATAATGCAGACAGAGATCCTGTGAGGGATTTATTTAAATATACTTCAATGGTTTATTTCAAGCCCATGCAATCTTGAATGATACACTTTTTATTTATCACATTTGTATGCCAGCTTTCCTCAAAGGAGCTTGGAGTATAATATACAAGCTTCGCCCTTTCTACAACAATCCTTACAACAAATCTGTGACATGTGATGTAGGCTGGGCTGAGAAACAGTTACTTTCCCAGAATATGTTTTAGTGTGTTTCATGGCTAAAATCTCCACAATCCAGATCCAACACTCTATGCCTATATCACACTAACCCTATTCAGACTTATTTATTTATTTATTTATTTATTTGATTTTTATACCGCCCTTCCAAAAAGGCTCAGGGTGGTTTACAATTAAAACAGAAATATAAATATAAACACCAATTAACCTCTTAAAAAGCAATTAAACAATAAGAACAGTTAAAACCTTGAAAACCAGGTTAGAGCATTAAAACAATTAAAACTAATTAAAACCCTGGAAGGCCAGGCCAAACATTAAGGTTGTTCTCACGACCAGCCCTACCCAGGTAAGGCAGTGCTAGTCCAGGTAGGGCTGGTTGTGAGGAGTGCTGGGATCACTGCCAATCCTAGTGCTCCATCCCCGGGTAGCCTAGGTTTGAAACCTGGGATAAAAGTGAGGCAGGAGAATGAGCGTGCACACCTCCTACCTCGCTGCCTGGTTGTGTGGGTGCTCATGCTGCCAGCCATCCCTTCCAGGGTGCCAGCAGACATCCTGGACATAGAGACCAAAAGAAGGAGCAGCCTGCAGTGATCCCAGTGTCCCATGATGCGTGTGCAGTGCATGGTGGGATATTTGGTGGCCGGACTGTCTTTCCCTAACCTTCTGCTCACAGCACCAGTTGCTACCATGCTGCTCATGTGGGTGTGTGAGTGACAAAGCCCTCTGCAGGCTCAGATCATGGGGGGGTGGGACTCTCCAGCCCCACTCCTTAATGTGTGAGATACTTTATCATGTCTCTGCATTCAGAAGTTTTTATGTGAATGACTTGTACTTCACTGGCATAGTTACAATTGAGTGGGTGGTGGGAGCTTGCTGACTGGGTGGGAGCTTGTTCTTTTCTCTCCCCCTCACATTTCTCAGAAGAAGAAAGTGGGCGGGAGGGGGAGTGGCCCATCTTCATATTAAAAGTGAACCTGGGTACAGGTCCCTTGAAATGCAGGATACAGCTAAGGATACTGCTGTACCTAGATTCTGCATAAAATAACTGTGAATAATAGTACTATTACTATTACTATTTATTTATTTACTTAACATATTTGTATACCACCCACAACTTACATCTACATAAATATTTATATTTATATATGTTGCTTTATTCAACAACAAAAAGCTCAAAATGGTTTACAGAGAAAAAGAAGTCCGATAGTTCCCTGTCCCCAAAGGGCTCACAATCTAAGATGAAACACAAAGTAGACACCAGCAACAGCCACTGGAAGAGCAGTTGCTCTCCTCCCACTAAATACGAGTCACTAAATATGAGTCATCACTTGAAAAGGTACCTCTGTGCTGAATTAGCACCTGAATGCCTTGTATACAGATTGTACTAGTGTTGAACATAATGTGTGAATAGGGCAACTGGCTCTCAGGTTCCTTCTTCCTCAGGTAAAATGATGTCTAGGCTAAGACCTACAGGAGCTCTAGTTATCCCTAGAGTTGCATCTGAAGTAAAAACTGATTTTGCTCATGGAATTTGTAGGAATCTCACATTCAGAAGAAGCTGAGTGGGGCAGCGTCTAAAGTGCAGTATAGGCAAGCAGGAGGAGGCGCTGAATCCCTCACTTCCTTGCACATTTCTCCCCAAACTGCTTCTCCCCAGTCATTTTTTCTCTCTACAGTAGGGCTGCACAACTTCGGCCCTCCTGCAGATGTTACAATACAACTCCCATCATGCCTGACTATTGGCTGCTGTGGCTGGGAGTGATGGGAATTGTAGTCCAAAAACAGCTGGAGGTCCAAAATTGTGCAGCCCAGATCTACAGGCATTTCTTCTCGGCATGGGGGTCTGCTGGAAGAAAAATGGCTTTAAAGGGACAATTTCAGGGAGAAAGTATGAGGGTAAGGGCTTTGCCCACCCATCCATACCATACCTTAAATCTCCCTTTTCCTTGTCATATAGGCAGTGACTGGATTCTGATTCACAGATGTGTTACCATCAGATCTAGTTTGACCCTCCTGTGAAAACCTGATTAGAAATGTTGAGAACAGTTGAGCCATGCTTGAGAAGAGTATTGTAATATCATTGTGGGAGGAAAACCTACTTGGAGGTTCCAGTGAGAGTGTTTACTAACCAAATGTCCTCACTGGGTCATCACCACTACTTTCTCTCTGTTTGCTTCAGGTTTTTCCCCCTCACACCTTTCCCGGTCAGTGTACTATCCTTTACTGTTCACTTGTAAGGACAGTGACTCCCACCATGAGTCAGTACATGGACTTAAAAGGCCACCCTTGGAAGGCTGTGCATCACGTAGCCCAGTGACTTTGTATTGCTAGGAAAAGTGTGCTTATAAGAGTGTGTCTTATATTTGGTGTGGGTACATAAAAATGGCAAAACATGGTGAAATCTGGCTTGTTTCAAGCCAGAACTTTACAAAAACTTCCTAAAATCTACCTAGAACCATCATTCTACCAGCATGTGGAGGAATCTGTCCTTTGTCTTCATGAAAAGGAGTAACAGCATGCCTCTTTTACCCCCACTCTACCCCTTTATATTTCCAGAATAGATGGGCTTACAGTTATGAAATCTGGCACAAATGAATCCCACATTGACAGGACTCTGTGTTGTTGTTGTTTTCAAAGCTATGGATCACTCCTTGGATCTTTGGTGAATGGGGGGATAAAAATTGGCTTAAAATGAAGACATCTAGCTTGCTTCAAGCCAGAACTTTACAGAAAGTTCTGGATCTGAAGCACCTCCTTGGACTATCATTACACCCCCATGTGTAGGGGAAATAACTTTTTTTAAAAAATATATTTTTCTTCCCCATTGCAGGAACAGGCACACCTTTTAAAAGGTATTAAAAGGACTTCACACCTTTTAATCCCTTAAGGTAAAGTGAGAAATTATTTCTAACCATAATAACAGAAACATTTAAAGTACTTTCACTTTTACTAACCATGTGCTTCTGCAATGGGGAAGACAAAAACTAATATAAAATCAAAGGAATGTCCTTGTTCCTCCACATGGGGGTGGTCATAGGGAGGGCTTTACATCCAGAATCTTTTGTAAAGTCCTGGCTTGAAATAACCAGGTTTTGGCTCTTTTTTCTATTTTCATTTTCAAAATTCCTCAAAAAAAATCAGAGGAATTACCCATATCCTTGAAGGGGAGGGGAATAACACAGAGTCCTGCCAATGTGGACTTCATGTGTGTCAGATTTCATAACTCTGTGCCTATCCATTCAGGATATAAGGGGGAGGAAGAGGGGCATGCTGTTTCCCCTTTTCATGAAGGCGAAGGGCAGATTCCTCCACATGGGGGGTGGAATGATAGTCTAAGGAGGGGCTTCAGATCCAGGGGGACCTGACCTCCTTCCCCGCATGTGTGGCAAGGCTCTAGGGCCAACCGGTGATTTTTAGTGAATTTGTTTCAATTTCCCCATTCACCTCTATGGAGGGAAATCCTATTTTTGAAGGTTTTAAAATGACCATTTCTCCCATTTTGTACTTTTGACCATCCAACATGACTCCTGATATGAATTTTGACTTTCTGAGATAATGTTGGATAATTCCGATCCGATATCGGAAGTCAGTGCTAGGTTGGAAATGTCAGACTTTTTGAGCCCATTTTGCAAATTTCATATGAATGCCCACATTTCTGATCCAGCTTTACACAGGCCTTGCATGAGGCCATTTGAAGAAATGCTCCTTGGTTGGCCACTGCCCTCTGCCACTATTATTTTAATATTGTATTGATATTATTTTAATTGTGTTTTTAATAGTTTTAATATTTTAAATTTTAATTGTTGTAATGTTTTAATCTTTTTATTTGTTTGTATTGTTTTGTTGTAAACCACCCAGAGACTTGCATTTTGGGCGGTATATAAATGTTTTAAATAAATAAATATTGATGATGACGATGATATCAAGAATATTTATATATGAAAGCAGTTTACTATACATAGCAAAGTTATAAGAAAAATGGTCCTATGTCCCCAATGGGCTCATTATCTAAAAATGTGCACAAGGTGCACATCAGCAATAGCCCCTGGAGATATGCTGTGCTGGAGTTGGATAGGGACAAATGATCTCTCCCTGATTAATACAGAGTGAGCCATTTGTATCTGACACATTTTTATTTGATATTTCTAAGCATAACTATAAATTTGACTAATTTCATTTTTGTGTCTGTTACAAGGGATTCCTTGAATGATGAATCATTTGGTTGTGCCAACATGAATTAAAATTGATGTCAAATATGGTTCCACTGTTGCTACTCAGAGAGCTTTCCATATCAGGACGGACTTTTGATGTAGAGGTGTTCCTGCATCAAACACCATTCTCTGTTTAGTTTTTAAAACATCATGAAAAGGGAAGTGTTTGCCCATCCAGGATGATAAGACCTTGCACAATGTGAACAGAAGAAAATGTCACTGCCACAGATGTAGCAATAGCACAAAGTCCTAAGTAATCCACCTTCAGAATTACTGAAACCATCACTGCTATCCAAAACATAAATTTATTTGTTTGTTTGTTTGTTTGTTTGTTTGTTTACTTATCAAATTTGTACACCACCCCAAACATTCATCTCTGGGCGGTTAACAGTAACATAAAACCAGTTAAAAACATATACAAAAAACTTAAAACAATTTAACAATTTAAAAATAAACCAAAGATTAAAACCTAAAAAAAATTAGGAAACTGAGAACGCCTGGGAGAAACGATGGGTTTTCAGGTAGGTTTTTTGAAAATTGCCAGAGATGGGGAGGATCGTATCTCAGCAGGGAGCACATTCCACAATCTTGGGGCAGCAGCCGAGAAGGCCCGTCTCTGTGTAGCCACCAAACGAGTTGGCAGTAACTGGAGATGGATCTCTCTGGACAACCTCAATGGACGGTGGGGCTCATAGTGAAGAAGACACTCTCTTAGATACCCAGGGTCTAAGCCGTTTAGGGCTTTATAAGTTATAACTAGCACTTTGTATTTTGTCCAGAAACCTATATGACATAATGCAGGCAGTGATGGACAAAGTACTAGTTCATTGTTGGAAGTATATCACTTGTAATGGACAGCATTTAAAAGATGTAATTTTACAGAAGTAGATCTGTTATAGTATATATAACGTATAGTCTGACTCATTTGTACTTCACAGCCTCTAGGGGCATAGTAATACCCCATGATAGCCAGTGAGGGTTAAATGTGGGGTTCAGAGTTACCCCATAACAACAATGTTTGCATTTTCAAGATATCCGGTGAAGGTTAATATAATAAATATACACTTTTCTTGGTTCATCTTTTTTTAATCACAAAAATAAAAATGTCAGATAAACATGGCACACCCTGTTCTCACCTAAGAGAACCACCACTTTAAAATGTGTATCTTTGCCCATTTAGCAGGACTCCTCTGTACCTTGTTCATACAGATACAGCTATAAGACTTGCATGGGTTTTGCACTTCTGTGCTTTCTCAGCTAATATTAAAACTTGTTATTTATGTAAAGGCACAGTCCACTGAAGATCCTTCTTTCCTGGGCCTGATTGCAATACAGGTGAAATTTGCATGGCCTTACATCTGTAAACACTGTGAGTGATAAAGGAGGAGACTGTAGCTATAAACAGAATCTGATCATTCTGAATAGGGAAGAAAAAAATCAAGCGCAATAAAAGGCAAAATGGTTTTCTACCCGAGTGCCAAACCATCTGTGAGGTTTTTCTTCCGACTCTATTGACACTTATTGTGGCACTTGTAGCTGTAATTATACTGAGCTGATAAATCCAGAGTTAAGAACATTATAAAATAAAGAGACTTATAACAAAACCTGATTGCAATGGAGCTATCAGTGTGGCAGAGAAAAAACATAAGGAGCACTGCAAGAAGTATTGCGAGGGTATTTTGCAAGCAGGGTGATTTTGAAAAGGACATGGAAGGAACTTCATCATAACCTTGAACAATAATTAGAAAATACCACTTCCCACAGCATGTTGCAAAATTATCCTTCCTGTTTTAAGCATTTATGCTTGAAAAGAAAAAAAGAGTTCTTAGAAGAAAAGGGAATACTTTTCAGGGCCGTGATTCTCTGTTGTGGGCGCCTTTTGAACAGAAAGGCATACTGTAAATGCATCATGACCTGACAATTATAGCCAATATTAATTCATACTTTAGGGATGCACACATATAGAAAATCTCAATTCCATTCAAGTCAAATCCAAATGTGCTGTTTCGATTTGAATACAAGCCTGAAACAGGCTGATTTGATTCAGACTTGATTCAATTTGAACTGAATCTGAATCAATTCAACCTTTATGGGTGGACAGAGAGGGAAGAGAACCTCCTTTCAGGTTTTTTGTTTTCTTTTTTAAGAAAGAGGTACTGAGACACCAGGAATTTACCTGGGATGTGCAGTGCCTGTGGGCAGGGGTGAAAGCAACCCAACCTGCCATCGCTCTGAGGCCCACTGGCCACTGCTTCTAAATACAAGAGGCACAAAGGTGCCTTTCAACTGCTCCTGGGTTACAACAGAGTGTGCAGCAGTCGGGAGGCAGTGACCCAACCCGCCATCCCTCCCAGTGACCCACCGGCTGCTCACACAGGGCTATCCCTTTCAATGGCTCCGCACACATGTGGGGAGGCCATTTGAAGGGATAGGCTGGAGTTCCTTTTGCTAGAACACCGGTGTTTTGCACAAAAAGACTTTGTGGTCTAGTGAAAAACACCAGGCTATCCTTTTAAATGGCCTCGCCGCACATAGGTGGAGGCTATTTAAAAAGGTAGCCCTGTGTGAGTGGCTGGCGGGCTGCAGGAAGGGATGACAGGTTGGGTCGTTGCCTCACTGCTGCTGTATGCTCTGTAGTTACCACTTCCAGGAGCGGTTCAAAGGTGCCTCCGTGCCACTTGTTTTTAAAAGCAGTGGTCAGTCGGATGCAGGGGGTGGCGGGTTGGGTGGCCACCTCCCCCCACCCACCGCTGAGGGCTCTGCATATCAAAGGTAATTTACTGGCACCCTTGAACCGATTCCTTTAAACAAAAAATGTGCTGAAAGGAGTCTCTCATCCCCCTTCCCCCATACTGGTCAAATTGATTTGAATTGATTTGATATGAATCGGGCTGATTCGATTCAACTTTGAATCGAATCAGCTTAATTAAAATCAAATCAATCCGATTCTAATCAATCTGCACATCCGTATATACTTATTCAATATTATCAGCATAAGGCTGAGTGATGTGGTTGGAACTAGTCCACAGTTTTTGGATGGGCTGTACTTATGGTGTGAGATATATGAGCCATGTAAATGTGATTTACATTGCTTTTGGCCACCTCTGTCCATATCCCTTTAGTCAACACAATTACAGGACCTAATAGCAACAGCCATACCAGCAGGAGCTCATTCAACTATTCATCTTCCTCTGTGATAAATACCATCACCTGCCAGCAAAGTCTTCCTGTGCTCAGAACAAGACAAAGAAGTCAGTCTCTATGCTGGGCCTGCTCAACTTCGGCCCTCCTGCAGATGTTGGCCTACAACTCCCATAATCCCTGGCTATTGGCCCCTGTGGCTGGGGCTTATGGGAGTTGTAGTCCAAAAACAGCTGAGGGGCCTAAGTTGAGCAGGCCTGCTCTATGCAAAAGAAGACATCAAATATGGCAATGTTCATAAACCAGTAAGAGAAGCATAGAGCTGTAGAGTTGGAAGGGACTTTGGGCTTCTAGTCCAGCCTCTTGCTCAGTGCAGGAAACTGCAACAGCATTTCTGATAGATGGCTGTCCAGCCTCTGTTTGAAAACCTCCAGTGAGAGAGAGCCCATCACTGCAGGAGGCAGACTGTTCTAGTTTAGAATTACCCCTATAGTTAGGAAATTCTTCCTAATATCTCATCTATGAGGCTGTTCATACAACCAAAAACTGGGTAAGGCAAGTGCCGTACTCAGGCTTCATAGCTGTTTGTGCTCCCAGTTTTTGGTTGTGTGGACACAAACAACTAGATAGGTAGGTCAGCTTTTCTTCTGACCTTGGGCAAATGCTGGGTATGAAAGCTAGGTAGGATGGTGTTGTCCTACCCAGCTCCTGTCTTCCACACAATCACTTCTCCCTTCTCCTTGGGAGTGAGCACTGCTCCCAAAACTGCTCCCAGTTTTTGGATGTGTGAACAGCCTCAGTATCTGCTTGCTTGTAATTGTAATCTCAACCCATTGGTTCTAGTCCTGCCCTCAGAAGCAAAAGAGAACAAGTTTGCTCTTCTGTTATGTGGCAGCTCACATATTTGAAGACAGCAAACATATCACTATTTAGTCATCTCTTTTCCAGGCTAAACATACCCATTTTCTTCTATCATAAATCTTGGTTCTCAGACTCCTCACCATCTTTGTTGCCCTCCTCTAAGCCTATTTCACTTCAATGTCCTTCTTAAAATGAGGAGCCCAGGAGTGGAACAGTAGTCCGAGTGAGGTTTGACCAGCACAGCACAGAATGGAATGATGACTTCTTGTGATCGATGCCTCTCTTAATGTAGCCTAAGATCTATACCACACTTCTGTCTCGTGTTTACCTTGTTGTCTAGGTCCCTTTAACATTCACTGCTGCCAAGCCAGGTCTACACACACACACACATCCAGGAGAACCTTGTTAACTGCAAGTCCAGCACCCGCGGTTTTGTGTGTCCACGGTCAGGTAATGGACACCTGACCTTGGTATACATGGGGTGAGTGGGGGCAAAGGGTTAAACCTGCATATCTGCAGGTCGGGGGTGGCTGTAAATTACCTTGGAGCTCATTTCCAGCTGCTATTTTGTGTTCAGGAGTCATTTTATGGCTCATGTACTTTACAAAACGGAGGAAATCTGCGCCATCTTTGCTTGTGAGCGACGCTGGAGCATGATAGGGCATTTCATTTAACTCATTTACTTGTTTGGCGGGCAATTGGGGGTGATTTTGGGATGATTTTGGACAGACTGGGAACCTAACCCCCGATTCCCATAGCCCTAATGCTCCACGGATTTGCTATCCATGCCCTGCCCTCCAGAACTGAACCCCTGCAAATAACAGGGTTCTCCTGTATTTGTGCATTTGATTTTTTTAAAAACTCAAAGTGCAGGACTTTACATTTGTATTTGTTTGAGATTATATTGTTGGTGTTTGTTCAATATTTGAGCCTGTCCAGATCACACTGAATCTTGTCTTCTTCCCAGCTTTGTGTCATCAGCAAATTTGATAAGTATCCCCTCTACTCTCTCCTCCAAGTCACTGACTAAAATGTTGAACAGCATGAGGGCCAGAACAGTGGCATATCACTCGATACCTCTCTCCAAGATGATGTGGATCCATAATGAGTACTTGTGGATTACGATTGTTCAACTAGCTGTCAATCCACCTAATGGGAGAAATTTTCAATCTCCCAAGCAACTCTGCTGCTAAAAGTTACCATTCTTCAACAACAAAAAAGTTCATAGGGAGATGCTAGCAAGAAACTGGAGCAATGGATTTTATCAATGCATTTGATTCTATTCATTTGTTAGTGAAATCAAAAATCTTAACCAAGGTGTTCTCACCTACGACACATGTTAAATTAGCATAGCAAAGCCAGGGAGATAATATTATTGCTAATTACTACAGCTGCAAATGTTCACTCTGCTTATCTTGTATACAGTTGAGCTTTTTGTAGAAATATTGCAAACTGTACTTCTTGCAATTCTTTCGACTCCTTTGGCTCCTCCCACCCGTGTGTGTGTGTGTGTGTGTGTGTGTGTGTGTGCCAACTATAGAATACATAATGCATGTGACTATAGAATCCAAGGGAAAGAGTTGTGGTATGCAAGGACAAGGCAGTGGAGTGGAATAAGGAATACTGATAATTTAATGAAATAGATATTATGTACAGAGAGGCAAGTGCAGACTGCTTTCTTTTTCTTTTTCTTTTTCTTTTTGCTCTTGCTGCTGACTGCTTGTTAGCCCCACCTCTTCTCCAGGACTGGAATTCCAGTAACTAAAACCCCATTCAAAAGCTGACATGGATCAAGGACTGAATTAACCAAAAATACCAAGTGAGAGAGGAGAGCTGGTCTTGTGATAGCAAGCATGACTTGTCCTCTTAGCTAAGCATGGTCCACCCTGGTTGCATATGAATGGGAGACTTGCTGTGTGAGCACCGTAAGACATTCCTTTTAAGGGATGGAGCCACTCTGGGAAGAGCAGAAGGTTCCAAGTTCTCTCCCTGGCTTCTCCAAGATAGGGCTGTGAGAGATTCCTGTCTGCAACTTTGGAGAAGCCGCTGCCTGACTGTGTTGACAATACTGAGCTAGGTGGACCTATCGTCTGACTCAGTATATGGCAGCTTCCTATGTTCCTATGAGCAAGTGGTTTTTATTAAAAGCTTAAAGGTAAAGTTGTGCCATCAAGTCAGTGCCGACTCCTGGCAACCACAGAGCCCTGTGGTTGTCTTTGGTAGAATACAGGACAGGTTTACCATTTCTATCTCCCACACAGTATGAAATGATGCCTTTCAGCATCTTCCTATATTGCTGCTGCCCAATATAGGAGTTTTCCATAGCCTGGTAAACATACCAGCGGGGATTCGAACCAGCAACCTCTTGCTCCCTAGGCAAGTTATGTCCCCACTGCACCTTTAGGTCGGTTATTCAAAGCTTAAGTCACAATAAATCTATTACTCTTTAAGTAGTCACACACGCTTATATGTGTTTGTTCTGACTGAGGCTGGAATTCTAAGCTTACTTACACTGAAGACAATGGCCGACATCCTGACTAAATTTACTAGAGGAAATCCTATTGAAATGTAGTAATCCTTTAGACTACTCCCTGAGTAGTTGTAGTGATCCTAAGGCTTAAAGGCCTCACTTAGAGGCCTCACTTAGAGCCACTGCTGGGAGGGTGGGCCCGGGAAGTTCAAATCAAATGGACCAATCCAGAGGACTGGGTGGGGATTTCCAGCTCAGCCACCAGCAGAAGCTTTGGCTTGCTAGTCAGTCTGTCCCAGGAGGGTCCTCAGGAAGTCGTGGGCTGAGAGGTGCTGGGCAAATGGGAAGGCTTCAGCCAGTGTGTAACAAGTGAGGACTAGTTCAGTTATCTGCATGAGGGAATGTGTATTTTTCTTTTCTGTATTGCTTGGGATCTGACTTGGCAAGTTAATGAAAACCCTCTCTTACAATCAGGAGTGTGGAGCGGCTGCCGGAAGCCTGTGTGCAGCTGCCGACGCGGCCCCTTGGCCCTGCCCCCTGCATCTGATGTCAGACACAGGGCCTGGCTCGCCGTGCCCCCACATCTGACATCAGATGTGGGGGCGTGGTCTCCCTCCCAAATGGGGCCGTGCAGCCCCATTGGGAAGGGAGAGAGGCCTGTGCTGTGTTGGGCAGTGCGGGCTGGAGCGACTCTTTCCCTGACGTGTGGCCCCATTTGGGAGGGAGATCGATTGGCCCCACTGCATTGGCAGCGAGACTAGGAGCAGCTGTCCCTGCCTTTTAGGCAGGGAGAGTCACTCTGGCCATGCTGCCAATGCAGCGCGGCCCCGTTTGGGACCAAAATAATGCGCCCTCTCCACGTCTGACATCAGACATGGGGGGTATCTGAGGCCGCACTCACAGCCCCTGATTGGTGGCGGCCCGGGTTCTTTGACTCCATTCACCCAATGATGATTCTGCCCCTGCTTACAATCAGTTTTATGAAAAGACAGTTGTTCTTATTGTATAACTTTTTCTTTTAATCTAATAATAAATCCTTGTTGCCGAAGTGTGCTGCTCTTCATTTTGGGTATGCCTTAGTCACACGCCTTTGAAGGCCTAGGACTGCTCAGCCCTTTTTTGCGGGGGAGGGGCGATTTTGCCACTAAAACCTCCCCTGGAAATCTTATGTGGAAAGGGTAGTTTTCCCCACATTAGCAATAGCAATAGCAATAGCACTTACATTTATATACCGGTCTATAGCCGGAGCTCTCTAAGCGGTTTACAATGATTTTAGCATCTTGCCCCCAACATTCTGTGTACTCATTAAAATAAAGTGGATCATGGCAGCCTACTGTGAATCTCTTACAGACAAGGATTCAACCCCAGTGAACTCCCCCCTCCTCCTCTGGATCTGGTAGAAGTCATGACAGTAGTACTATTGAGAAATTTAGTCAGGATATCAACCAGTGGCACTTACTAGAGTAAACATGCATGAGATCAGTTTGTAACTACCCCAGAGGAGTTGAATAACAATTGTTGACCCAATCCCATTCATAAATTTAAGCAACTGTGCCACCATGACTAAAGTAAAGATCTAGAGGCAAGTTTTTAAGCTCTGTTTCCTTTTGAATCCTTCCTTTTGAACTTTTGCTTCCACATTACTATGACCATTATTCATCGGACTGGATTCTAAGATGCCACTGGGAGAACTATTATATGATTTTTCTCTTTCTTTTGTGTGTACATTTTCATTAATTCAGGCATCAACAAAAGAGATAAAATTCTTCTGTCTAAATCAACTGTGTTTAGATTGCTATCATCTATGTAGCAATTCCATAGATGAAAAGAAAACATCCAGAAACTAATGAACTATATTAGTTCCTATTTCTGGAATATTTCTGTATTCACAATGTTCTGTGCAAATATAACTCGGCAGTAATGTTACAGCTTCCCCAGTTTCAGCAGCTGTTTACAGTAGATATACCCCAGTGAGATGAAATTAGGAACAAAGGATAACAAAATATACTGTGCTGATAATTGTCTGGGAGATTGCCTTTATATATTAGATGTAACATGAAAACTTCAGAAATGTTTAGGGCAGCCAATATGCATTTTCCCAGCATGATTTAATCAAATTGCAGAATGTGACTATACAAACTAGTGTAAGAGTCATTACTTTCATTAAGAATATTACAGAGAATAAATTAACCTAAAACAATAAAACCTGAGCTGCAGATATATGTAAGTCATTTACATCTTGTTGTAGACTCATCTGGTGGAGGAAGAGAATGAATGTGTTATGGTAGGGGTTTCATTAGCACTTGCATTTCAATTGACTTAGAGGCATACCATAAGAATGCTAAGGCAATAAATATCAGCCATAAATGAGAAGTCTGCATAAGGCTTTTTCTTTCTTCCTCTTTTTTTCTCCCCCTAAGATGTTCTGTGCCATTACACTTTAATAGTTGTCTTGCATTTTCAATATGAAAATGCTTTAAAATGTGCTACAATCGTGCCATCACTGAAATCGGAAGGCATATTTTATGTATGTTGTTGACAGTCAATATCACATTTTGACAAGAAAGGAAGAGGATGGATGGAAGGAATGCTTTAGCATAATGCCTTAAAACAACAGCCTGTGCTACCATTTTATACAAGTGTTGCTCGGAGATTTGTTGGGCCCTTTCATTCTGCTTCCTTTAAATAGCATATGGAATTAAACTGCATTTATAAACATTATGATTTATTTACAGCTATTGACATTTTAAGGTGTTTTCATTAGCATCTTCTTAACATCCTGGTATATATACCAGGATGAGCTGTTTACTCCAATCCCCAGGGAACAGTAAGATAAACTGAATTTCCTCCAGCTTCTAACCACAGAGCCAAACTATGTATATGCAAGCTTTTCTGGGAATAAGAGGCAAGATAAATTGGCATAACCCTCTGAATTACTTTCATCACTTTCAATTACTTTCTATCATGTTTAGTTATGATCTACAGGATCTAGTTTACCACCTTTTAACTCTACTCTAAACTTTGTACAGTGGTCCCTCTACTTACGAAATTAATCCGTTCCGAATGCACATTTGTAAGTCGAAAAATTCGTAAGTTGAAAAGCGGTTTCCCATAGGAATGCATTGGGAACGGATTAATGCGTTCCGGAGCCTAGAAAAAAGACCCAGACCCCCAGTAAGGCTTGCAAACTGCACAGGAACATTTCTTTTCAAGAATAAACAGGCAGTAAACAGGCAGGCAAGTCAAGGAAACCCCATCTAAAAATTTGTAAGTCGAGGAGACCCCATCTAAAAATTTGTAAGTCGAGGAAACCCCATCTAAAAATTTGTAAGTCGAAAAAACCGCATCTAAAACCGGATCTAAAACTGCCGTTTGTAACTCGAAAAATACTTATGTCGAGTAGTTTGTAAGTCGAGGGACCACTGTACAAGAGTTCTACAAAGTGAGTTTCTGGCTGAGAACCTGAGATTTAGCAACCCCGCTTCTCAGTGTCCATGCCACCTGATCTTTCTAACAATTTAAGAATTAGAACCCGAATTTGTTTTCCCTTCCCTCCTCTTTCTCCCCTTTTCCCATTTTTATTGTGTCTACATTGTAAGCCTGCAGGCAGACCCTGTGTTGTTCTCTAAAGCTAGAATATGTGAGATGCTCTAAAAATGACAAACAGCAAAAAGAAATAACACTTTTATTGAAGGCCTAAAATAAATTGTAAAAATGAAAACATTCAAATAGCCCTTTACAAATATACAGCCTGATATGATGTTTTGTATCACAGTCGCTAAAATGGCATCTTATATTGTGCTAACAGAGCTAGGGGTGTGCACAAAACCACCTGGTTTGAGTTCGAACCGCACCAGGCCAGCTTGGTTTTGGCCCCCTTCGAACCCCTCCCCCCTGGTTTGGTTCAGTTCGGGGAAGGGGTTTTCGAACATTTTTGATTTTTTTTAACATACCCCCTCTGGCCTGGGTCATGACCTGGCCGTGTGGGGTCCCACCGCGCAGGCACAGCGGCCTCCAAAATGGCCACCGTGCCAAGGAATAGGCCCGGAAAGGGCCAAAGACATCTGGACTTGGTTATTTTTACAAAAAGGAAGGCCAGCAGTGGGGGATGAGGAACCTCCATGGACTCCCACCCCACCATGGACAAGCCCCCTGGAGGGGGTAAGTTAAAAATAAAAAAAAATTCCAAAAATGTTTGACGAACCCCCAAACTGGGTGTGTGTGTTCAGTCTGGGGTCGAGCCAAACCAGGGGTGGGTGGGTTTTGTCTCAACCATGAACTTTCGAATTGAACCGCTTTGATATTGAACTGGTTCGGATTCTAACCTGTTTGCACACCCCTAACTGGGCCATCCTATTCAAAATCCATAGATATTCCTTAGAGTCTAAAGTGATGCAGAGAAGGCATTGGGCCTGGACATACCTCAGTCTGCATTAGAGGTGTGCAAGGCAGCCTGCTCAACAGGTTCAGGGTCAAATCTAACTGGGCCCAATTTGAGCTGAGCTGGCTCGCAACTCTACTGGTAAAAGGGAATCCAATGAGGATTCCCCTTTACCAGTAAGGGCTGGAGCAAAGGGGCTTCTCTAAAGGTAGATCAGATGGGGAGTCAAAAAGTACCGCTCCCGCACCCAGCCGGCCTCCTCGAGTATCCCAGGCTAGTTTGGGCCTAGTTTGGGCCTCTACACAGGCATGGATGTCACTAAAATAGCCTCTACAAATGTGAAGAGGCCATTTGAATGACCATGCAAATTGTGCGTATGTGGAGGCCATGTTAGTGACATCCATGCCTGGGCAGAGGCCCGAACTGCACCCAAACCAGGCCCAAACTGGCCCAGGCTACTAAGGGGGAGGCTAGTGGGGTGAGGGGGAGCTGCTGTGCCTCCCCTCCCCCGCAGCCACCACTGCTGCAGCTGATGATGGTGGTGCTTTTAGGATACTTGTTGACTCCCCTCCTGACCGATCTACCTTTAGAGAAGCCCCCCTGCATTCACTAGATTCCTCTTTACCAGTACACCCCCAAGTCCTTTCAAATCAGCTCGGTTTGAACCCGAACCAGATCTGGTTTGATAGCACATGGATCTGAACCAGGCTGGGTTGGCTCAAATCTGGTTCAGAATCAAGCCAAACTGGCTTTTCCAGTTTTGTGCATATCCCTACTTTGCATAGGACTTCGTTTCTAACTTGCTTCAACAATAAAAGATGTCAGGTTGCAGCAGTGCAAGTGGAACATGTGGGTTCTGAAGGGTCCAAACACCAATGGGATTTGCAAGAGAGCATCAAAGGTAAAACAAATGACAAGTATATTTCTGCAAATATGCGTTAACAGAAACATTTGACTTAACAGTTCTCACACACATCTTTCCCACTCCCCAGTTTTGTCTTAACAATGTCCAGTGTTCATCTGATCCAATCTGCTTCAGGAAGAAGGAAAATAAAAGAACTGTCCAACTTGAACTCCTGGCTTGATCCAGCTCTTCTGTTTTCAAGCACTTTACTTTCAGCTTTCCATGAAGGACCACAAGACAAACTCAAGAATTACAGCCCTGTAATTAAAAAATACATTACACCTAATATACATAACAGCCAAATAAAATAACACCCCCCCATAAGTAATACACCCTATGGGGGGAGGGGGTTACACAAAGATTCTGTTCTGAACATGAGATGATTTCATGCACTTTACTCTAACAAGATAACATCCAAGAAGGTTAAATGATTTTTATTGTCTAACATGCAAAGAATAATTCACATATCATATATGCTGTTCCCTCAGAATTTGTTCATTCATATTGGTGATACTTGGATATTAAAGCTATTAGGTAAAAAGACCATTGTCTTCAGCTGGGTTCAGATGAGGATTGAAGGCCTCTTTCCCTCCTTCCAAGAGAGGGCCCTTTTCTGCTACTGGTAGGACTGGCAGGGAAAAAGGCAAAATGCCTAAGCAAAGGAGGAGCCAGTGCTTTATTAGTTCTCAGACTGAGACAGCCCTACTAAGCTATTCCCAATACATTGATTCTAAATAGGCTGTACTAGCTGTTCTCTGCTCACGTGATCAGCATGCTTCTGGTTTATCCATCATCTGGTTCATCCAACAACATAGACCAAATTATTCTTCTAGATTTGCGTACACCAACATAAAGTCTAAAAATATTTACCTGGTTTGCATGCATCACAAACGCGTTGTGCTATTGAGGCAACACACACTCTTATGGGCCTTCTTTGGATCCAGCACAAGCAGCTGCTGGCTTCTGAGCAGGATCAACCCAGTTGCACATGCATTGCAAACAATACTGTTTCTGAGCTTTCAGTATAGAGGTTGCTACCTTTTCATTTTGAAAATAGCAGCACCAGATCTGAAATTTGCTGAGTACTAGGGAGATAGTCTGAGCATCCTGGTGACCTGTCAAATAGTGAGAGAATAAGGGTCTAACATAAACTTTAGGGTGATTTCTACTGACACCATTTGGGGATGCTGGACCATTTGCGGATGCACCAAGCCTATGTTTTCTCTCAACCCCAGATTACCTTTCTGCAACCCTAATGAGGAGTAAGTGAAGAGCTGGGCAAAAGAAAAGGTGGGTTTTCAGTGGAGGGGGGGGAGGGTTTTCAGGATATAAATTACAGGAGGAATGGGGAAGAAGAAAAAGAGATACTGAGGCTATTCTCATGACCAGGTGAAACCGGGCGAAGGGAGCCTAGCCAAGTTTCACCTCGTCGTGTGCTGCAACAGGAGCTGAGCAGCTCCTAGCAGCAAACCTCCCTAAATGCCCCTCCCCTTAAACGAGGTTAATGTTTATTGGATCCATTTATTGGATCATGTGTCACTGCGGCATGGCTCCTTCTGCATGCAGGGTGCTCTTCCCAGAGTGGCCCCACCCCCTAAGGGGAATATCTTACAGTGCTCACATGTAGTCTCCCATTCAAATGCAAACCAGGGTGGACAAAGGGGGCAGTTCATGCCTGTTACCACAAGACCAGCTCTCCTTGCTATCTCTCCTCTCTATCTTCAGGGAGCTGTAGCTAATCATGGTTCCCTATCAAGTCTTCTTGTTGGATAAACTTGTTTGTAGGTGTGTGTTTTTAACATTCACATGTGTCATTTTCAGATGTATAGTTAAAACATCTGAAACCATACGTAAAGTGGCCCTGAAAGCCATCTTGTTGCTATTTCCAGAAATAAAATTGAGGAGACCATCTGATTCTATGTTTTGACATTATAGTTAAAGAATTGTGATGAGGAAAGTAGAGAATATTTCTCCAGTTTAAAGGGTCTAGTCAGCTTTACTACCTCAGCGGTAGGTGACAGAAGATGTAAAGCTGGAAGGAAGAAGCAGTTATCCCTTTCTATGGACATGGATGCTGGATACCTCATTTTGGTTTGTCACTAGAGTTATAGTGCTTATAAAAATGTGCTTTCCACAAAGGTTTCTGTAATGCTACACTCTTAAGCATCCAACAGCTCTACAAGTACATGCATTTTTTGGGAAGCTGAACAAGAGGCATGACTTGACTTATTTCTATATGCTGGATAAAGATGATTGATGGCGAAGGAGGCTGGCTTAACTTCAGTTGAGGAAGTTTAAAGAGTTGTACAATAAAAGAACTGGCAAAATGCAAGCTTCACTTTGGTTGCTGCTATCTTCGCACTGAAATTCCTATTAGCCTATGTGAAGAGAAGTACTGCAATGATGTATGACCCTTCATCTATGATTTCACATTTTTGTATGGTCCTCCATATTACAGCCTGAATATAATAGAGGTTTACAGCCTTCCCAGAAACAATTCATTACAAGATCAGTTTCTTACAGCATATTGATTGTTATAGACTGAGAGCACCATTTTGAAACATGTACAACTCTACATTTCTGTTAGAAAATATATGAACATTAACAGGATAACTTTGAATAAATGGGAATTCAGAAGTGTCATTTTCATGGCGGGAGGGACGGGGACAGGAAGTACCTCCTGCTTCCTCTTCCTGAATCATTGTTTCATCTGAAATAGAACTTTCATCTCTCTCCCATCTAAGGTTATGTGGCAGCTATATCCATCTCGAGAGCTTTCACCAGTTGTTCTTCTTACATTTCTGTCTCAGCCCAAATAAACTTCAATTCATTCCCATTCCCACCTTCGCCATCACCCCCAGCAACCAAAATGTACAAGCTCCCAAGGTGAAAATTATGGGGAAATACTTGCTCAAAAAGAAAACTGTGTTTTTCCAAACATGGAATAATCAGCCATAATGCAATCAATATATTTAAGAAGTCCACATGGACAAGCAGAGCCTACTCACAAGATCTATTCAAAATTGTTAAATGGGAAGTGGGACCTACAAACAAAAAGTTGAATTTCTTATTTCTGCTAAGCCCTGCTAACTTGGCAAAGAGGCACCTTTTAATGCGGTGATTCCCTTTATTTAGCAGGGGGAGTGTAACTGGCCCAGTCCACTCCCAGCACAGTACCTCCAGTGACTTTTGCTGATGTCTATCTTGTGTTTCTTTTAGATTGTGAGCCCTTTGGGGACAGGGATCCATCTTATTTATTTATTATTTCTCTGTGTAAACCACCCTGAGCCATTTTTGGAAGGGTGGTATAGAAATCAAATAGATAGATAGATAGAATAAAATTTATAATGCCTACTCTAGGATTCTGTATCTTCTTACAGACTCAAACAGGTCTGTAAACCCCTTCCCTCTCCCATCTTCTGTTCTGCTGTTGCTTTTCTTTAGTGGACATCTTCAATCTTTCATAGGCCACTGAGTGTGCTCAGTTAGACTGGGGGTGTTTTCCTTTACTTTTGTTCTTAATTTACAAATGTGTTTACTTCAGCATACCTGGGGAGCCCCAGGTAGGAGGAACCACCCTTTATTTTGGGATGTCTCCATTTTAAGAATGTAAGAACACCTCAGTTGGATCAGGGCCAAAGCCTATCTAGTCCAGCATCCTGTTTCACACAGTGGCCCACCAGATGCCTCTGGGAAGCCCAATCTTTTGCTTCCAATCTTAAAAAAAAACACAACAATTTATTGCATTTTGTTCAATAACATAAGATCTAACAATCTCACATTTCTCTCAAGGTGGAGGGGTGTGGGGGAAGAGACTTGTTCCATTCTGATAGTAATTCAACCACCTAAATTTGCTACTAGGATGGACTCTGTCAGGAGAAAATAATAATTATCTTAAAAGAATTTCTCTTTTCTATTTAATTCGGTTCTTATAAATGGATTGATCCTGATCCTATTAGAAGCCTTTCCAAAAACTAATTGGAGACAATGCAGCAACATTTTATTGCAACAGAATACCACTGAAATCAATAGATATAAAGTACACAGTTAAATGCTTAAATGATTTCAATGTGATTTAATCAAAGGTCATATTTTCTGGATTGTTTCCACTATCTCTAGATCAGATCAATATAGCATATTGCATGGTTTAGCTGAAAATGTACTGATATTCAAATAATATTCCATAATTTTAGTTTTGAGTATACTATAATTCTCATCGTACTCACAAGAATCTTTGGCTACAGTCCTTATCATACTTAGCTGGTATAGATATCATTAAAATCAATGGAATTTGCTTCCAGATAAGTATTCTAGCAATTAAGGTACTAGTTTATTTGGGATGGTCTACTGAGATTTCTGACAAGCTGTCATTGGCATCGCTTGACATTTCCCACAGTGCTCCAACAACAGAAGTAGTCCTGTGGGGATGCAAAGAGGTGGGTAACTAGCAATGTCTTTCTTCTTCTGCAGCCCGCATTAGGGTTGTGCAAGCAGGTTCGGAACAAAACTTGTTCAACATCAAACCAGTTTTGTTCAATGGTTTGATATCTGACCAAACACACACACACTGGTTCAGTTTGATATCAGACCAACACACACACACACACACCCCGTTCGGTTCCATATCAAACCGAACCCCCCGGCCTATTCAGGAGGGTCTAAGTTTAAAAAAATATTTAATTTACTTACCCTCTCGGGGGGGGGGAGGCTTCTCTGAGGCCACGGGGTTCAGGAGGTCTTCGGCCGGTTCCAGGCCTCACCCCCTTGTGGCAACATTTTGGAGGCCGCCACACATGCCCAATGGGCATCTGACCCAGGTGTGGACACAAATTTCGCTGCTCTCTCCTTTCTCCAAAAGCACTATTCACTTTCAGGAATGAGTCTCTGAGGGCTGCACAATACTCGAGGACAGATTCCTGCCAGTTAATCTGTCCTTTCTGAGAGATGAGAAAGCAGTGAAAATCATATTCTCCCTCTGTCCATGCTGGGCTGCAGAAGAAGGAAGACACACTGCTAGTTACCAACCTCTTTGTCCAAGAGCTAGTTACCAAGCTCTTCTACAGGGCTTCTTCCATTGCCAGGGCACTCTGGGGATTATCAGCAATTGTCTTTTTCATTTTGGAATAAGGGTTTCATTCTGAATGTATTCCTTGCTTTGTTTAAATCTCACAATCATCAGTTTGTAATTATCATTCAAAAAATCTCATTGAAAGAAGCAGAGAGGAGAAAGTTCATCAATTTTGAAGGTTGAGTTTTGAAAAAACTCAGACGGTACCCAAATTCTTTCTTCTTCTTCTTCCTGGTAATCCTAGATATAACTGATTTGAGCCTCTATGCTTTTTTGCTTTTAGTTATAAAAATATGAATTGCTTTGGAACTTGGTATAGAGCAGCACCATTATTTTCTTTAAAGGAAATCTGTGTTTTGTGTTTTATTAGGACTGAAAACTTGGATCCTAAAGAAATGTGAAGATGCACTGACACAGCATATCAGTGGGGCTGGGCAAAGAAGGGGACAAAGCACATTCAGAAGTAGCCTTCAAGGAGCACTGAAAGCAGCCCTGTGCGCTCTGCAATTATCCGTTGCTTGCTTCAAAATTCAATTCTAATACCTTATTGCCAAACCATCAAAGTACCCATCAGTATGATGGACTACATTTTACTTTCTTTCATAAAAGTGAACAGCTTTGCAGGGGAGAAATACAAGATCTGCAACAGAGAAAACTGCCAAGATGAAGGCAAAACCAAGATAAAGGCTAACACTCTCTAGCACTGGTCACACCAGTGTCTGGACCAGGAGGAAAGGTCTTATCCCATCCTGGTGTTGCCTATTGCAGTCTTGTTAGTTTCTCCTATGGAAGTCAATGGCCAAGTTCATATATAACATGAAACCTGAGGTTCCACCAGCCTGAGATATGGAGAGAATCTGAAGTTGGTGCTGCAGATGATCAAATACTTGGTTTGTTGGAAGTAGGTGAGTTGAGCCAGAGGTACACCCCCTGGCCAGGCCTCCTAGTGAGGTCCTGGATGCTATCTTAGTCTGCCTTGCACCGCCTCACAGCCATTAGTCCTGAGGTGGGACCAATGAGGGTGCGCTTCCCTGGAACAAACTAGAGGTTCATGAAGAGTGTGATTAGACATAACATTCACCTCAGTGGGAGCAGCACTTGGTTTTGACAAGCCAACTTTAAATCTTGGTTACACATCTCAGTTTGAGGTCATGAGTGAATCTCAGATTCCTTCCTTGGCAGACAAGTGGTTACCAACTGCAAGTAGATTCTGTGTTATGTGTGAACCCACCCAGTTATTCCTCTTGACGTCTATGAAAAGAAAGTAAAGGAGCTGCAATTATCTCCCTCCCAAAATGTCCTGAGCATCCAACTAAATTTGTGCCATTCTCTACCCCAACACATAAATACAAATGCTCTCCTAAATGTCACTGAAAGAAATATTTTAACTGATATTCTTAACTGATGCATGTTTCATCTTTAACTGATGCATGTTCCAAAACAAAATCACTCTACTTTAAGGGAGAAATGTTTGTAGAGTAAATGGCACCCATGGTAGCTCATTGTACATAAGACATGGAAGCATAGAGAAAGAGGAGGGAGAAAAGTATGCAGACATAGCTCATTGAGGTGGTGTGGGTATCTCCTAAAGGCAACCTCTGAAATGGGCAGAGGTCAAGGAGAAGATACTCATCAGTGGTTCACTGAAACCATCCATTTGTCTTAGCACTGAAAGATAATGCAGGCAGCACAGTAGAGACTGTGGTGAATAGAGTTATTTATGGATACCCAAGAATGAAAGCCTTGCCTATAAAGCAAACCATAGACACTCGACTGAAGAAAGTACCAACAGAGTAATAAGATTTAATGGGACCATCAAAAGAGAAATAAAATGGAAAACTTTTTGATTACTTTCTATAGCAAGGGCAAACAGCAAGAACCGCCTTTATAGTAAGCAGTACAGGAAGTCCTCAGACTTACATTACAATTACTTCCTGAAGACTGTGTTTTAAGTCTAAATGTCTTCACTCAGAATCTATATTCCTATAGGAAACAATGTTATACACAGGGGTTTGGTTCCTGAACCAAGGCCAGATACCCTATTTTTCCCCTGCTGCTACCCAGTTGTTTCCTGGTGGTATGTCAGTCACAGATGTGCAGGCATGCAGCAGAGACGTTGATGGTGGGAAATCCAAAGTTGCTCACCCTTGCCACCCACCTGCTTCCAGTCCCTTTCTGATTCTTTTTCATTTGTTCACAAAATGAAAGGCGGCCACTGGGTATCTTGCCTCTATCTCCTCCTCCTGGGCTCTGGTTAGGCAGGGAAAGAAGAAGGGTGGGCGGGGAACAGCGTGTAGGGCAGGGAACAGGCCAAGCTATCTCCCTCTTATCTTTGAAGAACAGTGAGCCTGAGGAGGAGGAGTGGAAGCAGTGACAGCAAGGTGAGTCTTTTGGATCAGTAAGAGCCGATCACTCTGCAGCAGGTCTGGGCAAACTTGGCCCTCTAGAGGTTGTTGAACTACAACTCCCAGCATCCCCAGCCACAATGAATTGTGGTTGGAGATGATGGGCATTATAGTTCAACAATCTCTGGAGAGCCAAGTTTGCCCAGCTCTGCTTTGCAGCCTCAGATGCTACAGCAGCTGCCACTGGTAACCCAGTCTTGATGCCAATGTGAGCTTGAGCTGCCATTGTTGCTGCCTCCTCTTCCTCCTCCTCCAGCCCACACACTAGCAGCCATCTAGTGGAGCCTCCCCTTCTGCAGCAAATGATGTAAAGTTAAAACACAGTTGTAAAGATGAAACACGGTGGCAATTTACCAATATCTTAAGTGCTCTTTATCTTTCTTTGGAATGTTGTAAATCATAAGAACATAAGAACAGCTCTGCTGGATCAAGCTCAAGACCTATCTAGTCCAGCATCCTGTTTCACACAGTGGCCCACAAGATGCCTCTGGGGAGCCCACAGGCAAGAGGTGAGGACATGCCCTCGCTCTTGCTGTTGCTGCCCTGCAATTGGTATTGAGAGGCATCATGCCTTTGAGGCTGGAGATGGCCCACAGCCACCAAACTAATATCCATTGATAGACCTCTACTCCATGAATTTGTCTAAGCCCCTTTTAAAGCCAATAATCAAGGACAGTCTGTAGACAGTCTAGCCAATTTCATCCATGGAATAATACAACTGAAACTTGGTGCATCTTACATTTTGTGTTTACTCATATGTTGTATGTTTATTCCAATACAAACTTGTAATTCATTTCACATGACTAGTACAGTCTACTTGGAGCCTGGAAGGGCTATCTAACATAACAACATATGATTGGATGAAAGTCCATCTAATCCATCCTTTTCTCAACAGTGGCCTTTTCAAGCACATGGGTAAGGCATGAAATCAATAGCCTTCCCTCATTTTTCTCTTTTTATAGTGCCCCCAAGCCCAGAACATCTATAACAGGGATAGGCAACATTTGGCTCTCCAGTTGTTGCTGAAATACAACTCCCGTTATCCCCAGTTGTAATAAATTGTGGGTGGGTGTGATGGGCACTGTAATTCAGCACATCCACAATTCTGCGGAACTCACAGTTTTCCAGTCTTTCAGAAATGTCTGTGGATTCAACATTGACCATGCGGTCTACATGACAAGAGCTGCATGATAAAAGTCCACACCAAAGAGTATGTGCTTTTATCAACTCCTCTTTTTGATCCCAGGTAGTTTGATGAATAACCCTGTGAGTGAGTGGCGGAATGGAGTCCTACTTGGTAGTCCAGTAGCAACTGAGATTTCAGGTTCCTTTCAGACATTCAAAATGTGTAGACTGAGCACAGGGAGAGAGTGGGAGGGGGATTACACATGCCTCTGGCAGTTCTTCTACTCCCCAGTGCTAGGTCTGAAGGCAGGACAGCGCTTAAAATAATTCATATGGAAATGTTGTTGGCTTGTAACAAATGGCAAAACTTACAAAGTCACCTTCTCAAGAATGATTAGGGCAGAGTTAAAGCAACAGAGGATAAGAAAATAGACAAGATGTTAAACAATTACTTACGCACACCCTGCACAGCTAAAATCAATGAACATTTGCCTGCATCAGAAATTAGATTTGCCCAAACAAAAGAGGAGAAATTAGAAAGTATCCAGATAACAGAGGTAATGGTTATTAAAGGGGCTGAGCTTCTTACAAGGGCAAATAGGCTTCAGCACCAAAATGCCTGCAATCGCAGAGTGAGCACACTGAAGAGATCGGGAAAACAAATTGGAGTCATTTAGTAGGTACTGTTTGTATAACTGTATTAAGCATCAGATAAAACTTTTAATAAGTTACCCAAGGCCAATACAGCCATCCCCTGCTAACTGAGCAAAGATGCACCTTTTAAAAGTGGTGATACTCTTTAGCAAGGGGAGAGCAACTAGCCCTATCCATCCCCAGCACACCATTCCTCCAATGGCTGCTGCTGGTGTCTATCTTATGTTTCTGTTTTTAGATTGTGAGCCATTTGGGGACAGAGAGCCATTTTATTTGTTTGTTTGTTTGTTTATATCTATGTAAACCACTTTGGGAACTTTTTGTTGAAAAGCAGTATATACATATTAAGTATATTCGTATCTATATATTATATATACCACTTCTTAAGAAGCCTTCCCTAGATCCCTCAGTGATGGACAGTTATAGGCCGGTCTCCAATCTCCCATTGTTGGGTAAGGTGATTGAGAGAGTGGTGGCTAACCAGCTCCAGGTGGTTTTGGAGGAAACCAATTATCTAGACCCATTTCAAACTTGCTTTAGAGCGGGCTATGGGGTTGAGTCTGCCTTGGTCGGCCTGGTGGATGACCTTTCCCTCGGAATCGACAGAGGGAGTGTGACTCTGTGGGGTTTTTTGGATCTCTCGGCGTCGTTCGATACCATCGACCATGGTATACTTCTGGATCGCCTGGGGGAATTGGAGGCACTGCTTTGCAGTGGTTCCGCTCCTATCTCTCAGGCAGATTCCAGATGCTGCAGTTTGGTGACAGTTCCTCTTTCAAACGGGAGCTATTATATGGAGTCCCTCAGGGCTCCATTTTGTCACCAATGCTTTTAAATATTTACATGAAACCGCTGGGTGAGGTCATCAGGAGATTTGGTGCAGGGTGTTATCAGTATGCTGATGACACCCAAATCTATTTCTCCTTATCATCATCATCTTCATCATCAGGAAATGGCATTCACTTCCTAAATGCCTGCCTATGGGCAGTAATGGGCTGGATGAGGGATAACAAATTGAAGCTGAATCCAAGCAAGACGGAGGTGCTCACTGTGGGGGATCGGAATTTAAGGGATGAGTTAGATCTTCCTGTACTGGAAGCACTATTCGACAGCTGTGTCCATTCCTTGAAGAGAACGATCTCAAAACAGTGGTGCATCAGCTGGTAAACTCCAGGCTTGACTACTGTCTTGCGCTCTACGTGGGCTGCCTTTGTACGTAGTTCGGAAACTTCAGTTAGTCCAAAATGCGGAAGCCAGATTGGTCTCTGGGGTAACCCGGAGAGACCATATTATGCCTGTCTTAAAACAGCTGCACTGGCTGCCAATATGTTTCCGGGAGAAATACAAAGTGCTGGTTATTACCTTTAAAGCCCTGAACGGCTTGGGTCCGGGTTACCTTAGAGAGCACCTTCTTCGGTATGATCCCCATTGCTCATTGAGGTCATCTGGAGAGGTCCGTCTCCAGTTGCCACCAGTACGTCTGGTGGTGACTCGGAACCGGGTCTTTTCTGCAGTTGCTCCTGGTCTATGGAATGCACTCCTGGCAGATATCCGCAGTTTAGGCTCGCTGTCGGCCTTTAAGAGAGCCCTAAAAACCTATTTATTTGGCCTGGCCTTCCAAGGCTTATAAAGTGTTGTTGTTTTTAAAAGTATTTTAATTGGTTTTAAATAGTTTTAATCATTTTTGAATTGTTTTTATATTGTTTTAACATTGTTTTAATTTTGGGTTTTATGTCTTTTTAAAAGTTATTGTATATCGCCCAGAGCCTCTGGATGGGGCGGTTTATAAATGTAATAAATAATAATGATAATAATAATATATTTCTCTAAGATGTACCTGTGGCTAATCCCATGTGTGGCAGCTCTCACAAGAGTTCGCAAGCAGCTGCTGATTAGCCACAGGGACAGGGGAGAAAATGGTGGTGGTGGTTGCAATCTGGGGGAGTGGGAACTGTGGTGGAGGCAGGCTTGCTGGCTGGCGGAGAAAAAAGCAGCAGGCAGAAGGAGGCGGCAGAGGAGGGAGGCAGCGGCCAGCGGAGTAGGGGAGGCGGTGGCCAGGCTGGCCAGCCGCAGAGGAAGAATGAGCTGGTGCGGGGTGAATGGGCTGGGTGGGAGAACGAAATGGGACTGAAGGGCGGGGTAGACAGGGAGAACTATGGGCGAAGATGCTCTGTGCCAGGCAGCTAGTTTGTATTAATCGCAGCAGCAGGTCAATCTTTTTGTACCTTCACTCTGTCTTAATTGTGAAAACAATAACATAAAGAAACATTACACATTCCAATTGCATCAAATGCTGTACAAAAACATAATTCTTCTACTACAGACCTGTAGAAAGCTCCTAGAGAGTGATAAAGGTGTGCCGTCGAGTTGGTGTCGACTCCTGGTGACCACAGAGCCTTGTGGTGGTCTTTGGTAGAATACCGGAGGGGTTTACCATTGCCATCTCTTGCGCAGTATGAGATGATGCCTTTCAGCATCTTCCTATATCACTACTGCCCGATATAGGTGTTTCCCATAGTCTAGGAAACATACCAGCGGGGATTCAAACCAGCAGCCTCTTGGTCACTAGGCAAGTCATTTCCCTGCTGGTAGCTCTGTGAAAAACAGGAGATGTTGACAATCTATTGGATTGTGTAGAAAGGGCAAGTAATGCCAGAGCTAATGCTTTTCCCTCTGTGACACAGAGTAGTAGACTAATGCAGAATCAGCTTAGGCCACATTGGTGGCGATCAGATGCATTCATTGTTTTAAAGGGTCTTTGATGTTTGTGAACCGCTCTAAGCTATTTTGTAAGAGGGTCGAAAAATCGAACAAATAAATAAATAAATAAAGTGCAACTGACTTCTTTAAAAGCCACATGCTGATACAAGTTTAAGCATAATCAAGGGTACAATGATCCAGGTACCCAGTAGCCACTTATCTGCCAACATGTCCCTATTTCCCCATTCAGATGAATGGGGCAATAGGGACATGTTGGCAGATATAGAGCCACTGTGAGCATGGGCATCTGCAGGACCTTTTCAATCCTATAGCCACTTACCTGGGATCAAATCCCATTGAATTCAATGGGACTGGCTCAATACAGGGGGGTGGGTGCAAATGCCCCCCCCCCCCACCGGCCCATTACTCAGACCTAAGAATCCAGCCTGGTGACCTACACCTGCTTTGTAGATCACGAAGCAAGTTTCTCCTACTTGACTCCTATAAAATCTTGTTGGCTGGAGGTTTTTCATCTTTGAGTCCATTGCCATATGGAAAAGAGGACAAGTCTCCTGTCCCTTTAAGAGTAGAAATTCCAGCAGAAATTTATTTTCACTATAAATATAAATATCTTTCTAATCGGCTGTGTTACAGTCAAGAGAATGAACTACAGCAAGAGTTAAGGGTGGTGTACCATAGTGATTAAATGCTTAGAATGATGGGCCAGGACTGAGAAAGTCCTAGATTAAAATTCCCTCTCACCCATAAATCGTAACGGATGGCCTTGGGCCAATTACATAGGAACTTAGGAAGCTGCCAAATACTGAGTCAGACCATTGGTCCATCTAGTTCAGTATTGTCTACACAGAAGGGCAGCAGCTTCTCCAAGGTTGCAGACAGGAATCTCTTTCAGCCCTATCTTGGAGATGCCAGGGAAGGAACTTGGAACCTAGATGCTCTTCCCAGAGCAGCTCCATCCCCTAAGGGGAATATCTTACAGTGCTCACACATCAAGTCTCCCATTCATATGCAACCAGGGTGGACCCTGCTTAGCTAAGGGGACAAGTCACACTTGCTACCACAAGACCAGCTCTCTTCCCTATTACTCTTTCTCCGTTTCTCCTACCCTACAGGGTTGTTGCGGGTATAAAATGGGAAGAGGGAAGAGTCACATACAGTGCCCTAATTTCCTTGGAGGAAGGGTGGTATAAAAGATGTGACAGATAAATAATAATATGTCCCTGATTCACATGAACCCTCAGCCAGAAATTCTTTAGGTAGACTCAGGCAAGCCACACTCTCTCTCAGATTCCTGCCCTGAGGAGAGAGTTGGGCTAGAACAGGGGTTCCCAACCTGTGGTACTCCAGATGTTGCTGAACTGCAACTCACATCATCCCCAGACACAATAAATTGTTGATGGGGATGATGGGAGTTGTAGTTCAGCAATGTCTGGAGTATCACAGGTTGGGAATCCCTGGATTAGAAGATCTCTAAGATCCCTTCCAGCTCTCTTAACATTCTATGTCTCTATGAGCATTAGTTTTACATCCTACAGCTACAATACAGGGATAACAATACCATACAAGGTTGTTGTAAAAATTCAGTAAGATTGCATAGCTAATGTAGGCGAAGTATTTTGATCACTCATAAGTGCCATATAAATGCTAAGTATTATTATTAGTTTCTGAATTAAAGTTTCAGGGAACACTAAAATATCTCACAGGACATTTTTCATTACAATCAGCTATGGCATTTGGCTGAAGGTTTGCTAAGCAAATCTTGCTGTGTTTAAAATGATTGCATGTGTTGACATTATACAGACTAGTAGGTAGGCAGATGAATCTAATCTCATCAAAGCCTTAAGAGCTTTCGTTCAGAGACATCTCAAAAAGGAAGCATTTGTGTGGCAATGTAACCCTGCCTAAAATACACTTTGCTGTAAGAAATCAGCAGCATAAAACAGAAGAGATGAAATACACTGAACCCAAGAGAAGACTAATTCTGTAATTGAAGTGACAGAGGAAAGATCAAAACTGAAAGGCATTTTATACTCCAGTAGCCAAACCACAAAAAGGCAGAAGAAAGTTGCTGCCTAAAATATCAGAAATAATTAAAGCCCTTCCATTCAAAAGCAAGCAGAACGTTCATAGTAACATGGAGATCTTAAGGCTGCACTCCTATACACACTTACAGGGGAGCAGGCCCAATTGAACATGCTGGTTCAGAGATGTCAGCAAAGTTCTCAAAGTCTAGGCTAGAAAAATGTTGATGGGTTCAATAAAAGTTACCTTAAAGAGCATTTCAAGTTCCCAAAATTCTCTTCTACTTGGATTGCTCAATCTCACCCTCTCTTTCAAAATGCCCTCACTCTTCAAACACACACTCCCCACCCCGAGTCCCAAGACCCACTGCACCTGTCCCTCAATGGCACTCTGGAAGATGGGGAAGAGAAGCCACTGTTGCTCCCACTCGCTACTCAGTAAATAACAGGTAGCAGAGAGTGTGCGTTCAAAGGGTGGGGATTGGTAGGAAGGGTGTTTGGGGGATAATTCCAAGACTCAGAAAGTAGTTCAGAAATTATCCAATCTTTCTCATTTTGTGGGAGGAAGAGATTGGATCATTTCTGGGATCATCAATGACCCGTTCTGAAGGCCACAGTCGATGGCCTTCAGAAGGGGCCACCCTTCTGAATCAGAAGGGGCCACAGCTGCCCAGTGTTTCCAATGATGGAGGTCTCAGTAGCTGTACTCATGTGTTTGCTGGGTTTGCAGACCCTTTGCTAAGCAGCATCTTCCTTGGTTTGCATTTGCATGGGTGACTACATGTGAACACTATCTGCTGTAAGATATTCCCCTTGGGGTGGGGCCATAACAGTGGTGGGACATTCATTTGCTTGCAGAATATCCCAGGTTCACTCCCTGGCAGATAGGGCTGGTAGGGACTCCTGACTAGAAGCTTGGAGAACTGCATAGTCAGATAATACTGAGCTAGATAGACCAATGGTCTGATTCAGTGTAAGTGTCCCTATGCCAACTCTGGGGGGTAGGGTTATATTGTGTTTAAATGTTCCTCAGTGTGAAAAACCTCCACATATGTATGTAGGTAACATGTCAGGAAACTCAACATGTGTGCAGAGACAAAACTTGGCATGTAGATAAATCACATCTAGCAACTCAGAAATATATTTAGTACCCACATGGATCATCCAATATGCATCTCCGCAGGGAAACTTAAGAGATTGTGCATGTTGCACTGTGTATCTGTATGCATACGGGTGCAGTGTCCAAATAATCTGTATATTGAGCCCCACTACTCGCTAAGATCATCTGGAGAGCTTCACCTGCGGCTGACGCCAATTCATCTGGTGGCTGCTCGGGAACAGGCCTTCTCCGTTGTAGCCCCTGGATTTTGGAATGCGCTCCCTGTTGAAATAAGAGCCTCTCCATCTCTGGGAACTTTTAAAAAGGCACTGAAGACACATTTATTCACCAAGGCTTTTAGTTAGATTTATAGCTTTAAATAATGTTAATACTGGGTTTAAAATGTTTTTAATCTTTTAAATGATTTTAATGTATTAATTGATTTAATGTTTTAAATGTAAACCGCCCAGAGACACATGTTTTGGATGGTATAGAAATATAATGAATGAATGAATGAATGAATGAATGAATAAATATTTAGCGGAGAAAGATATTGAGGAGCAGAAGGTGGTGAGTTTATCAAATATTTGTAGTCACTTTGATCTCCTAAATGGGATGGGTATGGTAAGTGGGAAGGACTATATCTAGTATGTCATATTCTGATTTTATGTCTTAATTATTTTATGTAAAGACTTATTTTATATAAAATGACATTTTAATGACATTTATATGTGGCATAATTGAATTTAGTGGGAATTAAAAATGAAGCCTCTAATCATCCAAATAAGATGATGTTAATTGGGGAAATGGGCTGGCAGTTCAAAGCTAGAAGATTTTTATTTTTATTTTTAAAAAAATCCCTTTGTAAAATGTAGCTTGGTTGGCTGCTCAGGATAGTCTCCTCATAAGGAGAACAACTGCTAATGAGGGTGGACATAATCACCTAAACATATTATAAGTGGCGGCAGTTGGGATGTATTTTTCTAGTTATTTGTTCTCCTCTCTGCCAATGAGTTTAGTTTGAAAAATGCCAAGAAATAATCATATATCTCTTACCATACCTATAAGTCAAATGGAAGCAAACTTTGATTGACTCAGGACACGTTCTTAAATTGCCCCGGCCATCATTATGAAAAGTTGGGTCAGATCCATAGAACTGTGAATGCAAGGAAAATAGCCACTAGTGGCCTTCCACAATCATTCTTGCACAGGAGCTTCCCAGTGCTATTTTAGGTGGATTTGATAGCAGTTATTATGGAAGACAATGTGGAAAAGCCTCAAGTGAGAAAAAAACCATTTTTGGATTAGTTCTACTTTTCTTGTGCAAGGTGTAAAGCCATTCTTTAACGAGCAGATGCTTTTTCCCTGAAGAAGTGCAGCTTGGATACATCTCAGTGTTGTGTCCATTTTAGAATGTACAAGCATTTTCTGTCCCTCCCCCTTTCTTATTGACCCTTGACCAGGACCATGTGGCTGTTACCTGATATGGGAGGCCAGTTCATGTTTCTCTTATGTCGATCCAACCAACATTCTCTACCCCAGAGCAGCACATGCAGTCTACTCAATGACATGTTTTTGGTTATTGTCAATAAAAATGACAGCAGAATGGTGTAGTGGTTAGCATATCATAAGAACATAAGAACAGCCCTGCTGGATCAGGCCCAGGGCCTATCTAGTCCAGCATCTTGTTTTACACATTGGCCCACCAGATGTCTCTGGGAATCCCACAAGCAGGAGACAAAGGCATGCCCCCTCTCCTGCTGTTGCTTCCCTGCAACTGTAGGTCTGTTGATAGACCTGCCCTCCATGAATTTGTCTAAGCCCCTTTTAAAGCCATCCAAGCTAGTGCCCATCACCACATCCCATGGCAGAGAATTCCATAACCATAGATTAATTATGCACTGTGTGAAAAAGTACTTCCTTTTCTTGGTCCTAAATTTCCTAACCTTCAGATGCATGGGGTAACCCCTGGTTCTAGTGTTGTGAGAGAGGGAGAAAAATGTCTCTCTGTCCACTCTCTCTACTCCATATATATATGCTTCTATCATGTCTCCCGATAGCCACCTCGTTTCCAAGGTAAAGAGCCCCAGATGCTATAGCCTTTTTATTTATTTATTATTTCTGTATGTAAACTGGTATATAAATATGTATTGTATTGTATTGTATTGTATTGTATTGTATTGTCTCATAAGGAAGGTGTTCCAGGCCCCTAGTTGCCCTCTTCTGCACCTTTTCCAGTTCTACAATATCCTTCTTAAGATATGGTGACCAGAACTGTACACAATACTCTAAATGTGGTTGCACCATAGATTTGTATAAGGGCATTATAATACTAGCATTCTTGTTTTCAGTCCTCTTGCTAATGATCTCTAGCATGGAATTGGCCTTTCTCACTGCTGCCGCGCACTGAGTTGACATTTTTAATACACTGTCCACCACAGCCCCAAGATCTCTCTACTGATCAGTCACCGAAAGCCCAGCTCCCATCAGCGTATATGTGAAGTTGGGGTTTTTTGTCCCAATATGCATAACTTTACACTTGCTTACATTGAACCGTATTCGCCATTTTGTCGCCCACTCCCCCAGTTTGGAGGGATCCTTTTGGTGCTCCTCACAATCTGTTTTGGATTTGACTACCCTAAATAGTTTAGTGTCATCTTCAAATTTGGCCACTTCGCTGCTTACCCAACAGCTAGATCAGGAAAGATCCCAGTTGAAATCCCTGCTTAGCTCTACGTCAATCACTCCTCTCATTCTAATCTACTTCAAAGGGTTACTGTTAGGCTAAAACAGGGGAGAGACCAAGTATACTACCTTGAATTCCTTGGAAGAATCATGGAGTAAAAATGCAAAACAGGAAGTCATTTATTGAAATGGTTGGAAATACACATTAATATCGACAATAACGGTTATCAAATGCTATATCTTACCATGGATAAATGTTTTTGTGATTTTTCAAAGATTGTGATACACTGTCCAATGCTTGGAAATTATTTTTGGACTGAAGAGAAATTTCTCAACATATTTCCAGTATACAAAGCAATACAACTTAGTAGTCAAATGGGAACTTGGAGCAGGTGTTTAATTTGACATTCAGTAAAAATAAATACTTAAGAGTAGATTACATGTTTCTCCAGTTAGTAGATTTTTTTGAAAAAGCACTTCAGCCTATTTTGGTGCAATGAGGAATGAATCATCAAAAGGATCCGAAATTGAGTTTCAGTGCCCTTGCTTCTGCCTACCCACTAGGATTATTGATATAGGAATTAAAATATTATAATTAACCATGACTGGAAATTGAAACTTCGTGACACATGCTGTCTCATCTCTGCAGTAGGCCTTATGAACCCTGTCCCTTCTCAAACAGAAGTTGGTGAAAGCCCTGGGGAAAGAATGGTGAATTAAGTTACAATTGGGGAGTAACTTTACAAAACTTACAAGACTGGGAGTAGAGCTGATCAAAAAACTACCTTGGAAGCATTTTTGGTAGAATCTGTGAGAGCTGAAATGGCTTGGGAAATAGGGGCAAATTAGGATAATTCCTGATAATTAGGTGGAGCAAAAAAATTTTTTGTTGGTAATGTTTCAACATGGGGGGTGCTTACAGCTGTTTGGTGATAGCAATTGTGGAAGCCATTTTACTTCTCTTTTTTGACTGTTTAAACTTTGTGACCATTGGAAGCAGTAGGATTCTTCCCAGAAGCCAGCTTCAACTATCTGCCATATTTTTAAACACCTAGGAATGTATAAGTTATAGAACACATATTTGCATACATTAATGTTGTTTAAAGTAGCATATTTGTAAATAAGACTGTATACAATATGGGTGAGTTAGCCAGTCTCCCACTGAGATTTCAGCACCCACACAACATGTGGGAGAGACCATATAACTCCTGTATTAAAGGAGCTACACTGGCTGCCGATATTTTTCCGGGCAAAATACAAGGTGTTGTTTATACTGTAACCTATAAGACCCTAAATGGCTTGGCCCTGGGTATTTACGAGTACATCTTCTTTGTCATGAACCCCACCACCCACTGAGATCATCAGGAGAGGTTCGTCTGCATTTGCCACCGGCTCGTCTGGTGGCCACTCAGGGGCGGGCCTTCTCTGCTGCTTCCCCGAGGCTTTGGAATGCACTCCGTAGTGAACTAAGAGCCACCCCATCTCTGAGTCTTTAAAGTCTTTAAAGACGTATCTGTTCACCTTTTAATTAATATTGTTTCAATGGTTTTAATGCTGTTTTAAAATATTCTTTTAAAATTTTTTAATTGTTGTAATGTTTTAAACTTTTCGTTTTTGTTTTAACTAATGTTTTACTTTCTGTCTTTATTTTGTTGTAAACCGCCCAGAAGCATTAAGTTTTGGGCAGTATTAAAATATGTTAATTTTTTTTTAAAAAGATTGTTTGAACTGAGTCCCTGCACCACAAGATTAGATTTGTACATGATTACAGTGTAATCAGATTAGATTTGTACATGATTACACACACAGCGAAATCAGCAGAATGCGGAGTCATTGCACCTGTTGTCTCCTTCCTGGGCAGCTTCCTATGCTTCCCATAAAGCCTTGGAAAGGATTACAGAACCTTTGGAAATGTTGTAGACCGCTGTACAAGCAGCTGCATGGAGAGGAGAGAGAGAGTCTAGAAACTGGGCGGAGCTCCACTAGCAGACCATGTTTCCACCCAAATCTCCTCCCCCCAGCAGCTGCCTGTGACACAGTCCAAAGGTGCAAGGAATTGCTGATAGTCCTCCAACCCTCATTAAAGGCTTTTGGGGAGCTCAAGGACTGCCTGGGGAGGACATAATGGCTGTGCACACTCTGTGTTCATCAGAGTGTCACTCTCACTCTCTGTGTGAGCCAGTGTCTCTGTGTGAGCCAGCGGATTGGGGTGTGCATGAACTGGTTGGTGGGATTCAGTCTGAATTCGAAACAAATTTGGACAAAACCATGGGTATGTGGACTGTTTGGGTCAAACCAATCAGCTGGGTGGTCAGCTTGATGAACCAGCCCAAACTGGTTCAGAGAGGTTTGCATCATTCATAGAGGTCCTCAAACTATAGTTCAGAGAGGTCTGGTTCAATTGTGGATCAGTTATGCACATCCCTAATTAGGGATTGCAAATTATTGGAAATAAACACTTAGAGGTGGGTCTCATGATCACAGAGATCCGCCTGGGGAGGGTGAGTGGGGAGAGCAGATGCTGGAGGGAGCGGGGGCTGATTGGCCCCCCGGAAGCTCCAGCATGCCCTACGTAAGCGTGCAGGGCATGCTGGAGAGACCTCCGGAGCCAGGAGGCAGCTTTTCGCCTCCCTTCCGGGGGTCTACTCGTGGGTAGCTGCAACACGGAGCCATGCTGCAGCAACTCAGAATTGCTAAAACTGGGTTTGCGGAGCGCTCGCTCCACAAACCCGATTTAAGCAACGGGCTACAAAAGCAGGTGACCCACTTAGGAACCACCGGGCTCACAGCTGAGCCTGGTGGTTCTCACGGTCTGCAAAAATCAGTCTAGGCTCCCTTAGCCCAATTTTTGCAGACCGTGTGAATAGCCCCTTAAAGGTATACCAGGGACTAACATAACAGAAACCATGTGTGGTGTCAGTAGAACATAGGAAACTGCCCTATCAGACCATAGGTCCATCTAGCTCAGTATTATCTACACAGACTGGCAGCGGCTTCTCCAAGATTGCAGGCAGGAATCTCTCTCAGCCCTATCTTGGAGATGCCAGAGAAGGAACTTGTAACCTTCTGCTTTTCCCAGAGCGGATCCATCCCCTAAGGAGAATATCCTACAGTGCTCACACATCAAGTCTCCCATTAATATGCAAACAGGGTGGATCCTGCTTAGCTAAGGAGACAAGTCATGCTTGCTACCACAAGACCAGCTCTCCTCTCCTGGCTATTCCAGATGAAGAAGACAGTAGGTGCCATCTCTAGTGGAGGATCCAGGCATATACAGTTATGTCTCCTGACAACTTGAAGCTATTTATAGGTTGATTGGGTTACAACATGATGTTATTCCTCTTTCCTTAACAGTAACTCAGTTGTAAACTGCCCAGAGATGTAAGTTTTGATCAGTATAAAAATATATTGATAAACAAACAACAAACATAGGATTGCACCCTACATGTTTCATGAGTTTTATCTCTGTAATATTTCCGATTACCTAATACCCCTGGTTTTTAAAATCATAATATAGTTTCTGAAAATTTGTTCTCCAAACATAAAGATCAAAATTCTTAGTACCCTTCATCATAAGTACCCTTCATCCCAAAAAACCATAGCAGTTTTCATGTAACCACAATTTGACATCATCCTTTTCTACAAGTAATTACCAGTTATAGGAGAAAATAGGAACATCAATAAAATAATGTTAGTACCAAAGAGATGGGAGAAACCTACACCTTTAATATCTCTTAAAATGCCCTTGGTTAATTCATTTTCCCTATCTAAGCAAAGCCAAATAGCCTGCTTTTGAATAATACACTCTTAAGCTGTATAAACATGATAGCATCATACATCCCAGAAAGAAACTAATTACAATAATGGGTTGGAGTTTGATAATCCAGAATATTGTTTTCTAATCTAATTCCATTTTAAGATAATTACTCCAAATCAATCACTGTCAGGATTATAAAAATAATCAGATTGCAGTTGGAGGCTGCTGATAATATCTGAGTCCAATTTCTTCCCCCGATAAGGAGATCCAATCAATTCAACAACTGGGAATTGTTGGCGATTATTCCAAATGCAGTTTAAATGCATCATTTTACATTTATGTATCTTTGGTCTTTTATGTTCCATTTATTTGTGGAAAATACACACATACAGTGGACTTGAGATGGTATTTTAAAAATAATTACAACCCTTTTCAAGTTATCTGAGGGGAGGCTTTCACTACAGAAACTCAAGCCCCCTCCAATCCCCAGCTCTCCTTTATGATCTATTCAAAAGGATGACAACCAACTGGGTCTTAAATGCTTCCCTTTGAGTTCTGGAACAAGAAAAGTGAAAACGAAATGTGTCTCTGAAGCCAGTCAACTGCTGTGCCTTTGCATATAGTTGATAATCCACCACCACTGCTAAGATTGAAACACCTATGTATTTGTGTTATTATTTTTTAAAAAAACATACACACTTAATGGACATTCTGTCTACAAAAGAAAAAGTAAACATTTCTTTTGACACATGAAAGGTGGGCTTCAGGCTGGCGTTTCTATGAAAGTGTAATGCATTAAGTCTACGTTTGGAGGCATTCCAAGTTTGCAAGCAAAAATAATTAAATAGAATGTGTGGAGTTCTAAAAGTCACATATGAATGAACAAGAATTGGCAGGGGGGCAGGAATCAATGGTATCCATTCTCTTGACGTCTGTTGGTTAAGAATAATATTTGTTTAATGACTTGTTGCTTTTGTAGGTTGAGTGTCTATATCCTACCCTTAACTTGTTTGCATTAAAAAAATTAAAATCCAGACAGGACTTCCAGGCACACACTTCTGTGCACATACACCAGGGCCACGATCCAGCAGAGGTGATTGGTTTTCTGGCACTGGCTTCCAATTGGCTTGAGATCTCCTTGCTTTTTGGTTGGCTTATTACCATAAAAATCAAGTGTTGTCCTGGGCAACTGTGCCCCCATTTGCTAGGAGAGGGAGGGGAACACAAAAGGAGAGAGTTTCAAAATGTATTCAAAGGGAATATGAGGCAGAGAGAACCCTTATAGTTCTTCTCATTGTGAGAGTCTAGAAGCTTTGTTTCTTGTCAAACCATTGGTCCATCTAGCTCAGTATTATTGGCAGGAGTCTTTCCCTCATCCCTATATCTGGAGATGCCAGGGAGGGTACCTGGAACCTTCTGCATGCACACAAGCATGCAGATGCTCTTCCCAGAGCGGCCCCATCCCTCAGGGGAAATATCTTAGAGTGCTGCTCGCATTTCTTCCTGCTCCTTCCATCCTGTTCAGAGTCTTCAGACAGCTGAGTTCAGAGCTGAGCTGCCCAGGCCATGACTCCTCTCTTCTCCTGCCTCTCTGTGGCAGACAGGATGGAAGGAAGGTTTGATTTTGTGGTTTTCTCAGCACTGAATATAAAGTGCTGTGCTATTGCTGCTATAACTATCTGGTTTTGCTGGATCTCAGATTGACAAAGGCAGAATTTGGGTGCTTGCCTTCCTTGAGCTTGGTTTGTTTTGTTTTGAGATAGTGCTGTGGCAAGAAATGGATAGTGGCAGCGCTCTTTCTCTCTCTCTGTGTGTAATATTTCTTGGTGATTACAAAATGCATTGCAAATTGCAATGCAAAACTTGTGAGTGCAGCTTGTTTCGGCCATAGGGAACAAAACTTGAAACACCCCATTATTCCCCATGGGTAGCTCCTAGAGACACCAAAGTGGGTTGTGTGGTACAGCATGGTGGGTGCTATTTACTACCCAACCCGCAAAAGAAATGGGCAAGTGGGCAATTTTCAACAGTTTTTTAACCCTTCCTCCAAACCACCATAGGATCCTATGGGGGTTGGGGAAAAGGTTAAAAATGCATTAGAAGTTGCCTGCCCATTTCTTTTGTGGGTTGGGTGGCACGTAGCACCTATCATGCCTTGCCACACAATCCACTTTGGTGTCCCTAGGAGCTACCCATTGGGAACAATGGGGTGTTTCAAGTTCCCCTATGGCTGAAACACTCAAAACATTTTGAGTTTTGTTTTGTCAAAACAGCTGGGTCAACCACTGTTTCAATGAAACATTTCATCTGTTTGCATTTCATTTTGAGCTTGAAATGAAATGCAAAATCCATTTTGTGCACATCCTTAGCTTTGTAAGAGATTCAGCTATCACTCCTCAAAGCCCTGCACAGATATTTAAATCTGTTCAGACAAAATGAATGTATGGAGAGAAAGCCAAGGCCACACCTGTTGGTCCTGCCCCAACGTCTTCTTTTATTCATACAAAACTTAAAATGTTTTCTGTGTTTACCCCCCAAAATGTAAAATGCTGTTCCCATTCTTGAATCAACAGAATGGGGCCTGTTCAGATCAGTACTAGTCATGACAGAAGGCTGGTTTGGATTATTTAAACTCCAGTCTGGCTTGGACATCAAGCTTCATGTGATAATGCAGAGCTGGGGATGGCACGACAGGGGTGGGGCCAGACAGAAACACTTTTAGGTCATTGCGGAAGCTGCGTCGTCATGTGTAGACTGCTGAAGGGAGGGAGCGTTGCCACTCCACAGTGGGCCAGGGATGGTAAGGAGAGGACCTTATCATCTACTTTTAGGTGTGTCTTGCTGCCACCACCCACCACCCCTCTGGCCACCCTTTAGAAGCCTTTTGTGATGGCTTCCCCTTTGCTTGTATGATTGCTTATTTATTTAACATATTTTTAAACCACCCAGAACTCACATCTCTGGGCGGTTAACAACAAAGCATCCTCACCAGATTCCCCTTTACAAACCTGCCAAATCAATCAAGCATGAACCGGGCTCAGTTCAGTTCGATCACGGATCAGCCAGCCTTCTTGAAGGCCAGTTCAGTTCATGATCGGACTGCTCAAACTGGCCTGGTTTGTAGAGAACCAGTTCAGCCACAACCGGTTCATGCACATGCCTAGTGTGCACATGCTTCTAGGATAAATTGTCTGAGAACATATTCAGAAATTCTCTCTCACACACACACACACACACACACACCTTCTGCTGTACAAATTGGCTTTTGTACTTTGCCTGAGAATGTGGTATTGAAAACAAGAGGGACTTTGTAGATAGGCCTCACCCCAACAACTCCTTCTGGAGGCGGATACTGGGAGAATCCCAGCAGCTTGGGACATGAAAGAACCCAGGAGACAAATTGTTTCCCCAGTTTGTTACCATCTAGTTGAAGAATAAGGGGAAAGGCAGGCTTCGGTATAGAGGATCTAATGCAAAGGGAGGCTGTGGGCTTAGATATAAGAGAAAGGGCTTGGGTGTATTGGGTGTATTGGGTGGGCTTGGGTGTTGATCAGCACTAGTCAACTTAGTGCCATTCTGAGGGGGCTTCTGGGGAATCAAGTCTACTGTCCATGAACTGAGAAATTTCACATAATTTCTCAGGACCCCCTAAAAAATTGCCGCAATTGGCTCCCCAGTTCTGCTGGCTGAAAATTTGGTGGGAAAATTTAGAGGGCAGTTTTGGATTAAGTGACTACCTAAAAGATGTAGTTCTCAGACTAATTGGGAGACCTTTTTTAATTTCCAGCACACACAATATATGACAGAGCAGCACTGGTATTGGGTTTGTTAATAAACCACCACTCATTTGATTGTTTGTTGCATCCACAGCAAAGTCTGCTTCTATGATTTTTTTTAAGCAAATCTCAGCTGTATTTCATAATTCTGACAATGCTAGAGACATTTTATATTGCTCCATATTTCATAAACACCTCTCTGATGACAGCACAGCTATGATGTATTGCATTATCCCATTAAGTAATAGCAAGGTTGGAACCATATCCAAACAAGCTAAATTTGAAGTTAATGTGATAAGATATAGTCACTGCTGATATGAATTTCTTTCAGATTGTACAGCATATCTAGAGCAACACTACCTTGCAGAGGAATGCAAAGAAAAGCCAGATACAACCTATGGAGTAAATATGGTCACAGCTTTATTAACTCAATACAGCCAGCTCCTATCCTCTCACTGTTAGTTTATTATATTACCTCCCACTGGAATTTTTTGGTTGTTCTATATAGGATTCATGAGGGAATTTGCCCCACCCCCAAATCTGGACTTTTAATGGGGAGATATTCACCCTCATTGGGGCTGAAAGGTTTTTATTTAATTTTTTCACAACTGTTGCGTGAAACAAAATTTTTTCACAACTGTTGTGTGGATGATGCAAGTAAAACTGATATTCTGTGGGATAGTGCTCCAGAACCTTTTGAGAGGGCAGCTGTTGATTAGATGGTGGCATCAAGCTGGGGACCTTTCTGGTGGGAAGGCTGGCACAAACTGCAACCAGATGGCTAGGGTTTGTCTTGGTTTTCTTGCTGTATGGCTCTTCAAAGGAATTCTGGGACACGGAACCTCTGGCCTAGATCCAGTTTGGGCATGGGGCTGATACACTGGCAGGAAGCTTCCAGCCCATTTCCCATGGAGTCAGATCTCATATTTTGTGTCATCCAGCTACCAGTATAAAGCCTGTAAATAATATATAGTTATCTTAATAACGTTGGGGCCAAGCATGCTGTAAGACTTATCCACACTCCTGTCCTCACAGGATCCAACCAGTTTGAAGCTCACGGACTTGCCACAATCACGCTTAAGGCACTGTCCCCTTCAGACAAACGGTGCCATAACCATGATCATTGGCACGAGGTGGGGCTTGACGGTAGGGCAAAAGGACTTCGTATCCGCTTTTGCCCTCTGCAACTATGAGCACCTGGGGTGCTCATAACATCTGGAGAGGACTTGACTCTCAATGCAAACACTGTATGTTTAGTGTTAGATATTTGGAGGGTGGCGGGATCATTTACCTACTCTGCCTGCAGCTGAAGCTCACAAGTAAGGAGAGCTAATTAATATTGACTGGAGAGATGGAGTTAAGGTTCTAAGTAAAGTAGTTTTTATTTATTTATTTATTTATTTAACATATCTGTATACTGCCCAAAACCTATGCCTCTGGGCAGTTTACAAGAAGATAAAAACAAAAACATTAAAAGTAAAACATTAAAACATGTTTTAAAACATTACTTAAAAACAAGCAAACAAAATTAAACACAACAATTTAAAATTCTTAAAACAATATTCTAAAACAACATTAAAAACAATCAAAACTGTATCAGTTAAAAGCCTGGGTGAACAGATGCCTCTTTAAAGACTTAAAAAACTGTCAGAGATGGGGAGGCTCTTATTTCACTAGGGAACGCATTCCAAAGCCTCGGGGAAGCAGCGGAGAAGGCCCATCCCTGAGTAGCCACCAGACGAGCCGGTGGCAAATGCAGACGGACCTCTCCTGATGATCTCAATGGGCGGTGGGGTTCATAATGAAGAAGTCATTCTCTTAAATACCCAGGGCCCAGGCTGTTTAGGGCTTTATAGGTTATAACTAACACCTTGAATTCTGCCCGGAAACATATCGGCAGCCAGTGTAACTCCTTCAATACAGGAGTAATATGGTCTCTCCTAGATGACCCAGAGACCAGCCTGGCTGACACATTCTGGACCAACTGTAGTTTCCGGACTACATACAAGGGCAGCCCCACATAGAGAGCATTGGGAAATACATCAGAGATATAGGAAAGACCTACATGCTCTGCTTCTTGCTACATCAAGAAGGGGAGGTCTGTCTCTCAAGTGAGAGAATGCAACCTCTGACTATCAGTCTAACAAAGGAGAAGTAGAGTAGAGACAATGTAGTCAGAAAGGTAATTCCCTTGCTCACTGTCTCTACCCCTAGTGCCCCTAGTGGTCAGTAGGGTTGCTGGGGCTAAGAGTCAGTGCCACCAGGAACTGCATCTCTAAAATGTAGGACACAGGTGTGTACCCACTGCATCTGTAGGCATTATGTCCTCCAAGACAAAGAAGCAGCTGGGAAAGGAAAGCAAAAGGAGTGTCCACTCCCACATTCACAAGTGTCCACAGGGCAAGGATGGATTATGTCAATACATTGTAGATCACTGTGTACCTTACAGACAAGCACTCTCAGATCTCAGGGTGGAAATTTGTTTTAATATCATTCATTCATAAAAGCAGGAACAGGAATGGTTCATCTATATATTTAATTCTCTTAGCCGGCATGCGTGTCCTGGATTTGGTGGCTGAACTCTCGCGACACATTGCGAGAGCTCCAGCCTTGGGGGCGAGAGTAAAATGGTGGCGGCTGTGGGCCAGCGGCAGCCTGAGGAGATGGTGGTGGGATGGCCTGGCCTGGCCAGGCCGCCCTGGGTGAGGCGGAGGCGGCCTTGGCTGGCTGCTGGGAGGTGGCGGCGGCGGGACGGCCTGGCCTAGGCAGGCCATCCCCGTTAAGGAGGCAGCGGTGGCCTCAGCTGGCTGTTGGGAGGCAGCAGCAGCGGGACGGTTAGGTCCCACGTAAGGAGGCGGCGGCCTTGGCTGGCCGCTGGGAGGCGGAGGCGGCGGGATGAGCCAGGCCGGCCTGTCCCAGGTGCGGAGGAGGTGTTGGTGGCCCAGCCTGGCCACCAGGAGCAGGAGGAGAGTATTCAGAGGAGAGGAGGAGAGCCGGCGAGAGGGCAAGGGGGCAGGGAAGCGAGTGGGGCAGCCTGCGGCGAGAGGGGCAGGAGGGAGGGGGCAAAAGAGAGTGGGGCAGGATGGGGGGAAACAGCCGGCCCCAAAGAGTGCGCAGATGCTCTGTGCGGGTCGGCTTGTATGTTTTAAAACCTTGCAATAGCAGCTGCAGAGTGTCTTATGCTGTGCACATGCAGCTGATGGTTGTACGTGTCGGGCTTGCTTTCGTTACTGACAGGATATACCTCTTTGTATTATCATCAGCCTTTTCATCATGATTAACGTTTGTGTAAAAGCTTTTTATTTAGAGCTGTCAGCTTTAATAGAGGGGAATGAGACTGATCAACACATCTGACAGAAGAAGTCTCTTCTTGGAAATTGCATTGTACCCAAGTGTCAGGTTCAAACAGTGTGACAACTCTCTCACTTCTCTCTTGAATCGCAAATGGGGACTCATCAAATCATTACGATTATGTAGCTACAGTCATACTAGTGTCCATTAAAAATATGACATTATTTGAAATATGCATGCTAAGAGGTACTGCTTATAGAATGGAACTATTGCAGCCTCCAAGCCTGCCTAAACCTTGGAGGGGGCACCAAAATTGTTCCCCTCCCAGCCTTTAAGACTTAATTATTCTGGTATCTCTAGACAGCTTTTTCTATACTGCTATTAAGTCAGTTGCACATAAGCAGAACTGAACCCTAAAGCATGTTTTAAATATTAGGTTTCAGAATCTCCCTGGAATATGCAGATCACAATAAAGATGAGGATACCTCTGAGCAAGTACAGGGTACATGTTGTCATTAATTACCAATCATACCCCAATGTTACACATGTATATTAGGAGGGAGAGCTTCTAGATCACAAAGTATGGATCCAACATACCTCTCTTTCAAGAAATAAGCCATTCTTGACAGATGTGTGTATGTGTTCATTGGCCAGCTTTACTAATTATTTTTTAAACAGTACCCACATTAACTGATGCAGTTGGCATTCTTAGAATTATCTGCCCCAATCCATCTAAAAAGTGTTGTGCACTTATAACTAACCTTTTTCTATGGATTTCAATATGCACTAGGGTTAGCTCCCACTGAAACAGTAAATGTGTGGGGGGGAAGTCCCACCTCAAACTACAGATGGGAGCAGTGTTCCCTCTAATAGGGATTCCCAGATGTTGTTCACTATAACTCCCAGCATCCCCAGCTGCAATAGCCTTTGGCTGGGGATTCTGGGAGTTGTAGTCAATAACATCTGGGAATCCCTGTTAGAGGGAACACTGGATGGGAGCTCAAATTGTTGAATGGTCATCCATACAGATTCCCTTTAGTTGGGAACTACCATATATTTCCCCATTATATCTAGTTCTCTGTGTGGAGGGGGTATCCTGTATGGAGAATATTCAGTCATGTGACCACCCACTTGCAAGCTGAAGGGGTTCAGTTCACAGGTTTTCTATTCAGTGAAAGCTAGGCCTCAGTCACAAGTAGCTTTAACTGGGTCAGAGGAACTGGCTTAAATAAAGCTCGAGCACCTCCTGACTCAAAAGAGGGGTACCAGCAAAGAAGGCAGCTTCATATGTTATAACAAGTTTTTTTAGTGAGAACTAATCAGCCTACTTTCCTTTCACTGTCTCTATAACTGGACTAAATTTGGTTGAAATCAAGGTTCACAAGTTAGATCCCATGCTGTGCTTGATTTAGATCAGCATCACAACTAATGTTGTCAAATGTTCATGCATCCACCATTTTGGATCAGGGTGGATGACATTATTACAAACTATACCATTGAGGTATCCCTGTGTGCCACTCACTACAACTGTATCAAATTTGCTTCAAATGTAACCCATTGACAATCCTCAAGTTAGTGCACTTGCGCCTCAAAAGTTCACACGTCCACCATCTTGGATCAAGGTGGATGACATCAAAAACTATACCATTGGGACATCTCTATGTGTCCATACAGCTGTAGCAAATTTTGTTCAAATCAATTAGACTGTCTACAAGTTAGTGCACTTGTGCCTCAAATGTTTACGTGTCCACCATCTTGAACTGGGTTCGATGACATTGTCACAATCTATGCCGTTGAGGTGTCCCTATGTGTCCCTACAGCTGTAGCAAATTTGGTTCAAATTTTGGTTAAGCGGTTCACAAGTGAGCCTACTTGTGCCTCCAAAGTGTATGCATCCGCCATCTTGGATTGGGATGGATGGCCTCATAGCAAACTATGCTATTGAGGTGTCCCTGTGAGTCACTCACTGCAACTGTACCTAATTTGGTTTAAATCAGTCAGTCTACAAATTAGCTGCTTGCACCTCAGATGTTCATGTGGCCACCATATTGAACTGTAGTGGATGACATCATCACACACCATGCCATTTGGGCATCCCTATGTGTCCCTACAGCTGTAGCAAATTTGGTTCAAATCAGTTAAGTGGTTCACAATTTAGCTCATTTGTGCCTCAAAGGTTTATGCGTCTGCCATCTTGGATTGGGGTGGATGACATCATCATAGACTACGTCATTGAGGTGTCCCTATGTGTCTCTACAACTCTACCTGATTTTGTTCATATTGGTCCAGGTGTTGAGAAGTTGGGGGGGAGGCACACAGATGCACGGACACACGCACAGAATGCCGGGTGATCTCATAAGCCTACTGGAAAGTAGGCTAAAAGTGCCCCACTGAAGCCATGTACAGAGGGACAAAGGAAGTCCCACCCCTTCTGCATCACTCACCCACACAACCTACCACTTATGTTTACGGTGGGGCTCATCTGAAGATGGCAGAGCCATACTGCTATGACCAAGGTCACCCCAATTGGACCCAAAAGGCCAGGCCCACATCTGTGTCCAAAATCAGCATTCTGTCGAGAGATTTCCTGATTCCAGGCATCAGGTGAACTCTGAGTGAACTGGATAATTCTTGGGAAACAGGCAAGTTTGTGTTACAACTGTGAATTGTCTTGGGGAAAGTAGGAGTAATCCTGCCTTTCATGCAGCTTGCTATGTTTTGCTACAATTGTCATCACTGATTTCTTGTTCCACATATATTTATGTGCAATCACTTTGGAATGGTTTTAGAAATGCACACTAAGTATATTTACATACACACACGCTATTTAGATTGGTATTTCTCACATACAGGATTAGTGTTTTCCCCTTAACATGTATTTATTTATTTATTTATTTATTTATTTATTTATTTATTTATTTATTTGAAACATTTGACATACCGCCCACTCCGAAGACTCTGGACGGTGTACAAAAACATGCAAAACAAGACAGCATTAAAATTACATTCTAAATAAAACTAAAGTAACTAACAGGGTGGGGGGAGAATAGATAAACTACAGGGTAAAAGCCTGGCGAAAAAGAAAAGTCTTCAATAAAGATTTAAAAATCGACAAAGAAGGAGCTAAACGAATCAGCAGGGGAAGGGAATTCCAGAGAAGTGGGGTGGCAACTGAGAAGGCCCTTTCACGGGTTCTAGCTCCCCAAACCTCTTGGAAATCAGGGACCGACAAAAGGGCCATCTGAGCAGATCTGACTGGACGGGATGTAACTGGATGGGAGAGGCGGGTCTGTAGATAGACAGGTGCCAAACCCCACAAGGCTTTGAAGGTCAAAACCAGGACCTTAAATTGAACTCAGTAGCGAATAGGCAACCAGTGCAATGACTGCAGGAGAGGTGTTACCCTGTCATATTTTCTGGCACCCATAAGTAAATGAGCCGCTGCATTCTGGACCCATTGTAGCTTTCCGATCATCTTCAAAGGTAACCCTAGATAGAGGGCGTTACAATAATCTAGGCGGGAGATAACAAGGGCATGGGTCACTGTCATTAAATGCTTGCCAGTCAAGATAAGGGTGTAATTGATGAATCAGATGGAGCTGGGCAAAGGCACTTCTCACCGCAGCCTCCACCTGCTGTTCAAGCAGGAGGTGCGAATCCAAAAGGACCCCCAAGTCACGTACAAGCTCCATCAGGGGCAGCACCACACCATCTAAAACAAGGTTCACATCCAGCTGTTGGCCGGTACGAGGGCTGAGTAAGAGTAGTTCAGTCTTGGTGGGATTCAGTCTGAGCTTATTTTGATTCATCCAGACCTTAACAGCTTCCAGGCATCAAGTAAGCACAGAAACAGCATCTCCAGAATTGTCTGGGATTGCAATATACAGCTGAGTATCATTAGCGTATTGATGAAATCTCACCCCAAAATGGGAAATGACCTGACCCAGCGGCTCCATATAGATGTTAAAGAGGACAGGGGCAAGAACTGAACCCTGGGGAACTCCATAAAGGAGTGGCCATAGATCAGAGCATCTGTCCTCAATGCATACCGACTGGACACTCCCACTAAGGTAAGAACGGAACCACTGTAAGACAGTGCCCCTGATACCCAACCCACGCAGGCGGTCAAGGAGGATAGCATGATTGATAGTATCAGAAGCTGTTGAGAGATCTAGAAGGACCAGGAGAGGGACACTACCCTCATCAAGGTCCCGAAGAAGGTCATCTACCATAGCGAGCAATGCTGTCTCTGTGCTATGCCGAGGCCTGAAACCCGACTGATAGGGATTAAGATAGCCAGTTTCCTCTAAGACCCTCTCAAGCTGGGCACATACAACTCTCTCTAACACCTTCTCTACAAAAGGGAGGTTGAAGATCGGCCTATAGTCATCAAGGACCTCAGGGTCCAGGGAGGGTTTCTTCAAGTGAGGGCAAACTATCGCCTCTTTAAGGGCTGCTGGTATGAAACCCTCACTTAATGAGGAATTAACCAACTCCTGTAGCCAAGAATTAACATTCCCACCAGCTGTTCTAACCAGCCAGGAGGGACAAGGGTCCAAGCAACATGCTGCCACACCCATACCCGAGAGAATCGTGTCCATATCCTCGACCAACTCAAAGGTGTCCCATATAACATCACAGGGCGGAATCTCTATCTGATCAGATCCTATAGAAGTAGAGTCCAACTCTAGCAGAAGGTGGGTGACTTTATCAGCAAAGAATTGAGCAAATTGATCACGGTGGCCAGATTGAACATCTACCAGCTCCTCTCTCCTAAGAAGGGAGCGGGTAATCCAAAATAAGGCCACTGGACGAGAGTCAGCTGATGCGATAAGAGTGGAGAAATAGTGGTATTTCGCCACTCTTATCGTCCTAGAATATTCCCGAATATAAGCAAGTAGTCGTATTCGGTCATCTTTGGCACTAGTTTTCCTCCAACGGCGTTCCAAGCGTCTTTTGGTCTGTTTCATCTCCCTAAGCTCCTCAGAGAACCAAGGGAGCCAGGATCTACAGACCGTGAGAGGACGCTTGGGAGCAATTTCATCTAATGCCCTCGTGGCCTTGATGTTCCAAGATTCCACGAGCTGTGATGGAGAAACACCTACCAGATTGCAAGGAATGTCCCCAAGAGCCTCCTGGAATCTGACAGGATCCATGAGGCTCCTGGGGCGGACCATCCATGTTGTAGTGTTGTCCTGGTAGAGACAGAGGGCCGCTGCAATCTGCATATTAATCAGAAAATAATCGGACCATGGCAGGGGAGAGATGACAATATTTTCCATGACCAGATCTGCCTGCCATTGCCCCGAAAGATAAACCAAGTCCAAGGTATGTCCACCCATACCTTGACTTCCTGACACCTCTTTGGGGCAGAGAGTTCAAGCTCAGGTTTTGTTCATACAGCAGAGACAAATCTGCAAAGGTCAGAAATGCAGATTGTCTTGAGAACACAAGAAGAAACAATTCATTCCTGGTAACAGACTACGTAGGAGATGGTGCTCCATTTCCTGAAACCCAGCTCTGACAAACCATTATCACGAGTAAGCAAGTTTTCTGGACACAAGTTAATGGACACTTTTTAAATTCCTGATGGACATTGCCATTTTGAAAGAACTTCATGTCCAGATCTGAGGATCAAACGACTATAAGAACCTAGCTTTTTTGAACACAGCTTCAGCAAACCTTTGCTCATCCTAAAAGCTTGCTGCCTGGCTGCATAGCAAAAAGGCAACAGCTCTCCCTGATAGACAAGAAACTGTCTGCGGCTTCTGCCGAGGGGCAAGAAAGCTGGGACTACTTCTGTATATTTCTATCTGCAAACCAGCATACCAATTTGAAGCCTGTCTGCTCCAGCATCAGACCCAAGTGATGATACCACCATGAAATTTAATTTCATGGATATTAAAGTAAATGTTTGCCACACCTTTGCAAGAACATTATTTTCTGTACAATTCAGGCACACTCACAAATTTGCTATTTCAGATCCATTCCAGCCTAGCACAAAGCTATGGGCCACAACAGGACTTAGTAATATGCTGTCCTGGAAGACAATTCAACCGTTGCCTCCTCACCGCTTCCCCCTACTAAACTCTGTCATTCTGCCACCCTGTTACTACGCAACCCTCCCTCCTCTTCATTTCTTTCTCCTCTGTCCTTTGTTAGGTTTTGGTAGCTAGCTTAACATGCAACCAACACATTTATTACTTAGGAATATATGCACTACACTACGCTAAGAAACATGATTGACCTGTTTGGTTTACCTGATAAGCACTATTACCTTAATAAAGCCCATTGAAATGTAATGTGTGTTTGTCTTTCCTCCTTCTTGCATGTCCAGATCATATATGGTTACCATATCAAAGAACCACACCAATTTGTGGCTAGAGTGAACCAGCCTTATTCTCATTGCTAGCTCTGGAGCATACATGGAGTGTGAATCAGGCTTGGCTCACAACAATACCCATGATGATGGTGGGCACTCCCATAATTGTAAGACTGGAGCAATCCACCCTCGCATTACCCACCATCATGGGTAGGGCTCTGCCCTCTTCAGACAAGTCCTGCTGTAAGTGTGAGTGATGGGGCACGGAGCTAAGTGACACGGTAGGGGCGGGACCTCCTCTCCTATCACCCATTGAACATGGCTACAGTGTGGCATTGTTATAACATCTGAAGCTGTCTAGATAGGGTTGCCATATTCTGGCTTTCCAAATCCAGGTGCCTAATTTGCATATTATGTAAACTGGCTTGAAAATAATTTTTGAGCAGAATAGTGACTGCATGTTTTGCTCCATTACTCTGCTTCTACAAGGGCTAGAGCTTAGAGCTATTTTATTATTGTTATTATTTCTTGTTTACACAGTCAGACAGGTGTTATTGACTGGATTGTTTTATCCAGACATCGAGTCCTTCCCAAGGACCTGAGATGGCTGAATTTTATCATCAATACTGTTGGTTATTATAGATATCATCACAAAATATAGGCTGTTCCCAGTAAAGTTGCTTTTTGTAATTGGCTGATGGTGATTTCTGTGGCCCCTATGGTGTTGAGGTGCTCTTCAAGGTCTTTTGGAATTGCACCTAGGGTGCTAATTACCACTGGGATTATTTGGGTCTTTTTCTGCCACAGCCTTTCAATTTCAATTTGTAGATCTTTGTATTTTGTGATTTTTTTCTATTTCTTTTTCTTCTATTCTGCTATCCCCTGGTATTGCTATGTCGACTATTTTAACTTGTTTTTCTTTCTTCTTGACTACAGTTATATCTGGTGTATTGTGTGGCAGATGTTTGTCTGTTTGTAGTGGGAAGTCCCATAATATTTTTGCATCTTCATTTTCGACAACTTTTTCAATTTTATGGTCCCACCAATGTTTGGCTACAGGTAGCTTGTATTTTTTGCAGATGTCCCAGTGTATCATCCCTGCTACCTTGTCATGCCTTTGTTTGTAGTCAGTCTGTGCGATCTTTTTACAACAGCTGATTAGGTGTTCCACTGTTTCATCTGCTTCTTTACAAAGGCGGCACTTGCTGTTTGTTGTTGACTTTTCTACTTTTGCTCTTATTGCATTTGTTCTTAGTGCCTGTTCTTGTGCAGCCAGTATTAAACCCTCTGTTTCTTTCTTCAAGTTGCCATTCTTAAGCCATTGCCAGGTCTTGGTGATGTCTGATTTTCCACTTATATTGTGCAAATATTGACCATGCAGTGTCTTATTTTCCCATTTTTCTGCTCGGTTCTTGACTTGTTCTTTCTTGTAGGCCTGATTTGTTTCATTGGTGTTGAATAGTTTCTCGTTATAGACCATTTGAAGTGCATCTTCTTCACTGTCTTTGATATATCCTTCAAGGCCTCTTTTCTCCTCCTCTACTATTTGATGGACTTGCAGCATTCCTCTTCTACCTGAGCTGCGAGGGAGGTAGAGCCTATCTACATCACTGCGGGGGTGCATGGCATGATTGATGGTCATTATTCTCCTGGTCTTACGATCTAGCGTCTCTAGCATAGCCTGGGTCCAGTCTATTATTCCTGCCACCAGATTACCAGATGTCCAGATGTTAAGATTTTCTTAATGTAAGAAGGAGTCTAATGTGAGTGTTGGTAAAATATAAAACATGGCTGGAACCTAAAACTCCATTATGCGTATCCTCGATGGAAGCTTTGGCACGTAAAGAAATGAATATGCAGTCTGAATGTGGTACCTATAGAGATTTGTTATGTTTTCAAGATAAGGGCTGTAAATTAAAAAATCTAGCTGAAGTCCAAAATTTGGTTAGCAATTGGTTTCAGTACCATCAGCTAAATGAAATTTACAAGAAGGATCTTAAAGCTGGATTTGAGGATCAGATGTCGAGATTTGAGAAGGAGCTGTGTGAAAATGATGAAAAATTAGTCTCCAAGATGTATAAGTTGTTTCTCTCGGAGGAGATAAGAGACGAAGTGGTTAAAATGACTATGATAAAATGGGCTCATAATATACAGAGATGGCAGCTTGGGAAAAATTATGGAAAACTGATTTAAAGTTCACTGCCTGTTATACTTCAAAAGAAAATTGTTTTAAGATGATGTACAGGTGGTATCTGACACTGAAAAAATTAGCATTAATGTATAAAAATGTTTCAAATAAATGTTGGAAATGTGGACAATGTGAAGGAACTTTCTTTCATATGTGGTGGTCATGAAGGAAGGCAAAGGCCTTTTGGGATATGATATATAATGAGTTGAAGAAAATTTTTAAAATGGCATTTCCTAAGAGGCCAGAATCCTTCTTGCTGGGAATAACTCAAGGAGAGTTTTCTAGAAGAAACTTAACTTTTTTAATGTATGCAACCACAGCAGCTAGAATAGTACACGCGCAGAAATGGAAAGACAATAAAATGCCTTCAAAAGAAGACTGGTTGATAAAAATTTTGGAATATGCGGAGATGGCAAAACTTACAACACTTATAAGGGATGAAAACTTGCAATGTTTCAAAGAAGATTGGGAACCTTTCTTGCTTAACTTAAAGAACTATTTTTCTAACATGGACCTTTCAGCAGGGTTTGAAATTTAGTAATTACAGCAGGTTGAGTAGGGTAAAATCGAATGGTAAGATGGAGTACATATGTTTTGTAGTCAAGTCAGGTCAAGTTTTATTTACGGTCCTAGACCAAACAATGCATGCATGCAAACAGCAGAACAATTTATAGAAAACTCTATAGGTTCTCATTATACATCTTAAAAGCAATATAACAAAATTTGGCTACGGAGTTAAAATTTAAAACATTTTCATCAGAAAGTAAGTATTTAACAAGTTGTTCAGCAGATCGATCTGTCTGTTTACAGACCAGAGGTAAAATTAAGTGCTCCCTTGGTTGCCTATGTAATTTACAGGATAAGAGAATATGCTCAATAGATTCTATTTCCCCACTGCCGCATCTGCAGTAGCGTTCTTCCAAGAGAACACCACTGTATCTCCCGGCTAATAATGCAGAGGGAAAAGAATTTGTTCTTGCCCTTGTAAATGCCCACCAGAATTTGCTGAGTGTAATATGGGACAAATAATTTGCTGGTGAAAGATCCCATCTAGTTCTTACTCCTTTGTAGAATTCTGTCAAAGAGGCCCGGTTATTTTGCAATTCAATATCTGTCAAACGCTGTTTTACTATTCTTTTCGCATTTGACAAGTCTAACTCCAGCAGTTGTTCAGGATCTATTCCTAGAGCAGCAAGCTTTTTGCTAACTACAGTGCACCACTGCGGTTGTGGGTTTAACGATAGAAACTGAGGAATTAGGCCCACCGGGCGTAGGTGGACTCTCAACCAAAAGTAAATAATTAAAAGCCAGGCACGAGATTCAATCTTTATGAGGCCGGCCTCCATGCGCAGTGTTACATTTGAGGTGCATCTTGTAGTCCCAAAGATAGCTCTCAAAAAGCCTGATTGAATTCTTTCTAGCATGTCAAAATTCGCATAAGGTCCCAGTTGGATCCCGTATAAGAGCTGAGGGATAACCTTTGCTGAATACAGTTTTAAAGCCGCAGGAATGAAACCTGCTCCCTGTGTTCTGAAAAATCTGTTAATTGCCACCACACTGCGTTTTGCTGAGTCAGCTACCATTCTCATATGTGCCGCTCTCCCAGCATTTTGTTGAAAAACCACCCCAAGATATTTTATTTGATTGACCTGTTCTAATTTGTGTCCATCCAAGGTCCATGTAAATATCCTTGGTTTATTTTTAAAGCACATAATTTTAGATTTATTATAATTGATCGTCAAGTGTTCCTCTTGGCAATAAGATGTTAGAACATCTAAAGCTCTTTTGAGCCCGACCCTGGTTTGAGATAAAATAACCGCATCATCCGCATACATCAGGATCGGGATCTTTTTGTTGGCTAATTTAGGTGGATGGATATCAACATTTTGCAGCCGATTAATCAGATTGTTAATGTACAGATTGAATAAATAGGGGGCCAACACACACCCTTGCCGCACACCTTTCTCTGTTGGAATTGAATTGGTGAAATTGCCAGCAGTGTCCAAACGTACTCTTAAAGAGGAGTTCTCATGGAGCTTGATGAGCAATAATAAAAGCCTTTGATCTATAGATGTACTAGCCAATTTAGTCCATAGTAGACTCCTTGAAATTGAGTCAAAGGCCATTTTAAGGTCCACGAAAGCGGCGAACAGTGGTCCTTTATGGACCCTAACTTGTTTATCCACAAGTTGTTGTAAAATTAAGCAATGGTCCATAACCGATCTATTCGGTCTAAAACCTGCTTGCTCATCATGGATTATATGCTCCTGCTCCATCCAAGAGCAAAGTTTTACACACAGATGTTTGGCGTACAATTTACTTATTATATTCAAAAGGCTAATTGGCCTGTAGTTAAAGGGATCCTCCCTATTTCCTCTTTTATAGATCGGGACCACCATGGCTGAGCCCCACTCCTGAGGGAATTGTGCAGGTTGGTCTATATAGGTGAACAAAAGAGCCAGTGCTGGGGCCCACCAGTCTATATGAGCCTTTAATAGTTCTGGAGGGATGTAATCGTTCCCGGGTGCTTTTCCACCCTTCAGCTGCATAATTAGTTGTTCTACCTCATAGGTGGAGACTGTAGGCCAGGAAGGTAAAGTATCTATATGTAGGTCAATCTGGGGTTTGAATGTGTGGTTGCTATAGAGTTTCCGAAAATGTGATTCCCATAATTCAGGGGCAATTGGACAGGCCTGTTCAGAGTTTACCTTATTTTGGGATAATGAAATCAGCCTCCAAAAATTTGTTAAATCATTTTTCCTAGCTGCTTCTATCAAAGATAGCCATTCCTTTTGAGTTGCAATCGATTTCTTAGTTCTAAGAAGAGCTTTATACTCCTTTTTCTTTTTAGACAGTTCTAAGTGTGTATGTGTAGACGGGCAGAGAATAGCATATTTTGAGAGCATGACAAGATGCTTTTTTGTCCTTATGCATTCTTGGTCAAACCACTTTTTGGTATGGCCAGTTTTCTTTTTAGGTTTGGCGTAATGATCTTTAGTTAGTAGAGATTTAATTGATCTTGTGAGAACCTCATACTTTTCAAGAATATGGGCATTTTGGTCTCTTTTAATCAGTGCATCCAGCAGCCCTTCCTTAAGTGATTCTCCGTTCTTCGAGTTAAACCATTCGGAGAAAACTTGATTAATTTGGGAATTCCATTTGATTCTGGGAGTCCCATCAGTGGCCTGTTGTGTAAAGGGCATAACTCTAGAACTCATATCTTGCTTCATGAAGGTGTAATTTAATACTAAAGGATAATGGTCACTTTCTGGCCTAGCTATGATGTTAAATCTGGCTATTGCTTCAAATACATCTCTAGAAACTAATACATAATCAATAGTAGATTGATTAGTGCCCCGTTGGAAGGTAAATTTTCCTGGGCAATCCCCAGACGCAGTGCCATTCAGAATGTTTTGTATTATTATAGCAATGGCTTATATGTATAGTTAACAAGAACCACGCAGACTGGTAAGCGGGAAGTCAATATTTACTTAATTAAGTGTAACTTGATTGTTAAGGTATTGTTAAAATCAATAAAATTTTAAAATGCAAAAAAGAAGAAGAAGAAGAAGATCCTACGTCCTGTAGCCCATTTGCCAGCAGATGTCCAGGGACTCCAGGACCTGGCGCGGTCCTTGTTGACCCGGGCGATGACCGATCCGGTATAGATTTATTAAAGTTACACCTCACCATATTGTTGATGGGAGAGGCACTCTTCGTCTGGCTCCTCTGGTGAGAACTGTCCAGTATGGTTGGACCTCTGGCATAGTTCTCACCTTCCTCAGAGCACGCAAACCCCACAACCACGCCAAGGTAGTGCCTCACTGAGGTATGATGATGATGATGATGATTATGATGATAGTGAAAGCTGAAATCCTGGCGAATCTGGGTGGGCTAAGCAATCTGGATGAGATGCTTTAATCCAGGTGAAACCTGGAATTCTAGGGGGCATGGCAACTCTATGTCTACAGAGCCATTCCTAAGCACTGACACTCTCCAGCAGTGGGCCAGTTTAGATGATCCTTTTAAATGTGCACTACGTATAACTGTGCGTTTTTTAATACTCACTTGGAAAACAGATTCAGATGAACAGACCAATGTGGGTAGAGTGTAATTCTTCCAAACACATGTTTAAAATCCTACTGTACCTTCCTTCCACAGATGCAGGACTATCACTCCCCTCTCTCTATGGTTCCCAGGCTTCCTTTGTTGTATTTCTTGCTTCAAACACAGCACCTTTGCATAAATATAAGTCCATATAACAACAGAGTCATGCACAGTGATCAACTGTTGATATTCAATTTTTTCCCCAAAGGCAGAACTGAATGCTTTGGCTCCTTTGTATTCTATGGAGACATGCTGACCTGCTTGCTAGCTTGAAGTACACAGATTAAATGGGCATGTTTGGAGATCTCAGGGTACACCCCAGGTATATATATATTAGTAAAAGGGTATTCAGTTTGCAAGCATTCTTCCAAATATCAACATCTCTCTCTCTGACTCTATCCTTTCCTATCTCTATGTGGTTTTATTGCCTATGCCTTTCAATGGGAGTGTTTCCTCACATTTTCAGGGGAAGTAGTAACACATTTTTGTGGGGTTTGGGTTTTGTTTTTTTTTTTTTTTTTTGTATTCTGGGCAAGGTCTGGAACCTACTTGCAAAAACTAGATAGATGGTTCCGTCTTTTGTGTGTTGGTCTGGGAGTTCCCATGTCATTGTGTGAGCGAGGCCCATGAAGTTTTAGATAGATAAACAGTAATGAGCAATATAGTGAATTCCAAACTGTGGGAAATGCTTTTATAGGAGTGGAGCCTCACAGTTTCCACACTTACAACCCCAGATTTCCAAAACCAAAACCAGATTTCCAACCCCAAAAAGACACAGTTTTAAAGCTACAAGTGGGGTGCTGGAGGGTGGGGAAGAGAAGACAAGGGGTCAGGAGTGACCCCTATGCCTTAAGGGATATGTCTGGTGGTCTGGCTTTCCCCCACCTCACCTTGAGCTCTCTCCTCTTGCAGCCTCTCTGTGTCAATCCTTCATCTCCAACCTGATTAGGATCTTCCTTGGCAAAATGCTCTGTCAGATGCAGGGAGAAATGCAGGGAGAGGGAAGTGACTGAAGAGCATGTAGAAAGGGTCTCTGGAAGGTGGTGGAGTGGAGACAAGGATCCAGGGTGACTCTTGAGGCTTGGTTGATAAAACTGCTCCTTATTTATTTTCTTGTCACAGCAAAATCAAATCAAATCAAATAAAAAGTCATGACTGAAATTCAAACACACAGGTACACACACTTTTTCATATTTATTTTATACCAAAAAGTGGGTGAAACTTGTATACAGCACACTTGTCTTGTAAGCAGCACATATTTAACCTATGTCAGTTAGTGTCATTGAGAGTGACAGAGATTAAAAGGACTTTCACACAGAATGGTGAGTGTTTCATTCTTTTCACAATGGAGGGAAGTAAGAAGTGTGGTCCCCAAGGGATCGGTACTGGGACCAGTGCTCGTCAACTTGTTCATAAATGATCTAGAAGCTGGGGTGAGCAGCAAAGTGGCCAAACTTGCAGATGACTCTAAACTATTTAGGGTAGTGAAATCCAAAAGAGATTGTGAGGAGCTCCAAAAGGATCTCTCCAAACTGGGTGAGTGGGTGCCAAAACAGCAAAAGTGGTTCAATGTAAGCAAGCGTAAAGTGATGTGTATTGGGGCAAAAAGCCCCAACTTCACATATACACTGATGGGGTCTGAGCTGTCTGTTGACTGACCAGGACAGAGATCTTGGGGTTGTGGTGGACAGCTTGATGAAAGTGTTGACTCAGTGCACAGCAGTGGTGAAAAACAAAAATTCCATGCTGAAAGGGATTGAAAACAAGAATGCTAGTATTATAATGCCTTTATACCATGGCTCCACAACTCAAATGCCCGAGTGGGCCAGAATCATCCACAACTTGTCATGCAGGGGCCAAGGTCAATTTTTAGCACATTATTACATTGAAATAAAAATATTATTAGTTACTTGTGGATCTATTCCACCTGTCAATGTACCCAAGAATAGTGGCCAGAAAATAGGTCCTGTACCAGCTCAATCAGTGGACCCCTGGAGTGCAAGCCAGCCCAAAATAAATGCCAACTCCTCTCCTCTCCCTAAATTGCCGTTGCTTTTAGGCTGCAATCCTAGGCATGTTTTCTTGGGAGTAAATCTCACTGGGTAAACCATGGAACATATTTCTGAGAAAACATGCATAGGATGGCACTATAAGTCAGTTTCCAGCTCCTATGTTGCTGCAGGATACCTGGGGGCCAGTAAAATAGTCCCTGAGGGCTGATTCTGGCCCCCCAGGCCTTATGTTGTGCAGGCCCACTTTATACAAATCTATGGAGCATCCACATTTCGGGTACTGTGTGCAGTTCTCATCACCGTATCTTAAGAAGGACATTGTAGAACTGGAAAATGGCTAATTCATATGATATTTTCACCTAACTGTCCAGCACTTGAGAAGCTTCATTTCTAAGACCATCAGTCTCTTAGCAAGGTTATTACGTGGAGTCTCCTGAGACTGCAGAAAGCCCTGTGAAAGCAGGGATACATTCAGGTGCAGTGGACCTACTTGACCCACTGTTGGACAGAACACAAATGACCATGATGTAATACCACAAGGGAAACTGGGGGACTGTCGAAAATAGAAAGCAGGCAGTCAGAAAGAATAAAGGTGACAGTTTCTAAACACCGTTGTTACTCAGGCATGTGCACATCTTGATGGAGTTGCTAATTAGCTTTTTGTCCGTATTTAATCCCACTTCTCAGGGGTGACATGGCAGAAATAATAATGCAGACAAGGCATTTCATTGAGGTTTTGTCACTCGTGTGTGCCTTTTGCTTAAAAGGAGCAAAAAAAGTCTTCAAAAAAGACATTGTTTTCTGTTAATTTCTTTCCATCGAACTGCTTCTGCTGTTTGGGGCTGTTGTGATTTTCAAATCTAGGTGAAGAAAAATGAGAAGCACCAAATACAGTTACAAATGAAGAGACAAAAGACACACGGTGCTGTAAACTATTTATTTGAAGTCAACGCATTTCAGCTGAAGCCTTCTCCAAGGGCAAAATCTTATCCAATGTAATCCTGTTAAAAAAACCTTTCTTCAAAAACAAGAAACAATAGTTTGGGCTACCAAAGTGGATGGAGCACATTTGCTGCTGTCTTACTAATGTGAGCTCCATCCACTTTGGTAGTCCAAGATATTGTTTCCTGTTTTAAAAGAAAGGGTTTTTTTAACAGGATTACATTGGATAAGATCTTGCTTTTGAAGAAGGCTTCGGCCGAAACACATTGGTCTTAAATAAATAGTTTACAGCACCGTGGAACATTTGTCTCTTAATTTGTGAACATCATCTTCATATCTACCTACTAGAGCTAGAGTTGCCAGATGCAATGTAAGACAGCAGGGGTGGTCCTTTCATTAGGTAAGGGAGTGGATTATTGGGTTTGCAGCCCGGCAGAAGATGCCCTCTACCACTGCCATTAAAGCAGCTCTTTGGGACTGATCTGCACTTGCAAGCTTTGTGTAGCTTGCAAGAAGCATGAGGAGAGAAAATGAGGCTGCTGGCAACCTCACCTCCTCTCCCTTGCACCCCTGTGCAAGTTTGCAATGTTGGTTTTGAAAGGGGGATCACCCCACCAAGGTTTTGGGTAGAGATGTGAAGGCTTGGTGGAGGGGGGGAAACAGGGGTGTTTTCTTCATTGTTTTTCCTGGTCCCTCCCCACCCACCACAGGCCTTTGCATCTCTAGTCATGGAGCAAGGCAGTATTTGACACCTCCCCCAGGCACCACAATACCTGTGCCCAACCCTGTAAGACAAAGTTTCTGTATATTAATAGTAGCACAGACAGGATTCTGCCACCTATGTTACATATGCTACGAGGCTGTTCTCATGCACAGCCTAACCTGTGCTAGGGACTCCCAGCCCGGGTTAAGCTATGCGTGAGAACCACCGAAATTGCTGTGATCGCCCAGATTGTTAGCTTTAACTTTAGCTAACAACTGAACTTAAAAGCCGGGCGGTGCCTAGCCTAGCTTTCAAGGCCAGCTGTTAGACGAGGTTAAGGTAGCAAGCACTCCCTTACCCCCAGCTACCTGCTCATGTGCTAGCACAGGCTGCTTCTAGCCCAGCCACACACAAAGACAGGCACCTAGACTTCCCATCTCATGTCGCACACTGCATTATGGCTTCACGGAGGCTGGGACAACAAGTCCCGGACTCAGATCAATCCTCTCTGCTCCTCACTGCATGGAGCAGGGCTGATTGTGTGAGAGTTTGCTCCATGCTCCCACCAGGCTTACAAAGATCATCTGGGGGAAAGAGAAGGTTTGGGAAGCCTTCCCACTCGGTAGGTCATGTGAATGGCCCCTGTGTCCATCATACAGAACCGAATACACAGGGGCGTAGCTATAATTGGGTGAACGGGTTCAAAGAACCCGAGCCGTGCCCAATCAGGAGCTGTCATTCGCGGCCCTGACACGCCCCCCACGTCTGACATCCGCACGGCCCCTTTGGGAGCTAAACAAAGGCTGGTGCTGTGTTCAAAGACAGGGAAGAGTTGTTCCTGGCTGGCGCTGCAAACGCAGCACCAGCCTAACTAGCTCCTGAAGGGGCCACGCGGCCCCTTCAGAAGCTAAGACTGGTGCTGCGTTCGCAACACAGCCCAGAAGCAGCACCAGCCTTTGTTTAAATGCCGAAGGGGCCGTGCGTCCCCTTCAGCAATTAAGCTGCTTCTCCCGAACGGAGCCTCAAGGCTCCGTTCAGGAGCCAGACCACGCCCCCCGCGTCTGACGTCAGATGCAGGGGGCGTGGCTATCCCCTGCGTCTGACATCAGATGCAGGGGGCGGGGCTATCAGGGCGCCCGCTGCGGCCGCACACGGGCCACCGGCGGGCTAGCTACGCCCCTGCGAATACATGTGCATTTATGTTCTCCTACCTGATCTTTGTATACTCCAAGGGAAAGAGTTGTGGCATTCAAGGACAAGGCAGTGGAGTGGAATCGGGAATATTAATAGTTTAATGCAACGGATATTATGTACAGAGAGTCAAGTGCAGACTGCTTTTCAGTGCTCTTGCTGTTGGCCATTTGTTAGCCCTGCCTCTATTCCAGGACTGGAATATAAGTCACTAAAGCCCCACTCAAAAGCTAACCTGGATCAAGGAATGGATTAACCACAATCACCACAGGCTGATATCAGGGGTCAACATTATTTAGCAGCTGCTAAGGGCCCAGAGCCCTAAGAATGGCCCACTGCTCATCTTATGAGACTACCTCTGTGCCCATAGCCTTCATCTGGTGGTGGTGAAGCTATGCTCTTTTGGCCCACCTGGTCAGGAGGAGGCCCATGGAAGGCAATTTGCTGTGAGCTCCCTGACACCTGGAGCTGGCCCTTCCTGTGACCATTATCTGGTCATTGCTATATAAAACATGCAAGGAGGGAAACATAATGTGAGAAGCAACCCCAGGCAATAAAGGCCCCTTTTAAACTTGAGAAATCTGTTTTTACAGCCCTAACTTTCAGTCTTAAACTGGAGTCCTGAGAGTTACACATAGCCCCCATTATAGATTTGCTTTCACTATAGTGAATTATATGAAGCATTTGTCAGCACGTAAGTTTCAAGTACTCAGATCAGTGGTTCGTCTCACTTGTGTTATAATTTCTTCACCCATCTTTTGTTTTGTCAGCAAATTTCAGCTTTCTTTTTTAAAAACATGTATTTCAGTAATGTATCCTTCTACACTGTGTTTGGCATTCTGAATTCCAAAATCAATTTTAGGAGGTTCTCCTCTGAATCCTAATCATTGAGATAATATTCAAATGTGCATGCAACTCTCTCCATCTTTAAAGTCAATATCAGATCTGCCTTTTTTAAAGGAATATGTAAGGACCTACTGCACAATAATATCTGGATGCTTTAGTTTATGGATTATTAAAAAGCCTGATAGACAAAAAGATGCAATGATTTAGTTACTTAAATCACCATTTGACCTACACTTGGATTTTTGATTCCCACATCATTACATCTATGCATGTAATCCTTAAAGCAAACATGGAATGCAGCAAGCTTGAATGAAAATTGATATTGTTGTGTATATGGTCAGTGGAAATGTGTAACAAATTGTATATAAAGTGTATGGATAGTCAAAAAGTCTGAGAGCAGATTTCACTTGTTTGTATTGATCTTAAAAATCAACATTTATTCCTATAAATTAATACCTATAGTCACTTTAAAATTCACTTCCCCTTGATACTTTCAGTATGAACTATTGTTCAGCATTTTAAGTATTCTTCTTTGTTAAATTCATATTTGATTATACATTTTAAGCATTCCTCTCTTCTATTTTCTCTAGATTATTTAGCATTAGCATATGGTTTAACATAGTGAAAACTGTATTTTTAAAACTGTTTGTATGGCATGTTGCATAGCATTTGATTTATACATGCTGAACAATCAAGTGAAATCTGCATATTGTGCAAAAGCTGTTCTAGGAAGATAAGCATGTAGACATGGCAAAAGGTCACCAAAATGTGTTTTATTGGGAAGAAAAAAGCAGTGAGAATGCCCGGGAGTGGGGAAGCATAGTGCTTGGCTTCATACCTTCCCATTCCAACTACTCTCCTTTGTACAGAATCATATTCTGTAAAAGTAGAGCATAGCTGTCATGTAGGAAAGATGCACTACACAGTTCACCACAACTATGCACAACTATGCACAAATCATGGCTAAGAAAGTTTAATCTTTGACATCACGTCCAAATGGACAAACCATGGCTTGTGATCAGCCAGCAAATCAGAATCAGTTCAGTTTCATTTATTTGCTTAGGTTATTGAACATAACAAAACATACTGTGGAAGAACTCTGCCTTCATATTATGTTTTGATAATCCAAGTAATTGCTTTTATTGATACAGACAGTTTCAGCTGAAAATGGGTCCGAGAGAGCCTGTGTAAATTACAACCCAGACCAGATTCCAAAGACCCCTTGCAAAGTACAGAACACAGTCTTATCTTGTCAAGAGGAAGTTACATAATTATTACAAGTTATTTAAACATTTCAATCTGTTAGCAGAACATTTACACGTATATTTTGAGCAAGGAAGTTACAGTGACAAATAATATTTATCCTGCATGATCAGGATGCTCTAGAAGACAGAGTTTTGAAAAGTATAGCTGCCTTCTTTGTCTGCTAAAGCATTATTCAAATCTCCATGGACCTTTCCCCCAAAATCTATTTCAAGCCCAAACCCCTAGCTTAGCTATTTCCTGCCTGCCAGCTAAGCTGATGTCTTGTTTTCCTGCTAAGCATTTCTTGCTCAAACAGCTCTAGCATCAAGCTAACAAAATTGCTTTAGTTTGGTCAAGCAAGCAAAGCAATTCCCACAATACCAACAGAACCAGGGGCGGATTAGCCTCTTTGCCACCTATGGGCAAACAGGCTTTTGCCACTGTGGGGAGGGGGGCATGAGGGGATATCCCCCCTTTTGCCTCTAAACATTGCTGCCCCTGTGGCGGGATGGGGCGTGGTGTTGACGACTGGCAGCAGGGAGGGTGGGGGTCAAGGAGGGAAGAGTGCCCCCCCTTTTAAAACCTTTTAAAGCACCAGGAGCAGCAGTGGCCTGTCTCCGGCCCGGCCGGCGGCCCCTCCAGTAACATTCCACACATGGGGGCATGGCTCAAAGCCAAGTGAGCTCTCCCCCTGTTTGCTGCCTGACAGCATCTATTTCCCTTTCTCTCCCTCAAGGCCACTGTCGTTCCTGGTGCTTTGAAAGCACCAAGTGATATTTAGAGGCAAAGCGGGGGAGATTTCCCCTCGCATCACCCCGCCCCACAGCTACCACCCTCCCAGAGAGGCACAGCAAAATTTGAGGAGTGGCAAATTTTGCTGCCATAGTGTAAGAGATATTTGAGATGCCTCAAAGCCTCCCCTTCCTCACAAAAGGAAGAAATGGAAAGCCTGGAGACACGCAGCAGAGGGATGTCGGTTCTTGCCAGAGGTTGGCTGTTATGATTCCACAAGGTTCATGAAAGCACAAGGACAAGAAGATTGAGAGGTTAACAGTGTCTTATTTTTCACCCAAACCTCAGTGGTTTCCAGCCTATGAGATCAGCAGACTCCTCTGATAGAAAATCAAAGCTAACAACTTTAAGATTAAAGATACCCCCTCCGCTTACTCCCCGTTCTTGTGGTTAAATCTTTCCATTTCCTTTCCCCTCCTTCTTACCGAGAAAAAAACTTTCTCTGTTCTTCCTCTTCTCCTGCCTGGTACCTGGCAATTAATTTGGTTTTTCTCTTCCCCCCTCCCAAACAAACCTTAACTTAAGTACCAGAATGTGCATAAGTGAAACTTTTGGAGCCTGTATCTTTGAGTGTAACAACCACCTCATGTGGAACGTTGTGGTGAGCACATTCTATTTCTGAACCCTGTTTTCAGCAAAAATGAGGAAGAACCTTCACTTTGGGGAACTGGCCCGATCATGCTATTAAATCAAAACAAGTTGACATTTTGAACTGAGAAATTTAGGTGGGGGGTATGGAAGGGTCTAGGGAAAGGAACATATAAATTGAGATGGGGTGTGGGCAGGTTCGGTCAACTGAGGAAGGTACATCTAAATTGAGATGTGGAATATGGGAGGCTAGGTCATGGCTGGTCACAAATGGAAACAGCTATCATCAAGCAGGCCCTAAACTAATGTCAAGCACACAGACCAACTTAATCATAAAATAAAAATGACCTCTGCTCTGTCTTACAATAGACAGATGCCTCCTTTGCCTTAATCCACCATTGAACAGAACAGTAATCAGGAATATTAAAAGAAAAGAAAAAGAAAGACAGTAGATAAAGAAATACATACAAAGGAACCAGGAACCATCCTTCCATGAGGGGAGGGGAAGGGAGGTGAGATGAGGTGAGGCACCAGTAGGGCAGCAAGCAGTGGCAGCCAGTGCCACTTGGGTTGGGGGTGGAGGGCAGGGCAGTTTCGCACAGAACAGGCCACAGATGTATCTCTCCTTTGCTCTTCCCACTCCACTCCAGCTGCCTCTCTCTCTGCTCATCCTACCCCAGCTTTTACTTGAACCATGTGTGCTAGTCATCCATCATCAATACTATGAGTCAAGATACGAGACATTACTGGACCAGAACCTGAACAGCCTTCCAAATAGAGAACTGTCCAGATCCAGCGAAGACACATGGTCATCCTAACGAATAAGCAATTTCTGGAATGCTACCAGTATTAGCTCTTTGCTGGAAGATGTAGGAATGAAAATAACTTATAAGCCATGTTTAACCCATAAGCCATGCATGGTTGTGGAGGAGATGGGGCTATAGCTCAGCAGTAGAGCACATGTGTTCCATGCAGAAGGTCCCAAGTTCAATCCCTAGCATTTCCAAGCATAAGGAAAGATCCTTTTGAAACTTTGGAGAGCTGTTGTCAACCAGTCAGACAGTCAGTACCAAACTAGATGGACCAATGGTCTGCCTTGCTATAAGGCAGCTTCATACGTTCAAAGCTCTGGTTGTAATAGAAAATAGAGGGATGTTTTAAGGTGGGATATTCCTGAAGACCCACCCACCCCTGCCCAATCATTCACCAATGCAGTGCTGCATACTTGAGAGGCAAACCCCCATTATATTTGCATGAAATATTGTGCACCTCCAATATTACTTGATCATGTGACCCAAATGACTAGGATTTGCAAATAATACTACTACTATGAATGTTTATATACTGCTTTTCAACAAAACTTCTCAAAGCAGAAAAATAAGAAATAAATAAGATGCTTCTCTGTGCCCAAGGGGCTCACAATCTAAAAAGAAACACAAGGTAGACACCTGTAACAACCACTGATGGATGCTGTTCCAGGGGTTCCGCTAAATATTAGAGAATCACCACTTGAAAATATACTTCTTGATTTTCTTTTAGTTAGAAACTTCAGTGTGGAATGCTCCTATAAGTAACTAAGTATAATTACATTTTACTATTTTTCACAGGTCTGAAATGCACTGGGGTCACGAAGTAGATATATTAATTTTGTAACTACTTCCACGCTTATGTAACTAATAAAAAAGATTTGTGTTCAGTTATAAATCTGAAGTCCAATCCCCATTGAAGGGGCAGTGATGAAATTTGTCAGTCCCCTATTCATTTAAGAGATATTTATCGTTGCATGGGTCAGTGTTTTGTTAATATTCTTATGGTGGGGCAACATATTGCCTTAATTAAAGTAACTCACATTAATTTATGATGCTCTGATGGGGATTTGTCATATAGTGATTAAGGTGCTGCTGGAAGATGCAATCATAGCTAACAGAAATACAGCAGTTGTCTCTTGGTAAAGATCTCTTGACCTTACAACTCATTTACTCTTCAGCGTGGCCTACTAATCTCCAGAAGAAAATGATGTGGAACACATGAGGATTTAGGTCGGAACCTTGTTAGAGTTAGTGCAAGAGAGCAAAAGATTACTAGGATGCTCAGTAAATTATGACTGCAAAACATTGTAGATGGATGTGATACCAGGATGCACAGAAGTGCACATAACCATTAAATCAAGAATGAATCTGGTTTCACTTCATCAGCACAGATACAAGTGCGACGCTTATTGATTCTATACAAAATGCCTGATTACAAACCCATTAATTGTGAGTGACATATATATGTATAAGTGCATAGCGCTGCTGGAAAGCATAAAGATAAATCAGCATGCTTTGACTGTAAATAGATGTATGAGGATCCCTGTTCTTAATGTAGCAAACTAAATGTGATCATATATTATGAATTAGGACATAATGTTTCTTTGGAACTCAAGAGACCAGAGACCTGGTGAGCTGCATCCAAAACTTGCCTGCACACCAGTATTACAACATCTACGTACAATCTTGTTTATTGCATCTGTTTATCTCTTTGAAGATGATAGAAAAAAGGTTAATTAAAAGCAGAAGCAAGATTTACCAAGAAAGGGTCGCTCAAGCCAATATACTGTGACTGGTAGCGGTCAGGCTGAAATGAAGATTGACAGTGACTACTGATCTCATCTGATTAGCATTGTACTGCATTCTGTGTGCAATTACTCTTTGGGAGCAGAAATGTTTTTCCATGTGTGCATGGTATTTCACTTGCCAGCTTTTTCATACTTATATTTCTCCTCTAGGAAATCAGGTATTTTCTGTCCATTATCTTATGAAGAAACTTTAGTGAGAATGAACCATAGACCAGCCATAGATCATTCATTTTGCATGCAGAACATTTCAGGATTCAACTGGAACCTGGAATCAATATTGCCAGTTAAAGGAGCTGGAAACAACTCTACTTGAGAGTCACTGTCTATCAGAGTAAATCACACAGAGCAATCTGATGTTGTAAACCGCCCAGAGACATAAGTTTTGGGCGGTATAAAAATGTTTTAATAAATAAATAAATAAATAAATAAATAAATAAGTAAGTAAGTCATCTTCATATATTCTGATTGATACACCTACACTGAGTGTGAGTATATGGTATCCTTCACCAGGGGTCTGTCAAATAATGCCACTACAAAGCTATATTTTATTCATTCTATTTATTCAAATTTTATTTATTTATTCGGTTTATTCAATTTTGAACATACATACATACATACATACATACATGTTGCTGAGTGAGGGTTCCCTTCTCTCTTGTTCCAGTTATTTCAGTAAAATGTTCCCTGGAAGAAATGGTCATATGCACTATCTAATGCAGCAGTGATATAGGAACTTAGGAAGATGCTGAAAGGCATAATCTCATAATGCATGGGAGATGGCAATGGTAAATCCCTACTGTATTCTACCAACGACAACCACAGGGCTCTGTAGTTGCCAGGAGTCAACACCAATTTGACGGCACACTTTACCTTTACCTTTAATGCACTATTTATGCACCTGAACTAGTGATGCTATAAGTATTTGGGGTTGAAATACCAGTTTTAAGAATTGCAAGATGTTGATTCTTGCATGCTGTTAATCCACATCATTTTTTAAAAAAACGATTTCTTCTTCTGTCTTTGTGTTAAGAATCCACCAGATGGCAACTAAAAGTGTACCTGTTCATCATTTTCTGGATGTACTACTGGGTGTTCTATTCATCCGTCTTCAAAGCCTGGCTTCTTGTCTGGCCTTTGAAGCTGCCCCCTTAGATGAATAAAGGAAAAGCATTTATCACTTTCTGCTGCTTACAACTGCTTGCAAGTCCAAGGTGTGAAACAGATGCAGAGAATTTAACACCTGCTTGGTTTATTTTGTAATATTAGTCTCCACCAATGTTCATTGCAAAATCACTTCTGTTCTCAGTGCTTAGGAAAGGGAGGTGATGGATAACCTAATGTATTGGAAATACTAAATCTATTACTTTATTGGTAGTAACTATCATCGCAATAGCCCTAGCCACATGTTCTGTTCAATGAATGCACAATCTAGCCCTATTCATAGTATATTCAGGACACATACAATCTGTGCACAATGTGTGTATGTATGTACATATCCAAATGAATATACAGTTATTCACATATTATGTTCAATGCATGCACAGTATGTACATGTACAGTAGTGCCATTTCTATCTGTACCCTGCATGGGGGGGGTGACTTCTATCACAGATTCACTTCTTAAAGCAAACTTTTTAAAGGTTCACTTCTAAAATGAATGCATGTAACAGTCTTTCACACAAAAACATGTGCATGTGTACTGACATCTGTATGCACATTTTTTATTTTAATTTTTTTAATTATTTATTTATTTTTACATTTTATATCCTGCTCTTCCTCCAAGGAGCCCAGAGCAGTGTACGACATACTTAGGTTTCTCCTCACAACAACCCTGTGAAGTAGGTTAGGCTGAGAAAGAAGTGACTGGCCCAGCAAGTATTATGGCTGAATGGGGATTGGAACTCAGGTCTCCACATTCCTAGTCCAGCACTCTAACCACTACACCACGTAATGTAATGTTTGAATAGGGCTAATATCTGTAGTGCATGTGACAGAAACCAGCACCATAGACTTTGCTAGTCATTGCTTTTACAGCACACTAATACTCCTTGTTTATTTCTTGAAAGAATTTTTTTATCCTACCAAGTGTACAAAAATTTAGCAAATACAAAAACAAATTAAAATTAAAATATAATAGATTCATTCAACCGTACCACTGAATGGATAAAAACCTATACCATCCCACAATTAAAATCCACCAAAAGTTTTGGTAAAGTGTTTCTCATCTCAAAGAAATCTAAGTATGTGAGCTGCCCTAATTAATGTATTTTTGGTTCTGGTCATGTACCGAAATAAAGCTAATAACTAAGAATGTATGTGATGTGAATATGTCTCAACATTACACAACAGAATTGATCACAGTCATTCACTATATATATAATGAATGCCCAAACCCAGCCCCCGCTTTTCACATGCCCCCAGTGCTTGTAAAGGGGAATCCTTATCAGATTCCCCTTTACAAGCATCTGAACCTGTTGAACTGGGACAAACCACATCGATTCAAACTGGACCTGGTTCAGCTCAAGCTTTTTAGAAGGCTGGTCTGGTTCAAGCGTGAACCGGTCGAACCGGGCCAGTTTGACTCAAACCTGATTCGAGCTCAAACCTGTTTGCACACCACTAGCATGCACATGTCACCTGCGTGGAAACCATGTGAGTGCTGATGCCGTGCAGGGCTTCCGGGGACACACACTGCCCCAGCAGGAAGCTGCATGGGGTGGCAGAGAGCAGGTAATGACCTGCTCTTCTTTTTCTCAAGGTTCCTGTTCCTCCTGCCCCAAAAGTGCTCAAACCATGGTTCGAACCTGGGTCTGAGAGCTGGTCTTGTGGTAGCAACCATGTCTTGTCCCCTTAGCTAAGCAAATTCCACCCTGGTTGCATATGAATGGGAGACTTGATGTGCAAGCACTGCCGCTCTGGGAAGAGCAGAAGGTTCCAAGTTCCCTCCCTGGCAGCATCTCCAAGCAGGGCTGGAAGAGACTCCTGCCTGCAACCTTGGAGACACCGCCGCCAGTCTGTGTAGATAATATTGAGCTAGAAGGACCTACTGTATGGTCTGACTCAGTATATGGCAGCTTCCTATGTTCCTATGATAAACCTGTACTAGAATATTTAAAGCAAGATGCTGATTGCCCTGTGGGTAGGTTCTTATAGGACATTATCTTTCTGTACTCCTAGCAGTTATATACTTCCCATTTGGCCTCTGCACCATTTCAGTCAGCAGCCTTCTACTAATTCTGCACAAACTCCCAGGAGACCGATGTATCACATTGCTTAACTAAAATTGTGGTTGCCTTTCTGGCATGAATTGCTTTATTAACTTATTCTGTGTGACCCAAGCAAAATCTTCTGGGCTGTGTCTAGTATCAAAATACATCATTAGTTCAGTAATTACAGAAAGACTCTGTTCTATAGGGGTAGCCACCATTTCTTGTTTCTTATTTATTTGGTGTATTGTCATGCTGGAGTTCAGGTCTATAGCTACTTCTGCAAAACTAGGCACTGCTGGGAAAGTATACATTTTATTTACTTTAGTAATTCTACTGTGTTTCCCCTGGAAAGTATTTGTTCTAAGGCACTTAAGTTAATGACAAGAAAGCCCAGTTTTGCTTTATTTACCTCAGTTTATCAAAATGTGCAAATAGTATTGCTGATTTATTGCCATCTGGGTTGTTTTGGTCTTGTTATTTGACTCGTACATTACTTTAATATAGCACATAATATTTGTCATTTTTCTTTGTTATATTTCATTTGATCTAAGTGCCTTGTGAAATATGGCAAAAGCTTTATGGAGGGAAAGCCTTTCCCCCCTTAATTCAAGAACCTGTAGGCAATAGGAAATGAACACTCCAAGCATAAAAGCATCACTGCAAGCTAGCTGCTCCTTCTAGGCATGAGAGCCTGATAGCGGACCGGGTCTCACGATCAGTGAGACCCGGTTCCTAGTGGTGAGCGGGAAGAGCAGGCTAAGCCTGCTCTCCCCGCTCATGAGGAGGCAGGGAGCTCTGGGCAGCCAAATTGGCCACCCACACGATGCCCGGCTCCGAGACGGAGACAGCAGGGGCTGGGGAGCTTGGGGGCCGTGCGGCCACCGGAAGCCCCAGTATGCCCTGCGTGAGCGCGCAGGGCATACTGGGGAGAGCCCCGAGCCAGGAGGCCGCTTTTAAGCCTCCCAGCCAGGGGTCTACTTGCGAGTAGCTGCGGCGTGGAGTTGCGCCGCAGCTACTCACGAGCAGATAGCCCGGGTTTGCGGAGCGCTTGCTCTGAAAACCCGGGCTAAGGGGCGGGCTACAGGAGCAGGTTAGCCGCTCCAGAACCACCGGGCTTGGCTGCGAGCCTGGTGGTTCTGATGATCACAAAAATCGGGCTAGGATTTTCCCAGCCCGATTTTTATGATCATAAGAATAGCCCCGCTGTCAAGCTCATGTGTGTATGGACCTCTGTTTGCAACAAAAACCATATTAATTGCATGCACAGTTCAAATATATCATTGCTATGAAAGAGAAGTTTTTTAAACATGGGGCCAGGGTCACGCAATCACAAGGATCCTGGTTAAAAAATTAATCAGGAACAGTGAGCCCAACGGAGCTGATGGTGTGAACCCAGAGTGGTTTGACTAGGGTTGCCTTGAAAATCTGGGTTCAAACAATCTGCTCTGCTAATCCTGTTTAACTTTTTGTCCAGAATCCTTGTGATTGTGTGAACCCAACCTGATAGGGGTGTGAACAAAACCGGAAAACCCAGTTTGGTTCGGGTAGAACCAGACACAAACCAAACTGGGTCTGGTCCAGTTCTGTGCACACTAGAGCCAGGCCCAGTCCATTTCAAGTCTGAACCAGTTCAGACCTGGCTCAGGGGGAAGGGATGAGGAGAAAAATTAACCCACAAAAATGGCAGCCTTAGCACCATTGTGGGGCTTCGGGGGATGATGCTGTGGCAGTGGCAGGGTGGTGGTTTCTCAGGCCTGTCAGTGGCCTGAGGGGAACGAGCAGCCATGGCGGTGGTGGCAGCAAGGAAGGGTCCGGTCAACCACTGCTGCTCCTCTGGGGAGGAGCAGGAATGGGGCTCGGGTGGGGTGGGGAAGTCTCTATGGTTAGGGGGCTGCAACTTGGCCAATAGACACCAGCAATACAGCAGCCGCGACCAAGAGGGGTGAGGGGGGTGGAAGCAACAGGATGGAGGAGGAGGAGGAGGAGTGCAGCTCAGGTGAGAGTGGAAAGATCTCCAAGGTAATGGGGCTGTGAGTGAAGGGGGCTCAGGAGTGAAGGGAGCAATCAAGTACTAACACGCAGATGCTCTGTGCAGGTTAAGCTAATTATTATTGCTGTAATTTGACTGTGGAAAGTGAAAACCAGGAAAAGAGGTTGAAGAGCTTCTAAGACACATTATTATTATTATTATTAGTAGTAGTAGTAGTAGTAGTAATAGTAGTAGTAGTAGACTGGTAGACTAGTAGTAATAGTGCAAGGGTAAAACAATTAGAAATCTCCTTGACTGTAGCTGTAAAGTAAAGCGTGCCATCGAGTCGGTGTCGACTCCTGGCCACCATAGAGCCCTGTGGTTGTCTTTGGTAGAATACAGGAGGGGTCTACCATTGTCATCTCCCATGCAGTATGAGATGATGCCTTTCAGCATCTTCCTATATCACTGCTGCCTGATATAGGTGTTTTCCATAGTCTGAGAAACATACCAGTGGGGATTCGAACTAGTCAAGTCATTTCCCTGCTGCGCCATTAGTTGGCTTGACTGTAGTTGTCTTCAGGTATAATCAAAGTGGAGTATGCTATAGTCAGGTGTGGGATGAATAAGAATATCCTGTATAGGAATATGGGAATATGTTGATTACCTACACTTTTGCCCCTAGAGTGCTCCTTAGCTCCCAACCCCTACTTCCCCAGGTTGCAGAAGTTTCTGCAGACAAACACTGCAGCTGTGTGTCCAGTATCTAGTTTGATAATGAGACTGTGCACACGAGCAGCCCAGCCCAGGTTTTGAACATAAGAACAGCCCTGCTGGATCAGGCCTAAGGCCCATCTAGTCCAGCATCCTGTTCTGCACACTGGCCCACCAGCAGCTCAAATTGGCAGCTCAAATTGGGTTGGGCTGCTCGTGTGTAGCACTGGGATTGAGGCCGATCATGTTGCTGCCTCCCCCAGAAGCCCGGGTTTTTAACCTGGACTTTAACCTGGGTTAGAAGACACGTGCACACCCTCTAACCCAGACCTGCAGTTGTGTGTATGCTCAGGCTGCATGTAGTCCGAGCATAAAAATAGTCGGGCAGCTGGAGTGCCCAACCCATGGGGAAATCCCCCAATGGAATTCCTGGATGCTGGGACTCATTTGCCTACATGTCAACCAGGATCGTCTGGGGGAGGGTAAGCTTGATCTCGCCTTCCCCCTGTGCCTTCCTCGCCCACATAAAATGTCCATGTGCATGACCTTAGTGTCTGAAGAGGGCTTGTAAGTTATTCCTCCAGATTGTGGTGGAGAAGCCCCTTCATGTAATTCAGGGTGGGCACTGAGTTGCTTAGGATTTACTTCCTCCTAACTTCCGTTCCAGTAATTCTACATATCTGATTGGCTGACTGAGTGGGAGCATGGCCATGACATTTTTATTCTCTCTCTCTCTCTCTCTCTCTCTCTCTCTCTCTCTCTCTCTCTCTCTCTCTCTCTCTCAGTATTCAGGGTTACCTTTCCTTCTCTCCCATAAATTTCTCCCCAGTTTCTTCCCCCACAAAGCAACAACTCTTGTTTCCCTCCTGGCCTGCAGCAAGGTTCTCCTGACACTGAAGGGGTTTGATATTAAAATTTCTTTTTCTGTCAATGTAAATTTTTGTACAAGCTTCCATTTTGTGACTGACTCCACCTCCCCAAGCTGCTGTTTCAAGCTAGTAGCTCTCAAGATTTTGATTTTTTAAACCAAGGTTTTTTTAAAAAGATCAGCTCTCTGGAGCCTTAAGTTTGCCATCTTAGAATTAAGATTTGTAATTCATTCTCTAAGGCATTCGGGAGAACTAAGTTTGTAATTTACTCTCTAAGGTACTCATCACAATATTTTCACAGGTTTCAGCTTATCAGAGAATACATTTCTAAATGCACTTCTTATTCTGTGACAATACCATCTGGTTCACAGGACAGCAGATCTATGCCATCAGATATTTCATGCAGTGCAGGTCTAACACTTTTTAAAATGTATATAGAACAACCAAATAACAATTACAATAGCTGGTTGTTGTTGTTTCTTTGTATCTTCAATATTTCCTGTAAGACAATGGATTTTTCTGGGAATTACCTAAGTCAAAAGCCTTACAGAAAAACTGCTTCTGAGAAATACAGTATAATATGTCAGAAGGAATCTATTTTATGCCTTGATAGTAAGCATGGACACTACCCAAAGCAAACCACAGGATTTCTTCAACAGCAACTTGTTTCGTGATACTGACCTAGCAAAACAGTTCATGCACCCGATCTTAGTCATTGGCTGACATAACTTTCTGCTGCTATCTTCAGTACATTAAAACAATGCCATTCTAACATCTGGGTAGAAGTGATTATGTGGATACAAGGTAGGAGGAAAACCTGGGTATTTTGTCCTCCTACCTTGCTTCCATACAACAAAAAATCAGGTAGAATACAGTTTTTGATTGTGTGAATGACCTCAATAGATTCTATCAGCTAGGGGTGTGCACAGAACCGGTTTGCCCAGTTCAGTTAGAGTCTAAACTGGTTTCAAACCAAACCGGGCATGGTTGGTTTTGTGCCCTGTGAACAGACTCCTGACCTGGCTGCCGCGCATGCACAGAGGCCAAGTGAGTGTTGTAGGTGGGGCTGCCCCCACATGGAATGTCAGGCATGGCACCACTGCTCCTTGCAGCATTCAGGTGCTGGTGATATCACCGGTTAAGTCTGTTAAAGGTACCTCTCACCGCCCCCCAGTTTACTGCCCTCTCCAGCTGCTGCCCCACCCCAGTTCACTGCCCTCTCTGGCTGCCACTGGTAGATTTAACTAAAGGTTTGTTCAGAAACAACTCCATTTCCTCCTCCTTTCCCTCTCTTTTTCCTTCTGACTCAACTCATCTTCCCCCCGACACACACACTCTACAGCAGGGATTCTCAACATTGGGTCCCCAGATGTCATTGGACTTCAACTCCCATAATCCTCAGCCCCAGTGGCCTTTGGCTGGGGATGATGGGAGTGGAAGACAAACAACATCTGGGGACCCAACGTTGAGAATCCCTGCTCTACAGGATCTTCACTAGGAGCTAACTTCTGAACAACACAACCTAAAAGAATTCTAGATAGAATACAACGTATCATTAATAAGGAATACAAACTAACCACATTGATTTCCTTACCTGTTTAAGTTCTTAATGTATAGCAAAATGCTCAATCCCCTAATTATGTTCTTTTGACCCCAAAATTCATTGTTTTTGAGTCTCCAAAGGAAGGGGGAAAGGTCTCTGTTAAGTCTTCTGGGGACCCCCTCCTGTACACAGAACTGTCCATACATTTGTGTATTTCAGTTTTTTAATGATTTTTTATTTATTTTTAAATGCTGAAATAATTTAAATGCTGAAATAATTAAACTGAAATAATTAAGATTGAATAAACAATTAAAAAGCAATAACAGCATCTTTGTTTGGACTAAGCAGAAATATCCCCTAATTTCTCTCTCATGCACATATAGCAGGTAATGGTGTCCTTTCCTTCACTCAGCAATGTATGAACTGCTGTTTATTACCTTCATAGAGTGAATGAAACATGGAAACAAGAATAGGAACAGACATGAGCTTCAAAGACTCCAGACCCCTTTTTCAAGCCTATAATTCCAAGAAAAACCCTCCACCCCCTCTCTTGTGTACAATAATGTATAGCCTAGGCAATCTGCCAAATATGTTGCCTTCTTTGTAACATCAGATCAGATAGAAAACAATTTAGAACAAAAAAAGGTCTCCTCCATTAATGATAGAAGCTAATTACTTAACTCAACACACACCTGATTATTTTTAAGACAGAGACCCTGAAACCAAGTTCATGGCCTGAAAAACAAAAGAGGGTGGGAAATAAGAGAGAAATGTCTAATTGGACTGCTGCCCTTTTCTAGCCTGGCTTTGGTCTTCAAAGAACACTGGAGAAAATGGCTAATTTTATTACAAAGCGCTGAGGGTCTGCTGTTTAGATTGTTGGCCCAAGTCTTTCATAAGAAGCTATGTGATATTATTAGGAAACACACTTTCTCTACTAAAATGTGCCACATCTTATTTAGAAATGTATTAGTCCTCTAGATTTTAGACAGCTCCACCCAAATTCCAGTATTTGAATGTGAATGTAATATCGACCATGCATATGTTGAAAAGGTTGTTCAACAGGCATGTGAAACACAATGGGATCCAATACAATCAATATGAATGATCAGTTTTACAGTTGACAAGGTACTCTTTCAAAGGGGAGCATTGTCATTAATGTGAAATCCCACTCTTGTTTTTGCACTCAGAATTTCAGAGTAAGGATATCTGCAGCCACAATTTCCCCAGTGAAGCTATTCTGATGATCACTGAAAAACAGGAGCCTACACCCCGCCTGACAACCCCACCTGACAACCCCTCCTCTTAAACAATGTTAACGGAGTGAGTGTTCCTCTAACTTTGTTTTTCTGCTCGCAGCTGCTTGCACTTGAGGTGGAGGGAGGGGAAGGGGGACCCCCAGGAAGGCACCGTGCACTTGTGCAGCAGTGCCTTCCTGAGGTTCGGGGGCTGGGGCGCCATGCAGCGGCGCTCCCCTTTCCCCGATCTCCGGAGCTCCCTATGGAGCTGTGACTGGGTGCAGGTGCGCCCTTCTGGATCCAACCGCCCAGCAACAAGCTACTGCTCATGTGCGGGGAGAGCGGGCTAAGCCCACTCTCCCTGCACAAACCCTCCTGGCACTTCATTCACACTAATTGTGTGAAGCACCTCATTGTGTATGTAGCTCATATTTCTATACACAGAAGAGCATGAGAGAAGACACACAACACTGAACAGGTGTCTAAGAGCTGGCTTAATCATTAGCCATCGTGTGAAAATAAGTTCCACTATGATCAACGCATACATTTAGGATCAGGATGTTAGATTGCTAGTTGTTACTGGATATAATCCAATAGCAGACAGTCATTGCACTCAAACCCCAAAGAAGAGAGGACATGTATAAACTGAGTAAACTGGACCACCTTAATGATAAACATAAATTAAACTTGCAATGGAAGTGCTTGAGGCTCTCCACACGAGCAGAGTGAAGAGCCATAACGGGTTTGGTGGGGAGAGTGGGTCAAGCCCGCTCTCCCCGCACACGGGCATCTGCCTAGCCCTGGGCGGCTGGATCAGCTGCCCACACAATTACCATCTCCACCATGAAGCCAGTTGCAGAGGTGGGGATTGGGGGCTGCCCAGCCCCTGGAAGTCCCAGAATGCCCCACTCAAGTGTATGGGGCATTCTGGAGAGACCCCTGCAGCTCCCAGTGCTGCACGCGACCTCCCCAAACTGGGCTAGGCTCACTACAACCCAAGCTACAAAACTCAGAGTTGGTGAGCAAAGCAACCCCCTGAGAGGGGACCATTCCCAACCCTTGGCCACAAAACCCTGAAGAACTTTTCCATGGTAACCCTCTTCATCTCAAAGGCCCTTCAGCCACACACCAATAGATAACCCTAACTACCCACACCTGCACTCTTTACCTACCCACACCTGCACTCTCACAGCACATCCACAATGTTGTTATCCAGTCCGAGGACATATGCAGAGAGAGAGAGAGAGAGAGAGAGAGAGAGAGAGAGAGAGAGAGAATTTATTTATATATAATGCCACAAACGCTGTAATGTGAAACATTACTCAGGTACTCTTGGAAGTCCCAGAATTGATCACCTGCACCAAAGCCATGTCATCACACCAAAACTGAATGAAGCGATCAGCAAATTCCCCAGACCAGATATGCACTGGATCTATCTATCTATCTATGCGATTTCTATGCCTCCCTTCCATAAATGGCTCAGGGCACTTTACATTAAAACAAACAATTAAAAGCAATTAACAGTTAAAAAAAGAAATTATAAAACATAAAACAATTAACAGTTAAACATTCAAAACAGTTTAAAAATCCTGGGCGCTTTCCAGACTAGATCCTGCAATGGAGTCACCACACATCTCTGAAGTGTGCTTCCACACTTCCTGTGTCATGATACCACCATCCCGACGAAGGCGCCAGGGTGCCGTTCATACGTCAGATGCCTTGTTTTGAATTTAATTGCTGTGACTTAGTGCTACAATGTCATTTATCCGGCGTAAAAAAGGTCTTGTTTTTTCGGGTAGTTCGTTTTTGTGAGACTGCTCCCACTTCAGGTTTTACATTTTGAAAGTGATTTGCCTGAATGGAGCATTTTGCCACTTTTGAGTGGCTAGTCTGCAAAGTGCCCTGGAAAACCAGGTTACAGTGGATTAAAAACATTTACAACAATTTAAAAACTCTGGAAGGTCAGGCCAAACAGGGCTCTCCTGAAGGGCAACAATGAATTCAGATTATGGATATCTGCAGGGAGTGCATTCCATAGCACAGCAGCAGCTACAGGGAAGGCTCACCTCTGAGTCGCCACCAGACGCACCAGTGGTAGCTGGAAACTACTATTGGGGGAAATTCCAGAAATGTTAGATTGGGTGTATTGCCCCAAGATGCCCAAGCCTTAGGCCATATACTGTAGAAGTGCACAATCTAACATGCAAGTGGAGGCCAAAGCCTTGCCCCGTGGATGCATATGAATAAACTTGCAACTCTGTTTCCAGCAAAAACTTGGAACACCAAAGGGAGATGCCATTGAAATCCTGTAAATCATCAATCCACATCTTGCAACTCAGCTTCCAGCAAAGACCAGAAATGCCAAAGGGGGGTGCTATTTAGAGCCTGTAAATCATCAATCCACATTCAGGCATCTTCCCTCATATTGGTAGTCCATGGTATATATGGTGATGAAACACTTTTACCCCTTTGGTAGCTTCACACAACCTCCTAAGAAGGGTTCTGCCCCCAGTGCTATTATTCTGCAAGCAAAGTTCGAATGACCAATCATGCCCTGCAACTTCCAGATATTAATCTTTTTGACTACAAAAAGACTGGCCAGCCTAATCCTTAACTCTGTCACCTTGTCAGCTGGTAACCTGCAACATTGGGCCAAAGTATTAATCTCTATACCTAAAAAGGCCAAAGTTGTGGTGGGCCCCTAGGTTTTCTCAATTGTCAGGGGAACACCCAACTCATGCATAAGACACTGGAATGTCCACATCAGATATTCACATTGAAGGGAGGAGGCAGAACCGGCAAAGAGTCATCTAGCAAATGGACAACCGAATCCAAGCCAGCCCTACCCCAAATCACCCACTCCAAAAAAGAGCTGAAACACTCAAAGGCGGCACAAGAGATGGGACACCTCATAAGCACTACCCTATCCATGTAATATGTGCCATCAAAAGAAAAGCCCAGGAGGTCAAAGTCAGCCTGATGCACGGGCAAAAGCCAAAAAGCTGACTTGATGTCACACTTACCCATCAGAGCCTCCCCCCTACACACAGAATACAGATGGTGAGGTATGGCATTGTTCTCTGATCCGCCCGCAGGGAAGGAAAGATTATGAATAAGGTGATACCCTCTACTGGCCATCTCTGGGATCAAGTGCAACGAAGAGTCAGCAAAGACAGCGTAGAGGAGGAGCCGAGCACCTTTCCCTCCTACACCTCCTTTTCGATCTTAGCCTACACAACCTGCTCTGACCCCAGGATGGACTCCAGATTATTCACTCAAAATGCCACCCTGGGGCCCTGATAAGGGATACAAAAACCAAACTGAAACCCATCCCTCAAATATTTAGCATAAGGCAAAACAGGATAATGCTGTAACATTAATGCAGCAGAGGTATTAACTGCATCAGACTTGGTCCCTTTACCAAGAGAAGTGGTGCGGCCACCACAGCCCCCTTTTATGGTACCCCGTGATTCACGGAAGCCAGGCAGGACAAAACCCATACAAAACCTCAGAGGCCCTCATCCTCTGAGGAAGGACTATGGCTCTGGACGCCAAGGCACAGGGCTTTTGGGGGCCGGGGGCCTTACCCTTGCCTCTCCTCCTGCCAGTCCCCTTCTTAGGCAGCATGTCAGAAATGGAAAGGACAAGCCCTACTGCAACTGCACCGCTAACTCCTATCCACTGGGCCAATCCTGCTACCCTGCTTGCCAGTAGCTGCTCCAAATTAACTATAACACCAGCAAAGTGTGACTGCAACCCCCCAAGATATATAGAATTACCCCATGGGATGACCGTATAGTCCAAATGGAACTACAAAAGAACCCACAACTACTGCAAGATAACTAGTTATCCAGCCCCAGCAAGCGTGTACCCCAAAAAACCTAACCCCCAGAACAAACGGGGGGCAATCTCCACCCCACCCAAAGTGAGCTGTGTTGCACTCCCCCACAGTCTGCTAGCAGGCCACCTCTAACCACCCCCATTGGCACCACATCACAGCTGAACCCTCAAATTGCGTGCAGGTCTGAGGCATTCCCACTAAAGGGAGCCATGCACCTTGTAGAGAGTAGGCCTTGTGTGGCCTAGTGTCACATCCACGAGGCCCCCCATGCTCCTGTGGCCCCCAGCCCAAGCCACAGTAGAGGGCAAATGGACCCACAAAGGCCCAATCTCTGCATTCCTCCACAGGCCGCATTGCCCCCTGCTGCTACACTGCCACCAGCCACCAGGCAGCCATTCCTGGCCTGACTACTCCCTGACTCAGCCAACGCTCCAGCCACCCGGCCAATCAGAGCTCTCCTCAGTGTGTCCTCCTCAATGCCACACTGAAAAGAGAATGCCCTAGATGAAGTGAGACCAGCCCTGAGCTGCCAGTCCATCCCCTCCTTAGATTGGTTGAGCATGGTCATGTGCTCGACATAGCAAGATGGCAGCTATGCATGTCCCGCCCCACAGGGCCAGGCACAACCCTGCCCCCCCTCCCAACCACACTAGTGTGGTGGCAGGGGAGCAGCATTCTCTTTAGCTATCCCACAGTTGTGGAACTTTCTAACCTTGCAGACCCATCAAAGTCTGAGTCTAATATTTTTCAGAAACATTGTAATACCTTCTTGTTCATTTCATTTTGCAGCTGAACTTAAATTAGTATGGGGCAATTTTAATTTGATTTATATTTATATCTACCAGATACTCCAGTGTTGTTTCTGACTTAAGTCCTCAATAGGGGGCATGTTAGAAATAGAAATAATTTATTTTATTTGACTATTTATTTGTACATTGCTCTTCTTTCAAGGAACCCAGATATGTGTGGTTATGTTTATCCTCCCAACAACCCTGCAAGGTAGGTTAGGCTGAGAGATAATGATTGGACCAGAGTCACCCAGTGATCTACATGGCAGAGTGTGGATTTGAACTCGTGTCTCCCCAGCCCTCGTCTACCACTCTAGTATGTAACCACAATACCAGCAGTCATGACCCTCACCTGAATATGACTGATTGAAATTATAAGCTCCTGTTCATCGTCAAAGCTATACAATTTAGTTCCCTTATAGTGCACCCCACCTAGTATTTCAGATATTCATGCTCTCAAAAATCAAAGTGACAGGTGCTCTGAATTTGAAAAACCGTTCAGATTTAATTGATCATATTTTCCAAATTTTTGAACTCAATTAAACTCCCGAACTGCTTTTGCCCAGGCCTTGTTTTCTTAGGAATTAAGTGCTATAAAATCTCATCAACCAGATGGTGCTGTAATTGTGCCCCTCAAGAGTATAGACTGATTGACTCCTCCAGGTAGAAAGGTTCACAGCCAAGAAATATCATTGGATTCTCCTGTCATCATTATACTGCATTTATAAAGCCTACTGGTCTTAATTAAAGATTCAGTTCACCTCTGTGCCCAATACTGTAAGTGATGGACCAAAAGGAACCTGCAGAGTGGAGCTGGTATTTAACATTGTCAAGAAATGCTATCAGAATAAATAAAAAGCAGTGGAACTGTGTGCAGCAAACCACTAAATAGCATGTAGCTACTATAGGAGAGAAACTAGATGCTAAGGAACAAAAAGAAAGGAGGTGGGAATTGGCGATATTTCTATCTAGAATAACCTAGATCTGTAACCTAGATCTAGGTTACAGGTGTGCACGGAACTGCTCCAGGAGCTTTGGTTTGAATTCAAACTGAATTCGAACTGAACCGCTGGTCTGCGAAATGTTTCATTAGAACTAGCTGGTGGTTTGGTTCGTGCACTCAAACCAGTTTGAACTGGTTCAGCCTAGATCAACCCAGTTTGGGATGCTTGTAAAGGAGAATCCAGTAAGGATTGTAAGAATCAGGTACCAGATTCCCCTTTACAAGCATCCTAAACTGGGCAGACCAGGCAGAATCAGTTCAATCTGAAAAGAACCCAGTTCAATCCAAATCGGACCTGGTTCGGCTTGGACTGGCCCCCCCTTTAGGTGGGGACCGGGCCAGTTTGAGCTCAAACCAGTTGAGCCAGGCCAATTTGAATCAAACCAAATTCAATTTGGATCAGTTATGCACACGCTAAAATGTACTAGGAGTCCCACTGAAAGTTAGTAGTCTTCTAGTAGTAACTTCTGAGTAGAACTACTGAGAAATTTAGGTGGATGTCAGCCATTATTTGCTTTGCACAAGTTCTGAATGGGGGATACCAGCTCTTATTAGAGCCCTTAATACAGTACACAATACTGTATTTACCTGATTCCAAGACTAGGTTTTTTTCCACAGGTTTTTTGATACTAGATATTAAGAGTTCATCTTAAATTCAAAGGTCTGTTCCTTTTGAGTAAATGAAGGTATAACATGTATGTAATCTCTACTTTTTAAGGAAGTGGTCTTAAATTCAGTCTCATCTTCAATTCAGGTAAATATGGTAGATTTAACCCCTGCTAACTTGGCAAAGAGGCACCTTTTAACATGGTGATTCTCTTTATTTAGCATGAGGAGAGTAACTGGCCCTATCCACCCCCAGCACAGTACCTCCAGTGACTGTTGCTGGTGTCTATCTTACATTTCTTTTAGATTGTGAGCCCTTTGGGGACAGAGATCCATTTTATTCATTATTTCTCTGTGTAAACCACCCTGATTCATTTTTGGAAGGGCAGTATAGAAATCAAATAAATAAATAAATAAATAAATAATTCTATTCCACCTTTCAGGCAACTGCTGCACAAGATGGCTAACAATATCAAAATCCATAAATTCAAGAAAATATCATAAAATGCACTAAAAATACAATATTAAAACTAAAACTAGCCCCTGCTAACTTGGCAAAGAGCCCCTGCTAATTTGGCAAAGAGGCACCTTTTAATGTGGTGATTCTTTTATTTAGCAGGGGGAGAGTAACTGGCCCTATCCACCCCCAGCACAGTACCTCCAGTGACTGTTGCTGGTGTCTATCTTGTGTTTCTTTTTAGATTGTGAGCTCTTTGGGGACAGGAATCCATCTTATTTATTTGTTATTTCTCCGCGTAAACCACCCTGAGCCATTTTTGGAAGGGCGGTATAGAAATCAAATAAACAAATAAAATAAATAATAAAAATACAAAAAAAAAAAAAAAAAAACCCAACCCACCAAAGAGAGGGAGCCAGTCAAATATCTGAGCATTTCGCATTTTGTTTTGAGCTCGAAACAAAATGCAAAATCTGTTCTGTGCACATCTCTAGTGTCTACCTTATGTTTCTATTTCAGTTTGTGAGTCCTTCGGGCATAGGGAACCAACTTTATTGTTTATTTTTCTATGTGAACCGCTTTGGAAAATTTTGTTGAAAAGTGGTATATAAATCATAGTCGTTGTCATCATCGTCATAGCCCTAGCCATAGTCATAATCTCACTGGGAATGCCTGTGGTTATTTGGTGGTGGTTAGTAGAAGAAAAATTGCTGGAAACAACTTGTTAGTTACCATGCAAGCACTGATGCCCAACTTAAATTTGAGCAATATCAATAAACAAAAGCATTCAGTGCAGGAGGTACACTGCAATTAAACTACTTGCCAAATACTTTGACAAATACTATGCTTTGTTAAGGAAGAAAGCGCAATTCATCATGGACAGGGGGGATGGCAGCTCTTTTTTCTGCGTGGCATCTGTCCCAACGTCAGTCTCTGAATTTTAGAATACGGAGAAGCCTTTAATTAACTGATTCTATATCAGAATACAGCCTACTTTTGTTTCAGATGCCTAGCATCTTCCCTGTTCTTCACCTCTTTTATAGACTCAGTCTGTGCCTTAAGACCTTTCAGTGCTATAATCCTCCCTCATGCTGGATACTTTATCACCTCTGAATGCAAATGAAAAGACCTCAGCTGGTGATTCTATTTGACTGCTAAGCAGTCAAATCACGTTCCAACAAGTCCTCTTGCCGGGTTTTGGCTTTTTCTTCCTGCCCTTAAATTACACAGAAACGCTGTCTAATTCACTTACACTTAGCTTAAACTGTTCAGTAGAGAGAGGTGTAAATAATTCAAAACCAGCCCAATTGAGTTTTAAATATCCAGGCACAACTGCCTCTGATCCAGCATGCTGGAGCCAAATAACCTAGGATTTTGGAAGAGACACATATTGGCTATGTTTCTGAAGCCGAATACTGCAACTTCTGTCATTTGTGGATGTTTGTATCGTATTTAGGTGTGTTTAAATCTTGACTCTTACATCCGCTCGGTTAAATAGCTTGCTCCTATCCTGAGAATGTGTCCTTATTTGTCCTCACAACAATTCTGTTAGCTAGATCACTATTTTCATAAGTTTGGTGAGAGTTTGGTGTATAAGTCTGTCTTGCTACCACAAATCTGAAAGTCTTTCTCATTCATGCCCTCATTCTCATGAGCTATGACAAGTCTTTGCATCTAACTATGAAAGTGCCGCTTAAACTCCCTGACCTCAGAAAACTCTTCCTGTATACTTATAGTTCGTGTGGGCATTCCCTCCCCCCACCCCACAAGCACTGTTCCCTCTAACAGGGATTCCCAGATGTTGTTGACTACAACTCCCATAATCCCCAAGCAAAAACCTTTGCAGCTAGGGATTCTGGGAGCTGTAGTCAACAACATCTGAGGATTCCTGTTAGAGAGAACACTGCCCCCCAGTAATGCACCAGAAAAGGGGTGCAACATAATACCCTGGTGCATTAATTTCCTGCCCTGTTGCATTCTAGGGTGGCCGAATCAAGGGAAAGGTGGCATTTTGAATTGCTTCCACTGCAGCTGCCTTCCCAGAAGCCACTTTCTTAGTGGAAGGCTGGTTCTTCATTAAAGGTACCCCACCCCATCTTCCAATAGGCTTGATGCAATGCTAACATGATGTGGTGGATCAAATCTATTGCTGGTGTCAGAGGGGCTCCAATAGGAAAGGTAATAAATAGGTCCAATAGGTTTTGCATTGCCTTGGAACTAACTATCAATTTGATGCTATGGCACAGGCCTACTATGCATACACATCAGCAGCTGCACATATTTGGAGAGTATTTGAAGAAGATTATAATTTTCCTCTGGAGTTAGGTATTACATATTAAAGCTAGAACAATAGTCTTGTATCTGACTTGTGATTTGATTATTTGAGACACTGGGATGACTCTCTGCTTTTTCAATCTCTGCTTCAAGACTTTTTTAAAACCTTGCCTTTAAAAATGATGCTATGTATAAAATTAAAACAAATGAGCAAAGTCTTGCTGTAGGTTTGTTGTTCTCAGGACCGCTCTGTGCGTTTACTTTTAGCCATGTTATTAATATCAAGCTGACTGTCTTCCATGTTTGAAAGGCAGAAATGATTTGACACTTGAATTTTGTTCTGAAGGAACAAATGGTGTACTGCTAGAATGTTGCTTACCATTAATGGCGTCGGCCTAAGGGAATGTTACTTTATTACCTTTCCAAACCACACTTCAGAGGAATTAATTAATTGATGCTCTTAGCAGCCTCATCCTGACAAAAACATATGATACTCAAATGTTAAACATGGAAGCTAAGATGAAACTGTCAGGGGAAGGCTAAAAGTGGTTATTAATATGGCTTTTGATAAATATCTTCTCGGGCTCACACTGTGCCTCGTCTACTTTCATCTTGGAAAGTAGTTAATCTGATTGATGAAGATCCTGTTTCAGATTGTCTCCATGCTGCGTTTAATAACTGCACTCCCCCCTCCCCAAATAAAAAGGCTTCTATTGAAAGGCAAAAAAGACCCTTTGCACTATTATTTCCAGCAATCATGCAAAAGACCTAACAATGAAGCCCCGGCTTTTCTGAGAAAAGTGTACCATAATTGCCACTCCATTCCCCTCTGTAAAGCTAGGAATGCAGTTCCTCTTCACCTTCTTCTTCCTCGTGCGTTTTGCAAAGTCTAGCTTCGACAAAGCAAGCTGTCAGCTGCTCCAAATGATAAGCCCTACAGGCACGGAAGACCAAGCCCATCATGACGTCCTATCAGGACTCCTGCACAAAGAGGCTACACAGCAAGAGTTTAATATCCTTATCAACATTTTGGAGATTAAATCTTTTTAAAAAAAACAGAACCAAGATTCAGCTCCTCTATGAGGCATATTGCTGTAATTATCCTCATTGAAGTACACAACGCCCATACATTTTCTTGAAAGCAAGCTCCACTGAAATGAATAGGACTTGTTTTCAAGTAAATCACCATGATCCAAGGAAAACACATATGTATAAATGACTGAACATGCAAACATGGGGATTTCACTTTGGGGTAATTGAAGAGAACTCCCCGCAAGAAATATCGTGTCATATCTTTATCTTCACATTTATATCCTGCTCTTCCTTCAAGGAGCCCAGAGGGGTGTACATGTTTATGTTTATCCCCACAACAACCCTGCAAGGTGGTGACTAGCCCAGAGTCACCCAGTGAGTTTCATGGCTGAATGGGGATTTGAACTCAGGTCTCTCCTGTTCTAGCTCAACACCCTAACCACGACACCATGCTGGCTCTCAATGAAAGCCCGCTATTCTTCCCTTGGGATTCCTTGGATATTTCACCTTAGCTTGAAAGAAAACCCCATAGCTATATAGGGCCACAGTAGATGTAATTGGAGAGATCTGTAATTAGAATGACAGATCCTTGCCCTTTTCCACCTTACTATTTCCCCCATTAAAACCCTTCTTCATGGCTATTATTTCCCCACAGTAGGCAGGTACCAAATAAGACCAGGGTAATATATGATACAGGTATCATATGGGTACCTGTATTTTGGAATGGCAGTTCTCCCTTCCCTGTCTAGTCTTTTTCCCTAGCAAAATTGCAGAAAGGAGCAACTAAAATTATCAGAGGGTTACAACCTGATATTTCCCCTAGAAAAGAAGAATTCATATCATTCTAGCAAAAAGGTAACTAAAGGGAGACATGATAGAGGTTTATAAAACTATGCGTGGTGTGAAGAACTCCGTAAGAATCTTTTCTTCTTCTCATAATGCTAGAATTCAGGATGTTCCAATAAAATGAATTGGCAGGAGATTTGGGATAAACAGAAGGAAGTACTTCTCCACACAACACATATTTGTTTACATACTGCGCAGCGCCCTCTCAATCAAAGAGCGAGGCACCTGTGCTGGTTCCAGTCCCTGCACTGGTTCGGTCTGATTGTAAGCTGCATCTGTGCTGTTACTGAACTTGTCGAGCCTTCCTGTTGAGTAAAAATTGTGTCAGCACTGAAGCAATGCCTCTCCCATTAAGAATAATGGCACAAGTAACAAGAATAATGGGGTTCCTTCTGCACTGATGCAGTTCTTAGTTACCACAGAGCCTCTGCGAATTTGGTAGCAGCATGGACGTGACTAAGAATTGAACAGAACCAGTGCAGGTGCCCCACTCTTGGATCAGTGGGGTGCTGTGCGGTATGTAAGCCCGTAAAGTTATGGAACTGGCGGCCGCAGGCTATGGTGATTAGGGATGTGCAGAACCAGTCCGGTGGTCCGTGGTCTGATGGTTCGGTGCAGGGGTTCGGGGGTTCATGATTGAACTGGAAACCCCCCCCCAGTTCCTTCTGGACCAGAACCAAACCTCCCAGCAGGTTTGTGAATTTAAAATAAAAATAAAAATAAAAAGTAACTACCTGTAGCCCCTTCGGGAGTTTGCTATAGCTGCAGGGGAGGTCCGTGAGGGTTCCCTCTCCCCCCGCCGGCCTCCCTCATCACCACCGTGGCCAGGTAAACGTAGTCTTTTTGGCCCTTTTGGGCCTCCGTAAAGGTGAGCAGCGGCCATTTTGGGCACTGCCATGCATGTGCAAATGCCCTCTGCGAGACCATCACCACCGCTTGCCTTTACAGAGGCCCAAAAGGGCCAAAAAAACCTATGTTTACCCCAAAACATGTGATGAGGGGGTGGTGATGAGGGGGGCCAACGGGGGGAGGGAACCCTCGTGGACACACACACACACACCCACGGTTACAGCAAGCCCCCCTGTAGAGGCAACAGGTAGTTACAACAGGTAGTTACCCTGTAGAGGCAACAGGTAGTTACTACCTGTTGCCCTGTCAAGGCAACAGGTAGCCCCTGGTGGCGCAGTGGTAAAACTGCCGCCCTGTAACCAGAAGGCTACAAGTTCGATCCTGACCAGGGGCTCAAGGTTGACTCAGCCTTCCATCCTTCCGAGGTCGGTAAAATGAGGACCCAGAATGTTGGGGGCAATATGCTAAATCATTGTAAACCGCTTAGAGAGCTTCCAGCTATAAAGCGGTATATAAATGTAAGTGCTATTGCTACTTTAGATTTTTTTTAAAAAAATACATTCATGGACCAGAACAGACCGAGGGTGGAGTTTTGATGGGGGCCGCACTGAACTGGCCCGGTTCGAACCGAACCAGGCCAGACAGTTCCGTGCACACCCCTAATGGTGATGATCACAGTTGAGATCAGTTTTTTTGGGGGGGGGGATCAGACAAATTCATGGAGGACAGATCTATCACTGGTCATATGGAACCTCCATGTTCAGAAGTAATATACTTCTGAATACTAATTGCAGCAACTGCAGGGGAAGGGTATCTCTATTTGTGGGCTTCACAAGGCATTTTTGCTTGTCCATTGTGAGAAACAGAATCCTGGATTTGCTGGGACCTTTGGTCTGGATCCAGCAGGTCTACCTATAGGCTGAATTTGAACAGAGCACCAAACTAGAGGCAAACATGCCAGAGGTTTGATTTTGTAGTCTTCTGAATGTGTGAAACCACAGTCTTGTTACCCAACTGATCTGAGGTTTTTTACCCCAAACCTTAATCTGAACCCTCAGTTTGTAATGAGTTTCACTGCTGGAACCTCAGGTTTAAAGGAGGCATTATGTCATCCTAATTCTTCCACTGCCATAACCTGGATTTTGTGCTGTGGCTGCTCCCAAACTGGAAGAGCTCTGTTGAGCAGGGCCCTGATTGTTTGCCTCTGCTCCACCCCTTCCAGATGACTGCTATATAAGATCAAGCTCAGCCAGGGGTGCGAGCCTCTAGGCCTGAGCCGAAGGGTGAGAGCACAAAGGTTCTTGTCCTTATGGCTCTCAGCCAAATGGAGAACAGCCGATGGACTGCAGTAGCCAGAGGGTTGAAGAGGCACAGCAAGCTTGGTGGATTGCTGAACAGGAGCACTGATGGCAACAGCCTTGCCCATGTCTTCCTGGAGTTTTAGCAGCTGCATAGAACCGACCAGATTAGCTAGAGTAAAACCTCGGTTTTAATAGGAGGGAGTTTTTATTTATTGTTATTACAAGGTGTTTGTCTTCACAATATGTGTGGGGGGGCATATTACTTTGAAGGAGGCCCTTCCTATTGAGGTGGTCCTTGGCAGAGGGTGATATGGTGGTGGGAGTAGGAAGTGCCAGGTGAGGGGAGGGCATGCTGTAAAGCCATTACACCCTCTGGTCCTTCTCCCATCCAAGGAGACCCCAGTAACTCTCCCAGCAGCCCAACTTGCCTGAATCTGGCAATATTAAATGCCAGGTCCATAAATGCAATAACCACAGACATCCAGGAGGTTATCCTGGATGAGCATGCGAACCTGGCATGCATTACGGAGTCCTGTGCGGAAGAGAGGGGAGATGTAAATCTCTCCCAATTGTGCCCACCAGGTTTCTGGATACCGCATAACCCAGGTGGGGGGGGGCGGTGTGGAGAAGTGGGGTTGCCCTGGTTCATCGGGAAACCATCCCCCTCACCAGATGCACTCTCTGCCTTTCTGACCAGTTTGAGTGCCTGCATGTAGTGATGGGATTGCGAGACAAAGTTGGGAATCTGTTGGTATACCACCCCCCCACTGTCTAACAGTCTCCCTGCCTGAGCTACATGAAGTGGTCTTGGATATGGCATTGAGGATCTCGGGTGTGGCATTGGGGACTTTAACATCCATGCTGAAGCCGCCTTGTCTGGTGCAGCTCGGTATATCCATGATGACCATGGGCTTGTCTTAACTGATTTCTGGTCCCACACATGTGGCAGGCCATATGCTTGACTTGGTCTTTGGGTCAGTGGTGGACAGTGATGCACCATGGATAGTCTATGTGTGGCTGCCCTTGAAGACTGTTTGGAAGCTTCAGCTGGTCCAGAATGCTGCTGCTAGATTCAAGATGCTGGTCTTGAACTTTAAAGCTCAACACAGCTTGGGGGCGGGGTACCTGTCAGACTTCATTCGCCTATATGAACCTGCCAGGGTCCTCTGCTCATCATCTCTGGCCCTGCCACTAATAGAGATATGGTTGGCGGGAACTAGAGAAAAGGCATTTTCAGTTGTGGCCCCTCAGCTTTGGAACAACCTCCCTGAAGAACTTTGCCTTGCTCTTTCCCTTAGTGTTTTTTTTTTAAACCCACTTAAAACACATCTTAAAGAGACTTTTTAATGCTCCATCTTTGGTTGTATCTGGTAGGTTCTTTAGTTTTTATAATTCTCATATTTTTAGCTTTTAAAATAACTTTTAATTTGAAACTTAAGACTGATTGTGGTTTTAGCCTGACTTTTAGCTTGTTTACTTAATTTGGTTAAATTTATTTTATTTTACATTGTATCTATTTTATTGTTGTGAGCCAACCCGAGCAGTAGTGCTAACTTGGCAAAGAGGCACCTTTTAATGTGGTGATTCTCTTTATTTATCAGGGGGAGAGTAACTGGCCCTATCCACCCCCAGCACAGTACCTCCATTGACTGTTGCTGGTGTCTATCATATGTTTCTTTTTAGAATGTGAGCCCTTTGGGGACAAGGAGCCATCTTATTTATTTATTATTTCTCTGTGTAAACCGCCCTGAGCCATTTTTGGAGGGGCGGTATAGAAATCGAATTAATAATAACAATAACAAACATCTGCTGTACATGGATGATCTGAAGTTGTATGGAAAGCCCCAGTCAGAAATCGAATCACTGCTAAACACTGTCCGTATATTCAGTAGTGATATAGCAATGGAGATTGGACTAGACAAGTGTGCTGCATTAATAATGAACAGAGGGAAAATAACAAAAACAGAAGGAATAGAACTGCCCAATGGAAGCAAGATCAAGAACCTGGAAGAGAAAGAACCTTACAAATACTTGGGCATTCTCCAGGCTGATAACATCGCACACACTGAAGTTAAAAGAAAAATTGGAAGTGAATACATCAGGAGAGTTAGAAAAATCCTCAAGTCCAAACTCAATGGTGGGAACACCATACAAGCCATAAACACCTGGGCTATACCTATTATCAGATACACTACAGGAATAATAGATAGGCAGAGCTAGAGATGCTAGATCGTAAGACCAGGAAAATCATGACCATCAATCATGCTCTGCACCCCCGCAGTGATGTCGATAGGCTATATCTCCCTCTCAGCTCAGGAGGAAGAGGAATGCTGCAAGTCCATCAAACAGTAGAGGAGGAGAAAAGAGGCCTTGAAGAATATATCAAGGACAGTGAAGAAGATGCACTTGAAATGGTCAATAATGCGAAACTATTCAACACCAATGAAACAAAACAGGCCTACAAGAAAGAACAAGTCAAGAACCGAGCAGAAAAATGGAAAAACAAGCCACTGCATGGTCAATATTTGCACAATATAAGTGGAAAATCAGACATCACCAAGACCTGGCAATGGCTTAAGAATGGCAACTTGAAGAAAGAAACAGAGGGTTTAATACTGGCTGCACAAGAACAGGCACTAAGAACAAATGCAATAAGAGCATAAGTCGAAAAATCCACCACAAACAGCAAGTGCCGCCTCTGTAAAGAAGCAGATGAAACAGTGGACCACCTAATCAGCTGTTGTAAAAAGATCGCACAGACTGACTACAAAGGCATGACAAAGTAGCAGGGAAGATACACTGGAACATCTGCAAAAAATACAAGCTACCTGTAGCCAAAAATTGGTGGGACCATAAAATTGAAAAAGTGGTCAAAAATGAAGATGTAAAAATATTATGGGACTTCCGACTACAAACAGACAAACATCTGCCACACAATACACCAGATATAACTATAGACGAGAAGAAAGAAAAACAAGTCAAAATAATTGACATAGCAATACCAGGGGATAGCAGAATAGAAGAAAAAGAAATAGAAAAAATCACCAAATACAAAGATCTACAAATGGAAATAGAAAGGCTGTGGCAGAAAAAGACCCAAATAATCCCAGTGGTAATTGGCGCCCTGGGTGCAGTTCCAAAAAACCTTGAAGAGCACCTCAACACCATAGGGGCCACAGAAATCACCATCGGCCAATTACAAAAAGCAACTTTACTGGGAACAGCCTACTGTATATTCTGCTACGATATCTATAACAATTGACAATAAAATTCAGCCATCCCATGTCCTTGGGAAGAACTCGATGTCTGGATAAAACAAACCAGTCAATAACACCTGTCTGACTGTGTAAACAAGAAATAATAGTGTACTGGTGGGGCGGGGTATAAATATTTTAAATAAATAAATAATGAAATAGAGGAGGTGGCTCAGACCAGCCTAGAAATGTGTCAACTCTATGCTTGCCATACTTCTCGCTGACCACCTCTCCTACAAGACTTTCTGGACTTGAGAAGCCACCACCCTCTCAATCACCTTGCCCCAACATGGGAGACTGGAGAGAGGTCTGTAATTGGCTAACTTTGACAAATCAGGCATGTTACCACTTTTTCAAGCCATAAGCAAATGTCCAAGTTGATATTATATTTACCCACTGGAAAGAGACTATCTCCTCCTATAAGGAGATATAACCCTTAAATATTATAGATTGTGTCTGAAATGTGTAAAATATGTGATGGAATCAGAAATGATATCTAACAATTCTGATTCTGTTACCTCCATATGCTGCATGTTTCAAAAATTGGAGCTAGTCACACACACAAGCAAACCCAGGCTCAAGAAGCCCAGCCTGGTTTTGCGTGCACATGAGAACTGCCAAGAGCAGCGTGGCTCCTATCAGTGGCATGGTGGCAAACCCTGTAGGGAGCCTCAGCTGTTAGCCAGGATTAAGGGCACTAGCAAGCTCTTACCCCTGGCTAACTGATTGTGTGTCAGGGCTCTGCATGGCACCTACACATGAGTAGCCTCTCAGCCCTCATTATACGAGTTCAGGGGTCCTCCCTGCCCCCAAACCTCCCAACTACCAGTAGCAGCTGGTGAACATTTGGGCAAGCGATCTGCTTGCCCAGCCAGAAGACGAGGCTATTCCCACGACCAGGAGAAATCGGGCTAAGGGAGCCTAGCCTGGTTTCTCCCCGGCTTTGTGCTGCAATGGGAGCCATGAGGCTCCCAGCAGCAAGCCTCCAAAAATACCCCTCCCCTTAAACAAGGTTAGCAGAGTGTGCACTCCGCTAACCCCATTTACCCAATTGTGAAACTCATGAGGAGACCCCCGTCAGGATACTAAAACAAGCATCCCAGCCTCAGAGGTCTCCCCAGGATGACCCACACACTTGCACAGGGCATCCTGGGACTTCCAGGGGTTGGGCAGCCCCTGATCCCAGCCACCCCTACCGGCTCTGTGACGGAGCCGGTAATCATGTGGACAGCCAATCCGGCCACCCAGGGATGGCTCCCTGCTCATATGTGGGGAGGGCCGGCTAAGCCCACTCTCCCCGCAGAGCCGGTTAGGCTCTCCACACAGCTCATGTGGAGAGCCTCAAGGATTGTCTGCATTGGAGGTAAACATTTAAGGCTTCTCCTCCTGCAGGGTGGAGCCCTTTCTCCCTGATCATGAGAAAGAGGTCACCATCTATAATATTTAAGAGATTTGTAATAATGTGGCCTTATAGCAGGAGATAGCAATAGCAATAGCACTTACATTTATATGGAGCTCTCTAAGCGGTTTACAATGATTTAGCATATTGCCCCCAATATTCTGGGTACTCATTTTACCGACCTCGGAAGGATGGAAGGCTGAGTCAACCTTGAGCCCTTGGTCAGGATCGAACTTGCAACCTTCTGGTTACAGGGCGGCAGTTTTACCACTGCGCCACCAGGGGCTCATACTGCGCCACCAGGGGCTCAGAGATGTTCTCTGGCCAGTGATATCAACTTGAAAATCTGCTTCTGCCTACAGTAATTGGGAAAAGGGGTAACATGCTTGATTGTGTAAACCTTGAAATGGCCCATGTCTGCTGCCCTGGTAAGAGGAAGAGTGCTCACCCAGCCAGCATCCAGCAGTTGTTGGCTGGACCCAACCCTCCAGCAGTGGACCCTTCCAGGGCACTGGACCCTCAGCAGCTGCCCAAGGTTGCCTTGTGCTCACATCAGTCCTAGGCTGTAAAGAATATTACCATGAATCATATAATGAATACAAAGTACAAGAACATTTAAACAAGCACTATATAGATGGCTTTTTATTATCATTAGTTCTCTGCTTAATTAGAGTTTTATTGCGCATATACAAACACTTTGTTTCACAGGACAGTTTATCTCCGTTTCTGTTGTCTAAATGGAGATCAGGACTGAAATCCACAAGTGTATATCTCCATCCTTTGAATATAAAATGAGGGTCCAAAGTGCACTAATTGAGGGATATGAGCAACATAATGAGGATATGCCACCTTCTCCAAAATAATGAAATTAAATGGTACCTTGTACAGAGCTGGGAGTCTTCTGGTAAGATGTGACTCTCTTCAAATAAGTATGGGGTAATGTGTAAGAACCCTCAATGTGCTTTAACTTAGATTAGGCAAAGTTTCTGGTCAGGCATTTTTATTCAGTACACCTGGCCGTGTGATTATGGCCATTACATAGACCAGATGTTTTCAACCATTTAAAACCAATATTTGATTGGTTTAAAAAGGTTTTAAAAGTGAGTCTTAAGTTAATATTTTAATTGTTTTAGTTTTATGTCAAATGTTAATGGATGTGAACTGCTCTGAGCCATTCTGGGAATGGCAGTATATGAGAAAGAGAGAGAGAGAGAGAGAGAGAGAGAGAGAGAGAGAGAGAGAGAGAACGAACACCATTGATGTGGACCATGGCATAGATGTGGAAAACCTCTACTGTGTTAAATACAAGGAGGAAGTCATACCATATTTACCTGAATCCAAGATTAGTTTTCCCTCAAGTTCTTTGATATTAGAAATCAAATTCTTTTGATGTTAGAAATTCAGAGTCTTCTTCCTTTCAGATAAATACAGGTATAACCTGGATTTAACCTGGATTTTTAAGGGTTGTCTTAAATTTAAAGTTCTCTTCAATTCAGGTAATTACAGTAGCAGTGCAGTTGAGCACTTTAATCAGTTGCATCTTCTTGCATTACTGTCCCAGAGCAAATCACTGGAGAGTTGCACTTCCAGCCACAGAGCTTAAATAGTCAGACTAGGACTTGAGTTGTGGTTGACAGCAGGTAGGAGAGCAGGATGGAATATGGACCATTCTGGCACTGGGAAGGAAGCGTCCTCCTTCAGTCCTGATTGCAGATTAGTCTAAAATACCTGTGTTTTGTAAGAAAGATAAACCAAGAAAGTCTCTTCCGAAGATATGTTTCTGATAGGGAAACAGGACCAAGTAAAACTCCTACCATCTCATTAGATTATGCTGATGCTTACAAATCTAAACGACGTACAAGTGCCTTGGGCACTGTATTACTTTAGAGGAGAAAAAAAAATCCTACACTTCCCCAGGGGCATAATATGCTGAGTCAATTGCTGGTAAATCAAGAATATGAAATAGGTAGATGGAAATACATGACCTATCTCCATAAGAGCATCTGGTGCATTTTCCCCCCCCTGACGTTTGTTGTTCATTTGTTCTTTGGGTTTTGTCAAGATTTGCTCTAAAAGCAGCAGCTGGAAAAGGAGAAATCAATGGAATTCAGTAATGAGAAAGCAGGTGTCACATTGAGAAGAATAGAAATAAACATACATTTACTTGCTTTTTTAAAAAGATCAGAACACTGAAAGGGAAGATACAGAACAGCAGCTATTAATGGGCTCCAGCTATAAGCCTACTTTACTTGCCTCCGGACAGCACAACTTCTGACCCACCTAGCTGAATGCATCAACTATCTATTGTGGCTTGTTGCCAGGCAATTGAAAATAAACTCTGTTTGACAATTCTCAGACATGTTTGCTGCCTGCCTGGGACATCTGAAATTTATACAACCACTGATGGGCCATGGTTAGTGGACTGCACTGGTCTGGCAGATCACAATCCGTGGCCCCATTCACATATAATGCCAAACTGGAGTAGAATGGGGCAGAGATTGGAATTCATGTATATCCAAATGCGTGAAACTGCAGTTTGGGGGCAAAAGCAACCTGCAGTTCCCTTCACTAAACTCCAATTTGAACCTTTGAGTTGTAGTGAGTTTCACTGCTCCAACTTGTGGTTTGAAGGTCTATCAACGGCTACTAGTTGGAGGGCTATAGGCCACCTCCAGCTTCAGAGGCAGGAGAGATGGCATGCCCCCAACTGCTGCTTATAGGCTTCCAGTGGCATCTAGTAGACCACTATGTGAAACAGGATACTGGACTACATGGGCTTTGGGCCTGATCCAAAAGGACTGTTCTTAGGTTCTTATGAAGGTGGCAGCGTTACATCCAAATGCAGATGTCAATCCCAGTATTCTTTGCCCTTCCTCATATGCATATTCCCTCCTTGGAAGTTGTCCTGATCCCTTCCTGGAGTAACAGAAAAATAGTGCCCCCCTACATCCCTCCATTGCCAGTGATTGTGCTTGTGTGAGACTGTTTTGCTGCGGGTCTCTTACCACAGTAGCAGCAGCAGTGTAATTGCTGTCGGAAGAAGGGCTTAAATACCATTTAAATGGATTTAAATACCTTTTCCCTACCTAGGGCAGGCGGTCCATTCTGAAAAGGCACAGAGAGTTTAATTTCTGCCCTGCAGAAATTGTGACGCCTTGCCCACAGTCTGGTGACACGAGCGCTAGGGAGTGTGCTGGAATGTGGCCTCAGCAGACCAGGAAGAGGCAGTGGCTCCCCCGCTCTGAAACTGGAGGTTGCCTAGCTATATTAGGTCATATAGGAGAGGCCATATTACTATCATTTGGCCGTGGCTACTGTCAACTTGTCTGTAGTGGTCATTTTGGGGGGCTGCTGCACCTGCGCAGTGGGACCCTGCGTGGCCTGGTCATGACCCAGGCCATGCAGGGTCCCACTGTGCAGGTGCAATGGCCTCCAAAATGGCCACCGTGCCAGGGAGTAGGCCTGGAAAAGGCTAAAGATGCCTGAACCGGGTGATTTTTAGGAAAAGGAAGGCCAGTGGGGGGAGGAGAAAACTCCACAGACCCACCAACACCACGGAGAAGCCCCCCAGAGGGGGTGAGGTTTTTTTTAAAAAAAGAACTCCCCCCCACAAAAAATTGTTCAACACCTCCCCACCCCCAAACCAAACTGAACAGGGGTGAGTGGGTTTTGAAGGGGGCCAAAACCAAACTGGCCCAGTGTGGTTCGGGTTTGGTTTGAACTCAAACCAAACCGGGCCAGGTGGTTTTATGCACAGCCCTACTGAAACCCACACTGTCCCCCAGGGTAGGAGGGAGGGATGCCTCACAACACCAAATTAAGAACCTGGTGGGCAGGAAGCTCTATGCCCCACCCCACAAGGCTTCCATCCAATCAGTGACCCCCCCAGCCTCGTACTTCATTTAGGGTGGGTGGGGCAAAGGTGCCACACCTGAGGGTGGGCTTGGGTGAGCAATGGTATTCCCAAGCAAGCAGTTCAATCACAAAAGGGATATGCATTTCTTATTTTAACAGATGCACAGGAATAAGGAGCTAGGGTGACTGCCTAGTCTTTTTATCAATCACATTGAGTGTTAAAGAGATAAGTATGTCTGGCAAGTTTCATTTCAAAGAAGCCTCTCTCAGACTAACAATGAGTGGATCTCATTACCTTGTCCTGGTATCAAACAGTTGAAAGAGTAAATCTGAAGTTCAATTTGTCAATCTTTCTTCTTAATCAGTCTTCAGAAACCAAAGGTTTAAACTAAAGCAGATAGTTTAAGGGAAGAAAAGAACTTGAGCTTGTTTAACTGAAATTCACTTACTAAAAATGGAGGGAAACCCAGTCCTGAAATAGTAGACTACAATAAGTCTCCACCAAGTATAGTAACACCTGAGTGAAGTAATATCAGTCAACAAATTCAGTCTCACAGTGAGACACAGAGCTGCTTTAAGTGCGACTTTTTTCCTAGACAAAATTATGAAGTAGAAGCTAAACAATTAAACAAAGCTTAGTGCAAAAAGTGATGCTGTGGGATTTGGGGAGATTACAGGAGATGGTTTGGTTCAAAAAATTAAAGAACATGAGTTTCATTTAAGGGTCTCTCCAAAGTGATTCCAAACTAGGGTGATTTGTTTCAGAGCGTGATTTGTTCTGTTATGAATGCACACCACTAATATACTGTTGCATGTGTTAAGAAAAAACTTAGCTGGCATTCCCTTAAGTAACCATTTCCAGCCATGTGAGGACAGCGACAGAAGGCGCTGTTCAAACAGCCAATGGCATTAGTCAGCTTTGTTTCTGACTATTATTACTGCACATTATATGCAGTCTTTAAAAAGTAGTACTTTGGTGTAGTGCTCAGAGTCGCTTAACTTTAGGCACTTCCTGTCCCAGTAAAGCCACCTGTCTGGGAAAGCGCTGACAAATATGACAAAGATTTATATATCGCTTTTCAACAAAAGTTTCCCAGAGTGGTTTACATAGACTGCTTTGCTTTGCCTTTGAATGGGAGACTACATATGGGTGCTGTAAGATATTTCCCTTAGGGAATGGGGCCATAGCTCAGTGGAAGAACATCTGTATGCTTGCATGCAGAAGGTTCCAGGTTCGCTCCCTGGTGCCTTCAGGTAGAGCTGGAAGAGACTCCTGCCTGTAACACAGGAGAGCCGCTGCCAGTCAATGTAGACAATCTTGAGCTAGATGGACCAATAATCTGACTCGGTATAAGGCAGATTCCTACATTCCTAAAATCCCTAAAATCCTGACTTAGCTGACAAATCAGGGCTCTAGATTTCAGTCCTCAAAACTATGCTTTCAGGAGCAAAATTTTCATTATGAGCCCCTCCATCTATTGAGCCAGCGTGGTGTAGTGTTTAGAGTGCTGGACTAGGACTAGGGAGACCCAGGTTCAACTCCCCATTCAGCCATGATACTAGCTGGATGACTCTGGGCCAGTCACTTCTCTCTCAGCCTAACCTACTTCACAGGGTTGTTGTGAGGAGAAACTTAAGTATGTAGTAGTACACCGCTCTGGGCTCCTTGGAGGAAGAGCGGGATATAAAATCTAAATAATAATAATAATAATAATATTGAGTAGGCATGTGCCCGAAACGTTTCGGAGGCCATTGTAAAGGCCTCCAAAACGTTTCAGCACTGGGGCAGTATTCGGCGGTTCGGCACGGCAGGGGTAGTACTTTAAGAGCGAGGGAGGGTGTACTCACCCCCCCACACACAGCATTTCCCCCACCGGCACTCTGTAAAATTTAAGCCCCTCGAGGCAGCAGAGTTCTTCCCTGCCGCCCCATTCTCCCTGTCGGCCAGAAGTGGCCGGAAGTTGCGAAAGCGCATGTGCCTGTGTATTTACAGAGCGCCGGCGGGGTGTGTGTGTGTGAGTACACCCTCCCCGCCCTTAAAGTACTACCCCTGCCGGTGCCGAAGACCTTTCATGCACATCCCTAATACTGAGATTGCCTGCAGTTGCCATTTGCTCGTCTGGTGGCTACTCGGGGACAGGCCTTCTCCATTGCCACTTTGAGGCTTGGGAAAGAACTCCCTGCTGAAATAAGAGCCTCCCCATCTCGGACAACTTTTTAAAATGCTGTTGAGATGCATTTGTTCATCCCGGCTTTTAATTAGACTTATAGAATTTAACATTGTTTTTAAATTTTCAAATTGTTCTGTCTTAATGTTTTAATCTTATTTTAATTTGTGTTTTTTAAAATTGTAAACCACCCAGAGACCTAAGTTTTGGGCAGTACATAAATATGTTAAATAATATGTTAAATAATAATAAATACCATTTTAAAAAACACAGAATGTATACTCTGACAATAATAGACAAATCATATTGTCCTCCCACCATCAAATACAAAATTGGTCATATTGGAGAAGGAGATAAACGACACTAGCAACCAAAGCTGTTACAAGACTCATGCAATCAATGTGTGAAGCAACAGTTAAAGTGGCTGCAGCACAATACTCAGTGAGGCAGTTAAAATGTCTATAGCACTGTACAATGTCCAGTCAATAGACAATAAATAGTTCACGCATTTTGCCAGTCCTGAGCAATGTCAATTAACCAGAAGGTAAGAAGAATGCAATTACTGGATGAGGTGAATAAAGAATGATTATTGTTGATAAAACCAGGAAATAAGATAAATCCAACTGTGTATGCAGGTAACTACTAGTATAAAGTAGATAAGAGGAAAAAGGAAGTAGCATATATGGGAGGGGGGATTTTTCATAGACTTTCTCATGTAAGAAGTATTGCAAGGATAGATGATGAACAATGAAGAGTGTTATTTTAGATGTAAAGAAAATCTAAACCTTTTCTATCTTCAGAAGTTTTATTTCATTGTCTACACATATGCATCTGCCCACTGTTTAAAATCTTCACTGGTGTTCCTTCTTCAAATATAAGCAGGTGGTGTCCGGGGCAGAAACTTTATGGTGATGACACCTCAGTTGTGAATATTCTTCCTAGGGACATTTGGCTTCTATACCCATAGACATCAGACAGACAAAAACATGCGTATTCTTCCCAGTTTTAGTAGATGACTTATTGATGTCTGTTTTTGTGGGGTTTTGTTTGCTTGTTTTAATGGCTTTGGCTTGTATTTCTTTTATTCTTTGAATTCCTCTGCTTTTACTGCTGCTTTATTGTTTTACTTTTTTATCTGAATTGGCAGTAGCATAAGGAGAGTTGCTCTGGCCCACGCTGCCCAACGCAGTGCGGGCCAATCTCCCTTCCAAACGGGGCCTTAAAGGCAGGGAGAAGCGTTCTGGGCAGCACAGGCTGATCTCTCTCCTAAACGGGGCCACACGGCCCTGTTTGGGAGGGAGATCAATCGGCCCCAGGAGCAGTTCTCCCTGCCTTTAAGGCAGGGAGAGTCACTCTGGCCATGCTGCCAACACAAGGCGGGCCTATTTCAGTTCCAAACAGGGACTGTGTGGCCCCATTTGGGACCGAGATAACGTTCCCTACGTCTGACGTCGAGTCCCCTGATTGGTGGCAGCCCGGGTTCTTTGAACCCATTTGTCCTATGGTGGCTCCGCCCCTGTGAATTGGGGTGTGTGTGTGTGCGTGTGTATGTGTTGTTGTTATAAACCGTTGTTATTATTAGCCACCTTGGGAGCTTTTCTGCTAAAAGGCAGGATATATTTCTTCTACTTTATTTATTTATTTATTTTTACATTTATATCCCACTCTTCCTCCAAGGAGCCCAGAGCAGTGTACATGGCTATACTTATCCTCACAACACCCTTGTGTGATAGGTTAGGTTGAGAGATTAGTGACTGGCCCAGCGTCACCCAGTGAGTTTCATGGCTGAGCGGGGATTTGGTCTCCCTGGTCCTAATCCAACACTGTAACCACTATGCCACACTGGCTCTAAATACATACATACATACGTACATACATACATACATACGAAACTACTTGACTATTCTTTACCTCCCAGAATGGCCGTATGTTTCAGATAGTGCTGAAGGGGAAGGAGTATACAACCCACACCTTCTCTGTGCAGTAGATTTCTAAGCTGCCTTGTTACCTCACAAACAGAGAATGAGATATCACACTATTGGCACCAAATGGGGGTTAGGACAAGCTTTGCACTTCTTTTTTTTTAAGTGGGTTTTTCATCATCTGTAAAGGCCCCGAGTGGCAGCAGCAGCTGTAAAACGGTATGATTGATAGTTGAAATTGACTTGATTGGACAGTCAAGGAAATCACTGCTGTGTAAGTGTGTTTAGCCGGCAAAGTCAATTGCTAGCCTAAGGAAGACAAAAATGATGCTAATATTCTAGAATTCTCTTGTACACTTAAGTGAATGATTCTATTTGAAATGTAATGCATGGCATTTCCTAACAAATGATTTAATGAGAGCCATGGCTGCTGCTGTCATATTGCATCAAAAACACTTCACTCCTTGTCAATCAAATCAAAGCAGCTGTCAAAATCTGACTATACAAAAAAAAATTCTCTACTTGCTAGAATTTCCTCTACATTTGTATTAAAGTCAAACCAATAATTACATAAATAGCAACCAGGTATATGGGTTAGAGAAACTAGGACTTTCTCCCCCTAAAATTGAAGCTTTTACTGTACTTCAGCATTGCAAAGTTTAATTAAGAAAAAAACATGTCAGAAAAATTACTAAAATTATAACTAATAATACTATTTCCCTGCTTTCAAGGCAGAGAGGGGGATGGATAATATTTCTGTTTTCTCATCTATGTATAATGCTAGGCAATTGAGTAGTCAGCCAGAATAGACTTACTCATGATAGACTTATAGATTTGCTCATACAAGTCACTGCAGCTGCTTTGAGATCAAGCTTTAATGTGAAGGCTTGAGGGGTTATTTTTCAACTAGAGCAGAGATGGCCAACCTGAGGATCTATAGCTGCCCACCATCCCCAGCTGCCCACAATCCCCAGCCACAATGGCAAAGAGCCAGAGATTATAGTCCAACAACAGAAGAACGGCTTCAGGTTGGCCAACCCTGAACTAGAGAATCCAGGTATGGCCCCCTTTCCCAGGAGAAGAGTGGGTGGATTTACCACATCCTAGCTTGGCCCAAAATATTTGATTCTAATTATGCTCAAGCACTGTTAATTGCCACTACTTTAAAACACAGTCCCCCAATCCTATCAAGGGAGGTATAGAACATTCAGGATCAGGAATTGTATGTGTGGATCAGATGTATATGTTCATCCAGAGCAGAATTATCTCTGACAAATGGGTAAGAGGAACATAGATATGAACATCAGAAGAGTCCTGCTGAATCAGACCACAGGTCTGATTCTCTAGAATCCCTGTTCTAGAGAGATTACCCGTTCTTAAGACCTCCCTGTACTGTGCAGTGTCCATATTCCCAAAGGCACACTGGTCTTTAATAAGCTTTGAGGAAAACAGGCATTCTACAGGTACAATATACTGAATTTAATATTCCCTGTGCCGAGGAGCCATTGTGCAAGGGGGTGTGACTTTTGGTGACCCCTCCTGCCTCCTGCACCCACTTGTGCCTCCATACATTCATTGGCATTGTTTCAGGATGCAGAAGCAGCTGCAGAGGGAAGGGGTGGTAAACAAAAAAAACATGCTCCCCCTCATGCAACAGAAAACCTTGGCACATCAATGTAGGGTTAGTCTGGATGTCAGTCACTATGACCAATATGTCTTCAAGTTGCTTATTTATTTCATTTATTTATTTAAAATATTGATATACCATCCAAAACATATATCAATATTTAAAATATTGATATACCATCCAAAACTATGTATCTCTAGGTGGTCACATAGTCACTGATGGGTCTCTAAATGAAGAGGAACTAGTACTTACTCCTCTGTTCAGGGATGCACAGCTTCGGCCCTCCTGGAGTTGTCGGCCTACAACTCCCATCATTCCACGGTATTGGCCACTGTGACTGGAAAGGATGGGAGTTGCAGTCCAGCAACAACTGGAGGGCAAAAGTTGCGCAGTCCTGCAGTTGTTATATGGAAAGAACATCCATAGGCAGAAGTTGGCCTACAACTCCCATCATCCCTCAATACTGGCCATGGAGTACGTCTGAAAAGCTACTACAGACCTACAGTAGCTTGTTTGGCTGACATCTCTCACACTGGAAAGTCCCATAACTTTGCTCCCCTTAAGACTCCTGCTGGATTATAAACTGGAAAAATCGACATCCTATCTCTGTTAACCTTTGGCAAAGCTTGAGGAACTATTCCTTGCTCATGAAAAAGCCATCTAATTGCTAATCTATAATCCTTTTAATATGCTCCACGTTTTGGATTGATCTATTGCCAGCTGACCTAGCAGTGCTAGTAGCTATATTAATCCTATTATTCACGTGTTCCAATGGAACTCAGTTTAATGAAGGCTCAAAGGCTTGCTTGCATACTGCAAATATTAAAAATGGTTGCACTTTCATTGTGCCGCACCTAATTACGCAGCATTCTTTTGTTTGTCTAATAGTGGAAATTTAGCTGTTTTGCCAAGACCTAATTTATCTTGCTTAAAAAAAACAAAAACCCAAACATCCTTATCCAGTACATTGTTATTTTTAAGAAACTGCCTTTAGCTAATTATTTCTGACCTAGGCTTTCTAACTATGCTAATAAAGATGTACACAATCCAAAGCCTATTCTGTGACAAGAAAGATGCATCCCTGTATATGATGGTTTGATTCATTACCAGGCATCTTACTGTTTATGTAGGGAACCCAAATGGCAAGCTTTGACTCTAATATAACAATGAGGGCTGCTGTGTTTAGATATGTGTCATGCTCCCAGCACACAACTGGGCACAAGTGGAGGTTCAAACCCTCATTCCATTAAAAGGTCTCAAGTACAAAACGTCTGAAAAGCAGTTCTGCTTTTCATTAGTTTGCTATAAGGGAGGGGGGATCTTTCAAAGTATGACTGCAATAGCCTCTAGCAGAGTGCTACCTATTGGGCTTTGCAACAGAACTCTCTCCCCTTAAGCTTTGGGCCACACAACATATTTACAGAAACAGTGTTTCAGGCAATGGAATTTCAAGGCCTCTATGTGTCTGAGGCAGGGTGTCAAATGCCATGCCTTGTGCACACAGTCTTCCCTCATTTTCTTTAAAAGCAGGGGCAGAAGGGCATCTTGCTGCCACTGGTACCCCCAAAATCTGCTGCCTGGGGTGACCACCTCAACTTGCCTTTGGAAGAGCTGCCCTTGGTTTCAGGGCATTCTGGGGCACAGGCATTCTGTGCACATCTATACTACTCACCATCCTTTCCCTCTCTGTACTGTGCAAGGATGGTGAGTAGTATAGATGTGCACAGAGTGCCCATGCCCCAGAATGCCCAAGGGCAGCTCTTCCATGAGGCAAGTTGAGGTGATAAGCTAATGAGACAAATAGCTGTGGATAAAAAAAAGTGCCTAACTTTTATTTATGTCACAAAGGCACTGATGGGTCCCTGAATGAAGAGGAAATAGTGCTACTCCTCTATGCAGTAGTTCAGGGACACACAAATTCTGCCCTCCTGCAGATGCTGGCCTACAACTCCCACTCACACTCAGTGTTCTCTCTAATTTCCCCCCATCTGTGTGCAGAATGAGTTTTGTTCTGGGCGGCAGTATCAAGGCAGTCTGTTGAGTGGGACCTTCTTGATTCAACCTGAGCGGGATCTAAAATTAAATGAGCAGACATCAAAAACTGTGTGAGCACACGCACATGCCTTAGAGGGAACATTGCCCCCACCATGCCTCAATATTGGCCACTGTGACTGGAGATGATGGGAGTTGAAGTCCAGCAACAGCTGATGGGCAGACGTTGTGCAGTCCTGCAGTAGTTAGATGGAAAGGACATTCTGGGGTAGGGGACGTTCTCCTAGGTGGAAGATTTCAGGTTCCTCAAACACAGTCTATTACTTTGTCCTCTCTCTACTTTCAGGCAGTACCTCTCCCAGCAGTGTCAGTGATAGGGATGGCATGGAAACTTTTCCCTGGCAAGGGAAATGTGAAAGGGCGGGGGGATGAGCACCCTCCCTGCTCCTTCAAGGTAACCACCGCCTGCTGCCTAACCAGCCCAAACTGCAGACCTCCGGACCGGTTCATGGCTCGGTCTTTCTGTTTTGGATAGGGTTACACTCCCCCTAAAAGATCAGGTTTGTAGTCTGGGAGTGCTCCTGGATCCCAAACTCTCCCTGGTTTCTCAGGTTGAGCCTGTGGCCAGGAGTGCTTTTTATCAGCGTCTGATATGCTAGATATGTCCATTTCTGGAGACAAATGACCTTAAAACGGTGATACATATGCTAGTAACCTCTAGGCTTGACTACTGTAATGCACTCTACATGGGGCTGCCTTTGTACATAGTTCGGAAACTACAATTGGTTCAGAATGTGGCAGCCAGACTGGTCTCTGGAACAACACGAAGGGACCACATAAAACCAATTCTAAAAGAACTGCACTGACTGCCGATATGTTTCCGAACAAAATACAAAGTACTGGTTATTACCTATAAAGCCCTTAACGACTTAGGTCCAGGGTACTTAAAAGAGCGCCTTCTCTGTCGTGAACTCTGTTGCCTATTAAGATCATCTGTATAGGTTCGGTTATGGTTGACACCAACTCATTTGGTGGCAACTTGGTACTGGGCCTTCTCTGTGGCTGCCCCAGGGCTCTGGAGCTTGCTCCCTGCTGAAATAAGAGCATCTCCTTCTCTGTTTGTTTTTAGGAGGACCCTGAAGATGTTCCTATTTTCCCAGGCCTTCAACTGATACCAAATTTTAAAATTTTAATGTGTTTATATCTATTATGATTTTTATCTGTTTATACATTTTAAATGTTTTATATTTTATATTATATTTTAATTCTGTACACCGCCTAGAGATTTTGATATTGGGTGGCATATAGATTCAATAAATAAGTAAGTAGGTAAGTAAGTAATATGTTCCACACCCCCCAGGCAACTACAGAAAAGGCTTGCCTTGAGTTGCCACCGGGCAAACTGGAGGCACCCTCAGATGAACCTCCTTTGACAATCTTAATAGGTGACAGGGTTCATAATGAAGAAAGTGTTCTCTTGAATATCTCTTGAATATCCTGGGCCCAAGCCATTAAAGGCTTTATAAGTAATAACTAGCACTTAGCATTTTGCCCAGAAACCTATTCTTTCATAACAGGATTTGCCTACATACCTCAGGGATACCCCTGTTGGTAAAACCCACACGGATCCCCATTTCTTGTGCTTTTTTGAATCCCATTGTATCCACATATTAGTCACCCATGTTACTCATAGAAGAAGAGATTTCTCATAACCCATTACATTTTTAAGGAGATATATCTGATTTGAAAACATTTGGTCTGAGGTAAAGTGGTTACACTTTTCTAATAACCTACTAAATTGCCTTCAAGCACTACATCATTAAGTCCAATTTCAAACTCTACCCCCTCTTAATCATTTTCAGAGATTCATTTTCCCCATTAACTCAGACAAATCCAGTTCACATTCAGAAGTGGCTCATCTGAGCATCTAGTATTTCTATTCTCCACATAATATGAAGGCTTGAGTAATACTAGTCTATCAAAACAAAGTTAATATATACATCTTATTCTCCCTCCTATGGGATTTAGCATAAGTTTTCAAATCATAGATGATAGGAAAGGTTCGATTATTTAGTTCAATTCCAATCTGACTGGTGGCCTACTTTGGGGACTGACATTGACTTGGTCATCTTAGTCAATGACCTGTGCCAGATGGAATGCAGCTCCATTGATTCTCCTGGATTTCTTAGTGGCTTGTGATGCCATTGACCCACACTATCCTTCTAGGCTGCCTTGGAGGGATGGATGAGGGGGGCAACATTTTGCAGTGGTTCCTGCCCTCATGGATGCTACTGAATTCCTCTCTTGGGAAATTCCCAGTGAATGAAATGCATGGTTCTGGATCCCTTCTACTTCCCAGTGGATGGAATTTTATAAGATTGAATGCATTCTATTAGGGATGTGCAAATCAATTTGGATACAACATGTTTTGTACCCAAATCTACCTGTTTGGGGTGATTTGTGGACAAATCACCCCTGTGCTAGCTGGCCAGATTTGGGTCCCAAACAAATTGCCCAGATTGTGGACATGAAAAATCCATAGAGTCAGATTTCCATTTTGTGGCAATCTCTCTTGCTGTCTCCATTTTGTTTCAGGATTTATTTATTTTTTAAATCCCGCCCTCCCAAGGTTCAGATTGGTGACTTACAGTGTGCAATGATTGGCTGGCGATTCCCCCCTGGTTCCAGATTGGCTCATTTCCATTCAAATCTCATGTTGCCAGGGTGACTGACCCTGCATTGGCTAGGGGAAGGGTTAAAAAGGGACAAGAGGGGGGAGTTCAAAGGAGGGGTTTTCCAATGTACTTAAGGAGGCAGGCAGCCACCATTCTGCCTTTCTGCCTCGTGGGAGAAGAGAGCCAGAGGAGCTTTGCTTTGCCTTGCCTGCCTGCCTGCTGCCTGGAGTAAATGCTCTGCTTTTTGTTCCTGCTTTCCTGATTGAGTGAAAGAGAAGAGAATGGGTCCTCCCCCCCGCTGTTGAGAGAATCACTGCTTGTGCCTGCTGTCTGTATGAATTGATTTGGGTACAAAACGATTTGTACCTGAACCTACCTGTTTCAGGAGATTTGTGGACAAAATAAATCACCCCTGTACTAGCTGGCCAGATTAAGACCCAAAACAAATTGGGGGTGATTTGATTTGGGTACAAATCAAATTGAAAAAATCAATTCATGCACATCCCTAGATTCTACGCAGTCTACATTTGTGAAAAAGCTATGCATTTAAATGTTTCTTTTGCAGGGTATTATCACATTAGGGACTGGGAAGGAAATTTACTCATACCACCAGAAGTGGGCTTTGGTTATGAGGTTTTTGCCTTCCTCATAGCAAATATGTTCATTTTGCCACATTTTTTAATTGTTACTTCTTCCTGCTCACTTCTCGTAATGAGCTTGTATGTGTTAGGGTGCTGGGCAGGGACCAGAGCAAAAGGGGTTGCTTTAGCTCCACTTGGAAGAGCCATAATTGGTTTCAGAGTTAGGTGCAGGGGCCAGCTTGGAGGCTGGCTGGCTTTTCGGATTGGTCTATGCAGATTGGTATATGTCGATTGATCTATGGTAGCAGCCTTCTTGCACCACCACCATCTCACCCCACATCTGGGGGATCCCTGGACTGTCAGTTTATCTGGAGACTCTGCTTTCTATCAACACTAATGTTGGCAGAATGACCCCAGACAATAGAAACAAACTTAAAGGCACAAGATGAAAGTGTTGTTGTGATTATTGCTGAGGTTAGAGCAGGGATTCTCAAGGCAGAGCAAGAGAGTGAGGTCATTCACACAATCAAAAACTGAGTTTTACCCAGGTTTGGGAGCTGTGTGTACTCCCAGAGCCGGGTCTCACGATCCGTGAGACCCGGTTTCTTCGGGTGAGCGGGGAGAATGGGCTAAGCCCGGTCTCCTTGCTCACGAGAGGAGAGGGAGCCCTGGGCGGCCAGATCAGCTGCCCACATGATTGCCGGCTCCAAGACGGAGCTGGCAGGGCCTGGGGAGCTCGGGGGTCGCGCGGCCCCTGCAAGCCCCAGTATGCCCTGTGCGAGTGCGCAGGTCATACTGTAGAGACCCCCGAGCCGGGAAGCGGCTTTTCGCCTCCCAGCCGGGTGTCTACTCATAAGTAAGCATGGCATGAAGGCGTGCCGCAGCTACTCACAATTGTAAAAAGCAGGTTTGTGGAGCGCTCACTCTGCAAACCTGCTGTTGACCAGAGGTTCCAGAGCGGGTTACCCGCTCTAGAACCACCGGGCTCACAGCCGAGCCCGGTGGTTCTGACGATTAACAAAAATCAGGCTAGGCTCTCCTAGCCCAATTTTTGTTAATCGTGAGAATAGCCCCCCAATTTTTGATTGTGTGGAAGCAAGGTTAGAGGAAAACCTGGGTAGAAGTGATTGTGTGGAAGCAAGGTAAAAGAAAAAGCTACCCAGGTTTTTCTCTAACCTTGCTTCCACACAATCACTTCTACCCAGGTTTTCCTCTAACCTTGCTTCCACACAATCAAAAATTGGGAGTACACACATGTCCCAAACCCGTGTAGAACACAGTTTTCGATTGTGTGAATGACCTCAGTTTCTGATTGCGTGAGTGACCTCAGTGAATAGGGTTGCCTGAAAAAACGGGGAAGGGGAAATAGAGCAAGACTTGGAATGAAGGCTAGCATCAGGAACAGAAGGCAAGCTGGAGCAGCAGACTCCTGAGCAGGCTTTCTATGCAGCAACTCGGACTGAGCTTTGTCCTGGCAAAAGTCAGATGACAAGGAAGGGGTGATGCAGGGCCAGGACTCTCCTCCCCTTCCTGGTGTGTCTGATCTGAGGCTTCCTTCTCCTCCTGAGAAGACCTAACAGAAGGGAGACTTCTGGCAGCCAATGAGCACTCTTTCATCAACTATGGATATTGGCCTTGATCCAGCACTCCAGTTGCTCTTGTAGTCCCAGGGGTGATTGGGGAGCACATGAACTATGCTCAGGGTTTAGGTGGGTGGCCACTAGATACCCCAAGACCTCAGCCTCCTCCTGTGGGGTCAGCAGCAGCTGTTCTTCGTGGTTTGTGGTCACTGCTGGTCACTGCTGATCAGAGTCAGTGCCAGAGACTAGGGATGTGCACAAAACTGGCTAGCCCTGTTCGGTTCGAATCTGAACTGCTGTGCATGCGCAAATGGCCTTTGCATGGCCTGGGTCATGACCCGGTCATGCAAGGGCCATTTGAACATGCATGGTGCTGCCGCACCAAGGGAAAGGCCCAGAACGGGCCAAAGACCACCCAAACTGTGGGATGGGTGCATAACGGAGGCCTGTGGGGGGAGGGGGGATCCCCACAGACCCCACCACCACCTCGGAGAAGCCCCCCAGAGGAGGTAAATTGAAAAAAACATTATTATTTTTTAACTTTTTGGTCGGTTAGGGTTAGGCGGAGGTGGATTAGGGTTAGGGGAGAGTCAGCCAGGGGAAGTTTGGTCAGGGGTTGAGTCGAACCAGGGGTGGTTTGGCTCAGCCCCGAACTGTTGAACTGAATTGGCTTGAAGTTGAACCAGTTCGGTTCCTGACCTGTTCTCACACCCCTACCAGACACCCTGGAGGTGAGGCCACTCCTTTCCCTCCTCAGTGTAGATGCCACAGATCCCACCGTGCTGCCACCATGTGTCATGGCCATCTCAACCAGCCTCTTAAGCTTCACCACTACCACCAAGCAGACTTTTGTATTTTTTTCTCTGGTTGGGTCTACTAGAACAGCCTTCCAAACTTCTGTTTATTCAAAGTTAGGTAGGGTGGAAAGGTTTCTATGTTTGGGGTGCAGAAACAGACAGCAGCTACAGTTTTTTAACTTCAAAACAAGAAAACTTTAAATAGTTCAATTCAAAACAATAATTCTTGTACAAAACAGTAACCCAATGAGCACAAGGAAGAAATAATATATGAGCAAAATGTGTCCAATCTCTCCCGGACTAATACTGGGCCCTAACTCAGAGTCCTTACCAAAAGTCCTCTTGCGATTGCCCTTAGTTAGCTTCTGCAGCATGCCTGGCTAGTCCCTTGCTCAGACTCAGGTCCTGCTCTTCCTCCCCAGTTCTGGGGATTCATTCCCAGACTGTTTCTACAGCTGCTTTAGAACTTATTTGGTCCTCCAGAGAGTCACAACTCTCCCAGTGATTTCTCAGCTCTCTTTCCAGCACCAGTTATGATTAGGGATGTGTGAACTGGTTCGAGGGTTCAGGTTGATGGTTTGGGGGTCTGTGGTCAAACTGACCCCCCCTCCCCAGTTCCATCCAGACCAGGGCCAAAGCCCCCTGCCAGTTCATAGGGGGGGAAATGTTTTCATTAAAAAAATATTTTTTACCTCTAGCCCCTTCAGAGGGCTTCCTAAAGGCCATGGATGGTGGGGGGAGGTCCATGGAGGTTCCCCTTCCCACCCCCAGCCTAGGTAATCACCGCCGTGGCCCATTTTAGAGCTTATTTCAGCCTGTTCGGGCCTCTGTATTCTTGTGCGGTGGCCATTTTGACCACCATTTTGACCATGTGCAAATGGCCTCTGCAAGGCCCTGGGCCTTGCCAGGCCTCACAGAGGCCATTTGTACATTCATGGCAATGGTCAAAATGGCCACTGTGAAAAAGTACAGAGGCCCAAATGGGCCAAAATAAGCTCTAAAATGAGCCGCGGCAGCGATGATCAGGGCGGTGGGGGGAGGGGGAACCTTCATGGACACCCCCCGCAGCCCATATGATGCCCCCCAAAGGAGCTAAAGGTTAAAAAAATAATAATAATTCGCAACACCCCCCCCCCAGACTGAACCAAACTGGGGGGGGCGTGTCTAAGGAGTGCCGGACCAAATTGGCCTGGTTCAATTTGAGGCCAGTCAGACCTCGAACTGAACCGGGCCAGCTGGTTCCATGCACATCCTTAGTTGTGATTCTCTCTCAGACTGTGACATCAGCTCCATCTCTTGGATTCTCTTCAGCTCTCCAACTTGCACTGCACTAAACTCTGCTGAAGGCAGCCTCCTTATATTCTCTTTTCCCCTCCAATTTTTTTTCAAACCAATCAACACAACTGAAGTTCCCTCCATTATTTTAAAACATGCGAAATCAAATCAAATCCTCTCTTCCCTCCAAAATCAAACCAGTATATTTCTTCTCCCTCCAAAACCAAACTATTGAACAGGTGAACTTTTGACTCTTGCTCAGCTTTTTAACATAGGGAGTAAGCAAAGCAATTGCAATATAGAAGGCTTATGTTTAAAAGTGGAGGTCCAGGTCTCATTCCTTCACAGTAGGCTTATTTGGCCTAGGTCTGACTGAATCCTGACATCTCGCTTATGCCAGTTGTATTTGTCTTTGAAGCTGTGGAGAGGCAAAAAGTTGTGGCTTTTTTGTAATTCACAGCCAGGTGTGTCACGCATTCTTCCTCCTCCTGTCCTGCTCCAGTCCCCACTGTGGGGCACAATTACTTTTTAACTTCTAATTTTATAATGCTGCGACACTCCTTTAATGACTGCAAAATCCATATTTGTTTTGCCTGATATTTAACGGATTATTAATTTTGCAGTTTAGCTTAAATCTCCCTCTCTCTTTTTAATATAGGTGTAATAGACCTTGGATTTCTCAATGTGATCCCATTTATAAAAGTTTAAGAGGGATTTCTAAAAGTGAGCTGTCTTATAAGTAGTACACCGAAGGAGATGCAGGTAGGTGTGCCAATTGCATTAATGAAAATTCTCAGGATTATGGGATTTCAAAACCAGGACACTCCAGGGCACTACAGTTAATGAACTCCCATTAGGACTTTCATTATCAGCATTGGAATGTAAGAGTGAGATTTTGCACAAAATTTAGTTTTTGGTTTCAGCATCTTCTTCTTATACCATTTGCTTATGACTCCTAAGTAAAGTACAAGTGAATGCATTCAGTACCATGTTGCTGGCACTAAGAAAATATTAAATATCAGTAATGTAAACAGGGTATGATTTCTCAGGAAGGTTTAATTATACTGATGTATATCCATGTTTCCAGCAAGGACCATCACTTAGAGCAGGCCTGCTCAACTTAGGCCCTCCAGCTGTTTTTGGACTACAGCCCAAATAATCCCCAGCCACAGTGGCCAATAGCCAGGGATTATGGGAATTGTAGGCCAACATCTGCAGAAGGGCTGGAGTTGAGCAGCCCTGACTTAGAGCATCTGATTTGCATCTATCTATCTATCTATCTATCTATGTATCTATCCATACATACTGCCTCAAAAGGTCCCAGGTTCAGTCCCCTGCATCTCGAGATAGGGCTGGGAAAGACCTCTTTCTGAAACCCTGGAAAGCTGGTGCCAGTCAGTCAATGTACACAATACTGACCTAGTTGGAGCAAAGGTATGAATCAGTATAGAGAAGTTTCAAATGATATGTCCATATGGTTGTCTATCTCCCACAGGCTGAAAAGTTCTAGATCCTAACTTCGATGCTGCTGGAACTGGCTGGAAGTGTATTACTAGGCTGAGGAAGACCCCTCTCTTACAAGTTCTGGAGTCTGCATAGGCTATCTAAGGAACTAGTTGTTGCTTCAAGTACATTTGAAGTTTTCTTTGAGTTTGTTTACAAAATCATGATTTATGGAGTATTACCTGAGGATTGTTCCCCTGATATCTGATTATCTCTGTCTACATGAGCAAGAAACTTCTGGGCATTTCACTTCCTCACAGAACATAAATTGCATAACCAAACTGGGTGACATGGTATTGTGACATCATCATCATCATCATCATCATCATCTTTATTTGTTAACTGTCCCATAACAAATTGTTCTCTGTGTGGCTCACAACAGAGGATTAAAACATGCAATAAAAACACATAACACATTAAGGATGTGAGAGCGAACTGGCTGTGACATAACACATTAAATCATAACAGACAAGAAAAGGTGAAAAGAAAATACAAAATACAATACTAAGTAGCTTAAAAACTCATTTTAAAATTAGTTAAAAATTAGAACAAATCTGAAAACCCAGATTTAAAAGGCCTGGGTGAATCACAATGCTGTTACTCAAAAACACACCACCACTGCTTGGTCACACACAGCAGCCTCTGTGGCTCTGAAGTACAGCATCATCATGGGAGCAGTGGAGTTTCCATTTGGAATCCTGGAAGTGACAGAACTCCCACAATGGTGCTTTTGAGTCATTTCACTGCAAGGGGCCATCTTCCATAGACCAACAGTGGACTGCACAGTATGTAAGCCAGTGTTATTAAATATGCTTGAAAAGGATAAAGTGTGCTGTCAAGTTGGTGTTGACTCCTGGTGACCACAGAGCTCTGTGGTTGTCTTTGGTAGAATACAGGAGGGGTTTACCATTGCCTCCTCCCGTGCAGTATGAGATTATGCCTTTCATCATCTTCCTATATCACTGCTGCCCGATATTGTTGGAAATTCTCTGTGGTGAGAGAATCCCTTTCTCATTATAGCAGAGTGCACAGAGGCACAACACAGTGGATTTAGTTAGGCATGCGTGTATGCTGAGAGTAAAGTAACTTGGAACCAATTCATAGTTTCAAATCAATATATAAGGCATTTATTAAGGAACCCCATTCTAGATAGGAAAGTGAGGAGTTAGGATCTCTAATATATCTATCTAGCTGGATGCAGATGGATTCTGCATCCTCTCTGCACATATGGTGCAGGGAGAGAGGCTTGCCATGTTGCAAGGTAGATGGGCAGGTAGGGAGAGAGAGAGAGGAAGGAAGTTGATCCCTAAGAGTAGCAATCTACATATCAAAGGGATAGCATCAGAGCAGTGGAGAAGTGATGACCAATGTCTTGACCTTCTAGCCCTCTGACTTACTAGTCTGTCCTCCACTGTCTGAGACAAAGAGACAGCACAAAGTCCTTTAACTTCCAACAGATATAGGTGTTTCCCATAGTCTGGGAAACATATCAGTGGGGATTCGAATCAGCAACCACTGACTTGATAGTCAAGTAATTTCCCCGCTGCGAGTAAATAGTTGTTATTCCAATCTATTCCAAGCTGTTATTTCTAACTTATTAAATCACTATTTTTGACTAAAAAATAAGAACTAGAGAATATTTGACAAAGCTAAACATATAATTCATCACGCAAGCCAGCTGCTAGGGACAGTAAAGGCCAAGAATTTTCCCCAACTCTCTTGTGCCTTATTGCAGCCTCCTACAACCCCATCGCTGAAAGGATACCCGTGTTACCCAATATAGATATCTTATAGTCCCCATCACTCCCAGCTGAATATAGTCCCCAGCACTCCCAGCTGTTGTGGCAGAGGATGATGGGCGTCATAGTTCAACCACCCAGAGACAGTAGTTTGGAGTGGTCTACAAATTTGGGGGAGGGAGGAAAACAACATCTGAGCAGCCAGGTTTGAGAACCTCTGAGGTGTCTGATAAAAGTTAAATACAAATAGCCAACAGTTCCTACTAGTTACTGTATAGGAAGGGAAAGGTTCTACTGTCAAGTCATAGGAACACAGGGACATGGGAAACTGCCATATACTGAGTCAGACCATTGGTCTATCTAGCTCAGTGTCGTCTTCACAGACTGGCAGCGGCTTCTCCAAGGTAGCAGGCAGGAATCGCTCTCAGCCCTATCTTGGAGAAGCCAGGGAGGGAACTTGAAACCTTCTGCTCTTCCCAGAGCGGCTTCATCCCCTGAGGGGAATATCTTGCAGTGCTCACACATCAAGTCTCCCATTCAGATGCAACCAGGGCAGATCCTGCTTAGCTATGGGGACAAGTCATGCTTGCTACCACAAGACCAGCTCTCCTCTCAGTGTTGGCTCCTGGCAACCACAGAACCATGTGGTTTTCTTTGGTAGAATACAGGAGGGGTTTACCATTGCCATCTCCCGTGCAGTATGAGATGTTGCATTTCAGCACCTTCCTATATCGCTGCTGCCTGATATAGGAGTTTCCCATATTCTGGGAAATACACCAGTGAGGATTTGAACCTCTAGGCAGTTTACTTCCATGGGGCATTTTTAATTTAAGCTCCAGCCTAATAGCTGTTGTACAAACATCTCTGAATATGCTAACAGACTGTGTCTGGCTCTCAAAAGTAATGGTTTTTAAGAAAACAAATTCCCCAATTACAGAATAATATAGCAAATGCAAAGTTATTTCCAGATTTATACACCCACTAGAACAATGTATCAGCTAGTATTTCCTAAGAGGTCCACCACTTAGCTGTTTGTAAAATTTTATAACTGTTTGATTTGGAGGAGTGGATCGATCTAACATACTTAAACAGCATTATGTTTAATAAAATAGTTACAACCTTGAGGCAAAACATCAGGCAGAAATAGTAGCATTAATCACTGAAATAAGGGAGGATTTAATAAGGATGAATGTATTCACGCAAAATGCCAAGTTAACCTTAAATTCATTGCTGAATAAGCAACTGCATTCTTTTTGGTTGGGCAAGAAAAATAATAAGACCATTTCAAATAAAGTAAAAATATAAACTCCTGTGTCATAATGTTCTTTTGTTCTCCATTTTTGAAGATCAGTGTTGTTACCTTACCTGTTTTTTTAATTCCATCATCTCTAATGTGAGCATCCAGGTTTAGAACAGGGGTACATAACTTTAGTCCTCCTGCAGATGTTGGACTACAATTCCCATAATTCCTGACTATTGGGCACTATTGCTGGGATGATGGGAGTTGTAGTCCAAACCGGAGGGCCAGAGTTGTGCAGCCCTGGTTTAGAAATGTCAGGGTCCCCAAGGAGAATCACTGGAAAATTTTCTCAGATGGTTTCTCCACATCACTAGTTGTCACAGGAAGATGAAGAGCCAAAAAAGGTGTACTTTGGGCAGGTTCGCACAGTTGCTGCCAAGTCAGTAACCTGGGGACCTCTGATTCCTGGTGAGCATGTGAAACTGACAAATGCCGCTCACCTCCCACGTTGGGTTACCAAGATTCTACTGCAACTCTCCACCCAACTTCAAATCTCAGTTACAGAAGTCAGACAAATTGGGAATCTTGGTGAGTCTGGCACCGGAATCAGAGGAGTCTGGCACAGGAATCAGAGCCAATGGTTGGTGGCTTCACACAATGTGCCTGCTAGGAGTGCACACTCACTAGGAATCAGAGGTTTCCCTCTTACTGACTTGTTAGTCATCATGGTAACCTGCTCTTTCTGTTATTGTAGATTCTTATTAGACAAAAATGTAGACCAGTTATATGAAAGGGCCCTGCAGATCGATTGGCTTTGCTTCATGCTGAATGATCAGAATATCTGATTAGTTGAAAAGGCAATTTATTGCAAAATGTGGCTTGGTTCACTTGCTTGAGCCATCTGCTTTCCCCCCGCTAAACAGTTCCATGTTTGCAAATACCTCTTGCATTGTTGGTCATGCCTGTTCTCCCACTTCCTGCATACTATAAACTGGTGTGTGTATGTGTGTGTCTGTGTGTGTGTTGTGTGCTGACAGAGTCCTGCTGACAGAGTTTTCTAGTATTCTGTAGTCATCAGGATTGTATTAGGGGTTGTTCACATGAGCAGCCCTACCCAAGCTTGGGCAGCCCTACCTGGGTAAGGCTGCTCGTGTGAAGTGTCAGGATTGAGGCCGATCCTGGCTCTGCCTTCCTGCGAATATTACCCAACCTTTTTATGCAGCCTGAGCAGACACAGCCAGATGCCTAGAGCACCCAACTCAAGGGGGAATCTCTCAATGTACTGCGCTCATTATGCAGTGCATTGTGGGATATCTGGAAGCCAAAACACAATTTCCTGGCCTCCAGAACACCATGTGTCTCATGGCAGCACAGGTCATGTGGGCACATGAGTTGCATGGCTGGAAGCGTAACTGGATTGTCTAGGGGGGAGATAGGTGCTCTGTTGCCTTCCCCCTCCCACCCTTCCTGGCCCAGCAAAAGGTTGTGTGAACAACCTTATAATATTTGCATATGAAACAACTGAAGATCATTGGAATGGGTTACCAAGACTTTGCCTTAGAGCAAGCCCACATGAGCGGAATAAAAATGCTGAATCATCCCCTCCATGCTTTTGGAACAAAGGCTTCTCCTTAAAAACTTTCCTTTGTTTCTGGTAGTTCACGCTGCTGCCACCACCCAAATTATCAACAGAGTTTGACCCCCCCACACACACACACCCTGGGCTTGGGTGCAATCCCAGGGCAATTCTCCTTCTCTTACTATTGGAAAAGTACAAAACCCCTCCATGTGCAAGCTTACATGTGGCGAGAAAACTTGGTAGCTGATGAACTATCAAATTGATATGTGTTTTGCCCCAGAGTAAAATCCCCTTCCTGCCTCCCCCTTTCCTGAGTTAAAAATCCACCCAGAGAGGCTTTTTAAAATTGCAAAGAACAAAAATAAAACACTTTATTCAAAATACTATAGACAGCTTCCATCTGATGCTCTCTCAGCTTTTAGTTACAGGTAAAATAACTCAGTAGTTGCAAGAATACTTCAAAAAGCATCCCAGTTGCAAGGAACAGAGATGTAGGAAAATACAAAAGCACCTTTAAAAACTTGCAGAGTCTTTTGCAATGCCCTGGATGGATGGGTGTAGGCTATTATTTTTTTAGCTTAGTTACGTTACAGGTACACAGTACTAGACTAGTTGCAAGGATATGCAGAGCACACGAAAGGAAAATAAAAGTCTAACACAAACTGAGTAACAAACTGTTCCCTAGGCTAAACTTCCAGAAGCCAAAAAGCGTTGGCTTCCTTCTCCCTTGAACTCATCTCGAACCTGATGAGATTCAAGCTTCCTACAATCCTGTCTCTCAAGGATCTGCAGTTCTCCTTTCTGCAGCCATTTCCATGGACACAGGTCCTGCTGCAACCCCAGCCCAGCTTCAACTGAACAAAGAAACCCTTATCTTCCTGCCACCTGCTGTCTACATCCCACCCACCTGGTGGCTGATTGGTTGAGCACTAGCCTGTCAGTCAGGACAGGGTACACTTCCGGTTCACTCCAGTTCACTCTTTAGGGGAAAGGAGAGACTGTTACTGGCTGATGGTTACAATCATAAAAGCAGCAAATATCTGATGAACATAACAATGAACATAGCTAGAAAAACACCCCTCCCTTTTATTTCTAAAGTCTTCTAATTTTTCCCTTTTGAACATTTCTACCTTATAATACAGAAATCAATTTGCAGCACAAAAGAGAATAAAACATCACCAGTAATGGATTTTAATCTAAAACGGAGTTTTTGTTGTTTTTAAAAAATTGAAATATGAAGTAAAATATGGTAATGTTCAGAGTTTGCATAATATCCTAATATGTTTTTAATGTGCTTAGGCAAACTAGAAACAACTAACATTAACAGAAGATAATAAATACCATTACTTGCGACGTCCAGATATAATTTACATGCCGTGATCATTGTGGCTTCTTGTCATGCATTTATAATAGGAAATAGCTTTGAGGTAAATTAATCCAGTTCTTTGCACTGGGCACCATGGTCCAATTTATCAACATTCCTAAACAAAACCAGATCACACACATAGACAGGAATTATACATTTGTATTTACTATTTGTAAACAGTGATGCAAAATAGGCCTTTTAAATGGTTAGAGAAACTACCAATATACCCTTGGAAACAACATATTGCATTAAACATGTCGATAAAAACGTCCATCATCTTAATGAAACAGATGTTTTAGATTCCAAGTGGATTGTCTAACAGTGACAACTTCATTCATAAGTAATAGTCAATATCAAATATGATTTTCCTAATCGAGTAGGGCACACACTATTGATAACTGAATAAACTTTTCAGAATGAAACTGTCACAGAGCAAGAAGCACTATGAATCATTCAGAGTTAAGACAAAGAACCCCACCATGGCCATTTGAGAATAGACAGGGCCACTGTTCAACTGTGAGGAAGACCCATCTGGATTTTCTGTGCAAGATTCAGATTGGGTTGCATTATAAGAAGCAGTTGACAGGCTAATAAAAATAGGGTGTATGTGGGTTTTTTGTTTTGGTTTGGTTTTTTTTACTTTCCCTTTATTATCTGGCTTGTCTCACTTATTTGAGTCATCCCATGCTATCCTGTCTCCAGGTATTTTTCTTCAGGGTACCTTCTTTGCAAGCAGAAGGAAATAGAGGCAGACAATAAATGCTGGGAATAAACAGGTCATAATATTATTAAAGAAACATAGCTCAACCAGCAAGTTATAAAGAGCAATGTGGGATGGGTAGTTATTAAAACTAGGATCATGCAATCCCCAGCTAAAATAAAGGTTTTCATCTTATTCTGGGTGGCAGTGAAACTGGGGTCCCTGAAACTATGGGACAATTTTAAGGGAGAGGGGCAGATGTCCTGAAAAATGTAAAAGGCAGGGGGCTTACTAAGGTGGGGCTGGTCATGATAGCGATGTGGCTCTCTTCTTACTGCATTTTCTCTTCTTGCCATCTTTTTACTCCCATAGAAGCAGTTTCACTGATCATGAGCTATTCTAGCGTCGTGAATGTTCTCTTTCCCCAAGCTCAGCTTAGAGGGCCTATTTGAGTACCTTATCATGCTCTCCCTGGTGCTGGTGCATCCACATTGGTTCTTCTAACAAAATGGTACTGGTGTTGGTGAAAGTTGTGGCGTGGGCTGCTAGGTTTGATTTTTGCCAAGTGACTCTAGAAGAAACTATGTCACACTCTAAAGATAATATCAGAAGGGAGCATCAAAAAGCTTCTCCAAATGCTCTGGACATATGGCATTATTATCAAGAAGGAGATTACTTTGATAAGAAGCTCCCAGTGACTGTCTGCACAGATTTCATCCATCAGAGGAGCACCTGCTTTGCATGCAGAAGATCTTGAGTTCAGTCCCTGACATCCCCAGGTGAACTTGAAGTGTCCTGCCTGAAAGCCTGAAGAACCAGTGCCAAGTGAGTGCAGAAAATAACAGTGACCTAGACTGATGGTCTAATACAGTATAAGATAGCATGTATGGCTGGCTCATGGCTTCGCCTGATCTGGTAGGATCATAAAGGTTTCCAGGTCAGGCTAGGATTACTGACTGACATAATGCACAGTGTTACAAAGCTGTAACACTATTCCCTTGGGCCACTGTGAACATCTAAGGCAGTCACGATGCTGTTCAGAAGCAGTGGTTGTGGAAACAGCATTTCTGCAGATAGATAGATAGATAGACAGATATATCTCCTATACAATAAGATGCTTGGTGTCTGTGTCCGTGTCTTTTTCGGGTGTTCTGCGCATGCATGGTGCGCGTGTGCAGAACACGGCGAGGGAGACACGGACGCAGGCGCCGGCCGCCATGTTGGCCGGGTGGCGGAGAAGCGGCGGGCTGAGGAGAAGCGGCCAGCACCGACACAGGGCGGGGGGAGGAGCAGTGGCAGGCTGAGGAGAAGCGGCTGCCGCTGGGCGGCCACGCCGGAGACAAGCGGCCGACGCCGATGCCGGACAGCCGGGCAAAGCGAGGAGGCGGCGGGGGAAGCCGGGCGAGGCGGCAGTGGCCCCGGATGGCGCCGGCGCTGGCCGGAGGAGGCGGTGGGCCCAGGCGGGAGGCGGCGGGGGGGGAGGGCGGAGAAGGCTACTAGCGCCCGTTAATTTAATGGGCTGAAAGATACTAGTATATATATATATTTCCTCCTGGGTGTGCCTTGGAATTTGTGTCCCAACGGCCAGCTGATTGGCTGGGTGGCGGACGCGCCTGATTGGCTGAGGTGCACCCAGGAGGATTGGTTGCCATGGTGGCAGCGGGCCCAGCCACAGAGGCAAGGCCCAGGAGGGGGGAAAGAAAGGGGGAGCCAGAAGTGGCAGTGGGGAGGAGAGGCGGCTGAGCCCGGAAGCGGAGACTGGGGCAGAAGGGGAAGGGAGAGGACACAGATGCTCTGTGTGGGCTCGGCTAGTTCTTAAGAATTCTTCTGAGCAGCACTGAGGCTTGCTTAGAAGTCCACAGCAGACCAGGAGCACAGCATTATGGCCCTGTACCACTGAGTATCATGTCAGCCAATGTGTCTGATTCCCAATATGTGGCTCTTTGTCTCTTATCCCAGCTCATGATGACACCTGGCTTTTGACTCCTGACTCCTTAATCTCATTCAGTGATTAAGACCCAGCACTGACAGTTTGAGATTCCAGAGAAACCCTTGACAAATAAAACATTCTGTAATAACCTCACATGGGCATGACTAACATTGTCTAAAATTACCACAGGTTTGATAGGATTTTCCTGGGACATCAATCCAGTTACAACACTGTAGAAATAAAAGGACAGTGGCCATGGATTGAGATACATCAGGTATGCAGCATAACTGTACAACCAGAGTGTCCTATTACAGCAATACTCTTTAACATCCATGAAGCCTTGCCTCTCTGCTAATCACTCATGTGTGTAAGACTGACAATGCCAAGCTGATGTTTTCTGGGGAAGCATAGAAACAAAACAAGTCAGATGATAATGCTCCTGAAAAATGAACAGCTTCTCTTGCCTAAAGAAATGAAAGTTCAGAAAGAACCAGTGAAAACAACCATAAAGTCTTGCTGCATCCAAGCACCTTTTGGGAGATCAAAGAAGTTGTCATTTGCAGCCACATCACAGTACCAGCAGCCTACATTGTCCTCAAGGTAATGGCAGAAAGAAGACGGCTATTCAAACTGCAGAGGGCATTCTGCAAAAGCAGGATGCAATTCCTTTTCTGCTCAATTACAGAGCATCTCCAGGAAATGGCCCTGAGAGGACAGCCAAGTTGCACTTCTGAAGATGGGAGAATGCCAAGATTGCATTCTCTGTATTTTTTTTAAATGACAGAGATTGCATTCTCCGCATTATTTTTTTTAAAATAACTTTTGGAAAGCCTGGAGAAATTCCAAGTGCAAATCATTTCCTGGTGGCTGAATGAGCACAGGCTGGACTCCCTACATTGTGAACACGATGAGAGTACCTTCCAGAAAAGAGATTTGTTTAAAATGTAGCAGTAAATGTGAGGACTGCTCCAGTCAGCCAAGCCAAAGGTAAATATTGCAGACCAACAAGAAGTGGGGATTTGCAAGGCTTGAACACAGTTCTAGAAAAAGAAAAACTGGAAAGAGCAGGTTCAGACTGGGACTACAGACCTCTTCACTATTATGTTCAACACTTGTGCAGTCTGTGTCCAGTGTACACACAGTGGCGTGGCTATAATTGAATGGATGGGTTCAAAGACTCTAGGGACCCCAGCTCCACCTCTCTCTATTTTCTTCATTATCTCCCTCATTCCAAGGGGCCCGTGGGGAGAAGGGTGAACACAGTACCTGCGTACACAGGTACCAACTAGTGCACAGGTACAGTTATTCACATGTTATGCAGGACACAGGTACAGCAGTACACTTCCTATCTGCATTACACAGTTGCAGGACCTATACCCAGGATCACTTTTAAAATCAACTCCGGTACAGTCATTCACACAAAAGCATGTAGGAGTGTACAGCCATCTGAATGTAGGTACAGCATAATATCTGAATAGGGCTTATGCCCCCAAGGACACAACTGACCCTCTAAGATATGGGACAGCAGAGAACCACCTCCCACAAAAAATCTTAAAATGTAAATATTTAGACAACTTGAAGAAAGATTAATATATGAACCCTAACCCAGGCCATAACACATCAAATCACTAGTGGTAGCTCTTCAAAGTCCCAATCCTGCTAACTGACATACTTTTAACTGGAGATGCCAAGGAATGATGATATTCCATCTCCAAAGCACTCCTTCGGTCTACCACTGAGTCTAGCCCTCTCCTCAGTCACATTTTGCTGAAAGAACTCAGTGCCAACATATGACTTAAAACATTGGGCAGCATCCAGACTAACTTGTCGAAGTGCTATTAAAATCAATGAGACCAGTGATCATGACTAACTTAAATTCCATTAGTTTCAGTGGGACTTAGTCACGACTAATTTAGTTTTAAGTTGGCTTAAAACAATACAGACAACATCAGATTTGTGCAGTAAAATTTCTACCCACATCTTAGCAGGGATTAGGGAAGACTGAATATTTCCTGAGTGACTTTGATGATCCAAAGGCATCAGAAGGAATGAAGGAAGGACTGATCTCATTATGTCTTCAATGGTTTCTCAGGTGGCATACATTTCAGCAATTGTTTGAAATGACCTTAGAGATTCTGAGAAATTTCTTACCTAATCAGACAGCAGCTGCCATTAATTCTAACAGAAATTTCTCACCCCATCAACAGCTGTCATTTCCCCCCTTGAAGTTTCCTTGGAATGACATTTTGTACAGGGGTGTAGCCACTATTGTGCCAATGAGTTCAAAGAACCCAGGCCATCAATGAAAAGGGCCATGGAAGCCCCATGGCTTGGACTCCAGAGGAGCCCAGAGTGAACTTGCCCCTTCCACTCCCAGGCTGCCAAGAGCCTGGGTGAACTCTTTGTTGGTAATTTCAGGCAGCACTGGATACCTGAAAGGACATTATTCCCTTTATCTCCCTCCAGAGAGGGAGAGAAAGGGGAAAACATCTTATCAGGCAGCTGGCACTGCCTGAAATGACAAGCTGAGAGCTCACTTGGGCTCTTGGCAGCCTGGGCCATGCCCACTTTGTGCATGACATCACATGCAAAGGGGCCGTGGCCCAGGCTGCTGAGAGCTCAAGCGAGTTCTCAGCTTGTTATTTCAGGCAGTGCCAGCTGCCTGATAGGATGTTTTTCCCTTTCTCTCCTCCGGAGAAAGAAAGGGGGCAACATCCTATCAGGCAGCCGGTGCTGCCTGAAATAACAAACAGAGAGTTTGTTTGGGCTCTTGGCAGCCTGGGCAGGAGGGGAGAGTTCACTCTGGGATCCTCTGGAGCCTGAGCCACGCTCCTGTGCACGTGACATCATGCACACAGGAGTATCTGGAGGGGCCACTGAGCAGGGCCAGACCCAGTCTGCCGTTCGGCTGGCTCCGCAGCTGATTTTGTCATGCTAGTGCTAATCTAAACAGGGCCCAAGGGAGTAGCTAGGGGAGAGGGGGCCTGTATTTGCCCTTCTCCCCGGAGGCCCCTCGAAGTGAGGGAGATAATAAATAAAATCTGGAGGGGTGGAGCTGGGGGAGGCTTAAGGAGCTGGGTGTCCCAGGTTGTTTGAACCCATCCACTAAGTTATAGCTATACCCCTGACAGGACCTATTTACAGGAAGGGAAAATGCCCCCTGCCTTTGTGAGAACTTGTTTCCTATGTGGTATCTTGGGGGAGTGGGGGCACAAAATATTTAAAGTTTTCTGTAAGGCAGCTCACGGCTGGTTAGTGCTAATGGTGAGTGGTGCTTTCTTTTTTAAACAACTGTTTTAGGCCATGCCTCTCTGGGCAGCAGCAGTGCTAGAAGCAATGGAGCTTTTCCCAATAGGCCTAAATTGTCTTGGGAATGGTGCTGCATCATGATGTAACATAATTCCTGGTGCAGTCTGGGGGAAAATGGTGGCCAGATGGAACAAGCTGCTGGCAACTTTAGAAAATTTCTTGCCCACCCTCCAAAATCAGCTGGTCTTGTGGTAGCAAGCATGAATTGTCTCCTTTGCTAAGCAGGGTCCACACTAGTTTGCATTTGGATGCAAGACTACATGTGTGAGCATTGTAAGATATTTCCCTTAGGGGATGGGGACACTGGGAAGAGCATCTGCTTGCTTGTATGCAGAAGTAGGCGTGTGCATGAAATGATTTTTGTGTTTCGATTTGTAGCCGAATCAAGACACCCCCATTTTGTTTCGGGTCCGAATCTGTCCCCGCCCAATCACCCCTGTTTCATTTTGTACCTGAATTTTCTGAATCAAAATCCAAATAGATTCGGATCAAAAAAAAAGGTTCCCAGGGCAAAAAGAGTGGGAGAGGTAGTAGTGCCCAATGGGTGGAAGCTACCACCCAAATTTCAAAGAAATTAGGCAAAGGGCTGATTTTTTGTAAATTTTTGAAATTTATGCATCTTTAAGATTTTTCCAATAGTAAATAATGGAGATTCCAGCAAATGTATTGCTTCACATCGGGGGAAAGGGGTATCCCAGAGTGGAGTGGAGTGGATGATAGTGCCCAATGAGGGCAAGGAAGCTACCATAATTATTTCAAAGGAATTGGGCAAAGGGCTGATTTTTAAAGAATGAAGTTTATGCGTCTTTAAGATTTTCCCCCCCATAGGGAATAATGGAGGTTTCAGCAGCCCCATAACTCCACTTGGCGGGCACTTGGGTGGCCCAGAGCGAGTGGTGGTGTAGTGCACATAGTAGTGCACATAGTGGTGGTGTAGTGCACATAGAGAGTTAGATATGGACCAAATGTGTGATGAACACTTAGCAATGTATGCGTACCCCACCCCACCCCCCCCAAATGGAAAGAGAATACCATTTATTATTTTCTCCCTTGCCTCTCACCACAAATGGAGAACAATACTATGTAAAATTAAGGAGTGCATGCATATAAAACTGTTATAAATGCAGCTATGATCTTTTCCTATACCTGGACCAGAGAGTCATATACCATTCTAAGTGTGTGATCTTCTGTATACATAGCAATTTCAGGCCACCCATAAGAGTGACCCAAGTGTACCCTATAGCATTTGGCAAGCTCTTGGATGCAAAACAAGATAGTGTATAGGAAATGGATGGTGGCATCTTTAGAGTCACAGCAATCGTATTTTCCTATGCCAGGCCATTGATACTAGGAAAGGAGCCTGCATCTTCATCTGGACCTCTGATCGTGTGTGTGTGTGTGTGTGTGTGTGTGTGTGTGTGTGTGTGTGTGTGTGTGTGAAGAGAGAGAGATAGAGATATTTCAGTTGGGCGTCCAAGCACTAATTCTGCTTTTGGGGGGCCTTTAAACAAATCCCTAATTATTAGTTTGTTTTAGATAACTAAGGTGAATCCTATTACATGATGAAAGTTGCTTTGGTTAAGGTAGCTATTTTGCATTTCCTTGATTACCATTATGCTAATAAAGTGAACAACACTACAGCCTCTGGCTTTATTTGTATGCCAGAACATTGTGTTTTATTCTCCTGTGGGGTCTGAATCAACTCATGATTCTTATTGAGTGGCAAGAAATGTATCAATCAGATTTAAGAAATTTAAAATGATCCCTTGTTTTGTTTTGGAATGCATCAAGTTTACTATGCACTGAGACAACACTGTGTTTGCAGAACAATCTCACTAACTCCAGTCTCCCTACTCTCCATTACGTCCTAATCTGGACAGAAGCACAGAGGGATGGAAGCGGAACTAGGGATGTGCACAGAACCGTGATGGGGCAGTTTGAAGGCTGCAGGGGTGCCACTGCGGGGGGTGGGGTTGAAGTTCGAGGCTGGGGTGGTGCCACTTTAAGGGCGGTGGAGGGTGCACTTACCTCACCAGTGCTCGTTGCCATTAGAAGCCTTCGGGGCAGCAGACAACCTCCTTGCTGCCCCTTCCCGCTCCTCGGCCGGAAGTGTCCAGAAGTACCGGGTGCGCATGTACCCATCGTGTGCGTGCGCGCCTGTCTGATGTACACACATGCGCATGCGGTGGGTGCATGCACACCCTGTACTTCCAGACACTTCTGGCCGAGGAGTGAGAAGGGGGTGGCAGGGAGGTATGCTGCCGCCCCAAAGGCTTTTAACAACAACGAGTGCTGATGGGGGGAAAGCGGCGGGAGGGATGTGCACCCTCCCCCACCCTTAAAGTGGCACCCCCCGGCCTCGAACTTCAACACACACACCCGCAGTGTTCAAACCTGTTTGGAGGCCCATGAAAGGGCCTCCAAACTGGTTCGTGCACATCCCTAAGCAGAACTGTAGGCCCACCTGCAGTTCTGTGTTACATGCAAATATGGCCACTGAGTTCTACAAGTGTATGAATTTCACTGAGCATCGCTCTGCCACTTGTGCACTACAAACTACATTATACATTAAAGTATTCACACCATCAAAATATGCCATGATGAGCCAAAGAATGTCACCTTATATCATCTTCCATCTTTGCTCTCATTGTGGTGGTTTCTCTAAGGTGATTATCAGAGGCTCCATCAGAGGCATTAATCACTAATAATTCAAGGCAATTCACAGAAAGTGCATTTAAGCAATTATTTCCCCTCACCCCAATGCAAATGGTAGGCTTGTTCACATGACCATTTTGAGGTGGGTAGGATCCCAGCCAAGATGTTACCCTAGTATGCAACACATAAGCATCACCCCACTTGGCTCTGCAAACCCAGCAAATACATGTGAACAGCTGCGCAGAGCGCCATTGCTGAATTTGGCAGCTGTAAGCCCCACCCTGCCATGGAAAGGCCTCCAAGGGCATGTAGGCCATCCCAGCATGTTTTGCACTGCCAACAGACTGGAAAAGCTTCATGTCAATGGTTATCCTCACATTGGCCATGAAGAAACAAAAGGTGGATGCAGCCCTGCCTAAGTTGCTCCAGCTTGGGTTCATAGAGTTACTTTGCAGACTAGCACAACCATTGATGGTAGCCACTGGAGCTTTTCTCATGATCAAGAAGAAGAGCTCCGCGGAGGTCTGTGGGAAGAATGGGTTTCACTTACCCTCCCCAATGATGATCTCCTGTTTGTTCCTGGGTGGGCGGATCACCCACCCAGACGAGCAGCAGCTTCCCCGCAACTCCGGGGTCAGGGTTCTGGGACGCACCACTGGGTGTCACCCCACCCCCTGGGATGCACCACTGGGTGTCACCCCACCCATGCACTGCACAAGTGCATGGTGCATTACTGGGATTCCCCCCTCCTGAGTGTGCCAGCCATGTTTGCTCCCTTAGCCTCATTATAGAAGGAGGCTACATAGGCAGGTTTGCTGCTGTGTAACCACTGGGATTGGGTGCAATCCCAGTGGTGTAAACGAGCATGAAAAACCGGGCTAGTCTCCCTTAGCCCAGTTTTGTATGCTCATGTGAATAGCCTCACTGTATAAACAGATCTCTATGGGTTTGCGGGAGGGGGCATTCTGGGTGCTGGTGGCTGGATAGAAGAGGCATGAGGCTTCTCATGACTGAAGAATCAGGGTAGAAAGGCTCTTCCCCCCTTTGGTTAAAAGTTGGGTACAAAAGCTAGGCAACCTTGCTGGGGGCAACCTGGGCTGGAAGGTTAACATGAGTTCTGATTATCACACAGATCTGGGTAGCCTGCCTTTTACCCCAATTTTAATGGTCATGTGAACCAGTCTTGTAGGTGTTGTAATAATCACCAAATGATGAGGTTTATGTAGATTACAATTGTCTGAGAGCTGGTTCACATATGAAAGCCTACTGCTTCTTTTCTTTTTACGCACTCTGCCCATCCCCAAGCACACCATCATGTGGAGAAATATAGGCTGAATTGGGTTATGTACAAACAGAGCCAGCTGCAAGCTTTTCTATTGCAGTACCATTTGCTGAGCATGATAGATTTTCACAGCTTGTCAAACGAGCATTGAGTGTATAGTTCATTGTTCATTGCTTACATACAGTAGTTGAGTTGAGTAGATCTTTTGGCTTCTTAGATATTGAGGTGATTCTCATGATCGCCAAGAAGCGGGCTTACGGAGCCCTCCCCTTAGATGAGGTTAGTGGAGTGAGCGCACTGCTAACCCCGTCTAGTTGCTTGTGTATTGCCGCAGCACGGCTGCATGCCGTGGCAACACATGAGAAGACCCCCACTGGGAGGCTGAAACAAGCTTCCCAGTCCTGGGGGTCTCTCCAGGATGCCCCGCACACTTGCACGGGGCATCCTGGAACTTCCGGGGGCCATGAGGCCCCCGATCCCTGCAGCCCCCACCGGCTCCATGACGAAGCCGGCAGTCATGTGGGCAGCTAATCCGACCACCTAGGGTTTCTTGCCAGATCATCTGCGGGGAGAGTGGGCTAAGCTCACTGATCGTGAGACTCGCCTCACTGTGAAGTATCCATTTGTGGTTATGGTATATAAACTGGCTGGGCAGTTGAAATGGGGCCAGAAGACATCAGCGGCAGCACGGCTGTGTACACGGAAGCAGTGGCTCCACTGACCCAACTGGTAGTTGCACCAGTTGCATCCCTGTGGTTTCTCCCATTGTAACAAATGGGAGGCACTATGGGGCTGCAGCTTTCACAACCACTAGGCATGACAACAGCTCCAGGCAAAAAGAAATTCATTTTATTGGATCCCTATCATGGATGCCAGGATCTGCTTATTTCTGGAATTGGGTGGCATTGGTTGCATGTCTTCTCGCCCCCTTTCTAGTGCACACCATGTTAGCCAGTATTCTTAGCAGCTGCATCAGAATTACTGGATTCTTTTCTTATCAAGATTCACACCCTGTGCTCAGCCACTTTCCATATAGGCACCTACTGCCTTTAGTCAACATAATTAAACAGTTAGTTTGGTTTAGCCTGGCATTCATTTAGCAAGGCATTTCATTGTAGGGAGATGTCTTTCATATATTTCCCCTATCCTTGAGTAAAGTACTCTTTCCTGTTGTAAGATCACAAGATAGGGCATGTTTGAGGTTCAAGTATCTAAACAAATTCTCAACTAACCTACAACATTCCCTGGCCCAAGATGTCACTCAAACCAAATTTGGAATTATAATGAAACCTATCTGTGTAAACGAATGACCACACAGTTGTCATTCAGATTTAGTTAAATGTTTGCAGTGTTATGATGAAAAGGCTTTGACTGAGAAGTAGGCCATCTTTTTTTAAAGACAGTTGTTGTCTGAACTATTGCACTGCTCATCCTCTTATTAAACATACTGAAGTTGCACTGGGGATTAATTTGATCCAATTGCCTTTTGAAACATTACTTGTTATCTCCAACCAATCTTTAGTCAATGCAGTATTACAAAAGCTTCCTACAATTTGATGCTGTAATCTCATTCTTAGTATAAATCTATCTAATCAATATAAACTGTGACTTAATCATGTTATCCGCACACAAAAGCTCATCACTCTAGCCACTTCAGGCATAATTAAGTCATAGCTCCTAACACCTACTTAATTTATTTTCCCCTCCTAACCAAGCAAGAGCATCCTTTTTGTATTTTGTTTTGTTTTGTGCTGTGATAATTAGACAATAGCAATAGCACTGCAGGCTTTGCCAAACACTGTGCACATGGTAGGAATACATTCTGCAAAGACATTGGCTGACATACTGTGCAAAGGTACACACACCTGTAACATTATGTGCATGCAAATGGCATTACACAAGAGCAAGCCCATTGGAAATAATGGGCTTACCCTTCTGTAACATCATTTGTTGCATTTGTACAGTTTGTGTAACTTGAGCAACTTGTGTGCATATAACATTACTGGGCTGATGTACCCATGAGCACTATGCCAGTCATGATTTTATCAGATGATAGTGTACAGCAAACACAGAATGCTTCTGCACATTGCTCAGGCACAAGGAGAACACATCTGCACATGGTGCAGCTCCTAGACACTCTCATATCTTGTCTAAAACAAATCCAGAAAGAAATACAAGAGCATAAGAAAAAGCCTGGCTGGATCAGGCCAAACGCCCATCAAGTACAGCATCCTGCTTCATGCAGCAACCAACCAGGTGCATTTAGGAAGCCCTCAAGTGGGGGAATGAGGGTTATGCCCCCTCTCCTTAGTGTTCCCTAGCACCTGGTGTTCAGGGGCATGCCCCCGCTGATCCTGATGGAAATATACAGCTATCCCGGCTAGTAGCCTTTGATAGCCCTATCCTCCATAAATGTGCCCAATCCCATTTTAAACCCATCTAGATCAGTGGCCATCACCACATCTGGGGGCAGTGAATGCCATAGTTTAACTAGACATTAAGGCTATTCACAAAAGCAGCCCAACCCAACCTAGGGGAGCCCAGCCTGGATTGGGCTGCTCATATAGAGCAGCGGGCTCGTTTCTGATGCTGATGCTTCTGCCCCCGTTAGCCCGACTTCTAACCCCGGCCCAATCCCTTAACCCCAGTTCAGGATAGTGTGTGTGCTCAGACTGCATTCATCCTGAGAGCACACAGAGTTGGGCACCTAGAGCTCCGACTCATGGGGGAATCCCATCCACCAATCCACAATGCTTGTTGCATGGTGCATCATAGGATTCCTGGAGGCCAGGATTCCTTTTCCCAGCCTCTAGTGATCTGCACTGCCAGGAGCAGTGTGCATAGGGACATAGGGACATAGGAACATAGGAAGCTGCCATATACTGAGTCAGACCATTGGTCCATCTAGCTCAGTATTGTCTACACAGACTGGCAGTGGCTTCTCCAAGGTTGCAGGCAGGAATCTCTCTCAGTCGTATCTTGGAGATGTCAGGGAGGGAATTTGGAACCTAGATGCTCTTCCCAGAGCAGCTACATCCCCTAAGGGGATATCTTACAGTGCTCACACATGTAGTCTCCCATTCATATGCAACCAGGGTAGACCCTGCTTAGCTAAGAGGACAAGTCGTGCTTCCTACCACAAGACCAGCTCTCCTTCCTCACTCACCCCCACAATCTCCCTGTAGATTGTGTGGGTGAGTGCCTGCTTGCCAAAGAGGAGCTCTCATCTGCGGGAAAGGTAGGTTCAACCCTGCCTCCCCTCCCACCCTCCCTGCCCCTGTTATGGTTGTGTAATCTGTATTATTGTAGTCTTTCCTCATAGGAAAGCTCTACAATATCCTTAAGGTGCAGAAACCAGAACTATACACAATATTCCAGGTGTAGTAACACCATAGATATATTTAAGGGCATTAGCAGTTTTATTTTCAATCCCTTTCCTAATGAAGGAAAGGAAAGGAGGAAACTGATTATCTAGACCCATTTCAAACTAGCTTCCGGGCTGGCTATGGGATGGAGACTGCCTTGGTCGGCCTGATGGATGATCTCCAACTGGCAATTGACAGAGGAAGTGTGACCTTTTGGACCTCCCAGCTGCTTTCGATACTATCGACCATAGTATCCTTCTGGAATGTCTGAGGGGGTTGGGAGTGAGAGGCACTGCTCTGCAGTGGTTCCACTCCTACCTCTTGGGCAGGTTCCAGATGGTGTCCCTTGGAGACTGTTGTTTTTCAAAATCTGAACTTTTGTATGGTGTCCCTCAGGGCTCCGTATTGTCTCCGATGTTGTTTAACATCTACATGAAACTGCTGGGAAAGATCATCAGGTGATTTGGTGCAGGGTGTTATCAGTATGCTGATGACACCCAAATCTATTTCTCCATGTCAGCATCATCAGGAGAGGGCATAAGCTCCCTAAATGCTTGTCTGGAGTCGGTAATGGGCTGGATAAGGGATAACAAACTGAGACTTAATCCAGATAAGATAGAGGTACTCATTGTGCAGGGTTGAAACTCGGGAGCCGATTTTGATCTGCCTGTTCTGGATGGGGTCACACTTCCCTAGAAGGAACAGGTACGCAGTCTGGGGGTGCTTCTGTATCCAAGTCTCTCCCTGGTCTCGCAGGTTGAGGCAGTGGCCAGAGGTGCCTTCTTTCAGCTTTGGCTGATACACCAGCTGCATCCGTTTCTTGAGACAGATGACCTCAAAACAGTGGTACATCTGCTGGTAACCTCCAGACTGGATTACTGTAATGCGCTCTATGTGGGGCTGCCCTTGTACGTAGTCTGGAAACTACAGTTGGTTCAGAATGCGACAGCCAGGCTGGTCTCTGGGTCATCTAGGAGAGACCATATTACTCCTGTATTGAAGGAGTTACACTGGCTGCTGATATATTTCCAGGCAAAATACAAGGTGTTAGTTATAACCTATAAAGCCCTAAACATTTACCTCTAGCCTCTTTGGGGGGCTTTTTAAAGGCTGTGGGGTGTGTGTGTGTCCATGAAGGTTCCCACTCCCACTGCCAGACTAGGTAATCACAGCCACAGCCGGTTTCTCCATAAGTAGGCACGGTGGCCATCTTGCCTGCCACCGTGCATGTGCAAATGGCCTCTGTGAGGCCTGGCATGGCCTTGCAGAGGCCATCTGTGCATGCATGGTGGTGATTTAAAAATAATAATAATAATGGCCACCATGCATGCACAAATGCACGGCAAGATGGCCACTTCACCTACTTACGGAGGCCCGAACGGGCCAGAAACTACTGTAAAGTGGGCCATGGCGCTGATTACCGAGGCTGGCAAGGGGAGCGGGAACCTTCGCAAACACCCCCCCATACACACATGGTCTTTAGGAAGCCCTTCAAAGGGGCTAGAGGTAAATGACAAATATTTTAAATTGTTTGTTTGTTTGTTTGTTTGTTTGTTTGTTTGTTTGTTTGTTTGTTTGTGGAAACCCCTCACCTGGACTGATCCAAACCGGGTGGGGTTTGAAAGGGGGCCGGACTGAACTGGTCCAGTCAGTTTCAAGTGCAGTTCGCACTTGAACCGAAGCAGACCAGCTGGTTCCATGCACATCCCTACTGCCTAACCAGTCATGTGAACAACCTCACTTTTTCTTAATTTCTTACATTTCTTCTCTTTTGAAGAACACCATTCCTGTGGTCTTGTTTATATAGTGTCTCCTCCTGGGCAGTTAAATTAGCAATTCTAATATTTTAAAAGAGGTTGCAAAGTTTTTGTATTGATTTCACAGGCACCTCAAACAGGACTTTAAAAATGGAATGCTATTAGGAAACTTAGTCATTTGTAATAAAATTATGTTAGCTACTACTTGATGAGATTACTTTAGAACTAAGGCTTTGAAGCCTGTCACAGGTCTTAAAAATAAAATTGCTTGAGTAGTTGAGGAGAACTGTATTAAAATGCAAATTTCCAGCTGTTAATATTTCTTCAAAAACCGATAATCCCTCAAGGCCACCAATATGTCAAAATACTTAATGGAAAAATATCCCTTAGGCAGAATGGCCTTTCTGAGTTGACTTTTGATTAAACTTAAAATACTATATAGCAAAAAACTTAAATTCAGATGGGGGTATAAATACAGTGCTAGACTGAAATGTCATCCAGAATGCAATTGATGGTGCACTTTTAAGGCCACTAATTTTTAAGTAATTTTCCACCCTCTTTGAGGATTAGCCAAGGATATAATTACCAGTATAGGTATCCTATAGCCCATAGTTATATGGGGCTTGGATAAACCAGCTCTCTTGGCTACTAGAATTTTTTTTGAAAATGTAAGAAAGATATCACCAGTATAATGCTGAATTTTGACTGGAGGTAAATAGACACAACTCATAAATTCCACTACATATATATATGTCCTATAACCTAACACACATACATACAGGCAATGGAAATCAGATGGTTCATGTATAGACAACATTTATAGGCTAGTTCACATCCTTTGGAATTTAAATATTGTTATGCTGTGTCCTATTTATTTTTATTGTTACATTTTTGTACTGCCTTTCATTAAAATGATCTCAAGGAGGTTTACAAAACATTTAAAAACAATATAAAACCATTAAAAATATACAATAAGAATTAAAATGGAATATAAATATGCAAATCTAATTAAACGTTTGTTTTTTAAATGTACAATATAACCATAAGATACAAAGCAGCAGCAAGCAAAACACTCATTTAAAAGCCTAGGTAAAAATCCAATATTTTCCTTGCTTTATACAAGTAATGTATAAAGTAAGTGATGGAGCCTGGGGATTGGAGGCCCACTGGGAGAGCATTCCAAAGTCTGGGGGCAATGACTGAGAAGGCCCTGTCCCGCGTACACAACCAGTGAGCCTCCCTCATTGTCGGCACATGGAGCAGGGCCCTGATAACATCATCATCATCATCATCATCATTATAATATTAATAATGATGATGATGTACAGTAATTATTTGGTAGGCGGTTTTTGTGTGACTATTGAAATGTAAATATCAGTTATGACAACTCTGTCAAAATGAATGGTTTTTACACACGTATTTCATGGCAAAATATACTCCACATAAAGAATATTTGTCTGTTGCAATGAAGAGCTATTTAATGAAATCAACTTCAGTTCTTCTGTCATTGCTGCAGTTTCTTAATATTATTGTAATGGTTATTCTTTCCAATGTTATCACAGCAGTGGACTGGCTGAGGTTTAATAAACTGAAGATGGTACCATCTGCAGAAAGATTATAGAATGGTGTTAGAAGCCAGGCATGACATTGTCAAAGATAGTATTAACCTTGATGTAGTCCAGTCCTGCTCAATTTGGGCCCCAGATGTTTTTGGACTATAATTCCCATAATCTCCAGCCATAGTGGCCAATAGCCAGGGATTATGGGAGTTGTAGACCAACATCTGCAGGAAAGCCGAAGTTGAGCGGGCCTGATGTATTCAAAGAGTTTCAGTCATCTTACCAGTGACTGCCAAAGGAAGGATTAAGTCCACTCCGCATATCTATCTATCATATTTATATACCGCCTGATATAGACATCTCTAGGCGGTATACACAATCCAAATTACAATATACAAATATAAACAATTAAAACATTTTCACAGAATAAAAACAATTAAAAACAATTCACAGAGTGAAACAATTAGAATAATTCCACAGGATAAAATCAGTTTAAAGAGTTTAAGATTAATTTAAATTAATTTCCACACCTGAGAAAACAGATGTGTCTTAAGGGTCTTTTTAAAAGCAATCAGAGATGGAAAAGCTCTTATTTTGACAGAGAGTGCATTCCAAAGCCCTGGAGCAGCCACAGAGGCCCAGCCTTGAGTACCCACCAGACGAACCAGTGGAAACCATAACCGGACCTCCCCAGAATATCTTAATAAGTAGCAGGGTTCATGCCAAAGGAGGTGGTTACTTAAATACTGTGGGCCTACGCCATGATGAGAAACCAGAGAGAGTTTTGGATCCCAAGCGAAGTACCTGATCTTTCAGGGGGAGTGTATCCCATCCAGAATAGGCAGATCTAAACCATCCCTCAGGTCCCAACCTCCCACAATCAGTAAGGTAAGGTAAAGTGTGCCATCAAGTCAATTTCGACTCCTGGCGCCCACAGAGCCCTGTGGTTTTCTTTGGTAAAATACAGGAGGGGTTTACCATTGCCTTCTCCCACACACTATGAGATGATGCATCTTCCTATATCACTGCTGCCCGATATAACAGTCTGGGAAACATACCAGTGGGGATTTGAGCTGGCAGCATTCTGCTTGTTAGTCAAGCATTATCCCGCTGCGCCACTTAAGGTGGACGTACAATCAGTACCACCATCTTATTTGGATTCAACTTCAGTTTGATATCTCTCATCCAGCCCATTGCTGCCTCCAGGCAAGCATTTAGGGAAGTTATGCCATTTCCTGATCATATTGATAGGGAGAAATAGATTTGGGTGTCATCAGCATATTGATAACACCCTGCACCAAATCTCCTGATGATCTCTCCCAGCATTTTCATGTAGATATTAAAGAGCATTGGAGAATCTACCCGAGAAAGGAACCACTGTAGAACAGTGCCACCTAATCCCACCACCCTCTGGCAACCCAGAAGGATACCATGGAAAAGCCTCCGAGAGATCCAAAAAGATCAGCAGAATCACACTCTGCTGATAAAATGCTCATGTGCATTATATGTGAATGCCACCTCCAGGCAGCTTTGAGATAGGATGATCTGGAATGGAGAAGTGGTATAGTTATACTTAATCCTTGAGAACATAGGAGACTGCCTTATACCAAATCAGACCATTGGTTCATCTAACTCAATATTGTCTATGCAGACTGGCAAAGTTTCAGGCAGGAATCTTTCCCATCCCTATCTGGAGATGCCAAGGAGTGAAGCTGGGACCTTATTCTAACAAGCAGATGCTTTACTACTGAGCTACAGCCCCCTCTCCTATGGGGAATATCTTACAGCAGACAGTGCTCATATGTAGTTCCCCATCCAAATGTAAACCAGGGAAGACCCTCCTCAGCAAAGGGGACAATTCATGCTCACTATTGCAAAAGTTTAAGGTTCTTACTGGGGGGGGGGTGGCAGCCTCCAGGGCCATTGCTCACCCCCCTGGTGCAGCCCAAGCACACGGAGCTCCCTCTGCAGCGAGCCGCCCATGTGGTGACAGCTTGCTGTAGAGCAAGCTTCCCCAACCTCCGGTCCTCCAGATGTTGCTGAACTAAAATTCCCATCACCCCCAGCTACAACTTATTGTGGCTGGGATGATGGGAATTGTAGTTCAGCAACATCTGGAGGGCCTCAGGTTGGGGAAGCCTGCTGTAGAGGAAGCACCGCTTGGGCTGTTCCAGGTGGGGTGAGCAGCGGTGCCGGGGGTCACCAGCAGACTGGCAAGAACCATAAACTACTCTTGCTGAAACTCTCTCCCACCCTATCGATCCTGAACTGGTCTGCCCAAACCGGACTTGGTTCTGTTCAATTGTGGACCGAACCATGGTTCAGTTTGTGATTGAACTGCCAAACCAGCCCGGTTTGAGGCAAACTGGTTCGGTATCAAATGGTTTATAAACACTCCTTTTTAGACCTTGTGCCAGCTCAGTGACATTATAACACACCCCAGAAGACTATATTGTGATCTGTTTGCGCTAAAAGAAGGGCCATTATAACTATAGACTATAAATAGAATGGAAGCATGTTGCCTATCATTAGCTGACAAAATTGCTTATCATCTATTTACTTAATTAAATGAAAGGTTAGTTAGATTAATGAGATGCCAGACTTCTAAACATATTCCATAGAAATGTTTTGATTTTTCTATTCAGTCTTAATTTCTTGGAATGTCTTTAGCTAATCTGACCCTGATTCTAGGAAAATGTCTACTTGGGGTGATGCTTCAGTAAATTAAGCAGGGCTCTTTTTTAATATGCAGATTCACACATGTACGAACAGTCAGAACATGAGGGTATAATTACATTGTGAATTGCTTCTGATAGCCTTATCAGAAAGGTCACTTTATTCACTAAAACCAGTGCTTTTAATTAGATAGATATGATGAGAAAGTACAAGCCTACACATTGCCATTGATGAATCCACCTTTACAACCAGCCTGTCATGTTATATGTTACTCATAGCTGAGGCCCATTATTGACCCAGAAAAGTCAGTTTGCGATAAAAAAAAGTGATATTGGAGTCACTGGATCTGGAAATGTTACACGTTATTACTTATGGATTCAAGAGCAAGTGTTGTATTGCTACTAGGGGTGTGAAAACCAGTTCGAGCTCAAACTGGGTTTGAGTCAGGCAAACTGGCCCAGTTCGACCAGTTCAAGCTCAAACAAGACCAGCCCTCTCAAAAGAGGGGCTGGTCCAAGTTTGAGGCTGAACCGGGCCCGGTTTGGATCAAACTGGTTTGGCCTGGTTTGACCAGTTTGGATGCTTGTAAAAGGGAATCGGGGGGGGGGATGCCAGTGAGGCCTAGGGGAGCCACCACCAGCTTGCCATGTAATGTAATCTCTTGCTCGCCCCCTTTAAAAAAACAACAACGATGCTTGTAATGGGGGATCCTTACCAGATTCCACTTCACAAGCATCCAGACTGGATCGACCCAGTTCAACCGCTTGGACAGGAACACCACCAGTTCAAACAAACCTGCTCATGGACTGGATAGTTGGATTCGAGTTTGGTTTGAACTCGAACCAAACTGCCCTTAGCGGTTCCATGCATACCCCTAACTGCTACCTATTTAATGCAGAAAGTTGACTTGCATGGTTTTATGATATGGTGGAATATTTTGGTCTGTATGAAATGGCTACTTGTGACCTTGGCTTCATTCTCAAAGATAAAGTCTTGTGAATTAAGTATTCAAATGATTTGTATGTATGGTGTGATTTGTATGTCTGCCTCTGTATGAATCCTTTTATAAGGAGGGAACTGTGGTTACAAGCTGGGCAACTTTGGAACACGCTTCCCGTGGGAATAAGAGTCTCTCCTTCTCTAGCGGCTTTTTAAAAGTGTTTGAAGACTCATCTTTTTACCCAAGCTTTTTAACTTTTTAAATTTTAGACTGTTTATTGAGTTGTTTTAAATTGGTTTTAGAATTTTAATTGATTTTAATGTTTTGTTTATTGCTTGTTGTGAACTGCCCTGAGACCTTGGTTTGGGGCAGTATATAAATGCCTCAAATAAATAAATAAACTTGAAGACCAAATTATTAATTATTATTTAGTTAACACATTTGTATACCACCCAAAACGCAAGTCTCTGGGCGGTTTACAACAAAACAATAAAGCAACAAATAAAAAAGTTAGAACATTACAACAATTTAAAATGTAAAACATTAAAACTATAAAAAAACATAATTAAAACAGTATCTAATTAAAAGCCTGGGTGAACAAATGCATCCTGACTGCCTTTTTAAAAGTTGTAAGAGATGGGGAGACTCTTATTTCAGCAGGAAATGTGTTCCAAAACCTTGGGGAAGCAAGGGAGAAGGCCCATCCCTGAGCAGCCACCAGACGAGCTGGTGGCAACTGCAGACGAACCTCTCCTGATGATCTCAATGGGCAGTGTGGTTCAGAGCAAAGAAGACCATAAGCAATAAGCATGGCAATAAGAATATGTAACCTTTCCACCAGTCATTGCCACAGATTTGTGGCAGGAAGTCTAACATAATTCTCATTATAGCTCTTCAGGAGAATATAAAAAATTTCAGCAAAATTTGGAGCTGGCTTTGAGACAGTTCATGTGATCAGGAAGATTCACATAGCAAGCCTTGCTAGATGTTAATGTAGTAGTGAGATGAGTTCTCATGTGGAAGCCTCCTGCCATGAGGATAAACTACTGTATTCACCAGAATATAAGATGACTCAACATCCAAGACACTCTAGAAGATATTCCCTACTTGCAAGAACCTCTAGTACGGGAAGATGAAGTTAGAGCAGCACTCCAGTCATTACCAAGTCGGAAGGCTACAGGAATTGATGGAATAGCTACAGAAATATGGCAGGCAACAGAAGAAGAATCAGAACAACACAGTGGCCAACAGATTGGAAGAGGTCAGTCTACATACCCATACTAAAGAAAGGAGACTTAACAGATTGTGCAAACCATTGCACAATATACTTAATTTCACATGCTAGCAAAATAATGCTCAGGATCATCCACTGTAGATTAGAGCCCTAGGTGGAAAGGGAAATGCCGGAGGTTTTAGCTGGTTTCAGAAAAGGCTGAGGAACAAGAGACATCATTGCTGATGCACACTGGATAATTGAGAAAGCCAAATACCAAAAAAGAAGTCAATATGAGCTTCATTGACTATAGAAAAGCCTTTGATTGCATCGACCATGCCAAGTTGTGGAATATCCTTAGGAAAATGGGCATCCCAGAACATCTCATTGTTCTCATAAGAAACCTATACACAGGACAGGAAGCCACAGTCCAGACAGAACATGGTGAAACAGACTAGTTCCAGATCGGCAAAGGAGTAAGACAAGGCTGTATACTTTCTCTTTATTTATTCAACTTATATGCAGAACATATACTGAGAGAAGCTGGATTGGAAGAAGATGAGCATGATTTTAAAATTGGAGGAAGAAACATCAATAACATGTACTATGCTGATGACACCACTCTGATAGCTGAGAATGCGGATGATCTGCAAGCTCTAGTAATGAGCACAGTGAAAAAATGGAACTACGACTAAATGTAAAGAAGACAAAACTAATGACAATGGGTACAGCAACCAGCCTCAGAATTGATAATGAAGATGTTGAAGTGGTGGATAGCTTCTGCCTTTTGGGATCAACCATCAACAGTAAAGGATCCAGCAGTCAAGAAATACGCCACAGACTAGAACTTGTTAGGGTTGCAATGAAGGCCTTGAAAGGATATTTAGATGCCATGACGTGTCTATACCTACAAAGATTAGAATCATTCGGACCATGATTTTTCTCGTGACACTCTATGGATGTGAAAGCTGGACTTTGAAGAAGCAAGGCCGAAAAAGCATTGACACTTTTGAACTTCGGTGCTGCGGAAGACTTTTGAGGATATCATGGACAGCCAGGAAAACAAACAAATGGATTATAGAACAAATCAATCCAGAATGTTTATTTGAGGCACAAATGACCAAGCTCAAACTATCATACTTTAGAAACATTTTGCAAAGACCCAGCTCCCTTGAGAAGTCCATAATTCTGGGGAAAGTAGAAGGAAAGAGAAAAAGAGGACAACCAGCAGCAAGGTGGAGGGACTCGATTACAACAGCAATGAATGCACCACTGAGAGACCTTAAAGGCCAAGTTGATGACAGATCATCCTGGAGAGAATCTATCTATGTGGTCACTAAGAATCGACACTGACTTGACAGCACTTAATCAATTAATCAATACCTGTATTTACCTGAAAGGAACAGGACTCTAGACGATCCCCCAACTTATAACATCAAAGAACTTGGGGGAAAACTAGTCTTGGATTCAGGTAAATACAGTAACATGTGCACATGTTTCTTCAAGTAAACATGAGTCTAGGAAACCACTGGGGGAAAGTAACTGAGGAAGGGAGTTGCAAGTGGGGAACAGTGGGATATAAGGAAGAAAGCTGCTCTATGTGAGAAGAGCTGGTCATGGAAGGAGAGCTGGTCTTGTGGTAGCAAGCATGAATTGTTCCCTTTGCTTAGCAGGGTCTTGGCAAATTGCATATGGATTGGTGAATGTGAGCACTACCTTCTGTAAGATATTCCCCTTAGGGAATGGGGCCGTAGGTCAGTGGTAGAGCATCTACTTGCATGCAGGAGATCCCAGGTTCACTCCCTGGCATCTCCAGGTAGGGCTGGGAAATGCTCCTGCCTGAATCTTTGGAGATGTTGTAGACAATATAGAGCTAGAAGGACCAATGGTATAAGGCAGCTTCCTATGTTCTTAAGGGTTAAGTACCTCTATACCACTTCTGCGTTCCAGATCATCCTCTCTTGAAGCTGTCTTTCCCAGTGCCTTCAGGAGAAAGCATCACCTCTTTAAGCTCTGGCAACCTCTACAGGGGGAGGACAGAACTAGACAGGACAGGAGCCAGGATGCAGAGCTAAGGGTTTAGCTGAAAGCCGTTGTTTGCTGAAGCAACATCCTCCTATCTGCAGCATCCTCCCTGCATCCAGCTCTGCTATACTCAGAGCTTTCCTGGTACTGATCCTGCCCTGGGAACTACCTTTGGTCCTACCTCCTCTGCCAATTTCCTGTAGTTCCCTTTCTGCAGCTGGTCTCACTTTCCTGGGAACCAAGGAGTTCCTGCCTGGAACAGGGTAGAAGATGGCTTTAAAAGGGATAAGCAAATTCATGTCAGACAGATCTAACAATTGTGCTACTAATTAGACTTTTTCATGTTCAGAGGTGGGCTGCTACTAAGCCCTTTTTCACAATCCATGAGAAAGGGCTTGGGGCGTGCGGGGAGGAAGACTGTAAAACCTTACCTCCCCCGCAGATGATTGTCCCATCCATGCTGGGCACATGGATCGTGCACCCACATGGACTCCAGCTCTCCCCAACAGTGGTGGAGGGTTGGGGCCGAGATGTGTCCCCACTAAAAAAAATCCCATAGTGTGCAGTGCTTTCTGGGGACACCCCTCCCGACACTGGCCAAAGTCTCCCAGCCCTAGCTGCAAGTAGCCAGGGCTGGCAGAAGATCAACAAAATGGGACGAAGAGAGCGCACACTCCCTTAACCTAATTTTGGAGGGGGGCTCCAGAGTCGGTTTTGCCACCATGCTGCCGCCAGGAGCCACATGGCTCCCGAATGTTCACACGTGAAGCAAAGATCGGGCTAAGGCAGCCAAGCCGAATCCTTGCTGCACATGTGAACAGCCTCACTGAATTCCAGGTGCTAAAGGAAAACAGCAGTAAGCATTGGTGCTAAGGATTTCCATTCAGAAACCATTCCATTTTAGTTTTGTTTTTCATTTTCCCAGTCAGAGTCCATTCTGACATAAAGGCTAGGAGGACAGAGGAGGGGGAAACCACTAATGCGCAAAGGTGCCTCAAAGACTGTCAGCCGTTCAAAACCTTACACAACCGCTACTCACTTAGTTGAGCACAGCAGTACTTATGAGGAGCAAAAGAGCTCGCCAATGTTTTGAAGTGGCCTCCTGCTGTCAAGCTGTCAATTTAAAGACAAGGAGCCAGCAATGGCCACCCATTTAAGCACAATGGATTGCCCCTGACTGGCATCTAAACAACAATAGGCTGATGACTGAATGGCGGCATCAGCCCAGAGAGGTCATAAATGCTCTTAACATCCCAGAAATTGTTTAATTGGTAGCTTTCATTTGAAAATACAAAACTACCATCAAAGGCTGGCAAGATGCATGCTGCATCCTTTAATAACATTCATCTGTTCTTTATCAACGCAAAGGCAAATGCAGAAGCAAATGAAGGAAGGAACTATACACTCACGATATGAATGTCCTTTCTTCCATTTTTATAGACTCTTTTGAGGACAGTAAAACTGGTAACTACTTACGTATTAAGTATTCAGTATTAACAAAACCAGTCTAAACAATGTTCTTGGAGAGCCTAGGAATGAGCTCTCAAAAAAATACAATCAATGGCATGTGGTACAACATATAATCCTGCCATACAGACCCAGATCACTGTTCCCTCTAGTTCAGTATTGTCTGCACTGGCTGGCAGCAACTCTCCAGGGTTTCAGACAAGGGTCTTACACAGCCTGACCTAAAAATGCCAGGGAGTCAATCTGTGACCTTCTGCAGGGAGCACATGTGCTCTCCCACTGAGCTACAGTTCCTCCCCTTCTATGGGATCCAAACTACTCTACAGTCCAAGCAACACACACAGAGTGCATTCATCAAGTCTACATTATTAAACCACAATTTTGGGATGAATGTAAAAAGCTATATCAAAATCAGGGCTGGGTGGATGCTGCAGTGCTACAGGACTTGAAATGCTGACTGTAAAATTGATCTTCCTAATTTAGCTTCATAAGGGCCAAATTAAAGGAGATGATGGAGAACTGTGATTGGATCTCTCATCTTTTTAAATGTTTGTAAAAAGCAGTCATGGGTCCCCTGTGATTCAGATCAAGACTATGGCTCTGCGGGTACCCTTTTCTCTAAGTCACTTTTCCTAATGGAAACACACATATCCCAAAGCTGCTGCATGCTCTATTGCGGGCGGGGGGGGGTCACACACACACACACACACACACACACACACACACACACACACACACACATATATATTTGTATGTTTTCCATAATCGGGCAAATAAGAACTGGAGGAGGCAGGTATTTTCATATGAAAAATGGCACAGGGAAAAGGGTTTACCTCTTCCCCATCCACAGCACTGTGACTTCAATCTGAATTGCATCCATGTCTATTTTTTCAGTAATCACAATCACTTTCTTAATCATAATAGACAGAGTATATGCACATAGATTTCCAGTGTCTTGCCAAGTTTGATCCTGAGAATCTCAGATTTCTTTTTTCAAAATGTACTGCAATGCTCGGTGACATATCCAGAGCTACAAATAAGCCCCTTCCCAGGCTGCCCAGTTCTGAAAATGAACTGGGAATCCAAATGAAATGGATGGCACATGTGCCCTTTGCTTCATTTGGGACTTTGTTGCTCTGCATTTTGGACGGTTCAGCCATGCAGCTGGTGAAACACTGAGTCAGAAGCTAAGCCACCACTCTGCTAAAAGCACCTCCCATACAGTGGCAGCCAGGAGAAGGGCAAGGCAGTTTATGAGGATGAGGCAGGCAGTTGAGATCCCCACAGGTGATGATGAGGCAGGATGCCCAGAGTCAACAACCCATGGTGTAGGCACCACCTAGGTTTCTCACCTCACCCTGCCTCTTTAGCGAGCTGCTTCTGACAACTGAGTTCTTCCCCAAAACCTTGCGGGTGACACACCCTGACTCAGATAATCAAATCAGGCCAATGCTGATCCCTGCTCTTCTCAGCCAACCCCAAACGGGTCAAGCTATTTAGTTTTGAGGTTGTGGAGCCACCAAAGAAATCATAGCCCCTGAGCTGTGATGCATCTAAGGACCAATTGACTACTCTCCTTTTTCTAAACCAGACCAAGGATGCTCACCAATCAAACCTCCCTACACCTAAACCAACCCACACTGCACCTGCCTAGTTGTAGCCTATAACTAACTATCTAACTAACTAACTAACTAACTAACTAACTTACTTACTTACTTACTACTAACTACTAACTAATTAACTAAGGAAGGAAAGGAAGGAAGCAGAACAAAGTAGGAGAACATTGGAGCAGCCACACAGACATGTTGTGATGGGTGAGGAGGAATCCCCCAACTTGGCCAATCTGTTGGAAAGCAAAAAATTCCTACTCAGTCCCCAAAAAGATAACCAGCAAAGCCCATTGTTGTATCATATTAAGTAATCTCTTGCCGTTTGTTTGGACATTTGTCCAAGTGGGGATCCTGTAAAGAGTGTGGGGAACGGATGGCCATGCAAAAACAAGGTACCTGAACAGCTTCAACCATACATGCACTTAGCAAGTGGGCTGTCTCTTTTCAATGAGCTGGTGCTGAGAACTGATTGTTTAGTGATGCCAACCTCCTTACAAGCAAAAGTGATCAAAGTTGCCCACGAAGGTCACCTGGGCACTAGCCTAACTAAATGGTGAATCAGAGAAAGTTTTTGGTGGCCAGATATAGACAAAAACATTGAAAATGTAATCCGACACTGTATGGCTTGTGCTGTATCTGACAAATTGCAGAAGACTTTTACCACCCCCTTGACTCCAGTAATTGTCCCAATGGTCCCTGGGGAAAACATGCTCTGGATATAATGTGGCCTTTTGATAACCAACCCGCAAAATAAAGATTTGTTGTAGTGATGGTGGATTTCTGTCCCAGGTGGCCAGAAATTTCATTTGCTGACAGCATTGTTACAAACAAGGTGATGCAATTCATGGCTGCAGTTTTTTTGAGGGAAGGTCTTCCTAAAGAACTAGTGACTGACAATGGGACACAGCTTACTTCATTTGAAATGGAGCAATATTTGCATAACCATGGGATAAACACAAGATGTTTATGCCATGGATAAACATGGGATATGCATAGGATAGTACACTTTTCTTGTACCATCCTCTAGGGGATGGCTAGGTGGAAAGAATGAACGGACAAGTGAAAGAAAGTTTACAACTGGGTACTACAAAACAAAAACCCTGGAAAGAAACAACCAGTGAAACTCTGAGGCACTTCACACAAGTAGTGTGAAGTGCCGGGAGGAGGTTTGCAGGAAGAGCAGTTTTGACCCACTCTCCCCACAGACGATCATGTACCCATTGCTGTGTGGGTGGATCACCCGCTCAGACGAGCAGAGGCTGGACTCTGGTGCTGCTGCACCTCACATCTCACCCGGCAGCTCTGGGGGTTGGGTGAAGAAAAGCATCACCACATGATTCCCCCCCCAGCACCCGAGTAATGAACTGAGTGAGTACATGGGGCATTCCTGGCATCCCCCCTCCCCCCGAGTGTGTCCACTGTGGCTGCAAGCAGCCACGGCAGACTCACAACCAAAAAATGGGTTGTCCGTTCATTCTTTCCACCTAGCCATCCCCTAGAGGATGGTTCAAGAAAAGTGTACCATCCTGTGTGTATCCCATGTTTATCCATGATATAAACATCTTGTGTTTATCCCATGGTTATGCAAATATTGCTCCATTTCAAATGAAGTAAAAATGGAGCGAATGCTCCATTAATCTCATTTAAAGGGGTGGCTCCATAAGCGAGTTTGCCGCCAAGCTGCCACTGGGGGCCGTGTAGCTTCCAGCAGTTCTCAGGACTAGCAGAAACCAGTCTGGGCTCTCTTAGCCCAGTTCCTGCTGGTCATGAGGATAGCTTCTCTATTTGCTTATTGGACCACTCATTCTACTACAGGGAAATCACCTTTAGAACTACTGAAAGGATGTAACGCTACCACCAAACTTTAGGAATGTGCAAACAGATTTGAATTCAAACCAGTTCGAATAAGGTTCAAACTCAGTCCAAGCAGAGCATGAAATAAAACAAAAATAAGGAAGCCAAAACAGAAATAAGGAATAATAGCAAGGTTTACATAATTTAAATCGGCCTCCCCCCAAGTAACTGAGTAAAATTACAGCCAATGAAAGCATTAACACCAGGAAATAAAATGGAAATAAGGAATAATAGCAATGACGCGGATTAACACATTGTAAAACAGTCAACTAATTAAAAGGCAGAGCCAGATATTATTAAAGCTAGCAAATGCTATTAAAACTCCAAATAAATGGGGTGGACTTCACCTAGCACCAGAAAAAGCAATGGCCCAGGTGAATATGTCTAAGTTGGGAATTCTGTCATTTGAGTGCTACCACAAAAAGAGGCTGTTCACACTGTGCAATGGCAGTCCACGTTCAAACCAGAGCCAGGTTTGGTTCGAACCAGTTCGAACCAGTTCGAAGGCTCAAGCCTACATTTTAGGTGCTAGAGGCCATTTTGTGACACTGTGTCACTTGCTGTGATTTGCTGGGATCCTGCTTCCCTGATTCGCCAGATGTGTCTGGCTCTCTGGTCGGCTCTGCAGTGCTCCCTGTTGGTCCTGGGGAACTGCAACTCTGTGAGAGTTCACAACAAATTAAGCCGCACAGTGTTCTACTGTTATGAATTGAGTAGCAATTCCTATTCATTACACTGAAACAGCCTTGTGTGTATGAAGGAAGCAGCTATAAAACACACCCATTCTGCCTCGGGTGGGAAGCGGGGGACCCGGGTGGCCTGGGGGAAGACTCTAGCAGCAGGGGTATAGGCTGCTGCAAATGGTCAAGCTCCGCCCCTCCCCTGCCCAGCTAATGCCCCCTTTCCACAAGAGGGGGTAAGGCAATAATGGCACCCTCAGCATGAGAATGGGGAGTGGCTGCATTCCTTTTTGTTTTAACTAAGTTTCCTGGGACATACCTATTCTCTACCTATGCCAAATAGCAGATTTTTTTTCCTCTTTGTGGATTACTATGCATATTCTCATTTTTTAAAAAATAAAATCCCTATATATTATGAACCAGGTTTTTATAGATTATAGTTTTCTAGCCCCTTCAGAACCACAGCAGCCTTTTTCTCAGAAGTTGAAACCCACAGAATAAGCACCTAATCCTTGAATAGCCTTATGGGAGCCATTACAATTTATCATATCAGTGCTGGTAAGAGAATTTTTGGTTCACAGATCACTAGCTTGGTAGTAAATGCATCTTAAACTCCTATCTACTTTACCTTAATGGTTTTCTAATTAAAACAAATGGCTAAACAGATTTCTTTCAAATTAAAATCTAGCACTGAAATAGTCCCCAGTGCAGAGTTGCCAACCCTAAATTGTTCAAGAATGATCAAGTCAGACAACTCTAATCATGAGACTGGCTTACAGATGATGAGATTTTAAAAATAATTAATGCTTTCTTCTTTAAAATTGTGTTCTAACTCCTGAGAGTTTAGGGTATGTGGAAATCATGTCTCAAGGTTTTCCCCTAGTTTAGAAACTGCAATTCGTATTGTGCCTGCTCTTAGACAGTTTGTGAAGCCAAATTCCAGAAGTAGACATTGATGTTTCTGTTGCCATTATCTTGCTTGCTATTGTCCAAAATATCTGATGCATTTCCATGGCATGCAGAAAGCAGGATTTCTTGGCAAACTAGATGGAGTGTATAGACTGAGCCAGTGTGACAATAAAATTGGTAATAGAGTGTACCATTCCATAAGATCTACAGGAATCATTTTTTGAAAATCATATACATTATGTACCACAATTTCAGCATGTTTCCTGATGCATTCTTATCTACTAAGCATGGCCAAAAGTGTCATAAGTCATGACTGAAATGGTCTTCCAACAGAAACCATTATTAGGGTCTGAGATGATGAAAAATGCAATCCCATACACAAAAAGACCAGGTGGTTGTTCACATGACTAGTCCTACCTAGGCAGGACAGGGCTAGCCCAGGTGGGACTAGTCATGTGAAGCACCAGGATCCCTTTCGATTCTGCCGTTCCTCCTTGCATAACCCTCTCTTCAACCCAGGCTAAAAGTGAGGTAGAAGGACAAGTGTGTGCCTCCTCCTACCTCACTGCCTAATTGTGTGGGCTGTCATACTGCCAGCAGCTGCTCCTGGGATGCCAGCAGCCATCTTGGCCATAGAGGCCAGGGGAAGGAGCAGCCTGGCAACAGGTAGTTTTCCCAATGCACCACACTTTCCCCCACCTGCTGCCCACCGCACCACTCATGGCCTTGCGTGTCTGGGCACATGGGCAGTGGAGCCCCTTTCAGGCTCTGGTTGTCTGGGGGAAGGCAGGTAGGCTCCTGCCTTCTCCCAAGCTCCACCCCTGTTTGGTCATGTGAATGACCTTTATATGTCGTAAGGGATCATAGCCCCACTGACAGGCCATTGGCTTAGATACTCTGATGTCACAGGTGACCTGAAACATTTTATCGTAGCGAGCTGCATGCTAAAGGAGAACTGAAAGACCATATAATTTAAAACCCAAAATCCTTAAATTGATTCACAAAAACATGCTTAGACATTGGTGATGACATTTTGAAAAAAAAAATATCTATTTTTAGGATGCACATGCCTCCTTCTCCCAAATGACTTGGGACTGCTTACAAGAACAAGAAAATGAAACAATAAAACAGTAAAACAATGGCTGACATCCAGACTAAGTTACTCAACAGAACTACTCAGGAATTACTCTACAGGAATACTTCATTTAAATTGGCCCTCCCGCAAGTAATTGAGTCAGATTCCAGCCAATGAAAGCATTAACACCAGGAAATAAAAACAGAAATAAGGAATAATAGCAATGACACTGATTAAAACATTGTAAAACAGTCAACCAATTAAAAGACAGAGCCAGATATTATTAAAGGTAGCAAATGCTATTAAAACTCCAAATGAATGGGATGGACTTTACCTAGCACCCAAATAAGCAATGGCCCAGGTGAATATGTCCAAGTTGGGAATTCTGTCATTTGAGTGCTACCACAAAAAGAGGCTGTTCACATGAGCACCCAAATCCAGGCTTGAGCAGCCCTGCCTGGGTTCGGCTGCCCATATGAAGTGCCGGGATCAGGGCCAGTCCCGGCGCTGCCAGCCCCATGAGCCCAAGTTTTTAACCCAGGCTTTAACCTGGGTTAAAGGGTGCAAGTGTGCCCTTTAACGGGTGCAAGTGTGCCCTGCAAGTGTGCCCTGGAGTAAACTCTAGGTATGGGTTTGTGTGTGTGCTCTGGCTGCACACAACCCAACCACACACAGTCAGGCACCAAAGTGGCCAACTCACAGGGGAATCCTGCAAAGCACCATGCTGCTTGCACATGCATTTTGGGATTCCTGGAGATCAGGACTTATTTTCCAGGCCTCCAGTGCAGCATGGATTGGAGCAGCTCCGAGCAGCATGGATCGTGTGGACGCACGGCAGCACACCAAAGAGGAGTTCATTGATCATCTGGGAGGAAGGTAGGTTCCTCCTTGCCTCCCGCCCACCCTTCCCATCCCTCTTATGGCCATGTGTACGACCGTAAGGAGTCTTATCTCCCGTCACCATCAGCCTAACCACCAAATATCTCATGGGTGTAAATTTGATTGACGAATACTGGGGCTTTTTAGCTAAGGTAGTCAGATACTTATGGCATGTGATGTATTTTAAACCTAAAGAGATTGGTTAATCCAGGTTCTAGGTTTATAATGTGTATCTTTTTATTTAAAAAATGCAATGTAATAAGGGAACATCCCTGATTTTGCTTGATTTCTATTATATTTTTCTTTGTCATCTCTATGTGCAGGAGAATATTGCAGTGTTGCTGCATAAATTATGCAAAGCAATTCCAACTTGCTAGTGAGCAAGAGGTCTGAAGACTTGAGGTGTGATTGAAGAATAATGATGTACTTTTGTCAGTGAGTTAGCCCGGTTTTGACAGACTGCCTAGCTGATTGAAGGACTTGACCTAATGATCTCATTCTTTTGTTTCCCACTCTGGCTCTGTTTTCAGTCCATTCTAGAGCTATGTCCTCCATTTGCTTAATCGTAGGGAAATCTGTCTTCAGTGCCATTGATGCAAATATCTTTTCTTCTGCCTGACAAGATTGGGTGATTTTGGAATATACCACTAATGTCAGCAGTTGATACCAAGCTAGCAATGAGTAGTATAAGTCTGTGGCATGAGGATGGAACATCAGGATTCTGAAAAATGATCAGTGATTTAGATTTAAGCTTATTGGTGGTGTACTGAACAGATGAAATAATACCAAAAAATCTAACCCTGATCTTGAGAAGCATGGAACCCATATCTGTCATGCAATACTGATGTGTAAAATACCACTTTTGTGAATTCTTACAAGTGGGGTGACATTATATTTCCAGAATACAGGATTATTTCTTTGCCTGGAAACTTCCTTTAGCATAAAAGCACACACAGCAACCTTCTTAAGATGCAGCTAGGTGTATCTATTGCAACTACCTTTGTTAACCGGGCAAAGAAACACTTTTTAAAATGGCTGCTCTCTTATATTTAGTAAGGGGAAAGTAACTATCCATATCTCTATTCAGTGCTGCATAGCATCTGTCCAGTGGCTGTTGCTACCGTTTCCTTTCCTTTCCTTTCCTTTCCTTTCTTTCTTTCTCTTTCTTTCTTTCTTTTGATTTTTTAAAGTCCTTTTGAAACAGAAAACTATTTCCTCATACGTTTTGCTACATAAATGGCTTTGAGATTGTTTTTAAAAGCAGTATATAAATATTGTTCAGAATAAGCAGTCATTTATAAGCATACATATTTTCAGAAATAAGTAGGGATGTGCACGGAACCACAGAGACATGGTCCGGCACTGGGGGGAGTGTGTCTTTAAGGGGGGGGCAGTAGTACTTCCCCCCCCCGCCGCTCTTCCCCCTCCGGCACTAGACTTTCCAAAAACGTTCTTGGGGCGGCAGAGTTCCTCCCTGCCGCCCCTGCCCCCGTTGTTGTCTGCAAAGGGTTAAAGTAGAAAAAGCTGGTGGCGCGCGTGTGCCCTTCGCGGTGTGTGCGCTTGTCTATGCCGCTGGCACACGCGCGCCGCATACGTGACATATGCGCCGAACCGCCAGGCTGCCTGAATTCCAGACCGGTCCAGAGGCCTTTTCTATGGCCCTGGACTGGTCCGTGCACACTACTAGAAATAAGTCCAGACATTTCACATGTGAAAGGAAGGAGGGACAATTTTCATTCATCTCTTCTTATCTCTTTCACCTTAAGTGGTGCATTAGGGAAATGATTGACTAACAAGCAGAAGGTTGCTGTTTCGAATCCCTGCTGGTACTATATTGGGCAGCAGCGATATAGGAAGATGCTGAAAGGCATAATCACATACTGAGCGGGAGGAGGCAATGGCACAACCTCCTGTATTCTACCAAAGACAGTCACAAGGCTCTGTGGGCGCCAGGAGTCAAAACTGACTTGATGGCATACTTTACTTTACTTTACTTCTTATCTCTGTCTCAATATGCCGCCCAAAAATATGTCCCAAAGGGTCCTACAACCCTCAGAAATATATTTTCAAGAGGCAAAGTGAGTTGCAAATGGAAGGGGAGATTGGCAAAAATTGCCCCTTCCTTCTTGTGAAAACAAAATGTTTTACAGCACACGTGATCTTAATCTGGATGTCAGCTATTCACATCATCTGTTCACCACAAACATGGGATGGGAAATGGATGATATTCTCTGATTTCAGGTATTTACATATTCTCTCTCTCTCTCTCTCCTTTCTTTTGTTAAAGAAACCCTTCTAATCACTCTTCCACCTGAAACCCCTCCCCCGAGCATGCAATATGCTCATGACATATTGAGCAATAGTAAAAACACAAGAACAATATTAAGAACACATTATTGATAGCATTTTAAAAAACAATAAGATAATCCAGGAAGGTGCACTCAGATAGACTTGCTTTTAATGGTCTCCTGAACGGAAGGACATGCTGAAGTGGGGAGCATACCTCTTGTGGCAACAAATTCAAAAGTGTGGGTGTTGCTACCGAGAAAACCCAGACATTATTCCCAACTCTCTCTGGGTAGAAGAATCTCCAGATAGCTGCAATATGCAGGCAGGCGAGGGAGGTGATTCCCTCAGGCATCCTGGTCCCAAGCCAGCATATGTGTAGTAAGAGAAGACATGCAAACCCAAGCCTTGATCCTACATTCTGTTAGGTATAAAACCTACATGTTGGGCAGGATCTAGACCAGGGGTTTCTAACCTGTGTTACTTTAGATGTTGCTGAACTATAATGCCCATCATCCACAACTACAATTTAATGTGGCTGGGAATGATGGGAGTTGTCATTCAGCAACATCTGGAGTACCACAGGTTGGAACCCCTGATGGAGACTCAGTCACACCTATATCCCATTGGAATTAGGTAGTCATGACTGACTTGTCATTTCTTTTCAATTTTTTGCATGCCCCAACCCCACCAGCTGGCTAAGATTCAGGCTGAGCCCTTCAGAGACCCAGATCCAGATCCTTTTTGTAACAGACTCTGGTCCTACAAAGACACATAGGCCACATTTGCATATAATGTGAAACCACAGTTGAATGGGCCGGCGGTTTTGCAGACGTTACATCCAAATGCAGGCAAATGGGGTTTGGCGCAACAACAAAACCAAGGCTTCAGATTTGGAACTCCAGTCTGAACCCTCGGGTTGTAGTGAGTTTTGACACCACAACCCGAATTTGGGCGCAGCCTGCAGTATGTCCGAATGTGGAACTGGAGGCTCCATCCCCTGGAACCAGAGTTGAGGGAGGACGCTCCTCCATCAACTCCAGCGTGATTGGCTGTGTGGGTTGTCCTTCAGTCAAGAAGGAAGCCTGCATAGCCAATTACCCCTTCTCTCTCTCCATTATGTCTGAATTCAGATGGGTGTGTGTGGAAACGTGGTTCCATTGGACCCACAGTTCCACATTACATGCTTATTCGGCCAGAATTTTACATGCCCCTAACTGAATTCAAGGCAGCATCAGAGAGCACAATTTCTTGAGTAAATAAATAGCAAATAGCAAAACAACAACTCCACTCACACTTCCGACTTCTGTAGATATAATAGACAAGCATATCCCCAAGACTCTTCATTCTCAGTTATTAAACATATTAGGTGGATCACAAAGGGAAGTCAACAGAGACTTGGTGAGGAATCTTCTGGCAGGTGACTGGGTATTAATTGCTAAACACTGGGAAAATTAAGAGGGATAAATTTTGTTGAAAAATCTGCCTTTTGATGCTAATGATGAAATTAACAGCCGTCGTGAGAGTGCAGGCAGGTCAGGGCAATGCACTCTCTTTATTCAAATTACAAGGGAAGAAGTACTCAGTCTTTGAATAGCAAATACGCTTAAGGCACGGGGTTTCAACTTTTTTTTTAAACAAGTCTACCCCTTCTGTTTCAAAGCTTCAGCTAAAGTACCCCATATATATAAAGTCTACAAACAGTTGTATTCTCTTTCTTGTAAGCCAAGTAAATTTTGTCAAAGCAAGTGAATTTGCCCTGGAATCAGGCAGGAAAAATCCTCACTCCTGACTTTGTGTTTTGCCTTTCTTCCTTCTCCTGAGCTCTATAGAGATAGAGATTGGGCTCTATAGCCCACCCTTGGCCTGGCACAGCCCTGACCCTCTCTTCTCCTCTCCTTGTGACTGGCTGGTTGGGTGCTCAGGCTCAGCCAACCCCTCCCTCAGCCTGACAGGCTCAGCAGCAAAAGGAATGTGGGCTGATGCTTAGTGGAGGAGGGATGCTGCCTGACACTCCTCCCCCTCACAGAAGATATTTCTCAACTGACGAGATTAATCCTCGGATCAGGAGCCAATGGTGCAGTGTGCCAGTGAGTCAGGAGAGCTCCCTATGAGGCTTCAAAGTACTCACGGGTGTTCAAGTAGCCCTGGTTGAAAATTGCTGCCCTAAGGAATCCATACATTTTGTTATTTTCTGAATAGTCACTTGTCAGACTGTTTTTTATGCTCCCTTGTCTAACAGTTTGCATGTAGAAAAATGTGCACGTATATTCCTGATATGTTAGATAACATTTCAGAAGAGAGTTTATATTATCACCTATTACTGCGGATGTTAATTATCATTGCACTTAACTCAGGCATTTAATTTCATATAAGACTAGTCTGCCACTGTGTGTAGCTCTCGCATGCCATAACCATTTGGTCCCATCCTTAACAAATGGGCCCACCTGTTCAGGCTCTAATAGGAAATCATTGACTGGCATCAACCAACATGCTCTAAAGCTTTGCTGGTACTACAGGGGAGGAGTGATTTTTCATCTACCTCCTGAAGCCTATTGTGCCTCCTAAAATATGTCCCTGAGGGCTATACAGCCTTTAGGGGCATATTTTTTTGAGGAACAGTGCTTTACATTCTGTGCAGCAAGCTGCCCATCAAAGAGGGAGGCACACTTGCTGCTTCCAGACCAGTCAACAGACTATCTGTGCTGCTTGCGTAGCCAGGGATTGCTCTGTGCCTACCAAACTACATGTCAGGGCTGTTATTACCTACTCCCATCATTCCCAATCGGGGTAGATTACAACTGCAATGACGTATAGCTCAATAGGCATGGAACAACTGCCGCTTCCACAAGCAGTGCAGATTAGTGTTGGTTGGCATGGAAGCAGCAAGCATGCCTCCTTTTTTATTGGTGGTTCATTGTGCAGAATGTAAGAGAGTGGGATTTAGAGAGAAGGGGAGAGCGGTGAAAATTTGCCCTCTCACCCATAGCACCGGTTCAATATTAATAGCACCAATACTGCATTAGTCCACTGTTCCTAGCCCAGAAGTGGGCAAACCTGGCCCTCCAGCTGTTGTTGAACTACAAATCCCACAATCCTCAGCCACAATAAATTGGCTGTCCTAGACTCCTTTCTTAGCCCAGTACTTTATCTACTACTACTGTGGTTGTGAATTATCACTGTATTTACCTGGTTCATTGTGTGTGTGTGTGTGTGTGTGTAGATACATCTACCAGCTGAGGATAACTCCTCATGCATCTAATGAAATGGACTGTAGTCCACAAAAGCGTATGCTAAAATAAATCTGTTAGTCTTTAAGAAACTCACAGATTCTTTGTTGATAGATAGATAGATAGATAGATAGATAGATAGATAGATAGATAATTTTTATATCTATCATATATCTATCGTATATCTTAATGCCACTTTTGTCTTTATCTATCTATCTATCATATTTATATCCCACTTAATATGTGTATCTCTAGGTGGTGAAACTATTGCCGCATTCGGACATAACGTGAAAGTGCAGTTAAATGGGGCAAAGGTTTAAATTTGTGAAAGTCTGAATGTGTACAACCATGGTTTTGTGGCAAAAACAACCTGAGGTTTGCATTGCCAAACTCCAGTTTGAGCCTTCAGTTTGTAATGAGTTTCTCTGCCATAACCTGAGGTTTTTCAGCAGCAGCATTATGTCTGAACGTGGACGCTGCCATAACCACAGATTCATGAAGTTTCTGGGACTGTAATCATAGAGAGGGTGGGGCAGACTGTCCTGGGATAGTGCCTGCTCCATGCCTGCAACTGCCTCTCCAAACACTTACGCTGCCCCCTGTCTCTGATCCCACAAAGCAGATGCCCAGCAACAGGACATCCCAAGCTTGTCCCATCCCAAGCTTGTCAGCCTGTCAAACAGCAAAGTCACACAGGGGCATACCCTCTTCCTATTCATTCCCCCTCCTGGCAATCAGAAGAGAAAGGGGACGGGATGGCAAGGCAGGTATTATGTGCTTTGCTCCCCCAAAAATGAAACAATTATGATGTATGTTCACAAGAACATGCACTCAAGGTGGCAACACAAGCAAGGCAACCCCATTAGAGTGCTGGGATAGCAACATATAGCAGGGTGGCGATACCTGGAGTCAGGTTTAAATGGCAGCCACAACCAGGAATTCTAGAATGGCTCTTCTCTATATTTTGCACAATGATGTTGGGGGAAAAGGGGTGTCCCTGCCTCTTTCCCTTTGGGGAATGTGTGTAGTCCCTAGGCTTACTCATGAGAAGGTCTGGGCAGCAGGAGGATCACCATTGCCCCCAGTGAAAGGAGTGCATGATGCTGTGAAGTTGATGGATGCTGTTCCTGAGCGGACCACTTACTCATGAGAGTGTAAGGCCTTAGAGATATCCCTTCACAACTCATAAGAAGAACCATCTGTAGGGACAGGGGTGTTGGGCAGAATCGCTAATAATGTGCAGTGACATGCCTCCTCCCATGGACCACAGGACATGGAGATACACATGAAGGCTGGACGGCAGATGCTGCCAGCCTGGTTGCTCTGTACAAGCAAGCCACGGGGACTGGTAAGAGCAAGCCAAGAGCAATCTCTGTCTTGGCAACTGCCACGAAGAAGATGTCAAAGTGTGCTGTCTCCCAGCCCATCTGCCCATCTGAACATGTCCATCTTTATTTTTGCCTGGAATGGCACCCCACTCTCCTGGGGTTGCTGGAAATCAGATCTCCCCTCTGCAGTGATTCCCCATGGCAGCAGATCTCCATGTGATGCAATGCTGGTCCAAACCTGGGAAATTTGAACTAGAGTAAAGATCTGTCCCTGGTCCCAGTGTTTCTCCAGTCTGCCCACCCAGCTGTTCCCAGACACATGGAGCATCAAAATCTCCTTTGGGTGCATGAAAGGCTTCCCTAGAGAGGAGGGGGTCGCTGTGCAAATGTTCTATTATTAACCAGAGAAAACAGGGGGCCCACACAAGTGGGCATCCCCACTTTTTTGGTTAGCTCAACCCATGCGCTCATAGTCCAATGGAAGACCAAAGGTTGGTGAGCCTAAGGTCCTCCCCAGTAGACTAGCCCTCTCATGAAAGTGCTAGTTCACGGGGGCAAGAGTGTGGTTTGGTCTCCATGGAATGCTTTGGTGGGGTGTGCCATCCTTGGTCACAGTGGGCCAGACCCCAGAATTCTTTGCCCTCCCTCATATACATATCCCCTCCTAAGTCATCATTTTCCCATCCCTTCCCAGAAAACAGAAAAATAGTGCCACCCAACATCCCCCCCACCCCCAGCCAGAAAGTGTGCTTTTGTGAGACGGTTTTGTTTCAGGGCTCTTACAAAGGCAGTGCCACTATTGCTGTCAGAAGGGCTTACATGGCACAGCATGGCAATTAAAGGGATTTAAATGCCCTTTTCCTGCCAAAAGCAGGCAGACCATTCTGAATAGGCACGATCGTGGTCAGCACTCCTCCTTGAAGATCATGGCAAATGGCTGTTGCCCTGGAGACATGCTGACACCTTGCCCACAGTCTGGTGATGCAAACGCTATGGTGCTTGCCGGGATGTGGCCTCAGTGGACCTGGAAGAGGGAGGGACTCCCGTGCCCTGAAAGCGGAGGTTGCCAGACTGAGGTTGGACAAATGTCCGTGATGCAATTCACAGAAAAATTACCTGCGGGTTCAGCAACCTCTAGTTTTGTGTTATGTGTGAATGTGGCCTATAAAAACTATTTTCATAGTTTAAAACAAGCCTTGCAGGGCCTGGCTCCTGTCTACCTACAGACCCGCCTCTCCCATCCAGTTACATCCCATCTGGTTAGATAATCTCTGATGGCCCTTCTCTCGGTCCCTGATTTCTGAGATGTTCGGGGCTCTAGGACCCATGAAAGGGCCTTTTCGGTTGCTGCCCCGCTCCTTTGGAACTCTCTCCCCTGACAGATCCAGCTAGTCCCTTTCTTACCGATCTTCAAATCGCTATTGAAGACTTTTCTTTTTTGCCAGGCTTTTGCCCTTTAGTTTATTTTTCTGTTCTTTGGTAGTTACTTTAGTTTTTAATTTAGAATGTAATTTTTAATGTTGCCTGTTTGCATGTTGTGCACCACCCGGAGTCTTCAGAGTGGGCGGTATATTAAATGTCATAGATAGATAGATAGATAGATAGATAGATAGATAGATAGATAGATAGATAGATCATTGTGCAGTTATCACTCCCATAATTTTAATGCCACCCCCACCCAGTGCTCAATATAGTATGATGATATCTCATAAAACTAAGACTAGAAATGTAAGCAAATAAGCCCCCCCCCCGCAAAAAAAATCACAGATGATTTATTGCTTCAAAGGCTTTAATCAAACTTTCCCCACAGCAACTGAATTTTTAAAACCAATTTACTTCTTACCACTTATTCTATAATGTAATGAATCTGCTAATGTTATCAGCATAGGAGGAATTTGAAGACAAATTTAGATGTTCTGTTGGACAAAGGACCCATCACAAGCTAAGATGTCCTTTAATGGAGCTAAAATGAGATGACATCAGTAAAAAAAAAACCACCACATAAGGAATCTTGCTAAAATCTAATATGATCACATAAAAGTTACTTTTAAGTGGTGTTCATGTGTGCATCAGTAAAATGGAGAAAAGGATGCAAATGAGCTGGGAAAACACATACGAACTGTGATAGCTCCAGTTTGGGAAATAATCTTAGAAATTCTTCTACCAATGGTTTCAACTATGTGACAGACCAGCCTTCCAAATCACATGGAGAGAAGCATGTAAGTGCATGTCTTTCCTTCATACTCAGTTTGTGTTCCATCACTGTATAATCACATGATAGGCTGGGTGTGTGTGTGTGTGCGCGCGTAATATTCACTTTAAGCAGCAGTAGATGAAAATATGGAGGTCAGTGAAGGATGAACAGTAATGAATAATCTTCTTGTACCAAGAACAATTTTGGTATATGTAAAACACAAAATAGGCTCTACATTCACTCAGTGCCCAGTTATGACATGTGTTTGTGTGGTGGGGGAGCATCGTGCACTAGGAATAGAGTAGCCAGAATTGTAGCTAGAACTCTGGAGGTTCTGTAGCCTACTGGAGAGACAATCAATGCCAAATAGTCAAAAACCTAAGTACAGGTAGCCTGGTATGTTTGAAATGAGGTAAATGTATTAAATATTAATACATTTCATGTGATAAAATGTTAAAAATGAGCGTCTATGCTTGTTATCCCAATGCCTTTGAACTCACTGGTCAGGACATTGGAAGCTGTGAACAGGTTTGCTTCTTACTGAGCAATTCATTAGAATTTTGTCTGCACACTTTCCACAAGTAAAAGAGGGCAGAGATTTGTTCTTGTAAACCATGAAAACTGAAAATTCAGGGAAGGGACCAGCTGCCTCTATGGCTCAATTTTTTTAAAGAAAATGTTCTATTCCCTGCTTCTTTCAAAATATCCCTGTTCCAAGGGAAATTTCATTCTGCAAACACGGGAGAGTGGAGTCTAAGGAATGCTAGTTTGATTTTTCTGTGTTTCACATTGATGAATTCCTATGGAATTCGGTAGAGAGACCGACGCAGTATATAGGTATACAGAAGAATCTCAATTGTTCAGACTTTAGATATAAACAAAGATCAAATGGAATAATTGTGCCTTAAGCTCCTGGGAGAAAGAATGAAATACAATGAGACAGATGGGCAAATACATACACAGATAAATGCAAACTGCAACTCTATACAAATAAAACAAATGTGTTAGTCTTCTAATGGCCAATTTTGTTTCAGAAAGCATTTCCAGAAATTATTATGTATTTGTTCCATATGCATTTTCATGCAGAAATTATTATGCATATGTAGATATATTTAATGGAGAAAATCAATGAAGCCTGGGCCATACCCTTGTGTAGGCATGTGCATTTGAGATCCTACGCCATGGTTAACATATGAACCATATGGCAATGTGATTCCTCCTCCTAAATCCACTCATTAAATTTCCATTCCGATACTGACTGAAGCTGCTTTCCCATAGATCACATTTGCACATAACATGAAACTGGAGTTGAAGGGGCCTCTTGTTAAAAACTGTGTACATCCAAGTACGTGCAACCGCCTGTACCTCTGGTTCTGCATTGCCAGCATTACATCTGAATGTGGCACTGCAGTCTCGCTCTTCAGCAACCAAAGTTGAGGGAGGAAACTCCTCTTTCATTCTGGCTGCTGTTGGGTATCAGGGCTGTCCTTCAGTCAAGAAGAAAGCCCATGCAACCAGTTTCCCCTCCTCTCTGCAGTTTCACTGACTGCAGAGAGGGAACTCTCCATTACGTCTGAATTCAGATGGGAGAGTGGGGGAGGGGGAGCAGAACCACAGGTACATTGGACCCATGTTCCATGTTACGTGTGAATGCAGCCACTGTGACCATATTCTAGCATGCAATTAAATATACTAATCTGTTGATTTCAAGAAGGGTTTAAGTATACCTAACGATGAACTTGATTAAGGCTACAATCTGTAGGTTTAAGCTGACAGGGATAGGATATTAACGCTCTGCCCTGCCAGACCAGTCACCTCGTTGCTTCCAGTGACCACAGTTGATTCATCTCCATTCAGGACAATATTCTTTTTTATTGCCTTAACTTGAGTAAAACTCTATTGTAGGGATGTGCTGTATTCTCCTCTATCCCTACAGACTTTCATTTGTAACCATCTACCTAGAAAGATGATGCAGCTGATAAAGGATATGTGCGTAAATACTATGTTCAGGCTCATTTTAATTTTTAACTCACACTGGGACAGGTAGCTGGGTGGAATAAGAGAGGGTGCTTACACTTTTTATCTTCCTGTTCCTTTTCAGCTCAGAATCACCCCAAGGTGCTTCCACAGCCATAGGGGGAAAGATACATATGTATATATAGGAAGCTGCCTTATACTAAGCCAAGCCATTGGTTCATCAAGATCAGTATTGTTTACTCTGATTGGCAGTGCCTCTCCTGGGCTTCAGAAATTAGTCTTTACCAGAAATTAATCTTTACCTACCTGGAGATGCCAGGGGTTGAACCTAGGACTTTCTGCATGTAAAGCAGATGCTCCACCATGGGGCTTTGCCCCCATCCCCTATGCAAGATTTCCATCCCTTCCCTATGTCTCTTCCACCAAAGGTGGATGAAAAAACACCTTCGAGATGAACACTGTGAGATGAAAAATGGCAGGATGCATAAATCTTATTCCTCTTATTTCCTCTACAACTGTGTCCCCCTGTAGCGAATTATAGCCTTTGTCTCAGAGCAAGCTCACGTGAGGGAGAGAAATGCTGACTCAACCCCATGGCTTTCTGGCAAAGGCTATTCCTAAAACTTTCTTGTATTTCTGGTAGTTTCAAAAACATCTGCCACCACCACCCTTTATCACAGAGCTTGACCCTCCCTGAGCTTGGGGTGGAAATCCTAGGGGAAAACTTTTTTTTGCTGTTTGAAAAGTACCCCCAAAAAAGGCATGTTTTGCACCAGAGAAAAAATCCCCCCTTTCCTGAGTTAAAAATCCACTCAAATGAGGCTTGTAGAGAAAAGAACAAAAAGAAAAACAAGTTTATTCAAATGCTACAGACTGCTTCCATCTGTGGCTTTCTCAGCTTTTAGTTACAAGAAAAAATACTCAATGGTTACAAGAATACTTCAAAAGGCACCCAGTTGCAAGGAACAGGGATGTAGGAAGATACAAAAGCACCTTTAAAAAGCTTACAGAGAGGCGGGTCTCATGATCAAAGAGGCCCGCCTTGAGAAGATTAGCAGGGAGAGCGGGCTTAGCTCACTCTCCCTGCACACGAGCAGTCAGTCTGCTCCAGGCGACAACAGCACATGACACATGACACATGGAGCACATGACAGCCGGCTCCGTCACGGAGCCGATGGGGGTTGGGGAGTTTAGGGGCCGCGCGAGTGCGCAGGGCATGCTGGAGAGACCCCCCAAGCTGGGAGGCTGCTTTTGAGCCTCCCAGTTGGGGGGTCCACTAATGAGTTGCTGTGGCATGGAGCCACGCCACAGTGACACATGATTGAAACAACTGGGTTTGTGGAGTGGTCGCTCTGCAAACCTGGTTTTAGCACCAGGTGACCCGCTTAGGAACCACTGGGCTCGCAGCCAAGCCTGGTGGTTCTCACAATGGGAGAAAATTGGACTAGCCTCTGCTAGCCCAAATTTCTCCCATCGTGTGAATAGCCTCAGAATCTTTTACAATGTCCTGGATGGATGAGCAAAGGCTAATGTTTCTTAGTTTAGTTATGTTACAGGTAAACAATCCTAGAACTGTTTCAGAGGTCTACAAAGCACACACAAAAGAAACAGAAAAGTCTAATGTGATATCTGACTAAACAAACTTTCCCTAGACTAAACTTCCTGAAGCCAAAAGCCCCGGCTTCATTGGCTTGAACTCACCCAAACTCAGGGAGAGGATTCAAGTTTCCCGCCCTCCTGGCTTCCCAGGACTTGCAGAGAGATTTTCCTGCAGCCAGACCTCATGGCCACATCTCCTCTGCACTCCCAGCCAGCTTGATTGGCTGATCCCCGGAGTTCACCAGCTGGTCAGTCAGGACAGGATTTACTTCCAGTTAACTCTTCAGGGGAAGGCTAGCTAGTTTACACCCCCAGACTCCTTTGGGTTAAAAAATGCAAACAATCACAGACCTCTACTTAATATGTAATTTGAGCCTTAGGCTGGGTTCCCACAATCATCAGAATCTTGATTTTAAAAGTTAATTAGGATTAGTGAACTCGGTGGAGCAGCCTGTGGGAACCTAGTGGAGCTCACTGTGGAATTGAATCCTGGTTATCTGCCCTGGTTAAATGCTGGTTAACTGGAATTGTTTGACCAGGATTGCCCTGAAATTCTGCATTCACACAATCAGTTCCACTGGGCTAACCAATCATGATTAACTATTTAACCAAGATCTTTATGATTGTGTAAACCCAGTCCTAGTCACCTATTTGCTCTCATGCAAGCTTTTAGATACTTCTTTATTTTGGTTATCTGCCTGAAGTTTCAGTTCTGCCAGTTAATTGGATCTTTCCAGAAATAGTGCTGAAGCACGGGAAATAAAGACTCTTCTGATTGACATTTCCAAATGAACCAACAATTTCAAGCTTGTTTTGACTTAAACGACAGTTCATTCCATCCTTTCAGTAATAAAATAAAAGTGAAATGACATCTGGTACTGATATGACAATCCAAAGCAACAATTTTCACATTGTTGTATCTCAAAATAGTCTATAAATCCTTAGTATGAACAATAGGAAAGTGCTAAATTAACATGAAGAAGATGAGTGGTGTCATTTAACAGCAAAATTGTGATGAACTTCAAAGTCAGATGTGGAGATAATAACAATACTAAAAGACAAATTACAGTAGAACCATATTAATCCCAATGATATCTGGACATCCACAATATTGTGGTAATCAGAGGTTTGGAGGAATGGGAATGCTGTGGGATGAAGTAAATTTCAATAATTTTTTTTTAATACAGGGGATTTAAATCTACTCCTATACAAAAGGAAACCCAAAATAGCATGTGATAAAATCCCAGATGATCCTTTTAAAGCACAGTTTCATTTCCCCTGCACAGCTGGTGAATGGGCATGACACAATGCAGAAAGTGCAAGTACCCATGTAGGAAATGGCAAAGTACCATGGATGCACACCATGATATGTGTAATTAGTTCTCATGGGTATTTGGTCTTGAAATCAGACCAGTAGACAGATCAGTGACATCACTAGAACTGTCCTTTATGCCCAAGCAGTCAGGAAATTGTGGGTCACACAGTGATTCACTAAATTCTTACAAGCCTAGGGGGCACCCTCTTACCTTCAGGGATGCCTTCCAGTCAGGTAACCTTGACACACCACTGAATGACACATAAGAGCAATTAGGTACTTTCTCAAAGTTTCCAAGTTAGTCATGCAGGTGGAAAATCTGAGACCACTAAGGTTTCCATACATAATAGAATGCTGTATCAAAAGCAGATCAAACCTTTTTTCAAAAGGTTTTGGGTTTTTTCTTTCTTTTTTGTTTTTGCCAACAAAACCAATATGAAGATAGAAAGTCAGCAGGGGAGGGGGCACTTCCAAGTATATTGCACAGAGTGCCACATATATGAATATTTGCCCCATGGGCAGAAGTCAAGGGTGTGTGCTCGGTGCAAGGAACTCCTGGCTACCAGGGAACAAATTTGTTGCTTTGAGACCAAAGTGGCGAATGGAGAAGCTCAGAGAGACAGTGAGGCATGCGGATGAGACCTTCAGGGATGTGGTAGAGACATCCCACTCCAGGGCTGATAGCTCCTCTGCTGTCAGGGAGAATGAAGGTCTCAGGCAAGGAGGACATCAGTCTGAGGAAGAGGGAAATGCTCCTTTAGAGGGGACCCCTTCCATGGATGATGAACCCATATCCTCTTGCACAGGGGATACTCCGGGGTGTGGGGGCCTCCTTGTAGTGGGTGATTTGATCATTAGAGGTATAGGGAGCTGGGTTTGTGACCCGTGTGTTGACCTCACGATGACTTGCCTGCCTGGTGTGAAGGTTGCAGACAACACAAAGCGTTTAGATAGGGTCTTAGGTAGTGCTGGGGAGGAGACAGTTGTCGTAGTGCACATTGGCACCAACGATGTGGGGAAATGTAGTTGGGAGGTCCTGGAAGCCAAATTTAGGCTGATAGGTAGTGTTTTGAAGACCCCCCAAGACCCCCAAGGTAGCATTCTCAGAAATGCTACCTGTTCCATGTGCAGATACAGTGAGACAGGCAGAGCTGAGGGGGTTTCAATGCGTGGATGAGATGTTGGTGCTGGGAGGAGGGGTTTAGATTTGTTAGGCACTGGGATACATTTGGGGGAAGCGAGTCCTGTACAAAAGGGATGGACTGCAGTTGAACCAAGATGGAACCACACTGCTGGTGCTTAATATCAAAAAGATTGTGGAGCAGTTTTTAAAATGACGTCTGGGGAATAACCGATGGGAGCTGGGCAGTATCCAGTTCAGCAAATGCAATCCTTTAAAATGGGAGGGTGGAAAGGATTCAGATAAAACCGAAGGGGACAGAGCAGAACCACAAAAAGAGCAGACAGAAGGCTGTGCCAGCTGGACAAAGAGTCAAAAGAAATATAGCATACACCAGGTGAGATATTCAGCGTATAAGTGCTAAGATGCCAATGCCAGAAGCCTCCGAGCCAAGATGGGTGAGCTGGGGTGCTTGGTTGCTAATGCAGAAATAGACATAGTGGGCATAACAGAAACATGGTGGAATTGTGAGAACCAGTGGGACACTGTTATCCCTGGATATAAACTCTATAGAAAGGACAGGGAGGGGTGCCTTGGAGGTGGAGTAGCACTGTATATTAAAGAAGGGATAGAATCTAACAAGCTAGAAAACTTAGGTGGACCTGAGTCCTCCACAGAAACCCTGTGGGTGACAATACAAGGCCTGAAAGGGAACGTGCTACTGGGGACATGCTATCGCCCTCTGGATCAGAATGCTGACAGTGACTGGGAGTTGCAGCAGGAAATCAGGGGAGATGTCAAGGAGAGGCAGGGCTGTAATAATGGGTGACTTCAATTACCCACACACAGACTGAGTAACTTCACATTCAGGTAATGACAGAGAGGTCAAATTTCTAGATACACTGAATGACTGTGCCCTGGAACAGTTGGTCTTGGAACCAACCAGAGAGAACGCAACCCTGGATTTAATCCTGAGTAGCACCCAGGACCTGGTGTGTGATGTCAGTGTCATCTACCCTTTAGGGAACAGTAACCATAGTGTGTTCAAATTCAGCATACATGCGGGGAGAGACTCACCAAGGAAGTTTAACACAGACACTTTGAATTTTAGACGAGGAAACTTCTCCAAGATGAGGAGTATGGTGAAAAGAAAACTGAAAGGGAAAATCATGAGAGTCACTTCGCTCTAGAATGCATGGAGTTTACTCAAAACCACAATAGTAGAAGCCCAGTTAGATTGTATAACCAAAAGGAGGAAAGGTACCACTAAGTCCAGGAGGATGCCAGCATGGCTAACAGGTACCGTCAAGGAAGCCATAAAAGGGAAGAAGATTTCCTTCTGAAATTGGAAAGCTTGTCCAAATGAAGAGAACAGAAAGGAACAAAAACTCTGGCAAAAAAATGCAAGGTGACAATAGGGAAGGCGAAAGGAGAGTTTGAAGAACATTTAGCTAAAAGCATCAAGGGGGATAACAAAAACTTATTTAAATACATCAGAAGCAGGAAACCTGCCAGGGAGGTGGTTGGACCCTTAGACAATGAGGGACTGAAAGGGATTATTGAGAATATGGAGGTTGCAGAGAAGCTGAGTGAGTTCTTTGTGTTCCTCTTCACGGCAGAGGATACTGATGAGCATATACCTGTTCCTCAACTAGGCTTTCGGGGGATGGAGGCTAAAGAACTGAGTCAGATAGAAGTGACAATAGAAGATGTTCTAAAGTGTCTGGAAAAACTAAAAACTAACAAATCACCAGGGCCAGATGGCATCCATCCAAGAGTCCTCAAAGAACTCAAATGTGAAATTGCCGACCTCCTTGCTAAAATATATAATTTATCCCTGCAATTGGGCTCTGTACCAGAGGACTGGAAAGTAGCAAATGTAACACCAATCTTTAAAATGGAATCCAAGGGTGATCTGGGAAATTACAGGCCAGTTACCTTAATCTCCGTTCCAGGCAAATTGATGGAAAGCATCCTCAAGGATAAAATTGTAAAGCACATAGAAGAACAGGCCCTGCTGGGAGAGAACCAGCATGGCTTCTGCAAAGGTAAATCTTGCCTTACAAACCTTTTGGAGTTCTTTGAGAGTGTCAAGAAGTGTGTGGATCAATGTGATCCAGTTGACATAGTATACCTAGACTTCCAAAAAGCTTTTGACAAAGTTCCTCATCAAAGACTCCTGAGGAAACTTAGCAGTCAGGAGATAAGGGGACAAGTACATGTGTGGATTGCTAACTGGTTGAAAGACAGGAAACAGAGGGTAGGTATAAATGGAGAGTTTTCACAATGGAAGGAAGTAAGAAGTGGGGTCCCCCAGGGATCTGTACTGGGACCAGTGCTATTTAATTTATTCCTAAATGATCTAGAAGTAAGGGTAAGCAGTGAGGTGGCCAAATTTATCAAATACAGATGATACCAAACTCTTCCGGGTAGTGAAATCCAAAACGGATTGTGAGCAGCTCCAAAAGGATCTCTCCAAACTGGGGGAGTGGGTGATAAAGTGGCAAATGGAGTTCGGTGTTGGCAAGTGTAAAGTGATGTACATTGGGACGAAAACCCCCAACTTCAAGTATATACTGTTGAGATCTGAGCTGTCGGTGACTGAACAGGAGAGGGATCTTGGGGTCATGGTGGACAGCTCACTGAAAGTGTCGACTCAATGTGCTGCAGCTGTGAAAAAGGCCAATTCCATGCTAGGGATCATTAGGAAGGGGATTGAAAATAAAACTGCTATTATAATGCCCTTATACAAAACTATGGTGTGGCCACATCTGGAGTACTGCATACAATTCTGGTCACCACATCTAAAAAAGGACATTGTAGAACAGGAAAAGGTGCAGAAGAGGGCAACCAAGATTATCAGGGGCCTAGAGCACCTTTCTTATGAGGCAAGGCTACAACACCTGGGGCTATTTAGTTTATAAAAAAGACGACTGCGGGGAGACATGATAGAGGTCTATAAAATCATTCATGGTGTGGAGAAAGTGGATAGATAGAAATTCTTCTCCCACTCACATAACACTAGAACCAGGGGTCATCCCATGAAATTGATTGCCAGGAATTTTAGGACCAACAAATGGAAGTACTTTTTCACGCAACACATAATCAACTTGTGGGATTCTCTGCCACAAGATGTGGTGACAGCCAACAACCTGGATGGCTTTAAGAGGAGTTTGGATAACTTCATGGAGGAGAGGTCTGTCGATGGCTACTAGTTGGAGGGTTATAGGCCACCTCCAGCCTCAGAGGCAGGATGTCTCTGAGTACCGGTTGCAGGGGAGCAACAGCAGGAGAGAGGGCATGCCCTCAACTCCTGCCTGTGGCTTCCAGCAGCATCTGTTGGGCCACTGTGTGAAACAGGATCCTGGACTAGATGGGCCTTGGGCCTGATCCAGCAGGGCTGGTCTTGCATTCTTATGTTCAAATCACCAACAGGTCTAATTATTGCATGTTGAAATCCTCTGGGGTTGTTTTTTTTTTTAGTAATGTCACTGATGCTCATGATCACCTGGTTTAAAATATAACTTAACTTAATGCATGGATAGTGTTCATGGTCAAATTAACTTTTTTTAAAAACACATTTTTAATATCCTGCTCTTTCCTCCAAGGAGCCCAGAGCTGTGTACTACATACTTAAGTTTCCTCTCACAACAACCCTGTGAAGTAGATTAGGCTGAGAGAGAAATGACTGGCCCAGAGTCACCCAGCAAGTCTCATGGCTGAATGGGGATTTGAACCTGGGTCTCCCCAGTCCTAGTCCAGCACTCTAGCCACTACACCACACTGGTGTTATTACAAGAATGCTAAGTTGGAAGGAAGAGATATGTTTGTTAAGAAATAGATTGTATTCATGCAATACTGGAATGCCAATGTACAGGACAACATTCATCCTTATCGATTATTTTCATTGTATTTATATATTTATTGTAAGGTAGTCATTTTGTTATGTGTTTTTTATTCTTAAAAATCCTTTTATATGTTTATATGCAAAACATTATATATTTGTACATTTCTTTTTTACATTAATTAAAAAATCCCCCTCGTAATGCTCAGCTGTTACACAAACAGAATAGATTTCCCAAAAAAAGTTCTTCTCCAGCCCAGAATATAGAAGAAGATTCTGCGCATGTGCAGCCAAAATTAAACAGCCTAGGCAACCCAAGCCAGCTGCTTCATAGGCGCATGCACAACTTACTTTACTGTTCATCCCATGACTCTTGCTGAACTCTCACTGACTGCTGTAATGTTACTAGGACTGTGGAAAGATTAAGCTCTGAAGCATCACAGCGAAATCATCTGGACATTGCCCCTGGTCCCACGGCAGTAGCAGTTGGCAAGCACCACTCCAGAGGGGCAGCAAGAGTGGGAAAATGTCTCTTTAGAATGGTGATATTACCTGGTGATATTACCCAAACCTACCCACCGCCAGTACTCAGATTCAGAATGATGTGTGGGGCAGAGGTGCCCGACTTGGCATCCCATGGGGAGGTTGCCCAACCTGGCATCCTGCATCCTTCAGGGAGGCTTGCATGGAAGCTAGCATGTCGGGTCAGGTGCCTCTGCCCCGCACAGTATTCCAGGGATTGGTGGTGGGTAAGTTTGCTACCATTAAAAGTGATATATTCCTGCCCTCACTTTCCTCCCTGGAGCAGTGCTCACTGCCTGCTACTGCCCATGGGGAGGCAGAGGCTCACAGTGGTTACCTTGGCACAGAATGCAGCACCAGGGAGGGCCATTTAAGGGATTCAGGGACGAGTCTGTAGCTCAGTGGAAGAGCACCTGCTTTGATCACAGAAGGTCACTGGTTCAATTCTTGGAATCTCCAGGTAAGGCTGGAAAAGATTCCTGCCTGAAACTTTGGAAACCTGCTGCCAGTTTGTTTGTTTTTTAAAACTAGGAGGTCTAGGACCAACAAACGGAAGTACTTTTTCACACAACGTGTGATCCACTTGTGGAACTCTCTGCCACAGGATGTGGTGACAGCCAACAACCTGGATGGCTTTAAGAGGGGTTTGGATGACTTCATGGAGGAGAGGTCTATCAATGGCTACTAGTCAGAGGGCTGTGGGCCACCTCCAGCCTCAAGAGCAGGGTGTCTCTGAGTACCAGTTGCCGGGGAATAACAGCAGGAGAGAGGGCACGCCCTCAACTCCTGTCTGTGGCTTCCAGCAGCATCTGGTGGGCCACTGTGTGAAACAGGATGCTGGACTAGATGGGCCGTGGGCCTGGTCCAGCAGGGCTGTTCTTATGTTCTTATGTAGTATATATTGCTTTGAGATGTATTGTTTCAGTTTGGCATTCAATAATAATTGACTACGGCCTCCTTCCGATGTAACGTGGAACCGCAGGTCCGGTTCCATGCCCCCTCCCCCCGTTCTCCCATCTGCATCCATATGTTTGGAAGAGTTGCCTCTCTCAGGAAGACTGCAGAGGGGCAGGGGAGCTGGCTATCTGGGTGTCCTTGACAGAAGTACAGCCAATTGGGCCGGATTGAGGGAGGAGCTTCCTTCCTCAACTCTGGTTCTGTGGGGCCAAAATGGCAGTGTCAACCTTCGGATTTAATGCTAGCACCACAGAACGCCAGCAGAACACCACAGAGAGCCAGTTAAGGGCAGTGAAACTCCACTCTGACTGAAGGTTCAGTGTGGAGTTTGGTGAGGAAAACCGTTGGTCCTTTTTCGCTCTTAACTCCGGTTTCCTCAGTTTGGATGTGCGGCTTGGGAAACTGGAGATGAAGGGACCTCCAGTTTCCTGTTACGTCTGAATTTGGCCAATCTCTTCTTTCCGGGTAATACTTGGGTCTAAGATAGGCACAAATGTCATTTTGTTTTACTGCTTCATTTTCTATTATTCCTCTGATTTGTAATGTGCTGTTATGCCATCTGCATTTGCTCTATCCTTCCATAGCAGATCAATTAAAGATAGCTGGACAAATCCTTGATTATATTCAGAGTCAATTTTAATATTAACTTACATGAGGGGCTTCTAATCTTATCAAAAGATGTAATCTCTTCAGTTTTGCTTGCACTCGCTGTGAGGTTTAAACATTGTAATTCAACTCAAGGTAATAAAGAATATGAGCAGGGTCCAATTTATCAGTGTTCCAATCATATAAGCTAAATAAATAACAATGTCATGATGTGGGGGGGAATCGAAACTACAAAAAAAGATTTCTATTAAGCAGCGGAATTATATTTTCCTTGCATTCTCTCTGAAGCAATGAATCCCAAGTCCAATGCAGTCAGAAAGATTCAAATTCCACAATAATACCAATTTCAGATAGAATGAAAAAGTTTCCTTTGATGGATTAAGCACTGCCTTTGCACTTCCTTTTATATTCACTTGATGACAATAATAGTCTCACCACTACTGATCATCAAATTGCATTTACAGCTCTTAACTGAAGGTCACCCTGCTGTGAAAGCTTTCACCACACACCTCTTGGACAGAGCCTGGGGTGGCCCTTTCACGAGGTGAGGTGAGGCAATCACCTCAGGCAGTAGATTCCTTGGGTGCCAGCAGGGTGGAAAGATGCCCCTGCTACCACCACTGAAACAGCTTTGGGGGATCAATCTGATCCTTGCCAGTATTCTGAGTGTCAGAGGACCCCAATAAGCATCACTCAACCAAGATTTCCACTAGTCTTTAATGACTGTACTTCACTTCCAAGGCATGCAGCTAACATACTCTTGGAGACCAATGTTTAGAGAAGGTCTCAGTCAGGCATGGCTCGTGAACGTGTCTTGGAGGCGAAGGAGGCAGGCGGCTTCTTTAACTGTAAATGGAGCCAGTGCTCCGTACCACACAGCAGCCCCCGCAGCGGGGAATTGCCTCCGCCACTCACCTGGCCGTTGGCAGGGGCTCGCCTCCATGGGAGCCAGGTGAGTGGCGAAGGCGATTCTCTGCTTTGGGGGGGGGGCTGCTGGGCGGCACGGAGCACTGGCTCCGTTTATAGTTAACCCCCCCCCCGGGCGCGTTCACAAGCCGCGCCTGGTCTCAATTCAAATAGAGGTCAAAGTCTAGGAGATGAATTCTTGATGGTTGTGAATGTGGAAAGATGATTGCCAGGTGAAAAGACTTGTGGCTTACTTGACTACAAAGACCCACCTCAGAGAGCTTCCATCTGGTGGCAGCAGCTCAGTGAGTCTGGAATGGCTGGGAGAAAAGTTCTTTTTACAGAAGTGGCTGACTGAGGAGAAAAACCCTCTTCTTTACACAGTCAGGTGCTTCTGAGGAATGAGGAGTCAGGTGCTCCTATGAGACATAGAAGCTCTTCTCACGATCAGCTTCCAAGCCCTGGGTGGCCAGATCGGCCACCCACACGAATGCTGGCTCCGTCAGGGAGCCAGTGGAGGCTGTGGGGATTGGGGGCTGCCCAGCCCCTGGAAGTTCCGTCCTGGAGAGACCCCTCGAGGCCAGGAGGCTGGTTGCAGCTTCCTAGCTAGGGATCTACTCGTGTGTCGCTGCACACCATGGTGGCACACGAGCAAAAAATGAGGTTAACAAAGTGCTTGCTCTGTTAACCTCATTTAAGGGGAGGAGGAATTAAGTGGGCTAGTCGCCTTGGAACCACCAGGTTCGCCCACGAGCCCAGTGGTTCCGACGATCAGCAGAAAGCAGGCTAGGTTCCCACAGCCCACTTCCTACTGATCGTGGGAAGAGCTTCACAGACTAAAAACTCCAGACTACTGTGGAAATACCTAAGGCAATAATAACATAGCATTTCTACCTTGCAAGCATTCTACACCCATTTTGCTCCCAGGGCAACACAGCAAGCTTTGCAACAGGCATGGGGAGAACAGGGATGGCTGCCCTCTTCTCCCCTCATCCCTTGCAAAGATGGCAAGAAGCATTAGAAGAGGCTGCTGGGAACCTTCCTTCCTCTTTGCCTCCCATGCCACTTTCAAGCTTGCAAGACAGGGATGGCCTTGCCAAGGATGAAAGGAGGATGGCCCTCACCATGATGGTGGGTCAGGGCAGCATTTGGCACCTTGCCTCATGTGCTGCCACACCTTGGGCTGCCTCTAGAAAAGGGTTCAGAGGCTCTATCACTACTACACCTGGGACTGAGCTCTTGGTGGGCATCCAGCCCATTGAACTCTGCAGCAAGTCAAATGCCAGGACCTGTGAGCTAGAATCTGCCTAGTATGGCTGTGCAAAGCAGCCACCCATAAAATAGGATGCTATCTCAGTGCTTCGGACCCCACCTCCCAATTCAAATCAATGTTCTGGGTGATGTGTAGAGCAGTGGTTCAGATGAACTGCTGCTCCCCCATGTGATTAAGGAAACGTGTCCCAGGAGGAGATGGGCAGGACATGCGCACACATCATTATTGTGTGTGGTTGGCTAGAGGATGGAGTATCATCTGAACTAGTCCTAGGTCCTTACGATTTAGGGCCATAATACACTCTGAGACAAAGTACCTGATTGGGCTTTGTATGCTTAACTTCCCCCCACCCATAAATGTTATTTATTTATATTGTACCGTGTGCTTTTTCTGAATGTTTGGATTTGCCCTCAGTCACCCTGCTTTGGAATCATTTTATTCAGTAAGCTGAAATATGCAGTTGTTCTTCACATCTATTTAATGTTTCTACGATTCAATTCTTAAAACAAAAAACAAAAAAAACCACCTCGCCATACGAGAAGTGTGTTTCAACCAACAGGCATCATTAGCCACATGTTCATTCCAGGATCAAACAGATCTCATAATTCCTTGTTAAATTCATCATTTTCCATTAGACAAGCAATTGTAGCTGGTAGAAGGTAATAGTTACAGTGTGTTACACAATTAACACAGTGTGAAATGAACTGCAATGTGTTTTGTAAAGATGATTTTCAGTGCAAAGAGGAAAGCTGGGAGCTAGTGGGGGAAAGGCCTGTCTTCATAAGTAATCTACTGGAAAGCTAGCAACACTTTCATCCATGGGCAGCATATCCCTTTGCAGACAGTTTGCTCAGATCTTATTAAAGAGAAGTTGTCAAATCCATGATAGGTAACCTCCTATCTCAATTACTCTTTCAGGGGACTGTGTGTGTGTGTGTGTGTGTGTGTGTGTATAACTTTTTAAAAAATCACTTGCAGTTGTCTCAACAAGCATAGATGATGGGTGACTTTTCAGACTGTATGGTTGGATTCAGAAGACATTCGGAACCACAGGTCAAGTGGACTTGCGGTTCTGCAACCCCCCTACCCCTGCTCTCTGGTCTGACTGCAGTCAGTGAGACTGCAGAGAGGCGGGGCAGCTGTCTGTGCAGGCTCCCTTCTTTCATGAACGACAGCCCGTGCAGCCAATAGGAGCTGGAGTGAGGGCGGAGCTTCATCCCTCAACTCCGGTTTGAGGAAAGACAAACTCCAGTTCCCAGACCACATGTAACAAAGGTGCTGCTGAAATGCAGTTACCGGTGGCGTAACTCACTAGAAACTGAAGGTAACAATTGGAGTTAGGGGAGAAAACCAAGGGTCCATTTTCCTCTTAACTGTAATTCCCCAGGTTCAGACGTTTGGGTAGTGAAACTGGAAGTGAATGGACCTCCAGTTTCTTATGCCCTCTGAATCTGGCCTATGATGATCAGCAACTGTAGTCCACCTGTGAAGGAATAAGGCCTGACCCTCCTCTTTTTGTGTTACAGATTTCTGTACTGCATATGTATTTGCTTGCTCCCTATAGCATTAAAAAGCTGTGTAGAGGTCAAAGGTTCATAGCTCCTGTTCTACAGTTTGGTTTGGGAGGGAGAAGAGTTGTACTGGTTAAATTTTGCAGAGAAGAGAGGGTTTGATTTGACTGGATCTCTTTTTAAATAATGTGAGGGGGGGGACTTGAGTTGTTTTGATTGGTTTGTTTAGAAAAACTGGAGGGTGAAAAGAGAATATAAGGAGGCTTGCCTGCAGCAGAAATGTAGTTCTAGTGAAGGATTTCAAGGGGTGCAAGTTCCATTTGGAGTGGAAGCTGGAGAGAAGAGCTGCTGAAATTAGAGCTGAGAAATCACTGGGAGAGAAGAAAGGCTGAAATCTCTCCTGAGAACTGAATCACCCTCAAAGCAGCTGAAGTCCTGTCTGGAATTGAAGCTCTAGTACTGTGAAGGAAGATCAAGACCTGAAGCTGAGAAAGGGGGAAAGCTAGGCTTCCTGCAGAAGCTGATTGGAGGTGCTTCTAAGAAAATTCTTAGTAAGGACTCTAGGTTAAGACACAGTATTGGATGCAGGTTAGACTGGATGCATTTTTCTCATATTTTATGTGTTCCTTGTGTTCATATGGTTGCTGTTTTGTACGAAATTTTCCCAAAGAACCACTGTTTTACATTTAATTATTTTAAAGTAAAATTTCTCTTTTTAAAAAATTTAACAAACTGTAGCCTCTATCAGTTTCCCCCATCCCACACATAGGTCTTTCCACCCTTCCTAAATTTGATTGGAACAGAGGTTTGAAAGACTGTTTCAGTAGACACAGGCAGAAAAAATATATAATCTACTTGTTGGCAGCAGTGAAGCTTACATTTGTGGGGCTGATTGAGCCTGGACCCTGACACCACCTAAGAATTCAGGGATGTTGTGGGGAGGGGGTGGGGAAGAGACAAGATGTTGAATACCAGCAGGCATAAAATAAAAAAGGAAAATAAAAAATAACAGAGTACTGGGAAAAAATCACAGCAAAATCATGAGCGAGCACTTTACTGTGTTTTCTACATGATATGTGCCAAATTACCCAAGCATAACTCAAGCAGTCAGTGAACCAAATCATCCAGCAGTTCATAGATACCAGAGTTGCTTACCCATTCATGCAGCATCCGACTGTCATCACAAATAAAGATAGCAGGTCTGATAGCAAGTATGTGATCTTTTTTTAAAAAAAAATCCTAGAAGGCCTTTCATGTAGTATAGCATATTTTTTTACCATTTGTGAGCCAAATGGAAGAAGATACAAGGATGAAAATGGTATACTATCCTTCTGTTCCCCTTCTGGGCACAGAAAATGCATTCAAAGTCACCAGGTGGCGCTATTTGAGACACTGCTGACTGTTTTGTTGCACCAGACAAGCTGTTGACCTGTGTATTATCAGCTGCATGATTGCTCTTATTCATTGCCAAGCACTGAAAGAGAGCTGGTCTTATGGTAAAGGTAAAGTGTGCTGTCAAGTCGGTGTCAACTTGTGGTGCTTGTGGCAGCAAGCATGAATTGTCCCCCTTGCTTAGCAAGATCCACTCTGGTTGGCATTTGGATGGGAGACTACATGTGAGTGCTGTAAGATATTCCCCTTAGGAAATGGGGCCATAGCTCAGTGGTAGAGCATTTGCATGCTGGCATGTAGAAGGTCCCAGGTTGACTCCCTGGTACCTCCAGGTAGGGCTATGAAAGACTCCGACATCTAATTTTGGGGAGCTGCTGCCAGTCAGTGTAGACAGTACTGAGCTAGATAGGCCAAGGGTCTGACTTGATATAAGGAAGCTTCCTATGCTCCTATGTAAGCACTAGGGATGTGCACTGAACTGTTTGGAGCTCCATTCTAGGAGCGCCGAACCAATTCCATGGACTGGCATTTGAGCCGGTTCGAAGGTGGAGGGGTGGGTAACTTTAAAGGTGGGGGAGGGTACTATTTCCCCTCCCGCTGTGTTCCCCCGCTGATGCCAGGGGCGTAACTATAATAGGGCAAGGGGAGACAGTTGTCTGGGGGCCCACTGCCTTGTGTGGGGCCCCAGAGGCAAGTCACATGACCGATTCCCGCAGCCACGCACCCACCCGGGCTTCCTTCAGTTGTATTCATCCTCCAAAACTGATGTGAGTGGTAAGACCTGGAGCTACCAGAACCGCATGTCTTTCTCTAGTACCATTAAATGACTTGCATCATCTATAATTTACAAAACCTTTCAAAAAATAATTTAGGATGATGTTCTATTGTGGCACACGTGTGTGTGTGTGTGTGTATACACATACATACATACACACACAAACACATTTTTACTATGCTTTTTGTTACCACTATTCAGCCTCATTTAAGATTTCTTTACTTCATGAGCTGAGCTTCGTGGGGGGGCATTTTAAAATCTTGTCTCTGGGCCCACTCCAACCTTGCTACTCCCCTGGCTGACGCTGTATATTCAAATGGTCAGGCGGGGCAGCAGCGTACCTCCTGGCTGCCCCATTGCTTCCTCAGACAGGAAGTGACAGGAAGTTCCCAGTTTGTGTGCGCATGCTGCACACACAAACATGTATGATATACTTCCAGTATGGCTCTTTTGGCCCTCCAGCTGTTTTTGAACTACAACTCCCATAATCTCCAGCCACAATGGCCAATAATCTGGGATTATGGGAGTTGCAGGCTGTCATCTGCAGAAGAGCCGAAGTTGAGCAGCCCTCTATTAGACCCACAGGAAGCTGCATCTTTGATTAGAGGAGCTGTGGAAGGGGAGTGTAACTTTCCCCTCCTGCCATTTCCCCGCTCAGTATCTTCCCTCTCCAAGCTGCTCTTCTATCCATGAGAGGAACGGATCTGATACCCATATCATTTCTCTTTTCTACATGGAAAAACAGTTGGGTGCCATTTTTAGCAGCGAAATTATTAGAGGAGAAACAGGGGTGCAGCTATAATTGAACAGGGGGTGGGGACAAATAACCTTGGCCCAACAAGGGAGGGCCAGCTGGCTAGAAAACAGACTGCTCTTCACTCTCCCCTCATGCCTCCATGTCTTGGTGGCAAGCTACTGGCTTCTGATTGGAGTGTGGGGAGTGAATTATATTATTTGCTTGGGAGCAACAGAAAGGGCATGCTGAGAATGTTTTGTTTTCCTCCATGTCCATATAGTTGTTCTGCAGCAAAGTCATGGGTGGGGGAGAGAAGAAGAAAACAGGGGAACCCAGGGGCCCATTTCACTTCTTGCCCTAGGGCCCACTTCAACCTTACTATGCCCCTGAGGGGAAAGAATTAAGTAACACCCCCCCCCCGGGCAGTCTTCTAATCCTTACAGCCTTATGTGATTGTTTTTCATTTTAAAAAGGAAGTCAAGAGATTCTTGCACATATTTGTCATGTAATGACAAGTTTCGCCATTACTTAACAACTCACCTAAACCTTCCTTTAGGAGAATATTGTAACCTATTCTATGACAAGACTCGTGAATTTATATTCATGGGGTTCACCTTTCCTTTCAGAGCCAAACAATTATTCCTTTTTTGTGATCATCACGCATCGAGGGATCTCACTAAGGGATTTTGGTGACAGAACAGCTTTTCAACAATACATTATGTTTTTGTATTTCTGACTCAGATCTCTACATCTCATAAATATGAACAAAAAGGTGCAGTTTGGGGGTGTCAAGACAAGTATGTTTATAAAAACAACCATCACTTTGAAGAAGGGTGTCTAGGGAAAAGAGTTTCACAGAAAAGGAAAAAACATGTATAACATCTCCATTCTCAGAGGTAGCTGTAAAATGTACTTGATGACCTGATATATCAAACACAATCTCCATGTGTATTGAGATTCCCACACAGGGAATTGCCATACCAGGTGCATGAAAGCACGCTGCATTGATGATAAACAGACTACATGAATCAAGTTCCAAAATCCAGAAGTATACTGCTAAATAGAAGTATTTGTGTGTGGTGGTTTGTGGGGGGGGGGGGTTTGGGGGGGGGGGTTAATAATTTGTTTCTATTTCTAATCCTAGAAACATTAGGCTTAATTCTATATGATTTAGTTCAGTGAGGCTAGATGGACTTTACATGACATATATACCAGGACTCCAAATATATAATTTTGTCAAAAGTAAATATCTGAAATCTGCACTTAATCATATTGCTTCTGCAGTGCTGCACAGTTATAACCCTTAAATCTCACTGAAGGCAATGGGATTTAAATACCTAATGAGGTGCAGGACCAAACCATTGTGAACCCCTCACTGAAATCAGTAGCAATAAAAATGTTGTTAACAGATTGCCATGAATTAATAAGAATGTGATTAATAAGAATGCTGCCTTGTACTGAATCAGATCCTTAGTACCTGCATCCTAGTATAGACAATAGCTGGCAATAGCTCTCCAGAAAGTCAGACAGAGATCTTTCCAGACCTGCTACACAATATCCATTGGACCCACTCCAATGAAGACATGGGGTTTATTTTGAATGAAAGGGCCACAACTTTATTCAGTTAACAGTGAAATCAAACAGCAACAAAGGGATTGGCTCTTCACCCCCCTAACATGCTGTAACTAAAACAGTTCACCACCCAAAATGTAAGTCCTTAACTTTATTGTGTTGGGCAATACTCACCAGTTCAGATCAAGATCACAGCCTAAAACCAATTGCTGCTCCTCTTAGCCAATCAAAGAGTCAGGAACCTGCAGGAAGCATTGCCCTCACACAAGCTGTGCAGCCTTTATGGTTAGTGATGTCTCTACAGCCTAGAGGAAAAACCCCAGCCAGCACTCCCTGAGCCATAAAGCCTCTAAGGACTGGATAAGGACTCCCCGTGCCAAACATGTGCCTTACAGTGCTTACCAATGCACTATCCTAATTTCTCCAGTCCTGCACTGTATCTGCCATTGTGACCAGGAAAGGACCCTAACTAACTGGAGAGAACTGTGTGAGGGAGACAAAGAAAGATGCCCATTACCTGCCAATTTGATGACGGCCAAAATATTCCTATCTGGCCTGAAAAAGATTAGCACCTGAAACCTACACTATTCTTCTGGATTGTGGGAAGCATTGCCTCTTAGATGACAAATGAAGGTTCGGGGGGATACAAGCCTCAAGGGCTCACAGACTCTGCCCACCCAGGTGCCCAAGTTAATGAGCTTGCCCAAAATATGTCATAGGGACATAGGAAGCTGCCATATTCTGAGTCAGACTGTTGGTCTATCTAGCTCAGTATCATCTACACAGACTGGCAGCAGCTTCTCCAAAGCTGCATGCAGGAATCTCTCTCAGCCCTATCTTGGAGAAGCCAGGGAGGGAACTTGAAACCTTCTGCTCTTCCCAGAGCGGCTCCATCCCCTGAGGGGAATATCTTACAGTGCTCACACATCAAGTCTCCCATTCATATGGAACCAGGGTGGACCCTGTTTAGCTAAGGGGACAAGTCATGCTTGCTACCACAAGACTAGCTCTCCATCCATTCAAGACCAGCTCTCCATCCATGTCATTCTTCATTAAGAAGCCAGGGTTGAGCAAACAAGACACACCCAAGACATGCCTGGATGATCAGCTGCATTTTAACAGGAGATGGCAAGGATGGCACATGAAACCTGTATGCAATGTATGTGCTCCCATGGAGTTATCAGCACAGACAAAACCATCACAAAGGTTACTATTTCAATCCATCAGTAGCATCATGGCCTAGAGCCCATTGCTGACCACAGGCCCATATTCTCCTGACTGTGCATCTTTATCTGCCTAAGGAAACTTCTTCTCTTCGTGTACCTTTCTTTCTACTAGACAAGAGAGCCTTTATTCCATGACCAGACATTTTTAGAGATGAGCATGGTATGGCATAGGGTAGGGCAGGGGTTCTCAAACTTGGGTCTTTAGTTGTTCTTGGATTGTTCCCATCAATCCCAACCACAATTGCCTTGTTGCAGTATTATCCACCTTACTTTGAATTTCCCTGCCCAGGGCAGCTTGCTAGACTGTATCATTGCTCAGGTACCATTAGCAAGTTGATTGGTTGGTTGGCAGATTTGCTTTTAGAGGGTTTCCTACCAGTTTCAGAGGGAACAAGTTTAATTGTCTTTCTTTGTGTGGCAAAGATGATTTGGGAACTTTTTTGTCCTTTCACATAATGCAAGACTTGGAAAACATCTGACAAAATGATCAGGCATCCATTTTAAAATAAAACAAAGGACTCTGCAAGAAGATACACATTTTTCTGAATATCTGGGACAGTGGCTCCCAACCAGGGTTCCTCCAGATGTTGCTAAACTACAACTCCCATCACCTACAGCCACAATAAATTGTATTTGGGAATGATGAGAATTGTAGTTCAGCAACATCTGAAGGAAGCCCGGTTGGGAGCCACTGTTCTGGGATTTTAACCCAAACTGTTGGATATGTTTAAATTGTGTAGGGCTCTGCAAAGAGGTTTCACTCTACTGGAGTATGTTGACTCTGCCAAGCTGTAGGGCCGATATCTAGATATCTGCTATCTTTGGCCACCTTTGCACATAAAGCCGAACCACACGTTGACAAACCTGAGGTTAATCCTTGAAACCGGGAATCATCCCGCATATGATCTTCCAACCTGGGTGAAGCAACCTCTGGTTTCAGGGCAGAGGCGACCCGCTCTCACCCTGGTCTAACGAGGATGCATCCCAGCCAGTGTTCCCTCTAACAAGGATTTCCTGATGTTGTTCACTACATTGCCCAGCATCCCCAGCTGCAGTGGCCTTTGGCTGGGGATTAATGTTCTCTCTAATGTTTTTCATCTGTGTGCGGAATCAGTTTTGTTCTGGTTGACAGTATCAAGGCAGTGTGTGTGCACGTGCATTCAGAATGTGACCCTCCTGATTCAACCTCAGTGGGATCTGAAATTAACTGAGCGGACATCAAAAAACTTGTGAGCGTTCGCATGTGCACACGCCTTAGAGAGAACACTGCTGGGGGTTATGGGAGCTGTAGTCAACAACATCTGAGAATCCCTGTTAGAGAGAACACTGATCCCAGCTAGCTCTCTAGCAGCTGCATCACGGGACTGTGGGCAAGGTGTCAGCACATCAGGAGGGCAGCAGCCCTTGGCCCCAATCTTCAAGGGAGTGCCCAGAGCGATTGTACCTTTTCAGCACAGACCGCCCACCCTCAGCAGGGAAAGGGCATTTAAAACATTTTGAATGGCATTTAAACCCTTCTCCTCACAACACTTGCACCGGCGCTCTTGAAAGAACCCTGCGGCCAAACAGTACCACACAACATGATTACTGATAATGGGGGCATGGAGAGTGGCACTATTTTCCTGTTACTTTGGGGAGGGACCATGATGGCTTCCTAGGAGGGGATATGTATATGAGGGTGGGCAAAGGATCCTGGGGTCTGGTCCACTGTGGCAAATGATGCTCTTGGGATGGCAGACCCGGTCAAAGCAGCCCAGGGACCCTGACTACACTCCTGCCCCCATGTGGGCTTGCTGGCCAGAGATTAGCCCTCTCATGAAAGGGCCAGTCCACTAGGGAGGGAGGACTAGAGGCTCTGCAAACTTTGAGCCTCTATAGGACTGCACCCCCATGAGTGAGGCCATCCAACGATAGGGGACCCTGCAGATGTGCGTCACCCAATATATCTGTTTATAAATAGAACTCCTACTTCTTGCATCCCCCTCAACACTCAACCCCTGCAGAGTCCCAAGGAGTCTGGGCTGCTCCATGTGTCTGGCCATTTTCCTGTGAGCTCAGTCTGGCAAGATTGGAGATGGCTTCCAGTACAAATTCCAAATTCCCAGGCTGGGACGAGCATTGTGGCATATGTAGATCAGCCACCATGGGGAATCGTAAGTAAGCGGAGCCCCTATTTTCAGTGACAATTGGCAAGCCAGGTGGCCAAACTGGCATATGTGCCAAAGGACAACCAGACTGCCAGAGTGAGCACTTTCAATCCTGCTGTCCACCAGTCACCGCGACCTGGAAAGATGTTGGTGTGGTACCCTTCCCCGGGGCTTACATGGAGCTAGCAATGGGGCTGTGCAGCAAAAGCCCTCTGGCCCACATGTGTGTCTCTATGGCCTGTCACTCTCATGAAAGAGTAGTCCTTGGGAGATGGGGCATCGTCTCACATTAGTCGCAATCCAGCCCGATGTACACTTTTCATGAGTAATGCCTGAGAGTGTGTGCTTGCATCCAAGGGGAAGGGGCTGGGACCCCCTTCCCCTACTAATTTGTACAAAAATGGAGCAGAGCTACTCAAGAATTCCAGAGACCATCTTTCAACCCAGACCCAGGTATCACTCCCCTGGCATGTGTTATCTTTGTTAGAAAACAACCGGGTTGTTCATGGTGCCACTGGGACTGCATGTGCTTGTGCAAATATTTCTTCATCACTTGATTTGTGCTCCTTAAGTGGTTCAGCGGGAAAATGCTTGACTAACAAGCAGAAGGTTGCCAGTTCAAATCCCCACTGGTATGTTTCCCAGATGATGGGGAAATACCTATATCAGGCAGCAGTGAGATAGGAAGATGCATCATCTCATAGTGCACTGGAAGAGGCAATGGTAAACCCCTCCTATATTCTACCAAAGAAAACCACTGGGCTCTGTGGGTGCCAGGAGTAGAAATTGACTTGATGGCACACTTTACTTTTACCCCACAAAGTGCCTGTCCCTTCCCCTTTTTCTGCAGATTGCCAAAGCAGGGGAGGGGGGACATGGGAAACAGTGGAAAGGGGGCATCCACCAATGGGGCTTTCCCCCTTTGACATGCTGATAAGCTTGGGATGCAGAAATGTGGCAGCCCTGTTGCCGGGCAAAGGCTGGAGTGTGGAGACAACAGGCAGGGGGTAAGTGCCCCAAGAAGTGGCCAGCGATAAGTGCAGCAGGCATAGAGCTGGAGTGTTTTTGGGCTGGTCTGAGCCACCCTCTCTATGGTTTCGGCAGCAGCCACAGCACAAAACCCAGGTTACAGCTGCGGCAGAATTCAAATGACATGATGCCACCTTCGAACTTCAGTTTGGAGTAGGGTTTCTTAACCTTGGGCCCCCAGATGTTGTTGGACTACAACTTCCAGAATCCCCAGACATGGCCTTTGTGGCTGGGGATTCTGGGAGTTGTAGTCCAACAACATTTGGGGGCCCAAGGTTAAGAAACCCTGGTTTGGAGCAATGAAACTCATCACAAACCGAAGATTCAGATTATGGTTTTGGCTTGGAAACCTTGGGTCACTTTTGTGATGAAACTACATTTCCTCGCATTTGGACCACAAAATGGAATTTCTGGCTCGCTCGCCTCCGGTATGGCGTTATGTGTGAAGGTGGCCCATTTGTTAGTTGCTCAGTGAAAATGCTTTGTTAAGAGTTCTGTGTCTGCCTTGAGTTATTCTGTGTGAATACTACACAAGATCTTACAAAAAAACACAGATCAGTGGCCCACAGACATTAAAAACATCGTTCGTGCTTCTCAGCTTTTGACCATTTAAAAGACATTTCAGGTTATACCTGCATGATCACAGATTCATCCAGGTTATACCTGCATGATCACAGATTCCCCAGGTAACGGGGACAGGAGGGTATAGTGGCACCTGTGCTGTAGACACGGAAGCAACAGGGCCGCTAGGGAGGATGCCAGTTGCATTACCTGCATGACTGTGGTTTCTCCCATTGTGGCAAATCGGAGATGGTATGCTGGTAGCCTGACTGGTGTCCTCCCTAGTGGTGTTCTAGCTGCTATTTCCACAGTAGCAATGCCACATTTCCCTGCTGTACCTGTTCAAGATACAATATCCTCCTGTATCTTGAACATCATATCAGCCAGTGATTTGATGTATTATTTTCCCCCATGTCTATTGGTCAATTAAGACTCTGCAGGCCCATTAACGTATAACCTAAAATGGGAACTTATTGCTATGAGCTGCTGTGGGGAAAAATAACTTTTTTAAAAGAAAAAGGCATGACTCATCAGTTCTGGGGGATGAAGGCAAGGCAAGGAGCCAGTTCTTGAACGTACTACTCTGCTTCCCAGGTACACATCTTGTTTTATCATCCATTTTGCTGGATTCAAGAGTGGGAACATCATCTGTATCTGCCATTTCTGCCCTATAGCACTGGAGTAATCCAGAGGAATGACTGCTCCTGCTAGTCCTATCAGCCATTATCTTTGACTGCTGGCAAGAAGTTACATTTAGGAGGGGAACTCTTCCCTGCTGCATCTTTTTATATATCAGGGCCAGGGAAGGGTTCCCTTTGCCACTCCTGCTTGTCCTGTGGGACTTATAAGTAAAGCGTGAGGGCGGGTTGAATTGTTTTCGGGGAGTGTTTAAGGTTGGAGGAAGGCATTTTAAGGGGATGGGAGATAATTTTTGAAGCCTTAGAATTGCTCAGAAAATTATTTGATTTCCTCCTGATTTTGGAGGGAAGAAACTGAATAATCCCTGAGCAGTTTGGGGCCTAAAGGGGGACAGCTTGCCCATCACTAATCCTAGTTCATACGTTGTCATATATCTGACCTCAACTGGTAGAACTAACTGCTCTTGGGATATCCTTTATGAGAACATAGGGAACTGCCTTATACTGAGTCAGACCTCTGCTAGTTCAGGTCTTGTCTACACCAGGCCTGCTCAACTCAGCGCCCACCCCATTGCTTTTGGACTACAACTCCCATAATCCCCAGCCACAGTGGCCAATAGTTAGGGGTTAGGGGAGTTGTAGGCCAACATCTGTAGAGGGGCCGAAGTTGAGCAGCCCTGGTCTACACTGACTGGCAGTGGCTTTTCCAAGATTTCAGGCAGGAGTCTTTCCCAGCCCTACCTGGAGATGCCAAGGACTGAACCTGGAACCTTCTGCATGCAAAGCAGATGCTCTGTCGCTGAGCAATGGCCCTATCCTCTAAGGGAAATATCTTACAGCAGAAGTGTCCACATGCAGTCACCTATCCAAATGCAAACCAAGGCAAACCCTACTTAGCTAAGGGGACAATTCATACGTGCTATCACAAGACCAGCTCTTCACCCAGTCTTCCACATGTTGATCCCTTTACACATAGGTGCACTTAGGTAATTTTGGAGCCTGGACCTAAAGGCCTTTGGAGCCCACTCACCCCACCCCCTGCAAATTAAGCATCATCATGGCCGGCCAGGTGACCACACTGCTTGGGACAGACTAAAGAGGATTGGGAGGGCAGGGGCTGTGGAGACCCTCGACTTCAGCCCAGAAGTCCAGGGGTAAGAGCGTTTCTGCCTGTACCCCTAGAAATCATAACAATCTCCATTTTATTCACTTCCCTGACCATGGAGGAACTTCAGCTTTCTTCTTTTTCCAACCCAGGGGTTGACAATCTCCAAACCCACCACACAACCATCTCTTTTCCTATATTCTTGCCCAAAATCATGCTGCTCGCCACCCGACTGGGCGGCATGGCTGGTTTGCTGCAGCCCCATGCAAGAAGCACAAGGCTTCGGGGGCCCTGATTGGCTGGCCAGCCCGTGCGGGGGTGGGGCTTCAGCCATTTGGCTTGCTCCAATGCCATTGGCCTCAGTTTGCTTCCTTCCCTGAAGTACAGTCTAGGCTTGTGCTGGTCCCCTTTTGGGGCTAGGCAGGAATCTTTTGGGCACTCACCTGATTGGCTTGTGGTGTGTGTCCTTTTTTGCCTGCTCTAGACTGTACTGACCTTCGTTAGATAGTTAGTTTTAATCTTCCATGGTCACAATATGGCAAGTTCGGTGTGGTTGGGATTAACATTTGAGGCCGGTGAGCACCTTCAGGTAAGCGTTTTGCTACAAGTCGGACAGGGCAACTCTCTAGAGACTGCACGGCTCAGGGAGATCTGCCCTGGAAGATCTACTCGGTCAGGCTAAGCTTCCCAGAATTGCTGAACGGCTACCGGGAGGTGCTGCTATGGCTGAGGCCTGGCATTAGGCCGACTAGGATGAGCAGCCCCTGCTCTAGAGCAACGGGGCTGCTTGGATCCAAGGTGTGTCACCCTATGCCATAGGCCAGGCACACCCTGGTGGCGCGTGCCTAGGGATACCACACTGGATGGGGTGTAAAGCCAATTCCTGCTCTTTAAAAAGGTTAATTACACGTTAACTAAAATTGTGGCCCTTGCTTACACCAACGCTCTGTGTCTCATGTCTTCTTGGGTGCTGGGGCAACGAACACACTCACTGTTCTGCTTTGATTCTCTGCCACAGTTGAGCAAAGTGTAGATACAATTGCATTTACTGCAGTGCTAAGGTTGTGGGTGGAGGCGAATGGCCACCTACCATGTAGCAGTTGTGTACACATGTCTCATACAGTATAGTGATTCTAACTGCACGGAGAAACAGTTGTTATCCATGTCCTCTAGCTATGTAACTTCAGCTATCATGCAAAAGTGCAGGGACGTGGCAAGGATGGTAAAACCTGTCTCACTGTGTAGTTTGTGTAGGGGAGAATTTGAATCAACTCCTTCTTTAGCAGAGAAACCCAGCTTGATGAGCTCATAGAGCAGATCCGGAGACAATTGAATAAAAAAAGTAGAGGCTTATTTAAAGCAGTTACAAACTTAGATAGAAAGGCTGCACCCTGTACTAGCTACCTCATGGTGGAAGAAGGACCAGAGAGCTCAGAAGAGGGGAGTGTCCTAAGAGTATCAGTCTACCAATCAGAAGAGATTTAGAGCAGAGATACAGAATAAGAGAGAAAACAAGGAGGCAATCCTATACACTCTGCCTTCATTCATAATGTCCCTAGTGGCCAATAGGAATTGTTAGTGCTGAAAGCTGATGCCTATTGCCTATGGGGTCACAAATCCAACAGTTTGCACTCTTACTGACTCTCTGCCTGGTTAGGGATTCCCTGTGAAATATTTTAAAGAAACCACAATGTGATGTGGCTGCCTTTCTCTTTATAAAGTGTTGCCTTTGTCAACCTTTTCCTATTGCTTTCCTTCCCCTTTCTCCCCCACCCCATCCCAATGCAATGAGGACCTCCCTCTTGCTTTAGGATGTGAAGAAACATGCACACCTATGCAGCTGTGTGCATAATCACATTTGGAAGCAAAGGAGAATCCAGAAATGTCTTTCAGCATAGTCCCATTCACACATTATGTTTAACACTCATACGAGTGTCCAGTGCCCAGAGGTATAGATCTCTACACAGGTACAGTTATTCAGGTTGAAGGGAGGTATAGCAGTACACTTCCAACTTGTACCAGGCATTTCAGGGGCCTGTATCCAGGTTCAGTTTTAAAATAAACACAGGTACAGTCATTTACACAATAACATGTATGAGAGAACGGACACTCCTACAACAAAATGTCAGAAATCACTTCTTTAGTACGGAAGTGCTCTGTGCTCTGCACCTGTGACGAAGATGCAAAGGTGAATTGTAAAAATTCAGTGAACAACCTATTCTATGGCCGAGGCAGAAAGAGGATGACTCACTTCAAGGAATTGTCCCTATCAGCAAATCTAAGAATCAAAGAGGAAAACATCAGAACCAAAATATCTCTGAATGTCTGGTTCTAGAGAGAGCTGGTCTCAGGAGCGTAGCCACCATTGGGTTACTGGGTTCAAAGAACTCAGGCTGCCACCCCTCAGGGGCCATGCCCTGTGACCCCAAAACACACCCCACATCTGACATCAGACAAAGAGGGTGATGGTTTAGCTCCCAAGTTAAATGGCTGGTGCTGCATCTGCAGTGTGGCCTGGAGTGGCTCTTCCCTGCCTTTAAGGTAGGGAAGAGCCATTTCTGGCCATGCTGCGAATGCAGCGCTGGCCTGGATCTAACTCCCATATGGGGCTGCATGGCCCTATTGGGGAGCCAGACCACAGACCCCAAATCTGATGTCAGACATAGGGGGTGGGGCGAGCAGGGCTGCCATGGCAGCCGGACATGGGCTGCCAGTTGTCTAGCTCTGCTAGTGGCTAGTCTTCTGGTAGCAAGCATGACTTGTCCCCTTAGCTAAGCAGGGTCCACCCTGGTTGCATATGAATGGGAGACTAGGTGTGAGCGCTGTAAGATATTTCCCTCGGGATGAAGCCTCTCTGGGAAGAGCAGAAGGTTCCACGTTCCTTCTCTGGCATCTCCAAGAAAGGGCGGAGAGAGATTCCTGCCTGCAACCTTGGAGAAGCCACTGCCTTTCTGAGCCACTCAAGTTGAGAGGTGCTAAGCTGGGCTGGATAGGGACAGTTACTATCCCCCTGTTAAATATAAGAGAACCACCACTTTAAAAGATGCCTCTTTGTTCATTTGGCTACAGAGATAGATGGCTGATCCAGCAAGTCACCGCTTATATTCTTAAATGGCGCCAGTGATGGAGGACAACAGCTCCCTCATTCCACCATCTCCTCATGAGAGGTGTGCTTATTTACAGTTTGCTGCACATTTCATCTTGGAAGGACCGTGGAGGGTTATAATGTCTGTCACCTTACTCTCTGCCTCATTGGAATGCTGTTTATCATGTTCCTCTTCCTCTTAATGTATCAGGTGTAGAACACGCCCTCACCCCTAGCTAGGGAAGAAGCCATTTTTCACTGCCTAGATTCCTCATCCAGTAGTAGAAAGAACACATTTTAAGTGGGAACAATTTGCCACTCTAATAGCATTTGCTACTTGGTGGTCACACTTGAAGGTTACTACTCTCAATCTCCCAAAATCAATTTAGGCAGCATTTTAGCTAAAAATTATGTTTTTTAGTAGTTTGGCAGAGAATGGTTGCCAGCATGATGCACACAGCATTGCAGCTCTGTAATGCTGTGCCCTGGGGCTGCCTCAGAGAATGCAACCCCAACAGGTAGCATTAGCAGCACTCCCACAGTTTACCCCATTCATGACAATGGAGAGACCGGATGAACTGCTGCTAGTATTGTCTGTTTTAATCCTGTGTTGTGAGCCACTCAGAGAACAATTTGCTACGGGGTTGCTAACAAATAAAGTTTGTATTATTATTATTTCTTGTTTACACAGTCAGACAGGTGTTATTGACTGGTTTGTTTTATCGAGACATCGAGTCCTTCCCAAGGACCTGGGATGCCAGAATTTTATTGTCAATTGTTATAGATATCGTTACAGAATATAGGCTGTTCCCAGTAAAGCTGCTTTTTGTAATTGGCTGATGGTGATTTCTGTGGCCCCTATGGTGTTGAGGTGCTCTTCAAGGTCTTTTGGAACTGCACCCAGGGCGCCAATTACCACTGGGATTATTTTGGTCTTTTTCTGCCACAGCTTTTCAATTTAAATTTGTAGATCTTTGTATTTTGTGATTTTTTTTCTATTTCTTTTTCTTCTATTCTGCTATCCCCTGGTATTGCTATGTCGATTATTTTGACTTGTTTTTCTTTCTTCTCAACTACAGTTATATCTGGTATATTGTGTGGCAGATGTTTGTTTGTAGTCGGAAGTCCCATAATATTTTTACATCTTCATTTTCTTCAACTTTTTCAATTTTATTGTCCCAACAATGTTTGGCTACAGGTAGCTTGTATTTTTTGCAGATGTTCCAGTGTACCATCCCTGCTACTTTGTCATGCCTTTGTTTGTAGTCAGTCTGTGCGATCTTTTTACAACAGCTGATTAGGTGGTCCACAGTTTCATCTGCTTTCTTTACAATTATTATTATTATCTATTTACACACAGTCTACCAGATGCTATTGACTGGATTTGGTACTTTAATTATCAGGCCTTTTCCAAGGGTCTAGTATAACTAAAGAAAAATTAATTAGTGCCCGGTGGAGGGTAGTCCCCTCCGCCGGGCACTACCTTGATGAGGTGGAGGGGCTTGTGAGCTTTGAGGATGCTTCAAGGATGCAGAGGAAGCTTCAAGGATGCAGAGGGCTATGCTGGAGGGTCACCCAAACCAGACAGGCCTCTGCTGAGAAGTCAGACTATTTGTGCCTAATCCCATAACCATGGTGAGGACAAGAAAAATGAATTCTATACCGGATCGGTCACTGACCGGGTCACCAAGGACCACGTCGAGTGCTAGAGTACCTGAGCACTTGTTGAAAAATGGGTTATAGGACTCAGGATCTTCAGCTGAGCAACCAGGGCTGGAGACTGTAGAGCTACTGGAAGAACAAATAATAATAATTGTTGTTGTTGTTGTTATGTACAACTGCCTGTTTGGGGAGGATCTGGTCTTGTAATGACATGTGGGTGCTGTAAGCTATTCCCCTTAGGGGATGGGACAGGAACTCAGTGGAGGAGCATCTGCATGCTTGCATGCAGAAGGTCCCAGGTTCAAACCCTGACATCTCCAGGTAGGACTGGGGGAGACTTCTGCCTATAACCATGGAGAGCCACAGCTACTCACTGTAGATAATACTGAGCTATATGAACCAATGGTCTGTCTCAGTATAAGGCAGCTTCCAATGCTCCTCTGCAGGAGCTCTGGGACACAGCATCATGGAGCTGGAATGCTGTCTGGCGACTCCAAATGCACCAAACAACAGAAGCAGGAAAACTGAGATAGCCTCCTGTGGCACCCAGCAGTCATGCAGCTGTCCCAATACTTCAGAATTGGTTATTTCTGCTGCGAAAAATGTAGTTTGAGGAGAATGACTTGCTTTATGTTTAAACCAGGCTGAACAGCGAAACATGGAATGTGATCAACTTACGTGAGTTCAACCCATGCATTGATAAACTTGTCACGAGAGCTGGATTCCTCTAAATAGAAGTATCTAAATAGAAATGGAATAGAAGTGGCAAGTCTTTGGTCAAAGAGCTGTATTGTTTATTCTAGAAAGACAAGCAATGTTTGCAGAGCAATTGTCTTCATGCTGTACAATGAATGAGAGTGTGAGTTGAGGAGGTTTACGTCGATGACCCATTGAAAAATGGGTTGCCCCCTTGAACCCTTCACAGTCTTGTCTCTTCAGCCTCATAATGTTCCTGGTGTATACAGTGTCTGGGAAAAGCTCCTGGTATGTTTGTGTACCATAATAAACTACAGAAGTAGAGTGATGGACCCTTGATTATAATTATAACGCAAGTTTAGACACACACACACACAAACAACAGATGCAGAGGTCCGTGTCATCCGTCAAGTTTCCTGTTAACATTCAAGAAAATATTTAACACATAACGCATGAATATTATGATCCCAATAGAGAATTTTAATTCTGCTTCTGGGAGCAATAATACAGACCATCATGGGAAAGAAAGCACACACTGAAAAGATGAAGATGACAATACAGTGCTTCAGTCCTCTACTTCTAATGATTTGCTTTTAATAAACACAATATTTTTCATAGGCATGTCTATCCAAATTCATGGGTTTCTAGTTCTACATGGCTACAAAATCATTTGTTTTTAGGATATGCTGGAAAGCAAGCATGCTAGATTGTGTTAGAATCTACAGAACATGGAAATTTGAGTAAAGAAGATTCCAGTTGTCGGTCATGATTGATGTTCCAAAAAAGGCTGATGTTACAATCTCAAGAATACTTACTAGGAAGTAAATCCTATTAAACCCAATAGGAGTTACTTTTAGTGAAAAATGGTTGGGAGATCAGAATGTAAAATGAATAAAAAAGTGGCAAACCAGAACAAAGTTTAGAGTACTGATGATCAATACAGGGCTGGAATCCAATGATCACCAGCTGCATCACACAACCAGGACAGGGGCATGCTGAGAATGCACCCATCCTGATGCCACTGTTGGACATCCTGACATGTTTGGGGGGCATTCTTTAATCATGTGACGGGGTGTTCTTCTGAATCACCCCTCTACTGTTTTGGAACCACGTAGACAGGTGAATCAGATTAATGCCCCTCTCACATGATTAAAGGACTCCCTGACAGCATGTCAGAATGTCCTGCAGTGGCTTCAGGATTGCCATGCTCTCAGCATGACCCCACCATCATCAGATATGCCAGCAGTCAGTCATGTGAATCAGCCCACAGTGTTGATGTTGATTCTGTCCTTCTCTCCCAAAATACAACAAATTTGGACAAATGTAAAAAGATCATGTCACAAGTTAGACAATTTTAGGAATATATACAAAAATATTGTACAGTAAAATCATTTTGTGAAAAGATTGTGCAATACCAGAGCTTAATGGGTCAGAATTTGCCTTTTGTATAAGATATTGGTCAAGATATTATCTTGGTCATTCCAATTCTACAATCTTGATTCCCACAATAATACAATATGCAGAACCTGTATTTCTGTATAAAGCAGCCAGTGGTCACAAGACAAAATAGTTTCATATGGAATCTTAACTTGAATCAAACAACATATACTCAATCCATTACTTTTTACTCAAGGTTCAGAAATTCCTTTGTCCAACTCAGTTTTGATTGCCTAACTCGGGCATACTGAAGACTTTGGGCAAGTAGGTTTAATGGCCAAATGACTGTGGATTGGATAGAAAAGGTCCCTTCCTGCACTATAAGAAGCATCTTCCAAAGACAGACTCATTTCCTTGAGGAACTGGAGCTTTAGATCTAACCCTATGCAAATACAGCCCAAGTGAGGATGACTATTTAAAAAAAACAAAGTGCAGCAAGGAATTGGGCAAGCCAAACAAAGAGTAGACAGCATCCAGACTAAATTACTCCTGAGTAGTCCTATTGAAATTAAATGCACCTAGAGTAACTCCTGAGTAGTACTGTTCAGTAACTTAGACTGCATGCTATTTGATTTTTTTAAAAAACAAAAATCAAGAAATGAACTAATTAGTACATAACTTTTGCTATATGAATTTCAACACAACACAAGACAATTGGTACAAAAAAATAACATCAAGAAAGAGATAGTTATTCCCAAAAGGATGTTTTCCTGATCATGCAGATACATTTGGAAGTGTAATGAGCTCATCTAATACACAGATCGAACATTCCCTGACTCAGCCCTACCCTTGTGGGATCTTATCTCCAAGTAAAACATATTTCATAAGTAAAAATCAAATCTAAAAATGGTTTTACCACTTCCACCTGGTGAGGGTGGAGTCGATAATGCTTCCTGTGGTATCCACCAATCTCAGAATCAAGTATAAGGATAAAATGGAGAACCAGTTTCCATGATGGCTAGAATTCTCAGTAACAAAAAACATTTTATCAACTTCACTTTATAATTTGTAAAGCATGGGTACTAAAGTGATCCAATGGAGAGCAGAAATGCTTGAAACAAGATGTCCAGTAGATCTCCAAATTAGGACATTCAGTAGATGTCCTAATTGTCTTAGTTCTGCCTATCATATGGCAAAAGTGTTTGCAAATTTTTACATATCCCTTTTCTCCTAGAATAGGGCCCAGAAAAATGGGGAGGCAGTCTCTTTGCAAAAGCCCATTTCAGACAAACTTTGCACATTGAGGAAATGTGTGATTGAAAAGCAATATATAAATAATAGTAATATTGGGTGTGGATGTTCTGCATCATGGTGGCAGGTTCCATCCCTAACATGTACACAGTTATTGAAAGTCTGGAGGTGGGGGGGAAATCCCATGTGTACAAAAATCAAGGAACCTGGAACAGTATGGAGGTGATCTTCAAATACCTTGGAAGTGGGGGCAGAATCTTTTTTTCTCCTCTACCCAGAGGGTTGGAACCAAAATTTCTCCACAAGGAAATTTGTCATTTTCAGGGTTCTTCCAAAGAGGAAACTGAAACTAAAAGAGAGTTTTAGGGTCTCCTTAAGGTGAAACATTGGAGGATTTTCTCAGATGGTTTCTCTACCACCCTGCTGCCCAGTTGGTTAAAGACCAGGTGTGGGACAGTGCTTTCAGAAAAATGGCAGCACTTCCTGGGATTCCTTTGCATCTGTTAGCAGTAGTACATGTGGGTTGTATTAAGGAATCCCTGCTCTCAGGATGATGAAATGGTTCATGTCTTCCAAAGAGAGGGGCGGATCACTGCCTTCCTGATGTGAGAGGCATAGAGTGATGGATGCATCCAGCAGTGTGGCTTATGGTCCATATCTTCTAAGGGAGGGTGGAATCACTGCCTCCTCCCTGATGTGAGAGGCACACTTCAGCCTTCAGCGCACAGTTTTGACTTGCTGCCTTCAGGAGCACAGCTATCAGATTCCTCCCATACATGTCAGCAGAAGGAGGACTGGTCCAATACCTGCCATAAATGAAAGCATGGAACAGGGCCTTCTCTAATGTAGTTCCAACTCAAGGACAGTGCTTTCCCAGAGCCCAAAGCTATTGATTCTGCAGGAAAGAGTTAAATTGCTTTTATTTAAACAGGTACCTTGTGGGAGGGAGTTTCCTTGGGGGAATGGGAGCAAAAATTTGAAAATGAATAAATCACCATCACATACTATGCATAATATTTTCAATGTCAATTTATTGCTGTCAGCCATAGGCCTTTCAGTGCACGATTAAAGCTAGCTTCCTGTGCCATTTGCATGCAGGTGGTCCCACTTTCGGTCCCTGGAACCTTAAATGGACCTCAAAGAGCGGTGCTGGGGGAAACAGTGCTCTGAGATCTTGGTGACCACTTATAGACATCACTGGTCTGCCCAATATAGTAACTTAATATATACATATATTTGTATAAATGTAAATTCCTATCTCCAGCAGAAGAAGTTGTGAAAACTCGAGGAACTTTGAGACAGTTCTGTGTAGTGCTGAGTGATGTATGGACTGTAGTCACCTGGATTCAAATCTCCACACAGCTTTGATGTTCTCTTCAAATACTTGAGCCTGCCTCACCTCACAGGATTGTGGTGAGGATGAAATAGAGGGATCATGTGCACCAAGGTGAGCTCTTTGGGAGGCACAGGGGATACAAATATGATCAACAGACAAGTATGTGTATGTGCAACTAAAATTATCCATGCTGTCATGATTGCTCTTCTTCTTATAGTTTGTCTGGTTGCATGCTGAATAAGTTACAACATGAAGTAGCATCCATTTGGTGGTATTTTCAAGTGGCTGGCAGTTGAAACACTGGCACTTCAAGTGGCTAGCACTTGAAACTGAACGTTGGCACCACAGTCTGGTTGCTTTGCAACCGGAGTTGTGGGAAGATGCTCCTCTCTTACTCCAGCTGCTATTGGCTGCCAGGGCTGTCCTTCAGTAACGCCCAGGTAAGCAGTTCTCCCACCTCTCTGCAGGCAGTGAGACTGCAGAGAGGGAGTTCTCCTGAATGTCCAAATTTGGATGGGAGAGCAGCAGGAGCAGAACTGTGGGTCCATTGGACCCACGGTTCTGCATTATGTCCAAAGACGGCCAGTGTTAATTTTTTTCCACCTGAAACTCCATCTTCCTGCATTTTTTCTCCTGGTGGGGGTTAATTCCAGTACTGGAAGCACACCAGAAGACAAAAACTGGGAAGAAGCAGTTTGGGAGGATGTCCCAGCCCTATTCAGACATTATGTTGACCATTCATACAATCTGTGTACAGCGTACAAAGGTACAGTTATTCACATGTTATGCTGAATGCAGATACAGCAGTAGGCTTCCCATCTGCAACATACTTTTGAGGGGCCTGTATTCAGCTTAATTTGAAAATGAATGCAGGTACAGACATTCACACGAAAATGTGTATGGCTAGATAGACATCTGAACACAGGTACAATAATGTCTCAGCAGGGCTACTCTCTTGCCCACCTTTGCTGCACTTTCAATTCAGCTCCCCCTTGCTTGAGAAGAGATTGGTGGCAATTCTATTCCAACTCACATTTCTCTCACTGCCACATTTAGTTCCTTTCTCGGGCTTCCCTCTAACCTACTCACAGGCTGTACTGAGGATAAGTGAGATAGGAACTGGAAACTTTTTTGCACACTGAAAAGTGTTATAAAATCACACAAAATGAGAAATAATATTATCTATATGGAACAGCTTTTGGGGACCAGATCTTAATGTCTTCTTGTGATGAAAAAGATACCACCACCACAGCAGAATCCCTCTTCTGTCAATGCTATTTGAACTACCATCTACAGAGTACATATTAAAACTCAAATTTAAGTATTTTATTTGTATGTACATTTCAATCTTGTTCACCTGGAAAGAAAAAATCTAAATACAGACAGACTGTAAATGTTGTAAGTGTATAAGCTTTCAACAATACTTTTAGCTGAATAAATGCTTTGTACAGAATTCTGTCTTCTTAAATGGAGTTTACAGCTACATTGATAAAATGGATTCCTCAATTCCTTGTTTTTGTTTTTAACCAATAACAAGCAGAGAGACAATTACAAGTTAATATTAATAAGCAGCTCAAATAACACTGGTTAAACTATGTACAATACAAACCATTCATACAAATGAAGACTAGGATATTGAATTTGTTACAATAGTTTTGTAATAAAGATAAGACAGCCACTTACAACTTACATGTTGCCTATGAGGCTTTTTCCTTCCTACATGGTGATTGAAGCATATCTTGGTTGGTCTTGGTTGATTCTACCAGTTCTGAGTGATGGCTACCAAAATACAAAATTGTAAGGACTGCTTACATGTAAATTCCAAATGTTTGCTCATCTTTATAAGTTCAACAGGCTCCCTCCGCAGAAAAAAGACCACCTAACGCCACCTTGAATGTGCCCACCGTGTGCTGGAGAAAAATCACAATACTTCATTGTGTTCATATAAAGAGGCATACTGAACTCTAGACACACACAGTTCCCCGCCCCCACCCCTATTTTAACAAGCATTTACTCCTACAGTATTATTTATTGGTACAGCTACTCCAAGTGATAGAATGCATGAGTGGGGATTATTGACTATCATGTATTCAAGACTTAAAAGGAGATTTCCATAACAGTCTGTGTAAGAAACCATTCTCTGTCTAGTTAATCCTTTTTGCTTGATGACAGGTTATCCTGAAACGTTATATATCAGACAATGAAAACCCTCTTAACAGGAATCTTAGTAGATGCAAGCTGCACAGAGGCAGAAAGAGAGAGGGAGACAGACAGACAGACAGACAGAAATTGTGTGTGGCATTATTTAAAATCCATAGTGATTTACAAGTAGACTGATATACATGGAGCTGACTGGGCAGAAATGACATTAAGATTGGTTTCCACTAACATATTTGCAGCCCGTTGACATCAGCAGCAGAGCGTAGACACATTCCAGGCAAGAGATGTGGCCTTCTTTCTTTGAGGTAACATCCCTGTCATATGACCTCTTTTCTTTCATTATTATTATAATTATTATTATTTATTCCTCAGGGTCCAGTCTCAGACACATGGTCCTCTTCAACCTGAAGGGAAGTAAGGCGTGTCGCTGTGGTAGTTGTAATCAGGACACACCTTCTGTACTAGTTTATAATCTGTACTATAAAAGGAAATGTAAATACAGATCACTTTAAAGGGCTTGGAGCAGAGCCAGGAGACGTGACTTTGGGTCTGCTCCTGGTAACATGTTTTTGAAGGATCGTAGTTGCAGAGCGTGTTCTTGGTGGCCTTGTCAACCTTCTCATATTCGATGCGGCAATTGAAGGACTTGGAATCTTTGGCATCAATCACTGTTTGCTGTGCCAGGTCAAACTCCACGATTTTGGTAGGGGGCACCAAGCTGACAGATACATTCCCTTGGCCAGTTGAATTATGCCTGAAGTAAACACTAAACGTCCCATTGCCATGGTCGACTATTTTCCCAGTTATCAACAGGTTTAACTTCACTGTCTTGATGTTGGAGTGAAAATCGCCCCAGCCAAACATTTTCTTAAACTTCCCAGTCTTGACAATCGGCCGTCTCTTTGCTCTGGGTCGAGGCTCTTGAAGGTCTGTGGAGTTCCTCAGCCAGTCCCAGAGATCTTGCTCAGAATACGTTTCTGGGGCATCATACCGCAGACTCAAATCCGTATCATTCTCTTTGCCACGAAAAGTCTGTGATAGCAGCCGGCTGATGGATAAGTCTTTGCTGCTTTCTGTCCATATGTGCTTTAGCGTGGATTTGGAACTGCCTGTTTTTAGAAGTTCTGATTTGCCACCACTGGTTAAATTTGCACATGTGACCTGAAAGAGAGGAGGAAGGAAAGGATGTGTTTAGATATGAATATATATAACTCTAGTTCCATTTTTCTAAAACACAACTAAAAGGAAATATTCCTGACTCAACTAGAACTGGATAATTTAGGAGGATAAGTAAAACTTATATTCATCAAATGTGTTTATTGACAAATAATCAGCTTTAACATCTTCATGCTTTAATAATCAGCTTTAACATCTTCATATCCATGCTTCTAGAAACTAAAATTGGATTCTAGTTCTAAATGTAGCTCAAATGCATTTTTAAAACATACCAACAATACTCATTGTATCATGCTGCATACCGCTTTGAGAACTTTGGTTAAAGAGTGGTATATAAATATTTGTCATAGTAGTATACAATTGGTATGTAAACAACAAAGAGAAAGCAATGCGTCTCATCTGTAAAAGGATTATCTGTTGTATTTTTTATTTTATTTTACGATAAGACAAATGAATGAACACAGACCCACCCCACACTATTAGTCTTGGAAGACATGTTCAAATCCCAGGCTGATCATGGTTTGGGTACTACTTGTCTGGACAAAAAAATTGTCCTGCTCTCCAGTGCCTTATCTGCTGTAGCACATCCTCTCCCAAACCATGATATATTCAGCTTACCCGCATCTCCACTGCCATCTGATTTTCAACCTTTCTGCCTACAAATGATGCCCCTCATCCAACTTGAGAATCTTTTGGGTGGGGACCATAATTGTATGTTCTGTATAGAACCTGGCCCAACTAAATAAATATTGAGGCTGTTCTCACGCGCAGGCAAAACCAGGCTAGTGAAGCCAAGCCCAGTCTTGCCCACGCGTAAGAACTGACGGGATTGCTCCCAATCCCAGCAGTACCTTGGCAGCAAACCTACCAAGCCAGGTACCCTCTTAAACAGGATTAAGAGAGTGAATGCTCTCTTAACCCTATTTTTCTGATAATCTGCCAGCCCTGACTGCTTGCAGGCTGGGGGAATCCCCATAATGCACTGAACACTCACATGGTGCATTATGGGAGTTCCAGGGGGCAGGGCAACACCTCCCTGCACCCCAACCCTCCATGCTGCCAAAGAAGGCAGCTGCACGTCTGAGTGTGCTATCTCCACTCCCAGACCAACAGAATGGGTTGTCTGTGTGGAAGGTAAGCTTTTTGAGACTTCCTCCCTTCCCCCTTCAAGCCTTTTCTCACGGATTGTGAGAAAGGGCTCATTACCATACAATCAATTCTAGCAGTATTTAGAAAACCATTGCCTGTATTTATTGTTTGTAAAGATCATTTCCCCTTCTTACACAGTACTCACCTAGAATTATGGATGGCACCATAATTTTGAAAAAGCAAAATCTGAAGTGAATTTCAGGGTTCCTCCACCAAAAATCTCTTAAGCATCTAAGAATTTTCAAGGGAAGCCAAACTTGTTTCACAGGAACATGGGAAACATAGGAAACTGCTGTATACTGAGCAAGGTCCATCTAGCTCAGTATTGTCTACACTGACTGGCAGTGGCTTCTCCAAGGTTTAAGGCAGAAGCCTCTCCCAGAAGGCTTATGTTTAAAGCAGAAGCCTCCCTATCTAGAAGTGCCAGGAATTGAACTTCCGGACCAGAATAAAATATGCCTGTCATTGTAATCTCTGAATGCAGTAGCAAAGTGACACCCAATCACGCAAGGAGAATAATCCTTTACTGAAGTCATGAGATATGCACATCACTACAAATCTCATACCAAACCTGTTTCATAAAGCTCAACAATCTATCTATATAATGATCTAAGGTGTATCCATGGCTAATCCCGTGTGTGGCAGCTCTCGTGCGAGTTCATGAGCAGAAGCACTGTGGTGATGGGGCAGTGGAGATTCTATATGCAGTTAGGGAGGAGAAGCCTGTGAGAGCAGAAGCACCATGGTGATTGGGCAGTGGGGATTCCCAATGCAGATAGGGAGGAGGAGCCTGTGGCACCGTGGTGATTGGGCAGTGGGGATTCCATATGCAGACAGGGAGGAGGATCCTGTGATGGCTAAGGTTATCTCTGAGGTGAGGAGGGCTGTGGCAGGGGGCGAGGGGAGCAATCAAGTACTAGCGCACAGATGCTGTGCGCGGGATAAGCTAGTTAATTTCTAAATCTCTCCGTTGCTCAATGCAGCACCATTGCTATAATTGAACAAGGGTGGACAAACATCCCTGGGTCCAAGGAAGGGGTGCCCACTGGATAAGCAAGAGCTTGCTCTTTGCTCTTTACAGTTCTTCTGCAGCAAAGATATTGTGTGGTGGAGGTGAAGAAGGTGGGCGGGTCCATCTTCACTTTTGCCTCAGGGTCCACTCCAACTTTGCTAAGTCCCTGGCTCAATGCAAGATAGATTGCCTTTTAGAATAAGGCTACCCCACTGTTATGGGATGAGCTCTAGGGCTGTGCAAAGTGGCTCAACCTCAAGCTGTCTCAAGCTTGACCTGGCTCAGTTCGAGGGCTTGACCTCAAACCGAACCATGCCCAGTTCGACTCGAGAACTGAACTGTGCAAACTGGTTTTGTGCCCATCCCTAATGAGCTCTTAGATCCATCTATCTGGAGACTCAGGAAGATCATCATAACTGAAGTTCAGTCTTGCTATTCCTTCCCATTATCTTCCTTGCTAACAAAACTCCCTCCTCCTCCAACAAAAATAATTTCAAAAATGCCTGCCCTAAGGAAATGCCAAGGCATTTGTAAGCAAACAAGAAGATCTTTTCATTTATTGGCAGTCATTCAGCTTATTTGCTGCCTGCTGTAGTTGAGAACTGCTTCAGATCCAATCCTCTTTCCCAAAGGGGGAGCTACATGGACCAGCTCATAACCTGGAATTGTTTCAGGATGATTTAAAATATATCAACAACTGTTCCTAACTAAATATCTTTCCAGCTGCTCGAGGGATCAGAGAGAGGAAGAGACACAAATATGGGTATGTTTGCCCCTGGGATGATTTAGCCAATTTTCCCTCCTTTTGAATTGCAGGGAAGATAAATACAGCCTAGCATTTGATAGCTGGTTTGTATCTGTGTCTGAGATCAGCACAGTGAGTGAGGAGAGAGGCTGTAATGAAATGCACTGATGGTGCACCAGTTAATGAAGCAGCAATGAAGATGTCACAGGGAGAGGGAGAAAGACTTAGGATATAATTCTTAAGCGGCATATTGGGAGCAAGAGCACATTATGAGGGGGAAGGGGGTTTAAAAAACAAAATGTGCCAGTCGAGCCGGAATATGTCAGCAAAATATGAACCTGGACAGTCGACTGCCTGTCTTCTACACCTACAGATGCAGATAAAAAAGGGAAATCTGGTACCCATTGCACCCTGCCGTCCTTGAAATTCAGGTTTTGTCTTTGCCTTTTATCTCTTTTCTAACCCAGCTGTTTCAATATGTTGTGCATCACAGGATTAAGCAACAAATTCACACTGTAACAGAGTGGAAGATCAGAAAGTGAATTCTAAATTTAAAGACTGGCTCTGGTTTTTTTAAGGCTCCACTAAGCCAAACTTACGGGGGGGGGGGAATTAAAAATGAAGATTTTTAAACAACACAAATGGGAAATACATATGAAGCTGTGTTCTACTGAGTCAGACTGCTGGAACATATAGTCAGTAGACAATAATGAGATAGATGGACCAATGATCTGGCTAGGCAGCTTTCTATGTTCCTAAGATTACTGCCCAAGGCCCCACCTCCATTATACATTTCCCAAAGCTCTGCTCCATTTGCTGTATGTTTTATTTATTTATTTTGACTGAAAAGCTTGAAAACAACAAAGCCTGAAAAACAAGGAATAACTGACATACCACACAGCTAAATGCACATCCAAGAGGGATGGGGATTTGCTGCCTCCATGGCACTCACCAGCCCATTGGTGTTCCTAGTCAGGGTTGGGGAGGCTCCATGGCAATGATGCTGTGTATTATCACTGTTCTCAATGGGAGTAGGGTGCAGCAGAGATGACACACAGCATCATTAGCATGGAGCCTCCCCTGCCTTCGCTAGGGGTGTTGATGGGCTGATGAGCACTGCAGAAGCAGAGAGCCCACATCCCTCTTGCATGCTATGCTGGCCAATGTGTTTAGGTGAAATGTCAGAAATTTAAGAAAATGGCCCACTCTCCATTATCAACTGTTCAGAATAAACATCACCAGATGTGGCATATCAAAGGATATAGGAACATAAAAAACTGCTTTATACCAAGTCAGACCACAGGTCCATCTAGCTCTGTATTGTCTACACTGACTGGCAGTGGCTCTCCGAGGCTTCAGACAGGAGTCTCTCCCAGCTCTATCTGGAGGTTGTCAGGGATTGATCTTAGGACCTACTACTACTACTACTAAAATATTTATATACCGCTCGTCAACCAAAGTTCTCAAAGCAGTTTACATAGAAAAATGAATAACACTTCAAAAAGATGGTCCCCTGTCCCCAAAGGGCTCACAATCTAAAAAGAAACATAAGGCAGCAACAGCCACTGGAGGGATGCTATGCTAGGGTTGGATAGGGCCAGTTGCTCTCACCCAGCTAAATATAAGCGAATCACCACTTTGAAAGATGCCTCTTTGCTTAGTTAGCAGAGGTGCCTCTGCACGCAAAGCAGATGCTCTACCTCTGAATTATGGCCTCATCCCCTAAGGGGACTACCCTGCAGCTGCCATATGCAATCGCCCATCCAAATGAAAACCAGAGCACACCCTGATTAGCAAAGGGGACAATTCACACTCAAAACCACAAAATCAGCTTTCCTCTCATGACCCTCCCATGAAGGAGGGCATGCTGTATCCTACATGGGGCCTTATAGTCCATGGATATGCATTGACATGCATAAGGCCTGAAGACAAGATGTGTCTGCCTCCCACTCCCACTTTCCCACACTGCTAGAGACCTTGGGAGGAGAACTGACTCCTGAAGACAGATTACTGTTGCAATGCACACTAGCAACATTAACAGGGTATCTCCCAAATTTATAAATCAAGAAAAATTAGGGACAATGATTTGCTACAGACAGGCCACTAAAAATAAAGATGGTCCCTGATAAATATGAACAGCTGGCACATATATGCTCATTGTTACCAGGAGGAGGAGGAGGAGCTGTAAAGCCATTGCTTTTAGTGGCAGCCTTGAGTTGGCTGTAATGCTTGCTGCCTTTCTCCATTCAAGTGAGTGGATGTTTTGGATATTTCAAGGTCTGTAGAAAGTCCTTTGGAAGATATCAGGGCTAAAAGTAACATCCTGTGATTTGGAAGAGCTGCCCCTCAATTTTAGATGTAAATAAGAGGCAGACTGTCATTACTCAGAAGAACTTTCTTCTTTGTTATTACTTCATAAGTTCTAGAGCTGAGTACTGGCGTTCAAAACAAGCCCTGAGGATGATTCCAGGCAGTTTTGCTTGTACATCTTGGTTAATAGTCATCATCATTGTCATAGTAGCAGTAGGATACCATGGACCAGTTCGGACAACACTTCATCCAAATGACATTCTTTGTGTGATGAAAATGTTATGAGTGTGCATGTCCTCCCCATCTCAGGGTGCCAGGGTACCCTTCCTTAACCATGGGTGGAGGGGAGGTTCCCAACTTTTCTCCCCTATGTTGGGATTTATGTGGATATACATTATCTTTGTTCTTGCCACTGATGTATTGTATGTATACCTGTGGGCAGGCTTGGGATAAAGTTTAGAATGGTCATGTATATCATTAGTTCTATAGACTGATTGGTTCAGTTTGTGTTTCTTACTGGACACTGTTATTTTTCTGTTAGGATGATCTTTCGCTCACAGTAGGACTGTAGTTTATAATTTGGTAATAGTTAAGTAATAAACCTTAGTAACTGTGCTCAATAAACTTAACAAGCTTCAGTTTCAGCTCTGTTGCACTCCATTGCACAGGGTTATGGGCCCATAGTGCTGGAAGGAGGAGAGCTGGTCTTGTGGTAGCAAGCATGACTTATCCCCTTTGCTAAGCAGGGTCTGCCCTGCTTGCATATGAATGGGAGACTACAAGTGTAAGCACTGTAAGATATTCCCATTAAGGGATGGAGCTACTCTGGGAATAGCATCTAGGTTCCAAGTTCTCTCTGTGGCATCTCCAGGATAAGGCTGAGAGAGATTCCTGCCTGCGCTGGATGGCAGAACAATACTGAGCTAGATGGACCAATGGTCTGACTCAGGATATGGCAGCTTCCTGTGTTCCGAAATAGTAAAATTTTATTAACAAGAAGTTTATGGACAAGAAATGCCTACTTTTGGGTCTACAAAGATGCATCTGGCCGTGAGGTGTTGAGTAATAAAAACTATAGAAGTTGGTCATTTAAGGTAAAGATGTGGCTAAATACTCTTGGCTGTCATTTGTAATGGAAGAACAGAGGCCATTATTGAGAGAAGCAGGCATGGGGCACTGCAGACATGCAGGACATAGGATATATCTCCTTAACTGTCAGTGATAAATTGATATATCATATAGAAGATAAGAAAACTTCAAGAGAAATGTGGGAGAGATTGAAAAAGGTTTTTTAACCAAAAAAACTATGACCAGTCTCTCTCATGCTAACGTTGTGCACAAAAGATCCAAAGAAGGAGGACATAGGCTTTTTCTTGGGAGTGTTGAAAGAATTAGAAGAGCAGGAGTGAAGATTACCTGAACCAGCCCAAACTGGGCTCTTGTTATATACTTTGCCTAAGCATTATGAACGTATTATTAACTCCCTGAAGATCAAAGAGAATGTGACTTTAAGTTTTGTACAAGAATGCTTGTTGGAGTTTGATCTTAGAGAGCAAAGAGATAGGGGAAAAACAGTCCAAAATTATGCTCATAAACTTACTAATGACAGGCAATGTTTTTTGTGTGTGGAAGTACTTCACATTTAAAGATTACATATCCTAACAGAGAACAGAAAAACAATTACCAAGAGAGGAAGAAAGACAAGGATAAATCTCAGAAAGGTAGATTTTTTGACTTCTGCATATAAAAATGAAAGGAAAGTTGTGAATAACAGAAAGATGTGTATGGCAAGATAAATTATTTCTCAGAACGTAGCAGATTATCAGCCTTGGTCTCAGAGCAAGCCCACATGTGGGGAAGAAAAATGCTGAATCGCCACTCTATGCTTTCCAAGCAAAGGCTTCTCCCAAAACTTTCCTGTAATATTGGTAAGACCTATGCTGCCACCTCCACCCAATTATCAACAGTTTGACACACACACACCACCCTGGGGCTTGGGTGGCAATCCCAGGGAAAACTCTTTCTTTTGCTACTGGAAACGTATACAAAAATCTTCCATGTGCAAACCTACACATGGTGAGAAAACGAACAGCTGCTGAGCTCCTGTGGTATGTGTGTGCACCAGAGTGAGACCCCGCTTCCATCCCCCTTTCTTCTGAGTCAAAAATCCACTCAGAAAGGCTTTTAAAATGCAAAGGGAAAAAAAAACTTTATTCAGAATACTACAGACAGCTTCCATCTGAGGCTCTCTCAGCTTTTAGTTACAGGTAAACAAAATCAATACTCAGTGGTTATGAGACTCCTTCAAAAAGCACCCCAGATGATATTGGGGTGGCACACTTTAAAAATTGTGGTTACCCAGTTGCAAAGAACATGGATATAAGAAAATACAAAAACCTCTAAAAGCTTGCAGAATATTTTGCAACACCCTGGATGGATAGGCAAAATCTAGTGTTTCTTGCTTAGTTACATTACAGGTAAGCAATCCTAGAACAATTTCAGGGATATACAAAACACACAAATGTAAGTTTCTAAAGCAAAATCTGATTAACAAACTGTTCCCTATGCTGAATCCCCTTTTCCTTGAAAACTCACCCACCATCTGATGAGAGTCAAGCTTCCTGCAGTCCTGTCTCTCAAGGGTCTGCAGTTCCTTCCACAGCCATCCTCCATGGCATACGTCCTGCTCTTACTCCCCAGCCTGCTTCTTTCACTAACAAAGAGCCTTCTCTTTCTCCTCATGGCTCTCTAGGTCCCACCCACTTGGTATGCTGGTTGGCTGATCCCTGGAGTTCAGCAGCCTGTCAGTCAGGACAGGGTTCGTTTTTGGTTTACTCTTTGGGAGAGAAGAGGGTCTGGTCACTACATAGTCATTGATATGAAAAAAGTTGAAATATTATTGGCAAATGATCAGTCAATTTCTGCAGAAGAAAAAGGCACAGTTCTTCTAAAATGTAATGCTGGAGCAGGTGGAATAAATGAAGTCACGTTATGTGGCACATTTACAGAACAGTTTACTGAAAGTGAAAACAGCTACAAAAAGGGGCAGCAGAATTGTTTTTGGAAGGAATCGATATTTAGTGATTAAAGGAGAGTTATTACTTAGAGCTATGTTAAAAGATGACGAGCATTATGAAGTTGATTTTAGACAAGAGTTGGTAAGTGAAGCAAGTGAATGCATAACCTTATGGTATGGCATCATATGGTCATCGAAGTAAAGATAGCATCTTGGCCTCTGTTGAAGCATGCTGCTCTCAGCAGTGCGGTTTGTGTGAGTGTGCAATTCGCACACTGAAGAAGAGACCATTGATCATCTGGGGGAAGGTAGGTTGAACCCTGCCTTACACCCTGCCCACCCAACCACCCGCCCACACATTCATGTGAATAAGCCCCATTGTCCTTGTTCTTGCCACTGATGTATTGCATGTATATCTGTATATAGGCTTGTGATAGAGTTTAGAATGTTTGTATCAATCATCAGTTCTAAAGACTGATTGCTCAGTTTGTATTTCTTCCTGGATGCTTGAGACTATTGTCTGTTGGAATGATCTCTCACTCAGATTAGGACTGTTCTTTATAATATGGTAATAATTAAGTAATCATTATTACCACTACACCCCTGATCTTGTTGGACTACAACTCCCATCAGCCCTTTGGTCATTGTGACTGGGGATGATGGGAGTTTTAGTCGAACAACATCTGGGGACTCAAGGTTCAGAACCCTGAAATATCCCACATGGGACAGTTGTGTACAGAGCCAGCTCTGGTCCCAACAGCTCCTGATATTATGTTTGAGTGGGTTATTGTTTTCCTTTTAAATGTCAGCCAAGTGGAAAAATAAAATCATACCATGTTATGTGTATGTAAAGTGTGCCGTCAAGTTGATTTTGACTCCTGGCGCCCTCAGAGCCCTGTAGTTTTCTTTTGGTAGAATACAGGAGGGGTTTACCATTGCCTCCTCCCGTGCAGTATGAGATGATGCCTTTCAACATCTTCCTATATTGCTGCTGCCTGATATAGGTGTTTCCCATAGTCTGGGAAACAAACCAGCAGGGATTCAAAAAAGCAACTTTCTGCTTGTTAGTCAAGCATTTCCCCAATGCGCCACTTAAGGCGAGTGTGTGTGTGTGTGTGTGTGTGTGTGTGTGTGTGTGTGTGTGTAAATATCTATATCTATATCTATATCTATATCTATATCTATAGAGAGAGAGAACAGGCTGGGCTTAAGTTTTCTAAGGGTTTAGCAGCAATTGTTAAATAAAGTGTTTAAACAGGATCAGTTATAACCAAAACTAAGTATAAAATTAAATATTAAAAAGAGTGATAGGTTGATGCCATCATGTGGTCAGCTCAAATGATGCCATATAATTTGCATGAAAATAAATGGTTGCAAGTGAACCACAATTTTTACACAGGGTGTTCACAAGAGGGCTGGATATTACTTAATAATTGTTTTTTGTATAGGCCAACTATCCACACAATTTGTTCAACAACAAAAATTCAAGGCACACAGAAGCCTTGGTTTCTAAAACTTTTATGGTAAAAGTACAGCTTGAACTGTTATTGGTAGAGAGCTACAAACATAACGGTTGCTTTCAGTCCAAAATTATCAAAATATTTGAATAATGTCCTCCCTCTCCATTTTTCAAAATGAGCATTTGTTTAGAAATCACATCCTGCTTAGATAATATTATGGAGTTGTAAAGAAGACAATTCTAGTAAGAAGCTGGTAACAGGGGCAGAGCCACCATTGTGTGGCAGAGTCAAAGAACCTGGGCCGCCGTGCTTAGGGGGCGCATCTTGCCCCCTGCATCTGATGTCAGACACAGGGGGCGTGGCCATGCTAGCAAATGGAGCTGCATGCCCCGTTTGGCAGGAAATTCTGGTCAGCACTGCTTTCACAGCGTGAACGGGATGGCTTCTCCGGCTTGCAAAAGCAGGGAGAGGCATTCCCAGCCAGGCTGGGAGCCCAGAGCTGGCTGAGCTCCATTTTTTGAGAGGTTTCAGCAAGTGCTGGGATCCCAGCCTGGCCGGGAACACCTCTCCCTGCTTTTGCAAGCAGGATGAAGTCATCCTGGCCATGCTGTGAAGGCAGCGCTGGACAGAATTTCCTTCCAAATGGGGCGTGCAGCCCCATTTGCTAGAGTGGCCATGCCCCCTGTGTCTGATGTCAGACACAGGGGGCATGGCAAGGGTGGTGGGGGCCACCAGCGGCAGGCTGAACAGGGGCCACCACCGTCCTCTGTACACCACTGGTTGGTAAATATGATCAGAGCATGTTGAATATCCATATGGGTGAGGAGAGGTCACCTGAGGTATGTTTCCAATAAAGGGAGCTTTCTGGTAATTGATAGTAAATGGATGAAAATGCAAAGAAAAAATAGGGGAAAACTGAGAGGGCATTATGGAAGGAGTGGGAAAGAGTGAAGGGAAGGAAATGATACAAATTCAGGGGCGTAGCAAGGTTGGAGTGGGCCCAGAGACAAGATTTTAAAATGCCCACTTTCACAGAAGCTCAGCTCATGAAATAAAGAAATCTTAAATGAGGCTGAATAGTGGTTACAAAAAGCATATATCCTATGTGCAACAATAGAACATCATCCTAAATTATTTTTACAAAGATTTTGTAAATTGTCAACGATGCAAGTCATTTAATAGTGCTAGAGAAAGACATGCTGTTCTGGTAGCTCCAGGTCTTTCGGAGGATGAATACCACTTAAGGAAGCCCAGGCGGGTGCACGGCTGGAGGAGTCAGTCATGTGACTTGCCTCTGGGTGCCCCCCAAGGCAGTGGGCCCCCAGACAACAGTCTCCTCTTGCCCTATTATAGTTACGCCCCTGTACAAATTATAGCAATTGACAGTGCAAGACAACCATTTTAATTGGGCAGTATCTGCACACTTGCATCATTACATAAGAACATAAGAACAGCCCTGCTGGATCAGGCCCAAGGCCCATCTAATCTAGCATTTTGTTTCATACAGTGGCCCACCAGATGCCCCTGGGAAGCCCACAATCAAGAGGTGCAGGCATGCCCTCTCTCCTACTGTTGCTTCCTGGCAACTGGTATTGAGAGGCACCATGCCTTTGAGTCTAGAGATGGCCCACAGCCATCTGACTAGTAGCCCTTGATAGACCTGTCCTCAATGGATTTGCCTAAGCCCTTTTTAAAGCTATCCAAGCTAGCGGCCATCACCACATCCCATGGCAAAGAATTCAATAGATTCATTATGTACTGTGTGAAAAAGTACTTCCTTTTGTTGGTCCTAAATTTCCCAGCCTACAGTTGCATGAGATGACTCCAGTTCTAGTGTTGTGAGAGAGGGAGAATAATTTTTCTCTGTTCTCTCTCTCAATTCCATGCACAATTTTATAGACTTCTATCATGTCTCCCCCTAGTTGCATCCTTTCCAAAGTAAAGAGCCCCAGATGCTGTACCCTTGCCTCAAAAGGAAGGTGCTGCAGGCCCCTGATCATCTTGGTTGCACTCTTTTGCACTCTTTTGCACCTTTTCCAGTTCTACAATATCCTTCTTAAGATACAGTGCCCAAAACTGAACACAGTTCTCCAGATGTGGTGGCACCATAGATTTGTACAAGGGCATTATAACATTAGCATGTTTGTTTTCAATCCCCTTCCTAATGATTCCTAGCATGGAATTAGCCATTTTCACAGCTGCCGTGGACTGAGTCAGCACTTTCAATGAGCTGTCCAACACGACCTCAAGATTTCTCTCCTGGTCAATCACCGACAGCTCAGATCCCATCAGCGTATATGTGCAGTTGGGGTTTTTTGCCCCAATGTGCATTACTTTACACTTGCTTACATTGAACCACATTTGCCATTTTGTTGACCCAGTTTGGAGAGATCTTTTTGGAGCTCCTCGCAATCTGTTGTGGATTTCACTACCCTAAATAGTTTACTGTCAACTGCAAATTTGACACTAAACTATTGCTTAGCTGCTTACCCCAACATTAATATCTGTCATTACAAAACCACAGTGAAATTTATTTGTTCAACCACCACCACCCATTCCTCAAAGAGTAGGAACACCCAAACAGAAATGCCAAGCAACTGCTGCTCTTAGAGGTCTTTATAAACATATCATACAAGTTTATTTGTTTGTATTATTATTTATTTATTTACACAGTCAGACAGGTGTTATTGACTGATTTGTTTTATCCAGATATCGAGTCCTTCCCAAGGACCTGGGATGGCTGAGTTTTATTGTCAGTGTTGTTGCTGTTGTTATAGATATCGTCGCAGAATATAGGCTGTTCCCAGTAAAGTTGCTGAGCTGCGAGGGAGGTATAGCCTATCTACATCACTGCGGGGGTGCAGAGCATGATTGATGGTTGTTGTTGTTGTTGTTAACATTTTATATCCCGCTCTTCCTCCAAGGGGCCCAACTACATACTTAAGTTTCTCCTCACAACAACCCTGTGAAGTAGGTTAGGCTGAGAGAGAAGTGACTGGCCCAAAGTCACCCAGCAAGTCTCATGGCTGAATGGGGATTTGAACTCGGCTCTCCCCCAGTCCTAGTCCAGCACTCTTAACCACTACACCACGCTGGCTCTATGGCATTGCACCCATATTGTGAACAGGCTGAAATACCATACTGCGCCATCATGGTGAATTTCAAGTTCTACTCTGTCAAGAATCACCAAGCATGCCAAATGAGACATCACAATGTCATCCATACTGTTTCATGGCATAGGTGTGTGGCAAGGGTGTAGGCATGGCCCTTCTAGGAGGCGGGGTGAGGTTTTGGCTTCGGCACTGGTGCTGGCCCCATGTGCCGGCCTTCCCTCCATCGCAGGCACCATCCCATGGGTCTCCCTGCCTCCCACTGCCACGGCCACCACCCTTCCTCACCCCACTAGTGCATGCCTCTTTTCCCTCCCTGACAAACCTGAGCTAGGAATACCCCTGCCACCACTGTCTGGCTTGGTGGTATAGCCTGAGGGTGCTCCATTGCCACAGTTGCAGCCTCAGCCACATAGACTGAGTGTGCTGAAGACTCGCCCAGAGCTGTGGGAGGCATCCTGTTGTCCTTTACTACAGGCAGCAATATATCTTGGGTGCCCTGGAATGGGGGTTGCTGGGGTGGAATGAAGGCATAAAGAAGGATGTCTCTCATCACTTCAAGATCTTTTAGATACCACAGAGCTAGTAAACACACCTTGAAACATTTAAGAGTAACCTATTGGGAGATCACTAAAGAGGTAGGTCCCCCCAAATACCACACAGCAGTGTGGGAGTCTAATGCTGTTGCAAGGACACTAGTTGTGAAGACATGGAAATCGTGTGATGAACGTTACATGAGAGAAAGCCCATTCATTCATTCATTCATTCATTCGACATGTTTGTATACCGCCCAAAACCTGCGTCTCCAATGGGTTTAATCAGACGGGCCTTTTCGGTTGCTGCCCCGAGATTGTGGAATGTGCTTCCTGCTGAGATATGATCCTCCACATCTCTGGCAATTTTCAAAAAACACCTGAAAACTCACCTTTTCGTCCAAGCTTTCTCAGCTTCCTAATTTTTTTTAGGTTTTAATCTATGGTTTATTTTTAAATTGTTAAAACGGTTTTAAATTTTTTGGTTTATGTTTTTAACTTGTTTTATGCTATTGTTAACCATCCAGAGACAAATGTTTGGGGTGGTGTACAAATTTGATAAATAAATAAATAAATGTAACATTTGTCATGGTTTTCACAACGAGTGTCCTTGCAACAGTACTAGGTTCCTGTACCGCTGCCCAGGATGTGAGCCCTTGGTTGTCACAGAATACAGGAGCCTGAGAATGCCCTACTTTCCTCACGGAGGATACTGCTCTTACACAGCCAGTACATATTGCTCCACTGCAACTTTATATATCTTGAAGATCAGGATGCAAGTCAGGCAGTTCTGAAAATGTTGCCAAAAATAATTACTGATCACAAGGTGATCTAGTAACTCTTTCACTTGGTGACCCATGTTCCGTCAATAATGAAAAATCACTGTTCAATAGCTGGTTATTTTGAGCAGTGTTTTGACTGAGCATAATTTTCCCAAGGGCATATTAAGAAGACAGAGTATGTTTTCAAGATTAGGGAATTGATCTGCCTGTCGAGTTTCCCTCAGTTTGCAGAGAACACTCCCGCCTTTACGTCGCAGCCTTTTAAAGACTGGAGACATTTTTACAGTGACACTTGACTTCATTAGATGTGTTTTTCATGAATATTAGTCTCTCCCTGGAGACTCCTGAGAGGAAAGCAAGTAATTTACCTCAAAGTCCATAAGGGGTTTATTTAAAGACTTTCTTCATGTATATGAACTAGTGCCTACTGAAACTTCAAATGCTAAATATCAGAGAGGATTGGAGAAAATCCAAAATGGTACCAAATGCTTCTTGATTTCCTGCAGTCTTTCTGTTACAGTAGAACGGTTGCAGTTCATTCCACTGAATTACAGTGTTGGTTTTGGGAATCTGGATCAAGAGAAGAAAGCACATGATGCCAGCCAAATCAATGTAAGGCTTTTGCAGAATCTCCAGAATCTCCCTTGACTGAATTGTACATGATAAAAGTGTACTAAAGGAAGACAGGGAAATTACAGAGAATGCATATCAAAGCCTCAAAGGGAAGAGAAGATCATCAAAAATTGCCCCTCCCGCAGAGTACATGCGCAGCATCACTGTACTCGTTACTCAATTTGTAACAGAAAGAGACAGAGAAAGAGAGATATAGATATAGATAACATGGCTAATATTTATATATTTGTATATTACCTTTTTATGCATTAATAAAAATATTTTTTAAAAAATACCTCACTCCCTTCCTTCGTCCATTTTACTGCTGCCTAAGGAGCACCTAATGGGGCAGCAGGAAATGATTTGATTAGCAAGCCAGAGGTTGCCAGTTCAAATCCCTGTTGGTATGATTCTCAGACTATGGGAAATCCCTATATTAGGCAGCAGAGATATAGGAAGATGCTGAAAGGAATTATCTCATACTGTGCAGGAGATGGCAATGGTAAACCCCTCCTATATTCTACCAAAGACAACCACAGGGCTCTGAGGTTGCCGGGAGTTGACACCAACTCGACAGCACACTTTAAAGAGCAGCAAGCCAGTTAAGCAGTTAGAGGAGAAGGCATTGGAGGCTTGGAGTTGGCTGCATTATCAGATCCCCTTGCATTTCTAATGGCCTAATTGAGGGCAAGATAGAACTAATTTGATTTGGAATTCAGTTCAGAGTAATATTGAGCCTTTTCTCCAAGTTTTGAGCAAAACACAGCTGTTTTCTGAGTCTAGTTCCAAGCCTAGCTGAGTGAGTTCACCCCACCACAACCCTTGGCATCAGCCTTCACTGTATGCTACATACAGATAACCACATCTGAACCATTGCCCCCAATGAGCGCATTTGAACAACAATGTTAACGAGATGTGGGTGGTGGCTATTTTCTTATTGACTATTCAATGATAAAGTAAAATCAGGACTGGATAGAATTCACCCCAGAGCAATTAGACACTCAGATGTGAAATTGCTGATCTTTTAATTAAGACATTTAACTGCTAAAATCGACCTCCTTACCAGAGAGGTATATTTCTACCAGGTGAAGTTCATGTCCTACTCTGAACTTCCAGAGACAGTTGGCTAACCCCTGAAAACATAATTCTGGACTAGATGAACTTTAGTCTGATCCAGCAAGGTTATTCTCATATTCGTAGGGAGCTAAGGCTTCTGTGTCTCTGTTGCAACCTGAGTTGTAGGTCTGGAAAATGCTTTTGTTGCTGTCATTTCCTTTTTTCTTTTCTGCTAGTCTGTAATAATACCTTGACATCCTATAGTTCTGTTGTGTCTCTTCTGTCAAACATCTCCCTTGCCTTTCAATTTAGAACACATTATAAAGTTAGGTACCACATAATATGTGAGCCAAATATCAAATGAGTTACAAGACTCCGGAGATTCTCTGATAGTGCTTTCTTGAAACATTTAGGTTCAGAACTCTGAGAAGTGCTCAGTCAGAATGTGAATCGAATGGCAGAGATGCAAGAGAATTTAAAAAAGATTTGGTGGCGGACCAGAATGTTAACTGTATGAAATATCCTATTAACTCTTGCCCCCTCTGTTTTACATTTTCAGAACGAATTTAAGCTAAACTGTTGACGCCCAGTGCCAATGTCGTCATTAGAGGTTTCCCTCCCCCCTCATTTTGATGGATTATGACGGTTGAAAAATTCACAGCAGTTCCATTCTGCAGGGGATTAAAGATTCCTGGAATAAATTAGAGTGGGTTAAACATGTCTAACAGAGTTTTAAGGCCTCGGCATAATACAGGCATCACAGAGTTCTGCCTGCTTTGTAATGAAACTCTAGCTAGGTAAATAACTTTTGCCAGAGAGCTGGTGCTCTGATTGCACACACTTATAAGCCCTCTTTTATTAATATTGCCTTTGCCATTTCCCGCATATGTGCAGAAACGAATATTAAATAATCTTAGAATTTGCCTGAAAGGCCACTGAGCAACATTTTAATCAAAATCTGCACCGTGCTCCACTTTACCTAGGCTGCTTGTTTAAAAAGATTCCCTTTTTCATACTGGAAAAGCCAGACCAAACACTTGCCAGGAGCCTATGAAACAATATAGCCCTGTCCAAAAAGAAGAAGCCTGATGATTCTGCTTTGCTTAAAACAGTCTTATTAATGACGACAGGATTGGGGGAGGGTGGTTTCTTTATTATTTAGCATATCTATATACCACTTTTCAACAACCACACCAAAACAGCTCTCAAAGCTGTTTACACAGTAAGGGAATAAGAAAATGGTCCCCTGTCCTGAAGGGGCTCACAATAAAAATAAAAATACACGAGTGACAAACAGCCGCTGGGAGGGATGCCTTGCTGGAATTAGGGACATAGGGATCTACCTTATCAGACCATTGGTCCATCTAGCTCAGTATTGTCTACACCAGCAGTAGCAGGTGCAGGCACCGCCGGGGGTGGGGATTAGCAGGAGGCACCTTTAACTGTAAATTAGTAGGTGCTTACTTTTCTTCCAACCGCATCTGAAAACTGTGGTGCACTGCGCAGCACCTGCCGTGGCAGAGAATCGGCTCCACTACTCAGCTGGCAGAGACAATGGCAGATTACCGCATAGGCAGTATAGGCGGCTGCCTATGGTGGCAAATCCTGGAGGGAAATTTAATTCCCACCCCCCACCCCCCAAGCTTTAAAAATGCCACTGTGTAGTGGCAGAGGCTCCTCCCGCCTCCTAAACCATCACAGGAGGTGAGGTCGGGCACTGGAGGCAGAGTGCACACCTCCTAAACCATCCTAAACCATCCCAGGACGTGAGGTCAGGCACTGTGCGCGTGTGCGCAGAGGCCCGAAATCGCCCGCTCTGTGTCCTTTGCGAGTAATCTGGGCTTGAGTGTGGAGCTCTTTCGCCACCGCCCTCCAGTGCCCGACCTCACCTTCTGTGATGGTTTAGGAGGTGGGTGGAGCCTCTGCCACTACATAGCGGCATTTATATAGGTAAAAATAAATTAAGTTCCCCCCCCCAGCCCCCTTGCTCTCGTCCTTGGCGCGGCAAATCTTTGGCTGCCTATGGGCGGCAAAAAGATTAATCTGCCCCTGGGCAGAGACCATTTGTTTGAACAGCAATGGCCTCCACGCATGTGCAGAGGCCAGCTGAGCGGCAGAGCCAATCCGCCACCAAAGCGGGTGCTGGGCAGTGCACCACTGCTCTGAACAGCTTCCAGGTGTGGCGGGAGGAGAGGTAAGCGCCTACTAATTTACAGTTAAAGGTGCCCCCTCTGGGGGCACCCGCACCAGTTGCCACTGGTCTACACTGACTGTTGGCGGCTCTCCAAGGTCACAGGTAGGAGTCTCTGCCAGCCCTTCTTGGAGATGTTAGGGAGTGAACCTAGGACCTTCTGCATGCAAGCATGAAGATGATGTGCCACTGAACTATAGCCATATCTTACGAAACTCACATGTAGTCTCCAATCCAAATGCAAATCAAGGCACACCTTGCTTAGCAAATGGGACAAATCATGCTCACTACCACAAGACCAGCTCTCCTCCCCAAAATCTTCCTGTGAAATATAAGAGAACTACCAGTTCAAAAGGTGTCCCTTGCAGGGGTATTCAAAGCAAATTTGCACTGAGGAAACAGCATATAGTCCTTTAGCTTTTTATAATTTTCAGTTTTAATTTGAACCTAATAATGATTGTGGTTTTTAATTGGACAACTTTTTTGTTTTGTTTTGTTTTTGTTTAATTTAGTTAATTTTATTATTTTTGTTGTATCTTGTGCCTATCTTATTGTTGTGAGCCACCCCGAGCAGTAGTACACTGGAGGGATGGGGTATAAATATTATAAATAAATAAATAAATGAATAAATACATACATACATACAAAATCCAGCTGATGCCAACTAATAGAACCAGTGATTGTTTTGCTATGACGCAGGGATAGGGCGTAACAAGGCTGGAGTGGGCCCAGAAATTTTTTTTTTAAATGAGCCCCTTGCTGATACACACACACACACACTTCATAATATATAGTCATGTGACTTGCCTCTGGGGGGCCCCTCCAGGTGTGGGGGCCCCCAGGCAGCTGCCTCCCCTTGCCTAATAGTAGTTATGCTCCTGGGCAGGGAGGACTCCTTGTTCCTAGCGTTGGGACCCCTAGTGGGATCCTCCCAACCTGTCCAGCACTCTCCAGACTAGCCTTCTGTGCCTGAGAGCCAGGCTACATGTTACACTCACCATGGGGAACAGCAACCTTGTCATGATTCTCCACCCTGCTGTCCCCCAGCAGGAACCTTCAGCAGGACACAATGGCTGCATTCACATGCGATGCGGAAATGTGAGACTGCAGAGAGGATGGGGAATTGGCTGCCTGGACTTCCTTCCTGACTGAAGGAAAGCCCCAGAAGCCAATAGCAGCCGGAGTAAGGGAGGAGCTTCCTCCCTCAATTCCAGTTGCTGGACAGTGAGCCTGTAGTCCCGTGTTATAAAGCTGGCATTGCAGAATTGGAGGTCCAGGCAGTGAAACTCACTACAAACTAAAGGTACAAATCTGAGTCTGGGGAAGGAAACCATGGGTCCATTTTCAGGTGAAACTGCAGTTGCACACTTTTGGACACACACAGATCTCAACCGGAGGCCCCTTCAACTCCAGTTTTGTGTTAGGTCTGAATCATAATCATTGTGTGATTATGGCCATAAGGTCTGTTACATAAGTTTCCCCACTCCTATTTCACAGTTGCTGTTAGAGGTGAAGAAAGTTAGTCACACAATGGTGAGGAGATTGTCCACCCTTTTGTTCACTAGACAAGATACCCAGAAGTGTTCTAAATTCTTAAGGATGTATTTAGGATAGTCTAAAGTCTTGGGGAAGTCTGTAAACATAGAGAGATTTCAGCATCAGCTTCCAATGCAGCATGGAGACCTGGTCTCCCATCCTGCATCAGAAGCCCCATGGTTGGGCAGCAAACCAGACCTTTTGCATATGTAAAGTATGGTACATGGGATTAAGGCCATTGTATCCAGCTTAGCTCCATATCTCAGATAAGTACTTGAATGCATGGAAGGGAGAGCAGGATCATGCACACCATCTCCATGCGCATCACTCCATGCACATCACTCCTATACGCATACAGCTGCATGTGCATAGAAGTCTTCAGGATTTTTTATGGGTACCCAAGCTCACAGGATGAGCCCTGTATGCATATACATAGCTAGGTCCTATACTGTACACGTGGAGGTAAAAGGTGGGGATGGTGCATGCAAACCCAATCTCCCCTTTGATGCCTTCAATATAATATGTGAGCATCTTTTTCTCATTCTATGTAGTATGCCTTATATGATAGTGACATAAAACAGCAGTGGCTAACTGCAATATGAGTAGCTCTGAGAACATGGAGAAGATAGAAGATACAGAAACATCGCCAGGGAACCACTGAAAGTAACCAGGAATGGAAAGCAGGTACATCAGGCAGGCAGCAATCCACCAGAACTTCAAAAGTGAACACCTAATATTGCAGGAACCAAATCCAAATATCTGTATTTTGAAAAGTGTTTGTGGAAGCCAACATCCAGACACTAAGATAAACTCATCTATTAGTGCACGAAGGCTTTAGCTGGAAACTAGCAGTACAGAATGGAGAGAAGTTCAATGTCAAAGTTCACTATTTTGAAAGAAATAGAGTAGTGTGAGGGATAATAGCATCTTTGTTCTTGCAGTAGATCTTTGATCATCATCATCATCATCACCTTTTCTATATGATACCCAGGATTCCAGGAAAAGGAGAGGAAGACATCAACATCATCATCAAACATTGAGGCATATGATATAATCTCATCCCATGTCTTGCTGAGATGCTGTACCTTTTTATAATCCATTAGCCTTAAATGTTTAGAAAAGGAGAGAGCCCAATAAAGCAGCTATCCATACAAAGAAGCTCCAAGCCACTTTTGTATGGCTTTCAATAGGCCTGCTTCATTTAGGGGAACTTCCAAAGTGGCTCTGAAGTGGGGTGACTTATTTCAGCATGTGATTCATTCTAAACACAATGTATGCTACTAGTCCTTACAACAAGTCTTTATAGTGGGCTGTTAGTATATCATATTACAGAGGAGAGCTGAGATAGTGGTTTCCCTAAGGTCAGCCACTGTGCTCATATGAATAAGCCAATTTTGAACTCTTACTGGGAATATACAGAACACAGCTCATACTCTTGACCAGGAATGGAGAAGCATGGAAATCTATGAGTAATTGCAGTCAAGGTCCTAAGAAGATAGAAACATAGGAAGCTGCCTTTTAACAAGTCAGACCATTGGTCCAACTAGCTCATTATTGTCTACAGTAATGGGCAGGCACGGGCCATGAACGCACCTCGGGGGGGGGGGGTTGTGTGGCGGGTGGCGTCTTTAACTGGAAACGGAGCCGGTGCTCCATGCCGCCCAGCAGCCCCCATGGTGGGGAATCGCCTCCGCCACTTACCTGGCCGCTGGCGGGGGCTCGCCTCCGCGGGAGCCAGGTAAGTGGCAGAGGCGATTCCCCACCGCGGGGGCTGCTGGGCGGCACGGAGCACCAGCTCCATTTCCAGTTAAAGACGCCGCCCGCTGCCCCCCCGGAGGCGCGTTCATGGCCCGCGCCTGGTAATGGGCAGTGGCTTTCCAAGATTTCAGGCAGGAGTCTTTCCCAACCCTACTGGGAGATGCCAGGGAGTGAACCTGGGACCTTCTGCATGCAAAGCAGATGCTCTACCACTGAGCTATGGCCCCATCACAGAATCATAGAATTTTAGAGTTGGAAGGGACTTTGGAAGTCTTTTAATCCAATCCCCTGCTCAGACCAAGAACATCTCTCCCAGCCCCATCTGGGGATCACAGTGGTTGAACCTGCAACCATTTGCATGTAGATGCTCTTCCATTGAGTTACGGCCCCAACCCTTAAGACAGGGGTTCCCAACCTGTGTACAACCTATGTTGCTGGATACACAACTCCCATTATCCCCAGCTACAATTTAATGTGGATGGGGATGCTGGGAGTTGTAGTCATTCACATAACCGTTAAGTGGGGAGGGGAAGAGGAAGGCAGGATAACAGCCCTGCTGGATCAAGCCCATAACAGCCCTGCTGGATCAGGCCCAAGGCCATCTAGTCCAGCATCCTGTTTGCACATGACCCATCAGATGCATCTGGGTAGCCTATAGGCAAGAACTGAGGACATGCCCTCTCTCCTGCTGTTTCTCCCCTGCAACTGGTAGTTAAGAGGCATCTTGCCTCTGAAGCTGGAGGTGGCCTACAGCCCTCAGACTAGTAGATAGACCTCTCCTCCATGAATTTATCTAAACCCCACTTAAAGCCATCCAGGTTGTTGGCTGTCCCCACATCTTGTGGCAGAGAATTCCATAGTTTATTGTGTGAAAAAGTACTTCCTTTTGTCGGTCCTAATTTTCTTGGCAATCAGTTTCACAGAATGACCCTTGATTCCAGTGTTATGTGAGAGGGAGAAAGGTACCTACCTTCCCCACAGACAATCTTTGTTCTGCTCCTGGCTGCATGGCTCTCATGCCCACACAAGCGGCTCTGCCAGGAGCCCCACAGCCATCTGGATGCTGGGGAAATGCAGCCCAGCCTCCAGAAATCCCACAATGCACCACGCAAGCAGCACGGGGCATTGGTGATTTCTCCAGATCCGAACACCTTAGATGCCCGGTTCTATGCCTGTTTGGGCTGCAAGCATGGGGGTGGGGGCAGCACCAGGATCAGTGGTGAGCCCGGCACTTCACACAAGCAGCTCTACCCTGGTAGGGCTTCACAAGCCCAGGAAGGGCTACTCGTGTGAACAGCCTTCAGGATGAGAACCCCTTCCTTAAGGGAAATATCTTACAGTGCTCACATGTAGTCTCTCACCCATATGCAAACCAAGGTGAACTTTACTTAGCAAAGGACACAATCCATGCTGCTACTAAGGTCGCACCTCCTCATGAGCAAGTGCCTGAGAAAAAAACCTCCTTATTGTACACTGCTCTTGCTTTCCTATGGCTTACCATGAGGCTTACCAATTCACTTCTTTTAAAAAGAAAGCGGGGGGTGGGCCCCCCGCTCTGTTGCCAGATTTGGCTTTTTTAAAGCCAAATTTTGGGTTATGGCCCATTTGACTCATGAGTATACCCCTTAGGTTCTGGCCACACTCGCCGAGAGTTTCAGGATGCTGAATTCTGCACCAAGATCTTATATTTCATGTGTGTGCAATAAACCCTTTTGAATGCACACCGTCCTGCTTCTACGCTCAGCCGACAGAGGACACAACAGGCTATATTCGTTTTACAGCAGTACCTTACCTAATTAACAGTGAGAATTAACAGTCATCAGAATTAATCAAATGCAGTGGGAAAGTGCTTGGCTCAGGAGAGCTCTGGTTCAATTGCTAGTGCCATCAGTGATATCATTAATTTAAACGAGATGAATAGGAGAGCCTTGGGGCATTGACACAGGAGTTGAGGGAGGCTGTTCAAATATTCAGATCCATTTTGGGCGGCATGCAGAGTTGTCAAGTTTTATCTACAAGGAGGCTGTGGATGCGGATTGTAATTTGATGGCTGGGAATCCCCGCCTCCTGTGGAAATATTAAGGAGCACAGATGCAACCTTGGAAGTTTAAGCCCGGCTGGTTGCACCCGGCAGCATTCTAGGAATTCCCTGGAGGGCAGAACTGGGGTCTTTAAGAATTCTTGAAGACCCATCACTTCAGAGACTCATTTTTACATTTCAGCTGCATCTTATATTGGGTGGATTTTTAACATTTTAACTTTTTAAAACTTGTAATTTTAAATTTAGTTTTAACTGAGGACAGTTTTAGTTCAGGGTTTCTTAACCTTGGGCCCCCAGATGTAGTTGGACTACAACTCCCATCATCCTCAGCTACAAAGGCCATGTCTGGGGATGATGGGAGTTGTAGTCCAACAACATCTGGGGGCCCAAGGTTAGGAAACCCTGTTTTAGTTAGTTTCTACTAATTTGTTGTTGTTGTTGTTGTTGTTGTTGTTGTTTTTAAAAAGAATCTTGTGAAGTGCCCCAAGTAATACTGTACTGGAGGGAAAGGCCATATAGATGATGATGATGATTAATAATATACTCCAACCATCTCCCAATGATCCAATCTACAAAAGACATTAGCCCTGTTCAGACATTATGTTGGACCTGCATTCAGGTGTGTGTACACACATGCACGTTTTTGTGTGAATGAGTGTACCTGCATTCATTTTAAAAGTGAACCTGGGTACAGATCCCACAAATTTATGGTACAGAGAGGAAGCATATAGCTGTACCTGCATTCAACATCAGAATGTAACATGTTGATGCTGTTACATCCTAAAGTGGTGTACAGATACAGTGAAGAGATGGATAAGGGCTAACAAGCTGAAATTAAATCCAGACAAGACGGAGGCAAACTGCTGGTCAGGCAAACTGCTGAGTTGGCAATGGTTTATCAGCCTGTTCTTGATGGGGTTGCACTCCCCTTGAAGGACCCCTGCTAACTTGGCAAAGAGGCACCTTTTAACATGGTGATTCTCTTTATTTAGCAGGGGGAGAGTAACTGGCCCTATTCACCCCCAGCACAGTACCTCACCTCCAGTGACTGTTGCTGGTGTCTATCTTGTGTTTCTTTTTAGATTGTGAGCCCTTTGGGGAAAGGGATCCATCTTATTTATGTATTATTTCTCTGTGTAAACTGCCCTGAGCCATATTTAGAAGGGCGATATAGAAATTGAATAAATAATGAGGAGAAGGAGGAGGAGAGGAGGAGGAGAAACAACAGGTCCACAGCTCAGGAATTCTCCAGAATCCATCATTGTACCATGATGCCCAGGTGTCGGCTGTAGCCTGAGGTTGGGGGGTGGTTGCTTTTGCCAAGCTTCAATTGGTGCACCAGCTGCATCCATTCCTATCCTGGTCAAATCTGGCCACAGCTATCCATGCCCTTGTTACATCTTTTGGACTGCTACAACATGCCTCATGTAGGGCTGAAGAGCCTTCAGAAGCTTCAGCTAATCCAGAATGCACAACGCTCAGGGACACAGTTCACACCCACACCCACAACTCTGCTTCACTAGCAGGGGATACTTTTACTGCACACTTACCTTCCTTAGCTGAACACACATAGAAGCTATTCCCACGAACAGCAACAATCAGGCTAAGGAAGGCTAGCCCGATTTCTCCTGATCATGGGAAGCAACGGGAGCCGCACAGTTCCCGGCGGCAGCTCGGTGGCAAGTCCGCTTATGGAGTCCACTGCTTAATCCGGGTTTCAGGCACAAGTGTGCCCAAAAACCAGGACAAAGGATCATGTGTTGCCACGGTGCGGCTCCACACAGCAGTGACTCATGAGCAGACCCCCAACAGGGAGGCTACAACAAGCCTTACAGCGGCAGGATGCTCCCCAGAATGCCCCATGCACTTGCACGGGGCATTCTGGAACTTCCCGGGGCCGGGAGACCTCCAAACCCCACCTCCCCAACCGCCTCTGTAACGGAACCAGTAATTGGCTGGGCAGCCAAACCGACCACCCAGGGAGGGCTCCCTGCTCATCTGCGGGGAGAGCAGGTCAAGCCCGCTCTCCCCGGAAACCTCCTTTAGGCTCTCCACACACTACTTACTTGTTTCCGGAGGTTTCCGGGGAGAGCGGGCTTGACCTGCTCTCCCCGCAGATGAGCAGGGAGCCCTCCCTGGGCGGTCGGTTTGGCTGCCCAGCCAATTACTGGTTCCGTTACAGAGGCGGTTGGGGAGGTGGGGTTTGGAGGTCTCCCGGCCCCGGGAAGTTCCAGAATGCCCCGTGCAAGTGCATGGGGCATTCTGGGGAGCATCCTGCCGCTGTAAGGCGTTGGTTAATATCCTAACTCTATAAGGCTCTCCACACAAGTAGTGTGTGGAGAGCCTTATTGAGTTAGGATATTAACCAACGCCTTTCTGATGTGAGTGGCTAACCTTCTTTGGCACTATAGATCGGTTCCACAAGGAAGGTAGTTTATGCTCCGTGGCCGTACAAGAATGTTTGGGGTTTTTTAAAATTAACCTTAGCCAACCTAATTTGTTTGGCCTATCAAATACTGATGCAAAAGATAACTAAGAAAGGAGGTAATAAAACCACATTATAATGCAATAGAGAATAGCACTCCACAGTAATGTACTTCCTAAATAACATCCAATATGTTCATACATTTAACAACATTAAAATGTAAATGTTAAACGATTTGTGAGAGAGAAGCAGTTTTTCATACCTCTTGCAAACACATTCTACTTGTCTTATTCTGCTTTCATCAAATAAGGCAAATCAATCCATCTATACATCTCTTTCTATCTGTCTGTCTAAAACGCCCCCTTGATTTTTGTCTTGTCTATAAAGAAAGTAAAAAGAATCATGAAAATTGCAATTAACAATCAACCTTTACTATCCCCTTTGCAGTCTTTCTGAGCTTCACTTACACCCAATCTAACCCAATTAATCTTTCATGTTGAAAGGATAATTTATAACAGTTAACAACTCAGAGCATAAATATACATAGCCCAAGCCCATTGAAATATATGGGGCTTAGGCCCATGTATGTGTGTTGAATGGAACATTTTCAGCCACAGCATAGGTCTCTATAAAACCAACACTGAACAATTAACTAGTACACAGTTTATCCTTTGAATCTGATGATATGATCAATCAATCTGTATTCTGAGAAGAGGACAGGACCTTAGCCCAATTTTATCAGCAGCATTTAGGTTTTCCAGGGAGGGGGGAAATATTCTAGTGTAGGAGGAAAAACACCACATGCCTCAGTGGAAATTTCTTTTTAAAGCTGTACATAATTTTTTTTTAATGTAGAACAAGAAAAATTGCTTGTCGTTGTTCATTATAGGCAGGATGTGTGTGGAGCAAGGCCCTGTATGTTGCTGAGATTCAGACAAACAGAAATTTCATACACATACCCACTGGCAGAGGCGCTCTTACCCCCGGACATCCAGGCCAAAGTCCAGCGCTTCCAAGACCCAGGGGGCCCCCAAATCCTCTTTAGTCTGTCCCAGGTGCTGTGGTTGCCCGGCTGAGAATGATGATACTTAGAGAGCCAGCATAGCATAGTAGTTAGTGTGTTTGAGTGTTGGATGAGGACCGGAAGACCCCAGTTCAAATCCCCACTCAACATGAAACTCACAGGGTGACTCTGGGCCAGTCATGTATCTCTCAGACTAACCTACCTCACAGGGTTGTTGTGAGGATGAAAATAACCATGTATGCTGCTCTGAGCTCCTCAGAGGAAAAGTGGGATATACGTGTAATAAGTAAGTAAGTAAGTAAGTAAGTAAATAAATAGCTAGCTAGCTAGCTAGCTAGCTAGCTAGCTAGCAGGGGAGGGGGGCCTCCAAAGGCCTTTAGGTCCAGGCTCCAAAATTACCTAGGTGCACCTCTGCCCACTGGGACCTTATTGATAGCAGACAGGACTCCAAGTGATACAAATGGTGGGCTGGTGATTTTCATTGAAGTGTCCCCAATTGCTGTTAAGCCAAGACATATGTTTATATAGATGAAAGCATAGGGAGAACATAGGGAGCTGTCTTATACTGCCACAGGCCATTGGTCCATCTTGCTCAGTATTGTCTAAACAGACTGGCAGCGGCTTCTCCAAGGTTATGGACAGGAGTCTCTCTCAGCCCTATATGGAGGAGCAAGGGAGGGAACTTGGAGCCTTCTGCATGCAAGCATGCAGGTGCTCTTCCCAGAGCGGCCCCGTCCCCTCAGGGGAATATCTTATCATGCTCACATGTAGTCTCGCATTCAAATGCAAACCAGGGCAGAATCTGCATAGCACAGGGGACAATCCATGCTTGCTACCATGAGACTAGATCTCCTTCCACGGAGAGCACTCTGGGACCTCACTGGAGGTGTGTGGAAACTCCATGATAGGTCAGAATTTGACAGAGAAGCATAAACCTCCTTCGCATATTATTTCAACACACATGTACAGTCTGTGTACAGTGTACGCTCATACAGTCTGAACACACATGCAAGCCAGGTGTTCAAAGAGAATGCTGTCAAACATGCATACCGGCCTGGAAGCAAGTTGGTCACATCATGTCAAGGTCTGGCCCAAGGCCAGCGAAGTACACGGCTCGGCTGCTTGCTGTGGGTGAATGACAATTGTTGAAACTCAGCAATGAGTGGGAGTCAGAGGCTCCAATTTATGGAGCCAGTCGAAAGCTCCCAGGTGTCAGGATTTACGGCTTGTCAGCCTTCGATAACAGGCGCTTGCTCCTCCGCACCGCCTCCAGTTGTGACCTGCGTTTGAAACACCTGCGTTGATGTGGCGTCGGTGGAGCTCCAATGCCTAAATCATCCCCCGATTGGTCGCTGACATTTTCTGCTGGTTCAGGCTGTTGAGTCTGTTCTGAACCGTCAGCTAATTCCACTACAGTCGGGCTCTGCCCTTCAGACATTCCAGACTCGGCTGAAATGCCGACAGCTTCCCTTTCTTCCTCGCTGTCAGAGCTAGGGGACATGACACATCACTCCCGACCAGCTCTTCATGCTCAGAGGAGTGCCCCAGCCTCCTGACCATGGAAACTGAGGCAGTCAGTGTCCCTCACTTAGAGTGTTCCTCTCTTCAGGTGAACATTGCTCTAAGCAGATCTAAGAGTGAGCAAGAAGAGTGAGTGATGGGTTGCGGGGCGGGACATCCAACCCGCTTCCAGCCCCATATGCATGTTTGACAGTGTTCTCTTTGAATGCTACAGTTATTGACACTATGGTTGCATCAACACATAACATGGAACCGCAGGTCCATGCCCTGCTCCCCCTGCTCTCCCATCCAAATTTGGACATACTAGAGAGATCTCTCTCTGCAGTCAGTGAGACTGTAGAGAGGAGGGGGAACTGACTGCCGGGGCTTCCTTCTTGACGGAAAGACAGGCCTGGAAGCCAATAGCAACCGAGGCGAGGGAGGAGCTTTCTCCCTCAACTCCATTTGCAAAGCAACCAGACTGTGGTACCACATTCAGTCATAACACTGGCACTGCAGAACCGGAGGTCCAGACGGCAAACCTAACTACGAACGAAAGGCACAAATCACTGTCTGGGGAGGGAAACTGAAGGTCCATTTTCTGCTGTAACTACAGTTGCCCACATTTGGATGTACAGAAATTAATACCGGAGGCCCCTTCACCTACAGTTTCATGTTATGTGTGAATGCGGCCATTCTGTTCAATGTAGATGTAGTAGTACCCATCCTGTTTCCTGCATTTGAGTAGGCTATAACGAGATTCACTGTTAAAATGAATGCACGTACAGTCATCCACACGGAAACATGTAGAGACCCTTTGAAACACCTCTATCGGGCAGCAGTGATATAGGAAGGTGCTGAAAGGCATCATCTCATACTGTGCAGGAGATGTCAATGGTAAACCCCTCCTGTACTCTACCACAGACAACCACATGGCTCTGTGGTCACCAGGAGTTGACACCGACTCGATGATACAAACTTTCCTTTAGACAGACATAGAGACGGGGGGAGCTATATGGATTGCAAACCTGAGACTCTCTAGCTGTTGGTAGACTACAGCTCCCTTCATCCCCAGCCACAATAAATTGTGGCTGGGGATAATGGGAATTGTAGTCCACTCAGAGTTTCAGAATCTCGGGTTGGTCATCCCAGACTATAATGTTTGGAATATGTCATCTGTCAGCCCCAATAGTCTGTCATACTCAAGCATGATCAAGAAAGAGAACCCGGGGTCCTTGGATACACCCTCCATTGCACACCTTTGTTTTCTCCCATAAAACTGATGTATTGCCATTTGGTCCTGTGGGGAAAATACAGTGCAAGAATTGTGGATACTGTTGCCGTGAAGGCGAAACTTGTTCTCCACCACAACACTGGGTTTCCATCCTAACTGGGATCCCATAGGGGAAGGCCATTTGTCTTGGTGTACAGTTTCCATGCTCTTTGGGATTTCTGCAATTTCCAAGCCTTCTTTCCACATACGCTCTGCTTGTTTTTATGATGGGAATTTAACTAATTAAGATAAGGGTATCTAGAGGACTGCCTTCTCCTGCCTGAGTCTCCCTTTGCTGAGATCACAGGAGGTGATCCAGGTAAATGACTACAAGAGGCAGGGGCTTTTTTGTGATAGTGCTCTGCTTGCAGATGTCCCTCCTGAAGTGCATTTGCCTGACACCAACGTGCTGTTATTTTTTCAGCATCAGGCTCAAACGGCCTTATTTTCTGAAGCTTTTGATGACACATGATTTGTTGTTGTTGTTGTTGTTGAATCTGATTATTATTTTAGTTGCTCTTACGATGACTGCTCTGTATATTGTGGATTTTACATTGCGCTGTATGAAGCTGGACTTAATGTATGCTACTTCTGTATAGGTCAACACTAGAAGCTGCCTTGAAAGAAAGAGTTATAAACCTGCCAATCGTGGTGGAAAGACAATATAGGTTTTTTAAAAAATAAGAGAAGAATGACTTAATAATGTTACATTATAGTTCTCAGAAGAGCTGGAGGATTGCACACTTTGGGCACATCTCAGGGACCAGCTTCAACATTATGTATGTGTTTAAGGGTTTGGAGGAAAGCACACTGATGTATCATGACTTCTTTTTACCTATGAGTTTGCTGCCTGAGATTCCATTTCTACAGTGTCACAAAGAGAAGCTTTATGGTGTAAATACTGCTCAGATTACAGCATTGGTCACCAGAGGAATGGCATTGCTATTCGGAGCATTGCCTCATTAGAAAAGATTTATAAGTGCAGTTCAGTTGATTTCAGTGGAGTGGCTTTAGATATACAGTGCAAAAACAAAACACAGAAATTCAGCAAATGGGCTCGGCATCTCCTAGCCAATACCGAGCAATACTGAAATGTATTATTATTACTTCCCAGATTCCCACTAGCACAAGAATATGGGCAGTCCTCATGCTTACAACATAATTGGCTCCTAAAAATGGAGTCTTAAGTCAAAAGGTCTTAACTCAGAACCTATTATCCCACAGGAAATAGTGTTATACATGGCAGGTTGGTTCCTGAACCAAGGCCAGATATCTGATTGTCTTCTCCTGCTGTCAAAGCTGCTGGTGTGTCAGTCACAGATGTGCAGACATGCAGCAAATAAGTTGATGGTGGGGGAACAGAAGTTGTGCACCCTTGCTACCCACTCCCTTCCCAAGCCCTTCCTCATCCTCCTCCCAACTGTTTCATGAAAGGAAGGAAGGCACCTGTATAGCTCGCCTCCATTGAATCTGGGGGAGGAGGAGGAGAAGGAAGAGGAGGGTGGTCAACAAAGTGGGCATCTTGGATGGCCATGTCAACCAGTTCCTCTGTGGTCTCAGATACTGCACCAGCAGCTGCCACCAGGACCACCAGTGTCAATGACAGTGTCTCAATGACACTGACTCGCCATTGTCACTGCCTCCTCTTCCTCTAGGCCACATACCCACAGTTGTCTAGCAGAGCCTCCCCACCCACAGTGTGTGTTGTAAAGCTGAATCACTGTAAAGATGAAACAGGGTGGCAATTTACCAGGGCCTTATTTGCCATTTCTCTTAACTCAGAGCATCTTAAGTCAAGGACTCAGTGTTCCCTCTAACACGGATTCCCAGATGTTGTATAACTCCCAGAATCCTCAAGAAAAAGCCATTTCAGCTGAGGATTCTGGGAGCTGTAGTCAATAACATCCCTGTTAGAGGGAACACTGCAAGGACTGTCTGTAATTCATTCTGTGATTCCTGATCTGTGATAGAAAAATCTAGGGGGTTCTTCCTATTGTTATTATGGGAAGATGAATGCCTAACAGACTGATTATCTGGCGTATTATGCCAAGGCAAAAATTTCTAGGACCACTATTCCACTAACCAATTCATAAAAGGGGAAAGTGCTCCACATTGAGCCAAGGCATCACTAAACAATGTATATTCACAACCAGTGGCATAGCTACCAATGGACTGGAGGGGGAAGCAAATGTCCCTGAGCTGTCAATGTCCAGGGGTCTTCCAGGGCACTTCTTGCCCCCTCCCACACAAAGACACCCACTCCCACCACAAGAGCTCCCAGCTGGCAAATTGCTCACTGGTTGGGAGGGCAACGGTTACTCTCGCTTCTGTGTTTCAATATCGGCCACACCCCTTGCACCAGAACCAGAAGCATGTCAATGTAGGGGGGGTATGGCTGGCATTAGGGCATGCATGTGCCACTCATCACCACCACCACCCCAGTTGACACCAGGTTCCTTTGCTGATTGAGTGCTTCATCTCGCTCCCTTGCTTTGAGTGAGGAAGAGAAAAGAAGCACCCAGCTGGCAAAGCAACCGTTTTCCAACTGGAAGAACGTGACAGGTGGCATGGCTGTGCTCTGATGTTGGCCATGCCTCCTGCACTGATGTGCTTCTGATGCTGGCACAAGAAGTGCGACTGATAAACACGGAAGCCCTACCCAGAGGTAGGTGATGGTGGTGGCAGGAGCACATGGGAAGAGGAAGTAGTGGAGGTAGGGCACAAAGGTGGCAGCAATGGAGGGGGCACAAGATGGTGGTGGAGAGGCTGCCAGCAACCTTCCTATGCAACTGTGATTGTGGCCAACATGCTGTGCAGCTGTATGAGGATGGAGCAAGAGCTCTGCCCTTGCAAGGAGTGACTAACAGCATGCAAGGCTTGCTTTGTAGTGCTGGGCAGGCAGAGGGGAAACAATTTCCGCTTTATCCTCCCTCTCAGCAAAAGCCCTTTTCACATTCAGCAGTATGTCCATGAGCGTTGGACAGCCTCTTTTCGGAGTATGAGTTAAAAATAAACAAATTCTGTGCTTATGTGGAATTCTAGAACCTGTACATTTCTACCTATGGGCCATTTGGGATCCTACATTTGCAGGGGGGAAGACACTAGACCAAGTTTGTGAACAATGGACTAGATCTATCATCATTTGCTGTAGAGCAATGCAAAATGCTTGGTGTTCATACAGCCTGCATAACCCTATGAGCCATAGCAAGAGGAAAGTGATAAGATACTATGGAGAAACAGGACCATAGAATGAAAGTGCCTTCACTTTCAACTTAAATAGAATTGTAAGTGCCTTCACTTTCAACTTAAATTGAAGGATTTTTAAAAAATTTTTATTGAAATATAGCCCATCTCTGAGATGACATAGGTCATAGCTCCAAATTGTTCCAGGTTATCTATCTCAACTAGACATTGGTTCGCTGATCCACTGCAAAGTGTATAATATTAAAGTATGTGCACATTGAAAGTGATCATTGGATCAGTTTCACCAAGGTGATCCAAATTCTGCTCAGAGAAAGACTGAAAACAGTCCCCTTTAGAATGAGGCAAATGCGAGGACTCAGAAATAAATTTAGTAACAGCAGATGGAAAATAAAAAAGTCCTTTTAAGAAATATTTGAGAATAATTGTTTATTTTGTATTCTACCCATCCTTCAAGGAGTTCAAAGCAGCGTACATGCCCCCTCATTTTATCCTCACAGCAGCCCTTTGGAGTAGGCTAGGCTGAGAGAGGGTGACTGGTCTACCATAACTCAAGGAGATTCATCATTCAGCAAGCATTTGAACCTGAGTCTCTCCAGGCTTGAATTCAAAACTCCAGCCACTGCACTACACAACCTCATTGAAGTACCAAACTGCCAACATAAAAGACAGGACATGCTTTTTGGCCTCTTTCTGCCATGGCAAAGAGCCATGAATGACAGTGAAGCCACTTTGTCCATTAGAAGACCTAGTCAGCTGCCTCTCCAGTCACCAGTTGACTCTTGAGATCAAACCAGTCCTTTCCTACATATTTTCAAGCCTTAGTCATATCGACTAGAAACTTCTATAAATGAACTGGATGTCCTTAGGATGTTTAATACTGAGTCCAATACCAAATTCTGTGCTTATGTGGAATTCTAGAACCTGTACATATCTACCTATGGGCAATTTGGGATCCTACATTTGCGGGGGGAAGACACTAGACCAAGTTTGTGAACAATGGACTAGATCTATCATCATTTGCTGTAGAGCAATGCAAAATGCTTGGTGTTCATACAGCCTGCATAACCCTATGAGCCATAGCAAGAGGAAAGTGATAAGATACTATGGAGAAACAGGACCATAGAATGAAAGTGCCTTCACTTTCAACTTAAATAGAATTGTAAGTGCCTTCACTTTCAACTTAAATTGAAGGATTTTTAAAAAAAATTTATTGAAATATAGCCCATCTCTGAGATGACATAGGTCATAGCTCCAAATTGTTCCAGGTTATCTATCTCAACTAGACATTGGTTCGCTGATCCACTGCAAAGTGTATAATATTAAAGTATGTGCACATTGAAAGTGATCATTGGATCAGTTTCACCAAGGTGATCCAAATTCTGCTCAGAGAAAGACTGAAAACAGTCCCCTTTAGAATGAGGCAAATGCGAGGACTCAGAAATAAATTTAGTAACAGCAGATGGAAAATAAAAAAGTCCTTTTAAGAAATATTTGAGAATAATTGTTTATTTTGTATTCTACCCATCCTTCAAGGAGTTCAAAGCAGCGTACATGCCCCCTCATTTTATCCTCACAGCAGCCCTTTGGAGTAGGCTAGGCTGAGAGAGGGTGACTGGTCTACCATAACTCAAGGAGATTCATCATTCAGCAAGCATTTGAACCTGAGTCTCTCCAGGCTTGAATTCAAAACTCCAGCCACTGCACTACACAACCTCATTGAAGTACCAAACTGCCAACATAAAAGACAGGACATGCTTTTTGGCCTCTTTCTGCCATGGCAAAGAGCCATGAATGACAGTGAAGCCACTTTGTCCATTAGAAGACCTAGTCAGCTGCCTCTCCAGTCACCAGTTGACTCTTGAGATCAAACCAGTCCTTTCCTACATATTTTCAAGCCTTAGTCATATCGACTAGAAACTTCTATAAATGAACTGGATGTCCTTAGGATGTTTAATACTGAGTCCAATACCAAATTCTGTGCTTATGTGGAATTCTAGAACCTGTACATATCTACCTATGGGCAATTTGGGATCCTACATTTGCGGGGGGGAGACACTAGACCAAGTTTGTGAACAATGGACTAGATCTATCATCATTTGCTGTAGAGCAATGCAAAATGCTTGGTGTTCATACAGCCTGCATAACCCTATGAGCCATAGCAAGAGGAAAGTGATAAGATACTATGGAGAAACAGGACCATAGAATGAAATCAATTACTCAGGTGTCAGTCTGTGTGTGGCTCTGTCTAGAACTCCCACTCTTAAGGGTATTTCCAAAAATTTTATTTGTCTAGTTGATGATTAAAAGGCCATTTAAAATAGTGATAAAAATTCTGCTTTGATCAATTATACCAGGAACTGGTCCAGTATTTAAAATAGGAAGTGTGGATAACAAGAGTTGAACATTAAAATGGAGTGAGGTTCCTGCACATTCAAACTCAGCAAAGTCATTTCCCCCCACCCCAATAAATTAGGTGTGTAAAATTAGGTATAATGAAAAATGAGACACGACAGAAAAGGCCGTAAAGCTTCTCAGCATGCATCTAACATTGGCAAAGTCATGTAGAAAAAGAAAGGTTTATAGTTTTTGCAGACCTGCATGACACCTTCTGGAGAAGGAAGCTTTTTATTCAGTAAGGGAACAGATGTTTTGGCAGATAGCATAGAGAGAATCTCGTCAGACACTATAAACTAAGCTTGAAGGGATGAAAAAAAATGTGCAGAAAAATGTGAAGTATAAAACAAAAGAGTTAAAATGATACAGATAAGGCAGAACTACAGCAGAAGACAAGTGCTTTGTTAGAAAGAAAGAAAGAAAGAAAGAAAGAAAGAAAGAAAGAAAGAAAGAAAGAAAGAAAAATGGAATTTTATGATAAAGGAGAAATTTTCACTTCAACACAGCTCATTGCCATGTGAGGCTGGAAGATTAATTTTATAACCACAGATGCAGTCAAAAAAGGGAAAGAGGAAATGTCATTTTTAATGCATCATTTGAGAAGAATCAGTACTGTGTGGCCAATATTAAAAAGCCACCATGCTTTGTGGCTAACATTTTAAAGTGTTTGGTTATGAGCGCTCGCACACACACCAACATACCCCCCCCCAAATGCCAGGTTCTGATCCACACACAGTTTGGCCCCTCCCAACTATCATTTTGTATAATGGGTTGGAGTCAGCTGGTACTCTGACATGTCTGCCAGAGCCCCAGACCTCCTCCACCCCACTGCCCTACCCTCTCCTCCTCACTTCCTCTTCATACCAGAGGGAATACTGAACTACCAGCTTCCTTGGTAAGCTGAGGCTGGATTTTTTTTTAATGCGATTTCGCCCTTTAAATGTGCTACTAAGTAATTGTGTGGCCCGGGTAATCCCTGAAGCAGCTGAGCTGCTCAGTCACCTAGTAGAACAGATCCCTCCCCACCCCCACCCAGGACAATGCATGACCTTAGTATGAAAAAGGATGTAGTTCTTCCAGCTTCATTAATCCAAAGGAAAATGTGGTTGCTTGTGTGCATGCACCACGTGCAAGTAAAGGGCCCCATGAAAGGCAGATCAAAGTGCCTTAGTCAATGATAAATGCCAATTCACTTTGGAATTGCACGGTCTATATAGTGTAAGGCAGGTTTCTTGGAGAACCCTGGTTCCTGGGAACTATATTCCTAGGTGGCTAAGGTGAAATCAGGAGGTCACTGTGAGTGAGGAGTTGGATGCAACAACAAAAAATTAGATGGTTAGCCAGCTCTCCTGAAAATGGTTAAACCCCTCTAAAAGAATATGAATTACACATTTTTATTTATATAGGTGCTGACTTGGTCCCATAAAACAAAGGCAAGCCTGAAGTATTGTTTCTCATGTTATTTCTTTGAGGGCTAAGTACAAAGCTTTTGGATCTCTCTGCAGTTTTCGATACTATCAACTATAGTATCCTCCTGGAGCATCTGAAGATGTGGGAGGTGGGAGGCACTGCTTTGCAGTGGTTCCACTCCTACCATTGGGAAGATTCCAGATGGTGTCCCTTAGAGACTGTTGCTCTTCAAAATAGTAACTTTTATATGGTGTCTCTCAGGGCTCCATACTGTCTCCAATGTTTTTTAACATCTACATGAAACCTCTGGGAGAGATCATCGGGAGATTTGGTGCAGGGTGTTATCAATATGTTGACGACACCCAAATCTATTTCTCCATATCAGCATCATCAGGTGAAGGCATAACCCTCCCTAAATGCCTCCCTAAAGGCAGTGATGGGCTGGATGATGGATAACAAACTGAGACTGAATTCAGATATGACAAAGGTACTTATTGTGTAGGGTCAGATCTCAGGAGACAATTTTGATCTGCCAGATCTGGTTTGGGTCACACTTACTCAGAAAGAACAGGTATGCAGTCTGGAAGTGCTTCTGGATCCAAATCTCTCCCTGGTGTCCCAGGCTGAGGTGGAGGTCAGAGGTGCTTTCTATCAGCTTCAGCTGATATACCAGCTGTGTCTGTTTCTTGAATAAATGACCCCCAAACAGTGGTACATATGCTGGTAACCTCCAGACTTGACTACTGCAGCATGCTCTATGGGGGACTTCCTTTGTTCGTAGTACAGAAACTGCAGTTGGCAGCCAGGTTGGTCTCCAGGTCATCTCAAGGAGACCATATTACTCTTATACTAAAAGAACTACACTGGCTGCCAATATGCTTCCAGACAAAATAAAAGGTGCTTGTTATAGCCTATACAGCCCTAAACAGCTTAGGCCTCTGGGTATTTAAGAGGACATCCCATCACTCCCATGAGTGCCATCACCCACTGAGATCATCCAGAGAGGTTCAAGCAGTTGCCACCAGCTTGTCTGGTGGCTACACAGGGACGGGCCTTCTCTGTTGCCGCCCTGAGACTCTGGAACGTGCTCTCTGCTGAAATAAGAGCCTCCCCATCTCTGACAGCTTTTTAAAAGTCATTTAAAAATATTTTTTCACCCAAGATTTTTAACATGATTGTGGTTTTAAATTGTTTTAAGGTTTTCATTTTTGCCTCAGTTTGTTTTATGTTGTTGTGAACCACCCAGAGACTGAGCTATGGTGTGGTCTACAAATTAGATAGAAAGATAGAAAGACAGAACCAGAATTGTAGAAAGTCGGCAAATGTGGCTATGCAGGGACAGGTGAGAGACAACTGCAGGCAAAGGTTCCATGTGGAGTATGGGGGGGTCAAATGGGTATTGATGCTCATCTGCTCTACCTCCCATACAAATGTCCCATGCAAATTACGTCCTAAGAGACGTCACCATACCTATTATGGATTAGTCAGCCAACACATATAGCTGGGAAGAAGGGAACTACTCTGGATCTTAGCTGGCTTAGTATACTACACTTCACTCACTGCTCTCCCCTAAACTGCAAGATGTGGTATTGTGTTTTCCCTGCTAACAGAGCAAAGAGGCACCTTATTAAAGTGGTGATTCTCTTTATTTAGCAGGAGGAGAGCAACTGGCCCTATCCATCCCTAGCGCAGCATCCCTCCAGCAACTGTTGCTGTTGTCTATCTTACATTTCTTTTTTAGGTTGTGAGCCCTTTGGGGACAGGGAGCCATTTGATTTATTCATTTATATGTATGTAAACCACTTTGGGAACTTTTGTTGAAAAGCAGTATATAAATATCCGTTGTATTCATATTTGTATCACCTGGATAGAAGCAAATAATATCACGGAAGGAGGAGGACAGATGAATTTGTCTGTAAGATAAAAACAGCCTACTTGATTTCCAGAGCACAGAATGTAGCAAAGATCAGTCATGTTGGTTTCTATGCATCTGGCCACCAGCCTGCTCCCATAGATCTTATTAGCTTAAATCTGTGTTATTTCTTTACAGATTGAATTTCCCTCTCTGAAATCCATGACCTGGGATTTTAGACTTTACCATTGGTACCATTTAGCAGGTTAATGCCATGTTTAAGAGTGCTGAAAAGCTCAACTCTTAATAACTTAGAAACTGCAGAAAAACTGTCAAGCTGCTCAAGGCAGCCCTTAAGCAAGCTAGACAACACATTTATGCTCTAATAACACATGATTTTACTATTCATATCCAGGTAGCCTGCCCTGCAGCATAACGCAGACAGTTTAAAGCTGCCCATACTGCTGTGGGGCTGTAACACTCTCACCGACATTGTTGTGCAGTCAGATTGTTCTGGAGCAACTCACCCTTGTGCAATCACAGGTCACATGGTACTTGCACTGGGAATGACAAGTGGTCCACAACCTATGATCATGAAAGGGTGAGTTATACTAGAACAGCCCTCTTGCACAGCACTAGGGTGGGTATAAGGGTCCCACAGTGGTGTGGGTGGTTTCTAGACATTACGCTGCAGGGCACATATTTAACAGGGCACTGTTTAACCACATTACACCGCAGGGCACATCAGTCAACATCTCTTCCTTCCAAAAATATGTTACTATAGCTATTAGCCACTAATATTTAATCCCTTGTGCACTGAATTATACCTAAAAGTGGCTTCCCATGTAGCCATAACCTCTCTTTCTATCCATTCAGTCATGTCCGACTCTCAGTCACTCTATGGATCAATGCACTCCATGCCGTCGTATCTAGGACGGCTTCCTTTAATTCTTCCATGGTTATAACCTAAATGGTCATAACTTCCATGTTGTAAACCAATGGGCACCCTATTTGGAAAGCACAGCTAATCATAGCTTCCCACTGTAGATATATATGGAGCAATACACAGGTGTGCTTTCACACATAATGGTATATATATGGGCCTCAATCCAAATAAATGCATGCACAGCAGGAGAGTGTTGCTTTGTAGAGGCTAGGAAGCCTGAGCCTACGTTATAGATGAGTGATCTTCAATATTTTTCAAGCAGGAGCCACTTTGGCAAAAAAAACCCCTTTCCTTGTGAGAGCTATTTCTCACTGCGCTGATCTCAGCACAGTACTGTATTCTCAGTGCTGGGAGGGCCCTTTAAGAGAGACGGAACCCTCTCTTAAGAGCCCTAGGACACTGGTTCCCAACCTGGGGTCCTCCATTCATTGCTGAACTACAACTCCCAGCATCCCCAGCTACAATTTATTGTGGCTGGAGATGCCGGGAATTGTAGTTCATCAACATCTGGAAGACCCCAGGTTGGGAACCAATGCTCTAGGGGGGAAAGCATTGGGGAGGGCCTTACTTCCCAGCACTCTGTGCACATCTTCCAAGATGGTGCAGACTCTGCTTCTCTTAAAAGGACCCCCGCCCGATGCTGGGCACAGCACAGCACAGTGAGAACGACAGTCTCTGCATGGTGCCAGGGGGACTGTGCAGAGCATTCAGCTTTGATCAAAATCTCACACAAGCCCAATAAACAATGTCAGAGAGAGAGAGAGAGAGAGAGAGAGAGAGACTTAAGGTTGATTGGGGCCACCAGTGGCCACCAGACAATGAAGAACACTGCCATAGATACAAGCCACTGCCTGGCACTGTATTAGTATATGCTATTTGCCAGTCAATACATTTTTAGCCTACTCTGTTTTGGAAAGTGTGTATGTATGCCATATATAACATGATAATCCTAGGATGAAAGAGAAATACATCAGGAGTCCTAGATGTTATCTCTCTCAGCTATCAGCGGCCTCCCATTCACTTCCTGAACATGTAAGCAATTCAGGGCTATTATCTCTGTATGATATTATCTCATGTAAATGAGCAATTTGGGGGCTGATTATGTAAGTAGCATCTCTGCAAAGTCATAATGCCTGCCTTTGCCTCTTGCTTCTTGGTTTACCATTTAAACACCAGTTCAAGGCAGAATTTGTGTAACACAAAGTGAGTGGGGATGATAATTAAGTGATCACCTAATGAGAATGCTGCTGTGAACTGGGGTCTTAAGTCAAATATTTCCCATTGGGCAGAACACACTGCAAATCTACACAAGATGAACTAGAAGAATAGAAATCTCTCAGACAGAAACTGCTTCTTGCTATCTGTGGATAACTGCTTGAATCTTTTTGCCAATATCACATCACTGAGAAGGGTCATTTTTCACTTGGACATAGTAAAGAGAAAGCTGGAAAACACATTTAAAAAGAAGATTAAGAGAAAAATTACATCTGGAAGAGTATAGAAGGAAACAAAACCACCTCCAAATAAGCTTAGGAATACCATAACAGTTGACAAGAACATTCTGTTAGCAAATTGATGGGAAAAGTAGTAAGTATCTGGCATTCCATATTTTTCATTCGTTCCTTTATGTCAGCTTTTCTCAGTTCACAAACCAAGATCTTCCCCACCTGCTAGCTGTGGAAATTGAGATTTGCAAATTAAATGTTATTCTTTCTTCTTTTTTTTACATCAGCCAACATTTACAACATTATTTCTGGAATGAAATCTTTTCTGGTTATACAGATGATGGAACAAAAGGCAAAGTAGAATTCATCTTGCCATGCGACATATATTATTAACTCTCAGTGCTGAACTGGGAATTTTTAATTTTATTTTATACAAACTAAGGAGACTAGAGTCAGGTGACATCCAGATGTATTCAGATGTATACAGATGTAAAATCTCTGCTATAGAACTGCTTCTGAGTCCATAAAGAAAACCAAACTGGCCTCCTGTAAGCTCTTAAGATCTCCCTCCCCCCTCCCTCCCTCTCTCTCCTTCTCCCTCCCTCTATCTCCCTCCCCCCTCCCTCCCTCTCTCTCCTTCTCCCTCTCTCTCCTTCTCCCTCCCTCTCCCCCTCCCTCTCTCTCTCTTGTTTGTCTGTAACACCATGACAAGTGGTAAGGACAATTATGCCGCAGATGATGTGTGGGAAACTGCATATTAGAATAGGTGACAAAAATGGTAACTTGTATGGGTTCTCTGACAGTGCTCAATCCTGGAGCACCTTCCTTATAATGCAAGAGGAAATTTTTTTTTCTCTTTCTCTCACAACACGAGAACCAGGGGTCATCCTATGAAAATGAAGGTTGGAAAATTTAGGACTGACAAGAGGAAGAACTTTTTCACACAGTGCGTAATTAACCTGTGGAATTTTTTAGCATGGGATGTGGTGATGGCCGCTAGTTTGGATGGCTTTACGAGGGGCATAGACAAATTCCTGGAGGACATGCTGCTAGTCTGGTGGCTGGAGACAAAACAGACACTGTAGCCCTCCATACAGCACGTCTCCTCCACTTTCCCTTTGTGCAGGAGTCAGTCATAATGGCAGGAGCTGGGCAGGAGTCAGTCAGGAGTCAGTCTCGGAGACACCATATAATTCCTGTATTGAAGGAGCTACACTGGCTGCCGATATGTTTCCAGGCAAAATACAAGGTGCTGGTTATAACCTATAAAGCCCTAAACAGCTTGGGCCCTGGGTATTTAAGAGAATGCCTTCTTCGTCATGAACCCCACTGCCCACTGAGATCTGCTGGAGAGGTCTGTCTGCAGTGGCCACTCAGGGACGGGCCTTCTCCGCTGCTGCCCTGAGGCTTTGGAATGCGCTCCCTAGTGAAATAAGAGCCTCCCCATCTCTGAGAGCTTTTAAAAGGTCTTTAAATACGCATCTCTTCACCCAGGTTTTTAATTAATATTGTTTTAATGGTTTTAATGCTGTTTTAAAATATTCTTTTAAAATTTTTAAATTGTTGTAATGTGTTAAATTTTTCATTTTTGTCTTAACTAATGTTTTATTTTGTTTTTATTCTGTTGTAAACCGCCCAGAGACATAAGTTTTGGGCGGTATAAAAATGTTTTAATAAATTAAAAACAATAAAACAATAAATAATCATTCTGGGGGGCATGATTGAGTTTTATGATCAAAAGTGGGGCTGTGGGCCCAGACCCTGGATCTCACCTAGCAATATCCCTGCTGGGTCCACACACAATGCAGAACCTACTTGCAGAGTGGGTGACCAACTTATCTGGGACTGCCTGAACTCATGCCAAGGCAGGAAGCTGAGGTTTACTCAGGGTCTTTAACTGAGATGTGAAACAAGATTTGGAGTTGGCTTGCCATGCCAAGGGTTGCCCAACTCATGTGCAGTTTATGTCAGTTCAGACATGAACCTCTAGTTCACGCTCGGTGAGCTCTCACTCTTGCCATTGGGACCAATGACTGTAAGGTGGCCTGGGATAGCATCCAGGGCCTTGCTGGGAGGCCCAGCCAGGGACATACCTCTGGCTCATCTCAGCTACTTCTAACAAACTGAGATATGTGATAATCTGCAACTCCAGCTTCAGGTTCCCTCTACATTTTAGGCTGGGGAACCTTAGGTTCCGTGTCATGTGTGAATCTGCCCTGTATAAGTAACTCTGAAGCCTTCACTGACCCACTGTAAGTTCCCAAATTACCTGAAACATGGTGGTGCCTCTTAAAATAAGATAATAAGAAATCCATAATTTCCCCCCCATCAAAAGATTTACCCTTTATAGACTATATTTTCAGTCTGTTATTATGCCTGTGTCTTCCACACAATCAGCTTTTAATTTGCTTTCTTCGCCGGTGATAATATTAAAGGAATCTTCCTTCATGAGTGCATGCTGACCTTAATTAAATCATGGCTTTTTGAGAGAGCCTGATTAGCACTTACTGTCGCTTAGTTGTTTGAGAAATGAGGAGTATATGCCTAATTCCAAGACCCTCTCTCATTTCCTTAAATACTTTACAGGGATTTTAAAAATATCTTCTCACATGGGTACCCCCACCCTTTTGTTTCTCGGTGGTTCTAAATATCTCCTCTCTCTTTTACGACTTCAGAATTCCAGGATGGATTCCATCTGGCCCTGGAGCTTTGTTAATCTTCAGACAATCTAATATCCTGATCATCTGTTCTGGCATGATCCTGATTTCCCTTCAGTATTTCTTCTTCCTCTCAAGGGAAATTTCTGTCTGTTTCCAGCATCTGTCCCACATCTTCTTTTGTGAACACTGAGGTAAATCATTAAATTAATGTCTAGAGTACCTGTCAATAAATTACTGCAGTCTCTTCCTTTATGGACTACTCGTTGCTATGGAGCTTAGAATTTTCTTTTCAGCATTTCTTTATTTCAGCATGATCCAAAATTCAATGAAGCCAATGTATTTGGATGTAAGCCTGTTAGGTCCCTTTAACATCAGCTGATCTAAATGAATTATAATCCACATAACCTTGATGTACATAGACTGTGGATCCGACTGCCCAACCTCCCAGAAACAACCAGGGTGACTTTCTAGCTTACACTTACAGGAATGGGAGTGCCTGTATCATTAAGGTGAGGAAGAGAAACAGCACTAGAAGAGCCATATAGCGCCAGTATGATGTAGTGGTTAGAATGCTGAACTAGGACTGGAGAGACATGATTTTAAATCTCTGTTCAGCCATGACCTCACTGGATATCTCTGAGCCAGTCACTTATCTCTCAGCCTAACATAGGGGCATAGGAAGCTGCCATATACTGAGTCAAACCATTGGTCTATCTAGCTCAGTATTGTCTTCACAGACTGGCAGCGGCTTCTCCAAGGTTGCAGGCAGGAATCTCTCTCAGCCCTGTCTTGGAGAAGCCAGGGAGGGAACTTGGAACCTTCTGCTCTTCCCAAAGTGGCTCCATCCCCTGAGGGGAATATCTTACAGTGCTCACACTTCTAGTCTCCCATTCATGTGCAACCAGGGCAGACCCTGCTTAGCTAAGGGGACAAGTCATGCTTGCTACCACAAGACCGGCTCTCCTCCTTAACGTATCTCACAGGGTTGTTGTGAGGATAAACATAACCATGTACATTGCTTTGGGCTCCTTGGTGAAGAGTGGGATATAAATGTAAAAATACAATACAATAAAATGCAATAAGCCCTGAACATTCTATTGATCATTGGTTGACATTGCACAATGCATCACGGTTGGCTATTTCCAATGGCCATGGCAGCACCATGGAAGTGCAATTGTACAATTTCAATTAGTAGGGGATGGACCACCTGAATGAATTACAGGCAGTCCTTGCAGTGTTCCCTCTAACAGGGATGTTATTGACTACAACTCCCAGCATCCTCAGCTGCAATGGCTTTTTCTTGGGGATTCTGAGAGTTATACAACATCTGGGAATCCCTGTTAGAGGGAACACTGAGTCCTTGACTTAAGATGTTCTGAGTTAAAATAGATGGCAAATAAGGCACTGGTAAATTGCCACCCTCTTTCATCTTTACAGTGATTCAGCTTTACAACACATGCTGTGGGTGGGGAGGCTCTGCTACAGAACGATCTGCACCCGAAAAAGCCTGTTTCAGGTGTTTCGTAGCCAAAACGAAACACCCAGTAGCCAAGTCCGAAAGTTTTGGAGCCGAAACAAATCACCCCTGTTTCGGCTCCAAAAGATTTGTCGTTTCAGACCTCTATTTTAGCAATCGTTGCAAGTCTTTCTTCTTCAGCCTCCATTTTGTTTTATGACAGCGCTTTGAATTTCCCGCCCTTCCAGCCTGCCGATTGGTCAACGAAAGCAAGGGGCTGATCTGCAGGCAATGACTCCTTATTCCTTTTAAGGATATTTGAGGGTAAAATTTGCCCCCATTGACCAGGGGGAGGGCGAAGAACAGCAAGGGGGGGGATTTTGGGAGGGAGTTTGCACCAGGGTATTTATTGGGGCTGCAGGCGCCATTTCTTCCTTTCTGCTGCCCATGTGTGGGAGAAGAGAGAGCACTATTGCTTGACTGCTCAGCCTTGCTGCCCCTATCGTCCACCATTGCCTCCATTTTGCTCAGCATTGTAATTTGCTGCTATTGTTCAGCATTGTCGCCATTGCTCAGCCTCGCTGGTAGCCTGCCTTTGCTCCTGCATTTCAGCCCTTTTTGTGGGGGGAAGGATTAGGAGAGAAGGATAATTCCTTTATTTATTATTATTATTATTATTATTATTATTATTATTATTATTATTATTTTAACATTGTTCTCCCTGCTGCCAGCCTGCTACCTGTGCCATTCTCTCCTGCATTTTTTGCCTTTTTTTCCTTTTTTTTTAGAAAGAGAGAATTGGAAGGGGAAAGGTTTTATTTATTTATTTATTTATTTATTTATTTATTTATTGGTTTTTTCTGTTGTTGTTTTTTAATATTTCTTCCTGAGAGAATCATCACTGCTGCCTGCCTGTGCAAGCAGCCAGCCACACCAGCCCAAGAGCGCTGGTGGCCAGTGGCCACCTGTGGTCAGCCAGCAGCTGCCACCACCCCAGATTTTCCAATTTTTTTTTAGGCTTTAGCCCCATCTGAAAAAGTGGAAGACTGACTGAAGAAGAAATACTGACCAGACCCACAGAAGTGGACTACAGAGACCCAGCGTTGGAGAAGCCTTCAGACCGAGTGAGAGTACCCATTTATTATTATTTTTTATTATTTTTACATTTATATCCCTCTCTTCCTCCAAGGAGTCCAGAGCGGTGCACTACATACTTGAGTTTCTCTTTCACAACAACCCTGTGAAGTAGGTTAGGCTGAGAGAGAAGTGACTGGCCCAGAGTCACCCAGCTAGTTTCATGGCTGAATGGGGATTTGAACTCAGGTCTCCCCGGTCCTAGTCCAGCACTCTAACCACTACACCGCGCTGGCTCTCATTTATAATTTAACACACACACACACACACACATCACCACACACACGTCTCTAGTCTTGAATTGTGTAGTTGGGTTTTTCTCCCCCTATTTGGAGGGAGGTTTAGATTTTCAACTGAATTTAAAAATTTGTGTGCTATTTAGAATAAGTTTAAATAGGGGTTCTGTAGTGTTTAGCTTTAGAGTTTACATAGGGATCCCCGTTAGCAACCTAGTAGGTGGTTAGAGGGTAGCCTTGTGGTTTTTTAAAAATAATTCTCCCCCCCTTCCATATAATTTTTTTTTTTTTTGCATTTTTTAAAGAAGTTTGTCCTCTCCTCCAGTGCCCTAACATATCCTCTATAATAAAAGGCTAAGTGTGTGTCCGTGCCTTTAGAACGCTGGGGTCTGCGTCCGTGTCTCCCTGGGCTGTTCTGGGCATGCGCGAAGCGCATTCCCAGAACAGTCTGAGGGAGACACGACCGCCGACACCAGGCGGCCATGTTGGCGGCAGCAACGCGAACGGGAAATCCGGGGGGAGGGTAGAGGCGGCAGCAAGAGGACCGGCCATGCCGCAGGAAGGGAAAGACGGCGGGGGCGGGCGGCACTCTGGGCGGCGGGGGCGGCACTCTCCGCCCGCCCAGGAGGCCAGAGGCAGGAACAGTGGGCCCGGCCCGGCCGCAGGGAGGCAATGGTGATGGCGGCGGGTCCGGCCCGACCACCAGGAGAGGAACAACGGCGGCAGCGAATCCGGCCTGGCCACGGAGAGTCCAAAGGTGGCGATGGCGGGTCCGGCCCGGCCGCCCAAGCCCTATCTAGCCCAAACAATTGCTGCCGCCGCCGCAAACCACCCTCCCAGCTGCCCGAGTCCCCCTCACCCGGTTAGGCCCGCGTCAGTCGGGCGATGAAAGTCCATATTCTGAGAAGGAGAGAGGAGCTTGCAAACAGAGCTCCTCTCTGTCCAAAGCCTCTGCCCGAACTGGCGCTATGGACGCAAAGGACGCAACAGGCGTCCTTTGCACCCAAAGCGCCAGTTTGGGAAGAGGCTTTGCAGAGAGAGGAGCTCTGCTTGCGAGCTCCTCTCTCCTTCTCAAAATCATCGCCCGACTGACGCGGCCCGGGGATGAGGAGGACTTGGCAGTTGGGAGGGCAGGCGGGTGGACAGTGGCGGTGGCCGCGGCAGCATTTAAATGGGCCGATTTGGCCCTTAATAATGGGGGTGTGTGAGAGGAGGACTCGGGCACCTGGGAGGGTGGGTGGGCAGGCGGCAGCAGCAATTGTTTGAAATGGGAGGTATGGGGGGGGGGAACGCTAGCGCCCGTTATTGTAACGGGCTAAAAAACACTAGTAGTATTAATATTGCTATAGTATTCTCTGCCCAGCCTAGGCTCTGCAGTGGGCATGCACACACTTGTTTTTAAAGAACAGAAGCCTGCCCCAGTGGTCCTCTCCTCTCTCTGTACATCTTCTCGGCCTGCCTGTTCCCTAGTCTGTGGTGCTGCTCCTCCTAGCCAAGATATTTCATTTGTATCTTGTTTGTTGTTTGGGCCCACATCCCTAGTTACATCCCTGTCTGCTGCTGCTATTGACATTGCATCAATCCAATCTCATCTCTCCTCCTCCTAGTAGCTATTGACACTTTGTTCTATTTATATCTGAATCTTGTTACGAAAAAATAAATTCCCACCCCTGAATCCCTCCCTAGTAGCCTGTATATCTCTGTTCTACTGCCAGTGCTGCTGCCCCTAGTACAGGCGGGCACCACTGAGTGCGTGAGTGGGCATTCCAGCCGCCCACCCCAACTGCTGCCTTAAAGAAAGCAAAGCAGCAGCTGCCAGCAGCACCACCACCACCACACTCAGTGCTGAAGGCAGCCCAGCCCCTGTTCTTGGCCCTTCTCCCAACTGAGTGTCCTCTGCCCTGAGGCACTGACCCCACCCCACTCTGCCCCTCACCCCCAATCCTTTTTTTTTTTAAGTGTTTTTGTAAGTCAGGGTTTTAAAAAGAAGTCCCAAAAGAGATGGCTGGGAGGGCCAGAAGAGGGAAGCCAAGTAGAGGGAGGCTCCCCTCCGCTGGTCGTGGTAGGGGGTGGCGAGAGGGGCCTATTCCCCAAGTCACCCCCGCCCCTGCTTCAGCATGCAGGCTGTTCTTCTCGAGACTGCCTGGCCCTACACCAGAGCCTGCGGCCAGGCAGCATTTAGTGGGGAGGGCCTCCCCTGCCAGGGAAGAAGTTGTTCTTCATGTGGCAGATGTGGAGGTGGTGCAGGTACAGCCGGATGCTGGTCCAGCCAGGTCCACCTTGCTGCCCTCCCTGCTGGTCCCTGTGGGGGGGTGGGGGCCCCAAGGTTGGGTCTAAGGAGGCCCTGGAGGGCCTGTGTTTCCTGTCCCTGGGACTACCCAGGCCAGCTCCGAGGGCAGTGGTGGTGGTGTGCCCCAGAAGGAACCAGCAAAAGCGCCACCACCCAAGCGGCCACATGCCACAGGAGAGTCCAGCAGTGTGGTCTGGGATCACTTTGAGCTTTGCCCTGGTGATCCCAGCCATGCTGCCTGCACCCACTGCAAGGCACCTGTCAGTAGAGGAAAGGACCCTAAGCACGTCAGCACCTCAGGTCTGTTGGTGCACCTGCGCCAGCGGTACCCGGGTCTGGAGACCTCTGCTGGCAGTGGCACCAGGCCAATTGCCCCGACTAGCAGCAAGAAGCCAGCAGCTCCTGCTCCTAGGCAGGAAATGCTGACTGAGCGGTGGGTGCCGCCTCTGGGGAAGCGATCTGATCACCCAAAACCATATCTCATAACCTGGGCCATTGGGGAGATGATGGCTCTGGACGACCAGCCTATTAACATTGTGGAGAATGTCGGCTTTGCCCCAGAGTACAAAATCGCCTCACGCACCACCTTCAGTAGGAGGGTGGTGCCCTCACCGTACTGCACACATAGGGAGGCTGTGTTGGCCAGGTTGAGTGCAGCTGGGCCCAGCACCAGGGTGCACTTCACTGCAGCTCTCTGGACGAGCCACACAGGCTGCACACTTGCTCTCATGCCCCCGACAGCCCACTGGTGGAGGCATGGGGTGAGGGGACATCTGGTTCCGCTGGCACTGTATCCAGCTGCTCCCATGCATGTGCACCTTCTTGGGCAGTGTTGCATGTAGAGGCGATGGACACAGACCATAGGTCGGATGAGTTGGCGGCGGTCATGGACCGGCAGGTGGAGAGTTGGCTGGCTGGGTAGCCAAGCCTCCACCAAGGCTTCATTCTCACCGACAATGCAGCCAACATTAGTTAGGTGGCTAGGCACGTTCATGGTGTGCACATTGCTTGTGTTGCACACACCTTGAACCTGGTAGTGCAGGATGCACTTGGGCTTAAGGAGGCGGCGAAGTCCAAGCACCAGCAGACTAGGGGGAAATTCTTAAAGACGCGTAAACTTCAAAAATCATTTAAAAATCAGCCCTTTGCCCAATTTCTTTGAAATAATTCTGGTAGCTTCCTTGCCCCCATTGGGCACTACCACCCACCACACTCCATTCTGGGCCACCCCTTTCCCCTGACGTGAAGCGATAAATTTGCTGGAATCCCCATTTTTCCCTATGGGAAAATTATTAAAGACATGTAAACTTCAAAAATCTACAAAAATATCAGCCCTTTGCCCAATTCCTTTGAAATTTGGGTGATAGCTTCCACCCATAGGGCACTACCTCCCCCCTTCTCCTTTTGCCCTGGGACCTCTTTTTTGATCTGAATCAGTCCTGTTAGCAGGAGGCTACCTCCAGGCTCAGAGATGGGATGCCTCTGAATACCAGTCGCAGGAGAGCAACAGCAAGAGAGAGTGCATGCCTTCATCTCTTGCCTGTGGGCTTCCAAGAGGCATCTGGTGGGCCACCATGGGAAACAAGATGCTGGATTAGATCAGCCTTTAGCCCAGTTCAGCAGGGTTGTCCTTATGTTCTTAAGAGGCTGCTTTTTAATAAGCATTCATTTTATTTTCTTTCCTCTTCTAGTATAAGGAAATAATGATGATGATGATGATGATGATGATGATGATGATGATGATGAAGTGGGATTGGAGTAGATGAACAAATGAAATTAAATAGCTGATACATGTTCGGAAAACTAAATATGAAGTTATGCTCCATTTACATGGGACTTTTGAACCATTTGCTCACTAGGGGGAAAAAGTTCAGAATGTGCCATCCTATAAAGCACAAAGTTTCACGGTTCATTTCTGCCACAATTCTATATGCACAAGTAGCCATATCTCTGTTACGCAGCCAAGGATGTACAATCACAAAACAAGGTGGACTGTGACAGAAAGGGATATGACCTGTTCCAGTACACAAAATACATGCATCAATGGCCTTCATTTTAGGAGAGGGAGACGTAAAGGAGAAGCTGTATAATGTCAAGCCGCTTGAATATAGCTTTAACTTCCAATAAAAGCCCATAAGCTGCACAAGTTTGATTCTGAGTTTTATCGTGACTTTTAAAATGTAAGCAGGAAGAACATTCAGCCAAGTATACTAATGGCCATAAGACATGATACCGGTGATAACTTAAATACTCCATAAATAACCAAAAGAAAGTGTTTCTTAATAGAGATACTGGTCTCACTCCTCCCTACTTATTGGCATTTTACTTCTGTTCTGAATTTAATAGCAATGTCTCAGGGCCAGACAATATGCTACATTAAGCACATGTTTGGCACTGATGGGCTTTTTTATTTTCTAAATAGCAGCTATGAGCGTGATCTGGATTGAGAGTATCATGTGGAAGGATTTAACCATTTGCCTCCCTCACAGTCTCAATGGGGATCTCTTCCACTCTTCTGGGGATATTTGCTTCAGGAGGGGGACTCCTATTGGCTCCCAAGCTTGTGCTTCTGGTGAGGAGTTGGATTGTAACGTCTAGTCCACTGTGGCTGGTAAACAGTAGGGCTAGATATAAAACTGAAACAATAATTGCATCATATTCAATCCAGGGAACATGGAGCAATTTTGCATTGAATCAGGTAAGATACAACCATGGGATTGATGGCACCATACAATGGAGAATTGTCCAGTAGAATCCACATCAGATCAAATCAGAACAATAGATTTCTTTTTCCTCCTTTATTCTGTTGAGTAGTCCAAAACTTTGCATCTTTCCCCAGCTCTCTGGGAATGGGGTGATTACCTATACAAGGAACATTCTGAGAAAAGGAGAGGACAGAGGAGTTCTCCAACTGACATCTTTAGCTGGCCAATCAGCCACTGGCCTTTCAGACCTCCAGAAGCCAAAAGAATGCTGCAATTGACTAATCTGAGTTCCATTTCCATCCATTCACAGTGGCTCACAGATATTGCACTCATGATTGAAAACATTATAAAAAGTAGTCATGCTCATGCAAAGGGAGAGGGACATTTTCCCCTGATCCTTCCTTCCCCCTGTTGCCCCTGATGAACCTTGAAAATGTCCCCCAATCCTCATTATTTCCAGCTGTCACCAGGGGCAGAAGAAGGAAGGGGGAATTGAGCCTCTCCCCTTGCACAAGCAGGATGTTACTCTGTACAGTGTTTCCAATTCACCTGTCTGCAACTTGGGCAACAAAGAAGGGGCTACCAAGTGGAGCAAAAAGTGTAAAGGAGTGGGGTACACATCACCATCCTATTATGGCTTCAAACAACAATGTTATAGACATTTCCATGATTTCCTATAGGCAGTGAACCAATCCAAAGCATTGGTTCAGTTGAATGCAGGCCTGTCATCTGTACTGGGGAGTCATTCCAGTTGGCTCTGAAGTGGATCAGAATGAATCAGATCTGATTCTCTGTGCCATCCTAGTAAGAGGATAGCCCTGTTCTGCAATGGTGGGATTAGATAACCTTCTGGTCCCACCCACCTGTATATAGTTTTACGAATGTCTGTTTAAAGACTGCTGTGCAGCACAATGAAAAGAGGGCTAGGCTTTGACTCTAGGCAGCTGTATGCAAATGCATGATCAGTGTTAAATCTGCCCCGTTAGGTAAGTTGTCCTCTTTCATCTTAACATGGGAATGAGGTATCTAGCAGGTATCTATTGTAGCAATCAATAACATAAGATAATACCAAATTTTGAATACGAAATGCCATGGAAATCATAAAAAGTTACAATGATAATCAGTAGTGCTATAGAAGGATAATGTCATTCAGTCATGAATTAGACTCTTTAATATTTATTTATCATAGTGTTGCAATGTTTGTTATGGTTGCTTGTGTCACTTCCTCCGGGCCATACCTTGTTGGAAATAGTTCTCTGAATTATTGTCTGACTTGATTTCCTATTGTAATGTATTATAATAGCTGATAGGCAAATTGAATAGTCATGTGGGTGGTGTTAATTGTCATTTGTCTCTATATGCATTTCTGATTTAATTAAAGTTCCCTATTTGGATCAGTTTTGCATCTTTCCTTTGCTTTCAGTGGCTATTTCATGGCCCTCCTCTTTATCTAATAATTGTAGCCCAAGGCAGTTGTTAGAGCAAATTAGACTGAACCCCTTTGTTATTCCCAGGTTTAGTTTGCTGAATCATATCATTATTTCAGAATCCGCAGATGAGGCAGCTGATACTAACAGTCGCAATGTGGATGCCTTGTTACTAGACTGTCATCTTATCTTCTTCACACCCAGCTTTTACAGTGAAACAAAGTTGCAAAATATCAGTCCAAAACACAAAATATGAATACTGGGCTCAGCTCTGGATCCTACAGTTCAAGAAGGATGTTTACAAACGCAGGGAGGAGGGATTTGAGGCTAATCTACCCTCACTCAGATCCAACCCCTGGTGTTGAGGAATGGGAGCACACCTTCCCTTCCTGCCCACCTTGTGCACCTGCCCTGGCTCCAATACCACTGGACCTTCACACATGGGAAGTATATTCTTAAAGGTGCATGTGCATATATCTCATATGTATGCCCGATTACTTGGTCAATTCCTGGATTTTAATTGGGGAGACCAATTGCATCATCTGCCTATATGCATGTGCCCTATAAGAATGTTATATCCATATGTGCATATTGGTGCAACAGGTAAGTCAGGTGGGCAGGGAAGAAGGTGTTCTCTTATTCCCTATCACACATGAAAATGTGTGTCCAGGTGAAAGTATCCTTCAATACCTAGATAGCAAGCATAAAAAGCTGTTTAAGTTAGAAAGCAAACACTATAACCCTATCCAGGAATTATGCCGAAAACTTGTACATTGAGTGTACAGCACACAGAGGTACAGATTTGTACACAGGTACAATTATTTGCAATAATGTCTGAATAGAACTTCTGGAGAGATCGTTTGGTAATTAAAACAGAGGTCCTGAGCTAGGAGGCTACAGGGAGCACCTAACACATTTTTTGACACATTTTTTAATTTATGTATGACACATGACACATTTTTAAATTTATGTACTGTATTTATTATTTATATTTTCATAACACCCTTCATTTGAAGACTTCAGGGCGGCTAACAGTAAGATAAAAACAGTAATTAAACTTAAATAAAAACAAACTGCTAAAACAAAAACACAGCTATGTTAAGGAGAGAGCCAGGGGGCACTCATCGGCCAAATGCCTGTTTAAAAAGGGCAGTCTTCAGATTCCTCCAAAAGGCTGGGAGAGAGGGAGCCATGTGGACCTCAAACACGTTTGAGTTCCACATCCTGGGGGCATTCACTGAAAAGGCCCTGCCGCACACGCTCAACAAATGAGCTTCAATAGGTGTCAGCACATGGAGCAGAGCCCTCCCAGCCGATCAAGACAGGCGGGTAGATCTTTAGCTAGCTTTCATAAACATGCCTGCTATGAGTGCTTTCCAGATATGCACATGACCCTTCAGACTCAGTATAGAGGGGAGGACAACATAAGAATGAAAGAAGAAGCTGAGCCCAGCTTCCAGTCTGCATCAGTAAGGTGCCCTGACTTTTATCTTCTACCTTCACACTGAGGTCATTCCGACAATCAAAAACAGTGTTCTACCTGGGTTTGGAAGCTGTGTGTGCTCCCAGTTTTCATTTGTGTGGAAGCAAGGTAGGCCGAAAACCTAGGTAAAAGTGATTGTGTGGAAGCAAGATAGGAGGAAAAGCTACCCAGGTTTTCCTCTTACCTTGCTTACACACAACCAAAAATTGGGAGCACACGCAGCTCCAAAACCTGGGTGGAACACAGTTTATGATTTTGTGAATGGCCTCATAGTCATCTACCTTACATTGGGGTTTGTAGCTTCTATTGTGTTTGGAGGACATTCCCCTCATCTTCTCCAAGCATAGTAATGCCACAGCCAAGTCACCGAGGCAATTCTCACGATTGCCAAAAAGCGGGCTAAGGGAGCCTATCCCGTTTTTTGTCGATCGTGTCCTGCCACGAGAGCCGGGCGGCTCCCGGCAGCAAACTGCCCAAACTACCCCTCCCCTTAGCCAAGGTTAACGGAGCAAGCGCTCCATTAACCTTGGCGTTCTGATCGTTTGTCGCCGTGGAGCGCGACCGGGAGGCATGAGAAGGCCCCCGATCCACGCAGCCCCAGCCGGTTCCATGACGGAGCCAGCAGCCGATCTGGCCACCCAGGGCTGCAGGCCTGCTCGTCTCTCCGCCTAACCCATTTGGTGAGTCTCACTGATCGTGAGACTCGCCTCACTCTCTGCCAAGCAACATGGCCGGCTCACTTCCTGCAAGACTCAGAAAACCGTCCCTCTCTGATATACAAGGGTAGCCACAGAAAGACAGTATACATCAGACAGACTGGAGATAAAACAATTAATTCAGATTGCTGGCAAATAGCTTAAAGTAAAATGGTATGACAGAGATATAGGCCAAACATTAAGAAACATTGTCATGCCCTACTTTTACTTCTAACTTTCATCTCTAAGCAAGCATTCTTAGAGTAATAGAAATGTTAATTATTTCACTCTGTTAAAATATACAAGGTGAAAGAATAAAGATTTACAAACTTCCTTTGGATCAAAAGGATGCAGTGGGTCTTCTTATTTAGAAGGCAGATACTGTATAAGGAAGACACTGCAGTGTAAAACCAGGTAAAAAATGAAAATACATATTCTGTAGTTGCTTTGTCGAAGCTGCACCAATAACCATTATGAAAGCTTCCTAACTAGATTACATTTTTGTGAAACCACCAGGGGGGTTTCAGACAGCAGAAATTACCACAAGTTTACTGCAAGGCTTTACAGCAAGTGCGAAGTTGCCCCCAAACCAACACAAAAAGTGGATTTTTTCTACCCTGGATATAAATCAAGCTACACTCTTAATGCATAATGAAAAACCCAAATCGTGTGTGAAGTGGAGGGCTATAGGCCACCTCCAGCCTCAAAGGCAGGCTGCCTCTGAGTACCAGTTCCAGGCGAGTAACAGTAGGAGGGAGGGAATGCCCTCAACTCCTGCCTGTGGCTTCTCAGGGGCATCTGGTGGGCCACTGTGCGAAACAGGATGCTGGACTAGGTGGGCCTTGGGCCTGATCCAGCAGGGCTGTTCTTATGTTCTTATGTGCTCCCCAATAGCTTGCAGAGACTTCAGGGTAAATCTGGCCGATATGTAAAAGCACACCTCCATTCGAGAGGAGATGCCAGCTAAAAGTCCTGTGTTAAAAACATCGAGGTTGTGTGTAGTAAAGGCACACCGGGAGGGGCTAAAATGGATAAAAGAACACTGAGGCTCTGCACACGACCTGTGGCTTAGCCCGCTCTCCCTGCAGACAGGCAGGGAGCTGCCCACACGACGACCAGCTCTGTCATGGAGCCAGTAGGAGCAGCAGGGATAAGGGGCCACCTGGACCCCGGAAGTCCTAGGATGCCCTGTGCGAGTTATTCTGGGAGGACCCCCAACACCGGAAGGCTTGCTGTAGCCTCCCAGTCAGGAGTCTCCTTGTGAGTCGCCACAGCACGGATCCACGGTGCGGCATCTCACCATCAGGAAAACAGGGTTAGCGGAGTGCTTGCTCTGCTCACTTCGTTTAATGGGAGAGTACTTCGAGAGGTTTGCTGCCAGGCACCACATGGCTCCTGTTGCAGCACACGACCACAGGGAAGCAGGCTGGGCTCCCTTAGCCCACTTTCCTACGGTCATGAGAACAGCCTCACTCTCAAGAGCAACTGCCCTTTAGAAAGTCAATACGGCTGTTCAGACAAACAGCCTTACCTGGGCTTGCGCAGCCCTATCTGGGTAGGGCTGCTTGTGTGACTTGCCAGGATTGGGGCCAATCACCCAGCACTCCCCCAATGAGTAGCCCAAGGTTTTCCCCCAGGCTATTACCCAGGTAGAAGGACACGGGTATGCCCTTCTACCTGGGATCCCGGTCATGTGTGTGCTCAGGCTAAATCTAATTGAGCACACACAGAGCCAGGCAGCAAGAGCATTGAGGGTCCAGGGTCAAGCCAAACCAGGAGTAGTTCGCCTGAACCCCAAACCAAACCATTATCAATCCAGTTTGGATTCAAACCTGTTTGCACACCCCTACAAGAGAGATGCTGTGCTGAGGTTGAATAAAGTCAGTTGTTCTGCTGCTGCTAAATATGAAAAGATTATTAGTATCTCCAAAAGTGGGTAAATCCAAGTGGCTATTACTATTAGCTCAAGACATCTGGTACACATCAGCATCCATTTCAATTAGATTTAGCGTTGGATTTTAACTTGTTTCCATGATTTTCAGATACCCTTGTACTGACCATTTTCTTTCTCCAAACTCTGAGGATAAGAACACTGCCTTGGATATTCATTCTTTGCCAGCTTCGGAATGTATTTTCCCTGGCAAGATTCATTGTCTCAATTCACAGATGCTGCGCCACTGTAAATCAATTCTAAATAGGCTCCTGTCACTTTTTTTGGGAAGAGGACAGCCACATATACTGTGTGCAGCTCATACAGTAAACACAGGGTCACTCTTAATCCTGAAGAGTCACACACTGTTTACAAAAAGACCAGCAATCTAGGCAAGCATCTGCAAAAACATCTCAACCGAGAGCCCTAGAAACGTCTTCTCTGGTTGAATTAGAGCTCAAGCTTCAGACTGGCAAAAGCTGTGGTTAAAGGTGAAATGGAGCCGAAATGAAAAGCCTGAGAATATATGCAAATGCTTTCAAGAGGCAATCCATGAAACTCATGTACCACAGAATTGTCTCTCATGTGGCTGGGGGGGACACTAACCTTTATACACACACACACACACACTGCTTCTCTGAGTGACATACTTGACATTACCAGGCCCTTAGCTTAATTTCCTTGTCATGTCAGTCAATTTAGTATGCCATTAAAAAAACCCTATAAGTTAAGGTTGAAAATACAGTTAATGCATGCCTCTCGTCATCTTGCTATCGTTTAAAATACTGTGTATTTGTCACACAGATCCCGCCCTTCCTTCAAAGAGCTGGTGGCAGCTGACAAGTTATGGTGGGGTGATAGGTGGCCCACTCTGACAGCATGGCACAAGGGAGATTCCTGGGGAGCTCACATGCCTCAGAAGGGGCATAGCAGTTATTTGGCCACTGGAGACTGGTAGCAAAGGCAAGACGGATGGTGACAACCTCACTGGGGCAAGGAGAATGCTAGTCCAGAATTTTCATGGCCTCATAGGAGAATGAAGCATCATAAGATGGAAGATCCTCTCCTCACAAGCCCTGCCACGACTGTTAAGCAGCACATAATGGAAGGAGTAATATTGAGAGGGGTAAGCATGAAAGCTAAGGCTTTCCTTCTGCCAGGCATGACATAAAACATCCTCGAAGCAATTTCCTAAAAGGCAAAGCATGGCTCCAAGGGCAGATGGAATAATGGAGCTAAGCCCTAGAAGGGCTAACTGAGCAAAGCGACAGCAGTGAAAGTGATGATTCTCTTATATTTAGCAGGGGGAGAGCAATTGGTCCACTCCAACCCCAGCACAGCATCCATCTAGTGGCTGTTGCTGGTGTCTACCTTGTGTTTCTTTTTTGATAGTGAGTCCTCTGGGGACAGGGGGGCATCTTATGTATGTATTATTTATTTTTTGATGTAAACCACTATGAGATCTTTGGTTGAAGAGCAGTATATAAATATTCACAGTAGTAATCAATATTTGTAGTAGAATAAAGGTGCCAAAACCTCCTCACAGCCTTCTTGCTTTGACTGAGGCCTAACTCAGGAACCAAACCGACCTCTGAGGGAACCTGTTCTGGTGGAGGCACACAAAGCCCAGAGTGATAGCTTAGCCTCACAACAACTTTGTGTGGAAGTCGAGAGAATGACTTTACAGGATTTTGAAGCTGGGGTTCTTGGCTTGGATCCAAAGAAGAGTGAGTGAAAGAGAAAGTGATTTGGTACTGTACTGTGAACTCTTGCACAAGGACTAGGATATGCATCAATAGGATATGCATCATGATTTTAACTGGTACATGCTTCCAGTCGATGGCCTGAACCCAGGGAGTTTCTTGGTATGCTCTGGCTCGCATATGGAACAAGACTGCCATTCCCAAATTCCAGGCATTCTCCTTCCTGAGAAATGCATGCACACATACACACATGTGCAAGCGACTTTAAAAGAAAACCCCAACAGCCAATTTTGATGTGAAACTGGGAAGCTATTCTCACGAGCAGCAGAAACCGGGCTAGGGAAGCCCAGCCCACGTTTTCGCTGCACGTGAGAACTGCCGGGAGCCGCTCAGCATGAGGCTACGTGATCATGTGTCTGCCACAGATGCTTGCAGCCACAGCGGCCACACTCGGGGGGAGAGGGGGGCTCCCAGTAATGTGCTGTGCACTCACGGTGCATCATTGGGGCTCTGTGGGGCAGGGTGCCGCATAGTGGCACTTCCCTGAGCCTAACTCCCAGAGCGGCCGAGGCATGGGTAGCCCACAGGAGAGCTGCCACTCGTCTGGCTAGGCAATCTACCCACCCAGCGACAGGTAAGGGGTCATCTGCAGGCTGGGCCGGGAAAACCCACTCTCCCTGCAAACCCGCCCAAAGTTCTTCACATGGATCATTCCACATAGCTTCTGGATGTGTGGGTTACAGTTTGGGAGTTACAATGAAAGCTATCACTTTAGGCACACATATCCCAGTGTGCCTCTAAGACAGGACTATTAGCTGTAATGGCACAACTCACAAGTCACTTAAAACAGTATAGTTCTGTTGATGCCACTTGGATAAATAGTCTGATCCTGTAGGCGGTGCATCATCAAGCAGACTCACAGGACTGGGCAGAAGCATCCCATGGCCCAAATAATGTCAGAGCTGGCATGATGGCATATCTTAACCTCAACCACCTGTTCCTCCATCCACCTCTTTGCCCCCACCCATAGGATTTACCAGTCAAAGGGCTTTATGTAAAAAATTGCACTCTTCTTTACTTGTAAATTCTTTTAAATTAAAATGATTTATATTTTGCTCTACAGTCTATGGAAAGGCTTCCCCATCGCCAGAGTATGGATTGCCCTCTTGTGCATTTCATTTGCTGGCTCTTCCATCCCGTTTCCATTGAGGTTGCAAACGAGAGGGAGAAATTAGATAGACAATCATGAATCTGAACAGTTAAAAAAGCAAAGCAGTAAGTTCTTCTTAGAATATCCACCTCTGGTGCTAAACGCTTCACTTCTTCCATGGAAAATTAGCCTTTGAACAACGAAAGCGAATACACACACACCCCTGTCAGACTCAGATGCTGCTATTCTGGTGTTAAAAGGATGTTAATATGAAACAAAGTAGGAAAGGGTATCATTAATGGGGATAGTTGAGGACAAGAGAGAGGAATTATTCTACATTTTGCAGAGGAAAGAGACAGAGAGGTTGGAAGAGTAGCAGCCAAGCAATGCTAAGGAGACCTATTTGGTGAAACATCTAGGCATCATGACAGGTATGGAAATGCAGGTCTTGCCAGTCCTTTCAAATTGTACTGAAGTTCCAACAATTGTGGTGGGGGCATTCTGAAAGCCCCGTTATTCATAATATTTTTATGATTGATAGCCACCTTGTTCTTTGTTTCCAACAGAAGTTTCTAGTCCCTAGTGGTTCAGAACAGAATTATAAACACAATTCCATTATTTATTCCAAAAGCTCAAAAGCAAAAATGAAGCTTTAATCTTAAATTGATGAAATGAGCGGTTTTGGAATTCAACCAAGAAGTCATAAACTTCAGAGTTTCTTCTTATATTCTTGTTCTTTTTTTCAGCCAGAGGGCAAAATTGGAATAAGGACAACTAGAAATGGATTACCCCTGCTAAGTGAGCAAAGAGACACATTTTAAAGTGCTAATTTAGCAGGGGGAGAGCAACTGGCCCTATCCATGCCCAGCACAGCATCCCTCCAGTGGCTGTTGCTGCTGGTGTCTATCTTATGTTTCTGTTTTAGCTTGTGAGCCCTTTGAGGACAGGGGAACATTTGGGGGCAGGGGAACACTTTGTGAACTTCGATTAAAAAGCGGTATATAAATATTCGTCGTCTTAGTTGTCATTGTCATCGTACTTGTAGTTTTGCTTCTAATTTTGCTTCTGATGTCACAACACTTTTCCTTTCTATGGTTCTTCTTTTCAGGAACCCCATGTGCTGATTTTTTAGAACAAGTAAGTAAAAAATTTAACCACGAAAACTCTAGGAAAAGACTGCACCACATTTTAATATTAAACTCAGATACAGCACCTAGCACTTTTGGATCCTTCAGTTCATGCACTGCAGCAATGTACACCAGATAATAGTAATCATCATAATATCCCAGACAGCTTAAATGCCTGAGAGAGATGGGTAACTAACTACTTTTATTCTGTGTTATAAAGCCTACCCACAAAAGTGCTGACAACAGTAGAGATTTTCAAGCATTGCTCTTAATTCTCTGTCTGCAACAATCACCCATTGTTCTGAATTTTATGCAGATATTTTATTACCATTGGGGATCTACTTTAGAGGTTTTATAGAAGAATGCATTAGCAGATAATTTCAGATTCCTCAGAGAGTAACAGAGAATAGGTATTCCAAGTTTCAAAGTGATTTTGCAACAGTGTAGCTTTTCCTCCCTCTACAGATCTCAGGTGGTCTCTGATCCAGATATTGGCAAGACCCAGGCTTTAGGCAGTAGCTCTCAAACCATGTACTTCAGAGCACTGGAAATTACTCTCGGAGGCTTACTATGACAGTAGACAATCCATTTACTAAGCTGTAAGGCTCCTCTGATTTGGTAATTTGGAATAATGTGTTCTGTGTCCACCTTAGCACTTGCTTGCCCTTTGTGGCAAGGTTGTAATCAGAATAGTATGTCACACCTCACCCCCTACACACTGCACCATGCCTCCCTAGTTGAGTGCCATGGCCCCAGTATCCTTCTAGGTGCTTGCCCATGCTCCCGACACAACCACAGGCATGTTCCTATTTTCATCGGTGAAATGATAAAAGGTACACTGTATGCCTAAAAGAAGGTCAGAAGCACAATGGTGGTTTATCCCACCCAAGCCAATGGAGGAGGCCTCACTGTGTCACTTTCCCCTCAGATGCAGGCAGGTGGAATGACTGCCACTGTCGGCTGTTTTGAAAGGGGAGGAGCCAACTCACAGTTGGCCCCAGGTAAGCTGATGGAGGGGACCACGCTGTTTCAACCCTTTCTCTGAAGCAGCCAGTTGGAATAGCCAGCCACTGATGGAGGGGAGGGAGCCAAATGGCAGCTGGTCCTCTTGGCTAAGGAGGGGAGGAGCCAAATAGGAAGGGAGAAACCAAATGGTAGTTGGTCCAGGCCAGGCTGATGAAGACAGTGGTGCTCTTTGGACCAGCCTTCCGGGTGGAGGTCCAGTCCCCGCCGGCCTGGGGGCGGCCTCCAAATGCTGAGCATGCAAAATGTGGTATCTCTCTGCAAGTCAGTGGGGGGTATCTTATTCAGAAACACTTGTTTTTTAAAAAAAAGAAAAAAAGAAAAAGAGTTTCCAGCTTCCCCTGAGCATGTTCTGGTGTGAAAAGAAATAGTGTATTGCAGCTTAACTGGCAGGGGGCCCCCTAAAATGCCTTTAGGTTCAGGCTCCAAAATTACCTAGGTGCACCTCTGGATGAAGAGGGCCTCACTGTCTCCCTTTTCTCTTAGTTACAGCCGGTTGCCTTAAGAAACTTCCAAATGAAGGGTATTTCAGGCACCAGAAATAGCGATGCAATGGACACGTGCAAGCCACATGGCTGACTAAAGAACCATTAATTTCAAAGGCGCTTAGTCATGACAAATGTAGTCTAGATGCTGCCCTGTATTCAATATACCACTTTGTTTCCGCCTGTTAGTGTGCTCTGCCCAAATGAGCCAGAGACAGTGTGACAGTCAAATGAGCAAGCTATGTCCACACTACTGATCTGCCTGTTCACTTAAAACCTTTTTGAAATATTAACTTCAAAATATTTATTTTCCCACATCCCCCCCACTACATCTTTCCTTCCAGATGCCATACATGTGTACAGTACAAAAGGTCTCACTCCACACAAACTGAATGAGATATAATTCAACAGCAATTTATAGTAATAAAGCATCCTTTTTTCAGAATGGGAAAGTGTTTTCACAATTTTTTCTATAATTTAAAACTTAGAATGCAGTATCAAAGTGTTAAAAACCAGTTCTCAAGTCATATGGACAGTATTTATGTCAACAAATAAGTACTGTGAGCAGGCGTAAGGCTACTGCTACACTCCTGCATCCCTTCCCCTCATACATCAGCGTGAGCCAGTGTGGTGTAGTGGTTAGAGTGCTGGACTAGGACCTGGGAGACCAGAGTTCAAATCCCCATTCAGCCATGACATTAGCTGGGTGACTCTGGGCCAGTCACTTCTCTCTCAGCCTAACCTACTTCACAGGGTTGTTGTGAGGAAAAATTTAAGTATGTAGTACACCACTCTGGGCTCCTTGGAGGAAGAGAGGAATATAAAATGTAGTAGTAGTAATAATAATAATAATAATAATAATAATAATAATAATGCCATAGGGGCCACAGAAATCACCATTAGCCAATTACAAAAAGCAGCTTTACTGGGAACAGCCTATATTCTGTGACGATACCTATAACAACAGCAACAACATTGACAATAAAATTCTGGCATCCCAGGTCCTTGGGAAGGACTCGATGTCTGGACAAAACAAACCAGTCAATAACACCTGTCTGACTGTGTAAAATAATAATAATAAAAAATAAATCAGACTACTTGCACAACAACCAAATCCTAGGCTTCCTCCCCAGTAAATGAATGGCCTGTTTCATCATGGATTCCACAATGCTATGGAGATTCTACAAAACACAGTCAGGTTGCGGCAAGATAAATGAAAACAGGTGGCTGTGGTTTCAAAGTTTGACCCTGATCCAGAGAAAGCATCCATGGCAGCTTCAACTGTGTTCTTTCCAAAGTCGATTTTGGCCTACCTGGTAGCAGCCAACTCTGACTGAAGCTATTCCTGAAGGTTTTCCCCAATATTTTTCACAGTATCAAGCCATTAAAATCTCCAGAATCGCTTTCAAGATTTGCCTGGAAATTGCTGAAGGTTTGGGTGGAGAGTTGGTCTTTCAGTAGTGCACATGAAATTTAAGGAAACTCTTTGCTAAGCAGGGTTTGCCTTGGTTTGCATTTAGATGAGTGACTCTATAAGGGTATGTACACGCGTCACAGCCTAACCCAAGCTAGGCTGCATGTGTGAAGTGCCGTGAGCGTGGTCACTCCCAGTACTTCACCTGCCCCAAGCCCCACTTACAAACCCAGTGCTTAGCCAAGGATAAGTGAACCTGTGGTTCGCTAAACCTCGGCCAGCAATCATCTGGGTGATCACCAATGGGTTAAATGGCTTCTCCCCAGCCTGCCGCCATTTCTGGCAGCAATCCTGGGGGGGGGGGCGGGAGTGGCCACACCAAGTGTGGCAGCTAACAAGAGCAGCTGCTGCACTTGTGACCCAGGGCATCCTGGGATGCCGGAGGGGGCGGAGTCCTCTCAGTGTCTCCCTTTGCTGTGCTGCCGCTCATGGGGTTGCACCGTGCAGCAGAGGGGACACGGTGGCTGCTTGTTTGCCGGGGAAGGTAGGTGGGCTCTTGCCTTCCCCACAGCCTGCCCACCCTCCCCAGCAAGCTCATGTGATAGAGCATCTGTGTGATGAAGCATCTGTGTGCATTCAGAAGGTTCAATCCCAGGCATCTCCAGGTAGAGCTGAGAAAGACTGCTGCCTGAAACCTTGGAGTGCTGCTGGCAGTCAGTGTAGATAATGCTGAGTTATCAATGGTCTGAGTCTCTAGAACAGGGTTTCTCAACGTGTGGGTCCCCAGATGTGATTGGACTTCAGCTCCCATAATCCCCAGCCCCAGTGGCCTTTGGTAGGAATTATGGGAGTTGATGTCCAATTACATCTGGGGACCCACACATTGAGAATCCCTGCTCTAGAAGGTAGCTTCTGTTCCAGAGACTCCAGGCTAATTCTAGAAGGTTGGCAGCCCTATCTAGTAGTGCTCAGCCATTTCCACACTACCGCCTAATTGGCTCATGACTTGGCCCAAATTTTCCTCCTAAAAATCACTATGAGGTATTTGCCTGGCTGAAGGCCTGCTACATGGCATATTGTGTCATTACGCTATCATACTAGGCTCCCAAACCGATAAATGAGCAGCCATTTTAAAGCACTGCGGCCTGCAACCAGGCCAGCGCAGCCAATTTCAGGGTGCCTCAAAGGTCACATTAATCCAGATGGTTGCCACCAGTTAGTTCTGACCTCACAATAGCAAAGGTTGATTAAAATCACTACTCTACAATCCAATCCAATCTTTATTACGGTCATAGACCAGAGTATCACTACTCTACACATAAACATGCACTGGAAAAAATGGGGTGGGGGGCTGTTTACTATTCTCTAATTAGCCTGGATGCATGGACAAAAGGGTGCTTATGGTCTGTTAAGTACAGTGATTTTTTACAGCCTTTTAATAATCATTACTATGCTTGTCCTTATAGCAGCCCTACCAAGTTTGTCACTCTTTGCATTTTGCAGGCAAAGAGCTGAGGTTGAGAGAGCGTGCCCTCCAACATTTCACATATGAAAACAGTGACACGCTTGTAATGGCCTGATTCTCACACCAAGAATGGTCTCTTTTCCACTATCGGTTGATTAAGGCCATCCTCAGCCTGCTATGCTGCATTCATGTACTCTGCTATCACTTGCCCGGCTCTGTTTTAAAGGCCGAGGAAGTGTTTGATTCCTAGGGTAAAGATATGCTGGAAAAACAAAACTATCCTACAATCAGTTCTCAACATTTCAAAATGAGCCTCTTCAGCATGTGAAATGGGAGACTGCACAGTGTCTGGTGTCTTCGTATTTGGGCACATGCAGAGAAGATACATTTCTAGAGACTGTGAGGAAAAGTTGAATCCCAAAGGCAACTCTAGACATTCACACTCAACAACATTTAAGAAACACCCCTCAACTGTCAATAGATGTTTTAGGGAGGCCCTACTACATAGGAATCTGCCTTGGCCTGAGTCTAAAATTACTAACTGAGGAATCACATATGACTGTCTTGTATATCAGTTCCCTGAAGCTGTATGTTGGTCACACTGCACTTCCTTTGCAATGTGTCTCCTGGCATGCACAGAAGAAAGGTGCATGCACAGAGGAAGAGCCCTGAGAGATCAGGCCAAAAGTCCTTCTAGTCCAGCTTCCTGCAGACCACACTAGCCAGCCAGATGCTCCTGAGAAGCCAGAAGCAGGACGTGAAAGCAATCGCCCTCTCCCACTGTGGCACCCCAGCAGCTGATATTCAGTAGCATACTGCCTCGGAAAATGGAGTTTCCACATAGCATCCTGACGTATAGCCATTGACAGGCCTCTCCTCTATGAATTTGTCTATTCCTCTTTTAGGAACATAGGAGTTCATCATCGATCCCAGCACTGTCTACCCTGACTAGCAGTGGCTTGCCAGGGTTTCTGAAGGTAGGGATGAGCACGAGTTGGTTCGGAGCCTCCTTTAGGAACCAGCTCAGGTGCCCACAGCCAAACCAGTTCAGCAGGGCAGGGAGAGGTTCCCTTAAGGAAAAGAGAAGCAGGTCCTTTCTGCCACTGCTCTGCCGATTTTCCGGCCGCAGCTCTCGCTCTATCAAAGGCGGCACACGGCTGTGGTGCTATTCCCCTGGTGGGAATGCCCATGCACAGCCTTTGCTAGAATGAGAGCCACAGATAGAAAAACGGCAGGGCAGCGGTGGAGCAGGTAAGGACCTACTTCCTTGATCCTGGGATATCCTGCATGCAAATGTAGATGGCCTTCCACAGAGCTATGGCCCTATCCTCCTGCATGCCCTTTTACCTCCAAAGGCTTGCCTGGCAGTGACACAAAAGAGGACTTTCTCTTTGGTAGCCCCCACCCTGTGGAATTCCATGCCCTGACACATTTGGTTGACACCCTCCCTATCAGATTTTAAATGCAGGCTTTAAACTCTCCTTTCCCAGGCTTGCCCAAATGCTGTTTAATGGTGCCTTGAATCCCTTGATTTTTATCTGTGTTTTTACTTGTTCAATTTCTGCCACTGTTAGGTAGTTTTTATGATAGTTTTTATGTTGTTTGATATTATGGTTCTAAGCCACTTTGAGTCCTCATGAGAAAGTTTTAACGCTGAAATTCTTAAATAAGAAGGATTAGTTTAAGAAAATAAAGGCTGTAATTTACCACAGAAAAGAATCCAGTTAATAGGGACTATCCCTGGTAAATAAAGACAGTTGAGCATAGTGAAAGACAGTGAGCCGGGTCTCACGATCTGTGAGACCCGGTTTCTTTGGGTGAGCGGGGAGGGAGCCCTGGGCGGCTGGATCGGCCGCTCACACGATTGCCGGCTCTGAGACAGAGCCAGCGGGGGCTGGAGAGCTCGGGGGCCGTGCAGCCCCCGCAAGCCCCAGTATGCCCTGCATGAGTGCGCAGGGCATACTGGGGAGACCCCCGAGCCAGGAGGCGGCTTTTCGCCTCCCTGCCGGGAGTCTACTCATGAGTAGGCGCGGCACAAAGGCGTGCCGTGGCTACTCACGATTATAAAAAGCAGGTTTGCGGAGCGCTCGCTCTGCAAACCTGTTTTTACCAGGGGTTCCAGAGCGAGTTACCCGCTCTAGAACCACCAGGCTCACAGCCGAGCCCGGTGGTTCTGAAGATTAACAAAAATTGGGCTAGGCTCTCCTAGCCCAATTTTTGTTAATCGTGAGAATAGCCCCAGTGGCTTGTTCCAGGTAATATTTAGATCAATTCTATGGCCACATGGCCAGTCCAATTGTTCCTGTAGGGAGAGGAAAGGAAAATATTTGGAAGGCCTCTCAGCTGTGCTGGCCCTGAGTGTGTATTTTACTCTACACCACCTTCAACAGGTATTTAAAGACTTGTGCCTGTCTGAATGAACTGGATAGTCTTTCTGCTGGAATTCTCCCTATAGGATCAGAATCTCCCCCCACCTCCTTTGCACATCGTGTTCTGAAACAGCAGAAGCAAGATAGGCTTTCCTGTTGGTGCATATCCCCTCATTTTCACTCTGCACATAGAATGTTGTGCTCCAGCTGAAATGAATTACACAATACCTGCAATCTGTTGTTGTTGTTTTTAACTGAATATGTCTGTCATTATTGGTTTGAGATGTGTAGAACACACTAATCATATTGTTCTGCCCCAGGTACTCACAAAGCAGCTGACCCAGCACCCATTTACCACAAGAAGACTCACTGATCTTTATGTGTTTGAGACCAACTCCAGATGGACTGGAAACTGAAATCCCTGCTTTACACTAAACAGGCCACAGGAGGCTAACAAGAACATTAAGTGACTCTCGCCTATGTAAAATGCATTAAGTGCCAGTAAGGGTGAAATATCAGTACAATGGAGACTGAAATTAACATCAAGAGCCTTAAAAAACCCAACAACCATCCAACCAAACTACCGTTCATTCTGACACCAAAGAAACGGCTCTAAATAAACAGCTCCTGTGCCAATTTGTTTCAAGGAGTTTTGAGTTTCTGCTCCCTCTGTATGCAGCAGCGTGGAGTTGATGAGAATTTTGACATTAAGCTGTTTGTACACCTGCTCTAGCTGAAATGAAAACATTAATTGACTTTCATAATTAAAAATTGCTTCCAGGGTTGTTGGCCAAATACTGACTTGAAGCGGAGAAAGCTACTTAAGGAAAACAGGGGCAGGGGGGTGGGGGGAACAGCACTTGTCTGTTGGCAATTCTAGTTAAAGTGATGAATGTTGGCTATGTTTTACAGATATGTTTATTATATCTATATCCTGCCTTATCCCACGGGCTCAGGGTGGTTTACCAGATTTTCTTCAACTTTTTATTCTGTTCCCAAAGGTTTCACAAATATAAGATTTTATTCTGTTCCCAAAGGTTTCACAAATATAAGATTTTGGACTTGGGTGCACTGAGGAAACAAAGGAGGGAAAACTAAAAATAATTCCTTTCCTCTCACTAATAACTACATAGAAGAGACAGGAATTATGAGAGGAGAAAGTGTAGAGAACTTTCTTTTCTACTGCAGAGGTTATTTCCAGGGCCTAACAAACACACCCTGCAACATTTAAAAGATGCAGACTTTTGGTGATACAAAAAAAATTCTTAGAAGCAATTTTTGGATAAAAACAGGGTGATTTCAGGATGAACAAATGTTTGTAAAGTTTCTATATATTTTACACCTTGCCAGCAGCATGAGTCATGATGTAGTGTCATTCTGAGGGGGGCTTCCTGGGAGGCTGTCTGAGAAAATTACTAGAATTGGCCTTCTATTTCAGCCACCTGACAATAGGGTAGAGAAAATGGGACATGCATTTTAGACATGAGAGAAAATGATGGAAAAAGTGGGAAGGGTATTTCAGATCATACCCTATGTTTACTGCACCACAACTATCACACCAGGAATCACTGCCTGGGTGCTCTCAAAAACAATTACACTTTGTTGAAGGCTCCTTTCATCCTGCTGTATCCCTTTACCCTGAAATAGCCACCCCTTCACTGACTAGGGTTGGCACTGAATTTCTGAAAACATGAAATTCCTAGAGAATTTGGGGGAGCTCCTCTCAAGGCGAAATACATGGGCATTTTCAAAGGAAGTTTAAAAAAAATCTGCAAGACAAGATAAATCACTAAATGAGCAGGGTTTGCAGATCTCTGTTTGACAGCAAAGATTGTGGCCAACACAACATCTAAGAGTACAAATACAGAAGTGCATCATTTTTGAGCAGACTTGCAATCGCAACATCTCTCATTTCCAATATTAAACACCAAGTACAATCCTCATTGCTCAGTATAAAGTGCCCTCGTTTCTTACAATGAACCAACTAGCCTTAAGTAATGGCTGAGGAACCTTGAAGAAAGCTGTGCCAGCAGCCCAGGTAAGCAAGGAACCCAGTGCAGCATCTGCCTCTTCCTTCCATGGTACTATAATTGCCTCCTATCATGTTTTTAATGGACCTGCAGAGGTTTGTATTCTGCCGTCAGATCATTCTGTAGCTCTGCCTCAACATTAGACAATGAAGAATGCAAAAGAGCAAGCATTCCCAAGTGAGCAATCGCTGCTTTCTCTTTGCTGCCACCAAGAGAGCAGGCAATCCTCCAGAGATCCCTTGGCAAGAATCTATGCAGGCCCATCGAGACCTTCTTTGAATTGCTTTTTTTCAAAAGGCTCAGCTTGAAGTCACCTATTCTCAATCCCTTTGTTTTTAGTGTTGAGGTTTTTGTTTCTACATCTTGGCCTAGATCCAAAGAACCACACAACTTTTTTTTTTTTTTTGCAGACCTGCTTACCTAACTTCATTGCTGTATTACATTTGAAACTTTTCAAGAAAATGAGATATTTTGAGGTATGTATTTGTAGCAGATGCTGCTGGATTCATAACCTTATGGACTCTGTTATACTATGGACTATGTTAGTCCCTGTTAACGGAGCAAAAAGTGGTGATTCTCTTGTATTTAGCAGGGGGAGAGCAACTATCTCGAACCAACCCCTGGACAGCGTCCCTCTAGTGGCTGTTGTTGGTGTCTACCTTGTGTTTCTTTTTACATTGGGAGCTCTTTATTATACATTTTTCTTTGTAAACCACTTGGATAACTTCTGTTGAAAAGCAAAATACATATTCACAGAAGTAGTAGACGATGGTAAGGAAGTTAGTTGTCTTTGGGAAGAGGTATGTGACTGGAACTGACTTGTCTTCCTGACCTGGACATAGTTATCTGCTCGCTCCTAAATTTGGTCTGGGGATGCAGATTTTTTCTGGGAGGACTTGCTCTTTGATGCACTGCTGCGGCCAAGACAGTAGGGATGTGCGTTTCATTTCGGATACAAAACGTTTTGTGCACAAAACAGGCCATTTCGGCTGTTTTGTAGCCAAAACAAAACACCCAATGCTCAAAACAGAAAATTTTGTAGCCAAAACAAAACATCCCTGTTTCAGATACAAAATGTTTTGTTGTTTCAGCTGTTTTGGAACTCCATTTTGCAGTCGCAAAAAGTCTTTCTCCTTCAGTCTCCATGTTGAGTTTTGGCATCTACAATCTGAATCAACACTCAAACATCTCAGAAACAACAGAACCCAGTACCCCATGGGTTAGCAACCCATGGGGGTGATTGGCACCCTATGTGCTCTACACCACCACTTGCTCTGGGCCACCCTGGTGCCCCCCAAGTGCAGTTATGGGGCAGGAATTATGGAGGTCCATCATTCCCTATGGGAAAGAACTTTACAGATGCGCAAACTCCATTACATCTTTAAAAATCAGCCCTCTGCCCAATTCTTTTGAAATAATTCTGGCAGCTTCCTTGCCCCCACTGGACACGACCACCCACCCTACTCTGCTCTGGGCCACCCCTTTCCCCCCAACATGAAGCTATACTTTTGCTGAAACCTCCATTCTTCCCTATGGGAAAAATCCTATACTTCAAAAATTCACCAAAAACCAGCCCTTTGCCCAATTCCTCTGAAATTTGTGTGGTAGTTTCCACCCATTGGGCACTACCACCCCCACCCACTAGATTTTCCCCAGGGCCATTTTTCAAAATCCAAAACGATTCGGATTCGGATTTTGCAATTTCGAACAAAGAACAAAATTGGGGTGTTTTGGATTGGCTGATTTCGAACAAAGAACAGAACGGGGGTGTTTTGGATACGGGCCAAAAACAAAACAGGGGAAATAACAAAACGCACAACCCTACAAGACAGTAGAACCACCACTGACATCAGCAAGGGAGGAGGACAATTCCATCAAGGCCACTCTCACCTGTCCTCAAGCCAGTGTGATCCACCAGAGTAGACACCATGTGCATTGTGGAAGTCTAGAGGTGTATGCTAGGGCGGGAGATGCACAAGTTGAGATCCAAAACTAAAAACAACTTCATTCAAATGTGTTAGTGAGGCAGCTTGATGACCCCTAAGTGGTGGAAAGGTAGGAGATATAGATATAGATATATTTCAGCATGCCCACAAGATTTCAACTTTTCTTTCTCGAACAGTGGTGTCCCACCTTGCATGGCATACCTGTTCTGAAATGGTCAGAAGCCATTTGTGACATGGGATGAGGGGGAACCTGCTGTTTAAAGGAGTAAGGTAAAAAAAATTACAGGGCATCCCCAAAGGCCATTCCTAAAACAGCCCCGTAGTTCTGGGCCCTTTCAGGAGCATCATTGGGGGTGGCCCATGGTGCACAGGCCCCTAGTGAATTGCACAGAGCTCCAGATCGCATCAGCCACCTCCCTCCTCCATGATCTCTTCCAGAAAGGAAGTGCAGCAGTGAAGGTACCTGCACAGAGCATGGGAGAGAGTCTTAGCCTCACCTAGCTCTCTGCTGCTTCCACCTTCATAGGTGCTGTTACATAATATTAGAGACTTTACAAAACATTTTTAAAAATTGGGGTAAGATTGAGTTTAATTCTCGGGCTGATGGGGGGCAAGCCAGGGTCTCCGATCTTTTAAGTACCTAGCAACACCCCTGGGCCCATGCATCATTCTCTGAGCTAGCTGTGCTCACTTTTACTGTTACCATTTAAAAATGCATCTCTATACTGAAACATTGCTTCATAATTAGTACTAGAAGAATACCTATTTTTAGCCTACTTTCCAAAAGGCTTATAAGATCACCCAGCAGTGTGTGTGTGTGTGTGTGTGTGTGTGTGTGTGTGTGTGACCTTGCAATGCCTGGACCAGTAAGAACCAAATCGGTACAGTTGTAGGGACACATAGGGACACCTCAATGGTGTTTGTGATGATGTCATCCACCCCAATTCAAGATGGTGGACATGTAGAGGTGCAAGCGGGCTAACTTGTGTACCGCCTAACCAATTTGACCAAATTTGCTATAGACATGTTAAAGTTTGAGGCACAAGTGTGCTAACTTGTGGACCACCAAACAGATTTGAACAAAATTTGCTACAGGTGTTGAGACACATAGGGACGGCTCAGGGAGGTAGTTTGTAATGATGTCATCCATCCTGATTCAAGATGGTGGACACATGAACATTTGAGGTTCAAGTGGGAACAGATTTGGACCAAATTTGTTACAGCTTTAGGGTCACATAGGGACACCTCAAACACATAGATGATGATGATGATGATGATGATGATGATGATGATGATGATGATGAATTCAATTTCTATACCGCCCTTCCAAAAATGGCTCATGGCCGTTTTACACAGACAAATAACAAACAAATAAGATGTCATCCATCCCAATTTTTTAGATTGTGAGCCCTTTGCAGACAGGGATCCATCTTATTTATTTATTATTCTCTGTGTAAACCACCCTGAGCCATTTTTGGAAGGGTGGTATAGAAATCAAATCAAATCAAAAAATAAATAAATAAGATAGTGGATGCATAAATATTTGAGGTGCAAGTAGGCTAACTTGTGAACTACCTAACCGATTTGGACAAATTTAGTCCAGTTGTAAGGAGAGTGAAAGGAAAGTAGGCAGATTACTAGAACAACTTGTTCAGTTTCTTTTAGTAATCAAAGCCATCTAAGCCATAACAACTGTACTAAAAGAGTGTCATTCTTTGTATTGAAACCATAATTTTACAAAACAATATGATCCTACATAGGGCTGCAATTAACTGGATCTTGATTCAAAACACACAAAACCTCTCATTTACTTGGAAATTTTAAAATCAAGATGAAATCCGATAAGTCAGTTTGCAAAAGCAGATACAAAGAGTGTACTTCTCAAACCCCAAAGATGAGAAAGTAAAGCTGGGTCTGGATTGTGCCACTTCAGACTGCAGGTAGGGGTTCACATGACTGAATAAACATATTCCCTGCACACAGAAAATCAGCGTATCAGAGAGAAGGTCGGGTTATAGCCCTTTGTGATATCTAGTTTTCCGTGACCAGGGAAACTTTTTTATATTAAGGAACATGCAGTCATGTGAGCCCTCATCTCCAGTTGGTTAGGCCTTGGTAGTTTTTATTTTGGCACTAGCCCAGTATGATTTGAGTATTTGTGGAGCTACATTGTATTTGTAAAGCATTAAGCTAAACATATTCTGCATTCCAGCATCAACATTAATTAAATATTCCTTTTTTCATTTGCATAGAAATCATGTTTCCTCATCTGTAATGCACAAGGTTGCTAATTAAGGATGGGCAAAAAAAAAAAAGTGTCAGTGAAGTTAACCTTTGCCCAGAACACTAATCAGAACCCTTAAGTTAAAATAAGTCCAATATAGGTGTTCATAATTGTATTTGTTCCAGCAGGTCATCCCCATAGCTGCCTTACTTAAAATATCCTGAAATCATAAAAACTGACCTGCTTGGAACAATTAGTTTCTATCACACATCTTGTAGAATGTGGAGTATTCCAGAACATAAGAAAATATATCTTAAATTTGCCATTCTGCTGTATTTATCCTTTGCATGATGAATACAATTATGTTCAAGTAAGAGTATCAGGCATGATTAAATCTTAGATCAGGCTAGTGCAACTTACTTAGGAACCCACAAGCCAAGAAGGCAGTAAGCAGCCTTCCAGCTATCTACTATGACTTCTTGACAGTCCCATTTACAGTCCTAGACAGATAGCAAAAGGATCAATCCTATGGTAGAGCAGCCCATCCATGACTAAATTTGGCTTTTCTTTGGCTAAAAACATAGTTTTGCAGGTCTGTTAGTCTCTCCCCTACCCCCCATCCCGCCGCTGTTTCTTTCTCTCTCCCTCTCTCATCAACGTGAACTGCTGCAGATATCTGTCAACCGAACTACAATTCCACAATCATAAATCTAAGGGAGGGCCAGTACTTGAAAGCTGATAGCGTTCTGTCTCACTACTACTATTAATATATGTCATATTCAGTGTAGTAGTAGTAGTAATAGTTATTTGTTCATCTGAACCTGGTCTCAGCTATAGAACCTCAAGTTATATGACATCAGTAGGATCCATATTATTTGGTAAGAGGCAGAGCTAAAATGGTTGTTTGTTAGAAATGCAGATTGTAACTCTTGAAATGCAGATAAGAACCTGCTAGTACTACTAAGTGTATTCAAGAGTGTGAATACAAAATGTATAAACCACTTTTCAATAAAAGTTCTCAAAATGGTTTACACAGAAAAATGAATGAACAGGAAGGGCTCTGCATAAGGTAGACACAATCAACCACCACTCGAGGAATGCAGTACTGCATTCAGGAGGGGATAGAGACAGTTGCTTTCACCCTACTAAAAATAGAGAATAACTATTTTAAAGATGCTTGTTTGCTCATTTAGTAGGAATTCAGACATCTGGCCCATTCACATGACCAGGCAGGCAGGGAAGGCAGGAGGGAATGCGCACTGGTCCAACTCACCTTCCCCCCCAGATAATTGCTGAAATGTTGCTGGGAGCACGGAGCACACTCCCAGACAATCGACACTGTGTGGCAAGACCCAGGGCATGCAGAGGCCCATTGTGCAGCCATGGTGGCCTCCAAAATGGCCACCGTGCTGAGGGGAAAGGCCCTAACGGTCTGAAGGATGGACGAATGGGCAGGTTTGGGGCCCAAGGAAAGCTGGCAGGGGGAGGGGGAACCTCCACAAACCACCTGCCACTACCACCTCAGAGAACACCCCCAGAGGGGCTAAGATTTTTTTTAAAATAAATTTAAACACTCTCACAACCCCCCCCCCAACGGGCCGGGGGGGGGGGTTCAGTCCAGGGTTGGACCGAACATGGGGTGTATCATGGGCATGCTGGAAGACTCCAAGGAGGAGCTGGAGGAGTGGATGGAGGTTACAGCAGAGGAGGGAGGACAAGGACCAGAAGTTGCAAAGGAGAGTGGGTCCAACGCACAGAGAGTTGAAAATGAGTTAGAGCCGGGTGAGGCAGCTCTTGTGGAGGAGGCGTGGCCAGTCTCAGCTGTGGAGAGGCGTTGGTCCAAGAGGCGACAAGAGTTAAGGAACTGCTTGCATAGAAGAACAGGTGAAGCTGCTGACTCAGGAACTCTTGATTAACAGCACCGTGGGTCAGCCTATTTAAGATGACTGCACCACAGCTACCCTGCTGATAGCAACGTCAATTTCCTGTGAGCTAATTGGCTGTGTTCGTGTATTGCCTTGACCGTGTTAGGACCCTCAACTGTGTTGATCTTGTCCGTGGACTTCGATTTGGACTCTGTTGGATTGATTGGATTTGACTCGGACTGAACCTGGTTTGGAGAATTTCTTCCTATAAGACTTTGCTATTCTACTTCTGCCTCTGCCTGTTTTATGCTCCATCTGGCTAGCCTGACAGATTTATGACAGGGTGGTTCGGTTTGACCCCGAACCAACCGTTGAACCAAACCGGTTCAACGTTGAACCGAACCAGTTTGATGTCAAACCTGTTTGCACATTCCTAACACACAGCGTAATCCAGGCTGGGCTTCGCTAGACTGGGTTAGGGTGCGTGTGAGAACAGCCCACATTCAGATGTGTGTACACACATACATGTTTTTGTGTAAATGACTACACCTGCATTCATTTTAAAAGTGAACCTGGGCACAGGTTCCCCAAAAGACAGGATACAGATCAGCAAGAGCAGCTGCAGGGGGGCAAGCGCCCTTCCCCGAAACAAGTAGTTTGCTTCCCAGCTGCCCTCCCAATTTCTGTTTCAGAAATCTAATATGGGGGACACAGTTCACTCACCCATAAATGCACTTTTCCCCTTCTGTGCTCCCCTCCTCAATTTTTCCCTGGTGCCACCACTGCATATTAGAACTGTACTGCTGTACCCATGTTCAGCATAACATGTGGATAACTGTGTCTGTATACAGAACTCTTCCTTTGTACATAGATTTGAATAGGGCCATTGCATTAGACCATTGGCCCAACTAGTTTAGAACTGCCTACTCTGATTAGCAGCCGCTCATCAAGATCTTAGAGCACAAACTTCCCCAGTCTTGTTGTTTGAGATCCATTTAATGTACCATGTCAGGGACTGAATCTGGAGCCTTCCGTTTGTAACGTATGTGATCTACAACTGAGCCCCTGTCAAGTTACCTGCTACCTGAGCCCCTGTGAGGTTACACAGGTATTTAATCAAAGCAACAAAAACTCTCTAGACATCTGTACTTATTTTAGGGGTCACTATTGGAACATAAGAAAGTCTCTATTACAAGATTTGTAAAATTCTACTGTTGACATCAGCTTTCTACACAGGATGATTTTTGATGGTGTGTTATAATTGCCCCTTAGTCGCACAATTTATCTCCCCCATTTCCGAAACATCTTGTTTGTGGGCACTGGACTCCTTTATATGTAGCTCCATATCAGCTGACCAAACAAAAGATAACAAGCTGTTTTCTGCCGGTTCTCTCAAGCTGCTTAGTCCAGTTACAAAACACAGGGTCAGAAAGATGATTTAACCTATCATTTCTTGCAGAGACTTTTATCAGGATTGTGTCTGGAGCTGTTTTCTTCCTCTGTAGTATATTGTTAGCCCAGCAGAAAGAAGAGGCAGTTTAAAATATGTTGCAGTAGGAGCTGATTTAATATCTGCGTTAAAATTTCCAATGATGTATGTGAAATATACTCAGATTTTTATTTATATATACAATTGTTGTCACACACAATGAGGAGCAGCATCAGGGGTCGGCCGCATCCAGTTCTGGCCATAGCCTGTCTCTGAGGAGGCAGGCAGGGGCAGAGACACCATTGAGTGGACGGGTTCAAAGAACCTGGGCCGCTACCAATTGGGGGCCGTGCCTGGTGCTCCAGCCACACACCCTGCGTCTGATGTCAAACACAGGGGGTGTGGAGGAGGGGGGGCTGCTGGCAGGAGGAACATGGGTCGCCAGCTGTCTTCTTCCACCAGTGGTGCCAGGGCCCATACAGGGGGTGCCGGAAAGAGAGAGCTGTACTTCAAGTCTCTTCTGTCACTGCTGACAACTCACACTTCCCTCACATTCTTTATCCCCAGCCTCCAACTTGGTACTCCCCCTGCTAACAATGATATTTTTACAGCTCTCTGTATGCATAGAATAGATGGATCTATATTAATACATATGTCCAAGAAACTATCATAACAATACCCTTCTATCACATGCTGAATTAAAAACTGATGAGTGTTTAATAATGATAGATTACATAATGAATGTGTGAAAGGGTAAAAAGGATTGTTCTGTTGTGTACATTTTTCTTTTAAATTGAGCCATGTTAGGTCATCCCAAACTCCCCAGGCAATCAACGGGAACTATTTTTATCCGATAGATGCAAGCGAGTGATATGAATATTCAAATATGATCTAATTAATTTTCTGAAAAGCAAATGCCTTTCTGCCAGCACATGGATTATCGCAAATTTATCCTTCAGAAATAGGAAACCAAACAGAGAGCAAACTTTAAGGTTCAGAAACAAAGGCTAAATAACAATAATATCAAGCGGTTCAAAGTCTTCAATTTTAAAATCAAAACTTCTTTAATCTTTTATAAATTCCTAATGTCTTTTTATAAAGCTATTTTTATTTACTTACAGCTTTTCAAAGAGGCCTATAATCTATTCTTTAAAAACATTTCCTGAATGTTTACCTAAAGATTATTTTTTCTTCTTTTCTTTTTGCTCTATTTTTCCATACAAAAATGTGCATTTTGAACCCTGATGCTGAACATCTGTGAATAAATCAATCCATCAAAAATCATATACAGACCTATACACTGTGAAACAAATTATCTGTCTCCAATACCACAGATGCCACATTTTTAATGATGGATTTAGGGGAGATTCAGATGAATCAGCTAAGCACACAGTAGTCACTTACATATGTAGCACATGCTGGGATGGCCAGTCAAGTAAATGTGCATGGACTGCACACACCCCAAACAAAAAAATGCTAATGTCCAGAAGGAAAACTTACTGTCTCCCTATTCAGGAGAAAGAGAGAAAGCCAGTTTCCTTGGAAGCTCCCTTAAGGGAGTGCCAAACCGGTTCAGGCAGTCTGGCGTTTGAGCTGATTTGGAGGCAGGGGGGCATTTAAGGGGCAGGGAGGGTGCCCTTACCTTCCTCGCCACTTTCCCCGTACTGGAGTTCTCCCAAAATCGCTGTTGCAGGGCTGCAGTGTACCTCCCTGCAGCCCCAGTAAGCAACATACCAGAAGCAGCCAATGTGCGTGCATGCGTGCCATGCACACATACGCCGGCCAGTTCTGGTATGATGTCTACCAGAGCTGCAGGGAGCTATGCTACAGCCCCACACCAGTGGTTTTGGGGAGAGCGCCGGCAGGGGGAAAGCAGTGGGGAAGGTAAGGGAACCCTCCCTGCCCCTTAAAGGCCCCTCTGCCTCCCAGGCAGTGCCGGCTCATCACAGTAAGCAGACGATGCACTGCATCGGGGGGCTGCCTGCTGGAGGGCGCCGAGCGCCACTTCGATTACTCCTCATGCAGCCTCTTCACCAGATCTTTTGGTTCTGCCTTTCACAGCCACAGACCCAATCGGATTCTGCTTTTGGTTCCCTTCAACCAAATCTTGTGTATACAAAGCCTGTGTCCCGTACCACTCAGGGTCGGGAGGGAGCTCTCAGAGGTGGTGTCGGGTTACAGGTGCATGCTCTTGTATGCGCACACACACATACAGAGCAGAGCCTGCAGCAGCGCCTTCCTAACTCTGCCTCCTCTACCTCGCTCTCAAGATATGCCTGTGTGTTTGGGATGGAAAGAGAATGGCAGCTCTGCTGCTCCATAGCTGCCTCTCGTACTCCTTTTTATCTTTATTTCCCTGTCTTTCTTTTTCTTGACCCGTTTCTGCTCTGTTTCCTCTCTCCCTCCTCCCCTATTGCAATGTTAAATAGAGATCAGGGCAGTGAGAGATATTTCACTGTCCCTAGTTTTTTGGCTTCTTTAAGGGAATTTAGCCAAGCTTTCCTTCTTTCACCAATAGCACCTTAATTCTGTACAGGGGGGAAAAATGAGCTCAAGTTTAACCAGCTATCACCCACATTTCCCTGTTTGAAGTGCACTGTAACTTCCAATAAACCTAAGGATTATTTTAACTGGGGGTGGGGGAGAGAGTAACTAGATCTTAACTGAAAATGCCTTTTTAAACAATGCATACTTTAAAGTTTTGTTTTTAACAAATATAAGATATTAGCTGGACTGATGAATATCAAATTGGATGTGACTGGGGTTTGCATCTTGGGAAACTCAGATTTATTTTTCATGTTCCCTTAAATTCCTACATTGTTAATGAGAAAGTAGTGATGATGATAATAGTTGGGCAAAACTCTTTTCAGTAAAAGTACACCATCATAGCTAGTTTGATTTCCAGACAGATTTGTTGTTCAGTTTGTTTTTGTTCAAGTGCAGTTGACATGCACATGTCTATATCTGTAGATGTCTGTGGAATCTCAGAGGCCAGCCAGTATCACTGCTCTAGAAACATCAGGCTGCAAATTGGCAGATACAGTGTTTTGCATCCATTGTCTGGCATATTTAGTATTCTAAATGTTCTCCAGCCACTAGCTTGTCATGCAACAACAAATCATATCATGTGTAAACTTTTGGCAGTTATAGTTAAAGGTTTCTAGCTGATAGAGTTGGATTACAGTAAGTGCCAATGTCATATTCATATGTGAATGCTGATGATCTCTGACAAATTTTGAGATTTTAGATTTTGAGAATTTCCCAAAATAATGCTGAACATCGCAGTTTCCATCGCCTGCTGTGAAAGATCATTCAGCAAGTTATAACTAATACTTTTGTATTTGAGAGCCTCCATGGGTCAAGGTGATCTTGCTCTGCTGAGTGTAAAAAGAGAAGAAACTGAAAAAAACTGACTATGATCACATCATAGACCAATTTGCATCCATGGAAGCAAGGAAGGTGCAGTTATAATTTTCATGTAGTGCCATAATTTGTTAATTAAAAGATTAATGAGCTTGACTTGTATTTTTGAGGTGATATTATGGTAAAGTTATGTGAAACATGGGTGTCAGATGATTGGACAGGGGCGCAATTTCAGTGCTTGCCATAGGCACTATTTTCCGTAGATACTCCTCTGCTTGGGTCTTCAAATCCATTATATACATATTATATACATAATCATATACAATGTTATGTACATAATTAAGTAAAATCTTTGTGTATTAAATTTCGAATACACACTAATTGTATTTATTTCAAATTTTTATTTTTTACTATAACTAAGGGCACTCAACAGAATGTTGCATCGGGGCTCCAGATCCCCCAGAGCCGGCCCTGAAAAAAAAAGTCAGAAAAGAAAAAATATCTGCTACTAAGTGTAAGAAAGTTTCTGAAGTTCTCTGGATATTACTTCAAGGGCCACTTCAGGGTTGCAACTTATGCCAACTTTCTGCCTGAAATGGATCACCCAGTTTGTGTTTACTTTTCCAGGTTATTATTGGTAAAATCTTGCAACAATGCAGTTTCACTCTCATCTCTGCAAAGGCAATTTGGAAAGAGGACAATAATTCAATATGCTGTCCTCGTCCAAGGAAGCTATCTTAAGCAAAGGAGTTACAGCAGTGAATTTGATTGAAGAATGAACACAGCCAGGTGTGAAGGAGGTTTTTATGATATTTATAACCCCAAGAACTATTCTAACATACTCCTGAAAAAGCTGGTGACTCATAAATATAAGCAGCACATAAGTAGCCACCACAAAACATCGGCAAAAGTAATACAAAATAAAAGTAAATGAGAATGTAAACACAATACTTAAAACACCAAGAGGTTAGGAGAAGAGCACACTTCATGGACTCAACAGCTTTGGCACTTGAAATGTATTAATCAGGGTTTTTAGCATTGATTTAGAAGGAAAAATTAATAGGACAGAATTCATAATTCTACCAGTAGTGTGAAAGCGACATGCCTTATTTAAACGAGATTAAAATGAATACCTATTCTATTGAAGATTATTTGGCAACACTATTAAATTAATCTTGTTTTATTTATTGGTGCATGTATTGGTTTTATGCATAATTTCTTGCTATTGGATTTCACCGTTTAAACATAATGTCTACATCAATACAAATAAATCATGGTGAAAACTATACTATGGTGCTCAAGAAGGGGAAGGCCATAGCTCAGTGGCAGAGCATCTGCTCTGCATGCAGAAGGTCCCAGGTTCAGTCCCTGGTTTCTCCAGGTAGGGCTGGGAGGGACTCCTACCTGAAACCTTGGAGAGCCAGTGCCAGTTAGTGTAGTCGATATTGAGCTAGATAATCCAATGACCTGACTCGGTATAAGACAGCTTCCTATGTTCACCATATCCAGAGGTGTAACTATAGGGGGGGCAGGGGGGGCACGTGCCCCGGGCGCCATCTTTTCTGGTCACATGGGGGGCGCCGCCATGACCAATTTTTTTAAAAAAAATTTAATTTTTTTTTGTTAATACAAATGTTTCCTGCTCAGTGCAGCAGCGCTGCAGCAGTCAAGGGAGCGCGTCAGTGCCCCCTCCTCCACGAGCGGTCCCTTCCGTGCCGCCTGCACCCCCCCCCCCATTGCTTTGCTGGCGCCTGGCGCCCAGTCAGTGGCCTGGCTTGGCGGCGGCGGGCGCTTGTGAGGAAAAACCTAAGTATAATGTAGTATGTTGGGGGGGCGACGGGGGGGCACAGTGGAGGGGCGCCATTTCAGTGCTTGCCCCGGGCGCCGTTTTCCCTAGTTACGCCTCTGACCATATCTCTTAGTCACCAAGACCCTACTGATGGGAGGAGAAATTTCAGAACTACTATATAGCTGCTCTGCTTTCAATCAATATGTAAGACCTAACTTTCCACCAGTTTTTACCTACAACCTACTGTGGTGCTGACCCAAGGCATGTGGGCTGACATCTGCTGAGTTGGTGATTGCAATCCCCACATGCTTCGGGTTAATGCATCCAAGGAGTGAGGCAGGAGAGAACGAGGAAGCCTGAGAAGGAATCACCCCTGCAGCTTCTGCCCCCTCCCACTGCCTTGCTTCTGCATGACCCCCACCGCATGTTAAGGTCATCTGAAGAGTTCCATCTCCAGTAACCGCCGGTTTGTCTGGTGACAACTCAGAGGCGGGCCTTCTCTGTAGTTGCTCCTGGGCTATGGAATGTACTCCCAGTAGAAATCTGTAACCAGAATTCATTGCTGGCTTTCAGGAGAGCCCTTAAAACCTATCTGTTTGGCCTGGCCTTCCCGGTTTGGTTTGGTTTTTAATTTGTTGTTAATTTTTTTTAACTGCTGTAAATGTTCAGCCTGGTTCTCCAGAGTTTTTAAACTGTTGAAATGTTTTAATTGTTAATTAGTGTTATGCTGTTTTTATAGTTTTATTTTTAATTGTTAATTGATTTTAATTGCTTTATTTTGCTGTAAACCAACCTGAGCCATTTTTGGAAGGGCGGTATATAAATCGAATAAATAAATAAAAGAAATGTGTGGAGTGACCACCACACAAGACTCAAATGGGAATTTAAAACTGGGCCACAACATTATTGTTAAGTATCACTTGCAGTGACTCTAAGTACTCTGTTTCCCCTACTCATATACAGTAGGGCCATACACATGAGCAGCAGAAGGAGGCTAACAGGCATATAGCCCAGATTTTCAGGCACATGTGAACCCACACAACTCCTGAAAACCTAGTTCATTCAAAACAGGACACCCGCACTTCTCTACCCAGGTCATAACCCAGGCTGGAGGAGAAAAGAAGCCTCCCTACCTTGGCCTAATGCTCATGTCTGAAGATTGCTGCTAAACCTGGGGCCTGGGCAGCCAACTGCCATCTTTATCACAGAATCCTGTGGCTAGAGGGACACATCAGAGGAGAGGTGCTACTGTATTGAGGGCTTCCTGTCTGCTGTGCACGCAATGCATTGTGGGATACTTGGAGGACCCAGCTCCCGTTTTTCCATACCAGAGTAGGTGCCAGCCTGATTGTCTGGGGAATGAGTGCAGATAGCTTTGCTCATGGGAGGCTTTGCTCATGTGTGGGGGACGGCGTTGGGACTCATCCCTCCCTCAAACCACTCTCAGATGGCCATGTGAAGTGCCAAAATCCTAAGGATCTTCTTCTAAGGTGATCCCTGCCCATCGCAGTCACTCCCTTACAGGAGGTTGAGGAAGCTCCTGGCAGAACTGCTTCTCCTACGCCATCAAGCCTTGAGTCTACCAATGCCCAAGGAAGGTCCCATCCAGATTCTCTTGCACCATTCATCTAGAGCAGGCCTGCTCAACTTAGGCCCCCCAGCTGTTTTTGGACTACAACTCCCATAATTCTCAGCCACAGCAGCCAATAGCCAGGAATTATGGGAATTGTAGGCCAACATCTGCAGGAGAGCCGAAGTTGAGCAGGCCTGATCTAGAGGTTTAGAAATGCTCCCTTCACTTATTCAGTGCCTCAGGGTGCACTCTTTCAGTGTCACTCAAGGATTGGTGATGTTAAATCACCAATCGTTAAATGTCAGTTCTCAACCCTACTCACACTGCACCTGACAGTTGTAACCAAATGGTGAACTAAAACCTAAACAGGGACCAACATCTAACTAGGCAAACTACAACAGGTCAAGACAGGGGCCAACATTCTGACTAATTGTGTGTGCACCGGTCAGGAAGAAGAATCCCTGCTGCACCCTGCTGAAGAAACTCCACAGGAAAAGAAGCAATTTTTGTGCAACCTCCTCTTCCCCTAGAAGAGCCCCGTGACACCTGAAAATATGTCCCTGAGGGCTCTGTAACCATTTCTTGTTAGTATTATTATTATACCCACCTTACAACACTGACTCAATGGCACACTTTACCTTTTACCTTACTACAAGATAGCTTAGACCTATCACATAATGTTAATAAAATACGCACACTTAGATCACAACAAAACCAATTGTAAAACAGCAAATCTACCAAAACCACAGTAAAATCAGCGATGTAACCAAATAAAGTTATAAATTACTTTGCACTTAGAGTCCATTCCAACATACATCAAATGTATGTAGCATGGTCCTTCCTGGACTATACAGGATTTAGAAGAATCAAATACTTGAAACCCTTTGTGCAAATAACCGAAAAACCTGCGCATAGAAAGTTAGGAAGAAAGTAGCAGTGGTTGACTCCTTTGATGATCAGGCACATATTTGCAGGGGGAAAGGACAATCAGTGACAATCACTGCCATGTACGAGCCCACACACGTTGAGCTTTATTATTTAGTAAGTGTGTTTGAGTCATCTTAGCCATCATCATACAGCTAAGGCAGGGCCGCACAATTCCGGCTGTCGTGCAGATGATGGACTACGATTCCCATAATGCCTGACTATTGGCCACTGTGGCTGAAGATGATGGGAGTTGTAGTCCAAAAGCAGCTAGAGAGCCAAAGCTGTGCAGCCCTGATCTATGGTTAACAGGGCCTATAGAAGATTTTTGGCTAACTAATCACAAGGGGTGACCAACCTGAGGCTCTCTAGCGGACTACAATAAACTGCACTGGGAATGATGGGAGTTTTAGTCCAACTGCAACTCTTCTGGACCCCCCCCCACACACACACACACACACTGTGCTACACATGACACTGCAGCTACACATAATGAAGTTCCGACAGGTGCTTTTCGGCATTTTGCAGCCGAGAAGGGAGTGTTTATTTATTTTTCTATATTAACCACTTTGAGCACTTTTGTTAAAGCAATATATAAATATTCATAGTAGTGCTTATTTAACCATCTCCCTAACAGATATTTAAAGTGTCTTTTCCCCAGCTGATTTAATCCCTCATCGAGTAAAACTCTTTCCCATAATAGTAGCAGACACGAAGCTATGCAACACTCCCAATAGCACTGAGTTGTGGGACTTTTTGCTTGGTATATCCAGATTGGGGACTCAGCACAGTGGCAGCCAGGAATGTATTTATGCTTATTAATAATCTATATCTATTGTCCTTCTGGCAGTGAAGTGAAGTCTCCAGTACTGTTTGACTGAGCTGAATATTCCAACTGGTCAGCAGCACAGAAGTCAGAAAGTCTTGCAGTCCAGTTCCTGTGAGGGAAAGCATTGTCAGTTTGACTAGTATTAAAAATCCAACACACGGCCCTAGGTCCAGCTAAGGAGCTTTGTGGGTGTAGCCTGTGGACTAGGAAGTGGCCCGGGTAGAGAAGCTGACAGGAAGCTCAGAGGCAAGGTGGATAAGGAAGGGTACATTTTATGTAAACAAGAAACTGATAAAAGAAATCATGGGAGGAAAGACAGAGGATACAGGAAAACTAAGGTATGCAGGAATAAGGAAGCATATGGTTGCTAGGTCTAGAATCTAAACCAGAGCTGCACAACTTTGGCCCTTCAGCTGTTGTTGGACTACAACTCCCATAATCCCAAGCCACAGTGGCCAATAGTTAGGGATGATGGGAGTTGTAGTCCAACATCTACAGGAGGGCTAAAGTTAAATGGCTTTGCTCTAAACTGTCAGGGCCACTAACTTAAAATTTGTGTAGAAAGGTTTCCAACTCTCCACGCAGCACTGCAACATGGTAACCCTAAGGGACAATAAGCAGTTGACAGAAGGCTGAACTTCACATATTGATTTGAACTAACCACCAGATAATTACTTAGCTACCAATGGTTAAATATATATTTAAAAATACCAGAATACATCAAGTCTTAGTGATGTGTAAAGGGTGAAGACGAACATTCTAAGTGTGGTGGATGTGGCTAGGCACACACACTGGAGACATGTGTTTTCAAAGCAGAAAAGCTGTGAGGGCTGTCCTTCTGTTCAAACCATGTCCGCCACGCTTAGAATGTCTGTCTGTCTTCACCTTAAGCCACAGATGAACCATTGATTCCACAAACAGGTTTAATGATTCTATTTAGAGTAAACTATTAAATCAATCAGTAATATATACTGAAGGGGAAACCTTAACCAAAAGAAAATGTGCAAACAGGCTCTTGCCAGGAAAGTGGCTGCACAGGCAGTGCAATCCTATGCATGGCTACTCAGATTTCAGTTCTATGCAGTTCAATGGAAGTTACTCCCACATAAATCTTTAAAGGACTGCAGCTTTACAGTATAGTTGCATTGGCTGCTTTTACTGCCGTCTGCTGCTTAGTAGGGACACAAAAAGAAAGAGAGAGAGGCCGCATTCACACGTAACCGCAGGTCCAATGGGCCTGTGATTCTGCTTGCAACCCCTCACTCCACTCTCCTGTCCGTATTACAACATGACAGAGAGGAGGCTCTCTGAAGTCAGGGAGGAGGGAGAACTGGCTGTGCAGGCTTCCTTCTTGCATGTCCATCTTATTTATTTGTTATTTCTCTGTGTAAACCGCCCTGAGCCATTTTTGGAAGGGCAGTATAGAAATCGAATTATTATTAATAATAATGATGATGATGATGATGATGATGTAGGAGAGCCCACACAGCCAATCACAGCCGGAGAGAGGGAGGAGCTTCTTCCCTCAATTCTGTTTCAGACAGACAAGCCTGCAGTTTCGCATTCAGTTGTACTATGGGCGGCTGTTAACCTTGGGTAGGAGCAGCAAAACTTACTACTACCTGAGGGTTCAAACTGGAGTTTGGAGAGCAAAACCTCAGGTCGCTCACCGCATGGGACTGGAGTTGCACGCATTCAGACATACAGGTTTAGCAAACTCTGGCCCCTTTTAATTCTGGTTTCCCATTACATACAAATAGGGCCAGAGAGAACTAAATTAGTTAATTTGAGACAGAAGACCACCTTAGTTATTCTTAGTTATTCTAGTTACTCTAGAAAAGTCACAAGGCTGGAATCACACAGGGCCAGTTCATAATTTTCTGGGCACTCTTGAGTTATCTGCGTCTTTTGCCATTGGGCTGATACCCTTCCTTCCCTGCTTTTAGCAGGATCAGACTATGTTCTTCATACCCTGCGTTGATTACCCAACTTCTTCTGGATTTGCTCACTCAGTTGCTGTTCATCTTCAAGCAGGGGAGAAAAAATTGATTATGCAGTCAAGTATGGTGAGCCATCAGAGGACTGTTGCTCTTCCTGACTTAGAGTCAGGACTGACCCTAAAGACTCACCTAGAGTCTCCAGGGGTCAGCATCCATCTCCAGGTGACAACTGAAAGCAATCCTGGAGATTTTAGTCCTTTGATATTGGGAAAAACATTGGAGAAAAATATTAGGGGGAGATATCCGGCAATAGTTTCAGAGTAGGCACCCCATGTCCTGTGCGCCTCTCCTTCGCTTGTTGACTTCCTACTTCCTTCCATTTGTTCTTTGTCTTGCTACTTCTTCCTGCTCTTGACCCCATTTTACACACACAGAGACCTCAAGTGAATAGAATAACTGAGAACACTGATGTGAATGGAACCATACAGGTATGAGTAGAAGCAAGGTGAAGTAAAAGAGATGCTGTGTTTATGGCCTTACTAGCCTTGCTGCAGATTCTGGATAGGTGGTTGGCATATATTTACCAGGGTACATGATACAGAGCATGGAGTAGTCATTAGAATGTTGGACTAGGACCAGGGAGACCTGAGTTCAAATCCCCATTCAGCCATGAAACTCAATGGGCAACTCTAGGCCAGTCACTTCTCTCTCAGCCTAACCTATTTCACAGGGTTGTTGTGGGGATTAATACAACCATGTACAGCACTCTGGGCTCCTTGGAGGAAAAGCGGGATATAAATGTAAAATATAATAAATAAATTAGGGGCTTCTTAATCATTTGAAGGTTGCAATTGACCATTGATGCAAGAGAGACCTGGGAAGAAAATAGTGGCCACTGTGATTACGAATTCAAGTTAGAAACAATGCAAAGGATTTTTTTTTCCTTGAAATATAAAGCAAATTTACTCAGGAACTATACATGAACAGCTCCTCAATCTTGATTTCTTTCATTTCTTTTCTTTTTTCATTTATAACCCGCCTTGCTTCCATGATGGAATTCAAGGTGGTGTACTCAAGGTTCCCAGGCAGTCTTTAAGGGCCAGGCTATAACACCCAATATTATCTTGAACATAATTTTTAGCCTGCTTGGAAGTAAGGAAATGAACGAAAGCAACTTACTGAGCAGCATCCAGACTAAGTGGCTGAGAGATTCCTGCCTGCAACCTTGGAGAAGCTGCTACCAGTCTGTGAGGACAATACTGAGCTAGATAGATCAATGGTCTGACTCAGTATATGGCAGCTTCTTATGTTCCTATGCTCCTTTGTAAGTTAGCCTATAGCAGGGTTTCTTAACCTTGGGATCCCAGATGTTGTTGGACTACAACTCCCATCATCCCCAGACATGACCTTTGTGGCTGGGGATGATGGGAGTTGTAGTCCAACAACATCTGAGGGCCCGAGGTTAAGAAACTCTGGCCTATAGGATGATTTAATTTCATTAAGACTACTCAGGAGTAATTTAGTCTGGATATTGCCCATTGCTTACTGCCTAGTTATGTGTTTGAGAGACAATCCATCACAAAACAGTCTTTTAAGAATCTCCTGAAATCACCAACAGTCCATGTACTGCCTGATGATCTTCAATACAATGGTGGCGATACACTTAGAAACACCCTCCCCACCACACTTAAAAAATGGGGACAAAAACATGCACAAATGGCATGCACTTCACCACAGCTGCATATGGAGGAGATTAAAGCTGCAATCAGGCTAAATGCTGCAGAAGGCACCTGCAATTATTGCTCTATAGAAGATTAAGCCTACATTTATTTTAGACCCAATTCTACATACAGACATTTAGATTTCAATTCAAATTAGTAACACACTGGAATGTGCTTTTAAAAAATAAAATAAAATAACCTCCCCACCCTTAAGATAAAATAACTAACAGATTTCTTCAAACTCAAAATGATAACAGGCAATGCTGCTGAATGAGAAGGCAAATTTTCTGCTCTCACTTAACAGCAACTTGACTGGAATTAGTAGCACCTTCTTTACAGGCCTGCAGCTAGGTTTAGGGATGTGTAATTTGATTCAACCTCGATTTGGGTCAAATCAGGGCTGATTCTGGGTATGACCTTGAATCAAATCACCCTCAAAATGGAGAGCCCAATCTGGGGTCAAGGAGAATCACCCCTAATTTTACACAAAATGAATCAGGTGATCACCATTTTTTCCAGGGAGAGCTGGTCTACCAATTGGGATCAGTAAGTAGACCAGCCCTCTGTTCTGAACCTAGTGCGTCAACCCGCCTCGGAAGTCTACCCAGGTACAGGCCCCCCACAAATTTAAGATATAGATATAGGACATACACTGTAGGGGAGAATTTGAATCAACCCCCTTATTTAGCAGAGAAATCCAGTGTAATGAGAACAGAGCTCACAGATTAGAATTGTAGACAATTGCTTAAGGTCAAAATAAGAAAAGGTTTATTAAAAGAAGTTACAAACTTAGATAGAAAAGCCTGTAGAAGGAAGAAGAAAGAACGGAGAGAACAAAGAAGAGGGGAGAATCCTAAGAGCATCAGTCTACCAATTGGAAGAGACACTGAGAGCAAAAGTACAAGAGAACAAGGAGACAGTCCTATATTTTCTAACTCAAAGTTGGGCAAACTTGGCCCTTCAGCTGTTTTTGAACCTTTTAAAGCAAGTTGTTCAGAGTGCAAACCAACATGCAAACTGTGGGAATATAAGAGACACTGATAGCCACTATCCAAGAAGGGGTTGCAGAACCTGCCAACAGACTGGACAAGGGAAGACATGCATTCATTGTTTCCAATGTGGAAGTGAGGAGCTCTACCAGTCAGGGTGTCGTACCAGAAGGTTACCTCAGAAGGATACCTCAGAAAAATACTCAGGTGGGAAATGGCAGGAGGTCACTCCAAAGGGACCAGGAGTGACCATCCAGACTACAGGGTCCCAGAATCGAAACAAGCACATGGCCAAGACTCCACCTGTACTGTCGGATGTGGTGCAGGAGCTATTTATGCCTGTCATCTCATCCCTAAGCAGAAAGCCACCTGGTGGGAAAGAAATGTATTTATTATTTGGTGCTTCCTCAACCAAGTCAAGATTCCATCTTTGTGGGATATGGGGGCACAAGTGTCTATGGTATCTAGCTGATGGACAAAGAATAATCTTCCAAGAATACCCCTGAGGAAGCTTGGATTGCTGCTAGAAATAGACAGTGAACTGGAACTGAAAGCAGCCAATGGGACTCCCTCATGAGGGATGGATATGGTCCAGTTTCAATTATCCTTAGATGATGACATCATGGCTGTTCCTATGTTTGTCAGTTCACATGAAATGGAGCATGTGATAATTGACTACAAAGTTATTGAGAAGTTTGTAAAAGGTCGTAGTAGCAGCTCAACCAGAAAAGCACCTACATCCAATTTCCACAGCAAAATGAAGCATACATTCCCACATTTTGACAATGGAAAGGTGGAAATCTTAGTACACATCATTAGAGGCAACAATTCTGGTCAATTATGTGGCCTTAAGGTAGGGGAAAGGGATGTATGGATTCCTAAAGGAACAGCCAAGGAAAGGAAAGACAATATATGTGAAATGTTGGACACATGTACAACTTCACCAGGAAAGCCTGCCTACTATATTTGAACCAGACCAAATTGCATTGTGGCCTGAGGCCCTGTACCTTGAAGAAACATTGGTCCGAATGCCAAGGATTACCCTGCCAAGGAAACAGTGAGTAGTCCCATAAAACATGATATCATCTTGTGAGGATGAACCCCACTGGGAAGCCTTCACCAGATCAAATATGAAACCCCAGTGGATATTCAGGGACTTCAAGTAACTTCAGACTCAAGACCCAATAGACCCAACAGGCCTAAGCATTCTGAATCCCATCAGACGAAGGGAGAAGAAGATAATAAGTTGTTTGAACCAGCTCTGGATCTAAGTCACCTCTCCATTCTACAGAAGGTAATGGCCCAAAAGATGTTGAGAGAAGAATCAGGAGCATTTTCCAGAGATGAGGGAGATCTGGGACAAATTCCCACACTGCAAATGCATATCAATCTGCATGACCGACAACCAGTTCAGAAGTCATACATTCCAATCGCATCCCACACCCATTATATAAAGAAGGAAAGGAATGTTTGCAAAGGATACATTACAAGATCAAAATCTGCATACTCATCTCCAGTAATCTGTGTTCGGAAGAAAGATGGGAGCCTCCATCTTTTGTGGACTATCGGGAATTGAACAGGAAAACAATAGCAGATAGGCAGCCCATCCCCCGAATTCAGGATGTGCTTAACAGATTAGGGGGGCAAAGCTTCGTTCTCTGTTTTGGACCAAGGAAAGGCCTATCACCAAGGATACATCACTAAACTAAGTCATCACCTGATTGTTTTAATCAATCCCTGGTGACTATCTGAGTGGGTCTGGATCCCATTTGGATTGACTAACTCCCTTGCAGCCTTCCAGAGATATATGAAAGAATTCCTAGAAGGACTAAGGAATGACATTTGCATCCCATCTTTAGATGGTCCTAGTTTACAGTGCCACATTTGAGGAAAATGTGGAAAACGTGAGAAGGGTGTTACAGCAGCTACAGAAATATGGCATAAAACTCAAAGCTTTTAAGTACAATTTTTAAAAAAGAGAAGTATGCTATTTGGGGATGGTAATGTCTGCGGAATGTTACAGAATTGATCCAGCCAGGGGCGTATCTATGGTAGGGCAAGCAGGGCACGTGCCCCAGGTGCCACTTGAAGGGGGGCGCCATTTTTAAAAATTGATTTTTTAAAAAATGGCCACCAAAAACAAAATGGCCACAGTGCATATTCAAATGGCCTCTGTGAGGCCCTAGGCCATGCCAGGCCTCGCAGAGGCCATTTGAGCATGAGCGGTGGCCATTTTGTTTTCAGCGGCCATTTTTTAAGAAAAAAAATTATTTTAAAAAATGGCCACTGCACATGCTCAAATGGTCCCTACAAGGCCCTAGAGGCCAGCGGGGGAGGGGAAACCTTTGCAGATCCCCCCATGGCCTTTAGGAAGCCCCCCCCAAAGCGGCTATAGCTAAATAAAAAATAAATAAATAATATGTCACTGAACACATATTTAGTTTGGCACTATGTACAGAGAATCAGGGCTTGTGAATACTGAGCTGAAGCTTACGAGCTAGGATTGTATTCATTTGCTCTTACTTTGCTTCTTGTGATAAGTGAGTTAAATGTGATGTCTTTATAATATGGCTATTAATGGTGAGTTTATCTTTGAATCAGTGTGAAATCCTTAGTATTAAAGCCTATTTGGGAGTTTCTTGCTTTCTTACTCTCATTTTAACTGTCTTTCTGAAATACTAAAATATATTCCAAGCAGTGACACAGTTTACTCTGCATATCCTTTAATTATTTTCAGAGTATCTGGGAAAAGTCAAATTCTCCATTTATTTTTAAAACTTATGTAATCGTGATGCTACAATGCATAGTAGAGAATTAGACGGGCACTTCTGTTTAGTTTTCTAAGTACACCTCCACATAATATTTGGATATTTCATGAGCCCCAGCATACTGAAATTTATAGTTTTCCAGCATTTTTTGGTCTGGCTACATCCACTGCTAAATATTTTTTGAAATATTAAAAGATTAACGAGCTTGACTTGTATTTTTCAGCTGATATTATGGTAAAGTTATCTGAAAGATGGGTGTCAGATGTTTGGACAGGGGGCACAATTTCAGTGCTTGCCCTAGGCACTATTTCCCCTAGATATGCCTCTGGATCCAGCTGACACTTTGGCAGTTCGCACCCTGGCAGAACAAGCACCAAAGACCATTGGGGAACTTCACAAACCATTAGAGTTTCTTACTATCAGAAGTATATCCAAGATTTTTTCTCGAACAGTTAAACCTTTATACGACTTCTTAATTTTTCCTTTAGGATCTGACATGAATGTGTCTCACAGAGCAACTAAAAAAGGGACAAAGATGGCAAGATCACAGGGCCTAAACCCTCCAAACAGCCAATCACTTGGACTCAACATCATCAGCGGGTTTTGAATGAGCTGACTGACCACCTAGTGCAACCTCCAATAATGGAATACCCAGATATCCCATTGCCCATTATTTTACATGTGGATGCCTCCAGCAAAAGACTTGGTGCAGTTCTCTATCAACAACAAGAAGGCCAACTCCATGTTACTGGGTATGGGTCAAGAACATTAACAGCAGCAGAGAAAAATCATCAGATGCACTCAGGGAAACTAGAGTTTCTGGCCCTTAAGTGGGCAGTCACAGACAAGTTCCAAGACTACCTGTTTTATGCCCCCCTTTGCACAGTGTACAGTGATAACAACCCATTAACATATATTTTAACTTCTACAAGACTCAATGCCAAAACTCATCAATGGGTTCCTACCCATCAGCACTGGCTGATTTTAATTACAGCATAAAATATTACCAAGGAAAATCAAATGTAGATGCTCATGTGTTATCCAGGCTGCCTATTGATATGGACAGTTACATGATACAGTGTACTAAAAAAACAACTACTGATGTTGTGGATGCCATTTTACAAGCCGCAGATAGGCAGTAAGAGGGCACTGTTCTCGGGTGACAGCTGGAGCCTGCAATCCAGTGGTTGTGGATGAGTTTGTGGAAGGCGTGGACTGCATTCCCATCTAGCAGGAAGAACTCCAAGCAGCCCAGAGAACAGTTCCTGACATTTCTTGCATCCTGCAGCATAAGGCTTTGGGGCACAAGCCCACCAACTCTGTCCACATTAAGGGAAGCCTTGTTTTACAGTGGGAATGGTACCAACTATATGTGAACACTGAGGGCTTATTATATTGGAAGTGCAAGTCAGGGAATCAACGTGTTACCACAAAAATATAAGACATTAGTATTTCATGAACTGCATGAGAAAATGGGACATCTTGGTGGTAAATAGGTCTTTGCCTTGGCAAGGGGACGATTCTATTGGCCTCACATGAAGAGGGACACTGAAAACTATATTACCAACATTTACAGTTGTGTCAAGCAAAAGAAACCTCATGAGAATATGACAAATATTTATATACCACTTTTCAACGAAAAGTTCCCAAAGCAGTTTACATAGGTATAAACAAACAAACAAATACAATGGCTCCCTGTCCCCAAAGAGTTCACAATCTAAAAAAGAAACATAAGATAGACACCAGCAACAGTCACTGGAGGGATGCTGTGCTGGGGATGGGTAGGGCCAGTTGCTCTCCCCCTGCTAAATAAAGAGAATCGCCACTTTTAAAAGGTACCTCTTTGCTCACTTAGCAGGGACACTCTGACATTATCACTCTGATAAAGCCCCACTAATGAATATTGTCACTTCAGAGCCTTTTTAGTTAGTTCATTGATTACTTGCATTTAGACAGAAATAAAGGAGGATATGAATATAGCTTAGTTCTGGTGTATCATTTTACGAGACTTATGCAAGCGTATCTTACTACCAATAAGTCTGGGAGGACAGCAGCAGACCAAATCTTCAACGATTTTATTCTGAGATTTGGTTTCCCCAGACAATTATATCATGATCAAGGTGCAGAGTTGGAAAACATCTGTTCAGAGGACGCCAGCATTATTGCATCATCAGCTCCTCCCATAGAACACCATACCATCCTCATGGTAATGCTCAATAGAGGTGTGCACGGTACTAGTTTTGGTGGATTGATTTGAAATCGAACCCAATTTGAACCAAACTGCTGGTCAGCTCCAACTGGCCAGAGGTCTGGATTGTTTGGTCGACCCAGTTTGAGAGGTTCTTCTTGTAAAAGGGAATCTGGTTCGGGTACTGAGATGGCACCTTACTAGCTTCAGTGGCAGTGTGGCGGCAGTTCCTCTATACCCCACCAGTGCTCCAGCCCAGCAGGGCTGGCGGTGGCCACACTGCTGGGCGGGGAGTGTTGGCAGAGTTTAGAGGGTCCGCCGTGCCACTGCTGTGCCACCAAAGCCTGTATGGTGCAGTCTCGCCGCTGCCTCCCAGCCATCCTTAGAGCCCTTTTAAAAATAGGATTCCCCTTTGATTGTACATGGGAATCCTCATTGGATTCACCTTTACAAGCACAGCCCCTCAAAATGGGTTGAAACAGTCTGTATCAGGCCGCCTACCCTTGTTTTAGGCCAGGCCAGTTTTAGTTCAAACCGGTCAAACCAATCCTGTTCAAACTGAACCCGGTTCAATTTGAACCGGTTCAGCACACCCCTAACGGTCAAGTAAAGAGAATGAACTGAACACGGCTGGCTATGTTACAAACTTTGCCAGAGAAACAAATGACCAATTGGAAAAAGAGTCCCTCAGCAAGATGGTGTATGCCTACAGTTGTACACAGCATGAAGCCACTGGATTCTCCCCCTTTTATTAGTTACTTGGGAAATCATCATGCTTACCAATAGACATTGCGTTTGGGCTTTCTCCAAGCTCTGCATCTTTATCAAAAGACCATAGTACTTATATAGACAGATGGAAACAACAGATGAAGGAAGCATGTGAATTGGCATCACAATATTCCCCAGTATCTGCTCTCCGTGGAAAATGCTGTTATGACCAGGGAGTACCTTAGCCCTGCAGACATGGTGCTAGTTTGGAATCTTTCTGGAAGAGGAGGCCCTGGGAAACTGAGAGCTTACAGGGAGGACAAAATACAAGTTGTGCTCCAGAGGAAAGGTGATGGACCTGAATATGCAGTGCAGGAGGAAAATGGCAATGGGAACATAAGGGTCCTTCGACGTAATTTGTTACATCCCTGTCACTTTTTACCACAGGAGCAAGTTTCAGTCACCAGTAAATTACACAAGAAATCAAGACACCACAAAAGTACTGTTTATCCCAGCTCTAGAGAGTCAGATTATGATGATCATCTGTATTATGCCCGTCTACCACATACAGGACACATGGTGGATAGCACTCTTGACCCAAGTGCACGAAGCTTTTCTCTTTCTGATGAACCAGACCTTACTCCTGCTACTCCCGATCTTCCCGACACTGCAGATCAACCTATGGATTTACCCAAATAAGGTGTAGAAAGGCTGGAATCTTTTCTTGCACCTGAGTGTGGGGAGCTGCCAGAAACTGAGTCTGCTGGATGTCATCCAAATGTGGCAGATCATCCAGTGAGAGAGAAACAGGCCCCACACAGGGCTGTCCTTGGAGCATGGCAAGCAGGGCGACCACCCCGGGCCCCACTCTTTTAACCCCCATTAGAATTAACTGGAAGAGGGCCCTGTACTGGCTCATTCGCCACAGGCCCCGCACCCTGCCAGGGCTCTCTAGGGACAGCCCTGACCCCACAAGTACTGACCTGTGACCAATTAGGGATGCCCTCCTACCAGCGCCTTCCTTGAACTGTAACAAAGATTGCTATTCCATGGCGTTGTCCACAAAGTTATGTGCCATACTATTGTCCAGTTCCAGTATATTATCCTGGTTGATAAGTACCAATGTAAAATGAGGGGTATTTTTTATTTTTTTATTTTTGAAGCTAGGAGAGTGTGAAAGGAAATGAAACACAATCCTGTCTGATTAAGGCACTGTTGGTATTGATTGTTAATACGATACTGTCACTTTAAAAAGGAAAGCCTAGTGGAACCCTGGGGAAACGGAGGGGGAGAAACCCAGAATAGTTTTAGAGCTGGCCTAGATACAGAGCAACCAGATTATGAAAGTATCTGCTGAGTTGTGAAGCAAAACAGCTTTGATTTTTTTTTTTCATAATCTCCTTGGATTGTGGTGTAACACATGGAGTCACATCTTCAATATATACCACTGTACATGCATTGAACATGTGTGAATAACTTCATAAGAGTACAGATTTGTATGTGTGTGCACTGTACACAGTTTGTGCATTCACTAAATATAATCTAATTATATCCAGTGAATTCAGTGCATTCACTGAATACAATATAATGTGTGAATAGGTTACAGAGGTTCTATATGTGTGATCGGAGACCACCTTCTTCTATTGCATATGGTAGACCAGGCCTAAGTACAGCGCGCTAGCCACTGCACCAGACTGTCTCCATATATGATACAAGGGAATGCTCTGTACCAAAAAAGGGCGGGGGGGGGGAATAAATTTACATGGCATACAGAAATGTGACGTAAATTATTAGCCAGAGGTCAAAAATACAAATGTCAATGCCTGCACAATCTGCAGGGCTCTTTTTTTAATCAGCTGTTCACATCAAATTTATGAAAGAACTCCTAGATGCACTTTTATCATTTTCCTGGCAATAGATAATGGCACTGACTTGCGTCAGCTCCCAACAAATGGGCTAATGAAGGGAAGAAAAGCGACAGAGGCCCCATGTTTCTGAACACTGCAGGTGATTGTAAGTCCAAGGAATCTTGGCAAGATAAGTGGTGCATCTGGGTAATCACTGGGAGCCTATGGAATATCTTATTCATTCACTGAGTGTTCTTACTCCATAAGGCCAAATTAAAAGGGAAATGCTGAGGTACAGCATAGAGATCAAGTAGCTACAAGACACATGTGCAGTGTGGCTCATGGCTCTGCGCTGCTGGATTTATTTCTTTGAAACTCAAAGCTTTGAATGACTGGGGGTGGAAATAAATGAACAATAGAATCTTTAATTTACTACTCCCACTCTTAGAACTCCAGTTAAGATCAGGTAAAAGGCGATTGACTGATGGATTGAAGGATGTAATATACCACCCAATCCACAGACTCAGGGCGGTGTACAAAACAAGAACAGCATCTCCTTCACACACACACAAGGAAGGAAGGAAGGAAGGAAGGAAGGAAGGAAGGAAGGAAGGAAGGAAGGAAGGAAGGAAGGAAGTATGAGGGAAATGCCTGGCGGAAAAGAAATGTCTTCAATAAAGATTTAACAGCTGAAAGGGAGGAGGCAGACTGAATCTGGGAGGGAAGAGAGTTCCAGGGTGAAGGGGAAGCAACAGAGAAGGCCCTTCCACAGGTCCTAGTACTATGGACCTCTCTAAGACCAGGGACCAAAAGAAGGGCAACCTGAGAAGTTCTCACAAGACGGGATAGGACTGGCCGTGAAAGGTGTTCCTGAAGGTAAACAGATGCTATGCCCTGAAGGGTTTTAAAGGTAAGAACCAGCACTTTAAATTGGACCTGGAAGCAAATAGGTAACCAGTGCAGTTACTGCAGAAGAGGTGTCACACTATTATATCTTCTAGCGCCCATAAGCATGTAGGCCGCTGCATTCTGGACCAACTGTAGCTTCGGGGTCATCTTCAAAGGTGACCCCAGGTAGAACGCATTACAGTAATCCAGATGACAGATGAAGAGGGCATGAGTTATCATTGCCAGGGCCTGCCAGTCGAAATAGGGCTGCAACTGGCAGACCAGCTGAAGCTGGGCAAAGTAACATCTGGCCACAGCCTCCACCTGCTGCTTGAGCAGGAGCCACAAGTCCAAGAGGACCCCCAAGTTGCAGACCACCTCCTTCAGGGGCAGCACAACCCTGTCCAGGGAAAGACTCAGACTAGGCAATTGGTCTGGTCGAGAAGTAAGCAAAAGCAACTCAGTCTTGGTGGGATTAAGTCTGAGCTTGTTTTGGCCCATCCAGACCCTGTCAGCCTCCAGACCCTGGGCAAGCACAGAAATGACATCTCCAGAGTGGCCTGGAGTGGCAATATACAGCTGAGTACCATCAGCATATTGATGAAATCTCACCCCAAACCAACGGATTACCTGCCCCAGCGGTTTCATGTATATGTTAAAAAGAATGGCACAAGAGCCGAGCCCTGAGGGACCCCACAGAGGAATGGCCACAGGGCAGAGCACTCGTCACCAATGCACACCAACTGAAAGCGCCCACTAAGGAAGGGACGGAACCACTGCAAAACAGTGCCGCCATACCCAACCCATGCAGGCACTCCAGAAGGATACCATGGTTGATGGTATCGAAAGCCACTGAAAGATCTAAAAGGTCCAAGAGAGGGGCGCTGCCCTAAGCAAAGTCATGATTCAAGTCATTAACCAGAGTGACCAATGCCGTTTCCATGCTGTGCCGTGGCCTGAAACCCGAATGACAAGGATCTAGAAAATAAGCTTCATCCAGAACTCCCTCAAGCTGGGAACATACAGCCTTCTCCAAAACCTTTGAAAGAAAAAGAAGGTTGGAGATTGGTCTATAATTATCAAGGACCCCAAGGTTGAGAGAAGACTTCTTCAAAAGAGGGTGCACCACAGCTCTTTTAAGACTGCTGGCACAGACCCCTCATGAAGAGAAGAATTCACTAACTCCTGAAGCCAAGATCTTACATTCCCTCCGGCTACTCTAGTCAGCCAGGAGGGGCAAGGGTCCAAGCTACAGGTCACAGCACCCATACCAGAGAGAATCCTGTCCACATCCTCTGCCTCAACAAGCTCAAAAGTATCCCAGATAGCATGACAAGATTAAGTCTCCATCACCTCATCGGATCCTGTTCAACTGGAGTCCAACCCCCGCCAAAGGCAAGCGACTTTATCAGCGAAGAATCTAGCAAACATGTCACAGTGGCCAGATGGAACCTCCACTGGAGCCACATCCCCAAGCAGGGAACGGATGATTCGGAATGAGGCCACTGGACAAGAGTCAGCTGATGCAATACGAGTGGAGAAGTGAGCAGACTTTGCTGCCCTTATCGCCATGGAATACTCCCCAAGATGAGAGAGTAACCATACTCGGTCGGCTTTGGCATCAGTTTTCCTCCAGCGGCACTCCAGGCATCTCTTAAGGTGCTTCATCTCCCTAAGCTCCTGAGTAAACCAAGGAAGCCAGGATCCAGGAGTCTTGAGAGGGCACTTAGGGGCAATCTCATCCAGAGCCCTCGTGGCCTCGATGTTCCAGGCCTTAACGAGCTGCGCTGGAGAAATACCCACCAGATTGCTGGGAATATCCCCGAGAGCCCTCTGAAAACCATCCGGATCCATAAGGCGCCTGGGGCAGACCATCAAAATAGGTACACTGCCCTTGCAGAGGCAAGGAGCAGCAGTAATCTGCATACAGATCATGGAGTGATCGGACCATCCAGGAGAGAGATGGCTATATCCCCCATATTCAAATCATGTCGCCACTGCTCCAAGACAAAGGCCAGGTCTAAAGTGTGTCCACCCACATGAATTGGGCCCATGACTACCTATGACAAGCCTGAGCACATACCGAGGCCCCTGAGGGCCGGAAGGTTGAAGTCCCCCAAGACCATAAGTCTACGGGTCTCAACTATCAGCCCTGCCATGAGGTCAAGGAGCTTGGAGAGGGCAACAGCTGGACAGCAGGGCAGCCGGTACACCAGCAGAAGCCCAGTCTTGTTGTGAAGGCCCAACATCACAAGGAGGATTCACAACCCGTCGTCTGCGGGGCAGGGCCCTTGACCAATGCAAGATCTTCTTTGAAAATCACTGCAATCCTGCAACCCCAACCATAGCCTCGGGGCTGAAGCACACAGAAACCTGGTGGGCACATCTCAGATAGGGCAACATCTCCATCTGGGCCCAACTAGGTCTCAATAATGCAAGCCAGGTCAGCCTGTTCCTCCAACAAAATGTCAAAGATGGAGGTCTTAATACAGACCAACCTTGCATTAAACATCAGCATCCTAAGGCCATGAACACCAGCAATCTAAACGTGTGTGTGTGTGTGTGTGTGTGCACACACACACACACACACACACACACAGAGTTATGTCAATCACCAGCAGCAGGAAAGGTTGAGATCCAATGGTTTTACAGAGGCAACATTTAATCTGTTAGTTTAATCAATTAAAAACTTTTAATGGACTAGAGATCAGGTAGTGGATTTTTAAAAATTATTTTTAATACAAACTTTTGCAAAAACAGCTGGTGGGAACTGTCATTTTAGAAGAAACATTCTCTCCTGTGTGACTGTTGTGTAATATTAGGGCTGCACATAGTAAGCATGAATTGTCTCCTTTGCTAAGCAGGATCCACCCTGCCTTGCATTTGAATAGGAGACTACATGAGAACACTCTAAGATATTCCCCTTAGGGATGGGGCCGCTCTGGGAAGAGTGTCTGCATGCTTGCATGCAGAAGGTTCCAGGTTACCTCTCTGACATCTCCAAGACAGGGCTGAGAGAAACTCCTGCCTGCAACCCCTGAAGAAGCCCCTGCCAATCTGTGTAGACAATACTGAACTAGATGGCCCTATGCTCTGAATCAGTAAATGGCAACTTCCTATGTTCCTATGGGGGTGGGAAGAGTTCTTACTCCATGCTGAACAGACAAGCAGAACCTCCATTGAGCTCTGCAAGCCCAGCACACACAAGCTTGGAGCAGGGAAGTCCTCTGAAAATCTGGACAACATAAGGTGAGGGAAAACCTCATGACATCAGCAGCCACCCTCTAACTGGTTACAAAGGGGTCAGAGGTGGGTCCAGCCCTATTGAAGCCATTCCAAGGAGATATACAGAGGCCGTATTCACACAGAACGCGGAACCACAGTTGAAAGGGCCAGAGGTTCTGCAAGAGTTGCATGCGAATGCGAGCAATTGACAAACACCCCCCCACACAAACACCACAAATAACTGCACCAGACGGTGCCCCTATTGGAGGTGCAAATTCAAATGACCCACCACACTGTGAGTGTCTCTGTCCACCGTGCTCCAGTTTGAAATCACCCTCTGTATGCCTGTATTTTCCCTCTGTGTGGTAGCAGTTTCAGGAAGGGTTTTGGATTGAGTTCACAGTGCAGGTGGAAAGGGTTATAACCCACCGTCCACAGCCACAGTTTAAATTAAAGAGTCCTGAAGCTGTTTGTAGCACAAGAACATTGAAAGATGCAGATTCATATATCTTCTGCATCAGATTTAGCTTGGCCCTAAGTGCCTAGGATCCTGCTTCCTTACATGGATATCTGTTGCTTGGATTGGGGCCCAGATCCTTAATAGACACCCATGAAAACTGTGTTGTATGAAGCAGCCCTTGCTGGCAGTTCAGATATAAGGAAGAATCTTGCTACATGTCCCTATGCGTTCAGTATTTATCACCAGACTGTTTGGTCCTTAATGATTTGAAATCTCATACATATTTAAGTTTGTGTGTTTTATTTTCAAAGCATTTCAGTTTGCCTCTAATTGACTCCACAGGCCATTTTTAAATGAAAAATTTCTCAGTTATTACATTATTTCCTACACAGACACACACAAACAGACACACACACACACACAAATTTGTTTTTAAAGTAAGATTTTCTCACTACAAGTGTTAATAGGATACTACTTTTGTACAGGTGACATGAAAAGACTGTGCTGAATAATAAATCATCAGCAGTTTACACTGTCTGGGGGATTCTGCTTCACAATAAATGTAACACTTAACTTCAAATTGTGTATATCTTTAAAAAGTGCACCCAGCAGTCCAAACAACATGTTTTTTTCCTTGTTGACTTCCCCCTCTTTTTTGCCTCTGTGTTTTCAGAAATCAAGGTGGCCAATCATAAGCACATAGGGCTGTATCCTAAGAAAATTAGGATCCTTAAGTCCCATTGAAATTAATGGGACTTAGTCACAACTAATTTATTTCATTGATTTTAAGTGTGCCTAGTCATTGCTAGCTTCCTTAGGATACAACCCATACCATCTATTCCTCCCCAATAGGCAAATAGAACTTGGCTTCTATTGACTGTGTGGCGGTTCCCACGATCAGTGGGAGCTGCCTGTGGAGGGTTAGCGGGGAGAGCGGGCTTAGCCCGCTCTCCCTGCACATGAGCAGGCAGTCTGCTCCGGGCGGCCGAAGTGGCCACCCACACGACTGCCGGCTCCATTACGGAGCTGGGGGGGGGGCTGGGAGGATGGGGTGCCGTGTGGCAGGGCATAGTGGAGAGACCCCGAGCTGGGAGGCTGCTTTTAAGTCTCCCGGTCAGGAGTCTACTCGTGAGTTGCCGTGGCGCAGAGCCACGTTGCAGCAACTCACTATCGTAGAGCCTGGGTTAGCAGAGCACTCCTGGGCTTAGGGGAGGGTTACTTAAGCAGGTTAACTGCTTGGAGGCCACCGGGCTCTCCTGCGAGTCCGATGGTTCTCACGGTCAGGCAAAATCAGGCTAGGCTCCCCTAGCCCGATTTCACCTGATCGTGGGAATAGCCTCTGTTTCTGTCAACTAGTGCACCACATAAAATTAACCTCCAGCATTGCCGATATAAGGATGGCCACATTTTCCACTACTTTTGCTCTCTGCTTTACAAGGGATCTGTGTGTTCCCATTCTAGGGACAGATGCAAATTACTATTAGCGATTAAATTTTCAAAGTGGAGGCAGCCCTTCTTTCTCTCTCCCAGTAGCCTTTGGTGCAACCTGAGAATCTAAGGCTGCAGTTCGATATACACTTTATATGGGAGTACATTCCATTGAACAAAGTGGGATTTACTTCTGAGTAACACGATCATGCTGAATTACATCTTCTGAACTCCATTTTAACTGTTACAACCTGAAGACTTCTGTGGTTCTTATGGGATTTTCCATAATGCCCAACTTTTTCTTTCCCTCATTTGCCTTTTTTGTTGTTTTGTTACACCTAGCATAGCCTGAAGAAAAGCTCTGAGGGACTGGAATAAGTAAACCAGTGCTGGATTTAGGCACATGCTAAGTAAGCTACAGCTTAGGGCCTCACATTACGAGGGGCCTCAGGATAAAGAAAAAAATTACTAAATTTCAGGTTTTACGTAATTGGTTGGAGGAAAGAAGGAAAAGGGGGGAAATTATAATTGAGAGTGTGTGTTTTAGTAATGTAATGGTTTTGGTTGGGAAAATGGAGGTAGTGTTGCTTTAAGAGATGATGTTACATTTAGGAGGGAAACTCCCTGGTATGCAGGAGGCAAGACAAAGGCCAGGATACAGAAGGATATAAGAGGGTTCAGTCTGCTGGTTAAAACAACAGAGAGGCCTGAACAGTTTGGTGGCTGGAACTGTAAATAAAGTGCGTATACAACAGCACAATTATCATACATACATTTTGGTAAATACAACATTGCCATACTGTGTATCAGGGACACAGAGGCGTAACTATAGGGGGGGCAGGGGGGGCACGTGCCCCGGGCGCCATCTTTTCTGGTCACATGGGGGGCGCCGCCATGACCAATTTTTTAAAAAAAATTTAAAAATTTTTGTTAATACAAATGTTTCCTGCTCAGTGCAGCAGCGCTGCAGCAGTCAAGGGAGTGCGTCGGTGCCCCCTTCCCCACGAGCGGTCCCTTCCGCGCCACCTGCGCCCCCCCCCCATTGCTTTGCTGGTGCCTGGCGGCCAGTCAGTGGCCTGGCTTGGCGGCGGCAGTGGGCGCTTGTGAGGAAAAACCTAAGTATAATGTAGTATGTTGGGGGAGGTGGGGGGCGCGCGGTGGGGGGCGCCATTTCAGTGCTTGCCCCGGGCGCCGTTTTCCCTAGTTACGCCTCTGCAGGGACATAGCAAGGTTGAAGTGGGCCCTGAGGGAGGAAGTGGAGATGGGGAGCCATGGCCCCTTGTTGCTTTCTTCTCCCAGTGCCTTTGCTGCTAGCCTTGCTATGTCCCCCAGGATTTAGGGTAACCCCCGGATTTTGGCTCCTCCACCCAGCTGCTAAATTCCACCCGGATTTGCACGGATTTCAAATGTGCTGCCCGGATTGCCCGGATTTCACTCTGGATCCGATCACATGGGAGGGCGGAGAAGGAGGGGAAAGTATGCAAATCTGTCAAATAAATAAATAAAATGCAAATTAGTTGCCGCATCATGTGCATAATATGCAGATTAGGCCACCCAGATTTGGGAAGCTTGAATATGGCAACCCTATTTGATGCAAAAGAACTATATAGACTTGGTGGCGGGAAGCATTCTTTGCATGCCCTTTCTCTCACTCCAAGGCAAATGATCTCGTACACTCTCCACACTGAACAGGAGCCAGCAGCTTCCCCCGGGGTCCGAGAAGTAGGAGAGGAGGGCAAAGAGCAGGTTATTTTCCAGTAAAGGGAGGGGGGGGGTCATGGGCCAAGGGATTACCGCCCACATTGCTTTTTCAATTTAGTAATGCTGAACTGTGTAACTGCTCTTGTGTTTTTGTAAATCAGCATCTCTGCAATTTTTAAAGAACTAATAATGTATTTTCAGTAAAGGGTATTCAATTCCAATGCAAACAGGCATATTATTTATTTTATTTATGTATTTATTTTATTTATGTATTTATTTTATATACCGCCTGATTCCCAAGTCTCTAGGCGGTTGCAAGATAATGATTTTTGCAAGATAACAGTTGTTTTTATATTATTAGTTTTTCATTGCATCTTTGCCAAATATATAAGAAAGAAGTAAACATTTATTATTTCAATTTTTATTATCCTTGTTAGAATTTTTTTTTTTTTACACTATGGGGCCTCAAGATTCACACAGCTCAGGGCCTCAGCATGTCTTAATCTGGCCCTAGAGTAAGCTCACCCCCTGCTCCCCTCTGATTTTATTAGAACTATTATTTCTTTCCCCTAACTAAATCAGGGGGAAAAGTGGTTCAAAAAATGCCTCTCCCTGTCCCTAAAACACCTTCCCCATAGCCCCCATCCATCAAAAATACCCCCATCCTTTTCTTTTAATCAGTTCCAGTACCAATGAGAGGGAGCAGCAGTGTCAGAGAGAATGAAGAAGTTTTTTGTGTTCCCTTGTTGTTGTGGTACACTGTGAAGCAGCGAGCCAGGAAAAAAGTAGAGATATAGCATGCATTGTGAAGTGGTTTTTTATTTTAACTTTATGGTGGTTCTTGGGACTTGTAGTCTTCCCAAAGGCTATAGTGAGGAGAGCATCTTTTAAAAAAATCCTTTCCCCTCCCTGCTCACTGTTGCTGCTGCTCTTCTCTGTCATTGAGGGCTGGTAAGTGAAGAGGATGGAATGGGGTGTTTTTGAAGAATGGGAGGCTATGAGGAGGGTGTGTGGGGACAAAGACAGTGTGAGATCCAATGACCTTTTCTGAGCCGAGAAGAATTATGTGGGCCTATAGGAGCTTGCCTCTCCTCTGCAGTGCACTTTTTTTGAAACCCTCAAATTCTCCTCCGAGCCCAAACCTTTTGCTGATTTTCCTACTGGGGAACTCTATAGCATTCTCAGTAGTTTGTGGCATCTTAGTTAGGCTAATAGAAGGCATAATGCTACTGTAAGATTTGGAATTTCTTTCTAACAGACCAAAAAGATTACCTGCAATTTTTTGGTGCAGAACTGTTTAGGACTTGGCTGGAAGTTTAAGAACTTCTGAAAAGTTTCAATATTAATCACAGGGCTTTTTCAGGCTGGATAAAAGTTTTTCTTTCTTTTCTTTTTTATGTTTTTAAAGCAAGGATTATGTTTTTTAAAGCAAGGATATTTATGTTTTTAAAGCATGCCTTCAAAATGTTAACACAGCATTATGCCTGAGAATTTACATGTCCCAATGCCAACACATTAAAGGTTATAGTCTCCATTGTACTCCAAATGCTCTCCTTGAATATAGACTTAAAAGTAATCACCCAAGGCACAGGAAATTCTGTGCATGTGAAAGTGACTTTGCATGTAAAATCTCAGTTCTGGTGTTCTGTTGGAATGCTTTCTGCCTTTAGTAGTGTCCTTTCATTACATTTGTATCAGTAAATAGGCTAAGCACAAGGAATCTAATACTATATTCTTATGGAAAATGACTATCACAAGAGCAGCAAAACCAAACAGTTATCCACCTATTGTCATGATAAAGAGAGTAGTGGGTGGAAAAAGAAATGACACTAACACTGTCTGTTTTCATTGCAACTTTTTGATAGGAATCTTGTGGGTCCCTTTAGATGTCACAGTCACACTTAAGTTTGGAGCAATTTACTAAGGCTGGGAAAACAAGCCTGATAAAAATGTGATACTGCAAGAACTGGCATATTAGAAAACCTTAAAAGATTGCCAAGCCTGGCATTTTGCCTGCATTGCCCAGGGCCCTTAAAGAGTGATGTACACTAAAAATAGTATCAAATGCTAAAAAGTGTTTGGTGTATGTGTGTGTGTGGGCTGAAGGTGCCCAGCTTTATTGTATTCATTTTATTTATTTGACACACCAAATGCAAAGCACTGGGTGGTTTACAATTTTAAAAACACAATTGATGCAGTACATCAATTAAAACAATTTAAAATATAGATAAAAGCCCTAAAACTTTAAAATTATAAACTAAGAGCCTGATTAAACATGTATGTTTTCAGATTTTTCTTTCAAATATCCAGAGATGGGGAGGCTCTAATTTTATTTGGGAGCAAAGTCCTGGGGCAATCCTATGAAAGACCTTGTTTTGAGTCGCCACCAACATCTACGGATGTGTGAACCAGTTCAAGCTCAAACCGGGTTTTAATCAAACTGGCCTAGTTTGACCAGTTCAAGAGGGTGAGCGGGAGGTTACATTATGTGCCACGGCAGCAGCACAACTCCTCGGCAGCGGTGGGGAAGCAGTGGCTTCCCTAGGCCCCACTAGTGCTCCTCCCCACATCAGTGTGGGCTGGTGAGGGGCTGGTTCAGGCCTCTGCACAAGTGTGGAGACCATTAAAGTGACCTCCAGTCCACACATGCGTGGAGGCAATTTGCCTTACTACACAAACTTGCATGGTGAGGTAAATGGCCTCTGTGCATGTGTGGAGGTCACGTCCCACTCTAGGGAGATTCACCGGGCACCTACTCGATTGTCCTTCATGTGCCAGGTAAATATCTTTTTCTCCCAGGCCTTCTCGAAACAATCTCCATGTAACATCTCCATGTAAGCCTGGGAAGGACTCCGGCCTGAAACTTTGGAAAGTTTGCTTTGTCAGTGTAGACAGTAGACACTACTGAGCTAGATGGATCAATGGTCTGCTTTGGTATAAGGTGTATGTAGTACCATGATATAGGTATTGTATGTAGTATTGTGATCTATTTTCTAAATGAATTAAAAAATCAAACTTCTTTTGTGCAACTCAAAGAGTTTTTCTAGTCCTGGAGACCATGTCCAGCAAAGCTCTATGCTGCATGTCTTTGCCAATGGGGACGGTTTCCATTATTACATCTTTACTGCCTATGTCCCATGGCAAACAATACCAGTGGAGAGTAGATACAGCTACAGCTGAGTTTGGATCTTTTTCTCTCTCTGATTCTCCACTCTGTCTACCTGCAGTCTTAGGGTGGACATTGTAACCAATTTAAGTCAAAGGCAGGGATTCTAATGGGCAAGACATACCACATGTGCACTGGGGCCTTTTCAGCCTCCCCGCCCCCCAGCAACAGAAAGCGCCTGACTTCTAAATAAAGCTGAAAACCAGAGGACCCTCCAGAGTGATATTTCACAGGGATCAAGAGGCTGCTGTAAGAAGAGGGAAATCTGCAAAAGCCCACCTCCCGCATACACACACCCCAGGATTTTTTAAAAAACTGTTCTTGTCCAGTTCACTTCAGCTGGACCAGGGGTCCTTCCAGATGTTGCTATATCCCAACATGTGCCAGTTAAGGGTAGGGGGGAAACCATGGGAAATCCACACTAGGAACATAGGAAGCTGCCATATACTGCGTCAGATGATTGGTCTATCTAGCTCAGTATTGTCTTCACAGACTGGCAGAGGCTTCTCCAAGGTTGCAGGCAGGAATCTCTCTCAGTCCTAACTTGGAGAAGACAGGGAGGGAACTTGGAACCTTCTGCTCTTCCCAGAGTGGCTCCATCCCCTGACGGGAATATCTTACAGTGCTCATACATCAAGTCTCCCATTCATATGGAGGGCAGGGCAGACCCTGCTTAGCTAAGGGGACAAGTCATACTTGCTACCACAAGACCAGCTCTCCTCTCTACTAAGCAGGATCCACTCTGGTTTGCATTTGGATGGGTGACTACATTTGAGTACTGTAAGAGATAGCTCAACGCAGCAGATGCTGCATGCATGCAGCAGATGCACACAGATGCTATGTGCGAGGTTCACTCCCTGGCATCTCCAGGTAGAGCTGGGAACAGTTTCTGGGTAACCTTGGTTAGCCGCTGCCAGTCAGTGTGAACCAGGGATGCTCAATTTAAGCCCTCCTGCAGATGTTGGCCTACAACTCCCATAATCCCTGTCTATTGACCACTGTGGCTGGGGATTATGGAAGTTTTAGTCAAAAAAAACAGCCGGTGGGGGGCTAGGTTGAGCAGGCCTGGTGTAGACAATACTGAGCTAAATGGGCCAATGGTCTGCCTCTGTTAAAGGCAGCTTCCTATGTTCCTGGCCATCTGCTTGCAATCTGTGGGAATCCATGAAACAAATGTGAAAGAACTGCCATTGTTCATACTCCTTTTATTCTAACTTGGGGAAAAGACAGCTCATAGTTGTCTCATGGATTGCAGAAGATTTCCAGCAGATGATGCTAAGAATATAGTGTGACTTTCTTCTTAGTGTGGATTTCCCCCTTTTCTTCCCCCTTGAAAATTAGTGCCAATGTTGGCATATATTCACATCTGGAAGGATCCGAGTTCAACTTAAGTTCCAGCAGTTCAGCTTAATTAGGTTGTGGCTCAGGACTGCCATTCATGCAAAGCACCCATAATAGACTTTAACATTGCACTAATTCCCATTTGGGCTTATATCTTTCATCCCATTAGCAGTATCTCTCAATTCTTTTTCCCCAGGGGTTGTGTTATAATATATATGACCAAGAAACAGGTGCTCCTCATTAGAACGGACTTTGTAGACTTTTCTCGCTACTATTTCTTTCTTCCTTTTCTGGCAGTTGTAATTGTGTGAAACCATTATTGGTCTATTTCTCGTGGGATTGGTGGGGTGTATGATCATTACAGCCTGATTTTCAGAAACTTGGGTTCTGTGAACCATAGGTGACAAATCTTTGTAGCTATTGGGGGAAAGGTTGCAAGTGTAAAAATGTTAGACAATTCCTTTATTCAGGCCTTGGTGGCCTGCAAATGAGCTATTTTTCAACTGAATGGCTAGGAAAATAAACTAAGGGTTGATGACTCCAGTCTCTAAAGTGAGACGGTCCCCTTATGAGGCAATACCTCTCCAGTTTTCATGTGGGGAGTTGGTGACTCAAAAGCACAGCCCTGTAGCAGACCTAATTTTCAGGACTTCTTTTGGTGGATCAAAAAAATTGTGAGGTAAGGGGCACTTTTCCCAAGGCATTTCCTTATCCAACAGCTGTTTCCACATGAAACCTGAAAGCCTATAGCTCATTTAAGCCCTATTCATGTGTTACATTCCGTGCATGTTCAATCTGCATACTTCATGTACATAATCGTTGAAGTCCGTACACATTACATAAATACTAATATGGCACTCAAAATGCGTGCAGCATTAGACAAAATTTAATCTATATTTTTATTGATTTTGAAAAAGAATATATGTGCAATCATTTGCACAATCATATACAGACACCTGTACATACAATGTAATGTGTGAACAGAGATAGTTCAGAGCATCTGTTTTCTGGCACTGCTTGGCTTCTGGTGTAATACAGTAACACAGGAAGCTGCCTTCTACCAGGTCAGATTATTGCTCCATCTAGCTCAGTACAGTCATCCCTCACCAAGGAGAGGAGAGCTGGTCTTGTGGTAGCAAGCATGATTTGTCCCCTTAGCTAAGCAGGGTCCACCCTGGTTGTATATGAATGGGAGACTAGAAGTGTGAGCACTGTTAGATATTCCCTTCAGGGGGTGGAACCGCTCTGGGAAAAGCAGAAGGTTCCAAGTTCCCTCCCTGGCTCCTCCAAGATAGGGCTCAGAGAGATTCCTGCCTGCAACCTTGGAGAAGCTACTGCCAGTCTGTGAAGACAATACTGAGCTAGATAGACCAATCATCTGACTAGGTATATGGCAGCTTCCTATGTTCCTATGTTGTTCCTAACTGCGGATTTCCCAATTGAAGTTTCAAGTATCCGTGACTGGGAAATTGTAGCAGGTCTCGCCAACCACAACCTGAGTATCTGTGGTTTGTTAAGATTTTTTGGCAATTTGGGTGTTTTTTTGTTGTGATTTCCAGGGATCAGGGGGTGATTTTGGGAGGTTCCCCTTCACTCCTCTTACTAACCCGTGGTGATTTGGAGGGTTTTTTCCCTAATTTTTACTGTATTTTGCGGTCCTTTCATGTCCGCGATTCCCCTAACCCAGTTTGCCATTTATTTCAATGGATCACCAACCTCAAATTCGCCAACTGCGAGGCTTTCCTGGAACAGAGCCCTCACAGATGGCGAAGGATGGCTGTATTATTTTCTATACTGACTGGCAGTGGCTCTCCCAGGTTTCAGGCAGGAGATGCCAGGGATCAGACCTGGGGCCTTCTGCATGCAAAGCAGATGCTCTACCACTGGGCTACATCCCCATCTTACAGCAGGGGATATCTTACAGCTGACAGCGCTCACATGTATTAACTCATCCAGATGCAAACCAGAAAGGAAGCTGCTTAGCCCAGACGACAATTCATGCTCACTACTACCAGACCAGCTCTCCTCCCTTCTCTCCTCTAGCAGGTGTGTACATTTTGGATACCAAATGTGCAGGAGAGAAGGCAATTTATCTCTTTGTCTCCCCTTCCCATGGGATCCTTGAGTTCTTCTTGTGTCCTCAGCAGACTATCAAAGCAAGGACTAAAAATAATGGGAAGAAATTTTAATTAATCTCCCTTTGAAAGAGCTCAGTTGCAGTATATTGATAGGCACCCGTTCTCTGCTACTACAAGCATACCAGAGGTGCAGCGCTATTCTGGCTTCGTTTGGAGGAGAGATCCCTTTGTAATGTTTGATTTATTTACAAGTATACAAGCTGAGCATTAGATGGAAGTTTTTCACACCCAGCCTTTAGTCCACATCTTCTCCGGAATGCAGGGTGTGCGTTCAGATATTGGCCAAATTAACCCTGAAGTCCCTGTGAGCTATCAGGGAGCACTTCACACACAATTCAGGATTTTCGTCGCACATTAGAGTGTAGCGCAATTTATATCCGGGGTAAAAAAAATTCCACTTTTTGCGTCTTTTTTTGGAGCAACTTCAAACTCGCCAAAAAAAAAAAAAAAACCACGGTAAAGCCTGCTGTCTGGGGAAGCCCATGGAGTTGAAATCACAGAGCACTTCTACAAGTCAGCTACAACTTGCATCAGCTCTCCAGAGAGAAAGCCCTGCACCCCAGGGTGCTTCAGCTCTTTGCCCAGCTTCTCCATTCCAGGCTCCATTTCATTCTCCATTCCAGAGGAGAGCTGCTCTTGTGGTAGCAAGCATGACTTCTCCCCTTAGCTAAACTGGGTCCGCCCTGGCTGCATATCAAAGGGAGACTAGAAGTGTGAGCACTGTAAGATATTCCCCTCAGGGGATGGAGCCACTCTGGGAAGAGCAAAAGGTTCCAAATTCCCTCCCTGGCTCCTCCGAGATAGGGCTGAGAGAGATTCCTGCCTGCAACCTTGGAGAAGCCGCTGCCCGTCTGTGAAGACAATACTGAGCGAGATGGACCAACAGTCTCATATGGCAGCTTCCTATGTTCCTCTCCAAAACTAGGTCTGTGGTCATCTGTCTCACACAGAAGCTGCTTCAAGTTGTTGTTTCTGTTCACTGAGCACTCAGACACCCTTGGTTATGAGGGAGGGAGGGAGGGAGGGTGGGAGGGAGAGGCACCTTATACTCTCACATCACCACTGTCCCATCAGGTGAAGGACACTTGCCATCTCACAAGACTATTGACAGCTTCTACCCTCATTGTATTTCAGAGCCATTAACATCACCTTCAGCAACATTCTCCAGCCAATTAGACTTAGCCGAGGCAGTGGCAGCTTGGCCATGAGGCGAGGTGAGTCAACTGCCTCAGGCACAGTTGCACCAAGGGGCATCCCACCCCACCTCCCACTGTCTGGGTGCAGCCCCACCTGCCTGCCACTCCTAGCTTCCCTAAGGCTCTTCCCCATCACCATGGGGACAAAAGAAGATGTACAAAGAGCCAGTTTCAATGATACCAGTCTCAGCAGCCCTCATCACACATGAAGAGGATGGGATCGCGCCAAGGGCATGCACGCCCTGACTCACTGAAAGATGTCCCGATGTACTGTCAGCGCATCCTTCAGTCACACTGGAGGGGTGTTCATCTGAACCATCCCTCTACGCGCACCCTGAAACCCTGCTTAAACAGTGGGGTGAGGCACATGCAGAGGTGCAATCCAGATGTGTGCCCCTCTCACACAACTGAGGGATGCCCTAACACTGCATCAGGGTGACCTTCTGTGGTGACAGGAAAAGTGTACACTCGTCATGTTCCCTCCCTCTTCACATGCGCTGAGGGCTGCTGGGGCTGTCATCGTCTGATCTGGTACAAAGTGGTTGATATAGAAAAAAGAAGATGTTGGCTATCTGTCCTGCAAAAGGGCCCACAGTTTAAGAAGACACACAAGGGAAATAACAGGTCGACACACTGGTGGGATGCTGTGCATGTGTTGAAGAGGAACATCTGAATAAGGTGGGTAGCTGTTCTTGTGGCAGCAAGTATGAATTGTCCCCATTGCTAAGCAGGGTCTGCCCTGGTTGCATTTGAATGGGAGACCACATGTGAGCACTGTAAGATATTTCCCTGTAGGGGATGAGGCCGCTCTGGGGAGAGCATCTGAGGTTCCAAGGTCCCTCCCTGGCATCTCCAAGATGGGGCAGAGAGAGCCTGCAACCTTGGAGAGGCTGCTGCCAGTCTGTGTAGACAATACTGAGTTTGATGGACCAATGGTCTGACTTGGTATATGGGAGCTGCCTATGTCCCTATGTTCCCCCGCCCTGCTAATTATAAGAAAGTCACCATTTTAAATGGTACCCTTTTGCCCAGTTAGCAGGAGTATGTGTTTTGGTAAACCATCAACACAGGTACAGAGTGGTGGTTGCTTCATTTAACTGTTCTCTCAATTTATCTTTGATCATCTGTTATGTAAAGTAAAGGAAGAGCATATTAACTTTGCTTTTCACACTGAGCTGTGCTTCAGGAGTGGATTAAATAGCTGTGTTATTACAAAAGAGCTATAGAATTGTTTGGCTTAGTAGGGATTCATCAGAACAATGACATTCCTTTACAAGACATTAACCTTAGCAGAGAATTGCAAATGGCTGGAGTGGCCATTTGCATGCCTTATGTTCTGTATTAGATCATGCATTAAGTGCCTGATCCAGCATGAAATATCCATGGCTTTCTGGACTAAGTAAGCCCTGGGATGCTGGTTCCTCAGCAGGCTGGCTGGTGATTTCATAGGAAAGGTCATACTGCTTCAGAAAACAAATGGCAAAAATACCTCCTGTGAGACTGGTTTCATTTGGCTCTCTGCCTCCATTTCCTGCCTCCCCTGCTTGTGAGACACCCTTCCCCCTTTAGGTCCATCTGAGTTACAACTGGCCTAAGGCACTCTTTTATCTATGTCCTTCTAATCACTGTCTCTTTTCTTCTCTTCCTCATTCCCCTGGATTTTGTACTACTCCTTTTGACAACTCTAAACTTGCCACTATCTCTGACTTGTCTGCAGAAACCTAGCTGAAATCCTATTATCCAGAAATCTTGGAGGGCATGAAATGCATTCACAACAACACAACTATTAAGAGCATAAGGCACATTCACGTTAAGGACATGGCTATCCAATCTTATACACATTTACCTGAAACTAAAGTCCTATTCAGACATGATGATGTATGTGCATACAGATGTCTATACACATGCATACGTTTGTGTCTGACTGGACATAGCCCCTTAAAAGGGAACTTGGGTACAAGCCCCCCAAAATGTAGGGTACAGACAGCTGACCACACAATTATATAATGTACAGATCTGTACACAATTATACATGTGTACAAATATGTACATGCATACATAGATTGTATGTGTGTTAACATAATATGTGAATAGAGCTTAAGTCCCACTGATCAAATTGGATTTACTTCCAAATAACTCTACATGCAGAAGGCCAGTCTAGGATTTTTTCCCCACCCCATTATCAGAAATTCAGTGGTTCAGTTTGTTATTGTATTAGACCAAGACAGTAGTACACTGAAATGTCCAGTTTTGAAGCTCAGATACTAAAATTAAGATAGTTCCCAAAATAGATGGGCACTTTAAGCTATGTGCAAACTCTGGAAACTTTTTAAAAATTAGACATAGAATGTTATGAAACTCCACATTAGGGTGAATTCTGATAGTCGCAGTCTATGGTTGCTGACATTCAAAGTTGCCCGTTACTGGTCAGACACTTTCCCAATTAAAACAGTGTTCTATGTCTTATTATAGCAATTAAGTGAGTCCATTGTCTGTCTCATTTATGCCACTCAAAAATGTCAATGAACGAGCTTTTTAAAAAAAACACAATCTCTAAGTGGATCCAATCAAAAAGACTGGCTGAAATCCTGACTAAATTTAATAGAGAAAGTCCTACTGAAATTTAGTAGTCCTTTATGGTAAATCCTGAGTAGTATTACTGAGTGATTTAGTCAGAATGTCAGCCACTAAGAATAACTGCAGAGTTTCAGAAAGGGTAAGAGAGATAGTTGGAAGTAAATTCAACTTAATCAATGGGACTTAAGCCCTATTCGTACAATCAAAAGCTGTGTTCTACCCAGGTTTGGGAGCTGTGTGTGCTCTCAATTTTTGGTTGTGTGGAACATAGGAACATAGGACGCAGCCATATACTGAGACTATAGGTCCATCTAGCTCAGTATTTTCTACACAGACTGGCAGTGGCTTCTCCAGGGTTGCAGGCAGCAATCTCTCTCAGCCCTATCTTGGAGGTTCCAGGGAAGGAACATGGAACCTTCTGCTCTTCCCAGAGCAGCTCCATCTCCTAAGAGGAATAGTTTACAGTGCTCATTCATCAAGTCTCTCATTCATATGCAACCAGGGCGGACTCTGCTTAGCTAAAGGGACAAGTCATGCTTACAAGACCAGCTCTCCTTTCACAAGGGGACTATTCACACGATTGAAGAAAATCGGGCTAGCCTCTGCTAGCCTGATTTTCTTCAGTCTTAAGAACCACCAGGCTCACAGCCGAGCCTGGTGGTTCAGGAGCGGCTAACCCGCTCCTGTAGCCCGCTCCTGTAGCCCGCCCCTTAGCCCGGGTTTGCGGAGCGAGCACTCCGCAAACCTGGGCTATCTGCTCGTGAGTAGCCGCGGCTCCGCAGCGTGGCTACTCATGAGTAGACCCCCGACCGGGAGGCGAAAAGCCTCCTCCCGGCTCCGGGGATCTCCCCAGTATGCCCTGCACGCTCGCGCAGGGCATACTGGGGCTTCCGGGGGCCACGCAGCCCCCGAGCTCCCCAGCCCCTGCTGGCTCCATCTCAGAGCCGGCAATCGTGTGGGCAGCCGATCCGGCTGCCCAGGGCTCCCTTCCCGCTCACAGCCCCAAACCGAGTCTCACGGATCGTGAGACCCGGTCCAAGGTGTGGAAGCAAGGTTAGAGGAAAACATGGGTAGAAGTAATTGTGTGGAAGCAAGAAAGGAGAAAACTTGGGTAGCTTTTCCTCCTACCTTGCTTCCACACAATCACTTCTACCCAGGCTTTCCTCTAACCTTGCTTCCACACACAGAGGTACTCTTACCCCTGGACATCGGGCCAAAGTCCATGGACTCCACAGCCCCTGGGGCCCCCCAAATCTTCTTTAGTCTGTCACGGGTGGTGTGGTCACCTGGCCAAGCATGATGACGCTTAATTTGCGGGGGGGGGCTCCAAAATTACCTAGGTGCACCTTTGTCCAGACAACTGAAAATTGGGAGCACACACAGCCCCCAAACAGAGGTGCACCTAGGTAATTTTGGAGCATGGACCTACAGGCGTTTGGAGGCCCCCCTGATCCACTGCAAATTAAGCATCATCATGCTCTTCTGGGTGACCACTCCACGTGGGACAGACTAAAGAGGATTTGGGGTTCCCCAGGGGCTGTGGAGGCCCTGGACCTCAGCCCCAAAGTCCAGGGATAAGAGCACTTCTGCTCCCAAACCCAGGCAGAAAACAGTTTTTGATTGTGTGAATGATCTAATGATGTAAACAAACATACAATCTATGTATGCATGTACAGATCTGTAGTCAAAGAAAGTTAGCCATAACTAAGCATCACTGAAATCAATGAGACAAGTTAATCCTGACTAAGCAACTTTGGAGTCAAGGAGACAAGTTAGTCAAGTCCAATTAATCTCAATCGGGCTTAGGCATTACTAACCTTCTTTGGACACAACCCATTGAGGGAATAAGTAGTATGTTGTAGCCTAGAGAAGCATCAAGAAAAATGCAAGGCATCCTAAACTGATTGCTGCACATGCAATGAGTAGGAACATTTCACCTTATTTCTATCTATTAAACTCAACACGATAAAAAGAATCCCTGTGTTGAAAAATCAAAATGTGCCAGCAGCACCAATCCCCTGATCCCTGGGGAAAGTAGGCAAGAGCAAGCAATACCAGACATGGCTTTAAAGCAAACAGTGTTTGGTGTCCCTCAGGGCTTCTTAAAAGGGAAATTCAGAAGTGCACAGTGGTACATGAGTGTAGCATGTACCACTACAACACACACCTGTGCATTTGCCTTGTCTGTGCACACATGCTTTGTTGTCTTGAGTCACAGTCCATGACTTTTGGAAGCCAATACAGCAGGGTTATAAAGCCTAGAACTTTGGTCCCCAGATGTTATTGGACTACAACTCCCATCATCCATTGTGGCTGATGGGAGTTGTAGTCCAACATCATACGGGGGGGGGGGATCCTCAGAACTGAGAATTTGACTGCACTGTTGAAGAAGAGAGCTATATTCACTGGTGAAGACTCTGTGGCCAGTAGCAGTGAAGTCTGTGGGAATCACCTTCGGCAGGAGGAGAAGAAATGGGTATATCCTTGATCAGGATCTGGGCTCCAGAGGAGTCTGAACTACTCACTTGACTGTTCTCATTGTTCTCAGCCACCTTGTACATCATCTAACATAATACAACTTTTTCATGGCCTGAATTTTTGAACTGCACAAATGTTCTTTTAGAACCAGGGGTACAGCCACCATTGAGTGAACAGGTTGGAGGAACCTGGGCCTCCGCCAATCAGGGGCCACACCTGGTGCCCCAGACACACACCCTGCATCTGATGTCAGATGCAAGGGCTATAGCTTTGCTTGCAAACAGCTTTGCTTGCAAACTCCCTGCCTAAAAGGTCGGGAGAGTCGATCCCAGCCACGCTGTGAACATGGCACTGGTCGGGGATTTTGCCTGCAAACGGGGCCATGCAGCCCCGTTTGCAAGCAAAGCTACGCCCCCTGCATCTGACCTCAGAAGCAAGAGCGTGGCTTAGCTTCTGCCATCAGACTCAAGGGGCAGGGCTAGGGGGCAGCAGCGGGCTGGACCCGGGCCACCACTGGCCTCTCTCTGCCACTGGTTAGAACTGCAGTTTTTTTGATCCTGCGCATTTTGAAGTTGTGCAAAACTGATTTTGCAAAATTGGTTGAGTCTCTTTCTTTTGCATATTGTGGGAGGGAGGCTGGTGGGCACATTCTCTTGGCTTTCTCAGTAATGTCACTTGACCACATCTGGTTTTGTTTTACTGTGAGGCTTTCGTTCAATTTGGATGGGGCTTCCTAGATAGTTTGAAAGGAATAACATTATTTTCCTCTTGTAAATGCAGACAGAACTCTGGCAAATCTCACTGAAATTCTAACCTCCCTCAGAATTCCTACAAATAAGTCCTGAAAGAAGCTTCACTTTTGACTTAAATGTCTGGAACTTCGAACTTCTCCGAAGAGATCTGTTTTTAAAATGTACATTGCTTCTAGATCATAACACCAGTGTTTGATTGTAGTTTTTAGCCTTTTCTTGTATTATACTTTTGGTCCTATTATTGTATTGACCTTCAGGGTAAAACAACATCATCTAGTGACAGATTACAGCATTATGAGTTATAATGCTAGCCCTTTAAAATTAGATACCGACCACAAATAATGAGCCCTAGTGATAATTTACAGCATTGCAGGACATGATGGCACTGTAGGGGAAGAATGGCAGTTCAGTCCCCAAATAGCAAAGCAAAACCAGTTTGGTGAGAAAGAGGCAAAGCAAGAGGTCTTGAGACAGTTCTTTAGTACTGAAGAACTACAAGGATTTATTTAAAGAAAAGGTTACAAACAAACGTGAAAAAGCCTGCAGCTTAATTTCAGCTGTAGCTCATGGCTGAAGAGAGAGACCAAAACAAACAGCCATCACAGGAGAGACGAAATGTAGACTAACTCTGGAAGAACAAATAGGGGAGGAGTCCAACACTTTTATCCATGACCCTAAAAAACCCCAGTGGTCACTATGAGTCATTGCAGCGGAGTGCTGATGCTGCCACAGTCCTAGCTCCAACACGCACCAGCCAACACGCACCACAAATTGCAAATAGTGACATCTAGTGACAAGGCACAGCAATATAAACACAAAACAATGAGCTGGGTCTCACGATCCGTGAGACCCAGTTTGGGGAAGTGAGCGGGAAGAGCGGGCTAAGCCCGCTCTTCCTGCTCACGAGTGGGGAGGGAGCCCTGGGCAGCCGGATCGGCTGCCCACACGATCGCCGGCTCCGAGACGGAGCTGGCAGGGGCTGGGGAGCTCGGGGGCCATGCAGCCCCCGGAAGCCCCAGTATGCCCTGCGCGAGCGTGCAGGGCATACTGGGGAGACCCCCGAGCTGGAAGGCGGCTTTTAAGCCTCCCAGCCGGGGGTCTACTCATGAGTAGCTGCGGCGTGGAGCTGCGCCGTGGCTACTCATGAGCAGATAGCCTGGGTTTGCGGAGCACTCGCTCCGCAAACCCAGGCTAAGGAGCAGGCTACAGGAGCAGGCTACAGGAGCTGGTAAGCCGCTCCAGAACCACCGGGCTTGGCTGCGAGTCCGGTGGTTCTGACAACCCACAAAAATCAGGCTAGGCTTTCCTAGCCCGATTTTTGTGATCGTCAGAATAGCCCCACAGTGTAATCGGATCTCATATCAATACAAGTCACAAAACAAAAAAGATGCACCAAAAAATATAAACTAAACATATAATACTTCATATAAAAATAGATACAGATACTGTATGTAAACCAACATCATGTGCATAGAACCATTCTGAAAATGATACGTTAAAAGAAAATGATAACATTTCACAAATGAACATCGTAATCCATGCATATATTAATATACATAAAAATCCACAATGGAAACCCAGTGTGTACCTGTTTCAAAAGGTAATATCTTTTTCAAGTGGATAAACTAATCCAATTCTCCAAGAAATATACCTGATAATGTATGCTTTTGCTGATGATGTCTTGGACTTCATGATGCTTCTGATGCTTCAGTTGATGACAGTGCTTCTAAATAGGTGCAGTCTCTATATTTCCTTATGAAAGATCCCTTGGTCTTCTAAGAGAAAAGGCTTAAATGAACTCCGTCCATACTTCAAAATATCTCTAAGCACAAAACGCTAGTTCTTCACTCCTTGAAACCTCAAACAAAAGCTTATTTAGAAGCACTGCCATCAACTGAAGCAGGAACTCCAAGACATCTTCAGCAAAAACATACATTACCAGGCATATTTCATGACAAATTGGATGTTTATGTTGTTATGAATAATGTATCCACTTGAACAAGATATTACCTTTCAGAATACACCAGATTACTGCTGTGTATTTTTATGGATATCCATTTATTCATGGATTAATATGTTCATTTGTGGAATTTTATTATTTTCTCTTCATGTATCCTTTTCAAATAGTTCTATGTACATGATGTTGGTTTACAAATAGTATTTGTGTTTATTTTTACATGAGGTGTTCTACATATAGTTTATATTTTTGGTGGATCTTTTTTGTTTCTTGGCTTGTAAGGCACAGCAATAGACCCAGAAGAGCCTAGCCCAATTTCCCCTGGTCATGTGCTGCTCTGGGAGCTGTGCAGCTCCCAGCAGCAAACTGGCAAAACCATCCCTCCCCTTAAATGCTTCGCTAACCCCGTTTGGTGGATTGTGTGCTGCAGCGGCGCAGCTCCACGCCGCGGCAACACACAAGGAGACCCATGCCGGGAGGCCTGCAAGCAGCCTCCCGGGATTGGGGGTCTCTCTAGGATGCCCCGCGCACTCGCGCAGGGCATCCTGAGACATCTAGGGGCCACGCAGGCCCCGACCCCCACCTTCCCTGCCGGCTCCGTCACAGAGCCCGCAATCATGTGGATGGCCAATCCAGCCACACAGAGAGGAGACAGTGATCATCTGCGGGGAGGTAAGTGCTTTCCTGCTTCCTCTCCATAAAATGGTGGGAGCCTCCTGCAGCGATCGTGAGAATCGCTTCACAGAGATTTTCTTAAACTAGGAGGTCATCCACACAATCGAAAACTGTGTTATACCTGGGTTTGGGAACTGTGTGTACTCTCAATTTTTGATTGTGTGGAAGCAAGGTTAGAGGAAAACCTGGGTAGAAGTGATTGTGTGGAAGCAAGGTAGGAGAAAAAGCTACCCAGGTTTTCCTCTAACCTTGCTTCCACACAATCACTTCTACCCAGGTTTTCCTCTAACCTTGCTTCCACACAATCAAAAATTGGGAGTACACACAGCTTCCAAACCTGGGTAGAACACAGTCTTTGGGGCTATTCTCACGATTAACAAAAATCGGGCTAGGAGAGCCTAGCCCGATTTTTGTTAATCGTCAGAACCACCGGGCTCGGCTGTGAGCCTGGTGGTTCTAGAGTGGGTAACCCGCTCTGGAACCCCTGGTAAAAAGCAGGTTTGCGGAGCGAGTGCTCCGCAACCTGCTTTTTACAATCATGAGTAGCCGCGGCGTGCCTTCGTGCCGCGCCTACTCATGAGTAGACCCCAGCCGGGAGGCGAAAAGCTGCCTCCCAGCTTGGGGGTCTCCCCAGTATGTCCTGAGCGCTCACGCAGGGCATACTGGGGCTTGCGGGGGCCACGTGGCCCCCGAGCTCCCCAGCCCCCGCCGGCTCCGTCTCGGAGCTGGCAATCGTGTGGGCGGCCAATCCGGCTGCCCAGGGCTCCCTCCCCGCTCACCCAAAGAAACCGTGTCTCACGGATCATGAGACCCGGCTCTTTGATTGTGTGAATGACCTCAATATCTGGTTTTACATTTCCAGATCTGCAAATAAAATTAGAAACCTAAAACCAACTAGATATCAAAATTAACAATAGTTGTATTCCATTTGCTTTCTCAGGTAAGCAGTATCCACATAACTCAAATTAAATGTGTTCTAAGCATCACAAGAAAATGTTCTAAGAGCCAGCTCTGTGTTTAGAAGCGTCATTGTGGGTTCCATCTATTCTGAAAAAGAATGCACACACCTAACATCCATACAGAGGGCCTTTTTAAGAATCTGAGGGGTGCAGGAGCAGAATCTGCATTTGAGCACCTCCCTTTCTTCTTTCTAAGAAAACTAATAATTCAGCACTGTCATAAATTAGCCTTTAGCATAGCAACAAAGAGGCAAACTAATATGTCTGCATTCACTAATCTGCCATTATTTATCAAGATGGCAGAACGTGGGGAGATTTCATTCAGATCCACTCCTCCATGGTCCTTCTGTCTATATGAATAGCATTATAGGAACTTTATGCATCTGCAAAGTAAGAGTGAAAATCTCATTTCCTGCATTCTATACAAGGTGCTACAACAACTCACCTTCCTTGCCGTATTATAACCCTCCTCTTTCTCATTCAATGGCAAACAATGATAAACATGGAGCTGAGAGAAAGATTAATCTAGGAGCTGGCTCTTGCAATAAAATCATGAACTGGAGGCATAATATAAGCTGTTACATAATTATTTCTAACATATTTTTAAAGATGTGACCACAAATATCTGCTGTAAGGACACACATCGTTAAGGGCACATATCAAATTCATGTGCAGATAGTTGAACTATTAACTGATGAATTGATGCTAGGGTACTAGACTTCTAACCAATAAATTAAATTTAGATTGATGTGCATCTTACCAAATCCTCAACGGAGGTGACTTTTTGAAATAGTAAAAGAGCTTATAATCTAATCTTGGGGGGCAGAACCGAGAACTCATTGAGGCTACTCCCACGATTGCCCAAAAGCGGGCTAAGGGAGCACAGCCCACTTTGGGGCGATCGTGTGCTGCAACAAGAGCCGTGCAGCTCCCGGCAGCTAGCCTCATTAACCCCACCTCTCGTTAAACGAGGTTAACAGAGTGATTGCTCCATTAACCTTGGTTTTCGGCTCGTGTGTTGCCGCGGCACTCGGCGACACGCAAGTAGACCCCTGACCGGAAGGCTGCAAGCAGCTTTCCGGGCTCGGGGGTCTCTCCAGGATGCCCCACGCGTTCACACGGGGCATCCTTCAACTTCCAGGGGCCGCACGGCCCCCGATCTCCACAGCTGTTTTAATTTGTTTATGTTGTAAATGGCACAGAGATGGAAGTTTTTGACAGTATACAAATATACATACATGCATACATACATACAATGTAGTCCTATTCACATGTTATGTTCAACAGTCATATACAGAATATATAGTGTGCACAGGTGCAGATTGACACAGGTACAATTATTCACATGTTATATTGAACACAGGCACAGCAGTATACTTTCTATCTCTGCCATGCATTTAGGGGACCTATACCCAGGTTCAGTTTTGTAAATGAACGTAGGTATAGTCATTCACACAAAAGAACATCTTGTTTTAAATTCTGCTGTAAACCGCCTTGGGATTGTTTTAATCAAAGGCGGTATATAAATTTAACAATAAATAAATAAGCAAATATGTTTATGTGCAGACATCTGTACAGTCATACAGCTTAATGTCTGAATAGGGTTTGTGTATTCAGAAATGAGAACAGCTTAGGAGATTTTCCTTTTCTACCTCTCTCTCCTTTGACATGTTATAGGCAACTGTTCCAACCATATCAATTCCCTGTTACTCTTTCCACCTCCTTATTCACAAGTGGGATCTCTGTTCCCAAGTAGGTTATAGTCACTGTTTCTTTGGGGAAACGGTGGGTTTGGGGGGATCCATTTGGGTGCAGTGCATTTAATTTCATGCTCCTCCCTAGATCACCTGCTGGAACCCCAAATCTGTTGGGGATGGAGTAGAGCTCAGTGGCAGAGCAAGGATGCTGGGGGGCCCTGTCCATCCCGCTGCTGCCGGCCCCTGCTTGCTACCCAAGCCACACACCCTGCATCTGATCTCAGACTCAGGGGATGTGGCCACATTTGCAAATGGGGCCATGTGCCCCGTTTGCATGTTAGCTTCAGCTGGCGCCACATTTGCAGCGTGGCCAGTAGCACCTCTCCCTGCTTGCAAAAGCAGAAAGATGCATTCCCAGCCAGGCTGGGAGCCCAGCGCTGGTTGAAGATCCAGTGAACAAAGCGCTTGTTGGCTGGTAGAGAGACATGTCCATCTCTCCCTGCCATGAGTGCTTTGTTCACCGGCTGCGTGCTCTCTCTGCCTTGCTTACAGCAACAAAGTGATCACCAGCTGGGAGTGGGTGAGGGGCCATGCATTGTGCCCCGCCCCCACTGGCTAGCACTTTGATCACCACCTGGGTGCGGGAGGGGACCAAAGGGCTGTCCTGGGGGAGGGGCAAGGGGGTACCATAGGGGGCAACCTTGGACTCCAGAGGACCAAAGACAGGTCCCTCCAACCTGTCCAATGGGGGATGATGCCCCTGGGAGTGAAGCAACAGGATTCTGGTGAGAGAGGCTCAGTATTAGCAAGGTTGGAGTGGGCCCAGAGACAAGATTTTAAAATGGGACCCCCCTCACTGAAGCTGAGCTCATGAAGTAAAGAAATGTTAAATGAGGCTGAATAGGGGTAACAAAAAGCATAGTAAAATTTAGAAAAAGAGAGAGAGAGAGAGAGAGAGAGAGAGAGAGAGAGAGAGAGAGAGAGAGAGAGAGAGAGATTGCCTTGCATTGTGGACGATGCAAGTCATTTAATGGTACTAGAGAAAGACAGGCTGTTCCGGTAGCTCCAGGTCTTAACAGTCACATCCATTTCAGAGGATGAATATAACTGAAGGAAGCCCGGGCGGGTGCACAGCTGGGGGAGTCAATCATGTGACTTGCCTCTGGGGGGCCCTCCAAGGGAGTGGGCCCCCAGACAACTGTCTCGCCTTGCCCTATTGTAGTTACACCCCTGCTCAGTGTCAAATTGCATCTTCCTGCTCACACCAGAACCCAGAATTGGCTTAGGAATCCTAGAAGCTCCGGTCCACCATACCCTTCTTCCATCTTTTCCTCCCCGTGCTAAGGAAAGAGAGCATTCAAGATGCCAGATACAGCGGGGAATCTTCGACTGCTCCAATTGTAATACTGCCATTAACTCTTCTGTCTTCCCCCAGGCTCTCTCAGCTCCACCGTGCTGTGGAGTGGAGGAGGATAAGAAAATCTTTATCACACCTCCAGCAAAAACATAAAGGGTAAAGTAATTTAGAGGAGAGTTAAAGTCAAATACAGTGATCATGACAAAAAGCCGTGAAATAATCCATTACATTTTCTTACTATAGAGGGACCTCCCAAGTCACATTTGTGATATACACTGCCACACTTTTTTGCAATGCTGTCCTAAAAAAAAAACCAACCCCCCCCCCACAAAAACCCCCACATTTATTTTAGAAGAACATTTCTGTTCCACAACAACATCTCTGAGCTCATTTATACATTCATACATGCACAGTTTGTTGGATAACTTATAACATAATTACAGCCTGGCCTTCCTTGAAACGCAGCATTTAGATTAAAACCAAGGTGAAAAAATCTGTGTTTTCTAGAGTCTAAGGTGTTACAAAAATTTACCAGTATCATTTAGAATGAAAACATGCAAAAAGAAAACTCTGTGGTGAAACTGTTCCATTATATATGTTGTTATATATGTGAAAAGCAAACTTCCCTCCACTAGCACCACCGAGGCAGTGGGGATGGAGGTGTACATCAGGGCAAAGAGAGAGGAAGTCCTGCCCCTGCCGCATCACTCACCCACACACCCCGCCACTCACACTTACAGCAAGCCTTGTCTGAAGATGGTGGGCACTCCCGTGATTGTGAGCCTGGGTCCAGTTTCGCAATCACTGGAGCACCACGATCACGGTAGGGTGTGTGGATAAGTGACACCGCAGGGGCGGGACTTCCTCTCCCTTTGCCACACTATATAAGGCTACAGCAAGGTGAACTTATAATGTCGGAAGCTGCCTCTTATTTGTGCCATCCTCTAGGCCACCTAATGGCACAGCAGGGAAATGACTTGACTAGCAAGCATGAGGTTGCCGGTTCGAATCCCCGCTGGTATGTTTCCCAGATTATGAGATACACCTATATCGGGCAGCAACAATATAGGAAGATGCTGAAAGGCATCTCATACTGCGCAGGAGATGGCAATGGTAAACCCCTCCTGTAATCTACCAAAGACAACCATAGAGCTCTGTGGTCGCCAGGAGTCGACACCAACTCAACGGCACACTTTACCTTTACCTGTGTTTTCAACTATGCAGACTACAAGGCAGTTCACACAACCATGAATTGAGTAGGACAAGCATCCTATCCATCTTTGGTAGCTGTGTGTGCTGCCATTCTGTGATTGTGTGCGAGATGAAACCTAAGTAGGAAGAGGGAGAAGTTATTGTGTGGGAGGTGGGCACAGGCTCTGACAGCATTTCCTCCACTCTCAATAATTTGCTGGGTAAAAGTGCTGAGTAAGCCGACACCATCAGAGCCTGCAACCAGCTCCCACATGTACACTTCCCCCTCCTCCTACCTAGATTGTAGCTCACACATTATCACAAAACAGGAGCATGCACAGCTCCTGAAGCTGGATAGGATGCCTGTCCTTCCCAGTTCATGCCTTTATGTCTTGGTAGGGTACCTGAGTAGATGGAAGCCACACACATATACACATGTCTGAATTGCAGAGATTTCAGACCCAACAATTTCCAAAATTGTCAGTCTAGATATATTCCTTGGGGGCGCAGTGGGGGGGGGGACAGTTTTTAAATATTGATTGTTGCTGAAAGAACTATGGAGGGAACAAAGATATCCAGAACTGATAAAAGCGATTTTCCAGACTTGTCTCAAGTAAAAGGATTGGGGGGAAATGCTTTCAAACTGCCTTTGTGTTCAATATTTGTTCACTTCCATTGATGTCTCTATCAATGGTGTGCTCAGTTTAAAAATCAAAATATATTTCCTATTCCCCAACAAATATAATCTGTGGTCTGAAAACAAAAGCTATGTACCTATGTGAGCTGGGAATGCTGTGTGCAAGTCAAAGAGGCTATTCACACGGCCAGTCAAGCCCAAGCTTGGCCAGTCAAGCCTGGGGTCAGCTGCCCATGAGAAGCTCCCAGATCAAGCCTGATCCCGGCACTGTCTCAGCCCCAAGCCTGGGAATTTACCCTAAGCTTTAACCTGGATTTTAGGGTGCAAATGCGTGTGGGCGCACAGGCTGCAGGCAGCCCATGTCCAGAGAGAGCTGGGCAGCAAGGGCACCCAGCTGAGGGAGTATCCCTCAATGAGTCACACTCCTGGCACAGTGCACTGAAGGATGCTGGAGGACTTCCTCCTCCAGCTCCCTGCTCTGCCGCGGCTCCGTTCATGTGCCACAGCGAGCGGCAGAGCGTTAAATGGCAATCCTCGCCAGCCCTGCGCAGCATCTGCATTTTGGGTTGTGTGCATTATTATTTATTTGATTTCGATTTCTATACTGCCTTTCCAAAAATGACTCAGGGTGCTTTACACAGAGAAATAATAAATAAATAAGATGGATCCCTGTCCCCAGAGAGCTCAAAATCTAAAAGAAACATAAGATAGACACCAGCAACAGTCACTGGAGGTACTGTGCTGGAGGTGGCTAGGGCCAGTTACTCTCCCCCTGCTAAATAAAGAGAATCACCACATTAAAAGGTGCCTCTTTGCCATGTTAGCAGGGGCATGACATTAATGCATATTAAAATCTCTTAATTGGGGTATTTGAACCTATGCCAAATGTCTACTATGTCTATGTCTGTGATTATGGTGAGACATTCAAAATAATCCTATCATTGGAAGATCAGTCCTATCAATGGAATATTAATAGCACCACTTGCGGACGCTTTTCATTTTAGAAAATAAACACTGATTATTAGGCCTGTGCATTGCAATATCCAACTCTGAAAGAAATTCAAGCTTGACCTGGCTGCACATGGGAATGGGCACTCCCAGCGCAACCAGCACCAGGCATTACTTGCTATTTCCTGTGTGTGTGTTAGGAGGGGGCTGAAATTGGAGGCTGTGAATGGGATTCTGGGAAGGAGTGCAGGGAAACCTGGGATCTGCAGTTCCTACCAGAGCTTTCCCATGGGGAAGCACTGAGAGAAACTAGAGATTCCAGATCTCTCCATATGCCTTCCTAGAATCCCATTCGCAGCCTGATGTTGCATGCTTCTCTGGTATCCCATTCACAACCTCTTCCGATGAAGGGGGGGGGGAGAGAGAGAGAGAGAGAGAGAGAGAGAGAGAGAGAGAGAGAGAGAGAATGTGAAGAGCCATCTAGTGCTGGCCATGCTGGGAGCACCTGCTTCCACATGGTGCCAGGGATATGGGGCATTTCTGTCAGAGATTCTGATGCACAGTGTGCATCAGGATCTCCAACAGAAATGCACTATCTCCCTGTAGGGGTGTGCATGGAGCTGCGGAGCTGCGGTCCGGCACTGGCGTGGGGGGTTCCTTTAAGGGCGGGGGAGGGTTTACTTACCCCTCCCGCCGCTTTCCCCCCTCCAGCGTGTGTATTCTCTTTAGTAATCGGTGGGGCAGGATACCTCCCTGCCGCCCCTTCCCCTTATTGGAGCCTTTTCCAGCCAAGTGGGGGAAGGGGCGGCAGGGAGGTATCCTGCCGCCCCGATTACTAAGGAGAATACACGCACCAGAAGGAGGAAAGCGGCAGAAGGGGTAAGTAAACCCTCCCCCGCCCTTAAAGGAACCCCCCACCCCAATCCCTCCGAACTGCCCATGTCCGGACCGGTTGGGAGGCCTGTAGAATGGCCTCCGGACCAGTCCAGGCACATCACTATCTCTCTAGCTGGTCAGCTTCCCTCCTGCAGCAGAGGTGTGCATGTTACCCATTTCAGCGGTTCAGTTCAATTCGAGCCGAATTCTAACTAGATCACTAGTCCATGAGTCATGAGTTGAATGCCCCCGGTTCTACTGGATGGTCAAACCAGGTCAGACTGGTTCAGAACCGGTTTGATCCGGTTTGTGGGACATGTTTGTAAAGGGGAATCCAGTGAGGATTACCCTTTACAAGCAAGCGGAGAGGGGGGACCCTGCCTTTGAAATATTTCTAATGACAGCCGGGGGGAGAGAAAGGGCACTTTACCACCTGCAGCTCTTCTAACCTTGGGACTGGGTCCGGTTCTCCCAGCAGCACGGTCCGGTTCCAGCCTCTGCACACGCATGGAGACCAGAATCAGGCTGTGCTGCTAGGAGCACTGGACCCAATCCTGAGTTTAGGGGAACTTCTGCCACCGGTGGAAAGGTACCCTCTCTCTGCCACCCCAGCCACCATTAGAAGTATTTTAAAGGCAGGGTTCTCCGCTTTGCTTGTATAGAGGAATCCTCACCAGATTCCCCTTTACAAGCATACCCCTCAAACTGCTGAACCAGTTGCATTTGAACTGGGGTTGGTTCAGTCCAAATTTGGACTGGCATGCCTTTTTTAGGGGCCAGTCTGGTTTGGATTTGAACTGGTCGAACCGGCCTGGTTCGAATCAAACAGGGTTCCAATAGAACCGATTCCTCATGTCCCTTTCCTACAGATGGTGGCCTACAACTCCTATCATTCTTGACTATTGGCCACTGCAGCTGGGGATGCTGGGAGCTCTAGTCCAAAAACCACTGGAGGATCAAAGCCAAACAGCCCATGGCATTCTTAAAGTTGAGTTCAAACCTTACTTTCACTACAATATTTTGGGAGATGCATTCTGGTAGCAAGATCCCACAGAGTTCCAGTAGTTTGTTTATTCAGATCATTCAGTACGGCACAAGTTAATAAATATTTCCCGTGCCAATACCCCTGTCCCAGCTGGGCTGCTGATACTGACACGAGTAGTCCTGAAATGAATTGTCCCTTCCACATTATTTGGACAGTACAATGTTACCAGAAAGATGTGGAATCTTTTCATGGGGAAGTAGCTCCCCGGCCACAAAAGTAAGGATTGAATTGTTCTAGTATAACCAGCCACCGCCTTCTTTGAAAAAGGCCAGAGGAAAATTGACTCAAAAACATCCCATCACAACATGCAATTCATATCTCTTCAGAACCTTCTGGTTGCATCTAAGTCTTCTGTGAGTATTATCTCTATTCTAAAACATCGCAGTGGTTTGTGTTCTAATCATATCTCCTGTCATCTCAATCCAGACTGTTTTCCCTACATGTCTATCTAAGGTATATCTTTCAAAATGTCAGGGAAAAACAATATGACAGCAACCTTCAAAGCATTTGCTGTGGCGAATAAAACAAAAATCATTCTAGCCTACTGAGAATTTTCCTCCCCCTTTTACAGTAAACGCAGCTGTCTCCTTTATCTTCAATTCTAGTCTTCACTGTTCCCACCTGGTTTTTGTATGTCTCCTTGCTGCTTATCTACTGAATCATATAACTTCAGTACAGCTGTATCTTATACTGCATTTTCATAACCCACATAAAGAACAAAGCTTCAGTTCAGTGTTGCGTTTTTTCATCATCAAAAGAACTATAAATAAAGTGATTTTTCTTTGTCTTCCACCCCAAAGATTTTTTTTCCAAGTACGTGAGCAAAGCAAATTGTGTTTTCCAACTTCTTCTGAGTGCTGCTGGAAAGAAACTGAATGAATGTCTTCAAGCGATCCATAGTTCTTAGGAAAGCCCACAGACCTTTTAAAAGTGTATTAACTACTTCCCACCAGGGGTGTACCAGCAAGGTTATAAGTGGGCCTTGGAACAAAGAGAGAAGACAGGCCCCAGGCCCCCACACCTCCTTCTTCAGAGGGGCACAAAGGGAAGAGCAAAGAGCAAGCTGACAGCTAGCTGCCCCCCTCACCAGTGGACATTTTCCCCCTCCCACCCACACACACCTTGTTTAATTGCACTTATGTCCCTGCTTCCCATGAAGCCACCTAATGGCACAGCGGGAAATAACTTGACTAGCAAGCCAGAGGTTACCAGTTCGAATCCCTGCTGGTATGTTTCGCAGACTATGGGAAACACCTATATTGTGCAGAAGTGATATAGGAAGATGCTGAAAGGCATCATCTCATACTGTACAGGAGGAGGCAATGGTGAACCCCTCCTGTATTCTACCAGACAACCACAGGGCTCTGTGGGCACCGGAAGTCGACACTGACTTGACGGCACACTTTACCTTACTCTGCTTCCCAAAGCATCCTCATTTCTTTTTACAGTTCTTTCTTTGTACTTTAAGAAGTTTGCATTTGAATGTTTTACTGTATTTTTCTCTCTGCTTTGGATAAAAAATACATTTTGGATTATAGGATCATAGAATCGTAAGTGCTTGAGGGACTCTTGTAGGCCAGTAGAACCTAACCTGGAGTCCTCTAGATGTTGCTGAACTACAACTCCAGCACCCCTAGCCACAATAAATTGTAGCTGGAAATGCTCGAAGTTGTAGTTCAGCATCATCTGATGGACCCTAGGTTTGTTGTAGGCCATCTAAGAACATAAGAAGCTGACATATTGAGTCAGACCACTGGTTCATCTAGTTCAATATTGTCTACACAGACTGGCAGCAGCTTCTCTGAGGCTTCAGGTAGGAGTCTCTCTCCGCCCTATCTTGGAGATGCCAGGGAGGGAACTTGGAACCTTCTGCATGCAAGCATGCAGATGCTCTTCCCAGAGCGGTCCCATTCCCTAAAGTGAATATCTGACAGTGCTCACACATGTTGTCTCCCATTCATATGCAACCAGGGCAGACCCTGCTTAGCAAAGGGGACAATTCATGCTTGCTACCACAAGACCAGCTCTCCTTGAGTCTAGCCTCCTGATCAGTCCAGGAAATCCAGAGCTAGAGCATCCTCGACAGATGGTTGCCCAGCCCTTGCTTGAAGACCTCCAGCAAGGTGGAGCCCACCACTCTCCTAGGCAATGGGTTCCAATGTCGAATTGCTCTCCTCATTAAGAAGTTTCTCCTAATGTTCAACCAAAACTTATCCTCCTGTAACTTAAGCCTATTAGATCTGACCTTGCCCTTTGGAGCAGCAGAGAACAAATTGTTGCCCTCTTCTTTGTGTGACAGCCCTTCAGATGTTTGCAAAGTGCTATCATGTATCTCTCCCCACATCCCAGTTTTCTGTTCCTAGGTTCAACTTTGGCCCTCCTGCAGATGTCGGCCTACAACTCCCATGATCCCTGGCTATTGGCCACTGTGGCTGGGAATTATGGGACCTGTAGGCCAAGAGCAGCTGGAGGGCTAGAGTTCAGTAGGCCTGCTCAACCTACTCAGTTCTTTCAACTATTCCTCACAGGGCTTGTTTTCCAAACCCCCAACCATCTCCATTGCCCTCATCTGAGGCTGTTCCAATTTGTCTACATCTTTCTTAAGATGTGGCCCCCAGAACTAACACAATACTCCAGAAGAGGTTTGAGTGGGGCAGAATACAGTGGAATTATTATTTCTTGTGATTTAGAAATTATATTTATACTGTTCCAGTCGAAAATCACATGAGCCCTTTTTGCATCTGCGTTGCACAGCTGACTCATGTTGTTTGTGATTGCCTGGAATTCCAATATTCTTTTCACATGTGCTACTGCCAAATCATCCTGTAGCTGTGCATATGATTCCCACCCACCCCCCAAGTGCAAAACATCACATTTATCTCTGTGGACTTCATTTTGTTAGTTTCAGTCCAATTTTCCATTCTATCAAGATCATTTTGAATTTGATTTCTGCCTTGTTAACTCTTTTAAAAACATTTCTATCCTCTTCTTCCTCTAAGGAGCCCAGGCATACATACATGGTTATGTTGATCCCCACAACAACTCTGTGCGGTAGTTTAGGCTAAGTGACTGAAAGTAACTTGACACCCAGTGAGTTTTGTGACCAAACAGGAATTTGAACAGGTCTCTCCAGTTCTAGTTCAACACTCTAATCACTACACCATCCCATTGTAATGGCATCTGCAAATTTGATGAGGTACCCTCCCCCATTTCATCTAAGTGATATAAGGGAATAGACTATAGCAATTTTAAGCATAGAAAAAAGAATACTGCTTATCTACAGGCATAGGAGTTTCAACCCAACAGTATATGGTATATTACTAAGGGGGGAATGATGGATGAACAATTCCATCTGCAGAAGGTTGAAGTAGTGTCTCATTTATACGTAGGTTATAGACACAGCCCTGCCAATAGAACTGTGAACACAGAGGGCTTCATTTCAGAATGTCTTGAATAGGGACTATGTATAACAGTAGCATTCTTCAGAAGTGAGAGAATTAGTCGATCGGACTGCTTTCAAGTAAGTGGGACACAGATGAAAATATGAACAGCATTAAGAAGTCAAATGGAATCTTTAAAAGGATATGGAGGCTATGTAGTTAATAAATGACTTGTTTATTATTTGCACCTTATGTGTATCTGTTATTTCTTCACACCAGGATAAAGGAACAAAATTGTTTTTGATTCTGCTTAGATAATACTTAGAAAAAGAAAAGAGGCTAATCAGGTCTGACACACTTCACACAAGGAAACATAGGATTAGAAAGGATAAAAGGGGCAGAGAAGTTAGGATCGCAAACTGAAATTATCTGATCAAGTGCTGCCTACTGTTCAGGGGTGCTCCCAGAATGGAATCCAAGGGAAAGAGTTGTGACACGCAAGGATGAGGCAGTTGGGCAGAATTCAGACTATTAAAATTAATGAGATGTAAGTTAGTCATGGCTAACTTGTTCCACTGATTTAAATGATGCTTAGTCATGACTGACTAGTCTGGATACTGCCCATTGTGAGAGCAATATCATATACTTATAAATCTGATTTTATTATTCTGAACCACTTTAAGAACTGTTATGGATGAAGCAGTATTGAAATGTTGAAAAATAAATAAATGCTGGCCCAGATATCTAGTCAGGTTCGAGCTAGTCCCTCCTTCCTCACAGAGGCTATAAAACTACCAACTTTTTTTTTAGAGGAAGAGGCCAACAAATTGAAAAGTTGATGTCTGGTTTTTATTTATTGTTGTTTTTCCTATGTTATGATGATATATGTAAACCATCTTGGGGTCTACAGATGAAAGGAGGTGTGTGTGTGTGTGTGTGTGTGTGTGTGTGTGTGTGTGTGTGTGTGTAAACATAAATAAATAGATTTGCATGTACATTCAATATATGTTTCAAAGTGATATATAAATATTCTTAACAATAATAATATGTATATTCTTTATTATTGAGATTGCTGACTTTTTACATTTGCACACCTTATATGCTCATCAGACTTGTTTTCTTCCACTTAGTAAGCACCATCCAGAAGCCATCCATCTTCCTATGTTTTCTTTGCAATATTGTAAGTGCAGACATGGATATCATCCTCCACACTGGACATTTAGAACAAGCCTTCAGTTACAGGACCTTCCCTGTATGTTCTGTAAGTATGTTCTCCTTTGCTTTTCATGCACACACCTTTTCCCGATTTCTGGAGAGAGCACGAGGGGCAGCCATATTGCTCCACTAGCAGGAAGGGGTATTACATGTAAGCACCAGGCAACAACACCTGAAGATGCAACTATTATTCAGCTTTCCTACAGTAAATTATTGCAGATGAACATATGAAACCAATGGCCATGAAATAAAAAATACACCTCTCACAATTCTCTTGTATCAGATTGCCAAGAATGATAATGTGATATAGGAGCGAAGCTGTAATAGGGCACACAGGTCCCAAGAACACTTGCTGCCCTGTCTCTGAGGCGAGACTGCTCATCTCTCGGTCTGCCTCGCTTGCCTGTTCTCCTCCTCCACAGCACAGTGTGCCACCCACCTCACCGTTAGGGGAACCGGGCAGGCCCCCGCCATGGCATGCTCCCAGGCCCAGCAGCCTGTGGGTTGGCTGCCATGCAGACCACTCAAATGGCCACCACACATGAGCAAAAGCCAGCTGAGCAGCGGGAGCAGGGCTGCTTCCCCACAGGCTGCTGGGTCAAGAAGTACAGTGCCATGGTGGGGCGGGGGGGCTGCCCATCAGAACATGGGCTGACTATGCCCTCGCTACTCCAGTGTTGGGATAAATAGGCAAGGGTCCCATTGCATGTATCTGCTGTCTCATAAGTGTACTCAAAGGGCTAGTTCAAATTATACTTTACTAAGCATTTGGGCTGTGTACAGAGTGCAATTTGGGTGAACTGCCCCTCCATGCAGTGACATAACTATAATAGGGCAAGGGGAGACAGTTGTCTGGGGGCCCACTGCCTTGCCCCCCCCAGAGGCAAATCACATGACTGACTCCCTCCACCGCACACCCTCACAGACTTCCTTCAGTTGTATTCATCCTCCGAAATTGATGTGAGTGTTAAGACCTGGAGCTACCAGAACAGCAAGTTTTTCTCTAGTACCGTTAAATGACTTGCATCGTCCACAATTTACAAAAACAATTTAGGATGATGTTCCATTGTGGCACATAGGGGAGAGAGAGAGAGAGAGAGAGAGAGAGAGAGAGAGAGAGATAGAAATTTTACTATGCTTTTTGTTACCACTATTCAGCCTCATTTAAGATTTCTTTCCATCATGAGCTGAGCTTCAGTGAGGGGGGGCCATTTTAAAATCTTGTCTCTGGGCCCACTCCAATCTTGCTACGCCCCTGCCTCCATGAGATAAAGGAATTTGCCAGGAGAACGTTAAGAGGTCAGAATAGGTGTGCTTGTGGCACACCCTCATTTTAATCACATGGGCTGGTAAAGTTGTCATCCAAAATGGCCCAAAGGAAAGAAAAAAAGTATTTGCTGGACTGAAAGGAACCTCACTGTTTTCACTGATACATTATCCTGGTTGGCACTGCCCTGCTTTTCTATTTTAAAAAGATGCAAAGATACTTAGTTTTAAAATACATAATAAAACAACAACAATAAAACGCTAGTGGCAGTGATAAAATCCAACCATGCTTAACAATTAAATAAAGCAATAGATTACATCACTAATCAAGGATGTTCCCACATACAAATGGTTCTTCATCCGCATTCTTTGCCCAGCTTGTTGTGTGCAGGTCTTTGTTCAGTTCATTCAGATATTTTTAAATTCATTCAGATATTTTCTCAGTTGGCAGCCCTGGGCAGCATATCTCACCATGTTCCACGGTAATTACGTCCCTGTTTCATAGGACCAAACTGGGGATTCACAAGCATCTCATTGAAGCTTGCCACCGTGAGGTAAGGTGTGCTATGCCACAAATGCCTAGGAGCTTCCTATGCTGAAGTGGAGTGATGGTTGGGTGCTGGTCTTACATACAGAGAAGAACCACTCATATAGCTATTGTTAAAACTGCTAGCATCTCCATTTTAATTGTTTAACAGTTAAATCCCAGTCCTCATTATCATAAAGACAAGCATGGAAATTATAATGTTTATGCTAAGGCACAGAAAATGTAAGCAAATGAAGAAAAGTCCGACGACGTTATTTATTCATTCGATTTCAAGTTACGTTTCATAATAATCTGAATTAAGTATCATAAGGAGGCTGTTTATTTTAAAGGCTAGTGTTTTTAATAATGTGTTTCTAGTATTTAGGATAGCCACCTAATGGTGCAGCGAGGAAATGCTTGACTAACAAGCAGAAGGTTATCAGTTCAAATCCCCACTGGTACTATATCAGGGAGCAGCGATCTACTGCAGGAAGGTGCTGAAAGGCATCATCTCATACTGTGCAGGAGGAGGCAATGGTAAACCCCTCCTGTAATCTACCAAAATTATTTATTATTATTTTCATTTTATATCCCACTCTTCCTCCAAGGAGCCCGGAGCAGTGTACTACATACTTAATTTTCTCCTCACAACAACCCTGTGAAGTAGGTTAGGGTGAGAGAGAAGTGACTGGCCCAGAGTCACCCAGCTAGTTTCATGGCTGAATGGCGATTTGAACTCGGGTCTCCTCAGTCCTAGTCCAGCACTCTAGCCACTACAGCACACTGGCTCAAAAGAAAACCACAGGGCTCTGTGGGCACCAGGAGTTGAAATCGACTTGACAGCACACTTTACCTTAGTATTTAGGATGGGGAATATGAATGCCACTGTCCATCCCAGCTCGATGTAGTTATCAAAGGAGACATTACATATCCCAGCTTATGAGCTCTCCCTGTTTCTGCTTATAATTCATATTATGCCACAAATGTATGCATAGTGCTTTACAAAGCATAAGATATCAGGCCCCTTCCTCACGGGGCTTACAGTCTAAAATCTGGCACTGGGGAGGCAACAGGTGAAGGGGGGGATAGAAGCAGGAGTGAACAGGAGAAGAATATGCATATATTATAGTTTAGTGCATTTAGGCATGAATGATATGCCTAATACACGAATGCTGATATGGAACTTTTTGTCCCAGGATGTGGTCAACACCAGGAACCTAAAAGAGTTAAATAGTTCTCCAGGAGCAATTGCTATTTCAAAAGATCCACCAAGCAGTGTTCCCTCTAAGGAGTGTGCACATGCACTTGCAAGTTTCTGGATGTCCGCTCAGTTAATTTTAGATCCCGCTCAGCTTGAATCTGGAAGGCCCCATTCTGAATGCATGTGCACACTGCCACCAAGATAAGCCATGGGTTCAACGCAGTTCCTGATTGACCTTCTCTGCTGCTCGTCTATCATGTGGGGGAAAAGTATGGTCACTCAGGGATCGCAGTTGTGAATGAGCAGGTCATTCTTGCTACTGGAGGGGCAGGGTGGGGTGTGTGTGTGTGTGTGTGTGTGTGTGTGTGTGTGTGTGTGTGTACCATCATGTGTGTTGTTTACCCGGAGTCCCACCAAAACCTGGGAGCCAGCTCTGATGCTGGCATCCAGCACATAAAAATTCCTCACTCCTTGCTGAATCCATATTCAAATGAATCAGAAATCCTCAATCCCAGGTTCATTTAAGCTTCTCTGCCCAGTCTTAATGAAAAGGAAACTCTTCTCTCTTTCACTGCACTAAACTGATGACATCTGAAACACACCACTCTGTACCAGAAGGATACAGCAACACACTGTTTTTTTGACGCAATCAGCCATCTTATTCAGATCTTCATGGCTTCCTTCTCTGCTATGCATCTTTCTTCCACTCACACATCTGTGGAAGCCCCTTATTTCCCCCTGACTGCCCTACACACAAGCAGGCTCTTTGCCATCGCTGAGAGTTGGAGTCTTGCCTTTATTTATTTGGTTCCTTTTTCTTTCCTAAGCACGGAAAATGACTGCATGGGGTTGTCTTTGTCACACTGTGATTGCTGCCTTTTATAATTGCAAGACCCCGATTCTTCAGAGCTAATTCAAAATGCAGTTTAAACATTAATAGCCCTCGATTTCCTCTTCTCCTAAAACAGAGCTTGGTTTATTTTCTTCAAAATGTTAGTTATTTAAAAGAAATCCTGAAAAATCAAAACCACGCAAGGTCGGTTAACATATCATTATAGGATTACATAGAAATGAGCTGATGCAATGATATAATGAAATGTTCATTGAAAAAAAACACAATTTTACATCCTTCACAGCTACAAATTTGTCTAAGTTCAATAAATATTTCTGTTTCTCAACAGTAAGTTATGGCTGCCATTTCCTAACAAAAAGGTAGGCCTATTGATATCAGAAGGATTTGCTTACGTACAGTGGCGCTCTTACCTCTGGACTTTAGAGCTGAAGTCCAGGGTCTCCATACCCCCTGGGGGCCCACAAATCATCTTTAGTTTGTCCTGGGTGGTGTGGTTCCCGCTGGCCCACACTACGCTTGGCAGGTAAATGTGATTGTGACCTGTGCTGGGTGCTTTAGAGACAAAGGGAGGGAGTGGAGAAAGAAATGTGTGGGATAAGAATATGTTAAAAGCCTTTGGGTGGTGGGGTGTGTGTGTGTGTGTGTGTGTGTGTGTGTGTGTGTGCTCCAAAGGCCTTTAAGTGATGATAACTGTGCAAAGAGGCACCTTTTACCGTGGTGATTCTCTTTATTTAGCAGGGAGAGAGTAACTGGCCCTATCCACCCCCAGCACAGTACCCCCAGTGACTGTTGCTGGTGTGTATCTTGTGTTTTTTAGAATGTGAGCCCTTTGGGGACAGGGAGCCATCTTATTTATTTATTATTTCTCTGTGTAAACCGCCCTGAGCCATTTTTGGAAGGGCGGTATAGAAATCAAATTAATAATAATAATAATAATAATAATAATTATTATTATTATTATTATTATTAAAAAAATATGTTAAACTTGCAGCAGGGCAAGGGGCCTACAGCTGGTGGGGGGCCCTCCAAAGGCCTTTAGGTTCAGGCTCCAAAATTACTTAGGTGCACCTCTGCTTACATGAGATGGCAGAGATGTTAAAGGCCTTTGTGGTGGTGGTGGGGCGGGGGGGGGCTCCAACGGCCTTTAGGTGATGATGTTTAACTTGCAGAAGGGGAGGGGGCCTCCAGCCCGGGAGGCAGGCTCCAAAGGCCTTTAGGTCCAGGCTCCAAAATTACCTTGGTGCACCTCTGTTTACATGTAACCATAAAGAGCACTTGTAATATACTTACCTTACCTTATCTCTTACTTACAATACTTACAAGGGAAATTTGTTTGAAAGGACAATAGTTTGTACAGCAAAATGCTAAAATTTTGTATTCTGTCTGGTATTATGCATGTTTCAGACCCAAGTCTAGAAGTGTTTATCTTTCACCTCAATATCCAGTTGTTCTGCTAATGCCATTTGAAACCTGATGAAGGAAAATTATATTCTGTGCAAGGTTTTGACCTATTTCTTTCATTGGGTAATGGTCCTGCTTCGAAACCTCCATGTGCACCACGTTGAGCCTCTATAATTTGTTACCAGCTACTGGTGAGTGCTGGGATAAATGTATAGAACCCTATTTATGAAATTGTCATTGGTGTTACAGTTGGATTTAGGATTAAGGCATCCTGTGGAGTTTGACAAATCAAGATTTGGTTGCGGAGGTTTTATTCTTCTGCAAATCATTGGATTTAAACCAAATAGCTGTCTTGGACAATGGTTCATGAAAATAATGGGGGGGGGGGCAGTATGAGTGAAAAGAGAATATATCTTGCCGCTTCATCCACTTTGTGAACAATATTTAAAGTATTATCTGAGGAGCATAAATATGTCGATAAAGTCAAGAACAACTTATGTTGCCATTATCCTATAATGTGTTTAGTTCTTCCTGTACATGAGAGGAGGGTCAAGTGTTTTTGCTGTTCCCCACTAGAACTAACTTCACAGTAAAGCTGTTTCTTATTGTTATGTTTTCCATGCAAGGTGTTCTAACAGTTATCTTCTATCTTCATTGCTCCAGGGAAACTGCATTATCATAGTCCTCAGAGTTTTAAACAGAGGTGCAGCTAGGTGATTTTGGACCCTGGACCTAATGAACTTATGGCACACATACACACCCAGCAAAATAAGCATCCATACATTTCACCACAGACCCTGAGGTCTGGGCCAGAGTGCATTTGTGGGGGTGGGGGTTGGGCTGGAGACTACACAACCTACAAAAGGAGCCATACATTTTCTTGATCATTCACCACAAACCACGCAAGCCCCAATGGATTCACACAGCTTCTTGACCACTTACAAACTCACTGGGACATTTGATCCACAGTTCAAACACAAAACTAACTTGTACATATTGTGCATTCGTTAGGGAAATAAATTAAAACCACAGCATACGCCCCTTGTTTCACAGTTCTCATGCAGACCTTTTAGATCACAAACCAACTGGAGCATAGTGCATTTGGTTAAAAAAAAAGTTTATTCAGATATAGCTGTTCCACTTTTACTAGGTGTGAATTACTCTATGGATAGAGATAACTCTTTCTGAAAGCTTTACTGCAGATGCAGGAAAAGCATTAAAAATCACAGGATTGACCAATTTCCTTGAAATAAAATACACAGTCCTGCCTGCCATCTTGGGCTACCTATGTGTCCACTTGCAGAACTCGAAGCCCAGCCATTCTGGAAAGGTAAAGCGTCAGGCAAAGGGGAGGGGCATGTTGTACTTTTTAATGAAGGCAGAATCCTTCACATGAGATAGAATGATAGTCCGGGGGAGGGGACCATCATTCAGTTCCACAAGTTTTTGTAATTTTCTACCATGAAATAAGCCACCTAAAGGAATTTTTTCAAGTTTTAAAAACAATTTCCAATAAAATCATTAAAAAATCAAGTGATTGATGAATCTGCTTCAAAACCAACACACAGAGTCCTGATAGCCTGTCTTACATATGTGCCAAATTTCAGAATGCTAGGCTAAGCCATTTTGAAAATATAAAAGGAGCCCTCTTTTTCCTTGGGAAATGATGGGCCCCTCTAGGAGAGGAGGCATATGGACTTCGGCCCCCAGGACCTGCGCCCCCAAGTCCATGCCTAATGGTGCTACAGGTTTTTTAAAAGCCTGGACAACCATGAGAAGGTCTCTTTATGAAGGGTAAGGCCTTAATTTCAGTACTGGCTTTTAAATATAGAATTTTAAAAAAAACAAAAACCATGAGATATACTTCCAACAATGGATTATATTCAACAAAAGTAAATTCTGACTAAGCTCTATTGGAATCAATGGGGAAAAATTAGTGGTGGCTAATTTAAGGTCCATAAATTTCAAAAGGCACTTGGTCAAGATTCATTTTAGTTGGATCCAACCCTATGCAGGTTAATAAACAAGATAATGCTAACATGTCAATCTGAACATGTGTAACGTTTATTTGTTTTACCCCACTTTTTCAATCCATGAAGACTCCTAAGGCAGTTTACAACATTAGAAAACAGTATAAAACTAATCGGCATTAATAAAACAAGCCGTAACCATAAAGAGCAAAAACTAACTTCTCTCCAGCCCAAAGACTTGTCTGAAGAACCAAGGCTTCAACACCTATCAAAAGGCAACCAGTGATTGCTAAATATGGGCCTCCCTCAGAAGGGCATTCAAAAATAACAGTGCCCAGCAATGTAGCCACCAGTGGACAAGGGAGGACAAATGTCTATGGGGCACCAGGGTTGGGGGGCACCATGGGCACCCCCTTGTCCTCTCCCACACTCAGCCAGTGAATGAAGTGCTTGCTGGCTGGGAAGGCTTGGACATGCTAACTGGCTCATGAAGCATGGCGCCTTGCGCACTCCTTCCCAGCCAGGGAGTGAAGGGCTGGCTGCATGCTTGCTTCCTCTCCCTTGCTGAGAGTGAGGCAAAGGAAGCAAGAACTTCAGCCGGCCTTTCACTCACTTGTTGGGAAAGAGTGGGAGAGGGGCCACCAGATCAAGCCCATCCCTGGGTTGCCAGTGAGCTCTCTACACCCCTAGTGGTGTCACATTTGAGAAGTCCTTGTGTCTCAGGTCCACTCACCTCTGAAGGTGCAGGGCCTCAGTTCTTGATCTGAGTTTAAGGCTAGGCACATTTGGAATAAGGCAGTTCCTGACCCCGTGTCATTGAAGACAGCCCCTTGAACTGAGCTTGAACAAACAAATGCATAGCCAGCGCAGCTGGAATAAAACTGGAGCAATATCTACTTTCTTCAATTTATTTATTTATTTAGAGTAAAAAACCCAGCTTTCCACAAATGTTCATCAGCTTTAAAAAAAAATTAAAAGAGGCCACTACAACCAAATAAAATAGAATTCATCAGTCAAAACTTATTATAGAAAACAGAGGAATCATGAAACAGTGACAGCAAAACAGAACCACACAACAATCAGCCGGATACAGAAGCCACTTTGAATAAATATGTCTGTTAGACAGCAGTATAAAGAGGGGGGGGGAGCAGTGAGTTCCACAGAGTTGCCATGAAGAAAGTCCTTTCCCATGATGCAATACTCCATACAGCAACCCTCAATAAGATGATGTAGCATTTTGTACCAACTGACATTTCTGAGCTGCCTTCAGCAGAGCACCATACTATAGTTCATAAAGCACTTGTTCCAACAGATTGCCTAAAACAGAGCACTTCCGCCCTCCAGCTGTTTTTGGACTACAACTCCCATCATCCCAGCCAGAGTGCCAATAATCAGTGATGGTGGGAGTTGTGACCCAATATTTTCAGGAGGGCCAAAGCTGTGAACATGGTGAACAGATTTGCGAGACAGATTTGTCAGGTGCCAACAAGGCAAAAACTGGATATCTTTGTGCTCTGCTGCTCCATCTGATGAGCCATTCAAGAATGCAGGTCTACTGCTACTACAAGCCGCTGCTGTGAATATTCGTAGAAGGTTCCCTGGATCCCAAAGCTCCAAAATTCTCTCACCCATCCAGCCCCCTGGTTCCCCCGCCCTAGTATGGCTATAATGGCTTCAAGGATGGGCTGAGACTTTGCCTGGGCAAGAAATATTGACAGTGCCTGTCTGGCTCCTAGTTCTGTTGCTCTTTTACCTGACTCTTTTCCTGCCTGTCCATCCACCTGCTCATGTGTGGGATTTTCCTTGGACCACAGGACCAGGGACTCATGCCTCCTGCTTCTCATTCTCCATCCTTCTCTAAGGCTGCCTGAGGCCCCAGATGCAGTTCAATGTCTCAGATTCAGTTATGAGTTTATCCTTGTTTTGTCTCCCTTTCTTCCAAGTGCTCTTCTGCTAGCTCTTCTGGGGTATTCCAAAGCATTCTAGAGAAGCGCCTTCCAAAGCTTGGGAGGAAGGAAGGGAACTATTTAGAATTCCCCGAGGAAGCGCCTGTAGGGGCTCAAAATGCATTGGATGTTGAAAGAAACAAAAACGTTTGGAACTTTCCTCTTTGTTGCAGCATAAAAGTGTAGACTCCTTTGTGTTCTGCTGGAGAGCAGTCAGAGAGTTTTCATTAGAAAAATGGTGGAAGAAAGGGAGATTTCTCAAGGGAACATCAGCATGAACAACTGTAAATTTGGCCAAGCCTAATCTAATCCTAGTTGACAAAAGTGCCAAAGGTAAAATGGATTATGCAGCATTAGGAACATAGGGAGCTGCCATATACTGAGTCAGACCATAGGTCCGTCTAGCTCAGTATTGTCTACACAGACTGGCAGTGGCTTCTCCAAAGTTGCAGGCAGGAACCTCCCTCAGCCCTATCTTGGAGATGCCAGGGAGGGAACTTGGAGCCTTCTGCTCTTCCCAGAGTGGCTCCATCCTCTAAGGGAAATATCTGACAGTGCTCACACATCAAGTCTCCCATTCAAATGCAACCAGGGAAGACTCTACTTAGCTAAGGGGACAAGTCATGCTTGCTACCACAAGACCAGGTCTCTCCCCCCCATTAAGTTATCTTAGAATTATGCATTATGTTCTCTATTGGAACATGTTCACTTCATGCCCTAGAAAGTTCTGACACTAACTGGGTACAAGATTCAGTATTTTAGTGTCAAACCAAAGGGTTAGGATAAGTCATCCCTGACCAAAACATTTAAAAAATTTTATTCTTACATTTATACCCTGCTCTTCCTATGAAGAGCTGAGAGCAGCGTACATGGTTACGTTCATCCTCACACCAACCCTGTGAGGTAGGTAAGTCTGAGAGATAAGTGACTGGTCCACAGTCACCCAATGAGTTTCTTGGCTCAATGGGGATTTGTACTTGGGTCTCCCTGGTCCTAGTCCAGCACTCTAACCATTTCCTGGTTTTGTGCAGGAACATCTGCCTGTGGCAATTCACACTAGCAATCCATTTTCTGTGCAGGCAGATATGGGATTAACATGGTTAAAGATACAGAGGTGTGTGAAACAAAGCCATTTACAGAGATGCTCTGAGCCAGTTTAGATGTTGCTTTGACTGGCTGCAAATCCAGCTGCTAGCACAGTGATTTACCACCTGAGCACTGAAATGTCAGAGAATGAGATTTATGGAACCCGGTTTTGACCAGTGATTGTCTGGTTCAGAGTAAAGCCTACCCATACAACCTGATCTTCAAAGCTCCACTTGTCTCCTCATCTGAGGCTGCCTGTGTGCATCCAAATTAGCCAGCAACAATAGAGCCTATACTGTAGGGATCAGCAATCTTTCCAAAGTGGTGTGCCAAGTCTTCATTTATTCACAAATTCATGTTCCACATCCCTCCTGGAACCATAGCTCCAACTACAGCCAGAAGGGCCGGAAGTTCCCCTGTCTGCTCTCTGGGCAAAAAAAAACCCTACACTGCTGGAGGATCTCTCCCTTTCTGCCCTTCTGACTGCCCTTCTTTGTCCTTGCCTGCTCTCCTCCATGCCCTTCTGCAGCTCCTCCTCTTGCTGCCACCTCTTGGCCAGTTTGGGGTTGGGACTTCCCTTTTCCCTTAGCTTCTTTCTGCTGTGGCAGAGATGGAGCCGCTTAAGCAGCTTGGCAGCTGCCACTACCATACTCCATCCACTGGCTCTCTCACATTCCAAACAGATCAGCTGCTTGTCTGCTGCCCATTTGCTGCTCAGGGCTTCTTCCCACTGAGTACACCATGCAAACAGGGGCAGAAAAGCAAGCAAACTCGTTTGAACCTGAGAACCATTGGATGGAACATGGTAGCCAGCCCAGCATTACCCAACACTTTGTGTGATGGGTGTGACACTCAAAATCATTCCACGTGCCACTTCTGGCCCACATGCCGTAGGTTGCCAACTCCTGCTATACTGCATCCGTGGTTGTGTTCAGTTTTGCATATGTAAAGATACAAAACCATTGGTCCATTTCTTTCAACACAGCCCGAGTTTAGCCCAGTAGAAATGGAATTTCAAACAATTATTTTTCACTTCCTCTAAGTTAGTCCAACGCATTTTAAATGGTGTGTTGAAGAGTGCCACTTGAACTTAATGAGACCACATTTTGATAAGAGACTCTAGTGGGATAAGGAATCATAACAGTAATGCAATCCAAGGTTTTGATTCGTGGTTCATTAGGCAACACAGATAGCTCTTCAGAAGGCTTGTTCCCAAAACAGAGTACAGATGCCAAGACTTTTATGTTCCCCTGGAGAGTTTTGTCTGTGAACTGTCGCTGCTCAAGAAATCTGTCTTTGAAGCGTTGGAATAACTATCTGCTCCCCTGCACTCTGCTGACAGACGCTTCCCCCCCCTCATCCACCTTCAGGTCTACATCCCTCTCCCCAGATCCATACCCCATGGGCAGCCAATAGGCCACAAACTGTTGCCATTTCCCTTTATTAGGCATCTGCTCTTCCTGTTCCACCCACAATTGATCCATTCCCTAGGCAAACAAAAACAAAAGCAATTTCTCCCATGGTTTCATGGTAACTACCAGCCTGTAGCCAATTTTCTTTGCCAAACTTCGTTTGAGCCAAACATCACTGGGCTGCTTTTCTGTTCTATCCCAAAGTGTAGGTAATGATGAGTTATTTCAGAGATCAAAAAATGACTCCAGAGACCTATTCAAATATGACTGAAAAGATGCAGTGCTCACGTAGAATGTCTAAAGCCGAGCCTTTCCATTTCAGAAATCAAACATCCAAGAGACAGTTTGCCCACTCATAAACGCCCATTGCCCCTTCCGTGCCTCCCTCAATTTTTCTTCTAGTGCCATCACTGCTCTTGATCGTGGAAATGCCTACTATCACTGATAAGGCATTCACCTCTTCAGCTGAATGCAGCTGTAACCGTGAGCAGCACCCTGTTAGGGGTGAGTGATGGGTCCAGAGTGGAACTTCCAGTCCCACTTTAGACATTGTACATGAGTGCAGCATCTTTTCAATCACGTCTGAACAGGGTATTTTAGGCTCATACTTTTCACAGGGGATTATATGGAGTAGTTCAGCAATGCTCCACCTTTTTAAAGTGAAGGCAATTTTTCAAGTAAGAGGATTTTTTTTTTAACCATGAGAAAACTACATATATATGTAACGGTTGACATTTCCCAATCTCGCATTTCAAGATGGGCACATTCTGATACTAGACAAATACCACCAATCTGAGAACAGGCGCTTGTTGCAGACTTTGAGAGAAACCTTTGCCGTTTTTTCTTAATCTGTGCCTCAAAGAAAAGCAGAAACTTCAGTACCCAAGACAGGAAATGGAAGTGAGGTGCTATAATCACGTCATTCAGTTTTGAAATGTCTTTCACATTTTTTTTTATACCAACACAGCCAACTAGAAGCTATCAACTTGATTTCTGTCATTTTCTGTTTTAACGCTGGATTTTTACTGGTTTTTTTAAATTAACAAATGCAAAACTAAAAATGATAAGAACGTAAAAAAAGAAACATCCCATTAAAATACCTTCCCTTGTGTAATACAATTAGAAAATAAAATTAAGCAGAAAGAAAGAAAAACATAAGCACCACGGCCATACGTTCTAACATGCTACGAGGAATGTACATTCCCATCAACAAACGCGATCAAGTTATGAAATGAAAAAGAGTATTTCTTTTTGAAGATTTGGGCCCAACCCCAAAGAAAACCAACAATCAGCAAAATGGCCTATTCTGATGTCAACCGCCAAAAACAAGGTGAAAAAGCAATGGCCAACATCCAGACTAATGTTGTGCTAGTGTAATGAACAAAGACACACATGCAAGGATGTCCTGTCGCTATGCAGATGCCCAAAGCTGCTCAACCTCTTGTGCTCTCTGTCCATCTGTGCAAGTGTTGCAATGCACAACAAGAATAGTGGGCAGCATGTTAGCATTAGCACAGAGTCTGGCTGTCAGCCAATGTTTTAGCTTCACACTTGAACAGGGTAGAAAGGGATAGCGGGTGCTCCCCCCAAATATTACCTGCTCCCCCTTTTGCTCCCCCATGCTGGAACATTACAGCAAAGTGTCAGACAATTCAGTCAAAGTATATTATAGTCCTATAGTTTGAATTACTTATTTTAAAAGACTCCATTGTTTATAGAAGCTTCATCCGTTCACTCACTCCGACCTCTACCCCAGAATAAACAGTAGAAGTCAATGCAGCCAGGTAGGCAAGAGGTCAATGCAGCCTCCCAGGAGCCAGGCCAACTCCTTAGCTTCCTTCTTGGCCAGGAAGGGGACCTGGTGAGACCATGTATGCAAGAGGGTGCTGGGTCATCTCCCCTGCAGATTGCAGGTGGCCTGATACTGCCCTTCTTTCCCAACCATGTTCTTGGACAGCAAGAGGTAACTAGCCCGGAAAACAGATAGGAAGGTTTGGCCTAATCCAAAAAGATGGTATTTACTAAGAGGAATCTGGCTTATTTTCTGAGTAAGTTCAAAAATGTCAAGCAACCTTCATTAGTAACACTTTAATTATGTTATATCTATAACATGTTGGGGAGGCATATTCTTCGAAATATGATTTAAACTTCTATAATAACTGAGTTTTATATCTCTCAAAATATTTGGACATTGAAGCATGTGGATCAGTGTCATTTGAACAAGACAAGCTTGACTTGAAAATATATATATTTAGAAATGGAGTTCATCGGGTCACTGTTGTGTGGACTTATGTCATGTGCATCATACCAATCTCCACTTCATGGACTTTATTACTCCTCTCATGCCATACAACTGGTTATTTGATATTGTATTCCATGGTTTTGTCTTGTTATAGATTGGATATATTTTCCACTATAGATTGATTGGACTAAGTTTTGTTTGTTCTTCATTCAGTTTGGTGGGGGAGCTTTTTGTTTCTTGCTGGTGAATGATTAGCACAGCAGTTTTCAAGTGTCAGAAATGGCTGTCAGAAAGCTGTAGTTGTATCCAGGTTCACATTGTTTACAGCATGACCCAGTTCAGACTTTCCAAAAAACCATGGTTTGTTGAATTATGAACATGAACCTAAGGAGCTCTGAACCCACATGCTTCCTCCTCCTTTCCTCCTTACTCCTCCCCTCACATGTGCAGTTGAGAAGGAGGAATCCTTGTCACCCTCCTTATGGGCTGGTTCACATGTTCCAAAGTGCCTCCATGTTACATATCTCATCCCTGGGAATGCAGTTGGATAGAGGGCACAATGGCCCAGTTCAAATAATCCAACAAACTATGGTTTTTTGGATCATGAACATGAGTATGAGGAGCTTCAAGTCCACATACTCCTCCTCCCCTTTCCTCCTAACCTCCAGCACAGAGCTGTGATGATGGAGTCCTGGTTAGTTAAAATACAGCTTTGCATGTCATTCAAACCCAGGAGCTATGGCATAACTATGGTTTACAACCCATGATATGAAACTGGGATTTCAAGGCCATAGGAAGCTGCCATATACTGAGTCAGATCATTGGTCCATCTAGCTCAGTATTGTCTGCACTGACTGGCAGTGGTTCTCACAGGTTTCAGGCAGGAGTCTTCCCTAACACTACCTGGAGATAGCAGGGAATGAACCTGGAACCTAGATGCTCTACCACAGAGCTATAGGCCCATCCCCTAAGGGAAACCTACAGCAGACAGCGCTAACATGTAGTCACCCATCCAAATGCAAACCAGGGAGACCTTGTTTAGCAAAGGGGAAAATTCATGCTCACTACTACAAAAACAGCTCTCCTCCCAGAAGAAGAAGTAGCAGGAATAATTCAGAGAAGTAAATGCATTATTTGCCTCAACTATATTTTCCCATATACAAACTATCAGTTCAGCATGTGATGAATGATATGGAGGAGCGACCACATCACTTCAAGTTAACCTTTGAATTGATTCTTTACAATCTTATGTATGTCTGCTTGGAAGTAAGTTCCACTGAATTCAGTGGGACTTACTTCCAGGTGTGTGCACGCTCAGGATTGAAGCCTTTGACACCAAGGGCAAAAACTTCATTACAAATAGGCGTTCCTCAAATACATGTTTGTGATTAAATCTATCTATCTATCTATCTATCTATCTATCAAATTTGTACACTGTCCCAAACTTTCATCTCTGGGTGGTTAACAATAGTATAAAACAAGTTAAAAACATATACAAAAAACTTAAAACAATTGAAAAATTGAAAAATAAACCAGAGATTAAAACCTAAAAAAAGTTAGGAAGCTGAGAAAGCTTGGGTGAAAAGATGGGTTTTCAGGTGTTTTTTGAAAATTGCCAGAGATGGGGAGGATCATATCTCAGAAGGGAGTGCATTCCACAATCTCGGGGCAGCGACCGAGAAGGCCCGTCTCTGTGCAGCCACCAAACGAGTTGGCGGTAACTGGAGATGGACCTCCTCTGATGACCTCATTGGGTGGTGGAGCCTCATTATACTGAGAGCTATATCCATGCTTAATTCTTGATCAAAGTATCAGATGATGAGACATGCATAGTCAACATTATTGTAATTAAATTGCATCAAAAATTTCTGACCCCTCTGAACAATCTTTTGGGGTAAAATTGGAGAGTGTGCACAACAAGCTTTTACCCGTGGAAAACATTTATCATGCACAAAGAAAGGTAACTTTTTCTCCATCAATGTAATTAGCTCTGGCGTATTGACTCTTCACGTCAGCTCCCTTGGCTGGGAGCTAACTTGTGTGAGAGGTTGACATAATCATGTTAAGTGCTGCCAGTTTGCTTTGTTGCCTTGGATTAAACATGAAAAATGGTATCTAAAATGTAGGTATATGTTCTCTGCTGCATGCTAATGAAGTTGTTGATCTGAAATTGTTGATATTTACAATTGGTTGTGTTTTAATTATTAAAATAATCAATAATATAGAGCGGCAAGGTTTGTGTTAGTTTTTTACCCTTTAAAAAAACAAAACAAAGAGACCATTAATTAACCTATTGATTCAGTGGGAAGCAAGAGAAATACATTCCACTTGAACAGCCATTCACTCGCACAATGGCTCATCCATAAATTTTTAGCGCAATAGGATTTGCAAGGATGTAAACCATTCTACAGCTTAGCATTAAAATACAAAGAAACAGGCATGCTAAGCAGATCTAGTACATTTGTAGTCAGTACTAGACAGTGTTGTTTCAATCGATGTTCTGATGCAGTCCAGACTGGAGCCCTGTGTTTCATCAAAAACACCTCTACCACCACCTTTCAGAACAGGGTCCTCAAGACACCTTAATGTCAAAAATAAAAGAGTACTCACACATCCAAACATTTTTAAAAGAGCAATTAAAATGAACAAGAACAAACAAGTCAAAAATTAATTCCAGAGCCATGCCTACCTAAACAAAAGGTTTTTGTTGCTCACCAGCAAGCAAGGATGGAAGTGCCTGGCAATGCCAACGCAACTGGCATTTCCACCTTACATGGGGGTGCCTTGGCACCTCTCCAGGGATATGGGAGTAGCTGATCAGGCCCTGTGACACTGTGGAGGAGTCTGTTATGCAGTACCTGCAAGAGTTGGTGGTGGCAGACCCAGAGGTGGAGCCAATCCAGTTTTGGGCAATGCGTTGTCAAGTCTGGCCGGACCACTGGTTCACGAACTGGTTCAATAGAACCGCCTGGCCGGTCCAATTCATTCATCAAACCGGTTCACCAATAGGAAATATTGGGGAACCGATCCACCCCATTTTTATTCCCCATGGATAGTGTCACTCTATGGTCACCAAAGTGGTTTGGGCGGAAGAACATGATGGGTGATACCTATCACTCAACCCACAAAACAATCGGGCAATTGGGTGGTTTTAAAGGAATTTTTGAATTTTTTCTGGGTCAGTAGGTCAACCCTAAGTTAGGGTTAGCTAATATAAGAAAATCACCACTTAGGGTTGACCTAGTGACCCAGGAAAAAAAATGCCAAAATTCCTTTAAAATTGCCCAATTGTTTTGTGAGTTGTGTGGTAGGTAGAACCCATCATGCCCTTCTGCCCAACCCACTTTGGTGTCCATAGGCGCTACCCATGGGGAATAAATGGGGTGGTTCGATTCCCCAATATTCCCTATGGGCAAACTGGTTCGAAAAATGAATCACACAGGATGGGCGGTTCTATCGAACCAGTTTGTGAACCAGTGGTCCAGTTTGAATTCAAGCTGAACTGTGGAAACTGGTTCCATACACACCCCTCTCCGTGATCCTCTCCGTGATCTTTCACAATTTTTAGTTGTATTACTGAATTCTAACCTTTTAATCATGAAGACTCTCCACATACAGTTTGAAATAGTAAAATCCATCAACACTTCTACATTATTGTCTGCTGGTTTTGTATCCAACTTGGCCAGTGCCAATGTACCAACCCTGGTAAATTGCTCCTTCTATTTATTTGTTTACATGACTTATGAAAAAATCCATAAATAAAACATGTAACTCACAAGATCTTATGATGAAAGCAATTTTTTATCATAAGCTACACCTATCTATGATCCTCATTGGCTTATCTTAAGAGAACGCCATTTTCTAAGATTTCATAAAGGGATATCTCCTTAAGATTATTTAATATCAGCCATAAAATATTTTCATTCTACTTCTATTATACCAATAGCTTCACTGGTATGCATCAAATAAAGAGGGTTCTCTGAAAGAGAAAGGATCAGCTGGCATAATGCCAAGAGTAAATTTACTGGGTTAATTTATTATATAAAGCCTCTACACTTCGCTTGATACAAAGCATTAAGCCTGAAGTTCTAATGCTAATCAATAATATATTTTTATCTCTCCAACAAACAAGCCAAGAATGATAAAATAAGACTGGATATACTCTTTATGTTCCCTCTCTTATTTTCCTCTGCAAACTGTCTCATAATGGAATGCACATGTCCTGGAAGTATATATGCCCAAGGCTCTTAGAGGCATGGGAATCACAATTTTCCCATCATATCCTGAGCCTTATGATTTTTTTTATTTATACATTAACAGATATTTTTAAACTACTAGTAATATTAATGCTACTGTCCTCGCTGAAGTTTGCTATGTATAGAATCATACACACTACTACTGCAAATATTTCACACATGGTAGACACCAGTAACAGCCGCAAAAGGGATGCTGTTCTGGGTCTAGATAGCGACAGTGGCCCTCCCTCTGCTAATATAAGCAAATCACCTCTATCACCTCTTTAAAGGGTACTCCTTGTTTTGTTATCCGAAGTTAATAAACATGGGCAACTGAAGCATGGAAAAGGGGGGCAGTCCCCGCCCTAGATTCATGACCAGATTAGACTTCTATTTACATATTTTATTCATATATTTGTATGTCTATACTCCTCCACCACAGAAAAATTCCTGCAGATGCCCATGTACACACACACACTGCAGAATCCCTTGCACTCCAATTTGCACCATGGAAGTTCACCTATAAAACCAAGAAATGTTCAGTCAACACCAATCTACTTCAACTTCTGGAAGCCATTTATCTCCGACAAGGAAGGGCAGAAAGAGTTTCAGGCCTACTGACTATTATTACATCCTTTCACGAATGGGAAATAGATGCAGAAACTATCAGGATCATTGAGAAAAAGACATAAGAACATAGGAAGTTGCCTTATACTAAGTCAGACCATTGGCCCATCTAGCTCAATATTGTCTACACTGACTACACTCCAAAGTTTCAGGCAGCAGTCTTTCCCAGTCCTATCTGGAGAAGCCAGGGACAGATCCGGAGACACTCGGCATGGAAAACAGATGCTCTACCACTGAGCTACAGGCCCACTCGCACATGCAAAGCATTTTGATGTATCCTATTAACCACTACATCGTTTCAAGAATGGGAAAGAGATGGAGAAACTCTCAGAATCAATGTGAAAGGAGACATATCATTAAGATGCATCTTGCTTATTTTTTCCATTTAAAATCTCAACTTTATGAGTAGAGCTTTGCATGTATCTATCAAGCTGTTATCAGAGTTAAAAGCTGTTCCCCCTCCCCCACCAGCTACTATGAGTTGATTTATCTTCTCTGCAGGTACACCACCACACAGAACACACACAGTGGGGGGAAAGATTTATATTGTATTTTCTGACCATTAGACTTACTGATTTCCCCTTACCCTTGCAATTTGAAGATTCTTACATTGGCTTTGACTTGCTAAAAACTCTACATGTTGAGAGTTCTACATATCCCTTCTATATTTGACAGCAAGGAACTGCTTGTTAAAATAGCTTGGGACTGAAGAGCCTAAATGATGGCATTATAAAAGGCACTCATGTACAACTAAAACTAACACTACCGGATTGAAAAATGAATAACTTATTATGGACTCTGTACATGAAATCTGTTCCTACCATAAAGTAAACTGTGCCATCAAGTCAATTTTGACTCCTGGAGCCCACAGAGCCCTGTGGTTTTCTTTTGGTAGAATGCAGGAGAGGTTTACCATTGCCATATCCCACGCAGTAGGAGATGATGCCTTTCAGCATCTTCCTATATCACTGCTGTCCAATACAGGTGTTTCCCATAGTCTGGGATACATACCAGTGGGGATTCGAACTGGCAACCTTCTGCTTGTTAGTCAAGCATTTCCCCGCTGCAGCACTTAAGGTTTTCCTACCATACCATACAGTAAATATTAATTCCCCTATTAATATCAGTGTAACTATGGACCACTGGTATGTCATCTGAATTGCTTTAATTTTTTCATCTCATAAGTAATAATGGCAAGTTTCACTACATCAGGAATGATCCCAAAACCAGCAGTCTATGGACAGCTTCATACAGCTGCTAGTGAGTCCATAAGAGAACATGTCGGTAAAATGTTGACATCCGAGAGCATGTGCTTCCATAAGGCATGGCATCTGAAGCCACCCAAATCCATTCCTGAGATTCTCCACCCAACTTCTCCCCCACATTCTCTGCCCAACTTCAAATCTTAGTTACAAACATCAGGCGGAGAATCTAACCAATGGATGTGAGCAGCTTCAGAAGTCACACCTGCCAGAAGCATGCGCTCTGGGTGGCCGACATTTTACTGACATGTTTCCCACTTATGGACTTGGTGGTGGTAGTGTGGAGAGGTTGTCATTCTCTATCCACAGATAAAGCATATAGCATTCAAAGAGACCTGCCTACACAGTCCAGATCACAGGGTTCCACAGGTAGAGTCAGGGAACTGCAGAAAGTGCTGAGCATACAACTCCAGGTAAGCAAGACAGCCAAGATATACTTTTTAAAAGGAGGCACGTGTGTCTGCGCATGCACACAGAGTAACTCACCAATCTGACCAAAAGGAAACACTTTGCCCCCAACCCACCTCAAGAAATATGACAATCAGTCAGACCCTTTGTCTGATCTACCTGGTTTCCCCAAGGAAGGATTATGGGGCCCAACTTCATGCTACTCACTGAGGCTGTTCACATGCGCAGCCAAGAGTGGGCTAAGGCAGCCAAGTGGCTCCTGACAGTGGCGTGGCGGCAAACCTGCTTAGAGAGCCCACCACTTAGTCAGGGTTAACTCAGGCTAAATGCTTTTGTGTCTGCGCCATGCAACGCCAATACTGGAGCAGGCTCCCAGTACACGGTGAACTATGGGATTTCCCGGAAAGTGAGTGGTGCATTATGGGATTTCTAGGGGCAGGGACAATGCATCCCAGCCCCTGACCCTCCGCACTGCCAGGGGCAGCTGCCGAACATCTGGGGGCGCGATCAGCGTGCCCAGCAAGGACGGAAGAATAATCTGCTGGGAAGGTGAATTTTAGGAGCATTCCCTTCTGCCTGCCCTCAAGACCTCTCACGTAATCATGAGAAAAGCCTCCCTGTCTTATATCTGGTTACATAAATTCTAGATGATGCAATGGGAGTGGAGGGAAACAAGGTCAGAGATCCAGGATTCCTGAATCACCTTTGACTGCACAATAAACCCATTCATCTATCTTCAATTGACACCTGTCCAAGATTTTTCATTGGCATAATCATCTCCAAAAGGGGTGCTCCATTTGGAAACTCAGCATCCAGTGCAGGAAACATCCAAAGAAGGCATGGGACATATTGCTGCAAGGACACATGATTCTGCATGGACTTCAGCTGTGGGAAGAAGAGCCAGTGCGGTGCAGCATAGTGTCAGCCTAGGACCTCAAAGATGCAGGTTCAAATCCCCACTCAGCCATAAAGCTCACTGGGTGACCTTGGTTTAGCCATACACTCTCAGCCTACTCTACCTCCAGGATGGTTGTGAGGCTAACATGGGAGGAACCATGGGAACTCACCCTGAGCTCTATCTTAAAGAAAGGATGAGACGAAAAATAAAGAGGCCTGCTAGCTCACATCAAACCCATCCAGCCCCACATCCTGTTTCCCACAATGGCCAACCTGATGGAAAACCCACATGCAGGGCGTGAAGCCCTGATGGCTGGCTGATGCTCGCCAACAACTGGTATTCACTGGAATACTGCTCTTGAACATGGAGGTTCCATCATGACTAGGAACCATGGCTAGACATCCTCCACAAACTTGTCTAATCCCCTTCTAAAGCTATGTAAGCTAGTAGTCATCACTACCTTTTGTCGCAGCCAATTCCATAAGTCAGTTATGCATTGAGTTAAGCAGTACTTTCTTTTATCTGTCCTGCATCTCCTGCCAGTCAGTTTCATTAGATGACCCGGGGTTCCAGCATTGTAAGAGAAGGAGAGAGATTTCTTCTATCCACCTGCTGCGTACAGAATTTGTTGGAAATAGTCACTAATTGAGTAATGTGGGTGAGCATGGCTGTGACTCATTTTTAATGTCAAAATGTATTGCTGCATGGGTATATTTATTGTGCATTCAATTAAATTGATGTTTACACTTCACAAACATTGTCTCTCGGCACAGATGTCCTATGTTGGAAAACATGGCACTTTGGAAATGTAATAACCATGCGTATAAAATGTCAACATATGCTAAGGAAATATGTCCCAAGTCCAAATATAGTAGGCTCCTATCATAGCTTTCCAAACAATGCTGAACACAATAAGTGCCTCAGGTGGTAATTTTAATGATTTTGCATGGATTTCCCCATCAGCCAAAGGAAGGAGTAAAGGGAGATGCAACTACCTTTCGATAGGAAAATCCACAGCCTGTAATAAAATGCCATCAAAGCAAATTCCCTTTGGCAACCTGAAATGCCCTCTCTGAACTAGTCCTGCAGGTCACCCTCTCCCCATCATTCAACCCATTTATCTCCTGTCACAATATCTACGAGAAACGACTCTGGCGAATAGATTTTTATTCACTAAACGATCTCAATCTGGTTACAGACATTGGATAGAAATGTAAAATATTAGACTATGAGTAATAAATGGAAGCAAATAGGTTTGATTTCTGTACTCCATGTTAGAATATAGTGCAGTGTTTCTCAACCACCGGTCCCTGGACCGCTGCCGGTCCCCGAAGGGTTGAGTGCCGGTCCCTGACTGGGAGTCAACCCCCCCCAACTGAAATCAAGGCACTCACTTCCTCAATTTTGCACATGGCACGGAAGAGGAAGAGTATCACGGAGGCATGGGACCCTTCTTGTGCCTTGCCTCCACGTGCTGCTGAGATCTTCCTACAGCTATCTTATTCCCTATCTTTACAGCTTCAAACTGTATGCGATGCGGGGGCATGGAGGAAAAAGTATGGCAGGGGGCGCCACTTGAAGGGCTGCTGGTTCTTGCATGCTCATTGTTTGCAGCCAAAGGTTGGTTGGTTGAAACCCAGCTGCCTGTTGTGATCGAGGCGCCTTGAGCGGGAACGCTGTTTCCCTCTTGCATCAGTGGGGCTTGCTTGTATGTTGTTTTCATTGGCCCCATGTAGCTTTTGAATTTTTCTAATGGCCCAACATCCCCTCTCCACTGAGTAATCACAAGCACCTCCACTCCAGACATACTGGAGACAAATTTGTTCACCCAGGCTTTTAGATTCAGGGGTTCTCAACCTTGGGTACCCAGACGTTGGTGGACTTCTACTCCCATAATCCCCAGCCATAATGGCCAAATGCCATTGTTGCTGGGGGTTATGGGAGTTTAACTGAGGGACCCAAGGTTAAGAACCCCTAATATTCCATGTTTGCAAAAGATTCCAAATTTAATTATTTTAATGCTTATATTATTTTCATTCTAAACTGCCCAGAGATGCAAGTTTTGGGCAGTATAGAAGTCTGATAGATAGACAGACAGACAGACAGATAGATAGATAGACAGACTTGAAACCCCTTTACTAACTGCTGGTCCGGGAAACTGCACATGAAGAATGTAGCGGTCCTTGAAACTCTGCACGAAGAATTTAGCGGTCCTTGACTCCAAAAAGTTTGAGAAACACTGATATAGTGCATATGCTAATTATTGAAAATGGATTTGAGGAATGCTAGATCAACCTTAAAGGAATGCTTTAAGCACTCACACTTTTTAAGGGTTTCAGTAACGCAAGATGACCATTTTTATTTCACTGAAACGTTGGGTTTCTTTCTTTAACAACAACAAATATTTATATACTGCTTTTCAATAAAAGTTTCCAAAGCAGTTTACATAAAGAAAAAATAAATAAATAAGATGGCTCCCTGTCCCCAAAGGGCTCACAGTCTAAAAAGAAACACAAGACAGACACCAGCAACAGTCATTGGAAGTACTGTGCTGGGGTTGGATAGGGCCCATTTATTATTTATTCAATTTCATTTTCTATACCACCCTTCCAAAAATGGCTCAGGGCGGTTTACACAGAGAAATAACAAATAAATAAGATGGATCCCTGTCCCCAAAGGGCTCACAATCTAAAATGATAAGATAGACACCAGCAACAGTCACTGGAGGTACTGTGCTGGAGGTGGATAGGGCCAGTTACTCTCCCCCTGCTCAATAAAGAGAATTACCATGTTTAAAAGGTGCCTCTTTGCACTGTTAGCTGGGGTCAGAAGTGACAGAAAAGTAACCTAAGTGACAGAACGGTAACTTAAAGGTTCGGGTAAATTTAAAGCAAAGCAGAGTAGAGATGTGGATGAACATGGTTTGACCCGCAGTTCAAGCACATTTTGGGAAACTGGAAATGGAACTTTAAGAAGGAGAGCAGGTCCTTACCTTCTTTCCACCGCCCCATTCAGCTTCCTGCTGGGGCAGCACACATCCCAATAACCGCCCCCACTCATGGTGTCGGTACACACAGAAATCCCACATTGCACCGTGTGAGGAGCATGGTGCATCAGAGGATTTCCCAACAGCCGGACACTCTAGCCACCCAACTCTATGAATGCTCATAGCTATGAGTGTCCATACAACCAGGGACGAGGGTAGAAGGGTGTGAGCACAACCCAGGCTACCCCGGTGAAGAGTGATGGGATCAGAACCGATCCCGGCACTCCCCACAAGCAGCCCTACCCATGTAGGGCTGTGTAAGCCTAGGTAGGGCTGCTCGTGTGAATGAACTCCACTTTTTAAACTCCCCTAATTCCTAACCCCCACTCTCAAGCATAATTAACCAAGTCCCAAGTATAACATTGTACATTTTCCTACCCACCCACCCCAACCAGCATCAGACAACAGTATGCAGCAGGATGGGGGATGGGGAAACACAAACAGGTAAACGGCCCAAGATGTTACAGACAGGAAGGAATTAAATATGCCAATAATGGACTCAGTGGCACTTGCCATTACTGCAAATGTAAGGTGCAATTTTGCCCTCAATACCTTAATACAGAGCTGCACAACTTCAGCCCTCTGGCTGCTTTTGGACTACAACGCCCCCACCCCCGCTCATCATTCCCTGTCATAGTGGCCAACAGTCAGGCATTGTGGGAGGTGTAATCAGAGGCGCTCTTACCCCTGGACTTCCAGGTTGAAGTCCAAGGCCTCCACAGTCCCAGGGGGCCCCCAAATCCTCTTTAGTCTCTCTTTAGGGTGGTATGGTCACCTGGCTGAGCATGATGATGCTTAATTTTCAGGGGAGAGGGGGCCTCCAAAGCTTTCCAGGCTCCAAAATTACCTACGTGCACCTCTGGGTGTAATCCAACATCTGCAAGAAGGCCAAAGCTGTCCAATCCTGCCTTAATGCCATGAAGCAGAAGAGAAAGGGCATTGCATGCTATCGAGACTAAGGTTGCATTTGTGCAATGATGCACCCATGCCAGAAGGCCACATCGCTGCATGGGTGCTCCAGGGTGGGTCAATCTCTTGTGCGTTTGACCTGCAGGCACAAATGTTGTGCAACAGGGATAGCAGATAGCTTTGCATAATTCCTAACAATATATATGGACTGGGGAAGAAGTTTCACAACAGGAGTAGACAAATTCCTGTGGCAGTAGACAAATTATGTAACGTCTTTCCCCCATATCCCAATGGGTTTGTGTCTTGGGGGGGTTTCCTCAGAAGCTGAGATAAAGACTTCAGTGCCTGTCAATCCATACCTTGCATTTCTCATTCCAACAAGCTAACTGAATCCACATCTCCTGAATGTGTGAGCAATCTCTGAGGAATTTGGTTAAAGCCACAAAGGGAACAGAACTTCTTTTTTAAATCTTGATGTCGAACTTCTTCCCCCTGGGAAAATATAATATATCGCTCTCTCTAAATTAGCCCTTCAGCAAGCATGTTGGAACAGCATTAGCAGACATTTTCACACAGTCGACATTAATAGGTTGGTGCCAAAAAGCAACTGGAGTTCTCTGTATTCAGAGAAACTGTTCATCATATCTGAAATGTCTCAAGGAACTACCTGCCTCTATTTCACTGTTTTTCAGAACCTTGGCAAATAGCAGCATTTCCACAGGATATAGGAAAATGAATCCCTTTTTGCTACCTCCTAAAAGGACTGCCTAGCCCAAATACAAAGTAGCCATTTTCCGTCCTATTGATTTCAGCCCTTGCTTTCAATAACAACATTCTTTCTCCTTTCAAGTCAAGCATTTGCATAGAGTACAGCAGGCTGGCACATCTCTAAAGCGGCTATCTTGTTCCCCAGTGTCTCTGTTGGTTGGGGGGTTTTTTGTGGGTTTTTTGGTGTGTATTTTTTTTAAAGCAAATCTGTGGCTGTCATGACTGCGGAGAATTCAAAAATGTGAACTGAGTGTGATTGATACAGAGAGGGGTCTTGGATGCTGCATCCATTCATCTCCACGAGGTGTTCTCAAATGCCCTGTAATTCAGATGTCAGCTAGTTAACTAAATGTATCCTTCCTCATTTAACAAAGAAGTGAGCTGGTCATAAATCTAAAGAGCTGGCAGGAACATCTCCCTCTGGTCCACGAGGTTTGGAAGGCATTGCCATTTCTGTGCCCTCCCTGAGAAGGAAAAAAATCAAACCCCACATGCACAGACAACCCCAAGGTGATATTTCAACTGAGCTTACCATGGACTTCTACACACAGCAGGCTTTATTGTGAGTTTACTGGGAAGCTTTACTGCGAACCCGAAGTTGTCCCCCCAAAATGACACAAATAGTGGATTTTTCTACCCCAGATATAAATTGGGCTACACTAACACGCATGAAAAAGCTGAATTGTGTGTGAACTGCTCCCAGATAACTCGCAGGGACTTCAGGGTAAATCTGGCAGATATGTGAACGCATCCCCTCCATTCCGGAGGAGAGGCAAGCTAGAGGGCTTTAAAAGAGAGCCAGCGTGGTGCAGTGGTTAGAGTGCTGGACTAGGACCGGGGAGACCTGAGTTCAAATCCCAATTCAGCCAAATACTTGCTGGGTGAACCTGGGCCAGTCACTTCTCTCTCAGCCTGACCTACTTCACAGGGTTGTTGTGAGGAGAAACTTAAGTATGTAGTACACAGCTCTGGGCTCCTTGGAAGAAGAGTGGGATATTTAAAAAAAAAATAAAAATTAAGCCCCGTGTGAAAAACTTCCATGAGGAACAACACAGAGAATGAAAACATGCTTTAATATTATTATTGGGATACTATATAGTAGTAATATTACTGAGATCCAGGAACAAGATCATAACTTTTAATGTGGTGATTCTCTTTATTTAGCAGGGGGAGAGTAACTGGCCTATCCACCCCCAGCACAGTACCTCCAGTGACTGCTGCTGGTGTCTATCTCATGTTTCTTTTAGATTGTGAGCCCTTTGGGGACAGGGATGCATCTTATTTGTTTGTCATTTCTCTGTGCAAACCGCCCTGAGCCATTCTTGGAAAGGCAGTGTAGAAATCGAATGAATGAACGAACAAACGAACGCATGTCTTTAATGGGATTGAGTGGATTTTCCACATTCTTTCCCCATATTGTTCCTTGGGTTCAATCATCCCTACATTCCATTCCTCCTGAGTTCCAGTTTAATTATGGGAATTTCTAAAATAAAATCTAGAATTGAATCATACTGCAGTATTCATCTTGATGAGTATCAAATGATGAGTATTAAGCTCCTCATTTTTAAGCAGCTGCGGCCTCGCTTCGTTGTCACTGGTTGCTTCAAAGGCGCTGAAGTGATCAGTGTGGAAAACACAACAGAGGGCAGAGCCTGCCAAAGCTGAGGCCAACACAAGGGGGGAAAGGGGCAGGGTCTGGGATGATAATTGTGTGGGGTTGGGCCAGTGAGGAGGGTGGGGAGATAGGCTGTGCGGGCAGGGCTGGTGCGAGAGGTGAGGTGACATGTTGCCTTTGTCTCTAGTGGCAAAGGGCAACCAACCAGCCCAGGGTCCACCTAAAAAGGATGAAACACCATCCCACTTTGAGCACTGGTGTGAAGGTATTTCGCTTTCTGCTGCAGTAAGCTTCATATAATAGAGTGCCTGAGTCTTTTCACATAGCACATAACTGATCTATGGAATTCTCTGCCACAGGATGTGGTGATGGCCACTAGCTTGGACAACTTTTTAAAATGTCTTAGACAAATTCATGGAGGACAGGTCTATCAATGGCTACTAATCTGATGGGTATAGGCCTCCTCCAGCCTCAGAGGCACGATGCCCTTCAATACCAGTTGCAGAGGAGCAACAGCAAGAGAGAGGCCATGCCCTGAGCTCTTGCCTGTGGGCTTCCCAGAGGCATCTGGTAGGCCACTGTGGGAAACAGGATGCTGGACTAGAGAGGCCTTGGGCCTGATCCAGCAGGGCTGCTCTTATGTTGCTGTCTGCTTCTGTAATCTTTCCACTGAAGACCCATATTCTCCAGCTAACCCTCTCCTAAAATGGATACCCATTAGAAAGAACATTCTGAGGCATCGGTCCTGCACAAAAGAGCTTCCATCAGCATATTCCATGCTTCTTCCACTAAGCAGCTGCTGAGGATGCTCTAACTCGATTTCCTGCCTCGAGTAGGGATCGGATTAGATGGTCTGCAAGAACCCCTCTAAATGATGATCCTCTTAGTCTAGTTCTCAGCAGTCTTCCCATTTTCAAAATTCATAGGAGGCATATTTCCTGCACTAGTCTGTGCAGCAGCCATGCCATGCCACGCCAACACCAGGTCTATTGAACGGTGGTGCTGACTCAAGCTTCATACAAGGGTGGTTAATGTAATCAGTTTACTAAAATAGGTTTGCATATAATCCCCAAGCAGGGTTTTTAAATACAGGCCTGCAACAGGGTTTCTCTAAGTCCCAGGAAAGAAGGAGGACGAGTCTGAGGACTAAGTGTACTGAAGGGCAAAGTATTGGTTAATTCACTGCTGAATACAGAACACTTGTAAACTCACTTTATATGCGGTTCATCTTATTATATGGAGTATATAGATTGAATTTTGGCTCCTACTGCTAAGTCCTTTGCTGGAAGCTCTTCATGTTTTACCATGATATTTTACACGGATTTCTGCCACTGTCCCTCCTCTACAACGGCAATTGCTGCCTTGCCCTTTATTGGTTACAGATTGACTATTACAGTATTGACATCAACAGCAGATGTCTTTGTTTGGCTTGAGTACCCTTCACCACCTGTCAATGAATCCCCAGTAATACCGTCAAGTTCTGAGGTCCTGGTTTATGAAATCCTCCAATGCGCTGTCAGCTTTCCAAACCAGAAGCTGGAGTCACAAGAGTTTAATCCTTTCTACAGACAATTCTCCCTATCCAAAAAATCCTTTCAGTGTTCTGTCATTTAAAAAACTTCCTACTTTACCTACATGTTATGGTGCCAGGCAGCTGGCTCTCTGTCAGATCCTCAGGCTGACATACCTTGGACTGTGGGCCAGAGGTACAGAGAGAGAATTGGATTACCTCTCTTAGTGAAGAGTTTCTCAGACTGAGGGAAAGAAACAGATCTGCAAGCCTTATATCAGACACTACCACCTGATTGGCTCTCCGGTGTCACTTGACTTGCTGGACCAGAAGGATTATGGGCTCGTGTGGGGTTGCCCAAGCTGAAAATGTCTGCAGTTCCCTCATTCAGACAGCAACATTGGTGCTGAAGGGGAAAAGGAGCAGGCATTTGATCCACGAAGCTCCTGGTTCTGACCTTAACGTCCCTGTCATTCTTGAGCCCAACAATCACACAACAAACACCCATTCAGTGAACTCATGCAGGACAGAAACAGGTGGCAGGCTCTGCCTCCAGTAGCCCCAGGCACTCAACTGAAAATGTGCATAAAAGCTACATGCACACAATTGTAGTGTGCGACAGCTGTGAAAAAGGCCAATTCTAGGCTAGGGTAAAGGTAAAGTGTGCCATCAAGTCGTTGTTGACTCCTGGCAACCACAGAGCCTAATGGTTGTCTTTTGGTAAAATACAGGAGGGGTTTACCATTGCCCTCTCCTGTGCAGTATGAGATGTTGCCTTTCAACATCTTCCTTTATCGCTGCTGCCCGATATAGGTGTTTATCATAGTCTGGGAAATATACAGAAATAACAATTTAAAGTGTGTCGTCAAGTCAATTTTGACTCCTGGAGCCCACAGAGCCCTGTGGTTTTCTTTGGTAGAATGCAGGAGCGGTTTACCATTGCGTCTTCCCATGCAGTATGAGATGATGCCTTTCAGCATCTTCCTATATCACTGCTGCCCGATATAGGTGTTTCCCACAGTCTGGGGAACATACCAGCGGGGATTCATACTGGCGACCTTCTGCTTGTTAGTCAAGCATTTCCCCGCTGTGCCACTAGGTGGCTCTTGAACATCAGTACATAATATTAACTGTATAGTAATCCAGTCTGGATCAGTAGCAGCTGGTGTGGGCACTGCCAGAGGGTGGCGAGAGAGGCACCTTTAGGCATGGATTAGTCAGTGCTTACCTCCATTCCGGCCACAAATACAAGCCTCTCCAAGCAGCAGTATGCCACCCAGCACTCCCTGCGGCAAGGGATTGGCTCCGCCACTCACCTGACTTCCACGGAGCCGATTCCCCACCAGCGGCGGCCAGGTGAGTGGCGGAGCCAATCCCCGCCACAGAGAGTGCTGGGCAGTGCACTGCTGCTCTGAGCAGCTTGCAACTGCAGCTGGAGCGTAGGTAAGCACCTACCCATTTATGCTCAAAGGTGCCTCTCCCCGCCCGCTCACCCCCTGGCAGCGCCCACACCGGCCGCTACTGGTCTGGGTGGAACTCAGGCAAGTGTGACTGTAACCAGATCCTCCTTCTCCAGAAATGGGGCCAAGGCATGGTTCGAGATCACATGTTATTGCCACCTTGCTAAGTTAAGCTTGGTTTGGTCTGGTCTGGTCTGTACTTGAATGGTGGCCTCCTGTGAATCCCATACATACCAGCTTGAATTCCATGGTGGGCAAAAGCTGTGATAGACATTTATTAAACAGATGGACACAGGTGGCAAACCAGCCGAAACTGGTCAACAACACTTTTTCACTCTTAGCCTCCGCTGCTTAATTTTTACTGAATTCTGTGTGAAGTCGGCTTTTCAAAATGCCTGCACTGAAGAGTCCTAGCCTGGTTTTCAGTCTGAGGAAGCACATGTGCAAGGCTTCAGTTTGATTAAGGCTTAAATTTACACCTTATCTTTAATTCACATACATTCTATGTTCAGTGTGCACAGGTACAGATCTATATGCATGCAGAGTTCTTCACATCTTACGCTGAATGCACATACAGCAGTACATTTCGTATCTGTATCCTGCATTGGGCAGGGGGCGGGGCTGTACTTATGCAGGTTCATTTTTAAAATGAACACAGGTATACACAAAGGCACGTACATGCATACAAACTCCTGAACACACATGAAATATAATGTCCAAATACATCTTTATATGTCCTGTCTTCTTCTCTAGTTCTCCCCCTAGTACTTTCTGTTGCTGGCGCTTCAAGCAAATATCCTTAATTCAAGCAAATCATCAAGCAAATATCCTTAATTCCAATTTGCTTCCAAAACTTCTGATTTCACTGGTATACACAAAGTTCCGAAACTTTCAATTTCTATCTTCCTGATTTTTATCATATTTCCAGTTGTCCTTGAGTTGTTGAGCTTGAGTTGTTTCGTTCAAGATGTAAAAATTTTGAATCTGATAAACCAATACTTAACATTATTCTCCTCAAGGCAATCAATAAGAGGAAAGATCTGAATGATCCCTCCAAGTTGAATTTCAGAGGCAAAATTTGAACATACTGAAAGTTGAACCCAAACATGTGAACTTTAATTTCTGCTTTCATAAGATATGCCTTTAAAGGTCAAACTCTTATGGCCAATTACATCCATTTAGTCTGAAAGAAAGCTAGCTGTGAATAACACTTCACATGCATTTTTTCTCCTACTTCTTTCTTTATTTAATACCTTTGAACAAAGCAACTCATTAACAAAGCTGTTATTAAAGAGAACCAATGAACATTTCCTCCGTGATCACTGTTCCAGCAGGTTAGACTGGTGCTGAGCTTGAAAATACAAATAGATTTTCCACTTGCCTGGGGTTTTATTACTAGTTGGAGATTGATACAGCCAGGAGGAAACCACCTCCAGATTTCTTATTGTCAAGAAAGCACACCAGCTGCTTCCTGATGATGCTGCCTCTAGAGGGCCTAAGAAAAGGAGCTCTCAAGCAAAACGTATGGTGCTTCTTGCCTGCTGAGTTTTGTTAACTTTTAATATCAGCTTGTCTCAGTCAGCACTAAATATTTAGAACAAAGAGAAAGGGCCAAGCTCTTCTAGTGGAGTAGAATTCATGGTTGCTCTGGACCAGGCATCCCCAAACTGCGGCCCTCCAGATGTTGCTGAACTACAACTCCCAGCATTCTTAGACACAATTTTTTGTGGCTGGGTATCCTGGTAGTTGTAGTTCAGCAACATCTGGAGGGCCGCAGTTTGGGGATGCCTGCACTGGACTATACAAAAGAGTGTCATATTTAAGAAAACATTCATTAGAATATAACACGTGCCTTAAATATAACAGTGATGACAACATCATTGGGATATAAGAGTTGTCTTTGGGGATGATAGGCATTGTAGTCCAGCAGCAACTGGGGAAGCAAGGTTGGGAGGCACTGCCTTGTAAAACTAGGGTCTGAGAAGGAACAGAGCAGGTGTTCCTCAAGGCAGTCAATAGCCCCTGATAACTGGACAAAGACACACATTTGGCCATTGTGGCTGGGGATTATGGAAGTTGTAGTCCAACATCTGGGGACCTAAGATTAGGAATTCCTGGAATATAAGAACAGATGAAAGAAGCATCTGGTATAACAGGGTGACTAATTAGATTCTTCGAGGAAGCCTATGAGCAGAGCATGAATTCAATAGTCCTTCCTCACCACTGGCCTCCAACAACTGGTATTCAGAGGTACACTGCCTCTGAAACTAGGGACAGCATTTCACAAGAATGAGCTTGTTTGGGTGATAATTCAACAAGCCCATTTATTATTTATTCAATTTCGATTTCTATACCACCCTTCCAAAAATGGCTCAGGGTGGCTTACACAGAGAAATAATTAATAAATAAGATGGCTCCCTGTCCCCAAAGGGCTCACAGTCTAAAAAGAAACGTAAGACAGACACCAGCAACAGCCACTGGAGGTACTGTGCTTGGGGTGGATAGGGCCAGTTACTCTCCCCCTGCTAAATAAAGAGAATCACCATGTTAAAAGGTGCCTCTTTGCCAAGTTAGCAGGGTTAGCATTTAATTTATTTATTTAATATATTTATATTATATTTATATTTATATTACCTATTACAAAAATCTCAAGGTGGTTCACAAACAAATGCAAGTAGTTTGTAAGAACTAATCTGCCTACTTTCCTTTCACTATCCCTACAACTGGACTAAATTTGGTCCAAATCAGTTAGGCAGTTCACAAATTAGCCCACATGCACCTCAAACATCCACGAGTCTGCCATCTTGACTTGGGGTGGATGACACCATCACAAATTACACCACTGAGGTGTCACTTTGTATCATTCACTACAACTACAATAAATTTGGACCAAATCAGTTAGACGGTCCACAAGTTAACCCACTTGTGCCTCAAATGTTCACTAGGGGTGCACACAAAACTGGGTTGCCTGGCTTGGTTGCCTGCTGAGCACGGACTGGACTCGAACCGGACAAGGCATGTTTGGTTTTGCCATGCCTGAACACACACACACAATTCAGTTCAGGTTCAGGGGTGTTCGTAAAAAACAAACAGTTTTTTTAAACCTAATTAAACTCACTGCTACCCATTCCAGGGTCATGACCCGACCACGCAGAGGCCCATTTGGCATGCGTGGCTGGCCACCGCCATGGTGATCAGGCACGGAACAGGCCGAAGACTGCCCGAACTGGTCTATTTGGAATTAAATTGAGGCTGGCAGGGAGGGGAAACCTCTGGAGAAACCCCTCCACGTGGCCACGCAGAAACCCCCAGTGAATTTAATTATGTTTTTTAAAAATAAAAAAAATTTAATGAACCCCCAAACTCAAACCAGGAGTAGATTGGTCTGAGATCAGGATGAACAGGGGCCAGTTTGGTTCAAGAGTGGTTTTACATAGAGCCATCGAACTGGCCGTGTTCAATGTCAAACGGATTCAAATTCGAACCCATCCACACATCCCTAATGTTCACGCATCTGCCATCTTGGATTGGGGTCAGGGGCGTAACTACTATTAGGCAAGGGGAGGCAGCTGCCTGGGGGCCCCCACACCTCGAGGGCCCCCCCAGAGGCAAGTCACATGACTATATATTGTGAAATGTGTGTCTTTGTGTCAGCGAGGGGCCCATTTTAAAATTTTGTCTCTGGGCCAACTCCAGCCTTGTTACGCCCCTGATTGGGGTAGATGACATCATCACAAACTACACTGTTGAGGTATCTCTATGCTTCCCTACAACTGTACCCAATTTGTTTCATATTGGTCTGGGCACTGCAAAGTTGAAAGGGGATACACACACACACACACACACACACACACACACACACATACACATACAGCTGGGTGATCTCATAGGCTCACTTTCCTTGAAGAAAATAGGCTAAACACAGCCAAAATCTGAAAAACAAACATTAAAACATACACAAATTCAATTTAAAACAGTAAGTAAGTAAAAAATTCAACTAAAAGCCTGGCTGTTTTCCAAAAACCATCCAGGATGGAGCAACACAACAGGAATGTGGGAAAAGCATGTTCCACAGTCTTGGGGCAACTATAGAGAAGGCTTGCCTTTGAGTCACCACCAGAGCTGCTGCTGGTCTCGCTGCCAACGCAGTGGAGCTGATCAATCTCCCTTCCAAACGGGGACGCACAGCCCCATTTAGGAGAGAGATCGGCCCACACTGTATTGGCAGCGGGGCCGGAATGGCTCTCCCTACTTTTAAGGCAGGGAGAGTTGCTCTGGGCTGGCCCAGACTGTCCAACGCAGTGCAGGCCAATCTCCTTTCCAAACGGGGCAGCGTGGCCGCGTATGGAAGGGAGACCACGCCCCCGCGTCTGATGTCAGATGTGGGGGCATAGCTAGCCAGGCCCCGCGTCTGATGTCAGATGTGGGGGTGGGGCCAGGGGGCACACAAGCCACCTCCAGCCTCGCTCCGCTCCTGCTTGTGACAATGAGTTCCAGATGTTAAGTATGCACTGTGTGAAAAGGGAGCCAGCGTGGTCTAGTGTCTAGAGTGCTGGACTAGGACCGGGGAGACCCGAGTTCAAATCCCCATTCAGCCATGAAACTAGCTGGGTGACTCTGGGCCAGTCACTTCTCTCTCAGCCTAACCTACTTCACAGGGTTGTTGTGAGGCAAAACCTAAGTATATAGTACACTGTTCTGGGCTCCTTGGAGGAAGAGCGGGATATAAAATAAATAAATAAATAAGTTGATCTGTCCAAAATTTTCTGCTAGTCAATTCAGTTGGTTCACCCTAAGGTCTAGTATTATGGAGAAGAAGGAAACTTCTCTACTTTCTCCATATCATGTGTAACCTTACAGACCTCTATCACACACCTCCATTATTTGATGGTGGTAGTGCACGAAAAAGCCCCAAACACTTTAGCTTTTCCTCATGAGGAAAAGGTTCCAACTCCTGATCAGGTTAGTTTCCCTTTTGTACTTCAAATAGACAAACTGATAATCCTATCAAAATATATTTATTTGCTTTTAAGCTCCTCTATTTTTCCATTCTGAATTAAATGATATAAATGAGCTCTGATGCATTTGGTTTTGTTCTACAGAAAATAAACTTTATTGCCACCATTTGATTAGTCCTCAATAGGTGGCTTCAGCTTGCTTTTAACGGCTCTGTGGGAGAGGGGGAGGACTTGCAAAGCCCATGTGGGTAGCATTTGTATCCATGAGAAAAAAGTGAGCTGTCTAATCCTGAAATGCTAAACACACCATATTTGTGGCTGCATTGATAGTACCAAGTTGTTCCAAGGAAGGCTGGCCTTCCTTAGCCTCAAGCCTCTTCTCTGGTGGACCTCAATGAAATGGAAGTTCAGAACGGGAGTGGAAGTGCTTCTGATTCTTCCTTCATTCACCTCAAAGCCACATGAGATATGCAGATCAGGTTCCTATCAATGTACAGATTGAGGGTTCTGCTGGCCCTCCTCCCTCTGTTCCTGTAATACAGCCTCAGTATCCACTTGGTGTGCTGATGCTCCTGTGATTGGAGGGCTGCCACAATGGTCTCCCCGAGGCAGTGTCTCTGTCATCTCTTTCAAAAGAAGTCAACCAGCTTGGTCACTATGGGATTTTCATTTGGCAGCTGTCAAGCTATGGATATGACAGGACAATCACACAGGATTTTTCTTCCTGAGCAGTGGCATTAGTGCCTGACCTCCTGCAAAGCCTTTGCCCTGGCTTAGTGCTATGATTTCAAAACATTCGCTAGTCTGTTGCAGGGTCAAAGCTTGTGTGGAATGTTTGGACACCCTCCTGACTCCTTTAAGTCAACGGATTGATATCCTAGTTGTATATGAACCAATGGAGCAGAGGGCTCATGTGCAACAGTTTCTTTTTAAGCAATGGAGTTGTGATTGTGGAATGCATGTATAGTATACAGGCCTGTTTAATAGTTTACAAAAGGAAACACTCTGGCCTCATTCACACGTAACACCAAACTGGAGTTGAATGGGCAGAGATTGAAAATCATGTACATACAAATGCGTGAATACGCAGTTTCGCAGCAAAAGCAACTAGTGATGTGCACGGACCGGTCTGGAGGCCATTCTACAGGCCTCTGGACCGGTCTGATCATGGGGCGGTTCGGCAGTTAGAGGTTCCTTTAAGGGCGGGAGGAGGGTGTACTTACCCCTCCCGCCGCTTTTCCCCCGCTGGTGCGCATTTTTTGGTAAGCATTTGGGGCAGCAGGATACCTCCCTGCCACCCCTTCCCCCTCTCCACAGCAAAAGGCTTCAGAAAGCCTTTTGCGCACGTGCACGTCGAACCCCAACCCCAGTGCCAGACCGCAGCTCTGCGGTTCCGTGCACATCCCTAAAAGCAACCTGCAGTTTCCCTCGCCAAACTCCAATTTGAACCTTCGGTTTGTAGTGAGTTTCGCTGCTCCAACCTGAAGTTTGAAGGCGGCAGCATTATGTCCGAATGCAGATGTGGCCATAACCAGGATTTCATGCTCTTTATGGAACCAAAATGATAGACAAGGCTGCCCAGACCTGGCCAGAAATGGGCCCACTCCATGCCTGCTGCGCTTCTTGCTGGCCACCTCTCCGAGCACTTGCCCCGCCCCCTGTCTCTGCACTCAAGCTGTTGCCCAGCAACAGGAGTGCGGCCTTGTCCCATTCCAAGCTTCTCAGCTGGTCAAAGGGAAAAGTCACATTGGGGGATGCCGCTTTCCACTGTGTCTTTTGTTCCCCCCTCTGGCAATCGGAAGAGAAAGGGGATGGGATGGCAAGGCGGGCACTATGTGTTTTGGTCTCCAAAAATGAATCGATAAAGAAGTATGTTCGCAAGCAGATGCAGATTCAGTGGCATCATAACCTGGGCAACCCGATTAGATCACTGCAAAGATAACATATGGCAGGGCAGAGATACCTGGGGTCAAGTTTAAAAAGGCAGGCCCACCCAGGCGTTCTTGAATGGCTCTGCTCTATTTTTGTACATTAAAGTTGGGGAAGGGTTGGCATGCAGTCTTTGGAGTTACACATGAGAAGCACCATCCAGCAGGCGCAGTATTGCCTCCAGACCTCCAGTCACAGGAAAGTTTCCTCCTGTGTGATGATCCACTGCTCCAAAGTGGACCGCTCTCTCATGAGAGTGAAAGACCACAGAGAGACCCAGGCACTACTCATGAGAAGAACCATCCCCGGGTACAGAGGGATGGGGCTGAATTGTTGATGTGCAATGATGCCCCTTCTCACAAGGGCTGCACTCTCGAGAGTGAAAGGCCATGGAGAAACGCATGTGGGCAGGATGGCTGCTGCCACCCAGACTGGTTGTTCAACACAAGCAAGCCATGGGAATGGGTACCACGGTAACACCTTTCCCTGTCCTGGTGACTGCCGCAAAGAAACAGTCCAAGCAGTCCCTCTGCCATTCTGGTACATCCATTGGCACAAATCTATGTTCGGTTTTGCCTGGTATGGTCACTCTACTTTCCTGGGATTGCTGATAATCAGGGTCCCTTTCAAACATGATTCCCCACAGAGGCTGGTCTGCATAGGCCACAACACCAGTCCAAACCTGGGAAATTTGAATAAGAGTAAAGTTTTGTGCCCAGTCCCAGTGTTTTCCCACACTGGACCATCTGGACACATGGAGTGGCCACTACTCCTTAGGAGTATGAAAGGGTTGCCTGGAGAGGAGGGGATCATGATGTACAAGTTATATTGTTTACCAGAGAGAATGGGGGGCCTACACAAGTGGGGGGGGCTTGATTTGGATGGCCTACCTCATGAGAGTGTAGTCTGGAGTCCCAAAGCTCACTGAGACTCTGGTCCTCCCCAGTGGACTGGCCCTCACATGAGGAGGCTAATCCCCAGCCAGCAAGCCAACACAAGGACAGGAGTGTGCTTGGGTGTTCCTTGACGGCTTTGCCTGGGTCTGCCATCACAAAAGCATTCTTTGTCACAGTGGACCAGACTCCAGGATCCTTTGCTCTCACTCATATACATATTCCTTTCTAGGAAGGCCTCATGGTCCCCCCCTGGAGTAACAGAAAAATAGTGCCCACTAGCCCTCCCCCCACATTGTCAGTAATTGTGCTTGTGCAAATCTGTTTTGCTGCCAGGCTCTTTTGACAGCTGCAACGCAACTGCTGTCAGGAAAAGGGCTTAAATGCCACTTAAAAGGAATTTAAATGCCTTTTCCCTGCCAAGAGCAGGTGGTCCATTCCAAAAGGCACGATCGCATTTGGCACACCCCCTTGAATATTGTGGCCAATGGCTGCTGCCCTGCAGACATTCTGATGCCTTGCCTACAGTCTGGTGACATGAGTGCTATGGAGCTTGCTGGGAGACGGCCTCAACAGACCAGGAAGAGGGAGAAGCTCCCCCGCTCTGAAACCTGAAGTTGCCCGGCTACGGTTGGACAAACATCTGGAATGCGATTCACAGTTACAAAAAGTAACCTCAGTTTCGTCTACCCGCAGTTTGCTGGTATGTGCGAATGCAGCCAGTGTGTAGAGCCAATGAGTTGACCAAAAAAAAACAGGTGCTCTTCATGAATAATTACATGGCTTCTAAAACACAGAGGAAGGTGTGAAAGGCTCCTTTACCCTTCTTACTTGCAGGTTGCAGTTTAATAAGTCAGTGTGGTATAGTGTATAGTGCCAAATAGGAACATAGAAAGCTGCCTTCTACCGAGTCAGGCCATTGGTCCACCTAGCTCATTATTATCTGCACTGAATGGCAGAAGTTCTCCAAGATTTCAGAGGAGTATTTTTCTCAGCCCTACCTGGAGTTGCCAGGGAATGAACTTGGGACCTTCTGCATGTAAAGCAGATGCTACATCTCTAACTGCAATCATTCATCCCAAATGAGGACCAGATTCAAGTGTCTGCTTAGTTTGGCCCTGAAGTTCAGTGGGTGTCCTTGGGCTAGTCACTATCTCTGAGTGACTAATCTGCTTGATAGGGTTGTAGGGAAGATATACCCCATAGGGTAGGAGAAACCAATATACTATCTTGAGCTCCTTGGAGGAAAAGTGGGATAAAAATAAATCAGCTTGATAGAGAGGAGATATATGAAGTATATTGTGTTTTGTCTCTTTGAGACTAGGCTGGCCAGCAGTGGCCTCCCTCTGGCTGCAGGAGAAGACAATGGCAGCCATTCCATGAGACAAAGTGAAGCAATCACCTCAGGCAGTAGATTATTGGCGCACCGGTGAAGCAGCAAAATGCCCCCTTGCCCCCTACTTTTTAAAAGGGGGAGGAAAGAGGGTGCATACTTGGGGTTAGCATTTGTTGCTCTGCTCCAGGCACACAGAGGTCTTGAGATGCCACTGGAGGAGACAGTGACCTCTCATTCTCTAATACAGATTTAAGTCCTAAACACATGGCCTAGAAGCCATCTTTGGATGCAAGACACACATACGCACATCCGCCATAACAGGCTGTTCATCTCATTTGTCTGTGATCTTCCCTCCTTCCCATGTACTGTTGTTCTTCAAACCAGAAGGCCGAAGTCAGGTTCATTTTGAACAAGAATTCAAAAGACAAAGGCCAGGAGACTCACAAATTATGCCATACAGCCTCAGTAGAGCAGTACTGACTGATAAGTGTAAAGGGGTGAATTGTGTGATCCAAGGGCAGTAAACATACTTGCCTGACAGAATATAAAGATACGCATGAGCTGACAGGTGCTTGTACAAAGAAAGAGCAAAATGTCAAGAAGTTGCCCTCAGAGTCACCAGAACAAGTCCCTCTTGAGACTCTTTGGGGCTTCTGGGAGATTTCTAATGATTTTCGCCTTTAGCATATTTACATCTTCAAAGGCAGTCTACTGTCTTTTCTTTATTCCTGTGGTAATCTTAGACCAATTTCCAAGTTACTAAAGACAATAAGTATAGGTGTAAGAGATAGCTTTATTGCTTATGCAAATCTAGCCCTAATTTATACTTCCGAGCAAATTTACATCTGACCCTAACAAAGTGCCATTTCTGAATGGTGTGGAGTTGATAATACTCATTTTTGAGATTTTGTTCTTAATTTGTTGTGCCACAGCTTCTTCCTTTTTCTTTTTCTTTTCACTTTACAGGATGAAAAAGTAAAAAGTACCACATAAAATGTATTTTGGTGGCTAAAGGAAAACAGATGGAAAAGAATTTCGTCACTTCTGGTTTTATAGTTCACCCAGTCATGTTTATTTCTCCATGTGGGCTGCCCAGAGTTGCTATTGTACAGATAAACATGACATGAATTGATGGTCTACTGGCGTACTTATTTTTCCACAATTGCAGCATCTCCAGGAAGTACTACCACAACCACCTATGTTGTTCCCAAAGCTATCCATGTACTGACAGTTCACACAATACTTTATCTTCATGAGTATCTATCATGAGTATATGTATTCAATTAAGCATACATTGAATGGGGAGCAAAAGCAGAAGAGGGGCCACACCCTCATCTTTTGGTGGGCTTCCCAGAAGCATCTGGTGGGCCACTGTGTAAAACAGGATGCTGGACTAGAAGGGCCTTGGGCCTGATCCAGCAGGGCTGCTCTTGCATTCTGATGAACACACTGAATTCAGTCACAAAAAGTCAATTTTTGTGACTGAACTGAAGAAAATTCAATCCCTAAACATGGAGTACATTTAATTATTTTAAAATGTATCGGCCGCTTGATGGCCAAGCCCACCCCACCCCCACCCCCAGCCAAACAGGGTATAAATTAAAAATGCAACCTTAGAGCAATGAACAATGTAAGAAAAAGCAGCACAGCTATATCTCTCAGAGACCTACATAAAACACTATCAACAGCAGTACAATAACATCCATCATTTAAAATTGGGGATCTCAACCATGGGACCACAGCCGTTGTTGGACTACAGTTCCCATCATCCCCAGATACAATGATCTTCAGTAATAAATGGCACAAACATGCATTAAATAGTGCAACAAGTTGATCTATATTGAAGGCCCATCTAGACAGGGCAGCCTTTACCAAAATGCCATGAGCGAAGGGGCTAGGCAGGCCTCCCAAGGAAGAAAGTTCCAGCATCTGGATACCAAAGTCTTTCCAGCATACCCACTAATTGCACTGTGGCAGTGGGGGGAATTTTTCAAGGGTGGGGCAGAGCCTCCCCAGCCAATCTCAAAAGGTGAGCTGGGACATGTAGGAGTAGGCTCATCTACTACCGCTGACCCAAACCTTTAGGGCTTTAAGGGTAACGATTATGACAGCACCTTGAATTTGACTCTGAAACAGATGCGGAGCAAGTGTAAATCCAACGGTGGTGTCGCATGCCCTCAAGTGCAGACCCCACCCCATCAGCAGCATATGGCATCGGCTGTTGTAAAAAATTGAGGGGGCAGGGTCCAGCAGGGGCTTCTAAATGCATTGGCACAGGGAATTGCACATGTACTCTTGCGGATGTTGTGTGCAAATACAGTGTCCCTATTTTTAATAATGCCTGAATAGGACTTCTGTGTACAATGTATGAATGTACAGATCTGTTCACAAAAACAAATAAATCACATGCTGTGTTCAGCACACAGGCGATGGTATGCTTCCTGTCTGTACCCTGGATTTCAGGGGAGCTGCACCGCGGCTCACTTTTTAAATGAATAAATGAATAACATGGACAGCCATTCACACAAACACATGTACCAACATTTGTAGGCATGTACAATGCAATGTCTGAACAGGGTTCATAGCAGCTGCTATTTGGGAAAAAATTTAAAGAGACAGCGATGCATTCATTCATGCATCTCTGCTGTCTTGTCGAGTTTGGTCCTCACACACCAGCTCCTGTATTTCATATGAATACAACCAATATCTATATACAGCTTTTCAACAAAAGTTCCCAAAGTGGTATACATAGGTATAAATAAATAAATAAAATGGCTCCCTGTCCCCAAAGGGCTCACAATCTAAAAAAAAGAAACATAAGATAGACGCTAGCAACAGCCACTGGAGGCAAGGGCGTAACTACTATTAGGCAAGGGGAGGCGGCTGCCTGGGGACCCCCATGTCTCGAGGGGCCCCCCAGAGGCAAGTCACATGACTATATATTGTGAAGTGTGTGTGTTTGTATCAGCCCATTTTAAAATTTTGTCTCTGGGCGCACTCCAGCCTTGTTACGCCCCTGACTGGAGGGGTGCTATGCTGGGGATGGGGGTGCTGGGGATACCCATCATTATGCCCACACCTTGTATTCCCACCTGATCAAACCTTTTTAAACCCCAGGAATCCTAACCATGAGAAGGCAAAGTTGATTTAGAAAGTGTACAGTCTCTGGCAATGGTGCTCTTTGGTCCTTTGCTCTTTGGTGCTCTGGTCCAAGGTCTGGTCCTTCACCACCCAGCAGGGCCCTAATTGTCCCACAGGTGGTGGCTGCACCCACTGGCCTGTGTTGTGCCACCACCAGGCACCCCACAGCACTCTGCCCACTGTTACCATCATGCTGGCTTGCAGCCTGGACAGCCAGCCTGCCTGCCTGATCTCCTGTTCTGGGGAGAGGGGCACTGTGGGCCTGCTCCAATCTCCTGTGGTGGGTTGGGCCTTCTCTACCTGCCCACATGGTGGCGGGACACACATACACCCCCAAAAATGGCCTTTAGGTCCAGGCTCCCAAAGTACCTAGGTGCACTTCTGGTCCCTGGAAGTCTGGTGGGGAAAAGAAGAATCTGCAAAGTTTAAGAACATAAGAACAGCCCTGCTGGATCAGGCCCAAGGTCCATCTAGTCCAGCATCCTGTTTCATACAGTGGCTCATTGTATCGGACATAAACTCACTGAGCTGGTTTTCCTGGCTCATCCTCCACTGGGAGTTTGTGGTGGCACTCAAAGCAACCCAACTCACCACACATAATTGCACATGGCTGATTTTGTGATGGGGAACTGGCATGTTAAGAGAATACAAGCAGCCACCACAATCTGGGGGTTCTATAACCAGAAGGTTCCAACTTGTTGTGTAGATTATGTATGAATGAATGAATGAATGAATGAAGTTATTACAGTCAAAGATCAGCAACAGTACAAAGTTGTGTACATTAACAATTAGGTTTCCTTGGAATAGCCACTTGGATTTTTTAAAAATCCAAGTGGCTATTCTAAGGAAAATCCAATTTCAATGGAAAAGCCATTTTAAAAATCCAAGTGTAGTTTTTTCCTCCTACAGTTAACCACAATGCCATCTCCCCAACTGCTTTTGAATCCCTTCTCAGTTTCATAAGCAGTTTCCCGTGTGGCAGGTCTACAGCTTCCTTGGGCTCACTGAACTAGTTTCACTCATTTTCAGAGCCTGACTTATGAGCTGGGACTAAGGTTACTGCAATAAACCTATGAGAGCTCATTCCATTCCACACACACACACCCGCTTTCTTGGCATACCCTGCCAATACCAGCACATTTTTTGCAGAGTGACACTGCTACTATGCAAAGCCCTAAAAAGAAATATCCAGATGTCTATATTTAAAATAATCTAGAAAATTTCCCTCCCCTGTTATTAGAAAGGAGCCAAAATTTCAGTCCCAATGGCTGCCTTCCTTGACTGGTTGTTTTTAAAGCAAGCTAACCTTTCCATTTCCAGACCATGTTCCTGCCTTGCACTCTTGACCACACGGCAACTTTGTCAGTTGTAATATGTTCACAATGGGCAATTAATTTCTAATCCCAAAAGAAGCACTGTGTTTGAAACAAGTCTGAAGTGTGAGGCATAATTGTATAAAGGTGAGGCTTCATCAGCTCCATAAACCCATGACCAAAATGAATTAGCCTCCCTCAGACCCTCACTCTTTTTGATACACAGTGTTTTCCCACACAATGCAGCAAATTACCACCAGTTGTCCAGAATCCCAGGGAACATGGGCTTTGAAATGGAAACTGTCAGCTTAGTGACTTTGCCCTGCAGTCTTTTATTTGAAGAATTTACCTAAGACTGGGCACTGAGAGATCAAGTAATAGAGGTTTGTTCTTTGCAAATAAAATGTTTCACTGCTCAGTAATTCTTTGATGACTAGAATTCCAAGAGGTATCTAAGGAAAGCATCCTCTCTTTACCAGACTTATACAACAGAACCCCAGTTCTGTAAGCACCCTTATAAAGGAGATACAGGTAAATCATCTTATGATGACTGCAGGTATCTCCAGAAATCCCAAATACATGAATCTGCTACTATGGACTAGTAAATCACGGGACAGTCTTATAATGTCAGCCAGTTACTCAATGAAGAAACAAACACTAGGGCTGTTCTCATGACCCTAAACAGGATTAGAGGAGTGCCCAGCCAGGGTAGGAGAACTGTGCATGCTCCTGATCGGCAGTTGTGTGCTTGCGAAGGGAGGAGGAGAGGAGAGGAGAGCTGGTCTTGTGGTAGCAAGCATGACTTGTCCCCTTAGCTAAGCAGGGTCCACCCTGGTTGTATATGAACGGGAGACTAGAAGTGTGAGCACTGTAAGATATTCCCCTCAGGGGATGGAGACACTCTGGGAAGAGCAGAAGGTTTCAAGTTCCCTCCCTGGCATCTCCAAGATAGGGCTGAGAGAGATTCCTGCCTGCAATGTTGGAGAAGCCACTGCCAGTCTATGAAGACAATACTGAGCTAAATAGACCAATGGTCTGACGCAGTATATGGCAGCTTCCTATATTCCTATGAGAAGAGGAAAGCAATCATGTGGGAGCCCAGACCTGGATAGAATGGGTGCAGCTTCCGACTCCCAAACCCTCACTCTCCCCTCTGCCTTCCTCAGCCTTTGCAAACCCACATTCTGTCCTCAGCATTTTATCAAGGGTGGATGAAAAGTTCGTCCCACCCAGCTCCAGGATCCCACACAATCATGATCTTCTTATCCTACCCTGATCTTTGCAAACATACAATCATCAATCGAGAGTGCATATGTCTCTCCTACCCTGGCTGGGCACTCCTACCCTGTTAGGGTTGTGAGAACAGCCCTACTGAATGTGATAAAATGTCTGCATTTGAAAATTCTAAATCTTTGCAATTCAGTATGTGGCCTCCTGCAAAAGCATCCCTCCTCATCACAACTCTCCAAATTTTGCCCAACTTCCCACACAAGCCTGCTCATCACATATTCCAATCACTGGACGATCTTGTTTTGTGTTGCCTCTTCATCTGAGGTCAGTCAAGATTAGCAAAGTGTGTGTGCACACCCGGGAAGTGCGCGTGCCTGGCACATGCAGGTGCGGCAGATACTTCCGGTTACTTCTGGTAAAGGGCAACGGAGTAGCAGGGAGGTACGCTGCTGCCCCGATGGACTTGAAGAAAACGAAGCTCTGGCAGGGGAAAAGCGGAGGGAGGGGTAAGTGTACGCTCCCCCGCCCTTCAAGATACACCCCACCACCACCTTCAAACAGGCAGAACCACCCCGTCGTTCGAAGCGGTTTGGAGGATGCTCCCGTGCGCATCCCTAAAGCCTGTGTAGATCAGTCAGGTTCCACCTGTAAAAAGAGCAAAGAGGACTAAAAGGAGCCTAGAGTGTGAACTAAGAGGGTTGGGAGAGTACAGCCAGAAAGGACTGCTGTGCCAGCAACAGCTGGCTGTAACTATGATGTTTAAATAGGATTTAAGAAGGTCTCCATCTTCTTCCTGGTGCTCATCCCCCACAGCTGTGTGTACTACTGTCTCCAACTTCTGAGGAAGTTCCTTTGCCTCACCTGAAAACATCTGCAGGCTGCCAGCTGAACACTCTTCTGCCACATCTGGACCAAAGTTTGATTGTTCCTAGAGTAGAGGTGATGGTGGTTCCCCAGTGGGGAAGCCAAGGATCACCAGAATGTGGTCTTCAAATGTAGTCTCATTCTTATGTTTCATATGTTGTGAGGCATAAGGTGGAGAAGAGGAGGATCTGCAGCTCCAGATTGGGGTATCTGCTGACCACACAGACTTCTCCTCTGAAAATTCCATGCAACCCCAGTCAAGGGAATCCTTGACATGCCATTCCCCAAGACTAGCTCTGAGCCAATCACCTTTGGGTAGCAGTGGCAGAGTGACTACCTCACCCCAATTCCATCCACCAAAATAAGTCCCACCACAAACCTTGAGGGGGCATGGAAGGCAGTTTGCCTAAGATCCCCCAGAAAGCTGGAGCCAGCCCTACTTTGAAGGATTTTTTTTTTAACCAGAAGAAAATTAGGACTATAAACCTGCAAACAAAAATTAGCAAATCACTGCATCTTCAAAGATACCATCTGCCCTCTGAGGCCTATAAAGACTCAATAAATGTTTTCAAAGAAAGGAGCAGTTACAAAGATGTTTTAATTGCACAACATTATGAGGTATGCCACTCTGAAAATGATAGATAGATAGATAGATAGATAGATAGATAGATAGATAGATAGATAGATAGATAGATAGATAGATAGATAGAGTCACCCAAGTAGAGTTGCCAGGCCATAAGACTGCAGTAATAGCAGAAGCAAAAAATCACAGAATTTTCTGGGCATCATCTGGACTCTAAACATAGCAACCCTTTGATTCTTTTCCTTGTCTGCCCACTTCTGTCCTGCTAATAGTCCATAAACCTGCCTATTTCTAGGTTCCATATGCAACTTTGTCCTAATCACATTTTCCCCTTGACTGCCTCTCAGCCATCCTATGTGAGGATTTAATCCCAGCCAAACTGACAACTTTCTCTTCCCTCACAGAAAATTTTATTTATTTATTTATTTATTTATTCATTCATTCATTTGATTTGTACACTGCCCTTCCAAAATGGCTCAAAATGTATGCCATACATCTTTATTCCTAGAGTAGCTGGATATTTCAAGCCATCACACCAGTTCAGCCAATTACTGTCAGAGCCTTCACCTACCCTAACTCAATACATTTTGTATGGGCAGGGTTTCCTAGACTTCAGCTCTCTCTTTTGCTGGAGACTACACAGCACTGACTTTATGAAATGGTGAGCATATGCAACACTTTTGCATTTGTACTATGGTAGCTTGCTTAGCCTCCAATTGCAATGAGGAAAGGCGTTTTTCTGTGCCCCTGCATTTTCTTCCATTAAAGGACCACTGGCATCCATCAATGAGAGCATAACAATGACACAGATGATGAAGCATTGAGGGCAGGCATCCCATCATATGAAATCCATGCAGAAAAACAAAATCAAAGCTATAAGGCTGGGTCACAAAAGCCATTGTAGAGGAGAGCAGAGTTCAGGCGATAGCTCATTATTAATCAAATTATAGATCAATCCCAATAACCACATATTTCCTTGAGCTTACACTCAAGGGCCCTTTTGGAAGACATTCAGCCAGGAAGATCAATACCACTCTGGAGGTAAGTGGCATAAATTATGTCTCAACATATACACCACAGGAGTTTTACTGTGTGTTGTATACAGTAATTGCATTTTATAGATGGCTGTTGAAAGCTTCAGTCCTCATTGATTTTGATCATAAACTAAAAGGCGACAAGAAGAAAAGAACAGCACTTTTCTATGAAGAAGTCAGTCAGCTGAAGCTGCAAAAGAAAATGAAAAATTTTGGCATGGTGAATGTGATCAATTCATGTTCCTCCAAAAATGAATGCAGATATCGGAGTGCTTTCATTATGAGCTGGTAGCAAAAAAAGGAAGAAGAATCATGAAAGCCGCCATGGAAATCTCTGTTCATCTGAGAACCAGCAGTGGAGCTGAACAGCAGGATTTTAAGACTGGAGGAAGCCTTCCCAAATTACAGCATTTTTAGCACTTTTTCCTTCTTTCTTGTATTCTGTATGCCATCCGGATGGCTTATGAACTAAGGTACAAAGGGTGTTTGTGTTTTCATTATTATCCCTAATGTGCCCACATTCAAATGTAAATGGAGATTTGTGATATAATCTACAAGCGCCAATGTGTTGAACATTTGTAACTTTCAAAGGCACACTTTAAAAAGCATTCCTCTTTTGATTTCCTTGGTTTTCCTCATGCCCTTCACAGCCAGCAATTCAGGAGGGATGTTAATGCAGCATAACAACTCTTTACCCTTTTTCAAGGCCAATTTTGCAATATGGGCAAAATGATTGGAAATGGAGTCCTGAAAGGGTGGGGGGGGGAGCTTAAACCATCTGTCAGGGACTCAGTTTAAGATCCACACTGCTTCACAGCCAAAGATAGGGATAAATTATGCCTGGCTGGAAATGTCCAAGGCATGTGGGTTACCGTTCACGCTTATTAGGATGAATTACAATTTTTTTTAACTGTCCATTACCCTAGTAAGAGAATCTTTTCATATTATAACAAACAGCAAACCATGCAGGAAGGGAAGCAAGAGACAAACAATGGTAATAATGCTCTTTTTTTAAAAAAAAAAAGTCCTGTAGTGTTAAAAGTTTTGTGTGTGTGTGTGTGTGTGTGTGTGTGTGTGTGTGTGTGTGTGTGTGCAGGGTTTGTGTGTGCTCATTTATGTGCATGTTTTCACACCCATCTTCAGGCCAGGGTCCCTGTGTAACTTAGGGGAAAACGATAATGGATAATTCTTGGGCATTTTGCAAACAATCCACTCATAAATGCTTAATCATGAGCAGGCTGATATTTATTCATGGCATCTATTCATTTAAACATTAAAAAGCTAGAAGGTGGAGAACATGTGATGAAATTACATTGCTTTGGTTGTCGAGCACAGGAATGAGCTAAACGTTCCCACTCCTTCAACTTGTTGTAACCCTTCACTGCCATTACAAAATGACTGCTCATTTCTCCTTAGGAAACTGATTTCCCGCCTCCTCTTTTTCAAACTAGGCATTTTAAACTGCACAGTAAACACTGTTGATGACTAACCATGCCCTGGCCCCCAAACATTTTAGATTTCATCACAAGCACAACCAAGGACTTCAACAGGGAGAAAGGAACGATGCTACTGAAAACAGTTGTTAGGATCCAAAGAATCAAAACCTGTTGTTGGGTTTGGAAGGAGGTCAACAAGGAGGGAAACGAGTGTAAATCTGAAAAAAAAAAATCACCTCCTTCAAACACATGCCCACACTCTATTTTCCATCTCAGCATCATGCAACTGCATGTGTATAATGAAATGATGGTACCATAAAGGTCCCAATGGAACCTCAAACATGGAGTTGGAAGAAGGTAGCAACAAAGTGAAACGTGATCAGAGAAAGAAGAATATGGAACAGCAACAAAGTAAGGAATTTCAGGAGCCAACTGATCAGGAAGATGATAACATTGCCCAAGTGCCAAGCAGACAAAATGAAAAGGCATTGCTGAGTAAGAAAGAAATCAGAGGAGGGAACTGGGAAATGTCATTCTGTTTATTTTAAATTATGTATCACATCTTTCCTCCATCTAGTCTTACTCTTCACAGCAACCAAAAGCTGATGGACAAAAGCCATTTAAAAGCATTGATTGAACCATTATAGCTAAGAAACAAGAAGCTGAGACAGTAGTGTCCAGTGAGCGCTGTTCCAGAGGGGTGACGAGAATGGGGAAATACAACTTTAGACAGCAATGAACTTACCTGCCACCAGTACGAATATGCCCTAGCATTCTGCTGTAGTGTCTCTTGACCCAGCATCCCGTGGGCCTCCGCGGATGCATGGTGTTCCTGGAGCCACTCCAGCCACTACTGAGTTGAGACATGTATATGAACATACATTCTAGGTACTTTCCAAACAGTCAAAAATAAAATCCTTGCTTAGCACAAGATAGCACTAGGCCTGAAACAATGCCAAGGCTCATCCTCATCTAATGCAGTGTGACAGCCTTGTTGTAGGGTGGTGGTCATGAACAGTCTTTCCGCTGCTTTTTTAAAAAATGGAAGATGTGCCGTCCCTAACTCGAGCAGTCAAGGCACACAACAGAAAAATAGTTATGCCTCTACTGATAAATAAAGAAGCCTGCATTGGTCAATATACAGACTGATACTAAGACAACACACTAGCAAGCTGTGCTAAGTCCAGAGCTGGCATTTCATGCCAAGGTTGCACCCCTGAAAACACGTTTGCACTTGTGCAACAAAGTGATCATCCTGTGGTGGGCCTCAACTGTTTTGCAGGGAACTTTTGTGTAATAGCACAATGCCCACAATCCACATGACATAGCACAGCGAGCTATGCAATCTTCCTGTGCTAGCCCAACTTTGCTTGTTACGGAAGCACAGCCATGGTCAGGATGTCGGCCATTTTGTCTTCCCCCAAAAGGACTACTAGTAGCACTTAACATGCTACTAGTTTATTGGTTTATTGAAAAATATAAAGATCTGTGCTTATAATGCTGGAAGTGTGAGACAGAAAACAGAGATAGGAAGGTCGTTCACATGACCAGTAGCGATGGCGCGGCGGGAGGGAAGAGCTGGCGGCTCCTGCCTGCCTTCCCACATGCTGTGAAATTCATTACCAAGGCTCTGCTTCAGCACACAAGGCATGCTGCAGTGAGTGGCAGAGCAGGGAGCCAGAGGAGGAAGTCCTCCAGCATCCCTCAATGCACCGCGCCAGGAGCACAATGCATTGAGGGATTCTCCCTCAGATGGGCGCTCTTGCCACTCAGCTCTGTGTGTGCTCAGGCTACCTGCAGCCCACACACACACATGATCAGGTACCTGGGTAGGTGGTCATGCTTGTGCCTTTCTACCTGAGTAATTGCCGGGGGGTGGGGATTCCCAGGGTCCCCATGAGGGCAGCACTGAGATCAGCCCCAATCCCAGCTCTTTACATGAGCAGCCCTATTGGGCTGCACAAATCCAGATAGGGCTGCTCGTCTGAATAGCTTTAGTCTCTGCCCAAAGGGAAAGGTTGTAGCCATTATGGCTGCTGTTAATTGACACTGTATTATAGGTGCCCGTGATAATTTTCACAGTGACATAGTTCCCTATTCCCAAGGACCTTATAATCTAATAGAGACTGACTATAGGCTAGTTTAGAAGTGAACTCTGCAAATCAACAACTATAAAGCAATAGGTAGCAATACTTTTGCTGCCCATGCTGGTTGCAATGCCAGAAAAGTGTAACCCAACATTTAACATATGTGTGCTCTCAAGAAGTATTCATTGCAGGTACCTTCTCTCCCTGATCCCTTCTCTCCTCCTCTCCCACCTCCTTTAATATTGCTAAAGGAATCAGAGTGATTGATGAAGGCAAGAAGATGACGGATTCTTCCTAGGCCTTGAAAAATGCTAGGGGCATCCAGCATTCTTTGTGCAGGAGGTATATTTGTGCAGAATGAAGGCAGCATTTAAGCAGAGCCTGCATACATATATACAGGCCAATGGAAATCCCTCCCAGCACTTACACACAGCCAAGGGTACAGATTCCTTTTAATAAAAAGGCACCTCCCAAACACAGACATCATCCAAACCTCTTATCTTCTCCTCTCTCTACCATGCAACACCATTTCCCCATCCACCCATCCCAAGTGTTCTTTTTTGTCCTTTCACTAAGTAATGAGAGTGATGTGTAATCCATTAATACAGCAAGAGGCAACAAACAAAGAAGCAGCTGGCACATTAGGTGCTGTTCAAGTGCCAGCACTGAGGTATGCACCAAATGAGATTATGCTTTGTTTATTTGGCTGGTTAAATTCAATGCAAAATGGAAGGTGCACAGGAATAAAACTATTGCTCAGGGGAGCTCTCTTTTGATCCCATTGGATGAGCTGCAAAACCTAACCCATCTCTTTTTCTTTTTTTCATTTGCATCAGATCACATGTTTGGGACTTAGCCCTAACTTTTGGATGTGAAATATGCAGATGCAGTTACCTAACTGTCCTTAGTAGTGGTCTATCCATCCCTCGGTAATGGATAGCTACAGGCCTGTCTCCAATCTCCCTTGGTTGGGCAAGGTGATTGAGAGAGTGGTGGCTAATCAGCTCCAAGTGATTTTGGATGAAGCTGATTATCTAGACCCATTTCAAACTGGCTTTAGAGTTGGCTATGGGGTTGAGACAGCCTTGGTCAGCCTGATAGATGACCTCTTTCGTGGAACTGACAGAGGGAGTGTGCTGTTTCTTTTGGATCACTCAGTAGCTCTCGATACCATTGACCACAATATCCTTCTAGATTGCCTAGGGGAGTTGGGGATAGGAGGCACTGCCTTGCAGTGGTTCTGCTCCTATCTCTTGGGTAGATTCCAGATGGTGGTGCTCGGTGACAGTTGCTCTTCTAAACAGGAGCTATTATATGGGGTCCCTCAGGGCTCCATTCTGCCATCAAAGCTTTTTAATATCTAAATGAAACCACTGGGTGAGGTCATCAGGGGATTTAGTGCAGGGTGTTATCAGTATACTGATGACACACAAATCTATTTCTTCTCAGGTAATGGCACCTGTTCCCTAAATGCCTGCCTATAGGCAGTAATGGGCTGGATGAAGGATAATAAATTGAAGCTGAATCCAAGTAAAACGGAGGTGCTCATTGTGGGGGACATGAATTTGAGGGATAGGATAGATCTTCCTGTTCTGGATAGAGTTATACTCGCCCAGAAGGAACAAGTACGCAGTTTGGGGGTGCTCATAGATCCAGGCCTCACCCTGGTATCTCAGGTTGAGTCTATGGCTAGGAGCGTCTTTTATCAGCTTCAGCTGATTCGTCAGCTGCGTCCATTCCTTGAAGAGAATGATCTCTAAAGAGTCTGGTGGTCTCAGGACTGGGCTTTCTCTGTAGCTGCTCCTAGCTTGTGGAATGCACACCTCACAGAAATTCATGGTTTAAATACATTATCAGCTTTTAAGAGAGCCCTTAAGACTTGCTGGGTTTGGCCTTCCAGGGTTTTAAAACTTTTTTGTTTAGATGTTATGGTTTTATGTTTGATTTTTGAATGGTTATATATATTTTTTTAGTTTGTAAACCTCCCAGAGACATTGGATAGGGCTGTGTAGAAATGTTAATAATAATTATATATATATATATATATATATATATATATGACAGAAGAATATATAAAGGACAGTGAAGAAGATGCACTTAAAATGGTCAGTAATGAGAAACTATTTAACACCAATGGAACAAAGCAGGCCTAAAAGAAAGAACAAGTAAAGAGCCGAGCAGAAAAATGTAAAAAATAAGCCACTGCATGGCCAATATTTGCACAAATATAACTGGAAAATCAAACATCACTAACACTTGGCAATGGCTTAAGAATGGCAACTTGAAGAAAGAAACAGAGGGTTTAATATTGGCACAAGAACAGGCACTAAGAACAAATGCAATAAGAGCAAAAGTGGAAAAATCAACAAGTAGAAAAATCAGCAACAAACAGCAAGTGCCGCCCTTGTAAAGAAGCAGATGAAACAGTGGACCACCTAATCAGCTGTTGTAAAAAGATTGCACAGACTGACTACAAACAAAGGCATGACAAGGTAGCAGGGATGATATACTGGAACATCTGCAAAAAATACAAGCTACCTGTAGCCATAAATTGGTGGGACCATTTGAAATTGAAAACGTTGTACAAAATGAAGATGCAAAAATATTATGGAACTTCCGACTACAAACAAACATCTGCCACATGATACACCAGATATAACTGTAGTCGAGAAGAAAGCAAAACAAGTTAAAATAATCGACATAGCAATACCAGGGGATAGCAGAATAGAAGAAAAAGAAATAGAAAAAAATCACAAAATACAAAGATCTACAAATTGAAATTGAAAGGCTGTGGCAGAAAAAGACCCAAATAATCCCAGTAGTAATTGGCGCCCTAGGTGCAATTCCAAAAGACCTTGAAGAGCACCTCAACACCATAGGGACCACAGAAATCACCATCAGCCAATTACAAAAAGCAACTTTACTGGGAACAGCCTATATTCTGCGACGATATCTATAATAATAACAGCAACAACATTGATAATAAAATTCTGGCATCCCAGGTCCTTGGGAAGGACTCGATGTCTAGATAAAACAAACCAGTCAATAACACCTGTCTGATTGTGTAAACAACAACAACAACAACAATAATAACAACAACAATATATTATTGCAGAAGGATGTCGTGCTAGTGCAAAGTTCTCTCACTAGCTACCTGTGATAAGTCTGGCGCTTGCATGCTGGACAGTGCATGCTTGCACAGCAGTTGCACAACCTGCAGCAGGCCTCATTTACTTTAAGGGGAATTTTTGTACCAAGAGCACTATAACGCAGTTCCACAAGTCTCGGTTTTTAGTGCAATTATGCAATCTTGCACTAGCATACTTGTTACACAAGCACTTTGTTAGTCAGCCATTATCTTCAGACTAGGAATGAATGGTATTTCCAGTGGCCGCCAGGAACGTTTCTTTACTTGCAAAATGTTATGTATAAAGTTACATATAAGAAGGCAAAATGCATCCTGTAGAGAATTTACGGATGACATTAGCAGGAAACTACCAAATAGTTTAAACCCAAGCAGCATGGCAGCAGCATTAAAAAAAATCCATGAGATTCAGCCACTCCCTCTGTTGCAGGAGACAAACCTTGTTTATCCTGCACTATGATTTGTGCTGCGCCAGTGGAAAGAAAAATAGCTTTTTGAACAGACTCAACTGGTTGACAAGCCAACCATCAACAGTTCTGCTCTAGGTCTAAAACCTCTTCCCAGTCCCAACAGGCTCTCTTAAAATACCATTTGCTCAGAGTCATTCAAGCTACAGACAATAAAAATATCGGCTTTGATGAGCAGTGACCTAACCAGCGCCAAACTTCACTTCTAGCAAATACAAAGTGAAAAGCTGACCACAACAGCAATAACCCAGTAGAGCTGTCTGGAGATTAATTGTCAGTTGATGAAAAGGGGGCTCCTTTTGATTTAAAGTCATTAATTCAGATTGCAATATTTAAATGGTGAATCCGCTCCTAGTTAATGTTGCAAAGTTCAAAACAAATCCTGCATCTAATGTAAATGAGCTCATTATCTCACCTCTGATCTTTATGTGCTTAATTTGCTGATGACCTGTTTTATATCTCCCCCATCCCCCTTTCCCACTTTAAAGTAAGAAATTGTGTCAGGTGGAAGATAAGTATTTTCATTGCTGTTTTATGTCTCCTACCTGAGAACTGATTCATTACCCAGATTAAATGAATGATACAGATATGAAGTTTAAGCTCCTACAAGATGGATATTTGCATGTTTGGGGGATGGGTAGCAATCTAGATCAAGGGTTCCCAACCAGATGTTGCTACTCCAGTTGTTGCTGAGCTACAACTCCCAACATTCCCAACTACAATTTATTGATCTAGATGAAATTCTCACACATGGACATCCACAGAACTCTTTCTAGGGTGGAGGGCAAAGACTACAAGGAAGGAGGTATGGGCCCAGGCGCATAGCTAGCGGAGAGTGGGCTTGTGTCCCCCCTCTCCCTGGTGGCCCCTTGTGCATGCCAGCCATGCCTCCTGCATGTGATGTCTCACACGGGGCATGGCATGGCCAGCATACGGAAGGGCCAGTGAGTCCTCCTGAGTCCATTTCCCAGCTGATAATGAAGCAGGCTGAGTGTTTTTTTCCATTCTCTCCCACCCAGCCCGCTTCATTGTCGGATGGGAAATGAACTCAGGAGGACTCACTGGCCCTCCCAGTTTCTGGCCACACCCCTGCATGTGATGTCACATGCAGGGGGTGTGGCCAGCACCCAGAAGGACCAGAGTGGCTGGTCCTCCTTTCCCAGCCAGCTTTGTTGTCTGCTAGGTATTTTCTTCATTCTCTCCCTCACTCATAGTGAACAACAAAGCCAGCTGGGAATGAGGGCAGATGGAGCTCAGAGGGGCAAGCCATGGAGGTTCTCAGGAGCTGGGGAGCTTGGATCCTTTGAACCAGTCTGCCCAATTATAGCTCTGCCCTTGCTTGGGCCATGTGTCCTGCACCACACACCCTGTGCCACGCTCTAGTTGCCTTTTGCTTCCTCCCCTCGCTGGAGCTCCAGCCAGTGCCACCACTTCCTGGGGCTGAGGTAAAGTGAGCGGTGCATCCTCCCCTCCCTCTCTCCTCTCTGGAGCACCCAGCACACCACGATGCCAACGCCACTGCCACCACTTCCTGAGGCTGAGGCAGAGCAAGCGGTACATCCGCCCTCCCTCCCGGCTCACTGAATGGAGTGCCAGGCACACCAGGATGGCAATACTGCCGTCTGCCGACTTTGTTGTCTTTGAGGAGTTGGGGGAAAGAGTGCTGGGATAGGCCAATGCCAGATTTAGGCACAAGTTAAGTAAGCTACAGCTTAGGGCCTCACATTATGAGGGGCCTCTGAATACCCCCAAATGGCTTAATTCCAAGTTCTGCATAATTAGTTGAAAAATAAAAGAGGGAGGAGAGGAACAAAATACTCTAAAACAGACATCATGGTTCCAATAAGACAAAAATATATGTATATTGAGTTTATAAATCTGAGCAGCAATAGCTGTAAATTATATTGCAATTTTATTAGATCAGGGACCAACACTGCCATCATGTTTATGGGCAACATTTGCCTCTTCAGATGAATGCTGCTGAAACTGTGAGCAGCAGGGCAAGGTAGGGTGGGTGATGCACCGGAATAGGACTTCTGGACCATTTTGTGATGTTATGGGGCCTTTTAATCTTAGTATAGCTTGGGGCCTTAGCACATCATAATCCGTTCCTGGGACTGGCACAAGTTCAAATGGGGGGGGGGGGCAAATGCCTTTCCGCTCCACTCCAACCCCCATGTCCCCCACGCTCTGTGTCTTGTGAAAGTAAAATAACCTTTTGGTCTCATCTCTTTCCATATTTTTGGCTAATAACAGTCTATTTTAGTCACCGCAAAGCTACTTAGGCTAGAAGTTCAGAAATCTCCATCAATGTCAGTGGACCACCCTACCATATCTCATTAAGCTTTGGTCACAGTCGCCGTGTTCATTTCATCATTGTATGGTGCATTTCTGCTCAGAGCACTCATGTGCAGTTTCTGTCAGTAATTGAAGGGCATAGCAGATAAAAGAAGCTGACCATGGAGCATCAAAACACACTGAAGCGACAACCACGCTGGTAGCATCATAATGTGCAGATTCGAGCTGCGGGGGTGTGTGTGTGTGTGCGCGCGCAGAATTCCAGTGCATTGCCAGAAAAATATGGCCTTAATTTCCCAGGACTGATTGAAAAACGCTTGTTCTCTAAAGCGTACACATCCTAGTGAATCGTTTGTCTCATTGCAATACATGGGCTTCAAGTTCACATAATGGGCGGGTGAGTGAGATTAAATAAAGATCTACAATAGTTGTTGAGAAGCTGTAGTTTGCAGCAATTGTTCGCTTCTGCTTTCTGCAGTCCAAAGTACATATAAGTCACTATGGCCTGCAATTTAATCTACTCAGATTCATTGCCTGGCTCCTTGAGATCAAGGCGCACAAAGATTCCCTGGTTCCAGCAGACTCGATAATGCAGGCTTTTCATATAGGCTTTTCATTTGGGAATAACTATGTCTCCTGGCAGCTGAATCCACAAAATGTGATTTGCATGCAAAAGCAGCCTTCTCTATGTGGAACCTCTTCTCTGTCATGATCTATGGGGACCAAAGGACATCATGGTACACCAAATGGGGCTATAATTACCCTCCTTCAAAGATCATCTGGGGCTGTGCACATGATAGGGCCTTTCACTCATCTGGGGGTGGCTTAAAGTAAGGAACAGCTCCTACTCTGATTCCTCACAGATGAACAGACCCTCCATTTGGATCTGCAAACTCGCCACTCTGATTATTACTGTAGTCACCGTCTCCATTATGGAAAAGGGGAGTTAGGTCCTCCCAGGATTGAGGTGGTATCCCAGAATGCATTGCACTCACAGAAGAGAGGCAGTGGTGCACCAGCAGTTCTCCTCTGCTTGACCTCTCTAGCTGCAGCACTCTATGACAAACATGGTGGCTGGCTGCCAGAAGCTGCAGAGGAAGGGAAGTGCCACCAACACACATGCAAACACCAAAGTAGGATGGCTTTCTTGTCATCCTAAAGGTAAAGTGCAGTCGAGTCGGTGCCGACTCCTGGTGACCACAGAGCCCTATGGTTTTTTCTTTGGTAGAATACAGGAGGGGTTTAACATTGCCATATCCTGCACAGTATGAGATGATGCCTTTCAGCATCTCCCAGTACCGTTGCTGCCCGATATAGAAACCAGCGGGAATACAAACTGGCAACCTCATACTTGCTAGGCAAGTCATTTCTCCACTGTGCCATTAGGTAAAAACTCAGGTATAGGATCTGAGCTACTCACATTTGAGTGAACCGAGTTGGAGGGCTTCCCATGGGTTCTCACATACAGTACTAGCTGAGTTTTCTGCCTCCAATTCTTGGTCATGTGAATGGGCTCAATATCTAATCACCTGTTTGTGGAGCGGGTCTCTAACAGGAACTATCATTGCTGACAGAGTATCAATATGGGAGATGGAATGCTCTATAGAATGGAAGTGCATCAGTTTGGGAAACAGAAATGCCAGTATGGGCAAGAATACACATGGCCCATTGTACACTCTGAATACGAGTTGCTTAGGAGCACAGACAGAAGATGGGTTTTGACTTCATCTCCAGCTGGGAGGGCTTCCTCAAAGCATCAGGTTGGCTACTGTGGGAAACAGGAGACTGCACTAGATAGCCCTTGGGTCTACTCCAGCAAAGCTCAAGGATAGGCCTTTCTACCTTGAGCCTAATCCAAAGGACAACTTCTTCATGTTCTTTGGTGAACTCACGATTCCACAGACAGAGTATCTGTACAAGTGCTGTGATATACGGTTTTTAGATTCATAGGGCTAGAATATACCAGGAACTTGAGTCGAAAGAATCAGCCTAAGACTGAATTTTGCATGCAGAGTAACCCATGCAATAATCCTCATACCACCAATGTGCCCAACAAAGGGGGTAATTCCACAAATTTAAAGCAATGGAGACTGGCACACTCCAGGAGAGGCAGAAAGATAGAGGGTGCCCTACAGAAAGATCTTTTACCAAATCTAAACGATGACCAACAACAACTTGAGATGAAGCCCACCTCTTAGGGCCAAATGTCTGTGGTATCTTTGTGTTCATCCCAGAATGGAGAGAGACCTGTCACAGAGCAACATATACTTATTACCCTACATAAAGTCTGTTGTAAGAGCTGCTGCCTTTTCAGTCATGATAGGGTGACTTCAGCAGAGATGTGCCAGACATGAATAATGTGATGCAGACATGTCACTGACCTATGGGAGTGACTCAGCCACCTGGTTAACAGACCTGCAGCAGCTTCGTATGTTCAGCTACATAGACAACCAAGCTACAAACACATTATACGGATGCAGATGCAGCCCTTCCATGACAAGCAGTGGTGCAGTCGCAAATGCAGAAGTGCAGGTGCTCTCCATGACAGCCCCTCTAGCCACACCCACTCCAATTGCCACACCTCCAATGACCACGCCCACTCCAATTGCCACACCCCAAATGACCACACAGATGCAATAATATGAGGGGTTCTGTTAGAAGTAGTCAAGGGCAATTTCCTAACCCTACAGAGCTTGAAGCTCATTTGGTTCTTCACCCAGAAAAGTAGTCTGTATTGACAACCACAAAGGGTGTAAGATACTCGTTGTAACAGAAGACAGAAAGAAAGGTAATAAAAATCAGTTGTAGTCCAATATTCAATTATGTAGTGAGCTGTTGGAATAGCAAGAGCAGCATATTATTTCCATTTGGCAAGCAAAGGGCTTTGTGTCCCTGCTGAGAACCTGGAGGGGACCAGGGGGCGGGGGGGAGTACCAGGATGAGAGGAGAGCTGGTCTTGTGGTAGGTAGCAAGCATGACTTGTCCCCTTAGCTAAGCAGGGTCTGCCCTGTTTGCATATTAATGGGAGACTAGAAGTGTGAGCTGTGTAAGATATTCCCCTCAGGGGATCGAGCTGCTCTGGGAAGACCAGAAGGTTTCAAGTTTCCTCCCTGGCTTCTCCAAGATAGGGCTGAGAGCGACTCCTGCCTGCAACCTTGGAGAAGCTGCTGCCAGTCTGTGAAGACAATACTGAGCTAGATAGACCAATGGTTTGGCTCAGTATATGGCAGCTTCCTATGTTCCTATGATGGTGCCCTACAGCCTGACACCACTGGAGGTGAGGTGGTCACCTCAGGCAGCAGATTGTTCGGGCACCAGCAAGGTAGCAAAATGCCCTTCTGCCCTCCCCAAAAAACAAGAAGAAGAAAAGAGGGAGAGGGGTGTGCACAATATTGCACCACCACTAGTGGAAAACCTTCTCCAGAACACATACAGGGTTCCCCAATGCATTGTACAAGGAGTTCGACAGTGTGTTGCATCATCTGTTGTGCAACATGAACTGAACATGTCAACATCTTCTTCTAGCGCAAGAACTAGTCTGGAACAGGCATTACTTTATTAGCACAGCATTGCACTACATTTACATGAGTGCAACGGCATTGCACTAACAAACCACTAGTCTGGATGTAGCCCACAATCTACCTGTCCACCATGTTTCTCATACTGTAATGCAGCCCTGATACATGCATGGATCTGCAGAGCCAGACGGTTTCTATTCGTTCTTGTACAAGACTTCACAGAGCAGCACCAAGGCATTTCTCTATCCACTCACTGATCTTTGGATCCAAGCCAATTTATCTTAGTATATGTAACTCAAGATTTTTGAACAGATTTAGCTGACAGATGTGGTTAGTGAATTCAGACATTTGCAAGGATGTAGTAAATATATAATGGTATATATTTCAACATAAGTTGAAAGATCCCAGCACAGTTTTCATGTGCATGGGGAAAGGACCATAACTCATTGGAAGAGCATCTGCTTTGCATGTAGAGGTGTAGGGTTCAATCCCTGGCATTTCCAGGTAAGGTTATGCAGGGTGTGTAGAGAGTGGCTAGTGAGTTCTTCTCCTCTCTCACAATAGTAGAACCAGGGCTCATTCCATGAAACTGACTGCCAGGAAAAAGGAACCAAAGTACTTTTTCACACGGTGCATAATTAATCTATTGAATTCTCTGATGTAGTGATAGCCATCATCTTCAAGGGATTTAAACGAGGCTTAGACAAATTCATGGAGGACAAGTCTATCATTGGCTGCTAATCTTGGTGACTATAGGTTACCTCCAAGCTCAGAGGTAGGATGCCTACAAATACTAATGCACAAGGTCAACAGCAGGAAAGGGGGCACTAGATCAATCAAAGCTCTTCTTAGGGTTGTGAGACCCATCTTAACCCCCGGAGAGCCCAGAGATCAGGTTAGACAGTACTGAGCTAGAGAGACCATTATTCCGACTAGGTATAATGACGCTTCCTATGTAATCCATTGGAAAATATGCTCTCTCTCTTTCCCAAAAGGTAACACACTTCTTAGCTTTTACAGTGAGGTCCAGTCTGGAATTTTATTGATTGGTTGGTTAGTTGGCTGGTTGTTAAATTTATATACCGCCTTTCATTAAAACAATCCCAGGGCAGTTTACAACAGAATTTTAAAACAAGATTGTAAAAATGACACAATTAAAATATTAAGCTAAAAATATAAAACAGATCTGATTAAAAAATTTAAAACACAAGCATAAAAACAATACAAAATACAGAGTACAAAGAGCAGCAGCAGAGACAATCATATAAAAGCCTGGGTAAAAAGCCAGGATTTAACATGCTTTCTAAAAGCTGTGATGGAGACTGAGGAGCGAATAAGCACCAGGAGAGCATTCCAGAGTCTGGGGGCAGCAACAGAGAAGGCCCTGTCCCGCGTGCACGACAACCGAGCCTCTCTCATTGTCGGCACCCGGAGCAGAGCCCCCTCAGATGACCTTGTCTGGTAAGCATGCTGAACGATTCATTCAACTGGAGCTGAAATCTAACCAAGTGTTCCCCCAAAGCAGTCTTAGCCTCTAATCCTGCATCATGAATACATTTAGAAGAAGATTTCACGAAACAGGACTGACTTCCAAATAAATGTATTGGAAGCTAGGGTCAGGGATCAACAAGGCATACAGGGATCTCTATATCAAACAAGCAGCAAGATCCCCATTATAATGAAGACTGTATAACAAACATTGTTGATATAGGTGCTTTTTATATTGACATACATCATATTTGAAATAATTCTTCATGAAAATACACTTATGAAGATAATACAATCCATAGTATAAAAGTCAATGCAATCTATACCATACAAAACCACCCACTATATCATACAAAGCCACAAGGGTGACTTCTGTTTCATTGTTGAACTTTTTCAAGTGGACAACAGTCTTAGAGAAAATAGAAAGCTTCAGTGAAACTTGATAACACTGGTGGTATTAATCCATATGCTCCACTGATGTGAGAATCACCTCTATTGCTTCAAGAGGATATACTAAGGCAACCAGCTTACAACAGTCTTAGAAGAAATTCCAAAAACTTGATAAAAACTTGATAAAAAAAATATTGGTCCATATGTTCTAGACCCCACTCTTCCAAGAAATAATAAAACTCAATTATATTCTAGTTGATAAGCATATGCATGTAAGTGCATGACATCGCAAAGAATTCACAGTATACCTTGCTTCAAAGAACATTATAGAAGTGTGAAGCAAAAAAACTTGTATAAAAAGTCACAATACATAGAACCAACTATGACCAAGATAGAGCAAAGCAGCCTACTTACTGCAACATCTTAACAAAACAAAACATTATGCAAACAACTTCTACAAACCTTTAATAAGTACTTAATATGAAAAAAAACCGCAAAAACTCAATACAAAAGACAAGTTATGTCAAATAACATATTGTAAAATAAGACAATATTCAGCCAAAAGCTTATATAAAACTCACAATATGTAGAATCACCTCTATTTCTGGCCTCAGTTGCCAGAACCCTTGCAGGGAGAAAGAGGCTGTAACATCTGCTTTCCAGAGACAGCTGTTCCCCAGTGGTGAGAGCATGTGTGGTTGCTGTCTGCTGTTGTCAGCTTGCCAGCCTGTGTGCCCCCTAACATGTGGGGCTGTGGCTGCTGCCCTGTGGGTGTCTGTGTGGGATTGGGGCCAGAGGGAGGGAGTCAGCAGTTCTTGAGGACCAGCTGCCCAGATTAGCCATCTTTCTGGGCTTATAAAAGGGCTGCTGCCCTGTGGCGGCGAACCCGCCACCAAAGGCGCGACACCAAAGGGGGTCGCCTCTTTGGGGGAGCCACCTCGAGGGGGGCAACGAGGGCGAGGGCCAGGTAGTATCTTTTGGCTTCTGGGTCTTTTTTGGGTCCTGGTTTTTTTCAGATGTGTCTTGGTTCGTCTGGGGATGAGGAGACAGGGGAGGTGTCCACTGACTGTGGGGTGGCTATTCCGCTGGTGGTGAGGAATAGAAGAGGTAAAGTTGGCAGGTCAGTGCATCATTATAGGGAAAAGGAAGTCCAAAATCATCCTCTCTATGGTTACACACAAAAAATGTGCCTTCCACGGGGCCTCTAAATTACCAGTCCTAATTTTACTGTTATGCTCAATTATTCAAGTTTTTCATGGTCTACTAGTTTGATCCACATACTGTATAGAAATGAACAGGGGCAAATAATAATATATATGATATGACGTGAGATATAAGACAATTCATAAAGGATCTTAATGTTATTGAATAACTGTTGTTGAGATTGACAAATTGCTTGATCTGCAAAGAATGAAAACAGCAAGAGCAAGAGCAACCTGTGAATCTGGTGGTATTTGAAATAATCATAGTGTGATTAATTTCTGAGTGAGTATGGGTTACCCATACCTGGTGGTGTTTCACAATCGGCAAGATCTTGTAAAATATTCCAATATCTCTTTATAACTATTTTAATGGAACTTGCTAAGGGAATGAATTACATGGACCAAAACAATTTAGATTGAATAACAGGTGGTTTGTCTCCAAACAATGTATGTCTGGCTATTGAGATCATCAGGAGAGCAGTTGCCACTGACTCATCTGGTGGCCACTCGGGGACAGGCATTCTCTGTTGCTGCCCTGAAGCTTTGGAATGCGCTTCCTGCTGAAATAAGAGCCTCCCCATCTCTGACAACATTTTAAAAGTCTTTAAATACGCATCTGTTCACCGAGGTTTTTAATTAAATATAGTTTTAATAGTGTTAACATTGTTTTAAAGTATTTTTAAATTTTTAAATTGTTTAAATGTGTTAATTTTTCTGTTATCATTTATTTTGTTTTAACTGATGTTTTAACTTTTCTGTCATTTATTCTGTTTTAATTAATGTTTTAACTTTTCTGTTGTAAACTGCCCAGAGACGTCAGTTTCGGTAGTATGAAAATATGTTTAATTCGATATAGATATAGATATAGATATAGATATAGATATAGATATAGATATAGATATAGATATAGATTCCATCTGTACATTTTGCAACACACTCAATAATATGTGGAGGGAACCCCCTATTTTCTTAACCCCTGGGAATATACGTCCCTTTGTTGATGAAAAATATGACCATTCATACAGTTTCCTTTTAATCTTAAAAATTATCCAAAAGGAATATTATCATTGATGTGTCTAGGGTGAAAATTCTTTTAATGAAAGATAGAGTTGTGTCTGTAGTTTTACGAAATCCTTTAACCAAAATGTTATCAGCCTCCCCGTACACTGCGACATCTAAGAATGAAATAGAATGGTCATTAATGTGTCCAGTAAAAAGTATATGTGGGTCAATGGAATTGATCCAATCGAAAAGTGAAAATATAGAACAATCAGACTGTGCAATGATGAAAAGGTCATCAATATATCTACCATAATACTAGAAGAACTTTTTGTAAAGGTTATTAGCATCATTTGAAATAATGTTCGTTTCTAAATAGGGCAATCTAACCAATTGGTTCCCCAAAGCAGTCTTAGCCTCTAATCCTGCATCATTTACTTGGAAGAAGGTTTCATGGAAATCAACATATAAATGTATATCTTCCAAATAAGTGTATTGGAAGGGGGGGGTGCCAGTTTTTCATATTCATGAGTACGTAATTAAAATGAGAAAAAAGAAACGAACAGAAAAGAACAAAAATTCAAGCCATGTAGCAACAATTTATGAGAATACATTTACTTTTTAATTGGATCTCGACTGTCAGTTGGAGCTGTGGCTATGTGATCCAAAATAGTCACAGCATGCCTGTGTGAAGTGCTTAATGAGATGTCCACTTACTATTGACTTCTTTAATGCTATGATGGAGGGTTGTGTCAGCTAAAATGTAAAAAATCTGGATTGATCAGGCATTTCCACTGCAGGCTAAGCTCAGAAACCATGTTGATGCAGCCTTCAAACACAAAGAAGGTTTCTGTCAGCAATCTAAACATTAACCCTTTTCTTTAAAACAAAAAAACAAAAAAAACCCATGCTGTTAAAACTCTGAAGTAATCCATTAAGTTACAGATTAAATGAATGTAGAAAAGCAAATTTGAATTCCAAAGCAAAACTAATGACACCACTAGTGCCCTAGACACATGCCAGGATGCTGTCACTGGTCTATGTCCTGCATACAGCCATGGCAACTGGTGGCCATGATCCCAGTCCTTGTGGCCACAGTCCCCACTCCTCTTCCTCCATCAGCTTGCCATGTAGGTTTACTTCTGTATTACTGCAGAAAGACAGATGTTTTAAAAAGGCCATAATTACTGTTCCAATTATCCTTATGTACTAGGGACAGTCCCTGTTTCCTTGTACCTATCCTTCTACAGATTCCTTAGTAAATCACCATCCCTGATTTGATCCTATTTTTGCCTTCTGTGGATGCCTTATTCAGACTTTATGAGTTTGGACTGGTCATGCTTCAAAATTCAGCTCCCACCAGCCCAGGGTCTCTCAGTGTTCAATATCTGAGTAGGTTCATAGATGCATCTTGTTTTAGAGCACATGCTGGTAAATGCATGCTCAGGAACACTAGGCTACCTGCACTACACAACCTGTCGTTTCAACGATCCATTTGTTACAAAGAAGAAGAACGAACTTGAGACTCCAGGGCAAAACCATAGATGGGTACAATCTAAAATAATCACCACTGAGCTTGTCTTTCCACTTAGCTCCCTCCTGCGTCCTTGAGATGATGAAGCAGCAACTCTGGCTGCTTGAAAGCAGAGGGTATTGCGCCTGAATCCAAGGGCTGTAAAACTGCTTGAACTTAGCAGTGCAGGCATGAAGCATCCTGCCATAAAACACCCCTGCTGAAAATGCAGGAAGACATAACAAAGCACGGAGTGGAATCTGAGCATTTTTGTTCAGCACTAATTACAGCTTAAAGCAAAGCCCCTTCACTGCAAGGCCTGGGAGCCAGTGGTGGCACCTATCGATCCTAAGTGCAGCTCCTTGACTAATGGTTTGTTAGGCTTGTGGGAAACTTGGCTGAAGCTACCTGCATACTCCATGCAGCCTCTGTGGCACTGTGCAGAGGCAACAGTTCCCACTGTTCAGTGCTGCACATTGCCCAGCACCAGTGGGACTCCTTTAAGGGAAATGGAGCCTTCTCAAGCCCTGGCGCCATCTTGGAAGGCAAGCACAGAATGTTAGGAATGTTGTCCATCTCAGGGCTTTCTCCATCGACCTCTGTGGAGAAAGCACTGAGAAGGACTATGCTTCCCTAGCACTCCACAAACACCTTCCAAGATGGCACTGAAGCTCAATAAGGCTCTGTTTCCCTTAAAGGGCCCCCAGACACTGGGGAAAGCACAACACTGCATGGAGGTCAGCATGGTGGGAAATGGCTCTCACACGGATGGCTTGCTACCAAAGTGGCCCCCCACTTGTAAAACAGTGAAGCTCACAGACCAGGTCCAGATTGACTAAGCATCACTGGCATCAATGAGGCAAGTTAGTCATGATTCACTTAAGTCCCATTAATTTCTATGGGATTTGGTCACAACTAACTTAGTCTGGATGTTGCCCTGTGTTCCTAAGTGTGCATTAGGATTGGTAGTACATAATCCTCTGTGCAAGCATAATATTTCAATATTATAAAATATTCACCATGTCTAATTTCACTGTACATATGGAGAACTTCACAATGCTGACACAAATGCAGGAAATTATACACATTCATGAAGGTCAAGTCTATTAAAGGCCTTCTGTGAAGTTGATGCACATTTCACTCTACAAAGTGTAGATTTTTTTTTGTCCCCAGATTCATGCAACTGGTGTCATTCAAAGCAGTAGGATATTGTTATGACTATTACTGCAAAATGTGTATATAGCACCATGAACATGGTGAGCAGAATTGCATGTTATGCCACAATAACAGAGCGTTTCCCTTCATCTTTGCAGAACAAACAGTCATTTTAAATCCTAAACGCAAGGTCAGAAGCTTGACTTTCAAGATTCTTCAGCAACTCTTCAACAAAGACATGAATCACAAGCCACTTAAGGTAACGAACTTGTAAACTTGGCTCAGTCCTATTGAAGTAATCAATGAACTAAGCAAGATTGACAAGTGCTCCAGTTCAAGTATTTTCTGGATTGTTCACATCTGAAACATGACAGAAAAAAGAAACTAAAGAGGAGAAAGGGGACATGTCACCTTTATAAAAAGGAAGAGAACCAGAAGAACAGAGTTTCTCTAGAAATATAATGGCACTTTTTGCTTAGATTTACATGAGCATGACTTTTTCAGTATATTGAGGGCAAAAGGACATAGTCATGTGTACCAATGGCACATTTGCATAGCTGCATCAATATTATAGACCAATGGACAACTACATATCCTCACAATCGTTTTATCAATAATATATGTGCAGCAAAAAGTCATTACTATACAGAATTCAGGTCAAACATTGTGACTGCAGCAATTCTCCATTCTGAGATTCCAAATGACACTCCAAAATCTGCCATCTACCACTCATTCCCACAGGACCATGACATCATTACTAAAATAACTTTCATCCCACTTTCCTTTACCAATATGGGACATTCAAAGTGGCTCCCAATAGTAATAATAACAGTACATAATAAAAGCACCAGCAACAAAATATGAAAATACTATGCAACAAAAGACCTACCCAGAACCATGCAAACATTTCAGGGGTCCAAAAACACAGTTTGTTGTCATATTAGCATTACTAAATAATTATTAACTAAGGATTCTTGCAAAAAATCTTGTGATATCTGAACACTGCTATGCCAAAGCATCCCCTGTAACCTTCCCAGTCCCTTGATATCAGGTACAACCTTGAGGGAAAGCACACATCAGTACATTATGTTCCAAGCATGTACATTCTATGTACAGTGTATTGAGTAACTTATTTTATTTTTAGGCTTTATTTCTCACTATTCCTCCAAGGAGCCCAGAGCAGTATACATAGTTATTCTTATTCTCCCAACAAACCTGTGAGGTGAGAGATAAGTGACTGGCCCAGAGTCACCCAGTGAGTTTCATGGCAGAACAGTAATTTGAACTCAGATCTCCTCAGTCCTGGCCCAACACTCTAACCACTGTAAGCCAAAGAGTATTATTACTGGCTGACATGATGCAGAAAATTACTCAAAGTAGTCCCATTGAAATGAAAATGACATTAGGCATTGTCGAACTTGTCATTTTCATTTCAAGGGAACTACTCTGAGTAATTTTCCTCATGTCAGCTATTATTTATATATCGCTTTTCAACAAAGACATTCTTGAAGTGGTTCACATAGAAAAAAGAAAGGATTACAAAAGGATGCTGGGTTATATAAGTTGTTTCTTTCTCTGACTGCTGGCTAAAATAATTTAGGACAGGAATTTAGGGAGGAGAATTTAGGAAAATTTAGGGAGGAGAGCTGGTCTAATTAAGGGAGGAGAGCAAGAATGACTTGTCCCCTTAGCTAAGCAGGGTCCACCCTGGTTGCATATGAATGGGAGACTAGAAGTGTGAGCACTGTAAGATATTGCCCTTAGGGGATGGAGCCACTCTAGGAAGAGCAGAAGGTTCTGAGTTCCCACCCTGGCATCTCCAAGATAGGGCTGAAAGAGATTCCTGCCGGCAACCTTGGAGAAGCTGCTGCCAGTCTGTGAAGACAATACTGAGCTAGATGGACCAATGGTCTGACTCAATATATGGCAGCTTCCTATGTTATTGATTGATTGATTGATTGATTGATTTGATTTGATTTGATTTGATTTGTATACCGCCCTTCCAAAATGGCTCAGGGCGGTTTACAATTCAAACAAACCACTAAAACAGTAAAGAGCTAAAACAAATTAAAAACAATATAACAATTAACAATTTAAAAGCATTTTAAAACAACAATTAAAGTGATTAAAATCCTGAAATCGGGTTTTTAATTTTAAAATAAACCAGATATTAAAACCCCAAAATTTAGGAAGCTGAGAAAGCTTGGGTGAAAAGATGGGTTTTCAGGGGTTTTTTTTTAAATTGCCAGAGATGGGGAGGATCGTATCTCAGCAGGGAGTGCATTCCACAATCTCGGGGCAGCAACCGAGAAGGCCCGTCTCTGTGTAGCCACCAAACGAGTTGGCGGTAACTGGATATGGACCTCCTCCGATGACCTCAATGGTCATCTGAGGATGTTAAGATCTTAACATCTTAATTTAGGAGGTCATCTTAAGGTCATCTTAATTTCCCTACCCTTGCATTTCAAACACAGTTTTGCCCAGTGCCTTGTCTGAGCAACTTTCCAGTCTAACCTACCCCATGACAGCTGCTTAACACTCCAAGTTTCATCATACCCATGCATGGTAAACTCTTGGGAATCAATTGCATCTTCGTTGTAGGTACAGAGAGTGCCTGACATCATGAGCTGTGCTCACTCACTGCGTTTTTCCAATCAATTCACGATGCAAGTAAATAATCATAAAAAACCCTATCATTCAGAAAGCCTTTAGAACTACAGAGAAAATATATGAACTGAAGAAAAGGAGACTTTGGTTGCCTCAGGGCAGCAATCTCTGCTGCTAGTTTTATAGGCTCGCTCTGCCTTTCTCCGTTTGGTTGCCAAGATTTTTCTCCAGACAGTTGCCCGATTCATTCAGCATCTCCGCTTAATTCCATGCCTTCCTTAGATGAATGAGATTCTCTTCTGACTAATGACCCTTGTTCTCACAGAATCCTGCCTTTATTGTCTCTTTTTCTCATCAGTAGGCAAGCAAGGATTAGTGGTGATGAATACAATCATGGTTTGGAAGGTGCTCAAGAGAGGGATGTCACAGGAGAGGCTGTTTATTTTACACCATCTTAAGGAAAGGTTGGTGTGAGCAATGTCCCTCTTTCTGAATGTCTTGATGCACTCAAATAACGCTGGAGCGGGGGGGGGGGGAAGCAAGCTCTTGCCCCATTAAAATCAGTGAGACAACTGCCATTGAAATCCAGGTCTGGATTAACCGGCATGCTAATCACACTCCAGTCTGGGGTCCTGGCCGAATTGGAAGCCCTTCCCGGAGTTTCAGTAAGGGCAGAGTGCCAACTTTCCTCTCTGCACTGGGCTAAAATCTAAAGAGCGTTTTTCTTTTAAATAGTACAGCATGTCTTCACTGTTGACCCCTCATCAGTATGCGAAGTTTTATGGGCACATTCTCTTCTTTTTAACTATGTGAATGGTTCAGGTGCCCTACTTAGCCATGTACCATAAAACCTTTGAACCACTACCAGGGCTTGATTTAGGCCAACGTTCATCAGATACATTTATCCATTCATTCATTCATTCATTCATTCATTTGATTTTTATACCGCCCTTCTGAAATGGCTCAGGGTGGTTTATAATTAAAAACAGAAACCATTAAAACCAATAACAATTAAAACAGAAATGTAAATATGAATACCAATTAAAACACATCTTTAAAAAACAATTAAACTATCAGCACAATTAAAACCCTGAAAACCAGGTTAGCATTAAAACAATTAAAACTAATTAAAAACCCTGAAAGGCCAGGCTAAAGAGATGGGTTTTAAGGGCTCTCTTGAAGGTCAGTAAGGAATTAAGATTGCGAATTTCTGCTGGGAGTACATTCCACAGCCCGGGAGCAGCTACAGAGGCCCGCCTTTGAGCCGCCACGAAACGAACCGGTGGTAACTGGAGACAGACCTCCTCAGATGACCTTAACTTGTGGTGGGGATAATGTAAAAGAAGGTGCTCTCTAACCTTATATCTCGGACCCAAGCCGTTCAGGGCTTCAGGTGAGTCCCAGGTCAAATGAAGTTATGCTAAAAAGGAATTCTGTGAAATCAAATAGGGGGGGAAATAAAATAAAAATCTGGTTTTGTGGTAGCAGGCATGATTGTCCCCTTTGCTAAGCAGGGTCTGCCCTGGTTTGCATATGAATGGGAGACTACATGTATGAACACTGTATGATGGATGCATCTGCATGCTTGCATGCAGCAGGTCCCAGATTCCCTCTGTAAGGCACGATCTCTGTGTCTTGTCCAATTAAGGGATGCTTTAAATGTAATTCCTAAATAATTAAAATGGTTTGCTTGTTCAATTAGATGACCATCCATATTCCATTTATGTCTCTCATATCCCCCAGAAAACACTAAAACCTTACTTTCTCATGGTTTATTGCCAAATCCTCACTAACACAGTACCTTGAGAACTGCATTATCAGCCTACACAATCCAACCTTAGTTTATGATAGCAGTGCTATCATATATTCCTATACGTATAATAGTATAGGGATTTCCTACCCAGTCAGTTTTGGAAGATGATATTCTCAGGAATAGATATCAGGAGCCAAATCGTTTATATACAAATTAAACAAAAGGGGTGCTAACAGACATTAATTCTTAATCCCTGCCATACCCCTCTTGTCACTGGAAATGTATTAGTTAAGTTTCCTTCCAGGCTACAATGCACTTAAGAGAAGTGTTAGTATAAAGGCATTTTATCAAAAACAAATATCTCCTATCAACTGAAGATTTTTCCAGTTTCTCCCATAAACACACTCTTGATATATCGTTAAATGCTGGTTTCAGATCGACAAAAATTGTATACAATTTAAGTTTTTAGCATATTTTTCTGCCAGGTGATATAAAACAACCCCGTGACCCAAGGTTGAACATTCCTTTTTGAAGCCTATTTGTTCAGCATCTAATATCCTCATCATCATCCTCAATCCAATCCAACAGTTTAGTTTTTAAATGCATAGCATATAACTTTCCAATTATAGATAGAAGACTTATAGGACAATAGTTTGCTGGATCTGTTTTAATACCTTTCTTATACATAGGTACAATTATTGCTTCCTTCCAACTATTTGAGATAAGACCTGTATTATTGACATAAGATAATAAGATGCCAACCGTGTTACACATCGTTCACTATTTATTTTCAACATCTCTACTGGTATAAAATTAGGCCCTGGAGTTTACCCCACTTTCAATTCCTTAAGAAGGCTGATCACTTCCAACTCAGTTACTGGATCCCAAAGTGGAATTTCTTTTTGGTGTTACTCCTATCTGTTCCTTGGTTATAGTATTAAAAATAGTGGGAAATGGCACTGTCCCAAACTGTTGCCAAAATGCAACAGTCATTAATTCCATTTACACATTTCAAAATTCCTCACACTATATGCCAGAATGTTTTACTGTCCTTCGTGTATGAAGCTTCTATTAATTAGGATATATGTACAGGGCTTCATGCACAAGCTGGCCCAGAGGAATGTGGTCAGGATGACTGAACATGAAATGATGAATACTGTTACAATTCCTGTAAACTAATCATGGCTTGTCTCAGGATCACCTTTCAAGGCTGGTAGCAGAAAGGAACCTTTATTCCAGATTAGTTCTTGCCAGTGGGAGATGTTGACATGTTACACAAACTCTTGCGGAGCATATTTCACAACATCTCACATGTATCCCAGAGAAGGGCTTTCACTAATGGTTGTGCCACATCATGGAGCACTGCAAATATCCCAGAGGTGCATATTGTTTTGCATTATGCTAGCTAGTGCAACACTAGTCTGGATGCAGGCCATTGGTTGAAAGGCGGCATCAAAATTGTGTAAATACATAAGCAAGCAACAAAACCTTTTTCTGGGGGAGGGAGGGAGGGGAAACCCTTTTTATGGAAGGATAAGGCAGCACCTGCATTTTCTACACCCTGCCTTTGCTGCCACCCCTCAGGAAAGACACAGATAATTAGCTGGAATATAAAAAGGACACAGCTTATTAATACTGCTAGATATCTTCAGCAGGTCCTAAGTTTCCTACAAATGCCATCCCTCTTACAGTGTGGACACCTACATCAGGGAAGAGCATTAGGATGGGAAAAACTCATCCAAGTGGAGGGCTGGAGCATCTCCAGGGAGAAATTCTAGGCCATCATTCAACATTCTTCCACATTTCCTCATCCATTCCATTCCCCTCTGTTGGAGATGTGGCTTCATCAGAATTGATTCTCAACACCAATAATTCCTTTTGACCACTAGGGACATGAGGAGCAGAGATAGAGAGCATAGGACTGGCCCCTTGTTCTTTCTTTGCTCTTGTATCTCTGCTCTAAGTCTTTTCTGATTAGTGGACTGATACTCTTGGGATACTCCCTTCTTCTCGGTTCTCTCTGTTCTTGCTTCTTCTTTCCACCATAGCTAGTAGGAACATAGGAAGCTGCCATATACCGAGTCAGACCATACGTCCAGCTCGCTCAGTATTGTCTACACAGACTGGCAGTGGCTTTTCCAAGGTTGCAGGCAGGAATCTCTCTCAGCCCTATCTTGGAGGTGCCAGGGAAGGAACTTGGAACCTAGATGCTCTTCCCAGAGCGGCTCCATCCCTTAAGGGGAATATCTTACACTCTAATACAGAGTGTAGGCTTTTGTATCTAAGTTGTTAACGTCTTCAGATAAACCTTACTTGTTTTTGACCTTAAGCAATTGTTTCCAGATCTCCTCCCTGAGCTGGGTTTCTCTGCTAAATCAGGGGTTGATTCAAATTCTCCCCTTCACCTTCTTCCTTTGTAAATCCAGGAGGTGTAGCAGGAGGAGCAGCAGGTGGATGTGGGCAGGGATGGATAATGACTCCCATGACTCCCATGACCCCTGCCAATCTGCTGCCTGTGGCAACCCTTACAGTCCACCCCCATGACAGGCTAGCCCTGGATATAGTGTCAACATACCAGAATGCATTGTGGCAGGAGCTCTTCTGAAATAAACAGATATCATTTTCATGCACAACAGGAAAACAATATAACACTTGTTATTCTTAGTTCTATAGAAATGCTAGCACAACACTGGTCCGAATGTAAGCCATTGGTTGAAAAGCAGCATCAAGATTTTGTAAATAAATAAGCAAGAGCCAGTATAGTATAGTAGTTAAAGTGTTGGACTAGGGCTGGGGAGACCCAAGTTCAAATCCCCATTCAGTCATGAAACCCACTGGGTGAACCTGGACCAGTCACTTATCTCTCAACCTAACCTACCTCACAGGGTTGTTGTGAGGATAAACACAAGCATGTATACCGGCTCTGGGCTTCTTGGAGGAAGAGTGGATAAAATGTAAAAAATAAAAATAAAGTGCATGTCAGTGATGTAATATCCTGACCCCACGTAATGTATGATGGAAGAGGCATCAGAAATCCTAAGAAACAGCAAATAGGCTTTGGGAAAGTGGAATCTGCAGCTGGGGAAGTGTTAGTTAAGAAAGTATAAACTATTATTTCTCTACTTTTATTATGCAGTTATCTTATTTAACCATATTTTTCATTCACCATTGACAAGCCCTCTGGGATGGTCGTGCTTTTGAATGATAGAAGACAAGCCTTGGATAATGGTTCTAGGATTCTGTATCATTTTTAAAGAGAATGCCATGCAATATTCTTGGACTCAGGCCTTTACTGGCAGTTAATTCCTCACAATTGCTTTCTTACTTTAGTACAAGATCTCTGAAACATCATGGGCCAACACCTCACTTTCAGAACATTTAAGCAGTAACCCCCAAGATGTGTCCCCCCCTGCCCCCACCTCAAATTTAAGTGTTCTAGGTCAATGAAAAAAATAGTTCAATTTCTCTGCATTCGCCTTGTCTTTTTGATTACCCTCGAGAGCTCAAATATCCTGGGAAGATTTTCACAGATGTCCTATTTCTGGTATGACTAAAGACTTCATCATTAATTGGTTTTGTCTTTTTTGTTACCTTTTTCCTGAGGCTTTTCTCAGGGACAGATTCTGAGGTTGCTTACACCAGATAAATGCCTTGGATGCTACAAAATGTCCCATAGTTCAGAAGGAGCATCAGTGCTAACCATTTCATCAGTTGTTAACTATTTTGTGAGCCTGCCCCACTTCTTGCTGCTAGTCACTGCCGAACTTCCAGTCCCTGCCCCCACCTGAAAATTCTTGAACAATCAAGTATAGAAAACGATAACAAATTTACTCGACATGCTAGATTTACACATATCCTGCAAGGTTATTTCCCAGACATATGAGTAACCCAGGAGCAAGACAGACATGATGTGGGAAATTTCTGATTGGATCTCTTAAGCTTTTTATTGTTGTTTTTAAAAGTAGTCACTGGAGGACTTTGATTTTGATTTGATCAGCAGCACCACAGAGGGAGTTTTAACACTCCCCTGTACCATTTTCCCAACACACATACACACACAAAGAGCTTGTTTAAGCCCAGCTGAGGCAAGGGATACAGGAACAATGGAGCTACAGCAGGGGTGTAACTACCATTAGGCAAGGGGAGACAGTTGTCTCGGGGCCCCACTGCCTCAAGGGGCCCTCCAGAGGCACATCACATGACTCCCCACCTGCCCGTGTTGCACCCTCTGGATCTTTTAAGTACCTAGCAACACTTTCGTAAGGGAGAGAGGAAGAGTGATAGGATTTTCCAGGCAAAAGCTGGTATTTGCAGGTATGTTCCAGATTTCTTCTAAAAATAAAAAACCCCATTCTTTCCCTGAGTGTTTTTTAGTGTAAAAAGTAGTGAATTCAGCTAATGGGGGGGTGGGGGGAGAAAGGGAAAAGGAATGAGAGAAAGAGCAGAGAGGAGGAGGAAGATAGGTGGTGTGAGGTGGGTGCAAGGCTATGTGTGGCTCCTCAGAGGTGCATCAGAATCTAATCTGGCCCACCACCAAATTTTAGTTTGACATCCCCTGGCATAGTGCATTTGCAAGAGAGAGAAAATCCAAGCCCCAATATTTATATGGGGGTGGAATCTTTTATGGGGGGGGATTCTTTTTGCACCCCCTGTAGTTTTCTGCTGGACCCGCCCCTGTGAACTAGATATTCACCGTATTTATAATAGGGATGTGAGTGTGAGTGCACTATACATTGTGAAGCGTGTTTGTGTGTATATATCAGCGAGGGGCCCATTTCAAAATCTTGTCTGGGCCCACTCCAACCTTGCTACGCCCCTGACCTACAGTATCTGTGTTTTTTCTATAGTGAAGCTAATATCAATATCAACGTCAATCATGAAAATGGTACTGAGGAAACATCCAGCAGTGCTGCTCCAAGTGACCTCAGAGCCTCCACTCATGGCTGCAGGGGAACGTAATCCTTTAAGGGAAATGTAAACCAACCTAGAACATGTTTAACACCAGCTCTTTGAGAAGGTGGACTGCCCCCCAACTATACTTTCATCTTGACAGGGTTGAACTTCACTTTCACTTATTTTGACCTGGAGTCCAGGAAATTGCTGTGTCTTAGGTCCAATAGGAACCATAGTTCTTAGGCCAGGGGTCCTGAGACATTGTTTGTCTACAACTCCCACCATCCCCAGCCAAAATGACCTTTGGCCAGACATCCAATGGCAGCTGTGGGCCCAAGTTTGGGAAACTCTGCTCTAGGCTGTGTGTTCCCTGTATTTAAAGAGTCCTATTCTGTTCCTGGACAACCCAAACTCTGTGCCATAAAAAAGCAGAGTTCTGTAACTTGAATAAATGTTCTGCAACTTTTTCTTATATAACATAATGTATTCTGCTACTGCTGGGCATGGGGAGGACAAGAGGTTTTGAAAACAGTGTCATAATGCTTTTCAAGTTACCACAGTTATGTCATGGACCAGGACCTATTGCCACACCAGGTGGGTCAGATTGTGAGAGTTCTGAGGATGAGGTTCCTGGCCCCCAGAAGACATCTGCACAACCTGGGCCTGAGGGTCTCCTCTGGGAACTGTCCACATACCCAGCCGTATCTGGACCCAGTGGTGAGAGCTCCGAAGATGAGGAAATCTAAGAGACACCGGGTCCAGAAGAGCCACTATCTACACCCTGCCCTGAGAATACACCATTGCCCCCATCCTCCAATTCGGAGGAATTTTATTTCCCTCCAGAGACTGAAGAATCGCCCCAGCTCCATATGAGTCTGTGATTAAGAAATAGGACTTGGCCCTTCAACTAGCCATTGTCTCTGGTAGTGTGGGCGGAGCCTAGGAAAATACCCAGCAATAGGGCTATATAAGAGCTCAGTCTGCAGTAAGCAGTTACTGAAGCAACATCATTGCAAAGAATCCCTGTCTGCTCTACTAGTTTGTCTTGATTCCTGGTTCCTTATCCTTGGCTTCCTCTGACTACACTCTTCACTTGCTCCTGAGAACTGACATGTATTGACTCTCAGCCTTTGATCTCCTGCTCCTTTGAGTACGCCTGACATCGCCTCCTGAGTGGTTCCTCTGATTACAGATCCTTGCTCCATACAGAACATGATAAATGAACTGAATTATTTGCTAGTATTTGTTGCGGGGGGTGGGGTGTTGTGCCCCTGAAAAAGGCAGATTGCCAAAAAGCATGAGACATACACATTTCTTACAATAAATCTGACTTTTCATGCTTTTTTTTTTAAACCCACCACCTTGCTTCTCACCGGGATCCATATGGGTCCCGGTGGTGCCTTGGGGGCAAACCAGCAAAAGAAGCCTGCCAGTTAGCTGAGGTTAAGGGCACGGTTGGGCTAACTGCTCATGTGTGAGTGCCAGTTGCTCCCAGCCGGCTCTGGCACAGCAGCAGGCTCACAGCCGTGCACACACTCATGCAGTGCATTGTGGGATTGCCGGGTGCCAGGGCGGACGCATCTGCAATTTGCACACCAAGCAACTCTCCAGGGACCACCTGCAGGGAAGGCGAGCTTCTGCCTTCCCCACTGCCCGCCCTTAATCCCTTCCACTTTATTATGAGAATAGACTCATCATCTCTTGTTACTGGGAACTTGTTATCAAGGCCAAAGGAGAGCAGCTTATTAAAAACCCATAAGAACACAATTGCTTCCTGCGGATATTGTTAAGTTACTGAGAACAGTTCAACAAGGTATAAGCATCAATGGAGTTAGTGGAGTCTTCCAAGGACCCTTGTCCGCTGACTAAATGAATTGTGGCTGGAGGGAGCCCGGAGGTGTTTATGGATCCCAAAGCATGAGATGGACAAACATGAACATGAAAACAAAAGCTTGGTGGCCTAAGAACAATTCTTATGAACTAAGTGTGTGTTGGGGGAATCCTCACTCCCCAAACCTTGCTCCAGTGACAGCACCTGATCCATCATATTGGTAATTAATTAATTGATTGATTGATTAAATGGCTGCATAACCTGTTTCCTACTTTGGGCAGGTTAGGATGGAATGGAACACTGCGGGACTATGATGTGGTACCACCTCTGCATTTTAGGGTTCTGCATGTTTGGCCTTGCCCATTATCTGACTGATCTGGGATTGCAGGTACAGACTGCTGAACTTTCTATCAGAAAGAGAATGCAGATCTGCTCCACACAATGGCTTCTTTTGTACCACAATCGCTGATGCCTATTCCACCTATTCCAGGCAGACTGACAAGGAATAACATTCTGACATAAGCACCAAAGTGAGTTCTGCTCTGCTGTGATTTTGACTCTAAGAGAAGGGCAGACAGACCTAAGGTTGCCAACATTTCTGCTGCCAACATGGTCATTCCACCTTCCTTTTACGCTCCTCTCATTGGCACCTAGCACCACCAGCTTGATCTTCACTGAAGACTGATTTATCGGTTGTCCTAGCTGCTTGTGAAAGTCCCATGGCATGATATCTCTCTTTCTCTCTCTCTCTCTCTCTCTCTCTGTATTGTTTTATATACTAGAGATGAGCACAGCTTTTACTATGGATGCACTGGCAGAGAGAGCTAATTTGCAATTCCCGGCAATTGAGCTTTTTCTTTTTTTTACAAAAATAAAAGACTAATGATGTAGTTTGCACCTAGCCAGGACTGCCACAAAATACGCAAGAGAGCTGCAAATCAGAAAATGTTTATTTCATACCTTCTTAAATGCCTTTCAACAATCATTCTTCCTTAAGCTCTAAAATGTCTGCCTCTTCCGTTCTTTACAAATCTAAACAATTGGCTTGAGTTAATCCTATTTGTTCGATGGTTTCAACTCTCCACAATTACTACCCTCTCCTAGAGGGATATAAATTATGAAAACATTGTTTTTGTTTTATGATCGTAAAATGTGGGATAGCATTGTATGTTCTATAAAAAGGTTTGAAGGAATCTGTTTGCTATTGTAAAGTGGTTTCATCTGGCTCAGGAATACAATGGCTGATATCCTGACTAAAATACTCAAGTCAGTGTCGACTCCTGGTGACCACAGAGCCCTGTGGTTGTCTTTGGTAGAATAGTCAATACAGGAGGGGTTTACCATTGCCATGTCCTGCACAGTATGAGATGATGCCCTCTCCCATAACACTAGAACCAGGGGTCATCCCATGAAATTGATTGCCAGGAAATCTAGGACCAACAAACGGAAGTACTTTTCCACACAACGCATAATCAACTTGTGGAATTCTCTGCCACAAGATGTGGTGACAGCCAACAACCTGGATGGCTTGAAGAGGGGTTTGGGTAACTTCAGGGAGGAGAGGTCTATCATTGGCTACTAGTCGGAGGGCTATTGGCCACCTCCAGCCTCAGAGGCAGGAGTACCAGTTGCAGGGTAGCTTCAAAGGTGCTGAAGTGATCAGTGTGGAAAACAACAGAGGGCAGAGCCTGCCAAAGCTGAGGCCAACACAAGGGGGAGAGGGGCAGGGTCTGGGATGATAATTGTGTGGGGTTGGGCCAGTGAGGAGGGTGGGGAGATAGGCTGTGCGGGCAGGGCTGGCGCGAGAGGTGAGGTGACATGTTGCCTTTGTCTCTAGTGGCAAAGGGCAACCAACCAGCCCAGGGTCCACCTAAAAAGGATGAAACACCATCCCACTTTGAGCACTGGTGTGAAGGTATTTCGCTTTCTGCTGCAATAAGCTTCATATAATACAGAGTGCCTGAGTCTTTTCACATAGCACATAATTGATCTATGGAATTCTCTGCCACAGGATGTGGTGATGGCCACTAGCTTGGACAACTTTTTAAAATGTCTTGGACAAATTCATGGAGGACAGGTCTATCAATGGCTACTAGTCTGATGGCTATAGGCCTCCTCCAGCCTCAGAGGCATGATGCCCTTCAATACCAGTTGCAGGGGAGCAACAGCAAGAGAGAGGCCATGCCCTGAGCTCTTGCCTGTGGGCTTCCCAGAGGCATCTGGTAGGCCACTGTGGGAAACAGGATGCTGGACTAGAGAGGCCTTGGGCCTGATCCAGCAGGGCTGCTCTTATGTTCTTATGCCTTTCAGCATCTTCCTATAGTGCTGCTGCCCGACATAGGTGTTTTCCCATAGTCTGGGAAACATACCAGCGGGGATTTGAACCAGCAACCTCTAGCTTGCTAGTCAAATCATTGCGCCATTGAGTAGTGCTATTGAAATTAAGTAGTCCTTTAGAGTAACTGCTGAGTAAGCAGCAGTGCAAGGAAGCCAAAAGCTGAGAGCGAGAAGACTTCCGCATCCCAGAGTGCCCCGCACCACTCCCCCACCCCCCGGGGCTGCTTGCTGCTGGAATGGTGGCAGCCAGTGGGAAGCCCAGGGGCGATCGTGCACTCAATCACCTAAAAAACCAGGGTTACCACATTCAGTGGAGCAGCCAGCTCCCAGTGCTCCAGAGTACAACACAAGCCACCTGGGTTACCCCAGGCAGCTCATGTTGTATGAATAGTGTTAATATGTCTTGCGTTTCCCAAAGTCAGTGGCTGATGTCCAGAATAACCTACTGAATAGCACTACTTGGGAGTTACTTTAATGGAGTGGCACTACTCAGAAGTAATTCAGTCTGGAAGTCAACCATAAAAACGTGTGCTACCTAATCATTGCTGTTTTTACTTGACTAGGTTTTTTACAAGTTCTTTGATGTTAGAAATTGGGGGTTTGTCTTAAATGTTGGGTCCTCTTTGGAGGTAAATAGCATAACCTATGTCAAACCCATATTTTTAAGGGGGTCATTGAGGTCATCTTCTATTTGGGTAAATACAGTACATGCTATTCTATTACAGTATCAATATCAGGGCAGATCTTTGGCCTTCCAGATGTTTTTGGACTACAGTTCCCACCATCCCCAGCCACAAATGCCTATAGTCAGGGATTATGGAAGGTGTAGTCCAACATCTGCAGAAGGGCTGAAGTTGAGCAGCCCTAGCAACATGTAATACTTAGCAAGGCCCAAAGAAAGAATTTACTTGGGATCTGAAAATGATTAGGAAAAATGGACCTTGTCAATTTCACCTTTGAGATTAGTTCAGATTTAAATCTCAAAACAAAATTCAGCAAGTTGTTCTAGTAAGAACTAATCAGCCTAAATTCCTTTCACTGTCTCTACAACTGGACTAAATTTGGTTCAAATCAAGGTTCACAAGTTAGATCTCTTGCCCCTCAAATGTTTATGTGTCTGCCATCTTGGATCAGGGTAGATGACATCATTACAAACTACACCATTGAGGTGTCCCTGTGTGTCACTCAGTACAACTGTACCAAATTTGGTTCAAATTGTTTAGACAGTCCTCAAGTTAGTGCACCTGAAAAGTTCACACATCCACCATCTTGGATTGAGGTGGATGACGTCGTCACAAACAATGCTCTTGAGGTGTCGCTATGTGTCCCTACAGCTGTACCAAATTTGGTTCAAATTGGTTAAGCAATTTACAAGTTAGCCCACTTGCACCTCAAAGGTTTGTGTTCACCATCTTGAATTGGGGTGGATGACATCACAAACTATGCTGTAGAGGTGTCCCTATGTGTTCCTAGAACTGTACCCCATGTGGATCATATTTGTCCAGGCGCTGTGAAGTTGATGGGCGGGGACACACGGACAGACACACGGACACACAAACAGAATGCCGGGTGATCTCATAAGCCTACTGGCAAGTAGGCTAAAAACTCTCTGCCAGCACTGAAATGGAAAGGGGCTTCTCCACACTTTGTCATCCTTTCAGCAAGCCCCCTCTTTGAAGGCTGAGTGTTGGTGTTAGGGTCACCAATGTGGTGTGGAGAAATTGCTCTACTCATAACATGAGGACTGTCTGGTCGGTGCCTATGGCATTAGGGGTGTGCATAAAACCAGAAAACCCCGTTCGGTTCAAGTGGAACCAGACTCTAACCAAACTGGGTCCGTTCCAGTTCTGCATACATTAGAGCCGGGCCCGGTCTGGCTCTAATCCAAACTGGGACCCCAAAAAAAATAATTAATGACGGGCCTGGCTCTGGGGGATGCTGTCGTGGCCACCAAGGGTGGGGGGCTTGTGATGTACCCCTCTCCCCACACCAGCCTCCTCCCAGTCATTTTTTGCCCATTACAGGCCGTTTTCAGTCTGTTACAGGCCTCTCTGCAGTGGCGGTGGCCATTTTAGAGGCCGCCACGCATGCCCAATGAACTAACATGGGGAAGACTCACATTTCCCCAGCAACAATGTATTGCAGTTTGGATGCTGGGGAAATGCAATACCCTCAGAAGAGAAGCACTTCCCTGAAGAGAGATGCCTACATCCCTTACATCAAATATGAAACAACTATGCATACCTTGCTCTGGAAAAATGGCTGTACAGGAACATAGAATCAAGGGAAGCTGCCTTATACTGTTTGTTTGTTTGTTTGTTTGTTGGAAATATTTATACCCCGTCTCTCTAGTACACTACTGCTTGGGATGGCTCACAATAAAATAGATACAGTATACAATAAAAATAATAAAATTAATCAAACTGAGTAAACAAGTTAAAAGTCTGGTTAAAATCCACAATTAGCATAAAGTTCAAATTAAAAACATATTTTTAAAGCTAAAAACAGAGAGTTATAAAAACTAAAAACTAAAGCGTTTATACTGAGTCCATTGGTCCACCTCGCTCAGTATTGTCTGCACTGAGTGGGAGGCTATCCAAGGCTGAAGGGAATCTCTCTCAGGGAACACTTGGGAATGCAGTCATGCAGGTGCTCTTCCCAGAACATGGAGAAAGGCTTTGAATTCAATATTGGTTGCACAGTGAGATGGGAGTCTTTGGCAATGTTTCATTTCCAAGAGTCTGAGCTCTGCATCAAGACTCTGAAAAGTACAGCAGAGTCTTTAAAATTATCAGAAATTATAGATATTTAACTCAAGTAAAATGAATAACATCCGTTTTTACAGGGTGTATAAGAAAATCTTCTAATATGTCACCAAATTTGCTGTGTGATTCGGTAATAAATCCTGATTACTAGGAATGACAGGCTGTAATTCATGTCTTCCACAAAATATCCTGTGATTAGTCAATTCTATACACAAATGTTTAAGCTCAGAACACTTTTAGGAACACTTTTTACCAACAGGCAATTTGACAGCTTCAAGGTTTTACATTTGCAGCATACTTCAGAAATCAAGAAGATGTGGATATTATTGAGAGACAGTTCTTATGATCCTTGGATCTTGCTTTTTAAGCAACTATTTCTTCGCATTCTTCTTGTTATGTATCTTTAGCTAATTTATTAAATAGACTGAAGGGATTGGGGAAGTGGCTTAGGCTTCCAGTTCTTGATCCACTCCCTGCTCTATTGGACCTCTACCAATTAGCATTAGACTTCATGCTCGGTCTTACAAACAGCTCAATCCCTGGTCCATAAAACTTCCTCGGTTCTTCTGCACACTTCATATAGGTGTACTACTACAGCTAGCATTGCACTGGGCCCTATCTCTCTGCAATTCCAGATTCCGCAACTCCTCCCCTTGATTGCTTGGCCTACCCACTCAGATCCAGGACATGTTCCAGACATTACCAAATACCTGGTGGGCCCCATCCTACAAATTAGTAAGAATAACCCTACTGACCTAAAGAAAGGTTTCGCAACCTTTGGTCCCCAGATATTGTTGGACTACAGATCCCACCATCCCCAGCCATAATGGCACTTGACTTTAGGTCCGTACACAGGTTTGGCATGGCGGAGACAGGAGCAGCGAGCAGGATCCCGCCCCCACCCCATGCCAGACCTGTGCACAAACCTTGGTTCATGAACATCCCTACTTAACTTAGCCTGCCTAAGGAGAAGAAGGTTCGCACACAAACATGGATGACAAATATTGTATCATCCAAAAACTGTGTAGTCTAGGGGTTCCCAACCTTGGGTCCCTAGAAGTTGCAGGACAACTCAGTGGTCAGATATGTGTTTGCCATTTCCTATCAGAGGCGCTCTTACCCCTGGACTTCCGGGCCAAAGTCCAGGGCCTCCACAGCCCCTGGGGGCCCCCCAAATCCTCTTTACTGTAGTAGCCCAGCTGAGCATGATGATGCTTAATTTGCAGGGAAGGGGGGGCCTCCCAAGGCCTTTAGGTCCAGGCTCCAAAATTACCGAGATGCACCTCTGTTTCCTATCACGGTGGCCCATTTTTCAAGCTCCCTGCATATTATTTCTTACATGTTTCAGGAGAGCATATGAAGTTGGCCTATACTGTGTCAGACCATTTGTCCATCTCCCTGAATGGCAACTGCTCTCCAGGGTCTCAGACAGGTCTCCTACCTGAGGTCATTTTAACTAAAGAGGCTAAGGATTGAACCAGGGACCTACTGCATCCAAAGCAGATGCTCTGTCATGGAGCTATAGAACCTGAGACTTTTTGCATGCAAAGCATGTGCTCTAACACTGAACTACACAAGGCGCAGGTGAATGCAGCTCAAGAACAGGTATCATTCTGGATTTTCATCCTAATAAACTTGCCTAACCCTCACTGCATATCTCCTCTAAATGGCAGTTTTTTATATAGAGCTCTTAATATTCACCTAACAAAATGGAATGTCAATACCCACACAAAGCTACTACTATGAAACCCTCCTTCCGAGCTGTTGGTTTAAGACTGAATGGTTTCCCTGGAGCCACTCAAATAAGCTTTTACCAAAAAAAAACCTCTCCAAAATTGTTGACCAATACCAAAAATGTAATGAAGGGCAGCATTCAAAGACAGAGTTTCTTAACCTTGGGCCCCCAGATGTTGTTGGACTACAACTCCCATAATCCCCAAGCAAAAGCCATTGCAGCTGAGGATTCTGGGAGTTGCAATCCAACAACATCTGGGGCCTCAAGGTTAAGAAACCCTGTTCAAAGACATTTCAACATTAATCAGTCTGAACCTACTAACTGTGGAATCACATATCACTGCCTTTTAGATCAGTTCCCTGAAGCTGTTGGTTGGTCCTACCAAACTTCCTGTCTCTCCTGGCTTCTAAAAGGCACACACATATAAGAGCCAGGAGCGTAAAAAGGTTGGAGTGGGCCCAGAAACAAGATTTTAAAATGCCCCCCCCCCCTGAAGTTCAGTTCATGAAATAAAGAAATCTTAAACGAGGCTGAATAGTGGCAACAAAAAGGATAGTAAAATTTATTTATATCTATACACACACACACACACACACACACACACACACACATATATATATATATATATAAATAAAAACACCTATGTGCCACAATAGAACATCATCCTAACTTATTTTTAAAAGTTTTTGTAAATTATGGACAATGCAAGTCATTTAATGGTACTAGAGAAAGACATGCTGTTCTGGTAGCTCCAGGTCTTAACACTCACATCAATTTCGGAGGATGAATACAACTGAAGGAAGCCCGGGCGGGTGCGCGGCTGGGGGAGTCAGTCATGTGACTTGCCCCTGGGGGCCCCCCAAGGCAGTGGGCCCCCAGACAACTGTCTCCCCTGGCCCTATTATAGTTACGCCCCTAATAAGAGCCCTGCAAGATCAGGTCAAAAGTCCTTCTAGTCCAGCATCCTGCTTCTCACAGCAGCTAATCAGATGCTCCCCAAAAGCCTGAAGCAGGGCGTGAAGACAATCGCCCTCTCCCACTGTGGCTCCCCAGCAGCTGATATTCAGTAGCATACTGCCTCGGAAAATGGAGTTTCCACATAGCCATCCTGATGAATTATTATCCTGATGCATAATAAGCATTGACAGACTCTCTTCTATGAATTAGTCTCTTTTAGGAACAAAGGAAGCTGCCTTATACCATGTCAGAATATTGGTCCATCTGGCTTAGTATTGTGGCTCTCCAAGGCTTCAGGCAGGTGTCTCTCCCAGCTCTACCTGGAGATACCAGGAAATGAACCCAGGACCTTCTACATGTAAAGCAGATGCTCTACCTCTGCCTCCTGTGGGAATGAATTCCATACATGCCCTGTGCCTTGTAAGTACTTCCTTGTGTTTAACCCGAATATCCTGCCGATCAATTTCTTCAGGAGTTCCCCTGAGTTCTGATATTTGGAGTGAGGAAGACAAACTTCTCTCTGCCCACTTTCGCCACATCACGATCATTTCATAAAATCATGTGCCCCCATAACCATCTTTTTCATCTAAACTAAAAAGCCACTGCCATTGCACTTTCTCCCCTTGAAGTGAATGGGAAAAGGGAAAGGGTGAAATCACCCTCCCCTAGGGGCAGGAGAGCTGGTCTTGTGGTCCTTAGCTAAGCAGGGTCCACCCTGGTTGCATATGAATGGGAGACTTGATGTGTGAGCACTGTAAGATATTCTCCTCAGGGGATTGAGCCACTCTGGGAAGAGCTTCTGAGGTTCCAAGCTCCCACCCTGGCTTCTCCAAGATAGGACAAGATTTATTTATTTTTTTATAGGACAAGATTTTTTTATTGAACCAACAAACTACCAAAGCATACAGTACGTTGCCAAGATAGGGCTGAGAGAGACTCCTGCCTGCAACCTTGGAGAAGCCGCTGCCAGTCTGGGTAGACAATACTGAGCTAGATGGAGCTATAGTCTGACTCAGTATATGGCAGCTTCCTATGTTCCTGTGTAATTATGTGAGGGCAAAGGTTGCTGTGACAGTGAGGTCAGCTGAATCTAGCTTTCATCATCCTTACATCAGCGCCCCCACCCATTTCCTCTGATCATCCAATCAGCTGCTTTGGATGCACAGAATTACAGAAGGTTTGAGGGAGATCTTGGGGGGTCTTGCAGTCCAACCCCCTGCAACAGCATCCCTGACAGAGGGCTGCCCCGCCTACATCTGAAAACCTCCAACCATCCCATCACCACTCAAGGTAAGAACAGTCACAACTAGAAGCAAAGCCTCTTCTAATCTGGGGCGACTGACTGATTGTCTTTCTGAGCTGTGCAGTAATCCTTCTTAGTAGTTTTCTCAGAAGGGGTATAAAACAAGCCTCTTTCAGTGATCACTTAGCAGAATTGGTCAGTCTTAGGATCTCTTCCTTTTGTACTCAGGGTTCCCCCCCCCCGCCCCAGTTTTATTTGTGCTTTATGGATTTGACTATGTTTTCTTTTTCTTTCTCTGTATAAATTACCTAGAGCACGGGAAAGGCGGCTGATAAGTGATTTTTAGCGAATTGTCTGACATCTTAAAAAACAAATAAGTGTTTGCACTCTAGTTTGTCTGCCATCTGAACTCTATGCCAGAGTGCAACATTATCTCCCTATAGCAGCTATTGCTTTCTATGGGGAAAAGTAAATACACTGCCCTATATGGACAACCAGTTCAGTGGCTGCCCCACACATTACCATTTTGGCACTCAAACCACATCCCCATCATCAAAGGCAGTGATCTTCACTACTTTTCAGGTGGGAGTCACTTTGGCAACAACAACAAAAAAGCCTTCCATGTGAAATTTCCTACTGTACTGACCCTACACACAGTACTGCACTTTTTCAGTGCTTGGAGGGCAGTTAAAGAGAGATTGGGCCCTCTCTTAAGAGCTCTAGGAAGAAAGCACTGGGAAGGTCTACACCTCCCAACACTGAAGAATGAAACTGAAGATTGGGAAATTTAGGACCAACAAGAGGAAGTACTTTTTTGCACAGTGCATAATTAATCTATGGAGTTCTCTGCCATGGGATGTGGTGATGGCCACTAGCTTGGATGGCTTTAAAAGGGGCTTAGACAAATCCATGGAGGACAGTCTGCTGGCTATGGGCCACCTCCAGCCTCAGAGGCACGATGCCTCTGAATATCAGTTGCAGGGGAGCAACAGCAGGAGAGAGGGCATGGACATACCTCTTGCCTGTGGGCTTCCCAGAGGCATCTGGTGGGCCACTTTGTAAAACAGGATGCTGGACTAGATAGGCCTTGGGCAGGGCTGTTCTTATGTTCTTATGTAATGGTTAACAAAGCTGAGAATAGGCTTGGACACATAGAGAACGTAAAAATAAAATAAAAAACCCAAAAGAAAGAAAGAAACCAACCAACCAACCATCCATCCATCCAGTGTGTCAGAATGCTATCAAAAAGACAAACATTGCAATAATGGGGGTGGGGGTGGAGGGATACTGTAGTTTAGTTAAACCTGTCACAAGAACAGGCAGGATCCTGAAAAGCAAGTGGAGGTTGTCAGCAGTGAAAATCATGCAGCGTCTCCTGTTGTCGCGAAGTTTACCTCTGCCCTCTGCTAAAGTGGAAAATTCTTAGCTTAGGGATATTGTAGCATGAGGCTGGAAATTAGACTCCATCTATCTATATGTCAACAGATCCGCAGGCAGCCCAAGTACAGGCATCTCCACCCCGCTTTGCTGAAGAGCTGAACCATGACCTGAGAGGAGGCCTTCAGGGATGAAAGACCTTCTTGATGGTAATTAATTCTCTAGGAGAGCTTGGTCCCAGACCAAGAGAAATCCAGGCCAGAAAAGCTGCAGTCAAGGGACCGACCCTGCTATCATCTCAGGGCAGGGGCACCTCTGGCAGGTAGGAAACATTCCGAAATTAAAAGAGCGGCGATCCCCGTAGCCAGCCTCACACTGAGCCATTTAATGCTTCATTATTTATTTATTAGGGCTTTCGACATGGTAGGGGAACCACATGGCTTTAAAAATAAATGAAAATCAGCATGACATTAATATGACCGGAGAGAACATCTCACTCTTGTCGTAACGTCGCGATCAGAGTCGACCTCCACATTTGGTTTCGTTCAGAGGCAGGATTGTTTGTGAGCGTTCGTACAGAGCCTTGAGCACCAGCTCCTACAATATGATACAGAATCCAATCCTTTCTCAGTCACAGAGGAACCACTGTGTAAAAGGACCTCTTTAACTCCATAAGGTAACGAAAACGACTATACTGCCTCTTGGACATAATCTAAAGAAAAGTGTGGCTACTTTAACTAAGCCTAAGATCACATAAGTGGGGGAATCTTCTTTATATTTATTTCTCTAAGATGTACCCCGTGGCTAATCCCATGTGTAGCAGCTCTTGCGAGAGTGCAGAGAGCTGCCGCGGGCTAGAGGAAAAAATGTTGTGGTGGTGGCAGCGGCCGGACCAGAGCCTTTGGATGGGGTTTTCTAGAAATGTAATAGATAGATAGATAGATAGATAGATAGATAGATAGATAGATAGATAGATAGATAGATAGGAAGCAGCCAAATACTGAGCCAGATCTTTGGTCCATCTAGCTCAGTACTGTCTACTCTGACTGGCAGTGGCTCTCCAAGCTTTCGGGTGGGACTCTTTCTCAGTCCTACCTTGTGACGCCAGAGCCCTGTGGTTTTCTTTTGGTAGAATACAGGAGGTGATGATGCCTTTCAGCATCTTCCTATATCGCTGCTGCCCGATATAGTACCAGCGGGGATTCAAACTGGCAACCTTCTGCTTGTTAGTCAAGCATTTCCCTGCTGCGCCACTTAAGGTGGTATCACATCTGATACAGTGAGGGAAAGCAACACTCACCAAGCTGTAGACCAGGCATGCACAATTTGTGACCCACCAGACTGAATGTTGCCCACTGCCCATAGGCTCATCAATTGCTGCCTGTCTGGCTCTGCAAAATGAGTCAAGCACCCAACATGCCATAAAACATGGTTTCTGAGCCACAAGTTGGGCAGGCTTACTGTGGACTATACACATGTCCTTCCATCCTCTCTGAAGGTCTTTTCTTGAAAGCTACATTCCCAAACTCTGTTTATCCCCCAGCTGGGAAACTCCACCACAGCAAGATGGGACCAGCTTAGGTACTAAAGGTCAGATGCTTTTTCAAATCATATTTAACTCTAGAGCAGTGTTCCCTGTAAGAGGGATTTCCAGATTTGTTGACTACACCTCCCATCACCTCCAGCCAAAGGCCACTGCAGTTACAGATGTTGGGAGTTGTAGTCAACAACATCTGGGAATCTCTCTTACAGGGAACACTGCTCTAGAGTCATAATTTGTTATCCATCTTGATAAAATGGCAATTGCATTACTGAACAATCCAGTGTGTGTGTGTGTGTGTGTGTGTGTGTGTGTGTGTGTGTGTGTACAAAATGTCACATGGGATCTGTGATTCATCCCAAGCAATATGAAATTAACAGAATATAAACAGTCTTGCCACATCTTTCATCATTTCTATAAAAGGTATTTTGCTTTAATTTGTGAAATCATAGAAATTGTACACAAGATAAATATCACTAATTCTCTTTTTCCCATCTTTCATTAAGAAAAAATGGCAAAGGCATATTTATTGCACTAATCCTTGCCTCAACAATCAAAATCCTCATATAAATATTAAAATCCTCATGTAAATATTAAAATCCTGCAAGATGCTGAGAACCCATATATTACCTTTCTTTTTCAAAGGAAGAGTTTGATTCCACAGGTTTCATTTTATGTCAACTGTTGACAATTTATTCCACTGACTTCATTTATAGATCCTACTGTCAACTTCTTTCAGGAACATTATTAAGTGAACATTGTGTGATTTCTGTTACATTTGTACCCTATGCTTCCTCCCAGGAACTTGGAGCAATTGTTTAGTCTCACAACAACCTTGCAAGGTAGGATTGCCTAAGAGATATTGGTTCTCCAAGGCCACCCATGGGGGTCCAGGGGGCAAGAAGGCAGCCCCCGCCCCATTGAGAAATTCCCATTGAATTCAAGGAAACTTACTCCCAGGTGTGTTTAGAATGGCAGCTTTTGTACGCCACCACCACCCCTCCACACACCAGAAAAAGTCCTACGGACACCAATGGCCCACCCTATGAGCCAGGGGCATAGCTATAATTGAACAAAAGGGTTCAAAGAACACGGGCCCCCAGCTCCTGAGGTCCCTCCAGCTCCACCCCTCCCTATTTTCTTCATTATCTCCCTCACTCTGGGGGGCCGCCAGAGAGAGGGATGAACACGGGCCTCCTCTCCCCTAGCTACGCCCCTGCTATGAGCTTCATATGTTAGCAGGTATGTGGACCTGGCCTTCAGTCTTGGAGATTTTCTGGATGCTGTTGGAGGGCTATAGGCCACCTCCAGCCTCAAAGGCAGGGTGCCTCTGAGTACCAGCTGCAGGGGAGTAACAGCAGGAGAGAGGGCATGCCCTCAACTCCTGCCTGTAGGCTTCTAGCAGCATCTGGTGGGCCACTGTGTGAAACAGGATGCTGGACAAGATGGGCCTTGGGCCTGATCCAGCAGGGATGTTCTTATGTTCTTAAATGAGTCCATCCACCTTGCTGCTGGTTGTCCTCTTAGAGACATAAACCGCCCAGAGACGTAAGTTTTGTGCGGTATAAAAATATGTGAAATAAAAAAATAAAAAAATAAAATATTGCCTTCACTAGAAACTTTGTACGTAACTCCTACAGTAGTATGGAAGTCATTTCAGCATGTTGCCCTCCCATGCCACCCTCTCTGGAAGCCCAGAACCCCATAGATGAGGCCATCACATTGGTTCTTCCCAAGCAGAGGAAAGAGAATGATCCAGTGAGACAGACCGATATGATTTGCAGTTCCAAACTCTATCCAAGGGCCATGGGGAGATGCTCCTGGGAATCAGCTCCCAGGCCACTAGCAAGGGTTCTCAAGGGCCCCCAGATGCTGTTGGACTCCCTTCACTGCCATCACAGTGGTCTTTGGCACATAGAAACATGTGGCGTAGATGCTTTATGTATGTCCTCTGCACATGGCAATATTGCAGAGATACATCTGCCAGGGAGTTAGGCTTGGCAAGAGCTCTGCATCATGTGTACACACCAGTGGCGGATGGTACATCCGCCACTGGTGGAGTTGGACGGGGGGCAGAAGTTGGAGGGGGGTGGACAGAAAACGAGCCGCAAGTGCAGCTTGTTTGTTTGATGGTTTGTTTAATCATTCCATTTATATGCCGTCCTTCCTAAAGTGGCTCAGGGCAGTTAAATTAAATCAAAAGACAGACTGATATGATTTGCAGTTCCAAACTCTATCCAAGGGCCATGGGGCCCTGAGCCATTTCGGAAGGGCGGTATATAAATCAAATAAAAAAACAAACAAACAAACAAACAAACAAATAAAAGCACATCAAAAAACATTTAAACTGGACTGAAATTTATTAAAATTCAAATTCAAACTAGATATCATTAAAAACCAGGCTAAAAAGATGGGTCTTTAAGGCTCTCTGGAAGGCCTCCAAGGAAGATAACCCTCTTATATCCACGGAGAGCACACCCCCACAACCTAAGGGAGAGGAGAGATGGTCTTGTGGTAGCAAGTATGACTTGTCCCCATAGCTAAGCAGGGTCTGCCCTGGTTGCATCTGAATGGGAGACTTGATGTGTGAGCACTGCAAGATATTCCCCTCAGGGGATCAAGCCGCTCTGGGAAGAGCAGAAGGTTTCAAGTTCCCTCCCTGGCTTCTCCAAGATAGGGCTGAGAGAGATTCCTGCCTGCAACCTTGGAGAAGCCGCTGCCAGTCTGTGAAGACAATACCGAGCTAGATAGACCAATGGTCTGACTCAGTATATGGCAGTTTCCTATGTTCCTATGTAAGGGCAGCAATTGAGAAGGCCCGATCCCAGGTCACCACCAGTTGAACTGGTGGCACCCAGAGATGAACCCCTCCTGCTGATCTTAATGAGCAGTGGGAAACTTGTAGGGAAAGGCACTCATCTCATCCCATCTTGATTGCTTCTTTGTCTCTCACCCAACAAATATCAGCCTGTGTGCCTAGAGTCAACACCACAGTGGGGCAAGGTGAATGAACCTTTATTTCTAGCAGAATCAACATGACAAATTCCACCAATTTAATTAATTACCCCTCAGGAAATTAAATTTAAGCACAGGAGAAACTACCCAAAGTATTATTATTTTTTTAAACCACCAACCTATACCTATATAAATACATGAAACTATCACTCGGGGCAAGACAAGGGTGAACAGCCACACCTGTGGCTCATTTTCTACCCTGCCCATATTGGCCACCACTGGTACACACAATGGCCTAACACCACACTGTAATGCATGACGTAATGCATGATTACAGAGATGCTTCCCATGAAATATTGTTTCATTTGCTAACTGAGCCAAGAGGCACCTTTTTAAAATGGTAATTCTCTTTATTTAGCAGGGGGAGAGCAACTGGCCCTATCCAGCCCCAGCACAGTATCCCTCCAGCGGTGGCTGTTGGTGTCTATCTTGTGTTTCTTTTTAGATTGCGAACCCTTTGGGGACAGGGAGTCATCTTTATTTTTTACGCTTTTTCTTTGTAAACCACTTTGAGAACTTTTGTTGAAAAGCGGTATATAAATATTCATAGTGGTAGTAGGGATCGATACCCAAGTACAAAATACATCCAGATTAGCACCGCACTAGGGCAAAGAGGTGGCACTCGTGCAAGGATGTTGAGCTAGCTAGTTCCACTAAGTGGGGAGCTTTAGTGTTGCAGGGTGGAATAGGGCATGCTTGCACCACCCGGGGCACATGTTTTGCTGTAAAACCTCTTCTGCAGTCCATAGATGCTGCAGGGCATTATGCAAAGCTACCTGCTATCCTTGTTGTGCAAGCGCAACACTTGTGCAAATGGAGCGAGAGATTGCGCAATACTGAGTATCCGCTCAGCTACACGACCGTCTTGCGTGGGAGCATCTTCGTTCATTGCACTCATGCAGCATTAGTCTGGATGTCAGCCAGTCCCCATATAAATCATAAAGCGCGTGCATACGGTTTTAAATGTGCCTTACAGGACCATCCAAGCTGCAGATTTTTATATAAAGGGAACACTCCTTTAGAACTAATTTATAACTCAACAGCTTGGATGAATCTCTAATGGCATTTCCCCATTATTTATCCAAAGTACTTCCTAACACAATGCATCTTTAACTGAGTGGAATACATGGTCACAAGAGAAGGTGATGGCCACTAGTTTAGGTCAGGGCTGCACAATTCAGCTGTTTGCTTGTTTTTTGGACTACAGCTCTCATCATCCACAACCACAGTGGCCAATACTCAAGGATAATGGGGGTTGTAGTCCAACATCTGCAGGAGGGTTAAAGTTGGGCAGCCCTGATTTGGGTTGATTTTTATGAGGAGATCAGACAAATTCATGCATAAGTCTAATGATGGCTATTCCCCAGGACAGCTAAATGGAACCTCCATCTTCAGAAGCAGTATACCTGTGAATACCAGGCACTAAGGACAAGCAAGAGAGACAGTGTCCTCCATGTCCTGCTTGTAAGCTTCCTGCAGCTGGCTGGCTGACTCCTCTTGGTAACAAAAGACCAGTCAAAGTGGACCTTGCTTTGATCCAGGAAGATTCGTTTTATTCATGTATATTTCCCTTTTCTAGTTAATGACTTAGTTCTGTTTCACTTTAAATTGATCTATTCAAAAGCTTTTGCCATAAATAATAAGTCATGGATAATTGTTTGAACTCAAAAGTCACTTGAGAAAAATGCCAGATCCTTAAACTGTATTTACTAACAGGCCATAGGACTGGAAATAACTAACGCTTTTTATATTTTTTATGGAACTGAGGGGCTTCCAGAATTCCCACAACACTCTTAGAAAACTGCAGTGAATATAAACACTAAGCTGAGGTGTAGCGTGTTGGAGACTGGTAATTTGCCACAGAGCTTTTAACCTCTGGGTCAGTGAATAAACACAGGCTCTGCTCTCTGTGGCTGCCAAAACATGGCATTAAATTTCCTTTCAAGATGTGGTGAAGTTCAGAAATACAACAGAAAAGTAAATAAATTAGCTAAATGAAAGTCGAATTTCTTATGAACTCCACTTTCAGGAGCTGATGACTCTGTCTGACTAGCAGATTTATATACCTTACTGCCAATTTATTAGGGCAGTTCTCACCATCAGCACTCGAGTAGCAGAAGCCTCCAACTCTAATTCAGAAGCTATGCATGCTCCCGATTGGCCACTGTAAGGATTCGACAAGCAAGGCAGGAGAAGGGGAAATTGCTCCTCTGCACGCTAGAGCTTTCCCAGACAGCAGGCTTCACCGTGAGGCTTTACTGCGAGTTCACAGTTGCCCCCAAAAACTAATACAAAAAGTGGGGTTTTTTTTTTACCCCGAATATAAATTGGGCTACACTCTAACACACAATGGAAAACCCGAATTGTGTGTGAAGTGCTCCCTGATAGCTCACAGGGACTTCAGAGTAAATTTGGCCAATACATGGATACACATCTCTGTTCCAGAGGAGATGCGAACTAAAAGTCAGGTGTGAAAAACTTCCTGGGTATGGAAGTGGGTGGCAGTGATGAACCAGAACTTGTACCCAGCTGCAGAGTGAGGTGGAGGGAAAGCACTCCCCACACATGCTGCCACTGTGCCCAGCTCGCAAAGGAGCATTTCCCCCTCCTAGAATCCTCACCATGGCCAATTGGGAGCATGCACAGCTCTCGAAAGAGCGTAGGTGGCTTCTCGGACCCGAATGCCAAGCATGAGAATAGCCCTATTATATCACAAGGCGGTTTACAAAAAGATGAAAACAATGAAAACCAAATTTAACCAGTTCAAACCAGATTAAACCAAGTAATAACCTTTAAGCCTGACAGAAGAAATGTGTTTTCAGGGCCTTCTTAAAGACTACCAAAGATTGCAGATCTCATATCTTGACAGGGAGCACATTCCAAAGCTCAGGAGCAGCTACAGTTAAGGCCTGACCCCCAGTCACCACCAGACGAGCCGGCAGCAACTGCACGCAGACCTCTTCAGATAACCTCAGTGTGTGCAGTAGGGATCATGAAAAGCTAGGCAAGTGTACCCTTAGGGAACATGAACATGCTTTATACTGAGTCAGACCATTGGTTCACCTCCATTGTCAACTCCAACTGGCAGCAGCTCTCTAAGGCTCAGATCCACAGTCTTGCTACTTCTGATCCTTTTCACTGGAGATGCTAGGGAACGCACCTGGACTTTCATGCATGCGAGGCACGTGCTCTGTCTCTGAGCTATGATGACCCCTCCCTAAGGATGTGCATGTCTGCTTCCCTTGCAGGAATTCCCCTTTACAAGTATACCCCTCCCCCACCGAGTCGGCCTGAAAGCCTGCTTGGCCTGGATCGATGACTGAACTGAACCAGATCCGATTCGGCCACACCCAAAGCTGAACTGGCCTCCTGCTCCCTATGATCCAGAAACAGTCTGATAAAACTAACTCAGGGAAATAGAAGACTTTACAGTGGTTGTATAATGATGTTTTCCATATTTACTTCTTGATAGAGAGGAGAGCTGGTCTTGTGGTAGCAAGCATGACTTGTCCCCTTAGCTAAGCAGGGTCTGCCCTGGTTGCATATGAATGGGAGACTTGATGTGTGAGCACTGTAAGATATTCCCCTCAGGGGATGGAACTGCTCTGAGAAGAGCATCTAGGTTTCAAGTTCCCTCCCTGGCTTCTCCAAGATAGGACTGAGAGAAATTCCTGCCTGCAACCTTGGAGAAGCCACTGCCAGTCTGTGCAGACAATACTGAGCTAGATAGACCAATGGTCTGACTCAGTATATGGCAGCTTCCTATGTTCCTATGATGTTACTACAGGATATTCACTTTTGAGGGGGAGGGGCTTTCACGTGCATCAAGTCAAGGTCTCGGTCAACAATAACCCAAGTCAAGATAGATGATCTGCTGTCAATATGGTAATGTTTTAGCACTTAGACTCTGGCCTATAGAGGTCTCAGTTGCCCAGTCCAGGCCTGAGGAATGGGAAGGGTTGCCAGCCCACCAGGATTGACTTGCAGTATCCAGGAATCAGCATCCATTTCCAGGTGACTCTTGAGCGCAAACACACTACATGTGTGCATGGTCTGCTATAAGAGACTCCCCTTAGAGGATGAGGCCATAGCAAATTGGTCAAGCATCTGCTGGCATGCAGGAGGTCCCAGGTTCCCTCCCTGGCATCTCCAAGATAGGGCTGAGAGAGAGAGACTCCTGCCTGCAACTTTGGAGAAGCCACTGCCAGTCAGAGTGGATAATACTAAGCTAGATGGACCAATGGTCTGATTCAGTGTAAAGCAACTTCCTATCTTCCTAAGTGCCTGTGTAATATAAGTTACAGCTTGAAAATGTGGGTAGTGCCTGGTAAATCTCAAAAAAAAAAAAAGGCGGGGGGGAGTCCAAGCAAGACTTCCGGTAGCCAAGGGGTTAAACCTCAGGGCTCTACATCCTTGCTAGCCCCTCTTCTGGCTAGCCAAAGCCGCACACAGGATATGCAAATGTATAAAGGATATGCAAATGTCGGATATGCAAATTTATGAAGGTATCTTTTTAATGTGCACAGTTTAATCATGTCATAGAGTCTGGCTTTTCTTGATGTAGAATTTCGATTTTTCTGAGTAAGCATGGTTTTCAGCATAATACAGATACAGCATCAGTCTTACAAAATCTTCAGCTTGCAGTGAGAATCCAAACCCAGAGATCCTCCCCAATCCATCTGGCAGCCAGAAGCCCACGGCAAATGTTGATAAGACATGTGTAATTTCCTCCTGATTTCCTATTCACAGCCTTGTGAATGTGAGCAATATGTAGGTTTTGCAAGCGACCGAAATCAAGGCTCTCGCCTTGCAATCCTCTCCTTTCTGCACAGAGAGGCTTACAAAGGCTTACAAAATTGTTTAAACTGTTTGCATAAGAAGAAAAGCTTCTCTCTCTACAGCGAACAGGCAGCTTGGTAGTCAGATAAAGCACTCCCTTGGGACTCTGCATTTTGTAACTCTTTCTGTAGCTTTGCCAGCCATGTCCACTTTCAGAAATTGCGGGACGGGGGGGGATGCAAACCCTTACACAAGTCACTCACCTAAGGAACAGAGGATGTGGATAACACTGAAATGGAGACTGCCCAATAAGGGGTGTCACCTTATGGCTTTTTTTTTGGAAGGCTGAGCCACACTTTCAATGGCCTACAGAGTCTCTCCCCCATTGCAGAGAGAGGGAGCTTGCTGGCAGCCTGCCAGAGACCCCTTTCCCCATCACTGCATACACTGGCCACACACCCTCTGCATCCACATCAGGCACGGGGGTGGGGGGTGGGCTGGCGGGCATGGCCAGCGCCTGGAAAGGGTACCACGTAGCCCCTCACCCACTCTTCCCCTGAACAAAGGGCTGCCTGGGTGCTTTTTTTTCCTGTACCTAGCTCTGAGAGAGAGAGAGAGAGAGAGAGAGAGAGAGAGAGAGAGAGAGAGAGAGAGAATATCCAGCTGGTGCTTCCTTCTCCAGCTGCAGAGAAGTGGGAGAAGGGCCATGCCTTGAGCTCGCAGGCAGGGAGTGCTTTGTTTGCCAGCTAGGTGCAGGAGGAGGACAAGTTGTGCCCTGGGGATGGGGGGAAAGGTGCTGGGACAGGGGAAAAGCAGTTCCGGGACTGTCCAGGGACGTTGCCCCCCACCGCCCTTGTCCAATAGTAGCTATGCCACTGACTACAATGTACGAATACGAATACGTCGAGTATTTATATACCACTTTTCAACCACAGTTCCCAAAGCAGTTTACATACAGATATTCATTAATTAATTAAATGGCTGCCTGTCTCCGAAGGGCTCACAGTCTAAAAAAGAAACAGAAGAAAGACACCAACAACAGCCACTGGAGGGATGCTGTGCTAGGGTTGGATGAATGAATGCAGTCAATGAAGAGAGCACAATTTGCAGAAGAGAAGCAGCAGGTAGGAGGCTGCTTAACTCTTCCTGGTCCCATCCATTTTCCCTGCACTTCTGCGCACACACACACACACACACATGCACGGACGCACACACACAGAGCTGCTTTCCCTCTTTTGCTGTGGCAAATGCTATAATTTTCCAGTTATAACAAACCCTGTGTATTGCATGCAGTGCTAACCTTGAGAGGAAATTCATTGTTTCCATTTGTTACACATACCCCCAAACTTGGACTTGTTTCCTTTCCCCCTTTCTTTCATTCTTTGCCCCTGAGTAGCCTGGACAAGGACTAGTTCATACCAATCCAATGACTTGCCGTGGTGAAACTGTTTTCTTGCTGGCCGGGTTAGGAACGGTTGGCACGTATATTCTACTGCGCATAGTACACTGAGATGGAGGGGCAGGTAGATCACTGACTGGTATGATTATCCAATCATTCAGAGCTTATCTGAGCCCCTTTGTTTGGGGAGAGGAAGGGGCAGTCAGAGTAGAAAAAGATGTATCTGCTTGGCTGAAGAGAAATCCAATGAGACTGCACATGGCTGAGGGGCAAAGAAAGAAGCGGCTCTGTGAAGCAGATATTTAAAAAGAAAGACTGTGCCGTCGAGTCGGTGTCGAGACGGTGTCGACTCGTGGCGACTACAGAGCCATGTGGTTTTCTTGGTAGAATACAGGAGTGGTTTACCATTGCCTTCCCCCACACAGTATGAGATGATGCCTTTGCCATTGTCACTGAAGTGAGCATCCGCCTCCAGCACCTTTCTATATCGCCGCTGCCCGATATTACTTGTAAAAATTTCACACACACACCCTTTTCTCCGTGTATTTCTCTATATATTATACACATTATGGACTGAGACTGTAATTAAATGGAGAGAAGCTTAGTATAGTTATTATAAGTTATGTTATCCGAAAACCCCATTTTCGGGGGAAAGTGGCTGGGGTTGAAGGGATTTTCAGAGGGAATGCAGGAGGCAGGGGAAGGGAATGCAGCTGCCCCTTCTCTGCAGGTCACTCATGTTCTCTCAATGCCTTGCAGCAGAAAAGGGACAACCAGGGTTCCCAAACGTGTGTTTACACCCAACAAGTCGCTTGGATGTAATACTTTATTCTCTCATGTAACAATTTGTCAGTCTAGTGCAGACCCACTAGCCCCACCCCCAAATGTCGCCAATGTTATGACTCAGAGACATAGCCACCACTGAATGAGGGTGTACAGTGTATCCGGATTGCAGGTGCCCACGGGTTCCTTGGGGTCACCACACCTCCCACCTCCTCCGCCCACCTAGGGTCCTCACCCCCTGATTAGTGGGCCCCCATTGCCACAGCACCACCACCACCAGGCGGCACTTGCCCCAACTCCACGCTGGCACAGCCCCAATCGCAGAGAAAACAGGCAGCCCCTTTAAGCAGACCTGGTCTTGCTGGCAGTTGGGGTAAGTGTGGCCACTGGCCAGGCAGGCAGGCAATGAGCAGCGAGTGGCAAACAGGGTTGTAGCAAGGTCGGAGGCAGTTCAGGGGCCATACTTCCAGTTTTGCTCCTGGGCTGCCTCCAGCCTTGCTGGAAGAGAGCAGGTCTTGTGGTAGCAAGCATGACTTGTCCCTTTAGCTAAGCAGGGCCCACCCTGGTTGCATATGAATGGGAGACTAGACGTATGAGCACTGTAAGATATTCCCCTCAGAAGATGGAGCCGCTCTGGGAAGAGCAGAAGGATTCAAGTTCCCTCCCTGGCATCTCCAAGATAGGACAAGATTTTTTTTAATTGAACCAACAAACTACCAAAGCATACAGTACGTTGCCAAAGCACAATTATATACAAAGTGTTTGTTTGTACATGATATATCTACAAAGATTTACACACAATGATTTGGAAACCCACAAGGTGATGAAGTATATGCAGGTAGTACTGTAACTCGGGGGTGGGGGATTTCAAGGCACATCAGGTAATGGGGGGGGTTTACGTCCAACGTCCATTTCCACAATTTGTCCCATTGCTGTTTAGAAGAGATACTCTTGTCTTTTTGCACATAACCAGACCAACTTTTCCAGAAGAGATTTACTGTCTCATCTGCGTGAACCTCTTGGTCGCGTCTTCCCTCCCTATTCCTATGCAGGAGCATTGCATAAATGACATACAGGTTTACTAACCTGATTACGAGAAGGGGAATGTTCCAATTCCCTAGTATGAGGGCACCCGTTCCGTCCCGTTTCCTTGAAGGTTTCTTTCTGGGACCTCGAAAAGAGGTTCTATCGCTCAAACCCGATGTTAGTTCTTCCCAAGTCTGTTTTTCCAAATCAGGCCACTCTAACAGCTTGCTTACTCCCTGCCACACTCTTTTGGCTACCACACACTCTTTTAAGAAATGTGAGTGGGTTTTCCTGAATGTTTTACCTAGCTCACTAGCTTTCTGTTTGCAGGTGATTTTAGGGCACTCTTGCTGGTTCTCTGGGAGCCATGGCTTAGCCGCATTAAGTGGTAGTACTTGATGGTATAAGCGCCACCTTGTTTCCCATAAATGGAAAGGAACTTTTTTCTCCTTAAAGAGAGTGATAGGGTGAACGGGTTGCAACAAGTACTGTGAAGTGCAGTGTTTGTAGCGTTTACATTCTAAATCAGGTTTTAAGAAACCCACTTCTAGAATCTCTCCATAAATTGTTTTCCTTAGCTGCTTAACTGAGGAGGATCCTTTAAATAGATCTGGTTCAACCTTCCATTTTTAAAGTGTGAATAACAAATCTCTCAAGTAGTCCGGGTGTTCTCGCTGAGAGAGATTCCTGCCTGTAACCTTGGAGAACCCGCTGCCAGTCTGTGAAGACAATACTGAGCTAGATAGACCAATGGTCTGACTCAGTATATGGCAGCTTCCTATGTTCCTATGTACACCACTGGTCTAACCCTATTCATTACATGCCAGAGATGCCTGTTTGCTGATAAATGCAGAACCCTTGCTGCAAAGGAATAATAATGACCCATTTTTGCACATTTCCAAACTAGCCTTAATCAATCAGTCATTTCTTTTTCTTTTTCTCAGTGTGACCATGGATGGAGGCAGGCTTTCTGTATGTTTAGAAGCTTCCAAATTGGACAAAGACAGTGGTTGAGCAGGCAAAGGAGGCCTGGCAACAGTGGAAAGCAAAAAGCCCTAGAAAATAACCAGGACATGGGGGAACTAGATAGGAGAGAGAACGTAAAACAAGCAAGGTTAAGTCGAACACGATATGAAAAGAGGCGAAGAGAAGGGGAAGCAAGGAAGCAAGCCAAGTAATTATTCATTCACTGAGTGTGCTGAAGAAGGGATAGAATTGCATCACCTTTGAATCAACATGCTTCCCCCCCACACACACACAAATTGTCACAGCTGTACTATCTGTTTCCTCCTCCTTGATTCACAACATCCTCTACAAGTCACACACACACACACACACACACACACACAGGCAACATGGATGGGACCCTCAGAGTGACTGTCTCAACCTTCCCACCCAGCTTGCTTTTGGAAAAACAAAACCGGAAGCCTTGCTGTCTACCCAAACTGTAACAAAACAAAACTTGCTGTCTAGCCATACTGTAAGAATCCACAATTGCTTTTACAGATGATTTTCACCGCCCCTTAGAAGCACAACCAGATGCTTATTTTCTGTCTGGATTGTTGCTTTTCATCAGCCAGGATTCAAGGCCACTTTGGCCACAGCCTGAGTGCTCTGTCAGGAGCACAGATTGCAACAATTCCGCATGCTGGCGTTTTAGGGTCTTGCAGCGGCACTGTGCTCCTGATGGAATGAAGGGCTTGTAATGGCCCTTCATTATAAGCACCCTTGATTCTCCACCTGCAAAGCACATTGCTTGGACAGAAAATAAGTGGCTGGCCACATGGCTGGAGGGTCTGGCGAATCAAGCCATGATGTACCTTTCAGTCCAGACCCCATCCTGTGAGTAGGATCATGTCCAGATCTCACAAAGATCAGAAGTTAGCAAACCTTTAGAAGAACACAGAACAGCTCTGTGATGGTTTTGAGAGGGATGAAGGCATTTGCTTCAGAGCATTTCTTAATCACATGGGGTGCTCTGGCTTGATCCAGTGTTCTTCTGTGGTTACTAAGAAGCAAATGCTTTCAAGGGCTGTGTCCACACAGTCACAGCAATCCTGGTTAAAGCGTTCACCAGGATCACTGGACGAAAAGCCTTTTGACCCAGGTGCCGCTGCTTAGCAGAGGATCACTTCCTCCCCTCCTAACTTCCTTTTTTGGAAAACGGGACCGTGCACTGCTCCTGAACTTGGATAGGACACACCTCCTAGTCTAATTAGAATCATGAGACTAGCCTTGGTGTGTGACAAGTCATAACCTTTTTTAGAAAAAACAACTAAAACTTTGGGTTCACTAAACTAGCTTATTTTCGCATTGATTTTGTGTGGACTGAAAGTAGCTGTAGTCCTCAGATTTAAGACTTCCCTACCAGACTATGGGAAACACCTATATCGGGCAGCAGCGATATGGGAAGATGCTGAAAGGCATCATCTAATACTGCACGGGAGATGGTAATGGTAAACCTCTCTTGTATTCTGCCAAAGACAACCACTAGGCTCTGTGGTCGCCAGGAGTAGACACTGACTCGGCAGCACAACTCTACCATTTGGCTACTATGATCCGTCAAGGTGTGTGTGGAAACTATCCTCACACATTGCTATAGTTTCTTGAGGTGTTTCATTTTTGGCTTCCTTGGCTTACGGTTTAAGCCTCACTGAATAAAAATGAATCCTGTTTCTTTCTGACCCCTTTGCAGAGTTTATTAATTAAGAGTAAATCCCAGCCAGGATTTCTTTGCATCAGCACAATGGACCCTCCTAATTGCCGCACTTCAGGATTTCAGCTGTTAGGAGAGATGAAGGAGTTGAGTAAAGATTTCAGAAGATAATTCTGGCCCACTTTTCGGGAGAGGTGAGAGAAAGCACAGTCAAGAGACACCCTACAAGTCTTGCCTTGTTTATAACTGAGAAGAAGGAGATGAGAATATCTGAATCCCATATTAATATTACTAATCTAGTCATATTTTCTTAAAACAGCAAATGCCTCAGTCTTTTCATACTAGTCTACTCCTTCCAATGAAAGCATAATTTGCAATAAGATGCTTGATGCTGGAAGAATTAGTTGCAAAATCACAAAACGGTAAGTTGAAAACATCAATGAGAAATGGAATAAAAAAGAAGAGAGTAAAATCCATATTTTTAAAAAAATCATTAGCAAGGAATCAATGTTCTTTTTCATGGTATTTCTGCCCCACGCTGTTTCAGTCTCTTGTGGGTTCTTCCAGCACCAGTTAAAAATTCCATTTTTTGACTTGCCTACTGTTAATTGTTCTCAGTGGGTGAAATATTTCTATTTGTATATGAACGCTTTCTTCCTACTGCCATTACAGCCTTTGTTTCGTATTGACTGATCTTCAGTTTGATGTATAATCTCTTCATTTACCCGAATGATCATCTGAGAGCCTAAACTAAAGGTTGATTCAAATATCTTAATAGAGGAGGAACAGTCCTCATGCCTGGATCCTCTCAACTCAAGTTTTACATAGGGAAACATTACTTTAAAGTGCCCGCACATGAAAAGTGAGCCCCTGGTCTAAACTGTGCCATGTCAGAAATAAAAAGCTATACCAAAATATCTCTCTGATGTGTAAATGTTTTGCAAGAGGCACCAAACATTACCATTAACATCTGTGGGCTTCCTATCAGCCTCTGTGTGTGCAATAAAAATCCAGGTTTTTAGCTAAAAATGTGTTGATACAATCCAGTCAAGAACGTCTGAATTGCATGAATTGCACACTTGATCTGGTCTTTTATTCTGATCATGGTGGTGTTCCATGGCTGGAGACTCCTGAAATTTCCCCATTGTTATGAGTGGACCACCATCTGGTCAAGGTTGGACTCACAATCACGTCCCACCTCCACAGGGGTGAGGGGCCTATTAAGGTGGTCTGCCCAAGAAGGGTATTGGATCCAATAGGATTCCAAGAAGCCTTGGAAGGATTTAGTGTTGGCTCTACCATGGACCTGTTGATGCCCTGGTGGGGAACTGGAATAGCAAACACACCAGGACAGTAGACATGATCACTCCTAAGAGTCTTCTCCGATCCACTTTAAAATTGGCCCCTTGGTATATGGAAGAACTATGGGAGCTGAAGCAGCAACGTAAACAACTGGAGCACAAGTGGAGGAAGACTCAATTCAAATCTGACAGATCTGACGGGCAACACCATGCTGGCCAGGCAAATGGTCTCTGCACAGCCACAGAGGCCAGGACCATGCTGCTATCCCATGCAGGATGCCAAACGGAGCACCACTGCCCCGCATGGGATACTAGGCAAAACGCTACAGCTTGAGACAGTTTGCAGGTGAGCAGGGGCATAGCAAGGTTGGAGTGGGCCCAGAGACAAGATTTTAAAATGGCCCCCCCCCCACTCAAAGTCCAGGGCCTCTGCACACCCCAGGCCCCCAAGGATTTAAGTCTGGTATTCCAAAATAAGTATGCTGCCTGCAAATACATTTCACTGAATACACACACACACGTCACAATATATAGTGATATACATTGAGTACTATACATTTGTATTACTTTTAATGCCTAGAACACACTAGAAAGATGAATTATTAAAATGGGCCCCTCGCTGCAGATTAGCAAAGGAGACTTTCAACCATGCAGGGTGAACCTATGTTTGTTTTCTCAGAATTCTGAACAAATTCAGTCAAGTTTGATTGCAGGAGGTTTTTCACAGGAGGCTTTTAAAGCCCTTGAACACACATCTCCTCTGGAATGGAGGTGCTGCATTCACAGGTGGGCCAGATTTACCCTGAAGTCCCTGCAAGTTATTGGGGAGCAGTTCACACACAAGAAAAATAAAATAAAAGCACCACACATGCTTCACAGTTCTCACTCAGACCTTCTGGGTTGCAAAACAACTTGAACATAAGTGCATTTATAAATGAATGAATGAATAAATAAAATTAATAAAATACTGTTCCAGAAGTTTTTGCAATTTTCTGCCATGAAACAAGCCACTTATAGGACTTTTTAGATAGTTTTTTTTAAGTCAGCAAATTTTCCAAGCTGTTTCAAAATAAATATCCAGAGACTTCTCGGTCCCTCCCCCCCCCATATCCAAGCCCTATGGCAAGCAGATCCCTATATATGGGGGGGGGGGGGCGGGAAAGGTAACCACAAAAAGGAGTTCACACTCTACCTGGCAAATGCTGGTCTGGGTTAAGCAGGGCCGCAAGGGGTCTTCTGCTGCAGAGAACACTCTGGCTGCCTCCTCCTTCCTGGCTTGCTTGGGCCCTACTCGAGTTCAGGCTTCACTGCGGCCTACACGGAGGCCTCCGTGGAAGCCCCGCCCACCCGCCAATCAGCTGAGAGGCGGGAGAAAAGGAGCTCTTTGCCGCTTGCCTGCTGCTTCGATTGCAGGCCAGCAGAACAAGCAGGAGAGACAGCGAAGAGGGCAAGTGGCTGAGAGGCTATGGGGCTGGGCAGGGGGCAATGGGGAGTCACATGAGGTGCCCCTGGGGTGCCCCTCCAGGCAGTGGGGCCCCCAGACAACTGTCTCCCCTTGCCCTATCATTGTTACGCGCCTGCAGGTGAGGCAGTGAGCACCTGGTAATTTATTTTTAAAGTTGCTGCCACCCTCACTGGCCACCACTGGCTGGGAGAGATCATCAGGAGATTTGGCGCAGGGTGTTATCAGTATGATGATGTCACCCAAATCTTTTTCTCCGCGTCAACGTCATCAGGAGAAGCCATAACCTCCCTAAATGCCTGCCTAGAGGCAGTGATGGGCTGGGTGAGAGATAACAAACTGAGACTGAATCCAGATAAGATGGAAGTACTTATTGTGCAGGGTCGGAGGAAACAATTTTGATCTACTGGCTCTGGGGGCTTTCCAGAATAGCTGCTGGAAAAGCAGCAAAATGCCTCCATTCAGGCAAGTCACATTGAAAACGTAAACAGCAGGGGGAGCAGTCTTGCAGCAACTAACAAAAAATAGAAACTTCCTTATGCCGGATATACAACGTCCTAGCTCTATATCACAATGATTAAATTCGAGGCAAGGCACCCTGCTGTCTGCATAGGGACTGTGGTGTCACAACTCAGGAAGTGTGAAAGCACATTTCCGAGATCCAACGTGACCCCATTGCAGGGTCTAATTTGGAAAGTGCCCTGGATGGGGTCACACTTCCCCAGAAGGAAAAGGTATGCCGTCTAGGAGTACTTCTGGATCCAAACCTCTCCCTAGTGTCTCAGGTTGAGGCAATGGCCAGAGGTGCTTTCTATCTAGCTTTGGCTGATATGCCAGCTGCATCCGTTTCTTGATAAATATGACCTCAAAATAGTAATACACATGCTGGTAACCTCCAAACCTTGACTACTGCAATGCACACTATGTGGGGCTGCCTTTGTAGCCTGGAAACTGCAGATGGTACAGAATGCAACAGCCAGGCTGGTTTCCAGGACATCTTGAAGAGACCATATTACTCCTATATTAGAAGCACTGCACTGGCTACCAAGAGGTTTCTGGGTAGAATACAAGGTGTTGGTTATAACCTATAAAGCCCTAAACAGCTTAGGCCCTGCGTATTTAAGATAATGTCTTTTTCACTATGAACCCCATCGTCCTTTGAGATCATCCGGAGAGGTTCGTCTGCAGCTGCCACCAGCTCACTCAGGGACAGGCCTTCTCTGTTGCCACCCGGAGACTCTGGAATGTACTCCCTGCTGAAATAAGAGCTTCTTGATCTCTGACAACTTCTAAAAATTCTCTAAAGACACTTTTTTCCCCACTCAAGCTTCTTAATAGACTTGTGGTTTAAAATCATTTTTAGATTTTTATTTTTGTTTCAATTTGTTTTATATTGTTGTAAATTGCCCAGAGATGGAAGTTGGGGGTAATATATACATGTAATAAAATGGCAATATACGAATAAATGAATTTCTAAGGGAGGGATGTATATGTTTACGTAACACCCTTTGAAATCAAAATGGCATAAGTGGTTTGATTGTATCCATAATTTCTGACGGACATTTAAATAAAATTGTTGACCGTCCTGATTCTCAGGTGATACACAGTTTAAGAACTTCTCAGGTGATACATTTTTAAAAGTAGAAGTAAAAATGTTTTAAATACACTTAACTGAGCACAGTCACTTTTCTATTAAAATAAATACACTGCCCCTCCCAGTATTGAATACACAGTTTTAAATCTCAGTGGTCTTGCCTGAATTGCTAATATCTGATCCTTTAAACACACATATTCTCTAACCTTTGAGACAGATCAGATCCTCTCTGAAGCCTACTGTGACTTTTGAAAATAAGTCCCCAAGGGCTGCATAACACTCAGGGACATATTGTGGGAGACTTCAGAGGGAAGGCAAATGGACAACTCTCCCCAGAATGTGTGCTGTGTATCTGCTGCACCAGTGTCTCCTTAGTCTGGATGTCAACCAATGAAAATGCATTTTTTTTCCTTCAAAACTACTGTTTTAGACATATGTGAGATCTATGCAGATTTATTCAAATACTCAAACATTTAAAACTAATCTGATTAATCAACTAGGATTTCTTAAATTGTGTGACAGCCCTAGCTTATTTTTCCTGCCTCTGGGCAATCCAGTCAAGAAAGCTGTGGATACTAGCTGTGGAATTGTTTTCACTTGTACTCCATAGTAAAAGAGAACAGCATAGCTAGAGTGTCTAGCCTACTGAAAAGATGGTGCAGGAAAGAATAAAGGATGATAAGCACATTGAGGCTTTTCTTTCTTCCCCCCCCCCCACCCCACACACAGTCTAGTGGAGAGTGCTCAACATCTTTCAAAAGCCGCTCCTCCTATCTCTGCAAATATTCTGTGTTGCCATTTTTGCAATGAAGAAAATGTAATCCAGGAAGGTCTGGCATTTTTTAAAGTTCAGCACTGGCAAATCAGGCTATAAATATACCTACAATGAAGTTCTTAAAGGTTTATTTCAGATTTCTTATTTCCCAAACTGGGGACTAGGCACATAAATATTGGCCCATAAAACGCTTAAAAATAGATTACTAGGAACTAACAGAATGTCTTATTGTCTCCCGAACCACTGCTGAACCAAATGGTAGGTTTAGATCTTTGTGGTGGATATGAAATGACCTTCATGCATACCATTTACCTTCTGCGGTTTTATTTACATTTTTAAATCCACACAAAGGTGAAAGATGACACTGCTACCAAAAAAAAAAGAACACTTTACAATATTTTTATCATTTTTTGCCCCAAGGCACAGCTAAGCTTTTCCAAGGTCATGTGTAGTACAAGTCTGAAAGGAAGCCGGACCATCTCCAACCCTCTCTCCGCCGTCTTGTGAGCTTATCTAGTGACATTAATTATCTATTCTTCTTCCCTAGCTGAAGACAAATCCCTTTAAGTCTGACAGCCTGATGTTAGACCTATCGACTCTGAATGGGGCTTCAGAATGTGTGTGTCTGGGATCACAAGAGAGTACTGGTCACGTGGCAAAGGTACGCAGGACTGATCCCACCCACAGGGCTGTTTGTCTCACACACATGCCTCGACTGTGAGTGATCACACAACAGGGAAACAGCTCCCATGCCCGGAATCTGCCTGTGAAGCACGGCTCTTAGGGCAGGACAAGCAGGGCCACCGCCTGGGCCCCGCTCTTGTCTGACATTGAAATTAACTAGAAGGGGGCCCCACACTGGGTGATTAGCCCCAGGTCCCGCACCCTGTGGTGTTTGGGGTGAATCCAATCCTTGATCCAGGCCAGTTTTTGAATGGGGCTTTAGTTACTTGTATTCCAGTCCTGGAGTAGACGCAGGGCTAACAGAACAGCCAGCAGCAAGAGCACCGGAAAGCAGTCTGCACTTGCCTCTCTGTACAGAATATCTATTTAATTAAACCATTAATATTCCTGATGCTTGTCCTTGCATACCAGAACTCTTTCCCTTGGATTCTACATATCCCACCATGGATCCTTAAGTATACCCTGCTGCTAAAACTGTACATTTCCAAGCCCTGTAAGCCTTTTTAGGTTCAATGGATTCATAATTATATTCACAGCTACTGTGAATCACAAAGGATGCTAATGAGTTTGGTCAGGGGTGTATCTTTAATTGGACAGGCATATTCTAAGAACACGAGCTGCCTCAGCCCTCCCCCAAGGAAAGGGGCCGCTGAGGGCACCTCATCTGTCACCCTCCTCTGCTCACCTGTCTGTCTGCCTCCCCTCCCCTCCCTGTCCTGGATTACCTACCATCTCCGTGGCTGCAACACTGTCCACATTCACTGAACGTGGGTCAACTTGCAAAGTTTTCTCAGCTGTGGCGCAGAATAATGACATCACAGCCTGATGACAGGCGCGAGGCTATGACATCACAATACCATGCCACAACCAGGAAAGCTTCACAGGCCAGCCCATATGCAATGAAGGTGGACTTAGTGTTGTGGTCGCAGAGGCGGCTGTTAATCCAGGAGATAGGGGGAAGCAGGCAGGGAAGTGGGAGTTAGCTAGAATGCCAGTCAGTCTTTAGAAAGCAGGTTATACTGTCTCAGCTTAATGATTGCTATGTTAAACTGACCATCTGTGATGATAGCTGCAGTGGTAATCAGTATTTCCTTTTTTTAAAAATCAGTTTAATATTCCCCTACTTAAGTGGCACAGCGGGGAAATGCTTGACTAACAAGCAGAAGGTTGCTGGTTTGAATCCCAGCTGGTACTATTTTGGGCAGCAGCGATATAGGAAAAAGCTGAAAAGCATCATCTCATACTGTGTGGGAGGAAGCAATGGTAAACCCCTCCTGTATTCTACCAAAGAAAACCACAGGGCTCTGTGGGCGCCAGGAGTCAAAATCGACTTGATGGCGCATCTTACCTTTACCTTACCTTCAGTACATCTTCAAGTATAGCTTCCTGCTTTCTCATAGACTATCAGGATTTTTAAAATCAGCCAGAAGCAACTTGTTTACATTACCATCCATATACCACCTGTAGTTAGCAATGGAGCACAGAGAATTGTGCTGATTGGCTGAACAGCAATTATCGTACACAAAAACTCACTTGAGCATTCCTCCACCACCACCCCTCAGAAAGATCACCTCAGCTTTCCATTTCAGTTGGCCTCTGGAAGCTGAGAGAGGGTGGTATTTTTTTCACGACTATGAACATTATTATTTAGTTGGATTTTAATAGCATTGTAATGGTGTGTGTTGTATATACATTAATCAATTCTTAGCTGCCCCCAAGCTTTCAGGACGATATGGGGTGTAAATCCAAACATATAAACTAATTTAGGGCATAAAATCCTAAAGACTACGTTTGTATGATCTATAGACATTAATTGGTTCACTCTGTAGATTGCATTGTTCTCATTAACAATAGGGCACACATATTATTTTATTTGTTGCTTATATTTCATGTAGATATCAGGTGTAGTGGAATGCAAATTTGTATACAAAAGGTTGATGAAAGAATGCCTGGAAATTTCTGTCATGTCTGCAGCATTAAGGGTAGAGTTGCATGTGTGAATGAGTACAGATCAACCACCACAGACAGACCTTCCATATCATGTCAAACCCAATGTTCATCCATGGAGTCAATTCACACAAACAACTGTGAATCAAGTGCTGAATAATCAGAGCAATACACGGCATGTTAGATTGGTCCTGCAACCGCTGAGCCATGTAACAGTTCTGCAAAGTCATCTGGTAAACAGTGATGAGCTATTTCATCCTTCATGGCCTGGTGCCTATCACTGGGCTGTGATGTCATTATTCTACTTTGTATGCTGTAACATTGCTTTAAACCAGGTCTGCACAATGATGGCCCTCGAGCTGGTTTTGGACTACAACTCCCATCATCCTAGCCACAGTGGCCAATAGTTGGGAATGATGGGAGTTATAGTTCAACATCTGCAGGAAGGCTGAAGTTGTGCAGTTCTGCTTTAAACATTACGTTGTTTTAAATCAATGTATTAAGTTCAAGCTGGAAGACCTAAGAACAACATCAAAATGGACTGCTGAAGATGAGCTGCCCTCAAAGCAAGGGAGGAATGTGTATATATTTGATTTGATTGCCAGTTTGAATCCTACTCTGAGAAGAGCAGAAGCAGATTCAGGAGGTAAAGTCCGTGTGTGTGTGTGTGTGTGTGTGTGTGTGTGTGTGTGTGTGTTCCCCTTACAAGGGCTAGCATTTGCCAGGACTAGCATTTGCCAGGGCTTGGATTGGAGGCTATGTGGCATTTTGTTGTTGTTTTTTGCTGCCTGGAGGGGGACAGAGGGAGAAGTCATCTAGGACTGTAGTGAGTCACACCTGGTGGGAGGGGCCACATTCCTGTGTCTCAGTTTGAAGCCTACCCTCTACATAAGAGGTGAGGGCCCAAAAACTTAGCGAACAGGGATATCAAATAGGGCATTGGAGTTTTGCATGGAGTTTAGTGGAGAAGTGTGCGGGGGAGCCTAAAACAAGTCCCCTTGATCACAAGGAGCCCAGTGGAAAGAGAAAGTAAGTACTACTCCATCCCTCATATTCTTGAGAAAGGAAGTTTGAACAGTTAAATACCTGACCAACACAGCTAAGACCTAACTTTCTAATAAACAATATCTAAATATTGTAAACAGCCAATAAAACCAGTTATGAAAATAAAAAACCAGCAGGGGAGGGGGCACTTCCCAGTGTATTTAACAGAGTGTTGCATGCATTACTATTGGCTCCATGGGCAGAAGTCAAGGGTGTGTGATTAATTCAAGGAGCAGCTGGCTCTCAGGGAACAGGTTTGTTCCCTTGAGACCAAGATGGCAGATCTGGAACAACCTCAGAGAGACAGAGAGGCATGCAGAGAGACCTTCAGGAATGTGGTAGAGGCATCCCACTCCAAGGCTGATAGCTCCTCTGCTGTCAGGGAGAACAGAGGTCTCAGGGAAGGAGGGCATCAGTCTGAGGAAGAGAGAAATGCTCCCTTAGAAGGGAGCCCTTCTGTGGATAATGAGCCCATATCCTCTCGCACAGGGGATACTCCTCAGGGGGATGGGGGCCTCCTTGTAGTGGGTGATTCAAGCATTAGAGGTATAGAGAGATGGGTTTGTGACCCATGTGTTGATCACACATTGACTTGCCTGCCTGGTGCAAAGGTTGCAGACATCACACGGCATCCAGATAGGCTGTTAGGCAGTGCTGGGGAGGAGACAGCTGTTGTGGTGCACGTCAACACCAACAATGTGGGGAAATGTATTTGGGAGGTCCTGGAAGCCAAATTTAGATTGATAGGTAGTGTATGGAAGCCTAGGATCCCCAAGCTAGCATTCTCAGAAATGCTACCTGTTCCATGCACAGGTTCAGCAAGACAGGCAGACCTGAGGGATCTCAATGCGTGGATGAGACATTGATGCCAGGAGGAGGGGTTTAGATTTGTTAGGCACTGGGATACATTTTGGGGCAAGCAAGGTCTGTACAAAAGGGACGGACTGCACTTGAACCAAGATGGAACCAGACTGCCGGCACTTACAATCAAAAAGGTCACAGAGCAGCTTTTAAAATAATGCCTGGGAATAGCCAACAGGAGCTGGGCAGTATCTGGTTCGCCAAATGCCATCCCTTAAGGTGCAAGGCTGTAAGAGATTCAGACAGAACAGAAGGGATAGAACAGAACCTCATAAAGAGCAGACAGAAGGCTGTGCTAGCTGGTCAAAAAGATCAAAGAGCCAAAAGAAAGACAGCTTACACCAGGGAAGAGATTCAGCATATAGGGGCTTGTATGCCAATGCCAGAAGCCTCCGAGCCAAGATGGTTGAGCTGGAGTGCTTGGTTGCTAATGAAGAAATAGATGTAGTGGGCATAACAGAAACATGGTGTAACAGTGAGAAACAGTGGGACACTGTTATCCCTGGATATAAACTCTACAGAAATGACAAGGAGGGGCACCTTGGAGGTGGAGTAGCACTGTATGTTAAAGAAGGGATAGAATTTAACAAGCTAGAAAACCTAAGAGGACCTGAGTCCTCCACAGAAACCCTGTAGGTGACAATACAAGCCCTGAAAGGAAAAGTGCTACTGGGGACATGATATCGCCCTCCAGATCAAAACGCTGACAGTGACCGGGAACTGCAAAAGGAAATCAGGGAGGTGTCAAGGAGAGGCAGGGCAGTAACACTGGGTGACTTCAATTACCCACACACAGACTGGGTAAATTTACAGTCAGGTAATGACAGAGAGGTCAAATTTCTATATAAGCTGAATGACAGCGCCCTAGAGCAGTTGGTCTTGGAACCAACCAGAGAGAAGGTGACCTTGGACTGAGTGGCACCCAGGACCTGGTGTGTGATTTCAGTGTCATGGACCCTTTAGGGAACAGTAACCATAGTGCGATCAAAGTCAGCATATATGCAGGGAGAGAATCACCAAGGAAGTCTAACACAGACACTTTTAATTTCTTAAGAGGAAACTTCTCCAAAATCAGGAGTTGGGTGAAAAGAAAATTGAAAGGGAAAATCAGGAGAGTCACTTCGCTCCAGAATTCATGGAGTTTACTCAAAACCACAATACTAGAAGCCCAGTTAGATTGTATACCCAAAAGGAGGAAAGGTACCACTAAGTCCAGGAGGATGCCAGCATGGATAACAGGTACTATCAAGGAAGCCATAAAAGGGAAGAAGACTTCCTTCCGGAATTGGAAGGCCTGCCCAAATGAACAGAAAGGAACGCAAACTTTAGCAAAAGAAATGCAAGGTGACAATAAGGGAAGCAAAAAGAGAATTTGAGGAACATTTAGCTAAAAGCATCAAGGAGAATAACAAAAACTTCTTTAAATACATCAGAAGCAGGAAACCTGTCAGGGATGCTGTTGGGCTTTTAGACAACGAGGAAGTGAAAGGAATTATCAAAAAGGATATGGAGGTTGCAGAGAAGTTAAATGAGTTCTTTGCATCTGTCTTCACGACAGAGGATACTGAGCATATACCTGTTCCTGAACCAGGCTTTTCAGGGACGGAGGCTAAAAAAACTGAGTCAGATAGAAGTGACAAGAGATGATGTTCTAAACAATTAAAATTAAAAACTAGCAAATTGCCAGGGCCAGACAACATCCATTCAAGAGTCCTTAAAGAACTCAAATGTGAAACTGCCAACCTCCTTGCAAAAATATATAACTTATCCCTGCAATTGGGCTCTGTATTGGAGGAATGGAAACGAGCAAATGTTACACCAGTTTTCAAAATCAGGGGCCTAGAGCAGCTTCCTTATGAGGCAAGACTATAACACCTGGGGCTTTTTAGTTTAGGAAAAAGATGACTGTGGGGAGACATGATAGAGGTCTATAAAATCATGCATGATGTGGAGAAAGTAAAAATTTTCTCCCTCTCACATAACACTAGAACCAGGGGTCATCCCATGAAATTGATTGCCACAAAATTTAGGACCAACCAACAGAAGTACTTTTCACACAATACATAATCAAATTGTGGAATTCTCTGCCACAAGATGTGGTGACAGCCAACAACCTGGGTGGTTTTAAGAGGGGTTTGGATAACTTCATGGAGGCAAGGATTATCAACGGCTACTAGCCTGAGGGTTATAGGCCTCCTCTATTCAGAGGCTATAGGATACCTCTGAATACCAGTTGCAGTGGGGTAACAGCAGGAGAGAGGGCATGCCCTTAACTCCTGCCTGTAGGCTTCCAGCAACATCTAGTGGGCCGCTGTGTGAAACAGGATGCTGAACTAGATGGGCCTTGGCCTAATCTATCAGGGCTGTTCTTATGTTCTTATGCCAGATGATCTCAGGTTTAAAAATGTGAAACTGATTATCTGAATTTCTCTTGTGAGTTGAACCTTTCTGGATTATCAGTCACAGCCCTGTCCATATGTTCATGTATACCACAGTGCCACCCACTCCAGCATAGCTTCTTATCAGAAGAGCAGATTGAATGGAGGAGGGGAAGTTAGGTTTCCATTTTTTGGTCCAATCAAGGCAAACCAATCCTGCACTGGGAGTAGCTTGAGAGGAACTTCTGCCTCCTGAGAAGGACCCACATGATACTTTGTGATACAGGGCAAAATACTCACTCACCACAAATATACTGTAGGACTTCTACAATCTAATCCTCAATGATCCAAAAGGTCTAGGGACATCGGAAGCTGTCTTGTACCGAGTCAGACCCTTGGTCCATCTAGTTCAATACTGAGGCTGTTCTCACGATCAGCCAAGAGCAGGCTAAAGTAGCCAAGGCCACTCTTGGCTTCTCGTGAAAAGCAGTAGGAAGCAAGCTGCTGCGGGCGGCGGCGCCACAACAAACCCACCTGCAGAGCCTGCAGCTTAAAGATGGTTAAGGGAGCAAGCACTTGCTTAGCCCTGTTTTTTTAGCTCATCTGCCAGCCCTGGCTACTTGCAGCCAGGGCTGGCAGACTGTGGGGCTCCTGGCCGGTGCTGGGGAATACCCACAATGCACTGCGCACTCACGTGGTGCATTATGGGAGATCCAGGGGTCCAGAATGTGTTCCAGCCCCCGACCCTCTACGCCCGGGATCTTCAACATTGGGCCCCCAGATGTTCTTGGACTTCAACTCCCAGCATCCTCAGCTGCAGTGGCCTTTGGCTGAGGATTCTGGGAGTTGAAGTCCAAGAACATCTGGGGGCCCAACGTTGAGGATCCCTGCTCTATGCTACCGGAGGTAGTGGAGAATCATCTCGGTGCACCATCCGTGCACCCAGTACCCTCCATGGTCTAAGGGGAAGGGAAGGTAACAAAACCTTCCTCCCCGCCTGCCACCAAGCCCTTCTCACAGATTGTTAGAAAGGGCTCGTTTGATTGACAACAGCTCTCCAGTGTTTCAGGCAGAAGTCTCTCCCAGCCCTACCTAAAGATGACAGGGAATGAACTTGAGACCTTTTGCATAGAAAGCAGTTGCTCAACCACTAAGATGCAGCCCCAGCCCCCACCTGGGCCCATCTCATTATTTAATTATTATTATTCATTATTATTGGCTTATATGCTGTGCAGCATTATGTCTCCATAACGCTCCACCCCAGGACTGCTGTGGACTTAAGCAGCCCCAACACTGTTCAGAATCAAGAGGTTTTCCCATTTGCCGCACTGGTGGAAATTGCGGTAGCACTGCTCTGAGCATTGGAGCTGCTTACGAGTCCACAGCAGTCTCAAGCAGAGCCTTCTGGGGACATAACTCTGCACATCATGTAAGCCGCCATAAATCTCTCAGGTAAACCACACTGCCCAGGCTAATGTGAATATTATATATGTAGCATTCCAGTTTATTTGATGCTGAAATGAGGATATTGCCCGCTCTACAAAGTGAGGTTGTCCAGTGCACATATATGGACCACACGGTGATATGTTACGTAAACTACAAACAGGGCCGGTGCTACCATTAGGCCAACTAGGCAGCGGCCTAGGGCGCAGACCTCAGAGGGGTGCAGCGGTCCTGGGGTGGGGGGTGCAAGTACTTAGCCTTGGCTCGGGCGCAAAATAGTCTGGCACTGGCCCTGACTACAAAGTAATAAACCTCACAGATTACTCCCTTGAATTTAATATGGAAATCGAGAGGATAATATATCAGCATCTATGAGTAAGTCTAAAGAGCAGACTAATAGACTGACCCCTGCTAATTGAACAAAGAGGCACCTTTTAAAGTGGTGATTGTCTTAGATTTAGCAGGGGGAGAGCAACTGGCCCTATCCAGCCCATGCACAGCATCCCTCCCGTGGCTGTTGCTGGTGTCTGCCTTATGTTTCTTTTTAGATTGTGAGCCCTTTGGGGACAGGGGACCATCTTATATATGTATGATTTATTTTTCTATGTAAACTGCTTTGAGAATTTTGTTGAAGAATGGTATATAAATATCCGTAGTAGTAGTAGTAGTAGTAGTAGTAGTAGTAGTAGTAGTAAACATGGATGCTCTTACAAACTTATGTGACTCAGTTCTGATGTTGTCATTGCTGCAAGGCAATCACTTTGCAATGTAGTCTGGCTCCACAAGGCGAAAGTAGTGTGTGTGTGAAGAGGAATAATGTAGCTCAGATCAATCACATAGCTTCTTCCCATGTCAAAATTACACTGATAATGCTGGCAAGGGGTGAGGGTGGGAGTATGCATTGTTTGCTCACCCAATACGACAAATACGATTCAACCAAGTTCCCAAAGCGGTTTACATAGACGTAAATAAATAAATAAAATGACTCCCTGTCCCCACAATCTAAAAAAGAAACATAAGGTAGACACCAGCAACAGCCACTGGGGGGGGATGTTGTGCTGGCAATGGATAGGGCCAGTTGCTCTCCCCCTGCTCAGTATAGAGAATCACCACTTTAAAAAGGTGCCTCTTGGCTCAGTTAGCAGGGGATTCAATGTCATTCCTTTTTACAGACTGGTGCAGACTAGATCAGAACAGATTGAAGCAGCTCCCACACCTCAACAGGAACTGGTAGTGATCAAGCCAAATTGTAAATTCTTCATCCACAGTGGTGAATTGCCCCATTCAGGCCCACTGATATCCTGGAACTATGCACCTAAGTATGAGCAAAAGCTTCAGAATAGATTTAGGCAAATCTCCTCTGCTCTCATTCCACCAACAACTGCTTTTTAGTTATTTCACAATAATATAACAGCAATAATATAACTGGTACACACATTATGTTAAACACAGGCGGAACAGTAAACTGCGTATCTGCACCATGCATTTGAGGGGTCTGTAACCAGGTTCTCTTTGTAAATGATTGCAAGTACAGCCATGCATACAAAAACATGTACAAGTGTGCAGACATGGACACTTGTATAACATAATGTCTGAATAGAGCTACTGAAACAAAGACCTGGAGCATGATGGAAGCAGTTATAACAGCATTGGGCTGGTTCATAGAGTTGATGACCTCCATGCAATGACTTTCAGGAACATAAGAGACTATATGCAGGCTTGCAACTCTTTGGGAGCACATAGAGGTGATCATACAACTGATGCTTCCATATAATATCTAACTAAATCATGAGTCCCACTCCCAAAGGTTGTCCAGCGCGGTTAGGATGAATGAACCAACCTACAGGCATGTTAGAACATAGCAGTAGGGTCTCTCACCCCCACAACTCTTTGCAAAGACATAAATAAAGTCTCCAACAAAATGAAGAAGGTGGCACGCATATCATCTTTTCTTCTGTGGATGCTCCTGCAGATCTAGTCTTTTGTATCTCCTGGCTCTACACCACAAAACCATGCACAAAATTGTCCCTGTAACTAGGAACATGGGCACTTCTAGCCATGCCAACACATACAGTGGGAGTTAGGGAGGGTGGAGTAAAAATACCCTGGGAAACCAAATATTCCCAGGGCTGAGCCTGTGCATTACGGAGATATAACCTCTGTTTGTCTTGCAGAACTAAACTCACATCTTGGTAGACCTTATATTCCTTGTTCTCCCATTCTAGCTCTATATATTGCTACATGTCAAACACAGCTCTCTGTGTTGACACTTCTGTTCCCAATGCTCTTATAAGATCCATTAAGTCAACAGCTGTATCTCTCATAAAAGCTACAATATGTTATAGAATTAGCTCTATAAAATACAAAGCATCTTTAATATGCTCAGCATTTGCACATAAATGTATTTTTTAAAAATAATAATTTTTGTCGAGTTCCAGAGCAGTTATTAGTGACACTACAGATGACTCTGAAGGATTGTCAAATTACACCCAGTCTAACACTTCACTGCATTGTTTATGACTACCGAATGTGTGGCAAACCTGAATATGCAAGTTTAATATTATACCTATACATATAAATGCATATATTGCTGTGAAAAGACTTCTGCCACTTTGGATGAGATTGTAAATATATAAAGCAGTCCATTAACTTTACACAAGCTGTTTTATATACCTGGAGGCCTATGACAGCATTTCTTGACAAGATAGCTTAACAGAAGAGTTGTTCTGTGAAAAGTTCAATCAAGAGTGGCTTTAAAACTACAGGTGATGATAAACACATTGGCAGACTGCTATTTACAAAAACTGAAATTGACTACAGGATGCTTTTAGTTTAGGTAAGAATTTGTCAATGTGTTTAAGAGATTCCTTAACATGCTAACATGCCATTATCCCAAGAGCATGTATTGTGGAGTAAGTCCCACTGGAATCTGCTAAATGTATTTAAAAGTAAATGTGTATATCAAAGCAAATTTTGCTTTCTGAAAAATTGTCACAAAACAACTGCAGTCTTAAGCATGACTATTTTCTGAAAAGGTACCCATCAGGCTATGTTATTCTACCTTTCTCTGCATATAGAATTTCCCTTTGTTACATATATATCAGATACATATTCTCTGAAGGACAATTTGCATAGGTAGGAAATTCAGGAAGTGTAAATACTCTACATGTTGCAATCCACCCAGAGATGTGAGATGGGGGATGTATACCAATATACTAAATAAATAAATAATGTTCGCTGTCTGAGGAATCCATGACTAATCATGATCGCCTATCATGTGTAGAATAAGCACATGCAAAATAGGCACCACACAGGTGTCTGGGACCCGCTCAATGAAAACCCCAGCAAGTGCATGGAAGTGGAGCCAATGGCCAGTCAGATCCCTGAGCGGGAGCCAGAAGTCCTTCCACGACCCGACCCAACCCAGCCCCTTAGGGTATGGTAAAACACATGGGTGAGACTGCATCCCTGGAAGACCCCCTCCCAGAAACCCCAGACCCGGCCTCCGAAGAACTATAAGTGTCCCCCTTAGGCCCCCCAAGAACATCACCACCATCAACTCCAGGCCTAGATGCAACAACTGTTGCAGAGCACCAGGCTGTCCTGCAGGAGAGGTCATGTCATGAGTCAGAAGGGTCACCTTGGGAGGAGAACACACAAACAGCTAGAGGAGGGTAAGATTGAGTAAGACCAGGAAGTGGTGGATGCCTTCCTGGATCCTACTTAAACATTTCAGTTACTGCCCTCCAGCATTGATGCGATAAGTTGTTGGTTGCACCCCATGCTTCCTCTCAGGCTATACTCTTCCATCTCCATATCCCAGTAGCTACCCTAGACTTCCTTGAGCCCAGCTTGCTCTCTGCCCATTCATCCCTCCAGCACCCATGTGGACTCTGCTGCACTAGACCTGCTGTGACCCATACCCTGCAGGCTGGACCTTGAAAATGCGACAGCATACACAGGAAATGCATGCCGTTTCAACATATGAGGATGGGAGTTTATTTTCTGTGAAGAGGCCCTAAAGCTTGCTGAAGCTAGGCACTAGAAGAGCCACCGAAACTGATGGAAGCTCTCAATGGATTTCAATCGGTTGTTAGTTGCATCCCACGTTTGCTAACAAAACATTAACTTCCACAAAAGATGCTTAATGTGGTGACATTATACTGATGTTCAAATTAGAGCTCAAAGGAAGAATAGGCTAATCAAGGTAGTTAATTCATTAACTGCAGATTACAAATTAAGACTTTAATAAAGCCAGTCCTAAAAAGCATGTTTGATGTTAGTAGAAAAATTCATGTGGATTTCTTCTGTTTCATTCAGAGTTCAGTATTTGTTGTTCATCTTCTTTAACGAAGTCAAGCAGACATTCCCACAGTACTCCCAAAATATCACAACTAAGAAACTGAATGGTCGGAAGTTCTTTGGGTACTAGAGATGTCACCAGATTCTTTCCCCATCCAGAATCTGGGCTAGATTCTGAGTTTCTAGTTAAAGAAATGTTTCTGGACCAGAATGATCCTTGACTTTAGCCCTATTCACATACTATATTCAACACTCAATCTGTGTACAATGTACACATGTACAGATCTCTTCATGGATACTGTTATTCATATAAAATGCTGAACACAGATACAACAATATACTTCCTATGCATTTGAGGGACTGGTACCCAGGTTCACTTTTTAAATGAACACAGGTACAGTCATTCACACAAAAATGTGTTTGTGTACAGGCATCTGAACTCAGGCACAACATAATGTCTGAATAGGATTTTTGTTGAGTTCCAATCCTGGCTAAGAAGCCTGATATCAGAGAAAACATCATTGCTGCTATAGTGCTCTAGGGACCTCTGTACATGCTCCCCAAAGCCTATTATCCATACTGGGATCCATTTCAGAATTCAGTCAGTCTCTGCATCCATCCTGGATTCGGAAATGCACTTGGAAGGTTTTCACGGATTCAGGGAAAAATTCAGGACTACAAAGGTATTTCTGGAGCAGAAAACAGTGGTTCCTTTTAAGTGTGGAATTGATGAGCTGGAATTAAATGCACAAGAAGCTGTCTTTATAAAGTCTGCTTTGGGCAGTTTAATGCATTTCAGAATGCCCCCCCCCATATAATCCCCACTGAGCAGATTGTTTGGTGGAAGTAGCATTTGGTAACTAAACTCCTCAAACAAAGGGAGTTGATCAAACATTTTTGAAATTTTAATTCATTCCTAGCCCTAATTCTGACATGCTAGCACTAGTTGTTTCCACTGAGCTTCCCAATTAAAATGTTATCTAAAGGGAGACTATAGTGTGTGTGTGAGAGTGTGTGTGTGTGTGTGTGTGTGTGTGTGTGTGTGAGAGAGAGAGAGAGAGAGAGAGAGAGAGAGAGAGAGAGAGAGCAGTCTTCTGCTTATTTAGAAGTAAGTCCCACTATGCTCAGTAGGACTCACTTCCTGACAAGTGTGTTTAGGATCGCAGCCTTTAAAATGTATACCCTGCCTGTGACCATAGCCAGAAATATTGCAGTAAGTCTACAAGGGGTAGGGAATCAATGCAGACCAGTAATGACAAAAAGCTCGGGGAGCTTAATATGCTTGAAGTGATTTAATTGCATTAAACATTAATAACATTTAAAAATATGTTCCTAGTTCTGCATATCAGTTATCTTACTGTTCATTGGCCAGAACACTGGAAAAATTTACTTCTCACTGGGCAATTTGACAGAATACATCCTACACATTGTCCCTTCTATCTTCAGACATTAAAAGGCTAAACTTACTTTTTAAAAAATCTCAGCTGAAAATTCAAGGAAAGGGCGTAGAATCTCCCTAAAGGGAGATGACTCTTATCCGAACTTCCAGTTTAAATAAATGTCCAAGCCTACTTACATCCAAAACCACAAAATCAACACAAAATAAAGCATCAAAGAAGAAACAAAGAAAAGCGGTAATTATTTGTATATAACTGACACGTCTGCCCTATCTTACCTCCAGTAAGCATGAATGGAGATTACCCACCTTATCCTCACAACACCCCTCTGAGACCAGTTAGGCTACAAGAGAAAGCCTAGGCCAAAGTCGCCAGTGAGCTTTGTGAGAATTTGAACTCAGGTCTCCCCAGCCAAAGTCTACCTCTAACCACCACTCCACACTTGCTCAGGAGGCGGGAGAGCACGCTAAGCTATCACACTGCCATAATTAATTATAAGAGGAACTCCTACAAGACTTCCATTTTCTTACAGGAAAAATTAAGTAAAATGCAGCTTTTCTTTTAAAACTATGGGGCAGTTTTACAGATTAGAATATTAGAATGGCGTTTGAATAATCTCCTAATATTCCATATCTACCAGAAACTATTCCCTCACATCTAAATTACAGTGGCCGATATCGTTACTAAGATGACTAGAGAAAGTTCTATTGAAATTTAGTAGTAGTAGTAACTCCTGAGGAGTAATAGTACTGAGTAATTCAGTCAGGAGCTGGGCCAGTGCCTCTGGAGAGCGCCCATGATTTCCCCAAAACGTTGTTCTTATTAGGGTGAAGTCTGGGTAAGGGTAGTCTTTTCACAGCGGCTGTGATGCTACGAGGAATACTGAGGATCCCAGATATTTCGTCCCAATGGGAAAGAGGCAATGGAAATAACGCAGCAACATTTGCATTAGAATGACTTTTAAAGTGCAAGAGAAGGAGGAGGAGGAGAAGGGGGAAGGAAGACAAATCCTCCAGGCTTTTGTTCTTCAGTAATCTTTGCATTCATGGCGCCTATAATAGGAGCGCCAAGCGGGTCTGCCATTTGAGGCGGAGGATTCAAAGCCCAGCCAAGCCGGCAGCCTCTTTCTCGGCTGCCCTTTCCACATATGCAAACGTCGCGCGCGGAGGGCTGGCCAGCCAACCACCTAGCGACGGGACGCCGCCGCTAATCAGGAGAGACACGGGAGGGAAGCCAGCCTGCCACTGGAGCCAGTGAAAAGGCTCCCCTTCTTCAGCGGCAGGCAGGCCTCGCCAACATGAAAAGGCACTCTACAAGTGGATCGAGAAAACCCGCGCGCCAGGGAGAGCGAAGCAGCAGCGCCCTCCGATCAGGACCAGAGAGAGGCTGCCGAAAGTCGCCAGCCTCTCGCCGGGAAGCAGCAGTTAGAAGAGCTGGAAAGGGGACTTTTGGCGTACTCCCCTGATGACATCAAAACATGATGCCATCCCGTCAAGGAAGGAAAGCAAGTATGGCGCGGCACAGAAGAGCGTTGGACTGCGGGGAAGAAGACCCCGCTTCAAATCCTCTCTTAGATTCACTGTGTTGCGTGCCCCTAAGTCCCCCTACCGGTTCAGTGGGGCCCGTTTAGCAATCTGCCTATCCTGTCTTAGATCCGCTGGGCAATCTGCCTGTCCCGTCTTCTCTGCCAATCCTACCTTAGATGCAGCGCACTACGCTCTCCTAGGTAACGTGCCCCTGTAAAATAGAGGTGTTTAAGCAATCTGCCTCACAGGAGCGTGAGAAGAATGCGATAAGGCTTGGACATCACCTCTGCATATTCAAATCGTGGCATATCCTTTATGACGAAGCATGATACGAGTCACACTCTCGGCCCTGCAGACTTCTAATCTGCACAGCGCCTTAAATTACAGTTTGCGAGGCGCTGCCCCTCACAACAACCCTGCCAGGCTCGTCTCCCGGTTTCACAGAGGCAAACTGAGGCGGAAGGCTAGCGACATACATGGTCCATGAAACCCGGGCAAAGTTAGGCCTTGAATCCAGCTCTGTAACTCCACGGCTCTGACTCTACACTGCATGAGCAGAAAGCCAACAATGTGCTCAGCTCCTCAGCATCCACGCGGCCACACCGATCCTCCACATAATATTCCTCGTGGGGGTTTGAATAAGCCTGATTTAAAGCGCCAGCCCAATCCATTCCCGTCGTCGCTCTTTATTGTAGGGCTTCCCATCACTCATCCAGTTACACCCTTTCTTGTCAACTTTCTCGTGTTTTATCGACAACCGCTTCTCTGCGAGCAAAACCCTGGGGGAACAACTCTGTCAATATTAAGTGGGGATTTATGCGATCGAGGGGCAAAGTCAATGATCATCTCTTACTTAACGGAGGAAGGCGAGCTCGTAGGGACGCCACAACTATCATTTATGTTTAAGTTAATTGGGCAAACGCTTAATGTTTTTTGACACCGATCACTATGGCTGGCCGATTACAATAGCTTCCTTGTGGCACAATTCCTAAGGTTTGGCTGGGAATCAAATTAGATTATTTGTTGCACTTGTCCCTATTTATAAAGCGGCCAGGGTGGATTGATTAATTAATGAATTAATCAGTGCTCTTATTTACTGGATAAAGAGAAGGGTTGATTTAGCCAGGGTCACTCGAAAGGTCACTCATTAACTTTCTTTGGTTCGGGTCAGAGAATACTCTTTCTGTCTTTAGCCTTTTGTGGCTATTTCTTTGTCAATAACCTTCCAAGTTAATCTTTCCGATCTATTAAAGAAAAAAAAATCCAATCAAAGGAACCTGCAAAGAAACTTAACCTGGCTTTCCACCATTACTAACAAGAGGCGTTCGGTCAGTTTTCTACTGTCATCCCGATGATGATGATGATAAATATAAAGTATTCCCTTGACTCTCTCGCCCGTCCGCTCTGTTCAGTGGACACTTTGTCCGTAGCAAATAATGAATCCGGTTTCCCACTTTTAAGGCGAACCATTTTGTCAACCGAAGAAGAAAATTTATAAATCTATTTCTTCTAGTCCTTGTGATTAAGACCTCTCCTTTTGGGTCCTAGGAAGCATTATAAACTGGAACGCGTGATTATAAATAAGGAGGGTGGAAGTTGTTCGCACAAGGGCTTCCTGCCCCTTGCCTATCTCCCTCAGTTGGAGATAAAATCCTGTCCTGGTCCCTTTAAAATGTTCAAAAGGCAGGCGTTTCTGTTGAAGTGGGGGTTGGGAGCGTGGGGGCTTCAAATAAAAAAGCATCGATCGTTATTCAAGAGGCTCCACGTAAAATAGCATCGATCGTTAATGAGACATCAATCTCAGTTATTCGCTTTCTTTGTTTCCGAAGCGAGAGAGCGCGCGCTGGGGAGCGCTGCTTTGTTAACTCACCGGAATTACTACCCGAACCCGATGGGTTAGAAAACGCCACCAACTCGCAAGGTCGCTACATGAATGGGTCGCTATCCTGGTCGGGTGTGAAGGGTTAAGTGCTGGCCAGGGTCCTGCAGAAGGACTTGACGTATGAATTTTGGCCGTACGGAGCTGTCCACGGTCCTGAAAATAGCTATTCTCAAGAGGTTAGGTCCCTAAGAAAAGCGGAAGGGAGAGGAGATAGCCTCTTACAGTTGATAAGGCAGGAGAGCGGACTTTTCCAAGTTCTGGGTCAACTGGAAAACTCATTTAGAAATTATAGGGTGATTTTTTAAAAGTATCGTCTCAACTACTTTGGATCATATCTGAAAACTAGGAAGAAAGAAGACAAGCTTCCAATGTAGTTAGTGACAGTAAGGACAAATATACCGCTGATCAAATCTCATGGGTGGAATATAACCTCTCTCTCTCTTTCCTCCCTCCATCTCTGTGTGAAAGCTTGACATGCCAATAAAGTATAATTAATTGGAACTGATGTGCAGGAAAGAGTCTGCCTTTGAGATGGTTGTTAGCATTGGTGGAAGAAAATAAGTGATTAAAACGTAGTTGAGATTATACTTCTTTTTAAAATCGTTCTTTTAATTTAAGGATTCTAACCTTTCACGTTGTTCCTCGCAAGTTATAAAACATGATGAAGCGTACTATGCAAGTCCAAAGTTTGCCTACAAGTGAGATAGCGATTTTGTATCTCTTTGAAGTGATGCTGAATAAAGCTATCTCTTAAGCAAATTGCCTTTGCCTGGAAACCTACCGAAGACTACCAAACTGGAGCATCAAAAAGCAGGCGTTTCTTTGTGGACAAGGTGTTCTCACTGAGAATAGCTGAGAACTCATACAGATATATTTCGCTCCCGACAATCATCTAAGTTCAGTTTTACTGGAAAGGTTTCTCGGGAGATTTCTGTTAGTAGGTACCATGGTAAGCCTGATATCATTATTTAAAAAAAAAAAAAAAAGACTATCTCAACAGATACTCTTCACTGGTCTGAAAAACGGGATTGGTTCATCCCTATGTTAGAGGGGTTTGTTTTTTAAGATGATGAAGAAGAACGAACAGAATTGTACTTAAATCTCAGATTAGAGAAGGCAGTTTTTCATTTCCAGTCAAGACTAGAAAAATAAGACATGGGAAAGACCAGAAATGGGCAGCTGTAGCTGTTTAGCTGATCTCTCTAATAATAGGAGTTTTTGAGAGTTATGTTCTGTTTAAGCACTTTCATTGGCTCCTGGGTTCTGTCGTCAGGTGCCCTATCTCCAACAGAGAACTGCAATTTACAGAGCATTCTCACTTACCCTCCTTTCTGCACTCTACCACCTGGTTAAGACTAGTTTACATGGTGTTAGGTTTGGAGTTCTGGTAGCACTGTTAAGTGGGTTGAGCTCTGTCAGCCCCTTTAGGGAAAGGGAACTGGAGGTAGAGGAGATAACACTCTTAAAACGCGAAGCCTACGGTCTAATTAGGTGTAAGATGGACAACCTTTTCTGTCTCATTTAAGGTTTTGTGAACCAACAGAGGCCTGAGACAGAAAAAGGAATCGCTTCTCTGAAGTTCTGTCACTGAGGATATTGGTATCGCCAATCCCTACTATTCAGTATAGTAATACTAAAATTGAGGCCTTTCTGATGATGTGACCCAAAGCAAGAGTGGTTTTGTGGGGGGAACATCCTAAGTACACTTGCTTAAGGCTCCAACGACTGAGTCATTGGAATATGTTGTCGAGTAACACGCAATTATGACAGTCACAAAACTTTGGAAGTCCCTTTGGTCCAATAGGAATTTTTATTTTTATTTGGTCCAATAGGAATTTTGGTCCAATAGGTCCAATTTATTTTTAGTAAATGGCTTTAAAGTTGGGGCGTTTGCATGCTACATGGAGGTCTTGCTGAATCTTAATCATTAGAAATTCAAACGTTATACTTGGAATATCACTCTAGGAATATAGGAAGCTGCCATATACCGAGTCAGACCACTGGACCATCTAGCTCAGTATTGTCTACAAAGACTGGCAGCGGCTTCTCAAGATTGCAGGCAGGAGTCTCCCTAAACTACTAATGCATTGGATATATCAGCAGCAGCAATTTCCTGACGGGAAGACATGTTATTATTACGTTAGGTGAGTTTGGTGGTGGTGGTGTTTTTCAACCAGAGCCATAAACCAGTAAAAGCAGAAACCTCAGATCAAATTCTTTAAGCACATGCTGGGTCTCGTGTGTAGTTAGAAGCAAGTTCTATAGATTTCAATAGAACTTATTTCCAAGTTAAAGCAGCAGGTAATCGTGCTTAGAATTACCTGGAAATTAAGTTCTAACGAGATCAGGGTCTTTGTATGCTTAGGAAGGCTCTAATTCTAAACGCACTTATCGGAGAGTTGCCTCATTGACATCGAAAACGGCAACTCAGTTGGCACCTACTTGGATGTAAACTCCATCAGGCAAAAGGGAACTTAATTTCCAATTTAACTGCATACCTTTTAAGAGATCTGAAGCCCAATCCTATGAATGTTTACTCAAAGTAAGTCCATTTGACTTTAATGGGACTTACTCTCAAGTATGTATAGCATTGCAGCCTTATTTTCAAATGCAAGAGTTCAGGATGGAGGAACTTGCTGGTCTCCCAAGACTATAATCCCCAAGAGAGAGCAATTGTGAACCTTCTTAGCGGAACGAAGCAGTCCTAATCCCATCAAAGTGAACGCGACTGTTTCCCAAAGAAAGTAGTTTGAGGCTTCCTTTAGAGTCACAGCTGGGTTGATTATCCTGAGTCAAAATTAGGTGCATGCAACTGTTGCACACGCTGTCATGTCTCTCGGAGTTAAAGAAACTTTTTGGAAAGGACTTTAAATGTCGTGTTACTCCTGCCCCTCTCTCCTCCACATTCTGAAACATTTTGCCTCATCCATCGTTCCAATAAACTGAAGTACTGGAGTTGAATGGATAAATGGAAGAATTTGCTTTGGAGTAAGGAGCAAGCGGTCTTATTCAAGAAAGCGGTTTAAGCATGCAGGTGCCAGGTTCCACAGAGTGCAATGGAACGGTAAACTCGACCCCACATACATTTACACGGCGCTCTAAACACAATGGGTCTAATCCAGATCTACTCAAACAAATCAAGGGTGTCTGAGTGACCCATCCTAAAAGGATAGACAGCCCGAGCGTCTCTATGATTCCTCAGAAGCAAGTCCCACTTATTTCAATGGGCGTTACTCCCAAATCAGCGTGCATGATCGGATTGCAATCTTAGGCTACTATCCTATGCACCCTTAATTGGGAGGAGGCCCCCCAGAACAAGATAAAAGAGGGGCGGGGTTAAACATGCATGGGCTTGGGTTGTTGCGCCCCAAGTCATATTTAGGGCCTGAGTGCCACTTGGTGGCAGTAAGTCCCCGTTACTTGCAACAGGATCCCCTTCCAAGTAGGTGGGCTTGGGTAGGGTTCGCAGCCTAACACCATAATCATAGGAACATAGGAAGCTGTCATATACTGAGTCAGACCCTTGGTCTATCTAGCTCAGGATTGTCTTCACAGACTGGCAGTGGCTTCTCCAAGGTTGCAGGCAGGAATCTCTCTCCTAAGCATGTTAGACAGAAGCATCTCCTACTATGCTCAGTGGGGCTTACTGTGGTAAGTGCACATAGGTTTATTTGTGTGAAAACACACACATATCTCACCATATATCCCCCCCCTCTTTCCCCCCACCTGCAGGGATTAGAGCAGGGCTGCTCAACTTCGGCCGCCTGCAGATGCTGGCCTACAACTCCCACTATTGACCATTGTGGCTGGGCATTATGGGAGGTGTAGTACAAAAACGGCGGGGGGGGGCTAAATTGAGCAGGCCTGGATTAGAGCATCAGAGGTCAAGTCAGGGAGTCAGGTCCTCTGCTCTGCAAGCCTATCCCCCTTACTCCTAGAGGTGTGGGGACCGGCTGTGGTTCTTCAGTGGGGAGAGGGCAGCAGCTTCTCCACTCCACTCAACACAGGGTGACCTTTCATCTCTGTCCCTGAGCCTGCGTTGCCATCAGGCTGAGCCTTAGTGAACAGAAACCTGCACGTCTGTGTCTTGGTTTCCAAGGAAAGTGTGTGTGTGTGTGTGTGTGTGTGTGGTGGGGGGTGTCTTTTGCGGGGCGGGGGGAGAATTGGTTCCAGTCCGGCGTATTGATCGGGTGATTTGTCCGCGCGTCACAGGCAGTTCGGGTTTTCTTCTCTACCCCCCAGAACCAGCAAAACAGAAGCTGCCACAGGCAATAGGCAGGGCAAGAAGTGGGGGCAGGAAATCTCAGCTCCTCCAGGCATTTTCTTGCATATGTAAAGCCCTGCGAATCCTTCGATCTCCCCGGCCTTCTCCACGCCCGGCTAGAACAGCAACTGTGTCACGCCGTAATTGAGCCTGGTGATCTTTTGGGGAGACGAGCTGGCATTTCCTCCTATCAATCTGACAGCGCCAGCTCCGGAAATGGCTGGTAATATTCATCGGGGGAGCACTTTCATTAAACGTAATTCATTCGACTTTCACAATAAATTGAGTGACATCCTCGCGGCAGAACCTTTTTATCCTTGATGAAGTGCTTGCCAAGCTTTTGCAAAAGGTGCGGGGCGGGGGGGACGAAAGGCGGCTCCCTTGGAGCGGAGTCGTCAACATGTCAATCTGCGGTGTAAAAAATGGCTAAAGCTCTATTTACCAAGCAAGCACCGGGGGGGGGGTGCGCTTTCCATGCTGACTTACAAGAGCCCGGGGTGAGCTAAACTAGCTGGCAAACCACCAGGCGAGCGTCGTCTCCCAAAATACAAGCGCGGGGAGAGAAGGACGGAGGAGCCTGCTTGGAGAGGGAAAGGGTGGGGCAGGGCCCGACCCGCTGCAGACATGGGCTCTTCCCAGCGAGGGGTGGGCTAAACGGCTTAGCCTCTGACTGGCATCGCTGGTAAATGAGGTGGCTTTGACATTTTTTTAAAAAAAAAAATTTTTTTTAACGTAAAGATGAGGTTTAGATCCAAGGCAGGCTATTAACGGGTTTAAATGGACTTCTTATTTCTTCTGGCTTGGAAGATTTGGTTGATGAGCCAGAGGCGGAGAAATTGTCGGAGCCAGGAGGAATCGGCCTTCCAACATTCCTAACTAGCTTCTCTGAAGGAGAACAAGAATTCAAGTCGGGAACCCAGAACTGCAAGGCAAAGCTACTCTGCTCATGCGAATATTCTCCCACCCTCCACGGACTTTGTGCATATTTGGGGTGGGGGGAGAGGAGGGCGATCATGAACACACAGTATTTGCAGGGCTACCCTTTTCCTCCTTCGTGGTGATAAGTGTGTGTGTGTGTGTGTGTGTGTGTGTGTGTGTGTGTGTGTGTGTGTGTACACAGAGGCACAGGCCAGGCACACTTACTTGGGAGTAAGCCTCACTGAACTTAATGGGGCTTACTTCCAAGTAAACCCATGCAGACGTGTCCTACACGTCCGCACTGCCTGGGCGGAAGCCCTATCGAATAAAATGGGACTTACTTCGGGGTAAGCATACGTAGGATCGGATTGCATGGCTACATTCCTTGCACTTAGTGGGGACTAAGTTCTATTGACATCAGCGTGAGTTATTTCTGGTCCTCACGAGTTTCAATAGCATTTAATCGCGTGTATGTGTGTACACATACATGAGATTGCGTTGTAAGTAGTTTTACGTATGAGTAAGTGACATCGCAACGCAATGGGCCATTCCTCAAGAACGCTTATGGGACTGGGCCGAACGGAGCATTGACATACGCGGTTTTTTGTGGCGATCTCACTGTGTATTATAATATAAACCGCTCTGTGTAGAATAGAACAAGTCATAGGGCTAAGATATAAGACTAAATAAAATAATAGACCAAAAAAAGGAAAATACATTGTATCTTAGCTGATGATACCCCCCAGAGGGATTGATGGGAGTATAGATTGTCATTAAGACTATAATATGCATATTATTTGACAGATACCGAAAGGCTGCATTGTGTATAATCCCATCAATACAAAGTACACGCTACAGTGTGTATGCACCTCCATAGCTGCTATTAGCTGGTATACATGCGAGCGCACTTGTTGCAGATGCGTGTATGTATATATACCCCCATTGATTGTGTGTCCAGTACATCCATAAGTGTAGACGCCTAATCTTGTCTATGGGCACAGCCTGCCTGTTGCCACTGCCTGCACAGTCCGCTCAGTCTGAGGGTCTTCCGAGGTGAAGTGATTTATTTTCTGGGAGGAATTCAAAAGACGGATCTCGGCGTTTCCTTCCGAACCACAAGAAATGAAAATAAATAGTTGCAGCGTGCCTAAGTTCTCCAACACCTCACCAGCGCTCCCGGCTGGTTTCTGCTCTCTCTCCTCTCCACCTGCAGGCCCCGCAAATCGCTTTAGAGAAATAGCCGCACGCTTCCAGCGCACATGCACGCACACACACAGGTCCTTTGACAAATCTTGTAAAGGGTGGTTAGGGCACGACAATGCTGCCCGGCTAGTGATGGTTTCCCTGCGGCTGCCCTTGCCTGGAAGAAAAGGGGACCCCATTCCGCCCCGATGCCGGCATTAGCGCCACCGGGGCCGGGTTGAATAGAGGGACACGAAACAAAGCGCCACCAGTTCTAGGATCGGTAGCTGTGGAGCAGATAATAGAGCCCATCCCAGTTCTTAGGGCAACCTCTGCTCAGCAACCTTCCTCACGTCTTGACAACAGCACAACTAACACAGGCACGAACTGGGAATACTTGGGAGACATTCAAGCACTGAAATTGACAAGCAGCTTGAGCTTGGCCATCTTCAATAGACCCAACAGAAAAGGTATCTGGAATCCTGAGTCGCATTCAGCAAATAAGCACACACACACACACACACACACACACACACACACACACCACGCACACACAGAGAGACACCTGTAACTTCCAAGGATGGCATTTTCATCCACTTGAAACAGACGAGTGTCTGCAGCAGCTATGCACACCCATTTACCCTTGCTTCTTACACCGGTTCGGAATGCACACCTCTTTCCTCGCCCTCCCTACATCGGTTTCTGATTCTGGATCAGAGGTCAAGACATATCAAGACAACCCCGCCTGCAATCCAAGCACCCGAGTGAAAGTCACTTAAGTTGCCTTGAAGTCTCCGGGAGCAATTCCTCACTGCTAAGCGGTGTGTGCGCGCGCGCGCCAAAGCTGCGATCCTAAACGCACTTACGCAGAATATGTTCCACTGCATTCCGTGGAGCTTAATTCCAAGAAGGTGTATGTACGGACGCGACCTGCCGCTGATGTCAATGGGCCAGTCATGTATCTCTCAGCCTAACCTACCTCACAGGGTTGTTGCGAGGATAAACGTTACCATGTACACCGAACTGAGCTCCTCGGAGGAAAAAGAGGGATTTAAACGTTAAAAAAAACAAACCCAAACCCCGATGTTGAGCGGGGCAGGGGGCTTAGGATTTAAGCACCGGCTGACAGCGAAGTTTATGGACTGAGTTGTGAGTTCGTTGGGTCCTAGGCGCTTAGACTGAAAACAGTTGTGATCAAAAGAGGCAAGCACGCCCCCCCAAACACACACACCACAAACATATAAGCAAGTCTCATTTGCTTTCCATATTGCTCCAAATGCGAGGGCCGAAAGTAATCTGCCTAAAAGGATTCTCCAACTTGGGTCAACACATGTTATCGGACTACAATTCCCATCATCCCTAGCGGCAGACTGGATCCCAAAGAAAAAGGAAGGACAGCTCAAAGGAATTTTCCTTTCCGAGGCCTTTCGCCTCCCTGTCAACAATTCGCTCTAGAGAAGAAACACTAGCGAGTTTGGGGTGTGTGTGTTTGTCAGCGAAGGATGAATTGACAGGATCAGACATCAGACTACAATTCCTGGTGACCCGTGTCGGGCTGTTCACATGATCGCACCGTCGAACAGGAAGGAAAGGACAAACCCCGCGTCTGTAGCCGCTGCCTGAGCCACCTCGTCTCTCGAGTGCAGCGACAATGTACGCGTCCCAACCTGGAAAACCGGAGCCTGCTTATCCCTTGCCTCTCCAGGTGAATTAAAAAGTTGCACGCAAGCCTCCTGAAACATCGACTCTTCCGCATTATGTCTGCCATCTGTCAACAGGGTGTTTCTTTAATTGCTGCCGCTGAGAACAAGTCACTCTGGCCCTTTGGAAGAGAGCGGGCAAGTGTTTGCACCAGGAGCTGTGAACTCACCCGGTTTTGGCCTGTTCCTAAAAGCTGGGAGATTTCTGTAGCGCGTGTGCGCCAAAATGGATGATCCAGCGCTGTGTCTGGCTCTGTCGTGGAGGAAAATCTTTCCAGCTACGACCTCCACTTTGCTTTTGCTTCCCACACCACCCCCGCCTCGGGCGAAAAAACAACAACACCCAAACACAGACAAACAACCCGATCAACAGATGTTTCAAACCTGCCCGTCCATTTAAGGTCGTTAATATAAATGAAGCCAATGCACCGATCCGGAACACATTTCAAAGGTCCATTTCCAGTCCTTTCACAGGAATTTGCTTCTGAGTTTAGGATCGCTATATCGGCCTAACCGTAGTGCCTGTGATCCTTCGCATTTGACTTGGAGTAAACCCCATTGAAATCAACGGAACTTACTTCGGAGTAAATGTGCATAGGCTCGGGCCCCGGAGTGGTCTGCAGATCAGCAGTCGCGTACTTCGATCACAAACACTTTATCTTACTTTATTTCAAGTAGTATGTCTCGTGTGTGTGTTTTATAGAGAGAGACGTATGGATGCGTGTACAAGAAGTATGAATGTATATCTAATATATGTGTGTCACATGTATATTTGTGGATGTATATATGTGGTCTTTAAAGAAAAAGTGTCCATCTCTTTGCATTATTATACCTTAAACTATTATCTGTATAAGTAAACAGTATCACATTATCACACATCCGTGTGTTTAATACCTAACTCCTTCTGTCTCCTATTATATATCACAGACAAATTATGGTCCACACCGGGAGCTCACTGGAAAATATCCAAAAAATGACATCAGACTTAGGTTTCCGTTTAGGAATTATTCCAAAGCTCTGCTGTTGCTCCAGCCAGCCATCTCTTTCACCACCCCATGCGTATGTGCGTTTAATTCAATCATATTCCAGCTATAGGCAACTGTAATTTTTCTGCATTATTTCTATGGCATATTTTAAACCAGAGCAAAAATAATAACCCTCAAATAACACTGAAATAAATCGGATTAAAAGGGGGACCAGTCGCAATATCCCATTTATTCTGAATCGGTTTGGGGTTCCTACGTGGCCCCGACGTGTAAAGACACCAGAAATCTTTAAGTCCCAAAATATCTTCTATATCTCCAAGCAGATATCGAGAGATTCCTGAGTAGGCCAAAGGTGGGGAAAGCGCCTGTGTCAAACAGAGCCCTTCCAAGGACCCCCCTTTAAAACACAGCAGAGAAGAGGAGATCCACTAAAGGTATTCTTTGATTTGACTCAATACATAACAAGGAAAGAGAGAGTTCACCCGAAATTCCTGGCCGTTTAAGTTCTGTTTGCATCACCAGTGACCTCTGTCAGTTGCCTGTAAGGAGGCGGAGTGACACAGATTTCTGTCCCTACTAAGAAGAGCCGCTTTCCACCTTACAAGGCTTCAACAGGGATTGCTGAAGAGAGGGTTACTTTGCTTCAGGCAATTAGGCTGACAGAGGTCGAGAACGCTGGAAATCAGACTTAAGGACTTCTGCGATTGAGCGTTTGAGCGCAAAACCGCCTGCAACATCTTCCCGTTGTCCGAACCTTCAGCACTCAGACTTGAAATCCGGATCCGTCTAGGTTCTGTTTACACGTTCCAAGTGGCTTACTCTGGAAATTGAATTCTAAGTGAACACCGCCTGTGCCCCCCACCGCCCGCCACCCACCCCACTCCTTTGTTTCGGTCCTACGAGTCCTTAGACGTTTCGATCCTGCCACCCACCCGTACATCCACATAAGAAAAGGCAGACAGCACAATGTCACACCTTGCTGGTTCGTGTCATTGCAATGAAGCTTTAATCAAAGCTTCATGGTTCAGTGCTAATATCAGACTTATTACTGGATGGTCCCTGGGAAAACGTTTGAGCGACTAAGGAAAAAAAATGAGCGAGTATGTTGATTTGTAAATGAGTCTTAGGTTAGCCTGGGAAATCTTGTGGCATTATGAATTAAGTCTTTTCCTACTTGACAACAGCCCTAAACTGTTTTATTTTCAGTTGTACTGAATCATATTTTGCAGTTTTGAGAAATCTCCTTCTCCCCCACTCCTTCCCCAGTTGCCAAATGGGATGGGGGGGGGAGAGAGAAAGGCATTCAGGTAATGAAGTCTGTAACTAAACGGTAATTGAATCAGCATAATTTGCACACTGAATGGTTTTCAAATGCTCCCAGTTTACAATTAAAGGAGAATTAATGCGCTTGTTTTCAGCCTGCCGCGCATTAGAATAAATCCCGCGCTGTTGTTGCAATGAGTGGGAAAGAGTTTAAGTGCCAACAAACACAGCGCGGGCGGGAGGGAGAGAAATTCACGCCGCTTATTGATCTTGCGCCTGCATGGGAGAGATTACGTGTTCTGGAGTTCTTGCCACCTCCTATAAAAATCAGAAGCGCGCCATGGCGCCACAAAAGCGGTCCAAAAGAGGGAAATGACCCTTACAAGGATCCGTAGTCAGCCAAGCCTTCCAGGATCGCCGCCCCAAATGTCATCAGAGTTGTTGCCATTGCTAGCTGGATGTTAGATGGCCCTTTCCCCTTTAATTTTGCATCCACACCTCATTCCCAAAGCCGAAAAGAGATAGCATTTGTTCCGATTTTCATCTTTCTTTTCTTCCTGCTCACTTTAACTCTCCGAGACTTTTTGACTTCTAAGCCGTGACGGCTGTCCATGTGTAAGGAAAGATGGCACAAGCAGGTGATGGCATCCAAGAGCGCTTATTCCCATCTGGAGGGTTGCCCCTGTGTTCACCTGCTTTCCCCCAAAGTGTCCTGAGCCGGGCTGAGACTGGCGCGCAGCGCCCTCAAGCGGCGAAACCCCGGCACCACAGGCCAAATTACAGGTCAAAAGAACAGAAAAGAAAGCTTTGCTTTTGGGGATCGACTCGAGGTTTGCACTTGTCTGATCATTAACCTATTCATAAACAGGCGCTTATTTCTGTTGTTTCCCCCTCCGGCCTAAGACGGGACCACTTTTTCAACCTGAACGTTGATTACTATCAATTCCCTTGCTTAGAAAACAGAGATCGGTCTGTTTGTGTATGTTGTTCTTGTTTAACCAGGTAGGGGAATCGGGTGGGAGGGGAAGGAGATAGCGTTGAATCCACCTCCGGCTCCAAGGGGATTTGCCATAAGCACTTTGGGGTGGGGGGAACAGAACGCTAGGTCTTGTCTATCCCCAAGAGTTTACACAAGTTTTCTGGGAAGGAAGAGCCCCCCCCAAGGGATTGTAATAGTGACACCCCACCCGCTCCTCCTCCGGAAGGATTGCCAACACTTCTTGAAGCAACCAAGAACTCCCCTCCAGACTACAGTACTCCCGACGAACTGCTAAAGGCACCCTGAGGGACAGACCACCAGGGCACCAAGAGTCGGGGGCGTTTCTCAAGTGTACATTGAGAAAGTTTCTGATCCTGCATGAAGGTAGCACCGTCGTGGGGGGTTGTGGGGGAGGGAGTTACAGCTGCCTGAAATAAATCTAGGGCATATAGAAGATGGGGAGATTTGAGTTCCAGCCCCTTCCCTTCTTTAAATGCTCTTTACATGCCCGATATCTGTCTGTGCGGTCCTTTCTCCGGCGCAAACTAATGCAACTTTCGACACCCCACAAGTAGAAAATGGAAGAAAAAGTTTCCCAGACCTTACTCTCCTGACACCGCCCCCTCCCCCCACCCCCGCTTAAACTTTCCAAGAGATCCTGGAATTTCATTGTCCCTCCCGGACACTCTCTCGCACCTTGACTCATGGACCAGGGAGGCTGCTAAGTTCTGCCCAGTAGACAGCCCAGTTCACCTGGCATCCTTTCCCATCCCCAGATACCAGCACTGCCCATTAGAAAAAGGAGACAGGCGAGGAGGAAGAAACGAACGCCGAAGTCCAGCCTCTTGAAGTTGCCGAAGAGCTGAACTGCAAGTCTCAAGGCACTTGAGGGGTGCTACTTGGGCCAATGGAGCTACTTGCGAGTAAGAGGCCGGGGATCGAGGCCTTTGCTTGCTGTTCTTGCACCACCACCACCACCCCGCACCCAAGGCCACCCCAGTTGGAGAAAGACCGACAATAAGTAAATAAGAGGCAGGTGAAACTTACCAGGTAAAGAGCAGGCTGCAACAGAAGCACGGTGTACCAGTAGACAGGCTGCATTCTCCCAGCTCAAACTTCCTCCGCTTTGCCTTGGCTTGCTCTTTGTTCCTCCAGGAACATAGATCCACCTGACATCTACTTTACTGAACAAGGAGAGCTCGCGCCAGCCTAGACAAAAATGAAATTATAGACTCCATGACCAGCAAGAGGAGAAAGGGAACGACTCGAAGATTCGCACGGAGTTAATCCATCTACAGAGCAGAGGGCGGGGCGGGGGGGGGGGGACCGGTTGGGCCAAGCGGGCTAGCTGCGGAGCGACTCCGGCGCAAGCGAGGTGCTGGATAGAGCTGGATCTGCCTAGGTCCAGCGCTGACTATTTGCTGTCAGGAGGATGGGGGACTGAAAGCAGCCGGTTGATCGGCACCGCCACCCCAGACCCTCAGCGTAGGAAAGAGAGAGATACACACAGAGACAGGCGCGCAGAAAGCGGGGGGCGGTTGGAGGGTGGGGGGGAGGAGGAGATTAGCCCGGGATCACGGATCAAGCCCGAGATCAAGGATCAAGCTCTAGGCAAAGGTTTGCAAACAGCTGTTGGCAAATTACAGGCGCAGATTCTCGTGTATGCACACACACGGATCCATTCGCCACTCCGGCACGCCTCACTCCTGAATCTGTCTCCCTCAACTCGCCCTAAGCCCGGCTAACTCTGCCCTCTCCCAGCCACCTTACACACACGCACAGACACAGACACACCCGATCCCTTCCCAAAAGAACGCGCGGAAGAAAAAGCGAGAATCGGGGCTACCTACTGCATCTGGGGTCCGAGAGCAGGCGTGGATCGTCGGCGATAGTCCATCGAGAGAGCTACATCGGCTCGGAAGGTCCGAGGGCTACGCAAGAAGGATGCCCCCGGCGCGGCTGCTCCATGGTCTGGCCAGAGGTGTCCCGCGGAAAGAGGTGCAGCCGTGGAGCCAGCATGCGGAAGGGAGGCGCCGAGGGACGGTCACGATCGATGGCAGGAAACTTGCAAGAGGAGGGAGAGAGGCGAGCGGACCGCTGCCCGGACCGCCCGCCTGCCCGCCCGCGCGTGGCTCTGTGCAGTGGCGGCGGCGGCGGCTGCAAAGGCGGCGGCGGCGGCAGCAGCAGCAGCGAGACCAGCTCGGGCGTTCCGAGCGATTTGTCTCTATTAAAAACGACCTATTGGCCCGCGAGAGGCCGGCGGTGGCTGCTCTTTAACTTTCGAGACCATCTAGCCGCAAAGACCTCGGCCGATCCTCTCTTTAGGGGGAGAAAAGAGAGGGCGCGAAAGGGAAGGGAGGAGGAAGAGGGCGGAGGGGGGAGAGAGGGATCTAGGCAAGCGCCGGAGAGAGCAGCCCAGAGCGCTGTCCGGGAGTCAGCTCCGCTCCGAGGAGGAGAAAGACAGGAAGAAGGAACAGCGAGACTTGAGCAGCAGCGTCCCAGCCTCGGACTGGGTGGCGAATCAGAGCCCACCCCGGGCACGCTGCAGAGCGCTGCCCTGCCGCCAGGGGGCTACCTCCACACGCCTCGCTTGGCAGAGGACGGCGGGGCGGGGCCAGGGACGCCCTGGCCAGCGTCCGCACGGCGTTTGCCCCGGGAGAGAGCAGCCTCGCGGTCCGCTCCGCCCTTCGCTTTCCTGCCTCCTTCCTCCCCACCCTCCTCCTCCTCTTCTTCCTCTTCAGTAGCAATTAATAGCCCATGAATATGAATAATGATGTCGCCCTTGGCTCCCGCACAAATAATAAAGCACTTGAAAGGGAAGCTGCGTTGATGCCTTCCTGGAGATGACTGCAGGGGCTGCGAGATGGCGGGAGAAATGGGGCGTGAAGTCTGGCGCCCGAGATAAGAGAAGTTGGGTTACGGGGCTGGAAAAGAGATGGCTGGGCTGGCGCGCTCTTCCAGGATGGAGGGGCTGCCTTTTTACGGGGCGGGGGGGGGGAGGCGGTGAGCACTCAAGAACTTGAGTTCCAAAATCACCATCGCTACTGCCGACAGCGTCTGTTCCTCTCCATGTCTGGAGAGAGAGAGAGCAACAAGCTTATTCAAACACATTTTCTAAAAAAGCTCTCCGGGATACTTAATTCGGGATCATTACCCCGCCGCTGTTCGGCTCGGTAACGATTACCGTCTTCACATCTACCATGAGCATCTACTGAAAAAGAACGGGTTGTGGGGAGCTACTCTTTGGCGATACTTTTCAGATGCACCCCTCCATATTTGTCAACGCAAAGAAGTTGTTCAAAGAGACTCTATGTACTCAAGATCATATACCATAAAGTTGCCCCCCCATAACACTCACAGCTTACAGTCCGAGTGCTGAAGAGAGATTCCTCCTCCAGCCGCCCCCCACAGATTTTTAGCACAAATTTATGTCCCCAGTGGGAATTCTACAGAGCGTTAGAGATTCTGAACTGAGAACAGGGTGCTGTTGCTGAGGGCTCATTCATCGGGGCGGGGGTGGAGGGAGAGAGAGAACCATGCGTCCATGCTAAATAATAATCTGAAGTGTGAATTCCCTATATTTGTTCTCTCGGAAATGATCCCTCCTTTTGCTCAAAGAGAAGCATGGCTTTAAGTGTGCTGGGGTGGGGTGGGTAGGTAGTTATATTATATACAGTATTGTGAGTGCCTGTCAGTTTGGATGCCGAACAGAGCCACCTAAAGAATCAGGTAGTAGCTTCTGCAGCCTCAGGGAACACCCTAGGCAGGCAGAATTACATACGTCCCTATATTACAAGAACAGGTTTAAAATGAATTAGCTTGAGAAGGTCTGAGCATGCTCAGTAGCCTCCAGAAGCCATGGAATGTCGAAGGTGCCTGTTGGGGAGGAAGGGGTTAACTTGCTTGAGCCTCTGTATTCATTTGGTGTGTATATTCCACTTTTCAGTATGTAATGCTCAAAGTGGTGTACAGAAAAATGACACAAAATACAATAAAACCATTTGAAGGGATACAATGAAAAAGGACAGCAAACAATGAATGGCAAAAGCCTAAAACAAAGATATAGCAACAGCATCCCAAATCAGCCACCAAAGGCCTGCTTAAAGAGTAATGTTTGTTTCAGGTGGCAGAAACAGCTAAAGATGAGGCTACTTGGGCCTCCAGGAGGAGAGTATTGCATCACTCCAGCAGCAGCACCCCAAAGGCCCTTAGCCAAGGCACTGCCACCTTAAGTGGCACAGCAGGGAAATGCTTGACAAATAAGCAGAAGGTTGCTGGTTCAAATCCTCGCTGGTACTATATTGGGCAGCAGCAATATAGGGAGATGCTGAAAGGCATCATCTCATACTGCGTGGGAGGAGGCAATGGTAAATCCCTCCTGTATTCTACCAAAGACAACCACAGGGCTCTGTGGGTGCCAGGAGTCGAAATCAACTTGACAGCACACACTTTACCTTACTATTCTTCAGTAGACTTAAGAAGCCCTCCAAGTACCCTCCAAGTAATGCTTGGGCAGGTTCATACAAGAGAAATATAACTATAAGAAATATGAGTATTAAGGTTGGGGGGATTGCAATGTTTTGTTGCAGATCTCGCTGGTACTTGCCATTGTGGGGCATCCAAAGTCCCTGCACCCCTTCTAAAATAAAATATCTGAGTATCTAGCACTTCTAACATTTAATTTTTAGATCTCTTTCTCAGATGGATCTCATTTTCACTCACTGGGTCACTTTTCTGGCTTCTTTTCCCCTTTTTTAATCTTCACAATCCAGATTGTTGGGAAGAGGATCAGCTTGTGTTTGTCCACACCACCTCACATGACCATTAAATCCAAACAATGTGGCTTGTGCAATCTGCACAATGGGTCCTCATGTTCATCATGGGGGTGCTCTGTAACAAAAGGCTTGGCATGTATAGATTCTATGTTCAGTCCAGCATTTCTGACTAAAGATAGAAATATTTTTCAGCCTAATACCCTGGAGAGCAGATAACAGTCATAACAGGCAGTGCAGGATCAGTGGTGTTAACTTTAAATATAAAAGTATCTTTCTGGGACACTTATTACTCTGAGTGTGTATTTCTTGAGCAGGTGCAATAGAAGTGGAATAGAAGTGTAATATAAGTCGACTTCAAAACAGGGGTGGATCTGGATTGGACAAACATGTGCAATGAACATGCCTCCACCCCCAGGCAGAGACATGCTCAAATTTCCAACTTAAATGACAATTTCCCCAAAAAGAATCCTTGAGAAACTCAAAAATATTAATAACTCCTGAATGGTTGAGCTTGTGAGAAACCATGAATTGCTTTATGTTTTTCAAGCCAAGCCGTTTTTTGGAAATAAAGATTGTCTCCCATCCAGATCTCTGCACAAGTCTGTTTCCATACAAAACAATGGTGAGCTTTTATTCACCTTGGAGAAGTATCTCTTTTTCTCTTGAGAGAACAGATAGATTGCAGTTCCTTGTAAACTGGAAAATTACCTTTCAGTCTGCAAAACAGTAATCAAAATGATCAGATCAACATTTAACCATGATAGATGTCTCCGGTGATTGGTTTGAAAAGGCCAGTGGGTCAGAAAAGAAACCAAGCAGACATTTTATTTGCAGAGAAAGGACTTACCTTAAGGACTTACCTCTATATGGGTAGTGACCACCTGCAATCTTTTACACTTCCTCCTTCTTGAACAGTGCAATGATATGTATCATTGGACCTTTTGTTATGAATTCGTTGCTTACTTACTGATTAAAACCATGCATTTCAAACCAAACAATTTCTTGCTAATAAAGCATGTTGTGGCGGTGTTGCCCCTCATTCTCTAAGAAAGAAACCAAATGGCCATTTTCTTCATCAATAAAGCATTTGCCTCTGTGTTGGTGACGTCTGAGGTTTTTCGCTTCCCTTTTTCTGAAAGGGTGCAACAAGTTATGTTCCTTATCTTAAATTCTTTCTTTCATCACAATTTTTATTATGAGTTTATTTTCATAAACTTGGTGGAATCTATGGGATTTTTTTAAAAAAACCTTTCCAGATGATTCCCTAAAAATTTGTTGCCCATTTGTCTGTAGTTTCTTGTTCAAGTTGGTCTATTTCCAGGGTGAAGATACTTCTCAGGCAACATAAGGTCTTTCTGCCTACCATCTCTAGAATTAAGTCTTAACAAAGGTTATTTACAGAGCCAAACACAAAAAGGAAGTGAAAGAATTCGGCATTTGGTGATACCAAAATACTTGCCTCATCTGCTGGATCATTTAGTTTCAAACTGCCTCCAGCCAGTACAAGTTCCTGTTCTAGAACAGAAAAATACTACTTACCTGGTAGCCTTATCCCTTATTTGTATATTTAAAAAGGGGACAACTGCTTTGCCATAATTATTCCATCTATTCATGGGATAGGAGAAAAAACCCTCATATTTTTGGTTGTGTGTCTGCCGCAGCAGCTTGGAGCTGTGGTGGACACACTCAGGGGGAGGGAGGGGGATCCCAGGAATGTGCTATGCACTCACGGGGTGCATTACAGGGGCTCCGGGGGGTGGGGCGCAGCACGTTGGTGCTTCACCCGACCCCCAGAGCTGCCAGGCGAGGCGCAGGAGTGCTGGAGTTCAGCCACTGCCCATCTGGGCAGGCAATCCGCCCGCCCAGCAACAGGTACGTGATCATCTGCAGGGAGATCAGGTCAAAGCCACTCTCCCCGCAAAACTCCTCCTGGCGCTTTACACTGCTTGTGTGAAGCGCCCCAATGAGTGCATCATAATAGAGAAACCAGAGGTGATGTCATAATTGCCACCTGTAGAGATGGAGGGAAAGTGTCATCTTCAGCACTGGGGAGAGATGTGCCTGATAGGCACCTATCTATACTACAAACATATATATATATGTTTTATACCAGTCCTATCCTGGGAGTTCTAGTTTGGAGATAGTGCTGATAATTGTCAGATTCCCCAGGCCCAAGAGTTCTCAGTCTTGGGTTCCCAGATGAGATTGGACGACATCATCCTGAGTCACACCCAAATTTCTGACTAAAATCATCATTTCTCCATGAGGATTAATGAAATTAAAATATATTAATAACTCCTGAATGGCCAGGCAGAAAGCTTTGAAATTTCAGAAGATGGTCCTACATGATGATAGCATCAAATGTGTGGATGTTCAAGATCAGTCCACCTGTTGATTTTTAATGATTAAAAATAAATAAATAAAACTGTTTTTAAAAATTCATTAAAAATCCATGAGTGGGCTGATGCCAAATTTCCATACATTTAATGCTATTATCATGTGTTACTCCCATATGAATTTTGAGAACTTTCTCCCCAGCTATTCTGGAGTTATAACATCAGGTGCAAAAATGGGGATACTATTCTTTTTTATTAATGCAAGGAGCAGTTTCCTCCAAATGAGGCTTAAAAGATGGACAGAGCGGGGGATTAAATTCTAGAACTTTTTGTAACTTTCTGCCATGAACCAAAGTAGTTACGACACTTTTAAACAGATGCTTTTTAAAAAATCATCAACTATCAACAAGTGAACCAATATCCTTGAAAGTTCACACATTTAATGCTATCATCATGTGATAGCATGATGTGCTTAATTTAATTTAACACCATATGACATTTCAGAGCTTTCTGCCCAACTATTTGGGAGTTATTAATCTTTTGGAGTTTCCCATTGATCTCTAAGGGAAAATATTATGATGGGGCCCATGTTCATAGGAACATAGGAAGCTGCCATATACCGAGTCAGACCCTTGGTCCATCTAGCTCAGTATTGTCTACACAGACTGGCAGCAGCTTCTCCAAGGTTACAGCCAGGAATCTCTCTCAGCCCTATCTTGGAGATGCCAGGGAGAGAACTTGGAACCTTCTGCCTGCACGCATACAGATGCTCTTCCCAGAGTGTCTCAATCCCCTAAGGGGAATATCTTACAGTGGTCATACATACAGTCTCCCATTCATATGCAACCAAAGGGGACAAGTCATGCTTAGCAAAGGGGACAAGTCATGCTTGCTACTACAAGACCAGTTCTCCTCCACGTTCAGTTCTTGCACACAGGGCCTTTCAGAGCTTATTACACCACTGCTTCAGAGTTTCTCGAACTGTACCAGAGTTCACCAACTCCAGGGTAAATCCAAGATATTTTGCTGCCTGAGGCAAAGGATGATATGATAGGTGCCCTCTTCAATGAATAGCATGCTCCAGTAGATCAAAGAGGGGTCCTGGCAGTGGACAGCACAGGTGGCCCCCTGAACCCCTCCCCAGCCACATCATGGAAGGATGGACCCTAACAAGCTTCATCCAGGTGGCCCACAGAAAGGCTGCAGAACACACCCATAGCCAGAGAGGATAGGGTGGACGCACCTACGTACCCCCACCCTAATTTTGCTCTGCCCCATAAGTTACTTACAAACATATAATTTTAAAATAACTAATTTTACAAACATATAATTTTAAAATAACTAAATGTTATCTTTAAAGGGACAGATAAACTCCCCCCCTACATTTTTGGCACCCCCCCAAAAAAAACTCTTTAGGCTGGCTACAGGCCTGTCGCAGAACCATTAAGAATATCAGTAATTTGCCCTGCTCTTAAAATTTGCATTTGGTGTTTAGATTTGGAGAACAAAACAAAAAAAATTAAGTGGTGTGCTGAGATCCCAAGCAATTTTCAAGTGGTCCATGAAAGAAAAAGAAAAAAAGATGGATTGAGAATCTCTGGACCAGAAGAACCTCGACACCCTTCTATAATAGGCATCTGTTCTCTTTATGATCTTTCATTGTCTGTGCTGTGACTTTAAAACAAAAAAACTTCAGAGCATGGGGGAGTAAGGAAGGGGGAGAGAGGAGGAGGATCCCCAACCTTTAAAACAAAACAACACAAAATCCCAGCTTTTAAAACTACAGCAGCCTGGCATTTCCATGGGCAAAGTCTAATAAGCAGAGCTCAGCCTCCTCTCATTACTCGTTGACGAAGGCTGTGATTTATCATCTTCCAAAGGGGGGAAACAAGGAGACAATCATCCCATGAATGCTCTAGCAGAAAAGAAAAGGACTTCATTTGTCCTGCCAAGTACCTGCTCCCTGGGAACACGTCTGGGTGATTAATACTGCCGTCTGACATTTGATACTAATCTCTAAAATATTGTTTCAACGCCGAGGCCTTGCTTTAGAACATTGTAATAAAAAGCTGATTGGTGATTAAATGCCTCTAGATAAACTGCACTTGAGTCTGGATGTGACCATGATGGAGGGCACGATGGACACTTCCAGTGCTTTAACCAGCAATTAAAATGGGAGGGTTCAGCGTTTCAGAAAGATGAGAACCAGGGGTGAGACCCTAAAGACAAAAATGGGCTGTATGGTGCTGTCGGGGTGGGGGATGAAAAATGCTTCATGACCTTTTGGGGACGTAACATATATTTTAATATATCTGCAAGAATTCCTGTCACATAAATTAAGGCTCAGTAGTCCACCCATCTTCAAATCAGTACATATATATCCAAGGTTACAGGCAGGAATCTCCCTCAGCCATATCTTGGATACACCAGGGAGGGAACTTGGAACCTAGATGCTCTTCCCAGAGTGGCTCCATCCCCTAAGGGGAATCTCTTACCGTGGTGCTCACATAGTCTCCCTTTCATATGCAACCAGGGCAGACCTAAGGGGACAAGTCATGCTTGCTACCACAAGACCAGCTCTCTTCCTCAGAAGCACTGGTGCTACCTCGGTCCTTCCCCTGTAGCATCAGTGCTTTGGATGTCAGCCACTATGATCAACAGCAGTAGCCTCCCACCACCAACACACACACACACACACACACACACACACACACACACACACACACTGGCATTTCTGGTCTATTCCAGGTTGTATGTCAGCTCAGCAGTTATTTTAGTGATTGGTCTAGTAAAACACCTCCCTTTTTGCAAACAATAGCAATGGGAAGCCTGCTTCTCCCCACCCACCCACCCTGAAAACCTTTTGCAAGAGTTTCACCAGTAGCCTTCTTTTTGTAGAGGAGAATTTGAATTAGAAACAAAACCCAGGTTGATGAGAACAGAGCTCATCTGGAGACAACTGGTTAAGGGCTAAAACAAATAAAGGTTTATTTAAAGAAGTAGCAAGCATAGATAGAATAGTTGCACCTTGTACTAGCTACCTCATGGTGTAAGGAGGAAGAAGGAACAGAGAGAGCAAAGAAGAAGGGCAGGGGTGTAGCTTTAATTGAGTGGATGGGTTCAAAGAACCCGGGGGTCCCAGCTCCCGAGAGGGCCCCCAGCTCCACCCCTCCCTATTTTCTTCATTATCTCACTCACTCCAAGGGGCCTCCAAGGAAAGGGGAGAACATGGGCCCCCTCTCCCCTAGCTACACCCGTGAAGGAGGGAATATCTTCAGAATATCAGCCTACCAATCACAAAAGACTTAGAGCAGAGATACAGAACTAAGAGAGAGCAAGGGGGCTGTTCTGTACGCTTTACTTCTACTCCTAATGCCCCCAATGGTCTACAGGAGTTATTGGTGTTAAGAGTTGATGCGTATGGAGTCAAATTTTTCATCTCAATAAATGGGAGAAGCTTGACTGGCAAACAGGGTGATATATAGACAACATAAGAGAGGGTCAGTATAATTAATAACTGAATCCTAGGAAAGTAGCTACTGAGCAAAGTCATTCTCTAAGTTGAGGGCAGATGGACATGGGCTCACAGACTCAAGCCTGTGACTGCAGCATCCTTGGATAGGTGCACCTATAGTTTGTCAGTCACTCCTTGCTGGTAAACTGTTGAGCTGCAGCAGATTGGTAGGCTGCCTCTCATCTCATGGCTCCTCTCTCGATGGCCCTCTCACACCTCTCAGTTTTGTACCTCAGATCTTCACCTAAAAGATCTCCTCCTCCTCAGACTCTTCTTTCCTTAGAATCCTCTCCAGATTTCCAAAATCAAAAGAAGCTTTCCCTTGAATGCATTCCAGTGAGATGTGCTACCTAAGGACCTATTTACAAATATGTCCAAACATAAAGCATTCTTCTTCAAGGCAGGTTTACAGTGTTCATGTGCCAGCGGCGGTCCTTTCATGAGGCAAGGTGAGGTGGTTGCCTCAGGTGGCAAGTTATTGGAGTATCAACAGGGCTGCTAATATCCCCTCCTCCCCACCTTCGGGGCCACCTTCAAAACTTGCAAGGGTCAGTTTTGAAAGGGGACTGGCTCCAACCAGGCATGCAGGAAAGAATTGTTAACCTTCCCCCAAATCCCCAAAGGCTCCTATATCCGGGGGGGGGTTGGAGGGAAGGCTAAAAATTTGTTTAAAATTGTCCACTTGCCCATTTCTGTTGTGGGTTGGGTGGTAGGTAACACCCATCATGCCTTATCACCCAACCCACTTCGGTGTTCCTAGGAGCTACTCATGTGGGACAACTGAGTGTTTCAAGTTTCCCTCATCGTTCCCTATGGCCCAAACACTTGAAACATTTCTAGTTTTGTTTTGCCAAAATGACCACTTTGAACGCTGTTTCAATGAAATATTCCAACCATCTGCATTTTGTTTTGCGCTCAAAGCAAAAAGTAAAATCCGTTTCATGCACATCCCTAGCCCAAAGCCCATGAATGTTTGAAGGGCACATTGAGCTGACCCAGTGTGATCTCTAGTTTACCCTTATTACTGCCTCTCCCTGCACTCAGGAATCCAAAAGGGAGAATGGATTAAGTGCTGTGAATGTGAGTCCCAACTTCAAGTGTACATACCACCACCTTACCTTGAGCAATGCCCGTTAACCATATGCCATAGGATCCCTTCCTATTGCTTATTCCATCCACCTCTTATATTGGACGAAGAGCAATCAAACGCTTTGTCCAGAGAAGAGGGATCTGCTGTATCACTAATAACTGACAAGTAGAAACAATGGAAAGATTCCTTAATGTTTTGCCCCATAATGTTCACCCAGGCTTTTAATTAGATAATTATATACTGTTTTAATTGGGTTTTAATAATTTTAACTCTTTAATTTTAATTGTTGAAATGTTTTAATCTTTTATAGGCTGTTTTTATTGTTTTGTAAACCACCCAGAGAACTTGTGCTTGGGGCAGTATAGAAATGTATTAAATAAATAAACAAACCAACAAACCAATGAAGTCATCTTTCTTGCATTAACACAAATCTAGACTATGACTAAAGATACTTGCTTAGCAGTGCATATGAAATCAACAAGATTTACAAAGTCATATGTTTAGGATTAGGTGTCTGTCCCACTGAAATCAAGGAAACTGGGACTTCTCACCTAACATTTGCCCTTATCTAGTAGCTCAGTGATCTTCACTATTTTTCAAGTGGTGGGTATTTGGGCCAAAAAACACACACACCCCCAAAACCCTTCAATGTCAGAGCCATTTCCCATTGTGCTGAGATCTGCATAGTACTGCACTTTTCTCAGGGCTGGGAGGGCCCATTAAGAGAGATGGAGTCCTCTATTAAGAGCTCTAGCAGTGGGAAGGGATAAATTTCCTAGTACTCTGCACAACTTCCAAGATGGATCAGGGGCCCAAGAGGTCTCCAAGAGCCACCTCCCAGCACTGCACAGTGAGAATGGTCATCTCTGCATAGTGCCAGGGAGACTGGGCAGATTATTCAGCTTTGGCCAAAGCTTCACATAGGCCAAATAGACACTAGTCAGGAAGCCACACTTAAGGTTGATGGGGGCCATCCATGGCCCCCGGGCCTTTTAAAGAAGAACACTGTAGTAGTTCCTAACCTGGCATGCCCATGGGATTGGTAATGGAATCATGGAGGTCTGACATATTCAATAGCTTCCCTCATCCATTTAAATGCACCATGAGACATGTGTGTGGAGTTGTCTGCTTTAATGAAGAAAATGACTTCTTGTGCAGGCCCTCTGCATTCGAGTGCCCTTGCAATGGAGGATCAAGGCATTTACATGAAAGTAAGCCTTCCTGATTTCAATGGAACATGTTGCTGAAGTGTGCTCGTATCATAATTCCAGGCACTCTGACTTAAATTGGTCTCTGATGTGAGCTCAAAAAGAGAGAAAGATGAGAAAAGTGATATAACTCCGAACTACAGACCAGATTTAAATCAGTTTAGCTTCATTTACTTGAAGGGGAATTGCAACAATAAAGCAGATGGGAAGTTAAACTGTGTGAACATCTAGAGGAACTTTTCAATCCAGTCTCTCTCTCTCCCTCAGCCAAGACTAGGAAGTGAACAAAGCGTCTCGGAATCTGCCTGTATTACTGAAGTCAGATTGATGTTAACGTTACTTAACATTATTAATACAGTCAAATGCCACTGTATCTAGGCACTCTCTTCTCTGCTTTTCCAATCACACAATCTAATTGCCATTTCTAGTCAAAACCCTCTGTCAGCTGAAGAGATGGTATAATATCCCAAAAATGTGGGAAGCCAATATTTGAGCAAATCAGAGACGCTCTACAAACGATCCATGTGTAGAGCCTGCAGGGCTTCTGCGGGGAGAGCAGACTAAGTCCGGTCTCCCCACAGAAGAGCAGGGAGCCATCCCTGGGCAGCCGGATTAGTAGGGGGGGTGGGGATTGGGGGCCTCTCAGCCCCTGGAAGTCCCAGGAAGTCCCAGACCCCAGAAGTCCCATCCCCCGGAAGTCCCACTCACATGGGGCATCCCAGAGAGACCCCTGAGGCCAGGAGGCTTGTTGTAGCCTCCCAGTCAGGGGTCTACTCATGTGTCACAGTGGCATGGTGGCACACATTCCTCTAAATGGGGTTAGCGGAGCGCTTGCTCAGCTAACCTCATTTAAGGGGAGAGGTGTTTTGTGAGGTTTGCTGCCGGGAGCCGCATGGCTAGGTTCCCTTAGCCCAGTTCCTCCTGGTTGTGAGAATAGCCTCATTGCATTTTCAGAAGGTTGGAAGGCCAATGGGCTTACCAAATGGTATGCATGGATTCAGCTAAAAAGACATTTCAGGTAACTGAAGTGTACATAATGGGGGGATTGTTTCTGTCCTACTAAAGTGAATTTCAATAGCCTGTTCTAATGGGGTTTGGTACTGGAGGAGGCCTTTGGATATAACATTTGCTTTGAAGTGGATAAATAAAGGTACTTTGGGGCTCTTCTTAAATCACAGATCATTCAAACACAACAGAGCATATGGTACAATCCTCTTGGGACTGTTCCGTCTCATATGTGCATGTAGGGGACTGCTTGGTTGAGAACTAGGAATGGGGTGTGTGTGTGTACACCACTTCTTTTTATTTTTATTATTATTTTAAAGAAAGTGCTTATTGTATGTCTTCGTTTAGTTATTTTTTCACATGTACTTATGTTCACTCTATTTATCATTAGTTTGTGTTGTATCTGTTTTAATTTCTCATTAGTTTGTGTTGTGTCCATTTATACAAGTCCCATTCACCTTCATCACCCCCTCCCTGCTTCTTTCTACAGGGAGATAGTGGGGGGGGGGAGTCAACAGTGACAAGAATGCCATGCCACCCCCACTGGCACCCCCCATCCCCCCCCCATAAAGCCTTGGAATTACACTGCATCGAGGGCAGGGCATTGTGGGAATATCAAAATGGTGACTGGCAGCTAGCAGCTGTGCTGAGGAGGCCCCTGACCTATATGAAATTGTGGGTTTCAGAAACAGAACCCATTCATACCTCGTTCATTTTGAGGTGCATTCATGTAGGTACAAAGGAAAATAAGTTCATCTTTGATTTTCTTATTCCCCCCTCCCCATTCATTCTGAAATGCATGCACACCCCTAGGAGGAGAGCTGGTCTTGTGGTAGCAAGCATGAATTGTCCCCTTTGCTAAGCAGGATCCACCCTCATTTGCATTTGAATGGGAGACTACATATTTGAGCACTGTAAAATATTCCCTTTAGAGGATGGGGCCACTCTTCGAAGAGCACCTGCATGCTTGCATGCAGAAGGTTCCAAGTTCCCTCCCTGGCAGCATCTCCAGGATAGGGCTGAGAGAGACTCCTGCCTGCAACCTTGGAGAAGCTGCTCCCAGTCTGTGTGGACAATATTGAGTTAGATGGACCACTGGTCTGACTCAATAGAAGGCTACTTCCTCTGTTGCTATTGAAAAACGCCTCTATGTCAAAGTCTCTTTGCAAATGAAAAGCCAACTGGAGGGAAACTGCAAGAAGACCATTGTACTTGGGTTGGGGGGGGAGAGACAAATGTCCCCTGGCTGCTGATGACCAGAGACTATCTGGAGGTCTCCTTGGCACCCTGGGCACCCAGCTGGTGAACAAACAACTTGCCAACTGGGAAGAAAGTGGCAGGGGGTGTCCACGCCCCAATGCCAACCACACCACCTGAATTGGCATGTTTGACATTAGCACAAGAGGTATGGCCAGTGCAGAGTTGGGGTGAGTGTGGCACTCAGACCAAACAGGTAGACAGAAGCAGCAGGGGCGTAGCAAGGTTGGAGTGGGCCCAGAGACAAGATTTTAAAATGGGCCCTTGCCTCAGCTCAGCTCATGAAGTAAAGAAATTTTAAATGAGGCTGAATAGTGGTGACAAAAAGCTTTTTTAAAGGTTTTGTAAATTGTGGACAATGCAAGTCATTTAATGGTACTAGAGAAAGACATGCTGTTCTGGTAGCTCTAGGTCTTAGCACTCACATCAGTTTCGGGGGATGAATACAACTGAAGGAAGCCTGGGTGAGTGCGCGGCTTGGAGGAGTCAGTCATGTGACTTGCCTTGGGGGGGGGCAGACAACTGTCTCCCCTTGCCCTGTTATAGTTACGTCCCTGAGAAGCAGGACTACTTCCAAACTTCCTAATCCCTGTTGCACATAAAGGATTATTTTAATCTGAAGGGTACTAAACTAGTAATACCTCCTGCTAATACCCCCATGAGCTGAGGCAATCATGCTCCATGTTTGAAATTGTTGTAAGTGGCTTGGATCAGAATATATTTCTGGGTATATAACAAGGAACTTTTAACTAGAGCACATGAATATGTATTCCAGGGGGAAATCTGCATACCTAAAATAAGAGCTTTTAGTGCTGTTAGTGAGACTGTGATGTAAACTGTGCCCTCTTGACTTGCCTTTCATTCCATGCAATCCACATTTACCACCTAAGACGATCAAGTATATACTATATTATTATGTAATAACAGGCAGTCTGATCCGTAACCCAATTAAGTGAAGCGAAATAGCTGGCAGCTCAATCCCAAACATGTTTATTCAGAAGAAAGCCCAACTGGGTTCAATGGGGCTTGCTTCCTACTAAGTAGGTTCGGAATTGTAACCTTATGTTGATTTTGCTTCATTGAGTTAAATAATGGGGAAAACAATGTATCTCCATAAGCTGCTGTAGTGACTTGCTCATATACATTAAAAGCACAATTCTTCTTCCTTACTTTCTCTTCTGATTAGCACAGCTTTACATTTGCCTCCATTAAGGGTGTGCATGGAACCAGTTTGGCCAGTTCAGTTTAAATCCAGACCTGATACAAACTGGCCTGGCTTCGGGCTTAGCCCAACCGGGTCTAACTGCTTTGCAGGCCAGCTTGAGGATACTTGTAAAGGGGACTCCTTGAGGATTCCCCTTTACAAGAAAAGGGGCATCCCTAAATCCTAACCCTAAAGGCTGCGGGGGGCGGGGAGAAGCAAAAGAGCCCTTTACCTTCTATTTCCATGGGGCGGCAGCAGCGGCAGCGAGTCCTGGAAGGCATCGGAGGAGGCAGGGGGTGGGGGCTTTTCCAAGCCCCCTGCTGGCCTCCTGAATGATAGCCTGGGGAAGTGGTGGCCCAATTTGGGCCTCCATACATGCACAGAGGCCGTTTGCATCACCAGACAATGTGTGCGGTGACACAAATGGTCTCTGTGCATGTGTGGAGGTCACAAAAAAGGCCTCCGCATGTGTGCAGAGGCCCAAACTGGGCTGTAGCTGGCCCAGGCTGTCATTCAGGAGGCCAGCGAGGGGCTTGGAAGAGCATCCACCACTGCAACCACCTTTGATACCTTCAGAGACTCTGTCATTGCCGCCACCGTAGCCTGAAAATAGAAGGTAAAGGACCCTTTTGCTGCCCCTCCACATGACCTTTAGGGTTAGAGATTAGGGATGCCCCCTTTACTTGTAAAGGATTCCTCTTTCCTCAAGGATTCCCAAGTATCCCTGAGCCAGCCTATGAATCAGTTCTTAGAAACAAGGCCAGTCCAGTTTGAACTCGGACCAGCACCACAGTTTGAATTGAGTTGGCTCGCACACCCCTAGCCCCCATGGTCATTATGGGCCAAAAGGTCTACACAAGATGCTTCTGAACAAGGAGGACATATAATTGTTACCTCCCTGTGCAATGATCAAAAGGCTCTTGCTGTCAGATGGTTGGTTTGTCTACCTCAGTGTTGTCTGCACTGCCTGGCAGCAGCTTTTCCAAGGTTTCAGGCAGGACTCCTTCCCAGTTCTACCTGGAGATACCAGAGATAGAACCAGGGACCTCCTGCATGAAACTCAGGAGCTATACCACTGACTACTGCCCCTTGGAAGTGGGGTGCAGCTCAATGTTAGAGCACCTTCTTTGCAAGCAGAATGTCCCTGGTTCAGTCCCCAGCATCTTCAGGTCAATGACTGCTGCCTGAAACCTTGGACACCCCCTGCCAGTCAGTATAGGCAATACTGAGCTAGATGGATCAATGGTCTGATTCAGTATGGCAGCTTCCTATGTTCCTCCCCAGCTGCACCCAAGGCATTTGCTTTGCCAGGACAAGGGTGGAGACCTGACACCAACATGAGGACAAATTGCCTTAGCTTGACAGCTCCCAGAACCAGCTGTAAATGGCTAGAAGTCTCTGTATGACATATGAGCCAATCAGACAAATGCAGCCTACCCGCTGCATGCGGCTGCCAGGTACTGGACAAACTTCCCTCTCTGTTTTAGGATTTGAATAGTTGTAGTTATTCTGGAATGGTTAAAACTCAAAGACCCTTCACAACATTTATTATCTGGAACAGCAATTATTGGTAGAGATCTGCCTATATTAAGAAACCTTTTAGAAAGAGTGTTGGAGATGGAGTTCCAGTGCATCGATCTTTTTGCACCAACTATCCTAATGACCACTAGGGGCATTTGGAGTTGAGGTAGCTAGTGAGGGTCTCCTTACCTGTCCCTCTATGACCCCTGCCTTGGCTCCTCAAGTACTTCCTGTAGTGAGTCAGTCCTCTTCCTTTCCTAATTATTTAGCTTTGCCAAATAATTTTAAACCCCAACAGGGTTACAGGCCCAACAGCCCAAAAGTCTGCAGCAGAGGGGGGTTTTAAGTGCAGCTGAGTGAGTGAGTTATTCCAGCATGGATCTGGAGGTGAGCACCAATGCACTTTGCAAGCTGAACAGGAGAAATTACGAACAATGGGCTATGAAGATGCAAGCGTTTTTTAAAGGCAAAAGGATTAAACAAAGTCCTCACACAGAACAGGCCACAAGATGGCACCGCTATCCAAGAAACATGGGATACTAATAATGATAGAGTGATTGGCTTAATTCTCTTAAATGTGAGTGATGGTTTAATAATGCATATGAAAGATATTACGATTGCCTCGGAGGCGTGGGAGAAAATTAAAAATATTTTTGGGAGAGTATCTCCAAATGCAGCAGTCACTCTAATTCAGAGGATCTGCAAACTGCAGTTACAAAAGAGAGGAAATCTTTCTGCTCATATAAACAAAATTGTAAATCACGCTGTAAACCACCCTGAACAAAACTGGAAACTGGAAAGGAAATCTTTCTGCTCATATAAACAAAATTGTAAACCGCCCTGTAAACTGCCCTGAACAAAACTGTAAACTGCCATGAGCCATTTTGGAAGGGTGGTATATAAATCAAATAAATAAATAAAAATAAAAATGCTGGAGGTCCACAGATTACTTAAGCAACATGAATCTGCTTTGAATAAAAAAGTGTTAATTGGATTTTTGCCATCAAGTTACAATCACGTCAAGATGGCTTTGGAGGTTTGTGGGAAAGACCTCAAATTGGACAATGTAACTGCAACTTTGGAAGACTTCAGTCTTACAAAGGCAGAAATAAATGATGCAGAGAACAGTACTGCAGCCTTTTGCAGCAAACAAAAAAAGAGTTGTTTCAGCTGCAATGAATTCGGGCACTTAAAGGCTGATTGCCCAGAGTTAAGAGGTGTGAAAAGTGGAAGGAACTTCAAAGGTGGGAAGGCTGGTTATCATAGCTACAGAGGTGAGGAGCCTGATGATGTAACAGAGAGTGGGATGAGTTTTGCCCACAGACCTCGCAGTCACTCTGAGAACAAAAAAAGGACAGCCAACAGCCTAAAAGCTACAATGTGAGAATGATCACAAATGAAAGAAATGATTTTATTATTGATTCAGGCACTACCCAGAATATCCTGAATTCTCCTGAACTGTTTATTGATTTAGACATGAATCACAAAGTTTTTTTGTTTTTACTGCTAGTGGGGACCAAGTTTGTTCTCAAGGAGTAGGAGATGCAAAAGTCATTTGCAGAAATAATGGAGAGGCTCAAGAGATTTTAATTAAAGCTTCTCTCTTTGTTCCCGATATAGAGACTAATTTGATTTCAGTGGGGCACGGAATCAAGAAAGGTTGAAAAGTGACTTTTGAGGACAAAGCCTGCTACATCACCAAAGATGAGATTTAATTATGACAGCCTATATGCGTAAAGATGGTCTTTTTCAATTGGACTATGTAACTGAACAGGCAAGGCTTGCAGCTTCATGCAAACACAATAATTGTCCTAAAATATGGCATAAAAGGTTAGGGCACAGACAAACAAATGTGATAAATGAACTTGAGAAGCAAGGACTGATTAAGGACTTTAATGTGGTGTCACGCAAAGAAGCTACCACAAGGTGTCACTGTTGCTTAATTAATATAGGAGTGAGACCCAGCTTCACTGGAAGACACAAAGAGAGAGAATCACAAGATATTTTGGAACTAATACATGCTGATATCTGTGGTCCACTTGGAAGCAGCATAGCTAACAATTGTTACATACTCACATTTATTGATGACTTTTCAAGATTTACTCATGTATATACACTGAGAGAGAAAAGGCATGTGTTTGAGAAATTTAAAGAGTATGTTGCACTTGTCAATAATAAATTTGGAAGAAAGCCCCAGTGTTTGAGGTCAGATAATGGAGGGGAATAAATGTCAAATGAAATGAAAAAATTCCTAAAGGAAAGTGGGATTTCACATGAAATCTGGTCCTGCATTTTCACCAGAGGTTAACAGTGTGGCAGGGGGGGGCGGATTGCTCTCTATTAGAAATGACCAGGTGCACATTGCATGATGCTGGCTTGGCAGATAATTTCTGGGGAGAAGCAGTGATGACTGCAAATAACTTGCAAAACAGATTGCCCACCAAAGCAATGGACAAGACGTTTTGTGGCAGGGGTACAAAAACTCCCTAAACCATATCACAGTGTTTGGATCAAAGGCTTATGCATATGTCCCAAAGGCCAAGAGAACCAAACTCAATTGCAGATGCAAACTGAGAGTGTTGGTTGGATATGTGCCTGGCCAAAAGGGATACAGTATCCTTGATCCTACAAATGGAAAGGTCAGAATTCGCAGTGTGGTGTATTTTGATGAGAGACAAGGGACAACCAGAGGTGAGAAACCACGTGACTGGACCCCTCACCACTGAAGCCAAAGAATCTGTGCCAGAGGCAGATACAGATTCAGAAGAGGATACACAGCCTGAGCCAGAACTAAGGTGCTCACAGAGGTTCAACAAGGGGGTTCCACCCAAAAGACTCTCACTTATGGCCAAAGGAGGAGATTTACAAGAGCCCAACACATGGTGAGATATAGAAAAGATGCCAGCTGATGAACCTCCATGGACACACACACACCCCGCTACCTCCAGGGATTCCCCGAGGGGAGTAAAAGGTTAAAAAAATTTTTTAAAAAGAATTTAAAGATCGTGAAACCCCCCGAACTTGTAGGGGGGTTGGTCTGGGTCCAGGTCCAGACCAAACTGGGGGAGTTCAGTTCGACCCCAAACCATCTAACCCACAAACCGGTTCGCACATCCCTACCCAACAGAAGAGATGATGGCAGATGGATTGACTAAGCCACTGCCCAGAGACAGATTCCAGATGCTTCATGAAAAGATGGGAGTCATGAGACGGTGAAACGGGAAATGAGAAAGGGTGTTGGAGATGGAGTTCCAGTGCATTGACCTTTTGCACTAACTATCCTAGTGACCACTAGGGGCATTGGGAGCAGATGTAGCTAGTGAGGGTCTCCTCACCTGACCCTGTTTGCCTCTGATCTATGGCCCCTGCCTTGACTCCTCAAGTACTTCCTGGGTGAGTCAGTCCTCTTCCTTTCCTCTTAGAGAGCAGATGGAAACATCTCTCTCCCCCCGCCTATTCATTGTGTAGCTGATAGACAGGATTAGGTCTTCTCTATCTCAAATGTACTTCACCAATAAATCTGTTTAGATTAGATTGTACAACAATCTCCATGTGTGTTTAAATATCTGCAACAACTAAATTCATCACTCTGTAACTGGAATGGGCGGCTTCCTTTTGGCGCTTTGCTAAATAATTGCAAACTCTGACAAAGAGAAGAACATAAGAACAGCTCTGCTGGATCAGGCCCAAGGCCCATCTATTCCAGCATCCTGTTTCACACAGTGTGGTCCACTAGATGCCTCCAAGAAGCCCACAGGCAAGCGGTGTGGGCATGCCTTCTCTCCTGCTGTTGCTTCCCTGCAACTGGTATTTAGAGGTGTCTTACCTCTGAGGCTGAGGTGGCCTATAGTCTCCAGACCAGATCACACAGACGCGTATCACCATAGACTCCCCAAAAGAATTAGGGACAGCAATTTATTTGGCAGGGGGGGTGGATAACCAAAACATAGAGTCTTCTACAGTTAATTTATGTGGACTATACTAAACACTGGACAACAATCTCGTGTTCTGGTGGTATTTATAAGGAACTAACCAAACCAGGTGCAGACCATCTGTGCCTCTAGTTCACCGCTGCCACACACACACACACACACACACACACTGCTGTCCCCCCCCCCCCCCCGTCTTCTTCTGCCTCCACTTCCCACTCACCTGCCTGCTGACGCTGACGCCATTTTCTTCCCGGCCACCCAGTCACCGCCCAGCCAGTGCTGCCATTCACGACTGTTTTGTTTCCCCGCCAGCCGGCCTGCTGCTGCCACCATTTCCTTCCCTCCCTCCCATCCTTGTCGCTATCCAGAAACTGCTTGAACTCTCGCGAGAGCTGCCACACATGGGATCAGCGATGGGTATGCCTAAGAGAAATATATATAAAGAAAATACCCCTAGATTCAAAAACTACAGCAGCAGTTGAGGCCAGGTATAAAAATAAGTCCCGAGCTCTGTAGTCTCCTTCCAGTGGAAAGCTTTTGTACAAAGATTGCAGGGTAAAAGATACAAGAAGTCTTTGATTTCTGCATCCCACATATTTAATGTATCAGATACTGGAGGTCTTCTGTAGCAGCACTCTGGGAATGCAATGGCTTTAATTACCCGCACATACTTGTACAAGAAAATACCTTGCAGCAAAGTTACAAGGGGAAGCCTGTGGTGAGCAAGCAAATAATACTTTGCAGGAAAACAATGAACTGGGTGGTTCTCCTAAAGAGATAATTAGATTTCAAAATTGCTGTGTGACTAAAGTGAAGTTTGTCATTAAAATCCAATTAGTGGGATTCTTTAAGTTGGTCACCCTAGGGATTATTAATTGACAGGTTCCCAAAGGCAAAATTGCTGAAGACAGAAAAGTTGACAACCGAAGTGTACATGCCTTGTTCCTTTAGCCTGTTCCACCATCTAGTTAAGCCAAAGTGTTTGGATGGAAGAAGTTAATCACACATCAGTACAGCTGCCAACTTTTTTTCTGGCAGGACTTCTATGCATTTCATAGCTCTCCTGGAAAACAGGCAGAAATTTAGCAGGTAGAGCTATCCTCCTCACTGCATCTGCAGTCCAGGAAAATTTTTACATTTATTAATATATACATTTATATCCCACTCTTTCTCCAATGAGCCCAGAGTGGTGTACATGGTTATGTTTATCCTCACAACAACCCTGTGAGGTAGGTTAGGCTGAGAGATAAATGACAGGCGCAGAGTCACCCAGTGAGTTTCATGGTTGAATAGGGATTTGAACTCGGGTCTCCCCAGTCCTAATCCAGCACTCTAACCACTACACCGCACTGCTATGTGCTACCTTCTGCTTTTCCTGCAATCTTTTAAGGCACAGAAGCACTCCCAGGGGAAAAAATAGTTGATCTGCATGCAGATATTCAGGGTCTTCTTTGCAGAAACATGGCTATCAGAGAAGCAAGCAGGACTGAAACGTAGAACCATGCCAAAAGTCTGATCTGGGCAAACCAATCAAGCTGGAAAACTTCATGCTGGGCACATGTTGGCCAATAAACAGGAAGGGATACATTACTGGCATTAATTAAAGGCATGGAGAGAACCGGAGAGGCAGGGAAATGGAGCAGGGTAAAAAGCAAAGCCAGTAAATCAGTTAGGGTTGATAAAAACCAAATGAACCCCTTATGCCAAACACAGAAAAGGCGCTTTTGCAGAGAGAGATTGAATAGGTAAGTAGTACACCAAGTGTCAGTGGGGCAGCAGTGGGGCCAGCATTGCTGTTTATTTAAAATGTTCATATGCTGCTTATTAAAATATACAAAGAGGTATATTGTTACAGTTTAATCAAAAGCAACAACCAGGAGCCTAGACAGAGAAAACAGATCAATGGATGCAGCAGCCACCAGCAGCCCATCAAAAAGCTTGGAGAATGGAGAAGACCTAACTGTCCATCTAAATTGCCCCACATGCTGGTGGTTGCTGGCACTGCCTGGAAAGGGTTTTCTGCAACTAGGGTATCACCACTACCAAGGTTCCATCTCTTAACCAGGGTGAGAGGGTCTGCTTCGGATAGCAGACTTGGGGCTGGGGACAAATTGGGAAGATGGCAACTTGCCAGTTATCCAATGTAGGAGTTTAATTTTGGTGCTTTTGAGTGGGGAGAAATGCCGCAAAGGTTTTTGGCCTCAGGCACCAGAATGGCTTCAGGCCTTTCCTAGGCAGAGTGAAATATGGCCAACAGCACAGAAGAGATGGTTTAAGATAAAGCAGAGGGGCTCAGACTTTGGTCACCAGATGGTGTGGGACTACAACTGCCATCATCCCCAGTGACAGTGGCCAAAGGTCATCTGCCAAAAGTCATTGTGGCTGTGGATGCTGAGAGTTGTAGTCCCACACCATCTGCTGACCCAGGTTTGAGAACTATCACAGGTACTACTACAGATATTTATATACTGCTTTCCAACAAAAGTTCTCAAAGTGGTTTACAAAGCAAAATAATAATAACTAAAGTTGAGTCCCTGACCTCAAAGGGCTCACAATCTTTAAAAAAAAACACAAACCCATAAGATTTCTGCTGGAGGGATGCTGTGCTGGGGCCAGGGCTGTGCCACCTGCTAAGTAAGCTAAGCGCCTGCTTAGGGTGCAAAGAAGGCAGGGGCAGCGACAGCCGAGATCATGTGAGACCCAGGGTCAGCCGCCCTCCTCCCTCTCCCCATGGCCTCTTCCCCCACTCATTATTTGGTGGCAGCAGCAGGCAGGAGGGCAGGAGGGTGGGTGGATGATGAGGGACAACCCCCACTCGCCCACCTCACTGCCGCCACTGTCTCCCCCCACTGAAAGCAGCGAGTGAAGGTGGCAGTGACGAGAAGGGTGAACATGCAGGTGTTTCCCATCATCCGCCCACCCGCCTGCCTGCCACCTCCACAGCATTTCACTGCAGTGGAGGCTGTGGGCAGGAGGGCACCTGGGGGTGGTAGGGGGCACCCCTGAGCCTTGGGCTGGCCATGGCTGAGGCTGGATAGGAACAATTGCTCTCCCCTGCTAAATATAAGAGAATCACCACTTTAAAAAGATGCCTCTCTGCTCAGTTTGCAGGGAGAATCCCTGAGAGAGAGGCTGCCTCCAGATGTGGTGTGCCCCCGCTCTTCCTGCTCTCTCTTCCGCATTCAGACATTCAGGAGAGCTCCCTCTCTGCAGTCAGTGAGACTGCAGGGAGGCAGAGGAGCTAGCTTTGCAGGCTTCCTTCTTGACAGAAGGACAGCCGCACAGCCAACTGGGCCAGAGTGAGGGAGGAGCTTCCTCCCTCAACTCTGGTTCCAGAGGGCCGAAACTGTGGTGCCAGAATTCAGATGTAACGCTGGCACTGCAAAACTGGAGTTGAAAGTGCCAAAACTCCATTCTGAATCTAAGGTTCTGATTGGAATTCAGAGAGGGAAACCGCGGGTCCCTTTTTGCCTTTAGCTCTGGTTTCCCAAATTCAGACAAGCAGCTAAGGATACCAAGAGTGAAGAGACCTCCGGTTTCCTATTACATCCATATTTGGCCTATCTTGTTGCAAGGAAGAGCTAGTGACTCAACCTTCTTAATTCTCTAACTCAGAAATGCACCCACCTCTGGTGTTATTCAGCATAGAGTGGAGGGAAGACATACAATTGTGGTATAGGTTTCCCAAGCTGCATCAGGAGGCTGATGGACCCTCCTCCAAATATTAACTCACCATCCCCTACACAAGCTTTTTGCATGTTCTTGGTCACAAGTTTCCTGTGGCAGAGTTCCAACAAACCACAAAGACTAAACTTGGTGGTGAACCAAAGGTCCATTTTCTTCAAGCAGATTCCACCCAAATCCTGACACCATTTGTTGCTAATGCCCCCTGAAGTAACATTGATCCCAAATTCTTCAGTGAGTGGAGAAGTGCTATTAAATAGCCCCCACAAGGTGGAATCTATGGTAGCCACACATAACGTTTTCCTCCATAGACAAATGTGGGGAACTCCTGCATATGTGGGGCTTTGAAGAAACCCCTTCAGCAGTGGCAGCACCAGAAAAAAAATTGAGGTGGGGGAGACACAGAAGGGCAAAGTGCACTGATGGGTGGGTAAGGCGTGTCCCTCATGTTAGATTTCTGAATTATCAGGTTCCTTTTAACACAATCAGTATTGGATTCCTTTTAACACATTTCCTGGCATAGACAAATCAAACTGTTTGATTCCTATCTTGCTCCATCCAAAGGTCACCAAATAGTTTTCAGTTAGCACAAAACACTGATGAAGTGATAACCAAAACCAAATGCAAGAGTCCCAACAACATCTCCAGAACCTATAAGAATGCTAAACCACAGCACCATACACTTCAAATGTGTATTACAACAAATGGGTTGTGTCCTTTTCCTCTAAAAAGAACTCAAAAGTCTCTCCAGTTGGCAGGAACTTCATTCCAGAGCCTTGGTGCGGTACCTGAGAAGGCCCTGATCCTGTCTGCAACTCTTCTTGCCAACCAGGACCTAAACATTTAAGAAGAGCCTTGCTGACCTGAATCAGACCAAATGTCCATCTATTCCAGCATCCTGTTTTCAACTAGTCATGTGCACGGACCAGTTCGGAGGCCATTCTAAAGGCCTCCAGACCGGTCCGGGCACGGGGTGGTTTTGGTTCGGGTGGGGGGGTTCCAATAAAAACAGGGGGGGGCTCTACTCACCCCTTCCAGTAAAAAAACGTATTTCTTGTACTAATTGGGCGGCAGGGTGCCGCACGCTTCAATCTCCTTGCGCGGGCTCCTCGTATCCATCGGGGCGGCAGGATCGCTCCAGTCCCTGCCGCCCCCTTCAAGTTAAGTCCCCCTCGGCTGGCGGCCGCCCCCTGAAGTTCCCCAGAGGTCCCCCGCCACCCCCTTCTTTCCAAAACTACCCCCATTACCAGAGGACGGCAGGAGAACTCCCTGCCGTCCCCTTCCCCCTTGCCGGCTGGGCTGCAAATGGCTTCTAGGAAGCCTTTCGCGCGCGTGCGCGAAAGGCTTCCTAGAAGCCATTTGCAGCCCAGCCGGCAAGGCGAGCGGACGGCAGGGAGTTCTCCCGCCGCCCGCTCGCTAAAGTAAGCGCTTACTTTAGCGAGCGGGCGGCGGGAGAACTCCCTGCCGTCCGCTCGCCTTGCCGGCTGGGCTGCAAATGGCTTCTAGGAAGCCTTTCGCGCACGCGCACGAAAGGCTTCCTAGAAGCCATTTGCAGCCCAGCCGGCAAGGGGGAAGGGGATGGCAGGGAGTTCTCCTGCCGTCCTCTGGTAATGGGGGTAGTTTTAGAAAGAAGGGGGTGGCGGGGGACCTCTGGGGAACTTCAGGGGGCGGCCGCCAGCCGAGGGGGACTTAACTTGAAGGGGGCGGCAGGGACTGGAGCGATCCTGCCGCCCCGATGGATACGAGGAGCCCGCGCAAGGAGATTGAAGCGGGCGGCACCCTGCCGCCCAATTAGTACAAGAAATACGTTTTTTTACTGGAAGGGGTGAGTAGAGCCCCCCCTGTTTTTATTGGAACCCCCCACCCCAGTGCCGGACCAGTTCCGTGCACACCCCTATTTTCAACATTGGCCAATCAGGAGGCTCTGGGAAACCCACAACCCCTCCATTGAAGGCAAATGAACCTCACCCACTGCTGCTTCCCAGCAGCTGATATTCAATGGCATACTACCTCTGAACATGGAAGTTCTCTTATAGTCCTATTCTCCATTAATATGTCTTTTAAAACTTAGATGGCCGCTTTAAAGCCAGCTAAGCTAGTGGGCATCAGCACACCCACAATAGAAATTCAATTAACAAATAATGCAACCTCTTTCCTAGGACTTGAGAAAGGAAGGAATTGGGGGAGAGGAATCAGAGGGCAGTTTGTGGATTTATTTAAGGACTTCTTACATTTCCCCTACAATTTAGACACTGGAACTTAAAGAGTAGTAGTGAAAGGGTGCTTTGAAGAAATGCCCTGGCTCACTATTAAGAGAAAAGGGCATATCACTAGCATGTATCACATGCAAAATGTCCTCCAATAAATTATGTAGATGTATGTTTTTCAGCTGCACCTCTGGTCATCCAAAAACTATAACAGTGCACCGATCTTTTGCACCAACTATCCTAATGACCACTGGGGGCATTGGGAGCAGAGGTAGTGAGTGTCTCCTCACCTGTCCCTGCTTGCTTCTGCTCTATGACCCCTGCTTTGACTCCTCAGGTACTCCCTGTAGTCAGTCAGTCCTCTTCCTTTCCTTCAAGAGAGAAGATGGAAACATCTGTCTCTCCCTACCTATTCATTATGTAGCTAATAGATAGGATAGGTCTTTCCTATCTCAAATGTACTTCACCAATAAATCAATTTAGTTTAGACTCTACAGTGATCACCATGCATATTACTTAAATAGCTGCAACAACTAAACTCTGCACTCTGTAACTAGAGTGTTACAGAGTGGAGTATTCCTTGGTGCTTTGCTAAATAATCAAAAACCCCAACAGGGTTATGGGCCCAGCAGCCCAAAGTCTGCAGTAGAGATTTTCTTTTAAAGTGCAGCTGAGTGAGTTAGTAAGACAACATGGATCCAGAAGTGAGCAATGCTGCCTTCTCCAAGCTGAATGGAATAAATTACAATCAATGGATCATGAAAACAGAAGCCCTCCTGAAGGCAAAAGGACTTAATTGAGCCCTCACAGAACACAACCAACAGATGGGGCAGATGCCCAAAAGAAATGGGATTTGCAGAATGACAGAGCATATGGCTTAATTCTCCTAAATGTAAGTGATGATTTACTAATGCATTTCAAAGAGACTAAAATTGCCTCAGAGTTGTTGAAAAAGCTGTATGGTAGAGTCTCCCCCAGTGCTGCTGTCCTTTTAATTCAAAGGATTTGCAAAATGCAGCTGGAAGAAGGCAGGGGATCTTTCAACCCATATAAATGCAATGCAGGAGATTCACAGGTTACTTATACAATCTAGATCTACTTTGGATAATCAAGTGGTTTGATTCTGAGATCTTTGCCACAAAGTTATAATCAGGTAAAAATGGCACTGGTTGCTGTTTTTGTTGTGATGGGAACAATCTTTATTCAATGGGGAGAGGATCAGCTGAATTGTATTGAAGGCAATTTGATGTGAAAATTGTAAAGATTTTAATCCGAGATGTACTCTTAGTCCCTGATATAGAGAGTAACTTGATCTCTGTGGGACATGGAGTCAATAAAGGTTGCAAATTGACTTTTGAGGACAAAGTTTGCTGCATCACCAAAGATGATGATTTAACTATGACAACCTATAGGTGTAAAGATGGTCTTTTTTGATTGGACTGTGTAACTGAACAGGCAAGGCTTGCAACCTCATGCAAACACAAGAATTGTTCTACCATATGGCATAAAAGACTAGTGCATAGCCAAATAAATATGATAAATGAGCTTGGGGAAAATGGACTAGTTACGGACTTTAAAGTGGAGTCATGCAAAGAAGCTGCCAAAAGATGTCAGTGTTGCTTACTTAATAAAGGTGTGAGACCCAGCTTTTCTTGACAGACACAAATGGAGTCACAGCATCCTCTGGAGCTAATACATTCTGGTGTTAATACATTCTGGTGTTAATACATTCTGGTCCAAAGAATATGGTTGGCAATTGCAACATACTCACATTTATTGATGATTTTTCAAGATTTACCTATGTATATCCTCTGAGAGAGAAATGTCAAGTTTTTGAAATATTTAAAGAACATATTGCACTGGTCAATAACAAATCTGAAAGAATGCCTCACAAACTAAGGTCAGATAATGGAGGCAAATACACGTCAAATGATATGAAAAGATTCCTAAAGGAACATGGGATTCCACATGAAACTATTCCCTCATATATACCTGAACTCAATGGTGTGGCAGAGAGGAAAAATTGCTCTCTACTAGAATTGACAATATGCATGTTACATGATGCTGGCTTGGCAAATAAATTCTGGGGAGAAGCAGTGATGACTGCAAATTACTTGCAAAACAGATTGCTAACCGGAGCAATAGACAAGACACCATTTGAACTATGGCATGGGCGCAAACCATCTCTAAACATGTCAGAGTGTTTGGATCAAAGGCTTATGTATACATCCCTAAGGCCAAAAGAAACAAACTCAATTGCAGATGCGAACTGGGAGTGTTGGGTGGATATGTGCCTGCCCCAAAGTGAGACAGAATCCTTGATCTTGCAACTCGAGAAGTCAGAATTCACAATGTGGTGTATTTTGATGATAGATAAGGGGCAACCAGAGGTGATGTACCAGAACTTGTGCCAGAGATCCAGGTGAGAGAAGAACCACATGAGTGGACTCTCATGAGGCAAGAGCCAGTGAACCCAAAGAATCTGTGCCAGAACCAGAAGCAGGTTCAACAGGGGATACAGATTCAGAAGGGGCTGCACAGTCTGAGCCAGAACTAAGGCACCCACAGAAGGCAACAATGAAGAGGTTCCACCCAAAAGGCTCTCACTCATGTCCAAAGGAGGAGAGATACAAGAACCCACCATGTGGCGAGATATAGAAAAGATGCCAGCTGATGAAGCTGAGAAATGGAGAAAAGCAGCATTGAAAGAAATTGATTCCCTGCACAAAAATGAGATTGGAGACTTGTGGAACTACCTGCAGGAAGAAAGACTGTGGGATGCAAGTGAGTCTTCAAAGTCAAGCAGGATGCAGAAGGGGATATACCGTGCTACAAGGCCAGACTAGTAGCTTAAGGATACTCCCAAGTCTATGTTGAGAACTACGATGAGACCTTTGCACCAGTTGTGAAACACACTTCCGTTAGATCACTGCTCAGTGTGGCAGCAGCCAGAAAGATGCAAGTTGACCACTTGGGGGTAAAGACTGCCTTCCTTCATGGGGAAAATTGAGGAAGACAACTACATTCAACAGCCACCAGTCTTTGAAGTACCTGGAAAGAAGGGGCTTGTGTGCAACTACATAGGAGCATCTATGGCTTAAAGCAAGCAGCCAGAATGTGGAATGAGAAGCTGAATCAACTACTAATTAAAGAGGGGTTCATGCAAGGAAAAGCTGACCCCTGCCTATATTCAAGATTCAGAAACAATAGATGGACTTATATCCTGACTTATGTTGATGCCTTGATTCTTGCATATGAAGAATAACGAGCCAGCCATGAGATTGTACAGCACCTGCACAAGGAAATAGAAGTGAAGGAACTCAGAAGCATCTCTTATTACCTTAGAACACAAATAGAAAGAGAAGAGATGGGACATTCCTTCTCAGCCAGAAGCAGAAGATAAAGGATCTTCTAGAATTCCTGGGACTAACAGGTGCCAATGAAGCCAGTACACTAATGGATGCAAATTTCTGGAAGCAAGACGGAGACAGCGAACCTTTACCAGCCAACTATCAATACAGAAAGACAACTGGGAAACGTCTGTATATAGCTACAGTAACAAGGTCAGATATTGCTTCAGCAGTGGGAATCCTGAACAGAAAAGTAAGCGCACCAATCAACAATGATTGGATTACTGTCAAAAGACTTGGGAGATACCTAAAGGGTACTGCACACTATGTGTTGGAGATTCCAGCAAGCAGCAATCCCAGACTAGTGGGATACATGGATGTAGACTGGGGAACAGACCGCAAGCTCACAAGTGGACATCTGTTCTTCTATGGAGGTGGAGCCATAAGTTGGGCTAGCCACAAGCAGTCACTTGTTGCGCTCTCATCCACAGAAGCAGAATATGTTTCCATAGCTGAAGTGTTCAAGGAGGTAGTGTGGATACACCAGCTACTATCTGACTTTAGGATTGAGGAATCAAAGCCCACAACAATATTTGAGGATAACCAAAGTTGTATCCAGGTCTCCCAGATGGAGAAGATGAAGTCTCAAACTAACACTTTCCCATAAAGTATCACTACATTCAAGACATGCAAGAAAATAAATAAAATAATAATAATAAACTTGTGGAATTCTCTGCCACAAGATGTGGCGACAGCCAACAACCTGGAAGGCTTTAAGAGGGGCTTGTATAACTTCATGGAGGAGAGGTCTATCAATGGCTACTAGTCTGAGGGCTATAGGCCACTTCCATCCTCAAAGGCAGGATGGCTCTGAGTACCACTTGCATGGGAGTAACAGCAGGAGAGAGGGCATGCCCTCAACTCCTGCTGTAGGCTTCCAGGATGCTGGACTAGATGGACCTTGGGCCTGATCCAACAAGGATGTTCTTATGTCATTATGTCTTTTATTCTGATCAGGGTGGTGTTCCATACATGGGGACTCCTGTGATTTCCCTATTGTCATGGACGGACCACCATCTGATTAAGGTTGGACTCATACTTACATCCGACCTCCACAGGCATGAGGGGCCTATTAGGATGGTCCACCAGAGAAGGTTATTGGATCAAATAGTATTCCAAGAAGCCTTGGAAGGATTTAGTGTTGGCAATGCCAATGATCCTGTTGATGCCATGGTGGAGAATTGGAACAGCAAATTCATCAGGACAGTAGACATGATAGTTCCTAAGTGTTCTCTCCAACCCACTTCAAAACTGGCCCCATGGTATACAGAAGAACTATGGGAACTGAAGTGGCAAGGTAGATGACTGGAGCACAAGTGGAGAAAGACTCCTCTCGAATCCAACAGATTACAACATAGAGTGCATTTGAAGACCTATGCTCAGGCAATATGTGTGGAAAAGAAGGGATTCTTTTCTGCCCGTATTTCATCCAAAAGCTCATGTCCAGCAGAGTTGTTCAGGGTTGTGAGAGGGCTAGAACATGCCTCTCCTCCCTTGAATCAGAATTTGGAACCATCAGTTACCCGCTGTGCTGTTTTAATTGAGTTTTTTGTGGATAAAATCTTTTGTATTCATGTCGACTTAGACTCGGAACCTACAATTCCTGTAGTGTCTGATGTGGAGGTGTCCAGCAACTGCTCTTATTCAGTTACGCTGGATCAGTTTCAGTTTGCAACTCCTGAGGATATGGACTAGGTGCTTGGAGCAGTGTGACCTACCACCTGTTTTCTTGACCCTTGTCCAACATAGCTTGTACTATTTTGCAGGGGCAGTTGTTGTAAATGGCCTAGTAGTTATTATAAATGCTTCTTTGTGGGGAGGGCAGGATGCCTCCCTGACTAAAGGAGATAATCATTATACCTCTTCTGAAGAAGCCTGCATTAGATCCCTCAGAGGTAAGCAACTACAGGCCTGTCTCCAACCTTCCATGGCTGGGCAAGGTGATTGACAAGGTGGTGGCCTCCCAGCTCCATACAGTCTTGGAGAAAACTCATTATTTAGACCCATTTCAAACTGGCTTTTGGGTGGTCTATGGGGTGGAGACTGCACTTGGTCAGCCTGATGGATGGTTTCCTATTAGGAATTGACAGAAAGAGTGTGACTCTGCTGGTCCTTGTGGGTCTCTTAGCGGCTTTCGATACTATCGGCCATAGTATCCTTCTGGAGTTTCTGGTGAGGTTGCAGGAGGGAGGTATTGCTTTGCAGTGGTTCTGCTCCTACTTCTCAGGCAGATTCCAGATGGTGTCACTTGGAGTCTGTTGCTGTTCAAAATGTTAATTTGTATATGATGTCCCTCAGGGCCCCATACTGTCTCCAATGCTTTTTAACATCTACATGAAACAGCTGGGATTGATTATCAGGTGATTTAGTGCTGGGTATTTGTATGCTGATGACACTCAAATCTATTTCTCCATGTCAACATCATCAGGAGAAGACATAACCTCCCTAAATGCTTGCCTGAAGGGAGTGAGGGGCTGGATGAGGGATAACAGACAAGTAAATTAGTGTCCCAATACTGCTGTGTAGACATGTAAGTATATGAAAGCATATTCAAAACTGCCTGCTTTACTAAAATATTTATAGTTCATACAATCTTACAAAAAGGAACTTGGATGCATGCATACAATATACAATGTATCGATAATGAACCATTTATGTATATTGCAATACCTCAGAAAAGATCATGAAAATGCAAGCGCCAGCATGATGTAGTGGTCAGAGTGCTGGACTAGGACCGGAGAGACCCGAGTTCAAATCCCCTTTCAACCATGATACTAGGGGCTAGTCACTTCTCTCTCAGCCTAACCTATTTCACAGAGTTGTTGTGAGGAGAAACTTAAGTATGTAGTACACCACTCTGGGCTCCTTGGAGGAAGAGCGGGATATAAAATGTATAATTAATAATAATAATAATAAATTCATGCAAATAGTGGTCAGTCTAAATACAAAAGCTAGATGTAGGATTGGCTTAAAACATAGCAGAATCAATAGTTCCTCAAGACTATTGTGATTCTGTTCCCATTGAGATAGATTCATCAGTTTGAGGTTTAATTCTAAAACTCTGAATATATCCATGACTCATGTTGTAGGTTTATACAACATATGAGGAGAATAAGAAACAGTGAACATTTAAGCTTGAAAAAACTGTATGATAAATAGAGTGATTATACAGTTATTTATACCTTGGAAGTCAAAGAAGACTACTGACAACAGGATATATTGAACTTAATGGTCATCACATTAAGTGTTATGCAGATTCTCATGATTGTTTTTAACAAAAAAAATTGATTTAGATTTGATAGAGTCACAAGGAGAGAAGAAAAGTTCATACATTATTAAGGGAAGGAAATAAGACAGGAATTGAAAAAGATTACGAAACAGAATATTAGAGCTTTCTGTTTTCCAGTCACCAGTATATGCAGCTGCTCTGGCTTGATTTCAGCCATCAAGACATTTAGTCCTATTGGGCTTGACTACTACTTTTTATATTAACTTTTGTATGTAAATTAACCACTATTTGCATGTTTTGCATTTTCATGATCTTTTTTGAGGGATTTGAATATACATAAATGGTTCATGAGCAATACATTGTCTATTGTGTGCATTCAAGTTCCTTTTTGTAAGATTGTATGAACTATAAATATTTTATTTTGAATATGCTTTCATATGCTTACATGTCTACACAGCAGTATTGGGACACTCTATTCTTCTTGTTTGTATTTCACAATAATGCCCCCCTCTTTTGGATTCTTCTGGATGAGGGATTACAAACTGAGACTGAATCCAAATAAGAAGGAGGTACTTACTGTGTGAGGTCAGAATGGTAGACCATTTTGATCTTCTGGTTCTGGATGGAGTCACACTTCCCCAGAAGGAACAGGTATGCAGTCTGGGAGTGCTTCTGGATCCAAACCTCTCCCTGGTGTCTCAGGGATGAGGTGGTGGCCAGAGGTACATTCTATCAGCTTCAGCTGATATGCCAGCGGTGTCTGCTTCTTGAGAAAAACAACCCCAGAACAGCGGTACATCTGCTGGTAGCCTCCAGACTTGACTACTGCAATGCACTCTATGTGGGGCTGCCTTTGTTCGTTGTCTGAAAACTGAAGTTAGTACAGAATGCGGCAGCAGGGTTAGTCTCTGGGTCATCTCAGAGAGACCATATTACTCCTATATTAAAAGAACTACACTGGCTACCAATAAGTTTCCAGGCAAAAGATAAAGTGCTGGTGATAACGTATAAAGCCATAAACAGCTTAGGGTATCTAAGCGCACGTCTTCTTCACTATGAGCCCCATCACCCATTGAGATCATCTGGAGAGGTTCATCTGCAGTTGCCACACCAGCTTGTCTGGTGGCTATACAGGGATGGCCCTTCTCTGTCGCTGCCCTGAGACTCTGGAATGCTCTCCCCGCTGAAATAAAAGCCTCCCCATCTCTGGCAACTTCTTAAAAGTCCTTATTTTTTTCATCCAAGCTTTTCAACTTGATTGTGGTTTGAAATTGTTTTTTGCTTTTAATATCTGTTTTAATCTGTTTCATGTTGTTGTGAACCACCCAGAAACAGAAGTTGAGGGGCAGTCTGAGAGAGTGAGAGCAGATATGATATGATAAGTTCCTCACCAATACACACTCTTATGTCTGTTGTAATTCAACACTTGCCCACTTCAGTTCCCTCTTTAGGTCAGTGGGTGCAATTCACACAAGATCCATTGACTTGCTGAGAGCTCCCGACCAGGAATATAGCATATCTGGTTAAATGGGGGAGGGGGGGTGGCAGCGACTTGTGTTTGCTTGCTGCTTGTTTTTAATTGAATTTATGGAAACTATTTTAATTAGTTGGAAATTAGCATCTTATTCTTCTGTGTAGACTCTGGGTCTGCATTTTTAATTTTTATGCTACGTAGTGTCCATTTTCGTGGTTGCGTGCCACGCATTAAAAATATCATTTTACCAGATATTTTGAGATTGATGCTAGTTGCTTGCATTCAGAGAGGCAATGAACCAAGTCCTTTTCTGGTCATCAGCCAGTTTAAAGTGCCCTAGCTTCACCTATCCAAAGTCTCTGCATTGGGACCAGTCCACCAGGTACTGCAGAAGCACCATCCCACAAATCCTACTGATGCCCATGCCAGGAGCCCTACACAAGCAACCTCAATATAGGTCCAGGCTGTACAGCAAGTGGCTTCATCCCACATATCAAAGCTCCTTCCCTGATTTAAACAGAGTGAGAAGAGCTGGTCTTGTGGCAGTGAGCACGAATAGTCGCCTTTGCTAAGCAGGGTCTGCCATCATTTGCATTTGGATGGGGGACTACATATGAGTGCTGCGAGAGATTCCCCTTTGGGGCCATAGCTCAGTGGAAGAGCAGAAGGTCTCAGGTTCACTCCCTGGCATTTCAGCTAGGGCAGGGAAAGACTCATGCCTAAAAACTTGGAGCAATGCTGCCAGTCAGTGTAGAAAATACTGAGCTAGATGGACCAATGGTCTGACTCAGTATAAAGTATTTCAGCTTCTATGCAGAAAGACAAATGTTCCTCTTCCAAAATGCAATGGGACAGATTGTGGAAATGGTCCCTAGATGTGACACCCCCGATCACCTGATTTGCTTTAAACCCTTTCCCCTTTGGCTACAGTATTGTTTACAAATATTTCACAACTCTGTTGTTTTCCAACCTCATATCTGTAAATCTCTGTGTGTGTGTGTGTGTGTGTGTGTATATACATACAATGTATAAACAGATCCTTTGTATGTAATTGTGCTATGGTGATGTACTGTATGCTTTGGTAATTTGTTGGATCAATAAAAAATTTGTCTTCCAAAAAAAAAGAACTGTCTTCCTAAGATCTGAAATCAGCATTACACTCCAGTACTTGATATTTAGCATACCTTTCTTTGTTTCACACTCCTCTATCCCGGAGCAGATTTTTTGTTTCACAACGATCCTGTGAGGTAGATTTTACTGAGAGAGAATGATTTGCCCCAAACTACCCATTAACTTTAGAGGCAACAAGAGATTTGAATCGGTTTTCCCCCACATCTAAGCCACTACACTGGTTCTTGGTACTAGGGAGACTCCTTGCAAGGCCATAGGGGGAGTTGCCCTTCTTAGAGAAGTAACAATAAATGTTAGCACTTTACCAAAAAAGAAAAAGAAAGAAAGACATGAAAATATTCCATGCGGTATGTTCCCCCCTCTTGCATGAGACAGCACTTTTTAAACAATTGGAGGCAGTGAAGCCACATCTGAAGAAAGAAAAATGACCAATTTTCATGGTTTGCATCATTTAATGTAAAAGTCCTTTTTTATTTTAACGTTGACAATGATGTGATTTACAAGGCTGGTCTTAATTGCAGGGCATTATTATAATCCTCTAGCGCCATCTTGTGTCAATAGGTAATGCTGCAACACATATCGACTGGTAAAAAGGTAAAGACTGCAAAGGGGGAGTAACTGGCTGCAAGGGCTTCCTTTGCTGCCAGAAGGACAGCCTCAGCAGCCAATTGCGCTTGAGAGAGGGAGAAGCTTCCTCCCCTTAACTCTGGTTTGTGCAAGCGACTGCCTCAGCCTTTAGGACAGGAGTGGGCAAACTTGGCCCTCCAGCTGTTGTTCAACTACAACTCCCATCATTCCCAGCCACAAGAAATGGAACATAAATTGTGTCTGGGAATGATGAGAGTTGCAGTTCAACAATAGCTGGAGGGCCATATTTGCCCACCCCTTCTTTAGGAGCTCGGTAGAACAGAAAAGGAAATATGTCTAGAGTCCATCTTGACTAGACACAAGCCCATCCACAATATCCCAGAACAGAGACATTCCAAAGGACTAGTCCCTTGACAAGGACATTTGACCTATGGATTGACTTTAAATGGAAATGCTGAGAGGCTCCATAGCTCAGTAGTAGCGTACATGCTTAGCATATAGAAAATCTCAGGAGCCACACATTTTTCCCTCTTAAAATGATTTATTTCTTTATCTATCTTTCAAATTTGTAGACTGCCCCAAACTTCCATCTCTGGGCAAAAGCTTGGATGAAAAAAAAATAAGTCTGATATGACTTCTTAAAAGTTGTCAGAGATGGGGAGGATCATATTTCAGCTGGGAGTGCATTCTGGAGTTTCAGGGCAGCAACAGACAAAGGGCTGTCCCTGTGTAGCCACCAGACAAGCTAGTGATTACTACAAATGAACCTCTCTGGATGATCTCAATGGGCGGTGGGGCTCATGGCAAAGGAAACGTTCTCTTAAATACCCAGGGCCTAAGCTGTTTAGAGCTTTATAGGTAATAACCAGCACCTTGTATTTTGCCTGAAAACTTATTGATAACCATGGGCGCATCTAAGTAGTTTTGGTGCCCGGACCTGAAGGGCTTCGGAGGGTCCCACCCCTGCTGCCATGAGTTAAAAAAAAAAGGTTACCGTGACACCAAAAACGTCAATAATTCTAGCATGTGGGGGGGGGTGAGCCAAGCAGACTTCCCCTACCCCCATGGTGGCAGTGGCAGTGGCAGCAGGAGCAGCCGCTGGGCCTGACCGTTCAGCCCAGCAGCCCTTGAGATCTGCAGAGCGTTCCAGCCTGCCTGCACAGTTGGAATAGAGTGTCACAAGCCCTATCAGTTCTCAAGGCCCAGTGGCCGCTCCTGCTCCACCTGCGGCTGCCACCACAGGGTGGGGGAGGCCTGCTCAGCGCATCCACACACTCCCCACATCCCAGCCATGCACATGGCGGCTGGAATTATTGATGTTTTCAGCACATCATGGTGCTGTGGCTGGACATGTGGCTGTGGACATGTGTCCAGCACCACAGTTTGGCACCACGGGGCAGCAGTAGGGTAGGGGTAGTGGCAGGAGGCCCCTTGGGCTTTTGGAGGCCCCCTGGACCTTGGAGACCACAGACCGGGGCCCCATGGTCCGGGGGTAAGAACACTTCTGCTGGTAACCAGTGTAGTTCTTTTAGTATAGGAATGATACGGTCTCTTCAAGTTGACCTGGAGACCAACCAGGTTGCTGCATTCTGTACCAACTGCAGTTTTCAGACTACATAAAAAGGCAGCCCCACATAGAGCACATTGCAGTAGTCATGTCTGGATGTTACCAGCAGATGTACCACTGTTCTGAGGTCATTTATCTCAAGAACCGGACGCAGCTGGCATATCGGCCCATGCTGACAGAAAGCACCTCTGGCCACTGCCTCAACCTGAGACACCAGGGAAAGGTTTGAATCCAGAAGCACTCCCAGACTGTGTACCTGTCCCTTCTGAGGAAATGTGATCTCATACAGAACAGGCAGATCAAAATTGTCTCCTGAGTTCCAACCCCACACAATAAGTACCTGCATCTTATTTGGACTCAATCTCAGTTTGTTATCCCTCATCCAGCCCATCACTGCCTCTAGGTAGGCATTTAGGGAGGTTATGCCTTCAGCTGATGAGGTCAACACAGAGAAATAGATCTGAGTGTCATAAACATACTGAAAACACTCTGCACCAAATCTTCTGATTATCTCTCCCAGCAGTTTCATGTAACTTAGCTTAGGTAATGGGTGATGGAAAAGACCCCTACTTGAGACTCTGGAAAGACACTTCTGTAAGAGTGGACAATACAGGGATAACTGGTATCCTAGTTGTATTGGGACAGCTATATGGAGTCTGACTCTGTATAGGGAGCTTTGTATGTTCATATTGTGGTCCAATTGGATAATGATTCAGGCTTTCTGACTTTGGGATAACTTCCTGATGACCTTTGCAACCAATGTATCACATTAGGTCTCTCTTGAATTCTTTTGCAATTCTAAAACAGATTGTAGACGTTCATACCTAATCAAAGCATTGTACAGCGATACAATGGTTGAAATGAAAGTGACTCCAACTGGTCAAACTACAAAGGACACTGAGACTACCAGAGATCTAAAACAGGAATGTGAATTAGCTCAATTTTTCTACCATTTTATATAAAGGAGGTCATCACCAAATTGGAGAAGGATTTTTCCTCCAACAATTTGTCCAGTGAATCTGTCCATAATCCACTATGCGGATAATCTAGTCCTTTTATCATCCACATAGCTGGGGCCTGTTTTCCTCTCTGGTGTCTTACTGTTTTTCAAAAGAGAGGCATGTTAACCATAAACTATGATCCCACTGAAGTCCTTGTTTTGGGGAGATAACAAAAACCATGTATGTAGGATCAATAGTTGGATTATAAATTAGATTCTTCTGTCACTTGGGGATTTTGTTGTCTGAAATTTATAGATGGTGTGAACACTTCTGCAGTGTCAGACTGCAGATAGTCCAGATAAACATCTCCTGTCCTAAAAGTCCTTGCAGCTGAATTACGTCTACAAATGCATTATGGCAGGGGTTCTCAAACTTGGGTCCCAGACATTGTTGGACTACAACTCCCATCATCTGCAGCCACAGTGGCTGAAGATTTTAGGCATCATTTTATTTATAACATGTGATTCTAGGGGAGCCCTGAACTGCCTCCATGCTGCTTAGAATCTGCCCCACTGAACATGGGAGTTAATATTTGCTTTCTTAATTATTGGCTACAATCCTTTGCTATTCGTGGTAACAGGTTGCCCAAGCTTTGCCCTTTGGAACAAACTTTAAACTACACTTCAAACAGGACCTCTTGATATTGGAGGACGCTTGGTGGAGTTCACTCCTAGGGCTTCTCTAATGAACACTTTTGAAGTGTTGAGCCAGCAATGGTGAAAGTCAATCTTTAAAAATAGAGTGAAGGATGTCTTTATACAATTTGAGATGTCAAAATTGAATTGTGTGAAGGTCACTTTTTGATATGATATGATTAAACAATCTCATTGGTATGAAAGCTACTCATCTACACGTACTAATATATGTCTAGGAGAGTGAGGATTCTTTTTGCTGCTATGATTGCCTGCTGCAGTCTGCTAGTGAAATGCCCTATACTTTAAGACACCATATCTGCCACAATATCTGTTTCTGTGTCCATTATATGAAGATCTAAGATCTATGTACCTCAAACACTTGCTAGCTGGAAAGGACTATCCATAGGACTTGCAAAAAAGCTTGCCACTGACAAGAGAAGTATGTAGGAAAGGCGACCTCTTTTGCAAGTGCAAGTGCATACCAAAGAAGTTTACTGCACAATGTGGTTGCTTGTTTTATTTCATACTCTTGCGTTTTTGTTGGCTGCATTCTCACAATCGCAAGGATCCTGGTTAAAGTTAACCAGGATCCTTGTGATTGTGAGAATGAAGTTGCTGTAAACTTTATCTGGATCTGTCTTTAATTCTGAATCATACAATCAAAACAATTAGTTTAGTGAGGTGTAGGCTATTTGTGTCACCTTAAGTGGTGCAGCGGGGGAAACTATATCAGGCAGCAGTGATATAGGAAGATGCTGAGAGGCATCATCTCATACTGCACGGGAGGAGGCAATGGTAAACCCCTCCTGTATTCTACCAAATAAAACCACAGGGTTCTGTGGGTGCCAGGAGTCAAAATCGACTTGATGGCACACTTTATCTAGGTTATTTGTGCGTGTGGCATATATTTCATCAACAGGGGGAGGAAGCAAGGCCAGCCATGACTACAATATCAAAGATCAAAAGGACTTTTGGCCCAAGGTGAATTCCTCATTGCCCAGCCACTGTAAGGAAAGGGATCAATAAGACCTGGCAAGAGAGCAGTATTATGCAGTCTGGTCCTGCTTTCCTGCAGCCCTGGCATGAACCACTGTATAGGTTGCAATGGCCAAAGGCTTAACCAAGTACCTCACTCTCTCAAAACCTTTATAGAGCTACTCCTATTCTTCATGTGCTTGATGTGCTCTAGAAAATAGTCAACTTTGGATGGATAGGAATAATCAAGGGGAGTTTTCTAGATGTGATGTGCAGAGCCAGCCTTAGGGGTGGGCGAGCTGGGCAATCGCCCAGGGCGTCTACCTGAAGGGGGCACTGAGCTGAGCTTGGGGGCTTGCATTTGGTTTTCTGCAGTGAACTCAGGGAGGGGGAACTGGCATCACTGATAAACGAACCATGGGGCAAAGGCACTTCTTGTCCAGGGTGTTATTTTTTCCTAGGGCTGGCCTTGGATATGTGAGAGTAATGGCTATATAGGAGGGAACTGTCCAGCAGCTGTTCATACCCAACAGACTGGTTATGATATAACATAAATATCACATATGCATTGATTTCAGCTGCACTGATATTACATATGCATTGATTTCACTTTCTCATATACATCTCTAGATCCAGCAGCAACTACGGTCAAAAGGTAGTAAAGGGCAAAATGTCCCCAAGTTGAGGGCTTAGAGCAGACTGCACAACTTCGGCCCTCTGGTTGTTGTTGGACTACCATTCCTATCCAGGGACATAGCAAGGTCAGCGTGGTCCCTGGGACATGAAGTGGGCATCTGTTTCCCCACCCCGACTTCTTATCCTTCCTGTCAATCTGGCTGAGTGAGGGATGGGATGAACCTGAGCACAAGCCAGGCAGTCAGGGAGGGAGGAGGGAGGTGGGATGCTCCTTGACACTCCTCCACCCTCCTCTTCTGAAGAGGTCTCATCTTCCTCAAAGCCATGATGAATCACCAGCAGCTGTTAATCTTGTTGGGGAGACAGGAGGGAAGAGCAAATTGTGAGCTGTCACCCAGCTGGGAGGTGCCTCCCTCCCTCAAGGGCCCAGGGACATTTGTCCCCTCTTGTTCAATTATAACTATGCTCTTGTTTCCATCATCCCTGGCCACAGTGGCCAATAGTCAGGGATTATGGGAGTTGTAGTCCAACATCTGTAGGAGGGCCAAATTGTGCAGCCTTGGCTTAGAGCACAGCTGCTCAACTCTGGCCCTCCAGCTGCTTTTGGACTACAGCTCCCATAATCCCCAGCCACAGAAGTCAATAGTCAGGGATTGTGGGAATTGTAGGCCAACATCTGCAGGAGGGTCAAGTGGTGCAGCCTTGGCTTGGAGTATTCTCTTATAAAATGCCCTTTGTTTAATGGCATCAGAGACCCATTTCTTGCAGATCTTCTCAGAAAACCTACGTTAAGGCCAGCTGCTGCAGCTGATTGTTTTCTGTTGTCTGATAGTGATGCGGTGATGACATACAAGGTGTCCACGTTTGCCCCTATAGCAAGGAACATCAGGGCTAAATATGCAGAGAGCTGTGGGAAGCAGTGTTCCCTCTAAGGCAGGCTTCCCCAACCTGTTGCCCTCCAGAAGTTGCCAAACTACAATTCCCATCACCCCCAGCTACAACTTATTGTGGCTGGGATGATGGGAATTGTAGTTCAGCAACATCTGGAGGGCTGCAGGTTGGGGAAGCCTGCTCTAAGGTGTGTGTACATCCGCACACACAAGTTTTTTGATGTCCTCTCAGTTAATTTTAGATCCTGCTCACATTGTATCTGGAAGGCCCCATTCTGAATATATGTGCATGCATACCTCCTTGATACTGCCACCCAGAACAAAACTCATTCCGCACACAGGTGAAAAAAAATAAAGAAAACACTGGTGGGGACGGGAGTCAAATTCTATGATAAGCTCTATTGTTGGATTTGTTCCATATATGTTCTTTCCTTTTGGTCAAGGTCTTTGGCTTGTACAATAAAAAGTTTAACGGTGATGAAAGAGGCATCACTGAGACCTACAACTTTCCAGGTTGGTACATATCTAATCCAGGCTTGAAATGCTATCTGGATACACTATAATGAAATAAATGGTTGCTTGTGTTTATCTGTTTCTTTAAAATATTTAGATCCTACTTTTCTGGCATGGTTCAAAGGTTTCAACTCCAGAGAGAGGAAAACCCTTCAATCACATAATCATTAACGAAAAAAGAATAAAAGGACTAGAAAATATATTACACAGTCAGGAAAGTTGCTCTAAGGAGAAATCTCAGAGGCTCAAAGGAGAGGTTTTACAACCCTTCCAGAATGCAAGCAAAGATGAACAATTGTTCAATCCCAGAGGGAAGCCATGTTCAGTGGCTTCACATGTTCAGTTTTTGAGATTAGAAGGCAGAGGATTTCATCACATTTAGAAGTTACACTGAATTTGGCTTCAAATGGAATTGATTCTGGCTCAAGACGACTTAAGAGTCTCGCATGTTAGAACTGTAGCATGTTAGAGTTGGAAGGGACCTTGGAGATTTTCTAGTCTCACCCCCCTGCTTAAAGGTTTTGTTTAATTTGTATTGTTTTTATTGCACACCACCCAGAGAGGCAGGTTTTGGGTAGTATAAAATGTTAAATAGATTAATTAATTAATTGATTAATTAATTAATTAATTAAATTAAAGCAGGAAACTCCGACAGCAGGGCTGCACAACTGCAGCCCTCCAGCTGTTTTGGGGCTACAACTCTCACCATCCCCCAGCCACAGGGGCAGTAGTGATGGATGATGGGAGTTGTAGTCCAACATCTGCAGGAGGGCCCAAGTTGTGCAGCCCTGTGCTACAGGATCCTGGCCGACGGCTGTCCAACTTCTCTTATAAAAGTCTAGAAAAGGAGAGCTCACCTCTGAATGAGGCAGAATGTTCCACCATCAAACAATTCATGCAGCAGGGTAGCTGAACTCCCCCCATTACTGCAACAGCTTGCCTCTTTGAAACTGGGATGATCTGACTTAGGAAAGCATTGTAGATGTCTTCTGCTCGGCCAGGTGGTTGATAGTAACCTTCCATGATGGTAACTGACTCAGAGGCACAGTCAGTGTAGTGTAGTGGATAGAGTGTTGGACTAGGACTGGGGAGACCAGAGTTCAAATCCCCATTTGGCCATGAAACTCACTGGGTGACTCTGGGCCAGTCACTTATTTCTCAGCCTCACCTACCTCACAGGGTTGTTGTGAGGATAAACATAACCATGTATGTTTTGGGCTCTGGGCTCCTTGAAGGAAGAGCAGGATATAAATAATAAATAAATAAGTTTCTCTACTTCATCCTTTATATTTTTGCCCAGAGACTTTCAGCAGGGCTTCCATGCTCAGATTCATGGATTTCTGTGCAGATGCATTCCTTCTTTACATATAATGCAACTCCCCCTCTCTTTCTATTGGGCCTATTCCTTTGAATGTTCTGTCATCATTCTAAAAAGCTTGGGAAGGCGGAGCCGCCGTGTCGATATGGTAAATGACACAATCACACCAGACATGCAAAGAGGTCTCCGGAGCCAATGTGACCTGTTGGGAAGCAGCAGCGAGAGAAGGCTGTTTGCCTACATGTCCCACTTCTGAGCTTCCCAAAGGCTTCTCAGTGGCCACTACAATAGGAAACAGGATACTGGACTAGAAGGACCTTTGTTTCTGATCCAACAAGGCTGGAGGTCCCATTGTTGACATCATTGTGCCTCACCATCACAGTAGCTGTCTGTTCATGCACAGTAAAGCCTATTACAGGGGTGGCCAAATGGAGGCTCTCCAGCTGTTGCTAGACTTCAATTCCCATCATCCCCAATCACAATGAGTTATGGCTGGGAATGATGGGAGTTGTTGTCCAATAACAACAACCTGGAGAGCCTTGGGTTGCCTACCGCTAGCCTATCATATTGAGAAAGCTGGAACCTCCTGGACTTGTCCATCAATGGAACTAAGGAACTCAGAATGCAAAACAGATTGTGACTTGCACAGCAGAAATTCACTGGGCTCGCAGCACAATAATCCAGGTTATAGGAACATAGGAAGCTGCCTTATACCGAGTCAGAACATTGGTCCATCTAGCTTAGTAATGTCTACCCAGACTGGCAGCAGCTTCTCCAAGGTGGTGGGTGGGAGCAGGGGCGTAGCAAGGATGGAGTTGGCCCAGAGACAAAATTTTAAAATGGGCCCCCCTCAATGAAGCTCAGCCCATGAAGTAAAGAAATCTTAAATGAGGCTGAATAGTGGTAACAAAAAACATTGTGTGTGTGTGCCACAATAGAACATCATCCTAAATTATTTTTTAAAAGGTTTTGTAAATTGTGGACGATGCAAGAGAAAGACATGTTGTTCTTGTAGCTCCAGGTCTTAACACTCACATCAATTTCAGAGGATGAATATAACTGAAGGAAGCCTGGGCGGGTGCATGGCTGGGGGAGTCAGTCATGTGACTTGCCTCTGGGAGGGCCCCCCAAGGCAGTGGGCCCCCAGACAACTGTCTCCCCTTGCCCTATTATAGTTACGCCCCTGGGTGGGAGTCTGAAAAGCTTGGAGAGGCCAGGGAGGGAAATTGGAACCTTTTGCATGCAAGCTTACAGATGCTCTTCCCAGAGTGGTCCCATCCTTTAAGGGATATTACAGTGCTCATACATATAGACCGATTTGCTTGTAATGTGGAACCGCAGTTCTGTGCCTCCCCACTCCCCGATCTCCTGTCCAAATTTAGACATTCAGGAGAGCTATCTCCCTGTAATCAGCGAGACTGCAGAGTGGTGGGGGAGCTATATGTGTGGGCTTCCTTCTTTACTGAGGGTCAGCTGTACAGCCAAGCATACTGGAGTTGAGGGAGCAGTTTCCTCCTTCAACTCTGGTTCCAAGGACAGCAGCCTGTGATTCCGGATTTGGACATACCGCAGTCTGGTTCCCTACAACCCAAGGGTTCAGATTGGAGTTCTAATCCTGAACCCTCAGTTTCACCGCTGTGCCCAACTGCAGTTCCCCGCATTTGGACATAATGTCCGCGGAACCGCAGGCCTATGCAACTGAGGTTCTGCGTTATGTGTGAATGTGGCTACCAATGTGTTGGATATGGAGTTCCAGTGCATCAACCTTTTGCACCAACTATCCTAATGACCACTAGGGGCATTGGGAGTAGAGACAGTGAGTCAGGGTCTCCCTATCTGTCCCTACTCTATGACCCCTGATCTGACTCTTCAGCACTTCCTGTGCTGAGTCACAATCCTTTCTTTCCTCCTAGAGAGCAGATGGAAACATATCTCTCTCTCTCTCTCTCTCTCTCTCTCTCTCTCTCTCTCTCTCTCTCTCTCTCTCTCTCCTATTCATTATGTAGTCCTTTAGATTAGGATTAGGACTTTTCTATCCAAATGTACTTAACCAATAAATACTTAGTATTTAGTTCTACAAGAATCTCAATGTGTTTTCTCTAAATAGCTTCAACAACTAAACCACCCTCTGCTACCTATTCTGTAACTAACTAACTCTTCCTTTGTGCTCTGCTGCTAACCTACTGGGGGTAAAATTAACAACCCCCAACACAATGTTTCCTCTAACAGGGATTCCCAGATGTTATTGACTTCAACTCCCAGAATCCCCAGCTGCAAAGGCTTTTGCTTGAGATTATGGGAGTTGTAGTCAACAACATCTGGAAATCCCTGTTAGAGGAACAATGGTGACCACGGTCTCTCCTTCCAATACAAACCAGAGCAGACCCTACTTAGCAAAGGGGGCAATTCTTGCTTGCTACAACTAGTACAGCTCTCCTCACAGGTCTACTGAATCGTAGAGCAGAAGTGGGTGTTCTGTCCATATCTAACACTAGCTTTCTTTACAAACACAAATCTGTGGAAAGGCAAGCCTCCAGGTGAATGAAAGAGAGCCTTCTAAACTCCTGCGCTAGGTTGATAGCTGTGTGCTCACTGCATATAGCCCACTGGAAATTAAAACCTCTCTCTCTCTCCCTCCGTATTGCAGGTGCTTAGCCTATTAGGGCCATGTTACAGAATCAAGCCATGGTACGGAGCAGATAGGGAGGGAAAGAAAAGAAGCCAAACTGCTGCTGCGAGAATGGCTGACGCTGCTCTTTCCCCCAGATCTCCTCGCTATTTTGCTCTTGATGCTTCTGAAGTCTGAGTGACAGGGGCTGAGGCTCTGGCAAGGCAAGAGAGCAGCCAATTTTTATTTATTTTTATTTTTTTATTTTGCAAAAAGGGGAATGGAAATGCTGTTACTCAACAGTGTGGCGAGATCACTAAATCTTCAAGCTCGTTTTATAGCGGAGAAGCAATCAAGCAAGAAATTGCGAATGCAAAGGATGGAGGAGAAGATCAAGGCAGGAGGAGACCAGAGAAGGAGAGGAAAAGCAGCTGTGGTTGAACAAGGAGCTCCTCTCTAAAGCTACGTTTGCATGCCAAAAGAAAAAGAAGCCACTGCATGTGAAGCACTGTGAAAATGTCATATTCCTTACAAATGATTACAAATTTTATGGCACCTTCCTTATCCTTAATTGTGTGCTATAGGAGTTCAGTCAGTTCGTGAGAGATATTTAACAGCACTGAACCTTAGTAATTTTCCTTTCTAACAGATAACATCTTACAATGGAAGTTGCTTTATACCAAGTCAAACCATTCGTCCATCTAGCGTAGGATTGACTACGCTGCTGGGAGATTTTTATTAGGCAGTTTATAAATGTAATAAATAAGTGCATTGACTGAGAGGCCTGCCTGGCAAATCCTAAAAGATGTCATGTGCTGTGCAGGCAGAATCCTAAAAAAATGGAGGAACTGGCTCTATAATGCAATCAACGCAAGCTCTAAGATGGTGAGTTCATTTTTAGTGTGTTAATACCCTTTTGACTTGGCAATCCAGAGGTGCAGATCCCACCCACACCAAGCATTTGAGGAGTTCCCCAGCCAAACCTATTAAACCATATCTCCCCCTCTCAAAGCATCTTTCCTCCCACCCACCCCAAAATTGAGTGAAGAGTTGCTCCTCAAGCTTTTTCTGTGCCTGTACCTCCCCACCCCCGACCTTTGGCAATCCATCTGAATAGTAAGTTCCCCACTCCCATGGTGCCTCTTTCTCCCTCTTGGTGGACCTCCCAGGGTCCAGTGATGGCAGCACCACAAGAGACATACTGTTGAAGATGTGACTCCATAGGCATCAATTCTCTGTTGGGAATTCCCTCTGCCCAGGCATGCCTGTTTGCTAAGAGCAAAAAGAAACTTGGAGCCAGTTCATAGTTTCAAATCAATAGGAGGAGTCTTTATTGGAGAACTCCATTCTAGATAGGAAAGTGGAGAGACAGTATCTCTAATCTATCTAGCTGGCTGGATGCAGAGAGATGTTGCATGAATCTCTGCACACGTGGTGCACAGAGAGAGGCGAGCGTGTGTGAGATAGAGGGAAAAGAGGAAGGGAGGCAGGAAGGAAGGAAGTCCCTGAGACTAGCAATCTACATTTCAAAGGGATAGTGTCAGAGCAGTAGAGAGGAGGAATGACCAATGTCTTGGTCACTAGTCTGTGCCCCTCTGTCACTGAGGCATGAGGCAGCGCAGAGTCCTTCACTTCCAACATTCTCAACACCAATAATCTCCTATTGGCCACCAGGGACATTAGGAATGGAGGCAGAGAGGATTGCACCCTTTTGTTCTCTTATTTCTTGCTTTCTGGTCTAACTCTTCTGGGATTGGTAGAATACTATTAGGACACTAACTCTCATTCAAATGTAAACCAGGGCAGGCCCTACTTAGCAAAGGGGTACTATTACCCCTTTACTATTAGAACACGAACTCTTCTGTGATTGGTAGACTGATACTATTAGGATATTCCCTTCTTTGTTCCCTCTGTTCTTTCTTCTTCCTTCCACCATGAGCTAGCACAGCATGCAGGCTTTCTATCTAAGTTTGTAACTTCTTTAAATAAACCTTTACTTGTTTAGCCCTTAAGCAACTATCTCCAGATCTTCTCTGTGAGCTCTGCTCTCATCAACCTGGGTTTATCTGCTAAACCTGGTGGCGCAGTGGAGCCCCTGGTGGAGCAGTGGTAAAAAACTGCCGCCCTGTAACCAGAAGGTTACAAGTTCGATCCTGACCAGGGGCTCAAGGTTGACTCAGCCTTCCATCCTTCCGAGGTTGGTAAAATGAGTACCCAGAATGTTGGGGGCAATATGCTAAAATCATTGTAAACTGCTTAGAGAGCTCCGGCTATAGAGCGGTATATAAATGTAAGTGCTATTGCTATTGCTATTGCTAAATAAAGGGTTGACTCAAAGTCTCCCCTACACTTACAGCCCCTTACCCTCATATGGGCCCTGAGACCTTAGGAGTTGAACTACTTCTGACACCAATTATTGGCTGCTTTGGCTGTTTCTGCTTCTAAGGCAGGTCTTTTTCCATTTATATGGGTTTTTTTAAAGCATTATCTAAAGCTCACTTCCTATTTTTGAATGACTTTGTTGACCCCCCAAAAGGTATCCTCTTACTACCTCTCTTTCTCATTCAATGAAACCAACCCTAATTGCACAACTCCACCATGAAACTCTAGACAGTATCAAATCTGAAATTTTGATTTTTTAAAAATTTGGTTTTTAAAAACTGATTTTTAAAAAAAATGTTTTAAAATTGTTTTGTATTGTATTTTTATTTTGTATTGTATTTTTATTTTGTTGTGGTGTGATTTGATGTGATTTGATGTGTTTGTTTTTACTTGCTGTTTTAATGCTGTGTTGTGTGCTGCCCAGAGAACAATTTGTTATGGGGTGGCTAACAAAAAGAGATGATGATCATCATCATCATCATCATCATTAAATGAAAAGGAGACACAAGGATAACTAAAATTCTTGGATACATCTAAAGTAGTTTTCCGATCTGAGTCTTTGTATAAGTAAATCTTTTGTTTTTTCTTATGCTGCTTGCATTTGTAAATTGCTTTGAAGTTCATTCTTTGAAGTTCAGGCTCCATCCACATTTAAAATTGCACTGCAGCTCTGTAAGCTAGGGTCCAAAACTTTAATACATATTAGGAGTTGACTCACCTTTGGCCCTTAATGTCTAAAAATAATTTTTTTCATTATTTCATCCATCATTTTTATTTTTATTTGTTTGGCAGTTTTTTATTTGTTTTGGAGACACAAATGAAAAGGAGACACATGGAGTGCTTCAGATAAAACAGCAGCAACTTGATGCGAAAAGACAGAATCCTGGCAAAGGGAAGGGGTGGAAATGGAAGAGGCAAGCAAGCGGGTAGCGAGAAGTGATTTGGGACTGTGGGTAGGCTCATCATAAAGAGCTGGGGGCAAAAGGGTATTGGAGTAGGGGCAGTGATGGAGAAAGATCAGAGAAAGAAGGCTGTGTGACGAAAGGGATGCTATTGTGTACCACAAAAGTCATCTGGAAATGGAAATACCTGTTGTACCATCAGGTACCAGCTGATAGGAGATGAGAGGATGGCAAAGACAGAGATGAAAATGTCATCACAGAAGGACATTAGGTAGGAGAGGAGATTAAGAAGAAGAAATGCCCCCGGAAGAGATGGAGCTCCTTAAAGCCATAGTGACTGAATGCAGCAGCAGCAAAAAAGCAGAGACCCTAGCTCAGCCTTGAACAGGACAGTCATGCAATGGCTTGGATCAGGCACAGATGTAGCATCCAATCTGACCTTAAGTTACTAGCTGGGAAACAGTTTTCTGAAGAAAATTAATGAGGGACGAAATATAATTGAGGATTTTCAGGGTTTAGTATCTTTTGGCTAAAAGTGTCAACAGAGAAAGAAATGAGTGAAGGAAAGGCAATAAAACAGCTTCATACTGAACACAAGAAATGTTTGTCAGCTGTGATCTGAGTTTGTGTGTTCTTTAAACATATTTGTCAGTTGTTTCTGGCATTTCATTTTTGTTGGGGGTTCTAATTTTTATCCCCCAGTTAATTAGCAGAGCACTAAAGAAGCTACCCACTTCAGTTACAGAGTAGTTGCAGAGTTTAGCTGTTGCAGCTATTTAGAGAAGACACATGGAGATTCTTGTAGAACTAAATACTAAGTATTTATTGGTGAAGTACACTTGGGATAGGAAAGACCTAATCCTAATCTATAGAACTATATAATGAATAGGTAGGGGGAGAGAGAGATGTTTCCATCTGTTCTCTAAGAGGAAAGGAAGGGATTCTGACTCAGCACAGGAAATACCTGTAGAGTCATATCCGGGTCATAGAGTAGAGACAGGTAGAAGAGTTAGGGAGACCCTTATTCACCATCTCTACTCCCAATGCCCCTAGTGGTCATTAGGATAGTTGGTGCAAAAGGTCAATGCACTGGAAGTCCATCCCCAACAATTCTGACCTAGTAAGATAACAGAGAGAGCATTAATTTGGATTGATTAGAATGAGAATGTAGCACGGAAGGTACTAGCTTAATCAAGGACCTCCACAACATGAGGATGAGGGTGAGTTGGGGATACAATAACTCATCTCTCCCACAAGCAGTTGGTTGTGCCATATGGTGAAGGCCCTCACACACAACCCTGGACATGGATGAGATGAGAAGATGGCAAAGACGGAGATGAAAGTGACATCACAGAAGGAGCATGAGGTAGGAGAGGAGATTAAGAAGAAGAAATGTCGAATCCCTACCCACAAAAATCAATCTGTTGAACCTATTCATATAGCTGTTCTCCCTGTATGACACTAGTCCAGAGAAACACGGGCATGTATTTGCAGAATCCTCGTACCAGGGGCAGATTAACCCTTTTGCCACCCTTAGGCAGCCAAGGATTTTCTGCCCCCACCACAACGAGGAGGGTAGGGGTCACCAGTGGCGAGAATGAAGCCCCCCCCCATAACTTCTAAACACCACTGCAGTGGCAGGGCAGCCGGTGAAGAAGGCCTCACAGCAGCTGCTGCCTGCGGGGAGAGCTAGGAGACGCGAGGTAAGTCACCCTTTTTCATGAAAATCCCGCCCGCTGCCTGCATGGCAGAATGGAGTGGCTTAAAGTAGGGACTGGGAGGGAGGGTTGTGGTGGGGGAGGAAGTTCCCCCGCCATTTTACCTTGAAGCAGCTTCCGCTGCATGGACAAATTCATGAACGGCAAGGGAGAGCTCCTTCCAGCTCCCCTCCCCCCTCTCAAATGAGTGTACGCCGCACTCACTGGCCACTTCCAGTCTGACGCTGACCGGGGCAGCAGTATGCTGCTGCCCTATCCAGGGGTGTAACTATAATAGGGCAAGGGGAGAGAGTTGTCTGGGGGCCCATTTCCTTGGGGGGGGGGCCAGAGGCAAGTCACATGACTGACTCCCCCAGCCGCTCACCCGCCCGGGCTTCCTTCAGCTGTGTTCATCCTCCGGAATTGATGGGAGTGTTAAGACCTGGAGCTACCAGAACAGCATGTCTTTCTCTAGTACCATGAAATGACTTGCATCATCCACAATTTACAAAACCTAAAATTTTACTTCGGGGGGGGGGGGGGCATTTCAAAATCTTGTCTCTGGGCCTGCTCCAACCTTGCTACGCCCCTGGCCCTGTCCCAGCGATTTTCAGCAAAGCACTGGCGGGGGAAACACGATGGGGCGGGGGAGAGCACTCTCCCTGCTCCTTAAAGGTAACACACACACACCCCGCCAAACTGGTTTGGAGGTCCAGAAAATGTGCGCCGGTTCATGCACATCCCTAGCAACAGCCACTGGAGGGATGCTCTGCTGGGGTTGGATAGGGCCAGTTGCTCTCCCCCTGTTAAATATAAGAGAATCATCACTTTAAAAGTCAACTCTTTGCTCAGTTAGTAGGGGTGCAGGGATCTGAAGCTTCTTTTTGTACTACATCTTGTGCAAAACCTACACAACTGAAGTCGGAGACAAACTAGCACCTACTGTAACTAACAACCTAGATGTTATCCATTTACAAGAAAGGCCACCACCAAGTGCATAATTTAAGAAATAAGTTAGATAAAGGAGGCAATGAAAGCTCTCAAAATACCTATTGTGAGTACTGACTAATCACCGACAAGGCATTTTTGCTTTTTCAGCTTAATTCTCTAGCAAAGAAAGGAGCAAACAGAGTTGTTCACAACTTCTGCTTAGCATCCTTTATATGTTAAAAGCCTTTCCCTAAATGCATATTAAAGGATTATGCGAGTCAAAGGTAAACGTGCTGGAATAGCAGCATGGCACCACCGCATAAGAAAATTATGTGCTAGACCAGCATGTCAAACTTCAGTATCCCCAGAAAAGACAGCCCGTTTTCTGTCACCCACCGGATAATGTATGCCTTGTACTTTCGCACATGTACTTTGGCTTGTGATCGTAATTGCTTCCCCATCCAACAGCATGGCGTAATTGCTTTGCCGCACCTCACTTTCACACTGCACGGACATTCTGAGTCACGAAAAGTGGGAGGGCAGGTGGCTGGGGGACCACCCAAGTTCAGAAGCTGCCAGGCCCCAATACAAGCTGTTGTATAAGTCTTGTCCAGGAAGGAAGGATGTTGAGATGAAAAGGGGGTTTGTTTGGGCAGCTATTCAGGCTTCCTTCCAGAGAAAAGACAAACATAACTAGAAGACAGCAAGTATTTACTCTTTGCCCTCATCCACCCTCTCTTCGGTCGCATCTATTCAGTCAAACACGACCCAGCTATATTTCTTTCTTATGTTACAGTCTCTCTTTGGCATCTGTGGAGTGTTGCTGTCGGCATTCATTCAGAATTGCTCACTTATGCCCCTCTCTTTGCCTGAAAACCGGTGTGCAAGCACTTCAGAGCACGGTTGTGAATAGGCACACTGTAATCTAGGAACCACATGCTGTGTGTTTTCTTGAATTGAGCTTGTCTGCTGAACAATCGGATCTTGCCCTCAGCTTTACCTCTACAGCACACCCCGGGGCTGTAATAGACTATCAATACACAGAAGTCTGTTCGAAATGATCTGTCACATGAAAGGATCATACCTGATAAGTGGAAGCTGTGGGAGGCATATGCAAATTAAGGGGTGGCACTATGTAGCCCTAGGTGACTGTTTTCCATTCAGATAACCTCATTCAAATGCAGTCTGGAACACAGTGACGTGCAAACTGGTTTTGTGCCCAGAGCAAATATGGATGAATTGCACACACATGTATGCACGTGCAAACACATTATTCATACAGAGCCCTTGCAATAGAAAAGCCTCTCTCCACATATCCTGCCTGTCATAATGATGGACATTGCATGAGGAGAGAGGGAGAGAGAGAATACCATGAACAAATGTCAGATCTGATCTGAGGAGACCCAATAGTGAAAAATTGTGGAAGGGCCAGCATGATCCCTGCAAATCTGTTGCTTGGTCAGAATCAAGTTAAAATCACACACACGCACATACCCACATTCTGTCTGTGGTTTTCAAGGACAGTACCCTGGAAATTGGTGGGAGGGGAACAGGGCAACCTCCTGCAGGGGACTCTCTGGCCTCCATCCTCTCAATTTCCAAGGTGCAATCCCTGAAAGCCACCGCTGCAGCCAGGTAAGAGAGAATGGCCCAGGCAGCCTCTCAGCTCAGAGGCAGCTCATTGGCCATTTAACTTGGATTGACAGGAATGTCAAAGTTCAGATACAACAGTGGGGGGCTTAGTTGGAGGTTTGACTGTTGGAGTTCCCTGCTATGGTGTCTGAACTCATTCCGACAATGCCCAATGGAGGGCATATTGGGTCCAACAGGCCTGTTGGATGGATGAGGAGGAAGGAAAAGGAAAAGGAAGGAAGGAAGGAAGGAAGGAAGGAAGGAAGGAAGGGGATCTGCAATGTATATGGGCCAACTACACCTATAGGTTTGTTGGCGTTTACTGACTGAATCTGAACTTCCACCTATTGATTCATTTCTTTACCAAAGAAAGAAAAATGTTCAACTCCATACAGTATTTTCCTCAACAGTTTAATTTGCAATTTGCTGCAAGTGGTAAGTTTAATAAGGTTTGCTTGTGTGCATTTGTGTCTGTGCCCCTTCATTGTAGTAGTGCTCATGAATGGTTCAAAATGAACCGGTTCACCGTGAATTGGCCCGGTTCATCTGGTTCTATTGTGAACCAGCCTGGCCCTCCGGTAAGGTGGTTGGCCTGCCGGCACCCATCTACCCTCTCCCTGGCTGTTGAGCACCAGTGTGTGCTCAGCCTGATTGCTTGGAGCTCCTGGTCAGAAAGACTACAGCTGAAGATGCTGAAAGTACGAGATGTCAGATTGGTAAACACCCCGCCCCGCCCACAAATCCCATTTAGAGATCTTTCTTTTAAATAGGGCCCAGTTTGGGGGGATGGATTTATGTAGGTGGGTACTAGGACTGGGCAGCAGAGTTAGGAGGATACTGGGTAGCTTAGACCACAGTAATCATCTGCATCTCTTCCCTTAGAATTACCCCATTGTTGCCCCCCCCCACCCGATGAAGCCTGCTGCTTTATTTGGGGGATTTAATTTTTCCAGCTTCTGTGTGTGCACTACAGTCTATAGACAGCACCATTTGTGGCACACACACAGAGCATAATAAATAGACCATCCCTGGCCCCACATCCCCTAAAGGTGCTTCCTTCCCCCACCCCCACCCCACAACACAGCTAGGGATTTAATTTTTTAAAACCCAAAAAATGTCTGGGAGAGTACTTAGCAGTGCTAGGAGCAGAGTGACGGGCAGTGGGGGAGGTGATGGTTGTGGAGGGTGAAGGTGGCAAGAGGGGCCTACTCCTGAAGTCGCCACCGTCCCCCGAGAGATTGTCGCATGCAGGCTCGCCTTTTTGGAACCACCTGCTCCCACAGCGCAGCCATCTGTGGAAGTTGAGGTAGAAGTAGGGCGGGGCTCCCCTCTCAGAGAAGAAGTTCTTCCCATGGCAGTGGGGATGAGGTATTCTTGGCTGCTAGCTCAGCAACCAGATCATTCTCTTCATCCTCCTCCCCAACCCCTGTTGGTGGTGTGACCCGGGTCTGAGGCTGAAGAGCAGCAGGATGAAGACATTCCAGTTGTTCCTGGACCTTCTCAGCCTTAGACAGAGGGCAGTGGTGGTGGCGGCCCCCAGCAGGGACAAGGAGCCCCAGTAGTACCACCAGCACCACCAACAACAAAATGGTCTAGGACTGACAGCAGCATGGTGTGGGGCAACTTTAAACTCCTCTAAGGTGATCCTACACATGCTGCCTGCACCCATTGCAGAGCACAGGTCAGCATGGATAAGGACCCTAAGCATCTTGGCGTGTGGGCGATGATGAGGCACTTGCAATGTCATCACGCTAGGGTTGTTGCTCCTGCTGGTAGTGCTAGGTCATCTGGTGTGCCCTCGACTAATGGTGGCAAGGCGTGTGCCCCTGCTCTCAAGCATGGGATATTTTCAGTAGCACAGTGGATGCAATCACCAGGCAAGCAGTCTGGTCAGCCAGAGTCTCTTCTCATTACCCAGACCATCGGGGAGATGATGGTTCTTGATGACCAGCCATTCCAGGTGGTGGAGAACACAGGTTTCCTCTGGCTGCTCTGACTGCTTGCCCCTGGATAGAACATCACACCACGCACCACCTTCATCAGGTGGGCAGTGCCCTCCCTGTACTGGGCATGCAGGGAGGTTGTGTCAGAGCTGTTGGACTCAGCTGTGCCTGATACCAGTGTGCATTTTACTATGGATCTGTGAACCTTCTGGGTCCACAGATCTGTGGACCAAGGTCCAGAGTACCTTGGGTCAGTAGTTCAACCCTAACCCTAACCCTAGTAGGGTTAGGGTTGACGTAAAGGTAAAGTTGTGCCATCGAGTTGGTGTTAACTCCTGCCAACCACAGAGCCATGTGGTTTTCTTTGGTAGAATACAGGATCGGGTTACTATTGCCATCTCCCGCATAGTATGAGATGATGCCTTTCAGCATCTTCCCATATCGTTGCTGCCTAATATAGATATTTCCCAACCAACAACCTCTTGCTCCCTAAACAAGTTACTTCCCCACTACACCATTAGGTGGCAATAGGGTTGACCTACTGACCCAGAAAAAAATAAAAAAATGTATTATAAATCACTTGATTGCCCTATTATTATGTGGGTTGGGTAGTAGGTAGCACCCAACATGTCTTACTACCCAACCCACTTTAGCATCCCTAGCAGCTACCCATGGGAATAATAGGGTAATTCAAGTTCCCCATTATTCCCAATGGGTGAACTGATATGAATCAGATCAAGTTGGTTCATTGAAAAGATCAGACCAGCTGGTCGGTTCAATTGAACCATTTCGCAAACCCATAGTATGGTTTGAATTTGGTTTGAATTCGAACCGAACCACGGAAAACAGTTCCGCACACACCCCTACTTCTTTGTGACTGCCTTGATCACATTACCAGAAATGTGCAGTTTAGAGGGCAGGAGGTAGAGCCCAGAGGTGAGTACCTTCAATCACGTTGCCAGTACACCACAAATGGTAAGTTTAATAATTAAACCAGGGCTGATTTTGAGAGTAAAGAGAGCAGCACTTCACTCTCATGGTGTTTTGGAAACATGCCACTGCAGCCTGCAGTCCTGCTAGTCTGGAAAACATAAACACATGTCATTGGTGGGGGCAGGGGGTGGAATTAAGCACTTAGAGCTAGGTCTTGTTGTTAATCTTGCTATGATATGATTAGATAATGCCCATTACCAGTGCTACTCTGGACAAGCTGGGTAAAGGGGAAATTTCGAAAGTACACTCAGAGCCAATGTCTGTGAGCAGCATCTGCTTCCATTATTATTATTCAAAGGAAATTGGGCATTATCCTCATTCACATTCTCCTTCTGCACAGCATAGGGCATGGCATCCACAACAACATTCTACCAACAGTGCAGAATGTCTTCCTGGATTTAAAGAACACTGGTTAGAAATGCACACTTCCATGATTTAGGATCTCTAACAGCAGAAATTCCAAAAGAGAACAGGGGGAGAACAAAAGGAGGAAAAGCCAAAAGATCTTTGAGGAGTGTCATTTTGTGGGATTGTCACTGGGGAGATGTCCAAGCTCTGTCTGTAGGAACTGGCCATGCCAGGCATCAAGACAGCAACCAGGTGATCAGAGCCAGAGAAGAATGTTGCAGCAGAGCTAGCTGCAACTGAGGACCGGGAAGGCCTCCAACTGGTATTCCTCAGCCTCATTCCTTCCAGTTGGGCATGCCCCTCTCTCCTTCTCCCAAGCAGACACCTCTGCCTCATAAGGAGACCCTTTCTGGCCAAGCCTGTGGGCTGCTAGCCAGCCAAGTACTCCAGCACCATTGCTGTACCTGGTTCTGGGTTTAGTGGCAATTGTTCCTGGGGACCAGGCAGACAGATGCTGCCACAAAGGCACCACAGACTTCAAAACATAAGAACAGCCCTGCTGGATCAGGCCCAAGGCCCATCTAGTCCAGCATCCTGTTTCGCACAGTGGCCCACCAGATGCTGCTGGAAGCCACAGGCAGGAGTTGAGGGCATGCCCTCTCTCCTGCTGTTACTCCCCTGCAACTGGTACTCAGAGGCATCCTGCCTTTGAGGCTGGAGGTGGCCTTTAGCCCTCCAACTAGTAGCCGTTGATAGACCTCTCCTCCATGAAGTTATCCAAACCCCTCTTAAAGCCATCCAGGTTGTTGGCTGTCATCACATCTTGTGGCAGAGAATCCCACGAGTTGATAATGCATTGTGTGAAAGTATGCGTGCAGAGTAGAAAACCTATGATGTTATTGTCTTAACTTCTATGTAAGCTCTAGGGGATTCTTTAGTCTACTCTATAACATTGGACAGGAAATCTGAGTACATAAGCAGAAATCACCAGTAGAGTCTGAACTTGTTCTCACAACCACAGGTTCCTGGGTAGGACAGGAATCCATGGTCATCTGGGGAGCCGGGAGGCCTCCCAACGCAGCAGCTTTGGGTAGCCCAGATCCACTATCCAGGTTAGAAGTGAGGTAGAAGGAAAATGGAGCTGTCCTATTGTCTTTTTTGATCATCTGTGCTGTCACACAATTTTAAATTGTTCCCAGGCAGCAATGGCCATGTTTACCATAGAGACTTGTGGCATGTGGAGCCGGGGAGAGGAGAGTTGCTGCAGTACTGAGGGTTGCCTCTCCACTGCTCCCGCAATGCATTGTGGTATATGTGGAGGCCCAGCTACTGATTTCAGCAACAGAAAATGCTCCTGCAGTGCATGTGTGTGCGCAAGCTGTGAAGCTCAAAGGAGGCTCTGATCATCTGGGAAGCATGAGGTAGGAACGTGCCTGTTGGGATTTGCTACAGATATTGGAGCTATTCACATGACCGAGCATGTGGGGGGAAGGCTGTGCAGTCCTTACCTTCCCCGCAGATGAGCAAACAATCCCTGCTGGGAGCACTGATTGTGCTCTCACATGACCCAATCTCCAGAGGCCGGAATGATGCATCCCAGCCTCTGGGTATCCCACAATGCATCATGAGCCAAGCATGTGGTGCACTGGGGGATTCCCACAGAAGATGAATGTAGTCCAAGGAGACACATAATCCCTGAGCCTGGGTTAATGTGGCGCTGGTGCTGCTAATGCAGGCTAGAAGCCAGGATAAAAAGCCAGACTAGGCAACGCTGCCCTGCCACGATCGGGCCCAATCCCGGCGGTTCTCATGTGCAGCCTAACCCAGGCTGGGCTTCCCTAGCCTGGGTTAGGCTGTGTGTGAGAACAGCCTCATTATCTCAGTTGTTTATACAGGGCATGCTTCTCTGTTTGAATGTCTCTGTGTGGTGGCTTGGGGGTGGAGTCACAGTTTGTTTGTCTGCTCCTCATGTTGCCTTGAATTCAGACTGGGAGGTTCTCCCTCTCTCTGCATAAGAGACGGTCTGTTTATTGTTTTCTTAGCCTATGTTTAGTTAGTAATACATATCAAACTCTTGTTTCTCAGTTAAAGTTGGCTTTTTATTCAATTACTTATAGAGGTTTAGTAATCACTCTGCAACAGTGCCTTCCCTCCACCGCACCCCCATAATGTTGTGCAAATGAGTCCTCTGTGTAGCAATATATGTGCACATGATTGATTAGGAAGGGTTTTTTCCCCAGACAGCCAATGAAATGCCAGTGTGTTAGCTTTCCTTAGTCTTCCCGCAACTGACAGGGGAACGAACAACATGTAGGCTCATGAGCCTCTAATTTCACTCAGATTACAGTGTTGCTTTTACCTAGCCAATTGATTCCAGCTTTCATCATCTCTGAAATAATTCATCTTCATTCTTAGAAACTTCATAAGAATATGAAGCTCTGCTGGATCAGGTCCAAGGCCCATCTAGTTCAGCATCCTGCTTCACACAGTGGCCCACCAGATGCCTCTGGGAAGCTCACAGGCAAGGGGTGAGGGCATGCCCCCTCTCTTGCTGTTGTTCCCCTGCAGCAGCCTCTGAGGCTGGAGATGGCCCACAGCCACCAGACTGGTAGCCTGTCCTTCATGAATTTGTCTAAGCCCCTCTTAAAGCCATCCAAGCTAGTGGCCATCACCACATCCCATGGTAGAGAATTCCATAGATTAATTATGTGCTGTGTGAAGGTACTTCCTTTTGTCGATCCTAAATTGCTTAGCTTTCAGTTTCATGGGATGACCCCTGATTCTATTGTTGTGAGAAAGGGAGAAAATTTTCTCTCTGTCCACTCTCTCTACTCCATGCATAATTTTATACACCTCTTTCTTGTCTCCCCATAATCACCTCTTTTCCAAACTAAAATGCTGTAGCCTTGCCTTCATTATGAACTCAAAGAAATCTGCCTCCCTATTGTTTGAGTAATTATGTGTTAAAAGTTAATAAGCTTATCGAAACCAGGCTTGATGGTGTTGGTTTGAGTAATAAATAATTAAGCTGTCTGATGCTTCAGGGATCAGAACGAGAGATGAAGATGGTTCCACAGCAGAGGCTAGGCCAGAGATCTCTGGAACACAGTCTTTCCCTGATACAACTTCACCTAGATGTTCCCCAGAGCTGTGAGGAGTAGGTTCAAAGAGAGAAAGGGCCTCTTACTCTATATCAGGAACTCCACTCACCTCTGACTCCTCCTCCAAGGATTACCATCCTGCACACATTAAAAATCCCCTAAACATATCAACTTGGCTTGATATTAGCATGTATCAAAAGGTTGTATGATTCCACCTCCAATTATTACTTTTTGTACAGATTAGAAATAGGGAAACTATAAAACAAGATGAAGTCCATCAGTATCTGTGTGAGTTTCTTCAAAAGGCTGATGGAAGTCTGCTTCATATGGCTTAATCCAGAGGCTGCTATGGTGACAAATTCTGAAAAAGTAGATATGTTTGTTGTTTTCACCAAAACAGACTAATGGTTACTTCTCTGGAATTTGTCACCATGGAAGACATTGGATTTAGCCATATGAAGTAGAAATCCATCAACCTCACAAAGAAACTCACACAGATACAAATGGGCATCTTTATATATTGTAGATAGATAGGTAGATAAGCACTTTGTCTGTCTGTCTGTCAGAACACTTCATGCATCTGAGAAGATAGACTCAGACCCGTGCAAGCTTATGCCACAATAAATGTGTTAGTCTTTAAGGTGTCATATAACTCTCTGTTGATTTTGCTGCAACGGATAAACATGGAACAAACTCCCTGGACTTTATAAAGCAAGAGACGCTAGTGAATACAGATCCTTTAATCGATCATCTCTGAGACAGAGTATATAGTCTACAGTGGGCAGATTTTGTTCAGCAAGAAATCTCTAAGCTCGGTATAAGATGCAACTGCTGAGATCCTATCCACATGCTGATGTATATGTAGGCCAATCTTGGTATGGAATGTTTTATTTGTTAGGATTCTCAGCTCTACCTCATGCAGAAATCAATTACAGAGAAAATGCTTCTGGACTGTGTATGTATTTTCGTAATCAATAGAGCACCATGTCTCCATGGTCTATTGAATTGGGTTTACAAAGCTCTTTTGTTCTCACCTGCCTCTAAGAGAAATCACTCATGGCATCCTGGATTTCGGCTAGCAGAAACGGCATGAATCAAAAGGTAAAGCATTCAGTCTCCGGGGAGGGTGCCAGCTGTCTCATTGATTCAGCACCGCTCTCAGCCAATTCTGATGGAGCACTGGCATAATTTCCAAAGAGAGATATATAATAAGGGTCCATTAGGCTAGCTGTTACCAAGGAGAAATAGAGTGTCTGGTCTGGAACAAAGACAAAGTCCATAGTAGGCGCTTGGCTTCAGCCCCTGAGTCAAAAGAGTGTAGGACACGAGCCCTATCCTGTGCCAAAATCCTTGGTTTAAGAAGAAAATTTCTTCTTAGGGAGGAAGTGAGATTTTTCATTTAAACACTGGAACAACTTTTGGAAGATGACCTTGTTCTATATTTTTTATATGTGTCTGATTTTTTAAAATTAGTTGGTCCCCCCCCCCCGCTTACCATAATACACTGTCCTCTGTGTGGGAGTTAGGGAGTTAGAGATACACTATCAATTTAATTTTAAAGAAATCAAACTGGAAAAAACAACGAATAAAATAGGCATCAACTATGCATACACAGAAGCTGATTTCTGTATGCAAACTTTTTCCTACTGCTTTGAAATTTTCCGTATTGCAAAAGGACCAAGCTACAACCTACTTTATCTGTCTATCTATCTCTCTACCTACATACCTACCTACCATTTTATATTTTTATACCGCCTGATATGTACATCTAGGTGGTGTACAAAATTTAAAATATTTAAGAGTCACAGATTAAAATACATGACATAATAAAAACAATTGAATAAAATAGTTATTAAAACAAATTTTTAAAATTATTAAAATTAATTCTAATTAAAAGCCTGTGAAAACAGGAGAGTCTTGAGGGTCTTCCTGAAAACAAACAGAGAAGGAGATGCTCTTATTTCATCAGGGAGCATATTCCAAAGCCCTGGGGCAGCCACAGAGAAAGCCCGGTCCCGAGTTGCCACCAAACAAGCCAATGACAACCATAACCCAACCTCTCCAGAAGATGGTAACAGGTGGCAGGGTTTAAAGGAGGCACTCTCTTAAATAGCCTGGACCCAAGCCGTTAAGTACTTTATATTTATTTATTATTTATTTATCATATTTCTATACCACCTAATATGTACATCTCTAAGCGGTGTTTATAGGTAATAACCAGCACTTTTTATTTCACACGGAATCATATTGGCAGCCAGTGCAGTTCTTTTAAAACCAGTGTTATATGGTCCCTTCATGTTGTCCCAGAGACCAATCCGGCTGCCTCATTCCCCCCCCCCCATTTGTATACTGCCCAAAATGCAAGTCTCTGGGCGGTTTACAATAAAACAATAAAAACAACAGATAAACATGTTACAATTAAAATTTAAAACATTAAAACTATTAAAAACACAATTAAAACAATATCTAATTAAAAGCCTGGGTGAACAAATGCATCTTGACTGCCTTTCAAAAAGTTGTAAGAGATGGGGAGGCTCTTATTTCAGCAGGCAGTGTGTTCCAAAGCCTTGGGGCAGCAATGGAGAAGGCCTGTCCCCGAGTAGCCACCAGACGAGCTGGTGGCAACTGCAGACAAACCTCTCCGGATGATCTCAATGGGCAGTGTGGTTCATAGTGAAGAAGGCGTTCTCTTAAATACCCAGGGCCCAAGCTGTTTAGGGCTTTATAGGTTATAACCAAAACCTTGTATTTTGCCCAGAAGCTTATCAGCAACCAGTGTGGATCTTTTAAGATAGGAGTGATATGGTCTTTCCAAAATGACCCAGAGACCAACCTGGCTGCCACATTCTGGACCAAATGCAGTTACCGAACTACATACAAAGGCAGCCCCACATAGAGAGCATTGCTTTAATCAAGTCTGGAGGTGACCAGCAGATGTACTACTGTTCTGAGGTCATTTATCTCAAGAAATGGACACAGCTGGCGTATCAGCCGAACCTGATAGAAGGCACCTCTGGTCACTGTCTCAACTTGGGACACCAGGGAGAGGTTTGTGTCCAGAAGCACCCACAGACTGCGTACCTGTTCTCGGAAAGTGTGACCCCATCCAGAACTGGCAGATCAAAATAATCTCCTGAGTTCTGTCCCCCCCATCTTATCTGGATTCAGCCTCAGCTTGTTACCTCTCCTCCAGCCCATCACTGCCTCCAGGCAGGCATTTAGGGAGGTTATGCCTTCTCCCGATGAGGGTGACATGGAGAAAAAGATTTGGGTGTCATCAGCATACTGATAACACCCTGCACCAAATCTCCTGATAATCTCTCCCAGTGGTTTTATGTAGATGTTAAACAACATTGGGGACAATACGGAACCCTGAGGGACACCATACTGAAGTTCTATTTTTTAAGAACAACAGTCCCCAAGGGACATCATCTGGAATCTGCCTGAGAGGTAAGAGTGGAACCACTGCAAAGCAGTGCCTCCAACCCCAACTTCCTCAGACGCTCTAGAAGCCAGGATACCATGGCCGATAGTATCAAAAGCCACTGAGAGGTCCAAAAGTCACACTTCCTCTGTCAATTCCCAATTGAAGATAATCAGGCCAACCAAGGCAGTCTCCACCCCATAGCCCACCTGAAAGCCGGTCTGAAACAGGTCTAGATAATCAGTTTCATCTAAGACTGCCTGGAGTTGGGAGGCCAGCACCATCTCAATTACCTTGCCAAACCACGGAAGGTTGGAGACAGGCCTATAGTTGCTCAACGCTGAGGAATCCAAGGCAGGCTTCTTCAGAAGTTGTCTAATAATTGCTTCCTTAAGGCAAGGAGGCATCCTGTCCTCCCTCAGAGAAGCATTTATGATCTCTACTAAGCCTTCTACACCAACCCCACTGCCAGATAGTATATAAGCCATGTCGGGCAAGGGTCAAGAGAACAGGTGGTAGGCCGCATCGCTCCAGAGCTTGTTCACATCCTAAGGAGTCACAAACTGGAACTGATCCAGCCTGACCACATAAAAGGAGTCACTAGACACCTCCGATTCAGACACTGCAGTAATTGTGTGGTCTAAATCCAAGTTGGCCCAAATAGAAGAGATTTTATCCACACAAAAATCCTTAAATATGTCACAGCGGGTAATAGATGCTTCCAAATTCTGATTCAAGGGAGTAGGGGCACTTAGCCCTCTCAAAACTCTGAACAACTCCACTGGATGTGAACTTTTGGACACAACATGGGCTGAAAAGAATCACTTCTTTGCCGCCCGTATCGCCAGAGCATAGATCTTATGTTGCTCTGTGTTGTAATCTGTTTGATTTGCATAGAGTCTTCCTCCACTTGTGCTCCAGTCATCTACCTTGCCGCTTCAGCCCCCATAGTTCTTCTGTATACCAAGGGGCCAATTCTGAAGAAGATTGGAGGGGATGCTTAGGAGCGATCATGTCTACTGCCCTGGTGAGTTTGCTGTTCCAATTTTGCACCAGGACATCAACAGGATCACCAACAGAGCCAACACTAAATCCCTCCAAGGCTTCTTGGAGCCCTATTGAATCCAATAACCTTATCAGCGGACCATTCTAATGGGCCGCTCCCCCCTGCGAAGGTGGGGTGTGACTGTGAGTCCAACCTCAACCAGATGGTGGTCCGTCCATGATAATGGGGAAACCACAGGAGTACCCACCCACAGAACACCACCCTGATCAGAGTGAAAGACCAGATCAAGCATGTGACCTGCAATGTGCGTCAGTCCCAAGACCCAAGGCCCATAGTTGCCATGGACTCCTGAGCCACCCCAGACAAATTGGTCCCAAAGTGGACATTGAAGTCCCCCAGCACCACAAGCCTGGGAGCCTCCAACACCAAACCTGAGACCAAATCCGTCAGCTCAGTTAGGGCCTCCATCAGGCAGTGGAGCAATCGGTACACCAACAGAAGTCCCAGTCTATCCCTGGTCCCCAAACCTAGGTACACACATTCAATATGGTCAGACACTTCCACAGGGATCCTGGCCAGGGAGAGGTTATTCTTATAGACCACAGCCACTCTACCTCCCTGCCCACATCCCTGCACCGGCTCCTCAAGAGAGTACCCTGGAGGGAGAAGCTGGGACCAGACTGAGCCACCAGCCTCCCGCAGCCAAGTCTCTGTAATACATACCAAGTCTGCCCCTTCATCCAGAATCAAATCATGGATGGTTTCCAACTTATTCTGGACAGATCTGGCATTACGGAGGAACAAGGTGAGAGTCTATGGAAGGATGGCACTGCTCCCCAAGGTCAAAGAGCTGGCAAGACAGCTGGAAGGGAAAGCAGCTAATAGATATCTGACTTCCCTTCCCCTGTAACGACTCGCTGACCTGCCAACTTTACTTCTTCTATTCCCACCACCACCACCACCAGAATAGCCACCCCAGAGTCAGTGGACACATCCCTTGTCTCCCCATCTCCAGACAAACCAAGACACATCTGAAACACCTAGGACCTAAAAAAAAACAACAGAAGCCAAAAAATACCACTTGGCCTCTCCCCCACCCCCCAAAGTGGCTCCCGCAAAGTGGGCCCACCACCACATGGCAGCAGCCCTTTTATAAGCCCAGGAAGATGACTAATCTGGGCAGCTGGTCCTCAAGAACTGCCGACTCACTCCTCTGGCCCCGATCCCACACAGACTCACCCACAGGGCAAGCAGCCACAGCCCCACGTATTAGGGGCACACGGGCTGGCAGGCTGACAACAGCAGACAGCAGCTACACAGGCTCTCGTCACTGGACAGCAGCTGTCTCGGGGAAGCAGATCTTAAGGTATCCTCCTTCCTGCAAGGCTCTTGGCAACTGAGGCACAGAGCACAGGGCAGCAGCCCTTTTATAAGCCCAGAAAGATGGCTAATCTGGGCAGCTGGTCCTGGGCATTGTACTTTGATTTATGTCCATTTGGTTTCACCAACTTTAGTAGACCTTAGAGCCCTGTTCACATGTTACATGTACTCTTTGTGTACAGTGTACATGTGGAACAGATCTGTGCATAATATGTACAGTTCTTCACACATAAGGCCTATTCACACATCATGTTCAACATTCGCACAATCTGTATACAGTGTACACAGGTACAATTATTCATGTTATGTTGAACATAGGTACAGCATTATGCTTTTTATCTGTACCATGCATTTGAAGGGCTTGTACCCTGGTTCACTTTTTAAATTAATGTAGGTATAGTCATACATACAAAAACATGTACAAGTGTGCAGACACCAGTGTACACATGTACAGCATAACGTCTAAATCAGATTCTAACCACAATTCAGTTCAAACACTTAGACTTAATTGGGTGATGGCCCCATCTGTTATTGAGGTGGTCTTCCCCAACTGAACTCTATGCAGTAGCATTTATTTTACAAAGCCTCTGTGTTGCATTTTACTCATAGTGTACCCGAAGCGGTGAGGAATAAAAATAGCAATTACTGTATATGATTACAACTTAGAAAAGAACTATGTGCAAAGGAATAAACCACCTTTGACTTCCCTTTGACAGGGAAGGATCTGCTGACATGATCTCACTCTCCCACTTCATAGGAACATAGGAAGCTGCCTTATACCTAGTCAGACCCTTGGTCCATCTAGTTCAGTATTGTCTACACAGACTGGCAACAGCTTCTCCGGGGTTGCAGGCAGGAGCCTCCCTCAGTCGGAGATGCCAGAGAGGGAACTTTGAACCTTCTGCATGCAAATGTGCAGGTGCTCTTCTCAGTGCAGCCTCATCCCCTAAGGGGAATATCTTACAGTGCTCACCTATAGTCTCTTATTCAAATGCAAACCAAGGAAGATCCTGCTTAGCAACTGATGCTTGCTACCACAGGACCAGCTCTTCTCCCCATACATGTTCAGTCCATGCATTGAGCTGAAGATAAAACTAGGACCAGTGGCTTACGCACCGTGCAATGAGCCGCACATCCAAAAGGGATGCAAGTGCACTGCTTCTGCGGCAATCGCTAGTCCTTCGACACTCCAAGTGACAGCAGGGGAGGCTCCGTGCAAATGATGCTGTGCTCATCACTGCAGCAAGTGACTCCCTGTGCAGTATATAAGCCACTGTGTCTCTGTTACTTAGAGGGAGAAGAAGGGGTGTGTCCTTCCATCCTATCTGTTTAATCTTTTAAAAATGACATCTTTGACATCTCTCATTATTCATTTAGGGTAGCTTCTGCCCACAGTACACTAGCAAAAGAAAATGTTTTAATGTTATAGCAATGGAATGCTTTTCCTTTTGCATGCCCAGAGTGCAACTGCCATGGTGCATAATGTTGTCAATGGTGTTGACACATGCACAGTGGTATGGGTGGTACTCCAACTGCCAGCATTGAGATGTGTAGTATATGAGCCTCTATTAGCTGCCTTGAACTATTGTACGCATAAAGATCTTTTTGACTATGCGAAAAGATCAATGTGGTTTTGTTTAGCAATAAACCCATGACGCACTTTGGGTGCATCAACTCCCACAAAACTGAGGAGGCTAAAACTTACTGTCATCTGTGGTTAATATTTTGCTGGGCAAACAACTCGAACCGCTGCTGAAACCAACTTCTGTTCAGTACTGGTGGTCACATGAAGGTAGTCTAGTTACATAGATTTTGAAAATCTTAGAAAGCAAGCTGTATGCCCAGTTTTATACAATGTTGAAATATGGGGTTTCCATGGAACAAGAAACGTGGATTTGTTTTTTCAGAAATAATTTGAATATTTACTTTAGGAGTCTCTTAGGGCACCCTTTCAGGCATTCTAAGAACAAGAACTGGAAATTTTCCGATAGAAATGAGGGTTTAAATTAAATTGTATGTTAGCACCTATGTCTAAGTGAATAGACTGGATTTACTTCTACCAGACCAGGTACTTGGTTTCACAAAATCATTCATTTGGTCCAATTATACAGCTTTTCTATGAATTATTTCAACAGAATGCAGTTGTTCACCATTAAGCTGGAGTTTCAACAATGCCTTAGGGATATTTTTGTATAAGGAGATGAATTTCTGTCAGCAAATGTTAAAATCAGCACCCTGGTATGCAATGAGATGTCATTTTGGTCTAGAAAATTATTTATTTGAACTGCCTAAATCTGCTTTAAGGAGAACACTAACTTAACTTAGATTTTAACAAATGCCTTCTGCAGTTGTAGATGGATAATACCAAAATGTGCTTCTTGGTTTATGTTAGGGGTTTCCAACCTGTGGTCCTCCAGATGTTGCTGAACTACACACTAAATTGTGGCTGGGAATGATGGGAGTTGTAGTCCAGCAACATCTGGAGTACCAGGTGGGGAATCCCTAGTGTATGTCATCATATCCCCAAAGAGAGGACAGTTAGAACAATTCCCATCCCAATATACATTTCACTGTAGCCCTAATCAGAAGCTATAGTAAGTGTTGAGCTGTTATGTGGTATAGTCTCCACAAGAGTAAGCTCCGCCCCACCATGTAGATGTGCTTATTAGCTTCATTTCCCTGCTATACCGAAGTATAGTGTTTGTCTCATGGAGATAATCTCTCCTGAAGTACAACATTTGGCTCCTCAGACAAATGCTGCATTTCAGCACAGTATGGTTGGGCCTAATGAGTGTGGCAGCAGGACCTGCCAAAGCATTCTCATGGACCCTGGACTGGGGTACAGCCAAGGGTGACCCTTCCATGAGGCAAAGTGAGACAGCCGCTTCAAGTGAAAGATTCCTGGGGCTCCAACAGAGTGACAAGATGCCCCTTAACACCTCACCTACCTACCTCTGCTTCCCACCACCACTGGAGCAGCTCTTTTCCAAGAAGTGGCACTAAGTAAGTGTGTGTGTGTGTGTGTGTGTGAGAGAGAGAGAGAGAGAGAGAGAGAGAGAGAGAGCTGCCAGTGCCATCACAAAGAAGAATAAAGAGGAGGAGGATGGGTATTGTCTCCATGCTTCCTATAACATCTGATTAGGGTTTGTGTTGTCTTTGAGAATATATGAAGGACATGTCTTTAGCAACTCTTAAACAATAAGTTCTGGTAAAATCAACTGAAAATAGAATTTATTTTAGTGAAAATAAGGAGAATATTGAGTCAGTGGCTGTCTTGGTTTTTGTGCTTGTAAAGCAGAAGCAATCTTATTTTGAGTCACATATAGCAGATTGTAAACTGAATGTTTTCTACAAAGTACTACCTGTATGTGAGCTGAATTATCATTTTAGAGAATGTAATTTAAGGCTGCCTGCTCTATGCCATGGTTTTATTTATTGTCTTCTAGGGGCTGTTTGATTGCATTTGTTGTCTTCTAGTGGTTGTCTTCGTCGGTTATCTCAAAGCTAATTGCAACCTAAACCTAAAGGGCTGAACATATCCATGCTAAAGCCATATAGGTGAGGTAGTAAGCCTGGGTCTGTATTTACTGCTCCAAACTGCAGGTGGGGAGCTCACATGATTGAATACTCTTCCATATTCAAAATCCTCACACCTAGAAAACTAGCATATCAAGGGAAAGACTGAATTTGAACCATTTCCCCAGACTTCTGCTTCTGTGTGCAGGGAATGCTTTTGCATGGTAAAGGTAAAGTGTGTTGTCGAGTTGGTTTCGACTCCTGGTGCCCACAGAGCCCTGTGGTTTTCTTTGGTAGAATACAGGAGAGGGTTACCAGTGCCTCCTCCTGTGCAGTATGAGATGATGCCTTTCAGCATCTTCCTATATTGCTGCCGCCTGATACACTACCAGCGGGGATTCGAACCGGCAACCTTCTGCTTGTTAGTCAAGCATTTCCCGCTGAGAGGGATCTAATAATGTAAGTGCCCCCTTGTAAGTGCCTACTCTTAAGTGGTATAGCTGAAAACAGATGGACCACCTTCATCCACTGTTTGTGAGTTTTGCAGAATGTGAGCTTTCTGCGTGGTTTCAGAACAAACACCAGAGAAAGGTTTAAGATAACTTCACTTGTGAGACCAACAAAAGAGGCACTTAGAGATCAGTATAGAACCTGCTGACTCACACAAGAACAGGGAGGAGAACAGAAACTCCTAGCTAGCCCAACCAGTGCTGAGGAAGCTACAGTGCCCCCTCTGGCTTCATGGCAGATTACATGCAAACTATACACAGTAAGTTAGCTGTGCATATCCTAACAGCTGTTGCATTCATATCCCAACAGTGAGAACTAGACCAAATACGTTGCCATCAAGAAGTGTCTGTGTCGGAGGTAGCCAACCTGAGGCTCTCCAGCCATTGTTGGACTACCATTCCCATCATCCCCATCCATAATAAATTGCAGGTAAGGTGATGGGAGTTGTAGTCTATCAATGATTAGAGAGCCTCACGTTGGTCACTCCTGGTGTATGTCTTTAGATAAAAGAGAGGAGATGAAGAAAGGGGAGCAGATTCACCTGATGAGCCCTGTATGTCCCTAATTGCTATTTATATCATGCCATGTTGTATTCTATTCAGTAATCTTTTGCAGTTTGTTTGGACATTTGTCCCAATGGGGATCCTGTAGAGAGTGTGTGGGAGGAGTCAAGAGGGAAAGGGAGGGAGAAAATAGTTGCTGAATAAACCTGTAGTTAAATCTACTTAAGATTTCCTTGTGTGTATGAGGGAAGCAGCTATAAAACATGTCATCTGGGTGCCTGGCACTCTACAAAGAGTGTCCCAAAGGAGCTCACAATATAAAAAGAGACACAAGGGAGATGACAGAGGTAGGGATGGGAAGGTAGGAGAAAACAGGGGAAGGAAATGTGATCCTTTGATATACATGGGCTGACATATAGAGCAAGGACGCACCAGTGAAGCAAAAGGGAGCCTAACAGAACTTCCTGACTTACTACACCTGTGCCGTGAGGAAGCAGCCACTTTTGATGCCCTCCCTTTCCTCAGGAAGCCCTCTGTGCCACCTGAAATATTCTGCAGCAATCAGGGACATATTTTTGGGTGACACAGAAGGCTTCTTGGGGAAGGTGAGGGAGTCAAAAATTGCCCCTTCCATGTTGCACTGGTGCAGTTAGTTGGGAAGTTCTGTTAGGCTCATCTTTTGCTGCACCGGGCAACCCGTATGTCAGCCCATGTATTTAGGCTTAGGATCAAAGTGGTCCTTGCCAGACCAATGACAGGAGCCCTAGGGTCTCACCTTTCCCTACCACTGAGCTGGGTCTTGCACCTTCAATCTATCATATTCATGATGTCGTTTATGTAGAGGGGTGTGAGGAGAAACATTAAATCTCTCACACAGCAGAGTTTGCTCTAGCAGTAAAGATGTATTGCTTAGCCCAAGAGATTATATGACGACAGTAGGCTGAGTTAAAAAAACAAAGGTTTATTAAGAAACTAAACATCACATACTGAGAGAGAGAGAGAGAGAGAGAGAGAGAGAGAACAACATACCCAAACAGGCACTAGCCTTCAACAACTGAACAGTTCTGACTCTAACAAGACACACCTATTAACAAACCAGCATGCCTCTAGTGGCCAGACGAGGTTACTGCGGTGCTAAAAGCAATGCTTTAGAATTCTCACTTCTAACAATTCACATTGGCCACCTTCGGACATCACAGCGAACTTGAGGCAAACTCCCTGAGGTCCCCCACCCCACCCCCCACGATGTCCAGTGATTGCAACCATGGTTCCCAGACCCAACCGCAGTTCCGATTTCACCCCAAGTCTCAGAATGAACTCTTGGCTTGTAGTGAGTTCCACTCATGCAACCAAGGGTCCGTTGTCTGCAGAATGTCATTCGGTTTGTGCAATTTTCACAAACCAGAGTTAAGGGGAGTATGCTCCTCTCACATGTAATTAGCTGACGTGGCTGTCTTTGCATTGAAAGAAGCCGAGACAGCCAGTAGCCAGTTACTCCTCCTTTGCAGTCTCCCAGACTGCAAAAGATGATTTTCTGTTAGCATGTGGGGGAATGCAGGCAAACCCTGGGTCCATTGGTTAAGTGGACTATTACATTTGAAGGCAGCCAATCAGTGCTTGAATGAGCATACATCACTTCTATCAGTGGCTGAGGTGCAAACTGACTTTATTCCAGGCCAATCCACATTCTGGTTTAAAATAAATGAATATTTCAGCTAATTTAGTTCATTTACATTTAAGAAATTTGCTTTTTACTAGGTTCTGAAACCAAACAATGAGTGACTTTTTTTGAAATACAAGATGCTACCAACTCTGTTGTTGAGCTCTCTTCTGTTCCTTCTTGATTACTATTCTCAGCTGTTGTGTTGTTGTTGTTTTTTGGGGGGGGCATTGTTAGTGCTTGGGCATCTGTTTCTTTAGCAGATGGTTGGCTACCTTCTTGTTGACATCAGACATAACTTTTTTTATATAGTAAGAGATCTGGAAGCAAAGGACTCACTCATCACCCAAAAATTCATTCTTTCTCATTTCCCAGATTATCCATTTGCTTTTTAGTAACAATTAAAAAGATGGACTCTCTTTGGCTAAAGAACCTTATTAGTGTCTGGCACTGGACTGACGCTTTGTTCTGCTGCCTGTCAGTTTCTGAAGACTCATCTGAGAAGCTTGCCACAGCACTCAGTGCTAAATATGGATCCCTGGGATCTGCCAGGCCTTTCAAAATCAATACATGTGCTGACTTGGGGGCTCTCCCATTTGGCGAAGTGTCACACGAGCTTGATGTGATATGCTTGAACTGCAACATCAAAGAGAACTGTCTAGGAAGGAATGAGACAGCTGTGACCTCTAACCAAATAGCCCTCCTTATCCCAATCAAAAGGGTTTCAAATGTATACAGACATTCTTGGATGTATTTCCTTTTTTATTTTCTCCTATCCCCTTTACTTTCATTACTTCCTACTTAACCCCATCCTGTGGTGTTTTTCGTTAATCCATACCTTGATCCTGGCCAGCTTTTGAATGGTGCTTTAGTTACTTTTAGTCCAGTCCTGGAGTAGAAGCATGGCTAACAACCAACAGGAAGAGCATGGAAAGCAGTATGCACTTGCCTCTGTGTAAATAATGTCTATTTCATTAAACCATTAATATTGGTTTACTGCACTCCATCTGTGCTGGAATGTCCACAGGAGGCAAAAGGGCTAGATGGTAAGTCCCAGCAAGGCAGATAGAATGGCCCTGCTCCCCCTGTTCCCTTCCCCACTGAGTGAGGTCATCAGGAGGTTTGGTGCTAGATGTTATCAATATGCTGATGACACCCAAATCTACTTCTCCTTTTCATCTTCAGGAAATGGCACTCATCCTCTAAATGCCTGCCTACAGGCAGTAATGGGCTAGATGAGGGAGAACAAATTGAAGCTGAATCCAAGCAAGACAGAGATGCTCATTGTGGAGGCTCAGAATCTGAGGGGTGTGTTAGATCTTCCTGTGCTGAATGGGGTTACACTCCCCCAGAAGGAGCAGGTGCACAACTTGGTAGTACTCCTGGACCCAGGCCTCACCCTGGTATCTCAGGTGGAGGCCATGGCCAGGAGTGCTTTCTATCAGCTCCGGCTGATTCAACAGCTGCGCCCATTCCTTGAAGAGGATGACCTCAAAACAGTGGTGCATCAGCTGGTAACCTCCCGCCTTGACTATTGCAATGCGCTCTACGTGGGGCTGCCTTTGTACGTAGTCCAGAAATTTCAGTTAGTTCAGAATGTGGCAGCCAGATTGGTCTCTGTGGCAACCCAGAGAGACCATGTTTTTCCTGTTTTGAAACAGTTACACTGGCTGCTGATATGTTTCTGGGCAAAATACAAAGTGCTGGTTATTACCTTTAAAGCCCTGAACGGCTTGGGTCTGGGATATCTTAGAGAGTGCCTTCTTTTACATGATCCCCACTGCATGTTAAGGTCATCTGAGGAGGTCCATCTCCAGTTAACACCAGTTCGTTTGGTGGCAACTCAGAGGCGAGCCTTCTCTGTAGCTGCTCCCGGGCTGCGGAATGCAGCCCCAGCAGAAATTCGCAATCTTAATTCCTTACTGACCTTCAAGAGAGCCCTTAAAGCCGTCTGTTTGGCCTGGCCTTTCAGGGTTTTAAATTAGTTTTAATTGTTTTAATGCCAATCTGGTTTCCAGGGTTTTAATTGTTCTGATAGTTTAATTGTTTTTTAAGATGTTTTAATTGCTAATTGGTGTTCATATTTGTATTTCTATTTTAATTGTTATTGGTTTTAATGGTTTCTGTTTTAATTGTAAACCGCCCTGAACCATTTTGGAAGAGCGGCATAAAAATCAAATAAATAAATGAATAAATGAATGAATGAATGAATGAATGAATAAATAAATAAATAAATAAATAAATAACTGATTCTACTCCACTGCCTTGTCCTTGTGTGCCACAATTATTTCCTCGGGATTCTGCACATCCCTATGCTCTTGTTATACCTGGAAGCCCAAGACAGTGGTCAATAATGGAAATACTCACTTCGGGTTTTGGCAAACTGCCCCTCTCTGTACCCCTCCTACCAGGATAGGCCTGCCCCCACAACCTCACTTGGCAGCGGTATGCACATGCCATCCACAGGCTTCGCTTTCCCACCAATGGTGACATGGTGTAGCAGGAAGTGCCTTTGCACAACTTCCTGCTGCTCTGTTCACTAACCCCTACCCTTTAAAAAGACAAGGAAGATCAAGGAATAGGAGTAGTGACGGCGACAGCTGCCACTGCCTCCACCACCAAGCATGGGGAGGTTATGGGGAGATTGGACGGTGTGGGGGGAATTGGCAGAGGGTGGAGAAATATGCGTGGGGTAGGGAATTGGTCAGAACAAACTCCACATACTACAGGTGAGGAAATCAGGCAGAGGCAGGGAGGGAGATCAGGAGGGAGGTGTATGTGGGGGCAGTCAGTTCACCCTGCACACCACGCAGTACAGGGCCAGCAGGGAAGGACTGGAAGATCAGGGGGAACTAACTTAGCTGCGGAAGGTTGAGTGGGGGGAAATCAGCACTCAGGAAGCTTCATGCTTTTCCCCCTTTTACTTCTTGATTTTATTATTATTTATGTCATTATTGTTATCTGTTTAATTGAAAGAAATATTTTTAATTAAAAAATAAATAAATATGCTCCATGCCCCCTGGGGATGAGGAGGGGCTGGAGATCAGGCAGCGGGGGAGATGAGTGCCTGGGTGCATGTGGGATGCTCTGCAGCAGAAGGGGTGGGGCAGCCATTCATCACACTGCCTCAGCCTCAGGGTTTACCCAAGACATTGTGGTGCCTAAGGCAACACACAAAATGTTGCCTTGTGCCCCTGCTCTGGTGGGGATGAGCTCCCGAGTCCCTTTCCAAGGTTACTGAGTTATTAACGAGTTAAATTCACACAGCTGGGTCTATAAAACACTTTCCATTTGAAGATGGTCTATTTTTCTGCTATGTTTGCTTGGAAAGGACTTTTGGAAGGGTGTTTTGTTTTTTTTTAAAGAAATGGGTTGGATGTTCTGATTTATTTTGATGAGTGCACCTGATCCATGCAACACAGTGATCCTATCTGGGTTTATATGTTGAATCAAAACACAGGCTCAAAAGTTGTGCAGCAGGCTTCTCTTCTCTCCACAGGCTTCTTGCAAGTGTGGCAAGGAGGAGTGTGATGAGAGGCTGTCTTTACAAGGCTTCCAAGGGTCAGGTTGGTCCCAAAGAGCTCCTCTGTCTCTTCCAACAGAAGCAGCAGTTGGCATCTCGCTGCCCTGCCTCACCTTGCTTCACCAAAGGTTCTCCCCTGCTCAGGCTCCAGGTGGGCTTGGGCCAGCCCTGAGACTCTAACCAAATGGACCGTGCATATTCAGATCCTAGTTCACCTGATAATGTTTCCCCTTCCCTGTTTCTTCAGGTTGCCAGCTCTGCTTTTACCCGCTATGCACTGTGAGGAAAGCATCTGCCTTCTTCACGTCCCTTTACGTCCAAATGCCAGGCAACTTTCTTACATTTCAATCTAACACCTCTTTTCTTCTGATGAGCTCTTGAACTGTTTCACATTAAATGACGAAGGTGAGAGGAGGTAAAATAATTAACATTCTCTGTTCAGACATTTTGTTCAACATCCATGTCTGGCTACATGTCCCTGTCTCCTTTACCCAGCCTGGCTAGGCTTATCGGGTCCGGCCTCAGAGCAGGGACAGGGAGGGGGTTGAGCATCACCCTGTGCCTCCTCCGTCCCAGGCTGCTTGCTCCTTGTGACTGCCCCTCTCCGGAGGCCCAACACTCGCCACCAGCCAGCCTCTCATCCCCGGCCGGCTCCTTATATGCCTCCTCACAGGCTATGCATTGCCTGCCCCCAATTACGGGGCCAACGCCCCTCTTTATTACCTGTAATTGACCACCCTTTACAGCTGTTGCCAATGCCTCTCCCCCTTCTCCCTCCTCCTGCTCAGACCCCCTCCCTTGGGGAGTCATGCTGTTGATGTTATCCTTGCATGCCTCCCTTTCGGCCTCATCAAGGCTCTGCTCCTCCTCCAATGGAGCTGAGTCCCTGCCTGTTGGCTGTCTTTCCTTTCCTCCATCACTCCCTGGCTGCCACCCGTTCCTGTCACTTTGGGCCCTCTCACCACTCTGTCCTCGGAGATAAGGACAGCCGGCCTTGCCAGACAATGCACAAAATCTGTGTACAGTGTGTTCATGACTGTTGATCTGTATTCACACATTACGCACAGATCAACAGTCATGCATGCATTGTAATAATTCACACATTACATTCAATGCACATATGCCACGACACATGATCTGTGCTCTGCATTTCCAAGGGATCCACTGCCCATGGTGACTTTAAAAATGAATACCTGACCAGTCATTCAGACAAAAATGTACACATGTATCGACATCAGTATGTGCACGCAGTGTAATGTGTGAATAGAATACTGTTGCTCACCTACATTCTTTGGGATGGACCAAACTACATAAGAACATAAGAACAGTCCTGCTGGATCAGGCCCATGGCCCAACTAGTCCAGCATCTTGTTTCAAACAGTGGCCCACCAGATACCACTGGGAGCCTATTGGCAGGAGTTGAGGTCATACCCTCTCTCCTGCTGTTAATCCCCTGCAACTGGTATTCAGAGGCATCCTGCCTCTGAGGCTGAAGGTGGCCTATAGCCCTCCGACTAGTAGCCATTGATAGACCTCTCCTCCATGAAGTTATCCTTACCCCTCTTAAAGCCTTCCAGGTTGTTGACTGTCACCACATCTCATGGCAGAGAATTCCACAAGTTCATTATGCATTGTGTGAAAAATTACTTCCGCTTGCTGGTCCTAAATTTCCTGACAATCTATTTCATAGGATGACCCCTGGTTCTAGTGTTATGTGACAGGGAGAAGAATTTCTCCCTATCCACTTTCTCCACACCATGCATGATTTTATAGACCTCTGTCTCCCCACAGCGCAGTCATCTTTTTCTGAACTAAATAGCCCCAGGTGTTGTAGCTTTGCCTCATAGGAAAGGTGCTCTAGGCCCCTGATCATCTTGGTTGCCCTCTTCTGCACCTTTTCCAGATCTACAATGTCCTTCTTTAGATGTGGTGACCAGAACTGTACACAGTACTCCAAGTGTGGCTGCACCATAGTTTTATATAAGGGCATTATAATATTAGCAGGTTTATTTTCAGTCCCCTTCCTAATGATCCCTAGCATGGAACTGGCCTTTTTCACAGCTGCCGCAGATTGAGTTGATACTTTCAATGAGCTGTCCACCATGACCCCAAGATCCCTCTCCTGGTCAGTCTCTGACAGCTCAGATCCCATCAGCATATACTTGAAGTTGGTGGTTTTCGTCCCAATGTGCATCACTTTACACTTGCCAACATTGAACCGCATTTACCATTTTGTTGCCCACTCACCCAGTTTGGATAGATCCTTTTGGAGTTCCTCATAATCCGTTTTGAATTTCACTACCCTAAAGAGTTTGGTTTCATCTGCAAATTTGGCCACCTCACTGCTTACCCCTACTTCTAGATCATTTAGGAATAAATTTAAAAGCACCGGTCCGAGTACAGATCCCTGGGGGACTTCACTTCTTACTTCCCTCCATTGTGAAAACTCTCCATTTATACCTACCCTCGGTTTCCTGTTCTTCAACCAGTTAGCAATCCTCACATGTACTTGTCCCCTTATCCCATGACTGCTAAGTTTCCTCAAGAGTCTTTGATGAACTTTGTCAAAAGCTTTTTATAAGACCAGATATACTATGTCAACTAGATCACCTTTATCCACACACTTGTTTACACTCTCAAAGTACTCCAAAAGGTTCATGAGGCAAGATTTACTTTTGCAGAAGTCGTGCTGGTTCTCCCCAAGCAGGGCCTGTTCTGTGGAAAGCTCTGTGACTTCCTACAAGTCTGTGGAAAATGTATTCCTGTTCTTCAAGTTTTGATTCAATATATAACCCCACATAGGATCACTGTGTTGCATGGATCAGGTGCATTCATCAAAATAAATTGGAACATCCAACAAAAAAATTTTTTTAACTCTTCCAAAAGTCCTTTCCAAGCAAACATAGCAAAAGAGACATCATCTTAAAATGGAAAGTGTTTGAGCCTCTTTTATAGACCCAGCTGTGTGAATCTAACTCATTAATAATCTCATCACTCTTTCTATATTGTTCCTGAAATCACTTCTTGAACATTTCCATGAAAACCAGCTCTTCAGTCTTTCTATTTTGGCACATGAGACACTTTATTAAAGGAGGCACTTATTTAAACGTAGCCTTCTGCTCTATTTTTAATCCATTGAATACAAGTCAGAAGAAGCACATGCATTTCCTGCTTCATGACTGAATCTGGAGGAGAGAAAAGAGCAGCATGTGAGAGAGAAATCTTGAGATTTATTGAGATGGAAGGCACTATATAAGTGCAAGATATACACCCTATTCACACCTTGTGTTCAACACTTGCACAATCTGTGTACACAGGAACCCTATTCAGACATTATGTTGTATCTGCATTCAGATGTCTGTATCTAGAAACATGTTTTTGTGTGACTGAAACACATACATGTATGCAGACACCTGAACACAGGTACAACCAAGCGCGGAGCCTGAAGGCCAACGGCCCGTGTGCAGCCGCAGCCCCGCTCACCTTGCCTTCCGCGTCTGACGTCAGCCGCGGGGGGCACGGTCTGGCTCTCGAACGGAGCCGTGTTTGCAGAGCCAGCTATTTAACTCTCAAAGGGGGTGCGTGGCCCCTTCAGGAGCTAGACTGGGTCTAGCGTAGCCAGGAGCAGCTCTTCCCAGCCTAAAGGCAGGGAAGAGCCGCTCCTGGACACGCCACGAACACAGCACTGGCCACTTAACTCCCGAATGGGGGCCGCGTGGCCCACTCTCAGGAACTAAACCATCACCCACACACACACCCCGTCTGACTTTTTAAAAGTGGTGATTCTCTTTATTTAGCAGGGGGAGAGAAACTGGCCCTATTCAATGCCCAACACAGTATCCCTCCAGCGGCTGTTGCTGGTGCCTTTCTTATGTTTCTTTTTTTAGATTGAGCCATTTGGGGACAGGGAGCCATTTTTATTCATTCATTCATTCCTGTGCAAACTGCTTTGGGAACCTTTGTTGAAAGTGGCATATAAATATTCGTCGGACTCGTAGTAGTAGTAGTAATGAAATAACAACAACAACAACAACAATGATATTATTATTATTTATTAATAATATAGCCATCCCAGGTCCTTGGGAAGGACTCAATGTCTGGATAAAACAAACCAGTCAATAACACCTGTCTGACTGTGTAAATAAATAAATAAATAAATAATAGTAATAATAAAAATAATAGTGGCCAACATGACGAGCAGTCCTCCATCACCAGCAGAGATTACTCCAAGGGGTAGCAAGGGATAGTGGACACTCTCCCCAAAATATTTCTAGCGGCTAGCCCGCTTTTTTAGCCCTCCCCGAAGCCCAGGTTTGCGGAGCAAGTGCTCCACAAAGCCGGGCTTCTTGATTGTGAGTAGCTGCGGCGTGGCTCCACGCCACAGCTACTCATGAGTAGACCCCTGGAGGGGAGGCAAAAAGCCACCTCCCAGCTCTGGGGGTCTCCCCAGTATGCTCTGCGCACTTGCACAGGGCATACTGGAGCTTCTGGGGGCTGCGCGGCCCCCGAGCTCCCCAGCCCCCACCTGCTCCGTCACGGAGCCAGCAATCATGTGGTAGGCCGATCTGGCCACCCAGGGTTCCCTTCCCGCTCACCATTCTGAACCGGGTCTCACTGATCGTGAGACCCGGCTCCATGTGTTGCCACAGTATGGCTCCACAGCACAGTGACTCATGAGTAGCCATCCAACTGGGAGGCTACAACAAGCCTCCTGGTGTTGGAAGGCTCCTCATAAGGCACTACACACTCACCCCACTGCCTCAGCTGGCTCCGTGACAGAGCTGGTAATTGTCTGGGCGGTCGATGCGACCGCCCAGGGAGGGCTGCCTGATTGTCTGCGGGGAGAGCGGGTCAGTCCTGCTACCCCTGCAAACCCCATTCAGGCTCTACACATGGATTGCGTGTAGAGCCTTACTATTTTCTAAGAAGAATCTGGCCCATCTAACAAAATTACCTATCTTACCTATAAGTATGAAATGTGGGGAAAAATCCCACATTAATCCCACAAAATCCACACTCCCCTAATAATATTCTTTGCCACCTCTTTGCTTCAGCAAACTAATCATTCTAGGGTCGCCCCTGGTCACTGGAAGGAGAGCTGTGGAGGACTGTGGGTTGTGCAAGCAGCTTTCAGCATCCCATGCTGAAGGCGTCTTTGTGCAGTGGTCCAGGCGAGAAAGGGGAGGAGAGAGTGATTTTGTATCTCTCTCCTTTGCAAGCCCTTTCCAGGTATAGAAATCTATCTCTGAGGGTTGTGCGCCCCTTGGGAACAAATTTCAATGACTGGAGAGGGCTCTGAACTACGGATGGAGGAGAGAGATGTGAAAATCACTCCTCCCTGCACCTGGACCACTGTGCCTTGTGCAAGGAAGCCTCCAGCACAAGGACATTGAAACCTGCTTACGAACCTGCAGTCCTCCACAACCTTCTTTCTGGTGACGGAGGGTTGCTCATCATGTGGGCCGATATGTTCATGTGTATTTCTCATGATACAGGGGAAATGACGGCTTAGTTGACAATGTGACTCTCTACCTAACCTGTCCCAAAACGAGATACAAATACGAATGAGAAAAATATTTATATACCACTTTTCAACAAAAGTTCCCAATGCAGTTTACATAGATATAAACAAAACAAAGAAACAAACAAAATGGCTCCCTGTCTCCAGAGGGCTCACAATCTAAACAGAAACATAAGATAGATGCCAGCAACAACCACTGGAGGGATGCTGTGCTGGGGATGGATAGGGCCAGTTGCTCTCCCCCTGAGAAATAAAGAGAATCACCACTTTTAAAAGGTGCCTCTTTGCTCTCTTAGCAGAGGACATCATCATCATCATCATCATCATCATCATCATCATCAAAAATAATGTGCCACTCAGTTTTATGCCTAGGGCACACAATAAACACAAATTCACATAGCCTAATGATATGTCCTCAGTCCTGCTTTTCACATTTCTTTTAACACTGAACTTACACAACAGAAGAAAGCCTGCCAAATAAACCCTTTAATCACCAAATAAATCCTGATTAAATGAGCAGCACTTAAAATGTGACATATGAGTCTCTGACACAAAAATGAATGTTTATTCAGGTTTTAGCACACTGTCGTAGATATTGCACTCTGATAATAGATAAAGAGAGACAGTAGCTGGCAAACTTTTTAATTTATTGCATTGGTAAAAATGCTAATTTAATTTATCTACTTGATTATTATTGCCATCAAGAAAAGTGTGTGTTCTAAAGTGTGAGTTAAATGTATAACTGAACTATGATTTAGTTTCAAGGGAAATAAAGGATTGGAAATGATAAATGGTGCTTCATTAGGAGAATTGGTGGGAGGAGGGGATCCTTTTCATAAAAATAGATTCATTGATTTCCTTCACATTTTCTAACCCTTTTAATAAGAATGTTAGAAAGTCCTGCTTAGCAATAAAAAAAATGTGTACAGTTTCACTTCATCAGACTTCAGCAGCCTCATTTGATATTAAGAACTTTATTATTTGGTATTTCAGTTGGAGAACAGGAGAATATTTAAAAGATAATATGAAGAAAGAGGCACTGCACAGAGAAATGTGAATGGTTGTTTCTCCAGAAACAATATGCTCTAATTAATTTCAGATGTTACATTAAAGCTACTCTGGGGATGGCCTGAACTTAGAAAAATTATGAGACTAATTAAAATCCCTACACATACATTTAGATTATGAAGGTAGGGTTTTTAAAATGTCACTTTTAATTTCACCATTCTCCCTTTTTCATCTCTACAATGTGACATTAAAGTTCTTGTGGCTATTGCAGTTGTTCAGCTGATTTACAACTGGAAAGCAAGTTTCCACAAATGTACACTGCATGCCCTGTGTTCTAAAACATGAGCAGCCTGAGGGCGGGTTTGGATTTTCCATTGCAACAGGCATTGCAGATGCACAAATCACTCACTCTCCTCAGTATATCCACTAATAACATGCCACCCAAATGGCTGAATCGCCGACCTCAACACAGTCAGCTTTGTGTCCTGAAATGACCTCTGGAGCACGTGGGTGGAGGTGTAAGGAAGACTCATGTGCCAGCCATTTGTTACTTTACTTTACTAGCAGGTTTTCAGATGTGCGAATGTGTCACGCCCTCGAGCTCTGACAGCGAGGAGGAAGGGGAAGCTGTCAACTTTCCAGCCGATTCAGGAGTGTCTGAGGGGCAGAGCCCGGCTGTCAGCATTCATGAAACGGCTGTAGTAGATCCAACTAATGATTTAGAGCAGGCATGGCAACCTGAGTCAGCGGAAGGCATGGGGGACCAATGCGAAGAAGAGCTAAGCAATGAAACACCACTGACTCCACAACAGCGCAGGCTCACAAGACGTAGAACGCAATTAGAGGCTGTTAGGAGGAGCAAACGCCTCTTGCTGAGGGCTGACAAGCCTTGAATTCCTACCAGCTGGGAGCTCTCGGTTTGCTCTATAAATCACATCTCCAGCCTCCTACTCATTGCTGAGAATCAACGTTCGTCAACATTCTTGTCAACAAGCATTCAGCCAAGCCGTATCCGATTTCAGCAGCTCCGCTTGCTTCATGAACTTCCCTAGCAGCTGGCCAGACCTTGACAGAATGGGTCCCAGCTTGGCAATACCAAATACGATATATACCATCTTGTTTCATCAGTTTCAGGGATGGGAGCCATAGCTCAGTGGTAGACCCAGTGCCAGCTGGTGCTCACTGGGACAGGAGGGGCGGCAAGCAAGGTAGCTATGCCTTTAATACTGTACTTAGGCCTGCCACTGCAGCCACCCTGCCACTGCAGCCAGCACAACTGTTGGCTGAGACGCAGGTACACCGTCCATTTCAGGGTTGAGCCCAGTACAAAAAATGGTCAAATTTTTACCCAGCTCAACCTTGAAATGACTAGCACACCTATGCCTTGGCAGCTGGGTGGTGGTGGTGGCCAGGGCAATGGGACAGCTATGGTGGCAGAGCTAATTACCACATCAAAGGCATAAGCTGCCTTGCTCACCATCCCTACTGCCACAATGAGCACTGGCCACCACTGAGTAGACCACCACTGGGTAGATCCCAGGTTTGTGCTCAAGTAGGGCTAGGAAAAGACTCTGGTCCAAAGCCCTTATAAGCCAATGCCAGTAAGAGTAGACAGTAGATAAAAATAATCATGTGCACTGCTCTGAGCTCCTCGGAGAAAGAGTGGGATTTAAACGTAAAAATAAATAGATAGATAGATAGATAGATAGATAGATAGATAGATAGATAGATACATTAAGTATGTTGAACTAGCTGTACCATGGTTTGACAATCTAGAAGGCCCTTTTCTAAGTTCATCTAAATTGGGCTGGATGAGGGATAATGAACTGAGACCGAATCCAAGTAAGATGGAGGTACTTATTGTGCAGGATCAGAACCCAGGAGACAATTTTGATCTGACAGTTGTGGATGGGAACAGTTCTGGAAGGAACAGCTACACAGCCTGGGAGTGCTTCTGGATCCAAACCCCCCTCTGGTGAGGCAGTGGCCAAAGGTACTTTCTGTCTGCCTTAACTGATACATCAGCTGCATCTATTTCTTGGGGTGGGGGGGGATGACCTCAGAACAGTGGTACGTATGCGAGTAACCTCCAGACTTGAATACTGCAATGTGCTACATGTGGGACTGCCTCTGTATGTAGTCCAGAAACTTCAGTTGATGCAAAATGCAGCAGCCAGTTTGTTCTCTGGGTCATCTCAAAGAGACCACATTACTCCTATATTAAAAGAACTGCAGTGGCTACCAATACGTTTCTGGGCAACATAAAACGTGCTGCTTATAACCTACAAAGTCCTAAACAGCTTAGGCTCAGGGTATTTAAGAGAACATCTTCATTGCTCTGAGCCCCCTCGCCCACTGAGGTCACCCAGAAAGGTCTACCTTCAGTTTCCACCAGTTTGTGTGGTGGCTACTCAGAGACAAACCTTCTCTGTTGCTGCCCCGAGACTCTGGAATCTGCTCCCTGCCGAAATAAGAGCCTCTCCGTCTCTGATAGCTTTACAAAATACTTTTAAGAAGCATTTATTCACCCAAACTTTTTAACTAGAATTGTGGTTTTAGATGGTATTTAATGTTTTAATTTCTGTTTAATTTGTTTATGTTTGTTGTAAACTGACCAGAGACATGAATTTGGGGAGTGTACAAATATGCTAGCTGAATGAATGAATGAATGAATGATGGCCCTAATGATCAAGTGAATCACAGAGGCATAGTGTGGGATGAACCCAGAGGCCATCTGCCCTCCTTCCTCCCAGGGCAACAGCATGAGTTTATTCATGTGTGAACCTTAAGGGTGGTGTCTAGTATATGATCAGTATGGAACATAGCTGCAGGGTGTGCAGGGAACTAGATAGACTCATCGCATTTTAGAGTTGGAAGAGAATGTAGTGTTCTGTGTCCAGCTTAGAACTCCAAGTCTGGTAACAGTCCTGCAAGCTCTTTTCCAACTCTTAAACTCTACCCCCTGCTCAGTGTATGGAACCGCTACAGAATCTCTGGTAGATGCCTGTCCAGCCTCTCTTTGATACCCTCTAGAGAAGGAGAGTCCACCCAGGGGCATAACAAGGCTGGAGAGGGCCCAGAGACAAAATTTTAAAATGGGCCCCTCGCTGATATAAACGCACACACTTCACAATATATAGTCATGTGACTTGCCTCTGGGGCCCCCCTCGAGGCCCCCAGGCAGCCGCCTCCCCTTGCCTAATAGTACTTACGCCCCTGAGTCCACCACTGCAGAGCCAGTGTGGTGCAGTGGTTAGAGTGTTGGATGATCATTCATTCATTCGGTTTCTATACTGCCCTTCCAAAATGGCTCAGGGCAGTTTAACAGAGTAATAATAAACAAATAAGATGGATCTCTGTCCCCAAAGGGCTCACAATCTAAAAAGAAACATAAGACAGACACCAGCAACAGTCACTGGAGGTACTGTGCTGCGGGTGGATAGGGCCAGTTACTTTCCCCCGCTAAATAAAGAGAATCACCACATTAAAAGGTGCCTCTTTTATGATTAAAAAAATTATGAGGGAGACCAGAGTTCAAATCCCCATTCAGCTATGAAACTCACTGGGTGAGCCTGTCATTTATCTCTCATCCTAACCTACCTCACAAGGTTGTTGTGAGGGTAAAACATAACCATATTTGCCACTCTGGGCTCCTTGGAGGAAGAGCAGGATATACATGTATACATAAATACATGAGGCAAGCTGTTCACTGTTGCAACAGCTCCTACAGTTACCAATCTGCTCCTCCTCCTGTGTGGCACTGGCAGCCCTTCTCATATTTGAAGACAGCTATCATATCTCTCTTAAGTCTTCTTTTTTCTAGGCTAAACATACACAGTCCCTTCAACCATTCCTCCTAAAGTTTGGTTTCCAGACCCCTCACCATCTTGGTTGCCCATTCCAGTTTATCCTTCTTAAAATGTGGTGCCAGAACTGGACACAATATTCCAAGTGGGGCCTGACCAGAGCAGAATAGTGTGGAACCATTACTTCTCATGATCTGGTCCCTATGCCTCTGTTAATGTAGCCCAGGACTGCATTCACTTTTGTGCTCCCTCCCTTTCCAGGTTTTCTTTCCACTCATAGAACTAGAGGTTATAGCAAACCAAGGGTTGCCACCCAAATCAACAACTGCCTGTTCAACCTAGTTAATAAGATTCAAACCTTAATAAGATACAAACAAGTCAGCTCTTTCAGACAAAGAGAAAATGAAAAGGTAGAACACCCTATCTTGGATAAAACCTAAGGCTGTTGTCATGATGTGTAATATGAAAGTCAAATTAAAATCAATTCTGGGGGATATGTTGAGTTCCATTACTAAATAAGAGGGTTTAGATCACAGGTCATTAAGGACAACATAATATGAACCAGGTAGTGGAGATATACTGTCACATTGTTTACTGTGGCATGGAACCCAAAAAGCAGAAGTGATCATTTCAGAAAGTGATGCAATGTGAATAGAGTTTTAAACACCTTTTTAATAGGCAAACATTATCAGCTGAAATAGTATGGAAATGACTTGGAAACTCATGATCGGTAAAGCAACATGTCCCAAGAGATACCTCCTTATTTATGCAAATAAAGGTGAGAACAGGTAAAGAGAAAGTTATGACAACTGTCCTTTTGCAACATTTGTTTTTGTGTCTCCTTAGTGTCAGTATTCCTACTTTCCAGCCAACCTTGGATGTGTTATCTGAACCCACCAATGTCGGCATACTCCATCCTACTTACAGTTCCAAACCGAAAACCTGTAACCAAGATTTGAAGTTGGATTCGGAGAAGATGCCCAGTGTCAGCAAGCCATCCCAACACAAGAAGTGAAGCTCAGAGGTACGGTCCATGTCATGCAGTGTTTTCCATGTCACGCAGACCCAGACATACACTAGTTTAAACTAGTATTTGTAGTGTTTGTAGAGAGGTGATTTGGTCAACACACACAAACACAATATAATAGTAAAAGTAATAGTAAAACAACTTTATTTGTTAGCCCCCCACCAACAAATTGTTCTTTGGACGGCTCACAACACAGTATTGTTATGCGTTTTTACTTGATGAAAACACATAACACATGAAATCACAACACACCCCAAAATATTCAAAATACAAAATACAATGCCAAACAATTTAAAAACCTTTTTGTCAGTTTTAAAAATCAAATTTTTGAATCAATAATTTTATTGACATGCCAGAAGGTGATCTACATGTCTTTATCATGTGTGGTTGGACTGACGGATGAAGTATCACCCAAACCAGCCCAAAGAGTAACTTGGAAACCTTGGAAGTCTTTCCCTTCACTTCCACGGACTTCAGATCTAGCCTTTTATGCCATTTGTTAATGTCATTTGCCTTGGGGAAGCACGTGTGGAATTCATTTGGGCTCTCTTCTCGCTCTCGTTATAATCTTTGTTGCGGAGATAATAGCAATCCTGATACTTTGGCCTTTTCATTGTTCAGCAATTTGATGGCAATTCCCATTCTCAACATTAATAACCTGTGGGGAAGAAGTGAAACAGAGAGGTTGTTCAAAATATAAAGAATACAGAAATGGCTTAAATAACTGAGTCATTAAGATTCTGATAGCCTCGTTTCCATGACAAAGATGGTAATGAGAAAGGGAAATAGCATACTATGCATGTATTCATTGGGAAAATGACTATAATGAGACCTGAGGACAGGAAATAATACAAATGCAGCCCATTTTCATTATAGTCCAGAGACTGACATTTAGTGTTCATCTTTGCATTCTACCCATCTTGATATTTTCCTTGCATGACGATCAAACTCTTTTTTTTATCCTTGAAGATCTCGTGTCAATGAGTACACAATACTTTTTTCTGTCTTTAAACAAATAATTGTAAATAGGGCAAAAGAATGTATGCATTTGCTCTCAGGTCACCTATTCATCTTTATACTTTAAAAATTAATCCTCATTTGGTCAGAGTCACACAAAATATTTTCTGTGTGATCATCAGCCACAGATCGTCACCATCATGTCTCCTCAATGTCATCCAGCGCAGCTTTTTTGAGCAGTTTGATGCCTCCTGTGCAGGAAGTGTGGTCACTAAGAGTCGACACTGACTTGACAGCACTTAATCAATCATGCAAGCCTGTCGTTAGGGCGGGGCAACCGTGGCAATTGCCCCGAGTCCCACGTTGGCACAGGCCCTGCTCTGGGCACACTGCAGTGTAGTAAGTCTGCCCTCCTCTCTCCCCCAGTCCCAGCCACTTGTCTTTCCCCGCAGCCCATCCAGAGCCAGTCTTTTGTGTCTGTGTGCAGCTTGAAAGGCTCCCAGGCAAACTGCTAGAGCTCCATCTCTCCCGCCTCTCAGCTCTTCAGTGGGTGGACGGGGCTTCCAGAGAGGCCTCCATGCAGGCCTCCCTGAAGCCTGAAGCTCAGGAATGAAGCAAGCAGGCAGGCAGGCAGAGAGTGTCCAGCACCAGAGCTCTCTGCAGACCCCTGATTAAGGAGAGACATGATTGAAGTATATAAAATTATGCATGGAGTGGAGAAGGTAGACAGAGATAAATTTTTCCCCCTCTCTCACAACACTAGAACCAGGGGTCACCCCATGAAACTGAAGGTTGGGAAATTTAGGACCGACAAGCGGAAATAGTTTTTCACACAGCACATAATTAATCTATGGAATTCCTTGCCATGGGATGTGGTAATGGCCACCATCTTGGATGGCTTTCAAAGGGGCTTAGACAGATTCATGGAGGACAGGTCTATCAATGGCTACTAGTCTGGTGGCTGTGGGCCATCTCCAGCCTCAGAGGCACGATGCCCCTCAATACTAGTTGCAGGGGAGAGACGGCATGCATTGCACATACCTCTTGCCCATGGGCTCCCCAGAGGCATCTGGTGGATCACTGTGTGAAAGAGAATGCTGGATTAGATTAGCCTTGTGCCTGATCCAGCAGGGCTGTTCTTAGGTTTTTATCTTCTTATGACCCTCTGTCCTGCCCTGCCCAGCCCAGCCCAGCCCAGCCTTAGTAATGGAGGTATGATGTGATTTCCTTTTTGTGGTTATCTGCCCCACCTTGAATATTTAGGGATTGGCTTGCCATAGGGCTTTGGTATTGAGCAGAGATGTAGGGCAGGGAGGGAGGAATATGTATATTTAAATTGAAGTGGATTGGACAAATTGTTGGTTTTAAAAAAACCCATCCAAAAAGTCCTATAAATGGCTTGTTTCATGGCAGAAATTTACAAAAACTTCTGGAACAAATGTATAATTTGATTTTTTGTTTGTTTGTTTGTTTGTTTATGAATGCACTATGCTCAAGTTGATTTGCAACCCAGAAGGTCTGAGAACTGTGAAGCATGTGTTGTGCTTTTTGTTTTTATTTCTTTAGAAATGCCCTATATGTCCAAGCTGGTTGGACATGTCCAAAAACCTCACTCACACGATTTACACTGTATGTCATCAATCAGTATGATTCTGTAATGATATGAAATGTTAAGGAGGCCCCACACATGCTGATTCGCCCCTAGCCCCACATCCGCCTAGGGATGGTACCAGTGCACCATCTGGTCTTGTTATATTGTATGGTTTTCAGACTGTGAAGTTTGTGGAAGGACTGCTTGGAAGGCTGAGGCCTACCACATGCATGCTCAACCCTTGCCCTTCATGGTGGATGAAGACTGCCAGGGAGGGACTAGGTCCATGGGTGGTGGGGGTGGTTAAAAACTTTCCAGGGTTTTTAAACTATTTATAAACTGTAAATGTTTGGCCTGGTTTTCCAGAGTTTTAAAACTGTTTTAAATATTTTAATTGTTGATTGGTTTTATATTGTTTTTTTAAATAGTTTTTTATTTCAACTGTTAATTTGTTTTATATTGTTTTTATTTTAATGTAAACTGCCCTGAGTCATTCTTGGAAGGGTGTTATAAAAATTAGATAGATAGATAGATAGATAGATAGATAGATAGATAGATAGATAGATAGATGCAATGCTGGTCCCAGCCCAGGAAGTTTGAATTTGGAGTAGGAGCCATCTCCATTGTAACCAAACTCTGCCCACCTGGACCCGCCCAAATACATGGAGTGGGCCAGACTCCTTGTGAGTCTGGAAAGGTTGCTTGGAGAGGGGAAAGTGTGCAGTGCAAGTTCTATTATTAAACAGAGATACCAAGAACCCCTACATTTCTGCAGGCCAACTTTTTCTGTCCATGGTGGATGGTAGGTTTTGTTGCACACCGGGTTAAAGGTTAATGGTGTTCTTCGCCCATGTGACTTAAAAAGAGGCCTCTATCCACATAAGGCAAACTCTAGCAAGCCTGGAGACATTCTGATATCTGAGGGGTGGCCCACTTACAGGGGCAGCCCTTCCATGGGGCATAGTGAGGTGGTTGCCTCATGCAGCAGATTAATTAGGGCACCAGCAAAATGGAAAGATGCCCTCCTGTCCCCACATTTTAAAAAAGGGAAAGAGGGAGAAGAGGGTACACACAAGGTGGGTGCCCTGCCCAGGTCCACAGAGGACTTGAGCTGCCACTGCCCACCAATGAAGCAGATGACACATGAGCAGTGTTCCTTATAAAAGGGATTCCCACATGTTGTTGGCTACAACTCCCATAATCCCTAGCCAAAGGCCATTGCAGCATGGTGTTGTAGTCCAGGGATTCTCAACGTTGGGTCCCCAGATGTTATTGGACTTCAACTCCCATAATCCCCAGCCCCAGTTGCCTTTGGTTGGGGATTATTATTATTATTATTATTATTATTATTATTATTATTATTATTATTATTTAATTTGATTTCTATACCGCCCTTCCAAAAATGGCTCAGGGCCATTTACACAGAGAAATAATACATAAATAAGATGGATCCCTGTCCCCAAAGGGCTCACAATCTAAAAGAAACATAAGATTATGTTTATTAATCTTAATTAACTGATTGATTGATTGATTGATTGATTATGTTAATCATGATTATGATTATGGGAGTTGAAGTCCAATAACATCTGGGGACCCAACATTGAGAATCCCTGTTGTAGTCAACAACATCTGGGAATTCCTGTTACAGGGAACACTGCGCATGAGCCACTTGGGTGGACATGATTTTTATTGAAAGAATGGCACATGGGGAAAGGATAACCCCCCCCCCACCTCCCCCAGCACCACAATTCCATTCTGATCAGTGCCTCTCATAGCAGTTAAACACCACAGGAAATTCTACCCACAGGTCTCTTACATGGCATCCAGTTTCGCCAAAAGCATGGACTTTCCTGAAAATGCTCCCTTCCCCACTGACATCTCTTCTCCTACACATATGCACGGAAGTTTAAAAAGCCTCCCCCCCACCCGCCCTGAAACCAGGAATTCTGGGAAATGAAACATAGGAAAGTAACAACATTTTGGACAGAAACTGGCCAACTGAACCATTTTCACATATTCAAAACATCTGGCACCATCTTACTATGCATGGAGTAAAAATCCTGGATGAAGCCTTTGTGACACATGACGTCTAGAGTGTCCATGTGCCTTTTTCACTGACAGCTGCTCAGAAGAAATATCATCTTCCAGCTGCAGAACTTCATCTTTTCTCAGCTATGAATGGGAGGAACACAGGCATTGTTTTTAAAGTGACACTTGTCTCAGCTCTCTCAACGCTGCAATTACCACTTGGCAAAAGAGAAATCAAAGACCCCTATCACCAGATTCAGACTGGGAAGAAAAGGCTCCTTCCTGAAGGAATAACAGGCAGGATGCACTTTCTCAAGCTTTCTGCTTATTTCATTTGATTTAATTATACACTTGAGGTTAAGTATCAGGCAATGGGCAATCTGGTCTATGCAGATCCATAATAATCTGAATATAAAAAGCCAGTGGACTTCTTTTTTCCTAGAACAAGTCCTCTAATCACATTACTCTGTTCATGTAATAGCTTAATGCCTTTTGCCCAAATACAAGTCCATGATCCCTTTATCATCTAAGGTTTATTCTGTATGAAGTGTAAAACTGGAAGTGAAAAAGAAGCATCTCAGCACCTGTGATTTGGGAACTTGTATTCACTATCAAAGTAACATAACACCCAACATCTTTATACACACCCACGTCCATGCAAGGTCCTAGATGTTTTGTTTTTTATGATCTACCCACTGGATGTCTGATATTTTCTTTGATGGAAATTGAGTGTCATGTTTGCTTTGGAAAAACAGGTTGGCAGAAACCTACTGGGCAGATTAAATTATTCCTGAGTAATCCTAATGAAATTAAGTAGTCCTGTAGCATCCAAACTAAATTATTCCTGTTAGCCCTACTGAAACTAAGTAATTTTATAGAGTAACTCCTGAGTAGTACTACTACTACAAGTATTTATATACCACTTTTCAACAAAGGTTTCCAAAGTGGTTTACAGAGAGAGAGAGAGAGAGAGAGAGAGAGAGAGAGAGAGAGAGAGAGAGTGAGAGAATGCATAAGTAAGTAAATACATCTTCCTGTCCCCAAAGGACTCACAATCTAAAAAGAAACATAAGATATACACCAGCAACAGCCACAGCCACTGGAGGGATGCGGTGCTGGGGGTGGATAGGGCCAGTTGCTCTCCCACTGCTAAATAAAAAGAATGACACATCTGCCATATTACCACCAGTTGCAGGAGAATAACAGCAGGAGAGAGGATATGCCCTCAACTCCTGCTTGTGGCTTCCAGAGGCATCTGGTGGGCCACGGTGCGAAACAGGATACAGGACTAGATGGGCCTTGGGCCTGATCCAGCAGGGCTGTTCTTATGTTCTTATGTTGTTGTTGTTGTGTTTATCATCATCATATTTTATACCACCCAAAACTTACATCTCTGTGCAGTTTACAACATCTTGAATCAAGGTGGATGACATCATTACAAACTATGCCCTTGAGCCGTCCCTATGTATCCCTACAGCTAGGTAGCAAATTTGGTTCAAATTGGTTAGTGGTTCATAAATTAGCCCAGTTACATATCAAACATTCATGCATCTGCCATCTTGAATGGGGTGGGTGACATCATCACAAACGACACCACTGAGGTGTCCATATGTATTGCTCACTACAACTGTACTAAATTTTGTTCAAATTGGTTAGATGGTCCACAAGTTAGCCCGCTTGAGCCTCAATCGTTTATATTTCCACTTTTTTGAATTGGGATGGATAACATCATCACAAACTATGCCATTGAGGTGTCTCTATGTGTCCCTACAGCTGCAGCAAATTTGGTTCAAATCGGTTAGGCAGTTCACAAGTTAGCCCACTTGTGCCTCAAATATTTATGCATCCAGGAATTCTTAAATGGCTCTGCTTTTTTTGCACAATGATGTTGCGGAAGGGGTCTCCAGCCCCCTCCCCTTGGGGGAACGTGTGCAGTCCATATGCTTACTCATGAGAAAGGCCAGGCAGCAGGATCAACATTGCCTCCAGTGAAAGGAGTGATTTGACATCTGTGATGATGAGCAATGCTGTTCCTGAGTGGAATGCTCAATCATGAGAGTATAAGGCCATGGGGATACCCCTTCACAACTCATGAGAAGAACCATCTGTGGGGACAGGGGTGTCAGGCAGAATTGCTAATAATGTGCAATGACATCTCTTCTCCCACAGATCGCTCTCTTGTGAAGCCATGGAGTGTCAAGACATGCATGTGGGCTGGATGGCAGATTCCATCCAGTTAGTTTGCTCTATACAAGCAATCTGTGGGGACAGTTACCCCAGCAACAGCTCTCCCTGTCCTGGCAACTGCCTCAAAGAAGCTATCAAAGCAGTCCCTCTGCCAGCCTGTCCACCCATTTGAACAGGTCCATCTTTTTTTTGCCCAGAATGGCAACCCCATTCTACTGTGGTCGTAGACAACTGGGGCTTCCCTCTTCTGCAATTGCCTGTGGCGGCACATCTGCATATGATGCAATGCCGGTCCAAACTTGAGAAATATGAATGGGAGTAAAGATCTGTCCCTGGTCCGTGTGCTTCCCCAGTCTGGAAATCGTATCTGGGTTCAGATTCACAGTCTGGAAGTACTTCTGGATTCACACCTCTCCCTGGTTTCTCAGGTTGAGGTGGTGGCCAGGGGTGCTTTCTATCAGCTCCAGCTGATACACCAGCTGCGCCCATTTCTCGAGATCAATGGCCTCAAAACAGTGGTACATCTTTTGGTAACCTCCAGACTTGACTTTTGTAATGCGCTCTATGTGGGGCTGCCTTTGTACGTAGTCCGGAAACTCCAGTTGGTTCAGAATGCGGCAGCCAGGTTGGTCTCTGGGTCATCTCGGAGAGACCATGTTACTCCTTTACTGATGGAGCTACACTGGCTACCAATAGGTTGCCGGGCAAAATACAAAGTGCTAGTTATAACTTATAAAGCCCTAAATGGCTTATGCCCTGGGTATCTAAGAGAGTGTCTTCTTCACTACGAGCCCAACTGCCCATTGAGGTCAACTGAGGAGGTCCATCTCCAGTTACCACCAACTCGTTTGGTGGCTACACAGAGATGGGCCTTCTCAGTCACTGCACCGAGATTGTGGAATGCGCTCCCTGCTGAGATACGATTCTCCCCATCTCTGGCAATTTTCAAAAAACACCTGAAAACCCACCTTTTCACCCAAGCTTGCTCAGCTTCGTAAATTTTTTAGGTTTAAATCTCTGGTTTATATTTAAATTGTTAAATTGTTTTAAGTTTTTTGTATATGTTTTTAACTTGTTTTATGCTATTGTTAACTGCCCAGAGACGGAAGTTTGGGGTGGTGTACAAATTTGATAAATAAATAATAAAATAAAATAAAATAAAATAAAATTCTCACTCAGCTTTAAAGCTCACACCTAACCTCCCTCATGGGATCCTTATGAGAATAAAAGCGGGGATGGGGCAGTAGCTCAAGGCACAGCATCTGCTTTGCACACAGAAGGTCTCAGGTTCAATCGTCGGCATCTCCAGGTAGGGCTAGGAAAGACTCTTGCCTGAAACCCTGGAGAGCCACTGCCAGTTAGAGTAAATCATACTGATCTAGCAGGGAAATGACTTGATTAGCAAGCCAGTTCAAATCCCCGCTGGTATGTTTCCCAGACTATGGGAAACATAGAGGAGACTATGGGAAACACCTATATCGGGCAGCAGCGATATAGGAAGATGCTGAAAGGCATCATCTCGTACTGCATGGGGAAAGGCAATGGTAAACCCCTCTTGTATTCTACCAAAGACAACCACGGGGCTCTGTGGTAGCCAGGAGTCGACACCAACTCGACAGCACACTTTCGCTTTAGATGGACTAATGGTCTGATTCAGTAAAGCAGCCTCCTATGTTCCTGTGAACTTTCTAGAAGAAGGGTGAGGAAAAGAAAATATTAATGCTGTGTCATCTTGAGGCAAAATATTGATTGTTGCCTAAAAGAAATGATTTGGGCCTAGGCAAGGGATTAACAAATGTTTGTGGACCTTAGTTTTCAAATTATATTTAATGTCTCATTTATATTTTAAGAGGGAGCCTGGTACAACTTAGATCCTTGAGCCATTATAGGCATTTTACTTCCCAGAGTGAATTTTGTCTTCATTTTCCAAAATGAGTATTTGAAAGCGACTTTTAATTAAATGTACGTCACACTCTCATTATTACACCTGAAAGACCCAAAAGCCGATGAGAGCAGAGCAGCCACAATGGAACTCAATGTATTCCGCTCATATTCCTTTTGGAGGCTGATCACCTTTAGACTAATGAGAACGAAGGATGGGACAACATGGGACAGATCTAATTAAGATAATGAACTGGAGATTATGAACATTGCTACTGTGTGTCTGAAGAATTGTAATAGAGTGGGTTGTTAGAAGGTTAAGCAGTCATCTAATATATTATTTAGAAGACAAATGGAAATAAAACCTGGATTTTGAAAGCATTTGGGTTTCTTAAGAAATCAGTAAGAAGAAATAGCAAAACCTCCTACAAACGTGGGGGGGGGGGGCAGAGACCGACCACATGCCAGTCTATATTGGAAGTGTTAGGGAGTGCTGAAATTTGTTGTGCATTGGATGGTTTCAGACGCCACCCACTCACCCAGTGGTTCAGATTTTGTATATGGAGGTGGGGTCTGAAACCATCCATTGCACAACAAATTTCAGGACTCCCTAACATTCCAAATATACACTGGCATGTGGTCATGGGGAGATATAGATGTGTGTTGTGTGTGTATTCTATGATCCACCTAATGGCACAATGGGGAAATGACTTGATTAGCAAGCCAGAGGGTTCAGATCCCTGCTGGTATGTTTCACAGACTATGGGAAACACCTATATCGGGCAGCAGCGATATAAGAAGATACTGAAAGGCTTCATCTCATATTGTGCAGGAGATGTCAATGGTAAACCCCTCCTGTATTCTACCAAAGACAACCACAGGCCTCTGTGGTTGCCAGGAGTTGACACCGACTCGACGGCACACTTTACTTTACTTACAGATTCTATGCAATCCATACATTTGCATAAAAACCTGTATTTCAATGTGTGCCTTGCAATGTCTTTTTGCACTAGCTGCTTGGGCATGAAATATGTGAAACTACTTAGAAAAACATTAATGTAAATACTTTTCTTTGGGAGGGATGGGGAAAACGGTATACTTTTAGCAGAAGAATGTGCAACCGAAATCAAAGGAAATTGCAGAAAGTTTGGACAGAAGGGAAACAGAGAAATAATCCATTCACCCCTAAATTCTATGCCAAGGTGGGCAGACTTGGCCTTCCAGCTGTTGTTGAACTACAACTCCCATCCCAAACAACTCCCATGTTGAACTACAACTCCCATGCAAAGGATGGAAGCTGTAATTCAACAACAGCTGGAGGGCCAAGTTTGTCTACCCCTGTTCTGTGCACAAATGAAAGGAAAGGCAGGAGCACTAAGCTGATAGACACATATATAGCTGTATTATGGAGAGTTTTAGTCCAGCAGTCAATTCCAATATGGCTCTTATAGCTCAAGAGGAACATTTCTTGAGGCACAGCTTAATTAATTAGATGACCTTCAGCCGAAGGAGAAGGAGAAGCAGCAGAATACTATTATACCACAGATATCACTACCCACCTGTTTTTTTCCAAAACCAGCTATGAAGGAGAGACAGGGAAAGAGAGCTGGTCTTGGGATAGCAAGCATGAATTGCCCCCTTTGCTAAGCAGGGTCTCCCTTGGGTTGCAGTTGGTTTACAAGGAATGCCCTTTTACTTGTAAAGGGAAATCTTCACCGGATTCCCCTTTACAAGTATATTCCTGAACTGGTTTAGACCAGTCCCTTTAGAACTGGGGCCTGTCCAGTTAGAACTCGGACCAGCCGAACCAGGCCGGTTCGATTTGAACCATGGTTCAAATCGCGCCGACTCGCACATCCCTATCCAAAAGTTCATTTGTAAGTTAGATGTTCATAACTCGGAACACATATAGTTCGCAAGAAAGACTACTTGCTCATATGTGTGGGTTGGCATTTGAAAGTTAGGGGTTTGCTTAGCGTAATATGTTATGGAGCTTTCTTTCTATGTACAGAGATGTTTATAACTTGGGGAGTGCCTGTATTTATATAATAAAGATTTCCCTGAAGTCAAAGAGTTATCAACTCATTCATTTTAAAGGGTTGCACTGCAAGCAAAAAGAGTCCAATATTATTCTGCATTAAATGTGTCGAAACCAGTTCAAAACTAGTGCAAAGTGTCTGGATGGGTTACTGAGCCACTTTTTAAAGCTTCTTTCTGAACCAGAGGGTTTAACAAGACTGAGGAACCTGAACCAAAATGATATTTTGGTTCAATTCCAGGTAAATATTCAAACGTCTGTGCCTTTGATTATATTTCCTAATAAAAGAGCATTGCCCTGAGCAGGGGTGTAGCAAGGTTGGAGTGGGCCCAGAGACAAGATTTTAAAATGCCCCCCCCCCCTCACTGAAGCTCAGCTCATGAAGTAAAGAAATCTTAAACGAGGCTGAATAGTGGTAACAAATGCTTTAGGTTAGTTGCTGCTTAATCCAGTCATGGACTGGGGGCGGGCAGATGGAGAACAAGCAGGAGAAGAGGAAAGCATGCTGGGTTGCCTTGCTGTGCTAACGAACAAAAACTCTTCCTTCAGTAAATTCTTTATTGTACTCCACTGCCTGATCTTTGTGTCTTACAAGTCTTTATTATCTTGATTCTACACTTGTGTGCACTCTCCTCCCCCTCTTTCTCTATCTTTTTATAAAGTGGGGGTCAGGAGGGAATCTTGCCACCCCAGTGATCTGCCGCCTGAAGCAAACGCCTCGCCTCATAGAAGGGTCGCCCTGTAAGGCAGTAACAATGACATCACCTTGCAAAGCGACTTTTGGCTTACCTGCTGCAAAATACAATTGTCTCGCTCTCAACAGAGGAGATGAAGCATATGCTCAAGCTTGAGAGGCATTTGTAATGAAATCACAGGCTACAGACATGGCCAGCTCTGGGATGCTGAAGGAGTTTGAAACTATTTACCATAAACGGCTAATAATGAAGACTACAGCAATGAACTCACTCATAATTCTAATTGCTTGGCTCTGGAGTCTCAGGAGAGGCCCCCAACTGGAATAGGTTTTGATGAACTCAGGAAGCAGAGAAGTCCCCTGAGAATTCCCCTCTCCTTTTGTGTTAGCAGAAATAAAACAAAGTCGACTAATGATCTTTGGGCTTCTATATTTAGCTAAATGTATGAGTTCCTTTCTAATATATTGGCTCTTGTTGTGATGAGAACATAAGGGCAGGCTTAAAAAAGAAAAGCGCTTCCCTCAGCAATGTGGAGGGCTCCATTCTATTAACAAAACCCAGAACTGAGCAGCTAAATAATTCCTTCTGTGGGTACATAAATCTACAAAACACTCACCCCCGTGCATTTATTTTATCTTAATGTGTCAAGCGCAACATTTAAGACACAAGAAGAGGTGCAGACAGAAGGAAAGCTTGAGGAGCAACTTCTTAAGTTTGGGGTGAGTGGGAGGAAAGGCATTTTTGAGGGGAGAGAAAATACGTTTGGGGGATTGAAGGTATGGGTTATTAGGTTTGGTGGGGGGAATTCAGTAAAATGATGAGGAAATTCTTCAAATGCATTGGGGTGGAGGGTCTGTACCCCTGTTGGGAAGTGGCCATGCAGCTGGTCTCAGGTTGAATCCTTCTCCAGGTAGGAAAGGGAATACTTCTGTCCAAAACTCTGGAGATCTGCTGCCGGTTACATAAGAACATAAGAACAGCCCTGCTGGATCGGGCCCAAGGCCCATCTAGTCCAGCATCCTGTTTCACACATTGGCCCACCAGATGCCACTGGAAGTTGGTGTTGGTAGAACTGACTTAGACCAACTAAAGGTCTGACTCAGTAGAAGGCAGTTTCATATGTTCCTAATACTATTACTCTGACCTCAAACAAACAGGCAGTTTGGCCCTAGAGGGCAAAATTCTTGTTCTTTTCTAAAGCATATTTAATATATGCTGCACATTCTTGTTCCCACATCATGGATTCAGACCTCATGATCCCCATTTCACAAACTGCGACAAATTAGACAAGACACTGGGAGGCCTGCCTCTTTTAATTTCTTTTAAAAACAGCCTGGGGACCATGATGCCATACATTTTACCTGATGGGGCAAATAGCATATGGAAGGGCTATTTAGATTGGGGAAAATGTCACAGGTTAAAACTCCCACCCCCAGCACTACAGTCTGGAGGCCATTCGGGCTCCCCTCCAGCAGTTTTCAAAAGAAATGGGAAATCTCAGTGCAGATCTTCAGTGTTGCATCTAGTTTCATCCCAAGCAGGGTTGCCATCTGGAAAAAGAGGACTATTCTCCTGTACCTTTAAAAGATGTACAGAAGAGGGAATTTCAGAAGGTGCTCTTTTTCTTCCCCCTGAACAACAAACTGTATCCTCTTCTGGGCATCCCTTAAAGGAACAGGAGACCTGTCCTCTTCTCCATATGGCAACCCAACTTAGGGTGAAACTAGATGGAACACTGGAGATTTCCCATCTCTTTTAGAAACAGCTGTAGGGGAGCCAGAATGGCAGCCCTAACCCTAAGAGATGATTGTTTGCTATCCAATAAATCCAATGAATCTATTGGTGAACCAAGGGAAGGACTACACATTAAAACACAACCTGTTCAGAACTTTGGGTAGGATGACCATAAAATTGGCTTCACAGTGGTTTTAGCCTGAGGCCTGATCAGCATCTGGGATGCGTCGAAAGAGTTAAAAATGGTCTATGATGCTCCTTTAATGGGGAGACTTCCCTGAAGAGGAAGACACCATCAAAAGTGACTCATCCTCTTTCTCCCTGCCTTAGGCGAGATGTGCATGTGGTCAGTGAAAAGAGACTGGAGAAAGGTGCTTTCTGAGTGAGACAAAGACTGAACAGAGAAGCTAGGAGAGAGCTGGAATACAGTACCTTGGGCAGAGCGATTATTTGGGTGTGATGTAACCTATTGCTGACTTATAGGAGTAGACACACGGAATATTGTGGAGGTAACATTTCAGGAAGGTTCCACAGATGATAACTCTGAGAAATTCAGATACTAAACCGAACCCAAAAAATTGGTTTCAGTTTCTGAGAAGCAGCATGCAGGTTGGATTTAAACTTTAAACCTCCTGAAGCAGCTCATACACCTGCTGAGAAGTGTGCAGGCTGCTCCTGGGGGTTTAAAGTTTAAATATGCAGCTCTGCACACCAGCTGAGAAGCAGCATGAGATTGGATATTTACACATCATTAGAGAATACAAGAAGCACATGTAACAATACAGCAAACATGCCTAGAGTTCTGCCCTTACACTGAGTAACAACTAGTCAAGCTGACCTTTTGTTTTGACATCATTGGACTGAGCATTTCTCTCTCTCACTCCACAACATTAGCTGAGACCAACACTCTCATCACCTGGACCACATGCCTGTGATAGGTAGAGCCTCTTTGTCACTTTCATTGCCCATGATTCTTTCGATGTTATGCATGAAAAGGTACACATTTCATTATGCTTGCTATGGCTAAGTCTCCAATGAAGCAATTGCAGGCCTGAAATGTGTTCCTGCATAAAACATAATGTCAAAATAATTATGCACAGCAATGCAAAGAAAAGAAGTTCAACATCGTCATCGCACTTTATTTTATGTATTGATAAATAATACATATTCCAAATGAGATTTCAGTACATATACCTTTAAAATGTGACGTCAAGTCGATTTCGACTCCTGGTGCCCACAGAGCTCTGTGGTTTTCTTTGGTAGAATACAAGAGGGGTTTACCATTGCCTCCTCCTGTGCAGTATGAGATGATGCCTTTCAGCATCTTCCTATATCACTGCTGCCCGATATAGTACCAGCAGGGATTCGAACCGGCAACCTTCTGCTTGTTAGTCAAGCATTCCTCCGCTGCGCCACTTAAAGTGATATCCAACCATTATTTCCAGGACAGTTACAAGGAAATAAAATAATTTTAAAAACCCAATAAAATCTTAAACATTTACAACAACAAAAAGTCAACAGTCACCAGAACAGCAAATAAAACAGCATTAAAATGTTTCAGATATTTAAAGGCCTGGGGAAATAAAAAGGGCTTCATCTGGCACTGAAAAGACATTGGTGTAAGTGTCAGGAGATCCTCCCTGTGGGTAAAATTCTACAGGGATGGGCCCATGACCAAAAAGGCCCTGTCCAAGAACAGAAAGGCTGGTTCCACAATTTCATGCACCACCTTCACCATGGCAAGTGTCCTATCACCCAACTTTCCTTGGAGCCCAACCTTTCTCAGCAGTCTGGAATTGGAAAGGCGGCAGGAATCATCCCTGCAGGAGGAAACCGTCTTAACTGAATTTCAGATCAAAGTGAGAGCAGAGATGCCGATTATGTCCTGTAGGTAGCATGCATTCAAGGACAGGGTGGTCCTTCCATCAGGCAAGGTGGAGCAGTTGCATCAAGCAGAGTATTATTGGGGCCCTTCCTGCCTCTCTCTGCCATCTGTCACAATGGGAGCAGCTCTTCACCAAGCAGTAGCACAGCTAGCAGGCTTCACATATTGTGTGAGGAAGGGGCATGTTGCTCCCCCTCCTCAGGGGCTTGGGCCACTGTACACAAATGGCTCTAAGACAAGGCATTTGGGGGCTTCACTCTTTCACTCAAGGAGAGCTGGTCTTGTGGTAGCAAGCATGACTTGTCCCCTTAGCTAAGCAGGGTCCACCCTGGATGCATTTGAATGGGAGACTTGATGTGCAAGCACTGTAAGATATTCCCCTTAGCAGATGGAGCCGCTCTGGGAAGAGCATCTAGGTTTCAAGTTCGCTCCCTGGCAGCATTTCCAAGATAGGGCTGAGAGAGATTCCTGCCTGCAACCTTGGAGAAGCCACTGCCAATCTGTGAAGACAGTACTGAGCTAGATAGACCAATGGTCTGACTCAGTATATGGCAGCTTCCTATGTTCCTATGCTTTGAAAACCCGGCTCAAAATGGCTCCTGAGGCAAACTCCCTTGCCTAACCCCAATCAGGAAGTGCTCTCCCCTGCCACTGGTCTTACATATCTGATCTTAAAGAGACAGCAGCCCCATTCAGACATTATTGAATGCAGTAGCACTTGTTGTAAGGGCTCTGAAAGCAGGGAGGAAGTCCCGCCCCACCACGGTCAATCATGCCCACTTGCCAGGCATTCCTGGTTACAGCACCATTTGTGTGGAAGGGTGAGCACTGTAACTCAGCTGGCTGGCACGTCCGTGAGCAGCAACCTGGTTCACCCGAGGCTGCCGCTCTCAGACAGTTACAGCCATCACTGTTACGGCACTCCCCTCTCCACACAAATGGAGCCATAACCTTGAGCAGCCAGCTGGAGGGGGTGAGTGACAACTCTGGGGCGGGACTTCCTCCACACTTTCGACGCTGTAAGCAGGAGCATGGCTGCCAGGGATAATGTCTGAAGAGGGCTCATATATCACCACATGATCAACACAGTGCTGTTGGTACCGCTTGCAATCCGCTGCTTGAGTTGCAGTCAGTTTAGGAAAGGCAAAGGGCCTGCCTGTTATTATTTAGGAACATAGCAAGCTGCCATATACTGAGTCAGACCACTGGTCCATCTAGCTCAGTATTGTCTTCACAGACTAGCAGTGGCTTCTCCAAGGTTGCAGGCAGGAATCTCTCTCAGCCCTATCTTGGAGATGCCAGGGAGGGAACCTGGAACCTTCTGCTCTTCCCAGAGCGGCTTCATCTCAGGGGATCCAGGGGAATATCTTACAGTGCTCACACATCAAGTCTCCCATTCATATGCAACCAGGGCAGACCCTGCTTAGCAAAGAAGACACGTCATGCTTGCTACCACAAGACCTGCTCTCCTTTCCCATGACCAACACTCACACAGAGGGAAAGGGCTTACTGGATTTCTACTGCAGTCAAAATGAGTGTGGCTACAACTGGGCTTGGAACCAACCTTGCCACGTGAATGAACGAAAAGTGAGCCATTTTAGTACTTGAACTATGAGGGCCACAGAAGAATGCAACCTGGTGGGAGCAGGAGGTTGACTTAAATGAGCAGAACTTTATCCACAGCAACCTCATTTCAGTTTATACAATGATCACTGTACTGCCTTACAAAGAGGTCATTGAAATTAACATAGCAAGTGTGCTTCAGAAGCAATATATGGCCAGTTCCACCAGCACTGCAAGGGTCATCCCTGTCAAAGCATACCAACCACATACATAACCAATGTCTAAGACTCCCATGAGTGCTTTTCAATAGCAACAGCACAATATCCCATCATATGTAAAAACTGTTGGGGAGGGGTAATCTTGCTTATGGGAGAGACAGTCTTCCAGCTGTTTCCCCTCTTTTTTTAAAAAAAAGGTATGCATTCTTAATTTTCATGTGAAATATGGACATGACGTTGATTTCTGTTTTGCTCAGTAAAAGATTTGCGATCTGCTTTAAGATTTTTGTACAATCATATAGCAAAAAATAACACAAGAAAACATGGTGAGCTTAATTATTGCTTTAGAGCCTTTTTTGCAAGGCTTGAGCTCATTTGTACAAGCCTGTCAAAGTCACATATATTGCTGGATCGCAATGGACATAAATGGCCACCAGATGTCACTGTTGCTGCATACAAACAGCATTTCACACAGCTTTCAGGATACATCTCTGACCTAACACACAGCATGGATTGATTTTACAGCTTTATGGTACAACCCTAAACACAGTTACTATCAAAGAATTAAGTTCCATTGGACTGTGTAAACATGTTTCAGATTGTGCTGTCAGTCAATAAATATTTTCTAGGAAATAATGGCTCCCCTAAATGGGCATTTATTTCATATGTAGTTGATAAGACGTGTTTTATAGGAGCTTTCAAAGTCATTAAAACAGCACAGATAAGGTTTCAGCTACAGCAGATTGTGACTGGGGATTATGGGAGTTGCATTTAAACAATTGCTGGAGAACCAAGTTTGCCTATTCATGAATTATCAATTATAAATGTGCATAGACACAGTTTATGCCACAAATAATCATAGGTTAAATCTTAATAATTTTTTTAACAACCAATCACAGCATTCAGCAAATATGCATAGGAATGTGGGACTGAGGCTGCTATCCTGTGTGTACTCACCAGGGACTAAAACCAGGGGCTCTTCCAGATGCTGATATATTCTATCAGCTCAAATTACAACACAAAATGAAAAGAGGAAGAAGCCACACTAGAAAGTAGGAGGCTGTGTTATATTTTTAACACCGTCTGCTGGCAACCAGTTAAACAACCATAAAACAATCATCCTTCTCCAAATTAGAATAAAAGGACTAGAGATGTGCATGAATTTTTTTTTTATTCATTTCAAATTTGAATCAAATTCTGAAAATTCATTTTGAATTTGAATCAAATTCTAATGTGGTCCAAAAATTCAATTTGAATTCAGTGGCCTGTATGGTTTTTAAAAGGCGCCAATGGCTTTCGAATCAAATTCAAACCAAATTTTGAAAATTCGATCCAAATTTGAATTGATTTGCTCTTTTAAGGGATGATGCAGTTCAAATTCAAATCACTCCGATCACCCAGATTTGAGTTTAATCAATTAGAATTTGAATCAATTTGCACATCCCTAAAAAGGACTATGAAAAGAAAATTGTAGTTTACTTTTCATAATCATTTGAGTGGATACTGGAATATATCAGCAAGTACTGTAGATGAGGCCCATATTGAACACAGTGGAGATCACCCCCAAGAAGACATATACAGGATCAGAATACATGCATAGGATATCTCCAGTTTAACAAAAGACTGTTGTTGTTGTTTTTTGGTATGTTATCTGCTCTGCTAAAATATGTGTAAGATTAAATAAAGTGTCAGGTTTGAGCTTCAGAAATACCTAACAGGATCCGGCACAGGACTTTGACTTGTGGGGAGGTATCTTGGAATAAGATAGCATTAGAGCATCTCTCGAGCAATTGCATCAGGCCCATTTCAGACCTGCCGCAGTGACTTCCATAGATGGTCACTTAGAAGGCAACCACAGGGCCAGAGTTCCCTATAGCGAACCATGTTGGGAGTCCCGATGCATATCAGGCAAATTTAAATCAAGCCATCACAATCCCCTGCCCCACAGCTGCAATGTATATCTGAATCAGGACATGCATTGCCAGTTTAGAAAACAAATAACACACATGGAAACCTGTGTGCTTCTGCGGACGCTTCCCTGAATTCACTGAGCTGAATTAAGAGCTGTGGATTATGAAGGCTTAAAATTACGTTTTTCCTAATTAGCTTTTTTTTTCATCTCCAGCAAATACTCCATTCGTAAGATGTATCAAGGGCCCAGGGAAACCCAGAGAAGTATGCAGAGCCAGAGTATGGTTTTATCGAACGACTTGGATTCAAAACAAGACTTTTGAGTGATGCCTACCAGAATCTTTCATTGCTGCCATATCAGGTCTAGCTTCTGAGAAGGAGCTTGAATCCCAAATAAAACCTAGGATGCAACTGCTCCAGTTTCTGGCATGCTAGAGCTACTAGGAAAACATGAAGCGGATCTCTAAATATTAAGCCCCCAAGGTACCCTGGATTAGAAAGCACTTTGCCTTTTCTAATAGGCCTGTTCACCCACAGCTTATTAGTACCTCATTCCCAGCCAAACACTTCCTAAAGCTGCTAATGTTTTTTTCTCATGTAGTAATTACACAGGCCACTGGTTACACAATCAGCTGCTGCTCAAGCCCTCTTCTGGCTTTTACTAACTGTATTTCTGGGTTGAGGCACTGCAGAGGAACAGAGACTGCAGGCAGCCATCTTCCATTGCTTCATCCCTTCTGTGCTGATGATTACATTATAAAGAGCTGCTTTCTTTATGAATCTATTTCGGTCTGGTTTCTCTCTCTAGCCAAAGCAGGTAGCAACATACAGTCGATGCATCAACACATCATGAAGCATCTGTTTACAAAATCAGCAAGCAACACCAGTTGACGTACAGGATTAACCCTCTTATAACGTTACCCCTGTGCAAATTCTGAGCTTGACATCGCAAAGCGAGCTCCTAAGATGTTAAGAATAATCATAATCTTTCTATGGAATTTTATTATTTATTTATTATATTTCTTTATCACATTTATGCACCACCCCACCAACATATAAAACCTCTGGGCGGTTGGTTGGTTGGTTGAACAAGTGTATATACCACCCAAAACATATGTCTCTGGGCAATAAAATACAAATTAAAACAAATATAGCAAGCCCTGGCTGGGTGAAGTAGCCCAGCCATGGCACTCTGAGGTCATCCAGTCCAACACAGGTGGCCTCCAGAAGTCATGCTCTGTTCCCACGAAGGCAGGTAAAGACGGACAGAGATCAGCAGCCACACCAACTTCAGGTTTCCTCCATACCTTGGGGAACCTAGGTTTCCACGTTATGTGTGAATCTGGCCAGCATCTGCACCCCGTTACTAATTGGCATGTGTGTCCAGAGGGGTGTGTGTGGAAGAGCTGAACTGAGTCCGCCCCAATGAAGTCAATGTACTTGAATTCATACTTACATACTTACTCCCAAGTATGTGGGGATAGAATTGCAGGCTTTGTCTTCCTGCTTCCCCCGGAAAAGTTCTGCAAACACCCATGTTGGTTGGTCTGGGTTCATTATTTGTTGATGATCACCCTGCACCACCTGAATTGTGTGTTGATTTAGAGCAGATTTCCTCCATGCACTGTGGAGCAAATGCCTAACCAAATTAAGACATCCAGACCACACCACTAGGTTCTTCATGAAACTCAGCAATGTACTGGTGTGGGCTCCTCCCATATTGCACTAATTTTGCTTTCTGAAATACCCTGCATGTTGTAACAGGGCATATTTTTGATGTGCCAGAGCAGTGGCACAGAAGTTTGGGATGTGCTGATATCACTCTAGATGTAGTCTCAATTGCCTTTTAATTGGAATGGCCATTAAAAAACAACAACCCCTACTTGTCATACAAAATACATATAAATTCAATCAATCAATCAATCAATCAATATCATCTATTTTATCAGACTTTTGGTTCATAATCTTTTAAAGTTTTTTTGATGGTTAGTTTGAGTTGTTTTATATGATTTTAGGTTTTAATTTTTGTTGGGTTTTAATTGTAAACTGCCCAGAGATTTTATGTGGGGCAGTATATAAATATGATAAATAAACAAAAACTGGAGGAAAGCCCCATCACTGAGGGAGAGAAGAAGGAAGGAGAGAGGATGGAAGATGAGGGGAGGTGGAGTCACAGCCAGAGATCTATGGTGGCTCCGCCTCCCAGCGGACACAGTGGGCGGATGCAGCCCCTCCCCTTTCTCTCGCCCTCTGAGAGTGAGGATAAGGAAGAGCTGCTGCCCCCACCGTATCCTCCCATTTGTTGAGGTGGAGAGTGGGAGGAGCTGTCACCCACCTGCTTCCACCAATGAGTCCCCCTCCCTACCGTTCATCAGTCAGCTTGAGTGGGACGTCCCAGGGGAAGCACAGGATGCTCCAGGAGGGGAAGGGTAGTGCAGGACTGTGTCCGATGGCCTCCTGCAACCTGATATTGGTGCTGTCCATGCTTCAGCCTCTGATCTTGCAGATTGACACCTTGTCAGGATGCCATGTTACCTGGTCGTGTGGGTGGCCCAGTGGAGTCTGGAGAAGGGCGTGGCATCCCTCCTCTGAGGCTTTCTTTCCCTTTAGGGGGCAGTAGGAATGAGAAGGGCCCAGGCTGGTTGGATTCCAGTGGAGTTGAGAGGACAAGGCAGGGAGAGCTGCAGGAAACAGCTCTAGGGAGACAGCTAGGTTGGGTGTAGCAGGAAGCAAGGTCAGGAAAGGGGCGGGGCTGGAAGTAGGCTTTAAGCCCTGTCAGCTCTTCACTGGGGTATTTAAAGACAAGGCAGCTGATGATGAAGGGCTGCTTCTGAGTATTGGAGCTAGGAGTTCTCCAGGAGAGGGAACTGGCTGAATGCAGCAAGCCAGGAGGAGGACTCAGGTGACAAGGTAACCTCCTCCGCTGGCTGTTCCTGAGGCTGACCTTTTTGGGGTTGCTCCAGTCATTCTGGAGTTCAAGAAGGGCTAGGAGCCCACCTCATCCCCTGGGAGTCTGACACACCTCTTTGAGATCTCTTTCAGTAAGAAGAGGATAGTCAAAACAAGGGCATTAAGGGTTTGTTAAATGAAATGACTATTTGTGAGAACATGGCCGGAAATCTTAATCCAGAGCCTTAATGGAATGGGTGCAAGCAAGTTCCCTGGAGAAATGGAGATAACTGCACAACTTCAACCTGACTCAAATTCTCTTGTGAATGGCAAAATTAAAAGTCCACATCACCATGTTCTGTTCCTATATTCGAAGCAATCATTCATTGCCGCTTAATTTCCTCCAGGAGCTCTTTCTCTCAAAAGTGCCTTCAGTGGAAATTTTAGGCACTAAAAATAAAAGCGTTAGAACATCCACCCGCTTCTGGTCACTGAGTTGTGTAATGCAGACCTTATGAAAATATATATATTTGCAGCCCTTCCCAATGAGCTGTGTAATACAATCACTGAACATCACTATATTGATCTAATGTAATTATTTGCAGTAGACGGAGTTTGGAAATTATAAGGGCCTGTAATGAATACCATAAAGGAAAGGAATCTATAGCTGCAAAGTATTACATCTTAATTGAAAACACCATACATGCAAAGCTGAGGGTTATTGAGAATCTGGGGTTTTATGTGTAATGGGTTTGTGTGTAATGTAAGCCTTCTGTAATCACAGATAGGGTACCAATTATAATTACAAGAAAGCATTATAGCAGAAGATCTAATAATTTAAAAGAGCAAGATTTTCCTTGAAGCAATTCCGCTAGCCAGGATGGAATAGCTCACGAACCCCCTTTTGGCAACACAGCATAATGTTATGTTGGCAGACAGCATTTCACCAGTACAGTGTTCCCCTTCCACAAGTGGGGGTGCCAGCACAAGAAGGGAAAGTGGGTAGAACTGGGGGGTTGCAAAAAAAGAGAAGCAGAATCTTATGCTCATGGCTATCCCAAGATTCATCTATGGAATTCTCTGCCATGGGATGTGGTGATGGCCACCAGTTTGGGTGGCTTTGAAAAGGGGCTTAGACCAAGCGCATCCACAGGACATTTTCCCGTGTGCGGGGGGCAAAGCCAGCAATGAAATACCCCTTCCCTGGGAGTATGCCTCATTGAATTCAATGGGAACTGGATCAATCGGGGGGGGGCTGCCCTCTCTTGCCCCCTCTTCCCCTGGACACCCATGGCTTAGATGAATTAATGGAGGACAGGTCTATCAATGACTACTAGGCCTGATGGCTATAGGTTACCTCCAGATTCAGAGACAGGATGCCTCTGAATACCAGTTGCAGGGGAGCAACAGCAGGAGAGAGGTCACGCTTTCACCGCTTACCTGTGTGGGCTTCCCAGCGGCATGTGGTGCTCCACTGTGTGCAACAGGATGCTGGACTAGATAGGCCATGGGCCTAATCCAGCAGGGCTGTTCTTATGTTCTTAATCCATATCTCTTCCCCCAAAGTCTCTTTCTTCTTCTCTCCAAAAAAATTTAAGTGAGGAGTTTCTCCTCAAACTTTCCTTCTGTCTGCCTCCTATCTGCAGGGAAGGGATCTTCAGGAAAGGAAAGACGCACTCTTCCTCCATCCTCCCCTTCCCCACCCCACAAGCCTGTCTCCAAGGAAATGGGTGTGCAACCACCCATGGATCCAGAATTTCTCCTGGCCTTCCTTGGAATATGAGGAAACTGCATACTGGCTAAACAACCCTCTCTTGCTCACCCGGTGATAATAGCTGCATTCCCCACCCAAGGGACACATAAGTATGCATTATGCAGAAGGGGAGCACCTTTTGAGGTCAAAACTCAAGTAAGTTTCCACCATGTACTAGTGAACAATAATATAGGAAGTTGCCTTATACTAAGTCAGACCCTTGATCCATCTAGCTCAGCATGGTCTACAGGGCTGCTCAGCTTTGGGCCCCCAGCGGTTTTTGGTCTACAACTCCCATAATCCCCAGCCACAGTGGCCAGTAGCCAGGGATTATGGGAGTTGTAGGCCAACATCTACAGGAGGGTCAAAGTTGAGCAGCCCTGGACTAGCAGGAGCTCTCCAAAATTTCAGGCAGGAGTCTTTCCCAGCCCTACCTGGAGATGCTGCCAGGGATTGAACCTGGGACATTCTGCATGAGAAGCAGATGCTCTGCCACTGAGCTAGGGCCCCATCCCCTATGTGGAATACTTTACAGCAGGTGATGCTCACATGTGGTTATTGGAGATGGAGTTCCAGTGCATCAACCTTTTGCACCAACGATCCTAATGACCACTAGGGGCATTGGGAGCACAGGTGGTTAGTGAGGGTCTCCTTACCTGTCCCTGCTTGCCTCTACTCTATGACCCCTGCCTTGACTCCTCAGGTACTTCCTTTAGTGAGTCAGTCCTCTTCCTTTCCTCCTAGAGAGAAGATGGAAACATCTCTCTCTCTCCCTACCTATTCATTATGTAGCTGATAGATAGGTCTTTCCTATCCCAAATGTACTTCACCAATAAATCAATTTAGTTCAGACTCTACAGTGATCTCCATGAGTGTTACTTAAATAGCAGCAACAACTAAACTCTGCACTCTGTAATTGGACCTGTAAGCTTCCTTGGTGCCTTGCTAAATAATCACAAACCCCAACAGTGGTCACCCATCCAAATGCAAACTCTGCTTAATAAAGGGCACCATGCTCGCTACTGCAAGACCAGCTCTCACACTTAAATGAAGTGGTGAAGGCCAGGGAAAGCTAAGCTGCCTTTGTTGGTGAACCTCAGGCACTGCTCTCCATTGATTGTTAAAGCTCGCAAACATTCATGACTCATTCTTCATGGAAGGGATGAGTCAGGCCACATGGAGCAGAACAGAAACTGCAGACAAGGTTCTAAAGCTCCTCCTCAATGTGGACGGGTGAGCATTGTTGCAGTGACAATACTGTCCTTACCAAGCAGTGAAGCTCCCAATATAAACATGGGGGGTGACGGCTGGACTAAGGCATTTTGCAGCTGGGGATGATGGGAGTTGTAGTCCAACAGCAGCTGGAGAGCTTCATGTTGGCCACCCCGACTTAGGTAATTAGCACCCTTTCTCATGTTTGCTCTCTTATCTATTATATTAATTCTCTTAGCTGGCGCATATCCTCCTGGATTTGGCGGCGGAACGCTCACGAGAGTTCCTAGCGAGAGTTGGGGCAAAGAAAAAATGGCGGCCACCGGGAGGTGGCAATGGGACAACCTGGCCTGGCCAGGCCAGGCCGTCTGGGGTAGAGGGGGGAGGCGGCGGCAACAGCAGCAGCAAAACCCAACCTGTCCACGGGAGGCAGAGGCGGGATGTCCGTCCCGGCCGTCCAAGGTAAGGGGAAGGCGACGGCGGCAAAGCCCAGTCTGCCGGTGGGAGGCAGTTGCAGAATGGCTGGGACAGCCATCCCAGGTAAGGGGGAGGCGGCAGCGGAAGTGGCAAAGCCCAGCCTGCCCGTAGGAGAGGCGGTGGCGGGACAGCCGTCCTGGCAGTACCAGACAAAGGGGAGGCAGCAGCAGTGGCAGCGAAGCCCGGCCCGGCCGCCGGGGGCAGGAAGCAGCATGCCAGGCCAGTAAGACAAGAAAGCGGCGGGGAAGCAGCGGAAAGACTACAAAGGGGGTGAGTGGGAAAGAGAGAGGACCTGGACCTGAAGGCCATTGCAGCTTGCACTCTCTGGATGCCCCTGAGGGCCACCAACTCTCTTCCCCATGCCAATCCTTTGCCCTCAAAGGGCCCATCAAACAGTGTCTTCTGTGCTCCCCATTCTCCCCCCCCCCGTTCAATCGGGGTTCTAGGTGCGAGGAATTGGGAAAAACATTTTTTCTACTACCGTTGTTGCCTTCATTGCTATCCAGATGTCTCTGGTACATGGTAAGCGTGCCCCAAGGCCGTGTTCATTCCCTTTCTTCCCAAGAGTTGGGGGCATAATCTCCCATACTGCCTCACTGCTGTTGGGAATTCTCCCTCCTCCCAACGGAGTACAGGTGCTGTTGACCTCCTCAGAGTCCCCTTATCTGAGCAAGTTTTGCGGGCAAGCGTCGCTCACCCATCTCTCCCCCCCCCCCGCTTATGCTGCCAGAGCTTCTCAGACTAGGCCTCAAGGACACCATTCCTGTTCATCTTGGGGCGTCTATAGGCGGCTAAGCGCCCCTAAAGTTACTTGTGGACACCGTTCCTGTACCCTTACGGGTGCCAGGCTTACTCTCTGGGAGCACCGCTGCTGCCCCCCCCCTCCAATTCCTTGCCTTGAAGAGCTATGCCAGTCTCTTCAGACCTCTCTGGTGGGCACAAGACACCTGCTTCTGCTGCCCCATGGGTGCAGTCTTCACCTGAAAACCAAGGGGTGAGCGCCCCCTCCCCAGCTGTGTTTGTCACAGCCTACCTGAGGGCAGGAGGGAGGGGGAGGGGGGCAAGAGAGTCTGGGCAGGAGGGAGGGGGAGGGGGAAGGAGGGAGGGGGAAGGAGCAAGAGGGAGGGGCCAAGAGAGTGGGACAGGAGGGAGGGGGGAACAGCCAGCCCAAATAGCGCACAGATGCTCTGTGTGGGTAGGCTAGTTATTATTTATTTTATTTTATTTTATTTTATTTTATTATTAAACTTCTGTACCGCCCAAACTTATACAGCTCATGCACTGGTTCAGCACTGCAGGGATGGGAGCGGTGAGCGGGATCTTTTTAAAAGAGGAGGGTAGGTCCTTACCTCTTCTTCACCTGCTTCCGGCTGCAGCAGCACTTGTCCCAAGAACCGTTGGCACACACATGGCATCCACTCATGCACAGTTTAGACCTCCACCAGTTTGGCACCAAACCAGTGCACAGACCTCAGTTTCTGTGCACATCCCTACTCTTTTAACCCTCTATGATTACCTCACAAGACCTAACTGTTGTACTGTTACTAGAGACGTGAAATTCGGGGGGGGCAGGGCAGGGGGGACAGGGGGAAATGGGGTGAAACGGGGTTTTGGTTTTGTTTCGGGTTTTTTTCTTCTTCATTTTTTCCAGGAAATAATTATTTCCCTTCCAGTTTCCTCCCAGATCTTCACATCTCTAGCTGCTATACATTTAAGCCACCACCCTCATTTTTCTCTTGAGCACAGAGGCAATCAAGCACAGAGGCAAGGATGTTTCCCACCCCAACCCTCATTCCTAGTGTCATGCAGAATCTAAAAAAGACCTACGGAGGAATAGCAGCAGAGGCGTAACTAGGGAAAACGGCGCCCGGGGCAAGCACTGAAATGGCGCCCCCCCCACCGCCCCCCCCAACATACTACATTATATTTAGGTTTTTCCTCACAAGCGCCCGCCGCTGTCGCAGCCAAGCCAGGCCACTGACTGGCCGCCAGGCGCCAGCAAAGCAATGGGGGGGGGGCGCAAGCAGCGCGGAAGGGACCGCTCATGGGGAAGGGGGCACCGACGCGCTCCCTTGACTGCTGCAGCGCTGCTGCACTGAGCAGGAAACATTTGTATTAACAAATAATTAATTTTTTAAAAAAAACTGGTCATGGCGGCACCCCCCACGTGACCAGAAGAGATGGCGCCCGGGGCACATGCCCCCCCTGCCCCCCCTATAGTTACACCTCTGAATAGCAGTCGTCGCTACCAGTGTCAGTGTGCTGGTGCCAGATTGCCACCATTGTCCTGCATGGCTCCTGTACCTTCCAGAGTGTTTAAGACAAAAGGTCCAGCTCCCCCCAGCAAGGAAATGAAGCGATGGAGAATCTCACCTCTTGCTCTTCGGTCTGTAATGCAACTTGTGAAAGACAATTGAGGGAACAGGAGGAGAGAATTATCTAAGTTTCATCACGTATATTTGTTCGTTTCAGTTCAATTAGCAGCCAAATATGCCAACCAACAGAACGGTTTCTTTTTAAATCAAAACAAAATTGACTTCGCCAAATCGCAAACAAAGAAGAAGAAGAAGAAGAAATAATAATGAGATGTTACTTTTGGGACAAAGAGGCCTACAGTCTGGGTACCACTCTGCCATAGACAGCTGCTTAATGAGGGCAGCAGAAGGGGCATTGCCCACTATGCATTTTGCTGCTGCATCCCCTCTTCCCCATGTATTGCTCTCCTCCTCTTTCCCCACATCTGTCTCTCATTCAGCACTGACTCACTGTTCATTGTTCTGCTGGTAGGACTGGGAGGTTGCCAGCCTGCACTAGCCCCAGCTGCCCTCATTATCATAATTAGTCCCTGCATAATTTGGATATTTGGTACTCCAGAGAGCCAATAAGGATTTGCCCTTGGGTTCCTGAAGCGGGCAGAGCCTTTATGGCTAATCCAATGAGAGAGAGGCATACAGAGGAAACTGAACCAATCACAGGGAGGCAATGGAGGCAGGCTGCTTGAAACCCAGCAAGCACCATTTTGAATTGCTTTAAGAGGAGGAGGAGAGATGCCTGTTGGCTCAATTCAGGGCATTGCATGTGTGGAGAAACTGTATGTGGCAGGATCCTCAGAAGGGTTTCCTCAGTTTATTTATTTGATTATAATTTGTTTATTTATTTATTTAATTTCTATGCCTCCTGACTCCAAAGCTGCTAGGCGGTTCACAAAAACAAACACAACAAAAACAAAATAAGACAAACTCTTAAAACAATGTTAAAAATACAGTGAGGTGATTCTCAGGAGCAGCAGAAACCGGGTCAAGGGAGCCCAGCCCAGTTTCTGCTGCTCATGTGCAGCAACGGGAGCTGCATAGCTCCCAGTGGTGGCTTTGTAGCAGGCCCACCTAAATACCCTCCCCCTTAAACGAGGTAAATGGTGCGAGCGCTCCATTAACCCTGTTTCTTGGTCATGTGTCTGCCACAGCTGCTTGCAGCCATGGCGGGCACACTCAGGGAGGGGGGAAGAGGGGACCCCAGGAATGAACCGCACACTTGCGCAGTGCATTACTGGGACTTGTGGGTGGGGCACCATGGGGGGGGTGCTTCCTTTTGCCCAACCCCCAAAGCTGCCAGGTGATCTGCAGCCAGGCACGGGAGTGCAGGAGCGAAGCCGTCGCTCTTCTGGGCAGGCAATCTGCCCACCCGAGGAGGGTTCTGCAATCGTCTGTGGTGAGAGTGGGTCAAGCCCGTTCTCCCCACAGAACCCCTTTCGGTTCTACACACTGATCGTGTGTAGAGCCTTAAGGATTAATAAATGCCTGCTAAATGTATTCTACCAGAGACAACCACAGGGTTCTGTGGTCGCCAGGAGTTGACACCGACTCGACAGCACACTTTACCTTTACCTTTAAAAACAATATGTCTTAAGGGCTCTTTTAAAGACAGATTAAAGATGTTAAGCCACAAAGTCTATAGGGAGCACATTCCAGAGGCCAGGAGCAACTACCGAGAAGGTCCATTCTGAGTCACCGCCAGATGAGTTGGTGGCATCCAGAGACTGACCTCTCTCAATGACCCTAATGTGCGGTGGGGATCATGCAGAAGAAGGCTCTCTCCCAGGTAACCTGATCCTAAGCCATTTAGGGCATCAAAAATAATTACCAGTGGATAGTCAGTCAGTCCTTTACGCACCATGAGTGCAAACGATATAATAACAATAGTACAATTACAAATGGATCAAAGTTGTTGATAAATGGTGGCTAGAAGGCTATCTGTCCACGTTTTGTCTTGTCCCCTCACTTTTTATTTGAAGAAAAGGCGACTGCTGCACACCGTAACAACACAGCCAGAGACATTCCTGGATATTGCTAATTATTTCCATCATTTACCACCTGGCTTCTAGCCTGGATATTGAACCAAAGCCACTTCACTAGACCTGAAACAGGGTCAAAGGAGTGCCCAGTCAGAGTAGGAGAGTTGAGCACACTCCCAATCAGCGGCCGTGTAAACTCCAAGATGATGAGGAGGATGAAGATAAAAAACTTTCTTGGCCACCCCATAACAAATTGTTCTCTGAGCAGCAAGCAACACAGCATTAAAACATCGAGTAAAACCACATCAAACACATGAAATCACAACATATTTTTAAAAATACAAAATACAGGACAAAACAATTTTAAAACTTTTTAAAAATCTGTTTTAAAAATCAAATTTAAAAGGCCTGAGTGAACAGAAAGGACTTGCCTAAAAGAACAAAGTGATGATGCCAGGCAAACCTCACTGGGGAGGCTGTTCCATAAATGGGGTGCCACCACCAAAAAGGCCCTCTTCCTATTAGCCACCCACCTCACCTTGTTTGGTAGGGGCACTCGGAGCAGGGCCTCCAAAGAAGGCCTTAAGGTCCGAGTCAGAACATACTGTATGAGGCGAGGTGCTCTCTTCAGGTAACCCGATCTCAAGCCATTTGGGGGTTTAAAAATTAAAACCAGCACTTTGAACTGGGCCCAGAAGTGGACTGGGAGCCAGTGCAGCTGAGGAAGCACTGGCATGATATGAGCAAAACCATATTATCCCAGTTAATAATCTTGTAACCCTATTTTGTACCAACTGCAGTTTCCAGACTACTTTCAAAAGCAGCCCCACATACAATGCATTGCAGTAATCTAAGAAAGAGGTCACCAGAGCATGACTAACTGTGGCCAAGCTGTCTCTATCCAGGCAAGGTCACAATTGGTGTATCAGCGGAAGCTGATAAAAGGTGCTCCAAGCCGCAGATGCCACTTGAGCCTCTAGTGACAGTGCTGGATCAATGAGCACCTCTGGATTGCGAACCTGGTCCTTCGTGCAACCCCATCTAGAATAGTCTGAACATCATTCATCCAGCCAGAGGAACCACCGATCAACAGCACTTCTGTCTTGTCTGGATGAGAATCAACTTGTTCATCCTCATCCAGTCCATGACTTCATCCCAGCACTGATTCAGGTCACCACCTCACCAGCATCTGATGAAAGATTCTGCATATTGATGACACCTCAGGCCAAATCTCTGGATGGCCTCTCCTAGTAGTTTCACGTAGCTGTTAAACAGCATAGGGGAAAGAATGGAACCCTATGGAACCCCAAAGCATAACTGCCAAGGGGTTGAGTAGTATTCCCCCAGTACCACATTTTGGAAACAGGCCTCAAGGTAGAAGCAGAACCCTCTCCAAACAATGCCTCCCCATACCCAGCTCAACTAGCCTATCCAAAAGGATACCATGGTCAATGTTACTGAAAGTCGCTGAGAGAGTTCAAGATCAAGGTAGGAGGAGGGGACAGTGGCAGTGTGGGTGCTGGGTACGATGGCTTTTAAAATTGATCTTATGGCTTAAATCTTTAAAGAGTACTCGTGGGTATTTCTATGCAACTTGTAAGCTTGCCTTCTGCACAATGATGCGCCTTCATCTTTTTAAGTGGTCCCCTGAGAGATTTGGCATTGACAGAAATATCTTGCATGGTGCTGTATATCTAATGCAGTACTGTGTATCAAATGATTTTCTGAAACCCAGATAAACTAGATCTGCTGCCCTCTTTTTAGTACAGAGAACCAGAAAATATAAGCCCTAAGAAATCATCAGAGGAGAAAATAATAGATATTCAGCATGGCACAGGAAACAGTCCTGATTAGAGCACAGACATCTTCTCTGCCAACTGATCTCTGCCACTTTAAAAGAGAGGAATTGTCCTTATTGCTCTAAAATGGATTGATCCACATTTTGGAAAAAAACAATCATTTGGAAGTAGTCTGATAAAATTGCAGTCACTTTTCTCAATTCAGCAAAGAGGCAGGAGATGAGCAATACTTGTACTTAGAAATGGAGCTGAAAAGACTATTTTCCACACCAATTGGTAGTTCTCTGTAGACAAAACACACATTTTTTTTCTTTAAACAAGTGCTGTTCCTCAGTGGAGTAGAGGGTGCAGCTGTCAGCTGACAAGAGACTCCTGAACAGATACTTAACAATGTACCAAATAACTGCACAGGGAGATAGAAGTGCTTGAGAACCTTCCAAAGTGGCCCAAATACTGTAGTCATAACAACAGTAGATATTATAAGCCACAGTCTATTAAGTAATTTTTCATTGATTAATCATCTGCCTTTTAACTGATACACAATAGATTTGCATATTATTTAAACTCACTATTGACGATATTGAAAGAAAGATCACTTACAATTTAATGAACAAAGACTACCACTCACTTAATAGAAAGAAAGGTGATATTTAATATTTTATTTTTCATATCCTATTACTGTAACACACCAGCACCAAAACAGGTTTAAAAATAAGAAAGTGTGTTCTTAACTTTCAGCCATACTGATTAAAATGTGCCTCCACCAACTGAAATTTAGAGCACAAGACACTTGAAATTCTGTGCCCAAAGAACCATGCCAGTAGATTGTGCTCTCAGCTGACTACTCATTAAAGTAAAGGTAAAGTGTGCCATCAAGTCGGTGTCGACTCCTGGTGCCCACAGAGCCCTGTGGTTGTCTTTGGTAGAATACAGGAGGGGTTTGCCATTGCCTCCTCTCGCACAGTCTGAGATGATACCTTTCAACATCTTCCTATATCACTGCTGCCCAGTATAGTATCAGCAGGGATTTGAACTGGCAACCTTCTGCTTGTTAGTCAAGCATTTCCCCACTGTGCCACTTAAGGTGGTCAACTACTCATTACAGCTAATCTAATTAAAGCTTGCAGGTTTACTCAATGTCAATCTGGGCAGGTTCATACACAACAGCAGCATCTGAGATTGCCCCCACCACCACCACCACCACATCTTTGCATGAGATTCTACTTTCATTGTAGGCTCCGATGTGCCAAGATTAGTCATGTTGTCTGAATCCACCAGTCTTGGCATATCCTGCCCTAGTTCCCTCTAGGAATCCAACACTAGTCACTTGAAATCTCATTTACAAGTGTCAGGTTCCTTGAGGGAAATAGGGCAAGATATGCAGAGACTGGTGGGTTTAGATGACACCATTAATTTCAGCATATCAGAACCTGCAACAGAAGTAGTGACTCGCACATTCATTCAACCAATCTGGCCGCTCCTACCATAAATAAACATCATCACAAGGAACTGTGAAAAATAGCTGTCCCCATTGAGAAGGAATGCAGATGTGTTGTTCAGTTTATTTTGGTAATGGGAATCACAAGAGTTGACCTATATTGCCCACCTGGTGATTTGCCTCTCAATCAGTTTTAGAGGCAGATTCTTGCTTCAGGGGGCAATTTTCAGTGGGATAATGAAATGTGGGGAAAATCGTGAAGCTCTTCCTCCCCACACACCTCAGTCCTGACTGGGTTTCCCACTCCCACAGCTATTTTTGACAAACAATAACAACAACAGCGAGACACTTCCAGTTGGAAGCACACTTCTAAAGCATGTGTTTCTGAGCTCAGGTAATTTGGCCCTCAGATACCAGCCTCTTATTGTCAACATTACAGGAATTAAAGCAATTACAGCTACTTTCCTGCAAAACAAGGACAATGTGGTTTAGATACAATTTCTACACTTTAGTTTCACATCCCCTCTTCTATGATCTCTTCTGGTATTTAAAAACCCTTCACATATTTAAACTGAAACCAATTTAGCATCCCCCCAAAGAACAATTTTTGTTTTCTAAGATATTGATTGATTGATTGATTGATTGATATACCACTTTTCATTAAAATACTCTCAAAGTGGTTGATATTTGATAATCCTAATCCTTTTGTGAGAGATCTTTTGCCCTTCAAAAATTACTTACTTACTTACTTACTTATTTATTTAAAATATTTATACCCTGCCCCTCCAGTGCACTACTGCTTGGAGTGGCTCACAGCAATAAGAGAGATACAAGATACAATAAAAGTAATAAAATTAACTAAATTAAGCAATAAAGTTGTCAGATTAAAAACCACAATCATTATTAGGTTCAAATCAAAGGTTATTTTAAAAGCTAAAAACTGAAAATTATGAAAAGCTAAAGAATCTACCAGATATAACAAAATAATAGTAATAATAATGGAGCATTAAAAAGCCTCCTTTAAAAGGTGTGTTTTAAGATGTTTTTTAAAAACACTGAGGGAGGGAGCATGGCGAAGCTCTTCAGAGAGGACGTTCCAAATCTGAGGGGCCACAACCCAAAAGGCCCTGTTTCTGTTAGTGGCGGTGCCATGAGCAGGGCCTAAGATAATGAGTGGAGGGCCCTCGCAGATTCATATGGGCGAAAGCGGTCCGACAGGTGCCCCAGCACAAGCCGTGTAGAGCTTTAAAGGTCAATACCAGCACCTTGAATCTAGCCCGGAAGCGGACCAGTAGCCAATGAAGCGGACGCAGGATGAGTGCAATACTCATGAAGCGACTTTCACTCATGAGCATCCTTGTGGCAGCATTCTGAACCAGCTGAAGCTTCCAAACAGTCTTCAAGCTCAGCCCCCCATAGAGCACATTGCAGTAATCCAATCTGGATGTTACGAATGCATGAGTGACTGAGGTCCGACTTCTCCAAGTAGGGTCGCAGCTGGCGTACCAGCCGTAGTTGGTAAAAGGCGCTTCTGCACACTGTCGCCACCTGCGCCTCTAAGATCAGTGTTGGGTCCAGAAGCACCCCCAAGCTGCGGACTTACACTTCCCAACTAAGTTCCTTGGTTGAGAGACATGTTCATGAAAGTGGTCTGAAACTTGTTTAAATGTATAGTGTAGACATGCCCTGGGGCATTAGTGGTCACCACTAGCAGGTGGTGATTTGCAGGCACACGGAGGATGAAAGATACTAAAAGATTGTACCAAAGGCTTATCAGGGTTATTTCTAATTCCCCGCCCCCTTCTTGATATTTTTAATATTAATCTTTGTACTACTGAAAGCACACAGTACACAATTCTTTCCAATAAAGTACAGAAGGACGTTTGGGTAGAAACGTGACTGAGTCTGAACTTTGTTTCTGGACCTGCAAAACTAAAGTACTTTTCTGTTTAAAGCCAAGCTGTCAATGGAAAGGCGCTGAAGGATTTCAAGTGCTTTTATTATATACTTTCAAACACACCTTGCAATTTTCCCATAGAATTAGGTCATTTTACATAGAAGCCTTGGCAGTGAACAAAATTGGTGGCAAATTTCTTTAAAATAAAAAATAAAAAACCACCACCCCTCACTACCCTCTTGAGAACTGTCAAAAGGCACAATTGATGTGAATTATATAGAAGAGAAGTGAAATATCCTTTGAGGGGGGGGCGCAATCCCATGTTAGGTAAATCCAAGTTAGGTAAGCACCTTACTGAAGTAATTTGGCTTGTGTGCTTTTCAGTGTTCACATCTCATTTATTTCAATTATTCTTAAGGACGTCTAACTTTATCTGATTCTGACCATTAACTAGACAAGTTAGTGGGCCGGCAATTCTCTAGTTGAGCTTTCATTTACTTCAGCAGAAACTGTTGTACCCGAGCAAAGTTACCAGTAGTGGCAGCCCAAGAACTCCTTCCATTTGAGGCAGAATGCTACATAACTCCCTCCCTTTTTTCAAGCAATGGTGGTGATCACCACCACTTCTTGATTCCATGTGCATGCACATACCTCTTTCAACCACTGCTTTCTCCTCTTTTGTGGTGACAATAGCTGTCACCACGTGTGCCCTCCAATGCCTCCTGCCCCACCACTGGGCTAATAATGAGAAGGGGAAGGGAGCAGAAGTGGAAATGAGGAAAAGGTATTACTGGAGATGCTCTATAGAATGTCTTTAGTACAGTATTCTAATCTTCTTTCCTAATTTCTCTTTTGCTTCCTCTCAATTCCCATTATCAGCCCAGCCGTGAAGGAAGAGGCAGCAGTGGTGAAGAGGAGAAAATGCTCATTTCACATTGAAGAACTGCTCAGATGGTAGGGGGTAGCAAAGGGAGGCATGTGAGGTGGTGGTGGGGTATCTTGCCACCCTGTTGGTGCCCCAGTAATTTGTTGCTTGAGGCAATTGCTTCATCTGACCTCATTGAGGGACCCCTCAATGACCAGAAGGTGTTCTTTTGACATACTAGGATCATGATTCAGTTGACCTATTTATTCCAGAATAGCCTGTTACCACACAAAAGGAAAAGGGGACTCATGGCACCTTAAAGACCAACTGTTACCTATTACATCTGAAATTTAGGGGAATCTGTGGTGCAAACATTGCAACTGTGATGCTGTTTCATCACTGATTTCACACTGTTATGATAAGCATCTGTGGTCAGGCCCCAGAACGGCAACTCTATATCAAAGGGGCTGGTAGAGTCGATCTTGCAAAATGGCACAGATATCTAGAGATTATTTATTTAGCACATGTTTATACTGCCCAATCTAAAAACCAACACAATTTAAAACACTGAAAATACAGATAAACACCTCTAAACATTGAAAGCCTGACTAAACAGGTATGTTTTCAGATTCTGTTTCAGATGTGTTTATTCTAACTAGACAGGCCAGATTTAGGTTGGGGGATCCTGAGCTGCCCCCATGATGACAGTGGTTAAAAAAGAACTAAGTAAATCTCCAGGGTCCCCTTTTAGCCCTTCTTTGGCAGATACCTAGCCTAAATTTTAGAGGAGAGCTGGTCTAGGAGAGGAGAACTGGTCTTGTAGTAGCAAGCATGACTTGTCCCCTTAGCTAAGCAGGGTCTACAGTGGTTGCATATGAATGGGAGACTTGATGTGTGAGCACTGTAAGATATTCCCCTCAGGGGGTGGAGCCACTATGGAAAGAATATCTAGGTTCCAAATTCCTTCCCTGGCATCTCCAAATAGGGCTGAGAGAGATGCCTGCCTGCAGCCTTGGAGAAGCCGCTGCCAGTCTGTGTAGACAATACTGAGCTAGATGGACCAATGGTCTGACTCAGTATATGTCAGCTTCCTATGTTCGTAAATTGGTGCTTACCCACCTGAGTTTTGGAGAACGAACAGCGTCCTATTCCTTGGAGATGGCAGGCTATCCCTGTTTGTACAGCCCAATCTCATGCCCTCTCCCAGGCTGCCTTCTGCCTCACTGACCCCTGCCCCACCCCAAGCCTTCCCTCTAATACTCCCCTCCAACAACAACAACAAATATTTATATACCGCTTTTTAACAAAAGTGTCCAAAGCGGTTTACATAGAGAAATAATTAAATAAATAAGATGGATCCCTGTCCCCACAAAGGGCTCACAATCTAAAAAGAAACACAAGATCGACACCAGCAACAGCCACTGGAGGGATGCTGTGCTGGGGGTGGATATGGCCAGTTGCTCTCCCCCTGCTCAGTAAAGAGAATCACCACATTTAAAAAGATGCCTATTTGCCTAGTTAGCAAAACTTCCTTCTGCTGATTCACCACCTCCCTCCCAGGGGCCTCCAGATGAGGCTTCCTCTTTAGTTTCCCCTCTGGCTGAAGATACCCTGGCTAAGCTGGATGTTGGGCCATTTCAGTAACCCTCTCCCTGCTGGGATCAGTTGGCTCCATGAGAATCTGAGCCGAATTGTGGTGCCTATTACTGCTTACAATCCAGCATAACACTTTTATTAGGACCAACCCAAAAAATACATTGTTTGCATCAAACAATGGGCTTTCCTTAGACTTCTACAGAACGAATTATAGTTAAAGATAAATCTAAATTGCAGACTATTGAGGCACACCCAGTAGGCCCCTCCTCCCCCTTCCTTTTTTTTTTTTTTTTACTATCTGTCCTAACAAAGAGTTCTGTAGGAGCTGAATATTTGTTGTTTGATGCTTTGTGGATTTTTGGATGGTCTTACTAAAATGGATTACGGTCCAAGACCAGCACAAGATAGAACAGTAGAGCATGATTCAAAATAATAAAAAACAAATTATGGAACCATAAAACTGTATTACTTTAAAATTACTACCCTAATAGTATAAAGCTATATTGTAATACTCTAAGGCTGCTATCCTTAGAAAAAAGGATAGCTATGAAATTATTGAACAACTGTATTTTTAAAAATGAACATATAGAATGTGGAATATATAAAATGCAAAAAGCAGTAGCTGAAACGGGGTATATAAAATAAGGTATCTAGATAGGAACACTAAAAAAAATTAGCCAGGGGTTTAAAACTATGCAGAGCTGATGCAAGGGAATAGCCTGGCAGCCACGACCTAGTAGATCCTACACCCTGCCATGCAGAACTTGGCAGCATTATACGTGAAGGCCAGGTCTTCATCTGAAAGCAGCAACCGGATATAGACATGGTTTAGGTGGCCAGGGTACTTGTGAAGTAGGGGAAATATAAGCTTGGCCCGCATGTCAAAAGGGGGGCAAAAGAGGAGTACATGTTCTGTCGTCTCTACCTCCCCAAAGTCTCTCTGCCATTGGGATCTTTCTGTATTTGCCGTCCAATACAGCGGAGGGAAGGGCATGACAACAGACGAGGGTATAAGCCCTTCTGTGGCTTGCAATTTCTAGCTGTGACAGGCACGTGGTGGGGGAAGCAGAGTACCTGAGCCTTTCTGAGGACAGGAAAGCTGGAACCCTGTCTAGGTCAGCCTGCCACTCAGTGTCCATTAACTTTTGTTGGATTACTGCTTTCACCTGGTCACAGTCCATAGCAATTAGGAGGGGAGAGTAAAGCTCAAGAGCGACAATTTAGTCCACATGGCCTTTTTCCTGGAAGATTGAAATTGTCCTGTAGGGTCAGAGGGGCCAAGCCCCGAAGGTTGACGGATAATTTAAGCCAGAGATTAAGAATGGACAACCACACTCTGGCCTCAACCTTTATCATGCCCGGTTCCAAGCACAGTACAGCGTTTGAGGCATAGCAAGGCACTGGAGGCTGCTCTTAGAAATTTGGACTGCACCCGCTCCAAAGGGGCAAGATGGGAGGGGTAAAATGGACCCTAGATTTTTCTTCTGGGAAGCAACACAACCACCTATGATTTTGTGATTTGGGGAATGCTGCAAGTGGCCAGGCAGGAGGGGGATTTTTGAACTGAGGGAAATATTGTTACTGATCTTTAAAACTATCTGTATCTATAGATATATTTAAAGGAGTTGGGCAAGCATCTTCCTTATGAGGCAAGGCTACAGCATCTGGGGATTGTTAGTTTGGAAAAGAGGCAACTACAGGGAGATATGATAGAGGTGTATAAAATTATGCAAGAAGTAGAGAGAGTGGGCAGAGAGAATTCCCCCCCACACACACACACAACACTAGAACCAGGGGTCATCCCATGAAACTGACAGTTGGGAAATTTAGGACCACAGGATGTGGTGATGGCCACTAGCTTGGATGGCTTTCAAAGGGGCTTCGACAAATTCATGGAGGACACGTCTATCAATGGCTACTAGTATGGTGGCTATAGGCCACCTCCATGTTCTGAGGAAAGATGCCTCAATACCTGTTGCAGGGGAGCAACAGCAAGAGAGAGGACATGCCTTCACACCTGTGGGCTTCTCAGAAGCATCTGGTGGGCCACTGTGTGAAACAGGACGTTGGAATAGATACGCATTGACCTGATCCAGCAGGGCTATTCTTAAGTCACTACCTTTCGACCTAAGCTACTTCATAGGATTGTGATGATACAATAAGATAACCTCATCTATGCCACACTGAGATTCTTGGAGGAACAACAGAATACAAATGAGATTGCTTCCCACCCTGCAAGTCCATGATGATCATGGTAAAGGCCTGTGTACAAGTTATTAGTATGAACAGTGTAGGCATTAAAGAGTATTAAAAGCTTAAAGTACATTTAAATCAAATCAACACACTCTTTTAATTTTATTGTTAGATTGATGTATATCCCCTTTCATAAAATTATCCCAAGGCGCTTTACAAAAGTTAATACAATAACATTCCATAAAACCACATTAAAATATTAAAATCAATTAAAACCACAAACATACAAAAAACACTAGCCATAAAAACACAACAGAGCAGCCAGAAAGAAGAGACTGGCAACCCCTAAAGGGTAAAAGCTTGAACAAATAAAAGTGTTTTCAATTGTGGTTTTAAAAGCAGCCACATTATCTTTTGTGTTATTTGAATAGTTACAAAGTGAATTTTGAGTTCTGAGTGTACCAGGCTAAACAAAGTGTTTATACAGATAAATTAAGTCCAGGGTAGAATTCAGTTTTATGCAAACATTTACATTTTATTTATGCAATAAAGGCACAAATTTACACTGCAAGTGGGTGTCTAAAGGGCAGATTCTGTTCTTTCAAAACCGAGAATCCAGGTAGATCCACCCGTGCCAGTTCTTCCCCTCCTACTATGCAATTCCATTTTATTTTATTTTATTTTATTTTATTTTATTTTATTTGTTTAATGTATTTTTATACCACCCAAAACTTATGTCTCTGGACAGTTTACAACAAAAATGGAAGGAATAATCCATTTTGATGGCAGGAATAATCCTAGCTTTTGAGAGTTAATTTTTTCATAGAATACCCACCATATGCTCACTTCAGGTGCTTTATTCTTGTTAGAAGTTCAATGTTCATTTGCTGTTTGCATAGTATTACATATGCAGGCAAATGCATAAGGAGATAGCATATCAATGATGGAAAATAAAATGAGGTGAACTGAGTGCAGAGCCCAATGCATTATAGCAGAGGTGGCAAATCTGAGTGAGGCTCTGCAGTTGTTGCTGGACTTGATTGATTAAGTGCTATCAAGTCAGTGTCAACTCTTAGCGACCACATAGATAGATTGTCTCCAGGATATCTGTCCAACTTGGCCTTTAAGGTGTCTCAGTGGTGCATTCATGGCTGTCGTAACTGAGTCCATCCACCTTGCTGCTGGTCATCCTCTTCTTCTCTTTCCTTCAACTTTCCCCAGCATTATGGACTTCTTAAGGGAGCTGGGTCTTCACATAATGTGTCTAAAGTATGATAGTTTGAGCCTGGTCATTTGTGCCTTGAGTGAAAAGTCTGGATTGATTTGTTCTATGATCCATTTGTTTGTTCCCCTGGCTGTCCATGGTATCATCAAAAGTCTTCTCCAGCACCAAAGTTCAAAAGCATCAATGGTTTTCCTATCTTGCTTCTTCAAAGTCCAGCTTTCACAACTCCCATAATCCCCAGCTGCAATTTATTGGAGAAAGCCTTAGGTTGGCCAGCCACACGCTATAGTAAGATGGGAAAGAGGGAGGGAGTCGAAATAATGCGAACCACTATACTAAGGCATGACAGGCAATAGGCAACACACAGAAAATCCTTGTCACTATTTGCAACCCAACACCAGGATAATGGAACTGCAGGCAATGAACCTTTTTTGCAGTACAATGGACAATAGTATGGTTGTCTCACATATCAACCAGTAGATAGTTCTACAAAGATAAGTTGTTTTTTTTAAAGACAAGTCCTTCTAGTAAGAACTAATCAGCCTACTTAACTTTCATTGTCTACAACTAGACTAAATTTGGTTCAAATCAAGGTCCACAAGTTAGATCTCTTGCACCTCAAATGTTCATGTGTCCACCATCTTGGATCGGGGGGGATGACATCATTACAAACTACACCATTGAGGTGTCTTTGTGTGTCACTCACTACAACTGTACCAAATTTGGTTCAAATAGGTTAAACAGTCAAGTTAGTACACTTGTGCCCCAAAAGTTCACAAGTCCACCATCTTGGATTGGGGTGGATGATGTCATCACAAACTACACCATTGGGGCATCTCTATGTGTCCCTTGTGGTTTCCCTGTGTGTCACTTACTGCAACTGTACCCAATTTGGTTCAAATGGGTTAGACAGTCCACAAATTAGCTGCTTTGCACCTCAGATGTTCATGCAACCACCATCTTGGACTGGGGTGGATGACATCATCATAAACTATGCCATTGAGATGTCCCTATGTGTTCCTACAGCTCTAGCAAATTTGGTTCAAATCGGTTAAGTGTTTTACAAGTTAAACCACTTCTGCCTCAAAAGTTTACCTGTCTACCATCTTGAGTTGGGGTGGATGACATCGTCACAAACTATGCCATTGAGGTGTCCCCATGTGTCCCTACAACTTTACCCAATTTGGTTCATATTAGTCCAGGCGTTGTGAAGTTGATGGGGGACACACACATGAATGCTGGGTGATCTCATAAGCCTACTGTAAAGTAGGCTAAAAAAAGGCAACCAGCATAATAAAGGGGTAACTGGAAGACATGCTGTGGGGTAAGGAGTTTTATCTGGCTTCTATGCTCCACTCTCCTTTCTGGGTGGGGGAAAGGGTCTAGCCAAGGCTTTTCTGTGCTTTTCCTCCTCTTTGCAGCCTGTTTGTTATCAGGGGCTGAGCTCACGCTAATTGTGTTTTGATATCCTGCACCTGGGCCAGGCTGCTTGATTGGTTGGGGTGAGAGCCACACCCATTGGGCTTCTGATCTCCTGACACTTATTAGGGTGGGCAGCAGCTGGTGGCCACCAAAGGAAGCTGGCCCTTGGTAGTAGCCTTTGGGGCTGACTTTTAGCTTTTGGATTGCTGGCAGGAAGACCCCTACTCACTTCATTGTTGTCTAGTACTTAGTTAGGCATGGTACAGGTATGTGTTTGGGGCTGAACAGAGATGGGGAGGTGGGGGATGACCCTGGGGCAGCTATACCAGTGGTGATGGGGAATCGAGGATGATATGGTGTTGGTAGGCCAGCAGGCTGTTATAGGAGAAGGGAATTCAGAAATTTAATTCCTGTTTCCCCTTCCAGCAGGCCTACCATCTCTTTGACTTTGGAGAGCAATGCCACCCACCCCCAGAACCACACCTTATTACTCTATAATGCCAGGTTGGTTCAAAATAAATCTGAAGTAGTCCATAATTTGATTATGGATGAAGGAGCTGACCTGGTATGTATCACAGAGACCTGGTTGGGAGAGGCTAGTGGTCCAGTTTGGTCCCAGCTTCTCCCAGCGGGTTACTCCATGGTGGAGCAGGTGAAAGGATATGGGTGGGGAGGTAGGGTGTCTATGGTCTATAAGAATACCATCTCCCTTACCAGGATCCCTGTCAGGGATTTGGCCTATATTGAATGTGTGTACCTAAATCTAGGGACCAGGGATAGACTGGGACTTCTGCTGGTGTACCAATCACCCTGCTGCCCAGTAGATTCCCAAGTTGAGCTGATGGACCTGGTTGCTGAATTGGCATTGGAGTGGCCCAGGTTGTTGGTGTGTGTGTGGGAGTACTTCAATGCTCAATTTGGGACTGGGTTGTTAGGAGTTCATAGCAGCCATGACAACTGTGGGCCTATCCCGACTGTTCTCTGGACCAACACATGATGCTGGTGTCATGCTTGATTTGGTCTTTTGCTCTGATCAGGGTGGTGTTCTGTGGGTGGGGACTCCTGTCATCTCCCCATTGTCATGGACAGATCACCATTTGGTTAAGGTAGAACTTACAGCCACAGCCCACCTCTGCAGGGGTGAAGGACCTATTAGATTTGTCTACCCAGGGAGGTTATTGGATCCAAAAGGATTCCAAGAAGCCTTGGAAGGGTTTAGGGTTGGCTCCGCTAATGATTCTGTTGATGCTCTGGTACAAAAATGGAATAATGAACTTACTAGAGCAGTAGACACAATAGTTCCTAAGCGTCCTCTCCGACTTGCTTTAATGACAGCCCCATGGTATTCAGAAGAACTACAGGAGTTGAAGCAGCGAGGTAAATGACTAGAAGAGGAATACTCAGTGCGAGTCTGATTGGGCACAACACAGAGCACATCTGAAGACTTATGCTCTGGCAGAGTGGGTGGCAAAGCAGCAGTTCTTTTGTGCCCACATCACATCTGCAAATTCATGTCCAGCTGAGTTGTCTAGGGTTATGAGGGGGTTAGTATTTCCCCCCCCCCCACCCCTTGAATTTAAACTTTGAACCATCAGTTACTCACTGTGATGTTTTTAATGACTTTTTTTGCGGATAAATTCCTCATACTCCGGCCAAGTTGGATTCCACAGTTACTGCAGAGTCTACTGTGGAGGTGTCCAGCAACTCCTCTTATGGGATTAGATTGGGTCATTTCCAGTTTGTAACTCCTGAGGAAGTGGAGAAACTGCTTTGGACTGTACATCCTACAACCTGTTCTCTTGACTCTTGCCCAACTTGGCTTATCTCATCCAATAATTATATTATTAGAGAGGGTCTGGTGAGTATTATAAATGCTTCTCTGAGGGAGGGCAGGATGCCTCCAGCAGTGGCCAGAAGTGGCTGCTGCGTATGCACACGTCGCAACATGTGCATGTGCAGCGGCCACTTCCAGTCTGCGATGTACCGGGGTGGCATGGGGGTATGCTGCTGCCCTGGCAGGACCGTTTTTGAGAACAGCACTGGCGGGGGAAATGCAGCGGGGGAGCAGAGCACCCTCCCCAGTCCTTAAAGTCCCCCCGCCCCGAACCAGCAGTCGCTAGTTCTGTGGACATCCCTATCTGGAATGCACTCTCTGTTAAAGTCAGAGTTTCTCCATCTCTGGCTGTTTTTAAAAAGACCCTTAGGACGCACCTGTTTTCTCAGACTCTTAATTGATTTTATATCAATTGCTTTAATCATTTATCCAGTCTTTGTATTGTATTTTAACTTATGTACACGGCCAAGGGATGCACATGTCGGCGGTATAGAAATATAATAAATAACCAACCAACCAACCCCTTGCTCGGTGTACTAATACAGATTTAAGAGCTCTGTTGAATAAAGGGGCAGACAGAGGCGTAACTATAGGGGGGCAGGGGGGGCACGTGCCCCGGGCGCCATCTTTTCTGGTCACGTGGGGGGCGCCGCCATGACAAAAAAAAATTAATTTTGTTTTTAATTTTTTGTTAATACAAATGTTTCCTGCTCAGTGCAGCAGCGCTGCAGCAGTCAAGGGAGCGCGTCGGCGCCCCCTCCCCCATGAGCAGTCCCTTCCGCACCGCCCGCGCCCCCCCATTGCTTTGCTGGCGCCTGGCGGCCAGTCAGTGGCCTGGCTTGGCGGCGGCGGGCGCTTGTGAGGAAAAACCTAAGTATAATGTAGTATGTTGGGGCACGGGGGGGGTGCCATTTCAGTGCTTGCCCCGGCGCTGTTTTCCCTAGTTATGCCTCTGGGGGCAGAGAAAGTTTAAAAGGAGACAATGTTTACTACATAATCAATTATTTGGCTCTCTCTCGGCAGATCAAGGTTCGCAATCCCTGAAAAATAAAGAAATGGAAAGGGGCGGGGGGGTGGATCAGGGAAGTGACAATTTACCTGCTTCAAACGGTATCCTATACAGTCAGGCTTCTATGTTGGAAATGCATAACATGCGAAAAGGGTTGCTTGCTACCTCTCCCCCGCCCCCACGCAGGGCTCCACCTAGATGACAGGCAAATAAAAAGGGGCGGGGGGCACTGCCATTGAATCCGAATTCAAGTGGCGTTCGGGTGCAGCGGTGCAAAACACTTCACCTGTTGAATTTTTGCCCATCGTGGTGCTGTCAGAGCCACGGGAGCTCGACCCGAGGAGAGGAAGGGCAAGGCACCGCCCTGCCGTTGGGAAGCAGGTTTTTTAATGCAGCCTTTCATTGAGGAGGTCTGTAAGAAACAGGACAATAATTGAAACACACAACGGCGGGGGAGAGGCGGGAACGTCTCCACGCGGCGGTGTCATCTCCGGCCGTGGCTGCGAAGCGAGACAATAGCAGGAAGCGAAGCCGGCGCCAGGCAGCACCACCGAGCCCAGGAAAGCGAAGCCAGTCCGCTCGCTGGCGGCAGGGGAAAGCCTAGAAGCCCGGCGAGGAAAAGGAGGAGGCAAGGATGGAGGTAGTAGCCCAGGCTCCGCCCCGCTCGGGGCCGTTCTCGTCCCAGGCAGCGGAAGCATTGTGACGCTGGCGGCGCTGGAATACCTGAGAGGCCGCGGCGGTGGCGGGCAAAGTGAGGTAAAGGAGGAACCATAATGATGAGGATGATGAAGAGGGTAGTCGGGCAGGGCAAGGCGAGGGGAGTGCTTCTTCCCGGGCGGGCGAAGGGGCGGCGCGCGGGCGCGGCATGGGGGGCCCGCACTGACTGAGGCGGAGCTGCCGGCGTGTGCACAGCCGGCGAGGTCAGCCTCTGCCTGGAGAGCCGCCGGCCAGGTAGGTGCAGCGCCCGCGGGCGGAGCGAGCTCGGAGCCTCACCTTGGGCCAGCACCACCACGCCAGGCCTCCCTGGCTGGAAAAGCAGGTTCTTCCTGGGGCACTGGCTGCAGGGCGGGGCTGCGCATGCTGGGCAGGGGCCACCTCGGGGGCGGCGGCGGCGGCGGCGCTCTCCAGCGGGTTTCCCGGAGGAGTCGGAGCAGGAAAAGGGGAAGAGCGAGCCCCAGGAGGATGCCCTGGAGAAGCAGCAGCAAAAGGAGGAGGTTGGTCGGAGCAGCAGCGTAGGGTGTTCTTTTTTTCTTCTTCTCCCCGCTGCTGGGCGAGGGGAGAAGGCGCGTTCTTGGCGGCCCCAGCCAAGCTTTTCACCCGCCTGGGGGAATGTTCCCCAGCTCCAAAATGGCATCTCTTCCCCTTGCCTGCTTATTTCTCTGGCGGCTCATCCTATTAGCAGCGAGTGCACCAGCAGGTGCATTTTCTCCCTCTCTGTCCTTCCCATTTCCTCCCCCTCCGCTCAATTTTGCTGCTCGCTTTCCTTTAATCATTAACGCGAGCTCTCCTGCTGCTGCTGCTGCTGCTCCTGTTCCTCCTCGCAGGCCATCAAAGCCACCCCCCAATGGTTTTAGATCAGGACTCAGGAGCTGTATCCGCACCCTGGAAAACTAGTGCCGGCGGCCTCTGCCGGGGACACTGTGGCAGTTCTGAACTGCTCTTGAGTGCTTCAGAGATGGTGGCTTTGATGGGCAAATGTTAGGTGGCACTTGCGGGTGCCCGCATACAGCTCTCAACCTCATCATCTGTATATGAAGGTTCATGATGACAGATGTGGTAATGAGTTCCTTCCCAGCAAAAGTGGTACGTTAAAAATAGGGTGGATAGGAGTAGGGCCCTGGGATCCAGGGCAGCATTTCCATGAGATGAGGCAGTTGCATCAGGAAGCACCAGTAAGGTGGCGAGGTGCCCTTCTGCTCTCTCGTTTTTAAAAAAGGAGGGAAGAAAAGCTGGAAGGTACACAGAAGTGGGGGGGCAGCATGTTTCGCCTTGCCTCAAGTATGCAGAGGCCTTGAGCTGCCTCTGCTGGGTCCTCACTCAGACGTCCCCTGCCATGCTTTAAGTCTATAGGGAGCCCCCACCCCATGTGAGCCATTGGGCAGTAATTCATTACTCTGCATTTGCATATAGTCCTTCCTATAAGGGGTTTTGTGAGACAACAATTTGCCCCAAAACAACCAGAGAGCTTTGTTAGCCAAGTGGAGCTTTAAACCTGGTGCAGCGGGGAAGCAGCTTGCCTAGGGAGCAAGAGGCTGTTCCCTTCTTCCCGGCATACTGTGCGGGAGGAAGGCCATGGTAAACCACTCTTGTAGTCTACCAAGAAAACCACATGGCTCTGTGGTCGCCAGGAGTCGACACAACACTGACTCGACGCCACAATCTTTGACTTTTCCGGGGGGGGGGGAGAATGGATGTTGCTGAACTACAACTCCCATCATCCCCGTGAAAATTGTTACTGGGGATGATAGGAGTTGTAGTTCAGCAACCTCTGGAGGCCCCCAGATTGGGAAACACTGCTCTAGATAGTTCTGCAAATCTTATTGTCAGTCTGTTTCTCATCTATAAATTACTGTTCTTTATATACTGCCATCAGAATAAAATGGAAATCATATGGTGTAGTGCTTAGAGTATCAGACTAGGGCTGGGGAAACCCATGTTCAAATCCTCTCTCAGCCATGGTGCTGAGTGGGTGACCTTGGGCCAGTTTTAGCTGATCTACCGCCTAGGATTGTTGTGAGGATAAAAGGGGGAAGAACCTGAACTTGTTGGAGGAAAGGGAGTACATAAATGTAATAAATAAATGCCTCAAAAGATTGTTGGTATTTTGTAAATCATGCAGCACATAATTAGTGTTATGTAAAGAATGCTCTATACTGGCATATGGAAAGAGCAGCTTACAAGATTTCTTTAGTTCTGTTAAAAATGCTAATTTTGAGTTGTACGGTAATGTACTTTTCTTGCTCTGCCACCCTCCCATGCTCATGTAGCTAAGAGCTGAAGTACATATTCAGAAATAATTTGTTGTTTTCTGGATTGTACGATTTCAGAATGCAAGTGTGGGAAATCATATGATCAAACGCTCATGTTTTTAAAACAAAAACATGAGTGTTCTTCCTCCACATAGAAACTAGGAAATCAGTGGAAGACTTCCACATTCCAGAGATTATTTACATGGGGAAACCTTCACACTTGCGATTTCCCACCTCAGTTCGGAAGTAGTATGATCCTTGGGAAAGCGTCAACTCAAAACAGTTCTGAATATGCAGTTTGGCTCTTAACATCAGGATTCATAAAAATGTAAGTAGGTTGTATTATTTGGCATGTACAGTATATGGGAATCGTCCCTGTCCTTTAGACCTAGCACTCCAAGAATGGTTAATCTGTCCTTGCCAAGACAACTTCATATTCGCTCAGTCAAGTGATCCCTGGTGGTGTGAAGGGCGGGGGGGAATAATGCAAAGATGGAATCTAATAATTTTTATGTATCAGTATGAGATTAAGGAAGCCAAAATGCTCCCATTCCTCTGCTGCATTTGGATGTGATCTAGCTAGAAGTTGGCACTTAAATCTCATTTAATCCACTGGAGCAATTAATACTTAGTGCTCTCATCACTCTGGCTTCCTCTTTGGCCCCATATATCCTTTATGGTGCCACATTGCTGGGCCACACAAGACTTCTCTGCCTCTTCCCATTCAGAGACTGTATGAGGGAACTGTGTGGTAGGGATATGCACGGAACTTGGTGGGGGAAGTTCGAGGGGGGGGTTGACTTGAAGAGCGGGAGAGGGTGCACTTATCCCTCCCTCCGCTTCCCCCCACCCACCGGCGCGCCATCGTAAACCAGTCTGCATAACTCCTTGCCACCCCATCCTCTTGTCAGGCTGGAAGTGCACACCTATGCTTACTTCCGGTTCAACGAGGGGAAGAGGCAGCAGGGAGGTACACTGCTGTGCCGGGGGGGGGGGGAGCAGAGGGAGGGGTATGTGCACCCTCCCCCACCCTTAAAGTCACCCTGCCACCTTCAAACCAGCGGAACCGGCGGTCATTCGAACCGGTTCGGTGCACATCCCTACTGTGTAGCAGAAGTACACAGGAAACCCTTGTGGTACATGCTTGACAGATGCTGTTGGTATCCTAGCCAGGGTTGTTTTTGACAGAATTCTACAAGTTGTGGCCTCCCTGTGTTGTGGGATTCCGGTTTCATAGCCATGTTTGCTCTGGAACTGGCTAGAATAAGCTAAGATCACCCAGCTTGGACATAACGAGAGATTTAGAATCCTGTTCCAAGTCAGGATTAGAAATAGAATCTTTCCTCCTGCTGTCTCACAACATTAGAACCAGGGTTCATCCCATGAAATGGAAGGCAAGGAAATTTAGGGCTGACAAAAGGAAGTACTTTTTCATACAGTGCACAGTTAATCTATGGAATGTTCTGCCATAGGATGTGGTGATGGCCACTAGCTTGGATTGCTTTAAAAGGGGCTTGGACAAACTCATGGAGGGCAAATCTATCAATGGCTACTATTTGGGTCTATAGGCCAGCCTCAGAGGCAAGATGCCACTAAACACCATTGCAGGGGATCAAGAGCAAGAGAGAGAGGGCATGCCCTCATCCACCTCTTGCCTGTGGGCTTCTCAGGGGCATCTGGGGGGCCACTATGTGAAACAGGATGCTGGACTAGATAGGCCTGATCCAGCAGGGCTGTTTTTATGTTCTCGTTTGCATACCAAGGCTAGAGAATGTCATGTGAAGCCTGGATTGAATCCTGCTGCTGCCTTAAATCTTAACCAACTCTGATTTTTTAATATCTACATGCAAATACTCATTTCATGACTAATTATCTGTAATATCAATCTTGTGCTAACAACTTCAGGGCCTTTTTCTGACTTAACCACTAATGTTGAGCCATTTTTGGAAGGATGGTATATAAATCAAATCAAATAAATAAATAAATGTAGTTTCATGGGCCTTCAACAAGTCTGATGTCGCTTAAGAGGAGGTAGCTCATAGCAGGGTGGATTTGATTTAAATCAAACTGATTTAAATCATGATTTAAATCACTATCAGGGTGGATAAAAATAAAAAAAATCCAATTTAAATAAAAAAATCGGATTTTTTTTATTTAAATTGGATTTTTTTTATTTAAATCGGATTTTTTTTATTTTTATCCACCCTGCTAGTGATTTAAATCGTGATTTAAATCAGTTTGATTTAAATCAAATCCACCCTGTCTCATAGTATGTTTTGTTTTTAAAAGTGCAGGGTGGAGTTTATGCACATTTCCAAAAAACTGGTGTAAAATGTATTTTTGACACAAAGTTAGAAATTCAAATAACTTAGAATAGTAGAATACTGTTCTTTCTCTTACATTAGGGTTTAGAGCACCTGTTAAATTGTCAAGTAAACATTAGTCTTTGTGTTATAGGCCAGGAAATGCATTTCTACTCAATCCTTGTGTTTAGTTTTCCAAATATTTGCTTGATTATAATTGTTCTGCCTCCAACTATTGTATATTAAGGCAGGTGGCTGGTTCAAGGTATTTAACTAGTAGATGACTAAGAAGAGTATGTTTAAGATCATTAGCATGTTGCACTTTCAGTCTCTGACAATACTAATGTTAGAAATTGCTCCTCAGGCTTGCCAGGTTTCAGTTAGGCCAGGCTTGTAAATAGCCACTATCCTTGTTGCCTCTGGTAAAAAGTGTTGCCAAAAGGAACATAGGAGGGGAAGCTCTAGAAGAACTCATCCTTCCAGATTGCAGTTATGATGACTGACATGAGCATGTGTGAGCCAGCAAGCTAATGAGAGTGATTTATTTAAAAGACTTCTTGTCCTGCCCCTGCTCACTATACTCTCAAGATAGTTTTCAACAGAGACATTAAGGTCGTTCACATGACCCTGAAACTAGGGCAGTGGGGGAAGGCAGGATCTCACCTACCTTACCGCCAGTTGATCCTTCCTTAGACTTGGACTGTGCCCACACAAGCTGGGCTGCTGGGAGTGGCATGGCCATCTGGAGGCCAGAGAAATGAAGCTTGGCCTCCAGAAATCCCACAATGCACCATGTGAGAAGCACGGTGCATTGTGGGATTTCCCCACTGCCTGGCACTTGAGCCTCCCAGCTTTATGAGTGCTCAGGCTGCAAGCAGCCCAAGTGTTCATATGATTGGGGTGTGTTCATTCCCTTCTAGCACAGTCTAAGCCCAGGTTTAAAAAAAAACCTGATGAAGAACTCTGGGATCAGGGCTGATTGTGTCACTCCACACCAGCACGGCTCTCTACACTGTGCAAGCCTGGGTAGGGCTGCTTGTGTGCATACCCTCATCGGGCTGTATACTAGGAAACTGAAGTCTGACTAAACACGGCTGAAATCAGTGGAACTTATATTAGTTATGATGATTATTTTGTCTCATTGATTTTGGTGATGCTTAGTCAAGATTCCCCTTTTTTAGGGAATACATCCTACTTGCAAATGAAACATTAAAATGAATTAAACAATAAAATGACCAAATATAGTTAAGAGGTTGCATAAAGACTAAAGTACCAGTGGGGAATAACATAGGAAGCTGCCATATACTGAGTCAGACCATTGGTCTATATAGCTCAGTATTGTCTTCACAGACTGGCAGTGGCTTCTCCAAGGTTGCAGGCAGGAATCTCTCTCAGCCCTATCTTGGAGATGCTGCCAGGGAGGGAACTTGGAACCTAGATGCTCTTCCCAGAGCGGCTCCATCCCTTAAAAGGAATGTCTTACGGTGCTCACACGTCAAGTCTCCCATTCATACGCAGCCAGGGCCGACCCTGCTTAGCTAAGGGGACAAGTCATGCTTGCCACTTATAAGACCAGCTCAAAGCTCCTGCCTGAAACTCTGGAGAGCTGCTGCCAGTCAGTAGGCAATACTGAGCCAGATGGGCCAATAGTCTGACTCGGTAAAAGGCAGTTTCCTATGTCCCTATGGACAAATAAAAAGTTACGACTTATCTGGTGCCTAAAGGACAAAGAGCATGTCAGGTGGACATCCCTAGAGAGGGTGTTCAAGATCAGTGTGTTCTCTAATTTTTTTCATCTGTGTGCAGAATGAGATTAGTTCTGGGCGGCAGTATCAAGGCAGTGTGCGCGCACATATATTCAGAGTGGGACCTTCCTGATTTAACCTGAGCGGGATCTAACATTGACTGAGCGGACAACAAAAAATGTGTGAGTGTGTGCACACCTTAGAGGGAACACTGTTCAAGATACAGGATGCTTCCACAGGGGGGAAAAACTCCTATCTCTGGTCACCAAATGCCAGGGTCAAACTATACCTTACTTTGCACAAATAGTTCCTATGCTTTAAAAATAAAAACAAAACAAAACACCCTCCTCAAGTAGCATGCGAAGGACACAATCTAGATCAGAACCATAACATGGTGGGATTTAACTCTCCCACCCATTTTGATTCTGAACCAAATTTCCCTTTTGCGCATGCGTGTGCATACACACACACGTACACTTTACCCTGGAAAGAAGCTTCCCTTGGTGCCAAGGGCCAGTGGTGTTGAACAAGATTGTGACAGTGAGCTAGTATTTATGTGAGAAGGGCCATAAGCACCTGCTTTGCCTACAGAAGGAACCACGTTCTTCAATTCCCCAAGCTCCCCAATTAAAAGGAACATAGTCTTGGGAAAGACCTTCAAGAGCCAATACCATTCAGGTAGAGAATGCTGGGCTGGATAGATTAATGGCCTGACTGTATAGAAGACAGCTTTGGATGTGAAATCTCAAGCTGGAACATAGCAAGCTGCCTTATGCAGAGTCAGACCATTAGTCCATCTCACTCAGTGTTGTCAACACAGACTGGCAGCAGCTTCTCCAAGGTTGCAGGCAGAAGTCTTCCTCAGCCCTGTCTTGGAGATGCCAGGGAGGGAACTTGGGACCTTCTGCACGCAAGCATGACACCTGCTGCAGAAGCATGCAGCTTGCAGCAGAAACAACTTCTTCTGGAATTTGTGGGCTTATTTGCAAGGCTGAATTAAGTCCACTTGGAACCTGCTTGACACATTTGGTGTCCCCATGCTCCCAGTAGCCCTTCTGCTACCAGAAGAGGAAGCAGGAAGAAGCTGCTTGGCCAGCCTCTGCCAACAATCTATATTTTGAGGTTTGGGGGCTGTACCCAAAGACTGTAGATTGCATCTCCGAATCCATCTGTCTTTGTTTTTCTTCTGTCTTTTCCTTGCCCTGCCCTGTTTCTTTTAACTGTTATTTTCAGTCTGCATCTGTCTGTGGTTTTATTTCTTGCCCAACCTACCCAGATTGCTGCCCTGGTCCCATAGTCCCACTTACTACTTACTCTAAGTAGCGCTACTTATGTCCTGGCAAGCCCCTGGCACCAAATTAATTTATAGAAACTCTTACATATTATGTGTGGGGGGAAATTATGGGTAGCTTGAACCTCTCAACAAGAATCCCAAGTGAGATGATGGCGTAAGGAGAAGAGCATTACCCTGGGAGCCTAAAAGTAGAAAAATGGAGTGGAGGAGAATCTTTGGAGAGAATCTGAGTTCCGAGTGTGACTGCTTGCCTAGAGAATGGATCTACTAGGGAGCATCAAGATGAAGTACAGGCAGGCACCAACAAAACAGCTTGCTAGTGGCAAGGGCCCGCCCCCAGCCCTTTAGCAAGCAGGCCACCCAGCAGCACACAGACCTCCTCCCGCTGACATTTTTGAGAAGGTAAGAAACGGCAGGAATCCTTTCTGAGCAGTAGGAGAGGGATCCCACTGTTTCTTACTCTCTCCGTAGCCCTGTGCAAATGACAAAAGACCCACTTCTCTCTTACGTCCTCTGCCTGTGTGCTCAAAAGGGATGCAAGGGAAGAGAGGGGATTGGTGGCAACCACACATAGTGGGTGGTTAATGAATGAAACCTCACTTTGTGGATCTTCGCAACATTGTAATTTTGTAAATTTATAGGTTACCAGTAATCTAGTAACACTCTGGAAAAAGAGAGTGGATGGACTGAGTGCACTGAACTAAGACTTGGGAGGATAGCTGAGGCGTTATGGGAATGATCTGGCTTCATGTATCTTTATTTATTTATTTATTTATTTATTGTTCTATATTGTATCTATTTTATTAATGTTGTGAGCCACCACAAGCAGTAGTGTAGTGGAGGGGGGTGGGGTATAGCTATTTTAAATAAGTAAATAAATCTTCACCATCAGCAGCCAGAGGCTGCACAAATTTTTTAAATGTTTTATTTTGTGAGCTGCCCAGAGAACCATTGTTATGGGGCAGCCATACAAATAAAGCTTATTATTGTTACATTGACTGCATAAAATAGCTTTGCTTTTAGCTGTATTGTTTGTTTTTTCTATTATGATAAATGTTTGTTCATTCATTCTATTTCTATATCGCCCTTCCAAAAATGATTCAGGGAGGTTTACACAGAGAAATAATAAATAAATAAGATGGATTCCTGTCCCCAAAGGGCTCACAATCTAAAAAGAAACATAAGACAGAAACCAGCAACAGTCACTGGAGGTACTGTGCCGGGGGTGGATAGGGCCAGTTACTCTCCCCCTGCTAAATAAAGAGAATCACCACATTAAAAGGTGCCTCTTTGCCAAGTTAGCATGTATCTTGATAAATACACACAAAGCATGCCATTGGGCTCACCCTGTTGGTTTCAAGTGACTTAAATGCAAGGCAGTGAAAAACGAGAGCACTGGTCTTGTAGCAAGCATGAATTGTCCCCTTTGCTAAGCAGGGTCTACCCTGGTTTGCATTAGATATTCCCCTTAGGAGATAGGGCTGCTCTGGGAAGAGCATCTGCATGCTTTTATGCAGAAGGTCCCTGGTTCACTCCTTGGCATCTCCAGGTATTGCTGGGAGAGACTCGTGCCTGAAACCATAGAGAGCTGCTGCAAATCTGTATAGACAATACTGAGCTAGATGGACCAGTGGTCTGACTCGGTAGAAGGCAGCTTCCTGTGTTCCTAAAAACACTGAAATGAGCTTATGCAAGCAAAATATAAGACGGAGTTAATCAAGCCATTAAAGTGTTGGCCATTGATTGAAGGGCACAGAGTAATGTCCTCTCCATGTGCTACAATGTAGGGGATTATATTTCTGCTCCATTTCATCTTCTGGAAGCAATGTAAAGGCCTTTTAATTTGGATGGGCATTTAGTTGTTGAATATGAATAGTGGTTTCTTGTGCAGTTCATTGGCTTATACATGCCTCAACATTGCCTGACATTGGGCCATCTGTAGTCAAGACAGAACTCCAATATCAGGGGATCAGGTTTTTTGCACCCTGGGGGGGATGTTGGGTACCCAGTAAATGGAAGCACTCACCTCACCCCCATGTAGCAAGGCAAACCACTTCTGAACCCAAGAGGAGTCTTGAGCAATTTATGATATAGTAAGGTAAACCCCCTGTATTCTACCAAAGACAACCACAGGGCTCTGTGGTCGCCCGGAGTCGACACTGACTCGACAGCACACTTACCTATAAGGGGTAGAGATGTGCAGAACATTTCGACTGTTTCAAGCTCAAAACAGAACACCTGCTTAAAAAGGGCTGTTTCGAGCTCAGAGCAGAACAATCTATTTTTAAGTAAACTATTCGACATTTTGAGTGCCATTTTGGACACTGGTTTTTCCAAAGCTACTTGGTTTGCTGGCACTGGCTTCCAATCTCCTTGCTTCTTGGTTGGCTTGTTATCGTACAAATCTAGTGGTGTCATGGGCAACTGTGCCCCCATTGGCTGGGGGGAGGAATGAGGGATGGGGAAGCACAAAAGGAGGAAATGTCAAAATGTATTCAAAGGGAATGGGAAGCAGAGAGAGCCCCTTATAGTGTGCCTTTCTTGAGGACAATACATCAGGAGAGGAGGTTTGATTGTGTAGTTTTCTTTTCTCAGCATTGAGTATAATATGCTGTGCTGTTGCTGCTATAACTATCTGGTTTTGCTGGTTATCAGATTGACAAAGGCAGAACTTGGTTCACTTCTTTCCTTTAGTTATAGTTTGTTTGTGAGATAGTGTTGTGGTGAGAAATGCACAGTGGCAGCTGTGTATGTGTGTGCAATATTACTTGGTGATTGCTGTGATAAGCTCCGGATGAAATGAAACTGCTGCCAATGAAACCGAAACAGAAGCCGGCACAGCACCGAGCCGGCCTCCGCTCCGGCGCCTCTCCTCCCGGCGGCTCCCCCATCCCGAGCCGCCTCCGCCCAGCAGACACTGAAAAGAGCTCAGTCAGGGAGGACGCACCGTTGCCGACGCGCCGCGGCGCCCAGGCAACCCTCACTTCCGGCTTCCATGCAACTTCCCCCCCACATACAGAGTGGCTGCCACCTTCTGTTCCGGTTTCATTGGCAGCAGTTTCATTTCATCCAGTTTCATTGGCAGCATTACTAAACCATGGGCAGCAGTCATTACTAAACCGTGAGTCCCTGCAACTGGATCTTTGAAAAGGGAAGCCGCGCACGTGCCCACCCCGTCCTGGAGGCGGGCGGCATTGAGGAGGCAGAAGGGGTGGCGGGGAGGTATCCTGACGCCCCAATTTCTACAAGAAATACGGGTGCTGGAGGGGGCAAAGCAGCGGGAGGGGTAAGTAAACCCTCCCCGCCCTTAAAGCTACCCCCTCCACCCGAACCGAACCGGCCAGGGGATGGACTGGTCCAGACAGTTTGAAGGCCTTTACAATGGCCTCCGAACCGGTTCGGACTCATCCCTAATAAGTGTGTCTTTAAAGACTTTTTAACAAGTTGTCAGAGATGGGGAGGCTCTTATTTCAGCAGGGAGTGCGTTCCAGAGCTCTGGGGCAGCTGCAGAGAAGGCCCGTCCCCGAGTAGCCACCAAACGAGCCGGTGGCAACTGCAGACAGATCATAACTCTATTGTGTCACTCCTTTACTTTGAAGATCTTAATTTAGAAACCAAATTGCTAACATCGGGTGAGTTCACACTTAATGTGGAACAAGATTGCAAAGTCAGTAACCGATTTGTCTATAACTGTCTGAACCCGCGCCAAGGCAGGAATCTGAAGTTCTCTTGGGACCTCAAACTGAGATTTATAACCAAGATTTGAAGTTGGCTTGCCAAACCAAGTGTTGCTTGCTCTGAGGTGTACACTGTGTCTGAATCCATGCTCTTCATGAACCTCTGGTTCTTTCCAGGCAAGCCCAGCCACTTTGCCATCAGGAGCAGCAGGGGTTGCATGGAGTCGCACTTCTGGACCTCATAACAAACCCGCCCATAAAGTAAATTCCCACTAATGTTAGGAGAGGAGACCTGGTCTTGTGGTAGCAAGCATGACTTGTCCCATTAGCTAAGCAGGGTCTGCCCTGGTTGCATTTGAAGGGGAGACCACCGGTGTTCCCTCTAAGGTGTGCACACATGCCTGTGCTCACAAGTTGTTGTTTTTTATGTCTGCTCAGCTAATTTTAGATCCTGCTCAGGTTGAATCAGGAACGCCCCATTCGGAATGCATGTGTGCACACAGTGCCTTGATACTCTTGCCCAGAACAAAACTCATTCCACACACAGATGAAAAAAAATTAGAGAGACTACTGGAGACCACATGTGAGCGCTGTAAAATATTCCCCTTAGGTGACGGAGCCACTCTGGCAAGAGCAGAAGGTTTCAAGTTCCCTCCCTGGCTTCTCCAAGATAGGACAAGATTTTTTTATTGAACCAACGATCAAAGCATACAGTACGTTACCAAAGCACAATTATATACAAACTGGTTGTTTGTACATCGTATAGCTACAAAGATTTACAAACAAGGATTTGGTAACCCACAGGGTTATACCACGGGGTGGAGGGATTACAAGGAACATCAGGTAATGGGGGGGGGTACGTCCAACGTCCATTTCCACAATTTGTCCCATTGCTGTTTAGAAGAGATACACTTGTCTTTTTGCACATAACCATGCAAACTTTTCCAGAAGCAATTTACTGTCTCATCTACGTGAACCTCTTGGTCGCATCTCCCCTCCCAATTTCTTTGCAGGAGCATTGCATAAATGACATACAGGTTTACTAACCTGATTACAAGAACGGGAATGTTCCAGTTCCCTAGTATGAGGGCACCCGTTCCATTCTGTTTCCTTGAAGGTTTCTTTCTGGGACCTCGAAAAGAGGTTCTATCGCTCAAACCCGAGGTTAGTTCTTCCCAAATCTGTTTTTCCAAATCAGGCCACTCTAACAACTTGCTTACTCCCTGCCACACTCGTTTGGCTACCACACACTCTTTTAAGAAATGTGAGTGGGTTTCCCTGAATGTCTTGCCTAGCTCATTAGCTTTCTGTTTGCAGGTGATTTTAGGACACTCTTGCTTGTCCTCTGGGAGCCATGGCTTAGCCATGTTAAGCGGCAGTACTTGGTGGTATAAACGCCACCTCGTTTCTCATAAATGAAAAGGGACCTTTTTCTCCTTAAAGAGAGCGATAGGGTGATCGGGTTGCAACAAGTACTGTGAAGTGCGGTGTTTGTAGCGCTTACGTTCTAAATTGGGTTTAAAAAAACCCACTTCTAGAATCTCTCCATAAATTATTTTCCTTAGCTGCTTAACTGAGGAGGATCTTTTAAATAGATCCGGTTCAACCTTCCATTTTTATAGTGTGAATAACAAATCTCTCAAGTAGTCCGAGTGGTCTCTTTTCAATACTTGTGTGATATTACCACTGAAAGAACCTTTGCCCCACCATGCTATGCCCCATGCTGATTTTCTCCAATGCAGAGCGAAAAGCGAAACCCGGGTTTTTTGCAGGAGGTTGGACATGTTATCGACATTCTCGAAAATCCAGTTTCCAAAATTGTAGGACATGAATTCAGTTACAAAATAGGGTTGCAGGGCCGGTAGAGCTAGGCCTCCCCACTCAATCTCCTTAAATGCTACCACACGGGCTAAAGGGAAGCACACCGTGTGCCATACTAGACGGAAGACCTGGCTTTCAACTCTCCGAAGGAGATTGAGTGGAGGAGGGTAGACTACCGCCAGATTGTGCATCGGGGGTATCAGGTAAGTCCGTATGTATACTGCTTTCTGCTACATGGCAAGGCTCCATTTTTCCACATGGTGATTTTAAGCATTACTTTTTCTTCCCAATCTGTCCAATTCCCCCCCGCCCCAGATTTTTTCCTTAATCCTGTATTCAATCCCCAAAATATTTACTGTATCTCCAAGATAGGGCTGAGAGAGAGTCCTGCCTGCAACCTTGGAGAAGCTGCTGCCAGTCTGTGAAGACAATACTGAGCTAGATAGACCAATGGTCTGACTCAGTACATGGCAGCTTCCTGTGTTCCTAATAGTGCCGGGTTATCTGCTGAAAGACCTTGGTACCTCTTCTGCATGTTCGTGAAGTGATATCTCTCTTGTATCAGTATGTCATTCCTCAGTCTTTTAGCATTCTCTGTCAGCTGCTTTGTGTTGTACTGAGCAAGCTAAATTTATTTCTCTCTCTCAAGGAATCCGTACTGCAGGCAGAAAGGAAGGTGCTGCCCTTCTTACTGTGTTTTTGTGTGATAGGCAGACTGACAATGCTCAGAATGCCAGTTACATTTTATATGTCAGAATATACCTGTGTATCTATCTCCAGTGTTGTAATGAGATTTCTAGTAAGCCCTCTCTGGGGTCTGTATCTTTCTGTCTGTCAAGTGAATGCTGCCTATGCACTCTTTAGTACTACTGTAGTAATAACTGTAGTGAGCTTGTCCACCACTGCAGAAGAAACCATGCTGATTCTGCATTAATGTGTACTGAGCAGTATTTCATATCCATGCACAGGCTTAGCACAATCTCTAGGAATCGCTGAGGATGTGAGAAATTGCCAACATATGTCTCATTGCAGAAAAAGATAATTGTGCAAAATGAAAAGGTTTTGAAAATATTGTGGGTATGTAAGTTTAAATAGACCCGTTAAATATCTATCGTCGGGGGTCTGGGGAGAGGTGGCAGAAAGTAATCAATAGAAGCTTGTAACTTCAGGCTTGCTTTACAAAGCGTATTACACATAATGGCTGACATCCTGCACAGTGGACTGCCAGCGACAGAGATCTGCCCGGGCTGCTGTGCAATGGGAAAGGTAGCCCCAACAGTGTCAGTTGTGCAGTGACTTAAAAAGCATCCAGGCAACTGTGCAGAACTACAGCCATTGTTTCCAATGGGAGTAATCTTGCACAGCTGCCCAGGTGTTTTGAGTTGTTGCGCAGTTGCCCTGTTGCGCAACACCATTGGCCCTGACTTTCATGTTGCGCAGCGCCCTGGTGAGTCCCCAATGCCAGCATTCTGCTGCATGGGATGGCCAATATTTCTTTAGATTTGCATTAAAAGTGTAAAAAGTGAATTTGACTTTCATGCGTGTAATGTTTTTTTTATATGCCATACATGTAGGGTTGTCAGGGGCTGGGATTGGTCATGGTTTCCTGTTGAGTGTATACTATCATGAATCTGGGTTTGTTGTCCAAATATGTGAAATGACCTTCTGAGTTGGCGGTTGTCAAATTCTGTTATATTTTGACCAAATTAAGAGAGGCTAGAGCACAGCAATCAGCTACTGCCAAAGGTTCTTGATTTTATGTATATGATAACATTTTAGTTTTTGTTTCCATTTTTCTCTCTTTACTGAGTATATTCTGTTTCTATTGCTGTTTGATCTAAGATCGTAAATAAACAACTAACTAACTAACTAACTTTTGAGCTTGAGGTTCTGTTTGTGTCTTTATGTTTATAAAATATTTCCCAGCTGTTACAAAACCAAAGTATGTGTAGCTCAGTTTGCCTCCATGTATCTTTTACAGCCCTCCTCCATTCCTCCTCCATCTATAACCCTTGCTTCTCCCTTTGTTGTGTTCCAAAATTTAGAACACAACCAAGTTCTAAATTTGCCAAATTTAGATTATTAGTGACTTTCATTAGAGGCCTGTCTTCTTTTTATTTTATTTATATACTGCTTTTAAGGATAAAATCTTCACAAAAAGTAATTAATCGCAAACAATTGATTACAGTGGTTTTGCTTATAATCTGTCAAGTGCTATGTACACAAATGTCAAATAAGAAAAGTGACGGCATTACTATGAATATGTATATACAACGAATATTTATAAACCTCTTTTTAGCAAATATTCCCATGCAACTCTGACATGGGACAACTGTGTGGAAACAAGTGAACGTGTAGTGTGTGGAACGCATTATACAAATCAGTCTTGGAGGGCGGTGGGGAACCTCTTTGGGATAAAAACTTTGAAGCAGCTGTAGAGTATTGTTTTTCTGCTTTGCATCATATTGGATTCTTCATGTTATATCTAACAGAGTGCACCCACGTGCTTAAAATATAGTGGAAGAATCAAAGTCTTGTGAGCAGTAATAAATTAGGCCAGCATTGTCTACAGTGAGAAAAATAATTCTCCTGTTTAAGCCTGCTGTGAATAGCAATTGCTTGGATCCAGAATGCTAAAAACAGTTGTAAAGAAGCCAGAAACCAGCAAAAATGACTACTGTCGTGTGCTCCACGGGGTCTCCTTATGCCCAACAATGCCCCCCAAGACCACAAAATGCCCCCCAAACCAAAATAAATAGCTTGAAAATGCTTGTTTTATTAAGAAAGGCAAAAATGGTGAAAAACAGTGGGGGGGAAGCACTCTGCCTTTCTCTGTGGGGTCTCTTTGTGCTCTGCAATGCTCCCCAGACTGCCAAATGCCCCCCCCCCACTGCAAAAATAGCAGGAACAAGCCACAAAATGGCTCCTGCTGACATAATGGAAGGCCAAAGTGACCTTGGTTGTCACATCTGGCCCTCTTGGAACTGTGGATACATGGGTTTAACCCTTTAGTGTCCGTGGATACTGAAATTGGGTATCAGTTAGACACCCGCGGATATGTGAAACTGCAGATATAGAATCTGTGTATAACAAGGTTGTCCTTTACATATCTGGTAACTGAGTGTCTACCTTGTGAACATTTATCTTCCTTGTGAAACTCCTTTTCAGGAAGGAATTCGTGAATCAATAGTAATAAGAGTAGGTGTTTTAATAGTGCCCTTTACAATCATGGAAGGAAGGTGTGAACAGAAAATAAGGAGAAGATATGTGGCAAAAAGTGTACCCAAGATTAAACTTGATAGAGAGGATGCTTGAGGTGGCTCAATGAGAGTATTGAATCACATCAGAGAATACACATTTGAATCTACTGTGAAATACCGTAGAGGAGATAAATAGATTTGTAACTTTCGAGAGCTTGAGTAGTCTAGTCTACCACCATGAGTGTTCTGCACTTCACAGAAGACAAAAGCTTTAACTTACCTTTATATGCATTAGATGAAAAACTGTCATTTTTCAGATACTTCCGCCACCCCACGCCTGGATTAACTAATGCTTTTATCTAGTTGGATATTTCTAGCCTCGCTCAATCCCAAATGCTTGGAATGGGTAGCGTTAATTATTTTAATAATGTGTTTTTCTTAATTCTTAGTGTTTGAAGAAAATAAAGAAACATGGACGGCCACAAATAGTAAGTAAATGTGTCTATGAATCATGTGAAGCACTAATGAAGTTGACACTATCTTTCTCAAACCTGATGGGTGATGCATTGACTGCAGAATAGTTCCAACAAACCGCAAATGTGGACAGACTGGAAAGCTTATGACAGTGATTATCATATTTATATACCACCTGACAATTGCCTCCCTAGGTGAAGTGTATATATGTTAAAATACAAGTATTAAACAGAATAAACAGATTTAAACTGTTTTATGATGTAAAACAGACCATTTAAAATTAATTAATTAAAAGCTTAAGAGTCTTTTTAAAAAACATCCAGAGAGGGAGAAGCTCTGATTTTGACAGGGAGTGCATTCCAGAGCCCTGGGGCATTCACAGAGAAGGCCCAGTCCTCGGTAACCACTAAAGGAGGCCATAACTGGATCTCCCCAGATGATCTTAATAGGCAGGAGGGTTCATGACAAAGGAGGCACTCTCTTAAATACCCAGAGCCAAGCCGTTAAGGACTTTATAGGTAATAACCAGCACTTGGTATTTTGCTCAGAAACCTATTGGCAGCCAGTGCAGTTCTTTTAAGATATTAATCGCAACAAAGAGTATGAGGGCTGGGGTGGTAGAATGCAATGCAAAACACATAGACCTAAATTCAAGAAGTGTTTAATATGGGCATAGATATTGAATAAGATGTTTAATTTGATGCTTTATATAACTTATATTTATTCATATTTACCTGCAAAATCAACTGGCTTTTTGTTTCTTAGCAGTTATTCAAGGGAATTTTATGATCGGTATGCCCAAGGCCAAGAAAAGTCTGTGGTCAATAAAATGCAGCAGAAATACTGGAAAACGAAACAAACTCTTATCAAAGTCACAGGAAAGAAAGAGGATGAGCATGTGGTGGCCTCTGATGCAGATCTGGATGCCAAGCTGGAGGTACGGATCTGGACGTTTTCCCACATAGAGGAGAAAAGATTCTGAAAATAATCTAAAGGTCTTAAACTTTGGTTGAGATCCAAAAGGCCATGCATGCACCCAGGAGCTGTCAATTTCCACCCTTCGTATCCTAACGCTTTGTGCCCCTCTGAAATCTGCCCCAAAGGTAGGCAGGCAGGTAGCATTTCATAAGGTATGAGGAACTGCTTCTGGGAGGGGGGGGAATCAGCACACAGCTACACACACACGCACTTGAAATCTCTCTCTCCTAACTTATCTGACAATGTTGAAATGGTGCTTTGAGCTGCTTGCGCAAGGGCAGGATTCAAATGCAGCAAAGAAATAGCAACTGGTTGGAATACACCTAGTTCATGCATACCAAGACTGCAGGGATGGGTACATGTGCATTTTCATTCTTTTTTGGTTGAGTCAGTGTCGTTTAAAAAAAAAAAGCTGCTGGGTTTTTAAAATTTTAAAATAATGCATTTAAAAGTTGTTCATTGGTTTCAAGGCACACTCTTTGCAGCAACAGAACAGCCAAATTGAAATCAGAGGGGCAGTGTTGCAATAGACCACCAAAAAAACCTGTTTCTCCCTTTTCAAAGAAACCAGCACTTGTCATCTTGTAACCACTTAATTGCTGAGAAATTTTAAAAACTAAAATCGCTTTGCTCTCTGAAAGCGTGGGTAGTTTGAGCATCTGCTTCTTGGCCTGGTTCCAGAATGACATTTTACCTATTTACATTCATCTTGTGATCTTAATTACACCTCTCAAAAACTGCTGTCGCATTCTTGGCACAGAATGGCCACTAAGCTGTACTGTAAACGTGGCTGTATTTCAGTGGCAGATGACGTCTCCAAATCTGTTAGTCTTTGTGACTCTACTGCTACCACGAATATTTATATAAAATGCTCTAGTCTGACTTATAAAAGCATACAGTCCTCTGAGCAGTGTGCCACAGCCCGTATCTTTTGGAAACACAGACTTGCAAGGCTTGTCTGATATCCTGAAAATGCTTTTTAAAGAACTGTTTCACAAATTTATGTATATCGCCTACTGTTGAGTAATTATCAGCTGAATATATGAATGCCATTGGAAAAATAAACAGTCAACATCCTGCTTGTTATGACTAAGCAAATTGAGATCAATTAGGCAAGCTAGTCAAAATTAATTTAAGTCCCATTCATTTTAGTGGGACATAGTCCTGACTAACTTAGTCTGGATTTTGCCCATCATTTTGTGGCAGTATAAACATCTGGACATTAAGAAGGGGATTGAAAATAAAACTGCTAATATTATAATGCCCTTATAAAAAACTATGGTGTGACCACACTTGGAGTACTGCGTGCAATTCTGGTCACCACATCTAAAAATGGACATTGTAGAACTGAAAAAGGTGCAGAAGAGGACAACCAAGATGATCAGGGGCCTAGAGCACCTTTCTTATGAGGCACCTGGGGCTTTTTAGTTTAGAAAAAAAGAAGACTGTGGGGAGACAGGATAGAGGTCTATAAAATCATGCATGGTGTGGACAAAGTGGATAGATAGAAATTCTTCCACCTCTCCCATAATACTAGAACCAGGGGTCATCCCATGAAATTGATTGCCAGGAAATTTAGGACCAGCAAACGGAAGTACTTTTTCACACAACACATAATGAACTTGTGGAATTCTCTACCACAAGATGTGGTGACAGCCAACAACCTGGATGGCTTTAAGAGGGGTTTGATAACTTCAGGGAGGAGAGGACTATTGATGGCTACTAGCTAGAGGGCTATAGGCCACCTGCAGCCTCAAAGGCAGGATGCCTCTGAGTACCAGTTGCAAGGGAGTAACAGCAGGGGAGAGGGCATGTCCTCAACTCCTGCCTGTGGCATCTGGTGGGCCACTGTGTGAAACAGGATGCTGGACTAGATGGGCTTTGGGCCTGATCCAGCAGGACTGTTCTTATGTTCCTATCTGCCTGTGGTGTTTGATCTGTGATACCTGTGTGAATGAGCTAAAGCAGTGGTTCCCAACCTGGTGGCCTGCAGATGTTTCTGAACTACAACTCCTGTCATCCCCGGCCAAAGCATTTGATGATGTAGTCATTAATTCTTCGTGTTTGTGTATAGGTGGGTGGGTATTTTAATTCGGCTTCTGCTTGAAATCTTGGGTGAGTTTAGTTTTAATGTCCCTGGGTCTGTCTGGAGATGGGGTAAATCCACTGATTATGAGGCAGCTATTCCAGTGGTGGTATGAAATAGAAGAAATAATGTTGACAGGTCAGCAGGCCATTGCAGGTGAAGGGAAATCAGAAACCTAATTGCTGTTTCACCTTGCTGTTCTGCCAGCTCTTTGACCTTGGAAATCAATGCCAACCACACACAGTCTCGCCATGCTCCTTTGTAATGCCAGGTCGGTCCAGAATAAACCTTAAGTCATCCATGATCTGATTCTGTATGAAGGGGCCGATCTGGTATGTATTACAGAGACATGGTTGAGGGAAGCTGGCGGCACAGTCTGGTCCCAGCTTCTCCCTCCAGGTTACTCTATTTGAGGAGCAAGGGAGGGGATGTGGCGGGGATATGGAGTGGCTGTGGTCTATAAGAACAACATCTCCCTTTCCAGGATCCCTGTCAAAGTATCTGACCATATCAAATGTGTGTACTTAAGTTTGGAGACCGAGGATAGACTAAGGACTTCTGTTGGTGTACTGGTCGCCCTGCTGCCCAACAGGGTCCCTAACTGACTGGTCTCTGTCTTGGCATTGGAGTCTCCCTGGCTTGTGGTGGTAGGGAACCTTAATGTTCATCGTCCACAATTTACAAAACTTAAAAAAAAAAAATTAGGATGATGTTCTATTGTGGCACATAGGAGATAGATAGATAGATGCTTTTTGTTACCACTATTCAGCCTCATTTAAGATTTCTTTACTTCATGAGCTGACGACGACCCACCTCTGCAGGGGCGAGAGGCCTATTAGTATGGTCCACCCGAGAAGGTTATTGGATCCAATAGGATTCCAAGAGGCCTTGGAGGGATTCATTGTTGGCTCTGCCATTGACCCTGTCAACACTCTGGTGGAGAATTGGAACAATCAACTCACCAGGGCAGTGGACGCAATCACTCCTAAGTGTCCTCTCCAACCCACTTCAAAAGTGGTCCCTTGGTATACGGAAGAACTACAGAAGCTGAAGCTGCGAGGTAGACGATTAGAGCGCAAGTGGAGAAAGACTCGACTCAGATCCAACAGATTATTACATAGAGCACACTTGAAGACTTATGCTCAGGGGATATGTGTGGCAAAGAAGCGATTCTTTTCTCCATATCTCATCTGCAAATTCACGTCAGGCGGAGTACTTCAGGGTTGTGAAGGGGCTAGTGTGGGCCTCTTCCCCCTTGAATCACTACTTGGAACCAACAATTACTCGCTGTGCGTTTTTAGTGTGGACAAAATCTCTCGTACTGGGGCTGACTTAGATTCAAATGACACAATTGTTAGAGTCTGATGCCAAGGTGTCCAGCAGCTCCTCTGATGTGATGACACTGGATCAGTTTCAGTTTGTGATTCCTGAGGATGTGGACAAGTTGCTTGGAATGGTGCAGCCTACCACCTGCCCTCTTGATCCTTGCCCCACATGGCTTATACTATCTGGCAGGGAGGCTGTTGTAGAGGGCCTGGTAGAGATTATAAATGCTTCTCTGGGGAGAGAAGGATGCCTTCTTGTCTTAAACAGGCACTTATTAGATGGCTTCTGAAGAAGCCTGCCTTGGATCCCTTGGAGTTAAGCAACTACAGGCCTGTCTCCAAACTTTTATGGCTGGACAAGGTAATTAAGAAGGTAGTGGCCTCCCAGCTCCAGGTGGTCTTGAAGGAAACTGCTTATCTAGACCCATTTCAACCTGGCTTTTGGGCGAGCTATGGGGTGGAGACTGCACTTGGTCGGCCTGATGGATGATCTCCAGTTGGGAATTGACAGACAGAGTGTGACTCTGTTGGTCCTTTTGGATCTCTCAGTGGCCTTTGATACTATTGACCATGGTAGCCTTCTGGAACATCTGAGGGGATTGAGGGTGGGAGGCACTGCTTTGTAGTGGTTCTACTCCTACATCACGGACAGATTCCAGATGGTGTCTCTTGAAGACTGTTGTTCTTCAAAATCTGAACTTTAGTTATGGTGTCCCTCAGGGCTCCATATTATCTCCGATGTTGTTTAACATCTTCATGAAACTGCTGGGAGAGATCATTGGGAAATTTGGTGCAGGGTGTTATCAGTATGCTGATGACACCCAAATCTATAACCTCCCTAAATGCCTGCCTGGAGGTGGTGATGGGTTGGATGAGGAATAACAAACTGAGGCTGAATCCAGATAAGACAGAGGTACTTATTCTGCAGAGTCGAAACTCAGGAGACAATTTTGATCTGCCAGTTCTGAATGGGGTCATGTTTCCCCAGAAGGAACAAGTATGCAGTCTGGGGGTGCTTCTGGATCCAAACCTCTTCCTGGTGCCCCAGATTGAGGTGGTGTCCAGAGGTGCTGTCTATCAGCTTCGGCTGATACACCAGCTGCGTCCATTTCTTGAGATGAGTGACCTCAGAACAGTGGTACATCTGCTGGTAACCTCTAGGCTGGACTACTACAATGCGCTTCTGTGTGGGGCTGCCTTTGTACATAGTCTGGAAACTGCAGTTGGTACAGAATGTGGTGGCCAGGTTGGTCTCTGGATCATCTAGGAGAGACCATATTACTCCTGTATTGAAAGAACTACACTGGCTGCCGATAAGTTTCCAGACAAAATATAAGGTGCTGGTTATTACTTATAAATCCCTAAATAGCTTAGGCCCTGGGTATTTAAGAGAACGTCTTCTTCACCATAAGCCCCATCGCCCGTTAAGATCATCTGGAGTGGTTTGTCTGCAGTTGCTGCTAGCTCAGTCCAGTGGCTACTCAGGGACGGGCCTTCTCCGTTGCTGCCCCTTGGCTTTGGAATGCGCCACCAGTTGAAATAAGAGCCTCCCCATCTCTGGCAACTTTTTAAAAAGGCACGGAAGACATATTTATTCACCCAGGCTTTTAAATTAGTTGTATAGTTTTAATACTTTTAATGTTGGGTTTTAACTGATTTTAATGTTTAAATGATTTTAATTGTAAACCGTCCAGAGACACAAGTTTTAGGCAGTATAGAAAGAAAAAGAAAAAGAATGAATGAATGAAGTAGTGATGTATGTGTGAGTTGGCCATTAATGTAATGAGAACTAGTAACCCTTTGAACTAATGCTACTGTCTTTTAGAAATCCTGCAGCCCAGTTGGTGATGTGAGGTTGTGTTGACATGCTGTGTAGTGCTTGCCTGTTTTCTGTTTGTTGGTTCCTTGAACTCTGCACAAGGGGTTCCAGTATTATTATTATTATTACATTTATATCCCGCTCTTCCTCCAAGGAGCCCAGAGTGGTGTACTACATACTTGAGTTTCTCTTTCACAACAACCCTGTGAAGTAGGTTAGGCTGAGAGAGAAGTGACTGGCCAAGAGTCACCCAGCTAGTGTCATGGCTGAATGGGGATTTGAACTCGGGTCTCCCCGGTCCTAGTCCAGCACTCTAACCACTACACCACGCTGGCTCCAGTAGTGACAGGGGGAAGAGAGTTTGCTTGAGGATAGGGTAGCTTCCCTACATAATGGAAACTCTCAAACCCTGTGGGGTGTGTGTTGAATTTCCGTGGTATACTGAATCTTTGGAAGCTCCAGCAATGTTGAAGTTCAAGGGCTGTGGCTCACTGTGAAGCCCATGATTTGAATGCAGAAGGTCTCTAGCTGATCTCAATTTGCTTAGTCATAACTAGTGGGATGTTGACTGATGTCCCTCTCCCCCCCCACCCACCCCCAGGTGGCATTCATTCAGTTCCCCAACATCTCCATTCTTTCAACAGGGCTGGAGAATATATTTTTGTCTGAGTCCTTGGAAAATCACTTACATTCAGCAGTGGGCTAAATGAACCAGTGGTTTGATTCCTCCCGCACAGTATCTCTCCAATGACTGCTGCTGGTGTCTGTCTAACATTTCGGTTTTTTATTGTGAGCCCTTTAGGGACAGGGATCCATCTTTTTTATTTATTATTTCTCTGTGTAAACCGCTTTGGAAACTTTTGTTGTTGTTGAAAAGCGGTATATAAATATTTGTAGTGGTAGTAGTAGTTGATTCACTATAAGGGAGCTTATGTGTTCAGGGAGTAGAAGAATTAAATTGCTAGGCAAAAGCAACAGAAAATGACTGTCTCCACCTTGCTTTGTTACCTTCATCTTGCTGGTGAAAGTTATCTGATTTGCCACTGCTGGAAACAAAATGCTGAACTAGATCTTATCCAGCACAGGCAGCTTTTATGTTGTTAAATAATGGTGAGTCCTTCTCTCTGGGGCCTTTTCCAGTAGCACCTGCTTACTGACAGGGCTCAGAGCTACTGAGCCAATTTCAAATAAACTCATATGCAGGAGATTCTTTTTGCCTACACAGTGCGTGACTTTATTATCCAAATTGGATACTGATCGTGACATTAGTTTGCATGTTCGATAGAAAATATCCAATGAGCTGCTTCCATCAGTAAGAATAAAATGATTTTGCCTGCGGGCATCCATTCTGAAAAGAGAATGAGTCCATTCACACAAACTTTGAGAGCGCCAGGGAGGGCAGGAGAGGGGAAGGCAGGCTATCACCTACCTCCCCCCGCCCAAATGATCCGGCATGGTCCCAGGCTGTGCAGATTGGGCACCCACATGACTGGTGCTTTTATGAGCTGTGCAGCATTCTGGAGGCTGGGAAAATGTGTCCCAGCCTCTGGATATCCCATAATGCACCATATGACAAGTGCAGTGCATTGAGGGATCCTGCCGTGAGCTGGGCACTCTAGGTGCCACATGACCCTGTCCCTAGGTAAAAGGGTGCTCTCACACCTTTTTACCCAAGTAAAAGGTCAGGTAAAAATCCCAGGCTACCCCAGAGGGCAACACCAGGATCGGCCTCGATCCCGGCGCTTCACACAAGCAGCCCCCAAGCCGGGGCAGGACTGGCTCGTGTGGACAGCCTCAATGTGTTCCAAATCTTCAAAGCAAACTAAATTTTAAAATGAAAAGGCGTTCTGCTATATCTTTGTCAGTTATAGGTAATAACCAGTCAAGGTACGAAAGCATGTGATCAGACTAGTACAGTGCAGGGTTGATAAAAATCAATGATTTTTTTTTTTAAAAAAAACTGATTTTTTTAAAATTTACATTGAACTTTAATTTTTATTAATTCATTAAAAAGAACCTAGGTCAAAGATGTCTGTGTTAATCATAACTTCTGATTATATTCTATGAACATGTTAACAGCAGCATATGGGGATGAGAGTTTACAGAACTGATCAATCCTGTTCTGCAGCTTGTGTACATGCAGCACACACACACACACAGTCAAGCCCTTGCCCCTCCCGCTCTCTAAAACTGCAGACATTAGGCCCATTCACACGTTATGTTCAACACTTGTACCATGAGTGTACATTTGAAGGGCCTGTATCCAGGTTCAGTTTTAAAATGAATGCAGGTACAGGCATTCACGCAAACATGTACAAGTGAACATAACATTAGAACAGCCCTGCTGGATTAGGCCCAAGGCCTCTCTAGTCCAGCATCCTGTTTCACACAGTGGCCCACCATATACTTCTGAGAAGCCACAAGCAAGAGATGAGGGCATGCCCTCTCTCCTGCTGTTGCTCCCCTGTAACTGATATTGAGGCATCTTGTCTCTGAGGCTGTAGGTGGCCTATAGCCACCAGACTAGTAGCCATTGATAGACCTGTGCTCTAAGAACTTGTCTAAGCCCCTTTTAAAGCCATCCAAGTTGGTGGCCATGGCAGAGAATTCTGCCACAACCCATGGCAGAGAATTCCACAGAATAATTATGCACTGTATAAAAAAGTACTTCCTTTTGTTGGTCAGTGTACAGACCTCTGTATACTTGTACAGCATAATGTCTGAATCAGGTTAAAGAAGGCCAGTGAATGAATGGAGGATTTGGGGGGATGGAGTAGATCTGGGCAAGGAGGAATCTAGATATAAGTGCAAGGGTTAGGGGAGGGAAATAGAAAGTGAAATCAAAACTGAACAGAATGTATTCATGCAGTCCTGAGGAAATGTTTTCAGAGTGTACTTGCTGATCTGGTGCAGACCATCTGCGCCCCTTTGTTCTCCCTGTCATTTCCCCCCTCCCTTTAGCCACAGTCCGTTCTCCGTCCGGCTTTCCTTTCCCTCCCTGCCAACTGGTGGCGGTTTCCCTCCCCGCTGGCTGCTGCTGCCATTTTCTCCCCCTCCCCATTGCTGTCCCCCAGGCAGCTGCTTGCAGACTCTCACGAGAGCTGCCACGCATGGGATCAGTGACGGGTACGTTTAGGATAACTATTTATATAGAGAGATTCTCCATTGTAGAAGGGAAACACCTATCATGGCAGCAGGTTGTAAAAGATACTCCATTTGGGAATATTTTAATGATGCTTGTGTACCTATGGATAAAACAGGCATATGTGCGAAATGGAAACAGTGCAGCAAAGAAATGCAAGGCCTGGTTGGTTGAATGAAACATTGTTATGAGAAGTGTGTACCCATTATAGTGTGTACCTTCCTTCTAAAAATGAAACCTACACTTATCCTTGAACATATATTAAGTTATATTAGACAACAAGAATGTACTTTTTAACTTTTGCTTTTCTACATTTATTAGAAAATGATATTTAAATAGAATCTATTTAATGACATTTAAATAGTGAGCCCCTGGTGGCGCAGTGGTAAAACTGCCGCCCTGTAACCAGAAGGTTACAAGTTCGATCCTGACCAGGGGCTCAAGGTTGACTCAGCCTTCCATCCTTCCGAGGTCGGTAAAATGAGTACCCAGAATGTTGGGGGCAATATGCTAAATCATTGTAAACCGCTTAGAGAGCTTCCAGCTATAGAGCGGTATATAAATGTAAGTGCTATTGCTATTGCTAATCTGCCTGACAAGTGATTTAAATTGTGATTTAAATCATTACAATTGAGTCCTCCTTTGAAGCAATTTATATCATGATTTAAATTTATTTGTACAGTGGATAGTTTAAGTTGTTCAGCTCCTCAAAATCAAGAGAGGCTTGCTGTCTGGATTTAATTTTTTTTTTCCCCCATTGTGCCTTTATAGCTATGAAATGTGTTTCTGGAATTTGGATACTGTGGGCACACCTAGCTATTGCTAAGTGTAGGCAATTTTGTCAGGTGCCCATTACCTGGCTCCTAAATTTTTGGGCAGGCTCCTAGATGCAAAGGAAGTTTGTCAAGGCCTGTTTCAAGCGCACTCTTTAAATATAAAGAGCAAATGTGAAAATACACTCAAGAAGAAGCCAGGATCGGTTGTGGTTCTCTATCAAGTATGCACTTGGTAGTAGTCTCCAGACGTGCTGTGTGAAACAGCCCTAAGAAAATTCCACGGGAACCTTCTATTATTATTATTATTATTATTATTATTATTATTATTATTATTATTATTAATTTATTTGATTTCTATACTGCCCTTCCAAAAATGGCTCAGTGCAATTTACACAGAGAAATAATAAATAAATAAGATGGCTTCCTGTCCCCAAAGGGCTCACAATCTAAAAAGAAACATAAGATAGACACCAGCAACGGTCACTGGAGGTACTGTGCTGGGGTTGGATAGGGCCAGTTACTCTCTCCCTGCTAAATAAAGAGAATCACCACGTTAAAAAGGTGCCTCTTTGCCTATATAGCACTTGACAAACCTGTATGGCTCTGTTCTTTCCTGTTTTCTTCTGAGTGCTTGACCTCTGAGCTAGAGAGAACACCACTTTCAGCTAAGTCAGTTCTCGTTGGGTCTTTGTAAACTTTGCAAAAGTTTGTTGTGGCAGAGTTTGAGAGCCCTGGCCTGCAATATAGGCATGTCAAGTGCCTTCTGTATGGTTCATGGTGAAACAAAGCTTTACATGCCGGGCCTTGAAATCTTGCTATGTTAAGAATCATGATGTCACTCAGTCAAATAACCCCTGTTTTTTTAAAGCTCTACTGAAATAAGGAAAGAAATGTTTGCTAGAGAGAATTTCCACGTATTTTCATTCCTCCTCCCTCTATCAAATTTGTTGTTGCAAGTTGCACTTTCTCCTGGAAGTTAAGATGAAAAATGCACTTGAGACACATTGACTTGATCTCTCTGTTTCATATGCTGTGACTCTTATGTAGGATTTTGTTTTAGCAAATTGTTCTGTGTGATTTTTCTGCAGAGGTGGATAATGGTTTCATAGCTACAATGTAATGAAAACACTGATGAAGTTTTGGAAGCAATATATTGTTTGAAACAGTGTTTTATAAGGAACAGGCGTTCACTCTGTGTCTTCTGTGTGTGTTTTGAAAAATCTTGTACAATAGTTTGTAAAAATATATATATATTGTGTTTCATTTTAGCTGTTCCATTCAATCCAGAGGACATGTATGGATTTACTTAAAGCAATTGAACTATATCAAAAAAGGATTTGTTGTAAGTATTTTTAGCTGTGGTAAAATGATGATAAATGGGAAGCAGTTCAGGTTGATAATTAAAATTAAATCAACCCACAGTTAAAGCTAACTTTTTGTAACCTTAAGGGAATGAAGTGCCCAAGTGTTATGCTGAGTGAAGCAGATCCAAATTGTATGTTACACAGAAGACAAGGGAAGAGTAATCTGATGTGTGCTTATGCTTTGTTTTGCATTTTTAAAATGCAAAGCAGCTTCAGGTTCTGTGGGTGGGAGGAGAAGCTACTTCACCCTTTCCTGCCCTTATGTTTGTCCATGCAAAATAGCACTTCAGTTGTCTTCTTACCCATGGGGTGTGTGTGTGTGTGTGTCCCCTAAAGGGATGAACATATCTTGGCAAAGGCAGTTTGGAGTGGACAAATGGAGGGAAGGGAAAAGGTTAAGCACTCCGCCTGCTGCCATTTCTGTACTAAACCGGCATCCTCCCACAGTGCTTTTCATTTTAAAAGAGAACATTTGAGTGACTGTTCATGCATCTCCTGTGTAATGTCTAGTTTGTCCTTCACATTCACAAATATGTACAGACCTGCGGCTGATGACCACTATGGTGTAACTGATTAAAGACACAAACCTGGATAGGGGCGACCAGGTTCACAGGAACATAGGAAGCTGCCTTATACCGAGTCAGACCGTCTAGCTCAGTATTGTCTGTATTGACTGGCATCTGCTGTCCAAGGTTTCAGGCAGCAGTCTTGCCCAGCCCTACCTAGAAATGCTGCCAGGGACTGAACCTTCTGCATGCAAAGCAGATGCTCTGCCACTGAGCTACAGCCCCATCCCCTAGGTTCAAATTCCTGTTTAGCCATGAAGCTGACTGGGTGACCTTGAGTCAGTCATGCATTGCCTTGGACCAGTCTGACCCATCTCACTAGTATGGTGGGAGGATAAAATGGCAGGGAAGCAAGCTTGCATGTCACCCTAAGCTTCTTGAAGGAACAGACAGGTGATAAAATGATGTCCTAAATGAGGGGGATCTTATGTCCTCCTCTGACCTCTTCATGCTTTTGAATTCCACCGCACCCCCCAATTTAAAAAATAGTTGCATCTTCTGAACAAAAATGTCTTCTGCAAATATTGTATAGAGGGAAAAGAATTCAAGGGGAGGTGCCTGAGTTGTTTGAATCAGCATTCAGCTCACTGGAGTCAAGTGAACTTCTGGGCTCAAGAAGTTGAAAGAGAGACTAAAATAATCAAGGGAAATTCTAGGTATTGTAGTCGGGTCACAGTAGTCTACTTCATCTGATCCCACCAAGCTAATACCTCTATTCAAGCAAGAAATAGCACATTCTCCTGTTGCCTTTCAGCGTAGAGGTCATTTTGCAGTTCTTGTTACATTACACTGAGCCCATGAAGGGATGTGCTGAAGTGAATCCGATCTTCTGTTTCGTAAGTGCAGGAGATGCATGAAGGTTAATTAGAAATTGCAGGCTGGGGGTGGAAGGTTATTCTGTGTTTCTTGGAGGCAATGTGACTTGTCGCCCTACTTACAAAATTGTAGCATTTTAAAACTTGCCTGTGTCTGATCACTCTTCTTGCACTAGTTCTGTCTCAGGAAGAAAATGAATTAGGAAAATTTCTCCGATCCCAAGGTTCTCAGGATAAAACTAGAGCAGGCAAAATGATGCAAGCTACAGGAAAGGCCCTCTGCTTTTCTTCTCAGCAAAGGTATGTTTGACTACATGAGTTTATTACTGAGAACTCTTTTACAGAATAGCTCCTTGGCATGGCTCTGCCTTTTAGATGCAAGCCCACTTGAACTTCCCTACTTTATTTGGCTTCAGACCCCCAGCAACTATAAAAGGAAGCATGAAGAGCCTACTGGTAGCCTGATCAACTGTATTCCTTGGCTGTGCCTTAATCCTGCTTTTTCCTCCCTCCTTTCTCCTTTCCTTTGCTCTGCCTTTTCCCTTAGTCTGCCCCTGTTCCCTACCTACTTGCTCCTAGCTTCTTGTTTAGTAGTAGAAGAACAGACAGAAAAGGAAAGGGTTCCCTTCTCCCCAGGCATTGAAGGCAGGGCAGGCTAGATTCCGGGCAGGCTAGGCTTCATTCCAGACCATCTCAGTAGTTACTGTTATCCTACCAACCCTGGATCAGCCAGTTCAGGAGACCTCTAGAGATGGTTAAAAAAAAAAAAATCATGGTTGCTGGGCCTACTGGAGCAATCTCATGAGGCACCTGTCACTGAGGGAGCCTTTCTGGACTCGGGTCCTTGGAGGTGCAAGTTTGCCTTTGGTGGTGGGGGGCATACTGCAGGAATGGGTAGCCCAGGTTTTCAATGATTTGGAACAGTTTGCCTTGCTTTCCAGGACTTATTCCTCAGGGTCAAGTGAGTTATGTGCTCATTTGCACAGACAATAACACCTCTAAAATTCTCATTGAGTTATAAGGTGGAGCTAGGGCACATGACCTGCAAGTAGAAGTTCAACTGTTGCTAATGTGGGCAGAAAAATACCTATTCTCTTGTCCTAGGACATCTGCAAAAGAGATCTGAATGTCCAGGCACCCTGGGAAGGTTTACTCATCTGACTAGGATGTGAGGTATACTAGGATCAGTCTTACCTGCCTCCAGGGCAAATGCCAAAATCGTTCTGTCAAGGTTGTGAAGAGGTGAATATATGATGGAGTGATTGTTTGAGGTCTGAAAACCATGTTTTCGTGGTTAGCTGCAAGCATATCTGATGCTTTTAGCAAGCTTTGGAAGTAAGATAATAGTCATCATTGTAAATGAATACCATATTACAAAAATGTTTTGTTCTGCATGACTAAAGTTGCTGGGGAATTTAAAAATACTTATGGGTTAGTTAACTAACAAGAGTGCATAGGCACTAGAGTGTGTCTCCCCTGCCCCCAACCCTTTTAATTGTGCTTTATGTACATTTTTGTATATATTTGGATCAATCACACCTCCATATTTAAGAAATATAGTGCTTACTGTGACTGATACTAATATCTAACTGATGCCAATTATCTTCTTTTGGGTTTGTTTGTTTTTAATCCCCTAAATTAAAGCTATCCTATATAATAAAAGGCTAAGTGAGTGGCCATGGCTTTGGAATGTTGGGGATCTGCGTCCCTGCCTCCCTGGGCTGTTCTGGGCCTGCGCGAAGCGCAGGCCCAGAAGAGCCCAAGGGACACAGGACTGCAGACACCAGTGTCCCACAGCCACGGGCGGCCATTAGCCGGTGTGTGGCGGCGGGGGAAAGTGGCTGAGGCGGTGGCAGAGCCGCCGCCTCGGCCATGAGCTGCGGCACGGCGAGAGGAGGACGAGGCAACCAGAAGCGGCCGCCCTGAAAAAGGCGAGGGCAATGGCGGCGGGGGAAGACCGAGACGGGGGACAGGGAAGCTGGGCGAGGTGGCGGCGAAGCCGCCAACGAGGCCCCCGCCCGCTCACAGCCGCCACCCCCGCCTGCTCACCCTCCCTCCCAGCTGCCCAAAATCACCTTCCCCGCTCCCCCCCAAAAAAGATTAAGGGCCAAAATGGCCCATGAGAAGGTCGCCGCCCCCGCCTATCGCCCTCCCGCCCACCCAGCTGCCGAAGACCACCTTACCCGCTCCAGCCCGAGGGAAAAGAGAGGAGCTCACAAGCAAAGCTCCTCTCTGTGCTACGTCACTGCTCAAACTGCCGCTATGGACGCAAAGGACGCCTATTGCGTCCATTGCGACAGTATGGGCAGCAGCTTAACACAGAGAGTAGCTCTGTTCCCGAGTTCCTCTCTTCTCCTTCGGGCTGGAGCGGGTAAGGTGGGCTCCGGCAGCTGGGTGCGCGGGAGGGCGATAGGCGGGGGCGGCCACCTTCTCATGGGCCATTTTGGCCGTTATTCATCCACACAACCCCCCCCAAAAAAAAGTATAAGCAAAATAAGGAAGAACAAAAACAGAGACAACAACAAAAAAAACAACAAAAAGAGAGAGGGGACAAGGGGGGAAAAAAGAGACAGAAAGAGAGAGAGACAGAAAAGACGGGATAGAAAGCTAGCGCCCGTTATCATAACGGGCTTAAAAATACTAGTAACAAATGAAAAGCCACTTCCTCTTGCACAAGGTATTCCCCCTCCCCTGGTTTCCACTGATCCTTCCCTCTCACTGCAGCTCGTGCCACACCCTATGCTGTTCTGGAGGGTCCCCTGACCCTCAATTGCAGATCTTCAAAGAGCACAGGGGACTGCAGTGGGGAAGAGGGGCCTGGACTCATTCACACTGCGTTGGATACAACCCAAGTACATTCTCATAGGAACATAGGAAGCTGCCAAATACTGAGTCAGACCATTGGTCTATCTCGCTTCATATTGTCTTCACAGACTAAACTTCCAGCTTACACAAAACAATATGGTTGCTTAGGAAAGAATGAAACCATGGCATGTTGGAAACTGGGCGTTTGCTACTAATCTGAAAAAGCAGTTAACTTTGAAGTGCACACCATTCCTAGTCCAATTTAGTTTCTAGTGTAAATGATATGTGGATCAGCAAGAAGAGTGGAAAGCACCAATTAATGAAGAGTCCTTTTTGTCTTCTAAGGTTTAGGAAGATACTATATATCATTATTAAGCTTGGGTAGTTGAGAAATTCAGCAGCGTGCCAGCTAGGTCAGCTAATGCATGGACAATTTGCAGATCTGTGCTGATGTAACCCTCTGATTAAACCAGCTCTGCTCCACTTAAATGGTGAATAAAATTATCTAGTGTGGTCTGTAACTCCAGGCAGGTGATAGCAGCATAAAGGATGTGAGACGTTTTTGTAATCTAAGTGATTTTCTGAGAGCTGTCAAGGTGCGGTTGGACAGAAAGTTTCTTTTGACCTCTGGATGGAGCAGAACCACATTGCAGCAATTGCTAAAAGGAACCTTTAGTTGCTTTTACCCAGAGGGGTTCTGCTTCCTTTGATGACTCGGCCTGATAGCCACATGTCTGGCAATTCTCAACTTGCAATGGCATGTTGAAGATTTGCTACCTCATCAACATATTGTACAAATTAAGGACTATTTACAGATCAGAAATATCTCAAATATTTTGTTAATCTTGCTTTTTAACTATTTAACTATAAAACCTCAGTATAGTCTATAAAACCTCAGTGAAGGTGCCATTTTTAGGATCCTGAAAGAAAGGGACAGTCTGGGAAAATGTAACTTTTACAAACTGCCACTCAATGGGATCCCACTTCCTACTTCCCTCCATTTAGAGAACTGTCCACTTTTATCTATCCTCTGTTACCTGTCCTTCAACCAGTTAACAATCCACACATGAACCTATCACCTTATCCCAAGACTGCTAGGTTTACTCAAGAGCATTTGGTGGGGAACTTTGTCAAAAGCTTTTTGTAAGTCCAACTGTACTATGTCAATTGGATCACCTTTATCCACATGCCTGTTGACACTCGCAAAGAACCCCAAAAGGTTAGTAAGGCAAGGCTTGCCTTTGCAGAAGCCATGCTGGTTCTCCTTTAGTAAGGCCTATTCTTCTTTATGTTTAATAATTTTGTCCTTAAGTATGCTTCCCATCAATTTACCTGGCCCAGAAGTTAAGCTAACCACTCTTGTTTCCCAGATACTCCCCGGATCTCTTTTTTAAAATTGTTGTTACTTTGACTACTTTCCAGTCCTCTGGTTCAGAGCCTGATTGTCGGGATAAGAGCCAGCGTGGTGTAGTGGTTAGAGTGCTGGACTAGGACCGGGGAGACCCGAGTTCAAATCCCCATTCAGCCATGAAACTAGCTGGGTGACTCTGGGCCAGTCACTTCTCTCTCAGCCTAACCTACTTCACAGGGTTGTTGTGAAAGAGAAACTCAAATATGTAGTACACCACTCTGGGCTCCTTGGAGAAAGAGTGGGATATAAATGTAAAAATAATAATAATAATAATAATAAGTTACATATTTTTGCAAGGAGATCGACAATTTCACATTTGAGTCCCTTGGTAACTCTTGGGTGGATGCCATTTGGCCTTGGCGATTTTTTAATTTGTCAAGGCAGTTTAGAATGTCCTCAGCTCAGATTTGCCCAGTTCTTCAGCCTCCAAGCCTGAGAAGATCGGTTCAGGCTCAGGTATATGCTCAGTATCCTCTACCATGAAGACGGATACAAATAACTCATTTAGCTTCTCTGCAATCTCCATATCCTCCTTAATAATCATTTTTACTCCCTGCCTTTTAATTTATTCATAAATGATCTAGAAGTTGTGGTAACCAGCAAGGTGGCCAAATTTGCAGATGGCACTTGACTGTTTAGGGTAGTGAAATCCACAACAGATTGTGAGGAGCTCCAAAAGGATCTCTCCAAACTGGGCAACTAAACGGAAAAAATGCAGTTCATTGTAAGCAAGTTTAAAGTAATGCATATTGGTGCAAAAAACCTCAGCTTTACATATACTCTGTCTTCTGTCTTGTCTTCTGAATTAAAGCCTTTAAGTTTTCTGATCATTCTAGTTTGCTTGGTGACTTTCCTAATATTGATGTTTCTATTACAGCAACTATTTGTCTCTTTGGTTTGTTACTCAAAATAAGAAAGAGTCTTTAGTTTGTTTTCAGAAGTCCCTACACTTTTCATGTTTTCTTTGTCACAGGTTGGCATTGCGCACTCCATTGTGCAGACTGTACCAAGAAGTGGAGACCTTTAGATATAGAGCTATTTCGGATACATGGTTGACAGTCAACCGAATGGAGCAGTGCCGGACTGAATACAGAGGTGCTCTGTTGTGGATGAAAGATGTGTCTCAAGAGCTGGATCCTGATCTTTACAAACAGATGGAGAAGTTTAGGAAGGTATGAGATTTCCCACAGTCTGCAAGCGGGCAATGCTTGATTATGGTAATGGAGCATGGATTTGATTCCTCTGGGGAAAATATTATCCAACAGCCGGGATGGAGGGTGAAATTAATCATACTGATCTCTCCCATGAGGCACGATTCAGTTCATCAGATATGGAATATATCTTCCAAACCTGAAAGATACGATAGCCAGAAATTGTTCTATAAGCAACTAACTCTAGCATATGTGCTGTCCCATGATGACTTTTAATTGTGTTTTAGTTCTGTTCTTTGGACGATTCTACAATTGCATGGATGTTCAGCCCTCCTAAGCTGCCTGCTGCTTAAGTCTGCCAGGTCACAAACTATTGAAGGAGTCTGTATCTTTAAGAACCTACTTAATGCTCTCAGAATTTGACATTGTGTGCTGGCACTTCCTGCTGATTAGCTTAGTATGGGGTTTGATTGATGGAAATCAGATTGTCACTCAATTGAGTGGCAACCCTGCATAGCTGGATCATATAGTCTGCTATCACTTCTGGGAAACTCTTAGTTTGCCCTGGTCTGCATTTGACATAGGAGTGGAGGCTGTTGGGATGTACAATTTTTGTTATGAGAGGGCTCACAAAGTTTTTACTATTATTATTATTACACAAACCCACATTCTATTGATATGGAATTATTCTAGTAAAAGCATCAGTAGTACACATAAGACAGCTGAAAGCAAATTCCTCAGTGCTCGAACATTGAAGTACAGTTGCTTTTAAAAAATAATTTAGAATTTCATGCTTACTTTAATGGCACTTGAAATTTAGCACTTATCAAGTATTAATAATTTACATATTAGAAGTGTAAATTGTAATAAAGATGATAATTTTTACATTACTATATTCTATTATTATAGAATTTTCAGCCATCTGTGTAGTGTTTCTCCAGTATGTGTGTTTTATGCCTGGTACCCTAACAATGAAAATGGTGTTTAATACAAGCCTAGATCTTATGATTATATTTTATATGTTGGACACCACCCCCTCCCAATTTTTTAAAGAAAGGTTTAACTATAGTAGTTGACTTACCAACTAGTATTGTGTGTGATGAAAAATATTTCACACACTTGAGGAAAGGGCTATTTTTGCCATTTTTCCTCCTTCCCTTTGTGTCCAAAACAAGCCCCTGAGTGTGGTAGGATCCTCAGGGACATATTTTTGGGAGGCATGGGAGCTATAGAAAGAAGGGAGGGATTAGCTAAAATCACCTCTTTCCCCTTTACACTTGCAAAACGTTTTTCAGTGTAGCATCAGTCTGCATGTCAGCCACTACTTAAAAAAATTTCGAGGATGGCCATGCAGCTATAATTAATGCCTGCCTTGTGAAAAGTATAAATTGCATAAGAGAAAATAATTAGTATTTAAGATGTGAATTTCATGCAATTAATATCTCTTGGGGGGGGTAGCAGTTTTTTTTAAAAAAGTTAAAAGGTCACAAATGTCACAGGAGTTTAAATGCTACTTGGAGAAAAAACAACTCTTTGGACTACTGTTTTCAGGGAGAAGAAAAGCATTTTTAAAACTCTCAGATCATGAATACAACAGGTTGTCTGTATGTGTAGTGGGGGGGAAGGTAAGAGGGTTTCCAGTTAGAGCAATAACGAGGCAGTCTGGTGTAATTTGATGCCAGTGGTCTGTGGCTGTGCATGGATGGGAGTGTTGAAAACATGAAGAGGCCGCCATATGTTTCATTCACACAGGGGTCTCTAACTCTTGACCCTAGAAACTAGTCTGATCTGTACAGAAAAAGTGTTGAATGTTTTATGGTTCTGGACTCTGCTGGGGTTGCCTTGGAATTTAGCTTAGTTTTAGAATTGACTGTAACACAGACCCCCAAACTAAGCATCCTGTTATTTTGAAGCAGCTAACTCCCTCATCCAGAGATCAAGTTTTACATGGTTTATTTTGAATATCTGTATTGCTTCACAGTTGAAATGTTAATAAGCAAATGTCATTCATACAGAACTTGATGAGAACTAGCAGAACTTCATCCATTATTTCGGAAGAAATAGAGGAACTGCTTTGTTCTTTTAGTGTGCAACACTGAATTTCACCATTGTGTGGCAGTGTTTTACTGAATGCTTCACATCATTATGGAATTTGTATCATAACAAGGGAATTACGCTGTAGGCCTTTGTTCATGAGATTGTACATGTGCAAGGAAAATGCAATCTGTAAATCCACAGTGCCGTGCCTGCTATTATTTAATAATGCTGAGTTCAGTTTCATGGTGTCATAATTTTTATAACTGGGAGTACAGTATTACTTTTATAAAAACATTTTTAGAGCAGGCATATCTGTGACCATTTCAGTTTTTGAATGAAACTATTTGTTGCATATAGAATACTTGATCAGAAAACGTTAGTTGGCAATTTTTTGTCTTTGCCTAACTGTAACACACAAAACTACCATTGTAAATATGAACCCAATCCTATACCAGGTACATTAAATTTTAACCTATTGATTTCTTTGGGTGTATGCATATTTAACTCCATTTTGGATAGTGGTTTTTTAAAAAAATTATCCAACCAGAAGCTAATTTTGAACACATGGATGCAGATGGGTTTCTTGTGCTGTGTGTGTGCGTGTGTGTATGAGAGAGAGAGAAGGTGAGTTAGTGTCATAAGCTTTATACGTTTGGTAAAAATCTCTTAAATAAAGCACCTATTGAAAGCTGGCCATTTGGAATTAGCAAGTCGGCACTAGTATTTTCACAGCTCCTCTGCAGTGACTTGTGAGATGCCTTCACCCTTGCTGTGCACATGATAGCAACCCAGATACTTTGTGCCCAGCAAGTTTTTTCAAGGTTCACTGCGACCTTCACAGTGAACCTGTGTCAGTGTTTGTGTCAAGTATGAAGGAATCTTTGCTGAAACTTGGTATTCTTGAAAATGAAAGTATGAGCCTTACTCAATGGTGACTTTCAGTACAGCAGTGTGTTTCACGCTTCTTGCTTTATAATTATAATGTTTAACTGATTAGAAAAACTAAGAGTTACATTTCTGGATTCTCATTGTATAGCTTTTGTTTGTTTTGTTTGATATGCATGTGCAGAGGAAAATCCTTGGCTCTTTTTACTTCTGATAGTTCTGGCCTCTTTCTGTTCTTTGGACATTCATCAGCACAGAATGGTAGGTTTCCTGTTGATTGAGCATAGTTGGCAGATGGGAATTTGTCGGTCCAACAGAGCTGCCATCAGTCATGTTTACAGGGCAAAAGGGGGAGCTTTGGCATATTTTTCTACCTGTAACTGTACTCCTCTACCCCCCACCCCGTCAGGCAACCATTTTGTTAGTAGGTTCATTAAGATTCTGTACTAGTGGATGCCATTTTAAGTACCTCAGTGGATGGAAATACCCAGAGCTGTGTGTATTCTGTAATTCGGTGCAAGTGTGGAATTTTGGGTGCATAATTCAGCCCCTTAAGTTCAGCTTTCTAGTCCTTGAGACCGTGAAAAGAAGTGTGAAAAGTTCTGGAATTGAATATTCCAGTATCCAGAAGGTCAAGGAAGAATACTAACATGTTCCTTTCTTCCTTCCATTCTTTTTTTTTTTTAGAGTAAATTGCAGTACATAGATATCCTGTTTACAGAACACTGGTACTTGACATGTTATACAATTATATCATTGAAAATATCTCAAATGGATACACTTGATCTTGTACATTCTCATCCTAGTACTGAATGAATAAGGTCTATTTTTGCACAAACTCAGGGAGCTTCATGGTGGTGAAGTGGCCGTTGCATAGACTCTGCATTTCTCTGGTGTTGCTATGTTTGTGAGCTATTATCTTTTTAGAAATTGGGTTTTACTACTTGCATTCACACTGTAAAGGTGGACTTAATACGTTGTTGTGACTACAAATGCACTGACTTAATCTTCTTTCATTATGCACATGTAGATTTTAGGAAAGTAGCATCTCTTCTGTGGTCTTTTTCCTTTTAAAAAAAAGTGATTGTTCTGTTCTATGAATACCAGTTATGGTTTAGGAGCAGCTGTCCAAATTCTCTGGCAGGGCTTAACAAGCCAAACACTATTCCCGCAACTTCTCCCATGCCAAAGCTCAGCCCTTGAACTTGGGAATTTATTTAAAAAGTGCCTTTTGAGCATGTGCTAAATAGATTTTGCTCACCATGCATTTACTGGGATTTATTAAGTACATCATTTAGAGAGACTTATACCCCGTTGCCTCTCTTTTTGAAATGAAGTGCGACTCTCTGTCAACATTACTTGTCAGATGCTTCCCCCCCCAAATCCCTGAGATTACATGAGAACCAGAAGTCATGAATCTGTTCTTAACTGGCCCTTGCCTGATTTGTGAGCTTTCACACACAGTGATTACTCTAAGAAGAAACACTCACTTAATTGCTGTTTTAAATTATCACTAGCCGACCCTGCACAGAGTATCTGTGCGCTCTCTGGGGCTGGCGGTTACCTCTTTCCCCACCACCACCACCTTCTGCCCAGTCTCCACTTCCGGGCCCAGCCGCCTCTCCTCCCCACCGCCACTTCTGCCCCCGCACTTTCTTTCCCCCCCCTGGGGCCTTGCCTCCACTGCCGGGCCAGGCCTGCTGCCGCCTCTGGCCTCCATGGCCGGGCCCACCGCCGCGGTGACCAATCCTCCTGGGTGCGCCTCAGCCAATCAGGCACGTCGGCCACCCAGCCAATCAGCTGGGTGCTGGGACGCACATTCCAAGGCACACCCAGGAGAATTAAATATATAGATTACTCTGCTGTGTTTTATTGTATTTTATTATACTGCGTTTCAACAAGAGTTGTCTTAAAGCAGTTAAAGCAAGTAAAAATAAAAGATGGCTCCCTGTTGTAAAGGAGCTGACACTCTTTAAGGAGACACAGACACTACTTGAAGGAGCATCTACTCCAATATGTTCCTGTCCTCCCTTTAATGTCCTATCTGGAAGCTCTTCTCTGGGTGCTGCCACCTGCAGTGGTGTGACAGGTACCTGAGTGACAACCTTTTCGGTAGAGGCCCCCTGCCTATGGAATGTCCTCCCAAAGGAGATCCGCCTGTCAGCCTATATCTATCTATCTATCTAAATTAATAATAATATTATGGGACTTCCAACTACAAACACACAAACATCTGCTACACCAGGTAAAACTGTAGTCGAGAAGAAAGAAAAACAAGTCAAATTAATCGACATAGCAATACCAGGGTCTAACAGAATAGAAGAAAAAGAAATAGAACAAATCACAAAATACAAAGATCTACAAATTGAAATTGAAAGGCTGTGGCAGAAAAAGACCAAAATAATCCCAGTGGTAATTGGCACCCTAGGTGCAATTCCAAAACAACTTGAAGAGCACCTCAACACCATAGGGGCCACAGAAATCACCATCAGCCAATTACAAAAAGCAACTTTACTGGGAACAGCCTATATTCTGCGACGAGATCTATCATAACAGCAACAGCATTGATAATAAAATTCAGCCATCCCAGGTCCTTGGGAAGGACTCGATGTCTGGATAAAACAAACCAGTCAATAACACCTGCCTGACTGTGTAAACAAGAAATAATACTATTATACTATTATTATTTCTTGTTTACACAGTCAGGCAGGTGTTATTGACTGGTTTGTTTTATCCAGACATCAAGTCCTTCCCAAGGACCTGGGATGGCTGAATTTTATTGTCAATGCTGTTGCTGTTATGATAGATCTCGTCGCAGAATATAGGCTGTTCCCAGTAAAGTTGCTTTTTGTAATTGGCTGATGGTGATTTCTGTGGCCCCTATGGTGTTGAGGTGCTCTTCAAGTTGTTTTGGAATTGCACCTAGGGTGCCAATTACCACTAGGATTATTTTGGTCTTTTTCTGCCACAGCCTTTCAATTTCCATTTGTAGATCTTTGTATTTTGTGATTTTTTTCTATTCCTTTTTCTTCTATTCTGCTATCCCCTGGTATTGCTATGTCGATTATTTTAACTTGTTTTTCTTTCTTCTCGACTACAGTGATATCTGGTGTATTGTGTGGCAGATGTTTGTCTGTTTGTAGTCAGAAGTCCCACAATATTTTTACATCTTCATTTTCTTCAACTTTTTCAATTTTATGGTCCCACCAATTTTTGGCTGCAGGTAGCTTGTATTTTTTGCAGATGTTCCAGTGTATCATCCCTGCTACCTTGTCATGCCTCTGTTTGTATTCAGTCTGTGCGATCTTTTTACAACAGCTGATTAGGTGGTCCACTGTTTCATCTGCTTCTTTATAAAGGCGGCACTTGCTGTTTGTTGTGGATTTTTCTACTTTTGCTCTTATTGCATTTGTTCTTAGTGCCTGTTCTTGCGCAGCCAGTATTAAACCCTCTGTTTCTTTCTTCAAGTAACCATTCTTAAGCCATTGCCAGGTCTTGGTGATGTCTGATTTTCCACTTATATTGTGCAAATATTGACCATGCAGTGGCTTATTTTTCCATTTTTCTGCTCGGTTCTTGACTTGTTCGTTCTTGTAGGCCTACTTTGTTTCATTGGTGTTGAATAGTTTCTCATTATTGACCATTTGAAGTGCATCTTCTTCACTGTCCCTTATATATATTCTTCAAGGCCTCTTTTCTCCTCCTCTACTGTTTGATGGACTTGCAGCATTCCTCTTCCACCTGAGCTGTGAGGGAGGTATAGCCTATCTACATCACTGCAGGGGTGCAGAGCATGATTGATGGTCATGATTTTCCTGGTCTTACGATCCAGAGTCTCTAGCTCTGCCTGGGTCCAGTCTATTATTCCTGCAGTGTATCTAATAACAGGTATAGCCCAGGTGTTTATGGCTTGTATGGTGTTCCCACCATTGAGTTTGGACTTCAGAGGATTTTTCTAACATTCCTGATGTATTCAATTCCAATTTTTCTTTTAACTTCAGTGTGTGCAATGTTATCAGCCTGGAGAATGCCCAAGTATTTGTAATGTTCTTTCTCTTCCAGGTTCTTGATCTTGCTTCCATTGGGCAGTTCTATTCCTTCTGTTTTTGTTGTTTTTCCTCTGTTCATTATTAATGCAGCACACTTGTCTAGTCCAAACTCCATTGCTATATCGCTACTGAATATACGGACAGTGTTTAGTAGTTATTCGATTTCTGACTGGGACTTTCCATACAACTTCAGATCGTCCATGTACAGCAGATGGTTGATTTGACTTGATGTTTTAGATGTTTGGTATCCGAGGCCTGTTTTGTTTAGTATTTGTGAAAGTGGGGTCATGGCGATTACAAACAGTAGAGGGGATAGTGAGTCCCCTTGGAAAATGCCTCTTCTAATGCTAACCTGTCCAAGTGTCTCGCCATTGATTGTAAACTGTGTACTCCACATGCTCATTGCCTTTTTTTATAAATATCTGAATGTTTTTGCTGACACCAGTTGTTTCTAAACATTTTAGTATCCATGTGTGAGGCAATGAATCGAAGGCTTTCTTGTAGTCAATCCATGCAACACTTAGATTGTTTTTTCTTCTCTTGCAATTTTCTAAAATAATTTTGTCAATCAGCAGCTGGTCTCTTGTGCCTCTGGTGTTCGGGCAATTATTTTATTATAATAATAATAATAATAATAATAATAATAATTATTATTATTATTATTATTATTCAATTTCTATACCACAGCTCCAAAAACGGCTCAGGGTGGTTTACACGGAGAAAAAACAAACAAACAAACAAACAAATAAATAAGATGGTTCCCTGTCTCCAAAGGGCTCACAATCTAAAAAGAAACACAAGACAGACACCGGCAACAGTCACTGCCTCACTACTGTGCTGTGGGTGGATAGGGCCAGTTTTTCTCCCCCTACTAAATAGAGAATCACCACATCAAAAAGGTGCTTCTTTGCCAAGTTAACAGGGCATGATTTAAGAATTCTTAGCAATTCAAGCATATTTGGTGAATGAATGTTAATTGCCTTAGCAAGGATCTTGGTTAAAACATTGCAGCCTGTATGATCAATAGCTATCTACCTGCAGTCACTTAGTATATGTTAATCGGCCAAGGGGACTCCATCATTGCTGCCCATAGGTTAAAAGCAACATAGCAATGCATGATAGAGATGCCCTTCAGATGCATAATGTAATGGGTGCTCTTTAAAAATAGAAGCAGGCTTCTGGGAAAATATTACATCATCTTAACATGTATTGCATTAAAGAATGTTGTAGTAACTGTAGACTGATGAATGCCCTTGAGTGCTTTTCCTCTTTCATCTGCTCCATTTTACTTGTAAGAAATAAAAATCTGAAGTGATGATCTGGGAGAAGTGCTATTACATTCATGAACAGAATAAAAAGTGGCATTGTAGACATGTAGCTTTGTTTTGTAGTTATCAAACTGTTCTGTGCTGTGTGAAGATTAGGATAACTTGGGCTGCTTAACACTGAGGGTCCATATTAGAATCCAGTGGAATTTAATACATGCTTTCAAGTGAATATCAGAAGTTCTGTAGCTGCTTACAAGCACACGGTAATGTTGAGTCTTGAAATATTTTGCAAATGCTCCTCAAACCACAGAGAGTTCCAACATTGTAACTGTGTGCCTGGAAGTAAGTCCCTGTGCTCAGTGGGGCTTACATCTTGTTTAATATGTTTACAATTGCAACCTAAGTGTGATTGTCAAGTTATTGTTGCATTTTTCTCATGCATTGAAGATGGATCTATTTGGGGAACATTCACAACATGCATTTCAAATAGTAAACATTCCCATGTGAATGGCAATGTTCACAACATTTCAGACATACTTTTTAATGTTAAAGTGTATTTGCAGTCTTCAAAGTGTTGTATTACAGCCAGTGTGGTCCAGTTGAGTTTTTGATTGGCTCCAGAAGCTGAATACAATGTAGGCATTTGGTGTTCCTTGGCATTTATCATTACATTATTTCCAAATAATACTTTGGAGTTCTTTCCCCCCCCCACCCCCGACAATTCACCGTAAAAATGGTGACTTTGACATCTGACCTATAAAGGTTTACTGGATCGTATTGTGTATATTTCTGAAAACCTCTTCACTTTGTAACCCTGGTAGAAAATAATTCCCCATTATCCTAGTTACCTTCTTGGCTTCTCTGCAGTATTTTCTGCTTTTGAGTACACTTCCTTCTTCTTTTTTAGACTTACTCAATGTACATCACAGCCAGTGTCCAATCTGATCCAGTCAGCCACCCATTTTTCTTCAGTGCAACCCCCTCCACATTATCTTTTTTTCCCCCTTCCAAAACTTTATTTAACCTTTTCGCTTGGACTATATCTGTCTTTATTCCATATTCTTGTTTTCAGTTTTCAGTTTTCTGAGCTGCCACATCTTTTAGCCAGTCTTCCTGTATGTCTTTCCATGATGCAGGTGTTGGATGAGCCATATGTGGATATGGTTTCTCTCTCCTCCCACTTCATAACTCAAACTCTGACTCTGGAGTCGTACTTAGCTTACATTGTAGCCTAAAATTCTGCAGAATAAGAAAAGCATTGTGTGATAAACAAAGCAGTACAACAATAATAGTAGCAAAGATGTCTTGAAACATAGGAAGTTCAGACAAGTAATCCTTATCTCTAATGCTCCAAAATGAATGATTGGGTTGACAGTTTGCGAAACCTAATGTAAGGAATGCATGTTTGCTTGATTCTGAAAATCGGGGAAAGGGCAATATTTAACAGAGAGAGCCATTCTTGATTTTCTGCAATCAAGAGATTTGTGCAGAAACACCATGACCATGATTGGATTACTCTTTCTGTGTCATGGGGAAGTGAAAACACATTTCTCATTGTTCTGTCTTTGAAGCTACCAGAACATCCATGTTACAACAAAGTAAGTAAAAGTAAAGTTGTGCCGTCAAGTCGGTGTTGACTCTTGGCGACTACAGAGCCCTGTGGTTGTCTTTGGTAGAATACAGGAGGGGTTTACCGTTGCCATCTCCCGTGCAGTATGAGATGATGCCTTTCAGCATCTTCCTATATCGCTGCTGCCCGATATAGTACAATAAAGTACAAGTGCATCAAATCCAGAGTACGTAGCTCAGACTGTGCTATCAGTTTCCAGTGGATTGTGCTGTTCACAAGACAGGTCATGTAGAATATTTTGTGTGTCTAGAATGTCCCATGGGACTGTCTGGTGGTCGTGGAGATGGTGCAGCATACATGCTAAGCAGAGGGAGAGGCATGATCTTGCTGTTCCATGTTATGTGGACCCATGGTCCTGTGAAAAAAGCAAAACACTGCATGTCAAATTATTTTCATTCATTCATTCATTCGATTTCTATACCACCCTTCCAAAAATGGGTCAGGGCAGTTTACACAGAGAAATAACAAATAAGATGGATCCCTGTCCCCAAAGGGCTCACCATCTAAAAAGAAACAGAAGATAGACACCAGCAACAATCACTGGAGGTAATGTGCTGGGGTGGATAGGGCCAGTTACTCTCTCCCTGCTAAATAAAGAGAATCACCATATTAAAAGGTGCCTCTTTGCCAAGTTAGCAGGGATTACTGCTTACTGGTACTAATGCATACATATTGTTAGAAAAATAATATTGCCCGCATCCGGGTCTAGCAAGGCAGATGGAGGTACATGCTTACAAAGGGAACTGTTGAACCCACAAAAGGCTGATGCCAAAGGAAGGTGTTATTTAGCCAGCCACCACTACCTGGATCTTCAGACCAGACCTGCTCTACTGGTATCTGAGCTGGCATCCTGCTCCTCCTGAGTAAGCCCATCAGAAGGAAAGCCCCAAGCAGCTAGGCAAGCTCTAACTTGGCAGCTGAAGCTGAGCCCTTGTGTGGCATCACCTTCACTCCTGGGGACTCAGCATAATGGAAGGGGTTTTGAGAAAGAGGCAGAAGACTTGCCTGGGGGGTGGGGGGACTTGCTCCCCAGAACTCCAGAGTTTATCTGAGGGGGAGGCAGATTCTCATTCCTCCAGATCTGTTGGCTCTATGGAACTTTTGTTGGGGCTGGGAGGTCTTGGCTGGGGTGTGTTCCTCCTTATCTTCTCTACTGACACCTCCAAGTTGGCTGCCAGGTGGTCCCTGACAAATATTCATGTTTATGTTCTGGGCAGTACATTGTTTTCCTGTTCTGATGTTAGCACATTCTGGTAGGTAACCAGAGTTTGGGTCTGAAGAGCTAGTTGAATTAAGAGCTGCCCCGAATTTGCTATAGGCTCTCCCCATAGTCCAGCAGATTTCTGTCCCTGTATACCAAGTTAGTGTTATGTAATGAATGAATGAATAAATGAGTGACAATCCTATTTCAAGGGAATATATGTCTTCTCTGGAAATCGTAGTTCTGTGAGCGAGACAGGAATCGGTTTCAGGAAAAGTGTCCTTATAAAACTACAGTTTCCAAAGTTTTCTGGAGGACATATGGAGTTGTCTTATACTATCCAAAGAGCTGGCCATCTACCTGAGAACTGTCTGATCCCTCTACAACATCATGAGCGATCCGTATCTCAAGCTCTGGACAGTGAGACTAGGGTTTCTTTCTTCTGTACTAAATTTTCCTACTGGAATATTGCAGCATTGGGAAAATCCAGAATGAATTGGAAGCTTGTGGAAGTTTAGTGCACAATCTAGGATCATTTGGTAGTCTTCCAGTAAAACTGATACAGTTGAAGTTGGTGGGGGAATGATTTTTTTCTACTTCAGATCAAAGTTTTGTATCTTACTCATCTTTCATTGAGTTGGATGAATATGTGAATTGTAAGATGAGTCATTTTTGTGTAGAACTTAAAAAGACTAAATGAATACTGAAAAAAAAAACAATGTGCTTCATTCTTTTCTGTTGCCAAGAAGCTATATCATTCCACTTCCCTTTAGACAGGTGACTGAAAGATTCTAGTATGGAAACTACATCCATTATTAGCCAATAAGCATATAAAATCCACAGAGTGGGTTGATTTAAATCTAGGCAATTTTAATCATGGTTTAAATTGCCAAGTATATTAATTTAAATCAAGTTTCCTATTTTGAAATCCATAAATCTGAATAACTACTGATTGTTCTAACAAAACATAATTGTTTGCAACTAAATAGAGCCTTTTTGTAACCTAGAACCGTAATGCTGATGACACCCAAATCTATTTCTCCATGTCAACATCATTAGGAGAAGCCATAACCTCCCTAAATGCCTGCCTGGAGGCAGTGATGGGCTGGATGAGAGATAACAAACTGAGACTGAATCCAGATAAGACAGAGGTACTTGTTTTGCGGGGTCGGAACTCAGAGACAATTTTGATCTGCTGGTTCTGGATGGGGTCACACTTCCCCAGAAGGAACAGTTATGCAGTCTAGGAGTGCTTCTGGATCCAAACCTCTCCTTGGTATCTCATGTTGAGGTGGTGACCAGAGGTTCTTTCTATCATCTTTGGCTGATACACCAGCTGCGTCTGTTTCTTGAGAGAAATGACCTCAGAACCGTAGTGCAGATGCTGGTAACCTTCAGACTTAACTACTGCAATGCACTCTATGTGGAGCTGCCTTTGTACATAGTCCAGAAACTGCAGTTAGTACAGAATGCAGCACCCAGGCTGGTCTATGGGTAATCTTGAAGAGACCATATTATTCCTATATTAAAAGAACTACAATGCATACCAGTAAGTTTCCAGGCAAATTTAAAGGTGCTGATTATAACTGATAAAGCCCTATACAGCTTAGTCCCTGGGTATTTAAAAGATTGTCGTCTGCACTATGAGCCCCGTCACCAACTGCAGTCATCTGGAGAGGTTCGTCTGTGGTTGCCACCAGCTTGTCTGTTGGCTACATAGTTGGGCCGCCCTGTTATACTCTGGAATGTTGCCACCCTGAGATTCTGGAATCGCTCCCTGCTGAAATATGAGCCTCCCCAGCTCTGACAACATTTTAAAACTCTCTAAAGACACATTTTTCACCCATGTTTTTAAACTAGACTTGTAAATTTAAATCATTTTAAGGTTTTCATTCCTGTCTTAATTTTTTACATTGTTGTAAACCGCCCAAAGATGGAAGTTTGGAGTGATATAAAGTAAAGTGTGCCGTTGAGTCAGTATCGAGTCCTGGAGAACACAGAGCCCTGTGGTTGTCTTTGGTAGAATACAGGAGGGGTTTACCATTGCCTCCTCCCGTGCAGTATGAGATGATGCCTTTCAGCATCTTCCTATATTGCTGCTACCTGATATAGGTGCTTCCCATAGTCTGGGAAACCTACCAGTGGGCATTTGAACCAGCAACCTCTGGCTTGCTAGTCAGTTCATTTCCCCACCGCACCATTAGGTGGCTCCACTTGGGGTGGTATACAAATAAATTAATAAATAAAATAATCCAAACCTCTGGTCATGCAGCTCAAATGTGTTGCAGAATCGTCTATGCCAAGAGACAGATTTCTGTTTGGTTTTTTCCCTTATACAATTATACTAAAGAAAACCACTTAGAAGAAGACGAATAGTACATGTCTGTGCCCTCTTAGTTAGAAATAAATCCTGCTGAACCAAGTGAGAGATGTAAGTGTCCAGGACTTTCCATTAGCAAGAGCTGGTAGTTCCTGGACAAAAATTGTGTTTCTCCAATAAATGGAAAGTATATTTCCATGCTTCCTAACTGATAAGCATAAATATTCATATTGAGAAATGAACAAATTGCAGAGCTCAGGCAGTTGAGCACATAAAATACAACAAATTCATCCATATGGACCTTGTTGGTGATTCTGATGTTACCCATTGTGGCCCCTCTTAGCAGTTGTTATGACTTACTGTTTAATACATTTATAGACTGCTTTTCTATATTTGTACTCAGTGTACTACTTACTAGTCCTTTGGATCAATAAAAAACCCACAGTGATAAATGCAATACATTATTTTCTGTGCACAAAAGTTGGGGACAGCCATGTTGGTTGATGATGATGCCAAACTAGAGCAATGCCTTTATTAAAACCCAACTACACCTTCACCAAGTAATGATTTGTACACTTTGGGGTTCTTCAGAACCTTTCGTTATATCAGGCTGGATGTTCAAAACAAGTTGTGAGGGTGGCGTGCTGGGAAAGCCCCCAAATCTGCACTTTGTAAAATGTTTGTTTTAAGAATGGAATGCAGAATATTATCGGTATAAAGATAATTAATTATTATTTTTTAATTCTGTTAATAATCTGAATGCCATCTCAAGACTGCAAACTAGACTTTGGGGGTTTTCCATCATGCTTATTCCTTCTCCCCTTGTTTTGCTGAGCATCCAGTCCGTTGAAGGGAACTCAGAAGCCTGCTGCTGACTACTTTGTGATTTCTTAGTTTTTAGGTGGAGCCACCTAATGGTGCAGTGGGGAAATGACTTGACTAGCAAGCCAGAGGTTGTTGACCCACTGGTATGTTCCCCACTGGGAAACACCTATATTGGGCAGCAGCGATATAGGAAGATGCTGAAAAGCATCATCTCATACTGCGTGAGAGGAGGCAATGGTAAACCCCTCCTGTGTCTACCAAGGACAGCCATGGGGCTCTGTGGTCACCAGGAGTTGACACCAACTCGACGGCACACTTTACCTTTACCTAATAAAGGTATAGTTCCCTGTTGACATGTAAAATGATGTATTGTGTCATTTAATAGTGCTCCACTACACAGACCCATTCCAAAAGTTCCAATCAAGCCATGTTTTGGCTCCCAGGAACATTCTGCGTGCTCAAATGCTCTATCTTCCCACTTCTGTTTCCTCATTGCCTCTTCCACTTCATAGTTCTCAATAACCATTGTTTGCCATAGCCTATGAATTGGTCTAAAAATGGTTATCATGACCAGGAAGCAGAGGAGGGAAAACTGCACATCCCTAAGTGTCAAACTATGATTTGGCCATGACATTTGAACTGAGCCATAGAAAAATAGCCATTCACTTATTATATTTGACAGATGGCCATGATTTGGTTTTGTGAATCTAGGTTGCTGTTTCTTTAAAGACTCTATAGTTGAATTTTAAAAAAATGAAATAAAATATTGATTTTTGTATCCACTTTGCCTTGACACAACAGCATGAAACCTGAAGCACCATTATAAATATTTTACTTCTTAAAGATGATGTGTCTCAGCAAGATTTGTTCTCTCAACCAAAGCTGTACCATAACCTGGTAAACAGAGATGCCTTTAACAACATGATAGCAGCAAGGCTGTTCAGAGATGGCCCACAATACAAATGTTACTTATCTAGCCAGAGGTTCCTGATTAAAAAAAAAACACCAAAAAAATCTCTTGTTAACATTTTTTCTCTTTTGTTTTTTTCCTCCCACAGCCATAAATCAAAAGTAAATAAAAGAGCTTCCATATCTTTGAATTACTTTTGAAACCATTTTGTTCTAAAGGTGAGACCACAAGAGCTGGTCTTGTGGTAGCAAGCAAGAATTGTCCCCTTTGCTAAGCGGGATCCACCCTTGTTTATATTTGAATGGGGGATTACGTGTGTGAGCACTGTAAGACATTCCCTTTAGGGGATGGGGCTACTCTGAGAAAAGCATCGGCATGCTGGCATGCAAAAAGTTCCAAGTGCCCTCCCTGGCATCTCCAAGATAGGGCTGAGAGAGATTCCTGCCTGCAACCTTGGAGAAGCGGCTGCCAGTCTGTGTAGACCAGGCCTGCTCAACTTAGGCCCCCCAGCTGTTTTTGGACTACATCTCCTATAATTCCCAGCCACAGTGGCCAATAGCCAGGGATTATGGAAATTGTAGGCCAACAGCTGCAGGAGGGCCAAAGCTGAGCAGGCCTGGTATAGACAATACTGAGCTAGATGGACCAATGGTCTGATTCGGTAGAATGCAGCTTCCTGTGTAGGTGCAAGTTAATGGTAAGCAAATCTATGGAACTGACCATAGCAGACACTCTGACTTCCTCAGCCTTGTGGAGCGCTGCAGCTGAGATTCTGTTACAGCTTTACTGGTATGTTCCCCCCCACCCACCCACCCCAAGTGGCTACATTCTAAAGTCCTGTCGCTACAGGAGACTTCCCGCTCTCTTCTGTGAAAAGGAAACATCCCATGCCTGACATTCTCAGTCACTGAATAATTTATGAAGAACGAAAGGAAATCTTTGTAAAATACACGTACCAGACCTGACTTTAATATGCTTGGGCGAAATGAAAGGCTTTTCCCCCCGCTTCCGCTTTCATGAGAGACGTGAAAGTTAGTGTTAGTGCTAGTGCATGGAAAATCCATTGGTTTTCAGTTCAGCCTTTAGCATGGCAGCATTTAGCATGCATAGCAGGTGCATGGCAAGGTTGGAGTGGGCTCTGGGACAGGAAGTTAAAATTGGCCCCGCTCCACCTTCTCCTCTCCCCATGACTTTGCCGCAGTAGAACTGTAAAGATACGGTGAAAAACAAAACCACCTCTGCATGCCTTTTTGTTCACTCCTATGCAAAGAGGTATCTGGTGGGCCACTGTGTGAAACAGGATGCTGGACTAGATAGGCCTTGGGTCTGATCCAGCAGGGCTGTTCTTATGCAAATAGTATCATACAACCCCCATGCACCAAAGCAAAGAGTGAGCTTATTTCCCAGACAGGGTACACAGCCCACCCCTTTCAAGGACCCAGGAACACTTGTCCCACCTTGTTCAGTTATAGCTATGCCTCTGTGCCTTTTTGAATGTCCTCACTGCATCAGTTTGCAACAGAGGCAGAATGCAGATGTCACAGCCACAGTCCCACAAAACTGGTTTGTTGGACTGGAATTGAGGGCCAAGCTCATATGCTCCCTCCCTCTTGCACACCTGGCTAGATCTGTTTATTTTATGTATATCCTGCTCCAACCCCAAATGGGCTCAGAGTACTTTAACACCATGTTTTCTAAATGTTATGCTCCTTTTCCTAAATGATTAACCATCTTTCACACACACACACACACACACACGGACAACTTTGATAAATAAATGCAACCAGTGACACTGTAAACATCAGGACTGGCTTCCATGTGCAGAGCAGCACTGTTCAACCTGGAACGTTGGCATTGCCTTGCACAACATGTGGGCCATTGTGAAGACAGACCCAAGATAATCATTTATTGATTGTAGTGAGTTCTGAGGCCAGTGTGAGAATCTGACTAATATCCTACCTGGGCTCTAGTTTTAAGTTAGAGTCCAACTTGAAGCTAACTTTCAAGCTTTTTTCAGATGAGATTAATATTAAGATTGATAAATATTTTGCTAGTTTCTCCTTCTTTGTAATTTGTAGTCAGGCAGCTTTACAACTGTGAAACATCACCACTCATAGGAACATAGGAAGCTGTCAGCGTGGTGTAGTGGTTAGAGTGCTTGCTGGGTGACTCTGGGCCAATCACTTCTCTCTCAGCCTAACCTACTTCACAGGGTTGTTGTGAGGAGAAACTTCAGTATGTACTACACCGCTCTGGGCTCCTTGGAGAAAGAACGGGATAGAAAATGATGACATCCAAATCTATTTCTCCATGTCAACGTCATCAGGAGATGGCATTTCCTCACTGAATGCCTGCCTGGAGGCAATAATGGGCTGGATGAGGGATAACAAACTGAGACTGAATCCAGACAAGACGGAAGTACTTGTTGTGCGGGTCGTAACTCGGGGAAACGATATTGACCTGCCTGTTCTAGATGGGGTCACACTTCCTCAGAAGGAACAGGTACGCAGTTTGGGAGTGCTTCTGGATTCTTGCTTCTCCCTGGTTTCTCAGGTTGAGGCAGTGGCCAGAAGTGCTTTTTATCAGCTTCGGTTAATACGCCAGCTGCATCCGTTTCTTGAGATTCATGACCTCAGAACAGTAATACATTTGCTGGTAACCTCCAGAGTTGATTACTGCAGTGCGCTCTATGTGGGGCTGCCTTTGTATGTAGTCCAGAAACTACAATTAGTACAGAATGCGGCAGCCAGGTTGGTCTCCAGGTGATCTCGAAGAGACCATATTTCTTCTATATTACAGGAGTTACACTGGCTGCCAGTAGGTTTACGGGCAAAATACAAAGTGCTGGTTATAACCTATAAAGCCCTAAATAGTTTAGGCCCACAGTATTTAAGAGAGCATCTTCTTCAGCACGATCCCATCATCCACTGTGTTCGTCAGGGAAGGCCCATCTGTGGCTACCTTCAAGTCATTTGGTGGCCACTCAGGGACGGGCCTTCTTAGTTGTCGCTCCAAGACTCTGGAATGAGCTTCCCGCTGGTATAAGACTCTCCCCATCTCTAGCAGTTTTTAAAAGATCCTTGAAGACTCATTTTTTTAACCAGGCATTTTAGCTTTTGTAATTTTAAATTTTGTAAACTGTTCTCGTTTTAGGCAGCTTTTTGGAGTTTTAATTGATTTTAATGTTTTATTTATTTGTGTTGTTTTATTATTGTGAACTGCCCCAAGACTTTGGTTTGGGGCAGTACAAAAATCCTTCAAATTAACCTGCTTATGAACTATTTGAAAAGGACAGATGCAGTTTTAGCAGCTCTTTTCTAGCTGTCCCATTTAGAGCCTGTCACCCACCCACCCCTTTTCAGGTTGCACTGTCTTTCAGTATATGCATTTAACTGGGATGTGAACAGTTAAAATCTAGATTTAGAAATGGCCTACTAGCCCAGTCAGCTATATGTTTTTCTTTTTTCAGTCAATATTTGTGTTTGAGTCTTGAGTAGAGGAAAAGAGATGAAAAGTAAGCTACATTCTGTGTTTGTTATTTAATTTATACAGCAAAAGTAAAGCAGATGGACCACATTAGGTATGATCCCATCGCTTTACAAAGGCCTGAATGCTAGAGTGGCAATCATAGCAAATCTCTTCTGTAAACAACATCCGCCCAACAGCTGTGTTCCCTTCCTGTTTACTCTTCTATGCTTCCCTTCTTTCTCCTATTTCCCCATTCCAGTCACATAATTCTGTAGCTGATCTCCTGCATATTATGGAAAAGAAGAAGAGTCTTCTCCTTTCCAGTCCCATTTAATATAATCTTCTCTCTCTTTCTCTGACTCCTTTTTGTTCTCTGTGCTTGGCAGTGTCTCAGCGTAAGCATTTTCTGGAAGGTATTGTAAGTTCTTGCTTGAGTTTGCTTTGATTTTACCAGCATAATCGGTGTATGAGGTAACTTCATTTGAACTGACACACATATTTTAAGGGTTCTCCCAGCTCTTAGAACCTGAAGAGAGAAGTTGGATAAGAAATAAGTTACTACACTGAGGGCAAGGTGTTTAGGTCTCAGTGATGCCCTCAGTTGTTCTGGCTTTTGTGACTTGACTGAAGCCATATTTGAATTCCTCTGAACCCTCAACCCTGCAAATAATCAGTTTGGATATAAGTATTTTTGAAAAGGAAGCAATTAGTCCTCAAGTTTGTTTGTTCTTCAGACCTCAGAAACCAGAAAAGCAGTAAATGAAACAGTCTTCAAATTATGCTTGCTGGATGGCTCTAAAACCACTACAATGGTGGAACACAATGCTTATATAATTTACCTGGCTCAGATGGATGCCAGTTTCAACCACTCAGTGCAGATCCACCCACACTGCTTGGCTTGCAGTAAAGCCCTTGCAGTTTGGGGTATTTGCACAAGAGCCAAATAGTTTGAAGAGCCCACACATGCTAGCTAGATCAGAAATGCCTAGGTTGCAGATCACGTACAACCTCTGAAATTTACTGCAAGCCCACAGCAGCACAGGTAGATCCACTGAGAGTCTGCATTAGTGTTGACAGGATCGTCTGTGCCCTCCTAATGTTAACCTAAGAACAGCCCTGCTGAATCAGGCCAAAGGCCTATCTAGTCCAGCATCCTGTTTCACACAGTGGCCCACCAGATGCCTCAGAGAAGCCCACAAGCAAGAGGTGAGGGCATGCCCTTTCTCCTGCTGTTGCTCTCCTGCAACTGGTATTTAGTGGCATCTTGCCTCTGAGGCTGGAGTTGGCCCATAGCCATCAAACCAGTAGCCATTGATAGACCTGTTCTTCATGACCTTTTCTAAGCCCATTTTAAAGCCATCCAAGTTAGTGACCATTATCACAGCCTATGGCAGAGAATTTCATAGGTTAATTATATGCTGTGTGAAAAAGTACTTCTTCTTGTTGGTTTTGAATTTCTCAATCTTCAGTTTCATGGGATGACCCCTGCTTCTAGAGTTGTGAGAGAGGAAGAAAAAAATTCTCTCAGTCCACTCTCTCTACTCTATGCATAATTTTATATACCTCTGTCATGTCTCCCCATAGTTATCTCATTTCCAAACTAAAAAGCCCCAGATGCTGTAGCCTTGTCTCGTAAGAAAGGTGCTTCAGGCCCCTGATCATCTTAGTTGCCCTCTTCTGCACTTTTTCCATTTCTAAAATGTTGCACAAAATGTTGTCCATTTTTTGAATCCAGGGTGCATTGTGAACCTTAATTGCCATCCTATGTTTTTCAAGGTGTTGCACAAGCCCACAGTCAAGAGTCAGAGTTAGACTGTTCATCTGTAGGCAATAGGTTTCTGTATACATCAACCTTCTGCTTATACGTGGTGTCTGTATATACAAAACTACTTCACATTCTGACTTATTTCAACAGATGTCCAATAGAAAAAATCTTGCCCTTCTTTCTTTCTTTGCATGAGTGTAGGGCCAATTGTATGGCAACAGGTCTCTATACTGCAAAGGGAGCACAAAACATGTAGTAAAATTCTTCCAGGTGTAAAGAACTTCACTTTGATGCCGTTAGTGTTCATGCTGGACATCCTACCACATTGCCTTCAATTAGGAAGCTGTCAATATTTGGGAAACAAACCACTATCTGCTCTCCTTTATGGCAAGAGGGCAGTAAAAGCTAACGATTCATGTGCTCCAGCATAGATCCTGATTCGATGTGTGTGTTAATATCTCCTCCATCCTCCCCTCTCAGGATGACATCAGCTGCTATGAATTACTAAATAACCTCTTTTACCGCTCAGTACTCCAATCACAAATATAATGTTCCAGCATTAGTAAGGCAAAGAGGAGAAGGGCAGAGTGCAGACACTCTTCTATGACTTTATCTTAGGTTACATCTACAGAAATACACCTGGGAGACATTTACAGATAAACATTCACAGAGAATTAATTTGGGGTGAGGTGGATATCGAGATCTGTAGAAAATAATCTCATTGCAGTTGATCACACTCACTTTCTAAAACTTCTCTCTAAGAGAACCTATTTAGTCATGAAACAATTATGGTTAAGAGTTTGGCAAAATTGCATCTGTGTTGGGCTAGTAAGAGTTATTTAAAGTGTAAACAGGGTTTTTTGTCTTCTGAAGATAGATGGATTTTCAAAAATAGGTGTAGGCTCATGCTAATGTACTATTCTGAATTCTGTACCTCCTAATGTCCTATATTGCTGTGTTGAAGATATAGCAAATTCTGCTACTCGGGAAACCTCCTAAGGACAAATAGAATCCAGCCATTTTTATAATGCTCAGTCGAGCCTTTTCCTGGTTTGGCAAAGAAAACCATGCAGCATTTGGTGACACAGCAGTGCATTAAATATTATAATAACCGGTATTGACCAAAAAAAGCATATGGTCTTATGTTGCATATGGGGTCAAGTAGATTTAATATTTGGTCATCCTTTCCTGTGTTTAAAGCATCCTTTAAAAGAGAAAACAGTTGTGCTGTTACATAGGACAAACTGTTTAAACATAATGATAATATTATGCTAAACTAGCTCATATACGCTTTGGAGTAGATATTGCGCTATGTTGTAAGACAGGATTCTAGATTATGGGATGTTGATCTAATTGTATTCTGTACAAAGCCAAATAGTCACTATGCTCCTGTGGCTAATGCCTGTTTGAACTGCACAGGGCTGCTACTGACTAAGCTCTTTGAGTAATGAAGTCCTGCGATGTGCGGCATATGGATGAAGCATATTAGAATGTTTTCTTTTTAACCACTCTGAGTTTGGTTAGACAGTACATTTTGAAAATAAAATGTCAGTTATTATTTTGAATCATGCTCTACTGTTCCATCTTATGCTGGTCTTGGACCGTAATAAAAATGATTGATTGATAAAATGTCAGGATTTCAGTTTCCATCCTGTGCAGTCTTACAGCGTAAGGGTGGGAGTAGAATGGGCAGTTTACATAAACATAAATTATATTGCTTTCTTGTGCGGGTGAAAGGTTTCCCATGCTCTTTAAAGCTGGTGTCTTTTTAAAGACTGCTTATAACTTCGTTTTTTAAAAAAATTGGTTTGTATTCTGTTTCGAGATTTTGTACATCACTCTGGGGTTTTATGACAAAGGGTGGTACAAACATAAATAAAATTAAGTTCCATTCACACTTCTGGAACTGACTCACACTTCTTACACTTTTGAACTTGCTTACAAAAAGCACCTAAATGGCACACTACAGGCATGGTACATATGCAGTTTACTAACTGTCTTTTCTTGCAATATGTTTGGAGACTGATGGCAATCCTTTTTTGTCCAATGTTGCTAGAAACCCTGCCATTCAGATATTGTACATACTATGCCCCTGCTAACATACTATTGTACATATATACCCCTGCTAACTTGATAAAGAGGTACCTTTTAACATGGTGATTCTCTTTATTTAGCAGGGGGCGAGTAACTGGCGCTATCCACCCCCAGCACAGTACTTCCAGTGACTGTTGCTGGTGTCTATCTTTTGTTTCTTTTTAGATTGTGAGCGCTTTGGGGACAGGGATCCATCTTATTTATTTATTATTTCTCTGTATAAACCGCTCTGAGCCATTTTCTGGAAGGGCGGTATAGAAATCGAATGAGTAGTAGTAGTCGAAGTAATAATTAATAATATTCATGTGATAGTCACATCTGTATTTTGCAGTTTAAACATAGAAACATTTTGTGTCTGAGTCCAAAAGGTAAAGTGTGAACTAGCGCTTGCTTCCATGTAATCATGTTCAGGATTAGGGTATAAAAAGGGAAGACAATATGGAGAAGGATAAATAAGGGGAATGAGCAGTGGATCTTCTAAAAGCACTGGTTAGAAAGTGTTCTAGAACTTTTTTCAAGGTGAGAAGAGAGGAACAGTGTTTCATATCAACTGAAGGCCTTTCTGTAGCAAAGGCATGGTTGTCGACTTAAGCTGTAGTGTCAGGATACCCAAGTGGTATTAGAGTGCAGAAATTTGCCCGGGTGAGTTTCTAGGGCAGTGTTTCAAAAATAGTCTATTGACTTGAGTATGGTCTATGGAGCAAACTAGACAATGTGCATATTGCATGATTGGGGTCTGCATACTTGATCCCCTTCCCCAAACATAAACAACCAGTGAAAGGAGATTCTGTCCGGATTTGGTCTGTGGTGGGGGAAGTGGACCATAACCTTCAGTCTGGAATATGCGCCTCCAACACAGATTCTGTTTGTCTCGTGAGAAAAGCTCATTCCGATACCAAATAGCTATTTGCAGGGTGGAGTCTGCATTGGGACCGTGGGCTGGTGGGCAAAGTGTTGATTGATTCAAATTGGGCTCCCTGCACATTCAGTGTTCAAAAAATCAAGCACACAGGCCCAAATCATGCCATAGGTATATAATATAGTGTGGCTCTGAGAGAGTGTGTGTCATCTGAGAAATATGTCTTGATGGAAGAGTAACCGTAGATGGGATATATAGGATGGTTCCTTCCCCAAGTGAATAGTACTTGGCCCCCAGAACTAGTGCAGTTGGAATGGGGAAGAAGAAGGTTGATTGCCAGCTCCCTACTGTTTGTCAGTGGCAAATCCAGTACCTGGAAACCATTTCTCCAGATCACTGCAAGAAACTTTTCTCAAGTACAGCATTTGCCTCTGCAGTCAAACACCGTGCATGAGGAGAGCTTGAGGGCATGGCTGTGGAGCACACCAGCATGGGGTGGTGCTGGAGGCTGGTGTGTTGTTGCTGCTGCTCCCCCTGTAGCCAGGTACAGTTAACAACTGAACAGGGCTCTACTCTCCCTGACCGAGGGAACGGAGCTCATGTTGTAATCTGAATGCTCCATTGTGCTCCCGCAGTGAAATGTTATGGGTGATATTTGCCGAAGGTGGGAGGGCGAGGCTATGTGCACATTAGCCCCACAGTGCTGTGCTGTATTTGGTACACAGTGGGGTCCTCTCTTTTCTGGCAGGAGAGAAAGCTCACTTGCTCTTTCTGTGGGACAGGTTATTTTTGGTTAATGAACATTTATTTATTGCTTTTATATCCTGCCTTTTCTTCCATGCTGGAACTCAAAGTGTTGTTTATGGAACTCTTAGTCTTCCATCCAAGCACTGATCAGACTCAGTCCTGCTTAGCTTCAGCAAGGTTATTGCCTTACTTGCCTTCAGACTGGATCCTGTGGCTTGGTACCCAAGTGCCTCATTATAGGGCTGGGTATTAATTTATTATTAAAAACAAAACACACACATACTGCTTTTTTCTTGTCAGAGATAACTCAAAGCAGCTAATGAAGAACAGCAACATTCAAACAACTAAGTAACAGAACAATTGCCTAATCACTTGGAAACTCACTAGCCAGGCTAAATGTAGGCATTTTCTGTGGTATTCTGGTGCTGGAAGGAGCTCTTGTTCTTTGAAAAGACTGCCTTTGGAACACAACAGTATTCATTATATCAACAGGTCCAAGCACAAGTCCGCCATGCAAAACTAAACTTTGACAAGCTGAAAACTGATGTCTGTCAGAAAGTGGATCTTCTTGGAGCAAGCAGATGCAATCTTCTGTCTCACGTGCTGACAACGTACCAGGTATACAGAAAGAAAGAAACTACAAAACCTTGTATTTCCATTAATAATCAAACCATAGTAATAGCTGTGTGCTAATTTTTTCTTGAACCATAAGACTAAGTCTAGGTAAGCATTGTGATATAGTTCAGGAAATCTCATGTTATCTCATGGTTAGAGCATGACTGAACTCATATGTTTCTCTCCCTTACAGACAACCCTTCTTCATTTTTGGGAAAAAACATCTCATACCATGGCAGCTATTCATGAAAGTTTCAAGGGCTATCAGCCATATGAATTCACTATGTTGAAGGTAAGGAATATATAGCTGTGTTTTTTTATTTACACTCTGTTTTGTAGAATGGTTTGAATGTGAAAGAAATATTATGGATCCTTATGGCAGAATGCCTTCAAATGTTGGAGTGGTCATCATCAATCACTATATAGCATATATGATGTCTGTTTGTTTGTTTGTTCGTTCATTCATTCATTCATTCATTGGATTTCTATACCACCCTTCAAAAAAAATGGCACAGGATGGTTCTGTTTATAAATCCCAGACTGCAGGTAACTGATCCTTAGCAAAACTGAGGTACATGTGGCATGTGGGACAAGTCTCCAGTTTACAGTGTCAACTTGTGTTCAAGGCAGTATTAAAGTGTGTGGTGTTGTCCCAAGACAGACATTGCCTTTGCAGTACGGCATGAGGAATACTCACATGATCCAGCTGCACATGTTCAACAATAATTTATGGTCTACCAATTCATGATGGAAACACCCAGACATGGGTGCGTGGCTTTACAGTGGCTCAGCAGTAATGTTTGATTTAGCCTAAGCCTTCTAGTTCCCAGTGCAATTTAAGCATGCGCCCTAGGCTTGCCAATCATCCAGGCATGACCTGGAGTTTCCAGGAATGGGCATCAGTCTCTAGGTGACTAGTGAAGGCAATTGTGGAGAGTTTAATGGCTTGATATTGGGGGGGGGGGGGACTCCATGCATAAGTTTGTTAGTCTTCTCCACCTCTCTAGGAAGCAGAGAAGACTTGAAGAAGAGGTGGAGTTTTCTCTTATTTGTGTGCTTTCAATAAGAAAATAAACACTGGGAGATAGTTCTGCTGTTTCTTCTGTTCTTGAAACCTCTGTACAAGTAAGAGGATACTCTACCTTTCCTCTATACTCTCTGATAAGCACAGAGGCTGTGAAAGAGAGATGGGAATTTTTCTCACTTGCTTGGAGGTTTAAATATGATAAGAAACAGGGGAAGAGAGTCTTGCTGTTTCTGATATCATATAAATCTCCACACAAGTATAAGAAGATGCTCCCTCTCTCTGAAGTTCTCTGAGTATGCAGGAAGGCTTGGGAGGGAAGCAGATTTTTCTCCCTTCCATAGCAGTTTGGTTGAAATGAGAAACAGCAAGAATTTCTCCCACTCTTTCTTACCTTATTTATATTCCAACACAAGCAAGATAAAAGTGCCTCTTCTTGAAGCCCTCTTCACTTTTTGAGTGATGGGGGAGGGTTTACCTATGACAAATAGAGACCTGGTTACAGGGATGTGCAGAACGTTTCAACATCAAATCGTTTCTCCTGGAAACAGGCTGTTTCAAACTTGAAACAAAACGCCCTCTAAATAAAGGGCCTGTTTCAAGCTCAGAACAAAACAACCCCATTCTAATCAAAACATCTTGAGCACATTTTGTAGGCCTGTTTTTCCCTTGCTGATTTGTTTTCCGGCATTGGCTTACGATTTCGTTGCTTCTTAATTGGCTTGTCATCATACAGATCTAGTGTTGTCATGGGCAACTGTGCCCCCATTGGCTGGGGGGAGGGAGGAAGGGGAAACACAAAAGGAAGGAATTTCAAAATGTTTTCAAAGGGACTGGGAGGCAGAGAGAGCCCTTATAGTGTGTCTCTCTTAAAGAGGATACAGCAGGAGAGGAGAAAGGAAGGTTTGATTTTGTGGTTTTCTTTTCTTAGCACCGAGTATAATATGCTGTGCTATTACTGCTATAACTATCTGGTTTTGCTGGATCTCAGATTGACAAAGGCAGACCTTGAGTGCTTGTCTTCATAGGAACATAGGAAGCTGTCATATACTGAGTCAGACCATAGGCCCATCTAGCTCAGTATTGTCTGCACAGATTTGTAGTGGCTTCTCCAAGGTTGCAGGCAGGACTCTCTCTCAGCCCTATCTTGGAGCTGCCAGGGAGGGAACTTGGAACCTACAGGTGAAACTCGGAAAATTAGAATATCGTGCAAAAATCCATTAATTTCAGTAATGCAAATTAAAAGGTGAAACTGATATATGAGACAGACGCATTACATGCAAAGCGAGATAAGTCAAGCCTTAATTTGTTATAATTGTGATGATCATGGCGTACAGCTCATTAAAACCCCAAATCCACAATCTCAGAAAATTAGAATATTACATGGAACCAAGAAGACAAGGATTGAAGAATAGAACAATATCGGACTTCTGAAAAGTATAAGCATGCATATGTATTCAGTACTTGGTTTGGGCCCCTTTTGCAGCAATTACTGCCTCAATGCGGCGTGGCATGGATGCTATCAGCCTGTGGCACTGATGAGGTATTATGGAAGACCAGGATGCTTCATTAGCAGCCTTCAGCAATTCTGCATTGTTTGGTCTCATGTCTCTCATCCTTCTCTTGGCAATGCCCCATAGATTCTCTATAGGGTCAGGTCAGGCGAGTTTTCTGGCCAATCAAGCACAGTACACTGTATACTTTTCAGAGGTCCGATATTGTTCTATTCTTCAGTCCTTGTCTTCTTGGTTCCATGTAATATTCTAATTTTCTGAGATTGGAGATTTGGGGTTTTCATGAGCTGTACGCCATGATCATCACAATTATAACAAATTAAGGCTTGACTTATCTCGCTTTGCATGTAATGCGTCTGTCTCATATATCAGTTTCACCTTTTAATTTGCATTACTGAAATTAATGGACTTTTGCACGATATTCTAATTTTCCGAGTTTCACCTGTATAAGCGCTTCCCAGAACGGCTCCATCCCGTAAGGGAATATCTCACAGTGCTCACATGTGGGCTCCCATTCAAATGCAACCAGGACGGACCTTGCTTAGCTGTGGTGACAAGTTGTGCTTGCTACCACAAGACCAGCTCTCTTCCTTGAGTTGTGGTTTGATTTGTTTGTGAGATAGTATTATGGTAAAAAATGGACAGTGGCAGCTCTCTGTGTGTATTGTGTAATATTTCTTGATGATTGCTTTGATGAGCTCCATGTCTGGCCTTGAGACTAACCTGTGCTTCACTCACTGCTCTGATCTGCTCTGCAATCTACATTGCAAGGTGTACTCAGTCAAAATATGTCTGAAGTTGCTCTAGTTGAGCTTATGGCTATGCTTGCTGCTAAGTAAGGGTGCTGCTGTGGCAGCTGTTGCAATGCTATGAAGTAAGGAATCCTAATAGTGTGTGAAAGAGCAACTTGTGCCAATGATGTTACTGCAGCACTGGCACTGTACCTGGCAGTGGATTCTGAGTCAGTGATTCTTTTTTGGCCACTTTTGAAATGTGTGTTCTGTGTTGGGAGGGACAGGTTCCCTTTTACTGTGTGCTTCTGCCGTGTTTTTCAAGGCAAGGTTGCAAATTGCAATGCAAAACTTGTGTGTGCACTCTGTGAGCACAGCTTGTTCCGGCCATAGGGAACAATGGTGAAACTTGAAACATCCCTTTGATACTCCTGGGTAACTCCTAGGGACACCAAAGTGGTTTTTTTTTGGTAGGGCATAATGAGTGCTACCTACCACCCAACCCACAAAAGAAATGGGCAAGCAGGCGATTTTAAACAAATGTTTAACCTTTCCCCAAACTCCCATATGTTCTTTAAAATGGTTTGCTTGCCCATTTATTTTGTGGGTTTTATAGTAGGTAGCACCCATCATGCCCTACAACACAATCCACTGTGTTGTCCCTAGGAGTTACCCATGGGGAACAATGGGTTGTTTAAAGTTTCCACATTGCTCCCTATGGCTTAAGCACTCGAAACATTTTGAGTTTTGTTTTGTTGAAACAGCCGGTTCAACCGCTGTTTCGACAAAACATTTCAGCCCTTTTGCGTTTCATTTTGAGCTTGAACCAAAATGCAAAATCTGTTTTGTGCACATCCCCACTTAGCTTCTAAGCCAAACTGATTGTTATGGATTCCTGTAGAAAATATTTTGGAGCTAGCTATGCATGGAGCTAGCGATGGATGGAGCAAGCTAATACTGTAGGCTATACCCTTGCTTCTGGCTCCTTATCTTGAGACATAACTTCTTCCCCCAGAGATTCTGAAAATGATACTAAAACCCAGAAACTTCGGGGCAGACCCCGAGACCTGGCAACCATAACTACATGACCCCCTCCCCATATCTCCAAAAAAGTCATATGGGGTTTTTAAGGACTGCATCTGGCATCTGTTATAGTTAAAACTGTATTATATGCTTGCTATGTATCTTTGCAAGTAGGAAAAAAGGTTTATTACTAATTTTAACTCCATTTGATTGAACACAGAGTCAGTTCCACAGCAGATGGGATAAATTAGTGCCTTTACACTTGCATAACCAGTTCCTATCTGTTTTTTAAAATTACTTTTATGTATTCTGTGTTACATTATTATCACCAGGAGAGATATCCTTGCCATTATTTAATATAATTTCAAAATAAACTTTGTTGTTTACTGTGCCTTTTTCCAGGGCAGGGAAGAGCCACCTCCTTTTTAGTAGTGGAAAGAAAAGATAGAAAGTACAACTTTCTAGAAGAATGTTAAATTAGCTAACACATTCACTTATCACGTCTCTTGTTTTACTTTGCTACTTGATGTAAATTCCATTTAACGTTGGTCTTCAGTTTTATACTGTGGTTCTTTTTCTAATAGAGGGAAGTAAAGACTCTCTTTGTGATCTTGTTGCTACTTTTCTCAGATATCCAAGAGCTCCTTTATAAATATATTTTAAGATAGCTATGTTTTAGACTAATTTTAATGCAACATCAGCTTTTATAGGTTACAACCTACCTCTTCAGATAGAAAAGTGGGATTGTTGGCAAAAAGCCAGCCAAGGCAGTTAATGGAATATTTATCCTCCATAATCTTCACTTTAAAAGGGCCATGAGTACCTGTTCTGCTATCCCTTACTTCAGATATCCCCTAGAATTCATTTTTTTAAGTGGCCACGCTCTGGAGTTTCTCATGGAGTCCAGGAAGGCTGGCCATGCTTGCTTACAAGTTTAAATGTATTTCTGGGTGTTATGTCCATTCATATGTTCCCTTAAGGATAACTCTGTTTGGCAATATAAACTAGCTGGAGGCAAGATAACATGTATGCGATATTTCTTGAAATATAGACCTGTGATTTCCTAAAGTAGCCAACAGTATTATTTGGTTGTGCACTATGCTGCTGGTATTAAGAAGCATAGCTGGCATCTGGGTATGTTGCAGGGTTCCATGCCTTATGTTAGGCCATGCTTATTACTAGTGAGTATGTTTAAGGTTTGCAGGTTTTTTTCCAGTGTAGGTCCACCATTCACTGGTTCTTGGAGAGCAAGATTATCTGGGGACAGGGTGGAGAACTGCTATATTACATACTGAGGGACATAAAGCTGAGAGGTGTAGGCAATTGTAAGAGGGCTTCTTTTGTTTGTCTTGTACACTTTGTACTCAAGTATTTATGTCAGGAAAGTTGCTTTAGTGGTCTGCTTCTCCACCATCCTAAGATGGTATATAAGGTATAGGAATTTAGATGAAAGCGTATGTTCTCCAGCAAACTTATTTTGGTGCAAAAAGAGTGCTTTTGTGGGGAGACTGAAATGGGGAAGACTGACTGAATGATAGTATCTGTGGCATTGTCATGCCGCGAGTCAGATCTGGTTTTGTGACAATGTCACTGAGGGCAAACGAAGCTAGCTCAGAGTAAGAGCATTGCCCTCACTCTGAACTAACTTTGTCTTCTTCCAGTGACATTGTAGCCAAATCTGGCTGGAAAGGAAGTCTGTTTTAATCCTAGAACATTGTCCAACATGTTCCTCAGGGCTCAGTGTAACATAGCTGGTTCTGAGCTTTTTGAACTGCTGCGACCTCCTAAGAATGTGCCAGCAGTCTTGTGCAAGAGTGCAGTCATCTGTGTGCAGAATGAGTTTTGTTCTGGGTGGCAGTATCAAGGCAGTGTGTGTGTACGTGCATTCAGAATGGGGCCTTTATGATTCAACCTGAGCGGGATCTAAAATTGACGGAGTGCGCATCAAAAAACGAGTGAGTGAGCGCATGCATACATGCATGCCTTAAAGGGAACACTGCTAAAGGGTTAAAACCCACGTATCTACATTTCCTAGAGAGCTAAAAGTGATCGTGGAGGTCACTTCTGGCTACCATTTTGTCACCAAGAGCCATTTTGTGGCTCATTACTTTAAAAAGCAAGCTATTTTTCGTGGTTTGTGGGGGCATTTTGCAGCTTGGGGGGCATTGCTGGGCACAAGGAGACCGTGCAACAAAAGCCTGAAACAAGCACGGTACAGTTTTGTTTGTTTGCTGTTTTTTTCTCTTTTAAAAACAAGCATTTTCATAGTTTTGGTAGGCATTTTGTGGTTTGAGGGGCATTACTGGCACAAGCAGACCCCGTAAAGCATGCTGCAGTAGTTCCTCTGCCATTTTTTGACATTTTTTTTTTAAAAAAAATTGTATCTGGAACCTAATACCCTGTTTTTCATAGGAAGAATGCCTCGTTGCCTGCGGTTTCATTACTTGAGGTAGTCTGCAAGGAATGGAAACCCCGTGAGATTTCCCTGTATTAGGAGTTGCACCTTCTCTAGAGAGTGCTCTCTCTCTCTCTCTCTCTCTCTCTCTCTCTCTCTCGGGGAAGAGGTTACTACCCCCCACACAACCACACTGTAAAAGATTGCCAGAAAGAGGCACATATCTTTCAGAAGAAATATTTGTGAAATATTTTATTTATTTATTTATTTATTTATTTATTTAACATATTTTTATACCACCCAAAACTTAAGTCTCTGGGCAGTTCACAACCAGATAAAAACAAAGATAAAACGTTAGTTCAAAACAAAACTTAAAACACAGCAATTTAAAAACAATTTAAAAACAATATTCTAAAAACAACATTAAAACAATTAAAACAATATCAGTTAAAAGCCTGGTTGAACAGATGTGTCTTTAGAGACTTTTTAAAAATTGTCAGAGATGGGGAGGCCCTTATTTCACTAGGGAGCACATTCCAAAGCCTCGGGGCAGCCACGGAGAAATATGCTCCAGACCATTTTAGTTAAGCCCTAGTAAGAATTCTTTTCTTAGGATTTTCAAGTCTTTGTCATCAGGATCTGCAAATTTAGGCTTAGTTCACTAGCCAGCTAATATTTGTGCTTGCCATCAATCCCCTTTCCCCCCTCAGTTCCTTTTCTGAAACACTGGTCTGAGGTGTTTCTGTCATTTGCACTGGAATATGGAGGTGGTAATTAAAAAGGAGAACCCTCTCCCGCTGCTAAGAAAGAAGTCCTGATGTTTCTTACCTTCTCAGAAATGGCAGTGGTAATGAGACCTCTGGTGAGGAGATATATGTGTGTGCTGGGTGTCCTGCTTGCCAGAGGTCTGTGAGGGCACTCACTACTGGCGAGCTGGAAAGTGGATTTGTAGATGCCTATCTGTCATGATATGTGGGATCAGGACAAATGCACTTGATGCTTGTGGTGGGGAGAGAATAAGCACCAAAAGAAACTGAAGACTTCTATAGTATACAGCCAGACCATCTGTTATAGCTAGGGATGTGCACTTCCAGTCAGATGCGCACTGGGGCGGCAAGGAGGTACTCTGCTGCCCCGTTGGACTGTCTTTAAACACAGCGCCAGTGGGGGAAATGCGGCGGGTGGGGAAGAGCACCCTCCCTGCTCCTAAAGGTAACCCCCCCGCCAAACCGCCGGTTCGTCGAACCAGTTCGGAGGTCCATAACATGGCCTCTGAGCTGGTTTGTGCACATACCTGGTTATAGCCACATTTATTCTGATTGAACCTTTGCCTCCATCTATCTGCCTGGTCAGTAGGTGATCAAACACTCTTATTAGAGGACTCCTTATTCCTATTGGTATTCAGCATGCGTCAGAGTGCACGGTAAGATTTAAATTGGCCAGAAGGTTTGTAGCTGGAAGCTGGTTCCACATTGAGATGCATTGGCTGCAGTTCAAGAGAATGGGGTACACACTGGTTTCCATACAGCGCATCAAGCCATGTGCCCAAACAGGATGTCGGCTCGCTGACTGCACAGGACCCGCCATTCTGTGGGTGCTTCAAGCAAAGGAAGAGGCTCTGTGTGAATGACACTGCACATCATTGCTCCTGCACCTAATTCCTGTTGGGAATGCTTGGTGTCTGGAAGAATGGCAGTGAAGCAGTGTTATTTTCCCGGAGCCTCTTTTAACCTATGCTTGAAGTACTCACAAGGGTTCTAAAATGGGTTTTCCTGGGCTCTGCTGCAGCAAAGGCCGCAGAGAAAGTCCTAACTGTGCAAGTAGCTTCCTTTGCTTGGTTGAGCTCCACTGATTTGGCTCACTGGTACAGAGAAGATAATGATATATCTACTTGACTGATTGTTGTTACCTGTTGTTCTTATCTCTCCTGTGCGCATCTCAAAACCTTGTTGCTTTAACACAGTTGGTTTTGAATGTTATCAGAAGAGTTTGAGGGACTAGCATGGTAACCACCCTTGTAATAGTCCATGTGGTTGAACTGATGTGATCAGCTATTAGCTGAAGTGAGTGGCTTGGGAATACCTGGTGCTTCTGTGGGTATGGACCAGATAGAAAATAATTATGATCTCTTTATTAGAACAGGAGATAAGTTTAATATTTGAAATCTTTTGATTGATTGGCTCTTGAAACTGAAAATTGTTCCACTGAAATTTCTAGCTCAAAAACATGTTTGCTAGCCTGTCTACACACATATGTTGTTAATCATATATGGCTTAATACAGAACAATGAACTGCCATAAAGCTTCTGTGGCTAGTCAGTTAGCTTACTGCCCAGCTTAGTGATTATTTACAAGCCTGCCTTTTGGCAAAAACCAGTGTTTTTTTGTTTTGTTTTTTTAAACCACTCAGTTCTGACTTTTTGGAAAAGTCTAGGAAATAATGTTCCTTAATAAGAATGTTGGCATTGCCACTTCCTATAACTTACCTGTTGGGTGGGGGGGGAGAAATGCATCTCCTGAGCGACTAATCCATGTAAATATTTATAGAGAAGCATATTTCAATGGGGAAAATGAAATTACATATTTGTTAACTTAGTGCCTAAAAATACAAAAGGTAACATAAGTACGAACATCTGTTTTCAGCTAAAGAAAGATCAAAATTACATTGGCAGGACTGTGCAACGCCTCCACAAGTGAATCGGTCTGTTTCACTGTAGAGCAGCACAAGAGCTAAACTAGATAAGAGGGAATAGTTTCCACTTGGCACAATATCTGGAATTACAACCCTTGTGATAGATAGTGTGGGAATGCATGAAGGAAACCTGATTGTGCTCCACATTGTTTTTGTGTTACCCATTCAATTTCATATGGTTTTCTAAATGTTTTAACATATTGTTCTTACTAATCTCATCCTTGTTGAAAATGTTTCTGTGTGCGCCATTGTGAGAAACCCAACTCTGAAGGATTGTACCTATTTCTCCCATCTAAGAATACAGAACAGGGAGCAACACTAACAGTGCTTTCTCCAAAAATCCTTTATTTTAAATGGGCTGAAAATGAAATAGTGAGCAGCTTCCAAACTAAGTAGTACTCAGGAGTTACTCTAAAGGACTACTTAATTTCAGTAGGATTCCTCAGGAGTAATTTAGTATGGATGCTGTCCAGTAAACTTAAGTACATATTGGAAGAGCAATTTTAGGCTCTTTTAAACACCCTGATCAATTTCTTCAAGAATGAATGAGCAAAAATGAAACTTACGAAGTGACAATATGATTAACAGTCTTTTGAGCAGCAATGTCTTTTACCTAGTAGATAGATCCTAGAGTGACCATACTAAGATCCTCCTCTGAGGTACGTTTTTGTGGTCTTCCCCCGCCACACACACACACACCGCAACTTTATTGGTGAGGCAGGCAGTAAGCCATGTGAGGGCCATCTTGGTGGTGACAGCCTACTTTTATAATGCTCTGCCCAGAGATGCTCACCTGGGGTCTTTTTGGTGCCAAGCAAAGATATTGTCCTCTTAGACAACAGTTACTGCAACTGGCCCTATCCATCCCCAGCACAGCATCCCTCCAGTGGCTATTGCTGGTGTCTTTCTTAGGTTTCTTTTTTAGATTGTGAGCCCTTTGGGGAACAGAGAGCCATTTAATTTATTTATTTATATCTATGTAAACTGCTTTGCGAACTTCTGTTAAAAAAAATCAATATATATGTATTCATCGTGTTTGTATTTGTATTAGATGCTGTGCTCTGTAGTAAGATAACTGGCTATTTTAAGAACATAAGAACAGCCCTGTTGGATCAGGCCCAAGGCCTATCTCGTCCAGCATCCTGTTTCACACAGTGGCCCACCAGTTCGTTCGTTCATTCATTCATTCGATTTCTATACTGCCCTTCCAAAAATGGCCCAGGGCGGTTTACACAGAGAAATAACAAATAAATAAATGGACCCATGTCCCCAAAGGGCTCACAATCTAAAAAGAAACCTAAGAAAGACACCAGCAACAGTCACTGGAGGTACTGTGCTGGGGGTGGATAGGGCCAGTTACTGCATCTTTTCCAGTTGCCTCAGAAGTCCACAAGCAAGAGGTGAGGGCATGCCCTTTCTCCTGCTGTTGCTCCCCTGCAACTGGTATTTAGAGTCGTCTTGCCTCTGAGTTTGGAGGTGGCCTATAGCATGTTGTGACAGAGGGAGAAACATTTCTCTGCCCACTCTCTCTAATGCATAATTTTATATACCTCTATCATGTCTCCCCATAGTCGCCTCTTTTCCAAACTAAAAAGTCCCAGATGCTGTAGTCCTGCCTCTTAAGGAAGGTGCTCCTGGCCCCTGATAATCTTGGTTGCCCGCTTCTGCACCTTTTCCAGTTCTTCAGTGTCCTTCTTAAGATACAGTGACCAGAAGTGCACACAGTACTCCAAGTGTGGCCACGCCATAGATTTGTATAAGGGCATTATACAGGTGAAACTCGGAAAATTAGAATATCGTGCAAAAGTCCATTAATTTCAGTAATGCAAATTAAAAGGTGAAACTGATATATGAGACAGACGCATTACATGCAAAGCGAGATAAGTCAAGCCTTAATTTGTTATAATTGTGATGATGATCATGGCGTACAGCTCATGAAAACCCCAAATCTCCAATCTCAGAAAATTAGAATATTACATGGAACCAAGAAGACAAGGACTGAAGAATAGAACAATATCGGACCTCTGAAAAGTATACAGTGTACTGTGCTTGATTGGCCAGAAAACTCGCCTGACCTGACCCTATAGAGAATCTATGGGGCATTGCCAAGAGAAGGATGAGAGACATGAGACCAAACAATGCAGAATTGCTGAAGGCCGCTAATGAAGCATCCTGGTCTTCCATAATACCTCATCAGTGCCACAGGCTGATAGCATCCATGCCACGCCGCATTGAGGCAGTAATTGCTGCAAAAGGGGCCCAAACCAAGTACTGAATAGATATGCATGCTTATACTTTTCAGAAGTCCGATATTGTTCTATTCTTCAATCCTTGTCTTCTTGGTTCCATGTAATATTCTAATTTTCTGAGATTGTGGATTTGGGGTTTTCATGAGCTGTACGCCATGATCATCACAATTATAACAAATCAAGGCTTGACTTATCTCGCTTTGCATGTAATGCGTCTGTCTCATATATCAGTTTCACCTTTTAATTTGCATTACTGAAATTAATGGATTTTTGCACGATATTCTAATTTTCCGAGTTTCACCTGTAATATTAGCAGTTTTATTTTCAGTCTCCTTCCTAACTCCATACCATGGAATTTGCCTTTTTCACAGCTGTCATTCACTGAGTCGACACTTTTAACAAGCTGTTTACCACAACCCCTAGATCTCTCTCCTGGTCATTCACTGACAATTCAGACCCCTTCAGTATATACATGAAGTTGGGGCTTTTTGCCCCAATATGCATCGCTTTACACTTGCTTACATTAAACAGCATTTGCCATTTTGTCACCCACACTCCCAGTTTTGATAGCTCCTTTTGGAGCTCCTCACAATCTGTTCTGGATCTCACTACCCTAAATAGTTTAGTGTTGTCTGCACATTTGGCCTCTTCACTGCTTACCCCAACTTCTAGATTGTTTATGACTTCATAACTCTTGGATGGATACCATCTTGTCCTTGAGATCTCTTCTGCGGCTACTGTTCTTATGTAATAGTCTTCTTATATTGCTCCTCTTGTCTTGTTTTATTTGTTATGGTTATGATTTTAAACTTTTTAGCTGCTTTTGGAGGTTTTTCACTTGAAGAGCGGGGCAAAAGTCTGTTATATCAATAAAGGCACAACACAGATACTTTCCAGAGGAGTAGCCATGTTACTCTGGGGAAAATACCTGCCTGGTGGCACCTTTATTGTACCTTGTGGAACCAAATATATTGTGGTTCCAAATACATTGTGGCTCAAAATACATGAGCTTTTGTGGGTCAGAGCCTGCTTTGTCAGATGCACCAAATTTTTTATTTTGTTTTATTTTTACATTTTATATCCCACTCTTCCTCCAAAGAGCCCAGAGCGGTGTACTACATACTTAGGTTTCTCCTCACAACAACCCTGTGAAGTAAGTTAGGCTGAGAGAGAAGTGACTGGGTGACTGGGTGACTGAGAAGTCACCCAGCTAGTATCATGGCTGAACGGGGATTTGAACTCGGGTCTCCCCGGTCCTAGTCCAGCACTAGCCACTACACCACACTGGCTCTCTTCAAATGGCCATCTTCACAATTATGCAGAGGTCCATTCCAAGTGTTTGGTGTCATGACAGCCATTGATGTTTCAGCATCAGTGGTTTCTTCCTGTGTGATGCTTCTGTACTACACATTGGCAGGTGGAAGAGGAGAAGCTGTAGACTTTTAAGAAACTCATCCATTGGAGCCATAAACGTTAATGCTGCCCTCAATACTTTTTGCCTAGTAGTAATAGTACTTATTAAGACACATGATGTAAGATCCCTGCCTGCTTGCCAGATTTCGCTTTGCTGCCATGTAGCACCTGATGCAAATGTATAGTACTGGTCTGTGTGTTTCCTACTCCATATCCAATCTAGTAATTCTTTGGTTAATTTATTTGCTGATCTTTTATGCTATGGGGGAATTCTTTCCCCCCCCCCCGCCCCCTTTATATAATAGGAAGTAGTTCCCATCACTATGGCACTTCTGTTTAATGCAACTTTTCTTCTTCTCTTCTTTTTTATTATTAACTATTTTATTGAGCATTTTGTTCTTCAGTTGAAACTTCCAGGTGTTTCTGCATTCCTTATTGTTCGACTTTGTGTGTTCTTTTTCATGTATGGATTGTCATGGACCTAGAGTTTACAGGAACCTGTGAATAAACTAACAGAAAGTGAAGAAAAGGAGGATGGATTTCAGCTAGAGAACACCAAATCGGATGATCAGCAGAGTCAGTAAGTTCTGTGATATACATCTTGTAACAAAAAAATTAATTTAGATGGTGTTGGGCTTGCAGATTCGTTTTATCTTTGCCATTGAAAAGAAGTTCATATTTTTAACTGTAAATGCAATGATCAAATAAGCTAATAATTATCAAAGCAGTAAATGTGCAGACCTACAGTCAATGGTTACACCTCAGGCTTTCTCTTTAGCCTTCTTTCGCTCTGACTTCTAGTTGCCCTGCTTATATGAGCTGATACCCCTTGTATTTTCAGATCATTGCTTGTGTCTGTAAGAACTATATTTCCTAATACCAATGTGTGGCAGGCATCTGATATTTAAGTGATGCACATCTTGTAGAAGAGGTGGAAGCATCACTGAGCTACATTTTTTGCATGTTTTGATCAGACCACAAAATCTTGCTCTGCTTAAAAAAGAAAATAGTAGATTCTAAATAGTAGAATCCCTTCCACCCTGAACTTTTGAATTTCTTAGCTGAGTCTCTCATGACTAGTCCTTTTTCTCTGAAAGCCGATTACAACATAATGCTTTTTTTTCTTTAATGGAAGAACACATTGGAAAAACATGTCAGAATGCAAAATCCACATGAGTTTTGATTTCATGAAACATGGCTTGTGTTTCTCCATGGATGTCCCTCTGAGTCAGATAAGCAAGTTAGACTTCAGTCTGCCTATTTGCTGACTCTGGGGTGGGATTGAGTGCTGCCATCAGAACTTATCAATTTTTTCATCCCTTCATCAACATTAGCAAGTCAAGGTGGTTAGAATGTCAGACTAGGACTGGAGAAGTGGTTCAAATAGTTGCTCATCCGTGGCGTTTCCTGGGTGACCTTGGGCCTGTCGCTTTCTCTCAGCCTAACCTATCTCACAGGTTTGTTTGAGGATAAAATGAAGGAAGGGTGGTGGTGAACCATTTATACTGTCCTGAAAGCTTTGGGGGAAAGGTAGGTTTTAAAATGGAATAATTAAACAAGTTTTGTGAAAAGCAGTGAACACCTTATATCATATAGGAGAAATGTGCCTGTTCCATTCTTTGTCTCCCTCCCTTGGCATTCCTCTTGCACAAAAGAGTTGGAACTGATCCATTGCTCACTTTAAGCACTGATTAGCTTCTGTAATCTATACAGGGTTTGGCAAGTAATCCAGTACAGCAGCAAGTCCTCTGTAAGAGTATACCTTGAGAATTGAGCCTGGTGGGATTTTAGTTACTGGTGTCAAGAGGAATATACAGATGGGCTGTATCTTAACCTTTGGTAGTTGGCTGGTCAGGACACGGGGAGAAAAGGAGGAAGAGATATGATCCCTCTTCTATGGAAACACTGAGAATCAGAGATGAGGATATGGGCATAGATATAATTCCACTGCCAGCTGTTGTTTTGAATGTTCCAAGGTGAGGTAAAAACCGGTTCTCACAAACTTTGAGTGCTGGCCATTTTGTGTGGCTAACCCACCTTTCTTCTAAAAAAATATTGGAAATGTTTTCAGTAATTACAAAACAACATACTGATCCAGAATCATTAAAAAGCAACATACTGATCATAGTATTCTTGTTTTGGATATTTAGATACTTGAAAGCAACTAAATTTTGGAGATGGCCATTTTCACATCAGCTGAATCCATCAACTGTTGTGTGGCAATATATGCTATTCAGGGCATGTCTGCATCAAAAATGGCGCTCACTTAAATGCCATATTTAGCTGTGTATGAGCAGTTCTCAGTGGCTACTATGAAGAAAGTCCTTACACTGGAGCCTCTTCCTAGAGATGGAGGGTCCAGTTAGTGAAAGCACTTCCGAGGACCACGGACATCAAAAAGAACACAATTGAGCTGACTAATTCCAACTTTCTTTTCCTTCTGATATATTAAGTTGCTTAACATTTCATGTGGATCACCTTCTTCTCCTCTATCCCTCTAATGCAAAAAAGAAGAGTCTAATAAAGCAGTATTATTCCTGGAGCCACCTTTTTCCAGATTTCCTTCCTCCCTCTTCAGTTCTGCCTCGCCTCAGAGTTGTTTTCCAAAAACTTCTGTAACCCCACTGCGACTCTGTTCCTCTTACAGAGCTAAAGGAACAGCTGATCTGTCTTCAGTGCTTGGCTCATGGTTCAGATAAGATCACAGTGTGACAGCAAGCATAGTAGAGCAGTGATCCCTGCCAAGCCGGTTCATCAGTTGCCATGTAACCAGTTCTCATGCTTATTCGAGGGCTCTGCAGGCCACTCTGTACAAGGTCAAAGAGAGGAGATTTTGTGTTCCTCCAAAGAAAACGGAATAACTTTGCCTCTCTTTAAACTTTAGAAGAAAAGCAAAAAGAGTTCTAAATATCTAGAATGTCTCAGTGAAGACTGAACAGAACGACTCTGGGGTGAAATCACCAAGATTACAAATACAGTTTAGGAGATGGGGGGATCTTAATTTCTGAAAAGGTCTCCAAACTCTCCTGACCACAATCCTGTTTGAGAAATGCATGTTTCATGTGAAGACTTCCCACATCATGAGATCAGCCGAACCCGTTTACCCCTTTGAGCCACATATTCACCCTTCCTCCTGTCTTTTTGCTGTCTGAAAGGCAAGCATAATGTTTAAGGTAAAGTGTGCTGTCAAGTCGGTGTCAACTCCTGTTGACCACAGAGCCCTGTGATTGTCTTTGGTAGAATACAAGAGGGGTTTACCATTGCCATCTCCCACTGAGTATGAGATTATGCCTTTCAGCATCTTCCTATATTGCTGCTGCCCAATATAGGAACCAGCAACCTCATGTTTGGTAGGCAAGTCCTTTCCCGCTACGCCATTAGGTGGTGTAACATAATGTTACTGGTTTATAATGTTGCACTCGGATAACAGTTCATATTTGCTGACACAAGGACTCTTAAGATTAGACCTTAAGTTTATAAAAAAGATATCTGCGGAGAGACATGATAGATATCTATAAAATCATGCATGGTGTGGGAAAAGTGTATAGAGAGAAATTCTTCTCCCTCTCACATTACACTAGAACCAGGGGTCATCCCATTAAACTGATTGCCAGAAAATCTAGGACCAACAAACGGAAGTACTTTTTCACACAACGCATAATCCACTTGTGGAATTCTCTGCCACCAGATGTGGTGACAGCCAACAACTTGGATGGCTTTAAGAGGGGGTTGGATAACTTCATGGAGGAGAGGTCTATCATTGGCTACTAGTTGGAGGGCTATAGGCCACCTCCACCCTCAAAGGCAGGATGTCTTTGAGTACCAGTTGCAGGGGAGTAACAGCAGGAAAGAGGGCATGCCCTCAACTCCTGCCTGTGGCTTCCAGCGGCATCTGGTGGGCCACTGTATGAAACAGGATGCTGGACTAGATGGACATTGGTCCTGATCCAGCAAGGCTGTTGTTATGTTCTTATGACCTGGAACTTGTGCTGCAAGTGATAAAGTCTCAAGCATTTTCACTAATTCACAAATTTTGTTTTTAAAGAAAGGACCAAAATACCAACATCTAAATTTCATGGCATCCTGTTTGTTCCGGAAAACTGAAATGAGCAGCAGGCATCCGTAGCTTTGTTATTTATTTTCCGCCACCCCCAATAATGTGATATACCAATGCATAAAAGATACTTCTTGTTTTTCATCCAATTTAAGGTTGATTTCATTAGATGATGAAAGCCACACCAAGGAATTGGCCAATGCAGGTATTTTATTTTTTTTAATATTATGTCTTTCAAATGCCAAGTAAGCTTCATGTTTCTGGGTTGTTTTAAGTGACACAGTGTGAATATTTTGTTTTTGCAACACTCTGAGTAAGACTATATAATATAAACCAAAGTAACTTTTGCAAGCTAATTTTGATTCCAACTCTAGAAGTCTAAAACACATGAAATCAATTGAGAGCAGAGGTTAGAAATTTTATTTAACACCCATAAAGGCACCTTGAAAAGTGAAAATTGTCTCTCTACCCTACCCTCTGTGCTTTTACAGAGAAAAGCAGTAGAGAGAAAATTGTCTCTCTGCTCTACATCCTTCTGCCTGTTTTTACTGCTTTGCATGGCCCCCGTGAAACACTCTCTTCCTGCTACTTTCCAGGAGAAAAAGAGTCCAAGACCCCTGCTAAAGCAGCCACGGGAGTCAGGACTCTGCTTGGTTTCTTCAGAAGTACTGGACCATGTGCATAGGGACAGTGGAATGAGGGGGGCAACAGTTGTCCCTGGGCCACAGGGCCAGGTGGGCTGCCAAGGTCCCCCCTCACGCTCTGCTCGATGACCCCTTCCCCCACCCCAACCCTACTTCCCACCCATCCTCCTCGAGGCAGGGGCACTACCACACCCTGGCCAACGCTTTTCCCTGCATCGTCATGATGCAGAGAATGTGGCTGGCGGATTGAATGAATGAGAGACTGCCGCATGTTCGTTCCAGCCACGCCCCCTGTGTTGTTGTTATGTTGTAGCAGGAAGAGGTGTGGCCGACCCACTTTATGGCTTTGGTGGCTTGTCCCCGGGCTTCTGGGAACCTCGCTACACCCTTGCACTGCTGAAACTCTACCATCCCCCCATGTATGCACTTTTCTGGCAAATGAGAGTACATACTGTATACTCACAGCAGCGGTAGAATTAGAGTAGTAGTTCCAGTTTTCACTTATCCCAGATGAGCGCCTAACTTCAAGGCTGCCTTAAATTGTCAAGTCATTTTAATCCAACCACACTTTAATGAATAGATAATTAATTGGAAAGTGAGGCAGTCCCTATCAGTTAGGCAAAAGGACCAGCCAATAAAAAGTTCTTCATCTTTGGGATATTTTCATAACACAGCCCATTCCCTAACTTGAACTGAGGTACAGTACTATAGTTTCCAAACCACATTGATGCTAGAGATTGAGGGAAAGCACAGTTCAGCTCTTGGGGCATTAATTTCACTAAATATATTTTCAAGAATGACTTATCTATCTGTAGAAGATTTTTACCCAAAGTAGGAATGCCATTTTTCTTCTCTTTTTTGCACCGTGATTTTAATTGTGCAATGTTCCACCTCATGGTGGGTTAGTTAAGCTGGGAGGGACGTGAAAAGGGGGAAATTAGAATGTTGCTTTTATCAGTTACCACTTCCTTAAATTATTAAACTTGGTAACTGACTCAGTGTATTTGGAACTGATCTAGTCTCCCTTGAGATGGTGTTCCACCTAATACAGAGCCTGTTTTTGTGACACAAGTTTTGCATTGGGAAGAAGTTGGATTCTGCCTGCTAATGGTCTACTAAGCAATGGCTAGATGACATATGGTTCATTATTTTGTGAAATATCCTTTCATAATAGAATTTGGTATAAGGAAGTGCATGAACTGAGGTTCGAGCACTGGTTCAGCGCTGCACGGAGGGGAATGGTGAGTCGGAGCTCTAAGAAAGAGGAGAGCAGGTCCTTACCTCTCTCCACCGCCCCATCTAGCTTCTTGCTGGGGCAGTGTTCGTCCCAAGTACCTGCGCGTGGTGCCAGCATGCACATGGCATCCGCACATGCGTGGACGCTATTTGCATGGCCAGCAACACCATGCTGACCACGCAAACCTGTGCCACACTCTGGTACTTGGGATGAGCGTCGCCCCAGCAGAGGCTGCATGGGGCAGTGGAGAGCAAGTGAGGACCTGCTCTCCTCTTTCTTAAAGCTCCCGCTCGCTGCTCCCCTCCCCATGGCTCTGAACTGGTTCGGACCTTATACGAATTGGTTTGGTGCTGAACCAGTGCTCTAACTTCGGTTCGTGCACCTCCTTACTTTGAAAGATCTTAATAGGTTACTGGATTAAAAACCTGAAACCATCACAAACAGCTTAAGTATGACATTTTGACAGTACAGGTGTACATTCAACTATTGAAGCTATGTCTCTGCTGGATTTGATTTGACCTAGTAAATATTTGGGTTACAGCAGAAGATACGAAGGACATACTGAGTACTTTGGGAGAGAACTTCAGCCATCAAGAGAATCCAGGTATGTTTTCTAGACTAAGAAAAACATCATTGTAAGTATGAAATGCACAGAAGAGTCAATGGATCAGTGATTTTCTTTGTACTTTGCCTTTTTAGGAGCTATAGATGATTTACTAGACTTGAAACCTGAGGAAAATGGTATGTAATCTTTTTGTCTGGCTCTTTTCTCAGTTCTGAAAAGTGACACTAAACATAGTATAATCTAATCTTCATAATATAAAAGGTTAGCTATTTTTCAGTGTGATCATCTACTTTAGGTGCTTATGGGATGTGAAATAAAATTCATTTCTGATTGTGGTGGTTCAATATGAGATCAGGATAGAAAAGTATCCCCTTCCTCACTTACTGCAGTGGTAATAGAGTTTGTCTGTCAGTTTCTGTGATATTAAACGTTGTAAGCAACATACTCTTCTATTGGGTTTTTAGTCGGGCATATTTTGCCAACTAAATTTCAGTAAGCCATCACAACTGTGTGTGTTTGTGGGCAGTCATCTGTTCCATAATGGACGTGTGAGTACAGTCATCCCTTGCCAACCATAGTTTTTACCAACTGTGGTTTTGAGTATATGCGAATAGGAAATTGTGACAGGTCTTGCCAACTGTGACCTGACTATCTGCGACTGGCGAGGTCTTTTTTTAGTGATGGGGCGGTTCAGCAATTTTGCGGGGTTCAGAGGTTCGATCTGCTCATTCCTCTTGCTGGCCTTGCTGTAACTTGCCAATTTAAAATGTCTTTGAGTGATTGGGGGGGGGGGCCTCAAAAAATGTCCAGAGGTTCAATCTGCTCATTTTTCTTGGTGACCCTTGGCAACATTACAGGGTTTTTTTAGCCGCCCCCCTTTTTTTTAGGGTGGGTTTTTTTTGGGTTTTTTTGGATGGTGGGATTTTTTCCTTTAAGTCTTTTTGCAGTCGTGGTCCCCCTAACCCCCGTTTCCCATAGACTTTAATGCCTTGCCAACAACAAGTTTGCCAATGGCGAAGTTTTGCCAGGACGGAACCCTAGTGGTTGGTGTGACTGTAATTACTTTTGTTGTGGGAGCATTTCATCTTTTTGTGAGATTTGCTGTGCCAATTCTTCCACTATTGCTGGCTTCTGATGTTGGATTACCATAGATGATTTTGACATGATGAAGTCATCCCATGCCTTTCTAGTTACATTTCTTATGACACAACCCCCACATATGATGATGTCTAATATTCACTCTGTAAAGGAATCCACTAGCTCAAGCTTTCCCCCTGATGTGGTAATTATCAGCTGCCACTGCATGGTTACACATTCATAAGAAGTATCCACCATGTGAAATGTTAAATCCTCTTTTAATGATGTCACCACATTAGAAGTTACTGTGAACTGAGTTTTACTTGACTTTAAAAGGGGCTTAGACAAATTCATGGAGGATAGGTCTATCAATGGCTACTAGTCTGGTGGCTATAGGCCACATCCAGCCTCAGAGCCAACATGCCTCTGAATACTAGTTGCCGGGGAGCAACAGCAAGAGAGAGGGCACACCCTCTCCTCTTGCCTGTGGGCTTCTCAGAGGCATCCGGTGGGCCATTGTGTGTAACAAGATGCTGGACTAGATATGCCTTGGACCTGATCCAACAGGGCTGTTCTTGTGTACTCGTGAGGTAATGCTTTCTGTCAGTGAACTCCAGAAAGGCAAGATTATCTTCCTGAAAAGTGCATGAACTGGTTTTGATTGTTAACAGTTAATTTACACTGCTTAATCCTCCACCCCCACCCCTCACCTTCAGTAGGAGATGTATGAGGGAGCATGAGAACAAAATTTCAATAAGTGTAATTCCACTTGTAACAAAGATTAGGTAAATTTAGCAGAAAATGTTTTAACTAACTTGTTAACTTCCATTATTCCTATCAAGGAATAATGAAGTGACAATAGATCAATATTAAGAGCATTATTTTAATGACAAGATGCCATCATGCCTCTGCTCACCTGAGCGGACATTGGTCCCCCAGGGAAAGGACTCGACACATCTACTACTTAGAGTTGCTGGCCATATTCAATGCACTCAAGGGGTTCTTGCCAGTAATTGTGGGTTACTTGGTGACAGTCCAAATGGACAATATGACAAGGAGGGGAGGGCGAGGGCTCTTTAGGCAATGCCTTCATCCTGTTTTGGACGGGCCTTCTACTGTACCTGTTTCCTCTGTTCCTGTTTCCCCAGTCCCGATCATTCCAAGGGTGCTGAGCAAACTGAGATTGGAGCGGGCCAGGGCCATCGTGATAACCCCTTGGTGGCCCAGAAGGCCTTGGTTTCCAGCCCTGAGGCGGCTGGCAGTGTCTTGGATATGCCTCCCAGCTTGGCCAAACCTGCTGTCACAGGAGGGGGGTCGGGTGCTCCACCCAAATGTGCGGGCCCTTCATCTGAAGGCCTGGAAGGTCCTGCCGACTTCCCACCAAGACTAAGGGACATTTTAGTTGTGGCCAGGAAGCAGTCCACTAGAAAATCCTATGACCATAAGTGGACTTGTTTCAGTTCCTTTGCTAGCCTGCATGGGTTTGATGTGTATAACCCTTCTGTACAGGATGTCTGTAATTATCTACTCTCACTTAAGGAGTCTGGTCTAAAGCTGTTGTCCCTTATGGTACATTTGGCTGCCATTGTGGCACATTCTCCAGCAACCCAGGCTTCATGGTTTAAAGACCCGGTAGTTAAGAGTTTTCCTGATGATCCTGTTATGTCACCAACCTTGGATCTGTCTGTGGTTCTGACTGGATTGATGCAGCCTCCCTCTGAGCCTTTGGCTTCAATTGATCTCCGTCTCCTTACCTGGAAGGTTGCCTTTTCTGGTGGCTATCGCCTCCGCAAGGAGGGTGAGTGAATTACGGGCACTAAGAGTTGATCCACCTTACCTGCAATTTCACAAAGACAAGGTGGTGCTTCGGACGGATGTACAATTCCTCCCTAAGGTGGTCTTTATGTTCCATCGTTCCATGCTGCTTACGCTGCCTGTATTCTTCCAGGACCCTTCCTCTGATGCAGAGTGTAGGTTACATCACTTGGATATTAGAAGGGCATTATCCTTCTATGTCCAGAGGTCTGCTGAGTGGAGAAAAACTCCTTCCCTGTTTGTTCTCTATGATGGGCCTCGTAAATGCCTCCAAGTTTCTGCTCAATCTATGTCCAGATGGATAGTTTCAACAATTGAGCTGTGTTATAAATTGGCATGTAAGCAGTTAAGGCCCACTCAGTCAGGTCCATGGTGGCCTCTCTTGCCTTTGATCGTGCAGTCCCTTTGGACACTATTTGTCAAGCGGCTACTTGGGCTTCGCCCCATTCGTTTATCCGCCATTATACTATTGATGCCAGGGCACGGAATGATGCTGTATTTGGCTTGAGTGTCCTGCAGTCCATTTTCAGTTGATGTACTTATTTCTGAAATAAATGATTCTGGCAGATTGCATATTGCTTTGTTTCTTCCCTCCTCCTTGGGTGCTAGCTTGTTATGCGCCCATTGGTGTAAAAGACAGAGACCACATTGAAGAACAACAGGTTACTCACCTGTAACTGTGGTTCTTCTAGTGGTCATCTGTACTTTTTTAAGCCCTCCCGTCCTCCCCACAGGGTCTCCTGAATGTGGACTCCACAACTGAGGGGATGAGGAGTGGCGCAGCCGCATATAGCGGCTAGGGGTGGGGTTCCCACCAAAAGCAGGAGAATCAAGCTTGTTAGGTTCCATCGAGGTCTCTGCGCAGGCACAAAGCCCATTGATGTAAAAGTACAGATGAGCACTAGAAGAACCAAAGTTCGAGATGAGTAACCTGTTGTTTCCAAAAGTGGTGTATTGCTCTGGAAGTCAGCCAGTGAAGTCAGTGTGTCAGACCAGGACTGGTAAGACCCAGGTTCAAATCCTCACTCAAGTGAAGAAGCCCACTTTGTTACCTTAGACTTGTTGCTGTCCCTCAGCCTAGCCTACCACATGGGTTCTTGGGAGGATTAAATGGGGGGGGAGGGGCACCATGTACTGTATGCCACACTGAACTCCTTGGAGGAAGGACAGGCTAAAAATAAAGTAAATCATGATCCCAAGGGAGTGAATGAATGAATGAATATGGCAGGTGCTACCAGCTTTTTCCACCCAGTTGATACCAAGTTTTGTGTGCTGGGATTTTATTTATTCAGTTAGTTTTACATGTATATCCTACTCTTATTCCAAGGGGCTCAGCATGGTGTACATAGTGATTTTTATCCTCAAAACAACCCTGTGTGGTAGGTTAGGCTGAGAGATAAGTGACTGGCCCAGAGTCACCAGTGAGTTTCATGGCTGCCATTTTGATACACCTGGCAGCTTATATTGGGAGCATCCCTATCGTTGACTTCTTAAGTTGTTCGCTTCCTTGATTGTAAGGAGAGCTTGAAGATGTAAACGAAAAGCTCACATCTTAGATAATCTTTCTTCTTCTTGTGGGTATTTGATAAAAATTTAAGCTGCTGCTTCCTTTCATCTTAGTTGGTTTTATTCATAATGCATAGGTGGTTATTATTCTCCCATGTGGTATTGACTCATAAGCTTGTTTAAAAGTCAGCTCTGTCCCCTGCCTCTCCTCCTTCACACTCCCAGTTGCTTCACTCTGTGTTGTGATCTTTAAAAGAAAGGTCTTCTCAAAGAAGGCTATCACTTTTAAGTAAAACCTGCTGTTGTGGCCGGAGTGACCCTTGTACTTCAAAAGATTCATTTATCTATATGTTTCTGATATGCCCAACTCATTACAAGTGTTTATGATCTCTGCTGTTTTGTGTGTGGCGAATTTGAGTTCACAGTAGGCTACCTGGCCAACCAAAGCTTTACAAAGAAAGCTGTCTATTGTGTTGTGTTAAACACTTATTTGAAGTAAGCTACTCATTGTTGCCTCAGTGATGCAACAATGGGAGGAAACCTAATGGAAAAGCTTTCCTAGAATACTTGGCATCCTATGTGTTGGGGCACTTATGGAACAAAACTTGAAGCACTTTCAAGCCTGGCTGGAAACAGTGCTGAGTTGTACCGGATCCCTGCCCGATTGCAGTTTTTGTTCTGATTCTGAGATTCTGCTCCATCCCCCCCTCACCCCCCAGACACAGTTCTTGTTAAATTCCATTTTCTGGAGTATACAAGAAGCAGTAAAGCTAGATGAAAGCCAGTCGATGCCCCCAGGCAGCCACATTGAGATTGGAAGTATGTACAACATCCTGGCACACATTCGGAGAAAGACAGAGCTGGAGGGGGGAAAGCAAAGGCACACTGTTATCTATGCTCAATACGAGGATCCAGATTCGAACTGGAGTGCCAGTTTCAAATTTGGAGTGCATAATTTTATTGATAGGAGACAGAAGTAATGATCACCTGGGAACAACCCCAGTGTGACAGTCTTCTGCAGCATGCTTCCTTATGAGGGAGTCAAAACAACCTTGGCCAAGGTAGAGTTGACAGCTGATATGAGCCTGCAAACTTTGGCAGGGGTAGCAGATCTGCATGAAATAGAGGGCACTCTGTTTCACGATATTACTGCAGCATGATCCAACTCTAATCCCTTATGCAAATGGTGCCCAGCTCCATAAGGGACCCAGGTGGTCAGGTGTGAACAGAGCCTGAACCCTTATTTCAGTGTTTTTATCTTTTGACTGAGCTAATCTCTTCCTGCAAGGATTTCCTCGTAGGGACTGCTCAGAACCTTGTTGTAGATCTGGTACCGTCACTTTTTTACAGGCTCAGTTTTACTCCTCTGTTTAACTGACACTTGGCCTTGGGGTTCAACCTGGGAACTAGTTTTAGAGCTAGCAGCAATGGAATCAGTGATGGTTCAATAAGTCATCAGGGGTGCTGGCAGCTGTTGCAACAGGCATACTTAGGGTCAGAAACTTTGTGGCTGAGCCAGCTTCTCAGGGTAGAGTTGTACAACCACTTTCTACAGAGTGGCTGCTTTAAAGCTTTCCATGTGGCAGTGCTAACCCTGTTAAGAATTGGTGGCTTATAGCTTTTGGCACAGAGCCAGGCTGGTCTCTGGGTCATCTCAGAGAGACCACATTACTCCTCTGCTGATGCAGCTTCACTGGCTACCGATACATTTCCGGGAAAAATACTAAGTGCTAGTTGTAACTTATAAAGCCCTAAACGGCTTAGGCCTTGAGTATTTAAGAGAGTGTCTTCTTCACTATGAGCCACACCACCCATTGAGGACATCTGAGGAGGTCCGTCTCCAGTTACCGCCAACTTGTCTGGTGGCTACGCAGAGACGGGCCGCCTTGGTTGCTGCCCCGAGATAGTGGCATGTGCTTCCTGCTGAGATATGATCCTCCGCATCTCTGGCAATTTTCAAAAAACATCTGAAAAATTTTCCCCCAAGCTTTCACAGCTTTTTTTAAAAAAGCTGTTTTTTAATTTTATGGCTGATTTTAAATTGTTGCATTGTTTTAAGTTTTTATATGTGTTTTAATTGTTTTATGTTAACCGCCCAGAGATGAAAGTTTGGGCGGTATAGAAGTTAAATAAATAAATAAATAAATAATGAACCACTGGCTTCTCTAGATTTACAAGAGGCTACAGAAGCTTTCTGTCCGTTGTTCATATTAAATCACACCTCCTATAACAAGGACTACTATGGGAAAACCAAGTTTTGGGGTTTGGATGATAAGCCAGAATAGTTATTCTGTTTTAATCTGGGGTTTTTGGGGTGGGTAAAAATGAAAGTGACTGCATTTAACAACTGTCAAAGAATAAATTGTTGCATCACATCTATAGAGGTTAGTATGACAGGTGCAAAATCATAAAAGTCCAGACAGAATTCTCAACTAACCTGCATAATTCAAGAAGTGGAAGGATGGTTAGAATATCTAGCTCCATCACTCCCTTTGAATGGAACTAATTACACCTGCGTCGTCATGGTGGATCTGGATGGACATTCCTCAGATGTACTCCTCCTTTTGTTTTACTTGATCTTTTACTATTTGTGCTCCTACTTTTCCAGCAGCGTCAAAGGACCTGCTTGCTAATGCCTTGGAGCCTGAAGCGACTGATAAGGATGACATGGTATTGCTGAATGAAATTCTGAATGCATCTTCTTTGGATGACGGCGAATTCAGCAGGGAATGGACAGCTGTCTTTGGAGAGGATCCGCTTGCTGACCTAGCCACAAACTCTTCTGTAGGAGAAATGGAGAGCAATCAGCCACCATCATCATCAGGCTTCCTTCCTTCTCAGCTTTTAGACCAAAACATGAACGATTTGCAGTCCTCCCTTCGAGGTAGGCTTGTGATTGTTTGTTTTGTTTCAGATATTTGTACCCCACCCTTCCAGTGCACTTCGGCTGATGTCAAGAACTTTGAGCAATAAAACACAGCTTATTACTCAACAAATTGACCCTTTCCATCAGTGATTGGCAACTAAATTTGACCCAGTGGAGCAAGCTAACCCTGAGCACTGTGGCAGTGACGAGTGTGTGCATATGCATGCATACGTATGTACATGCATATTCCTGATTCAGACTATTACATAAACCATGGTATTGATTGTTGTGAGTAAGCCCCGGTGAGCTTCAGGCTTGTGTGCTCCTCTCTTCCCCTTCCTTCACCTCCATGAGAGAAAAGGAGGGGAAGCTTTTGCTTTCATCTTCAGAACAAACTGCAGTATCCCATTATAAAGAAACTCAGGGAACTGTGCTTTGTCAACTGGCTACATTTAGAACAAACCAGGATATCAAACTATGGTTTAATTGTGTTCAGTGTTCTGGTCTGTTCTAATACGAATGAGTTAACAAACTGCAGTTCCCCGAGTTTGTATGTGACAGGGAACTGTGATTTATTCCTAAATGGAAAGCAAGAGAAGGAAGGGGAGAGAAAGGGGGATTGGGTAAGCCGGAGGCTCATTGTAGTTTGCTCACCATATTCAAAACCAGGGGTTTTAATCGGAGTGCTTGAACCCCTGGGGGTACTTCAAAGCCTCGTTGGGAATATCCTGGGTGCACAGAACGCGCCCACCACCCTGATTCACTTGCATGCTACACTGTTGGCTCCCCCTCCAGGAGGGGAAGGAGTATCACAATCCTCCCTCCTCGCCACGTGACTGGCTGGTTAGGTGCTCAGGCTCAGCCTACCCCACTCTCAGCCTGACTTGACAGGTTCAGCAGGCGGGAAATGCTGGCTGATGTTCGACAGTGCCTTGCCCTTGCTGCCGGGCCTGTCAGTCCGGCTGAGGGAGGGGTGGGCTGACCCTGAGCATCTAGCCTGCCAGTCATGTGGAGAAGAGGAGGGAGAGGCAGAGCCAGGTTAAGGGTATGCTGTGGAACCCTGGCCATGAGGTTCCAGAGGAGGGGAGGAGGGAGGAAGAAGCCATAGCGCAGGTTTAGGGGGTTGGGTTTTGTTTTTGTTCCTTTGCTTGTGTCTTATTTTTTCCTGCTTTGAGGGCAGATTCACGTCGCTTGTATTTTATTTTCCACCAACTTTGGCACAATTTACTTCTGGGGGTCACAACTGGTTCCTTATATGGGGTATTTGAGCTGAAGCTTTCTGATGGAAAGGGTACATTTGTTTAAAAAGCCTGAAAACCCCCGATCTAAACCATGGCTTTAGATTATCATTGGGAGTGGGCTATACTTGTATCCTGGGAAATATGCATCTCTAGGAAGTGTATCTCTCCCTTGGGTTGTTGACACTAGGATGGTCATAGGTTTTACCCTTTCTTCTGAACTCCCTGTTTTTGCCTGCTGTAAGTACCACTTAGCTATTTATGTTGTGAAATATATGCATCTGCACAACAGGCTCAAAATGAAACTGCTTTATTAATTCACAGCTCTGGTTGCTTCATGTGCAGACCAGCCTCTTTGCTGCCAATATTCTATGTTAATCTCTCTGCTGTTTCTTGGGCAGATGGTGGTTGTGGGAGGGAGGCGTAAAGGGTGAAAGGAAAAATTGTCTCATTATTTTTAGAGTGAAGGGATGACGTGTGTGAAGGGTTCTTAACTCCTCCAGGGTGTTAACGTGGGTTGGTTTGCTTGTCATTTGTTGATGGGAAAATTATTCCTCTAACATTCCTCAGGTAGAAGAAAATAGTAGAGCCTGGAATAGCAATAGAAGGCTGCTGCTAAAGGGACCTTGTCAAGACTGGCAGGCATTCTCTGAGAGCAGGTCATCATTGTGGGGCTTCAGTGGCTTAAATCCAAGCACTTGGGCTTAATAGGTTTGTGGATAGGGCCATAATTGGCTTCTCCATCTTGTTTAAGTGCTTAATGAAGCCAAAGAATTGAATTTTTAGGATGATACAGTGTAGCACGCTACAAGAGCTATAGCTAGCTCAGCTAAACATGAAAGGGCCAAAGGAGGCTCTGAACTGTGGCTTTTTGAATTATTATTTAAAAGTTCTGAATGGGGGACTTGGGGGGGCGGGTTAGACGCATGTGTGGGATTTTCATTTTCTCCTGCAAGGCAGTTAGCAGCTTCGGGGTGTGTGTGGGTGGTGGTGGTGGTGGTGGTTAAATTGGTAGATGGTGCAGGAAGAAAGAGATAAGCCCCCCTCAACATAGAGCATAGGAAGCTGCCTTATACTGAGTCAGGGCACAGGTCTATCTAGCTCAGTTTTGTCTACACTGACTGGCAGCGACTCTCCGAGGTTTCAAATAGGAGTCTTTCTCAGCCCTACCTGGAGATACCAGGGATTGAACCTGGGACCTTCTGCAGACAAAGCAGATGCTCTTCCACTGAGCTACAGCCCTATCCCTTTGTCCTAACTTTTGTCCTGTGCCACTGCATTGTCACAATCTCAATCAAGATTCCCCACCCCTCACTGTTCCCCAAAGCTTCTTTTACATAAAAATGTGTGTTTGTGTGTGCAGGGGATCTTGCCATACCTACTTTGACCCTAAGAGACTGAGCTGTGAACAAGGAAGCCTCTTTCTCAATTAAAAAGGCCCAAATGCTATAGCCTTTCCTCATAGGGCAGTCGCTCCAGCCCCCTGATCATTTGGGTTGCCCTTTCCTCTCCCCACCTTCCTTTCCTCTGTTCCCAATGGCATTTTCCAGCAGACACAAACATTCATACATAGGGGGAATGTTCTATGGAACATGCCGCTTGACCCTCACACTGAAATAAGCCAAGGGTCTGTCTGGCCTGTTACTGTCAATAGTTCTCTGTGGCTCAAAGAAATTTTATGCTGAAATAAACAGAAATGTTACAAGAACCTCACAACACAGCAATCAGAATAACATACCAGTTCTTACACGACTTCTTAAAACAGCGAATAGAAAAGTAGTAGATATAAAATCAGTCCCCACACCTGCTGAATGTGTTTTGACCATTGGTCTTCATCAGAAGCTTATAAGTAACAACTCAAGCTTAATTATAGAGCAAGTCAAGAGGTCTTTCCCAGCCTTGCTACCCACATTGTTTATCTGTAAATGCTAGAGATTGCACCTGGGAGCTCATAAAAGTGCACTATCTGTTCCAACATATGATGCCGCTGAAGACGTTGCACCAAAATAGCTTTGCTTTTGTTATTTCGTTTACTTAGATGTGTTTAGTGCAACTGCCTTAGAATATTTATTTTGGCTTCACGTCCGCCTCTGAAATAGGCTGCTACTGGCAGGTTCAGATGAGAAATTGAGGCAGAAGGTTGTGCACAGTTGAGTAGGGATTTGAACATGGGCCTTCTCAGTTCCCAGTCCAAAGCTTCCTGTTCTGCTTAACAGGCATTGTGGATTAGTGCTGTAACATATGCAAGAGCGGAATACCTTCTCTGCCAGACAGTCATTCAGTGGATTGCTGAAAAATAATCCTAGCAGAAAGACATTTTCAATTAACAAGCAAAGTCTGTGTTAATGTACTTTGCAAGTGAGCCACTTACATTACAATGAATGGCAGCTCTGAAAAACAGTTGGTTCTTCAGCCATGCAAATGAGTGAGAATTTGCATTTATAATACTCCCTTGGTTGTTTAACAGGGCAGGTCTCTGACGAGTAACTTGTAAGAAAAACACACTTTCTCAATACTCTGCTGGATTACACAGGCAAACAATACAACTGCATGCAGCTGAGCTGACCGCACCAGCTAGTGTGTGCTGACTTTGGATCAGGGGGACTTAAGTCCCAAATATCTACTCAGCCCTAAACTCTCTTGCTGGCCTTGAACAACTTGCACTTTTTCAGCCCTCGTTCCCAGCCCGTTCTGTAGGCATATTAATGCCCTGCCTCACAAAGCTTTTGAGGATGATGAACAAAACAACTGCATTTGGCACACTAGAAAGGAGAGCTGGTCTTGTGGTAGCAAGAATGAATTGTCCCTTTTGCCAAGCAGGGGCTATCCTGGTTTGCATTTGAATGGGAGTCTACAGGTCTGAGCACTATAAGATATTCCCTTTAGGGAATGGGGCCACTCTGAGAAGAGTATCTGCAATGCCTGCATGCAGAAAGTTCCAAGTTCCCTCCCTGGCAGCATCTCTAAGAAAGGGTTGTGACAGACTCCTGCCTGCAAACTTGGAGAAGCTGTTGCCAGTCTGTGTAGACAGTACTGTGCTAGATGGACCAGTGGTCTGACTTGGTATAAAGCAGCTTCAGATGTTCCTAAAGTGGGCAACACAGAAATTATACATCCATAAATGTTCCATTTGCGGGTCCTGGCGTGGTATGTGGTGGTAATGTTTGCCAAAGCTTATAAAGAAAATGTCATGTGGCAAGTGCAAAAAAGAAAAATGTGTATGTTCAACAGGGGGTGTGCTGGGTCAAGATGTGGAAGAGCCGACTTGTTCGAGTCCTACTGAAGTGCTTCAAGGTTACAGTGGATTGTAAAATCTGCATATATGATACCAACACAGTGCTGTTCCTTGCCCCACCAAAAAAAAAAAAAGGCTAATGCCATTTTAGATTGCATCAACAGAAACTTCCTACACAAGATAAAGAAAAAGTGATTGCTCTACTGCAGGCCTGCACAACATATGGCCCGCGGGCTCTGCTCAGTCTACTGATTTGCCCTTGGCTATATTTAATTGGCAGACTGTTGAGTATCCAGGAAAGGTTGACAAAGGGCTTGGAGTGTATGACTTTTGATGAAAAGGTGAAGAAGCACTTGGAAGTGAGGGGAAAGATATTTGATGGATGGGAATTAGGGTAAGCCGAAGCAGAACCCTGTTTAGCTAAAGTGTCCAAGAACAAATGGCTAGTAGGCATGTTAAAAAGTGATGGAATCTTCTCCTTGGATATATATAGCTGTTGAGAATCCCATCAGTGCAGTATGGAAGGAGTGGGGAAAGGTGCTTCTTGGAAGTCTTTAGGGATGGGGGCATAGCTCAGTGGTAGAGCATCTGCTTAACATGCAGAAGTTTCCAGGTAGGGCTGGCAAACCTGCCTGAAACCTTGGAGAACTGCTGAGAGTCAGTGTAAGGTGGATCAGTGGTCTGACTCAGTAAACCACAGCTTTGAGTGAGTTTCCATCTTATTGACCTACATGCTATACAGGCTTAGGAGGGAGGGGCAAGAGCTTCTCCCTCACAAGGTGCTGGTAAACTAGAAGTGCTCAAGGCTTGCTGTGCAGCATGGTGGAGGGGATGAGAATGTGATTTTCAAATAAATAATAATAAATATTGGCTTCTCCCCCCACCCCCACAAAAGCTCTTTTTGTAGCCAGGAATATGTCCCTGAGGAACATATTGCTCTGCCCTCCTAAGCCAGCGTAACGTGTAGGCCGCTATTTTTGGAAAACAAGTTCTCTAATGGGTAATAATAGATTTATAAAATCATGCATGGGGGAAAAACATCTTGGGCAAACCTACGTTATTAGCAGTATACCTTGGGCATTCTGAGCTCAGTCCAGTGCTCCATAGGGAGCTCTGTCTATTTATTACATTTCTTCACCGCCCTATCCAAAGTCTCTGGGCAGTGCACAACAACAAAAAACTAACAAACAGTCATCTAAAACAATTGACTTAAAACGATGCTTCTCCATGCAGCTCAGTGTTGCATGTATGTACCGTTATGTATGTATGTTAAATTCAAGATGACTCTGAATTTAAGTTGACCCTCTTTAAAAGTAGAGGTTAAAGACAAGTTATACCTGCATTTATTCAAAAGGAACAAGACTCTGAATTTAAGATAACCTCCCAGTTTCTAATATCAAAAAACCTAGACTTGGATTCAGATAAATACAGTATGTAGATATGTATGTATATAGAAATGTAATAAATAAATGAATATACAGTGGGATCGTGCATTTGGAGCACACCTAATGTTGAAATAATGTCGATTGCATTAGAGCACCATATGTGTGTTGGAGCTTCTTTGAATGTAAGTTGCTTTTGGGCTCTCCTGGCCCTTCGCTCCTCTTCTGGCATGGACTGTAGGACACACTAGAGTGGCATGATCTCACACTTTTGCTTTGACTGCTGGCATATTTACCCACCACTGAGTGGTCTAGTCTTCCCAAAAGGCAGACAGGAATATCCTTTGGCAGAAATTTCTGTGTTCTCTCTCTCTCTCTCTCTCTCTCTCTCTCTCTCTCTCTCTCTCTCTCTCTCTCTCTCTCTCTCTCTACTTTGTAGTGCACTTACCATGGTAGATGTGTCCATCAATATGGTATTACACTCCTCCTGCAGCAGCTTCATTGGTACCGGTTTGCCTCTGGGCCAGATTAAAGGTGCTGGTCTTTACTTTTAAAGCCCTACGGAGCTTGGGACCAGGGTATCTGTCAGACCACATCTACCCATACAAACCTGCCATTTAGCCTCTCAGGCACTGCTCATGGCCCTGCCACTAATGGAGATCCAGTTGGTGGGCACTACAGACAGGGCCTTTTCAGTTGTGGCCCCTCAACTTTGGAACACCTTTCTAGAAGAGTTCCACCATGATTCTTCCCTCAGGGTTCTAAAGAAACTGCTGGCCCCTTCCCTTTAGAGAGGCATTTTAATATTTTAGCTGCTGCATCTATCTGATAGATTTTAACTTTTTAACTTGTCATTTTAAATTTGGTTTTTTATGAGGCTTGTTTGTTAAATTCTATAAATTTTATTTATTTCTAATGGTGTATCTGTTTTACTAATTTTGTGGGCTGTCCTGAACAGGAGGGATGGGGTGCAAATCTTTTTTGAATTAATAAAATGAAGGTGGAAGAATGGAGAAAATGGGGAAACAAGGAGCTAAATCAGGTTCTGACTCGGTCAAGGAAGCTGCGCAGGCCGCGGCTTTCCATTGATCAGATGAATAAGAGAGATCCTCCTTAAGGCCACAATCCTGGGTGCCGTTAGGCTGCTTAAATCTTATTTGCTTCAATGGGATTAAACAGTTTAAGGCTGTGCAGGATTTCAGCCTGATTCTCCAACCAAGCCATTCATCAATTGAGCATACCTGTTAATCACTGTAGATAAACATGCAGGCAGACACTTACCGGCATACTAAACTTCAGGCAGGGGTTCTTCCATTTTAAGCAGACAACGCTTTATAGGCTCAGGAATTCCACCACCCCAGTCTGGTAAAGGAATGGTGATACATCATTTTCGTCTGTTTTGCTCCTCTTTAAAATTACACTGTTATTGGGCCTGCTGATCCCCAGTCTTGACTGGGGCCTCCGGGTTCTCTAGTAGCACAAATAATTGTTGTTATTGAAGTGCTCTCTGTGCAAGTGAAATAAAGCCAGGCTTCACAGAAAAAGATGAAAACGATCTAGGGTATGCATTAAATATTCCACTCAGGATGTAGCTATCTCATCTGGCTGCCTTTCTAATTGTACAGACTGCTTTAATAAAAAGGCTTCAGCTTTCCCCCACCCCTACCCCTGTTGTACTTATATTCCATTTTCCCAATAATAATGAAAGGAATCATATTTAATTTATATGTATAGGAACTGTGCTTTCTGGCTGGAGTGAACAATCTAGTTGCGGCTTGATGCTGCGTCCATTTTTAAATTTAATTGGGGTTGAGAGGATGACTGTTTGTTGGTTTGTTTCAACTTTCCACGTTTGTACAGTTGCTGGCAAATGAGTAGGAGGATTGGTTTCCTTATTGTCTCGCTGATAATCTTGCATCTAGTCATAGCATGAGCTGCACTGAGTGGCCAACTAGCCTCGGGTTGCAGCCAGCAAACACTTCAAAGCTGACACTGTTTATTTTTCTCCCCCAAGGCAAACGTCTCCCATTTGCTTCACTTTATGTAAGCAATGGAAATCTAACACAGTGGGCTGCCTTGGGTAACGGCCATAACTCAGTCGCAGAGCACATGCTTTGCATGCAGATGGCCCCAGGTTCAGTCTCCAGCTAAAAGGATCTTGGAGGATGGGGCTGGGAGGGGACCCTCTGTCTGGCAGAGTAGACAATGCAGGGCTGGATGGATCAGCAGTCTGACTCAGAATCAGGCATCTTCAGTTCTGACTCAGACCTCTGTTGTGGCAGAGCCTGCCCATCCACCGGACAAATGGGGCAGGTGTTAGGCACCCAAGCTGCTAGTCATGCCAGCTGATCTGCCCTGTGAATGGCTGCCTGCAGCCAGTTGCTGGAGCCCTTCCTTGGAAGCAGAATGCAGGCTGGGCCTCCTAGCATCAGGTCTACTCGTGATGTCTCTGAATAGGTTGACAACTATCAATATGTTGTACGGTTTGTTTCAGTAGGTTAATTGAGTCAATAAGGAAGCAAGGCAAAGTGATTGCAAAAACAAAAACCCCCAGACCCTGTTGTTTGCCAACCCTGGTAAATAGCACCTAAAATAAGCTTCAGTAGATTGCATTGAAGTGAAGAAGGGAGAACTGCTCCAAGTATTGCCGCCATGAGTTGTATGTGCTTATTAAGTCATTAGTGCTGATTGACGCAAATACAATTCGGCTATTGAATCCTAGGTTGGGCAGCCAGCAATATTAGCCCTTCGCCTGCACCACAGACAGCTCCGAAATCCAGCAGCCTAAACATGAACGTCAATAAGACGCCTATGAAAGGTAAGAAATCTGCTACTTTTTGGTGTGTGTGTCTGTGTCTGTGTTTCACCAACACAGCCATTAAATTTACAGTTTTCCATTTGCTCATGCACTCTCGGATCTATTTACCATAAAACAGTTTCCTTTCAGGAATTACACTTTAATGCTTTAATCAGAGTGTAATTTAAGCAATCAGTGCTGGAACATCTTTGCTTGCTTATTTGTTGACACTAATGCTACCGAGACTTGAATGGTGATGCAGTACCACTCGAGCTATAAAAGCTCCTGGCCAAAGGCCTCCACTGGATCGACACTGGGCCCCACTTTCTGTTGACTCATTCACTTCCCATTTCCAATTGACATTCTCTTAGCTCAAATATTCCTGGCTGCTAGAATACGATGTGCCTAGCTGGTCATGCCAGCTTTGGAGTTTCTCATGTTGCCTTCTGGTGGCTAACTTACTCTTCTCACTCTCAACCTCTAAAGAGCTCACCAGAGAAAAATAATATGCATTTTATATTAAATTTTATAGACTATTTTTTGGCTCAAAGGATCCTCAAGCCAGCGTTCAAGTCTCTGAAAACCAAGAATAATTGTAGATTGTCCACCACAGTGTCTAAGGCAGTTTCAGTCCTGAAACAAGACCAGAAACCATGCTTAAATTGGTCCAGAAAATATGCATCATCCAAGAAAATCTGGAGTTGTGCTCTTAAACCATATGCTCAAGCATCTTGCCCAAGACAGGAATATTAGCAATAGAATTGACTCGGATGAAGGAATTCAGAGAAATTTTTCATGAATGGTCATACTACTACTCACTTTAAAACTGTTAGCATCTTGTTCTCTCGTAGAGAAGCATTTACGATCTCTTTCACCCATTTTGGTCTTACCCCTTCTGGCTGCTTTAATCAGCTGGGATGGCCATGAATCAAGAATGCAAGTGGTTGGCCTCAGGCATCCAAAAATCTTGTCTGTATCCTCAGGCTGAACATGCTGAAAGGTATCCATAATAACAGCCAAGCAAAAACCTCAGGCACTCAGCAATCCATCCAGCACCTACATCGGAATGGGTACAAGCAATTTTATCTGCAAAGTGTTTTCCAAGCTAGTCATGATGCATCTCCAAGGGCTCCTCTAGTCCAACATACAACAGTCTTCTCACTCCTCAGAATAGCTCTGCCCGCTGACATTGTGCAGATGCAGAGAAGTGAAATTTTGTTGCCACCATCACGAAATAGGCCCTAAAACAAGCCCTAGTCTACACTTGCTTAGGCACAATGTTAGTCCTTTTCCATTCCACTGTTGTTCCGACCATTTCGTTGTTCCCAACTCTACAGAAAACCATCAAGTCAACTACATTTTAGCAAGCAGGACAGGAGATTTACAAGCAATCCTATCAACTGCCTAGGTTATTTCCCAGTACCAGAGGTCAGCCAAGGCTTTAACATAACCACCAGGCCTAGCAACCTAGGACACTGCCTGATACTGTCCTAGGGATGTGCACAAAGCGTTTTGTGCACATCTGGGGCAGTGGAGAGTGGGCACTTTAAAAGGAGGAAGGCAGGTCTTACCTGCCCCTCCGTTGTAGCCCTGTTTCTCCCTGCCACCCCAGAGCGGGATTGTCAGTATTAAGTAAGCATCGAGGCTCTCTCTGTTTGCTGGCTGCATTTGCCTAGGAACAGGAAGTTCCCTGTTCCCAGCAGGAAATGGCATCTGAGCATGTGTAGATGCCAGATTACTTGAGTGCTCAGTAACGGGCCTGGAGGGGCAACCGAGCTGCAACTGAGGCGCAGGTAAGACCTGCCTTCCTCCTTTTAAAGTGCCCGCTCATCCCCAGCTGAAACAATTTGGCTGAGGCCGCTCAAAGCGTTTCGGCACCTGGAAATAAAGGTGCCGAAATGCTTCGAGCACATCCCTAATGTGTCCATCTGACTTACAGTAGTATTATCTCCTGTGACTGGCAGCAGCTCTCCAGGGTTTCAGGAAGCTGTCCCAGCCTTACCTGGGAATGCGAGGGAGGTGCTTCTTCGTGGAGCTACAGCCCCATCCCCAAGTTTCTCCAGAGTCATTAGGAATCCAGATAATAACTGTGAGGCACTTTGATTAGGAGTAGGTCATAGGGCAGAAAGGAAAAATAAGAACCTGTCTAACCATTAGTACCATCCTCCCCCTGTGGCTACCCCACACTCAAGCATTCAGTAGGGGGCTGTTGAAGAAGAAAGGGACTTCTCTGTGGTGGCACCCAATTATGGCGCTACATCCCTGAATATGTTTGTTTGGGCACCCTCCTTTGTCTTCTAGGCACCAAGTGAAGTACAAATTATATAAATAACTAAATGTCTCAAACTGCACAATGCTTGCTTTCCTGTCAAACTCAGTACATTAGAATAGGTCTTCTTGGGATATGTCTGAAATCAAAGAGATCTGCTCTTCAGTCAAACAGTCTAAATCCATGTTAGGCTTGGTGTCCTGTATTAGAAGAGTGAGTATTATTACAGAGAGCTGTCCAGCAAAAATGTTGACTTGCTTAGTGGGACTTGTTTTTCTTTCCTCTCTGCAGAAGCTGCAAGTACGTCTAAAGATCTGACGGCGTGGTTTAGCCTCTTTGCTGATCTGGACCCCTTGTCTAACCCAGACGCTGTTGGGAAAACAGATAAAGAACACGAATTGCTCAATGCATGAGTTGGCTGCCTGTGGTAACTCTCCCCTCACCATTCATCAACACTGTTCTTGGGGCTTTAGAGCTAAAACAAGATCAGTGTGCTGTTGTACAACTTCTCACATCTGTGCCATTCTAATAAAATCAAAGTCATTGACCTTCCCCTTTCTATAGGTAACAGTTATTTTGCTCTTATTTTGTATAAAAGGTTTGCACCAATTTTTTTTAATTTTTTTTTTTCTAACGTGGATGTACTGGACGATGTTTTGGTTTAAAGGGGATTGCTAACCAAAGGAGTGTACTTGCTGTAATGTGCCACTTCAGAGTGTGTCACAGCTCATGCAAAAGTGAAAGATAAATGACAGACCTATTTTTTCTATCTGTGTAAATCGGAAAGCAAAATTATGTCACTGGAGACTGCATGAATCGATTGTATAGACAGGCGTATGTTCCTATACTGCTGCAATGTTAACATGTAAAGTAAATTTCTATTGTTAGTATCTATAGTGATAAATCTATACTTTGGGGCTAGTCATTAGGAAATTATATATGAGTATCTATGAATGAGTATCTCATTCTCTGATTTTAAATTATTAGGCAAACAGCATTGCATAAGTCCAGATCTACTGCCTGGATGATGTCCTTCTTGCGTGTTATTTTGTGCCAGCAGTTTCTGCAGTGAGAGGCCAAATGGTATGGACTTTGCCAACATGTACATGTACAGTAATCATGGTTTTCATTCAAAGCACTTTTCATCTGAGCTGGTTTCATACACACATGTTCTTAAGCTACTGTGACACTCTTCTTTAATAAAGATGGTTTTGACAAATATACAAAGGGGGCAATGTGTAACCCTCGCCCTCCCCTTTTGTCAACTGGAACGTGGGCAATTCGACTGATGGGAACGTGGTCGTTAAAAGGTAATAATTCATTTTGTTGCCTGCAGGCACATCACTTGTAATCAGCAGGCAAGATTCTGCTTGGGTTAATCTCTCTTCACTTTTCTGCGCGATATTCACAACATACGGTGTTAAAGAAATAGATGTCACCCTTTATGTTGGCTTGGTGGTTTTAGATTCCTTTTGGGAACAGACTGGACAGTGGTTGTCAACTGGGTGTGCATGATGCTATCTCCGTCTTTCTTTTCTAAATGGCCTTCTCCATTTAAAGCTGGATCTACACATGAAGCAGATTGAGACTCCACACCAGAATGAAAGAGGCGATGCCATTTTTTCAGTGCTCCTCCATGTAAAATACACTCTGCCAGTAGAAAACATGCACAGTAGGAATGGAGCCATAGCGCAGTGGTGGAGCATCTGCTTTGCATGCCGAAGGCCCCAGGTTCAGTCCCTGGCAGCATCTCCAGGTAGGGCTGGGAGAGACTCCTGCCTGAATCCTTGGAGAGCTGCTGCCAGTCAGGGTAGGCGATACCGATTATGAACTAAGGGTGTAACTTGACTTAAGGCAGCTTCCTGTGTACAACTAGGAAAGAAGTCCTAACCCAGCCCTCTCCTTGCTGTGCTCGTTTCTACTGCAGAGGTAAGCACCTTATTTATTTATTATTTTTCTGTGTAACCCACTTTGGAAACTTTTGTTGAAAAGTGGCATATAAGACGTATTGGTAGTACACAGTGGATTGTTCAAAAACACGAATGCCTTGTAGTCTGAATTGGCGCCATTGATTTGGCCATCTCGAGCATCTCCCACCTCTTTCTGCTGCCTGTGTAGCTCCACGCGAAGTACAGATACCAATATCCATTTCCCAGCCGTTTAATTTCTATCCTGTTTTGATGTGTGCACTTAAATTTATGATGCGGCCCTTCTGGATTTGCAACTGGCACATCCAAGTGTCTGGGCGCTTTGAAGTGGCCTTGAAAACATAAATCGCTTACTGCAAGGAGGGCCTCTCTGTTTTTCTGTCACTGCTTCCTAGACCAAGAGCTTAATGGGAATCATAGGGGAAGTGATCCAGATCAGGACTGTGGTAGGAGCACAGCACTAAAGCCTCCCCCACATCATTGATTCAGTCCAGACCTCTCCCCCTCCCTCCCCCACGCTATTCACTAAAGAAAAGTTAAGTGCAGCATTCTCAATGATGCATTTAATATAATGTGAATTTTGACCCCTCATTAAGTTGTCTTGCCCAAAATGCTTCTGACAATCACCTGTTAGTATTCTCAGTGTTGTTTATCCTTTCTGTTTAAGGGGAGTGAGAAGTTAGGAGAAAATTCAATACATATTAACATCCCAGCTTGGCTTGCTAAACTTACTCATTATATTCTATATTGTTGAAGCTCACAAGATGGTGGCTAAGAGATTCATCTGATTATATGTTTAGAAAGAAAGCTAAATTTTGCTGGAAGCAGCTGGTGGTCTTCCAAACAATGAACTGTGCATTCCACAATATATTGGAGATACGTCTACATTTCCATCCACTGTTTACAATGCTCCGAAAACTTCATACGCTATTATTTGAGTCCAAAGCTATGTTAGATCTGCAGCCAGCTAAATGGACTGGAGCTGTAGCTTTGCCAGCTTATAGAGGTGGAATGTTTTATTGGGCAAAAAAGGGGGCTAATGTGAATAGATTGCCGTGGCTTTCAAGCAAGCTAATACGCTACTGTGTCAGACTTAATTAGAGCTGTTTTTAGGTCACAGATCATAGACATCTGAGCTGCAAATGGCTCCCACTCAATCAGAGTATTGTGCCGAGAGTGCTGCACAAGTGCAACAAAGGTCTGCATTGCCACCCATTCACATTGCACTTCAGAACAAGAGCTGAACTGCGACACGGTTGGAGACAGAAAAATGGGGACTGGATTGGCACCATTTACCCCCGAAAAACACTCTCCGTGTATTCTAACAGCCTATCAAGCCAAGTGTGTTCGACACAAGGGCAACTTTGACCATTAGCATGATCTAAGCTCTCTCTCTCTCTCTCTCTCTCTCTCTCTCTCTCTCTCTCTCTCTCTCTCTGTGTGTGTGTGTGTGTGTGTGTGTGTGTGTGTTTCTATATCATTTTGTTTTAAACAAAGGACACGAGAGTAATGAGAATTTAGAAATGGGGCTTGGCAAGCACAGAGTTTATCTTTAAACTGGGTTCCCAGACTTATAATTCAAAGTATGGTATGAGGGGCTTTTTAAAATTCTGGATCATTAAAAATCATGGTACTGCAGTGTTTTGTTTTTTGGGGTAGGATGTTGGCCATCTGTAAAGCCCCAGTTGTTTAGATGGCCAAGGCTGTTCATCATTCTAATAACCATTAGAAGCCATTATCTGAGCTGCATAGGCATTGCTCGATTGTATACATAGCACCGTAGGAGCAGATTTTCCTTTTAAAAATAAAAATGCTGCACAGAGCCTGTGGCAATATCAGGGTCTGGGGAGGCAGGAAGCAGTGATAATTGATTTACTGTCTTTAGAAGGAAGTTTATTAACATCTGATAATTTCAGTGAGCATGAATTTCTGCAAAGTTAAGAATAGCTGCCTTGGGGGACTTCACATTTTTAAGATTGAATAGTCGTGAGGTGGGGGGGGGGATGCAGGAAGATTGAACAAGAATGTTTTGTGACCCTTCATGAAAATCTACTTTAAATTATGCTCCAAGTATAACAGACACAGAAAAACTTATGAGAAAACTAGTGGGTTTGAAAGAGTGTTTTAAGGTGAAGCGTTTTCTCTATTTGTTTTCTGCCCAAAGATTACTTGATTCGCCAAGCAACAAGCAATGTGCTATACTGGTCAAGGGTGGCTCACTGGGCAAATTTCCTACATTCCTGCTACTTCCATGTAGGTAAAAGCATGGATCCTGTGTTCAGCTCATCCCTTGCCATTATAAGCTTCTTGTCTCTTGGCTCAGGGTGCATATTATGGGTTTGATCCAAAAGTGTCATTCTGTACTTTGATTGATCGTTAGTATGTTTGTACACTTGCTGCCCCAAACTTGCGTACCTGGGTGGTTTATAACAGACACATTAAAATGGAAATTAAAACATCAAAACAATTAAAAACCACAACTCTGGTTAAAAAGCTTGGATGAATAAATGCATCTTCCATTCTGTAAATGCAAGGGCACATTTTTAGATACAAATGATTATCTTGATGTGTGTTCATAGCCACTGAGAGGCTGTATGATTAACCATTCTTTCAATGCTGTACTTTAAAATCCCTTCCAGAAAGGGTATAAACTCAGTCCGGAGTAGATCTGTGGACAAGCCTGTTCCCTTGTTCCCAGCCATGCTGCTAGTTTAAACATCGGAGCACCTAAAGACCACCTAGTCCATATGGTATTTTCATTTAGCCCCAAAAGACTTTCGTTGAGAGGGTATGTTTGTGGTGGATCATCAATGAAATCAAAGGGTTTTGCACGGGGATTTTTCAGTAGTGACAGAACATCTGTGAAAAAAGAAGGGAGAACAAGATCTTGGGAGAGGCATATAGCTCTCTCTGCCTATGTTCTTTGCAGGGAGAATGGAGAGCAGGGAGAGGGACAGAAGCAGATTTGAATACAGGCAGAGGGAGGGTTGAATTCATGGGCTTCCTTGTCAAGAAGCACAGGTGTGAATCAGCCCCCAGAGAGGTGGGAGGCTCCATCTCTTATTTATGTAAGACAAAGTAGCTTGCACAAAAGAAAGCCCTGTGCACCTTAAAGGTTTTGTTGTGCCTTAAGTTTTCATTTTCTAGAACCCTTTTCATCAGATGGGGGCTTGAGCTCTCCTTTTGTGAATAATGCTGCCCTTCTCCTAAGTGTCACCTTAAGTGGCACAGCAGGGAAATTCTTGACTAACAAGCAGAAGGTTGCTGGTTCAAATCCCCGCTGGTACTATACTGGGCAGCAGCAATATAGGAAGATACTGAAAGGCATCATCTCACACTGCGTGGCAGGAGGCAATGGTAAACCTCTCCTGTATTTTACCAAAGAAAACCACAGGGCTCTGTGGACACCAGGAGTAGAAATTGACTTGATGGCACACTTTACCTTTATCTCCAAAGTGTGCAGAGTACTTCAACGATAATCCTTGAAAACTACAGGGCAGGGAGCTGAGGCTGAGAGGGGGCTTGCCTAAGGCTATCCAAGAGATTTGTAGCCAAGGTGAGATTTAACCACTAAACATTCTGTAGCTTTCTCTGTCCCCGAAATGGCTGCTGGCTCTCAGCATGTACAACCTGTTTCACACAGGAAGCTCTACCAGCTGCCCTATACTTTGGAGAGCTCTTGCATCCCTGCTCACAAAAGGAGGCTGGTTTGCCCATGTGAACCTCCTTCAGAGCAAAACTGTTGGGTGTCCAAGAACTGATGGGAGGAAGGAGGAACTTAGTACAAAATGCCCACTAGCATCTAACCCTGGGGACAAAAATAATCCCATTTCATCAATTTAATGAAATGAAACGGGGCAATAAGAAACATCTAATTGCCATGTTTCCTCAATTTAATTGATTAAATGATTTGATTGATTAAGACCCCCTTGGTTAAAAAGGTGCCCCTGATCAAGCTGGGCTTGTGGTAGAAAGCATGGACTATCCCTGTTGCTAAGCAGGATCTGCCCTGGTTGAGTGGGAGACTACATGTGTGAGCACTGCAAAATATTCCTCTTGGGGCATGGGTCCACTCTGGGACGAGCACCTGCATGCTTGCATGCAGGAGGTTCCAAGTTCCTTCCCTGGCTTCTCCAAGATAGGGCTGAGAGAGACTCCTGCCTGTAGCTTTGGAGAAGCCGCTGCCAGTCTATATAGACAATACTGAGCTAGATGGGCCAATAGTCTGACTCAGTATAAGGCAGCTTCCTATTTTCCTAAGTAGCAGGTGGGTGTGTGTGTGTACAGACACACACACATTTCCAGCTTCTTTTAATACAAATCCTTCCAAAATCTGTGGGTGGCTGATGCCCTCCAAGAAGAGGTATTCCTCATTCTCTGTTCAAATAGATTAAACAGCACAGCCCTCATTTTTATGCCTGAGTACTGGTATATCAGCATGAACCTGAGTCCTTGGTGGCCTTCCAGTATTGCAAGTCGGTCTGGTATTCCAAAGTATTTGATCTCTTGCACTATTCCAGTCCCCGGATGATTGGCTTGCATAGACCATTTGACACCTCTCCCCAGTGCTCTGCCTTAAGTGATATCAGATGCTGTTCTGCCCAACTTTAGACCTGGATGAGCTCTGAAGGGAGGGAAAGGGATCTTGTACCACCCTGCCAGTTGATGCATGTTTTCTCAGAGGCCTTGTCTGTGCAGACATAAGACACACTGGCCTCTGATTTGGGGAGACCGTTTAGCAGCACCCGCATCCATGGCTCAGATCTCAAGTCATGTGTGCTGCTGACAGAAGGTTATGAAGTCCAGTATGTGCTTGCACACAGATCAATCCCTCCCTTCCACCCCAGTCTCCTTTGTTAGCCATCATATCCATCACAACATACAGTGGCCACATTCGCATGTAGTGCGGACCTGTGGATCCAATGGACCCGCAGTTCTGCTCCCCTCCCCTCCCCGCCCCACCCCTCTTTCCTGTCCGCATTCAGATGAAATGGAGAGTGGGTTCTCTGCACTCAGTGAAACTGCAGAGAGGAGGGGGACCTGGCTGTGCAGGCTTGCTTGACGAACAGCCTGCACAGCGATCATGGCTAGAGAGAGGTAGGAGCTTCCTCCCTCAACTCCGCTTGGAGCGAATGCAGCCTCCATTGGCCTTGTAGTGATGATGCCTGTGGGTTAAGAGTCTCACCTCCGTTGACAGCCACCAGTCCAGCAACGGCCTGAGAATCTCTGTAACCTCTGAGGCCATCTGTTTCTCATGCACAATCTCCACCTGGAAAGGTAGAATCTCTTATGGAGCAGGCTTGTATGAAGCCACTGCTGCAGGGCATGAAACAATCATGCCATTTGGGGAGGAAAGCTGGTTTTGTGGTAAGGTAAAGTGTGCCGTCGAGTCGGTGTTGACTCCTGGCACCCACAAAGCCCTGGGGTTGTTATTGGTAGAATACAGGAGGGGTTTACCATAGCTGCCTCCCGTGCAGTATGAGACGATGCCTTTCAGCATCTTCCTATATCGCTGCTGCCCGATATAGATGTTTCCCATAGTCTGGGAAACATACCAGTGGGGATTCGAACTGGCAACCTCTGCCTTCTTAGTCAAGTCATTTCCCCCACTGTGCCATTAGGATAGGTGGTCTTGTGGTAGCAAACATGAATTGTTCCTTTTGTTAAGCAGGGTCTGCCTTGGTTTGCATTTGGATGGGTGACTACTTGAGCCCTGTAATCCATTCCTCTTAGGAAAGGGAGCCATAGGTCAGTGGAAAAGCATCTGCATCTGCATACTTGCATTCGAAAGATCCCAGGTTCACTTCCAGGCATCTCCGGGGGGGCTCCTGCCTAAAACCTTGGAGAAGCTGCTGCCCAGTCACTTGAAACTAGATTGAGCTACATAGACTGATCTACTCTGCATCACGCAGCTTCATATGTCCCTGTGTAGCAGGAGTTGCATGAGTTTCATGAGATCTGCCTGTTGCCATCTCTGGACTCTTAGTGCTAGTTTGATTATAATCCTCCTCCACTATTGAAATAATTATAGATTGGGCAGTATCGGCTTGATTTCCAAGTAGTCTGGAGCTCCAGCTGCGGATAGGGAACTCTTCCTATTCACTGTGAAACCATGTTCTATGAGACACATTCTTTGTTGTTTGAACATCCTGTGCTCTGAGTGTGGGAGGATCAAGATGACGCCATCTTGACATGGTTACACCCTTTGAAATCTCAGCTAGCCTGGTGAACACCTTCTGACTGAGATGAGTGCTCTGTACGGGTGATGCTGGCCTTTATACACAAATATTGGGTGTTTCTGGCGAGCCGGATATATGAGGTGTGTACAGATATGTTTCTTACAGAGCTTTAGCCATTTCAAATCAAGTCCAATATTGCCTTCCGGTCCTCATTTTTTGATGTGCTGAAATATAGGTACTTGAGTCTGGGGGGTGGATATTGTAGGACTCGGGACGAGGGCCAAATAGTGCCTAGTGCGGTCAGCCTCCTTGCAAAACCAATCCTTGCAAGCTCTGAAGGGAGGGGCGAGGAAGGGGGAGTTTGCCAGCAACCTCTTCTTCCCACACCCTCCTTGCAAGGGTCAGACCTGGCAAAGGGCTGCTTTGAAGGGGGCAGCAGGGGCTATTTTGCTGCCAGGCTGGTGCCCCAATCCTCTGCTTCCTGAGGCAACTGCTCCCTTAGAACTGGCTGGCTTTAATATCTTAGAAAAGTTGTCTCTTTTGAAGAGTAAGGCATCTGTGCATTCTCAGTCTTGAAGAGGCAATTACTGATGGGTCCATTGTGTTCTTGGTGAACTCCAGAGCATCAAACCCTCTCTCACTCTCTCTCTCTCACCCCCAGGCATCTGTGGTTCTTGGGTCCCCTTTAAAAGCATAATGCCATCGATGGCCTCCCTTGAGGCTTGAATCATGGGAGTGCTCCAGTGACTCCCCCGCAGGGTGTAGCCACAGGAAGTGGAAGTTTGAGGGTCAGCCCAACTCTCTGTCGGAGCTTTCGAGGCCCCTTATTGTTGCCCAGCACTATTGGGCCCTATCTGGTGTGGGAGGGATAGCCGGAAGACTCGAGAATGGCCTCCAACCTCCTGCGAGGAGAATCTTGACGGTCGCATGGGAGAGCATTGTGCTTGGAAAGAACCATCTGGCAGAGACTTGAGTAAGGAAGTGGCTTTATGCTTACTCTTACTGTACTCTCTCTCTCTTCTGGGGTTTTAGAAACAAAGCCAAGGGGTAAAGCCACACAGAACAGTTTAAGCTACATGTACCTGTCAGGTTAGCCCTTTCTATTGAAGCAAAGGAATTTCTTCTGGCTTGGGAATAGGTTTCCTGAATTACTTGCACAATTGATGTTTTCCCCTTGATGAGCTGTTGAAGGCTTTTGTTATAGGCAACAGCCCCTGCCCCCATTGGCTGATTGGCCCCAGGCCCTGCTCCCTGCCTGCCAGGGCTCTCTCAGGACAGGCCTGTTTACCCACCAAGGGGGAAATGACAGTGTCCTCCCACTATCTTCTTGTTGCTAGAAGGAGAGGCCTGACCTGTCTGGCTGGAGATTTGTTTTCACACAATGATGCATTGTGGAGGGAAAAGGCTAGAGCGCTTTATCTGTGGGGAATAAATAGCCTGAAGCACATTTTGAACTCCATAATTACATTGGCCACTGGAAATATACTCACAGAGTACATGTACGAAGATCAAGAGTGTGATTGCACAGTGGTTCCTTGTTGCCTTTCTTTTTCCATTTGAATTATCCTAGTGGGCGTGGGATAGATATCAGAAAGACCTGATCTCGGGCAGCTAGGCTTGGGTTTTGAATTGCTTTCCCTTGGAGCAGGGGTTCCCAAACAATGGGAGTCTTGATGTTCCTAAACTACAACTCCCATCATCCCTAGCTACAATTGGGGCTAGGGATGATGGGAATAGTAGTCCAACATCTGGAGTACTGCCTTAGAATCCCATGCCAGCTGTGCATTCCTACAAGTACAGAACTGTCAGTGCTTGACTGAGGGGGTTAGGCTCCATCCATTCAGCCATGCAGTTTCAAAGCAGCAAACTAAAGGGGGTGGAAGGCACTTTGAGAAGGAATTATTTGTTTTAAAAAATTGTGTATGCTGTCTTTCTGTCTCATACCATGCAAAACAGTTTAACAAAATTCTGCTTTACACAGTATGCCCCATGACTCCTGGTTCCGAATGACTCCCAAGGCCATCCCTGCTGCTAGGGAATGTGGAGAACCTTGGCGGCTGCTAAGGATTGTGTTGCCAACTGCAGCAATGCTGCTCCCATTATTCCATATTGGCTTCCCTATTGCACCTTGCAATGTGGAAGCCAACTCTATAATCAGTCCTTCTGGAAGAAAACAATAAAAACACACTTACTATGCAAAAATAGAGAAAAGCAGGAAAACTAATTCAGAATCCAGTAAATCCAGTAGCTGAAACTGGACTTACAGACATAGTGAAACAAACAAAACAGTACAATAAATTATACCACCAGAATTAACTACCATTGGTACCTACCCAATCACATCTCAGAAGGGATTTGGGGCAGATGTAAAGGGTAAATGACACACACACCCCTTTTCCCTGCCCAGAGTGGGCCTCTCTGAGCAGCTATTTTTATTTTAAAACCAACCCCAGCCTTGACAGTGGCACGTTTAAGGTACATATGAACGACCATTGGTCTATCTAGCTCAGTATTGTCTATATACAGACTGGCAGTGGCTTTTCCAAGGTTGCAGGCAGTAATTTCTCTCAGCCCTATCTTGGAGAAGCCATGGAGGGCATTTGGAACCTTCTGCTCTTCCCAGAACATCTCCATCCCCTGAGGGGAATAGCTTACTGTGCTCACATGTGGTCTCCCTTTCAAATGCAACCAGGGTGGACCCTGCTTAGCTAAGGGGACTGGTCATGCTTGCTACCACAAGATTGGCCTTGAGCAAAAGCTTGGGGAGGAGTAATTTCTTTTCCATCATCTCCATTTTTATTAATCTGCAGCAAGGGGCCCATTTTAAAACCTTGTCCCCAAGCCCACTCCAACCTTGCAACACCCCTGCCCCTGGTATTTAGAGGCATCTTGCCTCTGAGGCACCTATCTCCATGACTTTGTCTAAATCCCTCTTAAAGCCATCCAGGGTGTTGGCTGTCACCACATCTTGTGGCAGAGAATTCCATAAGTTGGTTATGCATTGTGTGAAGAGGTACTTTCCTTTGTTGGTCCATCCAATTTCATGGGATGACCCCTGGTTCTAGTGTTATGTGAGAGGGAGAAGAATTTCTATCAACCTTTGAGCCCCTGGTGGCGCAGTGGTAAAACTGCCGCCCTGTAACCAGAAGGTTACAAGTTCAATCCTGACCAGGGGCTCACGGTTGACTCGGCCTTCCATCCTTCTGAGGTCGGTAAAATGAGTACCCAGAATGTTGGGGGCAATATGCTAAATCATTGTAAACCGCTTAGAGAGCTCCGGCTATAAAGCGGTATATAAATGTAAGTGCTATTGCTATTGCTATTTCCACACCAAGCATGATTTTATAAACCTCTGTCATGGCTCCAGGTGTTGCAGCCTTCCCAATTCCTTCAGAGTGGTCGGTTGTAAGCATTCAATAAGCCTCCAGAATGTCAGGTTATCTTTCCCCTTGCCAGTATTTTAAAACATGGAAGTAGGAAATCTACATCCAGACTTGTGCTATCTCAGACCAGCTGCTGTTCACAGAGGCAGGCTTTCAACATGGCTTTAAAATGTCTTTAAATGCACCAGAAGCGGAAAACCTGCCCGGGAGACATGTAAGGGAATATTAAAGAGGATAACAAGATTGCAGAGAAGCCAAATGAGTTCTTTGCATCTGTCTTCACAGAGGAGGATACTGACCATATACTCACTCTAGAACTGAGCTTCTCTGACTTGGAGGCTGAAGAACTGGGCCAGTTTAAAGTGATGAGAGGGGATGTTTTAAACTGTCTTGAAAAACTAAAAATCAACAAAGCAGGGCCAGATAGCATCCACATGCAGCTTGTTCCTATAATCAGGCTCTGTACCAGAAGACTGCAAAGTAGCCAATGTAATGCTGATCTTCAGAAAGGGATCTGGGAAACTACAGCCCAGTTAGCTTAATTTCTGTGCCAGGTAAATTGATGCAAACCACACTTAAGGGCAAAATTGTTAAAACATGTAGAAGATCAGGGCTTGCTGAAGGAGAACCAGCATGGTTTCTGCAAGGGTAAGTCTTGCCTCACTAACCTTTTGGAGTTCTTTGAGAGTGTCAACAGGCATGTGAATAAAGGTGATCTAGCTGACATAGTATACTTGGACTTCTAAAAAGCTTTTGACAAAGTTAATTCATTAAAATTTTCTTATACACCTCCTCCTAGGTGGTGAACAATACTAATAGGAATTTAATATAATAGTATAATTAAAGGGCAAATGCCTGGTGAAACAGGTGCGGTCTTAAGAAGGACCTTAAAAGCAGCAGGTTCCTCACCAAAAGCTGAGTAAACCTAGCTGTCATTGGATAAGGGGACAGGTTCATGTGTGGATTGGCATCTAGTTGAAAGACAGCAAATGGGAATAAATGGACAGCTTTCATAATGGAGGAAAGAAAGAAGTGGGGTCCTCCAGGGATATGTATTGGGACCAGGGCTCTAGAATTTGTTCATAAATGTTCTAGAAGTTGGGGTAACTATGGAAGTGGCCCGATTTGCAGATAACACTAAGCCATTTAGGGAAATGAAATCCAAAACAGACTGTGAGGAGCTGGGTGACTGGGTGCCAAAATGGCAAATGCAGTTCAATGTAAGCAAGTGCAAAGTGATACATATTGGAGCAAAAAGACCCAACTTCAAATATACACTAATGGGGTCTGAGCTCCCTGTTACCTGACCAAGAGAGTGATCTTAGGCTTGCCGTGGACAGCTCATTGAAAATTTTGACAATGTGCAGCAGCTGTGAAAAAGGCCAATTCCATCCTAGGAATCATGAAGGGGATTGAAAATAAAACAGCTAATATTATAATGCCCTTATACAAAACTATGGTGCAGCCACACTTGGAATACTGCATACAATTCTGGTCACCACATCTAAAGAAGGATAGTATAGAACTGGAAAAGGTGCAAAGGAGGGCAACCAAGATGATCCGGGGCCTAGAGCACCTTCCAGATCTCTATTAGTAGCAGATTTCTGCACTGAGCAAGGCATTAGACTACAAGATCCCCAAGGTCTCTTTCAACTCACTCTATGGCTTAGATATCATACAGTAAGCCACACACTCAAGAGGGATGCAATCTTGCTGTTTCTGCAGCACTCAGGATGGTGACTCCAGGTGAATGACACTGCATCATTTAGGCACAGCTGCTCTGACGCTAAGCGTCATTGGCCCGGATCCTCCTCTGCCTGTACTAGCAGTGGGTTGACAAGTGCTGTTCAGCGGGTCCACATCCTGCTTGGATGAGCAGTATCTAAGCCTATTATTCTGGACTAAAACAGCCTTTTTTCCTATATTACTATCCTCGATTATGTTATATACATTGTTGGAATCTCACTGCAATGGGGTGGGGGGGGTGGGAGCATGTGCGTGTTTAAGTTAGGACAGCACACATGATCCTAACCTCCCCCAATGTTCTGAAGCAGAAACATTAGAAGAGATCTATACCCATTGATTTTTGGCTCTTCCACTGCTTTCAAATCAAATGGACAACACACTACATATTGCAGGTTGTGGGGTTTTTCCTAATAATTTTATTTAAATAAAACACAGGAACTTCTATACTGAAAAAAATACAAAACAAAAGCCACACATTTCCTTGTGTAAAGCAATATTGTGTGGTAATTTGAATACTGTTCAGCACAGTTGCTAGAAACAACAGTACAACTATGTACAAAACTCTTGAAACAATATTTGACAAATTTCTACTGCTGGATGTAGGATATATTAGAGATCAACAACTGCTGGAAAATTTACATAGCAAAGCATTAGCTTTAAACACATTTGATTCAGAACCTTCCAATATAAGAACAAATGTGTGTGACAATTAATCTTTAGTTTCTCATGGGAAAACAGGACAAATAATGTCACTGTAAATATTGTACACCAGAGTTCATTCTTGATCTAAAAGTCAGTTGATAGAGCTCCCCACAAACTCTAGCATCAACAATCACAAGTATGTATTAATATTTGGAAACAACTGGAGGATGAAAGGAAATGTACTGTGATATTAAAACTGAATGTAAATAGTCAACGAACTTGCACTTAGGTCACAAGAACTGAGGCTTTCCCCCTTATATTATTACGTACAAACTATATAGTGCTTTCGCCAAGGCCTGAGATTAGCAAGGTCAAAGATGCCTGTTGCTGTATTTAAAAAAGATTTACTGTGAAAAACATCTCTAGCTTTCCCGTTTATTAGCCTGTTCTTACAGTCATACAACAACTGAACAAGAGGCTGTAGGTCTACGCTTCCAGACAGGGTATTACCAAACTCTTTGGTGATGATAGGAAGGAAAGTGGGCTTCATCTTGCCACGGCACACATGTGCTATATAATTTTCCCTATTTTTACCTCTTCGGTACGGAGGCCTTTTTATTCTCCCCCCCCCCATTCTTTCACAAGCAAAGTAGAGGAGTGAAGTAAATGCTGCTGCAGCAAAAGATTTTTTGAGTTCCTGGAACAGGGGGAAAACAAGCTTTTCTTAGGCACAGACTTGCATAAAGCTACTTCCACTTAACGGAAAGCAAAGACCCAAGAATATTAAGCTCCTTATGCCTTTGGATCCACTTTGTACTGCAGGACACGATCTCTGAATGCAGTGCTCTTGCAGTTCTAGGTGGCAAGGCAATGCTGCTAGATGCTTCCAGGCTATGCAGCATCTCTGAAGGTATGTACAACTAACAAGCACCAGCATCATCCACCCACCTTCAAACTGCAAGAAATTTACCTGGTAATGATCTAAAACAGAGGGTATTATTAAAGGCTGTGATTAGTTAACACAACTTAAAAACTATTGCTTCCCCCCGCCCTTTTCCTCCTCCTATTTTTTTTTTTTTTTAAACAAAACCTCATAGGTTTTGTATGCCTATGAGAGGACCTCAAATTTTTTCCATAGTCCAAGTGAAAAATACTCACTGTACAAATAAAACAATTCACCGATTATTGCTTGTCAAAAATCCAAGAATTTCTCCCCCCAACCAGCACACAAATGAACATTTCCTCCAAAAGAGAAACTAAACATTAATTAGGCTCTTAAACCGGTAACAGTAGCATTTCACGTTCTTAACTTGCCAGCACAAACAGGAGAGGAAATTCCCACCACCCCCTCTGAAACCTGAACAATTTGCTGAAATTAAATGAAAACATTCTTGCCTTCGATCCTCTCACACACACACACGCCATGGAATGTTTCTTATGTACAGCCTAGAACTGAACACTTTATTCACAACAGCTTAACAGTCATTTTACTGTGCAACACCTGAAACTTTTAAATGCCACAATTTACACACGGAAATGACAATAGATGCAACAGTTGTTTTACTTGTAACCACATGACAATGTGATGTCATACATCACAGATTTGCTGGTTCTCCTCATGTTCACCCATGTCCAGGGTTGTTATTCCCCTGGAACAGAATGCACTTTTTCCAAGAAAGTGGAATGTAATGAGGAAAGTTTAATGCATAAAATAAGGAAAGGCAGAAGAGTGATGTTCCCATAGCAAAGCATTAGCTTTAAACACGTTTGATTCAGAACCTTCCAATATAAGAACAAATGAGTGATGTTTCCTCTTTAGCTTTTTAGCTGTAAAATATTTTATATTCCAATATGATATACATTCCAAGTTACCTGAGTTTAGACTTCGAGAGAAGTACCTGAAGCTAGGCCATAGGGTGGGCACTGTGCAACTGTTGTGGCCATTTTTTTTTCTTTTTTGCATTGTATGTATTACAGAAGTTCAAAACATAAATACCTGGATAAATTGTAAACATAATCCTGAAGTACAGTATTTCCATAGAACACAACACAGCAAGACATTTTCTATTTAGACAGGCAACCTTTGTTTGATATAGAGCTTATTTATACTGTAGAATTTGAAACAGAACACAACACAGTACTAATCTGGTCAAACAGTCTATGAAATGCATAGTCTCCACTTAAAATGCGTAATGATACACCGATTCTGCAAGCATTCTTCTTTTCCCACCCCACCCTGACACTCACACTAAAATGCTGAAGAAGAGCATTTCCGTCCCTGCCAAGAACAGCACTGAAATATAGAAAGATGCTGATAAGTAGCCTTGTTTTGTTCTGGAAAAGGTGCCACTCATGCAATTGAGTTTGAGAGGACACTTTGCCTTGCTCTAGATCATCATGTAGCTTTGAGGAGGGGCGTGTTCTTCTGACTGTAGCTCTTGCAAAAGCTGTGGTGGCTGCTGGGATGGCTGTTGTACTAAGACCTCTGGAGAGTCCATTGTGCTGGTGTCATCCGACAAAGAAGAGAAAGAGACCCGAGATGAAAGCTGCTCAACAGTCAGAGTACTCAAAGCTGTGCTTTGACCAGAGTTTGGAGAGCTCTTGAGTGTCAGGTCAGAAGCAGGTAATAAAGGGCCCAAAAGTTTTACAGGACAGAAAGCTGATCCGGTCGGGATGAAATTAACCTTGTTTTTGTCAGGACATGAAAAGAGAGGGGCTGAGACAGGCTGACGAGTCCTACAAGGGGGAGCAGAAAACAAGTCAGAATTACACACTTAAGAAGTTCAAGACAGCCAAATGTAGGTTTGCAGTTCTACATGTTGCTAAAATGCGAGTGACAAGGAATGGGATTATTTGACAGATGGTCAAACATCTTCCATATTGGTAGTCAGTTGACTGATCCACAGCAATAGAGGAATATACATGCAAAAACCCCATCACAGACTCATTTGAAAATCTGCAGCTTTCAGCACTACTTTTGTAGAGGATTTGAATGCACAAACCATGTTGTAAACCTTTCCATGTGAGGTTTCTCATCATCTAAACAACACACTCACAAACACACAGAAAAGGACAGCATAGTTTCAGACAAGTGTGCCTTTTTCTATAGATCTCCATACATTCACCCAGCAAAGCTGCCTTGTTCTATTCAGAACCCTCTACTAACTATGAAGCAGGGCTTTTTGCTGGGGCTAAGCAGAATGCCCCGGCTCTGTCCACTGGCCTCTGCAACACGTGCTCTCGTTCTCCTAGTTCCTTGTATGGGAATACAGGGGGAGAAAATGGCCAGACTAATGAATTAAAGTACGTAATTAGCTACTGAACTTAAATTTGGGACATTTTTCTTCTCTCTCGCACACGCACACACACATAAAACTACAGCTCAATAAAAATTTCGAAAACCACCAAAAACTCTTTGGCCACAGCTGCTGTTTGTCAGCTGTAAAGGCTAAAGAATTAAAGCTAAAACGGTATCCTTATAAAGGCAGCTTTATACATGCAGCAAAGTCTTTTTGGCATACTAAAGAATCCATAGCTCTGCTTTGGTTGTGCTTTTAAAAATACAGTCACGTGATCAAGAACAAAAATGCTCCATTCCCCCTTGAGCTGACAGCAACACTTCAACTTCTTGCCTGTGCAAAATTGGCAAGAGTGGTTTGCTTCTGAAAGAAAAAAAGATCAGCTGGAGTAGTTTATTCATCTGCAGTTGAATAGGTCCAGTAAAAAGGTTTCCTGCATTTGCAGATCCCAGCTGATATAAAAGGCATTACTTACGACATTTCCTCAAAGACCTTCACTCGCTCACATCCCTCTGGGGGCTCTCGTTTGAACATGTAGCTGTTGTTGGGTTTAGGAGAGGAGGCATACTTGGGCAACGGTGAGCTACTCCCACTGTCTGAAAATTTAAAGCAGTTGCATTACTAGGGATTGAGTGCTTTTTAATTAAATTTGATTTCCAAACAAGATGGCTTTTGCACAACTTCACCGCTAATGCCAGTTTGCTTCAAATCACAAAGCTTCTTTTATTGCAAGCTATTTCTAACACTCTGGTATAGCACATTTCTTCTGAATAAAAGCTTTAGTGAAGCAGTAATCTACCATACAACAGCACATAATAGGAGGATATTTTTATCCAGAACGCTGCAGATTGAATAAAGCAGAGCTGTAATCCTGGAAACAAATAAGTTCTTTATTATGCGTTTCAAAAATGTAAATGATTAGGGCAATATGTACAGAGTATGCAAAAGAAGGGCAAGTGGCTAATGATAACTTAAAGTTTAGTTGTATCTTATCAATGCATAAACAGAGACATTGAAAAATACTCACAAATCACTTCTGAAATATAAAGTCAGTGACAGAAATCTTGTATCTCACTGACAGAGTAATAAGGAACAAAAACAAGTGTGTAATAGAGATACTGAGGTATCCCTTCAATCTGAGAAATACAAGTGAGTTATCACACAGGATAATGCTCCTTGTTCATTGCTCATGACTGACACAGTGGTATGGCTCTTTTTGGCAACACCTTTCAACTTTAACTGCCCATATGACAAAAGCAGAAGCCAGCAGGCACACCACAGTGGCCCACTCAGGGCCTTTGTATTTCATTGAGTTTCTGGTGGTAACAACCTCAAATTTGTTTGTATCAGGTGTCTCAAACTGCAGCCCCCATCATTCCCAGTCACAATGGCTTTTGCGACTGGGATGATGAGTGTCATAGTCCAGCATCTGCAAGAAGGTCACAACTTGAGACACCTATCTAGTACGACTCAGGAATGAAATCAGAGTTTGAGATGAGCTGCAAGAGAGCTGTCAAACTAAGGGACTCCAGATATAGCTCTTTCATCCTAGGATATATGCTAATGTAAACAATGGAGTGTTGTCTTTGTAGGTAGTGGTCATACAACCACACAGGAATACTTACTATGTACTGCAAGAGTGTGAGAAATTGGCAACCATCATTTCCTCAAGTCACCTGAAAGCTATTATGGAAAGCGATGAAAATACGCATTCAAGATCTACTCAATTTTTCAAAAGTGTTACAATTGTTGCTATTTGGCTCCTCTAAAAGCCTTCCTCTGTCGTTTTGACATCCAAGTTTACCCTCAGAAGCAAACATCCACAAAAACCATCAACAGAACTGGAAGCTTTGATTATTCACTATGATCTGCCAATATTCATTCCTGTGTCTATGCAAGAGTCAATTAAGCCATTCTAATATGAACAGCCAACTCTTACATTGAGTAACCACTATTACCCTTCAGTTCTCAAACCTCAGGTAATAGTAATGACATACTTAATTTTCCCTGTGTATTCTCAATCCCATCCATCCTCTGAAACCCCATAAAATTTTCCAAACATACAATCTTTCACACAAAGCCAGCCCTAAAAATGAATAGAATGGAAGTGCAATAAGCAGAATCTTCAACAACTTTAAAAGATGGATGAATGCTCAATGTTCTGTCTGTTACAAAGAAAAAAGAAGATGTACTCATCAGAAGTGAGGCTCTATTTTACAATCCAAAATGTAAAGGCCAAAAACCAGTATCTTTCTTTGTAGAATAAGGCCTCAAAAAACGAACCTGCAGGCTGTAAATAGCACATGGGGTCACCAAACTGAATTCTAATCACTGGCACCCTGTGGAGCTGGCACTTTTAATGCAATAAAACTGCATCTAATCACACTGCAGGCTGGGCCCTTTCTCACCTCCCCCTCCCCACACACACAACAGGTGCCATTAACATTTTCTCCATCCCCCGCTGTGAAAGATCACTCTCCCATCCCAAAGCAGACCATGGGTTCTCTTTGCAGACTTTATATTCATTTTCTTTTGAAATTTTCAACCTATTTAAGCAGCTCTTTATAGAAATGTAAAGTAAACAGCTGATCTGATCCAAAGAGCGGCAATGGAGCCTGTGGTCAAAGCGCAGCCTTAGACCGAAAAGAAAAGATGCTTTAGAAATGTAAAGCAGGTCTGTGTCTGGCCAGCAGGTTAGTTCTCCCCACGCTTGATCAATTATTAACTTCCATTTTCTATTCAGAAGCACAGTCAGGTCCAGCTTAAAGCTGATTTACTACTGAAAAGTATAATGGAAATTTAGCCAGAGAAGAAATGACAAGGAACAACAGAGTAGAGAATCTGTGGGTATTATTTTAAATGCCTTTTTAGCATAAGATGTTGGAACTTGAAAATGTCTCCTGCCAAAACACTAGTACATGGTGTTTGTAAACCATTTTAGGCTGAATCATCATAGAGGAGTCCTATAGGAGAGATAGCAGATGGCTTGAACAGAGACAGAACCTCTGAAGGTAGACTTCACAACAGAAGTTTGGGTACTTCTACTCTAGAACAGGAAAGTGCAAGAAAATAATTGGCTGCTTAGTGGGGGAGAAGCCTATTTAACAACAACCAAAAAAAGGACCGACAACATGGCTCCTTAAAGCAGATGCAAACTATCACAAGAATCTGGCACAAATTACACTTCTGAGGTGGGGGGCAGGGGGGAGAGCTTGTAATCACTACTGTCTACCCCAGATATATTGGTATGCCTTTTAAAAGTGCATTTCTTAATACAGTAATTCTTAAGAGGGAATTATGTATTCCAGTAATCCATGGTCCTACACACAAATCAAATACACTGCTAAAAGAATCCACTTAACTAAACTATTAAAGTAAAGTTGTGTACGTCAATATAATTTCCCTATGTTTCTATAATGTTATCTCTTCAGCATATGTGATGTAAATATGCCTCTGTCTGAATAAGCAATATATAGATGGCAGTTGCAAAAATTGAATCGATAACAAAAGAAATGCCATTGTGAGTTGCTGGTTCAACACATTAGACACAAAAAGTTCTAAGAATCAACCACACACAATCTATCATTAAATTAGAGCCAGGGATTGCAAACTGATTAGTCAGCAATTTAAAATAAAAGTGAATATCAAGTTTCTCAACAATTGTTTATAGATTTAAAAGCAGAACACATAACTCTCATCTTCCTTTTTTATCCAGAAATGTTTTATGAGATTGCATACATTATATTATCTGGGCTGGCACAACCAAATACTCCTTTTGAAAAAATGACTATGCAAGTTAGTTGGAAAAGTAGACTGTCCTACAATACGCTTTGTGATCCAAATTTAGGATTATAATCCAGTAAAAAAATCTGACACAATCTAGTATATGTACAAAAACCAATATTTTATTCAGTGCTCTGTTATTTGTGTGCACCTATTAAACATACAACACAGTTGATGTGGCACATTTATTGTTTGGGTGACCACTGGACTATTGAGCAGATGCACTCCTTGTTCTCAAATTGCCACTTACTCCAAAAAGAGTGGCTAACAGGTAACCATCTGTGTATAAACAGCTTTCCAAAAGCAAGTGATTATCACTACATCCATCCTAAAGTATTATTTATTTATTTATTTGATTTATATACTGCCCCCCTTCCAAAATGGCATTGCAATTAGTTTTTTAACCAGATCCGAGAACAGCTAGCCCAAAATACTCAACTGTTGGCACACCCAGCCATTTTTATCCACCAGAGAAAAAGTTCTGTGGCTTCCTTGAAGCAGACACAGAAGGCAAAAAGAAAATGAACCTCCCCCCCAAGTGGAGGGGGATGCGAGTGCCAGCTCCCTAGAGCATTCTCAAAAAGACAGATCTGTTTAAGCGCAGAAGTTATATACTGGACTGCACAAAGACCACGAATAACTGCAGCAGTTAACAGGATTTATACTTGCTCTGTTCACCCAAAAAATGGTTTTACTTCTGCAAACACCATTTGAGTCGGCATGAAACTAAGACAAAATTAAAACCTTCTTTGAAACCAACACTGATAGTATTCAGTAGTACACAAGGGCTAGAGGCAAAATGTACAGCTATCACCCAGGATTTATACCATTCAACTGGGTGGTAGTTTATCCTCTGAACTGGTTTGCTGGGTTTGACTAGTTCAGTTTCAGTGGCAAAAGAGCAATAGTCGGGTTGGAGGAAGAGTACAAAAAATATACTGTGATACCGCTCTAGTGGTAGAAACTGTACATGAATGTGCCAACAATGGACTGCATTTTTGCACCATGAAGTAGTAATGCGGTTGTGCCTTGCTTCTTCACACCCCCAAACACCACATTATGCTGTTCTGCACAGAACTAGTAATCACATTTCCATTCCTCCAAATATCACGATATCAAATAATCACCTTAAGCCATGGTTTCCTGTGAAGCAAGTGCTCATAAGGTGGCCTCGGTTCCAGGTAGCATTCCCTAGGTTCTTTTGCACTACAAGAATGTCTTGCTGGCTCAGAAAAAAAATACACTGTATCTGGCTCCAACTGAATATAGTTGCTAGAGCCAAGACAGAAGAGACAGACAGAGAAACCATATGGAACTGAGGACTCGTCCGTGCACAGTAACTGTGTGGGTAAAGAGGGCGAGAGGAAGTTACAAGAAGTCAGGTGGAGCGAGGACTGGGACAGTGGTGAGCAGATGGGAGAGGGAGAATGCAATTCTTATTGGGTGATGAAAGTGGTTAAACTACAAGAGAAGCATATGACTATTGAAGAATCAAAGCAGAGCACAGGATATAGTCATATTAAAATGAAAGGGGGGGTGGGGACAGAAAGTTAGTATGAAAGATGGGGAGGGGGGAGGGTAATAAGAGGGGGATTGGGGAAACAGGGACTGCATAAAGATTTTGTGAAGGAGCAGGAGTTTCACTCCCTTCTCCAAAAGACTTATCTTTGGTCTACTCAGCATTACTAGCCATCACTTTTCATTTTACATTCTTATTGCTACTACGCTTATATTCCAACCCTTCCCTGGAGTTCAGGACAACATAAGAAATTACATGTGTGGGCACACACGCTCACACAACTGTGAGGTAAGTTCAGCTGAGAGAGACTTACCCAAGGTGATCCATGCTTTATGGTTGAGTGGGGATTTGAACCCTGGTCTCCCATCCCTAGTCCAAAATTCTAACCACATCACATTAGTTCTCTTCTCTCTTAATCCTTTTTTACTGTTTCACATTTGTATATCAGAAGACTAACAGTTTTACTGTTGATTTAGAATGGTTTATATCGACCAGGGGAAGTTTATAACTTTCAAAAAGAATACAAAGTGCACCAACAAACTCAACCTTGCAACCTGTATAACTAATATAAGATCAAGCACTTGAACATGTTCACATATAGTCCTCGGGCGTGATCTGGAAGTACATGAGGGAACAACCTTGCTGAAGCTAAGAAGGGCCAGCATGGGAGACCACCCAGAAGCCTTAAATATACTGCACTGAGCTCCAAAGAGAAATACTTGGATATGAATGAAACAAATATCTAACAGTTCTTGCTTAATGTGCACAATTGATTTCACTTCTAGTTATAGGATGAAGCTTTGTGGAGAACGGAAGCCATCCACACCCCTTCCTGGCTTCTGAAATTTCACTAGACAATGGCCACACCCTTCTACTTAACAGTCATTAAGGCCTAGAAACTTGCTGATGTAGGGACTGGAGAGAAAGGCAGGATTCTAAGCATGCATAACACTGACTCCTGTGTTTGTGTGGAACCGCAGAATATACAAAAACCAATGGACAACATTTGAAAACCTCTGCTCCTAAGAGGAACTGTCAGACTTTCAAATACAGATGACAAAACAGCCAGAAATCCTTTATTACAACATGTCATATTATGATATATTGTGTGTTGATTTTGTCTTCCTACTTCAATCTTTGCTGCTGAATGAATAAAGAATATTTAAGAATAAATGAAGGTTTTGTTACTTTCAAAAAACCCCACAAGTGTTCTCACAAACTCTGGGTTCACTTATTTAACCAGTGATTATCGCACTGTTTTATGAAACACTTCCTTAATACCTCTCCCTAAGTCTTCAAGCTATAGCTTTCACAAGGAGTTAAGACTGTTTGCTGTGTCCTCCTGACATTTATGGAAGATGTTTGTGAAACTGCACAAACAAGAGGGAAAACATATGTAAACAACCAAACACAATTATGAGTAGTCGTTCACACCAAGAGGACAAATAAATAAATAAATAAATAAATAAAAATTGATGTAGCACAATGAGTGTACAGTAGGGTAAAAAAGCAAACCACCAGCAGCCTTTCACATGGGCCCTCACCTTTGTCACGGTCATACAGCATGTCTTCTGTGGAGCAAGGACTCCCATCCTGAGATTCAGGAGGACAAAAGGGAGATATGCAGGGAGAATGACTGCTGCAGCTACTACTGCGCTCCTGGACAGAAGGGGTTTGCGTATCAATGCTGCGCGTGCTGCTGCTCCGATAGTGAGCAGGTAAAGGTGCTCTTCGACCATCCGGAATATCCAAGGGCTGCAATGGAAACAACACTATTAAAATGCATGGTGAGAACCCGTTCTCCCACAGCGAAGTCTGAAGCCTGGAGGGCACTTTGACCTGTGCTAATTTCTTTCAAGCCAGACATGACCTTGCAGGAGGGAGGGAAGTCAACTTCCTACAAAAGGAGGCAAGTGACACAATGGCATGCTGTTCATCAACTCATTTAGTGCAACAGACTGCAGGGAAATTCTAGTCACTCAAATGTGCAGCTATATCCTTAAATAAATGTCAGGGATAGATGCAGCACTTCAGCAGTTCAGCCACATGCTGAGATGTATCCTCACTACACAAATGCTCTGGCATTTTTTAATAGTAACAATATTAAAGGAAACAAAAACAAGCCATTTTGTGGCTATAGAGGAAACAAGAAAAGTGACAGCTCAAGAAAGTCTGTTATTACAATGGAAGCAAGTCAAAAGTCTTCCCTTAGCAAACATTAGGAGAAAACAACCCACATTCCACTGGAACCTTGTCTTAAACAGGTAGGCAGCAGTAATTTGAGGGTTAAGTCAGTATATTCCATTTGACTTTGTCCCATTTTTTTCAACCACCATTTTGCAACTACTAGGTAAACAAGTGTGTTTTTAAATATCTTTTTATTATTTTTTCAACAAGATAACAGAAACAGAAAAGTGACATAGAAAAAAAAATAGATAAAAGTAACTTTGCAGTTAACATTTCTTGGACATCTCATAATTACATACATCAATTGTGGGGTTCAGTAACCCTCTGTTCTCCACTTCCCAAAACACACACACAATTTTTTTTTTAACCAACACTAATTAGTCGTCTATTCTAGAAAGAAAAACCAAATCTTGGATGAGGGTGTTGACCCTGTGCTAAATTTTAAATTATAAAAGGCTCCCAAATAGAAATAAATGTTTCATCTGAAGTATTCCATAAGAAGGCAGTAAACTTAGCCATAGAGGCATATTCCCATAACTTTAATAACCACTCATCTACAGTCAGAATTATTTGTTGTCTCCATTTAGCAGCATATAAGATCCTGGATGCAGTAATCATATACAAAGCGTGTCCTTCTGTATGGGTTTTTTCTTTACAGTAATTTTTTAAATATAAAAACAGGTACCCAATTGATTTTTATACTATTTCATCCTCACTAAAAATCATTTTGAAAATAAATGCCTTTACGAATACAACAAATATTTATATATACTGCTTTTCAACTAAACTTCCTAAACTGGTTTACATAGAAATAAATAAAATGGCTCCCTGTCCCTAAAGGGCTCACAATCTAAAAAATTATAAATCCTAAAAAATCCCTTCAGCCACTGGAGGAATGCTGTGCTGAGGATGAATAGGGCCAGTTGCTCTCCCCATACTAAATAAAGAGAATCATCACTTTTTAAAATGTGCCTCTTTGCTCAGTTAGCAGGGTTAGCATCATTAAATGAATGATGGCCTCACAGTAATTGCTTCATTGCAAGCTAACTACTGAGAACCAACTTAAACCACTGCTGAAGAACATGAGAATAGTCAGAAGTGACCAGAGATACAGAAATGTAGAGTCTACTCTAAAGAGGATACCAAAAAGGGAGACAACTTTCCAGTTTCTGATAGGCTGCTGTAAAGGAAAATGTGAAGAGTTGGTGTGCAACTCCATTGGTGTGCCCGTCCATTGACAGGAGTGCAAAGGTAAAGGGGTTTAAGTTCCAGAAAGCAAGATTTAGCTTATAGAACAAGTTTTCATGCAAGACCCTTACCAAGGCTTGTGAAATAACTTTTGCATTTTACGATTTTCCCTAGCTACAATTAAAGCTTCCAATTCACCAAGGCATTCCATTTTTTGCAGATTTAGAAAATGATGATTGAAATATTCCACTTTAACTTTTCACTCAAAGCTTTTAATGACATCAACGTGTATAAAAATAGCATTGCCTTCCTGTAAGACGAACAGATATTTCAAGATTGCTTTCCATTTGCTACTCACTGTCTGATCCTATGAACCCACAGAAACTGCAGCAGTAGGCATGGCAAGGGCACTTCACTGAGATAGGTACATCTTCGAGCCATTCACTTCAGGGTGAAGAGAACCCTACACTACTCACAACTGATGGGGCCAAAGAATTCATAGGCTAGGCTTAAAGACCTTCTCAATTCCACTCAGCACTGTCATATGTGCTATATCTGGCGCAGGAGTCCTTGCCAGAGCAGTGTTAATGGCTGTTGCCAAGCCAGCAACCACTACAAACCATACTGCTAACTGGGCAAAGAGGCACCTTTTACCGTGGTGGTGATTCTCTTTACTGAGCAGGGGGAGAGTAAGTGGCCCTATCCACTCCCAGCACAGCATCCCTCCAGTGACTGTTGCTGGTGTCTATCTTATGTTTCTTTTTAGATTGTGAGCCCTTTGGGGACAGGGAGCCATCTTATTTATTTATTATTTCTCTGTGTAAACCGCCCTGAGCCATTTTTGGAAGGGCAGTATAGAAACTGAAATAATAACAACACCACAAAGCTGCTGATAAAGGCTGCTAAAAGAAGCACCCTTAGCAGCCAATGCTGTACTTGCAATGTTCATGTAAAATTCAGATTTCTAAGGACTTGTATGTAGATTTGTCTCAAAGGGTGTTAACCAAAGTAACAGGAATAAAGTAAATAAAATCATTAATCTAAAAAACTGTATTTATGTGACCCAGTTCTGTGGCCAGCCGTCCTATTTTCAACAAAGTAAGTTACTTCATGATAGTTAAGACACACTATGGGCAATAAAAGTCATGGGGAATTATATAACAATTTCTGCATTGTCTAGCTTTTTTGGAGGGCAGCTGGTCACCTTTATGCACTCTGCTGAATGCTTATGAACAGAACAGAAAAGTTAGCCTGTAAAGAGGGTATATACTGTGATGTCAGCAATAGCTAATGATCTCTCAGGAAGTCTCATGAGAGCACAGGACACAAAGCTTTGAGCTGATTAAAACCAATGACCTAAAATCTGTTACTAGATAGGTCAAACCACACTAAGCACCATTTACCTAGAAGACATATCTTCAAGTGCCTAAAGAGTATATTATACAGCACAGTCATTGACAAAGATATAGGAGACAATACAATATAGCAGAAAGACATGTAGGTCCTTTCTTGGCACTAGCCTTCATTCAATGAAAAAATTCATTTACATATGGGGTACTGAAAACATTAACCTAACATAGATATGAACCCAGAATTTCTTTTCTGTGTTTTTAGTAGTTGTAGCAACAGATATGCAAATTCAAAATTGGAACTTTTTCTCAATTTGCAATCTCTTGAAATAAAAAGAGTTAGAAATTATGTCTTAGTCTCCATCAGCAAATTGATTTGTTGCAACTTCTTCAACTGAATTGAGGCATGAACATTGAATCTAGTTATTTCTTTAGAAAAGAGGCTGGTTTTAGATCCATATTACAGAGCATTAAAAGCTCTGGTAACAATCCAGCAAACCACTTAAAACTGTCAAGAGTCGTAATGAAATCAAGATAGCTCCTCCTCATATGGATCAGAGCAAAAATTCTCAACAGTTAGGAAAGCCCTAAATATCCAGCAATAAGTTGTTAAGAGGTCAAGAATATACATTTTATATGATCCTGTGTTTGATCAACAAGTGCCTTTCAATTCTGGGCACGTATTATAATCATAGCGTCACTGGGTCTGTAACATACATTGTGGCAAGGTGAAACAAAGGCAGACAATTCTGACCACTTTAAGTGAGCCGTAAAATCAACTCTACGGTTATATTCTCTTATTCCAATTATTATACTGAAGTCTCTTATAGATATCCAGGTTACTTTACCAACTTCCATGTTCATCACCACAGCTAAATACAATACCATACAAAGAAGCTTCTGACACCTTTCACTAACAATATGGTTGGAAAAATATTAGCTATATTTGTATAGCTGCTTATATTCATGTGCTTGCAGAATGTCTACACTCTCAATATGAAATGACATTGCTCTTTAGAATAGCTACTCTTAGCATCACCTTACCTTGGACACCTCTTCCTTTCCACTGTTCTCTTTGATGAATACTTTTTCTAATTCAGGACTTATTCCTTCTACGTTGCAGGGCACACGTGAAACAGTTGATTTTGGCACTGAAATGTTTGACAGTGGCATAGGGACTGATCTTGAGATAGAAGCCTTTAGAGTAAACAAGAGACATGTGAAATTAGCTTTAAACTTACAACTGGACAGTTAGTGAGGAGAAAGGTTGAGTTCTGTACTCCTATAAAGTTCCAAAAATAGCAAACCAAAGAGTTATGTATCAGTTTTGAACCCAGGAACACCCCAGAGGCTGCAAATTCATGATGAAGAGAGAGAGAGAGAGACAGACAGACAGACATAAAAAGGGAAAAATCCAATCACTCCTACCTCACACAAGCCCAATGGTCTGGCCCACTGATTCAGTGCTGGAGCAAGAGATTATAACACTAACTTGTAGTATTGTATTGTTATCAGCAAGCTTAAGGCATTGCATGTATGTAGGAACACCTGTGCAGTCACTACCCCAATGGTGCTATGATGGAGCAGAGCGGTGAGATAGGACTCAATATGTCCCATTATAATGGTCTATCTAGACACCATAGGAAAATCAGCAGGCTAACACGGTACTTCAAATGATAATGTTGCAAGACAGATCACTACCAGAGCTATGTGAGCACAAGCCATTATAGATGAGAGCGCATGATATTTCAGAAGAGTGTCCCATACTGATGTGAAGACTACACCCATTGAGTCCATCCCTCTTTATTTGTGTCATGTGTTAATTACCGATACTGTTTCAGATGGATATCTTGGGAAGGATCTTGACTCAGTTAACAATGACAAAGTCCAACTGAAATTACTGCAACTTAAGTTAGTCATGTCTCAGTGCTGTTTAGTTATCACGAACTTAGAAAGGGCAGGATCCAGACAAACTGATAATTATTTTTTTAAATTGAGGTTTTCTAAAAACTATATGAGAGCCGTGCTTTAGTTAACACTGTAGTTCATTAAGTTATCTTCATTCCACAGCTGAAACAAAACAGCCAAATAACCTCTTCATTATTTGCATACCAAATATTTAGAATGTTCTAGCCACACACAATCCAGTTTCAAACTCCTATTGAGATGATGGGCAGCACACTCTACCACAAAGTAGTGGATAACTAAAAATCTCACCAATAGTATTTAAATGTATACAACTCTAATCACAGAGAGGGAATGAAAAAAATAATTCAAGAGATTTTGGCACCACAGCTATGGCACTCATTTAGTGTGTCCCACTATGTTACAGGTGAACAAACGAGGGAATTGGGGGCAGTGGGGAAGGAGGAAGAAAACTCTAGATAGATCAAAGCAAAACACAGAATGCAGAACTAAGGACTGAGAAAGCAGAAAGACTAGCTGAAGAAATGGATTTCCTTCTCATAGAAGACCTCTGCAAGCGGTGGGGAGAGTGATTCTGTCACTGCTCTTCACAGCCTTCAGAGGAGAATTAAGCAAAACCTGCTAACCTCACCACTTGCACATGAAGCAATTAGCAATAAGGTTCTAGGTGAGGAACAGAATTATATCCTATCCTATCTAAAGCTTTAAAAGGTTCTGAGTAGTAACCAACTTATGTGTAATTTCTGTAAGCTACAAAGAAAAATTGTGCTAAATTTCACTTAAATTTTAGCCAAGAGTATCACTCAGGTATTTAGACTTTAAAGTAAAAGGTGAAGTGTGCTGTCAAGTTGATTTCGACTCCTGGTGTCCACAGAGCCCTGTGGTTTTCTTTTGGTAGAATACAGGAGGGGGTTACCATTGTCTCCTCCCGTGCAGTATGGGATGCCTTTCAGCATCTTCCTATATCGCTGCTGCCTGATATAGTACCAGCAGGGATTCAAACCAGCAACCTTCTGCTTGTTAGTCAAGCATTTCCTTATTTTAAAAAATTCAAATGACCCCCCTTTAGATTTTCCTCACAATCATACGGGCTAAATTACCAACAGATCTATAGGGTTCAGTGATGCCTACCAAATTATGTTTTAGTCGTTTTAGAACGTGTGCTAAAGCATGACTGCAGAGTGATGGAGTCATGAAAAAGGGAGCAACAACAGGAAGGCAGATCAAAAACACTACTGTGCCCATTGTGAGTGATGTAGTCAGTCAACTTGTATGTAGTATGTTTTTGGTAGCACTCACTTTTTACAATCCAGAGAACAAGAGGATAAGGATTTCTGAAGAAGCCACCATCTATCCATATATTTAATCCTTGTAGATATGCCTGATGTGTGGAGAGTGCGTCCCGGCATTCAACTGATTGGCTGAGCTACGGAGGCACTGGATTGGCTGGGCACCAGCAGTCGGCACCACTCGCAAGAGTGGTGGGCCGTTTGGAGAAGCTGGCAGCAAGGCGGCTGGCCACTTAGGGAAGTGTGCGGCTGGTGGTGGCCTGCTTGGGGAAACGGGCAGGAAGCTGGTGGTGGAGGCTAGGGAGGGAGGGGAAGGATGGGAGGCGAAGCCCCAGAGCCCGTCGAAGGAGGCCAGGTCGGGAAGGGAATGGGGAGGGAGGGCAAGAAGTGAGACTGGAGCAGAAGGCAGAGAGAGGGAGGGCATGGACTGGGGAAGGAGGCGGGGGGAGAGGGCAGGAAGAGAGACTGGGGAAGGAGGCGCTGGGGAGTGTAGAAGAAACAATCAACCAATAGAATTCTCCCAACAAAACCCCTAAAAGTAAGTAAGCTACCTCACAGATGCTCTGTGTGGGTTCAGCTAGTGACTAAATAATAACTCCAGGTATCCTACTTACAATGATTCAACAGTGGGAACATGTCAAAGTTAAACAAAACCTCTTTAGCCTGTTTGACTGAACCACCAGGTAGCAGCAAATGAACATTTTTGAAGACCACAGATCTATAGGAGTGCAGCAAAGTCACATCGCAAATTGAGACAATATAACTCTTTGGATGACTTTCAGTGGGTAACTTGGATGTCTATGCTCAAATAAAGAGGCAGCAGGTAACTTAATGCTTTCTTCTGACCGCCTTCAAAGCTGTGACAAGCCACAGTGTTGCATTCTTTCTTTTTTAAAGACAATATTTCTTCAACTTTGTCCAAGTGCTAGCTGTGCAGCTTTTTATTGTGCAGACATAATGCTGGGGAGAAATTATCCTTAGAATTCAGAACTATGGAATACTCTAAGATTTGAACTGGAATAGAAAGGGATATTCACTTAATTCTGAGACGTAAAAAATGATGTCTAAACAAGCACAGTGGTCGTCTGCTTACCTGAGTCTGATTGATTGCTATATGGTTACCATGGAGAGGTGACTGCCGTTCTTTTTCTTTATTGTGACGACTACTCTGTTTACTGCGCTGGAGCTGCTGCCTCAATTTGGCAATCTGACGGAAAGAAGAGACAAAATCAAATAAGAGAAGGTGTGGAATAGACAATGCTTGCATCTTCAAACTAGTGGAGAGTAAACAAAAGCATCTCCCTTAACAAGTAAGACAAACTGTACAACTACAATATCACATTAGAGACAGGTGTGGAACAGAATTGCTTGTTGGATAAAATTTAGTCAGTCTGATCTAAATGCTCTCTTCTTTTCCAAACAGCTAACTTAATAACACTTTAAATTTAGCTTAAAATGAAGGATAACTTTTTACAGTACTTCAGAAAAAATAAACAGGTACACTTGAGTCACAGCCATATCTAACTACTCATAAAAACATAAAGTTGCATCTGTCTTAGAAGGAAGACAGGCTAATTCCATAGCTGTATCCAGAAACTTAAACAGGTCCTCTTTCCAAGATAAAAAGATGTTTGGTAATTACAACATTACATTTTGATGCAACATAGGATTTGCTTTCAAATATAAATGTTTTCCTTGATTTCAGAGTACAAGGACTACAGGATTGATCAGAGTTGCAACCTCTCCCAGAGAAAATGTTGGCTGCTGCTCATTTGCATATGCAAGTTAAAATAGCTAACCACAGTGAATCATCCAGCCCTGGCTCCACAGAGCTTGCTGCTTCTCAAAGGGCACCTCAGAAAAAGATGGTGTGCACATTTCTTTGGCCCCATGCAGAAGGGCCAGAGAAGTGTTACGATACAACCTTTTCTTCCATGAGCAGTAGTCACACTTTTTCTCCCATATGAAAATATGTTCCCTCTTTGATGGTTAAACCCTTCAAGAGTTTTAGCCCAGTATCAAGCCCATTCAGTTGCAGTTTACATAAAGGCCATCCTTCTGTTTGGATTCAGATCCTAAATGTTAATTTTGCTTTTGTACTGCTCCAATTTCTTAACACATCTTAGCACAATATCTACAGTTGTATACAATATGCTATTTCCATGACATTAACTGACCATACAAGAAGTTGTACAAGAATGTATACAAGTGCTTTCTATATTCAAATCCAAATTCATTAGCTGAATTTCATATCAAATGTGGCCTTATAATGATCACAAAAGTGTGTGAACCAGGGGCCCTATGTTGTATGTCAAATATCATTACAGAGAGAGATCCATGTTCACATAAACATTTTGGGGCTGGATTTTGTATTTTTCACATACCTGCTTGTTGGACAATGCACACAGCATAACCCACAACCCCACAGAACTGCCTGCAGCCAATCTTACCACAGAGCTCTATACTGACCAACTTCCCAGTGCTCTCTGTTCAGTCACTCACATTGAATCCTGAGACCAGGAGCCAATGTGGAGGAGCATAGGGCCCAAACGTGCTCCCAGGAAAACATGCAGAGCACTTCACCTACATGGGCTGTAACTTGTGGGACTGGAGGGCCCCCTCCTTGCCAAACTGTTAAGCACTTACTTCTTTTAGTTGATCAGCGCTCCCCCATGAAGCTGAACGCTGATGCGATCTCTTTTCTAATACCTCTTCTGCCCAACAGCTAGGTGTCTAAACGAATGAAAACCAACAAGTATGATTTGGTACCATTACTTGCTCTTGTTTTATAATTGTAATGTCAGAAAAACACAATTTAACATTCATAGAGTGCTTTGAGTGTTCAAAGCACTTCACACACAAATACCTTCTTACAACAACCCTGAACCAGTATCATCATCCCCATATTACAGATGGTGGGTGGGCTGAGAGAATGAGCTTGCCCAAGTTACGTAAAGAGTTTATGGCGGAGGTAAGAGCTGAACCACTAGACTTCCTGCACTTCAAGTTGCTGCACTACACTAGCTCTCTACAAACATGAGAGAGAATTTCCCCCCATATTTGTGAATCACTTTTTTTAAACCTTAGGAGTGCATTGTTACATGTATTTGTATTGCTTTATTACTGTGTGCTAAAGTCACAAACACATGTTTAGAATGTGCACAAGATTCACAACACTTAAAAGTAAAGTGTGCCGTTGAGTCAGTGTCGACTCCTGGTGACCACAGAGCCCTGTCATTGTCTTTGGCTCAACACTTAACTAGAGATAAAGCATACACCATGCAATAGACCAGTCTCCAAGCTCTGCTCCTGCCACATCCCGCACTTTCTCTACAACTGCCTATGTTGAAAATGCTGCTTTTAAAGGAAAGACAAGCCACAGGAACAGAAGCGGATGAGCAATTCTGAACAATTCAGATTGATTTTGAAGTGCAAAGTAAAATGTTTCAGCATCGTGACTGCAAAATATATGTTCTCAAACAAGAACTCATTAAATACAAGTTTAGCTCAAGAAAGGGGGGCAGGAAAGAAATGTTATCCTCCCCCCCCCCCAAGTCAGCCTATGGAAGTGAAAGAAATCCAGGTTGCAGTTTTGCTGCAGAAAATGTAGAAATCCTTAAAAGCAAGGCAGCTTTCAGAGCTATCCCAGACATCACCTGGTCACTCAGTACCATTTAATCACTTTATACTGAACTTTCTTAGCAAACTGTTTTGCCACTACAGGCAACAAAATTCTACTATCAACTAATTTGCACATACTTTAATACTATGAGAGCCTATTCCTTATAAATCAGTGAGGAAGGATAGGTCATATTATTAAATTATTAACCATGCAGAAAAACTATAGACATTTCTACAGAAACTAGTAAGACCATGATGTGACAGTGGCTGCACAGTCCCTACTTCTTTGCTCACATGCACAAGGCGCCTTTTGTAGCACAGAGAGGCTTCTCACCCACACACTCTTACTCATCATTCAGAAAATGCTTCGAATTCTTGGGGTGCACACAGAGCAACCTTGTAATTTGGCACTCCTCACCAGTGGCAAATAAAAGTTGTCCCGGGACAAGGCCCCATTACCAGCTTCTCTCAGCTCCCTCTTTCTTCCAACAGATGCACGTGTGCAATAGCCACAGCTATGGTTGCTCTGCTGTGGTAGAGAGATCACACCCAGACGGACAGCAGTGGTAAGAAAAAGCACAGTATTGTGGCTGCATCTACAATCTCCTCGCTCTCTACCAGCAACAAGAGGCAGGGCACTGCAGAAGTATCCATTACACAATGCTCTGCTGCCCCAGTTGGGAAGATGTAATGAGGAAGCTGGATATTGCATGAACTTGCTTGGCAGCTCACCTCTTCTGTAAAGAGGTAGCTCAGATGAAGTGGCAACAGCAGACAGATCAGGCTGTGGCAACAGAAAGGAGTGCAGGCAACAAAACCAAAGCCCCAATCCTATATCATCCTAATCACCATAGCCTGGGACAAATTACTTGAATTTGACAGTTGTGCCGTTGAGTCGGTGTCGACCACAGATCCATGTTGTTTTCACTGGTAGAATACAGGAGGGGTTTGCCATCTCCTGCGCAGTATGAGATGATGCCTTCAGCATCTTCCTATATTGCTGCTGCCCCATATAAGTGTTTCCCATAGTCTGGGAAACATACCAGTGGGGATTTGAACCAGCAACCTCTTGTTCCCTAGGCAAGTTACTTCCCCACTGCACCTTTAGGTGGCTCCACCAAAAACACTGAAACCAATAATTCCAAAGATATGGTGCAACACAGCTCTAGTGCCTGTACTCAGTTTCCTTTTGACTGCTGGTACCAAAAAGACTTTGTAGAAAGCTATAATCAGACCACCATTCCCACACATTTTAGAGGGAGGCATTTCAGCAATGTGGCTTTTTAGACCAATGAGCCTTCTACATGCCACTAAAGGTACAACAAGCCCAGACTGTTTTTGCCTCTAGTTACCCTACATGAAAGAAACAGAGAATAAAGATAATGAGAATGCAAAATAGCAGCTTGTATATGGTTTCAGTTCTGAAATAGTCAAAGGGGACAGAGCCCTGGTTTACACATTAGTTGGAATGTTTCATAGAATCAAAGAACCATTTTGAGCAGGAGCACTCCCAACATGTCAATGCCTGAACACAAGAGCTAGAACCTTGGTGAAAATGGCCGATCATAAGGGAGTCCCATTCATGAGATCTCCCCTCTGCTTTTTGGAGGGAGATAAAGTATGTGAATGGGGTCCCTCCACAATTGGGCTTTTTTGTGGAAGAGAACATCAGCTGGTGTGACACTTTTTCAGGGGAGGGAGAAGAAATAGGCTACCACTCCACTTACTGAAGGATCCAGGCAATACATACAAATATTTATATACCGCTTTTCGACTAAAGTTCCCAAAGCAGTTTACACAGAGAAAACAATAATAAAGTGATAAGATGGATCCCTATCCCCAAAGGGCTCATTGTCTAAAAAGAAACAAAGCAGACACCACCACCAGCCACTGGTGGGATGCTGTGCTGGGGCTAGATAGGGCCAGTTGCTCTCCCCCTGCTAAATATAAGAGAATCACCATTTTGAAAGGTGCCTCTTTGATTAATTATTCAAAAATGCAAATATTGGGTGGGGTGGGGACACACTGTCTTTTAGTGCTTTTCTTTCTACTCCAGCTGTGTTAGGGTCATGTGAAAATTGAGCTAATACATACCACTAATCTAATATGTTGTTGTGTACAGCATTCAGTAGCCTTCCCTGCCATTATTTGGCAGGTTTAGTGTTTTAGTTTAATGCCCGTTGGCTAAATACAATAAAAGAGATTTGACTTGTATGCATACCACTATGTGCTCTTAGATCATATCTACTCTCAGCTGCCAAAGCATCTCAAGAGCTGTAATATGATGACGGTTGAGAATTTTATTCTAGTCCACTTCCTAGAATTGTAGTTCCCAGAGTTCCCTAGAAAAAAATGATGATTAAAACGAGTCTGAGTGTGGGTAAGATGTAAATATGCCCTTTCAGAATCAGAGTTTTAAAAATACTCACATCATCTAGTGTAATGCATTTGTTCCTAATGCTAGCTGTCATTCAATTTAAGGTCTAGAGGAAGAGTTTCCCAATAGAACCCCTCCTCCCTCTTTTTGTTTTACCTCTCCTCCTACCCCCATACAAGGAGAAGAGAACCACTACCCTCTTCCCATTCCAGACAAGCTGGAATCTTTTCTGTGGGTGAGTTTACATCTACTTATCTGCAAGCTACGTATTATGAGGTCCCTAAAGTCAAGCTCACTAAGAGGATCAAAACCTAGAACGTCTTTAGATGGTGCAACACCAAAATACTGCTGGACTTCTGGTTACCCTTTTAAAGAGAGACAAATGGGTACAGAAAAAGAAAACAGGTTCAAGCAAAAGTGCTATTCATTTCAGGCTCAACTAAAAGTTCTAGAGCAGTACAAAGCAGGTGGAAATGATATATTTTGAGGAGTCTACAGTTTAATTTGCTGGCGTGTTTTGTTTTAGACTTTTTACCCAGGAATTATCTAGGAAAAAAGTAAAACCAGCTCATCTGATTGTAATACAAATATTCCACTGTAGTAATATTTGCAAGTTTCCCCACTCCTCAGGCATGTACCTCACGACATCCCCCACTACACACATTTCTCGTGTCTATTTTCTCAATGCCTATTAAACAGGAGAGAGACATATATTCATAAAGAAAACACTCAGCCACTGCTTTGAGACCTGGAAGCTGCATGGTTCTTTTGACTATAATGTCCAGTCCCCACTGTCTCAGTATAGCAGTTTTATATATCATTGCGTTTTCCTACATCTCATACACTAACTGAATACCTGCACAAAGCCCTTAAACTGATGCCCTTCCAGGCTAACTCTTGTGTGTGGTATTCTCTTGCACTGGGCAACATCTAGACTAAAATTAACCATTATGAAGTACCACAGAAATAAATCATGACTAACTAATCTGATCTTGTCCATTGCATATTAGGGGCACAGTTATCCGTTCCAGTCCTCCATGTTTGAGTGTTTTTTGTTGCTGGTGCTCTGTATTTTATGGTCTCATTGTGTATATTTTTTAAACTTTAGATTTGTATTGTTATATTCCAATTTAATATTTTTCTTCTGTACCTGTTTTATATTGTTTTTAATGTTTTGTAAACCGCCTTGAGATTATTGAGATTATTTTATTTTTAATAAAAGGAAGTATACAAATCTAACAATTTAAAAGGAAAAAAGGCCAGAAACTTTGGTCCCTGGCTCCATGTGAATACACAGAGGATATGAACAAGGAGTAAATTACTTGCTTATAACCACCGAGTCATGAATAAGCCCACAAAAGAGAACATGGACAGAGTTGCAATGTGGTACACGAGTAGTATGCCGTGCGTAGTAGTCTGAGCATACACACATACAACCCATAATTATATACTTGTTGCAAGTGTTTGCCTAACAGCCACATAGCTGAGTTCTTCAACAGGGACTTTGGCCCTTCTTCCACCCCACCCCTCTTCCATTAAAAAGCAAAGTGTGGACAACAAGACTCCTAGATGCACTATTTAACATAACCTAATATAAAGTGTTGACAAAATCAGAGAGTATATCCTAATGAATCCACTGAATTATTTCAGGGTTTGAGGACTCAATTTTCAGATGGAGTCTAAGGGTAAAGTGTGTCATCGAGTCGGTGTCGACTCCTGGCAACCAAAGAGCCCTGTGGTTGTCTTTGGTAGAATATAGAAGGGGTTTACCATTGTGATCTTCCACACAGTATGAGAGGATGCCTTTCAGCATATCACTGCTGCCCAATATAGGTGTTTCCCATAGCCTGGGAAACATACCAGTGGGGATTCGAACCGGCAACTTCTGGCTTGCTAGTCAAGTCATTTCCCCACTGTACCATTAGGTGGCTACTGGAGTCTAAGGATAGGTATGCAAAATCACTTGACTATGGTGAATCAAGACTCAAGCCTAACAAGCCCACATATTCCCCTCCTCTCCTTACCTCCTTGTCTCTGGTACAGAGCCTAGCCACTTCCTGATTTATTTATTTTTAAACCAAGGCTCATGCAAATCTGGGTACTGTGATTTAATCCTAGTTTACAAGTAAGGTGGTTCAATCCTTTCTCTATTGCCAGTATTGGGATTTTTAGAACCAGTTGTCTCCATAGATTTGCAGCCTTCGTGGTCACAACAACTGCTTAAAGATGCACAGTATGTACATGGCAGAAACGAAACAAGTTGCTCTAGTAAGTACTAAACTGCCTATTTTCCTTTCACTATCCCTACAACTGGGCTAAATTTGGTCCAAATCAGTTAGGCAGTTCACAAGCTAGCCTACTTTCATGTATTTGTTCATGCATCTGCCACTGAATTGGGTGGATGACAATCACAAACCATGCTTTTGAGGGGTCCCAATGTGTCACTCACTACAACTGTACCAAATTTGGTTCAAATTGGTTACCTCAAACATTCATGTGTCTGCTATCTTGAGTTGGTGTGGATGACATCATCGCAAACTATGCCGTTGTGGTCCCTATAACTGTACCGAATTTGGTTCATATTGGTCCAGGCATTGCAAAGTTGATGGGCGCGTGGGGAGGAGACACATGGAACACTGGGTGATCTCATAAGCCTACTGGAAAGCAGGGTGGATTTGATTTAAATCAAATTGATTTAAATCACGATTTAAATCACTAGCAGGGTGGATAAAAATAAAAAAAAATCCGATATAAATCAAAAAAATCCGATTTAAATAAAAAAAATCCAATTTAAATTAAAAAAATCCAATTTAAATCAACAAATCGGATTTTTTTAAATTTAAATCGGATTTTTTTGATTTTTATCCACCCTGCTAGTGATTTAAATCGTGATTTAAATCAAATCCACCCTGCTGGAAAGTAAGCTAAAAAGATACTTGAGAAATGTGCACCTTGAAAACTGGCAAGGAAATGCCATTACAGAGTTCCAAGGTTATCACAGATCACACACAACTCTAGTAACATCCCATTGCTATATATACACACTCTGATTTTATTTCAGACCAAGTTATATGTATCAAGTATTTTGTTTTTACAACTCTATACAAAACCTCAGCCACTGGGATTACTGTCAGAGTGTGAACCATGAATGCTTGCTTGCAGCAAGGGGAAAAAGCCCGTGTTGTCCACATTTGATACCTTTACTGTTGGCTGTTGCAGATGACTATGCCACTTCAGGTCCTGGGGACTTCTTCTCAGGGCCTCAAGCACAACCCCTGGATCCAAAAGTACCATCTTCATTTGCAACTTAGTTCCTTTTTTCGCACACAAGGGTTCTTTTAAACCACTCTCACAAATTTAAGCCTTGGGCCTAATCCAGTGGGGCTTTTTAATGTTTTTATGATGAATAGCAATAGAAGAGCCTCAGGGTCACTGTTTTGAAGTTTGAGGAACAGAATTGAGAATATGGAAGATCTCCATTACAGGAGAGGGGTGTCTTTGAGTGGATGAACTGCATTAGGGGAGCCTTCTGTCATACCCTCCAGTGGTTAAGACACAACCACCAAGGAACAGATGATTGTGTCTTAATTTGTGCAGGAATGAGTCAATAGATTGGTTTTTCAACCCTTGCTCAGTTCAAAATACTGCTCCCCATTAAAAGCTATTTGCGGACAAGGGATTTACAAGCATCATTTACTATTTACTATTTATTTACATATATTTACTATCTACTATTTATTTTACATATATTTACTATTTTAGAAATATTCTTTATTTTGCCTTGGAAAACAACATACAGGAATCTGTAGAATCACAGCCAGTGGTTGCAATTGCACAGCTAAGGCTGTATCACTTTGAAGAGGAACAGCCTTGCTAAAACTGAAGGTGCCAAAACATGTAGACAGAATCCAAAAACTAACTCCATATTCAGCCAGCATATTTGCCAAGCTAAGCAGTCCTCATAGCCTATCTTGTCTTCCCCCCGCCCCCCGCCTCTGTCTATTCTGCCTCATACAAAAAGGTGGTTTGAATATCAAGCAAGCCTATTTTCCACTTGATTTGCTGGTCAAGTTGTATGTTTATTAAAATTTTCTAGAACTCAACTGCTTGAAAACACGGCCCTAGAGATGATATTTACAAAATCAGAGGAAGAGAAAACAAGTTTTGAAATACAATTTTAGAAAAGCTAAAATATGTGCAAGCATCAGAATGCTATATTTGCTAAAACATCTTACAGCTGAAAATATATTTCTGTAAACGCAAAATACAGAATAAGGAAGATTAGTGTTCTTGTGTGTATCTGAGGAATTTTTTAAGAGGCAGAGCTACAAGCCACTTTAAAATTCACATATATTTTTTTTGTACGAGAAGAGTTTCCCTATAATATCCTGGTATTACCTCTATAATGCATTGTCAGGATTCCACAGGCTTTGAAAGATAGGTTTCCAGAGCATCAAATGCTCTGCTTTGTGGGTTAATTGTCCACATTCTTTTAAAAGCATTTAACACAGGCACATGACACGTTTTCTCATACACTTCAGCAGTATCGAGTCAAATGATGAGAGGCGGCTAGCAAATGAATTCAGTATCTCAAAAGATCCTTCCCTCAAGTCATAGACAAACATACCTAAGAGCACAATACAAATGAATGTGGAACAATGTCTCCTTGCTTCTCCAAAGAACTAGCAGTGAGGGAATGAGAAGGGGAGGAGCCCTAGTTCAGTGCTAGAGCACTTTCCAACTTCAGTCTCTGTCATCTCCAGGTAGGGAAGTGAAAGAACCCAGTCTGAAACCCTGGAGAGCCACTGCCAGTCAGATTACACCATACTGACAAAGAGGGACCTATGGTTTGAGTCAGTATGTCGCTGCCCTCATATGTACAAAATCTGTCTCTCTCTCTGGGGCTCGCTCACACACCACATTGTGGAATCTCTCACACAGTTTCAAAACAAATTCTTTTCCTTACAAGCAACTACATATTGTACACAGTTTTTACTACACCTTAATTAAAATCCATCAGGTCCCCCCAGCAACCAATCAAGTTATTGGCCATATCTGGGTTACAGACTGAGATTGCCTGCCAGCTGTCCTTCCTTGAACTATGTGAAGCACTCTATGTTCAATATAAACTACTGCAGAATAAGAGGTGTCAAATCAAGACACCCTGGATTGTGTCATCTTGGATCAAGTACAGAACAAAATGACCTTCCGTTATTCTGAAATAGTTGGACTATTTTAAATAGCACCTTCGTTTTTCTAAGACTCACGTGCCTACTTCATCCATTACTACAGGAGATTAACACAGTTTTCTAAAGTGCTGTAGATCTAAATTTGGTCTTTGATGACTCATTTCAGTGCTATACTGCTAAAGTGACTTCTATAATTATTGTAAAACAACAGATTAGCAGTTGAAATCCGCTAAAAAGGCTATTGCATAGTAACTTGCACAATTCATTTAATTCACAGTGAATATGGCATTCCCACAATTTTTATTTAGCACTTGGGCAAGCTGGGTGGGAACTAATTAGTAGGTGGGAAGGCACAAGCTCACTGCTACAGAACCAAGGATGAGAATTCTGAAAAATGAATGGACTTTTTATACATAGAAGTATAAGCTTCCTTTAGTCTTCGAGTAAACTGCAGCTGGCCCAAAAATCAGTTTATAGTTATCTACTAAATTGCTGAAAGTCTAGACAACAGATTAAAAAACAATGATTTATTAACAGGACAGACACCACCAGGAGTTTTGTGGACAAGTTATCAGTAAATGCAGAGACCATTCCAAAATAAGATACAAAGGAGTTTAACTTGCAGTATTTTTACAAATGAACACCACCTTGCAGCACAATCCTAGGCCTGTTTACTTGGAAGCAAATACTACTGTGTTCAATGGAGCTTACTTACAAGTGTGTACATACAGGGCTGCACCCTTATGATTTAAGATTCTAATCTCATCAAAACCCAGATACCTGCATCACATGATTTCACCCAGACAATCATTGATTGCACTCCTCTTTTACATAGAGTGACTAAAACCATGCATCTACTAAGTATTAACCATTCCATTAACGCAGAATCATTCTTGCTCCTTCAACACTAACAAGACAATAAGGCAAGCAAGCAATAGCAGATACCACTGTAGAACAGAGACACAACATTAAAGTAGAATCATCTCCAACAAAATAAAGTGACCATGTTTACAAAGGCTTATGTTAAACTAAGTATGTGGGAGAGAGGGCATTTCATATATACTTTGAGGTCTTACTAGGCTGCTCAAAGGCAGAAAAATGCAGCAGCTCCAATTAACTTGGAAAAAAACACTCCATGTAATCTGCCTGTACAGCTATATTAGACTGGCAATTCATCAACTGCAGAATTTGAGTTGAAACTTTCAATCTCAGCTTACACCCTGAAAATCCTAAACAGCTTGCCAGAATTTTCAAGAACTTCCATCAAATCTATTCTATACAAGCCAATCAGATGACATTTGTTCCACTGACCCTTATGGAAAGGTTCATGTGTACAGATCAGTCCTTTTCCCCCTCCAACAGACTAACACTGCAAATTGTCTGGAACGTCTCAGGGACACTGGGTATTTTATTAGCCAGATACTGTTTTATTTATCTTGGTTAGCATGCCAAGACTGCAATTATTTAACACTATGTACTAGCAAAAGATCAAAAAAAGTGTTTAGGAAGGTGTCAAATTGACACTAGCTATGTTGTCATATGTTTTCTGTTCTGGAGTGAAAATTCCAGCTTTTCAGCAAATCTTTAAACAAGGCAGTGTAACGTAAGGGTCTAGCAATCCACCAATTATCAAAATGAGGTTATCAAAATGAGGATTAATAAGTGTCCATTCTCCTCCCAATTCAAGAGGGCAGCAGGAAGAAAGAGTACAAATCCTATACATGAAAATGAATCCTATACATGCATAGCTGCAGACTTTAGCTGATAAAAGTTTGGGCAATCTTCTTGGATTATGCCTGCAGCAGATATTTTTCCCAGAACAAGTGAAGGGTCAAGGGATTATCTGACCAGCAACCCTAATTCAGTACTGGTACTGAAGATGCCAGTATCTCAAGATACTGAAGTAGTGCTGAAGGGAGCGTAATTGCAAGAGGATACTGTCTCCCTTTTCCTCAAAGGGCAAGTTGAAGCATCTCAACTTGTATGAATCTCATTGGCCCTGTGCTCATCTTTGCATGCAGGCACTGCAAGCCAACACAAACACGATGGAGCAAAAGAAATGAAATACACCAGACAACCTCTCTTTCAGACACAAATTAGTAAATGCTTTTTGCCAATGTGACTGTATACATGGCCTTTGAAGAATGTGCTCTTAAGAACTGTATTGCTCTTTGAAAAGCAAATTGGACTAAAATTAGATTATGAGTATTCCCTGCATACCCAAGTCTCATCACCTTATGCTTCAGCTTTAAAGAGTTACACACAGATGAGCAGGAAGGACTAAGATTATTTTTAAAAGGTAGATAAATAAATGTACTTTGGTCCAACTTTGCTGCAAAACAGAATGATTACCACCTAGATTTTACTGCTACTGTTCGAAACCTCAGTCTTTCCAGAAGACTATTAAAAAAGAAGCTGCTTTATTTAAGAACACCAAGACAACACTAGTCCCAATGTACCACTTCATCTCTTCCAATAATGGATAATGGGATAGGGGACAGTTGCTAGGGAATGGCTGTGGTGCCTGCTTCCTCCCAATACTCAAGGAGACATTCACCCCAGGTCTAAAAAGCATAAACACATATTTTATGTGGCAAGCAGGGGATGGGTGTTCTCAACAAGAGAAAGACTCCTGCCCCAAGGAGCTTACAACCAAAGTTTTGACAAAGTCAACCGGAGGGGGTGGGTGGGTGTAGGAGGAAGGAATGGGAGAGATGAGTGAACTAGAGAGATTTTTCTATTTAGGAAGATAACCTACTTTTCCTATGTTCTGCCTGCATTCTCAAGGCTTTTGAATGCCAGAACTGCCTACACAATGCAAGATAGCAGTTATATGCAATCTCAAATAATAAGTAGCAATGTTTGGTTCTCAAGCTTACCTGAGTAGATTTATCCTTCATGCATGAAGGGTAATGTATGTGGGGATCTCGTGGCCACTGTCCTGTGAGGTAAGGTCCCGTTATTGTGTCCAAAGAAGAAGTTCGTCTTATGGTGCTAGATGTCCTGATTTGCTGGGCTTTTGGTCTGTCCACTGAAACAGAAACATGTTGCACATAATGTGAGTTTGGTGCTGTGAATAATTCAACCATCCACATCCTTTTTTCAATGTGGCAGCTTATACAAAAAGACTTGCTAATTATCAGAAAATACGCTGTCAAGACCAACTGTATGCAAACTCCCTTAAGTAGACAAAACCTCCAGTGGTTGAAGTAAGTTAGAGCAGTGCCAAGCACACCAACTAGAGGGAATGTGCACATCTGCTACAGCCTAGTTAGAGTAAAAGTAGACTGCAGCGGGCATTCACATGAGAATGTATACACACCCATTTATTGCAATACAGCTGTCCTAGCTAAAGGATCCTTGCCCATCTGGGCTGGTAAAATCTACCGGAGTACTACAGGCAGATAGGCAAAGGAGACAATTAATGCTTCTCCAGGAGCATCAGAAAAGAGGCAATGATAAAGGCAACTGCTGACAAAGTTTCCTCCTGATCCTACCATTCTTAGGAACATAGGAAGCTACCATATACAGAGTCAGACCATTGGTCTACCTAGCTCAGTATTGTCTTCAGACTGGCAGTGGCTTCTCCAAGGTTACAGGCAGGAATCTCTCTGAGCCCTATCGTGGAGATGCCGGGGAGGGAACTCTGAACCTAGAAGCTCTTCCCAGAGCGGCTCCATCACCTCAGGGGAATATCTTACAGTACTCACACTTCTAGTCTCCCTTTCATACACAACCAGGGTAGACCCTGCTTAGCTAAGGGGACATGTCATGCTTGTTACCACAAGACCAGCTCTTGACAACCATAAGCCAGTTTCTAACCTTCTTTTCATGTAAGGCAGGGATTCTCAACATGTGGGTCCCCAGATGTAATTGGACTTCAACTCCCATAATTCCCAACCAAAGGCCACTGAGGCTGGGGATTATGGGAGTTGGAGTCCAATAACATCTGGGGACCCACACGTTGAGAAACCCTGATGTAAGGCAACCGAGCATGTAGCAGCTTCTCAGTTAAGATAGGTGTAAGACTGATTATTCTTATCCAGTTCGATCTGGCCTCTAGCCCAGTTTGGGGACAGAAATCACTTTTGTTGCTCTAATGGACAATATGCTGGGAACAGGACAGGGGAGTGTGTCACCATTCACTTCGCTGAACCTCTCAGAAGCTTTCAATACAATTGATCATGGTATCCTTCTGGATCTCCCCTCTGGGCTCTCTGGCCATTGGCCTGTGGAGTCCTGAAATGTTCAATATCTACATGAAACTTCTGGAACAGAGTGCCTGGAGATTTGGGCTGTGATACAGTCATATGTGAATGACTCCCACCTCCATCTCTCATGGTCATCTGGTTCAAGGGGCTGGGGATGTTTTGAATCAGTATCTGGAAACAGTAAGGGACTGGATGCGAGTAAGCATGGAAATTTAACCCAGACAAAACAGGTGCTGATGGTTAGTACCAGAGATGTGGGATTAAAGGTTTTCCAAAACAGAAACTTATCCCATATTTTATTTTTCTGTGGAAAGTCCAACATTCCTAAGAAGTCATTGTTTTCTAAAATACATTAGTAACAACAAATACATGCCAATGAAAAATTAGGCAAGCTTAGCAATTTCAAACTTATAATTAATGTTTTTCATGTGATCACTAGAAAGTGATGTGCCCATATCCTCTCACACAGAGGATACTCCTCCAGGGGGTGGGGGCCTCCTAGTAGTGGGTGATTCAATTGTTAGGGGCATAGAATGATAGGTCTGTGACCTGCATTTAGACAGTGCAGAGGTTGTGGACACCACACAGTGTCTAGACAGACTGTTCGGCAGCGCTGGGGAAGAGTCAGCTGTCGTGGTGCACGTCGGTACCAACAATATTGGGAAATGCAGTTGGGAGATCTTGGAAGCCAAACGTAGGCTGCAAGGTAGCATACTGAAGTCCAGGACCCCCAGGGTAGCGATCTTTAAAGTACTACCTGTTCCACACACAGGGCAGCCAGACAGGCAGAGCTGAGGTCTCTCAATGTGTGGATGAGATGGTGGTGCCAGGAGGAGGAATTTAGCTTTCTTAGGCACTGGAATAAATTCTGGGGCAAGCAAAGCCTGTACAAAAGGGACAAGCTCAATTTGAACCAAGATGGGAGCAGACTGCTGGAGTTTAAAATTAAAAAAAAGTAACAAAGCAGATTTTAAAATGACACGTGCGGGGCTGCTGACAGGAACTGGGTGATATCTCATTTGGCAAGCAAAGTCCCCTAAGGTGTGAGGGTGCAAATGTTTCAGATAAACCAGAAGGGGACAGAGTAGAACCAGGAGTAGAGCAGATGGAAGCACATGACAGCTGGTCAGAAAGGTCAAATGACAGTAAAGGAGACAGCACACACCAATGGCAAGTCAGAAACTCAGTTTTTAATATACCAATGGTTTTTATTTACCAATGCCAGAAGCCTCTGAGCCAAGATGGGTGAGCAAGAGTGCTTGGTTGCTAATGAAAACAGACATAGTGGGTGTAACGGAAACCTGGAGGAACAGTGAGAACCAGTGGGACACTTATTCCTTGTTACAAACTCTTCGGAAAGGCAAGGCAGGGGAGGACTGGGGATGGAGTAGCACTATATATTAAAGGGATAGAATCCAACAAGCTCAAAAACCTAGGAGGACTGGAATCCTCCACAGAAGCATTATGGGTGAGAAGGCTTGAAAGGAAACGTGTTACTAAGGATGGGCTATTGCTCTCCAGATCAAAACACTGAGAGTGACCTGGTACTGGAGAAGTAAATCAGAGAGGCATCAAAGAGAAACAGAGCTGTAATAAACGGTGACTTCAATTACCCTCACATAAACTGGGCAAATTAATGTGCGGGTATTGACAGTGAAGCCAAATTTATAGACATGCTAAATGACTGTGCCTTAGAACAGTTGGCCATGGAACCAACCAGAGAGAAGGTGAACTTGGACTTAATCCTGAGTAGTGCTTCCTTCAGAAGAGGAAACTTCTCAAAAATGATGGACTGGTAAAAAAGAAGCTAGAAGGGAAAGTCAGGAATGTCAAATTTTGGGTGCTTTTAGTAATCTTTGAATGGTTTAAATGTTTAATTGTTGTTTAATAGTTTTATTCTGCTGTTTATTTTTGTGAACCACCTAGAGCCTTTGGAGTCAAGTGGTTTATAAATTTAAAAAAACCAAATCACTCCAGAAAGCATGGAACTTACTTAGAACCACAATAACAGAAGCTCAATTGGAATGTCTATCAAGGAGGAGAAAAGGTGCCGCCAAGTTCAGGAGGATGCCAGCATGGCTAACAAGCAGAGCCAGGGAAGCTATAAAAGGGGAGAACCTTCAGAAAATGGAAGTCCTGTACAAATGAAGAGAACAGAAAGGAACATAAACTCTTGCAAAAGAAATGCAAGGAGACAATATGGGATGCAAAAAGAGAGCTTGAGGAGCATATAGCTAGACGAGTCAAAGGGAATAACAAGAACTCCTTTAAATAGATCAGAAGCAGAAAACCTGGCAGGGAGGCAGTTGGACCCTCAGATGAGGAGGGTGGGAAAGGGATGATTAAGTGGGGATAAGGAGATTGCAGGGAAGCTGAATGGGTTCTTTGCAGCTGTTCTCATGGCAGAGGATACTGACCATATACTCACTCTGGAACTGAGCTTCACAGGCTTAGAACTGAAGAACTGGGCCAATTTGATGTGACAAGAGAGGACATTCTAAAATTGTCTTGAAAAATGAAAAACTAACAAGTCGCCAAGGCCAGAGGGCATCCGCCAAAGAGTGGAACTCAAGGCCAGTTAGCTTAACTTCTGTACTGGGTAAATTGGGTGAAAGCATACTTAAGGACAAAACTGCTAAACATATAGAAGAACAGGCCTTGCCTGTTCTCCATGCTGGAGAACCAGCATGGTCACTAGCTTGGATGGCTTTAAAAGGGGTTTGGACAAATTCATGGAGGACAGGTCTATCATGGCTAGTAGTCTGGTGGCTATAGGCCACTTCTAGCCTCAAAGTCAAGAATCCTCTAAATACCAGAAAAGAGTTCTCCATGCTGGAGAACCAGCATGGCTTCTGCAAGGGCAAGTCTTGCCTCACTAGACTTTTGGAGTTCTTTGAGAGTGTCAACAGGCACGTGGATGAAGGTGATCCAGTTGACACAGTATACTAGCACTTCCAAAAAGCTTTTGACAAAGTTCCCCACCAAAAGCTCGAGTAAACTTAGCAGTCATGGGATAGGGGAACAGGTTCATGTGTGGATTGGTAACTGGTTGAATGACAGGAAACAGAAGGTAGGAATAAATGGATAGCTGTCACAATGGAGGGAAGAAGGAATCTGTACTGAGTCCTATGCTTTTTAACTTGTTCATAAATGATCTAGAACTTGGGGTAACCAGTGAAGTGGCCAAATTTGCAGATGATAATAAACTATTTAGGGTAGTGAAATCCACAAGAGATCATGAGGAGCTCCAAAACAATTTCACCAAACTGGGTGAGTGGCCCAAAGGCAACAAAATGGCAGATGGCAACAAAATGACAGATATGGTTCAATGTAAGCAAATATAAAGTAATGCATAATGGGGCAAAAAAATCCCAACTTCATATATACACTGATGGGGTCTGAGCTGTCTGTGACTGACCAGGAGAGTGATCTTGGGGGTCATGGTGGACAGCTCATTGAAAGTGTTGACTCTGTGCACGGCAGCTGTGAAAAAGGGAAGTTCCATGCTAGGGATCATTAGGAAGGGGACTGAAAATTAAAATGTGAATATTATAATGCTCTTAGATAAATCTATGGTGTGGTCACATTTGGAGTACTGCGTAAGTTATGGTCACTGTTTCTTAAGAAAGACATTGACGAACTGGAAAAGGTGCAAAAGAGGGCAACCAAGATGATTAGGGGCCTGGAGCACCTTCCTTATGAGGCAAGGCTACAGCATCTGGGGCTTTTTAGTTTGGAAAAGTTGTGACTATGGGAAGAAATGATTGAGATGTATAAAATTACTCATGGAATAGAGAGAGTGGACAGACCAAAATTTTTATCTCCTTCTCACAACACTAGAACCAGGGGTTATCCCATGAACAAAAGGCCAGGAAATTTAGAACCAGCAGAGGAAGTACTTTTCCACACAGTAATCTATGGAATTATCTGCCACAGGATGTGGTAACGGCCACTAGCTTGGATGGCTTTAAAAGGGGTTTGGACAAATTCATGGAGGACAGGTCTATCATGGCTAGTAGTCTGGTGGCTATAGGCCACCTCCAGCCTCAAAGTCAAGAATCCTCTAAATACCAGTTGCAGGGGATCAACAACAAGAGAGAGGGCATGCCCTCACCTCTTGCTTGTAGGCTTCTCAGAAGCATCTGGTAGGCCACTGTATGAAACAGGATGCTGGAGTAGATAGGCTTTGGGCCTGATCCAGCAGGGCTGTTCTTATGTTCTAAAGTGTGAGAGAGTACATACATGTTTTATTGATTTGTAAAACGAACACGCCAAACTGGATCACTATATGTTCAGGGCTTTATGAAACAAGATGTGCAAATGAGAAAATGCATGGGAAATCTTTCCTGAAAAGATTCTAAAAATTGATCTAGAAGTTTTTTCAAATCTATTTTTCTATTTTGCAGAAAAACAGAAATCTCTAGTTAGTAGGAAAGCCTATACAGGTGGCCCTCATTATTCATGGGGGTTCCGTTCTCACCTACAGGCACCAATGTGGAAGCCACAAGTAATGACACCTTACCCCTATGGGAATCTATCGGTTAGGTTCCTAAAAAGGGGGCGGGGGAGGAAGCAAGGCGGCAGAAATAAGAGGACAAAATCACAGTACCTTATTGTCTAGGTGTCTAGCCCTCCAGCAATGCCCCCAAATCCGGAAAATGGTCAAGTTTGGGCATGTATTAGCCAAAAATGAATAAAGAGAGCACGGGAGATCCACAAAATGGCTCTCTGCTGAAAAATGGCAGCCGGAAATGACAGTGGAAATTATTTCTGGCTACTCAAAACTGCCAAAAGGCGAGTTTTGTCAATTTTTCTACCCACGAATAAAGAAACTGGGTCTCTCAGACCCAACCTTGGATATGCAAAACCATGATCTGTAAGTCTGTGGATAATGAGAGCCACCTGTATGAGCATATACAGCTGGGCAACCACCAGTACAACTACTCTGTACACATTCCCATTAGGCCCATCTCCCAACTGAAGACATCTCAGTCCATTAATTATACCAGTTAACTGAACAACTAGACCTGAAGAAAAGTGCACTCTAAAAATTTATTCATGCACATGTGTCACAGAAGGCATCTTAGAAGATGTCCTCCATTCTTCTGCACCCAAGGGGTAATGCTTCCAAGATTGCCACCAGCATTTTTGCAGGTACTCATATTAAAAGTACATTAAACACTTTAAAAGTAAATTTCTGCTGCCTGATCAGGACACTTTAAGTCAATAAAAAGTTCAACTGATCAACTAAATTTTGCAATCCTTATTCCCATCATTTTGTGGACATTCAAGTAGTCCTGTGATCCCACACCTCTACATGCATCTTTCCATGTTTTCCTCCCAATGACTTTGCTGGCAATGGTGGAAAAAGCATGGTGGCAGAAAGTAATAGATTTTCACTGCATTTAAATGGCTGCATTATTTTATTTTATTTTACATTTTAAATAGTTGAGTGTAGTTTTACATTTTAAATAGTTGAGTGTAGAGACTGTCATCTGCTTTGGGACAGTAAACCATTTTCTCATTCATTTTGTTCTGAAAACTGCTTTGAGAACTTTTTTTTGTTCAAGAATGGTATTTGAATAACATCTCATGTTTGAATAACATCTCATTTAGAGCCCAATGGGGCAAGTTTAACACACTTCTAAGAGTCGCCAATATAATAGAAGTCATCAAGTACATATAGAAACCCACCTAATAATGAATATTCAAAAAAGCTGCAGTAATTAAAAGCTACCGCTCCAGAATAAGGTTTCAGATCCTGAGTGCCCAAAGGGAGCCAGCCAGGCAATCACCAGAGAGTTCCAGAGATGGGGAACCGCAACAGATAAGGCTCTTCATCTCAATGTCACGGCCCATGCTTGACAGTAGAGCCTCATCTGTAGACATTAACTCTGGTCAGAGTTACTGCCATTATCAACAAGCTGGATTGCACATAAGTTATTGATACGAAGATAAGTCCCACATTTTACATAGCATTATCCTGTCCTCAGTGATGAGTATAAGAAAGAATGGAACTCTGGATTAGGCTAGATGCACATGAGTAAATCAAAGGCACATCTCTGAAGCCTTGAAAAGGATCCAGTACTCCTAATGCACAAGTCAGGTGGTATGTTTTTCCTTTCCCTGCCACATCCTTGAGTAGTATTCACTAGGCAATATATTTTGAGGGTACCCCCACTCACCCATGCCTGTTTCTAGCGCAAGTGAGGAAATTCAAAGTGGTCACGCTGTGCAAGAGCATAGCCACTGCTGCTACTGGACAAGGGGGATTAAGTGTCCCTGGGCCACTGGGAACACCTCGGCATCCCTTGCCCCTCCCTACAGGGCATCCCCTTGTCCTTCCCCCACACCCAGCCAGTAAATGAAGCAGTTGCTGGCTGAAAGCAAAAGGCACGACCCCTCTCCTTCCCAGCCAGTGCTTTGTTCAAGAGCTGCCTGGGTGCTCCTCTGCCTCGCTCATGCCCCTCTTCCCATACTCACCCCACCACCTGCATCTGCATTAGACATGGCTGGCATGCCCACACAACAGCAACAGGAGGGAAAGAGACTGCCAACATGAACTTGTCCCCTGGCTGCCAGCAAGCTCCCTACACCCCTGGTACTGTGTCACATGGTGACCACTCCTAGATATTCAAGCAGGGCTGAGGAGAACCAGCCATAGGGATGTGCTGCTGGCAGTATCTGCACAGTGAATGTAACAGAGAGCCCAGCTCTCAAAGTGCAGCCAAGGCCAACTCTACCAAAGCCTCTAATGATATTACCTTAATGTCAATTATTTCTAATCACTCCTCTACCTGACACAGTTCAGCTGTACTCAAAGAACAATGGTTCAGATGTCTGTGTCTCCAACATCTTCTGTACCGATCTAGAGAAGCTAGATGAATTCTTTGCAATATCCTCACCTTTCTTTTGTCATTTAAAACCCCACTACCCCCTCTGTAGTGGGTTTCCTGCCTTCAATGCATTTAAGCAATTGCTTTAAAATCTACAACAATTTGCTTACTTTATCAGCTTACATTTGGATTTTCCAGATGGAGAATATGTCTTTAATACTGATTCTGTGTCTAAATTTTAATGTTTAATATATTGACTAACTTGCAAGTAAGAGTTGGGGGGGGGGAGTTTAACATTTGAGCATTTAAAAAAATTTCTACTGAAAAATAGTATCTAAGGGGGAAACAGAAAACCTTATGCAAAATTTTCTTTCAGAAAGGGTGAAAGTTAATGTTTTTCAAAATATTGTTACAGCCGATTATGCTGCAAAGCTTCTCGACTTAACAGTTACCTATCATAGCACTGCTTCTGTATTTGCCTAAATTACAAAACAAGCAACACTTGTAGGACTTGTATGTTGGAAAAGTAAAGAATTCCAGAATATAGAGCAACTAGGAGTCTGCCAAGAATACTGCTCCTACATCGTAGTGGAACGGCCTTTGAAGAACACAGCCTCTGGCTCTTCTTGCTTCATTTGCCTCCAATCCCTCCATTTGCTGCATCAAATGAAACCAACTGGATGCAAGTTTTAATGCACACAGAGAGTCAAGGACCAAAACACACAAGAAAAGCAAGCAGCATCTTTCAGTTCATGCTAAGTTAATGGCACAGATCCATTTTCTGAAGTATACAAAGCGCTAAGTGAAAGCTCAGAATCAGAAGTTATGGATCTTTCCGTTTCTGATTAGAGAAATATTTTAAAGGATATATTTACTGAAAGAGAGCAAGGTATTAAAAAGGTTCAGGATAGGTAATTTTGTTTGCAACTGTTATGATCTTTACAGCTTACTCCTAAGTATGCTTACTCAATAGCAAATCTTAGTGATTTCAATAGTGTTCACTCCCCAGTTCAGTGTGCCCAGAACTACAGTCTTATTCTACCCAACATTAATATCCACGTGCATTATTGTTCCTTAGTTACATTACAGAAATGAGTTTCTCTCAAAAATAAGTTTCTTAGGACAATGCTGAGATCTACCTACTGTTTTGAAGCCCGAATAAGAAAAGCCTCCCTTTGTTTACTACAATGCTGATGACTTAAGTTTTCAATTATTTTCCCAACTGGCAAACATTAAGATACTGACACATCTTATGGTGTAGCAGCTTGCAGCTCCATCCCTAACACTGCATCTACTTGTCTTCTAGATCTCATATAAGTATTCATCCATTAAGCAGCTCACCATTATGTAGTGTGATATTTTTTCATCTTATGTGAAATAGTTGTTTAAAAAAACCTGTTTAAAGATTCACATTTCCCTGACAGAACAAACACACTCTCCCATTGGCTGAGGTGATTATGACATCGGCACAGCTCAACCTCTGTTCAGGACAGGACAGAAACCTCAATCAATCCTGTATGTGACTTGTTTTGCAACAATTTCTTAACATAACTGAAAAAGGATTTATGAAAGGAAATTCAGGAAATCTACCATTTGTAGATTCCTGCACAATAGCACATTTGTTTGCAGGCAATAAAGATTACATAGGAGTGGAGATGAGCAAGGTGAAGACCATATATATGGTTAGTATTAGAGCTGGTTCTATAACTAAAACATCTCCCCTCCCCAAAATATTGCCCTTATACGTGGCATGCCAGTATAGGGGAAAGTATTTTTTATTTTTCTTTCTGTCAGGGTGGGTGAAATCTGCCCCTCTCCTCCAGGGAATGGAGAGTCTCTTGAAAATAAAGGACAACTTATTACATTTGAATGATTTAACTCATCTCTCAGAGGCAAACAGGGAAATGAGCTCAATCACATAGGCCTTGGCCAAGGGTGGCTCTAGTGTGGGCTGTGAACCACATATTAGTTTTAAGAACGTAAGTACATCCCGGCTGGATCAGGCACAAGGTTCATCTAGTCCAGTATCCTGTTTCACACAGTGGCCCACCAGATGCCTCTGGGGAGCCCACAGGCAAGAGGTGAGGGCATGTCTTATCTTCTGCTGTTGCTCCCCTGCAACTGATATTGAGAGGCATCGTGCCTCTGAGGATGGAGGTTGCCCATAGCCACCAGACTAGTAGCCATTGATAGTCCTGTCCTACATGAATTTGTCTAAGCCCCTTTTAAAGCCACCAAAGCTGGTAGTCATCAAGACATCCCATAGCAAGGAATTCTATAGATTAATTATGCAATGTGTGAACAAGTACTTCCTCTTCAATACCACCCAAAACTTGCATCTCTGGGAGTTTTGACAGGCAGAAACTCATTAAGTGTAGCTTCAACTACTACTACACATTTATACACTGTTTTTCAACCAACATTTACAAAGCGATTAACATATAAAAATTTGGTTTCCTGTCCCCAAGGGCTCACAATCTTGAAAACAAAAACAGAAGATAGACACCAGCAGCAGCCACTGGGGAGGTGCTGTGTTGGGGTTAGATAGCGCCAGTTGCTCTCCTCTTGCTAAATATATGAGAACTGCCCCCCCCCTAAAAACAAAGGCTGCTTCTTTGATCATTTGGCAAGCATTTGGAGATGGGAACCTCCCCAGTTGAATTTCTGGCTATCATGAAGCTGAAGTACAGACCAAATAACAGGTGCTGTTTCCAACTGCTGGATGTAATGCAACTGTTATAAATCATGGGCCCTCTGGCCCTTTCAAGGAATTCAGTAGCCTCTTCTGCTTATGAGTTACAAGGTTGGAGATTGTAAAAGCCAGATAGGAACTCTGAAGCCTAGCAGTTCCTAGGTAAAATGAAGGGCTGCTGTCAAATAGAAGCGGCAACACTATCACTGGTGAACAGCTGGGGCCTACCTGATACAGGGGAACAGGCCCAATTTACTTCAGAGACCCGAGTTAAACCATTCAAGTGTAATAATGGTTGCCCTTCATTTTCAAGAGATTTTACCAGCCCTGACAGAAATTATTCTCAGCTGTTAGAATGAAAGGCAAAAAAGAGCAGGAAACAGGCACTTCCCCCCTCCAACCGTGGCACAGTTGCTCCCTGCTTTTAAAAAGGGGCAGTTTTTAAAAAATAAAATAAAAATAAGTAAATATACAATATTGGAGAATAAGCAGCTTGTTATAATTTATTTGTGTTAACACTGAAATGATTGACACACAAAAAACATGGATTTCTCACTGAATGCCATTTCTCTTCTCACTGCATCTACCCCAAACTTTCTGTCACTTCTTCTCTTTAGGTACATGCACATATATTTTTTCCAGTGTACTTTTTGGTTGCGCTCTTGCACGGTGGTACTATATAACACTCGTAACGTCTGGATTTTTCAAAATCACAATTGGTTTTGGTCAGATTACTGCAGGAAACTTCATTCTCCATATTCAGAATTACGAGACCTCAAAGAAAAAGAGCAGGAGAGATGTCACAGCAGAGCCAACATGGCTGCTGCCTGTTCGGGTGTGTGGTCAGCTAGGCATTTCAAGCCTTGATTGCAGCAGCATATGAGCAGATTTCAGCAAAATTACACAGAACAGATTATTTGTAATCACTTATTGGTGAGAATTGAATTAAATTTAAATTCCACAAGCTGTACAATTATGTTCCAATTAAGTTATACAGGCTACCTTACAACTTTTAATATGAAACATAGGTTTAAGTTTGATAGGAAAATACTGCATATTTCAGTTTCCCCACAAAATTCAGTTTCTGCAAAATGTGGTTTTCTATGGACTCAGATTCTACATTTCTAAATGGACTCCATATTTCTTTTTGATTTACTGAGCACCACTGCCACCAGTCTGACTATTCTGTGCTTTTTATATTCAATACCTTGTGTCTACAGTACATGTGAGGGTGGGAGGAAGAGCAATACTGATAAATATTCCTATATTTAGCTGCAGTGCCAAGCTCAAAGATATAACTGAAGTTATCAAACTGGCTATCCACTTGAGTCACAATTTCTACATAAAGTACTAAATAAAAGCATGAGTTTTCCAGTCAGGTTTACTGGGATTATGCAGCTGGGACTATTTTATTGTTTTAAAGAGCAAACAAAATTACCTGTTTATCTGTTTTACTAATTTTGTGAGCTGCCTCAAGCAGCCATGCACTGGAAGAGGAGAGAATAAATATTTTAAACAAACAAACTAGAAAATATTAAGACTATGGAGTGAAGAAAAGATTATACAACCCCATAACTGCTAATGAATGCTTGGATTATAGCCCAACCAGATCATATTCAAGAGCATTGCTCTTCTAGAATACACAGTAAAGCCAAACTGTTTTTATTTAAATAATTTTCTTGTGAATTCCAATGCCTTATACTTTAGAATCACCTGAATTGGCGGTTGGGGCGGGGGGGGGAGAACTAACTATACTAGTCTGGATTCCCAAAACAAGTCCTATAGATGTACAGACACTGCTTAAGTCACAAAAAATGAAATACATGTACAATTTGAATTTATTAAGCAGTTAACAAAAGATAGCATTTATATTTATGATACAATTTTAGTAGGCTTTTGGACACTAATATTTATTTAGACAAGTTATGAACATACTCAGTTAAATTTAACCAGCTGCACCTTCAGCACGTTTGTTGGTTTGTTTGGTCAGCAGAAACACACAAGTTGGGGCTGTGACAAACTGGAGAAGGGAGAAGAAATTACTGGGAAATTCCCAGCAGTACAGTACAACAGAATGAGAATGCTGAACTCTGGGGCTAAATAACAGCTTCCTTCTCACTAGCCTTGAACTTCAGTAGTCATGTGCACTATAGCTATTTGGCAAATGAGTACCCAGAATGTTGGGGGCAGTATGCTAAATCATTGTAAACCGCTTAGAGAGCTCCGGCTATAAACCGGTATATAAATGTAAGTGCTATTGCTATTGCTATAGTACAACTGCCAAATGGTGTTCATTATTACATTTTACACACATGCACACACCTACCTCTAGTTCTCCCCCATACACCACATGCAAGTACTCATATGGCATACATACCCCAAACCCCAATTTTTTTCAGGATAGTTAGAGCTGCTAAGGACTGTGCCCCTTTCACCTTCAAGTCATGATTAATTAGGACTAAAGCAAACATTTTTCCTGCAATTCCAATTAATTTCTGCCACTGGCATTTTTTCTTTCTTCTTTTAAATTTACAAACAATATTTTTCTTCATAACAGGGGGGTCCTCTGCTTCCCCAAGAATATAGAAACCATGTGCTTGTCTACAAGTAGCCCCAGTTTGCTGCCTGGTAGATAGCAAATGTGATGGCCCCATGCTTATCATTCCTTCTAATAAGTTGAAAATAGAAACAAGCACTGTAGCAAATGAAATATTTTGTTATTTAGACGTAGAAACTTGTACACATCATCGTTCAAAAACTCATGTACAGCACAGTAAACATGAGCTATTACTATCAAATTTACTTCAGAAGTAACCCAGTGACCCAACCAGAAATACTTCAACGCAACTAGATATTGCAGCACAAAGTCCCACAACCCTGATAGAGTGTATGGTGACATCTCATCCACAGAAGGTCTTAGACGAGACAAGATTATCTGGATCCATGCAGCCTGTCTTCTACCCTGGTTCTGAAGCCACCCTAGTTGCCCTGGTAGATGACCTACACCCAGAATTAGACTGGGGGTGGATGGGGAGGTGAATCTCAGTTGATACTCCTGGACCTCTCAACTGTGTCCAATACCAACAACCCTCCTGAGCCGACTGGAAGGATCAGTTTCGGACTAGATCTGGTCCTCCTCAGAGGGAGGATATGGAAGGTGTCATTGGGGGATTACTACTCAGTCCACTGTCCATCAGGGTCCTGCAGGGATAAAGCTTGCCCTCTATGCTGAACATTTACATGAAACTGCTGGAAAAGGGTGTTTCGCTATTTGGGCTGTGATGTTATCAATATGCAAATGACATCCAGCTCTCTCTCACTATTGTCAACAGATCTCAGGAACACAATGAACTGAACTGTAAGTTAGGCACAGTGATGGGCTGGATGTGAGTAAAGAAGCGGAGACTTAAATCTAGACAAGAATGAGGTGCTGGTGGTCAGTAGGAGCATTTCCTAAGGGAACAGGTACACAAACTTGGGGGTCTCTTGGGCCTGGCTTTGCTTCTGGTTGACCCGAGGTGGCTTTGGCTAGAAGTGCCTTTGCACAGCTTCAGCTAGTGCAAAGCTGCAGCCTTTCCTTGAGACAGCAGGTCTGACTATTGTCACCTGTGCTTTGGTCACTGCCTGACTGGATTACAGTAATGTGCTCTACATGATGCCACCCTTGAAAAACATTCGGGAACTGTAGATGTTGCAGAATGCAATGGCTAGGCTGTTATATGGGACCATTTGCTATTACACCTATCCCAAGGGAACTGCACTGGCTGCCAATCAGGAAGAGCAACTCAAGATGCTGGTTATTACCTTTTAAACCCTAAACCATTTACATCCCAGATACTTGAAGGACCATCTTCTCCCAAGGGAATCTACCTGACAAGATCGGCTAGGTTGGCCCTGCTCTGCCATCAGGCACATGGGACAAGGCATCATTACAATCATTCTCAGATTATAGCTCCCTCCCTGAGGAGATCCATACCTTGCCCTCCCTTCCAGCATTCTGGAAGTAGTTGAAGACCGTTCTATTTATTCAGGCTTTTGACCAGGAAGCACAAAGGTCTTGCTTTGTTACTGTTAATGGACTGGTTTTTGGACTGCTGTTTTTAACTATTGCACATTTTGTTTTTAACTGATTTTGTTACTGTGATTTAAAGTGTTGTATACCTGTGATCATTTGACAAAGAGTACAGAAAACGCCAAAAAAAAAAAATCAAACAAACCTTGCAGTGTATACAATTCATAGCAAAGGAAACATGTATATATTCTCCAAAGCTGACTTTTTTCAGTACAAGAGGATCCAATAGTAGTCACTGGTATCTATATAACAATCAAGACATCACTGCTCTGGGCTCCTTGGAGGAAGAGCAGGATAGAAATGTAATAATAATCATAAATCTATCCAGTCAGTGACACCATAAGCCGTTTAACAGATGCAAGAGTTATTTTGCCTCTGAACACATCTTCACAAGCAGATAATTTTCTTAGACAAACTGAATTTAGTATCCTTATTCAAGCTAAATACTTCGGGGGGGGGCGGGGCAGGAATCCACAATTGAGAAAATATCACTAGTGTACCCAAAATTTAGAATACACATTATACAATGATATTACAGAGAGGAAACAGAGTAAATTCATAATATTCACGGACAGTTTGTATCCTGGACAAGCATGCTGCTGGCAGACTACTTCTATACACAAAAACGGGCTCTTATGGCAATTGTGTTCATATGGAAGGAAGTGCACAAGGAGCTATTATCAAGGCAAAGAAATCAGGTTCCAGAGAGCTACTTAGGCCCATTCAAGGGCTAGGACCCTACAATGTGGCTCAGAAACTGCTGCCCGTGTTCCGCAGCAAAAACTATTTTTGAAGTTTTGAGGAATTTCAAAGACAATTCATGTGGCAAGAGAATGGAGTCGGGGGCTGCTATTTGGAAAAGGAGAGAGAGAGAGAGAAGCTCTCTTGGGCTTACTGAACTAGTTTCACTCCTAGCCAAAGTGACTAGGCCATTTTAACCCACTACAACAGCCTTGCATTTTGTCACTTGACGGCGGCAAGAGGTTTGTCTCCATTTGGATATCCGAATGGCAAACTGCATTTCCTCTCCCCCCGCCCCCACCCGCCGTCCCCCAGATGGAAATGTGTGTGCGCACGCACACTTCCTGATTAATGCAGCACTGTAGTTGCTCATGTGTGCTCACTTGTAGCCTTAAAAAGGCAAAGAGGACCAACAGGAGCCAGTGTTCCCTCTAACAGGGATTCCCAGATGTTGTCGACTACAACTCCCATAATCCCCAAGCAAAGGCTATTACAGCTGGGGATGCCAGAGCATCTGGGAATCCCTGTTAGAGGGAACACTGGCGGGAACTGAGCAACCAACCCTTTAACTGTATGCCATACTGCACTATTTGTAGATTGGTAGAGTGGAATAGAAATGCTTGCCTTTGTTAGGATTTACAAGAATATGTAGCAACAGTTATTCCTGAATATAAAATACATATTCATAGATTTGTGGTACTATTCTTTTGAATGTGCTTTGAAAACAATGCTTGAAGTATATTAAGAAACTTAACAATACACTTTTCAAATAGTTCACAGATTAAAGAGCATCACCCTCAAATTCTGTTATTCCAAATAAACAATCTAGAATAGCAGCCTCTGGATTCATGTGCATGACCATTTTCTGACATCTGTATCAGTAGTATTAGTTCTATTAGAAATATTCAACCAAGTATTACAGTAGTTTCAACTATCTTTATGTATGTATAGCTATTCGTGACAAGCCTACAGAAACCAACAAATGTCATGGACGAGATGCCACTAAGCAGGGTCTACCCTGGTTGCATATAAAAGGGAGACCAGAAGTGTGAGCGCTGTAAGATATTCCCCTTAAGGGATGGAGCCACTCTGGGAAGAGCATCTAGGTTCTAAGTTCCTTCCCTGGCATCTCCAAGATAGGGCTGAGAAAGATTCCTGCCTGCAACCTTGGAAAAGCCACTGCCAGTCTGTGTAGACAATACTGAGCGAGATGGACCTATGGTCTGACTCAGTATATGGCAGCTTCCTATGTTATATCACAACTCTGCTACAAGTTCTTGTAAATCTACAACTAAGGTATCCAATTCTGACTTATGTATACCACTGAGGTCGTCCTACAACTGTGTGCAGGATGAAGACAGGGCTTAACAAATCCCAGGCGACAGGGAGCCATGGCACCGAGACTAGAATATTCAGAGGCAGAGTTATTTAACAAACTCTTTATTTGTCCCAGGTATCCTTGTTTCTGTTCTAAGCATGTTACTTTTAAAGAGTTTGAAGCCCATTTGTCCGTCTCCTAAATTTTTTGGCTTACTCCTAAATCCAAAGAAAATCTAACAAGGCTTAGACCTAGAGTAAGAGCTCCTCTTCTACAAGCATGTGTGACCAATAAAGGAAGAAATATTAGTGATATTTTCTTAGCAACCATAGTACCTGCTCATGCATATGGAGCCTGAAATTGAATCATCACCACCATTCCTTGTTGAAGTGAGAACGGATGCAAGTGCGACACAGGCCTTGACAAATTTTCATAGGAGTCAACAATGGATCCTTGACAAAATTTACCAGACTTAGTGGCAGACACTGTAGAGGGGGAGGTACTTTATCCCCTTTTCAAGTAACATACTTGCAACAGAAACAGAGCTGCTTAGTACAAATAAAGTTTTATTAATTAACTTTACCTCTGAATATACTAGTCTAGGCATATTCAAGCTTGGTGCATATGTCAAGCTGTGGTGTAGCACATATAGTATTTTTAAAAGGGACTCAAAAGCTTACAGTTTACAAAATAGCCTTAAGCTACAACTCACAGTAGTCTCTGCAAGTTATACTACCTGTTCATTGCATAATGAAATTGTAGTCATCACACTGTATACCATTAGCCCTTTGGGGCAGCTCGTGGCATCTCGTCCTAGTAGTTGCATAAGGTTTGAAAATAATTTCCAGTGGAAAGTTTCCAGTGCAGATTTCAACAATTCAGCTGCGCAACATTGACTAAAGTAGGCTTTTTAGTAACCACTCTCCTGGTTGTCTGAAGCAAGAGGAAAAAATAGGTGCCCAGGCAACAAAGCCTTTGTAAAGTGGAAGAGTTGGTTTGTTCTCTTCTCAAGCCATCAATACACCATAAATGTCTACTGGAATCTGAAGTACCTCATCTACTATGAGCATACGGAGCTTAAATGCTAGTAAGTCTGTGTTCCAATTACATGTGGGGATGTGCTTGTTAGTGGTTACTAACAAGCCTAGAAGAGTCCTCTGAGATCTCATTCCAAGTTACTAGTTTACTTAACAGCCACAACCAATGAGAAAAAACTTTCAGGAAAATATCTAGCCCATTGAGGCTTAAAATAGCCTCAATATCTCCTAACAGATGCAGTTTTACAAGTTACACATAGGGATGTGCACGGAACCGGCAAGGGGAGGCTCAAAGGCAGGGGTACCGTGAAGGACTGGGGAGGATGCTCTCCCCCGCCCCTGGTGCTGCAGTTTAAAAGGGTCCAGCAGGGCAGCAGCATATCTCCCTGCCGCCCTGTTGCCTCCTTGGACCAGAAGTACCCGGTGCATGTGTGCAAGCAATATGCCTGAGGTGCGCTGGGTACTTCCGGTCCGAGGTGGCAACAGGGCGGCAGAGAGGTACACTGCTGCACCACCAGACTCTTTTAAACTGCAGCTCCAGTGGAGGAAACGTGGGGGGGAGGGGGTAAGAGCACCATCCCCAGTCCTTAAAGGTATCCCCCCACCACTTTCGAACCAGTTGAACCGCCTGTTTTTCAAACCTGTACCGAGGCCCATAAAAGGGCTTCCGAACAGGTTCGTGCACATCCCTAGTTACAGTCTCTAAATATATACACCATCATATATCAAGTGGGATACAAGAGGTTTATGCTACCAGCTCAACCACCATTCTTACAATTGCTCCTGATCCATTCAGTACTCATATTATAGAGGAATATATGCAACCATTTAACCAGTGAGAAACACCACCAGATAATGAAACCCAAAAACTCTGCATCACAGATTTCATCATATACTCATGAGTTATGATACAGGTCAACTGCTTTTAAAGAAAATGAACTCTGGCTTTCGTATACTATTGCTCGGCTCCATGGCCATTGGCCTGCGGGGTCCCACAGGGTTCAGTTTTGTCCCCCATGCTGTTTAACATCTACATGAAACCGCTGGGAGAGATCATCCAGGGATTTGGACTGAGTTGTCAGCAATATGCAGATGACACTCAGCTCTATCGCTCCTTGTCACCTGATCCTAGGGAGGCAGTGGATGTCTTGAATCGAGGGCTGGAGGCCATGGTGGATTGGATGTGGGCTAATAAACCAAGACTGAACCCAGACAAGACGGAGGTAATGTTGGTCAGTAGGCAAGCCAATTGGGATTAGGAGATTTTACCAGTTCTGGATGGTGTTGCACTCCCCTTGAAGGAGCAAGTACGCAGCTTGGGGGTATTACTGGACCCGGCTCTGCTTTTGGAAGCTCAGGTGGAGACGGTGGCCAGGGGTGCCTTTGCACGACTTCAGCTAGTGCGCCAGTTGCGTCTCTTTCTCGAGAAGGCAGATCTGGCCACTGTTACCCATGCCTTTGTCACGTCACGGCTGGATTACTGTAACACACTCTACGTGGGGCTGCCATTGAAGAATATCTGGAAACTACAGCTAGTGCAAAATGTGGCAGCTAGGGTTTTATCTGGAACTGCCCGTTGGGATCACATCACACCTATTTTCAAAGAGCTGCACTGGCTACCAGTTTGCTTCTGGAATCAATTCAAGGTGCTGGTTTTGACCTTTAAAGCCCTTAACGGTTTGGGTCTGGGATACATGAGGGACCGCCTGCTCCCAAGGATTGTTGCCCACTTGATGAGGTCATCTGAGGGGGCTCTGCTCCAGGTGACGACAATGAGGGAGGCTCGGTTGTCGTGCACGTGGGACAGGGCCTTCTCTGTTGCTGCCCCCAGACTCTGGAATGCTGTCCTGGTGGCTATTTGCTCCTTGGTCTCCATCACAGTTTTTAGAAAGCGTGTTAAATCTTGGATTTTTACCCAGGCTTTTATATGATTCTTTGTATTTTGTACAGTTTTTATGTTTGTATTTTAAATCTTTTTAGTCAGATTTGTTTTATATTTTAGCTTAATATTTTAATTGTGTCATTTTGTTTTTATTTATTTTTGTGTTTAAATTGCCTTGGGCTTGTTTTAATGAAAGGCGGTATACAAATTTAACATTAAATAAATATATAATATAATCTATTACTTATCAATGAAACCCAACAGAGACTGCAGGAAGCAGAGGAGAGACAGTAAGAGCACAAAAAATGCTCTAGACCTTTGTAAATTTAAAAGCTACAAAATTTTAGCCAAAACCTTTAATAGCAATTTCTTTATCCATAGCCATTTTGAGTGTTTTTAAAAAAACATGTTTATCAGTTATAACCGACAAACAGAAGCCTTCTAAATGATATGTAAATCATTCCACATATTAATGTTAATTTCTATGCCGCTTTCTATCAATTTGTCTTGGTACTAAGTCTCCAAGAGTATATTTAGGAATTATGTTTTTGTAGTTCATTCTACTGTTTGTTTTTTAACCTTGAGTACATCTTTATATTAAGGTTAGATTTGAACTTAAAAATGAAGATGTTTTGCTACTACTTATCTTTAAATCTATTTTTATAACAAGTTGCAACACTTTTAGTGACAGCTTGCACTTCTCCCAAGTGAGAATCAAAGACTTTATTTGGTCAAATAGCATCTTAATGCCACAATACTCGAGTCATCAAAACCTGTTCAGTCATCTACATTCTTACACAATTCCCCCTATACAACTTCCTGTACTGGGTTTATTCAAACATGCATTATTCATTTCTCAGAATCAAAAATTATCAATAAAAATCCTGTTTTTTTATATAAACACCCATGTTTTTACCTTCAAAGACATACACAGCCAAGAAACAGTTAAATGTTGATAGGTAAACGAAGGGACAAAACAGCAAAAATGTCAGCTATCCTGTAGTACTCAAAATGCACATGAAAAATAAACGTTTAACACATACAACATGCAATGAGGTGGGGGTTTTTTTACATAAAGGTGGCTGAAGCAAAAACAGATGTGTTGTCCATGTAGATAGGGAGAATAGCATTTTGTAAAACATTATTCTATACATTTTAGGTTTAAATATTGCCTGCTTCTATGGCATTCAAAAGCAGAGCTAATATTTGTTTTAACAAAACATTTTAGAGCATCCATAAGATGAGAGGGAAGAAAGGCTGATGGGAGGGGGAGGGAAGGGGGGGGCCCAGAGGAAGCTGTTTTCATTCATGCAGTAGTGATGTCAGCGTCTGCAGTGGCAGCTGCCTGACCTGTAGAGGCTTCCAACCCAGAGCAGTTTTGCAGATTTCTTTTAAGAACCTCTGGTAGATCCTTTACTACCAGAAGACTTGAATCTTTGAGCAAACTCACTTAAATGTCTATGCTGTGAAAAAAAGTGGCAAGCAAATCCAATGTTGAAGGAAAGCAGTTCCTCTACATGTCAGTAAATGTCTCCAGTAAAAAGTGAATAATGCAATTCATTTGCACAGTCCAAAGCTATGCATTGCAGTATAAACACTAATGCAAACAGAAAGCAAGTTTGACTCTAAATAACACATTCTTAAATATATTTATGAATATGCCATGCCATCTGCAGCAGTTAAAACACACACAAAGTTTAATAATTATTCAAGTAATTTGTGGTTGAAGCCACATTTATTGTCTCCCAATAGTTCTCACAAAGCAACTCTGGATTATCTGCAGATACCCTAACATACAGGCTGCTGTTTCAATTTTGCTAAATAACTCAGAGAAGAGATCAAATGAGAAGAGTGGGATTGGTCATGCTCAGTGAAAACTAGTTCACAAGGCAGATATTGCAACTCTCTTTGTTCTACTTTTTTAAATTACCAGAATTAAGTGAGAATGTCAGCTTGTTATTCTTTTCCAAGCACATACAAGAATTTATCAGTAAAACCAGTTTGTGTATGGCCAGCACTTTGTTTTCATTCATTCATTCAGGATTTGCTGGAGGATGTCCACTTTTTGAAGAAGCTGGCTTGACCGGTGGGGATGGGGTGGGTGGGATGGTAGCTTCCTTCTACAGGTAACAGTTCTTGGCACACGATTCATATATATTACATACTATACTCTCGTAACTCTCCCTGCTCTCCGCTGCTCTTTATAGTCTGTATTGCTTTTATGCTTTGATTTAAATTTTTAATCAGATTTGTTTAATTTTTTTTCACTTAGTATTTTAATTGTGTCTTTTTTACTATCTTGTGTTTAAATTTTTTGCTGTAAACTGCCTTGGGACTGCTTTAATGAAAGGCGGTATATAAATTTAACAATAAACAAACAACTACACAAAACACTGGATGCTGCTACTATGGCTTAAGGCAAGTTCAAACAAGTTTAATGAAGTCATTCAGTTCTAATTCAGAAAGCTCAGTAATTGAAAGCAAGGCAAAAATTGACAGTTCATCCCTTTAAAAAGAGCTCATATTCTTTTAAGAAGTTTTGGGGGGGGAATTTATAAGCTAAAGAGGCTTTACAATCTCACCCCCTAATGACCACCCCCCACCCCCATAATCCTTTATCTGAAATACAGTCAAACACTCTCTCTCTCTCTCTCTCTCTCTCTCTCTCTCTCTCTCTCTCTATATATATATATATATATATAACAAGCATTGTTTTGGCTAGCTTGATTACAATTGCATGCAGTACTATGCTAAAAGATTTAGCTTATAGTTCTTCAAGAGTAAGAATATGGGTTACATCCCTATCTTTACACTAGACTTGATTTAGATAGCCAAGACTATTTCCATAAGAATTTCCAAGAAGTTTTCTAAATCAAGACCACAGGCCTGTTGCATAGCTTAGGATGCAGGAAGAAATTTAACACAATTTCTGCCATAAATGTTTATCATACTAGAAGCAGCATTTTGGAGGAGTATGTCATAAATAACCCTATCTACTCAACTAAATCCTTGCAATTAAGGCAAGAATGTCTCAAACTCACTGCTTTCAATACTAAATCAAGAAGGGGTATTTAATTTGCTGTTGAAATGAAACACAGACTTGGCATGATTAAAGAAGCAGAAGTGCTGAAAGATGCAGGATACCAGATAGCTATAGCAAGATAAGTAGTACATTTAGTATGATCCATTCAACTGCTGAAGTGAGGAAGAAGGGGGAGTGGACAGCTAAAACGGCCACAGCCACTCTTAAACTATTATCTTTTGTTGAATTTTTAATCGGAAGCTCACCAGAACTCAGTTTTCAACTTTTTAGGATAGATTTGTGTTTAATTTTGCTGGTCTTGTGGATTTGTTTTTAGTGCCCAATAGTATCTATTACAAAATGTAACAACACAAAACTTGCATTGTAAGTTTTCAGGACTCAATTTTTTAGGTTTAGCTCTATCAACACAGTTGCATTTAAGGAGACAGGATTTCTTTTAGGCTTTATGGAGAGACTGGAAGGGTTTTAAGAAATGGCACAAATAGATGTATTGATACTAGATTGCATAGCAGCGTTGGTACATGCTTATTTTAACTAGTTTGAATTTCCTCCTGTTATGCAGGAAAAGGGCTACAACAATACTTCTGTAAATATCAATTTTATATTTGTTATTTAAGCATGAACATCCTATGGGCTGAACATAAATTATCTCAAACTTTGGATAATTTGTTCATCCTATGGGAGAACATAAATTATCTCAAAACTTTGGTTCTCCTGAAGGCAAGCCATATCAGGATCCTCTTGAAGAGAACTAAAGTATGTGAAGGATAAATTCACTAATCTGAAACAGACAATCTGCCTTTATAGTAACTGAAATTGATCAGTTTCCATACAAGGCATGAACACAGCATGATGTGATATGGCCAGAAAACTATTCTCTATGGTTTAAGAGTTGAGACATAGTTAAAAAAAAAACCACTTAAAAAAAAACTAATATGAAGAATCCTGTTTCAGGCCACACACAAGTGAAACAAAGCTTTCAACATTCACAAGTTGCATGTTGTATTCTGGATTAATGGAAAGTAACTCCTGCTCTTAAATTCCAGACGATCACTATAGCTCCATGCTGTTAATGTACACATTCACATGGATGGCAGGGTGGGGAAATGCCCCCCATTTTTTAGCCATCTCGATTACCTGTATTATTATTACAGGATGTTCAACTAATCAACATCAGAAGGACCAGGCATTCATCGTACTTCTCAACCCAGCTGAAACGGCTCCTTGACTTGTTTTGCTCACGAGTGTGGGCTCAATCCTGTCCCTTCCTCAATCCACTTAGTTGCAATCGTGTGGACCTCTGCTTGGAAGTAAGCCCAGCGGAACCTACTTCCGAGGAAACATGCATTTAAGTAGCAGTAGTAGAAGCAGCAGCAGGATGAAGTTACACGACGGGACTTAAGCGTTATCTTTGCTGAAAAGGAGGTGCGGGGCTTGAGGGGGTGCCAGCCCCAACCACCGTGTTTTGACGCTCAACACTGACAAAGTCTGTGGCGATGTGGGGCGGGGGGGGGGGGCGAGAGGAGGGAAGGGATGGGCAGGTCAAGGAGCAGCCCTGGATGCGATTTTACCTCTATATATAGGCGAACTGGGGCTCCTTCGCTCAGGTGAGATGCTTCTCCGCCTGCCGTTGCTGCTGTCGGGCGAACGCCTCTGCCTCCCCTTCACCCTCCCCGGCTCCGCCGCGCCGCCTGCTCCTGACGCGGCTGCAGGACCGGCCGGCAAGATCAGCGGCGGGGTAGGGCTCGGCGGGGGCGGGCTGCCACCGTTGCCGCCACGAGGCCCCCCTGGGCCGGTGTTGCTCCCCACCGAGGCGGAGGCGGCCGGCGAGCGAGTCGGGCTGTGCTGGTTGCCCCTCAGGAGCTGGTAGGGGACGGTGGCGCGGATAGGTTGGAGCAGCCGGCTAGTCCCAGCGCTGCCACCGGGGGCGCCGCCGACGCCAACGCCGCTGCTTCCTCCTCCGCTTCCTATGCCGCCGCCGCCGCCTCCGGCCCCGTTACTGGCCACCGAAGCTCCGGCGCTGCCGCCGGTCGGGGACCCAGCGGCGCCGCGACGCATCCTCTGGGGGGGCTGGTGGTGAGGAGGAGTCTGCGAGGAGGAGCTGGACATGGCGGCGACGGTGGGGTGGGGGAGGCGAGAGGAACGTGGGGGGGGGTGTCCCTCAGGCACTCGCACGCCCCCCCGCCCCGGAAAAGGGGGACGGGGCGGACCCGAGCGAGGCGGGAGGCTCCGGAGCGTTGCGCGCTGCCGTTATCGCCAGGCAGTGGCCATGGCTGCCCGCTTCAGCAGCTCAGCCCCTCGCGGCTCACATCCTCCAGACGCCGCCAGCCACCACTGGGGGGTGGGTCTGGGACGGGGTTGCAACGCCTGCGCTCCTGCCTGACCCCAACCTCGGGGCCGCTCCCGCACCTGCAGCAGCGATCCTAGCAGCGACCCACCAGCTCCGCCGCCCTCCCTCGGACTGGCACTTTGCAGCCTCCACCGCCCCGTCCGTGGCGGGCAAGGGGAGTCAGCCCGTGCGCCCATTGGGCACCTGGCCTCCGTTAGCACGAGTCTGATTGGTCGAAGGCCGAGATGGGACAGCCTCACAACCCAATCATTGGCCTCCACTTACCTGGAGGAGGCGAAGAGGGAGAAGGAAGGGGTGGTCGTTTAAGCTGCTTTGTACAAAGCGTGGAGGCGGGGTGGGGGGGCATGGAAGTTATCCCTTTAGGACGAATGACCCTTTGCTCAAAGAGCAAGCGAATATTTGGGGGACACATGACCTGAGGTTGCTCTGATAGCTCCTTTAATTTTGCTTTCTTCCCTTAGATTTGCATTTGCATTGTTTGGAAATTGGAAAACTGTAAGCAAATAACAGTGCCTTGGCTAGCCAATAAGGTGTTTTTGACAGGCCAAATTCCTTGACTTTAGAACGTGATGCCTGTCTGTATCTATCAAAAATAAAAGTTTTGCTCGTAACTGGAAAACTGCTGAAAATCTTAATATCAGTAACTGGTACAAAATAATATGGGAATGTATGCTTGAAGAACTCATTTAAGCAGGTATGGAAACCAGTTATAGATACAGTGGAGATAAATAGGGTTTAATATAATCCGAGTAAGATCTTGGTTGAAATGGTTAAGAAGATGATGGGTTGAATATATAAGTATGACCAATATACCAGTAGAATAAAATCTATACCAATTGTACATATTTTTTCTTCCTAGCATATTGCAATTGTTTCTTTATCTTGTTGTACCATCTTGTTGTAATGTATATTCTAATATTTAATACTATTTAATAAACTAATAAATAAGGTTTTAAAAACTGTTTTTAAAAAAGTTTTGTCACTTATACTGGCTGAACAACTAATTTTAACATATCAGTGCTTTACAGCAGTAGCTTTTATTTATATGTATATACCCCGACCCACGGGAAAATACCTGAAACGCCCATGAGTGGGAGAAACACCTGCAAATATAAAACACATATATTAGGAAGGGGACTGAGCGACAACTCTTGGATATGCTATCTACATTTCTATATGCACAAAGTTTTACCAGAGAAGCATTCAATCATATATTCTCCCTCACCCAGCGATAGAGTCCAAGTACAGTTTCACTACCACATCGGAGCCCTATTCAGATATTATGTTGTGCAAGTGTACAGAAGTCTGTACACTCATACATGTTTTTGTGTGAAGGACTGTACCTGCTTTCCTTTAAAAAATAAACCTGGATACAGGCTTCTGAAATGCATGGTACAGATAGAAAGTGTAGTGCTGTACTGATGTTCAAAATAACTGTACCTGTGTGAATAACTGTACCTATGTACAGATCTGCATCTCTGTACACTGTACACTCATACAAATTTTGAACATGACGTGTGAATAGGGCTCTGCTCTTTGTGCAAACTAGACTTCTCACTGTTGCAAATGGGGAGCTGCTGTGACTCCATCCCTTTGCTATTCCTGGGCCTTTCAGTTTGAAAAGGGTGTGGTGAAAAGAGTTTTCAGCTTTTGTCCACTCCACTGTCTAGCTGGGTGTGCTTAATGGTTTGTGATCACTCACAGAAGAGGGTGGAAATTGGATACATGAGAAATATTTATATATTTATTTATCATATTTCTATACCGCCTGATATGTACATCTCTAGGCGGTGTACAAAATTTAAAATATTCAAATACATTTTTAAAAAGAATAAAATAGATATTAAAACAAGTTTTACAATTATTAAAATTAATTCTAATTAAAAGCGTGCGCAAACAGGAGAGTCTTGAGGTTCTTCCTGAAAACAAACAGAGAAGGAGATGCTCTTATTTCAGTAGGGAGCATATTCCAAAGCCCTGCAGCAGCCACAGAGAAAGCCCGGTCCTGGGTCGCCACCAAACAATCTGGTAACATCCATAACCGGACCTCTCCAGAGTATTGTAACAGGTGGCAGAGTTTATGACAAAGGAGGTGCTCTCTTAAACAGCCGTTAAGGTCTTTATAGGTAAGAACCAGCACTTTGTATTTCACCTGGAAACATATTGGAAGCCAGTACAGTTCTTTCAAAACTGGTTATGTGGTCCCTTCGTGTTGTCTCAGAGACCAATCTGGCTGCCGCATTCTGTACCAAAGATAATTTCTGGACTACGTACAAAGGCAGCCCCATGTAGAGTGCATTACAGCAGTCACGCCTGGAGGTTACCAGCATATGTACCACTGTTTTAAGGTCATTCGCCTCTAGAAAAGGATGTAGCTGGTGTATCAGCCGAAGCTGATAAAAAGCGCTCCTGGCCACCACCTCCACCTGAGAAACCAGGGAGAGCTCTGCGTCCAGGAGCACTCCAAAGCTACATACCTGATCTTTCAGGGGGAGTGTAACCCCATCCAGAACACACAGATCTAAACCATCTCTCAAGTCCTGTCCCCCCGCAGTCAGGACCTCTGTAATTAGGATTAAACTTCAGTTTGTTATCCCTCATCTAGCCCATTACTGCCTCCAGGCAGGCATTTAGGGAAGATATGCCATTTCCTGATGAGGTCAGCATGGAGAAGTAGATCTGGGTGTCATCAGCATATTGATAACATCCAGCACCAAACCTCCTGATGATCTCTCCCAGCAATTCCATGTAGATGTTAAAGAACACGAGACAGTATGGAGCCTTGTGGAACTCCACACTTCAGTTCTCTCTCCAAGTGACACCATCTGGAATCTACCAGAGAGGTAGGAGCGGAACCACTGTAAAACAGTGCCACCCATAAGCTGGAGCTTTGCCTTCATTTATTTAAGCTATCATAAGCTAGTGCTTTGCCTTTATTTATTTATTTGATTTATATACCACCCCTTCCAAAAATGGCTCAGGGCAGTTTACATCAAACCACTCAGTTGCTGGGCTCATTTACCATTCTCCTGGATGTGTTCTGCTCCCAGCATCCAATCACATTACCTGGTAGAGGAGTTACCTCCCCCACTTTTAATACCGTAGTAGTCAATCAGCCACCTACATGGTTACTAGTGTCTTGCTCTTTACAACTGGTGCTCTAATGGCTTGGCTTGTTTGCGATGGCAATTTCTGGCTGATCTTGCATAGGTGGAAAGCCTAGAGGTGACATGAAACTCAGCTCCACAATATCCCACATGCCGGAAATAGACTCAACATGTGGCAGCCAGCCACCACAGCACAGTCAAACTGCTTCCAAACTAGAGAGAAGTTCCCCCTAGCATTCCTGAACTGGCCAGGTAAAATGTTATCTCATTTACCCGTGAAAAGGCATCCAAGGTCCATTGACCAGTGACTCTGAAGGCTGGCTGCATCTCTGGCTGGAGAGGGGCCAACATTATAACCCACATTATCCAAAGTATAGTTTCTAATATTGTAGTGATCAGACTCCCCTCCCCCTAAAGAGTTAACCAGAAGTTAACCCTGTCGTGACTGACAGGCTGATGAATTCCAGGGCTCAGCCAATCAGCATACCAGGTGGGTGGAACCTAGAGAACTGTTGCCAGGAAGAAAGGAGTTCTTTGTTAGGAAAAAGCTAGACTGGAGGTGGCCATGGAGGTTGGCTGCAGGAGAATAACTCAGCAGATCCTTGAAAGACAGGAGCATAGGAAGATTGGATTCTCAACAGGAGTTTGGTAAGTTCAAGGAAAAAGGAAGCCAAGGCTAGTGGCTTTGGAAGTTTAGGCCAGGAGAAAGTGGTTTAGTAAGAGTTTGTGTTAGAATTTCTGTTTCTTTGGTGTGTGCTTTTGCATATTCCTGATACTGTTCTATTATTGTTTACCTGTAATGTAATTAGAATAAGAAACACTAGCCCTTGTCCATCCTAACTACAAAAGATTCTATAAACATATACAATCTATGCTGCAAAAGATTCTATAAACATTTAAGCATGCATAAAGACAACCTATTTTTGTAACTTACTAAGTATTTTTAACTGTACATAAAAGCTGAGAAAGCCAAAAACGGAAGCAGTCTGTAGTCATTGAATAAAACTGGGTTTTTTTTTAGTTCTTTTCTTTTTACGAGCCTCTCCGAGTTGGGTTTTAACTCAGGAAAAGGCGGGGGGAGGATTATCTGGTGCAAACACATCTTCAAACGTTCAGCAGCTATCACTTTTTTCACCACGTGTAGGCTTGCATGTGGAAGATTCTTGTATTTGTCCTAGAGCCAAATTAAGAGAGTATTTTTCTGGATTATCCCACTCCAAGCCCAGAGAGTTTCTGTAGACAGACGGGGTGGTGGTGGCAGCATTTTGAATCGAGCGATAATACAGAAGAGTTTTAGGAGAAGCCTACCCAGGCAGCTCAGCAGTGATGAAGCAGCATTTCTTTCCCTTGCTCTGAGACAAAGGCTTTAATCTGCTACAAACATTAAAGTGGGACAGATTCCAGAAGGTTAGCCACAGACACCACCCCTTTAAAAACAAAAACAAAAAAAACACCTTGACAAAAACAGTGCTGTGACACTGTACGGACAAGCTGATTTATGTTGGCATAAGCTTTTATAGGCATAGACCTACTTTATCTGATGTCAGGGTGCCATGGCATTCTTTGTCCATAGGGTTGCTCATTGTCCAGAACATCAGAAATCTCATGAAACATAATGGATGTCCCCTTATCTCAACAATTCACACTTCCATACAACATAATGTTTGTACCTTAGTTCAACCACAAATTGTTTGTGGGAGGAGCAGAAGGTTTCAAGTTCCCTCCCTGACTTCTCCAAGATAGGGCTGAGAGAGATTCCTGCCTGCAACCTTGGAGAAGCTGCTGCCAGTCTGTGAAGACAATACTGAGCTAGATAGACCAATGGTCTGACTCCGTATATGGCAGCTTCCTATGTTTCTATCTAGGCTTAGCTGGTATGGAGTCTCTGAGGTTGTGCAAAAGAAACAGGTAGGTTTTGAGGATTTCTCTGTCTAATAACAAAGAGAGAAAATAAAAAGTAATAATCCTGTAAAAATAGAAATATGGGGAAAGTTATAAAACAAGGAAAACATGCTAAGATGTAGAATTTGCAGCAGAAGTGGAGCTAACTCCACTTAAGTCTGCTTAAAACTTTAGGCTTCAGTGTGCCTAAAGTTAGGCTTCAGCACAGGAGTGCAGCTTCAGTGGTATAACAGTATGATAGCATACAGTCCAACCTGAAAATTAACATAATTGAGATCCTTTGCAGAAAAAACTCCCATTGATCTCAGAGGCTGTTAAATATACTGTAGGCAGGAAGTTTTCTTTGTTGGTAGTTGTGCACAACTGTGAGGAAGACAAAAGAAGTAAGTTCATTTTAATTGAATATAATTAGTATTTTTAATTCCAGGGGTTTTAGCTAAGAAAATCCCTGATCATCCCTATTTCTGATCATCCTACCTTTTGATGCAGGCAGGAATCCAAGTGTTCCATTGCATAGTTTGCAAAACACTTAAGGAATATACAAAATTGCCAAATATTGAAAATAACAGTTGGTATACGAGCGGAAATTGTGACTGTTGACTCCGTATTTCATACATTCCTCTTTACAGATGTAGTATAATCACTAATTAACTATAATGGTTCATATCTGCATAAACAGAACACAATAGATCTCTTATGTAATTAATCCTGCCGAAAGGAAAATTGCTTATAAGGTCTGTTATGTACTGCTCTTCCCAATCGTTTCTCTCTCAGTGACTTGTGTTTTTTAAATACTTGCCCACAGTGTAGTAAGCAGTGGTCTCTCTAATTTTTTTCATCTCTGTGTGGAATGAGTTTTGTTCTGGGCAGCAGTATCAAGGTAGTGTGTGTGTGCACATTCATTCAGAGTGAGGCCTTCCTGATTCAGCCTGAGTGGGATCTAAAATTAACTGAGCAGACATTAAAAAAACCTTGTGAGTGGGTGCATGTGCGCACACCTTAGAGGGAACACTGGCAGTGGGCCAAAGGATCTAAAGCAAGTGGGTACACATCTGATCCATTGTTCCATAACAAGGGTTGAGTTTGCAAAGACTGTGGCCTCTAGGGCAGGGATCCTCAACACTGGGCCCTCAGATGTTATTGGACTTCAACTCCCATAATCCCCAACCAAAGGCCACTGGGGCTTGGGATTATGGGAGTTGAAGTCCACCCTGGGGGATAAAAAGTTTTGGATATTAGTCGGCTCCAATGATAAGCCCAACACAAAATATGAGAATGACTATTGCTTCATAGCTAAAGTACAGAGATAAGATCTGGGAGGCTAATATCCATATGTCTGCTAATCCATGGTGTATCCAGTGGCTTTGCCTGCATAACTGGCTCTCAGGCATGGTTCCTTATCTGTAACATAGGAACAATCATTACTTATTTGGCAATTACTTATTTTCCATGTCGTTGCAAGGCTGATGATTCCAAAGAACTTTGCAAATTGCACAAATGGTTTAGAGAAAACTCATGAGGTGCTACAGATGGGAAGCAACAGAACACAGAGAAAGCATTACAGGCCTGTAGCCAGCATAAAAGTTTGGAGGGGCATGGGTGGTGGGGAGAGTAGGGGGTAGTTTAGCTAGTCTTTTTAAGACAGCTTGCAGCTTGAGGCACTTATACAGTTGGAGCACTGATGTGCTGAGCAAAAGCAAAAACAAAACAAAAACCACAAAGATTTCATCTTAGTAATCTGCAAAGTATTTCATTTTCACCATGCTGTGGTTCAGTGAGGAAAAAATGTACGCTACATCAGATGTGCATTCATCAAAGTAGTGCAAAAGTCTACAAAAGTTGCAATTCTCCAACAATATATTTCATGAATTCAATTAAAATTCACATTAAAATTGTAAACTGGCTTTATTTAAAAATAAGACACAGTTTTATATGTACAAAACACAGACCCAGTTTATATGTACAACATTAAACAATGTATGTGATTTAAAATTTTTCACTAAGCAGCTTCAGCAACTGTAACTTTTCTTGCCACCAATTAACAAAAATATTTCCAAGGCCTTTCCCACAGCAAGTCTTGCAAATTTCCCTAAAATGTCTATAATACATTTAATTATTTGTAAAAAACTAAAACAAAAAACGCCCAACCAAACCCCCCCCCCACAAACAAATAGGAAGGAACAGATAGAAATTTAAGGGGGACAAGTCTACCCTAGTCCCCTCCCCCCACCCCAGACTACAGACCTGGAAAGCAAGTTAAAACATTAGAAAACCTCTAATAGACTAGACCATAGGCCAGTCTATAGTAGCTTCCTGTTTTGCCAGAGTGACCAACCAGAATGGAACAACCCTCCATGCTGTTACCTCCCTACAACTGATATGGGTGGTATGTTGTGTCTGAACCTGGAGATTCATTTAGCAATAATAAAATAACCTTTCCTCTCTTTGTCCTCCTTCCATCCCTTCTCACCTGGCAGGTCTATGTGCCAAAGGCCTCCACAGAGTTGGCAATCAGATAGACCCAGCAGTTGCTGCTATAGCTCCAGTATCCCCCAGGATCTCTCACGGTACAATGGCATCACAGCAGTAGCTGATCTTTCCATATGCTAGCTCCATGGAACAGGTGAGCAGAAGGACTCAGTAGGCACTGGTGTGATCCATTGACTCGGAGCAAAGGACTTGCATAACAGCAAACAAAAGCACAGTGCCAGAAACCTGAGAAACAGCCAGTTGAGCAACTACTCTGTTGTCCTAACAAAATGCTGCTGTATGGATATTGATATGCAGTAGTAGACAGTAGTTCTTTATTTCAGTCAATGACCAGCATTCCATTTAAATGTTAAATTGATACACAATAAAACAACCTTATGTACCAATAACCCAATGTCACCCAGTCTAAAACTAATAACCTAATACAGAGGTATTGATATGTTTGAAGGTATGTCTGGCCAATCAAGATGCAACTTGATTGCATCCTGCTAACTTGGCAAAGAGGCATCTTTTAACATGGTGATTCTCTTTATTTATCAGGGGGAAAGTAACTGGCCCTATCCACGCCAGCACAGTTCCTCCAGTGACACTGTTGCTGGTGTCTATCATGTTTCTTTTTAGATTGTGAGCCCTTTGGGGACAGGGACCCATCTTATTTATTTATTATTTCTCTGTGTAAACTGCCCTCAGCCATTTTTGGAAGGGCAGTATAGAAATCAAATGAACGAATGAATAAGCTTACTGAGGATCTATAAGATTCAACCATGTTGCAGCTCCCCCTTCTATTAGAAAGCTGAAGAGGTTGTCAAAGAGGACGTGGATCACTGAGAGAAAATCTAGGTTCTAGTATAAGATCCATCTCCATTAATGCTAGGTCCCCATCTTCCCCACAAAAACCTCTACATAGGCTTTATGTTTGTCTATAAAGTTTAAATATTGGGAATGTACAATATTAAAAATGGAATATAAACATTCTACCTGGCTTTAGATATTCAGTTGGTATTATTTACTGTTGTACTGTTGGCAACGGTAAATGATATCTGACAAAGCTATAAATCAACCTGTGGGAGGGTCTGCAGTCCACAGATATAGCACATGCTTTGTGTACAGAACATCCATGGCTACGGATGTGCACAGAACTGGGTGGGGGTGGCTCGAGGGGGTGGGACGTGTAACTTTAAAGGCAGGGGAGGGTGCACTTACCTCTCCCCCTGCTTTCCCCCCTACTGGCGCTCAGTTTCAATAAAAGCCTTCGGGGCAGCACTGTACCTCCCTGCCGCCCCTTCCCCCTCTTCAGCTGGAAGTGGCCGGAAGTACCGGGTGCGCGCATGCACATCAGACGGGCACACGCATGCGACATGCACACCCAGTACTTCTGGCCACTTCCAGCCGAAGGGGGGAAGGGGCTGCAGGGAGGTACACTGCCACCCCAAAGGCTTTTATGGAAACCGAGTGCCGGTGGGGGGAGGGGTAAGTGTACCCTCCCCTGTCCTTAAAGTGACTTGCATCATCCACAATTTACAAAACCTTTTAAAAAATAATTTAGGATGATGCGTTTTGTTACTACTGTTCAGCCTCATTTAAGATTTACTTCATGAGCTGAGCTTTGGGGTGGAGGGGCATTTTAAAATCTTGTCTCTGGGCCCACTCCAACCTTGCTACACCCCTGCCGAGTGGTGTTGGCAATACTGGAATAAATGAACCAATAGTCTGATTCAATATAAAGCCGCTTCATATTTCATATGGCAAGGTCTTTGAAAATGAAAACACTGGAGAGAGAGACTATCATCTCCGTATATGCAGAACAGGGAGGAGAGATAGATGTGCAAAATGACTCTTATGCATGTTAATAATGGTGAGATTTTCTGCTTGCAAGAATAGTTGGATGTCAGAAGTACAGATTAATTACTCGGTTCTCATTGTGAATATGACTTCTTCTGCAAATAAATATCTTTTCAACCTGTCTCAGGTTTTAAGATTAAAGTAGGGTGATTAGTTATTAGGAAATCTTCTGAGCTGTTATGAGCACTAGTATGATGTTTCCTTACGTGTTCCCCAGAAATTGTGTGAAAGCTGATTACCATGGAAGTAGCTCTCAAAAGATTGTGGGTGGGATTGGTTGGGTTGGTTTTATGTTTTGCTTTACATATGGAGACAAAGGCATGTTTAGCTTTCTCCTGGTAGAGCCTCAGGGACTTCATTCAGTCAGTCATGAACTAGATGTGAATCGCTCAAACTGATTTCTGGCCCCACCCAGTCTACCACATTCTGCTGTATCTTTCCCAGAAGCTCTAGAGAGACTGAGGTCATTCACACATTAAAAACTTGTGTTCTACCCAGGTTTGGGAGCTGTGTGTGCTCCCAGTTTTTGGTTGTGTGGAAGCAGGGTAGGAGGAAAACCTGCATAGCATTTCCTCCTACTTTTTCCCCACATGACTGCTTCTACCCAGGTTTTCCTCCTACCTTGCTTCCACACAATCACTTCTACTGACGTTTTCCTCTTACCTTGCTTCTGCACAACCAAAAACAGGGAGCACACACAGCTCCCCAAACTGGGTAGAACACAGTTTTTGATTGTGTGAATGTCCTCACTGGCTGACATTTTGATTAAATTTACTAGAGGAAGTCCTATTGAAATTCAGTAGTTCGGTAACTCTTGAGTAATACTATTGAGTAATTTAGTCAGGATGTCAGCCACTACCACCGCCTCATTTGGGACCAGGCTCCTTTTTTCTTTAAATCTTTCCTTTAAATTGATTTTATGTTTACAATGTAGAGAGCCAGCATGGTATAGTAGTTAGAGTGCTGGACTAGGACCGGGGAGACCCGAGTTCAAATCCCCATTCAGCCATGAAACTAGCTGGGTGACTCTGGGCCAGTCACTTCTCTCTCAGCCTAACCTACTTCACAGGGTTGTTGTGAGAAGAAACTCAAGTATGTAGTACACCGCTCTGGGCTCCTTGGAGGAAGAGTGGGATATAAATGTAATAAACCCCTGCTAACTGGGCAAAGAGGCACCTTTTACCGTGGTGATTCTTTTTATTTAGCAGGGGGAGAGTAATTGGCCCTATCCACCCCCAGCACAGTACTTCCAGTGACTGTTGCTGGTGTCTATCTTACGTTTCGTTTTAGAATGTGAGCCCTTTGGGGACAAGGAGCCATCTCATTTATTTATTATTTCTCTTTGTAAACCGCCCTGAGCTATTTTTGGAAGGGCGGTATAGAAATCGAAATAAGTAAATAAATAAATAAATAAATTTATAAATTTTTGTGTCAATTGGCCTCATTTATTTCCTGAGCCAGTGGCGCAGCAGGGAAGTAACTTGCCTAGGGAGCAAGAGGTTGCCGGGTCCAATCCCCACTGGTATGTTTGCCACACTATGGGAAACACCTATTTTGGGCAGCACCAATATAGGAAGATGCTGAAAGGCATCATCTCATATTTTGTGGGAGATGGTAATGGTAAACCTCTCCTGTATTCTACCAAAGAAAACCACATGGCTCTGTGGTTATCAGGAGTTGATTCCAACTCGGTGGCACAATTTTACCAGTTATTTCCCATCCATTCTTTAGATCAGGGGTTCCAAACCTGTGGTCCTCTAGATGTTGCTGACTACCCAACACATTTTGTTGTGGCTGGGGATGTTAAATAACATCTGGAGGACCACAGGTTGGGAACCTCTGCTTTAGAATGCCAGCTATTAGAGGACAATGAGTATTAACATTTTAGGAAAAAATGCTGCCAGTTGCTCTGAACCCACAGGACAGAACAGGATGTAAATCAGATAAATAAATCCAGTCATATAAAAAGTGTTTCAATGAAGGCAAGAGGACTGTTTCAAGTGTTGTAAATAAACATGAAAAATAGCAAGAGTTACCCCAGAGATCAAAGTTTCTTGTGATCATGCAGTTGCATTCTGAGCAGCTGATCAAGACCAAGGTCTTTGCTATATGTTGCTCACAATTGTTGCATCAGCTGAGCTCTCTGCTATTTTTTCACTACTTCCTTTACACTGTAATAGATCAGATGTCACTATGACAAATATGTACCACTAGAAGATCAACAGGCCACTCTAGTGGCAAGTCACTAAGATAACTATCCATTTGATTGGTTGTTCTCCCGCCGCCAGTTACTTTTCACAATGACTGCATTTTAATTCCTCTAATTTGCTCCGTTATTGTAGAACAGTCGGGTTCCTCTAGCCTTTTGACTGTTCTACAGCTGGAAATTTGCACTTTAATATACTATTATTTATTTATGTATTTATCATTCCAGTTCTATACTGCTTTTCATTAAATAATCCCAAAGCGGTTCACAATATAATTAAAACAATGCACAATTAAAATATTAATTAAAAGTACAAATATTAAATATAAAAATATCTCTCTATTTAAAAGTTTAAAAACCTACATAAAAGAGTAACACACAAGGAAGCAGCAATACCCACCCCCCACCCCATATATAATGCCTTAGCACTTTGGTGTCAATGAGGGTGGTTTTCACACTGGAAACCATGCTCCCCTGGCCACAGCCCTGATCTAGATCAGTCCACTATGGCTTTCAGGGAAATTTAAGTCCATCAACACTAACAGACTTTTTGCCTCCTTTTTGCAGTTTGCCTGGCTTTTTGCAGTTTGCCTCCTTATGTGCATGTGAAACTCAGACTCCACAATTATTGCAGAGTCTAATGCAGAGGTATCCAGCAACTCCTCTTATGTGTTAGGCTGGATCAGTTCCAGTTTGTGACTCTTGATGATGTAGACAAGCTGCTTGGAATGATGAGGCCTACCACCTGTTCTACAACATTGCTTATACTATCTGGCAGGGGGTTGTTGTAGGAGGCCTGAAAGAGATTATCAATGCTTCTCTGAGGGAGGGCAGGATGCCTTCCTATCTTAAGGAGGCAATTATTAGACTGCTTCTGAAGAAACCCATGTTGGATCTCTCAAAGTTTAGCAACTATAGGCCTGTCTCCAACCTTCCATGGTTGGGCAAGGTAATTAATTGAGAGGGTGGTGTCCTCTCAGCTCGACAGTCTTAGAAGAAACTAATAATCTAGCCCCATTTCAAACTGGTTTTTGGGTGCAATATGGGGTGGAGACTGCTTGGTGGGCCTGATGGATGATCTCCAATTTGGGATCTCTCAGCGACTTTTGATACTACTGACTGCCATATCCTTCTGGAGCGTCTGAGGGGGTTGGGGTTGGGAGGCACTGCTTTGCAGTGGTTCCGCTCCTACCTCTCAGACAGATTCCACTTGGAGTCTGTTCTTCAAAATGTGAACTTTTATATGGCGTGCCCCAGGACGCCATGCATGAAACTGCTGGGAGAAATAACCAGATTCGGTGCAGGGTATTATCAGTAAATATATATATGCTGATGACACCCACATCTTTCTTCATGTCAACATCATCTCAGGAGAAGGCATAGCCTCCCTAAATGCCTGCCTGGAGGCAGTGATGGGATGGATGAAAGATAACAAACTGGAATGTCGCTGGAAGCCACAGGCAGGAGTTGAGGGCATGCCCTCTCTTCTGCTGTTACTCCCCTGCAACTGGTACTCAGAGACATCCTGCCTTTGAGGCTGGAGGTGGCCTATAGCCCTCATACTAGTAGCCGTTGATAGACCTCTCCTCCATTAAGTTATCCAAACCCTTCTTAAACTCATCTAGGTTGTTGGTTGTTACCACATCTTGTAGCAAAGAATTCCACAAGTGGATTATGCATTATGTGAAAAAGTACTTCTGTTTGTCCTAGATTTCCCGGCAATCAATTTCATGGGATGACCCCTGGTTCTAGTGTTATGTGAGAAGGAGAAGAATTTTCCCCTATCCACTTTCTCTATACCATGCATGATTTTATAGACCTCTATCATGTCTCCCCGCAGTTGTCTCTTTTCTAAACTAAAAAGCCCCGGGTGCTGTAGCCTTCCTTCATAAGAAAGGTGCTCTAGGCCTCTGATCATCTTGGTTGCCCTTTTCTGTACCTTTTCCAGTTCTACAATGTCCTTTTAAAAATGTGGTGATGAGAATTGTACGCAGTACTCCAAATGTGGTCGCACCATAGTTTTGTATAAGGGCATGATAATATTAGCCATTTTATTTTCAATCCCCTTCCTAATAATCGCTAGCATGGAATTGGCCTTTTTCACAGCTGCCACACATTGAGTCGACACTTTCAATGAGCTGTCCACCACCACCCCAAGATCACTCTCCTGGTCAGTCACTGACAGGAGACTATTTTGATCTGCTGGTTCTGGATGGGGTCATAGGAACATAGGAAACTGCCATATACTGAGCCAGACCATTGGTTTATCTAGCTCAGTATTGTCTTCACAGACTGGCAGCGGCTTCTCCAAGGTTGCAGGCAGGAATTTCTCTCAGCCCTATCTTGGAGAAGCCACGGAGGGAACTTGAAACCTTCTGCTCTTCCCAAAGCAGCTCCATCCCCTAAGAGGAATATCTTACAGTGCTCACACATCAAGTCTCCCATTCATATTCAACCAGGGCAGACCCTGCTTAGCTATGGGGACAAGTCATGCTTGCTACCACAAGACCAGCTCTCCTATCCTCTCCTCTGAGGGCCGCAGTGTCTCAGAAGGAATTGGTATGCAGTCTGGGGGTGCTTCTGGATCTAAACCTCTCCCAGGTGTCGGTGGCTGAGGCGATGGCCAGAGGTGCTTTCTATCAGCTTCAACTGATATGCCAGCTGCATCCATTTCTTGAGATAATTGACCTCAGAATAGCGGTACATCTGCTGGTAACCTCCATACTTGACTACTGCAATGTGCTCTATGTTGGACTGTCTTTGTACATAGTCTGGAAACTGGGAAACCGTTGGTACAGAATGTGGCAGCCAGGTTGGTCTCCGAATCATCTCAGAGAGACCATATTACTCCTATATTAAAATAACTATATTGGCTACCAAGGTTTCTGGGCAAAATACAAAGTGCTGGTTATAACCTGTAAAGCCCTAAACAGCTTAGGCCCTGGGTATTTACGTAAGAGAATGTCTTCTTCTCTATGAGCCCCATTGCCCACTGAGATCATCTGGAGAGGTTTATCTGCAGTTGCCACTACCTTGTCTGGTGGTTACAGGGCCTTCTCTGTTGCTGCCCTGAGACTCTGGAATGCGTTCAGTGCTGTAATAAGAGCCTCCCCATCTCTGACGACTTTAAAAAAGTCTTTAAAGACACATTTTTTTTACCCAAGCATTTTAACTAGACTTGTGGTTTTAAATCATTTTAAGGTTTTCATTTCTGTTTTCATTTGTTTTAGGTTGTTGTGAACCACCTAAAGACAGCAGTTTGGGGTGGTGTACAAATATAATAATAAATAATAAATAACAAGCAGCCCAGCAGTGCCCAGGTGGAAGTCCCATTTGTGAGAACCTAGATGGGGATCTCCACATTACCTTGATTTGCACAATTATGGTGACCCCTTTTCAGGTTATCATGATAACTTAGGTTTTAGTGGATTGTCTCCATTTGGAGATGCTGATTCTCAGAAAAGGAATATGGGATTTTCCCAATGTATCTTAACACACAAAAAAGTATGCACTTGTTATTCATTTTCTTATTTTTATTTTTTTTTTTTAATTTTAAAAAAATGTATATCCCACTCTTCCTCTGAGGAGCTCAAAGCAGTGTACATGCTTATTTTTATCCTCACAAAAACCCTGCGAGGTAAGTTAGGCCGAGAGATACATGATTGGCCCAGAGTCACCCAGTGAGTTTCATGGTTGAATGGGGATTCAAACTCAGGTCTTCCCGGTCCTAGTCCAACACTCTAACCACTACGCTATGCTGGTGTATGTGTGGGATCCAGAAGTGCCACTTCAGTAGTAGACAAATCACATTTGCCCTGCAAATGTAGATATATTTTCTTGTTGGGAAAATGCAATCCTGTCCTCACTCCAAAGCCCTCTGCCTGGATAGTGCATCATTTATGATAGTAAGTACTTGTGGAAACAAGTGGATGAGCAATACGTCTGCATTCCTGCATCATTTTGTAAGTGTTAAAAAAGTGTTATGTTAGTGTTTACTCTTGAAAAGGTTTTTTACAGGCTGAGTGCTCACCTGCTGTAGCATTCAGGCATGAGATTGCGTATGTAGCTGTTTAAAAGTTTGTTTGTTTACTGAGCAGTGAACACTGGCAAAAGTACATCCATTCCCCCAGCAATGCTTTGCCATTTCATTAACTTTCTGCATCTTTCACATTGCTGTTGATGATGATGACCAAGTTGTTGTTCTTAGAACAGGAGTTCCCAACTTGTGGTTTTCCAGATGTCGTTGAACTACAACTCTCATCGTCATCAATAGAATTTATTGTGGCTGGGGATGACGGGAGTTGCAATTCAACATCTGGAGGACCACAGGTCGGGAACTCTTGGCTTAGAATATTGTGCTTGCTCTTTCTCTAGTACTGCAATGCACATTTCTCAGTGACAACTTTTACCAATCCCCCTAGCAAGGACATCTAGGATGTGGGTTTGGAATACTGTCCTGTGGAAACTAAATAAGTACTAGCAGGAGTGTCATTCTAAGAGGGAAACCCATTTTTGAAAAGTTACCTGAAACAGATATCTCCTTTCCCATTTCTCTTGATTTACCATCTTTCTCTCTCTGTTCTGGCCAAGTGCATCTGCTCTGAGCTTCCTCTTTGTTTTTTCTCAGTTCTGCCTTCACATCTTGTACCCTGCTACTACCTAGCGCCATACTCTATTTTTCAAGCTTTCTGGGTAGTTGTGAATAATTGTGAAGAACTCATATTGCTTCTCAGCCTTTATAGCTCAGGTCATAGGAACATAGGAAGCTGCCATATACTGAGTCAGACCATAGGTCCATCCAGCTCAACATTGGGTCCCCAGAAGTTGTTGGACTTCAGCTCCCATAATCTCCTGCCCCAGTGGCCTTTGGTTGGGGTTTATGGGAGTTGAAGTCCAAGAACATCAGGGGGCCCAATGTTGAGAATCCCTGGTCTACACAGACTGGCAGCGGCTTCTCCAAGGTGGCAGGCAAGAGTTTCTCTCAGCCCTTGGAGATGCCAGGAGGGAACTTGGAACCATCTTAATGTAAGCATGCAGATGCTCTTCCCAGAGCAGCTCCATCCCCTAAGGGGAATATCTTACAGTGCTCACATGTCTCCCATTCAAATGCAAACTGGGGCAGTCCCTACTTAGCAAAGGGAGCAATTAATGCTTACTACCACAAGACCAGCTCTCCTCTCAAGACCCAAGCAGGGGTGGGGCAAGCTGACTAAGGGGAGACAAGACAGAGATCTATTATGCATGGTTTGTAGAGAAGAGATAGAGAAAACATTTTCTGCATCTCTCACAAGACTAGAAGTTTCTACTGTGGGATGTAGTGATGGCCACCAGCTTGGATGGCTTTAAAAGAGGCTTAAATTCATGGAGGAATTTATCAAATAATTTATCAACTAGTCTATCAGGTCTAGTCTCTCAAGTCTATCAATGGCTACTAGTCCTGATGGCTGTAGGCCACCTCCAGTCTCAGAGGCAGGATGCCCCTGAATAGCAGACACAGGGGAGCAAAAGCAGGAGAGAGGGCATGCTTTAATCTCTTGCCTGGGGCTTCCCAGGGGCATCTGGTGAGCCACTGTGGGAGACAGGATGCTGGACTAAATAGGCCTTGGGGCTGATCCAGCAGGGCTTATGTTATGTTAAGCCCAACCTGCTCACCAGAGCAGTAACCTCTTCTTTCCCTGTCCTCCCAGCTCCTTGCCGACCTCCCCGCTGCCCTATTCCCTCACTACCATTGGTGGATATGGAGAATGTTGAATAGATCTCATCTAGAGCCTACTACAATGATGCTCCAGGCCAGAACAGCCACACAGGCCTGTGAAAAGGATAACTGGAAACTGGAGGCTCACATGACCAAAGAGCCTAGACCAAAAGAATATCTAACAGAAATACTGGACTAAGACCAACACTTTGGCTATGGGACAATGACCAGAGACTAACTGTAAACCCCAAATCAAGACTGGCACATTCCCAGCCACATCACCTTCTCAAAGGAAGAGAGGAGAGACTGCCTTGACTCTTGATCCACAGTTACTATGTGACTGAACTTTTGAACCAAACCTTACCTACTCTGGCCATGATTACATACAGAGCTCCTACCATCAATCCTCCATAATCTTAAATTAATGAAGCTTTTTCTTTGCATATAATCCCATTTAATATTCTTGTAGTTGAACTAGGTTTGCTAAACTTCCTAATATGAAACATTCTCTCAATAATCTAATCTAGGCTCACCTCAGCATGTGGCAGTCAACATGTACACCATCATATCAGTATGGGCTGACTTAAAAAAAAATTTGCTATGTGTTCAAATAATTGTGCGAATGAGGCCCAGGAGGAGACATTTGCAATCTCAGCTGAAAGATTACCTTCACTGGCATCCAGTGCTTCTGGAATTAATCTTCCTACTCCCCTTTCAGCTGCGAGTAGCTTTTTCCACGAGAAACAGACTATGGCCATCTTTCTCCACTCAAGTTAAATCACATATTTTTGTTGTTTGTTAGCCCCATGGTTGTCAAAAGATTGTCACTGTTGTGCATTTAATTACACAACAGCTTCATCTGTTGCTCGCTAACATTTTCAAATACCATAGGACAAAGTCAACTGGCATTCTACACCATTTAAACAAAAATAAAAACTACATAAGGGAATTAAAAAATACCTAACAGGCTTGTTGCAATGCACTTGTCATCAAACCACCCACTTCCTTTTCATAACCACAGTATACACCTGTGCATATAGAAATAACTGTGAGAAAGGGCATCTTTTTTTTCCCCTTCAAGCCCTTTGACACTCAACATTTTGTTTTATTTGTATAGGCTGTGCAGAGAATGTGCAAACATTAAAACAACAACATTTTTATAAGGTTGAGAGTATGAGTTGTGTAACTTTGCAATATATAAATATCCCCAAGAAGGGAAATAATTTATGATGATCATATTGCAGAACTTTCAGCGAGGGAAACAAGTACATATATTCAATGTAGTAATTAGTCAGCAACTTAGTAAAGGTGATACAATAGAAAATGTATTTTATTATATTCCCCTTTTGTCTTTTAAGAAAAGTTTAAAAAAAACAACAACACCAGCACTAGTGTGAACAGATTTCAAACCTCCTATCTTCAACCACTAGGGCAGGGGCAGGCATTCTTAGCTATCCAATACATTGTGGCTAAGGGTGATGGGAGTTGTAGTTCAACAGCTGGAGAGCGAAAGTTGCCTACCCCTGCGCTTGGGGTTGCTTCACAGATGTGACTTTTGCTTCAAAGGACTGGTTCGCACTATGACTATAATGTCAGATAAAGCAAAACCAGAGTTTTCAGTGGCACACATGCTCTCATCGAGCATGTTGTCTGAAGCACTCTGGATTTTTCTGCAGTCTCTGGTTGGCACCGCGCCAACCTGACAGTAAGCCAAGATCTGTAATCTTATATTTGAACTTGGCTTGACAATGTTGGTTTAATATCATGTTGCCGCGGCGCCAACCAGAGATTGCAGGGAAATCCTGCATTCAGACAACTCACTCTGCGGGAGTGCACATACCATCAGGATCTCGTTTTTCCTTCACCTGACATTAGTTATTGTGCAAACCAGCCCACAGATTTACTGCACGGATTCCTCACAATCAGGCCTGCTCAACTTAGGCCCCCCCCTCAGCTGTTTTTGGACTACAACTCCCATAATCCCCAGCCACAGTGCCCAATAGCCAGAGATTATAGGAGTTGTAGGCCAACATCTGCAGAAGGGCTGAAGGTGAGCTTTAAATACAGACATCTTCAGGCTCATTCTTGTCTGCAGTCATGTAGAGGATGCAGTGTGTGACATGGCGGTAGATTCATACATATTGACAAATCACAGACACAATAATCATGACTCTGATGACGTATTAGCATATTTCCAACATATATGCTACTTACAAGTCAATGCAATGTGTGAACTTGAGAACACCTCCCCAAGGGCAGATTCAGACCAAGCATTTGAGTTATTCTCACATTTAAAAGCTTCAGTAAGATTAAACAAACACATTTGTTTGTATTTGCTTACACTGTATGTGGCACAGATAATACAGATTTACCTATCCATACAAGCAAATGTATCATCGCATAAGATGGAGACAAATTATACATGCACATTGTATTTCCATCAACATCATACAAGAGGCTGCAAATGCAATTAAAAAGGTATTCAAAAGAATACCTTTTTTCTCCATGAGAAAATGGAGAGGGAAGCAAAGGTACTCATCTCCAAGGGGTGGTCTCTAGGGCAAACTCTGCATCTGTTGAAGTGGCTTCAGCTTTTGGGGTACCCTTGAGAACAGGACCCAAGAAAGCCCCATAACTGTCCAAAGGGGCAAAAGCACAAATGGCAGGGATGAGAAAAACGATGTTATGGATGTGGTATAAAATGTGTTCCCCATTTTTTCCTAAAGACCCTACAGATTTCGCACAATTCCTATAAGAAAAGCCCTGCTGGATCAGGCCCAAGGCCCATCCAGTCCAGCATTCTGTTTCACACAGTGGCCCATCAGATGCCTCTGGGGAGCCCACGGGCAAGAGGTATGTGCATGTCCTCTCTCCTGCTGTTGCTCCCCTGCAACTGGTATTTAGAGGCATCTTGCCTCGGAGGCTGGAAGTGGCCACCAGACTAGTAGCCATTGATAAACCTGCCATCCATGAATTTATCTAAGCCCTTCTTAAAGCCATCCAGACTGGTGACGGTCATCACAGCTTGTGGCAGAGAATTCCATAGATTAATTATGTACGGTATGAAAAAGTACTTCCTCTTGTCAATCCTAAATTCCTGACCTTCGGTTTCATGGGATGATCCCTGGCTCTAACGTTGTGAGAAAAAAATATCTCTGTCCACCCTCTCCACTCCATGCATAATTTTATAAACCTCCATCATGTCTCCCCTTAGTTGCCCCCTTTCCAAAGTAAAGAGCCCCATAAGGACGGTGCTCCAGGCCCCTGATAATTTTGGCTGCCCTCGTCTGCATCTTTTCCAGTTCTACAATATCCTTCTTAAGATATGGTGACCAAAACTGTATGCAGTACTCCAGATGTATAGATTTGTATAAGGGCATTATAATATTAGCAGTTTTATTTTCAACCCCCTACCCAATGATCCCAAGCATGGAATTGGCCTTTTTCACATTTGCTGCTGACTCAGTCAAAACTTTCAATGAGCTGTCCACCACGGCCCCAAGATCTCTCTCCTGGTCAGTCACCAACAGCTCAGATACCATCAATGCATATGTGAAGTTGGGGACTTGGGTTTTTTTTTGCCCCAATATGCATAACTGGCAATGCACACCCGGGGCTTGCAATCTGCATCCCTATTAAGTTCCCTATGTACCTTTCTGTTTGTGCGTCTGAGAAGATGGAGGAGTGTCTTTCCACCAACCTTCAGTGGTGTAGAAGGTCCCAAGTGGCAGAAGCAAATACAATCCCAAAGCCTGGCCCAACTGAGGAACTGTCCAGCAAAGTTGGGTCTGCCAAGCTGGTTGAAGAGTTTTACCCCCCACAGCCATTGCACTAGCACTGAGCAGAAACAGATTGATGATTTTATAGTTATTCTGGTGGCTCTGCTTCTCCCTGGATCTTTTCAGATCCCTCATCTGTAACATATGTGGGGCTGGCCTCACCTCTTCCTGAGTAGGCCATAGCTGAGCTGAACTCTGGCACAGGTCTTTCGTTCTTGCTGCTCCTGTGTCCTGGGGGTGATGAAGAAAGGTTTGGAGCTTGGGTGGAGGACCCAAAAGGAGGCATTGGATCCCCCACTGTTGGAGCCCCTTTGGGCAGTGTGTCATCTGGGGGCGTGGCCTCTGGCTGTCAATCGGGGAAGTCTGAGCCTTCAGTTGTGCTGCAGCCTCCACTAGGGATGTGCACGGAACTGGTTCGAACGGCGAACTGGTTCGGAGGCAAACGTTTGATCGGCAAACTGGTTCAGAGGCTCCTTTATGGGCCTCCAAATCAATTCGAACGACGGGCAGTTCTGCCGGTTCGATGGCAGGTGTGTGTGTGTGTGTGTGTGTGTGTGTGTGTGTGTGTGTGTGTGCCGCTTTAAGGCTGGGAGAAGATGCACTTACCCCCCACCCCACCGTTTCCCCCACCAGCGCTTGGTTCCTTAAACATCCCCCAGGGCTTCAGTGTACCTCCTTGCTGCCCCCTTTGCTTCGTTTACCGGAAGTAGTGGATATGCCTGCCTGTGTGTGCATGGCTGCACTTGCGCATGTCACAGACAGGTGCATCCACTACTTCCAATAAATGTAGCGAAGGGGGCGGCAGGGAGGTACGCTGCCACTCCGGGGGATGTTTAAGGAACCAAGCGCTGGTGGGGGAAATGGTGGGGGGGTATGTAAGTGCATCCTCCCCCACCCTTAAAGCTGCACCTCCCTCCATCAAACTGGCCCCCGCTGGTTCCGTACACATCCTCCACAGGAGCCGGTTCTTTGGAGAAGGTCTTATCAGATCCAAGGTCTGACAAGGAAATGTGGATGTGATGCCACTATGTGCATAAAGACAAATAAACTGTCTAGAAGTTGGGCTAAGTAGCGAGGTGGCCAAATTTGCAGATACCATCAAACTCTTTTGGGTAGTGAAATCCAAAACAGATTGTGAGGAGCTCCAAAAGGATCTCTCCAAACTGGGTGAGTGGGTGACAAAATGGCAAATGCAGTTCAGTGTTGCCAAGTGTAAAGTGATGTACATTGGGATGAAAAACCCCATCTTAAAATATACACTGATGGGATCTGACTTGTAGGTGACTGATCAGGAGAGGGATCTTGGGGTTGTGGTGGACAGCTCGTTGAAAGTGTCATCTCAATGTGTAGCAGCTGTGAAAAAGGCCAATACCATGCTAGCAATCATTGGAGGGGGGACTGAAAATAAAACTGCTAATATTATAATGCCCTTATACAAAACTATGGTGCAGCCAAACTTGGAGTATTGTGAACAATTCTGGTCACCACATCTTTAAAAAGGACATTGTACAACTGGGAAAGGTGCAGAAGAGGGCAACGAAGATGATCAGGGGCCTAGAGCACCTTCCTTATGAGGCAAGACAAAAACACCTGGGGCTTTTTAATTTAGAAAAAAGACGACTGCAGGGAGGCATGGTAGAGGTCTATAAAATCATGCATGGTATGGAGAAAGTGGATAGAGATAAATTCTTCTCCCTCTCACATAACACTAGAACCAGGGGTCACCCCATGAAATTGATTGCCAAGCAATTTAGGACCAACAAACGGAAGTACTTTTTCACACAACACATAAATCAACTTGTGGAATTCTCTGCCACAAGATATGGTGACCGCCAATGACCTGGATGGCTTTAAGAGGGGTTTGGATAACCATGGAGAAGAGGTTTATCAAAGGCTACTAGTATGAGGGCTATAGGCCACCTCCAACCTCAAAGGCAGGATGCCTCTGAATACCAGCTGCAGGGGAGTAACAGCAAGAGAGAGGGCATGCCCTCAACTGCTGCCTGTAGGCTCCCAATGGCATCTGGTAGGCCACTGTGTGAAACAGGATGCTGGACTAGATGGGCTTTGGGCCTGATCCAGCAGGGCTGTTCTTACGTCCTGCTCACAAGAGTCCCAAAGAGTATTAATTTTAATTATGAGCCTGTTTTCATAGAATTGGCAAAATATGCCAAGAGTACAAGCACAACCACTGTGGGAATAGGCGAACTGTTTCAGGATCCCTTTTTGGAATACTTCAGTTGCTCTAATCAAATGGTATTCTATAAGGAGCCTAATAGATTATCAAGCACCCAGGATATATCAGAACACCTCCTAAAATAGAACAGTACTAACAAGATTAGATTGCCACCTCCCAGTTGTTTGCTTTTCTGTTTCTAGAAAGAAAGAGTTAACGGGTGATAACAAGTACATTTGTCTGTCTCTCTGTGAAATTAATGAGTGTCATCCCCTTAGAGTTTGGTCTAATCTTTCAAGAGGCCTCAGGGTGAAGTTATTAAATCTAATATGGCAATCGGTACACTGAGGAGACTTGTTCTGAAGTAGTGAATCTGGTTAAGGAATCTTGGCATCTCTTTCAACTGCATCTTTCATATGAAAAGTCTTTCAACTGCATCTTTCATATGAAAAGAATGGATGTTGCATGAATATTTCCTTCGTCATAATAACATTTCCCATATGACCTCAGTTAGCTCAGCATCAGTATATCTGTATAGCTTCTTTAGTCTGGCAAAAAACAAACCACCATTTGTCATCCATTCAATCATACAAACAATTTTGGTTAGGCCTTAGTGGATTTGGGATCAGAATGTAGCAAATTTGATTCAGCTTAGTTTAGTTTTAGTTTAGTTTAGAAGGCCCGTACCCTTCTTATAGGATGTTGGAAGTTGTGCAATCTAAATTCATCAGGGCAGTTCTTACAGCCCCCAGATGTTATTCTAACACGGCTCTGAGACTCGAATTGGGGATTCAGAGAATTGAAGCCAGGGCATGGATCTTAATCTTAATTTATTGGCTTAAGATCAATTTCCCCCCTCAAGGCTGGATCTCTCTGTAGAATAAGCAATGCAATAGAACATGGTGCACATTTTCAACATCCCCTAGACCACAAGGACAAAGTCTGTCACTCCTTGGGACCTTCAAAAATCTCCCAGAAAGCACTGCAGATACATTGTGGCTGATAGATTTCAGTCATCTTGGATGCAAGCTGTCCAGAATAAAATTTCAGCCCTAGGCCTCTCTCAAGATTACCTTTCCCTCTTAGGTTATGACCAGGCTGTACAGGTGTTGAAACAAAGAATTCTGGACATAGAATATCAGAATGACCTTAGTCTTATTTCTGACTATATCAGGAGGAGACTTGATTTTCCTTTTGGAGGTTCGTCTTCTTATTTACAAACCTTAATCTACCCCTGCCATCAAAGGGCTTTTTTCAGGGCGAGACACGATGTACTGCCCTCTGCAGTGCTTTCTGGGAGATTTTTGAAGGTCCCAAGGAGTGACAGACTTTGTCCTTGTGGTCTAGGGGATGTTGAAAATGTACACCATGTTCTGTTGCATTGCTTATTCTACAGGGACATACGACAGACTTTATTAACTCCAATTGTATTAGCTTTACCTGGTCGTTCAGAAGAATTTTATGTTGCTTTTTTGCTTGCAGATACAATTTCTTCCATTATGTATAAGGTGGCTAAGTTCTGCTCTATTGCTAATAGGACTCGACAGCAACTAACTTCCTGTCCTGTCTTCTAGATTCTTGGCTTGGTTAGGATGTTGGATAGCAGCTATCTTTATATGCAAATGGGATTTGCTCTCCTTCTGATTGTTATTACTGTTATTTTATGTATTCTTTTTATTCGTACTCTTCTGTACAGTTTTAAATTGTATTGCTGATCTTTGATCGTTCATAGTAATAAACTAAACTAAACTAAATTCAGCAACATCATTCAGGACATGGATCAATAAATGCTTCCATTTAAAAAAAAATTATTATTATTATTTCTTGTTTACACAGTCAGACAGGTGCTATTGACTGGTTTGTTTAATCCAGACATTGAGTCCTTCCCAATGACCTGGGATGGCTGAATTTTATCATCAATACTGTTGGTTATTATAGATATCGTCGCAAAATATAGGCTGTTCCCAGTAAAGTTGCTTTTTGTAATTGGCTGATGGTGATTTTTGTGGCCCCTATGGTGTTGAGGTGCTCTTCAAGTTGTTTTGGAATTGCACCTAGGGTGCCAATTACCTATTATTATTATTATTATTATTATTATTATTATTATTATTATTATTATTAATTTATTAATTTATTTATTTATACAGTCAGACAGGTGTTATTGACTGGTTTGTTTTATCCAGACATCGAGTCCTTCCCAAGGACCTGGGATGGCTGAATTTTATTGTCAATGTTGTTGCTATTGTTGTAGATATCGTCACAGAATATAGGCTGTTCTCAATAAAGTTGCTTTTTGTAATTGGCTGATGGTGATTTCTGTGGCCCCTATGGTGTTGAGGTGCTCTTCAAGGTCTTTTGGAACTGCACCCAGGGCGCCAATTACCACTGGGATTATTTTGGTCTTTTTCTGCCACAGCCTTGCAATTTCAATTTGTAGATCTTTGTATTTTGTGATTTTTTCTATTTCTTTTTCTTCTATTCTGCTATCCCCTGGTATTGCTATGTCGATTATTTTGACTTGTTTTTCTTTCTTCTCGACTACAGTTATATCTGGTGTATTATGTGGCAGATGTTTGTCTGTTTGTAGTCGGAAGTCCCATAATATTTTTACATCTTCATTTTCTTCAACTTTTTCAGTTTTATGGTCCCACCAATTTTTGGCTACAGGTAGCTTGTATTTTTTTGCAGATGTTCCAGTGTATCATCCCTGCTACTTTGTCATGCCTTTGTTTGTAGTCAGTCTGTGCGATCTTTTTACAACAGCTGATTAGGTGGTCCACATATTATTAACATTACAAACATGCAATTGAGCTAGTGGCTGGTAGCCATTTGAGGATTTCTGTGAATGATCTGATTCACTACATTCTTGTGTGCCCTTTGTCATAATTATTTGTTAAGGGATACAGTATGCACCACACACTATCTGGGTGAACAGATTTTATCTCTGTCCTTCTGGTACAGTATGTAGTCTGCAATGACTGAACAGGCTTCTTGAACAATACTGTAGCCAGTAATATCAGGGGCACATGACTGAGGAAAGAGCCTGCAACTGAGTTAAGAAGCAACCTTCAAGGGAAGTGGTTGCTTCTTCAGAGGCTGCAAGTGACCACTGAGATAGTGTTTGGAGAACAAGAAATTTACGGCATCCTCCTCTTCCAGCCAATTACTTCTGGTTCCCAAAGCTCAATGAGAAAGAATAGAAACCATCTGTTCTAAGGGGGAGGGGCAATAAAATACAGAGTAACACATTGCCCTGTCTTTGGAAAATGTGGCAAAAGAGTTCAGGGTAGTGGTAGGAGAACAGTAAAAGGGAACTAGCCACTACACTCCCTGATTAATATATTGCCCAAAGTGTTTGGGCAAGGGATTCCTAGGAGCAAATGAACTGCTTAAGCTTGGCTGGGATATGCCCCAAGAAGGGCTCCAACGTCAGCCCTCCAGCTGTTGTTGGACTACAACTCCCATCATTCCCAGCCACAGTGGCCAATTGTGAGGGATGGGAGTTGTAGTCCAACAGCTGGAGGGCCAATGTTGTGCAGCGCTACTCCAAAGAGAGATCACACCACAACAGAGTCCAAGTAAATCGTTGACTATTTTCTAAGATAAACAGAGCACATATCTATTATATTAATTCTCCTGGGTGTGCCTTGGAATGTGCGTCCCAGAGCCCAGCTGATTGGCTGGACGGTGGACGCGCCTGATTGGTTGAGGCGCACCCAGGAGGATTGGTTGCTGTCGTGGCGGCCCAGCTGTGGAGGCTAGAGGTGGTGGGCCCGGCCCAGCCACAGAAGCAAGGCCCAGGAGGAAGGAAAGAAAGGGGGGCAGAAGTGGCAATGGGGAGGAGAGGTGGCTGGGCCTGGAAGCAGAGAATGGGGCAGAAGGTGGCGGGGAGAGGTAACTACTGGCCCCAAAGAGCGCACAGATGCTCTGTGCGGGGTCAGCTAGTAGATCAATATTACGTCAATGCACAGATGTTAAAAATTCAAAATATGATTTAAGGACTTCTTTGTGAAGCATCTTAAAACCTTGAATAGCACTTAACAATGGTCAGATTGGCTAATTCATCTGACTATTCTGCATCTTGATCTTGGGGTTGCTGAGATACACAGTCTGTGTGATGTTTACTGCCCAATGGCCTTAGTCATGTCACTTGATTAGAAGCAGAAACTGACCCCTGCAATGAGCTTTTTGTTGGAAAAGATCCTTGGCCCCTACAAAAAAGCATCTTTCTTTATGATCTATTTTCATGAGCTCAGTGTTCTTTGCTGTAATAATGTAAAATCAATACAGCATACTTTAAAAAAAACAGAAACGCTACAGGGAATTGCAATTAAAGTAAGAAATTATTCTCAACTGGAAAGGTTAATTTAAGCTATTTAATCAAGGGCAATAGATCAAAATATGTAGAAAATCTGCTGTTCTAAGATATAAAATGCAGTCATCTGGTCTTCTGAATCCAATACACCATCTCTCAGTCTTTGGAACAACAGTGAGGATGCCTCTAAAGAACTCTGTATAGGAATAGTGCTGGGAAATGTAATATAAGCTCTTGAGATATTCTTGAAATGTCAAAAGTAAACCAATATTTGAATCTAGAAATTATAATTGCTGTATATGACAAGCTTCCTATTAAAGTATCCTGCACTTTAAGATCCTTTTATAGTAGGCCTGCTCAACTTAGCCCCCTGCCCCCCCGCCCGCCAGCTGTTTTTGTACTACAGGTACAACTTCCATAATCACCAGCCACGGTGGCCAATAGCCAGGGATTTGGGGAGTTGTAGGCCAACATCTGCAGGAAGGCCAAAGTTGAGAAGCCTTGTTTTATAGCGAGTTAAAAAACCCCACCAACCCTTCATTTTGCTTTTACTGTTTCGAATTAGGCATTAACTAGGTACAACAAAATAGATTACTTGTTGACAACCACCATGAGACCATTTATAAATTCCTTTAAATTAGATGTCAGAAAACATCTCAGAAGACCAGGGCCAAAATTATGACCCATGGCACTTGCTATCTCCTTCAGCAATTCTAACCACAGTCCTGTAAAGTGGGTCAGTATTAGACCAAACCATACAATATGTCTATCAGGTGATTGGGGCCCCTGTGCTTAATTTTCCAAATGTGAGTACAGCTGAGCTGCATGGGGCCACAATCTAGAGTAGGACTGATGTGGGGAGGTGGACTTTTAACATTTTGCCTTCAAGTTTCAATTCAGATTGCCCTTTTCCACAGCAGCTATTTGACAAGGGGGAAAAGATCTCTAATGAAAACCAAAATATTCTCCCCATATTACAGAAGGCGGGGCTGAGACACATGACTCTGGGTTCTGTCATAGTGTTCTTTTCAAAATGGATTCCAGTGGCAGCTGTGTATGGTAAGACCAGATCTTGCAAACTAATGTGGTGCAGTGGTTAGAGTGCTGGACTAGGACCGGGGAGACCTGAGTTCAAATCCCCATTCAGCCATGAAGCTAGCTGGGTGACTCTGGGCCAGTCACTTCTCTCTCAGCCTAACCTACTTCACAGGGTTGTTGTGAAAGAGAAACTCAAGTATGTAGTATACCGCTCTGGGCTCCTTGGAGGAAGAGCGGGATATAAATGTAATAATAATAATAATAATGTCTTATAAAAATAAGTTATTATTATTAATAAAAATAACATATACCACTTTCCAACAAAAAGTTCCAAAAGTGATTTACGCAGCAAACAGGCTGCAAACAAAAGCCCACTTTCTTAATTGACAGGCCTACCGTTTCAAGGAGACTTCCACATCTCTCTCTTCTCCACTTCCTTGAATAAGTATGTCCAGGATTGGGTGGTCATTTCAAAGCATCTCTGCATGGATAAACATAGCCCTTTGTGTTCTTCAGCAACCATTCAGGTATATAGAGAAACCTGCTGGGCATTCTACACGTATACTCCCATTCTTTAATTGCATCTTTGAATGCTGGGTGCAAATGTTTTCCTGAACCACAGAGAACACTTTCTTAAGGGCATTGTGAGAGCATTTACCTGTTTCCATTTACCTGGAGTTGTTTGTTGCTGCTAGAGATCTGGGCGGGGTGGGCAAGCCTGTTCTGTCAGTCAAAGCACAGGGGAGCTGAACACACACACACTGCATTCCATTCCTTGGTTTTCTGTTTTTGGCTTCTTACTGGCTTTTTATTTGTTTGGCTCAACAGGGGGAACCACCAAGCCAAAGACTTGCACCTCCGCAAACTACCCAGTGCTTAAATAACTGGGAGGTGGCAGCCCCCTTACCTTTTGTTCGGCCCCTTTAGCTACTGTTTATAGAAGGCTATTGGCATAGCCTATATGAAACATTAATTGTATAGGTGAGTAAAGTAAAGTTGTGTTGTTGAGTCGGTGTCGACTCCTGGCGACCACAGAGCCATGTGGTTTTCTTTGGTAGAACACAGGAGGGGTTTACCATTGCCATCTCCTGTGCAGTGCGAGATGATGCCTTTCAGCATCTTCTTATATCGCTGCTGCCCAATATAGGTGTTTCCCATAGTCTGGGAAACAGACCAGCGGGGATACAACTGATGTTATATACACTATCATGATAGTGATACACCAATTAGGAAGAGTGATGGTGGGGCTTGGGGATTTCAATAAGGGACCCCCAATCCATTATAAATCCTTCATGTGAATTATCATTCTGTGGCCCTTACACAACCCTGGAAGTTATTTAATTTATTTGTCATATTTATATACTGCTCTATCTAAAATCTCAGGGCAGTTTACAATCTAACCAAACAGAAACAAAAACCTAAACATTTACCATAAATAAAACTTTAAAACATCACCCCCATTGAGGGAGATTCAACCCGGGGACTTCTTGGTTCATAGATCAGTCATAGCCACACTACACCAGCTTTCAACCTCAAAATCAGTAGCCTTTAACTTTCTTCAGACCTAGGAGACACATTTATTACACCCACTAATTTGTTTGTTTAATCTTTCATCTGTCTATCTGGTTTTCTTCTCCCCTCAACCTTCTCATCATCCTTTTGTTCCACCCTTTCTCCTTCTTTCGAAAAAGGGAGCTAGAGAAAATAATATGGTGGTGGTCCTGGTGCATCCCACTTTAATGTGGGTCATGATTCAACTTGTTTTGAGGTTTAGTTTATTATTACAGTCAATAAACAGACCAAACAATTATTAACCTACAATGGAAAAACAATGAAAAAACATACCTCTGTCCAAAGTTAATACACAGCTAATATATCAGCAACCTGTTCATTAAAATTATTAACAATTATTAACAGAACCAGAAAACTAACACATTAACATATTAATATGTTGACTGATCAGTACATCTCTGAATTCTGCAGGCAACTAAAAATCTAGCAATGTTAAGAGAAATTTCAGGCTGTTGATCTGAAAGGAGAACAACATAAAAATCATTAGATCTTCCTTGATACTTATGCAGAATAGGAACAATCAGTTCTTGATGAATATCCTGATAGACTGACAACACAAAAGAACATGGTTCACTGATTCAGCTTCTACATTTTCACAGGGTCACAGTCTATTCCTATACAGGATATTATGAAATCTACCATCTAGAACAGCCAGAGGTAAAACATCACAGTGAGCTTTCATAAAAACTTGCCTCAAGTTCAGAATTATAAGATAAATAATTAGCTGGCTTATAAATAAGTCTGTTCTCTCCTAGTCTCGCATATTTAGGAACAGAGCTCAAATCCCTCTCCCATTCCATATCCAACATGCGCTGCCTCAACAAAGCCTCCACACTGTCATAACCCACTGCAATTAGGAACTCCACAGAGAGTCTGTGTGACATAGGTTTTCTAATTATAATTTTAAACCAATCCAAGTTATGTGAATTATTCAATACCATGGGGCCAAGCCAGATGGGAAAAAAATAATTTTAACCAAAAGTTAAAAATATATAGCCAAGCAAGAGTTTCAACACTCGGTAATCTTACTTCTAACTTCACAAAAGTATTGGGTGTACATCTCTGATCTGCTCTATTCTCAGTTAAAACCCCGATTCTAAAAGTTACTTGGTGAGCAATTCCTCACCAAGTAATTTCTTAACTTCCAAGAGCATAAAATACAGTTGTCCAGATGTTGGACTTTTTTCTCTCCCACCACATATGACATCAGATGTTGACACCAGATACTGTGTACAAGTTCTTCTGAGAATTCTCTAACCATGGAATGGCATGGTGCATTAAAAATCCAACATTCTTTCAATGGCCTATTTACACCTACAGCACAGCTTCATTTGGAAGGATGAGTTGCACAATTTAATTAATGTTAAACAACAGAATGGGAAATCACTGTATTTTGAAGCTAACTATAGAGACTAAAAGAAAGTTAAACAAGAAGAATCAGGGCATTATTTGATTAGTCAAAGATGCAGTATGGAAGTTTATCTGTAGGATGCAATAGGGTGATAAAACTGAGCTGAATTGTCTAACAGAGCTCTAAGAAAGAAGAATTATGTTCTTCACCAGAACACTAGATGACTAAAAGCAACCTTCTGTATTAAAATGGACCAGCAGATCCATAGTTATGACATGAGCCTGGTGTGAGAAACTGGAAGAGAATGTTTGTGCTTTCTTTGGGTCACATACTTCTTTAAAATGTAATTTAGTCTCATCCATGCTCACTCTACCCCTTCTTTCTTCCTCTTCTGTTTCCACATTCCTTGAATCATGTTGGGAGAACAACCTTTTTTGGTGGGGAGAAAGAACCCACAACAGGCATCATCTCAGCTATCAACAGATTCAAATTTGGTGTTATGCCATTCAGGCATCTTTTTAAAGTTCTACTTGGTAGTCAAATGCATAGAATGCTTATAGGAAAACTTGGGTTACTTTTGCAAATGAAAATATTCCCTGGTGAAATTCGGATTATTTTTATATGTTTACTGTTTGCATGCATATAGCATTTTTATGTGCTGTGAGTTATGTGTATGTGGCAAGTGACTTAGTAAGACAGGCTTTTAAATGGGATCTTTGATCTCAAGCATTTATTTTATCTCTGTAACAAATAAAACTAAATGGAATCAGTGGCTGAACCAAGTGCTCTCTTTCATCTGTACTGCAACTGCTGCCTATATGTAGGATGACATCTGAGCCTCTCTCTCTTAGCAGCAGCCCACATCTCCAGATGCTGTAATGAGCTTCAAATACCAGGCCTTTCGGTTCTTCTTGAAATTAAATCTTCACATCACTAAAACCGATTCAGACATTTTCTGTTGAGCTGTTCATTATCTCTCTTCTGCAAGTTAGTCCATCCAAAGCACTGGAAAGCAAAATCCTAGCTGCCTATCCACTTTTAGTATATTACTTAGGCGGCCAAATGATATTTTACTGAAGACAGAGTTGCTGAAAACAAACATAGAGTGTAGGACAGTGTGATTTCATTTGCTAAATACACCTACCTAAAGTGTTCTGAAGGCTTACAACTTTTGTTAATAAGGACACTGACAAAGGTATAGCCTGAGACTGTACTCATAAGCAAGCACACTTGGAAGTGATTCATAACAGTTCAATGTGACATATTTCTAAATCAAGATAGGATTTGGCTCAATATGAGAAAAAGCACCAACTCCTTTGCCTCCAAACCTGGTTTAAGCAACAGTTTAAAAAGTCTTTTAAGTGGGATTTGTTCAGTCTACCTGCTCAAGATGATGAACCAGTGAGTCAGCTCAGGGGCGTAGCTAGGGAAGAAGGGGCCCGTGTTCATCCCTCTCTCTGGCGGACCCTCAGATTGAGGGAGACAATGGAGAAAAAACAGATATCTGTTTATCTGTTGTTTGTTTTTATGCTTGTTTTTAGCTTGTTGTTTTTACTGCTTTTTATTGTATGTTTTTAATTTTTGTAAACCGCCTTGGGGTTTTCTTTTAACGAAAGGCGGTATAAAAATGTAAAAATAAATAAATAAATAAATAAATAAATAAATAAATAAATAGGAAAGGATGGAGCTGGAGGGCCCTCAGGAGCTGGGGGCCTGTGTTCTTTGAACCCTTTCGTTCAATTATAGCTACGCCCCTGAGTCAGCTGAATATACTGCACACCTTTCCACTAACTCGTTGCTCAGTTTTCACAAATCCATAAGCTACTTGAGTATTGTAGAATAGGAGCTCAAGCCCATGAGCACCTGACACTGGCAAATTTAGCCCCTATAATGGAAGGCATAACTGCTGCCCCAGTGCTCCATCTTGGATTTGTGTTGGTAGCATGAGCTATCGTAGCTTAGATGAACAAGCATGATGGACTTTGCTTTGATTTGATAATGAAGAGAAATGTTTTATAACAACTTGCACAATGGATTACACAAGCCCTTTTCAAGTAGTTTTAAATCCAAAAAGCTAGTTAGCCTCTGTAGATTCCTCCAGAAAGCTTCTATAGGGCTGGGTTATGTTGAAAACTTCAAAGTTTAATAGTGATATTTTAGATTGTGATGTATTTTTAGCATATGATGTTTTTTCCTTGTCCATGCCCTTGTGTGCTTTTTATTCTTGTGCTGGTTTAGGACCATGATAGATAGATAGATAGATAGTATAATGCTACAAAGGAGAGAACTGTCCTTTCTTTCTTCAACCAGTTTCAACCAAAAACAACATTTCCTTTAGTCTTCTGGAGGAGAACAACTCTCTTACAAGCATGGTCCCAGAATGAATATTTGCATAGGGCACAAATCGTTCTCTTCCTCCTGGGCTTTTCTTTCTCCTGGGCTTCCATTCTCTCTTCTGCAGATGATTTCTATTACATTTCTCTCACACAAATGCCCTGCTCAGACATTATGTTGTACCTGCATTCAGAGGTCTGTACACACATACATGTTTTGGTCTGAATGACACTACCTGCATTCATTTTAAAAGTGAACCTGGGTAAAGGGCCCTCAAGTGCATGGCACAGATAGGAAGTGTGGTGCTGAACTTAACATATAAATAAGGCTACAGTTAATCTGATTTACAGAATGGACATGAACTACTGCAATACTTACAAGAACACAAATCAGAACTTATACACTTTGACCTAGGCTATCATATCAACAGAGGTGCATCTTGGCACTGCTCTATTTTCAGCTGTCATTAGCATAGCAGCAGCACTACATGCAGGTGTTATGACAGAATTAAATGGAAAGGAGGGTTGTTAGGGATGAGACATATGTAGGACCTGGGGCTACTCAGCTAGGAAGCATATTAAAGACATGTGGCCACCACAGAGGCAACCATATTAATTACACCAACCTTTTATGATAATATGGGCATAACCATGTCGACAAACAAATTCCAGTCTGAGTAAGTTGAGCTGTGGGCTGCCTTAATGATGCAGCACAGATTATGGCAGATCCTATCTACAGGATCAAATTCTACAGGCTCAGTTACAATGCTGCCCAACCCCACTAATAATATGGTCCAAGTGTTGTATTGCAGTCATATTGTGTTGGAAACAAGCAGTGGCAAAGGTGAGCAGATAACACAAAAGGAAGCAGCGGGGGGGTCTTTTTCCAGGAAAGCATACTTCATATGCAAAGCTTTTACAAAGTTCTTTGATAGAATGTTTTGGATTCAAACAGGTCAAACGATATGAAAATAATACATTCAGGAGTACAAAAGATTGCTCTGCTTTCAATGTGACTTGGTGGTGGTGGGGGGGCATAGCTCAGTGATAGTTCTCATGCTGAGCTTACAGAAGCTCCCACATTCAATACTCAGCATCTCTAGTTATAGATTTCTTAGATACCATGTCTGTAAGACCTCCAAGACCTTGATAAAATGCTGTGTCGTGTCTACCCAGTTCAGGAATTCCTTATATGTGATTAGTTTGGAAAACTCCAGGTTAATTGCAAAATTAAAAATAAATTATCAATTAAGCTATGCTAGTTTTTAATCCTAAAAGAACAAGTAAATTCCCTGACAAGCCTACATTACAGATCCAAAATTGCAGAGAGATGCTCAACACTTTTCTTCAGATCCTTCTTAAGGTATAGAATGTACACAGCATTCCTGACACTTTGATAGGGTTTCATTTTGTCTCAGATCTAAAGGAGTTGCTAAAATGCACAAGTTATTTAAATTCTTGCCAACTTACAACTGGAAATTCACCTCCTTGGTTATCCCTTTCTTTCTCAAAATCCTCTATTTAGAGATGGACAGAGCTGAAAGTACACCAGGTTTCTCTATGGACAGGTCTGGTTCTAGCTATTGGGAACATGTATGTGGAGGAACACTCCAGAGAGAGTCAGGTCTGTGATTGGTAATTACAATTAATAGACCTTGCCATGCCCACCAAAATAATTATTTCTGCAGATACCCTTAATTCCAAAGCAAAAACAAAGACAAAGAGTTCAAATGACCTCAGGTGAAGTTCCTGCTCGCCAGGAAATTCAGAAGAGATATGAACAAGTGTAGGGATGTGCACGAGCCACTCTGGCACTTCCAGTAGGGAGCACCAAACTGGCTTGAACGTCGGCATTCGAACCAGCTCGACTGGCTGGGTGGGGGGTGCCTTTAAAAGAGCAGGTAAGGAGCTCCTTACCTGCTTTCTCCCACCCTGCCACTTCCCTACCAGTGTCAGCATACTTTATTTATTTTTACACATACATCACATTTGTGTGGTCAGCATATCATGCAAAGGCAGTTGTGCGCGCGCCTCGACGCTGATCAGGGCTGCAAGAAGCAGCGCTGCAGCCTAGCATGTCTCTTGAAAAACCAAGCACCAGAGTGGGGAAAGCGGCAGGGTGGGGCAAGCAGGTAAGGAGTTCCTTACCTGCCCTTTTTAAGGCACCCCCTGCTGCCCCAGGGAGTGCACGAACTGTTCATGCACATCCCTAAACATGTGTGGGACCTGCAACAAAAAATGGCACACATACACACACACCCCGCCCCACAATATGCCTACCTGTAGGACACGATAAGCTGTTTGGCTGAAACAATCCAGGTTTCTCTTCCACACTCTACTGTAAGGCCTGTACAACATAAGGCCCAGGGAGGGGTCTGGATGCAGCCTGCAGGGACATTTTTGCTGGCCCGGCGGGAAGGCAAGTCCAGCAGCAACAGCAGCAGCCATGAAGAGCTCTCTGCTTGCCCTATGACAAGCAGCAGCAACAGCTCAATGTACTTGTCCACTTGAGACCAGATGTTCCTCACCCGCCTGCCTAGTCCTGCATCATCCCTCACCCTCTTTCCCCTCGCCTTTCCCTGACTCCAACCCTCTGCCCCCCGCTTTCATTAATTTTTAAATGTTTAGTCTGATAATTAATACGCTGAAAATTGACCTTAGCTCTTCACACCAAGTCATGAATGGTTCCGGCCCACCAGGACGTTTGAATTGTGTCCCTCTGATACTGAGTTCTGCAGTTTTTTCTTTCAACTAATACCTCAACATTCTGTGACTCCTGGGGACCAATGAGCAAGCTTAGCTCAGTCCATGTCAGGCTGGTTTCTTTTCTTTTCGGCTTACTTTTAATTTGCAGATGTATGTACTTCGGAATGTCCAGCAATAGTGAGTATATAGGAATTTTCCAGGTATATAGAAACCATGACCTCCTGTTCTGAGTTCCCCATTTCACTTCCAAACTGATATTACTCAACTACATAAATTTCTTTATAGCAGAAACATTTATAATTTCTAACTGGCCAATTAAACTTGTTCATTTCCTTCCTTCAGATATCTTAGAATATAGTTGGAGTCTGGCTGTGCTGCTATCAGAGTGGATGGATTTAAGACACAAAGAATAAAAGGCCAGTTTCAATCACTGATATAAATCAGTATCCTCTGTTAGATGAAAGATAAATGACAGATAAATGTACATGGCAGGTAGAATAATAAATATTTATAATTAAAGGTCTGACTTAGAGCCAATTAGAGCCAACTGCAGAAATCAGATAGGCATAAGAGAAAAGTAAAATGTCACCCGGATGGAGTCTCCGGCCCCCATACCAAGTCATAACACTATGTATAAAAATATTGAGCTATAATGACTAACAAAAATATTTCCCCTGCAGTTCTTTCTTTATAAAGAAAAACAGTCTTTCATAAATTGATACAAGGGTCATATATTCAGTTTTAAGAGATTAAATACTTGCATTGAGTTCAGTTCATTTGATAGTAGGTGATTTTAAAAAATGTTTTATAGCTGAATCATAAAAATAAATTTTTAAAATGTATTTTAAAATCTGGTTTTTATTTTAAATAAATCAGATGTTTATCCACTCTGGCTGATGTTCATGAAATATAATTTAGTACAAATTATCTAATCCAAAAGGTTGCTCAAGTTACTCAAGAAAAATAGCCACCCCTCATTTATTAACTTTATTTAAAACATTGTCTAGTATCTCCTATGACATCTGGTTAAGCATGGTTATAACATACCACAAAGAATATAACATACAAGGATACTATTTTTCACTTTCCAAAGACACAAAACATTTAATCACAGTTTATATTCAGAACACACATACATATATTCTTAAAGATTTCAAAACATGACTTGTGTAAAATCTTCCACATTTTATGAAACGAATCGGTTTTCTGAGGAAAAAAAATGCAAATGTCAACAATTTAATTAAGTCACAAGGAAAGCTATGTTTGTTACCATATCATAAAGAGCTTTAATGTAAAAACAAAACACAACATAACACATCTATTTATGCTTTTAGATAGCCATGTCACACAAGAAAAGAATTCTCTTTGGCACAGTATAAATGTATCCTTTCCTTCTCCCCCCCGCCAAGTAAAAACAAACCAAATCTTGGTTGTAAAAGAGAGATTCATACATATCACAATATATCACACTGGTGAACACAGAAAAATTTAGTTAGACTTTATGGAATAATGACCGAGCCCCTGGACTTGAAATAAATATTTTAATGTTTAGTTGTTCAATTTAGACTGGATTTGTCACCATTTACTCTTTTCCAACAGTGATATCCTATTGATCTTTCTCTGTGCCCCATAAATGTTAAGAAGTGAGTGGTGGTAAACCAGTAAGAGTGTGTGTGTGCAGGGAGGGGGAGCGCATGCACACGTGCGTGTGCGCGCACTCTCTCTCTCACACACACAGATTTCTCTCTCTCTCTCTAGTTGGCACAGAGGTTTGGAATGGAAAAAACTGAACATATTAAACCAGGAACATATGCGGAGATGAAAATAAACAGCAACTGAAAAACTGCTGAGTCCCTGGGAAATGCTGTATGTCTCAAAATTGCAGGCAGCAATATGGCGGTAACCAATGCTACACTGTGGGTCTGTAAAGTCAATTGGATACAGAGATGAAGACAAATTTATAAGAGGAGAAACTGCACCGTACTGGACAACATTTCTGTGAAGTTGTAAAACTTGTACTTGTTGCTAGAGTACCTGGAAAAGTTCACCAATTTATTCACCATCACATACAGATTCATAAAATCAAAGTGCAAGTGAGATTCATGTAATGTGTAATCTATTTCCCTTTGAAAAGGCAACCCCTCAACACTAGAATAGCTTACTGGACTTAAAGGAACACTCTGCTATATTGTTTGAAAGGAGCTCAAGCTGTAGCCTGTTTAATGTAACTGAGCTGCCAGCTTTGGGCTTAGTAACTTCAAAATATTTTAAGGGATACCACAGAAGATGGGATATGTTCATGTTTAGTCAGACATTATTCAGATGGTGTGCCTCAAAGAAAGACAGTTACATAATACACAACATCTGTGCATTTTACTTCAAGTGATCAAGGTACACATTTAAGCGATTCAATGACTACGTCTCACACAACACTGAATTTTCAAGCGTAAAATCATACCAAAATCTTGTTAGATTATCACTGATATCACTGGAGAACAACTGTTTTGGGAAGTCATTACAGGAGTCTTGTGCTGCTAGCACATGTGGTGCAAGAGTGAAAGGTACATCACTGAGAAGTTCCAGCATAGAAAGATTGCTTTCCACATTTTGATTTTTCTCTGTCCCCATCTCAGGCCCTGCTTCAGTCAACTTTGATCCGTTTGTCTAAGGAAATAAAAGGAAACAAAAAAAATCTAATCGTATGAATGATGCATTTAGAGATACCCATAGTAGTTGTTTCATGAAATACAGTAGTTGCAATTGATTGGAATAATCCAAGATTGAAACTGTTGATAATGCTGTGACGAGGTCATGCATCATACTAAGCTTAGGCAGAAATAACGTCCATTACTCTTTATCTCAGAACCGTTTTTCTCCTACTTTGAGCATGGGTTATATCTATACTAACACTGCATGTTAAAGGCATACATCCCTCAACATAGGAAACAGCACAAAGCCATCACTGTACCTCTTTCGATATCCAACTTGAGCTAGTCTAGAGTATCTATTTACATTACTCAATCCTGAGCCAAGGACAGAAAGTCTTAAGTCAGATTACTAGGGCATTTCCACATAATCAGTTTGTTGTGCTATATATGTGCATTTGTTTCTCTTTGTTGGGCACAGCCTATACATCTTCCATAAGGATGGGTCTACTGTCACTGGGAATACTGCATTTTCCAAGTGTGCAAACATCAATATTTTGTTCCTGGAAAATCTAGTATTTTCCCCAGATAGTGCATTCATTATGATTGCAATTCCTGTGCAGGGATGAGCCTAGTGTCCAGAAGAAGGCAGGATCACAAGATTTACGTTCTGGGTAGTCTTCCCAGGACAGTAAGAGCACAACTGTTTATACTGGATCAGACCTACCCCACTAAGACCAAGTGTACTAGCATACATACATACTACTCTTGCTCTTCAGCAGAAAGCATAATTAAATCCCCAGAGCTTTGTTGGCTTGCTAAACTATACCCCTAGGATCGCCTGTTTACAGCTTAATTTTTGCACAAATGTAGGACTTCAAATAATGATCCACATCAATATAGCATGTGGAAAGGAAAGGAAGTTTTACATTAACTACACTTTTTGAAAAAGTGGGAGAAAAAGGACACGTGCAGGTAACATTATATGTTTTCCTATTATCCCTATTCATTCCTCTCTGTTTCAAGTAACTCAAAATCAGTAGTTCTTAAGAAATGCCACGTTGACAGCAGAAGTTAATCTTTTATGTTCAATCCACATACATGAACACTCCAAGCAGTAATAAATGATTGCAAAAATGCTGTTCCAAATCTTTAGCAAACAAGAGAGAAAGGTTAGGCTTTTGTTTTTCAACTGTTGATGCCCTAATTATTGCAATTTGCCGTGTTCTGTTTCAATTTGTGTTGCTTGATGTGCGCCATGGTTCTCTTTATACTGTAAATAGTATTGAAGGAGAAATGTTGACGTGGGAAAGATTTTTAACTCTCCACCGAAGTGCTGAGTGCCACACCTCTGGGGAGTGTTTGGAGAACTACATTTCAGCCTTGAAGCCAATATATGTACAGCAACTAATATTTCAGAAACCAAGGTCTGGTTTTCAGAGAAACTGGACTTCAAAAAAAAAAAAAAAAAAAAGCAGGTTTTTTTTATTTTTCATTATTATTTAAGATGAATAATACATTGGTGGTACATCAAAATAAAAAAGAAAGAAAATTAAATTTTAAAAAATTAAAATTAAAAATTAAATTTTTAAAAACTAAATTGATAAATAAGTACAGTTGGTATAACCATATTTAGCTGGTATATCAATCACAATTACATATTTCTGGTATTTCAATCCATCATCTTCCTGATCATTTCAACCCAAATCTTACTCTGGTTATAATAAACTCTGTTTACCTCAATAGTATCTATAACAGGTTTCCATACTCGCTTGAAATCATATCTTTTAACTTTTGTTGAATATTATTATATCGAGCGAAAACAAATTCCTCAAGCATATATACCCATATTATTTTGTACCAATTATTGATATTCAAATTTTCAGCAGTTTTCCAATTACAGGCAATTAATCCTTGTGCTGCCAATATAAAAAACCTTAACAGAATACTATTATCAAATTTTGTATTATTTCTAATAAACAAAAGCAATAACCCCAATTCTACATTAAGTATTAACGGAACTCTGAATTTAATCTATGCTTATCAAGTTATGCACGCATGAACAAATACAAGCGCCCTGCTCACATGTGATGGAAGTGGGGACTCTGCACATGGTTACAGTGTTCCTGCGAGCATGTCAGCAAACCCTGCCCCTGCTGTGACTGACAGACAAACACAGACACCTATTGTACCCCGCCACTCTCCACAATTACATCATTTGTCTGAAGAGACACTTTCTCCTGGATGTTGTACCTGGGTACAGCATCCCTGAGTAGAAGAATGTCTGAAGGGAGCTAATGCAAGAAAGGTTTAAGGCAGGGCTGCACAACGTTAGTCCTCCTGCAGATTTGGCCCACAACTCTCACTATTCCTGATTATTGGCCACTGTGTCTGGGGACAATGAGAAATGTAGTCCAATAACATATGAAGGGCCTACATTGTGCAGCCCTGGCATATGGCTCAGGACAGACACCTGCTTTCAATTGCACCTTCTCAGCCCGTTAGATTTTTCTCAGAAGGCCTTGCTCCATATGGTACCATCATTAGAAGAGAGGCTGGCCATGTCTCTGAGCAGGGCCTTCTTGGTGGTAGTGCCATGTTTTCCCTTCTGTCACTTGAAAGCTTCACTAAATTTGCTTTGTTCCAAAACGAATTTAGAGCAGCGTTTTAAATGTTAATGGATATAGGGTATGTTGATTTTATTGTCATTTTATCGTGTCCATTCTATTTTATAACCCACTCTGGGTTCCCCATTTTGGAGAGAGAGATAACAATAGAGATGAATATTAGTTGTGAGATAATAAGAAGCTATCCTGGAGTCCGCTGCAGTTTATGCATAGATTTACTGGATGCAAAAGTAAATACAATTGTAATTTTAAGCAATGCCATACTGCAGCCTTGCATTTTCCTAGACCAATTCTGTACTTACAATGAAATTCAATCACAATTTTTCTTGAGCTTTTCAGACTGATTTTCTTTGTGGAAAAGTTTGTTGTGTTTCCAAAGGTGTGTGATGCAGTTCACTTACTGTTAAACAGCGCTGCAACCATATCATTAATGAAATTATTGAGTTCTTGCAAATAATCTTAATTATGTAAGCTGGCAATGGAACATTGCAAAGTTATGGCTGTGCAGTGTTATTTCTATGGGCAAGAGAACCAAGCATAAATCACAGTGACATTTAATGCCCTGGCACAGCGTGCAATTCTTTGCTTTTGTGGGTTTGAGTCTTGAAATAATCTGGATGGGAAACTCTAGACCAAATAAGAAGTTTGGGCCAATTCATACACATTGCAGTTATATATATATACACACATTCCCACATCTGAAATAAATATATTAACAGGATCAAATTCTTATGCCTCAAACTGTCACTAGCCTAGAATTGAACATAGGCCACTTCAACAGTTTCTGCATTTTCGGCCACTCCCTATACCCCTGCATTCCCTCCTCTTTTATTTTGCATTTGTACTGATTCTCTTGCTTCCCCACCTCCCAAAGAAAAACAATCCCTTTGTCTCCTGTTAGAAGGAAAGAGAGGGTGCTTCTCTTCTTCCACGTTTTATACAGATGTCCCTCGCCAACCACAGGTTTGATTTGAGTATCCACGACTGGCAGTCAGGCCCCTTGCCAACTGCGACTTGAGTATTCGTGGTTGGCGCCATTCTTTAAACTTTCTGCCACTTTTTTGGCTGGTTTCCGGGGTCAGAAGATAAAATCCGAGGATCAGGGGTTATTTCCGGGGGTCGGGAGGATTTTTTTACTTTTTTGTGGATTTTAGGCACTTCAGCACTTGTGATTCCCCTAACCCCTTGTTTACAATGTAATCCTATGCCTCGCCAACCGCGAATTTGCCAACTGCGAGGGTTTCCAGGAGGGTTTCCTCGCCAACCTCATGGTTGGCAAGGAACAAATGTACTCCTCTATCATCAGGAGAGGAGAGCTGGTCTTGTGGTAGCAAGCATGACTTGTCCCCATAACTAAGCAGGGTCTGCCCTGTTTGCATATGAATGGGAGACTTGATGTGTGAGCACTGCAAGATATTCCCCTCAGGGGATGAAGCTGCTCTGCTCTTTCAAGTTCCCTCCCTGGCTTCTCCAAGATAGGGCTGAGAGAGATTCCTGCCTGCAACCTTGGAGAAGCCGCTGCCAGTCTGTGAAGACAATCCTGAGCTAGATAGACCAACGGTCTGACTCAGTATATGGCAGTTTCCTATGTTCCTATCCAAAGAAAGTCAGGATTTCCAAATCCCTTGGAAAATAAAGAGACATAAGTTACTAATGACTAGCTTTTAAAGAATAAAACTGAACACATTTTTAGTATCTAAAGTGATGTGAAATGGTACAGAAATGACAAGCTTGCAAGTACTGACAAAAATATAATGGCTAATATTAACCACAGAGAAGACATTATTGAGATTAAATTATTTCTGAAACTTTCAAAAATAGTACTGTTCTTCAGTCCACAGTATCATTATGAACTGTATTCAGAAAGGATGCACAAGACAGCCACTACAACTTAACAGTTATACTATTGGGTTGGATATAAAAAGCCCAGGTTCAAATACCTTCCCAGCCAATGAAGCTCATTGTGTCAGAGTTGGGCCATGCTGAGGCAGTGAGTACCTGTACTTAAAATTACCCTGGAGTGGGATTCTCCCCAGCCAGGGCTCCTGAAATCAGTTATTTGAGCTGGAAAGTAGGACAACAGACAGAAGACATTGTTATGTCGGTCAAGTAATGGCAGGAGGATTGGCAACTTTCTAGAATGTATATCTGAACTGGCTGATCCATACTGCCTGCCAGTCACAAGAATTGATATTGCACAGTACCTGGAGGGGGTACTAATATCTTGGAATATGTGGGCTCACACCTAGGTCTCAAAACAAACACACTGTGTGTTCTCCCCGTCTCTTCTCACACACCCCGCTCCCTCCCTCCTTCCCAGGCCAGCCACACTCTCAATCTAAGCTACCTAATTCAGGTATGGCAAAGATAAAATGAAAAACCCATATATGCTGCCTAAAGCTTCTTGAAGGCACCTGGTAAACACAGACTGTTGCTGTAGTGCACCATGGTATTTTTCCTATATCCTCCTCTTCTAACCAATTAGCTCCCCTGATTCGGTCTTTTGCTTGTCATTTAACCCAGCCTCCAGAACCACCCCCACAGAGCCTGGCAAAGTTAGCAGCTAAGCACCAACATCAAGTGGACTTCCTAGGAATTGCACCGCCCAGAACACTATGGATTCCCCATTTGTTTATATCGCTATAGTTGAATGCATTATATTTCTGTATTGCTAATCTTGTAAGCAAATTCAGTTTACTAAATTCCCCAAGTAGATGGGGAAATCTGCTAATTCTCTAATTAGATTGTATATTTTGATTTAATAAACATTGTGTTTTACACTGAAAGCTTGTCTCCCTCGTTCATACCGTTTCCATGTCTACACAGAGGTTAGCCCCAGCTGTAAAAGATCCCTGGTAGACATGAGAGTCTGTCCCCATTTGCTGTCATATACAAGCAGCACACACCTGAAACTCCCCTGCTGCATAAAAGTCACACTAGATATATTCCTGGAGAACAGACATATGGCAAATGAAAATCTCCCACATTTCTCTGCTGGGCATAAAGACTACAAACACACACTGAAGTTAATGGGATCTGAGATAGTTTTAACTAACTTGTCTCATTTATTTCAATGTTGCTTAGTCACTTCTGACTTAGTTTGGATCCTGCTTACCATGGCCTAAGGACAGAAACAAGGAGAACATCAAGCATGAGCCAGACCAATAGCATGGATTTCCCAGCTGCAGTTACACTACAGTTTAAGAATTATTAGTAATAATTTACTAAATCTTTATCGATCAATATGATAATTGGTTAATCATTTTAACAGGTATCATTTATTAGCCTTGCATAAATGAAACATACATTTTTTTAAACTTTTACTTTTAATATAAAGGCACTCCCTAAATGCAGGAGGGTGGATTAGAGCAATGAAGAATTATGCTGTAACACACACACAAAATTAATGACTAGATCTACAGAAACTGTATTTGGATGGTTTCTTTTTACAACCGACAGGAAGCACCAATAGTACTGATACATATATTTTTAACATCTGCTAAAGAAAAACACATCTGCCATCAATATACAACATGATGTCAAATAAGCAACCATGAGCTACTTTTAGCAGGTGATAGTAGAAAAATACAAACCACAGGAGTTAATTCAACTACCTCCTTTTGTTTCCTGCAGCTGTCTATCTCAGGGACTTCCAAACACAGACATTGGGTAAGCTTTCTAAGTCTTCATTCATTACCATTCCATCTGTCACATAATATTTTATCTATCTTCAGGGATATTACATTTTATACCATTTGTGGTTGTGAGAGAAAAAATCATAATTCTCCTGTTTTTCAACCAGAGAAAATTAAAGTTACGGCCTGACCCTCTAATACTACAACATACTATCCTCATTATAATGTGGGGTTGTTTGTGCTCTACACTAAAAACTCTAAATTCTAAGTTCAGAATAAGCTCTGTAAATTAAGTAAATTTGTAAAATTTATTCTGAAATTAATTGGAAAATCATCAGCATGAATTATTGTCAATACAGTTTTTAATAGCACATATTTGTATACACAATTATTGGAGAGGTTCAAGATATAATAGGGTTACATCTGAACCATCCCTTTGACAGTTCTCTTATTTATCCTTACAACAATAATGTGAAACAAGGTTAGGCTGTAACTCAGTAAGTTGCCCAAAGCAACCCAGCATGCCACATGACTGAATGGGACTTTCAACTTGAATCACTCAGTCCAAACCCCAAAACCTCACTGGCTTATATCAGTCCTAACACAGTGCATTTGGCAGCCTAAGACAATCATGATTTTCTTAACTTTACAGTTAAGATGGAGAGTAGTTTCAATATTCCACCATTATAAGCCCTAAACATTCTATTGCTTATAAAATCAAAACCATTTGTCCTATCTCCTTGGCCATCAGCACACATTCACTATGTGACAAGACACACTCCCCCTGCAAATTTGGTGTAGATCCATTGAAAAATGGCTTAGATAGAGCGCTTTACAGTTTTTCTCTTTTGAACAGGGGTTGAAAGGGTTGGCGATGTTCTTTTGGTATTTAAATGATTTTGCAGTCCATTTGCATTGTTTTGGCTTTTAGACTGCACACCAGAAAAGTGCCATTTGCATATTCCTCTGGGATCTAATCGATGGTTATTTCACAACTGATCCTCAAAGTTGTGTTTTAAGAGGCTGAAAAATGCATCTTTACTGCTAAGAGAGTGTGCAATAGGACTTTTGAGGCTATGGCAGTTGCCCACCAGCATTGCCCCAAACCAGTATGGTGGTCAGCTCCTTCCCTGTCCGAGCCTTGGGAGCACAGCTCTTCAGTTGCCTTCCTTGCCCGCTTATTTCCTCCCCACACTGCAGCTATACCATTTAATACTGCTCCTTTGCCCTTGAAAAAGCACTGTTCAACTCTGGTCATTTGTTACTCCACCGTGATCAGTTCTTCAAAAGCATGTGCGTTTTGTCCCGGCCTCCAGTCAAAATTGGCGTGCTGCTCTGTACAGCTGAGTGTAAGCAGGAGGCAGGAGACGCGTTCTGTTTAGCTAGGCTGCGAAGGGTTCCTCTAGGCTGCAGTGTGTATGCGGCTGCGTGTGTGGCTGCATGTGAGGTGTGTGTATGTTGGTCTTGCAGTTGGGCATTGGGCTGGGGTGGGATGCTTCCAGGCAGACATTTAACAGCTGCAGTTTTCCTAATCACTTCACAGAGATGCCCCTGATGAATTCTGGCTTGATGCATCTTTGATCAAGGCTAAGTATGGGTGCACAGAGCCACATTTTGGTCTTAACAGCTTATATGGAGCAGAAGTTAAGATGGGCAACTTAACTTGCAATTTCCATTCTTTTTAGAGCTTAAGTAAAAATGTAAAACATCTCAATTCTTATCTTAAACTGAAGGTTTTTGGATTACTGAATATTAATGATTGCTTGGGATATACATAGTCCAAAGTGTCATGATTTAAGTGCAAGTACCAGTGTTAGTAGGACAAATGTCCTTTTTTCTCTGGATAATTTCAAAAGAACCCAGCATTAAGGATATTATATTCTATATTACCTTCTACAAATAGAAATAATTTCTTAACCTAAGAGTCTTTTCATTACATAATTCAATTATTTAAAACCCATTTTTCATCAACCATTTTATTTTTTGTTAAACTAGTAGGATAGAGCATAAGAATCAAAAGACTCTACATTAAGCCATTCAATTCTTCAACCAGCTAGTTCTAGAAATGTGTGGTTTTGACTTCCTTGCCACCATCCTCTATTATTTTATATCCCGCTCTTCCTCCAAGGAGCCCAGAGCAGTGTACTACATACTTGAGTTTCTCCTCACAACAACCCTGTGAGGTAGGTTAGGCTGAGAGAGAAGTGACTGGCCCAGAGTCACCCAGCAAGTCTCATGGCTGAATGGGGATTTGAACTCGGGTCTCCCCCAGTCCTAGTCCAGCACTCTAACCACTACACCATGCTGGCGCTAGCAATTCTTAATCCCGATTCAGCAAATAACTGAGTTGCATGTTAGTAAAAACACCAACTTTGTTCCTTAATTATTACAAATAACTTGGTTATTGAAAACTTGGAAGACCTTGTCTACTGTCACCTCTGTAGGATGAGCAATAATATCACCATGGATGTCTCTAAGCCCAGGAAAATTACTATGACCAAGGCTTCATTACTTATAAATGTCAGCCTTCCCTATAACCAGTAGAATGGAGATAAAGTCAAAGGCAGAATTCTAAAGGTATTATCTAAAACTTTGTGTATGAAGCTAGATCTCTCTCTCTCTCTCTCTCTCTCTCTCTCTCACTCACTCACACACACACACACACACACACACACAGAGCGCTTCCATTTATTTAACACCCTGAGATTATGTTGGGCAGGTTCCTGCACATTAAGCAAACATTTATAAATCTGCTAGAGAACAAAGTTTGAATTGTTTGGGTGCATATGCTTGTGCAATGTTTTGCAAAGAATTCTCTGACATGCAAATATATGAAATATGACTTGATAGTAGTTATGCCTTCTTGTTTATTCATAACCACACAAGCATTCTTGCCTCCGTTTCAATGCATAGCTTACAGCACAAACATTTATCAACTTTACAGTTTGTCCTTTGTAATCCATAGGCATGCAAATAAAGATTTAACATCAGTCAATGTCTGAGAACTTTCCAGAAAAGTGATCTATTTCTTTTATGCCACTTTGATTCACTGAAACATGTTGATACTTTATAATTTATGCTTGACCGCTGCAAAAATCAAATGCATCTAGCATCTTTCATTATCAAGACTTTATTGGTTGCAAAAGTTACATATCCAATTTTGGGCTGCATATATGGAAAAAGCATTGTACAAGGTTGTGTAAATGCATACAGGAGAATCTCGTTAATCGCGAACTTGACATCTGCATCTGTGGTCGGGTAATTGGCACCCAACTTTAATACGTGGGTGGGAGAATAGAAAAAAGGGTTAATTTTCATGTATCTATGGTCCTCTGAGGTCATTTACGCCCGCCATTTTGTGTAAGGGAGCCATTTTCTGGCCTATTTTTGTAAAAAAGACAGGGGAAACACAATTTTCCAGCCAAAAAAACTCAGCACATGGCAGCGTTTGGAAGGTATTGCTGGACAGCTGGGGACATACTGAGCACAGTACGGTACTTGACCCTGCGATTTTCAGGCAATTTTACCTGTTCTGGGCTCTTTAAAAAAAATAGGAAAACACTCTTGCTGGAAGAACTGAAAATTTATTTATTTTTATTTATTGTTACATTTATATACCGCCTTTCATTAAAACAATCCCAAAAGTTAAAAAACATACAATAAAAATGACAAAAATATTAAGCTAAAAATACAAAACCAATCTAATTTAAAATCTATAAAATACAAACATAAAAACGATACGTAAGTAAAACACATAGAAGGAGCAATAAAACAATCATGTAAAGGCCTGGATAAAAAGCCAAGATTTAACAAGCTTTCTAAAAACTGTGATGGAGTCAGAGGAGTGAATGGCCACTGGGAGAGCATTCCAAAGTCTGGGGGCAGCAACAGAGAAGGCCCTGTCCTGAGTGCATGGCAGCCGAGCCTCCCTCATTGTCAGCACCTGGAGCAGAGCCCCCTCAGATGACCTTGTCAAGTGGGCAGCAACCCTTGGGAGCAGGCGGTCCCTCAAGTACCCCGGGCCCAAACCATTAAGGGCTTTAAAGGTCAAAACCAGCACCTTGAATTGGACCAGGAAACGAACTGGCAGCCAGTGCAACTCTTTCAAAATGGGTGTGATGTGCTCCCACTGGGCAGCTCCAGATAAAACCCTAGCTGCAGCATTTTGCACTAGCTACAGTTTCTGGATATTCTTCAAGGGCAGCCCCACGTAGAGCGTGTTACAGTAATCCAGCCGTGATGTGACTAAGGCATGGTAATTGTGGCCAGATCTGCCTTCTCGAGAAAGGGACGCAGCTGGAGCACTAGCCGAAGCCATGCAAAGGCACCCCTAGCCACCTCCACCTGAGCATCCAAAAGCAGAGCCAGGCCCAGTAGTACCCCCAAGCTGCGTACTTGCTCCTTCAAGGGGAGTGCAACCCCATGCAAAACCGGTAAAATCTCCTCATCCTGATTGGCTCTCCTACTGATCAACAGTACCTCCATCTTGTCTGGATTCAACATCAGTTTATTAGCCCACATCCAACCCATCTCGGCCTCCAGCCAATTCAGGACATCCACCGCCGGATCAGGTGACAAGGAGAGATAGAGCTGAGTGTCATCTGCATATTGCTGACAACTCAGGCCAAGTCCCCGGATGACCTCTCCCAGCGGTTTCATGTAGATGTTAAACAGCATGGGGGACAAGACTGAACCCTGCGGGACCCCACAGGCCAATGGCCATGGGGCCAGGCAGTAGTCCCCCAGCACCACCTTCTGGACCCTCCCCCCAAGAAAGGACCGGAACCACTGCAATGCAGTACCTGCAATTCCCATACTTGAGAGGCGGCCCAGAAGGATACCATGGTTGATGGTATCGAACGCCGCCAAGATGTCCAGCAGAACCAAAATGGATGCACTCCCCCTGTCTAGTTCCCGGCAAAGGTCATCCACTAGATTGCAGCGTTTGGGGGCATTGCTGGATAGCTGGGGACAGACTGAGCATGGTAGGGTACTGCTCCCCCCCATGATTTTTGGGCAATTTTACTGGATTTTGGAACCTTTTTTGACTTCCAGGAACCTAACCCCCCTGATCCCATAGACACAATTACGGTTTAGTCAATTATCGTTTCCTTGTCCCTGGTAATTGTGGAGAACAGAACCCCCATTAAAACTGAGGTTCTCCTGTATATACTGTGCTAAAACACAAAACTCAAGAGTCTGGGCCAACCAAAATTGAATTTTGCAACTTGAAGAAATTATCCAAGTCTATTTCACAGCAGTAAGGGTTTAAAATGTCTTAAGCTAATATTTTCAGCATACTGAGTTTGTTATAGAAACAGTTTGGGGCTGCAGACAGCACTCCTCTATGTGATTTGGCATTATAGGCTTGCAACCTCCATCTTGGACACTTGAGCTAATGGAATCGTGAACTCTGCACATGCCCATGTTTGGCAAACTATGCAGTTTGGTCACTTGGCACAAGCAACCATGGGGCAGCACTGCACAAGGTCAGGATAACAAATGACCACAGGGAGACCCCCATGCAAAAAGGGTGGAAGCTAGCAAGCAGACACGGTCAAAGAGACCTTCACAAGCGAAATAGCTAACTCCCTTTGCAATGGGAATAGCTTCGCTACTCACTTTCACAACTACTCAGATAAGCATGGCACACCCCCAACCTTATATCACCACATTAATAAGCTGATAAGGACCCAAAGTTAGGATCGTTCAGAAAAGGAAACCTCTCTCTCTCTCAGGAAGAGATGCCCTGGTCTCTGATAAGGCTTTTGAGTTCACCTATCCAGTACTCTACACACACCTCTCAACCAGCCATTCCAGCTTTTGTTTTTTATAGCTCACACCCACTTGATTGGTTCATGTAAACATTAACTTCTTTGCTACACATGCCCATGACTTCTGCAGCCAGGGCACGTGACCTATGCACTGCCTCAGGATATGTTTCTGAGTCTGAATCAGACTCCACATGGATCTTTGCTCTGCTGGTTCTCAAGGATTTGAGTGGTAGCTCTTTGCTCCTCACCCTTTCTTCTTCCCACTTTTCTGCTGCCTTCCCCCTACAAGCAAGTCTTGCGCTCTAGGGATGTGCACAGAACCGCAGCAGGGAGGTTCAACGGCGGCGGGGGTCTCCATTTAAGAGCGGGGGAGGGTGCATTTACCCCTCCTGACGCTTTTCCCTCGCCAGTGTCCGTGTTTCTTAATGCCCATCGGGGCGGCAGTGTACCTCCCTGCCGCCCCATTGCCTTCATCTTCCGGATATGACCAGAAGTCATGGGCACGTGCACATCACGCCCGCCTGCGCCGGCAACTTCTGATCATATCCGGAAGCTGTGGACAACGGGGCATGGGTAACGTATTTCTCATGTTAGCCAAAAGCCTGATTTGATTTCAAACAGTCTCATTAACAAGTTGAACTTTCCAAGTAGTCTCTGTGCATGTGCAACGTGACTGCAGAATAAACGAGGACACAGTCTTAAATACTGTAATACACTGTGTTGTGTGTCCCCCGCCCCCCACCTTCACCTTCAGATGATTCCCTGAGAAGAGTTCAGGAATCTAGCATATTTGTCAGGGAATCCTTCCAGAAGAAAACCACACACATGACCAAACCTGCCATAACATTTTTTCATGCATATGCCTCCATGGGAACCAATCCAAAAGTACAAGTATGGAGGCAACTGTTGTGCTGAAACTAGTCTTCAAAAGCAGATACTTCAAGGGTCAACTCTATCGCCACTGCTATCTGTCACCTTAACTGGTGGCAGGCAACTAGAGAAGTTGGCAGCTCTCGCAGCAAGTGCCATTTAAAGATTATTGTGGGGTGGTGGCAGGAGTAACACAGTAGGAAGAAGGTGGGCAGCAGCACAAAACAGCATCATACCCATCTGTGAAGGTGTTCTGTGGGATGGTTCAAACAGATTCAGGTTCTGCCTGAAGCTATAACATGCACACCATGGTAGTTCCTGCTAATCTTAGTTATCTATAATTCACTTCAGAATCTTGCCCTTATTTTTCCTATGTACAACAATATTCTTCGATATGCAGAGTCAACTCTTCCTTGTGTCTAATGCTAATAAGTCATTTAGATTTTTCAGACCAGCAATGAACAATTTGTGCCTTCTAATTTTCTTGGTTTGCTATCATTTGTACAAGTATGTAATACTGTGATAGCTTTGGCTCTATGATCAAACTTGACTTGATGTGTGACAGAACTAGTTTTCCTAGACATCTTAACTGTTACAACTTTCAGAAATGATGTGCTTTGCTGGATTCATATTAGCAGTAGTGACTGGTGTGGCAGTTTGCAGGCCACTGAGAGTAATAAAATTTCTGAGGCCTTAATCTAACTACACAACAGTTCACATTTAGTAACCCTTGCCAACAACTGTGATATTTTTCTAGAAGGGTTAACAGCAGATTAAAGGGAGGACTTTCTGACCTGTGAAGTCTGGTCATACTCAGACCCAGCATTGCCAAATGAAGTTTTATCCTTAGATTCATTTCTTTCTTCATTAACAGTACTGCCTAGAAGATACAATACAAGAAAATTGTGTTAATATTCCTTCTTACAATTATAACATTCCTACAGTGCAAATATTTGTGAATAATTTTTGCCACTTTGTAACAAGACATTAAATATTGAAATTAAAGGCAATGGGCTGTGCTCTAGGAACATGGCTCAAGAAAAAGGAGTGACTGTATTCTACATGCTTTAATTAACTTCAGTTTGATATATTCCCTTGCAGTGTTATCCTTGTTGTGGGGAGAGTGTTCACAATCCGTTACCTCCTCTTAAATGAAACATTTTCAGAATTGGTTATAAAATCCCAAGTTTGTTTATGTAAGCACAGGTATTAGTCAACAAAAGTCATGACACAATACATTTATCAAGAAGCTCTCATGTGTGTGATGTGATGATACAAGTGATGCTTTGTACTCTAATGAAAGCACTTTGCAAGAAATAAGAATTCACTGACAGGGTAGATAAAGTGTTCATAACATGCTATGGATTAAGCAGCATTGTTAGGCAGACTGAATCGGTGTGAAAGCTACCTGGCAAAAGGTGACACACCTCCCACTGAATAATGCACATTTTTAATTAACACAACAAAAGAAGCATCAAGCAGCTGTGGTTGGAAGAACCTTTCAACTATACAAACAACCTGAAATATAATTAAAATCAGGTTCCAAGACAGTCATGCAGATTTTGCACAACTGAGTCCTTTTGTTCTGTGCTTCCCCTGAATAGCTTCTAGTATAGCCACACCCCTTCATCAGTCCCTTCATCTACCTTGAAACCTAACAATTTATTGCCTTTCAGATTTTGCAGAGGATGAAACCTTATAAAAGGTCCATTCCTCAGACACATGCGTAGTTGACTCCTGGGAAGTGTCTTTGCTTCCTTTGCCATGGTGGTTTAAGTTCCTGCTACTGCCCCACAACACCCACCCAGCTGAGTGCTGCTATGTATTCAAAACCTTTCCCCTCTCTAAGCTGAATCACTGGGCTGCTGAGCCCTAATTTGGAATTCTGGATCACAGAGTCCAGAATCGCTATTGAGCTAAAAGAAGCCCTGAGAGTTCCCTGCATGGGACTGCTGCGAGGAGAGATAGTTTGCTTTCCACACTCTCTTGGAAACCAGAACCCTTGGATAACTCTCTGCAGAGGTTGCAAGGGACCCCAAACCTTCTCCAGGGTGAGAATTCATTCCCTTTTGGCACTGCAGATGAAACAGCAAATACGGACAGATAAAAACGGCTCTTTCCCCTTTTCTCTCCCTGCTTCTCTTTCGGCCCACATCCCAATGCCTGCCAAGAGCTAGGCAATTAGAGCCTTTACTCCCTCTCCTTATCTAGCTATTGGGAGCTGCCTTCACTCCCTGTGCAACTGCAACAGTGTCAAGGTTGCCAACTACCACTGTTTGCTCAATGCCCTTTTTAAAATTAATAAACCTTATGTCTTTGTTTCAAAAGCCTTGCTTCTGAGTCTTGTTGCTGCTGTGGAGTACATAATGTTGGCAGTTGCTTGTGCCCAGAGAGCAGTCAGTTTATTATGCAGACTATTTTGATTTCAGCTAATTCCTCCCAGTTAATTCCCTAAAAGCATAGATACACATGTGGATAGTGTACACATCTGTGAGCAACAGTAGTAACACCACTCCTCAATCGGTTTGGAAGCAGGGACATGCCATTCAGAAGAAAAGGCTAGGAGTAAGGACATATCAGTCCAGAAGAGGACCACAGAAAGGCAAAAAACTAAAAAATGAAATGCCCCTGCACCAAACTGACAAGCAAGTGCCACACTCTACAGCTGCTTCTGTTGCACTGATAAGTAGAGGAAAACATCAGCCTTGTCTTCTGACTACAAAACTGGGAAACCAACAGGAAGACATGTAACCAGGTTGGTTCCATTAAGACCTACCTAATTCTACAGATGCAGTTTTATGTCTACATGGCTGATGCAGCAAAGCACTAGAATTCTAGATGTGCATGTCACTTAGATTCAGAACACCAGATCTATTTCAGATCTATTTTTTAAGCCTACCTGCTGTCATCTTGTGCTGCTTTTCCCACTGCAGCATATGCCTGGGAACATATACCAGACTTACTGTATGGCCCATAAGCAGGCTTTATAAAAGAACAATAAAGCACTACGTTTGTGGGCTGTATTAACACTATACAAGCCTAGCCATTTATCATGCACAATATACGCAAAATGTTATTTTCGCATCAGTGCTCTCAAGAGTTCCTCAATCTACAGCCCTAGCAAGAGGCTCCTTCCCAAAATAAAGCCAAATATCCTGGACTGCCTTAATTATACCAGGGTATGTTTCTAATTTGAATCCTATAATTCAAGAGGAGGGTGGGACTCTGGCACATAAAATGGTCAGTATTATTTTGTGAAATAATAAAAGTTATGTTTTTAATAGTGGACCAACATCCACAAATGGATCCACTATGAACATTAAAACAAAATTAACCTTTCAGTTACATCACAATGTTTACCCACAATGTTTCCACTGTGAGAGCACAACCTTTAACAATGATGCAAAGGTGAAAGGTTACAAAGTATTTAAAATTTTATAACTCTCCCAAAATAATTTGGGATTGTAGTGGCAACCAATCTAACTTGCTTTTCCCAATGATAAAAACATCACCAAAACAGAAATATGAATTAGTGAGAGAAAAAGATTTATGGGTGGACACTGATTTGAAAACATATTACTGTATTCCAAGAAGTTTGAAAGCAGTGTACATTTTTCAATAAATTTAATAGTCCATTTCCTAAAGTAACCTTGAGAAGTAAGTCACTTTAGTCATTAAAGCAATGTTACAGATTCTTTTTTATCATTCAGAAAGCAGTGGTGCTTCAGCTTTTTTAGTTCGTAGGAATGCAAATGTTTGTGGCAGTTAATAGGTTTAATACCAAGTCTAAGTCTGTTGTGAGATCATCATCCTTTAAATAACCCAACCAAGTTTATTTTTAAAGCCAAGTTAGGCACCTGGCATCAACGACTACAGCAGATATTTGGACCATGTAGTTTTACTAGGACGACGACAGTTTGATAGCAGCCCAAAGCAACACAACAGGTGCATGTATATGAAGAATACAGAGTTCAACACTGGGCATTAAAAACATACATCACCCAGTTAAAAATGAGATCAAAACTTTGAATACAAATCAAGATAGGATATCATGCAAGCATCACAGTTTTGGAGGATAGTTTTTTAAACATGTAAAATGAAGGATTTCATTTTTAGCCTATTGCTTGCTGCGTTTAGAAAGAGAACAGCTCTTCCTCAAAAAGCCTCAGCTGTCGACCTATGCTTGCTTCTTTACATTTGTAGGGTTACTAAGGATACAAGCACTGTAGATTAATTTCATTAGAGAGTTCTAGAAAGCACAAGATCCTCATGTTCAAACACATTATGTACAGATATATGCACCCTGGGGTTGAGAAGAATATGGGACCCTCAGGAAGATCATCAGACAGTCATTGGCCTCTTCTTGCCCTGCAAACCCACTCACTGAGCTGTGAGAAAGCCCAGCTGTGAGATTCTGTACTGCAGGGGAAACACCTGCAGGGTTGTGCTCTCTCCTAGTCTTAAAGGAAAGTGCACTTGCATGCATCATTCTACTGTAAGATGTTGCCACTGCATCCACAAGATCAGAGAGAGAGAGAGAGAGAGAGAATGTGTATGTGTATATGTTACACACGCACACTAATTTTTTTCAGATTTTTATCATGCCTTCCTATTGAAATAAGCAAAGCAGCAAACTGATCAAAAGAAAAAAATGTAAACTAAAATGTATTATAAACATAATTAAAATAAATTTAAACACCAGTATGATAGTTTAAACAGCAATCTATTGATTATAGTCAAACAGCAGCTGCCAAATGCCAAATTAAGAGGGAGAACTCAAGAATGCTGATTTTAAAAGACATGTCTCAATTGCCTGCTGTAAAGCAAGCAAAATGGGGGGGCAGGTAGACTTCCTTTGGAAGAGCATTTTGAAGTATTGGTGCAACAACAGAAAAGGCCCTGCCCTTTGGGCTCACCCACTGTACTTCTGACAGCAAGTGGACTTGGTGTAGGGCTTCAGAGCATGAGCAGGCTCATAAAGGCAATTTTTGAGGTCCTAGGGCTTTAAAGTTAAAGACCAGCACTTTGAATTAAGCCCTTAGAGCTCCGCTGCTATCTCTTCTGCTGGAACAATCAACACTTTCTTTTAAGGTTTGAGCTAGACAGCCAGAAAAGCACTGTGATGGTCAGATATGCAACCAGGGTGAGCCCTGAAACTAGTTGATGGGAATCTTTCAAGAACAAAAGCCTACCTCTCCTAGTCACTCGAACCCCTGCACAGAGAATGATCAAAAACTTCAATGGATGAAGTACTTATAAAGAAATAGCTAGCACTCAGAGACTAGCTGAATGGATGGTTTAATATTGCAAAAGCTTTTGTGGGTGACAACCCAATTAGTCAGATGCCAACTTGTTACAGAAACACTGAAAAATGGGCAGCTGAAGTCAGAGCATAAAAACATTCTGAGATTTTTACAGGGTTAAAATATATCAAGTACAATCTTTACAGTGTGACAGGAAAACATAGTATCTGTTTAATCCTTGCCCAATACAATCAAACTTTCTGATAAATTCCTGTTCTGCTATTTCCCAGTCCATAAGTAGATTTTCTGCTATTTCCCGGTGACATAAGGGGACCAGAGAAGAGCTGGTCTTGTGGTAGAAAGCATGACTTGTCTCCTTAGCTAAGCAGGGTCTGCCCTGGTTGCATACGAATGGGAGACTTGATGTTTGAGCACTGTGAGATATTCCCCTTAGGGGATGGAGCCACTCTGGGAAGAATAGAAGGTTTCAATTTCAAGTTCCCTCTGTGGCTTCTCCAAGATAGGGCAACCTTGAAGAAGCCGCTGCCAGTCTGTGAAGACTATACTGAATTAGATAGACCAATGGTCTGACTCAGTATATGGCAGCTTCCTATGGATCTTTTTCAGTACAGCCACCCTCAGACCCAAGACACTGTGACCATGCATATTAACATTCTTACTGGTGGTTTTCTTGGTAATCTACTTCTGATATCAGATTTATGTCCATTCAGTTGCTGCCTAATGGATAAATCCATTTGCCTCATGTAAATGGCTGATGGGCATTTGGTACAAGATATTACACATACCACACTAGTCAATACAAATGCATATGAGCCTTGTATGTGGTAGATGGCACCATTGGGTACATGTACAGAATTATCTGTACTGATGGATGGGCATTGTTGGCCTCTGGATTTGTTGCATGGTGTGGTGCCATGTAGTATATTTTAGGGATGTGCACGGAACTGGGCGGGGGAAGTCTGAAGGGGTGTGTGTGTGTTGCACTTTAAGGGTGGGGGTACACTTACCCCTCCCTCCATTATCAAAGGTTCCTTTAGGGTGGCAGCATAATTCCCTGCCACCCCATCTCCTCTTTGCCCAGAGATAGCAGGAAATACGTGGCATGCATGGGCACATGCCTGGCACTTGCACACAGAGGACCCAAAAGGGCCTCTGAATAGGTTCGTGCACATCCCTAGTATATTTGACTAGATGACTGAGATCCAGATCCAGACTACTATGTGAAGTTGCAAATGATGCTAGGGAAGGCACTATCTTGCTGCTTCAGATCACTTTTCAAATTGGAATATTAACAGTAATTCATAAATGCTTCTGCAGTAACAATTTTAAAGAGTTCTGAGCACCAGTTATAGTCTGCCTCGTAGACTGCAGTAGTGATATCTATCTATCTAATTCCTGCAGAAGGACTGGGGGATGTGGCGAGCCACCCCCCATGACAGGCCCAGAGGGGGAGACCACCAGCCGGGAGGAGGCGGGAGCCAGCAGCAAGAAAAAATGGCGGTGGTGAGGTAGGCGGAGGAGGGAGGTGGCAGTGGCCCCAAGGGGGAGCCCGGTGATGGCGCACCCTGGCAGAGGAGGTGGGCGGGCGAAATGGCGGGGAGCAGACTGGGGGAGGGCGGGGAAGCGGCGGAGCCCGGCTGGGCAGAGACACTAGTGGCGTAGATGCTATGCGCCGGGTCTGCTAGTATTAAATAATTCATGAACGTAGATCTAGTTTTCTTACACTTTGATATCCCCATTGCATTAATTTTGCCATAAGATACTGATATAAATGTTTTAATCTAAACATCAATCCTATTCAACATTTTTAAATACAGAAGTGGTGGTTACATGAAAGATATTTTTAAATTTTATTTCACACAGACACACACCAACCAGTAATATAACCTCAGTTTTGCAGCAGGAAATACTTAGTAGCATCCTTTTTAATAAGCTTTTCATTCTGCCATCTGAAATTGTTTTGCAATTTAGTTGGACAACATTAGACACTACTTCACCTTTCAGAACTTTTTTTAAATTTTAATTTTGCTTTCATGTATACTTTGAACTGTGCTACAGCTGCTTCCGTTCTGACCACTTCTTTCATGAAAAACTGTACCCAAGGAATGTGAAGGCCTTGATTAAAAAGCAAAATGTTAATGTAAGACAAGCAAAAATGGGTGCAGCTGCTCCATTTCACGGAACAGGCACCTCTTCTCCATTCATTTGTGAAGAATGGCACTGACTGTAAATTGTTCTCCTCTGATAGGTTCCTCAGTAAAAACAAACCACACTACTTTCAATTTTGCAAAGCCCTTTATATTAAAAAAGGCCTTCAAAATATGTGGAAAACATTGGTTCACAGCCTTTAGTCTCGGCCTAAATCATCCTGTATGCATGCAGAGATACATTTATGCAGATAGCAACAGTTTGTGTTAATTTACCAGATGCACTGGATAGAAATTAAACTGTCTAGCATCAAGCAAAAAGATATTATTTACCAACCTGTGCAAACAGACTAGTAATGTGTCACAAAATTAAGAGTCTCTCCCCACCGCATCATGCAACAGGCAAAAAAACTCAACAGCCTTAAAGCATTTACACTGCTGTAATCTCATTGATTAATCAGTACAACTCTACTATAGGTAATCACTGAATCAACTTTCATGTGGAGGAATGAGATGATTCTATATAAAATGGCAAGGAGCACATTAAACCATTTGATAAATTAGAAATATATTTTTTGGACATATGTACTAAGGCATTGTCACTACTACCAATGGGCCTGACCAACATGCCACTGAAATCAACAAATAAGCATTTACTAGCTTAACCCACACAGAGCATCTACGTACTACTACTTGATTGCTCCCCTCACCTCAGAATTCTCTACATGCTCACTCCTGCTCCTCCTCCTCCATCTGGTTGCTTCCATCTCCCTCACCCCTCTTGGACACTTCTCCATCCCTTTAATCCACCCCCCTCACCCCTACTGGCCATGGCTGCAGCGTTGCTGGTGCCTATTGACCAAGCTGCAGCCCCTTATCCCCAGAGACCTCCCCATCTTCACCCAAGCCCCGCTCCTCCCCACAAGAGGAGAAGCAGCAGCTGATCAGGCCCTTCCTCGTTGCTGCCACCACCATGGCTGCTCATTCCCCTCAGGCCACTGACAGGCCCGGGCCTGTCCCTTGCCTGCCTGCCTGCCTCCCTCCACCAATGACTTTGGTAACCCCAAACAGCAGCAGTGGTTGACTGGGCCCTTCCTTGCTGCCAATAGGTGCCGCCATGGCCCCTTGTTCCCCTCAGACCATTCACAGGCTCGGGCCTGTCACTTGTCCTTCCTTCCTTTCTCTTCTCCTCCCTTTTCTCTCTCTCTCTCTCTCTCTCTCTCTCTCTCTCTCTCTCTCTCTCTCTCTCTTTCTCTTTCTCCCTCTCCCTGAGTTAACAGATCTTGTTCATCTTGTTTCCTCATCTAATTCACACAATGGCAGCCTCCTTCTCCTGAAGGGGCTCTTTCCTCCCTCACAACCCCTCTTCACAGGCCCCTGCCCGCTCGCTCTCTCTCTGTCTAATTCTCCTCTCCTCTACAATCAAGAACATATTCCGAACAGCAACAGTTGCATTCCAACTGACCTTAACCATCACAGGCTCCTCCCCACTATCTGCATATGGAATCTCCACTGCCCAGTCACCATGGTGCCACAGGCTCCTCCTCCCTATCTACACATGGCATCCCCACTGCCCAATCACCACGGTGTTTCTGCTCGTGAACTCTTGCAAGAGCTGCCGCGCACAGGATTAGCCACGGGTACGGCTTAGAGAATGTATATATGTATACATACACACACACACACACACACACACATATATATATATATATATATATATATATAGAGAGAGAGAGAGAGAGAGAGAGAGAGAGAGAGAGAGAGAGAGAGAGAGAGAGAGAGAGATTGTTCCAATAAGAACATCAAAAGACCCATTTAGGCAAAACGTGCAATATACACTATTCTCCACTAGCACTAATCTGATCAGATTACAGATACATGCACATGCATGCTCCCGCTCCCCTCACACATGAAGCTTAATGTAACATGTTCTATTTTGTGAAACTACAGTTTGCCACAACATCCAAACTAGCAAACTGTGATTTAAGCACTCCCTTCAAACCAGGATTCCAAACTGAGGTTTAGAGGGCTGGAATTCATGACTACATGCAGACACTATGCTTCTGCTTAGGCCAGGAGGGGTTTAAGAAAAGCTCATCAACAGCAGATGCTAATAGCCAAACTACATATTACAGGAAAAACATGTAATGGAGTCCACCACCACCACCCCTTTTCAGATAGGAAAAGATGCTTCTGGAGGAGTGCTTGAGATTGGCATGATGGCAAGGGAAGTAGGTGCTTAACTCTTTCCCAACCTACTGTTTCCTCCACTTCAAAATGCCCCCAACAGCCCCCCACCCCACCCTGGAGCTCTAAACATGTTTCCAAAGGTAGACACTCATATTGAGAACATTACGGGGGGACGTGCCACTTGGAGGGCAATCTGGAGTGAGGAAACAGTGAGAGGGCAACAGCTTAAGCCTTTTCCAGGCAGCAACTTTTCTGATCCCAATTGGAACAACATTTTCAAATTCAAATAGGCTGTCAAGCTACTTTTGCATATGTACATAATGTGGAGGTTGGACCTAAGAACACACCACTGGGCCAAGCAAGGATTTGCACATCTTTGGAATGCACACTAACTTTCCAATTCTGGTTGATTTCAGTGGTTACATTTATCCTCAAAAGTGTACTACTGAGGATTGTGAAAAGCACCCCACCAACCACTGTTTTGTGCCATTTTTTATGTCCACTCACCATTCTGCTGCTGTTTCAGCACTTAGTTTAAAAACTCTGGTTCCAGCCAATCAGAAAATGTGTTAAGAGTAAGGGTGAAGAAAAAATAAAAATATAAGAAAACCTATCTCCAGTGTTAATGATTATTGATATGTTGCAAGCAAGGCAGGCCCTTAACGTATCAATAACCATTAAACTGGGGATAGGTTTCCAATTTTTTTCTCTCCAAACATAATAAATGAAATCAGTGTTCTGATGGGAAGCAGGCTCCCACTTCACTAGTAAAGCATTTATTCAATGATCCATTTGAGTGTTCTCAGTCTAGGGCAGTGGAATGTATGCAAACACTTGTACTCCATTTCAAGGTCACCTAACTTTACATTATGAAGGAGAGAAACTTCTGCCACTGTAACAGATCATAATCTCAATTTTGTACATTCCAGAAATGCTTAGTAAAAGGAGAGACTGTGGCAGCAACCCCAAGCACAACTGCATGTAGTTAGGAAAAAAGACCCACTGAACACTATGGAACTTGCTTCCAAGTAAACATAAGATTGTTTTATCAAGTATAGTACTACCTGGCCCATTTAGGAAATCTGCCAGGAGAGACTTTCACTAATTGTGGGGGGAGGCAATATTCATAAACCAATTTTAAAATGCTGCCCTTGTCTGCTATTGGCCATTTATGTATATACATGCATCACTTATTTATTGCAACCATCACTTGTTTTGCCCTTAAATCATACTTTGCAATAATACCATCCCGTTACTACACACATTGGCCAAGATCCAAAGAGCTACATTGTTTATTTATCATATTTTTATACTGCCTGATATGTACATCTCTAGGCAGTGTACAAAATTTAAAACACAATATAAAAGAGTAAAAACAGATTAAAATTCCACAAAACAAGAAAAACCATCTCCTAAAACAGATTATTAAAGTTAATTCCAGTTAAAAGCCTGAGAAAACAGGAACGTCTTGAGGGTCTTCCTAAAAACAGAGAAGGAGTTTTTATTTCAACAGGGAGCATACTCCAAAGTCTATGGACACACCCAAGGGCTTGGGCACACCCAGGAGGATTTTTGAACAGCAGAACCACCCCACCATGTTATATCCGAAAGAGCTTTTAAATGTCCCCTTCATTTCAAAAGCAGTGTATCATGTGATGTGGGGTGGCTGCAGATTGAGGAAATACAACCCCTTGGGCACTTTCAGTTTTAGTTTCACATGTGGCAAGTGAGGTCATGTATCCCTAAAGCTTACTTCTGGGCTCCACATGTACAACCTACACATTAGAATGGGCCTGAACAACTTAGCGCCCCCCTCCAGCTGTTTTTGGACTACAACTCCCCAGCCACAATGGCCAATAGCCAAGGATTATGAGAGTTGTAGACCAACATCTGCAGGAGGGCCGAAGTTGAGCAGCTCTGTATTAGAGCCATGTGTCAAACAGTCCTTGCTACTAAAATGCTATGACTACAGTAGTAAATATTAACAAACATGTGGCTGGGATGCAAAGGTAGACTGCACTTGGTCAGTGGGATTTTTTTTCTTCATTGCTCAAAAGCAAGTCCTGTGACATGTCATAAAACACTTTTACAACTTCGAGAGTCTAAACAGTTTTTTGTCATGCAGTATAGGGAAACAGCAGTTTTTAAAAAAGGAAACGGTCCAAAGTGCCCTTGGGTATACAGCATTAGTGGAATAATTCTTTGGAACCTGGCCTAAATAAAGGTAAGATGTTTGTGCTGCATGGAAGCAAAGCTCCTGGAAACAGTAACTACTTCTGTTCAGAGAGACACTGCTCCATTTTCTTTTTCACCAAGCTGTTCACTCTTGCAGGAATACCTGTCTGGGCTAAACAAGGGCTTATTGCAAGTTACTTCAAGCACAGGAATTAGGTAAAACAGGGATATTTAAGGAAAGAGATATGGTCGAGTATGCACGTATGTTTCTTTCAAATGTGTAATACCAGTCCTCCTTTCTTAAGGAATTGTATGAAACACAGCAACATCTAGCACTGGGCCCTAAAAAGGTGATTTAACCGGTGTCATGCATTCCTCTCTTAACATCACTTTAGAAAAGAGACCATAAAGACTGTCGACTGCTTCTGCTATTGCTCAGTTCCAGTGAGGAAAACGTTTTCCTGTGGGTTTTTTTTTAACCTTTCAATTCATTGCTTCACATTTTTCCTACAGTGACCCTAGTATATCTTCTCCTTTGTGGTAAATTCCCCTCCACACGAGGACCTGTTTATCCAGCCCCCATTACCCTCACCGCCCCTGCTCCATCACCTGGCCGCCGCCACCATCTCCTATCTTCCTGCCACCGCCTTCTCCCTGCACTGCTGCTTCTGCTGTAGCTGAAAAGGAGTCTAACTGCCACGGTGCACTGCAATGACATCACCACATAGGTGGGGTCATTATAATGTGCTCCAGCAGGTAGATGCCTAGCCGGTTGCAGCAGAAGCAGCCATGCAGGCAGAAGGTGGGGCGGTGGCAGAAAAGGAGGTGCAGTGGCTGGGGGACAATGGAGGATGGTGACCGTCTGCCATTCAATTACTTGTACACATGTGGCCCTCCAGCCCAAAGGTTTGCCCACCCCTGAAGCAGCATGAAAAAACATTCTCTTCCACATTACTTCAATGTTTAAGATTTCAAACACTTCACACTGTTGACATAATTAATGTGCTGCATTGTTGGCAACTAATATGCAAGTTATTTCTCTCAGTAATTGGGAGTCCTATAACCCAACCTGCTGCTTTCTTTTCTTGCCATCCCACCCTCAAATCTGCTCAAGTTATCAAACCTGAGAATTAGAGATGTAAAGTTAAGCAAGCTTGAAAATCTGAATTCATGGGCAGGGATTTGAGAATCTGGGGGGGCAGGGGGCGGAATTGCGATAGGCAACCTTTGGCATGCCAGCTGCTGCTGAACTACAATTCTCATCACCCCAGCAACAAAAATTATGGCTGGGAATGAAGGGGTTATAGTTCAACAACAGCTGGAATGCCAAAAGTTGCCTACCCTATATACAATGCTAATTTTTGTATACTTAAAGTATCTGGACACATCTGGTATTTTACCAGTTGGAAAGTGGAGGAGGAGTTTAAAATAAGTAAAGTAAGAACCACCAACACTGTAGGGGGGAAAAGGTAAATTTTATTAACTCTAATTTCAGATAATCTTCTTGCAGTCAGCATTATCTTGATGAAAAACATAAGAAACATTTTCTGAGTGCTTTATTATTAACACTTTTTAACAATAATATTGTTAACTAGCTGACCTGGCACAGAGTATCTGCACCCCTAGTTCTCCCTGTCTCTCACCCACAGTCCCATTTCATTCTCCCCCACTTCAGCCCCATGAATTAAACTTCATAACATGGAACAATTCTGCATAACATATCTTTGAAAATACTAGCATCTCTAGTCTCTGTCTCTAATCAGAATCTGAAAGATGAATAACATCTGATTCTGAATATTTTTCACTGTATAATACAAAATATCCTCTTATTACATAGTAGTTCACATTTGCAAAGAGTAAAGGGAAGGAAGTGATAATTTTCAAAAGGCATGCCTTCAAAATTAGCATTGTGGTATTCGGAAGAATTACAAGAGATGAAGGGGCAATACAAACAACTAGAGCACAAGTGGAGGAATACTTAACGTGAATACTTAACAACACAGAGCACACTTGAAGATCTATGCTCTGGCAATACAGGTGGCAACGAAGTGGTTTATTTCTGCCCATGTTGCTTCCACAAATTCACATCCAGTGGAGTTGTTTTGGGTTGTGAGAAGGCTAGTAAGTTCCCTCTCTCCCTTGAACTAAAACTTGGAACTTTTGATCACCTGCTGTGATATTTTAAATAACTTTTTTTACAGATAAAATTTCTTTTATTCAGGCTGAACTGGATTCCACAATTATTGCAGAGTCTACCAGGGAGGTGTCCAGCAACTCATTTTATGAGATCAGACTGGATCACTTTCAGATTGTGGCTCCTGAGGATATGGACAAGCTGCTTCAGACTGTACATCATACCTACCTGTTTTCTTGACACTTGCCCAACTTGGTTTATCTCATCTGGTAATCCTATTATCAGAGAGAGTCTGGTAAATATTATAAACTAGCTTATCCCGCACAAAGTATCTGCGCTCTAAGACTTTATTGCTCATTCATCCCCTCAGCTGGCCTCCCCCTCCACCAATCTCCCCTCACCGCCATCCAGTCTTCCCCCACCCCCTCAGCCAGTTCCCCCCTCACTCAGCAAGAGCGGCATTGCAGTGGCCTAGATCAGCTCCTACCACTGGCCTCCATCGCGTTGCTCTGCCGAGTCTCTTCACAAGAAGGACAGCTGATTGGGGTGGGAAAGTGCACCTTGGGCCGGCCTCCGTCAGTCCGCCGAGTCTCTTCGTAAGGAAAACGGCCAAGCCGGGGCCTCCCTTCTGGCCTACATGGATGGCCCTTAGTGTGCTCTTCTGCCACAGCTCGGCTGTCCTCCTCGCGAGGAGACTCAGCGGGGTGATGCATGCTTGCTCAATGTCTCTTTTCCGTTTTTTGCCGCCGTCGCCGCTGCCTCCTCCTCTTCCTCAACCCTCTGTCCTCAGCAGCAGCTGCCCTACTCCACGGCTTCTCTCTCCTTTGGACAATTCCAACTCTCTCAACTCTTGTGAGATGTGCCACGTACCATGGGATTTGCTTGCTACATAGGTCCTAAGGCTTTTAAATAGATAGATGCTTCTCTGGGGGAGGGCAAGATGCCTCACTGCCTGCACTGGATCCCTCAGAGTTAGCCAAGTTTAGACCAATCTTCCATGGTTGGGCAAGCTGATTGAGATGGTGGTGGCCTCTCAGCTCCAGGCAGTTTTGGAGGAAACAGATTATCTAGATCCATTTCAAATTAACTTTCAGGAGGGCTATGGGATAGAGATTGCCTTGGTCAGCCTGATCGATTATCTCCAAATGGGTATTCACAGAGGGAGCGTGACTGTTGATCCGTTTGGATCTCTCAGTGGCTTTCAATAGCATCAAACATAGTATCCTTCTGGGTCGCCTAAGGGAGTTCATATTGGGTGGCACTGTTTTACAGTGGTTCTGTTCCTACCTCTCTGGCAGATTCCAGATGGTGTTGCTTGGAGACTGTTGCTCTGCAAAGCAGGAGTTAATGTATGGAGTTCCACAAGGCTCCATAGCATCTCCAAAGCTTTTTATCATCTACATGAAACCGCTGGGAGAGATCATTAGGAGATCTGGTGCAGGATGTTATCAATATGCAGATGACATCCAAATATATTTATCCAGATCAACTTCACCAGATAATGGCATAACCTCCCTAAATGCCTGCCTGGAGGTGGTAATGAGCTGGATGAGGTCCTGCTACCTCTCTTGGTGTACTTTTATAAATACTACCTTAAGTAGTATTGGTTCACATGAAGCCCTCATGTGATCAGAGAAAAGAATGGTGCACTAAGAGGGGAGCAAGACATGCTCATTCACCTCCATAATTGTGTGCAGGCAGGGCTTGCTCAGACATTTATCCAAACGGACTCATTGGCTTAACATGAGGTGAGCTGAAGAACCACTTGCATACAAAACAAAAGTCACATGAAAGTGCACTGGATTCTCTAACTCACTGATTTCGGTGTTGTGAATAGGCCCTCAGCCTACTTTACTCCAAAAGTAGACACATATACTTGACTTGAAAAAGTCTTAAGAAAAATCTTTAAAGTAGGAAGTAATACTGATACACAGTTCTGTTTAGTTATCTTTTTAAAAAAGCTATGAAGTAGACTTCTAGCTGTTTGCTACCTTTAGAAAGAAAACACAGCCAGAATTCAAAGGCTTTGTCTTCTCTTTGTGTTCAGCCACAGACTGGTTGTCATCACCGACATCAGCATAAGAAAATTACTCTCAGAGCTTTCACCAAACAGACTAGTAAGGCATTACTAAATGCAAATACTGACATCAGTCTCTGGCCAGCTGACTTTCATGCTGGGAGAAATCTGAACTATACAGGTCAAACTCTGACATTGAGCAAGTCTTAATGAGAATGAACTGGTAGTTTGGGAGTGCGAGACATGAGAATCCAATTCTGCATTTGACAACAGAAGCACCGAAGTAGTGACTCGCTGGACAAAAAGGCCTCTCCTGAAGATGGTGTACACCAGCACATCAATATTTGCAGAGACCAGGTAGCTTTAGCACTGCCAGTTCAGTGTGGCAATTATTGTTAAAATGAGGATCCAGAACCTGGTATCCGTGTACATGACATTGACCCCTAAAGGCTGTAAGTTACCACAGAGAGCATGACTGGCCATCAGGACTGTTATTTAGTGCAACCTGCAGGGTACTAAAGCTGAGGCACTTTTCAGCTGTTGAAGAACAACTGAGCTGTCAGCAGAGCTTTCGTTGTGACGACTTTGAAGCAGAAGGTGACCCTTTTAAAACAACACATAATTCATCTCCTCCTGCCAGTGCTAGTTCCAGAAGGGCATTCAGACACGTGCCCTTTGCAAGGTCAGACTGAATTTGTAAAATCGAAGATTCTACTGCAAGATTGAAAGGAACTCTACCCAATTTTATTGCATTACTGTGGATAGCACTTTCATAAGAGGAAGCAGAACAATTTTTCCTAGCCATCCTTCTACAGTAGACATCTCCCTTCACCTTGTACCTCAAACCTCCTAACAAAGAACAAAATAAAGGTTGCTCTTATCTTTAAAGTAATAAAATAATACCAAAAAATTCTGGTCAGGGATACATTTCATGTAATAATATTCTTGAGCTCTTAAAGAACATTTGCATTGTTTGCATCAGTCTTAACTATCCATATTTTATCTGCCCTGTGCATCTCAATGCATTTTTTTCATATTACCAAATTTTAACTTGTAATTATAGAACATCACTAGTAAAGAGAAGTGTAAATAAAGCCATGGCATCAGTAGGGGACCAAAAACTAAGCTGAACAGAACTGGGACCATTATTTGAATGTCTCCAAACTGGAGGTAATTGGTTTGACTAAAAGACAGATGTAGCCAGTGTTCCCTCTAACAGGGATTCCCTGATGTCATTGACTACAACTCCCAGAATCTCCAGCTGCAATGGCTTTTACTTGGGGATTATGGGAGTTGTAGTCAACAACATCTGGGATTCCCTGTTAGAGGGAACACTGGATGTAGCCATATAGTTACTGGCTCCAACCAGCACACATCATGAGCACATAAACAGTATCTGAGAAGATTTTTTAATATATTAATGTATTAATACATTATGGGTTTGTACAAGTGGGGTTAGCCAGGTTTCTTTAGTTTGACATTACTTAAAGGTCTAGGAAGCAAGAGGTAGGAGAGGGGAGGGTGCATTAAGGTTACAATACACTATAGTATTCAGCCTTGGGGAGAGCATTTCTTTTTCACAGAATTCTGTAATGTGATCTGCAAGGCCATAATTCTAGTAGCTGGTATAGCAAGCCAAAGTTTCTTGAAAGGCAGCTATCATTTTAGTTTTTACTTGATGGGGTGAGTTAAGAGGGAAGAGAATACCCATTCTTGGATATATTAGGGATTAACCAACTCAAGGGCCTGGAGGATTCTGAATCCTATTATTGCATCAGTGTATCCAACACCACCTTCAGAGCCTACAGCTGTATTTGTTGGATTAGATGAAGGTCCAGTTTTATTAATTTAAATAGATTTCAGTGTGATCAGCAAACTGTGATGTATTCTCAACAATTAGAATATGAACACCTTACAACTGCTACAGGAATATAATCATCCAAGTGTGCCAGATGTTTTTGCTTAAAGGCTACACCCATTATGTATACAGAATTGTAAGCCACATGATAAGCTGAGCCTGTGAACAGAGCTGCAGGGCAAAAACAACTGTGTTTGCAAATGGCAGTGCCAACGCACAGACATGATGCTATGCAAAGTCCATAGAAAGCAGTACTTAGCAAATGCTGCTCTTAAGAAACACACTTGCATACCGTATACTACAAAACATCATGAGGTTCAATTGTTCAGTAACTTAATTCTTTTAAACTGCATTGAGGATACTAGCTGAGCTCATTCAGACAAAACACAATTGTACTCTTAGGGTTAGCCAACACATACTCTTCAAGAGTATTAATACAGTATGAAGCTGACACTCTTAGTTACGTGTGTTGCATCCTGCTATTTCCTCTTGTAAAATATGCAAGCACACTCCTTTGTGCTATGCAACTCTCATGTGGCCAATCACTGACTTGGTTTTGGAAGGAAATCACAAACCGCGCTTGAAGTTTTAGTGCCACTATTCCACACTTGTTAACGGACTGAAAATGCCATTTCATGTACGTGTTAACTTCTGACATACTAATTCCACAAACCTGAACCCTACAGTGAGAGAAATAGGTAGGCTGATAATTAATGCTGTATTCAGTTTAGTAGAGGAGGGCATGAGCATGAAGAAAGATGCCACCTAATGATAGAAAAGCATACTGCACTTTGTTTTTGTGTAAAACCAGTACCCAGGAGGATTACTTTGACTCCACACTGAATGAAGGGATAGCAATTATCTCCTTGTGTGACTAGAAATCAGTGACATTGGAGAGGGTTGTTTTTCTGGTCTCCTTCATCCTCCTTGCCCACTGAACTCAAACTGCAGTAATCAGACATGTGGAGCTTTTAACCCGGCTTTTTGCAGAACAGGGGAAAAGAAGAAAGCCAAACAATCCCTCACTTCAAAAAGGGTTGCTACTGCAGAGAGGCAACCATCTGCAGACAAGTCTGAAAGAGGCTTTGCATACAGCAGTACACTGGGTTGAGTCTTTTACCACATACACAAAAATAATGTACATTTTGCAGGAAATTTATGTTTATTTAGCAGTAGCAGCCAGGCAGCATGTGGAACGCAAAAAGGAAATATGACACTTTGGGCTCGAAAATAAATAAAATGGTGTGCCTCAGTTTCAGGCACTTCATTCTTGGGGGGAAATCACAACTGTCTTTAAGTGATACCCTAACCCAATGTGTTTATTAAGACTTGTAGAGGACAATGTACTTGACCCTAGTTTACCTTTGTCACTTAATTACCAAGGAAACACACAAAAACACATGGGACTGAAACATATCTAACACTGGAAACCTTTTAACTTTAATGAAATAATGATAATGGTCCCAAAGCATGATCTGAAAGCACATGATATAGCAATGCTGCTGGAACTAAGCAAGCCTGGGTCTGATCAGGGTCTGTACAAGAGACCACCTGGGAATCTTGTGTGTGTTGCCTGGAGTTCCACAATGAAAGGAAGGTCAGGATGTAACATAATGAATAGCCAGGTTCCTTCTTATTTAGGGTGTGTTAACCAACTTCAAATCCTGATTAAAATGGAACCCAGGTTGGTGTCAATGAAACATGTAAGCTATGGGCTAAAGCCAGTGGGAGGAATTAATGCCCAATAGCAGAAAGGCTGGTAAAAAAGGAGTTCATAATCGTGTGCCTGCCTCAATCTCTTAGCATGGTTAAGAGATTGCCAATGAAATTTCTACATGTGCCCATGGCAGTGGTCATGTACAGGTTTATAGAGCCTGCTCTAAAAGCAGCAGCAGAAGCTCATGTTTGTTGGTGCTTTCACACTAGTCTAGGGCACAATATCCTGCATTGTTGTTTAATCCTGATATACTGCCAGTAATTTGGTACAGTAAATCATTTTTTGGACATTTGCAGTTAACTTTGTAAAACACGGAATTCAGTGATGGTACACTTGCTCAGAATAAAGTCTACTTTCACCTCACCTCTGATGAAAGAGCATGTTTTTTTACATGCAGTTCCTTTGGGAGAATATAGTGTGAGCATAACTAGAACACCTAGTTATTCTGTTTGGTGAAAGTAGGAAAGAGCTTGTCATGTTACATTAAGCAAACCTTATGTTCCATACATGTAAACAATCTAAACATAAAAAGCTCAACTTAACATCATATTGAGCTTTGTGACATTTCTAAGGGCGAGTCCATATATTACCTTATGCCCTTGAGAATCTACTACTACATGATATGTTTCCTTATTCCACCTACAACATTTAGTATGGGTTGTTAGACAGATTCTCCCTACTGGATCAAGGATTTCTATGCAGTGCCATATGTACCTGGAAGCATCCAGAATGAAAGCCCATAGTAATCACCTTATTTTATTCTTAAAAGACCTAATGATACTATGAGCTTTAAAAAAATAATTAGAAGTCAAGAGGCTTGTATACGAAAAACTGTTTCATGATCACAATGATGTACATGGCAAGTTAAACCAGACATTGCAGCCAGGGTGTGGAGAGATGCCACACAGAAATGGTCTCTAAAAGGGATAAAGTATCGCTCAGATTAGCCATAATTCTGCCTTGTTTACTGATAACACAGAAATAATAACACTTTCAGAACACTCTGAAGGAAAACCAAAGGAGAGAAAACTGGTTAAAGTTAATCTTGCTAAACTTTCATCAAACTGGAAAAACCAAGAATATCCAAGACATTACCACAGATATGCAGTTATGAAGCATGACTACCTGAACAGCAGCGGATAACCAGCTGAGCACAAACACAGGCAACAAATGAAAAGACTAACATTCCATATCCTGCATTCCACTGAGCTCTTCAGGAAGCAACACTGTTTTCCTAGGAAGTTAATAGTTCTTGTCTGGAATAATCAGTTACAGTGTGTGTCCAGCAAGGTGCAGATGAGCACATACTCTTAAGCCAGGGCTGCACAAATTCAGTCCTCCTGCTGGTAGTGGACTATAACTCCCATCATCCCCAGTCAGTGGCCAATAGTCAGGGGTTATGGGATTTGTAGTCCAACATCTGTAGAAGGGCCAGAGTGGTGCTTTAGGCACACATGCTTCAGTACCAGGCAACTTCCACCAAAACAACAACAACAGTAAGAAATACTATTACTTCATTCCCCAGGCATATGACTAGAATAGGCTACACACTCACTCTCTCAAGAAAGACGTCCCAGAGAGGATTTGCAGCATGACGCCACATACAAACCCTCATGGGAAGGAGTGCTGAGAACTTCTTAACTTACTAGTTGACAAAGTCTCACGTCCATGAGTACTTATGAAAAAGAGTGCCATCCCCCAGGGAGATAATGTAATGAGAGCAAATCAGAGATGGCAACCACAGAGGAGACGTTATGCACCCCAGAGTGGAAGGCTCTCCCTCCCCTATCTTTTTCCAGTTCCTCCCTATTCTCCTGTGCCTATGTTTCAGTACGCACTCAATACTATTGATTAAACATTTTTAATGTGTAAGATTTAGCATCTTAACTCCTGCTAACTTGGCAAAGAGGCACCTTTTAACATGGTGATTCTCTTTATTTAGCAGCGGGAGAGTAACTGGCCCTATCCACCCCTAGCACAGTAACTCCAATGACTGTTGCTGATGTCTATCTTATGTTTCTTTTAGATTGTGAGCCCTTTGGGGACAGGGATCCATCTTATTTATTTATTATTTCTCTGTGTAAACCGGCCTGATCCATTTTTGGAAAGGCAGTATAGAAATCGAATAAATAATAATAATAATAATCACCAAACTCAGTGCTGATCTTTTTCTATATCTAGGCCTCAATTAAATCATCAAATAAACTCATGAACTCCACAGAAAGACCCAATAGTTTCCCTGTAGTAACCTTCCAGGGCAAACAGAAATAGTTAGCAGTTGGCAAGTCACACACCCCACTTGTCTTAAGTAATAACACTTTTCCTTGGATTACTCTAATAGAACGCTACCTCAGAATCAAGTCATTCTAAAAAATAAAGTCTTACAACGCTGCTTTACAAACTGTAACAGGAATTAGGCATGTGATCAAGCACTTTTTTACTCCTGAGTAATGAGTATGCTGTTACAAAACCTTGTAAGGTTATATTTTCAGTCTCTACTGCAGTGGGGAAATGCTTGACTAACAAGTAAAAGGTTGCCGGTTCGAATCCCCACTGGTACTATATCAAGCAGCAACGATATAGGAAGATGCTGAAAGGCTTCATCTCCTACTGCGCAGGAGGAGGCAATGGTAAACCCCTCCTGTATTTTACCAATGAAAACCACAGGACTCTGTGGGCGCCAGGAGTCGAAATCAACTTGATGGCACACTTTACCTTTACTTCAGAATAAATTTCTGTATGAATCACTAAACACCTGCACATGTTTTTCCAACTGCTTTCAACCTTCTTACTCAGTTCCATCTACATGAAACCTTATGAAATATCATATATATATATATTATATATATATTTAAAGTATATAATTTCCATATTGTCTTAGAATCACTTACCCAGAAAAACAAATCCATCTGCTTCTTTTTCTGTCACTAAGACCTTCTTGGTATCTGGACTTTTTCTGAAGAAACTGAACATCTCTTTAAAATAAAACTCTAGAAACAAAAAAGGAGATCATGTCATGTTTGAGCCAATAAGCCTCAACATTAAGACATTAGTAAAATAAACTTCAGAGAACACTCTAGACGTCTAGTTCCAAGAAATATGAGGAAAGGAAATTCCAAAATTGTGCAAAGCCATGCAGACGCAATAGTGATATAAACAACTTGTTCACTGTAATTCATTCGCAGGAATGACACAAAGCTACCATCACCAAAGAGGAGTGAACTGAGTCTTGTTTGAGCTGAAGGACTGGAAAAAGCAAGCCAAGCTAATATGACCTTTCCCATCATCAAAATATTTTGCCATCATATCATCTATTTCCTGTGAAAAGCAACATAATTCGTATGTTCACTGAGCTAGTTGCTTTTCTCTCTCTCCCCACCCCTCAAAAAAGAAAGAAAGAAAAGAAAAAGAAAACACCACTACCATTTAAAATATAAATGAATTTAAGATCAATGAGGTTCTTTTCAGGCACATTTTAAAGAAGTTGAACAGAACTAGAGTCCATTAGATCATATTGAAAACCCAAAACATTTAAGCAGTCCTCAAAATATTTTATGTATTTATTTAAAATATTTCTGTTCTACCCCTCCAATACAATATTGCTCAGGACAGCTCACAACAATAAACTATAAACAACAATAATGGGGCAATACAATGTTTTATTAGGCTTCCTAATATCTTACACTTAGAAGATGCCATCTTAAGTCATGAAAAGTTACTTGTTCCTTCCACTAACACCCTCAACATCTCACAGCCAGCTGCCCATTTATTCTGTTCCCTCTACACACAGCCCTCCTTAGCCCCATGACCTTATTGATTCCCATTCTTTGTGCCTCCCCAAACTTCAAAGTCCCATGTTACTTGCCTTTTCAGTTCCAGAAGCTCGAAGCATTTACTTCTTTCAAAAAGCCTTGACTATGTGAGATTTTCTTCTTGAACTTCAATTATGTTCTTCTCTGGCACACTAATTTAAGAGGAAAACTATGTTTATTGAATTACATTACTGGTGACATGATTGCAAAACTTTACCAAAAAGACCAAATAAGCTATTTTTTTCTTCCTAAGAAAAAATAGGTTTTCGCTTTTACTTGTCCATGATGACTTGGCCATCAGGTTTCTGTGTGACTGTGCTACAGAGCAAACTAAATTCCAACCCAAACTCATTAATTTCAGTCTTATGGTACCATATTACACGAGTTATGATGGCAGAACTACACAAGTCAGAGGGCAAAACTTTAGCTTCTCCCCTTTTTAAATAATGAAAATGATTAAGATCCCACATACTTGTTGAAGAAAAAAGAAACTCCACTGCTATGTTAAAAAGATCAAAAAGCACACACACACACACCCCACACACAAAATCCACAACAAAATCACACAGCTCTGTGTGAAGATGGAATCAGTTTCATTTTTGCACCAACTCTGAAATTAGACACAGTACATAAAGGGAAAAATATCTTCCACTGTGAGCATTCATACACCCAAAACACTGCTTCTTTTCTTTGTTTCTCCTGAGGGTAGGTCTAGAACCAGTGGACTGAAATTACAAGGAAATAGTGGTGTGCACGGAACCGTGGAGGTGCTATTCAATGCCGGGGTGGTGGTGGCTCTTTAAGGGCAGGGAGAATGCACTTAACTCCACCACCCCCCCCGCCAGCACTCGGTTTCTGGCAAAGTTTTTTTGGGCAGCAGCATACCTGCCTGCCGCCCCTGCCCCCGTTCCTGGCCGGAAGTACTGTCTGCGCGTGCACCCAGTATGCACGCACGTTGCGCACTGGGCGTGACATGCGCACGTGCAGATGATACTTCCGGCCAGGAAGGGGGCAGGGGTGGCATTTATTTATTTATTTATTATTAAAACTTTTATACCGCCCTTCCAAAAGGCTAAGGGCGTTTTACATTAAAACAACATTAAAATCGATTAATTAAAACAAAAATTATAAAACAGCATAAAATAATAATTAACAATTAAAGATATCCTAAAACAACAATTAAATAATCAGAACAATTTAAAAACAAGTTTTTAAAAGCTGAGAAAGCTTGGTTGTAGAGATGTGTTTTCAGAAGTTTTTAAAAAATTGCCACCCCAAAAACTTTGCCAGAAACCAAAGGCCAGTGAGGTATGTGTGAAGTGCTCCCTCCCCCACCCTTAAAGAGCTACACACACACACCCACACACACACACCGGCATTAAACCTTTAAGCCGGTGCCACATTCGAAATGGTTCAGAGGCCTCTACAACGGCCTCCGGACCGGTTCATGCATATCCCTACAAGGAAACATACCCACATGTGGAAGCAGGCTTCGCTGCTGTTCATCTTACTTGCAGAATCACAAACCACAGGTATAAATTGGACATGCATCTGGCTGAGGCTGCTATATATCTGTGCAACACTTCTTTCAATGCAACATGCATTGAAGTACATATCATCTTCATTTTGGTGCAACTTCACAAGAAAATACTTTTTCTAACAGTGTCTAATAACACCTGAACCAAAAACACATGGGTTATTTCCGTGTCTGCTTTGTGATCTTCCTAATCATGAGATACATTATTTCTAAGGCTGCAATGGTTAACCAGTCAGTTGGATTAATCATTTCAAAACATTTTAATCATCTCAAAAGATTCTACAATTATTCAGTGAGAAAGTGGTGTGTTTTTAAAAAGTCCATTACTTTCAACACAAAAATTTTAAGTTGAACTTATTTGTTTTTAACAGTTTGATTTTATATTATGGATGTTTTAAAATTGGCTGTGAACCATCTTGAGACACAGACTACCGGCATACATAAATATTTGTTAAATAAGATTAATTAAGTAATTAATTTAATTAACGTCTAAAAATGCAGATGGAGGAGAAATTCCCACCTAAGTCCTGGGAGCTAAAAGGAGAGCTTTCTAAAGACGATGCTTGCTACAAGATATATCTGCTTCATCTCAACACAAAAACCCGCTTCTCCCTTTTAGAAGATGCAACAGATGCTCCCCCTCCCCGCCACACACACACACACTTTAGGCACTAAGGTTCACACACGGAAAGCGAAATGGGGATACCCTTTCGCAACTTAACGTCAAGACCGGCTCTAAAGTTACAACAATCATCAGCTTCATCTAACAAGAGTTCCGATCCTAAGTTGGGCGCAAAGAGGAGAGGGCGGCGGGGATTGGGGCAGTGTTCCCTCTAGCAGATGTTGTTGACTACAACAACAAATGGCTTTTGCTCGAGCGTTATGGGAGTTGTAATCAACAACATCTCTCTGTTAGACGCAACATGGGAGGGGGGGTATGTATGCGGCTGGTGTCCGCCACACGCAGGCTCCCTGAGGAGCGCCCTGAATAACTGACAGCCCCGCCCGCCCCTCAGGTGGGAACTAGTAACTGGCACCTCAGGTATCCCTCCCAATAAGCGATGCGCATGCGTAGATCCCAAACCTGGCACTCAAGAGATAACGTTCTGAACCGCTAAATTCTCCAAAGGAGGAGGATCGCTATATCCTCGCTATATCCAACCGGCGCGCATGGCACAAAGCGAGGCCCAAGTCACGCGTAGCTATCTATTCCTTCTTTTCGACGCGCTAGAATCTAATTTGGTATTTCTTCTCTACCTTTCCGTTCGGTACGCCTACCTCCGATGCTTTTTCCACAATCAACTCCGCTTCCGGGTTCAAGGCGGGGCTGGCGGGCAGATCCTGGTGGCGACTCAACGAAAGCAACCTTGGTCGCTCAAGGGACAGCTCAGCAAGCCACGAGGCGCATGCGCAACAGCCCTGGACGCGGGCCCAACCGTGCTACTCGGAAATGACGTCCCCTGCAGATGTTCGGTGCGGAACTAAAATCCTGGGGCCGCTTAGTAGCGTCCCTGTTGCTATGGTAACTTATCGGGCCCTTTGCAGAGAGCGGAAGTAGATATTTCCCGCCAATGTGATTTGGAAGGATAGAGAGAAAAGCGGGTTGTTGGCTTTGACTCTGGTTCCGAGAAGATGGCGGATATTTTTGAAGGGCCCCGACCTCGCATAGCCACGAATAATCTGGCCCGGTATATTGGAAAGCCTGTCTGTTTCGTGGGGCGTGTGGAAAAGGTAACGGCTGGGGAAAACAGTTTTCCCGTTCTCTCTTCTTCGTAGGTCTCCTGGGCAAGGCCTCTCTTGGGAGTTCAATGGCTGCTGAGATCTGCTCGCCTGAATCCTTCTCTTTGTTTCGAATTTTCCTCACTCTGCTCCAAAACGTTATTTCTTCTTATTCTGTTCCGCATTTTTGAAACTTGTAGTCGCTTATATGAGGTTCATGTGACTGAAGTTAATGAGGCTCACGTGTGTGCTGAAACAGACTCGTTTGTACTCCCATTTTCTTCAGCCAGGCAACTTGCTGTTCTATTTATATCTTGTTGTTGTTCTAAGCCCAACAACAAAATCAAGGTAGCTAGCAAATATAATATACAAGAGTACTGTATTATGGTGTCTTAAATACTAACAAATTTATTGAAGCACAATTTTTCTTGAACTAGAGCCCAATAGAAGACAATATGGAGAAAGGCAGTGTTCTCTCTAATTTTTTTCATCCATGTGTGGAATGAGTTTTGTTCTGGGTGGCAGTATCAAGGCTGTGTGTGTGTGTGTGTGTGTGTGTGTACATATATTCAGAGTGGGACCTTCCTGATTAAACCTGAGCAGGATCTAAAATTAACTGAGTGGAGATTAAAAAAAAAGTGTGAGCATGCAGGTATGCACATGCATTAGAGGGAACACTGGAGAAGGGGAAAGAAAAAAAATATATATATTTGTAAAATCTTAGTTTTTAAGTCTGTTGGGACATTTTTCATTATAATCCTGTGCCACCTAATACAACTTTGACAGATGTAGCCATGCTCATCAGGTGTGTTGTGGTAAACATACAGTTAATTTTAGTAGGTACTCACAGTTTTGCCTAATCTAATGATGTACATTATCCCTTAAAAAAAAAAAAGTTAAAAGATGCCATGTTCTTTTCACATTTCCTCTAATTGACATTGGATTTTTGCATGTGTATATTCAAGTGCTGGTAATGTTCCCAACTTTGTTCCTTCACTTCTGATCATTCTTTCTAATACCACTGTTTTTGGAATACAGAAATGACTCTACTTTTTGGTAGTGAATCCTGGGTCATATCCACAATGGTGTTTGCAAAGAGTTGCTGAAGTAATTTTCCTCTTTCCACTTTTGTCTGATGTTGGAAAAGACCTATCCAAGGATTGAGGGATCCCCAGCTATAGTGTAGGATACCACGCTGGTGGCTGCAGGGGAAAGGAGGAAACACATGAAGATGTCTTCTATTAGTGCAGTGAAAGGTGTGTCTGTGCTTCTCCTTCTCAGCCACCAGTGTTCCATACCATTGCCAGGAGTTCCTTGACCCTGAGCTTCTGGGGGCTGCAGTGGTGAGGGTCAGAAGAAGAAAATTACCTTTGCTCTGCACATTTGACCATGGATGTTCATTGCTCATACTGCTAGAATGAAGGAAAGTCGGATATCTTGCTCCTGATTGCTGTAGACATAACAACCCAACTTTCTTGGTCCCACTTTGAATTCATACATCTGTATTCCAATGTTCCCATTGTTGATGTAGGATCTCTCTATGTGAAAGTACTTTAAAAATGAGGTGCTTTTAAATCTTGTAGATTCATCCATCTGGGAAACTTTTCTTCTTGTCAGATGGCGAAGGGAAAAATGCAACTATTGAACTGAATGAACCTGTGAGTATTTTTGGTCTCTGTCCCCCCTCTGGGCACTTGTCAGCTGCCTTAATATTCAGCACCTGGAGATGTTAAGACTAGAAAGGGACTCTAATCACAATGTTTGAACGGATGCATCAGCACCTAGTCTGAAAGAAGGCTTTAGGTTTTAAGCCTCAACTGATTTATATATAATATATAGGATCACAGTCTTGTATATCAGCACTGTAGCAAGAATGAGTTTTACAGCATTAGTGTATCCTCCATAAGCTAAATATGTACAAAGGCTGCATTCTGGGAGCATCTGTAGTATCTTTGTGCTGCTGAGCAATTATTTTCCTTTGCCCACAGCCTAATTCTCCATGTATCCATCACATCTATTTCTCTTGTTTGTGGGTTTGTCTATGGATTGTTATTCATTCCAAGCCATAGCAATTCTTATTGTATTGTTGTCAGCATTGATTTGTATAGTGTCTATACAACCCCAAGGAGCTCACCATCTAAATTAAGAGCTGGGTGTAGAAGACCACCACAGGAATTGAGGCAAGGCTTCATATCATAGAAGAAATTGGTTTTGAGTGATGCCATTGTGTAGGGGATCTGCAAATGTGTTCCATGAACGAGGCAAGCAAAGAACAATGGGTGAAGTCTCTTCCATGTTGTTGTGGGCATATAAGTAAAGTGTGCCATCAAGTTGATTTTGACTCCTGGCGCCCACAGAACCCTATAGTTTTCTTTGGTAGAATACAGGAGGGGTTTATCATTGCCTCCTCCTGTGCAGTATGAGAATCCTGCCTTTCAGCATCTTCCTTTAGCACTGCTGCTTGATATGGGTGTTTCACCAGCAGGGATTAGAACTGGCAACGTTCTGCTTGTTACTCAAGCATTTTCCTGCTGTGCCACTTAAGGTTATTAGAATCTCTGGTATGGCCCATGTTTTCTTTTAAAATGAACTCATGTTTTGAACATTGTTAGCCAAGTGTTACATAGAATAAAGTCGTCTCTTATATAATTTTATAACTGCAAATATTTTTAATCTGTTAGCCTTTCCACAAGTGAGATGATGTTTCATAAGTATAGTGTAGCTTTTTAGAAGTGCCTTTGGGGGGGGGGGGAAACTGTGCACCTAGACTACCAAAAACTTCAGAGGGGAAAGGAAGGTTTGAAGATGACCATCTAGTTAGTTTTTCTGTAAAGTTCTTAATACTAAAATACATTAACTGGTTCATCTGCCTTGCTAGCTTGATGAAGAGATCTCTGGAGTCATTGAAGTAGTAGGAAGAGTTACAAATCAAGCGAACATAGCGTGTGCGTCATATACCCAATTCAGAGAAGATAAAAGCTTGTTTGGTAAGCAAGTCATGTACTTAGTAGTTTCCATACTCTAAAAGTCTATTGCATTAAGGGCCAATTATCTGTCTTTCACCTGTCTGTCCAAAAGAGTGAAGACTGCAAACCAACCATCAGCCAGCCCCTTCTGCTTCTTCCCCCTAAGTAAAAAGCTTGGAACCCAGATTATATTATCCAATTCTGGGGCCTGGAAAAGGCTGCTATAAACATATGTAGTATCACTAATATATTGTACCTTTTTGTGAATTAAGTGTAAGCTGCTTTGGGAGTAAATCTTGATTGAAAAGCAGGATATGAGTAAATGTCTAGCCAGATAGGATAATTCTACTAATGTTCAAAATCCATTACATAGCTCAAGAAGTATGACTTCTCCCATTCCATCTGCATATTTACTCTTGTGGAGAATTATCATAGGCATTCAGGTGGCCTTTGTTATCCCCGGAAGGGTCCTAGAGACCTAATTTCCATATCTGTGGGTACAAAAATAGATGACTTTTGCATATCCGTGGTTTCAAGGCCACTGGAAATGACTTCCAGTTTCATTTTTGATCTGGAGGCAGTGTGGAGCCATTTTACTAATACAAATATGAATACAACGAATACTTATATATACTGCTTTTCGACAAAAGGTCCCAAAACGGTTTACATAGATAGATATAAATAAATAGATAGATAAATAAATAAATAGGCTCACAATCTAAAAGAAAGAAACATGAGACACCAACAGCCACTGGAGGGATGCTGTACTAGGGATGGATAGGGCCAGTTGTTCTCTCCCTGCTAAATAAAGAGAATCACCACTTTTAAGGTGCCTCTTTGCTCAGTTAGCAGGCTCTTAAAAAAATTGACTTTTTGGTTAAAGTTGAGGGTTTGAGGGGCCATCGCTGGGGAGCAAGGTACAGTACATTTCCTCTTATTTCCCCTCCCCCGTTCATTTTTAGCCGTGGGTGTGTGGAGGAACCTGACCCCTAGATTCCCATAGAGGTAAAGTTTTGTTATTCATGGTTTCCGTATTCATGCCTATAGGCGAGACTGGAACCCTGTCAATGAGTGCCACTTGTACTTAAAAGCCCAAGAAACTCTTGGTCAATTGGACTTCTGGCAACTAATTTCTGTTAATCCAAACTTGGCCATGGTATCTGTAAAAGCAACTCTTCTAAAGATTTTTTTAGCTGGACTGACCTTGGAATAACTAATTGGAGAAATACTTTGAGAAAGATATAAAATCTAGTCTTGTATCTTCATCTGTAAACTCATTTCCCTCCCCTCTTTTCTTTCAGATCTTGCTCTGTATAATGAAGCTCTGAAAGTTATCCATGACTTTCCTGAGTACTATCCTTTCGGTGCTGAGGCATGACCAACAACTTGTATTACAACTTCAGAAAGGACAATTCTTTGGTACCCATCTGAACAGGATTATTCAAGAATCGCTGTGAGAAATGAGATTTGTTAAAATGATCTTGGGACAATCTGACTTACCCAAGACTCAGTACAAAACTTATGTATTTGTACTTGCCAATTGACTTAATATGAGCTATAAACCTGGTGGAGGAGGAAAGCCCATATCCAGTGAAGGCAACACTTATCAATGATGAGCATTTTAATGTTAGACTGCTGCTCGTGTACCCTGGGATCCTGGTAAATATATGTAAAATACCTATTTGGTTTGGGAAGGGGTCCCCCGCCATCTTTAGGTAGTATTGTGTATATGAAGATTACCAGAGAGAAAAGTCAGTGTGTAGGATATTTAAAACACGTTATCACTTCATTAACAAATTATCATATTTCAATGACATCCAAATAAAATGTGTTTGGTTCTTCTTTCAGCATTTATAATAGTTCTTCTAGAATGTTGGAAATATTGCGCACACAGTTTGTCATCACTGCAACAACCTGTAAGGTTAAATAGGAGGCAGGATGCTTCTTAACAATTGCCCCCTTGAGAAACTACTCTTGAAGAAACCTGCAGGCCTGTTCCCAATCTCCCATGGCTGCGCAATAATTTATCTACCTCTCAGGTAGTTTCCAGACTGTCAAACTGTTCCAGGCTGTTGCTCTTCAAAGTGAGATCTACTTATGGAGTCTTGCAGGGCAGCCCTGATGGACCCTTTGTGAACGGAGTGCTGGTGGTGGGAGGGGTAAGTTCCTTCCCTGCCCTTAAAGTCAACCCTGCCTTCTAACTTCCTCTGCCTGGTTCAGTACACATCCCTAGTTGAGGCAGGGGCCAGGAGTGCTTTTTATCAGCTTTGACTGATACACCAGCTATGCCCAATTGTTGAGATAAATGACCTTAAAACAGTGTGCATATGCTGGTAATTTGTACATGGTCTGGAAATTGCAATTGGTGCAGAATGCAACAGCTATGATCTCTAGGGTTACTGGAAGAGACCATTACTCCTATTTTAAAAGAACTACACTGACTGCCCATTAGTTTATGGCAAAATATAAAATGCTGCTTATTACCTCATAGTGCCACCTTGTGCATGAACCCTGCCACCTATTAAAATTATGGGGGAGGATTGGTGGTGACCAATCCAGTGTACACTCTTCTGAACTCTCAGGCCCTGACCCTAGAAGGCCCATCCCCAGGGTTTCTGAGGTTCTCCCCCACCCCCAGCAGGACCCCTCAGAACCCTCTAAGCCTCAGTCTATCCAGGACCTGTTATCCCCTTGGATGAGGAGCCCATCCCAATGGAGGATTCCCCAGAGGACCCTTCTAGTAGGCCAGACCCTGAACACCCAAACAGAGAAGGGGAGTGATCTGATGGGCAAGAACAAGAAGGTTCAGAGGCTTTGCACAGGCTTTTCTGCCGAGGCAGTAAAGGTGGAATGAAAACTTCCCACCTCCAATAGAAATAACTCAGCAATAGCTAACATTCTATCCCCCAACATATCCTCCCGTGGTGGCGATGATTTGAGATCAGGGGATCAGTCCTCCCCTGGGATGGGGAACCCACCCTAAAAGTCCCCATTGATAAAACACCTGAAAGAGGCAATGAGGTACACTTATGATTCGGCTGCCTTAGCGATGAGAGCTTCTGCAGCTGCCTTTATGGTAGCCAGCGCACCCTTCATCTGGCTAGATAGCTTAATACAAGAATCAAACTCTGGTACCACTCTCATGAGGCAAACACTCAAAATTACATGAGGCGCAGGCCTTTATCTTGGCTTCCACCATTGACTATTTGTCTTGCATCAGGGGCACCAATGGCTTCAGTACTGGGCCATTTATGGTTGAAATATTGCCAGATTGACGCTACCTCCAAAAGCAGCCTCACAGCAGTACCCTTGAACAGGGAAAAATGTTTGGGGATGAGGCCTTTTTAAAAAAAAAAACACCCTCCGTCAAAAGATAAGAAAGCAAGCTATGCCCTCTTCAACATGTAAACCGGAGCGCACACGGGGTGATACTGTTTTTAGCCTTTTTTTCACTCCCTCTTCCCTCCTTGGTGGTAGGGATTGAGGTTTTAGGTCATGGTGCTCCTCCTGGAACAGATCTAGGCCTGCCAGACAGGGCTTTGGCAACAGCACAGCCTTCAACCGCCCCCCCCCCCCCCCCGCAAACAAACCCAGTCTAAGCAGCAATTCTGACGCAGGGGTGTGTGCTCTCTTGGGTGGTTGCTTCTCCACACTTGCATGCCTGGGAGTGCACCACCTCCATCCGCTGGGTACTCACCTCCATCAAGGCGGGCTACTCCATAAAAGCGGGACACAAATTCCCCTCAACGCTTCCGGCCCACTCCAACCTCCCACCTACCCTTAAAACATGAGAGTCTCATCTCTTGTCAACAGGGGCCATAGAGCATGTCCAACGGGGTACAGGTATCTCCATTATTTTCACAGTCCCTCCAAAAGATGGCTTCCTACAGGCAGTGCTGGCTTTAAAATTCTCAACCACTACATACAAAAAGTGGAAATTCCACTTGGAATTGGTCAGTCGTGGGGGCCCTCCAACATCTCGACTGTCTAACTGCAATGGACCTAAAAGGGCCTAGCACCTCATATATTTACAATAATCTGGTCACCAGTGCTAGCACATTTCCACCTCTTGGGCATAGGGATATTTGTGTATCTGGATGAACAGTTGCTAAAATCTCCTTCACTTCAGACAGGGACCTACAAAACACCCTTCAGATGCTCCAGGACCATAGCTTCTTGTTCAATTGAGAGAAAAGCCAGTGCACCCAATCTCACCATCTGGGCATTCTGATAGACATGCAATGGGTCAAACTATTCCTACCCCCAGAGTGCAGGCTTACTCTGGAGAACGCCCTAGTTCAGAGATCCCTTCTGCTGCTTTCCCATTCCAAAATCCTGGGGCTGATTGTGGCAGCCATGGAGGCGGTGCCATGGGCATGCTTCCATCTGAGGCCCCTGCAGCAGTTTCTTATACCATTCCACCTGGAGGTTGCAGTAAAATCCAGCAGATGGATCACCGATACCTCTGGTAGTTCAATCCCTGCACTGGGGGATGACTATTCCATACCTCTTGGTGGGAAAGGAGTTCCTGGATCCGCCCTGGATCATCATCGCTACAGATTATTATTATTAATTCAATTTCTATACCGCCCTTCCAATAATGGCTCAGGGTGGTTTACAAAGAAATAACAAACAAATAAGATGGAACCCTGTCCCCAAAGGGCTCACATTCTAAAAAAACACAAGACACACACCAGCAACAGTCACTGGAAGTACTGTGCTGGGGATAGATAGGGCCAGTTTCTCTCCCCCTGCTAAATAAAGAGACTCACCACGGTAAAAGGTGCCTCTTTGCCCAGTTAGCAGGGATGCCAACAAGTACGGGTGGGGCACCAACTGACTCTTAAGTTGGCTCAAGGAAAGTGGTCAAAAGATGAAAAGCAGCACAGTATCAACTGGTTGGCGCTCAGAGCAATCCTGATGGCACTCTGGGCATTCCAGTCCAACATGTGTTGAGACGCAGAGACAACACCACGGCAAAGGCACTCATGAATCGCCAGTGGGGGACCAGGTCAGGATCCCTGCAGGTGGAAGTGGTCCATCCACCTGAGTACATGCCAAGTTGAGCTCCATATAGGAGCTGTCCTGTGGCTCCTAAAGGCTTCAACTTAATTTGCATAGTCCTGCCTTCGAGCCATGTAGAGAAGCACAGCCCACACTGAGACGTCCTTGGATGCAGCAGCAAGGAGCCTTCACTGTGAATAAACCAATGCTCCATTCCACACCGAAGAGCATGCAGTTGTTAATAAGTTCAAACCTAACTCTCTGCCAGACTTGCTGTTTACTTCCATATCTGCATTGCTTATGTGAACTTTTGCTTACCCCTTAAAAGGAAAAAGTGTTCCGTTTTGTAAATCAGATTCATACATCAGATATCACTCCTATAACTCAGTGATTTCAGTTTATAGTACTTGTGCAGACGGCCATCCTGCTTCTGTTACAAACATCCTATGTATGTACCTTTTTGGCTCCCTGCCCACCACACCCAGTATCACTATGCTTAATAATCTGAGTTCTGTTCAACTGAAGTACCTGAACTGACTGTTTTCTAAAGCAAAGGGACCTAATTTAAGACAAATAAAACTCTGCAGTATATGTAGCTATTATAAACAAACATTTTCTGAGTCTGATACTTAAAAAGCATTTATAGAAAAAAGATGCAACTGAAGTTCTGAGCAAGCATATAGAGGAAACCAGTAACCTGTACACTAAATATATGCCAGTTATCTTTACCACCTAGAATGCAGTTCCTCACACTTACTTGCTGTACACTTATTTGGACTTCAGTTTAAGAGAGCTTCCAACCGGACATTCTGTTGCACTATGAGGATGTTTTGCATGTATTTGGTAATTTTCAGCCAGTTTTTTGGCTGTAGTCATTTAGGAATAATGAACATGTTATAAATGACAGCTGGTCCCAGAAACCAGACACATGGGCCTACTGTTTTGGAAGCAGACATTTTAAACCAATGATATAATCTTAACTGAAATAAGTTTTTAAAATACTGATATGGTAGGCATGTGTAAGAATTTCACCTTAATATTAAGAGTGATTTTAAACAAATACTGCATTTAAGTGAAATCTGTTTACAGTAACATGAAGAAAAAATTCACAGCCACTCTAAATGTACTGCTTTGCACAATTAGTGCAGATAGGTTGTCAGGGGAGCTTGCCAAGACAATATCCAGACACACCAGCCAAGGATCAATTGTACACTGAAACTTGACTTTTTGGATTGTAATGTCAGTGCAAACCCGACTGAATACACCGCAATTAGAGCTGAAATGCATACCTGTTATAGGGGAGCAATGTGAAATCCTAAGCTCTCACCTCACTTCATTTTTAGGTGGCTACAGCATGTATATTTTGGCTACTGTGGATCTTATGCCAAAAAGCAAGGGGGAGGAAGGTGACTGTGCAAGTATGAAAATAGTGCTGAGTGAGTTGCCCTTTTGTCAAATCCTTTGAGCTCCTGGTCATTAGAACTATTTACATATCAATAGATGGCATTTTAGAGCAACTCAAGAAAAGTCAAAATTGTGAGGGCGACAGAAGCATGAGACAGACATGGAAAGTATGTGAGCACATGAAATTGTACATAGTCCTCATTTCTAAAATCAAACTTCTCAGGAAAAAGATAGGATGAGACAAGGGAGCTGAAAGAGCTGTGGTGCTACCTACCTCTTGAGCGAGTTCCAAGAAAGTTGTCAGAAAGGGAGAATGGATGGAATCCCATCTGATATGCAAGCTGCAATGGAGCTTTATTTAAGCGTTATTTCAGAACTTTCTCTTGTTAAATCCTGCATCTTCCTTTTTATTTGAAATGGTAACAGCTGACACTGCATAGTGCTGACTTTACAGCAAACTATAAAACGGCACAATATGTTGCAGTACAAAAGTTATATGAAAAGAAATGAAAAATATTGATCAAAACATCAAGTCAAAGTAAACCAAACTTTTATTTTACAGTTTCAAACCGAGAGGCAGTCTTATGCTTTAATAAAAGCAGAGTGACTAAAAACCCTCAGCCTACTGAAAAATGTCCAAACTTGAGGAATGGTTGTATCCACACCACAACTAAGGGATTATGCTGTACTACTTAAACTCTTAGGTGCCACTCTAGAGTGTACTGATACAGAACTCACGGCTGGTACAGAACTCATATTTAGCTTATGGAGGATACGGCTGCATTTGAATGGCAGGGCAGCTCTAGGTCCTCAAGCTCTATGTCCTTAAATATGCCTGCACAATTGTCCCTCCTGTTGAAGTAGATTGGTGCAAGGAGCCTTCTGGTCAGATTTTCCTTTCGTCATAAAATTCACCTTTTGTTGTATAAAATAGTTTTGGGTACCCAGATTACAAGTTAAGGGCAATCCAATATTTACTTTCAAAATATGTCTTTACAGAACAGAAGACACCAAGTTAATATCCATACTCTTTTAATACTTCAAATATAAGGACACAAAAATAATGTCTATAAATTGCTCTTAGTGGCTTAATTCTAGAAACCTAATCCTTAAAGTAAATGATTTTGTCAATGTTACAAAAAAAAAACCACAGTAACAACTTGGGTATTGTGACATGCATCTCATAAATTCAATTAAAAATGCAATTCTGACTGGAAGTAGTCCTTGAGGCAATACAATACAGGTCACCATAGCTGAGCACATAGAAATAAGTTTCTGTTTTCAATAAGGATTCCTTCCCCCACCCCCTTTCAAAACATGTCTGTGTACAAATACTATGACTTGGATCCAAAGTGCCCTTTGCACAGTGGAAGGCACTTTGTGACACACAGGACATTGTGTGTTTGACCAATTTCTAACTTCCCCCAGCTGTAGGCCCCACCCTGCATTGCCTGTCATTCAGAAGGTCTCCACAGCCTTCAGGAGCGGCTTTGCAGGAGGTGCACGAGACTGATGGGGGAAAGAAAATACACAAAATACTACACACAATTATTTGGATCCAAGCCCTTATATTGGAAACTAAAAATAAACGATTGTCACAGTTAGGCAGCTATAATATATCCCAAACAATCATGAAATTGCATCGAAAATGTGCAAAAGAAATTCAAGTTTCTAGTTGTCTATTAAAAAGTACGAATGGCATGCTTTGCCTTGTTGCTAACAGTAGAAATCCATACATGTAAATTACAACACACTATATCACCAGCTGGTATGTTGCCATCTTCTGTGTTTTTCTTGCTTCCTGTATTTTTCTAGTAAAGACATACTACTACACCCCAGAACTCCAGCTTATTGTCTCAGACTTTAAACCAGAACTCTTATTTTGGAAAAGTGGTTCTTTAAGTTTGTTACAAACAGGTACTGCCCCAATGAAGGCAGGTGACATCTAGTGCTACCCCAAACAATCAACCTTAACTGCAATGTCTCAGGCTAGTGATTGCACATTATACAGCACTGACATTTTCTGACTGAAATGAATGCCTTTGAGCCGAAGCAAAATTTGGATGTGTGCTTTAATGCTTTAAGAATACAGGTAAGCCCTGGTATTTCAAATGCTGGATATTCACTCAAGACATGTCACTAAGCTGCCGTGTGTAGAACCCACTAATTAACAATTGATTGAGAACTTTTATCTCTGCTTATAACAACTTTGGATGCCTCATAAAAGCATATATTAAACTGGAACCTTGGTATCTACATATTCAAATTGAAAAAGATCTCAACTCACCTGAAGATTGTCTTAGAAGTGCCACAGAAACAGCACTCCAATGTGAGCAAACTGTGGAAGGGTACATTAAAATTATTCTAAATATCTAAGCTAGAAAAAATGCTGATGGAAACATTTGTATACAATAAATCTACAGCATGACTCAGGACACTTGTCTTGCCAAGAACATCTTTCAACAGTGTCTTTTGAAGTTTCCTGGAGTCTATGGAACGCAGTACACAGCACTGGCTCATCCGATGGAAGGCTCAAGATCTGGCTGATGTGATACTGAAAGTCTTCCTAAAGGGTGCTTTGCATTTCAATGAATTCTCTACAAATGCCTCTGAAATGAACTACTTCACAACCCACTGAGCAGAGTCCACATGACACAGTTGAAGACTCAGTCCAGCAATACCTGGCTATGCAAAGCACATGAAAACCATCCACACATCAAATTGCTTGATGTGATAGAATGATTTATTTTTCTATTACCAGCAAGTCATGAGTGACTTGTTCTGAGGTATGTGTTTGGGCTGTGAAGGACACCTATTCGAAAGAGCCCCTGGCTTTGAAGGTCCTTCTTCAAGCTCTAATGTTTTATGGCTGGACCATCTCCGCTGGGATAAGATTCCCTGTTGTATCCAGCTGCATACATTTACATGAACATGCCGAAACAGGGCATTCAGTATGGTCCCTGGATTTAAAAAAGAAAAGAAGGGGAAAGCAGCATTACAAAGTGGTATGAAAATATTTTGAATCAGTTCTGTTTCCGAAAATTGTTCAGCAGCATATATAAGCAGAGAAAAATTAAGATGTAGAATTTACATCCAAAATAATAATGCTCAAAAAGTCATTTGGCAGAAGGGGCTTGCAAAACAAGGCACCGATTATGAAACACAGGTAGGTATGCATAAATGTAAGCAGTATGAAAATATTAAGATGTGATGCAAATTAAATCTATTCCCTTCCCCCCCGCCCCAAGTTGCTCATGCCTGTAATTCAGTCTACAACTCATTCAGCACAGACTTACAGAATTGCATTGAATTATGCAAGCCTAGTATATTATAGGCTGTCTTTCCAAGGCCTCTCTGAAATAACGTCTCTTCCAATTCTCATTTTAGCAACAAACTCAAAGTATACTATTCAGACAAATTACACGACTTAAATTGATTCAGTATTATTGATTCAGAACATGTTCCAAGAGCCTTGGAACATGTTCCTGCATGTAATACAATACAATCTACAAATATGTATTACTCCTGTATGTAAACCCCACCCCCACTCACTTTTGATCCTAAATACATTCTGTGGCAATGTCAAATCAATTGCAATGGAATATTATACCCATTTCCCATAGAAGAGTCTGTGTGTGTGCACGCACAGTGCTCTGGTTTGCAGCCAAAGTGATAAAAGGATTCCCAGACAGAATGGGATGGAGCTAAAAGGTAATACAACCTGCCTTGAGATAATCACTGAACAAAAATTAGGTGATTATAGATAATTTCCCCATATTAGATCTCAAGCATCCTCCATTTAATGTGTCACTTGGTCTTTATTGTAATAATGAGGACATAGAGACTAAGGGAGGGAGCAGGACAACAGAAAGCAGAATGATTTAAGAGCAGGCAAGAGAGACCATGGGGCATAAGGATGCCCTCCACACCAAAGCTGAGAAGTGCATAAAGGCCATATAACCTCCACTTGTGTGTAATCAAGACAGCACTATGGTCTCTGTTGTCCTGCTCCCTCTTTTAGCTCCTATGTCCTCATCATTATTGTAAGAAATGCCAGCTGACACACTAAGTGGAAGATGTTTGGGACCTAATATGGGGAAATTATCTACAATCAACCAATTTTGCTCAGTGCTTGCTTGTCTAGAATCAAGAATTATGTCTCCCATAGCAACTGCCTGAATTAAGAACCAAGGCCAGAATCCTATTGATTATACACATAGAGTTCTGCATGTACCATATTTACCCATCTAAGACAAGGTCTTCCTCCAGTTCCATTTATGTTTAGGGAAGGTGAGGAAGAATAGAAGAATAGATAACCTGCTCAAGGGAGATGAACATGCTAGCCCAAAGCTAAATCTCGGTGGAGAGGATTTGAGAATAAGCTGCAGCAAGCCATAGTTCATGCACTCTTTTCAATGAGGAACTTTACAACTTCCAGTTTTAGTATGAACTAATCAAAGTGTGCTTTGGTCCATCAAATTGCTCCATCTAAATATGGGAGACTACGGTTTATTCAAACCAGTTAGTTGACTAACTTAGCTTGCAAGTCAGGATCATTCAGTCTTTATTACGGTCTTTGACCACTACAGGAAGATGCTGAAAGGCATCATCTCATACTGCATGGGAGGAGGCAATGGCAAAACTCTCCTGTATTCTACCAAAGACAACAACAGGGCTCTGTGGTTGCCAGGAATCGACTTTACCTTTACTTTACACTGGATCTAACCATTAGCGAGCAGAGTGCATTGGATTTGTATTGTAGAACAACAGAATTTCGCAACTGTGTGTGTGATAGATTTGCATCTGTTAACAAATATTTGATGTAGAATTCATCTGATCGTCCTGGCAGGTTAGGTAAAACAGGGTTAACTAACCTTCACCTAAGACCTATATAAGAGACACAATGCAGGAGCACATGTGCACTGACTCGGTCTCCTCAGAGTTACAGGAGCAATATCTCTGCTCAATTGGAATTCTGCTATATCTGCCAGCCAGTAGTTCCGAAGGGGAGAGCATTAATACGGGCCCTCAAGAAGGCCCATCTATGTTTAGGGAAGGTGAAGAAGAACAGATAATCTTCTGGGCAAGTTCTCATCCCACCACCGAGCAGGGTGGAATGACCTAGATGTCCTCGAGAGGTCATTCTGATATTCAATATCCCAGACCCTTCAAGTCAGGAGCAGACTGTAGTTTAATATCTGGTTTGGGAGCTAACTGGTTTAAACAAATCCATTTTTACTATTCAGATGAAACAGGCTCGTTCAAAATGTCACCAGTTTTAAAGTTTCGGGGCACACTGTGGCTTGTTCACAATCCTTTCAAACTTGCTTAGTCTAAACTAAGCTTATGAGCAGGGTAGGCAACCTTAACTCTCCAGCTGTTTAATTATAGATCTCATCATCCTCAGCCACAACAATTGTGCCTGGGAATGTTGGGAGTTGTAGTTCAACAGCTGCTGTACAGCCAAGTTTGGCTACCCCTAGTTTAGAAGACTTCCCAAAGAGTCCCTCATGCCACATAGCAAGCAGTTTTGAAACTGAGGGAAGCCTCAAAAGACAAGAACATCAAGGCGGGGGGAGTCATAATTCCTTCACATGCTGCAACAGTCCTTTGAATCTTGGCCTCTGACCTATGGACTTGCTTACAATACTCACACTTTTTTTTTTAAGCAAGGAAAATATATTGACTGATAAAAGTCATTCATGTATCATTGACCATTACATTGAGAAATAAAGCAATCCAGAAATAAAAAATGTGCTCTCAACCCTGAACTGTATTTCCTTAGTACAACTGGAATGGACTGTAGAAAAGTTTTAAAGAACTATGTATTCCTCATATATTTTTAGCCTACTTTTCCTTAAGGAAATTAAGTTTATGAGATCACCCAGCATATTCATTCTCTCTCTCTCTGTTCCATGTGTGTGCCCCCCACCCCCAGACACTCCCAATCAAGTTCGCAATGGCTGGACCAATATGAACCAAATTTGGTACAGTTGTAGGGACAGCTCAACAGTATAGTTTGTGATGTCATCCACCCCAATTAAAGATGGGAGATGTGTGAACGTTTAAGGCTGAAGTGGGCTAACTTGTGAGGATTAAAATTATAGTGAAAGTAAAGCAGGCAGATTAGTTGTTACCAGAACTACTTGTTTGTGTTTTAAGACTGCTATGCTTTGAGTGTTCAGATTTCACAAAGAAAAGCAGAAAGATTTTTAATCCCCATACATTCTGAGAAAGTCTAACCAGATTATCTTCAAATACACCCTTTATCCCTAATAATGCTTATTAGCAACCCCTTAATTTGCTGCTAATCTGACTATAGGATTCTGGCCTCAACTCTCAGAGCAACTGTGGCTTTACAGTTTTGTAGTATTCTGATGGTAAACGCCAGCCTACACATCCAGCAAATCATCTCGTTGAGACTACAGATATGAGGGATATGGCGCAGATGTCTGCCTTATGCAGTACGTTAACTCGTGTTATCTTACCTGAACCAGCTAAGCATGTGTCCGGCATGACCACCATGCCTACAGTTGTGGCACCAAGTAAACCAGTTGTTGAACTGAGCTAATTTCTTGTCTTTGCTGAGATCCACCTTTTCATCTGACTTTGATCCTCCTGTGCATAATAAAACATATTTAATGTATCTGCTTCCATAGTAGCTAGGATATTTAAAACCAGCAGAGCCTGAACTGGCAAGATAAGCAGAGAGCTAATATGAAATAATTCAGGAGAAAAAAGCAACCGATCAGTCAACATCTCATCATCAAGTTCAGATGCTTACATCCCTCAAGCTAAAAACAATTCAGTAATTTTCATACTTCCTTTATGGAGTTTAAGATGACAAATTATGCATTTATGAATACGTGCAATTTTTACAAATCTTACAGCATAGAATATTTTTCAAACAATATACAATAATAATCGGAACTACCTGACAATTACAAGCATTTGAATGTAATAATATCTGGTGTTTGGCTCCAGACCACAAAGGCAATCGTCTTTAGGGAAATAATAAAGGCCCCTTCAAACACTCCACATTCCCTATATAAACAGCACTTCCATGTGGGGGAAACATTTAAAACATGCATATAATGTGTAGCCACCACACAAATCTATTTCATTATATGGTCATACAATGCAAAGCTGAGCTCAACAATCTTTCCCAGCATATGTACTTGAAGTACAACAGGTACTGTATGTGCAATTGCCACACATGGACCAAGAGCCAAATAACCAAGGGACAAATTCCATGCACTCAAGTCAGCACGTGTCAAAGAACAGCCCCTGCTGCCACACAGCAAACCACTTTTGAAATTAAGGGGTCTTTCAAAAGTAGTTTCTGGTATTGTGTGTGGGATCCACAATTTCCAACCATGATCTACATGATTTTGTTCGTGAGCTTCATGGAAGTGGTCTTCAAGGATCCTTACCACTTTGTCAGTTCTTGCAACTTATACCAGAAATGCTTGCTCTCTCTAAGCCAGACTTCTGGCACTTAAAATGGGGTGGGGGTGGAAGAAGGAAATCTGTTAATAGTATACAAACAATACTATGGACAAACCATTATTAAGTAAAGGGGAGAATATGGATCAGACCAAAGGAACACTTCAGTATTAATTAAAGGGAAACTATATCGTAATAATGAAGACAGGACATACAATTATAAAATACAAATCAAGGCCAATGACAATTTTATAAAATAGTTGATCCTAACAGAATACCATTAAATGCATTTAATGGAAAGCAATTAAGCAAAACAAACATGCAGTCATTCTACATCAATGCTAGAAGCTTATCAACTAAAATGGAAACATTCAGCAGAGTCCTACCTGGGCAGCTGGAAACTGGAGTTCCCATATTTATCAGGCAAAGTGCACAGCGAGGAAGGGGCTTGCGGCAACCAGGACAGCTGGTGACCTTTGACTTGGTTGGGGATCCACTCACGCCATACTGACTAAACCCTCGACCCTGATGAGGTATGGCGGAACAGCTGTAGGAGATGGATTTTCCACAAAAATTGCAACTTACGAATACCTTGGTGATGGGGGGGGCAGGGGGGAGATAAGGAACATGATGTTTAAGCCGCAGTTCATTCACTGAATTTTTTCCCCTTAGTTAATATATTAAAATCAAGAAGCACGTGCATAGGGACAACGCAGCATGGGGCCCAAGGTGGGAACAAATGTCCCTGGGCCATGGGGGCCATCCAAGGTGCCCCTCGCCCCATTCCCACCCCCTGCTGCCTTCAAGACCACACACACTACAGCATGCTGGCCACACCCCTACCCTGTACATCACACCAATGTGGGGGGTGCAGACGAGCAACGAGCAAGTGGCAGCCCCTCAGCCTCTCCAGCTAATGAAGTGCTTTCTTTGCTGGCTGCAAAGGGCAAGAGGCGGCTGCATGCTCATTCCCAGCATCAGCCATGCTTCATGCATGGGCATGATGATGCAGGGGGAAGGGGCTTTGCTGGCATGTAGTAGTGCACTCGGTGGCCTGTCCTTGGGCCGTTGGCAACCTCGCTATGCCCCGGTCTAGAAGGGACAACAAGTCTCCAGAAAAATAATATTGGCATAAATACACAGCATTAATGATTATTTTCAGGCAGCTGAAAGAAGAATCCAGCTGGGGTTTCCCCACCCCTTAGCCATTCTGTCATCCAGCACTGGAGTAACATGTGAAAGACAATGCCTATTTGAGAGCAAATACAGTGCAGAAATAGTTCAGCCAGAAATGCAAAACGCCAGGTTTGTTCTAGGCAGCAGTGCCAGAGACCTGACTTGCTACCATTTTGATTGAGCTTTCAGTGCTTCACGGGAATCCTAGTTTTGTTTCTGCCTCTTAAAGCTGCAGATGATTTTCTCTAGAACGTTTCAACCGTCTATAATTGCTGAGAAAAAAACTAACACACTTGTGGCTCAATGATCAGGAGAAAAACAGAGAAGGCGTGTGGGATGGAAACAGCTTAATTTCAAGGATTTGGTCAACTTAACCTAAGCAACTCCATCTGTTCTAAATCTAGGAGGCTCTAGTAACAAGCAGCCTATTTGACTGTATGGGTGTACAGTTTCCTGTCTCACATGGGGAAGGGAGCACAGAACGTTAATTCTTTGTCGCATGGACAAGCGGGTCACCTTCCCCTACATCTGCCTTATTTACTTACTTTTCTCCAATTGGCTAGTTTTCAATCCTTGGTCCCACTGGCCAATTGTTCCCATCTGCCAATTCTAGTAAGAAAAATGTTCAAAAAGAAGGGATACAGGAGATTCAAACAGGAATATCTTGGAAGATCCAACAGGGAATCTACACAACTGCAGCACAAGGGGGTCTGGAGTTGCCTATAAGCCTAGGTAATATCTGGCAAACTATTTTGACATGGCTTGAAATAAAGGAACCTTGAAAACATGGTAAGTTTGAGGGCCTTGCCCAAGCAAGTCACCATGCCAGGAAGCGTAGATATATATTTTTGCCTAAGCAATCTTTTATTTACTACTTATGCTTTCTATCAGTTTTGAAGATTTCCTCCCTTTTAAATGTGCCATGTTAACTCTGATGTCCTTTACACAGAACTCAGTTTTACTTTTTTTAAAAAAAATTTGCACTGTTCTTTGGGTTTTCAAGCCACACCTTACCCATACTCATCTGAGAGGTCAGATCAGGTCTGAGTAAGCAGCACAGGAGGTAGGGATGTGTACAAACAGAGGTTTGTGAGCAGGTGCGGCATCTTTAAAAAGGAGATCTAAGGACCTGCTCTCCACTGCCCCATGCAGTTTCCTACTGTGACGGCACTCCTCCCAAGAACCCACATGTGGTGCCAGCATGCACATTCTAGGAAGGAGCACCGTCACAACAGGAAGCTGAGTGGGGCAGTGGAGAGCAGGAAAGGACCTGTTCTCCTCCTTTTTAAAGACCCCACTCGCCCCCTCCCCCCCCAAACCCATGCACAAACCTTGCTTCGTACACATCCTCAACGAGAGAGCTGTAGACTTTCCAGAACCATCTGGCTGGCTAGTGCTGGAAACCGGATGCTGAACTTGATGGATCTTTGGCCTGATTCAAGCAGGGCTGCTTATGTTCTCACTTATGCATACCAGATTGATAGACACCGAGATAATACTGGGACTCTCTTTATAAATAGGCTCTCTCATGTGGCCTGACACACTATGTTTCTTAATCCTATAGCTTTTATGCCAATATGTGGTGAACTTTCTATTTGAACATAAGGGCATAGCATGACATCAGTCTGTCAGTAATGGCTAGGGCAGGGCTTCTCAAACTTGGGTCCTCAGATGTTATGAAATTACAACTCTCATCATCCCCTGCCACAATGACCAAAAGCCACGGTGGCTGGAGATGATGGGAGCTGTAATCCAACAACAAGTGGGGACCCAAGTCTGAGAACCCTTGGGCTAGGGCAAACACCCACAAACAGCTGGATTTTCCCCTGCTGTCAAATGACAGCTGAAACTCCTCCTTATCCTTTTAGGAGGAATGCTACCTTAGACAATCACTACTCCCCGATGGCCAAAAGTCAGAAGTGAGAGATAAATTTTTTAAAAGACAACTTTCACTCGTCAACAAAAGACAGTTAGTGGAAGTCAAGAGATCCATTTACAATTGTGAACCACCTACAGTGAGGGAAATAAGTATTTGATCCCCTGCTGATTTTGTCCGTTTGCCCTCTGACACAGAAATGACCAGGCTATAATTGGAATGGTAGGTTTATTGTAGCTGTGAGAGACAGAATAACAACAAACAAACCCTCAAAAGCCCAGTGCCCAAAAGTCAGCGATGGATTTGCATTGTAGTGAGGGAAATAAGTATTCGATCCCTTCACAAAAGATGTCTTAGTACTTGGTGGCAAAACCCTTGCTGGCAATCACAGAGGTCAGACGTTTCTTGTAGTTGGCCACCAGGTTTGCACACAACCCAGGAGGGATGTTGTCCCACTCCTCTTTGCAGATCCTCTCCAAGTCAGAAAGGTTTCGAGGCTGATGTTTGACAACCCGAACCTTCAGCTCCCTCCACAGATTTTCTATGGGATTAAGGTCTGGAGACTGGCTGGGCCACTCCAGGACCTTCATGTGCTTCTTCTTGAGCCACTCCTTTGTTGCCTTGTCTGTGTGTTTTGGGTCATTGTCATGCTGGAATACCCATCCACGACCCATTCTCAATGCCCTGGCTGAGGGAAGGAGGTGCTCACCCAAGATCTGACGGTACATGGTCCCGTCCATCGTCCCTTCGATGCGGTGAAGGTGTCCTGTCCCCTTAGCAGAAAAACACCCCCAAAGCATAATGTGTCCACCTCCATGTTTGACAGTGGGGACGGTGTTCTTGGGCTCATAGGCAGCATTCCTCCTCCTCCACACACGGCGAGTTGAGTTGATGCCAAAGAGCTCGATTTTGGTCTCATCTGACCACAACACTTTTGCCCAGTTCTCCTCTGAATCATTCAGATGTGCATTGGCAAACTGCAGACGGGCCTGTACATGTGCTGCCTTGAGCAGGGGGACCTTGCGGGCACTGCAAGATTTCAGTCCTTCACGGCGTAGTGTGTTACCAATGGTTTTCTTGGTGACTATGGTTCCAGCTGCCCTGAGATCATTGACAAGTTCCCCCCGTGTAGTTCTGGGCTGCTTTGTCACCGTTCTCATGATCATTGCAACTCCACGAGGTAGATCTTGCATGGAGCCCCAGACCGAGGGAGATTGACAGTTATTTTGTGTTTCTTCCATTTGCGAGTTATTGTGCCAACTGTAGTCACCTTCTTACCAAGCTGCTTGGCGATAGTCTTGTAGCCCAGTCCAGCCTTGTGCAGGTCTACAACCTTGTCCCTGACATCCTTCGACAGCTCTTTGGTCTTGGGCATGGTGGTGAGTTTGGAAGCTGAGTGATTGCTTGCTTCTATGGACAGGTGTCTTTTATACAGGTACTGTAACAAGCTGGGATTAGGAGCACTCCCTTACAGAGGGTGTTCCTCATCTCAGCTCGTTACCTGCATATAGTGAAAAGACACCTGGGAGCCTGAAATCTTGCTGGCTGATAGGGGATCGAATACTTATTTCCCTCACTACAATGCAAATCCATCGCTGACTTTTGGGCACTGGGCTTTTGAGGGTTTGTTTGTTGTTATTCTGTCTCTCACAGCTACAATAAACCTACCATTCCAATTATAGCCTGGTCATTTCTGTGTCAGAGGGCAAATGGACAAAATCAGCAGGGGATCAAATACTTATTTCCCTCACTGTACATCTCAGGCAATACTTCATGCATGTTAGCTAGTTTCATCCAATATGCATTCAGGAAAATTAAAAAGCACCTTTACCTGTGCTAAAGGTTTTGAACTGGGATCCAGCTTACTTCGATGGATATCAAATTCTGCTCGCTTATGCCAAAACCTCCAAGCATCCAATAGATTCCGGTAGTTTTCAATCCAATATTGAACCCGCTCATCTTTCAGTATATCAGAGGGAGAACCCTTAAAAAGGTAGACATGAATCAATTAAGAAAGAATTACAATACACAAAAATGTACAGAAAGCTGATGTAGCTTAGTGACTAAACGGCTGAGCTGTGAGTCTGAATCTTACTTCTACTGTGAACTCACTAGGTGGCCTTAGGCAAACCAATCCACTCCACCTCAGCTCCCCATCTGCAATATGGGGATAATCCGATCTGCTTGCCTTATGGGGTTGTTTTAAGAACAGCTGCAAGATCATACAAATGAAGCACTTTTCACATACAAATGTCAAATGTGCCATACAAATGCTTACTATCACCATTAGAAATGGGCAGAATTCTCATTAAAAGGTTCAGATGAAACAAGTGAGCAAGAATCCTAAGATATGACTTTTGCAAAGCACAAGAATAAAATGAAAAGCTGGCTAGAAGATTTAATAAGCATACGAACCTGGCTTTTACCAAGTCAGACGGTTGGTCAATCTAGCTCAGCATTGTCTACACAGCTTGCCAGGGCCTTCTCCAAGGTTATGGGGCTGAGAGTTTCTCTCAGCCCTATCTGGAGATACCAGGGAGGGAACCTGGAGAAGGCCTTGACAGTCTGTGTAGACAATGCTGAGCTAGATTGACCAACAGTCTGACATATCTGGCCCTGCCTGGATATGCTGCCAGGGATTGAACCTGGGACCGCCTGCATGCAAAGCAGATACTCTGCCACTTCTATTATTTTATGGGCTATGTGACTGATTTACGGCTGCCTCAGGTTCAGAAACAGATTTAGAAAATCTGAACAAGAGCACTGTAGACAGTAATGTAAGAACAAATAATGTGCACCAAAGAAACACGATCATTCTCGAATGTTGCAATCTGAAATTATTTCACAGATAAATACAAACCTGTAACATACAATAGCTTGCTGTCTGGACATCGCCAGTTCTATCAACATAACTTTCCATTAAGTCCACTCCATCCTTTGTTAGTCCTGTCAGTAGGATTCCTTCCAGGTTTCCAGCTTCTTTCATTTCATTTGTTAGTTTTTCAATGAACCTATTCAACTTTTTCAAAAAAGAAAACAAAAATGATCTACTGCACTCTTTGGCTCTTTAGAAATGGTTTCCCCCACTAAACAGCAAATGTATAATGTCTGGGCATTAAGGGGTAATGGATCCCATTACAGCATCAACATCCTGATTACAGCAGCAAAGTCTGCAATTACTGACTAGGGAGTTAGGCCTGGTAAATACAGTGCAACTTCCTTCTGAGAAAACATGCACAGGATTGCAATGCAATAATCAGTGATGTGCAATAGGTAAGGAAAATATAGTAAGGAATATCCATCACCACATTTAATTACATTCCATTTATAAATGTTTCCAACATGTTACATAACAGTGGATTCCATATCAGTGTGTTGTACAGGCACCTCCACAAATAAGTCTACAAAGGTAACTAGCCCCCCCCCCATGCCCCCCCATTTACTAGCCTAGCCTGCACCCCTCCTTTGTGACACATCACTGACCGTTAAAAAACCACCAACGTCTCCAGTTCACAAAAGCTCCCTGGCCAGCACCCTGTCAATTACTTGTCATAAGCCAGGGGTTCCCAACAAAGGATACTAGTATCCCCCCAAGGGTATTTTAAGGGCTCCCAGGGTACTCAGAGCCCTCCTGCCTCCCCAGACTGCAGTTGCATTATTTGTTCCCCATCCAAAGATTGCCACCTTGAAGCTGACATGTCCTCAGCAATGTGTCGGCTGCAGAAGAGGAAGGGGGTGAAGAGCCTGCTCCTGATTGGCTGGCTACATGCTGAAGCTCAGCATAGCTCCGACAGGCTTCAGAAAAATTAGCACTGACAAGTTTACTAATTTCAATAAGACTGCCTATAAGTAACTTAGTGTGGATGTGAGCCGGTAACATGTCCCCCTAACTAAGTAACTTAGTGTGGATGTGAACCAGTAGTTGTCTCCCTAACTGTAACAGTTAACTTTGTGTGGGCACACACACACTAGAAGTCTCTGTGGGGTTCCTGAGGTGAAGGTTTGCAGGACTACCAGAGAGCCAGCGTGGTGTAGTGGTTAGAGTGCTGGACTAGGACCGGGGAGACCCGAGTTCAAGCCCCCATTCAGCCATGAGACATGCTGGGTGACTCTGGGCCAGTCACTTCTCTCTCAGCCTAACCTACTTCACAGGGTTGTTGTGAGGAGAAACTTAAGTATGTAGTACACCTGGGCTCCTTGGAGGAAGAACAGGATATAAAATGTAAAAATAATAAAATAATAATAATAATACCTCAGAACAAGTGTGCAGAAGAGAAACACTTGTTTTAAAAAAAGGTTGGGAACTCCCAACATGTTCCTATTGCGACAAGTTCCTATTTACAAGCATGTACAAAGGCCACTGAAATAGTAAAGTTAACTCTTGTTCTAATTTGATATTACACTTAATAGCACTTACATTTATATACCGCTTTATAGCTGGAGCTCTCTAAGCGGTTTACAATGATTTTAGCATATTGCCCCCAACATTCTGGGTACTCATTTTACCGACCTCGGAAGGATGGAAGGCTGAGTCAACCTTGAGCCCCTGGTCAGGATCGAACTTGTAACCTTCTGGTTACAGGGCAGCAGTTTTACCACTGCGCCACCAGGGGCTCTTAAGAGTGGCAAGTAGTCATCAAATCCCTCAGAATGGCAAATCCCTCGTTCCCCCCCCCACACACACACCCAAGATGGAGATTGTTCTAGAATTCATATCATTTTGTTTTCTAAAGTTTCCTAGAGTAAAGTGAGAATACAATGGCAGGTCCGGTCATCTCACCTGAGCATCAGTCAGAAATTTACAAGCAAATGCCACTCTGTCTCGTACAGCTACGTTACTTTCATACTGAAAGAATACAAAATATATTAGTATTACTAAAAACCACCGCTGCTCCTAATAAGGATGACATAACTATTATAAACCCCTGCTCACTGGGCAAAAAGGCACTTTTCAAAGTGGTGATTCTCTTTATATTTAGCAGGAGGAGAGCAACTGGCCCTCTTGGACCCTAGGACAGCATCCCTGCAGTGGCTGTTGCGTGGGTCCATCTTGGGTTTCTTTTTAGACTGTGAGGCTTTTGGTGACAGAAAACCATCTTATCATCATCATCATCATCCTATGTAAACCACTCCAAGGACTTTTTGTTGTTGTTGAAAAGCAGGATATAAATAAATGAAATAATGAATTCTATTGTTACATTGGGTTGTATTCTAAGAAAGGTACAGTCATGACTACACACCACTGAAATCAATGACAAGTTAGTTGTGACTAACTTAAGCCCCATAAATTTCAATGAGACTTAAGAATCCTAATTTCCTAAGAATACAACCAATTGTTGTAAATTACATGTACCCTCTACAACATTGAAAAAAATCATGTGACAAATTAACCAAGCCAATCTAAGTTATCTTGTTATAACCATGCTCTTTTCTAGTTGCTGCTTGCCCATTGCTATGCATGATCCACCAACTTTCGTTGGTTTCCAAGCATCTTTTCCAAAACCTGGGAAAGGTTCAGAAGCAGATTGCAATGAAAGGAAAGGCAAGACTGTTCCTCTAAGGCAGGGCTGCACAACTCTGGCCCACCACCTGCTTTTGAACTACAACTACCATCATCCTCTGCCACAGTAGCCATTCATCAGGCATTATGGGAGTTGTAGTCAAACATCTGCAGTTGAGCAGCCCTGGCTCCAAGGAGAATTCACACAGACCCACTAAATAAACTAAACGTATACTTCAGGGTCACCTTAAGTAACTCAGCAGGGAAATGCTTGACTAACAAGCAGAAGGTTGCCAGTTCGAATCCCTGCTGGTACTATATCGAGCAGCAGCAATGTAAGAAGATGCTGAAAGGCATCATTCTCATACTGTGCGGGAGATGGCAACAGTGAACCCCTCCTGTACTCTACCAAAGAAAACCACAGGGCTCTGTGGGCGCCAGGAGTTGAAATTGACTTGACAGCACACTTTACCTTTACACATATACTTGAGGATACCTAAGGAAGTTCTCCAGATCAGGACTGCTGCTTGTAAACCAAATTTGTACCCCACCACCAGGCCCAATAACTTTACCACAGTGTTCTGTTTTCTGAAGGCTGCTTAAAAAAATCAAGTCACTGAACCTGTTTACTAATCTATAAACCAGGTCAAGTTCCCCCCTTCTGTATCCCAAAGATCCCCAGAGACTACGGATCTGCATCTATATATATTTCCTTGAAGGACTAACAAAAATAGCTTACCAAAACACCATCGTATGAACCTGATTCACTTGTCAGAAAAGCAAACATGGCACACAGATAAGGGTTGTTAAGCTGTAACCTTAGAGTGCTGCACATTTCCCTCCACAAGGAATTCTTTTCATCTGTATAGCCTGATAATGCCATGGCCACTACATTGAGATTGAGGTCACCTGCATAGCAAAACACAAAAAACAGCGTAGTAATCAACACTTCCAAGTCATGTGACTCCATTTCCAAGAACATGATTTCAAAAACACCACTGCAATCTTTTGTTTGGAATGAGGTAGGGAACTATGCTATCCTCAGCTAAAGTAACAGATTACTCAAGTGTTATATAAAAGCAAATGCCATGGATTCTGAAACAAAACTTGCTTTGTGAGTGAAAAGAAACATTACCTACATGGACGATTTTTATGCAGGTCTTTTTATTTTGACCTTCTAATCTAGAACTGATCTTCCACTCTTGGGAACTGCTGTTCCCACGACTTAGTACACCATCAAATAAAAGCTTGAATTGGGGTTTGTTTTTGCCTTACTGCTCACATAGTATTTTCATGACTGTACAAAGGACTGATTCTTTGTGGACAAAATCTCCTGTATTCAGGCCTACTTGGACTCCACTATTTCTGCAGAGTCTATTAAAGTGGTGTCCAGCAATCCCTCTCGCAGTATTAGGTTGGATCAGTTTCAATCTGTGACGCCTGATGACATAGACAAGCTGCTTGGGGTGGTGTGGCCTACCACTTTTTCTCTGGATCCTTGTCTGATTTGGTTGCTTCTATCTATCAAGGAAATTGTTGGAGGCGTCCTACTTAATATCATTAACTCATTGCTGAGGGAAATTAGGATGCCTCCGTGTTTGAAGGAGGCAATGATTAGACCACTTCTTAAGAAGCCTTCCCTAGATCCCTCAATGATGGATAGTTATAGGCCGATCTCCAATCTCCCATGGTTAGGCAAGGTGATTGAGAGTGGTGGCTAACCAGCTCCAGGCAGTTTTGGAGGAAACCAACTATCTAGATCCATTTCAAACTGGCTTTAGAGCAGGCTATGGGGTTGAGTCTGCCTTGGTCAGCCTGATGGATGACCTTTACCAGGGAATCGACAGAGGGAGTGTGACTCTGTTAGTTCTTTGAGATCTCTCGGCGGCGTTCAATACCGTCGACCATGGTATCCTTCTGGATCGCCTGAGGGAATTGGGGATAGGAGGCACTGCTTTGCAGAGGTTCTGCTCCTATCTCTCAGGCAGATTCCAGATGGTGGAGCTTGGTGATGGTTCCTTTTCAAAATGGAAGCTATTATATGGAGTCCCTCAGAACTCCATTCTGTCACCAACGCTTTTTAACATGTTTATGAAACTGCTGGGTGAGGTCATCAGGAGATTTGGTGCAGGGTGTTATCAGTATGCTGATGACACCCAAATCCATTTCTCTTTATTATCATCATCATCAGGAAATGGCATTCACTAGCTAAATGCCTGCCTATGGGCAGTAATGGGCTGGATGAGGATAACAAATTGAAGCTGAATCCAAGTAAGACGGAGATGCTCATTGTGGGGGCTCGGAATTTGAGGGATGAGTTAGATCTTCATGCGCTGGATGGGGTTACACTGCCCTAGAAGGAACAGGTATACAGCTTAGGAGTGCTCTTGGATCCAGGCCTCACCCTGGTATCTCAGGTGGAGGCTATGGCCAGGAGCACTTTCCATCAACTTCGGGTGATTCGACAGCTGCGTCCATTCCTTGAAGAGAACAATCTCAAAACAGTGGTGTATCAGCTGGTAACCTCCAGGTTTGACTACTGCAATGTGCTCTACATGGGGATGCCTTTGTACACAGTTTGGAAATTTCAGTTAGTTCAAAATGAGGCAGCCAAACTGGTCTCTGGGGTAACCCAGAGAGACCATATTATGCTGCCGATATGTTTCCGGGCAAAATATAAAGTGCTGGTTATTACCTTTAAAGCCCTGAATGGCTTGGGTCCAGGCTACCTTAGAGAGCGCTTTCTTTTGTATGATCCCCATCACACATTAAGGTGATCTGAGAAGGTCTATTTTCAGTTACTACCAGCACATATGGTGGCGACTCAGAGGCGGGCCTTCTCTGTAGCTGCTCCTGGCCTATGGAATGCACTCCTGGCAGATATCTGCAGTTTAGGCTCACTGTTGGCCTTTAAGAGAGCCCTAAAAAACTTACTTGTTTGGCCTGGCCTTCCAAGGTTTTAAAAAAGTATTTTAATTGGTTTTGAATTGTTTTTAAATTGTTTTGAGCACTGTTTTAAATAGTGTTGGGTTTTTTTGTCTTTTAAAATTTGTTGTACACCGCCCAGAACCTTCAGATGGGGAGGTTTATAAATGTAATTAATTAATTAATGATACCTGTCCTCATGTTTTATTCACTAAACTGAAATGGATTTCAAATCTAGTCCTTTCTCCCGCATTGCACTGATCTGGACCCAAAGAACTTGAAGTGGAAGGAAAATAACTAGCAGCATTGTTCTCCAAACGCTTGTGTAAGCAGAAGTGTTTGCACGGGGCTACAATAGGTAGGTTCCATGGCAGTTCTCATGTTTTGGCCACAGAACACATCTTTGAATTTAGTTTAATTGCTCTCATTAAACACTTTAGCAAGACTTGTAAAAACAACCCTACTGTGAGCAGGAGACACTTTCTACATATGGAAGGACATCCTTAGATCCAATCCTCTGCAAAGTCTACACTAGAGACAACATAAATCTAGTTGGATGAACAAATATAAACAAGCTGCAACAGAAAGAAACTCACCCTACAAGAAGACACCAAATCAGAACAGGTACCTTTTCCAGAAGAAGCTCCTTTGTTCAGTATCTGTATTGCTCGCCGTATGTCCAAGTTGAATAGTGCTACAGCAGCGGCTCGTTCCCAGTCTCGTTCTTGTTCCAGAGAGTTCAGAAAGGGCTCCACATCCAGATCTGTGCCCTTTTTTATCCACCCACAAAGCTGCAAAGCTAATGATCTCTCCTCACTCAGATATTGAATAATATCGGCTTGTCTATCAGATCCGCCCCTGCTATGTCTGAGGTTCTCAGTGGTTCCTAAAGAAGAATTGTTTGAGTTATTACACACAGAGATTCATGCAATCATCTCACATTTTTTAAAAAATTCAAACTAAAATCATTTTTAAAATACAGACATCACACCACCCCCTTCATTGTATTCACAAAAGACCACTTACTACTTAAAACACTGAGACAGATTAAATCTGACCAACATCCTTACTTTTAAAAAAACAAAAACAAAGAAAATATTGGTAATGAAGTGAGTTTTTTCTTGTGGCTTGTCTATCAGTCATGTGCCTAATGAAAATTACTGGCCCGCATATTCTGCAGCCCTAGGAAGGTGAAAGAAGAGCCGTACTCTTGCAGGAAGGCTGCAGAGAGAGGCTTCTTTCACAGCTAAGCACATGTGGAGTGGGGGGAGGAGCGATTTTCACTTCTCACCCCTCCCTCCAGAAGTTATTTTGGCTTCCGGAAATATGTCCCTGAGGGTAACAAAGCCCCCAGAAACAGATTTACACTAGGGGATAAGCAGCAGCTTTCTCTGCAGCTCCTTGCAAGTCTTCTTGCAAGGGCACAGCCTTTCTTCCACCTTCTTAGGGCTGCAGAACATATGGGTCACTCATTTTAGAAAAACAACCCAAAATCTATTATCTATTTTTAGGGACCTGGGCACAAAGCACCTTAGAATGCTGGCTTTCGATTGTTGGTGTACAACTGGTGCTTCATGTAAGCCCTGAGAAAAGGCTCAGAAAATATAATTTGAAAAGACAGGCTGGCAGTTCAAAGGACAAGGAAGAGGAATGTTGTATTAGTAATTGTGTTTTCTTCCCACACCTCTTCCAAGGATCTCAAATTATCATACATGGGGTTATTCAATTGTTTGTCTTCACAACCACAGTATGACCCATTTTTCTTTCTTTCTTTAAATCAACATTTACTTACCCATGGATGTTTTCACGATAGATTTGATGCCTGCATAAACTAAGGATCCTTTATTTCCTGTGAACTTCTGATCCATATCCTCAGTATACTGCTTCATAAGTATTTTCAGGTATAGGAAACTTGAAAAATTATTAATAAATGTGTGGAGGGGGGAAAGTTGTCACTTTTGTTCTGCTCACTAGCTTGGACATTTCTGTTTTATCACTGGATTCAGCACACCTGAAGAAAGGCTTGAAGAAACAAATAGGGATTTGCACAAATTGATTTTTTTAAATTCGATTTGTGCCCAAAACAAATTACCCCTGATTTGTTTTGTATCCAAATCTACACCCTCCAAATCAAACCAGGTTCGATTTGTATTTGCTTTGATTCGATTTTTATTTGGACCAATTCAGACCAGTTAACAAGGTCCAAGGGGCACCAAATCTGAGTTGTGGGTAGGTCCCCATGCGTGCCACCTACCACCCAAATTTCAAGGCAGTGGGACACTTGGTGGATTTTTAATGAATTTTTTTTTAGCTTTTACTGATTTTGAATATTTCTGCCAAAGAAAACAATGAGGATTTGAAGTTGCCATATCCTAATCCTAAAATAGAACCCCAGCTTTCATTTTTTAAAAAAAGCTATGCTCTTGTCCTTGTAGAAGTGGAATTATGGAGCAAAATGTGCAGTCATTATTTTTCAAGTGTTTGGATAAATTGTTGTATAGTAACTTTTCCTCATAATGAATCCCTATGAGGATTCATTACACACCTTCATTTCTTCTGTTCATTTTGACTGTCAACGGCCATGTACCAACTACATCCCCCCACTGCAAGGCAGTGGGTACTCATTTTATTTTTTAGGAATATAGAGATGTTTAGATTCTTTGGTGTCTAATAACTTTTCCTCATAATGAATCCCTATGATGATTTATTATACGCCTTCATTTCTTCTGTTCATTTTGACTATCATTGGACAGTGCCAATTGTCAACTGCCATGTGTCAACTACACACACACACACACACACACTGGGGTACTCAGTTTATTTTTTAGGTATTTTTGAAGTGTTTAGATTCTTTGGTGTCTTCATTACACACCTTCATTTCTTCTGTTCATTTTGACCCCACTGCTTTGCAGGTGGGGGTGGGGAATTAGTGCATCCTATGTTCCAGCTACCCCGCAACCCACAAGCCACTGGGTACTCAGTTTATATTTTAGGAATTTTTGAGGTGTCTAGACTCTTTGGTGTGTAATGAATCCTCATAGGGATTCATTATGAGAAAAGGTTATTTATTATTATCTATTATTTATTTATTGAATTTATATACTGCCTAGTATAAAAATCTCAAGGCGATGTACAGAATTAAAACATAAAATATAACACATTTAAAATCCATAAGATAAAAATTAGATAAAAATGTTACACACATTAAAACTTAAAAATTGAAACCAAAGAGCCTAAACATCAAGTTTATTTATTTATTAAATAAACACTTATTTGTTTACTTACAAGAGCCTAAACACTTGAAAAAAAACTCTAGAACATAAACTGAGTAGTAACCCACTGCCTTGCGGGTGGGAGTGGGGTCTAGTTGGCAAATGGCAGTTGACACTGTCGAAAAGACCATCAAAATGAATAGAAGAAATGAAGGTGTGTAATGAATCCTCATAGGATTCACCAAAGAATCCAAACACTTGAAAAATAGTGACCACCCATTTTGCTCCATAACTCTACTTCTACAATGGCTAGAGCTTAGCTTTTTTTTATTTTTTTAATGAAAATAGGGAATCTGGGGGAATTAATAGGAGGGATCCAACTCTCAAATTGATTCAAATCGAATCAGGCACGATTCCATTTGTACCCAAATCTAGCCAATGGACCACAGTGGTAATTTGTTTTGTTTCCAAATCACCTGTATCGGCTAGATTTGGGTACAAATTGATTTGTACCCAAATCAATTTGTATATCCATAGAAACAAATGATGGCTGAGATCCAAAGAGCTGCTTAGACCACACAAAAGGCTTGGGCTAACCAAACTGTTGACTCCCCACCCCCAGCCTTTAAACAGCTGATCCCACCCCATCCCCTTGGTTACACAAACAATTTGTTATGCAGCCAAAGGGACGATCATTGGAGTCGTCCGGTTTTCACTCAGGCTTAGGTTTTATATTGTTTTATTACGATTTGTACTTCTCTTGGCAATTTTAAATACGGGGCAAACTGAAAGTTACATTTTAATTAGAATTTTATTTCAGTTATTGAGTTTTTTCAAATCTTTGTTTCAACTGTACATGTCTTTGTGTCAATTGTTCTGGCCTACAGTTAAGACAATAGACTGAATGGAATAACATACATGCTTTTTAGATGAAGCTAGCCTTCTAGCTATAGGTCAGATGTGTCACTACTGGTTTAACTAAAGGCGTTTCACTGCATAATGTCAGCAGAACCATACTGGCTCCTAAGACACAACAAAAACTGTGTATCTCAGTCCCATCCTACACTAGATCCACCCATTCCCAACAGTAGGGATGTGCACAAAGTTTTATGGAGCTCCAAACCAGTTTGAATGTCTGGCATTCGAGCCTGTTTGGAGGTGTGTGTAGGGGTTCTTTTAAGGGGCACCAAAACCACTGGTGCGGGGCTGCAGCTAACCTCTTTGCAGCCCCGGTCAGCGTCATACTGGAAGTAGCCAAAGTGGCACGCACACATGCCAGCCACTTCCGGTACGATGCTGACCAGGGCTGCAAGGAGGTACACTGCAGCCCCGCACCAGCGGTTTTGGGGAGAGCACCGGCAGGGGGAGAGCGGTGGGGCAGGTAAGGGCACCCTCCCTGCCCCTTAAAAAGGACCCCCCCACACCTCCCAGGAGTGCCCAAACTAGTTCATGCACATCCCTACCCAACAGTCCCTTCTTTCCCCATCCCACTTAGGTTGTAGTTTGTGGATTCCTCTTGCCTGCTCTTCTTCCCCAGGCTTACAATCATCCCACTGCCATTAGTGGATCATCACTGCATATTCTGCTCTTGCCAGTAGAATCCCGGGCAGTAGAGTGTCTAAGGTGGCTTACCACCCTCACCTCATGTTCTAGGGCCAACAGGATTTCTTCCCCCGTTAGATGCCCGACAACTTCTTGTTTACTAGAGCAGACAAGACACTTGGTAACCTACACTTTGTCTTTCCTTCACTCTTGCTATTTCTGAACAGCAGAAATGAATGCCTCAACACAATGCTGGGAAGGAAACAATCCTTTCACCTGTCATCAGAGCAACAAAGTGCCACCTAATATTAAAACCAGCCCCTGTCTGTCAGATGTTTTGCAGTACTCCTCCTGCATACTGAACAGTGTTTTAAAAGGATATAGTGCAGAGTGTACCAAAGTGACTTCAGTTGTGGGTCTTCGTTTCCTGCGAGAATATGGTTTCTCCAGATCTGTTCTGTGTCAAGGCCATACCTGGATAAAGCCCTGAGACGCATTTTGGTGGCTATGTCTTTTTCTAAGGAACTAGCCTTCCCATCTTCTGTGCATTCATATAAATGTCTCCCACATGCCCACATTAAAGAGGTAACTGGACTCCACGCAAGAGAGATCCTTTCAAACACAGTAAAGTCAGACATAGTCCTGTTTGGAGTCACCACTACCATTCGATTTTGATTAGTGGGATGCCATGCAAAGGAAGCAATATAATGTTCACAGGGCTGCACACTCCTTTCAATGATTGTAGGTTCAGTTTCATCTCCTATAGGAGTAGGAGTGTGCTGCATATCATAGAGTCTAATGATATTACTATCCCTGGTTAAAGTAGCTAGCAATCCAGTCCTTGTGGGACACCAAGCTACTTTTGTTAGGGGTTTTGGTTGTTCTGTTAGGGTCAAAACAGGCTTTTCAAACTTTCTAAGGTCCCATATGGCAACCTGACCTTCATAGAAGGAAGCCACACGATCATGGAAGTATGGATCAACAGTTACTCCCTGAACAGCCTTGGTATTCACAAACATTTTTTGGCTTGTATTCCTCAGGTCAAAAATAGCCAGGTTCCGGTGCATTCCAGCTAAAAGAAGTTTCTGGTCTCGTGGAAGCCAAGAAAGGGAGAGGCAAGCATCATTTTGCCCCAGTTCATAAAGTGGTTTTGTAACAACCAGTCCTGCTTCTGTATCTCCAGATGAAAGTCTCACTTTTTCTGTAGCAACTGGAGTTTCTGGAGTGTATTTGCTACTGATGTCCCAAATCAGCACAGAAAAATCAGCCCGATGTTTATCCAGACCAGCTGCAAGCCAATTACTGTCCAGTGGGTTCCATGCCAGGGTGTTACACTGCCGTGCATGTTTTGGAACAAATTCTTTCCCTATCAAATCCTTTGACTTTGAGTTGTGGTCTTGGCCAAGACTAGTAAGGACAACTCGACCATTGGCCTGTCCAACAGCCAGGAGACATTCAGGATCATATTTAGGATACCAAGCCACACATTTCATATATGGAGTGTCTGAGTTAATGGACAACAGGGTAGCTGTAGTTTCCTCAGATAAACGCAGTGATCCTGCTTTGAGTTCAGAACTTACAGCAGATTCAATGTGGTAGAGGCTGAGTTCCGAGTCACACACAACAAATCTATCAACATGGTGTGGAGCCCACAGAATATCAGGTTTGGAGCCACTCATGTCTGCTGTTGTCAATCAGTATAAGCAATTTAAAGTGTTGTTGGAAGACAAGAACTCTGTTCATTCATATGGACGCTGTTAAAAACAAAATAAAACAAAATATGAAATAAGGATCTGAATGGCTTCCAACTCTCAATGATTAATATCAGTCCTGCTTAATATCATATTGACCTTCAGAGGAAACCACATAACAGGAGACTAACCCAAATGCATTTTTCACAAAGTTGCCCTTGTGAGTACTTCTTTTTGAGGTTTCTCCCTGATTTTGGGCAAAAATTTGTTCCCTGTGACAAGATGACAGATGACTGTTGAAATCCACCCCCCAAGTTATTTGATGTTAGAAACTGGAGGGTTGACTTAAATTAAGGTCCTCTTCCTTTTGGGTAAATACAGATATAACTTGTATTTAACCTGATATTTTTAGCGGGGGTGTGTGTCAAATTAAGTTCATAGTTGTCTTCTATTTGGGTAAATACAATATGTATGTCTGTAACAGGCACAACTGTGTCGTAAACTATCATCACCAATACCCTGCACAGGCCAAGCATGATAGGACAAGCCTACCTATCATTATAATCATATTTAGGTATTCAAAACAGTGAAAGCTGAACATGTGTGCTCACTGTCCCCACCTCCAAACTCTAAGCAAACCCTGCAAATCACAAAGTCTCTAACTGTGAGTGGAGTTATAGGTCTCTGTTAAAACATTTAAGTGAACATATGGAGTATGGGAGGGAGAATTACATGTGCCCACCTCTACATGCCCATTTTAAGGTCTAAAAAGAGCCCCAACATGTGTAAGTGTACATGCAATCACCACACTGTTTTTCCAGAGTCCCCAGTGGCAAAGGAAGATCATTCCATGAATATGGTTGTACACACCAGAACTCTTTTCAAACCTTTGTCTCTTCAGGCCTTCAAATGAAGCTGCACAAGTCAGAAGTGAATCCTGCCACAACTCCACTCCCTCATCATTTGAACTTCTTAAAGGGGTTCAGGCCTTCTGCTGAACATGTGGGAGAGGCCAGGGCAGGGGCCGGTTCGGACGATAGATTTGACCGGTCCAGCAAATCACATGCAGAAGAACGCGGTGCTTATGTCTCCTTTTGACCCAGCATATCATCCAGCCACCACACAATTGTGGGCAGGGGAAGAGAGTGGGAAGGGGAACTCCCCTTGACCATGCAATCTAAATACTAAAAGCAGTATTTAAATTGTTAGATTTATGTACCACCTTTCATCAAAATAACCTCAAGGCAGTTTACAATAACTTAATACAAAACTAGTTTTAAACATATTTTCACATTGCAGAGGTCTCGAAAAAAAGCTGGTGAACTACCAAACAGTTAAATCACACATATTAAATTAGAATATATATAAGAAAAAAATACAAATCTGTTTCAAAAGTTTAAAAACACATGCACAATATACACGGGGTCAAGACGATCCGCCCTCAGCACAATGAGACATCTGCGGAGTGGTGCGCCGAAGGGGCGGAGGGCATGTGAACACCCACGTGACTGGCTATCGCCCGAATGGGCCCAACGGGGAGCACGTCAGCCAGGCTGCTTCGCCCACTCTTGTGTCGGGGGGTCACTCGGGCCCTGTTCGATCGCTCTTTTGCCCCAGCAGGTTCTCCCATTCCCCCACGTCCTCGCAGTCACTGAGCCGCGTGGGTGCTCCAGCTGCTGCTCGGGGTTTCTGAGGCTAACGCTCTTGACAGCACGCCCGGGCATGAGCCTCCAAGGCAAACCACGGCTGCGCGCCCACCCGCGCCCTCGAACACCGAAGGCGACGACGTTTTTTTCTAAACTGACGCGCGGAAGGGACCCACCGTCATGGGGATTGGGGTCTCGGGACTAAGCCGCCAAGCCGGGGGGGTGGGGGGGGAGAGAAAGAGGCCAAGAAGACTGAAAAGGAGCCCCCACAACAGCATCGACTTCCGTCTTCAGAGAGGAAAGAACGAGAGAACTCAGTTACTCCTTCCGGTGTCAAAAGGAACACTTCCGATGGGGGCGAGGATATGAGGGTGTGGGCCTCTGTAGCATCTGTTCCCTGCTTCTAGGCTGTGAATTAGGCTGGCCGCTAGAGGGCGGAGCAAATGTAAAACGATTCATTGACGGGAGCGTCCCTCTGCTTGTTTTCTTCGCTGCCCGGCGTCGTGGTTTCTGCAGCAGCGTTTGTGTTGAGGTCTATGCCGGCCGCCAAGGAATTGTGACAGCGGCCCTGAACATACTTCTTGGAAAGAATAATATTGCTTAGAATATATATAGCGTTTTAGAGTGTTCAGAGGGCTGCACTAAGTTATTGCAGTAATCGTTGCGCTACATTTATACATTTGTACATTTATATTCCACTCTTCCTCCAAGGAGCCCAGTGGCTAGAGTGCTGGACGAGGACTGGGGAGACCCGAGTTCAAATCCCCATTCAGCCATGAAACTAGCTGGGTGACTCTGGTCACTTCTCTCTCAGGCTTAACCGTCTTCACAGGGTTGTAGTGAGAAGAAACCTAAGTATGTAGTACACTGCTCTGGGCTCCTTGGAGGAAGAGTGGGATATAAAATGTAAAATAATAATAAACCCTGTGAAGTGGGTTAGGCTGAGAGAGAAGTGACTGGCCCAGTCACCTAGTGAGTGTCATGGCTGAATGGGGATTTGAACTCAGGTCTCGCCGGTCTTAGTCCAACACTCTAACCACTACACCACACTGGCTCTTTCTTATTTATTTATTTATTTATTTATTATTATTCATCTCAATCTCCCACCTTTCAGAGGTAGCTTTCCCTATGGCCACCTATTCAGTTTTATGGTGGAGGTAAGATCAGAATCAGAGGGCAACCTCTTATATCTTAGCATGCCAAGGTTGCGATCCATGCATGCTTACTTGGAAGAAGATCCCACTGAATTTCGTGGGGAAGCATAAGCTTCTGAGGAAACAGATAAGTCAGGGTGGACATCCCATTTAAACTAATTATTATTACTGAGTAAATGTGGTTGGGGATGGGCTGTAGGATGTATTCAAAATGCACATTATATATTGCAGCAATGTGGTGATAGAGGCACATTCCATGTATGCCTGTCATTCCTGATCCATCTAGTGATAAGGAAGTGGATAAGGATGGCAGTCCTTAGTTGGATTAAAGTAAACGTGTGACTCTTCTTCAGTGGTGCCTCCCATTATGTATTGGTTGTTGTTTACATGTGTGCGTAAACCATATGCTTCTGGTAACGTTAAAAGTAAAGTTAAAAGTAAAGTTGTGCTGTCGAGTTGGCGGCAACTGGTGACCACAGAGCCCTGTGGTTTTCTTTGGTAGAATAGAGGAGGGGTTTACCATTGCCATCTCCCATGCAGTATGAGATGATGCCTTTGATCATCTTCCTATATCGCTGCTGCTTGCTCCCCAGGCAAGTTACTTCCCTGCTGCACTATTAGGTGGTGTACAGAGAATGAATTAGTCCTGTTATTTCAAATAAAGAACTCGTTCCATGTGTTCTTAACCTTCCACCATTTAGGTCATGCCCAGTGTTTGTTTGTTTAACATACTTCTATGCTGCCCACTACAGAGGGTAGATCCCTATAATTGTTTTCATCTGTGTGTGGAATGAGTTTTGTTCTGGGTGGCCGTATCAAGGCAGTGTGCATGCACATGCATTCAGAATGGGGCCTTCCTGATTCAACCTGAGTGGGATCTTAAATTAACTGAGCAGACATCAAAAAATTTGTATGCACATGCGCATGCCGTGGAAGAAACACTGGTCATGACCATGCATTTTAAGCAGCAGAACTGATTGGCTGACATCCTAACACACTTGCAGAAGGATGTTGTGCTAGCGTAGGGTTCCCAACTTGTAGTACTCCAGATGTTGCTGAGCTACAATTCCCATAACCCCCCACCCACTGCAATTTATTGTGGCTGGGGATGATGGGGATTGTAGTTCCTCAGCATCTGGAGTGCCACAGGTTAGGAACTCCTGTGGTAGTGCAAAACGGTTGTGCTAGCTATTCACACTAAGTCCTGAGCTTGCATTCCAGACTAGTGTTACAGTACTGCAAACCTGCTTGCTCAATAAGTGTGCAACCTACAATTCATCTCTTTTGTTTTCACAGGATTTTTTGCACAAGAGTGCAGTTCTGCAAATCCATATTTTAATGCCACTATGTACTCTTGCGCATGCAACATTTTGCTTGTTACTCAAGCACTTCATTAAGATGTCAGCCACTGACTTTTCTAGCCATTGTATATCATCACATGGTAGTCTGTCAACCACAAGAACAAAAAATATTTATATACCACTTTCCAACAAAAGTTTCCAAAGCAGTTTACATAGAGAAATAAATAAATAAATAATATGATGGATCCCTGTCCTCAAAGGGTTCAAAATCTAAAAAGAAATATAAGATAGACACCAGCAACCATCACTGGAGGGATGCTGTGCTGGGGGTGGATAGGGCCAATTGCTCTTCCCCTGCTAAATAAAGAGAATCATTATGTTAAAAAGGTGCCTCTGTGCCCAGTTAGCAGGGGTTAGAGTTAGGGTCAGTGGAGAGACAAGTAGCAGTTACTACTTACACCCCAAGTGGCAGCAGATGTTTTATTATTCCATTCTTATATATTCCTTTAGTGTGCTGAAGTATTCTGGGTCATTGTGTGATTTCCAGTTCAAGTATTGACACTGACATGTTATAGAAAAACAGCAAAGGCTAAATCTTAATTCAGCCTAGGGCCTTAATGTGGGAGATTATGGTGAAGCCATCAGTAGGCAGAAGAGCAGACAACATTTTAGCAATAGCAATAGCACTTACATTTATATACCGCTTTATAGCCGGAGCTCTACCGGAGAAGGGGCTGCTGCAATTTGGTGCCTTCTTTTCAGATTATTAAAAAAGGCAAATAGTGTGAGCAGCATGAGACAAGAGAGGGATGATGCCATTTGTTAGATCTTTAAAGATTAAAATCACAACTGTTCTCTCTTGAACCTTGAATACTGAATTCAGACTCCACAAAGGTGTTGACAACTTAACTGATTTATTTACAATAGGGATAGGCAACCTTGGCTCTCCAGCTGTTGCTGAACAATAAATTGTGATAAAGATGACAAATATTTATATACTGCTTTTCCAAAAAAGTTCCCAAAGTGGTTTATATCTATCTGTCTAACTATCTGTCTAAATAAATAAATAAATAAATAAATAAATAAATAAATGCAAGCCAGCCCCTGGTGGCACAGTGGTAAAACTGCCGCCCTGTAACCAGAAGGTTACAAGTTCAATCCTGACCAGGGGCTCAAGGTTGACTCAGCCTTCATCCTTCCGAGGTCGGTAAAATGAGTACCCAGAAATGTTGGGGGCAATATGCTAAATCATTGTAAACCGCTTAGAGAGCTGCGGCTATAGAGCGGTATATAAATGTAAGTGCTATTGCTATTGCTATTGCTATTGATAAATAAATAAATAAATAAATAAATAAATAAATGGATCCCTGTCCCCAGAGGGCTCACAATCTAAAAAAGGGAAACATAAGACAGACACTAGCAACAGCCACTGGAGGGATGCTGTGCTGGGGATGGATAGGGCCAGTTGCTCCCCCCCCCACACCACTAAATAAAGATAATCACTGCTTTAAAAAGGTGTCTCTTTGCTCAGCAGGGGACTAACTGTGGCTGGGGATGATGAGAGTTGTAGTTCAGCAACAGATGGAGAACCAAGGTTGCCTACCCCTGCTTTGCAAGGTTCTATGTGGATGTTCGACAGGGATCTTAACACAGGCCTGATGCAGGGGGTTATGAGAATTGTAGTCCAACAACATCTGGGGACCCAAGCTTGAGAATTCTTGGTCTAAGGCAGAGGTTTTCAATCTGTGGTACTCCAGATGTTGCTGAACTACAGGTCCAATTATTCCCAGCTACAATACATTGTAACTTGGGATGATGGTAGTTGTAGTTCAACAACATCTGGAGTACCACAGCTTGGGAACCCCTGGTCTAAAGGAAGAGAGGGGAGGGGTGAGATTCTAGAGGCTGGGCTGTTCTTAAAAACACAGTTGCTTCATTGTGCCTAGATCTAGCACAATAAGTAAAAGGCCTTGAATCAATTGATGTGCCATTGGAACCCACAAGGTGGAGCCCAAATCATCTTTTGCAAGGAGAAAGAATATTTCCCGCTCATATTCAGTGTGATGAAATGATCAAGAAATACAGAATTATCCACACAGTTCCTGCTAATTTAGCACAATTGGTGTAAAAAATGCATTGCTTACTGTCCCAAAAAGGGCTCACATCTACCTGGAAGCAACTAATTGAAGACCTGGCTTGTTGCCTAATCACAGTTCTAAGGGGGCTACCAGTGATAATGAGGTTGTGAGGGAAGAGTAGTTATTGTATGGGTCTTCTTTACCTGGATTATAGTATGTGAGGTCACAAGGCATAAAGCACATAGAATATTTACATTAGGAGATAAGCTACAAATTATGGCCCCGCTCACTAGACCATGTGAATAGCTTTGGGACAGATACTTTCAAAGACTGGAGCTTGCCGATGATAGTCCACTGGCTACGATCTCACTGTGAGGAAGATGTATGAATTTCCTCTTGCATTGGAAACATTAAAAACAGATGCCCAAGAGATGTGCCTATCTTCTTTAGCTGCTTCTCAGTAACATCCAAAAGTCACCCTTGGGGTCTGCCCTTCAATATGTTCTATTTTTAAAGAGCCTTTTAACCATCACCTCATCATGCTTTGCCTTATTTTGTCACGACTTCGCTACCCCTGCCTGTTTGGCACTTGACATATATTATGTATGGTTCCTTTGAGACTCCAAGTATGCGCGGACTTTCTTCAGCAGAAATCCCTCGCCTCTTCATTACACTGCGATTCCCAGTGCTATTTGGTTGTGAGCCATAACTGTCAAATGTGTAGTGCAGACATGTCCTGAAATAGCACAGTCTTGTTTCGGTGAGAACGAATAAGTCAACTTCAGCGTTCTCTTTAGCAATAATTGGAGAGACCTCTCTCACATACGGACCCCAAAGATGGAAAATAGGTTCATTTCTGCCTGATCAGCTTCTCTGTGTAACGTGAAAGAAAAAGTACACATACCAACATATTCTTGTTGGCTAATTGACTAGGTTTGGGAAATGCTGGTGCTCACAAGTACAATTTCTTCTACTTAAGATCTATAATTACTTTTCCATATGATATATTAAGAGGCAGTGGTTGTGTGGTGGCCTCAAAAGAAGTCATAGTTAAAGCAATAACCATACAATATTGCCATCAATGCCATGTCATTTCAGTGCAGTTCAGTTACATCCGATGTAGAGGTTCTCGAACTTGGGTCCCCAGTTTTTCTCTGGACTACAACTCCCATCATCCCCAGCCACACTGTTCAAAGGCAGTGTAGATAACTGCAAATGATTGCTGCAGTAGGGATGAGCCCGAACCAGTTCAGGAAGCTGCAGGTAGGGCGGGGATCAGTTCCTTTAAAAAGCAGGTAAGCAGGTCCTTACCTGCTCCTCTGCCGCCCCACTGCTTTTCTAGGCATGGCACCCGCTTTTCAAAAGGCCGTGTGCAGCGGCAGCGCTCCCACATCTGCAGCGCTGCTCCCACATCTGGGTGCGGTGCCACTTTCCAAAAGGCCATGCGGGGCTGCAGTGCTGCTCCCGCATCCACATGTGCATTCTGACACCACGCGCATGCCACTAGGAGCAGCACTGCAGTCACACACGGCCCTTTGGCAAGCAGGTGCCGCGCTTGGAAAAGCGATGGGCCAGCGGAGGAGCAGGTAAGGAACTGCTTATCTGCTTTTTAAAGGAACCGATCCCCACCCCACCAAACAAGTTTGAAAAGAGGCACCTGACCCTGTTCGGCGTGTCCCTACGGAGGCGCAGAACTGGTTCAGGCACATCCCTGTGCTGCAGAGGAGAGCTGGTTTTATGGTAGCAAGCATGCCGCCCTGTAACCACAAGGTTACAAGTTCGATCCTGACCAGGGGCTCAAGGTTGACTCAGCCTTCCATCCTTCCGAGGTCGGTAAAATGAGTACCCAGAATGTTGGGGGCAATATGCTAAATCATTGTAAACCGCTGAGAGAGCTCCAGCTATAAAGCGGTATATAAATGTAAGTGCTATTGCTATTGCTATGACTTGTCCCCCTAGCAGGGTCCACCCTGGTTGCATTTGAATGGGAGACCATATGTGAGCACTGTAAGATATTCCCCTCAGAGGATAGAGCCGCTCTGGGAAGAACATCTAGGTTCCAAGTTCCCTCTCTGGCATTTCCAGGCTAGGGCTGAGAGAGATTCCTGCCTGCAACCTTGGAGACACCAGTTTGTATAGACAATACTGAGCTAGATGGACCTATGGTCTGACTCAGTGTATGGCAGCTTTCTATTTTCCTATGTTCCCCCCTCCCCACCACCATTATACTGAAGGTGTGGCAGGAGAGGGAGCCTTATTGCAACCATTATTCCTCCTCTGATTGCCATATATTTTAGGCACAGTTTTACTTGTGCACTGCTTTCTCCCCATGATTGGGGATAATTTGGATTTTCCAGAATTATAGAGCCAGAGTTATAGAAATCTACATAGGTTCAGTTGTAAACATATAGGTTCTGTAGAACAGGTTTGATCACCTGCTCTGTAAAACCTATATATGTACAGTTGAACTTATGTCGATTTATTTCCTTGGGCTCAGAGACCCGTTCTCAACCTTGTTGGGAACCTCTTCTAGGACTGTCTCTCCAGATGTTATTGGACGACCACTCCCATCATCCCCAGCCACAATGACAACATCTGGAGACCCAAGGTTGTGAGCCCTTCTTCTATAGAGAATCCTTTTTTCAAATGTTATATCAGAATAACTTGGGAGAGGAATGAAGAGAGGTCGAATAGCATAGTGGCCGGGAATGAGCAATGAAGCAGGACTTGCTGAGTCCAAATCTTGCCCCTGCCATTAATTCACGAGGAGGGTGTTAAGCATGCCACACTCCCTCTTGGCCTCAGTGAGTCCTGACCCACATCTGCAATATGGGGGTAGCTAGCAACTCTCCCTACTTAATCCAGCACAGAATCTCTCAAGTGGCTGTTGCTGGTGTCTTCCTTGTGTTTGTTTTTAGACTGAGCTATTTGCAGACTGGGAGCCATCTTTCGTTTCTGAAAGGATACTAACAAGATTCTAAGTGGTTTGGACACTTTGGGGATGGGACTGTACTGTAGCTCAATGGAAAAGCATCTGCTTTGTGTGCAGAAGATTCCAGGCTAGGCTAGCCATATTCTGGCTTTCCAAATCCGGGTGCCTAATTTGCATATTATGTAAATTGGCTTGAATATAATTTTTGATAAGTCTGCTTCTACAAGGGCTAGAGCTTAGTTTTTTTTTAAAAAAAAATATTCGCAGAAGGCTTCATGCTGCGGTGTAAATGTTGAATGAAGCCACTTCGAATTACACTCGTGGCATTGAGGGAAGCAGCCTCTCCCCTCTGCTCCCGGGTTTGCTTTCATGCAAGTTAACATGGCATACCTCCATGTTTTCCTTCTAGCTAATGTGGGGTGGGGGGAGATTACTAAAGAGCTACATCTGCATTTCTAAAGAGAGTATCCTTCTTATCATGCTAATGATTCTACGTCAGTGCCTCTCCCTATTTGCTCCGGCATTTTCAGGAAAAGTAGCTTAAAACCAGCATTTTAAAAACCAGGGAATACACAGAGATACGCTAGAATTTACAAGACAAAGCCTGATTTGTGGGTGGAGTGGGTCCAAGGATCTCGAAGGGGCTTTGGGGTAAGTTTGGTTGGAGTGTGAATGCACACACTTTCTTCTGCAGGAGATTTGTGGTAGAAGCACTGTCTGTAAAGCCTCCTGGAAACTGAACCTGGGAAAGGCTCCTGCCTGAAACCTTGGGGTGACACTGCCAGTCAGTGTAGATAATATGGAGCACTAGATGGATGTCTGACTCGGTATAATGCACCTTCCTATGTCATTATGCCCTGTTGTGAACTTCACCTTTTAAGCCCCAAAGCTTTCCTTTCTGTAATCCCCTCATCCCTTCCCTGTCTTCCCTTATATTAAGCAGCAGAGATCACCTCTTGCCACCTTCAGTTGGACCTTGTAGTGAACCAGCTCCACAATACCATCCAGCAGCTTCCTGATTTTGGCCTCCTCTGCTTCATGGGATGCACCCTCTGACCCTGGCACATGCACACTCACAACAAACAGCTTCCTATGTAACATTTGAAAGCCCTATACAAATTATTGTTATTGTTGTTGTTGTTATTGTTGTTATCATCATCATCATCATCATTAATTGCATTGAAGATGCAAAAATATTATGGGACTTCCGACTACAAACAGACAAACATCTGCCACTCAATACACCAGATATAACTGTAGCCGAGGAGAAAGAAAAACAAGTTAAAATAATCGACATAGCAATACCAGGTGATAGCAGAATAGAAGAAAAAGAAATAGAAAAAAATCACAAAGATACAAAGATCTACAGATTGAAATTGATAGGCTGCGGCAGAAGACCCAAATAATCTCAGTAGTAATTGGTGCCCTAGGTACAATTCCAAAACACCTTGAAGAGCACCTCAACACCATAGGGGCCACAGAAATCACAATCAGCCAATTACAAAAAGCAGCTTTACTGGGAACAGCCGATTGAGTGATTGTTAAATTTATATACCACCTTTCATTAAAACAATCCCAAGGTGGTTTACAGCAAAATTTAAAAACAAGTTTGTAAAAAGGATACAATTAAAATATTAAGTGAAAAATATTAAACAAATCTGATTAAAATTTTTAAAAAATTACAAAAAGCAACTTTACTGGGAACAGCCTCTATTCTGCGATGATATCTATAATAACAACAGTAACAATATTGATAATAAAATTCAGCCATCCCAGGTCCTTGGGAAGGACTCGATGTTTGGATAAAACAAACCAGTCAATAACACCTGTCTGACTGTGTAAACAAGAAATAATTAATAACTAGCTGAACCCGCACAGAGCATCTGTGCGGTAGTTCACTTCCTTTTTGGGGTTAATTGGGAGAATTTGTTTGGCTGGTCCTCCCACAGCCCTCTCACTCACTCTGTCCCCCCCACAACAGCTCTCTTGCTCGCTCTGCCCCCCCCCACCGCCTCTCTCGCTCGCTCTGTCTCTCCCCCCGTGCCACTCTCGCTCGCTCCGTCTCTCCCCCGTGCCTCTCTCGCTCGCTCTGTCTCTCCCCCCGTGCCTCTCTCGCTCGCTCTGTCTCTCCCCCGCGCCTTGCTTGCTTGCGCTGTCTCTCCCCCGCGCCTCTCTCTCTCTCGCTGTCTCTTCCCCCGTGCCTCACTCGCTCGCGCTGTCTCTCCCCCGTGACTCTCTCGCTCGCGCTGTCTCTCCCCCCGCGCCTCTCTCACTCACGCTGTCTCTCCCCCGTGCCTCTCTTGCTCACGCTGTCTCTCCCCCCGCGCCTTTCTCGCTCGCGCTGTCTCCCCCACCTCTCTCGCTCATGCTGTCTTTCCCCGTGCCTCTCTCGCTCATGCTGTCTCTCCCCCCGCACGCCTCCCTCGCTCGTGCTGTCTCTCCCCCCCGCGCGCCTCCCTCGCTCGCGCTGTCTCTCCCCCCGCGCTCCTCTCTCGCTCGCTCTGTCTCTTCCCCCGTGCTCCTCTCTCGCTCGCTCTGTCTCTGTTTTTCATACTTTATAACATTATAGATATTGTTTCATGTTCTCATTCCATTGTTTCAGCCTGTGTTAATGGGAACCAGCCCCTGATGAAGCCTTTGGCAAAACAGCTCCTTATCCCGGGGTGGCTGTCGTGATTTTTCCCTGGTGTGCCCTGTCTCTCACTGCCAATCATTATCAGTAATTACAGAGCAGGTTGCTTGCTTTGTTTGTATGAAGGATTCAAGATTTGAACTACATGCATTTACAACATCCTACTGAATACATTGTCTCCTCTGTTTGGATTTGAGGACTCATTACCTGTACAGTACGTACTCTTCAATTTCTCATTTTGAAGACATCTCGGACTGTGTTTGGACACCTGGATATGCTGGTTTCTCATTCTTTCATTGCAGTTTGTAATTCCATTTGGTATTTTGTCATTGCATTTTGTTACTTGCTATACAGATGTGTTTGATTATTCTCATGTGTGTTGAGAGCTGGCTATTTATTCATTATTTATTTATTTATTTATTTATGTATTATTTTTCTTTTCTTTTTTGTTCATGGGTCTTGTATTCCCCCCCCCCCCCCAAAAAAAACCTTGGAGAGCCACTGCCAGTCAGTGTAGCCAATACTGAGCTAGATGGACCAATGGTCTGACTCAGTATAAGGCATATTCACTGTAATGTGAAGAGTGCTATTATATTCTAATGAGTTCTTAAAATTACTATTGACCCAGCTCCCCATCCAACATTAACCTCATCTTAGTTATGACACTGTATAATTTTACTGCTGGAATGCTACATTACTTGGATTCAAGGTGTTAAAAACCAATATGGCTGCTCTGGATTGTGCTGATACAATCCATCAATGGCCCTCACTTAGATTAACCCTCTGTAAGCAGAAATTCCCTCAGTGAGCAGAAGGAGAATTATGCTGTTGCAAAGGTCCTTGAGTGCGAGGACGAACTTCTTGCACAAGCACAACACTCCTTACATTCACAGAAGGAGTTTCTACTGACTGAGGTTTAGCTAAGATGCCACTCAATTATTATTAAAATGTAATCATATAGTCTACTAGTATGTGTAAGCCCGTTGTAATAACGGGCTCTAGTGGGGGCGGGGTTCCCGCTGCCGCCTCACCTGCCTCGGGCGCACTCTCCGCCCGCTGTTTCTCGTGGCGGCGGTGGCCGCCATCGGGGCCAGTCGCCCCGCCGCGGCCACCGCCTCCTTGGCCCGCACTCCTTTGGCCGAGGCCGCGGCTCCGCCGCCGCCTCGGCCGCACTCTCTGCCCGCCGCTTCTGCTTCTCCCGGTCTCCTGTGGCGGCGGCCTCCGCCATCGGGGCCAGTCGCCCTGCTGCGGCCACCTCCACCTCTGGCCGAGGACTCCACCGGCGGTTGGGTCCAACATGGCCACCCGTCTCTGGGCGGCCGTATCTTTTTTGCCCGATCTGGGCATGCGCTCCGCGCATGCCCAGAACGGGCGAAAAAGACACGGGTGGCATGGCCGCACGTCCAAGGCTTTTATGGAAGAGGATAATCCAATATAAACATGGCAATGTCCATTGATTTCCATGGGTTTAAGCTTGCTTAATTCTGTGTGAAGTTGGGGTATAATATAGACGTAGTGACTATCCAAAATGTGGTGGATAAATGTTGTGAACGCCTGAAAACTCGCACATAAATTGGTGAATGTTGGAGCCAAAATGTGATTGTCAGCATTCCTCCAAAATGGAAGGAAATATGTATGCATTTTTGGACGTTCATAAAACTCATCTGGGATTTTCAACACTCTCTTGTAATATTGACATTCCACCACATTTTGACCCTAACATACACATATTGTGAAGTATTCTTAAATAATCAGCATGGATAGGGATGGGGATATGGCCAAGGAAGGCACAAGCTATTGGTAAGAAATACTTCTTTCATTGACAGCATCTCAGATAGCAATCAAGCTGGTTGTCTGCAAAACAGTCTCTCAGAACAGCTGTTTCTTTAAACATGCTCCCACCCAGCTTGCTAGACCTGGCTACATGCCTAACCACTCTGCATTCAACTTGAACTGTTAAAACATGAATAAAGGATCATGACATATCCAGATGCAAGGTGCCCTTATTTGCATCCAGACTAATTATTTATTTAAGAACTGCTATCCTTAAAAAAAAAAAAAAAGGAATGTGTTTTCCAGTTCCTGTTTGTTTACAGATTATTTATTCTCCCCTTTGCTGTTTCAGTGCTGTGTGTAAGGTAAGATATCAGTAGTATAGAAACAGTTTTTCTTAGCAAAAATTTAAAAAAGGGCTTTGAAGCAAAAGGAGTAATTATTATGATGTGTTCAAATGATATCACTGATCTTTCATCTTTGAAAAATATTGGAGTTAATTATATCAGGATACTGGGTGGAGTTTAACAACATTATATAAGAAGTATTTAGGAGTAATTCATAAAGGATATTGTTGAAAACTTCCCTATTAATGATGTCTTGCCTATATTTCTCGAACCTGAAATTTTCTCTAGAAGTTAGGATTAATTTTCAGTAATTACCTGATGTATTAATTTTCAGTAATAATCTGATAACCTAATAATGCTAAAGAATGTTACCCAGGAAACACTGTGTAAATAATTTAACAGGTTAGATGTGTACCAAACAACAGCAATATTGTGATATTTACTAGTCTGTGGACTGTCTTGTAGATATTCTGAAATCAACTTAAAATATTGTAGTAGCCTAAGAGCTAAATAGGTTTTTCCCTAAAGTATAGATTTATATAAGTTAAAAGCAGTGCATGTGGCCTTTGTTAATAAGGGTTAATAATGTGTGGGTGTAAAAGTGAGGACATTCAAACAGGTTCCCAAATAAGTCATCCCCCCACCCTCACCACCACCCAGAAGTTGGCTCCAAAGTTATCTACATAGAACAGAACAGAGTCTGAACTTCTGGAGCTTTTTCCAAATTCAGGAAAGTTATTCAGAGAACTTTTTGACCGCCTTTGGGATACTTGTCAGAATCAAACCTAACCAGTGATGTAGTTGTGATAGCATATATATCATCTTAAGTAATTATTTTTGTATTAGCTGATATTATTGTTAGCATGACTTCATTATCATGAGAACTGGAAGCTGAGCACAGCAATGAACATTTCAAAATGTGTAAGGAATAATATGATTCTCCATCAATATTTGTCTATTGAACACGCACATCTAATTATGAGCCAGGGCAGCAAAGGTACTGTGTTATTTTAATTTAATTTATTTCTTTAAAATATTGTTTAACCTGCCTTTCCATCATAAGTGCTCATGAAGGATTGCAGTATAAAAGTTAAAAACAAACAGTAATAAAATAATAATAATAATTAAGCCAGATTTTTAAAAAGCAAAACGAAAGTAGAAACAGCATTTTCAGAGATATGTTAATTAGAACTTGGACACTATTTTAATAATAAAATAATACTTGTTAACATTTTAAAAAACTTGAGTTTTACCCAGTTTTCCAAAGCATTCCATGAATACTTTTATTATGTATTGTATTTATGGCTTTATTAGTATGTATGAGTCATTAATAGCTATTTTTGTTTTGTTTTGTTGTTAACAGGAGCATTAAACATTTGAAGGCATTTGGATACCAGTCACTATGTGGAAAAAAGACTCTGTGTTTTGGCTTTTGGTTTTGGCTGTTGCTACAAATTGTCTCGTGTATGGACAAAGCAGAAGGAAGGGATCAAAGCCAAGTTCTCTAGCAGGAAATATTCAGGGTAAAGCCATTTATCTAGAATCCACTATGGGCGTATGAAATATTTCCCAGCCTCCCAGAATAACCTCCAAGAAAGTGACAAACAAATATATACACATTTTATATCTTTGACAGAAAGTCCTGGGTTCTGTTTTCCATCAATACTGGACTACAAGGGACATTTTTATTCAGTTGTACTCAATAGGCGTTGTATATAGAATATATATATATATATAGGGGGAAAACATAGCATAACCATCTATTCAGAATGGTTTGTAAGTTATTAAGATCATTGGCTAATCGGACATTTAGATACATTTGAGTGCTTTTCATGTAGCACTCTAATTAATCTGAGATTATCTCCACCCTGCAGATCTGTTAGGTTTTTCTACAGATTGGAATATCCAGAAGCTTGAATAATTGGGGTCTGGAGAATGGAAGATCTACCAATTACTATATAATGTTTAAGGCCACCAGCTGTGTAAAAGTTGTCTAAATAGCACAACTATTGCCATAATGGTGGACTGCCACAACTAAAGTCAGGAGGCTTGTTTTCAAGATAATCAGGTAGGATGGCATTTCATCCACCCTGTGGGAGACAGAATGAGGGTTGGCAGCGGCGACTGTCCTACCCAGCTCCTGCCTCCCACACTATTACTCTCCCCTCATCCTCCTACCTCACCAATCATGAGCGTCCCTGCTCTACTATCCTGGCTGGGTACTCCTCCTACCCTGATTATGATTGTGAGAACCAGCCTAGGATGTTGGATGACAGGAAGTTTTGACCCAGTGGCATTTTCCATGAGATGACTTGGTGAATAGATTTCTTTCATGCTCAGGGCTGGGCACCATAACAGAGGAAGACATTTTCTTCTAGGCTAGGTTGGCTAATAGCCTTGGTGTCTTTCCTCTTACTGTCTGTGATAGGGCGACTCTGAAATAGCATAGTGGAGGAGCTGAGCAAGCCCCTCCCCTCCACCACACAGATAATTCTCAATGCGAATTGGATCATCCATGCAAATGGTCAATCATGTTGAGGCCTGGCTCACGTGATCCTTGCCACTCAAAAGGCCACATAATCATGCCTTCATGCAATCGGGTGCATGTAGAAGCTCTGCCATCATTTAGACATAGTACTGTCCATGTGGTAGAAATGGGAGGGTTTGTGTTTCTCCTCCACCACACTATTTCAGTACTACCTCTGGCTGAACTAGGGTTTATCTACATTCACTGCAAGCTACACAGGAGGGTGTGTGCCCATGCTTGCCTCTGAAAGGACTGAAAGCCATAAGTGTATTCCTCCAGTAGCTGTTGCTGTCCACTGTTTTGGATTGTGAGTCCCTAAGGGACAGGGAGCCATCTTCTCATTCCTTTGCTCCGTAAGCCACTTTGAACTTGTTTTGTTGTTGAAAAGCAAAATAATAATAATAATAATAATAATAATAATAATAATACGACATGTATGTGTGTAACTGTGCAGTGAATGGTGTTCTCATTCCCTGCTCTCACCATTACCCTGAATCTTAACCTATAAGGCAAAGGTTATCCAATTATCCAATTAATCCTTATAAAATTCAGTTCTGTTTTAGGATAGCCTGTGGCTTATGAGCTAAGATTCAGGGTAATGGTGAAGTCCTGAACTTGTGTACTTGATCCAATGAATTCCAAGTCAAGTGCTCACGGAAGAGCAGTTTGACAATGGATTCCAATGACCTACAGGGAGGTCTTCAAAGAGAGGCTAGACTCAGTTGAGGATGTTCTAGCTCTGGATATCTTGCATTGAGTGGTGGGGGTGGACTAAATCGCCCTCTCCAATTTTATGATTCAAGTTCAAGTGGGCCTAGGCGAGGAGCTAGGGACAGAATGGGGAGGTAAGGACAATATTTGTGTTCTAGCTTATCCAGCACAGAGCATCTGCACGCTAGTACTTCATTGCTCTCCTGGCCCCCTGCCACAGCCACTGCTTTATTGCTCAGTGTCAGCCACTCACTCACTCACTCACTCAGCCACCCCCTTCCCCTTCACTCACTCACTCACTCAGCCACCCCCCACCTCCAGGCCCTGCCCCCAGCCCACTTCTGCTGGTTTATCCAGGTGAATGATTCACTTGTGAGCTGGGAGACTCTCCACCCACAGCAATTTGCCTCCTACTGAGTCAGACCCTTGGTGGTCTATCTTTCTTCTCTCTCTCTTTCCCAACCGCTGGCCTCTGTCGCCCCGCTGAGTCTCCTTGTGAGGAGGACAGCTGAGCCGGGGCTTCCCATCTGGCCTGCACGGATAGCTCTTGGCGCGCTCTCCCACCTGGCTTGGCTGTCCTCCTTGCGAGAAGACTTGGCAGGGCTACACGATGGAGGCCAGTGGCTGGAGCCAACCTAGGCCTCCACTGCGATTCCACTGCTCTTCCTGGAGCGGTCTTCTTGGAGTGGGTTGGAGGAGGAAGGCGCTCCTTGATGTTTATTGGTCATGGCTGCTGTGAGGGCGGGGCAGGGACAGGGCTTGCCACATGCTCCCTAAGCGTTTTATATATAGTGATACTGCTGGTTTAGGGGAGGGGGGCTGCTGCTGCTTCCTGCCCTCCACAAAGTATAGCATACATTATGCTCCCATTGATCTTATTTACCTGGGCTGCCCCTATTCAACCCCGTGTTCTTCCAATGGTTGTTGCTGGTATTTGCCTTGTGCTTCTTTTTAAAATTGTGAGTTCTTTGAGTAATCCCCTCCTTATTCTTTTATCTATGTAAACCACTTTGAGAAGTTTTGTTGATGAAAAGCAGTAAATACTAATACTAATACTACTAATAATAATAATAATGCACAAGAACAGGCACTAAGAACAAATGCAATAAGAGCAAAAGTCGAAAAATCAACAACAAACAGCAATTGACTCCTTTGTAAAGAAGCAGATGAAACCGTGGACCACCTAATCAGCTGTTGTTAAAAGATCGCACAGACTGACTACAAACAAAGGCATGACAAAGTAGCAGAGATGATACACTGGAACATCTGCAAAAAATACAAGCTACCTGTAGCCAAAAATTGGTGGGACCATAAAATTGAAAAAGTTGAAGAAAATGAAGATGTAAAAATATTATGGGACTTCCAACTACAAACAGACAAACATCTGCCACACAATACACCAGATATAACTGTAGTCGAGAAGAAAGAAAAACAAGTCAAAATAATTGACATAGCAATACCAGGGGATAGCAGAATAGAAGAAAAAGAAATAGAAAAAATCACAAAATACAAAGATCTACAAATTGAAATGGAAAGGCTGTGGCAGAAAAAGACCCAAATAATCCCAGTGGTAATTGGCGCCCTGGGTGCAGTTCCAAAAGACCTTGAAGAGCACCTCAACACCATAGGGGCCACAGAAATCACCATCAGCCAATTACAAAAAGCAGCTTTACTGGGAACAGTCTATATTCTGCGACGATATCTATAACAACAGCAACAACATTGACAATAAAATTCAGCCATCCCAGGTCCTTGGGAAGGACTCGATATCTGGATAAAACAAACCAGTCAATAACACCTGTCTGACTGTGTAAAATAATAATAATAAATAATACCAGGGGATAGCAGAATAGAAGAAAAAGAAATAGAAAAAATCACCAAATTCAAAGATCTACAAATTGAAATTGAAAGGCTGTGGCAGAAAAAGACCAAAATAATCCCAGTGGTAATTGGCGCCCTGGGTGCAGTTCCAAAAGACCTTGAAGAGCACCTCAACACCATAGTGGTCACAGAAATCACCATCAGCCAATTACAAAAAGCAGCTTTACTGGGAACAGCCTATATTCTGCGACGATATCTATAACAATTGACAATAAAATTCAGCCATCCCAGGTCCTTGGGAAGGACTCGATGTCTGGATAAAACAAACCAGTCAATAACACCTGTCTGACTGTGTAAACAAGAAATAATAATTACTATATTTACACATAGTCCCAGATGTTATTGACTGGATTTGGTACTTTAATTATCGGGCCTTTTCCAAGGGTCTAGGATAACTAAAGAAAAATTAAAGATATTGTCATATTATTCGTGCTGTCCCAAGTAGTGTGGCCTTCTGTAGTTGATATGTTGTAAGATGTTGAGAAGGTGTTCAAGTTCTTTTGGTTCTGCACCAAGGGCACCAACAACTATAGGCACCACTATTGTTTTCTTGTTCCAGAGCCTCTCAATTTCAGTCTGAAGATCCTTGTATTTAGTTATTTTCTCCAGTTGTTTTTCATTGACTCGTTTATCCCTTGGGATTGCAATATCAATTATCAGAACCTGATTCTTCTCAATGACTGTCAGATCAGGCATATTGTGTGTTAAATGCCTATCAGTTTGTATTCGAAAATCCCAAAGGATTTTTGCCTCTTCATTTTCTATGATCTTCTCAATCGGATGATTCCACCAATTCTTGCTTGCTGGCAATTTGTAATTCTTGCAAAAATTCCACTGGATCATTGCAGCAACTTTGTTGTGTCTTTCCTTATAATCAGTGTGTGAGATTTTCTTACAACAACACACAAGGTGCTCAATCATCTCATCCACTTCCTTGCATAATCTAATAATAATAATAGTTGTTGTTGTTTGTCCTGGAAATCTGTGCTAAGTTAATAGTTTCAATCCCTTGTAAATGAATATGCTTCAGTACTGTTGTTCTGAATTAATGACCATGCGAGTTACATTAGATTTCCCTTAACTTCTCTCTGCTCTGATCCATTTCTGTGTGATGTTACTCTGTATGTTTTTTTCTTCAGCTAAGTGTTTGTTCATTATTTTAATTATCCTTCTAATTCTTGCCCTCTTACAGATTCTGTCTGCTTCATTGATATCCTCTTTATTATGGACAGTTCTGAAAGTGCAAAAGGCCTATTGTTTGATAAGCAGAGAGAGTTTGTTAACAGCTTAAGTGACAAAGTGTTCTTCTTGAAGCCTATCAGAGTCCAAAGGTATGACATCAAACTGGCAGCCATGCAGTTCAGCAGCACAGTCAAAATCGACCATCCGTTTACAAGCTGGACAGGACTGCAGAGGTTTAAGCAGGAAGTCCTCAGAATGGCCTATATTGGACAAGGCACCTATTCGTATTATGCTATTTCTAATGCGACTCAACTGTTCAAAGCAGAAGGTCGTAAAACCAGCATCAAAGTGGCTGTGCTGATGACAGATGGTATTGACCACCCAAAAAGTCCTGATGTCCAGGTCATATCTGAAGCTGCGAGAGCACTTGGAGTATCTTTCATTACCATTGGCCTTTCTGAAGATGCCAATAAAGCCAAATTACGTTTAATATCTGGTGATTCACCAGGAAAGCCTATTCTGCTTCTGACCGATGCCAGCCTTTCAGAAAAAATACGAAAGCAGTTGGTAAGTCAAATTTTGAAAGTTATATTGCTTCATTAAAAAAAATTTTGTGTGTGTGAAGCTTAATCTCATGGGTTTTTCTCTTTTCTTTTTTTGCTCCACACTTTGGCCCACTCCACACTTTGGCCCACTCCACACTTTGGTCTACCCCATCTCCTGTTTTTTGGAAAGGCAGGGAGTTAAACGAGTGGGAAGAGGGGCATGGATAGCAGCCAGATAAAGGGAAGAGGGGAGGAAAGAGATTGGCATGCAGCGTGCAATGCATGCATACCATGGGCTCAAAGAGATCAGGGTGGAAAGATTGGGGTACCAATTCCCCCACCCAGTGGGAAGAACAGGGTGGGAAGGTATCATGTGGTGTGCTCCTCACACCATGGAGGAGGATTGTCATGATACCTCAGGTGCTAAAAGGCTGGGGCCATGGGCCTAAAGCTAGCCCCTCCCTCCAATTCTGGAACATGCATTCCTCCAAAACCTTGTGTCTGCCCCTAGCCTTTATATTCATTAAAATGAAGATAAACCACCATGGAGATATGTGTAATTCCAATTAAGAGAAAACAGACAACTCTCAGATGGCATGTGTCCCCTCAGAAGTTACACAATATAAATAAATCCAACAACCCTATGTGTTGGAGAGGATGTGGGCTGAAGGGATCCTACACTCATATGTGAAGGGAATGGCCAATAGTAGCAAAATCCTGAGAGGATGTCTTTCAGCAAGTGGCAACCATTATGGAACAAAAACTCTCTCCAGAACTCCAATTAGCTCTCATCTTAATTTCTGACCATTTAGGTTCAGACCTCCTCCACAAAAATATAACAATACTACAAGTTCGTACACATGACCCAAATTGCTGCCAGGTGGGGAGGGCTGGTCGGGAGGCCCCACACATGACCTCCCTCCCCAGTTCACTCTGCCGCTCACCACAGCACATGAGCAGTGCCACGGTGAATGGCAGAGCAGAGAGCCGGAGGAGGAAGTCCTCCAGCTTCCCTCAGCCGGGCACTCTTGCTCCAGGCATGCTATATGCTCGGGTTACATGCAGCCCAAGCATACACATGATCCTGGCACTGGGGTTAAGGATGCTCTCGTGCCCTTACTCCTGGCTAAAGTTTGGGGCAAAAAGTAGGGTAAGCCAGGGTGAGAACGCTGGGATTGGGGGTGATCCTGGTGCTCCACATGAGCAGCCTAACCCAGGCTGGGCTGCCCTTGCTCGGGTAGGCTGCTCGTGAGAATAGCTTTTACTTCTGTCAGCAGCTAGAATGGAAATTGTTTTGCATTGGAGGACGGGTAACACGGGATCACTGAATGTATGGTATGCTAGAATGTGGGCAATTGCATTAGCAGGGGGAGAAGTCACACAACAACTAAGAATCACTAAGGGAATAACCAAGGAAGGCAAGTTCCTTAATACACAGTGTGCCTTCATTAGTCATGTCAACAATTCTCAGGATTATCCAAGGTCACAGTCAAAATTCCTTTTGGTGGGATGTGTTGGGATAGAAAGTGTCAGAGCTGTTCATGCTTTGAGACTATATTTGTACTTTGTACTGATGGCATGTGTGCAGCAAATGATGTTTTGGTTAGTTCATTTGGTAATACTTATTTGCTAGATCCACTATTGATACATTAGTGCAATTTTATAACTTTTGACTGGAATGCTCTGAATTCTGCATGTGTTTTTGTTTGTAATGACATTCTTTCCCCTTCTTTAATGTTATGAAAAATGCTCAGTAAAATATATTTACAAACAAACACACAAACCAAGACACTTGACCAAATGTTGATTTTTAACACTTTCCCCACAATGGGCTTACTAGGCTCTTCAGTGAAGATCTGCTTCCCTGGAGACAGTTCTTCTAATTTATAATTTGTGTGTAAACCACTTTGAGAAATTTGGTTGAGAAGTGGTTTATAAATATTCATAGAAGTAGTAATCATGACATATGTGCTCTTGACACATCCCTCTCCTAATCATGTGTGCCGTGGACTTTATCATCCAAACTGGCCCATACTTAACCCTTGATGAGGTGCACTTAACAATATAGCTTATGTTTGAAATTACAACATCAAATCTAGCAGTGATGTGCATGGACAAGGACCCAAAACAAATGGGCATGGACATTTCAACATCGAAGGATAATTCTTTAGACGAAACGGTAAGAGAAGCAATTTATTATCCAATAGAGAGACAGAAGAAAAACAGGATGTGATTGGGTCAGAAGGCCAGAAACATTAGCCATTCTTGAAGAGCATAACAGAAGTTCTCAAGGGAGGGTTAGAACTGAACATTGTACAAATAGACATGACCAAAGAAAGAAGGAAGTCTCCAGCTGGGAGAGAAAAAGAAATATTATTAACACAGTAAGTGAGAAGGCTCATGAAAAATGTACTGGGATGTGGTTGGTGAGTAGACACTATAGATGACTCAAGGGAAAATTCTACCAAGTGCAGCTTCTTCCATCATTGTCGCATTCTGATGGGACAAACTGCACCGGCTGAAATGTTCCTTCTGTGTAACACTTACAGCTGCTCTCTCAGGATGTGGACCTGACAACCCTACCCAATAATCCACAGTATACCTTGTGGCCTTATTATGTATGAGCAACCAACCATCAACACAAAGAAACTGAGGGCGGGGCCAAAGATTGCAGTCATTCCACCCCACCACCCTCCCCTGTGGTAGTTCATATCTACTAGTATGATCCTGTGAATCAGGCTAATGTCTCTATCAAATCACTTTTGTCACTTTCCAGGCTGTATTCTCTACTAAAAGTGATTAACCTTGCTAATTCACAAGTGAAATGGCTTATCATGTTAACACATTTTCATTACCTTTCCCCCCCAGGAAGCCTTATTTAATGAGCGGGTAAGTTGAACAGACTTTGACTACTCCAGTATGATATAAAGTTGTGATGTTTCTCACATAACATTTTTGTACACAATATCCCCCATGTAAGAAAAAGCATGTACAGTATTCATGGACACCATATTTTGTTTCCCCTCCACAGACACATATCAGTAAAACCACACAAGAATTCTCTTTGTCCCCTTTAAGAGATGTAGATGCAAAAAACAGCCTGGAAGTTATTCCTGAAAAGTCCACCCAGACACAAGGTCTAAAAGGCAAGGGTGCCTTCTCTGGTAGCGGTTGCCTGAGCTTAAGATCACAGATGCAGGGAGAAATGGCTCTCGGTAGCAAAAGGCCAAGAAGGGCAAGCAGAGGAAGTTGGAGGGAACCAAACAGAAAATATTTCATTGCCCTAGGGAGTTAGGGCCTCTTCACATATGATGAAATTCCTACATGGAAAACACTTCTGTGTAACAAGCAATATGCAAGCTGATGAATACAGATGTTTCTTCCATGTGTCTTTTGCTGTGAAGCAAACTAGCAGTACTATGTGTCACTCAGAATCGGATCACTATGAATTTCCTGTAAAGTGTGGGGATGCTTGAAAGTATAATATGGGCAGGAGGGAGGGAGAACTGAACACTTTCCTTGCCTCTGCTTTCCTTTCCCAACCTGCTTCTTTCCAGTCAGTTTTATTCTAAGGGAGTTCAAGAAGTAAACCTCACTAGGGTGGGGGGAAGAAGTAAAACTGGGGCAAGGTTTCTGCTTTAAATTTTCTCTTCATTCACTCCCGCTTTGCAGAAGTTGGCAGAACCTGCATTGACATATCTGTTTTGCTATAATGTCCAATTTACCCCGAGATGCCACATCTACACATCTTTTTCACACAACGCATAATCAACTTGTGGAATTCTCTGCCACAAGATGTGGTGATAGCCAACAACCTGGATGGCTTTAAGAAGGGTTTGGATAACTTCATGGAGGAGAGGTCTATTAACGGCTACTAGTCGGAGGGCTATAAGCCACCTCCTGCCTCAGAGGTAGGATGCCTCTGAGTACCAGTTGCATGGGAGTAACAGCAAGAGAGAGGGCATGCCCTCAACTCCTGCCTGTAGGCTCCCAGTGGCATCTGGTGGGCCACTTGTATGAAAGAGGATGCTGGACTAGATGGGCTTTGGGCCTGATCCAGCAGGGCTGTTCTTATGTTCTACCTATAACTTGCCACTACATACATATTGTGTCACATACAGGTATCCACTAGTACTGAACCATACTGTGGATGGGGGTCCCCAATGTGTGGGGCCTGGGCCAATTGTGCCCCTTGCCCACCCCCTTAAAAAGGCCCTGCTTTCCATGATGTAGGAATGTTGTGATGGTAGAAACAGCCCTCAGATCTTCCAGGACAAAGACAGCTCCTCTTCATCATGATGTAATTAGAAGTCTCTTTTGTTTCGGTGGGACTTTTGTTTCTTTTTGTTTTGAATAAGTATGTTAAGGTGCTCAGAAAAGTATTTTGTCAGTTTCATAATTTATATGTGAAAGAACCAGATTTTTCTGGGTTTGTTGCCTTAGAAATTACTTATCCAATTGGTTTTTGACATATTCTCTGTCACCTGCTTTGAGGACCAAAATGGTTGTAATAAGTATTGTAAATAATAATAAATTGTATTCATGGATAATTCTTTTTAATGTCTATCTCCTTCTGTTTTTAGACTGTGACCAAAAGCATTAAATTATGTGTATATTTTGAAATATGAAACTGTTGCTGATGAGTCTGTTTAAACCTCTAGTGTGAACCGAAAACGTGTGGATGTCAAAAGGGAGACAAAGGAGCTGCAGGGCCCCCTGTGAGTATGTTTTTTGTGACAGTTATAAATAGGTTGGCGTCTGTCAGAAGGAAAAGGGGAAGCAATTGTTCATTGTTTGCTCAGGAAAGAGCAAATAGTGTGGGTTTTCAGATGGAGAAAGATCGATTTAAATAGCCATTAGGAAAATGTTCTGACCAAAGGACTGGTCTGCACAAGCTGGTGGCCCTCTCCGGAGTTGGGAATGTGTACTGACACAGCTGGGTTTGTGATGAACAGGAAGAGTAGACCAGAGTCCTGATAAGGTCAGTTCCATGGATGCCCCAAGATCAGTTTGTATCAGAGACAGGGTGTCAAATGCTACCCTGCTTTTTTCAAGCTATGGTGGTGATAGTTGACACTTGATTTCATTTGTGTAGCTATGCACATAAACACACACACACACACACACACACACACCTGATGCCACCGAAGTCACCGCCTCCTCTTCCTTTGCAGCAGCAGTAGCCACTGCCCTGTGGCACAGTGTGCTCATCCTCCTCTTTCTATGGAGCATCTTCAGTACTTTAGTACCATTCCCTTTTCTCATTATCAGACCAGTGCCAAAGGAGGGAGGAAGCAGTGATAGCAAAGAGGTGGGGCGGGGGTTGCTGCTCGGATGCTGGCGGAGGACAGCACAGGGAAGCAGGTGGGGCAGTGGAGGGCATCTTGCTACCCTGCGTGTGCCTCGGTAATTGGCAGCCTGTGTTGACCATCTCCGATGGAATGACTGGCCCAGTTAGTTATGATTGTGTCTCATTGCTTTCATTGGGATGTTCAGCACAATTCTATGCAGGCTTTTGCAAAACTAAGCCCCAGCATGTTCAAGTGCAATACAGATTGCAGTCTGTATTTTGAATTGCAGCCTTTATCTGTCTAACTTTAGCTGAATTGGGACCATATATTATGATGCTGGTTATCACTAATGTAAAGGTAAAGTGTACCGTTGAGTCGGTGTCGATTCCTGGCGATCACAGAGCCCTGTGGTTTTTCTTTGGTTGAATACTATTGCCATCTCCCGCGCAGTATGAGATGATGCCTTTCTGCATCTTCCTATATTGCTGCTACCCAATGTAGAGGTTTCCCATACTGGGAAGCGTAGCAGTGAGAATTGGAACCGGTAACCTCATGCTTGCTAGGCAAGTCATTTCCCTGCTGCACCACTACCTTGACGATAGTTATAGGCAATGCTTTAAACATTTTTTAAAAATTAAATGTCAAATAAATGCATATACAAATATTCATCCCTGAATAATCTGCACAGTACCTCAGGTACCATAGAGAAACAAGCATTCTCCAACCTCTGAACCTCTGCACGCACCCATATCCCTCACTAGCTTCCTGCTGGTTCCAAGGACCCCTTAAGGAACCTAAAGCTGTTTTTCAGCACCATCTTGGAAGGTGCACAAGAAGTGCTGAGTGGTCTAGTCCTTTCCTAGTGCTTTCCCCAAGTGCTGGGAAAGGATTACATTTCCCAGCACTTCCCACGTGCTTTCCAATATGCTGCTGAAATGCAGCAGGGTTCTGTGCTCTTTAAGAGGCCCTCAGAACTGGTTGAGGGTCAGTGAGGGATTTGGATCCCATATGGAGCTGCATTTTGGGGTTGCTTGCCTCTGCAAAGTACCTGAGGTTGTGTGTGTTATTTATTCATTATTCATGTTTGGCTGTTCAGAGCCGAATACTGGCACAGGCCTCTCTCTCCCTCGCGCGCGCTCTCTCTCTCTCTCCCTCTCTCTCTCTCTCTCACACACACACACACACACTTTGGTAGAATGACAGTGGGGTAAGTTCTGTCCTTGTGGAATAAAAAGAGCCTTGAGCTGTGCTATGTCAGACCAAAGCCACAAAAACCAAAATGAGGTGCCTGGCTGGGAAGGCAAATCAGCAGAAAGATTAATTTCAGAATTGTTTTAAACAAAAAAGAAGATAAAACCTAATAGAAAACAGGGAATGGTTTGGACAGTATTCAGGATCGGAGTCTGTGTGAGATGTCAGTATATCTAGTAGAAATTTAAAGGGGGATGTATTAGATTAGTAATCCAAACAACATCACCTCTACCTGCTCTCCTCTCTCATTTTGTTTGTTTATTGTGCTTTTCATTCAGTGGCCTTCCTGACAATCAGGTACATTTTAAAACAAACAGGACCTATGCTCTTACCTTGTTAATAATACCTTTCTTTTTTCTCAAGGGTGAACATGGTGGTCGAGGGAATAAGGGTGAACGTGGATCTAAGGGAGAGAAGGTAAATTAGCAGAAGCAAAACTTATTTCGTTAAAGTAATGCAGGACTAAATTAAAGCTTTATTCAATTACAATTCAAAACCTATGAAATGAATCATTCTTTGTGGTGTGATTAGACAGGGGAAGGTAAAATCCCCTGAGTCAGTGGGCCACCGCAGTTCCTTGTTAAACATTTCCAGAGTCTACTCATCTTCAGAGCTTTCTGATTATTTTGGTGGGGCTCCATAGGAAGAAACAATTCCAATCCTGAATTCCATCAGGAATCTTCATTCCTTTGCAAAGTTCTTTGAGTTACCCAGCTAGACTTTAGCACCTTAAAGAATCCCAATGATCACATTATTTACACCCCCTCTGAAGGTGCTGAATCTTGGAGACCCTACTTCATTAGGTGGGTATCACTAAAGGATGACCCTTGAGGCATGGGTCCCCAATGAATTGTTAAGAGCTGCAAATCTCATCGGCCACCTCCCTCCTCTGTGACCTCTTCTAGAAAGGAAGTGGAGCAGTGGAGGCCCCTGCACAGAGCATGGGAAGTAGCTCCTCACCTCACCTAGCTCTCTGGTGCTTCCACCTTGCTAGGTACTGTATAATAATATTAGAGACCTGGAAAAAACACATGTAATTATTCAGTGGTGGGGGAGTGATTGAGTTGAATTATCAAAAGGTAGACTGTGGGCCCATGTCCCTGGATCTTTTACATACCTAGCAATGCCGCTGGATCCCAATGAGGCGATTCTCATGACCACAGGAAAACGGGCTACGGGAGCCGAGCCTGCTTCCCCATGGTTGTGTGCTGCCACGGGAAGCAAACCTCGGTAAGTACCCCCCTTTAAACGAGGTTAATGGAGTGAGTGCTCGGCTAACTCCATCTAGTAGTGCAAGTAGACCCCTGACCCGGAGGCTACAACAAGCTTCCCAGCCTCAGGGGTCTCCCTCGGATGCCCTGCGCAAGTGCTGGGACTTCTGGAATCCTGGGACTTGCGGGGACCAGGCAGCTCCCAGTCCCCGCCACCCCTACCGGCTCCGTGACAGAGCCGGTAATCATGTGGACAGCTGATCCAGCCACCCAGGGATGGCTTGTCTGTGGGGAGAGCAGGCTCCCTGCAGATGCCCCGCAGACGCCCTGTGTGTAGAGCCTCATTGTCTTCTTCCAGTGTCCATGCTTTTAAGCCCTATCTGCTATCCTAGCTATTGCTTACCAGGCAGCCTCGTATCCAGCCTGGGTCCCCTCTGTCTGTCCCTCCTATAATCTGTGTTGGATTATAATGAAGTATGTAGAGCAGGGCTTCTCAAATTTGGGGCCCCAGATGTTGCCCGACTACAACTTCTGTCATTCCCAATCCCAGTGGCTGAAGGCCATTGGGGATGGGGGTGATGGAAGTTTATTATTTATTTATTTATTTTACATATTTTTATACCGCCCAAAATTTACATCTCTAGTTGTAGTCCAGCAACATCTGGGGACCCAAGTTTGAGAACCCCTGATGTAGAGGAATTTCCACCTCACCGTTGCTTTGAGATAGTTTCCCTTAGATGTCCTATTCAGTCCTGGATAGGAGCCACACTCCATTTCCTCAGCTCTTTCTTTCTCCCAACTAACATCCTAAATGCTAGCTCCATATTGTCCTTCTCCCACATTTTGTACTTCTTGTGGGTTGCTGCTTGCCTTCTGTTTGAATCGGGCTCATTCATTTCCTGAATTGTTTAAAAATGATTGTATCCGAGAAAGAATAAAATAAAATACAAAATGGTTTATGATTTGCAAGGGAAGATTTGAGAGCATCTCTTTTAGTGAAGAAGCTTCATATCAGAGAGAAAATTCAGGTATAATTTTTCACATGTTTTCTTCTGTGAAAGTGGTATTTGTGGATTCCTATAGCAAATTGGATTTACTTGCCAGTTGTTTTTTTAATCCTGATCAGTATTTTATAACCACTATCAAACTTGTGCTCTGTACTTCAGTTGTATAAAAATATAATTGCCTTTTCAGAACAAAAAAGCATCATTTACTGGTTTCTTCCATGGTTTCTAGGGTGAAGCTGAGAAAGGAGAGCTTGGAGAAAAAGGTGCAGAGGTATGTAGATGATTCTTATAATTATTATAAGAGCCTATCCTATAAAACATATAAGAACCTATCTTATATAATTCTTATAAGAGCCTAATTATAATAAGAATTATAATTCTTATAAAAGCCTATCTGTGCAAAGAACTCTAGTTTGGTTTCTTGCAAAATCTGCCCATCAACCTTTATGCTCTCTGATAGCCAACTTCTCTTGATGCCTTTGGCTGATACCATCTAATGTCATGGAGGGGTCAGAGCCTCATTGGCTACCATTAACTTAGCTGTGCTGATTTCACACAGAGTGGGACCTAAGCAATTCTCAGGTGCCTTATCCAAGACTAAGAAAGACTGGGAGGCCTTAACTTTGAAATAGTGAGCTCTACAATGAACTTTTGTTAAATCAACCTAAATAATTACTGGCCAGAAGCTATGGGCCTTCACATGATGCTTCAACAGTAAATGCACCTGGTTAAACAACTTTGAAGTCTTTTGAGATGTGATGTGTAATCCTTAATGTATTGTAATGTAAAAATATAAGCCAAATGTTTACCAGCAGCAAAATGGGTCATCACTGATTTCAGCAAATCAATCCTGTTGTAGGTACGAAGATGTGCTCATAATCATTTTAATTCAGCAATCTATCCAGTATATGGGAGTTATAATGGAAATACTTCCCTTACCCATGTGTTTAGGGGAAGCCAGTTTGTGTGGTGCTGTTCTGTGCATAGGAGTCTGTGTACATAGGGTCTCTATGTAAAGAAATGATTGTACAGGTTGGCTTTCTTCATTGAATGCATGGAAAGGAAAGTGCTTCTATTACAACTCCCACATACAGGACACGGTGTAGGATTTGGGAAGAAGCACATTCTTTTAATTTTTTTCTTTAAAGGATGGCATCTCAATTCTGCTCCCACCCCCAAGTTATGCATTCTGGTTTTTATTGTGTATGTTGTGCTGATTTAAGAGTTTAGTTCATAGTCATGGTCTCAGTGGCTGATTTCCAGACCAATGTTGCGCTTGTGTAGTCAACAAAGTTGCACTACTGCCAGAAGCTCACATACCTATGCAAGGTTGTGGGGATATTCACAGTTGTAGTTTTGTGCAGAAGTTCCCTGCAAAATGTATGAGGAAGAGATGTCACAGCAGTCGGTGCGCTTCTGCTGTCTTTAATCATTCTGTTCAGAACAGGCTGGATAGCTCCTTTTGCAAGCTCCTGACTTAGCGCATCTGGCTAGCGCAATATTTTTGCACATGCGCAGTATTAGCCTGGATGCTAGCCAATGTGTATATGTAATTAGCCATGGTTGTGGTTAATTAATGCATATAACTAGTATCTAATTGCTTTACATATACTTTTAAATAGCCGTAATGACTATTTGTTTGTTTATTTGTTTGTTTATTTAAAATAGGGAAGTTCTGGTTATAAGGGAGACAAGGTAAGATTGTTAAGAGTATTAAGCAATGTATTACAAACTTTAATCTGTTGAGCAGTTCTGCTTTTACACTGCAGGGGCAGCCCTTCCATGAGGCAAGGGGAGGCAGTCACCTCAGTTGTGGGTAGGGGAAGGAGCCCAAGGGGCAGCCACGGATGCCCTCCACCACCCACTGTTGCCAATCTTCCTTGCATCACCGGAGCATGGTGTTCATGTTTCCTTCCTTGGCCCACTGAACTGGGGTGCACCTCTTTTCCCTCAGTGAAGCCCCTGCCCCTGCCCCCACTCCCTGGCTTTGTGTGATACTCTGAAAGGGTATCACACATGTCATCACCACCACTATCTCAGCAGCATGACCTAAGCAAATAGTTGGTGTGTCATATTTGCCTTAGGCAGCACAATGTCTTAGACTGCCCCTGGACACTGAATATGAAGAAAAGATTGTAAAGAGTGGGGCCAAATGGTCATGAAATGCAAAGAGTACATGCTGTGACATAAGGTGACCAGAACAGTAGGGTGATCAGAGGTTGTATAGCTCGGGTATGAAGGTGTAGGCTTTGGGAATGTATGAAGATGGACTGAACACTGATATGCTTGTAGTTCCAAGACATATGAAGTATGTGGCTCATACACTTAGAAGTGTTTACCATCCTGGATCTATATGATTAGAGTAATTGGAGAATATTGCATTTCAAACCCTTACATGAAAATATAAGAAGTTCTGGTAAGAACTAATTTGCCTATGTTGCTTTCACTAAAGTTTAAATCAGGGATTCTCAAACTTGGGTCCTCAGGTGTTATTGGACTTCAACTCCCATAATCCCCAGCCTCAGTGGCCTTTGGTTGGGGATTATGGGAGTTGAAGTCCAATAACACCTGAGGACCCAAGTTTGAGAATCACTGGTTTAAATTGATGATTACCATCTTCAAATGCATGCACTTTTTGCTGTAAAACACCAACTGCAATAAGCAGGGTACGGTAAAGCAGTAGTTGCCAGAGCCATGTCTGTAAGAACAGGGTGCACTGTGCAAAGGTGGAAGATGGCAATGAGATAAAGATGTCATCATAAATCCCGTTGGTGAAATGTCCCTGATGTGGCACTAAATTTGATCCAAATTGGTCCAGGTGTTGCAAAGTTGTTGCGGGGTGGGGTGGGGAACTCACAACCACCATCTTGAAGTGGGTGGAATTCACTTATGGGATATCAGGTTTTACATCTTCTATAATCTTAACATGTATACCAAGTTTGGTGCAAATCAGTTTAGGAGATCAAATGTTAGCCCAATTTCCACCCCAAAAGGTCACAGAGCTGCCATCTTGAATTTGAGTGGATGACATCATCACAAAATACGCCATTGAGGTGTCGCTATGTGGCATCACAACTGTACTAAATTTGGTCCAAATTGGTCCAGGCATTTCAATGTTGTTAAGTGACACACACATGGACACACACACAGAGACAGCAAGGTGATCTCATAAGGCTACTTACCATTAAGAAAGTAGGCTAAAACACCATTGAGGGTGGATGGCATCATCACAAAATATGCCGTTGAGGTGCCCCCATGTAGCATTACAACTGTACCAAATTTGGTCCAAATCAGTCTAGGCATTGCAAAGTTGTTAGGGACAAACATTAGAGACGTATGGACACCCACAGAAAAACCTCGTAAGACTGCTTTCCATGAGGAATGTAGGCTAAAAATGTTAGCATGAAATATCACCATAAAGCTATGCCAATTATATATATATGTATTTGTAGGGTGACAGAGGAGAATGCGGAACTCCAGGACTGAAAGGAGACAGAGTAAGTTGAAACTAGTTTAAATGGGTTGTCATATGCATATCAATGTATCAACATTTTGTTCAGTGCTTTCTTTGTAAGGTGCAAAGGATTGGATGCTGCCTAAAATGGGTGATCTGGGGGCAGGGGAAGTTGATTTTGTTCCCTTGTTGTGGACAGATCACTTCTTGGTTAGGTTGAGACTGCTGACAAATGACCCAACTCTGCAGAGGACCAGTTAGGCCACCCCTGGATGATGAAGCTAAATGAAGAACCCAGGGCTAAGTGCCGGATTAACCTAGTAGCAAAAGTACCATATGCTACGGGCCCTGCATTTTCGAGGGCCCCGCACTAAATGTTTGCAAGCTGTCTGGTGAAATCGTCATCTTACCGCATTCTCACAATCTGACAATGCTGTTGTTTACATGTCAGGGTTGCTGAATGCTGCATGGTACGTGTTGTGGGTTCTGCGTGTGTGCAGGTGTGTGTTGGTTGGCTCCTCTAGAGTGATGGTTGAGGAAGACTCTTGATAAATTGGACATAATGTAGGCTAGAGCCCATTTCACGTGCTACTCTATGGCACTGACAGTGATAAAGAAATCTTATTTCCCCACGACCATCATATTTGCTTAACATCAGTTAGCAGAGTTGTTCCAAGTGTTGAAGGATTTATTACAATTGAGTCTTCAAAAAGCAGCTACACTACACTAGCAGCATATGAAGAAGTTTTAGGCGATCATGTAACATGTGTGAAGACAAAAGAGCAGTCGTTAGCAGCTGGCAGTTAAAATGAGGAGAGAGAAAATTCACACAGAAACCATATGTCAAGCTTGCGGAAATATAAGGGAAGAGCTTGTCCGTCGCTCAGCTTTTATTGAGGGCAAGATGAAGAAGGCATTGGACATCTGTAAAGGATTAGAAGCCATAATGGATTATGTCCTTGAGGAAACTTCTGAACAGGCCAAAGTTCTCATCACCCACAGGATTCCCACTTTCAAAAGGAGATTAAGACATTGCCAAAAATGAATCAGAGATTTAAAATAATAAAAAAATGAATAAATGAAGCAGAGACCATGCCAGTAGAAAATGACCTGTCATGATGGTCATTTAATCAGACAAGTATGGAGCAAAAGATCAAGAGCGCAGCTCTGATATTCAGACACCCATTTGTCATCTGGAGGGATTGGCATTGCTGAATAACTGACTGTACTGCTGGATGTCCTTACACAACTTCTTGTCTTGTTTTGTTTCATAGAATTTACTGCATAGAATTCAGCAATGCTTACTAGTGTTTTCTCACTGCTCAGAAGCCTGGGTTTCCCTCAAGCCCAGCCAGTGCAGTCTACAGCTTTCAGAATAGATCAAAATACAAATAATTGCTGCTGTTTGGTCTTCCAAGAACAAGCTTAGGCATGTTTATTTCCATCATTAGTCTTTGTTTCTTGGTAACAGCACTCACTGAGATATATACATTCAAGGGGGCCACTCATGAGAGTGAGCAAGAGTGGCTAAAGGGGAAGAAGGGCGTTGCCCAAGAGAAAACGGCTCACTATTATAATTGCCTTTTAGCTTCTCTTCCCTCCCACCCCCCCCCCGCCCAACATGAATCCATAAAATGGATGGAAATTGCCAGTGAGATAAGTTTCTAGATTTTCAAATGCTTAGTTCCCAACAACAAAAAGCTATTGGTATGGGAAATGTCCTCAGGTGTATAATTGAACAGGGGGAAGGGGGACAAATGTCCCCAGGCTACCAGTCTCCAGAGAGCACCAACAGCCTCTCCCCCCACCCTACGTACTCCAACTCTTGGGTTACCTGGACACCAGGCGCCCAATGTCACCAAGTTGCACTGTCACCACCAGGCATGGGGCCAACCTGCCTCTGTGCCGCCTGCTGGTTGTCTGTTCACCCATTGCTTCTGCCAGGTGGTGTGCTCCCTTGGTTAGCTGTGGCATGGTCTAATAATATTAGATGCCTGTGCCAGTGTAGTGATGTCATTAGACCATGATGAAGCCTGGCAAAGGGAAGCAGGATGGGCAGGCAAGTGGTGGGTGAGCAGCAGGTGAGTGGTAGGTGATGACTACAGTGATGAGGGCCACCCCAGATCTCATACCAGGGCCACCCTCATTGTTGCTGCACCACTGAATGTCCTGTATATTCTAGATTGCAACCTGGAGTGAAAGCCATATATCGAGTTGTGAACTGAAATACAGGTGAAACTCGGAAAATTAGAATATTGTGCAAAAGTCCATTAATTTCAGTAATGCAAATTAAAAGGTGAAACTGATATATGAGACAGACGCATTACATGCAAAGCGAGATAAGTCAAGCCTTAATTTGTTATAATTGTGATGATCATGGCGTACAGCTCATGAAAACCCCAAATCCACAATCCCAGAAAATTAGAATATTACATGGAACCAAGAAGACAAGGATTGAAGAATAGAACAATATCGGACCTCTGAAAAGTATAAGCATGCATATGTATTCAGTACTTGGTTTGGGCCCCTTTTGCAGCAATTACTGCCTCAATGCGGCGTGGCATGGATGCTATCAGCCTGTGGCACTGATGAGGTATTATGGAAGACCAGGATGCTTCATTAGCGGCCTTCAGCAATTCTGCATTGTTTGGTCTCATGTCTCTCATCCTTCTCTTGGCAATGCCCCATAGATTCTCTATGGGGTCAGGTCAGGTGGGTTTGCTGGCCAATCAAGCACAGTACACTGTATACTTTTCAGAGGTCCGATATTGTTCTATTCTTCAATCCTTGTCTTCTTGGTTCCATGTAATATTCTAATTTTCTAAGATTGGAGATTTGGGGTTTTCATGAGCTGTACGCCATGATCATCACAATTATAACAAATTAAGGCTTGACTTATCTCGCTTTGCATGTAATGCGTCTGTCTCATATATCAGTTTCACCTTTTAATTTGCATTACTGAAATTAATGGACTTTTGCACGATATTCTAATTTTCCGAGTTTCACCTGTATGAGGGTATTCTTTGCTATTCCTTTTTGTAATTAACATGAAATTAACCTGGTTTAACTGTCATGGCTCCCACCAGGAAAGCCTAAGCATCTTTATTTGAGAAGGTGATGAGTTTTTTTTTTTTAAATAGACCATTTGCACCTTCCCTCATATGTTGTATTTTTTACCTGTGAACTGTCCTCTTAAATATAATCAACATTATAGCTCAAAGTTCTAATCAGTGCTTCATTACGGTAGGGCAGGATGTAATCATGCCACAAGGAGGCAGTGGTGAGACCACTATTAAAAAAGCCCTCCCTTGATCTCTCCAACCGGAACAGGCCTGTTTCTAACCTCCCCATTTTGGTCAAGGTGATAGAGCATGTAGTGGTGTCTCAGCTGCAGAGGGTCTTAGATGATACGGATTATCTAGATCCCTGTCAATATGGCTTCTGTCCTGGATTTGGACTGAGACTGCCTTGGCCACCCTAGTGGATGACCTATGCCGGGAGCTTGACAGGGGGAGTTCGTCCTTGCTGATTCTGCTGGAACTCTCAGCGGTATATGATACCATCGACCATCCTTCTGGACCGCTGGTCGAATATGGGGACTGGAGACACTGTTTTTGAGTGGCTTTGGTCCTTCTTTGGGGGAGGGTCCAGAAGGTGGTGCTGGGGGACTACTGCTCGACTCCTTGGCCATTGGCTTGTGGGGTCCCGCAGGGTTTGGTCTTGTCCCCCATGCTCTTCAATATCTACATGAAATCACTGAGAGAGGTCATCCAGGGACATGGACTGCGTTGTCAGCAATATGCAGATGACACGCAGCTCCATGTCTTGTTATCACCTGATCCTAGGGAGGCAGCGGATGACTTGAATAGGGGCTTGGAGGCTGTGATGGGCTGGATGTGGGCTAGTAAACTGAGATTGAATCCAGACAAGATGGAGGTGCTGTTGGTCAATAGGATAGCCAATCAGGATGAAGGGGTCCGATCGGTTCTGGATGGGGTTGCACTCCCCTTGAAAGAGCAAGTGCACAGCTTGTGAGTACTTCTGGACCCAGCTCTGCTTTTGGAAGCTGAGGCGGAGGCGGTGGCCAGAGGTACTTTTGCACAGCTTTGGCTAGTGCGTCACCTGCATCCTTTTCTTGAGAAGGCAGAACTTGCTACAGTTACCCACGCCCTAGTCACATCGTGGCTGGATTACTGTAACACTCCCTACATGGGGCTGCACTTGAAGAATATTTGGAAACTGCAGCTAGTGCAAAATGTGGCAGCTAGGATTGTATCTGGAGCTGCATATTGGGAACATATTACACCCACTCTGAAAGAGCTGCACTGGCTATCAATTTGTTTCCGGGTCCAGTTCAAGATGTTGTTTTTGACCTTTAAAGCCCTTAGTTAGAATGCTCTCCCAGCTGAAATCTGCTCTTCAGTTTCCTTGACAGTTTTCAGGAAAAAAGTAAGGATGTGGCTCTTCACCCAGGCGAGTGAAGAATACAATGAGAGTATTGTGTTGCTGTTTTTACTGCTACTGCTTTGTGTTGTTGTTGTTGTTGTTGTTGTTGTTGTTTTATGGGTTATTAAATTTTTATAGAGAGATCATTTTTATATTTATATTATCTGTACTCTTATATTACGATAATTTTTGAGATCTGTACCTCTGTATTGTAATTATGCATTGTTTTAATTATATTGTAAACTACTTTGAGATTACAGTCACCCCTCACCTATCATGGGTTTCCTAATCACAGATTTGAGTATCCACGATTGGAAAACTGTCACCACCTGCGCCAACTGTGACTAGAATATTCATGGTTTGGCACCTTTCCCCAAAAATTTGGGTGTTTTTTGGGGGGGCAATTTCTGGGGGTCAGGGGATCATTTTTGGGGGACAGGGGGGATTTGTTCTATTTTTTCCTTCATTTTAAAGTACTTTCCCGATCGTGATCCCCCTAACCCCGTTTCCCATTACTCTCAATGTCTCACCTACCATGAATTTGCCAACCGCGAGGCTTTTCAGGAACAGAACCCTTGTGGTTGGTGAGGGACAACTGTATTTTAATGATAAGCAGTATATAAATTGAATGAGAGAGAGAGAGAGAGCAAGCAAGCACATTCTTTCCATTCCTTTCTTCTCTGTGACCCTGCTGCAGGCCTATGTTTTGGAGCCATGCATGGGAGGGTTCTATAACCCTGTATAATAATAAACCTCTGAGTTACCAACACTTACATGGATCATGAGGACAACAATTCCCAGGAATAGTAGTCCTGTTCAGATTACTAACAGGTTACACTGAATCCCTGGAATTGGGGAGGGGGATTGTGGCAGAAGGCTCCACCTTTGAGCACTGCATGTTCAACTTATGCATGTATGCTTTGTACATGTGACTGGGAATCATGAGCAGTGTACCCTGTAACAGGGGCTCCTAGATGTCGTCGACTATGGCCACATATAGACATAATAGGTAACCGGAGGTCCCTTTGACTCCAGTTTCCAAAGTAACAGCAACTGAGGGAACTGAATTGAGGAAATGGGAGTTGAGTAGGGGTGTGCACGGAACCGTCTAGCCTGGTTCCGTTCGAGGCTGGACTGGCCTCGAACGGAACCAGGCCAGTTTGGTCTGGTCCCAGTTGAACCCACTGGTCTGGTCCGGGGGTGGTGGTGGTCTACATTTTTTTAATTTTTTTTTTAAATTAGTGATAAATACCTGTAGCCCCTTTGGGGGGCTTACTGTAGGCTGCAGGGAGGGGTCTGCAAGGGTTCCCCCTCCCCCTGCCAGCCTCCCTCATCACCTCCATGGCAGGGAAAATGTAGTATTTTTTGCCCTTTCTGGCCTCCATAAAGGTGAGCGGTGGCCATTTTGGCCACCACCGCGCATGCGCAAATGCCCTCTGTGAGGCCTGGCATGGCCTATGACCTTGCAGAGGGCATTTGTGCATGCGTGGCAGTGGCCAAAATGGCCGCTGCTCACCTTTACGGAGGTCTGATAGGGCCAAAATTACTACATTTACCTGGCCGCGGTGGTGATGAGGGAGGCCGGCGGGGGAAGGGGGAACCCTCATGGACTCCCCTGAGGCCTACAGAAAGCCCCCCGAAGGGGCTACAGGTATTTATCACTAATTTTAATTTTTTTTAAAAAAATCGAGGACCTGTCCAGTGGTTCGGTTCCGGTCCGGACTGAAAGGGGGGGGGGTGTTTCAGTTTGATCCCAAACCCCCAAATATCCAGAATGAACCACTGGGCTGCCGGACCAGTTAGCATATCCCTAGAGTTGAGTGAAAAGTCCCCCAAACTCCACTCTGAACCTTTGGTCAGAGTGGAGTTTCACCACCCTTAACTCTGGTTCTGTGGCACCAGCATTACCTCTGAATGCTGGCACTGCAGTTTGGGTCCCATTAAACTGGAACTGAGGGAGAAAGCTCCTTCCTCACTCCAACCCAACTGACTGTACAGGCTGTCCTGTCAAGAAGGAAGCCTGCACAGCCAGCTCCCCCACCCCTCTGCAGTTCACTGACTGCAGAGAGACAGCTCTCTGGAACTTCCAAATTCAGATGGGAGAGCAGAGGGATTGGCATGCAGAACTACAGGTCCATTGGACCCACAGTTCCATGTTACATGTGAATTTGGCCTACAGCTTCCATAATCCCCAGCCAAAGACTGTTGCAGCTGGGGATTATGGGAGTTGTAGTCAACAACATCTGGGAATCCCTATTACAGGGAACACTGATCCCAAGCTCTCCAATCGCAGAGAGAGCCTTTATATGAACCAACTCTATGGAGGTAGAAGAACAAATAGTGCTGAGAAGGCAGTGGGAGGAAGAGGACATTCTTCCCATCCCCACTTACACCTGTATGGACTGAATATTGCACCTGTATTAGCAAGGAGGGAACTGAGAAGTACTTTAGCCACATGCCATATCAATCAGAACATGTTCCTTTTTAATGTTTGTTTTCTTTTATTTGCACAGGGGCTGGAAGGCCCTTTTGGCCCAAAGGGACCGAGAGGCCCTCAGGTGAGTCTGTGGAATGGTTGTCAGTATTCCAGCATCAATAGATTTGTGATACATGGTTGGCTTTGGTATACTTCTCATTGAGGCCATAAAACTGTGTGTAACATAGCAAAGTCCTTTTTTAAACTTAAGTTTGAGATGCTGATAGGGAGTGCCTGTGGATAACATGAAGCAGAGAGAACCAAGGGGCAGAGGCTGAAGTTAGGGTTTAAAGCTTGAGTTCTTATCACTAACATCAACCTTTTTTTTACCAGAGAATTAAAAGACAGTCCATGTAACATTCATTTTCAAACAAGGATCTAAAGGGAGAAGCAGGAGATTACAGACCTACCAAGCAAAGGTCTCTCTCAGATAAATTGCCTTACCTAATGCTTGGTTGAAAGAAGCATTAATAAAGCTAATAAAGCTGGATCTGGCAAACATCTAGAAGAACAAGCCTTGCTGAGGAAGAATCAGCATTCTGCAAACTGCATGTTCCTGCAAGCTTAGGAAGTGAAAATGGAACATACAGCAGCATAATGTTGTTGCATACATTGATAACCATAATAACTCAATTAAAATTCTCTGTGCAGAAGCAATATACATCTGAATACTAGATGAATATGATGGATATTTATATACCGCTTTTAAACAAAAGTTCCCAAAGTGATTAACAGAGCGATCGATTGATCGATAGATAGATAGAATGACTCTCTGTCCCCAAAGGGCTCACAATCTAAAAAGGAAACTTGAGACAGACACCAGCAAGAGCCACTGGAGGGATGCTGTGCTGGGGATGGATAGAGCCAGTTGCTCTCTCCTGCTAAATAAAGAGAATCACTACTTTTAAAAGGTGCCTCTTTGCTCAGTTAGACAACCAGTGTGAAAGAGCTGTTGCCTTCATGCTCTGTTTGTGGACTTCGTAGCGGTATTTGGCTGGCCACTGCTGAAACAGGATGCTGAATCCATGGTCCAGTCCAGCAGGATTCTTATATTCTTGTATGTGCTTTGGCAGCAGGACCTCTTCATTCTAGGAACCCAAGCAATGGATTGGTTTGTTCTGCTATGTTCTCGGGCAGTCCAAGTGTTCTTCTCTGTTTTTTAATCGATAACACTCAAAGGGAGCCGGTTGTCATGCTCTTGGTTGGGGCATTTACAAGCTCAACGTTCTGTTCTGCAACCGTAGTGCTTAGCTTAAAGTAGAACTGTGAGAACATTTTTGCCTTCTCAGTGGAACTGCTGACCCCTCGCCCATCCACTGGCAATTCTTTAGTCTTTGTTCTGGTAGAAAAATGTCTAGTATTTCCTCATAAATGTTTCCCTCTGCTTAAGAGGAGTTCCCATGGCAGCAAATTATATGGAATTTGCTACTGAAGTGCCCTGGTTATATATCATAGGGAATTTAAGATGGGATTTTCTCAAATGTTTTACAACCAATTATAGCATGTTGCATTATTGTATAACTGTATTCTGATCTGATCAAATAATGTGTTATTACATAATTGAAGGAAACTGTTATGTTGCTGTCAAATATTGATTATGTTATACATGCCTTTGGCTTCAACCTTGAGTTTTTCAGTCCAGGTATCTACAATCTTCTCAAATTAAATTGTCAAATTAAATTGGGGAAGGAATGGTGACTCCTATGACAGTTGTACAGCACTAGGCCATTTCTGAATTAAGACTGAATCTTGTTTGTATCAAGTCATGGGAGTTGTTTTTGAAACTGGTGTTGCTTTTCAGGGCCTGATTCTCCCTTAGCACAATATTCTCAAGGACAGTTCTGGCTGAAGAGAAGAGCAGCTCTGAGCATACAAAGAGTGCCCGTCCATAAGGAAGGCACAAATAAATCATATGTATTTATTTAATATGATAGATAGATAGATAGATAGATAGATAGATAGATAGATAGATAGATAGATAGATAAATAAATAAATAAGCAAGCACTGAACCAAACAAACAAGCACTGAACCTTGAATGACCAACTCATGTTTCCAGAGTTAGAAGGCAGAGTTCTTTCTTTGTGACCTGACATCTATATTTTAACAAATTTAAGTTCATAATTTGGATAGCCATAGTGCCTAGTCACTAACAGAACATGCAGCAACAGAAAACTAATATCACTACAGCAATTCCCCAGAAGTATAAGATGAATATGATAATAGGTATACTGAGTATACCTATATACTCAGGTATATAGTGTAGTGGATTAAAGTCTTTGTCTCAAAGCAAGCTCACGTGAGGGAAAGAAATGCTGAATCAACCCTGCTGAGCTGCAGGACTAGGTTTCTCCTAAAATTCTTCTGTACTATTGATAGGTTCAAAGGCTGTCATCACCACCATGCTGCTTTATCAACAGAGCTTGAACCTCCCTCAGCTTGTGGTGGAATCCCAGGGGAAACTCTTATTTATTTTGCTATTAGATAAGTACAACAATTTCCCATTTGTAAGCTTACACAGGATGAGAAAAACTGTTAGCTGCTGAGCATTTGAGGATGTGTTTGCCCCAGAGAACTCCCCCCCTTCCCCCTCTTTTTCCTGAGTTAAAAACCAACTTGGAGAGACTTGTGAAAAGAAAAGACTTAAAAACAGTTCTATTCAAGTACTACACACTACTTCTGTCTGAGGCTTTCTCAGCTTTAAATACGGCCAAGAATACTTAATAGGATTACAAAGATAGTTTGTCTTAATGCAAGTTTAAATGTTTATAGAGCAACATTTTTGCAACACCCTAGGTAGAATGGGCATAGGCTAGTGTTTCTTATTTTAATTACATTGCAGATAATCAATACTAGAACAGTATCAGGGATATACAAAGCACAGATCAAAGAAACAGAAATTCTAACACAAAGTCTGACTAAACAAACTTTCCCCTAGACAAAACGTCCCAAAGCCAAAACCCAGGCTTCCTTTCCTTGAATTCACCAAACTCCAGAGGAGAATTCAAATTTCCTGCCCTCCTATCTTTCAAGGCTCCACAGAGTCATTTTCCTGCTGCACCCATCCTCCATGGCCACATGTCCTTCTCTCCTCTAACAAAGACCTGTCCTTCTTGTTCCCAGAATTCCCTGCAACCACCCTCTAGGTCCCACCTACCTGGTGTGTTGAATGGCTGCCCTGGAGTTCACCAGCATGTCAGTCAACAAGAGTTCACTCCCTGTTAACTCTTTAGGGGGAGGGGTGACTGATAACTACAAGAGGAACCTGAATAGGTATACTCAGATTCAAGAGAGCCTATTGAACTCTTGGAATGATTGACTTGTAATAATTTTTTGGTCTGAACTTTCCCTCTTGTTTATATTAAAGGCCCAATTTGATCTCAGACTTAATAGAGAAACTGGGATATTGCACTGAAAGGCAGTTCCACCAAAGGAAGCAAAAAAGCAGCGCCAAATAAAGAGCAAGGGCCATTTTCTTGGTTCACCATTAAAATGAATGAACACAATATGGCATCCTCATTTCTTGCAAGGATTCATGTACCTCTTTACAGGTGCCTTTTTGTTACTAGGTGCACAAAGTTGTGATTAATATGTTATTGCTAGGAAACAAATATCCCTTGTTTTATTTTGCTAAAGGGAATTGGTGGCCCTCCAGGTGAACCTGGTCCAAAAGGAATTCAAGGAAATAAGGTAAGATACAGTACATGTGATATATAATTTTAAAGGCTGGGATCTAGAGAGGATCATACATGCATGAGGGGGGGGGGTGGTTTCAGCAGCACCTTTTGTGCCCTGACCTTGATGTCTTCTGGGGAATGTGGAAAGCTGCCACCAGAAGTGGGGAACAGAAAACATCCCATGCATACATTGTTGTTATTAGGCAACATCAAAACTAGCTAGTCATGACTGAGCACTGTTGAAATCAATGAGACCCATTAGTCATGACTCATGACTAATTTAAGACCCATTCATTTCAATATAATAGTGATTAACAGTCTGGATGCTGCCACCTATTTATTTATTTATTTATTTATTTATTTATTCAATTTCTATATCGCCCTTCCAAAAATGGCTCAGGGCAGTTTATACAGAGAAATAATAAATAAATAAGATGGCTCCCTGTCCCCAAAGGGCTCTCAATCTAAAAAGAAACATAAGATCGACACCAGCAACAGTCACTGGAGGGATGCTGTACTGTGGGTGGAGAGGGCCAGTTACTCTCCCCCTGCTAAATAAAAGACAATCACCATGTTAAAAGGTGCCTCTTTGCCAAGTTAGCAGGGGTTGTAGCAGTGGTAAAGGGTTTTACCACTTTATATATCAATTTTCAGCAAAAAGTGGTTTACATATCCAATATGATCAGGTAAATAAATTATTTTAAACTATGTTAATGTTTTAATAGTTTTATATTGTGAACCGCCCAGGGACTTTTTTGTGTGGGGCGGTATATAAATTTAATAAATGATAGTAATAGTAATAGTAATAGTACATGGCACTCGGCCGTAATTTTACATTAGGTTAGAAAGAATGAGGGCACATGAGTTTATGATACAACGTAACACTTGGCTAAGATATTGACAGTGGTTAAGGTGACATGTTTTTCCAAGTTGCTACTAATAAGCGGAACATGATAAAAGGTATAGCACATTTGCATAAATATTTTGGACTTCCTGGAAAAAATGTTGGATTCCTTCCAACCTACTTTTGTTTTCTCTTTAGTGAACCAAGCAACTAGTGACCTCTGTTTGAGCTGTGAATTGAGTGCTTTTTCCTTTTTGCAAGTTAATTAGCTCCTTTCAGATGTTGACTGAGTTTTACTGCATGAGATAAGCCACCCCAGACACTTGCATCAAAGTTAGTGCCTTCAGTTTCAAAAGAACAGCAGGGTTAAAGTTCTTTCTACCACAGATTCCCTCAACTCTGCTTTTGACAGTATAGGAAAAGGCTGTATCTCAGTGGTAGGGCAGAAGGTCCCAGGTTCAATTCCTGGCATCTCCAGGTACAGCTGGGAGAGACTCCTGCCTGAAACCCTGGAGAGCCGCTGCCAATCAGGGTAGATAATACTGAGCTAGATGGACCAATGGTCTGACTCAGTAAAAAGCAGCCTCTTCTGTTCCTATAAACAGGCTTGGACTGGCTCACCGAGCAGCAGGGCATTTTCCCGGTGCACCCTTGCCTGGAGCGCCCTGCTGCGCTCAGTGGGCTCTCCCCGCGCCAGCTGCCCGGCTCCCCTTTCCCCCTCTCCTTGTCCGGAGAGCCCCACCTCCTCTCCTTCCGATTGGTCATGAGAAGTAGGCTCAGACTGCCCTTAGGGCAACAGGGCATATTCCCGGTGTGCCCCACCCACCTCACCCCACCCTTAATTACCCATTCTGCTCAAAACCTGGCCCCTCCCCACATACATTCCACCACCCTCTCAGTGCCCCCAGTCCGGCCCTGCCTATAACACTGGTTTTTGTTGAGGAGAGCTGATCTTGTGGTAGCAAGCATGACTTGTCCCCTTTAGCCATTGATAGACCTGTCCACCATGAATTTTCCTCAGCCCCTTTTAAAGCCATCCAAGCTGGTGGCCATCACCACATCCCATGGCAAGGAATTCTATAGATTAATTATGTGCTGTGTGAAAAAGTACTTCCTCTTGTTGGTCCTAAATTTCCTGACCTTCAGTTTCATGGGGTGACCCCTGGTTCTAGTGTTGTGAGAGAGGGAGAAATTTTTCTCTCTGTCCACCCTCTGCACTCCATGCATAATTTTATATGCCTCTATCATGTCTCCCCTTAGTCGCCTCTTCTCCAAGGTAAAGAGGCCCAGAATACTGTAGCCTAGACTCATAAGGAAGGTGCTCCAGGCCCCTGATCATTTTGGTTGTCCTCTTTTGCTCCTTTTCCAGTTCTACAATATCCTTCTTAAGATACGGTGACCAAAGCTGTACGCAGTACTCCAGATGTGGCCGCACCATAGATTTATATAAAGGCATTATAATATTAGCATTTTTATTTTCAATCCCCTTCCTAATGATTCCTAGCATGGAATTAGCCTTTTTCACAGCTGCCACGCACTGAGACAACACTTTAAATGAGCTATCCACCATGACTGCAAGATCTCTCTCCTGGTCAGTCAACTCCCAAACTTGGGGAGGATGCTTGTCCTACTCAATTGATGATCGTGTGATCTAGCCTCAAGTCTGAGTGGTTTAGAAGATCTCTCTCTCAATAATCGCTTGTATTACGAAACATGATCTAACCTTTCTCCCCATGCACTCTGATGGGATATCGCCTTTGGGTAAAACCATAGTGAGAGGCTACTCACCATAATCAGAGCTCCCCAAACTCTTAGCAATATAAAATGGTGGAGGGGAGAGCTTAAAGTGGAAAACTGTGAGTGTAGGGAAGTTGCTAGTCCTTCTTGATCTGCCACTTTCCCCTTCAACCTCCTTCAGGTCATTTTTTTTCCTGGTGGTGCCCAAAGACCTGAAATGAAGTCCCTCCAGGAGGCTTTACACATAGGGCTTTTACTTCAAATCTCCTCCAGCATGGAATGTGCTAGTTTACATATTAGCTGTATTTTCCCTGAAGTCCCTATGGGCTTTCGGGGACCAGTACAGACAGGACTCTGTTTTCCCCCAAATCAAGGCTGCGCATTCTGCTTAGCCCAAAGTATGTCCAGCTTTAAAAAATCCTCTAGTTTCAGCAGCTTTTCGGGGTGGAGGTGGGGGAATCTGAGGCTTCTGTTGAGCCCCTCCACTTCTCCTTTGTGGATGTCAACTGAGCCTTTTTTTTCTGAGCTGATTCCATTAGCCTGCAATTTTCTTTATGGCCGAGAGAAAGCAAAGCTCTGATTTCTGCTATAAACTTCCCTCCCTGCCTCTTAAATCATCTTGTGGGGTTGGGGACATGAGGTGATGAAGGCAGTCGCTTACAAAGGCATGGGTTAAGCATTCTGCTGTTTGATCATGCCGGTCTTCCATTCCTCTGTAACTGTCAGACTAACAGCAACAAAAAACCTCTCTCGCTCTCCTCCTCTCTGATGCGATTTGTGATTGGTTGGCGGAAAAACCCAGAGTAAGCCAGTGGGAACGCACAGGAAAAAGATCTCAGGGAATGTGGACAGGCCATCTAATCCCCCGAATTAAACTGCCTTGAATCTGCTCCAAAGCAGATTCGCTCTTTGGATACCCCGGGGCATAAAGTCATGTGGGATAAACTGCAGGAGAAAATCAATTGGAGAGAAGCAGTTTTGGGGGCAGAGAAGGGCAGATAGGGCCTTCTCCCATCCACCCTTTCTCTTCTTCCCACTCCATGTTATACACATTTGTCACAATCCATATTTTAACACATGATCATGCCAGTTCCACAAATGGTTGCTTCACAAATGTTGTGATGTAGAGGGAAATCAAGATCAGCCAACAGAAATTTCCTTTAACTAAAACTAACATTCCACAATGCAAGAACCATTTCAATGGGAATTGCCAACTTAAGTAGTGGATTTGAGTTGTTTTGCTAGTCACCAGTTATTGGTACACTATTCCAAATTTACAGGGATATTTTATATATGTATTGTGTGTTTCAATATACATATTATGTCCATATCTATTTGGACACCAAATAGCTAAATAATTACAAATGACAGGACTGGTGTTAACTTTGCTATTTTACTATTTTGCATTTGACTGTCAAGTCAAGTCATTGGAGGTCTAATGAATGTAGCTTCTATTGCATTGTGTGTGGGCGTGCATTATGTGAAACATCCTGGCCTTGTTTCTGAGGCAACCAGAACATTTGAAGACACACAGGAACCGCTTTTATATGTGGAAAATATTTGTGACAGTAAAAACGGTTGGAATCGTGCCCTCACTCTTGATTTTTCCCTTGCCTCGATTTTTCTCGGTTTTTGCCATCTTTTGTACAAACTACTTCTTCTTTTTCAACAGTGGGGGGAAAGAGGGAGAGAATAAATGTCATGCATTGGTACGCTTTTCAGTTATTCACTGGTAGACTTTTCAGTTCTTCTACGTTTAATTGGATCTTTCTTAAACCTAAAATCATTTTGATGAATGCTGCAAAACCTGCTTCCTCTATTTGCCGCTTTAGTTTGTGTGTAGAACATGTAACATATTTTTGTCATACACAGTCAGTGGCTACTAGTCTTGATGGCTAGAGGCTACCTCCAGGCTCCGAGGCAGGATGCCTCTGAGTATCAGTTTCAGGGGAGCAATGGGAAGAGAGTGGGGTTTGCCTTCATCTCTTGCCTGTGGGCTTCCCAAAGGCATCTGGTGGGCCACTGTGGAAAACAGGTTGCTGGACTAGTTAGCCTTGGGCCTGATCCAGCAAGACTGTTCTTATTCTGTAAATCTATTTCCTTGATTAATCAAGTAAACTTAATCGGTATATTTGTGTGTGTATGTATGGAGGGTGAGTCCTGTCTGAGAGATGTGGGGGAGAGGAGCAACTTGCCGACAAGGCAACTGGATGGTGTGGTGAACACATACCTCTCAAGCAATCAGACCTGTCTCTAGCTTTTGTGGGGCCTAGGGAAAAAATTGTTTCTGGGAGCCCCCATGATGAATCAAAATAGTTCTGGTCCTGCCAGAATTAGAAAAGTCCTTATTGCTGTGCCACAGTGTGGGTCCACCCTGTAGATGTAGGGCCTCAGGCAACAGCCCCACAGGTCCTCCCTTTCAGACAGCCTTGCAAGCAATAACCTGCCTCAGTGAGAGCTGGAAGCCTCCTGAGAGTCTGAGAAGGAGGGAGGGAGAATGCTCAGCCCAATGGGCATAAAATGCTAGAAAGAGCAAGGCTGCGAAAGAAGAACTTGTTGCTGACTCTGCTTGGAAAAGGAGAAGGAAACAAGTGCCCAGCCAAGTCCCTTCTCTCCAAACTGAGGCTTATGTTGTTGGATGGCATGAAGGGTGCACTACTGCAATCATTTCTTTACAGTTTGAATATTGTTTTTTCTTCATTTTAAAGAATGCATAACATTTTTTGTTGATATTCGCTGAAATCTGGACTGGCACTGCATGGTGCAACAGTGGCAACAGTCAGACGAAACTTGTACTGCCGCGTAGTGCACAGGGGAAGTTGGGCGATTAAAAAAAACTATCTTGCTTCCCCGCTGAAACCTACTGTGCCTCCCAAAAATATGTCCCCAAGGGCTGTTTGATCCTTAGGGCTATACTTTTGGGAGATAGATTTTTAAAAAAAATCACTCTGCACTCCCTGCACAAAGGCATAGTGTTAGTGTGGATGTTAGCACTGCTGTACCAACACAGCGCTAATCCAGATGTCAGCCACTGTGTCTTTTGTCCTGTAATTGTTTTGCAAATTGTCACGGATCGCACTGTACTGCTACCATTTAAGAACAGCCCTGTTGGATCAGGCCCAAGCCTCATCTCTAGTCCAGCATTCTCTTTCACACAGTGGCCCACCAGCTGCCCCCGGGAAGCCCACAGGCAAGAGCTGAGGGCATGCCCTCTCTCCTGCTGTTACTGCCCTGCAACTGGTATTTAGAAGCGTCCTGCCTCTGAGGCTGGAGGTGGCCTATAGTCCTCAGACTAGTAGCCACTGATAGACCTGTCCTCCATTAATTTATCTAATCCCTGTTGATAAGAACTTAGGGCTGGCTGGCTGCACTTTTGCTGTGCGCCTCCCGGGTTGCTCGCTCACAGTCGCGCTGGGCCAGCCTCTAGGGATGTGACCTAACTGGTCTGGAGGCCATTTTAGAGGCCTCCGAACTGGTTCGGATGTGGCCCGGTTGTACTTACCCCTCCCGCCGCTTCCCCCCCTCCGGCGCTCCGTTTTTCTACAAAGCTTTGGGGGCAGCAGCATTCCTCCCTGCCGCCCCTGCCCCCGTCATTGACTGTAAATAGCGGAATACGTGGCATGCGATGTGCCCAGCGGTGGCAGACGTGCGCGCACACGGCGGCAAGCACATGTGCAGTGGCTAATTCTGCTGTTTCCAGCCAACGACGAGGGCAGGGGTGGCAGGGAGGAATGCTGCCACTCCCAAAACTTTGTAGAAAAATGGAGTGCCGGAGGGGGGAAAGCAGCGGGAGGGGTAAGTACAACCCCCCGCCCTTAGCGAGACCCCCCTCGGTGCCGAACTGTGCCTCCGTGGTTCCATGCACATCCCTACCAGCCTCCTGTTGCTGCTGCTCTACCTGCTGTGGCTTGAGACCAGTCACTTGTCATGGTCTGGTCTCCACCAGTCCCATGACTTTCGAGTTTAACTGCTGCCACCAAGTAGACCTTTAGGCTTTTGGTCTACCACAACAGCCTTCCAAACCTCTGTTGTATCATTCATATATATATATATATATATATATATATATATATATATATATATATATATAAAATATATATATGATTAGAGTGGTAAAGACTTTAGACATGGGGTGGAGAAAACAGACAGAAGCGACTACTTTTTAAAATATAACAAGTAAGTTTGGATCTGAAGGATAAGCCAGATGGTTTGTGCCAGGTCCATATTCATCCTAAATAAATACTTGGCAAGTCTTTATTTATATTCATACAACTCCATTGTTTACCATCTAGATTCAACACACTATACAAAGATTCAGAAGCCATCTGTTTTCATTAGTGAGTTCCAGAGTGAAGCTCACATCTCTGCACTCTTTCAGCTGAAAGGAATGAACTTACTCGGGAAGGAGCTGCCCAGTAAAATGAATGGTTGTTTATAGCTCAATAAATACCCATTCAGCTAGTAAAGGTCAATGCCTTTTTCATGTGAATACTATGGTAGACAGATATTTAGCAGTCTCTCCCAATATCATTCAGCTGCTCTTTTAAAATTAAGTTTCCAGACACATATGAATGAATTCAAAGTAGCAGTTATTTATATGGTGGCTATTCTTTCCAAGTATATAAATAATGAGTCTGTTTCCAGGATAATACCAGTGGAGCAGTTCATGGAAGAGATTTCTGTTGTATAGTTGAGTGAATGATAGAATTAATGGGGCCATGAAGCAAACCTGGCAGGTTTTCCAACTAGGGCACAAATCTGGAATGGATTTAGAACTGTCACTGTCAGGATTTGCTCCTGATGATGTCTTTGCATAGTGAATGAAGAAAGTTGTTGAGTTTTATAGATTGGAAAAAAGAAAATTCCATCCTCATGAAGCCATGTTCCTACTCTGTGACAAAGAATGTCATATTCTAGGATATGTTTATTCTCTGTTGAAATGAAACTACGCTAATAATAATAATAATAATAATAGATAGCAGAATAGAAGAAAAAGAAATAGAAAAAATCACCAAATACAAAGATCTACAGATTGAAACTGAAAGGCTGTGGCAGAAAAAGACCAAAATAATCCCAGTGGTAATTGGCGCCCTGGGTGCAGTTCCAAAAGACCTTGAAGAGCACCTCAACACCATAGGGGCCACAGAAATCACCATCAGCCAATTACAAAAAGCAGCTTTACTGGGAACAGCCTATATTCTGCGACGATATCTATAACAACAGCAACAACATTGACAATAAAATTCAGCCATCCCAGGTCCTTGGGAAGGACTCGATGTCTGGATAAAACAAACCAGTCAATAACACCTGTCTGACTGTGTAAACAAGAAATAATAAATAATTAACTATATGGTAGCCGCCCCATAACAAATTGTTCTCTGGGCAGCTCATAGAGGATTAATATACACAATAAAAACACATAACACATTAAATCATAACAGATTTAAAAAGTTAAAATACAAAATGCAGTACAAAGCAGCATTAAAAACTCATTCTAAAATTAATTAAAAATAAAATAAAATCTTATTAGAAGGATTAGAATTAATTCAAAGGATTAGAATTCATGCAGTTTTTCTTGTTTTGTAGAATTCTGTACAAACATTGCATTGTAGAACCTGGCAATTTCCCCCCACAAAATGGCACAGAGGCCAATGGGTCTGGGAGATGTGAGAGTAGAAATAAAAGTATATGAGAGGTCATGGCTCAATGGTATAGCATGTGATTTGCATGCTGAAGGTCCCAGTTCAATCGGGGGGGGGGGGGCAAAGTGGCGAAGTGGGTGACCAAGTGGCAAATGTGGTTCATTGTTGGCAAGTGTAAAGTGATGTACATTGGGATGAAAAACCCCAACTGCAAATATATGCTGATGGGATCTGAGCTGTCGGTGACTGACCAGGAGAAGAATCTTGGGGTTGTGGTGGACAGTTCATTGAAAGTGTCGACTCAATGTGCGGCAGCTGTGAAAGGGGCTAATTCCATGCTAGGGATCATTAGGAAGGGGACTGAAAATAAAACTGCTCATATTATAATGCCCTTATAAAAAATGATGGAGCGGCCACACGTGGAGTACTAAGTACAATTCTGGTCACCACATCTAAAAAAGGACATTGTAGAACTGGAAAAGGTGCAGAAGAGGGCAACCACGATGATCAGGGGCCTAGAGCATCTTCCTTATGAGGCAAGACAAAAACACCTGGGGCTATTTAGTTTAGAAAAAAGATGACTGCGGGGAGACATGATAGAGGTCTATAAAATCATGCATGGAGTGGAGAAAGTGGATAGAGAGAAATTCTTCTTCCTCTCACATAACACTAGAACCAGGGGTCATCCCATGAAATTGATTGCCAGGAAATCTAAGACCAATAACTGGAAGTACTTTTTCACATAATGCATAATCAGCTTGTGGAATTCTCTGCCACAAGATGTAGTGACAGCCAACAACCTGGATGGGTTTAAGAGGGGTTTGGATAACTTCATGGAGGAGAGGTCTATCATTGGCTACTAGTTGGAGGACACTTCCAGCCTCAAAAGCAGGATGCCTGAGTACCCATTGCAGGAGAGTAACAGCAGGAGAGAAGGCATGTCCTCAACTCCTGCCTATGGCTTCCAGTGGCATCTAGTGGGCCACTGTGCGAAACAGGATGCTGGACTAGATGGGCCTTGGGCCTGATCCAGCAGGGCTGTTCTTATGACTGTTTGAAACCCTGGAAAGGTGTGCTGCCAGTTAGTGTAGGCAATACTGAACTGGATATACCCATGGTAGGGATGCAGTGGTCCCTCTAATTTTTTTCATTTCTGTGAGGAATGAGTTTTGTTCTGGGCAGCAGTATCAAGGCAGTGTGTGCACATGTGCATTCAGAATGGGGCCTTCCTGATTCAACCTGAACGGGATCTAAAATGAACTAAGCAGACATCCAAAAATGTGTGAGCACGTGCACGTGTGCACGCCTTAGAGGGAACAGTGTAGGGATGTGCTCAAAATGGATTTTGTATTTTGTTTTCAGCTTGAAATACAATTCAGATGGCCAAAATGTTTTGTCGAAACAGCGGCTGAACTGGTAGTTTCAACAAAACGAACTTGAAACATTTCAAGTGTTCTGGCCATAGGGAACCATGGGGAAACTTGAAACAACACATTGTTCTTCATGTGTAGTTCCTAGGGACACCAAAGTGGATTTAGTGGTAGGGCGTGATGGGTGGTACCTACCACCCAACCCACAAAAGAAATGGGCAAATAGGCTATTTTAAACATTTTTTAACCTTTTCCTAAAACCCCCATAGGATCCTCTCTGATAACCAGATGTTGGAAAAACCTACACGGGGGTGGCTTTCATGTCCTGCTGAGAAGCCTTTGGTTCACTGTGGTTGGAAATAGAATATCTGGTCATCTGAAGCAAAGGCATCCCAAAGAGGGGGAGAGCTTCTCTTTGGGTTGGGTTCACATGAGGTTTGGCAGAATGGTTGAAGCCCCAGGAACACATGTGCACCCTACTTCCAGGCTTGGGAAGGATACTCCAAGATTGGGTGTCTCATATGAACCCACCAATCTTGGCATAATCTACCCTATTTGCAATATAGAACTTGATATCTGTCCCCCATTTCAGATCTTAGTTACAGACGTTGGGTTCTATACTGCAAGTAGGGTAGAATATGCACCTTGATCATGAAGAAGGTTTTCCCAGGCTGAGGCTCATCCATTGCACTGAGGGTGTGCTGACCTCTGCTATTTCCCCAAATGCGGGAAACTCGACTATATAATTTATGATAGCTGGTGGGTTCATATGAGACACCCAATCTTGGCATATCCTTCCCAAGACCAGATACTTTCCTGGGGCTCCAGCTGCTCTGCTGTATCTCAGGTTCGGTGCTATGTGTAAGCGCGCCCTTTATTTGCCACATTGCTTATGAATACTTAACTATTTTATCATCACACAGAATGAAATTTTTCTCAGTGACCATGAGAACTAGAAACAGTACAAAAATAAGGAAAGATGATTCCGGGGCAGAGCCACCATTGTGTGGACCAGTCCAAAGAACTTGGCCACCACTCCCCAGGAGCCGCCCCATCCAACATAACCACGTCCCCTGCATCTGACATCAGATGGCGTGGCCATATGCGGAAATGGGGCACATAGCCCCATTTGCAAGATGCTTAAGCCAGTGCGGGGTTTCCAGCCAGGCTTGGGAGCACCTTTCCCTATCTCGAAAGGCAGAGAGACACGTTCCCAGCCAGGCTGGAAACCCAGCACAGGCTGAAGCGCCCTGAGAATGAGGCCATGTGCCCTGTTTCCACATATGGTCACCCCGTTTGAGGTCATGTCATGTCATGCCATCTGATAGGCTTCCAGTGGCATCTGGTGGGCCACTGTGTGAAATAGGATGCTGGACTAGATGGGCCTTGAGCCTGATCCAGCAGGGCTGTTCTTATGTCAGATGCAGGGGATGTGGTTATGTTGGATGGGGCGGCCCTGCAAGGGGGCATGGTTAGGATGCCTAGGGACCGGTGGTGGCTGGTTGCACCCACCCAGCTTTCTACGCACCTGGATGATTCTCAGGATTTGTTCTGTGCACAAGGGAAGCCCCAAAATGCCAGATGTAGTCCACCTGTCATGGATAAAATTGAGATGGTTTTCATGAAGGCTAGGGTTTTTTCCCTTATGTAAGTCACTCTTAAAAACTGTCATCACAGCCATAGTCTGTCAGCTTAATACACAAAAATGTCCATGACTGCATATATGCTAACTGTATTAGCAGCTGCTGAAAAATCTGGTAAAAATCCAGTTGTTACTTGAAAGGGACTAATTAAGAGCATTTTATGCAGCCAAGAGGGGAAAAAAAATCTTGAAATTATTTGATCTTCGTGGGTTGGCCATTTGCATTCCACTCAGGCACATATGCATGGATGTACACCTCCAGATAAAACTAGCACAAGCACGTGTTTTAGGTTAGGAAATGTTCTATTGTGTCAAATGTTCTGGATGATTACTTATACAACTGTTGAAAGAAAGAGGCTTTAAAGTACAAAAACAGCTTTGCAGGAAAATTGCCAGTTCCAACACAGAGTGAAAACCCTGTCTCAGAAGTGGGATTTTAGACATTGGTTTTTAGAATACTTCCACTCAGTGGAAGTATTCTCTCTCTCTCTCTCTTTTCTGGTGGCGACCCAGAGGCGGGTCTTCTCTTTAGCCTTTCCTGGACTGTGGAATGCGCTCCCTGCAGACATCCGTAATTTGAATTCTTTATTGGAATTTAGGAAAGCCCTAAAGACCTACCTGTTCGGCCTGGTCTTCCAGTGCTCTTAAATTGTTTTAAAGGGTCTTTGATGTTTGTGAACTGCACTGAGCTATTTTGTAAGGGTGGTCTAAAAATTGGATAAATAAATAAATTAAATAAATAAAGTTATGATACAGATCCTAATATTAGATGGACATAGGGCGGTATAGAAAGGGCGGTAAAGAAATTGAATTATTATTATTATTATTATTATTATTATTATTATTATTATTTGTTTACACAGTCAGACAGGTGTTATTGACTGGTTTGTTTTATTCAGACATCGAGTCCTTCCCAAGGACCTGGGATGGCTGGATTTTATTGTCAGTTGTTATAGATATCGTCGCAGAATATAGGCTGTTCCCAGTAAAGCTGCTTTTTGTAACTGGCTGATGGTGATTTCTGTGGCCCCGATGGTGTTGAGGTGCTCTTCAAGGTCTTTTGGAACTGCACCCAGGGCGCCAATTACCACTGGGATTATTTTGGTCTTTTTCTGCCACAGCCTTTCATCATCATCATCATCATCATCATCATCATTATTATTATTATAGTGGGGGGTGGAAATCTCATAGAATGGAACCAAAGCAAGCATATTATTTGCTTTATATTTCTGCTGTTCAGTGCCGTATCCAGTTCAGTGCCGGATCCAGACCAAGTGAGACATGGTTAAGTCCCATTGAAATTAGTGGGACTTAAGATAGCCATGACTAACATATCTCTTTTATTGCAGTGACGCTTAGTCATGACCAATCTAACTTAATCTGGATCCTGCCCATTGTTTATATCATTTAACAGATTCTTGTCTGAGCAAGAAAAGTTGATAAGGGATGCTACAGTTTAAACACATCTTATTGGGTAATTGAAGGGCTCCTGGGGGTACTCAGAGCCCTTCTGTCTGCCCATGCTGGAGCCATGTGTGGATGTGTATATACACACACATATACACACACACAAATCCAGTAGCGGCCGGTGTGGGCTTCACCGGGGTGTCGGCAGCAAGAGGCACCTTTAAGCACAAATTAGAAGGTGCTTACCTCTGCTTCGGCAGCACTAGCAAGCTGCTCTGAGCTGCACTGTTCTGCCCAGCACTGTCTGTGGCAGGGGTCTGCTCTACCACTCACCTGGCTTGCGCGGAGCCAATCCCCTTCCAGTGCCCAGGTGAGTGGCGGAGCCGATCCCTTGCCGCAGGGAGTGCTGGGCCGAACAGTGCAGCTCAGAGCAGAGGTAAGCACCTTCTAATTTTATGCTTAAAGAGACCTCTCGCCTCCCCCCCGCCAGGCGGCGCCCACACCAAGATAATTTCTATGGGCTGTTTGAGCCGAAGCCACCTAATGGTGCAGCGGGGAAATGACTTGATTATCAAGCCAGAGGTTGCTGCTTTGAATCCCCACTGGTATGTCTCCCAGACTATGGGAAACACCTATATTGGGCAGCAGTGATATAGGAAGATGCTGAAAGGCATCATCTCATACTGCATGGGAGATGGCAATGGTAAACTCCTCCTGTATTCTACCAAAGACAACCACAGGGCTCTGTGGGCGCCAGGAGTTGAAACTGACTCGACAGCACAACTTTACTTTACTGGAGCTGAAGGTTTTGTGGCAGAAGGGATATACTTGTCAAAAAAGATTGGAAACTCATACTACAGCTCTATGATTCTGAGAAGATGATCCCTTATCCCAAGGGGATCAAAATCTACAACTCGCGTTTTGGGCGGTATAAAAATGTGACAAACAAACAAACAAACAAACAAACAAACAAACAACTTGTAAGAAGACACCAGCAAACATGCACGGGAAAGGGCTGAACAAAGATTGAATATAGGGATGTGCTCGAAGCATTTCAGCACCTCTATTTCCAGGTACCAAAATGCTTTGAGCTGCCCCAGACTACTCAAGATGGCTTCCATTCATACTCAGATGCCATTTCCTGCTGGGAACAAATGCAGCTGGTCAAACAGAGAGCCTGGCTCCTTAATACAAACTGCGCTGCTCTGGGGCGCCGGCGGGGCGGGAGGGGCAGCGAAGGTGTAACGGAGGAGCAGGTAAGACCTGCCTTCCTCCCTTTAAAGAGCCGAATCTCCGCTGCCTCAGATGTGCACGAAACACTTTGTGCACATCCCTAGTTAAATATGCTAGGCTGGATAAGGACAGATGCGATTTCCTTGCTCTAGCCACCGCTTTGCCCAGTTAGCGGAACTTATTGTCTGCTCGGGAACACTTGCTCTGTTCCTTCCCTGCCAGTTGTCTTAAAAGGTATAGGATGATCTGCCTCATTCTCAGCATAATTAGAGATTATGCGTGGAGCCAGCATGGTGTAGTGGTTAGAGTGCTCGATTAGGACCGGGGAGACCCAAGTTCAAAATCCCCATTCAGGCATGAAACTCACTAGGTGACTGGGCCAGTCACTTATCTCTCAGCCTAACCTACTTCACAGGGTTGTTGTGAAAGAGAAATTGAAGTGTGTAGTACACTGCTCTGGGCTCCTTGGAGGAAGAGCGGGATATAAATGTTAAATAAATAAATAAATAAATAATTATTATTATGCATGCCCCTCATTATTGATATCCATTATCTTTATCCATTTATCATATGGGCATTGTGTTTTGTTTAATTACAATATTTATTTACTCCTCTTCTATAGAAGCGTTCTTATTTAAATCCATTTTGCAAATAGCTCCAGTTTGTTTTGTTGACGCAATTGGATCTTACTGGAATAAGATTATCTTTGACCACACACGAGTAAAAATCTAGATATAGTGTCTTAATTAAAAATATTGGTTATTAGCATTGTCTTGTTAGAACTCTTCTATTGTGTAAGTATAGCAAAGTATTTACAGTAAAAACTCTGCCAAAATAATTAGAAAACAAATATGTATTAACTCTCTTCTGTTGTTCTTGGCTTTCCTTATTTTTCCTGCTGATGGGAAATAGAAATTCCTTGTTAAGAACTTCCTTGCCATCAAAACAGCTACGTGCAGAATTTGTAGACTCTGAAAATCTTCATATTGGTTCATAGGTGGATTTAATCAATTGCAAAGAGGGGGGAAAAATCAATGGTGACAGAGGGCTGTCTTCTGAAAAACAAAACTTTAAATTGCCATTTGATTATTCTGGATTGAGAATGAGATCTGACTTTGTGAAGTACTGAGTGTCAAAGTCATGGTAGATAACACAGTTGTATGTAGGGAGAGCTTTCCCCTACAATTTAGAACCCTGAACAGCCAGAGTTCTAGAACATGAGGATAAAGTTTCCTTGTGCTTACCGCTTGCCTCTACAAACAAGAGCTGAATGTACAGAGGTGTGTGGCCAAGAAGTGTGTCAGTGTGAAGGGTGTGGCAAGCAGATGGTCCCTGTTTCCATCGCCTCACATTCACTGACCAACATATGAAGAGGCCCATATATTCCGACAGATGGTCTTATAGTGAGTAAAGACTTAGTGTACTTATGAATTAGCTAATATGTTGCTGTAATCTATAATATATTTAATTCTCTTGGGACATGCGTGCTCAGGAGTTGGCGGCGGAACTCTTGTGACACACTGCGAGAGTTCCGAAGTGAGGACTGAGGAGGAGAGGGGGAAGAAAGTGCTGGCGGTGGCCGACCGGCCGGCTGGCGGAGGAGCAGGGGAGAGAGAAAGGAGGCGGTGGGCAGCGGGCGGGTGGGAGAGAAAGGTGGCAGGGGGCAGCGGTCGGGGGGCGAGAAAGGCGGCAGGGGGCAGCGGTCGGGGGGTGAGAAAGGCGGTGGCGGGCAGTGGGTGGGGGGAGAGAAAGGCAGTGGCGGGCAGCGGGAGGAGGGAGAGAAGGGCGGTGGCGGGCAACGGGCGGGGGGATAGAAAGGCGGCGGCGGGCAGCAGGCGGGGGAGAGAAAAGCCACAGTGGCTTCTTGGCCGCCCGCTGCAGCTCTGTGTGTGGGGAGGAACGAGAGGGGAGGGGAGCTGGAGAGTGCGGGGTCGGAGGGAAGGGGAAGAGAGGAGAGACTGGGGCAGGAGGAAGAGGGAGTGGGAAACAGCCAGCCTCAAAGTGCCGCACAGATGCTCTGTGTGGGGTTGGCTAGTATATTTCTATTTGTCTTAAGTATATCTACCTGCAGACTATGAAAGAGTCAATTAATAAGACTCAAAGTGTTACACTGCTCTTCTACATAAAGTAATCAAAGTGAAGAAAACTCCCAAGAGTGTACAGACTAATGTGTACATAGTTTTACTGTATTTTACTGTAGGAATTACAGTCAACAGTGTAGAAAGGAACAAATACTCAAGATATCTCCATGTGGTCAAGCTTCTTGCTTGGCAAATTAAAAAAAAAAAAGGATTCTGAGAGCCAGTTCAGATGAACGCAGCCCTTTATACACTATAACATGGAGGACATGCTTAGAACATGTCTGCTTGATGTCAACAGTGAATGTGCAAACACAAACTCGGAAGCCACTGCCATTCTGTGCAGACAATACTGAGCTAGATAGACCAATGGTCTGACTCAGTATGTGGCAGCTTCCTATGTTCCTGTGTCCTTTAATTGTGTCAAAGGGCTTGTTAAGTAAATTCAAATTGCCCCTCTACATGGGGCAAATCCATGTTTAAACAAGGATTAAAAACCCAATTTAAACAAGGTTTTGGACTGTGTGTGTAGAGGGGCGATTTGGATGAACATCCCTCTCACTCCATTAAAGGATTTGTGCCACAGGTGTGTCAGTACGCCCATTGATGATGCAGGGCAGGTGCATTCTCAGCTGGCCCCAGTGTTATCACATGTAAAGGGCGTCAAGGTTCATATTCAAAGCTTATAAAGGACCAATTCATTACTGCTCTGAACCTGCATAATATGGATCCTGAATTTGTTTCTTAACATTGTTCCCACTACTCATTGGGAACAAGTGACCATTTATTTCCATTGTACAAACTACTCATTTTAAAATGTTTGTTTCTTCTAAGGGGGAGCCAGGCCCAGCAGGCCCTTATGGCCCTGCAGGAGTCCCTGGAATTGGATATCCAGGTCCTAAGGTAATGTATAGGATCTATGGCAATATTATATTTTCTTTTATGATGTTTCTGTACACTTTGTTCCGATGGATGCCCAAAACATCTTTGTTCTTGAGGTAGGGCACCAAATGCTGCCACCTTTCCCTTGTTTTCAAGTGATGGTGGAGAAAGACAGGTGAGGTAGCAGAGACTGGAAGGGGGCATTTTGATGCCCCTCTGGTACCCTAGTAATCTGCTCCTTGAGGTAACTGCCTCATCTTGGCTCATGGAAGGACCATCTTCCTATTTATTTTCTGTCTCAGAAAATATTAGGGTTGTGCATGAAATGATCTTTGTGATTCGATTTGAGCTCAAATTGAATCAGTCTGATTAGAATCAAACTTGAATCTGCTGCCCTCAAATCATGGTAGATTCGATTTGGATTTGATTTGAATTTGATTTTAATGGACTGGGGGCAGCAAGGCAGGTTGGGTGGCAGGGTGCTATCAGAGCTGCCTACCACCCAAACTGCAAAGCAATTGGGCAAACGATTGATTTTTAAAAAGGATTTTTTAAAAATTTTAAGTGATTTTGTTTTTTTCTGCCATAGGGAATAATGGGGATTCAAAGCAGCCCCATTGTTTCTTGTGGGTAGCACCTAGGTGATCAAAAGTGGGTTGTGGGGTAGAGCACAATGGGTGGCAACTACCGCCCAACCCACAAGATAGTGGGGCACCCTGGTGATGTTTAGGGAATTTTTATGTATTTTAGAATCTCTGGTGTTAACTAACTTTTTCTCATAATGAATCCCTATGAAAAAGCAATGTCACATCTAAGAATCTAATGTGTTTAGACTCTCGGATGTTACATTACTTCTACATAGGGATTAATTATGAGAAAAAAGTTAAACACCAGATAATCTAAAATACATAAAATCCCCCCCCCAATTACCCAAGTACCCCACTGCCTTGCAGCTTGGGTGGTAGTTGGCACCCACAATACCCTACCTCCATACCCACTCTGGAGTACCTAGGCACTACCCATGGGGAATAATGGGGCTGTGTCAAATCTCCATTATTCCTTATGGCAGAAAAATATAAAATCACTTAAAGCTAAAACAAATCTAAATCAGAGTGGTAGAGAAGCTCAGAGAGACATGATAAAATGGCAGACTTGAACTGATTCAAATTGAATCTGGGGAGATTTGAAGCAAGTTCTATTTTGGCCAGGGGTGCCAGGGCAGATTCGTTTTGAGGTTGAATCACTCAAATTGACCAGATTTGAATCAAATCAATTCAACCTCAAAGTGATTTGCACAATATAGAGACTTAAACCCCAAATCCCCTGTTTCTTGACTAAGAATAGGGGTTACATGTACATCTGCTGTTATTGGACTATTCCCAGTGTATGGGAAGAGCTTGTTAGTTGTGTCTACTCTCTTAGAGGATTACCAGCTTTGGAAGTAACAAGAGATCCTAGCTTGTTCTAAGCCAGGATCAGAAGTATATTCCTTCCTCTTTTGATGCATGAAGGGAAGGAGGATCATGTGTGCTCAGGGCTAGGGGATGATGAATGAATCCAGGATTAACCTGAGGTCACCTTTCATTGAATGTGTCCTGTACAGCCTGATGCCATGCATATTTATTCAGTAGTAAATCAGTCCTACTGAGCTCAAAGGGGCTTTCTCCCATCAAATTTCAGCCTAAAATATATGTTGCATTAACATCAATTAATCAGTCAAATTTTATTTCAGTCTCCGACCAGCAAACATTAACTGTTCATAATTATGATGGTATACTTTCAAAGACACTTATGATACAGAAATGTTCCTTTTGTTTAAATATGTGGATTCAGCATGTGACTCTATTAATTTCGTTCAGTTCCTCTCTTAGCAAATGGACTGAGAAAGTAGCCAACATTTTTCTGTATTTGCTTACTTCGTGTTTTTTTTAACAAGGGTGACAGAGGTCTTGAAGGAAGAATTGGGTTGCCAGGACCTACTGGAATTGGTGAGCCAGGCTTAACAGTAAGTAAAGTAATTTTGTTGAGTGTCGAAAACACTTCTATATCTAAGAATTTCATGATGTGATTGATTCCCACGGTACCTGCTGAATATTTCAAATATATGTGCTAGATTGTAAACTTTTGGCAGGGAATGTTCTTCTCTTAACTTACGAAGATCACTTAGCATGGCTAATAGTGACAACAATGAACTGTGAAGTTTTCTTTCTCCTGCATCTCTGTCTCTACATAAAAATATGTAAGAAATCAAACAGAGTTGAAAGACTGAAACTAATATTTATGGTATTGTTACAGAGTATCTCCAGGTTAGTTGGAGACTATCCAATCCACAAATGGCACAATCCATCCTTTGTAAGCCCAACTGAAATGAGTAAGATCATTAAAAGGCTGCATAGTACAATTTGCTAGTGGATGATGCCAAAATGCATTTTTGCCCCAATCCAACAATTTTAGGTGGTAGCAAGAGCTCAGATGTGCACACTGAGCAACAATTGTGGGAGTTGCCTCATTCATTATCGTAAAGGCAGTAGGGACACACAATTGGCAAATAAACTGATTTTACAGCTCCTTTGAAATGGGTTTCTCATTTCTTTGACAATCTTGGATTTTTAAAACAAATGTAATACTGTATGTCTGTATTATGGGATGGTAGGTCATACTTGTGTCATCACTGAGTCAGCTATATATGTTACTCATTTGGATCATAGAATTGTGCATGTGTGTATGAATGTGAGTATCTCAGGAGTAATGCTGTGTACTAAGGTGGGGGGGGAAGGTAACATAAGAAGTAGCCCTTCTAGTCTGCTTTAGAGGTGTGTTCATCTTTTGGATGGCCCTTACTGTTTGTGCATTATAATGCATTCAGTGGAGCTACTACAGTCTTCTGGTTTATATATCCATGCCTCAAACCCAAGATCCTGGCAAGCACACAGTGAGGCTATTCCCACGATCAACAGAAAGCAGGCTAAGGGAGCTTAGACTGCTTTCCATTGATTGTAGGAAACACCAGGCTCGTGGGTGGGCCCGGTGCTCCCAAGGCGGCTAGCCTGCCTTAACCATCCTCCCCTTAAATGAGGTTAATGGAGTAGGTGCTCCCTTAACCTCATTTTGTTCACCACAGTGTGCGGCGACACATGAGTAGACCCTCGGCCGGGAGGCTGCAAGCTCAGTATGTCTCTCCAGGATGCCTCACGCACTTGCGCGGGGCATATTGGGACTTCTGGGGGCCGCATGGCCACCGATCTCCACAGCCCCTGCCATCTCCGTGACAGAGCCAGCAGTCATGTGGGCAGCTGATCCAGCTGCCCAGGCCTCTGCCGCTGATCATCTGCGGCGAGGTGGGCTAAGCCTGTTCTCCCTGCAGTCCTCATTGAGGCGCCTCAATCATGTGAGGCGCCTCAGTGGCTTCATTGCACACGTGGAGCTCCATGCCACCAGCAGCTTCCCCCATTCTCTCCACTGTCTGAAAATGTGACACACACATACCACTGCTCATATGGTGCATCCATAACACTGAAGAGAAGAAGAGCCACTCCTGCTTGCTGCATGGAACTTCATGTGTGAATTAGAGCCTCACATCATTGTCTCTAAACCACTTTTTCATTTCAACTTCAGGGGCCCCGTGGTCTTGAGGGTGCACAAGGGGAAAGGGGTCTACCAGGCGAAGGACTTCCAGGACCAAAGGTAAATATTTTAACTGAAACAAATGTTGGATTTTCATTTCGGACAATATATTATCTTTAAAAAAACAAAACACACCTCCTTGAATAAATGTATAAATATGCATGTGATTCCCTAATATTATCTTAGTGTAGGCTTCTCCTCTTTCACCTGACATGCTTCCACTTCCTTAACACTTCTTCACGTTGTTCTAGGGGTTGCATTTAGGGATGGCAATGGAGTCGCCCCTTCTCTCTTTTCTGTTTCAGGCCACATGTGATTTTAATTTCTCAGGTTCCATTTTCATCTCTCACCAGTGCACTGGTTCTACATATTGAGTAATTATTGTGATTAAAATAATTTTTAATAACCCTTCAGTTTAAGATGAGAGTTAAGGTGTTTACAATTTTCACTTGTGCTCTAAAGTGTGGACCTTGCAAGTTAAGGTGATTGCCTTAACTACTATGCCATGTAAGCAGTCAAAGCTTTGTAGAGTCTCCTATATTATGTTAGCTTTGCAAATTAGGCTCCATGCACCCATCCTTTGCCTTGGTCTTCCAGCTCGACATTGAGGTGGGGAAGGATCTACTCAAGCAGAAATTGAACAGGTGCAGTCCCCCATTACCTGCTAGAGATGCACTTGAGGAATTTCTGCCTGATTCATCTTTACAAGGCACAGTGCTTCCCCATTTGGACAGGTGGTGGTGCTTGCTACCTACTTGCTACATGTCAGATTTCAGGTGGATTGAATGAATAGTTTACATTTTATGACTGATAGGATATTTTTACACCTCAGCTTAACTAGGGGTGTGCACAGACTGGTTGGTGCAATTCGGTCAAAATTTGAAGTGAACTGTGGGTATTCAAACTGGTTTGGTTGAACTGATTGGCTGGGCTGGTCAGTTTGACAAACCAGCTCAAACCAGTTCATGATAGAACCACTCAAACTGGCCCAGTTCGCGGTAGTGTGGTTCACTATCAAACTGGTTCTTCACAGCCCTAACCTTAGCTATACAGGCACGTGCGTGCTTAAAAATAATTAAAAATATTAATTATTAATAAACAAATGAACTGATCTATGTATGCATGTATACCAAAGGCACCAGTCCCTTAATTAAAAATAATAATAATAATTAAAGAATAACTGTTTGACTTGGTGGTGTACAAAATTTAAAACAACACTGAAAAGTCAACACAGATTAAAATACACGAGACACAATAAAAATAATAGCATAAAACAGTTAATAAAACAAATTATTAAAATTATTAAAATCCTAAGTAAAAGCCTGCAGTGAGAGTCTTCCTGAAAACAAACAGAGAAGGAAATGCTCTTATTTCAGCAGGGAGCATATCCCAAAGCCCCGGGGCAGCCACAGAGAAAGCCCAGTCTTGAGTCACCACCAGACGAGCTGGTGGCAACCATAACTGGACCTCTCCAGAAGATCGTAACAGGCGTAACTATGAAATTAGGCGCAGCCAATCAGTTCAACCGAACCAGTTTGAATACCCACAGTTCAGTTCGAATTTTGAGTGAACTGCACCAACTGGTTTGTGCACACCTCTAGTTAAGTTTGAGGTGTAAAAAGATCGTAACTATGAAATTTTGATTATGAAAAAAATCACCTTGGGATTTTCTTAATGAAAGGCGGGGTATAAATTTAACAAGAAACAAGAAATAAAATTCATATTAAAATATCACAACAAATATTCTAAAATTATACAAATGGGACTTGTGTGCCTATGTGTAGTATACGACATGATTTTCTGTCTGAAGTGGCTCTATTTATTGAAAACATTTCTGTCCCCTTCTTTGTCTGACAAGCCTTTATGATCACTGACCATAAGTGAAATTTAATATATGGTAAACATACTATTTTCTACTAGTCACATTAGGCCCATTACATTAACGGGCGCTAGAAGAACGCCAGGCTGCCCCCACCCCACCGCACCACCATCACCGCGTGGCCTGCGGGGCCGAGTGTGGCTGCCGCCGCCAGCGGGCCCAGTCCCCCCGCCGTGTCCGCCGCCGCCAGCGGGCCCAGCACCCCGCCGCCACCATCAGGCCTTGCACCCCGCTGCGGCTGCGGCTGCTAGCAGGCCCAGTCGCACCCCACCGCCGCCGCCGCCATTGGGCCCAGTCGCCCCGCCGCGGCCTCCGCCGCCATTGGGCCCAGTCACCCCGCCGCGGCCTCCGCCGCCATCGGGCCCAGTCCCCCCGCTGTGGCCGTGTGGAGGGCTCCTCCCCGACGCTCCCAACATGGCGGCGGCGGCCCATTCCGCTTCCCTTTCGCCGTGTTCTGTGCACGCGTGTGCCACGCATGCGCAGAACACCCGCCGGAGACATGGACACAGACATGGCCGCAGGCACCCTAGCGTCTTATATAGGATGAGACAGTGGCGGCTGATGAAGGCTGTGTTTGGAGACAATCGTATAGAATGTGCACTCATGCAGTCTAAGAAGCTACTGCTGATATGGCTCTTTCCAATTACTGTTCTTCAGAGATTCCATGGTCACCCTAGGGAAGAATAGCCCCCTTTCACCACATGGAAATATGCTGCCTAGCAACATGAGCCAGGTAGCATCATATACTTTATGGACTGGGCATCCATCTAGGCATCTATACATTCTTCCAGATGGCAGGCACAACTTACAAAGGCTCGGGGGGCAGGGGGAGATGTAAAATGTCCACTCCCGTAGTCCTAGATAAAGGGTTCCCAACCTTGGTCCTTTGATGTTGTTGGACTACAACTCCCATGATCCCAGCCATTGGCCATTGCAGCTGGGGATGATGGGAATGAAGGTTGGGACCCAATATTCATTCATTCATTCATTCATTTATCATATTTTTATACCGCTTGATATGTAAATCTCTAGGTGGTGTAAAAATCTCTACATTAAAAATCACAGATTAAAATACATAAAACAAAATAAAAACAATATAACCAGGAAGGTTATAAAACAAATATAAAACAAATTATTTAAAATAATAATAATAATAATAATAATAAATGATATAATTAATAATTTTAATAATTTGTTTTATATTTGTTTTATAACCTTCCTGATTATATTGTTTTTATCTTGTTTTATGTATTTTAACCTGTGATTTTTAATGTTGGAATTTGATATTACATTACATTACATTACATTGCAAGATTGGGAACCCTTGCCCTAAACCATTCTGCTGCTGTCCTTCCCTCTTAGCTTATATGTCACCAACAGAATTCCCCTCCCCTTGGCCCCTTTGTAGAGAGGAGGGGGTTTGTCCCAGCCCGCTCTACACGAGGCCCAAGAAGGGCTCTGATTGGCCTGTCAAGTTTGGGGGTGGGGTTTTGGCCAGGAGCGGCCGATCCCCGCCCCGTTCTCTTCAGTTGGGGCCAGACAGCAACAGGAGAAGGAACTCTCCCCTCCCTCCCTCCCTGGTACAGAGCGGGTCTAGCGACTGGTCGCCCGAAGGGGCCGAGTAGGCATTTTTTGCTTCCAACGCATTGGCCACTGTTGGGTTTTTTTTCGCCTACTCCGTTCTGTGTTCCGGGTGCGTAGTTAGAGTTAGGTCAGCCACAATGGCAGTAACAGTGCAGGCAGGGTGGTAATTTGAGGGTTAGAACATCGGTGAGCACCCTTGGATAGGTTAAAGGGTGATTGGTCAATCGCTCCTTTGTGGCCTGTGCGGCACAGGGAGAATAGATTGCCATGAAACCTGCTTCAGGACTTCAACAACCTTTGGGCTGAGCGGTCCGGGGTGGGTGAAGGCCTAGAGGTATCCAGATCCTCTCTTACAGAAGGGGGGGTTGGCTTTGAAGGAATTGGGCGGGCCGGGCCTGCCCATTCCCAAGCCAGGGTGTGTCACCCAGTAGGTGCAGGGTGGGACTTCAGAGTTCTAACCTGCTTCTATTGGCCCGCACTGTTCTTTAGGGTGATTAATCACCTGGTGTTTCAGACCGCCATGCCTTGTGTATAATTAATAAAGTTGTGGCCCTTTCAACCATACTAAGTCTGTGTGTCTTCTTGGGCCGGGGTCTGGGGACAAACATCTGTCCTTCGTAGCTCCAGCTGCACTCATGTTTTCAAAGTAGACCTGTTTTCTCAGAATCTCTTATCCATTTAGACTTAACTCTAAAAGATAGAAGTTGTACAGTTCCATCTAGGGAAGTTCTAACACCAAAGAATGTTATAATGAATCTCTATGGACACTTACATCTTCATGGACCATTACCAGCTTCTGGAAATAAAATGCTGGAAGCTACTGAGTAACAACATGTTTATAAATATAACAACATGATTAATCATGGAAATTGAAGCAGTTTCATGTCCTGTTCCCACATACATCCTGTTCTAGTAGATATGTACCGGCAGATTCACAACCTCCTGCTGTTTGAGACAGTTTACTACTTTTTCCACAATAATTTTTTTCCTCCAGTATACCAATCTTTAGTCAGAGCACCCTAACTTTTGCCTGTAACTTTAAAGATGTTTAGACTGAAACTAAATTTCCCAAGATCATAATCAACGATTTTAGTAACTCTACTGCTATTTTTGCATGTTTTCTAACTTCTCAATCTGAACTGTTCCTTGATCAAAGAAGCTCACTAGTTACCAAGCAGATACATTTTTGAAGGACATCTTTATTATTTTGAATCAGGTGCCTTGGCTGTGTATAAGATTGCCTTTTTTTGTATTGGCGCTATTCCTGTGTCTAATAGCAGCCCAACTTGCAGAAATTAAGCTGGTGAAACCCATGGATGGGAGGAACTATTGAGAAAAGTGTCGTTTGTTTAATTTCTGCAGGGCAGGTTATTTTAGTTATTGATTTATTGATTGGATTTATCATACTTGTGTAGGCCAGGCCTCTTAGTCACTCTCAAGCCAGGCTTTTCAGGTTGTTGTTGCAGGGAAAACCACAGTCAGCACACACACACAAAAGCTCCCCACCAAAGGAACCCGACTGAGATCTGATGGCAGCCTTGCAAATATATATCATTTGTGAGTCGTTTAGGACAGAGACTTGTCATTTCGCTCTTTGTACAGACTTGTGCACAGACTGTGCTATACAAATAAATAACCCCCAATTTTTATAATGCTTCCCTGGGTGGTCATCCATTGATAATTGTTACTCACCCCAAGTGACCATAGAAGTAATTATAGCCTTCCCATCAGAAACTCCAACTCTCTTCACCGTTCCCTCTGACATGATTGAAGTTGAGACTCTGATTGCCATGGCAAGAAATGCGATATTGTGCGATACATACTTTGTGCTACAAGACCAAGAATATTTTCTTATAGAAAAGCATGCTGAATAGATTTTGCTTTGTGCCGAAGGTCTAAGGCCCAATTCACACAAGCAACATGGTGTGATAACCACTTCAGAACATGACTGATGAAGTCATGGTGATCTAATCATATGAACAACTTCCAGGAATGAGCAGCTGTCATGTGATTGCCTTTCCCAGCAACTTTTATTTCACTGGTTGTGATGTGTGAATTAAGCGGGAAAATGACTTCCCTGGTGAGCAAGAGGTTGCTGGTTCGAATCCCCACAGGTATGTTTCCCAGAATATGGGAAACCCTATATCGGGCAGCAGCGACATAGGAAGATGCTGAAAGGCATCCGCTTATACTGCGCAAGAGGAGGCAATGGTAAACCCCTCCTGTATTCTACCAAAGAAAACCACAGGGCTCTGTGCAGGTGTGAAGGGAGCCAAGCAGCAGCCCGGGTTTTGCCACTGCCGTGACCCCCCAGCCTTGCCCTCTGCATCTGATGTATGATGCAGGGCACATTTAGCCACATCCCTTGCATCATAAGTCAGATGCTGGGGACGTGGCTTTGCTCCAAAACTGGGTTGCCCAGCCCCGTTCGGGATCAGAAATCAACGAGCGCTGTGTTTGCAGTGTGGCCAGTAGCAGCTCCGGCCGCGCTGTGAATGTAGTGCTGGCTGATTTTGCTCCTGAACAGGGCCGCGTGGCCCCTTTTGGGAGCGAAATCACACCCCGTGTGTGATGTCAGACGTGGTGTGTATGTCGGGGCCATGAGGCACGGCCCCTGATTGGCGGTGGCCCGGGTTCTTTGGACCCATTCGCCCGATGGTGTCTTCACCCCTGGCTTTGTGGTCGCCAGGAGTCGACACCAACTCGAGGGCCCAACTTTACTTTAATGTGTGAATTGGACGTCACTGACTGCTGTATATGGTACTAGGAAGGGATTTTCTTAAATATCAAACTGATCAAAGATGGCTAACTTCTTGTCCTATTGTTATCTAAGATGTATGACTTGGATCACTTGCTTAAACAATTTGGACTGTTCCAACTATTCTTTGCCAGCCAGCTCTTCTGGTGGGGGTACTTCACTGCATTTATTCTTTTGGAACATTTTAATCTGCGTTGTGCAACTTTATAGGAGAGTAAACGTGCTGTCATGGCTATGGAATACTGCAAGGAGGATCCTGCTTTGAAAGGGGAGTTCAGATTGATAAACTTTTTAAGAACACTAAGCAGCATCCAGAGCAGCATCCGTACTAAATTTGTGATGACTAGCTTGCCTCATAGATTTTAACAGTCATGATTATTTAGCCTGAATGCTATCTACTGTTTCCAATAGCACTAGAATGGGTGCTTCTGTGGTTGATGAACTTTATTTTATGTGATGTATTATGAGCTTACAATGTCTATTTAAGAAACTGTGCTTTATTTGTATCAGTAAAGTGTTTCTGATTGTCTAAGGCAGGGCTACCAAATGTTGGCACTCCTGCACATGTTGGCTTACAGCTCCCATGATCCCTAACCAGAGGTCCTCTTATGCCTGGACTTCGGGGCCAAAGTCCCGGGCCTCCACAGCCCCTGGGGCCCCCCAAATAAGCTTTAGTCCGTCCTGGGTGGTGTAGTCGCCTGGTGGAGTATGATGATGCTTAATTTGCAGGGGAGTGGGAGGCCTCCAATGGTCTTTAGGTCCAGGGTCCAACATTACCTAGGTACATCTCTGTCCCTGACTATTGGCCGCTGTGGCTGGGGATGCTGGCAGCTGTAGTCCAAAAGCAGCTAGAGGGTCACTGCTGCGTAGCCCTGGTTTAAGATGTACTGAATAAACTTTAGGCTGCAGACTTGCATCTTGCTAGAAGCTAGTAAAATGATTCTCTCTCTGTTATAATCAAATTTGGATGTGTGGGTTTACAGCAGCCTGAAGGTTATATACAAAAAAGCTTTTAGTAATATTAATGTCAAATAATTCCAGGGTGAAAAAGGTTCTGAGGGGCCTGGAGGACCAGTTGGAGTACCAGGCTATTCCATCAAAGGAGATAAGGTACAATGTTTAGGACATTATATGCTGCAGCGCTGAACCAGCAGCATGGATACTGGGATTTAGACAACATCCCACGTGACTGAACGATGTAGAAGATTCTTCAGATAAAGAATGTAGGGGAAATGGAAAGAACAGCTGCCTACATTGTGAGATAGCCGAGACAGAGCCTTATTTATTTATTTATTTATTTATTTATTTATTTATTTATTCATTTTATTATTATTATTAAAACTTTTATACCGCCCTTCCAAAAGGCTCAGACATATTGTATGTATCTAAGGTGTATGTACACATGCACATGTGTTTTGTACACATGTACATGACTATGCATGCATTCATTTTAAAAGTAAACCTGGGTACAAATTCCCTTGAAATCTGAGTACCACCCAGATTTCAAGGCAGTGGGACACTTGGTTGATTTTTAATTTTTTTCTTCAAAGTTTTTACTGATTTTGTATATTTCTGCCATAGGAAATAATGGGGATTTGAAGTCACCCTATCCTAACCCTAACATGGATCCCCAGCTTTAATTTTTTTTTTAAGCTAAGCTCTAGCCCTTGTAGATGTGGACTTATGGAGCAAATTATGAGGTCACTGTTTTTCAGATGTTTGGATTCTTTGGTGTATAACAACCTTTCCTCGTAATGAATCCCTATGAGGATTCATTGCACACCTTCATTTCTTCTGTTCATTTTGACTGTCAGTTGGACAGTGCCAACTGTCAACTGCCATGTGTAAACTACACCCCCGCACACACACACTGGGGTACTCAGTTTATTTTGTAGGAATTTTTGAAGTGTTTAGATTCTTTGGTGTCTTCATTACACACCTTCATTTCTCCTGTTCATTTTGACCCCACTACTTTGCAGGTGGGTGTGGGGAATTAGTGGCATCCCAAGTGCCAACTACCCCACAATCCGCAAGCCACTGGGTACTCAGTTTATATTTTTTATGAGGTGTTTAGACTCTTTGGTGTGTAATGAATCCTCACAGGGCTTCATTACAAGGAAAGGTTATTAGACACTAGAGAGTCTAAACACTTGAAAAAATTCCTAGAACATAAACTGAGTAGTACCCCACTGCCTTGCGGGTGGGAGTGGGGTGTAGTTGGCACATGGCAGTTGACAGCTGGTTCTGTCCAAAGACAGTCAAAATGAATAGAAGAAATGGTGTGTAATGAATCTTCATAGGGATTCATTGAGGAGAAGTTATTATACACAAAAGAATCCAAACACTTGGGAAAATAGTGACCACACATTTTGCTCCATAACTCCACTTCTACAAGAGCTAGAGCTTAGCGTTTTTTAAAATGAAAGCTGGGAATTGGGGGAAATTAATAGGAGGAATCTGAATCTCAAAACAATTTGAATCGAATCAGGTGCGATTCTCTGAATCTAGCCAATGGACCACAGGGATTATTTGTTCTGTCTCCAAATTGCCCGAATCAGCAAGATTTGGGTACAAATCAATTTATACCTGAATTGATTTGTACATCCCGCCTAACAAACACAATTGCCATGTAGCAATCTCATCCTGATTTGGTCTCGTTATTTTCCCAAATGTTCTATGTCCCATGCACTTTCTCCCCAGGAGATGTTTCTTTGAATAGTCTGTAGCTAATAAGAAATATGGGAAAGGCATCTGAGGCTTAAAAATAGTATGTTGGTGATGTTTTGACTGCAGTGTGCAATAATTAGCAAGAGATCATTTTCTGTGCAGGGTGAGCGAGGGATGGATGGAGCACAGGGGCCAATGGGACCACCTGGAAGTAGCAGCCAAGGAATTCAGGTAAATGTAAATTTGGGCAAATCAAAATGTATTTGGATCAGTTCAATACCTAGTTTTGGACAGGCAGTATGAGTGGTTTATGAACAAATATGGACATTAATTATAGCCATGCTATCCTTGTTGAGAACAGCAAAATTGTGTAGCCATAACCAACAGAAATTTACTGCACCAATTAGAGTTGTCCAGTCCTGATCCATTTCCATGTTTGGCTAATTTAATTCTATGCTCATTTGCATTCCATACATATTTGCAGCCTGATTCATAATCTAGTGCTTAGATTTAAGCCAGTGCATTCTCATCAAAACCCATGTGCTTTGGGGTCAAAAGTCAGGATAACTAGCATCTCAGTACTAATTTTTTTAAAAGACAAGCAGAAGAATTGACCTTACAGTGTTGCATTCAAAGCATGAAACCAATGTTATAAAATATGGCTTAATAGATTAATTTCTATATTCACATTGCATAATGGTGTCCACTTTGCAATGACTGCACAACTTGACTGTCCAGAATACAGTCCCCACATTTCTCAGGTCTGTTTCAGTGTGTCAGCTGACTCAGCACTTAAAAGCCACTTTTTGGAATAATTATACAAAGGCTGTGTGGAAAGAGCTATCCTATTTCTTATTTCTCATGGGGGAATTATGGGAGTTGTAGTCCAATATCTGCAGGAGGGCCAAAGTTGTGCAGCCCTGTAATAAAAGCATCATTTTACATGTGATTCCCAGTGTCAAAAATGATTGGACCTGAAGATTTCTTTGAATGAAAAATGATTGGACCTGAAGGTTTCTTTGAATGAAACAAATGATTGCATTTGCATGGATTGGGTGTGAAGTAATGCAAATCTCATTACGTCCCACAAATAAGTGTATTCTTTGCCATTTGATAGTATATCTCTGAGTTTTCCAGGTATACACTGGAGTAAAGAGCTATGGCCCTAGAGCTGAATAAATGATACTTATTTCCTTAAGTGAACTGCAAATCAATTTTATTGAACTATAGAATGAAGTTGAGTTTCAACAGTGCATCGTCAAATTAATCAATGACAGGCTTTTAAAGCCAACAGATGTTTGTTATTTCCATATTCTTTAGGCTTTCATTTGTTGGTGTTTGATTATTTTACAGTATTGGGTGGGATCCAAAGATGCCCTCCTTCAGGCAGAAGGCATCTTTCACTCACAGAAGGGCTGTCTTATACTTTGTGTTAGAACATTGCACAACCAGAGTGCAACTAAATCCTGATATGTTCTTCCACTTGTGAAACCTCTTGCACAAGTGAAACCAGAACTACTGCAGAGCCTACATATTACAGTAGTTCACAAACTCTTGCACAAGCTGCCCCCCCTCCTTCTCCCACTAATGGATCTTTAGATCTAGCCCAGTGCTTCAGCTCTGTGTATGATTTGCATCTCTTTCAAATATTGCACCCGCTATCGTCTAGGGTTCATATTATTCTGATCTTGAAGGTCTGTTAGGTCTGCTTCGGTATGTCAATTGATTCAAAAGCCAATATTTAGCATAATTGTACCAAAAAATGTATGGAAAGGTTTATCCTATTTCTTATTTCTCAACCAATTCTTTGAGTTTCAGTGTTTATAACACAAAACATAAGTCCAAAGAAATGTCAGCTGCCTAGAAGTATCTTATGTGAGATGATCATAGAGTTCTGCTCCATCATAATTCCTTGCCTGTGTGGGGAGAACCTAATAAAAGGAACGACTTCCAGGACAGGACTCACTCTGTAGTTCCTCCTTACAATCTTCCTTAATACCTCTGGGCTCCTTGGAGGAAGAGCAGGATATAAATGTAAATAAATAAATATTAGTTAAAAAAACCCCCACATTTACATTTAAATTAAAGTTATGAGTTGGCACAGACACTGAGATTCACAATTCAAATTAACATGACTTCTTTTCACTAGTAATTTTAGGTGCCTCTCATAGAAACATAGGAAGCTGCCTTATGCCAAGTCAGACCATTGGTCCATCTAACTCAGTAAATCTCTATACAGACTGGCAACGGCTTATCCAAGGTTACAGGCAGGAGTCTCTCCCAGCCCTATCTGGAGATGCCAGGGAGGGAACTTGAAACCTTCTGCTCTTCACAGAGCAGCCCCATCCCCTAAGGAGAATATTTTACAGTGCTTACATGTAGTCTCCCATTCAAATGCAAACCAGGGCTGGCCTTGCTTAGCAAAGGGGACAATTTATGCTTGCTACCACAAGACCAGCTCTCCTTGACTCATTCATCAGTAGCATTCACTGTGTGAGAGAAGGCAGTTTTAAGTAACATTGTGGGTTTTTCCCCCTCTGTAGGGCATTCAGGGTCCAAAGGGTGTGCCTGGGACAAAGGGATCACGAGGCGTGGGCCAGCCTGGACCAAAGGTATTATTTCAAGCAAACACATGTACAATGGAGCCATACCACTCTGTTGAGATTCAGGGTCAAAGGGTATGTTGATACCTGCAGTATGCTGCTAAAGGAAGTCCTGTGTATTACAGTAGTTGGTTATGTGAATTAAATATAGCAGAGGTTTTCATAATGGTGCATCTTACTATGCAGAGGGATGGAGGAACTTGTAGTAGGAAACTGCAGTTGCTAGAGTAGGACATATTGGAGCTCTTATCTTGATCAGTGAGAAAGGCTCTGGGGCGGTCTGTGGGGAGATATACTCACCCACTGTGGGGAGATATACTCACAGATATACTCACCCTCCCCGCAGACGAGCAGCTGTCCCTCCTTGGGCAGGTGGATTGCCTGCCAGATGAGCACCAGCTCCTGCCAGTAGCTCCGGGGGTCAGGATGCAGGGAAGCACCGCTGCATATTGTCCCGCCCTCCCGGAGCTCCAATTATTGGGTTCCCCTCCCCCCCGAGTGTACCAACTTGGGTAACTTTTCTTCCTACCCTTGCTTCCACACAATCACTTCTACCCATGTTTTCCTCCTACCTTGCTTCCACACAGCCAAAAATTGGGAGCACACGCAGCTCCCAAATCCAGGTAGAATAGAACACGGTTTTTGATTGTGTGAATGACCTCACTCACTACAGAACTGGAAATGTTCTGTGCCTAGATAGTGGGAGGGGTCCAACAGGGTCTTGAACTTTAGGGCCAGTTGAGATATGATGAAGCAACCATGCATGTTTCTGCCCCATTGACATATAAAGGAAAGTAGGGGAATCTGCTTTTTACATGAAAAGGAACATGCGGGAAAGAGAAACAAAACCTATACCCTCACTGTTGCTTTACTTTCCTATATTTTGCTGCTTTAAGTGTTCTCCCAACCTGGCGGTAATATCGGAAGTGAGCCAGGCAGAGCGAACATTGCTGAAGCAGCAGAGCACGGAAGTAAGTGCAGGGAGGAAGGAGGTCTGTTTCACTCTTGTCTCTTGCACACTCTTCTTCGTGTAAAAAGTAGACCCCACCACCATAGCTTTACATCTGAACAGGATTTACAATATACAAGTACATCAAATATATGTGGCTATTCTATCATGTCTAGTATGGTCTTCAGGAGGAAACTTGACCTAAATACTGAAATATCAAGATATATTTTAAAAGCAGGTAACGTCTCATTTAAGTATGGTTTCTACTACTTTCCTGCTGAGAAGACTCCTTTTGCAATCATGTGATGGATGATTTTGAGCAAAGTGAAGCTGATACTTCACCAATTTATCAGTTCAGTCACATGAAGTACTGCAGAGATTATCTGAAAATGGAGAACTAGGAGGTAGATCAGGGGCATAGCTAGCGGAGAGAGGGCCCGTGTTCATCCCTCTCTCTGGCGGCCCCCCAGAGTGAGGGAGATAATGGAGAAAATAGGGAGGGGTGGAGCAGGAGGGCCCTCAGGAGCTGGGGGCCCGTGTTCTTTGAACCCTTTCGTTCAATTATAGCTATGCCCCTGAGGTAGATAATCATGATATCCATTCATCCCTCCAAATTCTCTCATCAGGCAATCTTTCTGGCCAAAGATAAAAAGGTTCTTCAATATTGTTGCTTGATGGGAGCAATGGAAAGAAAACACAGGCTCTCTTGTTAGAGGCTGAAGGCCGTTTGGGATAACTGTGAATTTGTTCAGTGTAGCATTTGTTTCTGCAACAGAAGAGGATGAAAGATAATGAGAGTCACCATAACAATCAGCAGAGTGTTATCTTCCTGGGCCATAGCCTGTGAGAGAAGCAGTTGTGAGGGCTGGCATCTTCCTCAATATGTTCCATTTTAAAAAAAACTTTAAGCAAAAATACATCAGAAAAAATGTATAGGTATGAATAAGACAAATATTTATATACTGCTTTTCAACAAAAGTTTCCAAAGCGGCTTACATAGAGAAATAAAAATAAATAAAGATGGCTCCCTGTCCCCAAAGGGCTCACAATCTTAAAAAGAAACATAAGATATACACCAGCAATAGCCACTGGAAGGATGCTGTGCTGGGGATGAGTAGGGCCAGTTGCTCTCCCCCTGCTAAATAAAGAGCATCACCACTTTTAAAAGGTACCTCTTTGCTCACTTAGCAGGGGACACTAGGTATTATTCTATCCAATTTTTCAATCTATATATAAAATTCTCTAAGGCGTACCCATGGCTAATCCCATGCGTGGCAGCTCTAGTGAGAGTTCACGAGCAGAAGCACTGTGGTGATTGGGCAGTGGGGATGCCATATGCAGACAGGGAGGAGTCGTTTGTGGCACCATGGTGATTGGGCAGTGGGGATTCCATATGCAGATAGGGGGAAGGAGCCTGTGATGGTTAAGGTCAGTTGGAATGCAACTGTTACTGGTCGGAAGATGTTCTTGATTGTAGAGGAGAGGAGTCTATCTCTATCTATCTATCTATCTATCTATCTATCTATCTATCTATCTATCTATCTATCTATCTAAGGATAGTGGGCAGGGGTCTGCAAAGAGAGAGGTTGTGAGGGAGGAAAGAGCCCCTTCAGGAGAAGAAGGCTGTCATTGTGTGAATTAGATGAGGAAACAAGATCTTTTAGCTTTGGAAAGGAGGAAAAGAGAGAGAAAGAGAGAGAGAAAGAACGGAGGGGAAGAAAGGCAGAGGAGAAGAGTGAGTGGAGGATTAAAAGGGGAAGAGAGAAAGAAGGAAGGGCGAGGGACGAGCCCGGGCCTGTCAGTGACCTGAGGGGAATGAGCGGCCATAGTGGTGGTGGCAGCGAGGAAGGGCCCAGTCAACTGCTGCTGCTGCTCCTCCTGTGTGGAGGAGCAGGAGCAGGGCTTGGGTGAGGGTGGGGAGGTCTCTGGGGATAGGGGGCTGCAGCTTGGCCAATAGAGGCCACAACACTGCAGCCATGACCATGACGGGAGAGGGGGATGGAGTAAAGGAATGGAAGAGTAACTAAGGGAGTGAGTGGGATGGAAGCAATGGGATGGAGGAGGAGGAGCAGGAGTGTGGCTCAGGTGAGGGTAGAGATATCTCTGAGGTGAGGGGGGCTGTGGCAGGGGGTGAGTGGAGCAATCAAGTACTAGCGTGCAGATCCTCTGCATGGGTCAAGCTAGTAAGAAGTAAACCTGTTCTAGTAGATTCTACTCTTGTAGCCAGCAGTAGCAAAAATTTGGGAATAATTACAAACATTTTTTCTTTGATCAAAATATGATTTTGTTGCACTAAAATTATTTAATAAGCTTTAAGCATATTAGGTTGCTTGGTTTAGGTTTTTGCTGTTTTATATTTTTTTGGTGGCCTTCTTCTCAATGTCTCCTTGGGCCTACTGCCACACAAAATTTCTAGCCATGGCCTGGAAGCATTTTCACAAGTTTCCTCACATGGGATAGGAGAACAAGCATGGCTGTCAGTAGGAGAGGGAAAGAGAGGATGTGTGCTTATAGTAGAATGGGGGGAAAGCACAAAATGTAGGCACTTTTTAAAATGATCAATGAGGACAAAGCAGGTATATTGATTTTTTGCCAGGAAATCAAGTAAGGGATCTTACATCCCACAGAAGTGTTACATTAATGCACTTGGGGGTGGGGAGTGGGGGAGTATCTTATGAAGGTGATCACATTGTCTCAAGATTTAAAACCTGTTGCACGAGTATCTTAGCTTATGATAAAATATTTATCTTTGAACAAAAATATTTTTTCTTGTTTCAAGGGACAAGAGGGTGCAGCTGGACTAAAGGGAGAGCCAGGACCACAAGGAATTGGAGCACCTGGACCTAAAGTGAGCAAATTTAGCACATTTGTATCTAGGATTTGTTTAATTCTTGACCAGCAAAATAGTGTCCTGCTTCTCATGAGTTGGGCCTGATTCACTGATAGTTCAACTGATTAACACTCCTTTTGTGCTTCAGTGCAAAATATTAGGGGTGTGCACAGGCCACCCGTATTCTACTAAAGACAGCCACGGGGCTCTGTGGTTGCCAGGAGTTGACACCGACTCGACGGCACACTTTACTTTACAGGCCAAAACATTATCCCGATCGCAATCACAATCCTGCTCCCGACCACTCTTGTATCATGTTAATGATGCAGTGGGAGATCAGGATCATATTGAGCAATAATAGTTACAGGCTTGATGCATTGGGATGAAGGGTGGCCATAGGGTGCCATATTCTGGCTTTCCAAATCCGGGTGCCTAATTTGCATATTAAGTATATTAGCTTGAAAATAATTTTTGAGCAGAATAGTGACTCCACGTTTTGCTCTGTAACTCTGCTTCTACAAGGGCTAGAGCTTAGTGTTTTATTTTGTTTTTAAATGAAAGCCGAAATTCCGGCAAATCTGGGTGGGCAGGGCAAATCTGGGCGAGATGCTTAAAATCTGGGTGAAACCCAGAATTTCGGGGAATATGGGAACTCTAGGTGGCCAGAATTGTATCATCACCCCAGAATTGTATCATCGCCCTAGGGCATGGCCATTTCTTCCCCAGTAATGCATGAAGATAAGGGTGCAATGTCTCTTTCTCTGGTGCATTCTGCAACAGTAGGGTCAAGGGAGGAGTGGTTATTTGAATTGCTGCGGGCTACCTGTTCAATAGCCACTTCCTTTGCAGAAGGCTGGCTCTTCATTTGAGGTTAGCACCTCTACCCTGATAGGTTTGATGCAATGCTGATATGATGTGGCATTGCATCCGATCTACTGCCAATATCAGAAGAATTTTTCTGTGGGAACATTTCCAAAGAAAAATGCTCCAATAGGACTTTTATCACCTCAAAACTGATTTATCAGTTCAATGTGATGGTATAGCCCTACAAAACATATGGATCTTGCATCCATTGAGAACAACACACATGTGTTTAATAGCATTGTGTCTTGGAAAAATACACTAATGCAGTGGTCAATAAGGTTTTGGAACCCCAAGGCTTATTTACATTATCAAAGTAAGGTATAGGTATGTTTTTCAAAGACAAAAGAAACAATCTCTTCTTTCCGGAACCTGCTAGGCTATATCAGATATAAGATTAAACATCATAAAGGATTTTTCTTAAATTTAATGAAATTCTCAGAAATCTGTAAAACCTTCTTTCAAAGGGAGAGCCAGGAAGGCCAGGATTTCCTGGAGAAGATGGAAAACCAGGATTAATTGGAGCTTTGGGGAAAAAGGTAAAACATTTTGTTTAATAAATGTATTAGTCTTAAACAAAATGCTCAAGTTGCGTTTTGAAGTATCATTTTGGAACTCTTTGCTTAGGTTTTGAACATCCTAATATTCTTGTGTCATTTCCAAACTTGGCAACTTCACCAATGACCTCTGACTCTACATCATGAACAAACAAATTAAATTTTATCAGTCTTAAAACAGATCCTTCAGGAACCCCCAAACCTATTTCCCCCCCTTGTGAGAATTTTCCATTTACCTCCTTCCTGTTATTTAACTAGTTATTAATTAATAAGAGGACCTGTCCTTTGATCTTATTATTGCTAAATTCACTCTAAAGCCTTTAGTGAAGGACTTTTGCTAAAAGCTTTTTGGAAGTCCTAGTATGTAATGATTACTGGAATACCCTGTCCACATGCCTGTTGACACTGTAATAATTCTGAAAGTTTAGTGAGGCAGGTCTTGATTAATTTTGCAGAAGCTATGCTGATTTGTCCTCAGCAAAGCTTGTTCTTCTCTTACCTTGTTACTATTTTTGAAAATAATTTCCCATCAATATACCTGGAACAAATGGTATGCTAACTGGCCTATAATTTCCTGACTTCTTTCTAGATCCCTTTTCAAATATTGATATTATGATTGTTACTTTCCAGACATCATGTAAAAAGGTTGACTTTAGGTAAATAGGTTACATTTTTTTGTTAGAAGCTCAACAATGTCACCTTTTAGTTATTTAAGAACTCTGAGGTGTATTACATCCTGACCTTGAGTTTTGTTAATTTTTAATTTGTTAAGAACCATAGTACTTAATCTCTTGCCACCTCTTGGCTCAGTTCTTCAAACACCCCCCTCCACCCCAAAAAATGGTTTTGGGCATGGATATCAGTCTAACATTTCATCAGTGCAAAGAATATTCTTAGAAATAATTTAGAAATATTCCTGAGGATAATTAATCCAGCTTCTCTACAATCTCCCCATCCTCCCTTAGCAATCATTTTACTTGTTTTTACTCATCTAACCAGTGCCAGCTCCTAACAAATGAGCCATTTTTAGGGTTGGCTTAATGTTTTTAGCAATCTGTTCCTCAAATTCTTCTGAGGAAGAATTTCAGATGGCCATGTGATTCTTTCAAGATGCCCTAGAAGGAGTTCCTGGTCAACTCTAGAGGCAGTATCTGGTCCTCTGTTCAACCTCTGCCTCTCGTTTGTTTTCATGGGTTCGTACATACAGCGGAAGTCTCTTGGTATAATTATTCTTAAATATTACATAATCTACAACTATACAATCTATATTTGTAGATATAATCTACAACTACAGCGCAGTGCAAGCTAATACCTGCATTTTATTTTTAAAAGGGGGAACAAGGACTGCCTGGTCCACGAGGTCCAGAGGGACCGCCTGGGAAAGGGGACATGGGTCCAAAGGTATGTTTTAATATTTGTGTTTGGAAGTGCAGGGGAGAGTATGGAAGCAATATCTCAATGAACGTTCCATGACTGGCACTTTTCAAATAAAGATATGCATTCACTAATTGTCCCTAGTTTAAATATTTTCAGTGTTAACCTATGTTTAGTTTACACTATTTTCAGTGTAAACCAAACTATATAGATCTTGTAGAGACTGTTAGGTAGGTAGTTAGAATGAATGAATGAACATAGCAGAGGGAGGTTCTGCATATGGAGAAAAGGCACCTTAGCTCCTTTCAGATGTGAATTACACATAAGCCCTATTCATATATTATGCTGTACAAATGAACAGATGTCTGTACACTTATACATGTTTGTGTGAATGGCTGTATCTGCGTTCGTTTTAAAAGTCAGTCCCTCAAATGTATGGTACAGATAGAAAATGTACTGATGTACCAGTGTTTAATATGTGAATAACTGTACTTGTGCACAGATCTGGACCTGTGTACACTGTGATGCCAGAACAGCTCTATTTTGGGGTGACACAGAAAGCACCCCTCTATGCTGTTGGAACTGTGGACTCACAGTATCCATCTTGGATAACTCAGTTCATGGGATCATGGACTCTTCACCTGCCCATATTTGGCTAAGACTCACAACTGGTCACTTGGCATGAGCAAAACAAGGGACAAGGTGCCCCGAGGTCATAATAGCTTAGACTGTAAGGGGGGCATCCCCAGCCTCTGTTTTTATCTCAAGAGAAGGCACCCAGCCAGTAAGTAGACCTAATTCAAAAGGTACACCTCAAGGGAAGAGAATACTCCCTTTTTCATAAGAAAGATAGCATTGCTAGCACTCTTTGCAGCAGTCCAGATAAGAGCAACATTTCCTAGCCCATGTTTAACAGCTTAATTGGCTGTCAATGACCAGAGCAGAGGCAGCCCATTAAAATCTAAAAACATCTATCTTTGCACCTGGAATGGCATCTCTGTCTCAAAATAAGCCCTAAGCCTTGCTATTCACATCACTTCCACAAGCCACTCTTGCTTTTTGCTTGGCAAGTCACTCCCAAGACTGACCAGTTCATGCAACTATGAACTTCATTGTTCTAACCGAATACCTCCCCTCCAGGGAGGGAGCATGGCTTGGGAATGGCCTCCAGGTACAGTTTTGAGTATATGTACCCCTGGCCAAGCCTCATGGCCTTGGAGTATGCACAGATTTGTACCCTGCTGGATCTCAAGGGTGTGGATGATAGCACTTTGCTTCTCTCCCTTCCTGCCTTTCTGCTTTTTCCCTGTGAGGAAACCTGCCGGTGCACCAACCTACAAGTGCACCGAACGCACCACCAGATTAAGGACAGGTAAAACTAACCTTCTCCCTTTTTGAGTCTCCTCGCCCCCTTTCTCTTTTCTCTATTCCTGCCTCCAAGTACTTTCTACAGCAAGCCATAACCTGCAATGTGGACCCTAAGCTAAATTACTTTGAATGAGATTCTTGTTGATACTATCAGTTCAGATTTTATTGCTTTGCCTAATTAAACTCTTGCCTTCTTGTACCCCTTTAACCCTTAAATAAATCTGTTGTTTTGTATTTCTGCCTCATCATCATTTCAAAAAATGCAAAACTTGCTCAAACTGATACTGTAACAGGACTGCTCCCTCCAGCCAAGCTAATAGCCCATGCTAACCTAAAAGCATAGTTGGAGTGTCTAGCCAGCACTCAGGGGCATATCTGGTAACAACTGTGCACTCATTGTGTGAGTGCTGAACATAATGTGTGGATAGAATGAATGCACAGGGACATGAAGGGCAACATCACAGTATTAGTTTCTGATGAGCTATATATATTTGTTTCACCATCTGAAATGAGTACATGTGTAGAGATGTTGAAATGAATGCCCCACCCCCTACACAATTTCATTCTATACACAATTCACATCTGAAAAGTGCTCTAGATAAAACCACAGGGAATTTGAAGCGTATAAATACTGTTGTAAAGTGACCCCCGTGTTTTCACTGAAATCATATAGAAATACATGTTCTTAGCCAAACTGAAAAACTAGGTAATTTTTATCTAGAGAATCTTTAAGGAACTGGTTAGCAGAAGCCCTAACTATTTAGTTATTCTGGGCAAAGGCACTGAACTGACCATTTATCATCATAGACTGGTGCTTCTGGAACTCCCTCAGCTGCCTCTGCCCATTTTCCTCCTATTTAGTATACTTTCTTTTCTCCTCTCTAAAGGGATCAGTTAGGCCATGAACATTCTTCTTTGTGCAGCTGTGTAGTAGCAGATTCAAAACACCTGCAATGTGGTGGCAAGTTAAAAACAATTGTAGGAACCACAATCCACAAATGAATTCATGCCACTCTTTTTAGAAACCAGCAGCACAGCTATTGCTAGCCTACGGACGAGGAAGTGTTTTGCTGGCTGTGCTGGCGTGGGAGGAGCCCAGCCAGCCAGTGTTTTAATGAAATGCTTACTGGAGAGGGATAGGAGAGGGTTTGAATGGACCCTCTCCCAAGTATTTCATTCATTCATTCATTCATTATATTTCTATACTGCCCCTTCCAACAGCTCTGGGCAGTTTACAAAACCAAAACAAAATATAATCATTTAAAAATCAAACTTAAAACCATATAATCTAAACAATTTAAACACAGTTTAAAACAGAGCAATTAAAATAATTTAAAAATTGGCTCCACCCCTGCAGTACAGCTCTGTGCATTGGCCCCACCCCTGCATCTGACATCAAATGCAAGGGACGGGACCAGTGCCTAGAACAGGGCCCGTCAGCCCTGTCAGGGAAAGGAGCTCCCAGTCAGCGATTTCAATAACTGCTGACTGGGGAAGGGAAGCCCTGCTAGGGCTGATGGGCCCCGCCTATTGGTCCCACCCCCTTGCATCTGACATCAGATGCAGGGGGTGTGGCTTGGGGCACACATGTGCTTTGCACGTGCAGTGGTAAAGCTTAAGGGGCAGCAGAGCCGGAGAGGACTTTGTCCTCCTGCTGCAGCCAAGCTCCCTACGCCCCTGGCCATGAGTCACACCAAGGGGCCAAGAGAAGTCACTAGGAGATGTGCACCAGGATCAGACAAACCTTGATATTAAGACTTGGTCTGCCCCAGCCAGGAAGTTGCTTTATACTTCCTGTTCCAGAGAAGACCAATGAGCAGATGCCTGGGATGGGGCTTGCCCAGACCTGTAGAAGCCCAAGAGTCTGTTTGCAATGTGGCCAGCTGCCAGAGGGGGCTGCAATGTACAAAGCTGCAGAGCATCCTTGAAGTTGTCTTCAATGACACATTCCCAGATAGAAATGCCCATTGCCCAATTTAGCTGCCACCGAATATCTGTGTAGTCTTTTAAAAGCAAATACATGTAAGGTGGAAATAGCTCTGTACCGATACTGCTTTCGTTGTTTTATTATTAGGGTGAAATGGGACAAAAGGGAGCTCAAGGATTTGATGGTAGAAGAGGCGAAGCAGGTCCTCCAGGACCAAAGGTATGTTTAACTGTTTTCTGTGCTGCTTCCTCCTTTGTGGGCTCTCTAACCAAGAGCATGTCTATGCAGAGTTCCTCAGATGAAGTGCATATATTGCTCTCGCTATGAATATTTATGTACCAGATTTCAACAAAGTTCTTGAAATGGTTTGAAAGAAAAATACATATAAATAAATAAATACTGTATTTACCTGAATCCAAGACGAGGTCCCCCCCCTCCCCCAGTTTTTTGATATTAAAAATTGGGATGTAAATTGGGATATTAAATCCATAGTCCTGTTCCTTTTGAGTAAATGTGGATATAATCTGGATTTAACGCCTACTTTTTAAGGGGATTGTCTTAAATTCAAATTCATCTTTGATTTGGATAAATACGGTAAGATAGTTCCTTGTCCCAAAAAGGCTCACAATGCATTTGACCCCCATAGTTGTCATGTTTTAACTATTTCTCCAACCATCTGTACAGCTGATAGGAACAAATCAGGAACAGATAATCTGCATGGTAAAATTTGTGGCAGTCTTAAGGATTTCAAAGGAATGTGGTTTTTCAAAACATCAAAGGGCATGTTCATGGCACATACATTTGTCAGGCACTTATAACAACCTGTCCATGGAGCATGTTCAAATTAGAATCAGCAAATCAAAAGCCAAATTACCCTTGAAACCCCCTCCAGCACTATGATTCAATGATTTAATGGATTCAAGCACAGCTACCTGTGATAAAATGTATTTATCAGTTGGTTTAATTTTGCAGTTAAAGTATTGTATGATCATCTTGAGAGTCCATTGAAAACCAATATAAAGAGACATTTTATGATGATTATAATGATGATTACACTTGTATACCGCCGCAAACCCGTGTCTCTGGGCGGTTCACAATGATAAAACAGTTAAAAACACATATAAAAACACATAAAAGCAATTAAAAACTAACAATTTAAAAATCAGTCACAGAATTAACCTATACATTATCAAGAAGCTGAAAAAGCCTGAGTAAAACCATGGGTTTTAAAATGTTTTTTAAAAATTGTCAGAGATGGGGAGGATCGTATCTCAACAGGGAGCACATTCCAAAGTCCCGGGGAAGCAACCGAGAAGGCCCGTCTCTGTGTGGCCACCAGACAAACTGGTGGCAACTGGAGACGGACCTTCACAGATGACCGCAATGGACGGTGGGGCTCATAATGAAGAAGAAGTTCTCTCAAATACCCAGGGCCTAAACTGTATTGAATTAATTTTGCCATTGATTCAATATCTATATACAGTATGTAAAGTGAGTGCTAAGGCGATGTGTGGCACACGCATGTGTGGCACACTTGAGGTTGCTGAAGCGCAGAGCTGTGTAGGTGTTAAGTCCAGTCAGAGGAGGTTCTGGGCAACGGCAGTGCTGGAGCTCCGTTTGGGAGCTGCTCCAGATCTACGAGGAGGAGCAGGAGCGGCGGAACTAGGGCTCAGGTGAGGGTGGGGAGGTCTCTGGGGTGAGTAGGCTGTGGCAGGGGAGGGGTGAGGAGAGCAATACAGTACTAGTGTGCAGATGCTCTGCACCAGTCAAGCTAGTGTTACAATAATGCAAGAGAAATGTACTTAACATCTTAAAAGATACTTGAAAGTATCTGACTGGATTTCCCCCCCTTTTCAGGGTGAATCTGGAATCAAAGGTTCAGTAGGTAACCCTGGACCTTCAGTTCGTGGGCCACCTGGCTCCAAGGTAAATGACCTATTTGTTATTTGATTGACAGAGGCAGAACTGTGTACAAATCAACTACAAAGTGTGCTATCCTCTTTCATTGGGCTTGAACAGGAAGGAACAGTGCTCCACAGCTAGTGTCAGAGCAGTCATAGACAATATTACAATTCTGCCTATTTTATTTGAACATCCATAGTATTATGAATCTTTCCAACTTTACAATTTTGTCATCAGTGTGGTTTGCAGATGGATTCTCTCCTGGTCTGGATGAGGATCATAATTTCCAATGGAATCACTGATAAAATTTTGCAACAGGATATGTGATCCTGATACTTTCCTCTAACACTGAACTAATTTATTAATTAAGACATGTTTGTGTGTGTGTGCTTAGGGGGAGCAAGGAGTCCCTGGGGCACCTGGAAGTGAAGGAAGACCTGGAGATTCAATCATGGGACCGATGGTATGCAGGTTTTTTGTTTGCTTGCTTTTAAAATACAAAATATCATCAGTGAATTTAATCTGATCACAGACAAGTAGAAAGAAATAATCACTTAAGTATTTTGAGAATGGTTGGTAGGAGGCAGAAAGAGAGTCCATTGAGGATTCTGATCCCCACATACATATTAATTCTGCCTGACCATCCTTTTTCTGCCTTCTAAATATGTTCTTCCTCACCCAATTTGAACGTATAATTCCAGCGGAGAAGACTACTTAGTTCTAAAGACACAGTGTTTTTTTGTTTTACAACTCCTAGTGCTCTTTGTTGTATTAGATTTCTGGTTGTTTTGACCTAGTTTGCTTTGACATCCTCTGTTTTTTAAAAAATCTTTATTAATGTTAAAAATATACCATAGTTTTAAATATCACAAACATAGTTTCACACAGACCCTTAGCCTCAAACTGTTTGCGGTGCAAGGTTTGGGCTCCTGCTTACCAGTTCTTAAATATGACAGCAGCTCTGAAGATGCTTGAGATTAAATTCATAAGAATATAAGAAGAGCCTTGCTTGAGGAGATCTGGGGCCTATCTAGATCCGTACTCTGTTTCCTACAGTGGCCCACCAGATGCCTTGGGAAGCCACACAACCCTTGGGAAGTCACATGACCCCTCTCCTGCTGGTGTTCCCCTGCAACTGTAATTTGGAGGCACCCTGCCTCTGAACATGGAGGTAGCTTATAACCATTGAGACTAGTAGCCTTGTCCTCGATGAATTTGTCTAAGCCCCACTTAAAGCCCTCCAGGTTGGTGGCGATCACCACAACCCATGGGAGAGAGTTCCATAGATTAATTATGCACTGTGTGAAGAAGTACATCTTTTTGTCAATCCTACATTTCCTGTCAATCAGTTTCATGGGATGACCCCTGGTTCTAATGTGAGAGAGGAAGGTGTTCGCAAGATCCGGACTAAATAGTTAACAAATGAATACAGAAAATACCACTTCTTAGTTTTTCATTTTTAAATATTGTTATGGTTATTTGGCTACTGACTATAGTAAATTAACCTCATAATGAAGTTGCTATACAGTCATCCCTTGCCAATCGCAAGCGTTATGTTCCCGTAGAACCCCACAGTTGGCAAATTTGCAGTTGGCGAGCCATTGAAACCAATGGAAAATGGGGTTTGGGGAAAATGTGACCATGTCTTGTGGTAGCAAGCATGACTTGTCCCCTTAGCTAAGCAGGGTCCACCCTGGTTGCATATGAAAGGGAGACTTGATATGTGAACACTGTAGGATATTCCCCTCAGGGGATGGAGCCACTCTGGGAAGAGCAGAAGGTTTCAAGTTCCCTCCCTGGCTTCTCCAAGATAGGGCTCAGAGAGATTCCTGCCTGCAACCTTGGAGAAGCCGCTGCCAGTCTGTGAAGACAATACTGAGCTAGATAGACCAATGGTCTGACTCCGTATATGGCAGCTTTCTATGTTCCTATGAAATCACCTCAAAACAAAGGGGAAAATGCTCAACCCCCACCCACCCCCTGAAATCACCCAAACTCCCTAAATATCAACAGAATCAGCAAGTTACCAAGAGTCACCAAGAGAAATGAGCAGATTGAGCCCCTTGAAAATGTCTCTCTCTCTATATATATATCAACAGAACACAAGAAATCTTAATGAGAAGCTTTTCCTACCTGGCAGCCATGCAGATGGTCAGGATGCTGAGGAGGAAGGGTAGGAGGGATGTGGTGGGTTGCAATCAGGGGGAAGGGAACTGTGGGAGGGGTGGGGTGGCTCAGGAGGGATTTTTTAAGGGGAAGATTTTTTAAGGGGAAGACCAGCACCCTCCTCCTCCTCTGAGGCCCCCTCTGTTGCAGGCAGTTCACAACTGCTCCCCAAAGTGCCAGGCTGCTCAGAAGTGCCAGGCTGCTCTGAAGGCTGCGCTCTCTTGAAAAAACGCTCAGGAGGGTTGGCTGTGCCATCTTCTTCCTGGGGTCTTTTTGGACCTCTGCTTAGGGCCAAATCAGTTCATTCAGTCCCCACCTGAATGTCAGGCTGTACTGCATAAAGGGTCCTTGTCCCCTGCCTCATCTGCCAGCTCTGAGGCATGTTTGAGGGACATGTTGATCTTTTCAAGGGTCAACTTTGCTGACGGCCCTGCAGTCTTCCTCTTCTTCACCAGCTTTTTCCTAATTGCTGGAGGTTTTTATCATGACCTCCAAGTCTTGCTCTGTGAGCTCCTCGGAGTGTGACTCCAGGAGCTCAGCAACTTCATCTGGCTGGATGTCCTCAAAGCCTTCTCTGCCAAGTTGCCTGGCAGAAGCCACTGTCCTCCCAAACTCTTCCCCCGCAGCTGGCACAGAAGTGTTGTCTCTTCCAGCCTCCTTCCACAGCTTCCTCCAACAAGCATTCAGGGTGCTGCTCCTGAGCTCATCCATTGCCTCCTTGATGATGGTCAAGGCATGGGCGATGTTGTAGCCCTTCCAGGCTGCCTCCAGGGTCATGTTGGGGTCACCATCCATTAGGTCAGCAATTTGTTCAAAGTTCCACCTGGTGTAGCAGCTCTTGAAAGCCTGAATGATGCCTTGGTCCATCGGCCAAGCATGAGCGTTGTGGTGTTTGGAGGTATGAACACTATTTCCACATTGAAGTGGGTAAGCAGCAGGTTTGGAGAAATGCCCTGGGGCATTGTCCAACAGCAGCAGCACCTTGAAAGCCAGATTCTTCTCTCTTAGGTAGTGTTACCGTCCAGGCCTGATTTATATACTAAATATGCTCATTAGCTAGTATACAAAATTAGGTCTGGCTCATAGTGTCACCAAGTGACCAAGTTCTTTTATATTAGTGACCATGTAGGATCTGGGCGCATGGAAGAAAGGAGATCAAACCAATCCCCAAAGATTCAATGGCCTTTATTGAGTATAAAAGACTAACAACATAATCTAGCAAAGCAGAAAGCAGAACACTCTATCAATATCAGCAACAGTATTTAAACAGAACATCCTAACCACAACCAGTGTTCCTAACTACCATATGTGTGTGCAATTAAATCTTCCTAGAGCCTAATACAATTCAGATACAGACAGAAAAGGGGGGGGAGGGAGGAAGGCTAAGGGCTGGTATGGTTTGAGGGATCAGAAATTAGTAGGGGGAGAGGTGAAGGGGGGCAGGGGAAGGGGAAGGGATGAGGGGATTCCAGGCTTGTAGGAGCAGCATATTTACCAGGATCAGAGACTTGAGAGCGCAGGATCTTTCAGCTGAAGGAGGCCTCTGGCTGGAGACAGGAGTTGTTGCAGTGCTCAAATCACGGCTGAGAGTCAGAGCACCATGGCTGGGGGAAAGTCTTGACTTCTCACTGCGCAGTAGAAGTCACAGACAGTTCCTGCTTCTGCCCCGCGGCTTAGCAGCAAACTCTGGGATGGCGTGTGAGCAGCTTTTGCTGTAGGCAAAAGATTGCTTGTAGGAGACAGTTCCTGTCCATGGACAGAGTTCCTGCCTCTAACCCTGCGGCTTAGCAGCAAACTCTGGCATTTCTGTGAGCAAATCTTGCTGTAGGCACAAGATCGCTTGTAGGCACAAGACTGCGTATCTGCCATGTCCAGAGACTCCTTCTTATAGTGGTTCCATCCTTTGATGTCCATTTGAGGCTTCTGGATCACAAAAGGCATCTATTTCTGCTATTCTCTGAATATTGTCTTTTTAATTACCAAAATTAGCTCAGGATATTTGGTCAGTCCAGAGAGATCTCAATCTCATCTTCTGTTAGCTGCTATCTTGAAGAGGGGACATTGCCCAAAGCTAATCTGCATCTCAGAGCTGCAAATGGCATCTTCCCAAAAGGTGTTAAAAGTCAGGAGTTAGTGAGAGAATTTAGTTGTGAGATAGCAATTACATTATTTCTTGTGTACCTCTATCTAGTGTGTATTTAAAGTAACATCAAAAGGTGTACATGTGTGAGGCAGGTTAATCAACACATTTGACTTAAGGCAGAAGCATCCTGTTACTGGACAACAGGTTAATTTCAGCAGTGTGAGACTGGTAATTAAGCCTGACCCATTGTGTCTCAGTGAGTTCCACAAACACTGATAACCAATGCTAGATTACCCCTGCCTCTACAAATCATTTACCAGGCAGTACCCAGGCAGATCTAATTGAACTCTTAATATAAAATGAAATCAGACACAGGCCTATATTCTATATACGTATTAGTATTTTGGGGTGCTCATAACAGTAGCGCTCTACCTCATGCCTTGAAAACCAGGTTCTTCTCTCTTAGGTAGTGCTCCACCTCATACACAAAGCAGACATTGAACCAGGACATGAAGATGGTGCACGGTACCCAGGCCTTCATGTTTGCTCTCCAGAACACAGGGAGGTGGTTCATATTCTTCCCCTTCAGTGCCTGTGGATACAGGGACCAGTAGACCAGCATGGGCTTGACCATCAGGTCACCTGAGGCATTGGCGCAGATCAGAATGGCCAGCCTATCCTTTGCAGCCTTGAATCCTGAAGCCCTTCTCTCCTCCTTGGCGCTGAGGTATGGTTAGGCATCCTCTTCCAAAAGAGTCCAGTCTTGTCTGCATTGAAGACCTGGTCAGACACATAGCCCTTCTCCTCGATCAGCCTCTTCAGCTCGGCAGGAAAAGTGGCTGCAGCCTCCTGGTCTGCAGAGTCAGTCTCCCCAACAAGCTTCACATTGTGAAGGCTGAAGCACTTCTTGAAGTTCTCAAACCAGCCCTTGCTAGCATGAAACTTCTCAGGGTCTCCCTCTCCAGAGCTCTCCACCAGGTGCCTTTAGATCTTCCGTACCTTGATGCAGATCATGTGGGTGCTGAGAGGGATCTTTTCTGTGCCTGGTCCTCCATCCAGATTTTTAGGGCCTTCTCCATCTTCTCAACATTGGGGTCTTGTGGCATGTAGGAGACTTTAAGGGAGGACTGGGTCCACTGGCAACACTGCCTCTGATGACATCCTCATTCTTCTTGATGCTGCGGATGGTTGATTAATTGACCCCAAACAATCTTCCAAATGCTTTGGCCCTCCTTCAGGCAGTCCAAGTCTTTGATTTTGTCCTCCAGGCACATGACATTCCTTGCCCGCTTGGTCACAGCATCTTCCTTTCCCTTGCCTGCATGCTTTGAGCCCATTTTCTGAATGCTATCTCTCTCACACACACACGTGCGTGCGCGCACACACACACCACTGCTCCAGTTGTGGGGCCAGCCAAATGGTGGCTTGTGTCTGGCCCCGCCCTGCGGCCCCTCTAGTGATGTCCCATGCATGTGATGTCACATGCATGGAGGCATGGCTCGGGCTCCAGAGAGCCCGAGCAAGCTCTCCCCCGATCCATCTCAGGCAGCGTTTGCTACCTGACAGCCTTTCTTTCCCTTTTCTCTCCCTCCAGAAAAGGATAGAAAAGGATATACATGCTATCAGGCAACGAGTGCTGACTGAAATGACAAGGGGAGAGCTCACTCAGGAGCGAGCTCTGCCCTTGTCATTTCAGGCAGCGCTTGCTGCCTGACAGCATGTATTTCCCTTTGTCTCCCTCCAGCAAGACAGGGGAGAGCTCGCTCAGGGCTCTCTGGAGCCCAGGCATGGGCGGGGGGAGTTGGCCAGGGACTCTTCCTGAGCCTGAGCCATGCCCCCCTGTGGGCTTCAGTAGCCTTTTTCATTGGTGGCCTGGGTTCGTTGAACCTGTTTGCACAACGGTGGCTCTGCCCCATACTGCTCCTCTGTCTCTCACCTCCACTTCTCTACCTCACCCTAAAAAGCAGTGAAGACACAGCAGCCATTACACACACACACCCCCGCAACACATGCAGGATCCCCCCCAGCATCAAACAATGCAAACACAGCATTGAAGACAGCCATTACACAGCCCCCCAACACATGCAGGCTCCCCCCAGCAGCAGTGAAAGCGCAGCAGCCATTGCTGTACAGCCCCCAACATATACAGCCACCAATACTGTACAGTTTTCAGTTTCCCTGTGCACATTTCACGTCCACCTCTCTCAATCTTTCTTCCTCTGTTCTTCTGCCCTCCTTTCTCCTTCTTCTCTCTCTCTTTACTCCACCTCTCCAACACTCAACACCTCTCCAACACCTCTCCGACTCTCCACAATGCTTCTCTACTCTTTCCTGCCTCTTGCCTCTCACCCACGAAATCCCATGAGAATCACATATACTCAAGTTGACAAGACTGGTAGCAATTTCCCAGTTGCGGATACTTAAAACCGCAGTTGGGAAAACCACGGTTGGCAAGGGATGACTGTAATACCCATTATGTGAAATAGCAGGTTACACTCTTGGCCTCATTTCCCCCTTCAATTAAGAATACTTCCATATGGGATGAAACCATCATGGTTCATGGGACTTGTGGGTCATGCATTATTCACTCCTATCGTGGCATGGTTGCTGTGTTGGCCCTAGAGAACACATGATACAAGCATATACATTCTGGTAGTGTTGCGACAGTAATCATCTTGATAAGCTAGTTTTTGTATGTGTAAGGATTTTTTTTAGGGGGGAAGGGAAGGAGAACACATAGATGCTTGATTCTCCATCTGCAGCCTGAAATGGTACAGTGAAGCATCAGGTTTCAGGTTTCTGATTGTGCATTTCAGATTTAGGAAAGTGTGAAATGAAAGTGCAGGAATAATATTCCACTGAATATCAGGAGGAAGTTATTTGACCAAATCCTCAGTTCTTAGAAAAGGGTGTTGTTACCCTTTTTTGGCAGTTCATAGGACATTTAAGTAAAAACATCTGGCAACTCTTTCTAGCCCAGGAATTCTGGAAATCAATGTTCAGAAGAGACCCTTGCCCTCAGATTTCCTTCTTTATTGAAAGAATTCAGAGAGAAACTCCATGATATTTTCAGACATTGGCTACAACCCCGCTAACTGAGCAAAGAGGCATCTTTTAAAAGTGGTGATTCTCTTTATATAGCAGGGAGAAAGCAACTAGCCCTATCCATCCCCAGCACAGCATCCCTCCAGTGGCTGTTGCTGGCGCCTATCTTATGTTTCTTTTTTCGATTGTGAGTCCTTTGGGGACAGGGAGCCATTTTATTTGTTCATATCTATTTAAACCATTTGGGGAACTTTTGTTGAAAGGTGGTATATAAATATTCATTGTATTCCAGAGAGCTTCTTTGGGCACACTGAAGGACTAATATTTTTTCCTTTGAACATCAGCCCACCCCTTTGCTATATTATTATACTTTGCTTCATATTGAAAATATTTATATACTGCCTTTCAACAAAAAACCATGTGGTTTACACCGTGTGTTTTGGGTGTGCACGGACCGGTACAGTGCAGCATCAGGTTTCAGGTTTCTGATTGTGCATTTCAGATTTAGGAAAGTGTGAAATGAAAATGCAGGAATAATATTCCACTGAATATCAGGAGTTATTTGACCAAATCCTCAGTTCTTAGAAAAGAGTATTGTTATCTTATTTTGGATCTTCATAGTTAAGTTTAAGCAAAACCATCTGTTTGGCAGCTCTTTCTAGCCCAGGAATTCTGGAAGTCAAAGTACCGAAGAGACCCTTGCCCTCAGATTTCCTTCTTTATTGAAAGAATTCAGAGGGAAACTACTTGATATTTTCAGACATTGGCTACAATTGAGAGAGAACTCCTTTGGGCACACTGAAGGACCTAGGCATGTCCAGCATAACACTTTTTCTTTTCAAAAGCAGCCCACCCCCATGCTATATTATTATTTTGCTTCATATTGAAAATATTTATATACTGCCTTTCAACAACAACAACAATAAAACATTCCGTTTACACCAGAATAGGGTGTGCATGGACTGGTAGTGGCAGTTCACTCTGAATTTGAAACAAATTCAGACTGAACCACCACTCTGCGCACCGGTTTGGTCAAACCCACCAGCTGGGCTGGTTGTACTGACAAACCAGCTTGAACCAGTTTGGACTGGTTAGTGATCAGATCACTTGAACTGGCCCAGTTCACAGAGAACCGATTTGATCATGAACTGGTTCTGTACATCCCTACACTGGAAAAGGAAGAAGATGGTTCTCTGTCCCTAAGATGCTCAAAATATAAAAAGAAAAACAAGGGAAATAAGATATCAGCAACAGCCACTGGAAAGATGTATACGATCTGAAGAGAAACCAGAGTATAGTCACTGGAAAGATGCTGTACTGGGGTTGAATAGGGACAGTTGTTCTCCCTCTGATAAATATAAGAGAACCACTACATTAAAAGGTGCCTTTATGCTCCATCAGCAAGTATTTGCTTCTACTTCTGAAACCAAAAACTGCTTGCCCTACAGCATAGGGGACTGCAGGCCAGTGTGTTTGAGTGCAGAACTGTGTGTTTGATGCTCTGATCCCAATTAAATTTGCAGCACCCACTTCCACCCCACCCCTAGTGCCTTACAGAGATGGTCAAATGGAGATGGAAAGATGGAGCTTCTCTTCTCATTTCATAGGCTATGCAAGCTATCACACAGCATGCTGTTGATTTACATTCTCATATGCTGAAGTCAAACTCTGCCAATGGTTATAGTTAATGTTACAATGTTTGGATGACTATATTTATGATTTGTGTTCAGGGTACTCCAGGTTTAATTGGGCCACGCGGACTGCCAGGAGCAAAAGGAGATGGCTTTCCAGGTCCACCAGTAAGTGTAGTTTCACTTATAGGCAAAGATAGTGAACTGTCTTCAGTACCTTGAAATGTATGGCTGACATCCAGACTAAAGTTGCATGTGCCAAATAATATTGCGGGCATACAACAGAGGAGGGGCAATTTTCACTTATCTTCCCTTCTTTCTGCAGCTCTCCTTGTCACCTGAAAATATGTCCCTGAGGGTCCCACAGCCCTCATGGACATTTTTGGGAGGCACAAAAAGTTGCAGAGGAAGGGGTGGGTGGGAATCAATGAAAATAACCCTTTTCTTGTTGCATACCCACAATTTTAGGGGTGTGCAATTTGGATTTTCAGTTATTCGGTTCAGGACCTGAACCAAATCACCCCTGTTCTGTTCTGTGCCCGAATATGGGCTTCCAGAATCACCCGATTCGGTTCGGATTCGGATTAAATCCGAATCCAAATCCGAATTGATTTGGGGCAAAAAAGAGGGTCCCAGGGGAAAAATAGTGGGGTGGGGTGGTAGTGCCAAATGGGTGGAGGATACCACCAAATTTCAGGGGATTGGGCAGAGAGCTGATTTTTGGTGAATTTCTGAAGTTTACAAGTCTTTAAGGTTTTCCCCCATGAAGGGTGTATCGCTTCACATTGGGGGAAAGGGGTGTCCTAGAGCGGGGTGGGGTTGCTGGTAGTGCCGGGTAGGGGCAAGGAAGCTACCTGAATTTTTTCAAAGGATTTGGGCAGAGGGCTGATTTTTGGCGAATTGTTGAAGTTCACACATCTTTAAGGTTTTTCCTCATAATGAGTTATAATGGAGCTTTCAGCAGCCCCATAAGTGCACTTGGGGGGTGCTGGGGTGGCCCAGAGCGAGTGGTGGTGTAGTGCACATAGGGCCCCAACCACCCCCATGGGTTTCTAACCCATGGGGTACAGGGTTCTGTTGTTTCAGAGGTTTTCTGAGTGTGGATTCTATGATAGCAAATGAGATTTTCAATGAGACACCATAAATCCACTCTAATTTGCTATCATAGAATCCACACTCAGAAAACCTCTGAAACAACAGAACCCTGTACCCCATGGGTTAGAAACCCATGGGGATGGTTGGGACCCTATGTGCACTACACCACCACTCTCTCTGGGCCACCCCAGCACCCCCCAAGTGCACTTATGGGGCTGCTGAAAGCTCCATTATAACTTATTATGAGGAAAAACCTTAAAGACACGTGAACTTCAACAATTCGCCAAAAATCAGCCCTCTGCCCAAATCCTTTGAAAAAATTCAGGTAGCTTCCTTGCCCCAACCCGGCAATACCACCAACCCCACCCCGCTCTAGGACACCCCTTTCCCCCCAATGTGAAGCGATACACCCTTCACAGGGAAAACCTTAAAGATGCGTAAACTTCAGAAATTCACCAAAAATCAGCCCTCTGCCCAATCACTCTACAATTAGGGTGGTAGCCTCCACCCATTAGGCACTACCACCCCACCCCACCCTTTTGGCACAGATCCCACGTTATGCCCCTATCTGCCCCAAAGACACTAAAACTTCAGAAATTCACCAAAAATCAGCCCTTTGCCCAATCCCTCTGCAATTGTGGTGGTAACCTCCACCCATTAGGCACTACCACCCCACCCCACTATTTTTCCCCTGGCGCCCGAAATTTGAGCAGACGTCACATCCAACCTTTTTGCATTGAAGTCAATGGGATGCAAAAAGGTGTGAAATTCAAATAGACGTCATAGCGCAAAATGGAGGGGGGGGAAGAAGGCAAAAAAATGGAGGTCCGAATCACCCGAATCTTCAGGCCCGAAATTCGGGTAATTCGGCTCGTGCCCGAAATTTTTCGGGTTTTTTCGTGGGTGATTCGGTTCGGCCCCGAATCACCCAAAATTCGTTGTTTCGGGCACAGATCGCTCTGTGCCTGAAACGTTTTGCACATCCCTACACAATTTATTCAGTGTGTGCAATATTAGCTTGCATGTCAGCCCATGACTTTTTAAAATGAAAAAGAAAAAAAGCCAAAAACTGGAAAAGAAACTCCCTATACGATTATCCTTGGATTCTGTGAAACTAATCTACCTGTATTTTTCTGATGCTGTTCTAGGGACCTCAAGGAATGCCTGGCCCCCAGGGACCAAGAGGTCTTAAAGGAGCAGGTGATCCAGGGCAAAAGGTATTTGTGTTATACTAATGCTTCCCTTCTAAGTTGGTAGCTGTAGCCTTACTGTAGCTAGAGTTAACTGATTGATTGATTGAGTGCCGTCAAGTTGGTGTCAACCCATAGCGACCACATAGATAGATTCTCTCAAAGATTGACTATCTTCAACTTGGCCTTTAAGGTCTCTCAGTGGTGCATTTATTCCTGTTGTAATTGAGTCCATCCACCTTGCTGCTGGTCATCCTCTTCTTCTCTTTCCTTCAACTTTTCCCAGCATTATGGACTTCTCAAAGGAGCTGCGTTTTTGCATAATGTGTCTGAAGTATGATAGTCTGAGCCTGGTGAAAATGCCTTGAGTGATAATTCTGGATTGATTTGTTCTGTGATCCTTATTTAAACACAACAGCTGCTCATCTTTCCTTGGAAATGAACATACATTGGAACTTTGAAATTTGATACATTGAAAATGAGAATGTTGACAGGGTCGTTCCCATTGTCCCAATGGGGCAATGCCCAGGGAAATTGCTCCATTGCTCTATGGGGCAATGTCCCTGGGCCTTTTAGAGTTAAGAGGGGAGAATGTTCACATGTTTTGCAGCAGGAAAGCAGGAGAAGCTGCACCCACTAAAATTCTTCCTTGAATGTGAACATGACAAGATAGGATCCTTGTTTTAAATGGTATCCAACTACTATATATTTGTGTGTGTATATGTATTATATAGAAGCCTTCAACCAGTCCTGCCCTTTTAAGGCAATATAAAAATTTGCATTTTGCTGCAAAAATAAAATGAGAGGTGCAAACATCTGTCATAGGTGATAGAATAAAATCCTCATTTCCTTGGTAGACTATTTTCAAGGCTTCTATTATTAACCTCATATAAACTCAACAACAAAGCAAGTTTTCATAAAAAGCAGATAAATAATGACTTCATTCTATCTATCTATCTATCTATCTATCTATCTATCTATCTATCTATCTATCATATTTCTATACTGTCTGACATTTGCATCCCTAGGCAGTGTACATTAGTTAAAATGCAACAAATATGACAACAGGATAAAATGATTAAAACAATTATGATAGAAAACCTATTAAAAGTAATTAAAAGCTTGAGAAAACAGGTGTGTCTTGAGGATCTTTTAAAAAACAGCCAGAGATGGAGAAACTCTGATTTTAACAGGGAGTGCATTCCAGAGTCCCAGGGCAGTCATAAAGAAGGCCTGGTCCCAAGTAACCACCAAACGGACCAGTGGTAGCCGTAACTGGACCTCCCCAGATGATCTTAATAGGCAAGAGGGTTAATGACAACGGAGACCCAAGCCAGTAAGGGCTTTATAGGTAATAACTAGCATTTTGTATTTCACTCAGAAACATATCAGCCGTCAGTGCAGTTCTTTTGAGTTGGGTGTTATATGGTCTCTTCTGGTTATCCCACAGACCAATCTGGCTGCCGCATTCTGTCCCAACTGTCATTTCCAGACTAAGTACAAAGGCATAGAGTGCATTACAGTAGAGTGCATTACAGTAGTCATTACAATAATCAAGTCCACCTGCAATGCCTGGAAGTTACCAGCATATGTACCACTGTTCTAAGGTAATTTTCCTCCAGAAATGAGTGTAGCTGGCATATCAGCCAAAGCTGATAGAAAGCACCTCTGGCCATTGCCTCAGCCTGAGAAACCAGAGAGTGTTTTGGATCCAGAAACATTCCCAAGCTCCATACTTGTCCTGACATTTGGGGACTTTTCAGAGCAGTATGGAATGTAGCATGGAGGGCTGTCGGGGGTGGGGGTTGGGGGGGGGGAGAATAAGTGAAAATCACACCCTGCCTTTTGTGCAAACAGAAGCGCATTCCTTTTGCAGAAGCAGCAGTTAAGATACAACCCATTATGTTGCTGCTGTTATTTTCCTTGCAGAAATTTGCTATCCAGTTTCTGTATATAGTTTATTTTTTGTACTATAGACATCTTGAAAAGAAAAAAGAAAAAAAACCAAATAGGTCATTTCCACCTCCACACCAGTCCTTAATTTAAACAGTACTGCTGTGATTTCCACAGATTTAAAAACAGCTTTGTTTAACCAGAGAGCCCCCTAGCAATAAATTTACACACAAGTCAAGCTGGAATTCCACTAAGTATCACTGTGTCAGAATGTTCCTTAAAGCTCAATTGGACCTCTGTTCTCTTTGCTTCGGAGATGGCTCGCATATGTGCATAACAGAGAAGAGGAATTTTCTGTAACAGAGGCCCAATTCACACAGAACTGCTTGTGGGATTTACTCTGTAATAGGCATAACCTTCCTGCAATGTATAGAATAAGGCATTAATGGCAAAGGAACAGAGCTGTCATCAGAACTGAATATCAAATGCATGCAAATGTCATCCTAAGACTAGGTTTTAAGAATGTCCCAGCCTAAAAAGAACACAACCTCTCCTGGCATTCTTACTATATAACAGAAGAAAGACTGAAACCTTCAGCACCGTCCCTCAGGGCAAGAAAGAGTCAGCTGCAGGAAGCATTATCTTTGAGGCGTAAGTCCAGAAAAGAGCCAAAAGAGTATTCTGACCTTGTCCCGGTGTTTGTTTGGGCTCAGCTGCCACCTCAGTTTCTGTGGGCTTCATTTTCATAAAAGAATTCCTCTGTAATATTCAGTGGCTGATATCCTGACTATTGGAGCACGTACACAACACAATGAGCAAAGTTAGGAACATAGGAAGCTGCCTACCGAGTCAGATCACTGGTCCATCCAGCTCAGTATTGTCTGCACTCAGTGGCAGCAGCTCTCCGAGGTTTCAGGCAGGAGTCTCTCCCAGCCCTGCTTGAAGATACCAGGGATTGAACCTGGGGCCTTCTGCCTTCAAAGCAGATGCTCTACCACTGAGCTATGGCCTCCTCCCCTAAGAGGAATATCTTATAGCAGATAGCACTCATGTGTCGTCACCCATCCAAATGCAAGCCAGGGCAAGCCCTGCTTAGCATGGGAGACAACTCATGTTCGCTAGCGCAAGACTAGCTCACATTCCTGAGTGGGAGCACAAAGATTTTCAAATGGGCGCTCGCCCAAAAGTTCCCTTTGAAACATGGCTACACAACTTCAGCCCTCCAGCTATTTTTGAACTACAGCTCCCATCATCCCCAGACATAGTGGCCAATAGAGGTGATGGGAGTTGTAGTGCAACATCTGCAGGAGGGCTGAAGTTGTGCAGCCCTGCTTAAAAGAGATAAAGCATGCCATGGATTGCACACCTGTTGTGAAAGTGCAAACATGGTTGCGCTTGCACACCACCAGTCTGGAATGCAAGCTCCAGATTTAGCACAAGTCGTGAGTGCAGCAGCCTTGCGCTTGTGCATGACTGCAGTGCGCGGGCATCTATTTAGGGGAGAAACCACTTTATGATGCTATTCAAGTCAAGCCACATTTTCCATTTGCTATAAAGGATTGCACCTTCCTAACGAGAACAAACAACAGTTTCTGGTTTTTGGATTGTTGTACTTCTTGTTGAGATGAAGAAGGGATAGTATGACCGGAACCCACCTTAGTATCGTTGATTAATTACAGGAAATGGGGTAGGAAGAAAGTAGATGCGTTGTTCTTAAGGGTTAAAGCATTTTGGCTGATCCAGATTTAAAGTTGTTACAGGAAAAATATGTGCCTGAGGTCAAGGCCGGTCCATTCATAAGGTGAGCTGGGGCGGCCCCTGACATCTGCCTCTTCCCCCGTCGTCCGCAGTTCCTTTTCCTCCTCCTCTTAAAGAAAGAGGGAAGTGAAGTGGAAGAGGAATTGTGGAGGAGAGGAATAGTCCGTTAAATAGAACCGCCCGTCTGTCCTCTGCAGGAGCATAGCTATAATTGAACAAGGGTGGAAACAGAAGTCCCTGAGCCCCAGAGGGAGTGGGGCCTTGTTGCCAGCTGAGTGACAGCTCACTCTTCTGTCGATGTTGTAGGAATATATGAGCTGATTGTGACAGGTATGCCTGTGAAGGACATGTTTCTGAGCCAGGGGTTGGGTCTGTGCGCAAGTGTGTGCGCACGGGGAGTGTGTTCAGGGGCGCAGTAAGGCCGGAGTGGGCCCTGGGGCAGAAAGTGAAGATGGACCCCTGCCTCTCAACTGTCATTGTCTTCAGAGAGGCACATAGGGGGAAGCAAAGAGCAAGCGTGCCCCCCAGCCAGCAGGCTCTCTCTGGGACTCAGGGACACACACACACCCGTTGTTTGATTGTAGCTGCACCCCTGAGTGTGTGATAATATTTGCATAGGAGCAAGAGAAAGGGTGTGTTGAGAATACTTTGTTTTTCGCCATATCTTTAGAGTCCTTCTACAGAACAGACATGGGGCAGGGGGAGAAGACGACGGTGAGGGCCTGGAGGCTTATCTTCATGTCTTGTCCCAAGGCCCACCCCAACCTTGCCAAACCCCTGATCCCCTCTCCTTCACATAGGGTTGCCAACTGTCCCTCATTATACGGGACATCCCTGATTTCAGGGATGAAATGTTGGTCCCTATAGGGAGAGCATTTGTCCCTCATTTTGGTGTCGGGGCGAGCAGCTTCTTATTTTGAGAAGTTTTTGGCTGAAAAGTGCTATAACTTGAATATGTTCTAAATAATAACAATGCTGGCATTATTCAGCAGCATATAATTCAATTAAATATACGTCAGTGATACTCAGGCTCTTGATTACCACTGCATACAGTGGGCTACCAACTGGGGCCAGGGGTGTAGCTAGCCCGGCGGCAGCCCGTGTGCGGCCGTGGCGGGCGCCCCAATAGCCCCGCCCCCTGCTTCTGACATCAGATGCAGGGGATAGCCACGCCCCTGCGTCTGACGTCAGACGCGGGGGCGCGTGGTCTGGCCTCAAGGCTCCATTCGGGAGAAGCAGCTTAACTGCTGAAGGGGCCATGCGGCCCTTTCGGCAGTTAAACAAAGGCTGGTGCTGCATTCGCAGTGCAGCCCAGGAGCAGCTCTTCCCTGCAGGGAAGAGCCACTTCTGGGCTGCGTTGCGAACGCAGCACCAGTCTTAGCTCCTGAAGGGGCCGGGCGGCCCCTTCAGGAGCTAGTTAGGCTGGCGCTGCATTCGCAGCACCAGCCAGCAGCAACTCTTCCCTGCCTTTGCAGGGAAGAGCCGCTCCTGGCTGGCGCTGCGAACGCAGCGCCAGCCTTTGTTTAGCTCTCGAAGGGGCCACATGGCCCCCGCTCGGGAGCTAAACTCCCGCCCCCGCATCTGACATCAGATGCGGGGTGTGTGTCAGGGCTGCTAATGGCGGCTCCTGATTGGGCACGGCTCGGGTTCTTCAAACCCGTTCGCCCAATTATAGCTACACCCCTGACTGGGGCAACAACAGAGCTTGGCACTTTGCTTCCGGCTGATCTTGTGTCAACTTATCCCTCAGTAGTCCGCGAATATCCAATTGAGAGCAGCCTTATCCTAACTTTATTTGGAGGTGAGTTTTTCCTTGGAGAGAAGTAAAGTATCTTCAGTTAAGCTTCTTTTCAGATGAGTGCTACTATCGCAAAAAGAAAAAGTTACACATTTATAGATTCCTATATCCACAGCAACCAGAAGGCCTACTTTGAAAATTATAGAACTTTTGGCACCACCTGCTGGTAGCACATGATGTGTCTGTGAATCTCAGCAAGGGTATGCCATGCCAACATCCAACAATGAAGCTATGTAAAGGCTACTTCACACACTGCATTTTCCTACGCAAGTGTGTATATATACAGTATAGGAATAGAATGCCTTCACTGTGGTTATGCATATAGTTATTTTACCATAAGCACATGCATTGGGCAGCTGCAGCGGGCAGTAGGTTCCCAATGATATGGGGTGAAATTGACATTAAACTCAGCCTGAGGAAGTGGCTGGGATGTGGATTAGGTAATGTCTGGTCTAGTTCAGAGCTGAGTGTGTTAACATACCTGTTTGGCAGTCGAAGTTTGATGGTGCATGAGCACTAAAGACACCACTGGATGCAGTAATTTTCCCTAGCTACATTTATGATTATAAATGAGTTCGAGGAGCCCAAACTCCTCAATATCTGATAGAGCTGTTTGCTGCAGAGGCCCTTATCATACTCAGTGGGCAGACAGACTCAGCCATTACAATTCAGTGCCACAAGAAGTAGTGATTGCTAGATGGCTTTTAAAAGGGATTAGTCGCCTTTATGGAGGATAGATCTCCATCAGTAGTTAATAGCTATGCAGAGCCTCCATGTTCAGAGGGAGTATGCTGCTGAATGCCAGTTGCTGGAGGCCAGTAGATGGAGAAATCAGTGCCCTGTTCGTGAGCTTCACAAAGACATCTGGTTGCAGTGGTGGCACCAGAAAAAAAATTTAAAGGCGGGGGGGGGCACAGAAGAGGCAAAGTGTGTTTCTGGATGGGCAACCTGTGTCCCACATGTAAGATTTCTGAAATGGAAATAGGGGGCTAGTGGCGGGGGGGGGCTTGCTACTAAGAATATTTATATACTACTTTTTAACAGTTTTCAAAGTAGTTTGCATTGAATAATAAATAATGCATAGGATGGTTCTTTGTCTCAAAAGGGCTCACAATCAAAAAAGAAATTCAAGGTAGATACAAATATGATGAATACGACAAATATTTATATACCACTTTTCAACAAAAGTTCCCAAAGCGGTTTACATAGATATAACTAAATAAATAAATTGTCCCCAGAGGGCTCACTATCTAAAACAGAAACATACGATAGACACTGGCAACATGCTGGGGGTGGGTAGGGCCAGTTGCTTTCCCCCCTGCTAAATAAAGAGAATCACCACTTTAAAAAGGTGCCTCTTAGCTCAGTTAGCAGGGGACAGTTAGCAGATACCAGCAGCAGCCATGGAGCTTTCCCAGACAGCAGGCTTTACCGTGGGTTTTTTGCAAAGCTGAGTTTGAAGTTGCCCCCAAAAACTGATGCAAAAAGTGGGTTTGTTTTTTTTTAAACCTCGGATATAAATTGGGCTCTGTGGTCGCCAGGAGTTGACACCGACTCGACGGCACACTTTACCTTTACACTCTAATGCCCGATGAAAAACCCAAATTGTGTGTGAAGTGCTCCCTGATAGCTCACAGGGACTTCGGGGTAAATTTGGCCGATATGTGAATGCACCCCCTCCATTCCGCAGGAGATGTGAATTAAAAGCCGGGTGTGAAAGACTTTGGGGGGGTGGGGGGCGGAATGCTGTGTTGGGGTTGAACAGGGACAGTTATTCTCCCCCTCCTAAATGTAAGAGAATCACTACTTTAAAAGGTGCATCTTGCTTAGTTAATTCGAATTACCCTTGTCTTACTGGCCATTGTGGAAAACAGGATGCTGGATCCGAAAAACGATTGGTCTGAGCTAGCTGGGTTCTTTTTACATCCTTGTGTTTTCGGTTTTAAACAGCTTGCTGCCTCTAGCCTCGTGATCTGGTCTTCAGGCGTTTAGAAAAGAGATCTACAAACCAGTCAAACTGGATTACTTGGATTTAAACAATGAATTCACTGCATTCCAGCAGTGAAGCCTTCTGGATTAACTGGTTTTTTAAAATGTTACTGCCCATCTTGAGCATCACTGGAATTCCCCCCTGCAAATAAGCCTCAATTGTGTGCAAGTTGTGACTGGGATTTTGTTGAAACAGAGCTTTGTCCATTAGGAACGAAGCCAAGAGCAAGTCTTTCTCAACCAGCTATCAATAGTTGCCCAATTATTTAGTACTCTGGCAGTGTTGGATCTACTTGTTCCATTGTTTAGGAACATTGTTTAGAATGCTGGAGGAGGGAAGCTATTCCTAATACCTACCAGTGGCTTTTCCCACATAGGGTTTCTAATGTGCAGGAATGTCCCCGAGGAACAGTATGGAGGAGGGAAACCGCTTGCAGGGAAAGGGTTAGGTGGCTTCTCTCTTGTGTGTTTCTCTGCTCCCAATAGCTACCTGTTGTGTGTTTCTCTGCTCCCAAAATAGCTTTTCAAATGGGCCATCATGTTACTGTACATGCATTGAGGTGTAATATGTAGTTTGGCCTGAGTCATTACTATCTGTTGGAAGTGCTTGCCAGTTTGTGTGCCTTATAGTGTTAAGTGCTGTGCTTTGTACTTCTAATGTAATTTGTTTCAAACTTGAGCATTTTCATAGAAATGAGACACCAATGCCTACGTTGAATTTCTTCCCTTCCCTTCCCTTCCCTTCCCTTCCCTAGGGAGAACTTGGACCAAGAGGGCCCCCAGGAGTTCCTGGGCAAAGGGGAATAGGAAATCCAGGACCAAAGGTAAGCAAGAATCTCTTTTGCGAGTCTGCACATGTATATAGATAAGTATTTCTGATCCTTGTAACATCTTAAAAATCCAGGGCAGCCATCTGAATGGTCAGCTTCATGATCTAAACGTTGTTGGCCCTTATGTATTTATCATGTAAACTTGATATCTGTGTTTCTGGAAATCATTCAGTACAGCCTATATTCAACATTAAAATACTTTTCAAAAACAAGTTTTAACCTTAATTGGCTTGAGTGTATCTTGCACAATAAATCTTTTCTCGCTCTACAATATTAAAACTGTAGTGGGTTGCTGGGTGAGTCCAGGCAAGAAATGCACCTGCCATTCCCATGACTAAGGTCCAGTTTATATATTCTGCAGAATGAAGTGGATAAGCTTTTCTTGGACATACAGCCTTATCAGGGTGTGTGGATGCAGGGGCGTAACTAGGGGAGAGGGGGCCCACGTTCACCCCTCTCCTTGGCGGCCCCACGGAGTGAGGGAAATAATGAAGAAAATAGAGAGGGGTGGAACTGGGGGCCCCTCAAGAGCTGGGGCCCCTGGGTTCTTTGAACCCCCATCTGCTCAATTACAGCTACACCCCTGTGTGGATGTTTGAATGCTCCCTCACAGAAAAGGGGGAGTCCAGCCTTCTTCCCAAGATGACAATTTTCTGAGCGCAGAGAGTTTTATTGTCTTTTCTCTTTTTATTCAGAAACACTCAAATGTCTATCTCTCTCACCTGTAGCCTGAAGTAGTACAATCTAGAAACAGATGTCTTACTCCTTGATTCTATTGGATGCAGGCTGTGAATAGGAAGCTCAAGAAAAAGTTGGAGGAGAAAGTTGGGCCTGCCAGTTCCATTGTTCCCCAACCTGCCCCTCATGTCTCACTTTTCAACTCATGTCTCATTTTTCACCCATGTCTCACTTTTCAAATTCTTGTCCTCTGAGAGTGGAAGAAATGGATGATATCTTTGCTTTTAGAGAAAAGGTGGCGGGGGGGGGGGCGGGGGGCGGCGGTGACATTCTGAATCCATGTAAGACATATTCAGGTATTAGATATTCCCTGCCAGGGTGCCAGTCCCCCTCATTTTACTGAACTCTGCCAAACCTAATAACCCACTTCTCCACCCAAAAGTGTCTTTCCCCCCTCCCCTGCCAGTTTTTTTTTTAAGTGGTGAGTTGCTCCTCAAGGTTTCCCTCTGCCTGCATGCTGTCTTTGTGTCCATGGGAGTGTGCCTTGAAGCCCTGCCTCTGTGCCCATTCAATTTTAAACCTTCCAATTTTCCTGAGTATTTGTCTCCTCAGACAAATGTAATGAGCAGGGTGCTTTCCAGATTAGACCCTGCAACGGGGTCACGGCGGATCTCGGAAGTGTGCTTCTACACTTCCTGTGTTGTGACACTACAGTCCCTACGCGGACAGCAGGGTGATGTTCACATTTCCAATGCCTTGTTTCGGATTTAAACGCTGCGATATAGAGCTAGGGCGTCGTATATCCACCGTAAAAAATGTGTTGTTTTTTCGGGTTGTAAGTTTTTGCGAGACTGCTCCCCCGGCAGCTTTTACGTTTTGAATGCGATTTGCCGGAATGAGGCATTTAGCCACTTTTGAGCGGCTAATTTGGAAAGCACCCAGGAGTGGTGCTTCAGGGCAGGACTTTGAGGCTTGTTCTCATATACAGTACATGGGTACAAAAAATTACAAGGTTTCATTAGAGCTCTAGTCTAACTGCATCATGTGCAAATAGACTCTCCCCACTTAATGTTTGTTTGTTTGTTTATTTGATTTGATTTGATTTGTATACCACCCTTCCAAAATGGCTCAGGGCGGTTTACAATTAAAACAAGCCATTAAAACAATAAAGAGCTAAAACAAATTAAAAACAATATGACAACAATTAACAATTTCAAAACATTTTAAAACAACAATTAAACAATTACAGTGATTAAAAGCCCCAACATCGGGTTAGAATATTAAAACAGATTTAAAAACCCTTGAAAGCCAGGCCAAACAAATACATTTTAAGGGCTCTCCTGAAGGCTAATAGAGAATTCAAATTGCGGATTTCCGCAGGGAGTGCGTTCCACAGCCCCGGAGCAGCTATAGAGAAGTCCCACCTCCGAGTCGCCACCAGACAAGCTGGTGGTAACTAGTGACGAACGTCCTCAGATGACCTTAATGTGCAGTGGGGATCATGCAGAAGAAGGCGCTCTCTAAGGTAACTCAGGCCTAAGCCGTTCAGGGCTTTAAAGATAATAACCAGCACTTTGTATTTTGCCGGGAAACATATTGGCAGCCAGTGCAATTGTTTCAACATAGGCGTAATATGATCTCTCCGGGCTACCCCAGAGACCAATCTGGCTGCCGCATTCTGAACTAATGAAGTTTCCGAACTACGTATAAAGGCAGCCCCACATAGAGCGCATTGCAATAGTCAAGCTGGGAGGTTACCAGCTGGTGCACCACTGTTTTGCGGTCATCCTCCTCAAGGAATGGTCACAGCTGTCGAATCAGCCGAAGCTGATAGAAAGCAGTCCTGGCCATGGTCTCCACCTGAGAAACCAGGGTGAGGCCTGGGTCCAGGAGTACTCCCAAGCTGCGCACCTGCTCCTTCTGGGGGAGTGTAACCCCATCCAGCACAGGAAGATCTAACTCACCCCTCAGATTCTGAGCCCCCACAATAAGCACCTCTGTCTTGCTTGGATTCAGCTTCAGTTTGTTATCCCTCATGCAGCCCATTACTGGCCCTATCCACCCCCAGCACAGTACCTCCAATGACTGTTGCTGGTGTCTATCTTATGTTTCTTTTTAGATTGTGAGCCCTTTGGGGACAGGGATCTATCTTTTTTATTTATTATATCTCTGTGTAAACTGCCCTGAGCCATTTTGGGAAGGGTGGTATAGAAATTGAAACAACAACAACAACAATAATAATTAGCATTTATTATTATTAGCATTTAGAGAATGAGTGCCATTTCCTGAAGATGAAAGGGAGAAGTAGATTTGGGTGTCATCAGCATACTGATAACACCCAGCACCAAATCTCCTGATGACCTCACCCAGCGGTTTCATGTAGATATTGAAAAGTATTGGTGAAAGAATGGAGCCCTGAGGGACTCCATATAACAGCTCCTGCTTTGAGGAGTGACTGTCACCAAGCTCCACCATCTGGGAACTACCTGAGAGATAGGAACGGAACCACTGCAGAGCAGTGCCCCCTATTCCCAACTCCCCCAGGCGACCCAGAAGGATACCATGGTCGATGGTATCGAACGCCGCCAAGAGATCCAAGAGGACCAACAGAGTCACACTCCCTCTGTCGATTCCCCGGTAAAGGTCATCCATCAGGCCGACCAAGGCTGTCTCAACCCCATAACCCGTTCTAAAGCCAGTTTGAAATGGGTCTAGATAATCAGTTTCCTCCAAAACCACCTGGAGCTGGTTAGCCACCACCCTCTCGATTACCTTGCCCAGCCAGGGGAGATTGGAGATTGGCCTATAACTATCCATCGCTGAGGGATCCAGGGAAGGCTTCTTAAGAAGCGGTGTAATTATTGCCCCCTTCAAACAGGGAGGCACCCTACCCTCCCTCAGTGATGCATTTATGATATTAACTAGGCCATCTCCAACAATCTCTTTGCTAGATTGAAGCAGCCAGGTTGGGCAAGGATCCAGAGAACAAGTGGTAGGCCCTACCGCTCCAAGCAGCTTGTCCACGTCATCAGGAGTCACAGATTGTGATCCAACCTAACACTGCAAGAGGGATCGCAGGATACCTCCCTCACAGACCCTGCAGAAATAGTGGAGTCCAAGTCAGCCTGAATACAGGAGATTTTATCCGCAAAGAACCCACTAAAGGCATGAGGCATCACAGCAGAGTATCTCCGGGAGCTGATTTGAGGCAGAAGGAGCAGAAATTATACTCCTCACTCATTGAGTGTATATAGACCATGGCAAAAAATAAATGTGTAACCTGAGACATTTCTTGTCAACAAAGTAGAGGCACTACAGTTTCGACAGAAAGTAAATCCTAGGATTAAGTTGTTAAACATCTACAAACAAAGACAAGTATGCTATGCCTGTTCTGCAGCTGCTCTAAACAGCTTTTCAGTGCAGAATGTAGCCAACTTATGTGTTTCTGGAGAAATGACCACTCAAATCATGCTTTGATTTGAGTATTCCTTGATTATCAGCTCTGACAAATTCACTAGCTTAACTATCTCTTTGGAGTTTTGGCTGTTTCTGGAACAATTTTAGTAGTTTTACTCAGTAGTTTGGGAACTTATGGGAAGAGAGTAGAAAGACAAACTGGGACAAGTCAGTAGTGGTATTGTAATTCCTTGGTCAGGATCCAAGCAACCAGTGGATTTTTATTTTATTTTAATTTTTGCATTGGAACAATATCAGTTCGGTTTGCGGGACTGCTGTTCAGGAAATATAAATCCAACACCCCATGGTCCTAAGAAACTGAAACTTGGAAAGCAGTTTGTAAAGAACTGGTTTCTTAGTCCTGTGAAGAACTAATCATACAGTCCCTTGGATCCTAGCCTTTATAGTTACTTACTTACTTACTTCAAGATGTTACAAAGGCATATGTTTTAAATGCCTTTCATACTTTTCAGCATTTGAAATGTGTCAAAATGAACACAGAAAGCTTCACCCAGCAGTCTTTCTCCCTCCCTCCCTAACTCTATGATGGTGGTTTTTTTTAATAGGGTGTTATGGGACCAAAAGGCTTACCAGGTCCACAAGGACCTCCGGGATATGGCGCACAAGGAAGTAAGGTAAGAATGTACATGCTGAGGAAAATGTTGGAAAATGACTTCTTTTACCTTCCTTGTGCTGTTATTTCATGTAACCTTTTTTTAATTGCTCAGAAAATGGTATTTAAATTTTCCATTGTGAGGAGCTATAGCTTGGCCTTATAGAGCTGGTGCCAGTCAGAATAGAGAATACTGGGCAAGATGAACCAGTGGTCTGGTCTGATGCAGTTGAAGGCATCTATCTATCGGGTTTTTTTGGAGGGTGGGGGCGGGGAATGTATGTATTTGTTTATTTCGGCCCAAGGCCAGCATGGGTGGGGGGAGGGGATGAAATTTACTTGAGAAAGGCAATCCACACACACCCTGATCCCAAGGAGGCCTAGGTCCTGGCAAATCAGTATTTAAAAATGCCATTATGAGAATCTGCTGCAAAGAAAATAATGTTTGCAAGAGTACAAAGTGTTGGGGTTTGTGATTATTTAGCAAAGCACCAAGGAAGCTACCACTCCAGTTACAGAGTGCAGAATTTAGCTGTTGCAGCTATTTAAGTAACATGCATGGAGATCACTGTAGGGTCTAAATTAAATTGATTTATTGGTTAAGTACATTTGGGATAGAGAAGACCTATCTCTCAGCTACATAATGAATAGGGAGAGAGGGAGAGAGAGATGTTTCCATCTTCTCTCTAGGAGGAAAGGAAGAGGACTAGCTAACTACAGGAAGTACCTGAAGAGTCAAAGCAGGGGTCATAGAGCAGAGAACATAAGAACATAAGAACAGCCCTGCTGGATCAGGCTCAAGGCCCATCTAGTCCAGCATCCTGTTTCGCACAGTGGCCCACCAGATGCCACTGGAAGCCACAGGCAGGAGTTGAGGGCGTGCCCTCTCTCCTGCCATTGCTCCCCTGCAACTGGTACTCAGAGGCACACCCTTGAGGCTGGAGGTGGCCCACAGCCCTCTGTCTAGTAGCCATTGATAGACCTCTCCTCCATGAAGTCATCCAAACCCCTCTTAAAGCCATCCAGGTTGTTGGCCGTTACCACATCCTGTGGCAGAGAGTTCCACAAGTGGATCACGCGTTGTGTGAAAAAGTACTTCCGTTTGTTGGTCCTAGACCTCCTGGCAATCAATTTCATGGAGTGACCCCTGGTTCTAGTGTTGTGTGAGAGGGAAAAGAATCTCTCTCTCTCCACTTTCTCCACACCATGCATGATTTTATAGACCTCTATCATGTCTCCCCGCAGTCGTCTTTTTTCTAAACTAAAAAGCCCCAGGTGTTGTAGTCTTGCCTCATAAGAAAGGTGCTCTAGGCCCCTGATCATCTTGGTTGCCCTCTTCTGTACCTTCTCCAGTTCAACAATGTCCTTTTTAAGATGTGGTGACCAGAATTGTACGCAGTACTCCAAGTGTGGTTGCACCATAGTTTTGTATAAGGGCATTATAATGTTAGCCGTTTTATTTTCAATCCCCTTCCTAATGATCCCTAGCATGGAATTTGCCTTTTTCACAGCTGCCGCACATTGAATAGACACTTTCAACCAGCTGTCAACCACAACCCCAAGATCCCTTTCCTGGTCCGTCACTGACAGCTCGGATCCCATCAGCATATACTTGAAGTTGGGGTTTTTCAACCCAATGTGCATCACTTTACACTTGCTAACATTGAACCGCATTTGCCATTTTGTTGCCCACTACCCCAGTTTGGAGAGATCCTTTTGGAGCTGCTCACAATCCATTTTGGATTTCACTACCCGGAAGAGTTTGGTATCATCTGCAAATTTGGCCACATCGCTGCTTACCCCTGCTTCTAGATCATTTATGAATAAATTAGAAAGCACCGGTCCCAGTACAGATCCCTGGGGGACCCCACTTCTTACTTCCCTCCATTGTGAAAACTCTCCATTTATACCTACCCTCTGTTTTCTGTCTTTCAACCAGTTAGCAATCCACACATGTACTTGTCCCTTTATTCCATGACAGCTAAGTTTCCTCAGGAGTCTTTGATGAGGAACTTTGTCAAAAGCTTTTTGGAAGTCCAGGTAGACTATGTCAACTGGATCACCTTTATCCACATACTTGTTGACACTCTCAAAGAAGTCCAAAAGGTTGGTGAGGCAAGATTTACCTTTGCGGAAGCCATGCTGGCTCACTCCCAGCAGGGCCTGTTCTTCTAGGTACTTTACAATTTTATCCTTGAGGATGCTTTCCATCAATTTGCCTGGAATGGACGTTAGGCTAACCGGCCTGTAATTTCCCGGATCGCCCCTGGATCCCTTTTTGAAAATCGGTGTTACATTTGCTGCTCTCCAGTCCTCTGGTACAGAGCCTGATTTCAGGGATAAGTTAAATATTTTAGCAAGGAAAGCAGGGACAGGTAAGGAGACCATCACTAGTAACTAACTCTGCTCCCTTTGCCCCTAGTGGTTATTAGGATAGTTGGTGCAAAAGGTCGATGCACTGCAACTCCATCTCCAACACCCCTTCTCATTGCCCGTCTCACCGGCTCATGATTCCCATCTTCTCACGAAGCAACTGGAATCTGGGCAGTGGCTTAGTCAATCCATCTGCCACCATCTCTACTGTTGGGCAGTACTCCAACTGGACTACCCCTTTTTCCTGCATGTCTTGAACATAGTGATACTTCATGGGAATGTGCTTAGTTCGAGACTTCATCTTCTCCCTCTGGGAGATCTGGATACAACTTTGGTTATCCTCAAACATTGTTGTGGGCTTTGGTTCCTCAGTTCCAAAGCCAGATAGTAGCTGGTGTATCCATACCACTTCTTTGCATGCTTCAGCTATGGGAACATATTCTGCTTCTGTGGATGAGAGCACAACAAGTGACTGCTTGCGGCTAGCCCAACTTATTGCTCTACCTCCATACAAGAATAGGTGTCCACTTGTGGACTTGCGGTCTGTTCTGTCCTCTCCCCAATCTACATCCATGTATCCCACTAGTCTGGGATTGCTGCTTGCTGGAATCTCCAAAGCATAGTGTGCAGTGCCTTTTAGATATCTTCCTAGTCTTTTGACTGCAATCCAATCATTGTTGTTTGGTGCACTTACTTTTCTGCTCAGGATTCCCACAGCTGAAGCAATATCTGGCCTTGTTATTGTGGCTATATAAGGAAGATTCCCAATTGTCTTTCTATATTGATTGTTGGCTGGTAAAGGCTTGGTGTCTGCATCTTGCTTCCCGAAATTTGCATTCATTGGTGTACTGACTTCATCGGCATCTGTCAGTCCCAGGCATTATAGAAGTTCCTGTATCTTCTGCTTCTGGTTGAGACAGAATTTCTCATCCCTTTCTCTTTCTATTTGGATGCCAAGGTAATAGGGGATGTTTCCGAGTTCCTTTACCTCTATTTCCTTGTTCAGGTGCTGTGCAATCTCATTACTGTCTTGTTTCCCTTCATATGTAATAATCAAGTCATCAGCATAAGTCAGGATGTAAGTCCACCTATTGTCTCTGAATCTGGAATATAGGCAGGGGTCAGCTTTTCCTTGCGTGAACCCCTCCTTAAGTAGCAGTTGATTCAGTTTCTCATTCCATGCTCTGGCTGCTTGCTTTAAACCGTAGATGCTCCTTTGTAGTTTGTACACAAGCCCTTTCTTTCCAGGTACCTCAAAGCCTGGTGGCTGTTGCATGTAGATGTCTTTCTCGATTTCCCCATGAAGGAAGGCAGTCTTTCCACCCAAGTGGTCAACTTGCATCTTTCTGGCTGCTGCCACACTGAGCAGTGTCCTAACTGAAGTGTGTTTCACAACTGGTGCAAAGGTTTCCTCGTAGTCCTCAACATAGATTTGGGAGTATTCTTTGGCTACTAGTCTGGCCTTGTAGCGCTGTACATCCCCTTATGTATCCTGCTTGACTTTGTAGACCCCCTTGCATCCCACAGCCTTTCTTCCTGCAGGTAGTTCCACAAGTCTTATTTTTGTGCAGGGAATCAATTTCTTTCAATGCTGCTTTTCTCCATTTCTCAGCTTCATCAGCTGGCATCTTTTCTATATCTCGCCATGTGGTGGGTTCTTGTATCTCTCCTCCTTTGGTCATGAGTGAGAGCCTTTTGGCTGGAACCCCTTCGTTGTTGCCCTCAGTTCTGGCTCAGGCTGTGCAGCTCCTTCTGAACCTGTATCCCCTTTCTGAACCTGCTTCTGGTTCTGGCACAGATTCCTTGGGTTCACTGTCGAGCTATTGCCTCATGAGAGTCCACTCACATGGTTCCTCTTTCACCATGATCTCTGGCACAGTTCTGGTACATCACATCTAGTTTCCCCTTGTCTCTCATCAAAATACAACACATTGCAAATTCTGACTTCTCCATTTGCAGGATCAAGGATTCTGTAACTCTTTTGGGCAGGTGCATATCCAACCAACACTCCCAGTTCACATCTGCAATTGATTTTGGTTCTTTTGGCCTTTGGGAAGTATGCATAAGCCTTTGATCCAAACACTCTGACATGGTTTAGAGAGGGTTTGTGCCCATGCCATAGTTCAAATGGTGTCTTGTCTATTGCTTTGGTTGGCAATCTGTTTTGCAAGTAATTTGCAGTCATTACTGCTTCTTCCCAGAATTTATTTGCCAAGCCAGCTTCATGTAAGATGCATCCGGTCGTTTCCAGTAGAGAGCGATTTTTCCTCTCTGCCACATCATTAAGTGTATACGCAAGTAGGTCCATGTGAAATCCCATGTTCTAGAAATCATTTCATGTCATTTGACATGTATTCACCTCCATTGTCTGACCTTAGTCTCTGAGGCTTTCTTCCAAATTTGTTATAGACCAGTGCAATGTATTCCTTAAATCTTTCAAACACTTGACTTTTCTCTCTCAAGGGATATACATAAATAAATCTTGAAAAATCATCAATAAATGTGAGTATGTAGCAATTGCCACCCATACTATTTTGAAGTGGACCAGAAACATCAGAAGGTATTAGCTCCAGAGGATGCTGTGACTCTGTGTCTGCCCAGAAAAGCTGGGTCTCACCACTTTATTAAGCAAGCAATACTCACATCTTGTGGCAGCTTCTTTGCATGATTCCACTTTAAAGTCCTTAATTAGTCCATTTCCCCCAAGCTCGTTTATCACATTTATTTGCCTATGTGCTAGTCTTTTATGCCATATGGTAGAACAATTCTTGTGTTTGCATGAAGCTGCAAGCCTTGCCTGTTCAGTTACAGAGTCCAGTTGAAAAAGACCATCTTTACACATATAGGCTGTCATAATTAAATTATAATCTTGGTTATGTAGTGAACTTGTTCCTCAAAAGTCACTTGGTAACCTTTATTGACTCCATGTCCCACGGAGATCCAGTTACACTCCATATCAGGGACTAAGAGAGCATCCTGGATTAAAATCTTCTCACCAGACTCCCTGCAATACAGTTCAGTGGTTTCTCTTTCTGCCAAATAAAGATTGTTCCCATTAGCAACACAAACAGCAACATTGTAATTTTTGTCTAAATCTATAAACAGTTCAGAGGTATTCAGAATATTTTGAGTAGCACCTGAATCAATAATAAAAAAATTTTTCATTCCTGGTTGCTACATTATAAATTCTGATTCTTTGACTGTCTCTCTCTGTTTCCTGTTCTTTAAATCCAGCCTGCTGTTTGCTCCTCTGTCTGTGAGAAATGCTTATCTTTATTGTGTCACAGACTGTGTGTCATCTCTGTGGCTATGGTAACCAGGTTTTCCTCTAGGATTCTTTTTGCATTTCCCACCTTTAGTTTCTGGGCAATTAGCATGAGAATGCTCAGCTTTGTTCCAGCTGAAGCAAGCCTTTGTTTGCCTGAAAAAGGCTGTAGTACTGTCCCTATGCTTTTCAAAATCTGTTTCTTCCTATTTAAGGTTGAAATCTTGCAAGCATGCAATTACAGTTTCCAATACAAGCTTACTATTTGAAACCGCCAGTGCAATTTTTACATGATTATAACTTTGTGGCAAAGATCTCAGAATCAAGCCAATTAACTCTTGATCATACAAAGTAGATCCATGTTGTTTAAGTAATCTGTCAGTCCCTCGCATTGCATTTATATCGGTTGAAAGATCCCTTCCTTCTTCCAGCTGCATTTTGCAAGTCTTTTTAATTAAAAGGACAGCAGCATTGGGAGAGACTTTCCCATATTGCTTTTTAAGCTTATCCCAATCCTCTGAGGCAATTTCAGTCCCTTTGAAATGCATTAGCAAATCATCACTCACATTTAGAAGAATCAAGTCATATGCTCTGTTCTGTGAATCCCATTTCTTTTAGGCAGCCACCCCATCTGTTGGTCTTTATTCTGTGAGGGTTCCATTAATTCTTTTTGCCTTCAGGAGGGCTTCCATTTTCATAACACATCCTTATCTATAAAACGCTTGGTGTCCGTCCGTGGACGGACACCAAGCGTGTGTCCGTGCCTCCCTGGCCTCTTCTGGGCATGCGCGAAGCGCATGGCCAGAACAGAGCCAGGGAGCCAGGACCGCCAGCACCCGGCGGCCATCTTTGGCGGCCAGAAGCGGCCGCCCCGAAGAAGCTGGGTAAGCGGCGGCGGGGGACACTGGCCGAGGCGGCGGCAAAGCCGCCGCCTCGGCCAGAGGAGACGGCGCGGCCAAGGAGGCGGCAGAGCCATGGCCGAGGCCTGGCCGTGCTGCCGCTTACCCGGCTTCTTTGGGGCGGCCGCTTCTGGCCGCCCAGGATGGCCGCCGGACGAGGCGGCGGAGAAGAATGCGGCGGTGGGCCCGGGCAGCGGTGGACCAGGCCGGAGCCGCAGGCGGTGGTGGGTGGCGGGCCCGGCCGGAGCCACGGGCGGTGGTGGGTGGCGGGCCCGGCCGGAGCCACGGGCGGCGGTGAGTGGCGGGCCCGGCCAGAGCCGCGGGCGGGAGGGGTAATGGCGGCTGTGGTCTGGAGCGCAGAGCTCCCCTAGCGCCCATTATCCTCCCACTGAGCCTTTCTCTTGAGACGTCTTCTTAATACAGGTGAAATTCCAGATTCCTCCTGATCAGTCTCCTCAGCCCTCATCTCTGCCAGCTGTTTAGATTCCCCTGTTTGCTGCCATTCCACTTCAGCTTCCGAGTCTGTTCTCACAGCCAAATCCTCCTGCTGTGCTTCTGAGCCTGCTCTCCCAACCAAATCCTCCTGCTCCTCCTCTGACTCTTCTGACTCAGAGGTCTGGGCCATGACACCTACCTATCCATTATGTAGCTAATAGATAGGACCAGGTCTTTCCTATCCAAAATGTACTTCACTAATAAACCTATTTAGTTTAGATTGTACAACCATCTCTATGCATGTTCTTTAAAGAACTGCAGCAACTAAACTCTGCACTCTACTCTGTAACTGGAGTGGGTAGCTTCCTTTTGGCACTTTGCTAAACAATTACAAACCCCAACAGAAATGGACTCCTGGGAGCAGCACTGCAAGGGAGGCGAAATATGCTGGTTAGGAAAAGAGTTCATCTGTCCTCCTACCTGCTTTCCGCGCTGCAGAGAAGTAGGAAAGAAAGAGTGTGGGTGGACTCTGATAGTGTGATGCTGTCAAGAGCTTCACTAGATTGAAAAAGATTAAAATTACCCAAACCCTATTAGAAGAAGCATCTGACAAAAGATGACTGTTGTGCTTCTCTTCCTATGCCCTGTCCAGATGCCAGGGACAGTTCTTGATGCTCCTTCCAAAGGCACACAGATCACTTCCATCACCTTACTTAACTCAGGGTCATTTCTCTGTAAGAACATTTGCTGCCAAATAGGATGACCTGTTTCCATTAAAAATTGCAACATTTATGTACATGTGGGAATTGCTCTGAGCCATCACTCATGGTACAAAACATTAAGTCAGAAATGAATTTTCTCAGAACAAATGAAAATCGTATTTGTGCTATACACACATATGGCATCATAGGTGCCCTAGCAGTTTCTGCTCATGGTGAACAATTGAGGGCAGATACACAAAACCTATTTGCCATGGACGCACAGACAGGAACGGCGGTGGGGTGCGGGGAGCCAAACTTCCAAATATTTTGCTACAGTTATACTATATTTATATTTTGCCTTTCAACACACAAGTTTTAAACTTTGTGAGAGGAATGTCAACACAGCAAGAACAGCAGCATAAAATCAAACATTAGAGAGAACAGGAAAAAACACACTGCAAATAAAATAATCAGGAGTGGTTTAAAAAGCCTGGAAAAATGAAATGATCTTTGCCTGACACCAGAATGATATTAGAGTAGGCACCAACAGAGCCTTTCTAGGAAGAATGTTCTACAGAGCGTTTTCCGGACTATGAGATTTGCAACGGTTAATACATTGCAGACTGTGATGGAGTAGTGCAACGGTTTCAAAGCGAGAGAGGAAAGGGTCATTTAATGCTTTGTTGTAAACTGGTGGCCATTCATATTTTCCCTCGGCTGAAATGCATTTTCCAGGCAGGAGCGTCCATATTCTCCTTGAAATGCATTTATCTGCCCCTCCTCCTTTGAGCCAATGGAGTCGTGGAGTGTGTGTGACCTGATTTTTTTTTTTAATTCAATGGGGGAGTGAAAGGGAATCCTGTGGTAAGCCTGGAAGGAGGGAAAGAGATGAACTGGCATGCTGCAGTGGGCGCTCTCTTCCGTAGTGGTGGCAGTGGCCAGCAGTTCCTCAACCCCAGTGCCGGGGCTGCTGGGGGTGGCCGTAGCAGCAGTGGCGGCGGCGGCCTCTTCCTCAGTCGGCGCCCCAGGCAAAGCCTTGCTAGGGCTGGGGAGACTTGTGGCAGCAGTGGAACACCTTCCTCCTCTTTGCCATCACCCTCACTGCTTCCCTCCTGCAGGGCCTTCTCCTGAGGAGGGAGGACGGTGACGGCGTGCCTCCAGAGAAACAGACAAACAAACAAATCAGAGGGGAGGAGGGGAGGCGAGTGCTCCTCCAGTGAAGGCTGTGGGATTGCAAAGAAGTAAATGAAACATGATTCAGTTCAATGGGCTTCCTTTTAAGTAAGTGACTGTGCTCTCTTCCTGCCCCTTGCCTTGTATTATTTAACATATTTGTATACCTTTCATAATGCAAGTCTCTGGGCAGTTTACAACAAAACAATAAAAACAACAAATAAGAAGGTTAAAACATTACAACAATTTAAAATTTACAATGTTAAAACTATTAAAAATCATCAGACAATTAAAGAGTACCTAATTAAAAGCCTGGGTGAACAAATGTGTCTTGAATGCCTTTTTAAAAGTTGTAAGAGATGGGGAGGCTCTTAAGCAAGTGGGATTGCACAAAAGTACAGTAAATGATTTAGTTCAATGGGCTTCCTCTTCAGTAAAAAGTGCAGGAGAAAGGGTTGGATTCAGAAATCTGCTCAGCTGCTCTCCCCTCCCCTTCTGTGTTGACAGCTCAAGTTATGTTGGAAGCAAGTGGAGGAGGAGGGAGGTGTGGGGTTTGGGATCTGGGGGAGGAAAGGAGGGGAAAGCCACAATTTCTCTCTGCCTGTTTCTCTCCCCGCGGTGAGGGGGAGGAGGAAAAAAGCACAGGTGGGCTGGGCAAAGAACTGTCCACACTGCCACACGCTGCAACAGATAAAATGTGGGGCAAGGTTCCCTACAATGGAAAATACAGCTACTTTCCTGCAGTGCATTTACGACATTGTAGGGCAAAAACGCATCATTATAATTCAAATCCGGGCATGGGAAATGTGAATGGCACTTTGCTGACAATGCAGCGACACCGATGTTGAAACACAGGCCATATGGAGGGGCACTTAGCGGATACGTTGCAAGTACGTTGCAGCGTGTAATCTGGAAAATGCCCAGATGGGGCACCACAGCAAAAAAAGAGCTCTCCCCAGTCGCCACCCACCTTACTGGTAGGGGCACAGAGGAGAGCCTTTGATGATTATCAGTGTTTGGGCAGGCTGGGGTTGCGAGGAGGTGGTCCATTCGATACCTAGGCCCTAAACCATGCAGGGCTTTAAAGGTAAGTGCCAGCACTTTGAACTGAGCCCATTTCAATCAGGCCGATGTAGGGGTTATGTGACTCAGCTCTAAGAGTGGCATCCCAAACAGAACCTGCAGGAAACAATACGGAGCAGAAACTTGCAACGGGCAGCTGCGACGTAGCCAGATTTAGCCAAAATGTGTTGCATTGCTATAACTGCAGCAATAGTTTCTTAACCAGTCTCCTGCCCTTTTGGAAGGAGAGAGGAGGGAAAAGCTCAGGCTTCTTAAACTCTACCCAGGCCAAGGACATAGATTCGATTGATTATGGAAGGACTTATGAATGGTGAATGTGCAATGATTCCCCCCACCCCCCTCTTGGAAAGTATTGCAGTGACATGGCTGAGCAAACATTTGCTCTAGCAGTTGAGAAAGTTTCTGTGCTGTGCCATGGTGACCCGGCAGTGACATGTCATCTCAATAAGAATCTCATTCTTACTTTTAACTCTTTGGAACACAGGCAAGCAACCTTGACTCTCCACAATAAATTGTTGCCGGCCCCTGTTTTAGAACCTAAGGACTTGAGTCTCTGCTCTGAAGCTTTAGTGCCCCTCACCTCCCACTCTTTGTAGTCTGCCATCATCCAGAGGACAGGTTCTATTTCACGAATTCAGAAATCGTGAGCTGGACACCTCCTTCAAGAAGTGGGCTTGCAGTCATGTATGTCTTTGACTTCTTTTTATGTATGAACAATTGCATTCTTTCAATACCTGTTATAGAGGCTCTGGAATACCTCTGGGATTGGTTGGTTGGTTGGTTAGTTAGCAAATTTGTATACCACCTACTACCGAAGACTCTAGGCACTTTACAGCATAAAACAAACCAAGAATTTAACATAAACAATCAAATTAAAATACCCATAAAAACACACCAACTAACTAAAAAGCTTGACTGAAGAGATGTGTCTAAAAAAAAGCTTTAAAATGTGTCTAAAAAGCTTGGCTGAAGAGATGTTGTTTCCTAAAAGCCAACAGGGATGGAGCAGTTCTAAGCTTAGCAGGAAGTGTATTCCACAGCCGGAGGGCAACTTCAGAGAAGGCTGAATCCTCACCAGATGAGCTGGCAGCACCCTCAGAGGAACCTCCCCTGAAGATCTTAATAGGCAGTGGGGTTCATAACGTTGCAGTCCCAGGGGATCTATACATGTTCCCATTAGGGAAAATTTAATGCAATTCTGCCATCAAAGAACCATCCTTTCAATGGACCTCTGAGCACATCTCCAAGCAACAGAACAATGCTTTCCATACTAATGCAGGCTGTGTACTCTTTCCAAATTAAAAAGCAAACCTCATAAGAACTATGTCAAGTATGAAAGGTGCATGTGTCTGTATTTTAAGTCTTGTTCCAAATTCATACAAACAGAGCACCCATCCGGGCCTGTCACTTGAGGCCATCTCATAATAGGAACATCTGTGTATCATTTCTCTGAGCCTTGTAAATAAACCCTGTTGTTGTGACCACTTAGCTTCTGGGCTGAACCCCAGAGGTTTGTTTCTTTTCTAGCTATGTTGAACTTAATAGCTCGGTATGCAAAACAATTTTAAAGCTGCTGTATTAAAAGGGATAAGATGGCTTGCTAAACATCTGTCACTGCAGTGAAATTCCTATATGTTCATTATCTGTCTGTTTAATATATCTGCACCCAAATCCAAGCCCAACAGATATGTCTGAATCAGCTTTGAATTCAAACAGAAAATGACCTAAATATCGGGAAAGCAGTGGTTTTTCCTGTGGTTGTTGCACCTTCATTGCAAGACATCTTGTGGAAAGCTTAATTTTACGTTCCGTAATTTTTTTCAGGGAGAGCAAGGAATTCAAGGCATACCAGGACCAAAAGGCTCCTTAGGGATTGGTCTCCCTGGCCCGAAGGTAAGATTTTGCCTGCTGACAATAAAAACATTACTTTAAATTCTAATTGTATCCTTTATTTGAGATGGCTTGGCCTTTAATACTGTTAACACACGTCTAAAGATCTTGCAGAACTAGACTTCTGCCTGTTTGCCGAAAGTTCAAATATACACAAGTTCTTCTGCAAGTTTGTTCATTTCTGCAATTCTTATTTCAGGCAAATTCCCCACTTTAAAAATAGATTTCCCCCCCTTCGTCAAAGAAACAATTTCCCAGTGCTGAGAAAATGTGAGATCTCCAAACAAAAGTGCAGTTTCAGGGGAAGGTGCCTGGACTTATATATTATTGTGAACAAATAGGTAACAACTGCACATTAATTGCACTAAACTGGATTGAACAGAAAAGCCTGATATCGTTAACTCTGTCCTCTTTCCCATTGCATATTTACCTTCATTCTAGATACTTCTAAGTAGATTCTGTGTAGAATTTTGCTTCAGACAACTCAACTGTTGCCTCACAAAACAGGATTAAATAGAGCCATTTTAAAACATCACATCAGAGGTTTTCCAGTGGTTTTGTGGCTCTACTTGTGCAAAGCAATAACACCAATGTTTCATTTTATTAGGGGGATTATGGAGAGAGAGGGGATCAGGGCAAGAGAGGTGACAAAGGCGAGATTGGAGAACCTGGCCCTGCAGGACCCAGGGTAAAGCCGAAGGTTTTGCATTATTTATTTCTACAAAACAGAAGATATTGCACTTAGTAACTGATATCGTTGTATAACCTCTTAGGGATTCTCTGGATCCAAAGGTGAACCTGGACTTACCGTGAGTACAGCTCTCGCAAATTATTAGTTATATTATACAGCTCTTCAATGACAAGTTCTCACTGTTGTCGCAGTGCACCCTGTTGCAGAAATGCAACACTAGCCTAGAATTCAAGTTCCTGGGTTGGTGAAACCAGCTAGCTCCACACGTTTGCACAAGCGTATTATTCGTATGGATGCCAGCTGCTATACTATAGCAATAGTGGTGGCCTGGAGAGTTTCATTTATTGTTTAATTGTGCACACGAGTTGCTCAGGATATATACATTTCCCCCTGTTTGCAGATAGGAGCTCAAATGGGAAGGATTTGGTTACCCCAAATGTTTATAGCAGTTTTATTTTTAAAAACTGCCCGCTGGTGATCTTCAGACAGCTGCTTGGGGCCAAACTAGGTGAGAAGGACCTGTGACTGGACCTTTAATGTCTTTACATTTCTTTTTAAAGTGCCAGTGCTGGTGGCCCCTCCTTCCCGCTCCAGACAGGATTGGTACCAAGATGCTGGAAGACGGGAGCATAACTCTTTCCATCCTGTGCTGTTTTCCCAATAAAATTTGCTCCCCACCCTAACATTTTTGGGAAACTCATTCCCTTAATGGGACAGATAGTGACATGGGGGGTGGGTTATAGAAAGGAAATGCTGCCAGGGGAGGAATTAACCACCCTTCCTTCAGTGCACAGTGGTTCAGTAATTTCCCTTGCTGCTTTTAAAAGACATTTAAAGAGACAGAAGAAACAGCTTATCTAATTTTGGACCTGACGTTTCCAGGCAAGCTCTGGGCAAATTGTTCACATGGTTGGGCCACATCACTTTGTTGAGTTCAATCCATGCGCTGGGCATTTTTCACACGGGGCTTTTAGATCATTTCTCCTCCAGAATGGAGGGTGTGCGTTCACATATTGGCCAGATTTACCCCTCAAGTCCCTGCGAGCTATTGGGGAGCACTTCACACACGATTCGGGTTTTTCATTGCATGTTGGAGTGTAGCGCAATTTATATCATGGTCTGACGGATCTTATACTCTGTCATGCAGAACTTGGCAGTATTAAACGTGAAGGCTGCAACTTCATCTGAAAGCAGCAACCGGGTATAGATATGGTCTGGGCAGCCAGGGTACTTGTGAAGCAGCAGAGAAATAAGCTTGGCTGGAGTGTCTCTGTAAAAGGGGCAGAGGAGACGTGCATGTTCTGTGGTTTCTACCTCCCCAGTGCCACAGGGGCAAAGCCTTTCTGCCATTGGGGTCGTTTTGTATTTGCCTTCCAGTACAGTGGAGGGGAGGGCATGGCAGTGGGCGAGGGTAAAAATCCTTCTGTGGCTTGGGGCTTCTAACTGAGAGCCAGCGTGGTGTAGTGGTTAGAGTGCTGGACTAGGACCGGGGAGACCTGAGTTCAAATCCCCATTCAGGCATGAGACTTGCTGGGTGACTCTGGGCCAGTCACTTCTCTCTCAGCCTAACCTAACTCACAGGGTTGTTGTGAGGAGAAACTCAAGTATGTAGTACACTGCTCTGGGCTCCTTGGAGGAAGAGCGGGATATAAATGTAAAAACAACAACAACAAAATAACGATGACAGGTACGTGGCGGGGGAGGCAAAGTATCTGAGGCTTTCTAGGGATAGGATGGCTGGAACCCTACCTAGGGCAGCCTGGCACTCAGTGCCCATTCTCTATGTTTGATGGCTGTTTTTGCCTGATCATGGCCCATAGCAAGTAGGAGAAGGGGAGAAAAGCCCAGGAGCGGCAATTTAGACCACACAGACCTTTCCCAAGAAGATTGAAAACTATCCTGTCAGGTCAGAGGGGCCAAATCCCGAGGGTTGAGGAATAGCTTAAGCCAGAGCTTAAGAATGGACAGCCACACTCTGGCCTCCACCTTAATCATGCCCGGACTGCACCTGCTCCAAAGGGGGCAATATTGGAGTGGGGAGCCCAGAGTGGGCCCCATAGAGGAGTTGCGCCAGTGTCTTGGCCTCGAATAATTTGAGTGTGGCGTGTGTCATCATACGCAAAGGGTGTGTGGCCGGGGCTCCAGGGAGCCCGAGCGAGCTCTTGCCACTCATTTTAGACAGCCATTTGCTGCATAACACAATTTATTTCGCTTTCTCTCCCTCGCTGGAGGAAGAGGAAGCAAAATGAAGGGTGTTCAGGCAGCAAACGCAGCCTGAAATGAGGGGGAGAGCTTGCTAAAGCCGAGCAATGAGCGTGCCAGTAATGCCCCCTTTGCAAGTAACCCTCTCTGTTACTGGAGGAAAGGGGCCAGAGGCCACAGCGCTGCCATGAGAAATCAGGGATACGGGGTACTTTTCCCTCCTCGCCTCCCTTCACCCTCCCTGCAGCCAACCACCTACAGCAGTAGTGATTTATTGAGACAAAAAGGGGGGGTTTCCCTTTGCACACCCCTCCCCCTCAACTACTACAGCCCACAGAGAAGCACGGCAAAATTTGAGGGACGGCAATTTGCCGCTCCTCGAATTTTGCTGCCGTAAGCAGACGCCTGCTCTGCCTATGCCTTAATCCACTATTGATCGTCGGCATAGAGCAGGGAGGAGATGCTTCTATATGCCAGCTTCGGGGGGCGGGTGAAAGTCTTGGCTACTAAGACGTCTCACCATGTCATTGATGAAAAAGTTGAAAAGGAGCGGGGCCAGGGTGCATCCTTGTTTAACTCCCTTCTGTGTCCGGACAGGGTTTGTAAGGGGCCCTTGTGGGTTGCATCTTACCTTGAGGGTCGTATTTGCATGAAGGGTACGGATCAGGTAAAGTAGGTGTCGGTTGGTCGAGAAGGCTTCCAACTTCTCCCATAGCTTGACTTGGGAGATGGAACTGAAGGCAGCCTTAAGATCAATAAAGGCAGCATAAAGGAAGGCTGTGTTTTTAGAAGAATATTTTTCAATGAGGTGCTGAAGTACCAAGCATTGATCAGTCATGGATCTACACTCCCTGAAGCCAGCTTGTTCCTCTGCAATCAGATTTTCTTAGTCTAGCCAGTCGTTAAGTTTTCCATGCAGATGTCTAGCATAAAGCTTGCTGGTGGTGTTGGGCAAGCCGGCGGGCCTGTAGCTGGCAGGGTCATCCTTTCTCCTCTTTTTGAATGTGGGTATGATAATCTTCGGTCTGATCCCCACCACACGCTAAGATCATCTGAGGAGGTCCGGCTCCAGTTGCCACCGGCTCGTCGGGTGGCGACCCAGAGGTGGACCTTCTCTGTAGCCACTCCTGGACTGTGGAATGCGCTCCCTGCAGACATCCGTAATTTGAATTCTTTATTGGAATTTAGGAGAGCCCTAAAGACCTTCCTGTTCGGCCTGGCCTTCCAGTGCTCTTAAATTGTTTTAAAGGGGTCTTTAATTTGTCGGGTTTTTATAAGGTTTTGAATTGTTTTATTTTTTAGCTGCTTTATTGTATTTTAAAATCTTTTTATGCCCGGTCATTGATTGATTTTAACTGTTCTATGATGTTTGTGAACCGCCCTGAGCTATTTTGTAAGGGCGGTCTAAAAATCGAACAAATAAATAATCCCCAGCTCCCAGTCCTTGGGAATGCGGCCATGGGTGTCAATATAGGTGAAAAGCGAAGCAAAGACTGAAGCCCACCACTCTTTATTATTCTTTAAAAGCTCTGGGGGGATGAGATCTCTCCTGGGGCCTTCCCCACTCAGGTTTGGGAGATGAGAGACTCGATCTCAGCTGTAGAGACCAGTGGCCCCTGGGCAGGTCATCCACATCTGGTAGAGGGGAGCCACCTTCCACAGTGGGGTCTTCGTACAGCTTCTTAAAGTGCATGTCCCAGATCTCTGATTATGGGTGACTAACTGGGTCGAGCCATTGCCAATATGGTTGGTCATGATACTCCAGAATAGAGCCACGTCCTTTGCTCTGCTCACCAGGATGAGCCGTGACCAAGTGGCCTTCATCGCCTCTCTCTTCTTCCGTATCAGTAAGTGTTTATATTGCTTCTTATGGTTGAGGAGGCATGGAGGGCCGTTGCGATGTTGATTCCTATGCTGGATTTGTGGATATGGTAGGCAGAAACAAGAGCTTTCCTGGCATCAGCACAACTGTTGATATATACATCAAAATAAAAATAGGCTTGTTGACCTTCGCATTGGTACCTTGGCCAGTGTCATCTTTTCAAACTGTAATCATAGTACCAGATGTTATAAAAAGAAATGTTATAGTCAGTTTCTTATTTTTGTCAAGCTGTGTTCAACATTTATGAGTTGGACATCTATACTGTTTCTAGTAATGAAAATGTTTCCAAATGTCAAATAATTTGCTTCGTACCAATGATGCATTGCTGTCATTAAAATATTCTTTAAATTACATGTTCAGCATCCTTAATGATATGTAACTTAAAACTATGACTTTTAAATAAAAATTTCCCAAATGTATAAGCCTGACTCAAGTGGATATTCTCTGTTTCAGAAAGAAGAAATAATCAAGATCGTAATGGAAATATGTGGTAAGAGCGTCCTAAAGAAAGGAAATAGTTTAATTGTATTCATTTCTTTCACCAAAATAATTCACGATGAGCGGTGTATGTTTATTGGGTTGGATCCAAAGAACTGTGAGTGGAAGGGAAAATGTAGATTCTATAGTGGTTATCATGCTTCCACGGGTCCAAAAGGTAATGTCTTGGGCAAGTAGTACAATAACATCTTTAGATTTAATTTCAATTTTTTCTTACACAACTTTGCAGTGTGAGGTGAAAAACAGCCCTTTTGTGAGAGGAAGACACTTTATTCATAGAGAAGGATGTCTTTGGATCCAGCTCATGTTTATTATTATTGAAGGGTCTGTGCTCTTACTGTGCATTATATATATTTACAGTGGGGCATATACTATATAGTCAATGAAACAAGCTTGTCTTTAACAAAGCATTACAGATGATAAATTAGACGGTGTAACTAGGGATGTGCAAACGGATTAGACATCGAACCAGTTCAGTTCAACAATTCGGGGTCAAACCCAACCACCCTCTGTTCAGTCTGACCATGTGACCATGGACTGCCCCCGCCCCCCGGCCGTTCAGGGGTTTGTGAGTCAAAAAATGTTCTAAAACCTTTTTTTTTTTTTTTAAAGTACTTATCCTCTCTGGTGGCTTCTCTGAGGCCGCAGGGAGGTCCATGGAGGTTCTCCCACCCCGCCAGCCTTCCTTGTAGCAAAAATTGCCCAGTTCAGGCATTCTTTGGCCCTTTCTGGGCATTTTCCCCATCATGGCCATTGGAGGCCATGCTACTGCCTACTGCTTATTTCCAGACTGTGGTGTTAAATGCAAGCAAAAACCTTTGGAACTAGTGTTTGGAATTAGTGTTTTTGGAGGCCATTGCACATGCACAATGGGCCCCTGCGTGGCCATGTCATGACCCAGGCTACGCAGAGGCCCATTGCACACGTGTGCAACATAATAGGAAGGGAGAATAATAATGGTTGTAATAATGAGAGTAATAATGATAAATTGACACCAGGACTTAGGACTTCTTTCATGGATAGGGCAAGAAAGACAGAAATGAGAAATGAGTATAGGTTCGTGGGTACTACTTGGGGCCTCTGTTGTCCACCACAGAAAGAGGGATACATGCCAAGGGGTATATAGCATGCCTATTTTGGATAGTATACTAGTCAAAAGTAGTGAGATGGCTTTCTTTTGCTGGCAGTTGTTAGTGGTGATGCATTTTGAAAATAGATTCAGCATGCCCTTTTGCATATGTGCCTCTATGCATGACAAGGAGCACTGTGCAGTATGCAGAGCAAATTAAGTCCATGAAGCCTCTCTAGAGGAACACAATCTAAATTGCAATTTATTATTATTATTATTATTACATTTCTATCCCGCTCTTCCTCCAAGGAGCCCAGAGCGGTGTACTACATACTTGAGTTTCTCTTTCACAACAACCCTGTGAAGTAGGTTAGGCTGAGAGAGACGTGACTGGCTCAGAGTCACCCAGCTAGTTTCATGGCTGAATGGGGATTTGAACTCGGGTCTCCCCGGTCCTAGTCCAGCACTCTAACCACTACACCACGCTGGCTCTTATCAATTATGTTATATGCTCACTATATCTGGGATCCATAGGAGTTTTCAGGCACAGGGATTTGGTCAGCCTCTTTCCCCCAGAGCTGCTCTTGAAGGCCAGCAGCCCAGCCAAAACCACATTCCTTGAAGTGCTGCCACCAGAAGGGAAAATTTAAAAAGCCCTTTCCCCTTTCTATGGGGTCATTAAGCACTTTTTGTGAATGCAAGGGCCTTTGGGATCCCCAAGCCTATGAGTCTTGGGATGCAGAACAACATAATTTAATCGATGAAACCAGTCGCTTAAGTCACTGTAAAACTGCCTCCTGCTTATTTCCAGGCTGTGGTGCTAAATGCAAGCAAAAACCTTTGGAACTAGTGTTTGTGATTGACAGCTCTGAAAGCGTCGGGCCTGACAACTTTGAGACGATAAAACAGTTTGTAAAAACAGTGATTGATGCCATGACAATCAACCAAGCTGCAGCCCGTGTCGGCATTATCAACTTCAGCCATGAGGTAGAGATGGTGTCCACTTTGCAGCAGCATTCGAACAAAGATCACCTGAAAGCTGCCGTAGATCAAATGCAGTATCTAGGGGAAGGCACCTTCCCGGCTAAAGCTATCAACAAAACTATTGAGATATTCCAGGTTGCCCGACAAGGAGTAAAAAAGGTGGCTATTGTAATAACGGACGGGCAAGCAGATAGTCGTGATACAAGATTGGATGTTGTCGTGGATAAGGCTCATGCACTCGACATTGAAATGTTTGTGATTGGTGTGGTTCAGCAAAGTGATCCCAGTTTTCAACAATTTCGGAAAGAAATGAATCTTATTGCTTCGGACCCAGACAGCGAACATGTCTACCGGATCGATGATTTCACCGTCCTGCAAGGTAAGGATAAGGTGCCTCTCTAAAAAGAAGATGCTCTTGTAAATTAGTATTGCAAATCTATATATCAATAGCAAACTCAGGTGACTGCTTATCAGACTGTAAGCAAAATGGGGCCACTTCCCCCAGAAGGTAATGAGTTCTGCATACCTAGGGAGTCCTCCAAGTATGTAGAAATATATAACATTTGCAAATGAAAAGAAAAAGTAAAGGTGGGGGGACCAAAAAACAGCCTGATGAGGACTGAGCATTCCCCCAAGAGCCATGGAAAATGGGGGAAATAACTGGAAAAGAAGAACACTGGGTGTAGGGAGAGCGAATTGGACTGCATGAGCCTCTACCAGCTATTGTATCCTGGGGGTATGCATTAGATTGAGGAGATACAATTTTTGTTGCAGGTTCCACATATATTATATGACTCCCTTCCTCTCCCTCTCCCTCTCCCTTCATATCTATCTATCTGTCCATCCATCCATCCATCCATCCATCCATCCATCCATACATACATACAGGTTCCACATACAGTATATAATATAATAAGCAAAACGATCCTTTGAGATCTGCAACCTGAGCCTAAACATTATTCAGAACAGTACATCCTACTGCAGGCATCCCCAAACTGCGGCCCTCCAGATGTTGCTGAACTACAACTCCCAGCATTTCTAGCCACAATTTATTGTGGCTGGGTATGGTGGGAGTTGTAGTTCAGCAACATCTGGAGGGCTGCAGTTTGGAGATGCCTGTCCTACTGTGTTGAGTAGTGCCTACTCCCAAGTAAGTGGACATATGATTGCAGTTGTGCAACAATCTACAACATAGGCTGCAGTTGTGCCTAAGCCCAATGAAGTAATTGGGCACATATGCTGCTAATTCTGTGCAGTATCAGGCCATTAGGCCTTTGACAGGAAACAGGCTTTGGGTCTTTCACACCCCAGCTGTGGTTTCTCATGCATTCTTCCTGGCTTTGATCAGAGGTTCTCAACATTTTCCTATGGAAACTTCTTATGCAAGGGACACACGGAAAAGATGTTCAGGCATATGCAAGTATCATTAACAATGGTGCAGTCACAAATTCAGAAGTGCAGGCATTGATTGATTGATTGATTGATTTTTATACCACCTTTCGCTAAAAACAACCCCAAGGCGTTCTCCATGACTGCCCCCATAGCCTACCTCAACAGCCATAGCCGTGCCCACCTCAACACCCCCGCCCCCACCTAGATAGATGCAATAATTTACAGGGTTCTTCTGTTACAAGAAGTCAGGAATAGTTTTCTAATCCAAAAGAACAGTCTGGACTGTAGCTGCTTTTGGGGAAAGTTGCAAGTTCCAGTTGTGGCACTCCCACATCATGTCTAGGTTGGCCCAGAAGTCAGCTCTGCTGAGAGAAGAGTGACTGGGCAGAGGATATGGAGAGGTAAGTGCTAGGTACGGGGACGATTTAGTGTGCCTCAACCCCTGCCCCTTTTATTTTCAATATTTTAGAATAAAATTCCACCTCTGCTCTGCATGTGATCAGGACATACCTGGGTTTAAACCAGGGTTGCTCAGTTTCGGCCCTCCTACAGATGTTGGCCTACAACTCCCACAATCCCTAGCTATTGGCCACTGTGGCTGGGGATTATGGGAGTTGTAGTCCAAAAACAGCAGGGGGGGGCTAAATTGAGCAGGCCTGGTTTAAACCCAGTCCCCAACCTTTGGTCCCCATATGCTGTTGGACTACAACTCCTATAAATTCCCAGCCACAATGACTAAGGGCTGGAAGCCCCTTGTTTAAACAAATGGGCTTACGACCACCACATCTGGCCCTAAACGGTGATGCTTTGTGTATTTATTATTTATCAGATGTGTATATTGCCTCAGACTTCAACCTCTGGGCAGTTTACAACAATGTAAAACAAGTTAAAGCACAAAAGCAAAAACCTTAAAACATCTTAAAACCACCGTAAAATTAAAAAGCTTGCGTAAAGAAGAGAAGTCGCAGGGACTTTTAAGAAGTTGTCAGAGATGGGGAAGCTCTGATCTCAACAAGAGAAAGTGCATTCCAGAGTCTCGGGGCAGCAAGACTCTTATTGCCATCGTATTTCCATCTTAATGGTATTGGTTTTCTTTTCAGCTCTTGAGAGTAAGTTCTTCAAGCAAAGCTGTGAGGAAGATTTCAGTTCCTACATCACCCAAGTGCTTACTTCAGCATTTTCGCCTGAACTAGAAACAGGAAAGGAACATACTGGGCAGTTTGCCATAGCTGGGACTCCAGAGCCATATATCCCTCCACCCAACGCAGATGTTATATATTCTGTAAGCTGTTCTAAAAGATGGCATTTATATTTGCACTGAAACAGTGGGAAGCATCCAAAGTAATTCATGGGTGATCAGAATACCTTCTGCACCGACTCGGAGAGGAGCAAGCCTACTGTTTTTCTCCTTGCCCTCAGTGGGTTGGGATGGGTACAGAGTGCACTTGCTGAGGAAAGTACAGTGGTATAGCATCACTCTTCTATGGCTACTCCTGCAGTGTGGGCATTAAGCCATAGCCAAGTTTCCAAAACTTAGGAACATAGGAAGCTGCTATATACTGAGTCAGACCATAGGTCCATCTAGCTCAGTATTGACTTCACAGACTGGCAGTAGCTCCTCCAAGGTTGGAGGCAGGAGTCCCTCTCAGCCCTATCTTGGAGATGCCAGGGAAGGAACTTGGAACCTAGATGTTCTTCCCGGAGCAGCTCCATCCCCTAAGGGGAATATCTTACAGTGCTCACACTTCTAGTCTCCCTTTCATATGCAACCAGAGTGGACCCTGCTTAGCTACAGGGACAAGTCATGCTTGATACCACAAGACCAGCTCTCCTCTCCTATGTTCTCCTAACTTGTTCTGCAAAATAAGAATTAGGATGCTGCCTTCTCCCAAGGCTGACTATTTGTCCATCTAGGTCACCCTACACTCATTGGCAGTGGTACAAGATTTCTGGCAGGTGTCTCTCCCTGCCCTACCTGGAGATAGCAGGGATTGAACCTGGGACCTTCTCTATGCAAGCAGGTGCTCTACCACTGAGTAACATCTCCATCCCCTAAGGAGAATCTCTTATAGCAGACAGCACTCATATGTAGTCACCCATCCAAATGTAAACTAGGGTGAATCTTGTTTAGCAAAGGGGACAATTCACGTTCACTGCCACAACACCAGCTCTCCTTACTTAAAATGAAGTAAGTTGAAAGATTTGTAGAGAGAAATTCCTGTGAACAAAAGTCTCCTGGGGGAAGATTTCCTGGATACTCCGAGTAGCTTGTTCATGATGTATTAGAAATAAATCTGGCCCTGTCTTTCTGCCTCTAAAGGACACTCAAGGCAGCACACAATACACAGAACACATGCAATAAAATGTACTGGGAAACTTCCTTGCGTTGGATGGAAATGGACTTGTTTGTGGGCATCCTTGAAGCATCCGATGGGCCAATGTGGGAACAGGATACTGGACTGGATAGGCCTTGGGCCTGATCCACAAAAGCTCTTATGTTCTTGCATCCTGTTTCAATATTAGGGAAAAAAACATTTAAGTAGCAGTGCTTTCAGCCTGGAACTCTGCTTTGGTATTTTAAGCTTAACTAACTTTTTTTTAACCATTAATGTTTAATCTTTTTTGCAGCAATACTCTCCAGGGGTGCCTGAAGGGACGGCAGCTCCACATTCTGATTGGGATCATGCTGCTACAGTCCCTCCTAAGTATGCTCTAGATAGCCACAGAAGAGTTGTCATTCCTCCTCATCATGAAAGAGGAGACTTTTGGGAAACCAGAATCCCCAACCTTCAGACCTCTCCTTCCTCTGATTTCACTAGACACCTACAACCTCTGAGTGAACCAGGTGCTACAAAAGGTATGTTGTGCTGTTGAAAGGGGTGGAGTAGGGAAAGACAGACTCATGCGCTTTTAAATAGGGGGTGGAGTCTTGGCTTTGTTTATAAAGGTCATCTCTTTTTTTGAAAATCAGTGGCTGATATCAAGAGCAGCACACCTATGGACGCACCAGGAAGATGTGCTTGCAATGTGGGAAGCTTTCCCAATATTAAGGCGCACCATGCACAGCGGGGTGGGGAGGAGCAAATGTTGGCAATTTGTGCTACCTCAGGAAGTGTCCTATGTCACCCAAAAATATGTCCCTAAGGGTCACACGTGTTGGGAATTCTCTCTGGTAAGAGAAACCCTTTTTCATTATAGCAGAGTGCACAGAGGCACAACACAGCGGAATTTGGTTAGGCATGCGTGTATGCTGAGAGTAAAATAACTTGGAGCCAGTTCATAGTTTCAAATCAATATAAGGAGTATTTATTGGAGAACTCCATTCTAGATAGTAAAGTGAAGAAACAGGATCTCTAATCTATATATCTAGCTGGATGCAGATGGATTCTGCATCTCTGCACACATGGTGCAGGGAGAGAGGAGCTTGCATGTTGCAAGGGAGAACGAAGGGAAGGGAAGAGGAAGAGGGAGCGGCAGGAAGGAAGGAAGTCCCTGAGACTAGCAATCTATATATCAAAGAGATAGTGTCAGAGCAGTAGAGAAGGGATGACCAATGTCTTGACCCTCTAGCCCTCTGACTCACTAGTCTGTCCTCCTGTGTCATTGAGACAAGAGACAGCGCATAGTCCTTCACTTCCAACAATACAGCCCCCTGAGACATATTTTCGGATTACACAGGGCACATCCAGTGGCCGTGCAAATTGTCAAAATTTCCTGCCACCCCCCCTACTGTGCACCCCCAACATTGCACACAGTTTATGTATACCCCACTTTTAAATTAAAAATATCAAAGTGGCTTACAATGCATGTTTTAAGGACAAAACAATAAAGTAGGTAACAAAAATACATCAATGAATTAAACATGGACAGCAGCTTGTCTAGAAAGCAGCAGCATTAAAAGCTTTCTGGTACAGAAAGACAGAGAGCTGGTTCAGGTGAGTATCCAGCAGCCCACGTCTTGAGGGTAAAGACATAACGAGAATGCCCCCACCCTGACATCACTAAAGCATGTCCCAACATGCTGTCGGGATATCCTTTGCGCGTATGACGGGCATTCATCTGAACTGCTCCTTTACATGTACTACAAACCTCTGTTTAAACAGGAGGCTTTTCAGGTAGCAGGTTTACCGCAAGACTTTACTCTGAGATCAGGGCATAATGGATACTTTGATGCAAAAAGAGGATTATTTGCTTGCTTGCTTGCTTGCTTGCTTGCTTGCTTGCTTGCTTGCTTGCTTGCTTGCCCTGGACATAAATTGGGCTAGGTTCCAATATGGAGGGAAATACCTGAATCACATGTGAGGTGCTGTCTGAAATATCGCACGGACTTGGGGGTCAATCTGGCTGATATGGGAACGTACACCCAGCCTCCCAAAGAAAAGTCACAGTAAAGTCGCCGTCTGAAAAAGCTCCAGGGTTTTTTGAGCACGCGGATTGGGTTGATTCGGAGGAACACCCCCTCACACAATTAAAGGATGTCCTGACAGTGCCTCAGGATATCCTTCAGTGCAGGAACGGCCAGTGAGGGCAGCACCAGGGTTGGGGGCAATGAGAGGCACCTTCAAGGAGGAATAAGTAGGTGCTTACCAGCGTATAAGCAACATCTGCAAGCTGCCGCACTCCGCCCACAATCTCACACGGGGCAGTGGCGCTCCATCCGGAGGAGCTGCAGAGTAGCCCTGATCTCTGCATGTGTGCGGAGGCTAGGGCCATGCTGAGGCCCCTCCAGGTGCCGGGCGGAGCACCACCACCCCATGTGTGATTGTGGGAGGAGTACGGCAGCTTTCAGATGCTGCTTACTCGCTGGTAAGCACCTGCTCATTCCTCCTTAAAGGTGTCTCCTTGGCGCTGCCCTCAACGGCTGCTCCTGCTTCAGTGATGCCATGGCAAGCATGCACCGGACGCAGCTCCTTTATGCTCAAATCTTGGGGCTTGGGTTCATCTGAACTGGCTCAGAGACAGGAGGCGTCTGCCTAAGGGAAGACACTCCAGATCTGTGAGACTGTCAGCAGGAAGGCCCTGTCTTTGGTACCCATCAGCTGGGTCTCTTTTAAATTGGTGTGTGTGTGTGTGTGTGTGTGTGTGTGTGTGTGTGTGAGAGAGAGAGAGAGAGAGAGAGAGAGAGAGAGAGAGAGAGCAGGACTTTTGTAGAGGATCCCAAAGCTCAGGTAAGCTCCAATAAGAAAAGGCAGTCACTGTTACCTGGTCCAAGATCACTTAGGGTTTTAAAGGCAGGACCTTGCACTTTATTGCACTCCTAATTGGTAGCTAAGGAAATTAGATTGCACTCCTAATTGGTAGCTAAGGAAATTGGAGCAAAATAACTGTAATATACTACAATTATACAGCACTTTGGCTACCTTATTTTACATTAACTGTTGTCCCAAATAATTTTTAAAGGCAGCCCCACATATAGAGAGCCGTGCAGTAATCCAGTCTGAATGTATAAACAATGCATGCAAACCTGAGGGCACATCTGCCCTCTCCAGACTGGACCACAGTTAGCGCAACAGCTGAAGTTGGTGTTGGAGTTAGTGATTATTTAGCAAAGCACCAAGGGAGCTACCCACTCCAGTTACAGAGTATAGAGTTTAGTTGTCGCAGCTATTTAAGTTGCATGCATGGAGATCACTGTAGAGTCAAAACTTAATTGATTTATTGGTGAAGTCCGTTTGGGATAGGAAAGACCTATCCTATTAGTCAGCTACATAATGAATAGGTAGGGTGGGAGAGAGATGTTTGCATCTTCTCACTAGGAGGAAAGGAAGTGGACTGACTCACTACAGGACGTACCTGAGGAGTCAAAGCAGGGGTCATAGAGCAGAGGCAAAAAGGGCCAGGTAAGGAGACCCTAACTAACTACCTTTACTCCCAATGCCCCTAGTGGTCATTAGGATTTATTGTGCTCTTGAGTCAGTGTCAACTCCTGGTAACCACAGAGCCATGTGGTTTTCTTGGTAGAATACAGGAGGGGTTTGCCATTGCCTCCTCCCGTGCAGTATGATGCCTTTCAACATCTTCCTATATCACTGCTGCCCGATAGAGGTGTTTCCCATAGTCTGGGAAACAAACCAGCAGGGATTCGAATTAACAGCCTCTTGCTCCCTAGGCAAGTTGCTTCCCCACTGCGCCATTAGGTGGCTGTGTAATTAGCACTTTAGGATAGTTGGTGCAAAAGGTTGATGCACCGGAACTTGATCTCCAACAGCTGGTACAAGATGCAATTGGCCACAGCAGTCACTTGTGCATCCAGACACAATGCTGGATCCCAGCAACACCTCCAAACTGCATTCTTTATCTTGGGAGGAGGGGAATTCTGACCCACATCCAAAACAGCTTTAACACCTCCATCCAGAGTTGTGAACCATCAACACCTCCATCTTTTCTGGAGTGAGCTTTAGTGCAGTTGCTGACATCCAAAGTACCTTTTAAGTAGGCCTGAGGTCAAAAACATTGACCCCAGCAATTCCAGTTATTGCTAGGGTGGAGTTGGAATCCTTCTCAGGTACATTCTCAGAAGGAAAATGGCACCAGTGTGGAGACACACAGCACTTCTGTCACTGTCCAAAGAGCTTTTTCAGCTTTAAAATGACCAAAAGGATCACCCAGTAAGTTCCCCACACCCTCAAATTTCTGCATCACTTCTCAGTTCTGAACAAACAGCAGCAGAAACGGGGTGGGGGATTTTGATTCAGTCCATCGTTTCCCCAGGACTAGCTCTTTTACTCAGATTGTATCCACTGGACCTGTAACTACAGTTAAGTATTTAGGATTGTCATTTTAACTGTATCTCTTTGTTTTTATGCATGCTGTTTTAGCTATTATGCTTTACACTATCTTATGTGTTATCTGTTTTCCTCTCTGCATGATGTATTAGCTATTGCTTTATGCTGTTTTGTTATGTTTTAATGTGTGTTATGACCTACGGTTACAGCAATAAACTTATTACACTAGCTCTTAGTGCATTTATCTCAGGCTGTCTGCTTCAGATGGCACGTGGAATCTCTATTAAAGCAGGGCTCTGTGCAACATCTGTGAACCTCAGAAACATACACTGCCCTTTCCCATGCCTGTGCAAGCCTTCATTTCCACAACAGGTTAAAGTAAACAGAGATCAGTCATGAGATCCAAACGCATGTATGAGATCCTGCCTACTTGCAGCCAAGATCCGCAAAATACTTCAGGCTATGTGTATAGATCTTATCTTATTTGAAAAGTAGGCTAGAATAGATTGGTGAGTTTGGATCTCTGTTTACTTTAACCTAGAGTGAAGTAGATGCTTGTGTGGGATATGTGCCAGCGTGGTGTAGTGGTTAGAGTGCTGGACTAGGACCGGGGAGATCCGAGTTCAAATCCCCATTCAGCCATGCAACTAGCTGGGTGACTCTGGGCCAGTCACTTCTCTCTCAGCCTAACCTACTTCACAGGGTTGTTGTGAAAGAGAAACTCAAGTATGTAGTACACCGCTCTGGGCTCCTTAGAGGAAGAGCGGGATATAAATGTAATAAATGAATGAATAAATAATAATGTGTGGGGCGGGGCAGGTCCATGCTCTCCCAAGGCTCAGAGACATCACACAGAGCCTGGCTTTAACCAAAATTCCATGCAACATCCGAAGCAGCCAAAAGAGAGAGTGGTTATCTTTTTCATATGTATACTCCCCCTTGTGAGAGCATATGTAACTTGTGAGGATTATGGAGCTGCGTATTCATCATTCATAAGCTGCCTGTTTCCAAGTAAAGCACCTTTTGGATTGTCCGAATTCTCCTCATACAAAAATTTAGAGGATCATTCAAACTAGATGCAATGCACCTGTGTATTTCAACACACAGCAGGTGTGTAGCAGGTTTGGTGGTGGCCCAGGGACAGGACACCACCAGATGCCTCCTCTGCCTACCCATGCTGGCCACACCCCTTACGCTGGCATCAAGCATATGCTATGGTGTGGCCACCAGCGGGCAAGGAGGATGCACAATCCTTCAGTCCTTCCTAGCCGGCTGATGCTTTGTTTGATCATGGAAGTGCATGCCATCACAGATACGGCAAATGCAAAATGCCGTTGTAACCATGAGTGGCCTAGTCAGGGATGTAAGCAACACACCAGGGCGGGACGTATAGCCCACTTCAGCACTGGGCTCAACACTTGGATGTTTTGTATTTAAATGTCCAAGCAGGGTAATTCTCTTTGCCATATCTTGACAGATCCCTAGAGCAGATGATTAGAGCATCCCTAGAGCAGATCCCTAGAGCAGATGGGCACAGACATGCATAAGAAGCAGAAGTCACTACCAGTAGATATAGTCAACATCATCTGGGATTCCCACTGCTTTGCAGGTGGAGGTGGGGAATTAGTGGCATTATGAGGAAAGGTTATTAGACACCAAAGAGACTAAACATTTGAAAAAAATGCATAGAAGAAAAACTGAGTAGTATCCATTGCCTTGTGGGTGGGAGGGGGGTGTAGTTGGCATATGGCACTGTCCAAAGACAGTCGAAATGAATATGTGTAATGAATCCTCATAGGGATTCATTTAGAAAAAAATTATTAAACACCAAAGAATCCAAACACTTGAAAAATAGTGACCACACGTTTTGATCTATAACTCCACTTCTACAAGCTAAGCTTTTTTTTTTTTTTAACTTAGCTTTTTTAAAAAAATGAAAGCTGGGAATCTGGGGAAAATAATAGGAATCTGAATCTCACATGATTTGATTCGAACCCAATTCTAGCCAATGGACCACAGGGGCGATTTGTTCTGTCTCCAAATTGCCCAAATCAGCTAGATTCAGGGACAAATTGATTTGTACCCAAATTGATTCACACATCCCTGTTGTTTTAGAAGTTCAGGTGGTCTCAGAAGAAAATATTTGATATGTTTTCAGATGCCAGGTGCTTGGAACCAATGAACAGTGGGGACTGCCGGGACTATGTAGTGAGATGGTATTATGACAAGAATGCCAGTTCTTGTGTCCGATTTTGGTATGGTGGCTGCTATGGCAACCAAAACAGATTTGAGACAGAAGAAGAATGCCAGACAACCTGTGTTCAACAATAAGCAAGTATGTTCTGCTAATAAATGGACCTCTGTTCAAGAATATTTTCCTTTTATCTAGACTTGGGCACATAAGATAATGCCATCCCTTCCATGACTTTGCAATTATGGCCACTTAATAAATGACAGTATTTCTAAATACTTTTGAAGCTCCAGTAGGATAGAAATAACATTTAGTGCTGTCTATAATGCCTTGAAAAGATGGTTCTTAAGATTCATTTCCAGTTTTGCATTAAATAGCATAATAGACTTCTATTATGAAGTGTGCGAGTTCAGTTAGAGACACAGTAAAATCAGAATTATGTTCTTCTCTTCTCTTCTAGAGAGCTCAGGCTTCCAGGACAAAAGGTGGATGTTCCTGGAATTTGCATAAGGTGACTAAAGAATAAGAATATTTGCTGTGTTAAGACGAATACTACTAGTGTACCCTGCCTAGTGCTTTTTATGATTCATTCTGCAGATTATATAGAGCCTGTTATCTCCATAGCTGATGGCTTCATCTGACAAAAAGCAGCTTTATATTTCCCTCCATGTTTTATGGTTAGTACTGGTATTGTCTACTGCCATGTTTCAGGAACTTTAGCAAGTCAGATACCAAGGAGTTTGATGCCTACTTTTAACAGCACAAGACCTTTTATTATCTGGCCATGAAGATATTTTGCAGTACAAAGCAGAACAAATAAAGCCTGAAGTTAGTTAAAAGGCAGGAAATGGGGAAATGGCCTTTACTGGGCTGCTGGCAGAAGCTCTGAACACCTCAGATGTAGGTATATTAGTAGGGTCCCCCATATTAAAGCATGCTCAAGTTTAGCAGCTAAAGATCCCATGAGCTGTCATCATTTGCTTCTCCTACTTTAATACAAGATTTTAAACAATCTCCAATAGCCCTGATTTAACTAGTGGCCCTGGATGCATATCCCTATTCACATCAAGAGCATCATCAAGCCAATTCAGTAAGGCTTAGATGAATATCTCTATGGAAATGAGGATATGCCCATCTACGATACATGCAGAAGTCTGCTTTATACACACAGATTTGTCTTGCGGGATGAGGGACATTTTTTCTTTTTTTTAAGGCTATTTGTTAAAGCTTAGTCCATACATATTTCTTCTCAGGGCTCTTGTACAAAAGAGTGAAAATAACAATATATTATAGTTTCATATCGTCAATTGTAGTGGAATTTAATGAGGAAAAGCACTGAAAGATGTACATAAATAAATATGTATATTTTCATACTATGTTTTCCTTTTAAACCATAACCCTATGCAAAAGGTACTGTACGAACTAAAACTGATGGACAATTATTAAAATTTCATATAAACAATATGTTGCTTTTTTTTACATTCTTCAAATAATGAACACAAGTGCAAACATGACAAAGCTACCTGCACAATTCAGTGAACTCCTCCAACATACACATAGATTCAGGGATGGTAGCAGCATAGGCAGTAGCTGCGTTAATATGGTTGACTGCCATAGTTGGTGAAGGAGATCAGCTATACATTTTTCTGTACTCAGGACAGTTAATTAATGCTAGAAGGCTAGTTCTTGGATGCACATTGAAGACTTATGGTTTTCACATACCAGGATTATCCAAGAAAAAATGCTTCCAAGCTAGAGAACTGCTTATGTCAAGAAGACACCCCACCTCCCATCCTGATTTGGAAGCTTAAGCCAATACAATAAACCAATTATATCTATAGAGCTCTCCAGTTCTTGGTGAGTGCAACTCCAGCACACTGAATCAAGTCAACTATTTTCATTGTCACCATGAACAAAGATGGAGGATTCCTTCACCCATTTAATGGCGATTTCAAGAGAGCACACATGTGAATGGCACATGCTCAAGTATTATATGCATTTCTAAACTATGCATTTCTAGACTACCACTTTTACCTTTATTTCCTGCTCACATGTATTTAATGGGCGAAGCAATTTCAGTCCCCTGCATCTCCAGTTAAAGGCCTGAGGTAACTGGCCTTTAACTGGTAACTGCACAAACAACTCTGCAGAGCCACTGCAGTCAGGATGGATAATCTCCTGGGGGTAGATGGACTAATGGTCTGTCAAATTATATGGAAGAAATATAGTACAGTATACACAATATTCTCACACACACACACGATCTATTCCCAGAGACATCAGAGTTCACTACACAGTAAAAGTTGCAAACAACATTTTTTATAATTGTGATATTTTATTTGTGCACGTCATTTAAATTAATTGCTAAAAACTGGTGAAAGGCACTTCAAAAGATGACATTTCAAAAAAGTTGACATTTGTCAATCACTTGAATAAAATAGTCAAGCACTATTTACTGTGAAAAACTATTTTCCGATCTTTTAAATCTTTAGTCACTATTTTAACATTGACATACTGCTCAGCAGTGAAGAGTTGTCTTTCAGCTATGTCTCCAGTAAGATTTGCAAAGTACTGTATGCTGTACACAATATACATTAAACTGAAGTTGCTTTATATGATAGTTCACAACATTTTCTGTTAGTACAAGACAAAAATAAGCTTTATACTCAGTTGTAGATGGTGTCATTTAAAATATACAAAGAGATAAAGGATGGGGCCATTTTATTCTCTGCACAGGAAATTAAGAGATCTCAAAATAGAACATAATTCTTTTAAAATGGAATCAAATATGTTAAACTTAGTTCTAACAATACAAAAATGATCTTAGCACATTAACAATGAGATAATTTGTACATTGCTTTAAATTAAATACAGAATGTTCTAACAAAAGCCGTTAAGAACCTTAATGAAAAGGTTATTTTAAAACAACTGATTAAGTCATAATCAGCAGCGGTGCAATATTTGGTCATCAAGGTTGGACTTTACATACAATACAAAAGAGATACAGCTCATTAAAAATTCAGTTGAGCATTCTCTCAGATAACTTGATACCAATCCACAAGAGCAAGCTTTGGGACATAACAAAACAATGCCTAAAAGAAATCTCATGCCTTTGGACACCAATGTGCTTTTTGGCTATTACAAATACCAGAATGTTTGATTAACCACCACCACTCTCCAGCTTGTAGAACAAATCTGGGGTTGGGCTGGAGTCTAAATTGTCTATCTCGAGGATTTGGCAACTGGATTCTTTACTGCATCTCTACAAGGAACACAACACTGTCAGATAAAAGTTTAAAGAAAAAAACAACAACAAACCACCTGAATCCCAAAGTAATGAGCCCTTTCTCAACAGATCTTGTGCTGCTTCACTTCAAAGGCACACCTGGTCAGAAGACCATGTTTAGCCGGCTAAGGTGCACTCTTCCACGCTCCATACTAGATATCCATGGCTTGCATCTATCTTCATGCATGCACACTCTCATCCCCTCACTGCCCAGAAAGAGCTGTACCTGATGATTAGCAGGCTTTCTGGAACAGCATACTATGCAGTACAATGGGCGTGGGGGGCGGGATCTGTGGAAACTGTGCATCACCCCCACTCCAACGCTATGGGCCTCTTTGGATCCAAGACCATACTTTGCAAGTCAAATAAAATGGACACTAACATATAAAACAAGGCATTTCAACCTAAAATAGTACTGTTGTTGCTATATCAATCAATATAAATGTTTGACAGAACACTCCAGTTTTGAGAGAACCTTAAATATATATTTAACAGTCATCATGATACTTGAAGGTTAAGAGGCTTAGAACAGTCACTTTCCCCCCACATCAGCCACACAATTCACTATAGCACTGGAAATTTACACCAGGTGTTTGGAGGATATTTTGAGGTAGATAAGACACATGAATGTCACTAGAGCCAAACTGGGCAAGAGAAAGGACCAGTACTAAGAAGCTGGAGAACATTCTGACCACAGTCAGCCACTAATCTTGTTAAAACTCCTTTTAAGCTTAAAATTAACCCATTAATGGGCAAAACAGCTTAACGTTTGTCTCAACAATGCATCTGTCACCAGTGCTATTTGAGAATTCTCTGTGCCTATTATTTTTGCACTTGTGGATGAGCTAAAAACTGAAAATTAGCATGTCGGCAGAGCTTCAATTCTAGAGCAACACTTTTGCATCAGTTCCAGTTTTCAGAATCTCTCCGCAGGCCAAATATATAGCATAAACATGAACTTCTAGTCCATTCTTTTCACACGAGGTAAATCCTGTTCATCTATGAATATTAAGGATTATACTGAGGATTCATTAAGAGCAACAGTGGGAACAAAAACCAACATATTTCATGCCTGGATACCAGAGAGGCAGAAGTATGTATGCAACTGTGAAGTAAACCATTTCATAAGACACTGGTAATCCTCCAATATCCTAATTCATTTTAAAAGCAAGTAGTAGTGAGTTAGGATGCTTGGCAAATATTTCTGACCAGCAACCACTGTCAAGTACATAATTTCAATTTGAACATTACTACAATGAATTAAAGAGCAGGAGGAAAAGCAAGCCTTGGTTGAACACTTTGGCAGGACTACTGTGTGAAAATGCCTGAATACCAAGATGTGACTAGGGATTTGCACGGAACCACGCCAGGTGTCATACCAAGTTAATCTGATCTGGTCACATCTAGGGATCTACACGAACCTGTTCGGAGGCCCTTTTACAGGCCTCCGAACAGGTACGAGAACCGGGCGGTGCGAAGGTGGGGGGTGTCACACTTTAAGGGCGGGGGAAGGTGCACTTACCCATCCCTCCGCTTTCCCCCTGCGAGTGCCCGGTATTTCTCAAGTCCTACGGGACGGCAGCCAGAAGTAGCTGAGCATGTGCGCCTGGCAGTCGCAAGCACATGCACATCGGGCGGTCACTTGCGGCATGCGCACACTCGCGCCCACTGAGTGCACACGTGCCAGCTACTTCTGGCCGAAGAGCAAACAGGGTGGCAGGGAAGTATGCTGCCGTCCCATAGGACTTGAGAAATACCAGGCTCCAGCAGGGGAAAAGCGGAGGGAGGGGTAAGTGCACCCTCCCCAACCCTTAAAGTGAGACACCCCCCCCCATCTTTGAACTTCAAACCGCCCGGTTCTCGAACCTGTTCGGAGGCCTGTAAAAGGGCCTCCGAACAGGTTCGTGCACATCTCTAGCTGTGACCAGGTCAGATTAACTTGGTATACAATATGTGGAGGATGAAGGCATAAATCACAACAAGAAAAATTACACTAAAATTCATATAGTTTAGCACAAAGTACAGAGCTCCTTCATTTGTTGGAAGAGGCTCCTTTCAACATGGTGTAACACAAGAGCAAAACAAAGAAATTATGTTTTGAAGAAAAGGAGGCGACTAAACACAAAACAGGCACACTGTTCAAGGTGAACTACGTTATTGCAACCATCTAGCCTAAAACGGAAACACTCAAAATGCTAGTCAAGCAACACAGCCTCACATTTCAATTTAAACAGTACCTATCTGGTGCCAGTCCAGTTCTATAAGCAAAAAGAAGAAGAAGTGTTAAAATACAGAAAGTCAACAGCAATAAACCAGCAGGAATACAGTGCTATGAATCTCTTGCTACTTCTGTAGTAATTAGTTTTCCAGAAGCAGCATGAGAAGGGAATTTACCTACACAGATGTGTGTAATTTGTTCAGCTAGTGAGATTGTACCCATTTCAGTAATAAAATAATAATAGTAACAATACTAAGCATTCAAAGTTGCCACCCATCCTTCTGCTATAATTCAAATACTATTAGATTTCTTTGCAGCAAGCAATTGAGCTGTGTGCTAGCAGAATGACAGGTGAAACTGAAGCTCAATGCAATTTAAATAATGCAGATGAAAATTTGAGCCTCTGCATCTAATCAGGAGGCTTATTTCTTGAAGGCTGACACTGTAGAATAAAGCTGCTTCTTAAAAACACGTTCACATTTAAATCTCTTTAGCAAGGAGTCTAATCATTATCCAAGGTAATGTGCCTAATTAATTTAGTGCTCAAGAAAGTACAGCAAAGTACTGTCTCGTGACAAAGATTAAAATACTGCATATTCATGCCTGAATCTGGACAATAGCCATCTTCTTCAATATAAAATTTGTGAGTATACATTAATGTACCAAAATAAGAGCAATTTCATTGCAGTTAACACAGCTTTAAAGACTTGGCCTTGCAGTCTCATGGCATGTGAAACATCCTCCCTATGATTCAGCAAGACCTTGCAGTCTGAAGCCACTTGAACAAAATAATTCTAAAAATCCTTTTTAGCAAATCCATCTAGCCATCTGTGAGCTAACTGTGTCAGTTCGGCATTCAATAAGGCTTCTTCAGTGCACTATAAACCATTTTATTTAGAGGCCTTCAAGGGACTTTCCATTTCACCGTTAGATTTTGCAACACTCTTTGCTGCATCACTTAAGTTTTGCTTTTTAGGAGATTCGGGATGGTACCTGAACTGGTAACCATAGGGACGAAGATGATAAATCAAATATTCCAGCTGATACATAGTGACAGCATCAACATAGTGGAAAGAAACTGCCAGGTCAGAGCAGCATCCAGGACCCTACCATAAGAGAAAGCAAAACAGAAAAACAGATAGTCACATCAGCAAACAAGGCTCAAAATATAATATTACTCTACCTCAACATCAGAGATTTCAAAAACCATCAAGATTAAGTGAAGAATGCTCAACGTTCCCACCTAAAACATGTTTAAAATTTAATGCAATTGTTTTTAGAAACACTCTCCAAGTACAAGATGCAATACACAACTGCCATCAAAGTATAGCAGACAAGTTCTTGGGATACAAGAAACACGGTGTTCCTCACCCTCCCTCTCAGCTCCCACTGTATTCCAGGCACTCCACACAGGCTCCAGACACATTAGCTGGAATTAACTCGTGGGTTTGTACCCAGGTCACTTCCCATTCTGAAAGGAGAAAACTATAACTTAGTGGCAGATGGCATGCTTTGCATGAAGAAGGTCCCAGGTATCTTAATTTTAAAAATTAAGAAAAGCTAATCCTAAATATCAGAGCTGGGGAAAATCCTCTGATTAAAACTCTGCAGGGCAACTGCCTGTCAGAGTAGCCAGTACTGGTCTCTGAGAGGATAAGGCAGCTGTAGATGTTCACAAATGTAGGTAGAATTAAAAAGCACTTGTCTAGTGGTCAGTTCAGTCTGTGAAGCCATTTAATATTAGAATACCTTTAGCCTTTGCAAGACATCTTACCTCTACAGGAGGATAGTAGTTATAATTCCAATACCAAAAAGTTCTGGGTAGATATCCTTTGATTAAGTGATGCTCTGGAACAAATGGATGGAAAGTTTCCTTGCCACTTGTATCTCTGGAATCTCCAGCTTCTACATTAATGTTCTCCATACATTTGCCTAATGCCAGGTCTTCAACAGAAGAGCTATGAGTACATTTGTTGTTTTTAAAGCCATCCACAAATCTCTTCAGAGCTTCCTTGCTCAGTACGTAGCCTGCACCTCCACTCATGTATCCCTGTTTCACATAAGGTTTAAACCTTCTCCCAAAATAAATTGGTTTTTCAGGATTGTATTTTGAAAGAAGCCATCTCAAGTTGTCCAGGGCAACGTAAGTGTCGTCATCTGCCTTCATGAACCAATCTGCTTCATCAAGATAATGGTCATGCACATACTGGAAAGCTTTAATGGTCTTCCAGTACAGCTGGTCCCTTCCTTCTTTGGTTTCTAATCCCACAGTGGGGAAGTCTTTATTTTCCTCAGAGCTCATAAACAGCATTTTGTTGCAGCGCTGGGCCCAAGTCGCTTTGACATGTTTGGCCTTTATTTCCAGATTTTGAGGACCAGTCATCACCCAGCAAAGATTCTTACCTTTTGGTGCAGCTCTTCAGCAGTATTTTTGTTTTCATCTAAAGGGGTGGGGGGAGAGAAGAAAAGAAATTCAAGCACCACCAGCTTGAGTCTTCACACAAGTGAAACTAAGCAGACTGGATAGATAGATCTTTGATCAGATCATGGTAGCCACAAGAATTGGAAAAATTTATTTCAAATTCCTAGACACCAACACCATCAACAGCATTCAGAGCAGTTAGTTATGAATAAGCACCACTGAAATCAATGAGCCACATTAGTCATGACTAACTTAAGTCCCATTAATTTCAATGAGACCTAGTCATGACCAACTTAGGTTGGATGCAATTCCATGCTTTTAGGGGGCAGAGCAACCAGCAACCAGTTTCCAACTAACAACTTTAAAACTAAAATCCAATTAAGTTGATGACAATCCCGGCTGGCTTATATATCAGAGCAAACTATATCCCAAGTTCTACAGTTGGGCATGCTGAATATTTTAGTGTTAACAAAACAGTCAATTGAAAAACTTTATTCTAGGGAGATATCTGAAAAGTGAGCATAATACATAGGAACATAGAAAGCTGCATGTTAGTATGGAACAACTAGTATGGATTATATATCATGAACAGAAGGAATAAGATGCTCCATACAGAGCATAAGCATACCTTTATGTTGCCCAGCATCTGCATTGAAATTCATCTGTCCTCTCAGCTGATTGCTTTTATCATCATCTGAGTGATGGCCATGAGGATCATTGTACAGGATATGAGGCTGAACTTTAATATGTTCTTCCAATACTAAATTAAATATTAGGTAACACAAGAAAAATCCAATAGCTGATCCAAAAGAAAAGGTCAGAAAATTCAGCAAAGATTTAGGAAAGGCCATTCCTGAAGAGATCCTCTGCTGAGAGACAGAAAAACCATTATTCTTTGTTGTGCTTAAGCAACATGCAAGAAAAATGCAAGGAGGAAGTTGAACCAAAATGTCTGTATTTCTATGCCACTATCCTGTAGTTATAACTAATTACAAGCTTTATTTTCTAATGGCAAAACATAAATTGGGGCCATTTCATAAGAAAATCTCATCCTAAGAAAATTATAATCACCACCAGACAGTTCGACACTATATAGGCTTTAATATTAGCCACCTGATTGGAATAATGAAGCGCAAAGGGGAAAGGATTTAAAAGAAAAGCATCTACAGAAGTCTGCTGTATTTCAAATATCCTGGGTTATTTAAATATCTTGATTAATATTAATATCAATTAGCTGATGTGATGAAGCTCTAGAGGGGCTATATCCTTAGTCATGACTGAAATTGTGTCAGTCATGCAGATTTCCCGCTCTTGTTAATGCATAACAATTGCATTATTTCCCCCTTTCAAACATTTAGATGAAAACTGTACAAGTTTTCTTATGCCCTAAATAGATTGTGATCTAATTTGGCATGTTATTTGACCTAGTTATACTGGGTGGGGTACCACCTTCATCATGTTAATTTCCCCTCACTGTATCTCTTAAGTTTTTCCGTAACCAAGCAGAAATTTTAAAAACGGAAATTTTTTGACAGAAAAATAAAGTATGCCACACTACAAACTTTATAATATTTTCCTCAGATTTGGTCATTCAACTCTGCCAGATTTGAGGAAAACATGATTTGTTAACCCACATCATTTGCTCAGCTAAACCCAAATATTAATGCTGCTGTGCAGTATGTTACATGTTTGTAACTATAGGTAATCTTTCATTTTAAAGAAACAACTGGAACAATTGCAAGTGGCATACAGAATTTGTTCAGGGTTCATTATTTTTTAAATAAATAAATAAATCAACATTTTCTAAAGTCTGACATGTTTCACAGCAGAGGGAAGTGTCTGGATACCATAGGAAGCCTTTTTTTAAAAATCAGAGAAGGGAAACAGTTGCCAAATGTAGGACATAATGAAATCCTGAACCCAAACAGACTAACTTCAAAAGTACATATTATTTTGCAGAAACGTTTAAATTAGTCTAGATGACTAGGTTATAACAGAAAGCTTTTACATGAAAAACAGCTTAAATATAGCTTCATTTATTAGAGGCCTTTATACAGAAGTCCAGAGAAATCCTGCAACCTCCTTACACAATAATCTGCACAATTAGTATGCACGGTGTTCCAGTGAAGTTCCATTTGGGTCTGGGTTCAAGTCCATTTTTAGACTCACTGACTTACTTTTGGTATGTCACTGTTCTCTGCCTCAGTTCTTCACCTGTAATATGAAAAGAACTGCAGCCATTCTCACCAGCTTATTGTGAAGGGGAACAAGTGGCCATGGCGGCACCTATTGGCAGCAAGGAAGGGCCCAGTCAACCAGAGCTTATGTTTGGGGCTACCGAGGCCATTGGCAGAGGGAGGCAGGCAGGCAAGGGATGGGCCAGGGCCTGTCAGCGGCCTGAGGGGAATGAGCAGCCATGACGATGGCAGCAGCAAGGAAGGAACTGGTCAACCACTGCTGCTGCTGCTGCTCCTATGGGAAGCAGCAGGAGTGGGGCTTGGATGAGGAAGTCTCTGGAGATAGGGGGCTGCAGCTTGGCCAATAGGTACCAACAACATGACCAAGAGGGGTGAACCGGATGGAAGAGGAGGAAGAGCAGGAGTGCAACTCAGGTGAGGGTGGAGAGATCTCTAAGGTAAGGGGTGAGGGGAGCAATAAAGCATTTGTGTGCAGATGCTCTGCACGGGTTAAGCTAGTATTCTTTTATTTCACAGTTTCAGAGCTAGTTCTTGAAAGGAATCTCTCTCTTTGTCTACTGAAGCAAGGCAGCAATCAGTTTCTGCAGTAAGAGATTTTAATACACAGCCACGAGATACACGGTTATATTTGTGGCTGAGAATTATGGGAGTTGTAGTCCAACAAGCTTGAAAACTCCTGTATTAAGTTATTTCAGTCCTCCAGTCCAAGTGTCCCTTGATTCCCTGCACCCCCTTCTCTTTTTAACATCCATAGCTACCTTATCATCAGGCTGCTAAATTCTGCTTGCAGTTTATTAGGTACAGCTAAAGGCAGTTTTCACAAGTGATGCTAAGGATACTTTTTAGTCTGGAATGGGTCACATTGAATATTAAGGCAGAACATAGGAAGTGTGCTAATTTTAATGCAGTTTTTTTAAATTAATTAATGTTTACCAGGGTTGATAACATCATTTTTTGGGGGGGAAATATCAGTTTTTATTTAAATCAGATTTTTAAAATTTAAATTGGATTTTAAAAAAATTCATTAAGAAGAACCTAGGTCAAAGATATCATCACGAATATTAATCATAACTTCTAATTATATTCTATGAACATGTTAACAGCAGTATTTGGGGATGAAAGATACAGACCTGATCAATTCTATTCTGCAGGTGGTATACATGCAACACACACACACACACACACACACACAGAGTCAAGGCCTTGCCAACCTGCCACCACCACCAAGTGCAAAGACAAAGAAGGCCAATGAATGAATAGAGGACTGGGAGGTGGGAGGAGGATCGAGTAGATCTGAGCAGGGAGGAGGAATCTGGATATGAATGCAAGGGATAGGGGAGGGGAATAGAAAGTGAAAACAAAAGTGAACAGAACATATTCATGCAGTCCTAAGGAAACTTTTTGGAGTGTATCCTCCATTGTGGAAGGGAAACACCTATCATGGCAGCAGGCTGTAAAAGAGGCCCCATTTGGGAATATTTTAATGAAGTCCCTATACCTGTAAGACAGGCATGCATGTGAAATGCAAACTGTACAACAATGAAATGCAAGGCCTGGTTGTCCAAATGAAACAACGTTATGAGAAGTGTGTACCTATCTTCTAAAAATGAAACGTACATCTATCTCCGAATATGTATTAAGGTTATATTAAACAACCAGAATACACTTTTACTAGAAAATGCTGATTAAATAGAATCCTCCTAATGATTTAAATCATTAAAATTAAGTTCTTCTGTGAAGCGATTTATATCAAACCAACTCTGATGTTTCCATTTATATCCTGCTTTTCTTCCAGATATAAGCCAGAGCGGTGTATATATTTATGTTTCTCTTCACAACCAAACTATGAGGTAGATTGGGCTGCGAGTTATGTGACTAGCCCAGAGCCACCCAGTGAGTTTCATGGCTGAATGAGGATTTTAACTCAGGTCTCCCTGGTTCTAGTTCAGTACTCTAACCACTACACCATACAATTATAGGTACAGAACATTCAAAGAAACATTTAAGCTTCACTTGCAAAACTGACATGCCAGTCCTTAAACAGAACTTCCCATGTAAAATCTGCATTGCCTAGAATACACTTTTAAATTTAAATTACTCTCTAGTCTTGGGGTGTTGTTGTTGTTATTATTAATTTGATTTCTATACCGCCCTTCCAAAAATGGCTCAGGGTGGTTTACACAGAGAAATAATATATAAATAAGAGGGATCCCTGTCCCCACAGAGCTCACAATCTGAAAAGAAACATAAGACAGAAACCAGCAACAGTCACTGGAGGTACTGTGCTGGGGGTGGATAGGGCCAGTTACTCTCCCCCAGCTAAATAAAGAGAATCACCACATTAAAAGGTGCCTCTTTGCCAAGTTAGCAGGGTGTTTTCACAAGGAGACTTAAACATGTCTTTAAGGCAAACTGCAGCCTCCCACACAAACTAGCACTTTTAAACTCTATCCTGCCCACACCACCTCGCCTCTCATCTCAGGGGCCAGCCCTGACTCTAAACTCCGCTCCATTCTCACACGTGGCTTCTAGTGTTATTGCTAGCGGGTAGGCATGGCGTAGTGGTTAGAATGCTGGACTAGGACTGGGGGAGACCCGAGTTCAAATCCCCATTCAGCCATGAGACTTGCTGGGTGACTCTGGGCCAGTCACTTCTCTCTCAGCCTAACCTACTTCACAGGGTTGTTGTGAGGAGAAACTTAAGTATGGAGTACACCACTCTGGGCTCCTTGGAGGAAGAGCGGGATATAAATGTAAAAAAATAAATAAATAAAGATGACTGACAACAGAGATAGATGATGTCAAGTTGTAGTGGGACGTTTTGGCTCATGCCTTCCTCAACAACAGATGGATTTATTTGCAGAAAAACAACAAACAGCTCCAAAGGTGGCAGTTGAATGTGGGGTTAAGAGCTCCAGGGCAAGCGACAAGAAGAGAAAATGATGGACAGCCGTTGCCGATGGGTGTCAGGTGGTTTTAGGTTTCATCCTCCTCCATCTAGAGCCAGAGATGGATCTCCCCCAGCCACAGCTGCCTTCCGCACCCCCCGCCTGCCTCATATAGATAGATATAAACACACACAGACACACACGATGCGGACAAGACAGCCATTTCCCCGAGGGAGGACAGGCGCCTCCGCCACTTGTTACGCCGAGGAACGGCCCTCCCTCCCGCAGCCTGGCAGACGCCCCGAGGCTCCTCTTCGGGCCCAGCCAGCTCACTGGCTCTGCCCACTTCCTCCTCCCAGCCAACAACCTCTTACCTCCCCCGGTCTCTGCCCCGCGGATAAGGAGCGGAGACTCTCAGGCGCCCCCGCGTCACGAGAGGATGGCGGGAGCGGGGTGGGAGGGAAGCAGCAGCGGCAGCAGCAGCACCCAGAAGCGCCGTCCGATCTCCTCCGCCATCGCCTTCCACTCGAAGCGGGCGGACTGCTACGTCGCGCCCATCCTAGTCCTCAGGCCGCCTGGCCGGAGAGAGGAGAGGCGAGCCTGGCCCGGCCCACCCCCGACATCCTCATTGGGCCGCGGACGGCAGCCAACCCGGCCCGCCGTAACCCTTGCAAGGTGGGCGGTCTTTCCCCGTCCTTGATTCCCGCCCACTTCATGACAGAACGGTGGGGAAGAGGCGGCGCGGCGGCCGGGCTGTTCTCATCAGTTCCCTTCCAGCTGGGGAAGGTGGGAGTGTGGTGGAGGCTGGTGGCTCTGCTCGCTTCTAGGCACCGCCGCGGTAGCAGTAGTGGAAAAGGGAGTAAAGAGGAAAAGTAACGGGGAGGTTTGGAGCGAAAGCCCCAAGGGCTAGTTTTCTCCTTTTTTTCAGGGCTGAGTCAGCGAAAGTTGTGTTTTCATTTGCAAAGTGAGCGATGACAGGGAAGTCGTAAGACGGAAAACGGGGAGTGCCACCAGGCCAGCCAGTCAGAGTTTCTCTGTTCCAATTAGAATGCCCTCTTGGTGGTGACCAGCTGCCAAGAAAAGCCTGTTCAAGTGCTTTTTGCTCTCAGCATGGACGTGTGCTTTCTGGTCTCAAGACACGCATGTGCACTGCATTGCTACTGAACAAGGTTAAGAGAACAAGGTTAAGGTTGAACAAGGTTTAGAGAAGGTTAAGAGAATACCTGATGTGAGGCAACATCAGGGGCATAACTACTATTAGGCAAGGGGAGGTGGCTGTGTGGGGCCCCCATGCCTTGAGGGGCCCCCCAGAGGCAAGTCACATGACTATATATTGTGAAGTGTGTGTGTGTATCAGCGAGGGGCCCATTTTAAAATTTTGTCTCTGGGCCCACTCCAGCCTCGTTACACCCCTGGGCAACATATATCAAGCCAATATGGTCAACGTGATTTAAAATGTGGAGGGGTGGGGGTGAAATTACATATGTTGAGAAAAGAGTTTCCATATTGAACCTGCAAAACAGAAAAACCAACCATCAGAAAATTACAGTAATCAGGCATAGGCTCGGTTCATATATAACACAAAACTGGAGGTTGGCTAAACCGCAGTTTCAATTTAAAACTAAATTGTGCCACAGATGTTTGTCAGACTGCGGCCTGCCAACCTCCAGTTCCAGGAAAGGGGATCTCCTCCCTACTGCGTGGTCTCTGGAGCCATCCCAGCAAGCTCTACTGCCAGACTATGAGCAAAGTTTTGGCAGGTCAGCAAGCGGCCGCAATTTTGAAGGGAGCATGCTGAGCGCAATCGTGCAATTTCAGAGTGCACTGCTGCCCTGCCCTGCCATGCCAGTGGTGCATCTGGCAGCGACGGAAATGGTGGCCCCCAAAGAGCCCTGCACCCTGATACTCCCACACAAGCAAGAATGGGGGGGGGGAATCCAGGGGGAGATATTTCTCTGTTACTTTGGGAGGGGAGGAGAACATAGAGACTTCCTAGGGAATGCCCCTGTGTGTCTGAGGCGCTTGAGAGGATGACAAGCCTGCAATGGGATGTGGCGCTGTCCCTGTTGCCAGGCAACTCCATAACTGCATAGGTGACTGGAGAGGTGGGGCTCTTTCTATGAGAAGCGGCCAGCGAAAGTTGCTGCATGCATAGAGCAGCCACGTCCCAGGGTGGGTCTGCGCCGCCACTTCTATGACTACAGTTAGAAAATCAGCACGAAACCATGGTTATGGCAGCGTCCAGAGTCGGACGTAATGCTTCAGCAGCCAAACCAGAGGTCTTGGCAGCAAAACTTTGTGCTAACCAAAGGTTCAAACTGGAGTTTGGTGAGCTAAACTGCAGGTCACTTGTGGCTCATATCTGTGGTTTCACCTGTTCGGACGTAATGGGAGTTCTAAACTCTGCTCTGTTTAACTCCAGTTTGGCATTACTGCACATATGAATTTAAGGGTCTGAAAAAAAGGTTTAGAAATGTTTGTAGATTTATTTTTTTAAAGACAAATTTTGGAAATGTTATAGCAAGGCTAGGCAACTTTTGCTCTCCAGCTGTTGTTGAACTACAACTGCCATCATCCACAGCCACAATTTATTGTGGCTGGGGATGATGGGAGTTGGTCGCATAACAAGCTCTGAAGGAACTGTGTGCAAGAACTGAACATGGGCCTCATCAGATAATTTCCCCACATTGATCAATGGGAAACTCAAAAAGATTAATAACTCTGACAATTATCAGCACTCTCTACAAACTAGAATTCCCAGGATAGGACTGGTATAAAACACGTAAATGTTTATAGTTTAGAGCCCCTGGTGGCGCAGTGGTAAAACTGCCGCCCTGTAACCAGAAGGTTACAAGTTCAATCCTGACCAGGGGCTCAAGGTTGACTCAGCCTTCCATCCTTCCGAGGTCGGTAAAATGAGTACCCAGAATGTTGGGGGCAATATGCTAAATCATTGTAAACCGCTTAGAGAGCTTCGGCTATAGAGCGGTATATAAATGTAAGTGCTATTGCTAGATAGGTGCCCACTAGCTACATCTCTCCCCAGTGCTGAAGGATGACACTTTGGCCCCACCTCTACAAGTGGCAATTATGACATTGCCTTTGGTTTCTCTATTATGATGCACTCATTGTCTCCTAGGTGATGGCTAAACCTCAAAGGCCAGGCTCAGTAGTGTGAAGGATGCAGGAGAAGAAGAAGCATCTCACAGAGGCACTTTGGTTCCTGTTCTCCTATCTCAAGAATGGATGAGATAATCATGGCAAAGTAGTTGTGCTTTCTTTTCGAATACAAAAAAGTGGTAAGACTGCCAGGTAAGAAGTATCTTTCTCTTCTAGAACTGGAACTTGTAAAGGCTGGAAGCAGTTTGAAACCAAGTGATCCAGCAGATTTATTTATTTATTAAACTTCTATACTGCCTAAACCTTTGTCTCCGGGCAGTTAATGAGGCAAGTATTTCAGCATCTCTAAATGCCAAATTATTTTGCTTCCTGTCTTTGTTTGGCGGCATAAATCACACTTGCCAAGGCTTAATTCTAGAGATGGCAGAGGGGAATATCGTATGTTGTCTGGAAAAGTATCATTGCCCTGGAAATAGACCAATTTGAACAGGAAACTATGTTGGAGATGAACTTCCAGTGCATCAGCCTTTTGCACCAACTGTCCTAATGACCACTAGGGGCATTGGGAGTAGAGACAGTCAGTCAGGGTCTCCCTATCTGTCCCTACTCTATGACCCCTGAACTGACTCTGCAGCACTTCCTGTGCTGAGTCACACAATCCTTTCCTTTCCTCCAAGTCCTAGAGAGCAGATGGAAACATCTCTCTCTTTTTCCTTACCTATCCATTATGTAGTCCTTTATATTAGATATAGGTCTTTCCTATCAAAGTGTATTTAAGCAATAAATATTTAGTGTTTAGTCATACAAGGATCGCCATGTGTTTTCTCTAAATAGTTGCAATATCCAAACCATCCTCTGCTACCTACTCTGTAACTGGAGTGTGTGCTCATTCCTTAGTGCTCTGCTGTTTTACCTATTGTGGGTAAAAATCAACAACCTCTAACAAACTACAGGCAAATGGGCAACAATAAGACAACCTTGGTTTGGGGAGTCATCTGGAATGGAAAAGCTTTTTTAAAAAGGTCATAGATTCTGCCAAGTTTAAGAAAAGAAATTCATAACAAAAATTGTGACACAAGGTAAGTAATTATGCAAGGTAAGGAATATAGCTTGTAAGAAAGCAGCCATTTGGCTTCTTTCCTAGAGAATGAGAGGCAACACCATCAAAACAAAGAAGAGGAGGTTCTGGTCTCTTCACAGCAAGAGACTGTGAGTTCTTCTGAGAGGAATGAAGCTCCATTGCCAGAGATGTCTGAGCTTTGCATAGAGGCCAAACAAGAATGGGAAGCAGATGAAAACTCCCTAGGGGATGGGCCTAATCTCCATCAGGGTGGGTCTGAGCAAAGACCACTAGAAGATTTATTGGTGAAAAGAGGCAACACATTCCAGTATTTTGAAGAGGAAATAATGTTTAGGAGTCAGCAGGGACCAGAGAATAAGTGGAGAACTGAACCAAGGGAAAGGATGGCTGAAACCCTTCCTGTTGACAAAGGTGATTTTGATCAAAAAGACAGTGTATAGTTTTTTATGTTTGTATTTTATATATTTTAAATCAGACTTGTCATATTTTTAGCTTAATATTTTTAATTGTTCATTTTTATTGTATGTTTTTTAACTCAACTTTTTAATTCAACAATAAAAAATAAACTTTTGTAAACCGCCTGGATTGTTTTTAATGAAAGGTGGTATATAAATTTAACAATAAATAAAAATAAATACATAAAATAAACATGCTTTATTATCAAGAAGTGGCTTGACTTGAAATGCATGGTTTTCAATCAATGTAAGAAAGCAACAAACTCATAACATCAGAAATCAGAGTTGCTCCATCTCTATTTTTAAAAAGACCCTTAAATGCACCTGTATTCTCAGACTTTTAATTAATTCTATATCATAATTTTTAAAATCATTTTATCTGTTTTATATTGTATTTTAACTTATGTACACTGCCTAGAGATACACATCAGGTGGTATAGAAATATGATGAATGATGAATGAATGAATCTCTATATATGAAAGGCTTAAGAACATACGTGGCAAGCCCCGTCCACACAGTGCTTTACCAATTGGAGGTAACAGAGCAGAAGCACCATGGTGATTGGGCAGTGGGGATTCCATATGCAGGTAGGGAGATGGAGCCTGTGGTGGTTATGGTCAGTTGGAATGCAACTGTTACTGGTCGGAAGATGTGCTTGATTGTAGAGGAGAGAAGAATCTCTCTATATAAAAGGACAGTGGGCAAGGGTCTGCAAAGAGAGGGGTCATGAGAGAGGAAAGATTCTCTTTAGGAGAAGGAGGCTACTAATGTGGGAATTAGATGAGGAAACAAGAACAAGATATGTTAACTAAGGAAGGAAGAGAGAGAGAGCGTGAGAGTGAAGGGAGGGGAAGAAAGACAGAGGGGAAGAGCGAGTGGAGGAAAGTGAAAGAAAAAGGAGGGGAATAGAGAAAGAAGGAAGGGTGAGGGACGGGCCCAGGCCCATTCGGGGCCTGAGGGGAATGAGTGCCATGGCGGTGGCAGGGAGGAAGGGCCCAATCAACCGCTGCCACTGCTGCTCGGGACTACCAAGTCCATTTGCGGAGGCAGGCAAAGGACAGGCCTGGGCCTGTCAGCATCCTGAGGGAAACAAGTGGCCATGGGGGAGGCAGCGGCAGTGAGGAAGGGCCTGGTCAACTGCTGCTGCTGATGCTCCTGCAGGGAGGAGCAGGGCTTGGGTGAGGGTTGGGAGGTCTCTGGGGTTCGGGGGCTGCAGCTTGGCTAATCGGTGCTGGCAATGTTGCAGCCACAACCAAGAGGGGTGAGGGGGATGGAGCAATGGGATAGAGGAGCAACCAAGAGGGGTGAGGGGGTGGAAGCAACCCTGCTAACTTGGCCCCTGCTAACTTGGCAAAGAAGCTTCTTTTAATGTGGTGATTCTCTTTATTTAGCAGGGGGAGTGTAACAGTATCTCCAGTGACTGTTGCTGGTGTCTATCTCATGTTTCTTTTTAGATTGTGAGCCCTTTGGAGACAGGGATCCATCTTATTTATTTATTTATTTATTATTTCTTTATGTAAACTGCCGTGAGCTATTTTTGGAAGGGTGGTAATAATCCCAGTGGTAATTGGCGCCCTGGGTGCAGTTCCAAAAGACCTTGAAGAGCACCTCAACACCATAGGGGCCACAGAAATCACTATCAGCCAATTACAAAAAGCAACTTTACTGGGAACAGCCTATATTATGCAACAATATCTATAACAACAGCAACAACATTGACAATAAAATTCAGCCATCCCAGGTCCTTGGGAAGGACTCAGTGTCTGGATAAAACAAACCAGCCAATAACACCTGTCTGACTGTGTAAATAAATAAATAAATAAATAAAAATAGGATGGAGGAGAAGGAATAGGAGCGTGGCTCAGGTGAGGGTGGGGAGATCTCTGAGGTGAAGGGGCTGTGGCAGGTTGGAGGGGAGCAATCTACTAGTGCACAGATGCTCTGCGTGGGTTAAGCTAGTAAATAATAAAAAGTCCAATGATACACATTGTTGCACTGTTTCAGGAAGGAGGAAGTGTAAAAGATCACAAGTGGTCATTGCCAACATGGAGGCAAGTTACCCTCACCCTTTACCCTTAACTGGTAAGTTCTTTCTTGCCAAAGAAAATGGTTTCTTTTCTGGCCCTCTGGCCTTTTCAAACCAATCACAGAAGATCTGTATCGTGGTTAAACATAGATCTGACCATTTTATTAGTGTTTTTCAGATTGAAAGGTAAGTTTCCGTTTCACAAGGAACTGCAGTCTCTCTGTTCTCTCAAGAGCAAAGGAGACTACTGCAAGGTAAGTAAAACACTCCTTTGACTTGCATGGAAACAGACTTGTACAGAAAACCAGATGGGGAGCTTAAGAAAGCAACAAACTCAACAAAAAGTCTGGTGTTAGGTAAGGAACATCAACATTGTTGCTTTGCTTCAGGACATGTGAAACATCACCAGTGTGGAAATAGAACCCTAAAAAGTCAGTCTTTTATTGCTAATAAAAGTGGTTGCTTGATTCCATTTCTAGCTCACTGGCCTTCTCAGACTAATCACTATCATGTTTAAACATTGAACCAATTTTTTTGATTACTCTTTTGCAGATTGAAAGACAATTTACAAGGAACTGCAACTGCAAGCTATCCATTATCTCAAGAGAGAAAGAGATACTTCTCCAAGTAAGTAAAAAGGACACCTTTGTCTTGCAGACATTCAGGCTTGTATAGAGAACTGGAAGATAGAAAATCTTTATTTGCAGGAAACGGCAAATGGCTTGAAAAATGGCCTGAGAAGCATAAAGCAATTCATGGGTATTTCCCACACAACCTCACTGGGGAGGGCAGGAGGGCTGCAAGGAAGACTACCCTCTCCCGCATCCCAGGGTGCCCCAGGGCACAAGTGTGGCAGCTTCCCATACTTGGCACAGCCACTCCTCATCCCAGACTCACTGATCGAAATGGCAGTGAGCCAGGGGGAAGCCACTTAACCCAGCAATGATCGCCCAGACAACTAGCTGGGTTAAGCGAATCACAGGTTTGTTAACCTTGGCTGAATGTCGGGTTAAAAAGTGGGGCTTGGTGCAGGGGCAGCACTGGGAACTACCTTGCTCACAGTGCTTTATATGCACAGCCTAACCCAGGCTGGGCTGCCCTAGCCTGGGTTAGGCTGTGTGTGTGCATATCATTATGGTTTCTCACAAGAAAGCAACAAACTCATAAGAGAAAATCTGGCATGAAGTGAGGAATACTAACTTGTTGCTTTGCTTCAGGAAGAAGGAAATGTGGAACATTACCAATGTGGAAGCAGACCCTTAAGAAGTTTGTCCCTTATGGCTTATGAAAGTGGTACCTGGTCTCTTTCCATTATTAAACTTATCATCAAAACCCCTATAATGGTTAAACATCTATTTGATTATTTTGCTGTCATTTTTTATTATTATTGCAGAATGAAAGGGAATTATTAAATCTGAAGCGTTCTCCATCCATTCTCTATAGATATCATTGCTATAAGTTCTTACTTTTCAACCAAGAGGTAGCTGAAAGTAAAATACCATATTTTAAAATAGTGCATGATCTTTAAAATCAATTCATCTTTCTAACAAAGCCAAGCAATAGATTTATCATCAGGAATGTTGGCAGTGCAGGAAATTCTTTGCTTTATCTCATCCAGAAGTAACAGCACAGGGGCATGTGAGATGGAAGGAAGCCCTGAGACTTATGTAGCAGTAGTGTAAGCATTGAATTGTTCTTGCCATTCAGAAGGGATCATTCCTCCACATGATCAGATGGAGTGAAACAAAACGTGGATTTGGACACATCTGCAAATTCAGAGCTAACTAGATGAGTAGCTAATGGAGAGGAAATCTGTGATAAGGGAATTATTTTTTTATTTATTTATTTTATTTATTTTTACATTTCTATACTGCCTTTCATTAAAAGAAAACCCCAAGGTGGTTTACAAAAATTAAAACATACAATAAAAGCAATAAAAACACCAAGCTAAAAACATATCAAACAAGCATAAAAAAACAAGACAACAGATAAAAACACACAGAAGCAGCAGTAAAAATGATTATGTAAAAGCCTGGGTAAAAAGCCAAGTCTTTAAAAGCTTTCTAAAAGCCGTGATGGAGTCTGAGTCTTATTATTATTATTATTACATTTCTATCCCGCTCTTCCTCCAAGGAGCCCAGAGCAGTGTACTACATACTTGAGTTTTTCTTTCACAACAAGGCTGAGAGAGAAGTGACTGGCCCAGAGTCACCCAGCTAGTTTTATGGCTGAATGGGGATTTGAACTCGGGTCTCCCCGGTCCTAGTCCAGCACTCTAACCACTATACCACGCTGGCTCTATGAATTTAAGCATTGTTAATCATGTACACAGAAAGGAATTGCATTCCACTCACTCAGAAAATGAATGCACACTCCTACTGTGTACACCCTTACTGATTATAAACCACCAGGAGCTAATTTTGGATGGGCAGTATAAAACAAACAAACAAATAATGCTGTCTGTTCATGGTGATTTTCCATGAAGGATAACAATACAGCCTGCAAGAAACCAGTCAGTGGGAAGGCGGATTGAGGAAGGGCTTTGCTTACATTCACTAATGGCCACTTTTGGGGTCAGAAGGGCATTTTCCTCCAGGGCATATCCTGGAGGTTTTTCACCTTCTTCTGGACTACAGCTCCCATTGTTCCCAACTGCAGTGGCCAAGGGGTATTGTATTTGGAGGTGATGGAAGCTGTAGACCAACAACTGAAGACATAGTTTTGATAACCTTTGCTGTAAAAGAATAGTAATTTTTAAACAATCAAGTTTCAACAATCACTAAAATCTATTTACTAGAACAACCTTTTATCTTATTTTCCTTTGTCAAAAGGATTTTGAGCACTAATTCTGAGCTTGTCCACACCACAGATTTAACCCTCATCCTGAATCATGAAATTTTACTCACAAATAAGATTTCTTACTCCCAAATAGTTTAATTGGTCACATTGGATGTAGGGCTGTCCTTAGAGAGCCCTGGCTGGTTGCAGGGCCCAGGGCAAATCCACCAGTACGGGGCCCCCTTGCAGTTAATTCTAATGGGGGTTAAAAGAAAGGGCCCTGGGGCAGTCACCCTGCTTGCCATGCCCTAAGGATAGCCCTGATTGAATGCTCCTCAACTTTTCCAGACCCCAGAACCTACAATAATTGTATATTTCACTTTAGGGGAGTGCAGCGGTGACCCCCCCCCACTGAAGCATGGTGCCTTGTGAGACTGCAGATTATAGTTCTACAACAGCTGGCGTGCCAAGGTTGCCTATCCATTTGTTATAGAAACTCAGCAGACTCAAGAGTCTCAACTAGGGTAGAAATGTTAGCCAAAAAGAAAGAAAGAACAAAAGAATGTAACGAAATATAATGCCCAGACTGTTGAGAAAACTGAAAGAACAACATAAATTTTGTATTCTGCATTTTAATTCTACTGACAGAATAGGCAAATAGGCTCCTTTTAAAGTAGTGATTTTCTTATATTTAGTGGGGAGAAGAGCTAACCCTATCCAACTCCAGCATGGCGTCTTTCCAGTGGTGTCTATTTTATGGGTCTTTTTAGACTGTGAACTCTTTTGGGACAGGAAACCAGCTCATTCCTTTTTCTTTGTAACCCATTTTGAAAACTCTTTTATAATAATAAAATAATAATAAATACTTAATAATAATTTTAAAATAATATGGAATAATGACCTTACACCCAGGCAGATATAACTTTAAGAGCATTTGAAATAAGGGTAAGAACAGAGGGAGAGAAAGAACTGTATGTTGTTGTTGATATAATAGAGATATTGCAAACCAAAAGAAGAAATTGGATTGCCAAGGAAAAACATATGAAAAGTGAAGAGAATGGGGCCAAGAACTGAATCTCAAGGAAGCATGACTGAAATAAGAAACTAAAAAGAAGAAAAAAAGGGGGGGGGATTGACAGAGAGACTTTGAAAGGATGGTTTGTGAGATAGGATGAAACGAAGAAGGGACAGTGCCACCAAAGTCCCCAAAATAAGATAACTGGAAGCAGAGAATGATCAACGATTAAAAAGTGACGAAAGACTGAGGACAATATAAATCTTTGTGGCTTTGTGTAGAGCTCATTAGAGATTTTAGACAGTAAATTTGGTAGAATGTTGGAGTCCAAAACGAGAACAAAAAGGGTGATGATAAGAATGAGAAAAATAAATAAAAGTGAGATGTTGAGAGAGAACAGACAGACAATTTAAGTGGTTTGGAGGAGGTTGTTTTGTATGTATGTGTGTGAATGAAAGGTTAAAGACCTGGGTAAGAGAGGAAAGCACAGATGAAACAACAGTTATTAAAAAGCATGCAGTAATTAAAACACAAGCAAATGTAGTTGCATGTGTTTAGCTCAGTGCTCAAAAGGGTAGGGGAGCTCTTAATGAGATGCTCAAGCTCCCCCCCCCGCAATTATAGCCAAACAATGCCCCTTTATAGATTTCCAACAGCTAAAGCAGCCTTTACAAAATAGAAGAAAATATAAGAAAACTGAATAGAGGATCCTTGCTCTGTTCAGAGCACCCATGGTTTGATGCTCTTGTGAGGGAGGTGTCAGGTGGAGAAGGGGATGTTTTGCTGTCTGGCATCATAGCAGATTTGTCTGGGCAATTGGCTTCTCTCCTCTCCTCTTCAACTCTGATGGTTCCCTCTCATGAGCTGTCTGGAGGTGTCCCCATGTCCTTTCACTCTCATGGCTGGCTGTAGGACCTTTATTTACTCTAAGTCCTTTAGCACTGCACGGCCCAACAACAAGGTAGCCCCAGGAAAACGGACACAGACACCAGCTGGTTTTAGTCAATCAATGATTCATGTTTATTATAGTCAGTTAAACAGCAAGCTAGCTCCTAATTCACACACACACACTCTCTCTCTCTCTCTCTCTCTCATACTCACCAGCCCCACTCCAAAGATGATCAGTCTTTGAAAGGGGTTGTTGGAAGAAGCGTGGTGGCCTCACTCTGGGTGGTGGTGCTTCTCAGGGGTCTTCTGGTTTCCTGCCTGACTTATAAAGGGTTGTTTCCACTCCGGTTGGTACATCTGCAGTCCACTTCCATTTCCGTGATCACAAGACATACTCATCCTATCCTTTTTGTTCTATTCCCAGTTCTTTCTCCTTTACAGTGTCTTTGGCAGTTCTCCCTGGTTTTCACCGATTCTTCAGGCCTTTGGCGTCTTTCCAAACATTCATTGTGTTCGAGAGGGAGTGGGGCTGGGGTACACTTGATGTTGCTCACTCATGCATTCTTCCATACACACTGTTACCTAAGTTTCTTAATTTGTCAAGATCACATGGCTCATAGGGTTACAGAAATGAGCTATTACAAATTAGTATATTGTTTAATAAGCGTGTGATTCAGCCAAGTATTTCATTGTTACAAATTAATATATTGTTTCTTGTTTCTGGATCTTTATAAACTTGCAAGTTAGCCAAGTACTTTATGCATCACTACTATCACAAAGCTAGCATAATTCTACATGGTCACTGCTTCTTGGGTCAGGTGGCTAGATCCCTGAAGAAAGACTTCAGTTGACCCATGACTGTCCTTAGTGACCGGCCCGGCTCATAAGCAAGCCTTTGGAGGCACAAACCCCCCAAAGGGGATGGTGCTGGGCCCCGCTTCCCCAACCTCTCTGTGTACAGAGTACAAAGTTTTGGTTATGACCTATAAAGCCCTAAACAGCTTGGGCCATGGGTATTTGAGAACGTCTTCTTCGCTATGAACCACACCGCCCACTGAGATCATCTGGAGAGGATCGTCTGCAGTTGCCACCAGCTCGTCTGGTGGCTACTTGGGGACGGGCCTTCTCCATTGCTGCCCTGAGGCTTTGGAATACACTTCCTGCTGAAATAAGAGCCTCCCCATCTCTTACAACTTTTAAAAGGGCAGTTAAGATGCATTTGTTCACTCAGGCTTTTAATTAGGTACTGTTTTAATTGTGTTTTAATAGTTTTAACTTTTTAATTTTAATTGTTGAAATGTTTTATCTTTTATTGGCTGTTTTTATTGTTTTGTAAAACACCCAGAGAACTTGCGTTTTGGGCGGTATAGAAATGTGTTAAATAAATAAATAAATAAATAAATAAGAACTTGGCTGCTCGGGAATCCCTTCTGAGAGGCTGCCTTTCAGACCCTTCCAATAGCACCCTCATGCAAACCATTTGCGTGGACGATGCCGACACTGGGCTGTGGCATGGACCCTTCAAACCATTCAAAATTCCCAGTGCCAGCCTGGCATGCTGCCATATGCAGATCTCCTGGCACGGCTATTGGCAGGAGAGGGTACCCCTGGGTTCCAGCTGCCCTGGGATGGTGGCATTGCCCCGGGGGCAGAGGTAGGGGTGCAAATCTCCATATTGGCAGGTGAGCTTGCAGAGTGCGGAGTTTGACAGCGGCTGGGTGTCAGTCATCGAGACCAGGATGGCACTTGTCCAAGTGCCTGTCCATGCAGCTTTCCTGCATAGAGCATTCTCCCTCACCCTCCTTAGTCTGCCACTCTTGTGAGAGCACGGTCTGTGGGATAATGGGCTAGTGTTGCAGCTTACAAAACGAGTACCATCGCATAAACTGGTAATTAGTCCTCTCAGACGGTTCTCTCATGAGGAAGATTTGGAGAGCAAATATTCCCACCCAGGGAAGGGGCTGGCCCACCCTTCCCCACCTTTTCTGTGAGAAAAATAGAACTTGGCTGCTCCAGCTTCCCTGTTTGGGTCTGCCTTTTATATCGCCCCCAAGCATCCCCCCCTCCCGGCGCAGTGATGAGGTGTCCTGCTTGTGCTGCCTCTTGGAGTCCTTGTGCTTGTGCTTGTGGACATACATGACTGTTGCTCCTTTCTTGGGGAGCAAAGAACTGAGACATCCTGTGCCCTCACTCTGCTGCTTGCCGGGTGGGGGGAGCAAGGAACAGAGTAGGAATGTGGGGCACAACGGCTGTGCAACTTGTCAAGCTGGCCAGTCTGGGATGGGATGTGGAGGCATCCCTGTAGCCTGTCAACTCCATAGCTTATTTATTTGTTATTTCTCTGTGTAAACCACCCTGAGCCATTTTTGGAAGGGCAGTATAGAAATGGATTAAAAAAACAAACAAACAAACAAAACTGGACAGCTGACAGGAGGGGCGTGGCCTTTTTTCTGAGCGGCTGCTGTGAGAAATGCCAAAAACGTGGAGCGGCCACATCTTCGGGTGGGTCTGTACCGCCTCCTCTGTGATTGGGGTTTGGAAACCATGGTTATAGCTGGGTCAGCAGTCGGGCGTAACACTTTGGTGGCAAAGCTTTAAGAAAATCAAAGGTCCCAGTTGGAGTTTGGCAGGGCAAAACAGCAATCTCTGATTCGCTTTTGGACTGTAACTGCTGTTTTGTGTGTTCGGGCATACTGCAGTTACAACCTCGGCCAGCTATAACTGCAGTCAAAGTGTACATGTTAACTGGGAAGTAGTTTCTTTTGGAAGGAGTTTCCAGCATCAGGAGGGGAGAGTGCTCAGAGATCTTGAGGCAATCAACAATGATAGAATCAGAGGATTAATTATCAGGCAACACACCCAGAAGGCTGCTTACATGTGCCTATGTTCCTACTGAATTGGGAAAATGTATTTTAAAAGCTAAAGTCAGAGGCAAATTCCAATATCTTTTTATTAAAGTTCATTTTTAGTCTTCCCAGAAGTATTTGTTCTTTTGAAAGTACTAATATGAACAATCTCCCATATGAATGCATGTTTTCATTCTTTATCTGATTGTAACACCATTGGCCTCAGATATCTAATATAAGTTGTGACGTTATCCCCTAAGAATATTTTCCTTTGAAATGTTATCTGCGCACTGAACAGGTGTTATGCAATAACTGACTTGTTAGACTTGCCACATATTATGGTGTGACTGCCCTAGACACTTTTGGCTGGGGCTCCTTCCTTAACCATCTAAACCCATTTTTCCACTTCCACTTGGAGTGAGTATTCAGCAATATCCGGAAGTCTGCTACTGCAGTCTAACATTAATTGACACTATGTGGGTGTAAAAGTAAATATACTATATTTACCTGACTCCAAGACTAGGGTTTTTCCAAGTTTTTTGATATTAGAAATCAGGAGGTCGTTTTAAATTCAGTCCTTTTTCTTTTGAGTAAATGCAGATATAGGGGGTCTTAAATTCAGAATTGTCTTCAATTCGGGTAAATATGGTACAGTGACTAGTCTCAAATGAGATATATAAAAGGCCTGCTGAGGGTGTGGGGCATGGTAGTGATCCCATAAATTGCTTCCAAATTTCACAGAGTAAGAGGCGTGTCTATAATCTTTCTTCCTCTATGAGCTGAAGTAATATATGCCAGTGAGCCAAAGTGAAGGCATAGCTTTGTCTGGCCTGCATCCTGAGGTACTCCAGAATCTTGGCAAAGAAGTTGTCTATGGACTGCCCTCCCCAGGCATGCATGCCTAGCGCTGACTCTCTTTTCGGTGCCAGGCAAATATCTTTTTTTTTTAATTTCCCCAGCCCTTTTAATAAGTATTTTTACTGCATTTATCTGCTGTTTTATTATAAAGTAAAGTCATGCTGTTGAGTTGGTGTCAACTCCTGACGACCACAGAGCCATGTGGTTTTCTTTGGTAGAATACAGGAGAGGTTTACCATTGCCATCTCCTGCACAGTATGAGATTATGCCTTTCAGCATCTTCCTATTTTTATTTATTTATTTATAATTAAATTTACGGTCATGGACCAGGACATACAGTTTAAAACCTAATGAACAATAAAATATATAATTTATAAGTACATAGAGCTTCTGCAACTAATAATGATATAACATAATTTAGGTGTAACATAAGATTCTACTTCATCCAAATCCGACAGAAGAAATTTTACAAGAGCCTCATCAGATGACCCTGCCCACCCCTCCGTGTATCAACAGGGAAATCAATCGTTGTCTAACCTCATGATAGAGCTTACAGTGGAGCAAAATATGATCTCTAGTTTCTATATCACCACAAGGGCATTTTCTGTCTTGAACAGGGAGATGCTGATATCCCCCTACTAAAAGAGCTGAAGGAATTGCATTAAAGAATTGCTCTAGAAAAGGCCCACATATATTTATTAATGGATACAGAATAAAAATAGCCAGCTGGGACAAACCCTTCTCTCGTTTTTAGTGGTAAATAATAATTAGGCAAAAGAGCCCTTTCAGCTTGCAGTTCAATATCTTCAATTCTTCGACATACTGCCTTTTCTGCACCAACAAACCGTAACTCTAGCAAGAGGATTTAAGTCCATGGTGGTAAGTTTCTCCAGAATGGTTAACGACCATCTAGGTTGTGGATCAATCGATAGGAACTTAAGTATAAGTCCCATTGGATTAAGGTGAATTTTTAGCCAATAATTAATAGCTGACATCCAGACCCTTGCTTCAATTTTAATTAGACCTGCTTCTTGGTGAATCACTGAATTAGGTGTACTTCTAGATGCACCAAATAAAGATCTTAGAAATGACGTTTGAATCCTTTCAAGGATCATACAATCTTTAAATGGGCCTAATTGAGCCCCATACAACATCTGCGCAATTGGTTGCACTACAAATAATTTGATGGCAGCTGGTATATGAAAACCACCCTGCGAGCGAAAAAAATCTCAAAATAGCAGACAAGGAACGCTTAACCGAATCAGCGGTCATCTCAACATGTGAAGTTAAGGAGCCATTATAATGAAAAGTCACACCCAGATATTTATATTGGGTCTGTTGTTCTATCTGCTGACCATCTATTACCCATCTAAAGTTCTTACATTTGGAGCTGAAACACACTATTTTCGTTTTAGAATAGTTAATTTATTTAGGCCAGCTCTCGACTGGGCAAGAATTCCAGCATCGTCAGCATACATTAATATAGGTAATTTCCTGTCCGCAGCATCTTCCTATGTTGCTGCTGCCCAATATAGGTGTTTCTGGGAAACATACCAGTGGGGATTTGAACCAGCAACCTCTTGCTCCCTCGGCAAGTTTTATTATACTTTGCCGTAAAAACAATTGTTCAGAAGTTCATTCCAATATGTCAGTCTTTAAGGTACATAGTGCATTATTTTGCATATTTCTTCCCCCTTTGAAATTGGGTGTGGGGGTGGAATAAGGATTTAAACTCCCTCCCCCAGTTCGGCTCGACACTGGACTGAACACTGCCCCCCCCATTGGGGGGGGGGTGGTTCATGAATATTTTTAATTTTTAAAAAAACATTTTTTTAAAAAAATGACCCAGCTGCACAGTCATGACCCGGCCATGCAGGGCCCCAGTGCATATGAGCAGCAGCCTCCAAAATGGCCACCACAATGGGGGAAAGGCTCGGAAAGGGCCAAAGACCACCCAAACTGGGCAATTTAAGCCATAACAGAGGCTGGTGGGGGAACGTCCAGCCCCCCCTGCCTCAGAGAAGCCCCCTGAAGGGGGTAAGTACTTTAAAGAAAAAAACCCACGAACACCCCTGAGCTGAAACAAACCAGGGGGGTCGAGGGGGGCAAAACTGAACAGGCCCAGTCCGGTTCGAGTCTGGTTTGGACTCGAACCAAACCAGACTAGCCGGTTTCATGCATCTCCCTACTGCAGGCTTCATTGCGCTTGGCTTAAAACTTTGTCTCATTAGAGATCTTAGTATCTATTTAAATATGCCACTGCAAAATTTTCTTTAGCTAAAAAGAAACATTCAGTCCAAAATTGATCCCCCCCACCCTGGTTAATTGTGATCAATTATCATTTCAGTTTATCCCATGAAGAAGAGGTAATATACTCCAAAAACCTGGGGATGTGGTTTTTTTAAGACAATAATGTTTATATGCACACACCCTTGTGATTTTCTAGTACTGCTTGGTGCAGTTGTTCTTTCCTTGTTGAAGAGGAATAAGCACATTTTACTTTATAAGGCCTAAAACTGTAGTCGTATTAAATCTGTATTTGTTCGTAGAAATCGGCTATGATAGCTTGGATGTTGCCAGACAGTCTTCCCCACTGCTCTTTGGAAAACACAGCTTCCTCTAGAAACAAAAGAAGCCATACGTTAAAAGGCACTTGGTGCCAGGAGGAAATTGGCCTCTATTTGGATCAAGCAGCAATGTCATGCAGAGATTGAACCAGTGCAAAAAAATGTCTAGCATGAGGTGACACTGCCCCTCTTTGAATCCTATGCATTCTTAATTTGAAGCTAGAGTTCTTGACATAGCAAAGGAATCTTTAAAGTTAAAGGGACGCTTAAGAAACACCCCAGAATTCAATCGTTTAAAGGTCCAAATCAGTTGTGTAGTGGTGCACAATAAAAGGAGTACAACAGCACCTTCTTGTTCTGTGCAGCTTCTAAATAGCCACCACCCTCATAAGAATGTATGTATTTATTTATTTATTTATTTATTTATTTATTTATTTATTTATTTATTGTGCAAGACCAAACATACAACAAGCATCAATAATACAATTATCAGAAGAATCAAAAGTGGGGGGAAAGAATAACGCATAAGAATATAAGAACAGCCCTGCTGGATCAGGCCCAAGGCCTATCTAATCCAGCATCCTCTTTCACATAGTGGCCCACCAGATGCCTCTGGGGAATCCACAAGCAAGAGATATGTGCATGTCCGCTCTCCTGCTGCTGCTCCCCTGCAACTGGTATTGAGAGGCATCGTGCCTCTGAGGCTGGAGGTGGCCCATAGCCACCAGACTAGTAGTCATTGATAGACCTGTACACCATGAATCTGTCTAAGCCCCTTTTAAAGCCATCCAAGCTGGTGGCCATCACCACATCCCATGTCAAAGGATTCAATTGATTAATTATGCACTGTGTGAAAAAATACTTCCTCTTGTCGGTCCTAAATTTCCAGACCTTCAGTTTCCGGGGGGGGGGGGCTGGTTCTAGTCTTTTGAGAGAGGGGAAAAAATTTCTCTCTGTCCACCCTCTCCACTCCATGCATAATTTTATAAACCTCGATCATACCTCCCCTTAGTCGCTGTTTTTCCAATGTAGGGAGCCCCAAATGCTGTAGCCTAGCCTCATGAAGGTGCTCCGAGCCCCTGATCATCTTGGTTGCCCTCTTCTGTTAGCTTAACGTCCATTCCAGGCAAATTTATGGAAAGCATCCTCAAGGATAAAATTGTAAAACACATAGTACAACAGGCCCTGCTGGAAGAGAACTAGTATGGCTTTTGCAAAGGTAAATCTTGCCTCACAAACCTTTTGGAGTTCTTTGAGAGTGTCAACAAGTGTGTGGATCAAGGTGATCCAGTTAACATAGTATACCTAGACTTCCAAAAAGCTTTCGACAAAGTTCCTCATCAAAGACTCCTGAGGAAACTTAGCAGTCATGGAATAAGGGGATGAGTACATGTGTGGATTGCTAGCTGGTTGAAAGACAGGAAACAGAGGGTAGGTATAAATGGAGAGTTTTCACAATGGAGGGAAGGGAGAAGTGGGGTCCCCCAGGGATCTGTATTGGGACAAGTGCTTTTTAATTTATTCATAAATGATCTAGAAGTAGGGGTAAGCAGCGAGGTGTCCAAATTTGCAGATCATACCAAACTCTTTCAGGTAGTGAAATCCAAAACGTATTTTGAGGAGCTCCAAAAGGATCTCTCCAAACTGGGTGAGTGGGTGACAAAATGGCAGATGCAGTTCAGTGTTGGCAAGTGTAAAGTGATGCACTTTGGGACGAAAAACTCCAACTTCAAGTATATGCTGATGGGATCTGAGCTGTCAGTGACTGACCAGGAGAGGGATCTTGGAGTCGTGGTGGACAGCTCGTTGAAAGTGTCAACTCAGTGTGCAGCAGCTGTGAAAAAGGCCAGTTCCATACTAGAGGATCATTAGGAAGGGGATTTAAAATAAAACTGCTAATATTATAATGCCTTTATACAAAACTATGGTGCGGCCACACCTGGAGTACTGTGTACAATTCTGGTCACCACATCTAAAAAGGGACATTGTAGAACTGGAAAAAGTGCAGAAGAGGGGAACCAAGATGATCAGGGGCCTACAGCACCTTTCTTATGAGGCAAGGCTACAACACCTGGGGCTGTTTAGTTTAGAAAAAAGATGACTGAGCTGAGGGGAGACATGATAAAGTTCTATAAAATCATGCATGGTGTGGAGAAAGTGGATAGGGAGAAATTCTTCTCCCATAACACTAGAACCAGGGGTCATCCCATGAAATTGCTTGCCAAGAAATCTAGGACCAACAAATGGAAATACTTTTTCACACAACACATAATCGTGGAATTCTCTGCCACAAGATGTGGTGACAGCTAACAACCTGGATAGCTTTAAGAGGGGTTTGGATAACTTAATGGAGGAGAGGTCTACCTTTGGCTACTAGTCTGAGGGCTATAGGCCACCTCCAGCCTCAAAGGTAGGATGCCTCTGAGTACCAGTTGCAGGGGAGTAACAGCAGGAGAGAGGGCATGCCCTCAACTCCTGCCTGTGGCTTCCAGCAGCATCTGGTGGGCATCTGTGCGAAACAGGATGCTGGACTAGGTGGGCCTTGGGCTGTTCTTATGTTTTGTATCTTTTCCAGGTCTACAGTCTATGGCCACACCATAGATTTGTATATGGGCATTATAATATTTGCATTTTTATTTTCAACCCCCTTCCTAATTATTCCTAGCATGGAATTTTCCTTTTTCACAGCTGTTACGCACTGAGTCGACACTTTCAATGAGCTGTCCACCATGACCCCAAGATCCCTCTCCTAGTCCGTCACTGACAGCTCAGATCTCATCAGCGTATATGTGAAGTTGGGTTTTTTTTGCCCCAATGTGCATCATTTTACATTAACTTACATTGAACATTTGCCATTTTATCATCCACTCCCCCAGTATGGAGAGATCTTTTTGCAGCTCCTCACAATCTGTTGTGGATTTCACTATCCTAAATAGTTTAGTGTAATCTGCAAATTTGGCCACTTCACTGCCTACCCCAACTTCTAGATCAGGGCTGCTCAGCTTTGGCCCTCCTGTAGATGTTGGCCTACAATTCCCATAATCCCTTATTATTGTGGCTGGAGATTATGGGAGTTGTAGTCCAAAAACATCTGGGGGGCCTAAGTTGATCAGGCCTGTTCTAGATCATTTAATAACAAGTAAAAGAGCACTGGTCCTAGTACCGATCCCTGAGGGACCCCACTTTCAACCTCCCTCCATTGGGAACACTGTCAATTTATTCCTGCCCTGTTTCCTGGCCTTCAACCCATTACTGATCCACACATGAACCTAGCAATAGGCTCCTCAAATTCTCTTTTTGTATCCCTTATTGTTTCCTTCCATTTCTTTTGCCAGAGTTTATGTTCCTTTCTGTTCTCTTCATTTGGGCAGGACTTCCATTTTGTGAGGGAAATCTTCTTCCCTTTTATAGCTCCCCTGACTCCACTTGTTAGCTACACTGGCATCCTCCTGAACTTGGTGGTACCCATTTACGGAGCCAGCCAAACAGTTGCCTGGGTTCGGCCCCACTCAGTGGCCTCCTCCAGTTACCCCTTTGCGCGTGATGTCACGTGCAAAGGGGGTGTGGTCCAGGCTCTCGAAAGCCCAAGCGAGCTCTCAGCTTGTCATTTCCGGCAGCACTGGCTGCCTGATAGGATGTATTTCCCTTTCTCTCCCTCTCTGGAGGGAGAGAAAGGGAAATACATGCTGCCAGGCAGCCAGTGCTGCCTGAAATAACAAGCAGAGAGTTTGCTCGGGGCTCTTGAGAGCCCAGGCGTGGGAGTGGGGAGTTCACTTGGGGCTCCTCTGGTGCCCGAGCCATGCCCCCCTGTGGGCTTCAGCGGCACTTTTCATTGGTGGTCCGGGTTCTTTGAAACTGTTTGCATAATGGTGGCTCTGCCCTGGTGGTACCTTTCCTCCTTCTTGGTATACATTCCAACTGAGCTTCTAGTATTGTGGTTTTAAATAAGTTCCATGTTTTCTGGAGTGATTCGACCCTCCTGACTTTCCCTTCCAACTTCCTTTTTATTTACACCAAGTCTGTTACCTCTCCAGAAAGTTTCTCCTTTGTCCACGTTGGTCCCAACTCTGGAACTTCAGGAGCTGGACTCCAGAATTTTAGTGCTTGATCTTTGATTCAGAATTTTGCTCAAGCTGTGTAATGGAAGTTTGGTAACCAACGCTGCCTTTTACTGCCCCAGAGCCTGACAGGCTGAGCAACTGCTGAGCACAGCAGGAGAGAGGGCATGCCCTTAGCTCCTGCCTGTAGGCTTCCAGCGGCACCTGTTGGGCCATCGTGTGAAACAGGATGCTGGACTAGATGGGCCTTGGGCCTGATCTAGCAGGGCTGTTCCTATGTTCTTTTGTCTTAGCAATCAAACTTTTCATTCATGCCTTGTGCACGATCATAAAGATCAAAATTGAGCTGTAATGTTCGCTAGATGACTTTATACCCTGCATTAAGCTCAAGGAAAAACAATTAGCCTTTGCTTATTTTCTTATTATAAAGATAGCACAGCCTTTGACTGCTTATTTATAACAGTGTTCCCTTACATGCTGGAAAGACAAACAGGATCTAGATTATTATTTTTTTTAAGAAAAGTCATTTGAAGATGACATAAAGGTTAATTAAACAGGTGATGTCAAACCTGTTCCTGAATGAATGCAAATCTGTTTTAACACTGGCATGCAGTTACTTCCTCCTCTTTGCACAGTTCCAGTTTCCTTAACACCCTGATCAGAATTTCAGTTAAAGCAACACATTGCTTTTGTGGGAATAGTACATTGTCCCTTTATTATTAGTTTCATTATTGATAAGAATTGTCTAAGACCAGCCTAACGGAGACTTGTGGAAGTGTGTGCTAAACACAAGCAAGCAGACCTCTCTCCTAACATAGATCTTCAATAAACGACTTGTGTTTGTTCAAACTTAGAAGACTCTCTCCTATCTAAAGAATATTACACGTATCAGTAGTGGGATACAGAAAAAACACACACCAAGGAAATGGAACCTTTAAAAATTCCAGGATTTAAAACTCTTAGGAAAGGCTGCTAAATCCTGGGGAAATTTTTAAACTGAGATTTGATTTATATGTGCAGGCAACAAACTAAGTAAAACAAGGACAATACACAGAAAATAGCAGTCTTCTTAAATATAGCTGGCAGACAGGCTGTAGATGTCTTTAGTAGTATGAAACTAACTCAGGAAGAGAGAGAAAATTATGTGACTGCTACAAAAATTTGCAGACTATTGCATACTAAAAACCGTTGACCCAGTATATAGCAAACAAACAGACAACCAAGAAACAGCCCGTGTTGATAGATGATGATTTATAAGAACCACGATGCAAAGTGGGAATTGATTTATTTACGTTGATAGCAAAGACTATTTGTTAATTATGGACTATTTCGTCCACTATTCTTAAATAGCCTTGTTGGAGGATGTGACTGTGTCACAGATTATCGAGTGCATAAAAGCCTTAAAAAAGAAAAGAAAAGACATGGGTTTTCTCCTCTGGTAATGTTTGATAATGGTCCTCAGAGGATACATTCTTTTTTTAAAAAATTGATAAAGGTTATGGTTTTTGTCAAATCACATCTAGCCTAGGCTATCCAAAAACCAATGGTCTGGTGGAAAATGCGGTGAAGGCTGTAAAACGGTTGCTCAAAAAAGCTATTGCAGGAGAGCTGGTCTTGTGGTAGCAAGCATGACTTGTCCCCTTAGGTTGCTTGCTTGCTTATTTATTTATTTATTTATTTATTTATATACCGCCTTTCGTTAAAAAGATAACCCCAAGGCGGTTTACAAAAGTTAAAAACATACAATAAAAAGACAGTAAAAACAGAATGTTAAAAGTATAAAAACATATAAAAACAGGCATAAAAACAATACAACAAATAAAAACACAGAGAAGCCGCAGTAGAAAACGATCATGTAAAAGCCTGGGTAAAAAGCCAAGTCTTTAAAAGCTTTCTAAAAGCCGTGATGGAGTCCGAGGAACGAATGGCCACTGGGAGAGCATTCCAGAGTCTGGGGGCAGCAACAGAGAAGGCTCTGTCCCGAGTGCACGACAGCCGGGCCTCCCTCATTGTCGGCCCCCGGAGCAGGGCCCCCTCAGATGTCCTTGTCAAGCGGGCAGCAACCCTTGGGAGCAATGAAAGGGAGACTTGATGTGTGAGCACTGTATGATATTCCTCTTAGGGGATGGAGCCACTCTGGGAAAAGCATCTAGGTTCTAAGTTCCCTCCCTGTCATCTCCAAGATAGGGCTGAGAGAGATTCCTGCCTGCAACCTTGGAGAAGCTGCTGCCAGTCTGTGAAGACAATACTGAGCTAGATAGACCAGTGTTGGTCTGACTCAGTATATGGCAGCTTTCTACGTTCCTCTGTTTGGCCATTTTGAGTTATAGAGAAGCTCCATTAGTTAATCCATGGTCTTTTGCTAGCTGAGATCTTGTTTAATAGATAGCTGCGGACTCAGTTACCTAAGCTGACCATGGTGCGGTCTGGCAATGTTCTCTCCAGGTATAAGAGAGTATACAAGGAGAAACAGAAGTTGTTTTATGTTGAAGAGTCTAAACCAATGCCAGCAGTGCAGCCTTGTGACAATGTTCATATGTTCAGTAGTGACTCTTGAACTAAGCCAGCACATGTGGTGCACAAGGCTTACCAATCATGTGAAGTTCTGTCTTCCTCCTTGTTCTTGAGTCTCAACCAGAGGCTCAGCAAGAAACTCATACTGCAGTGCCTTAAACTGACCTTTTTGACGAACTGGCAGAGGTGCAAACAAATAATGGATTGGTCCTGATTCCATTGGAAGGGGAAACAGTTCTACATAGATCCACTAGACTCTTTCTCAGTTTGAAAGACTAATTGAGCAATGTTGAGGCTATGTCACCTATGTGACTGTTACTAATTTTTTAAAGGTGGGGGTAGATGTGGGAATAATACCCTGTCCTTTTAAGAGTTGTTAGTTTAATTATCGATTGAAATTGTCTGAGCCTGGCCTAATGGAGGCTTGCAGGAGTGTGTGCTAAACAGAAGTAAGCAGAGCTCTCTCCTAACAGAAATCTTCAATAAAAGAATTGTGTTTGTTCAAACTTAGAACTCCTGTCTAAAGAACACTACAGCTTTAACCATGGCCTACTGATGTTAATAGAATTGGCTTCCATATAATATTCTAAAGATTGTAATATGAGAAGATCTTCTGTTTCAACTCTCAAGTGTACCTAGTGCATAAAATGATGCATTTTATCTGGTATAGCTTCTTCTGTGCCTTTAAGTGCTGCTCAATAGGTAGAAATATAATATGCCAGCACAGTGATGAGGAAATCTGTACCAAAATTTCTGCTTCTTCTCACACAGCTAGCAATAGCAATAGCAATAGCACTTACATTTATATACCACTCTATAGCCAGAGCTCTCTAAGCGGTTTACAATGATTTTTTAGCATATTGCCCCCAACATTCTGGGTACTCATTTTACCGACCTCGGAAGGATGGAAGGCTGAGTCAACCTTGAGCCCCTGTTCAGGATCGAACTTGTAACCTTCTGGTTACAGGGCGGCAGTTTTACCACTGCGCCACCAGGGGCTCCCTGGTGGGAGCTAAAAGGTCAGAAATGCCAAATAAAAAGATGGCAACTGTAAAAGTACTACCATCTTAAGCTGTACTATCAGGTTCAGTGGGACAAATTCATTCACATACATCAAATTAAACTAGATTTCTACAATTAACACTGAGGTCCATCTGTGGGATCTAGCTCTGAAAGCAGCATCTGAAATGTGATTTCCCTAGATTTTAGAGAAATAAGACTATTTGGCTAAGATACTTTTAGGAGTATTTGTATTTTTTTTTAAAGTCTGCCACACATTTAATAAAAGCTTAATTGATTTATTACATGGGTTTAAGACTGATTACATTTGTACATGGGTGAAAACAATTTTTCTAAAGCCAAAAAATATGCTTCCTTGGCCTTTAGTGGATGCATGTATGTGTTAGCAAACAATTTTAGAAGAAATAAAAGGGAATGACTCTTAATATAGTATTTTCCATCTGCAGCTTTTAGGAGTCTGTTTAATTGGGGCACCTTTTAGGCCAATCAAAAGCTTTAAAATTATTGATCTGATTAATTGATTAAATGTTGCAGCTCTGATTTCTACCATTTCTAAATGCGTAATATCAAGTTGCCCCTCAGTTTGATGGGGTTAGTTTCATGACACTTTCCCCTGATGAAATTGTATGTTGGTTTAATGCAGAAAGGATGTACTAGAACTTAACCTTGAAAGCTGACTATACACAGTCAGCTTGTTAACATACAGCACCTTCAGGCTATTTGCAAATTCAAAAGTAAGCAAATATCACTGTTTATCTAGGCTGATATAAATTTTTTATTTTATACTTTGACGACACCACATGAGTCTCTAAGAACTGCTGAAACATTAATCTCAAAATATGAGTAACAGAATAAATGTTTAACATATTTAATAGGGAGGATCTATGCATTTTCAGGATATTGTATTTGAAGCTGGGAGGCCAGAATTCTTATCCTGTCTCAGGCACTGACTTCCTGGATTACTATTATTACAATTATTTATATACTACTTTACAACAACAACAACAACAACAACAACAAAGTGCTCAACAAGGTTCACATAGAAAACAGCAAAACAATAATAAAATAATATATTTCCGTCCCCAAAGGGTTCACATTCTAAAACAATGATCTTCACTATTTTTCAAGTGGAGGCCATTTTGGGAAGGGGGACACTTCAGTATGAGAGCCATTTTCCACCATACTGACCTCTGCACAGTACTGTGCTGTTCTCAGTGCTGGGATGGCCCTTTATGAGAGATGGAGCATGTTAACACATTACAAGTGCATTCTTGCACACCTGCATGTACATTTTGTTAGAAGGCAGAATTTTTCTTTCCCACAGTATGTCAGCCACAGTTTTGCCCATGGGTGTTTGTTTGGTTTACAGCAAAGCTGGAATTGGTATTCGAAGCTCTCAGAGCTGAACTACACATTCCGTGCAAAAGTGTGTAATTGTAGCCCCGAACCCTTTTTTAGGTTGAAAAGCCACTTTCTAAGGAGGTGATCGAAATTGGAGAAGTGAGTGTGGGGTGGTGTTACCAGCTTGCCTGATCACCATTTCCAAGGTCAAACATACATTTTAAACCCCATGCAGGGAGGAAGGTCCCTGGGGAGCTGATCTGGTCTGGGGAAACAGAAGGTGGAGAAAGGGTAAAGCATCAGTTTTACTTCGTCATGCGCAGTTATCCTCTCTTGAAATTACTTTTTAACAACAACAACGACTGTCATACTACAGACATTCATGTAACACAGCTTGGCCATCAGAATCAAGACTGCCTAGTAGTGAGGCTGAGTTTTGAAAACAGTACTAATAACTGACTGAGTTCTTGCAAGTTTCTTCCTGAAATGTTTTGTCAAATGCAGATCATTTTGTACCACAGTCCTGGAAATGTTCATGTAACTGAACTATGAGGCTGAAGCAACAGCTCTCCCTTGTGACAGAAAAAGTGATTTGCTTATTTGGTTTAAAGATTGCAAATGATGCCTTGCTTGTTTCTTTTATGTTTTGAGATTATTGTGCTAGCTGCCTTGAACATTTATTGGAAAGGCAAAGTATAAATGAGATGTCGGTGACTGACCAGCAAAGAGATCCTGCGGTCATGGTGGACAGCTCGTTGAAAGTGTTGACTTGGTGCATGGAAGTTGTGAAAAAGGCTAATTCCATGCTAGGGATCATTAGGAAGGGTTTTGAAAATAAAAATGCTAATATTATAATGTCCTCATACAAATCTATGGTGCGGACACATTTGGAGTACTTAATACAGTTCTGGTCACCATATCTTAAGAAGGTCATTGTAGAACTGGAGAAGGTGCAAAAGAGGGCAACCAAGATGATCAGCGGCCTGGAGCACCTTCCTTAAGAGGCAAGAGGCAAGGCTACAGAATCTGGTGCTTTTTAGTTTGGAAAAGAGGGACAACAAAAGGAAGTACTTTTTACTGCTAAGTAACACCATCCCACACACACTTCTCCCTGCTAACTGGTCAAAGAGGCACCTTTTACCGTGGTGATTCTCTTTATTTAGCAGAGGGAGAGTAACTGGCCCTATCCACCCCCAGCACAGTACTTCCAGTGACTGTTGCTGGTGTGCGTCTTATGTTTCTTTTTAGAATGTGAGCCCTTTGGGGACAGGGAGCCATCTTATTTGTTATTTCTCTTTGTAAACTGCCCTGAGCCATTTTTGGAAGGGCGGTATAGAAATTGAATTAATAATAATAATAATAATAATAATAATAATAATAATAATAATAATAATAATTTAAAAATAATAAACATAGTGCATAATCTATGGAATTCTCTGCCATCAGATGTGGTCATGGCCACCAATTTGGAAGGTTTTAAAAAGGGACAAATTCATGGAGGACAGGACTATCAATGGCTGCTAGTCTGACGGCTATAGGCTGTAAATACCAATTGCAGGGTAGCAATAGCAGGAGGGAGGGCATGTCATCTCTTGCCCGTGGGCTTCTCAAAGGCATTTGGTGGGCCACAGTGGGAAACAGGACACTGGACTAGATAGGTCTTGGGCTTGATCCTGTAGGGCTGTTATATTCTAAGTAGTAAATAAATAATACACGTCCAATTCCCACCCCACCCCCATAATTTATGTGCTGTCACTATTACTAAAGTTGTTTGGGAATATTTACATGCTTACCATATTACTGAGCAGTTGTTTGGGTGGTGATAATTAGTGTGGTACTCACCAATACAACCAAATATACAGTATGTGTGACATTCTAACAGTATTTGTTTCTCCTTTTGGTGTTTTCCTCTGTGCAAGCAGAATTTCCTTCTGTGGAAATATGACAAGAAAGAAAACAATACCACTGGTACTAGTTTCCTGTTACTGATCTGGTATTTATTTAGTTCTGTATGTGAGTTTTATGTTTTGGTTGTCATTGCCCTCATTGCAAGTTTCAGCATGTGTTTTAATTTGAATGGGGCATAGGTTAAGATTCTCCTCCTTCATGTCACAATTTGAATCAGGGACCCATAGGACTATTACCTATGCAGAAGCAGCTCCCTTTTACTGAGACAGACCATTGAACATAGGAGGCTGCCTTGTATCAAATCAGATCATCCCATAAGCGGAATATCTTATAGCAGGCAGCGTTCACGTAAGGGTCACTCATCCAATGCAAATCAGCGAAGACCCTGCTTAGCAAAGGGGACAACTGATGCTCACCACTGTGAGACCAGCTCAGTATTATTTTCACTGTGTGGCAAGAATTCTACAGGGTTTTAGATGGGAGTCTTTCTAGGATTACCAGCCCTCTAGATTCGTCTGAAGTTTCCAGTGATCATCAATCTCCAGCTCACTACTGAAAGCAATCTTGGATATCTTAATGGTTTGATATGGAGGAAAATATTGGGGAAAGTTTTCTTTCCAGGAATAGCTTCAAGCAGAAGTTGTCAAACATATTTCCTACCTGACCTGGAGGTAGGGGTGTGCATGGTCCAGAGTTCCCCCTGGTCCGGCAGGGGGGGACTGTGCCTTTAAGCGGGGGTGGTGGTAGTACTTACCCCCCCGCCGCTCTTCCCCCTCCGGTGCTGGTCCGTTGAAAAATCTTCTTGGGGCGGCAGAGTTCCTCCCCGCCGCCCCTGCCCCCGTCGTTGTTAGTTAAGGCTTAAAAGAGACGAGCGCTAGTGGCACGCATGCGCCCTGCGTGGTGCGCGTGCTCGTCTCTGACGCTGACGCGCGCCGCATACGTCACTGTGCCACCCCAAGAAGATTTTTCAACGGACCAGCACCGGAGGGGGAAAAGCGGCGGGGGGGGGGAAGTACTACCACCACCCCCACTTAAAGTCACAGTCCCCCACCCATCTGGACCGCCGGACCGGTCCGGCGGTCTTTCCCATGTGGCCGGACCAAAACCATGCACACCACTACCTGGAGGTTGCAGCAGATTTGCAAGATGTTTAATTTGAAGGATTAAATGGCAGTTCACATAGGGTCGGCTCCTCTCCACAATCCCTGGCAGATCTTTTTCCTGTGCATCCCCACTGACTTACTCCAGGTTTTTTCCTCCAACCAATAACAAATCACATCAGAGAAGAGGCAGCGGAGGCAAGAGAGCTTTTTTGTTGTAAGTTTGGCAGCTAAGAATGGAAAAAATGGCATGATGAGTTGCCAAGCAAGCAGATCAAACAGCAGAATGCTTAACCCGAGCCTGCTGAATCTGACCCAAATCTTTGCTTATTTTTATAATGAACTTGCCTTTGTGAGTAAATGCCTTCATCATCTCATGTCCCCCCCCCACCTACCCCAGACCATCTAAGAGGCACGGAAGTTCAAAGTAGAAATCATTACTTTCTCTGTCATGAAGAAAAATGCAGACGAATCAGCTCAGACAAAAAGGGCTCAGGTTACATCAAGCTATAGTCTTCATTCTGCATATCTAAAGCCTATGTTAAGACCCACATTTGCAGTTTGTGCTTGCGTTTAACTCATGAATTTCTTCCTCCCCCTCCCCTTCTGGACTCCCTCCACAGAATTTCACCAATCTGCTAAACACCCCCCCCCCCCGCCCCGCGCTTGCAATTGCAAATGCTCAGAGCAGACCATACCAAACACAGCTGTCAAACTCACCTTCATTGAGTTTTGAAAAACTCCAAATTACTGCCAGTGGCCACTATATACATCAAGGGAGAAGTGGTGGGGCATAACAGAAGCCTTGGGTTTTTTTGTTAAAGCCACTGGAAATAGGGGATTTTTAAAAGCTGGACATACTTCAGGCTAAGCCAGAATGCGCAGGCTTGATTTGGGTGAAAAGAATCATGTCTGTCCTGGTCCCTGATAGCTTGCAGGGACTCCGGGGTTAAATGCAGTTAAGATGTGGACTGGCGCATTCCATTCTGGAGGAGATTTGAAGTAAAAGCCATGTGTGTAAAGCGTCCTGGAGCTTTCCCAGACAGCACTCAAAGCTCTTGGTGTGGGCATGGGGCATCTGGTGACCGAAGCCAGTTCGATGTGGGATCACAGCATCACCTGCTGGTGCCATTCACACACACATCAGGTTTTCCTCCATTTCCTGTGGGTTTTCCTATTTTGTTCGCCCACATTTCTTGCTTCAGGGCTTTCCTTTGGGCCAATGGCTTGCAATGGATATATAATACAATGCCCATGTTCCCTGAGATATGTAGGCATGTCAACCAGAACAAGTCTGATCTCACATTTTGGAACATTGCTCTCGCATTAGGAACCAAAATTTGGAATGCCCTATGGTTGATCATTTCATGCAGGTAGGGCACACCTTTAATGATTTTGAATTTTTTGTTATCTATAGGTATAAACCAAAAGAATATCAAATATCAAAACTGCCCTCCTACATTTTTTAATACATTAGCTCCGGACTTTAGAGCCTTTTGGTTTAAATCAGGTCAACGACCTTTCCAGTTATCTATAGGCACCATGCGCTATTTTTTGATCCTGGCCCTATTTAGAGATTTGGCTGTGGATAGGGGTTTAGTAGGGTGAGATTTAACATTGACACAAGACTGATGAACATCCCCTTTAAAAGAGTAAAGTCTCTCCTGTTGGAGAATGGGACTAGCATATATATTTTTGATAAGCCTTTATATGAGCTACGTTTGGTTCCATATTACATTTGTATAATTAAGAATTTAAATAGGACAAAAGGTCCACGGCTTCTTTGGAAGTTTAGCATTGCTGTTTGTTCACAAGCGCATGTAAATATAATTGGTCATTTAGACGTGAGATTGGATAATGAAGCACATCCCTTTTGATCAAAGGGGAGTGAAAACATCTGGCAGACGCTGTAGGATATATTAAGCATTATCTCTACCATTTGAAGCCAGTACAACTTGGTATCCAGTAGGATTTCTAATTTAGAAACCACTGGTAGGTGCAGTGTCACTTCGGAAGAAATACATGTGAGTAATAACTAAAAATTTTTAACCCTTTGAGTTAACATAATTTGTTGAAGGTACTTTTTTGTTAAAATGATACATGTGTTGTGTATTTAGCTCACTTCTCCTGATGAAGTCCTGCTCAAGCAGGAGGAAACAGGTAAAAATCACCTAGGATACCTGTTGGGTATTATTTGGACAAGGAGCAACAACCAGAAGGAGCAACATTTGTATAAGGAGCTACCACTAGAATAAGAACTTGCAAGAAAAAAGATCTGGAAGAATTCTGAGTAACATTTGGAGCAACAACTTGAACAAGAACCAGTAAGAAAAAAGATCCAGAAGGACTATACAGTATATCTACATGTATAAGGACTATGGGCATAATTGACCTTCAGCCATACTTGTTGGGGTCTAGAACACAGACAATTTCTTCAGTAATTGTGTGTTTCATTATATATGTTTAATTTATCCGTGTTTCATGAAGTTGTGTGTGTGAATAGACTCTTATACACGTTATATATACTACCCAGTATATGTTTTGTTGTCTGGCTTTCTTAACACATAAATGTAAAGACTCTGGAACAATAGGTGGTTGGCCAGGTTCTGTTATCAGCAAAAAAGTATCCAAAGGGGGTGGGGGGAAGCACTGATCAGATGCTGTAAACTTCCTCAAAATAGGAGAAGCACACAGCAGGAAAAGCTAGTAGAAGTACACAACAGAGCAGGAGTGGATCCAGTAGGAAATTACAGGGGGTGCAATAGGTGTGGTGGTTTTCAAATATATATTTATTTCTCTCTTCACAGACTTCAGCATCCAGTGATTTGGTAATATGTGTGTGGTCTTTCAAAAGGGTTTTATTAGGAAAGATTAATAATCATAGCGTCCTAGGACTGATCCTCTTATGGATCAACAACTGACTAAAAACCAGGAAAGGGTAAGAATAAATAGTTTCCACAATGGAGTGAGGTAGGCAGTAGCACATCCCTCAAAGACCTGTATTATTTTAGGGCGCAATCACCAAGATCGGCTGGATGGATTATAGACTAAGTATTGTTTTGCAAAGGTTGCGAAACAACCTTTCTCCCTTCCCCTCTCCTTACTAGCAACTGAAACTTCGTATTTGATCAGATCTTAACACACAGGCACGCACACACCTATTTATATATTTGATATACACCCCATCTTTTGATCAAAAGCCAGCCCCCCCCCCGCGCCTGGTGAAGGAACAATCTATTTAGGCTGCGAGTTATGTGACTGGCCCAGAGTCACCCAGTGAGTTCCATGGCCGAACGGAGATTTGAATTCAGGTCCCTCTGGCCCTAGTCCAGCACTCTAACCACTACACGGTCTGGAGAATAATAGCGGGGGAAACAAAACAGCGCGGGCCGGGCACAGTGCGCCTCCGGATCCTTAGTATAGCGGCAGCCGGCTAAGCAGCAGAGCGGATCAATTGCATCAGCTTTTCTGAACCGGGAAGGAGGCGGAGCGTCGCCTGATGAAATCCGGCGTTGTGTTGCAGGAGGCCACGATAGCGCTGGGTGGTTCGTTTCGTTTGTAGTTCAGAGGGCGTTTAGTTGGCCGGTGGGTTGGTTTCCGCCTTCCTTTTTGTTTAGCCTTCGGCGAGCTGCACGAGCTTTGGCTGTTGTGCCGGCTAGGCGGCTCAGACAGCTTTCCCCCGTGTTAGAGCGTCGCCAGCGTAGAGGTAACCGTGCCGGGAAGTTGCTTGCAGGGGTGGGCTGGGGGGGAACGGAGCGTTTCCTGGAGAGCGGGTTATATGCATTTGGTTGTTGCGCCCCGGTGTTAACAGCTGCACGGTGGGTTGCGATTAAGCCTCGCTGGGATCTCAGGGCCAAGGAAAGCTGCACCTGCTTAATTTCTGATCTCCATGCAGCTGCTAAAAACTCTTAGGCAAAAGAACTTTGCTTGCTTGGGGCGGAGGTGGCGACTTTCTACAAGCATGTCATGCACTGTCTCCTCGTAGCTCTGACTCAGGGGTGACCAAACCGAAGGTCTCCCATCTCTTGCTGTATTACAAGTCCCATCATCCCCCCTTTTCAGTATTTAATACTGAGTACTGTGACTTAAAACTAGAGATTTCCAAGTGTTAAGTCTGATGAGCCTCTGTGTGTATGCGTGCGCTTTCTGTATTTTAGGTGAGTGCCAAACGTTTGCATGTAAGGATGCTTTACTGCAGGGATTCTCAAACTTGGGTCCCAAGGTGGTGTTGGGCTACAACTCCCAGGAATGATGGGAGCTGCAGTCCAACAACACCTGGGGACCCACTTTTGAGAATCCCTGCTCTACTGGTTACCAGCCAAATAATGGGTGGAGTCATGAGCTTGTTCGCCATGTGCTTTGAATTGGTGCCATGGAATCCTGCCGCTGGCTGGAAGACAGGATCGTCAGAATGACTGGTTTCAACAATCTACATCAGTGGAGGGAGGCAAAAAGATCAATTCCTGGAGCAGCATAGGCAAGCCTTATCGTTTGAATGAGATGATGGGAAATATATTTATGTGTTTAATGGGAAGCATGTAAATCTAGTATGTCTCATAATCTCACTCCAGCTATAATGCTTTATGTACTGATCTTGCTCAAACTGTTATAAGTGAAGATGATACCATATACTATTATATAAACTAGTATATAAACTATTATAAGTGAAGATGATACCCCTGCTAACTTGGCAAAGAGGCACCTTTTAATGTGGTGATTCTCTTTATTTAGCAGGGGGAGAGTAACTGGCCCTATCCACCCCCAGCACAGTACCTCCAGTGACTGTTGCTGGTTTCTGTCTTATGTTTCTTTTCAGATTGTGAGCTCTGTGGGGACAGGGAGCCATCTTATTTATTTATTATTTCTCTGTATAAACTGCCCTGAGCCATTTTTGGAAGGGCGGTATAGAAATGAAATCAAATAAATAAATAAATACCATTGTAAATGTATAACGCTGAAGTTGAGGGTTATTTGTGATCCCCTGTTAACTGAGCAAAGAGGCATCTTTTAAAAAAATGTGGTAATTCTCTTTATTTAGCAGGGGGAGAGTAACTGGCCCTATCCATCCCCAGCACAGCATCCCTCCAGTGGCTGTTGCTGGTGTTTCTTATGTTTCTTTTTGGGGTTTGGGAACCATTTTCATTTATTTGTTTTATATCTATGTAAATCAGTTTGGGAACTTTTGTTGAAAAGCGGTATATAAATATCCGTTGTATTTGTTATGAACGTCCCTATTTTTGCACAGGAATGCAGGAACTTCTCTGTGAATTTGCAACATCAAATGCTTTTTGAAGCATGAATTGTCCTCTTTGCTAAGTAGGGTCTGCCTTGGTTTGCATTTGGATGGAAGACTACATGGGAGCTCTGTAAGATATTCCTCTTAGAGTTTTTGGGGCGGCAGCGTTCCTCCCTGCCGCCCCTGCCCCCCTTGTTATCTGGAAATACCGGAAGTACGGGCTGCACATGTGCCCGCTGCACGTGCACATCACACATTGCGTGCGCATGTTGCATGCACATGTGTGTGTGATGTGCGCACACAATGGCAGGCGTGCGCGCAGCCCATACTTCCAGTATTTCTGGCTAACAACAGAGGCAGGGACGGCAGGGAGGAATGCTGCTGCCTTGAAAACCTTTTTTAAAAACAGCGCCGGCGGGGGGGAAAGCGGTGGGACGGGTAAGTGCAACCCCCCCCCCCGCTCTTAAAGGGAGACTCTCACCGGCGTCAAACCACACCTCCGTGGTTCTGTGCACACCACTAGATGTACACACTTGCACTCCTTCCCCTTGCAATTAGAAGGGGTTGGATGGAGTTACTTCCAAACTGGCCCATTACCTTCAGTCATTAACTTCATTAAATGCAGTTTTTTGGAATACATATCTTTGTATAGAGTTAAATTGCCAATTAAGTTTCAACTGTCACCTTCAGTTACCACAATAAAAGAGGGAGAAGTTGGAGGGAAGGAGGGTTTTTTTTTTTTAAAGGCAATTTTCAAACCAAAACATACCCAAATATGCTTAAACATTAGCATATATCTTCAAACAGTGACACCATAAGCACAATTTATGATTGCTTGAAATGTTACTAAATGAACTTGTTTATCTTGCATTGATAACAACTTACTTAAACAGCATGTGTCTTCAAACGGCATCATAAGCATAAAGATTATTCCATTTAAAATATTATCTTGCATTGATAAGAACTTGCTTAAACAGCATTTGTCTTCATGATTCCATTTGAAATATTACTAAATGAACTTGAGTTTCTTATCTTGCTTTGAACTGGTGGAATCATCATCTTATTTCATGAACTGATAGTGTGTGAGACATTTGATGAACTGATAAGCCTGATTCAGAAGTTATTAATCCGCCCCTCTGTAGCCATGGTTATGATGGGGCTTGTCTGAAGAGGGAAGAGCCCTCTCTGTGATCTTGGGCACATCCGTAATTGTGAGGGTAGATGTAATCAAGGATGTGCCCACCATCACAGGGAGGACTCTTCCCTCTTATGTGAGACACAACTCAAGTTGTTTTTTTCCTGTAGCACATGTCTTCATGCCATTCATTTTTTTCCCAAGTTGTTGGAAAAAACTCAATTGTGTGAGTTTCCAGAACTCTGAAACAAATATAGGAATTCCCAGGCTCTGAGCCGGCATGTTAGACAGAGCACGCTGTAGAATACTCTGCTAGGATTCTGTTGGACAGCATTGTACTCTTCTACAGGCTGATTTTCTCTTAATAATCCCAGTTGCTTTTAACAGATAATCTTTATGCAACATCCAAGATTATCCGTTGTAACAAAAACGTATTCTTTGTTTTTTCTCAATAGTCTTGAATAGCTACCACCATGTGCGGCATTTGGGCCCTTTTTGGAAGTGATGGTTGCCTTTCTGTTCAATGTCTCTGTGCTATGAAAATAGCCCACAGAGGTCCTGATGCGTTTCGATTTGAAAATGTCAACGGATTCACCAACTGTTGTTTTGGTTTCCATCGTCTGGCGATTGTTGACCAGCTGTATGGCATGCAGCCTCTAAGAGTGAAGAAGTTTCCCTACTTGTGGCTGTGTTACAATGGAGAAATCTACAACTACAAACAGGTAAGATCCAATATAAGCTGTGCCCACCGTACTATTCCTTGTGGCATTCCTCATTGTTCCCTTTATTTCTCTCTCTCTCTTCCCTTTCTGTCTCTTTGCTGTAGTTTTTCGTGTTCACAGTCTATATTATAAATACTTCTCTTCCCAGTGTGGGCAGATTGTGGATGGCTGATTTAGGATTTTTTTGTTTCAGTCATGCTCAACACCGAGATTGTTCATGTTCTTTCCCTCTCTGAGACATTCTAAAATGGTTAGAAAAGGTACCTGTCCTTCATTGTTGTTTCCAGCTGGGAAGAGAAATAGTGGGGAAAAGGGGTGCCTAAGGCAGTTGGGTCAGGTTAGACAACTGCAAGGAGCTTAATGTGGGCAGGTGATATGGTGGAGAAGTAAAGGATAGTGACTCATCCAGAAAAACCATCTTGCAACACAACCAAGCTGCATCCCAGCACAGAGAGCCTGCTCTGAGCTCAGCCGGATTACCTTCCCAAGCAGCAGGCAGCATGTTGGTGGTGGGTGGCAGTGGAGGAGGATTTTCCACTGTTCTCCTCTGACCCCATAAGTGCTCTATGTCTTTCAAAAATATGTCCCTGAGGGTTGTGCAGTCCTCAGAACATATTTCTGGAAGGCAAAGAGCACTTCCCAGAGAAAGGGAGAGCAACAAAAATTGCTCCTCCCATGAGCTAATGTTCTGCTGTTCGACAAAACTCTGGCTGAGCTCAGGACAGCCTGTCTGCTGGCACAAAAGTTCCCAAGATGGCTACTCTGGATATCAGCCAGTAAGACCAGAAGCTATTTGCAGTATTAAATGTAGCACTAAATGCCACTGGGAGATGTGAGTTGTACCAGCTACTCTTGGTGTTGTGCTGGTGCAAATCAGGTAAACTTCAATGGGTACAGATGCATAAATTATCTAAAGTTGTATCTAGACTACTGTAGTGCTCTCTTTGTGGGGCTGCCCTTGAAGACCTTTCAGAAATGATGGTTGATACAGAATGCAGTGGTAAGGGTCCTGACTAGTGCTAGTCATTCGGCCACAAGAACAAATATTTATATTGATTTTTTAAAGAACAAAAGTTCTTAATGTGGCTTACATAGAAGGAGAAGGAGAACTACTAACGATGGCTCAGCTACTGTATCAACTGCACTGGTCTCCAGTGTGTTTCCAGCGGTGATTAAATGTGCTTAAAAGCCCTAAACAGCTTAGGACCTAGATACCTGAAGTACAGGCTACTCCCACATTATTCTGCCCTATCCATAAGAACTTTCAGATCATCACACCACCATCTGAAACTCAACTGACAGAGATGCAAAGCTGGGCCTTCTCTGTAGTGGCCTTGTCCTCTGGAAATTCCTCCCCTCTCTGTTCCTGCCTTCGAGCTGCAGTCGAAGAAAATTTTTTTTTCCTGCTGCCTGCCTTTTTTTTTTTTTTAACTTTTAAAAATTTTTATTTAAAGGCTGTTTGTGGTCTCCTAGCACTTTGAGGGGTGGAGTATTTTAAATGAGTGGTTTTATTGCTGCTTCAATTTTATGATTGTGTTTTATTGTCTCATTGTAAGCTGCCTCAAGCTCTTGGGAAAGTAGATGAGATTGCCCTGCTTAACTGAGCAAAGAGGCACTTTTTAAAATGGTGATTCTCTTTATTTAGTAGGGGAAGAGCAACTGGCCCTATCCATCCCCAGCACAGCATCCCTCCAGTGGCTGTTGCTGGTGTCTATCATCTTTCTTTTTTAGACTGTGAGCCCTTTGGGGAGAGGGAGCCATCTTTATGTGTTTATATCTATGTAAACCGCTTTGGGAACTTTTGTTGAAAAGTGGTATATAAGTATTCGTCTTCCCATACATTCTTTAATATATAAAGTTTCATACTCACTTGTATCTAATTTTGTTTCTTTTAAATATTTCTGCTTGCAGCTGCAAAAACATTTTGAATTTGATTACCAGACCTTAGTAGATGGAGAGGTAATCCTTCACCTTTACAACAAAGGAGGAATAGAGCAAACGGCCGCCATGCTGGATGGTGTATTTGCATTCATTTTGCTGGACACTGCAAACAGGAAAGTGTTTCTGGGAAGAGATACATATGGAGTCAGGCCGTTGTTTAGAGTCCTGACAGATGATGGATTTCTGGGTGTTTGCTCAGAGGCAAAAGGTAACCTCAAACTTTGACTCTTTTAGAAATTTATTTGATGTGGTTAAAAAATACCTCTGAAATGCTGATACTACAGCATGCAGTATCAGAGTTTCAGAAAAATGTGCTATAAATATGCTAGTAGACCTAATTGGTTCACCATCTCTTTATTTTGGGAGGAGGGATTCTTTATTTTGCTTTTGCTTGAAAATACATTTTTTGTTCATGAGAAATAAGTTTATTTAGTCCTGAGCAGTATTCCATACTCTTTGTACTACTCCAAAATTATTGGAATGAAGGTAAGTTCTGACTTGTTTGTGCAGACATTATGCTGTACGAGTACACAGATGTCTGCACCTTGCACATGTGTTTGTGTGAATGACTGTACCTGTGTTCCTTTTAAAAGTGAACCTGGATACAGGTGGGAAGTGTACTTCTGTACCTGCATTCAACATAACATGTGAATGACTGTACCTGGGTACAAATCTGTACCCGTGGGCATGCAATGTATACTCATTGTATGGGTGCTGAACATAATGTGTGAATGGGTCTATAGAATTTGGCCATTCTAGCTAGACATGCTTTCAGCAGAAAACTAAACCTTCCATAAAAGGAATACATGAGAGAGGTTTTCAAAACTATGCATTTTTGAAGTGGTAGTTCAACATTTGCAGGATGGCCAAGGTTGTGCAGGCTTGGTGTAGATTATACTGACCTAGGTGGACAAGTGGTTTGATTCTGTTTTTAAGGCAGCTTTGTATGGTATTATCTCCAATCCTCTGAGGTCATTCTCCCTGGCTGAGTGGAGGATTGGACTGGCATCTGGGAAGTGTGTGTGTGAGCTTCCTGTTACCCATGACCTGTTGCTATGAGGGCCCGTGCATTGTGGGGGGCAGGACAAGGGAAATGGGGCCTTTGTCCTTAAGTGGTGGGTTGTGTCTCGCGCGTGGGTTGTGCCCCAGCCCAAGTTGGATTGCAGCTGTAACACCAATACTGTTTCCTTCTTCTTTGGGTTTACGAAGAAGGTGACACAAGCCTCATTCAGAGGTTGTTTCACAGAGGCTGTATTCGAGTGCAGCCTCCAGGAAAAGCCCTGGAAGTCCTGCCCAGTGCATCAGTCACTCCCCTCCCCTGAAGTGCCGCTTACAACTTTCGTCTGAAGAGGCAAAGACTGTAAGTGTGAGTGTGGGTGTTTCTGTGAGAGAGATTTGGGCACCCGAATGTACTCGAGTACAGACTCCATGAAATAATGTCTGAGTGAGGCTACAGAGTCAAGGAGGACAGAGGGTTTAAAAAAACAACAACACCCTTTAATATTGGTGTGTATTTTTCATCCTGTGTGACAAGCTGCATTTGCAACAATTCTCTCTATCTGGTCATCTTAAAGTAAAATGGACATATATGGTAAGATATTAAAGTAGGTCCCATGCTGTAGTTTGGGATTAAAGTTGTATTTGCAAATGTGGAAGTTGACTTTCTTCCATGATGTCTTTTTCCTAACCCAGGGGTTCCCAAATGTCATTGGACTACAACTCCCATCATCCAGCCACATTATGGGAATTGTAATCCAACAACATCTGGGGACCCAAGTTTGAGAAACCTGGCCCTCATTTCATGCCAGCCCAGAATTATATTTGTCATGTTTCTTATAATGTTTCATGTTGCTTTCAAGATTAATCTTACTAAAATTGCCATACCTAGCTGTAGGCAGTTTTAAATATTATGGAAGTGGGCATTTTATAATAACCAGACAAACCCGTTTTTACCCTGCCTCCATGTCTTCTTAGGTCTTGTCAACCTGAAGCACTCTATGTCCTTGGCTCCGAAAGTGGAACCTTTCCTTCCAGGACACTATGAAGTGTTCGATTTAAAGCCGAGTGGCAAAGTTGCATCGGTGGAAGTGGTTAAATTTCATAGCCCTAAAGATGAACCTCTGCACGCCGCTTACAACACAATACAAAATCTACCCTCTGGTAATAACAACCCTAAAACAACTGGTTTCTTCACCTGTTTGTGTGGCACATTCCGTACACTTCAACTGAATATGTATTTTCACTGTAGCCTTAATTAGACATTATAAGAAAATACTGAGTACATGATTACAAGCACGAAAGCAGGTCAGAAGTCCTTTCCTGGTGTGTGATTTATCCCTCCCTGCTTCACCAGACACCTCACGGATATGGTGGTGCTGGTCTGAAAAGGCAAATGCTATATCCCCAATGGTGGGTTCTTCCATGCTCAGCAGCCTGGCTACCGATCCAGGATTGATCCAGGCCACCAATCACGGAAGTGTCCACCATCACAAATATGACATTCGCCTCCTCAGACCAATGGCACCATATCTGTGAGCAGGGCTGCAAAGGGGGATTGAGTCACGTCCCAGGACAATTTCAGACCCACTTTTGCGCTTGTAAGCATATACAGGTGGTATCTGTGGGGGTTTGGTTCCCTGGTTCAAGCGTGGATAACAAAACCGTGGATTCTGAGGCAATGGGGAAAGCGGTGTTAGGTTCACAAAGAAAAGGGCGGGGGAAGCTAAAATGCCTATAGAAACATTGGGGGAAGTTGCTTACCATGCTCTGTGGGTCCAGTGTTCCCTGTAACAGGGATTCCCAGATGTAGTTGACTACAACTCCCATAATCCCCAAGCAAAAGCTATTGCAGCTGAGGAGTCTGGGAGTTGTAGTCAACAACATCTGGGAATCCCTGTTACAGGGAACACTATGTGGGTCCCCCATGGAAGTTCATGGAGCCCCCCATTTTATTTATTTAAAAACTGCAAAAATGGCCCCCAATAATCTATTCTGCCACTTTTGTCTGTATGAAAAATAACCAGTTTTACACTGTGTCTTTTCTTTTAAAACAAGCCACAAATGGCTCCTGCGCTCAAAATGGTGTCCAGAAATAATCTACTGACCATGGATACATGAAACCGCGGATGCCAGATCTGCGAGTAATGGGGTTCTCTTGTATGTGGTATTCTCATATAACATCTGGTTAGGCTTGTCAGATCCCTTTATGTTTTAGGCTCATGCTGTCTTGAGGATTTGTATGTGATTGCTATTCACTAAGCTCATAATGACCAAAATTGTGAATGCTGGTAAAGAGCTTTGTGTTCTTGTGTTGGTCTACTTTAGTAAGTCCTTCATTGTTTGTTATAGGTTTTGACCTTGAAACAGTCAAAAGCAACATTCGGCTTTTGTTCGAAAATGCTGTTAAAAAACGTTTGATGTCTCACAGAAGAATTGGCTGTCTCTTATCAGGTAAAATGAATGGATTAAAGTGATTATACTTCTTTTCCTTTAAAAGTACATATCTTCTTCTATCTTCTATCTATATATTTAATTATCTTAAACGTACCCGTCGCTAATCCCATGTGTGGTAGCTCTCATGAGAGTTTGTGTGCAGATGCCTGGATAGCAACAGGGACGGGACAGGGGAGAAAATAGCGGGGAGCAGGAGGCGCCGGCGGACCAGGCTGGCCACCAGGAAGAAGAGGAGGCGGCGGCGGGCCATTCCGGCCGCAGGGAGCAGGAGGCAGCAGTGGCGGGCCATCCCAGCTGCAGGGAGCAGGAGGCACCCACTGCCTGGAGTGGGTGGGCGGAGGTGGTGGGCTGGCTTTCTGGCTGGCCCACCACCCAGAAAGCACAGGGGGGAGGGCAGAAGTGGGTGGGGGTGGAGAAGAAGCGGGCCGGGTGCACCAGCGGGGTTGTGGGGAGAAACAGGCAGCGGTGGGTGGGCTGGCCAGAGGCGCAGATGCTCTGCACCTGGCCCAGCTAGTACATATACATGTTACGCCAGGCTAAATGATAAGCATTTAGGTAGGGGAGGGTGATGGACCTTTCCGGCCCCGCCTCTCAACTTGGCTGGACACACATGAAAGCAGGCCCAGCCAAAACATAGAGGCGATCCTGGTGGTCCTGCTGGCCACTGGGGTGCACCCTGACCATTAAACTGACCAGTGCATTTGCAGTGCATCAAATCTTGTTACTCTAGCTACATCTTTTATTTAGAAGCAATTTAATGGATTTATTTACATCTATTTTAAGTCGCTTTAAAATGCATACAATAATTCCTTGCCAGCGGAAGACTAGATGCAGCAGAAGGCACTGCAGAACATGTTGCAGAGGTGGGGAAAAGAAAATGGTGGAAGTCGCTAAGGAGAAGCCATTAGATGGATATTCATCAGTGGTGTATTTATTATTATGGTGCTATAATATGACTAGAAGAAGATATAAGATAAAACAAAGGATGACATGGCCCTAGGGCATGATCTGAGAATGATACTGTGGTGAAGCTAAGCAAGTCTGGGTCTGGTCACTGTCTGGATGGGAGACTGTTTTGAGAACCCTATGTATGCTGCCTTGAGTTCCATGATTAAATAAATAAGTAGATTAAAATATGGTGTTTGAAGATCTGTAGGAACCAGTCCCACAATGAAATATTGGGCTGCTAACTGAACAGAGGCAGCATTTAAAAATGGTGATTATCTTTGTTTAGCAGGGGGAGAGCAACTGGCCCTATCCATCCCCAGCACAGTGGCTGTTGCTGGTCTTTACCTTATGTTTCTTTTTATATTGTGAGCCCTTTGGGGACAGGGAACCATTTTATTTATTTATTTACATCTATGTAAACTGCTTTGGGAACTCTTGTCAAAAAGTGATATATAAATATCTGTTGTATTTGTATTGGTTCTCACGATTATTATTAGGGTAGAAGAAGCCTCCTACCTTTGTTCAGGAGCTGTGCCTATTATTTTTATGTATTCAGGGAGGACCTTCAGGTTTTAGACTGTAATGTGTGCAAACATCTTGGAACTAGTGTGTTTCACCTAAAACATGCAAATCTCTTCCATTTTTCACTTGTGCATCCTGAGTGTTAGCTACATGTAACTCTTAAATTGCAAGAGCTATCGTCTATCTATCTTCTATATATTTAATTCTCGTAGATGTGCTGCTCGGGATGTGCGGGGATGCATGGCGGAACTCTCGTGAGAGTGGTGGCCCCACTCGCAAGAGTTTCTCACTTTGGGCGGGCGGTGAGGCGGTGGCTAGCCAGCGGGCAAAGCTGCACCAGCCTGTGGGAGGAGGTGGTGGCAGGCCTGCGGGAGGAGAATGAAATGGGGCTGAAGGGGGGGGGGGAGGAGGCGGCCGGCCAGCAGCTGACAGGCACCCCGGCCAAACTAGGGGCACAGATGCTCTGCACCCGGGCCAACTAGTATAGTTTATAGCTCTATTGGAAATTGGTTTGTGTCTTAATAGGTGGTTTGGATTCTAGCTTGGTTGCAGCGATACTTCTCAAACTAATGAAAGAAGCAAACATCGCCTACCCTCTACAAACCTTTGCTATTGGAATGGAAGATGCTCCTGATCTGTTGGCTGCTAGAAAGGTATAGTCATACTTTGGTTTTAAAAGTACACATTCACTGTTCACCTATTGTTAATGGGTGTGTATTGTGATCATCAAAATGTATTCTGTATTGGGCACAGAATGTAGCACCTGGAAAACACATGGGCATTCAGAAGATCGCAGAAACTTAAAGTGGGGGCTGAGCAGGATTTTAAATATTTGGAAATATAGCAGTCAATAAAACTGACCAGCAGTCCATTCAAGAGAGACAAAAGAGGGCCTTCATACATATACATACATACATACATACATATACTCTCTCTCTCTCTCTCTCTTTATCAAATTCACTGAGTCAAGGAATATGGTGATAACTACCAACTTAGATGGCTTTAAAAGGGATTAGACAAATTCATAGAGAAAGTGAGATCTCTCGGGGGCCATTAGCCATGGTAGGTCAATGGTAAGTTTGTGTTCAGAGACAGAGCACCATTCATTCCCAGGTGCTGAGCATGGGTGACAATAGTTGAGAATGGTGGTTGTCTTTATGTCCTCTTTGTAGGCTTCCAGTGATATCTTTGACTGTTATGGTAAGCAGGATGCTTGATTAGATGGACCTGTGGCTTAATCCATTCCAACAGGACTATTCTTATCTTAGCTTTGATGTTCTCCATTGCTTCTTCTCAATTATCCTGCCCCACTACTATTGGAAGCAGAATTAATTCTCATTCAGATCACAGAGTTGAACTTCTATTGCCTCAGTAATGAAATCACTTCAAAAAAATTTTAATGTAACTCCCCAGACCTTTTAGTGTGTGCATTTTCATTCTTAATAATACACTTCTAGTTCATTCTAGATGCAGCTTTAGCCTTGGAATTGAATCTTAGTTGTGGACTATCAGCAGTTTTGTATTCTGCTGAATATAAACTTGTTGTTAACAGGTAGCAGCTCACATTGGAAGTGAACACCATGAGGTCATTTTTAATTCTGAAGAAGGGATTCAAGTACTAGAAGATGTTATATTTAGCTTGGAAACATATGACATCACAACTGTACGCGCTTCCGTGGGTAAGAGACACTTATTTTTTTAAAAAGACAGTTCTTAAAATGCTGGTTTGAATGGAAAGAAAATCTTTGGAGGCCTAGCTTGGTATATAATGTACAAGAACTTCACCTCATGATCTTGGACTACTCCTTTTTACACTTCTTATAAGACCAAGTAATTCCCAAGAACTAATGAGAATCTTTTTATTCCACTGTGCCCACTAGTATTTCCACAGTCCTGTTCATCCCACCCAGCAGTCAAGGAAGAACTGAGGCATGGGTTCTTTTCCCTTGCTTTGCTTTTCATTGTCCTTCTTCCTTAAGACTGCAGGTTAACATGTTGTTCACATGTGTGCAGTCCCGCTTGATAAGGCAGATGTTGGGCTGCAAGCGCTCGTCATCTCCGCCTATTGGCCACTGGGGATGATAGTAGTCCAGCAACAGTTGGAAGGCCGAAGTTGTGCAGCCTTGTGATAGGAAGTGGTTCAGACATAGTAGGCTTGTTCACATTAACCATTTGGTGTTGGTTAGAGAGTTCCTACCTCATTAGCAGAACACAACCAGAACCTCCGTTTGGGTCAGCAAATCCAGGAAACACACGATTAAGCCAGGCCCAGTGTCCATTGTTGAAAATGGGAGCTAATAGTTCTCCGAGGCCACCATGGTTTGAGTCTCTGTGGCAGTCATAAAGTTGTGTGTGTTCTTTTGTCTAACAAACTACAGCATATTGTTTTTGTGTATACTTGTTCTAGTTATCACCAAATTTGCTTAAAAATTCACAGTCACAACTCCAGAATTTAAACTAAATAGGGACTTTCTAAGAAACTGTAGAACCTTCAGAAGCAAAAAGAAGTCAACTTAAGTGTTTGCCATGTTGTAAGATGAAGGCCTACCAGATCCAAACAGCATTATGGAATATTCCTTGACTTGTATCCAAAGAACCACAAGGGGAACTGCACTGACACATTTCTGCCCCTGCTTTCTTCTGCACCCCCTTGCATTCTCCCCAAAGGTTCTGATGTCTGGGTGAACTTCCCAAATGGTGTGCAATATGGTGAGAGGGATTTTGAGTCAATATGGTGACTTGGAGCCCCCTTGCACAAGAGGTGCTGCCTTCTGCTTGCACTGCGGTCTCTTTGGATGCAATCCAATGTCTCCCTATGCTACAGCCATTTTATATGTAACATCGATTTCCATATTCCTTGTAGAATTCCTCTGTGAGAGGAAGCTTAGAAGCACAGTAAGAAGCTGTGAAAAACCTTGTTCCCCACCACCTAGCTTAGTGTCACTGCAAAGTATTTTGGAAATTGTGTCTCCTTTTAGGTATGTATCTCATTTCCAAATACATACGAAAGAAAACGGACAACGCAGTTATTTTCTCAGGGGAAGGTTCGGATGAACTGACACAAGGGTATATTTATTTCCATAAGGTAAAATATGTTTTGTTTCCAAAGTGGTGGTGATTTTTGGCTGTATGTGCACAAACTGTGATGAGAGAGGATGTCATTGGGGATACTTAAAACAAAATGTGAGCAAAAGCTGGCTGTAGGAATCTTTGCCCTATGGCAGCAGCGAGACAATAAGTTTTACGTTTAAGTTACAATAGGACGCAATAGTTACAATAAGACGTAAGTTTTGGGCTGTATAAAAATATGTTAAATAAATAAATAAAATAATAAATAAACAGGTTGTGGGAAGACATCCCAGTGGGACAGGTCAAGAGTAGATGGGAGTAGATCTGCACTTGTGTAGAGACATGTACCTGTGTACACTGTACACTCGTCATATGAGTGTTCAACATAATGTGTGAATGGGGCTTGAGTCTCCTTGGCAATCTGTAAAGTTGTGTGTGTTGTTTTGTCTGCAGACCATTGCATATTGTTGTTTTTTTGTATATATTTGTCCTAGTTATCATGAAATTTGCTTAAAAATCCACAGTCACAACTTCCAAAACTTAAACTAAATAGGGACTTCCCAAGAAACCACAGAACCTTTAGATGCAAAAAAATCAGCTTATGTTTCTGCCATGTTGTAAGAAGGATCTAAACAGTATTATTGAATATCATTTGTTTTGGTCAGCGGAATTTCAGCACCACCCTGCTACTAGCTGCCCTAACCGGATCTCTTCTGCAGTGTGTTGCTTAAGGCTATGTTGGGTCTTCTGCCTAGCTAGGTCTTGCTGGGATGCCCTCTAACCAGCATTGCCCATCTCAGGATTCCCTCAGTTGACCTTGGCCTCCCCTGCATTGGCCAGCACCGCCAACTCTCTCACTTGTGGGCTCTCTATGGAGGCCAACTAGCCCTGCCTGGGTGGCTTCTTTCCCTCTCACCTGCCTTGATGCCTCCCAGGGCCTAGCAACCCACTGCTTTGAGCTTGTCCTACCAGGTGGTGTTGGGTTTCTGGGTGTCCCAGTCCAGGGCAGCATAGGGCTCACGCTGACCTTTTATTGTTGTTTACCTACTTAGTGTAAAAATGCATTTGAAATCTCAAAGCTCCGCCTCGCAAAGCACTGTCATACAAGCAATTAATCATATAATGAAAAGGGAAACTTGGGGACAGTATCTGCACTTCAGAATAGATAACCATTGCCACATCCCTCTGGCAATAGGGTGGTTGCTCTCCACACATCAGTTGGGTGTGGAGGAAGTGCTGTTGGGGTGGGGGGAAGCTGACATGGGGAAGCAAATGTGTTATCGTTCCCTGCAATGTGATCTTTCAGGTCCATTACTGCCACCGTGCAAGATGGAGGCAAGGACAAACAGCACCATGTGTTGCACTTGTAATGGAAAACCTGGTCCTCTGAACGCCCGAGGGCTTTTAATTTTTATTTATCATATTTATATACCGCCCGAAACTTATGTCTCTGGGTGGTTTAATATCTTTACCCATCTTGCCCTGCTAAGATGATTCAGTTTCTATGACTTGCACACACTTATGTAATAGGGAGGAGAGCTGGTCTTGTGGTAAAGTGTGCCGTCAAGTCGATTTCGACTCCTGACAACCACAGAGCCCTGTGGTTTTCTTTTTTAGAATACGGGGAGGGGTTTACCATTGCTTCCTACCACGCAGTATGAGACGATGCCGTTCAGCATCTTCCTATATCGCTGCTGCCCAATATAGCAGCAGTGGGGATTCACACAGGCAACCTTCTGCTTGTTAGTCAAGCATTTCCCCGCTGCACCACTTAAGGTGACTGGTCGTGTGGTAGCAAGCATTAATTGTTCCCTCTTTGTTAAGCAGGGTCTGCCTTCGGTTGCATTTATTGTTTATTATTTTATTATTTTATTTTACATATTTCTATACTGCCCAAAACTTATGTCTCTGGGTAGTTCACAACAGATAAAAACAGCATTAAAACATTAGTTAAAAACAAAAACAAGAAATTTAAAACACAACAATTAAATTTTTTTTAAAACAACATTAAAAACAATCAAAACTGGGAGACTACATGTGTGAGCACTGTAAGATATTCCTCTTAGGGGATGGGGCCACTCTGGGAAGAGCACCTGCATGCTTGCATGTAGAAGGTTCCAAGTTCCCTCCCTGGCAGCATCTCCAAGAGAGGGCTGAGAGAGATTCCTGCCTGCAACCTTGGAGACTGCCAGTCTGTGTAGATAATACTGAGCTAGATGGACCAATGGTCTGATTCGGTAGAAGGCAGCCCCCTATGTTTCTGTGTTATCAGCCTATGTTCATACTTTCATGCATGCACATATGTGTTGCAGGCACCCACGCCTGAAGCAGCTGCGGAGGAAAGTGAGAGGCTTCTCCGAGAACTCTACCTCTTTGATGTTCTTCGTGCTGACAGAACTACCGCTGCCTTTGGGTAATGCTTGTTTGGAGATCTGGCGATGATGTGGTGCATCTCAAATTCATTGGCATAGCTGCTTAAAATTACATCTGTGGTTTCCATTTAGTTAAATTAGGGTTCCTATAAAGAATTTTCAGAGACAGGTTAGGGACCTACTTAAGTTAAATTGAAATTCGTTCTTCAACATTAGTGACAAGTTTCTATGCTCAAGTTTTGGGTTTTTTTCCTAAAAGAAACGAGAGGATTAGCTGATACTGCATATGGCATTGTGTATAGACACACAATTGACAGGAAGCCCAGTGAACTGTATAGAATTTATATAAGGAAAAATAATGCATGATAGTTAAAGCAGTACATAATGTGTATTAGTAGCTTTAGAATTTCTGAGCCAGTGTGTTAGCCTGTTACATATTTTCCTTAATACTATTTTTGTTCTTAGTCTTGAACTGCGAGTTCCATTTTTGGACCACCAGTTTACTGCTTATTACCTGTCTTTGCCACCAGAACTCAGAACACCAAAGGTAAGCTATGCTTTGGTTCAGTTCAGGCAATGGATCTGTAGCTCAGTAGTAGAGCATCTGCTTTGCATGCAGAAGGGCCCAGGTTCAATCCCTGGCATCTCCATGCACCACTGCCAGTACTGAGCTAGATTTATCTATCTATCATAGTTTTACACTGCCCAAAACTTACGTCTCTGGGCGGTTTACAACAAGATTAAAAAGTAAAACATTAGTTAAAAACAAAAAACAAAAAACAAAATTAAAAGCAAGAAATTTAAAACACAATTTAAAATTTTAAAACAATATTCTAAAAAGAACATTCAAAACAAAACAATATCAGTTAAAAGCCTGGTGAAGAAATGCGTCTTTAAGGACGTTTTAAAGGATGTCAGAGATGGCCAGTCTGTGTAGACAATACTGAGCTAGATGGACCAATGAACTGACTTGCTATAAGGCAGCTCTCTATACCCCTTACTGTGGTTTAGATACAAACCAAGATCTCAAACCACATTTTAAAGCATGGTTTGTTTTAACAAGCCACAGTTGGAATAGCCTACAGTTTCCCAAGTCCAAATGTAATGGGATACTGTGGTTTGTTCAAAAATGAAAGCAATGCAGAAACAACTCTTCCTGCTGATCATCTCCAGTGTTGCACGTTACGCAGCACTGCTGGGGCTCCTTGAAGAAATTGGAGCCCTGCTGTGCTCCAGCACTGTCTGGGAAGGTGTGTGGGGAGCAATGGGAAATAGAATCCTTTCCAGCAGTTTCCTGGACTCCACTTCTGAGTGCTGTCCAACATGCCTTACGAGGCAATGCAGGGCATAGTTATGTCCATGCAGTGCCACAAGGGTGATGCAAGCTTATTTTGAAGATATCAAGCCCTAGTGTCTGATATTTATGAGCTACCTGTATCTTTTTCATTACAGAATGGAATTGAAAAGCATCTATTGAGAGAGGCCTTTCAAGATACCAACTTACTGCCTAAAGAAATACTCTGGAGACCCAAAGAAGCTTTCAGCGATGGCTTGACTTCAATCAAGAAATCATGGTTCTCCATACTCCAAGATTATATTGATATTCAGGTGTGCTATTAATGTTTGCTCTATTTTTTTATAAGAGTACATAAGAATGAGCTTTACCGAGAATTAAAAAGCCAATAGAAGTTGCGGTTCGTCCTTGAGACCAGTCCTTGATACAGGAGCAGCTTGTAATGTTTGAAATGGTAACTCTGAGGTCACTGCCAGGGACATTTTGGACAGGCAACTGCATGCTCCAATAGGAATATCATAAGGTGGCATCTTCAGCTGCAATAGCTTTTGGCTGGGAACTATGGGAGTTGTAGTCAACATCATCTGGGAATCCCTTTTCCAGGGAACACTGGTATCTCATTTTGTTTAGTGTTTTCATTGTATTGTAAACCAGCTTGATAATGTTCATTGAAGGGCAGTAGATAAATTGAGTAAAATGGGTGCTTTTTAAAGGGCGAACTGACAGCAGTATTTCTCCTAGCAACAAATGGAGTATTGAATAATGAATGCTGCAATTTCTACAGCTTAGATTGTTCTTTCCTTTTATTTCTGTAGGTTGATGACCTTCTGCTGGAGAAGGCAGCAGAAAAATTTCCCTTTAATCCTCCTAAAACCAAAGAGGGCTATTACTACCGCCAGATCTTTGAGAAGCACTTCCCAGGACGTTCCGATTGGCTCCCCCACTACTGGATGCCAAGATGGATCAAGGCTACTGATCCATCTGCTCGCACACTGGAACATTACAAGTCGGCTAAAAAAGATTAGACTTCTTTTGGAAGTTGCTCTGTGCAAATGACTTGTTAACAATATAACGTTCCCTCTTGGGCCTAGAAAGGAAAGCAAATGAAGTTTTTTTTAAAAAAAGTTAATCCCTTTCAGATAAAAGAAGAGATTATTACTGAATTAAATCTATGCCAAAAAAGAAAAGAATAAAAATCAAGTTTCTATTCTGCTGAAGCTGCCTTTTACAGCTATTTATTTATTATTTCTCTTTGTAAACTGCCACGAGCCATTTTTAGAAGGGTGGTATAGAGATCAAATTAATAATAATAATAATCAGCTGTTGTAAAAAGATCACACAGACTGACTACAAACAAAGGCATGACAAGGTAGCAGGGATGATACACTGGAGCATCTGCAAAAAATACAAGCTACCTGTAGCCAAACATTGATGGGACCATAAAATTGAAAAAGTTGAAGAAAATGAAGATGTAAAAATATTATGGGACTTCCGACTACAAACAGACAAACATCTGCCACACAATACACCAGATATAACTGTAGTCGAGAAAAAAGAAAAACAAGTTAAAATATAATACATAGCAATACCAGGGGATAGCAGAATAGAAGAAAAAGAAATAGGAAAAAACACCAAATACAAAGATCTACAAATTGAAATTGAAAGGCTGTGGCAGAAAAAGACCCAAATAATCCCAGTGGTCATTGGCGCCCTGGGTGCAGTTCCAAAAGACCTTGAAGAGCACCTCAACACCATAGGGACCACAGAAATCACCATCAGCCAATTACAAAAAGCAGCTTTACTGGGAACAGCCTATATTCTGTGACGATATCTATAACAATTGACAATAAAATTCAGCTACCCCAGGTCCTTGGGAAGGACTCGATGTCTGGATAAAACAAACCAGTCAATAACACCTGTCTGACTGTGTAAACAAGAAATAATAAATAATAATAATATATGGTCCAAACTGATTTTGAGTTAACCTATGTGAGTCTTATAAGACTATGTCAATGGGACTCCTTCAAGACTGCCATTGACACAGCCTTTGGCTACAATCCTGCACACAGTTAACCTGAATCTGCCCTAAGAACAAATGTTTTGAGACCATTCCCTTGATTCCAAGGTCGAACTCTGAAGCTATAACTGCTAGGGTGATCAAGTGCATGAGGGGCAGAACTGTGGAATCTTTTAACAGTTGTGTAAAAGAGTGCATTGCAGCAGATACAGCTTTTCTTACAGATCCAATAGAATGGTGATGCATCTATCTGTTATTTATCTTTTCCACACAAGTGCTAAAGCTACAAGGTTCTCTGCTCACTGGTTACTCTGGGAACATAGGTAGCTGCCTTACACAGGATCAGACTGTTGGTCCATGACTGGCAGAGGCTCACCTAAGGTTTCAGGAAGGAGTTTTTTTTTTAGCTTTACCTAGAAATGCCAGAGATTGAACCTGGGACCTTCTGCATGTAAAGCAGATGCTTTACCACTGAGCTACAGCCCCATCCCCTAGGATGTGGAGGAACTGGCTGAGAGAATTCCTTGAAAATTTGCCATTGGAGGAATCCCTGAAATTCAGATAGAATCAGAATGCTCTGAAACTTAGAGAGAATTTCCGCTTTGGAGAAATGTCTTCATATTCTAAACTGTTTCATAGTTGTTGTTTTTTTTGTTATACTATTCTGGCAACACAGCTGACAACTGATCTTCTGTTTCAATAAAACCTGAATAATTGAACACAAGTGCTGTGTTTTTCTTTGGCAATGACCACTGTAATATCTGTGTTGCAAACATCATACATTTTTTGGCAGACTTCATAATTCTGGCAACAGAAAGTGAACAGTTATCTTGGTGATTATCAGTAATTGCATCACTTAACATACAGGAATAGAGGTAACATTTGCTTCTAGAAGTTGAAAATGGTTATATTATTTAAAATGGCTGGCAAGGAAATTGTCGTGTATAATAAGCAAATGCCATTAGAATTGCCATTCTAATTCAATAAACCATTGGACTCTCTTTTTAAAAAATGCAATGAGTGTGTTTTGATACTCTTCTGATATTTTATCTTTTCTTTTAAATCATTTCTAAAACCACAAGGTGGCACCCTACAGCTTTTGAATAAAATAGTGCGGTATTGTTACTACGGTATCCCTTTCATTCACTTTCAGGTTCTACACAGTTTTATCATATATATTTAAAGTTTGCAGTATGTGAAATCCATATTGATACTGGTTCTTGGCCCATGTTGCCCCATTCAGCTCGTCAAGTTACAATATTGCTCCACTGAAGAACTCTCTGAATTCTACCTTTAAAGGTACAGCACCCATCTCATGGCCTAGCAGAAGGTGAATTGTAAACATTTCAGTTTGTTTCCTGAGCAGTCGCGATATTCATGGGACCTTGGTGCCAGAGGCTTCCCTGTCAGAAGAGTAATACGCTATAAATAAGACTGCATCCAGATGCGCAACACTAGAACCAGAGGTCATCCCATGAAACCAAAGGCCAGGAAATTTAGGACCAACACAAGAAAGTACTTTTTCACTTTGCACACAATTAATCTATGGAATTCTCTGCCACAGGATGTGGCGAGGACCACTAGCTTGGATGGCTCAAAAAGGGGCTTAGACAATTTCATGGAGGACGGGGCAGCCAATGGCTGCTAATCTGATGACTATAGGCCACCTCCAGTCTCCGAGCCAAGATGCTGCTAAATAACAGTATAGAGCAACAGCAAGAGAGCGGGAATGCCCTCACCTCTTGCCTGTGGGCTTCTCAGAGGCATCTGGTGGGCTACTATGAAACAGGATGCTGGAGTAGATAGGCCTTGGGCCTGATCCAGCAGGGCTCTTATGTTTTTATCTGCTTTTCCTTCAGCACCTGTATCCATAAATATGAAATTTTATTGTTGCTGGGGATGTTGGGCTTTGTTCAGCAGCCTCTGCCCTAGTGCCTTCTACACACCTGTTTTCTTCTCATGGCTCACTGTTTTTCTAGTTAAAAGTAGCCTAGTTACCATTCTAGCTGCCTTTAGTGTTGCTTTCAGTTAATGGAATGTCTTCTAATCTGTTTGAGGGAAACTCAAGAGTTATAATCCCTAATCGCACATTATGTTCAATGCACACACAATCTGTGTACAGTGTGTGTGTGTGTGTGTGTGTGTGTGTGTGTGTGTGTCCACCCCTACAGTTTGTCAAGTGTTATGTTGAATGCATATGCAGCAATACCCTCTCTATGTGTACCATACATTTGAGAAATCTGTCCCCAGGTTCACTTTTAGAATGAATGCATGTCCAATCATTCACACAAAAGCAGACATGTGTATCAACACCCGAGCTCACACAATATAATGGCTGACTAGAGGTAGGAGAAATCTGGTGTGGGATCAGAAGGCTGAGATTCTGGAATGGATTGGTTTCTATTGGTTGAGGATTCACACTTGGCACACAGTTCAAAAGAAGAAACAAGTCGTCAAAGCAGAATATACTCTGTTTAGGGTGGTGACTCTCCTAATTTGGAAAAGTAGAACTACCAAGTGGGGGCAGCCTGAGATCACTGAATGGCTGCAGTGAGTGCCAAAGTCCAATTCCCACTGCTGTTGATTGCCTCCTCCTGCCCTCCACCTCCCTTTCAAATCCAGTGCATTGAGGAGTGGCTGGTTGCATAGGTTGCTAGGCAGGGGAGCAGACGGGGGGGGGGTGGTAACCACCTGTCCATCTTCTGATAATCTGCCACCTGAGGCCAACTCTATTACTAAGACAAAACAAAGAAGCAAACAAAACCTCCTGAAACTGCAGCAGAAATGCAGAACTGCTCTTCTGGAACAATGGAGAATAGATGTTCCTACCCAAACTATACCTAAAGTCATACCAGCTCTTGGATCCCCGCCACCTCTATCTTGCACTGGCAGAGTTTTTCATACAGTTTTTCCCACTGACAATCCAAAATTACTGGTGGGAAATATACTTTTTGTGGCCTTCCTTATATAGGCATATTGCAATGGGATCACCCTTTCTTATTGACTGTATGTATGTAGTTAGTCTGCCCATCCCTCCCTCCCTCCCACCTGATATGTACATCTCTAGGTGGTGTACAAATTTTAATATTAAAAATCACAGATTAAAATACATAAAACACAATAAAACCAATATAATACAAATTATTAAAATTAATTCTAATTAAAAGCTTGTGAGAACAGGAGAGTCTTGAGGGTCTTCCTGAAGACAAACAGAGAAGGAGACGCTCTGATTTCAGCAGGGAGCATATTCCAATGCCCTGGGGCAGCCACAGAGAAAGCCCGGTCCTGAGTTGCCACCAGACGAGCCGGTGGCAACCTTAACTGGACCTCTCCAAAAGACTGTAAAAGGCAGCAGGGTTCATGACAAAGGATGCCCTCTCTTAAATAGCCTGGACCCAAGAAGTTAAGGGCTTTACAGGTAATAACTAGCACTTTGTATTTCACCCAGAAACATATTGGCAGCCAGTGCAGTTCTTTCAAAAACCAGTGTTATATAGTCCCTTCATGTTGTCCCAGAGACCAATCTGGCTGCCTCATTCTGTACCAATTGTAGTTTCCAGACTATATACAAAGGCAGTCCCATGTGGAGTGCATTACGATAGTCAAGCCTGGAGGTTACCAGCATATGTGCCACTGTTTTAAGGTCATTTACCTCTAGAAATGGAAGTAGCTGACGTATCAGCCGAAGCTGATAAAAAGCGCTCTTGGCCACTACCTCAACCTGAGAAACCAGGGAGAGCTTGGGGTCCAGGAGTATTCTCAAACTATGTATCTGATCTTTCCTGAATGTATGTTTGTTGGAACATAGGAAGCTGCCTTGTAAGACCACTGATCCATCTAGCTCATTATTGTCCACACTGACTGGCAGTGGCTCTCCAAGGTTTTGGGCAGGATTCTTTCCCAGCCCTAGACGGAGGTGCCGGGGTTTGAATGTGGGACTTGCTGCATGCGAAACAGACTCTCTACTCCTGAGCTCTGCTCCATCCTCCAGGTGACAAGACTTCTAGAATTCATTATTTCTAAGGATAATCGGCACATTATTAATGTTACATGGAGCAATCCCAGCACCAGGTTCATGAGGCCACCCCTCTTGGCCCACCACTTTGGGGGGCTCACGTGACAGTAGGGGAACAGCCATGCAGGTGGACACAATCTCTTTGACCTCTAATTTAATGCCCCACTGCTGCATCACTGAACAGAATGGTGGAGGCATTGCCTTAAGAAGATGAAGGCCACTCGCATGGCTGCTGAAGAGCATTCTGAGCCCCTCCTGCCACTAAGGCACGGACCTATCCTGCTGTTCCTTCAAGGAGCCCACAGCAGTGTACATGGTCATGTTTGTCCTCACAATCACCTTGTGAAGTAGGCTAGGCTGAGAGATAAGCGAGTGGCCCAGAGTCACCCAGTGACTTGGAGTCACCCAGTGAGTTAGGCTGAGAGATGAGTGGCCCAGAGTCATCCAGTGAGTGGGGTTCTGAATGGGGATTTCAATTGGCCCATGTCTGACATTCTAACCACTACACCACACTGGGTCCCTAATGGACTGCCTGATGAACAATGGGTGCTATAAACAGGAGCATGTGCAAATAGTATAGACTAGAGATTTCATGGGCCCATAAAGCCCTGGGGTTGAATGCATGGTAATTTTTTAATACAAAAAAATGGCCAGATACATCCCCCGCCCTTTCTGTGCAGAAAGATGCGCTGCCCAGTCTGAACTTGATTATCAGTGGTCCTGTCTGCTGTTTGTATTGGAGTAGGGGGCGGGGATCAACCTGGCACTCTTAGCACAGTGCCTGGATGGCTATTTCAGCATACCTGATGAACCCTCTTATTGGAATAACACATAGTATTCATTTCTTCTTATCAATGTTCTTTTGACCTGCAGATGGCAGTAGTTGTTCCATAAATGCCTTGCTTGCCTCAATTTAAAATTAGAAAATATTAAGAGGTAGGATTTAAGTAATTAATTTTGTTCATCTAAAATAATACTAATATTTTTCCAGTATTATCATGTCTATGAGTTGGATCAGGGGTTCCCAACCTTGGGTCCCAAGATGTTGCTGGACTACTCTCAATCAATGATCTTTATTACAGTCATAGACAAGCATAGTTGCTGGACTACAGTTCCCATCATCCCCAGCTGGCCTGATAGGATGATAGCTGGATGATAGGTCCTGCTTTGACAAAATATAATAGGTATAACTCAAGTGCTATATGCACTGCTGAACTTCTAAAAAACAAATTAAAAACAAAAACAAGCAAAAACAAAGGCTTCTTTAATTAACTTTGTAGGCAAAATTATTATGCAAAACTGTCCCTTGTCCTGGAGGTATTTTCTCTACATTAATATTACTCTGCATTATTATTATTCAGACTATTTCCACATTATTCAATGTGAAAAATAATTTAAATAATGAAGGCATGGCAATGAAACCTAGAGAGAGACGGAGGTAAAAGTATACTGCTTTATTATAAGGATGTGTTTTGTTTTAATGTACATTGCCTTAAGGTCTTGAAAAAGCAAATACAGAAATCTGATTTTAGAAGGAGGAAGGAAGGAGGGGGGAAGGAGAGAATGGCTCATATTAGCTTTAATTCTCAGTTTTTGTTTTTGTTTTTGCAACAAATTAACTTTGGAGTTTGAAGGTTGTATAGAGTTATTTTTCTCCCTCTCATAACACTAGAACCAAAGGTCATCCCATGAAACTGATTGCCAATAAATTTAGGACTGACAAAAGGAAGTACTTTTTCACTCACCACATAATAAACCTATGGAATTCTCTGCCACAAGATGTGGTGGCAGCCAACAGCTTGGACAGCTTTAAGAGGGGCTTAGATAATGCCCAGGCTATCAATGGCCACTAGTCAGAGGGCTATAGGCCACCTCCAGCCTCAGAAGCAAGATGCCTCTAAATACCAGTTGCAGGGGAGCAACAGCAGGAAAGAGGGCATGCCTTCATCTCTTACCTGTGGGCTTCCCAGAGGCATCTGGTGGGCCACTGTGTGAAAAAGGATGTTGGATTAGATAGGCCTTGGGCCTGATCCAGCTGGGCTGTTCTTATGTTCTTATGTTAGTCCTTTATGGTTGTAAATTCTGTTTTACCTACAAGAATAATTGCCTTGTTTATGGTTCTGGGAAAAGTTGAAGGAAAGAGAAGAAGAGGACGACCAGCAGCAAGGTGGATGGACTCAATTACGACAGCAATGAATGCACCACTGAGAGACCTTGAAGGCCAAATTGAAGACAGATTATTCTGGAGAGAATCTATCTATGTGGTCGCTAAGATTCGACACTGACTTGATGGCAGTTAATCAATCAGTCAATCAGTTTTTGTTTTTATTTTCTTTTTTCTTTTGGTACTCATGGAAAGTCTATGCAATGAAAGTTCCATCATGGATGGAACTGTAGCTTAGTGGTACAACACATACTTTGAAGGTATAAAGTCCTAGGTTTGATCCCTGAATTCTCTACTTAAAAGGATTAAGTAGATCAGTCCTTTAAGGGGGTTATATAAAATGATTAAGTCCTTTGGACATTGTGACTAAGGATGATGGGAGTTGTAGTCCAACAACATCTGGAGATCCAAGGTTGGGAACTCCTGGCTTCACCAGTTTGATTTCTGTGATGTGAATGCATTTGTCACAAAAGTCTGAACAATAAAATGGAAAATTGCTAATACCCATATCTGGCTCATGTTTCTATGCATATTTATTAAGGCTGATGTGAACAATTACTCAGGCTAGGATCCAAAAAGCTACTCTCAGTTTGCCCCAGGGATTGGATATGCCCAGTGGGACTTGGATTTTTGTTTTGTCTTGTCTGAACTGCAGTTTCTCATAAATTGCCTTTAAAAGGTCCCTTCCATTTCAAAAGCAGTCTGCCATGTGACACTGGGGCACCTGCCCTTTGAGGTATAGAAGCCCAAAGCTGCCTTGGGTGTACAGAACTAGCTGAGCCATCCTTTGAATTCTGCCCAGTATCAATCAAATACGATTTCAGAATAGCCAGGCTTCTAAGCAGCCTTGAAATGTACGTGCAAACAAAATGCAATACGATAAAATATAATCCAATGAGCAGAGGGGATGATTGTGCTCTTAATTTGTACTAGAAGATCCTTGCATAAAGCATCACTAATGCAAGGACTTTCCGATACATTGAAAAAATAGATGCCAAGGCACAGAATCACTGGGCACTGAAGTGATGTGTGCTTTAAGGGATATGACATGTCACCTGCCCACCACCAAAAGCTCAATTGAAGGAGATGGGAAAGTGCCTGAGGCTGTGAGTTGGATGTGGCGGCTGTGCTTCTAGTTGCATCATAAAGTACTTTGAAAGCACACACAGAAATAACTATCATGGGAATTCACTTTCTACATCAGTGAAATTGCCTTTGTTTTCTGAGTGGTAGAGCCAAGTCATTCCTCAGGGATATATGCATACAGGTTGAGTTGAAGACCTGCAAATATTGTCCAGCAGGGTCTGAAAACCCCTCTCTTTAGCCCTATTCAGATGTTCATTTAGAAAGTTATGAATGCGGAGGGATGGGGTTAGCACTTGCTCCGCTAACCCTGTTTAAGGGGAGGCCTACAAAAGCGGGTCACCCACTTTGGAGAAACCAGGCTCGTCTGCGAGCCCAGTGGCTCTCACACTCGGCTGAAATCGGGCTAGGCTCCCTTAGCCCGATTTTGGCCGATTGTGAGAATAGCCCCATTATTTTCAATGCAAGTACAATCTGTGTGCACTGTCCACACATAATATCTTAGCATGCATTCACACATTGGGCCAATACAGATGATACAGTTCCTCCTCTCATGAATAGAAAGGGGACTTGCCAAAAACATGCCCATCATGACATCATCTGCAGATGTCCTTTCACCTTTGAGTTGCATCCATAGGAACATAAGGACAGCCCTGCTGGATCAGGCCCAAGGCCCATCTAGTCCAGCATCCTGTTTTGCACAGTGGCCCACCAGATGCCGCTGGAAGCCACAGACAGGAGTTGAGGGCATGCCCTCTCACCTGCCATTACTCCCCTGCAACTCCCCTGTATCGTTTGGGGGAACAACTGCTCAATTGAATGGCTGATTATATGTATGCCAAATACATGTTTAAATAAGTATTTGGAGCACATGTAGAGTTTCCATTTGGCTGAGCAGCCTCCCCCCCCGCCCCCATAAAGGGACATGCCAGGAGGGCATCTACAATATCTTCCTTAAGACATGGTGACCAGAACTGTCCGCAGTACTACAAATGTGTCCACACCATAGATTTATATAACATTATAATATTGCATTTTTATTTTCAGTTCCCTTCCTAATGATCCCTAGCCTGGAACTGGCTTTTTTCACAGCGGCAACACACTAGGTCAACACTTTCAATGAGCTGTCCATCACGACCCTAATATCTCTCTCCAGGTCAGTTACTGATATCTCAGACATCATCAATGTATATGTGCAGTTGGGGTTTTTTGGGATGATAAAGCATTGTCTGTACTGGACTACTGTGTTCAAGGTACATACAGCAGCACACTTCCTATCTGTACTTTGCAGCTGAAGGGGCCTCTGTACATATGTATAGACACATGTACATACTTAAAACGTAGTGGCTAGTAATATTCACATGTTATGTTAAATGCATATTCAGTAGTGCACGTCCTATCTGTACCCTGCATTTGAGGGGGCCTGTACCCAGGTTCTGTTTTAAAGTAAACATATGCACTTTATGCACACAAAATAAAGTACACAACCACACAAAAACATGAACGTGTGTACAGACACCTGCACACATATCATGCAATGTCTGAATAGGGCTTCTGATTAGGGCTAGAGATAATTCAACTTTCTTTGTTTCCTTGTTTGGAATGAGTAGTTACCCATGAGGGGGTGGTGGTTCAAATAATTGCGTTCGTGACTTGGAGTAGCTTTCAGTGAAAATGTTTAAGAACCCCTCTTTGCAAACATTTGGCAATTTAAAGATCTATTAAATTGGGAGAATTATTAGTGCTCTCTGAATGGCATAGAAGATCTGTCAATGGAAATGTATGTCAACCCCCTTTGTGTATGTCTGAGCTTGGTTTGGAACTATTGTGTCTGTTCAATCCCCTGCATTTCAGCTTCTGCATTCACCAGCCCTTTCTATTCTGGACACACTAATAGTGTACAACCCCTCAGATATCTTGTCATTTAGCGCCCTGCTGCCTTCTTCATTTTGCAGGTGCCCAGGAATGTGAATTGACACAGCTGGAGGTGATGTTACCTGTCAGTAGTTAACAGATGGCGCTGTCTCTGTAGATGACAATTTGCACAGTGGAAGATCTAATGTCAGCAGGGCGTGAAACTTTTTAAATTCATCTATCCAGCAAGCATCGCAAAAATGAAATCATGTTACCCAAATTAACAGAAGGATGAGAGACCCATGGAAGAGGAATGTGTTTTCATGACAATTCAGAAGTGTGTCAACATTTTTTTAAGCTGGCTGAGTCATTGCCCTTAGTCTAAAAATCAATGCCAAATGAAAACATCTTCAAAAGATAGTGGAACAGAGTATCATTGGGGAAAGTGGCTTAAATAATATCTTATTCCTTCGAAGCACTGCGAAGTCACAGACTCATTTTGCAAGAGTGAATAGGTCCTTAGGTGATATCCTGCTGCAGTGAAGGAATAGCATAGCATCGCTGCAGATTCTTTGAAAGGTAATTCCCAAAACGACGGGATCAAAATGTGGGAGAGGACAGTGTTAAGCATCTCCAATCATATTGCATATGGTTCGCTCTGCTTTCAATGCATGGGGAAAGCAGCAAGGTGTCAATATTTCAGTTTCCTGTGTCTGAAAAGGGAACAGGCAAAAGGCAACTAACAGCTCCAATTGAATCTGGTCTGATGTGATTGAGTTGTTGGCTCCATCTTGAATGTCCTGCCACTTGGAAAGGCCTGCTGAGAAACGACCTTTAATTAAAGTCCATTTTAAAGGGGAATCCTCAGAAATTCTTTTTTATTTTATTCCTTAGAACCAGATGATATGAAGACCAGCTGAGAAGCTACAGTCAAAACTAAGAAGACAAAGCAAGAGAAATGCCAGGGCAGGACTCTAAGATGGCACAGGGGAGAAACAAAGAGCCGGGATCACTACCACAAGATATGGTGATGGCCACTAGCTGAGATGGCTTTAAAAGCAAATCATACAGATTAGTGGAGAATTGGTCTATCAGCAGCTATTAGTCTTGATTGGGGCGGCCCTTTCGTGTGGCAAGGTGAGGCAGTCACCTCGGGCAGCAGATTATTAGGGTGCCAGCAGGGTGGCAAGATGCCCCCTATGTTGGGGACACCCTGACCCCAACATTAAACCCAGAATACCAACCCAGAATTATGTAGAATTCAGGCCTGTGTCTGGATTCCATTTTATTAAGGAATCAATTAATGCCTGAATTCAGATGACCTAACCAGTACATGACACCCAGATCTCATGACTGCCTGGTAAATGATTTGTAAAGGCAGGGGTAATCTAGCATTGTTTATCAGCGTTTGTGGAACTCACCAGAGACACAATGGGTCTTGCTTGATTACCAGTCTCACACTGCTGAAATTAACTTGCTCTTCAGTAATCCCCTTACCTCACTGACAGGATGCTTCTGCCTTAGTCAAATGCATTGATTAACTCGCCTCACACATGTACCCCCTTTTGATGTTACTTTAAATATTCTTTTGTTATAATTGCATACTAGATAGAGGTACACAAGAAGTAATTTAATTGCTGTCTCCTGACTTTGCTGTCTCCTGACTAACTAATTGCTGTCTCCTGACTAACTCCTGACTTTTAACATTCTTGGGACCAAGAAGCAAATTTACTTTGGAAATGACACTAGAACAATACTCTGCTAACAGGAGATGAACTGAGACCCTGTTTACTCTGGACTGAGCTAATATCCTGAATAATTAAAAGACAATATCCAGAAGGTAACAGCAAATTGTCACCTTTTTGGGGACCCAGGAAGGGTGAGGATATTTTGAATAGACTCTATGAAGATCAAAGGAAGATACAACTATAAAGAATGAGGCTTACTGGACAGTCAGCAATCTTTTGCCTACAAGCAAGACTTGCTCATGAGCAATCCAAGGGTTTGCTGCCCAAGCTGCGGGGCTAGAGGCAGGAACTCTTTCCAAGGAGAAGGGACTGTTTGTGACTTCTGCTGCACAGTGAGAAGTCAAGACTCCCCAGCCATGATACTCCCAAGCAATCTTGCCTAACAAGCATACTTGCTCAAGAGCCATCCCAGAGTTTGCTGCTAAGCCACGGGGCAACAAGCAGGAACTCTGTCCATGGACAGGAACTGTCTGTGACTTCTGCTGTGCAGTGAGAAGTCAAGAATTCCCCAGCCATGATGCTCTCTCTCTCTCTGCCTTGCTCTGAGCAAACTGCCTGCTTGACCATCGCTCCCAAGCTCCTGTCTCCAGCTACAGCCTCTCTCCTTCAGCTAAAAGCCCCACCGCTCTCAAGCCTCTGACCCTGGTAATATGCTGCTCCACAAGCCTTTGATCCTTCCATCCTTTCCCCTCCTTCTCCTTCTCCCTCTTCCCTCTACTAATTCCTGATCTCCCAAACCCATGCCAGTCCTCAACCTTCCTTACCCCTCCCCTTTTCTGTCTATATCTGAATTACATTAGGCTCTAGGAAGATTTAATACACACACACATGTTAGTTAGGAACACTGGGTGAATGTTGTTGCTGGCTATGGTTGAAATATTGTTAGTAATACTAATAGATTGTTCTGTTTCCTGCTCAGTTAGATTGATGTAGTTATTCTTTTGTACTCAATAAAGCCCATTGAATCATTTAGAATTGCTTTGATCTCCTTTCTATCTTGCGCACCCATATCCGACATGGTCCCCGTATATAAGAACTGGTCACTTTGTGACACTGGTGAAGTCCGCCTAATTTCATCTGCTAGCTCCTGAGCACAAAATCAGGCTTGGTTCACAACACCTACTATCGCCATCAGAGCAGCTCTTTGGGACCGATCTGACCCTGGCAAACTTTGCACTGTGTGCATCGCCTCACACACCTTGCAAAAACATACAAGAAGCCCAGGGAGATAAGAGGAAGCTGCTAGAAGCCTTCCCTCCTTTCTGCTCTCCATGCACTTTCAAAGCTTGCAAAGGTTGATTTGAAAGGGGGTTGGCCCCCACCAAAGGCATGAGGCAAGGCAGCATTTTGCACCTTGCTTCAGGCACTACAATACCTAGGGTCATTGCTGGTCACCATAGCTAACTGGAATCTACAGGTTCAGAGACAGGATGCTACTGAATACCATTATCTGGGGAGCAACAGCTGGGGATGACTGTTGCCTTCATCCCTACATATGGGCTTCATGGAGGTATCCATTTAGCCACTGTGGGAAGAAGGATGCTGAACTTGACAGACCCTTCATCTGTCCAGCAGGTCTCTTTCTTTTGTTCTTATGAGTTCAAGGAACACTGGTTTTGTCTGTGTACAGCAGAAGCCAGATGTGCACTGTGCTGATTAGCTGGGAGTCTGTGACATCACGAACACCCTCTCCTTCCTCACTGATAGCAATATTTAACATTTTTGGGAAATGGGGTGTTTGCTTTGAATAAAAAATAAGGCATGAAGCTAATGTTCAGTAAATTAAACTGGCAAGTGGTGTTTTGCCAAACAAATAAACAGTTAGACAGCCTGCCTAAAGTTTGAGGGGAGGAGCAAGACAGATGACTCACATAGTGGTTGATTCACTGAAAAATCAATCTGTCCAATGCATAGTGAAGAGGGTGGAGCGGGGAGAGGCAAGCTTGGGAGAGAAAACACAGCAAGTCCTCTTGTTAAGGAATATCTGTACACATGATAAGTTGCAGTTTCTGTACTGAAGGCAGGTGTGTGTTTTTAAAAACATCTGGGGGGACAGGGAACCATATTGTAATTATTGAAATATGCCAAGCCTCAAAGAAGCTGGTTGTCAGCCAGGGACAGAGACGAGGGCATGGTTCAAACAGATGAGGGTTGGGGTTGCCAACTCTAGCCCTATTCAAACATTATGCTGTATGTGTGTACATATAAGCACTGAAATGCAATACTAAATCCCGGGGGTGGTTAATTCCACGATCAGTGCAATTCTATGCAATGGCGGATTAAGGCAGAGGAGGCATTTGCCTACAGCAGCAAAATTTGAGGAGCGGCAACTTTTGCCACTCCTCAGATTTTGCCGTGCCTCTCTGGGGGCAGTGGTAGCTGCGGGGAGGGTGTGTGTGTGTGAGGGAAGTCCACCCCTTTGCCTCTAAATATCACCACTGACATGGCAGGATGGGGCGGGATGGGGAGTGGCTTGGACTCTGAAGTGAGAGAGAGAAAGGGAAAGAAATGCTGTCAGGCAGCAAACGCTGCCTGAAAAGACAAGGGGAGAGTGCCCTTGGCTACAGAGCCCGAGCTGTGAGCCTTGCCCCATGCGCGGGATGTTACTGGAGGGGCCACCGGTGGGGTCAGAGACAGGCCAGCGCTTCTCCTGGTGCTTTAAAAGGTTAAAGGGGGGGGCACTCTTCCCTCTTTGCCCCACCCCCACCCTCCCTGCAGCAGCCATATTTCGGCTTAAAAGGGGGGATTTCCCCTCCTGCGGCCCCTCCCCGCAGTGGCAAAAGCCTGTTTGCCTATGGGTGGTAAAGAGGTTTATCTGCCCCTGATTCTATGCACAGTTATTCAGAGGCAAGCCTCACTGAGTCAAATGAAGCTGATCCCTACTTATATGTGCAAAGGATTGCAGTCTTAATTTCCTAACTTTATAGAAGCATCACTCAAAGGTCATCTTTGTAACATAAAGTTGCCAGTTTTGATTTTTCTGAGTTCCAAGGAAAAACCTCTTAATATTCTTAGCCAAATAACAGCTGAGCTTAATGTCTAGAAGCATCCCTACCCTTTTCTTTACATTTTCAACCAGAAAATTCAACAGTATCTCTGCATGGCAGGAGAAAAGGTTGCAAAGAAGAAGATGCACCTGTGTGGATGATTAGAAATCTCTTCTCTCTATTATCATCAAAGCAACTGGCCTTCTCTGTGAATAAGGTAGGGTTTTTTTTTTATTATTATTATCCTTTAGCTTTATAGGGGCACACATAGGTTAAGTGAAGTTTTCTACAGGAACTGTTTTGAAAGGATGAATAATGGTGAACATTGCTTGTAATTCTCTTCACAAATCAGACCAAGGCTATTTCAAGTACACAGTTTAAATTGTGAGTCAGTGGAAAACAAGCAAAAAATGGTCACAATAATTTGTAAAAAGTGCTCCTAGCTTCACCACAATTTCAAAGGGACACACTGGCCGCATTTGCACTTAATGCAGAACCAGAATTTTAAGGGGCAGAGGTTTCCTTATTTGTCATCCGAATGCTTGCAACTCAGGTTCTGCGAGGTGACGTGCTTGAGGTTTATTTTTCTGACTCCAGTCTGAACCCTTGGATTGTAGTGAGTTTTGTCTCCCCAACCAAAGGTTCCACGCAGCCTGTGTGTTGTCCAAATTTGGAACTGTAGGCTCCGCTAGTTTAGCTCCTCCCTCCCTCTGGCCATGATTGGCTGTGCAGGCTGTCCTTCATGCCAAAAGGAAGCCTGCACAGCTAGTTCCTCCTCCTCGCTACAGTCTCACTGACTGCAGAGATAGATTTCTCTGTGATGTCCACATTTGGACAGGAGAGCGGCGAGAGGGGAGAGCAGAACTGCAGGTCCATTGGACCCATGGTTCCGGGTTACAAATGCAGCCACTAACAGGGCAACTTGTATGTTCTTGGTTCTGTGTTCCTCAAAACACAATGGAAACGGCAGCATTCTTTCATAACAGTAAACCTTAGTTAAAAGACCTTAGTTATGTCCATCGGCATGGCAGTAGGTTCAGGACTGGCAAAAGGAAGCACTTCTTTCCATATAAAATAATGTACTGAATTATTTGTCACAAGATATCATCTTCAGGGGTGGCCTTTTTGTTTTCAGGGGTGGCCTTTCATGAGGCAGAGTGAGTGGTTGCATCAGGTGTGGTTGTGGGGATGGACACGGGCAGCAAGTGCTCTGTCACCATGGACACGACTGCACCCTCTACTGCTGCCACCCTTCCTTGCCTTGCTGAGGCATTGCTGTTCATTTTCATTGCTCTGAGGGGCGCACCTCTTCTTTCCCCCACTATTTGAGTTAGGAACATCCCTGCCACCACTGCCTGCTTGGGTGGCATAGTCTGAGAGTCCTCGTGTGTCACTGTTGCCATCTCAGCAACATGACCTGAAATACTGAGCTTCCACCTGTAGATGGGAGGGGTCAGGGGCATAGGGAGCTTGCCTACAGCCTGAGGATGAAGGCCTGCAGGTGCCTCCCCTGCTCCTATTGATTTCAATCATGCACATGAAGCATGCGTGCCCAAGCCACACCTCCTGCCTCTGATGTCAGCCCCAGGGGATGTGGCCAGTACTGGGGATGGAGCCAATCATCCCATTCAGAGTCTCCCCCAGTCAGCGGTTCGTTGAATTGCTGGCTGGGAGCTCCATTCCTTGCCTCCACGTGGAGGCAGGGAAAGGAATTCCTAGTTAGTGATTCAATGAATCTGATGTGTCTGATGCAGCAGACATGGCTATTGCCTGGGAGAGGGCTTGTTCAGGCCCTCCCCAGTCAACATTTCATTGAAAACTCTGATTGGGGAGCTCCCCCTGCCAGCCCAGCCAGAGTTTCAATGAAACACTGACTGGAGAGGGGTATGCCTCACGTTCCCATCCGGCAAGTGCTTGCTGGCTGGGGGTGGGGAGGGGTGCCCTTCCTGCGGGTGAGGAGGTGCCATGGCAGCCCCACCAGACCCTGGCCAAGGGGCGGTCGTCCTCCCTTGCTCAATTGGCTCTACGCCCCTGGAAGTGGTGTCATATGGCCCTTCATCTCAAGCAACCAAATGTTTTGGAACACCCCTGATCACCTTTGCACTCTGCTTGAGGACTTCCAGAACAATGAGCCTGGCTCCTATTAGAAACCAAATGTTGGACTAAAGTAGCTCTCACAAGGTCATCTTTATGGGAACTATAGCCAACAATTGCTCCAGAAAGATCTATTAACATCCATCGGGACAAAAAGTTTCACCTGTGGAGTTGTAGTGTCCTTGACGTTATAGTGTGCACCACATATATAGATACTTTTGAAGAGTCTCTCACTATGCATATACTTACATAATAAACCCCATTACTTCTGAAGGTTATGCTAAACTGTATTTAAAGTGTCTGGTTTTTGTTTCAGCTACTGCTGAAACATTTTTATTTCAGTTCACATTGGCTCAAGAGGATAGATACAGTAATTGCTTCCGCTCTTATGCAGTTGCATACCGATTGTTTCCTTGGTGGAGTGGGCGGGGGGGAGATATATTCAAAGCAAAACTTTCCCCCATAAAAACTGAATGAGCTAGAATGAGGCAACCAATTCACAACTGTACACAGGAGGTGGATGGATTGAGGAATATGGCTCTATCCTGAGGGCCAGGCAACATGAAGGACCACCTGCTCCCAAGGGTTTCTGCTCACCCAACAAGGTTGTCAAGGCGGCCTTTGTGCTGTGTGCTGATATTGAGAGAGGCTAAATTATTGTGCATGTGGGACAGGGCCTTCTCTGTTGCCCTGAGCTCTGGAATCCTCTCCCAGTGAATATCTGCTCTTTGACATCTGTAGCTGCTTTAAAAACAAACAAAACTAAAGGCCTTTTTATTTGTTCAGGCTTTTACCCCTTAGGGATTATCAGGCCTCACAGCTCTCCTGCTCCTGTTATCTTTTTTATGTGTGTGTGTGTGTGTGTGTGTGTGTGTGTGTGTGTGTGTGTGTGTTTTAATGGGTTTTACTGTATAACTGATTTTAAGGTTTTAAATGATTATGAAATGTTATTGTATTTTAATTTTTGTAAATCAACTTGGGGGATGCTTTATGAAAGGTGGTATAAAGATAGAACAATAACAAACAAATGATTTAAATAAATAAATGTTTCTGGTCTAATAGCATGGAAGTATTTGTGCTCTTGTGCAGCAGCACAATTCCTCCAGCCTTCAGAAGCAGCATGAGGGCTAGCGGAGCATGGATGCTGCTGTCAGGAGCACTCATGCTTTGTCAGGATGCCAGCCATGGTAGATAACACGTATATGGACCAACAGTCTGTCTCAGTAGCAGTGGAGAGGAAGGCTGGTCTTGTTGTTGTAAGCATGAATTGTCCCCTTTGCCAAGCAGGGTCTGCCTTGGTTTGCACTTGGATGGTTGAGAGGAGGGGTGGAGAAAAATGATGTTGCACCAACAAATCAGAACCAAATAAGGGGGGGTGGGGTTCCCAAAGCTGCTGATGAGTTTTCATAAATTAATTTATTCAGTATTGCTTGATGCATTTTGAACATGAGATGTTCTTCATCAGAGGCAGCTTAACATTAATCAAGTTATCTTCTGCTTACCTCTCTCTCTAACACCCCACACCCTTTCTTTGGTTCTGACTACATGTGAGCACTGTAAGATATTTTCCTTAGGGGAATGGGCCATGGCTCAGTGGAAGAGCATCATATGTATGCTTGCATGCAGAAGGTCCCAGGTTCACTCCCTGGCATTTTCAGGTAGGGCTGGGAGAGACTCCTGCCTGAAACCTTGAGAGACACTGCCACTCAGTGTAGACCAGGGCTGCTCAGCTTCGGCCCTCCTGCAGATGTTGGCCTACAACTCCCACAATCCCTGGCTATTGGCTACTGTGGCTGGGGATTATGGGAACTGTAGTCCAAAAACAGCTGGAGAGGGGACCTAAATTGAGCAGGCCTGGTGTAGACAATACTGAGCTAGATGGACCAATGGTCTGACTTGGTAGGAAGTCAGCTTCCTATGTTCTAGCCAGGCAGCTTCATATGCTCATATGACATTTGCTATGTGTAGTACTAAAATGACACTTGTCTGGAGATTTCAGTTGTGCACCCCAATTTATGTGAAATTTGCTATGATTAAAAATTCCTCGCTTAATCCAGAACAGAGCTCAGTACTGTAATCTATTCATGAAATTCAATACTACAGCCACAACTCATATATTCCACAACTGTGTATTAACCGAGAGTGTTTCCTACCTCTGAAGGCTAACTGAATAGTACCTCTGAGCATGTTAAAAATGCTTTTATTTTCAAAATGAGAAATCTTAGCAATGTTCAGCACCCAAGGTGAAGCTTCTTGTAACTCTGAGCCTTCATGCTTCTAATTTAATGAACTAAATCTTGGGCATTAGCTTCCTACACTATGGAATTGAATCCATACAACAGCATCAAGAGATATGAGAAAACACCTCTGTTATGTCATTCCTCACCCCTCACATACCAATTCTGTTTCTTTGTTCATCACAGGCCTTTCTGCTTCAAATAATTACATCCACCCACAGAATGTATGTTGCAAAATCCCCAGAGCAGATTTCATTTTTATTTAAAGTGTTAACTGTTGGGAAATGCCAGACAACAAAATGAAGACTTCTAGGTTCACATTTAAGTCTTTCTTTTTAAAATATATATGTAGGCACAAAAACAAAAACAAATCCATGCTGCAATGATACAAATATATTTTGGCTACAGAAATTACAGTACTTTTTTTTTTTTTTGCTATGAACACAAATTGAGGCACTAGACACCAGATCAAGTTGGCGTTGGTAGTGAAGCCAATATGATTGCTTTAAATTAACATAAGATTTGTTATTTCTTTACCACTTTTAATTTTTTTAATTTTTGGTGAACATCTCTTTCACAGACCATACCAAATAATGTGCTTTGTTGTGAAACACCATTGATTTCTATCTTCCATATGGAGTTGTCATAGTTGAATCCACCACCTACCTGTATACCGCATATATCGAGGCCACAATTTAAAAAAACAAACATTTTTGTTGAATTTACAACTCAAAAAGAAAAAAATTAAAAGAAAGGAAAAAACCCTGAACAGTATTAAATAAATAATTATTCCTTACAATGGCTATTTTATATTACACGAGCTTGGCCATTTCAACAAACGGAGATCAATAAATAATGGGCAGGGCTGGCTCATTTACGTCTTCTTTCGTACATCTGTGCTGTGTTCCATTCAGAAGATCCTGGGAGGGAAACAAAAGAACACCACAACGTGAAGCATTAATTGAATGCCATGCACATATGAATGCTCATAGTGATCAAAGAGTTTGGAAACATACAGTGCAATCCAGTAAAATGGAAGTACCCAATTCCTGCTGAAATTGATATTTTCATGGCAGCTAGAGACCCAGGTATTAGAGCTCGTTCCTCCTTTGCATAATATGCTAAATAGTCTTGCTCCATAAGAACAAGAAAGACTGACATCCTGAGGTTGTATCAACAAACAACAGACAACAAAAAAATTTATATACCGCTTTTCAACAAAAGTTTCCAAAGCGGTTTACATAGAGAAATAAATAAGATGGATCCCTGTCCCTAAAGGGCTCACAATCTAAAAAGAAACCCCATAAGATAGAAACCAGCAACCGTCACTGGAGGTACTGTGCTGGCAGTGGGTAGGGCCAGTTACTCTCCCCCTGCTAAATAAAGAGAATCACCACATTAAAAAGGTGCCTCTTTGCCAAGTTAGCAGGGGTTTTCATCATCACTTCCCAACTGTGCTAGCACAATACGAGATGTTGTACAGAACACACTTATGAAGTTTGCAGGGATGTGGAAAATTGTGGTGCTTCACCCAACCTGTTGTGCAATCTGTTACACAATGTGTCAAACTCTTCTGGCCTTTGCACCAGGATCTTCTGGTCAACTGTTCAGGATTGGCTTGCCATCTTTGCTCCCTTGACGGTGGTACAGTCCCTCTTGAAACAGAAACTGCCCTGACAAGAGAGGCCAGGGGGGAAATGCTCATGGATTTCAATAATTCTCCAAGTAATCTTAAGGAGATCTGCAATCTACAACATGAAGAAATTGAATGATGGACAACTATTCAAGGTCACAAGTTGTAGCCGCCCAGGGACTCTTTTGTATCGGGCAGTATACAGTGGTGCACCTAGGTAATTTGGGCACCCGGACTGCCCCCGCCATGAGCCCCCCTGCCACTGCAAGACCCCCTGCTTCCGCGAGCCCCGCTGCTGGTGCCGCTGCCACAAGGCCAAACTGCTGATCTTTGCAAGTATTCTAGCCACCATGTGCACAGCCAGAGGATGAGGGTGAGTCTGAGCAGGCCTCCCCTGTGGCAGTGGGCAGAGCAGGAGCAGCCGCTGGGCTGACCGTCCACCTCAGCGACCCTTGAGCGGACAGTCAGTCCAGTGGTTGCTCTGCTCCGCCCACCACCACCACAGGGGGAGGCCTGCTCAGGCTCACCCCCCAGCCGCACACATGGTGGCTAGAATATTTGCAAAGATCGGCAGTTCAGCCTTGCGGTGGTGGCAGCATGGGGGGTCACAGTGGTGGGGAGGCTCGTGGTGGCAAGGCCCCCCTGGACCTTGGAGGCCATGGGCTGGGACCGTATGGTCTGGGGGTAAGAGCGCCTCTGGCAGTATATAAATGTACTAAATAAATAAATAATAGAATCTCAGATAGGGAACTAGTGGGACAGCCAAATACCACATACACCGCTCAGGAAGGCAAACGTGTTTGGAACTGTTAGAGCAGTGGGGCAACAGGCAAGGGCCCACTTTTACTGCCAGTTTTTGACTCCAAATTTCCACCTCTAGGAGCTGCTTCCTAACCCCGCTCCCATTGGTTAGGTCCTCACAATGATGTTCCTCTTAATGAGATGCATCCTGAGTGACCCCATGAGGTAGCATTTTGCAATCATGCAGTCCCAATCAAAAGCCAAATGAATAGCTCTGTGAAAGGGTAATAGGAGAAGCACATGTGTACCAAGAGAGCTGAGTAATAGTTGAGCAGGGGCAGAGGAGACAAGAGTGGCATGGAGATGAGTTTTGGTGTGTGTACTAGATGTGTATACTAAGCTTTGATCGCAAAATTACTTCTACAGTTATGAACATGACAGAGAATTATAGACAATACTTCCCTGCATGTTCATTGCTTTGTTTTGGACTGTCCAATAGCCATGGTCTTGTTGTCTAAATTTATTTAAGTGAACGTCTCCTTCACTATGAGCACCATCACCCATTGAGATAACCTGAAGAGGTCTGTCTATGCTTGCCACCAGTCTGTCTGGAGGCTCCTCAGGGATGGGCCTTCTCTGTTGTCACCCTGAAACTCTGGCATGCGCTTCCTGCTGAAATAAGAGCCTCCTCATCTCTGGCAGCTTTTAAAAAGTCTTTAAAGAAACATTAATTTACCCACACTTTTAACAAGAACCGTGGTTTAAATTGTTTTAAGGTTTTAATTCTTGTTTTATTTATTATGAACTGCCCAGAGACAGAAGTTTGGGGTGTTGTATAAATAAATACATAAATAAATAAATGCACAAGAAAGTAACAGAATGCCACCAGAGATTCTCTGAATGGAAGACCAAGACCATGTGGCCAGACTGTTGCCAGCTTAGAAGTTCACCACTATGAGTTGCTGTCTGCTCCACTAGATGCAGACTGAACAGATGTTCCACCATCTCTCTCAGGTAGAACTGGCCCAGATCCTATATTTTCTATGGTCCTAACAGTGTCAGGACTTGGGGTTAGAACGTATTTTACTGAGAAAGAGAACGCTGTCCAATACACCTAGAAAACATTATATGTTATCCATTGCTTTCCATTGTCCATACAATATTATGAGAGCTCGCATGTTCATATGATACCACTTAGAAAGGAGGTCTCGAAGGTCTCTTTTCCTGTCAGGTTAGAAGCTTTCCAGAAAGATACCGATACCAGTGCTCTGACTTAGCTCCATGAACTTGGAGGAGCTAGGTTATAAGTCAACTTACATGCTTTAAAGCAGTTCCATTGTATTTAAAAGCATTACTCTGGAGTGAGCAGACTGTACTTCAACCTTAAAAAAGTTTATACACACACACACACACACACACACACACATTCAAAGAGTTCAATTCAATTCAGTTTCCAAACTGCATTGTTTGCATCACACAAAGATGCAATCTTAATTTCTGTGCACTTGGAGCAGAATATTTCTGCTAATGACAGAAGACAATTTCTATAGTTAGATCTATAGATCTGTCTTCAATTCACCAGGCTCCATGGATTTCACCCATATCAAATAGAAAAGCAACAAAGATTGAAATTCAGCATCTCATACTGACATATTTCAGTTGCTGAGTGCAGTGATGTATCGCTATTGTTCATACTCACTTGAGGGAACTACCTGGAAATTATTCTATCCATTACAGCAATTTTGAAATAATAAGATATAAAAACCATGGTTATTTGTGCTTCTTGTATTTTCAGACATAAGATGGCAATAGAAATTGAATCCCAATGCAAGCTTGAATTTGTCAATTGGTGGTATCTACAAATGCATGAGCAGTTAATGCATAGTCCTCTCAGAGATAAATTCTTCACTCAATTGTTCATGATTCATAGCAATTTGTAAAGCTAAATAGGATATAGACATAATATTGCAGCTGTGAATACTGCTGGGTTGAAAATAAAGTAATTGACCATTGTAATTTCAGAAAACAGTTTCCAGGGCATACTTAAACAATTTCAAAGGGTATTAGATGATTTGGCTTCCAAATCCACTTAAGGAAACAGCAGATAATGCTCATTTAAAATATTTACATAGTCATTGGAACACATTTAAATCAATCATACTTGTGTGTGTCTGTTACTGTAGCTTGAGACATGCCTGATGGACACTACCAGCCCATCACATTTTAAATTTGTAAATGAAACTATAGCAAACTGATTTAAAAATGTCTTTTAAAATTGTTTTTGTATTGTATTTTGTATCCCCCCACCTGCTTTGGTCCGTTGTGATTTAATGTGTGTTTTCATCTCATGTTTTAATGTTGTGTTGTAAGCCGCCCAGAGGACAAACATTAAATAGCAACATTTTACACAATACTATGGATTGTAGCGAAAGCTAGTGGACTCCAAGAGGGTTTGTACATAAGGCTCTTAAAGTTATTTGAATTAGCACCTCTTTCACGGGTTGGGCTCCGCTGTACAGGCACTCTGCTAGAAATTATGTCATATCCCCTCTGATATTTGATGAAATTAATGCAATTATGTCATATCCCCTCTTATGTCATATTCCCTCCAGCTCATCTGGTGGCTACTTGGGGATGGGCCTTCTCCATTGCTGGCCCGAGGCTCTGGAACACACTTCCTGCTGAATTAAGAGCCTCCCCATCTCTTACAACTTTTAAAAGGGCAGTGAAGATGCATTTGTTCACCCAGGCTTTTAATTAGATACTGTTTTAATTGTGTTTTAATAGTTTTAACTTTTTAATTTTAATTGTTGAAATGTGTTAATCTTTTATTGGCTGTTTTTATTGTCCTGTAAACCACCCAGAGAACTTATTATCTATCTATCTATTAAATTTATACCCTGCCCAAACTTAAGTCTCTGGGTGGCTAACAACAATTAAAACACATATAAAAGTTAAAACAATACAATAATTTAAAAACCATAAAATTAACGAGCAGTGTTTTAAAAACCTGAGAAGGCTTGGGTTAAAAAAAAGAGTTTTCATATTTTTTAAAAAAAATACTTGCGTTTTGGGTGGTATATAAATGTATTAAATAAATAAATAAATAATATTGTTATGGGATGGCTAACAAATAAAGTTTATTATTATTATAGCAAACTAGCAACAGCAAAAATATTACTGTATTTACCTGAATCTAAGACATCCCCCCACCAAGTTCTTTCCTGTTAAATATTTGTTGTGGGGGCAGTTTTCTTAGATTCAGAGTTCTCTTTGGGGGTAAAAACAGGTAAAACCTTTATTTAACCTATCTTTAACCTATTTAACCTATCTTTTAAGACATTGTCTTACATTCAGAGTCTCCTTCTATTCAGGTAAATATTTTATCTTAATTTTGAGCTTACTTTAGAAGAGCATGTTTATCTTTAACATAGTCTGTCTTTAACATAGACTAAGCCATTCTTCTAGAGTTACATAGACGAACAGGAAGTCTAACAATATTAACCTGGCTTGCTACTGGCATGCATACTACTAAGCCTGTGATGCCACTGAGGCAGCACCTTCCATATTGCTGGTGAAAGCAGAAACAAGAAGTGACTGCATTGGTGGGGTGGGAAGCTGTGCCTGTTGAGGAAGAGACAGGGGAACTGGCATAAAAGAGCCATGAGGCCATAGGGAGAAGGAACAGTCTGCATCGTGCTGAGTCTATTAGCACTGAAAGAACCACCTTTCCTTTCCTTGTAACAAGCATGTTATCAAAACACTTTAAAAAGAAAAAGAAAACTGGTAGAGGAAAGAGGCTGTGCTTCTCGTCTTAGCTGCAATTCATACATACCAGAATTTAAAGATCTTTTGCCCATGAGTCCAACAAATGAGTCTGTTTTATGTCCTGAAAAATATATTTGGGGGTGTTTAAATACATATGAAATATGCCTTTTCTATGGTAGTGTGTTTTCAGGATGAATATGCAGTTGAGAGACTCCACTTACTGGCTACATTTGCTACCTTGCTTAGTTCTAGAACAAGTAAAGATGAAAGTACCTTTGTTCAGTTTTACAAGCTCTACTCTGTATCCTGATCAAATCACTGCTAATTTTCAGTGGCTTAAAATTACTTTGGTTAACAGTCAAATTGTGATCCCTGAGTCATTACCAATGGTTGAAATGCATAGCTGAGCTCTAATTTTCTCTAGTGAGAGAACACTTACACAGGCACATCTTGGCAGAGGTCTTTCTTGCAGAATATCTTGGATTTTTTTTTGTTTCGCTTCTGTAATCATTCCTTATATCTCAGAGTCAATCATCCCAATCCAGAAATACTTTGCAGGCATATGGGTTTTTAGAGACTAGGGCTATGCATGTATCACATCAGAGGGATAATCGGTTCTGAGGCAATGCAAGCCCTATTCCATTTTTCTCTGGAAAGCATTCTGGAGAAAAATTCCTCTGATAATGGCAATAGATTTGATGCAATGCTGCATAGTATCAGCATTACATCAAATCTATAGGAGGATTCAGTGTGTAGGGGGGGTTTGAGGCTGACCTTTAAAGAAGAGCCGGTCTTCCAGGAAGAAAGCAGCTGCCAAGAAGGCAACGACGGTGGCAGCAATTTAAATTATCACCTTTACCTCCATCTTTGCTCCCTAGAATGCACCAGGAGCATTTTCAGACAGTGTCTTTACTGCAACTTTACTTTTGAAGGGTGTGTGTGTGTGTTCACATATCGGCCAAATTTACCCCGAAGTCTGTATGATATTTCAGAGAGCACTTCACACACGATTCAGGGGTTTCCCTCCATATTGCAACGTAGCCTGATTTATGTTGGGGTAAAAAAAAAAAAATCCTCCTTGTGTGCCGCAGTATCTGTTATGCCCCAAACTCTCAGTAAAGCCTTATGGTAAATCCGTGGAAAAGCCTGCTGTCTGAATAAGCTCCAGGGCCGGAAGCAACATCATGATGCCATGTCCTTTTCCTGGAGCATTACTGGAGGAGGTGGGGGAAGTCTTCACCCTATAGTTAGAGGGTGCTGTCATCCCCCCCCACCCCACATAATACACCAGGAAACAGATGCAACATAATAACACTGGGCGCAAAGTGGAAGAAAAGGCAGTGATTTTACTGCCTTCTTGGCAGTAGTTTTCTTCGTGGAAGGCCAGCTCTCCATTTATGATATACTCCTCTCCCTATCCAGCTCAGCTGCATCGAGCCAATAGCTATTTTCAGCTCGATGCCATCCTGACTACCCTCTGCATTTTGAGCATGATGCAAGAACGGCCAGGATTGGGCCAGTAATTTGGCCCATGCACAGCCCTATCAGCTACACAAACTTTGGTCACAATGCAGATGCACGTACCCTGTTTTTCTTTCACATGCGGCCACCTGACTGTCTCTCTCATGCTCTGTCTCCTTTGCCAGCCATTTACCTGTCTGTCTGTCTCACCAGTTCTTTCAGTTCTGCCGCTGCCTCTCTCCCCCTCTTAGTAAAATAAGAACATAGGCAGATTCCTGCTAATCAGACCCAAAAGGCCATCTTGTCCTGCATTCCCCACCCCCCGACACAACAGTGGCCAACCAGTTGGAAACTCGCAAGCAATCCTCTGGCACCTGGTATCAAGAGGTAGACTGCCACTGCACATGGAAGTTCCATTTAGTTCTCATTCCTAATAACCACTGACAGATTTCCCCTCCATGTCCCCCCCACTCCCAACCTCGTTTCAAAACCACCTGATCAAATTTCCATCATCACATATTGTGGCGCATGGTGTGAAGAAGTACCTCCTGTCCTGAACCTACAGGCTGCTAGACTAACACGGGACTAACTGGTTGCTACACTAACACTAAACAACAAAGTTGCGCTACTGCAAGATGGTTGTGGAGTGGCATGATGTCGTGGGGATGCTGGAAACTCTGCTTGTGAACCAACGTTCACAGGAGAACATATGAGAAAAAGGGTTCACAGCAGGAGGTGTGTCATCTTCTTGCACAAGTGCAACCATGCTTGCACTCCCACAACACAAGTCTGGAACACAAGCTCCTGACTTAGTACACCTGGCTGGTGCCAAGTCTGGATGTCAACCATTCAATACATTTCCTTGCAAATGGGAAGTTGCATTATTTTTAAAGAATGTCCCTCTATCTACTTGATGCACACTATTGATCATTTTACACACTTCTGTCATGCCTCCCCTTCCAAGGTTGTTCCCCTGAAACTAAAGATTAAAGAGTAACTGTGGTTACTAGATGCCGAGGGCTGAAAAGTGCATTCTTGGTGACCCCTTATGCTTTATGAAATATTTTTGTTGTGTTCTGGGGCTGAGCCCTGTTGGTGAGAGAGCATTCTGAAGGAGGGTCCCGGATTATTTATTTATTTATTTATTTATTTATTTATTTATTTATTATACCGCCTGACTCCAAAGGCTAGGTGGTTATATTATCTATTTAGCTTTCACCTTCATTCCCATTATCTTGCCCACCCACACTTGATCTTTGAAAAGCCTCCAGGTTAAAACAGACATCCTAGATTTAAGATGACAGGCCAGTGTGGTGTAGTGGTTAGAGTGCCGGATTAGGACTGGGGGGAGACCCAAGTCCAAATCCCTGTTGAGCCCTGAGCCCTGAGCCTCACCTAACCTACCTCACGGGATTGTTGTGAGGACAAACATAATCATGTACACCATTTTTCCTCCTTGGAGGAAGAACAGGATATAAATTTAAGTAATAAAATTTTAAAAAAGGAAGAAGTTCCAGGCACACGGCAAGCATTGGAGCACCAACAGCATGCCTCAACATGCAGGCTTCCCTCCCAAGCCAGCATCCTTTATCCCATCCCCAGCCTCGCTTCTTCATCATTGGGAAGACAGTCAGTCCTAATCATAGTCACAGCATTTCCTTGCACACAGACACAAAATCGCAAGGTTGCTTCACGGCATGGGATGATTTTGAGGTGCGTTTGGTTAGCGGCAACAGTTTTTGTTGTTTCCTTGCCTGCTGCTGCCTGTTCTTCCTTCCAGCTCTCCTCCTGCCCTGGCTCTCTCCTTTCCCATTTCTTCTCAGATTAACACATACATTGTTTGTGGGTGGCGAAGCTTTACTGCCAGGAGTCACGAGTGCAGTGATCATCGTGGGCGACGATCATCACAGGACTGGTTTATGAAAGGTGTTGTGTACTGCTATGGGCCAACCTATCCTTTAGGCAAAGTGGCCCTCCGTTTAGATTTTGATATGATTGGACAATAGACTAATGAAAAACTGGCCAAAGAATAAATCTTTTGTCTCATGATCTGAAGAGTACCCTGGGTCTCACCTATGTGCTAGGCTAAAATTAGTTTTGCCTAGACTGGCAAAGATGCTAAGACTTACCATATTTACCCAAATCCAAGACACCCCACCCCCAGTTCTTTCCTGAAATATGGGGTGGGGTGTTCTTAAATTCAGAGTCACTTTCTATTTCGGTAAATACAGTATTGTGAGGCAGATGGAGATTAATGGTTGGATTCCAAGGTGCTGATGTTTTGGTGTTAGCACATCCCAGTGGTGGCTTAAGGCTCCTGTGCACCTGAGCCAAAGCTCCAAATTCCCCCGCCACACACACACTGGTGTGCCTCTTCCCCCCTTTTCCTTTTTGTCAAAGTGAGTACCTTGTTGCTTCACTGATATCCCAATAATCTGTTGCCTGAAACAAATACCTCACCACACTTCATGGAAGCCACAGCCTGTTGGTGTGCTTGCTTTGTCCCTGTAAAGCTGGCCCAGCTGACACACTTGTCAACAGATTATTACAGAGCCATTAAAAGTATCTGGTGTTCTCTCCTCCAAAGGAAACATATTCTATAAAGGCTGCTCTAAATTTCCCACTCCTTAGGGGACTAACTTGACAAATTCAAGCCCCCCCTTTCCCCCAGTGATTCTGATGTAAACATCAGCAAATCTATCTTTGGAGAGACTTCTGTCAAGTTAAAACTATTAATCAATATCAAAGAAATGGCAAGGCTTTCAGGCCTCTGTGTATTTGAAAGATTTGTATTCAGAGCGGAGGCATTCGTTGGCAGATCATAACTTTGGCAACAGCCAGTAAGTATAGCGGGATGAGGGGACAGGATGAAAATGTTTTAATTGTTGTTCAAAAAGGTGATCCCAGGGATTTAATCCAGGAGCTGGGTGAACCTTTTGTACAATGCAATACAAAGCTAACATAAAAATAAAAATCTATGAAGAAACATCAGTCTTCTTGAAATTGAAGCTCCTGGATTTGATCTAAATGTTTCAGGCAATTTCAGGAAGATATGTACTTCTCTGTGTTTACTATGTCTTTGTTTATATGCTCCTTCTTTGGTGAAATATAGGACTGGTTTAGACATTATGTGGAAACAACCATCTCGCGTGATGTCCCTGTGGCTTGGGAGTGCTTGCTCTCTTCCTCTCCTGCCCTATGCATGCATCTACACTCAATTTTGGGTACAATAAACTAAGATTAGCCATGAAATCTGAACTGACCAGTCTTGGTTTATTCTAAGTAACATACTTGAAATAAACTGCAATCTGTATCCAAGGTCTGAAGTGAGTTGCAGGTTGTAGCTTATTTCAAGTTCTCAGTTAGAATAAACTGAGATCAATCAGTTCAGACATCATGACTGATCTTGGTTTATTTTAACCTAAATCGGAAGATGTTTACATGGGTGTGGGAGTGGGGAGTGCACACTCCCGAGACTCAGGATATCACACAGAACCAGACTTTAACTGAGGTTCTGATGTCTGAACAAACCCATTGCAACGAATACTTTCACTATGTTGTCTTATAAAACATCTTGGGGCATCAGTTGTCTACCTTACACCTATAGAGAGAGTATACAGGGCACATATATTGTATAGCTAGATATATGCTATAGCTATAGTAAATATATTGAATAGCTCAAGCTGTGGATTTAGATTTGCCCTGAAATCAGACTTGGTGTACTCTAAGTTAAACTTTTAAAATTTATTAGTGTCTTTAAACATATTATAGTGCCTCTTTATTCTTTGGAATGATCTTGCATTTTATATAAGAGTCTGCAAATTCTAAAATAAGAGCCAGGGGCTATAAAGGCAAAATCAGTGGGTCAAACCAGGCATTACATTAAAATATATCTTCACGTGTCTGTTCCCCCACCCCTAAAATAGAAGCTGTGTGAGGCCTCAATCCAGACTGAGACCACGACACAGGGAATAGGGTTAAACCTTTCCCCCACTCATACTGTGGTCTTGACAAAAATGCCCTTGCAACTATTTATCCCCAGAAGATGCTGCTATGGGCGCAAATAGCAGCTTCCAGAGGGAGGAGAAACCTTCATCAGGACTGTGGAGTGGGAGGAAAGAGTTAAAAAACCCTTTTCGTCATGCTGGGGTCCCAATCCAGATTGGACCTCATGGCTGGTTGTTGTTTTTAAACTCCAAAATAAAAAATCCAGGCACATAATCTAGTGGGGCACCCTGGATTTCAGAGCAAAGGGGAGATTAACAAAAATTGCCTCCCCCTGCCCTAGCACATGCATGTTTGCTGCACCAGCACTTCCTTAGTCTGGGAGTTGACAAAAGGGGGCGATTTGTACATCCCCTTTGTGGAGTGCTGTAATGTGTGAAGAACCACTTATAGCCTATACTCCTTTCTTTTCTATTCACCTCCTTCAAGGAACACAGCCCAGCTCTATATGCAAGTAGCCATTTTACCCTTTTCTGTGTGATCCTGCAATCTTCACCACAAAATGGGGCCTGGTTCTCATGGGTGGGAAGGCTGCGTTCATCCGGGATGTACCACTTTAAACTGCTGGGGTGGATGCTCAGCATCCCTGCACACAGATATTTAATATGACAGGGACAAGGCAAGGCTAGAACCTTTGTCCTCGACACCTAGCTATCTATGTGCAGAGTTTTATTTATTTACATATGGAAGGGTATTCTGTCAAATGAGATCCCACCTGCAGTTTGAGGTGGTACAATCCAGAAACAGGTTTGCTAGCTAGTGAGGTCTAAGCTTATCTCCCTTTCTTAGTTGCCTTCCAAATGGTGCCAGCAAGGTTACTTTCCTCCTTTTTCACTTCCTGCCTGCAGACCTATTTTCCTCCTTTCCTCATCTGTAAGGTAAAGGTAAAGTATGCCATCATGTCGATTTCGACTCCTGGTGCCCACAGAGCCCTGTGGTTTTCTTTGGTAGAATACAGGAGGGGTTTGCCATTGCCTCCTCATCTGTATCATTACAATATTCCTCCCAGAACCAATGCTCTCCCCAGCAGCTGGCTTCCCCCTGCCAATCAAGGACCTAGGAAAATGTCTCCAGGCTATTCATACTGGAAAGATTAATGATCCACAAGAGCCTTCTTCAGACATTATAAATCAATCAAGTTTGCAGCTTCCAGTATCAGTGGTCATCATGCTTATGGTGGTAGGGATGTGCACAAAACCGGTTCGCCCAGTTCGGTTCAGATCCGAACCGGGTCCAAACCAGGAGGGGGTGGTTTGGTTTTGGTTTTGTCTGAACCACCCCCTGGTTCGGTTCGGATCCGAACTGGTTCGGACCAGTTCAGACCAGTTCAGATCGGTTTGGACACCTGAAAATTGGTAGGATAGTAGCTGGCACCCAGGGGTACCTGTCACCCAAACCCCAAAGCAATCGGACACTCGTACGATTTTTTTATGAATTTTTGAAAATTATTATTATTATTTTCTCATAGGATATAATGGGACTTGAACCAGGCCATTATTCCTTATTGTGGAGCACCCATGGGTGCCAACAACCATGCAAACCCTGAAGCAATCAGACACCCCTATGATTTTTTATGAATATTTGAAATATTTTTAATTATTTTTCTCATAGAGTATAATGGGACACGAACCAGTCCATATCCCCTATTGTGGAGCACCTAGGGGCACAAAAGTGGGGTGGGTGGTAGACAGACAGAATTAAAAAATACTTTAACAATTCACCAATAATCAGAGGAGTGTCCAATTGCCTTGGGATTTTTTGGGTGGTAGGCACCCATCTGTCTACCACCCACCCCGCTTTTGTGCCCCTAGGTGCTCCACAATAGGGGATATGGACTGGTTTGTGTCCCATTATACTCTATGAGAAAAATAATTAAAAATATTTCAAATATTCATAAAAAATCATAGGGGTGTCTGATTGCTTCAGGGTTTGCATGGTTGTTGGCACCCATGGGTGCTCCACAATAAGGAATAATGGCCTGGTTCAAGTCCCATTATATCCTATGAGAAAATAATAATAATAATTTTCAAAAATTCATAAAAAATCGTACGAGTGTCCGATTGCTTTGGGGTTTGGGTGACAGGTACCCCTGGGTGCCAGCTACCATCCTACCAACTTTCAGGTGTCTGAACTGATCCAAACTGGTCTGAACCGGTTCAAACCAAACCGGGGGTGGTTCGGTTCGGATATGAACCTCCGAACCGGAACCGGTTCGCACATCCCTATATGGTGGCACCCCATTCAGACTAACAGCACTGTAAATGTGGTCGTTGGGCACAGGGGGTGAGTGACAGTGGGGGGTTGGACTTCCTTCCTGCTTCCCCCCCCCCTTTGCAAGAGGTGCTCACACTTAGGATTTAAAACATCTGAAGAGGGCTAAGATGCCCATGCTATGTCATTTGATCAATAACCCCCATGCTATTAGTTCTCTTCCCAAAGTTACTTTAAAAGCTGTAACACTGAGTGATTATGAAACAGAATACAGACTTATTGCTTTTATGTACTACTCTGTAAATTCCACTGTTGCCACAATATGGCCATGATCCATTGCTCCGCTGGGGCACAGTTCTACCTCAATGCAGCTAAAGTGAGTTGCGACTGGGACCAATGGAACAAGTTAGTCACAATTAATTCCTATTCTTTTCCATGGGATTTAATCACAATGGGTTTTAGCTAGACAAGGGCCTTGGTGCACAGAGATCTGTTTAGTGTTGGGAAATGTGGTTTGTTGGCAACTACATAGGTTTTCCCAATACAGGCAATGGAATAGTTCTTCTCTTGCAGAGCCTTTGAATGCACATCAGTATTTTCATGTGCATGATGGGGGAGCTGGCTTGGAGCAAATGTTTTCAGAACTAGGTGTATGGTTGCATTCCTGGGTGTAAGTTGCCTTGAAGGCCAGCATGGCAGAATGGTTGGACTAAGAGCTGAGAGACCCAGGCTCAAATTCCCACTCAGCTGTGAAGCCCACAGAGCAACCTTGGGCCTGTCATTCTCTCTCAACCCAACCCACCTCACAGGGTTGTTATGAGGATAAAACAGGGGCGAGACCAAGCATGCTGCTTTAAACTCCTTGGAGGAAGGTTGGGATAACAATAAAACTAATAAACATGCCTAATACAAATCAGTGGTTAACTGTGCACAGGAAAATTACAGGGGGAACCAGATTTATTATATCAGCATTTTCCCATAGAAAGGTAGAGTATTAGTTTAATAAATAGATATTTAAATACAGTAATGATACAATAGAACCAGTTTCAACTTACTTTTATGGGAGAGTGGGCCATATCCTAGAACAACAACAAAAGCAAATATTAGCTATACTTAACTGCTAAAACAATAGGGACGTCATTTGATTGTGTCATTTTTACAGAAAGAAAAACATGTTCATCAATGGAATACAATCAAAATGTAACAATTAAGGTGCTAATTATTTTTTGAATAATTCATGGCCATGTAATACTCCTGAATACAAGCATAATTCACCAGGATGATTTCCTGCAGAAGCTCCATTAAAAATGAATATGGTTTTATATAATTCCCATCCACCCCACTGAATACTTCCACAAGAAACACTCTTGATGCCATGTGCATCAATAAAATAATGGATGGAGTGAACTCATCATTTTGAAAAATGAGTATAATATTTTCACTGAGGATCTCAATGGTATCATTACACCCAGACTGATTTTACGTGCTGTATGCCTTTCAAATACAAACATGCCAACAAATATAGATATCTGTTATAAAATATATGTTATTCTCCTTTCTTCTGATTTGTCTACAGAAAAAAATCACAAGCAGCCATTTATTATTATTTACAGCTTTTAAAAAATCCTATAAATCAACATATTTTCTTTTGAGGAGGGGGAAAAAAAGCCAAAGTGATCCCCCCCATCCCCCCAGCACCACTAATTTCCAGCAGAATGTGGGGAAATGGTTAAGAAACCATTCTGCCCCACACTATGATCTTCCTCTTCGAACTGGGGCCTCAGTTTTTGCATAGTATGAAAAGAAAAAAGCATCTGAAAAAGGACAACAGAACTACACATAATATCTAAGGGATGGACAGTTTAGAAACAGTTTCTAAGCAGCTCAGCAGCTGAGTTACTGTTTGAGAGAAGCAAGTAAGTCTTTGGACTCATGGAACTAGTTTTATGGGGGGGTTTTATTCTGGGCAGTGGGATTTTTTTAAAAAAAAGAAAAATATGTATTATTTTGGCTTAAGACATTTGGAGTCAAATTTCCACTTCAATATGGATTTGATCAGGCTAACTGTGTAAGAATTCTTAAAATTACAAGCTCAACAAATCTAACATGCAAACTAATTTCCCCATTTCTATAACATCTCCACTGAGGAAATGGTGGGAAGAAAGCTGGTCTTGTGGTAGCAAGCATGAATTTTTCTCTTTGCTATGCAGGGTCTGCCCTGGTTGCATTTGAATGGGAGACTACATGTGTGAGCACTGTAAGATATTCCCCTTAGGAGATGGAGCCACTCTGGGAAGAGCAGAAGGTTCTGAGTTCCCTCCCTGGCATCTCCAAGATAGGGCTGTCACTTGGGCTGTCGAAGGACTAGCGATTGCCGCAGAAGCAGTGCACTTGCATCCCTTTTGGATGTGCAGCTCATTGCACGGTGCGTAAGCTACTGGTCCTAGTTCTACCTTCAGCTCAATGCATGGACTGAACATGTATGGGGAGAAGAGCTGGTCCTGTGGTAGCAAGCATCAATTGCTAAGCAGGATCTTCCTTGGTTTGCATTTGAATAAGAGACTATAGGTGAACACTGTAAGACATTCCCCTTAGGGGATGAGGCTGCACTGAGAAGAGCACCTGCACATGTGCATGCAGAAGGTTCAAAGTTCCCTCTCTGGCATCTCCGACTGAGGGAGACTCATGCCTGCAACCCTGGAGAAGCTGCTGCCAGTCTGTGTAGACAATACTGAGCTAGGGACCAAGGGTCTGAGTCGGTAGAAGGTAGCTTCCTATGTTCCTATAGAACAAATGCTTCAGTTAGAGTCCAACTTGCAAACATTGCATGATGTACTAGGATTTAATCCAAAACATGTTTATTTGAAAATGTCCTGTTGATATCAATGGGCACATTTATTCAATGGCCATGATTCAGCAAGACCATATGATTTATGCATACATACACAGTATGTAGGTATATGTATCCCCCTTATGTGTCTGTGTGTGTGTATCCCTTTTATTCAAGCAATGTCTTCTCATGCCAGCACCTCTCACTAAACAACCAAAGCAAAAGGGAATTTAAATCTGTTTGACTCTATGGTTAGAGCCTGTTAGAGCCTGTTATTATTGTGGGTAGCTGACATGCAGTAAAGCCATATGAGGGTGGAGGAAGAGCTCTGCCTTTGCAAGGAGCCAGTAAACTAACTGTGCACAACACTTGGCTTACAGTACTGCATGGGCTAAGGGGAATGGAGAAGCCATTTTTGCTTCTCTCCCTTCCCCACAAAAGCTCTTTTATCTGCCAGGAATATGTCCCTAAGGACTGCAGAGTTAAAATGGAGAGACTAACAATCTACACACACACACACACACACACACACACACACACACCACTAGCAAAGAGCCAATGTGGGGGACGTTGTGCTGGGATTAACAGGGACAATTGTTGCTTAAGATTGTTGTAATGAAAACCGCCTTGAGATTGGTTTAATGAAAGGCAGTATACAAATGTAACAATAAATTTTTAAAAATTGCTATCCTCCTGCTAAATACAAGAGAACGACCACTTAAAAGGTGTCTCTTTGCCCAATTCGCAGGGGAGTTAGAGTAAGATGGGGGGGGGATTCTGTTTGCATTTGCCACGGACATGTTAGAATCCTACCCTCTGGGGAGAATGCAACCTGCCACTTCTATACAGAACCTTGCATATTGCTTGTGCTTAATAAATGTTAAAAGTTAGCAGCCACATTTCTTCAAAAAGAGACATTTTCTTCTAAAAAGAGCCAATTAAGAGGAGACATAACTAAACAGCTGTTAGTTTAAGCAAAGATTCTGCTGTGTATCAGTCAGTCAAGCTACATTCGAGAGATCCAAGAACAGCTCTTACCAGCATCTCGTTTGCCCATTAAGCCATAGAACTGCTGAGGTCTGGGTCGCCTGGCAATTCTCTGGAGAAAGTGTTCAAAGGGTAAAGGTAGCTCCTCCTGAAATAGAAATATTTAGTAGAGCACTTTGTTTATGCGATGGACAGTTTTCTCCATTCTTGTCCTCCACTATCGGAAAGGAAGTCACAGAGAAGAAGGAGCAGACTTGATCTCTGCTGATCTTGAGGGCAGGACTAGAATCGGAGGGGTTGAAATTACAGGGAAGTAGATTTAGCCTAGCCATTAGCAGGAATTTCCCCAATGGTAAGAGCTGTACGGCTGCAGAACAGTCTGCCTTGTGCAATGGTGGGCTCTCTCTTACAAAGGAGAGAATGGATTGCCATCTGTCAGGGATGCTTTAGCAATTTCTTGTAATGAGCAGAGGGTTGACTAGAAGACCTCCAAGGTCCCATCCAACTCTAGAATTCTAGGATTCTGTGAGTCCTAGAATTCTAGAGCGAGCAAATGAAAGAGGGGAAGGGAGTGAGAGCAAAAGGCAGAAGAGAAGATCCAGAGTTACTGGAGAGAAAATGTGGTATAATAGTTACTGTCAAACTAGGGCTGGAGCGGCTCAGGTTCAAATACCCACTCAGTCACTAAGCTTATAGGATGACCTTGGGCAGTCACTTCTTCTAACCTACTGCTATGAGCATAACGGGAAGGGGAGAACCATGTATGCCACCCTTCTTGGAGGAAAGAGGGCATTAAAATGGAACAAATAAATGTACTGCTCAGCACATGACGATACCTCTCTCCCCAGCTTTTTGTCTGTCTGTAGTTTCCAAAAATCTCCGTGTAGTTCTAAAATGGAACCCTCCATTTGAAACCCAACCTGAGATTAAAGCTCCTATGCCCTGCCACTAAAGGGCAGTGGAAACACAGATGACTGGTCAAATCACACCTGATGTTCCAAATCCATTATCTGGTCTGCTTAAAAGAAATTAATTTAAAAGACAAAAACAAAACAGGTTGTGTGGTCTCCACATTTGATCAGATTACTGATATTGCAAGTGGTATTTAACTTTCTCCCTATGCTGTTTCCTTAATCTAAATCTCCAAAACAGACAAGTATCCTTTGGGCAGGGGAATCAGAAATACAGGTACAAATGTTGCATGTATTTTCATGTCTCCAGTAGGGTGACTAGCAGCTGGGAACAATTTAGATAAGGGAAACAGTGTGGAGGGGAGGGGATGACCTATCACCACTCCCCAGTGCCCCTGTTCTAATCAAACAGAGCCCTCAACACCTGTCCCAACACCTGTTTGGAAGCGAAAAACAATAACCACCAGGAAATCTGATCAGGGATCTCTCTCATCAAGTGTGGTTTGATCCTGAAGTGCCGTACTCAGTATGGGACAAGGTTCATGTGTCTTTTACATATGGTTAAATATACCTTTGAGTCTCTCTTTCTGAGAAGTGAAATGCAAATACTCTAAAAATAATATCATATAGGCACATTCATGAGAGTGGCAGATTAGCTGCTTATCCCTGTCAAGTTTATTTGGTGCATCTTTCCTGCGAGTGGGAATTCTGCAAGCTGTACAAACCTGGGTAATAACAGAATGATGCTAGGTCATGGAAAAAAATCAGTTTTCTCATCCGTCTCATGCCTGTAATTTGTTAAATCAGCTTGATAAACAGGTGGAATTCAGCAGGGCAACATACCCATTTCAGGGTGGTACCGTCCCCCACCGAAGTTGCTATGGCATTCAATTCTATCCAGAATGGGAAGGGCTCTTAATCCCTTTAGCTCAGGGGTTCCCAACCTGTGGTACCCCAGATGTTGCTGAACAACAACTCCCACCACCCCAGCTACAATTTATTGTGGCTGGGATGATGGGAGTTGTAGTTCTGTAACATCTGGAAGAACCCTGGTTGGGAACCCTGCACTAGCTTTAAATTCAAGATCCCTATATTGGTACAAAAAGTTAAACAAGCATTAGTAATGTATAGGGTGGGGTGGGGGGGAACATCTTACCAGCATTTGCTGGTAAACGTATGATAAACTTTCACGAAATAGTCACAGCCTATTTCGGATCCCATTATAATTCACAGGATAGTTCAAGAGTATCTTTGCTGGAGGGCAAATGGCCAGCTGCCAATAAAGAGGAAAGATCTTGATGTTGTCAGCCCATCATCCATAAATATGCTCCATGGACTGGGGATGCATCTAAGATGCCAAGTAGAAGGGAGAAATGACAGCGCTGGTTGTGATAATGGACCAGAGGGACTCCTCTGGATCTGAAACAGAAAGGATGTGCACATAATCGACTGAGAGAGTAGAATGGGCCCTGAATTCTCTCTCTATAACTTTGGGGGGAATATCTGCACAGACGTTTCATGCATTCCTGCTGTCTACACAAGTGCAAAGGGGGAAATCCCACTCTGCTCTGCACTGGTCAGACCTCCAATTCCGGGCATGCATTTTGAAATGGACATTGATAAACTGGAACGGGTGCAGAGGATGACAAATATGGTGAGGGGTTTGGAAACCAAGTCTTATGAGGAGTGCTTAAAGGAGCTGAATAGATTTAGTCTGGAGAAAAGAACATGAGAAGGAGATATAATCATCTTCAGATATTTATTTATCATATTTTTAGACCGCCTGATATACACATCTCTAGGCAGTGTGTATCTATGGAGCGGATTTGTTCTCTGTTGCTGAGAGGAGAGCAGGTCTTGTGGTAGCAAGCATGACTTGTCCCCTTAGCTAAGCAGGGTCTACCCTGGTTGCATATGAATGGGAGACTAGAAGTGTGAGCACTGTAAGATATTCCCCTCAGGGAATGGAACCGCTCTGGGAAGAGCATAAGGTTCCAAGTTCCCTCCCTGACTTCTCCAAGATAGGTCTGAGAGAGATTCCTGCCTACAACCTTGGAGAAGCCGCTACCAGTCTGTGAAGACAATACTGAGCTAGATAGACCAATGGTCTGACTCGGTATATGGCAGCTTCCTATGTTCCCAAGAGCAGGACTTAGTCCAATGGATTGAAATTAGAAGGAAGCAGACTTGGGTTAGACATTAAGAGGGATTTCCCAGCTGTAGGTGCTGTTTGACAGTGGAACAGCCTGACTCATGCAGATTGTTGGGCTCTCTTCCTCTAGAGCTTTCCAGAGACTGGATGCTGTAGCAGTTTCCCACAGTGGGCAGAGGCTGGACTCGAAGACCTCTAAGGTCCCTTCCAACGCTAACATTCTATTATTCTAAGGAGAACTAGAACACAAGTGGCTGGGGCATTTGGTGGATTCTACCAGCTACGCAGGGATTATGTCCCCCATCATTCTGCTGTGCAGAAATCCAGGCGTGGAAGGCAGATGTGGACTAACCACAGGCTGCATGTAAGTTTGTGGCATTAAAATGGGCTGATTCACCCATAATCCCCCTTCCCCACAAAACATGTCATTGTTAGACCACACTACCTGGTAAGCATAGATATCGATTCACGACTCCATCCTCCATCCCATGTACCTCTTAGTAGTATTATGTAATGCTATTCCTCTCCTGGGCAACATACCAGCAGGGATTCGAACCGGCAACCTTCTGCTTGTTAGTCAAGCATTTCACTGTGGGAAACACCTCTATTTGTCCCTGCTAACTGGGCAAAGAGGCACCTTTTACCATGGCAATTCTCTTTATTTAGCAGGGGGAGAGTAACTGGCCCTATCCACCCCCAGCACAGTACCTCCAGTGACTGTTGCTGGTGTCTATCTTAAGTTTCTTTTTAGAATGTGAGTCCTTTGGGGACAGGATCCATCTTATTTATTATCTTTCCCTGAGCCATTTTTGGAAGGGTGGTATAGAAATCGAATTAATAATAATAAATAATAATATCGGGCAGCCGCGATCTAGGAAGATGATGAAAGGCATCATCTCACACTGCACAGGAGGAGGCAATGGGAAACCCCTCCTTTATTCTACCAAAGAAAACCACAGGGCTCTGTGGGCACCAGCAGTTGAAATCGACTTGATGGCACACTTTACCTTTACTCCTCTCCTACCTCTTGAATTTCAAATAAACCCATCCTCTGTCTAGAAACTACAGGGACTTTCTCCCTCCTTTGCAGGAGTTTTAATATGAAACAAGCACCCCACTCTTTTCCATGCGAACTGTGACCAGGCATGAAGAACAGCTGCAGTGTTTATATACTGTGGGGCTCTGGGAATGAAAAGCTAGGAAAGGCATCCTTAAGATCTGGCTTGACATTGCACTCCCATCTCTTTCAATGTCTCTGGAATAAAAACCCCCATTTCTGAATGGTGAGCTGCTGGGGCAAGGAGTTGTCTTTATATACAGGGGTGCAGAGAGAGAAATCTTGAGGCACAGCTTTCCCCTTAAATGTTTTGGGAGGAGGAAAGACACTTGAGGGGAGATATAGGTCACTAGATGTGGCGGAGGAGGGGGTTTCAAATGCCCGTGGGGGCGGGTGGTAGTGGTTTCTGCATCCCTGCTTACATACTTTGTAAAGCACGCCAGGCATATGGATGCTTCTACATGCAGAAATGCATCTTCTTCTTCATCATCATCCACCCCGCTCTCCTTCTCATCTCCCAGAAAACTGCCAACCAAATCCTACGTACTTTCTCCGACGGGCGCTGCTTTCATTTAACAGGGAAAAGACGCCTAAGCTACTTTAAATGGACCAAGGTGTAGAATACCGAGATGCGAGAGGGCTGTGAAAGTGACCTGATGCGGCCGTCTAATAAAACTCCAGAGCGGCTGAAAACCGCACCGAGGACTTCTCTAGTCAACCCTTTCCCCTCGCAGACGGCAAAATCGGACCTGCTCTAGAAGCCTCTTCCCTCTCTTCGGAGGCTGAAAAGGCATCTGCCTCCCCCTCGCCCCGACCTCTTCTCACCTTGTTCTGGTCGCCGTCGGACCAGTCGGACCAATAACTCAGCTCATCGTGGTCTCCCAGCTCTTCCGCAAAGGCTTGCGCTGAAACGAAGATCAACACAGCCAGCGCCAGCAGCAGTTTCATGCTCGTCGCCCGTTTCCCCGTCGAGGAGCAGCCGACTAGCCCGAGCGGGACGCAGGAGGAGGAGGAGGAGGAGGGGAGGATGCCGTCTGGGGAAGCCGGCAGGGACCCGCTGCCTGGACCGGTCCTTCCTGCCCGCCTTCTTCCTTTGCCTCCCGGCCGCTCAGAAGTTCCCCGAGGCTGTAGCGGAAAGAAAGAGAGAGGTGAGGAGTGGGGGCTCAGACCGGCTCCCCCGCCGGGATCCAAGAAGCCAAAGGCAGCTCGACGTGTGCCTCCCCCTGGTCCCCACTGGAGCCTCGCACAACGGAGCCTGCTGTGTGTGAGGAGGACCTGAATGAAAGCAATGCCGCTTCAAGGCAGGCAGCCAATCCTGAGCGGCTCGGAGAGCACTTACTGCAAGCGAGGAAGGTTGTTGCTGCTGTGTGGCTGAATGCACCCTCCACTTTATATTCCTGCAGACGGGGAGGGCCAAAGAGCTTCATCTGCCTCCCTCTAATTGCTCTCAAGTATTTATCATGTGAGTCACATGACCGGTTTCCTTCCTCTTCCCTCCCCCCCCGCCCCCCAAAGCATGATGACCAATATTCCACCATCACAAGACTCACACTCCCTTCCTGGCTCCTCTCCTGCCAATTCTTTGGACAAGCCTTCCTTTGGAGGTGGATGACCCCCTTGGATGTCCGTCTACCACAAATGACCTTCTTCAGTGTGGCTTTTTCCGATGATGCAATCCAGGGCAAGCCTACGCAGGAGGAACCCATCTCCTCCCAGCCTCTCCCCGGGATGGTTTGTGTGTGTACCACTGTCCCAGGAGAACAGAGATGAATCATCAAAGCAGATCCAGTGACTCACCCAGTGCAACTTTGGGAAAATCTGTTGGATGTCAGGCCTGGTTTGGCTTGAGGAGGCACCCCAAGGTCTTACATCAAGGAGTCAAAGAATGATTTTTTAAAAACAAAGTCCAAAATAATCTCCAGATAAGGGAATCGGTCTTTAAAAAACATCATCCATAAAGATGACCACAAATTTGCAAATGAGTGCACAAACCTTGAGACTTGGCTTTACCATATGTTAAATGCAAAAGAAATCGATCCTGAGTTGCTTGCCTGCAGATGTTCACATTGCTTTCTCCATCATTTATTGTGCTTTATGCTCTGTCACGAAGTGTCATAGAGAAGGGCATTTATCTGCTAGAGAGTGAGGTTGGTGATGCCACCACCACCTCCCATCACTTAAGGACGTGTAAGGAAGAAATAAGAAATTTGTAGCATCAACCCCAGTCAATGTCTCCCCTATAAAGCAAGGGAGAGGAGAGCAACTCCAGATACTAGGTTATTTCTGGAGTTATTGGAAGTTGGAATTAACCCAGTAAATACTCCGGGAAAGTTATTTATTGGGCTAATTGTTGATACATGGGAAGGAGAAGGTTGGAAAGAAGGCAGCTTCAGAAACCACTTGTAACATTAGAGGCAGGCTAATTTAGGGAGGTGGAGATCAACATTCATTTCTCCGAGCACAACCCTATTGCATCAAAGTACTTCAGTTTTGGCAATTTAGTCTTATTGACTTTTGAATGCAATACTAGTTTGAATCAGAGATTCAAACTCTGTAGGTGGCCTACAAATATATCTAGAGCGATTCTGTTAGAAACCAGGAGACGACTGGGCCTGTGACATGGAGTCTTCCAGTGCAGTTTCAGCATCCTAGATTAGAGTAGTGTGGTATTCCTGTAGACCAGGGCTGTACAGCTTCCACCTTCTAGCTGTGGTTTCCATCTGCTCCACCCCCTCTGCAGATACCTCTTGTCCCTCCATAAAAGAGCAGCTTGGGCCAGGGGTGTGAGCCTCAGGGTGGTAGCACAAGGACTCTTGTCCTTGTGGCTCTCAGCCATATGTGGAACAGCCATCAGACTGAAGAGTCAGAAGGATGAAGAAGTGCAGAAAGAGCTGGGGGATTGCAGAGCAAGAACACTGATGAGAAGAACAGCACTCCTCATATCTGCTTGAGATTTAGCATCTGCATAGAGGCTACCAGATTAGCTGATTAGCCCTGCCCTGGAACACTAGAACTCCTGGTACTGTTTGTGACCAGTGGTGAAAGCATCAGTGGTTATTATGCCATCGAGTTGGTGTTGACTCCTGGTGACCACAGAACGATGTGGTTTTCTTGGTTGAATACAGGAGTGGTTTACCATTGCCTTCTCCCGTGCAGTATGAGATGATGCCTTTCGGCACCTTCCTATATTGCTGCTGGAGTTTCCCACATTCTGGGAAACACACCAGTGGGCATTCGAACCAACAGCCTCATGCTCTCTAGGCAGGTTGCTTCCTGCTGTGCCATTAGGTGGCTTAAAGCACCAGAAGGAGTGGGGTTTATCTAGAACATTGCCTTTCTTTTAATAGGAGGGAGTTTTTATGTCTTGTGATTATTAAGGTGTTGTTCTTCACAATATGTGTCTGGGGTGTGTGTTACTTTGGAGGAGTATGCCTAATTGAAGTGGTCTCGGTTGAGGATCCTGAAGCGGGTTGGTCTTGGAGAACTTTAGTGTCCACACAGAGGCTGCTTCATCTGGTGCAGCTCGGGAATTCATGTTCTCCAAGATAACCATGGGCTTGTCTCAACTGATTTCTGGTCCCACACATATGGCAGGCCATATGCTTGACTTGGTCTTTGGGTCAACATTTGACAGTGGCAGTAGTGCTCCATGGATAGTCCAAGAGGCTTTAATACAGTTGTCATGGACGGATCACTATCTGGTGAAGACTGGACTGAGAGTGGACCTGATACATCTCTGTAGGGGTGGGGGACCAGTTAAGATGGTCCACCCTCGGAGGCGTATGGATCCTAATGGATTCTTGACAGCTCTGGGGGATTTTCCTGCTGAGAGAGTAGATGATCCTGTTGACGCCCTGGTCTCCCTCTGATATGAGGAGATGGAATCAGGTGATTGACACAGTTGCTCCTAGGTGTCCTCTCCCAACCTGCCGACTCCAAGTGACAACCTGGTATACAGGTGAATTGCAGACAATGAAGCAGGCTGGTAGACAGCTTGAGCATTGTTGGTGGAAAACTCAGACTGAATGTGACCAAACACAGACTAGAGCCCATATTAGGGCCTGTTTCATGATGGTGATGACAGTGAAGAAATCCTACTTTTCTGCTACCATTGCTTTTGAGTGACTTGGGGCTTCTTATGTGAGGGTTCCAAAGACCATCAAACAGAATCTTTGGTAGCCTGCTGTGGTCATTTTGCAGATAAAATCTCTCTTATCCGTTCTGACTTGGATGCTAAGGTTTTTGTGGCACCAGAAGACTGGAAGTTACCAATGCACTGTCTGGTCTTGTTATATTGGATGGTTTTCAGACTGTGTTACCTGAGGAGATGGACAGGCTGCTTGGAAGGCTGAGGCCTGTCACATGCATGCACAACCCTTTCCCTTCAAGGTAGGTGAAGGCTGCTAGGGAGGGACTGGGTCCATGGGTGGAGGGGGTGGTGAATGCCTCTCAGAAGTAGGGTTGCAGCTGGTATACCAGCTGTAGCTGGTAAAAAGCACCTCTGCACATTGCTGCCACCTGTGCCTCCAAGGACAGTGTTGTGTCCAGAAACACCCACAAGCTGTGGACTCGGACTTTCAGAAGGAGTGTGACCCCATCCAATACCAGATTTACCTCACTATTAAGATGATCAGTTTTACCAACCCAGTGCACTTCCATTTTATCTGGGTTAAGTTTCAGCTTGTTTGCCCCCATCCAGTCCAGAACAGCCTCCAAGCCCCAGTTCAGAGCATCTACTGTCTCCCTGGTGTCTGCTGACTTAAAAGATAGGTAGAGCGGGTGTCATCAGCATATTGATGGCACCACAGCCCACACCTATGGATGACCTCTCTCAGAAGTTCCATGTAGATATTACACAGCACAGGAGACAGAATAGATCCCTTTGGCACCCCATAATTCAAAGGCCAAGGAGAATCAACAGAATCACACTCCCTCTGTCTATCTCCTGGCGTAGGTCATCCCACAGGGTGACTAAGGCAGTTTCCATCCCGTATCCATGACTGGAATGGATCTAAGTAATCAGATTCATCCAGGGTTGCCTGGAGCTGAGACATCTGTCAGGTCCAGATGGTTAAAATCCATTGTTGCTAGCGATGCTTTCCTGCTGCCTCCCAGGAGCCCCCTCATTTGTGTTTGAATCTCCAAGCTTGGAGGTTTCACTCTTGACATGCTCAGAAGCCTCACAACACCATGAGCTCTTCATTTATGGCACATGGGGGCAGGTCACTTAGTGACAGTGGTCCAGTAGTCCCTAGATTTGGCTCCTAACAAGCAAATTGGAAAGGGGAGCAGATGCACGCCCTCCCTATACTGGGATATTCTAAGTAGACCCCAGAAGTTAACTAAAAGCAGGTTAATTCTCTGCCAAGGCCACTCTGCACTCAAAGTGAACTGCCCCCCCCCCCTTTCACAGAGGATAGCATCCAGCTAATGTGCCAATTAACTCAGCAGGAAGAAAGCAGATAAGGCTTGAGGGGGTAAATCTTCTCCTTCACAAAAGAGGTTGAGTATAGCAAAAAAGACCTAAGAGATGCACCCATTAAAAGTATTGATCAGATTATTGGACCTTCCATCCATGCAGATTTCCTCTTCTCACATCTATGCACTCTGTTTTCATGACAAAAGCCTTGGCATACCTTGGCAATTCCCACATCGTTACACGCAGGAATAAAGATCAGCAACCAAGGAATCCTTGTCAGTTCTACCCAACACACCTATCCAACAAAAAAGGTCAATTAGAATTTGCCGCTAGGTTATGTTTTGGGATATAAGAAGTCTCCTCCATTTCATGATCCAGTGTGCTCTTTGTGTACTCACTACCTTGGAGTCACCAGCTGCTGTTTGGGCAATTTACTGCCAAACGGCCATGCCAGGCTGTGCTCAGTTCTTCACGCCACACTTCAGATTGGCTTTCTTGCCCAACCTGATCTGTCCAGTCTTCCTCGCTAACATAGGAAGCTGGTTCCACGGAGGAAGCACCCTTGTGGATTCAACTAATCCCTCAAACCTTCTTGCACCCACCTTTGCCCAAGCTGTCCTGGAGGAACGAGGTGATTCCAGGAGCTTTGAGATCCTTTTGTCCCGATCAGGTGATATGAACATTTGCCCTTCACTGGGCCAAATTCTATCTCTATTCCCCTTTCTTAAATCCAACCACCTCCCTCTCTAAGAAGCCTCTTTCTCTTGCCCACCCAGGAACTTACACAATTAGGACTTTAAACTAAAACGCCTCATTGCAGTTAAACATATTTTTAGTAATAATATTGCTCTAACTACACATTTCTTTCCGTTTTATCCCTCCCTACAATAAATACTCTTTTGTGATTTTGAAACGTAAATCTTGTCTCAGGCCCGTCATTTCCTGAGTCCACAGCATTGCACAAATTAAATCTGACATTAAACTGTCCTTTCTGAGCTAATTTCCCCATGTAAGCCCGAACATAGATTTAGGGGTGTTCACCATCACCCCAGGGCAGTTTCATTAACACCATCACCAAAGTGGAAATAGTTGCTGTTATTCACTTTTAGAAGTATCTAAAAAGTCTCCACTTTGCATAAAATTTGCACATGCTATTTGATATAATATATGCATACTTAGCTAAAAATAGGATGATTTGAGAAAAAATAGAACTCACCACTGTGAAAGATCACAGAATTTCATGAGGACAAATAGTGCATTTTTATTTAATTTTCCCCTCAAGGGCCACTCTACTTGGGGCGGCCCTTGAAGATGGTTTGGAAGCTTCAGCTGGTCCAGAACATTGCTGCATGGATGCTCATGGGTACAAGTCACTTCATGAGTGCCACACCCATCCTGTGGCAGCTTCATTGATAAGTCCGCTTCTGGACCAGATTCAAAGTGCTGGTCTTAACCTTTAAAGCTCTACACAGCTTGAGGCCAGGGTATCTGTCAGACCATATTCACCCATATGAACATGCCAGGGCCCTACACTGCATCTCAGGCCTTGCTCATGGCCCTGCCACTAACAGAGTTCTGGTTGGTGGGGCCTAGAGACAGGGCCTTTTTGGTTGTGGCCCCTCAGCTTTGGAACACCCTCCTCCGAGAGATTTGCCATGCTCCTCCCTCAGTGTTCTAAAAAAACAATTAAAAACACATCTTTTTAAAGAGGCTTCTAAAGGTTTTATATTCTGTTTATATCTGGTAGGTTCTTTAGTTTTTATAGTTCTCCATTTTTAGCTTTTTATTAATAATTTTTAATTTGAGACTCTTAAAGAAATTGTAATTTTAAATGTGATTTTTAGCTTGGTCTTTTAACTGCTTTAACTTTATTAATCTTTTATTTTACATTGTATCTACTTTATTAATGTTGTGAGCTACCCCAAGCAGTAGTGTACTTGAGGGCCGGGGCATGCATAAATGAATAAATGAATGAATGAATGAATGAATGAATGTGATGACACCCCCTGCTGGTGCTTGCCAGCAACTGACATTCGGAAGTAAAAAATATGGCCCATAAGATGCAAGGAAAAACTCTCTCAACACTAGTCTGCTCTTAGAAATAGATCCGGTTTTTCCTCTTCTCCAATTCCACGTATTTTGAGGTCCTGAGCATTTCATTCTTTCTAAAATGCCATGTACATGAATGTCACTATATAAAGTGATAAATACATCAAAAATGTATATACATTCTAGGCATGTGCCCAAAATGTTTCGGAGGCCATTATAAAGGCCTCCGAAACGTTTCGGCTTTGGGGTTTTTTTCGGCGTTTCAGCTCATGAAGTAAAGAAATCTTAAATTTCTAGAAAGGCTGAATAGTGGTAACACCCCCCCCCCTCTATCTACAGTATCTATCTATCTATCTATCTATCTATCTATCTATCTATCTATCTATCTATCTATCTCCTATGTGCCACAATAGATCATCATCCTAAATTATTTTTAAAATTATAGTGCCACAATAGAACATCATCCTAAATTGTGGATGCTGCAAGTCATTTCATGGTACTAGAGAAAGACAGGCTGTTCTGGTAGCTCCAGGTCTTAACACTCACATCAATTTCGGAGGATGAATACAACTGAAGGAGGCCCGGGCGGGTGCGCAGCTGGGGGAATCAGTCATGTGACTTGCCTCTGGGGGCCCCCAAGGCAGTGGGCCCCCAGACAACTGTATCCCCTTGCCCTATTTTAGTTACGCCTCTGCCGAGCTGTCACTCAACTGATTGCCCCAGAGACACTTGTCCCCACCTTGTTCAATTATAAGTACGCCCCAACACTGAATATAAATCACACATAAAGGTCATACACATGACCAACATAGCTGGCGGGGTGGAGGGCTGGTGCACACAATCACACACGATCCATTTTCTCCGACAGGCTCTGCCACTCACGTGGCACATGAGCTGCACCATGGCAAGCCTCCAGCAATGCACTGCATCAGGAATGTGGTGCATTGAGGGATTCTCCATCAGCTGGGCTCTCTTACCACCTGGCTTATGGTATGCTCGGGCTGCATGCAGCCCAAGCATACACACAACACCGGCACCGGGGTTAAGGGCACACCCACATCCTTAACCCTGGATAAAGGTAGGGTTAGGCAGGGCAGGAGTGCTCCACACGAGCAGCCTAACCCGGGCTGGGCTGCCCTCGCCTGGGTTAGGCTGTTCATGGGAATACATAAACTGCAGAAGTAAAGCTTGAAAATTGCAGAGGGTATTGGCATCTGGCCTTCCCTCAATAGGATGAGTGTGTGTGTGTGCAGGCTGTTTGTTCTCTGTAGGCCGATATACTGCCCTGAAGTATGAACAATGCAGTCAGCTGACAGGATACAGGAACACAGTAAACTGATACATCAAATTAAATTTATTAACTCTTGGTCATTTTTAATTTTGTTCTTTGGGCCTTTTTTTTTTTTTTTGGTAGGGTCAAAAGACTTCAGAGCAGGGGCGTTGCTAGGTACTTAAAAGATCCAGGGCCCTGACCTACAGCTCAATCATATCTGCTCGGAATAATTACATATCCTTTAAAAGTCTCCAATAGTATTATAATTAGGTATGTGTAATTCAATTCATGTATGCATCGATTAGCCCCGAACTGGGGCAATTCACTGATTTAGCCACAGAGCGAATTTCCCTGTAAATGAAGGGACTGATTTTAGGTCGAATAGAATCAACCCCGATTCAGCGTGAATTGATTTGCACGATTTATGCAGCCATTTTGGTTGGCTATTTTTCCTTGCTGATTGGTTTTCTGGCACTGGTTCTCTTTGCTTCTTGGTTGGCTTGTTGTCATTCAAATCAAGTGTGGGGATGGGCAACTGTGTCTCCATTGCCCTGGCAGAAGGAGGGGTAAATAAATTTTTGGAGGGAATTAAAAATATATATTCAAAGGGACTGGGAGGCAGAGAGAGAGAGAGAGAGAGAGAGAGAGAGAGAGAGAGAGAGCCCTTATGAAGAAGAGGATACATCAGGACAGGAGGAAGGAAAGGAGGTTTGATTTTGTGGTTTTCTTTTCTCAGCACAATATATGTGCTGTAGCACAGAGTATATGCTGTGCTTCCTCTTGCTGTTATAACTGTTTTGCTGGATTTCAGACTGGCAAAGGGGAAACAAAAAAGGAGGTAATGTCAAAATGTATTCAAAGGGACTGGGAAGCAGACAAAGCCCTTACATCAGGAGAGGAGGAAGGAATCAAGGAAGGTTTGATTTTGTGGAGCACTAATGATCTGCTATTGCTTGCTGCTTTAACTGTCTGGTTTTGCTGGAACTCAGTTTGACAAAGGCAAAACTTGGATGCCTTGCTTCCTTCTTTGAGCTGTGGTTTGATCTGTTTGCGAGATGATGTTGTGGAAAGGAATGGACAGCTCAGCAATGTGTCTGATATTTCTTGGTGATTGCTGTGATGAGCTCCATGTCTGGCCTTGACTAATTGTGCTTCACACACTGCTCTGATCTGTGCTGCAATTGGCATTGCAAGGTGCACTCAGTCAAAATGTGGCTGAAGACGTTGTTCTGGTTGAGCTAACGGCTATGCTTGCTGGCTGCTAAGGGTGCTGCTGTGCTGTGGCAAGTGTTTCAAGTAAGGACGGAGTCATAATTGTGTATGAGAGAGCAACTTGTTCCAGTTATGTTACTGCAGTGCAGGCACTGTGGCTGGCAGTGGATTCTGAGTCAGTGATTCTTTTTTGGTCATCTTTGGACAGTGTGTTTGGCAAAATCTGTTCTATGCTGGGAGGGCTGTGTGTGCAGCTTCTGTTCCGCAGTGTTTTTCAAGGCAGGGCTGCAAAATGTATGCACTGAACTCTGCTTGTTTCACCCATAGGGAACAATGGGGAATTCAAATTCCCCATTGCTCCCCATAGGTAGGTCCTAGGGACACCAAATTGATTTAGATAGTACAGCATGAGGGGTGCTACCTACCACCCAACCCTCAAAAGAAATGGGCAAGTGGATGATTTTAATTTATTTTTTAACTTATTCCCCATAGGATCCTATGGGTTTCTGAGGAAATTTTTTTAAAAATATCATCTGTTTGCCTGTTTCTTTTGTGGGTTGGGTGGTAGGTAGCACCCATCATGCCCTACCACCCAACCCACTTTGGTGTCCCTAGGACTTATCATGGGGAACAATGGGGCAATTAAAGTTATCCATTATTCTTTATGGGCAAACTGCAAAATTTGTAGCAAATTTTTGATTCAATTAGTTGAACTGGCCAACAATGGCCGGCTGGTTCAATGAATTGATTCAAATTTTTGTAATTTGATTGTGGTCAAATTGAATAGCAAAAAATGATTAGTCCACACCTCTAATGATAATACAGCATCTATGAAGGTGGAAGCAGCAGAGAGCTAGGAGAGACTAGGAGCTCCCTCCCATGCTCCATGCAGGGGCCTCCACTGCTAAACTTCCCTTATGGAAGAGCTCATGGAAGATGGAAATGGCTGATGAGATCTGGGGCCCTAAGCAATTCATTGGGAGCCTGTACATAAATCAATATTGTTAATTAATTAATATATAAATAATATGTCATATTTGTACACTGCCCCAAACCTTCATCCTTGAGCTGTTTACAGGAACATAAAACAAATTAAAACCTTAAAACAATTTAAAAAAACAACAGCCCACAAGTCTAGTTTAGAAGTTTGGGTGAAAAGTTTGGCCTTGCCACTAACAGAGATCCAATTGGTGGAGACTAGAGACAGGGCCTTTCAGTTGTGGCCCCTTGGCTTTGGAATGCCCTCCATGAAGAGCTTCACTAGGCTCCCTCCTCCTTAAGTGTTTTTTTTTAAAGCAACTAAAAACACATCCTTTTAAAGAGGCTTTTAAATGTTTCACCTGTTGCGTATATCTGGTACGTTCTTTAGTTTTAAATTTTTATAATTCTTAGTTTTTAGCTTTAAGATTTTAATTTGGAATTTTAAAAGCTAATTCTGATTGTGGTTTTTGCTTGGATTTTTAACTTGTTCAATTTGGTTAATTTTATTAATCTGATTTTATATGGCAACTGTTTTACAAATGTTGTGAGCTGCCCCGAGCAGTAATGTATTGGAGGGGCAGGGTATAAATATTGTAAATAAATAAGAAAAATAAATTAAAGTTGAACCTGAACACTTCCTCCCAGTGGCGCCCTTCTCCCCAGACTTCTGGGCAGATGTCCAGTCTCCCATGCCCCTTAGGGGCCCCACATTTCCTTGATAATGTCCCAGAAGATTGGATGGCTGCGCTGCACCCCTGCCTGCTGCCTGCCACTGACCCGTGCTGCGATGGGCAGATGATTGTGCGACCGGGCTGAGGGTGTGCTCCGGCCTGCCTGCAGTGTGCCCTATCTCTTCTTGTGTGCGGCTGGGGTCTGACTAAGGGCCGAGTGCAGCAGGGGCAGGCGAGCAGGCCGAGTCGCTTCCCCACTGGCCAGCATGCCTGCACAGTGTATGAGTGAGCAAGCACATGATGCACGTGCGATGTGTCGCATGGGCCAGCCTGTAGCATAAGGGGGTGGAGCTGGAGCACTGAACAGCAGGGCTCCACTGGTGAGGCTAGCCGGGTGTTCTCTGTGGCCCAGTCCGGGAGGTGAGTAGACAGCCACAGCAGCAGCCACTGAGGCAGTCACTGATTCTCCCGGGTCCCGTCCCGCTCAGAGGTTCCGTGGCGGCAGCGGCGACAACCAGTGAGCGGAGAGGCAGCAGTGTGGTGACCAGCCTGGCAGACATGCCTGCAGCTGCCAGTGCATGCCTCCCTTGTTGGGTTGCTCGCCCTTTGACAACACCCCCTCTCCCAACGTGTGAGCGAGAACAAGAGGTAAACAACTGAGTTCTGATGATATGCTCCAGACTGGGGTCTTAGAGTGGGTGGTGGGAGGGAAGAGAGAGGGCGTCCTTATGAGTTCATTCTTGTGAGTTGAGTTGCTGTCTGGACCCTCAAGAACCTACATGTTAAAAATACTTCATGTGTCATGGTGTATGTGTGTGGGGATCATGCTTCTCTTGCAGTGGGATGGGGGGCAGTAGCGGCCGGTGAGAGCGCCGGTGGAGGGGCAGTGAGAGGCACCTTTAAGAGTAAAAGAATAGGTGCTTATCTCTGCTCCCGCCGCACCCGAACACTGCTTGGAGAAGCTGCATGCCGCTCAGCACCCCCTGCGGTGGGGATCACCTCCGCCACTCACCTGGCTTCCACGGAGCTGACCCCCCGTCCATGGCCAGGTGAGTGGCAGAGGTGATCCCCACCGCAGGGGGTGCTGGGCAGCAAGCGGCTTCTCCAAGCAGCATTCAGGTGTGGAGGGAGCAGAGATAAGCACCTATTCTTTTACTCTTAAAGGTGCCTCTCGCTGCTTCTCCACCCATGCCTTCACCGGCCGCTACTGGTGGGGGGCAAAAGCCTCTAGGTCCAGGATCTAAAATTACTTACCTGCACCTCTGATTCTCCCTAACAGTAATCCAGCGTTCTTGCCTAGCAAGCTTATTATAGTCATTTTGCTATGGAGATGCTGGTCGTACGTCTGAGATGACACTGCAGGGTACATAACAAGTCACTTGGAATGTCCCACCAATTTTAAACTAATTATTCTTCGTTCCACGTTCTCCTAAGATTGTGCACTCATAGCTGACATCCTGACTAAAGCTGGTCATTTGCAGCCAAGAAAAGCATGCACACAGTGATTGCGCTCCCACTTCTGAAGCATGGTGGCTCACACATGAGGGGGGATTTTTGCTTTTATCCCCAATAATCTGTGCAACCCGGAAATATGTCACATTCAGGGTTGTATTACCCTCAGGGACAAATTTCCAGGTTGCACAGAATGCTTCCAGAGGAAAGGGCGATGGGCAAAAATTACCTCTCTGCACTTAAGCCCCCATGCTTCAAAAGAAGGAGCATAGCAGTTGTGTGGGTGCTTTTCTAGGCTGCACATGGCCAGCTTTAGTCAGAATGCCAGCCTCATGTCTCCAGCATTTGTCCACAAATTTATTTATTTATATATTTGTTTGTTTGTTTATTATTTACATTTCTAGCCCGCCCTATACCCAAATGTCTCAGAGCGGGTTACAATATAACCAATATAAAACATAATTAAGATACAACATCATAAAATCAAAAATACAGTTAAAAAAAAAATACAGTGCCTGAGAGGAGAAGAACCACTACATTACTAGTCAAAGGCCAGAGTAAAGAGGTGAGTCTTCACCATTCTCCTGAATGTACACAATGTCAGAGCTTGGTGCACCTCAGAGGGGAGGGCATGCCACAGCTTATGGGCCACCACCACAGAGAAAGACCTCTCACATGCCCTTACCCCATTAACTGCTGACAATGGTGGCACTACCAAGAGGGCATCTCCTACAGATCTTAACTGATGGGCAGGTCTATATGGGAGAAGGTGTTCCTTCAGGTATTTGGGGGCCAGGTTGTTCAGGGCTTTATAGGTCAATGTTAAAAAATATATGTTAAAATGGGCTCAGTGGCAAATTGGCAACCAGTGCAGTTCCTTTAAGACCAGTGTGATGTGCATTCAGCCAGAAGAGCCCATTAGGAGTCTTAACTAACCCCACTTCTGAATATGCTATTCCTTCCATATCAAGGCTAGCCTATAGGAATGGAGATATTGCTTGATGCAGCTAGAGGTAGTAAAATACCAAGAGGAAGCTGCATTATAGAAAGAAAAAAAGACACACACACACCCATTTGTAAGGTAATGCTATAATATGGCAACTCTATGAAATAAGCAGTGTGACATTTAATTAGAAAGAAAAGAGGAAGGAAATTCCAAGACTGCTGCTACTCACACAAAGTATTCAGTATAGGTCAAATTATAAAGCAAAAAACCATACATATTCTTGCTGCTAAATAAATATTAAATGGTAATAATCCAGTAAAGAGTTCAGGGGAAGCTCAGGGCTGATTCGCACATGCATGCAGATTGCTAAGTGATCAGCAGCAGAACATGTGGACTGTCCCCACTAGAGTAGGGGGTCTGAAATGAGGTCAGAGCATCTGCTCCATTAGGCCATGCCTATAGAGATTAGTTAGTGATGGCTGTTTCACATCTGCAAGTTCTCTCTTGATGTTGCAGTGGTCAAGTGATGGGCTTACATATGTGACTGTGATGAAAGTTTGGTGGTCTGGTTCTCCATGTAAACATTAAGCACTAATTTACTCTGACAGAGAAGGTTGCCTGTGATCTATTTTTCTTGGTATGGCAGTTCTGTGTGAGTTATGACATCCACTTTGAATAACGACAAGTTTCCTTAAAAGATTGCAGAGCTGTTCTGATTTATTAGATCCAAGGTCACTTAAGCATGATTGTGCTCATTTAACCTTGGCTGTTTTCCAGCACATGCATTCTCAGGATCCTGAATATTCCCCTCTAGACAAGTCATTTCATTCAAGGCTCGGCAGTAGTTACAAGCAGTTTAGAGAGGATGGCGTTGAAGAGAAAATGGTGATGCATTGACATTAACCCATTATTCTTATAGTTAATATAAATCCTTGAACATAACCTTCAAAGACCATCAGCCTGTCTCCAGTGTCTTTGTGCTTCCTTAGATTTATCAAGAAAACCTGGTTGATAACTTCATCCACGTACCAAGGTCAGGGGAGCAAGAATACACAGAGAGGCGTTTCCAGTAGTTGACAATGATGGACTTCAGTGAATGTTCAACACCATAGCTTGATGCTATTTCAGACATATTTGGCAAAGGATCGTAGCTCAGTGGTAGAACACTTTCTCAGCATGCAGGTTCAGTCCAGTTATAGGAACACAGCATATTTGGGAAATATAGTCTGAGAGGTTTGTACTGGGCAAGACAGGTCAATGGTCCTAGGCTCCGGAGAAGGCAGTTAGGCTGATATCTATAAACACGTATAGTTGTCTTTAGCCCTCCTCAGATATATTGGATCAATCCAGTCTTGCAGTCACAGGAGTGCCTGCCATCACGGGGAGGATTCCCCCCTCTTCAAACAAGCCCCTTCATAACTATGAGCAGCAGGTGAATGACTGGGGGGGGGGACTTCCTCTCTGTTCACTATACTGTACATGTCTACAGCAGGTTGAAGTTACAATGTCTGAAGCTGCCGTGTGTGTGTGTGTGTGTGTGTGTGTGTGTGTGTGTGTGTGTGTGCGTGTGCGCTGGGGCAATCCACCTATGAGGCAAGGTGGAGCAGTTGCCTCAGGCATGGAGTGCAAGGGCAGCAAGTGCTAGGCCCCAGCTACCATGGGTGCCACTTTGCTGTCCATGCCGCCGCCACCACTCACCTACGAATATTTATATACTGCTTTCCAGCTCTCAAAGTGGTTTACATAGAAAAATAAATAATAAATAAGACCCCTTGCCCCATGGGCACACACTGTTCATTTCCTCCTTCTTGCCCTACTAGGGTAGACTTCTCCTCTTCTCATCTTGAGCTAGAACCCCGCTGCTTCCACAGCCTGCCCTGGTGGCACAAGTCTGAGTGCTGCCGCCACTGTTTTGAGAGCAGGGACTGAGAAGGCTGAGCAATGGTAGCACCAGAAAAAAAACTGCGGGGGTGGGAACAAAAGTGGCTAAATACATTTATGGGTATCTCACATATTAGACTCCTGAAACATAAAGTGGGGGCAAACTATTTGTTTGAGGGGAGCACTTGCCCCCTTGCCCCACGCCACCCTTGATGCTGAGCTCCCGCCCCCAGAAGGGGGGCATCATACTGTACTTTGCCTCAGGCAGTGAAACATCTTAGACCACCCTTGATGTATATGTATGTGCATATGCGGTGTATGTGCGCGCGCGTCCTCTATGCCAGACATTTGTATTTGAGCTAGCTTTTCAATCGTTTGCAAACATTTTTTAAAAAATTTAAATTCTCCTGTGTTTTATTTATTTAAGGTTTGATTTATTTATTTAAGGTTTATAGAACTCTGGAATATATACTTCCTTCAAACTATGCAAGAACAAACATTCAATTTTTTTTAAAAAAAACACAGGAACATAGGAAGCTGCCATATACTGAGTCAGACCATTGGTCTATCTAGCTCACTATTGTCTTCACAGACTGGCAGCAGCTTCTCCAAGTTCATGGTCAGAGTTTTGCCGAGAGCCAAACCTTGTGTTCTCTTTCAGGCTTTACCTACTTGTCATTTTGTCTTTTTAAAATCTCTCTCCCAAATCTGTCTTGTATATATCACTTTCCTAATCTTGGCCACTTGCCAGTCTTCAGCCAGCCAATCTTCTTCTTCTGAGATTGTGTTCAATTTCCATTCTCTAGCAAAAGCCACTTTAGTAAATACAAATATCCTGGTATCCTTGTAGATATAAGAAATGACCTTACTTTATTCACTTTTTGGCATTAACATGCTTTAAAGAACCCAACAGGAACATTGCTTGGTCTCTTCTGAGAACATATCTAATCACAGTATATATTACTAACATAGTGAGTTTTTTATACACAGGTTTTATGTGTGTGTTAAAGCACTAAAATCAGCTCTGAGCCTTGGAGTGTGACTGGCCAGCAATCCAAAACATATATATTAAACACTTTAAAATATTTCCCCAAGATTAGTCCATTAAGTATTAAATTACTAATTCTGTGGCACACTGACATTATACTATTTAGCAATGCATTGATTTAATCTGTCATATGGAATCATCACGATGATAATCATCATAAGCAACAACAATACTACTACTACTTAATATTTTTATACAGCATTTTTGAGTGTTCAGAAATGATCTTGTTGCATTCATTACAACCGTGTAAGAAAATAATCACAGTCTCCTAAAGGATACCATAGAAAGCTGGTAACCTCTATTGAGAGTTCAGAGGTGGCCAGTCTGAGGCTCTCTTGCTGCTGTTGGATGACAACTCCCATCTTCCCCAGCCACAAGTTATTGGAGCTGGAGAGATCCTCCCAGGCTGTGCCTGGACTACTGTAAGATGTACATGGAGTTGCCTTTGAAGACTGTTCAGAAATTGCAGTTAGTTCAGAATATGGCTGCTAACTGGAACTGGTTGCTGGGAATATATTCTCTATAAAAATATTATTAAAGCAATAAAAAAGTTAGCAGGATGGAAGACTGTGGCATTTTGTTCACACTGCTCATGTTGTTACACTTAGGTTGAAGGAATGAATTAAAAGTCTTCGTGATGCCTTGAATCCCAGCTCACAACTGAATGGAATATTGCCTGTGAAGGAATTAAGTCTGTAAAAGAACTTGGGAAATTGCTTAGCAGAGACCATTTGCGGAGGCCTATTTTTTGATAAAAATCCTATGAAATATCTATATGACTTCAACTCTGATTTGTTGGGAATGTAACAAAAATATATTTAGACTCTTATACCTCTTTTCCTGTCCAGACAAGGCAGGCTAAAGATCTCTGAGCTCTCCACCCGTGCAGCATTTACTTCTCTCAATATCATAGGCGAGGTATAATCAACATTCATACCCTACATTTGAGCAGCATGCTGGAAACAAAAAGCTGCATTTGTGAAGAGGTCAGAGGTCTCTAGCCTGTCTTGTTTGTATCCATCTTGGATCCTCTTATATTCTTACTCAGCCTCCTCGAAAGCACATAATACTAAGAGTTGTTTCATACCACGGTGTAAGGCTCCAAGGGGGAGGAGGTGTGTTACTGGCCTTTCTTGAACCCAGAATTACAGGATGGGAACAGACAAAGTCAGCCTCAGAGTAGGCCTGGGGAGAAGGTTACCTTGGTCCTCCTCCTGACTTGCTGCATCCAGCGGGTTCCTTCTCCAGAGGAACTTCCAACTCCCATGCTCAAGTGCAGTCCCCATCACCGATTGCCTTGGTTTTCAATGCCCCAGTACAGAGCTGACAGGGCTTGAAGCCTACTCCAAGCCCCGCCCCTCACTGATCTCACTTCCTGCCCTGCCCAACATGACTGCCCTACTGCTGTTCCCTGTAGCTCTCACTGCTCAACCCCACCGGGACCTAGGGGTGTGCACGGAACCGCAGAGCTGCGGTCCGGCACTGTGGGGTGGGTTCCTTTAAGGTCTTACAGTGAGGCTATTCTCATATGCCGCCTAACCCAGACTAGGGATGTTGGAAGTTCTCTGTGGTGAGAGAATCCCTTTTCAATATAGCAGAGTGCACAGAGGCACAAACACAGTGGATTTAGTTAGGCATGCGTGTGTGCTGAGAGTAAAGTAACTTGGAGCCAATTGCTAGTTTCAAATCAATATAAAAGGCATTTATTAAGGAACTTCATTCTAGATAGGAAAGTGAGGATTTAGGATCTCTAATCTATCTGTCTAAATGGATGCAGATGGATTCACCATCTTCTCTGCACATATGGTGCAGGGCAAGAGACTTGCCATGTTGCAAGGTCAACAGCCAGGTAGCAAGAGAGAGAGAGAAGGAGGAAGGAAGTTGAATCCCCTGAGATTAGCAATCTACATTTCAAAGGGATAGCATCAGAGCAGCGGGAAGTGATGACCAAATGTCTTTGACCTTCTAGCCCTCTGACTTACTAGTCTGTCCTCCACTGTCTGAGGCATGAGACAGCACAAAGTCCTTTAACTTTCCAACAGGGATACCCAGCCTGGGTTAGACTGCATGTGAGACCCACCACGTTTGGGCCCTATCCCAGTGGGGCAGCACCACCTAGCCTGGCTTTTAACCCCGGCTACCTGCTCATGTGCAAGCACAGTCTGCTTCCAGCCTGGCCACACAGAGACAGGCACTTAAAGCACCCATCTCTCCGGGGAATCCCCCAATACATTGCACATGTTGCAAGGTGCAGTGTGGGATTCCCAGAGACCAGGATGCACTGTCCCAGCCTCTGGAGCTTCATGCTGCACCTGGGAGCATGGTCTGCACTCCCAGGAACATGAAATTATGCATAATGAAATAACTCATCCCGCCCACCAGCCCCCCCGCCTGTTCTTTATTTTGGAGCTCTTCAGGTGGCAAGCCTACAAAATGACCAAGTCCATTACTTCTTGCATTGCCCTTCATTGTATTCTATCCAGTCTTTTCTGTTTTGTTGTTTAGATGTTTGTCCCAGTGGGGATACTGTAGAGAGTTGCAGCGGGGGGAGTCAGAAAAGGAGAAAGGCGGAAAAGGAGAAGGGGAAAATCGAGTTGTTTCTGAATAAACTCCTAGTTAAATCTATATGAGATTACTTTGCGTTTGTGAGAGAAGCAGCTATAAAACACCCTTCACTCAGTCACACATTATATAATTTAACATAAATGAATGAAGGCACTGGCTGGTTGCAGCAATTCCATCTGAGAATATTCAACATTACATGAAGTCTTTTGATTTCCTTCAAGATGGCTTGGCTATCTCTTCACACGATACACTGTACACTCTAACTTTGAAAAAAACATTAGTACTAATGATTTTGTTTGCACTTCAGTGTGGGGACTCTGTATTGGGATACCACCTTACCTGGTTGCCTGCATGGAGTACATCCCAGCAAGTGGCATCCCAGCTTGAGGCTTCTGTCTTCCCCGAAGGGAGTGGGGGTGACATGGTTCCAGGCTGGTCGGGACCAGGTCCCGGTAGGGATGGGTCTGGACCGGTCCGGAGGCCATTGCAAAGGCCTCCGGACTGTCCGGACCGGTTCGGACCTGGCTGGTCCAGTGCGGGTGGAGTGGGTTCCCTTAAGGGCGGGGACGGTTTACTTACCCCTCCCGCTGCTTTGCCCCCTCCAGCGCCCATATTTTCTGTAGTAATTGGGGTGGCAGGATACCTCCCTGCTGCCCCCTGTCCCTCTGCAATGCCGCCTCCAGGACGGGGTGGGCGCGCGCGGCTCTGCAAAGTGAAGATCCTGTTGCTGAGGGACTCACGGTTTAAAAAGTAATTACTGCTGCCAATGGTAAAGCCGAATGAGAAGCCGGCACAGCACCGAGCCGGCCTCCGCTCCGGCGCCTCTCCGCCCGGCGGCTCCCCCATACTGAGCCGCCGCCGCCCAGCAGCCACTGAGAACAGCTCCACCAGGGAGGACACGCCGATGCGCCGCGGTGCCCAGGCAACCCTCACTTCCGGCTTCCATGCGACTTCCCCCCACATACAGCGTGGCTGCCTTCATTCTGCCACGCTGTATGTGGGGGGAAGTCGCATGGAAGCCGGAAGTGAGGGTTGCCTGGGCGCGTCGGCACGTCCTCCCTGGCGGAGCTGTTCTCAGTGGCTGCTGGGTGGCGGCGGCTCAGGATGGGAACCAAGGGGGAATCGCCAGCCAATCGTTGCACACTGTAAGTTACCAATCTGAAGCTTAGGAGGGCAGGATTTTCAAAAAAGTAAATAAATCCTGACACAAAATGGAGACAGCTAGAGAGGTCGCCACAAAATGGAAGTCTGAATCTACAAATTTTTGGAGGTCCGAAATCTGGATGATTTGTTTTGGACCCAAATTTGGCCAGCTAGCACAGGGGCGATTTGTTCTGTCCCCAAATCACCCAAAATAGGTAGATTTGGGTACAAATTATTTTGTAACCAAATCAGTTTGCACATCCCTAACAGGTACATGTTAATGCTAAATAAAGAACTCTTCTTTGAAATGGGTGGCAAGCCTATCATTTTGGATACCTCACAATGTCATTTTTGGACCCCACAATAGGCACCGTCTCTTCAACTGCTACTTGCCCATTTTGGTTAAGTAACAGAGAACATTATGAAATATATATTTGAAAGTTTACGTTTGGATAGTCTGGAATTCATTTTGATGTCCAAGATGAAAGGACTAAGGATGTTTGAAGGATTTGGGAGGAAGCAATTAGGCCTTGCTCTTCCAAAAAGCTCTGCTCTGAAGTTAGGGTGCAGTTGTGGCTAAGGTGATCAAACTGTGACTTGCAGATACTTCCTGTGCCTGGAAAACAGGACTTTCTCTATCTTGCTGGCCAACAAGCCCTTGGGAGGGCAGGGAAGATAGAGATGATTGCTGGAGCTCAGCCATCCAGAGGTGGGGGTGGGGTGGGGTGTCTCAATTCAGCTCTCCTCCAAACAAATGTCTCAGTAAATAGGGATGTGCATCCCTCCGAACCGGTCCGGATGGGCACGGGGGGTTGTAGCTTTAAGGGCGGGGGGAAGTACTTACCCCCCCCCGCCGCTCTTCCCCCTCCGGCGCTGTCATTTTTGTAAAAGTTTCTGGGGCGGCAGAGTTCCTCCCTGCCGCCCCTAGCCCCGTCGTTAGTTCTCCAGTGCTCCATTAGGCAATATGCAGGCACCCGTTCTGGAGCGCGTGCGCACTCGCTGCCACCACGCGCGTGCTCCGTACGCGTCACATGTCGCATACTACCCCCCCGCCCTTAATGCTACAACCCCCCTCCGTGCCGAGCCGCCGGACCGGCTTGGAACTGGACCGGTTCGGAGGCCTCCGGCATGGCCTCCGAACCGGTCCGGGCACACTCCTATCAGTAAACATACCTCAACAAACACCTTACTTGGTCTCAGAGGAGGGTAGAAAGGAAGAGTTTTATGGCTGGGGTGGAATTACATGCAGCTTTGGTTTGAGGGTGCAAGTTTTTTCTCTATACAAGAATCTCTGGAAAGGGGTCATGGGTATGTAACTTCAGGGCCCTAACTCCAGGTTCGAGTGCACTTGTCAAAAATATATTTCATTATAATTGTTTTACAGAATACATTTTGACCATACTAATACAAATGAACTGAACCTATAGATGTCCCTTCTCTCATCAAAGCCCTTTCTTCTTAATTCAGATCTTTCTTTATTAACGTCCTTATATATAATTAAAGGTGATGCTAAAATGAAGGAGGTGGTCCTTTCATGAGCTGAGGAATATTATACTAATCATGCACAGCAAATGATCTATGCACTATATATCTTATCATATCAAAGGGGTAAAGGGTCGTCTGACACCTTAGGTCTATCTAACCTCAGGACATATTATACATTGAGGCTATTCTCATGACTTCAGGAAAGTGGGCCAAGGGAGCCCAGCCCGCTTTCCTGCGGCTGTGGGAACCGCCTAGCACTCTGCTAACCCCATTCACCAATTGTTCACTGATGCGCCGCAGCTCCACACCGTGGCAACTCATGAGTAGACCTCCAACCAGGAGGCTACAAGCAGCTTACTGGCCTTGGGGGTCTCCCCAGAATGCCCCATTGACTTGCATGGGGCATCCTGGGACTTTCGGGGGCCAGGCAGTCCCAGATCCTTGTCGCCCCTACTGGCTCCGTGATGGAGCCGGTAGTTGTGTGGGTGGCTGATCCAGCCGCCCAGGGATGGCTCCCTGCTCGTCTGTAGGCAGAGCGGGCTCTCCTCACAGAGCCCAGTAAGGCTCTCCACACTCCTCGTGTGGAGTCTCATTCTGTTTATAATCTGCTTTATCAAAATTAATATATTTTTTCTCATAAACGTTTAGGAGCTTCCTTTTAGATAAAAAATCTTGTGTGAGGCTGATATAATAATTATAATCATGTGTGCTTTCTTGTCACTGAAATTTCAAAAACATGAAATTCATGGAGTGAATCACAGCAATCCTTTCTAGAGATTCTGCTATCGGGGAATTTTCAAGGGAAGACAAATGAAATTTCGTAGAAGACTTCTACATTTCATTCAAAGTGAAATTCAAAGCAAATGGCAAGGTTCGGGCAAAACTTCAGAGAATTTTCAAGCCAAGCCAAACAATGTTCTATAAGACAAATAAAAATTAATAGAGACTTTCTACGAATCCCTAGATTGGCCACTATGTCGGCACAGTATTATACTGGCAAAATAGCACCAGTATAGTTAAGCTGGAGAGTGTTTTCAACTTTCCACCATTATAAGCTCTGAACATTCTATTGCTCATGAAGTCAAAAGAATTTGTCCAATCTGCCTGGCCACCAGCACACATTCATGATGAGACACCTCCCCTGCATATTTGGTGAAGATCCATTGGAAAATGGCTTAGATAGAGCAGTTTAAAGTTTTTCTCTTTTGAATAGGGATTTGGTGTTGGCGATGTATTTTCGGACTGAGGAAGTGCTTTTTAAATAATTTTGTAGTCTATTTGCATAGTTTCAGCCTTTAGACTGCATGACCAAAAAATGCCTTTTATAGATCTCTATTTATAAATCTCTATTTTATAGAAAGCCAGTGTGGTGTAGTGGTTAGAGTGCTGGACTAGGACTGGGGAGACCTGAGTTCAAATCCCCATTCAGCCATGATATTTGCTGGGTGACTCTGGCCCAGTCACTTCTCTCTCAGCCTAACCTACTTCACAGGGTTGATGTGAGGAGAAACTTAAGTATGGAGTACACTGCTCTGGGTTCCTTGGAGGAAGAGTGGAATATAAATGTAAATAATAATAATAATAATAATAAATCCCCCCGGGACCCAATTGATCGTTGTTTTACAATTGATCCTCAAAGTTGTGTCATAACAGAGTCTGTGTGGTAGCACATTTGAGGTCACAGTACTGCCCACAATAAACATGGTGGCTGACTCGTTGCCCTGACCCTGCTGCCCACTGCCCTACTCTCGCCCACTGCTCACCCTGGTACTGGCAAGCCAGTGTTCTCTGCTGACTGCATTTAATTTAAGGATTTGCCCCTGTGGAATGGGTGCTGTAGAAACTACCCCTCATGTTATTTTATAATGTACATTTTATAGCAATGCTCATTTAAAACTAATTTCTCCTCTTTTGGGGAAGTTTCCAGGTCACTCTGATGAATTTTACTTAGAGTTTATGTTATCTAACTTTTGTAAAGAGATCATTTTCAATGTGTTTTGCTACATTTTTTGTATTATACTCTCTAGTCTTATGTAATTTTTTTGTTGTACTGTCTGATCTACGATCGTAATAAATTTTATCTATCTGTCTATCTGCTGACTGCCCCGGTCTCCATCCCCAGGATTCAGATGGCCTCTGTGCATGTGTGGACACAGCAACCTGAAGGAAATTAAATCAAGCAGGAGAACTGTGAGGTTTATGGGAAATTTCTGGGAAGAGAATATGTACTTTTGGACACAGTTGTTAAAGCATGTGTTATTTTTAATTATCATAGTTGTTTGTGTGTGTGTTATTTTAAGAAAAAGGGGGGAAATGAAGTACAGATTTAAAGTGAACACAAATTACCTGCTTCTTGTTGTGTCCTTATTCACTGCTGAATAATCATGAGGTGGGAATACACAGTTACTATTACTGAATCCATTAATTGCATGTACTTGGTTTTTTCAGGGGGAATGTGACTATCTTAGCTGTAGGTTTTACAAAATTTTTGGTGATCAATATCAAGATGTTTTACCTTGTGGTTTGGGTAAACTCTTCTCTATAGTGTCTAATTAGATTTTCCTTTTTTAAAATGCCAGCAAATTCAGTAATCCAAAAAAACCCCTTCGGATTACAATGAGAGTTAAGCTGCTTTACATTTTCACTCGTGCCTTAAAAAGAATGGAAATTGCAACTTTAGGTGCCCATCCCAACTTCCACACATTTACGCTGTAAAGTCTTAGTACCGTCCGGTATCTGATGAGGCGCCATGTACCCAAACTTTTCCTTGATCAGAGATGTATCAGGCAGAAATTAATCAGGGGCATCACTAGGAAGTGATTAGGGAAACTGCACCTGTTAAATGTCTTGCCTGAATGCATCCCTCCCCAGCTCAATGTCCAACTGAAAGACCAAGGTAAAGTGTGGGTGCATGGAGCCTCAAATCAGCTTGCAAACTGAATTGCACATCTCATCATAGCATTCTTTAAACACCAGAAGGGTTGTCATAGAAAAGAGGTTGTCATAGAAGGGTTGTCATAGAAAGACTTATTCACTCCTGCCCCAGGGGACATAAGTGCATAAGATCCCCTCTCTGCTCTTGCTAATCAGGGTTCACATGGTGAAGGGGATGATGATGCATTTCCTGTTCTGTTTTTGCTATGTAATTGTGTTAGTGATGGCAAACAAAGTTAATTGAAAGTGAGGACAATGCTTCTTGGATCAGTTAAGATCCTAGTCAATTGGAGATCATGTAGTTGACAATATGACATCACAATGCTATGTAATCAATCTGATTTGGCTATGGACTGATGTCACTGAAGGCAAACAAAGCCAATTCAGGAAGCATTGCCCTCACTTCGAATAGGCAAATGCTTGCACCCCCTTTTAACACAATAAACAAAATCTGCAAAAAGAAAAAAAGAACCCTGCTTCAATCCAGGAAGTGGGTAAAGAGGAAGGAAGAAAAGTAAAAGGGAAAGGAGTGGAAAAGGAGGAAGAGGAGGTCCCAGGGGGCAGGGCTGGTGAGGCAGGCAGGGTGCTCCCTGGGAGGGAGATGTGATGGGAACAAGCTATGAAGAGGGGCAGCAGCTGTGGAGAGGCGGAGGATGGTGGCAACCAGTGTTCCCTCTAACAGGGATTCCCAGATGTTGTTGACTACAACTCCCAGAATCCCCACTGCAACGGGCTTTTGCTTGGGGATTATGAGAGTTGAAGTCATCAACATCTGGGAATCCCTGTTAGAGGGAACACTGGTAGCAATGGGCCTGCGTCAGGTGGGGGAAATGATTTGGGGTGCCCATGCTTGCTGTCCTGCAGCACACTTGACACCTGAGGTCATTGCCTCATGTTGGAGATGGTCTGCTCAGACTCTACTTGATTCTGGGACTTTTGCTTGCCTGAGCTGAATTCTCTATGAAAATGAAAGAGCTCTGAGTGCGGTTTCCATCTTTCCCAGGCTAGTAACTTTCAGGCACAAGCTTCTGTCCTACATAATGGTCTCTGCTGTCCAAAATGGGTGCTTCAATCCAAAATGAGGCCTGCTCTGGTAACAATAAGAGAATACAGTACACAGCAATAATGGCATAGAAAATAATGTGCACTCTAACCCTCAGCCAAATGTAAGAAAGTCAGTTGCAAAGCACCCGTTGACTATAATGAACGAGGCTTGCACCGATAGGATGCAATTTTCTCCTGAGCATCCAATTCCTGCCTCTCATCCCTGTACACTGAGTGCAGACTAGAATTTTTTTTAAAGCCTCTTCTCCTCCACTGCATTGACAGCCTTTTTCAAGTCTGATCCATCATTTTCCTATTGGGGCTTTCTCTGTCAAACCAACCAACACACTAAAAAGACCAGCATGAATAATTTCACAGTTTGACATGGTAACTTGGGAAAATAATTCATAGCCCCACCAACATGGTGGGAGAGCACTCCAGTAAATCAATTCATCCTTGAAAACATAGAATAAGGCAATGGGAAAGCAAATGCAATGGTTGGTAATGACCCCCAACTCTTTCCAGGTTTTTACAGAGAGAAGTGATGATAAGCAGCCTCCAAGATTTCCCTGTGTTCCTTTGGTTATGACTTTTGTGCATCCATTTCATCTGAGCGACTTCTTTTGCATTGCATCAAGAAATGACATTTCATACTTTTTTTTTTCTTCCAACCTGTTCTCTCTCTATATATACTGTATATGTAGGACAGTGATGGGAGCATTCCTGGCAAGTTTGTTTCGTATCACCTAGAATAATTCTGTATGCAGTCAAGAGGGATCTGAATCAAGTATGATCTGTTCTTAACAATGCCATGTTTTGCTGATTGCATTCTCAAAATGTACTTTCTGTTGCACAGAGCTCGAATTATTTGACAGAAAGGTCAACTATTGCCCAGAAGCCATATACTTTGAATGGCAGAATGTCATGATATTCAGATTCATAATGCCACCGCCAGACTCCTGACAGGAATTCATTGTATGGATTATTTCAGAGAGTCCCAACCTTGGGTCCCCAGGTGGTGTTAGACTACAAATCCCATCATCCCATAGGAACAGAAGAAGAGTCCTGCTGGATCAGGCTCAAAGCCTATCTAGTCCAGCATCCTGTTTTTCACAGTGGTCTCTGGGAAGCCCACCAGCAGGAGACAAAGGCATGCCCTCTCTCCTGCTGTTGCTCCCTTTCAGCTGGTATTGGTTCTTACGTATTGGTTCTTACATTTTGTTGGTTCTATCTTACGACCAACAAAAATCGGGCTAGCTCAATTTTTGTTGGTCGTGAGAATCGCCCCGTAGCCTTACAATCCCAAGCACTAGAATCTGACTCCATGAGTAACAGTGGATAGTACCCATCATCCTTTTGAATTATCTTTCAACCCATCCACTATTCCACTTTCTGGGCACTGTGGGGGTGGGGGTGAAGAACCAAAACCAAATCCCACAAAATAGTCATCCAAGTGCATTACGTCTGCCTGCTTGCCCAGGAGTGAATCTCCTGTAAGTATTTGAGTAGTTCTCTCTCATTTTACTGAACTCTCCACCCCCAACTTAATAACTCATATATTCAGTCTCTAAGACATCCACCCAAAAGTGTCTTTCCTTTCCCCTCAAAAACTTTAGGTGAGGAGTTACTCCTCAAGCTTCCCCTCTGTTTACACCTCTGTGCCTACCTCCCTGTGTCAACTTACGTCTCTACCTTGGGTTTTCAAGGAAAAAAAAGAATTCGTTTTCATCTTTTATTTTTTCTTTCATTTTTTATTTTAGTTTATTTTTTTGTATATTTAAATTTTTCTTTTTGTGTTTAAATTCTTTTTTTGTTATCAGAAGAAGAAACTCTTTGAATTTTAGTACTCTACAGGAGTCACCTTAAGTGGTGCAGTGGGGAAATGCTTGACTAACAAACAGAAGGTTGCAGTTCAAATCCCCACTGGTACTATATCGGGCAGCAGCGATATAGGAAGATGTTGGAAGGCATCATCTTATACTGCGCAGGAGGAGGCAATGGTAAACCCCTCCTCTTTTCTACTGAAAGAAAGCTCTGTGGTCGCGACTTGGCGGCACACTTTACCTTATTCCACAGGACCTTTCAAGGTGTGGCCCTTATCAGCAGACACACACACTCACACACAAGGATACACTTTTATAAGTAGTTACCTCAACTGTAGTATACATTTTGCTCATATATACACACCTTCCCATGACAACTCCGTGTCCCAGGATATACAGCTTTTATACCCATATGTCCCAGGATGCCCCATTGTCATGGAGAGATGTAGGTTAGAAAAAACACACACCCATCACCACGAGAGAAACATGTATAAAACAAAACAGGTAGAAACTTAGGAATTCTTCATGCACCATATGTATATATCGATTAGAAACATATAATATTTTAAATATTAAGATGCTGCTATGTGAACCAGTGACTTGCGTATGAGGTGGTATAAAATGTGTTAAATAAATAAATATAAATAAATAAATGGATCTCTTTTAACATTTTTAAAATGTTAATAAAACACATGAGCGATACAGGGAATGGTTGGCTTTTTCTCCAGCATCTCACACATAATTTTAAGACAAGCTGTTCTAAGTTTGTATTTCTGAATCAGCCTGGATTCTGATATGCTGTGGAGATACAATCTTTCATTCATGAAGGAACTGCTCCAGGCAGTGAATATTCTCTCTGAAGATGCTTTCGTTTGAACTGAGAATGAGCAATGGATCTAAAAATAAGACAGTTCTTTAAAATTTTAAACATCCTGTTGTGTTACTCTAATGGTGAGTTGTCTTACATAACACGGGCACAGTGAAGCATCCAACCAAAATATTTCCTGTGTAGATCAGTACCTTAGTAAAACTTTACTTTCTTGTAATGATAAAACCACAACACAAGAGACCAAGAAAATTCAGCATCAGGGGTTGTTTCAGCACTGCATGTTCTATATCACAGGGCAGAACATCAGGCTTTATTAGCTTGAAACAAGGGTTGCTTCCACCTGAGGATCATTTTAGTGCTACTGAGCCATTGCTTTCCTGCAATCAGTTGGAAGTGGGATTAAAACAGTGGCTCCACACAGCACTTAATTTTGTAACATCTTATCTGGCAATGTCTGTGGCCATGGGCAAGATCCTCCTGTAACATTTGCTCAGAAGTAGGTTCCGTACAGCAAAGGTCTGCCATACCTTTAAATAGAAGCTTCCTCCGTGTGGCTTCTGCCATGAATTACTTCCTGTTTAGCCTGGCAGTAGCATTACAGCCGAACAGCCTCTTAACTATTGGAGCTAAGACCCTGGCAGCATCAGCTCTCAGCTGCAATGTCTCATAGTGACCACTGCAGGGGGCAGTTTAGGGTCATGGATAAAAGTGCTAGACTCCTCCCAGATTTGTTCTTCCAGTATTAGTCTCCATTTCGTCTCTCCAGTGATGGCTGTTTGTTTTGGTCTCTCTCTTCAGTCATGAGCTGCAGCTTAAATTAAGCTGCAGGCTTTTTCACATTTGTTTGTAACCTTTTCTTTAAATAAATCCTTGTAGTTCTTCAGTACTAAAGAACTGTCTCAAGACCTCTTGCTTTGCTGCTTTCCCACCAAACTGGTTTTGCTTTGCTATTTGGGGACTGAACTGCCATTCTTCCTCTACATTAACTACCCTTTAACTAATCAGTTACTATTTACTGTGGGTGTGGCTTGAATTATTGATTTCCTATCTGACATATTCTGCAACAAAATGTTGGCGGCTGGAGCACTGCCTGTACATGTGTTTGCATGTGTGAAGTATGGCCTATGGAGCTGCACTGCAGGTCAGCAGTGCTCCATTGTAAAACTTCATGAATGCATTTCCCCCCAACAGGTATTGTGTTTCACAACTGTGCTCAGAGAATCTTATGATGGGTCATGACCTGACCATGCAAATGGAGGCGGTAAGCCCAACATTTAAAAAATAAACAAAACCAAAGCAAATGTCCCTGGCACCCCTGAACTGGGCCCGAACTGGCTCAGATTTGAGCCAAACTGGGCCCCTCATTCGGGGTGCCAAAACCAAACATGCCTGGTGTGGTTCAAGCCCAATTCGGACTTGAACCAAACCAGGAAATCTGGTTTTGTGTATATCCCCATCCCCAAGCCAGTACACAGCTATGTTGAAATATAGACAAGCATGTCCTGTATAAAGAACTGAGACATTGTCTATGGAAAAATACCAATAGTCTGTGGTGGATCGTGGTCATCATGAACAGACAGGCTCAGAGCCCTATTATTATTATTTATTTATTTACACAATCAGACAGGTGTTATTGACTGGTTTGTTCTATCCAGACATCGAGTCCTTCCCAAGGACCTGGGATGGCTGAATTTTATTATCAATGTTGTTGCTGTTATTATAGATATCATCACAGAATAGAGGCTGTTCCCAGTAAAGTTGCTTTTTGTAATTGGCTGATGGTGATTTCTGTGGCTCCTATGGTGTTGAGGTGCTCTTCAAGTTGCTTTGGAATTGCACCCAGGGAGCCAATTACCACTGGGATTATTTTGGTCTTTTTCTGCCACAGCCTTTCAATTTCAATTTGTAGATCTTTGTATTTTGTTATTTTTTTCTATTTCTTTTTCTTCTATTCTGCTATCCCCTAGTATTGCTATGTCGATTATTTTGACTTGTTTTTCTTTCTTCTCAACTACAGTTATATCTAGTGTACTGTGTGGCAGGTGTTTTTCTGTTTGTAGTCAGAAGTCCCATAATATTTTAACATCTTCATTTTCTTCAACTTTTTCAATTTTACGGTCCCACCAATTTTTGGCTACAAGTAGCTTGTATTTTTTGCAGATGTTCCAGTGTATCACCCCTGCTACCTTGTCATGTCTTTGTTTGTAGTCAGTCTGTGCGATCTTTTTACAACAGCTGATTAGGTGGTCCACTGTTTCATCTGCTTCTTTACAAAGGTGGCACTTGCTGTTTGTTATTGATTTTTTGACTTTTGCTCTTATTGCATTTGTTCTTAGTGCCTGTTCTTGTGCAGCCAGTATTAAACCCTCTGTTTCTTTCTTCAAGTTGCCATTCTTAAGCCATTGCCAGGTTTTGGGGATGTCTGATTTTCCACTTATATTGTGCAAATATTGACCATGCAGTGGCTTATTTTTCCATTTTTCTGCTCGGTTCTTGACTTGTTCTTTCTTGTAGGCCTGCTTTGTTTCATTGGTGTTGAATAGTTTCTTGTTATTGACCATTTGAAGTGCATCTTCCGCACTGTCCTTGATATATTCTTCAAGGCCTCTTTTCTCCTCCTCTACTGTTTGATGGACTTGCAGCATTCCTCTTCCACCTGAGCTGCGAGGGAGGTATAGCCTAGCGACGTCACTGAGGGGGTGCAGAGCATGATTGATGGTCATTATTTTCCTGGTCTTACGATCTAGTGTCCCTAGCTCTGCCTGGGTCCAGTCTATTATTCCTGCAGTGTATCTGATAACAGGTATAGCCCAGGTGTTTATGGCTTGTATGGTGTTCCCACCATTGAGTTTGGACTTTGGGATTTTTCTAACTTCACTTCCAATTTTTCTTTTAACTTCAGTGTGTGTGATGTTATCAGCCTGGAGAATGCCCAAGTATTTGTAATGTTCTTTCTCTTCCAGGTTCTTGATGTTGCTTCAATTGGGCAGTTCTATTCCTTCTGTTTTTGTTATTTTTCTTCTGTTCATTATTAATGCAGCACACTTGTCTAGTCCAAACTCCATTGCTATTTCTCCATTGCTATATCGCTACTGAATTTACGGACAGTGTTTAGCAGTGATTCGATTTCTGACTGGGACTTTCAATACAACTTCAGATCGTCCATGTACAGCAGATGGTTGATTTTACTGGATGTTTTAGATGTTTGGTATCCGAGGCCTGTTTTGTTTAGTATTTGTGAAAGTGGAGTCATGGCGAATACAAACAACAGAGGGGATAGTGAGTCCCCTTGGAAAATACCTTTTTTAATGCTAATCTGTCCAAGTGTCTTGCCATTGATTGTTAACTGTGTACGCCACATGCTCATTGCTTTTTAAATAAATATCTGAATGTTTTTGCTGACACCAGTTGTTTCTAAACATTTTAGTATCCATGTGTGAGGCAATGAGTCAAAGGCTTTCTTGTAGTCAATCCATGCAACACTTAGATTTGTTTTTCTTCTCTTGCAATTTTCTAAAATCATTTTGTCAATCAGCAGCTGGTCTTTTGTGCCTCTGGTGTTCGGGCAATTTCCTTTTCTGTTCAACTGGAAGCTGTTTTTTTAGTTAATAAGTGTTGCATTACTTCATCTGCTATTATTCCAGTTAATAATTTAAACATGGTTGGCGGGCAGGTTATCGGTCTATAATTACTTGGAACTGCACCTTTTGTTGGGTCTTTCATGATGAGATGATTTTTCCCAGTTGTTAGCCATTGTTCAATATCACCTCCTTGCAAAATGTGATTGAACTGTTTTGATAGTTGTTTATGGAGGCTTGTTAGGTGTTTAAGCCAAAAGCCATGCAGTTGATCGTCGCCTGGTGCAGTCCAATTTTTAATTTTCTTTGCTCTTTCACTTATTAATTCTGGTGTTATTATTAGATCTTGCATTTGTTGGTTACATTTTTCGACCTCTTTCACCCAGCCTGCTTTTTTATTATAATCTATTGGATTGTCCCATAATTTTCCCCAGATTTGCACTGTTTCTTCTTTATTTGGTGTTTCTAAGTTTCTTTCAGTTTCTCCTTCTATGCTTTGGTAGAAACGTCTCTGATTCAACAGGAATTGGAGATTCTGCCTGTGTTGTGTAATTCTGGCTTTGTATCTGCTAATCTTCTTTGACACTGCTGTTATTTGCTGTTTTATTATTTCCAGTACTTCTCTAATTTTCCTTGAATCTAGGTGGTATTTTTGGATCAGATACTGTTTGGTGTTTTCATTCTTCAGCTTCTTGTCTTTCATATATTTCAATTTACTAGCATCTGATCTAAGCCTGGAGATTTTATTTTCTAATCTAATCTTCCATTTAGGTGATGTACTACTTTCTTTTTTTACAGGTCCACTGATGTTATATCCGAGCTCTTGTGTTGTTATTGTTGCTGCACTGTACATTAGTTGGTTTGTTTCTTGCAAATTCTTGGTTGTTATTTCTGCTAGTGCAGCACTGACATCTTTTAATGCCTGAGCAAGTTGGTTTTTGGCAATTGTTTTTAGAGCTGGAAGTCGAACCCTGGTGGTTGTTTGGTTCATGTGCTCAGTTATTTTTTGCTTTAGTTCTTGTTGCTTTTCTGTTAAATGGCATTCGGGTTTTTGAGGTGAAGGCAAAGGGGAGGTTGCCTGGTTTTTATTTTGAAACAGTTCAGCAACAGTGGCATCCCCTATTTCCAACACCTCCTCCACTTGCGCCTGAGCAACTTCTTCAGTTGGTGGTAATTCTTCTTCCATATCTTGAGCCTGTGTTGCTCTTTGCAGTTCTTCCAGCTCAACTCCTGTGAATACTTTATTTCTTATTATGAATCTTCTCTGGTCTGCTAGCCTTTGTTCTGTTATTTCTGTATCTGGATGCTTCTCTTTCCAGATTTGGTACATTCTTTTTAAATAACCTCTTCTAGTTGGACTAGACTTGTACTAGCAGATCATTATTTCCTTGTTGGCATTTTTCGTATATTTTTTCTGGTTAAGCGATGTTTCTTCCAGTAACCTTGCAGTCTCCAGCCCTGGTTGCTCAACTGAAGGTCCTGAGTCGTTTTCCTCCTCCTCCTCCTCTTCTTCTTATATTTATTAAAAAATTATTATTCCAATAACAAAACTCCAGATCATGCATGTGATGGTTGAGGTGTGTGTGTGTGTGTGTGTGTGTTTGTGAGAGAGAGAGAGAGAGAGAGAGAGAGAGAGAGAGAGAGAGAGAGCTTCACAGTTCAGAATGGAATATCTGTGCCAAAATCTTATTCCATAAGAAGATTACCTTCACTAAACTGGAGCAAGTTCTTGCTTCTCTGACTGCGAATGGATATCTCAAGCACGGCTGGATTTTCTGAATTCCAAAATCAAGAGGATAAAATTCAAAGCACTGAACAACAACAACAACAACAACAACAAAAACTTCAGATGTTTATAAATTTGAATTACAGGTACAAATTGAGAATTCTGGAGGTTAACTTTGGGCACTAATGGTGATATTCAAGGCTCTGGTGTCTAAAATGTCAGTGATGTATTCTTATATGTTGTGAAATTTTGAAGCAGAAAGATGAATTTGTTTTTCATTTGGATAAATTTCAGCACCAAGTTAAGCAAAGTAAACAAATTGCTTATTTTGCCTGTTAATTATGTCAAGATGCAACATATGGATTTACATTAATTTCTTTTGCTGAAATGCACTGCTCACATTAGTTGACCCAAATGTGACACCATCTGTTTAACTGGTCCCCCTTCAGAGAGAGAGAGAAAAATGAGACATCCCCCCCCCGCCATATTTACTATAAAATGAAATCTTTGCAATAATTTTACAACAGCATAATATATTCTATGGGTCAGAAGATTTCACATTCTTCTATCCAAAATCTTTTTCAGTCAGCATATTTCAAAACTCCATGTTCCTCCCATCTAGTCCCATGCATGTTCCACATATGTTACCACCAGCTTATGCGGTGGCAACTCATGGTCAGGCCTTCTTTATAGTTGCCCAAGGCTTTGGATCACACTCCCTGCCAGAATAAAAGCTACACCATCTCTGATAGCTTTTAGATGCACCTCTTGAACTAGCCCTTTAGTTAAAAATTGTAAGTTAAATTTTGAATTGTTGCATGTTTTTGTTTGATCTTAATTTTTATGGTTGTATTTAAATTTTGTTGCGAACTGCCTTGAGACTGGTTGTATGCAATATATAAATATGCAAAATAGATAAATATATATTCAAAACCTACATCAACGTCTTGAAGTCTTGACAATCAAAGTTCTGTGATCTGGAATTGCTTTCAGTCTGAGCATGGGTGAAATCATTCACCAATGGGAATGTACCCATTCACCGGCAAATATGAACATTTGTTGACCTAAAAACCAAACTCAAACAAATAGGAGAGGATAGCCGGTCTTGTGGTAGCAAGCAAGACTTGTCCCCTTAGCTAAGCAGGGTCCACCCTGGTTGCATTTGAATGGAAGACCACATGTGAGCACTGTAAGCAGGGGCACACCTAGATAATTTGGGTACCCAGATTGCCCAGCCATGGACCCCCCAATTCAATGCCCCCCACCACATTTCGGGACCCTGTCACCAAACCTCTGTGGTATTATTATTATTATTATTATTATTGCCACTGTGTGCCTCTCCAAACCTCTGCATTTAAAAAAGCAATTATTATTACTGTTACTGAGGGGTGGTTGCCAGGGGGAAGCAAAACAGTCCTTCTCCTCTCTCCCCCACTCCCCCAGCAGGGATGGGGCCAGAGCAACGCTGGGCCTGTCCGTTCAGGCCAGCATTTTTTGCCAAATGCGAGGCACAGTTGATCTCTCAGCTGTGCAGGCGAGCCTCACAGTTGGCAAAAGACGCTGGCCCAAACAGATGGGCCTAGCGCTGCTCCGGCCCCCACCACCACCGGAGGAGGGGGGAGAAGGGAGAAGGACTGCTCTGCTCCCCCTCTGGTGGCCACCCCTCAGCCGTGGTAATAACAACAACAACATGGAGGCTTGGCAGGTGGGCATGGGGTGGCTGCTGGAGCCCCCCCCCCCGGCCCTTGGAGAACCGGACTGGGTCCCCAAGGTCCGGGGGATAGGGTGCCTCTGACTGTAAAATATTCCCCTGAGGGGATGGAGCCGCTCTGGGAAGAGCAGAGGGTCCAAGTTCCCTCCCTGGCTTCTCCAAGATAGGGCTGAGAGATTCCTGTCTGCAACCTTGGAGAAGCCACTGCCAGTCCGTGTAGACAATACTGAGCTAGCTAGACCAATGGTCTGACTCAGTATACAGCAGCTTCCTGTGTTCCTATGTATCTGATATGGATGTACAATTCCACTCTAAGGCAAAGGATAAAGCAAAGTCATATTCTTTATTTTGAATAAAGTGTTTATTAATCATTAGTAAGCAATATATTTTAGGTGCTCAGGAGGTGGTGGCTGAGCTTTCCTGGTGGTGCAGTGGTAAAACTTCCGCCCTGTAACCAGAAGGTTACAAGTTCGATCCTGACCAGGGGCTCAAGGTTGACTCAGCCTTCCATCCTTCCGAGGTCGGTAAAATGAGTACCCAGAATGTTGGGGGCAATATGCTAAATCATTGTAAACCGCTTAGAGAGCTCTGGCTATAGAGCGGTATATAAATGTAAGTGCTATTGCTATTGCTATTGCTATTGATCACCACCATTAATGTTTCTTACACCTTCCTTTGCTGATAAGACACCTACATCCAAATGTCTCTTGCAATGTTGGCCTACCAGTTTTTCAGCATAGTCATGGCAGCAAGAAAAGAAATGAATAGAAATGAATGTATATGTGGGCTTCCACGCTCCAAGATGCAATTCATGACCACCTCCTGTATATTTATTTACTTTTCACAGTCTACAAACTACAAGCTAGTCTACCAGCTCTTGAGGCTAGATGACCCAACTTTACAGCATATTTAAATGCTATTGGTAAATGTGTGATATCTTATTGAGGGCCCTTTCACAAATATTCATGAAGAACGTAATGAAACTAGAGATTAGCTTTATGAATTATTCTCCCTCCCATTCTTATTTCCTGTTTATTTTCTTATGACGCCTAATTGCTTTTCTCTGACTTGCTTCAATTAATGCACCATTTCTCCAGTTTCATTAGATGGCTTAATTTCCTGTATTTACTTTTAACTAATGATGTGGTATGTTTTGCCTTCTTGCAACTCACCCAGCCAACTCAGAGCGACCCTCACATTTCCTTGTTCATGATGGAACCCAAAATCAAATGAATTCAACATTCTGCTTTCCCTCCATTATTCTAATGAAGTCCGGACAAATTAAATTGTCAACTACTTATACTGATTTTCTATGCCTTCAGACAGGGTTGCCTTTAGGCATCCTTCAGAAGTTTCAAGGATAAAGAGCAGATTAATCACATGATATATGGTTAGCTCAGTGTTCATAAAATTGCTTTTTTTCAGGATAGCTCAGTTGTCTTGTATATGCATCACCGAAGACTGGAGGCCACATTCAGATGTTATGCTAAAATATCTAGCATCATAGATAATGAGCCCTTTCTCACGATCTGTGAGAATGGCTCGAAGGGGCAAGGGGAGGAAGCCTCGAAAAGCTCACCTCCCCCACAGATGACCATTTTCTTGTTGCTAGGCAACCAGATGAGCTGCCCAGCTGATTGCAGGCTTCTGCCGGTAGCTCAGAAGATCAGGGTACCAGGATGCATTGCCCTGTGTCAACCAGCCTCCCAGAACTTCCATAATGCACCATGAGTGCATGGTTCATTATGGAGATCCCCCCTTCCCCAAAGCCAGCCTAGAGCCCTGCAATCTGCAAGCCCCAGCCGGGGCTGGCAGATGATGAGTAAAAAGGGGTTAGGAGAGCACTCACTCTCCTAACCCTGTTTAAGAGGGTGGTTCCAGAGGCAGGTTTGCCGCCAAGGAGCAGTGGTACACATGCACAGACAAAGCCGGGCTGGTCTTCCTTAGCCCAGTTTTACCTGCGTGTGTGAATAGCTTCACTGTTTAGCATCTATATATTTAATTCTTGTAGACGTGCCTCAGCCTCTGTGGGGATGCGTCCTGGCAACCCAGCTGATTGGCTGGGCAGCGGAGCGGAGGGGCGCACCTGATTGGCTGAGGCACGTCTCAGTGGTGGAGGACAGAGGCGGCAGTGGGCCTTGCTGGGCCATGGAGGCTAGGGCGGCGGAGGGCCTGGCCCAGCCAGGGAGACTGGCGGTGGCGGGGCCGCGGAGGCCGGCAGCGTTGAGGCCAGCGGCGGCGCGCCCGGCCCAAACGTGGAGGGCGGTAGTGAGCCCGGCCCGAACGCGGAGGCCAGCAACGGCGGGCCTGGCCTGAACGTGGAGGCCGGCGGCGAACGCGGAGGCCGGCGGCGAACGCGGAGGCTGGCGCCGGCGGGCCCAGCCCAAACGCAGAGGGCGGCGGCGGGCCCAGATGCCAGGTGGCGGCAGGCCTGGCCGCGGCGGTGGCACTCGGCCGGGCCGGAGACTTGGGCAGGCGGAGAGAGGCGGCGGATCCGGCTCAGCAAGGAGTCCAGGCGAGGAGGCGGTGGCGGCACGGCCGGAGACTGGGGTGGGGGGGAGAGAGGTTGCCGGCCCCAAGAAACGCACAGATGCTCTGTGCGGGGGGTCGGCTTGTCATTTATTTATTTAACATAATTTTTATAGTGCCCAGAACTTAAGTCTTCTGGGAATGCACTATAGTGAGCCTCAGATTCTCACGTTTGCTCCTCCCTTTTGTGCACAAGGGGAGGATATTTAAAGTTCATGGTTTTGAATAAATCAGTTCCCCATTACATCTTTTACATAGGAAACTGTGATTTGTTCAAACTATAGTTCATTCAAAATTGTGGTTTACAACCTGGGTTTGCAAACCAGGATGAAATGGAAGTTTGATATCCTGTTTTGTGGTTTGAACAAACCACAGGTTTTTATATTCAGACTTAGTAGGAAACTGCAATTTGTTCAAGACCATGAATGGAATCCCCTCCTCTTCCTCCAAGTGCTGAGGGGGAGAAGCAAGTATGTGTGCTTGAGGTTCACCATAGCATTACAATAAACCATGGTTTTGTGACATCTGAATGCAGCCAGAGAAACATGAGGCATGCTTTGGGTGCATCAGAGAAGTACTCCTGGGTTGTATTTTCTTGTACTTCAGTGCTGTCCTTATGTTACTGGTACAACATCATCTGCTTCCTGTACATATGTTCTCCTTTTCCCACAATATTCCCCAAATTGTAGCCTTGGGTCTTTATTGATATTCTTCTTAAGTAACACTATTTTTACAATTTTACTCTGCCCAATCCTGCACCCCCAAACAAACGTCATGTGGTGTGCTAGGGGAAAAAATGAGGAGCGTTGAGTCAATGTTTTAAAGTAACCAGGTTTGGGGGTTGTGAAGAAATACAATTAGGTGATTCTCACGAGCAGCAGAAATTGGGCTAAGGGACCCCAGCCCGGTTTCTGCTGCTCATGTGCAGCAAAGGGAGCCGGGTGCTCCATGTCAGTGCTTACCTTTGCCCGCCCCCCAGAGCTGCCAGGCGAGCCACGGCTGGGTGTGGGAGTGCCAGAGTGAAGTCCTCGCTCATCTGGGCAGGCGATCTGCCCGACCAAGGAGGGATGAGTGCTCATCTGCGTGGAGAGCTGTCAAGCCTGCTCTCTCCGCAGAACCCTCCTTCGGCTCTACACATGAGCACATGGGTGAAAATAGCAATGGGTACAATGAGATGAGTTTTGTATCTAAAATATATGAGTAAATAAAGGAAACTAGCATGTTCAACTTATTTTGGTGAGACTTGGGACTGATTTATCAGTTTCAGTGTTGGACCCATTTTCTTCAGGTTCTTCACTAAGGTCTAGATGGAAAAAAACAGATGGGTCATTTCTTTCCCATAAAACAAACCAACCCCGCAAAACTCCCATGACATGGTATGTTCCCATACAAACAACAAAAGGGAGACAATTCCAAATCAGCAACAAATTGTGATATATGGTAATGTCTGAATGGAAGAACCAAACATATGGAGCATATAACAGATAAAGATTAGGAGCCAAAGCGCATTCTCTGAATATCAAAGTGCAACTTTTAAAATTATGATGTCATTAAATCTAGTGACAAACATTGGTCTTTATCAAAAGAAAGTCCTTGTGACTAAGCCCCATGAATTTCAATGGGTCTTAAAAGTTGGTCATGGGACTTAGATTTAGTCACTAATTTGCCTCATTGATTTCAATGGGGCTTAATCATAACTAACTTTCTTTTGTGTGACACATTCAAACAGTCCTTTTCAGCATCTTTATGTAGCATCTAACTTTTAAAGTTTGCAAAACTGTTGACTACATTAAAAGAGACTGAGCTTTTCAGCATAATAGATTTCCTCCACTGGCAACATCCATAGAGACATCTCTCTAAGTGTTACTTTGACAGCTTTTACTTAAAGTTTATAAAAGTAAAGCTTCCTATATTACTTTAATGAAAATCCTTTTAATCTGATGAGAAGCAATAATTTTACTCACACTGGACAAAGTACACTGTAACTGCTTACATGTCAAGTCCTCAGGTTGTCAAAAAAGTATTTTCCTTGGACTTGATATGGACTATACTGCATTCAGTGCCTTTGATAATCCTGATAATGTTTACTTACTACAATATTGCCAAACTACTGTTGCCATTTTGCAGTGCCTCAAGCACCCTAGTGATGCTCTGTGGAGGATTTCACTCAAGAAAATCGATATAGAGATAGAAGGAAGTCACCATGATGGTTATTCATTAGCCAAGGCAAAGAACCCCCCACCCTTTTAACTTTAGAAGTATTAGATATACCCCTCATAACTGGGCAAAGGGACAATGTCTCAAAGGGGCTCTCTTAAATTTAGCAGTGGGGTAGCTACTGTCCCTGTTCAATGTAGCCTAGTGCCCCTTCCAATGACAGTTACTGCTTTCTCCCTTGTATTTGTTTTTAGATGAGAGCCCCCTGGGGACAGGGAACCATCTTCTTATTTCTTTTGCTATGCATCAGCCACTTTGATATCTTTTTAGTATACATACTATAGTAATATTGCACAATATTATAAATATATAAAGTTGTGAATGGATATTATTACATTAAAACTATTCAATTCAGCACATCAGATCAATTAATCAAATGATGCTATTAGATATTATTTCAATCCATGATATTATCTGTAAGAGGTGCTTAACCAAAGGCAAACCTTTTATCAAGAAGGTTCTTAGTTATTTCAGAATATCACCACCATGAGTTTGTCACAATAACGTAATATCCAAAATACAAGCAAATTCAGTCCAATATTCCAAAACTCCAGTAAAATGATAGCAAGATTAAAAGCGGGGCTAACAACACACATGAAAGCATAGAGAAGTACCCGATCCTCATGATTTCCATACAAAATTTGACCAAGGATTACAAGATGTACAATCACATTTCTGCTATCCAATCCAAATTTTCATTAAGGCTTTGAGGGGCTGCTATTTTTCATTTATATATTCATTAGACTCTCATTTCTCAGCTTGTTGCAAATTTTGCACCTTCTCCAAGCGTAAGAATTTTTCCTGTCTCTTTTTTCCCGTTCAGTCCAATCAGGGCATGATAGTCTCTCTCAGGGAGACTAGAGAGAGAGAACCCTGGCAGGGTGAGGGGCCCGGGGCAAATCAGCCAGTGTGGGGGCCCCTTCCAGTTAATTCTAATGGGGGTTAAAAGATGGGGCTTGCTTGCCATGCCCCAAGAACAGCCCTGGTCTTTCTTGAACAAGATGCAAATAAACCAGCAAGTATGGCACTGAATAGGGACAGCTCATAAGATTCAGTGTAGGTTGAACTATCTTCTTGCACCAGTACCAGTACCATATCATATTACCCTGCTAACTTGGCAAAGAGGCACCTTTTAATGTGGCGTTTCTCTTTATTTAGCAGGGGGAGAGTAACTGGCCCTATCCACCCCCAGCACAGTACCTCCAGTGACTGTTGCTGGTGTCTATCTTGTGTTTCTTTTTAGATTGTGAGCCCTTTGGGGACAGGGATCCAGCTTATTTATTTATTATTTCTCTGTGTAAACCACCCTGAGCCATTTTTGGAAAGGTGGTATAGAAATAGAATGAATGGATGAATAGATGAATAGGGGGGGAAATGACAGTCTAAATACACTCTTGATCAATGAAAAATCAGTTATTTCAGGGGGAACAGAGAGAAAAGGGGGGTAGACTCTGTCTCAGCAGCATCAGCAGCAAGAGGAGATGACTGTGAGAATTGTCTCCAGCTACCTTTTATTCTGGCAGATTCTGAATTATTTTACAAACCAAAACATATATGGTTATGAGTCTGCATGCTAAAAGTGCAAACTGCTTGACTCTAAAAATCCTTGGTAATAAATGTGACATAGTTCTTAAAAGTTATTGAAAATAAAGGAAGAATGAAACACAAATTCCTAAATACTGTAGAACTTTAATATTCTAAGGCCTCAAGAGCTGATTCTTAAACTTTTCTTGACCCTTGTTGTCACATCTTCTCTCCTCAGTCTGAAACTAGTTTGCACCTCTGATATGGACATCGGGTTGACTTATGCGTCATCTCTTATGTGCTCAACACACCATAAGTTGTTACTTCTGTGCAGGTTGGGGGTGGCAAAGCAATCTTCTCAATGTTCTGATATGCAGTGAAAGTGAAATTGAAACTCACCATATACCTTTGAAAAGTGCCTTTACCATGGCTTGTGTGATGTGTTGGCAGTCACTGACAATCATTCATAACTGGCTCGCAGTGTGGGGTTGCGGCAGGACTACATCTGAATCGAAAATCTCTGCTTTGCAACATTTGTTCACAGGATTATGGTCCTGTTGGTGGATTTGTTGAATGCATCATTGCAAGGCAGGCGCACCACAATGTGTACCACAATTCACTTGAAAGTGCAATCTGTGCTTCTCATTGTTCAAACAAAACCTCCACTTGAAACCACACCATGCTACAGTTTTGGGATCAGACCGTTAAATATGCCTCCAATCGCTGTTCTTTTCAATAGCAAATTTCCCCTTCCTCCATTCTCCTTTTTGCTGCATCTGGGGCCACTTTCCAAGATAAATAGACCCCTGCATCCTTGTCACATAATTGTGGCACTCCTTAGAGGCACATTATCTCAGAAAGACTTTGCACACTCTGTAAACAAAGGCATAATGATGCCAAAACTTTGTGTTATTCCACCAGCGAACCCAAGCCCATAGGCACTTACAGAATTGCTGCAACGTTGCTTCAGAATGCTTTTAAAAAGCTTTTTCAAACAGTTTTTATGAAAAGCTACGCTTCACTAAGTACGTAAGGTCAGAGAAGTGTACCCTTGGCTTGTTTTATGGATGTGGCTGCTTATTATTATTATGGAAGATGCTATTACTGAGATGAGGCAACAATGTTTTCCCTTCAGTTTCCAAGTTGCAACCCACTATTTTTTCATATTGCTCGTTGTTTTGATGCTAGCATAATGTGCTAGGGACAACTGGAAGCAAAACCCAGAGACTCCCAATTTCTCAGAACTGAAACCCAGAAGCAGTCTTGAACACACTTTGGTTCTTTTCAGAAGAGAATTTAATAATGATTTCAAATCTCTGTGTGGAATGACACAAAAATTGTAGGTAACTATGTTGGTCCATTAGAAAACCCTCAAAACCACATCAAGTCATGGTGACTCAAACATAGTGCAGCATTCTACCCATGGAAGAGCTGGGCACACATCATGCTTTCTCTGTTCATCCCCAGACTGCATCCTCATATCTAGTAAAATCAAAGAACTTCTGTTGCTCCCAAGAATGGTGCAATCACTGCAGTGAAGAGTGGGAAGAGTGTCCCACGGAGAATAATGGAAGGCTCATCATTGCCTCTCTGACATGACTCTTAGGAGCCATGGAGGCTCTGCAAGTTTGCTAGATGCAAAGATGCAATTTGAGGATGGACAGATACCGCATGCTTGCCCAGTCCTTCCATGAACAGCACATTGAGCAAAATGTGAGCCATTATTATTAAAATGACACAAAGCCATTTTCAGAGTTTTCCAGAACTCTTCATCAGGCTGTCCAGCAAAGCAAAAAGTAGATAGGGAAAGCTCAGACTTAAGATGGAATTTTAAATAGTTGGCTGGCATCCAGATTAAATCACTGATGAGTAGTCCCATTGAGATTAATGGGACAAATTAATCATGACTAATTTGTCCTGATAATGTTAATGAAGTGATTAATGAGTAATTTAGACTGGATGTTGGCCACTGTTGCTATACTAATTCCTAATGTGATGAAATTTTTCTTCCAGGGTGGAATAAGAACAAGATAAATACACAAAGACACTTGTGGTTGTTAAAAGTGGGGTTTGGTTGTTTCCATCCAGGGTTGATGGGCAAAAATAATCACTTCATAAGATAAGTCAATGTGCCTTAGAAGAGGACCTCAGATCATGGAGCCCATTGCCTACATCCTTGTTGGGAGAACCCTTTGGTTCATGGGTAGGATTGCCAACTTCTGAAGCTATCCCTTGAAATGTCCCCCCAATATTGCTTCCCAATATTTGTCATAGTATTGAACCATTAAAATATCCAGGATTTCTTTCAAGAGTCACCTGTACATTGCTGCCAATTCCTGAAGTTCTACAAGAATTGTTTTGTAAACCACCCAGAGAACTTGCATTTTGGGCGGTATAGAAATGTATTAAATAAATAAAATAAAATAAATAAGAATCCTAGAGCAGTGGCGATCTTATGGAGATCATGGTCCCTCAAAAACAGAGGTCTGGTCCAAGTTCGAACTGAGTCAAGCCCTAACTTAGACTCTACAGCAATCTCCATGTGTGTTATTTAAATAGCTTCAACAACTAAACTCTGCATTCTGTGACTGGAGTGATGGCTTTCTTAGTGCTCTGCTAAATAATCACAAACCCCAACAAGTACATATGCTGATAACGTCCAGACTTGACTACTGCAATGTGCTTTATGTGGGGCTGCCTTTGTACGTTGTCCGGAAACTTTATTTGGTACAGAATGGAGCAGTCATGTTAGTCTCTTGGTCATCTCGGAGAAACCATATTACTGCTATACTAAAAGAACTACACTGGCTACCAATAGGTTCTGGACGAAACACAAGGTGCTGGTTATAACCTATAGAGCCCTAAACAACTTAAGCCCCAGGTATTTAAGAGAACGTCTTCTTCGCCATGAGCCCCATTGCCCATTGAGATCATCCAGAGAGGGTTGTCTGTAGCTGCCACCAGCTCACCTGATGGCTACTCAGGGTCAGGCCTTCTCTGTTGCCACCCCGATACTCTGGAATGCACTCCCTGCTCTAATAAGAGCCTCCCCATCTCTGCCAACTTTTTAAAAGTCCTTAAAGACTCGATGAAGCTATTCTGATGATCAGCCAAAATCGGGCTAGGGGAGCCTAGCCTGATTCCGGTTGATCTAAGGAGCCACCGGGCTAGCAGGTGAGCCCGGTGGCTCCCAGGCAGTTAACCCGCCTAAGTACCCCTCCCCTTAAACCAGGTTTGTGTAGCGAGTGCTCCGCAAACCCGTTTTTCAAAATCGTGAGTAGACCCCCGGAGGGGAGGCAAAAAGCCGCCTCCTGGGTCCAGAGGTCTCTCCAGCATGCCCTGCGCACTCACGTAGGGCATACTGCAGCTTCCGGGGGCCACGTGGCCCCCCAACTCCCCAGCCCCCACCGGCTCCATCATGGAGCCGGCAGTCGTGTGGGCAGCCGATTTGGCTGCCCAGGGCTCCCGTCCTGCTCGTCTGTGGGGAGAGTGGGCTTAGCCTGCAAACCTGGCCAAAGCGGGTCTCATGGATCGTGAGACCCACCTCATTTTTTCACCTAAGCTTTTTAACTTGACTGTGGTTTTAAATTAAGATTTCCCTTTTTGTTTTAATTTGCTTTGTTGTTGTTGAAAACTGCCCAGAGATGGAAGTTGGGGCAGTTAACAAATTTGACAGATATGTATCAATCAATCACCTTTATTTCGATCTTAGACCAGCATAAGAGTAGTAAAATACATGAGATACAAGCAGGCATACAATATAAAATATAAAGCCACAGTTATGAAGCTATAAAAGTGTAGGGTAATAAGGTGGGGAAAACTATTAAATAAACAATTTAAAACAGAACTGAGACTATCTTCCAGAGAGAAGTCTGAATCCTAATAAACAGTTGGCCAGAAGGGCTCTACGTGTGAGAGTACTTAAAAATAAGTGTGTTTAAAAATACATAAGAAAATTGAAAATAAAAGGAGGTTACAATAGCTTGTGTGAGAGCTGAGGCGAAGACTGGATTTTGTAGGCTCAGCCCATGGTCCCCCTAGGCAGGAGCTGTCATGGCTCTGCAGATCCTACAAGCAGCAGCCCAGAACTTTGCAGTATTGTATGTGATGGTGGGGTCTTCATCTGAGAGGAGCTGCAAGGTATAGAATTTACTTGAGCGACCAGGGTATTTGAGGAGTACTGGCAAGATGAAGTTGGTGCAACTATCTCTGTAAAAGGGGCAGAAGAGGAGAACATGTGCTATAGTTTCAACCTGCCCAGTGTCACAAGGATATAGTCTCTCCACAGGTGGAATCTTCTTGGACCTGCCTTCTAGAACAGCTGGCGGGAGGGCATGGCAACATGCCAAAGTGAAGGCCCTCCTATGGGCTGGGATTTCCATCAGTGACAGATATGCAGCAGGAAAGCGGAGGTATCTCAGACTTTCCGATATGGGGACATTTGGGACCCTGCCTAGGTCTGTTTACCATTCTATGTCCGTTATCCTTTGTTTAAGCACAGATTTGGCCTGGTCATATCCCATAGCTTGTAAAAGGGGAAGGGAGAATCCCAAGCTTGACCATTTGGTCTGGATAGCTCTTTTCCAAGAGGATAGGAAGGAATCCTGCAGAGTCAGGGAGGCCAATCCATGAGGAAGGAGGGCTAGTTTTACCCCATAGATAACGGTGACCAGCCATACTCTAGCCTCCACCTTCACCATTCCTGTCTCTAATCGCAAACTAGCATTCAAAATACAACGTGGGACTTGGAGGGCAGCTCTTAAAAATTTTGATTGTACCAGTTCAAGGTGGGGCAAAGCTATTAGGGGGACCCAATTGTGCACTGTACAGTAGCTCTGCCAGCGATTTGGCTTCAAATAATTTGAGTGCAGCAGATATGTAGTGGACTCATTTGGCCCAGAGAAATTCCAGGATAGCAGAGGAGCTCCTTTGCATGGCAAGGGCAACATGTTCGCTGTGGGCCCTTCTGGAGCCAGAGGCATGCAGAACCAACCCCAAGTACCTACAAGAGACAACCTGCTCAATCTTGTGGCCCTCTATATTCCAGAAACGAGTCTTGGGTCTCATAGCAAAGGCCATGATTTTAGATTTTGAGCTGTTCATCCTTGCTGAACTGGGCTAGAGCTGCCAAGGCTCTTCTTAGCCCAGTACATAGGAACATACGAAGCTGCCATATACTGAGTCAGACCATTGGTCCATCTCATTCAGTATTGTCTACACAGACTGGCAGCAGCTTCTCCAAGGTTGCAGGCAGGAATCTCTCTCAGCCCTGTCTTGGAGATGCCAGGGAGGGAACTTGGAACCTTATGCTCTTCCCAGAGTGGCTCCATCCCCTGAGGGGAATATCTTACAGTGCTCACACTTCTAGTCCCCCATTCAAATGCAACCAGGACAGACCCTGCTTAGCTAAGGGGACAAGTCATGCTTGCTACCACAAGACCAGCTCTCCTCTCTGCTACCACAAGACCAGCTCTCCTCTTCTCTCCCAGTAGGGGTCCTTGAAAGGATTGCAGCATCGTCAGCGTGGTGCAGGGTGGAAATACACCTTTCAGCCAGCTTGGTGTGATGGAAATCTGGCCTGTTTAAATGGCTCACCATATCATTGATGTAAAAGTTGAAATGAAGTGGGGCAAGTATGCATCCTTGTTTAACTCCCTTGCAGGTAGGAACTGGGTTCGAGAGCCGGCCTTGAGAACTGCACCTGACCTTAAGGAACGACCCTGGAAAATGAATGAATGAACTGGGCAAAGAAGCACTTTTCAAAGTGATGATTCTCTTTATATTAAGCAGAGGGAGAACAACTGGTCCTATCCAACCCCTGCAGCGCATCCCACCAGTGACTGGTGCTGGTATCTCTCTTGTATTTCTTTTCAAACCATGAACTCTCTGAGGACAGGGAATTATCTTATCCTTATTTTTATGTAAACCACTACGAGAACTTTTTTCCTTGAGAAATGGGAAAAAATATTTTATATAAATAAAAATAATAGTAGTAGTGTGGACACCCTGACATATAGGTTAGTTTTGCTCAGTCTTTCTAGGATCCATCTTTCAAAGAGCTGCAGACAAACCACATACCAAGTTATACAGTCCTCATATCAAGACTTGATTTTTTTAAAAACATCTTCCTTGTCTTTGAAAGATGCTTAAATCTTTCATTGTGGTGATGAATTGACTTGAAATCATTACTATGTGCCCTTCAAAAATAATGAGAAGATTCCATAACTCTATAATGATATCTGGTAAGTGTTAAGCTCTCAGAATCAGAGGACTTGGTCTTCATTCTGCCTTGCTGAGAACTCTGAAAGGGTCACATCTTAAAAGGCACTAAAAGCTGCTTCTCTTCACTGCAGAACAATACTCAACAAAAAAGATCTGTGTAGACTGCCAGAAGCAAACAAATCCACACCATCACAAGAAAACCTCTATGCATCTCTCAAGTACTTTGCCTACATTGTTGTTACTGATATGAACCATTGCTGTAAATGAGAAATCTATGTCAAATAATCACTCTAAACTTATAAAATTCAGATTTATTTATTTATTTATTTGGAGAAGTGTTTTTACTAAGTGCATTGACAGAAATTAGTTCCAACTTCCAATGTGCTGTGCTGGGTCTCTTCACTGTTTGCTCTGAATTTGTGGATGAAAACAAGGACTACAACTGGTCGATTTTAAACCAGAGATTCCCTGGAATATAGTACTCAAACCCCTGCTATTCAAAAAATGTAGCTTAATTTTATTAAAAATAAGGGTCCTTTCTTTAAAAAATGTGGATAAATATGTTTTCATTTTGCTTTCAATATGGTTATGCCATTTTGGCTGGAATCTGACGGTGAGAAGCAAGCAGTGAAAGCTGAATTTAGCTTGTATCTCAGAGCTAGACAGCTTACCTCTGTATCCTGCCTAATAATGACACATTCCATGCCTTATTATAGATATGAACTAGTAGTTGTAAATAGCTATCAACATTTGAAGAATATATTCTCCTCCTCCCTTTCCTCCTTTTGTCCAGGCTGAGTGTGAGAGGTGGACAAAGGAACGGAGGAAGACAGTGCCCTGTTACCATGTATCTTAACAGACTCAGGCTTCTCCCTTCATTGGCACTTGGCATGCAATGGAAGCAGTAGCAGTTCTTTGTGTTCCTGAGACAGGGTGCTGAATGCTACCTATCCCCCTTCCTGCACTGCCTTTTTGTCGGTGGTGGCAGGGACAGCCACCACTCTGGTATATGTGCAGTCACACACGTGAATATCCTCCTCCTTCTGGCCTGGTGCACATTCTCCAGCCTCCCCTATGTATCAGTGTTGCAATAATAGTGAAAAGGGCAAGGAAGTAGAAGAGAAAATTATGAAACGACAATCAAATACAAGAGATGTATAGATGCTCCATATCTAAAACACACTATAGACACCTCTGCAGACACACACAACCACACACGTCAACACCCTCCTCGTCCTCCTCCTTGGCACACAATTTCCTACCTACCTGCCATGCGATCACTGGGCTAATGATGAAAAAGGGAAGGAAGTGGAAGAGGGAATGATGATAGGTAAGTAGTGTATAGGAGACATAATTTCCTCTTCCACTCCCTTCCCCTTTTCATTAGTCACTCAGCAGTGGCGTGGGACAGGTAGGAAGGTACGTGCCAAGCTAGGAGGAAGAGGTGGTGGCCACAAAGGACCATCTTCTACCAGCTCTTTGCTGAGTGGTGACTATGCCACTGCTCAGCAAAGTACTACTCTGCTTGTGGCAAGCTGCAGATGGAATACAGGTGAGGCAGTATTTATTTATTTATTTATTTATTTATTTATTTATTTATTTATTTTTACTTTTATATCCCACTCTTCCTCCAAGGAGCCCAGAGCGGTGTACTACATACTTAGGTTTCTCCTCACAACAACCCTGTGAAGTAGGTTAGGCTGAGAGAGAAGTGACTGGCCCAGAGTCACCCAGCTAGTATCATGGCTGAATGGGGATTTGAACTCGGGTCTCCCCGGTCTTAGTCCAGCACTCTAACCACTACACCACGCTGCTGGTGGTGATGTGAGCGGGGGGGGGGGCAGCAGGAGGCTGCCTTGCTGGCATTTCAAAAATGGGTCACTTGAGGCAACTGCCTCACCTCATCTTATGGAAGGCCTACCCCTGAATGGGGGTGGGCGGGCAATAGCTTCTGCTCTGTGGGAGCTTAGAGGCGTATGCGGGGGAGGGGAGATATGCAACAGGAAGATGCTTTAAGAATTAGCCTCTGTAATGATCAAAAGGGGAGGGGAATACAAAATCCCTCCTCTAGCTTTGAGAAGTCCCAGGTAGGCTGCCACCATCCACTTTTTAATATGAGCGGATTCATCCTTCCAAGGGAATATTCTGGGAGAGTAAAGTGGACAACTCCTCCTTACAAGAAAGGCTTGAGTAGTCTTAGGCCTTCAAGAGAGTGTGACTAGGGCAGGAACCAATAAGGAATGACACCCTATAACAATAAGAAAGATTTATTAATAATTGGAAGATATTAAAAACTATAGAGGCATCAACAAGTGCTGCTGCCATTCAAGTAAAACCCTTTCCCAGGAGCTATGAGAACCATGCGGTCAGATCCAAGTACTTAAACAAAGATAAATTCCCTGATGTATCTAGCTAAACTGGTCCCTATCCCTTCTACTTACTTCCAAGTAAGGAACTTCCAGTTGATTCCTAGCCCAAGGCTGTTAGTCTCGCTTTTCCTTGCAGAAGCTGCTGATCAGACCTCCTTCAGAGGTCTCCAGGGAAGAACTGAGCTCTAATACACCCCTTTCTTACTCCTTTCTAGGCTGCTGTCCAGTAAATCTTGCCCCTCACTCTGGATTGGGCTACAGGGATTTGATTCTCCCGGGCTTCCTTCTTTATTTTGAAAAGCCCATCCTCCAAACAGTTACTCTAACTGAGGCCTCGTCCCCCCTCAAGCCTATCACTACAACCGCCTAATAAAGTGTGGAAAATAAATAATTATATATTTTTCTACAAACTAGCTTTCCTGTGAGTTCTTACAGAAGATAAAACACATGAATTTTTTAATTTAGCACCAATTTTATGGTATTTTTTAAAAGGGCCAATATTAATGCTTCTGTGGTCAGGTGGTACAGGGACAAACTATTTGGCCTCCAAAGAAATTTCTGAAAAACAGTAATGAAGTTATCTTTAGAATGGTCAGAAAATCATGAGAGCATGGAATAGCAAGTTGTGTTACTCCTCACTGACAACATTATGGGTATTATCCAATAGATGTCGACAAGTCTCTTCAACCAGTAAATACTGGCTGACCAGTCTTTTGTCCATATAGCTAGTCAGATTGGCGAGGGGTGCTTACAATGTAAAAACCTTCAAGCTAGCTTTTTGCACTTAAAAATTAAAATAGGACATGATTTTCTGTCTGCTTTATGACATGAGGGAATGGAAGTACATCTCCAAGCTTCATTGGCTATGCTAGGAAGGAACCACAAGATGTTTCTGGTACAGACGGGACAGCCTTATCCAGTTTTATTGGAATATAAATCCAGAGTAGATATGCTGAAATCAGTGATGTTACACTAATGTAACAAGTGGAAAGGCAGTGAACAAGATAAGGGCTAGACCTAGGGATTCCAGATGCAGTGATATTTTGCTTTGGCGCTTTTAATAAAGAATTCATAATCCACCCACCAATCTAAGTGGAAAAGTGGGTTATTTAAGGTCAGGAACTTCTGTGAGTTGGATCTCTGAGAAAGTTTTAAAAATATCTCACTCATTTATTGGGTGGGTTCTTCAGAGATGGTCCCAAATTAAGATGACCTATCAGATGGCTGTGAACTCTTAGGGGCATGTTTTCAGAGGGCTTCCTAGGGAAGGGGAGTGCATCTAATACTGCCACTTGCTTGCTGTGCCAGTGCAGTTAGTTGAGAAGTTCTGTTAGGCTGTTCTCTTGCTGCTTCCTTATTCTGTATGTCAGCCACTACAATCACGCATCACATAAAAAATAAAACAACCCAAACCTCAGCAGATGGATATCACTTATAAAACATAATAACAGCACAATAAATTAGTAGCCAGATAAAACAACAGACAAAAACACTTCTAGTACATGCTGATATAGTAGGGTTGACATAATATTCTGACTTTCCAAATCCGGGTACCTAATTTGCATATCATGAAAACTGGCTTTACAATAATTTCTGAGCAGAATTGTGATTGCACATTTTGCTCCACAACTCCACTTACAAGGGCTAGAGTTTAGCTTTTCTTTCTTTCTTTCTTTCTTTCTTTCTTTCTTTCTTTCTTTCTTTCTTTCTTTCTTTCTTTCTTTCTTTCTTATGAAAGCTGAAATCCTGGTGAATCTGGGTGGCTTAAGCAACCTGCTTGAGATGCTTAAAATCTGGGTGAAACCCAGAATTTCAGGGGGCATGGCAACTCTATGATATAGAGGCTATTCCCACGGTCAGGAAAAATCAGGCTAGGAAAGCGCTCCGCAAACCTGCGAGCGCTCCGCAAACCTGTTTTTTAAAATCGTGAATAGCTGCGGTGCGGCTTCACGCCGGACCTACTCATGAGTAGACCCCTGGAGGGGAGGCGAAAAGCTGCCTCCCAGCTCCAGGGGTCTCCCCAGTACGCCCTGCGCACTTGCGCAGGGCATATTGGGGCTTCTGGGGGCCACACGGCCCCCGAGCTCCCCAGCCCCTGCCAGCTCCAGCTCCGAGCCGGCAATTGTGTGGAAGGCCGATCCTGCCGCCCAGAGCTCCCTCCCCGCTTGTGAGTGGGGAGAGCGGGCTTAGCCTGCTCTTTCCGCTCATCGCCCCAAACCGGGTCTCACGGATCGTGAGACCCAGTCCATAGTCTTGCTTGAAGGGGTGTTTGGGGAAGAGATGGTGGTCCCTGACCACAGACTGCTGGAAGAAGTGCCAGGAGTCTGGTGATACGTTTGCCCCTATCCTTGAACAATTAGCAAAATACCTCCCCCATTGTGTCATTTTCATCTGGAATGAAGTGGCATTTGGTGTCAGGTTAAGCCCAGGTAAAGTTGTGAAGGAAAAAGAAAGGAGGAAAGAGAGAAGAGACAGCTGCAAGCTAGTAATGAGAGAGATGGATTGGAAGCTCTCTGCCATGGGAACAGGAAGTCAGGGCTTGGTCTAGGAGGTGAGCCAATTATCTTGCTCATGGATGGGGAGTAGGTGGAGAAGATTCCTGCCTTCAATAAGGTCAGACTCAGATGGGGAAGAAGGAGTAGGAAATAGGAGTGAGTAGAAGTCAGTTCAGCAAGCCCACCGAGGGAAGGAAGTATTGCAGTGAAGTAAATTAGTAAATTAGGATCAAAGATGTATTACTGGAGTTTTCATTTGCCTGTTTGAATTATGTTTACACAAATGATGGTACAGCATGGTGTCCTGATATCTAAAAGGGGGAACATGCAAAGAGCTCACCCCCTCACACTATTCTTAGGGCTCTTCCAGACAGTGATGTATTCTGACTTCAGCGCAAATTTCAACAGGAGATATAACAGCAGGTCCACATGACGTTGGAAGTGTGTTGTGTTAAGTTCTTAGTGCCATCTGCTGGCAATCCATTAAGAAGTTGTCTTTTAAATACTATTTTTCTTTTAACTTGAAAAGATTAAGTTATTAAGGTTATCTGGGGAGGTCCACCTACAGTTGCCACAGGCTCACCTGGTGGTAACTTGTGGTCAGGTCTTCTCTATATTTGCACCTAGGCTTTAGAATTTTCTCCCTGCTGGAGTCAGAGGTTCAACATTTCAGGCTGCTTTTAGGAAGGCTTGAAAATAAACCTGTTCAACCAGACTATAGTAAAGGTTTTAATTGCTTAATTATTTCACTATTATTTATATCATCATCATCATCATCATCATCAATTTTTCTGTAAATCAGCATGGGGTGTTGTTGTTTTTTAAAATGGCTGTACAAAAATGTAATAAACATTTTTTTAAAAAAGACATGGGTTTTTGATGGATAGCCAGAAGATGGCACTAAGAACTTACACAAAGTACTTCCAACATCATGTGGATGCATTGTTACATCTCCCATTAGAATTTGTACTGAAGGGGATATATCACCATCTGGAAGAGCGACCCCATGCAAAGAATACAATAGAGACATGGCTTGCTAATGGCATAATTAGCATTTTCAGATGTTATGTTGTACATGTGTACAGATTTTTGGTACACATGTACCTATGAATCACATTCAGTGTACATGCATTCATTTGAGAAATGAACCTGGGTTCAGGCTCCTCAAATGCAGGATACAGATTGGAACTGTAATACTGCATATTCATTGACTGTACACAGATTGTACATGTGTTGAACATAATGTGTGTATAGGACTACTGTAGAGAGGCAGACACAAAAATCTTTGTGCCTCAGTTGTGTGAAGCTGTTAGGAGACATATATGGGTATTATCTCTAAAATGGGACTCAAAGCCTGAGCTGGGCTGTCTGAGGTTAATAAACAGTGCTGCAGTGGAAGTTTAAAATAATAATTTACATTTAACAGAGAAGCGACTGTCCAGAGACATTACATGCAGAAGCACCATTTACTGGGCATCAATGCTAAACAAAGAAATGAAGAGATCAAATGATACTGAACAAAATAATTTCATTAAATAATTATACTGCTCCTAGGCGACTCAAGCATGCTAATTTCCATTTAGGGACAGTTTCCACATGTTAAAAGATTCCTCAGTCCAGCTGTAAGTCATGTGGATAGGCCTTTGAGAGGATAGGCCTTTGCAGTTACACAAGCTGACATAAGACGGGGGATCTTCCAAATATTGTGCTTAGCAACTTCTGTATCTATAGACACTGACAGATCTCACTCCCCAGTGCACAAGGGAATGTTTCATATCAGGAGCTCTCTCTGTTTGCTGATATCAGTGGGAAATATGCTACCTCAAAGGACTTCGTGCCTGATGGCTGCAGCATTTGATTTGCGACAGTCCATGATAGGGAATGGGTCCATAGATAAAAGTAGAAGTAAAACTGCAGCATTTACTATCAAAGTGCATTATTCTGTGTAAATCAGAAAATTCCATGTTAAAAATTACATATCAGCAAAAGCTATTGTGTGCACTGATTTGATATAAGTTCTTCTCCATGATTAGGAGCTCCCAAACTTTGGCTGCATTTGCCCGTAAAGTGAAACCACAGTTAAATGGGGCAGTGATTGGAATTTGTGAACATCCAAATGTGTGCAAACACGGTTTCATGGCAAAAGAGACCTGTGGTTTGCCTTGACAAACTCCAATTTGACCCTTTGGTTTGTAGCGGGTTTCGCCGCCACAACCTGAGGTTTTGCAGTGGCAGCATTATGTCCAGACACAGATGCCACCATCACCGCAGTTTCTGACACCTTGCCCACAGTCTGGTGACAAGAGCACTACAGAGCTTGCTGAGATGTGGCCTCTGGAGACCAGGAAGAGGGAGCATCTCCTCTGCCCTGAAAGCAGGGGTTGCTGGGCTGCGGTTGGACGAATGTCTGTGATCAGATTCACCTTTAGAAAAATTAGCGATGGGTTTGGCAACCTCCAGTTTCACATTACGTGTGAATGCGGCCACCTTGAAACAATGAGTCACCTCTGGAATTTGATCCAGAGAAGTTCCATTGTTCAAGGTCTCTGGGCTGGTGCCAAAGGATTATTGCAATACAGGCCAATCCCACTAGAGGACCAGAAGAGGGCCAAATTTATTTACAGTATTTTTATCCTGGTTTTCAGATAACAAGGCTCCCAGGGGTTTACTGTTAGGGAGTTAAGCCGTGAGCAGCAGTCCCTAGGGGGCAGAAGGCCAGAGACAGGAGTGGGAGAATAAATTGCTCACCAGGGGTTAAGTCAGGAGCCAGGAGGATTAGGCAGAAGCCAGAAACATACCAAGGGTCAGAACCAAGTAGTTACCAGGATCCAAAGGCTCAGATAGAAGCTAGAAGTCAGAAACACACTGAAAGCCAAAGCCCAGTAAAAGCTAGAGGATCAGCCACTCTAGAGGATCAGCCAAGGATCACAACAAGCAGGGATAGGACAAGACAACATACTAGTTCTAGAAGATCCCAATATTGAGGAAATACTTGCCTCAGCCCGGAAGCCTTTCATACTTCTTGCTAAAAGGAGAGGTCAATGAGCTATTTCCTAAGGTGGGCTTGCTCAGGGCTTAAACAGCCTATGATTCTGCTTTTAACATTAGCAGCTGCCTCAAGGGGTGATGAGGTGCAGCACTGCAGAGTAGGCTGGGTGTGACACATAAAATCCAGAAAGAGCAATAAAACTATAACAATGAATAAAACAACATGTAGAACAGGATCTAAAAAGCCTGGGCAAATAAAAATGTTTTCAGCTGTTGCCAAAAAGAAAGCAAATCATTATAAAAGAGTCAAGAATTAGGGATGTGCACTGAAGCAGCTGGCCTGGTTCGGTTTGAGTCTGGACTGGACTTGAACCAGACCCAGCCAGTTCAGTCCGGCACCACCTCGAACCCCCACCCAGTTTGGTTCGGTCCGGGGTGGTTCGCAGACTTAAAAAAAAAAACTTTTAAAAACATGTTTTTCAGGCACTTACACCCTTCGGGGGAGTTGTTGGAGATTATTGTTATTGTTGTTGGAAGTGGCAGGGAGGTCCACGGAGGATTCCCCTCCCACCACTGGCCTCAATGCAGCCCGAATTAGCCCATTCGGACGGCTCTTCGGCCTGTATGGGCCTTCCCCGTAGGCATGGTTGCCATTTTGGAGGCTGCCACCCCTGCACAATGGGCCTCTCCACCCTTAGGGGGAAGGCCTGAACATTCCAAAGAGCTGGCCAAACTGGCCGGTTTGGGCTGCGTTGAGGCCGGTGGGAAGAGGGGGAACCTTCATGGACCACCATCCCCGCCACCTCCAACAACTCCCCCGAAGGGGATAAGTGCCTTAAAAACATTTTTAAAAGTTTTTTTAAAAGGTCCATGAACCCCCAAACAGTCCAGAGGTGTTCGGTCCCGGGGATCGGACCAAACGGGGGTGGTTCGGTTCAACCCCGAACGGTCAAACCGAACCGGTTCAATGTGAACCTATTTGCACATCCCTATCAAGAATAGAGGAAAGGGCAGATGAAATCTCAGGTAGGTAAACAGGAACATAGAAATCTACCATATACTGAGTCAGACCATAGGTCCATCTAGCTCAGTATTGCCTAGACTAGACTGGCAGCGACTCCTCTAAGGTTTCAGGCAGGAATCTCTCTCAGCCCTATCTTGGAGATGCCAGGGAGGGAAGTTGGAACCTTCTGCTCTTTTCAGAGTGGCTCCATCCCGTAAGGGTCTTACGGTGCTCACACATCAAGTCTCCCATTCATATGTAACCAGGGCAGACCCTGCTTAGCTAAGGGGACATGCTTGCAACCACAAGACCAGCTCTCCTCTCCTTTTATCTATAGGTAGCTTATAGACAGTGACTCAACCTCATTGTTTTTCTTCAAGGGAGAACCTACAAGCCATTGAGGCTCTCCACATGAGCAGTGTGAAGATCCGGATGGGGTGGGGTGGGGAGAGCGAGCCAAGTCCGCTCTCCCCACACACAAGCATGCACAGAGCCCTGGGCGGCCGGATCAGCTACCCACATGATTATCAGCTCCGTCATGGAGTCTGTAGGGCCTGCGGGGATTGGGGTCTGCCCAGCCCCCCACAAATCCCAGGATGCCCCGCACAAGTGCGTGGGGCACACTGGAGAGACCCCCAAGACTGGGAGACTTGTTCTATCCTCCTGGCGGGGGTCTCCTTGTGAGTCGCTGCTCACGATCACCAAAATGGTATTAGTGGAGTGCTCACTCCGCTAACCTCATTTGAGGGGGAACTTAAGTAGGCTAACTGCCGGGTGCTGTGTGGCTCCCGGCAGTTCCCACGACCACAGGGAAGTGGGCTGGACTCCCTTAGCCCATTTTCCTGCAGTCATGAGAATAGCCTCAGATGTTCACCATGACTCATCCATGGTAATCTAAACCAAGGTTTAGCTGATTGTCTGAACCCAGACACTGTGGGAGAAGGAGAGAGAGAGAGAGAGAGTATTAAGATTTGGGATTGGTGGATGGAGATGAGTTTTATAAGAATAATCTTTTTTTTCCCCTTGCCTTTCTTTCCCCACTGCAGATTCTTCCTGGGCCCCCTCTTTTTTCTAATTGTTAAATGACTCCTTTAATAAAGATTCTGCCAGCTCCCACTGGAAGCTATTCTGCCACCTAATATTTTACTCTCTTTTTTTTTTCCTGGTACAGTTTTTAGTCAACAGTACATTTTCCTTGTTTAACTTTCAGTTCATTACATCTAGGTACTGTCGCATCAAAATGGATGGCAATTTTCAATGAGAAAATTACAAGCTGCCACATGGGGAAATGCCCCTTTTATTTTCTGTAAAGAATCCCACATGATTAGCCCGTTCCAGATGAGGCAGCTTTCAAAGTGGAGAAGCAAGCTTCAGTCTTGTGCTACAACCGAAAACATGCTGCATTGGGTGACAAATTGATGGCCCACTGGGACAAATAAAGTAGACAAAATTACACAATTTTCAGCCTTGCTCTCTTGCTTGAAAACTCTTTTGGATGCAGTGATATGAACTGGAAAAGTGCCAGAAGCCACAGTAATTGCAAATAAATGCAGACTACCCTTCCTTTCTTTTACTAATTTTATCCCTTTTACTCATTTTATCAATGAGCAATGCTTAGGAGGGTGGCCACATGTCAGCCTCTAGTTCATGACTGTTTTTGGCCAGAGCCTCTTGCCGATGACTCTGGATCCTGATGACACCAAATCCCATGTCTTCACATACTAATCTCACTCCCAGTGGCTTCATATATGCTTTGAACTGGAAATGAGGGGGTTGGGAGGTCGGTACTCTATGAGAATCATGACTAATTGCCCTCTAGGATCACCTTGCTAAGAATGAATAGAACCACTTGAAAGCAGTCCTTTGATCACTTGCCAGGTCCAAGTCTTCTTTCTTTAGGATCACTTGTGTCAATAGCATCGAGGACCATAAGAACATAAGAAGACAGCCTCTCTGCCACTCTTCACCCCTGCTTTTTGAATGGGTAGTGGGGTCTGTAATCCTGCACTGTAGAAAAAAGTGTACAGCCTCTAAAAAACATAAGAGCCTTGCTGGGTCAGATGAAAGTCTCATTTGTTCCAGCACCCTTCTTACCACAGTGGCCAACCAGATGCCTCTGGGAAGCTTAAAAGCAGGCCATATTGAAGGCCATATCCTTCTCCTGCAGTGGCTTGCCAGTTACTTGTATTTAGTGGCATCTTGCCTCTGGTTCTGTATGGTCATCATGGCAAACAGCCATTGATAGTCTTATCCTCCAACCTAAAGGAAGGGCCATAGCTCAGTGGAAGAGAATCTGCTTGGAACATAGGAAGCTGCCTTATACCCATTCAGACTACTGGTCCACCTTGCTCAGTATTGTCTCTACTGACTGGCAGCAGCTGTCCAAGGTTTCAGGCAGGAGTCTCTCCCAGGCTTACCTGGAGATGCCAGGGAATAAACCTGGGACCTTTTGCACATGAAGCAGATACTGTACCACTGAGCTAGAACCCCATTCCCTAAGGGAAATATCGTACAGCAGAGAATGCTCACATGTCATCACCCATACAAATGCAAAGCAGGGTGGATCCTGCTTAGCAAGGGGAGAATTCATGCTCACTACTAGGAGTGTGCATGGAACCAATTTATTTGGTTCGGTTCAAATTTGAATCAGATTTGAACTGGACTGCTGTGTGCCATTTTTGAATTAACCCTAAGTTAGGGTTGAACTACTGATCCAGAAAAAATTCAAAAATTCCTTTAAAAAAAATCTCTCAGTTGCCCGATGGTTTTGCAGGTTGGATGGTAGGTAGCACCCAACATGCCTTACTGCCCAACCCACCTTGGTGTCCCTAGGTACTACTACCAAAGGGGAATAAATGGGCTAGTTTAATTCCCCATTATTCCCTATGGGTGAAACACTGCCACACAAGTGAAACATGCACAAACACACCACAGTACAAAAAAAGGAGTCTCACCCCCAAAACAGAATGCAGTGTAAACAAAACAGAGTCCAAAAAAGAATCTCTGACCCAGAATCTGTCAGCCACAGTGCCAGGTGCCTGCACTGCATCACTGGCACAATTTGCTCTCCCACACACTGACACACTCCATTGCAGCAGCAGCAGCACCCTTTGCAAGCGTAGCTATAAGCTGGGCACAACTATAAGAAGAACAATCTCTTCTGCCACATTTTGACTGAGTACACCTTGCAATGAAGAATGTAGATTGCTGACAGAGCAGACCACCAGAGTAAGCACAGGTTAGTTAGTCTCAAGGACAGAGATGGAGCTCATCACACAGCAATCGCCAAATAAATATTACACACACTAGAGATGGCTGAGCTCCACTGCCCATTTCTCACCACAACACAATCTCACAGACCACACCTCAACAAGTCTCAAGGTAGGCAACCAAGTTCTGCCTTTGTCCATCTGAGATCCATCAAAACCAGTCAGTCATCAATTGTAGCAGCCACAGCAGCTGCAAGCACCTCAAACCATGATGAGAAAAAGAAAACCACATAGTTACTTGATAAGAAGTCTTCTTTCTCTTCTTCATATCTGGGAGGACTAAGTTGACCCAAGGTGTTGACTTAAGGCTGATTGACCCAAGGTGTTGCTGAGACACCCCACCACTCCAGTCCCCAGCCGAACTGCCAGAGCACATGCTTCTCCAGTGGTCAGTGAGGTCTGGAACTCATCCATTGTCTTCTCCAGGACAAGAGCGGTGGGTGAAGCCTGGCTCAGTGTCGCTGTCTCAGCATACAAGCTGTTTGTGGCAACAACGAATGGCTTGAGTGTCAAGATTACTTCAGAAATGAGCTTCCAGTCCGTGTTGGACAAGTTGCACACTCCCAAGCCACAGCTCATTGCCATGGAGTGAATGGCCACCTCTTGCTCCAGCAGGTGCTAGACCAAGAGAAAGGTGGAGTTCTTTCGGGTCTGAACATCGTGAAGGATCTGAACATCCTGAGGGATCAGGACCAAGAAAAAGGTGGAGTTCTTTCAGGTCTGAACATCCTGAGGGATCTGAACATCCTGAGGGATCAGGTGTTCAGGTATGCAGAGCTCATGCTGCCTCTCCCGGAGCATCTGCCTAGCCTTCTTGTTCCGGTGGAAGTGGCACTTCTCCATACGAGCAGCTGTGGCAGCAGCAAGGCCTTCGGGGGGAGGCCTTGGCATTGCCTGTCCTTAGGCTCCTTGAGGCCAAGTACGTCCATCATGGCCAGGTTCAGAGTGTGTGCCATACACTGTATGGGCACAAAATGCAGCTGATGGGTTGCCTTCATCATGTTGGCACCATTGTCGGTGACCAGGAACCTTCAGTGAAGGTTTGGCTGCCCGGCCAGCTGTTCCTCCACCTGGCATCCGATGGCCTCTGACAGCTCTTCTGCCATGTGGTCAGTGTCCAGTGGCTCCACATGCAGCACAACCCACCTGAGCTTTGTTGCATGGGAGGGTCTGGCCACGCCACCACCAACACATGTCCCCTCTCTCTCCTTCCCCCACCAGTGCACCGTGAGGGACAGGAAAGCAGTATGCATCGCACTATGGGTGCTCCACAGATCCACAGTGAAGTGCACGCTGGTGTCAGGCGCTGCTGACTCCAGCAGCCCTGACATGACCTCCCTGCATACCTGGTACAGGGAGGGCCCCACCCACCTGCTGAAGGTGGTGAGTGCGAGGATCTGGTAGCTGTGGGCAAGCAGTCAGAGCAGCCGGCAGAAGCCGGTGTCCTCCACCACACAGAATGGCTGGTTGTCCCCATCATCTCCCTGATGGTCCAGGTGATAAGATGAGACTCTGGCCTACCAGACTGCTTGCCCACCTATTGCGCCCACAGTGCAACTGGCAACATCCCCTGCTTGCCACTGCTAGTCGAGGTGTTTTTCTTTTGCAGTGCCAACTGCTTTTTGTTTTCTTAAGTTAGAGCACTCCAGTGACTTAGCTGGTTGCTCTTTTTATTTCTGTTCTTTGGGTGGGTGGGTGGCCCACCTGCTGGTCCCCATCTTCCCTCCCCATGGCTGTTGAGTGTCAGTGTATGCTGCTTGGCCTAATTGCCTGAGCTCCCTCCTGGTCAGACTCCAGCCGATAATGGTGAAAGAAGAAGATGTTGAATTGGTAAGCCGCCGCCACCAAGTGACCCCCTTGGTTTTGGTTAGAATCTGATCAGCTTCAATTGCAGACCAGTCACCTTTTTTTAAAGGCTGGTCCAGTTTGCAATCGAACTGGTCGAACCGATCCGGCTCGAATAGAACCAGTTTGGCACACCCCTACTCACTACTGTAAGACCAGCTCTCCTTCCCCATGCTTGTATACAGAATGTCCCATCCCTAGCTTCTATTGTTAGGGTTGGGAAATGTCCATGTGAAAACCTGGAGGTCCGCTGCTAGTCAGTGGAGACAATACTGATCTAAATGGACCCAGGAACATAGGAGCAAAGGAAGCTGCCTGATACCATTCTTTCCTCCAAAACTCATAGTTTTGTCATCTCTCTCAATACGTCCCTTTCCTTTCCTTCTTTTATCAAACCTGAGCCTCCTCACCTCTGCCCTAAGCTTGTGATCTGTCTTGCCTAATATCTTCTCAGGTCAAATCTATAGTTACATAGGAAGGAACATAGGGAGCTATGTTCCCTACATACCAACATAGTCCTATGTTCCCTTATACCAAGTCAGACCACTGGTCCATCTAACACAGAACTGCTCAACTTTGGCTCTCCTGCAGATGTTGGCCTACAACTCCCATAATCCCTGGCTTTTGGCCACTGTGGCTGGGGATTATGGGAGTTGTAGTCAAAAAACACCTGGGGGACCTAAGTTGAGCAGGCCTGATCTAACACAATATTGGTTCATCTAACGCAACCTGAGAAGTCCACATAGAAGTCCACAAGTTATTTACATTTATTTTAATTTTATTTATTTATTCATTTTATTTATTCATTTACATGAAGTTTACATAAACACATGTAGAGAAGGACAAATTCCTTCTTTCCATCTGGCTATCCTTGCTGTCCTCAAGCCAAGATTAAGGATGTCTTTCTAGTCCTTGGCTAGAAAATATGATTTTTTAATCCAAGTTTGCACTGACTTAATGGGTCCCCCGTGCAGGGGATTTGGAGTTATGTACCACCTTTCATCTCCTGTGTGTAGGAGACCCTCTTGGGCCAGGGCAATACCCTTGGAAATCAGGGCAGCTAATTAATCATCTGCTTATCAAGTCAGCAAGATATGAAAGACTGGACAAGAAATGTTATGAAGTCAAATGTAATTGTCAGGGAAATGGAAACTACTGTACTAATAGTGTCATAAGCGACAAAAGACTGATTATGATAAATTCAAGATAAGGGCTGCAGGTGATTTTACAAGTGTTGAAAGACCACCATAATGCAACACCATTCATGAATTAGCAATTTAATATAGTATAATGTGCTATTTTCACTTGTCCTGTTTGCAGAGGGAACACAACTCACAGAGGACAAATCCAAAAGAAGGCTGCCAACTGGCTAGGAATATGTAATCACTTCTTATGTATTTGCTTTCCTAATCGATTTCATTAGTTTGGTCAATATTCTTTTCACAGTTATACAGCACTGAAAGCAAATATTTGTCAGAAGACCTGCTGTTCTTACAAGCTTTCCAAGAGCTTTGTTATGGCTTTATTAATGAGGGTGGTGATGATGATTATGGAAGCTGTGAAGTATGCTTTGTAGCATAATCATTTTTCTGATTTTGTTACATTTGTTAACATGTCAGAAGTAATATTGTCATTGGCACTTAAAAGAATGACAAAAGGAGATGTTCCAAGGAGTTTACTCACCAAAGCTGAACACAAGGTAGAGAAAACAGAGGGAACAAGACAACTAAGGATTTTTTCAATTTTATTTGTGCCAAAATTGAATCACCCCTGATTTGTTTTGTGTCTGAATCTGTCCCCCCGAATCACCCCAGGTTTGATTCAGATTGGATTTGGATTTTGAGCACTTATAAAGGTCCTAGGGGCATCATATTTGAGTGGTGGGTAGGGCCCCATGGGTGACACCTACCACCCAAATTTCAAGGCAGTGGGGCACTTGGTTGATTTTTAATGATTTTCTTTTTAGTTTGTACTGATTTTGTATATTTCCGCCATAGTAAATAATGGGGATTCGAAGATGCTCTATCCTAACCTTAACATGGATCCTCAGCATTCTTTATTTTCTTTTTTCTTTTTAAGCTAAGCTCTAGCCCTTGTAGAAGTGGAGTTATGGAGCAAAATGTGCGGTCACTATTTTTCAAGTGTTTGGATTCTTTGGTATATAATAACATTTCCTCATAATGAATCCCTATGAGGATTCATTGCCCACCTTCATTTCTTCTGTTCATTTTGACTGTCATTGGACAGTGCCAACTGTCAACTGCCATGTGCCAACTACCCCCCCCGCCACCTGCAAGGCGGTGGGGTACTCAGTTTATTGGTAGGTGGTAGGTGGAATCCGAATCTTGAAGTGCTTCAAATAGAATCTGGTGTAATTCGATTTGGACCGGAATCTAGCCAATGGACCACAGGGGCGATTTGTTCTGTCCCCAAATCACACAAATAAGCTAGATTTGGGTAAAAATCAATTTTTATCCGAATTGATTTGCACACCCCTAAAGACAACTACACAAGATTTGACCTAGAAAGATAGTAGGCAAGACAGATTACAAGTTTAGGGTGGAGATGAGAAGGTTCTGATATGGTAAAAGAAGGTAAAAAAGGGAAGTATTGAGAAAGATAGCAAAAGTATGAGCTCTCTGGCAGAAAGAACGGAAAAGGCTGTCCTTGAACTACCAGGAAAACAATACTGGCCTTCAAGACACTAGGTTGGAGATACACTCCAGGTCTGGATTTGGGTTCACCTACCTATGCTCTGGCCTAGCCATGGTAGCCAGGACCTAAGGACCATGAAATGGGCATTGGGCATGCATAGCAATAGCTTCACATTTGCATGTCTTTCTGTGCTCCTTCTAGAGGTAGTATTGGCATGGGCAACTTATAGCTTGGGGATGATGTCATACCCTTCCTATGGGATCTGAAAGCTGCTTAGCGTTCTAAAAACCCTCAAAAGTACATTTGTGGCATTTAATTGTGTGTGTGTTTAGAACAAAAGCCCAGCCCAAGGACATTCAGAGCAGCTAACAATAATTAAAGCTCCAGTAAAACAACAAGAAACATACAATAAAAACAAACAGAACAGTCAAATATAAAAATACAGTCTAAAACGCTTTAAAAACTATCAACATCTGGTCTTTACCTGGTCCTAAAAGATATCAGATTTGGCATCAGGCAAATCTCCTGATGTTGACCAGATGTTGATAGAAACATACAATAATAACAAACAGAATAGTCAAATATAAAAATACAACCTAAAACACTTTAAAAAACTATCAACATCTGGTCTTTACCTGGTCCTAAAAGACATCAAATTTGGCATCAGGCAAATCTTCAGGAAAGCATTTCAGAGTTGGGATGCTACAATTGAGAAGACCCTCACCCTATTCCTAATCACCACCATGTTTTTTAAAGGGATTGGGAGGGGAACCCTAATGTGCCATTGTGCATTATTTCCCATTTGATAGTAAAACAACTTGCTGAATTCAACATGGAAAAGCAGCATTCCTGATTCAGATGCTTTAGATCTCCATGTTTGCAAAGATGTCATTTCTTCCAACTGCCAAGTCCTTGATCAGTGTTGCCATTTCTACATCCCTGATAGAAGTCCTTCTGAGTAAATGGATGAAAACTACTGTAATTCAAGAAAAATGTCATCTTTCTGGCCTCACTTTGGCTGCTGAGCAAGAAGTTTCTGGGCATAATCGGGGGGCTGGAATCCTTTCTTCAGTATGCCTGAGGGACAAACACTGAATAATATATCACATACCAGCATTTTCCATCTTAAAAGTCATGGCTTTCCCTGCCGCTAACATCAGCATTAGCATTATGGAGAGCAGCTCCAGGTTGGGGGTAAGGCTGTCCCCTTTCCTGTGTTTCAGATCACATGTGCTCTTATTTCTTAAGAATGTTTTTTTCTGGTTAATTCACTGGTTCTGACTATAACTATAAACAATTACATGGACCTATGCACCAAGTATGCACACCAAGGCCGCCTTCGGGCATAACGCCAAACTGTAGGCAAACGTACCAGAGGTTCAAGTTTGTAGTCATCTGAATGTATAAAACCGTGGTTTTGTCACCCAACCATGCGTTGATTTGTGATCCCCAAACCTGAATTTGAACTTTCAGTTTGTAGTGAGTTTCGCTTCTGAAACCTCAGGTTCCCAAGGGCCATTGTTTTGTCCAAATTGTGCCACCCCCGTAACCCAGGTTTTATGTTGTGGCTCCTCCCAAAACCATCAAGAGAGCAGTTCAGAGCAGCCCAGCAATGATTCAGCTCTATGCTAGTCATGCTTCTTGCTGGCTGCCTCTCAAAGCTGTTGCACCGCCCTCCACCATCTCCTCACTCCTCCTGCCATTGCTTGCAACGGGGACATCACATCCCTAGCATTCATCCATTTAAAGGGAGAGAACTACAATGGAGAAAGCTCTCTTTCCTCTGGGTCTTGTGGGCTCCCCTTGTCCATCCACACAAAAAGGATGGGATGACAAAATGGGCACAGCAAGAGAGGTCTCCAGCAATTCAGGACTGCAGAGATATGTGCACAAACACATGAAGCCTCGGTAATACCAGAAACATTACATTGCTCATACAATCAGACCCCTTGCTTGGACAGCTATTTCCACAGGTAAGGCTGTTCAGATAACAGATGCACTTCTCTTGGTTGCTACATGGCCAAAATATGCCATGGTGTCATCAGAGGCTCACCTTTACTTGCAAGCAACAGCTACATGGGATTCTGCTCTGCATGTGAAAATAAACTACAGTAGTAAAGGATGTTTAACCCTTTGCTTCTACATGCTTTCATGCTGAAAATTATGCACACATACCCTGTGGTAATTTAACCCTGAAAGAGCCCTTTGCTACCATGACATTTTCAGGGTTGAATAACCACTTCAGTGGGTAATTTTCAGCACAATAACAGCAAAGTAAAGGGTTAAATACTCTCCATCTCTGCACTATAGTCCCAATTCAAATTGGCACTTGGCTGCTACGGCTCCTATGCTCCTCTATTTATTTATTTGATTGTTTGTTGAAAAGATATATATGCAGCCATTCTTTGTAAATGAATTCATGATGGCTTACCAAAACAAAACACACACACACACAAAAACCCTATTAAAAGTGGAGCACAGTAAAATCCAAACTCTAAAACCAAGGAAATTCAGGAAAGGCAATCATTAAAACAGGGCAAACACAGAGAAATGGATAGAGTTCAGACAGGGGTTCCCAACCTGTGGTACTACAAATGTTGCTGAACTACAACTCCCATCAATACATTATATCTGGGGATGATGGGAGTTATAGCTCAGTAACATCTGGAATACCGCTAGTTAGGAACCCTTGAGTTAGGGGAAGGCCTACTGAAATAATTTTTTTAAAGGCTCCAACTTTTATTTAAAATTAAACAGGGAGGGGACAAGCCTAAGAACAAGGGGCCAACACTCAGAAGGCTCACCCTTGCATTGCCAACAGTCATGCTTCAGAAGGTGGCAAGAAGCATAGGAGAGCCTCTACATGAGCTCATGGGCCAGACAGAGCTATTTGGAAGTAGGCAGTCCTTCAGGTATTAAGGACTATTGATAAATGATTGTGAGTTCAACATCACAAACAGTTTGGTCCTTAAAGTAACAGCAACAAATTCCCATGGCCATAAAGCACCAGAAGAGATGCATGTGAGCCAACTTAATTTGTACATTGTTTCTTGGCCAAGATGAAGACAATACATTTTAAAAATGTTGAATAAATTAATTTTAAAAAAACTTTAAAATAAAGTAAGCCCCATATATTTTAATGGGAGCCAATTATACATTGGACTTCAATCACTATTTCAAGATCATAAGTTACCCCCCTCCACTAAAAAACCCCCATGAGATTGATTTCACTTTACATCTTTGAGATATTTCTAAAGGCACTCTTTTCTTTCCTTTCCTTTTCTTTTCTTTTCTTTTCTTTACTTTACTTTTCTTTTCTTTACTTTACTTTTCTGTTTCTTTCTAAGTTCTTTGGGAACAATTTTTAAGCTTGTGAAGACTAGAAGCTCGTATTTTTAATATATACATTTGTAGTATTTTCATGAGAAGCTGAGCATCCCTGAACTAGACACTGTATTGATATGTTAGTTTCATTTACTCCTGCTTTACCATTATTTGCATAATAATAATAATTATTATTATTATTATTATTATTATTATTATTATTATTTTATATCTCACTCTACCTCCAAGGAGCCCAGAGCGGTGTACTACATGCTTAAGTTTCTCCTCACAACAACCCTGTGAAGTAGGTTAGGCTGAGAGAGAAGTGACTGGCCCAGAGTCACCCAGCAAGTATCATGGCTCAATAGGGATTTGAACTCAGGACTCCCCTAGTCCAGCACTCTAACCACTACACCACACTGGCTCCCATGTTTCTTTCCCATGAGACTACCAAAAAGTAATATCCTGAGAAAAAGTTCAAGCCAAGAAACCAGATGCAGTGATTAAACATATGTTAAAACAGAATAGACACTATCCCAGAAGCACGCTCATGGAATGTTGTCTTTATTAGATCTACAAAGTGAAGTAATATAGGAAATATTAAGTACATTATTAGAGGCTGCCACCTTTGTGCCTTCCAATTGCCTCAGCATCTCACCTGGCATTTGTTTTTTTCTTATTCTAGCTGAAAATCTACTTTATTCTACCTGAACCACTTGCCCTGAGAAGCTGTTCTTAATTTAGTCTATTATAGTAATCCATCAATATCTGATTGAGTGTATGAAACTCATTATCCTCTAGTTCTACTTTAAGTTGCTAGAGTGTTCCTTGAAAGACAACATTTTCTGCTAGAGAGGGGGATGGGGGTAGATGAGAAGATGATCCTCTAGTACTGCTCCCGCTGGGTGGTTCATTTGCTGTGACTGGAAGATTTATGGTTTTTGTCTTTTCCCTTTTATCTACTTAGGAATCCATGCGGAGTATTACCTACTAATTGGGTTGCTCTGAGTTTGCTGTCTGATTACTGTGAATGGGTCTCTTCACTGTGGTTTCGCCCTAAAGCATCACTTGAGTCATTCCTGGGATTTGACAAAACCAAGTTAATATTCCTTGGGTGGCTGTGGGTGGTCCCCTGAATGGGCCATTGACCTGTAGAGGTGGGGTTTGAATGAAATGAGTGCCTGGCAAATTGTGTGCGAGAAACAGCGTTTTGGTGATTTTGACACCAACAAGGAGGACAGAGAGAGGTCTGAGCTGGTTGAAGGGGAAACAAAGTAGCCCTTTTATCAAATAATGCTCCTAGTATTTTCTGACTGGGTTTGGGGGAGAACTGTACCCACTGGCTCTGCACCATCACACTCCCATTTCCCATGCCTTCTGTAACCACTGGTTAGGTATTGGTAGCAGCCCAACAACTCACTGCACTTGAGGCAGGGAGCTCCACAGAGGAAAAGCAGGATATATATATCCTGCTTTTCCTCTGTGGAGCTCAGAGTGTTGTATATGGTTATGTTTATCCTCACAACCACCCTGTGAGGCTGAGAGACACATGACTGGCCCAGAGTCACCCAGTGAGTTTCATGGTTGAATGGGGATTCAAAGCTAGGCCTTTCTGGTCCTAGTCGAACACTCTAAACACTATGCTATGCTGACTCTCCCCGACTCTCCCCCCCCCCCACGTCTCTCTCTTTTTTTGTGGTGACTAAAACAGCTACTGCCAATTCTCTAGGCACGTGTGTAAATGCACACACAAAAGTGAACACCTGCACGCTCCCCCTGCATCAGTGACACTTCCCACCCCTGTCTGTCTTGTCCTACCTCCTTTGTGTGCTGCTGCCATAATGCAAAAGAATAAGTGGAAGAGGAAATAATGACAGCAACAGAGTACAGGGGTCAATCTACAGAATGGCCGAATTCACACGTAACTGGAAAGCGGAGGTGAAGGGGACTGAGGTTGAATTTCTTGTACATCCGAATGTGTGCAACTGTGGTTCTGCCAGAAAAGTGACCTGAGGTTTTGCTTCCAAAACTCCAGTTTAAGCCCTTGGATTGTAGTGAGTTTTGCTGCTCCTACCAGAGGTTTGTGTTCAGCAGTGTTACATCTGAAGGAAGAACTGGAGTTAGAGTGAGCTATGACTGGAGGAGGGGGGAAGCTCCTCCCTCTCTTGAGCTGTGATTGGCTGCCAGGGCTGTTCTTCATGCCAGAAGGAAGCCCACACAGCCAGTTTCCCCACCCATACAGCAAGTTCCCCTTCCTCTCTGCCGTCTCCGAGACTGCAATTTTGAATGTCTGCAAAGCGCATGGAGGGGAGGAGGAGGGAAACTGCAGGTCCACTGGACCCACAGTTTCCCATTACATGCAAATGCAGCCATTGTCTACCATACAGTACTGCTCTGTACTGCTCTTTCCATAGAGTACAGTGGTCTATAGAACACCTCTAGGTGTTCTACTTCTTATTCATTATTTCCTCTTCTGCTTTCTCCTGTGCATTACTAGCCTGGTGAGGGAGGTAGAAAGGGGGTGCACACTGGACGGAAGAGGAGGCAGCAGTGGAGGGCCCAGGGATGTAGCTATAATTGAGTGGATGGGTTCAAAGAGCCCGCCCCTCCCCAGCTCCTGAGGGTGCCCCATCTCCACCCCTCCCTATTTTCTTCATTATCTCCCTCTCTCCAAGGGGCCACCAGGGAGAGGAGTGAACACGGGCCCCCCTCTCCCCTAGCTACGCCCCTGGGAGGGCCCTTTTGGGGATAGCTGTTTGTGGAGTGGTGGCACTGCCACTACTTGGCAAAAAACTGCTCCAATAGTGCCAGTTAGAAGAGGCAAGTAAAGGGCAGCAAGGGCATCTTTCTGCTCCTGTGGTGCCTCAGACTGACTAGGAACATAGGAACATAGGAAACTGCCATATACTGAGTCAGACCATTGGTCTATCTAGCTCAGTATTGTCTTCACAGACTGGCAGTGGCTTCTCCAAGATTGCAGGCAGGAATCTCTCTCAGCCCTATCTTGGAGAAGCCAGGGAGGGAACTTGAAACCTTCTGCTCTTCCCAGAGTGGCTTCATCCCCTGAGGGGAATATCTTGCAGTGCTCACACATCAAGTCTCCCATTCATATGCAACCAGGGCAGACCCTGCTTAGCTATGGGGAAAAGTCATGCTTGCTACCACAAGACCAGCTCTCCTCACTGTCTCAGCTTGCCTCATGTGGTACTCAGCTGCCCCTGTGATGTACTTGAGAAGGAAGTGGAAGAACCTAGGGTGCAATAGGCATTCTGGGAATGGCAGCTGCCAGAAAGTGGCCTCTGAAATAACTTCCACTGCCACCAGGAACAGGTAAGCCTCCTCCTCCATAGAAGTTCTGGAGAGCTCTGAATGGAAGGCATGGCATTTGCTTCATTCAAAGGTGTTTGGGACCCCTTGCATTTGTTTCATAACTTGTAACATGCAATTAATGAGTCTCCCTCATAACAAATGCAAATGTGAACTGAAATGAATGCACTGGTTGGTCCTTTCGCTTGGTGGCAGGGCTAGGATGAGCTCTCAGCATTGACTGCAACATCAGCACTGGTCCTGGTCACATAGGGAGATAAAAAGAGAACATCTGTGGAGAGACAAACCCAAGAGTTCACATGTGTGATAGATTTCTAAGGATATGTCTTTGCACAGCCAGGATTAGAATTCCTTCTTTCCTGACCCTTAATTGTGTATTCACTTCACTAAGTCATCCAGCCATTAGCCCTATTAGATATGGCAGTGTTAAACAGGTCCCTTGGGGAGTGGAAGATGAAACAGAAGCTTATTTTGTTGGCTAACTCTAATGCACAGGCATCCATCCTGAAAGTCAGCATGACTCTGAGAAAGTGCCACACTTAATGGGTTGCATTGGGTGTGAATTTAAAGAGCAAGCTCTTGCCAGGCTGCATAAGTTATTTTATTCACTAGAACAAGCTATTATGAAGCTTTCTTGGCCTGTGTCACTTCTTCTTCTCCTTTTTTCAAAAAGAAGCAGCATTTCAGAAGCTTTTAACAGCATTTCAGAAGCTTTTAACTATGAAGCTCTGGGTATATGAGACAACCATATCAATACTTTTATGCCACCCTACTGCTAGAAATTATGGACTTCTAGGATGGAAAGTGGAGAAGTCAAAACATCTTTTAGCAGGTTTGATCCTCATGTTAATGTAGTAAATTGAGACCGGTTGACTTCCCCCCTCCCATATCAAGTTCAAGTGAAACACACACACACACACACACCCCATGTCAGGACTAGTATATACCATGGAGAGCCATGCAGATCCGTGTCTCCAGTATGTGTGGTAAAACCAGATGACAATATTTACAAGCATTTACAACAGACACCAACTCTTCTCCTGTGAGGTACGCGTAAGTGAGGAGGCAGGGTTTGCTCCCCTCAAAAAGCTCTGGACTAGTGCAATGCATTGTATGTGGGTGGGGCTGCCTTGGAAGACTGTCCTGAAACTCCAGTCCCCAAATAAGGCTCACAGACGTCTTGCTCAATTGCCAAAATGGAACTAAAGAGGACTTTTTCAGAAGTGCAGAAATGGTGACATTGATCAAGGACTTGGCAGATGGAACAAATGACATCTCTGGGAACACAGCAAATCTAAAGTAGCGCTCTGAATCAGTAAATACCACTGCTTCAAAATATGGCTACTAGAGCACTGTAGGAAGTCTTGAATCTCTTAAATAGAAATTTCCCCACATGGGAATTCTTCACACAGTTTACTGCGAGGCTTGACTGCAAATCCAAAGTTGTCTCCAAAAACTGATGCAAAAGTAGACTCTTTAACCCTGGATATAAATCGGGCTGCACTCTAATGTGCAGTGGAAAACCCGAAATGTGTGTGAAGTGCTCCCCAATAGCTCTTGGGGTAAATCTGCCCGACATGTGAATGTATACCCTCCATTCCGGAGTAGGAGCAAGGGCTTTAAAAGCCCCGTGTGGAAAACATCATTATAAACTACTTTTGAAACAGAATGGGCCACTTCAATTGAGCACGGCCCTCTACATGTGATAATGTCAGGGCTGCAGCGAGAATGCACCAGCCCTGATGTCACCCCTGCTAAATGGGCAAAGAGGAACATTTTTAACATGGTGGTTCTCTTTATTTAGCAGGGGGAGAGTAACTGGCCCTATCCACCCCCAGCACAGTACCTCCAGTGACTATTGCTGGTGTCTGTCTTATATTTCTTTTTAGATTGTGAGCCCTTTGGGGACAGGGATCCATCTTGTTTATTTATAATTTCTCTATATCAACAGCTTTGGAACCTTTGGTTGAAAAGCAGTATATAAATATTTGTTGTTGCTGTTGTCGCTAGAGGATATGCTGCTGAAACATCCTCAGCTCACCCTTTAATTGTGTGTGAGGGGTCTAATTGAAATATCAGATTGGACTGGTTCAAATGATATATCACAGTTGGCTCCATCCACCATATGATTAGGAATGTGCATGAGCATTTATTAGTATTATGTAGTAATAGTGCACTCTTAGTATTCATAGTAAATTTCCTGTTGATGAACAAAACATATAAATATGGGATTCTTGTGCCTATGGGACTTCCTGAAACAATTATTCCACTTATTTCTGATAGCAATAGACAGAATGATTTCATCTTTTTCAACTCTGTGTTTTCTCTGTTATATCCAGGTCAAAAATCTTACCTCTATTTATCTCTGCAATGGAGGATATTAGATATTAAATTTTATGTTGTCAAACTCACTTTTGTATTATAAATCTATAATCCATGTTTTAGATAGGAATCAATATGTAGACTAAGGAAAGAGAAGAACCGAATTCAGAAGGCTGAAGAAAACTCTGTTAGAATAATAATGACATTTTTTTTAGTGAAGTTAGCTCAATTGCATAATCAATATTTGATTTTTGAAAATTATAGCTCGGTGGAGAGAGAATGTGAAAGAATCTTTCAGTACCTATAGACAGGTTTCAGCGTTTCCCCATAATTAATCTTTTCACCTCTGCATGGGGATTCATCTAAGTGGTTGCAAATGTATGCACTTTTAATTAATGCCCTTATAAGACTGCAAGGAAATGTTCAAGGTTAATGCTACAAAGCAAGCAAATTGCTAGAAATTCAAACCATAAAGTAAGATAAATGTCTGTGGAGGCTGGAAGCAAGATAAAATCCATGGCTTTAATAACACATTTTTCATAAATGACTTTAAACATATTCACAAAATTAAATTTAAAAAATCATTTTGTTAGAGCCACAGACAGAACCTGAAACAATCCTCACAATCGCTGCAGCAGGCTACTGCCTTCTGCGGGGAGGAAGCCCAAAAGTGCTTGTCTCCCCGCAGATGATCACTGCCTCCTCTCTGGGTGGCCGGATTGGCCGCCCACACTGCTGCCGACTCTGTCATGGAGCCGGTGGGGCTGCAGGGATTGGGGGCTGCGCGGCCCCATGTTGCCCCTGGGCAAGCACGCTAGGCTTCCTGGAGAGACCTACAAGCCTGGGAGGCTGCTTACAGCCTCCTGGTTGGGGGTCTACTTGTGCGTTGCTGCAGCGACACACGAGCAACAAAATGAAGTTAACGGAGCACTCGCTCTGTTAACCTCATTTAAGGGGAGGGTGCTTTAGGCGGGCTAGCCGTCTTGGGAGCACCGGGTTTGCCTGCGTGCCTGGTGGTTCCCACGATCCATGGAAAGTGGGCTAGGTTCCCTTAGCCCGCTTTCCATTGATCATGGGCATAGCCTCCCTGAATCTATTCCACATTACATAACATTTACATTATACAGTGAAGCTATCCACACGTGCAGGCAAAACTGGGCTAAGGAAGCCCAGCCTGGTTTTGTCTTTGCGTGTATACTGCTGAGATCGGGCCCGATTCTTGGTGGCAAACCCACCTCTGTAGCCACCCTCTAAAACAAGGTTAGGAGAATGAGAGCTCTCCTAACCCCATTTTGGTGATTGCCTGCCTGCCGTGGCTGCTTGCAGCCAGAGCTGTCAGATTGCGGGGCTCCTAGCCAGCTCCAGGGAGGGGAGGAGGGATCCCCATAATGCACTGTGCACTTGCGTGGTGCATTATGGGAGCTCTGGGGGGTGGGGTGACGTAGGACATTGCGTCCTGGTACCCTGATCCCCCGAGCTACCGGCAGCAGCCAGTAATTGTCTGGGTGGGTGATCCGCCTGCTGAAGAGGGAGCCCATGGTCGACTACGAGGTGGTAAGCTTTTTAAGGCTCCCTCTCCACTAGCCTTCTTGCCCTTTCTCACTGCTCATGAGAAAGGGCTCAGTAACTCATCATGCAATAGAATAGCATTGCAAGGTAACAGCGGGTTAGCTTATGAATGTAGGGTTGCTTTCATAAGGATTGGTCCGGCATCTCCAGGAATCAATCTACAGGTAACTCATGAAAGCAATTGATTTTGATTTTGAATCCAGTTGGTTTTAATGGGTTGATATTGTGAAAAATATGGAGGGGGAAAATATCCAGGAATAGCTTCAGCCAGAATTGACAACCCTTCTTAAAACAGAAGCCCCCCTCCCTAAAGTCTTTAGGCCTCTGTCTGGTGCCATGCATTGTGGGAATTGTAGTTCTTTTAATGGATGCAGCCTTGTCTCAGAGTGCTTTGTGAAATGACTGAGGGCAGGTCGGGGAGGAAGGCAGGAGAATTGCCAATAAACTGAAGGAGTGGGGGAACAATCCACATACTGTGGACTAAGCCAGAAAATCCTGTTGGCAGCCCTGCTTGGTTTTCACTCAGAAAGTGGCCATTCAGAAAATTTGGATCCAAATTTGAGAGATCCAACTTTGACAATTTTGGATTTGGATTCTATGGGCTCTGGCTATGTCAGATATCAGATTATATTCAAAACTCAGATCCAGATTCAGAGTTAAATTTGGATGTTTCCCCATAGTGGTCAATGAAGAAAATTGATTTAAAGATTGCTAAATATTACCAGTTAGACCTAGAGCTTTCCAGAAGGTATGGGCATACAGTTATGAAATCTGGCACACATGGAGTCCATATTGGTAGGACTCTGTATTGTTGTTTTTTCAAAGCTAAAGGTCACTCCTCTGATTTTTGGTGAATTTTGAAAAACATTATTTATTGATAGTACAAGGAGAGTCTTCAGTTTCAGAAGTTTTTGTAAATTTCTGGCTTGAAACAAGCCACATTTCGCCATTTTTAGCCATTTCTTAAAAAATAAATAATTCACCAAAAATCAGGGAATTGACCAACTCTATTCAAATACACTACAGCAGCCCGGACCTCCTTCCCCACAAGTGTGGCATGTTTCAAGGCTCTAGGACCAACCAGTGGTTTTTGGTTATTTTCTATTAATTTCCCCCATTCACCTCTATGGGGGGAAATGGCAACATTTTGTGAATTCCAAAATACTAAAATATTTATGGAATTAATTTTAATACTTCAGAATCCATTCTGACTTTACCAATTTGGTTCTTTTAAAAAAAACAGCTCTGAATTTTACCAATTTTGACCAATTTTGTGCAATTTCTGATAAAATCCAATTTTTTGAATCCGAATTTGCACAGGCCTACTGTGCTGACAGTTTTATATATATGAAGGCACTGAGCGAATGTGCAGCTTTTGGGCATGCCACCCCTTCCTCTTCTGGCTCCTTCTCTCACCCTCTTCTCCACCAGCTGTCACCAGCTGGACTCAAATTAGTCATAACATCCTGGAGCACTGAAGACATAGGTGTCATCTTTCGGCAAAGAACTGGCAGTCCTGGTTAGCCACGTTGTGCCAAAAGTCCAATGCCATTAGCTAAACCCAGCCTCCTGCTATGTGGTGGAGTGACTAGATGAGGTCAGCACATGCTGAACTGATTTTGTGAGAAGGTGTGAATTCCCAAAGCAATAACAAAGAGGCAGTTCCCACGATTAGTGGGAGCCACCTAAGGAGGGTTAGTGCATGAGCAGGCGGTCTGCTCCATGCCGCAGCAACTCACAAGTAGATCCCCGACCAGGAGGCTTAAAAGCAGCCTCCCCACTCGGGCTCGCGCAGGGCATGCTGGAGCTTCTGGGGGCCACGTGGCCCCCGATCTTTCTGGCCCCCGCTGGCTCTGTAACGGCTCCATTACAGAGCTGGCAGGGGCTGGGAAGATTGGGGGCCGCGTGGCCCCCGGAAGCTCCAGAATGCCCTGCACGAGCCCGAGTGGGGAGGCTGCTTTTAAGCCTCCCAGTCGGGGATCTACTTGTGAGTTGCCACGGCACGGAGTCGCGCTGCAGCAACACACAATTTTTAAAAACAGGTTTGCGGAGCGCTCGGGTTACCCGCTGAAGAACCACCAGGCTCGCAGCCGAGCCCGGTGGTTCCCCCACCGTGTGAATAGCCTCAATGGCTGGGTTTGAGTTGGTGGTTTGTTTGTTTTTTGATTGGTTGTTTTGTTTTGTTTTTTGCTTTTCTAGTATCTATGCTTCAGTGGACCAGATTAATATTTTCAAGGATGAAAGAAAATAAGATGGGTGAAGGAATGCAGAGGAGTTATTGCTTGATTATTTTTTTGCTTTGTTTTGACAGCTGATAAGCAGAAGGTTATTTGTAAGTTGTTACTACAAGAAGAGCATGCTGGGAATAGTCACAGCTCTCCAGCAGCTGGAACTTGCTTGCTTGCTGGGGTTTTATTAGCTTTCCCCGATCATTTTTAATCTTCTTTTTTTATAATTCCACCCACCCACTCCTTTTGTTATTTCCACCCAATAGACATGCTGACATGTTATCCACACTATACACGTTTTAAATAAAGAAAGATTTCTTGAGGGGGTGGGGGATAACAAGTAACAAATAATAAGTAACAAATGGGATGCGGGATACATACCAGCATTTCTGCCTTCATGCACTGTGGAGCTCCCTATTCAGAGTGCTACCAGGATTTCCAATTAGAGGAGGGCAAATTTTTATTAGGCCAGAATGGGTGGCTTGTCTTATCAATAGGAAGCAGTAGATAGGAGATAGTTGGGACTCTTTATGTGTGTTTGAGATATCTGTCAGAGCTTGCGGGAGGTGACGTCCAGCCTTCCCTCTAAGGTGCGCACCAACTTTGAGGTCCCCACTCAGCAATTTCTGGTGGGTGCACAGTCTCTGCTGTGCCTGCCACTGCTGCCCAACCACCCAGCACCCCAGAACCTTGTTTCCCCCCTCCCCAGCCAGGAAGCATTACTGCACTTTCCCCTTCTGCCCGGCTGGGTCGCTGCCGTGCCTCCTCCTCCTCCTCCTCCTCCAGTTCTGGCTGCAGATCTCGCAAGCAGTCAAAAGAGGAGGAAGGGAGAAGGACAGGTGGCAGTGCCCCCCCCCCCCGCAGGTGGCTGCAGCCAGAGGAGGACGGGAGGGAGGATGACAGGAGGGAGGAGGATGGGAGGAGGTATAAAAATATTATATATGAGAGAGAGAGAGAGAGAGAGAGAGAGAGAGAGAGAGAGAGAGAGACTGGGGGCCTGGGGGTGGTAGGGGGGGAGGATGGGAGGTGGCAGAAGCCCCCCCCCACCATGGCTCCCCCTGGCTGGGCAAAGAGGTGGGGGAAATGTGCACCTGAGGGCGGGGGGAGGACAGGAGGTGGCAGCAGCAGCTCCCCCATTCCTTGTGGCTCCCACCAGCAGGGAAAAAAGCTGGGAAAAAGCTTTGCATGGCACACAATTTATTAAATGGTGTGTGTGTGTGAGAGAGAGAGAGAGAGAGAGAGAGAAAGAGAGAGAATGCTTTCTGCTCACTGTTTATAAAAATTAGAGGGAACACTGGTGACATCCCACACTAGATACTCCACCTAAGGACAGGAGGCCAATGTAAAAAAAAAAAAGTTAAAACAGCACAGCCTGGATGCCAGCAATTATTACTAGTGATGTTAGTATTATTCTTAGTGTTGCCTGACATCATGAGGCAAATTTCTCAAAGCAGTCCCATTGAAATTAGGCATAACCTAATGTATCCTTTTAATTTCAACAGGACTATTGAAATTAGTCTATTAAGATCATCTGGGGAGGTCCAGTTGCGGTTGCCACTGGTTTGGCTGATGGTGACTCAAAACTGGGCCTTTTCTAGGATTGCCCCAGGACTTTGGGATGCGCTTCCTAATGGAATTGGAGCCTCCCCTTCTCTGGATGTTTTTAAGAAGGGCCTGAAGACATACCTGTTTAGTCAAGCTTTGAGTTTATAGTTTTAAAGTTTAAAGTTTTAGAGTTTCCCCCCCCCCTGTATGTTAAACTGTTTTAATTGTGTTAATGTTTCAATTGTGTTTTTAGATTGTGAATCTCCCAGGGACTTGCGTATGGGGCAGTATAAAATAAATCAATCAATACATAAATAAAATATTCTGAGTCATTTTCCTCATGTCAGAGACCATTCGTATTATCATTATCATTAGTGGTGGTGTTATCAGGATTGTTGGCCAACATTCAGATGAACTCTGCACATTTCTGCCATGATTTCCAGCTATCCTCTTTTTCCCTCTGCAGCTGCCTATGCCTCCTGCAACTATGACTCTGAGAGTCTCTCATCCCATTACATATTATTATTATTAGTGCTGTTATTAAACACACACACACACACACACACACACACATATATCTGAGAGGAGAGCTGGTCTTGTGGTAGCAAGCATGACTTGTCCCCATAGCTAAGCAGGGTCTGCCCTGGTTGAACCTGAATGGGAGACTTGATGTGTGAGCACTGCAAGATATTCCCCTCAGGGGATGAAGCCGCTCTGGGAAGAGCAGAAGGTTCCAAGTTCCCTCCCTGGCAGCAGCTCCAAGATAGGGCTGAGAGAGATTCCTGCCTGCAACCTTGGAGAAGCTGCTGCCAGTCTGTGAAGACAATACTGAGCTAGATAGACCAATGGTCTGACTCAGTATATGGCAGTTTCCTATGTCCCTCTCTATCTATCTATCTATCTACACACACACACACCAGCAAAGCCCCAGCCTCCCAATCACAGAAACGCCTGCCATCACGGTTACAGCATTCGCCGCTTCAGATGAACACTGCTGAAACTGTAAGCCGTGGGGGGTGGGGGGAGAAGTGGGGTGCCAGCCAGGCTGAGATTTCCAGCACACATTTGGATGCTCTACTCACATGCAGCATTCTTTTCACAATGTCTGAATGTCTTTGCTGACTGAGCAAAGAGGCACTTATTAAAAATGGTGATTCTCTTTTTTGAGCACGGGAAGAGCAACTGGCCCTATCCATCTCCAGCACAACATCTAGCTCTCCAGTGGCTGTGGCGGGTGTCTGCCTGGGGGTTTGTTTGTTTTTTAGATTGTGAGCTCTTTGGGGTCAGGGAGCCATTTTATGCATTTATTTATATCTATTTGAACCGCTCTGGGAACGTTTGTTGAAAAGCGGCATACAAATATTCAGGGAAAAGGGGGCGGGGGGGAATCTGTTCAAAGACTCTTAACAATTGATTGTAATATAATTTTATCTATTGTACATTAATTTTGTTCATTCATTCAGACAATCTAAACTGGTGCATTTTAAATGTTAATGACAAATTCTGATTCCAAAACGCAGATTTCTACATCTCTAGATACCATTTCAAAACATGAGCTTTTGATATTTTGTTTCCACTGTAATGATCATTGTGTCTCTTCCCAGAAAACTGTACTGCAGTCTGATGCTGTATGTAGGTGACTTAGTAGTCTGGCCCTGTTATGAATATACAGTATGCAACAGAGGAAAATTTGGAGCAATGTCTATTTCTCCCTCTCATGACTCTACAGCTGCTATTGTGTTCTACCGATAAGCTGAAATCATGCACTCTGGTTCTGGATAGTGACAAGCAAATTTGCTCTTGTAGATAAGTTTATAGGAAAGCACATCTGGTACGGAAATGAATGGCCTTAATGTCACATTCATTTGTGCCTGTGATTAAATTATCTCAGTTTGTATTATCAACCTTTTAAACCTTTATTTACTGCTGGACAACAGAAATATCACGTATTTTCATTTTACAGAAAGACTCCATAAAGAGGAAGGAAATCAGTAAAAAGTACAGTTAATAGAGCTCACTGAAATAACATTGTTATGCATCTGAATGAAAAATGTCTTCACTTTGAACTATATTCAATGAAATAATGAATGATACTAAAAATTGGTAATAGGTGCATTCTCCAGCAACAATTTTTGAAAACATATTTAGTTAATTTTGTAGATCTGCATGCACATTTTGAGAACTGTATAAACAATGTACACTAATATTTATTTAAACAATTATACTGTCCATTCTACCATAACAAACCTTCTAGGTAGCTTACCAAAATTACAACAATCTATAATAAAGTCCCATAAAACCACAACTCAAACATACCAATTAACATAAGCGGAGACCAAAATCATTCATCAAAAGCACAAACAAAACAAAATGAATTTGACTAAACTGCTGTCTAAAGGCCAAAAGAGAAATATTTCTGGGATTACACAATAGGGTGGTTACTATAAAGAAGCCCCTATCCTTGCTCACTACCTTTCTGACAATCTAGATTCTAGGCTACCTCAGCAGGCTATCTGAAGTGGATCTTAATGATTGAGCAAGTTCATATGAGAAATGGCAGTCCTTTAAGTGACCTGGTCCCAAATCATTTAGGGCTGTATGGGTGAAAAACAGCACCTTGAATTGCATCTAGGAACAAACTGGAATTTGGTGAAAAAGTTTTGCACTTGTATCTGTGCATATGTTCTTAACCAGTCTGCTGCATTCTACACCAGAATTTCCAAATGATCCTCAAAGACAGCACCATATAAAATGCATTGCAGTGGTTTACCAAGATAATTGTGACAAGATCAGAATTTCCAAGGGGGGTAGGGACATAGGAAGCTGCACCGAGGCAAATCATTGGGTCATCTAGCTGGCAGTGGCTTTCTAAGGTTTCAGAGTTCAGATTGGATTCTTTTTCCAGCCCTACCTGGGTTAGAACCTGAGACTTCTACATGCAAAAAAGATACTATATCACAGAGCTACCAAAACTTGTAAAAGACACTACTGCTACATTTATTGCTTGGGCATCTAAAGTACATCTTTGAGTCTCTCATTTTCAGGGCCACATGTATCCAGTTAGATTTTTCTGCTAATTGGTGCGTCTTACAATATGTCTGTGTGCACCAAATGTCAGTTTTCTAAGAGATGTGAGGGTATATTTTCTGATACCCCAGTGAATATGTTAGTGAGTCAGTCTGTCTTAGAATATCCTTATCTTGAAATGTCTGTGTGAAAAGAACTTCTTTATTTATTTTAAGGATGTACTGTATATCCTGCCTTTCAATCTGGAAGATCCCAAGCTGGTTTAGAATGGATTGACTCTAGAACCATGATGTTAAAGCCAATCTCCAACTCTCTGGTATTCTTGTTGGGCCTATTGTGGGGTTGGGCTGGGGTGATCAGTCTTAAGAAATAGACCCCGTTCAGGAAGAAAGCACAAGATGTAATTGGGATTAATCGTATGTTTCAAGATACACAAATATTTGATAAAAGGATTGAAAATCCTCTTAAAGGTATTGTGGCTTTGCCTTAATCATTTGCGCAGTTCTTTAAAATATACAGCCAACACAATGCTCTCTGATAACACAATTGTCTGTGTTTTGTTTGGCTTCTTTATGCGAAATGCCTATTACATTAATTGATATGCCTGGCTTCTGATATCTTTTTAAAAAACCACATTCCACCTTATACAGGAAAGTCAGCCATGTAAACACATATTTCACATTTCTAATGACTCCAAATTTTATATCAAATTATTCATCCATTAAAATTGTGAAGAACCCAAGGTAGCCATCCCTTTGAACTTGGTAGCTGTGTTGTTTGAATGCATCAAACAGAATAACATTTATTTACACGAAGACTACAACTTCCTTGATTGATAATAATTGCATTGATGTAAGTGCAGTAATGAATCTGAACCAGTCTTTCCAGACTGGGGGGCTGGGAGGGAATAACAAAGAAGATGTGGGGAATGATGGGAGACAGAGCCTTGCTGTTTGGGAGAGGATTTCAGCTGAGTTTTATGCAGTGAAGTAAGAGTCTTTTTGTATTGCCTTGTGTCCAATGCTGTTCATGGTTGCTTCAGGTCAGAGTATACTTTAGCCCTATTTAGATGTTGTTTGAAAATAGGCTGTACATGATCACAAGCATGCACCGGAAGCAGGAGCAGAGCAACTATTGAGCGGACGGGTTTAAAGAACCCAGGCCACTGCCAATCAGGGTCCACACCTGGCACCCGAACCACACACCCCACATTTGACGTTAGGCTCAGGGAGCATGACTTCGCTCCCAAACGGGGTTGCGCGGCTCTGTTTGAAAGCAAATACTGGCCAGCGCTGTGTTCGCAGCATGGCTGGGAGCTGCTCTCCCTGCCTTTAAAGGCAGGGAAAGTGTTCCTAGCTGCCCTGTGAATGTGGCGCTGGCTGGAATATGCTCCCAAACGGGGTCATGGGGCCCCATTTGGGAGTGAAGCTACGCCCCCTGCATCTGATGTCAGATGCAGGGGGTGTGGCGGGGGGCACCAGCAGGAGGAACACGATCCACCGGCTGGTTTCCTCCACCAGTGACCGGAAGTCCCGCCCTGATGAGCCACTCACTTCCCTTGCTGCACTCATTCCCACCATGCTCCTTTCAGTTATAGCATATAGAAGAGGCAAATGGTTTAAGTGTGATGGCAGGTGCTTGTGTGAGTGCCACTCAGGTGCCTGAGCCTGCCAATCACAGAAATGCCGTCCATTATGACAATGGCATTTGCCTCTTCAGACCAACGCTGCAGAAAATGTGAAGAGTGAAGCACCAGGGACGAGACTTCCAGCACACTTTGTGAGGCTTGTACTTGTATACAGCAGGCACAATCTTTTTCAGCAAGTACTTGTACAGCAAGTACAAATCTTTTTCCCCCCAAGATGGTGTCTGGGCAATAGTGTTTTTACTGAGTTCTCTGCTTTTCTTCTTTGGTTTTGTTTTTCTGGTTGGATTACATTTTATTTTTCCTCTGTGTGGACTTTTATTCTTTATTTCATTAGTTTATTGTTGGTTTACTGCTTTCTTGCTTTCTCTCGTCTTTTGTTTGCTTTTGCATCTTGGCCATGGGAAAGCGTCAGGGGAGCTCTTCAACTAAGACTGTGCATCCTCAGACTTACTCCAAGATTAAATCTGTGGCTGATTCTAAAGGCACACAGACAGATTTGGGACTGCTTAGTTGTTTTTTCTCTGCTAATTTCTCATTGTTTGCTCAATCTTTGAACACTCAGGGACATATTTGCAGGAGGCACAGTGGGCTGCAGAGGGAAGGGCAGGTCAGGAAAATCACCCTTCCCCTGTAGTATACGTTTTTGCAATTTTCAGTTTGTGCAACATGAGTCTGGATGCAGAGGCGTAACTAGGGAAAACGGCGCCCGGGGCAAGCACTGAAATGGCGCCCCCCCCACGTGCCCCCCCCGCCACTCCCCCCAACAGACTACATTATACTTAGGTTTTTCCTCACAAGCGCCCACCGCCGCCGCCAAGCCAGGCCACTGACTGGCTGCCAGGCGCCAGCAAAGCAATGGGGGGGGCGCGCAGGCAGTGCGGAAGGGACCGCTCGTGGGGAAGGGGGCACCGATGCGCTCCCTTGACTGCTGCAGCGCTGCTGCACTGAGCAGGAAACATTTGTATTAACAAAAAATTTTAAAATTTTTTTTAAAAAATTGGTCATGGCGGCGCCCCCCACGTGACCAGAAAAGATGGCGCCCGGGGCACGTGCCCCCCCTGCCCCCCCCTATAGTTACGCCTCTGTCTGGATGTCATCCAATGTCTGTATAATGCAATGTGCTGTTTGGCCCTTACTCTGCTGTGCTAAGTTCACAGTTCAGTGTAAATCTAATGCTGCCACAATGCTACAAATATTTGTATGGTTTCCAGACATTGCCAGAACTTGATACTTTGTGCAAAAATGGTTAAAACCTCAGAGCAAAGGATAAAATGTAATCCACTAAAGATCGGCTCACATACTTACTTACTTACTTACTTATTTGGGTTTTCTTGAATTGTTTTAATTGTGTACATGTTTTAATGGTTTTTAGATGGTGAATCACACAGTGACGTTTTCTGTATGGGGCGGTATAAAATGTAATAAATATTGATTTATCTGTCTATCATATTTTTATACCGCCTGATATGTAGATCTCTAGGCAGTGTATCAAATTTAACACACAATATAAAAGAGTAAAAACAGATTAAAATTTCACAAGGCACAATAAAAACAATCTCATAAAGTAAATTATTAAAATTAATTCCAGTTAAAAGCCTTGAGGGTCTTCCTGAAAACAAAAAGGGAAGGAGATGCTCTTATTTCGACATGGAGCATATTCCAAACCCCCGGGGCAGCCACATATTCAACATGGCTTCATTTTCTGTGCAATCACTTGGTAAGTTTGCTGGCACTGCATACTCCAAGGTTTCCACTCCACCCACCCCACCCTTAGGGCTCAAGATTCAACAAGGAAAAGTGATGCAGCACTTTTAATAGTGCAATATCTATTACCATATTGCATGGGACTGGATATTGTGCTACCAGGAGTGATGAATCACTTTTCCTTGGTGCTACTTTAGCACTAAGCAGGGGAGAAACTAGGGGCTTTTCTTGGCGGGTGGATATTGTCTGAAAAGGCCCATACGCAAACTCTGGAAAAACTGAATTGGTCAGTCAAGCAGCCAGTTTTTTGACAAACCCTAAGGCTGCAAATGAATTAAGATCTAGAACAGATTAGGCAACCTTGGTTCGCCAGCTGTTATTGAACTATAACTCCCATCCTCCCCAGCCACAATTTATTGGGGGTTGTAGTTCAATAACAGCTGGGAGAGCCACAGGCCTGATCAGTGGAGCACCTAGGTAATTTTGGAGCCTGGACCTAAAGGCCTTTGGAAGCCCCACCCCGGCTGGAGCACCCCCCTCCTAGCTGGACCACCCCCACTGCAAGTTAAGCATTATTGCCCTACACGCACATTTTCTTTCTATCTATCTATCTATCAGCAGTGCACCGTCACAGATTAAGTGCACCGTCACAGATCACAAGTCACAGATTAAAATATATGACACCATAAAAACAATAGAATAAAACAGTTATTAAAACAAGTTCTTAAAATTATTGAAATTAATTCTAATTAAAAGCTTTCATAAATGGGAGAGTCTTAAGGTTCTTCCTGAAAACAAACAGAGAAGGAGATGCTCTTATTTCAGCAGGGAGCATATTCCAAAGCCCCAGGGCAGCCACAGAGAGAGTCCGATCCTGGGTCGCCACCAAGCAAGCTGGTGGCAACCATTACCAGACCTCTGCAGAAGATCTTAACAGGTAGCAGGGTTTATGACAGAAGAGGTGCTCTTTTAAATAGCCTGGACCCAAGCCATTAAGGGTTTTATAGGTAATAACCAGCACTTTGTATTTCACCCAGAAACAAATTGGCAGCCAGTGCAATTTGTTCATTTCTCAAAATATGAATATTTATGCTTATCAGTTAGGAAGCATGGAAATATACTTTCCATTTATTGGAGAAACACAATTTTTGTCCAGGAACTACCAGCTCTTGCTAATGGAAAGTCCTGGACACTTACATCTCTCACTTGGTTCAGCAGGATTTATTTCTAACTAAGAGGGCATAGACATGTACCATTCGTCTTCTTCTAAGTGGTTTTCTTTAGTATAATTGTATAAGGGAAAAAACAAAACAGAAATCTGTCTCTTGGCATAGACGATTCTGCAACACATTTGAGCTGCATGACCAGAGGTTTGGATTATTTTATTTATTAATTTATTTGTATACCACCCCAAGTGGAGCCACCTAATGGTGCGGTGGGGAAATGAACTGACTAGCAAGCCAGAGGTTGCTGGTTCAAATGCCCACTGGTAGGTTTCCCAGACTATGGGAAACACCTATATCGGGTAGCAGCAATATAAGAATATGCTGAAAGGCATCATCTCATACTGCACGGGAGAAGGCAATGGTAAACCCCTCCTATTCTACCAAAGACAACCACAGGGCTCTGTGGTCTCCAGGAGTTGACACTGACTCAACGGCACACTTTACTTTATATTACTCCAAACTTCCATCTTGAGTGGTTTACAACAATGTAACAAATTAAGACAGGAATGAAAACCTTAAAATGATTTATATCCACAAGTCTAGTTTAAAAACTTGGGTGGAAAATGTGTCTTTAGAGAGTTTTAAAATGTTGTCAGAGCTGGGGAGGCTCATATTTCAGCAGGGAGCGATTCCAGAATCTTAGGGTGGCAACATTCCAGAGTATAACAGGGCAGCCCATCTATGTAGCCAACAGACGAGCTGGTGGCAACCACAGACGAACCTCTCCAGATGACTGCAGTTGGTGACGGGGCTCATAGTGCAGACGACACTCTCTTAAATACCCAGGGACTAAGCTGTATAGGGCTTTATCAGTTACAGTATAACTAGCACCTTGTTATAACTAGCACCTAGTAAAGTGTGCCTGGAAACTTACTGGTATCCATAGTAGTTCTTTTAATATAGGAATAATATGGTCTCTTCAAGATGACCCATAGACCAGCCTGGCTGCTGCATTCTGTACCAATTGTAGTTTCTGGACTATGTACAAAGGCAGCTCCAAATAGAGCACATTACAGTAGTCAAGCCTGGAGGTTACCAGAATATGCACCACTGTTTTAAAGTCCTTCACAGGGCGGATTAAGCTTTTTGCCACCTATAGACAAAAAGGCTTTTGCCTCCCTTTTACCTTAAACAAAAAAGGTTTGCCTTTTTAAAAAATAAGGTAAAAGAGGGAGACTTTCTCCTCACCCACTCCACCGTTGCTGCAGCAGTCGCTGCCCACAGAGAGGGGCAGCAAAATTTGAGGAGGGGCAAAATTTTCTGCTTCTGAAATTTTGTCGCTGTAGGCAATGCCTACTCTGCCTCTCCATTAACCCACCACTGGTCATTCACCTCTAGAAATGGACGTAGCTGACGTATCAGCTGAAGCTGATAAAAAACGCTCCTGGCCACCGCCTCAGCCTGAGAAACCAGAGAGAGCTTTGGGTCCAGGAGCACTCCCAAGCTACATACCTGATTATTCAGGGGGCGTGTAACCCCATCTAGAACAGGCAGATCTAAACCATCTCTCGGGTTCTAGCCCCCCACAGTCAGTACCTTAATCTTATTTGGATTAAACTTCAGTTTCTTATCCCTCATCCAGCCCATTACTGCCTCCAGGCAGGCATTTAGGGAAGATGTGCCATTTCCTGATGAGGTTGGCATGGAGAACTAGATCTGGGTGTCATCAGCTTCAACACCCAGCACCAGACCTCCTCATGATCTCTCTCAGAAGTTTCATGTAGATGTTAAAAAGCATTGGAGTCCGTATGGAGTCTTGTGAGACTCCACACTTCAGTTCTCGCTTAGCAGAACAACAGTCTCCAAGTGACACCATCTAGAATCTGCCAGTGAGGTAGGAGCGGAACCACTGTAAAACAGTGCCACCCAATCCCACCTCCTTCAGGTGGCCCAGAAGGATAACATAGTCGATGGTATCGAAAGCCACAGAGAGATCCAAAAGGATCAGCAGAGTCACACTCCCTCTGTCGATAGCCAGTTAGAGATCATCCATCAGGCTGACCAAGGCAGCCTCAACCCCACAGCCCACATGAAAACCAGTTTGGAATGGTCTCGATAATCTGCATCATCCTAAACTGCCTGGAACTGAGAGGCCACCACTAGGGATGTGCACAAAACCAGCTGGCCTGGTTTGGTTCAAGGCTGAACTGGCCTTGAACCCAGCCAGGGCAGTTTGGTCCAGCACCCCTCGAACTCCCGCCAGTTTGGTTCGATCCGGGGGTTTTATGTTTTAAAAAATTACCTTAAAAATACTCCTCAGGTTGGTGGAGTGGTGCACAGAGGTTCCTCCTTCCCCCACCGGCCTTCAAAATGCCCCCCCAGGCCTTTTAGGCCCGTTCGGGCCTTCCAAAAATGGCACGGCAGCCAAAATGGTGGCCACCGCACATGCACAAATGGCCTCTTGTGAGGCCTAGCATGGCCCACAGCCTTGCAGATTTGGACATGCACTGTAGCCAATTTTTTTGGTGGCCATTTTTAATTTTTTGTAAAAAAAAACAATATGGCCACTGCACATGTGCAAATGGCCTTTGTGAGGGGGGCATTTTGCAAGAGGGGCATTTTTATGGCTGGCGGGGGGGGGGGGAAGCAGAACCTCTGCACACACACACCCCGCCAACCTGAGGAGCATTTTAAAGGTTAAAACTAAAAAAAAAAAAAAAAAAAACTGTAAGAAGTTCATGAACCTCGAAACTTCGGGGGAGGTTTGATCTGGGTCCAGACCGAACTGGGAGTGGTTTAGTTTGGGGGTCAAACTCTCAAACCCCCAAACCTGAACTGCAAAGTGCAGACCCCCGAACCTGTTTGCACATCCCAAGCCACCACCCGCTCAACTGCCTTGCCCAACCATGGAGGACTGGAAACAGGTCTGTAATTAGCTAACTCTGAGGGATTCAATGCCAATTTCTTCAAATAAGATCTAATGATAGCCTCCTTAAGACAAGGAGGCATCCTCCTCTCCCTCAGAGAAGCATTTATAATATTTACCAAACCCTCGCTGATAATATGGTTATCAGATGAGATAAGCCAAGTTGGGCAAGGGTCAAGAGAACAGGTTGTAGGATGTACAGTCCGAAGCAGTTTGTCCACTTCCTCAGGAGTCACAAACTGAAAATGACCCAATCTAATCCCATAAGAGGAGTTGCTGGACACCTCCACAATAGACTCTGCAGTAACTGTGGAATCCAGCTCGGCCCGAATATGAGAAATTTTACCCACAAAAAAGTCATTAAAAATGACACTGTGAGTGACCGATGATTCCACATACACACACAAACATGACACACGTGGGTTCTTGAGGGCACAAATAGCAGCTGGACTCACAAGAATGTAATAATATGAAACAAGTATATTCATGCAAATATGCATTAGCAGAAACATTTGAACACACAACTTTGCATATTCCCTTCCCACATAATTCTTTACCTACTCCCCCCTCAGTCTCTAAAGGATCCAATATTTAAGCAACTGAATTTGCAAGAATGTAAAGATGTAAAAAACAAGGTAATGTTTTGTGGGGGTGGGGTGATACCTTGGGATTTTTGTTGTTTTTAAATGCAACTTGGGGGCTGAGTGGGTAAGAGGATCCATCACTCAGAAAAGCAGGCAAGAAGTTGGAGCTGCTTTGCTGCTCCCTCACCTCTCTCTCTCTCCTTCACACTCTTTCCCTCAGCATAGCTGGGTGCTTGGAAGCAGGGGCGTAGCAAGGTTGGAGTGGGCCCAGAGACAAGATTTTAAAATGCCCCTCCCCCACTGAAGCTCAGCTCATGAAGTAAAGAAATTTTAAATGAGGCTGAATAGTGGTAACAAAAAGCATACACACACACACACACATACACATATGTATATCCTATGTGCCACAATAGAACATCATCCTAAATTATTTTTAAAAGGTTTTGTAAATTGTGGACGATGCAAGTCATTTAATGGTACTAGAGAAAGACATGCTGTTCTGGTAGCTCCAGGTCTTAACACTCACATCAATTTTGGAGGATGAATACAACTGAAGGAAGCCTGGGTGAGTGCGTGGCTGGGGGAGTCAGTCATGTGACTTGCCTTGGGACCCCCCCCCAAGGCAGTGGGCCCCCAGACAACTGTCTCCCCTTGCCCTATTATAGTTATGCTCCTGCTTGGAAGGAAGGCATTCCCACCCCATTCCCACCTTCCTTCCTGCTTTTGCATTTCCAGGACTTTTGCAGAGTTCAGGAGTTTTGCAAGCATGGAGAGCAGACACTGGTACATAATAAAACCAAACATACACATACAAAACATACCCATGAGGGTGCTCCATTCTCCACACACCCCCACACACAACTCTTCCCCTTCCCCCTTTGCCTACGGGGAAGAGACAGTTTCCAAAATTGCAATCCAAGCTTTTTCAAGTGCTTCTGTCTCCAAGCTCTCCACAATTTGCAAACCTGCCCCCCAAAACCCAAAACACACACGGAGCAACACAAAGGTTTTATTGAGCAAGTGGGCCAAGTGTGTGTGTGTGTGTGTGAAGCACTTACTTTTGGGGGGTCTTCCTTTTAGTGTCTCCCATCCTCTGCCACCTCCGGGGTGTGGCCTCAGTTTATAGAAGGCAGATAGAAATGCCCCCTCCCTCAAGCTTGAGCAGGACAGAGCTCAGCAGCAACCCAGAAATCTCAGCTGCACTATGGAGAGGAGAAAACTTCCATGGGGCATGGCATTGTAAAGTTTTGCTTTACTGCTGAGGGGAAGTTTGCTTCTCTCCTTCTTTCCATCCTTCAGAGCTGCCGCCGCTCTTTCTCGCTCTCACAGGCATGCTGTGTGGGCAGGGAGTCAGGAACAGATTCGGCCATCCCCCGCGGAGGCAGGCAGGCATCCCGCACTCGGCAGCCTGCACTCAGCCACTACCTCTGCTCCCTCTTGCAGGTGCACTGCATGGGTGAGGAAGCCAGAACGATTTGGCGCCACTGTGTAGGCAGGCAGGTGGCCCGCACTTGGAGGCCCACACTCTCAGCAGCCTCTGCTCCCTCTCACAGGTGGGCTTCATGGGCAAGGAAGCCAGGAGCAATTTAGCCACCCACTGTGGCAGGGGCATAGCTATAACAGGGCAAGGGGAGACAGTTGTCTGGGGGCCCACTGCCTTGGCCCCCCCCCAGAGGCAAGTCACATGACTGACTCCCCCAGCCGCACACCTGCCCGGGCTTCCTTTAGTTGTATTCATCCTCTGAAACTGATGTGATTGTTAAGACCTGGAGCTACCAGAACAGCATGTCTTTCTCTAGTACCATTCAATGACTTGCATCGTCCACAATTTTTATATATATATATATATATATATATATATATATATATATATATATATATATATATATAAATATAATTTTACTATGCTTTTTATTGCCACTATTCAGCCTCATTTAAGATTTCTTTACTTTATGAGCTGAGTTTCGGGGGGGGGGGCATTTTAAAATCTTGTCTCTGGGTCCACTCTAAACTTGTAACGCCCCTGCACTATGGAGGCAGACAGGCCGGTGGGCTGCTGTGGCCTGCACTCAGTGGCAGTGCCATCCCCCGCTGCACACATGAGAGATTGGGCTGTTGGCAGGCCCACCAAGCCACTCGGGTCTTGAGCATTGTGCACTTGGCCACTGGCAGCGGTAGAGTAGGAGCTAGCACCAGCAGTGCAGAGGCCACCTCCTAGACCCCCCCCCACCAGGGGACATTTTGGAGCCCCCCTCATGGCAGAGAACCAGACTTCCACCTGGAAGTCTGTTGTAAAGAACAGCAGTGGGCCTGATTAAATGATTGATGGATTGATTGGTTGATCATATTTTTATACCGCCTGATATGTAGATCTCTAGGCAGTGATAGATGTGTCCCATGAAGATGGCCCTGGAACCAGACTAAAAGTTGGGAAAAATTAAATGAATAGGGATCAAATGTTATGAATATAATCCAGCACTGAGCAAGGAGTAAGAACTGATGTACTAATTCAGAACAATCCTGAAAATGCTGGTTTTCATGCAGGGATGCACAATTCAAATACCCTGGTGGGCCAGAACTCACCATGATTGGTATGCAGGGGCCGAGGTAAATTTTCAGCACACCAATGATTACCTTAAAAATATTAAAAATGTTAATGAAAACTATTATTAGTTACCCACAGAATGAGGAGGGAAGAGGAGGCTCCTAGCAACCTTTCCTTTTCCCTGTCTCCCATACACTTTCAAAACTAGCAAAGGTCAATTTTGAAAGGGGGCTGAACCCACCAGATCCAAGGGGCAAAGGGCATTTTTTAATTTGTGTATGTATGTATGTATGTATGTATGTATGTATGTATTAGATTTATATACTGCCCTTCCAAAATGGCTCAGGGCGGTTCACAGCATGATAAAAACAATTAAAACAAATTAACAATTAAAAACTATTAAAACAATAAAATGAATGAAACAGCTAAAAGCCCTGAAAGTCAGGGCAACAATTTAAAACAATTTAAAACAGTTAATCATTTAAAACACTGGAAGGCCAGGCCAAATAGGTAGGTTTTAAGGGCTCTCCTGAAGGACGGCAATGATCTCAAATTACGAATTTCTGCCAGGAGTTCCACAGCCCAGGAGCAGCTACAGAGAAGGCCCGCCTCTGTGTCGCCACCAGACGAACCGGTGGCAACTGGAGACGGACCTCCTCAGATGATCTTAAGGTGCGGTGGGGAACATGTAAAAGAAGGTGCTCTCTTAGATAACTCGGACCTCGGGCCATTTTTGCACCTCACCTCAGGCACCACAAGACTTTGGGCTTCCCTGGAGCCAGCAAAAAAGTCCCCAAGAGCTGGATCTGGCCCTTGGGCTTTATGTTGTGCAAGAGGCCTGTACATTGCATGTGTGAATGAAAAACTGCTGGCAAGTAGGAAACAACCTGCATATAGGAAAAACTAGCACATCATGAAGAAGCTCTAGCTTGAACCTTTATCCCTGATGTGCCAATTTAAGTGAATAAAGGCTTGGGGTTTTTTTAGAAGCAAAGATGTATACAATCAGCCCTGTAGGATGTGGTACAGTCCAACAGGGCTATACCATGCCATATATAAGTCAACTGTAACCTAGAGCAAAGAGCTCAGCAGGTACCATGAGCTTTTATGTTGCATTGTAGAACAATTATGCAGATTATACCGCAATAGAAAAATGCTTTATAAAGAGATTAAAAGTCATTAATGTCTCCATCTCTCTGGAATATATAACCAGTCTCCTTTGTTTCAAAAGTAAAATGACATTAAAAGTTTAGACTTTCTAAAAGCTATTTTATTGTCCCCACCCCCCTCAGGGCAAAGCAGGAGGTATTCATTGATGGGTTTAGTCATAATTTCCCATTATGAAGTATTTATGCCCATAACCATCATTTAAGAGTTTAGAGAGGAGCTGGAAAAAAGTAATTCAATAATATGTTTTGCTTGTTCTAAAAGACTGCATATTTTACTTAAACTGCATAACTAGCAAGGCAAGTGTTTCTTAGGCAGTTGATGTTTTGGTGTCTTAAACACTATGGAACTATTTCAGATAAGTAAATTTATTTATTTAATTTATTTATTTATTAAAAGATTTCATATACTGCCCAATCCACAGATTCAGGATGCTGTACAAAACAAGAACAGCATCCAAGAATTTTTTTTTTTTTAAAAAAAGATTTAAAGGGCAAATGCCTGGCAGAAAAGAAATGTCATCAGTTAGGTTTCAAAGTCTGAAGGGAGGAGGCAGACCAAATCTGCAGGGAAAGAGAGTTCCAAAGTGAAGGAGCAGCAACAGAGAAGGCCCTTCCATGGGCCCTAGTACTATGGACCTCTCTGACACCAGGGACTGAAAAAGGGCAACCTGAGAAGATCTCACAGGATGGGACAGGACTGACCAGGAGAGGTGGTCCTGAAGGTAAACAGGGTTTTTTAAAGGTGAGAACCAGCACTTTGAATTGGACCCAGAAGCAAATAGGTAACCAGTGCAGTGAGTGAACATAAGAACATAAAGAACAGCCCTGTTGGAACTGGCCCAAGGCCCATCTAGTCCAGCATTCTGTTTCACACACTGGCCCACCAGATGCCACTGGAAGCCTACAGCAGGAGTTGAGGACATGCCCCCCCTCCTGATGTTACTCCACTGCAACTGGTACTCAGAGGCATCCTGCCTTTGAGGTTGGAGGTGGCCCTCCGACTAGTAGCCGTTGATAACCTCTCCTCCATGAAGTTATCCAAGCCCCTCTTAAAGCCATCCAGGTTGTTGGCTGTCACCACATCTTGTGGCAGAGAATTCCACAAGTTGATTATGCGTTGTGTGAAAAAATACTTCCGTTTGCTGGTCCTAAATTTCCCGGCAATCAATTTCATGAGATGACCCCTGGTTCTAGTGTTATGTGAGAGGGAGAAGAATTTCTCTCTATCCACTTTCTCCACTCCATGCATGATTTTATAGACTTCTATCATGTCTCCCTGCAGTCACCTTTTTTCTAAACTAAATAGCCCCAGGTGTTGTAGCCTTGCCTCATAAGAAAGGTGCTCTAGGCCCCTGATCATCTTGGTTGCCCTCTTCTGCACCTTTTCCAGTTCTACAATGTCCTTTTTTAGATGTGGTGACCAGAATTTTACACAGTACTCCAGGTGTGGCCACACCATAGTTTTGTATAAGGGCAGAAGAGGTGTCACACTATCATATCTCCTAGCGCCCATAAGCAGGCGGGTCGCCGCATTCTGGACCAACTGAAGCTTCCGGGTTGTCTTCAAAGGCAACCCCAAGTATTGTGCATTACAGTAATCTAAGTGAGAGATGAGAGGGCATGAGTTACTGTTGCCAGGGCCTGCTGTAAAAAATTAGGCCTTCACTTCTGGAGATTTTCATTGTTTTATGCAAACTATGAAATAACTTCTGCTGCTGCTGAAGACAAAATCAATTGTCTTTTCCTTCTAAATGCCTCTTCTGCAGACTGCTATTTGAGTCTTGTCCCTTTGCTTAGGTAACTAAAGAGGTTTCTGAGATAAGAGGAGACTCTTTTCCATTAACAGGACAGTGCATTTGCAGTGGTTAGCTGGTCAATGCATGACTGCCTGATTGCCTGTAATAGCAATGAGAAACTCTGAGTGTTTTGTGTGCTTCTAGTCTAATCAAGACAATATTGCCCCATATAGTATCTCACATAAATTGCTGGGCAGAAGCACAATTGTGGGATAAACATCATACTTGCATTTTGTGTATATATAACATAGGAACATAAGAAGCTGCCTTCTACTGAGTCAGACTATTGGTCCATCTAGCTCAGTACTGTCTACACAGATTGGCAGTGGTTTCTCCAAGATTACAGACAGGAGTCTCTCCCAGTCTATCTGGAGATACCAGGGAGGGAACTTGGAACCAACCTTCTGGAAGCAACCATGCAGATGCTCTTCCCAGGGCAGCCCCACCCCCTAAGGGAAATATCTTCCAGTGCTCACATGTCTTCCATTCAAATGCAAACCAGGGCAGATCCTGCTTAGCACGGGGGACAATTCATGCCTGCTACCACAAGACCAGCCACCTAATGGCACAGCAGGGAAATGACTTGATTAGCAAGCCAGAGGTTGTCAGTTCAAATTCCCGCTGGTATGTTTCCCAAACTATGGGAAACACCTATATTGGGCAGAAGTGATATAGGAAGATGCTGAAAGGCATCATCTCATACTGCACAGGAGGAGGCAATGGGAAACCCCCTCCTGTATTCTACCAAAGACAACCACAGAGCTCTGTGGTTGCCAGGAGTTGACACCAACTTGATGGCACACTTTACCTTACCACAAGACCAGTTCTCAAAAGAAATAAGATCAGATGAATTCCAATGTTAAAAAGCCTCATTAACTATTCACTCCAGCAAGTGTACATCCATCAAGAGTCAGCCTGTGGCTAGTTATAGATTGCTGATTTATAGCAAGTCAGACCCCTGGTCCATCTAGCTCAATACTATCTGTACTGATTGGCTGTGGGACTCCAGGGGGCTTCAGATGGGTATTTCCCATCTCTGCCTGGAGATGGCATGGGTTGAACCTGTGACCTTCTGCATGCAAAGAAGATACTTCCTCACTGAGCTATCATCCCTCCTCCTTTTACTGGACCTGTGCCTCTTTCTCATCTCCAGTGCCCCCATATTATCACCTATTTTTAATGGTGGCCATTGGTACCCCATTTCCAGCACTAAGATGCTCTGCATAAGGATGAGCTCGCAGCTGGGACAGACACATCAAAAGCCACCAAGAGTAGGCAGTACAGGGGATAAGCTATGGCCCTGACACAGCAACTCAGAAAGATGCGGCCACTTCTCCAGTAATTTAATCCAATAACACTGACTTTTACCTCCCATTCCTGCTCTATGTTATAACCCTTCTATCATATGCCAGGGGTAGTAACTCAAATGCATTACTGTACTGCTCAGACTCCTACTCAGAGAACTTGGAACACAAATCGATATGCCTGGGCAAATGCTTCCCCACACATGTGAACCAAAATAACAAATTGGAATGAAAACATTATTCAGCTATGGGAAAGGGAAATATGGGCAAACTGGCTTGTGCTTGATCCTCAAAAGTACTTGTACAGTTACGTAATTAGCTGAATAGTCCAAAGAATCTTTCCGACGTCTAGGTGTCCAGAGTGAACTATGAGCTTCTATGGTTTCTTTCTGTATCCAGTTCACAGCTGTTGGGTATGTTGGGGATGCGGGCACAGATCGGTGGTGAAGCATGTTTTGCATGTAGAAGGTCCCAGATTCAATCCCTGGCACCTCCCAATATAGCTGGGGAAAACTCCCGCCTGAAATCTTGGAGAAGCTGCTGCCAGTCGGTGTAGACAATCCTGATCTAGATGGACCAATGGTCTGCCTTGGTATAAGGCAGCTTCCTATGTATCTATGTGACAACACCAGAATGTCCCAAGCTGCCTTTTTTAGGGCAATTCCAGATTAAGAACATTGTCCTCTCAGAATTGCAGCTGGTTTGGCACGTGATGGGAATCCCCAGCCTTCTCTCTTACAGGTTGGTGGTGTACACAGGCGTAGAGGCCAGGCAAGCTCTTCGGGAGTGGTACTTGAAATGGTACAGCACACTGTATGCCCTGGTCTCTTCAGGGGCAGCCCCAAATACTGCAGCACCAAATACTGCCTTGCCCCATGCTGCAAAGTCACAAGGGGGTGAAGAGGAGGAGGAGGAGGAGGGTTTCCAGCAGTCTCTTCCTGTACTTCTTGAGAGCTTTGCAAGGTGTGTGAGGACAAGAGGAGGGCAGTAGGGATGTGCACGAACCACATTTCGAGATCTGATTCAGAACACATCCCCTGCCCCTTCAAAATGGAGGAGAGCAGGCACGTACCTGTTCCTCTGCTGCTCACCGCCACTTCCTGAGTCAGCAGTGCTCCTTCCTGCTGCCTTCACATGCTGGCAGCACTCTCCCCCCAGCTGCCCCTGCATGATGCTGGCACACACCAGGGTCTCTGAGCCTGCCTGGCAGCCATTTGCATGGTCAGCATGCGCAGCGGTCATGTGCATGCTGGCATTGCATCGGGGCAGCTGGAGGAGAGCACTGACAGCACGTGAAGATAGCTGGGAGGAGCACTGCTGATTCAGGAAGTGGTGGGGAGCAGCGGATGAGCAGGTATGCGCCTGCTCTCCTCCATTTTAAAGGGGCAGAAGATGTGTCCTGAATCACATCTCGAAACATGATCCATGCAGATCCCTAGAGGACAGCCTTCTCCCCATGCTATTTACAAAGCTCACAAGAGTCAGACTGGTCCTGAAGAACTGCTCCGAGCATATCACCACCTTGCCGGTGCCCCTGTGGGCACTACCTGGAGTGACTGCCTCACCTCACATCCTTTGCTCTCTGTACCACTCATGTGAAACAGATCATTTGGGCTGCAAAGAAGAAGAAAATGCTGTGATACAGCTTGCTAAGCACACAAGATATATCCAGGGGAGAACTTCCAAATTCTGCAGTATGTAAAGTTTCTGATCCTACCTCTGGACTTGAGGATTATTTTGTTTTGTTTCTTTGATGTATATCCTGCTCTATCCCATATACTCAGAGCATCTTACAGTGTTTCCCCCCGCCCCTGCCAATACTCCTGTCCCCAAGGGGCTCACAATCCAAGTTGCATCAGGAACAACCCTGTGGTAAACTAGGCCTTGTTCAGCCCAAAGCCTCCTTGAAGCTTCCTATCAGAACTTCCCTCAAATCTAAAAGCTATGTTGATCTAGGCTGTCTGCATGTTTGCTTTGTCGATGTGTACTGTATTTCTTACCTGACATAGCCTGTTGTTAATCTGGGGATCTTAGTCTTTCCCAGTGCCCAGAACACCTCAACTGCTTTTAAAAGGCCAATTTTCCATTAATCTTTGGTCCAACTCCCTAGTCCCCACACTCTGTTGTAACTAAAGTACATGTAAACGAAATGATTCTGTATTCTTCTGCAGTTTGTCTCTACTTCCAATTGCCTTTCCTTCCCCTGTTGTCTTCCTTTGTAATTTTTAGACTGTGAGCCCCTTGGAGCAGGGACCTAACTTCTAATTATTTGTAAAGTGCCATGCACATATAAATGAAAATAAATGATGACGATGATGACGACAACAACAACTATAGGTTTCCAAGCCTTTATCTGGGACTGAGAATGCATTTTTCAGAGCTATTTAGTCAACTATATCTTGCTATTTGGCTATATTTACAGTTGGCTATATTTAGTCAACTATATCTTGCTATTTTTTATGGCAAAGAAAGCAAGAAATTAATTGTTGGAGGGCCAACAAGGGAGAAAAATAGTGAGGAGAAACAGAATACAGCCTTAATTGTCCAAATGGCTTGGGGAACATCCAAAGCATTTTTATTGCCAAACATTGGCCAAATAGGAGTGTTATTTGCAAAGCGTTACAAGGATTAAATATGACTCTTCAGTCCAGCAGGATTAGAGCTGTGAGTTTGACACTATATATTTTATAATATGCATTACAAGCAAACAGAGAGAGAGAGAGAGAAATTAAACCACATCGGATGTTACGCTTTCCTCTACTGTCATGAAGAATTTTCCACAGCAGCCCTAACCAATACTAAAATACAGATCCTTTATCAGTAGAGGTTGAGTTTAGTTCGAAAGAGCCCAGGCTTTGGATTGTGAACAATAAAAGCAGGTGGTCACCTGGATAAATGCAAGGTCAATTAGCTTATTTTGCCAATGGTGGAAATGTATTAGCAGCATAACCATAAGCTCTCCTGTGCTAATACAGAAGCAGCGTTCTCCATCACATGGGAAGACCATGACAGAATGGCCTGCAGCACAGAGTTAATGAGAACATTCTTCTAGTTGATCAATATGCACATTGGACAGAATAATACAACCAGTCTGGTGCCTTACACATGGAAGGGGCCTATCATACAAATGGCCCTATCAGAGATACTAATGTGAAGACGCCTTGCTTTTCCTCTAAAACTAGAAACCGGCAGCCTCATCAGGGATCGGACTGTTTAATTCAAGACAGGGGCGTAGCAAGGTTGGAGTGGGCCCAGAGACAAGATTTTAAAATGCCCCCCCTCACTGAAGCTCAGCTCATGAAGATATCTATCTGTCTATCTATCTCCCCTGTGTGCCACATCATCCTAAATTGTTTTTTTTAAGGTTTTGTAAATTGTGTACAGTACAAGTCATTTAATGGTACTAGAGAAAGACATGCTGTTCTGGTAACTCCAGGTCTTAACACTCACATCAATTTCGGAGGATGAATACAACTGAAGGAAGCCTGGGCGGGTGCATGGCTGGGGGAGTCAGTCATGTGACTTGCCTCTGGGGGGGCCCCCAAGGCAGTGGGCCCCTAGACAACTCTCTCCCCTTGCCCTATTATAGTTATGCCCCTGATTCAAGACAATATGGAATTCATCTCTACCTCTTCTTGGCCTAAATTGCTCTCTTAGCATTGGCTGGTCATAAGGTTGTAGTGACAGCAGAAGCCACAACTGGTGCAATTCCCCTTCCATGCAACTCTTCGTTATGACAGCTCTGCCAGATATCTGTCCATCTCTCCAAGTCACCAGCCCTGAAATCCTGCATTGTGCATTCACCCCATTCCAGCCATTAACATGCTCACCTGTCTTTATGTGAGATTTTGCCCTAGCTCCATTTGTCTCCCTCTGATCTTTCTTCAGTTCCAGCTGTTTCTCATTCATTGGGCAGGTTCACACATACAATGGCACCTGAGGTTTACACAAGCATCCACAGCCCCAGGAGTGTATGGTCCCCCAATCCCTGTGCAAGCAGTTGCCCAGAGGAAGGTGAAAAACCTCCAGAAGCTTGGCCAATCTACCCTGGAGGAAAAAACGTACCTGACCCCCAAAGTGGCAGTCAGTGCTACCCTGGGCATGAGAGCACGGGCCATAAGCAAGCGTCCCCTCAATCCACCTCCCCACTGGAATGGCTGTCTGGTGTCCTGCAGGCTGTATTGCTGTCCTTCATGGGAAATCACCATGAGCATTTCCACACAGCGCTGTTACCGCGAATCCCCTTCAGAAGAGAGTGTGCATTCACACACCAGCCAGACATATCCTGAAGTCCATTCGAGATCCTTGGAAGCGCCACCCCCCACACAAATCATGCTTTGTCTTCCAAATTCTAGCTTATCTCGATGTATTTCTGGGTTTTTAAAATGCTAGATTTAAGCACTTGTTTCTGAAAATGCCTGAGCAAACAGGGAGAGGCACTGACGTAGAATCATTAACATGATAAGAGGGAAACACTCTTTAGGAATCCAGATATAGCTCTTTAGAAATGCAAATCGAGCTGGCTTGCCTAGCTGCAGGAAGCAAACTCTTTAAGTTCTAGTTACAAAAGTAAAAACTCTGTGTTTGCTCAAGCTGACTTTTTTGAACAATACTAGTCTGCTTGATTAAGGTTTTTGCTGGTTAAAACACCACCACACATGTGTTATGAAAAGGGGAAGAAATCTGTTAGTGTATACAAATGCTCACAGTCTAGGACATGAGGTTTTAAAGGCAACATTATGTTCCTACCCAAGGAGTGCACTCTCTCTCTCTCTCCCTCCCCACTGGCTAGAAGGAAAACATGGCGGCGTGCGATGTGAACCTGCACCAAAAGAAAACCCGAGAGCAGAGGGGAGGGGCTGCTTCCCTCATGCCGCAAGTGTAATTCGAAGTGGCTTCACTCAACATTTACCCCAGAGCTTTATGTGCTGTATATAAAAGCCCCATGTGGAGACTGTGGAGGTAGGCATTCATTGCAAGACATATTCACTTACCTTTCACTTATTTGGAGAAGTATCTCTTTCTCTCTTGAGAGAACAGATAGATTGCACTTGCTCGGAAATTGTTTTTTGATCTTATTTATTTTATTTATTTATCACATTTATATACTGCCCCATATAAAATCTCTGGATAGTTGACAAGATCTGCAAAATAATAATCAAAAATGATCAGTTCAATGTTTAACCACGATAGATGTCTTCAGTGCTTGAGCTGAAAAGGCTAGTGGGCTAGAAATGGAACCATGCAGCCACTTCCGTTAGCAATAAAGGACTACTTCTTACGGGTCTATTTCCACGTTGATGTTTCACAGGTCCTCAAGCAAAGCAACAATGCTGATGTTCCTTTTTGTTATGACTTTGTCACTTTCTTAAGCGTGTGGGAAACCATGAATTGTTTTATGCTTTTAAAGCTAAGCCTTTTCAAGTCAACAGACTGCCCCCGCTCCCCAATTCAGTTATCTATACAAGTCTGCTCCCTCCCATGCAAGACAAAGAGGTATTTTTACTTACCTTGGAGAAGAATCTCTTTTTCTCTTGAGAGAACAGATAGATTGCAGTTCCTTGTAAACTGGAAAATTATCTTTCAGTCTGCAAAGCAGTAATCAAAATGGTCAGATCAATGTTTAACTATGATTGAGATCTTCAGTGATTGGTTTGAAAAGGCCAGTGGGCCAGAAAATAAACCAAGCAGCCATTTTCTTTGGCAAGAAAGGACTTGCCTCTTAAGGACTTACCTCCATATTGGTGGTGACCACCTGTGACCCTTTACACCTTCCTCCTTTCTGCAGCAATGTGTATCATCGAACTTTTTGTTTTGAGTTTGTTGATTTCTTAAATTGTTTGGAAACCCTGCATTTCAAGCCATGCCACTTCCTTCTAATTAAAGCATATTGTAATGGTATTGCCTCTCATTCTCTAAGAAAGAAACCAAATGACTGCTTTCTTTTCTTTAGCAATAAAGGACTTGCCTCTGTGCTGGTGATGTTAATATCTGAAGCTTTTCGCTTACCTTTTTCTGAAATAGTGCAATGGGTTATGTGTCTTACCTTGCATCATTTCTTATCTTACCTGGCAGCTTTACCATTTATTTGTATATTTAAAAGGAGCATAACTACATTGCCATGTTTATTCCATCTATAATTGGGTTAGAGGGCGGAGCACCAAACTGCCCCTGTGAGATGCTCCTTCCTCTCCTGCCTCTTCCACACCACTGAGACTGATCTTTGGAGTTTTAGACAAGGCAATGAGTGATCATCATCACCAAGGCAATAAGTGATCATAACAGAGAAACCACAGGTGATGTCATAATTGCCACCTGCAGAGGTGGGGGCAAAGTGTCCTCCTTCAGCACGGGGGAGAAATGTGCCTGGTGGGCACCTGTCTACCCTGCAAACATATATGCATTTTTACCAGTCCTATCCTGGGAGTTCTAGTTTGGAAAAAAGCACTGATAATTGTCAGATCCCTGAGCCCAGGGCAGGGGCGTAGCTAGGGGAGAGGGGGCCAGTGTTCACCCCTCTCCCTGGCAGCCCCTAGGAGTGAGGGAGATAATGAACAAAATAGGGGGGTGGAGCTGGGGGGCCCTCAGGAGCTGGGGCCCCTGGGTTCTTTGAACCCATCCGCTCAATGATAGCTACACCACTGGCCCAGGGGTTCCAGATCTTGGATCCCTAGATGATGCTGGACTACATCATCTCCAGCTACAATGACTGGGTGGGGGGACTTTTGGTTGGGGGGGGGCGTTAATTTAATTTAACACCAAGTGGAATTTCAGAGCATTCTACCAAGCCATTTGGGAGTTATCAATCTTTTTGAGTTTTCCATTGATCTCTGCTAACTTGGCAAAGAGGCACCTTTTAACGTGGTGATTCTCTTTATTTAGCAGGGGGAGAGTAACTGGCCCTTATCCACCCCCAGCACAGTGCCTCCAGTGACTGTTGCTGGTGTCTATCTCATGTTTCTTTTAGATTGTGAGCCCTTTGGGGACAGGGATCTATCTTCTTTATTTATTATTTCTCTGTGTAAACTGCCCTGAGCCATTTTTGGAAGGGCAGTCTAGAAATTGAATTAATAATAATAATAATAATAATAATAATAATAATAATAATAATATGGGGAAATTATCCGATGGGGCCCATGTTCAGTTCTTGCATACAGGCCTTATCAGAGCTTGTTACACGACTGACCAGCAATGGTTTATTTATTTTTAAAGTAAAGTCGAGTCAGTGTCGACAGTGCCTTCAAGTCAGTGTCGACTCCTGGCAACCACAGAGCCCTGTGGTTGTCTTTGGTAGAATTTGGGAGGGGGTTTACCATTGCCTCCCCCCACGCAGTATGAGATGATGCCTTTCAGCATCTTTCTATATTGCTGCTGCCCAATATAGGAGTTTCCCATTGTCTGGGAAACACACCAGTGGGGATTCAAACCAACAGCCTCCTGCTCAAACGGTGGCTTATTTTACCAAAGGAGTAAGGGTCTGGGTTAGAAGATGAGTTGGGTAAGAGAGGTTACAACACCACACATTCAACAAAATATAATATAGAAGCTAACCAACCTGCGCTAGCAGATCCTTATGGCCTACTCCAAGAGGAAAGAGAAAGTTCACGTTGAATTTCCAGGTTCCACTAGGCAGATATACTCTCCCACTCTTGAGGTAGATTTCCCCAGGGCACAGGCACTCCTGGGCTTAGCCAATCACTGCAAAGTTCATTTTTTCTGTAGGGCATCAAAGGTTTTGCTTGCAACTTTTCCTGAAGGGCATTGCAAACTAGAAAAAATAGTATCTTACACTCAGGGATGCAAGGATTTGTTTAGAAGCAGCACACAACAAACTCCTAAGACCCAACTATTGTTTTCTAATAACTCACTGGAAAATCCCAGCACATTGGTTTGGGGGGGGGCACACAATTTATTGGCTAACTAGCTTGCTTTTGTTCTTATTTCTTGTCCATTGGGCGTTAGGATTATTCAGGCCCCTGAGAAGATCATAAACCATTCACACAGGCTCCTGCTGCTGAAACTGTTTGAAAATGAAGAGATAAAGAAGTATGTTCACAAACACATGCAGTTGCAGTGGCACTATAAAGCAGGAGGTTTTTCACACATGGCGCTATGCCTCGGGGTATCTGAAGAGCGAATCTGCGTCGAAGCAGATTCAAGGCATTTTAATTCGAGGGATTAGAAGGATCATTCACATAGCCATCAGCACATCCATCAACACTTCCGGAGAAAGCAGAAGCGCCAGAGTTTCCCCCCCAAAAGCTTCTGGAAATAGAGGATTTTTTAACTCCAGACATAACTCGGACTACGCCAGAGTTCGCAGCCTCCCTTTGGAGAAAAACAAAGCCCTGTCTGTCCTGGTCCCTGATAGCCTGCAGGGAGGTCGGATAAAATCCAGCAAGTATGTAGACTGGCACACTCCAGGAGTGGATTCGGGGGGAAAGCCCTGTCTGTAAAGCCTCCAGGCAACCCAAATAGATCTCTGGTAAGGTAATATATGGCAGAGTGGCGATACATGGGGTAGGGTTTAAAAGACAGCCCCATCTAGGAATTATTGAATGGCTCAGGTCTAATTTTTGTACACTGGTGTTGTGGAAGTGGGGCCCAGTCCCCCCCCCCCTTGGGTGAACATGTGTGGTCCCTAGGCTTGCTCATAGAAGAACCATCCAGCAGGAGCAGCACTGCCTCCAGTGAAAGGAGTGGTTCTAAATGTGTGATGACGACCGATGCTGCTCCTGAGTGGACCGCTTTCACATGAGAGTGGAAGGCCATGGGGAGACCCATTCACAACCCATGAGAAGAACCATCTGGGGGTACAGGGTGGGGGATCAGGCTGAATCACTAGTAATGTGTGATGAAGGCCCTTCTCCCACAGACCGCTCTCTCATGGGAATGTTGAGCCATGGAGACACACATGGAGGCTGGACAGCAGAAGCAGCCCAGCCTGGTTGCTCCAAACAAGGAAGCCGTGGGGACAGGTAACCTGGCAACACCTCTCCCAGACTTGGCAACTGCCGCGAGATAACAGTCTAAGTGGGCCCTCTGCCAATCTGGTCACCCACTGGGACATATCCATTTTTATTTTTGCCCAGCATGGCAACCCCACTCTCCTGAGGTCGCTAGAAATGCGGGCTCCCCCCCACCACGATTCCCCACAGCGGCTGATCTGCTTATGCTGTAACACTGGTCCAAAACCAGGAAATGTGAATGATAATTAATACCTGTCCCCGGTCCCAGTGTTTCCCCAGTGAGCCCACACAGTAACACCCAGACACATGGATCATCAAATTCACCTTTGGGTGTGTCAAAGGCTTCCCTGGAGAGGAGGGGATCGCTATGTAAAAGTTCTGTCATTGACCAAGAGAGAACAGGGGCCCCACACAAGTGGGTACCTCTTTCTTTTAATGGCTCTACTTATGAATATGTAGTCCAACAGAAGACCAAAGGTTTTTGAGCCTAAGGACCTCCCCGGTGGTTAAACAATTACATGAGCCTATGTACACCAAAAGCACAATCACATTTGCTTTCCAAAAGGCGGCTGTTTTGATCTGTTGATAACGTTGCTGCAGTTAATAAGGCGTACAAAAAGACTTATTTTAAGAGCAACAAATGCTCTTAAAATAACTTGCTTTTTCAAAAGTAATCTGGAATATGTCTAAGAAAAGACCTACAAATCTTGCTGAGGGTGCCGCCCCCATCTGATGGCTACGTCTCCCCCTCTAAAATCCAAAATGGTGCTCCTGCTCAGCCTGAAAACCAGCTGTCTTTCAATGTAGAGAGTTAGCCACACTAATAGAGAACCAGATATTGATTATTGGTCATGGCATCCACACACTGCAATTTTTCCCCATATATTTTCATGATTTAGCCTCTCCAATGTGACTCCTTCAGTCATGATTCTTCCGATACGACATATACTCAACATTCATGAGGATGACTCACCCTGAAAATGAGCCCTTTCCCATCTTTCCCATTGTCACACTATCACATCTTATAGGCAATATCAGAGGCTTTGTGGCTTCATGAGCTTTTGCAACTATAAAGTGTTCCTTCTCAACTTTCTGTAATAAAAGAAATCGTACAACCATGGCAAGACAAAAATACATTGCATTCAGTTCTGTAATGGAGGGTATGTTCCTGAATCTTGATGCCTCTCTTACATGGCTAAACCTATATTTCCCATAAGATAAGTAGGTTTTGCAGATTCTATAAGAGTAGCAAGAGATAAAGAGTTCTTTTAAAAGACTTTAGAAACCGGTGCTGTAGCCAGAATAAGAAGTTTGAAAAGCTAGCCCTTCAGGACTTAGTAGAACTCCTTTTGAATACTTATTGGGGGGAGGGAATTAAATTCCAAACTTTAAAAAAATCATTAAAAATCAATGAGTGAACCAATATTCTTGAAAATAAGCAGAAGCCTGTGTAAATGGTTTATTATCTTCGCAGGGGCTTGAATAACCCTAGACCCCCAATGGACTAGAAACTAGGGGTTTTCATGGAAGCAGGAGGGGGTGGTTCAAAGGTGGTGGGGTGCATCTTTAAGGGTGGGTAGGGGTGCACTTACCCCTCCCTCCACTTTCCCCCACCAGTGCTCCTTTTTAAAAAAAGTCAATTGGGGAGGCACAGTACCTTCCTGTTGCCTGGTTGCCCCATTTACCAGAAGTAACCAGAAGTATCCGACGAGCCTACGCATGCTGGGCACAGGCACACACACACATTGCAGGTGGGTGCACACATGGCGGGTGCAGGGGCACAACGGGCGCAACATGCATGGGCCTGTGCCCGGTGCACGCAGGGGCGTCGGATACTTCTGGTTACTTCTAGTAAAGGGGGCAACATGGTGGCAGGGAGGTATGCTGCTGCCTCAATGGACTTTTAAAAATGGAGGGGGAAAGTGGAGGGTGGGGTAAGTGCACCCTCTTCCACCCTTGAAGATGCACCCCCCACCTTCGAACCAGCAGAACTGCATGCCATTCAAACCTTTTCAGAGGCCCATAAAGGCCCTCCGAACCGGTTCCATGCACAAAAGCAAGATAGTCCACATAGCACAAAAGCAAGATAGTCCACAAAATAAGTTGTGGTTGGTCCATCCCCACCCCCACCCACATCTAAGTTCATGTGCTGAGGTTTTCCAATGAATTGTTAGCAAAAGGTAGTTGTACATTAGAAATTTGTTGTTTGCTGCTTACAGGCTGAAATGTTTAGCACTCAAAGCATTTGTCAGTCATGCCAGCAATTGTCCTTGGAGAAGCATTCCAATTCTAGACTATTGGAGATGTAATATTAAGGGTTAAACAAAAGCCCTGTTCACATGTTATGTTCAATGCCTGAACAATCTGTGTACAGCAACACATGTGGCAGGTGGAAGCCACAGGTTCCTTAAAAGGAATCTGAGATGTGGTTGGAGAGTCCAAACAACACTAATATGGAAAAGGTATGCTTTATTTTTTGACACTTTAACATTTACAGGAGTTCCCTTCCCCTTAAAGAGCCCCTGGTGGTGCAGTGGTAAAACTGCCGCCCTGTAACCAGAAGGTTACAAGTTCGATCCTTACCAGGGGCTCAAGGTTGACTCAGCCTTCCATCCTTCCGAGGTCGGTAAAATGAGTACCCAGAATGTTGGGGGCAATATGCTAAATCATTGTAAACCACTTAGAGAGCTCCGGCTATAGAGCGGTATATAAATGTAAGTGCTAAAGCCAAAGATACTCCCCCTTTGATCTCAGTATTCAGTTCAATAGTATTAATAGTATTCAATAGGCCAAACCTGTTCACACATCCCTACCAACAGGGGCGTATCTAAGATAGGGCAGGCAGGGCCCGGGCACCACTTGAAGGGGAGGGCGCAATTTTTTAAAATTAATTTTTTAAAAAATGGCCACCGAAAACAAAATGGCCACCATGCATGCTCAAATGGCCTCTGTGAGGCCCTAGGCCATGCCAAGCCTCACAGAGGCCATTTGAGCATGTGCTGTGGCCATTTTGTTTTCAGCGGCCATTTAAAAAAAATATTTAAAAATATGGCCACCGCACATGCTCAAATGGTTCCTGTGAGGCCCTAGAGGCCATTGGGGGTAGGGGGAACCTTTGCAGAACCCCTGCATGGCCTTTAAGAAGCCAGCCGAAGAGGCTACAGGTTAAAAAATATAATATAATATAATATAATATAATATAATATAATATAATATAATATAAGTCACTGTACACATATTCAGTTTGGCACTATGTACAGAGAATCAGGGCTTGTGAATACTGAGCTGAAGCTTATAAGCTTGGATTGTATTCATTTGCTCTTATTTTGCTTCTTGTGATAAGTGAGTTAAATGTGATGTCTTAATAATATGACTATTAATGATGAGTTTGTCTTTGAATCAGTGTGAAATCCTTAGTATTAAGGCTCACTGGGAGTCCAAGCAGTGACACAGTTTACTCTGCATATCCTTTAATTATCTTCAGAGTATCTGGGAAAAGTCAAATTCTCCATTTATTTTTAAAGCTTATGTAATAGTGATGCTACAGTGCATAGTAGGGAATTAGAGAGGCACTTCTGTTTAGTTTTCTAAATACACCTCCACATAGTATTTGGGTATTTCATGAGCCCCAGCATACTGAAATTTGTAGTTTTCCAGCATTTTTTGATCTGGCTACGTCCACTGCTAAATAGTTTTTGAAAGATTAAAAGATTAACAAGCTTGACTTGTATTTTTCAGCTGATATTATGATAAAGTTATCTGAAAGATGGGTGTCGGTTATGTTTGGACAGGGGGCGCAATTTCAGTGCTTGCCCTAGGCGCTATTTCCCCTAGATATACCTCTGCCTACCAAATACTAATTTTTCCACATCTCCACAGTTGGAGATGCAATCCAATGGGCTTGCATAGGCCTTGTTTTAGTCATGTCCACTGCCTTGCAATGAGATCCTAAAAATTTAAGTGAAGTGTAGTTCAAACATTTGCAGCTTTTGTGTGAACTCTTTTTCTGTCTATGGGAGAATGTTGGTAAGTCTTCCATCAATAGAGAGGTGTACACACTCTTCCTCTCTGCTTCCTTCTTGATGGATAGAATATGGATAGAATTTCTTTCAGCTACTGCTTGTCCTTTCTTCTGTTTAGGAGGTACCAGAGGCATTGGGATGTTGATGGTGGTCCATGTCCAAATGTCTGAGTGTGCTACTGCCATAGTCCCCCCCCCTCACCTGCCACCCCTGGCCTCCACAGCCCTGCTAACCTTTGCAATCACTGCAACCAGCAAAAGGAAGCAAGCCTTTTAAAATGACATTTCCTAAGAGGCCAGAATCCTTCCTGCTGGGAATAACTCAAGGAGAGTTCTCCAGAAGAAACTTAACATTTTTTATGTACGCAACCACGGTGGCTAGAATAGTATATGCGCAGAAATATGCGCAGAAATGGAAAGACAATCAAATGCCCTCAAAAGAAGATTGGTTGATAAAAAATCTGGAATATGCTGAGATGGCAAAACTTACAGCACTTATAAGGGATGAAAACTTGGAATGTTTCAAAGAAGATTGGGAACCATTCTTACTTTACCTAAAGAACTATTTTTCTAATATAATTTTTCTAATATAATTTTTCTAATATGGACCTTTCAGCAGGTTGGGTAGAGTAAAATCGAGTTGCAATGTAGAGTATATATGTTTTGAATTACTATAGCAATATGTATAGCTAATATGAACCATGCAGACTGGTAAGCAGGAAGTCAATATTTACTTAATTAAATGTAACTGGATTGTTAAGATATTGTAAAAACCAATAAAATTTTAAAATGCAGAGCAAAAGGAAGCACGCCAGCTGCAGCATGCTATAATGACCACAGGCAGTGGGCGGTGATATCATTATACCATGCCATGGCTGGCTTGATTCCCTTTGGTATAATGATATCGCCAGCTGTGTTGGCTGCAATGGTTAGTGGGGCTGCAGCAGGAAGGTGGGTGGATGGAGTTAGCAAACCTGTGGCAGAGGCAGCAGGAGGTGTCAAATGGCGGGGCTGCCACACAATGACAAATCTGCCCCAGGAGGCACATTAAGGTTATTGTGGGTCACAAGTTGTGCAGGTCTTCCTTAGCTCTTAGCAAAACATCCAGAACCTTACAGCTGTAATGAAGATATGGTTCTGGGGTCACCCAGGAGGCTGAGCATGAAGTTCTGCCATAGATCACTGTTCCGCTAGATAAACTTTCTCCTTGGGTTGTTCACCCTATGCAAACTTTGGTAATTTATTCCCTTGAAAGTTTAAAGATAGGAAACCATGTTGGTCATCTATTAGACATTTATTTCCTTTGCCACTTTGACAGGCAATAAGACAGTTAAAAGACTTGTAGATGTTTCTGATTAACATCTGAGCTTTGATTTTAATTGGACATGGGCATGTATGCTTACGCTTTGAATTTAAATAGGTTGATCTATATTCTTTTTCTCCCCCAACTTGTCGGCCTCTGTTATCTTCTCTTCTTTCTTTCTGTGATCATCATTTCCTAGTAGAGAGGAGGAAGAAAATCTTTAGCTTCTAAAAACTGTTTATTCAGATGCTTATGCAGTAACCCAGTTCCACAATTTCATGTGCATTTATATGAAGTACTTTGACATCACCTGCAGGTTAGAATGTCCCTGTCCTGCCCCTTCCCGATAAAAAAAATAAAACATTTAAGTTACCCTTTATGTTATTGAAAACAAATTATGATTGCCTCACTGGCTGTACTTGAATCTAACCATAGATATAAGTTGTAGGGACCTTTGAGGCCCTGTAAATACCAAATACATAATCCATCAATGAAAATAGGGGCATGCCAGTGAATGTGCAGGGGGCCTGGACAAGCATCCTGGTAGGTGCAGCATGCACAATTCTGGCTACAAGTCCCCTGTTCTGAGCAAAGAGGCACATTTTAACCTGGTGATTCTCTTATATTTAGCAAGGAGAGAGCAACTGACCTATCCAGCCCCAGCAGAGAGCCCCTCCAGTGTTTGTTGCTAGATTCCCCAAGCAGATGTGCCAAGCACTTACCCTGCAAAATTTCACAGAAAAAAAATGGGGATATCCTGATTTTCATCTGTTACTATTTTCATCTGGCCCTATCCACCCCCAGCACAGTACCTCCAGTGATTGTTGCTGGTGTCTATCTTGTGTTTCATTTTAGATTGTGAGCCTTTTGGGGACAGGGATCCATATTATCTTATTTATTTATTATTTCTCTGTGTAAACCGGCCTGAGCCATTTTTGGAAGGGTGGTATAGAAACAGAATGAATGAATGAATGAATGAATGTTAGAGGGTAAGCCCTTGACTCCTCTACTTCAGGAATCTAGACTAATGTGTTCTGCATGCACTTTCCTACCTGCTTTCCATTTGTGACATGCTTGTGCTACTACACTTTTCAACAAAATGCTCAAAGAGACCCGAAGTTGTGCAGCCCTACTCTAGAAGGACATCAAGGACCTCAGTTCCCAATTCCACCACAGGACACCCATGGCTTAACCTGTGAATTCAAATGGGAAGGAGACACAGATTCTCTCAGATGTAGACTTTTGGTCAGGACCTTATTGCGTCTTCTTGTGTTTTGAAAAAATATTTTGTTGGAAGTTGCCATGAATTCATACATGAAGAATGGCAGCATATAAATCTTTTAAATAGGTGTGTGAACAAAACAAAACAAAAATGCGGTTCAGTTTGAATTCGAATCAATTCAAACTGAACTGCGTTGTGCCATACCAGTTTGTTAGAACTGACTGACCATCGAATTGAAACAGTTTGGCGGTTTGGGAGACCCTAACCTTTCTCACCACTCCCCTCAATGTAGAACTGGTTCACAATGAACCAGGCTTAGTCCGATACAATCACGCACCGCAACCCAGGTTTGGTTCGCTATCGAACCGCCGAACTGAAACAGTTCGATGCAAACAGTTTCTACATCGAACTGTTCGTGCACACCCCTACTTTTAAACAGATAAATAAATAAATGTCACTACACAGAAAGCTTCACGTGCAGCCCTTCAGACAGAGGAGAGACAAGAGGTGTTTCTATAGCCTGTCCTTGCACAAGGTATACAGATTATGATCCAAGGGGAACTGACCAGAAGTAGAAACTGCCATAAGACCAAAAGAGCCCATTCTGTGTGAACCAGTTCCTGCCTCTTTTCATTTGCCTCTCAGCAGGGCCAGTCGCCTGCTGGTTGTGGGGACAGATAGTGTGGCATGTCTACCTCACACCTATATTTGGTGTGAATGTACTGTAATTGTTATTCTCTCTGGAGAAAGGCTCCCCTTACTAATAACTAAATAACTTGGTACTGCTGTTCCCCCTCGATCTTGAATATGAGTGTTTCTGCTGCTCTCTGCTCTGCAATTTATCTCTGCAGGGAAACCTTTGGGAGCAGGTGGTCCTTCAGGTAACCAGAGCCCAAGTTGCTAAGGGCTTTAAAGGTAATAACCAGCAGCTTGAATTGGATCTGGAAACAAGCCGGCAGCCAGTACATCTCTCTCAAAATGGGTGCGATATGCTTCCAGTGGGATCTCCAAAGACCTAGCTGTTGCATTTTGTACTAACTGCCATTTTCTAATATTCTTTAAGGGCAGCCCCACATAGAGAGCCTTACAGCATTCCAACCGTGGTGTGACTAAGGTCAGAAAGAACTGTCTTCTCAAGAATGGGATACAACTGGCACACTAGCCAAAACAATGCAAAGGCACCCCTGGATACCACCCCCACCTGTGCATCCAAAAGCAGAGGTGGGTCCAGCCGTATCCCCACATTGCATACCTGCTCTTTCAAGGGGATCACAACTCCATTCAGAGCCTGATGGATCCCCTCGTCCTGATTAGCTCTCCTACTGACCAACAGCACTTGCATCTTGTCTGGATTCAGTCTCAGTTCACATGTTTTTGTGTGAATTACTATGCCTGCATCTGTTGTAAAAGGAAACCTGGGTACAGGTCCCTCAAACCTGGTACAGTTAGGAAGTGTACTTCTGTACTTGTGTCCAACATAACAAGTCAGTAGCTGTACCTGCATATAGATCTGTACCTGTGGGCACTGTACACAGATTGTATGAGTGCTGAACATAATGAGGTCATTCACACAATCAAAGAGGTCGTTCACACAACCAGGTGGGTGGGGCAGCAGGTGGGTGCGGTGGCAGGCCTGCAGAAAGAAGGCTGGTTAAACTCACCTTCTCCCCAGATGACTGCTGTCATGTTGCTGTGAGCGTGGACCACACTCCCAGATGATCCACGCTGTGTGCTGCAGCACAATCTGTCCTGGCCTCCAGAGATCCCACAATGCACTGCATGGCATGCATGATGCATTGGGGGATTCCCCCAGGATACGGGCTTTCTGGGCACCTGTTTCTGTTGGGGCTGAACATAGCCCCAGCGAACACACGATCCTGGAGCCTGGGTTAAGGGCTCGCTTGAGCACTTAATCCTGGCTAAAAGCTGGGTTTGAAAGCAAGGCTAGGCGGCGCTGCTCCGCTGGGATTGGGACCAATCCTGGCAGCTGTCATGCACAACTTAACCCAGGCTTGGCTTCCCTAGCTTGGGTTAGGGTGCGTGTGATAATAGCCTCAAAAATTGTGCTCTACCCAAGTTTGGGAGCTATATGTGTTCAAATGTTTTGTTTGTGTGGAAGCAAGGTAAGAAGAAAACCTGGGTAGAAGTGGATGTGTGGAAGCAAGGTAAGAGGAAAACCTGGGTAGCTTTTCTTCCTACCTTGCTTCCGCACAATCTCTTCAACCAAGATTTTCCTCCTACCTTGCTTCCACACAACTAAAAATAGGGACCACATACAGCTCCCAAACCCAGGTAGAACACAGTTTTTGATTGTGGGTATGACCTCATTGTTTGACCTCAGCAATGACTGCTGGAGGGATGCTGTGCTTGTGTAGGTGAAGTTTCTCTTCCCCTGCTAAATATAAGGGAATCACCACACCCTAGAAGGTGCTTCATTGCTCAGTTAGCAGTGATATGGAAACCAATAGGCTTAAGCACACTTAATTCTCAGTTGGAACTCCATAGTGTCTCATCCTAATAACTCTTTTGAAGTGCCAAAAGAGATGTAGCTGCCTCTAGCTACGGGCAGACTCCCACTCCCATCCCACCCTGCACCACTGTTAACTAGAGCTGCACTATCTGCAGACTGGCCATTCGTCAGGTAGAGCTGCCCAGGCTGGTCAATGATTAGCTGCTATTGTTGGACTGTTGCCTGTGTGTGTGTGTTGCTGCAGCATCCTACAGGAACTGATAACGTATGAAATTAAGAGACCACACAGGAGCAGCAGATGATACTACTTCCCATGCTCGTCCCCAGAGCACTGAAGACAGCTGTAGCTATGTGAAGCTGTCACACAGCTACTGCCGCTTTGCAGGCATAATCAAGCACACTTTATAAAGACAAAAATAGACCAAAATCTTTCTATACAATCAGTTATTACACACAGTTCCCCTGACTAGCTTCCATCCACGCTGTTCTTTTGTTTCAAGGGTGTTGCCTTTTCCCAGCTCTCAAATGGCAATGTTTTCTATATGAGAAAATGCAATAACTTTCACGGATATTCATTCATTGTGATTGCAGTTGCAATTACAGCATAGAATATAGTTCCAGTGCTGTCAAGCATCCATCCCTAATGAGCCCCCCTGCCAAAAAACATAACTCCTCGCTCCACGCTGGTAGCACTTTATGAACTTAAACATTTGTTCTTACTCTTTAATGGCTCTTCATTCTCCCTAACTGTATCTTTTTGGCATTCACTTAAAGAAAGGAAAGATTGTGCCATCCAGTCGGTCTCGACTCCTAGTGATCACATTCCATGTGATTTTCTTAGTAGACTACAGGAGTGGTTCACCAGTCCTACTCCCGTGCAGTATGAGATGATGCCTTCAGCACCTTCCTATATCGCTGCTGCCCAATATAGGTGACTACAGATATATTTACTGGGCACCATCTGGGGAGCGCACCGGTGGGGATTTGAACTAACAGCCTCTTGCACTCTAGGCAAGCTGCTTCCCCGCTGTGCCACCGCAGCGTCTAACATTCACTTAACTGTATATATATTTTGGAATTGGTGATGAACAGCTAGACTGTTCCCCCAAACAACCCCTGCAGAAATGTTCCCCATTTTATGAACCTTTTTAATCAGTTAAAAGCAGTGATCAAAGTGGGAGGGGGGGGGAAGTGGGATGGTTCTGTTTCAATTTAGGAAAGGCTTAATTACATCCATTGAAAAGAAATGGGATCATTGACGATCTGCCTGAAAAGAAGTTGACGGGGCTATAGTGGCAGAGCATCTAAAGTGGCAGAATATTCATGGCAGAGCTCAGTTTGGAGAAGACCCCAGGTTCAGCCCCTGGCATATCCTATATGACCATCTGGAGAGTTGCTGCCAGTCAGTGTAGACAATACTGAGTTAGATGGACAGATGGTTGGACTTAGGATACAGCAGCTTCCTATGTAATCTATGTAGGAAGTGAGATGGCATCCCAACTTAATCTGAGCACTGGTTTCAGTGTGGCAAAAACAAGAAGCCATTCCCCCAACAGCACAGCAAGGCTCTTGCAAAAAGAAATTATACTATATAAAGGCAAAATGGCATTGTGGACAAGATGTGCTTTGATCATACAGAAAAGCACAGGTAAGCTGCCCTTGGCCCAACATTGCATAATGCTCCAGTCTATTGAATGGTAGTTATTGTTTTATTTATGATTGTGGTGTGGTGTGTGTGTGTGTGTGTGTGTTTTAATGGTTTTTACTGTTTAGCTGATTTAGTTTAGTTTAGTTTAGCTGATTTAGCTGTTTACTGTTTAGCTGATTTTAAGGTTTTAAATGTGATTTTTATGGAGTTTTATTGTATTTGTTTTGTAAACCGCCTTGGGATGCCTTATGAAAGATGGTATAAAACTGAACAATAAACAAACAAACAAATGATATGCACACAATATATATCTCCTGAGCTATACATACAATTCCATGTTTTAATACAGAATGCAAAGTATCAATTTCCTGTACACAAATACGTAAGAAGGCTATTCTGACGATCACTGGAAACCGTTCTAAGGGAGTTCCATGGCCGCTAGCCCACCTAGGAACTCCTCCCCTTAAATGAGGTTAATGGCGCGCTCGCTCTCTTAACTGCATTTTTGCGGTCATGAGATGCTGCGGTGTGGCTTTGCGCCGTTATAACTCTGGAGGAGACTCCCACTGGGAGGCTCTAACAATGTACTAACTAACTAACTAAATAAATAATACATATTCCCCTAAAAAAAAAAATCCTCTGTAGCTCAGCATGTTACTGAGATCCTGAACATGCATAGTCAGGGTTCATAGTCCAGGCATCCAAAGCCAGCACACACACCAACATTCTTTAATGCGAAACTCCTTATCTTCATTGATTGCTACAAAACTACATGAACTATGAACCCAGCAGCTTTGTAGGTACAAGCGCAGAATTTATTCAGTGTTAAGCCCATATAAAGTAAAGTGTGCCATCGGGTCAGTGTTGACTCCTGGCGACCACAGGGCCCTGTGGTTTTCTTTGGTAGAATACAGGAGGGGTTTACCATTGCCTCCTCCCACGCAGTATGAGATGATGCCTTTCAGCACCTTCCTATATTGCTGCTGCCCAATATAGGTGTTTTCCATAGTCTGGGAAACATACCAGCAGGGATTCGAACTGGCAACCTCTGGCTTGCTAGTCAAGTCATTTTCCCGCTGTGCCATTAGGTGGCTACTAAGTCCATACACCCCCACTGAAATTTACTGACCTGAGTGACCAGGCCACCAAACCAAGGACACTGGTTTGATGAGTATCTTCGATAAGCGAGTCAATCTGTTCTTGATTATTTCTTGCCAAGTTTGATGTTGCTGTTGTTCCCCTTCCAGAACTGAACTCTCTCTTGTTTTTAGATGTGTCTGGGGGAGATGAAGCAGTTGAATTTCCAAGCAGCTTTCCATCACAATGGTAGGTGCTGAGAACTACAATTCCCAGGGGGCAGTATGATAAGATGAATGCAGATGGCACCACCATTGTGTATTTGCCAACATTACAAGTTGGGATAGAATGCTCAGGATACAGCTGGGGTTTCCCCTCACCTGAATGTCCATTCAGAAGCTCATAATTTCTGAGCTTAGGTTGAAGGAAGTTTGCCTGCCATAAATCACATCGAATCACACAAATCACGAAGCCAGGTCTTCGTCACAATGGTGCACCATCTGTGGAAACTACTTCCATGAACAGAAGGAGAGCTGCGCTGATGCATGGGTCCTTGGACAAGTGGAAGGAATTCTATTATAAGTGGGACTCTCCTTCCATTCATGGAAGGAACTTTTGTCAACAGAGAACCGCCCTGCTAAATGTCTGGAGGCTACCCACTGTATTTCTACAGGCTAGATGAGGATCTGTCTTCTGTTTTATGAGGAATGGTGGAACCTGTGAGAAATTGGTTGAAGGAACTGGATAAGGCGCTTCACATGATTGGTGTGAATCAAATGGCAGACCTGGGCAGCCGGACCAGCAGCCCACATGACTGTTGGCTCCGTCACGGAGCCGGTGAGGGCTGCAGGGATCGGGGGATGCATGGCCCCCGGAAGTTCCAGGATGCTCCGCATGAGTGCACAGGGCATCCTTGAGAGACCTCTGATACCAGGAGGCTGCAAGCAGCCTCCCGGTCAGGGGTCTACTCATGTGTCACAGCACACCGCGACAACACACGAGCAAAATGATGAGTTTAACGGAGGGCTCACTCCACTAACCTCGTCTAAGGGGAGGGGTAATTAGGCGGGCTAGCCGCCTTGGGAGCACCGGGATTGCCTGCAAATCCGGTGGTTCCTATGATCCCTTGAAAGTGGGCTAAGCTCCCTAAGCCCGCTTTCCAGGGATTGTGAGAATAGCTTCGATACATTTAACCTGGATAAGGAAGACTGAAAAGGAAAAGGAGCTGGGGCATGTTAGCCCCAGTTAACATTCTTAAAATACCTGAAGGGCTGTCACACAGAAGAAAGCAGAAACATGTTTTATGCTGCCACCAAGGGAGCTGTACTAGATTTGGGCTTAAGTGTAAGGAGGGTAGATTTTGGCTGAACATGAGGCACTTCTTAATAGTGTCTCATCAACACTATTACCTAGAATAGTGTTAATGAACTATTCATTACCTAGAGATGTGCTGGGTTTCCCCCCACTGGAGCCTTCAAGCAGGTGCTGGATAGGCATCTGTCAAGTGGGCCATAGCTCTGGATTTCCTGCACTGGGCAGCAGGCTGAACTAGATCATCTACACAAGCCTCTCTAACTCATAAGAACATAAGATCACCAGGTGGACCAGGCCCAAGGCCTACTGTATCTAGCTCAGCATCCTGTTTTCCACAGTGGCCCACCTGAGGCCTCTGAGAAGCCCACAAGCAGGAGATAAAGGCATGCCCTCTCTCTCTGTTGCTTCCCTACAACTGGTATCCAGAAGTATCTTGCCTCTGAACCTGAATGTGGCCTATAGTCATCCAGACAACTAGCCATTGATAGACCTGGCACATTGATAAGCAGACTTCCATAAATTTGTCTAAGCTCTGCTTAAGCCATCCTATCTGGTGGCCATCATCTAGGTTTGCCATATTCAGGCTTTCCAAATCCATGCCTAATTTGCATATTATGTAAATTGGCTTGAAAATAATTTTTGAGCAGAATAGTGACTGCACGTTTTGCTCCATAACTCCACTTCTACAAGGGCTAGAGCTTTACTGGGTTGGGGTTTTTTTTGTTTGTTTGTTTTTAATGAAAGCTGAAATCTGGGCGAATCTGGGTGAGATGCTTAAAAGCCAGGTGAAACCCGGAATTTCGGGGGGCATGGCAACTCTACCATCACCACATTCTGTAACAGAGAATTCCATATATTAATTATGTGCTCTGTGAAAAGATACTTCCTTTTGTCATTCCTAAATTTCCAGTATTTCCTTTTATCATTCCTAAACTTCCTTTTGTCATTCCTAAATCTCACTGCTAGTTCCAGTGCTGTGAGAGAGGAAGAAAAATTTCCCTCTCTCCACTCCATGCATAATTGTATAAATCACTAGAATGTCTCCCACTAGCCGCCCTTTTTTCCTGAACTAAAAAGCCCCAGATGTTGTAGCCTTGCCTTGTAAGGAAATAATTCTATGATTCAGTCCTCTGAATGTGTCCATGTTTCTTAATGCCGTGAATGTGTGCTGTTCTAATCAATACTGTATGGGGCATGCGGCATGCTTTTGTTTGGTATTCGGATGCCACTTAAGAGATGTTTCAAAAAAAGTTAGATGAGACCAGAATTTCTATGAGAAGAATCATAGGATTTCATTTATGCTGCATGACTATAACACCAATCCAGTTTTGCATTTACAATGAGTGCTGGGGCTTTCAATAAAATCAGCCAAGGAATATGCAAATGCCTATTTAATTACCTCTGAAAAGAGGGGGGAACAGTCTCATTACAATTCTTGAAAATGCATCCACAATAATTTCAAGCAATGAAGAGAATCACATCCCTTTACGTACCCTATAGAGGTGCAGCAAAGGGGAGGATTTCATTAATGGAGGTATCGACTCAGTCTACTTAGCAAAAAAATTAGAAACTTCTTATGGGAAAAGAGGAAAAAAGATAATTTCAGAATAACAAATATTTACTCTGCTGTGGGTTGACGGCCATTTTTTTGGCATCTATAAATGAGAGCACTGCAATAAATAGTGGCACCAACCTCTGATCTGTGTCAGTAAGGACCTCTGAGGTTCCCTAAGACAAAAACTGCAAATGATTTCTATTCAAAGGTAGTTGGAACAACAAGAGGGGGTCTGCATGAGCAAATAAGGATAAGAAACAATGAGCAGAAGAACAGGGAAACATGGGAGGAACAACCATCATCACAATTACCTGTGACTAAGCCCCAGTGCCTTCCTGCCCTCCTGTCCTCGTCCTGGGGAGGATGAGGACAGCACACTGGCTTCCAAGAGAAGGAAAAATAGTCAAAGTAGTCCCATTGAAATTAAAAGGGCAAGCTAGGCATTGCCTAACGGCTCCATTTTATGAGCAACATTTTATGAGCAACATTTTATGAGCAAAAGACTGCATTAGTGGAGGATGCTGTACCTTCCTCCAGCCCACTGTTTCCTGAAGTTTGTTCCCTGGTTTTTCTCTCAGGTGAGCTCGTTTTTGGTATCACAGCCTGACTCAGAGAACCGACATATCTCAGAAAATATATATCTCAAAGAACAGACAGGGAGACCAGAATAAGGAAGTTTAAAATGTTTTCATGTGTGTAATGAAACTGTAATTTATTTATTTTTAAAAATGCATTTTATTTGGTGCTGTCATTGCTATTAATCTACCTTTTAAAGGAAGATAATATTAAACTGGATAATTAGTTTATTAAGACACCTTGGAATAGTGACTCTTTTCCTCTTAAACTTGGGCCACACATGCCCTCATATGTGATTTGGGCTGATTGGCATTCTAAAAGATAGATCTGCTGCCATATTCTTTGACCCTAAGTCTGTGCTCAACAATCCTCTCTGCAAATGTATCCCATAGTCTGAATATCAGATATGGAGCTTCAAATTCTCTTAAGCAGACTTCAGATCTCTGGCTTTTTATTTCATATCTTTCAGACAAACATACCCACCAACCTCTTTCCCCTTCCTGATCATGGTTTACTAAGTACCACATTGGGCATCACCTACTGTTAGCTTCTGTATGCAATGCTATATTCTGCCAGCATAGATAGCATACAGCAGGCCTGCTCAATTTAGGTCCCCCAGCTCTTTCTGAACTTTAGCTCCCATGATCCCCAGCCACAGTGGCCAAAAGCTAGGGATTATGGGAACTGTAGGCCAACATCTGCAGGAGGGCCAAAGTTGAGCAGCCCTGACAGCATAGGGCTGTTAAAGTCCTCAATGGCATTGATTGATTGATTGATTGATTGCCATCAAGTCGGTGTCGACTCTTAGCGACCACATAGCTAGATTCTCTCCGGGATGATCTGTCTTCAACGTGGCCTTTAAGGTCTCGCAGTGGTGCATTCATTGCTATTGTAATTATGTCCATCCACCTTGCTGCCGGTCATCCTCTTCTTTTTCTCGCCCCCACTCCCATACCTCAAGGACCACTTTCCCCCATATGAGCCTCTGTGCTTATTAAGATTCTGTTAATAAGAGGTTCTTCTGTTGGACCCCCCACCATCTGAGATACAGCAGGTAGTGACTCATGAGAGAACCTTTCCATGCTGGCACCTCATCTTTGGTCCAAGGAAGACTTGCCTGGCACTGCCATCTTTTCAGCACCTAGCCTTTTATTTTTTATAGTTTTCCTGTGGTTGATGGTTTTAGTTTGACTAGATTTCACTCCTGTGTTCCATTTGTTGTGTTTTATTGTTTGTCATCTAATAATTATCTAAAAATAATTACTGTTTTAATAGGTTCATGTCTGGTGCTTTGGGCTGAAAAAATGGTATGCAAATGCCCAAAATACAAGCATACAAACAAACAAGCAAGCAAGCCAACACACACCTTTTAGTTAAGGCCACTGGCTCAAAGGAGATCAGTCTCACCTTGCTTACCTCCCAGATATTTCAACAGGTGCCCTGATTCTACAGACAGACAGCAAATACTGATGAGAAGATGTATAGTATGGCTGAACATCAAATCAGAATAACAATCAGATCCGATTTGATACAGTCCCGATCAGTGACATTTTCATTGTATCGGTTTTGCTGCCAAATTTTTAATACTGGCACTGCCTGATATGATCTTTTCTGTATCATGTCAAGCTGTATCAAACTTTATCTGATAACTGGATAAGCTGTTTTCATGCTGCATTTCCCTATTGCTGATGCTACAAAACTTGCTGGTGATGTGCCATATAGAAAACACTGGATGTGGTGTGTGGGGAACAGGGGAAGAGAACAGTTTTATGACTGACATCCCTGCTTCAGATCAATACTTCTTTAGGCATTGCTGACTTTTCTGAAACCCTTGCACTTCTATATGAAATGGGAGTGGTATCAAGTCCTAAGAAGAATCCACCATTAACTCTAAGAAAGGTCTACCACAGCTGAAAGTTTTATCCCATGAGTTCCAATAATATTTTTATAGACATTTCAATGATTTCCCAGTGTTTCCTATGGGCTATTATATCCTATGAGTTGATGCAACAACCCCAGTAATGGTACACTAAATGATTCAATCTTGGTTGGTATATCAGTTGAACAATTCGATAATCACTTACTTCATATATCTGAATTGGATCCTATAATTTCATTCATGCGCAGTCCTAATACATGGTAGCTTAGCTATTCAGGTTTCCATGAATCCTGGCTATCAGCTGAAGAGAACAAGTGATGGAATGGCTAATCTCAATGGAGTGTGTGCAAGGCTGCTAGCTTATTTTATGATTATGGCATCAGCCGTCAAATATATTAAGGCTGATCTTTGATGTATGAGTATCAATGTGTTGAAACACTTTCATGTTTTTTTCCAATCAGGCAATAGTTTCCTCATCATTAAATCATATATACACTTCTATGTTGTTTTTGGAGTGAAATTGTAAGCTATGAGACCAATTAAAGTAAATGATGGTGTGCAGTCCTTATGGCTGATAAAGAAATGTGATCGTTATCAAAGTAACTATCTGCCTTCTTACAGTCTGTGTGATTGGATGCCGTGTTATTGGCTTAATTTCATGCATCAAATTTATGAGACCCAAGAGAGTGTACAGGAAAGTTTCCATTTTTTAGAAGTACACAATAAAAAAATACAGCTTTCAGCATGCTATAGTTTATTTCTTTTCTGGGAATCTAAAAACTCATGATCACCAATATGTTCTTCTAGTAGTTTTATGGCCAATATGAACATGAACATTTGTCAAGGGTAGAAATTTAGATCTGTGATTTTCAAATATTGATAAAGAATCTCAAGAACAAAGATAAAATCCAGTGGTTCTGTACTCATGGACTATTGCTAAGCAACCCCATGCATTTTGAGCAGTACTCTTCTTCATCAGGAACTTCTTTACTCTGGCCAGATTCAGACAAAACACGAAACCGGAGTTCACCTCTGATTTCACTAGCCAAATGTCGGGACCTGTCGAACTGGAGTTAAAAGGAAAAAATGGGCCCATTTTTAGGGGTTTCCCTCCCCTAACTCCATTTGTTACTGTTGATTTGCATTAAGTTATGCCACCATAAATTGTATTTTGGCAGCAACTGAGGTATGTCTCATCCAGGGAGTGCAGTTTGCCTTCACAGAAAACTGGAGTTGAGGGAGGAAACTCCTCCCTCGCTCCAGCTGCTATTGGCTGCATGGGCTGGCTTTTAGAAAAGAAGGAAGCCCATACAGCCAGCTCCCACACCTCTCTGTAGTCTCACTGACTGCAGAAAGCCCACTCTCCAGTATGTCTGAATGCAGAGAGGAGAGCAGGAGGAGGGGCGCAGAACCGTGGGTCTACTAGACCCACAGCTCTGTATTTCATCTGAACCGGGCCTCTGTGTTGTTGCATGCACACAAGGTGAGACTCTAGATCAGGGCTACAAAGCTTCAGCCCTCCAGCTATTTTTGAACTACAGCGCTTGTCATCCCCTGCTACAATGGCCAATAGTCAGGGATTATGGGAGTTGTAGTCCAGCATCTGTAGGAGGGCCAAAGCACTCTAGATATTACACAGGAGAGGTGTGAGAGGAGTCTCATTTAGTTTCTTTCCTTCCTTCCTTCCTTCCTTCCCAAAAGCAACCATGGAGGCTTTAATTATGAGCTGAAGAGTGGGTGGGGTTGCATAACCCTTTGCCCATGTTTCCCAAACATGTGCACTAAGAGGAGAGGAGAGCTGGTCTTGTGGTAACAAGCAAGACTTGTCCCCATAGCTAAGCAGGGTCTGCCTTGGTTGCATATGAATGGGAGACTTGATGTGTGAGCACTGCAAGATATTCCCCTCGGGATGAAGCCGCTCTGGGAAGAGCAGAAGGTTTCAAGGTTTCAAGTTCCCTCCCTGGCTTCTCCAAGATAGGGCTGAGAGAGATTCCTGCCTGCAACCTTGGAGAAGCCGCTGCCAGTCTGTGAAGACAATCCTGAGCTAGATAGACCAATGGTCTGACTCAGTATATGGCAGTTTCCTATGTTCCTAACAGCTTCTCCACAATTGCAACAGTATGGCTACCTGCAGTCTTGCTGCTACTGAAAATCTTGAGGGCAAGGGCATCATTTTTGATACTGAAATGCCAGGAGAAAGAGCAGAGATCTCTTAGGTATATTGTCATATGTGCTGAAAGATATAATATGGAAACTGTTCATTAAACTATATGAAAAATGTCCAGTAGTAGGTGTGCAATTTTTGCAGTAGCCAGAAGAACCTCTTGGCTCTGCTTGTAACTAAAGATGTTAGGGTCATATCTAACATCTAACCCATGATGTTACATTATATGACTGGATAATTCAACTATGGCTGCACAAATTGGCCTTGGCGGTAAAGAAAGACAAAAATGTAAGTGTATTAGCAAGCTCACTTGATCTCCTAGATGAAAATTATTTAACAAAATGTGATAGTGCTTCTAGGAAATCAAACACATTATTAATTGCAGCTGCAGTTTTCTGCACACTTAGGAACATAGGAAGCTGCCTTATATCGAGTCAGACCATAGGTCCATCTAGCTCAGTATTGTCTACACAGACTGGCAGTGACTTCTCCAAGGTTGCAGGCAGGATTCTCTCTCAACCCTATCTTGGAGAAGCCAGGGAGGGAATTTGGAACCTTCTCCATGCAAGCATGCAGATGCTCTTCCCAGGGAGGCCCCATCCCCTGAGGGGAATATCTTACAGTGTTCACATGTAGTCTCCGATTCAAAGGGGAACTTTGTTTTTCTTTTTAATAAATGTAAATTGCTTTTAACCACTGGGGGTGGGGGGGAATGGTATAGAAGTGTTGCAGTAAACAAACAAGATCAATGGCACTTATTTCTGAGCAAATAGGATTGTGCTGTGTTAACTTATTTTAAAAATAGCGGTAACATTTATTTAAAAAATAAAATGTTAATGCCATGTTATTCATCTACTGTATATGATCAACAATAATAAAGAGAGAGGGTGTGTGACAAAGTTTGGTACTTATGGAAATGTTATTGCACTATGATTAGTTGATGTACAGTAATAATCCTGAACATAATCAGGGGGTGATTCACCATGACGCGAATCTGCAATTATGGTACCATTAAGCTCCATTAAAGTGGAAATGCTGCCAATTTTAGAGTCCGCAATTAAAACAGCTAATGTGTATATGATCCACAGAATACCCCATCTTTTGCATTTCAGAATGAAGGAGAGATCTAGAAATGAGACATGTGAAACATGCACAAATCCTGAATTTGAATACTGCCTCCGTGTCAAACTTTTAGTGGGGGAAATGGAAGCGTACTTGGTTTGTTTATTTGTTCTTCTCAACTTATAGTCCTGAGTAATCTCAGCCTAACTTCCCCTACAGGGTTGTTGTGAAGATGATGGCAGGTCCATGTGTGTCCTAAGCTTCTTGGAGGAAAGGTAAGAGAAAATGTTGTTGTCATAAATCATAAATCATCATCACCACCACCACCACTATTATTATTATTATTATTACATTTATATCCCGCTCTTCCTCCAAGGAGCCCAAAGCAGTGTACTACATACTTGAGTTTCTCTTTCACAACAACCCTGTGAAGTAGGTTAGGCTGAGATTTATGATTTATGATATCTATTTCCTGCAGCTAGGAATTGGCTTTATAATACATGGTTATAATTGGTTGTTTTACTTCTTAACTAGTTTGTTTATACAAATTTTAAATGGTGCTAAAGATTTTGTGAATTGCTTAAAGACCTTGGAATTAAGCAGCCACACATATTTCAGTAGGTAAGTGACATAGACACAGAGACAGAAAAGTCACATTGATCAATTGCATCAAATAACATAAATGCTACTTAATAATATTTCTGTAAAGATGCAGTCCAATTACATCGAAATCATAAGGCATTTCTTTAATCTAAAAGCCACATTCATTTGAGATTCGAGTGATATTCCTAGCCCCATACATGAGCATCAAAATATAACTAAAAGAAATAAGAATATTTAACAATAAACATGAAGGAACACATCCCACAACCAATTGCAACCAATGAGTCCCCCTTTAACCCACCTGCAACATAAGCCCTATTCAAGTGTTATGCTGAACATACAATCTGTGTACAGTGTATGCTCGTATGGAGGTGTACACACATATTGTTATTCACACGTTATGTTTGATGCACACAGAACAGTATATTTCCTATCAGTACTCTGCATTTGAGGCGCCCTGTACCCAGGTTCACTTTAAAATGAAATGAATTTTTATTCAAACGAAAGCATGCACATGTGTAGCTACAGGCACCTGTACTCACGAACAACCTAATGTCTGAACAGGGCTCCGGTGGAAGCCACTTCCCTGTGGTTTAGTCTTGTGCCATGAGGGAAAGTAACTATACAGACTGAACCAATCATGGTGGCCTTTCCCACCATTTTGGCACCCAGCCCAGAAGGAGGGCTCAAATCAGGTGAAAACATCCCTGCAGCTGTGCAGCCCACCCATCAGCCATGCAATAGGCCAGTATAGTCAGGTATGGGTGGAGAGCTGGTCTTGTGGTAAAGTTGTGCCCTCGAGTCGGTGTCGACTCCTGGCGACCACAGAGCCCTGTGGTTTTCTTTGGTGGAATACAGAAGGGGTTTACCTTTGCCTCCTCCCATGCAGTATGAGATCATGCCTTTTAGCATCTATATATTTAATCCCTGTAGACGTGCCTCAGCCTCTGTGGGGATGCGTCCCGGCAACCCAGCTGATTGGCTGGGCAGCGGAGCGGAGGGACGCACCTGATTGGCTGAGGCGCGTCTGTGGTGGAGGACAGAGGCGGCGGCGGGCCTTGCCGGGCCATGGAGGCTAGGGCGGCGGCGGGCCTGGCCCAGCCGGGGAGGCCAGCAGCGGTGGGCCCGGCCTGGCTGTGGAGGTCTGCGGACCCGGCCCGAACGCGGAGGCCAGGGGCGGCGGGCCCGGCCTGAACGCGGAGGCTGGCGGCGGCCCGGCCGGAGACTGGGGCGGGGGGGAGAGAGGTAGCCGGCCCCAAAAAACTCGCAGATGCTCTGTGCGGGGGTCGGCTTGTTTTCCTATATTGCTGTTGCCCGATATAAGGAAACATACTGGTGGGGATTCGAACCAGCAACCTCTTGCTCACTAGGCAAGTCATTTCCCCGCTGTGCCATTAGGTGGCTTTGTAAAGTGTCCTCTTTGCTAATCAGTGTCTGCCCTGCTTTGCATTTGCATGGGAGACTACATGTGTGAGTACTATAAGATATTTCCTTCAGGGGATGGGGGATGCTCTGGGAAGAACACCTGCAAGCTTGCATGCAGAAGTTCCCAAGTTCCCTCCCTGGCAATTCCAAGCTAGGGCTGGGAGAAACCCCTGCCCAGTGGCGCACCCAGGTAATTTTGGAGCCTGGACCTGAAGGGCTTCGGAGGCCACCCAGGTCACGAGCCCCACCCCCTGCCGCAAGGCCCCTCCTTAAAATTTTTTAGTGCCTTCCTTGTTGCAGACAACGAGTTGCCTTGTCCTGGGGCGGCTGCACACACGGCACTTTCTTTCATGCTAAAGGTGGGCAGGCGGCTTTCTGAGGATGCCCTCACTCATTTGGCTCTATTCCTGCAACCCGCTTGCGCTGAGGCAGCTTGGCAGCGAAACATTGCTCCAAAGAGGAGGACGAAAAGCACTCTGGCCCCTGGAGAGAAGGTGCAGCCCAAACCCCTCTGCGCCAGTTGGAGAGGAACTGTGCTGGCCCTGGAGACCTTTCACCCCCGGATGATAGGTCAGACTCCCAGAGGGCGAGAGGTCTGCAGCAGGGAATGACAGTCGCAATGGAGAGGCAGGATCGGGGCTGCTTTCCAGGGCAAAGGTCTGGCTGAGCTTGCTGTGCAACCTGAAGAAGGAAGTGCTGTCTTCTGCGGGAAATCCAGGATTGGGGGGCGGGGGGGGGAAGCCGCGTGCAGGAGGTGGGGAAGGGAAGTCCCTGCCAAGAGGGCGGGAAACCAACTGGGGGGAAACTGGAGCGATTAGTTTCCTGCTCCTCCTTTCTTCTCTCACCCCACCCCACATATGATTTTTATTAACATCAAGCTGGCGGTACCGTAGTGGTGTGGAAGAAAAGGGGCTTTGCCTGCCTGCCAGGAACTCCCCTTCCACTGGTGGTAAAAATGGCAAAGATTGGCGTGGGAGGGGCTGGGTGGCAGCAGGTCACTTGGGGAGGGCCCCCGGGAAATTTGGAGCGGCCCCCCTCTGCTGTGAAGCCACAGACCAGAGCCCCAGGTTCCAGGGGTAAGAGTGCCTCTGTCCCTGCCTGCACCCTTGGAGAAGCCACTGCCAGCCTGGGTAGACAATACTGAGCTAGATGGACCTATGGCCTGACTCTGTATAAGGCAGCTTCCTCTGTCCCTGTGCTGTACTAATACGATAGTAATGAAGAGGACTGTAAGACAATTGATCAAATGAACAACAGTAGGTCTCCAGGGTCTGCTCACCGTTAGCAGGCCTATGGCAACACTGCCTCTGTCATCACTGCTCTTCCTCCACTTCCAGTCTCCTTGCAAAGCAGAGGGTAGGCATGAAACAGGAGAGTGGGATGCTCTTCACAGTGTATTTATTTATTTTTATATTTAAATCATGCTCTTCCTTCTAGGAGCTCAGGGTGGTGTATGTGGATTTTCCTCACAACAACCCTGTGAGGTAGGTGCTGTCTCTACCCAGCTTTTCCTCCTACCTTGATTCCACACAATCACTTCTCCCTCCTCCTACCAATTTGTTTGCACCCACACAACTGAAAACTGGGAGCACACAGAGCTCCTAAACCTGGATAGGACACTTGTCCTACTCAGTTTTTGGTTGTGTGAATGACCTCAGTGTTTTACAATGTTTTATATAAGTCAGGTTCAACAAATTACAGGAATTACCGGAATTATAAGAATTACAATTTAACATGTAAGAAACTGACACTAACATATTTCCAATCTTGTCTGCAAGGACCCTTAATACACCTTTATCTTTTCTTTCCTAGATAACATATCAGATCACACATTAGAAAACAAAGAAACAGAAAGAAAGAATTTAAACCAACTTGGTTAATTTGTCCCACCAGGGCACTTTCCAGAATAGACCCTGCAACTGGGTTACATCGTATCTCGGAAGTGTCCTTCCACACTTCCTGCGTTGTGACACCGCAGTCCCTATGCGGACAGCAGGGTGCCGTTCACATTTCCAATGCCTTGTTTCAAATTTAATCACTGCACTATAGAGCCAGGACGTCGTATATCCGGCATAAGAAAGTTGCTGTTTCTTCGGGTTGTTAGCTTCCATGATACTGCTCCCCCTGCTGTTTATGTTGAATGTGACTTGCCTGAATGGAGGCATTTTGCTGCTGTTGAGCAGCTAGTCTGAAAAGCGCACAGACACCTACTTTCTTTCATCTGATGGACGGGGGATCCCATCCATCCATCTATGATAGGTCGTGTTTTCTTATCATTGCATGGTAATGAGGTCATTTGGGCACATGGAACACTTTGCACATCACATTGTTAGGAATGGAGGAAGCAGCTCACTACCAGTGAGAGTTAAAATCTACTTGCACCACTTCTGGCCATGCGACTGCTTCATTCACACACGCCATTGCATAAGATTGCACTGTGGGGAAATAACTCCCACATGGCTGGAGGGAAATTTGAAGGAGAATCCTCCGCTCCACACACAATCAGGGATGCTGTGGCATTGCAATATTCACACCCTAGTCTGCCTGGATAAAGAACCTTCCTCTAGGTTCCCTTGAAACATTCTACAACGTAACATGCTACTTCTTTCCATTTCTTCTAAAAGCCTCAAGAACATGATCCAGATGGAATGGAATTTTGCACAATGAATTTCACGGAGAGCCAGATTCAGTTGGTCAGTGTAATATTACCTGATCTGAGATAATACACATCTTCTCGGGAGTACTCCTGTAATCTGTTCAGCATTGAATCAAAGCCAAGCAAGGCTTTACATCATTTGAGGGGCCTGCACTGAAGCAAAGGGAAGGCTGACACATTTGGCACCTTGCCCAGATCTTTCTATATGACTAATGAAGATGTTCATTGAACAATATTATTTTATCCTGCAAGCAATATCAGCACAACACTTATGTGATTCCAAGATGTCACTTATGCTTATTAACCCACTAAATCTTTTCATCCAGGCAGTTACTATGCCATGCATCAGCCAACAGCCTTGAAGGGCATTGAGAATGTCCTCTGAGAAGGTGAACATAAGATTATATGAACAGCCCTGCTAGATCAGGCCCAAGACCTATCTAGTTCAGCATCCTGTTTCCCACAGTGCCCCACCAGATGCCTCTGGGAAGCCCACAGACAAGAGATGAAGGCATACCCCCTCTCCTGATCTTGCTTCTCTGGTATTTGGAGGCCTCTGGTGGTATTTGGAGGCATTCTGACTCTGAGCCTGGGGTTAACCTATAGCCATGAAGACTAGTAGCCATCGATAGACATATCCTCCATGAATTTGTCTAAGCCCCTTTGAAAGCCATCCAAGCTGATGGTCATCACCACATCCTGTGGCACAGAATTCAATAGATTAATTATGTGCTGTGTAAAAAGTACTTCCTTTTGTAGTCCTAAATTTCCTGGCAATCAATTCCATGGGATGACCCCTGGCTCTAGAGCTGTAAGAGGAGGAGAAAGTTCTCTCTATCCATTCACTCCACAACATACATATTTTTTATAAATCTCTATCATGTCTCTGCTTAGCTGCCTTTTTTCTAAACTAAAGAGCCACAGATGTTGTAGCCTTGCCTCATAAAGGTGCTCTAGACCACTGATCATCTTGATTGTCCTTTTCTGCACTTTTTCCAGTTCTATAATATAACTTTGAGACAAAGTGACCAGAATTGTACACAGTACTCAATTTGTAGGAAAAGTGTGCTATTATTTCATATCAAAGGTACATATTTCTTATGCACTAGAACAAATAAGGAATGGAGAAGAATCTCATGGTATCTTCCTATACCATTGTAGCTGTGGATAATGGGAGTTGTAGTCCAACAACATCTGAGGACCCAATACTGGGAACTCCTGTTATAGAGTAATCCCTTCAAAGCCTCCATCACAGAATAAGTGATTTGGCTTTAGTCTCCTCTTGGGTCAAAGCTAGTGTAGTGTAGTGATTAAAGAGATAGATAGATAAACACATCTGGAAGGACCTGTTTCAAATCATAAGCTTACTAGGGAAGGTGCTCCCATTCCACCTCAGCTACAACATGGGATATTAGAAAACGCATTTTATAGGGGTGTTGCAAGGATTACATCAAGATAATACATGTGACACTCTGAACACTCAGAACTGTGGTACAAGTGCTTGCCAACATCCTGATTAACAAAGCAGGAGTGCTGTGAGAAAAGCTGGCACTTTCGTGGGGGGTGGGGATTCCTAATGATCTCCCCTTCCATTGGAAGCACTCTGTCCTCCCCCAAAAAATATGTCCCTAAGAAATGTACAGCTCTCGAGGACATATATTTGGTGGCCCAGAGGGCTTCTAGCGGAAGGGGAGGTCTTTGAAATCTCCCCCTGCCTGCTGTGCAAACACCAGTGCTATGTTAATCTGGGATGCAGCCGTATCACTTGAAAATCTCACATAGCACCTATTGATTGATTGATTGCATTGCATTGCATTTTTATACTTTCTGCCTTGACAAAGGCACCCAAAGCCGTTTACAATATTAAAAAAATCAAAGAAATTACATAAGATAAAAGCTTGATTGTCTCAGGCTGTTGGGTTTTTCAGGAGCTGAGGGCAAGAGCTAGCTGGCCTGAGTGCCTCCTTTCTTGCCTTCCTCTCAGGGCACTTTCAGTACTCTTCTTCCAGTACTCCTGGGAAGGTCAGGGAGGGGCTGCCCCAATAGTCCTCACAGGCCAGTGCTGGTCTCTATTGGAGCCGATATTATGCTCTCCCCTGGCCTGGGCACCTCATTTCTGTTAGAGGTTGTTGGTTTTTACCCACAATAGGTAAAACAGCAGAGCACTAAGGAATAGCACACACTCCAGTTACAGAGTAGGTCGCAGAGGATGGTCTGGATATTACAGCTGTTTAGAGAAAACACATGGAGATCCTTGTATGACTAAACACTAAATATTTATTGGTTAAATACACTTAGATAGGAAAGACCTATCTCTAATCGAAAGGACTACATAGTGGATAGGTAAGGAGAGAGAGAGATGTTTCCATCTGTTCTCTAGGAGGAAAGGAAGGATTGTGACTCAGCACAGGAAGTGCTGCAGAGTCAGTTCAGGGGTCATAGAGTAGGGACAGATAGGGAGACCCTAACTCACTGTCTCTACTCCCAATGCCCCTAGTGGTCATTAGGTCAGTTGGTGCAAAAGGTCGATGCACTGGAAGTTCATCTCCAACAATTTCTTGTGATTCAATCATCGGGATGTCAGCTGCTATCTATTATTACTCAATGTAAAACCATCTTCTCATCTGGAGGTTCTATAGATGGTCTGATTTCCAACATTGTATATATGCCACTTTTCTACAAAAACGCCTTGACGAGAACAGAACACCACACAAATCTACATTTCAGAACATCGCATAATCCACAGCAACAGGCTCACTGGAGACTTGCTGAATATGGAAGCAATGCCAGAAGAGCAGCAGCTCAGTTCTTGGGCAGCCAAAATGAAACACAACCACCACAAAAATAGAACCCATTGATAATAGAGTACATCTCGGTTACACACCACTTAGCCACGCATGAGACAAGGAAGTTTGACTGGAGTCTAAAGCAAGGATTCTCAGCCTTGGGTCCCCAGATTTTATTGGACTTCAGCTCCCATAATCCCCAGCCCCAATGGCCTTTGATTGGGGATTATGGGAGTTGAAGTCCATCAGCATCTGGGGACCCAAGTTGAGAACCTCTGGTCTAAAGGATTACACAGAAGGCACCAAGAAGCCCTTCCTATCAGTACCAGATAGGTTTGCAGGAACCACCCTCCCCATGTGATTGTGTGGCCGCAGGATGGCATGCTGGCAGGCGGTCGAGGGGGAAAGATGTGTGCCCCCACGTCCCTTGTTGTGTGGTAGGGTGGAAATGGTTGAACATATCATCTGAACCAGCATGAGGAATTCCAAAATTGGGACACAACCATGGAAAAAGCCCTCTCTGTGTTAGGCATCTGCCTAACCCTTGTAGTAGGGGGAGCCCAGAAGATGTCTCTGAGAAGGATCTCAGTTGCTGGGCCAGTTTATCAAGGAGCAGACAGGGCTTCAGATTTCCTGGCTTTAAAAGGCAGCTTCAATTCTGCCCAGTTCAGGGCACAATGATACCCTGGAGTAGAATATTGCTTTCCCTAATGCCCAGTGCTACACATACCTATGACAGCACATCCACTAGCTTGCACCATGATAACACACTGAAAGCTGACAGTATTGCAATGCTATCACCTAGTTCCCATTTCTAGGGGTTTGGGTCTTGTCAAAAATTGCAATGAGCATCTGTCCCCCTAGATCTGGAGTGAGCAGACGCAGAATCATGATGGGAGTTGTAGTTCAATAATAGCTAGATAGCTAGGTTTGCCCACCCCTGTCCTAGATAGTACTGACCATCCCAGGTGACCAGAGGAGAGCTGGTCTTGTGGTAGCAAGCATGACTTGTCCCCTTAGCTAAGCAGAATCTGTCCTGGTTGCATTTGAATGGGAGACTACATGTGAGCACTGTAAGATATTTCCCTTAGGGGATGGAGCCGCTCTGGGAAGAGCATCTAGTTTCCAAGTTCCCTCTCTGGCATCTCCAAGATAGAGCTGAGAGAGATTCCTGCCTGCAACCTTGGAGAAGTCGCTGCCAGTCTGTGTAGACAATACTGAGCTAGACAGACCAATGGTCTGACTCTGTATATGGCAGCTTCCTATGTTCCTACGGAAACAGCACCACTGACCTTTTCTCTTTCTTTCTCAGCAACAACAGCAACAAAAGGCAGGTCAGGTCACCTTTTAAATGGAACAGCAGCTTTTTACTTCTACGGAGGGATCAGCTGTGGCCGGGAAAAAAAAAAAGAGCAAGGCAAACTTTAGCTGTGTTAATGATTCCACTTTGGATGCCTCATAAAATCAAGATGTACTTTGTTGGTTTAATTCCCAATGGCCCATGCTGAGAGTTCTGCCTTTTAAAAAAGAAAAATGAAGGTGATGTAACTCCTACACAGAAAGGAAGACATGAAAGTGTCATTGTATGTGTCTGTCAGTTTGCCTTATGTTCTATTTTGTGGGAAAGTTGTTTTCTGTCATATAGATTTATTTCCCTTGTTAAAAAGGCAGAGTTCTCAGTGCAGGCCACCTTGAGAAATAAGATCTATCCCCACGATGTGGTCTGCACAGGGAATTCTGCCTTTGTTGAAATTAAAGTGAAACGGGGAATTCTATCTAGCAGTACAGGAAAAAGTAGGAAATGCTGCACAGCATGCTGTCATCCTGTGCCATCATTGATCTTGGTAGAAGCAGATCAGCTGTGCTGGCAATGTATGCTGAAGATAAAAGGAGTGAGCAAGTGGGAATAGCCTTGGATCACCAATAAGACTCTTACATGTTTCACATCTTTTATTCAAAAAAGGGTCGTGCCATGGATCTTCAAGGAAAGTGTTGGCTATAATTATAATTATTGACAATTTTATGGATGTTATCCCTAGGCTTTTCTTCTGTAGTTTAACATTACGTGGCAATTGTTAATCCTTCAACATTTTAATCCTTCAACATCTATTTAGGTCTATGAAACCATTCTCACTTGACTTTTGCCGATTGTGGTCTGGCTGCCTGACGATTTTAACACATCTCCAACTAACAAATCAGTCAACTTAGGCTATCAACTTTTAAAATTGGATGAGTAATGACATTCACATTCACATAATCATGGAAAAGAGGGTGGAAGGCAGCATACCCAGAGATTCTTGAATGTGTGAACTCATGAGAATCTGTTGTATTCTATCCAGTATCTTTTGTTTTGTTGTTTAGAAGTTTGTCCCAGTGGAGATCCTGTAGAGAGGGAGGGGTGGAGTTAGAAAGGAAAGGGAAGGGGGGGAAGAAGGAGAAAATGTTGTAGTTTCTGAATTACTTAATTACTTAAATCAATATAAGATTACTTTGTACTTGTGAGGGAAGCAGCTATAAAACAAAGTCCCTCCAATTCAGATCACTCACATTTGAGTAATTCAGATCCTCTACCTTGCTCTTTATCCAGTGAGAACAAAAAGTGAGCATTCCTAGTACCATGGTGTTTTGGTGGTCTGGATGCATTTGCCTTTGGTAGCAGGTCTTGGGAAGCAGCGGTGATTATTTTAATAAAACTCAGAGGTCTGGCATCTAATATAGGGGCTGGCATCTGCAAATGTGCTGCTCCGCAAAGCACTCTATGATCGTTGGCTACTAGCCTTGCAATGCTTTCAGTAGGGCTGGTCCTGCCTCCTCCTACCCCTTTGTGGCCAATCAGGTAACAGCTGATGATGTAATGGGGATTGCAAGTCTCCTGGCAGTGCAATGCATTCTGGGATAGCCCTTTCAATCCTCTGAGAACCCAGCTCTTAATTTCAGTAATGGAGACCGCTGCTGCCTGAATCATGTGAGTACAGTGGCGCACGTTGGTGATTTTGGTGCCCGGACAGCCCCTGCCATGAGGCCCGTCCCTGCTGTGAGGTCACCTGCCACTGCTGTGAGGCCCCACCATACCAAACGGTAGCTTTCCTGTAATTTCAGCCGCCCTGTGTGCAGCTGGAGGGGTGAGCCGAGCATCCCCCCTCCCCGCGTCCCCCTTCCCCATGGCAGTGATGTCACAGGCTTGCAACGATATTCGAACCATGCAAGCGGACTTCGTAGTTTTCAAGGGCCACTGGGCCAGAAGGCTGGTTCATGGATGGCAGTGGGTGGTTCGGTGAAGGGGTAGAAAGCTAATGGTTCTGGAGAGAAAAGGGAAGCTCCTTTTAGGAAGTAATCCCCAATGTGTGCCTTTTTCAGATAACATGAGGCTTTGTGCCAGCTCTCCATAGAAACTCATATGGCCCTTTATTTGCAGTCCTCAGTCCCTACCAACTAAGGATCATCAGAGGAGGTTTGTTTGTGATTACCACCTGCTCGCCTGCTGGTGAGTCAGTGGCAAGCCTTTTCTGCAATTGCCCCACGGTTCCAGAACGCACTCCTTGTTGAAGTTACAGCTGTGCCATCTCTGATGGCCTTCAAAAAAGCATACCTGTTCATTCATGAACATACCTATTCATTCAGGCTTTTAGCTGACATTTCAATCAGATCTTAATTATTTGTTTTAACAGCTAATTGTAATGTTTATAGAGGCTTTTAATCAATTGTAAGCCACCTTGAAACCTACAGGAAGTAGTATATACATGTGCTGAATGAATGAATGAATGAATGTTGGAACCCTATAGGAGTCTATATTGGAGCCACTAGATATAGGAAGGTGCTGAAAGGCATCATCTCATACTGTGAGGGAGAAGGCAATGGTAAACCCCTTCTGTGTTCTACCAAGAAAACCACATGGCTCTGTGGTCGCCAGGAGTCGACACCGACTCAATGGCACAACCGTTCATTTCCCTCCATATTCTAGTGGATCTGATACAATTGTAGCCCTTAGATTATTTTATTAATTTACATTTTATATCCTGCTTTTCCTCCAAGGAGTCCAGAGTGGTGTACTACATACTTAAGTTTCTCCTCACAACAACCCTGTGAAGTAGGTTAGGCTGAGAGAGAAGTGACTGGCCTAGACTCACCCAGCAAGTATCATGGCTGAATGGGGATTTGAACTAGGGTCTCCCCGGTCCTAGTCCAGCACTCTAACCACTACACCATGCTGGCTCTCATCTAAAAAGAAGAATCTATGAGGCTTATATTTTTGTGTAGAAAATAAATGAAGGCATATTAGTTGCAATACATTATACAGATAATTTGGCAGCGGAGAGAAAGACTAATATGTTTATATTAAATGCTGTTGCCATGTGTTGCATAAACTGATAATTGACATGCAGTACAGTGAAGTTCTCCAATTTCCATCCTGCTCACATCTACACTTTTAATTATGAGATGACTGCATAGTTCACTTATAAGCAACATTAGCTGGCAACAGAAGTTCCAAAACAAACAAGATGTACCTGGGATAATATAGCCAGCAGTGCCATCTATTATTGCACTATATTAGTGTCAAGACATGTACAGTATTTTTAAAAAGATGGTTACAGTGACTGTTTACTCACTAGCATAAGTCTGTGAATATGATTGTGGTGGAAGTTCTGAGACATGTCCCACCCCAGTTCCTCAGCTCTTCTCCTCATCTCACTGTCCTGGATCCTTTGCCCACTCTTACCCAACATTCCAGATATGTGGTTATGTTTTGATGATGCAGCCTTCTCGAGAAATGATCAGTGACAACATGTTGAAAAGGCAGGATTGAATAGATCAGGAATAAGGGCAACAAGAAGCTAGAGACCAATGCAGTCCAAAAGAAGACTATAAGATCATTCACACGACACCTGGGGAAGGCTAGAAGGAAGGCAGGATCCTACCCACCTCCCCCCCACATGATCTGCTCCTCTTATGGATGCAGCTGCAAGTGTGCCCACACAACCGGTGTGGGTTCCCCAACATGGGATTGAGAGGAGGAAGCCCACCTGCATCTCACAATGCACCACACAGGCAGCAGAGAGGCAGCCTGCTACAACGCAGCAGTGCTCCTCTCTCTGGGTGTGCTGCAGTTGGGGCTCTATGGCCGCTGCTCCTGGCAGCCATTTTTAGAGCCTCAACGGTGTACATGACCAAAAGGTGAGCTAGGGCAGACTCCTTTCCTGTCCTACCTCACCTTTTGCTTGGGTAGCAGATCTGAACTACCCAGGACTGCAGCTACTGATTCGGGAGACTTCCCAGTCTCCCAGACAACAGGGGGGATTTTACCCAAGCAGCCCGTATCGTGTGAATGGCCTTTATATGAAGTATCTGTTCATACCTCACTAAGAACTTTTTAATCTCCTTTCTTGGCCCCTCCAATTGATATTAGCCAATTCTGATCCATTCCCCATTCCCTGGGGAAGGACTGTAGCTCAGGTGAAGTCCATCTGCTTTGCATACAGAAGGTGCCAGGTTCAATTTCTGGCATCTCCAGGTAGAACTGGAAAGATTCATGGCTGAAACCCTGGAGAGCTGCTGCCAGTTTGTGTAAACAATCCTGAGACAGATGAATCGAAGACTCGGTATAAGGAAGCTTCCTATGTAACATCTTCCTGTTGAATTGGGTTGAGGTTTCATGGCCTCCTTCCTTCAAAGTAGGGGTGTGCAGGACTGGTTTGGTTCAAACCAGCCTGGTTTGACCGGTTCGAGCTTCAACTGGACCAGCCCCCACTAAAAGGAAGCCAGTCTGAGTTCAGACTGAACCAGGCCCAGATTTGGCTCAAAGCAGTTCAGCCTGGTTTGGGATGCTTGTAAAGGGGGATCTGGTAAGGATTCCCCTTTACAAGCAAAGGGGATTCCTAACTCTAAAAGGGGGTTGAAAGGGCAGGCGGGCAGGCGAGAAAGCACCTTACCCACAGTGGTGCCTCTTCTGTGATGGTGGCTCCACGAGGCCCCACCGGTGCCCCACCCCCCACAGTGCAGGCTGACGGTTCCAGCCTCCATGAATGTGCAGAGGTTAGAACTGGAACACTGCATGCCGGCCTGCGCTGTTGGGGGGAAGCGCCGGTGGGGCCTAGTGGAGCCACCACCACCAACGCGCTGCTGTGGGTAAGGTGCCCTCTTGCCCGCCTCCCTTTCAATCCCTTTTTAGTGTTAGGGATCCCCCTTGCTTGTAACGGGGAATCCTTATTGGATTCCCCTTTACAAGCATCCCAAACCAGGTCAAACCGGGTCAAACCAGTCCAACCTGGTACAACTGCATGAACCGAACCATCGGCTGGTTTTAACAAATCGGTTCATGGACTGGTGGTTTGGTTCAAATTCAGCTGAAATTGTTCCGTGAACACCCCTACATCATTTGATTGATTGATTAAGTGCCATCAAGTTGGTATTGACTCTTAGCAACCACATAGATAGATTCTCTCCAGGATTATCTGTCTTCAGCTTAGCCTTTAAGGTCTCCAAGTGGTGCATTCATACTTCATAGACCTTGGGAAATGAAGCCAAGCCAGGCTGGCAATGCTGGTATTTCTTTGTCCATCCTTGTCCATCCAAGTCTTGCTGAATTTGTTGTTGTTGTTGTTGTTGTTGTTGTTATTATTACATTTATATCCCGCTCTTCCTCCAAGGAGCCCAGAGTGGTGTACTACATACTTGAGTTTCTCTTTCACAACAGCCCTGTGAAGTAGGTTAGGCTGAGAGAGAAGTGACTGGCCCAGAGTCACCCAGCTAGTTTCATGGCTGAATGGGGATTTGAACTCGGGTCTCCCCAGTCCTAGTCCAGCACTCTAACCACTATACCACGCTGGCTCTCTAGTTGAACTAAGTGTACTGATAACATCTTCACTGGCACTGTGGCTTAAACTCCGGCCAGGTGGAACTATTGTGAAGAAAGGAAATAACTTGGTTTCCCCATATACGAAACCCCCCTTAGTCATCTGCTTTTATTTTGCTTCCCACAGGCATCTGGTGGATGCAGAACTAGATAGGCTTGGGCCTGATCCATCAAGGCTATTCTTATATTCTTGTGTCCTTAAAATATATTTCTATGATTTCAGCTTTCAGGAAAAGGGAGGAATGGGAGGAATTCATCACTGGAGCAATTCAGTCCATCACTCCTTACCACTTTATCAAAGTCTATTGGTAGTATTACTTGTTGAACCCTGCAGTAAATAAATACTGAAAGGCATCTGAATTTGATATCTAGTGCAGATATCTGCAGTTTACTGATTATACAACTTTTTGCAATAAATCTGATGAGGTCATCAGCTTTGCACTGAATAGCAACTTTCTAACACAAAAATAAATACTCAGGGTGAACATAAAATAACATACAATTCAAATCAATGAGTACTTATGCATGAGTATGACTGTGATGGACAACTTCATTGAAATGATGAAGGCCTTCTGAAAAATCAAAACGACTGATTGAAGAGTGTAGGAAGCTCATTGTTTGAAGAATTTGGTTTCTGACATCTGTTAAAAGATAATTTTTTCAATATTTGCTTCACACCCAACTTTATCAATAATGCAAGGAAGAGAAGAAAATGCTCTCTCTTAGGCAGAGAGCCGATATGGAAAAAGAGAAGAAAATCTGGCAGCTAATTTCAAAAGTAATGTAAAGAGGAATGACAAATGCCCTGTTGTTATTCAAGAAACACTTGCAGTAAAAAGAAGTGGATCATGTGGTACGTGAATTAAATCCAAGAGAGGCCAAGCAAAATGTTGTCAGAGATTCTCATCATCATAGATACAAACAGATTGTTGGAGAGTCAGAGATTGATGATCAGAATACAGACGCATCACAAAGTGGCACCAACTCTAATGGCTTTTCCAGAACACCAAGAGACTCTGGTTTTTAAAAATAGTGTATTTTAAGACAGTACCTTACCAATCTGGTAGTCAATATATCCTCTGTTGCTTATACATTAGGATCACGTATGTATGCCAGTTGAATCAACCTCAATAACAATGACAGCCAGTCATTAAAGGTGGGCTGGGGGGCTGTGCTGCCCTCCCACCAAGCAGAAAAAAATGCTCATGTCTAGGCAAAACTTACAAATCACACAGAAGGAAAAAGAGAGGAAAGCCATTTCCTTTGAAGCAGAATAAATCTTGCACCAGCCCCTCCTCCCAATTGCTGTAGCTTCCTCTGTTGCATTATTGGCTGAAATCGCTGCTAGTCAAGCTAGCTTCTGATTCCTGGCTTCTGATTCCTTGCGAGGTGGCTCACAGGATTGATCCCAAGAGGAAGGAAGAAATGGAGGGAAATATACATGCGGGTTCCCTAGACACAGACTTTTTTTTTGCTGTTTGCTGGAAGGAGGGAGAAGCAAGTCACACAGTTTCACTTCCAAAATGACTGTCAGTGTTAAAAACAAAATTATCCCGGAGTCCAGGGAATTGTGTGGGTACTCCTGGGAATTATAGTATTTTCCAAGCTGTGGTAATGGCCACAGTCCTGTAAAAGACTACAGTTCCCAGAAGCACCTGCACCATTCCCAGGATTCCACGGAATTTTTTTTTTTACATTCAAAATCTTTTTAAAAGGGACATCAAATAAGTTGCTGCTCTTTCTGCTGAGAGTCCACCCGCTTTTCCCTTGCTCTGTCCAGCATGTACCTTAAAGTGGTTGAGGTAGTGGCAAGCAGGGAGGGGTCAAAACAAAGCTTCAGAAACCTATTCAATTTGAGCCTGAACAAGGTCAAACTGGGTGGTGGTTCAGTTCAGACCAAACTAGGCCAAATACAAATAGGCTTCCAAACCTTCAAGTAGCCCTATTAAGTATTGCTGTAGAGAAGCAGAACACCCTCAATGTCTGTTGACAACCACTGTTTCCCCCCTCTAATTCTGTTACCAATCACTGTATTACCATCACTGGATATGTAAATGTGTTGCATTTGATGCTCTTACCATAAAAACAGCTGCATATGCTACATTAAAACTGCCCCAGTTATGTTGAACTTCTTCAAAGAATGGCTGTTGTTTCAGCTGTTAGCCGTTATGTTCCTGATCCCCAAGCGCTTGCCTGAGTTGTTGGGAAGAAAATGCAGCTGCCTTGTTCTTTTGTGAGTCATCCCTTCCTACCAAACCGTCTCCCTGATTGGCACTTGTTGTTGATAGAGTCACCCTCAGGACATGTGCCTGGCAATTATCCAGGTTTCACTCCACCATGTATACATGATTCAGTCTTCCATGCTGGTTTTTTTCATATTGCTTTGAACAGCAGTTCCTCAGTTTCGAAGGCAGAAATCATATGATTCAGAGTTCATGGATTTTGTGTTCTGGAGTTGCAATATGGGTTGCTTGTCCTCTACCCCTGCTCCGCCATCCCACATCCAGATTTCAGCTGGAGATAGTTACAGAAGCATCTATTGTGCTTACCTTCCTCATTAAAGCCGCCAGCTTGACAAAAGTGACATCCTCTCCATGGCCACACAAATGGAAAAAGAAACAAAAAGCAAACAGGGAAATCTGTAATGCAAAGTAGGCTTAAGAAAAAGAAAAAGCATCCTTTATCCACAAGCAAACAAAACCAAGATATTTTAAGGGTGAAATGTGATAACGGCATCCATTGTTCAAATGAACTTCTCTGTGGACCTCAGGAAAGGAACAACCATTTAAGGAAGTTATTATTTAAGCTTTGTATGGGAAAATAATTGTTCTTATTCAAGTTTTGAATTTCATTCTGGTGCTGCCCATTCATTAATATTAAAATAGTGTAGCTCGCTGCCTCCTTTCTTGAGCAGTGAGAAGTTCCAAGGGTCAGCAGTTTCCAGGTTTTGATGTTTTGTGAAACTTAATGGCATTTTTGAAATATCTGCCTGATTTTCAGATATGCAAGCAGAGCACAAGTAGAGGCAAACAGTAGATCTGCCACAAGGCACTAGATCCACAATGCTAGTCCATATCAGGTCCCCAAGAAAGATACCCCTAACTCATAGTGCCTTCAGCCCTCTCTCTACGTTTGTGCATTGCACACCTGGAGTATTTCTAGACGTGGCTTTTAGCACACTTCTCATCCAGAACGGAGTGTGTGTGTTCACATATCAGCCAGATTTACCCTAAAGTCCCTGAGAGTGATCAGGGAGCACTCCAGACACCACGATGAGTGCATTGCACTGAGGGAATCTCCCATGAATTGGGCAGTCTAGGTGCCCAACTCTGCATGCGCTCAGACTACAAGCAGCCCAAGCTCACCTACAGTCCTGGCCCCGGAGTGGAGGGCACGCTTGTGCCCTCTAACCCCGGTAAAAGGCTGGGTAAAAAACTCAGGCTTGAGGCCAAGGCAGCACTGGGGTCAGGCTCGATCCCGGTGGTGCACATGTACGACCAAGCCCAGGGTGGGCTGCCCAGATCTGTGCTTGGCTGCTCATGTGCACAGTCTCATACTCTTCTCCCTCCTACCGAGTTTGTACCCACACAGCCAAAAATTGGGAGTACACACAGCTCTCAAACCCGAGTTGGACACTTGTCCTACCCAGTTTTTGGTTGTGTGAGTGACCTCATGATCTGCTAGATAACCACCCGCTGCATTCATAAATGGTTTTAGTAAATCTATATATTAATCTGACCTTTTCTAATTATTTTATTGATGACTTCCAGAAACCAAATGAGTTTTGATTTGTCATTTTGTTATATTGCACTACACAGCAGATGTATCTAAGGTTGACAATGTCAATAGCAGTTTGCATCTGGAAGTAAAAATGTCTTGTGTGCACAAGATCTTAGTGATTTTGTGCAGTCTAGTGCCATGTCACTTCTAATTTGTGGTTTTGATGTCATTTGTGACAGTATATTTTATATTGTGGTTTGGTCAATGCTTTACTGACAAGAATTTGAGGAGGCAGGAAGCAAGGTATTGATATGTGAAGAAATATGTTTGGATAGTACGTTTCCCAATAATTCACTATGTATTAAAATAACAAGTCTCAAATGACAATTGTATGTAGACTGAAGGCATGGGGGGTGGGGGGAAGGAGTCATGCTCCTGCCCTTGATCCCAAGTTTCAAACATCAAGGATTTGAACAGCACCTACACACATCGCTTCGGTATGAGCAGTTGGGAAGCCTGCATTTTGCACAGTTTCTGAACAACTTGTGGAGAGAGTTTCCACATGTACAGGCCTCGTTCACACAATCATTTGAATCTAGGTTTAATGTGGGTTACCAACATTAGCATGACTGTGTGATCCCATGCCAAGGTGGTTTATGGTCTGAGATGAATCAAGATTTCCTCTTTGGCATGGGTTCACACAATCATGCTAATGTTGGTAACTCACATTAAACCTAGATTTGAATGATTGTATGAACCAGGTCATTGTTTCTAAACCTTTAGCTGAACACATGGAAGTCAAACACAGGGTGAGATCCTGCCTCCCTGGGTGTTCAGTGAACATTTAAAAATGATTCTGACAGTCTTGTACAGTGCATAGTAGCAGGGCACACAAAGAGTCAGCAGAATGGAAAGCAGGAGGAATGAATCTCTGGGGCTAGGGCCTGAAGGAAAATCCAGCAATCAGAGGGGCAGGCAACTGCAGCAAGCCTTTACAAGTGCCTGCTCTAGCAACCAGGCAGACACAGTCAAGATTTGCTGTTGCAAGGGTCACAAGTTGACCTGGAATCTATCACTTCCCCTGACCATATGAGGAAACTCTGTTTGCCCAGGGTGGGTACTGGAACCACCCAGGAACCAAGAAGAGCTTACAGTCCAGGGAAATACAGGTCTGTCTTCAACCTTCCATGGCTGGGCAAGGTAATTGAGAGGGTGGTGGCTTCCCAGCTTCAGACAATCTTGGAGGAAACTGATTATCTTGACCCATTTCAAACTGGCTTTCGGGCTGGCTATGGGGTAGAGACTGTCTTGGTCGGCCTGATGGATGATCTCCAATTCGGAATGGACAGAGGAAGTGTGACTCTGTTGGTCCTTTTGGACCTCTTGGCAGTTTTCGATACTATCGATCATAGTATCCTTCTGGAGCATCTGAGGGGGCTGGGAGTTGGAGGCACTGCTTTGCAGTGGATCTGCCCCTACGATCTCTCAGGCAGGTTCCAGATGGTGTCCCTTGGAGACTGCTCTTATTCCAAATCTGAACTTTTGTATGGTGTGCCTCAGGGCTCCATATTGTTTCTGATGTTGTTTAACATCTACATGAAACCACTGGGAGAGATCATAAGGAGATTTGGTGCAGGGTGCTATCAGTATGCTGATGACACCCAAATCGATTTCTCCATGTCAGCATCATCGGGAGAGGGCATAACCTCCCTAAATGCCTGCCTGGAGTCGGTGATGGGCTGGATGAGGGATAACAAACTGAGGCTGAATCCAGGTAAGATGGAGGTACTCATTGTGCGGGGTCGAAACTCGAGAGACGATTTTGAGCTGCCTGTTCTGGATGGGGTCACACTTCCTCAGAAGGAACAGGTACGCAGATTAGGGGTGCTTCTAGATCCAAGCCTCTCCCTGGTGTCCCAGGTTGAGGCAGTGGCCAGAAGTGCCTTCTATCAGTTTTGGCTGATACGCCAGCTGCATCTGTTTCTTGAAATGAACAACCTCAAAACAGTGGTATATCTGCTGGTAACTTCCAGAATGGATTACTGTAATGTGCTCTATGTGGGGCTGCCCTTGTATGTAGTCCGGAAACTACAGTTGGTCCAGAATGAAGCAGCCAGGTTGGTCTCTGGGTCATCTGGGAGAGACCATATTACTCCCATACTGAAGGAACTGCACTGGCTGCCGATATGTTTCCGGGCAAAATACAAAGTGTTGGTTATAACCTAAAAGGCCCTAAACAGCTTGGGCCCTGGGTATTTAAGAGGGCCCGTCTGGTGGCTACTCAGGGACAGGCCTTCTCCATTGCTGCCCCAAGGCTTTGGAATGCGCTCTCTACTGAAATCAGAGCCTCCCCATCTCTGACAGCTTTTAAAAAGTCTTTAAAGATGCATCTGTTCACATAGGCTTTTAATTAATATTGTTTTGATGGTTTTAATGTTGTTTAAAAATATTATTTTGAAATTTTTAAATTGTTGTAATGTTTTAAACTTTTTGTTTTTGTTTTTGTTTTAACTAATGTTTTATTTTTTCTGTTTTTATTTTGTTGTAAACTGCCCGGGGACGTAAGTTTTGGGCGGTATAAAAATATGTTAAATAAATAAATAAATAAATAAATAATACAGTTCTAATGAAGAGTTGTGGAAGGTTCAAGTAAGCACTGTTAGCAATCTCCATAAAACAGAGGCAAAGCCCATTGAAGCCTAAGAGGAAGCTACTTGAATTAAGAATGGCTGTGTTAGAGCTTTGACACTATTGAGCTATGGCCCCATTCCCTCCAGGGGCGGAGCCACCATTGAGCAGACAGGTTCAAAGAACTCGGTCCGCCCCTCCTCAGGGGCCGCACCAGTGCCCCAGACACTCCCCCACCACATCTGACACCAGACAAGGTGTGGGGTTTATTTAGCTCAAAAACAGAGCCATGCGGCCCTGTTTTTGAGCTAAAAATCAGCCAGGCCACTCTGGCCACACTGCAAATGCAGTGCTGGACAATCTAACCCCCAAGTGTGGCTGTGCAGCCCTGTTTGGGAGCTAAACCATGCCCCCATGTCTGACATCAGATGTGGGGTGTGTGGCTAAATGCTCCCTGTGACTGATGTCAGACACAGTGGGCGGGGCTAGGGGGGCCAAACCCAGGCCACTGCTGGCCTCCCTCTACCCATGATGCCCTCCATTTCCCTCTGCTATGTTTTTTCAAAGAAATATTTCTCCTTAGATCCACACTGAAGAACAGAAAGTGAAACATGAGTATGATCCAAAGTTTTATATTATCTGGGAACATCTCTCTCTCTCTCTCTCTGATATCAAACCTGCCTTTTGCCTGGAAATGTTAATAAAGATAAGTTGTTTTTTCCAGACCTATGTACAACAGTCTGAAAGATTGTTGACTTCAGTCTCTGCATTTGTTTTGATTAGGGCTTTGTCTTTTGCTAAAGATAAATTATCATTATTTCATTAGGAGCCCAAATGATATCCTCTTTGCTTCATTAGGCACTTAGGGTTGCATCTATGATGTCTATTCTCATTGTCTGAATTGCAAACAATCATAGAGACATAGGTTATTTTTTTTAGTTTTTAATGAAGATTATTTTGTTCTGGTGAACTTGAAACCTAGGTGTATTTCCACCAAAATCAAATTGACACTCTCACCTTGAACATCAGTGTTGTGCAAAAGCAATGTTATTTTCACTTTCCCATCTGTTCCAAAAACATTTTTTGACTGCTGTTTCAGTACAACATCTGTTCTTTACAGAAATGTGTAGTTTCGAATTCACTTAAGATGACTTTGAGTATGACTCCACTCTGGTTTTGCTGAAGTCAGTGAGAATTCAGTTGATTTATGCTATATCTATAGCATTTAGATGTTAAAGCTAATTTTATTTTTAATCACAATAACCCCAATACACAATTATGTTTTACACATTTTAAATTATTATAGTAAAACCAAGAGTGAAAGATAACAAAAGAAACTTACATATAGTCAAGTAATACAGCGGTAATAAACTTCTTATGTACTTAATCGCAACACACTTAAGGAAATGAATTTTTCCTTCTTACGTAATCTTTTTTTCTTTTTTCTTTTTTGAGAAGTTCATGTGGTTAATGGGGTTTTCACTAAACGAAATACCTTTTGTTGTTGTTGTTTTAATATTAATCTCCATATGCTAACCTTTAAATATGATAGAGAGAGTTTAGGAAATACTAATCTAACATTAATATTAATTACCGGTTATATATTAAAATACAGCTAATTTGGAATTTGGTCTTAGATATTCTTGTATTACTTTTATTTTCTTCCATAATTTTCATACATAAATGAATTACTAGTTAGGTTTTCTTTACTTTATAAGTTGTTGTTATGGATTTTTCAATACTCCTTTTCTGGTCGTTATCTATATTTTGTAATTGCTCTCTGCATTGATACTTCTTATTTTACTGATAGTACTTACTGATTATTGCATTGTTCTGTATTGCATTGTTATTTGAGAGGATTGGTGATCAGACAGAAGAAGTCTCTTCCTTTATTAATTGTTTCTGACTATTTGTAACACTATATATAATTTTCATAATTTGGAAATTCAAGTTGTAATCATGTTTTTACTTTTCTTCTTATTTTAAAAATAAAAATTCTTTGGGAGAAAAAGAGAGAGAATTCATTTGCTTTATTTCAACTGAGGCCTGAACAGTTTATTCCCCCAGTAAAGAAGCATTCAGGATGGAGTATAGCAATCTTCTGCTGCCACATGATGGTTGTAAGGGCCTCAAGAAGAGGGAACTATGGACCATCACCCTTCTGTCCCACATTGGGGAGGAAGAGGACTAAACTCATCATTGGCCCACATTTAATATGTCCAGTCCACCAAAAATACGCTCTGCCTCCAGTGGTGGAGCAAGGATGCTGGCGGCCCCTGTCCATCCCGCTGGTGGCCTGCCACCCAAGCCACGCCCCCTGCATCTAACATCAGCTGCTCCCCAGCTAGCTTCCGGCAACTATCCTCTGCAACAGTGACTTATGAGGGGTTGGAGTCAGTGTTGTGCTCCTCCTCCTGCCCTCACATTGGCAGCTCTGCAACACTTCCAGCCAGGGGAGGCCTTTTCATGAGATGAGGTGAGACAATGGCTTCAAGTGGTGGATTCTTGGGGCATCAGCAGGATGGCAAAATGTCCCCTGCTGCCAGGTCAGAGTAACTCAGAGCGGCTCTTTGCCAGAACAGCTCTTTGGGACCCATCTGACTCTTGTGAGCTTTGCAAGGAATGCTTCTCCTCGCACTCCTCGCAAAGCTTGTAAGAAGCATGTAAGAAGCATGAGGAGAGTGGAGGCAGCTGCTGGGAACCTTCCCTGCTCCCTGTTCCCTCTGTGACTTTCAAAGCTTGGAAAGGTTGGCTTTGAAAGGCGTCTGGTCTCCACCAGGTTCAAGGGTCAAGGCAGCATTTGGCGCCTTGCCTCAGGTGCCTCAGTTTCTCAGGCCGACCTTGCTTCCAGCCTGGCTGCTCTCATTTCCAGTCAAGATAATCCAACCACAAGGCCACCAAGAAACAGCTTGTAACATGCAACTTGACATACGATTGTACTAGCATTCAGCAAGCTCAGCTAGAATACTGTTCACTAGGAGCAACGTCACCCTCAACAACATCAACATCGCCCTCAGCAGATGTTGTATAGCAGCATTACACATAACTGTAATGCAACGTAGACATGGGGCCATAGTTCTATGGTAGAGCATCTGCTTTGTATGCAGAAGGTCCCAGGTTCAGTCCCTGGTATCTCCAGATAGGGCTGGGAGAGTCTCCTTCCCAAAACCTTGGGGAAGCACAGCCAGTCAGTGCAGACAACACTGAGCTAGATGGAACAATAATCTGACTTGTTCTAAGGCAGCTTCCTGTGTTCCGACTGACAAGTACAAACTGTGGCAAGGAAGAGACAGGGATGGGGTTAGGCCAGGTAATGCATTTATATAGATGGAATGCTTTTAAGCCATCATGGAATCATCTACCTGGGTGGAAGCCCACACCTGATATGTAATGGCTTTTTATGAGAGCAAATAATTATGATTTGTTTTCAAGTGCTGAATATTAAAGCGAAATTAACTAACATATTTAGTTAATTTTGCATTAATTAATTAATTAATATATGATATTAATATATGACATTCTGAAAACCACTGGGGTGGAAGTTATCATAAGTATTATTGTTGCTGTTTATATCATCGTGTTCATGGATCTGTGACGGATCCAGTGAATACTGGAGCTAACAAGTGGTATGCAATGCCAGGTAAAATGTGGTTGATATGATTGGATTTAGGGGGGCTGTGGAGGACACATTGATTATTGGACAAAGAGAATCCCATCAGGTACTTAAGTACAGCCCACCAACTCTAGTTAGATGCCTTGCCCACCTAACAGTCAATGGAAGCACTTTTTAAATGGCATCCTGTTTAAAATTTTGTTCATATATAGTAGCCAGTTTGTGCATGCACACATATACAGAACAATTGGTAAGGAATGATGCATAGCCCAGCAAAGAATGGGGGGTGGGGAGGTGCTATTGGTTGAGAGCAATAGGGAAGGGAAGAATTTCAGGAAGAACTTTGGTTCTTCAACTTCAAGACTGAATTTGGGTTCTTTAACTAAAGCAATATGCCAACTCTAACACAAATCAATTTCATGACAAGCTGAAAATCTGCAAGTAACAGAGTTACAGGATAGACTCACTTCCATACTCAAGAGTGGTTCCCTAAAAAATTCCACCCTTCTGCTTACATATATATTTGTGTTGGCTCTGTACACTATGACCAACATTAAGTTCAAGTCTAGTTGTTCCATATAATTTAACTAATGTTGCTGATTTGCTGGGAAAGCGATCTACACATTTCTCAGTTTTTAATTATTCGGAAGACCAGCATCTAATGGATCCACATTCATTTAATTGCTCTAGCTTTTGGTTTTGTAACGAATTACAGGATTTTGTTGATGGGAATGATTTGCCTAATTAAAAGCAGTATATCACTGAGTAGTTTGGGGCATTGTGAATGGTGCAGTGGAACAGGAAGCGTAAGGGATTCATACTTCCTGTTTTTGCACTTCCTGTGTAATGTTCAAAATGAAGACTCGTGCATCTCTACTGGGAGATATGTATGGTAAATTTCACTTATTTTCTCATAGTCCCTAGGGAATATTAATGTCCCCATTACATAGAAAGCTGGGAATATTATCAAGTTGCACTTCCTATTTCCTCTGCAGTTGGGAACATGATCATGTTGCGCTTCCTGTTTCTTGTACAGTTCATAATATCTAATCTGCACACTGATTGTCCCATTTGTGTCCACACACCATTGAAAACGCAGTGCTAAAAACAATATAAAAACAATTCAAAAACAATTAAAACTATTTAAAACTAATTAAAATACTTTTATTTATTTTTTACAAATCTTGGAAGGCCAGGCCAAACAAGTAAGTTTTTAGGGCTCTCTTAAATTATTTTATTATTAAAGGCTGACAGCAAGCCTAAACTGCGGATATCTGCTGGGAGTGCATTCCATAGGCCAGTAGCTGCTACAGAAAAGGCCCGGTTCCAAGTCATCACCAGATGTACTGATGGTAACCAAAGACGGACTTCTCCAGATGACCTCAACGAGCAGTGGGGATCATACCAAAGGAGGCACTCTCTAAGATAGCCCGGACCCAAGCTGTTCAAATTACACAGGCATGCACGCATATGGACTTCTAAATGATGGTAAACATATTTCAGTTTCTTTCATAACCATCTGCTCTTGTTCCAAAGCTGTTCAGAGGAATATCTCCATCTATCCTTCTGAATGCATATGCATATTTGAAAGAGAAAAGGTTGTTAGGGGCCATTTACAGAAGGAAACAAGATGCCTAAATCTAGAATGAACATTTTTATTATCATTCTTGATGTTCATGGCAATCTTTTGATTGTGGAGCTTTGGCAGAATTTCTAAACACATAACTGCTGATGGCAGTGCTTGATCCCACACTAGCCATTCAGTCTGGAATGGCTATCTTTCATTCACTCTGTTTTATGGCAGATTCAAACATCATTGCTAACTCATTGCATTCAGTGTATTCTGTGTTGTCTGTTCATTTTTTCCCAGATGTGATCTGTGGTGATTTATTTCTTGGTCAGAAAATGCAGTTATATTGTGAAGCAAATGCTACTGAAGCATTTCAGGGCTCCTGATCCTTTAAGTAGAAGGCTTCTCTTTTCAACCTTCTAATTATAAATCCTTCCTCTTCACTTGTGGCCCCATCCTTTTCCTTAATTAGCCTTTATTTAGCCAGTGTCAATTCCCTGCAGGGTAGGGACATAATTACTGGTGTCCTCTGTGCAACTGGAACAATTATGCATTATTTTATTTTATTTTTATGAGTACAGTTGCAAAAAGCTGGTGTTGCATAAAGTGTAAAAAAATGAAACCCTGTTGTTGCTACCTACCAGTCAGCTTTTCTTAAAGCCTTACAAGGATGTTTTGCCCATCCTTGAAATGTCTTCAGTTTTGTTCTTCCAACAGAACCCTCAAATTTTGGTGGTATAGAAATAGATAGATAGATAGATAGATAGATAGATAGATAGATAGATAGATAGATAGATAGATAGATAGATAGATTCTATGAGAATTATCAGATCATATCTAGGAGCGATATGATAATTTGGGTCCACAGAGCACTATTAGTATGCATGTATCTGCATTACAAAGCGAGAGAAACCTCTCAGGAAATAGATGAGCTTTCCCCAAAGATTCTCCAAAATGCGTGTAAAGCTCAGCAACTAATGAATCGAGTTGGAGGGAGCTTGCCCATCACTTTAAACAATTTGCTGCCCCAATCTGAAGATTGTTCGTGCTGTATAAATTAGAGGATTAATCAATACTGTTTACTGAGCTTGTTTCAAGCAGCTTGTCTTCCATGTTTCCAAATAGCTTGTTTCCAAGCAGCTCCTCTTCCATGCTTGGAAGCATGGAAAACTGGCACAGAGTGCCCATGGCCCACTATGTTGCTTTCTATTAAATCATTTAATTAATTAATTAATTAATTTTTAATTAATTAATACATTTCTATACCGCCTGAAATGCAAGTTCTCTGGGTGGTTTACAAAACAATAAAAACAGCCAATAAAAAATTAACACATTTCAACGATTAAAATTAAAAAGTTAAAATTATTAAAACACAATTAAAACAGTATCTAATTAAAAGCCTGGGTGAAGAAATGCATCTTGACTGCCTTTTTGAAAGGTGTAAGAGATGGGGAGGCTCTTGTATCAGCAGGAAGTGTGTTCCAAAGCCTCCTCAGCAATGGAGAAGGCTCGTCCCTGAGTAGCCGCCAGACGAGCCGGTGGCAACTGCAGACAAACCTCTCCAGATGATCTCAATGGGCGGTGTGGTTTATAGCAAAGAAGACCTTCTCTTAAATACCCAGGGCCCAAGCTGTTTAGGGCTTTATGGGTTATAACCAAAACCTTACCGGCAGCCAGTGTAGATGTTTTAATATAGGATTGATACGGTCTCTCCGAGATGACCCAGAGACCAATCTGGCTGCTGCATTCTGGACTAACTGCAGCTTCCAGACTACATACAAAGGCAGCCCCACATAGCTGCCTTTTGCGCCTAACTGCAGTTTCCGGACTACTTTTGCACCTAACTGCCTAACTGCAGTTTCCAGACTATGTACAAGGGCAGCCCTACCTGCAAAGGCACCCCCACAAAATCAATGTCGCAATGATCCAGAATGTAGGAGATGCTCAGACTTCTCATGTTCATTGACAGTCTGATACTGCCTGTTGCTGAGCTCTCAATTACTATTAATGCATACAGGAACTAAGAAGCCATAGCTGCAGACCTGGGCTTCATGCACTTCAAATTAAAGGAAGGAAAATAAAACAAGAGTGAGCCTGAATACCAGGTGTAACAAGTAGACATGCACCATGGGCAATTAGAGAAATGGGCTGTGAGAAGCAGGCTACTAAGAAGATTAATCCATTGCCTTCCATGTTGCTTAATGATCTAGTCTTTTCCCTGAAGCTTTCCGTCTGCTGGGATGGAAGAAGGCAAGCAGCTGATATCTGAAAAATCATAAACTAAAGAATAAATCAAAGCAAAGGTTTAAGATTGCAATGGGCGCAATACACATATGGTCTCATGGCTTTTCCTTAAGTGTATAACAAATAGAGGCTGGGCGTATTTATTTATTATTTGTTTATTGGTTACATTTTTATACTGCCTTTCTGCCTTGACAAAGGCACCGGAAGCGGTTTACAATATTAAAACAAGGAAATTACATAAGATTAATAAAACATTGTTTCAGGCTGTTGGTCTTTCCAGGAGTTGAGGACAAGAGCTCACTCGCCTGGGTGCTTCCGTTCTTGCCTTCCTCTCAGGGCACACTGGTCTTTCAGTACTCCTGGGAAGGGGGTGGTCTTCATGGGAGCTGATGTTGTGCACATGTGAATGCATAGTGACTCTGGTGGCACTCATTAGGCCTACCGATAATTAGGTCTCCCCCTCTCCTTGGGGAGGAGAGCTGGTCTTCTGTGCTGGAAGTGAAGGACTATGCGCTGTCTCTTGTCTCAATTACATAGGAGGACAGACTAGTGAGTCAGAGGGCTAGAGGATCAAGACATTAGTCATCTCTTCTCTACTACTCTGACACTATCCCTTTGCTAGATTGCTAATCTCAGGGACTTCCTTCCTTCCTGCCACTTCCTCTTCCCTTTTTACTTCCCTTCCTTCTACCTTGCAACATGCAAGCTCCTCTCCCCTGCACAATGTGTGCAAAGATGCAGAATCCATCTGCATCCAGCTAGATAGATAGATTAGAGATTCTATCTCCTCACTTTCCTATCTAGAATGGAGTTCTCTAATAAATACTCCTTATATTGATTTGAAACTATGAACTGGCTCCAAGTTACTTTACTCTCAGCATACACACATGCCTAACTAAATTCTGCTGTGTTGTGCCTCTGTGCACTCTGCTATAATGAAAAAGGGTTTCTCTTACCAGAGAGAATTCTCAACATTCTGGTAACAAGCTTGTCCTCTTTGCTAAGCAGGGTCCATCTTGGTTTATGTTTGGATGGGAGACTACATGGACACTGTAAAATATTCCCCTTAGGGGATGGGGCCATAGCTCAGTAGAAGAGCATCAGTTCCCAAATTCACCCCGGATAGGGTTGGAAGGGACTCCTGCTTGTAATCTTGAGAAGCCGCTGACAATGATGAGCTAGAGGGAGCAATAGTCTCTCAGTATAAGGCAGCTTCCTATGTCATGCATTGCAAACCACTGCTACTAGAACTGCTAGTAAACACAAAATTAATTATTAAAGAGTTAAACTAAAAAATTGTATTTTTTACGTGTTTAGATAAAGTATGTATCACAATACTGTTACCTGAATCCAAGACTAGGAGGCTATTCACACTTGCATGCAAAGCCAGGCTAGGGCACTCAGCCTGGTTTTGCATGCGTATGTGAACCACCGGGATCATGCCCGATCCTGGAGGCTACATGGCAGCAAACCCACCTAGGTAGCCTCCCTCTAAACTGAGATTAAAGGGAGCTAGCGCTCCCTTACTCTCATTTATTTGATCGTGTGTCAGCCACAGCTGATTGCAGCTGTGGCTGGCACACTTGGTGGGGGGAACCTCAATAATGCGCCACACACTCACACGGTGCATTATTGGAGCTCCGGGGCGACTCACAGTGGCGCTTCCCTGCACCTCAGCCCCCAGAGATGCAGGGAGCAGCCGCCAGTCATTTGGGTGGGTAATTTGCCCTCCCAGGGAAACACGGACGATCATTTGCAGGGAGGGTAAGTATAACCCGCTCTCCCCATAGACCACCCTGGAGCTCTTCTCAGTGATCATGAGAAGAGCTCCTAGGTTTTCTCCAAGTTCTTTGATGTTAGAAATTGGGGGTCATCTTAAATTCAGAGCCCTCTTCCTTTGGGGTAAATACAGGTATAAGCTGTACTTAACCTCTGTTTTTTTAAGGGGGTCGGCTTAAATTCAGAGTCATCTTTGGGTAAAAAAGGTAACTAGTATATTCCAACCATATTGCTTCTGACAGGTTTCTTTCAGCCAGGGCTTCTCTTCTGTCTCTTTCCATGGCTGGGCTCGCCACCAATATAATGCCCACTGTAGATATTTGTGAATTTCATCTGTGACCATCAGATGTTATCCTGGGCATGTGCATCTCAGGAAGGCTGAGACTGTAGGTTCCCTCTTTGACATATTCATCAGCAGCGTGGGGGTAAGAAGCATTTGTAACTCAGTCTGCTGAAAAGTTTGTTTCTAAGTATCTGAATCTGAGTTCTGATTCAGTGAGAAGCATTCACTCAACTTTCAGCTTCAGCAAAAACATAGCTTGTCAGGCACTCATTAACACAAAATATCCCGAAACATCCTAAACAGAAGTTCTGCAAATTGATTCACGTGCTCTAAAACTCCTCTATGGAGGACTTGTATTCAGGAATCAATCTATGGGCAGCTTCACACTAGACTTGGGGAAAAATATTCTCCTGCATTATTTAGAACAGGAGAGAATATTTCAGAAAATTATTCTACCCATCCTATTAAATGCATTGGAGAATTTTTTTTTAACAAATCTACTTCACACATAACATTGGCAGGGGGTTCACCAAGGTAATTTGGGCACCTGGACCGCCCAGCCATGAGCCCCCCTGCCCTCGTGTGTGAACTTCCCCCCCAATCCCTTTGGGGGGCCCGCCCCACCAAAGCTCCACTTTTTAAAAAAACTCTTACTGCGGCCAAGGGGTGGCTACGGGGGTGGGTGGGTGGAGCAGAACAGTCCTTCTCCCCTCTTCCCCCTGCAGCAGTTGGGTGGGAGCAGGAGTGATGCTGTGCCCATCCATTCAAGCCAGTGTTCTAAACTGTGAGGCATGCCTGTGCAGTTGAAATATCGTCGCAAGCCTGTAACGTCCAGGAGGTTTGAAATGGGTCAAAAGTTATTTAAGTCATCTTGGTCCAATGAGGGCTTTTTTTAGCAGGGGCCTAATGATTGCCTTCTTCAGAACTCTCTGCTTTAGAGAGGCATGCAGCACTCCCGCCACCCAGGGACCCAGTCCCTCCCTAGAAGCCTTCACCAGCCATGAAGGGCAAGGGTTGCACATGCATGTGATAGGACTCAGCCTTCCAAGCAGCCTGTCCACCTCCTCAGGCAACACAGTCTGAACACCATCCAATATAACAAGACCAGATGGTGCATTGGCAACATCCCCTTAGCATCCACGTCAGAACGGATATGAGCGGGTTTATCGGCAAAATGTAATGCAGATTGGTCACAGCGGGCTGCCAAGGGTGCTGTTTGATGGTCTTTGGGGTCCTCACCTAGGAGGCCCTGAACCACTAGAAAACCACTCCGCTGGATGACATTGAGCTGACGCAATGGTGGCAGAAAAGTAGGATTTCTTTGCCACCATCACTGCCATAGAGTAGCGATGGGCTCTAGCCTGTGTTGGGCGTTATAAATGTTGGGTTACTGGTGGGAAGTGTTGCTCAGGAACCTGACACTTGTGGTGTAGTGCTGCAGGGACGGGCAGGGATAGAGTCCTGGTACTTCCCCCGCCTTCAGGGTCTCAGCAGGGGTGCAAATCCCTTTGCTTTTGAAATGGAAAAAAATGTGCTGTTCTTGCTATTCCAACAATTTTACGTAATTGAATATCAGACTACAAATGATTTTTGTTAGCATTCTGCTGGTATCTTCCACCCATTGTGGGTGACAATCCAGACTGCTCTTCTACATGGTGGATGACATCATCACAAATTCTACATGGGGGGGGAGTATGGCCACTGGGGTGGGGGTGGGGCTGTCATGGAGATTGCCTGTATTTCTGAATTTGGGGCTACACCACTGCCTGACATAGTAGCGGCTTCACATGACACAGAAATGGGCGGAAGTACTGGCTTGTGCTAGGAGCGCGCACTTGCAGATACCAGAGGTTTCTGCCAGTCGGCCTTGCTGCCATTATGTGTGAAGCTGTCCTTTGCATAGATCATGACAAGGCTGTTCTCATGAGCAGCCCAGCCTGGGTTAGGCTACTCATGTGGAGCACCAGGATTGTTCCTGATCCTGGCACTCTCACCCAGACCAACCCTGCCTTTTAAGGTGTGTGCCCTTAACCCGGGCACCAGGATCGTGTGTTTGCTTAGGCTGCCTAGAGTGCCCCTCAAGTGGGAGAATCCCCCAATGCACCATGCTTGTGGGATTCCTAGAGGCACATTGATTCCTAGGGGACACATTGTTCTGGCCCCTGGCAAGCTGCATGTCTCCTAGGAGCCATGTGGACAGGCAGGGAAGGAGATCGTCTGGGGGAAGGTAAGTTCAGCGCCGCCTTCTCCCCCCCCCCCCCGCCCACCCATCCACCCTCCCCACCTCCCAGTTGTGTGAATAGCCTTACTATGTAACCATTGTACCTGCTCTTTATCTTAGCTGTGTGCACATGCTGTACCTAGGATGGTTAGCCACAGTCATTGCATAAACCCAAACATGAATCATCCTTTTTAGTCATATTTGCCTGGAACTGTCAATTGATAGGAGTACTCTCAAGTCCTTACATTGTCAAGTATGCATTGTACAGGTTGGGAAAATAAATTGATCGCTTGTGGCAAAAAGAAAAAAAAATTTAAAGGCTATAATCACTTGAGCTGCACTTTGAAGTAAATAAGACTATTCTAAAACAGTGGTTCCAGGTCTATACTGTATGTGACACTGGAAGGACATAAACAAAAATTGCCAGTCATGGTATTTCCAGGGGAAATGGCCAGATGCAGTAGATAATGCTACACTATGCCAATGGTCTGATTCAGTGGGCAGGTTCTTATTGCAAACTGCAGACCACCAGTTCCTGGAGCGTGCCCATGAGCCTGACTTCCAGTGATGGGGCAGCTATGCTAACATGTGTTGTCTGAACCCAACATCTGTAACCAACTTCAAATCTTGATTATAAGATGACAAGTTTGGAACCCTAAGTAGAACACAATATTCTATTGCTGGTGGGTTTGGACAACACACCCAGTGTCAGCCTAGCTCATAGATAGAAGGCAATTCTAGCAGCATGGCACTGATCTACTTGCATAGCATAGCCAGTTGCACTTCGGCTGCTATATTTTTGACTTCTATTTGTACCATTGCAGCTCTTTAAATATACGCTTGCGCAGCCTGACCTTGTTGATTCAAACATCTCCAATTGTGTTCAATGGAGTTTATTCCCAGGTAAGTGTGTATAAGGCTGCAGCCTTAGATGTACCCATTGTATTCCTTTTGGACCCCACCTCTTAAATGAAAGCTTCTTGCCCATGCTGCTGATGTGCTTGATTGTTATTCATTAGCTAATCAAAGCACTTTAAGCTCATTCACAAACATCATTTTGCAAACGACTAATGAACACAGCCTTCTAAATTATCTGTGGAGAGGTAATTGTTTGTTTTAGAGGAAACATTGTGAACATTCAAATGGAGTTTCCCAGGTCTTTTCTAGTGCCCAGTCATGTTACTAACTTTCCAAACACTTCAGTGACCTTTTTGATTAGGAGAACCAAATTGAATTCCCTAATCAAACAAATAGCAAAGACCCATTCTGGAACTGTTTTCATGATAGCATCACTGTAATTCCATTCTAACAATCTCACTCCACCCACATGCTTGGGTGGGTGAAGTGGCTTTGCCAGTCGCTCTGGGGAAGAGGAGATGGTAGGCTGGTGCCATGTTGGCATTCTCCTTCTCTTTGGTGGTTTTTTTTTAAAAGATCTTAAAACTCATTTGTTTTAGAGAGTCTTTTAAACATTTTTAGTGCAGTCTGATGGGTTTAATTTTTAAAAAATTTGGGTCTGTTTTGATGACAAATATGAATATGACAAAAATTTATATACCGCCTTTCAACAAAAGTTCCCAAAGCAGTTTTACATAGATATAAATAAATACAAAAAATGGCTCCCTGTCCCCAAAGGGCTCACAATCAAAAATGAAACATAAGATAGACACCAGCAACAGCCACTGGAGGGATGCTGTGCTGGGGCTGGATAGGGCCAGTTGCTCTCCCTCCTGCTCCATAAAGAGAAGCACCACTTTTAAAAGGTGCCCCTTTGCTCTGTTAGCAGGAGAATTGATACTGCCTAGTGTTTGCTTTACTGTTTTGTTTTAATTTTATACTGTTTTTATTGTTTTGTTGTTCTGAGCTGCACCTAGCAGTATTGTGCTGGAAGGGCTGAATATGAATATTTTAAACAAACAAACAAATACTGTTAAATAGTAAAATGAAGCACCAGTAGTCATAACTTTAGAAAAATATAGCTGCAGAAAGTCATATTTATTGTAGGATTGCCACATTTAAACAATTAAACAACATAATTAAGTGATTACAAACATTTCCATCAATTCAAGAAGTGGCACCAACAGATGGTTTAAAAATATTTTAAAAGTATACAAGCTGTAGCTGGCAAGTGCTAGACTGGAAGCCATCTTCTGAGAGCCATCACCCAGTCAAACTGCCAGCTTTCCCTTCCCTCTCATAGTCTTAAATGTGAACATTTGGTTGTTGACAACTGTATTCCCTAAACAGTTGTAAGCAATTCATGGATATGCCATAACATCATGCTAGGTCAGCCAGTCAAGCTTCTGACACTAGTACAATATAATTTAGATGGAGGAAGAGGTGCCTTTCTGTTGAGGCCCCGCTCCTTTCATATGGTTTTCCTAATTGCATCTGCTTTCCATTCCCCATAAAAATAAGTGGAATGATGAAATCGAGTAGACTGCCATCACCTTCTGCTGTACTCAGTTAATAAGACAAGTTGTTCTAGTAAGAACTAATCTGCCTACTTTCCTTTCACTGTCTCTACAACTGGACCAAATTTGGTTCAAATCAAGGTCCACAAGTTAGACTTCTTGCGTTTCAAATGTTCACATGTCCATCATATTGGATTGGGAAGGATGACATCCTCACAAACTACACCACTGAGGTGTCCCTATGGGTCACTCACAACAACTGTACCAAATTTGGTTCAAATTGGTTAGACAGTCACGTTAGTGCACTTGCACCTCAATAGTTTACATTTCTGCCATCTTGGATCAGGGTGGATTACATCATCACAAACTACACCATTGGGGCATCCATATATGTTCCTACAGCTGTAGCAAATTTGGTTCAAACCAGTTAGGCGGTTCACAAGTGAGCCCACTTGTGCCTCAAATGACTACATGTCTGCCATCTTGAACTGGGGTCAATGACATCATCACAAACTACACCGTTGAGGTGTCACTAGGTGTCCCTACAACTGTACCCAATGTGGTTCATATTGGTCCAGGTGTTGCAAAGTTGATAGAGACACACACAGAGACATTGACACACCAAATGCTGGTTGATCTCATAAGCCTACTGGAAAGCAGTCTAAAAAATGTTAAACTCCTTCCCCAGTATTTAAGGAGCTACATACATTTTAATGTAGATATGTACTAATTGTTCAATGTATTCTTTTTAATCATGTTGTTTTTGTTTCTAAAAAAACCCCAGCTACAACTGTATATTGTTAATTTTTCTACATGCATATGCTGCCTCAGAGTACTCAAGGTGGCTCACATTTTAAAAGAATAACTTACAATTGAATAGACATGCTGACTGCAGCAAGGTTGGCGTGGACCCCGGGAGAAGAAGAGAAGATGGACCCCTGCTGCCTTCTGCTTCACACACACTCCATGTCTTTGCTGCAGAAGAATTGTAAGGCCATGGTGAAAAACCAAGCATCCTCAACACACCCTTTCTCTCATTCCGATGCCAACAATATCATACACTCCTCATGCACACAGATACTTTCTCACATGCACACCCAGCTCAGGAACATTTTTAAACATATACATAATCATCTCATATATTCATACAGCAGCATCAACCGTGATGAGTGAACTGTCACACAACTACCTCCACTCCCCCAGGGGCCAAGAGACATTTGTCTCCCCCTCCTTTATTCAACCGCAGCAACGCCCTGGTATACACGATACAGAAAGGGGAAAGACTACGAAGCGAAGAGGAAAATAAGGAAAATGCAGGTGCCATGGCAACTGATGAAAGCAGTTTTGGAGTGGGAGTTGCTCATGGTCCCCCATGAGCCAGAGGACGGGCCCTGCTTTCTCACACCTCTCCTTGTGAAGCAGCCAATGGAATGGCTGCAGTTCTGCGAGGGGAGGAGCTGATGATTGGCAGTTGGCCCAGGATGAGCCAATGGAAGGCGGTTTGATGTCTCGCCTCTTCCTCTTCTGCAGCCAGGTGGTATGACAATGTAAATCATGTGCCCACAATGCATAGACCCCTTGCTGCACTCTAAATCTAACCTCTGAATATATATTCAAGAAGAGCATTCTTTGTAATGTGCCTGTTCCTTTTGCCCCCTTTCCACATATGTTACTTGATGAATTGGTACCTCATATCTTATTTATTCCTTGTACTCTGCTCAGCAGGAGCCTTGTAAAAGAAAATAGCAAAACAAGGTGAGAAAATAGGCCAAGCGGGTAGTAAAATTATACAGCAAAGGAGGATTCCTATACTGTATGACATCTGATTTTAAATTGCTTTTCAGCTTTAATCTTTGTCTCAGCAGCTATTAAGCATGTTTTAGTTATGGGCCTATGTAAAAAGGATTTTGTGAAATGAAAACAGACAAAATTGGAGAATTGTGAGTTGGTTCCCCCCACCCCACCCGCCGCCACACTCTTTGGCAGGACTGTGCCTTTAATGACTGTGTGACAGACAGAAATTCAGAAATGGAAGCTGCTGCTTTCACTGCATGCCAGGGAAAGTTGCTGAATTTCTGTCTCTAACATCCCTTTAAAGGCACAGGAGCCCTGCCAGCAAAAAAGGTAACAACCGTATTGCAATCATGAGCAGAACACAGGAGGCGCCCTCTGCACAGAGGAGGGAATTATAGTTGTAAAGAAATCTCCATCCTACATCATTCCTTCTTTCTAAGGTTAGGATCCCTATCCTGAGATTTCTGGTTTCAGACTAAAGTGCTAAATACGAATGAATGCAGGAAGCTCCTCAATCAAAGTAAAAAGTGTGTGTGTGATCTAAATCATATCTTTGATAGGCAGCCAAAGTTTTAATCAGTCACCCATCATGCTTTGACTATCATATAGCCATAAAAGTGATCATAGCATGGAAGTAATAACAATCTGCAAAATGGGCATGTAATAATTACTCAGTTTTCTACATGCTGGGGGGAAATGCGAACAGAATGTATAGGAAATATTAAGTGAGCCTTTATATTAATATTAAGTGAGCTATTCCTGCAGGAATTTCAAATTGTTATGTATAGCCTTTCCTTCCTTTGGAAAGTTCAGAACAGCTTACAGTGGGATCTCAAGTGTCACTGTTCCAGAGACACTAATTGGGTCCACACCTGCCTAGCAGCGACAATGCTAGAGCATCAGGTAACCTCAGACCACTCACTGAGTTGCATAAATGAATACAGCACTCTTTGTCAGGTGTCGACCTGCTGAGTAATCCTGTAGAATTTAAAAGCTTGCACACTCCCACACCAACCTGTGTTTCGTTGAGATTTCTTTGTGTTGACTTTGTATTGAGGAGGACCCACCAGGAAACCCCAAATTACTAAGCAAGGAATGTGTAGCATGCTATGTTGAAAGTGTATTAATGTGAGAACGTCCTGTGAAGTAAGATATGCATGGAAAGCAAAGATGTTTTAGAAATCATCAAACATAACTGATCCATACTGAGGATTCTCTCTTCACAGCAGGAGTGGTGGGAAAACCAAGATAAGAGTGAGAGTGATGTTCTTATGCTGTACTACCTACCCTCAAGTCATAACAAGTAATCCCTTGACTGTTGTCAGTGATGTTTCCAAATTACCAGACATTATAAGACTTCTGCTCTGATGGCAAATTCAACCTGTGTCTTTCAGGATGAAGGTGGCCGCTCGGCGCCCGTCCACGGCGCGGCCCGTTTGTCCCAGCCCCTTTAGCAAGGAGCACGTGGGACTGGGAGCCGTTCACCACTGGCTCCCAAGCACTTCTGGTTTGAACCGGAAGTGCCGAGCTTGCAGCGCGCCTGCGCGAGCTCAGTCTGCCTCTCGGAATTGGACCCTCCCACCCATCCCTTGGATATAGACTGGGCGTTTGCTGGTCGCCTTTTGGGGCCGGGCAGGAATGTTTTGGGTATACACCTGATTGGCTCTTGGTGTGCACCTTTTTTCGCCTGCCTCAGGCTATATCTGAGTCCCTAGGCAGCTAGGTAGCTGGTTAAATAGGTCCCTTGTCGGGGGGGGGGGTTGGCAGGTACAGTGCGGTGACGGGATGCTAATTAAGGGGTGTGGCACCTTAGGTAAGATGTAAATCTTGGAGGAGGAGCTAATCCCTTGAGGCTTGACAGATCAGGGATGACGCTCAACTCCTGCCCCCCTCAGCAAGCGGCTCCCTATACGTATGGCTGTGCAGCGTCGTTGGGGGTGGTCGCTGGGGGAGGTTGAATACCTGACCTTAGGTGGGCGAAGAAGGGCGCCTCCGCTGGAGTGCGGAGGGCCTGCCTGGAGCCAAGGTGCTATCACCATGGTCTGTTTAGGTGGGGGGCGGCCACGGTGTGGCCAGCCACTAGGCACCGCGCTGCAGTGGAGGGAATGACTATGCAATCCCAGCCAATCAGCCTGTACCAGGAACCTCAATAAACTGACCGTTCCCTCCAATAGCAATGTCTCCGTGTCTCCTTGGGGGTTCCGGGCACAAGGGTCAAGGGAAAGAAACGGAAAGGAATCAGAACATGCTAATTTGCTTAAAGAACAGATCACTTAACAACATCTTTAATGGCTGTTGAAATAAAAATATAAAGCATAGGCCAGTTAGGCAGAATGATGGATCATTTGGACTGTCACTGCAAAGGAGAGGGCCCATCATTTGCGAACTGAGTGTTTTGATTTTTCTTCACTCATTTGTTACCTAATCTGTCCATAGTTTCCTGTTTATGGCTTTTGGGCTGGATAGAGATACATGCTAATGCAAAAAGAACAGACGGTCAAATCCTTTGCCAGTATCACTAATTAACCCATAGCTGTGTTTATAATCTTTTTTGCTTATTCCACCCTGCACAAATATTTTAATGCAGCAAGCCAAGATAATGCAGAGCTCAAAGCCGATGTTCCATATTTTAGCAGCTCCCGGCCACACGATGGAGAATTGCTTGTTCGTAAGTGGAAGTTAAAAGTGTCTCAGATGGATGTTTTGCTCCACCAAATTAACATAATGAGCGCTGGATGAGCAGTGTTGCTTTTGAGATGGTTAGAATCAGTTCTTGCTGTTGAGTGCTTCAGGGATTGCTTCTGTTTCACACAAAGGCCCAAGTTCTTCACAACTGCTTTTGTGATTCATTCCTATTGAGAAAAGCTAGCAGCTATTTCATTCATTAGCCATCACCTGTTTTGTTTTCAGCGGTGGTCTGGTAAGCTGGCTTGGAAGCTTCTGAATAGGGGTGGAAAGGCAGGTACATATCTTCTCACTAACAACAGTTTTTACACACATTACTCAGGGTAGCATGGGCATTAACATCCCTTATGCACCATTTGATTAAAAGCTCCAATAAAAGGCCTACAAGTCCCTTATGTATACAGTAGGACTGTGCAAAGTTGCTCCACTTTGATTCAGGGGCTGCTGGTGCTTGGTGTGGGGCAGGGGCGTAGCAAGGTTGGAGTGGGCCCAGATACAAGATTTTAAAATGCCCCCGCCCACTGAAGCTCAGCTCATGAAGTAAAGAAATCTTAAATGAGGCTGAATAGCGGTAACAAAAAGCATAGTAAAGTGTGTGTGTGTGTGTATCTCCTATGTGCCACAATAGATCATCCTAACTTATTTTTTAAAGGGTTTTGTAAATTGTGGATGATGCAGGTCATTTAATGGTACTAGAGAAAGACATGTTGTTCTCGTAGCTCCAGGTATTAAAACTCCCATCAATTCCGGAGGATGAAAACAACTGAAGGAAGCCTGGGCGGGTGTGCAGCTGGGGAAGTCAGTCATGTGACTTGCCTCTGGGAGCCACCCAAGGCAGTGGGCCCCCAGACAACTGTCTCCCCTTGCCCTATTATAGTTACGCCCCTGGTGTGGGGGTTAGAATTCGAATCAGGGCTTCAAGGGGAGGTCCAAATTAACCAAATAAACTTTGCTTCACATTGGCTGAATTTGAGACTTCAACCCTTCCCACCAACTCGCTACCCTTCCTCAAGCTCTTTAGGTACTTACATGGAAATGAGATAGGCTGACTCTATTTATATTTTATGTATTTGTTTATTTATTTATTTTATTTAACATATTTTTATACCACCCAAAACACAAGTTCTCTGGGCGGTTTACAAAACAATAAAAACAACCAATAAAAAGATTGACACATTTCAACAATTAAAATTTACGATGTTAAAACTATTTAAACACTATTAAAACAATATCTAATTAACAATATCTAATTTATATCTTTTTAACCAAGCATCACAAGTTAACATCATCCATTGCATCGTTTTTAAATGACTTCTGGAAAGAAATGTTTTTACTTCTTCTCTTGAAGTCCTGGGAAAGGCACAGGGTTCTTGGGAATTGTAGTATTTTCTGGGGCTGTATTAATGGCCAGAGCTCTAGCAAAGACTACAATTTCTGGGGAACTCTGTGCCTTTACCAGGACTGCAAGGGAAATACCCATTTCCAGCCACAAAAGATATGACTACCTCACTGCCCAGACCACCTAATGGCACAGTGGAAAATGACTTGACTAGCAAGCCAGAGGTTGCTGGTTTGAATCCCTGCTGCTTTGTTTCCCAGACTATGGGAAACACCTATACCGGGCAGCAGTGATATAGGAAGATGCTGAAAGGCATCATCTCATAGTGCGCGGGAGGAGGCAATGATTAACCCTTCCAGTAATCTACCAAAGACAACCACAGGGCTCTGTGGTCGCCAGGAGTCGACACCAACTCGACGGCACACTTTACCTTTACCTTACCTCACTGCACTTTATGAGGAACAAATAGCCTGTCTCCAGCAAATGTCTGGTTACATTTACCTCTGGGGGCCACCCAAGGCAGTGGGCTTACAGGGGTTTTAGTATTACAGGGGTTATAGACTACTTACAGGGGTTGGCTAGAGTGGCAAGATGGGGGTGGGCCCAAAGCAGCTGAATTGCTTCAGAAGCCAATTGGCCTATTTTGGTCACCGTTGCTTTGATTCAGGCTGCACCACCAGTTTGGTTTGGAACCAAAGCTTCCAAATTGGGCTGAATGTCCTCCAGATTGAATCAGCCACTGAAGCTTTTCTCAGCCCTAATGGATATGGATATATATATACAGAGAGAGAGAGAGAGAGAATAGTTGTGCTTATGAAAAGATGAAAGACTGGCATTATGGGTCATTGTGACTTTGGCCACAACCAATACAAATTTAAGCATGCTATTGACTTCAATGAGTGTAAGTAGAAATGTGAAGGCCTAAAAGGAAAAAAAAAAACCCAGGGGGAAAGATATCCCTCCCCTTTTCCCCTTGAAAAAACAAACAGTGTTTTCCCAGAAGAGAGAAAAGAAAAAACCTGTTCCCTGCCCCCTGGTCATCCCCCCCTCTGCCCACCACCAACCAGGCCTACACCTCTCTAAGTGTATGTACATTTCACTCTGAGGCGCATTGTAGCCTTAGTATAACATGTGATTACACTTATATCCCACACTTCCGCACTGGAGCTCAAAGCAGCCTTGCTGATTCCTCTCCTTTTATCCTCACAATAGCCTTGTGAGGTAGGTTGAGGGTGAATAACTAGCCAAAGGTAACCCCTTGAGCTTCATGGCTGACCTGTGGATTTGAACTGTGGCTTGACTAGGGAGCAAGGGGCTGTTAGTTTGAATCCACTGGTGTGTTTCCTAGACTATGCCTAGCAAATATATATTTGTAGTCATCTATATCAGGCAGCAGTGATATAGGAAGGTGCTGGAGGTGGATGCTCACTTCAGTGACAATGGCAAAGGCATCATCTCATACTGTGTGGGAGGAAGGCAATGGTAAACCACTCCTGTAGTCTACCAAGAAAACCACATGGCTCTGTGGTTGCTGGGAGTCGACACCAACTTGACGGCACAATCTTTCCTCTCTTTCACACTTTCTATACCATATTATAGTACACAATCCATGTCTTTAGAATCCCCAGGTACTATATTGTAGCTTTTGCATCTAAAATATTTCATGACTATGACAAAATATATAAAATAATGTTTTGCATCCTTCCTGCTTTGAACTGGAGATATGTTGTTATTGTCTTTTTTTTAAAAAAAACCCTGAATACATACAAAACTAGAGACAGGAATATTGTGCACCTTCTAGAATCTACCAGCCAAAGCAACTAGAGATGTGCAATTCGATTCAACTTCAAATTGATTTGGGTCAAACTGGGGGTGATTCAGTGATTCAACTTCAAATTGAACCACCCTCAAAGGGCCTGATTTGGGGTCAAAGAAAATCACACCCAATTTGACCCAAATCAATTTGGGTGATTTGAGCACCATTTTGAGGCCCGTTTTTCTGGGGAGAGCTGGAAAAAGAGGCCTCAAAATGGTGCTTTTCACGGGGAGAGCTGGTCTACCAATTGGGGTAGGCAGGTAGACTGGCCCTCCCATTTTGGACTTAGCATATCAGCCTGCCTTGGAGGTTTGGTCTACCTGGTAGAACAGTCCTCTGAGGTGGGCTGACACACTAAGTCTGAGTAGAAAGCTGGTCTACCCACCGGCCCCGATTCGTAGACCACCTCTCCATGGCAAAACAGTGCCATTTGAGTCCTGTTTTTCCATCTCTCTCTGGAAAAACAGGCCTCAGAATGGTGATCAAATCACCCAAATCAATTTGAGTGATTTGAGGGTGATTGGTCGAAACAGCCGGCAAATCAATTCAATGATTCTGCAATTTGATTTGAGCTCAAATTGAATCACAGAATCTGGTTCATTCACACCTCTAAAAGCAAGTGCTTCACATTACTTCATGCTAATGCTGGATCCAGTTTTATTTTTTCATGTCAATGAGTGGTCAACTTCAGTTTGAGACTGTCTCTATTCCTCATGCTTCTTCAATGCAAAAGAAAATCATATGAAAATTTAAGAGATGCTTTGTGACTCACAAATTAGGGACACTGCAGTGGGGAGGGGGCTAACTGGGGACCCTCTTCACACAAACAGGCATTTGAATAGAAACTCCTTCCTTCAGTGCTATCCCATGTGTCTGCAAGACGTGTGAATGCCACAACCAGAGAGGTGGGTTCAGAGGTCTTCCCAAACCCATCCTTCCCATCCTTTCCAGCAGCGTGGTGGTTGTCAGGAAATACTTGTATTATTGGTCCCCATACTTCAGTCACATGGGACAGTATCATAGAGGAGTGCCTCCCATTCCATAAGCTTGTGTAAAAGATCCCAGTGGTCATGGAATCAGAATATCAGAACTGCAAGGAAACAAAAGGCCAGCATCATACCTAAAAGTTTGGGCTGTCCAACCCACTAGCCCTCTGAATCTATCGATCTATCTATCTATCTATCTATCTATCTATCTATCTATCTATCTATCTATCACCCAGGGGCATAGCTAGGGGAGAGGGGGCCCATGTTCGCCCCTATCCCCAGGGGCCCCTTGGAGTGAGGGAGATAATGAAGAAAACAGGGAGGGATGGAACTGGGGCCTCTCAGGATCTGGGGCCCCCGGGTTCTTTGACTCATCCTCTCAATTATAGCTAAACCCCTGATATAACCCCAGGCTTTAGAACAATCAAGAGTTCCTGTCTTCGGGGAAACTGTGGGAGAGAATCAACAGAGAAGTCCCAAAGTGTGCTCTGTCTATGAGGATGACAGCTTGGTGCTTTCCTCAACACTTAACTTTCACATTAGGTTATATAGCTATTTCCCTGCATATTTTACTTTTCTAGTCTTTCTCCTATTAATTTTTTTTTTCAGATCAGAGTCTGGTAGCTGGAAATCCAAAACACCTTTGCATATTTTGAGGGTACCAGGATCTCTTCTGGTATATTTAATTAAAGCAACAACTCTTCTATAAGCCCTGTTTAACCAAAACTACTAATGGATGAGTTTCCCTGTGCTCCATATGGAACAACCTTGCAAGCCAATTTGAGCTTGATTCTGATTGGGCCCAAATTAGTTTATTTTTAGCATGGCCCATTATGAGCTCTAGGTCTTGTCATACTCATGTTGTCATCCAACATGGCCTGGAGATCTCTCTATATCAAGCTCTTCACAAACATTCCACATTGACCTCTGCTCCTTTCCCTTCCCTTCCTTTCTCCTTTCCCTACAAGAGGTGACAAGGAAGGTCACTGCTGTTGGAAGTGAAGGACTATGCGCTGTCTCTTGTCTCAGTGACATAGCAGGACAGACTAGTGAGTTGGGGGGTAGAGGGTCAAGACATTGGTCATCCCTTCTCTACTGCTCTGACATTATTCCTTTGATATGTAGATTGCTAATCTCAGGGACTTCCTGCCTGCCTGCCACTTCCTCTTCCCTTCCCTTCCCTTCCTTCTGCCTTGCAACATGCAAGCACCTCTCCGCTGCACCATGTGTGCAGAGATGCAGAATCCATCTGCGTCCAGCTAGATCTATAGATTAGAGATCCTGTTTCTTCACTTTACTATCTAGAATGGAGCTCTATAATAAATACTTCTTATATTGATTTGAAACTATGAACTGGCTCCAAGTTATTTTACTCTCAGCATACACGCATGCCTAACCAAATTCCGCTGTGCTGTGCCTCTGTGCACTCTGCTATAATGGAAAAGGGTTTCTCTTACCAGAGAGAGAATTCCCAACAACTGCTGTATCCTCTAGTGAACCAGAGACCCTGACAAAATACCATTCTCACAGATCCTGATGCTCAGGACACTAGTGAGCATGCTCCAGGGTACCAGAATTCCTGGGAACTGTAGTGTCCAAGAACTCCTGACCCTGAAGGCCCAGGAGACTACATTTCCCATATGTTCTCACACCTGCAATGCTGCAGAAGCTGCAGGAGAGTAGCAAGGCTGGAGTGGAACCCCACCGCCACCAAAGTGAAGCTACCCTGTGCTGCAGGCCTAATGAAGGCCACAACAGCAGCCTTGCCACTGCTGCCAGATAAATTGCTGTGGCAAAGAGAAGAGGGTAGTCATGGCAATGGGGAGGGGTAGTGCTGAACACTATAAGCTGAGCATGAACTTCATGGAAATTTGGGCTTGGCTTAGAATTAGCTGAAAAGTCCAATCTTGGGGGAATTCATACACCTTAGCTCTGATGTTCAGGTGCACCAATCTGGTATTAAAGCAAGTAGGACCAAGGTTTAGCCTCTTATACAGCTTCCTGCTGCCATTTCTTCCAGTGCTACTCTTGAATATGGGAAAACCTTGTTGCATCCTGACCATCTCTTACCATTATCAATAGAGAAGTCAAAATACCTGCAAAAGTATTGATCCAGCTGCATGTAAATGTGCTGGATAACTGAACTGACTAGCTATGATACAAAGTGCATTATTTACTGCCAACTACTGAGAGAGAAATAATCCCAGACAATATTTGGATAGAGATTTGGGGGTTTCACATGCCAGTTTATTTAGAAAGGTCAATAAATTCTGCCTGCTTTGAAACTCAGAATCCACCAAAATGCCTGCCTTTTGTCTTGAATGAAACGTTAATAATGTATTAAAAATATTTAAAAGGTATAGGACCACTTATTCCAATAAATAATTAACCTGCTATCCTTTAGAAGGGACAGATAATTAAAAGCAAAACAACATTGTGTCAGGAATAACTCATCATTTCCTCCATCCTTGTTGGAATACAAGTTCATTTGAGCCATTTGAGTGCCCAAGACTCCAGACTACCAGAAACCTCCATAAAAGAAGAATGAGGAAGTGGTTATTAATAGGTTAATCAACAAATCCATGTAGAATCCTTGGCACAAGCCAAGCCGCATCCCACAGTTGGAGTTTTGAGTCTGCTTGCTGGCCCAGAACACAATTTATTGACCCATGATCAGCAGTGTTGCCTGGCAGTGTTGCCTCTAACGGGTTCCCAGATGTTGTTCACTACAACTCCCAGCATTCCCAGCTGCAATGGCCTTTGGCTGGTGATTATGGGACATGTATGCAATAACATCTGGGAATATCTGTTAGAGCAGGGACCCTCAACGTTGGGCCCCCAGATGTTCTTGGACTTCAACGCCCATAATCCCCAGGCCCAGTGGCCTTTGGCTGGGGATTATGGGAGCTGAAGTCCAAGAACATCTGGGGGCCCAACGTTGAGGACCCCTGTGTTAGAAGGAACACTGCTGACTGCACCCTGGTATACTGCCCTTGCAGCTCAAAAAGAAAACATCAGTCAAACACCAATCTTCTCTTAAGTACATAATGCTTATGTACATGCGACTGCCAATGCGCAATGAACATGACGCCCTCCACAGGGTAATCCAGCCTGTCTGCCATGGACACAACTCCCATTCAAAATGAATGAAGGGAAAAGACATCAACAGGCAGCAACAGCACCCTCAGGGCTGACCCTAAAACTGCCCAAAATTGATACTGAGTCGGGGGGGACCCATCCAGGTGACCTGCTGCCCTAAATGCTTACTAAAATACATGTGCCGGTGGGGAAAAAGTGGCAGGAGGGGTAAGTACACCCTCCCCCGCCCTTAAAGGAACCTCCACCCCAGTGCCAGACCGCAGCTCCACAGTTCCGTGCACATCCATACCTAACCAAAGCTCACTAATTCCAAGTACCCCAGCAAGGATTCAAACTTGGCCCCTGGCTCTCTAAGCAGTAGCCTTCCACTCTCTGCCACTGGGGCTATTAATAAGGCTGCAATAAAGCCTGATAGCAATAAAGCCTGCTGGCATCTAGATGCCACATCCGACAAGTTCACCACCCCCAATGGGCAAGTAGCCCCACCCCCAAAAAGGCCAGGCACTAGATCACCGAGTGCAGGCCACTGCCAGCACTCCTCCCCCTGCCACTGCCACTGTGCTGCCACGTCACCTCAGCTGCCACTGCCTTTAGCCATACAGATCAGCAGCAGGCCATGTCTGACCTGGTCGCTACTCAAAACCAGACTGTGGAAGGTTTGGAGGTGGGTGCCGAAACAGCCAGCTATCCTCATCCCCAAACTGCAACCAGCCAATCAGAAGGCCCCAGTGGCTCCTGCTCCATATGAGCAGGCTGGGGCAAAGGCGCCACGCCCAGACAGGGCTGGAGCAAACAGCCACAGTCTTCCAAATCTTGTATGCAGAGACACCTGTAGTTGTTCAATGGTCTAGATCCACAACCAAAAATCTTCCTCTTCTTCCATAGTAGAGTCTTTAAGACAAGTGGAGGTACTATCAGATCTCTTTAACCCATTTCCTACTATTTGGATTTTGCAGTCCGTAACTCCACAAGTTTTTCTGGCATTTTTCCAGTTTTTGTGCTGTAGCATCTAAAGTTGATTCATAGAACCAGGCTGTCCATCTGCAGACTTGACCCATCTCCTTTATGATTAATGACACTATCGACTTGAGTGGTACTAAGATCTCAGATGCTGCCATGTGAGAATCCCACTCTTGATAAATGACTCTTGATGTTCTTTTACAAGCTAAGGTGGATGAAAAATGTGTGTTTTATAGCTGCTTCTCTCATAGACACAGTAGATTTAACTAAAGGTTTGTTCAGAAACAACTCTGTTTTCTCCTTCCCCTTCCTCACCCTTTTCCTTTCTCACTCCACCCACTACACTCTCTACAGGATCCTCACTGGGACAAACTTCTCAACAACAGTCCATAAAATATTACTACACAGAATACAATAATGTGTAAAACAGATGTACAGTAAAGATTACAGAGTTTGCATTGACAGAGAAGGAATCAGTAGCACAAGCCACTGCCAAAAAACTGAAATGAATTCAGGAAACTTAAGAGGGGATGTAAAAGCTTTCAACAAATTAAGTACAATTTAAAAAACCAATGGCCAAGAATTCTATAAGTCTTCTACAGATATTTAGGTAAAGGCAAATATTTTGATGTATATAGTGTATTATATTATAGTGTATTACTGCGTTCATCCCTCACTGGTAGGCTTCCAAGCACTATCTGTCTGGTGAATGATGGAAACAAGATGTTGGCCTTTGGTCTGATCCAATAGAACTCATTTCTTCCTGGGCTGCTTCCCTTGATAGGCTGAACCTTCCAGGATTGGCCTTGGGTCTCCAGAAACCAGCAACTCACATAAAATAACTGAACAAGGCATCCTCAAAAAGCAAAAATAAGGACAAATTTAGGACAATGATTTACCAGGGACAGATTTAACAAAATCTGACTAATGAAGCACCAATAAGTCTGAAAAGTTCATTGTTACATTGCTACATTGCTAGCTCGGCAATAGGAACAACTTTCTATTAACTTCCCTTCCCCAGGAAATGCTCTGTGCCAGTCAAAAATATGTCTCTAAGGGTCACAGACTCTCAGAAACATATTTTTGGGTGACCTAGACAGCTAATGGGGGAAAGGGGAGGTCATCTCTCTCTCTCGCTTGTGCGCAAAAGGCTGGAACTCTTCAGAAGCACTAGTGCACATGTGATAAGGAATCCGAGGACATATGAGCAATGACTAAAATATTTGCATTTGTAATTAATCTTACTCTGCACATATGTGTGCAATGTAGCTACTTTCCCCCTTTCCCTAATAATCAACTGTTTCACTTGAAAAACTCAGATTCCTCAAGATAGATAGATAGATAGAGAGAGAGTTAGATAGATAGATAGATAGATGTTTAAAGCCTTACCATCTTGTTTTGCTTATTCTGCCATAAGATTTGAGGCTAACATTTCCACAATTGTCTATGCTGGATGACTTCTATCTGTCACAAGTGGGGCAGGGATATATAGCCCTAGATTGCACAATTCTCATCTCACAGTAAAATCAAGTCTCCACTTCTTCTGCCTCTTCTAAAAATATCTCTGTTGAGCTCCCGGTGATGAAAACATGTTTCCTTCTTCGCATGGACTAAATTCTCCCAAAAATTCTGAACAAGTTAAACTGTGACATCTTATTGGTCCAAAGTATCTAACCTGAATTATAGGAATTTGCTGCTGACAGTACAAGATAAGCATCAGATAAACCAGATGTAGAATCCCACACAACTGATAAAATAACTCATTGATTGAAGTATATATTCCCCCACAAAAGCATGCCATGGCACCTTTAATTGAACTTAGTCACAATCTCTTGAAAAACAGATCGTTCTCCCAGCTAGAGCGGACTAGATATTTACATAATAAAATATATTAAAATGTATTAATACCTCGCTGTGACTCATAACTCTGGTTAACAATGGAAAGGAACAAAAGAAAATAAATCCTGAAGACATTATCCGTTATCAAGAGGGTAGGAGAAAAGTGGAGTAAAATCATGTCTTCCTCCATTGTTTTGGACCTCAGATGATGTATTTACAAAGTTGGTAGCATTCGATTACCCATCATAGGACTCCTTGAGGACAGTGAACAAAACTAACCTGGACTATAGGCAGCTTCCATAAAGTTCCAATCATAAAGGATAAATAGCAATTCCAAGGGATGAACAAAAGCAAATATACCTTGATGTGTCTCCTACTTGAACCTTGATGCCTTTAGCGCCTTGTTTTGTAGACCAGTAGTTCCCAACACTGGGTCCCCACATGTTGTTGGACTACAACAACTATTAAAGGCCAGTGTGTCCGGAGATGATGGGAGTTGTAGTCCAACATCTGGGGGCCCAATGTTGGGAACCAGTGGTCTACAAAACAAGGTGCTAAAGGCATCAACATGTTGTAAAGAAGGGATGGTAGACAAGCTGGCTGTCCCAGGGTTCAAAGAGAATACAAATCAACATATGAGGACCCAACATTGGAAACCAACTGCTTTAAACATTAGCATGTGATCATGTTTATCCCTGTGCCAAGAAGAAAGCCGTCTGCTGATTTCCAAAGATTAAACTGTTGTTAATTAGGATGAGAGCAAGCTTGGCAGGCTTTTTTCCTAGTCTGTTGATAATTCTCTTTGCTCAGCTACCTCTTACAACAGGGCTGCACAACTTGGGCCCTCCAGCTGTTGGTCTACAACTCCTATCATCCCGAGCCACAATGGCCAATAGTCGGGAAGGATGGGAGCTGTAGGCCAACAACAGCTGGAGGGCCAAAGTTACAGTACTGTTCTGTTTTTATGCTTGTGTTTTAATTTTTTAAATTTTTTTAATCAGATTTGTTTTTATATTTTTAGCTTATATTTTAATTGTGTCATTTTTATAATCTTGTAAACCGCCTTGGGATTGTTTTAATGAAAGACGATATATACATTTAACAATAAATAAAATAAATTAAGAAAATAAAATAACCCTAGGGATATGGGAGCTGGCTCAAAATCAGAATCGAGCCAGTTCACACTTGAACCAGTTTGGTTCGAAGGCTCGACCTCACACCAGACAGGGTCCAGTTCGGTCTGAGGTAGAATCGGGGGGCTTCCCTAAGTGAAATATTCATCAGTAAAGTTGAAGTACTTACTCCCACCAGTGGCTGCGGTGGCCGCAGGAGGAGGCTGTGGCAGCCACGGGGGGTGGGGGACTGCAGAAGTTCCCTCTACCCCCGCTGTCCTCCCCCCTGGGCCTGTTTTGGTTCATTCCAAGCCCATTTTGGTCCTCTGCACATGCATGGCAGCATTCAGTGCCATTCATGGGGTGTTTGGGGGGGTATTTGGGGGGGTTAAAAAAATAAAAGCAAGTGTGATCTTAGTTGCAATGGAAGCTTCTCTGCCTAGCCCCTTCTTTGGGATAGCCATTTTTCTTTACTCATGTGCCCAGTGTCATCACAGGGCAGTATGGGTTAAAAAAAACCAAAACGGCCACTGCCATGAAAAAAATTGAACTGGTATTCTCCCTTCTCTCACATGCAACTGAGACTGCCTCTTATAAGATGATACTGCCATAATACCAAGCTGCATCATGTAAAAACAAAGAAATTGTGCTTTTTGAATCTGAACTACTATTTGTGTACACATTTAATCCGTTAATTAAGGTTCATATGATCTTCCACTAAGAACTAGTATGGCATAGTGGTAGACGGTCAGGCTAGGACTACAGAGAACGCAGTTCAAATCCTCATTCAGTCATGAAGCTCACTGGCCAGTCACTATAATTTCTCAGCCTAATCTACCCCACAGGGATATTGTGACACTGAGGGGCAGAGCCATGGTACGCCTCCTTAGGCTTCTTAGAGGAAGGGCAGTATAACATCATTACCAATAAATAAACCAACACAATTCCTTTAACGGAGTGACAGCCCTAGTTGTAATGCTTCTGCTTTGTCATAACATGCCACTAGAGTCCTACATGTGCCCAGAGATAGAAACAATGCTAGAGTAAGGTAAAGGTAAAGTGTGCCGTTAAGTCGATTTCAACTCCTGGCACCCACAGAATCCTGTGGTTTTCTTTGGTAGAATACTTTACCATTGCTTTACCATTGCCTCCTTGCACACAGTATGAGATAATGCCTTTCAGCATCTTCCTATATCGCTGCTGCCCGATATAGTACCAGCAGGGATTTGAACCGGCAACCTTCTGCTTCTTAGTCAAGCATTTCCCTGCTGCGCCCAGTGGTGTAACTATAGGGGGGCTGGGGGGGCACGTGCCCCGGGCGCCACCCTGGCGGGTCACGTGGGGGGCGCCAAAAAGTGGCTTTCCCCCCACCGCCCCCCCGGATCACCCGCCAAGTGTGGTGGCAGGCGTGCGGCGGCAATTCGGCAGCAGGTCACCCGCCGAGTTGCGGCGGTGGCGGGTCGCCCGCCAAGTGCGGCGGTGGCTGGTGTGGTGGCTGGCGGCATCCCATGGCCTGTGTAGTGGCAGCGCAGAGTGCAGGCAGCAACGCCGGGGTGTCGCTGCCTGCACTCCACGCCGCCGCTACACAGGCCATGGGATGCCGCCAGCCACCACACCAGCCACCGCCGCACTCGGTGGGCGATCCGCCACCGCCGCCACTTGGCGGGTGACCTGCCGCCGCCACTCACGACCCGTCACCACCAAATCGCCGGCCGCCGCGCCGGGCCAGGTATGTGGGGCCGGGGGGGCGCCATTTCAGGGCCATAGCTTGCCCTGGGCGCCGTTTCCCCCTGGTATGCCACTGGCTGCGCCACTTAAGGTGACTAATGCTAGAGTAGTACCGAGTTACCTAGTTATCTAGCACTACAAAGAAAAACAGAGAAATAGCTATTCTGGGCCAGTGGCACCACTTTTCAAGTTACTACAATAGAGCAGGAGCTGATGCCTCAGTTGCTTCTCATTGTCCTCTTAAGCCTTCCAAACTTGCCTGCACAATCTTAATGATGCCCTTGGGGAGTTATTCCATGTAAAGACGTGCATGTCATTATCAGAATTACAATATATGGAGACCAAATTGTGACCCTCTCTTGTATTATATGTGTTGCGGGATTTATGCACAGTTTCTGTTCCATTTTTATTTCTTGCTGAATGCCTTGGCCATTATTTCCTACAAGTCAACACTATCCCACAGAGTCCTTGATCGACTCTCAAGAGGTACAATGTTATTTTTACAGCTTAATGGAAAGAGACTGAAGCAGACACTGAATCTGATGTAGGATACATTAATCTGCTTAAGAAGACATCCCTGATCTCTGACCAGAAAGTGGTTAACAATTGCACAGGCCACATCTCAGGACAATATTTTGAAACAAGTCATCTGAGCTATTAATTCTGGTAGGTCCAAAATGCATCTACAAGTCCTTATAGTCACTTTGTGGGGGACTTTATGTGCTAGATGGAATTCTGTTCAAAGGGCCTAGTTTTGTAGTTCCTGCCACTCTAAAGGCAGAAATGCTGAAACGGGTACATGAAGAACATATGGGCATGGAAAAATGCAAACGATGAGCTAGAAGTGTCCTATATTGGCCCAACAGAGAAAAATCTATACACAATTGTGTGTCATGGAAAAACTGACTCCATCGTATTTGAGAGGGGATGCTAGAGTTACTGGTGTTACACAATGGCATTATTGTGTTGTAAGGTTGGTCATTCACAGAAGGAGGAAGAATGTATCTTTTTGATGATCTGTGATTGGTTGCTGAGGGTATGTTGGAGAATTGGGATTAGTGCATTTTTGAATCCTATTATTTGCATGAGTTATAAGATTTCTGCTTATATACTCTGTATCCACCCATCTCCCCCCACCCTTCGGCTCTTTTCCCTTGTGATTGATAGTCTAGCATGTCATGGTTAATAAAGTTTTGAATCTCACTGAATGGTGTGGCTCCTGCTTACTAAAGAACCCTAGGAGCAGAATTTCTCCAACATGTGGAGCATGTCAAAAATACAGAGAGTATCAATAAATGTAGCCCATAATGGTAAGCCCACTGGTCAGTGAACCATGGTCGCAGGTAGGCATTGATCTGTTCTTTCATGCAGGAAAAAACTATATGTTGGCTCTGGATTATTATCCTCATTTTTCTGAAATTGCTCTGCTATCCAGCACAACTGCCAACCATGTCATTTCCTGTCTAAAGTCCTTCTTTGCAAGGCATGGCATTCCTTCTGTGTCATGTCAGATAATGCACCTCAGTTTGCCTATTGTGACTTTACAGCATTTGCAAAGCTGTATGATTTCAAGCATATTACTTCCAGTCCCAGATATCCACAATCTAATGGACTTGTGTAGAATGGTGTCAAGATTATTAAAAAGCTGCTTAAGAACGCAGAGGATTCAAACACAGATCCTCATCTGGATCTATTGAATTATAGGGCTACAACTTTGAAAATGGGATTATCTCCTGCTGAACTTTACTTTGGAAGAACAAGATTGCCTGCTTTTCTGGATATGGATTATAAACCCAAAGATGTTGTAAATGCATGAAAAACTCAAGAAAAAGCCAAACAGAAATTATATCATGATAAAGGCTCATGTGAGCTTCCATCATTGCACTCACTAGACAGCTATATAATGACAAAATGTGGGCACAGCAGGAAGTGGTAACTCAAGAAGTAGCTCCTTGGTCTAAGTTACGACTGCAATGAATGCACCACTGAGAGACCAAAAAGGTCAAGTTGAAGACAGATCATCCTGGAGAGAATCTATCTATGTGGTCGCTAAGCGTCTTGATGGCACTTAATCAATCAAACAACCAATACCCAAAAACATATCCTTGGGGCACATTCCAAGTGACCTTTTTTGTCGGACAGATGTGTTGGGTGGAACCGGCAAGGATTCCATTGTTGCTGATCTTTCTTCCACGTAACAACGTGGGAATCGCCAAGGTATGCCAAGGCTTTTGTCATGAAAACAAAGTGCATAGATGTGAGGAGAAGAAATATGCATGGACGGAAGGTCCAGTAAGCCAAACAGTACTTTTAATGGGTGCATCTCCAAGTCTTTATTGGTGACTCAACCTCTTTTGTGAGGGGGGAGATTTACCTCTGCAAGCCTTATCTGTGATCTTCCTGCAGAGTTAATTAATTGGCACATTCGCTGGCTGCTATCCTTTGTGAAAGGAGAGGATGGGGAGGCGGTTCATTCTGAGGGCAGAGTGGCCTTGGCAGAAAATTAACCTGCTTTTAGTTAACTTCTGGTATCTGTTTAGGGTATCCCAGCATAGGGAGGGCGTGCATCTGCTCCCCTTTTCAATTTGCTTTTTAGGAGCCAAATCTAGGGGCTACTGGCCCACTGTCACTAAGTGACCTGTCCCCATGTGCCATAAATGGAGAGCTCGTGATGCTGTGAAGCGCCTGAGCATATCCAGAGTGAGATCTGCAAGCCTGGACACACACACACAAATGAGAGGGCTCCTGAGAGTCAGCAGAAAAGCATTGCTAGCAACACAAGTGACTCAAGAACCCTTCAGTTAGAGCTGAATTGGCAAACAGTGCAGACCTAGTATTTCTCTCTAAGAGTAACATGGACTTTCACTGTGTAAATAGTTAAATAAAGTTTTGTTGTTTATTTCATAAGTGAGAAACTGGAAGTTGTTCGTACTAGAATATCACAGAAGATACCTTATAATCAGACCATTGGTCCATCTAGCACAGTATTGTCTACACAGACTGGCAGTGGCTTCTCCACGGTTACAGTCTCTCTCAGCTCTATCTGAAGATGCCAGAGAGGGAACTTGGAACCTTCTGCATGCAGATGCAGAGCGGCCCCATCTCCGAAGGGGAATATCTTACAGTAGTCGCATGTGGTCTTCCATTCAAATGCAAACCAGGGTGGGCCCTGCTTAGCAAGGGCCATTTCATGCTTGCTACCACAAGTTATTTTCCATGAAGCCTTTAGCATAATCAATTAGTCCCTACAGCAACTTAGCCTAAATATGTTTACCTGAAATAATAGCATATTCTTCTCCTATTTACCGCTGCCTCCATTTACTGCCCCTTCCTCTGTTGAATCCATTGTATTAGTCTCTAGACTGTGAGTCCTTTGAAGCAGAGGGCTGTCCTCTTGTTCTTTGTGAAGTACCATGAACACAGATGGCTATCTATCTATCTATCTATCTATCTATCTATCTATCTATCTATCATATCTGTGCACCACCTCATTAAATCTTAAAACAATTTAAAGCTTATTTCCTTCCTTATTTCAGCAGGGAGCACATTCCAGAGTCTCAGGGCAGCAACAGAGAAGGCCCATCCCTGTGTAGTCACCAGATGAGCTTGTGGCTACTGCAGACAAACCTCTCCAGATGATCTCAATGGGCGATGGGGCTCATGGCAAAGAAGACGTTCTCTTAAATACTCAGGGCCTAAGCTGTTTAGGGCTTTATGGGTTATGACCAGGACCTTGTATTTTGCCTGGAAACATATTGGTTGCCGGTGTGGTTCTTTTAATATAGGTGTAATATGGTCTCTCTGAGATGGCAGAGACCAACAATGGTTGCCGCATTCTGTACCAACTGCAGTTTCTGAACTACACACAAAGGCAGCCCCACACAGAGCGTGTTGCAGTAGTCAAGCCTGGAGGTTACCAGCATATGTACCACTGTTCTGAGGTCATTTATCTCAAGAAACAGACACAGCTGTCATATCAGCTGAAGCTGATAGAAAGCCGAAGCTGACAGGCCAGAAAGCACCTCTGGCCACCACCTCAACTTGAGACACCAGGGAGAGGTTTGGATCCAGAAGTACGCCCAGACTGCATAGCTGTTCCTTCTGGGGAAGTGTGACCCCATCTAAAATCAGCAGATCAGAATTGTCTCCTGAGTTCAAACCCTGCACAATAAGCGCCTCTGTCTTATTTGAATTCAGTTTCAGCTTATCATCCCACATCCAGTCCATCATTGCCGCCAGGCTAGTGATGTGCTGGCCAGATCAATTGGAACGGAGGTTTGAATTAAACCCGCCCAGTTCGGCCGGTCTGAATTCTAACTGGCCTGCCCCTTAAAAGGGGTTGCCAGTCTAAGTTTGAACCAGGCTGGCCCCAGGTCTAAGAACCAGTTCACAGGCCAATTCAGGGATACTTGTGGAGGGGAATCCTTGAGGATTCCTGTGGGGGAACCATGGGGGGCGGTGGCGAAAGAAAGGGGCCAGGCCTCCATATCTTTAGCAGAGGTGATGAGGCGTTGGCAGATACATCAGAAGCAGCAGAGGGCAGCATCAGGGACTCCTCCAAGGCCCCCACTGGCCTCCTGAATGACAGTCCGGGCTGGCCGCGGACTGTCATGCACGGAGAACATTTTCATGACCTCCACACATGTGTGGAAGCCATTTGCATCACCATATGATTTGCATGGTGACACAAATGGCCTTTACACATGCACAGAGGTCACGAAAATGGCCTCCCTGTGTGCGTGGAGGTCCAAACTGGGCCACAATTGGCCCACATTGTAATTCAAGAGGCTGGCAGAGGACTTGGAGGAATCGCTGCTGCTGCCCCTTTCTGCCTCTGATGTCTCCTCTGCCACCTTGCTGCCTCCCCTAAAGGTACGGAGGCCCCTTTCTATCACCACCCTGCCCTCAGCACCTTTAGGATAGGGATTAGGGATGCCCCCTTGTAAAGGGGAATCCTCAAGGATTTCCCTTTACGAGTATCCCCAAACCAGCCCATGAACTGGATTGGCCCAGTTTGAGGGCCGAACTGGACCTGACCCGGTTTGGCCAAAGCTGGGTCAGGTTGGTTTGAATCTGGTCTGGGTTTGAACTGAACCAGCCAAATGGCCAGCTCACACATCCCAACTCCAGGCAGGCATTTAGGGAAGTTATGACTTCTCCTGATGATGTTGACGTGGAGAAATCAATTTGGGTGTCATCAGCATACTGATAACACCCTGCATCAAATCTCCTGATGATGTCTGCCAGCAGTTTCATGTAGATGTTATAGAGCACGGGAGACAGTATGGAGTCCTGAGGGGTACCATATAAAAGATCACAGTTTGAAGAGCAACAGTCTCCAAGTGACACTATCTGGAATTTGCCTACGAGGGAGGAGTTGGCAGGTTGGAAAAATAAGGGTGTTTTCACACAGGGTGCTTAAAGTAGCTCCTCCATGAATTACCTTTGAAAATATAAAAACTCTGTTAGTCAGAATGCCCGTTCACATTATGGATGTCTCTCTTTTATTTTCCCGTATATACTATGTTCAGACATCAACTTAAATGGTAGGAGAAAGACTCAAAGCAATTTAAGCAACAGAGTGAAAATGAAAGAAGGCTTTGAACTGTGCTATTATTTAATGTTTCTTTGACGAAATCGATGGTGTTAGCATTTGAAAAAATGTACGGCAAAACTTCATTTAGGACAGGGGTTTTTAAGCTTGAGCCCCCAGATGCTGGGGACTACAACTCACATCAGTCCCAGTGGCCAACATCTGGGGACTCAAGCTTGAGAACCCCTGGCAGGCTGTTAATCTTAGCAGAATTAATAGTTGTTTGGCCTGATTTGATGGCATGACCTCTCAACCTATTCTTTCCCTACAACAGAATGTATTGCATGGAAGATCTGCTTAGATGCCTACAACCAGGTGCACTAGGAAGTCTAAGAATATTACCATTTTAGCCTATCACACTCTGCTTCATAGAAAATTACTTCTAGAAGTTTCTGAGAACTCTAATTTGCCAGTTAAAACAGAGCTGAAAGAGAACTTTCATTTCACAGGAGAATTCTATGTTTTTCACCCACATAATTTGTATTCCAAAATCTTCACAGTTCAGTCCTCCCTCCCTCCCTCTCTCTCTCTCTCTCTCTCTTTCTCTCATACACACACAGAGCCTAAATCATCTAAATTTCTTTGCTCAGATCTCTAAGTACTAGAATGAATTGTTAAAAGAGGCAGTTTTGTGTAATAAAATACAACATGGACAAAGAATGGAAAAAGACAACCCTAATAAAAGAGCTCAAAGAAATTTTGTTAAAGACACCCTTCTATGCTGATAATGATGGCATTTTATCACAAAGGATAATGACTATTTTTATTAAATGGCAGGTGTAATAACTATACTGTATCTTAACACAGAGCATGGATTCTCCTGATTATATATTCAAGTTAGATTTATGATTGAGCCTTTCTGAACTACATCATGAATCATCTTACTTTTGCCTTTAATATTCTGTTCTGCAGTCTAGATGCACAACTGAAAATGACTTGCTTGCTTTAAGCAATGGCGGCAGAAAGGAAAGCCAGGACATTTGTGAACATTGGAGATACAGTATCCAGAATTTTTTTGACCACCAGGGAAAAACAGTCCAGTGGTAAAAGGGATGGCCTAATACAGAGGTTCTCAAACTTGGGTCCCCAGATGTTGTTGGACTACAACTCCCAGAATCCCCCCCCAGCCATTGTGGCTGGGGACAATGGGTTGTAGTTAAACAATATCTGTGGGACAAATTTGAGAATTCCTAACCTAATATATTTTAAAAATCTATATCCCAATGCAGCAAAGCCTCTAATATGCACAGGATCAGGGGTGTAAGTTCCATTGGGCAAGGGGAGAGAAATGTCTCTAGGCTGGAGGACCCCCCAAGGCCCCTTAGCCAGTCCCCCTTGCCTGCTGGGTCCCCTCTCCTGCTAGCCCTCCTGCTCTGGCAGCCCCTTCAGTCTCTGCCTCTCAGCTGTTTGGTGGGTGGGCGGGGCTTCCAGAGAGGCCTCCGTGCAGGCCTCACTGAAGCCGGAACTCTAGTGCCGGCAGGCAGGCAGCAAGGAAGGAAGGAGGGAGGCAGGGTGGCCATCGCTGGCTGCCCTTGCCCACCACAGCTCTGCCCAGCTTTTGACTCCTCGGGCTTAGTAATGGAGGTAGGATGTGATTTCCTTTTTGTGGTTATTCCCACCCCACTTGGATATTTAGGGATTGCTTGCCATGGAGCTTTAATAGAAGGTGGGAGGATGTAGGGCAGATTGAAATGACTCTGAATATTTAATTCAGAGCTTCAGGAATTTGCTGGTTTTAAATTTTTTTAAATTAAAACAACTATTTTAAAAAAAAGTACTTTTCTTTTACTGTATTAAATTTACAGTCATTGACCAAGACATAAACATATACACATTTCAGTGTGGATAATAAAAATTACTTATCAGTGAAAAAAGATCTTCAAATATTGATAGCAACATAACAAAATTTAGCTGTTACAAAGGAAACAAATGAGTTTGTATCAGAAAGTAGAAAACTAACAAGCGAATCATAGTTCCACCCCAATATGGAAGAAGCTGCCCTTTGCCTTCATAAAAAACAACAACCCCATTTCAGCCCCAGCCTTTAGATCACCTGGAATGACTGGGCATAGGGCTTTGGTTTTGAGTAGAGAGATGTGGAAGGAATATGTATATTTAAACTGAAGTGGATTGGACAAATTGTTGATGTTTAATATTTTTAAAATTAAAAAACCATCAAAAAAGTTCTATAAGTGACTTGTTCCGTGACAAAAAATTACGAAGACCTTTAGTTTTCAGTCATATACTTCCAGCTAAATGTGGTTCGATTTGCTGCCTGAGGCTGCAATTCTCTACACGCTTACCTGGAAGCAAACTGTACTGAATTTGTTAGGATTTATGAGAAAACATACATAGGATTGCATTGTATGGTTGAAAGTCTCCTTTGTTAAACAGCTGTGAGGGGCCCATTTTAAAATCTCATCTCTAGGCCCACTCCAACCTTGCTACGCCCCTGCACAGGATGTATCTTAACAGACTTTGCAAGATTTGGTGGTAGCCAGTAGCCACTAACTGAGATGGTCTTAAAAGGAGATTAAGACCAGGGGCGGAGCCACCATTGGGCCAATGGGTTCAAAGAACCCGAGCTGCTGACCAATCGGGGGCCGCGAGAGCTGCCCCGACACACACCCCGCGTCTGACATCAGATGTGAGGAGGCTAGTTTAGCTCCCAAGCAGGGGCCGCGCGGCCCCTTCGGGAGCTAAACAAAGGCTGTCGCTGTGTTCGCAGCACTAGCCAGGAGCAGCTCTTCCCTGCAAAGGCAGGGAAGAGCTGCTCCTGGTTGCGCACTGCAAATGCAGAGCCAGCCTAAGTAGCTCCTGAAGGGGCCCTGCAGGGAAGAGCCGCTCCTGGGCTGCGGTGCGAAAGCAGCACCAGCCTTTGTTTAACTACCGAAGGGGCCGCGCAGCAACTGAGTAGGCTGAAGGGCAACTGAGTCGGCCGAATGGAGCCTCAAGGCGTCAGATGCGGGGCGGAGTCAGTGTGGCTGCGGCGGCAGCTGCACACAGGCCGCCGCCGGTCCCGCTCCGCCAGTGATTAAAACCAATTCTTGGAGAACAGGCCTATCAGTGGCTATCAGTTGTGATGGTTAGATGAAATCTTTATGTTCAGAGGCAGGATGCTCTGAATACCAATTGGTGGGGGCAAGATTACAGGGAGGGCCTTCAGGTCCCACATGTGCTTTCTATAGAGGCACCTGGTTCAACATTGTGGGGAATGGGATATTCTGAAATTATTTCCACTTAGCTTTGACTCAAATGATAGAGCATCCAACAAAGTTTAATGACTTTATTACCTAACATGCACATGACTTGCAAACCAGAGATGCTTTTTCTTAGATGCTGTTTGTAGCTTGTGGGAACAGAGATGTGTTCTTTCAGATTGGTGATGTATGGATATTAAAACCATTATGTAAAAAAACTATTGGTTTTGGCTGGGTTTAGAGACTGAATTCATGGTTGGATGCAAGGTCTCCTTGTGTCACTTCTGTCTTCCTCCAACAGTAGACAGCAAAAACCGGAAAGACAAACTAGCCGCCAACATCTCATTGGCTACAGACTAAGAACATAAGAACAGTTCTACTGGATCAGGCCCTAGGTCCATCTAGTCCAGCATCCTGTTTCACACAGTGGCCCACCAGATGCCTCTGGGGAGCCCACAGGCAAGAGGTATGTGCATGCCCTCTCTCCTGCTGTTGCTCCCCTGCAACTGGTATTGAGAGGCATTGTGCCTCTGAGGCTGGAGGTGGCCCACAGCCACCAGCCTAGTAGCCATTCATAGACCTGTCCACCATGAATCTGTCTAAGCCTCTTTTAAAGCCATCCAAGCTGGTGGCCATCGCCATATCCTATGGCAAAGAATTCCATAGATTAATTATGTGCTGTGTGAAAAAGTACTTCCTCTTGTCGGTCCTAAATTTCCCAACCTTCAGTTTCTTGGGGTGACCCCTGGTTCTAGTGTTGTGAGAGGGAGAAAAATTTCTCTGAAGATTTTTCTTTTGACTAAGCTAGACTGACAAACAATCCCTAATCACGGACTGTTGGACAGACTCAGCTAGCTGAGTTCTGCTTATATGGTTAAAGCATTCTCCTAGAATTACAGAAATTAACAAGAAGATTGATATACAATTACAACATGACCCATACATTCTATATTCATGATGCTCCTGTGACAGCACATGGGATGCTGGACCAGATGGGCCTTTGGTCTGATCCAGCAAGCCTTTCAGTATGTTTTCTTTTCTTTTTTGATGCAGCAATTCTCCCTTCCAAACTGTTGTCAAAACGTGAGAGAAATCTAAAGCACAGAGTTTTAGTAACTAGAACAGGATGCCCAACTATAAAGGACCCAAACACTGACTGTGTAGTGTTATGGATAAATGCAATCTGGCCTTCCTGCCTGACACAAGAGGAGCCATTTTTGTGCCAGAGCTACAGGGAAGCTGGAAATAATAATCTTTGTGCCTATGAACTGTTTCCTCGTTTCTCCGTACCCGCATCAAGTTCTTATGTTCCACTGCTAAGAGAGCAGTGTGACATTAATGAAGAGAAGGAAAGTGCATAAGCGCAAAACAATATTTGTGTCTCCACTCAGAGCAACATTTCAAGGACTGAATAACATAAGCTAGAATGATTGTTTTTAACTAGGAGGGGCTGTTGAAGTAAAAACTCCTCTATTATTAGGCGTAGTGCTCCAGAGCACACACAGAAGGAACTTTGAATCATGAACTGACCAGGCAGTCAAACAGCCGTAGGCTGTCTCCCCCTATGGCTGAGAAAATGGACTTTTAAAGATACTTCTAAAGAAGCAGGGTGGGTTGTTTTAAGAGGGAGCCAGGCTCTTTTTTGAGACTAGAAGCAATAACTATGAATTATATTATATCCTTTTAAGAATGGTTTTTGAGATGCCAGAAAGCGCTGAAGAGCCACATTTCGTATGCAAGCTAGAGTTAGCCTTTTGGGGCCAGGGTGGGTGGGGGAGGAGGAGAGAGCGAGCGAGAGTATTTTCCAAGCCTTGATTGATTATTGATTATTTTTGTTCATTTTTAAAAGATGATCTGTTCTAATCTATGCATTTCTTTCAATGCAAACCTTTTGGTGATGGCAAGTTATTATTTTGATGCAAGCCTTTTCATTGTAAAATTGTTCTTTTCTTCCAAGAAGACCCTTTTACACCAAACTTCTCTGTATTATACTGTTTATATTAGATTAAAAGCTAGGTACAAAAAAGAAAAAGAGCCCCAACCTATCATTTGTCCAAACTATACCCCTGTATTACCAGTGAGTGTTTGTTTCACATTTAAGAAGTGTTGACTGGGATAATATATATGTTCCTGGCAGCTGCACCCCTAATGCGGAAAAGACTCATCTTGACAGTAGCCAGGTCAGATGCATGCTGTCTGGGAGAATGTGGCCGTCTATATGTGCTGACTGTTGGGATTTTTCCATAGTCATTGTCTCAGTTCTTTGTATGGGGCATGCATGTCTATTTGAATGTAGCTATGTACTTGCTTGTGGGTGAAGTCACAGTGTCTGTCTGCTGTTCACTTACTGACTTAAATTCAAACTGAGAGGTTCTCCCTCTCTCTGCATAAGAGACTGTTAGGCTGTTTATTTTTTTCTTAGCCTCTGAGAGTCTCCACATGAGCAATGTGGAGAGCCATAAGGGGTTTGGCGGGGAGAGCAGGTCCCGCTCTCCACACACACGAGCCTCCGCCTAGCTCTGGGCAGCCGGATTGGCCATCCACATGATTACCAGCTCTGTCACTGAGCTGGTTGAGGCAGTGGGGATCGGTGGCATCCATCCCCCGGAGGTCCCAGAAATCATTGTGTGAGTGTGTGGGGCATTCTGGGGAGACCCCTGAGGCCAGGAGACTTGTTGTAGCCTCTCCATTAGGGTCTCCTTGTGAGTCATCACAGCACGGAGCTGCACCATAGTGACTCACGATCAAAAGAATGGGGTTAGCGGAGCACTCGCTCCACTAACCTCATTTTAGGGGAGGGGTACTTTGGAGGGCTAGCATGTGGGAGCCGTGCAACTCCTGGTGCTGCAAATGACCTTCCAAAACCAGGCTAGGCTCCCTTAGCCCGGTTTGGGGAGGTCATGAGAATAGCCTCTATGTTCAATTAGTAATAAATATCAAGCTCTTTTTTCTCAGTTAAAGTTGCTTCCTGTACAATTACTTATAAACAATAAGTAATTTCTCTACAACATTGGGTTATGGGCCTAGTTGTGAAGTAATAATTTGTGAGATAACAAAGAGTTTGTATTCAAGAATGCTGAACAAGATGACTATTTTTGCATCTGTGGGAAGCCACCCACGTTGAACTGCTCGATGAAACAAAGTACAGAAAATGGTCCTTCAGAGTGAAGGTGTTGCTGAATACTGTCAGACTATCTTATGTTCTGGAAGAAGAAAGACCAACAGAGAATGAAGAGAGACAGCAAGAATGGGATTCAGCAAACAAGCAAGTTATGGGACACATATCTTTGACTGGAGATGATCAGTTCAATCAATCAATCAATTTATTACAGCCATAGGCCATACAAAAGACATTAAAAAGCATTAAAACAGAATATTATACATAGTAAACATAATAAAACAGAATAAAACAGTAAGCTCCTATGAATTAGACCTTAAACAAGATCTTAATCTGATAGCAACATAAAAGAATTTCACCACCACTTTAGTGACCTCATTATTTTGGTCCTCAAGACAGAAGTTCAAATAGAAGGGGTCAGCTCTTCCTGGAAATTGCTCCAACAAAGGGAATATAAGTTCTTTTCTGGTACCACAGTAAAGAGAGCAATATAACAACACATGCAAAACCGTTTCAGGGAGGCCTGCACCACAAGGACATAAGCCAGAGTCTGGCAATCCCTTATCAAATATTTTCTCCAAAGGGGCTGAGGGCAGCACGTTTATACAGGCCCTAGTAAATGTTATCCTAAACTTTTAAAAGTGTAGGGAAGCTAGATAACCTCTATTCCCCTATTCCCCGACGGGGGCATGATCCCAAAGAATAAAGGAGAACAGGTCCTGTTTCCCCAAGAAACAAGATTTGGATGCTCATTGTTATGGAGACATTGTAAAAGTATATCCTTTGCCTTCTCAATTCCCATAAGTAGAATTTCAGAAGGAGATAGACCCATTTGCAGTATTTTATTGTTGACGTATGACAGCCAAGGACTAATGAAAGAGTCCCTCCATAAAAACCAAAAGTAGGAGGGCTCCCGAAATTCCAAGCAAAGTTTAATCCATTAAATAAAGGTAAGCTCCCATGCTTTAGAGGAAATAGTAAGGGATCCAGTCTCTAAACATAATGCTGAATAAGGTACACATCTGGGCACCCCAAAAATAGCCCTAAGGAAGATTGATTGAACCCTTTCCATCTCAGATGTTACTCCTTGAATCCAGAGTGGAACCTCATAAAATAATTGAACTACAATCTTTACTTGAAAAACCTGGAGAGCCTTAGGTATATACTGGCCTCCTTCGGAATAGTAAAATTGCAAGAGAGCATTGAGGGTTTTATGTGCAATGGCGATAGAATACAATCTTTGAGATTTCCAATTATATTTCAGTTATATTGAAAATGTATACCAAGATATTTAAATTTATAAACCTGCTCGATATTTTCTTTGTTTACCACCCACTTGTAAAGTTTCTTAGCTTTGGTAAAAACAGGACCTTAGATTTCTCATAATTAATAGATAAGTTATTATCATTACAATAGCAGGCAAAAGCTCCCAGCAATCTAAGGAGACCAAGATGGGTCTGAGGTGATCAGTTAATCTCAGTTAAGCCACTTTATATTTTGCCCAGAAACAAAGCAGCCAGTATAATTGCTTAAGTACAGGCATAATGTGGTCTCTTCAGGTTGCCCCAGAGAATGGCCTTGGTGCCGCATTTTGAACGAACTGAAGTTTGTGAACTATGTACAAAGGCAGCCTCACAAAGAGTGCATTGCAGTAGTCAAGCCTGAAGGTTACCAGCTGGTGTTCCACTGTTTTGACATAATCCTCTTCAAGGAGTGGATGCAGCTGCTGAAGCCTCCAACGCTGATCAAAAGCATTATGAAAAGCCATCGCCTCTGTTCTGAGCAGCCTGGCTGTCACTAACACAACTGTAGCCAATCAGGCTACTTCAGATTCGTTATCTGTGAGATCACTGCCTTCGAGAAACAGGGAGATAAAAGCATTCCACACAGACTAGAATTTAAAAGGCTGCTCTTTCTGGAGGAGTGTGACCCCATGCAGAATATAAAAATCTATCCCATCCCCAAATTACAGTCTCCCACAAACAGCACCTCTTTCTTATTTAATTCAGCTTCAATTTATTATCCCTCATCATCACAATACTTATTCGGTCATTTGACCAGCCATTTTACAAATACAAACATTTCAAACATGTACTAAACATTAGAACATGTTTTACAGAGAATATAACAATATTTTGCCACAGTTCTAATTTTAATTTCCTCGCATAAAGAAAATAAAAACCTCAATAAGACATCATCTTCTCTTCCATTAAGATTTATCAAGAGAGGAGAAAGTACCTTTCCTCTGGCTTCATCACAAAAACTACAATGTAAAAAGGCATGTGCTATTGTTTCAACACAGCCCATGTCACAAGGACAAACACGATTTGCCAAAGGAATTCCTGCATATCTGCCGAACAGGACTGCAGATGGAAGAACATCTAACCTGGCCAGCGTCATGGCTCATCTATATTCAGGAATCGTAACTACCCGAAGATAGAAGGCCAAATTAAATCCACTCAGTTGATCACCCAAGAACAGTCTTTTGGGTATCTGGGAGATTTCATACTGCCGCTCAATATCCATTAGGTGTTGAATAATTTGGGTACGAGCTCTGTCGTAACCGAGCTCCTGTATAACCTCTAATGAGTATCCACAGCGGGCCAGCTTATCAATGGCCTCAGTATGCCATCTGAATTTAAAAGAGTCCTGTTTTATGAAAGCAACCAAACCCTCCTGCAAAAAATAAAATTTTAACCAGTAAAGGATAATAACTCTCCATAGGCATGTCTGGAGCCTAACCATTCCAACCTCTCTTCTCAGAGCCACCGTGGGGGAACATCTAGGAACAGCCAGTACAGCTCTTAAAAATGTAGACTGCAGTGCCTCCAATGGATCAAGGTTTTTAACTATGCCCAAGGGAGCTCCATAAAAAAGTTGAGGCAAAACCTTTGCCGAGAATAGTTTGACCACGGCTGGAACATAGGATGCACCCTTAGTATAATAATAATAAGAAAGTATTGATTTAACTACTGGTTTGGCCTTTAAAACTGCCGAGTCGAGGTGAGGTTTGTGTGAACAGGAAGAATGAAATAATACTCCTAAATACCTAAAGGACTTAACCTGCTCTATCCTATGTGAGCTTATTGACCACCGGTGCCCTCTGGGCCGGTTTGCAAAAACCATAACTTTTGTCTTTTGGTAATTGATCTCCTTTATTATCCCTCATCCAGCCCATTTCTGTCTGTAGGCAGGCATTTAGGGAGTTAATGCCATTTCCTGATAATGACAACAAGGAGAAATAGATTTGGGTGTTATCAGCATACTGATAACGCCCTAAAAAATGAATAGGATTTGTACCAGTGAAGAATGTTGAGGATCAGGCACATTCAGTGAAAGAAAACTAGAGTTGGATTACACAAGCAAGTGAAAAGGTTCAGAATAAAAATTGGGCTTGTTCTGCTCTATGCCCATAGATCACCCATGTCGAACTGACTGAAATGAGGACAGAGTTCCTGTAGCTCCAATAGTTGAAGCTACATTCATTCAATAAAGTAAATATCAGCATATACAGCTGATCATGCAGCAGGGGGAGGGGAGGGCCCTGAACCTGCTCAAATTCTTTTTTCTGCAAAAGAACCCTGTGCTTCTGATCACTCAGATCAAGTCAAAAGCTTTGTTCCCTTCTGATTACCTGGATCAAATAATCACTTTTTATTATGTATTTGCATGGATGCCCCAAAATGAGTTTATATCATCCCCACTTTATAGATGTTAAACTGTAACTAAGAGACAGTGACTTGCTCAAAGCCATTCAGCTCTTCTTCTTGTTGTTGGTTTTTAATCCCAAAGCAAAACTGGCCCAGCATAGCTGTCCCTTATTAAAAACAGCTGCTCTAACCTGATTTTGTGTTGCATAAACAAAAGAAGTTTCTTGACAAAGATGGATCAGGTATTTTTGTTATTCTGCAGTCCTCTCCATAATCACCCAAAGTTTAGGAAGGAACTGATTCGATAAATATTCTGTGCTTTATAATGCAAGTTGTTTATTGGCTGTCTGAGAGTAGTTTAATCAGCAAAAGGTGATGTGCAGAATTTGGTTTCCATTCCTTCTGGATTGGGTCATCTGTACACAAATCTATTATTATTATTATTATTATTATTATTATTATTATTATTATTATTATTATTATTCTTATGTTAATCCCAAAACTGTTAATCCCATGGCTTCTTCTGTCTAGCAGGAAGGCTGTTGTAGGAGGCCTGGTAGAAATCATAAATGCTTCTCTGAGGGAGGGCAGGATGCCTCCTTGTCTTAAGGAGGCAATTCTTAGACCTCTTCTTAAGAAGCCTTCATTAGATCCCTCTGAGTTGAGCAACTATAGGCCTGTTTCCAATCTCCCATGGCTGGGCAAGGTAATTGAGAAGGTGGTAGCCTCTCAGCTCCAGGCGGTCTTGGAGGAAACTGATTATCTAGACCCATTTCAAACTGGTTTTCAGGCGGGCTATGGGGTGGAGACTGCCTTGGTCGGCCTGATGGATGATCTCCAGTTGGGAATGGACAGAGGAAGTGTGACTCTGTTGGTCCTTTTGGATCTCTCGGTGGCTTTCGATACTATCGACCATAGTATCCTTCTGGAACGTCTGAGGTTGTTGGGGGTGGGGGGCACTGTTTTACAGTGGTTCCACTCCTACCTCTTGGACAGATTCCAGATGGTGTCGATTGGAGACTGTTACTCTTTAAAATCTGAGCTTAAGTATGGTGTCCCTCAAGTCTCCAGACAATCATGGTGCCATTGCTGGGTGTGCTCTGCACATGCCCAAACAATTCCCCACACGCCGAGGCCATTGGAAGGGCCGGGGGCTGGGATGTGTCATCCCAGCCCCTGGAACTATCAGGATAGTGCATTATGGGGACACCCCCCTCCCATCCCCAGACCCCGCAGTGTGGCAGCTGCAGCTGCAAGAAGCTGCAGCTGTCACACAAGAAAAAAAATGAGGCTAAAGGATTGCTTGCTCCCTTAACCTCATTTTGAAGGGTGGCCAATTAGATGGGTTTGCCACCATGTAGCTGCTGGGATTTGCCCGATCCCAGCGGTTTACATACGCTTGCAAAACCAGGCTGGCTTCCTTAGCCCAGTTTTGCACACACACAGGTGACTAGCCTCATTAGCTTCATCTTGGATCAGAGGAACTGGTTTCAGTTTGCAAGGTCCGCTTTTACACTTTAAAATTTTGATCTAACTCCAAACATTTGCTGGTCAATGACCGAATAAACTTATCTCTCTCTCCAAACAATGCGGTCGTATTAGTCACCCTGTTTGGGCTCATCTCAAAAGCTGGATAACTAAAAAGAGTCCATTTGAAAATGTAGGCCCAGAAAAATCTAATTTTCTCCTTAAAAAAAAAATACAATTAATAATTTGTGCATGGATAGCAGACCATGGCAACTAATGATATGGAAATCAGCATTGGTTTGAAATCCACAGTGCCCTCAATATAGGTGACTGGTGACCAGGTAAGCGTGAATTCAGTCTGCCCTAGCCTGGCTATTATTATCATAATTAGAAGGAGCTACTAGCAGCATTTCTAAAAATGATATGATACAGCTTTGTCTGAATTTATTTTATGCCTTACCTTTTTGAAACCCAGCTTTGTGTCAGGTCATTAGTATACAGCAGTGAACCTCAAAGATGAGATTTCACTGTACTGTGAAACATACAAAGCAGCAGTAATGGAAATTATAGGTGTGTATCAAAAATGACTTATTGAAATGATAGTTGGTTAGACACATTCTTTGTGGGAAGATGAAGCATGAAACGTTCTTGGGGTTTGCAGCACCCCTTGGATTTCGGGTTCCCTCTGAAGGAGAAGTAACTGGAGATTTGTGGTGGCTTTATAATCTTTGGTTTATTTGCACATACAGGTTGAGCACTGGCTGAAGTTGGAAAAAACAGAACATTCCTAAATGGCAGCAACAGGTTACATTATTTCCCAGAGAACAGAAGCCCTGCACTCTGAGATGCCTCTGCTTTCTTGCTAGTTCTGGCATCTTCTAGACTTCTAAGACCCTTTCTCACTGGGGGTATTCACATGACCACATGGGCAAGCAAGCGGGCGGGGGGGGGAGGCAGGGTTGAACCTACCTTCCCCCAGACAATCACTCTATGTCCCTTTTCTCTCACATCTCTTCTAAGATTATGCCTTACAGCATATAAATACTTCACCTAAAAAAATGGGTGTGTTTGCTTGCTTGCTTCAGAATAATTGCCTTTACTAATATGCAAATGTATGTACATTTAATCAGTTCCTAAATCAATTGGCTAATGTGCATAGGATTGGTTAACATTTCTCTAATTAGACGAGACCACTACTAAGGAATAGTATGTCTAGTTAGTGTAAAGTAAAGTGTGCTGTCAAGTCGATTTCGACTCCTGGGGTCGCCCACAGAGCCCTGTGGTTGACTTTTGGTAGAATACAGGAGAGGTTTACCATTACCTCCTCCCGCGCAATATGAGATGATGCCTTTCAGCATCTTCCTATATCGCTGCTGCCCGATATAGGTGTTTCCCATAGTCTGGGAAACAAAGCAGCAGGGATTTGAACCGGCAACCTTCTGCTTGTTAGTCAAGCATTTCCCTGCTGCACCACTTAAGGTGCTAGTCAGTATATGTCCCTCCACAAATTGGCACTTATAGAAACTAATTGGCAGTTATGGGAGTTTACTCCACACTTCCTTCTTTTGATCCCTTTTATTATTCACTATCCATCCAGGCCTAACTCTGAAGATGACAAGTCTGAAGCTTTGCTCCGGAGCTAATTCTTTGTTAAAATGGCATTGCTGTTTCTCCAGGTCATAGCTGCCTGCAAATCTCTTAACAAAAAACAACAACGAAAATCATTTCAGGTCACAGCACACCATTTTTTTCTGATTAAGCTCTGCATTTGCTCTTGTCCATGGAGTTCTTGTCACAGAAAATTCAGAAGACTTCTGTACATTTAAAATGCAAGCTGTTGCACAGTCTCTACTTCCACTGTTATTCTCAATGCTCTGTGGAAGACAAAGACTCCAATTACAGACTTGCAAATGCCCTTAAACAGTTTCCAAAGTTCATAGAATTGAGTTCAAGTGGGTGGCTACATAAAATTCAACATGCCAGCAATGTATCTTCTGGCATGGAAATTGCTTTGCTCTGAGGTGATTTCCAGCTCCTTCATAAATGTTATGGTTGTGTGGGCTTAAAGAAAAATTATACAAAACTTGGAAGCTTCTACATTCTCCCCAAGAGAAGCTACTCTGGAAAGGTTTTATTTATTTATTTAAAGGGTGTCTCATTTTTGGAGAACAAAATAGCAATATTATACCAAACAGCTGATGGTTTAAATGGCAAAGAGCTGGCGTGGCAGAGTAGTTAAGTGTGGGCACCAGGAGTTGAAATCGACTTGATAGCACACTTTACCTTTTTACTTTATTCACATGTTACATGCTTAAGATGTTTTTTAAATGTATTCCTAAATGCAACACTCTGGCCACATTTGCAAGTCACACAAAACTGGAGGTGAAGGGGCCTCCAGATTAAATTTCTGGATGTCCGAATGTGGGCAACTGTAGTTACAAGAGAAAATGGACCTGCAGTTGCCCTCCCTGGACAGAGATTTGTACTTTTGAGGTCCAGTGTTCTCTCTAACAGGGATTCCTAGATGTTGTTGACTACAACTCCCATAATCCCCAAGCAAAAGCCATTGCAGCTGGGGATTCTGGAAGTTGTCATCAGCAGCATCGGGGAATCCATGTTAGAAGGAACACGGGTGAGGTCCGCTGCCTGGACCTCCAGTCTCACAGTTCCAGTGTTAAAGCTGGCACCGCAGTCTGGTTGCTTTGCAACTGGAGTTGAGGGAGGAAGCTCCTCCATTGCTCTGGCTGTTATTTGTTGCCAGGGCTGTCATTCAGTAAAGGAGGAAACCCAGGCAACCAGTTGCCCCTCATCTCTGCAGTCTCACTGACTGCAGAGAAGGATCTCTCCACGACATCCAAATTCAGACAGGAGAGCAGTGGGAGGGGTGAGCAGAACTGGGGATCAATTGGACCTGCAGTTCCAAGTTATGTGCAGAAGAGGCCATCATTATGAGTTTGGGCTGCCTTGATTACTTTGATTAATTTAATTTATTTGTTTATTTTATTTTTTACATTTTATATCCCGCTCTTCCTCCAAGGAGCCCAGAGTGGTGTACTACATACTGAAGTTTCTCCTCACAACAACCCTGTGAAGTAGGTTAAGCTGAGAGAGAAGTGACTGGCCGAGAGTCACCCAGCAAGTATCATGGCTGAATGGGGATTTGAACTCGGGTCTCCCTGGTCCTAGTCCAGCTATACCACGCTGCCTCATAGTTTGGCCTATCATGTTGATTTTGTCAGAAATGTCTCCTGACTGGAGAGAGGAACTAAATGATTCTCACTAGTGCTGTGCTGGAACATCAGCCCTACCTTGGGATTTGTGGACCATGAAAGTGGACTCCACTCTTTGTCAGTTCTTCAGGAAGGCCCTATGATAATGGGCAAACTTCACCTATTGAACCAGGAGCAGTGGGGAAGCACAAATGAATTGCATAGGCAACTGGGAAAGGTTCCATACATTCCTGAGCTGCAGTATGAATCCCCAGGAGGCTTTACAGACAGGGCTGTTACCCCAAATCTGTCATGGGCATGATATCGGACTCTAAGGATGAGGAGGAGACAGGCAGTATGACAGTGGAGGAGGGAGTGCAGCAACCTCAAAGGCAAGAGGTTGCAGAGGCAAGTGGGACCAACTCATGGGACATTGAGAAGGAAACAGAGCCTAGTATGATAGCTCCTGTGGAGGAGGTGCAGCCAATCTCAGCTATAGAGAGGCGTCAGTCGAAGAGACAGGAGGAGATAAGGAGATGCACGTGCAGAACGGCTCAACTAACAAGAGCTACTGAGTCAGGGACCCATGATTGAAAACACATGGCTTCAGCCCATTTAAGACGGCTTCACCGCAGCCGCATTGCTGGTAGCAATGTTGTGCTTTGGTGAGCTACCCAGCTGTGTTCCTGCTTGTTTTGACTGTGCTTTGACTCCGGACCGTTTGGACTCTGTTTGTGGAATTCGACTTGGACTTGTTTTGACTGACTGGATATTGTAGTAACGACTCAGACTGGCTTTGGTTCGGAAATTGGTTAATGCTTGGCTCTGACATTCTCCTTTTGACCCTCTGCCTACTTCACACTCTGTCTTCTGATATATAGCTCTAGATTAGCCTGACAGGTTTACAACAGAATCTCCTTTGGAAGAGAGTGTGTGCGTTTACACACCAGCCAAAATTACCCCGAAGTCCATTCAAGATCCTTGGAAGCACCCCCCCCACACACACACACACACAAATCGTGCTTTGTCTTCCAAATTCTTGCTTATCTCGATGTATTTCTGGGGGTTTTAGATGCTGGGCTTAAGCGAGTTTTTCTGAAAACTTCAGAGCAAATAGGGAGAGGCACTGACCTAGAATCATTAGCATGATAAGAGGGATACTCTCTTTAGAAATGCAGATATAACTCTTTAGAAATCTCTTCCTCCCACTGCCCATTGGCTAGAAGGAAAACACGGAGGCATGCGATGTGAACTTGTACCAAAACAAAACCCAAGAGCAGAGGGGAGGGTCTGCTCCCTTCAATGCCATGAGTGTAATTCAAAGTGGCTACACTCAACATTTACCCCGCACCATGAAACCATATGCAAATAACTCCCAAGAAGATAGAAAGGCTATTCTCATGACTCGTTGGCAGGCGATCATCTGGGCGATTGCTGCCAGGTAGCTGAGCTTCCCTCTGGCCCGCCACCATTTTGGGCAATGTTCCAGGTGCAGAGGCTTCTTCACTGAAGGATTTTCAGTATGTGTAGGACTTTCTCCTCTCAATCCCAGCTCTGGACTCCATCATGCAGTCTGGGTCAAGGCATAGGAACATTTACCTATGTCAGGTACATTTGCCCTGATAAATCATATTTACAGAATTGCTTTATTTGCCACAAGAACGACTTCCCAGGAGACATTATACAGAGCTGTTGTTAGATAAAACTTGGAAGTCAAACTCGGGCGCTTTCCCCAGAAAGTGATATTATAATAATATTAGTTCGAATCATTTTGCACCAACATACTGTATTTACCGGAATACAAGACGACTCTGAATTTAAGATGAGCTCCTTAAAAAATAGAGGTTAAATATAGATTATACCCTTATTCCTTATTTACCCCAAAAGAAGACGACTCTAAAGATCATCCCCCTGATTTCTAACTTGCGGAAAATCTAGTCTTGGATTCAGGTAAATACAGTAATTACTTCATTGCAATAAAATATCCTTTACAGTTTATTCCTAAACTTTTCCACTGTAGGTTGCATTGTGTGGTAGAGGATGGAATATAATTACGGAATACACTTGCTAGTCCTCCATTGTTTGTATGATCAACTGGGTACCGTGCTACATGTAGAAGCTTCAAGAAAAATGATGCACTTCCAGTAAGATAAAATGTTTCTATGGCAGCAAATGACTGAGCTTGCAGTAGTTCTTTTCTGGTATTCATCTATTCACTTTAGTTTGTTTTCATGGCTCATTGCAATAAGATGTGAAAAATATTATTGCATTGTGTACACCTAAATCACTTCTGCATCCACAATGTTGCAAGCAAGAATTATTTTCCAATGGAGTATAATAAGAAATAACACCAGGTAATTTTCCTTCACACTGTAGCTTTCTTTGCTTAGACCATGGTGAAGCATTTTCACACTAAAGGACTAATGTGCATTAATCTTATTGGCGTTATAGAGATTGATCAGAAAATTATTACGCATCAAGATTCATTTCTGTCTCCTGTAATCATGTACCAGGAAACTGCAGGTATAGGCAAAGCAGAACTTCTGTGCATGCTGGTATTCTTGTGGAGCCCTTTCTATGAAGTTATCTACACATCAGGCAGAAGGAAGTGGAAATCTGAGATGATAGAAAGGATTGTATTTGTTTAGGCTGCAGGTGGGGAAACCACATTTTTCAGTTTTCCCCTGTGCAATACACCCTGTGATGCTCCCTGTGAGTAGAACTGAATGGCCCCTGCTCATGTGCAACAGTGGCATCTGTGCTGGATATTATTCTGGCATGATTGTGCCAGCATAGTTAAGCTGGAGAATGTTTTCAATGCTCCATCATTATAAGCCCTGAACATTCTATTGCTTAAAAAAACAAAACCATTCAATCTGCCTAGCTATCAGCACACATTCACTAGGTGACAAGAGACACCTCTCCTGCAAATCTGGTGAAGATCCATTGGAAAATGGCTTACATAGAGCAGTTTAAAAAAAATTCTTTTGAACCGGGGTTTAAAGGCTTGGTTTTAAAAAATGGGCTGAGGAAGTGCTATTTAAATGATTTTGTAGTCCGTTTGCATAGTTTCAGCCTTTAGAATTGTAGCAAATAGCGGATTTAAGCCCAGCCTCTGTCTCAAGGCAAACTCACGTGGGGGAAAGAAAAATGCTGATTCATTCCCTCCATGTTTGCTCAACAAAGGCCTTTAAAACTTAAAACTGTTCCTTTGGTAATCATTGCCACCACATCCAAATTATTACAGAGTGTCCCCCCCCCCGCCCCGGATTTGGGTGAATGTCCAGGGAACTCTCCTCCTCATTTACCAATGGAAAAATACAAAAAAAAACCCATGAGGGAACTTGGTAGGTTTCTGAACAATTAACACTGAGGCATGTTTGCACCAGAGTAAAACCCCTTTTTCCTGAGTTAAAAAATCCACTCTGAGGCAGGTGAAATCCAAAGAACAAAAAGAGGAAAAAAATATATTCAAAATACTACAGACTGCTTCAGTCTGAGGTGTTCTCCGCTTTTAGTTACAGGTAACAGAAACACTCCATACTTGCAAGAATACTTTCAAAGTGCACTCCAGCTGGTATTTGGAGTGGCACACTTTAAAAATCGTGGTTACCCCAGCCACAGTGGCCAGTAGTCAGATTAATGGGAGCTGTAGGCCAACCTCTGCAGGAGGGCCAAACTTTTAAAAACCAGGAATCTAAATATACACACAGTAACATGTCAAACACAGGAAAAAGTCAAAGATTGCTTTAAAAATCACCTGATTTCCCTACTGCCTTGCGGCTTGGGGAGTAGGCAGCACCCATGGTGCCCTGACACCCAACCCACTTTGGTGCCCCTAGCCCTTAAAAACTAGGCTAAATTGATTTGGATTTGAATTGAATCCAATTCGATTCAGGCCCAGATTCAAGCTTGAATCAAATGAGGCTGCTTCAATTCCAACTAGAATCAAATTGCAAAATTCGATTCATGCACATCCCTACTGGCTACTGGTCATTGTGACTGGGGATGATGGGAGTTGAAGTCCAAAACAGCTGCAGGGCCCCAGTGAGACTCCTGCTCTAAAATATTCATTGCTGTAGGCCCAGAATTGCTGGCTGGAAATCTCTGTGCTAGATGAGTCCACAAAGTAATTTTGTTTCACCTCCTTGATTGAAATTTTATTGAAATTGTGGTAAACATCCTTCTATGGCTTCTCTAATACAAAAACTAAATCCATTCTCCAAAGCTGTATAAGAAAGAGAGTAAGCTGTCCCATACTTTAATGTCACATTACATTTCTCTATAGCTTAGGTATGCAATGTCTGACCAGTAGCTACAGTACTTGAATAGTGATTTGATTTTGATTTAGCTATTCAGTGTTCTATTTGACCCAAATCTCAGCCAAATTGAATAGCAATCTTAAGCTTCACACAACCTAGCTTTTCTTCATCTATTATTTATATTTATTTAGAAACTTTGGTATATAAAAATATACTTAAAGCATGCACATATTATAAAACTAACCAACAATGAAATACATCAAACTGTCATTACAAATGTACCTTTGTTGGGTAGCAAGAAATATAATTGTAGTACATTTCTGTTTGCCACATACATCAAAATGTATGAGTGTAAGAGTGTATTATCTTCAATAATTTTATTACTACTTATCTTGCTATGCCTGTTTATCACCAGTGGGCTGCTAGTTGAGAGTGGGTCACTCTCACACTGATTGGATTCTGTAATCATTTTATTTGATTATTTATTCATTTTGGCTTTGTAAAGTACTGAAGCATACCTGTTGCTGTCTCTTGTGTTGCCTGATCTTTTGGCTTCACCATCAATTATTTTTATTTTTCTCTATATACTAAGGGTATATGACTACTTCCTGCATCTGATAAACAGCACTATTGACAAATGCTTATCCTCTCTAATAAAACTCTTGGTGTCCGTCCGTGGACGGACACCAAGCGTGTGTCCGTGCCTCCCTGGGCCGTTCTGGGCATGCGCAGGACGGCCGAGGCAGAACGGAGACAGACAAAAGGCGGCCATGTTTTTTACTCTGTCCGGCCGCGGGGAGGGCCGATGTGGCTTTGGCAGCCGCTTGGAGACAGAGGCGGCGGCGGGACCAGATCACCCGCAGGCAGCGAGGACAGATGCGGCTTTGGCAGCCGCTTCAAGACAAAGGTGGTGGCGGGACCCAAACACCCGTTGGCGGCATTTCCAAAACGAACAGCGGAGCAGCCAAGCGGCCGCCACGAAGCCAGAGAAGAGACGGCGGGGGGAAATGGCCGAGGCGGCGGCAGAGCCGCCGCCTCAGCAAGAGGAGACGCAGACCAGCCGGGGAGACGGAGGCCGGGACTGGGGGCTGAGCGGAGACCGTAGAAAGCACTTTTTAAAAAAAACAACCGCCACCGCCGTTGCTGCCGAACTCCCACCCTCCCTCCCAACTTCCAAACCCACCTTATCCCGGCCCGTGACAGTTGGGCGAGAAAACTCCATAATTGAAGAGGAAGAGAGGAGCTCGCAAACAGAGCTCCTCTCTGAGCAAAGGCTCTGCCTGAACTGACACTATGGACGCGAAGGACCCAATAGGCGTCCTTCGCGCCCAAAGCGCCAGTTCAGGAAGAGGCTTTGCAGAGACAGGAGCTCTGCTTGCGAGCTCCTCTCTCCCTCTTCAATTAAGGACTTTTCTTCGCCCAACTGACACGGGCCGGGGTAAGGTGGTCTCGGAAGTTGGGAGGGAGGGAGGGAGTTCGGCAACAACGGCGGCGGAAGCTTTTTCTTTTTAAGATTCCTACGGCCTCCACTCGGCCCCCGGTCCCAGCCTCCGTCTCCGCAGAGGAAAATGAGGCTGCGACAGCCGCAGGAAAGCAGAGGCAGCGGGGCCACCAAAGCGCACAGAGACACAGGGACAAGGGAGAGGGGAGAGGGGAAAAAACTCGGAGGACAACAAAGACAAAGAGCAAGTGAGAAACAAACAGAGAGAGAGACAGAGAGATTTTTAAAAAACCACACAAACAAACAAGCACACACACAAAAAGGGGTGGGGGGAAGGCTAGCACCCGTTATTATAACGGGCTTAAAAATACTAGTGTTTCAATAAATGTGTAGTTTTTGCAAAGCCAGAAGACTCTTTGTTGCATTGCTTCAACAGACTAACAAAGCCATCCTTCTGGGATTTATCATTACTTCAGAAATTGAATAGGGAAAGTGTTTTAATATCTGTTTGCTACTCAAGACATGATTCTCATATAAGTGCTATAATTTATTCTCTTCAGCTTTATTAAATATGTCCCCAGTACTCACATCCTGTAAGTTACTTAATTCTGATCATGATCAGACTTTAAATGCAATTATGTCAAGGCAATTTTGATATGTATATACATTTTCAAGGATGGCAGAGTCATTGTCATTGCTACATAGTCACTGAAAAAACAAAAGCAGTGGCTGGCATCCAGACTAACAAAGCACTTGTGCTGCTAATGTTCGCTGGTGCTGGGTGGGAGGGGAAATTTCCATCAGTCTCCCCTTCTCTCTGAAGCCCACTGTGCCTGCTGAAAATATGTCCCTGAGGGCTGTGCAACCCTCAGAGCCATATTTTTGAGAATCACAGTCAGCTGCAGAGGGATCGACAAAAATTGCCTCTCCTCAGTAGGGCATGCACGGCTTCTGGATGTAGGCCAGTCTCTCAGAATAGAACAGCTCTTACGTTCTCGTTCTCTCTCTCTCTCTCTCTCTCTCTCTCTCTCTCTCTCTCTCTCTCTCTCCTTAAGTACACACACAGATTACTTATTTACACAATACCTAATTAATTTACGGAATTCTCTGCCCTGGGATGTAATGATGGCCACTGTCTTAGATGGCTTTAAAAGTGGGTTAGATGCATTCATAGAGGATAAACTTATCAATTGCTGCTAACCATGATGGATATATTGAACCTCTAGGTCCTTTAGCAGGAGCCACTTCGGCATAAACCTTTAAGTGTAAGAGCCATTTCCAACTGTGCTGACCTCTGTGACAGCTTCCCTTTTCCCAGCACGTGGGAGATGGGCAGTTTTAAGAGAAATTGAGACCTATCAAGCCCCAGCACCATCTTAGAAGGTACGCACAGACTGCTGGGAAGGATTACACTTCCCAGTGCTCCATTTCCACCTTCCAAGATGGCACTGGGGCTCAAAAGGGTTTCATTTTCCTTCAAGGAGCCCCACCAGTGCTGCGAAAAGTGCAGCACTGCATGGTGCCAGGGAGCTACACAGAGCATATGACTTCAGCTGAAGCTTTGCACAGGTCTATGAAACAGTTAGTCAAGGAGCCACACTTAGGGTTGATGGGAGCTACCACTGACTCCTGGGCCTTGCTATGGAGAGTACTGAACCTAAAGCAGTGTTCTTCACTGTAAGGCTTGAGAACCACTATATGCCACTGAATACCAGTTACTGGAGAGCAACAAGGGGAGATGGCTATTGCCTTCATGCCCTGCTTCCCAGAGGCATCTGCCTACTCACTGGTGTTGGCCTAGAATCAGGCCTGCACAACTTTGTCCCTCCTGCAGATGTTGGCCTACAACTCCCATAATCCCTGGCTATTGGCAACTGTGCCTGGGAATTATGTGAGTTGTAGTCCAAAAACAGCTGGCGGGCCAAAGTTGAGCAGGCCTGGATGGACCCTTGGGATGAGGCCATAGTGCAGTGGTAGAGCAACTACTCTGGATGCAGGAGCTCCCAGGTTCAATTCCTGACCTATGCAGATAGGGCTGCAAAGGCTCCTGCCTGAAACCTTGGTGAACCGCTACCAGTCCGTGTAGACAAAACTGAGCTAGATGGACCAAGATTCTGAAGTGGTTTAAGGCAAGTTCCTATGATCCAGCAAGTTTCTTCTTATGTTCATATAGAAGAGCAATTAACATATGTGTAAAATATACACATGTACACCTACAACTTACGTACTTACACACACAATGTATGTATTATATTTACACATACAACTTATTTATATGAATTTATACAGACAACTTATGTGTGGAGTTTAGAAGGATCTGAAAACATACCTTTCTATTCAGGTTTTTAGTTTAAAGTTTTGAAGTTTTAAGTTTTTAGAGTTCGTTTTTATCTGTATTTTAAATTGTTTTGATTGTGTTTTTACATCGTGAACCATGCAGAGACTTATGATTGGTGCAGTATAAAAATGTGCAAATTAAATTAATAAAATAATAAACCATTTATACACTAAGGCTATGATCACTATACTCCTTTCCATGTAAAACACCTAAAATCTTATGAATAAATGCATACAGTATTGCCTGTATTTTTACTTGCTTCAATTGGGAGATATGGTTAAGTTTTGTTTTTAATTTGCTAAATTTACAGAGTTCATTTATAAAGAACAAAACTTCTTGTTCATTACCACTTCAAGCGGAAATGTATAGCTTGCCATTTACTGAAACACCTCTCAAGATTTAAATACAGATAGATATTTTAGTATATCTGCCTGGCTGCTTGGTGATGGCTTCCCTTGAGTGTGAGTCTGTGTCTCTGCAATATTTTTCTATTGATTTTGGCATAGTTGTAAATGTCTCCTACAAAGATTATCCTGCACTACTGTAATCAGAAACAATATCATGCTCATCTATATGTGTCAGCTAACATGACTCTATACATTACTGAAAAGATTCTTTCTCACATTATTTTTTTTAAAGCATTTTATATATGTGTTGATGCAAAAGTCACAAAAGATGAAGAAAACAAGAGAGGAAACAATAAGGTATTCCACCTGTCAACTTGTGAGCTAAAGCAAAATATCCAGTTTTTGTATCTGAACAAAGATTGAGACATGGGTTTAGTTTTAGTTTGCCAACTGATTATGCTCAAGCAGAAAAGATAACCATGTAATTACGTAATTACAGGACTGGAAGAGACCGCAAACCCATCAAGATCAACCTTCCAGCTTGACACTCTGGTTTTCAGATGAAGCTTTATGCATGGTCTCCACTGTCTCATAATTCTATATACACTGCTGGTTGTCTCATTTGTATTACTTTTCACTTTTCTTTTGTAAGACCAAATTTATTCATTATAAATGGTGTGTGTGTGTGTTTAATTTATTTATGTATTTAATGGAGAAGAGGAGAGTGAAAGATAAACATCGGTGATGGGTTTGAGATAATGCATTCTGCCACCATTAAGAAAATGGTTCAAAACCACACAGACCACCATCATTTCTAAAGAGCCACTGATGCTCATTATTTATATTCGGACTGTGCATGGCCCCAAAAGGCAGAATCTGTGAAGACATGATGCAACAGTTGCAATGTCAGGAAGGACAATTTGGGGCATCTCCAACTATCATGCTGTGTTATGTCACTGCAGAACTCTGGCACTGCCCCCACCTCTATGCCCTCTCCTCTTCCTCCTTGTCCTCCTCCCCACCCTCTTTAACCTGTGATCAGCTGGGGAAAGGGACAGGCTCTGTTGCAACTGCTCTGCTCTAGATGGAGCAATCAAGTGGCTGCCTTGCTTTCCAAGGCTGTGGGGAGTGGGGTGGGGATTCCAAACTTACAAGCACCCAGGCCACTCAGCGCAGGAGAAAGGACATTATATGTTAAAAGTCCCCTTTAAACAAGCCACAGAAGCCAAGACAGGTGCATGATTGCTCTCTTCATTGACTGATTGATTGATTGATTAAGTGCCATCACGTCGGTGCCAACTCTTAGTGACCACATAGATAGATTCTCTCCAGGATAATCTGTCTTCAACTTGGCCTTTAAGGTCTCGCAGTGGTGCATTTGTTGCTGTCATAATCGAGTCCATCCACCTTGCTGCTGGTCGTCCTCTTCTTCTCTTGCCTTCAACTTTCCCCAGCATTATGGACTTCCCAAGAGAGCTGGATCTTCACATAATGTGTCCGAAGTATGATAGTTTGAGCCTGTTCATTTGTGCTTTGAGTGAAAATTCTGGATTGATTTGTTCTGTGATCCACTTGTTTGTTTTCCTGGCTGTCCACGGTATCCTCAAAAGTCTTCTCCAGCACCAAAGTTCAAAAGCATCAATGCTTTTTCTATCTTGTGACACACCCTTGCTCTCAGATAGCAAAGAGGAAGGGGATGCTGTCAGCCCTTCAGCTGATGCAAGGGTGCCTGAGGGGCAGAGCCCGGCTGTCGGTTCCCAAGAGATGGCTGAGGCAGGTCCGGCTGATGTCTCAGAGCAGGCATGGCAGTCTGAGGCAGCAGAGACAGGGACTGACAAACCGGAGGATGAGCTGTGCAGGCAACCCCCACTGACTCCACAGCAGAGACGGGTCACAAGGCAACAGGCATAGCTCAAATCTATCAGAAGTAAGCACCTCTTGCAGAGGTCTGATAAGCCTTGAAGCCCTGTCAGCTAAGAGTTATTAGCTTGGACTATAAAGCACGTCTACAGCTTGCAGTTAGCCGCTGGAAGACAACATACATTATCCCTAGTGTCGACAGCCTTCAGCTTGAGTCAGAGAGAGAGAGATTTCCGAGCTGTGTTTCGCTTCTGCAACCCAGACTGGTCTTTTGTGAACTATCATCCTAGACTTTCCTACCAGGTGGCCAGATTGCTGACATCTTGCTTCTTCAAAGTCCAGCTTTCACATCCATAGAGTGTCACAGAAAAACAACACAGTCCGAACAATTCTAATCTTTGTAGGTATAGACACGTCAACAGCATCTAAATATCCTTTCCAAGGCCTTCATTGCAACCCTACCAAGTGCCAGTCTGTGGCGTATTTCTTGACTGCTGGATCCTTTACTGTTGACGGATAATCCTAAAAGGCAGAAGCTACCCACCACTTCAGTGTCTTCATTGTCAATTCTGAGGCTGTTTGCTGTACCCGTTGTCACTGGTTTAGTCTTCTTTACATTTAGTTGTAGTCTCATTTTTTTCACTGTGCTCCTTGACTTTCATTACTAGAGCTTGCAGATCATCTGCATTCTCAGCTATCAGCTATTAGTAGTGAAGGCAAAAGTGACATAGCCTGTCCCTTGTTCCTATCCAGTCACATGTAAATGTGGGGCAGGAGGATGAGGCAGTGAAGGAGCAGTGGGGTCTGACAGACACATCAGAGTTCCAGTAGAGTTCCACAATGGCAACATGGAGTCTCCCAATAGTTCTGACTGTTGGAAACTCCCTGCTGTTATTGCAGAACTTCTTCCAAAAATCTCCAGTAGATGGCCATGTCAGGTTCAATATGTGTGTGTTGGATCTGACATGATGCACAGCCCTAATTTATACAGTTTGGATTAGTGTCCCTCATCTCACATGTTGAGGGCAGGGGCGTGGTGAGAATGTGCCTGCCCGGACATCACTAAAGGGCATCCCAACATACTGCTGAGATGTCCTTTAATGTCCAGTTAACCCCTGCTAACTGGGCAAAGAGGCACCAATAAAGGCATCTTTATTTAGCAGGGGGAGAGAAACTGGTCCTATCCACCCCCAGCACAATACCTCCAGTGACTATTGCCGGTGTCTATCATATGTTTCTTTTTAGATTGTGAGCCCTTTGGGGACAGGGAGCCATCTTATTTATTTGTTTGTTATTTCTCTATGTCAACCGCTTTGGAAGTTTTTGTTGAAAAGCAGTATATAAATTGTTGTTGTTGTTGTCGTCGTCGTTAATCACATGCCCCTAATAATTGTCCTTCTATACATGCTCCAAAATCCTTTTTACCGAGTTTTGGAAAGTGTGTAGAGGAGTGATTGGGATGAACACCCTTCTCACACCATCAAAGAATTCTCCAGCAGCTCCTTGGGATATCCTTAAGTGACTTTTGGGTGGGCATGTTCCCACCATGGCCCCAACCTCAACCTGTCAGCCAAGCTGTGTTTGCCTGAAGCAGCTTGCTAATACATTGGTTTAGCTGGGACCAGCTGCCACCTGATTCCTCTCCTCTAGCTTGCCTATTCTCATCTCCCACAAAGCTTCCTAAGACAATTCATTAACCCACAACTCAAATGTTGGATGTACGTCCAGCATCTCTTTGATGACATGTGTATCACCCGCCCACAATAAAACTTGGTCTATTCCTCTGAAATGTCATACTGGTACACCTCACCACCTCTCCAACCTGTAATGTGGGCTATGTCCTGGTTAGCTTTACAGTGACCTTCTTGCTAGTTTATCCCTTGGATTATCACAATCCAAAAGAACTTGACCTTCAGGAAAAGATTTCAGTGCAATCCTGACAACATTTTATGTGCATTCCTGGCTGCTGAATATATAGCTAAGCTTTCCACTTCGTGCCCTCCTCAGCTGTCACGAGAAGCTGATCCTCAAATGTGGCTAATCAATTAAAATGTGAACAAAAATCAATCAATCAATTAAAATGTGGACAAAAATCAATCAATCAATTAAAATGTGAACAACCCCAACCAGTCTGCTATTTATGACTCACTCCACCAAAAAAACCACACCGCCCTTCCACAGTACATAGAGGAGAGGGCTCTTTTCCCTCTGCGCATTCCATTCTTATTTTCCTTTTGTATTATATCTCTTAGATTGTGGTAAGATCTTAATTCAAACTGTAAGCTGCCTTGAGTGCTTTGACAGAAAAGTGAAATATGTATGTAGTCAATAAATAAACAGTTTCCAGTGAAAAACCTTTTCCTTATGGTTGGGCCTGCCACTGCAACAACATATAAAAAGAAGGCCTCCATCTGGAAGACTTTACATTTATTTTGTTTAGTTTTGTCTCAGAAATAGATTCCTGGACATTCCTCCTGTGTCTGCTGAGGTAAATTGAGGCTGTGCCTCAGAACTTCACACGTGTGACCAGCCAGCTCTACTACAGATAGTGAAGAATAATGGAGAATGATTGAAAAGGCTTTCTTTGCCTGGATATGAAAATAATATTTCTTAAGGGATTTCAGGAGGTATTGTTCATGGCAGAGCCTTATTAAGCCTAATTGTTCTGAACAAAATGTGAAACATCTTGTTAATTTTGTCTTTCTGTAGCAATGAAAATTGCAGCAATATCATGGAAATGGAAAGGGAGAAAAGAAATCTTGAATGTATCTTCTGAATCATTGTTCAGATTCTTCATGGGCTTCTAGACTGTAAATAGCATTGACTGAAATGCATGTGTATATACACACACATATACATACATAGATGTTATTCCCTGCTAACTGGGCAAAGAGGTACCTTTCAAAGTGGCAATTATTTTTACATTTAGCAGAGAGAGAAAGCAACTGGCCCTATTCAGCCCCCATATGGCATCTTTCCAGTGGCTATTGCTAGTGACTCTTTTGTAGGTGTGTGCAAGCCAGCTCAAAATCGAGTTTGAACCGGCTCAGCTAGGAGGTTCAGCCTCAAGCCAAGCCAGGCCCAGTTCAGTTTGAGATTGAACCAAACCAGGCAAGCTGGTTTGGGCCTGGTTCAAGAGTGGCAGGGGGCGGTAAAAGTTATTAGAAAAAGTAATGACTTATTACCGCCAAGGTCTGCAGTGGTCTCAGGAGTTGCTGCTGCAGCTGTGGAGACGGGGGATCTCTGGTGGCTCCCCCTCTCCCAGCTGGTCTCCCTCCGAGTCTTCCTGGACCAGTTCAGTCCATTTTGGGGCCGTTTCGGTCCTCTGCACATGGTGGCCATTTGGGGGGGGGCTGCCATGCATGTGGACTGGCTATCTGCATGACTGGCTATTTGCATGACCGGGTCATGCAAACTGCCAGTGAGCATGCATGATGGCTCAAAAAATGGCCGCCGTGCACGTGCAGAGGACCGAAATGGCCTCAAAATGGACTGAACTGGCCATGGAATCTCGGAGAGAGGCCAGCAGGGGGAGAGGGAGCTGCCTCACACACACACACACACAGTGGCCACAGCACCCACAAGGCCACCGCAGCCCCCGGGAGCAGTAAGTCACTACTTTTTCTAATCAGTTTTACTGCCCATCTGCTACCCTCGAACCGGGTGCGAACCAGCTCAAATTTGAACCAGGCCCAGCTGCGAGTGTGTGTGTGTGTGTGTGCCAAAATCGAACATGTCCGGTCTGGTTCAAATGCAGTTTGGATTCAAACTGAACTGGGCAAAGTGGTTTTGTGCACTTCCATACTCTTTTGAGACTGTGAGTCCTTTGGGAATAGGGAACCAGCTTATTATTATTTTTCTATGTAGGCCACTTTGATAATTCTTTCATTGAAAAGCAGTATATAAATAATAATATTAATTATTATTATTACAAATAATAATAGTGTAAAAATTTGTAATAGTATTACAAATATTACTAATTGTTTGCTAGATTTGTTTGCTAGTTTTAAAATACAATTTTAGCTGCTAATAAAATTTAGCTCCCAAAATATTTAGGAGACACATGATTACTTACAAGCAGAAATGACCATACAAATTTTAGGGCATTTAAACACAATCTCAGCGAAAGTTGAGAATGCTCAGGCATGCCTTTGATGCATTTGTGGTGCACAAACATGCAACTATACATCGTAAAGTGATTACTAACTCTCAAAGCCAACTCTCAAATTGCCACCCCAGATCTGTAGTCCTGGACTCAATGCAATTTCTGCCAAGCTGTCCAGGTTTAAAGAGAATTTTATTCACCTTCATTCACCCCACACTCTCATGCCAGCTTCTTTGTATGCAGCAGAGGGGCGGGGGACCTTCTCCATAACATTAACATTAGACTAATTGCAGCGAAGACCAAGAGCCAAAACATTCCTGCTGAAAGTGACCTTGATGATAAAGTTGCTAAGGAAACAATTTCCAGCCTTAGTAAACAGCCTGCAAATGACCCTGCTGAATCTCAGCTACTTCCACAGTCTAACCCTTTATGGCCTGGAGAATGTGATGATCACAGACCTATAGGCCTAGAGTTTGCAGATCTGGGGAATTTATTCACAGCAGTTAAAAAACAGGGGCAGCCACTGACACTCCTCCGCCCCTCAGAGTCTGAACCACAGACAGCAACAGTGACATGGACACCCTCCACCATTAGTCCTCACCTGAGGGCCACATTAGTGCAACTGCCAGAACCTTAATAAATCCCCTGGAGCCTGACCTTCCCAGACCCAGAAGAAAACTATCAGTTCATTTCTCTGATTTTGACTCAGAGCTCGAAGACGGCAATTTGGACTGCTGTCCACCCCACCCCATCAGCTATTTCAAGGAGTAGGGACACCCCAGAGCTTGCTCAGCCCCAACCCAAGACAGCTCTATTCATACTCCCTCCTGGAGCTAAAGAGCCTCAAATGCCCCCCATAGATACAGAAACCCCAAAGGAAGGGCCCCCTGATAACCCAGCCCCATATCATAGCATCACTATGCAAACCTCCGACTGCTGCTGAAGACCTTCAGACCCTGCATGTATTTACTTATTTAACATATTTGTATGCTGCCCACTACTGAAGTCTCTAGGCAGTTTACAGCAATTAAACATGATACATTGATTGATGTATCATTCAATCAATCAATCAACCAATCAATCAATCTTTATTATGCATTACAAAGCAAAAAGAAGCATGTAACACATGATATTAAAAGCAATTAAAAGCAGATAAAAGCAACAGATATTAGCATAAAGACTATAAAACTACTATGAAATTACTATAAGATTAAAAGCAATGAATGTTTGTAAAAAGCGATAAAGGAGCCATACAATTGCTAAAACAGTAGTATGTCGGTATGGAGTCACAGTAGGGCTAAAATATATGAGATGTTGTTGAAAGGTGTGTCAGGTTGTTACGAGGGTGGTCCACGGTGATGCGCCAGAATAGGGCTGAATCTTTGGTTCTGACTGCTCTAAGGTGTGACCAAGTGGCTTTCATAACATCTCTTTTCTTGTGTTTGAGAAGTTGCTTATATTGCCTCGTCTGCTTGAGGAGGTTCTGTACTGTCATTAGACTTGTGCTGGCCTTGTAGGCATTGTAGTTGGCAATGATTTTTTTTTTCCTTTTTGGCTGCAACACATTCAGAGTTGAACCAAGGTTTGTAGCAATGCAGGTGTGACTTGGGGTGCCATGTGACACATCTCACACACACACAGGCCCGTGGCCAGCTGGTGGCATGGTGTGTACCTGCCACACCGAAAAATTATCTTTCCTTCCCAGCCTCACTGAACATTTTATAACCTGCCTCCCCTGACTTCTGCAATCCCCCCCAAAAAAATTTGAGGCTGGCTACAGGCCTGCGCGCGCACACACACACACACACACACACACACACACACACACACGGGATGGGGACAAGGGTGATAAAAATGTGTCTGAAAACTGAAGTTGCTATAATTCTTTCCTACCTGGGAGAGTAATTTGCTTGCAAATCAAAACTAGCATGAAAGGTACATGGCAACAAAGGTGGTTGATTAAATTAGATTAACCTAAGATTATTTTAGATACATTCCTGTTATTTGCATTCAAATCAGCCCTCACACCTGCTCAGTCATGCTGTGTTTAATTGCCTGTGAAAAAGTATTATACTGCCTAAGATAAAAGCAACAAAAAGAACTGGGGATGATTCTTTTGAAAATGCCAGTATACTGAGCAGGAATGGGGGAAAAGGAAAGTGTAATTCTGAGTTCTAAAATTAATTCCTGCTTGAAACACAATATACTATTTGTTTCTGTCCAATGAACACTGATCAGAAGCTGATCTCTTATCTTAGCCATTTTCTAGGTATGACAAATTGGAGCTTACCTATCACTGTTTTATTATTATAGAGTATTTTAAATTAGTATATTATTTTCAAATTCTGCTGTTCAGTTGCATCAACCACTGCCTTGACATGAGCAGGACAACTTCTTTATAGATTATACTACTCACTACGCTCATGCAAGTTCAGCAGTCTTCTTCATGTAGTCCCTATGTGGGCTTGTCATTTAAATTGGCTAATAGGTTACATAGGAAGCTGCATTATACCAAGTAAGACCATTGGTCCATCTAGCACTGTATTGTTCACACTGACTGGCAGCAGCCCTCTGGTGGACAATTCTGGTGCGTTTTATCTTTTCTCTTTGGCTTGACTACTTGGCTTCTCTGACACTTACCTTGGCTTCTGGTTTGCCTGCCTAGCTCAACCCTGGACCCTGTTCCTGACTTCCAGCTTGAACCCTGGCTTCTACTGTGTGTGCCCAGCTCAACTCTGGACTTCATTCATGGCTTGCTGAATGATCATGTCAGCCCACTGGTTCCCAGTAGTGTTCCCTGTAACAGGGAATCCCAGACATTGTTGCCTAGAATTCCCAGCATCCCCAGCCAAAAGCCATCGCATTTGGGAATGCTGGGAGTTGTAGTCAGCTACATCTGGGATTCCCTGTTACAGGGAAAATTGGTTCCCAGCCTGTGGCTTTGACTCTGACTCTCACCTTCTCTCCTACTCTTTGATTCCTGATTGCCTGCCAAACCTTCCCAATCCTGATCTGAAGTTCCTGTACCTCTTCAGAGAAGCTCGATCCTTACAATTGCATCCACCCATCCTGCTCAATCAGAATTGACAGTGAAGACATTGAGGCTATTCTCATGATTGCAGAAAATCGGGCTAGCCTCTGCTAACCCGGTTTTCTGCAATCGTGAGAACCACTGGGCTCGGCTGCGAGCCCAGTGGTTCTAGAGCGGGTAACCCACTCAAGTACCCCTCCCCTAAAACTGGTTTTGCAGAGCGAGCGCTCCGCAAACCCGGTTTTTTCGATCATGAGTAGCCGCGGTGTGGCTCCGTGCCACGCCTACTCACGAGGAGACCCCCAGAGGGGAGGCGAAAAGCCGCCTCCCGGCTCCGGGAGGTCTCACCAGCATGCCCTGCACGCTCGCACAGGGCATGCTGGAGCTTCTGCCCAGCCCCCGCCGGCTCCGTCATGGAGCCGGCAATCATGTGGGCAGCTTATCCGGCTACCCAGGGCTCCCGCCTGGATTGTCTGCAGGGAGAGCGGGCTTAGCTGCATTTTGATGTGTCTGTATATTGATTCACAAGGGCAGGGGTGACTGCCACTTCTGAGTGATTAATGCAGGCCATGTTGTTGTTGTTGTTATTAATTAGATTTCTATACCAAGAGTAGGATGTCAATCCTGAGTTGCATTAATTACCCCCCAAAGGGGCAAATATCCCCTGCCACTATATCAGAATAAAAGTATTGTCCCATTGGTCATTATTTTGGGTTTGCAACAAGAGTATTTCCCTGATGGCTTTCAGTTCTCAGGAATGCCATCCCTCCCTTTCTCATGCGCACCAGGCTGCTGCCGTAAAATGAACATTCTGCTTTCCAACGACCTTCTGAAATAACTGCCCCAATAAAAACTCTTTTATAGCCCTAATGCCTAGAAGTCTGAGCAGAGTAGAACTGAGTATTAAGAACAGAACACAGATTCCTTAGAATATCCATTTTCTATTGTTATAAAGAATTTTTTTTTAAGCAAAAGGTGAGTGTCCTGCTGAATTAGGGTATGATTCAATCAATGTTGACCACTTTTAAGTCCCTTTGGTTTTAATTAATGCAGGTTAAGTTTATGCTGAACTCTACCATTGAAATCAGTGGCACTGAGATGAGCTAAACTTTGGTTGAGGCATTTTCTTGCTTTGGGCATGCATATTTATTTTATTTATTACATTTATATCCTGCTCTTCCTCCACGGAGCCCAGAGTAGTATACATGGTTATGATTGTCCTCAGAACAACCCTGTGAGGTAGGTTAGGCTGAGAGATATGTGACTGGCCCAGAGTCACTCAGTGAGTTTCATAGCTGAAGGGGATTTGAACCCAGGTCTCCCCGGTCCTAGTCCAATGTTCTAACCACTACACCACACTGGCTCTCATATGCTCCAGCACAAAGTGCATGGATACACTGGTGCATATAGGTGTGTCTGCATGTGCCAGAGATTCCTCCACATTTATTAAGTATTGGTTACCTTTGCAGGGGCGGAGCCACCACTGGGTGAATGGGTTCAAAGAACCCGGGCTGCGCCCAATCAGGGGCCGCGCCTCGTGGCCCTGACACACACACACCCCGGTGTCTGATGTCAGATGCGGGGGTGCTGGTTTAGCTCCCGAGTGGGGGCCATGCAGCCCCCGTTTGGGAGTTAAATGCCGCTGCATTTGTGGCACGGCCAGGAGCAGTTCTTCCCTGCCTTTAAGGCTGCACCCCGCTCCTGACTGCACTGTGAACGCAGCGACAGCCCCAGTCTAGCTTCTGAAGGGGCCACGTGGCCCCTTTGGGAGTTAAATGGTCAGTGCTATGAACACAGTGCTGACTAGACTCCAACTCCCGAACGGAGCTGTACGCTCCCTTGTAAGCCGTAAGCTCCCTTGTAACAACAACAACCACCTGTGTGTTAGGTTAGACTGAGAGACAGCAACTTGTCCAAGATCACAATGGACAAGTTAAGACAACATGGGAAATGATGAACCACTGGTTCCTGGAGCTTGGGGCAAGCCGTGTGTGCGTATGTGAAGAGAAGCCAACATTGGTTGTGTTGTTCGATGTCCATGACATGGGTCGTGTTGACCATCATTTGAAGTTGTTTACAGATCTTGGGTTCAGAACCACATAGAGCAGACTATACAGACATAGGTGGATTCATATGACATAACCAATGTCAGCATATTGCTCCTTCCCACTGGAAGTTGGGCTTGCCAACGAGCTCGGGGAACTGGTGGTTCACCATTTCCTGCATCATCTGAATCCACCCATTGATAAAGGGAAGAGCGCCAGGTGTCTGAAGTCATTTGTGTGCAGAACTGTTCCTGCCATGAAAGTTAGTGGAGCAGTCCTTATGAGTCACTCACGGGACTTTTTGTGTTCATTGAGCTTACGGAAGTATTAGGCAGGATATTGCCTGTTGTTGTTTCATGTGTTCTAATGCTGAATCTTTATACTGAAAGGTACTCCTTGGACTTAGCACTGCGCCATTCTCATTTAAATTAAGGTCCAACATGCGGCAATGCAGAATGCTAAGTGACATTATGGTGGTACAGCAGAGAGTTCCAATGTAATCATGGGTTCCATTCCAATGTAATCATTCTGCCAGACATTTTCGGTGTGGAGGGGGCAAAGTTAACAATCCAAAACTCCCCCTCCCTTGGCATATGCCCCATTGAATTCAAGGGGAACTGGCTCAGTTGGGGTGGGGGGAGGACTGTCCCTTCTTGCCTCCCCCTCGGGACACAAATGGATGTAATATTCATTCCCAGAGATTGCAATAGGGAGCAACTCAACCATCTAGACCACAATCTCTTTTTATATGATTTTTTTTAATGCTGCCTGTAGAATTCTTTCAAAGGGGAACAAGGTGCTCAAGTAAGAACTGTCAGTGGTTTCTTTCTTTCTTTTTATTCTCTCTTTTTATTAGGCCAAGAATCTGCCCACCCAGAATTTGCGGACTGCTGTAAAAATACAAATTGAGGTGGTAAAGTTCAGTTGATCCAATTCCCAGCAAAGGAAGCAGTTCCAGGCACAAATTGTTTTGGACAGCGAAACAGAGTGGGCAATGGGAAAGGGCCAGACTCCTAAGGCAGAAAGAGGCAGTGAATTCAACTCAATGTGGCAGCACAGCACACCTGGCTGCTACAGCTGCTGTGCTTTAATGGAGCCGGATTAATTAAAACCTAAAAGCATCCCCTGCTAATTGGGCAAAGAGGCACCTTTTACCATGGTGATTCTCTTTATTTAGCAGGGGGAGAGTATTTTTTATTTTATTTTTTATTTATTTTGCATTTATATACCGCCTTTCGTTAAAAGACAACCCCAAGGCGGTTTGCAAAAGTTAAAACATACAATAAAGAGGCAATTAAAACATCAAGCTAAAAAATATGAAAACATATAAAAACAGGCATAAAAATAATACAACAGGTAAAAACACACAGAAGCAGCAGTAAAAACGATGATGTAAAAGCCTGGGTAAAAAGCCAAGTCTTTACAAGCTTTCTAAAAGCCGTGATGGAGTCCGAGGAACGAATGGCCACTGGGAGAGCATTCCAGAGTCTGGGGGCAGCAACAGAGAAGGCCCTGTCCCGAGTGCACGACAGCTGGGCCTCTCTCATTGTCGGCACCCGGAGCAGGGCCCCCTCAGATGTCCTCTGTAACTGGCCCTATCCACCCCCAGCACAGTACTTCCAGTGACTGTTGCTGGTGTTTATCTTGTGTTTGTTTGTTTTTAGAATGTGACCCCTTTGGGGACAGGGGGCGATCTTATTTATTTATTATTTCTCTGTGTAAACCGCCCTGAGCCATTTTTGGAAGGGCGTTATAGAAATCGAAATAACAACAACAACAACAACAACAACAATACAGATCTGTTTGATTCAGTCAAGACCAGCAAAGACCAGCACTGTCGCTATGTGGTTAGCAGGTTTCAAGGCATACTCATTCTGCATGATACACTCACTCTGCTGATACAAATCCTCTGCTTTGGAGCACCTAAAGGTTAAATGTCATAGAGATTCCAATACTGCATTTGCTTGGAGTGACAAGTATATATGGAAATGATTGTTTCTTTAGATGGATGTCAATACTGGCTGGTCTCCAAGGCAACTCGGAGAGACCATATTATGCCTGTTTTGAAACAGCTGCACTGGCTGCCGATACATTTCCGGGCGAAATACAAAGTGCTGGTTATTACCTTTAAAGCCCTGAATGGCTTAGGACCAGGTTACCTTAGAGAGCGCCTTCTTTGGTCTGATCCCCACTGCATGGTAAGATCATCTGGGGAGGTCCGGCTCTAGTTGCCATCAGTTTGTCTGGTGGCAGCTCAAAGGCGAGCCTTCTCTGTAGCTGCTCCTAGACTGTGGAATGCACTCCCTGCAGAAATCCGTAATTTGCATTTTTAATTGGCATTTAGGAGAGCCCTAAAGACCTATATGTTCAGCCTGGCCTTCCAGGGTTTGTAAACTGTTTTAAAGGGTTCTTAATGTATTGGGTTTTGAATGAGGTTTTGAATTGTTTTATTTTTTGCTGTCTTCTTGTATTTTTTTAAAAAAAATCTGTTTTGATCATTGATTGATTTTAACTGTTTTGTGGTATTTGTAAACAGCCCTAAGCTATTCTGTAAGGGTGGTCTAGAAATTGAACAATTAATCAATTAATTAATTAATTAATACTGTTTTGAGCAATACATGCCCAGAGCTAGGCTAAGTATTGATGACAGCTGCGCAAATTTGGCCCTTCAGCTATTGTTAGACTACAGTTCCCATAATCCCCAGTCACAGTATAGCATATAGCATGTAACAGTACAACAGCTGTTGTACTATAACTCCCATCAGCCCCTAACCCCTGGTACAGATGATGCATCTAACTCAGAACCTTCTTGGGACTCTCCATTTCTCTGATCTTTTATAGTGTCTTACCCATGGTTCTGGGTACTCCAAACTGTGATCTGTTCAAATCTAGGACATCAAAGGGGGTTCCAGTGATCAGGGAGTAAATATCACAGGTGTAGCTCCTTGTCCCCCTCACCTATGTATCTCTCCACACACTCGGTCTAAATCAGGAGCTCTCAACCTTGGGTCACCAGATTTTATTGGACTACAACTCCCATCATCCCAAGCCACAATTACCTTCAGCCATTGCAGTTGGAGATGATGACAGTTGTAGTCCAACAGCATTTGGGAACCCAAAGCTGGGAATCCCTAGTCTAAATTTAGGCTAAGATGTAATGAGAGAGATCAGCCTCATGATCATGCCTTTTTCTTATATTATCCTTATTGGTACCACCTCTATAGGAGGTAACAACAACAACAACAAATATTTATATACTGCTTTTCAACAAAAGCTTCCAAAGTGGTCTACATAGAGAAATAATAAGAGATAAGATGGATCCCTGTCCCAAAGGGCTCACAATCTAAAAAGAAATGCAAGATAGACACCCGCAACAGTCACTGGAGGTACTGCGCTGGGGGTGCATAGGGCCAGTTACTCTCCCCGTGCTAAATAAAGATAATCACCACGTTAAAAAGGTGCCTCTTTGCCGAGGTAGCAGGGGTAAACCCAGAAGACCTGAGAAAGAAAAGGCCATGTGAGAGACCGGGGAAAGAATTTCAATTTTGCAGCAGAAGCCTGTGTGAATGGTTGGGCCTGTATGAGCTTCTCAATCACTCGAACAGTTCTAGACACAGATGACTTGGAATTTTGAGACACTTCTCAGATGTTGCCCCCCCCCCAACTTCATTCATCAAAGCACTGGGGTTTTCCATTTGAGTTATTAGCAATAAATAGTTATCAAAATAGATCTGTTGTGTGCTGCTGTTCTCACATATTCCATAATTCTGTTTCATCCCAAATACACTGATGGAGCTACATACATAATACAGTATTTTAAAATTCCCAATCCATGCATTTTCTTTCTCTCCTGGTGGCTGAGCCAGGTCTCTCCAGTTCCATTTTCGAGATGTCTTTAGCAATACTGCCAGAAACTGTTTTAAGGGGCAAGAGTACTTAAATATTAAATGGGTGAGTGTCTGCTGTGCAAAGAGTGGGGAATCCATCATAGGAGTGCCCAAAACATTCCTGAAGTGTCTTGGGACTCCGTCTTAATTTGCAGATCCTGTTAAAGGCACAGGAACAAAAGTGGGTAACAAGTTGGTAACTGATCTTCCCCGCTCCAATCTGACTTCTTAGTTAACTTAGCTCTTCTAATTATGAACCCAGTTAGCATGACGGAAGACACAACCACATTAGCAATGTAACATTAATTAATCACTATCGAATACCAATCTATTCTGCTTGATTATTATGTATAATAAATTACCAGACTGAGATGTGTGAAAAAGAGGAAATATCCTCACTATTTTGGCTAGGGTCTAAATATATTTAAAAGTCAAAAGTCTGCAGCTGTTATAAGACAGCAGTCTTGAATAGGTGGGGAGCACCTTTTCTACCAGAAACACTGTTTCCTCCCAGAGCGATTGCTTCCCTGGGTAGATCTCGTCTCATAGAGATTCACACTTAATCTAGTTTTATTTCAACCGAGAAGCAGCAAAAGGCACAGGTGACCTTCTGCTTTCAGCTTGCTGCTGGCAGTTTAATATGGCTTGTCTCGTAATGATGAGCCTGAGAGTCCCAAGCAATCTAACAAACCATTCTCTGGCAGCAGGGATCCATCCTGTGTAATATTTGTAGAATCCAGATTCCCCTACCCATATAACTGAAAAGCTTTCTATTTCCTACTGAATGGCTCTCTGCAGATCTGCACACCATGGCCATGGCTCTGTGGTCACGCCTTGAAACCCATTCAGGATCCCATTTCCTGGGTCAGAAGCAAAGAGCCAGAGATCTGTCCTCCATGCATGTTGTTGAGTGTCACATCACATGTGCAGACTGAGTGCCCTGTATCCATTGATGGTATGCACATGCTTATGGCCACCCAGATACCAATGTGACTATTGGAGCGGCCCTTTCACAAGGCAAGGTGAAGCAGTCTTCTCAGGTGCCAGCAGGGCAGCAAGATGGCCCCTGCTCGCACTACCACAGTAGCTCTTTGGAACTGATCTGACCCTTGCAAACTTTGCAAAGCATACCTCTCTTCACACTCCTTGAAAAGCCTGCAAGAAGCATGAGGAGAGAAGAGGCGGCGGCTACTGGCAACTTTCCCTGCTCCCTGCCCCCAGGGAGGAGAGCTGGTCTTGTGGTAACAAGCATAAATTGTCCCCTTTGCTAAGCAGGTGCCACCTTGGTTTGTATTTGGAGGGGAGACTACATGTCAGAGCTGGGAGATATTCCACTTCGGGGATGAAGCCATGCAGAAGGCCTGTGTTTCACTCCATGGAGTCTCCAGGAAGGGCTGGGAGAGACCGCTGTAACTTTGGAGAGCTGCTGCCAGTCGGTGTAGACAGTATTCAGATAGATCAGGAGTGGGCAAACTTGGCCCTCCAGCTGTTTCTGGACTACAACTCCCAGCATCACCAGCCACAATTTATCATCAGCTAAATTTGCCCACGCCGAGCTAGATGGATCAATAGTCTGACTTGGCACGAGGCAGCTTCCTATGTTGTTCCGTATGCACTTTCAAAGCTTCAAGGGCTGGTTTTGAAAGGGGGCTGGGCCCCTCGAGGGGCATGGGGCCAGTGTTCCCTCTAAGAGGGATTCCCAGATGTTGTTGACTACAACTCCCAGAATCCCCAGGTAAAGGCCACTACAGCTGGGGATGCTGGGAGTTGTAGTAAACAACACACGGGAATCCCTGTTAGAGGGAACAGTGCATGGGGCACAACAGCATTTTGTGCCATGCCTCAGGTACTACAATAACTTGAGCTAGCCCTGGCTACAATGCCCTCAGCATGCTTGCACGGTGTGGATGATAGCACCCCTTCCCATTCATCTCTCAGTGCAAATACACATGCAAATAGCATCCCTCAGTGGTACGCATACAATGCTTTACTGCATACAAGCATCTCTGACTCATCTGTGCCTATGTTTTCAAAGTCTCTAGGCAACAAATTATGACTCAAGTCCAAACTTATCAAAACCAGTGATTAACCAGTAAAACAATGGTTCCAACCTTGTTTTTAATATAGTTTTTAATATAGAGAAGCAAGTGAAACTTGCTATTATCAGATAGCAGCAGTCAGGATTGTTCAGAAGAGACATAATTCCATGTTATTTCTTCATAAAATGGCAAAATGAGCAGTTTCAGAGCATTAACTGACTTTTCTGTCCATGAAACTACTCTGAATAATCATTACTTAGCTTCATGTACATACATTGAGTAATAAAATAATTACAGTCTTTAAGTGAGAGAATTTGAAAAGATTTCACTCAGTATAATCCTGTGTTTCTGATGATAGGGTTGGAATGAATACAGTGTGACATTTCAGCAGCATGTCACCTAAATGATTTATTGATTCTGGTACAGACTTTGAACAATATCTATCATCTATCTATGACTGACTACACTCAGAAATTAAATTTGGGATTAGTAAAGATACCTTTAAAAATGACTAATGCTCTAGGGGAAAGGAACAGTGAGATCCTCCAAGAAATATCCTATCCACTTCTCTTTTCTTGGTTTCAATGTGGAGAATTACTGGTACTTCTATTACAACCTTGGTCTAAGAGAGGAGCTCTGTGCCTCTCAAAATCAAGGAGCAACTGTACAGATTTTCTCAAATGTAACTGAGCACCTATACTATGAGAGCTGACATAATGGGCATGCACACACATAGCCTAACCCAGGCCAGGGCAGCCCAGCCTGGGTTAGGCTTGGCTGTGCATGTGAAGTGCTGGGATTGGTTTCAAATCAAGAGTTATAAATAAAAAGCTAAAAACTAAGAAGCAGAGGATAAATATTTAAAAGCCACTCTAAAAAGATGTGTCTTCCATTGTTTCTTAGCAACACTGAGGAAGGGAGCATGGTGAAGCTCTTCTAGGAGGGTGTACCAAAGCCAAGGGGCCACAACCGAAAAGGCCCTGTCTCTAGTCCCTACTAGCTGGGTTTCTATTAATCCCCTACACATGCTAGAAATGCTGGCTTAAAACTAGGGATTTGGATGAACTGCCCACCACCCCGTCATGCCATTAGGAAGAAGCACCCCTGCACACTGGAAGGGGGAGAGGGAGAATGTGTGCAATCACAATGCATACACATCCTCATCGTGTGTGGTGGATTGCACAGATGGAGTATCATCTGAACCAGCCCATAAGGAACTTTTCTCCTGTGTTAGCAGGCTTCCTTATTCATGGCAGTGGAAGGGAACCCCTTTGCACTCGCAGAGCTTTTTCAACCATTGATGCAAATGAGGATACCAGACAATTAGTGCCATCATCTCAGCACAGCAAGGGCAGATAGAGCTGCTGAAGGCTATTTGGGTGAACAGAAGCAGACAGTTAGCTTCATTACACAATCTACATGACCTTATTTGCTCCTGACAGTGAGGGAAAAGCTCCCTGCATGGTACAAGCTTCATGTTTCAAATGGCTTTGGGCAAGGTCTGGGGTCTCCCTCCCCCCACAGACCTGGGAAAGGCACGTTTTTTCTTGGGAACTGTAATCTTTTCTAGGGCTGCTGCAATGGTTTCATCCCTGGAAAGGACTACAATTCCCAAGAAGCCCTGTGCTTTTTCAAGGACAACAGGGGCGGGGGGGACCTTCTGGAAGTCATTTTTTAAAAATGATGCTGTGCAAGAAGTTGGTCCTTTGGCACTGGGAACAAATATATACAGCCTTCCCTGTTTCCTGCCTCAGTAATCAATTAAAGGGGTCAGGAAACTGGTGGGAAGAGAGAAAGGGCCAAATCTTTAATGCAATTCAAAAGGAACCCTTTTTCACCAGGCCGAAATAAATCAGACTGACCCCCTGAAGGGCTGAATCAAACTGAAGGCCCCTTTAATGTGCTGAGACTGCCCCCAAATAAAACCAGTCCGACTTTGCACAGCCTTACTGTTTTAGTTCTGTAGTTCTATCATAATGAGGAGTGCAAAAGAAAATATGAAAGTTGACATGTCCTTACAAATTAATAAACCAAGGCATAATACCACCCATTAATAGATGCCTTAAAAGATGGCATCTAATAATGGGCGATATTATGCCTTGGTTTATTAAATTGTAAGTTATCTCATGTTTTCTTTAGTAGCTCAAAGACACCTTTATTGAGGTTTTGCTAACAGGCAAATGTTTACATCTAATCAACTGATTGTCTAAGTTGTGGTACTCCAGATGCCGTTGAACTACAACTCCTATCATCCCCAGCCACAATAAATGAAAGTTGTAGTTGAGTAACTCTGGAATACCACAGCTTTGGAACTCCTGGTCTGAAAGGTTATTTATTTATTTAATCAAATTTATATCCCACCCAAACTTACGTCTCTGGGCGGCTCTGATTTATCAACTAAAAAGTTTGTAATCAGTCGACAACTTCCATCATTCATTCATGTAGATGTGTCACCAGCTCCAACACTGGTCCCTTGGCGCCGTACTGACCTTTCCACATATGAACACAAAAGTGTCGAAAAATAAACACAGGAATCAAGGAACAAATGAAATACGAAGGACAAACGAAAATACAGCAGAAATAAAGGAAATAAAAGAAGGGGTCATGCTGAAGATGCAGCCTTATTCTTCATGTTCTTTCCCCCTGAGTCCTTGGTATGGCTATTCTTTATTGCTCAGAAGCCCCTGTTGATTTTACTTCAGGAGAATTCACAAAAAAATGAACATTCCTTGTGTTTCCATAAGTAGAGGTGAAGTACATGTGGATATTAGAGACTGCATTACATTCCCTGAAGGATGTATATACTGTTGTTGTTGTTGTTGTTGTTGTTACATTTATATCCCGCTCTTCCTCCAAGGAGCCCAGAGCAGTGTACTACATACTTAGGTTTCTCTTTCACAACAGCCCTGTGAAGTAGGCTAGGCTGAGAGAGAAGTGACTGGCCCAGAGTCACCCAGCTAGTATTATGGCTGAATGGGGATTTGAACCTGGGTCTCTCCGGTCCTAGCCCAGCACTCTAACCACTACACCACGCTGGCTGTATATACTAATTTTTTTAAACCCTTTCTGTTGTTAAATGGTGCTAAGGGTCCTAAGAAATATCATCTTCAGGAAAGGAAAGGAAACCATTGGCTTCACCTCAGAATCCCAGACAGTTCAAAAACAAAATGACAAGCAAACGGCGGCAGACAAGGGAGAGATATTTGTTTTGCATGTGGAGAGCTGTGAAGATAATTGGTTTACTTAATATCATTATAGTGTTCCCAATGTGAATAACCTCTGGCCCAATAGAAGATGGTTCACAAATGTTGATAAAACCACTGGACTGAGTACAGACATCATCTTGTTTTATGAGAGGAGGAGTGTGCTAAAGGCTACATTGAAAGTACACACCTGTTAATTCTCGGTTTCCTGTAAATCGAGAAAGTTTAGAAATACAGCTTCAATCAAATGACTGAATTTATAGCCTGCAATCAAAACAATGGCTTGCTTCCTGCATTAAAGTTAATGGCTGACGGTCTAGACCAGGGATAGGCAACCTTAGGAACACAGAATATTGACTGGAAATAGCTCTCCAAGGATTCATGCAGGAGTCTTTTCCAGCCTACCTGCATGGAAGCAGATGCTCTACCACGGACAGCCCTAACCCCTGTCTTACAGCAGGCAGTGCTCACATGTGGTCACCCATCCAAACATAAACCAAGGAGAACCCTGCTTAGCAAAGGGGACAATTCAAGTGCACTATCGCAAGACTGGTTCTCCACCACAATAAATTGTGGCTGGGGGTTATGGGTGTTGTAGTTTAACATCATCTGGAGATGAGATAGTAGTGATGATATATGCATTCTACCTTACTGCTGACAAAATTTTAAGACCTCTTTAATGCATAGGTAAAACACATAAAACAAATATCTTACAAACTGAGCAAATGTGTTTCAATGTTAAAATATCATTGTCAATGCTCTTTTTCAAACAGCTGAAAACTCTTGAGAGTAAATACAGCCACTGAAAATAATCAATCCAAGAGTAGGGAAAAAGAGAGAGGAGGAGATAACTCTACAGAACAAGTTTTTAACCCTTTAATAGACCAATAAATTTCATTGCCTCTTTCATTTCTTCCCTAACATTAATTGTTGGTTGCAGCTGTGGCTAATGTGGTCTGTACAGTGCCCATGAACCTGAAGCAGCATCTGGTAAGGTCTGGGCTTTATGATAGTAAATGTGAGGGGGGGTGTTGTTTAATTCATGAGAAGGAAAATCAGGGCTGCACCTAGGACCAGGGAGTCCTGAGTTCAAATCCCCACTCAGCCAAGAAATCCACTGGGTGACTCTGGGCCAGTCACACATCTCTCAGCCTAACCTACCTCACAGGGTTGTTGTGAGGATAAACATAACCATGTACACTGCTCTGGGCTCCTTAGAGGAAAAACGGGGTATACATGTAAAACTAAATTTAAAAATACAATAAATAATCCCAAACAGCTCATAGGCCAGAGAACTTCACTGTTTTTCAAAAAGGGACCACGTTGGCAAAACAAACAAACAAAAACAACACAGAGACCTAAACATTGAATGTGGGGGCCATTTCCCACTGTGCTCACCTCCACACAGTACTGTGCTTTTCCCAATGCTGGGAGGGCCCTTTAAGAGAGTCAGTGTCCTCACTTAAGAGCTCTGTGGGGAAAGCACTGGGAAGGGTTACCCTTCCCAGCACACTGTACACGCTTTCCAAGGTGTTGCAAGGACTCAAGAGGGAGGCGGATGAGAATAGTTGTCCCTGCAGGGTGCCAGGGGGACTGTGCAGAATATTCAGCTCGGGCCAAAGCTTCACAGAGGCCCAATAAACAGTTAGTCAGGGGGCTGCACATAGGGTTGATGGGGGCCACCCCTAGCCCCTGGGCCTTACAATGAAGAATGCTGCCATAGACAGACACATAGAATCTTCTTCACACTGAAGGTTCTTCCGTGTGTATGAGTTTGTGTGTCACACTGCCATGATTCACAGTATGTAAAATCTATACTTTGGGATCATTACTCTGGGATCTATACTCTGGGACTTCCTTTTACATGTCCCTGTAATGTGGGGTCATCTTCTATCAAAATTGCTACAATCTCTTCTTTCCCCCATTATTGAGCAACTACTAGAGGGAAGGAGAGTTCTTAACCAATTATTGATATATCAATTAATTTCTTTTCTTTCGTCTTCTTCCTTTTCCATGTCCCTGTAATGTGGGCTCATCTTCTATCAAAATTGCTACAATCTCTTCTTTCCCCCATTACTGAGCAACTACTAGAGGGAAGGAGAGTTCTTAACCAATTATTGATATATCAATTAATTTCTTTCCATCCTCCTGTCTACATTTATTTTAATCTACTTCAGTCTTAAAATAATTTGATTGGATGCTCCGTTTTATAATGTTCTTCAAAACTCAGTGAACTCTTTGGGTACATAAAGATTGATTGAACACATTCTACCATTTCTAATATGTTTTGAGCTTACTGATTTTCTTCAGGGGAAATTTCTAATAAAAGTAGTTGCGCAATAACTTAAAAAAACCCAAAACACTCAATTTCTTCTTTGCCATCTTACTTCTGTGCAAACAGTCTTGGCTAGTGTTGGGAATTTTAGAATTTCTTCCATAAATCTTTATGCACCCACAAGAGTTAGTTTAATGCTCCACCTTCTAAGATTTTGCGGCTAGCTTTTTAAACCCAAGAATTTTACAGTGTGCGGAAGGCGTTGTTTGGGGTTAGGGATGCTTTTTGAAATATTGATGCAATGGAACCTTGTGAGAGAAGAGGAGAGAGAAAAGAAAACAGTAAATAAAATACGAGGCACTTTAAAAAACTCAGTCAAAATGGAAAAGAATAAACTCAATTATCAGAGCATAAGAAAGAATAGCATTTACGGGTATGGCCCCAAGAGAGAGCCTAATTTTCAGGTGCATGGGGGGGGAGAGTGGGCTCATGTTCACCCCTCTCCCTGACAGCCACTCATGCATGCCAGCCACACCCGTTTGCAACATCATACACGGGGGTATGGCCAGGACCCGGAAAGTCCCATGTGGCCCTCTGGAGCTCATTTCCCAGCTGGCAACGAAGTGCGGGCTGCATGTTTTCTTAATTCTCTCTCCATGTGAGGGAGAACAACAATAACAACAAAAACAAAAAACACAGCCAACAATGAAGCTGGCAGGGAATGAGGCTGGTTGGAGCTTGCAGGGAGGGGCGAGGAGTGAGACAGGCGGCTCCAAGGAGCTAGGGATGTGCATGGAACCGGCTGGCCCGGTCCGGTTCAGTTCGAGTCCGGACCAGACTTGAACCTGACTGGACCAATTTGGTCCAGCACCCCCTCGGGACCCCCCCCCCGTTTGGTTGAGGGGGGCAGCGGGTTGCAATTTTTTTAAAAAAAGTTTTTAAAAAAGGTTTCTTTACTTTCTCCCCTTCAAGGAAGGTCCTGAAGACGGGGTGTGTGTGTGTGAGTCCGCAGAGGTTCCCCCTCTGGCCGGTTTGGCTGGTTCTTTGGCCCGTTCAGGCCTCCGTAGTTTGGTGCGGTGGCCATTTTGGATGCTGCCACGCTGCGCAAATTATTATTATTATTATTAATTCTATTTCTATACCGCCCTTCCAAAAATGGCTCAGGGCGGTTTACACAGAGAAATAACAAACAAATAAGATGGAACCCTGTCTCCAAAGGGCTCACATTCTAAAAAGACACATAAGGCGAAGGAAATAAAGGAAGAAATAAAAGGAAGAAACGAAAATTTGCAAAGAAGCAGGGAGAAAACAACAAGGGAATAGGAAGATCCTACTCGTTGCTGAGCTACAGACTCCACGATATTCACTGAAGCACGGATGAAGAAAGACTGAAGAGATGAGGAGTGGCGCAGCTGCATGTAGCGGCTGGGGGCGGGGTTCCCGCCCAAAGCAGGAGAATTGAGCTTGTTAGGTTCCAACGACGAGGTCTCTGCGCTGGCGCACAGCCCATTTGTGTAGAAGACAGAGACCACGTCGAAGAAACACCAATTCTGCATTCTCTAATTAGAGCCACATAGAATAAAAGTGAGCAGATCAGCCTTCCAGAGACATGCTTGTTTCACTACAGTAGCTGGTAAATTCACAGCAGAGTCTAAAAAGAGACATAGTTAAAGACATGGAAGAAAAGGCGAAAGAGGTGCAGCACTTTTCACCAAAAGAACAAGAAACCAGACTGGTCTGTTTTGTTTCTGAGGGGGCTTTTTTAAGATGATAAATTGTTTACTCGAGGAGGAAAACATGGCTTTACAAAGCCCGATATTGGAGCCAGTGGAAGATTTTTCCCCTCTGGGCCAACAGCATGCGCCGGGAGGGACTCAAATCCAGATGGGAATGCAGTGGGGAGTAGGGCTAAAGCCCCTAACCCCCACCACAGTCCCAATCCAGAACCACTACCCCCCCACCCCATGCATGCTATTTATAGAAAATAAAGCAAGCACACCAAAGTCAATAACAAGATTACTCACATCTGGTTTGGTCCTCATATTAGAAGAAACAACTGCAGATCTGTGTTAAGAGCCTTGTGTGCATAAATCAGTCAAATTACCAATACTTAAATGCAATGGCGGATTACCGCATATAGGCAGCCGTCTATGGCAGCAAATCTTGGGGAGTGGCATCTTGGAGGGAAATGACATTCTTCCCGCCCCCCAACCTTTAAAAATGCCACTGTGTAGAGGCAGAGGCTCCGCCCACCTCCTAAACCATCACAGGAGGTGAGGTCAGGCACTGCGCGCATGTGCACAGAGGCCCAAAATCGCCCGCTCTGTGTCATTTGCAAGTAAATTGGGCTTGAGTGTGGAGATCTTTTGCCACCGTCCTCCAGTGCCTGACCTCACCTCCTGTGATGGTTTAGGAGGTGGGTTGAGCCTCCGCCACTACACAGCAGCATTTTTAAAGGTTAGAAAAAAATTAAGCCTCTCCCCACACCAAGCCCATTTGTCCCTGGGGCGGCAAATCTTTGGCTGCCTATGGGCGGCAAAAAGATTAATCCTCCCCTGCTTATATGGAGCCTAGATTTAGTAACCAAGGTTCAACAGACAATACAACCTGAACTAATTAGCCACAAAAATCACTGCAGAGGAGAGTGCTGGCCATGCTCATTTAGGAAGGCTGTAAGAGAAAACCGCAGCTAGAAGACAAATAGCCATCCAAGCAATAGTGAATTCTAGGTCACAGTAGTCTGATTGTGTCCACACAAGTGTTCCACACACATTCTGTCTGTGCATAGTGTTTACTCATACGGATCTGTAAACACGTACAATTATTCACGCATTATGCCCACACACATAAAATCTGTGTACAGTGTATGCACATAAAGATCTGTATGAATACAAATATAATGAATATTTATATACCGCTTTTCAACAAAATGCTTCCAAAGCAGTTTACATAGATATAAATAAATAAATAAAATGGCTCCTTGTCCCCAAAAGGCTCACAATCTTAAAAAGAACATAAGGTAGACACCAGCAACAGCCACTGGAGGAATGCTGTACATGGTAGTTCACACATTATATTCAATACACGCAAGATCTATCTACAGTGTACACACTTAAAGATCTGTAAACAGTTATTCACTCCTTATGTTCAATGCACAGTTGAACATGTTATTCATGCATTTTGTTCAATGCACATTTTCCATTTGCAACTAGCATTTGAGGAGGCCTGTATCCAGGCTCACTTTTAAAGTGAGCACAGGTAATCATTTACACATGTGAATGTGTACAGATATTTGTATGCATGCACAGCATTGTATCTGAATAGGGCTAGAGGGTGCTGCAGAAGAATACAGGTTGTGTTGCTTCATAACAAGTCTCCTACATGCCCTTGTCTCATGTGTCAGGATTGAAGCCTATAACCGATCCTGAACCTGGGGCCTGAGAAAGATCTGGCTTGTTCACTGGTTTGAAAAATTAAGACATTCTGCTTCTGTTGATGCTGGTTACAGGACATCTTTGCCCTCAAAGTAACAGGTGCCTGGTCTCTCATCAGACATTTCCTGCAGAATGCCTCGAGACAAAAATGGCCACATATGTGGCATTATCTGAAAAACCACTGATGTCTTTTCCAACTGAGGAACACAATAGCTTTCTGCACAATATAATCCAGGCCTTGCCACCAGAGGAATGAACAAAGTAAAATGCATGTCTTGTAATTACCTCAAAATAATGCCTTTCAAGTAACTTGGCTCATTGGGCATATGAATGTGCTTAATTTGATATTTTGTTTTCCTGGCTGATATTTCACATTACAATAGGAGCCACAAAAAGTTCTTTAGTATATTTTTCACCCACTTTGTGGTGAAAGGATTAAGTAGATTAATTTCAATAGTAACTTTTCCCAGGATGGTTTACATCATCTTCAGAGAGGTATCAGAAAATGCCCCCCAAATTCAAAGCTGTATTATTCCATCCTAAAAAGAGCCCCTGGTGGCGCAGTGGTAAAACTGCCGCCCTGTAACCAGAAGGTTACAAGTTCGATCCTGACCAGGGGCTCAAGGTTGACTCAGCCTCCCATCCTTCCGAGGTCGGTAAAATGAGTACCCAGAATGTTGGGGGCAATATGCTAAATCATTGTAAACCGCTTAGAGAGCTCCGGCTATAGAGCGGTATATAAATGTAAGTGCTATTGCTAAATGGAAATCATAGGTATGGATTGTAGCTTTGTTTGCATTTTGGATCTTGTCCTCTGAAAACGTTAGAGGTGACGGGATCCCACAAACATACACTGTTGGCAAGAAATTTGCAAGTTACTACTAGTAACTATAGTGACTGATGCAAATCAGAAACATTCTAGCACAGGTAGCTTACAAATTACTGAACCGTATTTAATCAGAGAATGTTCAATTTACCAATAGTTAACCAGTGTTTCTGCAGGTAGAATCACCTGGTGTGTGTATATAGCACAAAGGGTTGCTTTTGCATAGCATTCTGGTAATTTAGGTCACACTGACCTGGGATGCAACCAAATATGCCCTCAGATGAACCCATTATAGCATATCAGTTTAAAATGATGCAGAGGTATAACTGAGCGGCTCCTCATCAGACATTATTTAGGGATCCAGACCAGGTCAACTGGACCCATCATTCTACGGAGCTGCCTAGCAAGTATCACAGATCTACACTGAATAAAAGCATGGAATACAGCAAAATGCAATAATCTCATTAAGCTGTTTTAAAAAAAAACAAAACAATTCTTCCCCATATTTCCTGAAAGCTTCAGAGACTACTATAAAAACACTTTCAAAGCACTGTAATTGTTTTTACAGAATTCCCCCCCCCCCCAAACACAACAATTATTTCATCTCTTTAATCCCATTGCTGCAAGATGAAGCAAGTGATGGGGGGGGGAGTCAGGCTTTTTAAAAGGCGCAATGAAGACAAAGTGGTGAAAAAAATATACTTAAGAACTTTTTGTGGCTCCTTTGCAATGTAAAATATCAGGCAGAAAAACAAAATAGCAAATGGAGATTTACTGGCAGCATAGCAACCAGAAGGGAAGATATTTCGGATTGCATTTGAGCCTAAATTCTCAAGACGGATGCATTTCGCTTTACAATTATTTTTGGTTTTGGTGGCTTATGCCATCCCAAGAACCTTTAGTCTTTCTTTATGTTAGTCTCAGTAGCCTTATTTGGACATTATGCAATGCACGTACCATCTGTATATAGCACATGTATGCACGTATGGATCTGTACATTTAACCCGTAAGGAGTGGGGTTACGTATGCACATACAGTTATTGACATATTCTGTTCCGTGCATGTACAGCAGTACACTTCCTATCTGTACTTTGCACTTGAAGGGGCCTCCACCCAGATTCACTTTTAAAGGCTTCTTCAGACGTTAGTCTGAAGGTTCACCATACCCACGAGTGGCAAGGCGGAAGGGGAAGAAGTCCGGCCCCTGCCACGTCACTCATCCCTGTACCCCATTGCTCACGAGTCTGACGGGGCGTGTCTTAATCAGGGAAATGTGTTCACTTTAGGCTCACGGGTATGGTGAGCCTTCAGAGTAATGTCTGAAGGAGCCTAAATTGAACACATGTACAGTCATTCACACAAAAACCAGTATACATGTACAGACCCCTGAACACACATACGACATAATGAGGCTATTCTCATGACCTCCCAAATGCGGGCTAAGGGAGCCCAGCCTGCTTTGGGGAGGTTGTGTGCTGCAACGGGAGCCACACATCTCATGGCAGTAAACCTCCCAAAGTACCCCTCCTTTTAAACGAGGTGAGCGCTCTGCTAACCCCATTCATCTGATCGTGAGTTGCCACAGCGCAGCTCGGTGCCACGGCGACTCACAAGGAGACCCCCGAGCGGGAGGCTGCAGCAAACCTCCCGGCCTCGGGGGTCTCCACAGAGACCCCTATTTGCATGGGGCACCCTGGGACTTCCAAGGACCAGGCGGCTCCTGATCCCCACCGACCCTACCGGCTCCATGACAGAGCTGGTAATCGTGTGGGTGGCCGATCCGGCCACCCAGGGCAAGCTTCCTGCTCATCTGGCTAGCCCGCTCTCCCCACAGAGCCCTGAACAAGGCTAGTAACAAATGCATACAGCCATCCTTCCTTGTTTATGAACTTCCGGAAGTAAATGGCTGGCACAGTTAGAGACAGAATGCTGAAGAAAGCAGCGTATTGGCTGACACAGACTTTGTGTTCTCATAAAGAAAAGAAAGAACTGAGAAAACAGAAGATGATAGGATGAGGGAAATTACTCAGCGTAGTCCCATTGAAATTAAAGAGACAGGTTAGGCCATACCTAACGTTTAATTTCAATGGGACTACTTTGAATAATTTTCCTCATGTCAGCCAGAAATTAGAAGAAATGAATGTAATTGGGGGGAAACTGTTAACCAGCCCAGCTGTCTTCCAATATTCATATGGATGAACTCTATAACATTGCTTATTTGTCATTATTATGCTCATTGTTAGGCTCAAATTGCACATGAGAGCAACTGATTTGTTTAAACCTGGGTCTGCCCCTATGCTGTATATCTGGGTGGCGGGGGGAGGGGGTGTCCAGTTTTTAGAACAAAAAGGATTCATGTGTCATGGGAGTCCCTGGTGCTTACCTTTCCACAGTCACTGTCCCCAAGTGTTTTTCTCTCATCCAAACCCACATCTGGTATTGGAGTTTGGTTGAAAAGAAAAATATGTGGGAGGAAGGTAAAGTGTGCCGTCGAATCGATGTCAACTCCTAGCAACCACAGAGCCCTGTGGTTTACTTTGGTAGAATACAGGAGGGGTTTACGATTGCCTCCTCCCATGCAGTATCTGGTGAAGCCTTTCTGCATCTTCCTATATCGCTGCTGCCTGATCTAGGTGTTTCCCATAGTCTGGAGAAAATACCAGCAGGGATTCGAACTGGCAACCTCTGGCTTGCTAGTGAAGTCATTTCCCGCTGCGCCATTAGGTGGCTGTGGGAGGAAGACTGTGGGGAAAATAATTCAAGGGGAGGGCTCAGCAACTGCAATCGATGCTCCCCTTTCTCTCTAAAAAGCTTTTAAAGACTTGGCTTTTTACCCAGGCTTTTACATAATTGTCTTTTACTGCTGTTCTTGTGTGTTTTTATCTGTTGTCTTGTTTTTATGCCTGTTTTTAGCTTGATGTTTTTACTGTTTTTTTACTGTATGTTTTTAATTTTTGTAAACCGCCTTGGGGTTTTCTTTTAACGAAAGGCGGTATAAAAATGTAAAAATAAATAAATTAAAATAAAATAAAACACCTCGTCTCCCACTCCATTCCTATACATAATTGGGGCAAACTCAGATTTACCAAAGTCACTAGCCCTATTCAGTTGTCTGTTTTTTAAAAACCTGCTGTAGGCATGTACAGTGGGCAAAGCGGATCAGAAGTCCAGTCATCTTGCTGCCAGCTCCCTCCATGCTTAGGGCATTTGTCTAGAGCAGGCCTGTTCAACTTAGGCCCCCCAGCTGTTTTGGAACTACAACTCCAATGATCCCTAGCCACAGTGGCCAATAGCTGGGGATTATGGGAGTTGTAGGCCAACATCTGCAGGAAGGCCAAAGTTGAGTAGCCCTGGTCTAGAAAGATTAATACCCTTAGCGTGATTGCTGGCATGTCCATGATCAGCAGGCTGGGATACTCCAATGGAAATGCCAGCAATCATACTTAGGGTGTTTGCCTCTTCAGACAAATACCCTAAAAATGAAGGGACCCAGAGGCAAGATGACTGATGTGCTGGAAGTAGGACTTCTGACCCACTTTTTCCCACCTTACACGTGTACAGCAGGCTTTTTTAAAATCAAAAGTCCGAATAGGGCTGCTGTCACATACAAACTGAGCTCCAGAAAACTTTATACCCTCTATTTTTTACCCTAACTAAAAATTCTGCAAATGAGATACAGACAAAATGGAGGTAGTACTGTAGTTAAAGCCTCACACAGTAGGCCCACAGAGGGGCTATCTTAGAGGGAAAGATGCCCAGGAAGCTGAATGCTCATCAAAAAGATCTCCAAATCCCCCCCAAATATCTCACCACAAAGTTTCAATCATCATCAGCAAAAGCGCACCTACCCACACCTGGTGTTTTTTTTAAAAAATTTCAGCACAGTGAGTGGGAGAATACATCTTGTCTCATCTGTCAATCTCAAAAATGTTCGGTGAAAACTTTGATCTATTAACACTTAATGCCAAATATCTCAGTATCGGTTTTAAGTGTCATGGAACAATAGAAGTGTTCCATTCCCCCACCCCCATTTTCAATTTCACTGCTTGCTGGAATGGAAAGATTTTAGCTACGAAAGTTTCAAAGTTCTACAACTGAAAATTGCAATGAAAGGTCTGAAGAGTACTGGGAAGTAAAATCAGTGGTCCTGATCTAGAAATGTTCTGGCACATTAGCAGTCTGGGCAACTGCTGCTGGACATGAAGATTGCCGGTAGGAAAAGGAGAGGTAGAGAGGATCACTATTCAATATAAATTATCTCCAGTGTTTTTACTGCAGGCCTGCAGATTTCACACATAATCTGTTAGTGGTCTCGTTCACACAATCATCAAAATCAGGGTAGGAGGCAGACTACTCTGGCTTGCATGATTGTGTGAACTCACAAAAATGCTTCCAGCCCAGGTTGCTCAAAGCACAACAATCCAGCTTTCCTAACCTGCTCTTGACCAAGGTAGGAGGAGAAGAGAGCTCTCCTAACTTGATTCTTTGGTTGTGTGAATCCACTCACTTATTCTGCCTAGCCACTGGAACCCAGCAGACATAGAGGCAATAGAGAGCTCCAGCTAGAAGGGCTGCCACCCATGGATGTGCCATTCTGCAAAGCACACTCTGTGATTCTGTAGCTGCAGCAGTTTCAGCAGGGATGGGTCCGCCTCCTGCTCCTTCGTGGCAGCTGCTGACATGAGACTTTCCAGTCTGCTGGTAGTGCAAAGCATTCTGGGAAGGCATGGAAGCCTCAGAGGACTTTCAGCAACCAGTTTCAACAACAGGTGCTGTGCCTGGCTTAATTGTGTTTTCTGGGTTTCCTGACCCAAACAGAGGTTCTGGTCATGTGCTGCTAATGGGGTAGGGAGGTCCCACCCCCAAATGGTTGTATGAACAGCCCTAGTGCTTCTTTGGACCTCTGTATCCAATCAGGTTACACTGGAGCTGCATATGGATAACCAGTTGTTTTTTTTTAACTTAATTAAAAATTTTAAACTTCAAAAAAGTATGCCATCTTTTTCCGCTTCCAGAAATAAATTAGATCTCTTATCACAAATAACAATTCAGCAGATCCTATCATAGGTGTGAAATCACATTCCATATAATATTGTCATACCCTTGAATCATGCTGCAAATTGTAATCTGTTGTGATTCTGTATCAAAGGAAGTGATCTGTTATAAAATGGGTAATAGCTCAAGTAAAGCAAGTGCCAAAGGTTGGCTTTCAGTTTAAATAAATTTTTACAATGTGCAATTGGTGAGTAAAGTTGCTGTGTCACAGCCAAAGGTGACAAGATAAAGTCATTCATTCCACATGGCAACCACAGTGAGGGGGAACGTTAATCTTGCCTCGTCTGTCAGTCTTAAAAAATGTGTGTGAGAATCTTGGTCTGTTAATGCTTGATGCCAAAGATCTCAGTGATGCACTATCTGGTGTAGCATCACATTTGCCAGAGTGCAACATAGAGGCGATTCTCACACACAGGCAAAATCAGGCTAAGGCGGCCGGGGCGGCGTCCTGGCGAGTGGCGACAGGGGCGCGCTGCTGCTGAAAGCAAGTCTGGACTTGGAGAGCCCTCACTGCCATGGCCGCTGGCCACTCACTAAGTCTGACTGACTGTATGGAGGAGGAAGGGGAGGAGCCAAGAGGGGAGGAGCTGGGAGGGAGGGGAGGCAAAAAGCTCCTTTTCTCGGCCCTGCCTGCCTCCAAATGAGGCAGACAGAACGATTTCAGGCTTCTGCGCACGCAGGCTCACAACATCTCTCAGGCAGGGGCCAGCACTCACTGCCACAGCCACCGGCCACTCACGAAGTCTGTCTGTCTGGAGCCTGAAGCACGGTTAGTTTTCCAGCTGTCCCCATAAAGCTGCGGGTAATGTGTATCTATTTTCTGCTCATATTTTAATATTTATATTCCGCTCTTTCTCCAAGGAGCTCAGAGCAGTGTACATGGTTATGTTTATCCTCGCAACATACCTGTGAGGTAGGTTAGGCTGAGAGATAAACGACAGGCCCAGAATCACCCAATGAGTTTCAGGGCTGAAGGATTTGAACTTGGGTCTCTCTGTCCCATGCTCTAACCACTACACCATGGTGGCTAGGGATGTGCCCGGACCAGTCCGGAGCCCATTCTAAGGGCCTCCGGACCGGTCCGGACTGGCAGTCTGGCACTGGGGAGGGTGGATCTTTAAGGGCAGGGGAGAGTGTACTTACCCCTCCCGCCGCTTTCCCCCCTCCAGCATTCCCCGTTTTGTAAGCATTTGGGGTGGCAAGGTACCTTCCTGCCACCCCTACCCCCATTCCTCGTCAGATGGCTTCAAAAACCTCACTGTGTGCGTGCATGTTGTGGGTGTGCACGCACGCCGCACAGACATGACGGCGGGAGAAAAGCGGTGCAAGGGGTAAGTACACCCTCCCCCGCCCTTAAAGATCCACCCTCCCCAGTGCCGGACTGTGGAGGTGCAGTTCCGTGCGCACCACTAATGGTGGCTCTCTACAACAAAGATGTTGTTGCCATCTTCAGTGTTTAGAATACTGAACTGTGCAACAAATTAGAAGGCAAAAGGTACAGTAGAACTGCATACCATCAATGAGACGTGGTGATGTTTGCTGTCATCCAGAAATAGCTGTTAACAGTGTGCAGTGGAGTGCAAAAGCAATTAGTGCAAAAATATGTAGTTAATAAAGTATCGAGGTAATATATCTTGTAATTAGGGAAGAGGCAGAATTAAGACCAGTGTCAGTTTCCATGGCATAAAACTTCAGCAACATATAACTACAACCCAAGGACTCTCACTTCCAGTCTTCAGTGCTGCTGTCTTCTTGGAGACTCATGAAGAAAGAGATTAAAAGTGTTCTCATGAAGTTCAATTAATTAAATAATGAATGTGCTTTCCTATGAAGACTCCCAGTGCTGTGTAAGTTCTTTCCTCAGAGATGCTTAGTGATTTTCATAATTAATTTAACAGGTAACTTTTATGTGACCATGTATGTGATAGGGGTGTTCAAACGTGTTCAACATCGAACCAGTTAAGTTCAACCATTCAGGGTTGAACCAAAACACGCTCTGTTCGGTCCGACTCCGGATCCGACCCCCAGTCTGATCCCGGACCGAACACCCCGCAAAGTTCGGGGGGTTCGCAAGCTTGAAATTCTAAAGAGAGAGAGAGAGAGAGAGAGAGAGAGAGAATTTTTTACCTTTTACTCCCCTCGGAGGAGTTCCTGGAGGCGGCAGGGGGTGGGGCGCGGAGGTTCCCCCTCCCCCCGCCAGCATTCAAAATCAAGCCCTCAGCTGGTTCAGCTGCTCGTCGGCCTTCACCTGCCGGCCCAGTGGCCATTATGGAGGCCATGTGCCTGCGTACATGGCCTCTGCGTGGCCTGGGCCACCTCCAGGAACTCCCCCAAGGGGAGTAAAAGGTAAAAAATAATAATTGTATATATTTTTTAGAATTACAAGCTCACGAACCCCCCAGACCAAACCGAACTGGGGGGGGTTCAAGGGGGTGCTGGACTGTACCCGCCCAGTTAGGTTCGAGGCCGGTCCGGCCTCGAACCGAACCGATCCAGTTGGTTCTGTGCACATCCCTAGCATGTGATTGGGAATTGAGCCTTTAAACTCATGTTATTTTATAGTTCGCAGGGTTACACAAAATGACATTGGTTTCAGCCATGAATCTTAACATGTAAATTGAAAGTTTGTTTTTTGTTTGGAGGGGGCGCACGGGGGGAGAATGTTGAATGTGAACACATGCAGCTGCCTTATACTGAATCAAACCATTGGGGCTGTTCAACGTCAGCCCTCCTACAGATGTTGGCCTACAACTCCCATAATCCCTGGCTATTGGCCACTGTGCTGGGGATTATGGGAGTCGTAGTCCAAAAACAGCTGGAGGGCCTAAGATGAGCAGGCCTAATCTAGCTCAATATTGTCTGCACTGGCCCCGGGCAAGATGTGTGAGAACCCTCGGTGCTCACTGTGACAAATTTGCACAGTAATTTTAGGGTAAAGACATTCACATTCACCATGAGTCAATATACAGATGACAGCTCTCAAATGGGGCCATGGGGCCTCATTTGGAAGGGAGATCCGCCTGTGCTGCATTGGGCAGCGTGGGCTGCAGCAACTCTCGCTGTCTTTAAAGGTCGGTGTGTCCAGGGCTACGAGGTACGGCCCCTGGGGGCGTTGGCCCAGGTTCCTAATCAATACCCAATAATTTATCCCTTATCGGGAGCAAGAATTCCTAAACTCAATCAAAAAATTACACGATTGGCCTCTGCTAGACCTCAACCTCGTCAACACCTCAGGGTATCTTGTTGCCTTTAAGAACCCTATTCAACTTATGATCAGGCTGGCTCTCTCTTTTAGCCAGAATCATGCTTTTGCCACCTAGCCCTTTTGCTGGAATTTTTTGCCAACTGCAACTGCTTTTGCCAGTCAGGCTTTTGCCTTTTGCTTTTGCCACACTTGCTGTCCATGCCCCTGCATGCACCTTGCCACCAGACGCGGCATCACATGCTGCCTGAGTGTGCCAGTGAGATCGCTTTATGCCAGAGCTCCCTGGAGAAAAAGATTCCCACAGCAAGATTTAGATAGATATGACAAATGCCTTTTCTATTCTCTATTTTTTAACCCTTAAGCCTCCATCCCACTTCCTAGTATAGCAACTTGGTAATGTGACTAACCAATCACTTTTTTCATTTCCTGTACCCCTATTAATACACCACCTTAAGTGGCGCAGCAGGGAAATGCTTGACTAACAAGCAGAAGGTTGCCGGTTCAAATCCCCACTGGTACTATATCGGGTGGCAGCAATATAGGAAGATGCTGAAAGGCATCCTCTCATACTGCGTGGGAGGAGGCAATAGTAAACCCCTCCTGTATTCTATCAAAGACAACCACACAGCTCTGTGGGTGCCAGGAGTCGAAATCGACTTGACGGCACACTTTACCTTTACCACTATTAATGACCAGGCTCAAACTATCAAATGACCAGGTTCAAACTATCAGGCTCAACTACTGGGATAGTAGTAGGCTCAAACTATCAGGCACAAACAAATGACTTTTCCATAATACTGGGAAAAGTTGAAGGAAAGAGAAGAAGATGACCAGCAGCAAGGTGGATGGACTCGATTACGACAGCACCACTGAGAGACCTTAAAGGCCAAGTTGAAGACAGATAATCCTGGAGAGAATCTATCTATGTGATCGTTAAGAGTCAACACCAACTTGACAACACTTAATCAATCAACCCCTATTATCCCTCAAAGAAATTCTTGTTTTCAGAGTGACATAACCATCCTCTTTCTCTCACCTTCTAGTGCATCCACATCACAGCCGCCTCTTCCACACAAGTTCTTATTTTATTGCTGTTCATGGGTCTGTACCCATTTGATGCTAATTTCCCCCACTTGAGCCAAAATTGGGGAGGATGGTAGTCACAGAGTCTACTACTGTGACTACCACAGTAGTAGTCACAGAGGGTGGTAGCTGACATTCCTCCAGCAGACCTTGTAACATTAGTACTTGGATTTTATTTTATTTTTGGAAGGAAGGAAGGAAACTACTGTTTTGCTGCTTATTTGTGTAATTCAACCATTTGGAATATGTGCAACAAAATAATACAGATTTACTCATGAAATAGCTCAATATGAATAACTATATCTGTATACAGCCATTGGGTATGCCTCTTATGTTCAACTAAAAGTGAGTGACTTTTATGGGATAACTAGCCTCCTACTTGATAACACTTGTGGTTGCTCGGCAACCAGCTGGAAAATATTAGACTGAGTTCAAAATGAACACACGTCAGCAGTGTAATGTAGAGAAACTCATCACCAAAGGTCTCCTACATCCTTTTTGAAGAGGTGGTGCTCCATTTGCTTTTGCACTGCTCTCACTTGGTGTGCTCAGATTTCCTTGACTTCTCAAAGATACCGGTCAGGCCTATGGGGTTTGCTTCCTGCTTCCCTTAATATATGTGCAGAGTAGATGTGCCTGCAATTTCCTAACCATTCCCACAGTTTTCTCTGTTTTGATGACTTCTTTTGCACTTCCACGCTCAAGCTAAATTTAGCTTAATTTCATCCCTCTGCTCCATTATTAGAGGCTTTATATGAATATATGAAGCCAAACTACTGGACTATTGGACAGAGTCCAATACAACATACCTCTCATATACCGCGCTAGGTAACACAGGTAGTTGGAGCACCGTTTGCACTGCTGAATCAGTCTAAACACTACTCATGATGTTGCACACTAGGGTAGTTCTACTCCAGTATAAACATCCAGATCAAGGGTCATCTAGTCTAGTTTGTGTTTAATTTCCTTTTAAAGTCATCTAGGTCAGTGGCCAGGAAGTTTTTCACATGGGGCTTTTAAAGCCCTTTAACTCACATATGCTCCAGAATGGAGGGGGTGCGTACACATATCGGCCAGATTTACCCCAAAGTCCCTGTGAATTATTGGGGAGCAGTTCGCACACAATTCAGGTTTTTCACTGTGCACTACAGTGTAGCCTGATTTATATTTGGGGTAAAAAAATCCAATATTTGCATTGGTTTTTTGGGACAACTTTGGGTTCACAGTAAAGCCTCCCAGTAAACCCGCAGTAAAGCCTGCTGTGTGTAAAGGTCCCAGGAGGCCTGTCCAAAAGGCCTGTCCCAGGCCTCCTGTCCAAAAGGCCTGTCCCAGGCCTCCTGTCCCAGGAGGCCTGTCCAGGGAGGCAGAGGTGGGGGGGGGGAAGGGGAATGAGAACTGACCCATAACTGTTCTCCTCATTCTTGTCACAAATCTCCTCCTGTATTCAGCACTTGTTGCAAATATATTTGTGTCGGGGGGGGGTTTCTCCCCCCAATACTATTCTACTCTGAACCATTTTTCTCCTCTTATTTTGTTCTCATAGTCCTCCGTCTCACTTACCCAGAATGACACTTAATGCTGTTGGCTGTGGCAACCTTCATAAAATGGGCATCACAAAGGCTGGTAAAGAACGCATCTATAGGTCAGCCAATTGGATTAAAAGGCAGTCTAAGGATTAAAAGAAGGCAGAGAAGAAAAATTGTGCCAAAGAGAAGCAACAGCCAGGAGAATAAAAAAAAGGGGGGGGGGAAGGCTTCAAAGAGCAGCAAAACAACAAGATCAGTCAGGGTCCCGTCCCCCAGCCCCCAGTAACCTGTTCAGCTGCATTGAACGTGCAACTTTCAAAGCAAATATCTAAGTTAGAGGATATGCAGTGCAGCTTTAGGGGAGGCAGGATTATCTCAGCAATTTGCATTTTGAGGGCAAGGGAAATTGTTCTGGGTGTGCAGATGGAACAATTTTTAGAGCCCTTCCACCTGTTTAGTAAGGACTGGGAAATCCTTCCAAACACAACAATAATCTGAAAGGGAAATATTATTAATTTAGCTAATACATAAAAAGGAGGTTCAAAACAGGTTTAAAAAGGAGGTTCAAAACTGAATTTTTATTAATTTTCAGTATCCTTCCACTTGTTTCCATTTTAATGGAAATTAATTTTATAGTCAACAATTTTAGTGTTGCTGTATATATTAATGAAATTATTTCCATGCCAAATCACTGTTAATTGTGAATTAATTGTCAAAACATATCTTTAATCAAGGTCAAAACAATAAGTTAATGAGACGGTGAGTAGGGAGACACAAAAAGCATGGGGTTGATTGGTTTCATTAAAAGCTCAGATAGCTTAGGTGGAAAGAAAATGTTTTTTTAAAAACAGAAACAGCTTGGATGGCACATGAGTTAAAGAGGGCAAATAGGAGTTTGCATTTCTGTTTTCCCTCTCTGTGATTATATTTAGTTCCTATCATCCATCCCGAGGACATGCAGCAGACCTACCAAGACAGATGCCAAGGCAACAGGAACCAGAGAAAAGGTATTGCCTCCCCAAGACACCCTCTCCCCACCAATAGATAACATCCACGAGCCAGCAGTCTCCTAGACAACTAGCTACTCAGAGTGCAGACCAAATGAGAGTACATATTCAGAGGAAAGTGGGGGGAAAGCAAGAAATGGGCAAGAAGTAGATAGGAAGAGAAAGTCACACAAGTGGAGGTCATTCACATGTATACACACACCTGAGTCCTGACCAAGATGGAGGTCAACTCATGTTACTATAGTTCACATTTGTGTGGGAGGGAGCAATTTCGTTCACTCTGACCATGTCTTCTGTACTCAGACATTACCAGAGAGGCATACGATTCTGCTACAAGGCAGCTGCTGTAATGCAGATGTAGCTCTGCGGCAGAGGATCTGTTTTGCATGCAGAAGAAAACTTTTAATGCTGGTTTTAAATGATTTTAGTGTTAATGTTTTCAGTTTTTTAATGATTTTAATTGTTTAATTTTGTTTTGATTTTAACTGTTAATTGATTTTAATTGTTTTTATTTGTTGTAAACTGCCCTGAGCTATTTTCGGAGGGGCGGTATATAAATAAATAAAAATTTTTAAGAAAGAAAAAGGTCTCAGGTTCAATCCCTGCCATCTCCAGGTAGGGCTGGGAGAGACTCCTGATTGAAACCTTGGAGAGCTGCTTCCAGTGTAGAAAACACTGAGCTAGACGGTCTGATTCTGTATAAGGCAGCTTCCTATGTATCTGTGATCACATATTAATCACGTCTGGGTCACAGAGACCTGTCATTCTAAGCTGCATCCCATTGCTAATATGCCCTGAATTCCATAGGCAAGCATCTCTCCACGGTTTCCAGAACGGAAGAAAGCAGCAACAAGCACCAGAAAGTCCTGTTGTGATACCTCAACTTACCTATCATTCACAGGGTTCAATTAAAGCCTGAAGTGCTGCAGCAGGCAGAGGCCTCAGTACAGAGCAAAGTCACATGATCAATGCATATGCAATGCAAAGTCACATGATCAATGCATTTTTGTTGTGCTCTCAGTGGGACACACCCTGCATAGGCAAGGGGGCTGAGCAGCAGGGGCATCATTAGGGGGTGGCCCATGGGGCACAGTCCCCCAATGAACGCTCAGAGCCCCAAATCTCATCCACCAGCTCCCTCCTCTAGAAAGGAAGTGCAGCAGTGGAGGCCCCTGCACAGAGCAAGGGAGAGAGAGCGCCTAGCCTCACCTAGCTCTCTGGTGCTTCCACCTTCTTAGGTGCTGTATTATATACAAATACGACAAATATTTATATACCGCTTTTAAACAAAAGCTCACAAAGCGGTTTACAGAGATACACATAAATAAATAAAATGGCTCCCTGCCCCCAAAGGGCTCACAATCTAAAAAAGAAATATAATAGAAGATAATATTGTAATATTAGAGACTTTTTAAAAAATCTAATTATTCTTGTGGGGGCATGACTGAGTTTAATTATCAAAAGGGGGTTGTGGGCCCAGGGTTCAGATCCTTTAAGCACTGAGCAATGCTCCTGCTGAGCAGCAGCACACACAACCACAAACACCCCATACCTTCGTGGGCCACCACAGTGATGGAGTCCACAGAAACAGAGTCCTACCTGCCACCGCAACTCCCTCTGCCATCCCCTCAGAAGGCCAGCAAGAAGCCCACTGCCCAGAATGAGAGGCATACAGCACTGCTGGGATGATCACAACCCACAGTATCTAACGGAGAAGAAGATTTGGGAGACACTTTGGATTTTGAAGAGTAATTTTTGAAATTAACCTTTACAACCAGCATTTGCATCACATTAGAAAGATGTTGACTAAATACACACACACACACACACACACACACACGTCATACTCTTTGCACCAAGTCTTAAAATCTAATCTTAGCATAAAGCTTTCCATTTAAACCTTGCCATAACTTGTGACAGATTTAACACAGCCAATACCTTCAGTGCTCAGTTATTCTAAACGTTAGCGTGGGCCATAATGGATAAAAATGGAACCATATCTATTTCTGAACATTCATCTTACACATTCCTGGAGGTTGAAATGAAACACAAAAGATGCATATCAGCTTCATTTATTCTTCAGAGTGAGGCTCTCTTTACAATTATAGCAAAAGGAACACTATAAAAACGATTTGACACAGAGGTGACCAACCTGAGGTTTTCTAGCCATTGCTGGACTACAATGCCCACAATCCCAAGCTGAAGTGGCCGGGGATGATGGGAGTTGTAGTTCAAGAGCAGCTGGAGAGCCTCTGGTTGGCCACCCTGGCTTAGTGCACATGCATAGAAATATGCTAGCTTTTGAATTCGGTGTCATCTACAACATTAAACTGTCTCTTGGGTTTGGTGGCTTCTTGCATTAGTTCCTGTAACTGTCCAACCTGCTCATCTCGAAGGGCATTAAGTTTCTCTTCTGAGAGGTGAGATCCAAAGTGAGGCCTGCTGGTTGAATTCTTTACACTTTGGCTAGCTTGCTGCCACAGCACTGCTGCATAGTTCTAAAAAGAGGAAGAAAGGTGTCCATGATTAAAAAGCAGGTGCAAGCAGATTTATGATCTAGAGCAGGGGTTCCCAAACAGTGGCCCTCCAGATGTTGCTGATCTACAGCTGCCATCATCCTCAGTGATGGGAGTTATAGTTCAGCAACACCTGGAGGACCACAGGTTGCTCTAGAGGTAAACAAACCTAAACTTAAAAGCACCCCTAAACCCTCCATTTAACCAATACAGGTAGACACTTCAGGCATCAAAGTTCAAAATTCATCATCACCATCTTTATTTGTGTCCCAGAGCAGCTTCACAACCTTGCACACACAAATACAGTAAAATTATGAATACAATAAGGAGCACACCATCTTTGTCCAACGCAATCCTTATTTATCCTTAATTAGCTCACATCATCTTTTGCATACTGCCGATTTTGCAGTGTTATATATGACTCCAGGATATTTATCAGAAATAAGCCAGATGATCAGTACTTACCAGGAAGCTTTTCACATGGGGCTTTTGAAGCCCTTTAACTCGCATCTCCTCCAGAACGGAGGGGTGCGTTCACATATTGGCTAGATTTACCCCAAAGTCTCTGCAAGCGATTGGGGAGCAGTTCACACACAATTCGGGTTTTCCACTGTGCATTAGAGTGTAACCTGATTTATATCCAAGGTAAAAAAAATCCACTATTTGTGTCGGTTTGGGGGGACAACTTTGAGTTTGCAGTAAAGCCTTCCATGGTAAAACCTGCTGTGTGTAAAAGCCTCAGGTATCAAACTGAGCAGCCAAGGCAAGGAGCTTAAGCTTGCACCATGGACCTGGGAGCATGGAGTGACATTCTCATATGAGTGATTGCAATTCAACATCCAGCATCAGCAGCTGTCAGCCTCTCTGAATGGCTGGCTCCCTCTCCTCTCCTGCTCCTTGTTTCTAGCAACAACCTGCTGTGCTCCTCCAAAATGGAGGAGACAAAGTGCACAAGTTTGTTGGAGGGGAGAAAGAGACAGACCAGCCAGCTTGTAACGTTGCCTGCTGAGGCTGCACGCTGCTCCTAGAGAAGCGAGCAAAGGGAAGAGGGGTGGCGACTCAGCACTCTGCTTCCAGCCCCGAAATGCTGAGTCGGGCATTGGGGCAGTTGCAATGAAGCAGCACTGCAGGGCCCACACAGGGGTCAGTGGGAGGCAATCTAGAAACTACCTGGGGCGGAAGCAGAAAACAAGCCACCACTGGAGCCAACATTTCAAGAACACATTAATCAAATGCCTTGCATAACTGTATGTTCCGCCAGTATCTTTTGAAGATAGACGTTTAAGAAACATGTGAAATATTTTTATTTATTTTTATACTGAACTTTGGGCCAAGCCTTCTCCAAGTGGTTTACAGAAAATATACAGGTTTCTGGCTGCTGGTGGTTCTTAAAGCTGTAGCAGACCCAATGTAAATAATCCCCAAGAAAATGGACACTGCAATACTAATTTTATTTTATTTTAAACACGATGATATACCCTGTAATAAAGGAGATTTGAAGCAGCCCTTTTAAACAGCTGAGAATCATTACCAGTTCTACAGTTTAACTTGCTATATTAAACTTTGTTTTTACTTTGGCAACTTCACAGCAACCTACACTCCATAACCAATTTAAAACAACGTACTCAGTGAACAAATGGAACACTTCAGTGTATCACATCATAGAACCTATTAGGAAAGCTAATTTGAACTGTCAGCTATTTTGCATTTCAATTTGAACTTCTGTACCAAGTCACCAGCAGCAATTTCTCATCAGGTTATTTCAAGCTGCCTCTGTTAGTGAAAGGAATGCACTGAACATCCTATCACAGATCTTTGGCATCGCATGCCATGCTTTTCCAAGACATTCAGCTCTCTACTGATGGAACAGTCACATAGGATGCTACCTAGATCTCACTGAAGCCTCACACTACTTTGAAAATGGGACTCCAAAGCCTCTTAAGAATTCTGCTGTGGAGATTTGCTAGTCACTTTGATGAAGTGTCATTTGCATTAACACAGAGAGTTTATCCAACCATGTCACAGCAAGCATCATAACTACTTTCATACAGCATAACTACATCATACCTACTTTGGGGATGGAGCCATAGCTCAGTAGCTCCAGACTCGCTTGCAAAAGTTTCTGCTCTTCATGCAGAAGGTCCCAGGTTCAATTCCTGGCATCTCCAGGTAGGGCTGGGAGAGACTTCTGCCTGAAACCTTGGAGAGCTGCTGCCAGTCAGAGAAGACAATACTGAGCTAGGTGGACCAATGGACAGACTCCGTATAAAGCAGCTTCCTATGTACCTGTGCTCCACCGATCCTCAGCACCATCAGTCAATACAATGTAGGAATGATGTAGATGGGAGGGAAGTTTCATTTAATTCTCTACAAGCTGATTATAACCTATAAAGCCTAAATGGCTTAGGCCCAGGGAATGCCTTCACCATTACGAGCCCTGCTGCTTATTGAGATCATCTGGGGAGGTCTGTCCACAGCTGCCACCAACTCATCGGGTGGCTACTTGGGGACGGGCCTTCTCCATCACTGCCCCGAGGCTTTTAAGTACACTCCCTGTCGAAATAAGCGCCTCCCCATCTCTGACAGCTTTTAAAAGGGCTGTTAAGACACATTTATTCACACAAGTTTTTAATTAGACTTATTGAATCTATCAGTTTTAAACTGTTTGGATGTTTTAACTTTGTTTTTAATCTGTGTTGTTTTATTGTAAACCACCCAGAGACGTGAGTTTTGGGTGGTATACAAATATGCTGGATGGATGGATGGATAGATAGATAATCTCCCCACTCTCCCTGCTTTTTGAAAAGGCATGAGGCAGGGAATGGAGCAACAGGAAGCGTGAATTCATACTTCCTGCTGCTCAGCTCCCTACCCCACTCTTTTCTGAGGACAGGGAAAGCAGGAGATGTAGGGTTGATTTTAGGAGGGCAGTGAGGCTGGGTGCAGCTGCCACCACCAGGTAAGACGGTGGAGAAGGAAAAAACGCTGCGGGATGCTGAGGCTGTGCCATGCAGGAAGGTAGAGAAGAAACGTGAGGGGTTAAGAGGGAGCTCTGTATTGGAGGAAGAGGAGCAGAGAGATACAGGCTATGGCAGCAGTGGGGATGAAAAACCTTCTATGGGACTGAGGGTCAAAAATGAGAAAGGAGAGAGCAACTGGTTGTGGGAGAGAGGATATTGTTTTGTGAGAGTGGCTCACCAAGCTACCTCAGGTGCCAGTGGGGCTTGGGCTGGGCCTATTTAAAAGGCACAAGGAAGGCAGCCTGGGAAGGGAGAAACTGCTGCATGCCATCTTCCAGTGCAGTTATGCTGTACACAAAAATTTTATAGATTTTTTAAAAAAAATGCACACAATTTTGCGGAGTTGGTGGGATGTTGCCCACTTAAGCAATTAAAGTATGCTGTCAAGTCAATGTCGACTCCTGTTGACCACAGAGCCATGTGGTTTTTCTTTGGTAGAATACAGGAGGGGTTTACCATTGTCATCTCCTGCGCAGTATGAGATGATGCCTTTCAGCATCTTCCTATATCACTGCTGCCCAATATAGGTGTTTCCCATAGTCTGGGAAACACACCAGTGAGGATTCGACCCGGCAACCTCTGGCTTGCTATTCAAGTCATTTCCCCGCTGAGCCAAAGGAAGGGCCTCGTTTAAGCAACCGCCCATGTGCTTTTGCAGAAACCTGCTATACACCTGGAGAAACAAGAACTTACCAAAAACTGACCAGTGAAAATTATTGACGAGTTAGCCCCCACAAAGAGACAAAACGTGTTGCAATATCACAGGGATGGACACTAAGAATATCTCACTGAAGTGACAGTTTATGACTTGCATAAGAGAACATGCAAGTGGGGATAATTCATGGGCAAAAGGTGCCGAGGGGCATACCCTGCATGGCTGGTGCATCCAAGCACAGTTGTTGGGTGGAATGGGAAAGAAAAAGAAAAGAAACCCTCTTTTGCTCCTTCCCTTCCTGGCAGGCCAACTACACTGGCAAATGTCAGCCCTCTTCATGTACCAGGCAATCAGGAGGATCCAGGCTGTCTTTGTTGCTGTAGCTGCTGCATCCAGAAATATCCTGGGAGATTCATATTGCATTACTGTTGCAGCAAGACAATAAGCAGCAGCATCAAATGGAGGCCATTGATCTTTATGCCATGGTGGCACTCTGTTCCTGACATCAGTGCAGGTGTTTCATGCTCCCCTGTCCCATCACCTATGAGACCTATGGAGCTGGACACAAGAATGGGCAAGAGGTCTGGATGGGACAAGGCAGAGATGAGTTGCGCAAGACTCATAAGTAATTTAGACAGCCAGACTGGCCAACGAACTGGGATGTCTAAAGTACTCCTAAGTTTTATTATGTCATCTCACATAAGGTAGATTCACTTCACCCAGATTTCTCCAACTTGGGTTCCCAGATGTTGCTGGACTACAGTTCCCCTCATCCCCGGCCACAATGGCCAAAGCCACTGGGGATTATGGGAGTTGTAGTCCAGCAACATTTGAAGACCCAAGTTTGAGAACCCTTGCCTTAACCAGTCTTACCATTACCATCTCAGGAAGATGAGCATTAGCTTTTTCAGCCACAACGTGATGGAAACTGATACATTCATTTAGTGGTGTCTAAAGATTCCTGTACTTACTGAACCCTTCAAAAACTGAATTCCAGTTTCCAACAAAAACTGAATGATCGGTGTTGTCTACTCTGGCTCACAATAGCTCTCCAGGATCTTGAAGGTAAAGTGTGCCACCAAGTTGATTTCAACTCCTGGCTCCCACAGAGCCCTGTGGTTTTCTTTGGTAGAATACAGGAGAGGTTTACCATTGCCTCCTCCCATGCAGTATGAGATTATGCCTTTCAGCATCTTCCTATATCACTGCTGCCCGATATAGGTGTTTCCCTGTGAAACACACAGCGGGGATTCGAACCAGCAACCTTCTGCTTGTTAGTCAAGCATTTCCCTGCTGCACCACTTAAGGTGGTTTTCCAGGATCTTAGGCAGAGGTTTTTCCTATCACCTGCTACCTGGCCCTTTTAGATGGAGATATTGAAGACTAAATAGGGAACCTTCCTGCATGCAAAGCATTGCTCTGCCACTCTTCCCCTTGACTCCATCCAGTGGGCTACTACAAAAATAAATACTCATGGGGTGGGTGGGAATGATTGTCTGAATCCACTCATGGTATTAAGTAAAGAAAATGGTTGTCCGAATCCACCCAGGAATATAGGTGTCAAAAACATCTGCTTTTCAGGCCATTCCAGCCCTTTTCACAGAAACCCATGATTGTACAATGGCTGCTGGTGCATAGAAGAATGTGGACTAGACTTCTTGCTTTTCAGCCATGTGTGCCTGCTCATTCTCTGAAGTCATTTGGGAAGGCTCTGCTCTAGGTTCTACAATCAGCAGAGGCGAGGTTGGTGGAGACTCAGGACAGGGCCTTTTCTGTGACTGCACCCAGGCAGTGAAATTCCCTCTCACATGAGGCCTGTCAAGCTATCTCCATCTCTTCCTTCCAGAAGACTGTTGACAAACTTTTTCCTTAAGACCGATTATGGCCTGCTTTGACTTTTGGGAGTTCCTGCTATTTATTTGTTGCTCACTAAGATTGTGACTGCTGGGGAATTTCACTTTGGTTTTGGTGGGTTTTGTTTTGTTTGCTGCTGTTAACTTTTGTTGCTGTTTTTTATTTCTGCAGTATTCACATTGTTGTTCACCATGCTGAGAGCCTGTAAAGCCAGAAGGGGGCTGTATAAATCTTTCAACAAAGAAACAAATAAATACAAAAACATCCTTATTCAATTGAAGTCAATGGCAAATGTCTTACATGGCTTCAATGAAATTTCCTTCTTAGTGTTCATAGTCTCAAAGTAAATGAGGCACCTGTGAAACTCCTAGGTAGTTTACACAGCAAGAATAGCTTGCATGTAAGCTAGGCTTTTCAAAGAAACCAAAGGGAAGCAGATGTGCTCCCACAGTTCATGGGGGAAAACATGAATCTAATACCAGACTTATTTGGGGAGTATTTTAAAAATTCCATTGATAGAAAAACTTTCGCAGTTCAAAGACATTTGGGCCTTTGAAAAACATCCTATCTGCACTCTGGATATTTCAAAGAATTCCAGAACTTATGGCTAAGAAACCCCAGCAGAGAGGATGATCTTGCAAAGTGCTAAACAAGTTAGACAGAAAATCCAGTGTGAGGACTTGGACTTGGACTCACATTGCACATGGCCAAAGAGGGAAGTTTACATACTTTCCCAAACCAGGTTAAGATATGCGCTGTGCACATCCACAACCAGCACTGGGACTGAGAACAGACTCCACTTGGGTCCACTTACAGGCTCCACTTGGGTCCTATTGAAACAAGTAAGGATTTAGCCACAGTCACTCTAACTGAAGATGAAGGGCTAACAAAACATTTAGTCCAAACATATGACTTAGAACCGGAGTACTGGGGTTTATTATTTCAATCAATCAATCAATCAATCAATCAATCAATCAGTCATTATTATGGTCTCAGACCAGTGCAAAGTAAAAGGAGCATGTAAGGTTATTATGATATTACTATAAGATTAAAAACTATGAATGTCTGTAAAAGGCGATACAAGAGCTATACAATTGCTACCAGTAGCATGTGACTATGGAGTCACAGTAGGGCTAAAATCTATGTGATGCTGTTGAAAGTCACATGCTACAGGCGATAAACTGCTGCAATGCTAAAATCTATAAAAGATAAACTGAGACTTTAAAAGCAGTAGGGCTGAGTGATTGAAGGAATTGGTTCTTGCTGGCGGTCAGAGCCCGGCAAATTCTGCATGCGGCCACACAGAACTTGGCAACATTGTATGTTATAGATGGATTACAGTCTAATAGGGAGACATAGTATTGGCCTGAGTGTCCTGGCAACTTGTCAAGTAGCAGGATAATAAGGGTGTTTTGTATGTCTATAGAACAAGCAGTGAAGGAGGACATGCTCAATAGTTTCAATGTGTCCTGAGTCACAGGGGCACAGATGTTCCGGGAAAGGGGTCTCCCTGTATCTTCCTTCAAGGACAGGGGAGGGAAGAGCATCAGTGAGCCAGGGTATAGGCCCTTCTGTGTTTAGGTACTTCTAGCTGCGTAAGGTATCCAGCAGATGTTGTTATGTACCTTAGACTTTCAAAGAGAAGAGAGTCTGTATCTCGGTCTATATGGCATTCTGCACCCAGTATGCACTGTTTGAGAAGTGTTCCGGCCAGCTCAACCCAAGGAGAGTAGGCGGGGAGGAGAGTCCAAGAACAGATAGTTTTGCAGATAGAGATAGCAATCCATGTGGATTGGAAGCCATTCATCAGTATTGAGGGGGTTAGGCTTATTGGGAGGAGGGATAATCTCAGCCAGTAGTTGAGTATGGACAGACAGTCTCTGGCTTCCACTTTCACCAGGCCTGCTTCCAATTGTAGGATGGCATTAGAGACACAAGGCAGGACTAGCAATACTGCTCTTAGGAATTTGAATTGGACAAGCTCTAGAGGGGCAAAGTTGGGAAATGGGCCAAGCTGGGCACCGTACAGAAGTTGTGCCATCAACTTAGCTTCAAATAGTTTAAAGGCTGTGCGTATGTATTGGCCCAGTTTTGACTGGAAGAATTTTAGAATGGCAGCGACGCTTCTCTGCGCGTTTGGGGCAACATAGCTGCCATGGGCCTTCCTAGTCCCAGAAGCATGAAAAACACACACACACACCAGGTATTTGAAGCATGTGACCTGGTCGATGTCATTCCCATTTATATGCCAGGAGTTTGTCCTAGGTCTCTTAACAAAGACCATGATTTTGGTTTTATGGCAATTGATTTCCAAAAAACCTTCTTGCAGTATTGGGCAAGGACCCTCAGTGCCCTTTTAAGTTCAATGGGAGTCCTTGAAAGAACCGTCGCGTCGTAAATCTATTTCAGTAAACCATTGGAGAAAGTGGATAGAGAGAAATTCTTCTCCCTCTCACATAACACTAGAACCAGGGGTCATCCCATGAAATTGATTGCTGGGAAATCTAGGACCAACAAATGGAAGTACCTTTTCACACAACGCATAATCAACTTGTGGAATTCTCTGCGATGAGATGTGGTGACAGCCAACAACCTGAATGGCTTTAAGAAGGGTTTGGATAACTTTATGGAGGAGAGGTCTATCAACGGCTACTAGTCGGAGGGCTATAGGCCACCTCCAGCCTCAAAGGCAGGATGCCTCTTGAGTTGCAAGGGAGTAACAGCAGGAGAGAGGGCATGCCCTCAACTCCTGCCTGTGGCTTCCAACGGCATCTGGTGGGCCATTGTGCAAAACAGGATGCTGGATTAGATGGGCCTTGGGCCTGATCCAGCAGGGCTGTTCTTATGTTCATTAATATTCCTGATTTTACTCCACTGCCTTGTCCTTGCATACCACAACTCTTTCCTCTAGATTCTACAGTGCTACCCATCTTTTCTATCTATTATGATTGAATGTGTTATGTTTTTTAATTGTATGTTTTAATCCTCTGTTGTGAGCCGCCCAAAGAACAATTTGTTATGGGGTGGCTAACAAATAGAGTGGTTTTTTATTATTATTATTACTATTATTTTTATTTTTATTAAGACTCAAGGACAGTTAACAAGATAAAAACAATTCAATCACACACACACAAACTGAACAAATACAGCTAAAAAAAATTAAAAAGAGCAAGGGACAGCTTATTGACCAAAGGCCTGGAGAAAATGGGCTATTATTTTCTCTCTCCGCTTGAGGACAAAGCAGAGAGAAATGGCTAAAGTTTAATCCCCACTGATGTGAGCATGGTAACAGTATAGAGGACCACTACACTGAAAGTCATGTGGAATTAACAACAGCTGTTGAAAAAGACAGGTGTGACTGCAACTCCATACCCTTATAATCGTATGACACAACATACAAAATATAAAATTTAGCCCCAATAAAGGCAACTCTTATGAAAGAGTTCAGAAGAACTCAAAGAGATGAAGTGTAATGCAAATTTTAATTTGTGTCTATGCAGAACAAATAGAATTCACCATATCTGGATTTCAATACAAAGTTGTAGGGTTAAATTACTTTTTAAGGAACTCCTTTCAAATCCTTTTTAAGCTCTTCACAGAGATCAAACAATGTCAGCCCTGCTTACTTAAAAATGTTGCTCTGATAGTCACAAATAAAGGAGTACTTAAAATGAATACACCTTCTTAGAAATAAACCTGGAGTCTCAACTTCTTTCTTTTCTGCCTCTGCTACCATAGCTGCAGTACTGCTGCCATAGCAACATTTCCCCTCTTGTAAAATAACACAGTTTCTACCTCAGTAGCCCCGAATTAAGAAAAGTTAAGCACGACAAGAAGTGCTTATGGAGCTTTAATTCACACAGAAGTGTGAACACTTTGAGGACAGCCTGGTGTAGTGGTTAGAGTGCTAGACTAGGACCGGGGAGACCTGAGTTCAAATTCCCATTCAGCCATGATATTCACTGGGTGACTCTGGGCTAGTCACTTCTCTCTCAGCCTAACCTACTTCACAGGGTTGTTGTGAGGAGAAACTTAAGTATGTAGTACACCGCTCTGGGCTCCTTAGAAGAAGAGCGGGGTATCAAACGTAAACAAACAAACAAACTTTGTTTCTCACCTAGATCGTGCCAAAGATTCATCTGATCCTTCCCAGACCTGGATATATGTCCAGATAAATAAAGGCTAGGATCCAAAGAATTCTGCAGATACCTGTGTGTCCAAATGGCCTCTTAACTTGCATTTCTCAAAGAGCAGCTGCCGTCCCGCCCTGCTGCTCATCAAACCAGACTGAAGGGGGTTCTCAAAAGCAGCATGTCTCAGGCTTTGGAGTTCTGCTGCTCAGCAAAAAAATACCCCAAATCTCAAAAGGCACAAACAGCTGGCATTAAGCAGCCTTCCAGGATTGGCCCAGAGCATCCAGAAATTAACATCAATCTCCAGCTCACTACTGAAAGCAACCCTGGAGATCTTAATGGCTTGATATTGTGAAAAATATTGCCGGCGGGTGGCCGGAATCTACAGGAATAGCTTCAGTCAGAGTGGGCCCACTCTGAGGTTGGTTGGGGGTTTTGTTGTTATTGTTGTTTTTAATCATCCCAGTCATACTTTACATAAGAAGCTGCCTTGTACCAAGTCCAACAATTGCTCCATCTAGCTCAGAACTGCCTATACTGACCAGCAGTGGCTATCCAGGGTCTCAGATGCGTCTTTCCCAACCCTACCTGGAAAAGCCAGGGAGTGAACCTGGGACCTTCTACCTGCAAAATAGATGCTATGCCATTGAGCCACAGTCCTTCCTGAATGTTCTACTTTATAACAGAATATTTGAGTAAGACACCTAAACTAATGAAGTTGAAACTTAAAGACATATTGTGTCATCGCTGGGGAATCTTTAAATTAAATCTTTAGGGAAAGCAATATAGTGCCCACTGTTGAATTACAAAATCTGTACTTAGGTGTGTTTTCTTCAGAGTCTTCCTCTTCCAGCCAGCCCACCAGCCCAGTACCTTCCAGAGAGGCCACAGGACAGGCCTTGGCTGGCTTCTCCGGCTCAGTGCAAAGAACAGCCATGTGAAGCGTGTGTTCTTGGACTGTGACTTTGGTCTGCCTTCCCTTCGAGAATAACCCATTTCATTTACTTGACATGGGAACTTTAGGAACACTTTCAGGTGGGGTGTTTAGCCCAGGATTACCACACCTCATTCACACACTCCTTATTGAGAGAGGAGAGCTGGTCTTGTGGTAGCAAGCATGGCTTGTCCCCTTAGCTAAGCAGGGCCCACCCTGGTTGTATATGAATGGGAGACCACATGTGTGAGCATTGTAAGATATTTCCCCTCAGGGGATGGAGCCGCTCTGGGAAGAGCAGAAGGTTTCAAGTTCCCTCCCTGGCTTCTCCAAGACAGGGCTGAGAGAGATTCCTGCCTGCAACCTTGGAGAAGCCACTGCCAGTCTGTGTAGACAATACCGAGCTAGATGGACCAATGGTCTGACTCAGTATATGGCAGCTTCCTATGTTCCTATGAATATTTTGAAGCTGAGTTCACAGCCCAGAGATGCCATTACAATGTCAGGATATGGCTTCCAATGGGAAGTGAAGGAGCTGAGAGCCTAACTAGAAGGTATTTTTCACACAGGCTTTGGCCCAGTGCGTCGTTTCCCCCCCCCCCCCCGCTAAATAGGCATGGGGGCCCTTAATTTAACTGGCGTACTCAAATATTATAAAGCACGATATCATGAAAGGACTGTCGCTCAATGGAAGAACACCCGCTTTGCATGCAGAAGATCTCAGATTCAGGTTTGCAGGGCAAAGGGTTAGAGCCTCCAAAGTACACCCTTCCACAGTCCTGATCCAGATTTCAAGCATCTATTCAAAATTAACTGATTTTTCTGGAACTTGCTTCCAAGTAAGTGTGGCCTAAGGCTGCAGTCTTATGCATACCACGCACAGGAATCTGCTCACACACTTTGATCTTCAGAGGATGGCCCACTCCGTGTTCCACCACCATCTGAAGGGTGTTTGAAGGGGATGCAGGATGGAGCCTTCTCAATTGTGGTCCCCAGACTGCAGAACGCTCTGCTACAAGATGTTTGGCTGCCTCCCTCACTTTGTACCTTTAGTTGCCAGTCTGGGCCAAATTACAGTACATGTCGCTACACAGCTACGTCATATTTTGTAATGCATTTATGCCCAATATTTATTTATTTAACAAATTTAACATTATACCTCACAAATCTTTGGGCCTCCCATTCCTCTTCTATGCTTTGTACTTAAGCTGGTCTGAGACTATAATACAGATGTTTGATCAATCATATGATGTTAATAACATTACTGCAAATCTGTTATGGCTATTTTCTTTGGCAAACAGCACTTGGAGGGACTCCCAATCCAGACAGGGATCCAACAGAGGACCCCAGAGAAGTGTTACGACCCCTCTACTCTATGCAGTCCCAACCTGTATCAGACCCTGCACAAAAGAATATGGCCCTGGTGTGCTTGCAATGGCATCAGGCAGCAGCTATTAATCTGACGCATTCTGGATGCTGGCCATTATGTGTAATCTGACCCTTAAACAGGTCTTTTAGTAGTGTGTCTGTTCTATTTCTTAGTGCTGCTGCTGTTTATTCTTGATTTAGTTTTTATAGTTATTGGCTGATATCCTAATACAGCACTTACACAACAAGCAAAGTTGGAGTAACTCAAGGAATTTGCAGTGGCGCTAAAAGGAGGGGGGGTGTTGCGGAATTGAGCTCTTTCTCAAAAGTTATTTATAAAACTAATAAGGCATGCCACAAGTTGAGCAACTATTACGCAAGTGCACGCATGCCTGCAGTAGCATGATACTAGTCCGCCCTGCAGCGACCCTTTTACTGGCCCATAGGAAGGAATGCCCTGCAGCAACAGCAGAAGCCACTACGAATTCTTGGGCCATCCTGCTGATGAGCAACAGCGATTCAGGGCAGTTGGCCGCTTCAGTTCAGATGTCCCTTGCCCCTCGTCCGGAGCCCACTGACACCATCCCTCATCTCTCTTTCACCTTGTCTTTTCCCCTGACTCCAACTCTCTTCCCCCTAGCTTCCATTAATATTTCTGTTAGAAACTGTTAGTTTTGCACTGTTTCTATTTGCATAAATAATAATAGGTACCTCCCCCCCATCTGTTTCTCTGTTAAAAAAAAGAAGAATTATGTGCCATTTCAGAGAAATTATTTTACTACTTTATATAAGAACAGCAAAGTATAAAGCCATAAAAATGAGTCTGACAACTTATTTTTCTTCAGCACTACATGTGTAAAACATTTTTCTCTAAAAAGGAGAGTGTGATCAATTTGGTATTTCTACTACTTTCCTAGGGAAATGTTTACTGCTCTCAGAACTACCTCCATGGTGCCAGTTTTCTAAGGAACTACTCCCTGCTTAAGCACTATCTAGACAGAAATACAAACATGTATACATATTTGTAGTGGTGGTAAAGAGAAGACCCTGTACATACATTTCTAGATCTGGGAGGCACAGCAATGCTTTCTGCCCTCTGAATGGAACAAATGGAATATGCTAATTGGAACAAGGTCCTGACCACTCCAGCTATCGCAACAGACTGTGAACACATTTCAAAGCGCCAAACAAAAGCAAAAAAGCAGGAAAAAAGAAAAGCAATCTGGAAGCAACTTTTCAGACTGCAATGACATCTACTACACACTTACCAGCTTTCCATGAGTCTACTAATTAGGCTCACACTTAGTTCTTTCAGTTATTAACTGAACTAACAGATTCCTAAAATTTTTACTTTTGTGGGGGGGAGGTATCCAAAACACATTTTCTTGCAATATCTCACAATATCCCCGAGGACAATGTAATTCATTACCAATCTAAATCAAGTTTCACATTTTGAAATTCTTGTATTTTCTGAACAAGCATACATACTAACTGGTTGATATAACTAATGGAGCATATTGGTTTGCAACTTCTGAGCTAAAATTCACAGGCCATTAACAAACCAGTTAGGGCCACTGCTCCACCTCAAGAGGGCTTGAGAACCACGGAGCCAGGAGAAAATTCAGGAACTTACCAAGCCAAGTCTTGAGTAACAAAAGCAGAGAAGCAGCCATGGTTTGCCTCTTGTATATTTGGACGCTCAAACCATGGTGTGGGCTATTACCTATGGTCAGAACAAGCCATGGTTTTGCTTGGAGCAGCAGTGGCGGGTGGACTGGAAGACATTGGAAGCTCCCATCTACTGAGTTGGACCATTGGGGCATCGAGCTCAGAATGGTCTATTCTGACTGGCAGTGGCTCTCCAAGCCCTTCGGGCAGGAATTTTTCTCACCCCTACTTGAAAATGCCGGGGATTCAACCTAGGACCTTCTACATGTGAAGCAGATACTGTACAACTGATCTATGGCCCCATTCCCCCCACACCCCATAAAGATCTCCAAGATCCCTTCCTATTATTCTATGCTGCCCATAGTCAAACCACAAATTAATTAGAGCACAAATTAAGGATTTGGTAGAAATGAATCTGCTTTTTCTGGAGGGTGGGTGCAAAGCTAGTATAGGATACTTCTGTTAAATAGTTTTAACATTGTTTTAAAATATTGTTTCAAGGTTTTAAATTGTTGTAATGTTTTAACTTTTTGTTGTCATTTATTTTAACTAATGTTTTAATTTCTCTGTTGTCATTTATTTGTTTTAATTAATGTTATAACTTTTCTGTTTTTTGTTGTAAATCGCCGAGGAACATAGGTTTGGGGCAGCATAAAAATATGTTAAATTAAATGAATGAATGAATGAATGAATGTAACATAATGAGGCTCTACACATGATCCACACGTAGAACCTAACCGGGCTCTGTGGGAAGAGTGGGTTTAGACCACTCTCCCCACAGATGACCAGGGAGCTTGCCAAGGACAGGAGGATTGTTGGAGCTTCCCGGTCGGGGGCTCCTTGTGAGTCACTGTGGCGTGGAGCTGCACCGTGGTGACTCATGGTTGCCAAAATGGGGTTAGCAGTGCACTCATTCCGCTAACCTCATTTAAGCGGGGGAATTAAGCAGGCTAACCGCCGGGAGCAGTGCAGCTCCCGGTGGCTCTCACGACCGCTCGAAAGCGGGCTGGGGCCTGGGCTCCCTTAGCCCGCTTTCGAGCAGTCATGTGAATAGTCTCAATATGTCTGCATAAATAATATTAATCTTGGGCTTAAAAGCAGAGAAAGCACACAAATTCAGTTCTATGAAATAAACTGAAATAATGCCTAACATGATGTCAATCTATTTCAAGGCAGCAAGGGAGAAAAAGCATACTTAATTATCCATCCAATTAAATATATATTGTTTAATTATTTGGCAAATATCTACCACAGGAACAACTAACATTTCAATCCATTGTTCTAATAAAATAATGATTTGGGGTGGGGAGAGAATTATCTAGTTCTATATGAACTATACTCAGACATGCTCAACTGAGAGAATCCCAAGGTAGTATTGAAACACACTAGATGACTCTGGGACAGTCACTTCTCTCTCAGCCTAACCTACATCACAGAGTTTTGTGAGGATAAACATAACCATGTACTCCAGTCTGGGCTCCTTGGAGGAAGAGCAGGATGAAATGAAATTTCCCTGAAATGTAAACTCACAGTTTGAAGTGGGTTTCAAATCTGGGTTTATTTCAAGGAAGTGGATTAGAATAAACCAAGACTGGATGGTTTGGACATCACAATTGATCTTGGTTGATTCCTAATCTCTCTTGGAAGTGGAATTTTTCCAGTGCGTGGGCAAGGGAGAAAGGAGCACACGTTTCTGAGGCTAAGGCCATTTCCTAAAAGAGAATAGTGTGAAAATGGAAGCTGTTTGTGTTTACTTGCTCTTTGTCCACATTACATAGCTTCCTTTCATGCAAGGTATTAGCATGATCATTCAGGGTCATAAATGGGTTGTTCAGACTGATTACTTCCTCCATGCACCATCGCAGTGCAACCTGCTGGCCATTTGTGAGAAATCCATGATGTAGTCTCAAAAGATGTGACTTTCATCCCAGATTTCTCTCTCTCTCTCTCTCTCTTTTTTTTTTTTTGAATTATTTTCAATTTTATTGAAACATAAAGAAGAAGAAAGTACAGTATCATATTTCTTTAAGCAAGTACTAAAGAGGAAACGTTCTAAATATGTTAACAGTTCTAAGAAAGTTTGGCAGCAATGATCGACATTTGATTACGCCTGATCAACACTTGGTTACCCTTATTACAATGAATACATAAAGCTTCACAAATCAAATCCAGACATTAGGAAGAAATGATGTCCTTGTCGGATATTAAAGTTTATAAAGTGATCCCAAATTAACATAAATTAACATTAACATCCCAGATTTCTCACAAATGGCCAACAGGTGGCACTGCATAAAAGTGCATGAAGGAAGTAGTTAGTCTGAGTGACCCATTTACAAGTGCTAATATCTTGCATGAAAGGGAATTACGTAGTCTGGACAAAAAGCAGGTAAACACAAAACAACTTCCATTTTCAAATGGCATATTCCGTCATCTGGAAATAGCCTAGGAGACATCCCATGGGATCAACATTTAGCCACTGTTCTATGCAATATCTGAACCTGCTCACACAGTTAGGTATAACAAGCTGATCTACGTCAACCCTGTAGGCACTTACCCATTTTATCAGAAAACCCAATAGTATCTCAAACATTCTAAGCAGCAAAGAATCTCCAGGCTGCAATGCAGACAAATCTCTTATATGGTCAAACTGCCATGATACTATTACATCTGAAAGCTTCCTTTGACACATGAAAATTACCAAGCTTTTGTTCGTTATTGTCTCTAAACTGCCCAATCAGAACAAAAGGTTCCACAGACTGGAAATACACCTATGATTTTCACAAGACACAAATACTTATTTTATCAGAGTGCAAAAAACAAAACAGAACAAGTTGGACTGAGCTGCTGCAATCAAGGTTGTGTATGTTCTGTACAGAAATTGGTATCTGGAGAAGATGTCAGACTTCTGAACATAATTTGGGAAATTTGCCTTCTACTCACTGGGATAGGGCCACAGCTCAGTAGAAGAGCATCTGCTTTGCATGCAGAAGGTAACAGGTTAAATTCTTGGCATCGCCAGGTAAGACTCAGAAATATCCATACCTAAAACTGGAGAGTATATACCAGTCAATGCAGACAATACTGAGCTACACCAACAGTCTGACTCAGTAGAAGGCGGCTTCCTATGTAATATCTAATAGCAACCCAGATTATCATCTTTCCTCCCATTGATTGCTATGCAGAGGTACTATCTTGCTGTGGGGCAGGAAACATAGGGAGCTGCCTTATCCCGAGTCAGACCATTGGTCCATCTAGCTCAGTATTGTCTACACTAACTGGCAGCAGCTCTTCAAAACTTCAGGCAGGAGTCTCTCTCAGCCCTACCTGGAGATGCTGCCAAGGACTGAACCTTGGACCTTCTGTATGCAAGCAGATGCTCTACCACTGAGCTATGGGCCCAATCACCTAAGGGGAGTATCTTGCCACAGACAGCACACATGCAATCACCCATCCAAATGCAAAGCAAGGTGAACTCTGCTTGGCAATGTGGACACTACCACAAGCCTAGCTCTCGATCAAAATGCAACCAAAGAGAACCTCTGGAACTTGCACCTAAAATGGCCTCTGTTAACATTTCCTTGTCACAAAGTGATTGGGAAGATTTCAAAGCACTAAATTCTCTGGAAAAACACATTGAACCATAGTTCTGAATGTAATGTTGTCTCTGTGGCATAGTCAAGAGTTATTCCGTCTGTAATAGCATGACTGCCCTTCTCCGAGACCTTCTTTTGCTAAGGTAATGGCTCTTAGGACTACAGCACTAATAGGCAGGAAACAGACTGACACCAGAGAAGGCCGTTCAGAAGAGATATCTATTAAAGCTTTTAGAACTGCACTCAGGTTCCACAGAGAGCACTCCCTAATCTGAGGATGCCTGTATAAAAGTGACAGCTCCTGAGAACTTGATAGCACAAAGACAGGAAGAGAAAAAACGAAAGCATATAGGACCGACAACTAAATTTGTATGTCATCGCTGATTTAGCCACCGATTATCAAAAGTCCCATCTTAGTACACTAGTTGCTTTTAAATCAGAAATTTCTTTTTCCATAACCCTTGCATATTAATAAGAATTTAGGATAGGCATAAGAAAACATGCTCATAAACATGCCAGGAGTGAATAATTTCAGCAATATTTCTCTTGTAATGCCCATACAAAGTAATCTTGTCGTGGATCATTGGTAGTTTCATCTTAATGCAAATCACCAGAATTTTTATATAGTCCATAAGTCCATGTCCCTAGTTTTAAGCTTCGAAGACTAACAACATTAATCTTTTGAAATAGACATATTAATTGGACCATTCTTTTCTTCTACACAATAGGACTTGTCCCGTGTCTGCATTTATTTCCATTCTTTCCTTTGCTTTGACCAGAGAAGAAAGAGTTTTAATTCCTCTTTTTCAGGAATATAAGCAGCAAGCTGTACTGAGTGTTCAATCATGCTCACTACTGGAGAAAAAAATTACTTTTGAGTTCCATTTTCTTAATCAAATAGGAATGTTTGAAAAGAATAAAAAGATTGAGGGGTTTTTAAATCCTCTCTCAAGTTATTTTTCTGTGAAACCTGAACTGACATCAAACTTAAGGGAGGGAAAAGAAATGTAACTGCCACCACGTATTTCTTTAGCAGAATGTTAATAATGATGTATTGCACATTGTATATTTTATTGCATATATATACAAATTTAGGACATATTTACAAAATACTGTATCTAGGTGTCCGACATCAGAATAAGCAGCAAGAAGTACACACCTCTTGTCCTCTTAAGAATACATCCACTATTCTAGGGTTTCTCACACATGGGTGCCCGGATGGCCTCTGACCATTGTGGCTGTGGATGATAGAGGTTACGACCCAACCAAGGTTCCTAATCTTTGGTCTGATCCAGCAGGCTTCTTCTAACATTCATGTGTCCCATCTCCCCAATTGACTTCATCAACCATATGGACAGACAAAAGGGCCAGCTGAAGAAGTTCCCTGCCAGCATGTACTGCAGTGGCCACATAACTTCACATTCTGTTGCACCGTAATGGCCCAGTGCAGAGGTCACAATGCTCAGCACTGAAATACATCGTCTACATCCAAACTGGACTGCTGAAATTCACTCTATATAAAAGACAGCTCAAAACTCATAGCTCATTCAAAATACAGCTGGCAGAATGGGAGCCACGTGATATAAAAATTCTTTGCCAGTTACACTGGCTGTCAATATTTTAAAAAAACAACACCACACCTTTAAAGTCTGAAACAGGCAGGGACCAGGTGAGCTGCAGAACTCCGGCCCTCTAGCTGTTGGACTACAACTCCCATCATCCCCAGTCAGTGGCCAATAGTCAGGGGTGATGAGAGTTGCAGTCCAACATCTGCAGAAGTGCAGCAGCCCTTCCTTAAGGAAAGCCGTGAACCTACCTAAGCCTTAAGACTGGTATCTCAGGTATGCCATTGACCCAGATTCAATTGTTAAGAATCTCCCCAAGCAGATCCAGAAATCACCCAATTCTCTTGCTTTTAAATGGGACTTAAAGACCTTCTTAGTCTATAGGGCTTTTAACTACTGATATGGACTCCTATGGTTTTCTATGAATTGCTCTGATCGTTTTGCTGTGACGGTTGTTTTAATGGATCATTGCATTTTATTTCCATTTTGCACACTACCTTGTGAAAATGACACTCTTAAAGGTGGAATAGAAATTTTTAAAAAACCCAACAACCGTACAATAAAATATATGCTGAACTGGACTTCCTAACTGCAGGACACAGAAAGGCAGGGCGAAAGGAAATGGTGACGGTAGGACTGGAGATGACACTCATACCATGCAAAATATGTTATAGCTAGCCCAGAACTATCTCCTTAGGACCGTATTTGCAAAAGGACCATCATTAAGGGCCAGTGTGGGTTGGTAAATAGGATAGTGACAATATCAATCCTACAGCGAGGCAGACTGAAAGCCAAACCTCTGCCATGACCCAGCATCTGGGAACCCCCACAAGGTAAACTGTTTACAGGCTGAGAACTGATGACCCAGATTCCAGATAACCCCATGCCACTGAGACCGCCACCCCAGGAAAATCAAGGAGACACAAGCTGGTGCCTCACCCATGACCCAAGGACACATTCTTGTCTTCAACTTCCAATTCTAGGGAGTCCCCTGAGAACCTAGCAGAAGCTCCCTGCTATCATTGGAACCAGAACCTAAAAGATGAAGCAAGGTCCCTTTAAGACACAGAGCCTTCCCTAGGGAAGGGGGAGAGTCAATTCCTCCTGCTTGTGCAGCGGCCATAAGAACTGGCAGTCTTTTTCAGGAAACTGCTGGAGCAGCATTCCATTAGTCTTGCATTATCCTTCTCCTGTGATCCTGCTTGGCACTAGCTGTGGTGCTGACTCCCTGTACTGGAAGGTGTCCAAGGTCCATGGCACTTCTGGATCCCTTCATTGGTGGAGGCCTTGGCTTGGCCCAGAACAGGATAGCCTTGGATCTAAACCACCACCATGGCCACCAATAAGAGCAAGAGCCCTTCTTCGGCTGCCATGGCAGCTGAAGGAGGAGGGCTATTTCTCTTGCTGGCAGCTTAAGGCTCTGCAGAATGTTGTGTTGTGCCTGCCTTGAGCAGACAGCATGGAAATGAGTCAGAGATGTCATCATTTATTTATTTAACTTATATAACACCGGCTCAGGGCAATCCACAATCAAGCAGTGGCTCAGGATGGTTCATAGTCATGCCAAGCTTCGCAACTTTAAAAAAAAATTATATATATATATATATATATATATATATATATATATATATATATATATATATATATATCTTGGCACCAGCTCAAATATTTGCAGTTCACAATCAATTGTGAAATGCCCACTGAATCAAAATTTGGGCTGGTTCGAGGCAGTTCACAATCAATTATGCCAGGCCGCCCTTGACAAATTTTATTTAGAGCTTGGCATCAGCCCAGAGCCAGACAATGTACCATTGACAAAGTTACTGGACTTTATTTATTTGTTACATTTATATCCCGTTCTTCCCAAAAGGCTCAGAGCGGCTTACTAATAATAATCTTATCCCAAAAGGGCTCACAATTTTTAAAAAATCAAACAACTTTCTGGGGGCCCCAGAAGGTTCTTGGTCCTCCTGAGGCTGATGGAGGGGCCTCCCTGGTTGCCTCTCCCTCTGCTGCAGCCTTATTATCCATCTTGATCATCATATTGAGAGAGAAGGGGAGGTTGTCAGGAGCACTGGGCAGAAACTCACTCCACATCGTCCTCCAAGGGTCGGTCACACACACAACACAGAAGCACATTCAACTCGTCAAGAAGGATCAATGAAAGTCCAGGCTGGGAGAGGCTGTCGTGAACAGACACCGAATCTAACATGGAGAAGTCCCAAGATGAAGGAGTCATGACCACTGAGCTGGACACCGGGGCTCTCGAGGTGAAATGATTGTGACCCCTGAGCCTGACTCTGACCGAGAGGACTCACAGAATAAGGCAAGCTTCAAGGGGCCCTCAGCCCCACCAATGGAAGTGCCAGCACCTGCTGACCCCACTCAACACATCCTTGCCTCTGTCCTCTGAGTCAGAAGATGAACCTGAAGCACCTCAGTCTCAACCAGCAGCCACCCAGCGATGCCACAGCCACAGTGATTAAGAAATAGGGTGCTGCTCCTTTAAGACATCCCAGGCTTGTGTGGGGCTGCAGTGCTGGCTCTGTATTTAAGTTTGCCTCCACCATTTGTTGAAGCAACTTCCTTGTGGATGTGTGCTACCCTGTTCCCACTTCCTGTTCTTAACCTCCCTGGCTCCTGCCCCGTGGCTTGTTTTTGGACTTCAACTGATCTTTGGCTTCTGACCCTTTGCCTCTTTCGGCTCTGACATGCCTGCTCCTACTGGACCGATCTTTGGCTCCTGACCTCCTGCTTGTTTGGCTTGGCCTCGCCTGCTCCTGTAGTGTGCTTCCTGCCACACCCAACCTGCCCAGGTACGACAGCGACTACCACTTCAGGCTCTCAGATCTGCTATTCCACAACTGACTGAAAGACATACTTCTCCTCTCTGTTCTAGGCTCCACTCATCCTCTTCAATATCTCCCTCCTCTTTGCTAAATTTGTTGTGGGCCAACTTGGGGCTGGTCCTTGATTCTGGTACAGGAAATGGTGGGGGTGGGGAGGCCCAGGCCCTGGCGGGTGAGGGGAAGTGGCCCCAGCGGCCTCTATTTGCCCACTTAGCAATCAATCAAACAAACCAACTTTACTTGGGCCTTTAACCAGCATAAGATAAAACATAAAAATAGTAGTGTTAAAAACAATCTATGCCTGAGGGAAACAGAAGTGTAAAGTTCAAATTGAAAACTATAGAATGTTATAGAATTAAAATATGAAAATAAATGCATAAAGGCAAAGAAGTTTAAAAAGCCTAAAACTAAAGCGTATAAAGCTATAGAAAGGTTAGGATTGGAATTAAAATTTGATTAAAATAAGAAAATATTTGTTTATATGATTATTTGATAAAACTGTATAAATGGGTAGGAGAGGTGGCATTGCAAGTATGAACTATGTTGGGCCTAAATAGTTCTTGCTGGCAGTCAGATCCTGGCGAATTTTGCACGCTTCCGTGCAGAACTTGCCAGTGTTATATGTTGTAATAGGGTTGTAGTCAGAGAATAGTAGGGAGACCTAGAATTGTCTTGTATGGCCTGGGAACCTTGCAAGTAACAGGAGAATGAGGGTACTGTGGGTGTCTCTATTAAATAGGCAGTGTAAGATGTGCTTAGTGGTTTCAGCTTGCCCAGCATCGTATCTATCTATCTATCTATCTATCTATCTATCTATCTATCTATCTATCACATTTATATACCACCCAAACTTACGTCTCTGGGCAGTTATGAGCACAGACATTCCAGGAAGGGGATCTTCTTGTATCTTCCACCTAACACGGATGAAGGGAGGCCAAGTTGAAGGCTCTTCTGTGGCTAGGGGTCTCTAGCTGCATTAGATATGCAGCCGGTGCTGCTACATACCTTAGGCTTTCAGAGATAGGGAGATTTGGAGCTCTTCCTAGGTCAGTTTGGCAGTCTGTATCCATTATGAACTGTTTGAGAAGTGTCCTGACCTGCTCGTATCCCAGGGAAAGAGTGCAGGGAGGGGTGATAGATTCTCCAGCAGCATTCTCTTCCAGATAGATTGGTATCCATCCTCCATCATTAGAGTTAGGCCCATTGGGAAGAAGAATATTCTTAGCCAGAAATTTAGTACGGACAGCCATACTCTGGCCTCCACTTTCACCAGGCCTGCCTCCAGTTGTAAACCAGCACTGGCAACACAAAGGGATTCCTAGAATAATGCTCTGAGGCATTTAGACTGGACACGCTCCATAAGGGTGGTGCTGGAGAAGGGGCCCAGCTGGGCTCCATAGAGAAGCTTCCAATAGTTTAAGGGCTGCAGGTATAGAATAGCCTCCTTTTGACTGGCAGCAGCGCTCCACTGGGCTTTGGGGGCAACACATCTGCTGTGGGCCTTCCTGGTGCCAGATGCATGGAAGACCACCCTGCCAAGTATTTGAAGCATGAGACCTGCTTCATTGTGTTCCCATTTATGCACCAGGAGTGTGTCTTTGGTCTCCTGGCAAAGGCCATGACTTATTTCCTGGCAAAGGCTAATTTATTTCCAAATTCTCCTCTTTACAGTATTGAGCAAGGGTCCTAGAGAGTCCTAAGTTCTATGGGGGTCCTAGACAGAATTGCCACGTCATCTGCATATAGCAGGATGGAAAAATGTTTCTCTACCAGCTTGCGGGGATGGAAGTCCAAGTTGTTTAGGTACATCATGGCGTTTATGCAGAAGTGGAATAGAAGCAGGGCAGGTATCACTGTTCCCTCTAAGGTATGCACATGTGTGTGCGCGCTCACAAGTTTTTGGATGTCCACTCAGTTCACTTTTTATCCCACTCAGGTTGAATCAGGTAGGCCCCATTCTGAATGCATCTGGGCACATAGTGCCTTGATACTGCCGCCCAGAACAAAATTCAATCCACACAGAAGAAAAAAAATTAGAGAGACCACTGGCGGGTATGCCATTTTGTTTGATGCCCTTACAAGTGGGGATGGCGCTTGACAAATGACCTTGGGAAGGTTTCCTTCGGACCTAGGTTTCCAGAGACTATTACGTAATGGATGACACTCATTTTGTTCCTGGCCCAGAAGGTAAATTTGGATGGGGTAGATTCTTACCACCTTCGCCCTCATGGTCGTCATGAAAGGCACCTCATGCTCTGCCCTTCTAGCTTGGACCAGTAAACTGCTTGGTGCCAAGCGGGACTTGCCAAACCGAGGAGCAACCGCTGCCACCTCCTGCTCTTCAGTCTCCTCAGGATATTCTTCTACTTTGTGGGAGTGTAAGGACGAAGAGCTGGGCCAGGATTCCTCTCGCACACACCTGAGCTTTTTCTTTTTGGATACTTTGTGGGACCTCTTTGTTTTCTCCTGTTGATCTCTTGCATGAATAACCGTAGGTCATAGATTCCCTCAACTTGCCACACTTCTCTCTCCTCTTATGTTTTTCACACAGTTCAATGTCAAGGTGCAGGTCAACTGGGTCATTTTTTTTTTAATTGCTTGCTGCCTAGGAGCACCTCAGGCACAAGCAGGCCAGCCACTGCACCAGAAAGGCAGCCTCTTCTTCTTGGCAGGCAGGGATTGCTTTTTGGGCCCACAGGAGCCCAGGCAGCCACTGGGCTGCAGAGGATGCACTTAGTGGTGGACACTGTGGTAGGCAACCTAAATGGGCTTCTCTTTAACCCCTTTACAGCTAACATATCTGGAACAGAAACAAGGCTGCCTGGATCAAACGAAGATTGTATTAAATAACTCTCCCTCTGAATATCCTAGTCTAGATGCCATGGTTAAGTTTCTGGGATTTGTCAAGCCCTGCATTACGCTATGCAGAGTAGTTCAAGAAAACTGAGGGAGTTTAGCCATGTGGTAGTCCTTCTGCAGGCGCGTAACAATGATAGGGCAAGGGGAGACAGTTGTCTGGGGGCCCCACTGCCTGGAGGGGCACCCCAGGGGCACCTCACGTGACTCCCCATTGCCCCCTGCCCAGCCCCATAGCCTCTCAGCCACTTGCCCTCTTCGCCGTCTCTCCTGCTTGTTCTGCTGGCCCGCAATCGAAGCAGCAGCCCAGCGGCAAAGAGCTCCTTTTCTCCCGCCTCTCAGCTGATCGGCGGGTGGGCGGGGCTTCCACGGAGGCCTCCGTGTAGGCCGCAGTGAAGCCTGAACTCGAGTAGGGCCCAAGCAAGCCAGGAAGGAGGAGGCAGCCTGCGTGTTCTCTGCAGCAGAAGACTCCTTGCTGCCCTGCTTAACCCAGACCAGCATTTGCCAGGTAGAATGTGAACTCCTTTTTGTGGTTACCTTTCCCGCCCCCCGCCCCCCATATATAGGGATCTGCTTGCCATAGGGCTTGGATATGGGGCGGGGGGAGGGACCGAGAAGTCTCTGAATATTTATTTTGAAACAGCTTGGAAAATTTGCTGACTTAAAAAAAACTATCTAAAAAGTCCTATAAGTGGCTTGTTTCATGGCAGAAAATTGCAAAAACTTCTGGAACAGTATTTTATTAATTTTATTTATTCATTCATTCATTTATAAATGCACTTATGTTCAAGTTGTTTTGCAACCCAGAAGGTCTGAGTGAGAACTGTGAAGCATGTGTGGTGCTTTTATTTTATTTTTCTTGTGTGTGAACTGCTCCCCAATAACTTGCAGGGACTTCAGGGTAAATCTGGCCAACATGTGAATGCAGCACCTCCATTCCAGAGGAGATGTGTCTTAAAGGGCTTTAAAAGCCTCCTGTGAAAAACCTCCTGCAATCAAACTTGACTGAATTTGTTCAGAATTCTGAGAAAACAAACATAGGTTCACCCTGCATGGTTGAAAGTCTCCTTTACTAATCTGCAGCAAGGGGCCCATTTTAATAATTCATCTTTCTAGTGTGTTCTAGGCATTAAAAGTAATACAAATGTATAGTACTCAATGTATATCACTATATATTGTGACATGTGCGTGTGTGTATTCAGTGAAATGTATTTGCAGGCAGCATACTTATTTTGGAATATCAGACTTAAATCCTTGGGGGCCTGGGGTGTGCGGAGGCCCTGGACTTTGAGGCGCTGGGGGCCCATTTTAAAATCTTGTCTCTGGGCCCACTCCAACCTTGCTACGCCCCTGTCCTTCTGTCAAGTCTTGGCTTACTTGTGAAAGGAAGAGTCTCTCTGAGGCCATTCAGCCTACTGTCATGTTTCATGGAGGCTGACTGTAGTTAGCTCTGGATTCAGCCAGCAATACAGATGCATCTTGCCCTGAGTAGTGTGTTTTGATTGTGGTCCCAGGAAACCAGCTGAACAGAATGCTAAGGCTTTGCAAATGAGGAGTGCCATCCAAATAAATTATTCACTCTGTGCACTGTATTTTCCTCTGACTCCATGAATTAACCAAAACACAGGCTTGGTCCAAAACCAATTGAAATCAAATAGGAGGTTTTCTTCCATAAAGTGTAACAACAAAAGCCTGATTCAGAATCAATTTAAATTAAAAAGACTCATTCCAGAGAGACCAGTTTGGATCACAATTTTAATAATGGCAACAGCAAAGGAAGGGAGGGGAGAGGAAAGAGAGAGAGAAAGGAATGTGAAATGCATGACACTAAGGGTTGTAACTGAAGAGGCCACCACCGGAACGCTAAAATCATAATAGGACTTTTCCGCAATGCTTTAGAGCATTGCCTATTTGAAAGTTGGAAAATGTTTTCCAGGATTAAATGTCTTAACATGCCCAAGCAAGAAATACTGCTATGATTCATCTCTAATCTCCAAAGAGCCTAATAAAAGCCACGGTGAACCACAACTAGCAGGACCCAGGCTCAAATCCCCACTCCGTCACGAAGCTCATTGGGTGACCTTAGACCAGTCACTACCTTTCAGCCTACCTCACAGGCTTGTTGAGAAAATAAAATGATGTGTGCCCCCTGAACTCCTAGGGAGAACCGCAGAACACATTATTTTCAAGCCGAGGTTTAAATGTCCTTTCCCAATTACCATAACAATCACAACTGTTTCAGAGGGCCTGTAACAATTATACATTAGGGACGTGCACGGAAGCATAAAGTGTAACAATTATACATTAGGGACGTGTGCATGCACGCGACAGCGCAACATGCGCGCACCCGTGCCCAGTGCGTTAACAGGCATGTCAGATACTTCCGGTTATATCTGGTAAATGGGGGCACCAGGGTGGCAAGGAGGTACTCTGCCGCCACGATGGACTTTAGAAAAAAGGAGCACCGACAGGAAGAGTGGAGAGAGGGATAAGTGCACCCTTCCCTGCTCTTAAAGCAGCACCCACCCCCGCAATCGGACCACCCCCGCTTGGTTCTGTGCACATCCCTATTATGCATGACACTGCCACTCAGTGGAAGAGCACATGCTTTGCATGAAGAAGATGCCAGGTTCAATCGCTGGCATCTATGATTAAGAAGAATTGTATGTAACACAGAAAGTCTCCCTGAAGCCTTGGAGAGCCACTGCCAACTGAAGCAGACAATACTAGCTACATGGACCAATAGCTATAGGAACACAGGCAGCTGCCATATACCGAGTCAGACCATTGGTCCATCTAGCTCAGTACACAGACCAGCAGGAGTTCCTCACAAACTGGGGGACTGGGCGACAAAATGGCAAATGTGGTTCAATGTTGGCAAGTGCAAAGTGATGCACATTGGAGCAAAAAACACCAGCTTCACATATACGCTGATGGGATCTGAGCTGTCGGTGACGGGCCAGGAGAGAGATCTTGGGGTTGTGGTGGACAGCTCATTGAAAGTCTCGTCTCAGTGCATGGCAGCTGTGAAAGGGGCTAATTCCATGCTAGGAATCATTAGGAAGGGGATTGAAAATAAAACTGCTAATATTATAATGCCCTTATACAAATCTATGGTGCGGCCACATCTGGAGTACGGCGTACAGCTTTGGTCACCATATCTTAAGGAGGATATTGTAGAACTGGAAAAGGTACAGAAGAGGGCAACCGAGATGATCAGGGGCCTGGAGCACCTTCCTTTTGAGGCTAGGCTACAGCATTTGGGGCTCTTTACCTTCTCCAGCCTCAGAGGCACAATGCCTCTCAATACCAGTTGCAGGGGAGCAACAGCAGGAGAGAGGGCATGCACAAAGCTCTTTCTTGCCCGTGGGCTCCCCAGAGGCATCTGGTGGGCCACTGTGTGGAACATGATGCTGGACTAGATAGGCCTTGTGCCTAATCCAGCAGGGCTGTTCTTATGTGTCTCAGCCGTTTCTTGGAGATGCCAGGGCCTCAGTTTAACTGGGCAAAGAGGTACTTTTTAAGGTAGTGGCTTTCTTATATTTAGTAGGAGGAGAACAACTGTGCCTATTAAATCCCAGCACAGTCCAGTGGTGATGTCTACCTTGGGTTGTTGTTTTTAGATTTTGAGCCCTTTAGGGACAGGTATTATTTTCAAGCCTCAGTTTAAGTTTCCTTTCCCAATTACCATAACAATCACAACTGTTTAAAGAGGACCTGTAACAATTATACATGTCACTGTCACTCAGTCGAAGAGCACATGTTTTGCATGCAGAAGATGCCAGGTTCAATCACTGGCATCTATGATTAAGAAGAATCGCATGCTTATTCTTTTTCTATGTAAGCTGCTTTGAGAATGTTTTTGTTGTTGTTGAAAAGCAGAATACATCCACTTTTAATTCTGTTTTAATCATGTTTCCTATTTTACCTTGCTGTTTTGTTTTTATGTTTGTTTTATTATTTTATTTCATATTTTATACCGCCTGATATGTACATCTCCGGGCACTGTACAAAATTCAATACAAAAAAGTAAGAAAAGATTAAAAATCCACAGGACACAATAAAAACAATCTCAAAACAACTTATTAAGACAAATCATTAAAATTAATTCCAGTTAAAAGCCTGTGAGAACAGATACTGTACATCTTGAGGGTCTTCCTAAAAACAAACCAAGAAGGAGATGCTCCTATTTCAAAAGGGAGCATATTCCAAAGCCCTGGGGCAGTTCTTATTATGGTTTTATGATTTTATTTTGTTTTGGTGTAAGGCACCTCGAGCATTAGTGTGGAGCATAGTAGGATATAAATATTTTAAATATAAATAATAATTAAAATGAAATAAGATGGCCCTTTCTGATGAGCGACGATTTTGATGCAGTGCAGGGCACCTCAGTATGAGGTCATGTGGTCCATTAAACCAAATGAGCCACAGAATAAAAATGGCATGTAGAAATAGATGTTTTACTATTGCAAATATTTATATACTACTTTCAACCAAGGTTTTCAAAGTGGTTCACCTAGAAAAATAATATATAAAAATAAAGATGGCTGCTTTCTTCAGTTAACTGTTAACTGAGGGGTAAGGTGTTGACAAACAATTCAACTATACTGTGAGCACAAAGGACTTTGAAATGTGCAGGGAATCAGACTCTAAGTCCTGGTATCACTTGTGCAATCCAATGTGCAAACACAGAAGATGCAGCCTTATACAGTTATCGGAGTCATGTAATTGGCCCCTCTAGTCCAGCACTTTCTATCTGGACAGTAGCGCTCCCAAATCTCAGGCATGGATGTTTCCCAGCCTTGCAATCTGCTCCTTTAACCAGAGATTCCAGGGATAAATCCAAGGACTTATACATGCAAAGTGCTTCCTCTATGATCTAGCTATGGTGCCGTCAAGTATGGAAGCCTGTGCACAAGCTTACACACAAGATGTTCTTGGTTATGAAAAACTAGTTGGTTTGTCTTTTTCAATTGGTTTCAAAATCTGAGATAGCAGCCATTAAAACAGGGCTGCACATCTTCAGCCCTCCTCCAGATGTTGGACTACAACTCCCATCAGCCCTGATGATGTTGCTGGGGGTTATGGGAGTTGTAGTCCAACAGCTGGAGGGCCAAACCTGTTCAGCCCGGTTTTTAAATTCCTGCACTAGTTGGGGACCTACCAGGAGCCTAAAGCAGGTGCGGAGGGGGGGCGGGAGGGGGGAGTGCTTTTAAAGTAGAAGCTGCAGAGAAAGGCAAGTGGCAAGTCATCTGGCTCCAGTACTTTGGGAGGAATGAAGAGGACATTGCTTTTAATGCACCCACCTGGGTCCCAGGGGAGGGGGAGGGGGAGGGGGAGAGTGCAGTGAAAGGAGAAGTCCTTCAGGCACGTCAGAACTCAAACAGAGTTCAGCAATTGAGAGGACAGAATCCCTCGAGTTGCTGCGGAACTCAGTCACTTTATTGATTTAACATGAGCCCCTGGTGGCGCAGTGGTAAAACTGCCGCCCTGTAACCAGAAGGTTGCAAGTTCGATCCTGACCAGGGGCTCAAGGTTGACTCAGACTTCCATCCTTCTGAGGTCGGTAAAATGAGTACCCAGAATGTTGGGGGCAATATGCTAAATCATTGTAAACCGCTTAGAGAGCTTCGGCTATAGAGCGGTACTATTGCTAGCCAACCCCCGCACAGAGCATCTGTGCCGCACTTTAAGGCCTGCTGCTTCCCCCTCCCTCTTCTTCCTCCCCCAGTCTCTCCTCTCTTCCCCTTCCCTCGGACCCGCGCTCTCCAGCCCTCCTCCCTTCCCGTTCCTCCCCCAACACAGAGCCCCGACGGGCAGCCAAGAAAGCCCCCCCCGCAATTTTCTCTACCTCCCGCCCGCCCGCTGCCTGCCGCCGCCTTTCTCCCCCCCCCACCCGCGGCCGCCTTTCTCTCCCCCCGCCCACTCTCCCCCCGCCTCCCAAAAAGCTGTGGCTTTTCTCTCCCCCCCGCCCGCCGCCTTTCCCCCCCCAACCACCGCCTTTCTCTCCCCCCCGCCCACGGCCCGCCCCTGCCGCTTTTCTCTCCCCCCCGCCGCTGCCGCTTTTCTCTCCCCCCCTGCCGCCGCCTTTCTCTTCCCCCACCCACGGCCCACTGCTGCCGCTTTTCTCTCCCCCCCCGCCCACTGCCGCTTTTCTCCGCCCGTCGGCTGGCCACCACCGGCACTTTCACTTCGGAACTCTCGCAGCGTGTCGTGTCGCGAGAGTTCCGCCGCCAAATCCTGGGCACGCATGTCCCAAGAGAATTCAATATATAGATATGTCCTTTTTATTTTATTTTTTAAAAGGTTAACAAAGGAACATTTTCAGTACAATCGTACAGTGCCCTCTCTCCCACCATTTCCAAGAATCCTTTATATGGTGCAACAACCAAGTATCTGAGGGTGCCTGTTTTTCCTGTTGGGACAGCATTAACTGACCCACTGATAATGATATACCAGTGCAGAAGCTTCCATGATCCACCCTGACCACTGGTTCAGCAACTCATCCATGCTATAAAACCTTGATGCAGGTCTTTGGTGCCATCATGTGGCAATCCTCAGAAACTGCAGCTTTACATAACCAATCAGAACAAAACTGAACCATTGTATAAATATTCATTTAATGTTTGAATTTCTCCGATTAATTGAGTCAGCCCAAGTTCAACCTGGTTAATTAGCTACCATTTCTTGAGGGGGTGGGGGGAATCCATCTGCCTATTGCTCAAGATTAGGGCACTTATATTTTCCATCAGCCAAAGCCCAACTTGTCTTTATTTTAGGTTACTTGGCTTACTTCCTTGAGTCACCTGATCCTACGACTTCTCTGGCTCTTTATGCTGCGAAATTGCTAAGAATATCATAACCCTGCTGGAACAACCCCAAAATACATCTAGTCAGACATTCTCTTTCCCACAATAGTCAACCAGATGCCTCTGGGAAACCCACACACTTTCTGCAATTGTGTGAGCTGTTGTGCGAGGAGCCAGTTGGTGAGCAGTCCTACCTCACTGCAGACTTAAATCAGCCTTGTGGGTCTGTTATTTAAGGTCCCACCTTCTACCTGGAGGACAAAATCCTACCGTTTCATTTTGGAGTGCACTCTGTTCATCCGCACAGGATTCATTCAAGCCCCTGCTTTCCATCCCCACGTCTAACCACACCAGTTTAGCCATGCAAATGGCCAGTGTGCATACATGATGGCGTCCAAAATGGCCACTGCCAGTGCAGGAAGGGCCAAAAAGGTCCCCAAACTGCCCTTTTAAGATGGGGGAGGCCAGCAGGGGGAGAGGGAACTGCTGGAGGAATCCCCCCGTCCATGGCATCACCCCGAGACCGCTGAAGGCAGTAATTTCTTTTTAAAATCCTGCCCCCCACCAAGCCGGGCCCAAACCAGTTTGGACTCAAGCCGGACCGGGGCCTGGCTTGCCATGCACAAAACCGGACCCAATTCGGCTCGAACCAAACTGGGTTTCCAGTTTTCTGCACACCCCTACTCATAGGATCATCTAGGTTTGGTGTGCTGTGGAAGAACCAGGTGGCTTCCATTTGCCCTGCCTCCTTCCAACCAAACAATGCCCCCCTGGCTCCTTGCTTCCTTGTAGATGGAGCACAAGAGATCAATATCCCTGTTACAAAGTAGCACAATCCGTGATGCTCAAGTTTAGCAACTGTGGGCAGCTTATCCAATATATCACTGCAACAAATGGTGGGCCAGAATGTCAGGTGAGCTCTCCCTCTCTTTTTCACTCACAACTTTCTATTTCTTGTCAGAAACAGAAATATCTTGCAACTCAGGCACAATCATCATGAACATACAAAGTCCAGACCAAACAATTTTGTTACAGGGAAATTGCAGCACAGAATCTACCTCATTCAGCTTGCCAATTACTTTAAGAGGGTCTGGGTGAGTTGAATCAAACAATCTACATGATTGCATGAAAATACACGTATATGACGGCAGGATGCACATTCAGCACAAGAATGGCAGGAATTTCCCATCTTAAGGATTAATGTACTAGAATGTAAGTTGTACGGTCAGGTTGTTAAGGATTTTTTTTCCCCTTGTAAGCACAAAAGATGAAACAATTTTGTATTCACTGCCTTCCAATAGACAAAAATCACAGAACACACCAGGCAAACGGCACTTATGTCTTTCTAGTTTTTTTTTCTTTCCGCCTTGAGCACTGTAATGCTTTTAAGCACCATGACTGATAGCCTCTATAGATACCATTCATTTCCCTTGCCAGATACTCTATCTGCTGGTTTAATGCCTCCCTCTTTGCAGCTTCAGGAGCCTTCCTTGTCGATCCTTCAACAGATGAAGCATCTTCATTCTCAGTAATTAATTCTGGGTAGCACAGCCGGAATGTCTAGGTATCAGCATGACTGATGGTCTTCTTACCATGAAACATAAAATATGGCCTCTAGAACAAATTCTTGGAGCTGCTTCATAACAGTAGGAATCTGTTTTATAAGATCCAAGTAAAACATGTGGATACTCACCTTAAGTGCCGCAGCGGGGAAATGCTTGACTAACAAGCAGAAAGTTGCCAGTTCAAATCCCCACTGCTACTATATCGGGCAGCAGCAATATAGGAAGATGCTGAAAGGCATCATCTCATATTGCATGGGAGGAGGCCATGGTCAACCCCTCCTCTATTCTACCAAAAGAAAACCACAGGGTTCTGTGGGCGCCAGACTCGAAATCGACTTGACGGCACACTTTAAAACATGTGGATGCTTTCTGGGAGATCCTTAGAAACAAGAGGGAATTTGGCCACTTTAGGAACATGCATTTTTCTGTCCCTAGTCAATTCAACAGAACATTTATTTTATTTATTTTTTACATTTATATCCCGCTCTCCCTCCAAGGAGCCCAGAGCGGTGTACTACATACTTAAGTTTCTCTTTCACAACAGCCCCGTGAAGTAGGTTAGGCTGAGAGAGACGTGACTGGCCCAGAGTCACCCAGCAAGTCTCATGGCTGAATGGGGATTTGAACTCGGGTCTCCCCAGTCCTAGTCCAGCACTCTAACCACTACACCACGCTGGCACCACTACACATCCCTCCCAGTGGCTATTACTGGTGTCTTCCTTGTGATTATTTTTAGATTGTGAGTCCCTTTGGGGACAGGGAACCTTCTTTTTATTATTCTTTTTCCTATGTAAACCACTTTGAGAACTTTTCTTGCTGAAAAACAGCTTCTTCTTCATCACCATCATCTCCTTCTTCACTCAGCACAAATACCCGACTTTATAAATGGGCCTTAGTGCTTTTGCCTCAATACAATCTTATCTTTCCGATCTGCTACCAAAAAGGGGGGGAATACAGATATTCTTAATTCTGAAAAACCCAAATTCTACACTTTTGCAAACCAATCTGTCAATACAATATAATTCACACAGGCCAATCCATATAATGTACATTAACTCCAGCACTGGCAGAGCCATCATAGTGTGAATGGGTCTGGATAATATGGGTCGCTGCACTTAAGGGGCCTTGCGCCCCAGCCATGCCCCCAACGTCAGACATTGGGCGTGGTTTTGCCTGCTGCGTCTGATGTCAGACTCTGACAGGACTACAGAGCATGGGGGGGGGCATAGCGGTGAGTACCCAGGCCGCCGCTGGTCTCCCTCCGCACCTGAACTGCAGAATTGGGGGGTCTGATTACAGAATTTCAGATTCAGCACGAGCTGCGTCACATTCAAGCTCTCTCTTTTTCTGAACCTTTCTTCTGTATCCTACAAAGAATTGTTTCCTTAAGAATACAGAATGTTGAGGTATTGGCATTAAGAGACTAAAGAGACCTCCCAAAAATGAATAATCTATTTCTTTATAAGAACAGCCCTGTTAGATCAGGCCCAAGGTCCATCTAGTCCAGCATCCTGCTCCACACAGTGACCCACCAGAGGCCTCTGGGAAGCCCACAGGCAAGAGATGAGGGCATGCCCTCTCTCTTGTTGTTGTGGCTCCCTTGCAACTGATATTGAGAGGCATCGTGCCTCTGAGGCTGGAGGTGGCCTATAGCCACTAGATTAGTAGCCATTGATAATCCTGTCCTCTTCTCACAGGAAGACTTGTGCAGACAAAGAACCATAGATTTAGAGCAGGGGGTCCCAATCCTGGATCCCCAAATGCTGATGGACTACAACTCATATCAATAATATACCCTTACTCCTGTCACGCTCATTAGTGAATTGCTCACCTAACATAGGCAAGTACAAACATAACCACTTGTTTATCGGGGCATAGCATGTGCTTTGCATACAGAAAGTCCCTGGTATCTACTGTCAGGCCTGGAGAAGTCTGAAACTTTGGAGAACTGCTACCAGTCAGTGCAGACAATACTGTGTTAGATGGAGCAAGGTCAGACTCAGAATAAGGCAGCTTCCTCTGTTCACCTTCAAAAATGCTTCTTGCAATAAAAAGTTAAAATAAAGTTAAAATAAATAAAATAAAGTTAATTTAAAAATAAAAATGTTAAAAAGTTAATTTAAAAAATAATTTAAAAATAAAATAAAATAAAAATAAAATAAAAAATAATTTTAAAATAAAAAGTTAATTTTAAAAACTTTTAAATAACCTTTAAAAATTAGTGATGGTGCTTAACACAGATTAGATGGTAAATGGTTCAATTTCTACTAATGTAAAAGTCTGCTCCAGTTACTAATAGTTTATTCAGTTCTACACATCCAAAAGATATGAAGAATTAAGCATTATGTTTAATCATCATTATTGGTTTCTGAACAATACCATCTCTACTGCATGGTGTTAAAAATGGTTGGGTTAAATGACTTATCAACACAAATTCAAAAGCACTCCTAGGTAATGACCAGGATCAATCCATTTAAACTCTTACTTCTTAAGGCGTGCCAATTATTTTAATTAAAAAAGTAAACATTTATTATATTGAGAAACCCATGTTAATAATTGATATAACTAATTTAGGTCTACCTGAAGAGCAGCAGATCCTCATCAACAAAGCATGCTTTGTTTATACACCTCCCTCGAGCATCAACACTCCCCTGTGGTTTCCAAGATAGCAGACATTAATCTAAGAGTAATGTATAAAAATAAGTATGCAAAGCTGGGCACTCTGTGTTTTGTCCCTGTTGTCTAGCACACACATTAAGATTTCCATCAGTTTTCTTCTCACAAAAAATTAAATTCAAACTGCACACAGGAGAAGTGCTGTTATACAATTTTATGGTGCGGCCAGATTTGGAATACTGTTTACTAGGAACGTACACAAGCAATTTGCAGCAAACCGGTCTGCCATGAACCAAGCCAGTTCGAGTGGCTCAACTGAAAACCGGACCGGTCTTCAGGAAGGTCGGCTGATCCACGATTGAACCTCTCTGTGGCAGACCAGTTCACTGCAGTTCGAGGGACTATGCTGGTAAAGGGGAATCTGGTGAGCAAAGCGGAATCCTTGAAAAGGCTTTTAAGGGGTGGATGGGCGAGGCAGTGAGATGGCACCTTTAAAAGTAGATGAAAGGGGCTTACCGGTCCAGTGGCGGCCACGGTTCTGGTACTCAGTGCATGTGTAGTGCTACCCCCAGCAGCAGGCCCGCGTAGCAGTGGCATGGGTCTAGAACTGACCTGGACTCTGCATATGCAGAGGTCATTTCTGACCTCTAAGGTCAACCCTGACCACCATATTACTGAACGGAGCTGTTTTAAGGTTCTTTTGATTTAAAAAAATTTCCCCTGTGATTTTTCACAGAAAATCAGTAAAATTGGGGGCTTAGCGGGGCATTGCTGGACAGAGCATAGTAGAGCATAGTAAAGGTAAAGTGTGCCCTCAAGTCGATTTCGACTCCTGGTGCCCACAGAGCCCTGTGGTTTTCTTTTGTTAGAATACAGGAGGGCTTTACCATTGCCTCCTCCCATGCAGTATGAGATGATGCCTTTCAGCATCTTCCTATATCACTGCTGCCCGATTGAGAACCAGCGGGGATTCGAACCAGCAACCTTCTGCTTGTTAGTCAAGCATTTCCCTGCTGCACCACTTAAGGTGAGGCAGAGCATGGTACAACACTTTATTTCTATTTTTTTCTGCCTTTTTTCCTGCCTTTTTTTCACCTCCAGGAACCTAAACACACACACCATTCCCATTGCCTCGAGGTCTCATTATCCATGGTTTTGTTATCCGCGGAAATTGGTGAGAGAGGAACTCCCATGGATAATAAGGGCCACCTGGGAAAGGTACAGAGAAGGGCAACCAAAATTATCAGGGGGCTAGAACATCTTCCTTACATGGTAAGGCTACAACACTTGGGGCTTTTTTGTTTAGAAAAAAGGCACCCAAGGAGATATATGACAAGAGACCTATAAAATTATGCATGGTGTGGAGAAAAATAAACTGTTCTCCCTCTCTCACAACAGGGGTCATCCTGTGAAAGTGACTGCCAGGAAATTTAGGACTGTCAACAGGAAGTACTTTTTCACACAGTGCATAATTAATCTATAGCATTCTCTGCCACAGGACGTGGCAATGGCCATTAGCTTGGATGCCTTTAATAAGGGCTTAGACAAATTCATGGAGGACAAGTCTATCAATGGCTACTAGTCCCAATGGCTACAGGCTACCTCCATGTTCAGAAGCAGGATGCCTCTGAATACCAGTTGCAGTGAACAACAGGAGAGAGGCATGCCTTCATCTCCTGGTTGTGTGGCTTCCCAAGGCATCTGATGGGCCACTGTGTGAAACAGGATTCTGGACTAGATAGGCCTTCAGCCTGATCCAGAAAAGCTCTTCTTATGAATTTAACCCAAATTAGAGTTCCCCGTTACTATATTCTGCAAGACTAGAGGATCTCTCCATGACAGAAGAGACAAAGAGCACTAAAGTATCTCCCTGTTGTCATGTACTAAAATACACAACTGAAAGGAAAGAAATAAACACCACTTGTCTGTGTGATGAGCCAATCCTATGTAAAAAGAAGCCAGAATCATAAAGCATGTGAATGAACAACTTTTTAACAAAACAAACTAAGAAAGAAGAAAAGCCTAGGAGGCACAGGGAAATCAAACTACACCCATGCATATCTAGAGGCATCCATGAGAGGAGGGCTGGTCTTGTGGTAGCAAGCATGACTTGTCCCCTTAGCTAAGCAGGGTCCACCCTGGTTGCATATGCATGGGAGACTAGAAGTGTGAGCACTATAAGATATTCCCCTCAGGGGATGGAGCCACTCTGGGAAGAGCAGAAGGTTTCAAGTTCCCTCCCTGGCATCTCCAAGATAGGGCTGAGAGAGATTCTTGCCTGCAACTTTGGAGAAGCCGTTGCCAGTCTATGAAGACAATACTGAGCTAGATAGACCAGTGGTCTGACTCAGTATATGGCAGCTTCCTATGTTTCCTTAAACCAGGGCTGCACAACTTCAGCCCTGCAGCTGGTTTTGTACTACAACTCCCATCATCCCCAGCCACAGTGTCCAACAGACAGGGATGATAGGAGTTGTAGACCAACATCTGCAGGAGGGCCAAAGTTCTGAAGCTCTGCTTTAAACCAAAGCAGATATTGCATCAGCCTTGAAGATCAAGCTTCAGATCTCACTACACCCATGAACAGATTTGGGGGAAGTTAAACAGAGATAATATAATTTAATATGAGATGTTGTGGAAAGGAATAAGACTTTGGAAAGGGACAGCCAGTGGGAGAAGCTGCCACTACTACATTATTTCTTTATTACATTTATATACCACCCCATCCGAAGGCTCCGGGCGGTGCACAGCAAGAACAAAAACCTTATAAAACAAATTTAAGACAGTTCAGAACCATTTAAAACCAATTAAAAATATTTAAGAGCAATTTAAAAACTTTGGAAGGCCAGGCCAAACAAATACTAAACAAATACTTAAGGGCTCTCTTAAAGGCCAACGACGAACTCAAACTGCATATATCTGCTGGGAATGCATTCCACAGGCCAGGAGCAGCTACAGAGAAGGCCTGGTTCTGAGTCGCCACCAGACATACTGGTGGTAACCGGAGACGGACCTCTCCAGATGATCTCAACGTGCAATGGGGATCATACAGAGCTATTTAAGGTAACCCGGACCTAAGCCATTCAGGGCTTTAAAAGGTAATGACCAGCACTTTGTATTTTTCCCTGAAACATGTTGGCAGCCAGTGAAACTATTTGAGGACAGGCATAATATGGGTTACATGCAAGTTTACATGCAGTATGCAAGTATTACATGCAAGTTTACATGCAGTCTCTCCGTGTTATATGCAAGCTGTGTCCACGCAGGTTGAACCCGGCAAGGGGGAAGGGTGTAGCCATTAAGGAAGGGCAGGGAGGGGGTGATGAAGGCAGCGGAGGCTAAAGAGGGAGTGGGGTTGCCAACAAATAAAGCCAAGTCATGGAGTGGCAACGGTGGAGGGGAGAAAGTGGTGGCAGCAGGCAGGTTGGGCAATGCCCAGGAAAGAGGGTGGGGTGCCCACACTAACTGCCCCATGCCACACTCACCATCTGAGGCCACTGCCTCACCTGGCCTCATGGGGGAGCTGCCCCTACACGAGGTGGCCTTAAACAAGCCATTTCTCCTCATCTGCAATATGAGGATAATACTTACTATATGGGGTCACTGTAAAGTTTTCACCAAGATAATTGATGTGAAGAACTATGAATACATAGTAGATGTGAAGAACTATGAACATCAGAAACAACAGACAATGAGATAAAAACAGACTGGAAGAAATGGAGAGCCAAACCATGCAAGATAGAAGCAGGCAGAGCAAAGGGTGCAATGAGACACTTGCCTCCCATTCCTTCAGGAACTGCTGGGCCTCTTCAGGGCCAACAGATTTGTGCCTCCTGAATTCATCTTTCACATACTGATCTCCCAGGGCCTTCAGCTCCAATGGCAGTGCTTGGTGCAGCTGCAGAATCTTCCGGTATAGAGTTCTTACCCGGGAAGCATGCTGGCTTATGCTGCCTGGCATAACCCCCAAGGAATACTTCTGGACTACCAAGTATGGAACTGCTTCTCCGACAGTGTCTGCACTGGGGAAACAATATCAAAGTTGGATGTCAGGCATGAGAGGATAGTGTTTGTCTGTTTATTATATTTGTACAACACCCCAAACTTCCATCTCTGGGTGGTTTACAGCAACATTTTAAAAAACTTAAAACAGAAATAATTAAAACCTTAAAACAATTTAAAACCACAAAGCTAGTTTTAAAACCTGGGTGAATAAGTGTGTCTTCAGAGAGTTCTTAAAAGTTGTCAAGAGATGGAGAGGCTCTTATTTCAGCAGGGAGCACATTCCAGAGTCTTGGGGTGGCAACGGAGAAGGCCCGTCCCTGCATAGCCACCAGACGAGTTGCTGGCAACTGCAGATGAACCTTTCCAGATGATCTCAATGGGCGATGGGGCTCATAGCGAAGAAGACGTTATCTTATTATTTATTTAATTTATTTGACACATTTATATACCGCCCACTACGAAAGTCTCTAGGCAGTTTATGTCAGTCCTGTCCCTAACCAAGAGATGTGAAGGGAGGGGGGGAGTTCAGTGGGGTGGACTGTTCCACACACAAACCTCACAACTCTGCCTTAACCACTCAGTTGCCACTGGCAACCTGGAATTTTCTTTGGGCAACTGGCAGCTTTGCCTTTTTTTTTGCCATAACAATGACTTTAACAGCATTCCTGGCAGCCAGGTAATGCCAATTGCCATCTTTCCACCTCTAGATTGAGGAAGGAAGTGACCCTGCATCATGTCATAGGGGTCACTTCCTGCCTCATTCTAGACCAGGAGTTCATTCCACTTGTGGTCCAAAATGGGACAGTCCAGACACAACTTTACTCTTCCATCTGCTGTTTGTGAACACTAGGCTTTGATGTGGGCTGTATGAGGGACAGGACTGAGTACTGGTAAGATCTTAGTTTGCTCACAGTGCACAACCTGTATTTTACTTATGACCTATCAAACTGGAATTTTAATTTATATTACATTTATAAAGAACTACTTAAAAGTACACTAATGCTCAGGGTGGCTCACAACATTAATAAAACAGATAATAAAATAAAAAATAAATTAAAAAGTTAAGAGACCAGACTAGACCCACACTTAAAAGTTACAGGAGTCAATTACACACACACACCTCAATCTCAATCAGTTTATTACGATCATAGATCAGCACACAACACACACACCCTTAATGGCTGCTACTCCTTAATCTGCATTAGAATTCCTTGGCTGCTGCACATAAAAGATGCAGGGGAAAGGAGAGAAAACTGTCCCTTTTGCACAGTTTACCTGATTAGAGCAACTGATGGGCAGCAATCCTGTGCACATTTACCTACATGTAAACCTCACTAAGCACCGCTGGACTGACTCCCGAGCAAACATACAGCGAAGAGTGGGCTACGAAACACATTAAGGCACTTTGAGCGGCTCGCAATACTGTAGGGGCAAACCGAGGCGTCGCTGTTATTCCGGATTAAACCTCACTTGTATATTTTGAAATACGCCCATAGCAGGCAAGCCCAACCGGGGGGAAGGAGGAGGCTGGGGCTGAATCGGTTTGGGGTCTTCACTTCTTCTACAGAAGGACGTGACCGCGCTTAGGAAGGCGCCGCGCTGGTGGGCTGATTGGTGTTGAAGTGGGAACAAAAGCAGCCTGGATTGAAAGCGGGGAGGAGGGGAAGGAGTCCCAGCAAGGACGCGAGTTAGTTACCTGCCGAGTGCAGGTCAGGTCCAAGGGCAGGTCAAGGGAGAGGGAGGAGGGGGAGCAGCCGCCTCCCGGCTGTGGGTTGGTTAGCAGCCGGACTAGTGAGGCCGGAGCACAGGGAGGCGGTATTACGCCTCGCTCCGCCCCTCCCTTCCATTGCGTCTTTGGCACTGCGGGAGCGAAGGGGCAGCCCAGCAAGGGAAAGAGAGATTTGAATGCAAGCCCTTCCCACGGATTGCTTCGTCAGAGGAGTCGTCACTCTCTTTCTGGCCAGGCGGCCAGGCCCTCCAGCTGTTTTTGAACTACGATTCCCATAATCCCCAACCACAGTGGCCAACAGCTAGGGATTATGGGAATTGGAGGCAAACATCTGCAGGAGGGCCAAAGTTGAGCAGCCTTTACCTGAATATTATTTTTAATGTATATTGAACTGCTACAGCTACTATTTATATACCGCATTTCAGCAAAAGGTTCTCAAAGCGGTATCATATAAAAACAAAATAATAACAATAATGATTAAGAAAAAGGTGGTTGCCTGTCCCCAAATGGCTCATAGTCTGCGAAATAACCTCACAGTCTCTGGGGAAAAGAGTAAGACTCACCCATGGGAGCATCGGCTAGCTCGCTCTTCCAATGAATAAGGGAAAGGTGGCAAACAGCTTCCTCCTATGAATACAGGAAACACCCTGATGGTTGGCCCTTCTTAGTCTCAGCATTCCCCCAATGGCCAAGATGATGCTTTTGCAAACCCAGAATCAGCACCTGAAGGCAATAACCTTCTTCCGCTGTTGCTCCCCAGCAGCTGGTGTTCAGAGGTACACAGCCTCTGGGCCTGGAGGCTCTCTTTAGCCATCGTGGTTCATGGGCCTCTCCTCCATGAATTTGTCTTATCCCCTTTTAAAGTTGTCTGAAGCCCCATTCAGACATTATGTTGTGTGGGCAGACAGCTGTCTGTACACACGTGTTTGTGTGAATGGCTGTACATATGTTCATACTTAAGTGAACTTGGGTACAGACAGTCCCCCTCAACTTTAGGTTACAGAACAGGAACTGTGCCACTGTACATGCATTGAACCTAATGTGAGAATAACTATATACCTTACAGATCTGTATGTGCACACACTGTGCATAGATTGTCCATGCATTGAATATGTGAATAGAGCTTATGCCAGCAACTGCTGCATTTTGTGACCCTGAATCCCACAAGTTATTGTGTTTGTGTAAGTACTGCATCATACTATCACCACCATTTCATGGACTTTTAAATTTTATTATTTTTTTAAAAAAATTATGTGGATTCCACTCTTGGAAGCATTACAGCACTCATCTCCTGAATGGGTGTGTGAGAAGGGAGAAATTGTGTCAGTTTCACTTCCCAGCCTTTGATGGAGCATGTGAAACTGACAAAGATCTGTAGCAAAATATTATGTCCTCTTTCCCCTGCCCTTCCTCTTGAGAGGTTGGGTATAGTGCTGAGAAGGCTGCAAAGGAAACCATTCAGATCGGTGCTCTGTTTTCATTTATTTCTATTTGCTTTTACATTTCTATCCTGCTGTTCCTCCAAGGAGCCCGGTGAAATCTAACCAGTGTACACGGTTAGATTTCTCCTCACAACAACCCTGTGAGGTAGTTTAGGCTGAGAGAGAAGTGACTGGCCCAGAGTCACCCAGAGAGTTTCATTGCTGAATGGGGAGTTGAACTCAGGTCTCCCCAGTCCTAGTTCAACACTGTACTCACTACACCATGCTGTCTTCCTGTACTGAAGTCAGATATTTGGTAATGTGTGGAGCTGGTCTTGTGGTAGCAAACATGACTTGTCCCCTTAGCTAAGCAGGGTCCGCCCTGGCTGCATATGAAAGAGAGACTAGAAGTGTGAGCACTGTAAGATATTCCCCTCAGGGGATGGAGCCGCTCTGGGAAGAGCACCTAGGTTCCAAGTTCCTTCCCTGGCATCTCCAAGATAGGGCTGAGAGAGATTCATGCCTGGAACCTTGAAGAAGCCGCTGCCAGTCTTTGAAGACAATACTGAGCTAGATCGACCAATGGTCTGACTCAGTATATGGCAGCTTTCTATGTTCCTATGTTCACTAGTAGACCTATGTTTTGCATTTTCCATTTTTAATTACAAACCGTTATGTTTAGATTATATTTACATTGTGTGTATGATGCAAACACAATAAGGTTGTTCACACTACCGTTTCAGGGGTGGGGAAGGTGGGGGAGGGAGGCAGAGTTGAACCTACCTTCCCCCCAGACAACTGACAAATCCATGTGTGGTGCACAGCTCGCATGCCCACACAAATTGCACTGCAGTGTTGGAGGCCAGGAAAATGAGCCTTGACCTCCAGGAATCCCAAGATGCATTCCCCCTCAAGCCAAGTGCTCTAGGTGCCCAGCTCTGTGTATGCTCAGGTAGTGGGCAGCCCGAGCCTACACACGAACCTGGACCTGGGGTAGAGGGAGCACCTGCGCCATGTAAGCCCAGTTAAGGACCAGGTTACAAAGTCAAACTAGCAGGGTGGAAGCGCCAGGATCGGGAGGCATCCCAGCACTCCACATGAGCAGCCCAATGCAGGCTGGGCTGCCCTAGCCTGAGTTGGGCTGCTCGTGTGAATAGCCTTATTCGTGTGAATAGCCTAGGCAAAGAGGCACCTTTTAATGTGGTGATTCTCTTTATTTAGCAGGGGGAGAGTAACTGGCCCTATTCACCCCCAGCACAGTACCTCCAGTGACTGTTGCTGGTGTCTATTTTATGTTTCTTTTTAGATTGTGAGCCCTTTGGGGACAGGGATCCATCTTATTTATTTATTATTTCTCTGTGTAAACTGCCCTGAGCCATTTTTGGAAGGGCGGTATAGAAATTGAATTATTATTATTATTATTATTATTATTATTATTATTATTATTATTTTATATGGAATCAAAAGGGTTAGCATCAGAGAACGCCGCCTTAGCTGCACTATCAGTAGGTTTAATGCCCCTGCTGAAGAGTTCTGCATAGATCACTATATTGGTCACTGTGATGATAGAACGTACATATAGGAGCTGAAGAGTGAGTGTTACCATAGTAACCAGGCATGGAATGTTCAAGGGGGAGGGATTTAAAATAGGACAGTTGGTTAGGAGAAGACAGTTGGAGTAGGAGTATTGGAGCATTAGGAGTGAGAGGTTGGACAGTGTGTAGCAGAGAGATTGTTCAGGGGTGTGTGTGAGACTTGGTTAGTGAATGTGTGGAGAATATGGAACCAGTAGTATACTAGGGCAGTGCTCTACAAGTGGGGGAGTGTTAAGCCTGGGAAAGAAACCTTGAATGTGAAAAGTGCCCGGAAGTGAAACCTCCTGGTGACAGACAGGAAAGTCTGAGTTGATCCACTAAGTCTGCGAACCAAGTTTTATTTACCTCTGTCTCAGTTATATCACCTCCCTAAAAGTTGCATGTTATCAAATAGGAAAAGCCACTCTGAGAGAGTTAAACCACTGATGTACTTAGCAACTTTGTAGAGAAATGTATGTGCCCTGCCTTGCAGAGATCTTTATTCCAATCAGTTGTAAATAATAACTTTATTCCTATTTTTTCCCCTACAACTCAAGTTTTGTTTCATTTGTACACTGAACATATGCGCCTATCCTGTGCTCATGAGGCAATGGAACCAAAGTATTGCATACTGAGAGCAGGATAGTAAGTAATCATATGGTGGCAGCGAAAGAAAGTAAGAACTGAATAAATCCCCAGAATCTGGATACTAACATTATAAAACAATATAAAAATAAATCACCTCCCTGGATTTGAGAGGGGCATCAAGGTGGGTTCCTGGCAGTCACATAGAATTAGACCCTTTTTTTACAATCGTTGTTGTTGTTACAAAGTTGTTAACATGGGAAGCTGCTTTATACTGAGCCAGACCATTGGTTTATCTAGCTCAGTGTTGTCTACATTGACTGGCAGCAGCTATCCAAGGTTTCAGGTAGGAATCTTTCCCAGCCCTACCTGGAGATGCTGCCAGGGAGTGAACCTAGGACCCTCTGCATGCAAGCTGATGGTCTGCTACTTATAGCATGATAAGTGGATGTCTTATAACAGACAGTGCTCACAGATATTCACCCATCCAAATGCAAACTAAGGCAAACCTTGCTTAGAAAAACAATTCATGCTTGCCACCACAAGACCGGAACTGCACCCCAAATATGCAATACTCACTGGGCCGGGCACAGAGCATCTGCGCCTGCAGCTGGCCCACCCATCCGCCGCCTCCATTCCGCCCCCCGCCCCCACACAAACAGCTTTCTGGCTGGCCAGCCAGCCTCTTCTCTCCCTGGATGCTTTCTGGCCGGCCACACACTTCTCCACACACACACCCCACCCACCCCACACACACACCCCACTCCACACACACACCCCACCCCACACACTTCTCCACACACACACCCCACCCACCACTGCTTTCTGGCTGGCGGGCCGGCTAGCCTGCTTCTCCCCCCCCCACTTCTCCACTACTATCCCCGCCACTTTCTGGCTGGCAGGCCAGTCTCCCCCCCCATTCCCCCCCTCACTGCTTTCTGGCTGGTGGACTGGCGTCTTCTCCCCCCACACACACTTATCCACCCCTCCCACCACTATCTGGCTGGCAGGCAGGCCGGCCTACTTATCCGCCCCCCCCCCCCCCCCGCTTTCTGGCTGGCTGGCTGGCTGATTGGCAGGCGGGCCGGCCCGCTGATTCTCCCCCACCCCACCCACCCACTTCTTCACTGGCCGGTTGCTGCTGCAGCCTCCATTTCCTCCCCACCCCCCGCCTGTATCCGTGGCTATCCAGCAGCTCTCCGAACTCTCACGAGAGCTGCCACACATGGGATTAGCCACAAGTATGCCTTAGATAATTAAAATATAGATTATATATACCGTGTTTCCCCGAAAGTAACACCTAGCAGTAATTACCGCTGTACCGCTAATATAAGCCCTCCCCCGAAAATAAGACCTACCGCTAATCCACTGTTTTTGCATCTGTCCTGAGAGCTGCCGTATTTAGCCTAGAAGCTGCCCTGGTTACAAGGTAATCTTTTCTTGTTTGAGAAGGGGTGAGGTGCGGCGTTTTTCCCCGGCGGGAGGCGGGGGTTTGCGGCTGCGCGCTGGCCGCAGGGATCAAGAACAGCAGGAGACGGGGTTGAAACTTGAGGCACTACCTCGGAGTAAGTTGTTCTCTGCTTGCCTGCCGTGGCGGGGGAGGTGTGTGCTCCGGGGGCTCCGTCCAGCACGGCGCTATTGCGGATTCTTTTGGCTACCCCCTCCTACAGTAGTTTGTAGAACATGAATACCGTACATGTTGATTTGATTGTTGAACAGGTGTTAACGTACCAGTAGTTTGTAACGTATAATTGCTGAACAGGAATAAACGTACTTTACTTTTTTGAACTTCAATAAAAATAAGACCTACCCGAAAATAAGCCCTAGTGCATTTTTTGGTCCCAAAATTAATATAAGACGCTGTCTTATTTTCAGGGAAACATGGGTAATGCATGTTGTCTTATATATCATATTATATGAATATCCTACCTTCCTTCCATCATGGGACTCAAGACAAGATTCATGGGACTCCGAGGTAGTCTCCCATCCTGGCACTGACCCTGCCGAGACCTGCTTAGCTTCAGCAAGGTGGCTGCTGTGTCATGTGCCCCCAGACTCAAAGATGCTGCATGAGATCCTGTGACATGTCTCTTAGATGGTTCTGAACAACTGCCTGAAGGTGCACCGTGGCCTGGCCTGGCCCGAACCTAACACAACTTGCTTTCTGAAAACTGACGACTCGTATTTTGAAGACTAGCCGGTCATATAGAACAGTTGCCTCCTTGGCCCTCTGTTTCCTCCCCAGCTCTTAAGGTCCAGCTGCTACACAAAGTCTGTACTGTGTAGTAAAGATCAGAAGTCATGTTTATGGCATCATTTCAATCATTTCAGTGCCAGCAACAAGAACATGGCTTGTTCTGTGTCACCAGGAACAATATGGACTGCTGGCATTGCCCTTCGACACAGCCAGCACTTCTATATTTACATTTTGTTTGCTTTTCTTTAAACACACACACACAGACACAGACACAGACACACACACACACACACACACAACCTTGGGTAGGTGGAAAGCTTCATCCACCCTCATCTTTTTGTTCACCACACATGGCTGCTGTGGAGCCTGCTGCTGTATCCCGACCTCCCACATAGAGACCTGATTTGAACTCTGTTGCTCTAAATACATTTTGATCTGGCTACATTTAATATCACATCCAGCCTGCTTGTTCAAAAGTTGACAGCCTGTGGATAAGCAACTGACATTCAGTCTGCACCAACTGCAATGAGATTCATGAGTAACGCTTGGCTCAGGGGTGTAGCAAGGTTGGAGTGGGCCCCGAGACAAGATTTTAAAATGCCCCCCCCCCTCACTGAAGCTCAGCTCATGAAGTAAAGAAATCTTAAATGAGGCTGAATAGTGGTAACGAAAAGCAGAGTAAAAAAATTTATTGAACATCATCCTAAATTATTTTTTTAAAGGTTTTGTAAATTGCGGATGATGCAAGTCATTGAATGGTACTAGAGAAAGACATGCTGTTCTGGTAGCTCCAGGTCTTAACACTCACATCAATTTCGGAGGATGAATACAACTGAAGGAAGCCCAGGCAGGTGCGCAGCTACTATTCAGTCATGTGACTTGCCTCTGGGGGCCCCCCAAGGCAGTGGGCCCCCAGACAACTGTCTCCCCTTGCCCTATTATAGTTACTCCCCTGGCCTGGCTATTCTCAGAGATACATTGCTGTTGGGTTAGAAGTGAGTCTGATGTTTGCACATGGGGAGGAGAACTGGTCTTGCAGTAAAGGTAAAGTGTGCTGTCGAGTCGGTGTCAACTCCTGGTGACCACAGAGCCCTGTGGTTGTCTTTTGGTAGAATACAGGAGCGGTTTACCATTGTCATCTCTTGCGCAGTATGAGATGATGCCTTTCAGCATCTTCCTATATCGCTGCTGCCCAATATAGGTGTTTCCCATAGTCTGGTGGACATACCAGCGGGGATTCAGACCAGCAACCTCTGGCTTGCTCATCAAATCATTTCCCCGCTGCAGCAGCGCCATTAGGTAGTAGCTGGAATGAATTGTCCGCTTTGTTAAGCAGGGTGACTACATGTAAACGCTGTAAGATATTCCCCTTAGAGGATGGGAACATAGCTCACATGTAGAGCATCTGCTTTGCATAGAGAAGGTCCAAGGTTCAATCCCTGGCATCTCCAGGTAGGGCTGGAAGGACTCCTGTCTGAAACCTTGGAGAGCCCCTGTCTCAGCCAGTGGTTATTTTAAAAGCTATGCTTTACAGTGTCCACTTGAGCCCCCTAGTGGCCACTCTTCATTACAAGAGTGAATTTCTCAATCTCGTTGTACTAAAACATCCCTTTTTAAGATAGGTCTCCTGCTGCTTGGGCAATCTTTTAAAAAAACAACCAAAGGCCTTTTTATTTGTTCAGGATTTTACCCCTTAGGGGCTGCCAGGTTCCTCAGCTCTCCTGCTTTTGTTTGTCCTTTGTATAGTGGTTGGTTTTTGGTTTTTGGTGTGTTATGGTTTTGATTGCTTGAAGTGCTTTTAATGGGTTGATGAGGTTTTTATGGAGTTTTATTGTATTTTAATTTTTGTAAACTGCCTTGGGATACATTTTATGAAAGGCGGTAAATAAACCTGAAGCTCTGCAACTGATGTTGGACTACAACTGCCATCATCCCCAGCCACATCTTATTGCAGCTGAGCTTGATGGGAGTTGTAGTCAGGGATGGGTGAATTTAATTCACTCTCTCTTTTCCTTTTTCCATATTTCAGAGCATGAGGCTACCTCCGCTCCTTTTAGTAGAATCACTCCCTCCTGTCTTTGGACTTATCTTTGCATCTTCTTTTGCTGCTATCTCCACAAGATTTCCCATGTGCCTTTGCAAGGTAGACACATAAGAGTGATAAATGAAATTAAATAAAATTTGTCTTGATTGACACTGGAAAAGTGATGTAGTCTGAATTCTGTATTCAAAAGGTTTCATACATTCTTTGCAAGGAGAAGGACTCTGTCTTATTTAAATAAATGAGTCTAGGGTTTTGTTTTGTTTTTAGAAACAATTTCAAACCCTAACAGTTGAGAAGGTGAAATATGGAGCTTTCAGGATTTAATCTCACCCTTCTCCTGAGATGGTAACAGTTGTGGATCCTGTTCTGCAAATCCAGAGATTCCAGTAAATGTCACTCAAAAAACCAAGATTTCCACTAGTTTTAATAGTTTTATTTTTACATCCAAGACATGCAGATAACTTACACTGGAAGCAAAGGCTTGCATAGAGTTGGTGGTTAGGATGGAGATCAAGTTGCAGGAGATGAATTCTTGAGAGTTATGAAATGTGCTAGGAGAAAAGTTCTGTGGCTTTGCTAATTATGAAAGTTCCAAGAGAGCATCCATCTCACTCTCAATAATAATTAAGAACAAAGGGCAGCAGAGATGCTTACCCTGGATTGGCTGAGGGTAATCTTATAGCATATAGACTAAAAACCCTAGACAGCTGCTTCTGGCTAGACCACAAACAGCAGTAATACATGGCTATGAAATGGCTAATACATAATATAATTCTCTAGTCTGCGTGCATTCTAAACCCATAATGCCCTCATGGAAGCACAGATCTTTTATCAGTGACTAGTGTTGAGCAAATAAATGATGTCAAGCTCAGCCCCAAGCATAACAAATCACAGAAGTTTGCTTTGCTTTCATGACTATACTTAAAATCAGAGGCATTCTTTAGCTGGAAGTTGATATTCTGAGGCCATTCTTGAATGCATGAGTTGAAGCAAAACAGGGCAATAAAGCACAAGGCAGGTCTGTTTGGGATGTATTTTGCATAATTTGCTCCCGTTAGGAAGAACATACAGTGCTTCCCTTGAAGGCAATTCAGTTAAGGCAAAAACCCCTTTACGGGGATTGCTATGGATGTGGCTCCAGTTGAGCTCAAAAAAGTGAGGGAATTTGATGGCGCATGATGTTCACACCATGGGCACATGAGACCCGATGTCCAGTCTGTGATATTGTACTGGCCTACAAACAAATCATATGTGAAGGAATGACTCCTTCCCTTTATGTTTTGCAAATTGGTTTTTTTGGTTTGTTCTGTGTTCTCTCTAAGCTCTGCAGGGGATAAAAAGTTACAGCCTCTGACAGCCAAGTCTGAGGTAAAAAGTTGTGTGCTGCACAGTTTTGGACGGAATGTAACAAAGGCCACATTTGGATCTAATGCAAAACCGGAGTTAAACGGGGCAGAGATTGGAACTCTGTTACATCCAAATGTGTGCAACCACAGTCTCGCAGCAAACCTGCGGTTTAGCTCGCCAATCTCCAATTTGATCCTTCAGTTTGCACTAAGGTTCACAGCCAAAACCAAAGTTTTGGTCACCACAGTGTTACGTCCTAACACAGATAGCGCCATAACTGTGGTTCCCTGCAGTTTCTGGAACTTCAGTCATAGAGACAGCAGTGCAGACCTGCCCGGGATCACAGCCACTCCATGCTTGTGGCACTTCTCGCTGGCCGCCTCTCCAAACACCAGCCCCATCCCTCCTGTCACTGTTCCAGCAATGCAGTTAACCGCAGGTCCACCAACTTCTGGTTTCGTTTTATGTGAGAATGCGGCCAAAGTGTTCTGATTGGTTGTCTCCAGGCAGCAACAGAAGATTCTAGCTGCCTGAGGGAAGAATCTCCCTGATTGGTTTATGTATATATCTGGAATGGGATAAAAGGGAAGAACTGGAAAGGGGGAGAGCTGCTGAGGAGAAGAGTGCTGTGTGAGCTGGAAGGCTAGAAAGTAGAGTCAGGCTGAAGCTGGGGGAGGAAGTGGCAGTGAGGGAGCTGGGCCTACTGGAACCTTCTAGGCCTTGGATTAGAAGTCTAGCAAGCTTGTTTGTTTTATAGTTTTAAAATTGTACTCTTGCCTAATTGAATTTTTCACTGTTTGCTCCTGTGCTGTTTTTTAAATTTTGAAGACTTTATTATAGTAAACCTGTTCTTGCTTTTTCACTATTTTACTGGTGTCTGTCTGTTTTAAAAGATTATGCAAAATACACTCCAAACAGACCTGCCTTGTGCTTTATTGCCATATTCTGCTCCAACTCATGCATTCAAGAACGGCCTCAGAACATCAGCTTCCAGCTAAAGAATGCCTCTGGTTTTAAATATAGTCATGAAAGCAAAGCAAACTTCTGTGATTTGTTATGCTTGGGTCTGAGCTTGGCTTTGTTTATTTGCTCAGTACTAGTCACTGATATAAGTGACCAATATTTCTAGTCACTAATATAACCACCAAAGACTTCAGCAGTGGGCAGTATACAAATATGATTAAATAAATAAATTAAAATAAATAAGATCCAAACTGTTAATACTACTCAGAAGAAGGGGCAGATTACATCTTAAAAGGCCCAATTTCTTCTTCTCTACTACGGTTTGAAATTATTTCTTTAAATAAACCCAAGTCTCACACCTCTGTTCACAATAAGATAACAGAGCCATTTCCCTTACTATGAAATGCTCTTTCCAGGGTTTCAGAAGTGTGTTTCTCAGCCCTGGAGGTACCAAGCCCTGAACCTGGGACCTTCTGCAGGGAAAACATGTGCGCTCCCATTGAGCTACAATCATTCCAGAGAAATCTAGCCAGCCATTGTCAACCTGACCCAGCATGGCATTTCTTATGTTCAAAGAGTTCTTATACAGAAGTGGGTCTTATGTTCCCATCCTCTCCTCTCCTGTCGCCCACAATGCAAACCACAGCATGAGCAGGCACACTGGCTTAGAGAAACTCTGCATGGTGCTATTGAGTTGCTTAGGCTGGATATTAAAGGTAAAGGAAAAGTTGTACCATCGAGTCCTGTGGTTGTCTTTGGTGGAATACAGGAGGGGTTTGCCATTGCCTCCTCCTGCGCAGAATGAGATGATGCCTTTCAGCATCTTCCTGTATTGCTGCTGCCTGATATAGGTGTTTCCCATAATCTGGGAAACACCAGCAGGGATTCAAACCAACAACCTCTGGCTCGATAAACAAGTCATTTCCCTACTGATATTAGCCACTGGGGCGGGCGGGGGATGTGGCTGCCATAACCAGCCATAAACCTCTGCAGAAAGCAATACAAACATTATCAGGATCATCAGCCTTGAGGGCAGAACTAATAGCTGGAAATAATAATAATGAGGAGGAGGAGGAGGAGGAGGAGGAGGAGGAGGAGGAGGAGGAGGAGGAGGAGGAAGGAAGATTCATAATAAGAAATAAAGTATTCACAGAAATTGAGCTGGAAGAACTGCAAAGAACAACACAGGCTCAAGATATGGAAGAAGAATTACCACCAATTGAAGAAGTTGCTCAGGCGCAGGTGGAGGAGGTGTAGGCAATAGAGGATGCCACTGTCGCTGAACCATTTCAAATTCAAAACCAGGCAACCTCCCCTTTGCCTTCATCTCAAAAACCTGAATGCCATTTAACAGAAAGGCAACAAGAACTAAAGCAAAAAAATAACTGAAAACATGAACAAACACCAGGGTTCGACTTCCAGCTCTAAAAACAGTTGCCAAAAAACAACTTGCTCAGGCATTAAAAGATGTCAATGCTACACTTGCAGAAATAACAGCCAATAATTTGCAAGAAATAAACCAACTAATGTACAGTGCAACAACAACAACTCCACAAGAGCTCGGATATAAGATCACTGGACCTGTTAAAAAAGAAAGTAGTACATCACCTAAATGGAAGATTAGATTAGAAAATAAAATCTCCAGGCTTAGATCAAATGCTAGTAAATTGAAAGATATGAAAGATAAGAAGCTGAAGAATGAAAACACCAAACAGTATCTAATCCAAAAATTCCATCTAGATTCAAGGAAAATTAGAGAAGTCCTGGAAATAATAAAGCAGCAAATAACAGCAGTGTCAAAGAAAATTAGCAGATACGAAGCCAGAATTACACAACACAGGCAGAATCTCCAATTCCAGTCAAATCAGAGATGTTTCTACCAAAGCATAGAAGGAGAAACTACAAGAAAAACAGAAACACCAAATAAAGAAGAAACAGTGAAATTCTGGGAAGAATTATGGGACAATCCAATAGATTATAATTAAAAAGCAGGCTGGGTAAAAGAGGTTGAAAAATGTAACTAACAAATGCAGGATCTAATAACAACCAGAATTAATAAGTGAAAGCGCAAAGAAAATTAAAAATTGGACTGCACCAGGCGACAATGAACTGCATGGCTTTTGGCTTAAACACCTAACAAGCCTTCATAAACAACTATCAAAACAGTTCTATCACATTTTGCAAGGAGGTGATATTGAACAATGGCTAACAACTAGGAAAACTCATCTCATAATGAAAGATCCAGCAAAAGGCGCAGTTCCAAGTAATTATAGACCGATAACCTGCCTGCCAACCATGTTCAAATTATTAACTAGAATAATAGCAGATGAAGTAATGCAACATTTATTAACTAATGAGCAGCTTCCAGTTGAACAGAAAGGAAATTGCCCGAACACCAGAGGCACAAAAGACCAGCTGCTGATTGACAAAATGATTTTAGAAAATTGCAAGAGAAGAAAAATAAATCTAAGTGTTGCATGGATTGACAACAAGAAGGCCTTAGACTCATTGCCTCATACATGGACACTAAAATGTTTAGAAACAACTGATGTCAGCAAAAACATTCAGATATTTATTAAAAAAGCAATGAGCATATGGAGTACACAGTGAACAATCAATGGCGGGACACTTAGGCAGGTTAGCATTAGAAGAGGTATTTTCCAGAGGACTCACTATCCCCTCTGTTGTTTGTAATCGCCATGACTCCACTTTCACAAATACTAAACAAAACAGGCCTTGGATACCAAATATCTAAAACATCAAGTAAAATAAACCATCTGCTCTCCATCGACAATTTGAGTTGTATGGAAAGTCCCAATCAGAAATCGAATCACTGCTAAACACTGTTCGTATATTCAGTAACGATATAGCAATGGAGTTTGGACTAGACAAGTATGCTGTATTAATAATGAACAGAGGAAAAATAACAAAAGCAGAAAGAATGGCAACTTGAAGAAAGAAACAGAGGGTTTAATACTGGCTGCACAAGAACAGGCACTAAGAACAAATGCAATAAGAGCAAAAGTCGAAAAGTCAACAACAAACAGCAAGTGCCACCTTTGTAAAGAAGCAGATGAAACAGTGGACCACCTAATCAGCTGTTGTAAAAAGATCGCACAGACTGACTACAAACAAAGTCATGACAAGGTAGCAGGGATAATACACTGGAACATCTGCAAAAAATACAGGCTGCCTGTAGCAAAAAATTGGTAGGACCATAAAACTGAAAAAGTTGTAGAAAATGAAGATGTAAAAATATTATGGGACTTCCAACTACAAACAGACAAACATCTGCCACACAATACACCAGATATAACGGTAGTCGAAAAGAAAGAAAAACAATTCAAAATAATCGACATAGCAATACCAGGGGATAGCAGAATAGAAGAAAAAGAAATAGAAAAAATAACAAAATACAAAGATCTACAAATTGACATTGAAAGGCTACAGCAGAAGAAGAGCAAAATAATCCCAGTGGTAATTGGCGCCCTAGGTGCAATTCCAAAACAACTTGAAGAGCACCTCAACACCATAGGGGCCACAGAAATCACCATCAGCCAATTACAAAAAACAACTTTACTGGGAACAGCCTATATTTTGTGACGATATCTATAATAAATAACAACAATATTGATAATAAAATTCAGCCATCCCAGGTCTTTGAGAAGGACTTGATGTCTGGATAAAACAAACCAGTCAATAATACTTGTCTGACTGTATAAACAAGAAATAATAGTCATAGTAATAGTAACAGTAATAGTAATATAGCACCATCAATTTACACCGTGCTTCATAGAATCAGGTACATAACTCGGGGAGAGTGGGCTCATGTTCACCCCTCTCCCCAGTGGATCCTCACACACAATAGCCTTGCAACCTGCATATGATGTCACATACAGTGGCGTGGCCAGCACTTGAAGGGCCCTGCACAGCCCTTCAAGAGCTCATTACCCGGCTAGTTTCATTGTTGTCTGGGTATTCTCTTTGTTCTCTCCCTTGCTCAGGCAGAAAACCAAGAAAACATGCAGTTGACAACAAAGACAGCTGGGAATGAGGCTAGCTGGAGCTCGGAGGGAGGGGTAAGGGGTGAACCAGGTGGCTCCCAGGAGCTGGGCAGCTCATCTTCTTTGAACCCATCTGCCCAATTATAGCTCTGCTCCTACATGAAATAACATGAAGACAGGCCCCTCCCCAATGACCTTACAATCTAAAAAATCAATATGGGCAAGAGAGCTGTCACTACAAAATGTGATGACAGTCAACAGCCTGGATGGCTTTAAAAGAGGCTTAGATAAATTCATAGAGGACAGGTCTATCAATGGCTACTAGTCTGAGGGCTATAGGCCACCTCCAGCCTCAGAGACAAGGTGCCTGTTAATACCATTTGCAGGGGAGTAGCAGTAGGAGAGAGGGTATGCCCTCAGCTCTCGCATGTGGGCTTCCCAGAGGCATCTGGTGGGCCACTGTGTGAACCATGATCCTGGACTAGATAAGCCTTGGGCCTGATCCAGCAGGGCTGTTCTGAAGTTTTCTAATACAAGGGTGAGGGGAGAATTAGAGGAAGTAGTGGCCACTCCAAGCAGCTGCAGTATGTAATCTGTGAGGTGGACCCCAAGATCTCTTGTGACACTGAGGTATTGAGAAGCACCATGCAGTTGCAGGGGAGCAACAGCAGGAGAGAGGGCCTGCACATACCTCTTGCCTGTGGGCTCCCCAGAGGCATCTGGTGGGCCACTGTGTGAAACAGGATGCCAGACTAGAAGGGTCTTCGGTCCTATCCAGCAGGGCTGCTCTTATTTTCTAATGTACTTATTACCAAACCCTCAGTGTAGGTGTCAAAAAGAGATACTGAAGAAAACGTAAGAGAACTTACCATTTAATATAGTAAATGCTATCACACTGTGAGAAGAAAAGGCTGCCTTTAACATTTCCTTCTCACATTTCCTGTTGCAGTAACACACTGGAAGGCACCTAACTTCAACTACGGAGCCTGAAGTGTGCCCTACTTGCCTTTCTGCCCCACTGATTCATATTTGCCTGCACCCACTTTAATTTTCCTCACCAGTTAATAATCAACTGAACCTGTGCGGCACAGTCTTGTGATAGTTTCTAAAAGGTAAAATCCACAATGGCCAGTAGAACATATACTCAGGTAAGTGTGCAAAGTAGTGCAACGCTTGGCTTACTTCTTCTTCTTTTTTATGTTTTAAATTTTTATTGATTTTAACAATATCTTAACATTCACAACACCTTAAACAAATATTGACTTCCCGCTCACACCTCCTCGTGAATCACCAACTATAGAAGTAACCCTTGCTATAATAATAATTCAAAACATATATCTAAACCTTACAAACCAGTGCAACGCTTGGCTTACTTCTGAGAAAACATGCATACGATTCCACTGTGAGCAGACGAATCTCTCAGTTTGACCAGTTACAGCTCACATTCTTAGTTTGAAGCTTGTAAACCAACTTTAAGCTACTCCTAAAGGAAATGAAACAAATCAGTAACATGTATTTAAGTTGAATTAAAAGAAATCTTATTGCCCAGTCTCTTGTTTTAATTAAACATGTTTTCTATAAGACATACATAAGTGCAAGTTATGTGGTTTCTTTGGCAAAGTTGCTGCTCAGAGTAAATACACTATAATATTATTCTGTTTACTTTGTCCCCCTTTCTAGATTTTTATATTTTCCTAACCACTCTGTGTGGTTGCTTCAGTTTTGGCAACCAGACTTATGGTAAAGGGGTTGAAAAAGTTCAGGCTTTTTAATATATATATATATATATATATATATATATATATATATATATATTCATCTAATCACAGCTAAGTCATATTCCTTCTACTTTAATCATAATCCTTTCTTTAGAAGAGATACATGAATGAGAATTCTACCCAAGTAAATGAAGCTCAAGCCTTACTAACATGTTGCTAACATGTTGTTGGAGCTTGCACTAATGTGTCTTTTTGGTCATTTCAGAAAACATAAATCAATGTTATAGGAACACAAGAAGCTGCCATATACTGAGTCAGACCATTGGTCCATCTAGCTCAGTATTGTCTACACTGACTGGCAGCAGCTTCTCCAAAGTTTCAGGCAGGAGTCTCTCCCAGGCCTACTTGAAACTTGTCAAGGATTCAGCTTGGGACCTTCTGCATGCAAAGCAAATACTCCGATACACCGAGCGAGCTACAGCCCTATCCTATACACCAAAGCAACAGACATCAGACCTGAGCTACACAACACAGGATGAAATAGTTAGCACTGATGACAGGAGCCCTTGGGAGTGAAGCAGACCACAACAAGGGGGAGACTATAGAAGCTGAATACCAAATCTGAGCACTGTCATACTTATAAGCTTTTCAGACTTAGGCAATGTTGCCAGTGAGTTGAGATGATACTAATCTTGCTACTGGGTCATGGGCCTTCAGTCATGCTGAAGCCCTATTGCCTTCGTTGCCTTCATACCCAATGGTTTCCTGGAGGTACTTGGCTAGCCACTGTGTGAAACAGACACCGGCAGGACTTGATGGACATTTGGCCATCCTGGTGGACATTTGGCCCGATTCAGCAGGGCTCTCTTCTTATGTGCATATATGGGAGGCTGGTTTTCTGATGCGTCTGAGGAAGTGTTGAAACAATTGACCATCAAAGTTTTGATGTAAACCTCCCTGAGCCATTTTTGGAAGGGTGGTATATAAATCAAATAAATAAATTCAGATAAAAGTGTTGCATCCTTTTGATAAACCAGTAAACAGCCAAAATGACTGGACATCAGCACAGATTGTAGGTGGCTTTAAGCTCCTTAGAGTGGCCATTGAGATAACTAAGCATGTGATCGAGCCTTGATCAGGGGTGGACAATCTGAGCAATTGAAGATGGGTATGATGGGAGTTGTAGTCCAACAACAGCTGGAGAACCTCAGGTTGGCCTTGAGCAGGGGTGTCAAACTGCAGGGGGCGGGCAGCTGTTATTGGATTACAACTCCCATCATCTAGTCACAATAGCCAGTAGCCAGAAATGATGGAAGTTGTAGGCCAACATGTGTTGGAGGACTGCCGTTTGACACCGCAGGCCTAGAAACTTCAGCATCTGCAGTGCACCTCACAGCATGGATCACACTGCCTTTGTACCACCTCTGCTGCCCCCTAGAGTCAGTCCTCCAGGTGGCAGGGAGCATCTCCCATTGGTTATTGAAAATACTAGAAAGATCATGTGGTGGCAGTGGGCCTGCTTGGTTACAATCCTTTCAGCCTTTACAGTACCTTTGTATTTGTTGTTGTTCAAATATGTGTCTACTGCTTTTCAACAAATAAACAAAAGTTCTCAAAGTGGTTTACATAGCAAAATAAATGGGGGTGTGTGAGAGAGAATTCCTTGTCCTCAAAGGGCTCACAGTTTAAACATACACACAAACACATACAAATGAGACACCAGCAACAGCCTCAGTCCCCCCAAGTATGTAGGGCTGTTACTATTACAATTGTGGACCTGCAACAAAATGTTGCATTATGTTCCTAGTGTACATTTGTTAGCTGAACTTGTGCCCGAGCATGGTGAAAGTTTTAGGCACCTTTTCCCCTCAGAAGCAAAATGGGTTGTATCTTGAAAGAGTATTTTTCAAGCTTGAAATTTCTCACTCTTTTTGTTCAAACACTCCTTCCCGTCCCCCTTCTCAGCACTGATTTCCATTAGCTCAATCCACCTGGTTAACTGCCCTCCGAATCCACAAACATTCCACTCCATTGTGTTATATTGGGACAGATTTTGGGGGGTTGGGCCCCCTTAGGTTTTTTTCTTCAAATTTTTGTGAAACTAATGTATCTGTGGGTTACTCCGAGCCTGGCCTGCCATTTCTTCCCTCTCCCCCACAGGTGCTCTGGTTATACTGCCATAAGGATCATAACATGTCCAGCTCCTCCAGAAATTGATATAAGGTTGTTATGCGAAGCTGCTCTCCTGTAGTCTCCTAAGTAATAAACGTTTCAGCTGATGTTTAAAAAAAAAGGTGAATTGGACATTTCTGCCTGCTGTGTGCCTCGGGTATTGAATATGATAAGAGCAAGATGAAAATAGTCATTAAAAATAATTGTATTCAGGCAAGATTTGCCAATCACTTTTTAGTAATTAAAAAAAGACTTCTGGCCCTTTAATTCAAAGTTTGCATTGGGTCTGTGCTGAACTGTTTAGTCTCTGCAACAACCTTCCTGTAGCCTCTTTATTGGCGTTTACTGACATGCCACCCACCTTGAACTCCAAATGTGGATCCGAAGATTGCTGAGCTGTGAACACGGTATTTGTGTAATTCTGCCAGTATTGTAACCGCCCATATAACCTCAGGAGAATCAAAGCAAAACCATGCTGAAACATTCAAAAATAGCTTGAACACCACCATTGAATCAGAGGACGTTTGCTGGCTTCTGAAGCCAGACCTTAAGAAACACATTTCTTAGAGGCCAGAGGGAAATGTCCCGGCTTGGCCTCTAGACAGAAAGATCAGCAATCCTCTGAAACAAAAGGGGACAATTTGGAGAAAGCATCCCAGAACATCAAGTTCCAGCCCTCATGGTTTTTCTGTAGAATTCCTTTGAGCATTTTTAACAGTAAAGTGAGTTACTTCTAATGTCGCTGCTGCTGTTATTATGAAGGAGAAAAGCTAGCCACTATTATAAAGGAAAACATGCCTTCAGGGCAAAGTACACTCATCCCTTGCCAACCGCGGTTTTACCAACCACGGTTTTGAGGATATGTGAATGGGAAATTGTGACAGGTCTTGCCAACTGCAACCCTAGTATCCGTGGTTGGCAAGATTTCAGTGATTTGGAGGAGGAGTTCAGAGGTTCAATCTGCTCATTCCTCTTGGTGACCCTTGCTGACCTTGCTGTCCCTCCCTTGCCAATTTAAAATGCCCTTGGGTGATTGGAGGGGGTGGGTTTCAAAAAATTTCCAGAAGTCTGATCTGCTCATTCTTCTTGGGGCTCTTGGCAATGTTATGAGATTTGGGGTGATTTTTAGCAAAACATTTGTATTTTTTCCTTTATTTTTAGGTCTTATTGTGGCCGCGGTTCCCCTAACCCCCTGTTTCCCATAGACTTGAATGCTTCGCCAACCGCAAATTTGCCAACGGACATGTTTTGCTGGAACAGAACCCTCATGATTGGCAAGGGATGGCTGCATATTCAAAAAGATGATGATGATGATGATGATGATGATGATGATGTGTTTCACTTGCACTTTTCAGTGTACATTATAATAAAATTTCATTCATCCTCTATATTGAGAATGTGAGCACACACCAGACTTCCATTAACTCAACTACTTAGAGCTTACATCTCACAGGAAAAAACCAAGGCAGAAAACACACAAGATTGTTGAAATCTGCAGCTGGCAGAGTTGCCCTAGATGCTCATCTTTGCAGCAGCTGAGGATGAAAACCAGTTTGTGTTGCTGGACTGACTGGGGTGGCTTGCCCGTACTTCGCTGTTCACTACTTGGTAAGAGCTGGATGCTGTCGTGTCTGCTCATAAAACTGACATGTGGTCAGGAACGACCAGAGACAGAAACAGTAACCTGAGGGCTTATGGTTGGGGTGACCAACCTGAGGTTCTCCAGCTGTGGTTGGACTACAAATTCCATCATCCCCTGTCACAAGAAATTACAGCTGGGGATGATGGGAGTTGTCATCCAACAGCAGATGGAGAGCATCAGGTTGGCCACCCTGTTCCAGAGTGAGATGTTCCATGCCAGGGCTCATCATCACTAAGAAGCTGCTCTTCCACATTTTTGCAACTCCGATCTTGCAAAAATGAGATGCAACCAAAACTTGTGCAACCAAAAAGGCATTTTGTATCCCCTAACATTTTTGTTTCAGAAATAACTTCCATACATCCAGAATCTGATAACTGCTTTCTAGATGGATTTTTTTTAAACCATGAAGATTTCATCCGCAAGATACAATGAAGGCATTCAACACTAAAATACCAAGAGGCCATGTTGACCAGCTCAATCCAGACATGCACACATTCCTGCTTTTGTCTTTTCGCTTTCAGAATGCTGTTAGTAAAGGAATCAGCGAGCAACCATCTTTGAAGGGGCTCTTTGGCTCACATTTTTCCAGCCGCCTGCCCTGTTGCAGCTACAAACAGGATCTCAAGTCAAGTTCCAAGCCTGAGGCATGAAGCAGGAGAATAGGGGCTCACAAGCTGTGCCAGATCTCCTGAAATCCTCTGTAGCATTTTCAACATTGTGATAGTTGCTTTTGCTTTTATTGTCTTTACATTAATAAATCTTACATCTGTAGAATAACCATATAATGCTGCTGTGTGTGCCCCATTTACTTTTTCCTTTCTTCTTTATTTTTTTCATCCTGCCTTCTATCTTTCCCTCTCCTCTTCCAGGTTTGAAGAGCACTTCAGCCATACAGAAAGCACATTGTTCGGTGATATCAGGGTATCTGCAGTGATTTCTCATCTCCTTGCCTTTTAGGGCAGCATTTCAGTAGTGGGAGGCTCTGTGTGTGTGTGTACATGCGTGCAAGGAGGTGGGGCAGGGCAAAGTTCTCAGCAAGATTTAAAGGCATAGTCTTAGATTCATTTAAGATTAACTTGCAGTCAGTACATGTTATGAACATTTGCTGCAGTTACTTCAATGCATCATCTATTATCTGTTTCTGAAAGTGCTGGAAGCGTTATGACCCTTGTGAATGCATAATCGGAGCACCTGCGAGTGAAAGGGAGGTACTGGCAGTTTTGCAGTAGCCTGCAGATACCTAACCTCGGTTTCACAAATATCTGAATAAGGGAGATACTACAGATACTTCGGGTCCATACAATATAATAACTATAATAACATCATCAACATTGATCAAATGCTACCTTTGTTTATAACACTAGTCAATCCATGTGTAAATACAGAGTTGTCCTTAAATTTAGGCTTCTGGGACTATAAGATCCCTGCTGGATCAGAAGATTCAAAAGTCCACCATCTATTTCCAACAGTGCCCAGGCAGATTCTTCCAGAAAGCCCACATCTAGAGCATGAAGGTAACTGCCATCCCCTGCTGTTGTCCCCACCAAATGGTTTTCAGCAGTAGACTGCCTTTGAATCTAGAGGCTCTATTTCTCTCAGATATAATTGAAGTAAATAAATAAATGAAATTGTGCTGCCTGAAGCAGGATACCAAATAGCACCTCTTCTTTTCTTTTTTCTCCTGCAAAGATCATGCCCCCCCCATTATTTCATTTTTTTCAGATCTCTTCCCCTTCCTTCCTTCGCTATTAGGAAGGAAAGAAGAAAACTATATGGTGCCGTTTCCCCCTCCTTCCTCTGCAGAGCATTGGGGCGGTGTTGGTTGGACTTTTGTGCCCCCCCCCCGAACCAGCTCCCAGTTTGCCACCTGAGGCAGTCTGATTCACCTTTCATTGTAAAAGGCCTCACCATGGATTTGCAAGGCATTAATTTTTGCCTCAGTTGTTACAATAAGCTTGATAGCTTTGATATGTTGTCTCATTCCAAAGCAAATTTCATTAGTCAGGTGTTGTGTGACTGGATTTTGTGGTTAGCCATGTTGGAAGGCAGAAAAGTGGGCTACATTACAAATCAAAAGAAAAATAACAAGAAATGCACCAAAATATCCCTCAGTGCAGACAGTAGATGAAGAAGACTATGAATGCTACCGATCCAGTTATCTTCACAGACACCACAATGAGAAATACGGAGCAAAGTAAGGCAATGAACTTTACTGTACAAACTTGTCTTTAAAATACTAGAAACAAGCCTTTCAGGTTACAAAGATCTCTTCTCCGGGAACAGATTTTCAGAGCAGAAGTACAAATTGACCTTGTATGACCTATTGTATTTATTTAGCTGTCTAACTGCGATTTATTTAGCTATTGTTATTTATTTACCTGTGTCATTTGCTTTGTACTTGCAAAAACAGCCAGCTATTTGAATGAAGGAAAGGGTTCATAGCCTTCCTACAGAGATCCACATACATAGAGCTCTACTCCAGGAGAAGATGGGAATGAATCCTGTTCAGGACAGAAATTCCATTGAGTCCAAATGTACGTTCTTAATAAAACCCTATGAGAAATCTGACTGACCACTAGGTGTCACTGTAATATCACAGCCATAACAAATTGGTGCAACTAAAGTGTTTGCCACAGCCCTTCCTTGAGGTAGTCTCATAGATTTGGAAACTAGATATTCACACAGTTGCAAAAGAGAAGCTCTGTATCTATGTCAAACTGACAACCTTGTTACAATTTCATCACAGATCTTTTAACTTTTTGGTGCCGATGGATTATATTGGTGCAGGGTTGGGGATTTTCTAAAATTGGTGAGCTGCTGTGAAATGCTGAGACCTCCCCAGATGACCTATTAACTTATCTGGGGAGGTCTTCAAATGACTAATCTGGGGAGGTCCAGTTATGGTTGCTGATCTGATGGTGACTCAGAGCTGAATGTTCTCTTTGGCTGCCCCAGGGCTTCGGAATGCACTTCCTGCCAAAATAAGAGCTCCTCTATCTCTGATTGCCTTTAAAAAGACCCTTAAGACACACAGGTTTTCTCAGGCTTTTAATTAAAATTAATTTTAACGTGTTTAACTGTTTTTATCCTATGGAATTATTTTAATTGTTTCACTCTGTGAATTGTTTTTATTCTGTGGAAAGGTTTTGTTTCTTTTTGTTTTTACCTTGTAATTTGGATTGATTAGCAAGCCAGAGATTGCCAGTTCAAATCCCCACTGGTATGTTGCCCAGACTATGGGAAATACCTATATTGGGCAGCAGTGATATAGGAAGATGCTGAAAGGCATCATCTCATTCTGCACGGGAGATGGCAATGGTAAACTCCTCTTTTATTCTTCCAAAGACAACCTGGCACTGTGGTCGGCAGGAGTCAACATCAACTCGACGGCACACTTTACCTTTACACTGCCTAGAGATGTATATATCAGGTGGTATATAAATATGATGGATAGATAGATAGATAGATAGATAGATAGATAGATAGATAGATAGATAGATAGATGTTGAATATACAGTAGTGTGTAAATAATGGTCAGCATCCAGACTAACAAAGTGCAGGTACAGTCATAGTACACTGGTGCAATGGGGAGGGCAGTTTTCATTGATCTCCCCTTCCATCTGAAGCTGATTGTTACTCCAGAAATAAGTCCCTGAGGGCTGCATGACCCTCAGGGACATATTTTCAGGTATTTTGCTTTGTGTGTTTTGATTGTATGTTTTATTCTATTGTTTTATTGTCAGCCACCCAGAGAGCAATTTGTTATGGAGCAGCTAACAAACAAAGTTGTTGTGGTGGCTGTTTTGTTATTTAGTCAGAGCAATGGGGAGATTAACTAACTTTTTTTTTTTTTTTTGCATCCCCAGCCTGCACCACCTTTTCTTCTGCTGCTGTGTGCCTTTTTCTTTTTTGATTTTTGGGTTGGTCGGTGGGAGGCCAACCACCTGCCCTCCCCCGCAAATGTTGAGTCCCAGAGTGTCTGATCGGCCTGAGTGCCTCTGAGAGCAGTACCTGGCCAGTCTCCATCAGAAGACACCAGTCGCCACAAAGTAAGTAACCCAATTTTGGTCAGATTCGATTTCTTTAAATAGATCCTATTTGGGATAAGGGAGGATTAGGTACTAGCCAGGTAGTACATAGGACTGTAGGGCAGGAGGGGTGGGTTAAGAGACAGGCCACTGCAGCCCCCGCTCCCTTCCCTAAATTTGACTTACCCCATTGTTGCTTGCTCCCCCCTATAATAATAATAATAATAATAATAATAATAATGACTGTTTCTTTATTTGGGAGGATTTAGTTTTTCTAGCTTATGTATGTGCACTATAGTGCTTTAGATAGCACTGTGTGTGGCACATAAAGCATAAATAGGCCACCCCAGACCCCTTTTTGAAATACTTGTCTTAAAGGTGCTTCCTCCCTACCCCCACCCCCCGTGGCAGGGCATCAATTTTTAAAACCCCAAGATGTCTGGGAGGGTGTGACAGAGTGCCAGGCAGAGAGAGGGCTGCTGCTGCTGCTCATCGTGGGCAACAGCAAGAGCGGCCTACTCCCCGAGTCATCCCCACTGCTGTGGTGCAGAGTAGGCTCACCTTTCCGGAGGTGCCTGGTCCCACAGCATAGCCACCTGTATCAGCTGTAGAATTGGGGGGGGGGAGTAACTCCCCTGCCAGGGAAGAAGATCCTGTTGCCGTAGAGGAGGAGGTGATTGTGTCGGCTGATACTAGCAAAGCCATATCACTCTCACCATCCTCCCCAACCCCCCTTGGCGGCCCTGCTCTGAGACTGAGGAGGAACAGGAAGAAGTCACTCTGCTTCCTGTTCTTGGACGTTCTCAGCCCCAGACTGAGGGGGGTGGACCTCAGAACGAACCAGTAGCCCCCCAAAAGTTCCCAGACCAATGGCAACATGGTGTGGGACCACTTTGAGATCTGCTATGGTGACCCACACCATGCTGTCTGCGCCCACTGCAGGACACAGGTCAGCGGGAGGAAGGACCCCAAGCATTTTATGATGCCGGGGATGCTGCTGCACCTGCGGAGGCATCACCGGAGGGTCCCTTTCCCCTATTGCGGGCAGCAATAAGACTGGTGTGCCCTCAGCTAGCAGCCTCAAGGCACCTGCTCCTGCTCCCAAGCAAGGGAAGCTGCCTGTGCAGTGGGTGCATTCGGTGGGCAAGCAGTGTGGTCACCCAGAGCCTCATCTCATCACTCGGGCCATTGGAGAGATGATCACTGTGGAAGACCAGCCATTCCAGGTGGTGGAGAATGCCATCTTCCGCCGGCTGCTCCGGCTGCTTGCCCCCAACTACACGATCCCCTCATGCAGGTGAGTGGGTGGGTAGTGCCATACCTGTACCTGTTGTGTAGGGAGGTCCAGTCAGGGCTGCTTTGCGCAACAGTGCCTGACACCAGTGTGCACTTCACTGCAGATTTGTGGACAGTCCCAGTGGGAGGCAGGCTGCTTTCCTGTACCTCACGGCACACTGGTGGGGGCAGGAGAGCAAGGAGACCTCTGCTACTGGTGGCATAGCCACTCCCTCCCATGCAGCAAAGCACAGGTGGGCTGAGATGCATGTGGAGGTGCTTGGCACTAACCACATGACAGATGAGCTCTTGGTGACCATTGATGACAACATGGAGAGATAGCTATCCAGGCATCCAAATCTTCACTGAGGATTGATAGTGACCAACAATGCAGTGAACATAACCAGGGCAGCCGAGCAGCTTCAGTTTGTGTCTATCCATTGTGTGGCACTCACTCTGAACATGGTCGTACAGGATGCACTTGGCCCTTCGGGGGGCTGTGCCCAGGTGAGACATCCCTGCTGGAGGTGCTGGGCACCAGTCTGCAGCTGCTACAACTGCTCTAGTGGGCAGGTGGCACAAGATAGCAGCTTTCTTCCACTGGAGAGAAAAGGATAGGCAGATGCTCAAGGAGAGGCAGCTTGAGCTTGACCTACCTGAACTCCTGATCCTTCAGGATGTTCTGACCTGGTGGAACTCCACCTTTCTCTTGCTCCAGCACCTGCAGGAACAAGAGCTGGCCATCCATGCCCTGACAAGGAGGTGTGGCTTAGAAGTGTGTGACTTATCCAACCAGGAATGGGTGCTCCTTTCTGAGGTGGTCTTGGCACTCGAGCCATTCGTTCTTGCCATGAATGACTTATGTGCCCAGACAGCAATGCTGAGCCAGGCTTTGCCCACCACTCTTCTCCTCAAGGAGATGATCGGTGAGCTCCAGTCCATACTGACCACTGAGGTTCAATCACCTTGGCAGGTTATCTGAGGACTGGAGTGGTGGATCCGCTCAGGACACCCTTGGGTGCATCAGCAGTGCATGTTTTATCCTGCCTTTGTGGCCCAAGGATGAAGGGCAAAGTGGTCACCCCTGCCCAGCTGCCCAGGTGGAGGAACCTCCTGGTTGAAGAGGTCAGGCAAGCAGAGGAGAGGAGGTTGGGGCATAACCAGGAGGTAGGGTGCTGGGAACAATGTGGTGTTTCAAGTTCCCCATTGCTCCCTATGGCTAAAACACTCGAAACAAACTCAAAACTTTTCAAGTGTTTCAACAAATCAATTCGAGGATTTGTGTTTCATTTCAAGCTTGAAACAAAATGCAAAATCCATTTCATGCACACCTCTAATGTCAAGCAGAATTGTTGCGATCCCAGTAATCAGTGTGCTGAACATCATATGATTTCAGCCAGTATTACTCAAATAAGCCAAACACCCAGCAAAAATTTAATTGATTTTAACTTCTGACATGCAAGATAACCCATGTATCGGAGGTGCTATTTCATGGAGTGTGAGATGAAGTCTGTTGAACTGGAGTGGGTAGCAAGGCTTGTAAGATTGGTGATGAATTATTTCAGATGGTTGAAGGCTGGAGGTTGTATTCATGAGGTAAAAGAACCATCATTCAGCTGAAGATTAAAGGTCTCTTTCTCTCTCAGACAGGACATTTCCCACTCCTGGTAGGATGGGCAGGGGGGAAAAGAACACAAAGGCAAAAGAAGCATCAGTGTTTTCACTGGCTCTTAGACTGAGACAGACCTGGCTATATTATCCCCTATATGTTGGATCTAAATAGGCTCCAGTAGTCATTCTCTGCTTACATGATCAGAGTAGCTTCTAGTTAATTCTTTGACACACAGACTAAGCAATTCTCTAGACTAGACTTCTCTAAACCAACAAGAAGACTGATAATATTAACGTGGTTTGCTACTTGCATGCATACTAAACCCACAATGCTATTGAGGCAGCAGGGTTGAGCAGACTGCGCCGGCTTCGAGTAGCACAATCCAGGGGATGGACTTTTCTAGCACCTGCAGTCCACCACATTCATTCAAACTGTTATAAAGAACACAATATACATATAAATAGCATGTGTGAGTTATCCACTCTTCATAGTATATTTCTTTCCATGCTGAATATCTATCATCTAGCATGCCAGTGGTTATTTCTGCATTTTTAAAATAAAAACTTTTGAAATACTTGAAATACTGAGGAAAGCAGAGCATGTGGTAATCATTAATTTTCACGAGATTTTTTTCTATAATCATGACCACCTATTTGTTCTATTGGTGTTTTCTAAATTATCATCACAACACACTCCTAGGATTCTCAGCGCTAAACAACTTGGAGGTAATATAATGATGTCAAAATGAAACGCTGTCAGTGCCTAGCTATAGAGATGACATCAGGATGTCAGAAATGAAAGGGAATTATATCAATGTGTGTTCTACAGCCACTCAACAAATTGTAAAACCAGGAAAGGCTTCACAATTTAGGGCACTGTTTTGTTATGACAGAAATGCTCAAACATCTTTTATTTATTATTTTTTTAAAAGAGAAACTGGCACTTTCGTCAGCCAAATAGCTCTTTTATCCAATAGATCTATCAAGATTATTTGTTCATATCCCAAATGGATATCTTTTTGCACAGGACAGTTATATATATATATATATATATATATATATATATATATATATATATATTTAAAAAGATATCTTCCATTTTCAACTAGTCATATCTTTTTGTTTCTACTTCAAGATGTCCTTTTAAGGTCTGTGATTCATTTTAAAATAATGGTCACCTCTCCTTCAGGGATGTGAAAAGCTGTATAAAGATAAGCCTACCGCATTCAGTTCTCTGTGAAAGGCACCGAAGTTGCCTTTCATAGAGATAAAATGACACTCCATCCTGCACGAAAAACTATATTGGCATTGTTGGTACAATCAGTCTCCGTCTGTCATTCCTCTAGTGTCCTCCTTACTGGTGTTCACAAATACTTAGAAAAGCTGACACCCTTTAACGAAAAAAATCTTAGTGCTTCTATCACCCAGTTATAGATTTCAGCACAATACTGAAAAACATGGCTGATCAGTATTGTTCAGCAACAGAAAAGAATTCTGACAGGATGATTTATAAAAATGGAGGCCTTCACCTTCCAAGGATATTTAAATGGCCAAGCTCTGTGGAAACATCTTCAAATGAATAACATTATTTATCTCTAGCAAAATATTTCCAAAAAAAGAAAAAGAAAACGCAGCAGTCTTTAAGAACAGATGGCTCGCTAGAAGTTTCTAAAAACTTATTGAATAGATCAGAATCAGGATGATAGTTCAGCTCTCGTTTCCTCAGTTGGGCAATTCTGCTGAATTCCTTTAGAAAGCCTCAGTGTTTACCGAGTGTTGTTAAAATGTCACATGTTATTTATATATCTGTAGCTAAGAAAGGTGGATATAAAATCAGTTAGTTACATGGGGCTGGAATTGGGACACAGCTTGTTTAAGTGGGTAATAGGACTACAAAATCGAAGAATATAAGAACAGACCTGCTGGATCAGAGAAAAGGAACATCTGGTCTAGCATCCTGTTTGCTATAGTGGCCAACTGGATGCCTCTGGGAAGTGCAGAAGTGTGCAGAGGTGTGCAGGACCGGTTCAGATTGAACCCAGTTCAATTGAACCAGCCTGGTTCGACTGGTTCAAGCTCAAACTGGACCTGACCCCCCCAAAAGTGGGGCCAGTCCAAGTTTAAGCCAAACCAGTCCTGGTTTGGATCGAACCAGTTCGGCCCTGTTCAATTGGTTTGGAATGTTTATAAAGGGGAATCCAGTAATGATTCCCCTTTACAAGCAAAGGGGTATCCCTAGCAACTAAAAGGGGGTTGAAAGGGGTGGGTGAGGGGTGGGAGGTCACCTTGCATGTGGCAGCTCCTTAGCAGTGGCAGCGGTGGGCCGGCAGTGGATCCTCTAGGCCTCGCCAGTGCTCCCCCGATTAGCACAGGCTGGTGGGGGCCCAGTTTGGGCCTCCATGCATGTGTGGGGGCCCAAACTGAAGCCCCACCTGCCCACACTGATGGAGGGGGGGTGCCGGCAGGGCCTAGAGGAGCCACTGCCAGCCCACCACTGCTGCACGTAAGGTGACCTTCTGCACGCCTCAACCCGCCCTTTTCAACCCCCTTTTAGTTGCTAGGGATCCACCTTTGCTTGTAAATGGGAATCCTTACCGGATTCCCTTTTACAAGCATCCCAAATCAGGCTGAATCAGGCCAAACTGGTTCGAGTGCATGAAATGAACCACCGTTCAGTTCTAAAGAACCAGTTTGCGGACCAGCAATTTGGTTTGAATTCCATTTGGAGTCTAACCATACCACCCAGTATGGTTCCATGCACACCCCTGGAAGTGAGTCATGTAGGCCCTCCCCCAGTTTTGTTCCCCAGCAACTGTTATTCTGTGGCATATTTAGGGTTACCATATGTCCAGGACTGGCCTAGACCAGGGGTTTCCAACCTGTGATACTCCAGTCCAGATATTGATAAACTCCCATCAATTAAAGTGGTGAAACTGATAAGTTTGTAAAGTACTTGCAGTGTCTACTACATTCCACATTTTTTTCAAGCAGATTTTAAAAAGCAACTTTTAAATCCTTTTTTAATCTGTTTTTCACTGTCCACGTTGTTTTATAACCTTTCTTTGAATTATTCATTGATATTAATGGGTACTATAAAATCATGGTACCCACTATAAAATGGGTACTATAAATTCTATCAGTGATAGAAACTATGGCAAACATATTTAAAGAGCCAATATGGTAGACTGGTTTGAGTGTTGGATTGAGAATGGGAAAACCTGGATTTGAATTTGCACTTACGTACCCTCAGCCAGGCAGTATCTGTCAGCCTAACCTATCTCACAGGATTGTTGTGAGAATAAAAACAGAGAAGGGAAAATCACATATGCTGCCCTGAGCAACTTGGAGAATGAGCAGGATAAACATGTCATGAACAAACAGAAGGACAGACTTCTGTATTTAATAGTGGTTAATTAAAGGAAGATTTCACTGGGTACAACTTTTTTCCACCACTACAAGGCAAGCTGAACTTGCCAAAATTCGACACAACTTTGACACAACACTTAAAGGTACAGGTGCCCTGGACTCTCTCACAACTGGTCACCCTAGCAGAAAGATTACAGAATTGATTAAAATGTCCAAGTTGCAGAAAATTCCCTATACTGATTAGCAATCTTTCACTAAGAGATGCTGCAATTCATAACCCATTTACTCCAGAATAGTTTTATTAAAGTCAGCTATGAAACTGCTCCAGAGAAAATGGACTATGGATTGCACCTAAAATTCATTTTCTATTAAAATCAAAATCTTCAGTTTGAACATCGATCATTTCCGTTTCTTGCTATTACATAAAATAGCATAGGAGGAGTTGATCCTTTCATTGTTAATTGACCATGTGGCCTTTTGGGATCTCATCACACAAAAATGGAGAATGCACTTTTATAAAGTTTTTTGTATGCAATATAATGAATTGGGAGTGATTTTTATCTCTTTCATACAAATTAGCCATTTGTGAATAGCCACATTCAGCTTCCCTCACAAAGCTGCTTCTCTTGCTCTCCTGTCCTGCAGCAAAATTCTCCTGGAATTTAGGGGTTTCAGTGTTAAAATTCCTTATTCTGTGGATGTGAATTTGTGTACAAGCTGCCATTTTGCATCTGGTTCCGCCTCCCAAAGCTGCCATTTTGTGACTGGTGCTTCCTAGGGATGTGCATAAAACCGGTTCTCCCGGTTCGGTTCGGGTCCGAACCGGGTCCGGACCGGACCGGGGTGGTTCGGTTTTGGTTTTGCCAGACCACCCCCCCGGTCCGGTTCGGTTTCGAACCGGTTCGGATCCGAACCGAACCGGTTCGGATCACAAAAAGTGGCTGGTTTTGAAGGGGACATTGTGTTCTACCTGCCACCCAAATTTCAAGTCGATTGGACCTTCCTCTGATTTTTTACAAATTTTTTTCAAAAAATAAATTTTTGCCCATAACTCACAATGTGGAGCCCTTAGGGGCAAAAAAGCTGGGGTGGGTGGTAGCCACCCATGGGTGTCCTCCACCCCAAAAATCCCAAGGCAATTGGTGGCTCCTAGTATTATTGGTGAATTTCTGAAGAAAATTTTTTTCCCATTGGCTAGAATGGGGGTTCGGGGCTGCCCCAGACCCACCTCTGTGGGGTGGCAGCACCCCCAAAGTGGGTCCGGGGCCATGGCAAAAATGCCCTCAGTCCCCCCCAGCAATCCCCGTAGAGATAGGAGTGATGGTTCTGTTGTTTTTCTGAGGTATTCTGAGTGTAGATTCTATGATAGCTTATGAGATTTCCAATGAGACACCATGAATCCACTCTCATTTGCTATCACAGAATCCACACTCACTCAGAACACCTCAGAAAAACAACAGAACCATCACTCCTATCTCTACGGGGATTGCTGGGAGGGACTGAGGGCATTTTTGCCATGGCCCCGGACCCACTTTGGCGGTGCTGCCACCCCACAGAGGCGGGTCTGGGGCAGCCCCGAACCCCCATTCTAGCCAATGGAAAAAAAATTTTTCTTCAGAAATTCACCAATAATACTAGGAGCAACCCAACAATTGCCACCCCATCTTTTTGGCCCCTCTCTCTGGGCGCCCTAACACGTAACACCTAGTCAGTCCATCTTAATGCCTACCTACTACCACCACTCCTATCCAAGCAAGTAAGAGGAGGACACTCAGAGAGACAACACCCACTCTCTGATCTAACAAAAAGGCCACTGCTGTGCTGCCTGCCAGCACAGCAGCAGCAGCGGAGCAGCACACTAAGCACAAGAGCAGCACACACAGAGAAGAAGCAGGAGGCGGAGCAGCAGAGCAGCAGACCTGCCGCTCTGCATGATGGGTGACGTGATGCCCAAAGGAACCACCGCCTCACTCAGTGCCTGCCACTGACTAGGCCCGACAGACAGAAGCCAGCCAACCTGCTCTGCTCTGCTCTGATGCTCCCCATGGATGATGCACACACACCCTACATCTGCATCCCAATGACCAGACCAGACCAGACCAAGTGCGCAGAGTCAGCACAGGCCAGCAGCCACCAGCCCAGCAACAACAACAGCTACTACTGCTACCACCACAACCAGTGTTGCCGCTACAATAACATTCCCAGTCCAGTCACGCGCGCCACAGCCTGAGCCTAGCACACAGCCAACAGCTGCTGCCAGCCAGTGCCTGGCAAGCCCAGCCAACATGAGGAGGAGAGAGCTAACAAGTAGACGGCGCACGCACATCACCAACCCATCACGACGGCGCAACTGCAAGGGGAGAGGGCACAATTACAGGCAGGAGGAGGAGGAGGAGGAGGAGGAGGCGGGCGAGGCAATCCTAGCACAGATTTGAAAGTTTAAAATCCACCAGGACATCTTCTAGAATCTAGACTTCTGTTTTTTCTACCACCAGCTGTAGTGTCTAGTTAGTCAGTGTGCTGTGCAGCTGAGCTGAGCTGAGCTGAGCTGCATGTGAGGAAGGGTGATTGTAGCTAGTTCTTTAGTTTCAGCAGACTGAGCATTGAGCATGGGCAGTGGCCTTGGGAAGCAACACAATTACACGACACTCACCTGTTGCTGCTGGTTCTAGAAGTTGCCTCTTCTCGTCTTCACCTCTTCGTGTGTGTGTGTGTGTGTGTGTGTGCAGTGAGTGCATGCCTTTTGCCTTGCTGGAAAGAAATGCTTCTCTGGTCCACCACCACATATCTGCTCAAGGACACAGAGGCCCAAGGCAGAGGTGGTGGCACCAGTGTGAGTGCATGTGTGCTGGTGGTGTTTGCCACCACAGGTGTTTTGTGTGTGTATGTGTGCGCTGCTAGCTAGGAGGGGGGAGGGAGGCAGGGAGGGAGGCTGGGAGGCAGGGGGGAGGAAAGGGGAGGGGGAGAGGGATGTAGAGGGGATTGAAGGGGGGAGGGTCCGGCTCAGAGTTGGTCAGCCACATATTTGTGCACACACGTGCTCACGTGTGTGCTTCGGTGGGAGAGACCAGACTCTCATCATCTGCCAGACCGGGGTTGGGGGCAGGTGAGGCGGTGGTGGGCTGGAAGGGAGGGAGGATGGAAGGTGGTGAAGAGGAAGGGGAGAGGATGAGAGGGGAAGGATGGAGGGAGGCATGGGGGGGAGGAAAAAAAACATGTAGACAGACACACACCACACTACACACAGAAAGCATCCACACACAGAGACAGTGCTAGGCATCCATTCACACAGACAGACAGACAGACAGACACACAACAGGAAGAGACAGACTGAGCCTGCACCACACACACACACACAGACCCAATTCCCCCCCTGCACAGTTATCAATCAATATGTTGTGTTGGCAGCCAGTTCATTGCTATTCTGATGGTTTTGGGTTTTTTGCCATCAGCCAACATCAACAGTGACCACAATCAAGATGAACATAAGATGATAATAATTCATTCGTTTCATTTCAAAAAATCACCCAATCATCTTCTCCATGTAAACCAAGCCCCCCACACATGATTTCTGGTGACATTTTCAATAAAATCAATTCATTTGGCATTCATCATTTTGTTCTCCCTTTGTCACCTTTTTTTCTTTCTTTTGCATAATTTTGAGGCTTGATTTTGACATGGGGTTTTTAAAGAAAAAATTATTTACATGTTTATTTACATACAGTATTTACATATCTACACTGCATTTTTGAACGTATACCCGCCGCTGCCGCTAAGTCTAGTACTCCGTGGGCTGTGCTACTTTGGGGGGGTGTGCCGTGCCCACGCCAGGTCCCCAAATGCTGACAGGTGGATAGATAAAGGGCCTGTGCTGGTCAGCATTGGGTTTCTTTTTAGGTGGGCGTGGGCATTGTAAACATCTGGCCAGTCGCAGCACTACAACTACTACTACAACTGCATCTCTGTGTGGGCACACTACACGCTGCGACTGGCTGGCACGGCTCAGCATCTGTCACGTCAGCTCAGCTAGAGGTGGAAGGGGGGAGGGTAGGGATAAGCACAGAGTTCGAGCCAGGCAGGTGACCAACCATGGGGCAACCCACGGTAATCACTCGCCCGTCTCAAACTGCAGCTTGGGGTAGCCCAACAGGGGGAGGTTCACCTTAAGGAAGACCAGCTGCTCCACCAGACCAGGGTCCAAGCGGGAGCGAGAGGGTGTCACCACGTCCCCGGCACGTGAAAACACCCGCTCGCTCTGGACACTGGTTGGGGGGCAGGAGAGGAGGCGCACAGCCACCACCGCCAGGTCCGGCCAGACTTGGCGGCGGCTCGCCCAGAACTGTGCGCAGTCCACGCCGTCTCCCTCCACAGGCTCCTCCAAGTACTGCGCAACGCATTGCTCAGCACTGGAGGGGGGCCTGGCAGGTCGAGCCTCCCGCATACCAGGCATGGCGCCATAGCAGAACCGCTGAAACCACTGGGCGGATCTCGAGTCGGTAGCAAATGGCTGCTGCGATGGCGCCGCCTGGGATGCCGCGCTGCTGGACTGGGAAGAGGGAGGGGAAGGGGAAGCTGACGCCGGCTGGCCGCCCATGCTGCTGCTGGGTGCGGGTTGGGCCGCGAGGGCTGCCCCCGCACCACTACCAACACCCTGGTCTCTGCGGGCCCTAGCGGCCTCCTCCTCCCTAACCTTCTCGACCAGGATGCCCTTCCACCTGGGCAAGTCGTCGGCACTCACGGCATTGCCCTTGAGGGCTGGGTGACAGAGACAAGCGAGGACATACTCCTCCCTGTCTCCCAGCACATCAACGAGCCGCTTGTCAACCCCAGACCTCAGCCTCCCAGCCAGAGCACGACCCTCTGGCGTGGTCAGAGAGATATGGAGTCCACCCATCAGCTTCTCGAGACCAACAGCTGTGGGCAGCGCCTGGCTCAAGGGAGTGGTGTCGCCACACAAGCCCTTCGTGGCAAGCTGGAAGGGCTCGAGTGCCGACACCGCCTCGGACATCTGCTTCCACTCTGCGTTCGAGAAGTCGCAGACATCCAAGGACTCGTCCCTCGCCAGGGCGACAAGGGCTCTCTCCTGCTCCAACAGGCGCTGGAACAGGAGGAAGGTGGAGTTCCACCGCGTCTCCACATCCGTAGGGATGAGATGGCGAGGAAGGCCAAGGTCATCCTGCTTCTGGCGAAGCAGTCTCCTGGACTTCTCGCTGCGGTGGAAGTGGGCGGCCAGCTTGCGGGACTTATCCACAAGCGTAGCCGTGGCAGCAACAGCACCTGCGATGGGGCGGGCCCCCTTCTCCTGGGACGCCCTCAGCTCCTTAAGGCCAAGGGCGTCCCTGACGGTCAGATGGAGCGTGTGTGCCATACACCGTATGTTCACACAGTCCATGACTGTCTCGACAGCGGCGGTAACGTTGGCTCCATTGTCGGTGACAATGAAGCCGCGGGAGAGGTGTGGACACCCGCCAATCCACTCCTCTATCTGGCGGTCGAGTACGGCCGCCACCTCCTCCGCGGTGTGCCTCGTGTCCATCGTCTCCACGTGCAGGACGGCCCACCTGTGCCGTAGTGCATCGGGAGCCGCGCCGGACCCGGAAGCATCGCCCGCGGAGGTCCCCTCACTCTCCGGTCCCCACCAGTGGGCAGTGAGGGCCAGGAAAGAAGCGTGCATCCCACTGACACTGGTCCAGAGGTCAGTCGTGAAATGCACGCTTGTCCCGGCCGGAGCTGCACGCAGCTCGGCCGACACGAGCTCCCTGCACCGGCGGTACAGGGAGGGGACCACGTTCCGGCTGAACGTCGTCCTTGAGGGGATGACGTATTCGGGAGCCAGGTATTGGAGAATACGGCGGAAGCCGTTGTTCTCGACCACCTGAAACGGCTGGTCATCGGTGGAAATCATCTCCCCTATGAGGCGGGTGAGGTGATGATGGTCCACGCGAACTATACGCTGGCTGCCCGAGGACTGCATCCACCGCTGGACGGGCAGTGTAGCCTGCCTGCTGGCTGGCACACTGCCGCTGCCCGCCCTAGTGGCAGATGCACAAGGCGCACTAGCGCTGCCAGCCTGTCCCCTGAGACCTGAGTGGTGACGCTCTAGGTGTCTCCACATAGGCGTCGTACCCAGGTGCGCAGGGTCCCTTCCACGGCTGACAAGCATCCTGCAGTGGACACAGCGGGCGTGGAATGGGGCATCTTGAGGGACCTCAAAATGCACCCATGCACCACTGCCCTTGGCCTCCTGCGCCCTGGGCGCCGTCCTAGGCCGTTTCTCGCAGGGTGGCTGCAGTCCTAGGGGGGGGGGCGGCCGCCGCTGCCTGCCCACTGCTGCCACCCAACCCGCCCCTTCCGCCCTCCACAGCGGAGGAAGGGCCCGGCTCAACTGGCATCGGAGAGGCAGGCCTGTCCTCCACCACCTCGCCAGACCGCTCCCCACCAGAGTGTCGGGCTTCACGAGGGGGGGCCCCACTGAGCGGCGAAAGGATAGGGGGAAGGGGCCCCAGAGGGAGGGAGAACCTGGCTGCATCGCTGCCAGCCGCACGGTCCTCACCGCCCTCTACCTGCTCTTCCAACTCCACAGTCTCCTCCACCTCAACAACTGGCGGTAGCTCAGCAGCACCTGGTGCCGCCAGCGAGGAGGGACCCGCCACAGCCCTAACAGTGCCTCTGCCTCTGCCGCGATTGGCGGCAGCAGGCGTGGGGAACTGAATCCTGCGCACCAAAGATGGGGCCGGAGCAAAGAATTCTCCAATGGGGAGAACTGGGGTGTCCTCAGGCTCCCCGCGTCCTCTCCCTCCCCGTGCCGCAGGCGCACCCCGCACCTGGCCTCTCCCACCTCTGCCTGCCAGCCTTGAGCGAGCCCTGCCCGCCACACGGCGCTCAGACATGCTGCTAGGTCAGAAGGAGGGAGACTTTAGGAGGAAGGCCAGACAGGGTCAAAAAAATAATTTGGAGGGGCTTAGGGGCCAAAAAAAAGGCAGCTGATTTGGAGGCGGCGGGGGGGAAGTTTGTTTTCAAAAAAGGAAGCCAACTGGGGGGAAAGGAAGACTTTTTGATATGGGGGGGGAAGCCAATCGAAGTGAGGGGGAGGGTGTCCTTTTTGAATTTGGGAGTCAACCACCAAGCCAATTGGGGAGATGGGTCTGGGAGGGGTTTTTTTTAGAAAAATAGGGGGTTAAAGGGTGGAACCCCGGTGTGGGAGGGTGGCACGGGCAGTTGGGTGGAGTAGTTGTGGTGTGGGTGGCAAGTTTTTAGCTTTTTTGGGGGGGGAGAGTGGATGGGGGGAGGGCACAGCACCTACCGGGGGTGGGGGAGGGATGCAGTCAACGCTTGGGAACCTGCAGATCAAAGGAGGAAACCCTTATTTAGTGAACTGGAACACAAAGTGTGGGTTCTGGGGGGTGGTTCTCAAGTAATGCTCCTGTGGGGGGAGCATCAAACTCAATGCAGCCTATTTAGTGACTCTAAATTGCACACAACCAAAACCAGAACCCAGTCACACCAACACAGAGGTTGAACCCACCCACTCTGTGACTCTGCCTGCCCAATGCCATGGCAAGCAAGCAGCAGCAAACACTTGATGGCAGCCTCATGGATTGAACATCATGATCATCATCATACGTGTGTATTGGCCCAGCATGTAGTGGCAGCATCAGAGCCCAGCCAGGACCCCACTCAGACTGCCCCAGAGGCAAGGAAGCACTCTGGCATGGCATGGGCCCAGCATGTAGTGGCAGCATCAGAGCCCAGCCAGGACCCCACTCAGACTGCCCCAGAGGCAAGGAAGCACTCTGGCATGGCATGGGCCCAGCATGTAGTGGCAGCATCGCATCAGAACCCTGGACCCCACTCAGACTGCCCCAGAGGCAAGGAAGCACTCTGGAAGGCACCTGTTCAAAAACCACCTGCAAGACGCATGCAATGCAACGCAACACACAGCAGCAATTTCTTTACTGGGCATGGGCATGAAGACACAAGTTTTACAACAGTACATCTCCTCTCCAAGGTTCCCTCCCTCCTCCCCACACCCAAATGCATTTCAGAATAGGGGTGTCCCTATTTAAAACCGCCAGCTAGGGAGAGAAAGGGGCAACAAAAGGTGCACAATCGCACACGCACTAACCCCTCTTCTTCCGGTCCTTCTCCTGCCACTCACTGCTGGTCACGGATTCGCCGCCGCCAGCCAGCCACCCTGGGCTGAGACACAGCAGGGCGGCCGCACGAGGCACACAGGCAACCGGGGTAGTTCAACAACGATGGAGGGGCAGAAGTGAGGAGACAACACTATTTGTGTCGCTCAACTCACCCCCAAGCAGAGACAAAATCAACCAAAAACTATTTAAAAAAAAAAAAAAACCGATGGCAGCCGCCAGGTGGGTAGGCTACTGTGTGCGGCTGCAGCTGTGGGAGAGGAGGTGGAAAGTGAAGGGGAGCAGAGAGAGAAAAGACTAAGAGAGAGAGAAAAGAGAGGGGGGGCAGGGACAAAGAGAAAGAGAGGAGAGAGAGAGAAAAGAAAGAGAGAGAGAGGAGAAAGAGAGATGATAGAGAGAAAGAGGAGAGAGGAGAAGCGCAGCGCAGCAGGGAGGGGGGATTCAGGTGGGGGGGGAGGACACAGCAGTAGCAGCGGTCCAAAGAGGTGGGGGGAGCAGAGAGGGTGTGTGTGGTTGGGGGCTAGTGTGTGGCAGGGGGCCTGGGGTAAGTGGAGAGAGTCGGGGGCAAGGAGGAAAAGAGGTGGGGTGGGGGGAGCAGAGAGGGTGTGTGTGGTTGGGGGCTAGTGTGTGGCAGGGGGCCTGGGGTAAGTGGAGAGAGTCGGGGGCAAGGAGAAAAAGAGGTGGGGTGGGGGGAGCAGAGAGGGTGTGTGTGGTTGGGGGCTAGTGTGTGGCAGGGGGCCTGGGGTAAGTGGAGAGAGTCGGGGGCAAGGAGAAAAAGAGGTGGGGTGGGGGGAGCAGAGAGGGTGTGTGTGGTTGGGGCTAGTGTGTGGCAGGGGGCCTGGGGTAAGTGGAGAGAGTCGGGGGCAAGGAGGAAAAGAGGTGGGGTGGGGGGAGCAGAGAGGGTGTGTGTGGTTGGGGGCTAGTGTGTGGCAGGGGGCCTGGGGTAAGTGGAGAGAGTCGGGGGCAAGGAGAAAAAGAGGTGGGGTGGGGGGAGCAGAGAGGGTGTGTGTGGTTGGGGCTAGTGTGTGGCAGGGGGCCTGGGGTAAGTGGAGAGAGTCGGGGGCAAGGAGGAAAAGAGGTGGGGTGGGGGAGCAGAGAGGCTGTGTGTGGTTGGGGGCTAGTGTGTGGCAGGGGGCCTGGGGTAAGTGGAGAGAGTCGGGGGCAAGGAGAAAAAGAGGTGGGGTGGGGGGAGCAGAGAGGGTGTGTGTGGTTGGGGCTAGTGTGTGGCAGGGGGCCTGGGGTAAGTGGAGAGAGTCAGGGGCAAGGAGGAAAAGAGGTGGGGTGGGGGGAGCAGAGAGGGTGTGTGTGGTTGGGGGCTAGTGTGTGGCAGGGGGCCTGGGGTGAGTGGAGAGAGTCAGGGGCAAGGAGAAAAAGAGGTGGGGTGGGGGGAGCAGAGAGGGTGTGTGTGGTTGGGGGCTAGTGTGTGGCAGAGGGGTGTTGGGGGGAAGGGGAGGGGGCAACAACAAACAGCAAAGGAGAAACTGGAACAACTCGGGCAGCAGCAGCGATTAGGCTGGATGGGGTGGTTGGGGGAGGAGCTGGGCCTGGGCTAGGGTAGGGTCTGGGAGGAGGGAGGGTGGGGGGGGCAGGCAGGGGGGGAGGAGGAGGAGGAGGGTAGCAAAATATATAAAGCAATATATATCAAGAGAACACAAGCCAGAAGTTTAAAAAAAAATTAAAAGAAAGACTATAACCAGCAGAAAAAACTTGGGGGTGGGGGTGTGGGGAGGGGGAACCAAACACAGACTCTGAGGGGGGCCACTAAGTGAACAGAGACAATGAAACCACAATTGCTGCAAATTAATAATAGCAAATGAATAAGTGGAACCAAGCAAAGAAAACTGGACTCGGTTTGGCAGCAGCAAACTTGGGAGAAGGCTGGATGGGGTGGGGTTGGGGTGGGGTGTGGTTGGACTTGGAGGGGCAAGTTTGGAGCAGGGAACCAAAACTGATTATATGGGACAACAAGAAACAACAACAGAATCCTCTGGGGGTGGGGGGGAGGGATTCAGGGAACCAACTCGCAGGGCAGCAGCAGTCAGCAGAAACAAACAAAATGGTACAATTTAAGCAAAACCAGCAAGCAATATATAACTGAAACCAATGGAATGCAATGTGAAAATCAAAAAGTTGGACAACAACAAGGCAGGACAAAGAGCAATAATTAATGGAAGAAGATTTAAAGCAATGAGGATGCAGTGGGTGGGAGTGGGGGAGGGGGAGGGTAGGCCCAAAGGATGAGAAGGGAAAGGGGGGGAGGGGGGGGAGAAAAGCAGACAGACAAGGAACAGGGAAAATTGGGGGAAATTAAGAAGAAAGTAAAGTGAAGTAACACACAGTATACAGACAAGAGACAGACAGAGAGAGGAGACACACAGAGAGTCACAAAGGGCAGGTGGACAAAGGATTAGACAGAGCACACACAGAGAGACACAGGACACAGTCAGGACTCACAGAGACACCAGAGCAGCCAGCAAAGGGCAAGCAGGTCTCAGAGATGATCCCACAACTGCAGCCAAGAGAAGTTTCCAGAGAAGAGGCTTGGGTTTATATAGGTTTGAAATTCCCTCCTTTGGGAGCCCCCACCTTTGCACTCCCCCCACGGCCAACAGGGTGCCAGCTCTCAACAGTGCAACAGCCAAGCAGCCTACCAGACCAAAGGACTCATTCTGGCCAATCAAGGATCAATAGCGCAGCCAATACAATGCCTGGAAATAGCATCACAAAATGGATGCAAGGAGGAGCAAAAGTTTCGGGAAGGAGACACAAAATGGAGGACACACTTTAAAGAGACACTGAGTGAGACTCAATTTCATTCCCGAACCGGTTCGGGAAACCCGAGCCGGTTCGGTACCGAACCGGCTCGAATTCGGTCCGGCTCGGTCCCCGGGAGGGCCCGATTCGGTCCGGGATCGAGCCGCCGGATCCGGACCGGTTCGGACGAACCGGTCCGGATCCGAACCGAACCGCACATCCCTAGTGCTTCCTCTCCAAGCAGCTGTATCATGCTGATAGCTCCCAAAGCTCTGGCAAAAAGAAAAAAGAAAGAAAGAAAGTCATTCCCAGAAGCTTTAAGTCTGTCCACCTCTAACATATACTGCACACAAAAAGTTAGATTACTCTTTTTTTAACAAAGGAGATTTATTCAGCATCACATTGCTAAATTTACTTTATGAATTAATTTATTAAAATTATATCCTGCTTCTCCTCCAACTGTTGGGTCCAAAGTGGCTAGCAGCAGAAATTTAAAACAAGGAACTATTAACCATAAAGCAAAACCAACAAGAACAATAAAGCAAAACCATCAGAAAGCAGAAGCAAGAAAATCACTGAAGAGCATAGCAGCAAGTAAGAATCTCTCAACATCTGACAAGGACTCTCCTGCGAAGCCCATTTTGACAAGCCAGCAAAATGTAGATGGAGTCCGACAAGCTTCTCTTGGGAGGGTGTTCCAGAGCATCAGTGCCACAACCGGAAAAGCCCTGCGTTTCACATAAATGTGATACTGAATTACTCTCTTTCATCTTACACACACCAGTTTTGAGATACAGGAGTCCTTCAAGGCAGGGGTGTAACTATAACAGGGCAAGGGGAGACAGTTGTCTGGAGGCCCACTGCCTTGGGGGGCCCCCCAGAGGCAAGTCGCATGACTGACTTCCCCAGCTGCGTACCCGCCTGGACTTCCTTCAGTTGCATTCATCCTCCAACATTGATGTGAGCGTTAAGACTCGGAGCTACCAGAACAGCATGTCTTTCTCTAGTACCATTAAATGACTTGCATCATCCACAATTTACAAAATAATTTAGGATGATGTTCTATTGTGGCACATGGGAGATATATATATATATCCCTCTGCTTTTTGTTACCACTATTCAGCCTCATTTAAGATTTCTTTACTTTATAAGCTGAGCTTCAGGGGGGCAGGGGGCATTTTAAAAACTTGTCTCTGGGCCCACTCCAACCTTGCTACGCCCCTGCTTCAAGGAAACAACGAGATCATGGAACTTGCTTTGCAGACTCAGTTATTAATATTGTTGAACAAAAACTTGAACTTCCATTTAGCAGTCCCGTTGCCTGATATTTGGTTCGGTCCTATACATATGTATTCAGAAGTCAGTCCCACTGAGTTCAGTGGAGCTCTTACTCATGTGTAGCTGTGCATAGTCTAATTGAGCCATGCCTCCCTCCCCTGCCTCTCCGCTTCTTCAGAGCCCTGGTGTTAGATACAGCAGCTCACCATGTAACAGGGTTGTTTGTTTATATTTACTTCCCACCCAGCTACCTTATTCTGAGTTATGGCACTATTCTACTGTCCTAACACCCTCGACCTATTCATAGTCAGAGGTATTCTGCCTAGACTGCTAGCTTATGCTGACCCCTCAGCTTGTGGAGAGAGTGAGTTTAAATAGAGAGAGGCAAGAAGGTTTAAACAAGGAGTTCCCAAACTGTGGTCCATGGACCACTGATGGTCCGTGAAGGCACTACAGATGGTCTGTGGGGGTAGGGAAAGATATACATATTTAATAATATGTAATAATATTAATAACTTTAATAATAATATAACTAGCTGGGCTGAGCACAGAGCATATGCAACTAAGGTTCTCCCCACACCACCACTGCAATTTTCTCCCACCCACCCATTGCCGCTGTTTCTTTGCCTGCCTGCCGCCACTGCCACTGTTTTCTCCCCGCCCCTGCCGGCCGTGGCCATTTCCTTTGCACGCTCACTACTGCTGTCTTCTCCCTTCCCACCCTCCAGCTGCCACTGCTGCCTTTTCCTCTGCCCACCACTGCTGCCACCACCGTCATTTTCTACTCGCCCATCTGCAAGCCTGTCTGGTGCCACCGCTTTCCTCTTCCCCTGCCTGCAGCTTGTTCTTGAACTCTTGAGAGAGCTGCCATGCATGGGATTAGCGATGGGTACACCTAAGAGAAATATAGAGAGAGAGAGGTAAGTGTCATCTTTTTCTCACTTTCAGGTCAACTGCGGGTAAATATCCTGTGATGAGTGCAGTATGTTTGTGAGTGAGCATAATAAATTATTTGAAAGATGCATTTTTAATATCCCTTGATATTTATGTTTGACTTCTGTCAGCCATAGGCCATGTTAAAAATGTTAAAAATGGCTTGTTTACATGGTGGGCACAAAAGCTTTCATTGATGATGTAGTGGTCTACATAAGGGGAAATGTTGGGAGCCACTGCCTTAAACTGATATACAAGGGATTAGGTTACACACACAAAATAATTTCCTATATGAAACTGCCCTGGGTTGATTGGCAGACACCCCTAAATTTGTGTTCAAGCTTGTATGGGGAAATTAGTTCAGAGAGGACAATTTCACATCAAAATTAAATTTGTGCAAAGTTGTGGACCTAGGAAATGACTGGACTGAGGCAAGATTTAAGTTTCAAAATCAAAAGAAAGTCTTTATTGGAGGGAGGAGTACAGCAGAAAGAAATGTGTGGCTAAAGCAATATTACTATTAAAAATACGTTGAGCTGCAAAGAGGCATTTTAGCTTAAAGTCCTAATTGAATAAGTTCCCAGGCAGGCAAGAGAAAGAGACTTTTAAAGAGGAAGGCAGCTGGATTTAAGAAAAGGGAATAGAGATAGAGTTGGGCCCAGCGAGGGGCAAATGTTCATATCACCTAATCTGGACGAAGAAACCTCAGAGCTCCTAGAACAACTGAAGGACCTCGTTCCTCAGGGACAGCTCGGTCAGAGGCAGGGGCAAGAAGGTTGGAAGGGTTAGTTGCTAGAGGTGAATCCACAAGGGTGGTGGAACCAGTTTCCTATGTTAGCAAGGAAGACTGGGCAGATAAGGCTAGGCAAGAAAGCCAATCTGGAGAGTGGCATGAACTGAACACAGCCTAATTGTTGCCCCAAAAGCTGCTGGTAACTCCAAGGTAGCTGGTATGCAAAGAGCACACTGGATCATAGAACTAGGGCTTGTTATACCCCAATTCATGTCTTGGGGGGACATTCCAATTGACCTTTTTTGTTGAATAGGTGTATTGCGTGGAACTGGCAAGGATCCCATTGTTGCTGATTGCTCTTCCTGAGTATAGCAATGTGGGAATTGCCGAGACATGCCAAGACTTTTTGTCATGAAAACAGAGTACATAAATGTGAGAAGAGGAAATCTGCATGGATGGACACTCCAATAATCCAATCAGTATTTTTAATGGGTGCATCTCCAAGTCCTTATCACTGACTCAACCTCTTTTTTGAAGGGGGAGGAAGCACCTCCGTGAGCCTTATCTGCATTCTTCCTGCTGAGTTAATTGGTGCATTAGCTAGCTGCTATCCTTTGCCAAAGGAGGGGATGGTGAAGCAGTTCACTCTGAGTTAAGAGTGGCATTTGCAGAAAGTTAACCTGCTTTACCTAACTTCTGGGGTCTACTTAGAGTATCCCAGCATAGGGAGGATCTGCATCTGCTCCCCTTTCCAATGTGCTTGTTAGGTGCCAAATCTAGGGGCAACTGGCCCACTGCCAACTAAGTGACCTGTCCCCATGTGCCACGAATGGAGAGCTCATGATGTCATGAGGCTCCTGAGCCTGTCAAGAGTGAGATCTCCAAGCCTGGAGACTCAAACACAAATGAGGCGGCTCCTGGGAACCGGCAGAAAAACATTGCTAGTAACAGTGTTCATCCCAAGAGCACAATATATACATATGTTAACTATGTATGAATCTATTGTTATGAACGGTCTATAACATATCAGAACCAGAGGTACCAACTCAGAAATATAGGTCTGTGTCTGACCTCATTTTATATCAAGAAATGAAATGATGCCTGAACTCTGGCACCCAGGTCAACTGTTCTGGGAGCAGGAGGAACAGCATTGCATTGTGAACTGGATACTTAAGATAACACAAAGGCTGGGCTTGAGCTAATCAATATGCTAAAATGTAACTCACTATCAGATAATGTCTGTGGAAGAAATCTATGCTAATCATTATCAATGATTGGCTCTGCCATTCCCCAAGGGGGATTACTCAGTTGCTGTCTATAGAAATTCCATCCTGGGAGAACACCTGTAGATTTAGTCTTTCCACTAACACTTGCTCCCCCCCCACCTTCCTGAGTGCACAGATTTCAGAAGATGAGATCCAGAATTCTCTGAACTGGCCAATATCCTGAGTGATTAAAAGACATTGTCCTGAAAGTAACAGCTTTGTCACCCCTTCTGGGGAACCCAGGAAAAGATGAGATTTGTATAGATCAAAGAGAAAATACACTATAAAGAATGGGGCTTTTTGAGACAGAGAGTTCAGCAATCTTTGCCTACAGCAAAGCTGCTCACAAGATCCCAGAGTTTGCTGCTAAAGCTACGGGGCTAAGCAGGAACTCTGTTCATGAACAGAAACTACAACAATGCCTGAGTTCTGCTGCCCTAGCTGCCTGATCTGAAGCAACTGCACAGCTCCTGTCTCCGCCAGCGCCGCACTCCTTCAACTGAAGTGATTCTTCTCTCTCCAGCCTCGGTTCCTGGTAAATATGCTGCTTGGGATCCCCTCATCCCTTCCTCTTTCCCTGCTCCCCTCTCCTCCCCCCTTTCCCTCCACTAATCACCCCAAAACTATGCCAGCCCTGAGCCTTCCTTCCTCCCCCCCCCCTTTTCCGCCTGTATCTAAACTGTACTAGGCTCTAGGAAGATTTAAGTGCACACATATATTTAGTTAGGAACACTGGGTGGAATATTGGTAATGGCTAGAATGTTCCATTTAAATACTGTTGCTAATATTAATAGAGTATTCTGCTTTCTGCTTTGCTAGATTGTTGCTAAGCCTTTTATATTCAATAAAGCCCATTGAATCCTGTTTGAGTGGTTTGCATCTCCTTTCTTCCTTGCGCCCAGATCCAACATGGGTCACCATATAAAAGAACTTGAAGCCAGACCTGATTTTGTATACTAGCTAATGAGCATATTTGGTATACCAATCAGGCCTGGTCTGTAACACTATCAATCTATTTACATACATTTCTTCCAACTCTAACCTAAACTATCTCTCTCCCCCACCCACTCTGCTGTATACTAGAACCACAGTTCAACTACTAGCCTTGTTCAGGTGTTATGAAAGTGTGGACACCATACATGGTTACAGCATTCCTAAGAGTACACCAGAAGTCCTGTCCCCACTTTGATGCACACTAAAGTTGCCCAGCCCCAGTTCTCCACAAATACAGTGTTTGTCTCGTGATGGAGGTAAAGAGCACATCTGTGTGGGAATGGGACTTACAGGCACATTCTCATGAATACTGTACATGGGTACAGCATGAGTCAGTAGAAGTTAATCTGAGAAAGGCTATGGCCAGTTGGCCCTTTTTCAAATTCCAAAGCTTAGAATGGCCAACCTGAGTCTGGACCAATGAACGGCCAGAGATTCATTCCTAGACAGGAGTCTTGTCTCCTCATAGAACATTCTGGAGTAGACTCGATTTGCATGTAACATACAAGCCTTGAGCAACTCCTGTGCTGATATATCAGTCTCCAGATTTCTGTATTCTGGAATGAGTCCGTTAAACCCTTTTGTGTGCCCCAAACAATTTTCCTTCAAAAGGGGTCAGTTAAATGAGGGAGATAGGTTATTTGTGGTAGCGAAGTATTTTTTTAACAAAGAATTTAAGAAAATTTTCTCCTAACCCATCTAGAATTTCATTGAGGGGTAAACATGTAGTTTGTTTGAAACTTCTGAAATTTTTAGCTTGAACCATGGAGGATTTTTAAAAATGTTTTAAATGATAAAATGTATATATAAAAAACAGGCTTTAAAATAAAATTGTATAACTTTTCCATGGGGGCGGGGAGGGAGATTGCACAGAAATTTGTTGATCTATCATCTTATGTTCCAAACATAATTAACATCAAACACGTCCATTGCGTGGAGATAATTAAAACCAATTCATTTACCTCCACATTATTGAAACTGGCTTTAAAAATATGATTTTCTTCTATCCCAAAAGTAGTCTAGTGTTTTTCTTGTGTGCAAAAACAGTAAGTTTAAAAAACAGAAAATGTTTTTTTAAATCAATATTATGACAATATCTTTCCCTAGTGGAATTATATGGTGCCTTTAGTCATCAACTTTACAAATGCCAAATTCACATACAAAGTAATAACAAAGGCTTACATTATTATTCAGGTCACAGATGTATTAAGAAACAGATGTTATTTCTTTAGTGAGCTGATCACCCATTTCTTTATTTCCTGTACAATCAAGACTCCCACTGAAAACTAACACTTGGTCTTTCATATATTTATATTTTCTGAGTGGGGGTGGCGGGGAGCCTGTCACCCTTTCAGATGTCCCTTGCTGGAAAAGCTATTGACTTTTCCATTCTAATGCTCCTGCCTGGCTTAGAGTTCTCCAGGTGTACAACTGCATGTGCAGCTGATTATGCTATGTTACGCAGCAGGGAAACCTCTTATCTCAGGCTGGTTGCCCTGCTTGTGGAGTGGGGTGGGGGGACATGTGCAGCAAACACAGCAGTAGAAAAAGGTGCTTCTTTCTTTTTTCTCTCTTCTTCTTCTTCTTCTTCTTCTTCTTCTTCTTCTTCTTCTTCTTCTTCTTCTTCTTCTTCTTCTTCTTCTTCTTCTTCTTTTGCCTTAATGCACCAAAATTATACACAGAAATGTATATAGGAGTGAGAGACGGATCCTGGGGCGTAGCAAGGTTGGAGTGGGCCCAGAGAAGATTTTAAAATGCGCCCCCCCCTCACTGAAGCTCAGCTCATGAAGTAAAGAAATCTTAAATGAGGCTGAATAGTGGTAACAAAAAGCATAGTCCTATGTGCCACAACAGAACATCATCCTAAATTATTTTTAAAAGGTTTTGTAAATTGTGTATGATGCAAGTTATTTAATGGTACTAGAGAAAGACAAGCTGTTCTGGTAGCTCCAGGTCTTAACACTCACATCAGTTTCAGAGGATGAATGCAACTGAAGGAAGTCCAGGCAGGTACGCAGCTGGGGGAGTCAGTCATGTGACTTGCCTCTGGGGGGGCAAGGCAGTGCCCCCCCAGACAACTGTCTCCCCTTGCTCTATTATAGTTACGCCCCTGGACAGAGTGTTGTTGCACAAACACCAGGATTGTGCAAACACAGTTGTGTGATGGTATGGCCATGGGAAATAATGGCCATACGGTTGCATAACCATGTTCCATGCATTTGCACAATTCTGGTCCTTGAGTGCTCTTGTGCAACTGTGTGCATGTGATGTTAAAACCAGAGGTGCACCTAGGTAATTTTGGAGCCTGGACCTAAAGGCTTTTGGAGGTCCCCCTGCCTGCCAGAGGCCCCCCTCTACCACTGCAAGTTAAGCATCATTCTTTTCATTTGAATTCTTTTCAGTTGGTGCAGCCTGGGATGTGGACAATATCCTAGGCAGTGTGTGGGCGACATCATGTGCTCTTGACCCTTGCCCTTCATGGCTAATAAAAGCTGCCAGGGAGGGTACAGGCAGATGGTTGGAGGTGGTTATTAATGCTTCATTAAGGGAGGGCAAGATGCCATCGTGCCTCAAGGAAGCGATCATAAAACCATTATTTTAAAAAGCCTCCCTTGTTCCCTCCAACCCAAACAACTATTGACCTGTCTCTAACCTGCCCTTTTTGGGCAAGGTGATAGAGCATGTGATGGCAACCCAGCTGCAGAGGGTCTTGGATGATACTGATTATCTGGACCCTTCTCAGTTTGGCTTCTGCCCCGGATATGGGACTGAGACTGCCTTGGTCACTCTAATGGATGACCTACGCCGGGAACTAGACAGGGGGAGTAAATCTATGTTGGCTCTGCTGGACCTCTCAGCAGTGTTCAATGCCATTGGCCATGGTATCCTTCTGGACCACCTCTTGAGTATGGGAATTGGAGGTTCTGCATTGGAGTGGCTCCAGTCCTTTCTTGGGGGAAGGGTCCAGAAGGTGGTGCTGGGGGACTATTGCTCAGCTCCGTGGCCCTTGGCCTGTGGGGTCCTGCAGGGTTCGGGTTTGTCCCCCATGCTGTTTAACATCTACATGAAACTGCTGGAAGAGGTCATCCAGGGATTCAGACTGAGTTCTCAGCAATATGCAGATGACACTCAGCTCTATCTCTCCTTGTCACCTGATCCTAGGGAGGCAGTGGATGTCCTGAATTGGGGGCTGGAGGCCGTGATGGGTTGGATGTGGGCTAATAAACTGAGACTGAATCCGGACAAGATGGAGGTAACGTTGGTCAGTAGGAGAGCCAAAAGGGATGAGGAGATTTTACTGGTTCTGGATGGTGTTGCACTCCCCTTGAAGGAGCAAGAACACAGGTTGTGGGAATTACTGGATCCGGCTCTGCTATTGAAAGCTCAGGTGGAGGCGGTGGCCAGGGGTGCCTTTGCACAGCTTCGGCTAGTGCACCAGATGTGTCCCTTTCTCGAGAAGGCAGATCTGGTCACAGTTACCCATGCCTTAGTCACATCACAGCTGGATTACTGTAATGTGCTCTATGTGGAGCTGCCCTTGAAGAATATCCAGAAACTGCAGTTAGTGCAAAATGCGGCAGCTAGGATTTTATTCAGAGCTGCCCAGTAGGATCACATCACACCCATTTTGAAAGAGCTGCACTGGATACCAGTTTGTTTCCAGGTCCAATTCAAGGTGCTGATTTTGACCTTTAAATTCCTTAACAGTTTGGGCCTGGGATACCTGAGAGACCACCTGCTCCTAACAGTTGCTGCCAGCTTGACAAGGTCATCTGAGGGGGCTCTGCTCTGGGTGCCGACAATGAAGGAGGCTCGGTTGTCGAGCACGCAGGACAGGGCCTTCTCTGTTGCTGCCCCCAGACTCTGGAATGCTCTCCCGGTGGCTATTTGCTCCTCATTCTCCATCACAGTTTTTAGAAAGTGTGTTAAATCTTGGCTTTTTACCCAGGCTTTTTTATGATTGTCTCTACTGCTGCTTCTTTGTATTTTATACAGTTTTTATGCTTATATTTTAAATATTTTTAATCAGATTTGTTTTATATTTTAGCTTAATATTTTAATTGTGTCATTTTTTCATAGTCTTCTTTTTAATTTGTGTGTAAACTGCCTTAGAATTGTTTTAATGAAAGGTGGTATATAAATTTAACAATAAATAAATAAAATAAATGTTTCAGCATTCCTGGGGGAAGGAATTCTCCAAGGCAAACTTTTCACCCTCCGACACTAAATTCTAGGTGTGGGCACGGCCTCAGAGCTGGGGAAGGAGGGAAGTTCATTCACTCCCTTCTTCTCCTATCAGCGGGAGCAAAAAGGCCTGAGCTCCTCTCCGGGAGACAGTCAGACCAAGAAGCCCGTCCTGGCTGATCTCCTCATCCTCGGCAGCCCCTGGCTTAAATAGAGCCCTGCATTTCAGACACTCCTCCCCGCTCCCAACCTGCTTTGTCTTCCCTGGCTGGGCAGGTGTAGTGGCCAGCCAACCCCTGGCTCCCAAAAGGGCTTTGTTCTCTAACTCCACCCCCTTCCTTAATATCCCTGCACCCGTTTGCAGCTGTGGAGTTAAGATAGTGGCTATTCCCTCTCCACCAAGCTGCTGCCTCCTGCGTTGTCCCCGCACATCCCCCAGCAGCTGTTGCACTCCTCCCCGAGCCCTCCCTGACTCCTGAGAGGTAATTTCTGGGGTGGCCATGGCGTTTGGAGACCCTGGCTTCCCTTGGCACCCTGCCGTTTGCCTGGATACACAACCCTGTCTCACAGGGAAGGGTAGGAACTCCCGACACAGTAAATCATCCCTTTACACACACATACACCATGACACATGCATGTGTCCCCACTCCCCTCTCTGTCTCTAAAGCACCCAGCACAGGTCATAATCACACTCAGAGGCGCTCTTACCCCTGGACTTCAGAGCTGAAGTCCAGAGTCTCCACACACCCTGGGGCCCCACAAATTGTCTTTAGTCTATCATGGGTTGTGTGGTTTGTGCCCTCAAGAACCTACATGTTAAAAAATGATGCTTAATTTGTAAGGGGGGGGGCCTCCAAAGGCCTTTAGGTCCAGGCTCCAAAATTACTAGACACACCACTGATCACACTCAGTCATCTGGTGCAGTGCAGGCCAGTGGCAACCACACTACCCAGGACAAACCAAAGAGGATTTGGGGTACCCCAGGGGGTGTGGAGGCCCTGGATGTTAGCCCCGAAGTCCAGAGATAAGAGCACCACTGGTTAGAACACACAGAAGACACTGCACAGTATGTCAGCCACCAGGCTGGCACCCACAAGATGTTTCCAAGTTTCAGCTAACTCTCAGCTCTCACACTCTGTCTCTCTGGTCCTATTTACACATTATGTGCAATGCACATACAATCTGTGTACAATGCATACAGGTACAGTTATTCACACAATTATGTTGAACATAAGTACAGCAGTACACTTTCTATCTGTACCAGGCATCTGAGGGTGCTTACATCAGCCCTTCCCCTTTGCTGGAGGAGTGGGTGAGGTGTGTGTCACCTTCCCTCGACCCTGATGGCTTGCAGCATTCCAAAGAGATTTCTGTACCCAAGAACCATCTCCTAACATTTCAGAGAAATTGGGTCAGTTCAAACAATACTTGGTTCACCCCACATGATTCAGAAGTAGGCATGCATCTCCCTCCCCCACTTTAAAGCAGTATTTGAAGCACATATAGAGAGGCACTTTCCCACACACACTAAGGAACAGCATGCTGCTGGATGGGGGGAAGGGTTGTATATGCTCACAGCATTCTTATTTCATAATCACAAGGGTTCCTAGCTGTGTGCATTCTTGGGAATCATCTTCATGACATCACAAAAGTTGACAAGTTTCATTTCATGATTTGTCCATTTTCATCTTCTTCGTTTCAGTGGGCAGCCTTACCTTCACTCCTCTTGTCCATAGGTTTGCCATTTTCCAGCTAATGTACATGGCATTTTCAGGCTTCTGAGGACCCATTCAAGGGATCATGCCTGTCACATTTCAGACAGATAGCACAAAAGGAACCCATTTTACAGAATATTGAAGAAAGGGCATACAGACATAGTCTAATTGCAATCTAAACTAATGGTAAAAACAGAAAGGGGGGTAGGGGAGTCAAGGGTACAGTGGAGGGACACCCAGATTGTATACTAGAATACTGTGGAGCTGGGGTGGGGATTGTGTTTTTCATGAGAGGGACAATCTAGATCTAGATCTATACAGTTTGGGCCGGGATACCTGAGGGACCACCTGCTCCCAAGGTTTGCTGCCCGTTTGATAAGGTCATCTGAGGGGGCTCTGCTCTGGGTGCCAACAATGAGGGAGGCTCAGTTGTCATGCATGTGGGACAGGGCCTTCTCTGTTGCTGCCCCCAGACTCTGGAATGCTCTCCCGATGGCTATTCGCTCCATCACAGCTTTTAGAAAAAGTGTAAAATCTTGACTTTTTGCTCAGGCATTTATTTGATTTTCTGCTGCTGTTCTTTATAATCTCTATTGTTTTTATGCTCTTGTTTTAAATTTTTAATCAGATTTGTTTAATATTTTTTTCACTTAGTATTTTAATTGTGTCTTTTTTACCATCTTGTGTTTAAAAATTTTTTTGCTGTAAACCGCCTTGGGAATGCTTTAATGAAAGGCGGTATATAAATTTAACAATAAATGAATAAATGAATAAATGAATAAATATTACAGAGGGGAGAGAGAAATTTAACTCTTTGGCTTCATCCATGATCCTTAGCTGGATCAGGGACCCCCACAGGTCCTATTGGTGCAAATGGGAGCAATGGGTCAAAGAGCAACTATGAAGGATCCCAGTTTGGATTGGGACCATGGTGGAGGGAAAGTATTCAAGTCCCTTCCCCCTGCTGTGATCCAGATGTGGAGCAGGGATCCATGTGACTGCTATTTTCATTCTCAAACACCAAAATGCAGACCCCAATCACAATATAGACATATTGTTTAATTCAGCCTTAAGGCAGGCATAGGAGCAGAAAATGCTCAGAAGCAGAGACAAATTCAGATAACAAGAGATTAGGTGAGAAACAAACAAAGCCTAGTGTTAAGAAAGACAGCATGGTGCTAAGGACAGGATGCCTATACCTTTGAAAGTTGTGTGAAATGGGATTTCAGCAAGTGGAACTTTTCTCACTTTTGCAGGACACAGGGGCAGAGCTACCATAGCGTGAATGGGTTCAAAGAACCCTGGCCGCCACACTCAGGGGCCACGCCTTGTGCCCCGGCCATGCCCCCTGCACCTGACATCAGATGCGGGGGTGTGGTTTTGCTCACAAGCAGGGCCACACACCCCATTTGTGAGCAAAACCGTGCCCTCTGCATCTGATGTCAGATGCAGGGGGAATGGCTAGGGGGTCCACTGGTGGTGAGCTGAACTGGGGCCACTACTGGCCTCCGTACGCTACTGATAAGACATATTGCATCTGCTGACATTTCTTCTTCTATACAACTGTAAAAAGTACAGGAAGATTGTTGTCTATTGAATTTTGACTATGGAATTCAGGCTTCTCACAGAGACTGGTAACCTAACTGGTTTGTTAACTGAGTTTATATTCAGCTCTCTGGCAGGGCTCTTAACATAGGCCTGCAGCAGGGATTCTCCTAATCGCAAGCAAAAGAGGGAGTAGTAGTCTGGAGGCTGGGTTGTACTTAAAGGGGAAGTGCACTGTTAATTCATCAATTTATTTATTTTATTTTATTTTAAATATTTATAGCCCACCCCTCCAGTACACGACTTCTCAGGGCTGCTCGCAACATTGATCAAATAGATACAATGTAAAATAAAAGATTAATAAAGTTAAACAAGTTAAAAACCAGACTAAAACCACATTTAAAATTACATGGTTTTTAAAGTTTCCAATTACAATTATTAATAAAAAGCTATAAAATGAGTTTTTTTTTATAAAAACTAAAAAACCTACCAGATAACAGCATCAGATAAAAACATTAAAAAGCCTCTTTTAAAAGATGTGTTTTAATTGCTTTAAAAAAAAAAATAAAAGACTGAGGGAAGGAGCATGGTGAAGCTCTTCAGGGAGGGTGTTCTAGAGCGAAGGGGCAACAACCCCAAAGGCCCTGTCTCTAGTCCCTGCCAACCAGATCTGTTAGTGTCAGGGTCATGAGCAGGGCCTGAGATACTGAGTGGAGGGCCCTGGCAGGTTCATATTGGCAAATGCAGACTGACAGGTACCCCAGCCCCAAGCTGGATAGAGCTTTAAAGGTCAATGCCAGCACCTTGGATTTATCCCAGAAGTGGACTGGTAACCAATAAACCTGCCGCAGGATGGGTGTAACACTCGTGAATCGACTTGTGCCCATGAACATCTTTGCAGCAGCGTTCTGGACCAGCTGAAACTTCCGAACCATCTTCAAGGGCAGCTCCACGTAGAGCACATTGCTGCAGTCTGATCTGGATGTTACCAAAACATGAATGACTGAGGTCAAGTCTGACTTCTCTAAGTAGGGTCACAGCCGGCATACCAGCTGTAGCCTCCAAGGACAGCATCAGGTCCAGAAACACCTGGTATGTCAACATCATACCTGAAATCAACACATGTTTTGTCTTTTCCATCTGATCAGTTAGGCTGGACCAATGAACAATAAGATTTGGAATCAATGCAGGGGCCAGGCTATACCTTATCACAAAGAGAAGAGGAAACTATATCAGGACCTGGACAACCTGTGACATAGAGAACGGTGGAGAGAAAGACACATAATGTCAGCAAATAAGTATGGAGGAGTCACCAGTTCCCACTGGGCACACGCTCCCACTATTGCCAACATTTCCATGTCATCAGAACCTGGAAATGTTGGGTGGAGAATGAGCCCCCTCAGTCCAGCATTCACCTGACATTCTTAACCAACATTTGAAATTGGCTTGACAATGTTGGGCTGAGGTGGGTCAGCAAAATTCTCCACTCGACATTTCCAGGTTTGCAGAACACGGAAATGGTGACAGTAACAGAACTGAACATGCATCAGTAGCCAGCAGCTCGTCCATGCTTACTTGCTGCCATTTTGTGTGAAACTGGCTATAGAATCTTGGAGGCTACCTGGGCTCAGAAAGCACAAAACTCTTGTCTGGCTGAAAGAACGAGGTTTTTCAGGGCCTAGTCTTGAATCTTGGTTCTACCCAAAGACCTAATGGTGCTGTTACATAACTGCTCAGAGGTTTTTCCTTTTTACTGCTCTGATGCCCATTTGAATTGCGTGCAAGGAACCTGGGGGCAGTAATAACAAAGGACTAGTCCAGTGATTCCCAACCTGGGGTTGGTATGTCCATGAGCCGATTCGAACCAGCTCAGGTGCTGGCATTCAAACCGGCTTGGTGGAGAAGGGAGTGGTTCCCCTAGAAAGCAGGTAACGAGCTCCTTACCTGCTTGTCCCCACCACGCCACAGTTCTGGCAGCAGCACCCACTCTCCAAAATGCCACATGCAGCTGCAGCGTTGTTCCCTGCTGCCTCTGTGTGGCGTTGGCATGCACATGGCCGGCACTCTGGTCCTCTCCCTCTCCCCACTTCATAAACCAACTGTATTATCTATATCTGTGCCCTTAGAATAGTCAGTTCAGAAAGTGACCATCTGGAATGTATTTTTATATTGTCAACCTGTCTATATTTCCATGTTTTGTTATCTGGGGGTTAATAGCTAGAGAGAGAGTCTGTTTTTCTTTAAAAACATATAATTCATTATATTTATCTTCTGGTTTAATTTCAGACATATCCGTTTGCTAAGCAATTCCCTGGTAATTTTGACAGCATTTGTTCATCTATTTCATTCTTGAAGCCATTCTTGTAATCACTGCACACAGTGATTTATTTAGCTGATAGATAATTTTGTGTGAAAATATTTTAACTGAATGCCAGTTAATTCCCCCCCCCCCAAAAAAACCTTGCTATTGTAGGAACGATGATGAAGATTGTTGTTGTTTCAAAATGAGCAATTTTTAAGGAGAAAAAAAGTTACATTATGCCAAAATGCTTTTATAACAATGGTGAAATAAACCACAAAGAAATTCTGTTTTAAATCTGGCAAACACAAATGTTCAAGATCACATGGTTCAATCAATCTCTATATCTTCCCACTTTAGCAAGGTAAATGATGTAGAAAGAATATGAAGGAAAATAAGGGAAGAGTTGTCTTATAATTATGACATTTCATGTTTATATTTGCTTATTTTTTCTTTTCATTTTTATAGCCAAATGTGCTAGCTTTCTATTTTAAAATGAGAAAAAGAAAATAATGAAATCAGCCATTAAAACTTTCTCCTTCCTCCCCATGGGAAAAGAAACTTGACGGGAGGGCAATTAAAAGGTTATTCATCCCTAATCCCCCAGCTATGTTCAAGGAAATATACAAGACTTGAGAACAGGTAACTTTCAACTAAAGGCACAGAAGCCCTGAAAATTCTCAGTAATGCATGACAGCCTAGTGCTGCAACTGTATTTTATTGCAAAAGACACAACACACACATACACACACATACACACACATATCAATCAGATCCAGTGGAAAAACAATGCAGAAAACAACTCAGATTTGTCACTGAGAATTGCTCAATAGGGAACTGCAGCCAGTCCTAAGAAATGTAACTTTATGATGCCAGCATTTGCAAGTATAGCCTCTGTTAACTCATAATGAAAACAATGGGCATTCTTCTTCTACTACTACTACCACCACCATCACAACCACCACCACCACTACTGCTCTGGAGATGTGTGAATCGATTCAATTTGGTAGGAAATGATTTGTACCCGAATCTAGCTGGTGAGGGCGATTTGTAGACAGAACAAATTGTCCCTGTGCAAAATTGCCCAGATTCGGGTACAAAACAAATCACCAAGATTCATACCCCCAAAAAATTTGGGGATTCAAACCTCCATGTTGTGGTGTAGCGCACATAGGATACCAACCACCCCCAAAACCACAAGCCCATGGGGTACTGGGTTTTGTTGTTTTCAATTTTGAGGTTTTCTGAGAGTAGGTTCTTTGGTGGGAAATGATAGTGGATTCTTTCTAAGCTCATTCATCATTTTGCACCAAAGAAGACTATGAATGAACAAAGATGAGCAGTGATAGTGGATTTGCTCATCTTTGTTCATTCATAATTTTCTTTGGTGCAAAATAATGAATGAACTTAGAAAGAATCCACTCTCATTTCCCACCACAAAGAATCTACTCTCAGAACACCTCAAACATTGAAAACAACAAAACCCAGTACCCCATGATCTTGTGGTTTGGGGGGGGGTTGGCAACTTGTGTGCACTACACCACAACCTGCTCTGGGCCACCCTGGTACCCCCAAGCGAGTTATGGGGATGCTGAAATCCCCATTATTCCCTGGGGGGGGGGACTTAAAGACTTCAAAAAAAATGAAAAATCACCCCTTTCACCAATTTTGTTGAAATCTGGGTGGTAGCTTCCTTGCACCCATTGGGCACTACCACCCACCACAACCCACTCTGGGCCACCCTGGTGCCCCCCACGTGTAGTTATAACTAAGGCTGCTGAAATCCTCATTATTCCCTATGGGGAAAAGCATAAAGACGTGTGAACTTCAAAAAATAGTTTAAAATCACCCCTTTGCCCAATTTCTTTGAAATTTGGTTGGTAGCTTCCACCCATTGGGCACTACCACCCAATCCACTCTTTTGCCCCTGGAACCCCTTTTTTGCCCTGAATCAATTCAGATTCAGATTCAGCAAATTCGGTTACAAATCGAATCTGAGATGATTTGGTGGGGCAGAGTCAGACCCAAAACAAATCGGGGTGATTCAATTCAGGTACAAATTGAATTTTAAAGAATCAATGCATGCACATTCCTAACTACTACCACTACTACTACAGCTTTGGAGAGGAGAGCTGGTCTTGTGGTAGCAAGAATGACTTGTCCCCATAGCTAAGCAGGGTCTGCCCTGGTTGCATCTGAATGGGAGACTTGATGTCTGAGCACTGCAAGATATTCCCCTCAGGGGATGGAACCGCTCTGGGAAGAGCACAAGGTTTCAAGTTCCCTCCCTGGCTTCTCCAAGATAGGACTGAGAGAAATTCCTTCCTGCAACCTTGGAGAAGCCACTGCCAGTCTGTGAAGACAATACTGAGCTAGATAGACCAATGGTCTGACTCAGTATATGGCAGTTTCCAATGTTTCCTATGTTCCTATGTACTACTACTACTACAACAAATATTTATAGTGCTTTTCAGAAAAAGTTCTCAAAGTAGTTTAGATTTTTAAAAATGATGAATAAAAAGATGGTTCCCTGTCCCCAAAAGGGCTCACAATCTTTTCTAAAGCACATGGTAGACACCAGCAACAGCCACTGAAGGCATGTTGTGATGATCTGCTTTCTCCCTGTTAAATAAATAGGGAGTTGCCCATGGTCTTGCCACGGTAACTTTATGATGCATGCATCTGCAAGTATAGCCTTGTTAATTCATAATTAAAACTGCGGACACTGTAGCCAGACACAGTGCCCACAGGAGTGTGCTAGTACATCCCACCTCCGTGCTGATGTACTCTGAAACCATGCCCCCTCCATCTCTGCAGAGAGAGCGTTTGTCTGCCAAGACAAATGCTAAGCCAAGAGCGAGTTCCCCAATGGATCAATTGTCCTTTCTCATTAACTTGTGGAATTTTTAGCCTCCTTTCTGAAGGAAAGAAGTTAGGAGCATAACAAAGTTGGAGTGGGCCCTGGGACAAAATGTGAAGAACGCCCCCTGCCCCTCCCCCCACTGCCTTCTTCAGAGATGTAGGAGGGGGAGAGCACAGAGCAAGCTGTCACCCCCTCCCTCAGGGGCACAGGAATATCCCCCCTCCATTCAATTATAACTGGGCTCAACCAGTTCAGAACCAGTTCTGTGGTTTGAGGGGGCATGCGTATAAAGGGAAATCTGATGAGGATTCCTCTTTACAAGAAAGAGGGGAACCCTGCATAACTTTAAAAAAAATCCTAAGAGTGGTCGATGATAGGGCACCTGCAGTCTGAGGAGTGTGGTGGCAACAGCGGCGGCTCGGATCCTCTTCTCATGACCAGGACTGGTGCTCCAGCGTGGCACGGTTCCAGCCTCCGCACATGCACAGAGGCCATTTGCATGGCAATGTAAAGTTGTGTTGTTATGCAAATGGCGTCCACGCACGTGCGGAGGTCACACCAATGACCTCTGCACATGCATGGAAGCTGGGCTGCGCTGGAGTGCCGTGGGGGGGGGTATCCGCGCAGTTTCCCTCTCCCCCCGCCACCTTCTTCATCACTGCCATGACCCACCGCAGCCAGGTAAAACTGAACATTTTCGGCCCTTTCGGGCCTCCATACGAGCGCGCCACGTGCTTGTACGGAGGCCCGAAAGGGCTGAAAATGTTCAGTTTTACCCAGCCACGGCGGGCCATGGCAGTGATGAAGAAGGTGGCAGGGAGAGAGGGAACCCGCACGGACATACACACACCCCACGGCTTCACCAAGCCCTCCGAAGGGGCTAAAGTTAATTAAAATGTAATTTGGTTTTTTAAAAAACCAAAAAATTCGTGGACCGGACCAGGGGGGTTGATGGGGGGCCGGACCGAACTGGCCCAGTTCTGTTCGAGGCCAGTCCAGCCTCGAACCGAACCGGGCCAGACAGTTCCATGCACACCCCTACTCCTCATTCTGTTTTTCTTCATGGTCAGTTTTAGATTGTAAGCCACGGCCTCGCAGAAAGCATTGGCACATGTGCGGTGGCTGCCAAAATGGCGGCCGCGCACTCGTACAGAGGCCCAAAATGGCCAGAAATGTTCAATTTTACCTGGCTGCGGCGGGCCACGGTGGTGATGAAGAAGGCTGGCGGGGGGAGAGGGAACCTGTGCAGACACACACACACACCCCGCGGCTTCAGCAAGCCCCCTGAAGGGGCTAAAGGTAATTAAAATGTAATTTAATATTTTTAAAAAACAAAAAATTTGCGGACCTGTCCAGAACCAGACCGGGGGGTGGTCGATGGGCGGCCAGACCGAACTGGCCCGGTTCCGTTCAAGGCCGGTCCGGCCTCAAACCAAACTGGGACAGACGGTTCCATGCACACCCCTACTCCTCATTCTGTTTTTCCTCATGGTTAGTTTTAGATTGTTAGCTCCTTGGGTGCCATGACCTGTCTATTCTTGCCTATATAAGTCTGCAGGGTGCTATGGATACTGATGGCTTCTTGCATCACACAATGTTGCTGGTAGAACTCATAATTATTGAGCCAGCATGGTGTAGTGCAGGGTTTCTTAACCTTGGGCCCCCAGATGTTGATGGACTGCAACTCCCATCATCCCCAGCCATGTCCATTGTGGCTGGGGATGATGGGAGTTGTAGTCCATCAACATCTGGTGGCCCAAGGTTAAGAAACCCCGGTTTAGTGGATTAGAATGTTGGACTAAGACCAGGAAAAGGTAAAACCCAAGTTCAGCCACAGAAATCACCCATTCAGCCACAGAAACCCACCCATTCAGCCACAGAAATCACTGGATGACTGGGCCAACCACTTATCTCTCAGCCTAAATTACTGTTGTGAGGATAAACCTTTTTTTAAATGTACACTGCTCTGGGCTCCTGGAGGGAAGAATGAGATATAAATGTGAAAATAGATAGATAGATAGATAGATAGATAGATAGATAGATAGATAGATAGATAGATAGATAGAATTAAATTAAATTAAATTAATTAATTTTTGGGGCCCCTGCTGAATGGCCATTGCCTTGTGTTGGTGTTGGTGTTGTGGTCAGCGGTTGATCTATGGATTTTCCTGCCCTTCTGTGATTCTGCGATTCTCCCTGACCATGACATCGCATGAGCTGCGGTGCTCTAAGGAGACCGTGCATGCAATGCACTTGCACTGGGTTAGGAAGGCACATTAGCAAGCAAAAGAAAGATGATTTTGTTCAATCACCTCGACAGAAACTTCCATGATTTTTATGGTACCTTTACACAGGGGCATGCGTGCAGCAATGCCCCTCTCGGCCACAGGATGGCACTCTTAGTAAAGGCTTCAGCATGTCCTTGCGGGGCTGGTGAAGCTGAAAATAAATTTTCGTCCGTGCATGTGTATGTATACACACGCGTGCACACGCACACATACATGGTTCCCCATTTTTCCTACGTGTCAGGCAGTTGAGATGGTGCTTAGGGGGTTTCTGTCCCGGGCAGGATCCTTCTATGTAGCAAGAGAGGCTGCTCCAACAACTCAAACTCCAGACTCAGCAGAACACGAGTTGGGGTTTCTCTGGATGCTTTTCCAGCCCAGAGTGCCGCCGCCGCCACAGGCTCCTGCCGTGACCACTTCAGCCAGCCACCGCCCCCACCCCGTCCCGGATCCCCGAGCCCTAAACAATGAGCAGATTGTGCAAGACCAAACGGCTCCGGCGTTTTTCTTTTTTTTCCTCTGAAAGCTCCCTGGACTCTTCGCTCCGGATGTGCCAAATATAAACCACGGAGGAAAGCAAACTAGAGTCCAGAAAGCGGATTGGGCTGGGTGGGGTTAGAGCAGGAGAGTGTCAGAAAAGTGTGAATGACACGTATCAAAGCAAGTGGCTATAATAATAATAATAATAACAACAACAACAACAATAACAGCAACAGCAGCAACAGCAAAAGCAACAGCAATAATAATCCCAAGTCCTTGGGAAAGACTCGATTTCTGGATAAAACAAACCAGTCAATAACACCTGTTTGATTGTGCAAACAAGAAATAAGAATAAGAATAATATAGCTGAAATATGCTTGGTGGTTTTTCTTAATTGGAAGGAAATAAACCAAATCAAACGTCCTGTTCTCCTACACAGAACTCCTGTCCAACTATCCTTCAGAACTAAATTCCCACCAGGATCTAGGACCAATTATGAAGTCACCCTTTTACCGGTTTAATTCGGAGTAAATGCAGTTCTCTGGCCACATAATCTGAAGTAGATGCATGATTTAGGACTTCTAGCTTTGAAATCAATGGGACTCGGTTCTAAGTACATTTTCCCTGGAATTAGGATGTTCCTGAGTTGAAGCAGTTTGCAGTGAGGGCAATAACTGAGGTGTAGGGGGAAGTAAACAGTAGTTTTAATATATTTTAGAAGAAAGTGTATAGGAATTGCAGAGATGGGGATTCAATGGACACGAACTCAATTTTGCAGACTAAGAGTACCCCAAGTCTATGTAGGCCAAGAGACCCACCATTTCTGGTGCTCTTGCCTGCAGTTCGCTCTCCTTCCCCTCGCAGTCTTCCCAGGGGCTCTCTCATGTCCAGGCCTGTTAAAATGCACGTCCCAAGAATGTCTGGCATCAGCGGTTCCCTCGACCCTCCTCTAACCCACCCGCCCCCTGGAACGGGTGTAAAGTGGACCTCTTTCCGCCGGCCGCAACAAGCATCCACACCCCCGCCTTCCTATGCCGACCGTGCTCCCACCATCGGCCTTGTTTTTCTTTTCAAGGTATTTGCCATGGATCTAGGTAAAGCGATTCCTATAATTAAACGGTGAGGGATTTGCTTAATGTGATTTTATGAGCGCAGCGGCCTTTTCCAAGACAAACACAGGCGTCCGAGTCCAGCGCGCTCACAGCAGAGGCGCAAGAGAGCGACCCAGCTGGCGACGGGATCTTCGGAGAGCAAACAGTCTCAACCCAGAGAGCCAAGAAGAATCTGCCGCTCCAGCAAGACACTGCCAAGAGCCTCGGATTTGTTTGCTTGGTGTCTAGTAAAGACGCCTCCAAGCCTGCCTCTCCTCTGCCCTCCCCCCTCCCGCCTCCCCGCAAGGGGAAAAGGCGTTTGAACTTGAAGCTGTTTCTGCCCCAGAGAGACGCATGCATGGCTCAGGGTCTGTTGCAATCAGGATCTCCAGCCTGAAATGCTGTGCTGGATTCCCCGGTTTGGGTTTCGGTGGCTGACGACCTCCCGACTAACTCTAGTTAGTACTAACTAGAGAATGTCCTCTTGAAATTACGGCGAGCAGAGAGGTTCCTAGATTTAGGTCCCCAGATGTTCGTCAGACTACCCCTCCCACGGCTGCTCATGAAGGGAGTTGTAGTCCAACAATATCTGGGGGATCCCTGCTTAGAGGAAGTCCTGCATAGTAACTGCTGAGTAATGTAGTCGGGATGTTCAACTTCCATCTCCCGACTCCCTGGTTGCCAAGGACAGTGCAGCTGCTCAAAAGTAAGTCCACGGACTTCAGTGGCCTTCTTACTCTCAAGGAGTTGGGCACAACGTGGCAGCTTTAGCCTTGCCTCCCGATCTTAGAGAGAGGAACGGGATCCCTCCATGAGGATGCTGTATTAATGTTAGGGGTCTCCTTAATGACTCCAAAGTTGGGGGCGGGGCGGGGGAGTTGTGGCCAAGATTTCCTTCCTCTCCAGAGGTGAACCACGAAGAGCCTTGCTGCAAGGCCGGCGTTGTCGTCCGCTCAGGGTCGCCCGAAAGGATGGCTGCTATTTGGCGTGGCAGTTCGAAGAAGACCAACTCCTGCGTGTTTCCGCGGCCAAGAGAGCTTCGTATTAATGTACCCTGAAACCTACCGAGGGAGGGTGGGGCGAATGGGGCCATAGGTCAGTGGCAGAGGATCTGCTTTGCATGCAGAAGGCCCCTGGTTTAGTTCCTGGCACCATGGTTCCTCGGAGAGACCCCTGCCTGGGAGACACCTTGGGGAGCCGCTGCCAGTCAGTGTCGGCAATTTGGAGCTGGATGGACAGGCGGTCTCCGAGAAGTCCAGGGCCTCCACACCCCCTGGGGCCCCCTAAATCCTCTTTAGGCTGTCCCGAGTGGTGTGGTTTGTGCCCTCAAGAACCTACATGTTAAGAAAGGATGCGCTTAATAGTGGTGGTGGGTGCTCTAAAGGCCTTTAGGTCCAGGCTCCAGAATTGCCTAGGTGCACCTCTGGATGGTCTGGCTCGGGTAAGGCAGCTTCTTAAGACAAGAGAGTCCCAGTCTCAGCGTCAGAACATTGTGAATGGACAGCCTACAGAGAGAAGCTGCGGTGGAACCCGCTTGCATTACTTCATGTGGGAGAGCGAGTGAAGAACGTTCCAAGCCTCGCCCTTCTTCTCCCCCCGAGTTCGAGCGAGACGTCAGAATCGGCTGTGCAGGAGCGGAGGGGTTGCTTCCTACAGCGAGGGTGGGAGTCGCAAGGCATCTCCTCTTCCACTTCCCTACCCTTCCTCCGCCCACTAATGCAACCCCACCCTCGGGCTGTTGTCAGTCAATCTGCCAACACAACCCCCCCCCCCCTTTCCTCCACCACTACCACGTTCCGAAGATGATGTGGGGTGGAGGCGCACGCTGTAAACACAGTCCATCCCGCGCAACCTTGTCCCACGCGTGTTTATTCAGAAGGAAGTCTCACTGAGATCAGTGGTGCTTACTTCCAAGTCAGTGTGCGTAGTACGTGCATATTATGTATTAAGGCACAGACACTCGCATCTGGCGGCAGAATTCTGCTTAGAACGCAGTCTCTATCTAGCTTTGATTTTATTTCGCCGTGGTCCTGGTTTTACTTCGTATTAAATAGTAGAAACCCAGAATAATTGGCCCCCGGACTTCAGTGATTCCAAATCACAAGTGCCCTATTTTTATTTTTGTTGCTACTACTCATAATAATTCACTGCCCTCTCTCGAATATAGAAATTGTTCTGTTTATTCTCGCGACAACGCTTTCAAGTGGCTCGTTGTTCTTCCCATTTTGCAGACTGAAGAACTGAGGTTGGGGATTAGGGATTCTCCCAAGGCCATATCTGAGTAAGAATTCGGGACTTTCTCCATTCTGCCCCCGACCATTATAACCTGCCACCTGCGCAATTTGAAGACTGTGGCTTTCGGGGAGCGGGAAATCGTTGAAGAATCCTCATTTAACCATTGCCAGGAATCCCCTTCAAGCAGAGGGACTCTCTGTGCCTGAGAAGTGTATGGATTTCCAGCCCGAGCTGGGTTCAGAACATCCAGAATCTCATTCCGTCCCCCGGAGTCCGGAGTCACCCCTTTCTCTCTAGCCTCCGCCTGCATCTTGATCCTGCAAGAGCGGGCCAAGGGTTCACTCGTGGGGGGAAGCCACTAGCGCGCGCCCCCGCCCTCGTTTTCCTCCAAGGGACTCTTTACCTCTGTCTGTGCAGTACTGCATAAACCTTGACGATTCTCTCTTTCCAAAGCCCATTTTTCCTCCCCCTGGCTGGAGGAGAGAACCCCCAGATAATGGTGCAGTTCGTATTCCCTTGGAAAAGGAAAAGAAAGGAAAAGGGGGGGGGGAGGTTGAATGGAACAACAACCAAAGGGGGGGGGGAGCAGAGAGCTTTGTTGTGCTAAACTAGTTGGACGAGTTAGGGTGTCGCTGCTCCTGATTGCTCTGGCCAATGGAACCCGATCCACCCTGCTGTGCGTAAGAGCGCAATTAAGGATTTAACCAAGCCTCTACGCTCCCTGCTAGCAGTCTGCCAGAGCTATAAGCAGCCCCAGAGAGCTCCCAGCCTCCGCCTCCTCCTCCTCCTCCGCTGCTGCTGCTGCCGCCGCCTCCTCCTCCTCCTCCCTCCCCCCGCCATGGCTGCCTAGAAGACCCAGCCGCCCGCCCGCCCGCCCGCCGTCCGCCTGCCTCCCCACTATGACAGGGGTGTTTGACAGAAGAGTCCCAGCCATCCGAACCAGCGACTTCCAGGCTCCTTTTCAGACCGCGGCGGCCACCATGCACCACCCGCCCCAGGAGTCGCCAACTTTACCCGAGTCCTCGGCGACGGATCCCGACTACTACAGTTCCCCGGGAGGAGCGCCGCACGGCTACTGCTCGCCTTCCTCGGCTTCCTACGGCAAAGCCCTCCATCCCTACCAGTATCAGTACCAGGGCATGAACGGCTCCGCGGGCAGCTACCCGGCCAAAGCCTACGCAGACTACAGCTACGCCAGCCCCTATCACCAGTACACCGGAGCTTACAACCGGGCACCGAGCGCGGCCAGCCAGCCAGGTGAGAGGTGGCGCGGGCCGGGCGGCTGGGAGGCAGTCTACTGGGGTGGGGGGTAGGGTAGGACGGCTTTGTTCGTGTGAGAGCGTGGCATAGGACAGGATCCCCTCAGGATCTGGGATCCGTTGAGATCCTGGTGGGGATGCCATTTCAGACCCCTCCATTTCCCCCTTTGATGTTCAATCCGGATTTGGGAGGGGGCACGGAAGCATATTTATCCTCAAAGCCTCATCCCACATCGAATTGAGAGCGAGAGCGAGAATAAAATTGGGATTCTTCTTTGTGTCCCCAACTCCGGATCGGTGCGCTTCTCCAGTGAAGACATTGTTGCAAGCGACTGGGAAAACATCTCGGGGCTTTTCCAAATCGCTAAGCAGGAACAACCACTTTTGGGAGGGGGGGCGGGTGAATGTGGAAGGGAAGGGTCTGATTTGACCTCATCCGTCTTCCCCACCACCACCCCCGCCAAAAAAAGCTCTCCTACTAAAATTAACATCCCAACTTGGATGAGGAATTAATGCCACACAGACAGAAACGCGGTTAAGCTGCTTCCTTGCGGTTCCTCAAGGAGCAAACTCAGGCAAAGTCAGAGCTACGCTGGGGCTGCTCGGTCCTCCTCCCCGCCCACAGACAACCTTTGTGGAACAAATCCGTCCCTCGCCAATCCGAAAGTGACCAGGAGCAATTTCAACGCAGTCTTCGAGTCTTCAATATTTTTTGTTTAATTCTCTGCAACTCCAAAAAAAATCTTTTTAAAAAAAAAAATGCTTTCGTCGTCCCACTCTCTCCTACTTGTTTTGTGAGTGCCTGTGTGTTTCTTGAAACGGGTGATTGTCGCTCTCATCAAATCAAAGGGAAGGAGAAATGCGAGTGGCGGCTTAAAGTATTTGTAAAAAGGACCCAGACGCATCTGCACCCCGCTTTCTCCCCCACCCCCCATCCATAACAGTCCTCTCCCCCGCTTTGGCCGATCGGCGGCGAGATTGTTATTCTATATAATCGACTCTCTGTCCGGGCCGGATTTGGCTACTTTCGGCTGAAATGAAGGAGAACTGTTTTCTTGTGATGATGGGGCGGTGGTGGTGGGGAGCTTTGAACTTTCCAGACCTCAAAATCGCGTGTCCCTGCCTGCGGAGTCTGGGTTGGGCTGAATTCATGAAACTGGAATTCGGGGGGTGGGGGGGTGGAGAGACGGAGTGCTTGTCTGTCTTTATGCATGAGAAGGCCATAGACACGAGGCCGTGATGTGTGGACGCCTGAGACATGCATGTTTGTTATTTAGTCACTAGAACGCTGCATGTAAAATCCAACGTGATTCACCCACCCACCCCCAACGTCCTCTCCTCTGTCTCCTTTCTATAGGGATCCGCCAAATAGCTTTCGGACTAGTCATAAAACATCATACGCATGTGGACCATAGGCTGCATGCTGCTCAATTCTGTCTCCAGCATCTTCCCTTGATAAGAAATCGTCCCATTATTGCCGTCCCTACCTTGCCAATTTCCCACTCACACCCCCCACCCCCATTCCCCAAGATCTCCGCAGCCCAAACAGAATCGCGAGACATAAACGTGGCTGCTGGCATAGCGAGGTCACCGGGTGAAATCCTGGCCTATCCTCCTTGTTGGCGCTGCCTGTATTTGCCCGACCCGCTCTAACCTTCGTGTCTTTCTCTCTCCCCTTCCCCGCGATTCTTTAGAAAAAGATGTGGCCGAGCCGGAGGTGAGGATGGTGAACGGCAAACCAAAGAAAGTTCGCAAACCAAGGACTATTTACTCCAGTTTTCAGCTGGCGGCCTTGCAGAGGAGGTTCCAGAAAACGCAGTATTTAGCCCTGCCGGAAAGAGCCGAGCTGGCTGCGTCCTTGGGCCTGACACAGACACAGGTAGGCCACAGCCTGGGAAGCCCCTCGTCGCCTTGCCAGGGCCTTTCTCGGCCACCAGGTGCCCGCCTGTAAATGCACCCGGCTCCTTTCCATTGCATCCTACGAGAAGGGCCTGGTTCTGCTCCTAGAGCGGATTTTAAAAAACAAATCTCGTTTATCTCTCTGGTTGAAAGAAAGAAAGAATTTAGATCCTTTTTTCCCCCTTTTAGTCCTGGTTTCTTCCATGCTTTTTTCCTTTGGTTTTTCGCCCCAGCCCCAATCGTATTTATTTGCAAGATTGCGGGAGAATTACTCCTCCCTAAATCAGTTTCCTATATCGAACGCCATAAGAATTAGCACCTGCTTCCTAGGAAAGAAAGATGTGGCTAGGTTAAGTTCGGGATGGGAGAGTTGCGCGTAGATTTCGCCGATTTCAGTGGCGCGTACTTCTGCATGCATCTTGGGGGAATGCCACTCGGGTTGACGACTTCCAAGTCGGCGTGATTGCAGTGTGAAGGGGTTTTGTTGGGTTTTTTTGACTGCAGGCTTTTAAATCTTGTTGCACTTAGCGGGGGGAAGCGCGGGGAGGGGACACTGCACGTGGGGGGATCTTCTGCCTTATTCGCTTATACAGTACAGCTGCTGGTCCCAGGAAAGGCTGCTTGTCAGAAAAGTCTAGTCCAAGGAAAGATTCTGTTGTCTGCAAGGGATGATCAGGGGACTGAGGACTGTTGTTGTTTAGGCTGAGGGTGTACAACTGGGGGGGGGGGATAATGTAGTTCTACTCGACTCCTTTTCTCGGGGAGATGGAATCCAGCAGCGATGCCCACACGCCTCTCCTTGTTTTGCATTCTTCCTGCATTCTTTTCTCCCATATAAATAATGTTTTAGACCGCTCCTGCAGGATGGAAGGCAGACGTCATATCCAAAACTAAATAAGCGGGGGTGCATGTGATTTGTCATGATCAGGACCCTGATTCTGCTCTTCTGGCATCTGGGGGCGCAAAAGAGGCAAACTCTAGTTAATGGACAAGATATAAATATCGGAATCACTGGGATAACTGGAAATGGAGTCTTTCTTTCTTTCTTTCTTTCTTTCTTTCTTTCTTTCTTTCTTTCTTTCTTTCACTGTCCCTTTGATTTCAGGGAGCTCTTGGGGTCTTTGTGAACGTGCTTAGGATCATTTCGAAAGTTTTTTTAAAAAAAATAATTGGCCTTATTTTTAAGTGTCGCCTTAATCCTAAACACATTTGTTCGGAAGCAAGTCTGAATTATTTGAATGGAACTTCTTTGGGCTGCTGCACTCCTTATACATTCTTATGAGTAGATAGATATAGGAGCAGAGAGTAGGGCTGAGACCCTCAGCCCATTTACTTGGGAAGTAATTATATCCAAGTTGATGTGTTTAGAACTGAGCTGCCAATATACACCCCCCCATCTCTTTTTAAGCGAGAGGAGAGCTGGTCTTGTGGTAGCAGGCATGACTTGTCCCCTTAGCTAAGCAGGGTCCACCCAGGTTGCATATGAATGGGAGACTAGAAGTGTGAGCACTGTAAGACATTCCCCCCAGGGGTTGGAGCCACTCTGGGAAGAGCAGAAGGTTCCAAGTTCCCTCCCTGGCTTCTCCAAGATAGGGCTGAGAGAGATTCCTGCCTGCACCCTTGGAGAAGCCACTGCCAGTCTGTGAAGACAGCAACTGAGCTAGACAGACCAATGGTCTGACTCAGTATATGGCAGCTTCCTATGTTCCTAAGCGTTCATTCTTTCTAACCGTCCATTTGGATCATCTCCATACTTTTTTTTTCACTTCTGCTTCCTCTTCTTCCCTCAGGTGAAAATCTGGTTTCAGAACAAAAGATCCAAGATCAAGAAGATCATGAAGAATGGAGAGATGCCTCCAGAGCACAGCCCCAGCGCCAGCGACCCCATGGCCTGTAACTCGCCACAATCTCCTGCAGTGTGGGAACCGCAGGGAACCACCAGATCTCTCAGCCACCATCCTCACGCTCACGGGGCAACCTCCAATCCATCCCCCGCATCCACCTACCTGGAGAACTCCTCTTCCTGGTACTCCAGTGGTAACTCCCTCAATGGCCACCTGCAGCCCCACACTTCTCTACAACACCCCTTAGCTCTGGCTGCTGGGACAATCTACTAGACTAGGTTCCCTTTAAACCATCCGTCCTTGCCCTCGTTTACCTTTTTGGATCTTGCGTTTTGTTGATAACGGAAAAATGCATATGGGGACACCTTTTTTTTTTTTTTTAAGGAAAAGGAAACTATACAAGATGAAATGTGTAAAGCTTGTGCATGTAACTTATTGCATTTCAAAGGAAACTTCCCCCACCCTTTTGTTTTGTTTTGTTTTTAAACAGACGGACTTTTGATTTGGATTTTGTTTTTGTTTTGTTTTTTCGTCAGCTGTGGACACTTTCAAAGGTGCCTTGAAATCTTATGACCTCAACTTTTTTCCAGAGACTTTTTTTCAATGTCATTTTAACCCTGTAAATAAGTGTAGATAGAGGAATTAAACTGTATATTCTGAATAAATAAAATTATTTCCACCATGACAACTGAAAAAAATAAGGATACATTTCCACCTCTTCCCCTTTTCTACTTGCCAAAGGCAGAGGACAAGCCACCTAAGGGAGGGCGGCTGGGATGATCACCACCACCACCATCATCACACACACACACCCTTTCGAAAGGAATTTGTTTTCGTTTGCTTGTTTTTGTTGTGTAGGGCCCGATTCTCCACACACTTGCTCGTGGGAAAGCTTCAAGTGGAGATGTAGGAAAGGGTGCATGTTAAAGATTGCCCCTCCATGTTTGTTTCTGTTTTTTCCCCTTATGGCCAGCAAGTTTTAGAAAGGCAAGTGACACCGGAAGCAAAATGACCTCGAGGAAAAGAAACTATTTTTTAAAAATCTACCCTTAAGTAGAAGACAGAAATCTCTCTCTCTCTCTCTTACTCTGTCTCCCCTTCATCTGAATTCTACGATAAAAGCAATCATCCGGTAGAAAGCCAGAATCCCATCAACTAATTGCACACATAACCGTTCCTTCAAAAGAAGCTCCTAAACAAAGGCGAGCGGTGCCAGCTCGTCAGACCAACCCTTTAAAACGTAGAGCCGCGCAGCCACCACGAATGGTGGCGATGGAAGGCCCTCTCCCTCTCCCCGCCCCACCCCCCCACCCCCACGTCGCAGAAAATTAAATTCTGGGGCGTCTAGGAAGCGATCGCCGATCGGCTAGTGGGGAAAGTCCTGGACTGGCTTTCCAGAGGCCATTTATTCGTAGCGTTTCACAGGGATGCGCAGCAATATATGGCGTGGCTACTATTGAATGCTGGCGACTTCTTGGAGAGTGAAAAGACCTCTCTTTGTCCCCTCCCCAAATTACCAGTCTCCCTTTCATCGCCTTTTGGCCAGGCTGACGGCCTTCCGAAAAGCGATTTCAGAAAGGTTGCAAAACGTCTTTCATAGAAAACGTCTTTGGTTCTATATTTCTCCTGCTGCCTTCGAAACCAGCCAATGTAACTAGGGCAATCATCATGTGGTAAAACAGCAGCCGTAAATGTGACAGAGGGTTCTATTATTATTATTATTATTATTATTATTATTATTATTATTATTATTATTAAGAGAGGATTAGAACATTTTAAAAAAATTACATCCTGTCATCTGAGGATTTCAGCAAGAGATGTTCCAGCGTTTATAGGCAAAACCTGAAAAGGCAGCCTTTGTAGCCTCGAGCAAATTTACCTGTCTCTAGTCCTGCTTCCCTCCCTCCCCCTCCCCCTCCCCTTCCTTTCTTCTCCCCCCACCCGCCCCGATTCCAGTTTTTGTCTTCCATGCTAACTTTTTTTTTAAGTGAAGCCAGGCTTGGATGTTTTGTAAGAGGTTTGGGAGAAGAGCAGTTGATTTCTATAAATACAGGAGGAGATCTTTGTTCTTTGAGAACTTTCCTGCGTTTTGAGAGAGAAAGAATGAGGGGATACGCAGTATGCCTACCTCCATTGTTCTCCCCCCCCCCTTCTACCCAGCGGCAGAGCATTTATTGATGCGTGTGGGGAGAGGTGGTCTGGATTCTGTGTTCTCTCTCTCTCTCTCTCTGATTGTTGCTTCCATTTAAATTTAACAGAACAGGTATATCTTCTGCAGTGTTTGATCTGTAACATATTAGGGGATTTCCCTGTTTCTAACATTGTTCGACTCCGGCCTTTTAAGTGGCCTGCTTGTCATTAAAATAACCCTTTGGACGCTTTGAAAACCATTTACTTATTTTCTTTCTTTCTCTTTTTTTTGGAAAATTATCGGGACGTCTTTTCTCCTTTTTATATGTTTGACTGGCAAATGTACTTTGCTCAGTTAATCTGTTTGGATGACGGGGCGACGTTAGAAAAACGTGGAATGTGATGTTTTATAGCATAAGGAAGCGAGGCTATTATTTCGATTATTATTTGTTCTATCTGGTCCACATTGCCCGTGTTACTTGCACAGGCTTCGTCTGGGGTTGTGATTCAAGGGAAGAGCCCTTTTGCCGATCAGGCTGCACGCACCTACTTGTTCGGTTACAGTATCAAGGGCTCTTTCGCTAAAACCTCATTTCCGCGCCTCTCCTCATCTCCCTGTCTAAAAATGGCGCTAGCCCTCATGATCCCGTCCACTTATGGCAGATTATGCAGCCATTAAATGCAGGTTGTTGAAAAGAAACGGAACCCTCCCAGTTGCCGTGAATACCCACCAAGCCAAATCTGCATTCCGATCTCCATAGTCTATTGTTCCTGCGGGCATCAATGAAATCTACGCCAGTGTACCCAAAAGGTGTATATGCATTGCTGAAGACGCGTTTGTAGAAGATCCCTCTCTCCCGGGAGACAGCGTGCTGCGGAGGCAGGGAAGGAGGGGGGAGGGAGGGGAATCGCTCTATTGTGCCTTCCTTGGTGAAGAGATAGCTGTCTGCTTTGGCGGGGTGGGGGTGGGGTTTGCTGTTATTTCCATTGTTCCCCCTCCCTCCCTCCCTCCTTCCCTCGCTCCCTCGCCGTCACTTCCATGTGGAGCGGGGTAGCCGCGGCAGCGGGGGGTGTGGGGAGGCGGCGGGAGGGAGACCCGGGAGGAGACGCATTCCTGTGGGTGCCGAATGGCTCCAAGGCTGAGCCGCAGGGCCTTCGAGAGGGACAGCGAGCGGAGAGAAAGCGCAGCCCGCAAGCTTCGCCGGCCTTGATCTGGATTTCCTGGGCTAGAGCTCCACCCAGGAGCTCGCCCAGCCAGCCAGCCACAAGCGCATCCACCCTGCCTGCCGCGCTCTCCCTGGGCAAGGGAAGGTCACACACCCCCGGCAGCAAGGCGACCCACCAAGCGGTTCAAAAGGCCGATGGAGAGGAGAGCTGGGATGGCAGCTGCCCCATGGAATTCAAAGGATGGGGGGCGGGGGCTAAATAGCCAGTCACCAGCCTGAAGGTTTGGAAGGGGGTCTCAGAAAAGTAGGGGGGCATCTTCCCCACGGTCTCGTCTCATCTTCCTCGATAACACAGTTACAGACGCAGGGGGGGGAGAGGGGAAGGGGGGAGAGAGATTTTCTTTAACCTTAACTCGGCTTGTGTAAATTTTCCCCCTCCCGCAAGTCCTAATTCGACCCCTATCTATCTATAACCCCCAATCCCATTTCAAGGCCCGCCCGGAGTTAAGCATTCTTTTAATTTAGAAAACTTGTCCACAACCCGCCCGTGATGTTGCCCCGGCAACATCAACCGGAGCACCACGAAAGCGCCCCCGCCTCGAGTACGTTTAAAGAGCTGCAGTCCCCCGGACTTCAAAGGGGTTAACTCGGTTCAGCTTGGATTACTCCACGTCGTAGGGCTGCTCAGCCACTGTCTCCGGAGTAGATACTTGTCCTCGCAGCACCCCTCGCCTTAACATTGCTGGCACTGACCGCTTTCGCATGGGCGAATGGGCCTCCGAAAGTTACGCCAGGCCTGTTGAGATATAGATAGAAGTCTCACTCTCATACATGCCTTCTCCTTCTTTGACTCCAGCCGTGTGTGTGTGTGTGTGTGTGTGTGTGTGTGTGTGTGTGTGTGTGTGCGTGTAGCCACCCTTGCAGTGCCTGCCTGCCTTAATGCAATAGCCGGCTTTATAGGTTCTGCCCAGAACCTTATCTGGTGCGGCAGATCCCTGGTTTCAGTCCGCCTAGATTTCCAGGCATAAAATACTTGCCCCAGTTTATATAAATCTTCTGGGGTCCGATCCGCATCCCGAAGCGAGTTTTTATAGCAAGCCACCAGATGCCAGACATTACGACCTTTAACCAAATGAAAACACCTTAACAAGCCCGGAGTCTTTTTTAATGTCTTCTCTGCGGAGAGGCTCCGGCTGCGCCCTGCCAGGTTGCAGCTTTCGTGCTCGGCAGTGTGGGCTCTGGGGGGTGGGGGTGGGGGGTGGTAGGGATGGTTTTTAACCCTTCTTTCTCCCGAACCTGAGGGGAGGAGGGGAAGGAAAGCAATGGTGGAAATTGGGGGTGGGGGCATGGAGGGGAGAGTGTGTGGAATCCCAGGCCCTCAAACTCTCGGAGGAGTAGACCCGGGTTTCATTTTCTGGCTCTGATCTCCCTGATCGACTACCTAGGAAACTGTCCCTTGCCTTATCTCCTGCTGCTAAAACGCTCCTTCTTCCACGCGAACCTCTTCCCAACCTACGCCCCCGCACGCACCATTCAGAGAACAGACCCCGAGCGAGGTCGGGGAAGCTCAAAGAACACCCAGCCAGGGAGGGAGCACAAAGGGCTGGAAGAAGGAGCCAATTTCATCCGAGTCCAAGCACAAAGGAGTTCCCACGTGCGGCTCCTATTGTCTCTCTGCGCAACCGAGAACTCGCCCTCCTCCTGCTCCTCCTCCTCCTCTTTTGCTTTAATTGGGATCCCAGTCCAAGATCAGCTCTGGAGGCATGCGGGGAGTGGGCTGCGACAAGGACTCCAGTCCTTGCCTAAACGGCGGGTCCCCAAAGCCCAAGGCCTGAAGCAATCAGGTGGCTTCCCGTTAAGGCCGGTGTGGTGCACAAAACCCGGGTGCTGATGCAACACCACCAAGACAAGTTCCCATGCACACGCTTATACTTAGGGAGCCCCGCTCCGCCTGGGTCTCTCTCGCCACCAGCCTCCTTTGGCTTGGAGCACCCTATTGATCGTTGCCTCCGAGTACGTATACGGCGCGTCGCAGATTTAGACCCCGATCCGAAAGGCTACGTTTGGAAACGTCCGATTTATTTCCAAGGGAATGGCTTCCAGACAATCCAGTGCAGGAACACAATGTGAATCTTATCCTCACCGCGATTCTAAAAGCCGCTTGCCGCCCTTGCAATGGAAATGTTTCCAAGTATATGTGGCTTTGAATCTCCCTCTCTCTCTCTTTCTCTCTCAATATGTCTGTATGTGCGAGTGATTATATATCAAGTACCTCCTTTGATGGTTCAAATAAGGAACCGCCAAAGCAAGGCCTCTCGCGCACTGGGCATGTACACTAAACACCAGGGACAATAGACCAGAGCGCTAATCTTCGACAAGCTGCTTTGTTTAATGAATTGCAATTAAGACCTACCCAGCTAATTGCCTTTGGGGTTCCCAAGGGCTTGTCCAATGAGGGAATGCGAACGAGCAAAACGAGTCTTTGGGAGACAGGTCGCAAGGAAATCCAACTTGACATGGCAAGAATAACAACAATAACCACCACCATAGGTACTACTGCTGTTCAAATAAATCCATTTTTTAAAAAAAGAAGTGAGCTGCAGAACCCCCTCTGAGACGCATCCTCTGATCCTAAATAGCTTACTTGGAAAGAAGGCTGCGATCCTCATAGGCAGAGGTGCACCTAAGCCATTTTGGAGCCTGGACCAAAGGCCTTTGGAGCCCCGCCCGCTCCCCCCCCCCCAAGCTAAGCATCATTTTTAAACACCTAGGTCCTTGAGGGCACACGCCACACCACTCAGGGCAGGCTAAAGAGAATTTGGGGGGCCCCAGGGGTGTGGAGGCCCTGGACTTCGCCCGAAGTCCAGGGGTAAGAGCACCTCTGCTCATAGGCACCCACACCTGGAAGTAAATCTCATTGAAATGAATGAATCACCCTCCCAAGTGCTTTGGAGAATCCGGAATCAATGGAACTCAGTGGTAAGATTCCATAGGAATCTATGCCGCTCTGTGACAGCTCATCGGAATCTCGGTTTTCAGAGCCAATACACCTTTGAAGACCAGGTGCTGGGACAGCTGTGGGGATGGGTGGGAGAGGGCTCTTGCCTTCATGCCGTTCTTGCTTCCTGGAAGCATGCGGCTGACCACTGCTGGGAACAGGGTAGTGGGACTAGATGGACCCTCGGTCTGATCCAGCACAGTTTAAAAAATAAAAATAAAAATCACCGGCATTTGGTTCCACATAGGCTTCAAGCACAGGATGCAAGTGGTCGGTTCTTATCTACGTTGGCTTTCCTCTTGGGTCTTGAGAGACCCAAAGCCGCCTTCTCCTTTCCGCCGGCTGCGGAGTAGGAGATGAGCCGACCTCGCCGCGATTTCACAGAGGCATACAGAAGCACCGGGTTCTGAATACACAACAACCCCTCCCCCCCGCCCCACGAGCCGAGCTTTGGACACGTAACGCCGCAGCCCCCTGATTTGCTCTGTTCTTAATTCCCGCTCTTCTTACTCCCCCCTGAATCAACCCAGACTCCTTTTTTTTTTTTTTGGTCCTCCCGAGTTTGATTTGATCGCTCCTGTTCACATTTCACTTTTGTATTTTCCCCCCTCTTCCTCTATCATTACTCATTGAGTGCCCCGTGAAATTACAATCGTACATTTTCAGCTCAGCAACCCATTTGTAGTGGGGGGAAAAAGAGGTCTAAATAATGGCCGAATTAGCCCTACTGGACAGTTTCAGATGTAACACTCTGTAATAATTATATTGCAGGCTGGATTAGGATGCTATTATCATAATCTGGACGTTTACAATTATCTGTAATTTGCAAAGATGCGCCAGGTCTTGATTACAGCGGTTTTTTTTTTTATCAAGCTAACCATCACTAAACAGTGACAGTAATAACAGCTAATTTTGCTGGCAATATAAGAGGTGCTGGGGTGTGCAAACAATTTCACACCTGGATATGCTCAGTCAACCAAGAATATAGAGAAAGAGCTTCTGCCCTGAGACTCAGAAAAATATTCTCCACTGCTTCTCTTCACTATACATTTCCTTAGACCCTCGTCTCTGCTTAACAGATTTGCACGGGGGTAAGTTTTTTTTTTAACCTTTCCTCGGCTTCCGCATATCCCTTCAGACGTAGTTTTTCACACGATCAGGATGGTTGCTTTAGTTATTATTACTATTATTTTTTAAACTGCTCTTTATGATGCTTTCCCCCCACCTTCTTACTAGACCTTTGTTTAACAGAGTCACGACGATTAGCATTTGTTTGTGTTTTCCTGCCTACTACAGTTATTCCGGGAGGTAGAGTTTGGTGTGGTGGCTCCGGATGGGATGGCTTTTTCCCCCTTTTTTTCCTTTTTTGATTTAATAGTGACTCAGAGGTTCAGAAAGAAGGAGCGTAGGGGAGGTGTGTTGTGGGGGGGGGGGTGTCTGTCTCAAAACCGGTAAGATTAAGGGGGGGCATTATGTATCAACCTGATAGAGGTGTCATTTGAGAATAACTTTAAGGAATGACTAGGAGGTAACTTATTTTTCTCCTCCTTAATCCCACGAAGCTTTACAAGCTAGTTCTGGGTTTCGAGGTTCAATCCGCTTTCTCCAAGTATTTCTCATGCTGCATGGGGATTAGTCCAGTGTGCGAGCTGGCTTGTGTTGTCTCTCTGTGTGTTGGGGCTTTATACATAATTCTAAATACATTTATTGAGAGAGAGAGAGACCCCAAAGGCTCCAGTCCTGTGCATATTTACTTAGGAGTAAGTCCCCGTGAGCTTGGTACTTATTTCGGGGTACACATGCCTGAAATTCGGGATGTGATCCCCACTCTGGCTTTTCAGTGTTAGGATCCTTTCATTTCGGATAACGACTTTTCAAAATTATCAACCGGACACACGACCCAGGAGAGTAGACCGACTTGCAATGCCGAAATGCCGATTAATCCTAAAGGTATGGAGTTAGGAAGTCGAGTATTAAACCAATTTGCTCTCCTACCCTAAGCATTTTATTTTTATTGGAAGTAGATCCCGTTATTTAAAAGGGCCTTACTTCATAGACTCGCAGCTCTGGTTTGGTGCTAAGCTCGCTTGAAAGCAGTATCAGGATTCATTCTAGTGGACCTTACTCCTGAGCAAGCTTGCGGAAGATTGGGCCCTAAAGCTGTTTAAATCCCGGTTGCTTGGATTTTAAAGTGCTGAAAATCTGGCCTGGCTGGACACAGTGGGTTTTCTTTCTCTGTCCTGTTATGCATTGCCCTTCTTTTGACGTCCGCGTAGGTTTGCTGCTTGCTTTTGGGGTCCCGATTAATCAGACAAAATCCCTCCTCTTATAACCAACGGGAGTTTTGCCACTGATTTCGACGGAAGATGGAAGCAACGGAGTCTTGTGACACCTTAAGGAGGACGAATCAATGTATTACCCTACAATAAACGTGCCAGACTTTAAGGTGCCACAAGACTCTTCCTTGTTTTTGCTGCAGCAGGCTAACACACCTACCCCACTGGAAATAGAAGGCGGGTTATTCAACATACACCCCCTTAGCCCATCGTGTGATCGTGTGTGTTTATCCTCACCCCGTCATCTTTCTAAGCATCCCTTTCTATTTATTTCTGGGCATGGGAAATAGAATTTTGTGGGTGAGAGAGAGATGGAGAGATCATTTATATGCATGCACACCAGAACTTTGAAGGACTTTCGAGCTGGCGGGGGCAGGGGTGGTAGTATTCTGTTTACCCAATGTGATATTATGAGCTTTCTGACGATCAGCTTGAAGACATTCGGGTTTTGAGCGCCGAATTCTGCTTGACTGGAAGAATTGCCCCTCTACTATCTATAGATGACGCTGTTCCACGAATCGCTCTTCTCCCTTAGCTACAGCCAGGTAATGCTTTTTGGTCCTCATGGCTCACCAGCTCAGTACTATCAAGGCCCAGTGTTACACCTACTCAGCTGAGTTTTCTTTAAAAAGAAAAAAGAAAAGAACAAGACACGTCCAAATCTAACTTGTCAACTGATTTAAAGCAGCAAAATGGGGTGGATGGGAATAAAATAAAATAAATGCCTTTCCCATCCATTTTCCCTCCCATCTATCCTATCCAAAAAACCCGAAGCTTTATGACAAAATAAGATGGACAAAGCCATCGAGGTCCAATGAAAAGCAGTCCAGGACAAGGTTAACGAGCAATCCAGGCTATGCTACCGTGTGGTGGCTAGGAAGCGTCCTGGGAGATAGGCTGCTCTAGAAACACAGAAGTGTGCACGAGGATACCTGGATGAAACATGCCCCTCCAAGACCATAGTGAAACCCAAATATTAAGCGGATTGAAATGTGTGGCCCAATCACAATTGCAATTCATGGGAGTTGTGTTAATGATTTCAGTAGGGTGAGACCTGCATGCTCCCTCCCTGCTCCTAAACACGTTCACTTTCCCTCGAAACTAAGGTCCAATGAATGTCAGTATTTCTCACTTCTAGGAAGCGTGATGAGAATGGGGAGTTCAGCCCTAAGGACCGGATGGTGGCTCAGGCTGAAACAGCCTACTTTTCCTGTGGTTCAACTGGTTTTAGGATTACCTCTCATCAGGAAATCTTTGGGGACTGCATGCATAGGCTGGCTTCCCTACAAAAGGAAAGGCTACCCTCGGTTTAAATGTATGATAGCTTTCTCTCTCTAACACGACTCTGAATAATTCAGTGAACCCCACAACCAGCTGTACCTCAGAAGTCTCTTCCATTCTTCCTAGCATTATAATTTTGGTTAATTTTCAATTTTAGGTCCTACATCTCTGCAATTTGTGTATGAATAACAGAATAATTTCCCTCTTTTGTTTCGCCTTTCCTGTTCCTGAATCTAAATAAAGATGGCTTTTTAGTATTAAAAGTGGAAGAAAATTACAGGTAATTATCTTTGACGGTAAAAACGCTGTAATCAGCGGGCTACATGAAAAATTACTCTAATTATGGCTGCATTTAAGAGAATGGGGGGAAAAACCTTCTTATGGATAAAAACCTTAAATTGTCCCCAATGTCTGCTTCAAATTGGATGGCACTGCAGCTGGGGGCTTTGTTCACAATTGATCCTGGGGAGAGCTGAACCCAAAGTTTCACAGTAGGAATGGGGAGGGAGGGGAAAAAAGAAAGAAAAGAAAACATTTTTCCCCTCCTAATGTAACAATGCGAATGGTAGAAAATGACAAGACTTGATCGGTTTTAAGCCATTCTGAAGACTGACTGAGCGTGGAAGTTGCTCAACAAAAAGCCGGCGCTGGTATATTGGTAAGTAGTCTTGGCTTTTGTGTCTAATTATAGTGACTGTCCTTTTGCACGACTGTATGTAGCTGTCATTATATGGAGCACTCTGAGGATCTCCATTGACTTCTGATAAATGGCTCGGTGGTTTCAAGGTTCATAATTTGAAGGATGCCCAGGGCTCTAGCCATTAATTCTCGCAGTATGGGGTATCCTGCTTGTGTGACGAAAAGGGGCTTTTCATGTTTCATGCTTTCTCGCTTTTACGCAGCCTAGGAAGGATATCATTCGCCTTGGACACTACGCGGGGGATCAGGGCGCCCTCGCCAAGCCCTGTAGAACATTTAGGCAGCTTCAGTGGTCTGCCTTCCTGGGGGAAACATCAGCTCCGCAGCATCCAAAGGCAATGCACCCCTTTGGCTTGGGCTGAAGGAGCTGCTTCCAGCTACTTTATCACTATCGAAAGCTCCGAGGGTACTGAGGGCGGCGTTCGCGCGACACTAATGTTGGGACTGGAAGGAAGTTCCGCGTGGTTTTCAAAATCCGGGGCTTGGGAGGGCTGCTAACCTGGAAAGGCTCCAGCCCAGTGAAGCACGAGAGCCAGTTAAGGGCTGCTGACTTGCCCAGGTTGCAAATCGGCTTTAACCCACCGCCTTGTGGATCAAGATGAGTCTCCTTTAGAACACAGACTCTTGACTGGTTAGGGAGGCAGTCACAAAACAGGCACGGCTTTATGACTGGCTAGCATGCCTGTGTGCCTGCATGCGTGTGCGTTTGGGTTATATAATATCTACCTATTTATCACTGACGACATCTATCTATCTATCTATCTATCTATCTATCTATCTATCTATCTATCTATCTATCTATCTATCACTTAATATATTGCCTTTCCATTCCCTTAGGTTAGGCTGCAAATCCATAACAGCGTTACTCTAGAGCAGTCCTACATGAGACCGTCACATTTGTATGGGCTGTGAGAGACTGCAATCCTACGCACCCACATTTAGGTCCACGGTCCACTTAACTGGATTAACTTCCAAGCAACCATGTTTAGGATTGGAGTATTTAATTTCTCCTTCTTCCGTTTTTAGACAGGCCTGTGGAAAGGCGGGTGGAAAAGAGTATTTTTCAACGTGTAGAGAAATGCAGGATGCTTGGACGTTTTGTGGCTTTTACTCTATATATGAAAGGAGACAAAACATACAAAGTATATATACAACTAAAATTCAACAATATGTACAACAAGGTTGCTCGGTAGCTGAGACGCAGCCCGGGGCTGTAGACCAGGGGGTGGACATTTTAGCCTTAGGATCAGGTGTGAATTTTGTTTGTTTGTGGTAGGTTACTCTCTCCGCTTTTCCGCCTCTTGGGGCACAATTCACAGGTGACGTTACCCTGTGAAAACTTCATTTTAGTGAACTGAAATCCAGTTCAGCCCCAATTCATTGCAATGGGGCATGCGCCAGGTAGTCAGTTTCAGGTGATGTATTGGTGAAAAAGAGAGAGAGCTAGACAGAACGTAGATTCGCTTTTACAGCTGTCAGTTCCGCTCTGAGAAAGCATGCAGATTTTCCTTTGTGGTCGTGTCCTAATTGAATTAGAAAAATTGTCCTTGTTTTGCAAACGGTCTTTTCTCCTCCCTGTTTTTAACCCCCGCCCCTCCTTTCCAATCTATTCAGTCAATCTCGGTTCAGTGAATAAAAATAGGATCGCCTCTAAAGCGTCTTTTTCCTGAAACGATTTTTTAAAAAAACAAAAAACTGCTGCGTGGACTGGTGGGGGAAAGTCTGTAATCTTTCTTTCTTTTCTTTTCTTTTTTGTATTTTGTATTTTGTTTGTTTTTTGTTTTTGCTTTGACTTGTACTCCCAGAGAGGTTTGGTGCCTCCGAGTCCCAGTGGAAATATCCTAAAGAGGAGCGTCTGACGTGGGCCACCACGCAAATGGTCTCTTTCTGCTCAAGATCAATCACTGAGGTTAAAGAAAAGGGAAAGGCAGCAGAGCCGCCCCAGTCTCTCTTCCTTGCCACACACTCCAATTCACCCAGAGGCCCGCTAGCTGCCCCTCTTGGCAAGGCCGTGCTGGAGACGCGGCTTCTCCAGGAAGTTGTTGCTCTTGGCTCCTTCACATCATTTGTGGTCTCTGCATTGTGTCTTGATGTGGAGAAGAGTACCAGTGAGAGTAACCAGGCATGTAGCTATTGGGAGGCATATTGACTCCTTTGGCAGAGGCTGAAACGTCCCAGACAGGAGGCAGACCTGGAGACCGCGGGGACAGGGTGGCAGAACCCGGCAGGGGATCGCTCTCGTGCGGGTTGCCGCCTTGCTTGAGCAGTTTCTTAAACTTGGAGCGCTTGTTCTGGAACCAGATCTTCACCTGCAACCAAAAAGGCAGAAGACATGAGAGGTCTGCGGAGGACCAACAGAGCGGGAGGGGCCGCGGTGGGGGCAGTCTTTTGGGAAATTTCTCTCTCTCTCTCTCTCTCTCTCCTTCCCATTGTTCAATCCCCTGCAATTAGGACTTGGTAAGCTAACTGCGCTGAGAATAAAAAGGCTATTTCCTTGTCAGGCCATTTCACAATGCCCTGCTTCAGTCTACCCCTGGCTTTTTCACGCGGGTGATGTGTGCGTGCATTTCAGGCTCCTACGCACGCAGATACCTGCAGACGTGTACCGACAGGATATGCATCGACCCATCGTATACTATTATTCTAAAATACGCAACTGCTTTTATTTCTCCGAAATATACTCTCTTCATTTCTCCGAACAAACCAGCGAATTGTGATTAAAGGTGATCTAGCCACGGCCTCCGGTATTTTTGAAGTGCCCCTTTCTTCACCTGGTTGAAAGGTCTCCTAGCAGAGATTCATTCTATGCCCCGTTCTACTCCTTGGTTTAAACCCATGAAGCGGATGGCATAAAACCCCACTCATCTCAAAGGGACGGAGGCGCAATCCTAAACTCGTTTACTCAGAAATCCCACTCGAGTGAATTGGACTTACTTCCAAGTAAACGTGCTTAAGGATGGGTGCCACTTCCGCTTTAACGAGTTTAAGGTCAGGCTCTAAAACAGGCTACAGCTGGCTTCAATGGGACTAAATTGGCTTAAATCCAAACCATGTCAGTTTTGTTGGATTCCAGATAGGCCTATAAAGAAGTAATACGTGAATTAAAAAGAAGCCCCTTCGTAGTGGGGGAGGGGGAGAGCAAAAGAGACTGAAATGCTTCTCTGAGGAAGGCTGAGGCGTTACAAGTTTACTGGGGGATCGCCCCACCGTTGCAAAACCAACAGAACTGAATCGTACATGCACTGGAGCTAAAGAACTGAGTGAGACGTGAAAGAACGTGGCAACCGTGCCAGTTTTGCAACTGGTATTTTGCAAACCTCTCCACCTCCAAGCTTTCCGTCTCCCTGTTTCCCGCAGCTCTAATTTTCATTTCTTTTCTTTTTTCTGTCTTTTAGCCACAATATCTTCTAGAAGGCCTAGATTCTCTTTAATGTATCATCCTCCCGCACACCTTTGTTGGCTATTTTCCCTTACCAGCAAAAAAAATCACCAATAATATCTTTATTTGCTCACATTCCTGAAAGACACTAGTGGACTCGTGTATGGTTTATCTTTCACGCTCTGCCCAGACGGTTGTAAATACCACCATAACTTGTATGTGTGTTTGCTTTTGCATTCAAGGATCTAATTAATCGCTTTATTTCTTCCTCCCAAGTCAACACTAACTCGTGTGTCATTCAGGCTTAAATTTGCTGGGAAACCAGGAACACACCAACCACATTTAACTGTGGCTTAACTCGCTCTAATTTTGTACACGCTTCCCTTTGATCATCAGCTCTATCATCACCTTTTGTACATTTCGCCTAAGGGCAACCACTGAATTCTAGTTACTCATCCAGGATAATTTACTATTGAGTATTACTAAAGGAGGTGTGCTTTCTCCGGGCCTAGAGGCTCTGCACAACAGATGTGTGTGTATATATAATATGAGAATATTTCTCTCTCCACATCCTTTGCTTTATTATTTTTGTTTTATATCTAAGTAATCTTCCTAGCATTCCATCTCACTGCAATGACTTATTCTGTGCTCTACATTTTGATTATGCTCCAACATTCTGACTTGATTGACCCAAACCTTTCTAAATTCACCATCAAAGGCCAGTTTTTTGGAGGATGAAGAATCTGGAGTTATATTTCACCTATGTGCACTGACACTACGCCTTTGCAGTGCATTGATCCCGTCGATGTTATGAGCTCACTTTTATTTCTACCTTCCGAGCAACAGAAATACTGGGGGTTTGTCCTGTCCTGGCGATGTCTCCTCCAGGATCGCAGGGATTTGGACTTGCCCTGGAATTTACCTGTGTCTGCGTAAGTCCTAGTGATGCCGCCAGCTCTGCTCTCTCGGGAAGCGCCAGGTATTGGGTCTGCTGAAAGCGATGGTTTAAAGCTTGCAGTTGGAGACTCGAGTAAATGGTCCGAGGCTTCCGGATCTTCTTCCCTTTCCCATTGAATCGGATTTCCCCGTTTTCGATGACTGTGGTCTTTTGCTGATCTGCACGCAAAACGGAAAGCACGTTGGAAGGGTGCAACTGAGCACAGACTGTTCCATCCAAAAGACACCCGTGGTTTTGTTTTGGGTGCTCGTCGTGTTGGGGGGTGGGGAGAGATTAAGAGCATCCAGCGACAAAGTCGTCTCCCTGCCATTATTCAAATATGAAAAGGCCTCCGGAGGTAACAACAAGGAGAGGCCACCGGCAAAGCCACCCGGAGCCCTTCTGCAATAGGGGATTCGCTTTTACCTGCAACATTTATCACATTTGTTCTTTGGATAGGGTTGCTGCTGCTGGCTTCAAGGAGCGCTCGCATACTCGGTAAACTACACCAGTAAAGTACACATAAACAAACATGAGCTGCTGTTGGGGAGAACAATGCCGAAGTCTCTAGTCAATGGCAAAATTCTTCTTAATTTGAACCGAGGAGCTGGGACACAACCTGCAAATATGCCTGTGGCTACAACATTCACATCTGTATATCAGAACTATAGTTAGATTTGTCTATACGCACGCACTACCCAAATGTCTCCTTTAATCTTTCCATACTCATGCATGTTACTAACATAAACGCATACAAACATACACACACAGTCCAAATTTATCTCACTAAATCAACCTAGGGTGGCATTTTATTTAGGCACCAAAACAGAGCCATATAACCAAGTACAGTAGCAAATGGTTTAATACAGACATGCAGACAATACTGTTCGGTGCCTGTCATTTCTTGGGATCTTTGTGATAGTTAGACAAACAGACAATGGATGGATGGATTCATCATATATGAGTGGAAAGGATTTGCAGTGCATTACACACACAGGAGTGTTGGGGCTGAGCGATTACTTGGGCAAGAAAGGCATTTTCTCTTTAGTATATGCAATACCACACACAAGTCACCAGCGTTTCCCTCCCTCGGGCACTAGTCCTGTTTTTACTCTCTCTCGTCACTTGTGTAAAGCAACAAAGGCGCGATGCTGGTGGGGCCCTTCTCTCTTGGCTGTTGAGGAATCCCTTCTCCTAGGCAGCCTGGCATTTGTGCCCAAACTGCTGCAGTGGCCCCCGGTCCGGGAGAAAGGAAACGGCCCGCTGGAGCTTCTTAAGAGCATGTCTGTGTGCGTGGGCCACCGCCAAGAGGGCATCCCCGGGCTAAGCAAACACATATCCTAGGGAAACAAGTCTGTTCCTCCAGAGGGCTGGGCTGCCGAAGGCCAAGATGGCCTTAGCTAACGCGTCTGGAGGGACCCAGCCTTACAAGCCGCAGTCCCTTTGCAGCAGTCGCGTTCCAGACAATCAAAGTAAGGGGAGCAACTGGCCTGAGCGCACATCCACGCCGCCCGTGCCCGAGCATGCCTGCAGGCACGGGAGTGAAAGCCCGGGAAGTGGGACAGCCCGTGCAGCACAAGAGCGGAGGCAAGGCAGATCCTCGGCACACTTCCTGGGGGCAGAGCCGAGCGGGGCTCATTTCCCGCATGCACAGGAGGATCCTCGCACTCAGGAGACGTCCTTGCAAGCCACGCTAGGACTGGACTGTGCTCGTGACCCCTCCGGCCGGACCAGGCTTACTTGGGAGCAAAGCCTTGCTGGCTGATCCGGAAGGGTCTTCGGAGGGAATGTGTACGGATCCGGGGAGAGAGGGAGTGGAAAGAGAGAGCGCGCGAGGAGGGAGGGAGATGGAGGAATGAAGGGAGGGAGGAAAAAAGAAGAAGGAAAGAGAGAGAGAGGGAAGGAAGGAAGGAAGGAAGGAAGGAAGAGAGGCTGGCAAGCGAGCGGCGGGCAGGCGGGCAGCGAGAGGGGGACAGCCAGGGGGCGGGTGGCTGGGGAGGCGCGGGGAGGGGGGGCCTTGGCGTGGGACCTGCGCGCGTGTCACCCACCTGCGTCGTCCGGCCGCGTCTGGCTGCCCGCGCCCCCTCCGCCGCCGCCGGCGTGGTAGGACTGGAGGTACGGGCTGTGCTGCGAGTGGCTCACGTAGGGGTAGGCAGCTGCGGCGGCGGCGGCGGCGGCGAGCGAGCGGTGGCTGTAGGAGTTGGCGCCGGCGGGGCCGGCCGGGTAGGGCGCGGCGTGGTGGTGGTGGTGGTGATGGTGGTGCGGGTGCTGGTGGTGCGGGTGCGAGTGCGAGGCGGGCGCCGCCGAGTGCAGGCAGTGGAGCGGGTAGTGGGCGCCTGCCATGGCGGCTGCCGGCGAGCTCTGCTGCTGCTGCTGCTGCTGTTGCTGTTGCTGCTGCTGCGCCGAGTGCGAGGAGCCGCCGGGCGCCTGTGCCACCGGAGGCGGCGGCGGCGGCGGCTGAGGAGGCTGCTGAGGCGCCGGCGCCGGCTGCTGCTGCTGCTGCTGCCCGAACTCCATGAAGGCGGATTTGGACGAGTCCTGCGCTTCCAGCCCGTCAGCCATCGTAGTCATGGTCATCATCCAAGTTGGGCAGCCCGCGACGAGCGCCTCTGCCCGGCTCGCCCCCCTCGCGCTCCCGCCACCTTCGAGGGAGCCTATTAGCCTGCGCCGGGCGGGAATTAGCGACGGGGCTCGCGCTATTTTTTTTTTTTTCGTGAGGGGGGGAGGGGGGAGAAAGGAGAGCAATAGGGGGAGAGGGGCCTTGTTAACTGAGGGAGGGGTGGAGGGGAGGAGTGTGCGAGGAGCTGGGGAGGGAGAGAAGAGAGGGGAGCGGAGAAAGGAAGGGAAGAAGGAAGGAAGGAAGGAAGGGGGCAGAAAGAGAGAAGAAAGGAGAGCAGCAGACTTAGTCCTTCCTGGGGCTTTCTCTCTCTCTCTTCTTCCCCTCCATGCGTAACGTGGGGGCTTCTCTCTCTCTCTCTCTCTCTCTCTCTTTTTTCCTTCTTCTTCCTTTCTTCCTCTTTTCCCCCCTTTTTTGGTTGACTAAGGTTTGTTGGGGTTTGGGGGTTGTTGGGGTTTTTTTTTTGTTGTTGTTGGTTTTGTTGTTGTTGGTTTTTTAAAAAAGCTGGCGGAGTTGAAGGCAGAGATTTTTTTTAAGGCGGATTCTCCTAAAGTTGAGCTTCTGCTTTTAGACTTGAGGCAAGAGAGGGGGATGAAAAACACACACACTCACACACACGCCCGCACAAAAAAACGCCACAAGTCGAATGGTTTGTCTCCAAAGGGCAGCGCCTCCTCATTGGTCACTCAACCCCTGACGTCACCGAGCCCGGGCACTTCTACTGGCGTCTGCGCGAGCCCACCTTCTGCACAACTTCAGAGCTTGGAGCGAGAGACAAACAGCCAGTCAGCCAGCCAACGAGCTATGCGGGGCGCACTGTGTGTGTGTGTGTGTGCACTGCACACTCACAGGTACACTGCACCTCACAGCAGCAAAGCTGCGCTCTCAAGCAGCACCCTCACGTGCAAATCCAGGCGCCCTCTTTTCCTTAGATCTACCACGAATGATCACTTTCTGCATTATTAAAAATCTGTTTGGTTTTTCGTTCCACCTCTATCTAGCGCCCTCTCTTCTTCACATGTGTGCACATTAGGACCCACAACACAGTTCAGACGTTCTCCCAAAGAGGAAGGGCTTGCCCAGCTAAAGATTAATGTGGCTTCTAACTCAGTGCCCTGAACGAAATAGCACAGCTTTTCTTGTAACAGTACTTCCAAGACCATGCAATGCGTTCATGGGAAGAATTCAATAAAGAGAACTCGGATGTCGGGGTATCCTCCTTGATCACTACAATAGTGTCTGCTTTTAAGCATCCTGCTCCAAGGGCGAATCCTCAGGGATCTGTCAGTAATACATTTTCCCCCTATTGAAAACAGAAGCTCCTGTAATGCTTTCAAATATATGCAAATGAGACATGCGGTTAGTGGTTTGGCAAATCTTGATTGCAATATAAACTACCCGAGGAAAAGTGCCTTGCCCTAAATTTGCCTTTCGATTACAATTCCAGTTGATTTTATTTTATTGTCAACATTGTTAATGATAAAAATAGAGTCGCTTCGCAGTTATTTTTACTTTCCGAAAGGAGGCAATTAGACTTCTAATCAGGAATACACACACACACACACACACACACACACACACACACACACAATTCTCCCATGATTAACTGCACTACTTTGTTCAAATTGCAGCTATAAAATTCAGAACAATTTGCCTGTAATGATTATGGACTGGGTTTATTTTGGGAGGTGGAATAAAAGTGGATATAGCATAAATTATCCTCTAATTATACACCAGTGTCGCCTCAATTATCCTCTTATCAAAATGGTTGTCTAACTGCCGCATTTAGTTTCAATTCTCTCCCATTTTTTCTATAAAAAGAACTTCATACCTTGTTATTATTAATCCATTTATTATTTGCAAGGGGATTTATAGCTGAACATCCAGGTGGTATCGCCACATCTCTTGCAAAGATGGACTGGGGAAAGGCATTAAGTTGGAATCAAGGCTGCAGCGCATCTACTGCTTTCTCTTTCGTTTTTTGGGGAAGCGAGCCTGTACTTTTCAAATCCGGCGTCTACTGAGGAGGGGAAAATTAGGATCTTTGGAGATTTACGAAAGAAGAGTCAGGTAGGATGATCGGACCCTTGGCAAAAACTAGAGAAAGGTGGAAAGGCTGAGAAGCACTCAGGATTTCACTATGCCAAGGAACTTATTGAGACCAAGAGAACGTGTGGCTCGATTTTTCAGTGAGAGTAATTTTGTTCCAGATTTGGAAGAATCACCCCCCCCCAACTTTAAGGCCTTGCAATGAGAAGGATCAAAAAGGAGTTTCTTTCTCTGTTTTTGTGTTCATGACCCCCCCCCCCACTTTTACTTCTCAGGCGATCGTGAAACCCTTTAAGCAAAGAATTAGCTGTGGATGTCCAGTGATTTTGCCATGTGTAGATGACGCTCCTGTATAAACAGAACTTGATGCGGATTGATCTTTGTTAAGGCAAAAGACAACCCCCACCCCCGCTCTCTTGTTCGCGGGACAGTCAGGGCTGTGTGTATGTATCAGAGCTGATGGGCTGTTTTGCTCGCTCTCGCTCTCTCTCTCTCCCCCCCCCCCGCCTTTTTCTTCCTTGGCGTTTAACTCCTTGAGCCTCCGGAATCGGTTCAGTAACTCTGAATGCTGTTGTAAGACTCTTGCCTTGTTCTCTTTCTTTTAACCAGAGTTCCACTCGAACACGCAAAAGGGTAACCAGAGCTGGGCATTTTACAAACCTACAAGGGATCAAAATGCCCCTAGTACTATGGAGAGGCACTGGGTGTGGTGCTGGAATGGGGAGGGGGCCAGAAAGCCAAACAAGGACGATCTCCTATTCTTCTGCCAGTTTCCTGAGAGACTTTATTCCTAGGGTGTAACTCCAAGTACAGGTAGATTTGGCAGGTTTATTGCTTTATACCCTCCAGCTTCTTGTTAACAACTAACAGGAGAGCGGTTTGCTGCAGGTGCCAGGAATTGCAACGCTCTTCTCCAGCTTCTTCGGCAAAAATGGGACTGTGTGCAGGTCCCAAAAGGAAGGCGCGATGTGTTAAAGAGCGCTTCTTCTTCTTTCCTCAGAAAGACTCTGCTTCTTACATTTCTAGGGTTGCAAAGCCCGTGTAGGCTTAACTGGGAGTAAGTCCCATTGGACTCAGCCGCATTGAATCCCGGGTAAATATCCACAGGATCGGGCCGCGTGGGTCCTGCTAGACCGAATTGGGGGTCTTTGCAAAGCAAGACTCGGTTATCTGAGAGTGACACTGACAGGCGACTAGTTTACGGAAATGGAATTAGAAGGGTGAGACATACCTGGGGGGGGCACCCTAAACGAACAAAAAAGGAGAGAGTGTTAGCTCCATAAGCAGTTCGTCAGGTGAAGCATATTGGTTGTTAAACTGAGGGGCGTTGTTCTGTACTCTGTTTGCGAATTTATAATGTCTATGTAAACGAATCGCTCTATGGTTGGGAATGTGTTTCTCACTTTTATTATCTCACTTTTCTATCAGTGTATTTATTCGCCTGGCGTTTGCGAGATAAGGATGACGTTTTTAATAGAACCATCAGTATTTGTTTTTAAATACTCTTCAAGTTATATCTCCATTATCCGTTCCATCTTTGGCTCTAAACCTATAAATAACGAGAGATAGAGAGAGAGAGATCAGTAGTGATCTGATTTATCGTTCTAACCTTTGTTTTTAGAGAGGTATGGCAACCTGAGCGTTACACAGAATCTTTTTTCAGGCAGAACAGATTTCTGCAGCTTGAAAGCTTACATTCCCACACACCTACAGAATGTGTCTCAATAAAAGAAATCCCCCCACTTATTTTGTAACCCCCCCTCTATTATTCTATGTAACCCACACTTCGGCAAAAGGTTGATCAATGCAGATTGATACAGCGCAGATGTAAATAATGGCGTCCTTACTTCCAAAGTAGACCACTTGGATTCGGTGAGAGAACTGTGGAATAAATGGATTTGGAGCTATTATCCCTTTTCGTTTCTGTAAAAGCTAAATAGATAAACCTAAAGACAACCCCCACCCCTTTAGCAACATAATCAATACGGAGAATAGTATCAAAGATTCGTATACTAGAGGATCTTCCCGCGGCAAGGAAGGAAGGAAGCCGACCAGCGCTGTCTCCTCCAACGATATTCCACGGCTAGGTGTTCAATTTACAACAAGCCCGTGGAATACCTCCAGTGTCATCTTGACAATTTCCACCAAGTTAATTAGCCAGATCCATCAGGCCAGCGGTGACTTTCGGCAGTTCTCATTGGCTGATGCTAATAACTCTTGACTTCGAGGAGCCTCGCTGGTGGTGGTAAATATTTATTGTTTTTCCGTTTTGTTGAGAAAGAGTCCCACACCTTTAGGGAGCGGCGCTTGTGGGACACCGGGAGGGGAGGAGGATCTGAATCGCTTCTCCTCCTCTCCAACTCCGGTTACCTCGCCTGCGGGAGATCTGGTGCTGGCCTCTTTGTCCCCGCGGCCCCCGCTCCCTCAAGGTGCCTGTTCCCAAGCAGAGGTGGGAGGGCGAGGCCTGTCCGGGAGGGGACTTCGATCAACCTTTCATTATCTCCAAGGTTGGGTGGGTGGGGGAGGCAGGCTCTGGGGGTCGGAAGGTGAGGCCGTTCTCTGGGGTAAATGGCAGCAAGTGGAGCTCCTGGTGAGATGTAGGTCCCAGGCCTAGGTGTGGGTATGGGGTGAGACTGAGAAGGTGGAGGGAGGGTGCATTTTCACATGCAAACGCGATTTCTCCGAGATGCACGCTTTGCCTTCTCCAGCCTCGGGAGGAACCTGCCTCCTTTTCCTCCTTCCATCCTTCTTTGATCTCGTTCGTTCTTGTTCAATCGGCTTAAAGGGAAATGTTTCGGCTTAGCAGGAGAGTGGATCGGCTTGTACGTGGTGCTGAAGAGAGTGCAAGCACCGTCTTCTAAGACTAAGAACCCATTTCCCTTCTCCTGTCGCATTAGGCTTCCCGAGCGTCACTGGAACTCAGTCAGTTTTACCTTCTATTCGGTAGGAATAGGTTCCATGGCAATAGATGGATTTTTCTTTCAGGTAAAGCTTCAGAAGTAAGTCTTCTCAATGGAACTTCTGAGTCAACAGTGTTTCGGATTGGGCTCCAGACACATAGCTACAACCATTTCACTTGTATTGGGTGGTCGTTGGGACTTTTAATCCGTTTCCGCTTGGGTGCACTCCCTTAGCAAACTATAGAGACGAAGGTGCATATGGAATTGGGGGAAAATAGCAGGCAATGCTCTCTCTCTCTCTCTCTCTCTCTCTCTCTCTCTCTCTCTCACACACACACACACACACACACACACACACACACACCCCTTTGGAAGCCCCTCACCCACACCCACCCCGCACTCAGAGTTACCGGCCTGGGTTCCTCCGTCCTTTTTCTTAGGCCGTCTCTTTCAGTGCTGCAAGAAAGGGCCTGGAGGGTTTGGTTAGTTGCTAAGATGAGCTCAGTTACAAGGCTGATTCTAAAGAAATTAGACCTGTATAAATAGCCTTTGAGTCCTCAGGAATAACTCGGTGTTCTTTTACATGGTATCGAAATAATCGGGCCGTGTGAGAAAGCGTTCAGCTTTCTCTCCAGCGCTTTGGGGACTGAAAAGAACTGAACATGAAATGTCCAAAGCGAAACTCCCAGCCTTCTGTCTTCCCTCTCTCCTCCCTTCCCACTGGGTCCCGCTTTTTCCCTAAAATCCAAGCCTTAAACACGTATGTTGGCTAGACTCGAAGTTCTGCAAGGGCCTTCCGTGTCTGGAGCGGTCGATGGAGTGCATGTGTCGCAAATGGTCTGCCCAAATGGCTGGCGAAGTAATGCCCACGGGCTGGAATTTGCGATGATCCGAATTCTGATGCAGATGCTGATCATGACCACCACGTGTTTCTAGAGAGTTCTTCTTATCCTACCAAATAGACCCTCTTTATTTCATAGGAATTCCCTCATATTCCAGTTGTACGCCCCCAGCTTTACGAAGTCTAGATTCCTCTAGAATTTAAGCTCGAAATGACGTTTGACATGAGCAGTCGCCAAATCAGACCGCTAAAGAAAGGGTCCACGGACGGGACTGTTAATTCTCCCCGCGAATACAGTTGCTTCCCAACACGGCAGCAACCCAGCCCTGGTCAAGGCCAGTGAAACGCTGCTGGTTTAGGGTCACAACCCCCAAAAGGACACATAACTAACCCACAGCAGATTTTCCTTGCTTTTAATATACACCGATCCCGAATGTTGTAAACCAAGGATCAGGGCTGACATCCCATCACTCTTTCATTCGGAGTAACTTCCACTTAGCCTAGCAGGGCTATAGTTCTGAGGAAACGGCGCCTAGGATGGCCTTGTACTCCCCATTGCTTCCAGGTAAATCCCCGCCCCCGTCTGTCAAGTCAGTCGTGCTCCTAACAAGTCGGTGTTAGTCCATGGGCCTTTCCGTCCTAGTGCGATCGCGAAGTATCTTCGTGAGGCAGGTTTAATCTGTGATCCGAAGCCGGTCAGACTTTGAAGCCAATGGGATCGACTCTTTCCCCAAGCAAATTAAGATCCTCCTGAATATTGTGCCAAGGTCACCCGCCCCATCTGTTGACGGTTGCAAGCGATGGGCAAATAACTCGCAGCTTCCCAGAGAAAGCCGGCTGTTGTGGCTTCAGGCCTCCCAGATTTTTACCATCAATGGTAGAACTGGAAAAGAAATAGCTTTCTCTACGTCTCCTCTGCCAGATGCAGGCAGAGAGATACCAACAGCCCATTCACAGTTTAATTCGTTTCGAGACACAGTCTATTTCTTGCCAAAAATATTACATCCGGATCCGGAAAAGTTGGGAAAGAGGACCTCCGAATTTACAGAAAAGCGGAGTGCAAACGTAAACACCCTGGTTTATTTAGAAAAAGGAAATGGAAGGCAAGCGAAAGCTTCAGCCCTTTATTTTTTTTGACCCCATGGGCTCACTGGTACTCTTTAGGGCAGGGGTGCTCAAACTTGAGTCCTCAGATGCTATTGGATTACAACACCCATCATCCCCCCCCACCGAAGGCCTTTATGGCAGAGGAGGTTGGAAGGTGTAGTCCAATCACATCTGGGGACCTAGGTTTGAGAACCCTTGCTTTAGGGAGTCCTATTGATGCCATTGAGACCTTGGGTTAGGGCGGTATAAAAATGCACTAAATAAATAAATAAATAAATAAAATTGGGACTACCTTTCAAGCATACGGTTCTTTAGAAAGGGGTGCAGAATCCCCGCCCCAACCATCTGAGCTCCCCCCTCTCTTTCTGCTAACCCCCTCCCCCAAACCTAACAATCCTATCTCTACTCCAAAAGTGTATTCCCTCTTCCCCCACCCAAAGAATTTGAGCTAGGAGTTGCTCCTCAAATTTTCCCTCTGTCTGCGCCCCCCGCTTTAGTATCCACCTCTTTCTCAAGGGCACCCCCTCCCCCCCATTCAACAAGAGGCCGTGTGAACGCTTGAACTAAGAGCGGCCTGCTCCCTTTTCTCCTCACCCACCGCCACATTCTCGGGTTTTGCTGATAGATACATTCCGATAACAACGGGAAGCGAAGTCGTGTTCTGAGACTGACTGTGTTCGGAGTTGGTACCAACTTGGTGAGAGACACTTTCCAATGCCTGCCTGGCAGCATGCTCTGGACCTCTCCTAATTCGTCCTGCGGCAGAGACCAACACAACCGATTATCTTTGATTTCTTTGGCTAAGGAGGGTAGGTAGGCAAGGCAGTTTGGGAGCAAACCTTTCAGCAGAAGGTTGGCGACCGTCCACTAAGCAGATCTTCTGGAAATGAATGAAACGACTCGGCTTCTCCGGGTTTTGGGACCCGGGTGCTTTGGCTGTATTTGTAGCAGTCGCTGAAAGGAATGCTTCGTCTAAACTCCTAAAGACATGCATGTGTAGAAGTTTAGTCCCACAGTTAGTTTGAAAGGCATTCGGGATCAATGAGGGAAATGCCCTTTTAAAATAAACAGCTCTTGGACAACAGGCATAGAAAAATGCACGCCAGTTTTCAGGATAAAAACACACCGACCAGAAATGCACCGGATGTTGGAGGGGCTTCTGCTTATTGCGCTAGTCTTGTCCATCAGTTCCTAGAAAAACTAGTATTTCACTTGAGAACTGTCTGGCATATCTCCCCAGACCCCCCACCCCCCTCAGTTACCTGAACCCATACATTCGCTGAGTTGCTGAGCACCAGTTGCTGAGCATCGTACATCGTGTTTACTGGGGAGTAAGGATCCAGGCTTACGTTCCTAGGACTGCTGCCTGAACTTCTGTCGCTGTGTGGGCATACAGAGGAAGATTAAACGTTTGAAGAAAAAAGGTTTCAGCACCACGCAATGGATGCACATGTTTGTGACACACAAACATGGTGGGTTCAAATACAGAAAATTATATTATTCCTTCTATTAGTTCTCTTGGGAAAAGAGGGATAAGCTATTGAGAAGGGAAGAGAACTCGGGACTTTCACCTCATTTTGGTGTCTAACTGGGATTTTTAAATGGATATAAAGTTTTATTTTAATAAATACTTTGTAAAGAAACAGATAGATATCTCTTGTAAACTAAGTCGAAGCTTGATATGTCTTTAATATAACTCTGTAGAGCTCCTTTCCTTCCTTCCTCCCTTCTCCGAGCCTTAGGGCCCGTAGCATTAATGACAGGCTTTCTTGTCCTGAAGGAAAACCCTGGCCCAAATATCAACCTCAAGAAAATAAATGGGTGGGGACCACATGAATCTTCTGCCACTAACCTAACATTGATATCGGAAGAGCTTCTGGGAGCTCACATGGCGAGCTACATACGTGGGGTCTGTTCCAGAGTGAATCTGTGATGAACGGGGAACATAGGCGCCTAAACACACAGTTTACAACTTCTACATCAGAATAGTTCTTTAAGAATAATTCAGAAGACCTTAACAACTATTGCATATGTATATGTATATAAATATATGCATATTTATATATATTTATGTATGAAATCTATAAATATGCACATGCATATTTATACGTTTGACATCTATAAATAAGCGCATGCATATTTATATTTACATGTATGACATCTATAACTATTCTGTATCTGTGTAGGGTTTGTTTACGCCTTGTTTACAGGCGTATAGTTAGTATCAGACGGCAACTAGGATCTTTCTGGGCATACACATGTATTGTGATACATCCCACATTATTAGTAAGGCATTTCTCTATGAATATATGCAGATAGACGCAACTGTGCCTATTCAGTTCATGGTGCCCGATCCCGGAAACAGAGTATAGGGCTAGACGAATTTTGCTCTGATCCAGGAAGACAGTTCTTGTATAGATCCGAACTATCCACTTCCGTCCCAGCTGTTCAGCAGAGCTAATTCGGAATAAATAGGCGATAACTGAGGGCATCGCAATCTTGGGTATTTTTACTCTATAGTAAACCCCGTTAGGTTAATCGAAGGTAAAGTAATGTGTGCCGTCGAGTCAGTGTCGACTCCTGGCGCCCACAGAGCCCTGTGGTTTTCTTTGGTAGAACACAGGAGGGGCTTATCATTGCCTCCTCCAGCACTGTATGAGATGATGCCTCTCAGCATCTTCCTATATCGCTGCTGCCCATAGGTGTTTCCTATGGGAAACATACCAGGGAGATTCGAACTGGTAACCTCATGCTTGCTAGGCAAGTCATTTCCCGCTGCGAAGGACTGCAACCTAAATTAATGTCTGTCCACCCAGCCCTTCTTTTACACCAGGGATTAAGTATCCCCACCCACCCTCCAGGGCTAGGAAGCAAAGGAAGAAAGGAAAGGAAAAAAAAGGGGGGGGGGAGATTCTCAGGGACTACATGCTAAGATTTTAGGATGATCAGGGACCACTTCTTTCTTTCTTTCTTTCTTTCTTTCTTTCTTTCTTTCTTTCTTTCTTTCTTTCTTTCTTTCTTTCTTTCTTGTTAAAAAGCACACACCCAAATTCTCTCTCTCCATCTACTGCTCACATTGGCTGCACCTCCCCAAGTCTGTTTACCCCCAACACATTTGCTCTTCGCCTTTTGCCAGGATGTCATATTGTCATCTCCTTAATAGCAAGCGAGTGGGAAGCAAAGGATCCCACAAAAAGAGGTCACCTCCTCCATATGAAAAGGAGCTATTTTAAGGAGAAGCCAGGGAGTTAAACGCTGCCAGTCCGAGAACGGGTGGAGGGAGAGCGCTTCTATCTCCCTCCTTCGCTCGCTCGCTCGCTTTCTCTCCCCCTCCCTCACCCCCTCCTTGCTTTCTGGATTGTAACCCACGAGCAACAGAACAGACTGGCAGGCGTCAAAGGCATTCCATACTGCGAGTGTGAAAGAAGCGGGGGGTGGGGGGGAGGGAAAGAAAGAGAGAGCAAAGCCTGCAGATGGATCACACACGCAGCTTCACTGTACAGGACTCTGGGTCAAAGTAATGGAAGGCAGAAAGGAAAGATCCACGGAGGCCTGGCCACTGTCTCTTGTACAGATTTGTCCTGTAATTCAAACCGGATTCCCCTTCCAGATGCATTCAGTGCGGGTTGCTGAGCAGACAACGTGTGTTGTGGAACCTGAAGACTCAAGCCCTGGGGTTGGGGATGGGGCGGTGGGGGCGGGCTTAGAAACTCCGATTCTTCCTCGGCAGGGTTGTTTGGGTAGAGGGGGGAAGGGAAGGGAGGGGAGGGGCAACCTTGGCCCCAGATCAGGGTGCAGGGTGGGAAATGGGAGAGGTGAGTGAAAGGTGCTCTTCTACTCTTGAGGTGTCTGTCATTAAAGGGAGGGTGCATCGGTTTGTGGAGAGAGAAACAACTGCCATTTAAACGCCGCAATGATCCTGTCGGTTTTACTTAAACCGGATCACTTCAAGGGAATTGTTCTTCTGATTAGATATAGCCAGAGGGAGTTCCCGATCTAAGCTGAGGCAACTAAGTCTCTGTGGAAAGTGGCTCCGTCCGCCTCAACAGTCTCGAGAAATGTTAAGAGCCGGCATAGCTTAGTGGTTAGAGTGTTGGACTAGAAGACCTGAGTTCGAATCCGCATTCAACCATGAAACTCACTGGGTGACTCTGGGCCAGTTATGTGTCTCTCAGCCTAGTCTACCTCACAGGGTTGTTGTGAGGATAAAAATAACCACGTACACCACTCTGAGCTCCTCAGAAGAAGAGCGGGACATAAATGGCGGGTGGAGAGCGCAGCCATCCCTTGATACTTCCATCCTGAATCCACTCACACACACCCTAACCCTCAGCATACTTGCATGGAAGTATGTCCCTTTAAAATCAATACATCTTCCTTCCCAGCAGAGGTATTTAGGAGAACAAGATTTTTGGCGCCTAAACCGCTAATAACTCAGTCTGAGTTAGTTATTTCTTTGGCTTGGATCAACAAGACAGTGGAGGGTGTCAGGTGGTTTCCCTCCACGTGGCACACAGGCGCCTTATACCCCAGAACCCTGTTCGTACGTCTACAATCGTTATCGTTCACATGTTATGCTGAACTTCCTACCTTACCCTGCATTTCAGGCCACACCTGTACCCGGATTCAATTTTAAAATGAATGTAGGTACAGTCACTCATACACAAATATGTACAGACATCTAAACGTAGGCACAACATAACAAGGCTCTTATAACGTCTGAATAGGGCTAATAACTTTCCTCAGTTGCGTTCGTAGTTCCCACTCTTTGCTTCCCAACCCTACACACGCGTGCTCGAGATCCAGAGACTTTCTCCATGAGGAATGGCGCCTTTTTAATATGGAAGTAAGTCTCACTGAAAAGGAGGCTGACTTCCAAGTTGCACGCTTGGTACAATGTAGGGATGCGCACGAACCCCTGAGGTCCATGCACTGGTTACGCGCCACCGGGAGGGGAGCGGGAGCTTTAAGACAGACGAGAGCATGTCCTTACCTGCTTTCTGCTGCCCCCGTGCAGCTTTCTGCGGGGGTGAGAAGAACCTGCGTGCAGCACTCACACACGGGGGTCCACGCACGCGGGGACACCGGGTGTGCCACCCAGCAGGAAACTGCATGGGGTGGCGGAGAGCAGGTAAGGACCCGCTCCCCATGCCGCCCAAAGTTGGTTCGACTCGGAATCAGTGCACGAAGTTCATGCACATGCCTTCCTACAATGTCCGTGTCTGGTACACACTACGAGTCCTGTTCCATCGGGAGCCAGATGGAGCCTTAGTAACTGAGTGCCCCTCCTTCTCAGTATGGATGTAATTCCAAATATTTTCGCTTAGCCATGTTGGGATCAGGCTCCTGGTGGGCCCTCATGACCACTGCTATAGCTATATGATAATAAGAAATCACCACCACCACCACCACCACCCTCCTCCTCCTCTTCCTCCTCCTCCTCCTCATCACCCATTGCATTTTTATTAATCCTTTCTCCAAGGAGTTCAGGGCTCCCCTCCTCATTTTATCCTCACAACAACCCTGTGAGGTAGGAGAGGAGAGCGGGTCTTGTGGTAGCAAGCATGACTTGTCCCCTTAGCTAAGCAGGGTCCACCCGGGTTGCATATGAATGAGAGACTAGAAGTGTGAGCACTGTAAGATATTCCCCTCAGGGGATGGAGCCACTCTGGGAAGAGCATCTAGGTTCCATGATCCCTCCCTGGCATCCAAGATAGGACAAGATTTTTTTTTTTTTAATAGGACAAGATTTTTTTTTTGAACCAACAAACTACCAAAGCATACAGTACGTTTAGCGCTGTGAGAGATTCCTGCCTGCTACTTTGGCGAAGCCGCTGCCAGTCAGTGTAAACAATACTGAGCTAGATGGATTTATGGTCTGAGCCAGTAGAAGGTAGCTTCCTATGTTCCTATGATAGGCTGAGAGAAAAAGATTGACTGGCCAAAGGCCACCCAGTGATTCAATTTGAACCTGACTCTCAGTGTATACTACAACACTGTCATCATCATATAATAATCATAATGATGATGATGATGATGATGATGATGATGATGGCAGTAGCAGCAGCATATGTTAATGGTCAGTTCAAATGTCCTTTGGCATGAATTCACCATTAGACCATGAAGACTAGTTTATTTCAAAAACGAGGTCTTACTGATCGTCATTATGCACTTCTCTAGCACTTCCCCGTGTAGAGTGTGCTCCCCTTCTTCTGTCAATTATTCCATTTTATATGGGTTTCTTTCGGCCTAAGTCCAAGTCTCTACTGAGCCAGCGGATCAGGCGCTATGGTGGATTCATGTCTGCCCACAAGTTTGCTTTGGGTTTATGGAAATGAAGAACCGAGTATGTGTGGCGGAGGGTGGGGGGGGGGGAGAAGTTGGGATTCCAGCCACAACCCTCGCCTCCCTTACTTGAACGAGCACTCTCAAATATCTCCATCAAGACTCGATCATTGCGCTCCTGCGCAAGAGCGCAAGACCGAGCTAGGCTCAACTCTTTCAAGCGCGCTGCCAGTAGAGGCTACAATTTCTCAGAGTGACTCCTGAAGCAAAGACGCCGCGCTCTTGTTCCTTCTTCCCCCGATCGAGTTGCAGCCTTTCCATCAATATTTCAGGCCCTTTAGAGAACTTCTTCTCCCTGCAACAACCAACACCACCCACATGTATCTCTCGAGTTTGCCACATTTCTGAAGCTGGGGGTGGGGCGGGGGGGGCGGGTGGCAGAGGACCGCCTCGGCACATGAACGCAGACGCTTTAATTACATCAAATTATCGTGATGGTCTCCTTTCCTCTTCCTTTCTCTCTCCCACCCCCCTTCCACTTTTTCTCTTTCGCTTTTAGTTTATTTTTAGAGAGCTTCCAAAGCCTCCGCTTCGTTTCCCCTTGTTGAGCTCAAGGCAATTATTTACTCTACCTTCAAGGAATGCATTTACCAAGCGTCGAATGGGATGCTTGTAAACACAGCAAAACGTGGTGATGCTCTTGTTGGAGTTGATTTAATTAGCGAAGAAAATAGCTTGGGGTTCGCTTTTCTTCTTCCCCTCCCCCCTTTTTATTTCTTTACCCAGGAAATTCTAATTATCTAACAATGCCACGGAAAACTCACTCTCTTCCCCTCCCTTGCATTTTTCTTCTCTATAAGATGAGCTGCTTCTCTTTTGAGATCTCTGTGGGCTATAGAAAACAAGAGTGGAAATTAATTATGTGCAGGCGATCCATTGAGATCCATTATCTAATAAACTCAGGGGAGAGAGGGAGTGTATGTGTGTGTGAGAGAGAAATTACTACGGTGTCTACAGGAACACTGCCACCAATTCAGCTCTCCTAAGATCACAGGAAAAAGTAGGAAATGAATGGGGTGGGTGGGTGTTTGTCCATAATTCAGTAAAGGTAAAGTCCTTGAGCCTGATTAAGCTCTTTTACCTTCAATGGAATTAAACTTTTTCTTTTGATGTCATGAATCATATCTGCATAGGTATATTGGTTAAATGGGGCTATGTCAGTACTCTTCCACTGGAATATTATATTTTTATCCCAAATACAGGCATCTGTCATAAATACCAGTTGCAGGGGAGTAACAGCAGGAGAGAGGGCATGCCCTTACCTCTTGCTTGTGGGCATCTCAGAGGCATCTGGTAGGCCACTGTGGGAAACAGGATGCTGGACTAGACAGGCCTTGGGCCTAATCCAGCAGGGCTGATCTTATGTTCATCTTCTTTTATGGCAGATGAATAGGGAACAGAAGGCCAAACACAATAAAATGACTTAGGCCTTATCTATCTATCTATCTATCTATCTATCTATCTATCTATCTATCATATTTTTATACTGCCCAAAACTTAGATCTCTGGGCAGTTATAGAGAGTCAGTGGCACAGCTAGCTTATATCTAGTTCTTCCATTCCTTGAAGCATAGATAGGCAAGTTTTCACACAACTTTATATCCATCACGAATTTATTGTACAAAGCAGGTAAAAAATAAATAGCACATCAGCAGCCAATACACAAACATGGCCACTCTTCTACTGAGGAATTTCAACTCTGCCTCCTCTTCAAGACAACAAACCCATTAAGTCTGCTAAGTTCACAAGCCTGAAGACCCCAGTCGTGAAGCACATTCACCATTGCAAATCCTGAGATGTTTGCTGCCAGTTCTATTTATTCAGAAGCCAGTCCCATTAATTTCAGTGGGGCTTCACTGGAAATGTTACAGTCTGTTAAATTTAATACTGGGTTAAATAGGAGCCTGTTTTGTGAATGGCTTCCATCTGAAAAAGTGGTTGACAGCATTCTGATCCCTCCAGCATCAGTGACACAATCATCCACTCTCTCCCATTGTGTATCTGCTGATAATAACATGCTTCTAATGTTTACCTAGCCACCTAATGGTGCAGCCGGGAAGCAACCTGCCTAGAGACCAGGAGGCTGTTGGTGCGAATCCCTACTGGTGTGTTTCCCAGAATATGGGAAACTCCCATATCAGGCAGCAGCGATATAGGAAGGTGCTGAAAGGCATCATCTCATACTGTGCGGACAAGGCAATGGTAAACCCCTCCACATGGCTCTGTAGACGCCAGGAGTTGACACCGAAGGCACAACTTTACCTTTATTTTAATGTTTACCTATTTACTTATAAAATCCCCAGGACTGTGGATTCAGAGAATTGGGGTAATTATAGGGCTACAAGCCATAGAAGCCTGTATTCAGACATTAGATGTCTGTAAACACATATATGCTTTTGTGTGGGTTCATTTTAAAAGTGAACTTAGGAACAGACCCCTTCAAATACATGATACAGATAGGAAGTATACTGCTGTATCTGAACAGTTTTGCAGCCATACAGAAGTGTGCAGATTGTACCTGCATTGAACATAAGGTACGAACAGGGCTACAGTTCCGGCGTGAGTCTTTCCCAACATTCTAGACAGTCTGAACATATAAAGTGGTTGCTGGCGTTTTTTGTTTTTTGTTTAAACTGAAATCCACTCGACCCCCTTCCCCAAATGCAAAGAAGGAACCACATTGCAAGTAGCTCTTGTTGTGCCTCGTGAAAATAAATTTCATGCTAGAATCTCGTTTGTAATCCTTCCAAGCCGGAAGGCGTATAATTAAAGCCATACTTTAGAGGAGGGACAGTTCAACGTCAAGTCCTACCACTGCATACATACAGAAAACCGCGAGCTGGCTGCCTTGCCTTGCTCAGCCCTTCTGGTTTCTTTCGAACTTTCTATGGATTAAGAACAGCAGAAGGAAGTGGAGGAAGGAGAGGGGGGCCCCCGGGGGTTATGCATGCATCTCTTTCTGGGAGATCTGGGATATGGGAAAGAAAGGCTGAAAGCTGAGGAGCAGGGTTTGAAAGCAGTGTCCTAGTTGAAGTGAAGCAGCTCTGGGTCTGGTCGGTGCATGTGTGGGAGATAAGCAAATGTATACCGCCTCCAGCTCCCCTGGAGGAAAGACGGGATACAATGAATTAATACGACTAGAAGGTACAGTGGACTAGCTGTTTTATCACCTGGTCTTGTGGTTTGTGCTTCATCATATTCCAATCGAAATCACTTAGAGTGACAGAAAGCGGTTCCCAGGTTGACGGGGCAACCATTCTAAGGGGTTCGGCTGGGGGACTTTGGCTGGGTGAAGCAAATGTATACGGACTTGTGAGTTTCCTAAAACTCTTATTCCCATCCATCCATGTATATTACACTGAGTTGTGACTCAGTTAAAGGCCTCCTCTCCCACCCCCTCCCACAGTCTGAACCCGGCCTAAGGATATCCTACTTGGGTTATTTTATTTTAGGGGCTCCCTGTCACTTAATCAGAATTACATCACCAAGCACGAAATCTCTCATCTGAACCCCAAACACTCCCAATATCAATGGCTGATTTCAGGCAGTGGGCGTATAAACCGAAATACTGATGTGAATCCGCTCCTGGGCTCACCAAGATTTTATCCTTCCTCCTGGGACGGGGTGGTGGTGAAGAAATGCTATGTGACCTCCCTCCCAAGGCGGTTTAAAAAAAGAGCAAAATAGGAGAGACGGAAGGGGGAAACACACACGCACCCTCCATCGTCGTAGCAACCGGGGATTGGCTGGTTTAAACCCAGGTTATGGGTTTTAGCGGAAGTCCGTACTTAAAAGGCGAACGCCAGGCATCTAGAGTCAGGTTTCCTGGAAGCGCCCTGATCCCTTTTGAAGGAGTGAGTCGAGGCAGGAACTGTTCGCTCGCGATTCAGGAGAAAGAGACCCGCTCGTTGTTTCCTCGAACTTCTGCAAAGCGATCCTAACCGTGTTTAGGCGCAGCTTTAAAATGCCAAACATTCGAAATCTCGCAACCTTTCTTTCCTGCAGTCCGCTCCTGTGCGTGTTTGTCTCTCTGTGCTGAGCTTATTCCTAAATCGGTGTGCGTAGGATTGAACTGCTAGGCTGCATATTATGCATAAATTCATATTTATTCAGAAGGAAGTCTGACTGAACTGGGGTGGGTGGGTACCTCTAACGTGCATAGGACTGCAGCCTACAATCCTAAACACCTTTACTAAGGAGTAAATTTCATTGAACTCAATCTCTGGGACTTAGGAACAAAGGAAGCTGCCATATACTGAGTCAGACCATTGGTCCATCTAGCTCAGTATTGTCTACACAGACTGGCAGCGGCTTCTCCACAGTAGCAGGCAGGAATCTCTCACAGCCCTATCTTGAATGCGAGGGAGGGAACTCGGAACCTAGATTCTCTTCCCAGAGTTGCTCCTTCCCCTAAGGGAAATATCTTACAGTGCTCACACGTTTAGTCCCCCATTCATATGCAACCAGGGTGGACCCTGCTTAGCTAAGGGGACAAGTCATGCTCACTACCACAATACTAGCTCTCCTCCTTATATCTGGATAACGCTCAGGATTGCATATTGCATTGTCCAAGGATTTCCCCTTCCTTTGCAGTTCTTAGCAAAAATGTTTAGCATTTCTCTTGTCCGTGGAGAGGATTGTTTACCCCGATCCTCAATCGAAATTATGTAGGCTTCTGGGCAGCACCTGGCACTAGGCAAGAAACAGAAGTAACACAGCGGATTTCAGCCACTTCCGTCCCACTCCACTAAACGGCACTAACCTATTCAGGTAGCTCAGCTCAATCGGGCTCTGCACATGTTGTTGAGTCTCTAATCTAAACCAATATGTTACAAAGCGTGAAAAACAAGAGCGTCCTTTGAGGGTTTGCATTGCCCAGACGTGGCCGTGCCCCGTCACAAACAGCAGCAGCCGCAGCTCAAAATTGCAGCAGTCAAAATCCACTCAGGAAGGGTCTGGTTAGACTCCACCGTGGGTAATTAGCAGTATTAATTCGCCGATGTCGACAGCTTCAAAAAGACAAGCGTCGCTGCAAAAGCCCCATCAATTTTCCAGTCACCAAAGGGGAGGCGAGAGTAAGGAAGCTGGGTCCTGATGCTAGCTTGGAAAGGCAGCCCTTTGGGGGCTGGCCCCAAAAGTGAAGTGCGGAAATGAAACCCCTGGTGGTGTCCTCACACCTACAATAGATGGGCACCCCGATCCTAAGCACAGATCTGGCAAAGGATGGAGACCCGATTGCCTGGAATCAGGAGGGATCTCTAACAGGATCAGCTGGGTTTACTTTCGAGTAAGCGCCCCGGCCAGAAACGTTGTGGGGGTGGGATCTGAAGGGGGGCATAATTTTAGAACAGCCGGAACAGAACTGCAGGTTTTCAATCCTTTATAGTGGATAGAAAAATATTGCCTGCACGCTTTATCTTATATTTCCACACGTTAAGAGCTCAGAGCTGGAGGCTTAAAATCATCATCACTCATCATCATCGTCTTATTATTATTAGGTTTTGGGCAGTGTATATAAATATGTTAAACAAACAAATGAAAAATCAAGGAAAAGTGGGACTGAGATATCCCTGAGCTGGCCGGGCTCTAACACCCCTCCCCCATACCCTATTGAAACCAACAGCAGAAACCTCCTTATAGTGTAGCTGGATCGCAGCTTAGGGCTGTAAACTAGCTGGATAAGTCCCATTGAACTCAATTGAGTTTTCCTCCCCGCCGCGCGCCAGCACCCACGAGTAAACACGCTGCCGCTCTCGCTGGAGCTGTATTTAGGGTCAGGGGGCGAGGCTGTTATCAGAAGTGCTTGGGCCAAGCAAGGGTTGGTTCCAGGTCGGCGAAGGAGTTGCCTATTCCCGACAAGTGTGCGTATTGGGGCGAGGGGCGGGGAATTGTCTACGGTCATTTGTAGGTATTCGCCACAACAGCTTTATTTCTGCATTTAAAGAGCATGAGCCATCAAGAGCAATAAATAGTCTCTCTAGGGATTCCCATCCAAACTCCCTTGGAGCTGTTTGGCTTGAGAAGGTCCAGTTACCTTCGTAGAGATCTGTGGAGGCAGATTTTCCAAGAACTTTGTTTGGTTCAAGACAGCACAGTTGTCTTTGGAAGGATCTGTAATGATTTCGCCATTTCCTTGGACATCGGTTTGAACAGGTCCCACTGGCTTGTTTGTCGGTGGAAATGAAAACTCTCCACCGGAGAGATGGTTGCTCTCTGGAAATAAACTGAAATCGATGGCACTTCTTTCTGCGTTAATGTGGGGCCAATCAAACTGAAGTTCGCGCTGAATCCCGTCTGGATACTTCAAAAATAAATAAAGGCAGAAAAAGGAACGAAGAAGACAACATCCCTTCTCGATTGTCCCCACACTCACCCCATGGAAGTTTCAAAGGTATTTTAGCCCTTTTCAGACATTAGACACATAGGAAGCTGCCTTGTACTGAGTCAAACATCGGTCCCTTTAGCTCAGTGTGGTCTATTCTGACTGGTAGCATTTCTCGAAGTCTTCAGACAGGAGAACTTGGGACATCTTGCATGCAAAGTAGATGCTCCACAACTGACAGCCTAGTTACTTTGTACGTGCATACAGGTGTCTGCAAATAGTACATGTTTTCATGTGAATGATTCTTGCACATGTGTGCAGAAATGAACCTGGATGCAGGCTCCTTCAAATGCAGGGTACAGACAGGAAGTATACTACTGTACATGTGTGGAGCATAATGTGTGAAAACTGTACGTGCACATACATCTGTACGGGCATATATGGTACACAGATTGTATGTGCATTGAAGATAATGTGTGATAGGGCGATTGTTTCCAAAAGAGGCACATCTAGCTAGCATGCCTCTTGATAGATCTATCCTCCAAGAACTGGTCTGACCTCCTTATAATGGCATCTAAGCTAGTGGCAATCACCACACCTTGCGACAATTGTTAAAACTATTAAAAACACTATTAAAACAGTATCTAATTAAGTTAGCAGATGTTTCAGTGTGATACATCAGCTTCAGTGAGATACACATAGCACCAAAGCCGATGTGTCACATCGCAACGTCTGCTAACTCTGACTATCTGTTTTAGGTTTTTATTTACACAGTAAAGAGGCCTTTGAGAAAATTTGTTAAATAATAATAATAATAATAATAATAATAATAATAATATTAAGCATCAAGGCAGCATTTGATGCCTCACCTCAGGGCCACCCCTGAGCATTCCACCCATTTGCCTCTGAAGGAGAACTGAGGCAATGCTCAGTCTCCCTCCATCTCACCCAGGCCCAACTGTCATTTCACTCCTCCCTCACAGAACTCTCGATGTCAACAGCCATCTCACCTGGCTGCATCTGAGAGGCGAGACTGTGAGGCCACCTCCCATTGGCCTGGTGGGGACCAATGGCCATTTGACTCCTCCTCTCACAGAATGACATCAGCAGCCATACCACCTACTGCATCTGAAGAAGAACTGCAAGTCCCAGACTGGCCCACTGGAGAATCTTTAGATCTCTTTTTACTCCTCATTGTCATCCGATGATTTAAAGTCAAATCCAGTCAACACCTGTCATTAGCATAACAGGGCAGCTTAGCTCAATAACATATATTAAATCCAGACAACTTTCGCACCATACAAATACATAAAACCCAGGCAAAAAATCAAAACAGAAAAAGAAACAAATCTCACAGGTGGAACTCATGGAAAGAGCTGCTTTCTGGTTGCCGTCTTGTCTCCTCCCCTACAAGTCCCTCCTTTACTATTTATTTATTTATTTAATTTATATACTGCCCTTCCAAAAATGGCTGGGACAAACCACCATTTGGCTCCCTTTCTCCTCAGTCTACTCCTGTTCCACCTGTTCTTTCTTACAAGTATGTAACCTTACAGAAGAACTAGCACCAGAATCTGCCTCTTTCCCTCTTCCTTTCGCATCCCTTTTAATAGGATGTCTGCTATTATTTTACATTATAAACCTACTGGCAGAAGGCAGTAAATGCATCCATGAAATAAAATAAAATAAATATATTTGCAGAGCACCACTGGCAGTTTGCAAAGTTGGCGGACCAAGCATAAGGTCCATGCACAGAACAGTGTACAAGCTCAATTTAGTCTGGAAATGAAACAAGGCTAATTGGATGCATTTAGGATTCACCATGCCAGTTAGGCCGGAGCAGGGGTTCCCAAAGTTGGGTCCCCAGGTGTGGCTGGACTACAATTCCCATCATACCCCTGGCTATTGTGACTGGGGATGATGGGAGCAGTAGTCTAACAGATTCCTAAGTTTGGGAACCCTTGGTCTGGAGGGGTTGAGAGATGGAAGATTAAAGGAGCTCCCCAGTCTAGGTAGGCAGACAAGATATGTGGGGAAGAGGAAAGGCTGAGGAGGAAGGAACAGGGCCTGCTTCTGGGTATTGCCACAAATGACAAGAGATATTACTTGCAAAGTTCTACCAGAGAGACAAAAGTGCTCCCATAAGGGAGCAGGCCTCCCCACACTCCCTACTCCCCTCAATTAGGGGTCTGCACAAAACTGGAAAACCCAGTTTGATTCAAGTTGAACCAGACTCAAACCAAACTGGGTCCAGTCCAGTTTTGTGCACACTACAGCCAGGTCTAGTCCAGCTCAAGTCTGAACTGGTTCAGGACTGGCTGGAGGGGGGGATGAATTTTTTTTAAGTGGTGGGCCTACTGCCTTTGTGGGGCCTTGGGGGTGATGCCACGCCACAGGAGGGTCTCCTGCAGTTCAGCCTCCTCCCGCCGGCCTCCCCCCGGTCTCAAATGGCCTGTTTTGGACCATTTCTGGGTCATTTGGGGCCTCCATGTGCTGGCGGTGGCCATTTTGGAAGCCACCATGCATGTGCACTGGCCCTGCAAAGGCAGGGCCTTGCAATGGCGGTAAGTCTGCCATGTTTTCTTAAAAAACAAAACAAAAACCCAAACTGGTCCTGGCTCAGCAAAGGGGGTTCAGCTCAACCTCGAGCCCAGTTGGGCCTGGTCAGGCTTGAGGGGGAGCCCTTGTGCCAGGCAGGTTTGAGTGTGAGCCGGCTTGACCTCGAGCCGGCTCCCACAGACATCCCTACCCTCAAGTCACTATATGCCTTCCAGAAGGTGCGGACCACACCTAGAATCCCAGTCCTTTTGATCCCTCCATTGGTTCTTGCAAATCACTTGCACACCACACTCCTCATGCCTTACCACCCCAAAACTGGACAAACTTGGCAGCACCATCTTTACACCTGGGAAGGATCTTGGAGCCTGGATATTCTTTACCTAGAAATTAAATCCTTGAAAATTTGTATTTTAAAAGGAGTGGAGACAGGGGTGTAGCTATAATTGAGCGAATGGGTACAAAGAACACGGGGGGCCCCAGTTCCTGAGAGCCCCCCAGCTCTACCCCTCCCTATTTTCTCCATTATCTCCCTCACTACGAGGGGCCACTGGGGAGAGGAGTGAACACAGGCCCCCTCCCACCTAGCTATGCCCCTGAGTGGAGAGAGACAAAAACAGTTCGGGGCCATTCAAACGATCTACCAGTTGGGCGGGCATCTCAAACCTTGTCTCCCCCCCAGAGATCCTTCATTGCTCAGTGGTAGCACACTCCCTCATTATCATCCTTGCTCCATGTAGTGTGGAGCAGGGCAGATTGATCTGAGGCCAGGACTCATAGTCCCAGCCTCAATGAATTGCCATTTTTCTGGGCTAGTTGCCTCTTTTCCTGGCTGGAGAGCCACGGGTGTTGTGGCCTTGCCTCATGGGGAAGGTGCTCCGGGACCCTGCTCCTCTTGGCTGGCTTCTTCTGCATCTTCTCCAGTTTTATAATGTGCTTCTTGAGATCTGGTGTTGAGCAGCACATAGTCCTCCAGGTGTGGCTGCACCATAGATCTGTGTAGTGGCATTCTAATGTTGGCAGTTTTGTTCTCAGTCCCCTTCCTAGTGATCCCGGACATGGGATTTCCCTTTTCCAAGGCTGCTGCACACTGAGTTGACACTTTCAATTTGCTGTCCCTCTCCTGGTCAGTCACTGACAGCTTGGACCCCATCAGTGTAAGTGTGAGCACTGTAAGATATTCCCCCCAGGGGATGGAGCCGCTCTGGGAAGAGCAGAAGGTTCCAAGTTCCCTCCCAGCGTCTCCAAGATAGGGCCAAGAGAGATTCCTGCCTGCAACCTTCGAGAAGCCACTGCCAGTCTGTGAAGACAATCCTGAGCTAGATAGACCAATGGTCTGACTCAGTATATGGCAGCTTCCTATTTTTCTATGTTTCTATGTGAAGTCCACAACACAGCATGTGACACTTGTGCTGCATTGGGGGATTCCCCCAAGAGATGGGTATTCTAAGCCTCTCTCTGTGTGTGGCTGGGCTGAAAACAGTCCGTGCTCGCACACATGCAGGTAGCTGAGAGTAAGGGAGTAAGCTAACAGGTGGGCTTAAAAACCAGGCTAGGCATTGCTGGCTCACCGGGATTGGGCCTGATCCCGGCAGTTCTCACACACAGCTTAACCCAGGTTGGGCATCCTAAGCCCAGGTTAGGCTGCATGTGAGAACAGCCTCCTCATCTCAAGAACTGGTATTGCAACTGAAGCTTCCCCAAGAAGTTAGTATGGTGTGGTGCAGCAGTAAATGCTAAGAGAGCAGCTATGAGGAAATTAACTGGAGAGGTTGAGAGAAGGAGTTGATCAAGGAGTAATAAGTTTCACTCAGCCTAGTGTCAATGGCTGATATCCAGACTAAATTACTCCTGAGCAGTCCTACTGAAATTAAGTAGTATTTTAGAGTAACCCTGGAGTAGTAGTATGAGAAGTAACCCCTGAGTATTACCAATGAGTAGTAACTCCTGAGTACTAATGAGTAACTCATTCTGGATCTCGGCTAATATATTCCTCACAGTTCTGGTAGAAGGGGTTTCATAGATCATTTCTGAACATCCAGAGATCTTAAACAGATGGAGGCAAGGTTTATTTGGTGTGACAATTCTGGGCATTTCAGTCACTCAGATAATTTTTAAAATAGTAGGGTGCTTTCAGGGCCAGTTCTAGAAATTTGGGGGCTTACGGCATAATTAGGTTTGGAGGCCCCCATGTACAGCGAATTTCCTTTGGTGAAAGACTGGGGAAGTTGTCGGCACCTTGATCCCTCAGCTGCTCTTCTGCCTCAGCTAAGTTGACACCAGTCTAGAACAGAAGAAAGAGAACTAACAACAGCCTCCAAGCAACTTCTCCTTCCCTCATTTTTATTTGCCTCATTTTCAGTGCCGGGGTCATCCAATGAAGCTGATTGGAAGCAGATTTAGGATGGAGAAAAGGACGGACTTCTTCACACTGTGTACCATTAATCTAATGAATACAGGGTGCAGAACATAGACTTTGCAACCAGAAGGTCCTAGACTCAGTTTCTAGCTGCAAGGTTCTTGGGTAGCAGAGCTGGGGAGGAGCTTTGAGAACTGCTGCCAGTCAAGGTAGACAATACTGGGCTAGGTGGACCAATGTCCTTACTCAGGGCAAGACAGCTTCCTATGTCCAGGGAAAAATTATGGGATAGAACCCTTGCTTTGCACATCGGAAGTGCCAGGTCCTTCAGCTCTCCATGGCTGGTGTTAATCCTCGGTTGCCCTGTGGCTCCTGCCTTTCCTCCTCGTTCAGTATCGGTGCAGAGGGCCAGCCTGTCGGAAATCCTATCTAGTGAGGGTACAGCTTCTGAGACTCTCTGAGACTCTCTAAGACATAACTCCCCCACTCCCAAAGAGGAGAGAGAGCTGGCTGCCAAGCTTCCTCCTTTGATTGATCGACAGCTGTGACAGCCAATCAGGATGGAGAGAGGGATGAGCTTCCTTCCCTCAACTCTGGTTCCAGGGAAGACTGTTTCCAGTTCTGCATTCAGATATAATGGAGGCAACCATAAACCAGAGGCCCAAGCAGCGAACTTGACTTCAAACTAAGGGTTATTCAGACATGCAGTTACACAAACCCTGGCCACCTGTAACTCCGGTTTTGTGAAATGTCTGAATGTAGCCTCTCTCTCAGCCCCTCCCCACACAGACCCCAGCATGAGCCCCCCCCCCCATACTGTGGGCCCCTGCAGTTGCAGTAGGCTTGAACCAGCCCTGGATGCTTTTGAGCTTATGAAACCAATGGAGTTTTTGGGTTTTTTTAATTGCCTCACCAAAAGTTTAAGGGATGAAGGCTGAGCTGCTAAGGCCATGACTTTTAATTAAATGAAACCATCAAGGAGAGTCCTGAATATTTCCCGAATGGCATAGTGTTGTTCAAGTGACATTTGTTTGGCCTGGCTTTCCAAGGTTTTTAAATCTGTTTTAATATTCTAACCCGACGTTGGGCCTTTTAATCACTGTTTAATTGTTGTTTTAAAATGTTAATTGTTGTTATATTGTTTTTAATTTGTTTTAGCTTTTTACTGTTTTAGTGGTTTGTTTTAACTGTAAACCGCCCTGAGCCATTTTGGAAGGGCGGTATACAAATCAAATCAAATCAAATCAAATCAAATCAAATCAAATCAATCAATAATAAATTTGAACTCTTTCCCCTGCACCAAACCTCCATTTTAAAAAAAATTATATTACACCACTGGGGGAATCTGTGTCCAGCTTTAAGAGAGGAGACATGCATGACAGGGTGGTCTTCACTGCTTAAGGGGAAAGCCTATGACTACAAGAGAGATTGCTCAAGCGGCTTTGCCAGAGAGGGAGAGGGAATGCAGGGTGGTTGCACATGCCCAGGAAGCACCACCCTCACAAGCTGGTGCTTCCACCAAAACTGGGAGGAATATGTTGGCTGGCATCCAGACTGAGTTACTCAGCAGAAGTTACTACTCATAGTACTCTAAAAGTCTACTTAATTTCACCAGGAGATGTGCACCAGGGAATATGCAGTGAGCTGTCCTGAGATGATTTTGCTTACAGGGATAGAGGTGTCCCTTCCACGAGGCAAGGTGAGGCCCCTCAAGTGTGAGCACAAGGAGAGGCACACCATGGTTGCCATGTCATGGACCTTCTTGCTGCCTGCTGCCACCACCTTTCCTGACTCCACTGGGGCATGCCTCATGGCCCCACTGGAGTGTGCCTCTCCTTTCCCCTCTCCTATCCCCCGTGTGAGATAGGAACACAACTCAGGTGGCAAAGAGTCTTGGTCTGCCTTGACAGGGATAGTTTGTCTTACTCTTAAATGGGATAGATAGATAGATAGATAGATAGATAGATAGATAGATAGATAGATAGATAGATAGATAGATAGATAGAAGTTGAGAAGCAACTTAACAACAGGTTTGTCAGGAGGCTCTGAATCTTGGACGGATATGCTCAGTCACTAAATATATACACAGTACAGTAGTGTTGTCAGTCATCTTTTTGTGTACTGTGTACTCTGTGTGTGTGTGTGTGTGTGTGTGTGTGTGTGTGGTGTTAAAATAAAGCAATAGCAATAGTAATAGTAATGTTCAGAAACCATTGTATGTATAGGTATAAAAGATGTGTGTGTACACACACACACACACACACACACACACACACACACGCAAAACAGCAAAAGACTTTTACAAAGCAGTGTACACATGGTATTCCTAGATGGCAGTACCTGAATCCAAGGCTAAGCTTAGTCTAGACTCACTTTCATAGTATAAGTGAACCATACACCTTCCTAGCATTCTCTGGCATATTAAAATAAAATAAAAAAACCACAACTGCTGTCCGCAAAGACAGCCTTTAAGAAGATGTGCTGAATTACAACATTGGTGTTAGTCTGACTTACTGGGATTCAATATATGAAATGGAAATACTATGCCAACAAAAATAGCCCCTTTTCATTCTTTCATTCATTCTTTAGGGTTTTTTTGGTTTGTTTTCAGTTTTTAGCTTTCAGTTAATGACGTTTAATTCAAAACTTTTAAGATTTGTAATTTTAAATGTGGTTTTAACCTGGTCTTTTAACTGTATTCTACCAAAAGACAACCACCAGGCTCTGTGGTTACCAGGAGTCGACATCGACTCAACGGCACACTTTACCTTTTAACTTGTTTAACTCAGTTAATCTTTTACTTTACATTGTATCTGTTTTGTTAATGATGTGAACTGCCCCGAGCAGTAGTGAACTGGAGGGATGGGATATAAATATTCAAAATAGATGAATGAATGAATGAATAACATTTCCTTCTTTCCAAGATTTCTTACTTAGAGTTTGCAAACCAAAGTCCCAATGAAACCAATGGGCTTTATATCCAAGAAAATGGGTTTAAGATGTGGAGCTTTGACTCCTGATCTCTGCCTCAGTAGTCCTTAACAGGGATCTGTGACTAAGGGGTAAGAGATGGGATCTCAGACTAATTTAATCATGACAATGCCTCATGACTCACTACTCTCCCATTCATTTCCTTGGGACTTTGCCAGGACTGACTAATGAATCTAGCCAATGCCTTCACTATGAATCTAGCCAATGCCTTCACAACTTGTGCACCATGTCCAGCACAGCCCATCAACCATGCACTGTGGTTTATCAGGGCTTACACCCTCACTTTCAAATTTTGCTCCCCCAGGTAGCAACATAGGATGAGATATTGTATGCTCATCCTGATGGCTCAAAAGATTTTCACTTAACTGTTATAAAATGAACAGTGCTCTACTGACTTCAAAGGGACTAGCAGCTAGATCCTTTAGTAACTCAGAAATCAATGTCATTTATTCTAATGGAGCTTATTCCTAAATGAGTTAGGATTGCAGGATTCCTAAGTATACTTACTGGGGGAGTCCTACTAAAGCAAATTAAACTGATTTCAGAGCAATTATAATAACTATCAGAGTGTTTGTTTATTAAATCAACATAATTGTTAGTGGGTTCTGTTGCAGGTTTCTTGATTGTTCATGATATTTTAATTTTATTGTTTGTTTTATATAATCCATTCTGAGTCCTTGTTAATGGAGATAACTGAGAATGGAGATAACTGCCTGTATCTATGTTGGCATAAGATCCCAGATCCCAGTTTAAACAAAAAGTCTTGTGGCACCTTAAGGACTAAAACATATACTGTAGTACAACCTTTCTACCATGAACGCTTATGCCACAATAAATTGTTAGTTTTTAAGATTTCACAGGAGTGGACTCTGTTATTTTGCTGCAGCAGACTAACACAGCGGCTCATCAGAAAGCAGATCCTAGCAATAATGATAACTGGGAACAATAGTTTTACTTTTCAGGAGCTGAAATCGGTTGGCTTTGGGAAGGCAGGAGAGTTAGTTAAGCTCGGGTTAATTTTTGTTTGGATAACAGCTTTCAATCTTACTGTCTATATCTAGAATTTACAAGATGCATAGTGTTCTTTAGTCCTTTTTCACATCTGGTTTTGCCATTGATTGATTGATTGATTAAGTGCCATCAGGTCGGGGTCAACTCTTAGTGACTACATAGATAGATTGTCTCCAGGATATCTGTCCAACTTGGCCTTTAAGGTCTCGCAGTGGTGCATTCATTGCTGTCATAATCAAGTCCATCCACCTTGCTGCTGGTTGTTCTCTTCTTCTCTTTCCTTCAACTTTTCCCAGCATTATGGACATCTCAAGGGAGCTGGATCTTCACATAATGTGCCAATAGTATGACAGTTTGAGCCTGGTCATTTGTGCCTCAAGTGAAAATTCTGGATTGATTTGTTCTATGACCCATTTGTTTGGATCATGCTGTAATGGAAACATAGAGTAATATTTGGACCATTACAGAATATATAAGGGGATAAAGCTGAGGTCTAGTCACTTGCCAAACCCAAGGCCTAGTGAATGACTTTAGACAAAGGGCTCTAGTTTCCTTGTTAAATGCCATTACAATGGTATCACACCATTCAGCATACAAGTACACAATTCCAATAACTAAAAATAACACCCTAACTCTAGACATCCAACATGACTTACACTATCAAACATCATTTACTTGCACTGGGGACTTAAACAAATCTCAATAAAAGTAAGAGTTCTGTTGATTTCAATTGAACTTATGTTCTCCCATAAAGGTGTTAAATTAGCATAGCAAACTTAAGGAAGTTGTGCTATCACTTTATAATTGCCGTTGTGAATGGTCACTGTTCTTGTCTTGTGTACATTTAAGCTTTACATAAAATTGCCATAGTGTGTAGCCCTATTCACACATTATGTTCAAAGCACTACTGTATACACAGTCTTTGCACAATGTGTACACATAAGCTCTATATGCATGTACAGATATTCACATATTGTACTCAGTGCACATGTAGAATTCACTTCCTGTCTGTATCTGCATTTGTGGGGGCCTATGCCCAGGTCCACTTTGGAAGTGAATGCATGTACAGCCATGTGTTTCACACACAAACACATACATGTGTAGAGACATCTGTATGCACATACAATGTAATGTCTGAACAGGGTTTATGCTTCTTGCCTTTAATAGCTGTTTGGCCCCACTTTTCATAGTTATATATGTGGTGTGCGTGGGTGTGTACACACACACACACACACGAATGGCTCTGCTGGATCAGGTCCAAGACCCATCTAGTCCAGCATCCTGTTTCACATAGTCGCCCACCAAATGCCACTGGGAAACCCACAGGCAGGAGTTGAGGGTATGCCCTCTCTCCTGCTGTTACTCCCCTGCAACTGGTATTCAGAGGCATCCTGCCTCTTGAGCAGTGGCCTATAGCCCTCAGATTTATTCAGACATCATGCTGTATGTGTTTACAGGTGTCAGTTTGCATGTACATGTTTTTGTGTGAATGCTTTCATTTAAAAAGTGAACCTGGGTAGCAGCCTCCTCAAATGCAGAGTGCAGATAAGAAGTATACTATTGCACATGCATTGAATATAATGTCTGGATAAGACATTATGAATATTATGTCTGAGCATAATGTCTGAATATAACATGAATATTATGATGACATGAATACTGTAAATATCTATGCATGCACACACTGTACACAGACTGTATATGTGTTGAACGTATTGTGTGAATAGGGCTTATCTACTTATTGTGTGTATTGTGTGAATAGGGCTTATCTACTTATCTTGCTAACTGTGGATAACCATACTTCTGATGAAACAGGCCAAAGCTTAAGCCAAAATAAATCAGTTAGTTTTTAAAGTGGCACAAGACTCTATGCTGCAAGAGACTATTTAATTCTTAGTTAATTCAATTAAATCAGGGGTCCTCAAAGTGGGGTCCCCCAGACACAGTTGGACTACAACTCCCATCATCCCCTGCCAGAGGCCATTGTGGTGGGGATGATGAGAGATCTAGGGACCCCGTTTTGAGAGCCCCTGCATTAATAGTTCATGGAACTTGTGGTTGAAGCCAGAATAAACCAATTGGAATGTAATTCCCAGTAATTCATGCAGCACTCCTGTGAAAGCGGTAGGAAGTTCTGGTGTCCACTTTTATGGCTTAGGAATACCGTCCTAGACTGCCCCCATAGGTTGGAGAGGCATAATTTACTACTAACCACCAACTCTTTCCCAGAATAACCAGACTCAGTGCTAACTACAACCACCTAGTTATCGGTGCATACAGAGCAGGAGCAGGCAACTTCAGCTGACCAGCTGTTGTTGAAGAAATTGCTGATGTCTACACCTGATGTAGAGGCTGAGTGATCCCCTCGTCCTCAATCACCTGTTCGTGAGCAAGTGAGGTGCTTGGCAGACCTGGACGGCCACCCTAAGCAACCCCCTTGTGAACGCGCCCCGATGGAAATCAACCCCCTCATATGGGCCATGAGTTTTGAGGGTAAAGTCAGAGCAACGGAACCAACAGCTCAGTCCTCAAAGCAGTCCAAGGGTGGAGTTGTTGGACCGGGTGCGCCTGCTCCTCGGCACTTCGGTCCTATGGACTACCTTGAGAGAAGGACAAGTCTCCCCCAGGAAAGGTGCAAGTAATTTGGTTGTCCCACCGGCTGGGACCGGGCTGCAGCAGCCTGCAGTTTGGCGTTTCACCTCGAGCACCCAGCTTGCTCCACATTAGCGATTTAAGGTTGGTTGGAGCTATACTTCGTTTGAATTCTTACCCCAGCGGTGAATCTGTCTCAAAGCTCAACGCTTTAAATGCAAACCAGCAAAACTGTGTTGTGGACGACCCGGCAGCTATTCTCCAAGGCTGAATAACTGGGGAGCTTTGCCTTGGCCAGAGCTGCGGAGATCCGACTTCGGGCCATTGAAACGGACCATTACCGAATTAGTATCGAACTCTTGAATCCACATTACGTTCGGTCCAAGACGCTGATCAACTGGGAAACAGCAAAAGGTGGCGGTGATCACCTTCCTTGTGTGTGTGTGTGTGTGTGTGTGGGGTGGGGGGGGGGAACCACACACGCTCCTTTCCCAGCTCATTTCTTTTCCACCCCTTCTCCTGAAAGGTGGTGACTGAGATATATATTTAAATAGCCACTCTGACTTAAAAAAACCCCACAAACTTTGAAATTTTACAGCCTGGAAATCAGCTGGCGGGCGGGGGTGTGGGGGCGAGGTTTGATGTTTTGCTGTGACACGGAGAACGGGTGCATCACGCAACTTTCCCGTTTTAATTTGCCAGCCAAACAAATATATAAATACACACACACACACTCCCCTTTCGTGGCAGAAAGAAAGGCCGGGGTGGGTGAGGAAGCAGCCCTATGTCATAAATGGGAACATTGTGCCTGAATGCTGTTCCTCCCCCCCCCCCCCCTCCGAAGACATTATTAGCTCTGACAGCATGCAGCTCAGGTTTGGAGGAGAGGGTTTTGTAAAGGGATGACAGACAGGAAGGGCAGCAATCATGGGCTTCTCGGGCTAAAGCGCCCCCTCCCCTTCTCCCTCTCTTTTTATCAGAATGTTCTGTTCGATGCCATTTATCCTTGATGATAGAAAATTGCTCTGTTGCCAGGACGCTGCTGCTGCTGCTGCTGAAATAGAGGGCAGGAGCCACATTTCCATTCTGGAGCTTGAAAGCTATTCAAATGAATTCGTATGAGAAGGACCGGGGGGGGGGGGGGGCTTGGTTGGTTGGTTTGGAAATCTAGAGATAAACAAATGAGAGAGGGAGGAAAAACGAGGTCCCCCTTTCTTGCCTTCGCTCTAGGTCTGTCTCTGTTTCTCTCCCCCCCCCCAATTTAATTTTTCCTCCAGCTGACTCGTGTGTGTGTGTGTGTGTGTGTGTGGCATAAGGGGGTGGTAGTGGTGACTTTATTTCCTTCTGTATCGATATTTTTAGTTTTCAGTGTTGGAAAAATAGGAGGCTACGCTAAATCATGGGGGGAGGCGGATTCTTCCAGTCGGAGGGGCGTCCAAGGCGAAAAAGAAAAAAAAAGGACTCACCTGATCGGGGTGTATTTGTGCAGCCACACAGATCTCTCATCTATCTGCGTCCCTGCTCTGCACAAATATCCTTCCCAGTCCAGGCTAGGACTCTTAGTGGGAAGCAAGTTTCGTTGACACCACTGAGATTTACTTCCAAGTAAATCCTCTCAGATCGGGTCACCGGACCGGGGCGTCCTCTCGGTTTAGGAAAGAGCTACACGAGAATCCTGGCCTTTACGCCGGCCTTAGGACGGCAGCGAGGCACAACCCAGTGGAGCTTAAGCCAGTACTGGGATTGGCAAGGGTGGCTGGGTGGGGTGGGGGCAAGCGCTTCCTCGGGCAAGTAGTCTGACCTCCACCTGCCAGTGCCACCTCCTCATTTCTGTTTCAGAAATCTCACATATGGGACACAACCCGCCCGCCCATAAACACACGTTGCCCCTTCTGTGCCCCCCCATCTCCCCAGGCCACCACTGGCGTGGACACACACACACACACACACACACACACACACACACACACACACACACACACCATCTTCAGAGGGTGGAGTTGGGGGCCCTCAGGAGCTGGGGGACCGGTTTCTTGGAACCCGTCCACCCAACTATAGTTACACCACTGATTGTGGATCGTAGGCTACGACCCGCAAGCTGCAATCCTGTGAAATCCTATCCACGCGTACCCAGGTGTAAGCACCATTGATCATAACGGGACTTCCTTCCGAGGAAGCATGCCTACTGGCTGCATCGGACTACTCAGGAGTTTCTGTAAAGGACTACGACATTTCAACAGGGCTCCCTCCAGGAGATTTAGTCAGGTTGTCAGCCACCGGCTCTTACGTGGAATGCCTGCGTTTCCACAAACTCCACTTTAAAACGGGTCTCGGATTTCAGCAGCTCTGGAAACACGCCTAGCATGCCAAATGATGGAATCTCTGCTGTGTGCTGATTATAGTGGAATTCCCTTTGATTGAGAAAACGCGCAGAGTTTGAAGGTGTCTTGACGATCAGGCCAACCAGGATCCTTCCCGGTGAGGCTGACTTCACACCCCCAGAACTGGGTGGGTGCGTGTGTGCGCGAGCGCGCGGATTTCCCAGGTAACCCTTTCAGGTGCACAGCCCCCACGCCTTAAGTGTATCCTTTAAAAAGGACCGTGTGATCACGCCAGGTAGACGTTTGCAGTTCCCTGTTGAGTGTACACACGAAGCATGCTGGGCTTGGTCTTCTTAACTGTGAAATGGCCCCGACCACATTTATAGCTGGATCCTACTCAGGTTTACTCAGAAGTGACTTTCACCGGCTTCTAGGGGTGCAGGCAGATAGCAAGCTGGAGAAGCAAGCAACAACTCTTCACTCTTTGCAGGATTTAAGATTCGAGGGGCTCAGTAAAATGAAGGAGGGGGGACTCAAATGCTTCAGAGGGGATCTGCATTCCTGCTGGGCTGGCTTCAATGGGATTTACTCCCAAGTTAGGATGTGTAGGTTAGAATTGATTGATTAAGTGCTGTCAAGTCCCTGTCGACTCTTAGCAACCATATAGATAGATTCTCTCCAGGGTGATCTGTCTTCAACTTGGCCTTTAAGGTCTCTCAGTGGTGCATTCATTGCTGTCCTAATCCACTTTGGTGCTGGTTGTCCTCTTCTTCTCTTGTTTCCTTCAATGTTTCCCAGCATTATTGACTTCTCAAGGGAGCTGGGTTTTCACATAATGTGTCCCAAGTATGACAGTTTGAGCCTGGTATTTGTGTCTCGAGTGAAAATTCTGGATTTATTTATTCTATGATCCATTTGTTTGTTCTCCTGGCTGTTCGTGGTATCCTCAAAAGTCTTCTCCGGCACCAAAGTTCAAAAGCGTCAATACTTTATCTATCTTGCTTCTTCAAAGTCCAGCTTTCGCATCCATAGAGTGCCATGGGAAAAACCATTGTCCAGATGATTCTAATGGCATCATTGTCTGAACGATTCTAATAGCATCTAAATGCTCTTTCCAAGGTCTTCATTGCAACCCTACCAAGTGCTAGTCTGCGGTGTATTTCTTGAGTGCTGGATCCTTTACTGTTGATGGTCAATCCTAAAAGACAGAAGCTACCCACCACTTCAGTGTCTTCATTATCAAGATTATAATAGCAATATATAGATTGTAGCAGTAGTAGCAGCAGCAGCTGCTGCTGCTGCTGCTGCCCTTCAGGCCAATCTTATGACTTCCAGGCTGTAAAATATCAAAGTTTTAAAAAGCTACTGACTTTTACTTGGAAGTAAGTTTGAGTGTGTTCAATGGTGCTTATTCAGAAGTGACTTTCACAGGCTTCAGTGGGACTTCCTTTCAGGTCAGTGAATGAGCATAGGTTTGCACACAGCCATGCAGTGCGAGCCTATGCATGTGAGCTTGGAGTGCATCTCCAGTGTGTTCAGTGGGGCTTCCTTTTTCCAAATGTCTCTAGGACTGCAGCCTTAAACAGTTCGGGCATTCTTGAAGCACTGTTTTGGGGCAACTTGACTGCCATAGTTTAGCTAAGCAGAAGCAGCAGATGGGATATTTGTGGCTTTGAGGTGGTGTGTGCTGGCGTGTGGGCCACACAGACTGGGACTGATGACCTTCGGGTCCCTTTCACTCTCCGAAACAAAAAATCCTAGCTCTTTCCATTTCAATCACAGTGATAGGAAAGATTTCAATGCATGTGGTTGGCTGTCCTGTGGGTTTCAACAGAAGACACTTCCAGATGGACCACAGTTGAAAAAACTGGCATTGGTTTTTAATAAAGTTCACTTGCGCTCAGTTGTGTTTGAGTCTGGGGTGGGAATCATTTAGGAGAGGAATGCCCTGCTTGCAGTATCATTCTCTAGAATCTGCTTCTGTTGCTTCCTCATCCATACATAGGTTCCTTCTAAGGAGCAGGTGGAGGGAGGGTACCAATTTATCCATTTAACACCACAAGGAATGTGCTCTTTGGCTCCTTTATCCCTGGCATAGAAGAGGGAAAGGGAGAGCTGGCCTTGTGGTAGCAAGCATCAATTGCCCCCTTTACTAAGCAGGGTGTGCCTAGTCGGATGGGATACTACACGTGAGCACTGTAAGATATTCCCCCGGGGCCATCGCTCAGTGGAAGAGCATCTGCTTTGTATGCAGATGGTCCAGGTTCAGTCCCTGCTGAACTAGGTAGGGCTGCCTGGGAAAGACTGCTGCCTGTAAGCTTTGAGAGCTGCTGCCAGTTAGTGTAGTCAATAGTACCAAGCTAAGATGGACCAGTTGTCTGACTCGGTATAAGGCTGGCTGCTTCCAAGCAGCTTCAAATCCGGATCAGTTGCAATGCAAGAAGAAACTCTCCTGAAGGGCTTTGATTTTAATTCACCCCCAGAGAGGACAAGATCTCAAATGTAAGGAAATCCTTTGGAAAAACAGGGTGTTCTGTGCTTCTCCCCTCCTCTCCCCACCCTAGGGAGTCCTGCGGATGCTACAGGATTTCTTCCCAAGTCAAGGGGACTTTCGCCACAAAGGAGGTTACAGAAGCCCTATTCACACATATTGTTGAACATTCATTGGAGTATATAGTGCACACAGGTACAGTTTAGGGATGTGCATGAACTGATTCGGAGGTCCTTTTCCAGACCTCTGAATCAGTCCGGTGGTCCAGCGGTCAAGCCAGTTTGATGGTGGTGGTGGGGTTACCTTTAAGTGACCGGGAGGATGCTCTTCCCCCACCCCCTGTCATGTTTTCTCCGCCAGCACTGTCTCCAAAACCACTGGTGCAGGGTGGCAGTATACCTCCTTGCTGCCCTGTCAGCATCAAACTGGAAGTGCTTGACGTGTGTGTACTACAGTTATTCACAGGCTGTGGTAAACACAAGTTCATCACTGCACTTCCTAACTATACCGTGCATTTGAGGGAACTGTACCCAGGCTCACATTTAAAAGGAATGCAGGCAGAGCACAGTCATTCATACAAGAACATGTAGGAGTGGACAAATATCTGAATGCAGGTACAACATAATATCTGAACAGGGTTATACATAGGAGGCTCAGCAATGCTCAAATAGCTTAGAGTGAGGGTGGCACATCTTAATTAATCAAGGATTATAAATGACCTCACCATATGGTGTGTTTGGTGGTCTATTGCAGGGGTTCTCAGCTTTGAGTTGTTGGACTACAGCTCCCATAATTCCCAACCTTGGCCATTGTTTAGGGATGATGGGAATTGTAGTCTAACAATATCTGAGGATCCAAGGCTGGGAACCCCTGCTCAATAACATTCAGTGGGGTTGCATGGCTCTTAAGATCTTAGGTTTTCCCTATGTCAACCAAGGAGAGATTCCTCATGAGAATAGTCCTTCTTGCAGAGTTCTGCTTGCAGAACAAAGGTCCATCTAGTCTAGCATCCTATTTCCCCACAGTGGCCCACAAGATGCCTCTGGAAAACCCACAAGTCTCAAACCTGTGACCTCCTAGAAAAAGTGATTCATGGGTTTACTACCTCTGAACCTGGTGGCCCCATTTAGTTATCATGGGTAGTAGTCAGCCATTCTCCATGAATTTGCCATTTAACCCAGTGGCCATCACCACAACTGGTGGCATAAGGAACAGTGCGGGTCTGTGCATTTGCTTGGAACTCAGTCCAATGGGGCTTATTACCATAGAACCATAGAGTTGGAGGGGGTCCTGTAGGCCATCTGCAGAAACAGAGCTACAATAGAGCAGCCGGGTTCAAAGATGAGTTCAATAGAGCTACTGGGAGCCACCTTCCTTGGCTCCCCCATCCCAGTACTCTATTTCCAAGCTGGCATTTGCTGGCTATCTATTTTACTTTCTCTCCCTCCAGTGAGGGAGAGAAAGGGGTGTGGAAAATATGCACCCAGCCAGCAAATGCCAGCTGGGAATGAGCCTCAGGGCTCTGGCAATGCCCCCTTGTGTGTGACCAGAGGGTGAAAGAGCCTGCACAAGCCCTCCAGGGCTCCTTTCCAGTCAGTGTTTGCTGGCAGAGTGTACTGTATGTCCCAGAGGCGTAACTATAGGGGGGGCAGGGGGGCACGTGCCCCGGGCGCCATCTTTTCTGGTCACGTGGGGGGTGCCGCCATGAAAAAAAAAATTATTTTAATTTTTTTTAAAAAAATTTGTTACTACAAATGTTTCCTGCTCAGTGCAGCAGCGCTGCAGCAGTCAAGGGAGCGCGTTGGCAACCCCTCCCCCACGAGTGGTCCCTACCGCGCCGCCCGCGCCCCCCCTTGCTTTGTTGGCGCCTGGCGGCCAGTCAGTGGCCTGGCTTGGCGGCGGCGGCGGGCGCTTGTGAGGAAAAACCTAAGTATAATGTAGTATGTTGGAGGGGCGGGGGGGGGCGGGCGGGGCGCCATTTCAGTGCTTGCCCCAGGTGCCGTTTTCCCTAGTTACGCCTCTGGTATGTCCCCCCACTTTCTCTCCCTCTACCAAGGGAGGGCTGTGGGGATGCGAGCGGAGGGCATAGATCCCCATTCCCCTGGCTACGCCAGTGGTCATCTGGTCCAACTCTCTGCTTGATGCAGCAAATCCAGAGCTAAAGCATCCCTAAAAGATGGCTGCCCAGTTTATGCTTGAAGATCTCTGCTGAGGGAGACACCCCAAGATGCTTTTAGTACCATTAGGAAGTTTCTCTTAATGGTAACCTGAAATCTAAAGTAAAGTAAAGTTGTGCCGTCGAGTCGGTGTTGACTCCTGGTGACCACAGAGCCCTTTGGTTTTCTTTGGTAGAATACAGGCGGGGTTGACCATTGCTATTCTGTGAAAGAGCACTTGCTCTTTTCTGCAAGGTATCCACTGCCAATCAGTTTTATTGGTTAACCCAAGCAGTAGTGTTCTGGGAGAAATGTCCCAGAACACTACTGAAATAGAAAATGTCTCTCTCTTCACTTTCTCCCCATTGTGCTTAATGTTATAAGTGCCTGTGATGTGCTTCCTTACAGCATTATCCTTTACAATGCTTGAATGTTAGTCCCAAACGAACTCACTAAAGGGTGAAGGTCACTTTTTCTGGCTGGACACCAGGATTTTCAAAATGACAGGCAGACAAAAACCCAGCAGGTGCTGCAGCATGGATCAGAAAAGTCACCTGTTGAATATGTGCCTGTCGTTTGAAGGAAAAGCAGACCTGCCAGGGAACAAAAGGTTGCCATCATCTGTAGATGCTAAGAGGCCTATTTGACTTCCCTGGGCTATGATGACGTTCAGCAAAGTGACTTGGCAGTGAGTTCAGTGGAAATCAACAGGAGTTAAGCTCAAGCAAATGTGTTCGGTGTTACATTGGCCAAGTAACGTAGGCAAGGATACAATCCTTTTCTTGCTGGAGTCAATAGCAAAATTCTCCTTCATTGTTTTGGTGCACAATTTCAGCCCAGCTCACCCTGCTGCCCGAATTCTCCCTGCAGTACTGATGCTATAGGAGCTTATCCTGATGCCAAAGTGCACATAAGTATCCTTCTGTCCCCTGGGGCTGATGGGCTGGGGCTGGGGCTAAAGACTAGGATTGCTTTTTTTAAATTTTTTGTAAGAGAAGTGAGATGCAAAACCTCCAAGCAAAGTCCTGATGAGAGAAATGTTCTGTCTCCCTTATGAGATCTCCAGCAAACTTCAAATTTGCTTTTGTTTCCAGCTAAAGAAAAGAGAGCAGCGGAAGACACCCAGACTTGTTCATTTGGGGGTGGAGAGAGCTCCACATTTTAATAGGCTACTGGCTATTGGTTCCAAAAGGCTATTGGTTCCAAAAGGAGAGCCAACAAGAGAAAGGTGGAGTCCTCCTGCAGTTCGATGCACCACAACAAATGGGCGGCGAAGCACTCCCCACTTCCCATCTCTCAACCGCAGTAACAGGAGCTGCTGGGGAAACTTCATGTGATTGAGGGAAGTGCTCCACCTAAAGCTGCTGTCAGAGGCACATTTAGTCACAGACCATGGGGACTGTGTCCATGGCCTGCTCTCTCTTGGGGGCCCCCCAAATGATCTGAGGGCCTCCTCATAGCCCCGCCACTCCTGCTCTGCCCTGCTGCTGCTCTGCCCTGCCACTGCTGCTGCGCTGTCCTTCCGCTCTTTTCCCTTCCTCACCGCCGGTGTGGGGTGGGGTAGGGTAGGTGAGTGGAGCAGAGCAGGTCATGGCAGCGGGTGCAGGTGGGCCTCCTCGGCTGTTGTGCCTGTGCAGGTGGGCTTCCTTGGCAGGTGTGCCAGCACAGTTTGAGTATCAAGCATGCAACTCCAGCTGTAGAATACTCCTGCAGAACCAAGATATGTTAGTGTAGAATCCGGGTGCAGAATCCTCCTGCAGAACCAAGGCATGTTGGTGCGGAATCCAGATGCAGAATCCTCCTGCAGAACCAAGATATGTTGGTATAGAATCCAGATGCAGAATCCTCCTGCAGAACCAAGATACGTTGGTGCAGAATCCGGGTGCAGAATCCTCCTGCAGCCAAGACATTTTGGTGTGGAATCCAGGTGCAAAATCTTCCTGCAGAATCAAGATATCTTGGTGCAGAATCCAGGTGCAGAATCCTCCTGCAAAATCAAGACATTTTGGTGCAGAATCTTCTTTCCTAATAATATGCACAGGGCACAGTCCATGCAGGATGTTTGTTTTTGCATCCCATAATGCTGTTGTGCACCTCTCTTCATTTCAGTGGGGTTTGTGCAGGGAATGTAAGAACAGAAGAAGAAAAATTCTCCTGGAACAAACCAAAGATCTGTCTAGTCAAGGAAAATCCTAACCATGGGTTCTGAAACTTGGGTTCCCAGATGTGGTTGGGCTGCAACTCTCATCATCCATAGTCACAAGAGCCTTTGGAGAGGGTGGGGCAGAGAAGGCATTTGGCATGATGCAACAGTTGTTGGAGATATTGGCCAACAACTCCCAGCACAGTGTTACATGTCCATAATGCAGCACTGTGGGGCTGTTTCACCCTTCAAAGGCAGTGACAGGGCTGCGCAAGAGAGGCAGTCACACAAGTAGCACTTTTGCAGATTTCTGTGGAATCTATGGGAGTGCTGCTTGCACAACCCCACTTTTTGCACCGCTCCAGCACTGCCTTTGAAGGGTGCAGCAAACCCTGCAGCACAGCATTATGGACATGTAACGCAGTGCTAGATGTTGGCCAGTATTCAGATTTAGCTGCACTAATCACAGTGCAACTGACTACTGAATAAACATGCGTGAGTGCATAAGAAAAGTCCTGCTGGATCAGGCCAAAGGCCCAGCTGGTCCAGCATCCTGCCTCTTGCAGCAGCCAGCCAGGTGCCACTGGAAAGGCAACAAGTGGGGAAAAGAGGTGTTCCCATTGGTGTTCCCTAGCACCTGGTATTCAGGGGCATCCCCCCTCTGATCCTGAAGGAAATACACAGCTATTCAGGCTAGTAGCCATTGATAGCTTTATGAGTTTGTCTACTTAGGTGAGGGCTAGGCCTGATCTGTGGTACCCCAGAGCTTGGTGAACTACACCTCCTAGCATCTCCGGCCACAATAAATTGTAGCTGGGAATGATGGGAGTTGCAGTTCATCAACACCTGGAGTACCACTTCAGGTATTCCCAGTCCCATCAGGTTGGGAGCTCCTGGGTTAGGCCATTCTAGGCGCAAAAAAGAAAGGTTACACCAAAGTCTACTGGGGCAAAGACACAATTAACTCTCCCCTTTTGAAAATATCAATGCTAGTGGTTATTTGATTGTTTCTAGCTCTAATCAGACCACACAGCTCCCTTTTAAGGCAGAGAGCAGAAGTTAAAAGTGTTAGTCCTTACATTAGCAAAGTTTTATATTATATTATATTATATTATATTATATTATATTATATTATATTATATTAATTGCACAATACATTATGAGAATTATAATATAATAAAATCATATTAGTTGGAGTGTAACTTTAGGTTTGGCACTTGCTAACAAATCAATATAAGCCAAATTTGATAGTGTAACCTAGTGGTTGGTAGGGATGTGCAAACAGGTTCGACCCCGAACCAGTTCAATGTTGAACCAGTTCAGTTCGACGGTTTGGGGTTGAACCAAACCCATCCCCCCTGACCACCCCCACCCCCCCGCCAGCTTGGGGAGTTCACTTTTTTTAAAAAAGTGATTTTTTTTTTAACCTTTCTCCCCTTTGGGGGAGTTCCTTGGGGCAGAGGTGGGTTGGAGGTCCAGGAAGTTCCCCCTCCCCCTGCCAGCCTCCATAATCACCCCCTCTGGCCCATTCGTCCAGTTCTTTGGCCCATTCGGGCCTCCATAGTTTGGCGCGGCTGCCACACATGTGCAAATGGCCTCTGTGAGGCCTGGCATGGCCCAGGGCCTTGCAGAGACCATTTGCACATGCGCGGTGGCCACAATTTTGGCCACCGCACTGAACTACAGAGGCCTGAACGGGCTGAAGAACTGGCTGAACAGGCCAGAGGGGGTGATTATGGAGGCCGGAGGGTGGAGGGGGAACCTCCATGGACACCCACCCCCGCCCCAAGGAACTCCCCCGAAGGGGAGAAAGGTTAAAAAAAGTTCACTAAAAAAATTAATTCGCAAACCACCCCCGGACCAAACAGAACCGAGGGTGGGATTCAAGGGGGTGCCAAACCAAACTGGTCTGGTCAGGTTTGAGTCTGGTCTGGACATGAACCGAATCAGGCCAGCCAGTTCCATGCAGATCCCTAGTGTTTGGAAGATAGGCTTAAGTGTATTTGAAAATATGCACCCCGAATTGACTTCAAGACCCTTGTTTTATTAGCAGGTTAGTCCAAAACCAATACATCTGCTTACATTTCTAAATATCAATTGAAATTATTCAGCTGATGGAACAAACACTTTCCAGCAGTTATTAATGTATCCTCATCGACTGCTCCCTGGGTTGCATTTTCTTTGTACTGCAAGCCTTCTGTGAGCTTGATTTCCATCCCATCTCCAGAGGTTTGTAATGTGCCAGGCACACACGAGAGGGGGAAAAATACATTAATCCTGCTTTGATCTGTAAAGGGTGATCACAGCAGCAATCAGGTCATCACACTGTGGAGAAATAAGCTTTTGGCAAGATATAACCCTCGGTTTCAGGGGCCTCCATTGCCAGGTGGCAACTAGAGCATTGTCAGTATAAAGGAATAACTGGTCATTCAGGAGGAGAGATTAAAGAGACCCCAGGCAAAGCGTAGGCTATTACCCTGCAGATTAAGGGCATTGTGTCTACACCCTGCACCCACCCAGCATGAAATAGGTTTGCTAGATACACACAGAGAGACATTAAATATTATGTTAACTTGCCCTGTATTTGTGCATGTGTTTCTTTGGCCACTTTGAAACTATGACCCTCCCATTGATGATGATGATGATGATGATGATGATTGATGAATATTTATATACTACTTTTCAACTAAAAAAGTTTTAAAAACCCAGTTTCGATGGAAAAAGAAATGATGCTTGTCTATCCCCCAAAGGCTCACAATCTAAAAAGAGACGCAAGATTGACACCAGCAACAGCCACTGGGAAAACACTGTGCTGCAGTTGGATAGGGATAGTGGCTGACATCCTGACAAAATTGATTAGAGGAAGTCCTAGTGAAATGTAGCCATCCTTTAGAATAACTCCTGAGTAGTCCTACTGAATAATTTAGTCACATGGTATGTGGCTTCCCATGTCAGTAGCTTATGCTACTGGCTGCCACTTCAAACCGACCAGACCTGCTGAAGTGATAGCTATTAATGTAAAGCATTTTTTGTTTTTAAGTAATCAGGGTAGTCTTTGACTGTATGTGCACTAACCTGTAGCTTTCTATTTGTTGTGGAAGTGCCTCAGTGATGTTTATACTCCCATAATTTGTGGTTCTCAAACTTGGATCCCCAGATTTATTTATTTATTTGTCAAATTTGTACACTACCCCAAACTTTCGTCTCTGTGTGGTTAACAACAACATAAAACAAGTTAAAACATACTCATGCTCATACTCATACTATGACATGTATGTAAAACATACATCAAACAAGCAGAGGTGTAGCAAGGTTGGAGTGGGCCCAGAGACAAGATTTTAAAATGGGCCCTCCCTCCCGCATGAAGGACATAAATCTTAAATGAAGTTGCATAGTGCTAATAAAAAGCATAGTAAAGTGTGTGTGTGTGTGTGTGTGTGTGTGTGTGTGTGTGTGTACATACATACACACATACCTATGTGCCACAACAGAACATCATTTTAAATTATTTTTAAAAAGGTTTTGTAAATTGTGGACGATGCAAGCCATTTAATGGCACTAGAGAAAGACATGCTGTTCTGGTAGCTCCAGGAGATAGACCTCCTCAAATGACCTCAATGGGCTGTGGGGCTCATAGTGAAGAAGATGCTCTCTTAAATACCCAGGGCCTAAGCCCTTTAGGGCTTTATAAGTTATAGCTGGCACTTTCTATTTTGCCCGGAAACCTATGGGCAGCCAGTGTAGTTCTATCAACAAAGGAATTACATGTTCTCTCTGAGATGACCCAGAGACCAACCTGGCTTCTGCATTCTGTACCAACTGGACTCTCTGGACTACATACAAAGGCAGCCCCAGATGTTGTTGGACCACAACTCTCATCATCCATCACTAGCCTTCCTTAATTGTGAATGGGGATGATGGGAGTTGTAGTCCAGCAACATCTGGGGACAAAAGGTTGAGAACCCCTGGTTTGTATGAATAGACTAAATTATTCAAGAGAGTGAATATGATTCAATCTGCCTTAGATGCAGTGGCAGCCCAGGATGTCTGTGCAGTTGAAGCAGGATGCTAAATGCCACCCCTTTCCACACACCTTCCTCCTCCTCCTCTTCGCCTTCTTTTTTCAAAGCAGGGAGGCAGGAGGGCATCTTGCTGCCTCACTGGTGCACCTGAAGCAACTACTCCACCTTGCCTCATGGAAGGGCTGCCCTTCCTTAGATCTTCCTACAGAGATGTGGAAAAATCTGCAAATGATGGGTATTTGGAATTTCTCCAGAAGGCTGGATATGTTCAGGGACAGTGTTCCCTGTAACAGGGATTCCCAGATGTCATTGACTACAACTCCTATAATCCCCAGCCTTTGGCCATAGCATCTGGGGATTATGGGAATTGTAGTCAACAACATCTAGGAATCCCTGTTACAGGGAACACTGCTCAGGGAAGAAGCAATCTGCAGGCTTTAAGTACAGACCTGGTATATAGAGTTCACTTAAGTCCTTTTCAGACATGATCAAAACTGTGGGTACTGCAGCCAGATACAGCAGCCACTGAAGCATGCTGGCAAGCTTTGCCCACCCTGACACACTCTTAAAGCATGCCCCCATCCGCCATGTGTATAGCATTTGTCTGCAGACTGCAGAGACAAACTCTGTGCTTGAAGAAATCCTCCCCATCACTGAGAATGTTGGATGCTTGCCAGTGCACTCCAATGGGCACTGTACCTGGGCATAGCAGCAACAGTTAGAAGATGGCGCTGTGGCTCAGTGGTGGTGCATCTGCTTGGCACACAAAAGGTCCCAGGTTCAGTCCCTACTACCTCCAGGTAGGTATGGAAGAGACTCTTGATGAGCCACTGCCAGTCAGTGTAGATAATGCTGAGCTAGATGGACCAATGGTCTGACTCAGTATAAGGCAGTTTCCTATGTCTCTATTAATGAAGAGGGCTCTAAACCACTGCCCTTCGAAGCAGCAGGACTCTGAAGAAAAGGGAATGCAGCCTTTGATTAGAGGTTGGGGCCTGCAATCGTTCATGTTGAGGATTTGTTGCTTCAGTTTCTTAGGCCTTCTTTCTCCAAATTAAAATAACACCATTCAACTGCATGCAGTGTTTGCCGTTCTATAGCCCACCAAGCACATGCCCCCTGATTAAGGGATCACTGAGGAACAGAGAATGAGTTTTCAATACATAGGGTTGCCAGCCCTTCAGAACTGACTTGGAGTCTCCAGGAATGGACATCAGTCTTCAGGTGACTCTTGGAAACAACCCTGGACATTTTAATGGCTTGATATTATGAAAAAGATTGGGAAATAATAATGGAAGGGGGGGGGGGCGGATAACCAGGAACAGGTTCAGTCAGAGTTGGCAACTCTTTCTCTAGCATAAAGATGTGTAGATCGATTTCAATCAGGCTTTCCAAACAGTAGACTATCTACTTGATAGTATTCTTTCTGTGTCTCTGATCCCCCACCCCCGACCCAGCCCCACTTCTCAGTACAAAGACAGAAGCCTAATGCTATCACAAAAATGATCAAAGTTTTCTGGCTGATTGTAAGGGAAACAGATAGAGGGCTTTTAAAGGAAATATTAATGGATTTCTTTGTGTTACAGTATATAAATCTCACCCTCTGTCCAATGTAAGGTAATGCCCCAAACTCGGAAACTGTTATGAAATTGTATAGTAATTAGGGCAAATATTTCACAATCTTCTTCTTCTTCTTTTTTTAGGAAGCAACTTTGGGTGCTATTTTAACACATCACACCATCAACATTATAAATGCAGAAATGCACAAGTGAAAAATCAGGGCTAGAACTCACAAGATTCTTATAAATACATTGATTAAAATAATTAAAATCTCTGTTACTGCAGTCATGTATAGATTGACCCCTATGGGTTTATTGTTTTACATTTCTACTAGTCTCCAAAGGGCAAGTTATTTAAACAGGCAGCGGAGTCTTCATTGTTCTTCATAGTTAGTTTATTTTCATTCCCTAAACTGTTCTCAGACTTCTATTTTAACCGATTCAACATTTCCATTTCAGTGGAGCAGTGGTGGGACATTCAGCAAGGTCCCTTGCTACAGGGAACTGTGGAAAAAAGGAGTATATTTTAGGAGCATTTGTTCACTTCTGTCAATGTATAGAACCAACATGTGGGCCTGATATATGTGTTCATGAAATACAATCACATGTAAAATAATAGGGAATGGGGCTTAGAGTATCTGCTTAGCATGCAGGAGGTTAGGAACATAGGAAGCTGTCATATACTGAGTCAGACCATTGGTCTATCTAGTTCAATATTGTCTTCACAGACAGGCAGCGGCTTCTTCGAGGTTGCAGGCAGAAATCTCTCTCAACCCTATCTTGGAGATGCCAGGGATGGAACTTGAAACCTTCTGCTCTTCCTAGAGTGGCTCCATCCCGTGAGGGCAATATCTTGCAGTGCTCACGCTTCTAGTCTCCCATTCATGTGCAGCCAGGGTGGACCCTGCTTAGCTAAGGGGACAAGTCATGCTTGCTACTACAAGACGATGAGCCGGGTCTCACGATCGGTGAGACCCGGTTTGGTGAGCTGAGTGGGGAGAGCGGGCTAAGCCCGCTCTCCCCGCAGACAATCCGGGCGGGAGCCCTGGGTGGCCGGATTGGCCTCCTACACGATTGCCGGCTCTGTGATGGAGCTGGCAGGGGCTGGGAGGAGCGGGGGCTGATTGGCCTCCGGAAGCTTTAGCATGCCCTGCATGAGCACGCAGAGCATGCTGGCGAGATCCCTGGAGCTGGGAGGCGGCTTTTCGCCTCCCCTCTGGGGGTCTCCTCGTGAGTAGTCGTGGCATGGAGCTGCGCCGCAGCTACTCACGATTATTAAAACCAGATTTGCAGAGTGCTCGCTCCGCAAACCTGGTTTTAGGGCAGGGGTACTTAGGCGGGTTGCCTGGTGGCAGCCGAGCTCGGTGGTTCACACGATGGGGCGAAATTGGGCTAGCCTCTGCTAGCCCGATTTCTCCCCATCCTGTGAATAGCCTCCAACTCTCCTCATCAGACCAGCTCTCCTCATCCAGGTTCAGTCTCTGGCATCTCCAGGGCAAACTGAAAGGAATTCTGGTCTGAAGCTCTAGAGAGCTGCTGTGAGTCAGAGTAGACAGTACTGAGTTCGATGGACCAACAGGCTGCCTCAGCAGGTGGCAGTTTCCTAAAAGTGGGTGGGGCTCATTGAACCCCTGACTGAACGATGTGGAAACTTTGGACAGAGACACTGACAGTCTGATTTTACTGACAAAAATCCAAAGAAATATTTGTTGTGAATAAATGCCTCAAGCTAATGACCTGGCCTAAAACATAATTCTCCAGTTGTCAGGGTTTGCTTCTTAGGATCCATTAGGAGTTCTTCTTACATGGAAGTGTAGAGGCACCAGAGCTCTTGGCAACTGTTGTTTGCCTGTTTATCCTACCCTTCCTCGAAGTTCAGAATGGGATGCCTTTTATCCACAAAAGAACACGAGAGGCCAGGGTGGGTGTCACTGGGGGGGGGGGGAGAGGCGGTGGAGAGAGGCACCTTTAAGCATAAAAGAAGGTGCTTACCTTCACTCTGGCAGCACCACAGGTCTACTCAACTTAGGGGCCCCCAGCTGTTTTTGAACTACAATTCCCATAATCCTGAGCCGCAGTGGTCAATAGCTAGGTATTACAGGAATTGTAGGCCAACATCTGCAGGAGGGCTGAAGATGAGCAGCCCTGACCTGCAAGCTGCTCTGAGCTGCAGTGCGCCACCCAGCACTCCCTGCAGCGGGGAAACAGCTCCACCACTCACCTGGCTTCCGCAGAGCCTATCCCCTGCTGGGATCCAGGTGAGTGGCAGAGCAGATTCCCCCACTGCAGGGAAGTGCTGGGCAGTGTGCTGCAGCTTGAAGCAGCTTGTAGGTGCTGCCAGAGTGGAGGTAGGCACCTTCTAATTTATGCTTAAAGTTGCCTCTCTCTGCCCCCCTCCTGCCCCCACAGCAACCGCACTGGCTGCTACTGACTATTAGGTAGGTTAGGCTTAGATACAGGAAGGCAGTTCACACAGTTGAGAACTTGGTCCTACACAGACTTGGGAGCTGAGTGCACTCCCAATGTTGTCTGAGCAAACAACTTGGTCGGAGAGGGGGGGATTGATTGTGTGGGAGTCAGGAGTTGGGTAGGACAGCTTTTCCTCCTACCTTGGTAAAAAGTTGGGTATGAAAGCTGGGTAGGATGCTGCTGTGCTACTCAGCTCCTGCCTCACACCACCCTCCCTCCCTCCCTCCATTCTTCCTGAAGGAAGCCGGGCAGGTGTGCAAGACTGGCTCTCCAGAGGTGGATGGAATCGTGCTACCTGCCTGCTTGGTTTGCTGGCTGGTGTGCCCAGAGCACTGCACCAACCACAATGACACTGCCTGTCTCCCTGGGCTTCCCTACTCCACAACAGTGATGGGAAAGGGGAGTGAAGGATGCCTGGGCTCACCTTTGGGTGGGTTGGTGTTGGGGAATAGGGTGCAGCTTGCTGGATAGACGGGCAGGCTAAATAAATAAATAAATGGGGGGGGGCAATTGCTCCCTCCTGACACCCCCTCTAGACACCCATGCTACTGGCATTGTTTGAAGCAATATTTGAAACACAAACATTTTACCAAAGAGATCCATCTAAACACTTTTCAGTCTTCCCTGCTTTTTCTCCATGGTGTTCATTCAAATTTTAAATTGAGATTTCCATTCCAAATGTACTTATATTTAGGTATTATGCATTTATGTACTTTGAAAGATTTAAATATTTGCATTTTTGTGATGTATTTTTACTATTAAAATTCTTCAACAAAATTAATTTGTTTATTATTATAAAGTTAAATTAATAAGTTAAACTTAAGTGAAGTTTAGGTGCATCACCGCCTAGAGATACACATAGCAGGCAGTCGATACTTATGATAAATAAATAAATAAATTTTGAGAGGGTTGGGTTTTGTTTTTGTTTTTAATGAGAAACCATAGTTATTCATGTGAAGTTATGGTGCTGTCTATGAGAAGGGAACTGGGGAAGATGTGCACTGAGGTATAAAATGAACATTATTTTGGTTTTTACCAACATTATTATTTGCTGACATGATGAGGAACATTACTCACCATTGCCCCACTGAAATTAAAAGGGCAAGTTAGGCCCTTTTGAAATTTTAATTTCAATGGAATGACTTTCAGTAATTTTCCTCATCATGAAGGGCATTATTATTATTTGCAGTTGCACTATGTTCACATACGTATGTAATGGGAACAACAACAAAAACCCAAGTCAAAAATCCCCTAAAACAATATTTACTTTAAAACCAATCAAGGAATTTGTGGGCTCAAAATCAATACAATATTCTTTTTTAAAACCCAGAACATACGAAGTATCGACTTCTGTAAACAAAGAACTAGGAAATAGATATTAAAACACTGCAGCAATGCATGGTGGGATCGGAAGCATCACCATGCCATAGCAACAAAACTTGCCTTCAGTAACCGGAGAGGTGGAGCAACAGTAACCAGAATAGCTCAAACCTAGCCACAGTCATCTTGCTGTACTTCAGCACATATTTAAGAAACAGACAAACTTCCCCATATTTACCACATCAGAAACTGGTTGTCTGTATTCACCCAGCGTTAGAATGAAAACCGACAGACACTCTATTGGAGTTTTCAGATGGCAGCAGTAAAGCACAGGTTCTGCAAAGCTTTCTTGTGAGTTCCAGACACAATTTTACTCACTGTGCAGACACTCCTGAAGATGGAATTCCATGCTTCTTCTGAACGCAATCTTACCCTCTGTACACATGCCAGGCAAGGACTTCATGCGATTTTTGCAGTGCCACTTACTGGCCAGCTCTTGTTTCTCCAGAAGTACCCACTCCTTTCTGTTACTACTTTTCTAGTGACTAAGGTAAAGTGTGCCATCAGGTTGGTGTCGACTCCTGATGACCACAGAGCCCTGTGGTTGTCTTTGGTAGAATACAGGAGTGGGTTTACCATTGCCATCAGTATGAGATGATGCCTTTCAGCATCTTCCTGTATCACTGCTGCCAGATATAGGTGTTTCCCATTAGTCTGGTACAGATATAGGTGTATATCTGGTACATATAGGTGTATATATACACCTGGTACATATAGGTGTACATATAGGTGTATATCTGGTACAGATATAGGTGTTTCCCATTAGTCTGTACCAGCAGGGATTCAAACTGGCAACCTCTGGCTTGCTAGTCAAGTCATTTCCCCGCTGTGCCATTAGGTGGCTTTTCTAGTCACTAGCCACAAAAACACAACCAAAGTTTGCTTCAGGATGGAAAAAGGTTGGAAAACATTGCCTTAAAAGGCTGGTTTGTTTGTTTGTTTACTATTCAATTTATATACTGCTTTTCATTAAAATAATCTCAAAGCAGTTTACAATATAATTAAAACAATGCATAGTTAAAATACAAAAGTACAGATGATCTCAAAAATTAAAATGCAAAAGCAAAAGTACAGATGATATAAATATAAAAATAATCTATATAAAAATTTAACAACAACAACAACATAAATAAATACATACATACATACATAACACAAAGCAGAAGCAGTAAAAAAACAACCCCAATACTCTCATTCCAAAGCCTGGGTGAAGAGCCATGTCTTTACTTTCCCCCTAAAAACTGTCAAGGAGACTGAGGAGCGGATTTCAGCCAGGAGAGCATTCCAAAGCCTGAGAGGAATGACTGAGATGGTTCAAATGATCCATCCAGATTGACCCTGCCCACATGCAATTTGGGATGTGAAAGAGTATGTCCCATTTCTGTCCTGGCACCCCATTCCCCTTCACATAACCATCTTTGCTAGGAGGTGGTTCATTTCAATCACACCCTCACATGCAACAGATTCCTTTCAATAGAACATGTGTGAGGGGTCAGTTTGACAAATGTGATTAGGTGAAGGGAAACAATGCCCCAGGAGGGGACATTCACACCCCAATCACATGTATAATCATATTTATTATAATACATGAATAAATACTAGCTAGAATTGTGGTTTAAAACTGTTTTAAACTTGACTAGCAAGCCAGAGGTTGCTGGTTCGAATCCTCACTGGTATGTTTCCCAGACTATGGGAAACACCTATATTGGGCAGCAGCAATACAGGAAGATGCTGAAAGGGATTATCTCATACTGCATGGGAGGAGGCAATGGTAAACCCCTCCTGTATTCTACCAAAGACAACCACAGGGCTCTGTAGTTGCCAGGAGTCGACACCAACTCGACGGCACAATATACCTAAACCTCTCAGAGATGCATGTTCGGGGCAGTATATAAATGAGTGAGTGAGTGAGTGAGGGAATGAATATGGTGAGGCCAGCTTGAATATATTGTCCAAACTGGCCCAGATGTGCATGATATATTGAAATGAATCTATTGTGTGTGAACGATAGGTGAAATGATGAAATATGTTTCCTGTCAGAGGATGTCTGACAGTGGGGATGCAGCCGTAGCTCAGTGGTGGAGCATCTGCTTTGCATGCAGAAGGTCCCAGGTTCAAGCCATGGCATCTCCAGGTTGAGCTGGGAGAGACTCCTGCCTGAAACTTTGGAGAGCCGCTGCCAGTCAGACAATAGTGACCTAGATGGACCAATGGTCTGACTCTGTATAAGGCAGCTTCCTATGTTCCTATGACACAGACTTCTGATTGGAAGAACTACAAAGAATATAGCCTTGGGTACTCCACCTCCCTCTCCCTCCCTCTTCAAAACGGCAGGTTTTACACAATAAAAGCATTTTCCTAACACCTTCATAGTCAAAAGTCATAATCATAGTTATTGTTTATGCATTAGGAAAATCTCATCCTACATGGCGCACTATGTGGGAAAGATCAGAATCTGACACTTCAAAATAATCGTTATCATTTAGCTGCTGTTCTACATCTGCATGACAAGCTTGAGTGGAGAAAGGAAATGCAGCTTGCTAAGAGCCATGGACTGGTTTCAAATGCCACATCAAGATGCCCACCCCTTTGCATTTCAAAGGAAAGAAGTGATCATACAACACCAAGGTTGCATGTTTGAAGGAGATTAAATGCCCATTTAATTTGTAACTGACACAGGCAAAAAGAAGGGAACATTCCAGGAATCAAAATCTTCTCATACTGTGAGGGAGGAGGCAATGGTAACCCTTCTTGGAGTCTACCAAAGACAACCACAGGGCTCTGTGGTTGCCAGGAATCGAAACCAACTCAATGGCACACTTTACCTTTACCTTTAATTAGGCCCAATTCGAATGCTTGGTTGCCCTCGTGCAGGACCTTTTTAAGACTCTGAGAGGCCTGGGGGCAGAATATTCATTTGATACCCCCCGCCCCCCGCACTTTCTTCTCGCTAGCTGACATACTGTGCAATTACACATGCAGTAGAACATAATGTTTGCACAATTGTGAAAGAGCACTGTTGTGCAAGCACAAAACGTGCACAAACAAAGCTGCACAACAGCTTGGCCATTACATAGAATGTTATATATAGTATCATATATAATGGCCATACTGTCACGCAACTCCATTGACACAATTTTGGCACTTGCACAACAGCACTCATGCACAACTGCGTAAATGATAAGTTCAGCTGTGTGCATGGTATTGCACATTGTGCAGTATGCCAGCCACTGCATCCTGTGTCAATATAATAGCCCAAAATATTGAAATAAGACAATTCATTCCTGGGATTATATTTTAACTGGTTAGTTTTACTCCTTGAATGAAAAGAATCAATCCAATCATTTCAGAAACCGACCCATGCTTTGGATAAGGACCCTCTCTATGTGTGAGGCCTGGGACAAGTGGCCCTTTGCCCTGCCCCCTCAAAAGGCCTCGTCCTCCTTTGATTACCAGCAGCAAGCAGTGCCATGCAGAGGCTCACAATCCAGACATGATCATGTGGCTATATGAAGTTCTACAAAGTTATGTGAAGTAGCATCTTCCTTTGAAGTTGTGCACATGGCCACCTGAACTGGCACAATTGCAGGGCCTCAGAGTCAAGGGACCCAGGAGGACCAAGAGCGCAACAGAAACAAAAACGGGAAACAAGTGAGGGCGTAGGTTGAAAGTACTGGCAGAATTAGCCCCAACACTGTTCCCATAAGTGAGCAAACACCATTGCCATGACAACAGACACAGCCAGAAGAAGCTGAGGAGGAGGATCAAGCGAGAAACAGCATTCATTATTCTCGAAACGGGTATTGATTTCTTACACTTAAATTATAGCTCCTAAAAAAAAAAAAAATCTTTTTGAAAGAATTAGAAGCTTCTTACCCTTCTTTTATATTGTATGCCAATGTTGCCTCTTTTAGATCCTGAGAAACCTGCTACTTCCTACTGACCCCCTTTAGGTGAGATTATACAGGAATAATAATCCTCCTCCTCAAAAACAGATTTTTAGTAAGCGATAGTGTAAAACCAATTGTGTAGGCTCGATTTTAACCTATCCTGAAAAAGGTTTATGTACCTACTCACTTTCAGCTAGTAATATGTTTTGACAAGAGAGCAAAATATCTATCATTAATCATTTCTAAGATTACATTATTCTTTTAAAACTGGTTAGAAATTCATGTAATGGGAAGAATAACTATTAAACAAAATAGAATTTAACAGCTGCACCTAGTGATCAGCTAGAATCATTCCAGCTTTCGCTTTGAAAGAGCAAAATGAAGCTATGACCAGATGTGGGCCTAAAAGGTCATCCCATTGGTACAAATATATTAGCTTTAACTGGCATGGGTTCCCTCAAAGAATGGTAGTTTGAGAAAATGCTGAGCATTGTCTGCTGAGAGGACTACTGACGCCACTGTGGCATTGCTGCTTGCCATTCATGATGGGGTCAAGGGCATTAGCAACATTATGGTCAGAGCATGCATACTTTTGCCAGAGGTGACTGACATCCGGACGAATGTTGTGCACATTGAAAAACATTTCACACCAGGGGTGTTGTAGCAAGGTTGGAGTGGGCCTTGGGGCAAAAAGTGAGGATGACCCACTGTACCCTCGCCTTCTTCTTTAGAGAGGCAAGGGGGGAGAGAGCAAAGAGGAAGCCGTCACCCAACCGGCAGGCCCCCCCCTCCCTCAGGGGCGAAGCAACATTTGTTCTCCCATGCTGAACTGTAGCTGTGCGCCTGCAGCACACTCAACAGGGGAAGGCTGTTTGCCAAACTTCCCTTCCCTTGACCCTCAGGGATATATTTTGGGGAGGCATACTGGGGTGCAATGGGGAGGGGAGATTGGCCAAAATTGCCCCGCCCCTGTTGCACTCATGGAACATTTTTCAGTGTGCTCAACATTGGTCTGGATGGCAGCCAGTGTTCCTAAACATTTAATTGAAGGAATGTGAAAGTGCTTAAGTGGGGTTGGTGTCTTGCCATATTAAACGCTTTTGCTATGACAGGAAGTTAAGAGGTTTGACTTGGAGCTGGTTTACAGATGAATACAGAACATTCAGGAGACTGATTCACATGACCATTAAGATCAGGATAGGAACTGGGTTACCCTGTTTTGCATGATTGTGAGGACTCTTGCAAATCCTCCAGCCCAGGCTTTTCCAAGCAGGATAAGATAACCCAGCTTCTCTAGCCTGCTTTTAACTGAGGGTGGAGGACAGGTGATCTCTCCTACATTAATTCTCTGACTGTGAGAACGCACACAGCACTTCTATCCAGCCATCGCACAGAGCATGCCCTCCCGCTGCATGGGAACCATAGAGAGCTGTGGCTACAGTGGCTGGCATCCACGGACGTGCCACTCTTTAAAGTACATCTATGATTCTGAAGCTGGAGCAGCTTCAGCAGGTCTGCATCCTCCTCCTACTCCTTCATGCCAAGCAAAGGGTAGCCACTGACGTCATGAACCTTTCCAATCCTCTGGCACCACAAAGCATGCTGGGAAGGCAGAGGGGCCTTCAGAGCACTTTCCATGGTGGGGTGGGGCTTACAGCTGCCAATTTCAATGATGGATGCTGTGGCTGTCTTGCTCGTCTGTTTCCTGCGCTTGTGGAACTGAAAAGAGGTTCTGATTGTGTGCATCTAATGGGGGTAGGAGTTCTCCTGCATTCTTACCCACCTCCAAACGGTCATGTGAACAAGCCTAGTGTATCAAACCTTGATTAGGACTCTCAGAAGTATTTGTGAACTGCCTTCATTGAAAAGCATTGTGTTTTGAGGTGAAGTCAAGTCACATGAACAATAAACAGATTTACAAGCCATGTTTTTTTCACATGCAGCTATCATGTGACATCCATCAATTGTCAGCTCCTAGAGAATTCACTCTTACATTGACTTTCAGGTCAGAGGAGGTTAGCCATCTCTGGGGTCTTTGTGAGTGAAGGAGTCTGATTTGACTTACAGTGGTTTCAAAGCGCTCATGCTCCTCATTTGGGTGCACAGCTGAGGAAGAGGCAAGCATGAATACATTATTTCATCAAAGCACAGTGTTTTTTAATGAGGTTCAATTCTTCCAAGAAAGAGAGAGAGAGACCATCGGTGAGGAATTTTGTCAGTTAATACTTGTCTTTCTTTTGTGACATTATTCGTATTGGTGTCTTCGCTATCCGTATTGACACAAACAATACAGAGTACTTATTTATTTGGGAGGAAATGAAAATTCTTCAACACCTCAGATGGAGATGCTGCTTCCCCAGCTCCTTTCAGGCTGCATCTGTGTGAGATGGAAGGCTGTTGTCCATGGGTGCATTTCAAGCTGTGCCATTTGCATCATGCTGTGCTCTCAACCCACACACTGTAGCCAGGATCAGGTATGATGACAGTGCTCCTCTCTTGCAGGAACAGTATTGGTGCAGGGACAGTTCATGTAACATCGTTCTTCTTTAGAAATCCTCCCGCTTCCATAGCCAGAGGATGGTACCAGCAGGGTATCCCCTTCTACCGAGGAGGAAGAATCCTCAGTCAGAGGAGGGAGAAGGGCTTCTGCCCTAGGCAAAGCAGGCACTGGCAGTGCTTGCTGGCTCCTGGTACTCCCCTTCCTTGGGAGTCTGTAAGTCAATGATCAGATTACCACTTTTAGCACACAAATCAGATAATGGAAACTAATGGCAAATACTTTGCTCAGCAAGGAAAAAATGATAGGCCAAAGAAATTGGATCAATTATTCATTTAGAAGCATTTTAAGAAGAGTCTTGCAGGGTTATACTAAAAGGTCTGGACAGTGCCAGCATCCTGTTTCTCGCAGTGGTCAACTAGCTGCCTGGGAATTGCCCAGCCTCTAAGAATCAGTGGGTTTCAAGCATCAGGGCAGAATATGGCCCATACAATTTTAAAAATGCATTTAATGTGATGCATGAATTAATCAGCCTCTAGGTGTATCAAGCTCACTGAATGTTATCCTCAATAACTGATTAATCTCATGTTTTGTTCTGTTCTTTTTTGTTTGTTTTTTGTTTACAGCTGCTATGGAAGTTAACCAGAAACCTGCGTTCTTGGACAGTACTGCTATCATCTTCAAGCAGATACAAAACTGTATTATGGTCACAGACCAGCAAAACATTGTCAGGCAGTCTCCCAGTGAGGTGTTCATTTTGCTTGCTACTACCAATGACTCAGTTCAAGAAAGTAAACTATGCAGGTGTTTTTAGCTCCTTTAAAAAAAACAAGGAAAGCTTTTGACAGTATTCTTCCAGTGAATCTATCCCCTGCTAACGGGGCAAAGAGGCACTTTTCAAAGTGGTGATTCCCTTTATATTTAATGGGGGAGCAACAAGCCCTGTTCATCCCCTGCACTGCATCCCACCAGGGGCTTTTGCTGGTTTCTTCTGCCTTCTTGTGTTTTCTCCTTGCTTCCAGATTAAAAAATAATTATATTAAATTGATTTCCATAAACCATACAAACATTACAAAAGGCTGTAGTACAAACATTTAGCGGAAGCATTTTAAGTCGGAAAGTATGAAAAGTCCAAAGGCCAGAGATCATATATCATTGAATAAACTTTCATCCAAGAAGCTCCTTCCCAGAACTTAGTGTGAGTGGATGGTGGTCATGAGGATGATCCTATTGATGTATGAAATGAAGCTGAACTATACTGCAGCAGAGTGAAGGCTACACTCCAGCTTGAGCCCCTTGTATGGCTTTGCTCAACAAGGCAGTGAAGCATGTCAGGCAGTTTTCCTACCAAATGCTTTAAACTCAAGAGCTCTGTCCACAGATTATGTCCAACACGCCTACAATCTGTAAACATTGTACAAAGGTATAGATCTGATTGCAGGTACAGTTATTCACTTAAGAGAGCACATGCCACTCAAAACAAGAACACGTCACTTAACTGTAGACCACCCAGAGACGCAAGTTTTGCTAAACAAACAAACAAACAAACAAACAAACAAACAAACAAAATAAAAAAGCACTGCCAACTGAGTCTGCTGCTGCTGCTGCTGCCAGCTGAGTCTGATGCACCTGCTAGTGTGCCTCCACCAACTAAGTTGCTGTATCTTTCCTCCATGGTGTTGTTGCGAAGCAAGCCCTTTCTGCTGTCTTCTGTACTTCTGAGATTGGTAAATAAATTTGAGGAGTGTGTGTAGAAAGCTCATTTTCAGTGCAAAAAACACATTCTCTAAAGGATATGGAGAATATATTTCAACTGATGCGAAAGGAAGAAATTCCTATAACTGCCAAAAAACATAAGGGACAAAACAGATGAATAGGGATTGGTGGAGGATGCCAAGAGTCCACAGGGGCATCCTGATCTGCTGCAATTTCAGCTCTGAAAATGGATGCAGACCTGTCCCATGTATTTTGTACCAAAGATGCAGCAACTATAATAAAGTCTTACAGTCCAGAGCCGATTGTTCACCCAGTTCTTGATAGCCCTGATTCTGTCCATGAAGTGGAAAACGGTTGTCATAGGTCCCTGGATTGGGTAGAGACAATGTACTACTTGAGAATGTCAAGGCTGCAGAAGAGGGTGAGGCTAGCAGCGAGGCCCCTCCATCAGCCTGAGGAGGTGTTGTAACTTATCCAGTATATATATATATTTCTTGTTGAGAAGTTTGTCCCAGTGCGGCTCCTGTAGAGCAGGGCTGTTCAACTTTGGCTGTCCAGCTGGTGTTAGACTACAATTCCCACAATCCCTGGCTATTGGCCACTGAGACTGGGGATTATGGGAGTTGAGGGCCAAAAACAGCGGGGGGGGGGGGCTGTTGAACAGGCCTCCTGTAGAGTGTGTGGGGGGTGGAGTCAGAAAGGAAAAGGGAGGGAAAGGAGGAGGAGAAAATTGAGTTGTTTCTGAATAAACCCTTCATTAAATCTACATAAGATTATTTTGTACTTGTGAGGGAAGCAGCTATAAAACAGGAGGACAACTGCCATCTGGCCCCTCTCCTCTGTGAAGAACCCTCTACAGCCATTGTCATCAGGCTGCCCTAGAGGCTGAGGCAAGCAGCAAGGCCCCTCCATCGGCCTAAGGCGGACCAAATACCTTTTGGACCCTCCCCTCTGACAACTCCTCCCGCCTTTAAAGATTTTCTTTGATTTAAAAAAAAAAAAAGAGATTGTGAGCCCTTTTGGGACAGAATGATTAATTCTAAAGCATTTTGTAAGCTGCTCTGAGCCTTCTGCGAAGGTAAAGGTAAAGTGTGCCATTGAGTCGGTGTCAATTCCTGGCGCCCACAGAGCCCTGTGGTTGTCTTTGGCAGAATGCAGGAGGGGTTTGCCATTGCCATCTCCTGTGCGGTATGAGATGTTGGTCTTTCAGCATCTTCCTATATCGCTGCTGCCCAATATAGTACCAGCAGGGATTCGAACCACTTGCTACCTACCTCTGGCTTGGTAGTCAAGCCATTTCCCCGCTGCGCCATTAGGTGGCTTTTTTGCGAAGAGTAGGATATAAATATAACAAATAAAATAAAATAAAATAAAATAAAATAAATGAGCACCTTCTTTGTCATGAACCCTGCTGCCTAGTAAGATCACCTGGAGGTCTGGTTGTGGCTGGCACCGGCTCGTTTGGTGGCGACTTCCAACTGGGCCTTCCCTGTGGCTGCCCTAGGACTTTGGAATGCACTCTTTGTCAAAACAAGACAGAGTTTTCTCCATCTCTGCTTTTAAAGAGACCCTCAAGACACATCTCTTTCCTCAGGCTTTTAATTAAAATTAATCTAAAACTGTTTAATTGTTTTTATTCTGTGAACTTGTTTTAATGGTTTTTCTTCTGTTTTATATTTTGGATTATGTACACCATATATATATATATATATATATATATATATGAATGATAGATAAACAAACAAATAAATGCTGAATGCGGATACAGCAGTACACTGCCTATCTGTATTTTGCATTTCAGGGGCCTGTATCCAGGCTCACTGTTAACATGAATGCAGGTACAGTCATTCGCACAAGTCTTGTTCAGAGGTTATTTTTAAGGGTGGTATAAGCTTACGTGGCGCAGCAGGGAAATGCTTGACTAACAAGCAGAAGGTTGCCGGTTCAAATCCCTGCTGGTACTATATTGGGCAGCAGCAATATAGGAAGATGCTGAAAAGCATCATCTCAATCTGTGCAGGAGATGGCAATGGTAAACACCTCCTACCAAAGAAAACGAGAGGGCTCTGTGGGCGACAGGAGTCGAAATCGACTTGATGGCACACTCAAGTATACTCAAGTAAAGGTATACTGTACAAAGTGGGAATGGAAATTCCACCCAGCTTCTGCTGTCCTCCATTCCTCCTCACTGAGCACACTCACAGAGGCTTACAGCCTTCGTCTGAAGCAGCGAAGGCTGTAAGCATAATGGTGAGTGCTTCCGTGATTGGGAGATGCAGGGACTGGAGTCTTTTGCTCACGGAAGTGCCCACCATCATGCTTACAACCTTCACCAACCGACGAAGACTGTAAGCCTTTGTAAATGTGAGCACCGAGGGAGGCAGATTGAGGAGGAAAGATGGTCAGTGAAGGCAGGGAGGGATTTCCATTCCTGTTTTGGATGGTGTGCTCAAGTACACAACCCTTAAAAATGTCTGAATGAGGCTACAAATACATTTCCTTGCGTATAGACATATGTACACTAATACAACGTAATATCAGAAACAGGCCATACTTTCCCAGAAAGGAACCCATGAACAAGATCCAATAGTATTACTAGGTCCTGTCCATGGAGTTGTCCTCAGAAAGCATATATGCAAAATGGCCCTGACAGTGGTATTTAAAATCATTCCCTTAGTTTACTCCATCACATAAAAGATTTAAAATAAAGGAGCACAACATTTGGTGTTACAAGGTCAGAATAGCTGCAAGGAGCATCTTAGGTCTAATGTGGACTATTATTCTGTGTGAAATTAGCACTGGATTCAAATGTTATGTTTTTCTCTCATCCTAAGTTGAAGTCATTAGGGCAGCCATTTAGACTGTGAACAAATAGACATGCATTGTCCAAATAATGAATTACATGGAAATGCTAAATCAGAGTTGTGCCTTTTCATTCCAATATGAAATGATATACATTCACAACTTGTTTGTAAATGAATGTAGATCTAATTGTTCTTCTTTCAATAATCACTTATTGAGCTCAGTAATAATTTAGAATGTCATGAACACCTTATTAATAAAATAGGCATAATTTATAATAAAGAAATATTACAAGCTAAGGTCAGAAATTGTTTCTTTATTTAAAAATTAGTATGTTACCCATTAACAGCTGCTTTAAAAGTGGCAACAAATGGTCGAGAGAAATAATAATGAACAGCATCTGCTTTATTTGGTAACAGCAAACTATTATAGACATTCATAATTTTTCAAGAAGAGTTAAGCCAGCATAGAGCATAGCGAAATGCAAACCAGACACTATTTTGTGCAAATGAAGTACAGATTTGGTTGCACAATTCAACCTTGAGATTGTTGTTTCCTCGTCCTAAAATCAGTCCATTTAGCACCGGATTGCAATGTGTCTATTTTAAGCATAGCAACATAGGATGCTGACTATACTGAGAGACTATTGGTCCATCTAGCCCAGCATTGTCTACCCTGACTGGCAGCGGCTTCTCCAAGATTGCAGTCAGCAGTCTCTCTCTCAGGAGTCTTGGAGATGCCAGGGAGGGAACTTAGAACCCTCTGCATGCAAGCATGCATATGCTCTTCCCAGAGCAGCCCCATCCTCTAAGGGGAATATCTTACAGTGCTCACATGTAGTCTCTCATTCAAATGCAAACCAGAGTTGGCCCCGCTTAGCAAAGGGGACAATTCATGCTTGCTACCACAAGACCAGATCTCCTCCAGTCCATTTAGCACTGGATTACAATGCATCTGTTTAAAGCATAGCCACATAGAATGCTACCTTATACTGAATAAGACCATTAGCCCATCTAGCTCAGTATTGTCTACCCAGACTGGCAGCAGCTCTCCAAGGTTACAGACATCTCTTCTAGCCCCACCTGGAGATGCCAAGGATTGAACCTGAGATCTCAGATGCTCTTCCACTGAGCTATGGTCTCATCCCTTAGGGCAGGGGTGGGCAAACCTGGCCCTCCAACTCCCATCTACCCCAGTCACAATAGAGTCATGGGGCAAGGCAGTCTCACCTCAGGCACTGCAATACTTTGAGCCACCCATGAATGAACACACACATAGTCACCTTCCAATAAGCCACACCATTGGTTTATCCAGTTCAGTATCGTCTACACTGATTTGCAGTGACCCTCCAAGATTTCAGACAGTGTCTTTCTTAGCCCTACCTGGTGACAGGTCTTCTGTGCATTAGCAGTTGAATGTCATATGGACATTCAAATGATGGTTGAATGGCCATCTTTCGCCATCATTGGATTTCCACACACCACTCATTCTTTCCTGCCATGAAGTTATCCAAGGCACATGCACCCTGCCGGGGGGCGGGGCAGATGGCAACCCTCTTGGGAAGTGCCTTTATAAATATGAAATATTGGCCATTCTTGATGTCAAATTTTAATGCTGAAGATCAGCTGCAGAAGTGCAAAGCCGTTTTGATCTTTGCTCAGGCAACATCCCTACAGAGGCCAACAAAATGGCCTCAGTAGAAACTGTTGCTGAAACAAGACTTGTAATAAGGGGCTTTGAAATACAAAGAGCCCCAATTATGCTTTCAAAGATGTGATGAGGAAAGTCAACACCTATTTCTTAATTCACATTTTTGCCCACCCTGTTCAGAATAGCTTTGAAGTAAAAATAGGGTGGGGAGGTGGTGGTTTGTATGATTTCTTGGTCTGCTTTCTCTATCCACGGTACCTTGATTTTTACGTTTTAATCGTTGGAACAGAGTCCCTTTTTAATTTCTGGGCCTGACATCCTAGAAAGATGGAGCAGCACTTCAGATGGGTTTAGCTGGAGTTTGGTACGATGGTACCGTACTTCTGCATTGCTGAGAGAGGCCACTGAAAATATACAATTCCCAGCCGGGAATGATTTAGTGAAATTAAAAACAGGCAAGGAAGTTAGAAGGTGTCAAATGTTTTTTCTTGCCTTCCTTGGATTTTATTTGATGTGGCCGTTCTGTATACCTGCCTACCTTTTCTCTACCTCTGTCTAATTTTGAAAGCTAAGATGCCCAGTGTGAATAAAATCGCAGCAGGGACAGAGGGGCACACAGATTTTTAATTGTGTGCTATTATCTGTTAATTTTAATACATTTAAAGAAAGGAAGAAACCAGACTTCTGTCAGCTTCAGGCCTCAAGCGGCATGGGAAAGCATAACATCCACAAGCCCTGCATAAACTCCATGTCTTCTTCTAGCCCACAAAGAATGTATGAATTCACATGGTTTGATTTTCCAGATGCCTCTCTTGGCCTAGCAGAGCCTCTTTCCCTTACGAAAAAGACAGTCACATTAAGCAGATTGCTACCAACAGGGAAGAGAGAAGTGAGAAGGGCTGGAAGGAACGGATTTTGAAGTTCATAGAGCTGAAAGTATGAATAAGACATTTTCTAGGCATGTTCCTCTCAATATATCCCAGGAAGGAATCTCAGTCTGCCACTACTAAAAATCCAGAATGTACAAAGATGCCTAATATCCAGTCAGATCCCCAGTCCATCTTGCTGTGTAATGCCTTGTTTTATAGCTGCTCCTCTCACAAAGTAATCTTATATAGATTTAACTAAGAGTTTATTCAGAAACAACTCCATTTTCTCCTTCTCCTTTCCCTTCCTTTCCCTTTCTGACTCCTGCATACTACACACTCTCTGCAGGATCCCCACTGGGACAAACTTCTAAACAACAAAACATAAAAGATACTGGGTAGAATAAAACATGTCTGCTCTGGGAAGCAGTGGCTCCAGGGAGAGATAAAGAAAATGCTGAGGCCTTAAACTATGTCAAGTTTAAAAGGCTCCATAGCATTACAAAACAGGTGGGAAGTCCCACCTCATCATGTTGTTAACCAAAGGGTTATTATCTACTTGGTAGACAACGACCAATTTCCATACATACCAAGGAGGAGAAAACTTTATAGTTCAAAGAAACTTTATTGGACTCTGCAGAGTGGCCGTCTAGGGGATAGTTCCCAAAGATAAGATGGGCCCAAAATGGTGTCCGTCCAAAGCTTTTATACATGATTTGATACATCTGAATACATCATCATTCACAACAAGCCAGCCAGGTAGTCCGGCAGTACAACTCCATATTAGGCCAACAGGCTTACAATACTACCATTGTTAAAGAACTGTTTATGCAGCCTCTGGGAGGCAGTTCAGAATAGATACCAGCATCATCACCTCTCCTGACCAGTAGGCCAGAACAAAGCAAGGCGTAGGGAATGCATATTATGTTGCAAGTTACAAGGTCTGCTTAGTATGAGAACCAAAGCATACTAAGCAGAATCTTTCCCACTGACATACATTCACGAATACAAGATGGAGGGTACTATTGCTCTCCTCAGCTACCATCAAAATGGTGTAGCAAGAGCTCAGTTCTCCATTAACAATATACCCTAGGATCAATATATATAGATCAATATGAAATGCTTAGATTCACAGGTAACATTGTCATGCCCCTACTCCATGCTGCTCATGGTTACAGTAGGGTTTGTCTGAAGAGGCAAACCCTACTGTTATAGCGGGCATTGGTCTAAATGGGGCACTGGTCTAATAAAATTTTGACATAACATAGTTATTTCTGCAGATTTCTATACTGACTATGAAAAATAATTGTGTTATATAAGTATATTTTTTCTTATCAGAATGAAAATATCTGCTTTAGAGTCTCCCCCCCCTTTATTTTTCAACCAATTATGTGAAATTTAGTCCCCCCCTTTTTTTTTAGTGTTCAAAGGCCCCTCATAATGGGAGGCCCTACGCTGTAGCATTCACTTACTTAGCTTGTGCCTAAATCTGGCACTGAGTGGCTCACTTAGGCCAGGGATTTGCCCAGCTTTGCTATATGCTCCTTTCAGGGGGAGATGTTGCCTATTGACTGTGGGACCTTTGGCATGCAGAACATTTGCTCTGTCCCTTAGCTCCGGCTCCCTGCAAAAGGATGGCGATAGTTACACCCAGGCTTGGATTGAGCCACAGGGCAACAGGGCATATTTCCAGTGTGCCTACCCGTGCAGCACCCCTGTGCCATGACTTCCACCCTTAAGTACCCATTCTGCTCAAAACCCGGTGCCCTCCCCACATACATTCCACCGCCATCTCAGTGCCCCCAGTCCGGCCCTGGTTACACCAAAGAGTATTTCTGAAGAAAGACGGACGGCGAGATGGTTTGAGTGTTCAGTAACTGCAATATCATTGAAATGGAAATGCAGTCTTGAAGAAAGATGTGGAGATCGTGCTCAAGCCAATGAGAAACAAAGTACATTTGATGCACACAAAGACATACCGTGCAGAAAGGCCTGTGGAGCCATAGCCCATCTCTGACATGGCCTCTCCCTGACATTGCTTCCTATACTAATTTATACGCTAGCTTAGAGCATGTCCACACAACTCTGGCCCTCCAGCTGTTTCTAGATTACAACTCATACCCTAGTGTAGCAACATGGGCGGTAGCCCATGGCTAGATTTTTTAGCAGCCCCTGTAGCAGTGATTACGTATGTTCCTTGATTCTTCTGTTGTTTTGTGCTTTGTTCTTTTTTTCTGGTTAGAGATTTTAATAAAGATTATTCTAGCAGCTCCTGTTCCCTCACACCACCGACAGTCTCTGCTCCACCTGCTCAGCCTGCCTGCTCCCTCCCTCTTCCCTTGCCAGTGCCAGGAAAGAGCTGGCACTCATGGGCCTGGGGCTAGGGTTGGAGAAGGCAGACACTGCTTGCTTTCGCAGCTACCCACCTCTCTCCCTCTGCCTTTGTCAGAGCTGGCAAGGAGCCAGTGCGCAGGCTAATGACATCAGCTCCCGGTGTGTGTCGCCAAGTAGTGACATCATCAGCCTGTACACCAGCTCATTGTTGGCACAGACGAGGGTGGACTGCAGCTCCCCCAACCCCAGCCCCACTGCACAGCCCTCTCTCAGCCCCATTGAGCAGCCCATGTTAGCTGCACACAATCGCCCATTGGTGGTTCCGCCCCTGAGCTCGCATCATCCTCAGCCACACTAGCCAATAGTGAGGGGTGAGGGGAGTTGTAATCCAACATCTGCAGGAGGGCTGAAGCTGTGCAGCCCCTGGTCCAGGGTAAAGCATGAAATTACAAAGCACAATGCAAGCCTACATGATGAAACAGCGGACCGCTGTCAACAGAAGAATGACTCACCTACGCTCCATTTCAGGCACCCTCAAAGGCAGCCAGGGGCATAGCTACCATTAGGCAAGGGGAGACAGTCATCGTGGGGCCCCACTGTCTCAAAGGACCCCCCAGAGGCACATCACATGACTCCACACCCACCCGTTTTGCACCCCCTATGAATTATGTTGAGTCTTTTGGAGATCGGCAGTAGCAGAGAGTTAAAAAACCAGATTCAATGTGAACTAGATATTCACAGTATTCATAATGGGGATGTGAGTGTAAGTGCACTATATATTGTGAAGTGTGTTTGTGTGTGTATATCAGCGAGGAGCCCATTTTAAAATCTTGTCTCTGGGCCCACTCCAACCTTGCTACGCCCCTGCTCAAAGCTATCTATGCAATGCATGTGAACATCCCAGACAGATGGCACTAATCTCTGAGGATGGAACTGAAAGTAGCCCTGAGAATAGCTGGACATCTTCCCCTTGCTTTGCACACGGGGTTTCCGTAGTTACACTGGCACATGCCACTCAGGGTGACGTTGCAGCAGCTATGCATACCCTTAAGATGGAGGGGTGTTAATCTCTCCCTTTCTATTCAACATGGCACTTTAAAAGCACACCAAGACCACAAGCCAGGCAGGGAGGATGTTCCGTATCTTTCATTTTCTGCAAATGGCCTGTGTTTAAAGTGCTGCCCCCGTGGTTTCTGACGACTGCTCAGGGCAATTTTGCTTAGCCTAGCGGAATGTCCTGGAAACTCCTGGCAAGAACAGAGGCCCCAAGACTGGAACATGTTGAGCAGAGACAGAAAGCCTATGAACAACCCGTGGCCAGGGGCCAGAGTAAACAAGCGCGGTTCATCGAGTTGTGGTTAGAAATGTCTCTCTTTCAGTATGCAGCCCAAATCCGCTGCCAACAATTGCCATAAAGTTATTACCCAAAGCTGTTTTTCCTCTCAGTAAGACAAACCCAATGAAAGGCTGCTTCTCGTCCAGCCTCTTGCTGACATTAGTCCTCCGATAGGCTCTCATGCCAGGAGAAACCTGCAAACTGTGGTCGGCCTTCCAGGCTGCGTTTTTCATTAGGCGAGTTAGGCTTCTGTACAGAAGGGGAGAGAGAAAGCTGCGAGTGAGAGCAAAAGACTCCCCACACACTGTTCTTTTCAGGATAGCATGACAAACCACAGAGCCAATGCTGTGCTCGCTTTCCAAAACCCAGTCCTAGCTGGCCTGGGTTGCAAGTGTCCTGCAGGATGCAATGAAGCTAGCATTACAGAAAGAAGCATTACAATCATCATCATCATCACCTTCAGAACATAGGAAGCAGCCATATACTGAGTCAGACCATTGAACCATCTAGCTCAGTATTGTCTACACTGACTGGCAGCAGCTCTTCAAAGTTTCAGGCAAGAGTCTTTCCCAGCCCTACCTGGAGATGCTGCCAGGGACTGAACCTGGGACCTTCTGCATGCAAAGCAGATGCTCTACCACTGAGCTATGGTTCCATCCTCTAAGAGGAATATCCTACAGCAGACAGTGTTCACATGTAGTCACCCAACCAGATGCAAACCAGGGTGAACCCTGCTTAGCAAAGAGAGCAATCCATGCTTGCTACTGCAAGAATGGCTCTCCACCACAAACATAGAAGCATAGGAAGCTGCCTTATACTGAGTCAGATCACTGGTCCATCTTGCTCAGTTTTGTCTGCACTGACTGGTAGCAAGATTTCAGGCAGAAATATTTCCCAGCCTACTTGGAGATACCAGGGATTGAATACAGGACCTTCTGCATGCAAGGATATGCATGCTATGGCCCCTTCACCTTAAAGCCAACAGTGCTCGCATGTGGTCAACCATCCACAGGTGAACCCTGCTTAGCAAGTGGGTCAGTTCGTGCTTGCTACTACAAGCCTTGCCTGATTCCCATCATTGTCATGCTCATCTTCATCCTCATCCTTATCAGACCTATTCTCCTGGTTGTCAGATACCTGTCAGGAATGAAAGCAGACAGACATAAATCATAGGAGGAGGAGGAGGAGGAGGAGGAGGAGGAGGGAGCTACAACCAAAGAAGTGTTGAGAGAGAGGATTTAACATGTCTGCCACAACACCATTTCAGATGAGTGGTGCTTCCCCTTGCAGCCAGCTGCTTGCATTTTCTACTGCTCTGTCATTTTAGGGGCAATGTACCCATGATATTTAATATAGGAAGAGCTCTGCTGAATCAAACCAAAGCCCCATTTAGTCCTGGTATCCTATTTGCCAACAGTGGCCAACCAGATGCCTCCCGGAAGCCCACAATCAAGGGCTGAAAGAGAGCCGTCAGAAACGAAACAGACATAAATCACCACCACTTAAAATTAAAATGACAACTTTAAGAGCATACTGCCTCTGTACATTCCATACAGCCATAATTCCTAAAAGCTGTTGATAGAATTCTCCTCCATGCATTTGTCTAACTCCTTTTAAAGTCTTCTGAGCTAGCGGCCATCACCACGTCTTACTACACAGAAGGTGCTAGAAACAGCTACCATTCTTCGTAGCTGTCCTGTAACATGTAGAGACACTGCTTACATGCACACACTGGCTTACATTTGGCTCAGCCAGCTGTGAACCCATGAGGAATACGGGCTCTTTAGCTCTGTGGCACTCACCAGCACATGGATGTTCCTAATGTCAACACAGTGCTTAGGATGCATGGAGCCACACCTGCTGTTGTTAAGGGCATCCAAAAATAAAAACAAACAATTAAATCTATTGTTCACCTATATCCTGCCCTTCCCCCAAATAATATATATATATCCTCCCCTTCCCCCAAGGAAACTCCAAGGGTGCATCATACTGGAGACATCCCTGTTTGTCCTCACAACAACCCTGTGAGGTAGTTTAGGCTGAGAGAGATTGGCTGACCCAAGGTGACTCAGTGACCCTCGTAACTGAATGGGGATTTTCAACCCTGGCTCACAACCCATTCCACAATGGCGTGCTTGAAGAAGGTTTTCATCAATCAGCAGAAAACAGTCAAAGTGGGGGGCTAGATGGGCCTCTCCGGGGAAGGCAATTGGCACCACCACCACCATCACCAAGAAGGCCCTGTCCTGGGTCACTGCCAACTGTACTTCAGATGACAGTGGGACACAGAGCAGGGATGGCTCCAAAAATCTTTGTGCTTTGGCAGGCTCACAAATGGGGGAAGGGGTCCAGAGATCAAACTGATGCTCCTTCTAGGAAAAGGCAACTGTTTTTACAGGCCGAGTATCATATCAATGACTTGAATGATGCTATTGCAGGTTCCCCCATGCTTATTGATGTTAGAGGCAGCAATAGCCTTGCACTTACCCCCAAGAGGTAGAGGAAGCAGGATTTAAAATCAGATTTAGGATTTCTGTAGTGATCGATCTGGGCCATCCCTAGACTAAGTTGTGCCCCACAGGACACATTTCCAGTTTGTTCCCTTCATTTGTTCAGCTTCTAAATATTATTTTTAATATTTTTTAAATTGCATTTTTGCCCCTTTCACAATTTTGATGCACAATCTGTACACATGATTTCCCCCTGTCATAACAACATAGGGAGTTGCTTTATAGTGAGTCAGGCCATTGGTCCATCGAGTCTAGTACTGTCTGCACCAGGGGCAGACAACCTTGGCACACCAGCTGTTGCTGAACTACAACTCTCATAATCTCAGCCACAATCCATTGTTGTTGCTGAAGGATGATGGGAGTTGTAGTTCAGCAACAGCTGGAGGTCCAAAGTTGCCTACCCTGGTCTACACTGACTGGCAGTGGCTCTCCAAAGTTCCAGGCAGGAGGAGTTTCTCCCTGTCCTACCTGGAGATGCTGAAGAGTGAACCTGGGACCTTCTGCATGCAAGCAGGCAGACATTCTTCCACTGAGTTGTAGCCCCATCCCCTATGGTGGACCCTGCTTAGCAAACAGGACAATTCATGCCCACTGCCACAAGACCAGCTCTCCTGCCACAAGACCAGCTAGGCTACAGCATCTGGGGCTCTTTACTTTGGAAAAGAGGCGACAAAGGGGAGACATGACTGAGGTGTATAAAATTATGCATGGACTGGAGAGAGTGGACCGAGATAATTTTCTATCCCTCTCTCACAACATTAGAATCAGGGGTCAACCCACGAAACTGAAGGCTGGGAAATTTAGGACCGACAAGAGGAAGTACCTTTTCACACAGTGCATAATTAATGGAATCCTCTGCCATGGGATGTGATGATGGCCACCAGCTTGGATGGCATTAAAGGGGGCTTAAACAAATTCATGGAGGGCAGGTCTACCAATGGCTACTAGTCTGGTGGCTGTTGGTCACCTCCCGCCTCAGAGGCACGATGCCTCTCAATACCCGTTACAGGGGAGCAACACAGGAGAGAGGGCATGCCCTCACCGCTTGCCTGTAGGTGAGGCATGCCCTCACCGCTTGCCTGTAGGCCCACCAGACATCTGGTGGGCCACTGTGTGAACAGGATGCTGGACTTGATAAGCCTTGGGCCTGATCCAGCAGGGCTGTTCCTTCTTATTTATTTATTTATTTAATTTATTGTATTTATATACCGCCTAGTATAAACATCTCTTATGTCCCTGGGATGATTACAAGCACTGCACCACAGGTGGTCGCCTGCCCTGAAATCCAACTCTAGATTAGATAGCAAAGGAGCCAGAAAAGCAGCACATTTCTTCAGTTCCCACTTTCTTTTTACAGGACTGAGCTCCCTTCTTGTGCCTTCAAGGCCCAAGCTTCCCTAATAACAGCCGAATGCATTTCCTTCATGCTTACTCCGTCCCCTTAATAAGCATGCATTAGTTTGTGCTCTCCGCTCTGTGCCCAGCAGATATAATAATAACAATGTCTGCTGAGCTTTTTGCAAGGAACCCTGCAATAACACCACCTTCCCTTCTCCTCTGAGTTAAAAAGAGAACAGGCTGACATGCATTCAGAATGCACCATACCAACGTAATGATAGCAAATTACACGGAAAAGGAAAAGGTTCCGTGGCATCTGTGTCATTTCAATCCACTCGTACAAGGAAACATTTCAGCTGCATCATTTGTGTCCCTCTTGTTTCTAAATGACCAGTTCAGCACTGCAGGTCAGTAGGAGACCCTTTAATGAAAGGACGCGAAAAGGAGGTACCAGATACAATGACTCTATATACACTCTCCATACACAAATGTATGAATGTTTTATTACTTAGGGTGCATTTGAAAGATAGGAATAGATTGTTTTCTCATCTGGATGCTAGTTCCTTTGCTTGAGTTGTCCCAACTCAAGCAAAAAATAATAATATATATATATATATATATAAACACACCTCATCACTCCATATGGATACAAATGAATTGGAATGGTCCTAAGAGAAAGGCGTAGCCTTTGGAACCCTTCACAACACACATACTGATTGCTTTTAGGGATGTGCAAATAGATTCAAATTTGAATCAATTCAACTCAAATCTTGGTGACTCGAATGCTTCGAATTTGAATCAAATCACCACTTTGATTTGAATGCTTCAAATTGGAATCAAATTTTCAAAATTTGATTTGAATTTGATTTGAGCCATTTGGCACCTTTAAAAAAACATTCAGGCCCCCTGATTGGTTTTTTAAAAAGGCACCAAATCAGGGTCTAATTGATTCAAATTTGATTTGAATTCAATTTAAATGTTCAGACCAGATTTAAATTTGATTCAGATTTGAAATGAATTTTTGGAATTTGATTCAAATTCGAATTGAATCAAAAATTTGTTTAGTGCATCTCTAATTAATTTTTAGGAATAATGGCAAGCAGCATTACTGTGCAAAGGTGTTGCAGGAATGGCATGGACGGACAAAAGGGATACTTGCCCATAGTTCCTAGGAGTGATTAGTTTTAAAAGTCTATAGGCTGGTTCACACAACCGTTAAAATCAGGATAGGAGGTGGGCTACCCAGATTTGCATGGCCATGTATTTCCCTCCAGCCCAGGTTGCTTCCAGCAAGGCTACCCAGCTTTTGCAACCAGTTTGTTTGTTTTTTTAACCAAAGGTGGATGACAGCAGAAGCCACACCTACACAACAACCATAGACACCTGAACCCAGAGCAGCTATCAGCAAAGGAAGTGCTAGCCCCAAAGCACACTCTATGCTCCTGAAGCTGAAACAGCTTTGGCAGGGCTGCATCCATCTCCTGATCCTTTGTGGCCAAAGGAGGGCAGCCGCTGATGGCTTGACAGTCTGCTGGCAGGGAAGGGGATATTGGGAATGTAACTCAGCCCTTGGAGGACCTTCAGTGGAGGGTGGAACTTGAGGCTGAGGTTTTCAGCAGCAGACCTGCCACCAGCCATGGTGGTTGGGCTGGAGGATCCCAGCAGAGATGCTGATCATGGCTGATTACAGGGTGACATCTTGCTTGGGCTCCTACCCACCTCTTAACAGCCATGTGAGTGATTCTATTGCTTCCCATTCTGGGATCATTAGGGAGTGGTTCTCATGTTTGCATCATCCCCATGATAGGTTTGCATGGAAATTTAGTCCACCCAGATTCCCATGATGAACATTCCGATGATGAATGGAATCATCAAGACCATGATTATTCATCAGACAATTTATTCCACCATGCCATCAGTGTTCCCTCTAATTTTTATCATCAGTGAGTGGAAAGAACAACAAATATTTATATACCACTTTTCAGGAAACGTTTCCAAAGTGGTTTACATGGAAAAATAATAAATAAATAAGATGGCTCCCTGTCTCCAAAGGGGTCACAATCTAAAAAGTAACATAAGACAGACACCAGAGTTTTGGAAAGAGTTTTGTTCTGGGCAGCAGTATCAACACACACACTCTTTCTCACTCTCTCATGCACACACACACACACACACACACTGGAAGAATTAATGCACATTTTTAAATCTCCCCCACCCCAGGTCCCCACCTCGCCACTCTCCCAACACTCTGTTTCCCCCTCTCCCCAGTCGGGAAGCATTGCCCTCTCCCCCAGCTGGGCCGCTGCCTCCTCCTCCTCCTCCTCCTCCCTCCCCCCAGGCCAGGCACAGAGGACTTTGCCCCCGCCTTGTACCTCTGAAAGCCTGCCGTGCAGTGCGGTAGGATGGGGGTGGCGGCGAGCTCCTTCCAGCTCCTCTCCTCTCCGAATTTGAATCAAATCAAAGAAACTTGCTCTGCTCTCTGCAGCCCATTTCTGGTTTTCTTCCACATGGAGGAAACGGGCTGCAGAAAGCAGCACCCGTGCAGTCACTTGAGAGGAGGGGAGGTGGAAGGAGCTCACCGCTGCCCCCCATCCCGCCACACTGCACAGCGGTGGGCTGCTGTGCCCGGCTGCGGGGGGAGGGAGGTGGTGGTGGCCCAGCCAGGGAGAGGAGGAAATGGGGCAATGCTTCTCAGCTGGGGAGAGGGGGAAACGGGGTGCCAAGGAGTTGGGCAGCAGTGGCGGAATCAAAATTTTGATCAGAATCAAAATCTGATCACAGTATCAATAAATAGCAATTTATGATCTGTGGCAAAATTTGTGGTTTTTTATGATCTGTGGCAAAATCTCAGGACCATGAGCTTCTTGATGCATATCTGTAGTGACACTGTTCAGTCTGCACTGCACATTGGGAACTCTGTGCAATTTTCACTACATCCCGTGTCTGAACAGTATCTATCAGAACTGGTTGCAAATAGGGCTGGTGGTTAGTGAGCATGCACATAAGCGCACTTTAGAGGGAACAGTGCATGTCGCCACTGTGGGCTATTGCCAGATGTGTAGTAGCATAACAGAATGGCACTGTTTATCTAGGAGCAGTACATAAACATGGGATGTTCCAGTCAAACACCCACCCCTAAGTGCTCACCTCACCTCCAGCCCTATTTGCAACCAGTTCTGATAGATACTGTTCAGGCATGGGCTATAATGGAAATTGCACAGAGTTCCCAATATGCAGTGCAGACTGAACAGTGTCACTACAGATATGCATCAAGAAGCTCATGGTCTTGAGATTTTGCCACAGATCTTTAAAAACCCAATATAAATTGCTATTTATTGATACTGTGATCAGATTTTGATTTTTAAAAAATATAATCATTGTGTACAGCACCTTGCAGACAGATGGTTCTACATACAACATCATGAATGAATGAATGAATGAATGAATGAATGCTGGTTTCCACAATACAACAGATTATAGTATTGTAAGTCATTTTTCAACCACACATCCAGTATACATAAGACCAAAAGGTAAATCATGCTGTGTTTATGATCTACTGAGTGTCATCCATCTGTTTTGAAAGATATCTGCCCACTGTATGTCTTCTCTATATTTCATAAAATATATACGTGAAATTAATTTTACAGAAATCTAAAAACCAGCTCAAGTTATCACTGTCTCTGGCAAGCCATCATTAGGTGAAAAAATAATTGTTTGGGGTTTTTTTGTTTTGGTCTCTGCCTTGCTCTCCTATTCAAGTAACTGGACTAATCAAAAGAAACTGACTCACTTATTCATCTTATTTGGTAGAAATATTGATGTTGCACAGAAGCACTTTCCATCTATGGCAGCCATCCCTATGATCATCATGTTGTCAGGGTGGCTAGGACTAGGAACATCTGTATGTAGACTCTTGTCAGGAGCAGGCTTTTCATCAGGCATGGTGAGGTGAGTGCCTCAAGTGGCAGCTTTTTGGGGTGGCAATGGGACAGGAAGATGTTCTCTGACACTCCCTGCTGCCTCCCCTGACCTCCCACTGCCTGCCACCATTGAAGCAGCCCTTTGCTGAGCAGTGGCCACAACAAGCTACATCAAGAATGTCTTCTGCCACCTCCTCCTTCACCCAGTCCAGCGTTCAGCCTCACACTTCACTGGGCTAGAGTAATGAAAATAAGGAAGTGCAAAAGGAAATTATGAAAGGACAGAAGAGTTCAGGAAACTCTTTATAGAAAGAAATTTGAAGATGCGTTCCGGAATGGCCGTAGAGCTGAGAAGTCGCCAAGGATGCCTAGCTTAGTGGTTCACTCCTTGTTGAGTGTACTATACTCAGAGGCGTATCTAGGGAAAATAGCGCCTAGGGCAAACACTGAAATTGCGCCCCCTGTCCAAGCATCTGACACCCATCTTTCAGATAACTTTACCATAATATCAGCTGAAAATTACAAGTCAAGCTCGTTAATCTTTTAATATTTCAAAAACTATTTAGCAGTGGACTTAGCCAGACCAAAAAATGCTGGAAAACTACAAATTTCAGTATGTGGGGGCTCATGAAATACCCAAATACTATGTGGAGATGTACTTGGAAAACTAAACAGAAGTGCCTGTCTTATTCTCTACTATGCATTGTAGCATCAGCATTACATAAGTTTTAAAAATCAATGGAGAATTTGACTTTTCCCAGATACTCTGTAAATAATTAAAGGATATGCAGAGTAAACTGTGTCACTGCTTGGAATATATTCTAGTCTTTCAGAAAGACAGTTAAAATGAGAGAAAGAGAGCAAGAAACTCCCAGTGGGCCTTAATATTAAGGGTTTCACACTGATTCAAAGACAAACTCACCATTAATAGCCATATTAGCAAGACATCACATTTAACTCACTTATCACAAGAAGCAAAGTAAGAGCAAATGAATACAATCCTAGCTCATAAGCGTCAGCTCAGTATTCACAAGCCCTGATTCTCTGTACATAGTGCCAATCTGAATATGTGTACAGTGTCTTATATTATATATTTTTTATTATTATTTTTACCCGTAGCCCCTTTGGGGGGCTTCCTAAAGGCTGGGGGGGTTTGCAAAGATTCCCCCTCACCCCGCTGGCCTCTAGGGCCTCGCAGGAACCATTTGAGCATGTGCAGTGGCCGTTTTTAAAAATAATCTTTTTTTTTTTAAAAAAAAGACCACTGAAAACAAAATGGCCACCGCGCATGCTCAAATGGCCTCTGAAAAGCCTGGCATGACCTAGAGCCTCACAGAGGCCATTTGAGCATGCACGGTGGCCATTTTGTTTTTGGCAGCCATTTCTTTTTTTAAAAAATTAATTTTACAAATTGGCGCCCCCCTTCAAGTGGCACCCGGGGCACGTGCCCTGCCTGCCCTACCCCTAGATATGCCCCTGACTATACTCATCATGGAGGGGACACAGAGACTACTCTTTGCCCAAAGCACTATGTATCCTAGGCCCAACCCTGGTTGCACATTGGGCTAGAAGGCAGAGGAGAAGGAGGTGGGTGTTCATGCTTGTCTTCATGTGCATTGCTAGTAAAATGGCAGCAATGGCAGAAAGCAGGCATGCAAGTTCTTGGGCCAACATTGCCTTTTGTGTTGAGCTGCTCACAACCTCAGACAGGGGCATAGAAAAATTGGAGTGGACCCTGGGACAAGAGGCAAAAATAGGCCCCTGGGCTCATGCCCTTCTTTTCCTCCTCACCACCACCATGGTTTTGCTGCAGAAGAACTGTAACGACATGGTGAAAAACAAACCATTCTCAGCATACCCTTTCTCTCACTCCTATACAATATCACATACTTCCATGCAGACATGCACACACACTTGTGCTCACACATTCTCCTGGCTCAGGATCATTTTTGAAGCATATATACCTATCACAACCACCTCATATATTATTCATACCACACCAGTGCTGAAGAGCAAAGAGCAAGCTGTTACCTAGCTGGCGGGTTCCCCTCCACCCAGGGCCCCAGGGATATTTTGTTATGAGCGGTGCATTCCACTTCTGTTGGGACCTTGTAGGTGTGGTTATAAAACAGGAAGTTTCCCAAGGAAAGTCACAGCCACAGGTTCGAAAGTCCAAATAAAAACATATTTTGTTGAATACAATGAAGAGGTGTGACTATAATGCTAATACGGGGGGCGGTTCCTATGTAACTTGGACACTTAGATGGGCTGGTGGATTCAGCTAGAGGCTGTCTTCCTTGGGCTTTGCCCTGGGCACTGGCTCTTTTAGATCTAATAAAACCTCCTAGCCTAGCCTGACAAGTCACAAGCATGCACTCAAATGCTTTACATGTGTTATGACTATAAATATATGGTTGTGGCTATGATAGACAGAGATGGGGAAGGGGAACAACAATGGGTCTGTTCAGTGAAATAATCTGATAAAGGCTGATAAACGAGCAAGAGGGAACCAGCCATAAGAGAGGAGACAGAAGAAGGTACCCCAATGGGTTTGGGGAGAAATGGAAGGAGAAGTTAGTGAAAGTTCCACTGGAGGAGTAGGGGGCAGAGCAGAGAAGACCCCAAGAAAGCCTGGGGAAGCAAGGAGAGAGAAGCCAATTATGGAGCCAGCAGATAGACTAGAGATGAGTGAGAGCAATCTCTAAAAGAGTTAGGACAGAGAAGGAAGGCAGAGACCTCCTTATGGGGGACATGGAGTTCAGGAAGAAGTAGGTGCAGAGCCCAGGAGAGCTTGGATAGAGAAGGAAGGAGAATCCCGTTTAAGAAACTTGGCAAGGAACCAGGAAGAAGAAGGAAAGGAACCCAGGCAAACCCGGGTGAACTCGATTGAGGGAAGGTGAAGGGCCAGTCAGGAGAACCATCAAAAGACTGGGAGAGAGCGAGACAGAAACCCGATTGAGTTAGGGTAAGGAGAGAAGGAGAAGCCAGTCAGGAGAACTGGAAGGAGAGAGACCCAAATAAGTCCAGGTCAGAAAGGGAGAGGAGAGCCGAACTGGAGATCTGGCAGTGAGAGAAACAGAGAGTGAGAACAGGGGGAAGAGTAATGAAGAAGAGTTAGGAAGCGTAATGAGACCAAACTTAGGAAATCGACTAGAGAAAATTGACTAGAGGAAGGGGAAACAGTTTCCCTAGTTGTGGAGGAGAGCGGTTGCCAGCTCTCCAGCAAAAGGCAAATCTAGGGGTTAAATGTATGCTAGGCTGCTTGGAACCAGGAATTCTAAGTGGCGAAGAAAGTGGCTCCCTGTGCTGTTGGAGGCTGCCAGAGATTGAGAGTGTGTTATTGGGGTTTGAACTTGCTAGAGGCCAGTGGCAGAGAAGGGGAGGAGCAAAGGGGGCTCTGTGAGTGAGTTCCCTATAATTAGTGGGAACATCCAATGGATGTACATGGATGATGGGTTCAGCTAGAGGCCGTCTTCCTTGGGCTTTGCCCTGGGCACGGGCTCCCCATGGGAGAGCTTTTTAGATCCAATAAAACTTCCTAATCTAGCTTGACAAATGACAAGCGTACACACACACACACACACACACGAATTGGGAAGAAAAAGGGAAATTCCCAGGAGCAGAGGCGTATCTAAGGAAAATAGCGCCTAGGGCAAGCACTGAAATTGCGCCCCCTGTCCAAATATCTGACACCCATCTTTCAGATAACTTTACCATAATATCAGCTCAAAAATACAAGTCAAGCTCATTAATCTTTTAATATTTCAAAAACTATTTAGCAGTGGATGTAGCCAGACCAAAAAATGTTGGGAAACTACAAATTTCAGTATGCTGGGGCTCATGAAATACCCAAATACTATGTGGAGGTGAACTTGGAAAACTAAACAGTGCCTGTTTAATTCTCTACTATGCATTGTAGCATCATTATTACACGTTGTAAAAATAAATGGAGAATTTGACTCTTCCCAGATACTCTGAAAATAATTAAAGGATATGCAGAGTAACCTGTATCACTGCTTGGAATATATTCTAGTATTTCAGAAAGACCGTTAAAATGAGAGAAAGAGAGCAAGAAAATCCCAGTGGGCCTTAATACTAAGGATTTCACGCTGATTCAAAGACAAACTCACCATTAATAGCCATGTTATTAAGACATCACTTTTAACTCACTTATCACAAGAAGCAAAGTAAGAGCAAATGAATACAATCCTAGCTCATAAGCTTCAGCTCAGTAGTCACAAGCCCTGATTCTCTGTACATAGTGCCAAACTGAATATGTGTACAGTGACATATTATATTAATTTTTAAAAATTGTTTTACCTGTAGCCTCTTCGGGGGGCTTCCTAAAGGCTGGAGGGGTCTGCAAAGGTTCCATCTCCCCCCATTGGTCTTTAGGGCCTTGCAAGGACCATTTCAGTATGTGCAGTGTCCATTAAATTTTTTTTTTTTAAAAAATGGCTGCTGAAAACAAAATGGCCACCGTGCATGCTCAAATGGCCTCTGCGAGGCCTGGCATGGCCTTGGGCCTCACAGAGGCCATTTGAGCATGCACGGTGGCCATTTTGTTCTCGGTGACCATTTTTAAAATTAATTTATTAATTTTTAGAAATGGTGCCCCCTTCGAGTGGCACCCGGGGCACGTGCCCTGCCTGCCCTACCCTAGATACGCCCCTGCCCAGGAGCAGAGGAAGGAGGGGTTCTCTCTGTACAACCTGTCCTGTCCTATATAAAGGAAGAGGAAGCCAGGTTCTCTGTGATAAAGCTGGGGTGCAGTGATAGTAAAAGTAGAGGGGTCACAACCTTATGGGATATGCTGGCCTTGGGCCAAAATAAACAAATACAATACAATACACAATCTTCTGGGATGGATCCCAGAGGCTGAGCAGTTTTGACAGCTTTTGACTGGCTATTTTATAGGTTGGAAGATGCTCTTTGAGTGTCTTTCTGGGTTAATAGTTACTTGAGGATGCTTCTAGTGGAAAACAATGAGTCTCAGGAGCTAGAAGACACAAAGATGGGAATTCCTGAGGATGGAAGCCAAATGTTGACTTTAACGATTTGGGCTTGTGGTCATATGGACTAAGTTAATCTGGGAGGGGCGACTGAGGGCTAACGTGTAGGTCAGGAGTACAATTACATGCATGGATATAAGAGAAGTCATGGCTACCTGGCCTTAGTCCCAAGTTCCCCAAATGTCCATATGGGAAAGCCAATTCAGAGTGCCAGGGTTCCCAGTCCGGGCTTCTAGAAAGTGAGGAACTGCCACTGCGTTCCTCCGAAGCTAGTTTTCCTGTTCTGCTTTTAGTGACAATGGTGAACGCTGCTTCTCCTGGACTCTTCCAGGGACAGGCAAGTCCAGAACGCACACCTCTCTAAGATAGTTGGGGGGGGGGGGTATACAGGGGGCCCAGTTTTGGACCTCCTTTGTCCCCCCTCCCCCCTTATTCAGTTATAGCTAAGCCCTTGACTACAGACTGAAAAGTTCCCAGGATCTATATATTTAATTCTCCTAGGCGTACTCATCACAAATCCCATGCATGGCAGCTCTTGTGAGAGTTTGGGATAGCAACAGGACAGTGGTGGGGGGGATGGCGGTGGCGGCGGTGGCAGCAGCCAGCCAGTTGGCCCGCAGGAAAACAAAATGCCAGCGAGCGGGAGCGGAGCTGGCGGGTGGGGGGAAGGGGACAGGCGGATGAGGGTGGCTGGCCAGGAAGAAAACAGCAGCAACGGCAGCACATGGGTAGGCGAAGAAGCAGGGGAACGGTGGTGGAGGCTGGCCCTGGCAGGGAAACGGCAATGGAGGTGGGTGGGGAAGAAAGGCGGAGGCGAACTAGATGGCAGCGGCAAATAGTTAGTGGTTGAAACTGAGGATTTTTGGAAGTGGCAGGGAGGAGAAGCGGCGGCAGGCAGGGAGGAGAATCCTGGCCACCGAGGGAGAACAAACTGGGGGTGGGTGGGAATGAACTGGGGTAGGAGGAAGAACGAACTGGGGCTGAAGGGGGGGAACAAAACGAGACTGAAGGTGGGGAGAGTCAGGGAGAACTAGGGGCGCAGATGCTCTGTGCCAGGTCAGCTAGTTCTGCAGTATTCTCCCAGCCTCGAAAATGTCTCCACCAATCCAGGCTGCAGCTCATTGATGACCCTGACCTGGTAAGGCTATAAAAACTTCCAGGCCAGCCTTGAGATTTGCCCAAGCAACAATTCATCTTGAGTATATGGAACTCCCTTCTACTGACTCAGTCCACTTGTCCACCTATCTCAATATTGTCTACTCTACATTGACTGCCAGCATCACTGAAGGGTTTCAGATGAGGGTCTCCCCCATTTGGAGATGCCAGACATTGACACTGGGACTTCTGCATACAGAACATGCACTCCAGTACGAAGCTACAACCTTTTCCACTTTCATGCCCAGCTTCTGCAGCCATGCTGCTCCAGTTCCGGCCTAGTCCCTACATCTTCTAATCATTCTTGTTTTTCTTTCTATGACTAACCTTTAAAAAAAGAGAGAGAGAAAGAAATCTGATCCCAGAATGCACTTCTGAACTATCAGCAAGGACTTCCAGCCAGCCTGATCCTACCAAGACTACATGGTAATTTATCATTCCCCTTCTTAAGGACCTCTCTTGAGTCCCTGGGATGAAGGTAGGTAGAGCCGAAATTTAACTATATAAAATACACAGGTAGTGTACCTCTACAGCTAAACATTGTGTGTGCGTATGTGCATGTGCGTGTGTGTGTGTGTGTGGTAGTGGTGGGGATTATGGATGACATTACCACTTGCCCTTGCAAAAAATCAATCTCCTGAGGAGATATTGAGCAACAACCTTTTGATGACCATGCCAGAATCCATCCATAAAAATGTCTATGCCAAAGAAGATGAATAAATCTGACAATCCCTGAACTTTCCCCCTCTGCCAATATTTAGGTCTACAGAGGAGGGTGTTTTCCCCCCAGAGCCAGAAGCAGACATTTGCTAAAAGGCAACTGAGAGAGGGCTTTGCCACTCTTTCTTGCATCCTCTTTATGTCCTTAGGAAGATTGCTTTTTACAATGACAGGCCTCTTTATTATGGTTATTATTAATATCGCTTATTTTCCTGACCCATTTGAAGAAGGATGTCTAGTCGCCTCAAAAACCAAAGTCCTTTTGAATATGCCAAATTGTGGGCTGTCAAGTTGGGCCGCAGAGCTATCAAAGAGAACGAGTGAGATTATTTTGTCCCGATAGCTTGATTGGATTGACTGCATTCTTCTCTCTATTCCTTCTCACTGCCCTTTTGGCGTATTTGTGTGTGGCTCGCAATTGAAGTCCCTTTCTTCTTTACTTTTTCTTTTCTTCCCCCCCCCCCCAAAGTGCACTTAATCCACCTCCCACACCTCCCTTCTCTTTTTAAAAAGAGATGTAGCAGAAATGCAGTCAAGTCGTAGCGTGAATTTTGTGCTTTCCATCTGTTCTGATACTGAAAGGAGTCGGGGGTATCTGGACACTGTCAGGGCGTTGTAGTATATATCTCAAAGTGACTTTGTTATAAAAAAGGAGTTTAATCTCACCTCCTCCTCCACCTCCTCCCCCCACTCTTGGTGTAACCTTGTGAAATTTCCACATTAAAAAGCAATCACATATTTCAAACTAGAAAGGACTGTATTTGGCAAGATGGCTGGAACTCCCTAGTGTGTTGGTTGGAGCTTGTTTTCACTAAAACAAAATAAACTTTCAAAATAAATCAACGGCAACAATATTATAGTCCCCAGATCTTATAATCCTATTAACAGGAGTTGGATGTTTTTGTTGGGTTTCCCCCCCCCCCCTTGTTTAATTGCCACTGGGGCTGACAGAATTGGCCAGGTTTCAACGTGGAAAAACAAGAAGCCAGTTGAAGGAGTCGCCAGAGCAGGCCGCCGAAGCCTGAGCGTTTTGCCCAGCCAGGCCCTGTGGTTACAGAACTCTTAATGACTATTGTAAACCCTTAAATATAATCATCTGTATTTCACCTCTACCTAATGTCCTCCCTGCGTAACATGTTTATGCCCTCAGACAGCAGCTTGAGAGGCTCAACAAATAACTCTGTGAGAAGAACGCGAGGGCAACAAGGTAGCCATGCCGATGCCTGTGAATGAGGCCTCTATCAACATCATAGAAGGGTGCCAATGTCCTCAGTGAAACCGTGCCCAGAATTAACCTCAGCAAAATCTCCTTGCCAGAAGTTGAAATGATGTGGTAATATCAAAAAGTAAATGGACTTACATATAATTCTCGATTTCTTTACATATATTTGTATTGGAAGGACAACAGGAAGGCTAAATCTTGCAGGTCTTTTCTCTGGCTCGTGCTTGCAAACCCTTAGGCGTTTGAGTACTCCTGGTGGGAATCCGCACATAAATAAGGACTACTAAGGGCTTATATAGGAACTGGCACTCTGTCCTTTACGGAGACAAAACATTCACTGAACTAAACGGGAAAGATAGTGATTCAAGTCCAGAGGCAGGCAATGTACTGAGCCACTTCTGTGTGGCTCACAGTTAGCAGACACCCAATGATCCCAGCTTCCATTTACCCAATTATTTTAAAAAGGTTGTAGTCCCTCAGGATCACAAACAGGAACAAAGGAGGGAAGCTGCCATCTACTGAGTCAGGCCATTGGTCCATATAGTTCTGTATTGTCTTCTCTGACTGGCAGCAACTCTCCAGGGTTTCAGGCAGGACTCTTTCCCAGCCCTGCCAGGGGCTTCTACGCACAGCAGGTTTTACCACGGGTTTATGGGGAGGCTTTACTGTGAACTCAAAATTGTCCCAAAAAACCGACACTAATAGTGGATGTTTTTTAACCCCAGATATATAAATTGTGTTACACTCTAATGCACAATGGAAAACCCGAATTGTGTGTGAACTGCTCCCCGATAACCCGCAGGGACTTTGGAGTAAATCTAGCTATGTGAATGCACCCCCTCCATTCTGGAGGAGATGTGAGTTAAAGGTTGAAGCCCTGTGTGAAAAGCTTCCTGGAGATGCCCGGACCTTCTGCATGCTAAGCAGAGGAGCTGTGGCCCCATTCTACAGCTACCACTGAGCTTTGGCCCCATTCCATAGGGACTGTGGATTTGCATTCTATCTAAAGCTAGATAGGCAATAGTTTTTAAAGGACTGATGCCTTGGGAGAGGCATCAGTCCCTATGCTGTACTATTTTGTCACCTCTGGTTAAACCGGTTTTGCAGATTTGAGAAGCAATACAAAATACTAGGACCGGGGAGACTCGAGTTCAAATCCCCATTCAGCCGTGAAACTAGCTGGGTGACTCTGGGCCAGTCACTTCTCTCTCAGCTTAACCTACTTCACAGGGTTGTTGTGAAAGATAAACTCAAGTATGTAGTACACCGCTCTGGGCTCCTTGGAGGAAGAGCGGGATATAAAGGTAATGATAATGATAATAATAATAATAATAATAATAATAATAATAATAATAATATTAAAAAATGCAGAAGTCAACACTGGAGAAGTGTGCATACCACATGCAGTAATCCCACATTCAAAGCATTGTCAAGTATATGAAAAAAAATTTCATCGTTTCTCTCACATAAGAGAAAATGGCATGTAAAATGAAGCTTTCATTATGATTTTAAAAACAAACCAAAAACACACCCAACCCTCATGATTTCAAGATTTGAGATATAGAGGTTGTATATTTGGAAATAACAAAAATGTAATGAAGAGGTACACTGTGGTCACCAGCAGTCTCCTCCTCACAGTATGCATATAAACTGCTCCCTTCCATATGTGTTCACTTTAAAGGGGGTCAGGAAATGCTAGTTAATAAATTGCACTTTGCAGGCCTCCCTCTCTCTGGGTTTCAATAAAAAGCATGTAAATACTCGCTTTTTAAGAGACTCTCTAGAGAGGCTTTTTAGTGTTGTATCTGCAGCTATATCTCATGGGTTTTTAACTTCAACTTTCAGGTTTTAGATTTGGTTTTTAATTGGGTCTTGGCTTTACAAATATGAATACGACAAATATTTATATTCCACTTTTCAACAAAAGTTCCAAAGCGGTTTTCAAATAAATAAATAAATAAATAAATAAATAAATAAAATAAAATAAAATAAAATAAAATAAAATAAAATAAAATGGCTCCCTGTCCCCAAAGGACTCCAAATCTGAAAAAGAAACATAAGATAGACACCAGCAACAGCCATTGGAGGGATGCTGTGCTGGGGATGGATAGGGCCAGTTGCTCTCCCCCTGCTATATAAATCACCATGTTAAAAAGGTGCCTTTTTTGTTCAGTTAGCAGTTGTTACTAACTGTATTAATTTTACCATGCTGATTGTTTTATCATGTTGATTGTTTTACTATTTTTGTGAACCACTCTGAGCTATATTGCACTGAGGGGCAAGATATAAACATTTTAAATAATCAATCAACCGACCAACCAACCAATTAATCAATGCTGTAGCAAATAAAAAGCCACATTAATTCATAAAATAAATAGTGGTTCATATAGGATTGTTTTTAAAGTGATTTCACCGTGTAATTTCACAGTTTGTCTTTCAAACTTTCAAACCAAGTTTGCTTCAAAATATAATAGGACAAAAACCCTGAGTGTTCACTCCCTACAGCTTTATAACACCCCATTCAAATCACTTAAAAACTATCACCTATCACTAGCCTTCATGAACCTCTTTTGCTCTTAATTTAATTCTTTCAGGCTGAACACTTCCCTCTTGTAATCTTACAATACATACTCCTCTTATTTAACAGAGGCAGAAAAAGAAATAAGACTATCTCCTCTCCTGTAGCAAGGTGCAAGCCTCCACACACTGTGGGGAGGGGATATCATAGGACTTTTAAAAAGAAAAATTCAGAACTGCACAATGGTGAGTGAGTGTAATTGGCACAAATTTCATCAACTACAACACAAACCTTGCATTTTCCTTGTCTGTGCACACCTACTTTGTTGCCTAGAGTCACATTCTATGACTTTTAGAAACCTACATAGAGTGAGAGAAAATCCTCAGAACAGGGAATTTGTCAGCACTATTGGAGAAGTGAGTTATATTCATTGATGAAGACTCTGTGCAGAATAGCAGTGGAGTCTGCAAGAAGCATCTTTGACAGGGGGAGAAGAAATGGGGAATCTTGATCAGGGGCTGGTTCTAGATGAGCCTGAACTACTTACTTTACTTTTCACATTGTTATCATTGTTATCAGACACTTTTTCTATCATCTAACATAATATAATTTTTGTATGACTTGAATTTCTGGACTGCACAGCTGTTCTTTTAGGACTGCACATTTTGGGATTTGGGTAGGAACTGCACATTTTGTGTCTGGTTGCACTAAAAAAAAAAAAAAAACCCCAACCCCTTCGATATCATGATATTGGTATACTGGATCAATACACAGGATAAAAATAAAATCCTTCCTTCCTTCCTTTGGAAAGATTTTGCTGCAGCTGGTAGTTGATGCAGGGCTAACAACAAACAAACAAACAAACAAACAAACAAACAAACAAACAAACAAATAAAGTAAGTCATGGTGGGGTTGTGTGCTTTGTGGGACTGACCCCCTCAGAGATATTCCAGGCAGTCTCTTGCCCTTTTTCTTCTAATACATGAGCCACCTGGGATGGATGGTACCATCTAGGGGGATGAATGCTCATTGTAATTTTTGAAAAGGTCTACAGCCCTAGGGATGGAAAATAGGTGATAGCATTGCAATACTTTCAACTTTTGGTGTGTCATGCTTCCTTCGGGCCTGCAGCAGCCAAATTTGCAATGATGTTTTAAAACTTTTTAAAAATTTAAAAACACAAAAACTGTTGCAGAGAAATTACAGGAAGCAACTTTAACTGAGGAACAAGAGTTTGATCATTATTATTAATTAAACATAGGCTGAGAAAACTGAAAAATAAATGAACTAATAGTCCTGTATGCAGTGAGAGGGAACCTCTCAGTTTGAAATTCAAGATAGCAGGTAAGAAGACTCCACCCCCAAGCCAGTACACAGACACATTCAAATATATACAAACATGCCCCATGTAAAGAACTGAGACAATGTCCATGGCAAAATCCTAACAAAAACAACTATAACAAGTTGTTCTAGTAAGCACTAATCTGCCTACTTTCTTTTCACTGTCCTTACAAGTGGACTAAATTTGGTTCAAATCAGTTAGGTGGTCCACAAGTTAGACCTCTTGTGCCTCAAATATTCATGCATCTGCCATCTTGGATCAGGGTGGATGACATCATTACAAACTATACAATTGAGGTGTCCCTGTGTGTCATTAACTACAACTGTACCGAATTTGGTTGAAATCAGTTAGACAGTCAACAAGTTAGTCCACTTGCACCTCAAACATTCATGTGTCTGCCATCTTGGATTAAGGTGGATGACATCATCACAAACTACACCATTGGGGCATCCCTATGTGTCCCTACAGCTGTAGCAAATTTAGTTCAAATTGGTTAGGCAGTCCACAAGTTAGCCCACTTGCACCTCAAAAGTTCACACATCTATCATCTTGAATCAGGGTGGATGACATTATCACAAACTATGCCATTGAGGTGTCACTCACCACAACTGTACCTAATTTGGTTCAAATTGGTTAGACAGTCCACAAATTAGCCCACTTGTACCTCAGACCTTTACATGTCTGCCATCTTGAATCCAGGTGTATGACATCATCATAAATGATAAATTCACTGAGGTGGCTCTATGTGTCCCTACAACTGTACACGATTTGGTTCATATTGGTCCAGGTGTTGCAAAGTTGATAGGGACACACGGACACACAAAATGCCAGATGATCTCATAAGCCTACTGGAAAGTAGGCTAAGAAATTATTGATGTTCCAAGGAATGGAAATGAAAATTGGCTGGAATGTTCTCCAAAGATTACTGTGTGGGGAGAGTACAACTATTTGTTCATTGTTACCCTAACCCTGACCATAACCCTTTTCTCTGGGCAAAAATGACTGAAATTTTACCCTAAGCATTTGGGGGTAAAGACAAAGAAGGGGTGATAACACAGTGAAAGCTGTAAATACAACAATACTAACACCTGTTTTCCATCTTTACTGAGGTAAAGGTAAAAGGTAAAGGTTGTTGAGTTGAGTTGGTGTTGACTCCTGGTGACCACAGAGCCATGTGGTTTTCTTGGTAAAATACAGGAGGGGTTTACCATTGCCTCCTCCCGTGCAGTATGAGATGATGCTTTTCAACACCTTCCTATATCGCTGCTGCCCGATAGAGGAGTTTCCCATATTCTGGGAAACACACCATCAGGGATTTGAATTCACAGCCTTCTGCTCTCTAGGCAGGTTGCTTCCCCACTGCACCATTAGGTGGCTCTCTTTTGGGGTAGACATTGCCAAAAACCATTATGAGCATTTGTCCCCTGAAATAGTACCAGTGGTCAAAATTTGTGGGCCTGGCTCATAGACTATTCTGGACATATAAAGACCAGCATGGAGGCAGAATTCTACACAGTTATATGCTAAAAAGTAAGCTACACATGTTAAGCATATTAGGCTACCTGTAGTTATGCTCTGGTTGTTCTACAACAATTCCCTGCCTGGCTCAGGTCCCCTCACGGTAATATTTCTGGCTTTGGGCCTGGGGGCTGAGGTAAGTTTTAAACCTTCCATTACAGATGTTTGTCCACACACACTTGGTTTCCATTTATTTGTATGGAATGCAGTGTCTTTATTATCCTAAGCACGGGTATTTAGCTTCATGTCAAAATGCCCTTTTATTTCAGAAAGACTTCTTAAGTAAGCAGCCTACGCCAGTGAAAGAAAACGGAACAGGTGGTGAAGGAGTGGGAAGTGAGGCTTAAAACAGCATGACTCTTCTGGAAGAATCCTAACCCCCCAGGAGGACTGCCACCACTTTGACTTCCACATAGAAAAGGAATGTGATTCTGAGTGAGGCATGTGAGCAGGCTCTTTTCTTTCTACGCTTTCTTTCATCAGCACTTTGGCAGTTTTAGAAGGAAACAGATAACCATTTCTCCACGGCAGAGAACATTAGCCATCCATATTAGGGTTGCCAACCTTCAGGACGGGCCTGGAGCCTCCAGGAATTGGCATGAATTGCCAAGTGACAATTAAAGGCAATCTTGAGGATTTAAATATTATTTTATTTATATTTATATCCAAGGAGCCCAGAGTAGTCTACATGGTTATGGTTATCCTCACAACCCCCCTGTGAGATAGGTTAGGCTGAGAGATTAGTGGCTGGCCCAGAGTCACCCAATGAGGTGAGTCTCACGATCAGTGAAACTCGCCAGAAGGGGGTTTGTGGGGAGAGTGGGCTTAGTGATTGGCCGACTCCGTCATGACTGCTGGCTCCATCACGCACGGCCCTCGGAAGTCCCAGGATGCCCCGCATGAGCGCGCGTGGGCATCCTGGAGAAACCCCCGAGCCTGGGAGGCTGCTTGCCTTCCTGCTTTGGTCGGGGGTCTACTCGTGTGTCGCCGCACGCCACGGCAACACAAAAGCAAAAAGACGTGGTTAACGGAGTGCTTGCTCCGTTAACCTTGTCTTAGGGGAGGGGTATTTTTGAGGGCTAGCTGCCGGGAGTCACATGGCTCATGTTGCAACACACAGCCGCCCAAAAGTGGGGTAGGCTCCCTTAGCCCGCTTTTGGGCAATCATGAAAATCGCCTCAATGAGTTTCATGGCTGAGTGGGAATTTGAAATCAGGTCTCCTCAGTCCTAGTCCAACATTCTAACCACTACACTACACCAGCTCTTTAATGGTTGATAGCATGAAAAATAATGGGGGGAAATGGGGGGGGGATCTCCAGGAATCACTTCAGTCAGAGTTGGCAACGTGTGTGTGTGTGTGTGTGTGTGTGTGTGTGTGTGATATGCACGTCCATCCAATCACATATCACACAAGCCCATAAACATATCACATGTAGAGAGATATGATAAATAAGGGGTGGTCAATTGGAGGCTCTCCACCTGTTGTTGGACTAATATCCAGTGCTTGCAGCTAGGGATGGTGGGAGTTGTAGGAGAGCCTCAGTTGGGCACCCCTGTGATAAACAATCAAAGCTTGTGACATCGTTCTGCTTATGGAAATGTATCATGTTCATGATGGGCATCTTGACATGTGGTTTTCAGAGAAGATCTAAATTAAAATTTGTTTTCCTATGCAGACGCTGACCGGTCAACATGACAGGCAACCCTGTTGTGACATTAGGAATCCTCTGGGTCTGCTGTACAACTTGACAGGCAGCCTAGTGGTGTAGCATGACGGGATCTAAAACTTAAACTTTTAGGTGCTTGCCCAGTGCTCCTTCCATTGTTTTACATTGTTCTGCAGCAGCCCCATTGTCCTACACCATCAGGTCTGCCTTTCATGTTGCACAGCAGCCCTAGTGGGTCCCTAATGTCAGCTTAGGGTTAGGATTAGGGTTAGGGTCATTTCTGTGTAAACCGCTTTGGGAACTTTTGTTGAAAAGCAGTATATAAATATTCATGGTATTTGTATTCGTATTCATCTGTTGGGGTTTGTGATTATTTAGCAGAGTGCCAAGGTAGCTACCATTCCAGTTAACAGAGTGTGGAGTTTAGTTTAGTTTAGTTTAGTTTAGTTTAGTTTAGTTTAGTTTAGTTTAGTTTAGTTTAGTTTAGTTGCTGCAGCTATTTAAGGAGCACGCATGGAGATCACTGCAAAGTCTAAACTAAATTGATTTATTGGTGAAGTTCATTTGGATAGGAAAGACCTAATTCTATCCAAAGGCTACATAATGAATAGTTGGGGTGGTGGAGAGAGATGTTTTCATCTTCTATCTAGGAGGAAAGGAAGAGGATTGATTCACTACAGGAAGTACCCGAGGAGTCAAAGCAGGGGACATAGAGCACAGGCAAGCAGAGACATGTAAGAAGACCCTCTTTAACTATCTCTATTCCCAATGTCCCTAGTGGCCATTAGGATAGTTGGTGCAAAAGGTCGATGCAATGGAATTCCATCTTCAACATTGAAGCTCTTCTCACGATTGGTGAGAAGAGCTTCTTCAGGGTCTGTGGGGAGAGTGGGCTTAGCCGAGAAGACTTAGATGTCTGCTTAGACGAGCAGACGCTCGTAGCTGGTTAGCCGGATCAGTTGCCCACACAGCTGCTGGCTCCGTTACGGAGCTGGAGGGGGCTGTGGGGATCGGGGGCTGTGTGGCCCCCAGAAGTTCCAGGATGCCCCGCGTGAGTGCACAGGGCATCCTGGAGAGACCTCCGAGCCCAGGAGGCAGCTTGCAGCCTCCCGGTCGGGGGTCTACTTGTGTGTTGCCACACACCATGGTGACACATGAGGAAAAAATGAGGTTAACAAAGCTCTCAGTCCATTAACCTCATTTAAAGGGAGGGGGCATTAGGTGGGCTAGCTGCCTTGAGAGCACTGGGCTTGCCTGCTAGCCCGGTAGTTCCCACAATCATTGGAAAGCAGGCTAAGCTCCCTTAGCCCACTTTCCAGGGATCATGGGAATAGCCTCTTTGTCTACACTGACTGGCAGCGGCTTCTCGAAGGTTACAGGCAGGAGTCTCTCCCAGCCCTATCTGGAGATGCCAGGGAAGGAACTAGGAACCTTCTGTATGCAAGCATGCAGATGCTCTTCCCAGAATGACCCCATCCCCTAAGGGGAATATCTTATGGTGCTCACGTGTAGTCTCCCATTCAAAGCCTGAAAGTACACTTTTTCATGGCCTCCATCTCTTGCATGGGGAGGAAGGTTTAAAGTGTCTAGTTAATCAGTCTGGCCAACATACTGTGCAACATTCCATCTGCCTTTTAATGGAACATGCACACAGTTATGTAGGAGTGCTTTTGTGCAAAATGCAAGAATTGCACAAACGCAATTGTGTGATTGACAGCCATTATTTTCATTGCAGTTTTCAGCTAACTTTGAAGTACTTTTTAAAGGAAAACTGTAACAGCTAGAACAATTATTATTATTTCTATAGGTATTGTATGAGTAACAGTTGACAGCACATTGAATTCTGAAATTTAGGGAAAATCTCCATTCTCACATCTTGCACAAGAGCACTCTTGCGCAACTGTGCACACATTTTGTTAAAAGGCAGACAGGACATTGCACAGTAAGTCAGCTAGTATTTTCATCTCTGGTCTAGGGATGTCTGTGGATGGTCTATGGAACTGGTTTTGCTGGACCGGTTTGCTGGACCAGTTCACGGACCGGTTCGGGGGTCTACTGGTAAAGGGGAATCCAGTGAGAATTCCTGTTTACCAGTAAAGTGGCAGGGGGGCTTCCCTAAGGTTAGAGAGGGGGCAGGAGGGGAATCAGAGAAACTTAATTTAATTTTTAGCTGTGGCAGCAGCAGGGGCCAGTCCATCTCGCACATCCCTACTCCATTTTAAGGTTGTGCTGTAGTTTTATAAATCACAATACTGGCATAAGTTGATCTGTATCTCTTCTTCAAGGCTAATTTCTGTTATATTTAAACCATTTGAACAAACTATAAGTGATGTCTTAATTTCAGTCAAGTGAAGGGCAAGGAGATACATATATTGAGCCCAATTTTTATATGATAACTGAGATTCTTTGGAAGTAGGACACTCATTTACAGAATCTGTCTTTCTCCTTTCACGTTGGGGAATTTGACCAGCAGAGTGGAGACTACAGGATCTGCTCTGTTTGTCCCTCACAAACCACACTCTTGGGTCAAATGAGGCAGTGGCTTTGAAGAATTTTATAGGGAGCAGTGTGCATGCCTTTTTGATGAGTAAAATGTTGCTATGGCCCTCTTTTTTGGAAGCAGCAAAGACCCAAAATAAATATCAAATGTTGAAGGAAACAAATCTCTTTCTTGTCTCTTTTCCTTCTTACTAAAATTCAAGCAAATGTTTAGGGTGCCCAAATACAGTTTTGGATCTCAGAGGCCTTGATTCCAGGAGCAGCAATTGGAGATACAAACTTTTCAAGCAAACCTTTTACTACACAGGCCATTGAAATGAATGGGAATTGTATGTTTGCATAAATATGCTGCCACTCTGTGTCATTTTTTTAAAGCAGATAAAATTCCCAAGACTGTACCTCAGGTGGCTTTGGCTGCATACAGATGTATATAATTTTATGGGCGAGCCCACTGTGAAAGCACACGCACCACACTTTGGACACTTGCACAAACCTTATTCCCTGGACTGAACTCAAGGGAAACCTGTTGTTTTAGTTTTCAGAAAGAGCAAACAGTCACCTCCTGTCTTATCAGAACAGGGCTGTGTACAGCACTAATTGGCTGGCCTTAGTGTCAGTCACAAAGCCACTATCCCACTTTCTCAGAGTAGTTGGCAAAGTGTTGTTTAAAAAAAATGCCGAACAAACTTTGAGCAAATAAATAATAAGAGTGCTTGAAAACAAAAGACAGCCCACCTGAATTATGCATCGGGGAAGCAAACAGGAAAAGACGTTCCGAATTCAATCTGGAGGCTGCACTTATGTCATTACAAGAGCAAAGTCAGAAGGAAGCAGGGTCCGTTCCTCATAAGAAAAGTCTGCACCTGTTTCTATTTTCTATTACGTCTTTCCACGTTCAGTTATTGTTTTCAACTGGATTTGTTTCCAGATCAGCATTTATTACTATAGAGCCCCTAACAGTGTAAAATCTCAGAGAGCATTGAAGGTGCACCAACAATGTTAAATTCTTTAATTCAGAAAGAAACCCCTTAGTTGTACATTAGAATTCACTTAATTCCATGATTTTGGTCCTAGTTTTCTAATGCAGAGTTTACGCCATACGTCTGATGGAATAAGAAGTCAAATGAAATGCATACATTGTAAGATAGGATTGAAAATGGTTAGACAGGTGCCACAGAGCCTCCTATTTTCCTAACACTGTAGCACTGACTAAAGGGTGTCATATAAGACATTTTGAATCTTATATGTGACTTTATTTGAAAACTGTCCTCATGGCAGTTACTCTCAAAGCTAAATACATTGTCATATGTTGTTATGACAACTTTTATCTATTAAGTCATGGTGGCTATGTATGCATCTTGGATTACACCCCTTGTACTAATAATAATAGTAATAATAAACTATGTTTATTATAGTTTATTGTAATAATAGACTATGTTTATTATAGTTTATTGTAATAATAAACTATGGTTTAGTATTGTAGTATACATTTTACTATACTAGTATAGTACTATTTTGCTTTGATTTACATACAAATTAGGGTTGCTATCTGATTAAATACCTCAGTTCGTTAATCATATGTGTTTTAATTGGTGAATCAATCAAATCTGCATTCATGGGCATATATGTAAAGCAGCAGTTTTGATGAAAAAAAGGTTGTTTCTTAGTTTGATTTTTAGATAGTGTATGTATATCTCAGTAGGAGCTTTCCCAGACAGCAGGCTTTACTGTGAGTGAATTTATCGCCCCGCAAAAAACCTGACACAAAAAGTGGATTTTTTTACCCCAGACATAAATTGGGCTAGGCTGTAATGTGCAATGAAAAACCCAAATCGTGTGTGAAGTTCTCCCCAATATCTCGCACGGACTTTGGCATGAATCTGGCCAATGTGCAAACACACACCCTCTATTCTGGTGGGGGTGAGCTAAAAGTCCCATCTGGGAATGCTCCAGGTGCTTAAAGAGGCTTTCCCTTCCCAGTCAGTGTGAACAAGGAATGCCTCTTCATGGTACAGTTTTTATAATACTTACAATAAAGATAATTAACATTTTATAGAAATGTTGCTTGGTTATTTAGGGATGCCTTTTAGTCCATCAAAAAGGGTTTACATTAATGATAACTGATCAGTTAGTTAAGGGTTGCAGCACTGTCAAGATGAAGAAACAAGCTTTATTGTCTTAGTCTGCTGGATTTCTACCATGCCAGATTTCCATAAAATGCACTTAAGAAAACATGGGGAAAAAATTGTGCTAGATATCTTCCTTGGTCCATCTCATTCAATTGCTTAGAATGTGAGGCTGTTCACATGAACAGCCCTCCTGGGCTTGCACAGCCCTACCCAGAGGCGTAACTAGGGAAAACGGCGCCCGGGGAAAGCACTGAAATGGTGCCCCCCCCACTGTGCCCCCCCGCCGCCACCCCCCCCAACATACTACATTATACTTAGGTTTTTCCTCACAAGCGCCCGCCGCCGCCGCCAAGCCAGGCCACTGACTGGCCGCCAGGCGCCAGCAAAGCAATGGGGGGGGGGTGCAGGCGGCGCGGAAGGGACCGCTCGTGGGGAAGGGGGCACCGATGCACTCCCTTGACTGCTGCAGCGCTGCTGCACTGAGCAGGAAACATTTGTATTAACAAAAAATTAAAATTTAAAAAAAATTGGTCATGGCGGCACCCCCCACATGACCAGAAAATATGGCGCCCGGGGCACGTGCCCCCCCTGCCCCCCCTATAGTTACGCCTCTGGCCCTACCTGGGTAGGGCTGATCATGTGGAGGGCTGGGATTGATAGCTTGAGTTTTTCTCAGGCTTTTACCAAGGCAGAAAGGCACAAGCCTGCCCTTCTACCCCAGTCCCCAGCTGTGTGGCTGCTCAGACTGCCTGTAACCCAAGCAGCCACGGAGCTGGGCGCCTAGAGCGCTCAGCAGCGGGGAAATCCCCCAATGCACTGCCTCTTTACATGATGCATTGTGAGATTTCTGGAGGCTGGGCTGCATTTCTCCGGCCTTTGGATGTCTGCACCACTCCCAGAAGCACGGTTCACATGGGTGTGCGAGCGGCATGGACACAAGGAAGAAGAGGATCGTCTGGGGGGAAGGTAGGTGGGATCCTGCCTTCCCCCTCCCCAGCCCTACACCATGAGGTAATGTGAATGACCTTTTTATCTTTTTAGGGGTTCTTGGTAACAACACTATTACATGCTCAAAACACAACAGCTCTTCTGGTCATCAACTAGCAAGGAATAAAGGAAGAGTGCATGGTCAGCTTGTGGTGCAGGAGGAATGCTTGGATGCTGCAAGCATGATTATATATATAGTTATCTAAACAGAAATAAAATGGGCAAGACATTGTGACTTCCATCTTCTTCAGTGACTGAAATGTCTTGCCCACTATATCTCTGTGTAGTTAATCAACAATACATTTATACTGTTCCTTTAAAAAATAAAAAATAAACACATCCTTCTGGAATCCAGATATAACGTTTGTGGAGTTCTATTTGTAGCTTTAAAAATCATACATATGAAAAATCATATATATTATATATACTGTATGCATGCAGAGAGAGAGAGAGAGAGAGAGAGAGAGAGAGAGAGAGAGAGAGATGCATGCTTTTAGGACTTAAAATTCTACTAGCTGACCCTGCGCAGAGCACCTTTGCGACACTACACTCCCCCCACCTTCAGGCCCTCCCTGAAGGGCGCAGGGCATACTGGAGCTTCTGGGGGCCACGTGGCCCCCCGATCCTCCCAGCCCCTGCCAGCTCCGTCACAGATCTGGCAGTCGTGTGGGCGGCTGCTGCGACTGCCCACAGCAGACTGGCTGGTCGTCTGCCCACTCTCCCCACAAATCTCTCTTTGATTGTGAGACCCTCCTCAGTGTATTTCATGCAACATCCAAATAGCCTCTTTCCAAGATACTAGGCATGGTAGTAACAGATACATATATTATATATGCACACACATTATCCAGATCTCTGATGTTATCATGACTAGTCTGTATATTTCATGCTAGGGTCAACATCAGAGAGCTGGTCTTGTTGTAGCAAGTATGAATTGTCCCCTTTGCTATGCAAGGTCTGCCCTGGTTGCATTTGAATGAGAGACTACATGTGTGAGCACTGTATGATAATCTCCTTAGGGGATGGGGCCACTCTGGGAAAAGCATCTGCATACTTGCATGCAGAAGGCTCCAAGTTCTCTCCCTGGCATCTCCAAGATAGGGCTGAGAGAGACTCCTGCCCGCAACTTTGGAGAAGCCGCTGCCAGTCTGCATAGACAATACTGAGTTAGATGGACCAGTGGTCTAACTCCATATATGGCAGTTGCCTATGTTCCTAAGTAGATTAAAGCACACCAAACATTCATCCAAAAGAGATGTTTCTTATTATTTTCTTCTAGGGCGACTTTTTCTTTGGTGCAATATCCTCTTATGATCATTGGATTGCATGACGGATTCATTCAGCCTGTCCTTTAAGTAAAAGTGTGTGTGTGTGTGTGTGTGTGTGTGTGAGAGAGAGAGAGAGAGAGAGAGAGAGAGAGAGGGAGAGAGAGAGAGGGAGAGGGAGAAAACCTGACTTGTGAAACATGCCTTTTCTCCTCAGGGTAGAGATCTCACTCACCCATTCCATTTGCATAATAGGTGGCATATTCTCCTTATGGCCTTCAGCCACTGTGGCTAGGGATGATGTAGTCCAACAATATCTGAGGACCCAAGTTGAAGAACCCCTATTTTAGGGGAAATTCTGACCTCACAAGTGCACAAATCTATTTTGTTTGTTTGTCCCATGTTGTGGACATCCAAATGCATGAAAACGTGGTTTTATCAAAAAAGAAATCTGAGGTTTTCAAACTGTAATCTGAAGCTTCAGTTTGTAGTGAGTTTCGGTGCTCCAGCCTGAGGTTTGAAGGTGGCATCATGTCATCCAAATTCTGCCACCACCATAAACTGGGTTTTGTGCTATGGCTGCTGCCAAAACCATAGAGAAGGCGGCTCAGACCAGCCCAGAAACGCGCCACCTCTATGCCTGCTTCACTTCTTGCTGGCTGCCTCTCGGAGCACCTGCCCCACCCACCACCACCCGGTGTCTTCGCTCTCCTCCAGCCACTGCCTGGTAACTGGGATACCGTGTTGCTGTGTCCCAAGCTTAACAGCATGTCAAAGGGAAAAGCTACATTGGTGGATGCCCCCTTTCCACTGTGTCCCATGTTCCCCCCTTTGGCAATATGCAGAAAAAGGGGATGGGATGACAAGATGGGCATTTGTGGAGAGGTCTTGACAAATCAAGTGATGAAGAAGTATTTGCACAAGCACATGCAGTCCTGGTGGCACCAGGAACTGGACAACCCATCACCAAGTAGCAACCAGATGAACTGGTGGCAACTGCATCAGACCTCCCCGGATAATCTCAATAGGTGGCAGGGCTCACAATGCAGAAGGCGTTCTCTTAAATAGCCTGGACCTAAGTTGCTTAGCGCTTTATAGGTTATAAGCAGCACTTTGTATTTTGTCCAGGAACTTATTGGTAGCCAGTGTAGTGCTTCTACTATCAATGCATTATGGTCTCTTTGAGATGACCCAGAGACCAGCCTGGCTGCCACATTTTGCACTAACTGCAATTTCCGGAGTACGTGCAAAGGCAGCTCCACATAAAGTGCATTGCAGCAGTTGAGTCTAGAGGTTACCAGCATGTGGTACTACTGTTTTGAAGTCATTTTTTCTCCTGAAATGGACACAGAGGGTGTATCAGCCAAAGCTGACAGAAAGCACCCTGGAAAGTGATTTCTAGAAATCTAGAAGGAAGCTGTGGATAACTGCTCCTGGGAGGGGCCACAGCTTGGGGGCAGAGCACCTGGTCTGTATGCAGAACTAGGTTGAGTAGGAACATAGGAAGCTGCCACATACTGAGTGGCAGACCCTTGGACCATCTAGCTCAGTATTGTCTACACAGACTCTCTCATCCCTATCTGGAGATGCCAGGGAGGAAACTTGGAACCTTCTGCATGCAAACATGCAGGTCAGGAGCGGAGCCAGCCAAATGGTGGCCTGGTCCAGCCCTGCCCAACGGCACCTCAAGTGACGTCCCGTGCACGTGATGTTCCGTGCACGGGATGTGGCCCGGGCTCCGTAAGAGCCCTGAGAGAACTCCTCACCGGACTCCGGCAAGCCCCGAGCCAGCTCTGCCCTTTCATTTCAGCCAGCATTTGCTGCCTGAAAGCCTCTATTTTGCTTTGTCTCCCTTCACTGAGGGAGAGAAAAGGAAATAGGTACTTCCAGGCAGCAAGCACTACCTGAAATGACATGGCAGAGCTGACTTGGGGCTCGCTGGAGCCCGGGCAGTGGGCGGGAGGAGTTCACTAGGGGCTCTTATGGAGCCCGAGCCATGCCCCCCCCTTGCAGGCCTCGGCAGCCCTTCCCATTGGTGGCCCAGGTTCTTTGAACCCATTCGCACAATAGTAGCTCCGCCCCTGATGCAGGTGCTCTTTCCAAAGCAGCCCCATCCCCTAAGGGGAAGATCTTGCAGTGCCCATACATATAGTCTCCCATTCAAATGCAAACCAGGGCAAGCCCGGCTTAGCAAAGGGGACCATTCATGCTTGCAACCACCTCTCTTGTCTTTGGCAGTTCAAGTGAAAAAGAATCTCAAGTAGCTGGGCTGGGAAACTGCCTTGCCTGAGACCCTAGAGAGCCACTGCCAGCCAGAGTAGACGGGGTGCCAGCAATGGTGTGATTCGGTATGACAGCTTCCAAGTGTTCAAAGGAAAGCAGGTACCTTTCTGCCAGGAACATAGTCCGAGGTCATAGCAGGGAACCAACCAGCCCAATTGCACAGACCTCACCGGTGCCACAATCACATTAATTAGGCCAGTCATTGTGGCCTCCTTTCCGTAATCGCAGACTCAGATGCTGGTGTTGCATAATGGCGAAGAACATAAGCCAGGAAGTCCCTGACTTAAATCACATCTACTAGCAGCCTTGTGCATGCCACTCGACTCACTAGCCCCATTCAAACATCACATTGTACGAGTGCAACGGTATCTGCACACAGGCACATGTTTTTGAGTGAATGACTGTACCTGTCCTGCATTCAGTTTAAAAGTGAACCTGGATACAGGCCCCCCCAAATGCATGGTACAGAGAGAAAGCATACTGTCCTACTTGTGTTCAACAGAACATATTTATTTATTTATCCCTCAAATTTGAAGAGCACCCCAAACCTCTGTCTTTGGGTGGTTTACCACAACATAAAACAAATTAAAATGAAAAAACAGTTTAAAACCACAGTCAAGTTAAAAAGCTTGGGTGGGGGGAAAAAGAGTTTTTAGGGACTTTGAAAAAGTTGTCAGAGATAGGTAGGTTTTTATTTATATAAGAGCCTCTCTGCATGCAAAGGCCGTTACTGGGACATATGAATAACTGTCCCAGTAATAGCTTGTATGGAGGAGGCAAGAAATGAGCCACAGATGTGCCTTGTTCCCAGAGGTGCACCTAGGTAATTTTGGAACCTGGACCTAAAGGTCTTTGGAGCCCGCCCCCGCCCGCTGCAAGTTAAGCATCATTTTTTTAACACGCAGTTTCTTTAGGCCACAAACCACACCACCCATGGATTTGGGGGTACACTGTACACTGTACACTTGTCATACAAGTGTTGGCTATAATGTGTGAATAGGGCTTCCATTTGCAGTATGGGGGATAATCTGAGCTATGTTTCAGGTTTGTAAACAATACTGGATAATGTATGTAAAGCAGCATAGGAATGCTAAGTATTTTTTATCTCATTTTCATACCTGCAAAAGCAAGCAGAAGCACATCACACCTCACTGCTTTTAAGAGTCGCAAACAGATGCAAGGATAGCCCATTGCAAAACTATGATCCCGCAGCAAAGTATCCTAGACACAAACGTTTGTGCATGTGCTTTGTGAGAATGGGATGCCATGTCGCTAGCCAGCACAAGGTCAGTTCTTTTTGCTGAGTATCATGCTAGACATATATTGCAATCTGGGGCATCTTTTTCAGATGATGCAGAAGATCTTTGCATGAATGTTGTGATGCTATGAATGCCCAGCCAATCTAAAAGCAACTCCAAGGTCATAGGTCAAAAAGCACAGTCCTGTACTTCAGGTAAGGTTGCTAATCCTGCTGGCTTATCATTCCTAGGACTTTTTACCAGGAGAATCTGAATTGAGTAAAGTGATAATTGAGCACAATATAAAACAAACAGACAACAAACAAACAACCAGTGCATTTTCCCTTGCCATTCTCTGCATTATCAGTGCCAAATTGATTAAAACTTCTAAACACACCAAATAGCTTAATAATGATCATAAAAGAGCACTCGCTTTCAGTTCATCCAAACAAAGCTATTTTCTTTCCTAGTTCTATCAGACTTCTGCACAAAAGCTCACGTCTTTTTCAAGCACTCAGAAGTGGTTTAGAATTCATTTTCCAACGAACATGTATGTATGCACCACCGACAGCGATTCAATCTAGACAAAATTGTAGTCAAAACTAAACTGATTACATTATTGTAAATGGGAAAGAGTTAAACTTAGAATGAGAATAAAAAAAGGAAGCAAACTCCCCCTTTCTTTTATAACATTCCCCTCGGAGAATTTCCTCTTAGTCTCTTTTGACTCTTCCAAGAGATGTTATTTTCCCTTCCAGTACCAATTTCAGCAGTGATGGCCTAAAAGGTTCTGGTGCCCCAGGCGAGACTAGATTATAGGACTCCATATGGGGTCAAAAACAGGACAGTCCTTACATGTGTTCACCAAGAAAATAAAAGCTGTAGGATTTCACTGCACTTCAAAGGGAAGATACCCAGCCAAGCCAATCCTTTCCTACAGTATTTCCAGAAGGGGCTTTTAGCTCGCGTCTCCTCCAGAATGGAGGGTTCACATTCACGTATCGGCCAGATTTACCCTGAAGTCCCTGAGAGCTATTGGGGAGCACTACACACATGATTTGGGTTTTTCATCAGGCATTGGAACATAGCCTGATTTATGTCTGGGCTTTGGGGTAAAAAAATCCACTTTCTACATCATTTGAGGAGGGGGGCAAATTCGAACTTGTAGTAAGGCCTTGCAGTAAAGCCTGCTGCCTGAAAATGCTCCTAGTCTCTCAGGCAGTGAAAATATTGCAGTTTTGTTCATGTGCTAATGAACATTAAGGAACCTAGAAGGGTTTTGTGGCTAGAATCTAGGTTCCTCATTTCTCTTTGTCCCTTTTTGTGTAAAGAAATGGATTTCTGTACATGTGGATGCATGTGGTGTTGGCTGATTTGAGGTCCTTCAACAAAATGTTTGCTACTGTCCTATGCAAGAGTATTACTAAGAACTGTCAGATATGCAACTTTTGTTCATTATGCCTTTGCTTCAATAAATTGTGGCTGGGGATGATGGGAGTTGTAGTTCAACAACAGCTGGAGAGCTAACGTTACCTACCCATGCTGTAGAGCAAGAGTGTCCAACCTGAGGCTCTCCAGTTGTCGTTGGACTACAATTACAACTTCCATCATCCCCAGCTGCAAATTTAGGGCCTCACTCACTCACTGACATGAAACTCCCAAACCAAACCATGAAAGACAGAAACATTCTGTTTTCATAGGTAAGTTCCAGACCTTGCCCAGACTTCCAGAAAAATCTAAAATCCCAGAAAAATTGCTTAATTTGCCAGAGAATGAGGAAAACATCTCCCACGGGAAACACATGGGGAATGATAGCTTCCAACAGAGTTTGGCTGTAGGCATGTAAAGGATGTCCTGACTGTGAAACATTCTGTTTTGAAACAGGCTGTTTTGAGTGTTTCAAGCTTGAAACAGAACACCCTCTTTTTAAAGGTCCTGTTTCGAGCTTAGAGCGGAACCACCATTTTGATCAAAACATTTCAACGTTCTGAGCCCCATTTTGGAGGGCTGTCTTCCCCTTGCTGATTGGTTTGCTGGCACTGGCTTCCGATCTCTTTGCTTCTTGGTTAGCTTGTTATCATACAGATCAAATGTTGTCATGGGCAACTGTGCCCCCATTAGCTGGGGGGAGGGAGGAGGGATGGGGAACACAATAGGAGGAAGTTTCAAAATTTATTCAAAGTGACTGGGAGGCAGAGAGAGCCCATATAGTCTCTTGAAGAAGATACATCAGGAGAGGAGGAAGGAATCAAGGAAGGTTTGGTTTTGTGGCTCTCTTTTTTCAGCACTGATTATAATATGCTGTGCTATTGCTGCTATAACTATCTGGTTTTGCTGGATCCCAGATAGATCAAGATAGAACATCTGGACTTGCACTGAATTATGAAGCAACCAATGAGCTATATTTTTAAAGTTCACTGCATATCAATCCATGTCAGATTTCCACTACGATCGCTTAAGCAATGGAAAAATATGAAAAAGCTTAAGAACTGGGGAAATCAAGACCTTTGAGTCAACCCATATACTTTTCTGGACATCAACTAGCAATGAGTGAAGGGAGAGTGCATGGTCATTTTGTGGTACAGGAAGAATGCTTTCAAACTGCAAACCCATTTTACAAGTAGATATCTATTCCTAAAGTTGCAGGTTCAAACTAAAATGACCTATCCATTAAAATTAAGCTTGACAAAAAGAGGGGGGAGATCTTTAGATTTACATATACATTTATATATAAATTTGAATATAATTAAATTTGAATATAAGTGATTATATATAGCATAAGGACTGTAGCTCAGTGAAAGAGCATCTGCTGTACATGCAGACTGTCCCAGGATCAATCCCTGGCATCTCCCTGCCCCTCTACCCACATTTTAAACCATTAAAAAACAACAACAACCCTTCACCTTAACTACAACAAATTCATTGATTCACAGTATTGAACTTGAACTACTGTGTAGCTGAGAGGTGAGGAACTGAGGGCAGTTTTTGAGTTGTGAAGATCCTACACTCTTCAGAGGCGATGATGACCTTTGCTAATTCCCATACAAAGGGCTCTGATTTCAGGTGTGTGTAGCTAAGGTTCCTCAGTCTGGCAAAAACATGGAACAGTCTTGCTTGTGACTTGGAGTGCCTTTGACCAGAGATATGATGCAAGTTCATGCATGCCAGACTGGAGAACTGTGGAACTCATCTGAATTCTGAGTCAAGTGACACTCATACACATCTAGTTCCCAAATATAATCTTAAAGAATTTTAAAGCTTGGCACATCTTAGCAAAGTTTTCAGATCTAGTAACATCATCAAGAGATCAGTGAGGTTCTTAGAACTGGCACCACAAGCAAGAAAGTTGATATACCTGATAAATAGGTACATCTGTAAGATAAATAGGTATATTTGTAAGATATCTTCCAGCACAAGTGGTACACAGAAGCAACCAGTACACACAGTAAGAAAATAGGTTCAATTTCATTGATTCATTGATTCATTGATTCAAAAGGGCAGGGTGCCTCTGAGTACCAGTTGCAGGGGAGTAATGGCAGGAGAGAGGGCACGCCCTCAACTCCTGTCTGTGGCTTCCAGCGGCATCTGGTGGGCCACTGTGTGAAACAGGATGCTGGACTAGATGGGCCTTGGGCCTGATCCAGCAGGGCTGTTCTTATGTTCTTATATACTGCCCTTCCTAAAGTGGCTCAGGATGGTTTACATTAAAATTAAAAACACATAGAGGCTATTCCCACGATCCCTAGAAAGGGAGCTCAGCCCACTTTCCAGGGATCATGGGAACCAAGGCAGATTGCCCGCCTAATTCCCCCTCCCCTTAAATAAGGTTAATGGAGTGAGTGCTCCGTTAACCTCATTTTTTTGCTTGTGTGTCACCACAGCGTGTGGCATCACACAAGTAGACCCCCAACTGGGAGGAGCAAGCAGCCTCCGCAGCTCAGGGGTCTCTCCTGGATGCCCCACGCACTCGCACAGGGCATCCTGGAATTTCCAGGGCCGTGCGGCCCTTGATCCCCGCAGCCCCCGCCAGCTCCATGACGGTGCCGGCCACCCAGCTATGAGTGGCTGCTCATCTGCAGGGAGATCAGGCTAAGCCCGCTCTTCCTGCAGACCCGGAAGAAGCTCTTCTCACCAATCGTGAAAAGAGCTTCATAATAAAACAATTAATTCTTTAAAAACCACACACACATTTAAACTAGATAAAAATTAAACCAGATTTATTAGCTGAAGTGTTTAAAAAGAGGAGAGGAAATGCAAAAGGACATAAGTACAATTCGGCAGTAAGTAAATAGAAGGCATTCGTGTTCTCTCTTTTTGAACAATTTGTTCTTATGTTGCCCAGTGTTGCTTTTTCAAAATCTTAGCAAATTATCATTTCTGCAGAAAAATGTTGTGGATGGTGGATTGAATATAATATGAGAACAGAGTACACTGGGGAGGTGGGGAGGCAGAATTGGGCTGCAGTTTCACGGCCTTTCTGTATGAATGTATGCATTTAAGGAAATGTGTCTTATATGATAGAGAGTGACAGCCCAAATACATGTTCAAGGTACTTCCACCAGACCAATAGCTAGAACGTCTGGTGAGAGGGCATAAGAACACATGGAATAATTGCAGAAAAACCCAACTTAAATATGCCAACTGATTGGCTACTGTGGGAAACAGGATTCTGGACTAGAAGGGCCTTTTGGTCAGATCCAGCTTATGTTCTTATGGGTTCATTATCTCCTGTCACAACAAGAGGTCCCTTAATGGGGTTGTCCCTGGTTGTAAATCTCACGCCCCCCTCAAGATATGATTAGCAGTGTCATTGCACAAAATGAAATGAAGGCACAAGGAACTGCACATGTACTGTACTGTGCAGTAGAGCAGTGTTGGATTTGGGGTTGCCATGCATTTGGCTGCACCACTAGGTTGATGTCTTAAAAATGCAGTTTATCTGATACACTATACACTTTGGATACCAGGTGATATGGGCACATCAACGGAGTATAAAGGATGTACGTGATCATATCTTATGTATTTCAACCTGGCCTTGAAAAGAGGGCCACTGTGAAACCATCGTAGAAAATTGCACCATGGCAGAGCAGTTGATACAGACAGCAGTCCTGTCCTTTCGCTAAGGAGAGGGAAGAAACATTGAGCTGTGGGGGAACGGGTGGTGGTGATGATTAAAAACCTGGGAATGAGGACCATTAATTTCTCCTCATCCTCTTGTTTTTGCAGGCTGCAGCCTGCTTGACAACCCACAAAGAAAGGCGAGGCAAGGATCAGTAACAATGCCCATTTGTAAATGTTATTCTCTACTATTAAGTTTTATAACATCACAAACAAGATCTCTGTTGATAGACTGCAGTGTGGCTTCTATAGCTCCACTTTTAATTTCCCCCGTTTTACTACATATTGTTTTAGTCTTGTAAACAGCGTTAATGTATGTTATAATTATAACCCTTTAAGGGTGTTTCCTCTAAGAACATCCTTGAAACATGTAATATTACCTAAGGGAGAGTTGGAACAGCATGGATAGAGCTGTTCTGGACATATTGGTGTGCAAGAACACTGCCAGAATGCAGAGCTCAGCAAAACCAGGGCAGACGGAAAGCGAGTGGATAGCACAAGGCCCAGGCTTCCACTAACTTCTCCTGATTTTGTTTGTTTTTAATTTTAATCATTTGAGGAGTTCTTCCCTCATTTTACTCAACCCCCCTGTCAAGCCCATACCTCCAGTCCTCAAAAGATTTTTTTTCACCCCTCAAAAAGTCTTTTTCCTCTGCCCCAAGAAGGATTTCCTAACCTAATTCCCTAACCCCTGCTAACTTGGCAAAGAGGCACCTTTTAACATGGTGATTCTCTTTATTGAGCAGGGGGAGAGAAACTGGCCATATCCACCCCCAGCACAGTACCTACAGTGAACGTGAACAAGGAAATAATGATCTGCTATTACAAGTCTAGTCCAACTAGAAGAGGCTGTTTAAAAAGAATGTACCAAATTTGGAAAGAGAAGCATCCAGATACAGAAATAACAGAACAAAGGCTAGCAGACCAAAGAAGATTCATAATAAGAAATAAAGTATTCACAGAAGTTGAGCTGGAAGAACTGCAAAGAGCAACACAGGCTCAAGATATGGAAGAAGAATCAACACCAACTGAAGAAGTTGCTCAGGCGCAGGTGGAGATGGTGTTGGAAATCGAGGATGCCACTGTTGCTGAACTGTTTCAAAATCAAATCCAGGCAACCTCCCCTTTGCCTTCACCTCAAAAACCCAAGTGACGTTTAACAGAAAAGCAACAAGAACTATAGCAAAACATAACTGAGTACATGAACCAAACAACCACCAGGGTTCGACTTCCAGCTCTAAAAACAGTTGCCAAAAAACAACTTGCTCAGGCATTAAAAGATATAAATGCTGCACTTGCAGAAATAACAACCAATAATTTGCAAGAAACAAACCAACTAATGTACAGTGCAGCAACAATAACAACACGAGAGCTCGGATATAAGATCAGTGGACCTGTAAAAAAAGAAAGTAGTACATCACCTAAATGGAAGATTAGATTAGAAAATAAAATCGCCAGGCTTCCAGTTGAACAGAAAGGAAACTGCCCGAACACCAGAGGCACAAAAGACCAGCTGCTGATTGACAAAATGATTTTAGAATATTGCAAGATAAGAAAAACAAATCTAAGTGTTGCATGGATTGACTACAAGAAAGCCTTCGACTCATTGCCTCACACATGGATACTAAAATGTTTAGAAACAACTGGTGTCAGCAAAAATGTTCAGATATTTATTTTAAAAAGCAATGAGCATGTGGAGTACACAGTTAACAATCAATGGTGAGACACTTGGACAGGTTAGAATTAGAAGAGGCATTTTCCAAGGGGACTCACTATCCCCTCTGTTGTTTGTAATCACCATGACCCCACTTTCACAAATATGAAACAAAACAGGCCTCGGACACCAAACATCTAAAACATCAAGTAAAATCAACCATCTGCTGTACATGGATGATCTGAAGTTGTATGGAAAGTCCCAGTCAGAAATCAAATCACTGTTAAACACTGTCCGTATATTCAGTAGCGATATAGCAATGGAGTTTGGACTAGACAAGTGTGCTACATTAATAATGAACAGAGGAAAAATAAGAAAAACAGAAGGTATAGAACTGCCCAATGGAAGCAACATCACGAACCTGGAAGAGAAAGAACATTACAAATACTTGGGCATTCTCCAAGCTGAAAACATTGCACACACTGACGTTAAAAGAAAAATTGGAGGTGAGAGGAGAGTTAGAAAAATCCTAAAGTCCATACTCAATGGTGGGAACACCATACAAGCCATAAACACCTGGGCTATACCTATTATCAAATACACTGCAGGAATAATAGACTGGACCCAGGTAGAGCTAGAAACGCTAGATCGTAAGACCAGGAAAATCATGACCATCAATCATGCTCTGCACCCCCTGCAGTGATGTAGATCGCAGCTCAGGTGGAAGAGGAATGCTGCAAGTCCATCAAACAGTAGAGAAGGAGAAAAGAGGCCTTGAAGAATATATCAAGGAGAGTGAAGAAGATGCACTTCAAATGTTCAATAATGAGAAATTATTCAACACCAATGAAACAAAGCAGGCCTACAAGAAAGAACAAGTCAAGAACCGAGCAGAAAAATGGAAATGGCAATGGCTTAAGAATGGCAGCTTGAAGAAAGAAACAGAGGGTTTAATACTGGCTGCACAAGAACAGGCACTAAGAACAAATGCAATAAGAGCAAAAGTCAAAAAATCAACAACAAACAGCAAGTGCCACCTTTGTAAAGAAGCAGATGAAACAGTGGACCACCTAATCAGCTGTTGTAAAAAGATCGCACAGACTGACTACAAACAAAGGCATGACAAGGTAGCAGGGATGATACACTGCAACATCTGAAAAAAATACAAGCTACCTGTAGCCAAACATTGGTGGGACCATAAAATTGAAAAAGTTGTCGAAAATGAAGATGTAAAAATATTATGGGACTTCCTACTACAAACAGACAAACATCTGCCACACAATACACCGGATATAACTGTAGTCAAGAAGAAAGAAAAACAAGTCAAAATAATCAACATAGCAATACCAGGGGATAGCAGAATAGAAGAAAAAGAAATAGAAAAAATAACAAAATACAAAGATCTACAAATTGAAATGGAAAGGCTGTGGCAGAAAAAGACCCAAATAATCCCAGTGGTAATTGGTGCCCTAGGTGCAATTCCAAAACAACTTGAAGAGCACCTCAACACCATAGGGGCAACAGAAATCACCACCAGCCAATTACAAAAAGCAACTTTACTGGGAACAGCCTATATTCTGCGACGATATCTATAACAACAACATTGACAATAAAATTCAGCCATTCTAGGTCCTTGGGAAGGACTCTATGTCTGGATAAAACAACCAGTCAATAACACCTGTCTGACTGTGTAAATAAATAATAATAATAAATAATTTAAGTAAGGCATTGCTTCTCAAACTTTCCCTCTGCCTGCACCCCTGCTAGGGCCTTTTCAGTGAAAGAACCAAGAACCCGATCCCAAACAATGTTCGCTTAGCTAACTCGTGATAATGAGTCAGATGGTAAGTCTAGATGCTACTGCTTCAGAGACCTTCCAGGAGACACTGAATAACTGGTTGCTGCTGCCTTGAATCCTTGGGCTGCTTGCTCTCCTGCCTCTTGTTATGATTTTTTGTAGCATTGGCCTCCATGAACTTGCTTCATCCCTTTTTTAAAGCCTTGGATGCTTGTGGCTGTCTCCACAACTTCTTGTGGCAGCAAATTCCATAAGTTAATTATGTGCTCTGTGAAGAAGCACTTTCTTTTGTTGTCCTGAACTTCCTGCCAATCAGTTTCATCAAATGAACTCAAGTTCTTGTCATATTTTATTTTATTTTATTTTATTTATATCTATGTAAACTTTGAGAACTTTTTTTGAAAAGCACTATACAGTGGTCCCTCGACTTACGAACTACTCGACATAAGTATTTTTCGAGTTACAAACGGCAGTTTTAGATCCGGTTTTAGATGCGGTTTTTTCGACTTACAAATTTTTAGATGGGGTTTCCTCGACTTACGAATTTTACATGCGGTTTCCTTGACTTGCCTGCCTGTTTACTGCCTGTTTATTCTTGAAAAGAAATGTTCCTGTGCAGTTTGCAAGCCTTACTGGGGGTCTGGGTCTTTTTTCTAGGCTCCAGAACGCATTAATCCGTTCCCAATGCATTCCTATGGGAAACCGCTTTTCGACTTACAAACTTTTCGACTTACAAATGTGCATTCGGAACGGATTAATTTCGTAAGTAGAGGGACCACTGTATAAATATTCATTGTATTCATAAAAACAGCCCTGCTGAATCAGGCCCAAGGCCTATTTAGTCTAACATCCTGTTTCATACAGTGGCCCACCAGATGCCTCTGGGAAGTCCACAGGTAAGAGGTGAGGACATGCCCTCTCTCCTACTGTTACTCCCCTGCAACTGGTATTTAGAGTACAAGAAAAGAGTACTGGTATTTGTAGTACAAGAAAGGGAGAGAAATATCTCTCTGTCCACTTGCTCTGCACCATGTATCATTTTATAAATGTCTTTATCACTGTGCTATAACATCTTCCATGTCTCCAGGAGAGACACCAATTAGCGAATTAGTTTATTCATGTTCATACTTCTCCTCCTCCTCCTCTTCTTCCCTTTCCCCTCTTACATCTGACACTATGAAAAGTAGATGGTTTGGCACAGCTCACACTGCTGCACACATTTCAAAAGACCGCCGGTGGTGTTACAGAACAGGGCTGTTCTATTATGACTTAAAATTGCACCATTGCAGTTGCACAATGATGCTACATCCTCTGGAAATAATGGATGTAGCATCATTATTGACAGTGTGGCACTGGGCAGTGCTGAACTATCTACATTTTGCTGTGCAGAATGTGAGCCAAAATTGTTGTTGTTGTTGTGTGAAAACTCATCAGGTTTACCCAGCAGAAATGTTTACATGCCTGTGAGATGGCCTGTACCCTTTTCCAAGAGAAAAAAGACCACTGTTTATTTACATATGCTAAATAATTATCACATAAGCACAAATAAAATTGCTTGTTGGCTAACATAAGGCCAAGTTAGAATGAAAGGCAAAATAAACTGGCCCAGTAATACCATCCCACGTAAGTAAGAAGTACACGTTCCCTTGTTATTGCTCCAACTTGTCCTTCTTGCCTGTGTGACTACCCACCCCTTTCATAGTGAACTTTTACCTCACAGAAATTTGCCTACGAGCCGGCAAGGTGGTTAAAAGCCAGTGTATTTGGAGCTGGAGTCTAACCACTCAAGTGCCACTGTCTATAAAAGTCAAATCTCTCTCCAAACATTGTGGGAACCTGACAAAAATATCCAAGGGGTTTACATAAATTATTCCTTTGGGGCACAATGTTATGTGCAGCCGTCTTTCTGGAGACACTGGTGTGGCTGCATTTCTGAGAAAAAGGAAGGGCTACAGTGGTGGTGGTGGGGGGGTCAGCTTTCACAGACATTGCTTTTCCAGAGGATAGCCGCTGCTGTGCTTGTAAGAAGCAGAGTAGAAGACGTGAAGTGGGAGCATATAATCCTTTGCAAAATAATCACTGATTACTTAGAAAGATAGTGGAGATGTGAGGGCTGTCAAAAGGCCTGGTATAAGATAATGGTTTAAAGGCACAAACTTCTCACTCAATATAAAAAGACAATCTCGGAAGCAAATACAGTATACTAAAAATTGTATTTATTATATATTGGGAAGAGTTATGTTTGTTTGTGGAAAATAAAGTTACATTTCACAATTAGAGTATCTGTGGATACCAAATTTTGCACAAACAACCCTACCACTCAGATTAACCAAACACACACTTTTTACACTGAAATATTCTGGGAGGAAGCTGTAAATACCCTTTTTTATGCAAAATGACTTTGCCCAATCAATGATAGGCCTCACCTACTAGTCTATAATATTTAAGGGTTTTGTAAAATATGGCCTTATAGGAGGAGATATCCTCTTGCCAGTAGACATACTGTATATAGTATTCACTTGAAAATTTACTTATGGCAAATTTTCATTGAAAATTTGAAAAAGTCATTGAAAAAGTGGCAACATGCCTGGTTCCGTTACCCTTGGGATTGCCCAGATGTGGAAATTGAGGAAAGGAAACTGCTGAGTTGAAGTCTGCTACCCAAAATATAGTCCTCTTACTTTCTGTAGAATCTGTACCACAAGCCCCCCCCCAACTATGATCTCCAGTCTTTCACCATCAACAAAAGAGGTAGGCTTGTAACAGTTCACATCGAGGATACATCTGCCTAATCTCATACAAACAATACCTGCCCATCACCCCACAAATAATTCCTATAGCTGAAAGGCTTACTCTGCCTCCTGTATGCTGTGTCCATTACTCTGCGATGGTCACTCTTCCATGAGTAAAAGTCAAGTCTATGTTTGTTCTTTTACTTAAAGATAGAGCAGAAAAATGCAATCCCTATTCTCACTGTATGTTCAACACACGTACAACCTGTATGCATTATATGCATGTGCAGATCTATATACCCTTCCAATTAGTCATCCATAATGTTGGACACATGTACAGCAGTATATTTCCTACCTGTATATTTCCATTTGAGGGATGTGTACCTTGGCTCATTTTTAAAATGAGCACATGTACAGTAACTCATACAAAAAGACACAAATGTGTGCAGACACCTGAATGGACATACAACATAATGTATGAATAGGGCTATAATTATTCAACAGTTCAAAATATGCCTCAACAGCTGCAATATGTGAAATGGCAAGCTGTGCACTTCCTTGTGCCTTAGTGTTCATGCGCATGTGTGTGTGAGAGAGCCATGCATGAAAAACAAAACACATCAACAGTCTAGGAGAGCAATTCTGATCAGGGCTGTGGTATGGGGCGAGTGGGAGGTAATTTTTCATCTTGCCATAACCCTAGTTGTCATTTTCCCCTCCCCACAGCTGCTATTTGCCCCACCAGTATCTTTATCCCATGCAGCAAACAGCTTTTGGAGGATCATTTTAACCAGGAAAACAGTGCAGATGGAAAGGGATAAATGCACACCACCAGCACCACAATCCCAGCTGGAATCCTTCTCCCACCTGCTTGGCAGCATCTGCTATTTTCAAAAAGGGCATTCAATCACAGATCTACTTGTGTCTTATTTAAAATGATGCGGATTCATCTAAGGGACTAGGTTTTGTGGGGTTAAGGTGGCTGAATGCACAAATAACCTGAGACTCAGTTACCTTCTCAGGTTTGTGTGAGCCTATAACTAGATAACACATTTTGATCTCTGTGTTTTTGCACTTCTGCCAGTGATCTGTATGCTGCAGGCAGTGGAATTGTGCATGCATTCCACATTAGGTAATCCGCACTGACTTTGGGTGGTGTTTATAGAACTTTACATACGCACGGTTTCTTGGTTGCTAGGATAGATGTTTTTTCTGGGGGTATTTTGTGGGATACTCCTGTTCATAGGAAAATAATGACAGCTATCAAGCTGTTGGGATGTAACACGGCTATTTCACTCACAGCTCTGATGTTTCCTGTCAGACCACACATGTAGAGGCCACAGAGGGTGGTGGAAAACCCACTTGATGAAAAACCAAGGAAGGTAGAAAGGAGCCCCAGCTACCCTTTCCTCCGGAGTGCTTCAGCAGTGGAAAACCCATGAACAGTCCTGCAGTGGGATAAATTAGCCCTGTTACCCAAAGCAAACATTTGTGGCTAGAGTCTAGTTCCTTTTTTAAACTCATGATTTCCCACCTTTATGAAGAGAAATGGGATTGCTCTCAGTACATAAATGTTTGATAGCCTTTCCAGATTATCAGTTGTTAGTACAATAAATGCAGATTTTTTATCCAGTTATCCCATGTAATTCAGCTGTCTGTACAACAGCTAAATGGTGGTTGCAGGAAAAACACATTTATCCAGCACTGAATGTATTGTATTTTGTACCTATGGTTCTTCTCCCAGCAAGCGCATCCGTTGCTATTGTGACTGCCATGTGCAATGTGATTGCATCACAAGCATCTATTGGTTTTTGTCTGTGACATGGGTGGTGGTGAGTGCACAACTCCATCTGTGCTTGCTGTCCTCTGCACCCTCTTGATTTTATAATATGAACTAATTGCTTTCATTTTATTTCATTTATTACTGTTCTAAAAGAGGTTGGAAAAGTGACCAGCCAGGGTAGCAGAGCTATGTGCATTCCTGACTGGTGGTTGTGTGAATTCGAAGATCAAGGTAGGAGGAGAGAAGAGTGATTGTGTGGGAGACAAAGAGCTGGGTAGGTTGGCTTTCTGTCCACCCTTTATAAAATGCTGGAGACAGAATGTAGGTTGGCCATGCCCCTTCTACCCAGCTCCCAGATCACTCTTCCCTCCTCCTACCTTGATCTTTGAATTCACGTAACTGCTGAATGGGAATGGGAACAGCTCCCCTACCCTGGCTGTCTGCTCCTCTGATCCTTCTTAGGATTCTGTGAACAGCCCTTCTAATGTTTTAGAGCAGGGATGGCCAACCTGAGGCCATCGAACCACAGGTGCACCTAGGTACCCCTGCTAACTGGGCAAAGAGGTACCTTTTACCGTGGTGATTCTCTCTATTTAGCAGGGGGAGAGTAACTGGCCCTATCCACCCCCAGCACAGTACTTCCAGTGACTGTTGCTGGTGTCTATCTTATGTTTCATTTTAGAATGTGAGCCCTTGGGGACAGGGAGCCATCTTATTTATTTATTATTTCTCTGTGTAAACCGCCCTGAGCTATTTTTGGAAGGGCAGTATAGAAATCGAAATAATGATAATAATAATAATAATAATAATAATAATAATAATAATAATAGGTTTATAGAATATAATAAAAAAGCAGGCTGGATGAAAGAGGTCAAAAAATGTAACCAACAAATGCAAGATCTAATAATAACACCAGAATAAATGTGAAAGAGCAAAGAAAATTAAAAATTGGACTGCTCCAGGCGATGATGAACTGCATGGCTTTTGGCTTAAACACCTAACAAGCCTTCATAAACACCTATCAAAACAGTTCAATCACATTTTGCAAGGAGGTGATATTGAACAATGGCTAACAACTGGGAAAACTCATTTCATAATGAAAGACCCAGAAAAAGGCGCAGTTCCAAGTAATTATAGACCAATAACCTGCCTGCCAACCATGTTCAAATTATTAACTGGAATAATAGCAGATGAAGTCATGAAACACTTATTAACTAACAAACAGCTTCCAGTTGAACAGAAAGGAAATTGCCCGAACACCAGAGGCACAAAAGACCAGCTGCTGATTGACAAAATGATTTTAGAATATTGCAAGAGAAGAAAAACAAATCTAAGTATTGCATGGATTGACTACAAGAAAGCCTTCGACTCATTGCCTCACACATGGATACTAAAATGTTTAGAAACAACTGGTGTCAGCAAAAACATTCAGATATTTATTTTTAAAAAGCAATGAGCATGTGGAGTACACAGTTAACAATCAATGGTGAGACACTTGGATGGGTTAGAATTAGAAGAGGCATTTTCCAAGGGGACTCACTATCCCCTCTGTTGTTTGTAATCGCCATGACCCCACTTTCACAAATACGAAACAAAACAGGCCTCGGATACCAAACATCTAAAACATCAAGTCAAATCAACCATCTGCTGTACATGGACGATCTGAAGTTGTATTGAAAGTCCCAGTCAGAAATCGAATCACTGTTAAATACTGTCCGTATATTCTGTAGCGATATAGCAATGTAGTTTGGACTAGACAAGTGTGCTGCATTAATAATGAACTGAGGAAAAATAAGAAAAACAGAAGGAATAGAAATGCCCAATGTAAGCAACATCAAGAACCAGGAAGAGAAAGAAAATTAAAAATATTTGGGCATTCTCCAGGCTAATAACATTGCACACACTGAAGTTAAAAGAAAAATTGGAATTGAATACATCAGGGGAGTTAGAAAAATCCTCAAGTCCAAACTCAATGGTGGGAACACCATACAAGCCATAAACACCTGGGCTATACCTGTTATCAGATACACTGCAGGAATAATAGACTGGACCCAGGCAGAGCTATAGATGCTAGATAGTAAGACCAGGAAAATAATGACCATCAATCATGCTCTGCACCCCTGCAGTGATTTAGATATAGCTATACCTCCCTCGCAGCTCAGGTGGAAGAGGAATGATGCAAGTCCATCAAACAGTAGAGGAGGCCTTGAAGAAAATATAAAGAAGAGTGAAGAAGATGCACTTCAAATGGTCAATAATGAGAAACTATTCAACACCAATGAAAAGCAGGCCTACAAGAAAGAACAAGTCAAAAACCGAGCAGAAAAATGGAAAAATAAGCCCCTGCATGGTCAATATTTGCACAATATAAGTGGAAAATCAGACATCACCAAGACCTGGCAATGGCTTAAGAATGGCAACTTGAAGAACGAAACAGTGGGTTTAATACTGGCTGCACAAGAACAGGCACTAAGAACAAATGCAATAAGAGCAAAAGTCAACAAATCCACAACAAACAAGTGCTGCCTTTGTAAAGAAGCAGATGAAACCGTGGACCACCTAATCAGCTGTTGTAAAAAGATCGCACAGACTGACTACAAACAAAGGCATGACAAGGTAGCAGGGATGATACACTGCAACATCTGAAAAAAATACAAGCTACCTGTAGTCAAACATTGGTGGGACCATAAAATTGAAAAAGTTGTCGAAAATGAAGATGTAAAAATATTATGGGACTTCCTACTACAAACAGACAAACATCTGCCACACAATACACCGGATATAACTGTAGTCAAGAAGAAAGAAAAACAAGTCAAAATAATCAACATAGCAATACCAGGGGATAGCAGAATAGAAGAAAAAGAAATAGAAAAAATAACAAAATACAAAGATCTACAAATTGAAATGGAAAGGCTGTGGCAGAAAAAGACCCAAATAATCCCAGTGGTAACTGGCGCCCTGGGTGCAGTTCCAAAAGACCTTGAAGAGCACCTCAACACCATAGGGGCAACAGAAATCACCATCAGCCAATTACAAAAAGCAGCTTTATTGGGAACAGCCTATATTCTGTGACGATATCTATAACAACAGCAACAACATTGACAATAAAATCCAGCCATTCCAGGTCCTTGGGAAGGACTCGATGTCTGGATAAAACAAACCAGTCAATAACACCTGTCTGACTGTGTAAACAAGAAATAATAATAGGTAATTTTTGAGCCTGGACCTAAGGACCTTTGGATGCCCCCCTCCCCTGCAAATTAAGCATCATCATGCTCAGCCAGGTGACTAAAGAGGATTTGGGGGCCCCCAGGGGCTGTGGAGGCCCCAAAGTCCAGGGGTAAGAGCACTTCTGCATCCAGCTGTTGTTGTATGACCACTCCCATTACCCACAGCTTCAATAACTGCAGCTGGGGATGATGGGAATTATAGCCCCAATGGGTAGAGAACTTCTGGCTGGCCATTCCTGGTTTTAGACTGGGAGGCAAATTAGAGACAGACATCAGCAAGGTAAGGCTACAACTTCCCTCTGCTGTATAGTGATGCCATTCTATACACTTTGCATTCATTCCACTTGATTTAGTTATTTAAAAGCTGTGCATTCTCTCTCTCTATTGCTGGGTTGCAAATCTACTCTAATTTATTTTTAAAGGGGGCAAAAAAATAAGCAGTTCAACTTCCCCATCCATTATTTGGGGAATGCATATCATACATTTTCTTTGCATGGGACTTGTGGGGCTAGTATGTAGTTGTAACATGTATTCATCCACTGCCCTCCATTGGCCATGATGGAATTCAGAGTTGTTTCTAGTCTAGCCCTATTTAGGCATTATGTTGTACAGTTATACAGATGTCTGTACACCTGTACATGTTTTTGTTTGAATGAATGTGTCCATTTTATAAGTGAATCTGGGTACAGCCTCCCTGAAATGCAGGATACATATAGGAGGTATACTGCTGTACCTGCCTTCAACAAGTGAATAAATGTACCTATGTACAGATCTGTCCCAATGTGCACTACACAGAGATTGTACAGGTGTTGGACACAATGCATGAAGAGGGCTTCTGTAAATGCTGGGGAGAGAGAGAGAGAGAGAGAGAGAGAGAGAGAGAGAGAGAGATGTTGTCCAGATAAGCATGCAGTTTAGGATATCATTAGCAGCCTGCCCCCTCTGCCCTCCACTTTCCTGTAATTTAGGCCTGTACTGTATTTCCCCCATTTGCAAGACATTTATTTGAGATTCATTAACTTGTTAGTTGTATTGACACAACCAAATTTATGCCATTTTGATATCTTCCCCTTCTCCCCCCACCCACCACCTTAAATGTTCTGCCACATACCTGTTGGTATTAAATTCAAGGCAAGAACCATAACAAGGCAATTATTTTCTCACCAGGTATAGGAAATGGGAAATTAAGTGAAAAGCATTTAGTTAATATTCTATTATTTGAAAACTAAAATTATGTGCATCAGGAGTGGTTCCAGGGGTCAGTCGGGTTGGGCACTGACTGGGGGTCCAGTGCCTGATGGCTGACAGCCTGAATGGTAGCAGTGATATGCAACTACTACTACTGCTGTTGTTGCTGCTGCTACTCCTGCCACCATTTATATACTGCTTTTCAACAGAAGTGCTCAAAGTGGTTTACATAGAAAAATTAAGTAATAAATGCATAAGATGGTTCAGTGTCTCAAAAGGGCTCATCATCTACAAAGAAACATAAGGCAGATACCAGCAACAGCCACTGGAGGAATGCAATGCTGGGGCTGGATAGGGACAGTTGCTCTCTGCCTGCTCAGTAGAAGAGAATCACCACTTTAAAAGGTGCCTCAGCAGGGGCTGTGGCATGCTTTGTGGCGATCATGCTGATTGATTGATTGATTGATTGATTGATTAAGTGCCATCAAGTCGGTGTCAACTCTTAGCGGCCACATAGCTAGATTCTCTCCAGGAAGATCTGTCTTCAACTTGGCCTTTAAGGTCTCTTAGTGGTGCATTCATTGCTGTCGTAATTGAGTCCATCCACCTTGCTGCTGGTCATCCTCTGCTTCTCTTTCCTTCAACTTTCCCCAGCATTATGGACTCCTCAAGGGAGCTGGGTTTTCACATAATGTGTCCAAAATAGGAGAGTTTGAGCCTAGTAATTTGTGCCTCAAGGGAAAATTCTGGATTGATTTGTTCTATGATCCATTTGTTTGTCTTCCTGGCTGTCCATGGTATCCTCAAAAGTCTTCTCCAGCACCAGAGCTCAAAAGCATCAATACTTTTTCTGACTTGCTTCTTCAAAGTCCAGCTTTCTCATCCATAGAGTGTCACAGGAAAAACCATTGTCCGAACGATTCTAATCTTTGTAAGTATAGACACATCACGGCATCTAAATATCCTTTCCAAGGCCTTCATTGCAACCCTACCAAGTGCTAGTCTGCAACGTATTTCTTGACTGCTGAATCCTTTACTGCTGATGGTCGATCCTAAAAGGCAGAATCTATCCACCACTTCAATGTCTTCAACAATGGCAATCATGCTGGCTGCTACCATATTTTTAAAACAACAATGCAATATGTGAATCCCATCACTGTGTCACTGTGATACAGCAATGAGGCCGTCACACTGTGGTGTTTACCTGGGTGGTGAGCACTAGCAGTGATTCAGAGTATTGCCATCCTGCTGTGCAGCCATACCATTGGGGACCCAGAACAGGGTTATGACCCAGGGACTCCTGAAATGTGGCACCAAGCTTGATGAGAATAAGTATTGTTATGTTTGCTCATGTGCAAGTTCCAAGTCAAGCTAAAGAGGAAAAACAAAGCTATCCAGTTCCCACGATATGATCTTGAGAACGTATCCAACAATTTCAAGGAGAACATCAGGAACTGCTTTGAAGTTCTGAACCTCATTGATAGGGAACCAGAGGAACTGTGGAATGAAACCAAAGAAGTTGTTAGGATGAATGTGAAAAGAGACTGCCAAAGACCAAGAAAAAGAAGAAAGCAAAACGGATGCCACAACAGACAGTGGAAATTGCCAAGAGGAAAGAAGCCAAAGTCAAGAAAGATAAAGACCTCATGAAGGAACTTAATAGGGAATTTCAGAAAGCTGTTAGAAGAGATGAGAAGCAGTACTACAATGACATCTGTAAAGACCTTGAGGATGGAAACGTCGGACACATTATGCGAAAACCTAGCTGCCTTGAGAAGTCCATAATGCTGAGAAAAGTTGAAGGAAAGAGAAGAAGAGGATGACCAGCAGCAAAGTGAATGGGCTCAATTACGACAGCAATGAATGCACCACTAAGAGACCTCTATCAAATGTGTATGCCGCCCCAAACTTCCATCTCTGGGAGGCTTACAACAACATAAAACAAGTTAAACACAAAATTAAAAACCTTAAAACAATTAAAACCCACAATTAAATTAAAGAGCTTGGGTGAAAAGGTAAGTCTTCAAGGACTTCTTAAAAGTTGTCAGAGATAGGGAGGCTCTCTCTTCTTGACAGTGGGTGCATTCCAGAGTCTCGGGGCAGTAGCAGAGAAGGCTCATCCCTGCGTAGCCACCATATTGGCAGCTGCAGATAGTCCTCTCCGGATGATCTCAATGGGTGGTGAGGCTCATAGCGAAGAAGACGTTCTCTTAAATACCCAGGGCCTAAGTTGTTTAGGGCTTTATAGGTGATAACCAGCACCTTATATTTTGCCCAGAAACTGAAGCCAGTGTAGCTCTTTTAATATAGGTGTAATATGGTCTCTTTGAGATTACCTGGAAACCAGCCTGGCTGCCATATTCTGTACCAACTGCAGTTTCCGGACTATGTACATTGCTATTAATACTGACAAATCTGTTTAGCTGGAACACTTGGATTTAACAAAGCTCTTTACATCGCTTTGGTAACACAAGCCAGAACATGTGATGATCCACCAGTAGCCACATATGATATTGATGCTAGTCGTTGCTGCTACACCATGAAGGATTTGTACTGTGGCATGCTGATACTGTGCGAAGGTACTTCAGCAGCAGAGGCTGGTGACTGTAATGCAGCCTGTTAAATTCTGCTTAAAGTATGTTCAGTATACATGATTGTATCATTCTAGCCTTCAGGCTCTAGACTGAATCTTAGAGCAAAAGTGGAAACCACACTTTGGACAGCCCCAAGTAATATACTGGCGTATCTCATTGAACTCCTTGGATATTTCTTCCTTCAGAACATTACCACTTCACCTAGGTCTACAAGGTAAGATACATTAAATGAGTTAATGCAAAATGGGGGCAATGTAAAGGTTTTGTAAGTCCAAATATTTCTCCTTTAGGTTCTTTTATTTTCAATCAATCCTTTAAAACTGCAGGTAGAGAATCAATTTGTGTCTGCAATAATATAACCAGATACGAAGATGTCTTTCAGAACAAAAATGTTTTGTCTTAATCTGTTGACTCAAACAATGAATGAGGAGCAGTGTTCTCTCTAAATTTTTTTGTCTGTGTGCAGAATGAGTTTTGCTCTGGGCAGCAGTATCAAGACAGTGTGAGCGCACATGCATTCAGAGTGGGGCCTTCCTGATTAAACCTGAGTGGGATCTATAATTAACTGAGTGGACATCAAAAAATGTGTGAGCGGACACACATGCACATGCCTTAGAGGGAACACTGATGGGGAGAATGTAAACTGGTTCCAGTATACCAGACGCAGAAGTTATGAAGACAATAAAATTAAAGTTGTGCTGATGAGTCGGTGTCGACTCCTGGCAACCACAGAGCCATGCAGTTGTCTTTGGTAGAATACAGAAGGGGTTTACCATTGCCTGCTGCCCGATATAGGTGATCCCCATAGTCTGGGAAACATACCAGCGGGGATTCAAACCGGCAACCTCTTGCTCCCTAGGCAAGTTACTTCCCCACTGCGCCATTAGGTGGCTAGACAATAAAATTAGGGTGCCTGTTGGTTCGAAGGTGGGGGGGATAGCTTTAAGTACCACGGAAGATAATCTTACCCCTCCCTCCACATTTTTCCCACCAGCGCTATATGTAAAAATGGTCTTGCAGGGTGGCAGCGTACCTCCTTGCCACCCCAGTGTATGTCAGACTGGAAGTACCCAGAAGTGCTCGGTGCACGTGCGCATGTCGTGCTCATGTGCGCAGGTCGCAGTGTGTGCACATGCACCAAGCACTTCCAGGTACTTCCGATCCAATGTACACCAGGGCGGCAAGGAGGTATGCTGCTGTCCCACGGGAGCATTTTTATACAAAGCGCTGGTGGGGGAAATGCGGTGGGGGTAAGAGCACCCTCCCCAGTCCTTAAAGCTATCCCCCCACCTTCAGACCAGCCGAACCGCCGGACTTTCGAACCGGTTTGGAGGTCCATAAAAGAGCCTCTAAACAGTTTCGGGCACATCCTATATAATAAAAGGCTAAGTGAGTGGCCGTGGCTTTGGAACGTTGAGGATCTGCGTCCCTGCCTCCCTGGGCTGTTCCAGCGCAGGCCCAGAAGAGCCCAAGGGACACAGGACCTCAGACACCAGTGTCCCACAGCCACGGGCGGCCATTAGCCGGTGTGTGGCGGCGGGGGAAAGTGGCCGAGGCGGCGGCGGAGCCGCCGCCTCAGCCATGAGCTGCAGCACGGCGAGAGGAGGCCGAGGCAACCAGAAGCGGCCGCCCTGAAAAGGGCGAGGGCAATGGCGGCGGGGGAAGACCGAGACGGGGGACAGGGAAGCTGGGCGAGGTGGCGGCGAAGCCGCCAACGAGGCCCCCACCCGCTCACAGCCGTCGCCGCCGCCTGCTCACCCGCCCTCCCAGCTGCCCAAAATGAAGCTGGGCGAGGTGGCGGCGAAGCCGCCAACAAGGCCCCCGCCCGCTCACAGCCGCCGCCGCCGCCTGCTCACCCGCCCTCCCAACTGCCCAAAATCACCTTCCCCGCTCCCCCCCAAAAAAGATTAAGGGCCAAAATGGCCCATGAGAAGGTCGCCGCCCCCGCCTATCGCCCTCCCAGCTGTTGAAGACCACCTTACCCACTCCAGCCCGAGGGAAAAAGAGGAGCTCACGAGCAGAGCTCCTCTCTGTGCTAAGTCACTGCTCAAACTGCCGCTATGGACGCAAAGGACGCCTATTGCGTCCATTGCGACAGTATAGGCAGCAGCTTAACACAGAGAATAGCTCTGTTTCCGAGTTCCTCTCTTCTCCTTCGGGCTGGAGCGGGTAAGGTGGGCTCCGGCAGCTGGGTGCGCGGGAGGGCGATAGGCGGGGGCGGCCACCTTCTCATGGGCCATTTTGGCCGTTATTCATCCACCCCCCCCCAAAAAAAGTAAAAGCAAAATAAGGAAGAACAAAAACAGAGACAACAACAAAACAAAAAACAAAAAGAGAGAGGGGACAAGGGGGGGGGAGAGACAGAAAGAGAGAGAGAGAGACAGAAAAGACGGGATAGAAAGCTAGCGCCCGTTATCATAACGGGCTTAAAAATACTAGTCCCTAATAAAGATAACAGAATAGGGATGTGCACAAATCTTGATTCGACATGTGATTCGGTACACATCCCCTGCACCTTTAACAAAGAGGAGAGCAAGTGCATACCTGTTCCTCCTCCACTCACTGCCACTTCCTGAACTGGTGACTCTCTTCCTAGCTATCTTCATGTGCCAGTGATGCTCTCCCCCAGCTGCCCCCATGCAACATCTGATCGGCATGTACATGGCCACGTGAATGCTGGTGTCATGCAGGGGCAACTGCTGGAGACCGCCACCGGCACATGAAGATAACTGGGAGGAGAGCCACTGATTCAGGAAGTGGCATCGAATGGTGGAGGAGCAGGTACGCACCTGCTCTCCTCCATGTTAAAAGGTGCAGGGGATGTGTTCCGAATCGTATGTCGAATCACAAACCACGCACATTATAACAGAACAAGAGTGGAATAATATCTTCAGTGGCCAAGCAATGAAAGCTGTTTGTTTTAATATGAAAGAAATTTTTCTGAAAATATTCTATCAATGGTACATGACACCTAAAAAACTTAATAAGGTATACAGAATCTCTATGAAGTGTTGTAAGTGTGGGGATTTAAATGTAGACATTCTCCATATGTTATGGAGTTGTGCTGTGGTTCAGAAATTTTGGAAGACAGTATTAGATAATTTAGAAAGACTAACAAAAATAATAATTGAAAGAACACCTAAAGTGGTTCTGTTGGAATGTTTTGTAAATATCCCCTGTAAACTGAGAATAACATTGGGCCTTTTGACCGCTGCTTAAATGATAATCCTCTCTCTGTAAGTGAATGGTGGAAAAACGGTTTGGGATGTGGTTCAAATGATGGAAATAATAGAATTCATAAGACTGAAAGAAGAGAGGCAAATAAGGTCATCTTTTTTGTTAGTGGGATCCACTTTTGGCATTTTGGAAGATACAATTTGATATGGATTTTAATGTTTATACTAAGATGATATTATGAATGAGATAATTTTCATATGGCTATGTGTATAAGATTGTTTTGAAAACGTGTTGTATAAAAGTTATTTTGTATTGAGTACTTTTGTATAGAATTTTTTAAAAAGAACATCTTGGATACGTCTTCCTTCAAAACATTACTAGAGCTCTACAAGATAAGAGGCCACAACTCCACCATGGCTCTTAGATTTGAAAAGTTGATCTCAACCCTAATGCAACATTCAAAACCTGTCCAGAAGAACTGAAACAATTTCATGATGAAATAACTAGAAGGGAAGGGAAGATAATAGGGAAGAGAAGAATACATCATTTATTTCCAGAATCAAAATTAATTAGATTCTTGGGGAGTCAACTAATTCTCTTGTAATAATGAATTAATGAATCATTTAAAACTGAATTATTGAAGTAATCTCAGCACATGGAGAGGGATGCAGAAGAGCCAATTACATCCTGTAGTGGCAGCAGGAACGTCAAGATTATTAGCTGCAATTAACTGAAACTTGGTTTTTAAGCATAGAGTTTGAGGGGTTGAAAGCAACTTGAAAGACTTCCATTAAATGACCTGTACTGAAGGAGGATTCTCCATGCATCCAATACCCCCAAGAGATGATGTAGGTTACAGTGTACTTCAAGCTTTGTCCGGACAAAGGTGGTATTTGTGGGACAGTCTATAAGAAAAAGTTGTCAATCAATGCATTTAAGCCATGCCTATTATTGCTAACACAGAGTTTACACCAGAGTTGATTGGATTTCAGCAGATATTTCTGACTGTAACAAATACTCTGCACTTATTCAAAATAGAGAGCACAATATATATGGCCAAGATTCACATTCTGGACCCAAAGACCTAGATCACATGTATCCTTCGTGTTGTTCAGTTAGAGAATTTAAATGTTCCCACACAGACAAGGAGCTGGTCTCCTGCCCATCCACACACTGACAGGGAAAACTCTCAGTGTAGGACAGTGTAGACACTGTATACTCTGCATGGCCGGCTTCCCATGCCAGAGGTTGTTTGGGGGGAGAAGGGAGAGGTGCCCTCCTTTCCCAGGGCTATTTCCCATTATTCTGATGATGTGCTACTGTCCTAAGTCATGTCTGTGGGGAGCCTAGTAGGCATGCCACAGGCCACAGCAGAAGAGGCAAAAATCCTTCTCACACTGTTTTTGCATTTTTTATGAGATAATTTTATTTTTGTATTAATTTTATTGTGTTTTATTATTCATTCATTCATTCATTCATTCATTCATTTACACTTCTAGCCCACCCTATACCCAAAGGTCTCAGAGCAGGTTACAATAAAACCGATATAAAACGTAATTTAAATTCAGCATAATAAAATCAAAAATACAGTTAAAAATACAGTGCCTGAGAGGGAAAGGACCACTACATCTCTAATCAAAGGCCAGGGTAAAGAGGTGCATCTTCACCATTCTCCTGAATGTACACAATGTCGGAGCTTGGTGCACCTCAGAGGGGTGGGCATTCCACAGCCTAGGGGCCAACACAGAGAAAGCCCTCTCATATTTTATACTGCCATGTGCTGATCTGAGCACAGAAAAGGGAGCTCATAAATTATTTAAACACACTCACACACTTAAAGGGACATTTTTCATATACCTGCTGCAGACTTACAACCCTGGATCCTCCAGAGAATATTTGGTGGTTGTGCTCCAAAGCTTTTTCCTTGTACAAATAGCCATTTTCTTGCTTGAGAAACCATGCAGTATCTATGGACTGTGTTCCATATGCAGACACTTGTTTCACAGTGCTAATCCTGCACATAGCACCAGGAATTGGTCATGCCCTGAAGCTCCTGTCCTAAATGAGCATCCACTGCTGCTGCAGCTTCCCATCATCACCTAGTAAGCCTCTCCATTGGGACCTAGCATAATAGGCAATGGAAGCTCCTCTCAACAGGTGGTTTTAAGATTCCCCATATTCCACAATCTTGTGCCCTGATGAATCCCACACTCCCCACAAAGTTGCCCAGCTGGGAAAGCTAATCAAGCAATGGAGAGCCACCACTGGGGTGCTGGAGGAAGAGCATCTGATTGCTGCCCAGTGACCTTCCCTAGGCATCATGGGAAGAGAGTGCATCATGGGAAGAGAGTGCATCTGCACCTGCAAAGTGCACAATGGTGGGTTGGGGATCAGCACAGTGCACACCCAGCACAATGCATAACCTGGCAAAGATCTTGCACAGTCTGCTCAAAGGCTTACAGTGTTACATATGCACATGGATATCGTTTTCATGTACATCCAAATATCATTTTCTAACAAGATCTGAAGGAGGATATAAAGACATTGAGGCTGTTCTTATGAGCAGACAAGACCGGGCTTGAGCAACAAAGCCCAGGCTTGGTTGTCCATGGGAGCCACCAGGAGCCACTTGGCTCCTGGCAGCCCCTCAGTGGCAAACCCAGCTAAGAAGCTAGGCTGTTAAATTAGGTTACGCTGGTGCTGAAACACCAACAGGTGCCTGCTCTTTGCTGAGGGGATTCCAACAATGCACCCTGCATTTGCACAGTGCATTGTAGAATTTCTGGAGGCCGGGACGATGCATCCTGACCCCTGAACCTCTGTGCTGCCTGAGGCAGCAGTGGAACTTATGGGCGCACAATTCCCGTGTGCCTAGATCCAGCACAAGAATCACCTGTGGGGAAGGCGAACTTCTGCAGCATACTCTGCCGCCCATCAGCATGCCCACTCATGACATTGTTATATATGTATTATTATTTTTTTGGTTTTTTTTAATCACATCTCGCTTTTTTGGAAAACTCGAGGCGGCTCACAATATAACAGTGAATCCATACCACAAATGCAGAAGTTGCTGAGCTTTCCAATTTATATAGCAAGTACTCATGGCCTACACAATACTGAGGATTTTTAGGTTGCTGGTAGTTATGAAACAGACAGCCACAGTATGCTAGCTCTTTAAACAGTGACATTGCAAAGGAGGCAAAAGGTGTTTGCGATGTTCATCTACCATGTGAAGTTTCTAATAATCCCCACCAGCTCTCTGAATAATTAATAACAATAAAGTGGACCATACAGTGCTTCAGTTGTAGAGTTCGGGAATATTAAACCTCTTAACCTTTGAGTTGTCTACTTGATTTTAAATTAATATGATACTCAAGAAGATAAAGCCCACGCTCCTCCATCTTTATTAAGGAGACACATGATTGTTAATGTGTGGAAGGGATCTCATTATACTAATAAAGACTGGCAAAAATATTCAAAGTGAATAGGAGGGTCATTTTTGCTTTTTTCCATAACCATTTGCAGCATTGCAAAGTCCTGATTTGTGAAGCTACCTTTTTGTAACCTTCTGAGGTGACGGCAGGGATATTCAACAATAGGAAACCTATTAGCAGCTTCTCTTTTCAATCTGTTCTGTTTTCAGTCCATCTGAAAAAAAATGATTTAGCTTTTCTACTTCAACACATCTCCACAATTGGGTACTGAGAAGACTGCCACAATAATGGCCCTCAGTTTGTCAGTCTGGGAGAACCGCAATCTGACTGTTTGGGAGAGAATTTGTTTTATTCCAAAAAGGCAATTTTGGCTTTTTGCAAGCAAATAATGCATCAATATTATTTTCAAAGAAATGCATTTTATGTATAGTAGCAGTGTACTATTTTAGATAGAAGAATGGGTACCTCATAGAAAAAAATGAATGAAAAACCTCTTGTGTATATATAGCAGTTTACATGTGTTGGATTAATGCATATTGAAATCTACACATGTGACATCTTACATTTACATCACTAAGTGCACAACATAAGAACATAGGAAGAGCCCTGCTGGAGGCCTATCTAGGTTTCCCCAGTGGCCCACCAGATGCCACTGGGAAGTCCACAGGTAAGAGATCAAAGCATGCCTTTTCTTTTGCAACTGGTATTCAGAGGCATCCTGCCTCTAGGCCTGAAGGCAGCCTCTAGCCATCATTTCATGGAAATATCTTGAATTACGACATTTCTGCATCAAAATTTAGCAATGTGTCATGTGTCCCTAATAAGTAAGAATCAAGTGGTTCTTGATAAGCAAATGGTTGGTGGGCTTGCCAAGGCCCTTGAAGAGCTAGCCCAGCCATCTTTGCCCTTGCTTTGTGTGCCACCGCTAATTCTACAAAAATTAGGCAAGCCCCCACACTAAGTAAGAATGCAGCCCACATTACTCTCGACACTCGTTTTGTGCAATCTCACCCTTCCATTCCCCACTGGCTCTGTTTCTGCTCCCACCCACCCACAGTTAGTTAAGCAGACACTCTGTGGTAGTCATCCAAGAGCCACATTCATCTGGAGGCAATAAGGCTATATTGAATAAACCTTCAATAAGGCTATTCTCACAAGCAGCCCAGCCCAGCCACACAGGTCCCAGCACTGCAATGTTGCCAAGCCCAGCGCCATGGAATGGCTGCTAGCCAGGATTAAGGGTGCAAGCACACCCTTAACCTGCTTGCTGGGATTGTGTCACAATATCCTTCAATGCATTGTACAATGAACGTGGTGCATTGGGGGATTCCCCCAGCAGGTAGGCACTCTAGACACCCATCTCCTGGGAGAATCCCCCAAGGCACCACGTTCTTTGCACAATGCATTGAAGGGTATCCGGAGGCCAGGACGTGCCGTGGTCCATGCTGCTTGCAGTCCATGCTCCCAGCAACATTTACTTTATTGTCTGGGGGGGGGGAGTGAGTTGGACCCAGCCTTTCTGCCCCCTCCCCCACCCAGTGAGCTCGACTTCTGGTGGGGAAGGGGGAAATATGCCAACATTGGCCACATTACGCAAACCCATCAGTGTCACCATGTTACATCCAACTTTTGGTTCTGGAAATGTCAGTATGTTCTGCCTGATTTCCAGTTACATTTGTAACCAAGAACTGAAACTGGTTACAGATGTCGGTTCCAGAACTGAAAGTCAGGTTCGCACAACACGACAAGTGTCAAGATATCACACAGACCCACCGGAAGTCAAGCTCTCTACTGAACTCCAGGATCTAGAGATATGCAGAAACCAAGGTTTGTGCACTGATTTGGCGCTGCAGAGGTGAGCAGGGAGCAGGGTCTTTTTTAAAAAAAGGAGAACAGGCCCTTACCTGCTCTCTACCAATGCAGTGTTGTTGACCACACAAATGGCACCATCGCATGCCATGTGAAGCCATCCCTATTAGAAAATGATGGAGAGAAGATACACATGATAACCATAGAATACATTGTTTCATGCATCAGTCTTGCTGACATATGTGTGAACCAGCTCTTGTGACAACCAGAAGGAAATACAATGTGAACTCAATTCCAGGAGAGGTAACATATCTGGCTAAAGAGGTAATGAGTATTTTGTGGGTTTGCTAACACCATTACATCAACTTATTTATTTCCAGGTTCTTTGCCGCAAGTAAACACAGCATGATGCTTTTGTGCAGTCCCATAACTCTCTTCTTAAAGTAGATGTATTTAAAGTAATCATCCATTTATAGCATTTATGCCTGGCAGATAAGTGTGAACATCCAGCAACATTCTGTACTTGCCTGACAAAATTTGATAGGAAATAGAAAGATTCTACAGAAATAGGATTTCAATGATATTTATGGAAAAACACTGCAGGCTTATACTCCCCCCACCTTAGCTTATTTGCTACTAGTGAGCAATAAAATAAAGGTTCATAGTCTCTGAAAATATGATGCTTCTTTATACACAAAAGGCCTGTTATAACACTGTTGTGGCCTCATCTTCACATTCATATCTTCAACCCTAGTTGCAGCTGTGGGATACATCTCTACAGGAATTTCCCATGCCCTTAGTTGAGCTCTTTAGCACCATCCCAGAGGTTCAGGAGGAGATCCCTGAAAAATCAGATACAGCATGATGCAGCTTGTGCAAATAGCACGGTCCAAGTGATTCTTATCATGGTTATTTATTTTCTACTGTGAAGACGGACAAGAGCATCAACATGGGTTCATCTCTGAGTCCATGTGTCTTGCAGGGATTGTCTGAACTGAATCAGTACATCTGACCCCTGAGAAAAGCTCCTTGCAGATATGCCCATCATAATGGAAAAAGGTATTGAGTCAATATTGAATAGGGATGTGCAAATCAATTTGAATTCAAATCAATTCATTTCAAATCTAGGCAATTTGAGCAATTTGAATTTGAATCAAATCACCCCGAAAAAGGACTATTCCATTCAAATTTGAATCTGAATCGATTTGACAACCATTTTCGTACCTTTTTAAAACCAATCAGGCACCCTGATTGGTTTTAAAAGGCACCAAATCAGGGTCAAATCAATTTGTATACGAATAAAATCGACCCTGTTTTGAAGGATTCAATGCAAATTCAAATTGAATCGGTCAGATTAGAATTTGAATTGAATCACCCCTTAAAAAGGTGATTCATGTGGAGTGCCAGGATCAAGTCTGATCCTGGTGCTGCCCTCGCAGGTATCCTGACTTTTTATCCCTGACTTTAGCCAGGGTTTAAGGATGCAAGTGTGCCCTTAACCCCAGGGCCGGGGTCATGAGTATACCCGGGCTGCATGCAGTGTGAGCATACACAGAGTTGGACACCTAGAGCACCCAACTACTGGAAGAATCCCCCACTTATCATGCAGTGTATTGTGGGATTCCTAGAGGCTAGGGAAACAAGTTCCAGCCTCCAAAGATCCATACTGCAAGGAGCAGCGCAGGTCATGTTGGTGTATGACGGCACCCTGAAAAGGTGTTCATAGATTGTCTGGGGGGAAGGCAGGTTCTTCCATGCCTTCCCTGCTGCTGCCCTTCCCACCCATCTCATGGCCATGTGCACGACCACACAAACTAGTAGCTTCCCATGTTGCTATGTGTGTCAGAGTTGGCTCCAGTCTGAGGAGCCACCTTTTCTGTGGCTGAGTCTTTCCAAGATTGGGGGGAGAAGATAAATAGATCGTGACAATGGCTTTACTTTCTGCCTCTGGGCAGTTGCACACTGCAGCTAGTCACCATCCCTCCACCACACCCATTGGTGTCCCCAACATAAGCAGTATTCTGTTGGGGAAAATGGCAGCACCCAGTGGCTTCTGCCATCCCGCCTCCCTCCACATTCCTCCAGAACAATGCTATGTTGGGCAGTGTGGGATAAAATGGTGGCTGCTAAGAAGCCTAAGGGCAGGTATCAGCAATGGGTCCCGGCAGCTGCCCAAGGGTGCCAGAAATGGACACCAGGCCTGGTGTGTATGATAGGCGTGCTGATATCGCTAAAGGAAATGATAACTGTGCTTCCTGTCCTGCCTAAATCTCTTTCCACTTTCTATTGCTTCCTTAGCCACTCAGCCATATAGTGGATAATCTATGTACAAACAATGAAACTCTTGTCTTTTATAAGTTCTTGTTGCCTGTCATATACTTTTATATATTTCTAAGTGGGTCTGCAGCTATGTTTCTCTTAGTAGCTGACGCTGAATCTATTGTTCTACAGAATCTGCTAGCTATACGTGTTGGAAGTGAAGGACTATACGCTGTCTCTTGTCTCAAAGACAGTGGAGGACAGACTAGTGAGTCAGAGGGCTAGAGGGTCAAGACATTGGTCATCCCTTCTCTACTGCTCTGACACTATCCCTTTGGAATGTAGATTGCTAATCTCAGGGACACTTCCTTCCTTCCTCTCTTCTCTTCCTGTTACTTCTACCTTGCAACATGCAATATCCTCTCCCCTGCACCATGTGTGCAGAGATGCAGAATCCACCTGCATCCCTCTAGCTAGCTAGATTAGAGATCCTAACTCCTCACTTTCCTATCTAGAATGGAGTCCTTTAATAAATGCCATATATATTGATTTGAAACTATGAACTGGCTCCAAGTTACTTTACTCTCAGCATACACGCATGCCAAACTATATTCCGCTGTGTTGTGCCTCTGTGCACTCTGCTATAATGAAAAAGGGTTTCTCTACCAGAGAGAATTCCCAACAATATGTACTGGCCAGCATCCAGACTAGCACTATGTTAGTGCAACGGTGCTGAATTCCATACTAAGGATATGCTGTCATGTGAGCATAGAAGGGGCAAATTTTGACAATCTCTTCTGCCTTCTGGAGCACACTACATGTCATGAAAATATGTCCCTGGGTGTTACATGACCCTCATAATCAGCTCCATAGGGCTCAGCAATCCTGGTTAACTCTTTGACGAGAATCACTGTGATTTTGTGAACACAGCCACAATAGAAATACCTTATAGATACCTGCATATGAGAAAATATATTTATTACATTTATATCTGGCATTCTTTCCATGATAGATATCAAGGTGGCCCACAGGAGTTCCTAGATGGTCACCCATCCATGCATTAGCCAGACTTAGACCTGCTTAGTTTCAACAAAGGGGCTGCAGCATTTGCCCTCAAACTGTGGTTTTAGGGGAAAAGTCTATTAGAAGCTTAGATCATCAATAATAATTGCAATTAAATGGTAGAGAGTACAGGAAAACCTTGGCATTTGCAGATCCGGCATCCATGGTTTCGTGTATCTACAATTGGGTCGCTGACCTCGGTATACGCGACCAAAAACCAGCACACAAAGAGTTAAGATTAGCATATCTGTGGGTTGGGGGTGGGTGTAAATGACCTCTGAGGTAATTTCCATCCACCATTTTGTGAAACTGAGCCATTTTGTGGCTCATTTACTTGCCCCCCCCCCAAAAAAATGGGGAAATGCTTTAAAATTGACTATTTCCAACTTCTGGGAGGCATTGCTGGATCTCTGGAGCCCCGGAGAGCACAGTAGGGCACTTTATTTTGCCCTTTTAAACCTCCCCCCTTTCTTGCAATTTCTGGGCCTCTGGGAACCTAACCCCACACAATCCCATTGCCCCAGTGACTCAGTATTCACGGTTTCCATATCCGCTGTAATTGCGGAGAATGGAACCCCCGCAAATACTGAGGTTCTCCTGCACTACAGGATCACTGTATGTACACACCCTCCAACATTTCCAAGATAAAGCTAGTGACACTTCTGTGTACTTGTAGGATTGCTCTGTACTATGTCATCAACACCTCAAAATGAACCTCGCTTGCTGCAGCATGTGAGATGGGAGGCTACACATTATTTATTATTCCATTTGTACCCTTCTTCTAAGGAGTTCAGGGCAGCATATTTGATTCTCCTTTAAAAAAAATCATTATAGCAACCCCATGATATAGCTTAGGCCATGTCGCACCTGTCGAACCTGGGTCCCCAGATATTATTAGACAACAATTCTCATCATTCCAAGCCACCTTGGTCCAAGATAGCAACTGACCCAAGGACACCTAATAAGCTTTGAGGCCAAACAGGGATTTTAACCCAGGTTCCCACACACGAAATCCAAGATTCTAATTACTAGACCACACACTGCAGGATGCCTTCGTGTTCATACATATGCATTTGCATGCATGTGCATCAAAGTCAAGATGCATTTGCTTCCCACTCAGAGTTTTAGTGTCTCCAGTTCATAGGGAGAGCGCTAAGCTGGAGAATGGCAACTCCAGCAAAGACATTTTCAAAAGGTATCTGGGCAAAATCCCTAAGAGAAAAAATAGGGACAAGTATTTACCAGGGATAGATTTCAAGAAATCAGGACTGTTTGGGGTAGACAACTAGTTCATATGTCAATAAGTAACAATATACAGTAATAAATGTAAACTGCCTAGAGACTTGATGTTGTAGGCAATATATAAATCCATAAAATTTCACACACACACATACCTGTAGCCACTTCTAAGCATGTTATTGTGTCACTTGTTAAATAACAAAACTGTTCTTGATGAAAATAAGGACTAAATGATAATCAATAGTCTAAAACTAACCAGTAACCAGTATTAATTGGAGAAAGGTCCATATTAGAGATTTAACAGTGGGTTTAATTATTATTATTTTAGGGATTTTTTTTGCAGGCAGCAAATAATTCAAAATTTAGCCACTTGAAACCAAATCTAGGGGAGCATTTGACTAGCAATTCCTTATTGTGGGTTTTACAATGTTAAACTTGTATAAACAGATTAAGCATGTTTTAAGCTGTTTCCTAAATAGCCTGGGAACTAAGAATTAAGTACAGATCCAGCCCATCCCCTCAAAAACCAACCCACCCTTTTCCAAGCTCAACACCTGCTGTTCAAAACACATCACACAATGGCCTTCATCATATCCCCCAGCAGATGTGAGAGATGCCCAGAGGTTTCTCAGATGTTTGTTTTCCTGGGTCACGTGAGGGCACCAGGAAGGGGAGGGAAAATTATTCTGGAATTCCAAAGGTCACTGCTGGACAAAAATAGTGAAAATTGCACACATGTTGAGAAAAACAAAGACTTTGAGGTCTGGCAATCAGGGAAGAATTAACCAGGCTAACATTTCATATCTCTGTTCAAAATAAAGGAAAGGCAAATGCAGTAGGGGAAAATGTATTTTTTTTAAAGCTGCCACTGAGAGAAAGAAATTATATTATCTTGCCCCTGGGGCTAAAATAATTAAGGGGTTCAGACAAAAGAAAAAGAGAGAGCTGCTATTATTGAATGCTCTTGTCTTTGGATATTTGTACATATTCTTTGCTAATGTTCCAGTTATTCATAGAGTTCTTCCAAGGAAAATGGTCATATATCTAGGAGTGCTATTTACTTAGGGTCATGGTAATATTGAGAGGCATGGAGGATACACCATTAATTTCAGATATCAAGATAGTCCATAAACAACAGGATTCCATTGTAATTCATTTCTTTTACTTCCCTTGCACTTAGTGAAATGACTTCCATAACCCAGATGATTATTGCAATATTTCCATTGCGGAGGAGAATATTTGAGAAAAATGCTACACTAAGTAGATGCTGGGCAACTGTGCTGTTCAATAGTTAGGATGGTCTGTGCTGTTCAGTAGTTAGGTTTACACAATCGATCCAATGTCGGATTCACAGGAATCAATAGTGCACCTGCTCTTGTAGAAACCCAGAAATTTCCCCGTTTCCTGTTGGCAACATGCCAACCTGTGTGAACCCACACTAAGGTGGAAATCTCAGATTCATCTCGGGCCATAAACCACCCACAGTCACATTAATGTCAGCAAAACACATGTTGGGATGCCACGTTACCTGGTTGCTTGTGTGGCCCTGTGAAGTCCGGCATTGAGCACAACATCCCTCCTTAGGGGCTTCTGTCTTCCCCCAAAGGGAGAGGGGGTGAGATGGGTCCAAGACAGTCAGGTCCTGGTGGGATTGAACAGGTGAGGCAGGGAGAGTTGCAGGGAAAGCTCCAGTGGGGCTACCAGGTTGGGCATGGCAGGAAGCAGGAATGAGATGAGGGAGGGGGCAGAGCTTGTGGTAGGCTTTAGGCCCTGCCAGCTCTGTACTAGGGTACTTAAAGCCAAGGCAGCTGATGATGAGGGCTGCTCTTGAGTGTGGGAGCTGGTTCCCCTGGAAAGGGAACTGGCTGGATGCTGCGAGCCAGGAGTGGGACTAAGTGATGGTGTAACCTCCTCCCCTGGCTTACTCTGAAGCTGACATTGGCTGTTCTCACCTTGTGACTCTGGAGTCAAAAAGTGCCAGGAACATACCTCCTCCCTCTTGGAGTATGACACCACATTAAACCTAGATTCAAACACTTGTATGAACCAGGCCTTACATTTGAACTTGATCTGGCTTGATGATGCCAGAGTTCATCGGCTTTTTCCTAGATAAGGCCAAATGCTATTCTTTATTTTGTAGGCATTGTTGTCAATAATAGGGATGTGCAGGATCAGGCCAGTTTGAGCAGTTTGAGTGCAAACCAACTGGCCTAGCCGATTGGTTCAACTGAACCAGTTCACATACCCACGGTTCGGTCTGAATTTGTGCCAAATGGTCCATGCACACCCCTGTGGTCCATGCACACCCATTTGTGCCAAATGGTCCATGCACACCCCTAGTCAATAATCCTCTATAAGAAATAGGTTGGTTCACACAATCATATTTAGGGTTGGGTAGGAGATGCCTCCTACCCTAGTTCAAGAGCTGGGTGCACTCCCGTTTGTTGATCATCTATGAGTTAAAAACAAGGTGAAGGCACTTTCAGTGATTGTGTGCTAAGCAGTCAGTAGTCAAAGGGCTCCCTCCTACCCTGCAGCTATACCCAGGTCTTTAACAGGGTAGGATGAAAAGCCTTCTGACCCAGCTACTGCCTAGCACACTATCACTGATGGTGCCTCCAACCTTGTTTGTAACTCACAGATGATTGGCAAATGGGAGCAAGCACAGCCCCCAAACTAAGGTAGGAGGCATATCCTACCCTATTGATAATCATGAGAACAGCCCTAATGTCTATGCTTTTTTCTAATCAGTATCATTCCCTTTTCTGCTAGTGATAAAGATATTTTCTTAAAGTCATCATTAACCCATCATAACAGCAAGTCCATTGACTTTTTATTGATTTTTCTTGGACTTTTAGAGCTTTTTAAGTAAGGAGCAGGAGGTCATGTAGAGAGGCAAGTAGGCAAAGAAGTAGTGCTAGAAATAATTGATTGATCAGCATTTGTCATTGCTCATTGATTGATGGATGGATGAAGTGCCGTCAAATCAGAGTTGACTCTTAGTGACCACATAGATAGATTCTCTCCAGGATTATCTGTTTTCAGCTTGGCCTTATTTGCTATTTTAAGGCTTCCTTATTAAATCTTGTTCGCCATATTGTTTTCTTAGTTCAACAAGTTCATCCACATCTTAAATATCATTTGTATTTCCTTGTGGTTTATACTTTATCCCATATCTGTTGTGTCTAATGTTCTAGAAATGACTATCCATTCATTTCAGTTTAATTTTTGTATTCGTGAATCTTGAGTATGGGACATTCCTTTCTGATCAAGCATCTAGCTGCAGGTTTTCACCCACTGGGGCAATTAAAGGACTTGATCTTCACATCCCAGCATAACGTCCTTCCCAGCGGCTACTGCTAATGCCATCCTTGTGTTTGTTTTTAGATTGGGAGTCAAACAACTCCCTTTTCATTTCTTCTGTTCTGTAAACCATTTTGACAACTTTGTGCTGAAAAGCAGTTTATAATAAACATTCTAAACACATAACAACAATAACAATAATGATGGCTGACATGATATGCAGTTCTTAGGGACACAGTGACATGCAGCCACTGCTGTAGAGGCAAAAACAGCAGCAAGGCTGAAGAGATCAGGTGATAGAACTAGAAGTATTTCCATATTTCTTCCCATTGTAGTGAATGGGGGGAAAGTGCAGTAAAAGTGCAGAGAGGAGGGGGAAATGGCTGCTGGGCTTCCTTTTGTTGAAAAGTGGTATATAAATATTTGTTGTTGTTGTTGCTCCTCCTTTGATTGATGGACAGCTGCCAATCAGGATGGAGAGAGGGCTGAGTTTCCTTCCCTCAACTCTGGTTCCATGGAAGGCTGCTTCCAGTTCTGCATTCAGATATAATGGAGGCAGCCACAAACCAGAGGCCCAAGTGATGAACCTCACTTCAAACCAAGGGTTCAGATTGGAGTTTGGTGACTGAAACCTCAGTTTGAGTGAGGTCCAAACTGTAGTTTCATACATTCAGACATGCAGTTACATGAACCCTAGCCACAGTTTTGTGCGATGCCTGAATGCGGCCTTAGACAGGGCTAAGAGCTAGATGATTGCTCAAGGCTAGACAGCTTCATCATCATGGCAGAGTGGAAATTTAAACCCAGGTTTCCCACATCCAACCCAACACTATCCATTGGGATGGGGCTGTAGCGTTAATGGTAGAGAAACTACTTCGCATAAAGAAGGTCCCAGGTTCAGTCCCTGCTATCTCTAGGTAGGGCTGGGAAAGATTCCTGCCTGAAACCTTGGAGAGGCACTGCCAGTCAGTGTAGACAATGCTGAGTTAGATGGACCAATGGTCTAAGGCACCTTCCCATGCTTTCTATACCATGTTGGTTTTCTATTACTATTCAAGATATATTCAGTGATTGTAGTCAGGTCTGTATCATATGGAGCACAAGTAGCAGCACACTGCTTATTCATACCTGCAAAGGCTGCCCAAACTAATTCACACTGAACAGCATGACAGTGCAATATACAGAATCATGTTAATCTTGCAGTCCTGTAATTGTGAAAATGAAGTCCTGAGATCAATTTTGAAAACTAACTGGGAAAGCCAATGAACATATCCAGTGACAAAACAAGAAGCCTGCTGGGCACCAGGAAAAATGTCAACCAAAAAAGACAAGAATTCTAAGGACCAGGAAAATAATAAAGGGATAAAAGAATGCACAGATAAGCCACATCTTCCACTACTCACGCCAGTCCAGAATGGCATTTGAGGAATTTCAATCATGTTCTGTAAACATCTCTTCCAAGCCCAGGGAAACATAGACTCAGTTTTGTGCAGCACAGTGGTGGGCTTCATAAAGGAGGTTTAAAAAAAAAATGTAGCCAGGTTGTAGTGGCACACTGAACATTCTTGAAAAGCAGGAATCCTTCAGCCCTCCCGCTTCCTGAGATGGATTATTTTCAATGGGAGCTCTTGGAAGGCCAAGTAGTAGAATTGCTTAGCTCACAGTGGGTGCCCAGCATCAAAGCTTTGGTAAGGTGATGCATTAGCCCTGCAGCAGCTGACCAACCTGATAGCCATCTATGAGCATTTGAATTAGAGAATAATTCTGAGGTACTTCCTCCCTCCCTCCTTCCCTCCCTCGTTTTTTATTTGCTGTCTGATCCTTCTGATCCTTCTGTCCCTTATCATCTTCCTCTTCCTCCTTTTACTCTCCACTCATCACTGAGGTTCTGGTTGAGGCACTGAAGTCTGTTTCTGAGTGACAAGAGGCATTCTTTTTGCTAGAGTAAGCTAGGAATCTAAACAGAATCCCATTTCTTCCCATCCACTCTACACACCTTTTTTGTTTGTTTCTGCAGTTCTTTTCTGTCTTAGGTTTATGACTTATTTGTTTATATTTTTATACCACCCCTTCGTTCTAAGACCCTAGAGCGGTTAACAAGATAAAAATAATTCCATAAAAACAGAACCAATTGAGCTAAAAAGTGTAAAATCAACGGGCAAGGGACAGCTCATTGGCCAAAGCTCTGAATAAAAGGGCAGTCTTCACTTTACTCCTAAAGTCTGGGAGAGAGGGAGAGCCATGCAAGTCTCAGCTGTTTGTTTGTTTGTTTGTTTGTTTATAATCTACATTTCAGGCCAGTCTTAGTCAGTCCCATGCCAATGGAACAGGCAGTCTAAAAAAATTAAGGACTGCAATAAACTCCATGAACCACACAGCTGAACTTTTTCCCTCAGACAACTTTGTAGGCCTGAACAAAGCACTGTATGTGGTTATTAAGATTTAATGAAACCTCATTATGCAAATGTGTTGTAAAGGACAATTCTGAGCTGCCTCCTCCTCTTGACTTTTGTATTTTGATTGTAACAGGTGAACTGCAGAGAGTGAGTAGGTGAATTCCTCTGTCCCTGGGCCTGAGGTCATTGCTATGCAATTGCTATTCTTCTACCCATGCCTGCAGCAAGGGCTGAAAACGGCCAGGGCAGCCTTTACATTTACTTTGCTTGAAGGTTGGGAAGCAACAATGCCTCATAAACATGCCCTCAGGAGCATCAGGAGCCTCAGGAGCATCATAATTGAAGAAGGTGGAACAAATGACCCTGGGCCCTGAGGGAGGAGGCCTATTGTGTGGGGAATGTGTGATATTATTTGCATAGGGGGGGAAGTGTTTACAGATAATGTTTCGTTTCTCACTCCATGAACTTACCCCGAAGGCCAGTGTAATAACTGTTATTGTGGAGCAAAGACGGAGGCAGGGGTTGGGGAGAAGGGGAGGGTCAGGGATCCATCTTCATTTACCTCCCCCAGGGCCAACTCCACTTTGCTACCCCCTGACACCACTCCTCTAGAACATATTACTTGATCAGTTTGCCTACCAGGAGGCTTTACAGACAGGGATGTTACCCCGAATCTCCTCCAGAAGAGGGTGTGTGCGTTCACACACCAGCCATACTTACCCCGAAGGCCATTCAAGATCCTTGGAAGCACTCCACACATGAATTGGGCTTTGTCTTCTGAATTCTAACTTATCTTGATGTATTTCTGGGTTTTTTAAATGCTGGATTTAAGCAAGTTTTTTTCTGAAAACACAGAAGCAAATAGGTGTTTGATTCACTGACGTAGAATCATTAACATGATAAGAGGGATACACTTTTTTAGTCAGTCAGTCAGTCACTTTATTGTTACGGTCACAGACCAGTACAATAGAAACAGTACATTAAGTAAAAGATTAAAGGAGCTTAAAATACATTTATATCTAAAATTGAAAAAGTTAAGACAACAGTAATTCCTTATTAACCAATCGCCGACGAGTACTAATAGCACACTCTTTTAGGAATGCATATATAAGCTTTAGAAATCTCTTTTCAACCCCCAATTGGCTAGAAGGAAAACATGGAGGCAATCAATGTGAACCTGCACCAAAAGGAAACCTGAGAGCAGAGGGGAGGGGCTGCATCCCTCAATGCCGCGAGTGTAATTCACAATGGCTTTGCTCAACATTTACGCCACAGCATGAAACCATGTGCGAATAACTCCCTGGCTCACCTTCTGACCTGTCCTAAATACCTTTTTGTTCTTTGTGTGCATTGCCTCAATGCCTAGAATCTAAACTCTAGATCAGGGATTCTCAACGTTGGGTCCCCAGATGTTATTGCATTTAAACTCTCATAATCCCCAGCCAAAGGCCACTGGGGCAGGGGATTATGGGAGTTGAAGTCCAATAACATCTGGAGACCCAACGTTGAGAACCCCTGCTCTGGATCATGTACAGGTGAAACTTGGAAAATTAGAATATCGTGCAAAAGTCCATTAATTTCAGTAATGCAAATTAAAAGGTGAAACTGATATATGAGACAGACGCATTACATGCAAAGTTAATTTGTTATAATTGTGATGATCATGGCGTACAGCTCATGAAAACCCCAAATCCACAATCCCAGAAAATTAGAATATTACATGGAACCAAGAAGGCAAGGATTGTAGAATAGAACAATATCGGACCTCTGAAAAGTATACAGTGTACTGTGCTTGATTGGCCAGCAAACTCCCCTGACCTGACCCCATAGAGAATCTATGGGGCATTGCCAAGAGAAGGATGAGAGACATGAGACCAAACAATGCAGAATTGCTGAAGGCCGCTAATGAAGCATCCTGGTCTTCCATAATACCTCATCAGTGCCACAGGCTCATAGCATCCATGCCACGCCGCATTGAGGCAGTAATTGCTGCAAAAGGGGCCCAAACCAAGTACTGAATACATATGCGTGCTTATACTTTTCAGAGGTCCGATATTGTTCTATTCTTCAATCCTTGTCTTCTTGGTTCCATGTAATATTCTAATTTTCTGAGATTGTGGATTTGGGGTTTTCATGAGCTGTACGCCATGATCATCACAATTATAACAAATTAAGGCTTGACTTATCTCGCTTTGCATGTAATGCGTCTGTCTCATATATCAGTTTCACCTTTTAATTTGCATTACTGAAATTAATGGACTTTTGCACGATATTCTAATTTTCCAAGTTTCACCTGTATCTATGGTGTGCTGCAATGTCCAGCCAGCTCAAGAGTCAGAAATATTATTTCATATGTCAGTCTGCAATCCCAGCATCTTCCTTGGAAGTTAAGACTTCCTTTTTCTTCTTGTCATCCCCTGCAATGCTTGGTATGCCCCTCCCCAGCCCCTGATTCCCTTCTCCCTCAGTGCACTTCAGTGATTCTTATTACCTCCTAACATTTAATTCTTTGGATTTTAAGAAAGCGACATGTGTTTACCTCTTTCCCTGTTAGCAGTTTCTTTACAGATCACTTCTATAATATAACATGTTGTCAAGAAACAGCACAAACCAAGACCTTGCATTGTGTTACGTTTTGTACTCCCATATCACAAACCAAGAGTCATTTTTGTTGCTCTTCCAACATTCCACTCAGTCTTGTGTGGTAGTTTGATCTTTGCTGGAGTCCTGGTTTCTGTCATGAGATAAACTTTATGTTCCAGCTCTTGACTATTAAATGTAAAATCTCCCATTTTCAAAATTTTGTTCCCATTACATTGTCTTCAGCTGCATGAAGAGCAAATTTCAGAATGCTGGCTCGTCAGGAATTATCATAACCATTTGGGGCACACTTTCAGTCCCCTGTTCTGAGAGACAGAAGTTTAAATGTGTGTGTGTGTGTGTGTATGTGTATCTATATATATATATATCTCCAATTTTCAGGTATGTTTAGTAATGAGGATGTTGTGGACTATATGTGTACAAAACGTCTGGTTCCTGGGTAATAAGCCATTGTTCTAACAGTGAATGAGGCCCAAGCACCTTTATGGGATCATCCAACCACCACTGACTAGAAGGATGCTGTGCTAGGGCTGGACCAGTTGCTCTCTCCCTGCTAACTATAAGATAATCACCCCTTGAAAAGGCTCCTCTTTGCTCACTTAGCACTGAAGAACCTTTCAATTATCTGCAAGGAGATAATACATTGGCTCTTGATCTCAGACTGACCCATTAGATACACCAGGGTGGGGAGGACTAGAGGGTTAGGGATGTGCACGAGTCGGTTCAGTGCCTCCTCTGGGAAGCCCCGAACCGGCTCAGGCACTGGTGTTCAAACCGGTTCAGCAGGGCAGGGAGTGGTTCGAGCATGTAAGGAGTGGCTTGACTAAGGGAACTGCTCCCTGCCCTGCTGGCGGCTACCTGAATTGTTCATGCACATGGGTGGATGAACCTATGGGTGGAGAGCCAGAATCTCTCTTACCTTCCACCCAGATGATCTTTTCCATTCCTTGGGCTGCGCCATTTGCACACCCACATGAGCCACGCTGCCAGGAGCAGCGCAGCCATGTGGATGATGGAGGAATGCAGCTGGGCCTCCAGAAATCCCACAATGCACTGCACAAGGAGTATGGTGCACGGGGGGATTTCTCTGCTGCTGGGCACTCTAGCTGCCCAGCTCCGTGTCTGCTCAGGCTGCAGGCAGCCCAAGAAGCCGCACAACCGGGGACTGTGGTAGAAGGGCGCACTCACACCCTTCTACCTTAGTAAAAGCCTGGGTTAAAAATTTGGGCTACCTGGCAGGGCAGCACCAGGATCAGGCCCAATCCTGGTGCTGCACAATAACAGCCCTGCCGGTAGGGCTGCTCATGTTAATGCCCTCTATGTATTATCATGCAAAATTATTAGTAATCTTCCAGTTCGCATGTACAACTAGTACTTAACCATGAGAACAAATTAATATTTTGGTATGGTTTTCAACTTTCCATTATTATTTGTTGTTGTTTTAAATGCATGCGCATGTTTAAATTCTGCACAAGAACTGCCAAATTTGGTAGAAGTTCACATATTTGTCTGAAGTTGTGTGGCTTTGTAGTAAACACGGGATGTGCCTTGTGTTCTATATCTCTTCGATATTTTCAGATCATCTCCTTTTAAAGAGACATCTGGCAAATTTAAATGGCAGTCCAAGCTGCATAAATGTGAATGGCTGATGCAGTCACTTCTAAGCATACCCAGGTGGTTGGCCATCTCAGTGCATGGGGTCAGATAGGAATAAGACTTTAATCACTGACATAAGCACAGCTGGGCATACCTATCTACATTTGGTACTAGATACTAACTGCTCGATATTTCTGTTGCATTTTTCTCTTCTTCAAGCAAGTCCTTTTGAATATAGGCTCAGTGAATATAGGTATGGCTGAAAACAGACAATTTTTCAGTATGGAAAATAGCATGATAAAAGTTACCATTACTCATGTGGTGTACATGTATTTCTCCCCCCTTACTGTCATCTCTTGCTTAAACAGGTTTCATGGGTTTTCATAGTGCTTCATAACATCATAACCTGTTTGAGATTTTAGTGGATTCAAAGAAATTAGCATGCATTTTGGGCACTGATACTTCAATCATATTATTATGGGCTTTCATAAAAACTGTTTTCTGTCTCCCACCTATTCTTTGCATTCTTAGTTAAATGTAAATCAATATTCCATAATGCTCACTCTCTTTCAACATATTATTATTATTATTATTATTATTTTACATTTATATCCCGCTCTTCCTCCAAGGAGCCCAGAGCGGTGTACTACATACTTGAGTTTCTCTATCACAACAACCCTGTGAAGTAGGCTAGGCTGAGAGAGAAGTGACCGGCCCAGAGTCACCCAGCTAGTATCATGGCTGAATGGGGATTTGAACTCGGGTCTCCCCAGTCCTAGTCCAGCACTCTAACCACTACACCACACTGGCTCTCATCACCTTTTATATTAAAGGCCAATGCATTTTTGTAATAGAAATCAAATCTCGTCACAATCCATGTCCTCATCCAGTGAAAGTTAGCCTTAACTAATTTTATTCCATGAATGTTTAAGCATGAATAACTTTTTCTGCCTTGGAGCTTTTGTGTTGACTCATAATCTGACTTTTACTCTATTGTAAAGCATTATTCAGGTGTCGTCTGCCCCAGAAAATACAGATGTGACCATATGCAAAAGAGGGAAGGGCTCCTGTACCTTTAATAGTAGTGTAGAAAAAGACATTTCAGTAGATGGAGAGGATAGTGAGGAAAACATCTGCTGGCATTCTGCTTTTTACACAGGTGTTAGCGGTACAGGTTCCCTATTTTCCTTTACACCTGGTCAAGTGCTTCATATTGGCTGCATTGTCCATATAGTCCTTAAAAGGAATTACAGTATCAGAAAATACCATATGCAGGTACATCAAAATATAATTTCTTTAGCTCTACTTGTTTGGGGTCATGATAACATTTTCCTCTTTCAACCACCCAAGCAGCCAGCCATTTTCTTTTCAACCAAAATTGCTGTAAGGTGAAGAAAAAACATATAATAAAAGTAGCTTGCTTGTACAAAGGCAATCACATCAACCTGCTGCTTTGGTTACATGTAGGTTGGTAAATGAAGAGTTCTTTGACACTACTGTAGAGATCTGGTCATTTCGATTAAAAAACACACACACACCTAGACAGATATGACAGTTCTCTGAAGGAAATTTCTGAATGCTTTGCCACATTTACACCAAGGAAGAAAAACATTGTATTGATCTCCACGAAGAAATCAAGAAGGGTAACTCCAAAGGGTGTCCAGTTACAGCACAAATCTGTAGTAATTGGAAGCTTCAGACAGACCTGAAGTGACCCTTATTCATTCCTGAACAGAAAATAGTTTTTGTCTAACTTGGAGAGAAACCAGACGAACTCTGCAAGGTTATATGTAACAGCAATACCCTTCTTAGAATTACCATATGCTGAGAACAGGCCTGTTTGCCTATCTGTGATGTGAGTCTGATGGACTTGTTATGGCTCTTATACTTGGCATATCTTAAGCCTATTTAGAACATCAACACCATCAATCACGTAAATACGTAGCTGAGCAGCTGGATGAACCTTGGGTATCATGCAAAGCTATTTGTCATCTGGGCATTTCTGTCTGGCTCATAGCACTCCTCCAGTCCCAGAACAATTTTCCCTCTCCAAAAATATTCTCTGATTCAGGAAACACGTGACTAATAAAAGGACAAGGTCTTGAAGATGGAGGTCAAGGCTAGCATCTTAACCAAACAAGTGCACCACTTACTGATGTTTGCCCAATACATTCCACTGAATATCTGACTCACTGGAAAAAAAATATACAAGGCGACTGTTCCGAAATGTCGTAGGTTTTTTAAAGTTGGAGTAATTGTGAAGTATTATAATGGTGTTTTTGAAAAATAAATATACCAAACTCTCAACCACTTTATGTGGCTGGGTAACTAGCTGCCATATATTGTAGTGAGCAAATGACTCAGTGTGAATGGATATTTTGATCAACAGCATTCTCTTTGAAAAACAGAAAATTGGTGTCACAATAAGTTTGACACATATCTAAACACATTGGGTAAGCAATAGAATCTATTGATATGTTAGTGTTTTAAGTCCCATTGATTTCAATAAGAGAGTTAAGCACATGCTGGGATTTCTTCCCTTGCAATCAATGCAACAAAGGTGCTTCACCTTGGCTGGATGGAACTCCTAACGTTTTTAGTAAACATGCATCTGGCATTTTATCCTGTATTCTTCTGTCAGTTCAACACTTGCTATGTGTATTTACATTGTAAAGGAAGTAAAGTCATCTTAAAACCAAGTTTTACCTGGAGAAGTAGAGATTGTTCTCATGATCTGCTCCACCCAGGCTAGTGTTGCCCTGCCCGATCCTGGCGCTCCTTCTCCAAGATCGGGCTGAGAGAGACTCCTGCCTGCAGCCTCGGAGAATCTGCTGCCAGTCTGTGTAGACAATATTGAGTTAGATGGATCAATGGTCTGACTCAGTATATGGCAGCTTCCTATGTTCCCATGTTGTTGGAATACAACTCCTATAATCCCTTTGGCCATCGTGGCTGGGGATGATGGGACTTATATTCCAACTCAAGTTTGAGAAACCTTTCTTATGACATAATACTATAAAAACTATACCCCCCACCCACCCCAAATCATCAGTTTTAACATGTATTTATTTCTGCTAACTGAACCAAAAGGCACCTTTTAAAGTGGTGACTCTCTTATATTCTGTAGTGGGAAAGTAACTTGTCCCTATCCAGCCCTAGCACAGCTTCTCCTTAGTAGTTGTTGCTGGTGTCTACTTTGTTTCTTTTTAGTTTGTGAGCACTTTTGCAACAGGGAGATCGTCTTATTGGTTTTTCCTGGGCATATAGCTTTGAGAGCTTTTGTACTGAAAAGCGGCATATAAATTTCCATAGCAGTAGTAGTAGTAATGGTAAAAATAAATAGATAAATAAATAAATAAATAAATAAATGTAGTAACACTAAGAACAAGACAGAGCAACAGCAGCCATTCGAGAGCCATACATACAGAAACTAATGACTGAAAAGTACACCCAAACAAAAATGTCTTCCGTTGCATCTAAAGGGGTCAAGAGAAGCCAAATAAATCTCTTGCAGTAACACAGTCAGGATGTATTTATTTATTTATCTATCAAATTTGTACACCGCCCCAAACTTTTGTCTCTAGGAGCTTAACAATAGCATAAAACAAGTTAAAACATATACAAAAACTTAAAACAATTTAACAATTTAAAAATCACCCACAAATCAAAACCTTAGAATTTTAAAGGACTGAAAAAGCTGGGTGAAGAGGACTTATAATGGTGGAACGTTGAAAACACTCCTCATCTTAACTATACCGGCATGACTGTGCCAGTATAAATCTACAGCTGGATGCCACTTCCAATAAGACTATCCCTTGTGCCTGCTAACCATATCTCTGATAGATGGTGGGGTGGGGGGACATGAAGTAGGATCTCCCACACAAACCAAAGCATGGAAGCACTGCAGGTTCATATGACGCAGAGGCGATCCAGACATCCCAGTACTCCCAAACCTGTCCCAAATCATTGAGGACTTTAAAGGTGAAAAATAACACTTTCAATGGGGTCTGGCAACAAATTAAATGCCAATCTAATCTGAATGGTACATGAGCCAATCTGGCTGTTGTATCATTGGCAAATCCCGTCAGCAGTCTGGCTGCTGCATTTTCTACTAATTAAATTTTATGTTCCTTCCAGAAACATGAAAACAACATCACAACTTGTTTAAGCATCCTTTTGCCACAACCTTAAGGAGTCTGGATGCAGCCATTTAAACAGAGGTCTGAGTAGCCAAAGCACAGAAAATGAAGCAAAGCCATAGACCCTCTGCCCAACTTGCTAGTAAGATGGTAGGATTGGGTTCCAGTATTGGCACAGGAGGATTTAGCACTAAAACCAGGACCCTGCCATCCATACCAAAGTATTGCTGCTGCCATATAGATGAGTTTCCCCCCCACTTCTTAAATCCAGCTACGGTGAAGAGGTGGCAGTAACTGAACTGAATATACGAAGCTGCCTTCTACTTAATCAAACCACCCATCTGTCCCACTTCTATCCAAACTGTCATCCTGTCTCACTTCTGTCTGGGGCAGTACTGTGTACTGACAACATCTTTTTAAGGTCTTTTGAAGCCTCTGGCCGAAGATTCTATTAAATGAAGATGCCAGGATTGAATCTGTGACCTTCTGCAAACCATCTGTTCCACCACTGAGCTTCTGAGCTTCCCTTCCTATTTAGAGGGCCCAAATATTACAGGAATTTTTGATGCTCAGCATGAAGTCAATGCATTCTTACTGACTTGGGTCTGAGTTCAAATCTAAATAAACTGTGTAATTTAGGAAGACTGATGAGAGAAAGAAAAATACTAATATCTCAATCCCATGGCTACAAAGCATATTTTTGCTGGTATATGTTTTTCAGCAAGAAATGTTAATTCTTTAACAATGCCACATTACCTTCTACATCTTATTCCAACTCTCCTTCAGGGCTTCCATGAATGAATCAGAAAATTGTTCCCTTATGTGAAGCCTGTGTCTGCATCTGGGTCAAAGTCATGTCAAAAGCAGAGCGGTATTGGTAAGCATCAGCAAACTAGTGTGATGGCAAGTTTGGCTTGCAATTTTCAGCGTGTCTGGCACAACAGCTCTACATTTGCATTTTTGTGGTAATATTAGGAGAACAAAAATACCAGTGGTATATTCTGGTTATCCATGCTGGAAAAACACAACACAAATAGTTTGCCATCTTTCTCCAATAGGATCCATCTTCCAGCTTGTTGGGCAGGATCTAGGCTAAGTTTGTCATGACTAAGCACCCCTAAGAATTAAGGGGTGCTTAATCCAGCTAACTTATGTCCCCTTTAATTTCAATAGGAGTTAGTCATGATGAACTTAATCCTGACCCTACTCACTGGCTATCTACTGTCTCATAGCAGGTATCCAATCATGTGGACAAGCCCCGTATGTACCACCATATACACACACAGTCTCCTATCACACTAATGCCAAATGCATGGTTGTCAGGGGCATGGTCAGCATTAGGCAAACATCAGGTTGGGGCCAGCAGGCATAGCTGAATGTGTCACCATGCATTAACTGAATGTGTGCGGGACTGAAAGCATGAACAGCACTTATGTGGCAGGGATAATGTAAGAATTACCCTTGACTATTAGGGGTTTTATTAGCAGATGTATTTGAGTGGAACTACACGAAGGCACGTTAACAACATTCTAAAACCATTCCTTGTAAGGAAAAGCTGTTTGGGGAAGGAACGATTCAGAACAGAAAAGTCACTGAGGCTCCCGAAGGGTGGCTTCAGCTGGTGTGTGTGTGTGTGTGTGTGCGCGCGCACGCAGGAATGGCAAGCTGGTCTTGTGGTAGCAAGCATGACTTGTCCCCTTTGCTAATCAGGATCTGATTTGGTTGCATATGAATGGGAGACTACATGTGTGAGCACTGTAAGATATTCCCCTTAGGGGATGGGGCCACTCTGGGAAGAGCATTTGCATGCTTGCATGCAGAAGGTTCCAGGTTCCCTCCCTGGCATCTCCGAGACAGGGCTGAGAAAGACTCCTGTCTGTGGCTTTGGAGCCACTGCCGCTCTGTGTAGACAATACTGAGCTAGATAGAAGACCAGTCATCTGACTTGGTATAAGGCAGCTTCCTATGTTCCTATGTCCCCTCAGACAAGTAGTCTCCTCACCAATTTGCCCACCGTTCCTGGTTCAGAAATCTAACATGTGGGACATAGTTAGTCCACCCATAAATGTGCATTGCCCCTTCTACATCCCCCTCAGTTTTTTCCTATTGCCACCACTGCTCCCCTATTTAATAGTGAGATACTTAACTCTTCCCTCCAACTGCTGTTTTGCTTCCCCCAGGATTCCAGACCTGGGTTTGTGAGGATGATTGCAGTTTGTGGTGGGTAAAGCAACTTGTGAGAACACATTTCCTGTTGCACGAGTGCTTTGTTCATCAGAGCTTTGTTCATCAGAGCATCAGCCACTGAACTTTCATTTGGCACCTTCTCCATTCACTCTGGCCTTCATATTCCTCTTATTTGTGGTGTGGTCTCATGAAAACGCAACATGGAATTCAGTTTAAGAATTACCTCTATAGAATAAGGCTGTTTCATGTGTAATATTCTTATTATATATTTATTTAGCTTGTATTTATTTGACAGAAACTTTTGTCTCTGGGCGGTTAACAATAACATAAAAACAATTAAAACAAATATAAAAGGTTAAAACAGTTTAACAATTTAAAAACAGTATAAAATTAAAACTACAAATTTAAAAAGCTGAAAAAGCTTGGGTGAAGAGGTGGGTCTTCAGATGTTTTTTAAAAATAGTCAGAGATGGGGAAGATCGCATCTCAGCAGGGAGCTCATTCCACAATCTTGAGGCAGCAATTGAGAAGGCCCGTCTCCGTGTGGCCACCAGACGAGCTGGCAGTAACTGGAAACGGATCTCCTCAAGTTACCTCAATGGGCGGTGGGGCACATAACTAAGAAGGCATTCTCTTAAATACCCAGGGCCTAAGCTATTTAGGGCTTTATAAGTTATAACTAGCACTTTGTAGTTTGCCCGGAAGCCTATTGGCAGCCAGTGTAACTCTATCAACAAAGGAGTGATGTAGTCTCTCCGAGATGACCCGGAGACCAACCTGGCTGCCACATTCTGAACCAATTGAAGTTTCCAGACTACGTACAAAGGCAGCCCCACGTAGAGCGCATTACAGAAGTTAATATTCTTATGCAGATATGTAAGTGGATCAAAGACAGTAGTTGAACAGAGAGTCTAATGTAGAGTAATTTGTTTAAGTTATATGGATAATGAGCCTAGCATGGGAAATGATGGCTGGTTCTATATCATATGACAGAGGAGTGATCATTCCCTGTTGTTCTACTGGTATTGTTAATGAAACTGTCCCGGGATGATTGGTGAACACCCCTAAATGTGTGTTTGGGCTTGCGTGGGGGAATTAGCTCAGAAATGACAGCTACACGTCTAAATTTGTGCACAGTTGTGGACGCAGGAAATGACTGGACTGAGGCAAGATTTAAGTTTCAATATAAAAAGAAAGCTTTATTGTAGGGAGGTGTACAGCAGAAAGAAATGTGTGGTTAAAGCAATATTACTATTAAAGATACATTTAACTGCAATGAGGCGTTTTAGCTTAATGTCCTAATTGTACAAATTCCCAAGCAGGGAAGAGAAAGAGGCTTGTTAGAGAAGAAGGCGGTTGGATTTAAGAAAGGGGGAAAGGGATAGAGTTGGGCCCAGCCAGGTGCAAACGTTCATATCACCTGATCTGGACAAAGAGACCTCAAGGGTCCTGGAACAACCAAAGGACCTCATTCCTCAGGGACAGCTCGGTCAGAGGCAGGGGCGAGAAGGTTGGAGGTGTTAGTTGCTAGAGGTGAATCCACAACGGTGCTTCCTATGTTGGCAAGGAAGACTGGCAGATCAGGCTAGGCAAGAAAGCCTACCTGCAGAATGGCATGAAGAACTGAACACAGCCTGGCATGGTGGCCTGTGAACAGTAAATCGCTCAAGCAGCTGGTGACTCCAAGGTAGCTGGTACGCAAAGAGCACACTGGGTCGTGGAACTGATACTTGATATACCCCAAAACATGTCCTGGGGGGACATTCCAATTGACCCTTTTTCTTGAATAGGTGTGTTGGGTGGAACCGGCAAGGATTCCATTGTTGCTGATCGCTCTTCCTGAGTGTAATAATGTGGGAATTGCCAAGGCATGCCAAGGCTGATAGTTATGAAAATAACAAGCTTGCTGCTATCCTTTGTGAAAGGAGGGTAGGGGCTGAGGCAGTTCCCTCTGAGTGCAGAATAGCCTTGGCTGGAAGTTAACCTGCTTTAGCTAACTCCTGAGGTCTACTTAGGGTATCCCAGATAGGGAGGGCGTGCATCTGCTGCCCTTTCCAGTTTGCTTGTTAGGAGTCAAATCTAGGGGAGACAGGCCCACAGTCAATTAAGTGCCCTGTCCCCATGTGCCACAAACGGAGAGCTCACAATGCTGTGAGGCTCCTGAGCATGCCAAGAGTGAGATCTCCAAGCCTGGAGACTCAACCATAAGGGGGGGGGGCACTGGCAAAGGAAGCCAGCCAGCAGCCTGTGTTCCTCTGTCAGCAGCCCCCCTGACACTCCCCGAGGAACTCTCTCCCTGCCTTTAAAGGCAGGCAGAGCAGCTCCCAGACATGCTGCGAATGCAACACTGGCTGGTATTTGCTCTCAAATGGGGCCCCAGGGCCCCGTTTGGGAATGAAGCCACTCCCCCTGCATCTGACATCAGACACAGGGATGTGGCTGGGGGCCCAGGCATGGCCCCTGATTGGCAGTGGCCTGGGTTCTTTGAACCCATTTGCTCAATGGTGGCTCCGCCCCTGGGGGGGGGGGCTCCTGGGAGCCAGCAGAAAAACATTGCTAGTAACAGTCTCTTGCCTATTGCTCACACAGAATTAAATGTTCTCTGTGTCTGTCTGTTTTTCTGTGGTTGCCTCTATGCCAGTATGAGTGAATGTGATGGTTCAGACAAGGCACTGTGAGGGAAAGCCACCCAGGCCAGATGCAAAACTCAGGAGTTCTTCACCCAGCAGACTCAAAAGTTGTCCCTAAAAACTGATGCAAAAAGTGGTTTTTTTTTTACCCTGGATATAAATCGGGCTGCACTCTTAATGAGCAGTGAAAAACCCGATTTGTGTGTGAAATGCTCCTTGATAGCTTGTAGGGACTTCAGGGTAAATGTGCCCGATATGTGAATGCACACCCTCCATTCTGGATGAGATGCGAGCTAAAGAGCTTTAAAAGCCCTGTGTGAAAAACAACCTAGATGTAATACATCAACACTGTAGACATACCTATTACATATAATGACTGTTCTCACAACCATTAATAGGGTAGGATACGCCTCCTACCCTAGTTTGGGAGCTGTGTGAACTCCCAATCGTCTGCCGATCATCTGGGAGTTGGAAGCAAAGTTGGAGGCACTGTCAGTGATCATGTCCTAAGCAGCAACTGAGTCAAGGGGATTTTCCTCCTAACTTGTTAAAGAGCTGCTGTGTAGAAGGAAGCTGCTGCTTAGAACATAACCACTGACAGCACCTCCTACCTTGTTTTTGACTTACATATGATCAGCAAACAGAAGCATGCACAACACCCAAACTAGTTAGGAAGCTTTTCCTACTCTAATTCACATCATGTGAACTAGTCTATATATTAAAATAAAGTCACAACCCAGAATGATCGGAAAGAAAGGGATGGGCATAAGAGCACAACTGTCTCTGCTGTGCTCTTGGGGAAAAGTAAAGGTTGTGCCATCGAGTCGGTGTCGACCACCTGGTGACCACAGAGCCATGTGGTTTTCTTGGTAGAATACAGGAGTGGTTTACCATTGCCATCTCCCGTGCAGTATGAGATGATGCCTTTCAGGACCTTCCTATATCGCTGCTGTCCTGGTGAAGAAGAACTTCTCAGTGGATTGTGTCAATGAGATACCTTTTAAAAAAAAATTCCGTTGTCTGCTGTGCAGGTAGCAGTCAGGTTGTTGCTGCTTAACTCCATTTTTTTTTTAATTTCTTTGCATGCACCCCAAATTTGAATAACCAAGGCAAAAACCATTTTGCTGCTGACCTCTATAAATGGGATCAGGAGTAAAATGTAGGGATCTTTATTTTCCTTTTAGGAAATGGAAGTGTTGGCAACAATGCTTAGAGTTGTTCATGTTAAGACTATAGCATGGACTTACTCTGATTCATGTGGTCTACACCATCTGATACATTTGATATATGAGAAAGCAAAGGAATATGTCTAGGAGCCTTGGAAAGAAGCATCTTTTTATAAGATGAATGAAATATACACTAGGATGAAATATGACTTGCATGTTACCATCAAAGCCAGTTAAAAGCCGGTCAATTACCTCCAGATGTTGGTTTCTGCTGCAACTTGAACCTTAGCACTACTGTAACTAGGTGTGATGCCAAGGAAAACTCCTTTGGAGCTTTATGATACTTGGAAGGTACACTAGTTAAATGGAAGTACGTGTTTCAAGCATTTGGTTTCTTCAAGCTTAGCAACAGGAAGGATTTAATATGTATTCTACCCATCTTCATTTGGAACAACACTAGTTTGTGACTATTTGACTCTGACTAAGTAAGTGTGTGTGTGTGTGTGTGTGTGTGTGTGTGTGTGTGTGTGTGTGTAAGCTTCTGAATCAGAGTCCAAGTGCTATATACTGCAGTACTATTCAAACCATTTGAGCCACATACTGTATTTGCACATAGGTAGGCCTAAGCCCAGTTCAGTCAATATCACTCAGCTATTCCCAGCAACAAAAATACCACCTTAACTGACCTGTGGTTTGTAGTCATGAAATAGTATATGGCTGCCTATCTCTTTCTGGAGAAAAGAAAAGGAAATGTAACAACAACTTTATTTGTGTGCCGCCCCACAACAAATTGTTCTCTGGACAGCTCACGACAATAAAAACACATAACACATTAAATCATAACAGACCAAAAAGAAGAAGAAAGAAAGAAAGAAAGAAAAGAAGTAGATGTCCATTCTGTTTATTGTTGCTCTATGACTTCTGTTTTATAACAGTCATAGCTGTTTTCAAGGGAGGTAAGCTAGGCACTTGCCTCCCTATAATTCTAAGTTTACTACTTTTTAAAAATGTAAGTAAATTAAGAGAAATCTATGTGGTGTTTTTGGTTAATCCGTTCCTTGATCCAGGCCAGCTTTTGAATGGGACTTTAGTCCCTTGTATTCCAGTCCTGGAATAGAGGCGGCAGGGGCAGAGCCACCATTGGGCTAACAGGTTCAAAGAACCTGGCCGTGCCCAATCAGGGGCCGCGCCTCGTGGCCCTGACACGCCCCCCGCGTCTGATGTCAGACACGGGGGTGCTGGTTTAGCTCCTAAGTGGGGGCCGTGCGGCCCCTGTTCGAAAGTTAAATGGCCTCTGCATTTGCGGCAAAGCCAGTAGCGGCTCTTCCCTGCCTTTAAGGGAACGCAGCACCAACCTTCATTTAGCTCCCGAAGGGGCCGCATGGCCCCTTCAGGAGCTAGACTCCATCTGCTGCCAAACAGAGCCTTGCAGCTCCATTCGGGAGCCAGACCACACCCCCACAACTGACATCAGACGCGGGGGGTGGGGTGAGCGGGGCGGCCCCACACGTGCCACCAGCGGTCACACTCCTCCAATGGAGGCAGGGCTAACAAACAGCCAGCAGCAAGAGTACTGAAGGCAGACGGCACTTGCCTCGCTGTACATAAGATCAGTTTATTTCATTAAACTGTTAATATTCCTAATTGCCTTGTCCTTGCATACCACAACTCTTTGTCTTGTATTCTATACTCTAATATCCCACTAGTCAGTAGAAGATTCTAGACTGATCTCTAGTCCACTCCTAACGGGTCCTAAATTTCTTGGCAATCAGTTTCATGTGAAGACCATTAGTTCTAGTTTTGTCAGAGGGGGAGAAAATTTTCTATCCACTCTCTCCACACTATGCATAATTTTATAGACCTCTATCATTTCTCCCCTCAGTTGTCTTTCTTCTAAACTAAAAAGCCCCAGATGTTGTAGCCTTCTCTCGTAAGGAAGGAACTAACAGCTTCCAAGCAACTTCTCCTTTCCTCATTTTTATTTGCCTCATTTTCATTGCAGGGGTCATCCAATGAAGCTGACTGGCAGGAGATTTAGGATGGGGAAAAGGAAGGATTTCTTCACACTGTGTATCATTAACCTAAGGAAGTCAGTGTGTGCAGAACGTACACTTTGCATTCAGAAGGTCCCAGGTTTAATTTCTAGCTGCAAGGCTCACAGGTAGCAAACCTGAGGAGGACCTTTGAGAACTACTGCCAGGCTGGGTAGACAATACTAGGCTAGGTGGACCAAAGTCCTGACTCAGTGCAAGGCAGCTTCCTGTGTCCAGGGGAAAATTATGGGATACAGACCTTGCTTTGCATGCAGAAAGTGCCAGGTCCTTCAGCTCTCCATGGCTGGCATCATTCTCTGCTGCTCCATGGTGCTGCTCCATCATTCTCTGCTTCTTCTCTTCTCTCAGTACTGGTGGAGGGCCAATATGTCTGAAATCCAATCAATCTCTCTCTCTCTCTTTCTCCCCCCTCCCACTTCTGTTGCCGTTCTTCTGCACAGACCTCAACCCAGCATGAGCCCCACCAAAAATGTTGTCCCCCCCCCCGTAGTTGCAGTAGGCTTAACTAGGGATGTGCAGACCGGTCCCGCGGTCCAGTCCGTGGGTTCGGGGGTTCGTGGTTGAACTGAACCACCTCCCTGGTTCTGTCAGACCACTGGTTTTTAAAAAAAACCTTTAAAGTAAATGATAAGTGCCTTTAGCCCCTTCGAGGGGCTTGCTGAAGCCATGGGGCGGGGTGTCCACGCGGGTTCCCTCTCCCCCCGCCGGCCTTCCTCATCACTGCCGCGGCCGTTATGTAAAGCCTTTTTGGCCCTTTCGGGCCTCCATATGAGCAAGTGGCTGCCATTTTGGTGACTGCTGCGCATGCGCCAATGGCCTCTGCGAGGCCACGGCCGAACTGGGCCAGACAGTTCCATGCACACCCCTAGGCTTAACCCAGCCCTGACTTTCCCCCACTGACTTTGCCACTGGGCGGGAGTCAGTCATCACTAATGGCCTCCCAACCCCTCGTTGGCCCCACCTCTACCTTCTTCATCAGACAAGTTCATGCTTGTTAGGAGAACTGGAAGCCACCTAATGGCGTAGCGGGAAATGGCTTGACTAGCAAGCCAGAGGTTGCCAGTTCGAATCCCCACTGGCATGTTTCCCAGACTATGGGAAATGACTCTATTGGGCAGCAGCGATATAGGAAGATGCTGAAAGGCATCATCTCACACTTCATGGGAGGAGGCAATGGTAAACCCCTCCTGTATTCTACCAAAAGAAAACCACAGGACTCTGTGGTCACCAGGAGTCGACACCGATTCAACAGCACACTTTACCTTTAGGAGAACTGGAGAAGACAGTGGGAGGGTGGGCCGGCCTTTAGCTTAGCCACACAGCAGTGGGGAGAAGTCACCGCCAGCTCTTTCTCTCTCTTCCTTTCTCTCCTCTCCTCTCCTGCTCTCTCTTCCCCACTTCCCCGCTTTTTCTCCAGGCAAATGCTTTGATTCTGGGAGGAAGACAGGCAGAGCAAGCGGGGGCTGACACAACAGCACAAAAGAGAGGCCAGGCAGCACTGCCCAGGCAGCAGCAAACAGCCAGCAGCAGCCGCAGCTGTGTGCCCCAGAAGTTGAGGCTGGCAGTGAGGCAGAACATTAAACAACAAGTATTTATATACCGCTTTCAACAAAAGTTTCCAAAGCGGTTTACACAGAGAAATAATAAATAAGATGGATGGCTCCCTGTCCCCAAAGGGCTCACAATCTAAAAAGAAACATAAGATAGACCCCAGCAACAGTCACTGGAAGTACTGTGCTGGGGGTGGATAGGACCAGTTACTCTCCCCCTGCTAAATAAAGAGAATCACCATGTTAAAAAGGTACAGGCAGTGCCTGGGTCAACAGAAGAGGTAGGGGTGGGGTGAGCAAGGAGGCAGGGTGCCAAGCAGGGGGGAAGATTGGGGATGAGCCCCTGGTGGCGCAGTGGTAAAACTGCCGCCCTGTAACCAGAAGGTTACAAGTTCAATCCTGACCAGGGGCTCAAGGTTGACTCAGCCTTCCATCCTTCCGAGGTCGGTAAAATGAGTACCCAGAATGTTGGGGGGCAATATGCTAAATCATTGTAAACCGCTTAGAGAGCTTCCAGCTATAGAGCGGTATATAAATGTAAGTGCTATTGCTATTGCTATTGCTAGGGTGGTTGCAATAGTGTTGAGGCAAGCAAGGCCCACAAAATAGTGGCAGCAGGCAGTCCTGGGGGGATGGGGCCAGGTGCCCACACCTGCCACCTCATGGCAATCTTGCTGCCTGAAGCTTTTTCCTCACCAGGCCTCATCGGGAAGCCACTCCTGCTTTCATTGATTGATTGATTGATTGATTGATTGAGGCTTCCTTCCATCCTGGATTGTACCAGTTTCTCCTCCCCAGGGTTGGGCCCTAAAAAAAGTCTTATCTCTACTTTAGAGGCCAGTCTAGACACCACGTATGTGCCAGGACTTCGGGAGCTGGGGGAAGGGGGATGGCAATGGCTGGGTGCAGGCTGGAGAGGGCTCAGGCACTGGCATGTGAAATGTGTGTCTAGAGCAGGGCTGCTCAACTTCGGCCCTCTTGTAGATGTTGGACTACAACTCCCATCATCCCTATTTGCCACTGGCTAGGAATGATCGGAGAAGTGGTCTAACAACAGCTAGAGGAACTGAAGTTTCAGACAGGGCAGGTGCTAAGGTGGGGCAAGTGGTCATGTAATCTTATTTAGGTGGAATGGAAAAATGGAAGAAGAAATGTGGAAAATCAGGTGTTGGATTCTGGGAGCTCTTCATATAGCAGTGTGAATTAGATCTGGATATGGATTTCAAGCTGCTTTTACTTTAATTGTTGTTTTTATATTGAGATTTATTTTGATTTTTATGTGTTTTACATGGCCTCAAGAGTTTTTAAAAAGAGGCAATATAAAAATGTAAATATAAAAATGAATGAATGAATGAATGAATATTAAAATGTGGGCAGCAGCATATTTACAATGGCTTTTGCCTAAGCAGACTCAAGTCAAATGTATCCTTGCTCATCTGGATGTCCTGCTTCCATCATGCCAACCTTGACCTTTCTTTTGACCTCTTCACTTCCTCTGCATGGTCAACATGTGTCAACTTGGGTTAAAAATAGTGGTATCATCAACAAAGTGGTTTGGCTGCATTAGAAGAGTGTGTGCCAGCCCTCAGGTCCTCTATAAAAAGTCTTTCAGTTATTTCCGCAGTGAGAGAAAGTAAAAATGGATTTAGCCACTTCCCCAGTCACAATTCTGCAATATAACCGTGACATATTCCCATTAGAAAACAGGATTTCCACCCATATTTACTGTATCCCAGTTCTCTTCCTTATTTTTAAAGAGTTGACTTCTAGTATATGGAAAAGAATAAGGCTGTTGCACATAACAGAAGCAAGAGGATCTGCAAGGCAGTCATTCCATTTGCATAGCCCATCGCTCTGTCTGTATAATTCTTCTTTTTTGTCACTTCTGAGCATGACAGAGAGACAAATGGATTTTTAAATGCATGACCGTGGTAGGTAGTGATGCTTCCTGCTAACACTATGGCCGCATTCACACATAACACGAAAGGTTAAGAAACCTTCGGTTTCCATTTGAAACCATGAATCAAAATCACAGGCATTCATCCAACCGTGATCTGGCAACCTCCAGTTGCAGGAGATGAGAGTCTCTTCCTGCTCCATGGCCGCTGAGGCCGATCCTAGCAAGTTCCATGGCCAGATTGTGGGCAAAGCGTCAGTACGTCAGTGGAGCGGCTGCGATTAGCAACCATCTTGAAGGGGGAATGCCAAATGTGATCGTACATTTTCAGAACAGTCCGCCCATCATCATCATGGAAAGGGCATTTAAATGTCGTGCCATGCCAGAGCCTTCTTCTGACAGCTATGGCACCGCTGCCCCCATAGAGCCCTGCACCAAAATTGTCCTGCACAAGCATGATTTTGGGAGGGGTGGTGGTGTCTGGGTGGCATTATTTCCCTGTCACTCAGAATAGGGAAGGGAACATGATGATTTCCTAAGAGGGAATATGTATATGAGGGAGGGCAAAGGATCCTGGGGAATCTGTCCTGCCATGACCTAGGATGCTCTTACGAGAGTTCACCCAGGCAAAGCAATCCATGCAGACTAAACCACACTCCAGCTCCACTGGCAGCTTGCTGTTGGTGGGCTTGCACTCTCATAAGTGGACCAGTCTACTGGGGAGGACCATAGGGGCAAACACCCATCAGACTGCGTGCTCATGAGTTGAGCTAACCCACAAAGCAGGCTCCACTTGTGTGGGGCCCCCAATCTCCATGGTAAAAGATAGAATTTTTGCACAGCAAACCTCTCCTCCCCAGGAAAACCTTGCATGCACCCATGTGTCGGAGATTTTGACGCTCCATGTGTTGGAGCTTGGCCGCATGCGCAGATAGGGGGAACACCAGGACAGTTCTTTGCATGAGTTGTGAGGGGATGTTCCCATGGCCGCATACTCTCATGAGTGAACAGTCCACTTGGGATCAGCAGCCATCATTATAACAGAGGAAGAGTCTCCCTTCTTTGTTGGCAATACTGTTTCTTCTGCCTGGCCCTTCTCATGAGTAAGCCTAGGGACCACACAGGTACCCCCAAGGGGAAGTGGCAGGGCCTCCCTTCCCCAACCTTTTTGTGAAGGGGAAAAAGAAATTGGCTGCTCAAGAATCCCTGGTTGAGGCTATGTTTGAAGCCCGACCCTGGGTACCCCCTCCCCAGCCATGTGTTTCCATCCTGGTGCTGTGATGGGGTGCCATGCTGATGTTGCCACCTGGAGTGTTTGTGCTTGTGAACATACATCATTGCCGCTTTATTTTCAGGAGGCAACGCACTTTATGTCTGTTCTGTCATCCCATCCCCTTTCCCTCCTACTTGCCAGGAGGGATGGAGGAGCAAGGGACAGAGTGGAAAGAGAGGATGCCCCTATGTGACTTTGCTGCTTGATAGGCTGATACGCTTGGGATGGGACATGGTGCCAGGCAACTGCATTGCTGGATCGGTCAGGAGGGGTGGGGCTGGTGCTTGGAGAGGTGGCCAGCAAGAAGCACTGCAGGCATGGAGTGGGCGTGATCCTGGGTGGGTCTGTCCAGATGGATGCCTCCATCTTTATGACTGCGGTTTCAAAAACAGCACAAACCCACAACTATGGCAGCATCTGGGTTCGGATGTAAGGCTTTGGCAGCCAAACCTCAGGCTCAGCAGCAAAGCATACTACAAACTGAAGGTTCGAACTGGAGTTTGGCGAACCCAACTGCAAGTTGCTTTCGGCTCGAAACTGCGGTTGCATGAATTAGACATAATGGAGTTCCAACCTCTGCCCCATTTAACTTTGGTTTCACGTTCTGTCTGAATTTGGCGTATGTTTCCGTATTGTAATTGAAAGACTGCATAAGCGGATTCCAAAGTGTCATTCTGATCTAATACCTTCTCGGGCTAGTAAAAATGATCTGATTCAACTAGTACTTTAATGCCTTCTCAAGAAAGACTTCTATTCACAGTAAAATAATTTTTCAATAATCAATAAATAAACTAATAATACAGTAATTGTCTTAAAGTATGTGGTCTGATTAATTAGCTTCACTCTGTTCCAGCACTCATCTAAATCAGCTAATATTATGAGGGGAGGTGGATTGGACTAATTTAGTACTATTTTAATAAATAGTAAAATAGGTTTTACTACTAGTAAAATGTGAACTACAGATAGAGTACATGACACAAATTAATTGTACAATTTCCAAATGAAAATCTCTCATTAAAATTATTTTTATTCATGTACACAAAAGAAGTGGGTAATAATATATTTAATTCTCAGCACAGTAGAAAGAAGGACTAGTTACATTAACTTAAAATCTTCCAGTAAGGATTGATCAATTAATCTTTGCCTTTATGTTACCATTGCACTAAATCACATCAAGGAGCAGTGTAATTAATTGCAAAAACTAAAGGCGAATTTTGAGAAAGAATGCATCCTTTCATTTAGCTTACAAAAATACAATTAGTGATTATTACCAATTTCCTGGAGAAAGTCCAGAGCAGAATTAAAAATATCTTCAATCAATGGGAAATTCATTTGTCCCTCAGGACATAAATGCTTTGCTGCATGATGCTTTTATTTCTTCAGCAAACTGATACTATCACATTATTATAGGTCATGTTTGTCACTGATGTTCACACTGGATTACCCACGGCTGATCCGACAACAGTAAAACTAGGATAAAATAACCCAAACTGTCTGTATATTTGCAACACTAGCTTAAATATCAGGGATACAGTATTAGCAAACTTGCATTTTATTCTGAGGCTGCCAATCAGTTAAAGTTTTCTTCCCCAATTAACTGTCTTCGTTATTCATGCACTGGCAGGGATATTCCTTCATTTGCAATGAGACAAACTAATGACCTAATAGATCTTTTCCATTTCACATCTTTACAGCTGATTATATAATTCATGCTAATTGTTCATGGGAAATCACTTAGTGTCAGTAATTAATGTGACACACATTTCCTATTAAGCACTGCACATGTATTCTATCTGAGCTTTAAAAAAACCCAATTTCTTTTTGTTTCCAGAGGCATGTTTGAATTTCATGAATAAATTGGCTATCTTCCCATAATCTAATCCACATGACTATATCAAATTGTATGTGTCTGTTAAAACCTTTATGTCCCAACAGAAAAGAACACAGGTATCTACTCTTTTAAGATTTACATTTTTGTCACAATGTGCCATAGGAACATAGGAAGATGCCCTATACTGAGTCAAACCATTGGTCCATCTAGCTCAATATGCACAGACTGGCAGTGACTTCTCCAAGGTTGCAAGCAGGAGTCTCTCCCAGCCCTATCTTGGAGATGCCAGAGAGGGAACTTGGAACCTTCTGCATGCAAACATGCAAATGCTCTTTCCAGAGCGGCCCCTCCCATCAAAAAGAAACATCTAGCACCCAACTGTAGATGCCTGTAACTCCATTGCTGCTGCTACAGTTGACACCATCAATTTCTAGACATCATTTTAGGTTCTAAGGGAGGAAGCCGTAGGAACTGTACAGCCAACAGCACTGTTTTCTCCCCTGTCCCTATCACTATCCGGGCAGCTGCTTGCGAACTCTCGCGAGAGCTATCACACATGGGATTAGCAATGAGTACATCTAAGATAAAGATAGATAGATAGATAGACAGATAGATAGATAGATAGATAGATAGATAGATAGATAGATAGATAGATAGATAATGTATATTATGTATACACGTATTGTATATTTGTTTGGTTTATACATATACATATACATATACATACACACACATATATATGTGCATATGTATGTATAAACCAAACAAATATACATAATACCCAGAGCTTTTAAAAAGAAAAACTGAAACCACACAGTGGTGTGTGTTTGTAATTTGCATGTGCAGCATATGCCACTACAACACACCTATGCATTCCGGTTGTTAGGACTCTGCTGATGCTCAGGGACCCAACAGTGAAACTCATAAGATCCGGACACTGATGCATGGATTAGGGAAATGACTTTGCATGAGCATCCTTAAGCATGCTCTATGACGATTTCGCTTCAGATATGCCCTCGTGGTAATGGGTTTGCTTGCACCATCAGAGTCTGGAGTACTCGAGGAGCCTAGACTGCTCACTCTACTTTTTGCATTGTTATCAGTCTAACATTGGCTTACAAGATATAACTTCTTCATGGCTTGAATTTTTGAACTGCACAAATGTTCTTTTGGAACTGCACTCCCTCCCCGCACCTGGAACGGCACATTTTGTGTCTGGTTGCACATTTTTAAAAAGCCCCGGATCTATCTCAAGCTCCTTACCATGCTGTCCAGGTCACTTGGTTGCTAACATTCCCCCAGAACTACAGCATATGTTGGGGATGTGTACCCACAGAATGAGCCACCTAATGGAACAGCAGGGAAATGACTTGACTAGCAAGCCAGAGATTACTGGTTTGAATCCCTTCTGGTGGGAAACACCTATATTGGGCATCATCTCACACTGCACAGGAGATGGCAATGGTAAACCCCTCCAGTATTCTACCAAAGAAAACCCACAGGGCTCTGTGGGCGCCAGGAGTCGACACCGACTCAACAGTACACTTTACCTTTACCCATAGAATGGGTTTTGTGCATCACCAAAACTTAGGTCACAAAACAGAATGCCTAACTCTCAGTTAGGCTGTGAGGGAATTAGGCCCCAAATTCTGTAATAATAATAATAAACCACCACACACACAATTCTTTCTTTATAGTCTAATGTAAAAAGAAAATAAGATAAAGTGAAGGTTAAATACTGTACTTAAAATGGTTCCGTAACCTGGGAGCCAATCCTTTTAAGAGTGGCGAAAATGATTCAGTGGGAGGGAAGTATATTTCCACTGCCTCCACAAGCTGAAATTCATTTCTAATTGTTCAATCTTGTGTAATTTTTTTTTAAAAAAAAACCTAAAAAAGGGGGAAAGCATTATCTATGTGCAATATCACTTTGTTCCCTAAGGCAAAGAAAGAGCAAGGTGCAAAAGGGGAAGAAAAAAACACCCTTCAAAAGTCTTTAACCTGAAGATCACTTCCATGAAAGAAAGCACAAATTCAGCCCTCTGGCTGTTGTTGGACTATAACTGCCATCATCCCTATTGGCCACTGTGGTTGGGGATGATGGGAGTTGTAGTCCAAACAACAGCTAGAGGGCCAAATGTGTGAAACCCTGCTTTAGTACACCGCCTAGAGATGGACATATCAGGCAGTATAAAAATATGATAGATAGATAGATAGATAGATAGATAGATAGATAGATAGATTAGTGGAAGCCCCGAGCTTCAGCTCTTTCCCAGTTATATTGTTGCCAGTGCTTTCATCCAAATACATAGGGGACTGGACTACTTCACACTCATCTAAATCACCGTGAGCCCATTCATACTCGAACTTTTACGTACTCAGGTCCAAAAAGTATCAAAGCAAGCACATAGGGATAATGGAGTGGTGAGAGACAAATGTCCGTGGGCCACAGGGGTGGGACAGGGGGCCACCAAGACACCCCCTCACCACTGTCCCCTGTTAGGGGTGTGTACAAAACTGGCTGACCACATTTAGTTCGAGTCCGAACCAGACCTGAACAGGCCTGGGCCCATTCAGGTCCCCCCCCCCCGCATTGAACCCTCCTGGGTTTGGTTCGGAGGGGTTTACAAGTAATCCCATTATCCCCAGCCAAAGGCCATTGCAACTGAGAATGCTGGGAGGTATAGTCAACAACATCTGGGAATTCCTGTTACAGGGGATAGGGATGTGCAAAGAGGTTCCACGCAGGGGCCCAAATGGCCACTGTGACAGGTGAAAGGCCAGAAAAAGACCGAAGATCGCCTGAACCGGGCCATTTTTGGAATGAGGAAGGCTGGCATTGGGAGGAGGGACTTCCACGGAACACCCCACACCCCAGCAACCTCAGAGAAGCCCCCTGGAGGGGGTAAGTACTTTAAAAAACCACAAATTACTCACAAACCCCCTGAATGGCCAAGTGGTGGTGGGGGTCAGTCCTGGGTCGGACTGAACAGGGGGTGGTTCGGTTCAACCCCAAACTGTTGAAACCAAACAGGTTCTACATCAAACAGGTAAAACGTCGAACCTGTTTGTACATCCCTATCTCCTGTAACAGGGATTTCCAGATGTTGTTGACTACAGCTCCCAGCATTCCCAGATGCAATGACCTTTGGCTGGGGATTATGGGAGGTGTAGTCAACACCATCTGGAATTCCTGTTAGAGGGAGCACAGCCCCTGAACCCCAATGCACTCCTTCATTCCCCCTCTCCATTATCCCTTCCCTCCAACATGCTTCTCTCCCCCCACTGCCCTGCTTCAGCCAGATGCATTATCCTGCATGGGCCATGTCTGTTCCCCCTGCATCCGTGTGCTGATGATGGGGAAGGGGCATGGTTAGTGCATGGCAGCACACTCAGCAGCAGCAGCAACTTTGGTGACCTGTCTTGGGGGCACCAGCAACCCTCTACACCCTGTATCAAAGTCAAGTTTAGGGGTGTGCAAACAGGTTTGGATCTGAACTGGTTCAGTTCAATGGTTCGGGGTCAAGCCAAACCACCCCCAGTTCGGCTCGACCCTGGACGCAACACACACACACACACACAGTTCAGGGGTTCAGCAAACCTTTTGTGGGGGTCATTTTTCATTTAACTTATCCCTCCAGGGGGATTCTCCAAGATGGCTGAGGGGGGGTGTCCATGGAGGTTCCCCTCCTCCGGTCAGCCTTCCTTTTTGTAAAAAAATCACCCAGTTCGGGCATCTTTGGCCATTTTCGGGCATATTCCGCAGCTCAGCAGCCATTTTGGAGGCCGCCACACCTGCACAGTGGGACCCTGCGTGAGTCATGACCTAGGCCATGCAGGTTCCCACTGCACAGGTGCCGCAGACTCCACAATGGTCACTGCACTGGGGAATAAGCCCAGAAAGGGCCAAAGATGCTCGAACCGGGCACCTTTTGCAAAAAGGAAGGCCGGCGGGGGGAGGTGGAACCTCTGTGGATCCCCCCACCATCTTGGAGAAGCCCCCTGGAGGGGTGAGTTAAAAAAGAAAAAGAAAAAGAATCCCCAAAATGTTCAACAAACCCCCTCCTGAACGGAACCAAACTGGGGTGGGGGGGTCAAAGGGGGCCAAAACCAAACTGGCCCGGTACAGTATGGATTCGATTCAAACTTGAACCAATCCGGGTCAGGTGGTTTTGTGCACACCCCTAGTCTAAATGGCAAAATAGACACGTACAACTGTCAATTGTGAATGGCACACACACCGCCATTCACAAGTGTTTGGCACTTGTGCCATTCAAATGAAGAGTCATTCAAATGGCTAGGTTTCCCCTGCACTAAACGCAGAAGTGAGAAACAATCCTTTTGAAATCACGGCTTCTGTGATTATTGCAGGAAAGCCTGCCTCCTTAAATGCTCAGGAGCCATTCACAAATGCTGGTTCTGCTGGTGTATTTTGTTATTTAAACTTTTTGCGTTTAACTGTAAAAATTAACGTATGCATTGGTTTATAATGCACTATGGCTTCAGCATATTATATACGAATACGAATATTTATATGCCACTTTTCAACAGATGTTCCTAAAGCGGGCGGGGGAGGAGAGAGAGAGAGAGAGAGAGAGAGAGAGAGAGAGAGAGAGAGAGAATGGCTCCCTGTCCCCAAAGGGCTTGCAATCTAAAAAAGAAACATAAGATTCCACCAGCAACAGCCACTGGAAGGATGTTGCGCTGTGAAAGGATAGGGCCAGTTGCTCTCCCCTGCTAAATAAAGAGAATCACCACTTTTTAAAGGTGCCTCTTTGCTCAGTTAGCAGTGGGGAAATTATAATCACAATTCACACAAAATCCCAGAGGCAGAAATGAGAATTCTAAACTCAGTGGCTAACATACAATGCAAGGCTCCATCAGCATAGGAATGGTGTATTTGCGCAGTTGTGCAAGAGTGCTCTTGCACAAGCCCCACAATAGCACAAGCACAGTTGCGCAATAGAGGACCATTAGTTCCAATGGCCCTCTATCATGCAACGGCATTTGTACAATTGAGTGGTCTTGTACAACTGAGAGGACCTGTGCAAGGGGGCTTTTGTACAAGTGTGCAATTGCTCAGTTCCTAAGCTGATGGAGCCTTGCACAGTATATCAGCCAGTGGCCCTTGCACAGTCTGCAATGAGAATGTGGTGCAAACTCCCACACAATCTTCAGTTCCTTCAGGTACAACTTTTCAAACTTCCCAGTTTGGCACTGAAGGAGCAGGTAACGTTCTGAATGGATCAACCCATTGAATGGAGGCACCCAGGCCAGAGGAAAGCATAACATCAGCCCCCATAGAGACCAGCTCTGGCCTGTGAGGACCGTTGGGGCAGCCTCTCCCCCTCCTTCCTGGGAGTACTGAAAGACCAGTGTGCCCTGAGAGGAAGGCAAGAAAGGAAGCGCCCAGGCCAGGGAGCTCTTGTCCTCAGCTCCTGAAAAGACCAACAGCCTGAGACATTTTATTAATCTTCTGTAATTTGCTTCTTTTAATATTGTAAACCACTTTGGGTGCCTTTGTCAAAGCAAAAAAGCGGCATAAAATGTAGTAAATCATCATCATCTTCATCATCATCATCATCAACAACAACAACCTCAGCTCTGGTGCAGCCATGAGATTTGACCCATTACTGTTTACCTGGGAGTAAGTTCACTTAAGACCACTCACTTTTATATGATTAGGATCTGGCGACCCCAGAAACTTATATACTGCTGTTCCAGAGGAAATGTGGTTCAACTTCACAATAGTTTCCAGGCACGCCACTAAACTCCCATGCCTGTTTGTCTCTGGATTTGGGAAGCAGCATAATTGCAATGGCTTTTGCTTAAACAGACTCAAGTCAAATGTATCCTTGCTCAATCAAATGTCCTAAGAGAGCTGCTTCAGCTATCCCAACCTTGACCTTTCTTCTGACCTCTTCACTTCCTCTGCATGGTCAACACATGTCAGCTCTGGTTAAAAATAGTGGTATCATTGACAAAAGTAGCTGCATTTGGAGAGTGAGCAACAGCCCTTGGGTCCTTTTGAAAAAGACTCGTCTACATCCATAGCTAGCGGAATTAAAGAGGGTTCGGCCACTTCTCCTGACTCCACTCTGCAATGAAGCTGTGATGTATTTCCTGTTGGAGAATGTCAGTGTTTGCTGGACTTCAGCTTCCTTTCTTGTACATTGTTCTGTGTGAGCTGGCTTTTAGTGTGTGAAGAATAAGCTCCTTGTACACCCAAGACCGATCAGATAGAAGCCACTTGCTTTGCACCACAGCTATTCCCACCATATGAAGTTTTCCTCAAAATGCTCCCAGATGACCAGGAAAACCAGTCCAATGAGTCAGTAAACACCTCTCATCCCAACTGCAATTTCAGCTCATCATCATAGTTTAGGTCCATAAGCCACCGGAAGCCACAAAACTGCTCTTTGCACGCTTGTTTATTTATTTATTTATTGTAACATTTATATACCACCTTTCATTTAAAACAAAAACAAAAACCAAGCAGTGGCTCACCAGAAAAAAAATTGCGGGAGCATAGAAGAGACAAAGTGCATTTAGGGGTGAGTGAGCGGTGTCCCGCATATTAGGTTTCTGAAACAGAAATTAGAGCGGTGAGGGGGCAAGCCACTTTTCTGGGAAGGGCACTTGCCATCCCTGCTACCCCTCTGGAGCCATCCTTGAACCCAAGGTGGTCCACAATATATATTAAAAATACTCATAAGACCGATAAAAATTAAATAAACACATCATATAAAACAATAAAGCACTGCCCAAAGCAGCACAAACCAAGAGAAAAGAAAAGAAAAGAAAAGAAAAGAAAAGAAAAGAAAAGAAAAGAAAAGCAGCACCTTTTAAAGAACAAAGGCCTGTGTAAATATCCAGGTCTTTTCCTGCCTCTTGGGAATTTAGAAATCTGCCTTATACTGAGTCAGACCATTGATCCATCTAGCTCAGTATTGTCTCCATTGAATGGCAATGGCTCTCCAGGGTTTCATGCAGGAGTCTTTCCCAGTCCTATCTGGAAATGCCAGGGATTGAACCTGGGGCCTTCTTCTGCATGCAAGCAGATGCTCTATCACTGAGCTACGGCCCCATTCCCAAGAAGAATATCTTATAGCAGACAACGCTCACTCATCCAAAATGCAAACCAGGGCAGACCCTGCTTAGCAAAGGGGACAATTTATGCTCATTGCTCACTACTGCAGTACCAGCTCACCATCCTTCTCTCCTCTTAAAGGCAGTCATGGAAACTAAAGAACAGCTCTCTGTCAAGAGAGCATTCCTAGGCCTAGAGGCTGTGACTGTGAAGGTCCTGTCCTGTGTGCATGACAATTGAACCTTCCTCTCATTGTTGACTGAAGGCCTGGGATCAAGGGCCAGTATAATCAGGTACCCGCTGAGGTCCAGCCTCCCACAGGAGGCCCACTGCCAGCCCCTGTAAGCCCCTGAACCTGCTGCTCCTCTTCCTTACTGTTGCTGGCTGTTCATCTGCATTCTCTAAGCAACTGATTAATGATACCCTGAGTGAGAAGAAGCAGCAGTCTCCATGAAATTCTGGGTAACCATGGCTACCGTCTCCTTCTGGGTGACCTTGGAGATTGGGCCCAAAAGAAGAGGGCCAGTGAATGGGCAGCAGAGGAGGTGGGCTCCCATGGTGTGGACATTGAGGCTATCTTGCCCAAGGGCTCTCCAGACCTGGAGCTGGCACTGAAGACCTTCAGTCTAGATTTTAACACTAAGATCTCCTAAACCCTTCCTTGCTATCCAATGACCTACAAAGGCTCTCATGAGGACAAGCACATCCTAACGGGCAACTTTTCAATGTGCTTCTTTATTTCTTCTAGAGACTTGAATGAGGAAAATAGTTCAGTCCTATTGTGAGTAATCTCACAGTACCATTGCCCCATCTGCTTATTGTTTGCCTATTGTCTGCCCTTGTCCTACCCAGTTTTCGGTTGTATGAATGGCCTTAATATCTGCTAGAGCAATGCTTCCAGAAGATCTTGTGCAGGGATTTGCACAGTGCTATACCAAATAGGTTCTATAATGGTCTTCTGCTTTTGTTTGCACAAAACTTTGCTCTCATTTGAAAGCTATTTAACAAGCTCTTGGACTCTTCTCAAGTGTAAAGTGTTGAAGAGCTCTTCCATGAGCAGAAGATAGCTTTTGTGTGCAGAAGAGGACCTTTGGTTCTAACTTGCTTTGGTGCCAATACATGCTGAGATTTCCAGGATGTGGAGTTCTGCATCTAATACACCATCTGGCACTTACACAAAACTGCAGAATACACACAACTCTAGTTTGTGAGTGTCGTAGCTGCATGTGCCTGAGAGCCCTCACATTATAAGGGTTTGCTTGATTGGGTTTCATACATTTTGACCAAATTTGTAATTCTTTTACTACAGGTACTCTGTCATCTTCTATTATTCAGTCTCGGTTAATTCAGCTTGCTCTTGAAGCATTGTCAACTAGTGCTTTTATGGGTATGCTTTTACATGTATTTCCATACCCTTTATGGCAGATAGAAATATTTTTATTGTGACTAATATGTTTTATTCCATTTCCTTTGGAACAGTAAAATCAGAGAAAAGCTGTTTTGGTAATTCTCTTGGACGGAACTCTATCCAATGTTCTTTCTTTAAATCTAATACACAGTTGACAAGAAATTCAGATATGTTGAAAGACATCAATAAATGTACTGATTAGGAGTGGGAGACACTTGCTTTAAAAATCTGTAGCAAAGGAAGACTATTCTAATTATCCGAGACATGTGAAGTCAATTGTCCTTAATACTTTAAGAATGACAGATTACAAATGAATAGATATTAGGGCTTTCTGCTCTGTTGCTCACTGAAGAATTGATGAAGGACAAGCACTTGGATATGTCACCTTGTGTCTTAGGGGGGAAAGGAGAAGAATGAAAGGATGATGATGGGAAAAGATACAAATTATCTCAGTGTTACATTCTTTACTGAGCCCAGTGCATGAAGTAATTCTCCAAAAGAAAACAATGTGGTTTACTTTTAAAAAAACACAAAAAAACCCCAACTTAGCCAATACTAAGAAGTTAAGCCCTGTAAAATCTGGGATTCTATAGAATTCTTTTTGTTCCTTAGCAATTGCAGAGCACACATTCTGTAATTCATTTAAAACTAAGTTTTGGTGTCTACAGTTGCATGGCGTGTATGTGTGTGTCGGGGGGGATAAGGTGGCCAGAAGCAAAGGGGGGTTGCTCTGCCTTTAAATTATTCTCTTCTCTGGGGTCCCAGGATGAAGGCTGGTGTATAAATGCATGAATAGCATGCTCTTTGCCCCCTGCTAACTGGGCAAAGAGACACCTTTTACCATGGTGATTCTCTTTATTTAGCAGGGGGAGAGTAACTGGCCCTATCCACCCCCAGCACAGTACTTCCAGTGACTGTTGCTGGTGTGTGTCTTGTGTTTCTTTTTAGAATGTGAGCCCTTTGGGGACAGGGAGCCATCTTATTTTTATTTATTATTTCTCTTTGGAAACCGCCCTGAGCCATTTTTGGAAGGGCGGTATAGAAATCAAATTATTATTATTATTATTATTATTATCATTATTATTATTATTATTGTGGAAACATGCACACTCATGGTGCACTCTTGTCTATCACAAAGGGCAGGCTGGTCAGATGAAGTAGTCCAGACTATCCCAGTTCTTATTGATTTTGCCTGTTATATTTATCAACTGACATCCAGACTGGTGTTGTGCTTTTGCAAAATAGCTTGGACCCCTGCTGCCTTAGGGTCCACCTGACTAGATCAGTTAGGAGGGCTCTATTCCACATGCCAAGACCTGCTGAGGCCCGTTTGTTGAGTACACGGGACAGGGCCTTCTTGGTGATTGCCCCCAGGCTGTGGAACTTGCTCACAGATGAGATCCACATAGCTCCCTCTCTCCCAGCCTTCAGGAGGAGGGTGAAGACTGCCCTTTTTATCCAGGCTTTTGGCCAATGAACTGTCCCTGCTCTTTTTAGCTTATGTTATGTTTTTAATTGAGTTTTATGTTTTTATGTTTTATTGAATGTTATTGTTTTATCTTGTTGTTAACCACCCTGGAGTCTTAGGATGAAGAACAGTGTATAAAAATATTTTTTAAAATAAATAAGAGAACTTGCACAAACCTTAAAAGTTTGCAGAGCTGCACAAAGTTGTGGTGCTCTGTGTTGTACAACTGCTAATGGAAGACCTTCTCCAGGTTGTGCAACTCATCAACATCTTCCACTAACACATCAACTAGCCTGGAGCAGTGATTCCTTTCTTTGTGCAACATCCTTGCCTTAGGTCCTTGTGCTACTGGAGCAGCATTATGGTCACGTAACAATAGTCTGGATGTCAGTGATACATTTAGGCCCAATTTAAGAGAGAAGTCAGTTGTGCAAGAAATGCTTACCCGTATGGTATTCTATGTACTTTTCGCAGTTAAACCAGGCCCTCATCCTTGACATGTGCAGCGTTAGCTTGCATCTGCCCATGCCACAGATCCCAGTTGTGCCAAGATGCTTCTTGCAGGTGAGATCACCTAGTTTCAATGAGACGCTGGGCATATGAAAACCACACCGTTCAGTTTTTCTTGATGACTGTGTCAAGTTTAAATCATGTGCATGTGACATTCCATGGGAAAAGTGGGAAGAGGAAGAGACAGGAAGATAAATATTATACTTTAGACATTATAGTATACATTATAATATACATTTAGAAGATAAACTCTGTACTTTCTTTGGCCTTCAGTATTTTATGCTTGACTTTCTGCAAAAAAAGATTTTTAAAAAATAATTGAAGATGCATTGGGACAGTGTGTGAGAGCTATTGCTCCTGTTTCTTCTGTGTTCGTGACAGTGCTGAGTATAGTGATTGGGTTTATGTTGCCTCTCTTCTTCAGAAATCCTGGCATATCTAAACCATATCTAGACTGATAAGGGATACAAAGGCATGTGAAAAAGAGAGCAGTGGGTGTTTACCTTCTTGAAATACCAATAAATGAAAGTAAATGGGTTGGTAATATATCTTATTGTGAGTTGTCCCAGCTATTTCCATTCATAAGAACATAAGAACAGATCGCTGGTCGACCACCAAAATAAAGTTTTACTTACTTACTTACATACCTACATAAAGCCCTGCTGGATCAGACCCAAGTCCAGCATCCTGTTTCACACACTGGCCCACCAGATGCCACCGAAAGCCTACAGGCAGGAGTTGAGGGCATGCCCTCCCTCCTGCTGTTACTCCCCTGCAACTGGTACTCAGAGGCATCCTGCCTTTGAGGCTGGAGGTGGCCTATAGCCCTCTGACTAGTAGCCAGTGATAGACCTCTCCTCCATGAAGTTATCCAAACCCCTCTTAAAGCCATCCAGGCTGTTGGCAGTCACCACATCTTGTGGTCGAGAATTCCACAAGTGGATTATTCGTTGTGTGAAAAAGTACTTCCATTTATTGGTCCTAGATTTCCTGGCAATCAATTTCATGGGATGACCCCTGGTTCTAGTGTGATGTGAGAGGGTGAAGAATTTCTCTCTAGCCACTTTCTGCACACCATGCATGATTTTATAGACCTCTATCATGTTTCCCCGCAGTCGTCTTTTTTCTAAACTAAATAGCCCCAGGTGTTGTAGCCTTGCCTCATAAGAAAGGTGCTCTAAGCCCCTGATCATCTTGGTTGCCCTCTTCTGCACCATTTCCAGTTCTACAATGTCCTTTTTTAGATGTGGTGACCAGAATCTTTAGTGGTGACCACAAATGTGGTGACCACATCTTTCTTTACAGTTAATAAACATTTTGATGCTTCTCTCCGGGGAACTGTACCTCTTTCAAGTTGAGTCCATGCAGGACATGCCTTGTGTGCTGTAGAAAACAACTTGAGTTGTCCCAGTCCAGACCACTGGCACTGGAATGGAATCAGTCTGTCAGCCTCAGTGATCCAGCTGATCGTGGTTGCAAAGAAAAGGCATAGGAAAGAACCAAATCCAGCCCTTTTTGCTACAGCAGTTCCACCGTCAAAGAGACAAGCCACTTTTAAAAAGAGTCTCTATGAGGTCATTCACACAATCAAAAACTGAGGCTCTACACACGATCAGCATGTGGAACCAAGTAGGGTTTGGCGGGGAGAGAGGACTTAGTCTACTCCTACTTGTACACAAGCAGACGGATCAGCTGCCCAGACGAGCGGCGACTTCGGTCGGACACTCCCACACCTGGCCCCAGCTCGCTGGGGAGCTCCAGGGGGAGGGGAGCACTGCCGCATGGCCCCCCCGGCCCCCGAGCCCCAGCAAGTCACCGCACGAGTGCACAGTGCCTTCATGGGGTCTCCCTCCCCTCGAGTCAAGCATAGGAGGTTATCGGAGCGCTCATTCCATTAACTTCATTTAAGGGCAGCGGTGTTTAGGCGGGCTAGCCACCACGGAACCACCGGGCTCGCCTGCAAGCCTGATGGTTCTGACGATGGGGGTAAACTGGGCTGGCGTCCATTAGCCCGGTTTATTCCTATTGTGAGAATAGCCTCACTGTGTTTTACCTGGTTTTGGGATCTGTGTGTGCTCCCATTTTTTGGTTCTGTGGAAGCAAGGTAAGAGGAAAAACTGGATAGAAATGATTGTGTGGAAGCAAGGTAGGAGGAAAACTTGGGTAGCTTTTCCTCCTACCTTGCTTCCACACAATCACTTCTACCCAGGTTTTCCTCTTACCTTGCTTCCACACAACCAAAAACTGGAAGCACACACAGATCCCCAAACCAGGTAGAACATAGTATTTGATTGTGTGAATGACGTCTATGCCTTTGACTGTGGGTAGCAACAGTGAGTGGGTACTATTGTGGCAAAAAAGAGCATCTGAGATTCCTGCTACACATGCATCTTGGGATCCAGGCCAAGATTTAAATAATTAGGGTATCAAATGGACTGTAAGGAGCATGTCTAATAGCAAGGAAAGCATTTTGAACTATAGCAACCCATGGTTATAGCATATTATTTTGGTTTAAATAAAATGGGATTTTCTCTCTCACAATTTTTCCTTCTTTCTCTCTCCCCAGCATTCTTTTTTTACTTTTTAGTCAAGACAAACAGCATAAAATAATGACATAATCTCTGTGTTTGTGTGTGTGTTCTGTTATGGCTCTCTACTATCTATATTGAGTTCTAGAAGGAAGCAAACAACAACAACAACAACAAAAACCCAAATAGGCATGAGAAGCTGGCAGCAAGAGACAGGCACTGTTCCAGAAGAAGCCCTCAACTTTTAGACTTCAAATCATACAGATGAATAATGATCCCTAACTCTGTGTCTTATATGATGCCAAATATCCTACGATCGTGGAGGGGATCCTTCAGGGGAAATTAGACTTGACTGGATCTTTTTAAAAGTATTTTGTGCGTTTGAAACTTTTTTGCATTCACTCTTTACAACAATTCTCCAGATAAGCAATTCTGTTGATAATCATAAGCCGTGTTTTCTTTTTGGTAAGGTCAAAGAACAGGTGGTTGGAATAAAAGATTTGTGTTTATCTCTTGGAAGATCAGAGGTGATTCATTCTCATTAAGGCTTCAGCAGCCTCACCTGTGTGGCTTTGTAGATGCCTTGGGGGGAAGCTCAGCAGGGGTTAACTTCTTGAGGGGGAAGAAAGAAGAGGTGAGGTTTTATTTTTAATTGGCGTAAGGGGAAATCCCTTTTCTTTTCTATAGGTGGCTCAGGGAGAATTGGATAAGAAAGCCCACAGATAATAATAATAAAAAGTCTTTACAAAGAGTTACATTAAACAGAATTCTTTAAGCTTTTCCCAGGTCAAATGACGGGTGAGAGTACCAGCAGAGTTACCCTTGTATCAGCTTCCCCTAAGAAACAACACCGCCGCAGTCATAGTGCGACTTGAAATATATTCTCATGTGTGGGAATTTTCTTTCTTTCTTTCTTCCTTCCTTCCTTCCTTCCTTCCTTCCTTCCTTCCTTCCTTCCTTCCTTTCTTTCTTTCTTTCTTTCTTTCTTTCTTTCTTTCTTTCTTATTCTTTTAAACACTCATAACCAAAACACAGTATACCAGTTACAGGCTATAATATACTTCCCACATGTGTAGTTTTCTGGGGTGTGCTGGTGTTTGTTTTTTGGGGGGCGGGGGTGAAGTTATATTGCTCAGCATTTGAACTATTTCCCCTTGTTCAATGGGTATGGCTTATCCAGAATGCAGGGGCTCATAAATAAAAGCCTATTTGGTCTTCTTACTTGCTTGCATTGATATGTTCAGAAGTTCCAGTTGCAAAAGTCTGCAGCTGGTACTGAGAATTTCCAAACTGGTTTGAAGTTTCCAGTTCAGATATTACTCCAGGTCTATATATCTTTATGGCCTAATCTTAGACTGCTTCCTGATTCTGAATACATGTAAAGAAGTAAAAGCTAACGCCAGAAATCAATTAGGTTGCAATCTATGCATAATTACCTGGGAGTAAATCTCATTAGCTGACATGATGAAGAAAATTACTCTGAGTAGTCCTATTGAAATTAAAAGAACAAGTAAGAATGGCCTAACTTGTCCTTTTTATTTCAATGGGACCACTTTAAGTAATTTTCCTCATCTTGTCAGCCACTGAACACAGTGGGACATACTTCTAAGGGAACATTATTTCTACCCTGGTTTTCAGTTTGTAAACACCCAAAGTGGCTACCAAAGCTGAGAACCAGTACATGAAAAAACAAAGATAAAGCTACAACAAAACAATGAAATGACAGCATTAAAACATCACAGTTTGCAGAAAGAACAATCTATAAAACCGAAGATCATCAAATATTAAAAGCAAACTGAAGTTCAAAAAAATGTTTTCAGGAAATGCCTAAACATGCTTAGAACTGTGCTGTTAGTTTCTAGGTAGCATAGATTTTATTTGTCTTTACTATTCTGAAATCTGCCTTCTCTAGAGAGTGCAGTTACAGGTCTTTGGAGTTAAGGCCATAAAAGATATACGCCCATTGAAAGATCATTGCCTCCTACTAGGCAGAATCTGAAATACTTTGACCTCTTTGCAAGATAACTGTATGGCTAACAAGCTTCTTGAGATCTCATTAAAGTCAGGACTGATACCCAGAATCCCTTGCATGCAATTGGATGTGGGTGAAGCCAGCTCCAGTTCAAGTGGGACATATAATAGAAAAGGGCAGCACAACTTCGTCCCTCTAGCTGTTGCTGGACTACAACTCCCATAAGCCATGACTATTGGCCACTATGGCTGGGGAGTTATCCATGCAAAGCACATGTTCTGCCTCTGAGGTTGTAGACCCTTCCCAACTGTAACTGTAAATTGGGAGGGAGGATCCATTTTCTGTCTGCATTACAGCAATGTCTCCTAGTCCCAAATAAATCAGTGCATTTATTCACTTGACTTGTATTAGAAGCTGTCTGTAGTATCAAATCTAACCCAGAAGGTAATTCTTATGCTGAGATAAACAGAAAACAATGTTCTTGGCGAACAGGGCAGTGTTGAAAAAGAAAAGTATTCTCTTTTCTTTTTAGTTTATGTGTGTAAACATATTGGAAAACTCCCATAATTTTACAATTTTAATATTTTAAAAGGTTTAAAAGTTACTGAATTGTTCCACATACAGACAAGAGGGAGGGTATATTACATGCCATGACAATTGCACTCAGATGTGCACCTTGGTGATATTCCTTAGTTCCAGCTGTTGCCAGGTACTACTTGATGTGCTACAGAAACCTGCCAAACTAGTACAAATGAACAGCAACTATGGCAGGGCAGGAAAATGAATGTGTACATTGTGCACAATGACAGCTCTACTGTACCACCCCCAACTGTGAGTGTGCGTACATAAAAACCAAGGGCAGCTCCAGAGGAGGGGCATGGAGGCAAGCCCCCCCCAAAAAATTAGCTCCCCCTCACTGCCCCCATTTCTGTTTCAGGAATCTAACATATGGGATGCAACTCACCCACCCATAAATGTCCTTTGCTCCTTCTTTAACCCCCTAGGGCCACCACTGAGAAAAACAGGAGCCAGTCCCCTATGGATCACATTCTCACCTTGTTGTTGTTACATGTATAATCTTATCCTGAGGGCCGTGTTCAGGGGGAACAAGTTCTGACAATTGGAAAGAGGAAGGGCTGCACAGAGTGTTGATTGGTTGGTGCCTGTGACATCATGAACCACCTCTTGCACTCTTCCCAAAGCAGTTTTTAGTTTAGAAACAAACTTTAAAAATAAATAAATGGGGCACTAGGATTGTTTGAATGTGCAATCATACAGATGATATGTTAAGCAAAATTTAGAAAGTCATTCGCCCACCAGAAGTTGGGGGTGGGGGAGAGAGAAAAAAAAGAGGTGAAACTTATACAGAAATCAGCACTTACTGCAGTGGCAAGTGCATGTGCCATTGGAAGTTGGAAGGTAGAAGGAAGCAAATTTGCTTTTCAAGGGCTAAAAACAATCCTGACCATGGGTGTTCTTGTATGTTTGTATTCAACTTGAAAAGCTGTAAACATTCCCAGGAACTTTGGTCAGCATCGCTGCAACAGTTCCAAAGATTAGACCAATTAGACCATCATTTCATTTAAATCCCATCATTTCATTATGCCCCATTTTAATTTGTTTTAACTTTCTATATTTTACAGAATATCAGAAATATTTAACAATTAAATACCTGTAGTTTTAATTCCTGCTCATATGCTATAATTTAACAACTCCCTGCTGTGTATTTAATTGTATACTTGGAGTTTATAAATAATTCTTTCTAAATGAAATGAACCTGTAGCTTTTTCAGAGACGGATAGCTGGAATAGTGTAAATAAACACTGATTTAACTGGAAAGAGTCTCAAGATGTGGTATTTATTGAGTTAGAAAAATGAGAGTTTAATTATAATTGCAGCAGAAAAGGTGCAAATGTTGCTATGCCCAGGTAAAACATAAACAGCACTCATCTATTCTTTGCTTGCATCTTGAAAGAGAACTTGACTGATTGAGAACGGGAGCAACCAGGGTTTCGGCCTTTCGATAACAGTATATTTTACAGGATCTAAATATACTACTGATGAAGTCCTGTGCCAGAAGTCTTATACTGTTAGAATGAAGATAACTAGGCCAGAATTCAAAACAGCTACTTCTGAATTGTCCAAGTGCTATGAATTCAGTCATTAGGTAAACTAATCCACCATTCTAGTCAGAGGGTATACGTTAGATGGAGTTACTGGAATCCATGAACACTCTTAAAATATATGTAGGATTTCGTGTGCAATAGTCTGAAGCTTTGTATACAGCACCATGAGTAACTGCCTTATACCAAGTCAAACCATTGGTCCATCCAGCTAAATATTGTCTATACTGAGTAGCAATGGCTCTCCAAGGTTACAGGCAGGAGTATTTCCTAACCCTGCTTGGATATGGCAGGGACTGAACCTGGAACCTTCTCGCTGCACCACTGAGCTGTGGTCCTATTCCCCTAAGGGGGAAATCTTGGAGTGTTCACATATTGTCTCCCATCCAAATGCAAACCAAGGCAGACCCTGCTTAGCAAAGAGGACAATACCAGAAGACCAGCTCTCCTCATTCTGTACATCATGCCTGTATTGCAAAGGAAGAATAAGCCTTTAGCACATCTACAAAAATATTGCACTTACGTTCTGGTGCACTTATTCAAGTGGTGACATCTCAAGCACACAATAGTCCTATTCAAACATTATGCTGTACATGAGTACAGGTATCTGTATGCATGGACATGGTTTTGTGTGAATGACCGTTTGTGCATTCATTTTAATAATGAATCTGGGCACAGGCCACTTCAAATGCAGGGTATTAATAAGAAGAGCTGGTCTTGTGGTAGCAAGCATGACTTGTCCTCTTAGCTAAGCAGGGTCCATCCTGGGTGTATATGAACGGGGGACTTGATGTGTGAGCACTGTAAGATATTCCCCTCAGGGGATGGAGCCACTCTGCAAAGAGCAGAAGGCTTCAAGTTCCCTCCCTGGCTTCTCCAAGATAGGGCTGAGAGAGATTCCTGTCTGCAACCTTGGAGAAGCCACTGCCAGTCTGTGAAGACAATACTGAGCTAGATAGACCAATGTTCTGACTCAGTATATGGCAGCTTCCTATGTTCCTAAGTGTTCTTCTGTACATGTTTGTGCTTCTGTACACAGTTTGTAGTGTGTTGAACATAATGTTTGAACAGGGCTTATGAAAAATTCCGAGATCTCCCCAAAAGACGAAAATGGACAACAAATGGCAGGTGAGCTTCCGAGTAAATGAGAGAAACGGTATGCGCACTGCCCCTGAATCCTAGCTGCATGTGCATGTTGACTGGGTCTAAATAAGTTGTGACCACCCAGGAAACGGGCAGCTAGAATGACCAAGGATGTTGGGTGCCTGTCTCATGAATGAGGTTAGCAGTTAGGGATTTATAGCTTACAGGAAATATATATAAATAAAATAATGACATGGAGAGAGCAGACAAAATTTTAAAATCTCATAATACTTTTACTTATGGCTCACCAATGAAATTGACCTGCCATAGGTTCAAAATAGGCAAAAGAAAACACAATTAATTTCTGGAGACGTGTTTTGACCAGGAAGTAGGAGAAACATAAAAGGAATTAAGAATATAGAATTTACTGCCACCAGATGTGAAAGCCAGCGGAGTAAGCATTTTTTCAAGAACAGACAATTAAAGGCAGGATAGGCCTATCAGGAGCCTCCATGGTGCCGTCCCCAAAAAGAGGTCTCCTATTTGTCATTCTGGATAATGAATCTTAAATTTAAAATTTAAAATATTTATACCCCACACTTTAGGGCAGGGCTTCTGAATCACTAGCAACAATAAAACAATAGAAGCAGATAAAACCACAGTGCAAAGCAATTAGAGCAGAAGAACAGTCATTCACTGAGCTGAACCAGTAAGCTGGCTGACCACAGATATATGACCACCAATAGAAACACACACATGCTCCCCCTCTGCAGTTGTCCTTGGTTTTTATGTATGCATCCTTACAGTTGGAAGCAGTACCGTAGAGCTGTCTTTGTCCGTAATGTACACATTCATTTTTCTGCCCTGCCATAGTTTCTGTTCATTTGTACTGGTTTTTCAGGTTTTTGTAGCACATCAGGTAGTACCTGGTAACAGCTGGAACTAAGGAATATCACCAATATGCACATTTGAGTGCAATTGTCATGACATGTAATATACCCTAGATGGATGTTAGTTTGATCTAACAAGGCAATTCTTATAGAGGCACGTTACTGTATACCTGACTCAAAAACACAGGTACTCATGCATTGCAATCCTATGCACATTTACTCAAAAATAAGCACACACACACCTCAATGTGTTCAATACGGCTGAAGGCAAGTGTGCCAATAAAACTGACATATTCAGAGTGAAGGTGCTCTGCAAGTTATTTCATACCTTTAATTTCTTTTGTTGGTTTTCAACATTCTCTGTTTATCTGTGAAGTCAATTTAATTTCAGAGACAAAACAAGAATTGAAATAAACACAACACACATACACGTGCGCGCACAAACAGCTTCAGCTCTAAGACTGCTGAGAAAATAGAAACTAGTAAAATTGTTTTGTAATGCCATGGAAACTGATATTTGGTCTATACAATTGACCAAAGGAATGAATAACGCTCTTTAAACAGATGTGATGCTGCTTACTAGATAAATGTATAACGGAATCATTACTTGATTTAAAAATCCACCATTGAAATCCCTTAATTTCACAAAATAGCAGCAGTGAGGTTGTTTTATAATTTCAGAATCGATTTCCAACAAATGCGGTTGTTTGAAATGGAAAGAGGTAATTGTTCTCGGCATTAATTGCAAACTTCAAATGGTGTAGGCTTTTTAAAAATACGGTTTTTATACAGTTTTTTAATACAGTTTTGCTTTATACGGTGATGCTACTTGGAGGGCAGAAGGAAAACTACTGGAAAGTTATAGGAATATACACATTCACAAGTGCACGCACACACACACCACAAGTTGAAGCATGTATATAATGGAGTAGGAAGAGAAGATAGAAGGATGAAGGTATCAGGGCAAGAAAAAAAGGGGTCACAAATGTACGTAGATGATTGGAGCGTGCTAGAAAGAGACAAAGGAATAAGCAGGCAGGGTAAAGAAATGAACAAGAGAAGTAGCAGGCACCCAAATGCCAGAAGTGTGAGTGTTCTGTACAGTACTGCCGGAGTGAGAAACCTTTGCTTTCTCACTTGTCCTTTCCTGCGCAGGCATCATTTAGGGCAGGGCTGCACAACTTTGGCCCTCCTGAAAATGTTGGACTACAACTCCCATCATTCCTGACTCCCTGTGGCTGGGGATAATGGGAGTTGTACTCCAACCATAGCTGGAGCCCTGATTTAGGGAGAACAGGGGGAGCAATCCCTTTCCTCTTTCTGTTTTAGACCACAAATGATTGTTTATCAGAAGTGCCTGCTGTATATTTATGGCCAACTCATGGATTATATCCACAGACCACATTTGCACATAATGAGGATCCAGAGTTGTAAGGGGCAGAGGTTTTCTCACCATGACGTCCAAATGTGTGCAACTCTGGACCTGCAAGGCAACCCACCCTAGGTTTTGATTTTTTAACTGTAATCTGAACCCTCAGGTTGTAGTAAGTTTCGTTGCTCTAACCCAAAGTTCCATGCAGCCTACGTGTCATCCGAATTCAGAACCGCAGGCTGCGTTCACTGAGACCAGAGTTGAGAGAAGGAGCTCATCCCTCCTTCCAGGCATGATGGCTGTGCGGACTGTCCTTTGTGCCAGAAGGAAGCCTGCACAGCCAGTTAGGTAATTTTGGAGCCTGGACCTGAAGGGCTTCAGAGTTCCCACCCACCCACCCACTTGAGGGATGGGGCGGGGGTCTGGGCAAGTCAATTTTTTTAAAAAACACAACACTTTTTTTTAAAGAAAGTGGGCAGGCTCTCGATGGCCGCCTGTTCTAGGAACTTCTGAACCACCTCAAGCTCAATGTGGTCTGGGGAGACCTTCTGCTCCAAAATCCTAATAAGTTCCATGGCAGCGTGAGGTGAAGCCAGCAAGGGAGAGAGGAAGCACGGAAGGGGAAAAGGAAAGAGAGAGGACCAGAGTCAGTGTTCACCACTGCCCTCTCCGCTCACTTGCTCTCCTCTGCTATTTCCCTTTCCCCTCCCCCCCCTCCCCACAACTCCTTGTAGTGGTGGAAGAAAATGAGAGGGGGGGAGGAGGAGGAGGAAAGAAAAAGAGAAGAGAAGAGGGGCTAAAAAAGAGAGAGAGAGAGCACACGCAGCAAGGTGAAATGAAGTGATTCGGTGAGCTTGAGTCAGAGAAGCTCTTGCCGCCGCCTCCCTCCCCAGGTGCCCACACACCCGCTGGCAGCCCCTGTCCCCGCCATGCAGCGGCGCTTTAAACAAGTTTCTAAAAAGAGATTTGACTTGTCCGGCAGATGTGGGGCAGTGGCAGGGGTCTGGGGAGAGCCCGCCCAGAACATTTGGAGGCCCTCCAGAAGACAGGAGGCCACAGACCAAATCCCCATGGTCTGTGGCTAAGTGTGCCTCTGCCTTAGTGACTGTTGTTATAAACAGGTGGAAGGGGATTATGAATGCGCCCCCCCCATCCTTCTTCTTCCTGTTTTGTGGTGCCTAGCATCTGAAGATAACGTTGCAATAGTTATTATGAGGTATAAAGAGCTATCCCCAAACAATACTCTTACTGTGCACTGCTTTTTGATGTCTACCCCTGCTACAGTGCTAACATGTGGAATCTTTTGCCATGACAAAAACCCTGTATCCATTTGGTACCAGCACCATAAGACCCTGGGTGTGCTGCTAGTCCTGGTGGCTACTGCTGGTGGAACTGCCTTAAATGGCGGTTGATGGAAGAAAAGATGCACAAGCCAGGACTGGCATCATCAGGCAGTTGCCAGGACCCTGTGATAGGCCCATTAAAGGAAATGAAGTGTCGTTGAGTCTGTGGCGACTCGTGGCGACCACAGCGCCCTGTGGTTTTCTTGGTAGAATACAGGGGGGTGGGGTATCATTGCCATATCCCATGCAGTATGAGATGATGCCTTTCAGCATCTTCCTATATCGCTGCTGGTGCCCAATATAGGAGTTTCCTATATGCTGGGAAACACACAAGCAGGGATTTGAACCAACAGCCTCCTGCTCTCTAGGCAGGTTACTTCCCTGCTGCGCCATTAGGTGGCCATGATGGGCCCATTGCTTATTCATTAAGACTACCTCTGAGCTCATTGCTTCCATGTGGTGGCAACAAAGCAAGACTCGCTAAGAGCTGCTCTGTTGTCATCTTATATATAGGTTCCATAGGAAGCTGCCTTGTATGGAATCAGACCATTGGTCCATCTAGCACAGTATTGTTTACACTGACTAGCAGCAGGTTTCCAAAGTTTCAGACAGGTATTTCCCAGATCTACCTGGAGATGCTGGGGATTGAGCCTGGAACCTTCTGCATGGAAAGCAGATTCTCTTCTACTGAATTGTGTTCCTTCTCCTCTTCTTCCCATCCCAACCACCAAGGTACATCTTATCATGAACCTCAGGATGGCCCACCCAAGTTGGAGGGGATCCATGGAAGGCAGTTTACCAAGCGCCCTCAGATGTGCTTCTACAGCGACCTCTTCTGTTCTGTACTAATGGCTAGCATTGTAGTGGTTCATGCTGACTGAAGCTAATAGACACCTCTGTTTGCCACTGCAGGTACACCAGGCAACTGCCTCTCATCCCTAAATCCTAGAAAAAATGTAAAATAGAATTGTAACAAAAGTAACACTATAAAATGCATGAAAACAAACATGTGGCAATCCTTGAAGTGTCTGCAAAACATCCTTTCTTTATTATCACACATCACAGGAAAATTAGAACTACATTTGTGGACCAGCTTTGCTTTCCTGAAACTGTATGATATTTAAAACTCAAATGATATGTTTTGTATTATCTTGTTAATATAAATTTATCCCATACCTTGTATCTAAAATAAATTTAGGGAAGAAAACAAATTGGAAAATGGTCCATATTGCAGAAACCCTCTTTCCATGTATATATTTCATTACATAATTGTTCGTTTCGGATTTGGCAAAACGACAAGGTAGATAAAAGAGAATATTAACATTCCTGGTTTTAGTTTCTGGGAATATAGGCATTAAACTGTTTAATATGAATACTGTCTCTATAGAACATAGAAATGTCTCCTAGTCGGCTCTGGTCTGGTAACAAGAGCTAAACTTGGCTGTATTTCATTTCATTCCCGCTGATAGTATTTATCAGCAAAATCTAGATAAAAACCTCCCGAAATATGCAACTTAAGCCTGATCATAACTGGGTTGCTGAGGAGGAAAGTGAGAGGATTATCTGGAGCCTGGAAGCACAAATATAAGATTGTATTGTCACTCTGGGCTATAGGCCTCTTGGCAAAGTATTGTGTAAGGCTCAGCTGACAGGCCCTTTGACAGCTGACAGATGAAAATATGAAACTTAAATTCTTCTTGACAGATAACTTTGTTGAATGAAAAGACCAAGAGAACAGCCCTATAGGATGGCAGGGGAGGAGGAGGAGGAAGAGGAGGAGATAATGTCTGTGCGTGTTTGCGCATACACACACACTGTACAGCTTTCCCTGCAGTTTCTTCAAACACAGCCCATGATAAGTGGATAAATATCGCCTGAAGTTTGTCTATTTGTTTCTCTCACAAACACACAAAAACTTTATTAAGCAAACTGTTAAATCAGACCTGCTTTCCGATAAGCATATTTTCTGCGGCAAACAATCATCAAATCTGAAAGACAGAGGCAGAGATTAAGAATAATATGCAGGCATGAAAGAGGTTCTCTCTGGAATGGTTCAAAATATGTGTGTACAGGGATTACGCTGACATGCTCCTGTTGTAGAATGCTTATTAATTGGCTTGTAACTGCCCCTAATCCATGGAGATTGCAATCTTCATCCAAATTAAAAATTTACTACCATAAATAATTGTTCTACTCTGTCAAGAGGGGTTTTGTCCCCCACCTCCTTGCCAAATCCACAGGAGATGTAACTGGAACTCTTATATCATTGAGTAAGATTAACCCATAGAAGAATTGTTCTGTGATTTTAGACAGTACCAGTAGTAATTGTTGGTTTTACATGTGCAGAGGCTTTAAAACAGAGATCTCTGTTAGCAATTACACTACATGCAGCTCTGTATGGTAGGTTTTATTCTTAGGTCACTAGGACACACAAGCTCAAAATATACGTGCACACTTCATTAAGTATGGAGGACTGCCCTTTGACAGACATTGCACAGATCGGCACAGGAGCCCTATTCAGATGTGTATTGAAGAGATGCTGTTCAGACGTTTATTTGAGATGCTGATCTCAAATGGGGCTGACGGTCCCACGTCCCTCCCACATCGGCTCTGTCACTCAGCCCATTGTTAATGATTATAGTGGCGATTGAAGATGCAAACACCGCTTCTGTGATGGTGGGTGCTTCCAGCCTCCTGATCATGGATGCACCCACCCACCATCACAGAAGTGAGGTTTGGCTCTTCAGATGAACGCTGCTGTAATCACAGGAACATAGGAAGCTGCCATATACTGAGTCAGACCATTGGTCTATCTAGCTCAGTATTGTCTTCACAGATAGGCAGCAGCTTCTCCAAGGTTGCAGGCAGGAATATCTATCTTGAAGAAGCCAGGGAGGGAACCTGGAACCTTATGCTCTTCCCAGAGTGGCTCCATCCCCTCAAGGGAATATCATACAGTGCTCACACTTCTAGTCTCCCTTTCATATGCAACCAAGGTGGACTCTACTTAGCTATGGGGAGAAGTCATGCTTGCTGCCACAAGACCAGCTTGGGCCCTTGCTTCGGTATACTTCAAAGGGATATGCACATTCCCTTCTCACTTGAACTCCTACCCAAGCATGAAATGTACCTTTCGAAGCCCATCTAAGCATTTTGTATGGAATAAGATACCAGGTAAATGAGGATGTAATGACTGGCTAGCCTCCAGACTCATGGTCTGCTTGCACAAGGATGTCATGCTGGTGCGCTAGCTACTGTGCTAGCTACTTGCACTCAGTCTGCAGCTTGTGCTAAGCGTGTTTGTGTTTGCGCATCAGGTACTCAACCTGTGGCATGCCTCATATGTCTTGAAGGCAACTTTTGTAGACTTGGATCCACCAGCACTTGTGGTGCCTTAGCTCACATGAATTGTCCTTTGAAACTGTGCACAACTCTGAATATGACAGCTGTTTCCTTGTCAAATGCCAGGGAGTAGTAGCCATGCTCCCAGTTATGAAGGGGGGGAAAGAAGTAAATATTGCCAGCCTACCCAGCAGGAGAACTTGTAGACTATGAATGATGAGGCAAAAATAGAATTAGGAGGATACGGTGGGGGGAAGCATCTGCCTTTGTGTATGTCTGTGTGACTATCTCTGGACGAGCTCAGGTGGAAAGGAGATCGTAGCAAATAAAATAAAGAAGCAAGGAGGGGGCTTTAGAGGATGGCCAGATATAGGAGCCCCCTTCTCTAAGACAGTAATAATTATGGATTTTTTAAAATTAAAAAAATCACCTCTTTACTTAAGAGGAATATGGCATTTAAAATCTTAATGGTTCTTTGGAGATGCCAAATATGTTCACAGACTGGGAAAATATTAGTACACAAATATTGACATTTGCATTAGAAGGCTGTTTCCATCTCAGACACATTAAGATTTTTCTCATCATTTCTCAAAATTACTAACTTAAAAAAACAACAACCCCAAACCCCTATTTCCCTACCCTTTAAATCCTGGACAATCTGCCCTATTACAGCTTTCACCTTAGGAAACTGAGATGGATTAATAAATACATCGAGCCCTTGTCTTAATTAATGGAGCTGGCAGGTCAAGTTGACAATTGTCTGTTGAAGGAGCCAGAAGAGAAGGATCAAGCCTTAGGCACCAGAAAGGCAGGGGGATAAAAGTATGCCTGGTTTGCCCCTGTCACTTTCTCCCGTTGCCATGACAATGCCTAATCTCAATCAGAAATCAAAAAGAGAGGGAGAGAGAGAAGAGTGATGATGGTTGGTTTTTCTAAAGCCTCCAGGACATGGCCAGCATGTGATCATCACCCAGGTAGACAGTCCTTGAATGCCAGACTATAAGACTGGGCTGAGATCCCAGGAGCATGGGAAGCTGGGAATGAGGCTCCTATGAAAAGGTAAAGGGAAGATTTGTGGGGCAGAAAGAGGGAGGAGAAAGATGAGGGGAGCCAGCCTTGTGTCTGAGAAAGAAGAATCCAGGCGCCACCAGGGGAACAGCTGCCTCAGGTATGTAGCCAGTTTCAGCTCGTTCCCAGCCCTGCCAAGCCCTAAACATGCTCACACGCGCGCCCATAGACAGACACACACACACACAACTCCCTAGCAGGCAGTAGCTTTGCTACTTCTGTGCACCTTCTCCCACCAATTGTTTGTGGTTAAATGGTCCCAGATCTTGCTAAAAGAACAATATGTACGCTCATGTCCTGTTGCTGAAAACGCAGGACAAAGAATGAAGGTGTTTATAGTCTGCGCCAGTCTGTTAACATGAGGGTTGCCAGATTAAAGCCTCTGGTATAAGGGACAGGCGGTTTCTGTGGGATGGGTGCTGGTTTTCATGGAGAGGCAACTTTAGTCGGCTGCCCAAGGCAGCACTTTTGATCTAGAGTCAGCGGCAGCAGAGGGAAGGGATTTATCTCTTTCCAGCATTACCTCGGTGTGTGCTGCTCATGCTTCTTTTGTTTAGGAAAAGTCAGGTGGTGGGGGGCAGAGAGGCTGCTCTTCTTGGTTGGAGAAACATGGAATTTAAGAGAAAGGAATAGGCAATTTTATGCAGGTTTATTCCCTCCTAGGGCGCATGTCCAAGAGCATCAGGATTCATCCGTTTATCCCAGAGCCCAATGTGTCTCAAAAGATGGGGAGGGTGGGTGGGAGGCAAAAAACAAGGATTTCCAAAAAAAACCCAGCAGGATGGGAAAGATGGAAAAATCAACTTGTGGTGCATGGTATAAGCAAGGTGGGAGGAGAGCTGGTCTTGTGGTAGCAAGCATTAATTGTCCTCTTTGCTGGATCTTGGTTTTCATTTGAAAGGGAGACTACATGTGTGAGCTCTGTAAAATATTCCCCTCAGGGGATGGGGCTGCTCTGGGAAGAGCACCAGCATGCTTGCATGCAAAAAGTTCCAAGTTCCCTCCCTGGCATCTCCAAGATAGGACAAGATTTATTTATTTTTTAATAGGACAAGATTTTTTATTGAACCAACAAACTACCAAAGCATATAGTACGTTGCCAAAGCACAATTTTATACAAAGTGGTTGTTTGTACATGATATATCTACAAAGATTTACACACAATGATTTGGAAACCCACAAGGTTATGAAGTATATGCAGGTAGTAGGGGTGTGCATTTTGGAATTTTCTTGTTTCAATTTGTATCCGAATCGAAACATCCCCGTTTTGTTTTTTACCCAAATTTTCTGAATCCAAATCAGCCCTGTTTTGTTTTGTAGCCAAATTTTCCAAATCCAAATCGATTTGGATTTTTAAAAAGGGTCCCAGGGCAAAAAGAGTGGGTGGTGGTGTTAGTGTCCAATGGGTGGAAGCTACCACCCAAATTTCAAAGGAATTAGGCAAAGGGCTGATTTTTTTGTGTGTGAATTTTTTTTAAGTTTACACATCTTTAAGAATTTTCCCATAGGGAATAATGGGGATTCCAGCAAATATGTCGCTTCAAATCAAGGGGAAAGGGATGACCCAGAGCAGAGTGTGGTGGATGGTAGTGCCCAATGGGGGCAAGGAAACTTCCAGAATTATTTCAAAAGAATTGGGCAAAGGGCTGATCTTTTGTGATTTGTTGAAGTTTACGTGTCTTTAAGATTTCTCCCATGAGCAATAATGGAGGTTTCAGCAGCCCCATAATTCCACTTGGGGGGCACTGGGGTTGCCCAGAGCGAGGGGTTGTGTAGTGCACATAAGGTGCCAACCACCCCCACACCCACAAGCCTGTGGGGTACTTGGTTTTGTTGTTTCTGAGGTGTTCATTGTAGATTCTCTGGTAGCATATGAGATTTTCAGTGAAAAACAAGAATCCATTCTCATATGCTACCAGAGAATCTACACTCAGAACACCACAGAAACAGCAGAACCCAGCACCCCATGGGTTAGCAACCCTTCCCCTGGCCAATGTGGGGTCAGTAAAGAGTGGGAAGAAGCAAAAGAGCCAATGGGGAACAAGGAGGGAATTGTCAGCAGGTCAGCCCATGATTTATGTCACTGATCAGAAGGCTGGAAGAGTGGGAAATTCAAAGAGATGTCAAACACAAAATGGAGACTGACTCAGAGATCACCACAAAATGGAGGTCCGAAACAACAAAACATTTTGTAGCCGAAACAGGGACGTTTTGTTTTGTGTACAAAACTTTTGGATCTGGAAAATGGGTGTTTTGTTTTGTCTACAAAGCACCCGAAACAGGCTGTTTTGGGAACAAAACATTTTGTATCCGAAATGTTTCACACATCCCTAGCAGGTAGTACTGTAACTCGGGGGTGGGGGATTTCAAGGCACATCAGGTAATCGGGGGGGGGGGGGTTTACGTCCGACGTCCATTTCTACAATTTGTCCCATTGCTGTTTAGGAGAGATACTCTTGTCTTTTTGCACATAACCATACATACTTTTCCAGAAGAGATTTACTGTCTCATCTGTGTGAACTTCTTGGTCGCGTCTTCCCTCCCTATTCCTATGCAGGAGCATTGCATAAATGACATACAGGTTTACTAACCTGATTACGAGAAGGGGAATGTTCCAATTCCCTAGTATGAGGGCACCCATTCCGTCCCGTTTCCTTGAAGGTTTCTTTCTGGGACCTCGAAAGGAGGTTCTATCGCTCAAACCCGATGTTAGTTCTTCCCAAGTCTGTTTTTCCAAATCAGGCCACTCTAACAGCTTGGTGGTAGTACTTGATGGTATAAGCGCCACCTTGTTTCCCATAAATGGAAAGGGACTTTTTTCTCCTTAAAGAGAGCGATAGGGTGATCGGGTTGCAACAAGTACTGTGAAGTGCAGTGTTTGTAGCGTTTACGTTCTAAATCAGGTTTTAAGAAACCCACTTCTAGAATCTCTCCATAAATTGTTTTCCTTAGCTGCTTAACTGAGGAGGATTCTTTAAATAGATCCAGCTCAACCTTCCATTTTTTAAGTGTGAATAACAAATCTCTCAAGTAGTCCGGGTGTTCTCTTTTTAATACTTGTGTGCTATTACCATTGAAAGATCCTTTCCCCCACCATGCTATGCCCCATGCTATGACCCATGCTGACTTGCACCAATGCAGAGCAAAAAGCGAGACCCAGGTTTTTTGCAGGAGGTTGGACATATTATGGACAGTCACAAAAATCCAGTTTCCAAAATTGTAGGACATGAATTCAGTTACAAAATAGGGTTGCAGGGCAGGTAGGGCTAGTCCTCCCCGCTCAAACTCCTTAAATGCTACCGCATGAGACAAAGGGAAGGATGCTGTGTGCCATACTAGACGGAAGATCTGGCTTTCAACTCTCCAAAGGAGATCGAGCGGGGGAGGATAGACTATCTCCAAGATAGGGCTGAGAGAGATTCCTGCTTGCAACCTGGGAGAAGCTGGCACTGCCATACATTTCAAACATAAAATTCAGATGAAGGCAAATGCAATACCTGTACAACAGAAAATGAGGGACGTACCCATAGCACTGTGCCAGCCACTTAGAGAGGAGTTCTTAAGATTATAGCTTGCTGACATAACAGAGCCTGTTGATTCATCAGAATGGGTCTCTCTCATTGTTCTTGTGTGGAAATCAAATGTGCATAGATTTAAGAGATGTGCACTCCAACATGGTAGTGTATTGTCATCTATTTGTTTGTTATTTCTCTTTGCAAACCGCCCTGAGCCATTTTTGGAAGGGCGGTGTAGAAATCAAATTAATAATAATAATTACCCATTGAGAATACCCATTGGGTATTCTGGTGATGGTGGGGAATAGAAGAAGTAATGCTGGCAGATCAGCAGGCTATTACAGGGAAGGGAAATCATAAATCTAATAGATGTTTCCCCTTCTGGCTGTCCTGCCAGCTCTTTGACCTTGGGAAGCAGTGCCAAATATCCACAGAACCTCACCTGGCTCCTTTGTGATGCCAGGTCAGTCCAGAATAAATAAGAAACCATCTATGATCTGGGCATGGATGAAGAGGCCAAACTGGTATGTATCACAGAGACTTGGTGTTGGGGGAGGCTGGTGGCTCAGTCTGGTCCCAGCTTCTCCCTCCAGGGTACTCTGTTGAGGAGCAGGTGAGAGGATGTGGGTGGGAATGTGGGTTGGCTGTGGTCTATGAGAATAACATCTCCCTTACCAGGATCCCTGTCAAAGTATCTGATCATATCGAATGTGTGTACTTAAGGTTGGGAAAGACTGGGACAACTCTTGGTGTACTGATCATCCTGCTGCCCAACAAAGTCCTGAACTGAGCTGAAGAACTCAGTCTCATTGGTGTTGGTGTTGGAGTCTCCCAGGCTTATGGTAGAGGGAGACTTCAATGTTCACTTCAGGGCCAATCTTTCTGGGGTGGCTCAGGAGCTCATAGCAGCCATGACAACTATGGACCTATCCCAAGTGGTCTCAAAACTGACACATGTTGTTGGACGTATGTTTGATCCAGTCTTTTACTCTGATATGGGTGGTGTTCCATGGGTAGGGACTCCTGTGATTTCCCCATTTTCATGGATGGACCATCATCTGGTTAAGGTTGGACTCACAATCATGTCCCACTTCCACAGGGATGAGGGGACTATTAGGATGTTCCACCTGAGAAGGTTATTTCACCCAATAGGAGCCTAGGATTTAGTGTTGGCTCTGCTGTTGGTCCTGTTGATACCCTGGTGGAGCACTAGAACAGCAAACTTACCAGCGCAGTAGACATGATTGCTCCTAAGCATCCTCCTCAACCCACTTCAAAATTGGCCCCTTGGTATACAGAAGAATGATGGGAGCTGAAATGTCAAGGTAGATGACTGGAGCACAAGTGGAGAAAGAATCGACTCAAATCCAACAAATTACAACATAGAGTGCATTTGAAGACCTATGCTCAGGCGATACGTGTGGCAAAGAAGTGATTCTTTTCTGCTTGTATTGCATCTGCAAGCGCATGTCCAGCAGAGTTATTTAGGGTTGTGAGAGGACTAGTACATGCCCTTCCTCCCTTGAATCAGAATTTGAAACCATAAATTATCTGCTGTGATGTTTTTAATGAGTTCTTTGTGGATAAAATCTCTCATATTTGGGCCAACTTAGATTCAGACTCCACAGTTATTGAAGAGTCTAATGTGGAGGTATCCAGAAACTCCTCTTATGTGGTTTGGCTGGATCATTTTCAGTTTGTGACACTTGATGATATGGATAAGCTGCTAGGAATGGTGCATCCTACCACCTGTTCTCTTGACCCTTGTCTGACATGGCTTATACTATCTGGCAGTGGGGTCTTTGTAGCAGGCCTGGAAGAGATTATAAATGCTTCTCTGAGGAAGGGCAGGATGCCTTCCTGCCTTAAGGAGATAATTATTAGACCGCTTCTGAAGAAGCCTGCATTGGATCCCTCAGAGTTAAGCAGCTATAGGCCTGTCTGAGACCTTCCATGGTTGGACAAGATAATTGAGATGGTGGTGGTCTCCCAGCTCCCGACAATCTTGGAGGAAATATCTAGTCCCATATCAAACTGGTTTTCAGGCAGGCTATGGGGTGGAGAGGAGACTGCCTTGGTCGGCTTGATGGATGATCTCCAACGGGAAATTGACAAAGGGAGTGTGACTCTGTTGGACCTTTTGGATCTCTCGGCAGCTTTTATTTATTTATTTATTATTTGATTTATTTGATTTCTATACCACCCTTCCAAAAATGGCTCATGGCAGTTTACACAGAGAAATAATAAATAAATAAGATGGCTCCCTGTCCCCAAAGGGCTCACAATCTAAAAATAAACATAAGATAGACACCAGTAACAGTCTCTGGAGGTACTGTGCTGGGGGTGGATAGGGCCAGCTTCCCATACTATCAATCATAGTATCCTTCTGTACCATCTGAGAGGGTTGGGAATGGGAGGCAAGGCTTTTCAGTGGTTCTGCTCTTGCCTCTCGGCAGATTCCAGATGATGTCACTTGGAGACTCTTGCTCTTCAAAACATGAACTTTTATATGACACCCCCCAGGGCTCCATACTGTCTCCAATGCTTTTTAACATCTACATGAAAAAACTGGAAGAGATAATCAGGAGATTTGGTGCAGGGTGTTATTAGAATGCTGATGACACCCAAATCTTTTTCTTCATGTCAACATAATCAGGAGAAGTCATAACCTCCCTATATGCCTGCCTGGGGGCAGTGATAAGCTGGATGAGATATAATAAACTGAGACTGAATCCAGCTAAGATGGAGGTACTTATTGTTCAGGATCTGAACTCAGAACCTGCCAGTTCTGGTTGTGGTCACACTTCCCCAAAAGGAACAGGGACACAGTTTGAGAGTGCTTCTGGATCCAAAACACTCTCTGGTGTCTCAGGTTGAGGTGGTGGCCACAGGTGCTTTCTATCAGCTTCGGCTGATATGCCAGCTGCACTCATTTCTTAAGATAAATAACATCAAAAGAGAATTACATATGCTGATAACCTCCAGGCTTCACTACTGCAACATGCTCTGTGTGGGGCTGCCTTTGTATGTCGTTCAGGACAGGGGTGGAGCCACCACTGAGCAGACAAGTTCAAAGAACCCGGCCATGAGCCACGGAAGGGCTGTGTGAGCCCTCCAGAATTCGTTCCCAGCCAGTGTTTGCTGGCTGGTTTCATTTATTTCTCTTCCTCTCCCTTGCTGGATCCTATGTAACCTTCATGCATGTGCACGGGCCATTTGCGTGCTCACGCAAACGGCCCATGTGCATGCGTAGAGGTCACAAAAATGGCCTCCACACCTGGCAGGGGCCCAAAAAGGGCTGGAGAAAGCCTAAAATGGGCCAGAACCATGCCACCGCTTGCCCAGGAGATTTGGGTGGATGACAGAAGGGATTGGGGAGCCGCCACCACCACCACCACCACCCTGTGGCTGCCACCACCACCAACATGACTTGTAAATACTTCTCTTTACTCCCCTCTCTGCTTAGGAAAGCCCCCTATCCCTTTATTGGTAAAGGGGAATCCTCACCAGATTCCCCTAGGGCATCAAGCCGGTCTGAACCAGCTGGGATACATCCTTCAAGGCTAATTATCAAATTGGCCATTGCCGCAAGCCCTGCTCTCATTTGTCTTGACACCAACAGGCACAATATTGTAACCACTGATCTTCTGAATATAGTTGGAATGCGATCTTGACCCAGCAAAAAGGGGACAGGGACGTTACAGTTTCCTTTGCTTCAGGAGTGCTTACTGATTTGGAGATGTATTCTGTCATTGAAAAAGAAGCTCTAGCATGTTTCTGGGCTGTGAGGCACTTCAGGACTTACTTGTGACAGTGGAGCAGAAAATTCACTTTACGGTCAGATCATAAACCTCTATCTGCTTTATTTACTATTCAGGGATCAAGTTAAGCAACCCAAGAACAGCCAAATGGATCACCAGACTTATGGATTTTGATTTACAGGTGGAATATCTTCCAGGTCTTCAGAATACAACTGCAGGTTGTTTATCTCAACTTCCACTTCCAAGCTAAGGGGAGATCCCAGAAGAAGAGGATGAAGGAGTAGTAATTGTGCAAATAGGTTCATCCTCTCATGGAGTGATCACGTCTTCTGAATGGAAAGAGGCCCTCAGTGATGATCAAGTACTTACTGAACTTAAACCATACATAACTAATGGATGGCACACAAAAACAAGGTACCGAACATATTCAACCACACATGCACGTAGCAAGTGAGCTGTCTCTTCTCAATGAGCTGGTGCTGAGCTGGTGGTGCCAACCACCAAAAGAGGCACCTTTTTAAAGTGGTGATTCTCTTTATTGAGCATGGGGAGAACAAATGGCCCTATCCATTCCAGCACAGCATCCTTCCTGTGGCTGTTGCTGGTGTCTGTCCTATTTTGTTTTTAAAATTGTGAGCCCTTTGGAGGGCCATTTTATTTAATTCTATCTATCTATCTATCTATCTATCTATCTATCTATCTATCTATCTATCTATCTATCTAAACTACTTTGGGAATTGCTGTTGAAAAGCAGTATATAAATATTTGTCGTATTTGTATTCGTACAAGCAAAAGTGATCAAAATTGCCCGCAAAGATCACCTGGGCATGAGCTTGACTAAAAGGTAAATCAGAGAAAAATTTTGGTGGCCAGGTATAGACAAACACATTGAAAATGTAATCAGGCACTGTGTGGCCTGTGCAGTATGTGACAAATCACATGACTTTGACTCCACCCCTTTGACTCCAGTAGAGTATCCCAATGGTACCTGGGGAAAACTTGCGCTGGATATTACGAGACTTTTATTTATTTATTATTTATGCATCGCACTTGTATACCGCCCCAAACTTGCATCTCTGGGTGGTTGATAACCAACCCACAAAATAAAGATTTGTTATAGTGGTGGATTACTTTTCTAGGTGGCCAGAAGTTTCATTTGCTGACAACAGTACTACAAACAAGGTGATCCAGTTCATGGCTGCAGTATTTGCAAGAGAAGGTCTCCCTAAAGAATTAGTGACTGACAATGGGACACAGCTTACCTAATTTGAAATGGTACAATACTTGCATAACCGTGGGATAAAATACTATTTCCTTGTACCATCCTCGAAGAAATGGTTTAGTGGAAAGAATGAACAGATTCATGAAAGAAAGTTTATGAATGGTTACTATGCAACAACAACCCTGAAAAGAGGCAATCCATGAAACTTTATGTGCTTTTCAAACTACTCCTCATTCTACTACTGGAAAATCACTTTTTGAACTGCTGAGAGGACACAAAGCTGCCACCAAACTTACCGAATGGCAACCACTGATAGGGCTTTCCATGTCATCTCACTCTGAGAATGCAGAGATTCAAGATTGGGTAAGGGAGAAGCAACAAAAATACAAATTGTATGTGGATCAGAAATGGGATGCAAAACAGTGAATATTTCAGGTGGGGCACTTTGTTTGAGTCTGGCTGCCACAAAGTGAGAAAGGGATTTTACTGATATTCTGGACCAAAACAAATAATCAAAATCTGAGGAGATTATGTCATATTGGATGATGGAAAGAAATGGAACCATTCGAGACTTTCCAGTATGTATACTATGAGAAAAAAGGGGGGAAGGGAGTCTGATATCCAGAGATGAACTGAAGAGGAATTTGATCTTGCTTCTAGTTTTGACCTCACAGAGGAGGCTGATGAAAATGATGGACAATCCTCTTTACCAGAAAAAATATCACTAACAGGTCATGAGCCAGAGAAACCAAGAATAAGGAGAGGTGTGCACAACAAGAGTCTAAGGATGTGCATGGAACCGGTTTGGCGCTCCTTTTCTGGAGTGCCAAACCAGTTCGAAGTGCTGACGTTCAAGCTGGTTTGGAGTCCAGGGCGGGGGGTTACCTTAAGGGACAGGGAGGGTGCCTCCTACCTGCCCATTCCTGCCCTGCCGTTTCCCCCCCTCTGGCACTGTCCCAAAAAGTGTGGGCACGGGGCTGCAGCATTCCTCCTTGCAGCCCCTTTCAGCGTCACCACACAAATGACCAATGTGTGTGCACATGTGTGTGTAAGCATGGCATGCAGGCATGTGCACATAGGTCATTTGCATGGCGACGGCAAAAGGGGCGGCAAGAAGGAATGCTGCAGCCCCACACCCATGGCAGAGCAGGGATGGGCATGTAGGAGGCACCTCCCTGCCCCTTAAAATAACTAGTTCTGCTCACATCCCTACAAGAGACCATCTAAAGGCTTCAAGATTTTGTCACTGCACTTTAAATTAATTCAATTCTGGTTGTTATAAAGGGGAGGGATGTGTTGGGTTCTATCTAGCAATCTTTTATGTTTTGTTGTTGAGAAGTTTGTCCCAGTGGGGATCCTGTAGAGAGTGTGGGGGCTGGAGTCAGAAAGGAAAAGGGAGGAGAAGGAGAAAATGGAGTTGTTTCTGAATAAACCCTTTGTCAAATCTACATAAGATTACTTTGTGTTTATGAGGGAAGTAGCTCTAAAACAGATGGGGGGAAGTGACTTCTGACACTCACCCTGGTTTTGACTGGGTGCCGTCACTCCTAGGCCCACAGTTTTTAAAAAACCACCAGTCTACCTGCCACCACTACCAAATCCATCATCTTTAGAGTGGTATGCCCTCTAGATTAGGTGTATCTATGAAAATTGGACAGGTCACTGCTCACTGCTATAGAAACTGTCCAGCAGTAGACATGGGCAATCGACATGGCTTCTGTGTGGGGCTATTAGTAGGCTGTTCTAGCCTCCCTTCACTTGGCGGCTGTAATGGCCACTTAAGAGATTTGTCAGTCCCAGGAATACTCTCTGTGCATCCTCCCTGAATGGGCTCAGCTCACAAATGGAATACCGCAACTGAGAGCATTCTCAGCAGATCTGAGAGGCTGTAGCAGCCCCACTGTAATGGAGGAAGTGGCCCCAAGCCAATGCATCTGAAACACAAGGAATGAAAAGTCTGCCATATATTCTTCATAGTATGATCTACAACTGAGTTACGTTACGCTGCGGTGCTTTAATTTCAGTGACTACTGTCCCATTTACATGCACCAGTGGAACTAAATTAGCTTAAATCCAAGAACTCCAACTTAAGTGGGTTGTGAATTGGGTTGCCCAGGTTATAATTTACTTTTTCATCCAGCTCAAATACTACCAAAGTGAAACACCATCCTTCAGTGGTTGCAGAACATCCTGCTGTGTAATGTTTTCCGCCACAGTTGCTGTCTGGTAAGGAAACTACAAATATTTGGAATTAATGTCTGCTTTCTAATGCCAATTCTTTGATTGCTACCAAATATGTGCACAGTATAAACCCATCGCCTCCTTTGAAATTCCAGCTTAAACATCTCTGGGCACCAACAACAGGGCAAGCTGACTGCTCAATTTGCATTCTTTACCTCCATAAAAATATGTTCCCCTATGTGAATAGTGCTGGGCAAGTAATAAAGCTGTTGTTCCACATCTAAGAATTCCTTTTCACCGCTATGGAGGAATCACTTGGGTAATATTTGTTTGTTTGTTTTACAGAAGAGAATAAGGGGCGGAGGGAAGTTCTTAATATACAGCGGATACATTTTCCTCTGTGCTTTAAGCTGTATTACTGTGCTACTTGCAAAGGGATAATTTAGTCAAAAATATCAAGCATTAGATCAATCTTGCAACCACGATCTAGACAAATACTATTCCTGAAGTTAGCAGTGCTTGAATAAAGATTCAGAAAAATCTGGACACTCACATATTTCACAATTATTAATAAAGAGACCAAAGGTAATGTGTTAATCTTCACCAGGTATACTGTTGGTATCCTCACACAGCAGAAGCCTAACAGGACTAGAGTGTCACAACAGACATTTATCCAAATACCTGGGGAAATGTAACAAAAAAGTGTTAGTGGAAAAATCTTCTTTCAGCAAAATTACCTAATATATTTGCTAATGGTATCTGATTTAAAAGCCATAAAAATACTGGGATAAAAGCACATTAGACGAGGTGTTGTATTTATAAGTGTTTGTCACCTTGGCAACAAAAGCTATATTCGAAATCTAACACTAGCTATGATGGGCCAAGACCTTTTAAAATTGGTAAATACTTCTTTATAGCAATGATCTGCTTTCAGCAAAGGAACGCAAGAGCTGCAAAAGGCAAGTTCTTCGTTGCATAACAAGTTTTTACTAGCTTTCAGCTCTGATTTGCTCTGTCTCTCTACCATATCTGCAAGCTCTTTTCGTGACAAAGAAAACATCACATTTGCAAATGCTGTGAAACACTGACGTTTCTCCTTCCAGAAAGAATTTTTAAAAAGTGATACCAGTCTCCCCCCCACCCGCTCTGGTACCCTTGTCTAAAATACATTTATTTGGAAGAATGTCCTATTGGTTTCAGGGGAACCTGTTCCTAAATATGTGTACTTAAAATCATACCTGAGGACAAGATTATCAGTTTGGCACTACTGAGTTTAAGTGGAGGTTGACACTGAGCCACAGACTTATTTATTTTGTTTGGATTTTGCCCCACCTTACCACAAGGGTAGGTTACAATCTATTACAAATGAAAGGCTAAAAATAAACCTTTAAGGCACAACCTGTTAAAAACCAGGATGATATTCTCCAGTCCTCCATCCATCCATTCCACCAGTTCTAGCTTTGCTTAATATTACTTGATTGATTAATGGAATAAAAGTTGTAAAGTACTACTGAAAAATTCTATAGAAATGTCTAGTAAACTACTAGTAGTAGCAGCAGTAGATAACAAAAACAATGAAACCCTGTATGAGGTATGAATTTTCTCGAAGTAAATTCATGGCAGACTGTTGGATTCACTTACACATAATTGTCCTGACCCTGCAAGGCTGTTCCATTTCTGGATGCAAGTGTCCACATCCTTTGAGCTGTGGATCAGGATGCACAACAAATACGAATGCAGACAGATTTTGATGTGCATCTAGATTCACATCACAGTGTTCAGCTGGGCTCCACTGAGCAGGCTGAATGTGTATGGATATACCCGTGGTTGACATCCAGTCTAAATTACGGTACTCTTATTGAAATTAAGGAGTCTTTTAGAGCATACTGAAAAGTACTAGCAGTATCTGAGTAGTGCTTAGTCTGGATGTCAGCCACTCTTTGTTGCCTAAAACCCATTGTATGTGACTCGTGACAAGGACTAGGAACTATTGTATTTAGAAGCTGGGTCTTCGACATAAAGGTCTTGTGCACTGCACCTCTGAATACCAGGTGCTTTGATAAAGAACATGGAATGGGTATTGGCTTAATGCCCCCCTTGTGGGCTCCTTGAAGGCATCCAGCTGGCTACTACTGCAAACAGAATACTGGACTAGACTGACCTTTGATCTGATCTAGCAGGGCTCTTGTGTACTTTGTGGGATTTTTCTGGACCATTATGACTCAGCCTTCCACAACTTGCATAAACTATCAAACCTGAAGAGATATTAATAATCTTTCATTGACATTCTCTCTCCCTGCAGATATATTGCATATACTATATGCGTTAAATAGTATGTGCACAGACATATATGTGTATTGCCTGAAGAAGGTCCCAGCTTCAGTCCCTGGTATCTACAGGTAGGGCTGGTAAAGGCTCCTGCCTGAAACCTTGGAAAGTTGCTGCTAGTCAGTGTAGACAATACTGAGCCCGATGGACCAATGGTCTGAACCCTAGTTCTGTTCCTATGTGTGATGTTAAAAGTCAAAAATTTGGCAAGAGTTGACATTTATCGTTGATTCATATGATTTTAGGAGGCCAGTGAAAAATTTCAGACTGTTCTGAGGTTTAGTATTACATCTCAGCAAACACTATGGCCCTGATCCAGCTAAAGTTAGTTATGAGTATATCCCAGCAAAACCAGTGTGCCTTAAGTGAGTACAATTAACTTGTTCCAATTGCTTCAACAGAACTTGTTTTGCTAACTTTAGCTAGGTTTGGGCCTTTTTACCATATATATATAGCTAGGTTGGGAAATGTCACATACTGAAACATGTAGAGGTCATTCACACAATCAAAAACTGTGTTCTACCTGGCTTTGGGAGCTGTGTGTATTCCCAGTTTTTGGTTGTGTAGAAGCAAGGTAGGAGGAAAACCTGGGCAGAAGTGATTGTGTAGAAGCAAGGTAGGAGGAAAACCTGGGTAGCTTTTCCTCCTACCTTGCTTCCACACAACAAAAAATTGGGAGCACACACAGCATCCAAACCCGGGTAGAACAGTTTTTGGTTGTGTGAATAATCTCATATCGTTCCTCTGACATTTTCTTACACATATACTATCATTTTATTTAACAACAGTAAAATAACTCTCACAAATCTTTCCCAAGACACCTCTCTTTGATCCTAGTTATATATGTATTTAAGACTACACTTCTATGGGCACTTAACTTGGGAGTAAGCCCCACTCAGGTCAGTGGGTCTTAATTCTGAGTAAGCATCCATAGGAATGTGCTGCCCAATAACATATTCCCAGTTAGAGAGTGATGAAAGTGGCTTAGGAAAATTTTAAAACCAACACAATAAGTTCAGTTAGCATGACAAAGTAAAGCAGCAGTACAAAATGCAGCAATAAAAATCAAACCGCAATAATGAGAGAGCTAGAGAAAACAATGTAAGTAATTATACTGGATTAAATTAATTAAAGACCTGCTCCATCTCATCCAACGTTTTATTACTGGAGATGTTCTGCTTCCCCGTCACAGACCACAATATACATTACAGATCACTAGATAAATGGAGAGAAAGGGAAAGAAAGGAGTATGGTATTATGCAATAAGTAAGGAGTATAGGAGCAGGGAGTAGGGTACCCTGCAATAAGGTAATGAAATAGATGGAGGAAGAAACGTGCAAAGGTAAATGAATTGTAGGGAGATGCTGGATGCTAAGACAATACTGAAGCCTAAATAAGATGGCCCATTGGAGTGGCAACCACTGCAATTTAGTACTGCATTTAAGCCCTCTGACACAGAGGGAATCTTTAATCAGTTGTCTCTCATAGCCCTTTTCTAATTTGTACTGAATCTATATTTGTTTGTTTGTTTTGTTTATTTATTGTATTTGTACACCGCCCCAAAATTCCATCTCTGGGCAGTTTACAGCAACATAAAACAAATTAAAATAGTAATTAAAACCTTAAAACAATTTAAAACCACAAGTCTAGTTAAAAAGCTTGGGTATACAGTAAATGTATCTTCAGATACTTTCTAAAAGAGATGGGGAGGCTCTTATTTCAGCAGGGAGCTCATTCCAGAGACTCAGGGTGGCAACAGTGAAGACCTGTCCGCATATAGCTACCAGACGAGCTGGTGGCAAATGCAGACAAACCTCTCCAGATGATCTCAATGGGTAACAGGGCTCAAAATGAAGAGGATGTTCTCTTAAATACCCTGGGCCTAAACTGTTTAGGGCTTAGATTAAAACCAAAATTGAGATTAGCTTTATGGGGGAGTTGGGATCTATCTATCTATCTATCTATCTATCTATCTATCTATCTATCTATCTGAACATACCCCATTCTGGTTAGAGATTAAATGGTAGAGGAAGAATCAACATGCAAAGTAAAGCACCTAGAAGAACAGGCCCTGCTGGGAGTGAGCCAGCATGGCTTCCGCAAAGGTAAATCTTGCCTCACCAACCTTTTGGACTTCTTTGAGAGTGTCAATGAGTGTGTGGATCAAGGTGATCCAGTTGACATAGTCTACCTGGACTTCCAAAAAGCTTTTGACAAAGTTCCTCATCAAAGACTCCTGAGGAAACTTAGCTGTCATGGGTTAAAGGTACAAGTACATGTGTGGATTGCTAACTGGTTGAAAGACAGGAAACAGAGGGTAGGTATCAATGGAGAGTTTTCACAATGGAGGGAAGTAAGAAGTGGGGTCCCCCAGGGATCTGTACTGGGACTGGTGCTTTTTAATTTATTCATAAATGATCTAGAAGCAGGGGTAAGCAGCAATGTGGCCAAATTTTCAGATGATACCAAACTCTTCCGGGTAGTGAAATCCAAAACGGATTGTGAGCAGCTCCAAAAGGATCTCTCCAAACTGGGGGAGTGGGCGACAAAATGGCAAATGCGGTTCAATGTTAGCAAGTGTAAAGTGATGCACATTGGGACGAAAAACCCCAACTTCAAGTATATGCTGATGGGATCTGAGCTGTCGGTGACGGACCAGGAGAGGGATCTTGGGGTTGTGGTGGACAGCTCGTTGAAAGTGTCGACTCAATGTGCGGCAGCTGTGAAAAAGGCAAATTCCATGCTAGGGATCATTAGAAAGGGGATTGAAAATAAAACAGCTAATATTATAATGCCCTTATACAAAACTATGGTGCAACCACACTTGGAGTACTACGTACAATTCTGTTCACCACATCTTAAAGAGGACATTGTTGAACTGGAGAAGGTACAGAAGAGGGCAACCAAGATGATCAGGGGCCTAGAGCGCCTTTCTTATGAGGCAAGACTACAACACCTGGGGCTTTTTAGTTTAGAAAAAAGACGACTGCGGGGAGACATGATAGAGGTCTATAAAATCATGCATGGTGTGGAGAAAGTGGAGAAAGAGAAATTCTTTTCCCTCTCACACAACACTAGAACCAGGGGTCACTCCATGAAATGATTGCCAGGAGGTCTAGGACCAACAAATGGAAGTACTTTTTCACACAATGCGTGATCCACTTGTGGAACTCTCTGCCACAGGATGTGGTGACAGCCAACAACCTGGATGGCTTTAAGAGGGGTTTGGATGACTTCATGGAGGAGAGGTCTATCAATGGCTACTAGTCAGAGGGCTGTGGGCCACCTCCAGCCTCAAAGGCAGGATGCCTCTGAGTACCAGTTGTAGGGGAGTAATGGCAGGAGAGAGGGCACGCCCTTAACTCCTGTCTGTGGCTTCCAGCGGCATTTGGTGGGCCACTGTGCGAAACAGGATGCTGAACTAGATGGGCCTTGGGCCTGATCCAGCAGGATCTTATGTTCTTATAAAGGCAGACTCAGGTTATTACAGCACCATGAATGGACATAGCACTTTACAAGAGCTACGAAAGAAGGGGAAAACAATGAATGAAAATTGGCAGGGGAAATCCAGTAAACACTGTTATTTTGAACACCCATTTGTTTTGATAGGGTTTCTGTACATTTGGAGGCATGGGAAGGGCAATCCTTATGTGGGCAGTTGGCTCCCTTGAAGATCCTTCCCAGATCTCTCGACTCGCTTGCTTTTGCTTTCCAGAGATTGGTGTCGCATAATGTAGTGTGTAGTTGTCCATGCTCAGGCCTGGCAGGGAAAGGAGGCTCCTTTAAAAGGCAGGGAGAACCGCTCTGGCTGCACTGCAAATGTGGCGCTGGCCGGACTTTGCTTGCAAATGGGGCTGCGTGGCATCTGACGTCAGATGCATCTGATGCAGGGGGCGGGGCTAGGGCCGCAGTGGTCGGCTGAACCTGGTCTCCCGCCACTGGTCTCCCTCTGCCCCTGACCAGCTCTTTACTCTGACTCCAAAAGAGGACGAGAGGATCATGGATGAGAAGAGTCCCACTTCTTTGGCAGTGGTAGATGCAATATATTAATGCATCCCACCCCCAGCCCCGCCCTCCAGCACTCACTCTCTCTCTCTCTCTCTCTCTCTCTCTCTCTCTCTCTCTCTCACTCACTCACTCACTCTCTCTCTTACACAGACACACCCTAGTTGGACAGGTTGTGTTCTTTAGTCAAATGCTTGTGGCTTCTGTGAGCTGAGAAGACAAATAGCAACATCCTGTGTGGTTCAAACTGCTTTATTCAAGTGTTGATAACGGGATAAGAGAAAGTTTCCAATTAACCCAGCCAGAGAGGATCACATGGTAGCCATGTGCTCTTACACTCAAGTGCACAATTTCTGCTTGATTGATAAACCTAACATGGCACTTGAGACTAGATTCTGGTTACATCTTAACCATTAAAACACTTCATTTACCCCAAAATGAATAGATGAATATAAAATAAACTCTACTGAAACATTTGTCCAATTCACCCATGTATTAATATAAATCTGTAAGAGTCTTGAAAGAAAATTACACAATGAATTGTCTGAAGAATTTGAAAATATTAAATATGCTGATTTTACACCAAATATGCTTCCAATTGGCCTTCGTCCTGGACTATATAGACTGAAATAATCTTGCTGTTGGTACAGATTGACCGCAAAGGCTCACAGATTGCTTCCAGCTAGTATTATTGTGTTCTAGCCAGATGGGGCAACTAAGAACTCTAGATTCACCATCTACCAGCCAAGTTATTGTGCTAACAGCTGTAGGACTGAAAATAATTCGGGGCATTTTCTATTTGATGCCTCAGCCACTGGGGCATCAGATACAGTAATATTCTCTGGAGAATCTACTAGGTGCTGAAGACTCTAGGAACAAACGAACAGCCCTGATGGATCAGGCCCAAGGCCCATCCAGTCCAGCATCCTGTTTCATGCAGTGGCCCACCAGATAATCTACTAAGATAAAGGCATGTCTGCATTCAGAAATGCACAGAAGAAAAACAGCTGGGGTTGGAACTTGGAAACGAGAAGTAGCAGGAAGGGAAAAGATTAATCCAGAGATTCTAATCCAGAGTCCCATTTGGGCATGCAAGGTTGAGAACTCCTGGATTAAGCACTTCCCTACAGATTCTCCACTGCAAATCATCCCCTCCAAAGTATTTGTATCTACATGTAATTAGGCCCTAAGAGGTAGAAACATCACGCTATTAATATGATTCATATGGGTGGTATACAGATATGCTAAATAATAATACAAATAATTATAAACTAGCTGGCCCGGGTACAGAGCATCTGCGCCTCTAGTTCTCCCTCATTCTCGGCCCCTCGCTCTCAGCCCTCCCCCATCCAATGTTTTTTTCTCTCTGAATGGCCACCTGGCCAGCCGTTTTTTCTAGCCAGCTGCCACTTACACACACACACACACACACACACACACACACACACACACACAATAAATATGCCCTATCCCTGCCCATCACAGCATCCCACCAGTGGCTGTTGGTAGTGTCTATCTTATATTTCTTTTTAAGATTGCGCACCCTTTGGGGACAGGGAGCCATTTATTTTATTTTATTTTATTTATATCGATGTAAACCACTTTAGGAACTTTTGTTGAAAAGTAGTATATAAATATTTGTCTTATTGCATGCTAAATAAAATAAATTTAAAAAAATTGCATTCATTGATTAAAGGTAAAGTGTGCCGTCAAGTCAGTTTCTACTCCTGGCGACCACAGAGCCCTGTGGTTGTCTTTGGTAGAATACAGGAGCGGTTTACCATTGCCTCCTCCTACGCAATATAAGATGATGCCTTTCAGCATCTTTCTGTATCGCTGCTGCCTGTTATAGGTGTTTCCCATCATCAGGGAAACATGATGGAAAATGGAAAATGGAATGGAATCAAAACTGGGAGGTTATAAGTCAAAACTGGGCGGTGATAAGTTCCCATCATCTGGGAAACATACCAGCGGGGATTCAAACCGGCAACCTCTGGCTTGCTAATCAAGTCATTTCCCCACTGCGCCAATAACCAATAATTATTCATTTAATGAGTCGCCATGGATCACTGATATTTATGTCAGACAGAATGTGCCCAACAGCACAAGCTACCCCAGCAGCTGTTTGGAAGAGCAAATTGTTGAGGACCATCAGTGAAACAATGTGCAGTCCCAACAAAGTCAATATACCATGAATTGTGTCCTCAGGATGCTGGGGCACACATCCCAGATCATATGCAACTGCATATCTAAGATTAATTGTGCCCAAGCATCCTTTGTGACATTGCATGGGATCTTGGTTCACACATCCCAAGACCATACAGCACACCCACTTGAAGCAACAACATGATTTAGGCTTGGTCTGATGTCCGAAAATGGAATGGAATCAAAACTGGGAGGTGATAAGTCAACACTGTCATCTACACAGGATTTTTTTAAAAAAATATTTTTTAGGGTCATGTGCTGATTGTGGTGTAGCTACACAATACCATCAACACCTGTGTTGATTCTTATGGCAACAGAATGCACAAACTCCAATCAGTGTATACCATTAGTGCAAGTTTTACTCTCTACACAGCCTACAACGCTAATCTAAATTCCAAGAAAGGAAAAATGTAAACTTTGTTTCAGAAAAAGCTATGCTATTTCTGGTTGACATTTATTCAAATGACACTGAATCAATACATATATACAATTTCTTCTCTTGCAAGACATTTTGCTAGATTTGTCAAGTGAAAGTTGCTGCATTTTTCTTTTTCCTCCTGGTACTAATGTATAAAACATGCAAGCAAGAATCCAAATAAAATAAACTAACATAAATTACATTTAATATTTGTACCACTCTGGAAAGAAATAGGCTAATACGAATATTCTTCTTTTGATTGTTAGCTATCTCTTGCAAACTAAACATCATGTAAAGAAAGAATCTGACTTTGAAACTCAGGATGAAATTAAGTAGTCACTGTCACTGGAAGTCAGTGGGAGTTTTTCTGTTGCCATTTGTGGGGTCAAGCTGCAAACATGATTTGCTTGCCCAATTATTCTGTCGTATGCATGCTTCACTTCCCTTTCTTTCATTCAAACTATTGCCATACATGTTTTTATAGGACGGGGATGAATGGAATGGGGATGAATTATATGCCATTGACTGTGACTCACAGAAGTTACAATAAGAGGCCAGCCGCTCCCCCCATTATGTCAATGTTGTTGTGCTTATTTATTTAGCACTGTTAAGAGTGCTTTATAGCCCTGGCATTTTCATCACAGAACAAATTTGTGAGATACATCTGATTTTACAGATTAGAAATGAAACAACCTGCAATGCATGTCTTCTCATTAGCAGGTCCCATTGAGTTCACTGAGATTTACTTCCAGGTAACATAGGCTTGCAGCCTCGGGTGTATTGGGAGTAAGCTGCACTGAACACAGTGGGATCTATTTCTGAATAAGCATGCATAGCATTAGGACTTGCATAAGCTTTAGGACTGAGAGGCAATGACATAGCCATTGTCAACCAACACATTTTTGGAATGAAGATAACAACTCAAATTTCTCAGGTCCAGGTTCAGCACTGTAATGTATCCACTTTACCACACTCTTTGAAATCACCTCCTTGGAAGTAATATTATATTAAGCAGCAGCAGAATCAAGGGTACTGTGAAGCTCATCCTTGATTGCGCTATATCTTAAAATGGGGTAGGCAATGTTGGCTCAGCTGGTGTTGAACTATAACGCCCCAGCTGGTATGGAACTATAACTCCCAGCATCCCCAACTGGGGATGATGGGAGTTATAATTCTACAGCAGCTGGGGAGAGCCAACGTTGCCCACCCCTGTCTTAAAACAAACATCTGGCCACAGTGATTCAATTCTGATAAAGGATAAAATGATTAGTGGAAATGTGCCCAAATTTCCTTTTCTACTATTGCCTAACCTCTGCTCATGCACAGAACATCCTGAAACAAGCCTGAGCTGGACTTCATGTACATTCCCACTGTGGGTTTTGCACATCCCCCCCCCCGCAAATCTAGGGCACAGTGCAAGCCAGCTGTGCAAGTCATTGACTCATGAATCAGCCTCTCAGTGTTCAGGGGAAAGAACCAGCAACCTGGCAGTGCTGTTATAAAGCAAGGAAAGGAACTGCCTAGCGAGAACACATCAGAGCCTCCACAGGTACAGACGTGTTCTACCACGTACATGCTGAACTCTGTGTTACTTGAATCACCAGCAGAATATAAAACAAACTTGAATAAATGTGACTTTACAGTCCTCTTTAAATGCTGTGTGCTTGTTCACAGATGTAACCTTTCAGGTTTTTTTGCATCGGAAACCATTTGATTCTCAGAATACTCAGTTGCTATAATTCCTGTTTAAGGATTTAGTCCTGTGTGGTTATCAGCCATTAGGTCCTATTCTATTTAATAAGTGAAACAGAATCCTAACAAGGAATTAAATGCACAAACAAGCAACATTGTCCCTTACCATAATACAAGATGTGTTTCTGTATGGTGTTATACGACCAGCTTCATTTGACTCAGTAGCTGGCTTTAGTTTTTAGCGACTGCAAATATAGTGAGAAAGTTGTCACAAAATAGCCTCTAATGGTGCTAGCCAGTGCTCCAATTCAACAAGCTCCTGCAGAATCCAACTTCATCTCAAGGTGATAAATCTCGCTCCCTGCAGGTAGCACAAGTAGGTAGTTCACCAAATCCAATCAGTTGCCCTCTGGTTTTGTAACTGTAGAATACATTTAAGAAAAGTGAGAGTGGTACAGTTATAGATATATATGACATTTGATGACCTCTTTGGTATCTAACCTCTTGCATGGATTCAGAAGAGGCAAGTTGATTGCAGAAAATAAAAATAGTCATGTCTGTAATGTAACGACATTGTGGTACATAAAACAAGATATTATTTACTGGACTTTCTGATGAGGCAGCTCCTGAAACATTAAAGCCAACATTTGCATGTCTGACTGTCTGTCTGTCTATCTTTCCCCCCTTTAATATGAGTGAGGCAAGTACCTGTATAATAGGATTATACAAAAGACACTATGATTGTATATAGCTGTGGTTAGGCGCAAATAGTCACACATAATTACTGGAGACCACAGATACAAATGTGCATTCCTCTTTACTTCAAAATACACTTCCAGCCAGTTAAACAGGGCTCAGATAAGCATAACAAGGGGGATGAGGAAGGGGCATCCCCATCAACAACATGTTCACAAGATGTCACAAGATGTCTTTCTTTCCGGAGCAAGATGCACATCAATGGAAGGGCTGCTTCAATGGTCTGGCACAGGGGCCTAGGGAGCTTGCCTGTGGCCAGTGGCTGCCCCACCCCTTTTGATTTCTAATTATGCATGCACCCCAAGCCACACCCCCTGCATCTGACATCAGACACAGGGTGTGTGGCCAATACTGGGGACGGGGCCCGTCAGCCCCTGCAGCTTTTCCCCAGTTAGTGGTTCATTGAATCGCTGGCTGGGAGTTACTTTCCCTGCCTCCGTGCAGAACTGAAACACTGACTGGCTGAGTCCCCCCCCCCCCCAGCCCAGCCAGGCAGCCAGCATTTCAGTGAAACACTGACAGAGGAGAAGGGCGTGCCCCATGCTCCCAGCTGGTGAGTGCTTCATTTGCCATCTGGGTGGGGGAAGGGGCGAGTGGGTGCCCTGGCTGAAGGCGAGAGATGCCTTAGCGGGGGCCCCAGACCCTGGCAGCTGAGGGACAGTTGTTCCCCCTTGCTCAATTGTCCCTATGCCCCTGGTCTGGCATCTTTCCCACTAGCCAACTCTTTAGTCAATCTGCAGCTCCTTCTGGAGGGAAGAGTCTGGGACTTGGACTGTTATCACCAACTGCTGGGGACCAAAAGACTCTGAAGATCAACAGAATGGCTCCGGGCAGGTATATCTTCTATCAAGTAGTCTGAGTCCATCTGCGGCTGGAACTTGGAGTGTTAGCTGCAACTGTCAGGGTCAAAAGAGATGACCATATGCTCACCATATGTTACTAATATTGTAGCTTTATGTTTATGTAACACTTAACAGCTTACTTAACTCTATGCTGTTTTGGAAGCCGAATTTTGTTGAAATATGGAGTATAAAAATAAAATAAATTTCACTAGACTCTATTTTACCAGCATATACTTTGGATGTGTGTTTTCCATGAAAGAGTAATCCCAAACAGTAGTACAAACATTCAATTATGGTGGATGCTTAGAGACATACCACATGGTGGCTGCAACTGTAAAGAGTCTCCCGGTCTCTGGTCACATGGAGAGAAACCTGCTCCAAAGCCTTGCTTCCCCTTGATTTCCAAGTTGTGGCAGGACTGTGTTAGCAACAGTAGCAGTACCACATGAAGCCTCCAAACTACCAAATCTCCACTTACCGCCAATGGTAATTTCTAAAGCAGCGTTACATCACAAACGTTTGTATGAAACCATTTTGTGAGCATTTGAAATACAGGACTTTGAAAATAGTAAGACAAGAAGTTTGGGTAAGAACTAATCTACCTACTTTCCTTCCACTATAATCTTAACTGATAATTATCCTCTTCACAAGTTAGCCCACTTCCACCCCAAATGTTCATGCATCTGCCATCTTGAATTAGGGTGAATGACATAACACAAACTGTGCCATTGAGGTGTCCCTGTGTGTCATTTTGCAATCTTTCCTTTCCTTTATGCGTCATTACAACTGTACCAAATTTGATCCAAATCAGTCCAGCCATTATGAAGTTGATAGGGACAGACATGTACATATAACATATAAATATATAAACAACATAGAAATGTATACATTGTTTTTTAAACTTTTAATTAGATTTTGTATATCCCAATTTAATATTTTATTGTGTAACTGTTTTATATTTTTACAATGTTTTAAATGTTTTGTAAGCTGCCTTGAGATTGTTTTGATGAAAGGCGGTATAAATATCTAACAATAAATACAATTAATACACATAGATACAGACACAGTTACACATACAAAGAGCAGAGTAAGCTAAAAATGTCTCCCCTGGATGGAAGAGAAGGAGGAAGGAAACCCTGACTAACCCACTGTAAGTGAGCCCCATGTTGCAGTTTGGAACATGCAGTTGGGACCTGGGTTTGAAAATGTTGAAGGCCTTTTATGATCTATTATACATTGTGTTTTTAGGATTGTAATACTTATTTATAATTTTGGAAGCCGCCTTGTAAACTCGCCGAGTTAAAAGCCGGGCTATAAGCGATTCTAATGCATACAATAATCAATAAGAATATTTATTTAGGCTGCACAGAACAGGTCAATAGTTTTCATTCTGTACCCCTGGTGGCATGCTTTTATAATTCGCCCTCTTTCAAATCCTGGCTCATTTAGCCCACTTTTCTGCTTTCCAAAACAAAGCGCTTAACGCCTCTCTTGCGAACATCCTCCAATGTTACCAACCCGCACAAACTAGAACCATAGAAAATGCGGCAAGAAGGAACCAGAGTGGGAAGGAAAAATGGGGCCGGGGGAGGGGAGAGAAGCGGCGTGCTCCTGAGCAGCCGCGTTGGCGGCCAGAGCGACCGATTCGCGTTGCAAGGGCGCATGCGTCCTTTGCTGAACCCTCCGCTTGCCGATTCCGTCACTATCCCGTCATTCCCAGCGGGGAACAGTAGAGCCGGACTCTGGAGGACTCTAGAGCGGCGGGAGCTAGGCCGAGCCCGATGATGTCGGAGAAGAAGCAGCCCGTCGATTTGGGGCTTTTGGAGGAAGACGACGAGTTCGAGGAGTTCCCGGCTGAAGGTAAGTTGGAGGAAGGCGGGGAGAGGATATAGGGGAGCAGTGCATGGCGGGCGGCCTGGAGCAGCATGACTGTGCATTGGCCGGGATGTGGGGTGTATTTACAGGCGCAGGAGTAGTAGGCCCTGTGAGCCCACCCATCCGCCCAGTGAACGTGGGAGGGCGAGAGCCTCAGGGGGGCTTGCTTCGGGGTAAGGATGCTTAAGTCGGTGCCAGCAGCACTTCTAACTGAGTCAGCCAGCGCTGGCTGAAGCTATTCCCGGAGAGGCTCTCTTCCTTCCTCCTCCCCCGGTGTTTTTACTTTCCGTGGCCACCTGGAGATGGAGGCCCATTCCTAGAGGCTCCAGGCCACTGTGGGCTGCATCCCGAACTGTGCGGCAACTTCTCAGCACCCGGGAGTGGGGTGTCGCTTTGGGACTCGAAATGCTGCAGTGCTCTCTGCCCGCTTTCGAAGCAGCCCTATTCGGCGCAGGGAGGGGTGGTTCTGTATTTCGAAATGAGCCGTCTAATTAGAACAAGACAGGAGTCTGGATGAGTAGAGTTTTGAGTCTGAGACTTAGAGAGGAGAGCTGTGGCCCTGGAAAGATCAGTACATCTACTGGTGGCCAACGCTTTTGTAGACTTGGAGCCCACTTTTGGTTTTGGTAGCATAGCAAAACAGGCAAGCAAAGCTGCCATCTCTGGAATACAGAGAGGTCTGGGTTGAAAGTGTATCTTAGCACGTTTCAGTTGTACCTTTTGGGCTTTAAAAAGGTGAACAACCTGATATTTTACTTGGCAGGAGATATATACTTGGCAGGAGAAAGATCTTCCGACTGCTTAATATCCATATAAAAGCCATTTTATTTTTGATTAGCTGAATTGATGGGATGTAAGCAAGGGCAGGTAAAATGTGCACTAAGCATCAGGTAGCTAACTGTTGTTTAATTATTCTTGGCATGTATTCAAAAGAACCTACTAACTTACTCAGTAATCATGTTTACTTAGAAAGTAAGCCCTGTTGATTTCAGTAGGACTTCTTTCCAAGTAATTGTGCTTGAGTTTGCTGCATTAGTCTCACACCTCATGAATATACAGTGAATATACTGTATATTCATGAGTATATCTCATGAATATACAGTGTTCCCTTCTTGTTCACTACAAAGGAAGCTCAGTGGGGCTTACTCCCTAATAAGTGGTTTTAGTGTAAATATCATCTTAAGACTCTAGGATCAATGGTTCCTGAATGACCCTAAACAACTTTTCTGGATATTTAATTGTATGATATTCCCATTATGTTTGAGTAACTTTAACAGACTTGCTAGAAACTTCTTTAAACTATACATTGTTGTGGGGTGTTTGTTTTTAATACAGCAAATATATCTTATTTGTTCATGATCAAGAAGTAACTAGGTGGGGGGGTGCTCATTTCTAAGTGTGTGAGAGATGCTTGTGACTGTGACTGATTTAATAATAGCTGAGATGTATTTTAGGCTCTAATCCTATGTACACTTTTAAAAAACCCGGGCATACAAGCATGCATAGTATCAGACTGCATATGAAAGTACTTTGCTTGAGAGAGTCTTAAATAATATTTAATATAATTTATACTTTAATGTTCCCTGTCTTATTTGTATCTGACCTTCATGTCATAGTTCTGAGTGCTTTCTGCAAAACTGTGTAGGGCATATATCACTGAAATCAATGGCACTTATTTTAATGGATCTAGATCTCATTCACTAAAATCTGCCCAGTTTTTTAAGCATAACTTTCTCAAATGGATGTCTATTTGAGAATCTGTTTCAAGACTCTGATTAACCAAATGTTCTATTACTACTGGTGTCAATGAACATTTGGTACAATTGCTTTACATATGATCTTAAAATAATTGAATGTTGACTTAATCATTTTTCTTTGTCTAAACTTAACATACTTTATGTATCTAAAAGGTACACTTTTTAGTGTTCTTGCCAGTGATAGATGAGTGTAAAATTATATCGATATATGGGGAATCACACTGTAAAGAGAATATTTTATTACAGTACTCTGTGTTTCAGGAGTGAATGTGTTGTTGCCATTCAGACTCAGTCATCTGAAATGGATTTGTTCTTGTTAAGCATTCCATTGTGCTGCAGTGTTCCTTATATTCTTCTGACATTTGTATTATTCATCATTTTTCCAAATACGTTCATGCAGTCTTCAAGAGGTATGAACAATAAGTTACTTGAAGGCATGAAAGCAATGGACAAACCATGCTTAATAAGTCTTACAAATGCTACAGATATACTGTAGTTGTAGGAGTTTGCTAGTTCTGGTAAGTTAAAGTGTGCCATCGAGTCGATTTCAACTCCTGGCGTCCACAGAGCCCTGTGGTTTTCTTTGGTAGAATACAGGAGGTGTTTACCACTGCCTCCTCCTGTGCAGTATGAGATTATGCCTTTCCGCATCTTCCTATATTGCTGCTGCCCGATCTAGATGTTTCCCATAGTTTGGGAAACATACTAGTGGGGATTCGAACCGGCAATCTTCTGCTTGTTAGTCAAACATTTATCTGCTGCGCCACTTAATGTGGTTCTGGTACATTGTATAAAATTCACAAAAACATTGATATAATATGTCCAAATCACTGCAAGACTATAATTTCTCGTTTTATTGGCTCAATGGAAAGTAATACAACTGGATGATAATTTCACATGGTATATACCAATGTGTAAATGACATCCTTAAGCTGTGTGACTGAGCATGGTTATATGCTGCTTTATGCCCATTTTTGTGTGAAGATGTCTGTCTGTCTTCTGATTCTAGTGCAGCAAGCTTAATAAGTAAGGAACACAGTGAGCAAGTGAGTTGATGGCATTCTTGGACCAACTAATGTTTAAGCATTCTAGAAGTTGCATAAAACTCTGTTCCAAACAACTGTTGGACTGGAGTTTTTGAGAGAGAGAAGGGAAAGCTTTTTCCTTTTTATCAGGAATAGTTCTACTTCATGAGATGCCCCCAAGCTTTTTAAGAAAATCTTGCCACCATTGAATGCACTTCTGGTGTACAGAAGCTTCCGGTCATTTGGCATACAGTGAGGATGTCTGTCACCCCAAGCCAGTACACCTTTACTTGAGAAAGTCTCACTTTAAAATCAATGGAATTGCTTCCAAGAAAGCATTGTTTGATGTACAAGAGTACTAGTTATCCTTATCCATTCAGTAACTGATGCACAAGTATGTTTGAAGGCTAGTGGGTGACGCCGGCATTACTGGAAATAAATGTTTCCTCTTTAGTTGTGTATTGTATTCCTGTCTTCAGTTCTGTCAACAAAGTTGAAGTTGAACAGTGAATATTGTGATCTGAAATAAGTTAGTGCAGGAGTTCCCAACCTTTTCCCACCGTAATTGGAGCCCATCCTTCAGTTAGGGTACTTCCTTTATGCTAACAGAGTCGACAGGAAGTTGTCACAGCAAAGTTTTCCTGGAGGCTAGGATGAGTGCTAATCCCCAGTTCCTTTCCTGTCGCCTTCAGGATCGGCAGTAGAGAGAGAGCTCCACTAAACTCCATTCTTTTGTTTCTCTGTTTCCTTGCTTTTCTCCTTATACTGCTCTGTCGGTCTCCGCTCAAACAGCTCCTTATCCAGCTACAACCTGTCTCCTTTGCTAACCCCCTCGCAGCTTGGAATCTCCCGCCCTTCAGAGGCGTAACTATAGGGGGGGCAGGGGGGGCACGTGCCCCGGGTGCCATCTTTTCTGGTCACATGGGGGGCGCCGCCATGACCATTTTTTTAAAAAAAATTTAAATTTTTTTGTTAATACAAATGTTTCCTGCTCAGTGCAGCAGCGCTGCAGCAGTCAAGGGAGCGCGTTGGTGCCCCCTTCCCCATGAGCGGTCCCTTCCGTGCCACCTGCGCCCCCCCCCATTGCTTTGCTGGCGCCTGGCGGCCAGTCAGTGGCCTGGCTTGGCGGCAGCGGGCGCTTGTGACGAAAAACCTAAGTATAATGTAGTATGTTGGGGGGGGCGCAGGGGGGGGGGGGCGCCATTTCAGTGCTTGCCCCGGGCGCCGTTTTCCCTAGTTACGCCTCTGCCGCCCTTTTACCCCACCCCCTGTCCAGCAACCCCAGCCAATGGAGCGCACTCATGCCGCCAACGCCATCTTGGCATCCTTGTCGGAGGGGGAGATGAATGCAAGCGCCACCCTTATAACAGGGGCGAGCTCCGGAGCAGGGCAGCAGAACACAGCTCAATGCGCCACCCTTTCCACGGGGGCCGATGCCACACCGCAAACAAAGTCAAAGAAGAAAAAGAGAGAGCGGCGGGCAGCGGAGCAGCCAAAGACTGCCAGAAGCCGCCGGAAAGCTACAAAGCCGCTGATCGCGTGGCTGAGCGAATGCCTGCTGTTGCAGGTGGTCTGCCAGCAGTGGCAGCCTCGGCGGATTCTGTCCCCAAGGCTACTGGCTCACCAGGGAGCGGAGCAACTGAGGAAGGGGGCTGACGCCGAGACGGGTGCATCGTTACCGCCTGCGACCACTTCGGTGGCGATCCAGGGCAATGGAGCCCGGGATGGAAACACCATGGCTACCTCCACAGAAGCCCGACAGGTGGATGCCCAGGAGTCCAACTCACCATTACTCGTGAGTAACCCTCCACTGGGGCAGGGAGGTGCAGAACCATCTATTACAGAGGAAGGGGCCACGTGGCTGAGGGGCTTCATAGCCAAGGAGTTTAAAACGCTGTTCCCTGCCTTGGCTATGGAGGTGGGAATGCCCCCACCCCCTACTAGAGCGGGACATAGCAGAGACTCATCATCCTCCCCAGATTCTGTAATTTTCAGGGGGCCCATCCCTGAGGGAGAATGGGGCCGTTTTGTCCCCAGGGCACTCATAGCCAGAAAGAGGAAGCGTTACCATTCTCCCTCAACCTCTTCCTCGGAAGCTGAGTATATCCTCCAAAAAGGCCATCCCCAAAGCTTCAACCTGTCACCCCTGCTGTTCCAGCCCCACAGGGCTCAGGAGGAAAGCCCTACCAACCCCACAGGGACCTGGGGGGCAACCTGGTTGTACCCCCATCCCCTCAGGGACCGGACAGCCCAGATCACTGGGACAGAGGAAGGAGATATTTCTGAGGAGGGAGAGCTGCCCCAGCAGGCAGCAAGTTCGACCCACCTATTTACTCGGATTTTGAGGTTCTGCTGGCAAAGGCACACTGCACCATTAATGTGGTTTCCCCACCGGAGACCCCAGAGGTGGGGCAGGAGCCGGACCAGGAGGTCTTCCCTTCTACCTCCAATCCTGCACCTATAATTCCTTTCCCCCAATTGTTCTTGTCCACTCTTACGACTGAATGGAACACACCCTTCTCCCACAGGTCCAGTTTTATAACAAGCTCTACACGCTTCCACAGGAGGTGTCATCCTTTCTAGCCCCGCCAGTGGTGGACTCCCCGATCATGCAACTGGCGTCGTGGACCATACTTAGTAAAGAAGGAGATGAACAAGAAGGTCCCTGAGGACAAGAAGTGTGAGTCCCTTTTAAAAAAGGCTCACGAGGCCTCAGCCGATGTAGTTAGAGCAGCCGTGGTGAATTCTATCTTCGCCAGGGCATCTGTTCTTTGGGCCAAGGAACTGGTCAAGATGGTTCCACCCGAGAATACCAAATTATGGCAAGGCATCAACAAAATGGCTAAGGCAGCTGCGTTCATGGCAGATTCCAGTCTGGACTGCATCCAGCAAGCTTCAAGAGCCATGGTATCGGCGGTGGTGGTCCGACGCTGCCTGTGGCTGAAGCACTGGAAGGTAGAGTCCAAGTCCAAACTCAATTTGGCCTCAACCCCCTTTAAAGGGGCAAAGTTGTTTGGGGATTCGCTCGAACCCATATTAGTAGACACCAAGGATAAGAAGAAGGTGATGCTCTCTGCAAGAATGGAAAGTCAGAGACCATTCAGGACGGGGGGGGGACAGGCACAAAATTTTTGCCCTTTTTTCAGAAAGTCCAGCGTCTCATCAGCCGGCCCCTTTCGTGACTATCGTCAGCACAACCAACGATCAGCCAGCCATGCCCAATGGCAACAGCGACGGGGAGGGGGGGTGGCTCACCAACCTTTCAACAAGCAATTAAGATCATCCTCCTTCCAACAGCGCAAGCAATGACGCCTCACCAGTCGGAGGCAGGCTTCAGTTATTCCAAGAAGCCTGGGCCACGGCCGCCTCCGACCAGTGGGTTCTCCGGACGGTCGGTCACGGCCTTTCGCTGGAGTTTTCATCCACACACCCCGACAGTTTTCGTCTCACACCTCTTCCCAAGGATCTGGAAAAGAGACAACGGATGGCACAGGCCCAACACCACCTCCCCCTGATCGGGGCAATAGAACAAGTGCCAGCGACAGAGTCTGGGCGCGGCGTATACTCACTGCTGTTCTTGGTCCCCAAGAAGGATGGTTTGTGGAGAGCAGTCCTAAACCTAAGGCCTCTGAACCAATGCATAAGGAAACGCACGTTCAGGATGGAGTCCCTCAGGACAATCAAAGAGGTGGTAAGAAGCCAGGAATTCTTGGCATCAGTAGACCTATCAGAGGCTTACCTCCACATTCCTATCCACCCACAACACCGGCGATTTCTCAGATTTGCCTTCAACAACCAGGAATACCAATACAGGGCGATGCCCTTTGGCCTGTCCTCGGCTCCCAGAGTGTTCACGAAGATTATTCACGAAGAGTATTCACGACAGATGCACTGTTCGCCGACCTACTAGTAATGTCAGTACAGCCACCCTGGCCGCTCCCAAGGAGACCAGATCTGCTATCCCAGGGTCCTGTCCTCCACCCCGACCCGGAATGGCTCCAACTCTATGCCTGGACGTTGAGCAGGAAGCACTAGCAGCCCTAGGGTACAAGCACAAGGTACAGACGATGATCCTGGCCTCCAGAAGGACATCCAGCAATAGAATTTACCAGACCACCTGGAGGGCTTTTTCGCTATGGTGCAGAAGAAAAGAGATTCCACCCACTGCAGCAAAGGTGCAGGACGTACTCTGGTTCCTACAAGAGGGTCTGGACCAGGGGCTGAGGGCTAGCACCCTTCGAAGGCAAACCTCAGCTCTGGCATCCATACTCGAACTAAATTCTAAAGGCTCAATTCGTCTTCACCCGCACATTAGGCGTTTCCTGAGAGGGGCCTCAAACTTGGCCCCTCCACCACTACCAAGATTTCCATCATGGGACCTGAACAAGGTCCTTAACGCACTCACAAGATCTCAATTTGAACCCATGAAAGAGGCATCCCTCAGAGTACTCACAGGCAAAGTACTATTCCTGGTGGCAATTACTTCTGCGCGCAGGGTGTCAGAACTTAGCGCCCTTTCAGTACGAAAGGAACTGTGCGTCTTTCAGGAGGAGGAGGTGGTCTCTTACCTAGACCCAACATTCTTACCCAAGGTAAACTCTGTTTTCCACAGGTCGCAGCCGGTAATACTTCCTCCCCCAAACCATCACATCCAAGGGAGAGATCCTAGCACTCCCTGGACGTCAGGAGGGCTCTGCGCAGATATATAAGGAAGACAAGGACTTTCCGCAAGACGGAGTCCCTATTTGTATCCTACAATCCATCAACTATGGGAAATAAAGTGTCAAAGGCCACCTTGGCGAGATGGATAAGAGACACCATCATACTGGCCTACAACACCTTGGAGATCCCAGTCCCACGAGGCATTACAGCACACTCCACGAGGAGTGCAGCCACCTCAGCAGCCTTCTCAGCCAGAGCATCGCTTCAGACTATCTGTCAGGCAGCTACCTGGACTTTGGTCACCCCGTTCATAAGACATTACAAGATCTCAGCCTTCCATGAGGAGCAGGCGGCTTTCGGTTGGACTGTTCTTCAGCAGGTGGTCTAGTACACTTCCAGACTTCTGCGACCCACCCAGACTGACAGTACTTACTATTCATTCTGCTTGGGTTTGTCCCTAACTGAAGGATGGGCTCCGATTACGGTGGGAAAAGGAACATTGGGTCTTACCTGTGAAGGGTCCTTTTTCACCGTAATCGGAGCCCATCCGGCCCGACCTGCAGAAGATCAATAATAATAATATCAAGGAAGGCATTACTAATGGAAACAACACTGATATATATTGAGATATATATTTGTAGGAACATAGATGTTGAGTAACATATAGATGCTTTAGAGTTAGGAAAGATAGTAGAGATTAGATAACATTGTTACGAGTTATGAATGTTAAGAATTTTAATAGAGATTAGTCAATATAATTAGTAGATATTATCGTTCCAGAAGGAACAGAGAGTTCTCATTTTTAAAAAAGGGGTTCTGACAATGTCAGGCGGATGGGCGCATCTGTTGGTAGTGGGTGAGTCCAATCTATTTCCAACTTCTAAAATTTATGCTTAATATTAATCTCAAAACAGAGCTCTCTCTCGCCATAGTTGTTCACAGCATCCTTCAGCACGACAGTTGGAACTGGGGATTAGCACTCATCCTAGCCTCCAGGAAAACTTTGCTGTGACAACTTCCTGTTGACTCTGTTAGCATAAAGGAAGTACCCTAACTGAAGGATGTGCTCCCATTACGGTGAAAAAGGACCCTTCACAGGTAAGACCCAATGTTCCTTTTTAAACAAGTGTACCCCTTCTGCTGCAGACGTTCAGTTCAGGTACCCTCACAGAGGTAGGTAGAGGGGTGTGCGTGCATGTGTGCGCGTGCCCATGCATGCACCAAAATTATGAGGCAGGCTACTCCAATTAGTGACTTGCATTGACTCTAAGGTACATGTTGTGCACAGTACTGTTCTGCACTCCATTCTAGGAGTGCTGAACCAGTTCTGTCAACTGGTATTTGAGCCAGTTTGGAGGGTGGGGGGGTTCTTTAAGGGGAAGGGGAGGTGCTACCTACCTGCAACCCCTCGCTCCGCCTCCCCCCCCCCCCCGGCGTTCTTGCAAAAAGTGGTTGACTGGGGCTGCAGCGTGCCTCCCTGTAGCCCCAGTCAGTGTCGCCGCACAAATGGCCAACGTCCATGCCATGCACACCCCCACCCGGTGCTTCAAATAACCTTACGGGTACTACCCGCTGTTGGAACCCCTTGAGATAGTGCATTTCATTAATTGTTTCTACTGACTTGTGTTCATTAACATGATAGTAATGGACATTTGTAAGTAGAGCAGTTAATAGCTCAGCTAAGTGGAGTTGTAGAATGTAAGCAGGTGCGCACCTCTCTTGTTAAACATGATTAAGCAGTAATTCCCACCGACCTAACTAGATACCAGCATGAAGTTTCCAGCTGCCCAGGATTCTTCCAGCTCTACTTCCAAACATGTATGAATAGGTTTGCAGGATTAAGCTACACTCCTAAACTCTTTATTTAAAATAATAAAATGTCATGAGATAAATGTCATTCCCTGAATCAAAGGCAGTATAAGTTTACGAACTCTGGCGTAACTGGCTTGTTGGTTACCGCCAAAATAATACCAATCTTCAGGTGAAATAATTAATATAGGTCTGCTTAAGATATTTTCATATCTTTGGTCTTATCCTTGCATTGTTTCCTTTGGCCAATGCAGACATAACACTACTTTCCTGCTGGTTGCAGTTAGCAGATCGGGAATGAGCCCCAGGATGCATATTCTCACTCTCAAATTCTTGCCACTTCCGTTTAACCATAGTTGAATAGTTCATTAGATCATTAGCATGATGATCTAATAGGAGAGGAGAGCTGGTCTTGTGGTAGCAAGCATGATGTGTCCCCTTAGCTAAGCAGAGTCCATCCTGGTTGCATTTGAATGGAAGACCACATGTGAGCACTGTAAGATATTCCCCTCAGGGGATGGAACTGCTCTGAGAAGAGCATCTAGGTTCCAAGTTCCCTCCCTGGCTTCTCCAAGATAGGGCTGAGAGAGATTCCTGCCTGCAACCTTGGAGAAGCCACTGCCAGTCTGTGAAGACAATACTGAGCTAGATGGACCAGTGGTCTGACTCAGAATATGGCAGTTTCCTATGTTCCTATGATCACGATGAGTCTGTTGCAGAAGGGGAGGGAGGAGAGTGCTTTTGATTGGATGGCTAATAGTTCATTAACTAACCAGAGGTTGCCTTAAATTAGAGTCTGAAACTGCTGTTTGAATTGAGTTTTAGGTTCTGGTTTAAAAGAAGGCTTGGTTAGATCTATGGGCACCAAAGTGGTAGCCAAATTTATTGATGGGGCGACGAGACAGACATCCCGCCATGGTCTTTTATAAGTTTGATCTTGTGGTAGTTTTAGTCTTACCTGTATGTATTGTTATATTTATTCCACTTATTGTAATTCTGAACAGCTGTGTTGTTATCACCTTTGTTTTTGTTTGGCCTATGGCTGCAATAAAACTACTACTACTACTATGGGCACTTTGTGCCACCCAATTCTTTAACTATGGTTGTGTTGCATAAGGGAAAGGACTGCAAAGAGGCTATTGTATATATCCCATGGCTTGCTCCGGATCTGCTCACCATGATTTTAGATTGTGAGCCCTTTGGGGACAGGGATCCATCTTATTTATTTATTATTTCTCTGTGTAAACCATTCTGAGCCATTTTTGGAAGGGTGGTATAGCAATCAAATCAAATCAAATCAAATCAATAAATAAATGATTACTAGGGAGCAGTGTTCCCTCTAAGGCATGTGCATGTGCACGCACTCACAAGTTTTTTGGTGTCCCTTCAGTTAATTTTAGTCCCCGCTCAAGTTGAATTAGGAGGGCCCCATTCTGAATGCACATGCGCATACACTGCCTTGATACTTCTCCTCAGAACCAAACTCATTCCGCACACAGATGAAAAAAATTAGAGAGAACGCTGCTAGGGAGTGTGAGTTACCTGTGTGCTGGCCCTGTGAGTGTGTGGGGTCATCAGAGATCACCAAAAACTCCATACATTTTGAACTTGAAGGATTATGGTTCAGTGCGCTCTATAGTAAACTAGAATTTTTGTATCCTGGAATGCTCTCTGGTTGTGTCTCTCAGAAACACCAGCAACAAGTTGAAGTTTACAATACTTTGGCTCCAAGCCTAGTGAACTGTCATTGTACAGTAATTGTGTTATTGCATCCAAATCTTATAATATTTTGCAAGTGAGGCTGGTTCATCTCCCTGCCCCCCAGCCGCCCAATTGGAGTTCTAGAGGCCAGAAATATATTTCATAGACCAATGTTACTGTGGTAATCCTAGAATTAACAAACCTAGCTAGAAGACCCATCTGGTAGCTTTTAGGATCTTCAGGACAGGAGTAGAAAAGATGTGCCTCTGTCGTGTGTCAACCCTCACTTGTTTATGCCAATGCTATTAAACCCCGTAAGGAAAAATGTATATACGTTTTGTCATAAGCACACAGTTTAATAGCCTGAAGCCACCATTTGGTTTGCAGGAATAATAGAAAAGTCTGTACCGAATATTCATATGTAAGTTTTGAAATATCGTTATGGCCCCAGCTGGTATTGAAGCAGGATCCATGGCGACAGAAGGTGGGCATAAGAACTGACCTCTTCTAGCGCCTTGCTAGACAACCAGAACTCTGGTCCCTCAGCTTTCTCTAATTGACTCCTACCTGGTTTTTAGCTTCCTGGGCTAGTACCTGATCTTTGGTCAGACAGCATTTGGTCTGCTCCTTTCTCATCTCTTTACTTCGTCTCCTCACCCTGTCTTCTTGTCTGTCTTGCCCGATACTAGCTCACCTTGCTCATTTCTTCCACCTTGAACAGAGTTGTTCAGCCTCACAAATTTGGAATATCGGCAGCCACAAATTACCAGCCAGACCTTTTGAGGCGATCAGTCTGTGAACTGCTTTTGTCATTTGACTCCAATCATGCATTTACAAACCATGATTCTTGGCTCCAGTCCAGGCCCTAACCATTAAAATATCTCTGTTCACGCTGAAAGAGCTTTATCCTCCGTAGAAAATGTGTAGAGATGCTGGGAAAAGGGGTAGATGCAGTGTTCCCTCTAACAGGGATTCCTAGATGTTGTGGACTACAACTCCCATAATCCCCAGCCAAAGGCTGTTGTACCTGGGAATGCTGGGAGTTGCAGTGAACAACATCTTGGAATCCCTGTTAGAGGGAACACTGGGTAGATGCAACAAATACTTATTCCTTGTCTCTTTAATGTAACTGTTGTTAATATTACTCAAACTGCATCTTGCTGTGAATTTGATCCTTAAAAGTTAAAAGAGGATGAAGCCTCTTTCATTTGAATTGAAGCATTTTACCTACCCAATGTTGATGGAGCTATGAATAAAAGAAAAGTGTTCTGCATCTTATTTTCAGACTGGGCTGGTTTAGATGAAGATGAAGATGCACATGTGTGGGAGGACAACTGGGATGATGACAACGTCGAAGATGATTTCTCCAATCAGCTAAGGTCATTTGAAAGCTTTCAGTACACGAACCTTTGTTAAGGGAAATACCTCGGGCCAGAACTCCTAAAACTAAAGCTCAGTTGGCCTGGTGACTGGTTAACCTGGAGTCATTTTCTTCGGAAGTGGAAGATGACCAGTTCTGTCCCTGTTCTCGGGAAAGACTAGGAGGCTACCTTCTGATATTTTGGGAAGGGGCTGGTAGCTCAGTGGTAGAAAGCATAACTTGCATTCAAGTCTGAGGTTCAGTTCCTGGCATCTCCAGGTAGAGCTGGGAAATCCCCTCTCTGAAATCTTGGAGAGCTGCTGTCAACATAGTTGTGGTGTTGTGTTATTACAGAAGAGTTAGTCATAGGTTTAAGTATCCAATAATGCCACTTTACCAAAGCTTAGCCATGCTGTGAGCACCCAGTATTAGGACAGCACTGAAGGTCTGGCACCTCTAAGCAGTTAAACCTGCTAATTAACTGACTATCTCTAGCTAAATAGATCATTCTTCTTGTAGTCGCTTACAGTTGGTCTGGAAATAAGTTTCAGGTCAGTTATGGGGCTTTAAATTATTGCTCTACAGTACATACCAACAAAATAGTCAACATTCAAAAAGCATAAACATGGGTACAAGGTGGCACTTAATGAATGAGCCATATTTCAGTTGCTCATGTGTTTTCCTATCAGTACAGATTAAGACCTCTTGTTCTGCCACCACATACACTTATTTCTGTTCCATTGGACACATACTTGGCAATGTGGGTCCCCCCTTTACTTAAAAGGGCAAGCAGTTTTGCAAAGCAAGGGCTATGGGGAGCTGCATGTACTATTGACATAGAATATGAAGAAGCAGCACAGATCTGTCTCAGAAGCTGAGTGAGATGAAAAGGGCTCGAGGGCAGAGGCAGTGGGGGAGGAAGCTGGGAACGGAGCAAAACTCCAGTTTACAGGAGACCCTCACTATCCATGGTTCCATTACTTTTGGTTTTGCATATCCCGCAGTTTAAAAGAGAGAGAGGCCAGAGTGTGCAGGGCAACCATTGGCCCTCTGGCAGCCCCCACTCTACAGGGGTTGTTGCATTAGCGCACACCCTGGCAGGGAGAAGGGCCAGCGCTTAGGAGAAAGCCCCACTGCAGGGAGAGGCCAGTGCTGAATGTCGCCTTCACAGGAGGAAAAGACCAGTGCTCCTTCTCTTTTCTTGCCTCCTTCTTGCCACCCCTGGGGGAACCTAAACCCGGATTTGCATTGAGTTAATGTCCCAACATCCACAGTTTTGTTATCCGCATTGGTGTGGCGAGAACCTAACCCTCGTGGATAACGAGGTCCACCTTTACTGCATCCAAGTCTTGTGCAGGCAAACCTTGTTATCCCGGGTTTCAGTACTTGCAGTTTCGTGTATCCGCGGTCAGGGAATAGGTATAGACCTTGGCATACACGAAAGAAAAAGAAAAAAGACTTGCGTATCCAGGTTTTCAGCCACGGCCATACTTGTAAAGGGGAATCCAGCAAGGATTCCCTTTTACAAGTAAATGGCTTGGTCAGAGAGGCCCGAAATGGGATGCAGACCAGCCACACGGTCAGTTGGAAGACAGGCTTGGAGGGAGAAGGAGTCCCCATTGCTACTGCAGCCACAATCTCCACTGCTGCGGCTGCCCCCATAGCAATTTTTAAAGGAAAAATGTACTGCCGCCACCTCCTCTGCAATCCCCGCTACTGTGCCCACCTCCAGCAATTTTAGAAGGTAAAATGCACTGCCTCTGCCCCATTCCCCATTGCTGTGCCTACCTCTGCCACCATCACAGCTATTTTAAATGGCAAAATGGAGGAGGGGAAGCCATTTCCGCCCAATTTATGGTCGTTTTCCGGCCAATTTCTATTTTAAAAAACCACAATTTTAGTCCAATTTCTCCCCCTTAGGAACCTGACCCCTGCTATTCCATAGCCCCAATTACCCGATATTCGCGGTTTTGGTATCCGCAGCACTGGCCGGGAACAGAACTCCCGTGAATCCCGAGGTTTTCCTATATTGACCTGTAACTGGGATTAATAGGAAGAAGTGAAAGTACATAAGGCTGAATAAAAATTCTTTTCTTAAATAGCCTCTCCATCAAAATATTAATTTTCTTATAGAAACAGTGTCTGACATATAGACTAGCTGTGCTGTGGCGATAGGAAAAGGGCACGTTTTCACTGATCCTTCCCTCAGGAGCCATGTGCCTCCCTAAAATATGTACCTGAGGGTTGTGTGACCCTTAGGGACATATTTTCAGGAGTCACAAGTAGCTTCACAAAAAAAGGGAGATTGGCAAAAATTACTCCTCCTCTCTAGTGCTAACTCAGCATTAGTCTGGATGTCAACTAGTGGGAAGAACAATAATGTTTTAAGAGGTTTGCTTGTTTTGTTTGTTTGTTAAAAAAAAATTATATACAGCCTCCTCCAAAGACACTAGCCGTATATAAGATGTGTATAATGTGTTTAATGTAAAAAGAATCCAGGTTATCTAGCATTTTGTATGATGGTTTAACACATTTGTGGGATGGTTTATCTTTACAGAGCTGAATTAGAAAAACATGGCTACAAGATGGAAACGTCGTAGCTTCCATTGATGTTGCAATCTGCAGTTGGACTGTAAATTGAACACTGAAGCATATGGAAGTCAAAATGGAAGACAAGATACTAGACTGTCAATTATTCATGTCCTATTTTTTTGTTTTTGGTTTTTTGTATAAATAAAAAATTGAATCTAAGCATTGTATTGTTCCAGTGCTGTTCAGGTTCACCTTTGAATTACAGGTATGGTCCAAAATACTGCTGTGAGCTGACTTGAACATATATGAAGCTCTTATACTGAGTCAGACCATTGGTCCATCTATCTAAGCATTGTCTACCACATTATCTGGCAGAAGTTCTCCAGGCTGGGGAAAACTGGAGTGCTTCCCAGTCCTGCATGGATTGAATCTAGGACCTTCAGCATACCAAACATATGGCCCTTCCTCTTGTTAAGCAAAACATGAGTTCACTATAATGTTAATATTCTTACTATGACTGATTATAGCTGAAATAAGTTGGACTGGAATACTTTTTTTTTTTAATTGGGTTCTCCCCACTTTGGTTTATATCACAACAATAAATACTGAAAAGAATAAACACTGGAATAATTGCTTAAAAAATCATAAACTAGATTAGAGCATTCAGTTTTCTTTGCCTAAAAGGAGCTATTATAATACCTCTGAAGAAGAAAGTCTCGTCTTAAAGGCATTCTTCAGTCTGATTGGAAGTGCAAGCTCCCTAGGCTAGACCACATGCTTCCACACAGCTATAAATGTGCTGCTTACCTATGAAAGCCCAGAGGTTTGTTGGCATTATGACAGTTAAATTTTCATTGCCAACATTCCCAGCATTGAAATGAAAGTATTCTTTGTACTTGGTTAACCTTGAAGTATCATAAAATACAAAGTTGATACCAAACGAATATCCTATCCAATGCATGTTTTTTGTGATTGCAAAGAAGGTCAAAGCCTCTATATTTTGAGTCACCATCAGAAAGGTTTGAGTGGAGCAAGGAAATACATGGGAGTAACCTAATATTAGTACTAGAAACACTTTCTTTAACCTTGTTTAGCTAAATAACCTTGAGTGTACCATGACGTAATTGGGTAAATGTGATGATGGTATGGTGCCAGCTTCTAGGGAGACACTTGGGTGAGTTTGTTGAATCAGCCAACTGGTGGTGAGTCCTGGCTAGGGTTATTTCTAGGACACCATCACTCGCCTGCCCAAAGCCAGCTGCTCTGAAGAGGATATGCCTTTAGGCCAAATCGGTTGTTCTGCAAAACTAGATAGTTCAGCTTTAAGTAGCTTTATGCCTTTATCCAATTTTGCATGGTTTTGGGAAAGAAAGCAAATGACTACTTTGAATAGGTTAGTCATACACTTATTACTCAAGCTGCATGAGTCATTTAATAAGTATATGGCAAAACTCACCATCATAGTCTTGAGAATGCATGAATGCCTTAAGATTTTTCACTTCCCTGCACAGTATGTTGGCATTGCACTGGGAACTGCAGAAAGGGGAGTACAACTTGGGCTATAAATAATTATAAGTACTACAGATTTGAGTGAATTGCTAAGCGGACCTTTTTCAGTGCTGTTAGAGAAGTAGTCAACTAGAAGACATATACTGAACTTTGACAGTAAACCAATACTTGGTAATCTCCAAAGAGTTGTAGAAATTAGACTGCTTAACAGCATTTCTTAAATATGACTAATTCCCCAACTGAATTTTGAGTTGATCAAGTGTTTAGACCTGTGTTTAGACTAGAAATTTAGTGCCTGGGTTTATCTATCTAAAATGCTGCAGAAATAATTCCTTAATTTAAACTACAACTCCCATCATTCCCAGCCACAATGAATAGTGGCTGGGAATGATGGGAGTTGAAGTTCAACAACAGTTGAAGGGCCAAGTTTGCCCATTCCTGATTTAAACTAAGGATGTCTTTATGCAGCATTTTAGGTAGATACTTGAAACGCACTTTTCAAAGACCTCAGAAAACTTCAACAGAAAAATCAATTAAGAGCTCAGTCAAGAGGTTTCATTCAGACCTTGAGGGCACAAATAAGTTGGGTTGATGGCCAAGGTGAAATTGTTTTAAAATTGCATTTTTAATTTATTTCCTCTCTTTCTTTTCTACCAAGAGGCATTCAAGGTAAATTGTATTTTATGAATAGTTCCATATATCCTGTCCTGAGAGGGGAATAAAAGGCAAACATGATTGGGTAAAGCTTGTTAGAGTTTTTCTTAGCTCAAGAGAGTTAATGTATTTTAACAGAGGAGAATTCATGGAAACTAGATTCTGGATTCATGATCACTTGAAGACTTTCCCCATAGCCTTCCTCAGCAATGGTTCCCAACATGGCTTGGTGTGCATGTGCAAGACACTGGATGGTGTGTATCTGTCTAAATCGTATGCAGTCTTAAGGGGAAGAGTTTACCCCCCCCCCAAAAAAAATCTCTCTAAAAGCAAATTATCTATTTTCTCTCTTAATAATCAATTTCTTATTCAGAATTCTAAAAGCATTTTAGGTGGCATCCAGACCTCCAACAGAGTGTGGCCATTGAGTGTGGGCAAGAGAACTACATTCATGCAAAAAAAAAAAAAATCCTTTCACTTGCTCAAGGAGTTTATTTCTCATTCCACTTGTGCAAGGAATTACTATCAATGGCAAACTGCTCTGCCAAAGGTCTGGATGCCATCCACTGTGCTTAGATTGTGTATTTACCATATTCAATTTTGATATATCATCATTTAAAAATATATATACTAATTTTCTCCCATTCCTGATCTTTATGGTCTTTATAAACTGCTTCGGAAAGGGACTTGTTGATTTTATACAAAGTGCTTTATGAAATGTACCTTCGGCATTATACAGTACTAGTATGTTTCAATTCAAGGTGCTGGTTCTCACCTACAAAACCCTTATGGGCTTAGCACCTGTATATCTCTGGGATCGCCTCTCTTGGCTAGTTGTATCCCATCCTGTGAGGTCTTCTCAGCTGGCCCTCCTTAGTGTCCCGGGCCCTGGTGTAGTGCATGGTGCCTGGGCCCGTAGGAGGGCCTTCTCTGTGGCCACCCCTATTCTTTGGAACACTCCCCCACCCCCACCGATTTGTTCAGACTCCTCTCTGGCTGCTTTTAGGGTCCTTCTTAAGACATGCTTGTTTCGCCAGGCGTTTGCCCTTTAATAATTTTTTAAAAATTGATTGTTGGTATTTTTGTTATTTGCCGCCTAGAGTCTTTGGAGGAGGCAGTATATAAGAAGTCTCAATAAAATAAATAAATAAAAACATTAGGAAGAAAATGCATTGCTTGATCCAGCAATTGGAAAACAACATTTTCTTAGGCAGGAACAACCCCATCCCCAACACTGAAAAATGTACCTGTAATACCTTACTTTGGTGACACCTTGAAACATAAGTCTTAATGCCTATTTTTGTGCGAATATATAATGCAGATTTCTTGTGTTGTACTGTTGTGTTAAGATTTGAAGAAATAAGGCATAACTGTTTCAGCAGTAGCCATATAGTTATTACAAAACTGAACTTTTATCACCTTTTAATCAAATGTTTTAGTTACTGCAGTCATCCTTCACTAACCGTAGATTTGTCTAATGCAGTTTTAATTATATGCGAATTGATTTTTTTAGGTGGTCTTCCCTACTGCGACTTGAATATGCGTGAGTTATTGCACAGTTTGGATCACAAGAAGCAGGGAAGAAGCAGAGATGGAGGAGAGAGGGAGAGAAGCAGAAGTAAGAGGGGAGCAGAGCAAATTTAAGTGATTTTGGTGGTTCCAAATGAGGAGGCAATGGTAAACCTCTCCTGTATTCTACCAAATAAAACCACAGGGCTCTGTGGGTGCCAGGAATTGAAATCAACTTGACGGCACACTTCGCCTTTTAAATTGCCATCCAGAGATGTACATTTGGGCGGGGTATAAATTTGATAGATAGATATACATACATACATACATACATACATACATGTTTCCTGCGGTTTAATTTGCTGATAATTCTTGGTGATTTTTTTAGTGCCTTCAACTTCCTGTTATTTTTGAGGTGCATTCATGACCATGGTTCCCCAATCACCTGATTCCCATAAACTTCTTAGTCTTGCCAACTGTGGGGTTTTGCGAGAACGGAAACCTCACGGTTGGCAAGCAACAACTGTACTAGGTTTCTTCATATGTTCTATTTTAAATATTTATATCCTGTCTCAGCCTTTGCACAACACAGCTTTCAGCAATACTTAAGAGCAGGAGCAACGCTACCAATTAAAGCAACGCAAAACATCCTGAATCAGCGGCAGCAATAATTGGATCAATTTGCTCCCAAACAGCCTCTGGGAAAGGCTCTTGCATTCTTCCCTAGAAACCCTCAGGTGTGCTCTGTTGGACCTACAGCAGGAGACCTTTCCATAATTCCACAGCCACCATAGTCTTGATCTCTCACAAAGATGTAGCGAGCTTGGTGTAGATCAACTGGTGGTAGGGCATCTATGGGGTTTTTAGAGCTTAGTCGTACTTCATTTCTAGCACAAGATGGAAGGAATGTGGATTTTATCATCTGCCACTTTCTTGGTCTTGGAAAAGCAGTAGGGAATATGCATATGTTTGGTATGAGAAGCCTCTCCTGCTAGTAGGAGAAGGAGTACACATAAATCAACCAGCAGTTGGCACAGGTTCCCTGCTAGGTTACAGAAAAGATAACTGTGTTCTTTCAACTCTGGCAAGCTGTATGTGGTTAATATACTTCTGTACAGCCCTATAGGGTGCTTATAATATTGAATACTCTGTTGATACATTGCGTCCAGGTCCTGAATTGGGGGGAAATTTCCTTGCAGGAAAGGGCAGAGTTGTCAATATGTAAAGGTCATGTTAGTGGAAATGAACTGTAGCTGAACTCGTTAGCAATATGTATGACTAAACACTAGAACGCTCCCTGTTCATGACCGCCTTGAACTCCGAATGCTGTCTCTTCAATCCTTAATATAAATGGAAAGGAAATTATTTTGGGCCGCATCTGGACTAAGTTGCATTGAAATTAACAGAGCTCAGGTAAGTCACAACTACTGTAAATTGTTTCATTGGGTTGAATGGTTCCTAGACATTGCCAGCTAGTCTGGATATTTCCCAGGTAATCATGTTGCATTTGCAGCCTGTGTGTTTTGCCATTAATGTTTGGTTCTTTTTTTTTTACAGCAAACTATATTCTGAATTTGCTGGCTCCAAATATGGCAATATACCACAGTGGCAGGCAAAGGAGAAAGTGGTTAAAATAGCACTAGCATGTAAACAAGGAAATAATTTGATGCCACCACTTTTCCAAAGCTTTAATCTCTATATTTCTGCAAATAAATACATTTCAGTGGGGCTGGACACTAATTTTAAATGCATGGGAATGGTGCTTTGACTTAGTAGCAGAGCATCTGCTTTGCATGCAGAAGGTCCCAGGTTCAATCCCCGGGACATCTTGATGAAGCTCCTGCCTGAAACCTTGGAGAACTACTGCCCATCCGTGCAGACAACATGGAGCTAAATGGACCAATGGTCTGACTATATAAACAGTGGTGTAGTGCTGCAGGGAAACTGTCCCAGTACTTTTTCCCCTCCAGAGTCTCAGCAGGGATGCAAAGCCCCTTGGCTTATATTACCATTCTTCTTGTCTTAGGAACATAGGAAGCTGCCTTATACTGAGCCAGATCATTTGTCCATTTAGCTCAGTATACAACTGGCAGCAGCTCTCCATGGTTCCAGGTCTTTCCCAGCCCTAACTGGAAATGCTGCAAGCGATGGAATCTGGGACTGTCAGCATAAAGTCCTACAATTGACATGTCAGGGCATCTGAAAATGAATGATTTGGATTAGGGATGTGCACAAAACTGGAAAACCCGGTTCGGCTCAAATCAAACTGGACTTGAGCTGAACTGGGTCTGGTTTGGTTTTGTGCACAGTCGAGCCAGACCCAGTTCAGTTTGAATCTGAACTGGTTTGGGCCTGGGGGTGCTAAATTTGTTTAAAAATATGATAGACTTACTGCCGCTAAGGGCTTTGGTGGACTTGGGTGAGGTCTCTGGCAGCTCCCCCTCTCCCCACCGGCCTCCCCCTGAGTCTCCCCAGGCCAGTTTGGCCCATTTTGAGACCGTTTCAGCCCTCTGTGCATGCATAGTGGCTCTTTGGGGGGCCACCATGCATACACACTGGCCATTATGCCCACTACCCAAGTCACACACAATGGCCATTGGCCAGTGCCATTGGTTGCCCCTAAAATGACCACAGCACTTTCACAGTGGGCCGAACCAGCCCGGGGAAACTTGGAGGGAGGCCAGTGGGGGAAGGAAGAGCTGCCAGACACCTCCCCATGCAGCTGCCGCAGCACCCCCCAAAGACATTAAAGCCCTCGGCAGCAGTAAGTCTACCAGATTTTTATACAAACGTACTGACCCCACGACCCCCTCAAGCCAGGCCTGAACCAGCCAGTTCAGCTGAATGTCAAGCCTTCAAGCCGAGCTAGTTCGAGGTTGAGCCAGCTCAACCTCAAACTGGCTCACACACCCCTAACTGGGAATGGCCACTGAAACGCACATGGCCATAGAATGCATTGAATTTCTGAATGGCCAACAGGCATTTGGAAATCCCATGTATTCCTATGGCCATTTGGAAAGAACCAGAACATTTGAGTGGGCATTCCCAGTCATGCATTTTAGTACATTCCCTAGAGTCTCTATGATCTTGACTTCTTGTAATAGACACCCCACCCCAACACACCCACCTCAAATTATTACATCTACTTAAGTGAGGAATTTGGCTGTCGTGGTACATGTGGCTATGAGGCCTGTAACAGAGAGTGCCTGCACTTCTGAATGTGTGACTACATCACTGGATATAAAGTTACTTCCTATGCCCTATGGGGAGTGTGGCTTGCTATATTTGAATGCACTGGAGATAATGAGGCCTTGCCATAATGCTTGTAAATACAAGATGGGATATGTTAATTGTAACACAATGGAAGTTGAAAATATTGGAGGTGATGAGAAGCAGGCCTGAAGATGGTGGACAGAAAATGAAAACTACACATTTCAAGCAGGCTACAGGCAATACTATAGGAGGAGAACTGGAAGGGGTGGAGTTTATTTAGCTGGGAAAGTGGGGCTGGGATTGGGAGGCCAGTCAATTAATATCCAGCAACCTCAGCAAACCACATTAAAGGCAAGAGATGCCAGGGATTCAGCCTGGGATCTTCTGCATGCAAAGCAGATGCTACCACTGAGCTGTGGCCGCATTCCCTGGGGACAAATTGTCAAATCCCTGGGGCTTCAAGTCAGGATCCAGAGCCCTCTTAAGACAATTCAATGTCACTGCTCAAGTTCCATGGTTCATCAAAGCCCAATCCTGAAATCGTATTGCTGGTGCAGCAGCTGAGAGGTTTGGGCTGTTATGCATATCAGTTGCCCATTGTTACTTTCCCAGATGCCTGCAATATTTTTTTTTTTTAACCAAAGATACTTTTACACTCTCAAGCAAGATAAATTGGTTTGAGAATGGCAGTGCTGTCTGTTAGCTGTCATATAAAACTCTACAGAAACTGCAGTCTAAACACAAACACCGTCTCTCGCTGGACTTGGACCCAGATGTGTGAGTTGGTATTTTATTACACCTCCCTTGGTTTACCTGGCTCTTGTAGCTGCTATTCTCTGCCACCTGTCAATATAACTGGATAAAGGGATTTAGTAAGTGTGATTGTCAGCTCGTGTAGTGTGTTATATTTCTTCCCCACCTTTTTAGTTTCTGGTGCTTTTCTTTAAAAAAAAGAAAAGAAAAAGAATACACACAGCAGGTGAAAAATACCTGTCTCTTAGTATTGATTCTAGAATTACTATGTGTATTTCCTGAAGGTTCTGAAAATTTAAAGACTGTAAAACAAACTATGCCTTCAGTCACACATGCACACTCTAACTCAAGTTGTTTGGGCCACATGGAAGTGTGCAATGAAGGGATGAATTGCCAATATTTTCATATCACGGACATAACCAAAACAATGTCATAAGCCTGCTTTAAGGAATGCAAAGCTAAGTAATGCTGGGATAGTCACTCCCAGCTGATAGGCAGGCTTTCTCCCCATCCTCTCTAAATCAACCTTCTAGGAAAGTAACCAATTTTCTAGTGACTTATGATCTAGGGACAGGTTATTTCTCTGTTTCTCGGGGTATTCTTCAAAAAGCATGCATTGCTAGACCAGAAATAACTGTATGACAATATTGTGGTTTAATGTACTTGGAAGCTGTGCATGAGCCCCTGTGCATTAACAGGTGCAGAGGCGCTGTTACCCCTGGACTTCCGGGCCAAAGTCCATGGCCTCCACAGCCCCGGGGCCCCCCCCAAACCCTCTTTAGTCTGTCCTGGATGGTGTGGTCACCCAGTCGAGCATGATGATGCTTAATTTGCAGGGGACAGGAGGCCTCCAAAGGCCTTTAGGTACAGGCCCCAAAATTACCTAGGTGCACCTCTGCCTAGGTAGCATTTTTCTCCCAAGTGGCTGGTTGGGGGACAGCATACCTGAGTCAAGTTGCTAAGATTAAACTAAGTCTAAGTATATATATCTGAAATAAATGTATATTCTTCCCCTGTTTATCCTGTCTCCCCCTGTTGTCTCTCCTTTGTCAAGTTCTTGGGGGCAGAGCCCTGCCCTCCATGTATTTCATAAAGGCACATTGATGGTACTTTGCTGGAACAGAAATTGGCCCCAGCGCATGGTTGAAGGGCACGCAATACAGCCACCTTCCTTAAACTAAGCAGGTCTTGGTGTGGTCAGATGGGAGACCCATGTATGCAGCCTTTGTGGGTGGACCTGTAGCTCAGTGGTAGAGCATCTGCTCTGCATGCAGAAGGTCCCAGGTTCAATCCCTGGCATCTTCAGCTAGGGTTGAGAGAGACTCCTGCCTGAAACCCTGGAAAGCTGCTGCTGGTCCCTCTGTGAGCTAGATGGACATGGCAGTTTCCTATGATATTGAATGATATTCCTATGTTGTTGATATGGAAATAAGAGGCTGGAAGGAAAGAGTTAACTTAGCAAAAGCAATTCTCCTTTCCCATCATCCTCCTCCTCGCAGCCAGAAAAGCCATTCTCGAGGGCTGAGGGACCCTTGGCAACAGTGTGGGAACCAGTGAATGTAGGATAGGGATGTGCACAAACGGCAGGGGGGAATTACCTTTTAAGTAGCAGGGAGGGTGCTCATTCCGCTGTTCCCGCCCCCACCCCCCGCTGGCGCTCTCCCCAAAATTGCTGGCAGTTGCCACTTCTCTCCACTGCCTTGGAACCAGATGGCCTGCATTTGCCACCTTTTCATAGCTCCCTTTAAACTGAAAATGTATTGCACAACTGAATTCCATGCAAATCCATTGTGCAATGCAGGGAAGCAGCAACAAGATCATAGGCCCATTCACACAATCCCCATCTGAGTAGGAGGAGCACTCAGCCAGGGTAGAAGGATCAGGCACATTCCCGAACAGAGGTCATTTAAACCCAAAGAACAAAGTAGGAGGAGGGAAGAGTGATCCTGTGGGAGGGGCAGAGGGTGGCTTTTCGTCTACCCTCGGCAAAATGCTGTGGAAAGTATCTGGGTAGGGCACACAGTAAGTTGTCCAGGTTCCCCTGGAAACCCTGGTCCCGCTCAAAGGTCTTGCTTTTCATGAAGAACCAGCCTTCTTCCCCATTTGCCTGAAAAGTAGCCATCCATTCTTCTTGAAGAGCAAGAGTTTGCTGGCAGGTGGCATGGCAAATATGGCACAAGGACAGAGCATGGATTTATGTGGGAAACAAAACAGGGCCCTGTGGAAGTGTGTGGAGGGTGAATAAGTTCCCGCTTGGAACTTGTGTGCAAGTTTCTCACGTCACACAACGTACTGCTGCCTGGAAGGAACCTGAGTCACCCTGTGGTCAGGAATATATTTAAAATACAGTAAATGTATACTTTTGGAGAACTAAAGCAGTCAGAAGGGTCTTCAAAAATAAATGAGCTATTGAATGGCATCAGGATGATTCCATGGAAACTGTGAAATCTCTGGTGCCTGTGGAAAAAGCATTTCAATTATCTAAAGTGAGATAAAACCTAAGTAATGACAATAAGTTAGAAGATATGCTTATCTATCAGTTCTATCTAATTTTCACCCTGCAGCTCCAAGCCAGCCAAGCTTTAGATAATGAGCTGGACGTTGAAGAGAATAACTCATACACTCAGAGGTGTGCAGTTCTCTATTATTGTAAGGGCCATTGAATCACACACATAATGGAGGAGTTGACACCATTGATTTTGCTGGAGGTGCTGTTATTTGAGTATACCCTAATCAAGTAGTGTAACTGATTGCAAGTTCATTCTTTCTCTGGATCATTAAAAGTGCCAATAACTGGCTAATTTTTTTTAACACTTCCTATGAATGAAGAGTTGGATTACTGGTGGTTTCTTTCCCCCTTCACACCCCAGGGATGGAAAGTCTTTGCCAGCAGTGGAATACTGATAGCTTCAAAGTGGCTTTAAAGGTAACTTTTCAAAGCTTTAAAAGGGGCTTAGACAAATTGATGGAGGGCAGTTCTATCAATGGCTGCTAGTCTTGATGGCTGCAGGCTTCCTCCAGCCTTGGAGGCAGGATGCCTCTGCATACTAGAGGTGTGCAGAACTATTCTAACCTGGTTTGGACTCGAACTGGACTGGACCCCAAAACAGGTGTGCCGGTCCGGGTTCGAGCCAAACTGGCCCCAGTTCTAATGGAAACAGTTCAGCAGTTCAAGGGGCATGCTTGTAAAGGGGAATCCAGCCTGCCTTTTAAAAAAACAAAAAACTCCTAATGGGCACCACATCATTGGAGGTGGCGGCAGAACAGCTCCTCCAACTCTCGACCGGGTCCAGCACATGCACAAAGGCTGGAAACGGGCCAAGCTGGAGCACCCGATCTGGTCCAAAGTTTGGGGGAGTCATGCTACCACCATCACTGCCTCCTCCAATGAAGTGCCCCATTAGGATTTTTTTTTTTAAGGCAGGCAGGGTCCCTCACCCTTTGCTTGTAAAGGGAAATCCTAATTGAATTCTCCTTTTACAAACATGCCCCTTGAGCCAAATCGAACCAGTTTGACCCATTTCTGAACTGGTTCCACCCCTTGCAACAAACCAGGGGCCAGTCAACTCAAACCAGCTTGCAGTCCGGTGGTCCAGTTCAAATCCAACTCAAATTTGAACCGAACCATCGGAATCAGTTTAATGCACATCCCTACTGCATACCAGTTGCAGAGGAGCACAGCAACAGAGAGGGCCAAGGGTGGTTCGAGGGAGACATGGGAGGACAAATGCAACTACAGACTAGTGGCTTGGCCCCCTTTTTCTGTTTCAGAAATTTAATAAATGGGACACAGCTCAGCTCACCCACCCATAAATGCACTTTGCTCCTGCTGTACCCCCCTTCCCCTGCCTGGTGCCACCAGTGGAGGGGGGCATGCCTTCATCTCTTGCCTGTGGACTCCCCAGAGAGATCTGCTGGGCCACTATGTGAAACAGGATGGTGGACTAGATAGGCCTTGAGTCTGATCCAGCAGGGCTGTCCTTATGACTGCTCTGCCTAATTTGTGTTCTCCACAAAAGAAACCAGAGGCCTGTTCAGGCCTCAATAGAGACTTCCATACTGCCTTCATAGTGTGAGGTGGTACTAATACCAAGAGATGTGTATGCAAAAAGAATTCATTTCAGACTCTATAGTTTGCCTGTGGGGCTGTGTGCTTCATTTTGGGCACATTCAATCTCTGCACTGTTTGTTTTAGGACCCACTCAGAAGGCCCCGATTCATTTTCATCTTTTTAAAAATATGACAATAAATCCTTACTTTAACTTGTTCTTTGCTATTGCTTGTGTTGGCAGTAGCTGCCACCTTAAATATTCAAACCTCTTCCCTTGGGTGCATACCTCCCCCACACCGGGGTGCAGAACATTTTGTTATGGGGCGGCTAACAAAGTTGTTGATCATCATCATCATCATCATCCAGGAGCAGTGTGAATAAAAAGAAATGGGCTCTTTCACTGCTAAGTATGTGTTTAATTTTTTAAAACTGAAAACTGAAATGGGGTTCTGAAAACGAGCCCCATTCTGATCCATTCATGCACTGTTACTTTCATTTAAGAGTGAATGCAGCCCAGATTGAATGGGCCCCCTTTGATTCAGTGTCTATTTGTTCTCAGAATAAATACACACCTTACTATTACCTGAGTAGGGAATAATACCAGAAGGCACACTGGTATTTAATAGCAGCATTGCCATTATTAAAGAGCTTCACTCGGTGCCACTTGAGAAACTTCTTTGTATAGCTCCTTTAAGTAAAATAGCAAGACATTGCGGCATCTCTTTTTGCCTTGCTCTTAATATAAAAAATCATCAATTAAAGCTTCACAGCAGAAGAACAAAAGAATTCTTGGCTTCACCCCTGAATTTTGAGTATGTGGTTATGCTCTCTTTTCATTCCATGTGAAATGTCAAAACAGTCCCTGCTCCACTGTTTAAGCTTGTTTGCCATTACCTGTGAAAAATTCTGGTAGATGCACTGTTGTGGTCAGTGCAATCATGTTTGGTAATGTTCTGTTTACCTGGTTTTAATGTCTGGGCTTCTTTTTAGAAGAATTGCATTAGAAGTGTTGGGTGGCTTGAATTCAAGCAATGGAAGAGAGATGCTTCTTTTTCAATCTCACTTTTAGCTGAGAATATACCTTCACAATTAAAATTCATGATTAACTTCAACAGAACTCTAGAGAGGAGTGAGCTATGTGTGCTATAATCACTCCCATATAAAATATGCATACCTATGAAAGCATAAAGCTGTCTTTATACATAAATACTGAGCCAAACCATGGTCCCTCTAGGCCACTGCTACCTGTTATTTATTTATTTAAAACTAGCTGTGCCAAGCGCAGAGCATCTGCACCTCTAGTTCTCCCACCCGCCCACCCCTGCCGTTTCCTTTGCCTGCCCACAAGCCACCACCACTTTCTTCCCCCACCTGCCCGCCCACTTTTCCCCCACCACCATTTTGTTTCCTGCCTTGCCTCTGCCAGCACCAGCACTTTCCTGTCCCCCTGCCAGCAGCTCACTTGCAAACTCTCATGAGAGCTGCCACACATGAGATTTGCTATGGGTACACCTTAGAGAAATATAGATAGGTGGGTGGGTGGGTAGGTAGGTAGGTAGGTAGGTAGATTTTATATCGCAGTGCTATCCAAGAGTCAGAGCAGCCCACAAGCATTCAGTTTAAAACCAGACAACAAATAACATTATCAAATAATTTAAAAACCCTAAAAGGAAAGCACAGACCCACTAGTGCCAGCAACAAAAATGTATCTATATGACATCAGACCTCAGTAAGCCATGGGAAGGCTAGTCTAAAAAGCCAATGTTCAGTTAGCTGCAGGAAGGTAAGGTGATAAAGAGGCAGACTAAAGGCCCATTGATCCATTATGTTCAACACTCATACGACGGGTGTACACAGGCAGAGATCTGTACCCAGGTATAGTCATTCATGTTATGTTGAACACCACTACAGAAGTACACTTCGTAGCTGTACCATGCATTTGAAGGGCCTGTAGCCAGGTTCACTTTTAAAATGAACACAGGTACAGTCATTCACACAAACTCATGTATGAGTGTACAGACAGCTGAACTGGGCTGAAATCCCATGGGAGAGGAAGTTCCAAAAAGATGCAGCCACCATGGAGAATGCGCTTCCACACGTGGCTGTCATGCCACTCTTTCTTAGAAGCAGTTTCCATTGAAATTAGAAGCGCTCTGACACACTTCCATGTAAAATGTGTCAGATATCATCTTGACACATTCCTCGCCCATCCGTTAGAGATGCGCAGGAAAGGTTTAGCCACTCCAAAGGCCTAAGTATATTAATCTTCTTTCTGCATTTGCCCCTCTGCATTTGCCTAAATTCCCTCCAAATGCTCCTTAGGCTGCTGGTGGTGATGTGCTACTTCTGATTGCTGTGCCTGGAATATGCTCCTTGGCAAATGATTTCAAAAACTATGCATGTCATTTCTCTCGAAATAGGCCCCTTTAGACAATAACTGCTATGGCTTTTTATGTGAATATGTAAATAGGTTAAAAAGAGGATGCCTCCACTATCATAGAGAATATTATTCCAGTGTTACACTTAAGAGCCTTTCAGAACAATTTGCTAACACTTTGTGCTCCTACCAGAAGTGCCAAAAATTGCTCTGTTCATGCAATTTTTCAAACATTTCACCTGAGCAAACGTAAGAAAAACATGTCTGCCAATGGGACAATCATTTAAACTGTTCTAAGAACTAAGAGGCTTTTTCCTCTCTTTTGGTGAGAGAAAAGTACATGCTGTATGCTATTGCATTACATGTGAAAATGGCTAACAATTATATCATTTCATTGATGTGATAGCATGCTAATTGATTGTAGCTGCTTCGCCATGCCTTTTAAACTATTGTATATTTTAGGAAGCAACTGCTGGCTATTAACATTTTATTGAAAGATTCATACCTATTGTATGTACATTTCCCAAAGAGCTGCCATTTTATAGTTTCTTTCTGTGCCTTTCTAAATATAAAAGAATTGTGGTTACATACCGCAAAAGTGGTCTGTTACACAGTCACAGAAATATTTGAAGTGTACATATAATACCATAGATATGTTATTTCAGCACTCAAATTATGTGGGCTTCCTTCATACCTGGTATGTATCAGTGAAACATTTTCTTTAAAAGGTTTTCTTTGGTATTGATGTTCAGCAATAACGAAGTTGTATTGCATGGGGTAAGGAGCCATGTCGTTGTTCAGCAGTGGAACAATCTGGCTTGCGCAGTGGTTTTGAAACTGAGGTTGATGACCACTTGACTGGCAGCAGTTTCCTGCATGGAGCAGAAGAAGACTGGACTAGAAGACCTCCAAGCATGGGTGTCCGGATTCAGCCCATTCCTATTGAATTCAATGGAGCATACTCCCAGGGAGGGAAGTATTGGATTGCTGGATTTGCCCCACTCCCACCTGCTGGCCCCCTGGCCAGAAAAAGTCCTGTGGACTTTTAGAGCTGGAAGGCACCATGCCTCCAAGGTCACTTCTAACTCTATTTTTTTTAAAAAAAAATCTATGAAACTTAAAACCTTACCTTGTGACTGGGCTGGAAGTGATTATGATACAGTATATAAAAACAATAAATAAAGCATTTTATCCAAAGGCATCTGTGCAAGGAGCTTCCTGATTTCCACCAAATTCCTGTCTCCTGCTGCAGCCCTCCATGATCCCCCACTTCCTCCTAGTCTGTTCTGGACAGAAGGGTGCAGTAGAGAGAAGGGGCAGGAAAGCTCTCTGGCATAGATGGAATTCCACTTGTGCTTCATTGGCACCATTCAATTACTTACACTGATCAAGAACCCTTATTCACATGTTATGTTCAGCACAGAGACAATCTGTGTACCGCGTATACATATATAGATCTGTATGCATGTACAGTTATTTACATGTTCAACACACACACACCATAGTCACTGGTCCCTCTAAGGTGTGCGGACGTGCGCATGCTCACAAGTTTTCTGATGTCTGCTCAGTTCATTTTAGATCCCGCTCAGGTTGAATTAGGAAGGTCCCACTTTGAATGCATCTGCGCACACAGTGCCTTGATACTGCCGCCAGAACAAAACTCATTCTGCACAGAGATGGAAAAAATTAGAGGGACCACTGCCCATAGTACTCTTCCGACCTGTTTCCTGCATTTAAGAAGCTTGTACCCAGCTTCACTTTTAAAGTAAATGCAGGTACTCACAGACACAGACGCAATTGTGTTGCTTTTTAATTTTTTGCCTAGAAATTGTAGGTAAAGCAAAAAAAGTTGTGCCATCGAGCCGGTGTCGACTCCTGGCGCCCACAGAGCCCTGTGGTTTTCTTTGGTAGAATACAGGAGGGGTTTACCATTGCCATCTCCCACACAGTATGAGATGATGCCGTTTCAGTGATGATATAATAGATGTTTAATATACCAGTGGGTATAATAGATGTTTAATATACCAGCGGGTATTCGAACCAGCAACCTCTTGCTCCCTAGGCAAGTTACTTCACCGCTGCGCCATTAGGTGCTATAATAATAATAAAATCTGAAATGCTAAATTAAAATGCAAGCATAAGAGAAATTAAACATGCAGGGCAGGATCCAAAGAGCTAGTTCCATACATAAAATAAGGCTTTGGATTAGTGTTTTTCATTGAATAACTCCCCTATGCCACATAGTTGGCTGGATTTGAAACTAACCCAAGTTTTTCAGCAGCTCTTTATGATATGACATGGGAGTTTGTTGTTCAAAGGGGAAAAGCAGGGTGTGGGGAGCATTGCACACACACACGTTCTCGGGTGTGTCTAAGGTAACAACACGTTACATTTCATTTGACTTCAGGTTGTGCCTGGCATAACATTACATAGTATTACATTTGGAGTACCTCTTTGGATCTTCATGCTATATCTGAAAATCACTAGGCAGGATTCTTTCTATTGCAGAGCCTATCTTTCTACCCTCCCCTTAAAAGTCACCTTTGCACTGGCTTTTAAGGGGGATTCTAAAGTGACTCAAACCTCTGGTAGGTTTTTTATAACATGGTTCCAGGCCTTCCCAGCAGGCTTTTGCACTACCTGTTGGCTGGAAAGCCTCATTACATCAGCAACTTCCCCCTGATTTGCCACAAAGGGGCAGGAGGTAGGCCCAGCCCCACTGAAGTGGCTGCAAGTACAGGATTATAGGAACATAGGAACTGCCATATACTGAGTCAGATCATTGGTTTATCTAGCTCAGTATTGCTCTGAGGTACCTGGGTTGGAGGGATTTTTGTGAGTTCACACAACCATTCAAACCAAGGTACAAGGCCTCATGTTAAGGATTGTATGAACAGGCCTACTATCTGTCAACGATACATTTTTGAGTACCAAAAACTAACTTTAAATGCTGCACTAAATGGGCTATTCTTCCAAATTCTATGATGAGCAGAAAACTGATTATATTCAAAGGGCAGACTCATTTTGGAACAGTCAATGACTGTTTAGAGAGTCTTCGCATGTGTGTGTAAACATGCCGCAGATGCTGTTTTTGTCTCAGTGTTGAGCATGGTGTTCAGAGAGGCATATTTGTGTGAAGCACTCCTCCTGTACATGAGTATAGTTACATACTTCGTTGAGCATTTTACTGTGGTAACGTGTGGTCATGTGCTGTGCATGTGCACCTTTGCATAGTGGATAGCACCACCCAGAAAGAAAGAAAAATAGTAGCTAAATGGATGTAGGACGACACTCTTAAACAAAGATGGATTAGAAATCTCACACGTGGAGCATGTCGCGACCTTAAACAATTGAAGTATACAGATGTCCCTCCTCACTGCAAATGTGTGGAGCAGAAAGTGAGACCATGCCCACTGGCCCCACCCCAAGTTACCACATGGCAAAATTCAGGAACATAAATTCATTGGAAGGATCGTGACACAAGCCTGAGCAAATACTAGGGCTATTCAGATCCTCCTCCCATACATCTGATGAACGTGTGGAGGGGAAGTGAGGGTTGCCAGCTTGCATAGACACACAACCCCGATATCCACTGGAAAGGGGTGCCAACATACACACAGCTGTATTTGCATACACTTTCCAGGTCAGAACCCTGTGCAATCCGGTTTATATGTACACAAGTATGGACTCACAACAAAATGTTGCAATGTATCCCTGGCGTGCATATGTTACTTGAGCCTGTGACTAAGCATGATGAGCACAGTAACAAATGTTAGCAATAAAGACAGGAGGACTCCCTACTCTAACTTGGGTCTTACTTCATATGCACATCTTTTCTTGTTTTCTGAGGTTTGGGGGGGAGGGGGGCACTAGTGCTCAGTCCCAGCTCTTTTATATTCAGCCCTAACGTTTCCAGACTTAATGGCTGGTGAGGGGTCAGTATAATGACTTCATATTTGCTGAGGCTATAGAGATTGAAAGGGATCGGGGAACAGGTTATAACTAGTGGTGAATGTTGTTAGTTTATTGTGTGACTGTAGGCCCATTCAACAGTCATATGATGAGTTTACAGTGTACACAGGTACATATCTGTACACGGGTACAGACATTCACATGTTATGTTGAATGTAAGTACAGAAGTACGCTTCTTAGCTGTACCATGCATTTGAAGAGCCTTTATCCAGGTTCACTTTTAAAAGGAACACACGTACAGTCATTCGCAAAAACATGTGTATGAGTATACAGACATCTGTACACTCATTACACGTACAGCATAATGTCTGAATCAGGCTTATGTGTGTGTGCGCATTACAATGAAGAGATTCAATGTGCAACTTCCCCCTCCATTCCTCAGGAGAGTTCACACACATACAGTTGCCTTTCGGTTATGGGTAGTGGTGGTCAACCACCTATATACCATGAGCTTAAAACCCCTTTCCCCCCCTCCCCCAAAAAACCACAAACCTGTGAAATGGCGGGTGAGAAAACAAAGAAGTTTTAGATAACTTTCCCCTGGTGGGATTGCAGGTGGGACTGTGATTGTCTTGAAGGAGTGTTCACCAAGCTGGGAAATTCCCCCCTCTTTTTCTTCAAGCCCTCCTTCCTCACTGAATTCCATTAGCTCCACCCACCAGGTTGTCTGTTAAGTGTCCTCTGAGTCCACAAACATTCCACTCCATTAAGTGGAATTGGGGCCATTTGGGTTCTTTTCTTCCTCATATTTTTGTGAAGCTGTCGGTTACGCAGAGTCAGCAGGTATGTCACTCTTATCCACAGGTACTCTGGTTATGCATCCATAAGGATCATAACATTTCCAGCTCTTTTGGAAACAGATATAAGATATGCAGGCTCTCCTTTCCCATGCTCCATTGAATGCATGGAGACTGAAGCTGGAAGAGGTGGCAGCCAGTAGGATGGCCACACTGAAGGCAAGACCAGTAGGCATAGTCTCACCTCCATATATTAGTTGTACATGTGGGGGCAGCATCTGAACAGCCCTAATGTCCATTCAGTTTTGTGTTATTATTATTCTTTATATAAATGTTTGTTCCTAAATTTTGCCAGAATGAGCATTATTAGTTTGCAGTCAGGGCAAGAACAGCTTTCTTCAGTGACAAAGAACATCAAACAGAAATTGATCCCATCCTTACATATTTCTGACCTGATGGAAACATTGCAGGTTTTGATCTTATCAGAAGTCTCAACTATTTTGATCCTTACCTTGCCCAATTTCCTTCCATCAGGTGTTGCTTTAGTATATCAAAGTGCAGAAGAAACCAGAGCACAATAAAATTGGGTGAAGGGATGGACATTAAGACCTGCAACACAAATACTTTTCATACTGATTTAGAGAAATTCACAGAGCAACTCATTTTTTCTATAGCACTTTGGTTAGGATCAGATCGTAAGAAAAGGAACTGTGGCTCCCTAACAGAGCTTGTACTTCCCATGCATTAAGCCCCCGGAACTTTCCCTAGCATCTCCAGTTAAACATTGCCAGGAACATAGTTTCTTCCTGAGGCAACAGAGAGCCGCTAGCAACCAGAATAGACAGTACTGAGCTGGGAGGAAGAGTGAACTCAGTGTATTATATTATTTTTATTTTATTTTATTTATCATATTTCTATACTGCCTGATATGTACATCTCTAGGCAGTGTACAAAATTTTAAATATTCAAAATTTACAAAATTAAAATACATGACAGTAAAAACAATAAAATAAAATAGATATTAAAACAAGTTTTAAAATAATAAAAATTTAAATAAAATTATGTACCACTTTTCAACAAAATCTCACAGTGCTTTACATTTTAAAAGAAGTATAAGGGCCAAACTTGATATAGGGTGAAACCATATGATTATTAAAATGGAAGGGAGTGGGGCAGGTAAGTTGGGAAGGCAGGTTTTGCTTCCTCCCCAGCAGGTTCCTTTTGGTCTAAAAAGTAGACCAGTGCTACTTTTGTGCAGGTTCCCCCTTGCACACTGGTTATTTACTTATCATATTTCTATACTGCCTAATATAAAAATCTCCAGGCGGTATACAAGTTAAAACATAACAAATATAAAAATGTCAAACTCTTAAAACAGATAAAAACAATCTCATTGAGTAAAGAACTTTAAAATTTCAATCTATCCTCTCTAATAAAACGCTTGGTGTCCGTCCGTGGACGGACACCAAGCGTGCGTTTGTGCCTGGCCTGTTCTGGGCATGCACGAAGCGCATGGCCAGAACAGGGCAAGGGAGGCACGAAAGGCAGGACCCGGCGGCCATCTTGGGCGGCCAGAAGCGGCCGCCCCGAAGAAGCCGGAGAAGCGGCAGCGGGGGAAACTGACCGAGGAGGCAGCAGAGCCGCCGCCTCGGCCAAAAGAGACGGAGGCCGGGGGTGGAGCGGAGGCCATGCAACTTTTTAAAAAATTGCTCCCGCGACCGACGCCGCCGACCACCCACCCTCCCTCCCAGCTGCCGAGTCCCCCTTACCATGGCTGACTGCTGTCGGCCGAAGACAGCCCTTAATTTAAGAGGCAGAGAGGAGCTCTGCTTGCGAGCTTCTCTCTGCCTCTTAAATTAAGGACTTCCTTCGGCCGACAGCAGCCGGCCAGGGTAAGGGGGACTCGGCAGCTGGGAGGGAGGGTCGTCGGCGTCGGCCGCAGAAGCAATTTTTTTTAAAGTTACATGGCCTCCGCTCCACCCCCGGTCCTGGCCTCCATCTCCCCGGCCTGGCGGGGGCAAGTCCCTGGGCCGATTTGGCCCTTAAAGGTAGCGGGGGGACACAAAGGAGCTGGGAGGGCGGCCGGACGGCGGAGGGAGGGGGAATGGCGGCGGGGGGTCAGGAGCGCCGTTACTAGCGCCCGTTATTCAACGGGCCAAAATTCACTTGTATATATATAATTCTCTTAGGCATACCCGTTGCTAATCCCATGCGTGGCAGCTCTTGTGAGAGTTCGCGAGCAGCTGCAGACAGCAGGCGAAGGAAATAAGGTGGGGTGGGAGGGTGGAAAGAAACTGAGTGACCAGACAGCCCAGGTGCTGCTGACTATGGCAGGGACGGGCAGGTGGAGGGAAATAAACTGCTTCCCTGCTGCCACACTTGCACAGTGCCATCCAAGAAGACTGGCCAAGCAGGCAGCGGAGAGGTCGGCACAGCTCTGTGCCTGGCCCAGCTAGTTTCAAATAGAAGCTGGAGAAAACAGGTACGTCTTCAGGGTCTTCCTAAAAACAGACAGAGAAGGAAATGCTCTTATTTCAGCAGGGTGCATATTTCAGAGCCCCAGGGCTGTCACAGAGAAGGCCTGGTCTTGAGTGACCACCAAACAAGTCAGCGGCAACCATAACCAGACCCCAAATTACACTTATAGAAGTAATTCCATAGTACTATACTGTTATAGAACTGTTGTTTACAAGCATCCAGTTCTCCCTATTGCTTAGTAAAACAGAGGACTGGAGGAGGTAAGGTAAGAGGCTTGGACTTGGCCACCTAGTCTCCACCATTTGGACCACCATCTGGTTAAGGATGGACTCACAATCACATCCCACCTCCGCTGGGGGGAGGGGACTATTAGGATGGTCCTCCTGAGAAGGTTATTGGATCCAATAAGATTCCAAGAAGCCTTGGAAGGATTTCAAGCCTTGGAATGATTGCTGGCGATTCTGTTGATGCCCTGGTGGAGAACTGGAACAGCAAACTGACCAGGGCAGTAGACATGATCACTCCTAAGCATCCTCCCTGACCCACTTCAAAATTGATATACAGAAGAACTACAGGGACTGAGGTGGCATGGTAGATGACTGGAGCACAAGTGAAGAAAGACAACTTGAATTCGACAGTTTACAACATAAGTAGTTTAGGAAACATAGCTGCTGTCAAAATCCATGTGCTTTTGTTTACAAACAGAAACATGTGGCTGAGGAATAACATCATGGCAACCATGTGGGTGCTGTCATCATGGGAGCTGTCAGAAGGTCTTTACGTCACCTGAAATGGTCAAAGAAGGCACTTATGTCATAGGAAATGGTCAGAGGAGGTCCCTACATGACCGGAAAGGGTCAGAACCAGGGGTATGACCTTGCCCCGGAAGTTTGCCCCCCCAACCTTCCACCCCACCCTAGAATATGTCCAGGCATGTCCTGAAGTTGGGCATGTGACCCTCTACAAACATGCCACACTACCCTGGACCAATAGGAACAGGAATCAGAGCCCGGAAAGGGCCAACTGTGCGAGCGTGATAATGGGTTGGTAGCCATTTTGTGTAACGTTATTGGTCAAAACGGGGGCAAGTAACCCCTTATGTATTTATGTATATCTCTATGTAAAACACTTTGGAAACTTTTGTTGAAAGCAGTATAAAAATATTCATCGTAATCATAGAGAAGAGAAGAGAAGAGAAGAGAAGAGAAGAGAAGAGAAGAGAAGAGAAGAGAAGAGATGCTAGGGCTTGAAGTGCTAGTCTGGGTGAAGGCTTTCCTTCTAATTCCTTCCTTCTCATTCCTAATTAGAATCCCTAATATTCTTCTCCAGCTGTTGATGAACTACAAATTCCATCATCCCCAACCACACTAAATTGTAGCTGGGAACAATGGGAGTTATTGTTCAGCAACAGTTGCAGAGACAAGATTGCCCATTATTCCTGTGTGCAGGCTGGTATGTGGTAGCTACATACACACTTATGCAGGAAATACACTCTGCACATGCTAAACATCACTTGCTTTTTTATGATGACTTTGCATGTCCCAGGGCTCAGCATGGCACTAAAATATGTTTCTGGGGTTGGGGGTGGGGTGGAGCTGGATGCCAAAATTAAAATAACCTTGCTGATAGCCTGTGCTTACCATTATGCCATGCCATTAATAGTTTGGGGAAATCGCCTGAGGACAGTGCTGTCCATGCAGCTCTGTGTTCTCTCAAGGCATTTACTCTGAGGACGGAAGCTGGGTCCTTTCCTGTTTTGCTTGCATATTACGCCTCCCACTATATGCAGCCCTCGGAAGAAAAGAAACTGCCTGGTTGTCTCTTGGAGGTACAGTGGCAGCAGCACATTTAACTGAAATGAAAGCCATCAGTCTTTCGAGTCTCATTCTGTTTCAGAACAATTTCTGTTCCTACTCCACCTTTCCTATCATCCTGTCATTCTTTATGGTAGTGATAGGGCCCCCTTGCTATCTTTCTGTGTTATTCTCCTGAAACTGATATTAAGAGTTTTTGGCACTGACCATATTCTCAAAAATTGTCATCATGGGAAGGCTTGTGGAAAGCACCCAGGAGTTTGTGTGGTCCTGACTGCATTCATTGTGATTGAGAGAATATGACCTGCAGATTCCTGAGAGTCGTAGATTTATTTAGTTATTAAACATTTCTTGTAGACCACCTCCTCCAAAGACTCTAGGCGTTGAACAATAATAATAAAAGTAAAATTTTTTTTTAAAAAAAATCAAAGGGCAAAAGCCTTGCGAAAAAGTCTTTAGAGGTCATTACAAAAAAATGTTTCTAGCTCTCATGAATTGATTGATTGATTGATTAAGTGCCGTCAAGTCGGTGTCGACTCTTAGCGACCACATAGATAGATTCTCTCCAGGATGATCAGTCTTCAACTTGGCCTTTAAGGTCTCTCAGTGGTGCATTCATTGCTGTCGTAATCGAATCCATCCACCTTGCTGCTGGTCGTCCTCTTCTTCTCTTTCCTTCAACTTTCCCCAGCATTATGGATTTCTCAAGGGAGCTGGGTTTTTGCATAATGTGTTCCAAAGTATGACAGTCTGAGCCTGGTCATTTGTGCCTCAAGGGAAAATTCTGGATTGATTTGTTCTATGATCCATTTGTTTGTTTTGCTGGCTTCTCCAGCACCAAAGTTCAAAAGCGTCAATGCTTTTTCTATCTTGCTTCTTCTAAGTCCAGCTTTCGCATCCATAGAGCATCACAGGGAAAACCATGGTCTGAACAATTCTAATCTTTGTAGGTATAGACACGTCACAGCATCTAAATATCCTTTCTAAGGCCTTCATTGCAACCCTACTGCTAGTCTGTAGTGTATTTCTTGACTGCTGGATCCTTTACCGTTGATGGTGGATCCTAAAAGGCAGAAGCTATCCACCACTTCAGTGTCTTCATTATCAGTTCTGAGGCTGGTTGCTGTACCCATTGTCATTAGTTTAGTCTTCTTTACATTTAGTCGTAGTCCTATTTTTTCACTCTGCTCCTTGACTTTCATTATTAGAGCTTGTAGATCATCCACATTCTCAGCTATCAGGGTGGTGTCATCAGCATAGAGCAAATTATAGATGTTGCTTCCTCCAACTTTAAAACCATGCTCATCTTCTTCCAATCCAGCTTCTCTCAGTATATGTTCAGCATATAAGTTGAATAAAGAAGGAGAAAGTATACAGCCTTGCCTTATTCCTTTGCCAATCTGGAGCCAGTCTGTTTTACCATGTTCCATCTAGACTGTGGCTTCCTGTCCTGTGTAGGGGTTTCTCATGAGAATAATGAGATGTTCTGGGACACCCATTTTCCTAAGGATATTCCACAACTTGACATGGTTGACGCAATTGAAAGATTTTCTGTAGTCAATAAAGCACATATTGACTTTTTTTTGGTATTCTTTTGCTTTCTCAATTATCCAGTGTGCATCAGCAATGATGTCTCTTGGCCTTTTCTGAAACCAGCTTGAAAATCCAGCATTTCCCTTTCCATGTAGGGCTCTAATCTGCGTTGGATGGTCCTGAGCATGATTTTGCTATCATGTGAAATTAATAAAATGGCTAGGTTTTATTATATTATCTGTAAAATTCATTTAGAACTTCGGTAATGTTGTTATCTGTATGCTGGTCTATGACTGTAATAAAGTTTGACTTGACTTGACTTGAAGGATATTGTGCAATGGTTTGAGCAATCTGTTAAGTCTCTTTTCTTTGGTATGGTTATGTAGACTGACCTCTTCCAATCTGTTGGCCACTGTGTTATTCTCCAAATTTGCTGGCATAGTTTGGTTAGAACCTTTACTGATTCTTCTTCTGTTGCGTGCCATATTTCTGTAGCTATTCCATCAATTCCTGTAGCCTTCCAACTTGGTAATGACCGGAGTGCTGATCTAACTTCAGCTTCCTGTACTAGAGGTTCTTGCAAGTAGGGAATATTTTCTAGAGTGTCTTGGATGTTGACATCTCTGCTGTACAGATTTTCAGTATACTCCTTCCATCTCTTTTTGATCTGCTCTGAATCAGTTACTATCTGTCCTTTGACATCCCTTAACATACCAATTCAAGGCTGGAACTTCCTTCAGAGATCTTTTGGAAAACTTTCCTTGTTTTTCCTTGTCTATTTCCATCCTCAAGGTCTTTACAGATGTCATTGTAATACTGTTCCTTGTCTCTTCTAACAGCGTTCTGAAATTCCCTATTAAGTTCCTTCCTGAGGTCTTTATCTTTCTTAACTTTGGCTTCTCTCCTCTTCTTGGCAATTCCCACCATCTGTTCTTACATCCATTTTGCTTTCTTCTGTTTCTTGGTCTTTGGCAGTCTCTTTTCACATTCATCCTTAACAGCTTCTTTTATTTCATTCCATAGTTCCTCTGGTTTCCTATCAATGAGGTTCAGAACTTCTAAACGGTTTCTGATGACGGCCGGTGTGGGGGGGGGTGCTCTTATGAATAAAGAAGATCAAAGGTGATAGCAGGACTATGCACAGGCTAAAACGTTAGAAGCAGACAGGATCCTGTTTGGCATCCTGTGGATACAGGAACTCTATTCATCCATGATGTCTCAATGCCTTGAGAAGGGCAAAGAGGAATGTACCAGCTGCTCATGCCTGCTGGACATCCAAACTTGTCTCAAAAGCCAAGTGCTGTATGCACAGATGCCCAGGGGTATGGCTAGCTGACACACCAGCTTAAGGGGTGTGGCTAGCTGGTGCATTCATATTTGCATCTCTCCACACATTCAGGCATAATGCCTGAATAGCACTGAGATCAGACAAACTTCTGTATATTTAAAATTTGTTGCATCTTAAAGTGAATTTTTTTCCAAAGTTGTTGTGCTTTGCCACAAGTCCACCACATATGACAGAATATCCTGGCATTATTCTTACATTTCCAACAGTCTCGCAGGCAATTGCTGTCCATCTCTCTAATGGTTGCAGGAATAATGTACCAATGAAAATACATTTTGTACCAGTTTTCTCTTAGGGTGCTATTTGCTGTAAATGTAATATTCACTTTCCACTGATATTCCCATTGTTGCATATAGATTGTCCTGTTTAAATTTTGCATCCACTTAATCATGCAGTCTTTAATCTGTTCTGTTTCTGAATCGTATTTCAGCAGCAACTTGTATATCAATCCCAATAAATGATCAACGTTTTTGGTTATTAAATACTTCAAATTCTGTTAAGTCTCTGAGCTTACCACCTTGTCTTTGTATTTCTTTCTGCACTATTGAACTAATTTGTAAATATTGAAACCATGAAGTTTCTTCAGACCATTCCAAAGTAAGAGTTTGAATAGATTTAGGTTTTGCTTTTTCAGTAGTTAAACTTTGCATACTATATGCCTCCTCTCTCCAAAGATCAAACTTCTTAGATTTTTTTTCTTTATGGGAAAAAAAATGTTTAAAATGGATGCCAAAGGTGATTGATCTGGGCTGATCTTTTTCTTATACTTATCCCAGACACTTAGCAAACTGTTTATGATTGTGTGGGATTTTATTTCCTGGTCATTTCTCTTTGTGTTTATCCATAAAAACCAATGTAGTCCATCAACAGATCTGATCCCTCCATGTCCATAATCGGACCGTATGGTTCTCTGATACAATCCGAGATCCATGTCAAACAGCTGGCATGGTAGTATAGTTTCAAGTTAGGGACTGCCAATCCTCCCCATTCTTTTGCATCTTGCATAATCCTAAACTTGATTCTTGGCTTCTTGTAAGCCCAAATAAAGGAATTTATATGCCTCTGCCATGTGTTCAATGTTTTATGTTCAATCTTAACCGGAATCATTTGAAATAAAAAATTCATTCTTGGTAAAATATTCATTTTAACTGATGCTCTCTTTCCCAGCCAAGAATTTAAGATTTAATTTTTTCCACCTATTTAAGTTTGCTAGGATAAGATTCCACACTGGTAGGTAATTGTTCTTGAACAGGTCTTTATTGTTCCCTGTTAAATTAATCCCCAGGCATTTAATAGGTTTTGCTGTTGTCTGAAATCCAGTCTTATCTTTCAAATACAATAATTCCGTAGCTGACAGGTTCTATGTGATGATCTGTGTTTTGTTTTTGTTAATCTTGTATCCCAAGATCCTACTATACTGGTTTATATGCTCCATTATTGCATCTAGAGAGTCCTTTGGCTGAGTAATTGTGAGAACCACATCATCAGCATACAATTTTATTTTATGCTCTTGCTTCACCATCTTAATTCTGTAAATTCTTTGCTCCTGCCATATCTTCTTTGCCAACAGTTCAAGAGCCAAAATGAACAACAGGGGAGAAAGAGGGCACCCTATATGTTAAATTTTAATGGTTTGAACTGTGGGTGTGAATTGCCCTGAGCTATTCTGGGATGGGCAGCATATACATGAAATAAATAAATAAATAAATAAAATTAAATACAGGGGCAGCCATTTCTCCCCAGTAATACCCTGGGCAAAGGACACAACATTGTGACATTGCTTCCTTCCCAGGTGTATTTTGGACCATTTGCTAAGAGAAAAGCTGGCATTTTACAATGCTGTCACTGAAACTGCTCAGAAGGCAGACCATTTCCAGTTATAATATAGAGGGAAGCCTGCCGTCTGATTCAGGTAAGCCCACCCCCACCCTCATCCCAAAGATGTATCAAACTGATCCAGTATATTGGCTTGATTTGCAATGGCCTGATGTAGTCCTACACACAATAATGTTGGGGCTGGTGTGAATGCGCCCACCCTAACATCACTTATGGACTTGCTGATGCAATTGCAGCATATCCTTTACTCATACGAGAGGGGTGATCATCTAAATCACTCCTCTACACACAATACAAAACCCTGTTTTAGCATGTAGGGCAAAAGCGTGCTGCTGTTAATCTGAACCGACCCACAATGTAACATTAATGGTATTGATTGTATTAATACTATAATGCCATCACACAGCTCTAGTGTCCATATGCACTGACTAGTATATGGTTATATTATTTTATTTCTTATTTATTTATTTATCAAATTTATATCCCGCCCAAACTTGCGTCTCTGGGCGGCGAACACATATAAAAGTTAAAACAGTTCACCATATAACAACACTTATAAAAGTTAAAACAATACAATAATTTAAAAACCATAAAATTAAACAAACAGTATTTTTTTTTAATTAAAAACCTGAGACAGTTTTGACAGAAGTTGTTACTCTGGGTTTCTCAAAGGAAGGGGTTTGATTCCCCAAGGTTGTCCATTAGATGTAGAATTATTTCCATAGGTTGAAGGAAGAGAGGCTTAAGTTCAATGGACTTCCTAAGCTATAATGAAGGGCAAGATTTTACCAGGAAGGGCTAAGAAGAACTACATGATTTGTAAATACATTAAACCAGAGAAGATACTATCCAGGTGCTGAGAGGGAAAGGTCACCATAGAAGGAGAGTGCCTTCTGAAGCCATTAAATAGAGATCTCTGTATTAGGTGGTATAGAAATTACATATACCACCTAATATAGAATATATATCTCAAATAAAAACACATAAAACAAGAAAAAATAAAATTACAAAACAAAATATAAGGGGTTACCATTTGATTCCCCAAGATTGTCCATTAGATGTAGAATTATTTCCATAGGTTGAAGGAAGAGAGGTTTAAGGTCAATGGACCTTAATAGAAATATAAATATCTAAATAGAAATCTGTGTGTGTGTGTGTGTGTGTGTGTGTGTGTGTGTGTGTACACACTAATCATACTGGATGGAGGCTTTTGCCAATCAAGATTCTAGGTGCCTAGATTGTAATATGAATTCCTGTGGAAACATCTGACTAAGTTTGAGGAGATGATTTCATAACAGGTTAAACTAGAAAAAGAAAACAAAGACGAAACTTTGAAATTATTTCAAAAAAGTAAGGGGGATGTAAAATGGCAGCTGAAGAAGAAAATGGTGGGGTTAAATTACAAACAGTTATGATAAATTGCATTCTGATTATGATCTATTTTCTATGCTACAATTACATTTGGCCTATTTGTACCTAGCAAGTACGTGAAGTATTGTAACATATCCATAACACTATATGCCGTAGCATTCCAAATTAATGGTATTACCTTAAACAACCTTCTTTAAATACACCACTTGAACAAATTGCACCAGTTTATGGTGAAAACATGAAATTCACATGTCAAGTGCCAGAAATAATTGCATTTTGGAAAAAGATATCCATTTAAAGAGGAGGAGATTAAAGTCACCAAAGCAGCAAATAATACTAAAAAAGAATTGCCCTCCCCCGCTTAAACTTATTTGATTGGTTCTGCTGAAATATTTGTAAAGTCTGTCTCCAGTGAGGTTATGGATCCCAGGGTCTAAAAGTATGTTCTGTACTTATCCTAGAAAGATGGCCAGGATTGAAAGAGAAAAAATGAAACCAGTTCCATGAGCCCAAGGGGCTTTAAACCATTTTTTCTCAAACGGCAACCCCTCACCATGCCACATAACAAACGGCTTTGAAACCTTAGGGAGTTTCAAAATAAGTCTATGACATGGTGTGGAAATCAGCTGTTCAAAGTGGGGGAAAGCAAGGGTTCAACTGGGCAGGCACAAGCTCCTTGCTGGTAACTTTCCTAAGCCTAGGGAAATGGGGCTGTAGCTCAGTGTAGAGCATCTACTTTGCCAGAAGGTCCCAAGTTCAACCTCTGGTCTCTCCAGGAAGGAGGTACATGACTGCAAAAGACTCCTGGCTGCAAAAATCCTGGAGGCCCTTTGCCAGTCAGAACTGTCATTAGTAAACTGGATGGATCCATGGTCTGACTCAATATAAGGTTCACCTGGTGTTGTCACTGTGTTCTTTTGGATGACAGGTGAAGACCTTCCTGTTCACTCAGGATGTTAAAAATTGATTTTTAAAAAGTGTTTAAAATGTTTTGTATTGTATTTCCTCCTTGTTTTATGTGTTTTTATTGGATATCTTTTATTGTGGTGTTGTGAGCTGCCCTGGGAACAATTTGTTACGGGGCAGCTAATAAACCTGATTATTTGTTATTAATTAATTTCGTTGTTGTTGTTGTTGTTGTTTGTTGTTGTTAGGCAGCTTCCTGTGTACCTATGTGAAACACAGTCTATGTGAAACATAGCACTTCTTGTATCTTATCCAATAATATTTTGCAGTTTGTTTGTCTGGACATTTGTCCCAAGGGGGATCCAGTAGAGAGTCTGGGGGAGGAGTCAGAAAGGAAAAAACAAGGGAAAGGAGAAGGAGAGAAATGGAGTTGTTGCTGAATAAACCTTTAGTTAAATCTACATAAGATTCCCTTGCGTGTATGAGGGAAGCATCTATAAAACAGCACTTTTGGGATCATGGTCCATGCTTTGAACTGTTTTGGTTTAATTTTGTAGTCATTTGTTTATCTATATTTTAGCTTAACATTTCTATCCCATTCTAACTTCAGAGGAGCTCAGGATAGTGGACATGGTTATTTTTATCCTCACAACAATCCTGCTAGATAGGTTAGACCGGGAGGTAAGTGACTGGCTCAGACTTAGCCAGTAAGCTTCACCTCTCATCGTTCTTCTGAGGTTTTGACCCTGAAAAGTTTTACCTGTTTCCTGCCCTGCAAAGATTTACAACGCCGCTCCTCAGAATGACCTAAGATTGCTACAGTGAGGTAATGGTTAAAGACAGTCAACTTCTACACCAGTCCAATGCCAGAAAAGGCAATCTCTTATGTTGACACAGCAACAAAATTATAACTTGTGGCTGACATACTGTGCAACGTCCCATGGGAATTAGTATGCACACACAGTTGTCCACATACTATACTATCATGAAACTCCATTTGTGCAACAACGCTCTTGCACAACTGCATACACATTGTGTTAAAATGCCTGCGGGATGCTGCTCAGTATGTCAGTCTGTATTATGAAAATCTAAACCAACAAATATCTAGGATTTGAGAACCGGTCACTGTAGGGAGGAGGAAATGGAGCTCTGGTACAGAGAGATCTAAGCCCCATTCAGATGTTTTAAGAAAGATACTGCTCACAGTTACAGCACCGAAAGTGGGTAGGAACTCCCACCCTGGCTCTGGCACTCACCGCCTCCAGCTTTCCCACTCATAGTTAAGGTGCCTTTTGTGTGTAAATGGAAGCACCATAACCATGATGTCCTGTGCTTTTGTGATTGTGAGGCTGGGATGATGCAGGCTGTCCATCACGGAAGTGCTGGCAACCATGGTCACAGCACTTCCCTTTTCACACAAATGCCACTGGAACCATGAGTGGCTAGAGAGAGTGGGTGAGTGACAGCACTGGGGTGGGACTTCCTACCCACTTTCGGCACTGTAACGGTGAATCCCTAAAACACCTGAATGGGGCTCTAGAGTTATCACAAATCTACCTCAACGATAAATAAATATGTATTAAATGTCAGGATTTGCTAAATGAAATGCTCAGACATCCTATAGGGTCTTCAGTTTGATATATGCTGAACTAAAAAATAATCTCAATTTTTCTTTGTCAGCTTTTATCATAATTAAAATAAAGCAATGCTTTCTTCCCCAGGTCAAACAAAAGACTATGAGCAAAACCTGCTCTTCCCCTGAGTAAGTCCAAGGGAAGAAAGCATGTCGATTGACAAATGACTTTCAGATCCCTACATCAAGCATAATTTGGCACTAAGTACTAACATTTGAAACCCTGATTCCTTGCAGTAGTGGCCTGTACAACAACAGCCCTTTGGCAGGTTTGAAATACTGCAGCGACCTTTAATTTAGAGAAATTATTACCAGTAAGAGAAAGCAGGTTGGTCATGTGCATGCCTCAAACTGAAAAAGAAAGAAAGAAAATAGAACTCAAACTGCATACTCTCCAGACCTGGCTTCACTCTGAAGTTGATTTGTACCTCCCTAGCAGCTGTTCAAATAAGTAGCTGCCCAGAGGAAACATATGTATAAAGCCTCTATAGTTTAATTTCTCTTCGCGTCTCTCCAAAGCCCAAATGCAGACTCTTAACAGAATGAAGAAATAATGGATCATTTATATGATGATTGGAAAACAATTCTTGGACTCTGAAGATCAGCATGTGAGGACATTACGACATTATTTGCAAATGGTTCCATGGGCTCTGCTTTGCAAGCTTTCCAATGTCTTATATTTCACTGGATGCCTCAGTGGGTTCAGATCAGTGGTGAGTCTGTAGAATTTGCAATGAAAGCATAAGATCTACTGGTTCAGTACTGCCGTTACAGCAGTAATATTGACTGGCAAGAGATCTGAACATATGAAAGAACATATTTATGTATTTCAAAGCTGGTGAGGATCCAGAGACTTAAACCACAATCCAACACAAAATGAAGTATGTATTTAAGCACATTGAAATTAAGGGTATTAGAACTAAACAAAAAATTCATAAATCAACATTTGTACCATCCCATGTCAAGACTCATAAATTCTGAATTTGAAATCCAGTAGCATCTTTCTTGATTATAGCCAGATCTTCCAAGTCACCATTGTGCTATGTTAATTCTGTGCCTACACCAAATAAATGCAGAATGAGTATGGGGTGCAATATAGTTTGCAGGTTTGCATCTTGAAGATTTCACCTTAAAACTGCATATGGACATGGTCTAAAGACCATTGATTGCACTGCATTTCCCCCAAAGTCAGTAAATTTGCTTGCAAGGAAGAAATCTATACCAGCATAAATATCTAAGATTTGAGAACCTGTTGCTTGCATGTGCCCATACTGCAGGGATGTCACAGCCTCCATTATCCTTACAAATGGTTGTCCCACTTAGGGATATGTCAACAACTTCTATAATATAAAATAAGTGGACCATGAGTGGGTCATTGTGATGTTAAGTGGAAGTTTGGAGGGGCATAAAAAACAAGACAGACGTGATGTAGGTTTTCTGGAAATGTTTCTCATGCCGTTTCTTTTCATTTGCATACAATTTACAAAATATCCTTTTCCCTCAGACAATTGTACTACACAAAATTTCCCAACACACTGAATAGTTTGAACTGAATTGATATGGCATATTCGTAATGATGTGGGGTGAAATACATCAGATATGCTGCACAGTGTCCTGAGAACACACATGCCTGTCACCACGCCAACATTTTTAGATGCTCCACCCTTTGGTTGTCCACGCTTGCAGAACAGTATTTGTCTGAAGATCACTGAAAGAATCTACCCATGGTCACAGTATTTGTCTCTCTTTAGACAAACTCTGTAAGCAATGGCAGCAGGCAAGTGTAGCTTCTGTGCATGTAAGTGTGGGCTTGTGAGCAGATTCTTAGGATGCTGTACGTGATCCCTACCTTTCATCACTGTAAGAATTAAGCATTGCTCCTCGTTTTTCTTTTGTCTTTTTACTAGACATATTTATTTATAATTGTACTGAGATTTTGTTTAAAGATGTTTTAATTCCCCTGCTAACTGAAGAAAGAGGCACCTTTTAAAAGTGGTGATTCTTTTTATTTAGCAGGGGAATCTATGTAAACCACCTTGGAAACTTTTGTTGAAAAGCAGTATATAAATATCCATAGTATTGGTATTTGTATGTTGTAAATATTGGTTGCAGACCGCAATAAAGTAAATAAGCATCCCTACTTTTAATGTCCGAAAAAGGCTTTGCATCCCCACATCCACACTGCATTGGGTTAACTGTTTTACAAAACCATTGTAGATTTCATCCAACTTTCACTGACAACGATTTTCATTTCTAACAGTTCCTACGTTAACAAATGTCCTGTAGAATTGCCAAAGCCGGCTGAAACCTAAAATGTTGTCTTTGCCAGGAATTTTACTAACTACATTCGAAAGGGGATAGATAGCTGAAGTAGTTTCAAAAGGATTCCAGACCCCTGTAAAGGGAATACATTTGCTATCTATCCTTTTGCTACATTTCCTGCTGGTGTTGCCTGTAGAATTAGCGACATCAGCCATATTAATGCCTGTCTGCATTAATTTTCTCTCTGTGGCAGTGCCTGCCTTGCCTGGGCTTTGCTGTGATCACATGACATGCGGGTGTCACCGTGGCTGCTGGAAAAATGCATTCTCTATGCCTAGGAAAAACCTGTATAAATATTCTCAATAAATAAATAACAGTTGTCATTTCCCAAATATGACAGTCTCCGGTTGCCTGTGCTTAAATTGAACGACATGTCATTTACCCTAATAGATGGGAATGCATGTACAGCGCATACGAGTGAGTTGCCTAATTCTTATTCACCTCAGCTGTGATCTCAGTCAGGGGGCTTGTGCTCTAACAGGGTTTGGATGGATCAAATCGCAAGTTGAAAAATCTTGGTCAATTATAGATGCCTAAGGCTAAAAGGGAGGTGCCTGTCTTTCTTTCGTGCTTTCTTTAAAAAAACACACAAAACTTCACAAAACACTGAATGCTCCTCCTATTCCTAAGCTTACTGAAGAAGCAAATCAATCTCCCATCTATGGAATTTCTGGGAATATCGCTTCCCCCTGTAATTTAACATGACTCAATCCCCTCCCATCCTGATAATACAAGTGGTGAGAAAGGCTCCTAATCCTATTGGCATACCCTCTTGTCAGCACCTCTTTATTTCACTGCTTTAAAGGCTCAACATGTTTTGATTTACTATAAGCACTAAGATAACTGCAGGTGCCCTCTAAAAGCAAGGTTAACTCACCTGAGATGAATTCTTTTCTTTTGAACAAAGCAACACAAGAGCAGGAAATACAATTAATACAGGTGCTTCCCTGAAACATAGGAAATGCCACTTACCCTTGATATGACATAAATCCTCATTAAATAAGCAGGCCCCAGTGCGTTGCTTTATATTGTCCCTTATAGAGGAAAGGATTTAAGTTTTTTTTTAAAGCTATGAAAAGGGATGGAAACCTTAATTCTTAGAAAAGTCATTTTGTATTTTTTTAAAAACTGCAGTCACAAAATTGCTTCGGTAATCTTCCAGTGTTTGAGAGCAGTGGTTTTTCAAGAAGAGATTTTAGACCATTTTGGATGGCAGATTTTAGAAATAAACATGATTGTAGATAAAGAGTCGTAATGTCAATTTTGTCTGGATAAACTTTTTTTTCTAAATGAGTTGATCATATGCAATATCATACATGAGCATGAAAAAGAGAGCTCTTATCATCCAAAGCTTGCTTATTTGGATTGCCCAGTTATCCAAAATTAAGGTTATTTTTCTCTTCTACTTCTCTGTTTCACTATACAGTATAAACCCTTCTGTAGTAGCTCTAAACTTCTGTATACCTGAAGCAAGGCACCAAATGCCCCTCTTTTCACACATCCCCTCCTCTCTCTCTCTCTCTCTCTCATTTTTAAATAGGGAATGGGGGTATTTTGCTATCTTGCTGGTGCCCCAATAAACTGCTGCCTGATGTGACCCTCACCTCACCTCACCTCACCTCACGGAAGGGCCATCCCTGAAGTCTTTCAATCAGTGGCATACTAAGGTCAGAGGGGGCTGTGTTGAATAAATAAACATCCCCCCCACAAAAAAACTGCAGTGCCTAATGGTGCTGCAAACATTTTTTATGTTTTGTTTTTGGGTGGTATGATGGCAGTGGCCACCATGACCATCGCCACAGAGCTCCCCCCCCCACCGTAGCAGTGCCCAGCAGCACCCAACACCACCACCACCACCTTCTCCCCACCCTTTTAATATCACTTTCAAAACAAACCTTCTGTAGGACAATAGCTTCAAAGGGCTCAAGCAAGTTAGCCAACTCACAAGAAAGGGGAAATAGCTCAACTAAATACATTGGGACACAACCCAATATAGAAGGCAGAGTGGCGATCCATCACATTCTGTGAACATGGGCCCCCAGGGGTACTGGGACCCCTGGAGGTGCTGTCACAGATGTCCCATTTCAATCTCATTGTTCTGTACAGGACAATGACAATAAAGATTTATCGTATTGTATTGTATCGTATCGTCCCATTTGCCTCTGCCCTGTGCTGTGCAACCCCCTGGTGGGGTTCCTCCCCTGCCCCACCAGCACCACGGTCCTGCCCCCATTCCTCCACCATGCTCCTGCTGCTGCTTCACATCCAGCTCACAGGGTCAGAGGCAGTTTCTGACCCCATGAGCTGCCACCTCCTTCTCTTTCTTCTTCTCTTCCTCCTGCTGCCAGCTCTTACGGCACCGGCAGCAGAGGAAATAAACAGCGTGGCCAGCATGCAGCCGAGCCCGGAAATAGCCCCCTGCCATTTCCTGGCTGCCGTTTACACATCAAGCGTGCTGTTTATTTCCTCTGCCACTGGAGTCAGAGCTGGAAGCCATGGAGTTTGAGGAGAAGAAAGAGGAAGAAGAGGCAGGAGGGGTCGCAGCACACCCCTGGGCCTATGTTCACAGAATGCTAGCTCTGCCCCTGCCTTCAATATATGGCTGTGCCCAAATGCATTTTGCAGAGCTGTTTTCCTTTTCTTGTGGGTTGGCTCATTGGTCTGAGCTCCTTGAAGCTATTGCCCTACAGAGAGTTTCTTTTGAAAGTGATACTGTTGTAGTTCCTAGCATCAGGTTTAGACCCATTGCTGCTGCCAGCCAGAGAAATCTTAGTGAAGCTCTGCACTCTTTGGGGGAACCTTTTGATGTGCTGTTTTCCTGCATATTGGCACCCTGGGGAACAAAGTGTCCTAGGATGTCATAAGACCCTTGCACCTATGTAGCACATTGGCTGATCCCTGTGCCATCAGGCTTCTCTGCTGGGCATATGGGCAGTGAACCAGAGTGGACTGCTGGAGATGTGCATGTGATCCTCAAAAGTCCCACACAAAAGTCTTGGACCTTGGTCTACATGTGCAACCAGACAAGGTAGGGATGAGGTGTTAGAACTGTACAGTGAGGTGTTAGAATTGTACAGTGGTAAGACGAGCTGTACTACCTGAGACTGCAGGTGAAGGATCACGCTTTCGGATGCTTCCCTACTGAAAAAATACCCTGCAAGCAGAAAAACAACACAAGAAGGAGCAGGCTGTCTAGAGCAGGGATTCTCAACGTTGTGTTCCCAGATGTTATTGGACCAACTCCCATAATCCCCAGCCAAAGGCCACTGGGCCTGGGGATTATGGGAGTTGAAGTCCAATAACATCTGGGGACCCAATACAGAAAAGGTCTAGAGCCTTACTGCCTGATGGCTCCAGCTTTTCTGTGAGGAGGGCAGGGAATTCTAAAAGGAAACCATTTAAACATGTAATTCCACCCACCCACCCCGCTTCAGCTTCAAGTGGCACAGTCCAGTGCACTCAGGATTCTACTTTCATCTATGGATTGTGTGGACCAGACCTTCATTAACAATCCCAAACATACCTGTTTGGATATACATCCCTTTGAAGCTAGGATAGAGGGATAAGATGAGAATAACTTGCTCCGGCAAGACACAGGAGGGTACGGCCTAACATAATGAGAAACAGATCATGAGATTCAAAATTAAACTTTGGATTAAGCTTTAATTGCTTCCATCAGAACGGTGTGCAAGGGAGAGTGCCAGGGTTCTCTTCTTTCAGGTGACAACATAATTTTAGGTGATATGCAGAATATCTTGGTGTGCATGCTAATCCTCTCTATTCTTCTTTCTTATAAAAAAAAATAAATAGAATTTTCAGTTTAAGAAGAGAACCCTTGCTATCTGGCACCATGTAATTAGCATATATGAATGAGGAATGAGTTCCTGCTGATCTGGCCTGTTGTTCATCTATAGCAACGGCATTAAAAAAATTATGTAATACTTTTTAAAAAAACACCTCTTCCATATTAAAATGCTCACATTATTTACATGAATTCCATTGGCTTCAAAAAATGAAGGATATACAGAGGTCAAGAACCAGACCTTTTTGTGCATGTTCATGAATTTATGTGAATGTATTTACACACACAGTCACGCATACTGTGTGTGTGTGGGGAGGGGCATCAGTACAATGAAGTTAGCTCAATAGAGCCAGTATGGTATAGTGCTTAGAGTGTTGGACTAGGACCAGGAAGAACTGAGTTCAAATCCCTACTTAGCCATGAGACTTACTGGGTGACTCTGGGCCAGTCACTTATCCCTCAGCCTAACCTACTTCAGAGGGTCATTTGGAGGATAAATATAAACATGTGCACTGCTCTGTGCTCCTTGGAGGAACAGTGGGATATAAATGTAAAAATAAATAAATAAATAAAATTCAAGGCCTTGTAGTATTCTCTTCTAGCTCTATGGATTGGGATGGGTCAGTAGTTCAATGGTAGAGCATATGCATTGCATGGCTGAGAAACACCCCTTAGGCGCGGCTACCAGTAGCTAGATGGATCAATGGTCTCACTCAGTATAAGGCAGCTTCATAATTATAAGTGGTTAGTTGACTTGACTGCTTGTCATTGAGTTTTCTCCAAAGAAAGTTAGTCATGCCTAAATCCCACTGAAATTAATAGGACTTAAGTTACTCATGACTAGCTTGTTGCATTGATTTCAGTCTTGCTTAATCATGAGTGATTTTGAATGCAATCCATTATTAATACTGGATACATTCATTTCACATTATTTCTGGATAATTCTGGATCATTTCTTCATTTCTGGATACATGTTTCACATTATTGAAATTGCGAATCATGCTTTCAAGAAATCTATTTAGTTACAAAATTAGCATTGATAATTAACATATCTTTGTTGAGCTCTAAGAACTTTGATCTATACAAAGTTCGTAATCTGCAATTCATTTGGTCAGTACAGCATTGTCCTGAATTAGTTTGCAATATCTTGATCTATTTTTCGCATTTCATTTTTAAAATATATACACAAAATATTTCATATGTACACTTACACGTGCAAAGGATGCACATGCTAATAACATGTTTATACTTGACTGTACCATACAGTTTCCGGGCACCTAGGGCTGGCTGAAACTCCTTTCTGGGTGTTAAGTAAAGTAAAGTTGTGCCATCGAGTCGGTGTCGACTCCTGGCGTCCACAAAGCCCTGTGGTTTTCTTTGGTAGAATACAGGAGGGGTTTACCATTGCCTCTTCCCGCGCAGTCTGATGATGCCTTTCAGCATCTTCCTATATTGCTGCTGTTTATATAGGTGCTTCCCATAGTCTGGGAAACATACCAGTGGGGATTCAAACCAGCAACCTCTTGCTCCCTAAGCAAGTTACTTCCCTGCTGCGCCATTACATGAGCCCAATTCACAAGCCTCATTCAATGTTATTTCACAGAGTACAGAGTACTCAAGTACAGCCTCTGGAAAAAGCTCCGGAAGTCCCACCCGGCAGGTCAAATCACTCCCTTCCCCCTGATGAAGAGGTGAAGGCCTCGGTGTGATCATGGGCACTTCTGCGAGCAGGAGACACGGGCACCTGAGACTCTTGTTCACAAAAGCACCTGCCATCACGCTTACAGCCTTCAGCTCCTCAGATGAAGGCTGTGAGCCTGAACGGAGCATCAGGGGAAACGGAGTGATTTGACGCACCAGGTGGGACTTCCAGGGCTTCTCGGGAGGCTGTACTCAAGTACTGCCCCTGTGAAATAATGATTGAATGAGACAACACATTATGATATATATTTATATCCCACTTTTCAACAAAGGTTTCCCAAAGCGGTTTACACAGATATTATTATTTCTTGTTTACACAGTCAGACAGGTGTTATTGACTGGTTTGTTTTATCCAGACATCGAGTCCTTCCCAAGGACCTGGGATGGCTGAATTATATCATCAATACTGTTGGTTATTATAGATATCGTCGCAAAATATAGGCTGTTCCCAGTAAAGTTGCTTTGTGTAATTGGCTGATGGTGATTTCTGTGGCCCCTATGGTGCTGAGGTGCTCTTCAAGTTGTTTTGGAATTGCACCTAGGGCACCAATTACCACTGGGATTATTTTGGTCTTTTTCTGCCACAGCCTTTCAATTTCAATTTGTAGATCTTTGTATTCGGTGATTTTTTTCTATTTCTTTTTCTTCTATTCTGCTATCCCCTGGTATTGCTATGTCAATTATTTTGACTTGTTTTTCTTTCTTCTCGGCTACAGTTATATCTGGTGTATCATGTGGCAGATGTTTGTCTGTTTGTAGCTGGAAGTCCCATAATATTTTTGCATCTTCATTTTCGACAACTTTTTCAATTTTATAGTCCCAGCAACCTTTGGCTACAGGTAGCTTGTATTTTTTGCAGATGTTCCAGTGTATCATCCCTGCTACCTTGTCATGCCTTTGTTTGTAGTCAGTCTGTGCGATCTTTTTACAACAGCTGATTAGGTGGTCCACGGTTTCATCAGCTTCTTTACAAATTCGGCACTTGCTGTTTGTTGTTGACTTTTCGACTTTGGCTCTTATTGCATTTGTTCTTAGTGCCTGTTCTTGTGCAGCCAGTATTAAACCCTCAGTTTCTTTCTTCAAGTTGCCATTCTTCAGCCATTGCCAGGTCTTGGTATTATTAATATTAATAATAATAATAATAATAATAATAATAATAATAATAATAATATTTCAATTTCTATACCGCCCCACCAAAAATGGCTAAGGGCAGTTTACACAGAGAAATAATATATAAATAAGATGGATTCCTGTCCCCAAAGGGCTCACAATATAAAAAGAAACATAAGACAGACACCAGCAACAGTCACTGGAGGTACTGTGCTGGGGGTGGAGAGGGCCAGTTACTCTCCCCCTGCTAAATAAAGAGAATCACCACATTAAAAGGTGCCTCTTTGCTAAGTTAGCAGGGGTGTATAAATAAATAAGTAAATAAGTAAATAAATGGCAACCTGTCCCCAAATGGCTCACAATCTAAAAAAGAAACAGACACCAGCAACAGCAACTGGAGAGATGCTGTGCTGGGGATGGATAGGGATAGTTGCTCTCCCCCTGCTAAATAGAGAATTGCCACTTTAAAAAGGTTCTTCTTTGCTCAGTTAGCCCCCTTTAGATGTTATTTGAGAAGCCCCAGCCTGCTGATTAAGGAAATGGCAGCAATCATGTTTAGGGTGTTTGCCTCTAAACACCCTAAGCGTGTAGAGAGCAGACAGCAGGATAACTGAAATGACTGGAGATGTGCTGGGGGTAGGACTTCTGATTCCCTCTGCCTTTCCTGACTCTGGGGTGGAAGTCTGGTCCCCCTAGGGGAGTAGCGAGAACCCTGGGGGCCAGGGGAAAAAAGTCTTATTAAGGAGCCTACCCATCGCGCACAAAGCGGACATGCCCCCAGCCCCCTAAACCACGCCCCCTGCATTTGTCGTCAGACGCAAGGGAGTGGGACAACAAAATCTCCCCACCACCACTATTTGTGTTGGCCTGAGTGGGGGGCGGGGTGAGCCGAGCTGTGGGAGCGGGTGCTGTGGCCACCCAGCTGGCCTCTTTGCTAGCCTCTCTGTCCGAATTGCATGCATGCGCTGTTCGAGATGGAGTTGCATGCCCGTGACATCATGGGCATGCGACTCCATATCAAACTGCACAGGCACACAGTTTGGATGGAGAGGATGGCAAAGAGGCCAGCTGGGCGGCCACAGCACTCGCCACCGCCTGCCTACAGTGCTCACCGCAGCCGCCCAGCTCGCCCCCGCCCCCGGCCAACACAAATAGCGGCAGTGGGGCAGGGGCGGCAGCTGCACAGTTTGTCCAGAGAGGCCTCCAGAGAGGTCGGCTGGCCACAGTGGCTGCTGCCGCCACCCCGCCACGGGTGGGAGCAGGGCAGGGGCGACCTGCTTGGGGGCCCCTTGAGGGCCCCCTCACCCTCTAAGCCCAGGGACATTTGTCTCTGTTCATCCAATAGGCGCTATGCCCATGGGTCCCCCACAGCCTCTGGCAGCCCCTGTGGCCCACAAATCATGCTCCCCATCTCCACTGGCCTGCACCACCACTGGTGTGTCAGGTGGCCGAGCGCAACTCTTTTCAGTGCTGGGCAGTGAGTGTGTTGTGGGCAACCTGTTGAAAAACCCCAGCCTGCCTAAGCTCCTCCCATCATGAGGGGCAGGGCCAGGTTGGGTGGGCCACTCAGTGCAGCCTACAGCTGTCCCTGTGGGAGGAAGCAGCCTTGAACGGGCGCAGGAGGCAGGGTGGGGGAAGAAACGGGGGACCCAAGAAATAATGTGGGGGGGGGAGAAGTGCAGTGGCAGCGGCAGTGGCAGCAGCAATCATAGCAGGAGGGCTGCACTAGCTCCTGGGTCTGGGGACAGTGTTGGGGCGGAGAAGATTTGGGACTGACAAACCAGCTTGGGATTGTTTTTAATGAAAGGCGGTATATAAACCTAACAATAAAAATAAAATAAATAAAATTTGCTGTTTCATAGGAACATAGGAAACTGCCATATACTGAGTCAGACCATCGGTCTATCTAGCTCAGTATTGTCTTCACAGACTGGCAGCGGCTTCTCCAAGGTTGCAGGCAGGAATCTCTCTCAGCCTTATCTTGGAGAAGCCAGGGAGGGAACTTGAAACCTTCTGCTCTTTCCAGAGCAGCTTCATCCCCTGAGGGGAATATCTTGCAGTGCTCACACATCAAGTCTCCCATTCATATGCAACCAGGGCAGACCCTGCTTAGCTATGGGGACAAGTCATGCTTGCCAACCACAAGACCAGCTCTCCTTTCCTACCACCCTTGCTGGTGTGTTTCTTCTCCCTCCATCCCACCACCTACACCTGCCAAGTTTCTTCACTGTGTTGCTCCCCTGCCTTTGCTGGCGCTGGCACACTCCTGGCAGAGTGAGTGGAGGTGAGGGAGGAAAGGGGGAGAGTAGCAGGACTATCCATGCAAAATGTGGTGTGTGCAGGCCAGTGGGAGATATCTTCTTATTCCAAATTTCTCCTACTTAAAAAAAACCAAAAAACCTTTCTCTGAGTAAATTCTGGTGTTAAAAGTAGTGCATTCAGCTTATTTATGTAGCAGGATTGAATCTGTGTTTGTCACTGCAATTTAAATACTGGCAGAAACTTGGGGATTGCAATATTCATGGTGCATGTGGTATGATATAAGTTTCAAGGCCACCACAAAGTTTGGATAGCAGCTAAAGATGAAAGGGAATAAAAAGTGGCAAGCTAGCATGGCTACGTACACCATTGGTTTTTATTTTTCTCTGCTTATTTAATTATCTGTTGTAAAGTGCTCTAAAGCTCCTGTATAGCTGGTGGAAAAAGCAGGAAACAAATGTCCTTTGAGGCTTTGCTTGCTACTCTTTGTTTATTCTGCAGGTGCTGTCTAAATGTGAATATCCAAGTAGGTCTTCAAAAAATAAATTAGCCAGATCTCATGTCTATGTCTATGTCTATGTAATGCCTGTTAGCCAGACGCCAAAATTACCTAGCTGCACCTCTGCATGCATTTGAAGGGCCTGTACCCAGGTTCACTTTAAAATGGGTGTAGGTACAGTCATTCACAGAAAAATATGTGCAAGTGTGCAAACGTTCACATTTGTACAACATAATGTCTGAAAAGGGCTATGTACTGGCTACCAGAATTTTTTATCAGGCACAGCTTTTTCTCATGGAGTGGGGGTAGATCTCATATTTGGAGTGTGCAGCCAGGCTAAAAGGTAATCGTTTACACCTCTGTGAAATGCCATGTCGCAAGCTGAAGCAAGGGCACCATTTTATATAAATTGCCTTTATGCAAAATTACGGTCCACAGGTTATTGACATTTTATAAGGTCATTTTTAGGGCCATTCTGATTCAGAAGGCATATATATATATATATATATATATATATATATTTCAACTATCAAATAAGTCTTCCAGCAAGATGCAAACCTTGACTTTTAAGTTCAATTCCTGCAGTTTGGCACGTACACTTTAATAAAAAGCCAAAGCTATTAGTGTTCCAGATGAATTATAAGCATCAAAATGTCTTTCTAAAAAGCAAATCAATTCTTAAGTGACTGGAGTAGAGTCAGTGTCTTCTAAGGATATGTGGGGGCCTACAGGGGAGGGTGGACATGCCCTGCCTATCTAGCCTTCTGTTGGTCCCCAAGAGCTTCTTCTAACCACCTCCATGGGCTTCAGGTACAGAGGAAAAGGGATGCACAACATCCGTGTCCACTTCTCCCTCTGTCTTCAGTTCCCAAGTGCTCTGTGGAGCCTCTTCTTCGTGGTCTTCTTCAGATAAAGGCCTGTGGGCTATGTATGCTCCCTGGAGCTCTCCCATCCCTTGTGAGACATCCAGGGCCTTGCCATTAACATATGGCGTCCCTGGGCAACTGGGTTCTGATGTTCTGCCTGAAAAAGGCTGAGGCATCAGCATGCTTCCTGCCTGGGCGCCCCAGCAACGAGAGACACAGAGGATTCTTTTGTGTCCTTTTGCCACTATACAGCTTCTATGTCAGGCTGGTCCATGCTAACAGGTGACCGCCCCATGGATGACATACGAAGAAGTGTATATGGTAGGAGGCACTGTAGGGGTGCGACAGGGGCCCACATGCAACTCCCCCAGGCTTTGCACACTGTTGCACAAGTGGACAAATCATTCCAGCTCTGCCTGTGCTCTGGAAGCACTCTGTAAAAGAGAAAACACATTACTGACCCTCAGTGACATGTTTCTTCTCTTACAGAGTGCTTCTGGCTTGTGGGCAGAGCTGGGGAGTTTTGCCTGCTTGCACAACAGTGTGCACAGAAGGGGACCAGTGGGGTTGTGTGTGGGCCCCTATCACATCTCCGCAGAGCCTCCTAATGTGCTCTTTCCAGTGTCCTGATCTTCCCAGCCCAGTCCTGGTTAGTAGAACCCAGACAAGATATCATACCATACTTTTGCAAAGTCAGTGGAGGTCATCCAGTACAAACCTCTTGAAAAAAACAAAATATCCCACTATACTAATATCATTACAAATTGTATCCAGACTGCAAAACCACCAGTAATTAAAACCCCTAAATTTTAACCTTTCCCCCAACCCCCTATAGGATCCTATGTGGGTATGGGAAAAAGGTTAAACATTTATTTCAAAATCACCTGCTTGCCTTTTTGTGTGTGTGGGTTGGGTGATAGTTAACACCCATCATGCCCTACCACACAACCCACTTTTCCCTAGTCCCTAGGAACTACCCTTGGGGAACAATGGGGTGTGTCAAGTTTCCCCATTGTTCCCTATGGCCAGAATAAGCTGCACCCACAGAGTGCACACAGGTTTTCACATTTCAATTTGAAATGTTTTCACATTTTAAAATTGCATTTCAATTTACACATTTCAGTCTGCAATGCATTTTGCAACTGTACCTTGAAAAACACTGCAGAAGCACACAGTAAATAAAGGGGAATCTGTCCCTCCCAGCACAGAACACACATTTCAAACACAGGCCAAAAATGGCTAAAAAAGGAACACTGACCCAGAATCCACTGCCAGCCACAGTGCTGGTGCTGTAGTAACATCATTGGCACAAGTTGCTCTCTCTCACACAATTAATAATTATGACTCCTTACTTCCTAGCATTGCAACAGTTGCCACAGCAGCACACATAGCCATCAGCTCAAGTAGAGCAAATTCAGCCACATTTTGACTGAGTACACCTTGCACTGCAGATTGCAGAGCAGACCAGAGTAGTGAGTGAAGCACAAATTAGTCTCAAGGTCAGACATGGAGCTCATCACAGCAATCACCAAGAAATATTAAACACACACACACAGAGCTGCCACTGTACATTTCCTGCCACAACACTATCTCACAAACAAAACAAACCACAATTCAAGGAAGACAGGCATCCAAGTTCTGCCTTTGTCAATCTGAGATCTAGCAAAACCAGATAGTTAAAGCAGCAATAAGACAGCATATTATGCTTGGTGCTGAGAAAACTACAAAATCAAACCTTCCTTCCTCCTCTCTTGTCTGATGTATCCTTTTTTTCAAGAGATGCACACTATAAGGGCTCTCTCTGCTCCCCAATCCCTTTGAATACATTTTGGAACTCCCCCTCCCCCCAGCCAATGTGGACACCGTTGACCATGACAACACCTGATTTATATGATAACAAGGCAATCAGAAAGCAAGGATATCGCAAGCCAATCAGAAGACAGTGCCAGGAAACCAATCATCAATAGGAAAACAGGCCTCCAAAATGGTGCTCAAAACATTGAAATGTTTCAAATCAAACTGGGGCTATTTTGTTCCAAGCTTGAAACAGGCCCTGTATTTAAAGAGGATTTTCTTTCGAGCTCGAAACACCTGAAACAACCAGCATGGCTCCTTCAAGGGAAAGTCTTGCCTCACTAACCTTTTGGAGTTCTTTGAGAGTGTCAACAGGCATGTGGATAAAGGTAATCTGGTTGACATAGTGTATCTGGACTGACAAAGTTCCCAAGGCTCTTGAGTAAACTTAGCAGACATGGGATAAGGGGACAGGTTCATGTGACAGTATCTTTGGGGTGTGACTGAACGCTTAAGTGGTGGCTTCGAGGAGTCTGAGGCCCCCTGCACTGCTTCAACTTCAGCACTCTCAGCATCCTCCCCAGCCAATGGTGCCTGCAGGGCTGGCTTCGTGACAGGAGCATGCAGCTGAAGAGGAGCAAAACCTCTCCCCACCCTGCCCACCTGCCCTCTCCTTACCTCACTGTGCTCTATGGCTTTGTTAGTTTTTTTCAGGACCTAGGTCAGATACCACAAGTGAGACAACTTGTAGAAAATTGCTTAAAGCTGTTGGGAGAGTTTGTTAGTCTTCAAGTGCTCCTTTTCCTGTAAAGGAAAAACCTTGGCCATCCACCCCCACCCCACCGCCATCTATACGTGTGAACACATGTTAACATGCCTGAATTTGTGTGTGTGCACATCTCATTGGCCTTCACTTCCTGTTTCTCAGCATAACATAATAAACAGAATTATTGCAGGGATAAAATGCCTCTCTGAGATACATATATTTATTGCTACTTTCTGTGCTACTAGAGCTTTTTGGAAGGCAGAAAATCCTGAAAGGGAGGCAGCTTTCTTTTGAGCTACAAATATTTCTTTGTTGCCATGACAACCCACAGGGGTTGCTTCCTAACAGTCATATGTGCTAACAATGTTGTCGGGATCCGTCCATGGCGGAGGAAGGAAGGATAAAGCATGGAGAGATTGCATTGTGAAACCTGTGCGATATTCAGGCACAATGAACTAACTGTGCACTGTCCCTTTAAGTATAACTCAGCCTTCAGAAACACCTCTTTCCCCTGGCCTGGGAGAAACTCTATGGCAGACCTGTAAGTAAGAACCCTGCCAAAATGAAAGCTGTATAAAACTCTGCTAATAAACAAGTTGCAAGTGTGTGGAGCAGCCTGATTCTATAGCCAAGGTTTAACAGACAACACAAAAAACAAGCATGTACCAAAGAATATTGTTAAAAGCTCAGGTGACATCTTTAATTTTTTGAATTTTTATATTTTCTGTGATATTGCTACCATGATATTTTGCTCCCGTGTTTATTCAGAACTGAGTCCCACTGTATTTTTAAAAATGCACATAGGATTTCACTAGTAGAACCTTTCTATAAATGACAGGACTCATATTCTTCTTATGTTAGTCTAGTTTATCTTGGCACAGTTGATGGGTGATCAAACGAAGAACAAAAAGCTGATCAATGAAATCTGATCTTCAACCTTGGTTGCATCTAGGCTAAGACTACCTAGTAGAATAGCTGTATGACACAGGTTGTATATAACAATGTCAGGAAAATGTGTAACTTCCATATAGGATTGTGTATATTATATCACTTGACATGCATTTAGAAACAAATATTCCAATATAAAACTGAATTCTTGGACTCTATTGAAGGAAAGCAAGGCCAGCTCAAAACGACACTGCTAATTCTGCATTTGTAACTTTAATTCATTGTGGTCAAGTGATAAACATGTTGCAAACAGTAAATAAGTTTTAGAGCTGGGAATAATTGTACAAATCTTTATAACACTATGAAGTAAATTATTGTTTTATGTTGCTACTAGGAAATGCTCCAGCTGTTTACCCTAAAATAAAACCATTCTGTAGATATTAAAGAACAAGCTCTGGGAAACTTACCAAATTTGAGTCAATTTGGCACTTGTGAATGATTAACCCCCTTGCCAGAGCAGAAAGGTTTCTTACATTTTTCATGGAAATATAACACTAGGGCTTAGTTCCTAGGAGCCATATTAAGACAACATACTGAGTCTGTTCCGAAGTTATGATGAATCTGCATGGGGCGGGGGACAGAACATTTAATTCCACCACACCCTTATGCACATTCAAGCAACATTAATATTTTGTCAGGATAAGATTCAAGATTACTACTTGGAAGATACATTCATCACTTGTTGTTTTAAAGCACCATTATAGAGCTGACATCCTGACTAATGAAGCATCAGTGCAAAGAGTGAAGCACTGGTGCTTCTGAAAAGTTCAGCTAACCGAGCTCCACTGCTGGCTCAACCATGGGGGCAAATTTCAGCCACCTCTCCTTCCCCAAAAGCATTCTGTGCCACCTGAAAATATGTCCCTGAGAGTTGTGTAGCCCTCAGGGACATATTTTTGAATGACACCGAGGGCTTCCAGGGAAAGGGAGGTTGTTGGAATTCCCCCCCACGCACATCTTATGTAAGGGGAGGTTGTTGAAATTCCCCCACATGGACATGAGGACTGGTGCAGTGTTGGTCTGGAATTCTTCAGAGGCACTGGTCCTTCACCAGTGCTGCTTTTTCCCCACCAGTGCATTCCATCAGGATGTCAGCCACCGTGTCCATTTTGCGAAGTTCTACAGAACTGTGGTGTTCTGAAATAAATAGATCTTATTATATACGGAGTATGCATGACATTCATCTTATGGTCAATCAGCTGAAATAAATTGATTGATTGATTGAGCTGTGGCATTCTTAACCATTTGCACAGGTTTTTTTAATCTCTTCCATGGTTATTGCCACTTCACTGGAGTCTCATTGTTGGTTGAAGAATCCCTATGATGTCACCATGGGAAAGAAAATAAGGTGAAAAGCTTAGCGTTGTCCATGGTACAAGTAAGACCTTTTAATTAATAGGAGAGGTAGAAGAATGATAGAGTCTCTACCCTTCTGAAATCCTTTGAGAAGGGTGCATGCTCTCCTAAAGAGAGCTTCAGCTGTTGCTGCTGCAGTAGCTGAGATATATAGAGAGATTAATCATCCTCAGGGTAAAGGGGAATATTGGGGGTGGGGGTGAGGGTTGCTGACTGCTAAACTGAAAGAAATGTCAGAAACTAATTTTTGAAGCATGATAACTACTTGCCAAGGCTAAATTTATCATTTTCACCCTGGACTTTTAAGTGTTATTTATGATAAGCTGCAAGGCTCTTGAGGTGATACGAGAGCGGAAACAAATCTTTGCATGACAAGACTATTTACTGTAGCATGAAGCAGCTTTCTCAGTGACCACATTTATAATTGGATTGTAAGAAATAGCATTAGAGTGTGGGTGAGTCAGTAAGAATCATATTTGTGTACGATGCTCCCGGTCCAACAGGGCTCATCCAGATACTACTTTAACAACTCCAGTCAACAAATCAACAGAACCACAACACGATGTGGTATAAGCCAAAGCGGGGGGGGGGGGAGTACCATTGTAAAAGTGAATACAGCTGCTTCAATAATAGGACTAATTGCATATTGCATTGCAGAGCTAAATTACTAGTGAAAACAGTTGTAAAACCGACAGACAGTGGAACATAACTCACCGAGGAATTGCTGCCAATTCAGCAAATTCACGTTGGCCAGGATTCAATAGCCCACACCTGCATTTTCTGAATAGTAAATATATAATAAGGCATAATTACTAGAAAAATATGCAGCACTTCAAATGTGACAACACACTTCTTGTTTATTGGGATAGTGAATAGTATGTAATAAGTTTGACCTGCACTACTTTGGAGCCACCTGGGGTCAACGGGGATGGAGCAGGAAACTGAAAGGTTTAATCCACAAGAGTGGGGTCCCCCTCCCAGCAATATAACAGCGTGCTGCCGGAGAATGGCATGTTAACGTGATGAAAACTTCTTCTTGCTACTAAATCTCTGGGAAGTGAAAAGGAAGACGGCATGCACAATAAGTGCTATTTTAAAAACTGAATATTTATAGCTCAGCTTAAATATTCAGGCTTTAGTGGGTCTGGATGTCTCAGCTGACCTTATTTAGACTCCCACAGCAAAAAGAACAGCTGTAGACAAAGAACTTCATCTCTTCCTACTACCTAATATACATTTCCACCTTCCTTTACCATAAAGGTTGTAAATTCTATTTACAATTAGCCTTAGATATGATCCATGTGTTTCTTACAAAGATGAACCCCAAATTCATATTTGAGACTCCTAATTCGGGCCACAGCTTTGGGATCTAGGATATGAATTAAAGCTCCTTTACATGGTAGAGCTCATAGTAGGTTAGATTTAAACTGGTTCTAGGGCAAAGAAATCAGAGTGTTCGACATGCTATGCAGAGATGTCGCAAGGTTGGAATGAGCCCTGGGACAAAAAGTGAAGAGAGATGTGTCTCTGCCCCCACTGCCGCCTTCTTCATGGAGATGTGAGAGGAAGAGCAAAGAGGAAACTACCTCCCAGCCAGCAGGCCGCCCCTCCCTCAGGGTCCCAGGGGTATTTATAGCCCCCCTTGTTCAATTGCAGCTGTGACCCCAAGGGATGGGGCATAGCTCAGTGGTGGAGCATCTGCTTTGCATGCAGAAGATCCCAGATTCCATCTCTGGCACTCAGTCCAGGTAGGGCTGGGAGAGACTCCTGCCTGAAACCTTGGCAAATGGCCACCAGTCAGAGTAGGTAGTCCTGAGCTAGATGGACCAATGGCTTGATTCTGCACAAGGCAGCTCCCTTTCTTCCTAAGGAGCAGCAGCAGAGCCAGGGGCCAATATGTGGGTATCAGCAGATGCCTGATCATGACACCAGACCTGAACTTGTGCCCTGTATAAATTATCAATACCAGTTGCAGGGGAGCAACAGCAGGAGAGAGGGCATGCACATACCTCTTGCCTGTGGGCTCCCCAGCAGGGATATGCATGGAACCGCGGAGCTGCGGTCCGGCACTGGGGTGGGGGTTCCTTTAAGGGTGGGGGGAGGGTGTACTTACTCCTTCCGCCGCTTTGCCCCCTGCTGGCGTGCATATTTTAGCGCGCATAACTCTGCGAAATGTGCGCGTGATGTGTGCATGCACAAAAGGCTTTCTGAAGCCTTTTGCTGACGACCGGGGGAAGGGGCTGCAGGGAGGTAACCTGCCGCCTCAAATGCTTACTAAAATATGCACGCTGGCGGGGGGGGGGAAGCTGGGGGGAAGGCCTTTAGAATGGCCTCTGGACCAGTCCATGCACATCACTACTGCCTAGAGGCATCTGGTGGGCCACTGTGTGAAACAGGATGCTGGACTGAATGGGCCTTGGGCCTGATCCAGCAGGGCTGTTCTTATGTTCTTATGACTTTGTTTCTATATTAATCCTACTCCCTAATACATCATCAGTACTAGGAACATAGGAAGCTGCCTTATACAGAGTCAGACCATTGGTCCATTGGAGTCAGACCATTGGTCCATCTAGCTCAGTTCTGTCACTACACTAACTAGTAGCTGCTGTCCCAAGGTTTCAGGCAGGAATCTCTCACAGCCCTACCTGGAGATGCCAAGGAGTGAACCTGGGACCTTCTGCATGTACTGTAAACAAATACTTTACCACTGAGTTACAGCCCCATCCCCTAAAGGGAATACCTTACAGCAGACAATGCTGACATGTAATCACCCATTCACGTGCAAACCAGAGTGGACCCTGCTTAGCAAAAGTGACAATTCATACTCACTACTGCAAGAACAGCTCTCCGTCCTAACACTGCCGCTTCTTTTAGCATTAATTGTTCTATGGATTCTAGCTGGTTATCCCAAGATGCACTGAAACGTAACTGAACTGTTATAAAAGGAGCTTTAAATTTCAAACTGATAAACCAACATTCACGTGCCAAAATGTGGGGGCAGGTAAAGGGCTTCTACAGGTGGGCCCAGCAGGCATCTTCAGTGGGGCACAGTAATTCTCATTGCTCCATTTCTCATTCCCCTTATCAATCCTTCCTCAATATCCTTATGAGTGGTTTCTCATTGCTCAGTACCCTTAACCATGTGGTGCCAACGAATGTTGGAATGCCTGGTCTTCACAGGGTACCCATTTAAATTATTTGCTTAGATCCACACTCTGCTCTAGTACTTCTTGTGTACTGAACTGTGTACTGAAGATAATTCTACATCAAGAAAACATTCACTCCCCAGCAATAATTTGAAGTTGGTCCCAATCCACTTAAGACGTCTTTATCAGATGCATGTCTAGATACCTGTCTACTTTCCAGTGTCAAGACCACACATTCCAAATTAGCTGGGTCCACTTCATTAACTGGGAGGGCTCAACTATTTAAAAAGATACACATTCAGCCCTGTTAACATTCTACCAACAAAAAGTCTGTTGGCAGTGGCAGCTTGTACTAACAAGCTGGAGGGGCGGAAAACAAGCCCCAGTTGCTTGGGTACCAGCAGTCGCTCTCTTGCTGCCTTCTGGCCCCTCCCCAGCTATAAACCAGGCAAATAACCAGAGCTGGGTATTTCCCTTCCCTACTGGACGAATGACCAGCCCAAATGGCTTAACTATAGCCAGGGTGGGGCCAGAAGGCAGAGAGAGAGAGAGAGAGAGAGAGAGATGGTCTTGTGGTAGCAAGCACGACTTGTCCCCATAGCTAAGCAGGGTCTGCCCTGGTTGCATCTGAATGGGAGACTTGATGTGTGAGCACTGCAAGATATTCCCCTCGGGGGGATGGAGCCGCTCTGGGAAGAGCAGAAGGTTTCAAGTTCCCTCCCTGGCTTCTCCAAGATAGGGCTGAGAGAGATTCCTGCCTGCAACCTTGGAGAAGCCGCTGCCAGTCTGTGAAGACAGTACTGAGCTAGATAGACCAATAGTCTGACTCAGTATATGGCAGTTTCCTATGTTTCCTATGAGAGAGAGAGAAAGACTGCCAGTCTGCAAGCAGCTGGAGCTTGTTTTGTACCCCTCTGGCTTGCTAGTGCAGGCTGCTACTGTCGTTTGGTAAAAAGAACCTTGTTAATTTGCCTTGAGAATAATGTGATACCATACCATGAGAATATAACTCTCATGAAACCCATGCTGCTCACCATCATCCAGGTTTTCCTTAACTGTTACCCTGGAGTAGAACTGACATGAAGGAACCTCTGTGCAAAATGTTTTCTTCGATGGAGATGTGGATTACTGCAAGGATTTAGTCAGGGGTGGAAACTTGTACTATGTACTTTCACAGTTTATTTCTCCAGACTCTCATCTCTGAAGAATTGTGTTCACAATTTCACCACCTTCTACTGGTTCCTGCCCTGCACATACCTACTGTATGTCTCTCTCAGAAAGTGTCGCTTTTGATATGTTTTTCAGCCACATTTTGATATGTTTTTCAGCCACAATAGCTGTGACATCGCTAGTTTCCCCAGGTATGCACATGAAGTAATGACTCCGAGACTGAAAGATCTCCTTCCTTCACCCCACAATCACAGCATCCATAATGAGATCAGCAACCTTTGGAGCTGGCTTTGAAAGCCAGATGTCTCCATTTCCCAGCATGGCTAGACATTCAAACAGTTCTGTCTGTGGAGCTTGGCATGCGTAATACTTGGGAGGAAACTCTGGTGCGCATTTAGATACACACATTTGCACCATTGTGGGGTGGGAGGGATCAACAGTATTGAAATCAGATCAAAGTCGCATATATTTCAGCCAGACTGGTCCTTTCTTAAGAAATCAAGGGGAAAGGATGGTTTATATATTAAAAACTGAAACCGAAACAGACAAAACTAAATATAAGTTATGCCCTGTACAAATATGTACTACAAGATCGGGTTTATGGCAGAAGGCATAGCATCTCGCATACACTGTTTTCAGATACCTTATATATAGAGCAATCTGTTATGGAGGCTTGAAGGAAGGTAGATTTCCGCTTTTTCCCAAAATGTCCCTTACTGAATAATGTATGGAGCCACTCTGAGTCTCAGATGGGAGCATGAGCTTCAGGAGGGTGAGCAGCAGAACAGGGAAAACTACCAAAGAGTTTTAAGTAAGCAGAGGAGAACAAGTTCACCTGTATACTATCTTCATCTTTTGTAGGGAGAGGGACATACCAGAAATCCACTTGAGGTGGTCCTCCATGCCTCTGGTTCAAGAAAGGCCCACTGCAATCATATCACCTTCACTGCACAGAGGAGCTCAACCACCATTCTGAAGTTTCTGCAGACTTGAGGTAGCCCATATGTACCCGCAGTGCTCAAATTATTTGAGGCCAAGCCATTGGCACAACTTTTCTACGGTGCCCACCCGGGGGGTCCCTCCAATTTTGCCTCACTTGAACGAGTCCAGTCCAAATTTCTAGGAGCAGCCCTCCAAGTGCCATGCTGTGTCTCCAGTGCTACCATAAGCTTGGAAACTGGTACAATAAAGGTTGAGGCCAGAGTATGGATGACTGTTCTTAACCTCTGGCTTAAATTATCCCTCAGGCCTCGGGGCCTGGCCCCTTTGATCCTGCAGGACAAATTTCAGTCCTCCTGGAAATAGGCCATTTGGACTAAAGTGGCTTTACTGGGCTTCTCCCCTCCTTTGCTATGGGCCATGACCAGGCAAAAACAGCCATCAGAAGATAGTGGACACTGAGCACTAGGCTGACCCAGGCAGGATTCCAGGCTTCCTGTCCTCGGAAAGATTCAGATACTCTGCCTCCCGCACTGCGTACTTGTCATGGTTAGAAATCCCAAGCCACAGCAGGGCCTTCACCCTTGCCCGCTGTCATGCCCTCCCCTCCACAGTTTTAGAGGGGAAATATAGAAAGATTCCAATCACAGAGAGACTTTGTCCCTGTGACACTGGGGAGGTTGAACCACAGAGCACATACTCCTCTCCTGCCCCTTTTATAGAGACAGTCATGCCAAGATTGTATTTCTACGACTCCTCAAGTACCCTGGTCGCCCAAGCCAAGCCTACACCTGGATGATGCTAGCGGATGAAGACTGGGCCTTCACGTATAGCACTGCCAAGTTCTGTGCGGCAGTGTGTAAGATCCACTGGGCCCTGACTTCCATTCCATAATCATGTATCAGCCCTGTATAGATTTTAACTACTGACTATTTGGTCTCTGGGTCAGCCCCGATTCAAACTCTAATCACTCAAATTGATTTGAGTGGTGAGTGCCATTTTGGAGGGCTGTTTTTCCCTTGCTGATCAGCAAGGGAAAAACAGTCCTCCAAAATGGCACTCACCACTCAAATCACTCGATTCGATTCGAGCTTTTGTAGATTTGAGTCATTTGAGTGGTGAGGGCTGCTTTTTTCTTGCTAATTGGTTTATTGCCACTGGCTTCTGATTGTCTAGAGATCTCCTTGCTTCTTGGTTAGCTTTGTTATCATTCAAATCAAGTGTTTTCAGGAGCAACTGTGCCCCCATTGGCTGGGGGGAGGGAGCACGGAGAGGGGAGACCAAAGGAGGGATTTTCAAAATGTATTTAAGGGGCTGCTTGGAGACTGAGAGAGAGAGAAACATTTGTGCCTCAGGAGAGAAGGATCATCAGAGAGAGACTGCAGCAGTACTGAGAGCTGAGATGGATGGTGGTGTTCTGGACCAGCCTGCTTGCCTCTCCCAGTGAGTGGAGAGAGAGACAGAGAGTGCCTGCTGGCTTGTCCGTCTCTCTTTAAAATCCTTTTAATTTGCAGTTGCTTATATTTTTATTTTTCTGGCCGGATAAGAAGAGAAGAAAGAATTCTTCTCATGGTAAGAGTCTACAAGCTTTGTTTCTTCTTGTCCATCCAGCCATGACTACTCTGTACTCCTGTCTCTCTTTGGCAGGCAGGATGGAAGGAAGGAAGGTTTGATTTTGTGGTTTTCTCAGCACTGAGCAAGTATAATCTGCTTGCTGTTCTATTGTTTGCTGTTAACCCTTTGCTTTATTCTGGATTTCCAGTTGATAAAGGCAGAACATGGGTGCCTGCCTACTGTTCTTGCATTGTGGTTTGGTCTGTTTATGAGATGGTGTTGTGGCAAGAAATGGACAGTGGTAGCTCAGCTCTCTCTGTGTGTGTAATATTTCTTGGTGATTGCTGTGATGAACTCAATGTCTGGCCTCGAGACTAACTTGTGCTTCACACTCACTGCTCTGGTCTGCTCTGCAATCTGCATTGCAAGGTGTACACAGTCAAAAATTTGGCTGAAGATGTTCTAGTTGAGCTTATGGCTATGCTTGCTGACTTCTAAGGGTGCTGGTATGGCAGCTGTTGTAAGGAGTCATAACTGTGTGTGAGAGAACAACTTGTGTCAGTGATGTCACTGCAGCACAGGAACTATGGCTGGCAATGGATTCTAGGTCAGTGATACTGTTTGCCATTTCTGGACTGTGTGTTTGTCAAAATGTGGTGTTCTGTGTTGGGAGGGACTGTGTGCTTCTGTTCTGCAGTTTTTCAAGACAGGGTTGCAAAATTTGTGCACTCTGCTTGATTTGGCCAGAGGGAACAATGGGGAACTCAAAACACCCAATTGTTCCCCATGGGTAGGTCCTAGGGACAACAAAGTGGGTTTGGTGATACAGCATGATGAGTGCTACCAACCACCCAACCCACAAAATAAATGGACAAGAGGGTGATTTTTAGGGGAAGAAATCTTTTCCCCCCAAACCCCATAGGATCCAATGGGGTTTGTGTGTTTTTGGAAAAGGTTAGAAAAAAATTTTTAAACTTGCCTGCTTGCCCATTTCTTTTGTGAGTTGGTTGAGTGGTATGTAGAATCCATCATGCCCTACCACACAATCCAATTTTGTGTTCCTCGGACCTGCCCATGGGTAACAATAGGATGATTCAAGTTCCCCATAACAAACTGATTCAAGTATTTTGCCATTTGATTCAAGCTCGAATCGAATTGGAAAATATGTATGTATGTATGTATGTATTTAACTTTTTTTTATACTGCCCAAAACTTACGTCTCTGGGCGGTTTACAAAATATGATTTGTGCACATCTCTAGTTCACACTTACTATGGTCATGCTGTGAGAACAAGGCTAGTGTGGTGGAGATGTCTGGGAAGGGAACGAGTGGCAAGTGCCAAGTCACATAAATCCTGTTCCTATCTTCAGTATGTGCATTGTCTGAAAGAAAGAAAGAATAGTAACTCCTGGCACTGCCTCTGGCCTTTTGTGTGTTCAGCAGAAGTTGTGAATGGGGCTCTGTACAAATTCAATTGTGCACATGTAAAACCTTCCACAGTGGTGTAGGGAGAACAGTGGCGGCCCATATCCAGCCCACCACCGGCAAACCCTCACCATCCAAGCCACGGCCCCTGCACATCTGACATCAGATGCACAGGGGGGTGGTGTGGTTGTGTCTGCAAACTGTGTGGCTCCATTTTTTAGCAGCTTTAACCAGTGCTGGGCTCCCAGCCAGGCCAGGAACACGTCTCCCTGCCTTTACAAGCAGCGAAAGGCACTCCAGCAGCCGCAGCGCTGGCTTTAACTTACTATTTACTTGCAAACGGGGCTGCACGAACCTGTTTGACGTCAGATGCAGGGGTGTGGCTTGGGTGCCAGGCGCAGCCCTTGAGCACAGCAGCCGGGTTCTTTGATACACACACACGCCCCACCGCACAATGGTGGCTCCACCCAGAGGCGTAACTAGGGAAAATGGCACCTGGGGCAAGCACTGAAATGGCGCCCCCTGTGCCCCAACATACTACATTATACTTAGGTTTTTCCTCACAAGCGCCCGCCGCCGCCGCCAAGTCAGGCCACTGACTGGCCGCCAGGCACCAGCAAAGCAATGGGGGGGCGCGGGCGGCGCAGAAGGGACCGCTCGTGGGGGATGGGCTGCCGACACGCTCCCTTGACTGCTGCAGCGCTGCTGCACTGAGTAGGAGACATTTGTATTAACAAAAAATTTTAAAAAAAATTTAAAAATTTTTTTTGTCATGTCGGCACCCCCCATGTGACCAGAAAAGATGGCGCCCGGGGCACGTGCCCCCCCTGCCCCCCCTATAGTTACGCCTCTGGCTCCACCCCTGCTCTTCACACAACTGAGACACTGGCTGACGTTCAGAAGAATTTTCCCAACAGCACTACTCAGGAGTTACTCCAAAGGACCATTAAAATTCAGTGGGACTTCCTCTAGTAAACAGCATGTCAGGCTGTCAGCTGCTGTTCAGTGACTAGGGCTTCTGATTGCATATGCAGAGCGTATGCACATATTCACATGTTTCACTTAATGCAGAGCCAGGGGAAGACCAGTGTGGGTGCAATCTTCTCTTCTCTACCTCCATGTATTCAGTCAACGAGTATATTGTACATGATAATGGGGCCCATCATGACTTCCAGTCCTCACAAAGCACAAGACCTCTCACCTACCTCTTTTATTCTCCCATAGGAAAGCAAGGGAAAAAATGTTGCCCCTCAACTGCTTCATGTTGTGACTTTTTTTGTGAGCAAATAATGTGAAAGTCAATATAGCTCCCTCTGGAGCCTTCTCCGTTGCTGCCCCTGGGCTTTGGCTTGTGCTCCTTGAAATAAGAGCCTCCTCATCTTTGGCAACTTTTAAAAAGGCACTGAAGACACATTTGTTCACCCAGGCTTTTGATTAGATTTACAGTTTTAATTGTATCTAATGCTGGGTTTTAAATGATTTTAATGTTTTAATCAGTTTTAATTTTCTTTAATTTGTATTGTTTTTGTTGTACACCACCCAGAGACGCAGGTTTTGGGCAGGTTATAAATACGTTAAATACAATCAATCAATCAATCACTAACTTTCTGCTAACTTGGGTGTTAAGTAGTTGCTGTGTTCAGCAGAAGAGTCAGGAGTGTAAAGCTGAAACATTTGTCTTGCTGTTTCCATTTTAATAGGGACATGTTAAACATTAATATCTTTCCTGTATGTGTTAACTGTTAGAATCAGCCCGCTGTTAGATATATATATGCATGCATTAAAAAGCCACTCTGCTCTGAAAAAAAAAAAAGTTAAGGGTTTAAGTGTAAAACATTAAGAAAGTATGTCATTCTGCCAAGGCTTGGAAGGCATTCAGAAAGTCATGTTATCAGCTTCTAGTTGGCAGAGCAGAGAAAAAACTTAAATCCAATGCCAGCCAGTGCTAACAAACAAGCTTTTATTCCTGGACCACATCAGTTCCTCTTTGCTGAATAATTTTGTTCATCTAGCAATATTTTAGTAAGCTGCTGAGTTTAACCACTGTAACTGAAGGGACCAAGAGCTGCTGTTTCTCAAATTTTCACAGGAGCCAAATATGTTTAAGTTAAGTAACTGTGATTATTCTAGGCAAAGATTTCCTTCATTTAATCCCCTCATAACCCAAAAACGCAAGTGACATTACCATTTATTTAAGAAAACTAATGAATTTCCAAAGGAAATTAGAGAATGAGCGCTAAAGTATTTTGATTATGAGAGTAATTCTACAGGCAGTTTGCACATGAGGGAAAAGCGTAATGAAAGAGAGAGAGAGAGAGATGCTGGCAAACTTTCACCTGGCCTGGCACTGTTCCCTGCTGTTCCTTCCTAGGCTGACTGGTTCAACTTCTCTGCCTCATTCCCAGAAGTCTTTTCTCCCCAAATGAAAATGCCTTCTGTGTGCCTATACCATTTTACCTTGACACATGAACAACACATTTCAAAGGGATTTAAAGACAGCCTTTGTGGAGTAGGGTACATATAATATTATAGCTTTGACCCCCAACAGCACCAGAATAAGGTCCAGTTTGCATGGTCATCTCTGAGGTGCAGCATCATTTACAGGTGGCCTTTCTTCTTGAGTGTGTGTGTGTGTGTGTGTGTGTGTGGTGAAGTTATTTTGGCTTAGGTATGCAAACATTCAACTCCACATGGTATGCATGCAAATGCCTCCATCCTGAAAAGACAACTTCTTCTTCTTCTTCTTCTTCTTCTTCTTATTATTATTATTATTATTATTATTATTATTATTATTACATTTGTATCCCGCTCTTCCTCCAAGGAGCCCAGAGCGGTGTACTACATACTTAAGTTTCTCTTTCACAACAACCCTGTGAAGTAGGCTAGGCTGAGAGAGAACTTTGCAGGCCTCTTCTCCACCAACATTTGAGATGATTTACCTTCTGCCAAATCTCTCATCTCAGAAATGGCCCTCGTGAATCAGATGTGAGGGGATCCTGAGTTATCTTGTGGGGAGGCTGGGGCAAAGTGCAGCCACCAAGCGTTTGGCATCTGCCTGGGTCTGTTCACTAGGCTGCTCTTCAGGGGAACTTCTGGGCTAGGATCATGTAGCCTAGATTCAGACAGCCATGGAGAAGAAACATCATCAGGAAGATATTCCAGTTAGATATAGTACTTGTGTCGTCCACAGGGGCGGTCCTTCCATGAGGCAAGATGAGGCAATCACAGGAGCAGATTAGTGCGCCAGTGAGGTGGCAAGATGCCCTTCTGCCTCCTGTTTTTAAAAGGGGGGGGTGGAGAAGGGGAGGAGAGTGCATACAACAGGGGGTAACATTTGGCACCCTGCCTCAGGTTCACAGAGGCCTTGAGTCACCACGGGTCACCCAGCTACCTATACAAAGCCATTTTGTAAATATTGTTACATTGTTACTTCTAATAAAGTTGTGGACAGGCATTGATATTTATCAATATATGCTGTGTCTATGTTTTTATTCATCTCAGTGCCATAATATATTGACTTGCCAAAAGTAGCCAAGTGAATTCATCGCTGGGGTGAGATTGTGATTTGAACAAGATACCCAGCACACTACATCAGCTGACTAGTATGCAAGTGTCCTGCACACTCAAAAGCTTCAAGTTGAGTGATAAGGGGAACTAGATATTTGAATTCAACAATATCAAGGCCTCAGAGGTAATGCAAATGTCGTGAATTCCTTTGTTCAGTCAGTGCCACTCAGGAGTGAACTGGGCCCTCAGATGAACTTAATCCACTCTCTTCATTCAGAAGGAGAAACAACTTACCAGTCCCAAGACAAGCTTCCAGCTACCAAATGCCATGAATTCAACAAGAAACTCTATCTTTTATACATTTTACCATCTCCTTTGGACTGGAAAGCATTCTCAAATAAAATCAATAAACCAAGAACAGATGTGTCTACTGTGGCAAAGTTAGAGGGTGTCACTGAGGCTGCTGAAATTACTGACGCCTTGAAATTTCTTAAAAATAAAATAACACCTAGGAATGCTGAACACCCTGCCAGTGTCTGGAAATTCTTAGCCCATGTTATAAAGCGTGGTTCTGCTTGGAAAAACTAATGCAGTGAAAATGACTGGCTTGGTCAGGATTACATGGTTTTGTGACTCCATTCAGTGGCTAAGGCATGAGTGGTAAAAATGTGGTTGAGAGTTGTGTGTTGCTCTGGATTATTCATATGTGGCTCCTGGACAATTCAAGAAAATGAGACCTGAGTCCTCAGGGATTATTGGGGGTAGAAAGATAAACTCACCCTGCACTCTCGTTCTCTCTTATTCTGACCAGGTGTTAGTACCAAGCAGGGGCGGCCCTTCTGTGAGGCAAGGTGAGGCAGTCACCCCAGGCAGCAGACTATTGGGGTGCAAGTGAGGCAGCAAGTTATTCTCCTGCCCTCACTTTAAGAGAAAGGGGAAAGGGGTGGAAGAAGATACATGCCAGGAAGGTGGCATTTTGTACCCTGCCTCAGGTGCACAGAGACCTTGAGCCGGCACTGCTACCAAGGAAACTTGCGGAATAAATTATTTTGGTTCTGCCCAAATTAGCCATGTTCAGACATTATTTTTAAAAAGTGGCACACAAGCCCCAACGTGCGCCAGAAGTCCTGCCCTGACACATTACTCACCCCACCCCACCCCACCCCACCATGCATGCTCTTCATGATTAGAGCAGCATTTGTCTAAAGAGGCAAACACCCTAACTATGATGCCCATCTAAACTCCCACTAACTGGTAATCCTGGTAGGCCCTACCTCTTGGGTTTCCAGCTCTGACTTAAACTATTCTTGGATACTCCCCTCCTGCTGTATTTTTCATGATACCAAGCCTTGAAAATCACTAGCATTGCTTTTCAATAATCACTAGGAGATAGAGGTGTGCACGGAACCATCTGGCCCAGTTCAGTTCGAGGCCGGACCGGCCTCAAATGGAACTGGGCCAGTTTAGTCCAGCCCCCCATCGAACCCCCCCCCAATCCGGTCTGGTCCCGGACTGGTCCGCGAACTTTTTTTTTTTTAAAAAAATTAAAAGTTAATGAAGTACCTGTAGCCCCTTTGGGGGGGGGGCTTGCTGAAGCTGCAGGGGGAGGGTCCATGTGGGTTCCCTCCTCCCCAGCCTTCCTCATCACCACCGCGGCCGGGTAAGTAAAGCCTTTTTGGTCCTTTCAGGCCTCCGTAGTAGCGAACAGCTGCCATTTTGACGGCGGCTGCACATGCGCAAATGGCCTCTGCTACAGGTACTTCATTAACTTTTTTTTTTTTAAAAAAAATTAGTTCGCAGACCTGCCAGAAACGGACCTCTTGGCCCGTTCCCATTCCGATGGAACCGGGGGTGGGGGTGGTTCGGTTCGACCATGAACCCACGAACCCCCGGACCAAACTGCTGGACTGCCGGACTGGTCCGCACATCCCTACTAGGAGATTGATGCCAATTCCTGGGGACTTCAGGACAATCCTGCCTACCCTCCTGCCTTGGCCTTCTCACAAGGTGCACCAGTCTCTAGCAGACACTTCCAAGGGTGCTGTGAGGAAGTAAGCAAGCGGTGCAAGGAGGGTTTAGTTCCCTCACTTGCATTCTCCTTTAGTTCTAAAAATCAGACCTCTTCCCTTGACTCCCCACTTCAGATGAGATCACCATTGCCTAGTTTGGTCCTTTGGTTTGGAATTCAGTTTTGACATGAGTAGTGACACGGGCTTACTAGCCACCTAATAGTGCAGCGGGGAAATGACTTGACTAGCATGCCAGAGGTTGCCAGTTTGAATCCCCGCTGGTATGTTTCCCAGACTATGGGAAACACCTAAATGGCAGCAGTGGTATAGGAAAATGCTGAAAGGCATAATCTCACACTTCATGGGAGATGGCAATGGTAAACCCCTCCTGCATTCTACCAAAGACAACCACAGGGCTCTGTGGTCACCAGGAGTTGACACTGACTCAACGGCACACTTTGCCTTTAGTGACACAGGCTTAGGAGGAAAAGAGGTATTTGTATGATGAATGGCTTAAATGACTTAGCATACATATATATACTTTCAGTTTCTGGCAGCACCAGTCTCATCCTTTGTGGCCTTTGGAAAGTGACTAATACTTCTAAGGTCCCTAATACCTAATTTTCAGAACATATGATTTTCATCCAGAGACAGTTGTGACTACACAGCAGTTTTAGGACCTATGTCTCAGGAGCCTGGGACCAAAGCTCTCCCTTTTCATTAAATCCCCATTTCTGTGTTGGTTTAGGACTCTTGTACCTCTTTTCCTTCCAAAAGACCATTTTCTTTTCTATGACAAGAGTGTTTTCTTTTAAAATAATGGCAATTGAGGGTCCTTCAGCATACTCAGAATCAAGTGTTTTGGGGCTCTTCCAAGACAGGGGCCTGAATAAACTGCATCTGCCACAGACATGGACGTCTGGAAGCTTATAGGCAACGTAGCAATTCTTCTGGGCCCCAAAAGCCCTGCCAGATTTTGATCATGGTGTGTCCACAGATGTTTACCCACAGTTGCATTGCCAACCAAACTCCCAAGTTAACTGCTGATGGGAGAGGTGTGGGACTTAGGAGGGGTGAGATTGAGATGGTTTTGGTTTTGATTACTTGGGAAAGTGCTGTATGCTTATATTCTTCCCACCCTCTTTTAAGATGAGGCTTGCCATCTGCAATTTAGTACGTGCATTAACCTAGGAACAAAAGAAGCTGCCTTATACCAATGCTCTCCAATGTTATAATCAATAGTCTCTCCCAGTCCTACTTGGAGATGCCAAGGAGTAAGACTGGGACCTTCTCAGATGTTCTTCCACTGACCTATGGTCCCATTCCCTAAGGGAAATATCTTACAGTGCTCACAGATAGTCTCTCATCCAAATGCAAACCAAAGTGGACCCTGCTTAGCAAAGGAGACAATTCATGCTTGCTTCCACAAGACCTGCTCCCCTCCCCAGTTTTTTCTGGGATCGAGAGGAGAGAATTAAAAACATTGGTTGGACGGAATTTCTCAACCGAAGTCCTATTGAAATTAAGTAGAAGATGCTGAAAGGCATCATCTCATACTGTGTGGGAGATGTCAATGGTAAACCCCTCCCGTACTCTACCAAGAAAACCACATGGCTCTTTGGTCACCAGGAGTTGATACCGACTTGACAGCACAAACTTTCCTTTGCCTTTGGAGTAACTCCTGAGTAATACTATTGATTAACTTAATCTGGATGTCGGCCAATATCGTCTTGTTCAGTTACATCAGGAGTACCTTCTTACTTTTAGTAAATTAAAAGTATTTTTGATTAATTTATTGTATCAATTAATTTTGCAATCTTAGTAATGAGTATTAACAGTTTGACTATGGATGGAAATTATTTATCCAAATAAGGCCCAAAGATATCATAGACTGATAGAGTGTCTCAAGGATTTCCGCAATATAAACAGAAAAATCCACTTATTTGTACCACAGCATCTTCTGTGGCATTGAAAAAAAAATCTTGAATGCACACTAGGATGATACAGTCCAACCTTTTCAGGTGGCAAAATGTCCCGGAACAACCTTTATAATATCAAAAAGTAAGAAAAATGTCCCAAGTATCAATTTGTTCATGAAAATCCCCACAGAGGGCAAAAGTTTTAGTACTTCTTTGTTCTTATAGAAAATAGTTTGTGCAGATTTTTTATGTGCATTTGTCTTTCTGAAATGTCACTGGTAGTGATGTGTGTGTTTGCCCAATTCAATTTTACTTGAATATCTCTTAAATAAACAAACAAAACAACAAAGATGAGGCAAAAAAATAATAATTCCAGAAACTTGGGCAAAGCCCAGGAGTGAAAGCAAATAAAATTTAGGAATGTATGGTTGTTTGGCTCTATCATTAATAAATGTTTTTCTAAAGCAAAATGTAATTAACATGCAACATAATTCAGTTTGCCTCATTCAGCTCCTCAGTGGGCTTATAAACAAATTCTGTCAGTTGTTAAGCAGGCCAGCTTTGTTAAGCAGATGCATTCTCAGAGCACATGCTAAAACGCACCAAAGACATTAAACTGGAGCAGGTGCAAGGATTTTAATAGAATGAAAAATTTACCAATTTGCCTCCTCTACATGTTGACAATGGTGAATGTGTTTTATTTAAAACACCCCACACTGAAAAGTGCTCTCTCTTTTTCTTCTTCAAAAAAACACATCTGAGAAGCTGAGACAGAACAAACATCACAACACAGTTTTGCAGTCAGTGTTAATAGCTTCCTTGACATGCTAACACAAAAGATGCCCAAGTGACATTTTCATTTCCTTGGTTTTATGTGGAAGAGCAGAAACAGAGATCAACTTTGAACAGCTGTAAGGATTCTTCCCCCACCCACCCCCTCCCCCAGTAAAGGTGTCATTCTGGAAGACAGACCTCGATCTGTCAACTTTGTAGATTTTGCTGTATTCTTAATAAGTATCATGCACAAAAGCAAACAGTTTTTTGCGTTTACTGGTTCTGACTGAACAAAAGGGGAAGAGGCCCTGAACTGCAAGGTCATTTATTACTTGTGTTTCAAGTACTAGAACCCTTTGTCAGGGGTTGCCAGCTTCATCGGAGGGAATTCCTAGACACAACCATCAAAAGTGTGGTGGGTGGGGGACCAACATTTGAAACCTCTACTTTTTTTACTGGGATTGGAAAGAATGCTCAAAATTGGCGCTGGGCATCAGTTTCACACATTTCCCCCCTACAGCATTCTTTGCACAGAAGAGAGTGAGGAGTGCTTCACCTCAATAAACACATCATATCATCCCTCAGCAACTGAGAGGGTTCCATTTCTGGAAAACCCTGTGGTTGGCGAATTTGCAGTTGACAGGCAATAGGAATGCATTGAAAACAGGGGGTATAGAGAATCGCAGTTGCGAAAGGATCACAAAATACAATAAAAAATAGAAAAAAATCACCCCCGGGATCCCCAGACCCCTGGAATTCATTCATTCATTCATTCATTCATTCATTTATTTGACATATTTTATACCACCCAAAACTTACATGTCTGCTCGATTTACAACAAGATTACCCCTGGAAATGACCCCCTGACCCCCAAAATTGCCTCCCCAAACCCACATTTCCAAGAAATCTCACCAAACCGCAGATATGGTCGTGGTTAGTGAGACTGGTCACAATTTCTCAGTCACAGATACTCAAAACCACGACTGGGAAATCTGTGATTGGCGAAGGATGACTGTATTTCGCATTTTTGATTGTAACATAAATGCAGGTAAGAAATGGAAGAAACCGGTATTAAGCGTTTTCTTTGTTTAAAAACAGTTTTTTAAAAAATTACCATTGCTGAAATACACTTAGAACTGAAAAATGCTCTCCCTCCCTCCAATATTTAGTCTCCCCTTGATTCATGGTCACTTAGAAAGGTAGCAAATTATGTAGGGGAGAATTTGGATCAACCCCTTATTTAGCAGAGAAAACCACTTTGATGAGAACAAAGTTCTGGAGACAATTGCTTAAGATCTAAAACAAGTGAAGATTTATTTACAGAAGTTGCAAACTTAGATAGAAAGCCTGCACCTTGTACTAGAAGAAGGAGAGAGAGAGAGAGCACAGAAGAAGGGAGTGACCTCCTAAGAGTATATCAATCTACCAATCACAAGACTTAGAGGAGAGATACAAGAGCAAAGAAAGAACAAGGGAGTAATCCTATACTCTCTACCTCTACTCCAATATCCCTTGTGCTCAATAAGAGTTAATGGTGTTAAGAGTTGATGCCTATGGAGTCACTTGTCCAACAAATTCCAAACAGGTTTTGCTGAAGTTCAGCCTTTCACCAAATGTACAATCTTTCTTTTTCTTTCCTTCATCCACAAGCATGTCACATGGCTGAAAATTCTTTCCAGATATGCATTGCTGACTGCAGTTAGGATGAAGGATGCAATCTTCAAAATTCATTAAAACATTATTCCTGTTCAAAGTCCTGGACATCATAGGCGTAACTATAGGGGGGGCAAGGGGGGCACGTGCCCCGGGCGTCATTTGGCAGGGGGCGCCAAAAAATGCCCCCGCTGATTTGCCGGGGGATTTTTTTTTTTTTTTTGGCAGAGCAGTCACTGCTCCCCTGGTCCCGGCGCCCCCCCCATTGACATTGCTCATCCAGCACTGGGCGCCATGACGTCTTCGTAGTCCAAGTTTCTGACTCTCACTCCCCGGCACGCCCCGCCGCCCCGCCACCAGTCGCGCATGCGTCGAGAGGAGGACACGCACCAGAGCAAACTTCCTGAACAACTCCCTCTTCTGAACAACTTCCTGAACACCCGAACCAGTTCCCCTTTTTGCTGATTCAAGTCTTTCCTCCCCTATAATCTAACCACGTTTTAACTGAAAAGGTTCAGGGAGGGGGAGATGGGGGGATGTGGAACCTTGGGTTCCACATCCCCCCATCTCTCCCTTCCTGGACTTTTTCACTATGTAATGCAAGCTAATTTAATTATATGTCATCATCAAAATGGATTAGCTGTTTCAGCCCATCAGGAAAGTCTAAACCTCCACCGATTTAATTAACCAGACTGAAAATCAGATGAACAGAGAATGTTTTAATGAAAGGTGGTATATAAATTTAACAATAAGTAAAACTATCATTAGGAGCAATTAGCGATTACTTAAACTTTGGTGCTGCCAAGCAATTTGTAAATAAAACTAGAAGCCCTTTGAAAATAAGCTGGAATTGTAGTTTGGGCAGGGGGTGAAAGTATATACTTCTAAACATTTATTGTTAAATTTATATACCACCTTTCATTAAAAACAACCCCAAAGTGGTTTGGTTTTAGTCATGGATTTTAATTTTAATTGCTTTTTTTGTCAATGTGATGAAGATTAGTTAAATCTGAGTGGTCTTAGGCAACCAATGTTGCATCTGAAATGCCATTTCATTTTTTATTGTCATAAATACTCTCCAACCAATTTAAATAGCAAAGGTGTATATTATCGCTTTATTCAATTGCAGGGAATCTCAAAAAAGCAGGATTTGCAACTAAGGCAGTGCATATCTTCTCTAAAATGGCCCTTTTATAGTTTTTCTAACTTTGAAATTGTAACATAAAACAAAGCATAAATGCATAAATGCTTCCCCCTCCATTTGAAACCTTTTCTGGTGTAAATAGCGTGCGGTTTTGGAAAAGGGGAGTCTTTCTTTAACAGCGGGAGAATAAGGAGTCTTTAGCACTATCACCCTAGTCCCTCGAATTACTTTGGAGTCCTTGATTTTCGTTTTGTTAAAATACAGTCACTCACAAGGGAAAGTCAGGAACAGAACCAGGGCGTGAGGGAGGGGCATCATAATCATAATAATCATCATTGCATCATAATTCTGATGTTTGAGATACAAGCCAACTTCACAGGGTTGTTGTGAGGAAAAACCTAAGTATGTAGTGCATTTTGAAATTTTTGGTAATTTTTGTAATTTTTTACATTTTTAAAATAAAAGTTTTCTGAAACGTGTGTCAGTCAGATGTATGTTGGGGGGGCGGGGGGACGCGGCAGGGGGCGCGCAATTTCAGTGCTTGCCCCAGGCGCCGTTTTTCCTAGTTACACCTCTGCTGGACATTTCATATCCAGGGTGACACTTCTCCAACATCCTGGACAGGATGTCTGATTCCTGGACTGTCCAGGCCAATCCTGGACATGTGGCAACACCCGTAGTGGAGGAGGAACGTGCAGGAACAGAGTGCCACTGGTACTTCTTGGCTTCTCTGGCTATTGAGGTGGGCATGGCCACGAGGGCTGTCATGGAGAGCACCTGCATTTCTGAATTTGCAACTACACCACTGCTAGTCAGGGGTGATTCTAATACACTTGTTTCAAGGAGAGACCAGAACTGTTTTCCATCTCCACCACCCCAAGTGCTCCCTTTTTGAAAGAACTTAATTAGAGTCACCCCTGATAAAGAGTCACATACATACTTGAAACACATTGGGCAAGATGTGATTTTCTTTGCACCTTAAGATCTCTTTGCTCTGTGTTTTGGTATTTGCTGCATAATTCCTTTTCTTCTCTCATTATTTCTGCCTGTAGCCAGACTGCTTCAGAATAAGAAGGACAACAATGGAGAGACACACTTTTGTGAGAGTCTCTGACAATGTGATTACTTCAGCTTTGCCAGGGAGTCCTACAAAAGAGCCCTAAGGACCAGCGATGCCTCCATCCTGAAGTCCCAGAGACTCTGCCTGCCACCTTTGACTCAGATGACTTATCCACAGAACCATTTGCAGTGTGGGAAGGCACCTCTACACTACCTTGCCCCCCTTGAAACCCCCCCCCCCGGTTTGGTTTGGTGGGATTCGCAATTTTTTTTTTAAAAAAAAAATTAAAAATATTTACTTACCTCCTCCAGGGGGCTTCTCCAAGGCCATGGGGGGGGGGTCCCCAGAAGTTCCCTCTCCCCCCGCCAGCCTCCGTTATGCCTCAAATTGCCTGGTTCAGGCATTTGTGGGCATTTCCCTCATCATGGCAGCCATTTTGGAGGCCGACACACATGCACAATGGGCCTCTGTGTGGCCTGGGTCATGACCAGGACCAAACCGGGGGCGGGGGGTGTTTGGCTTGACGTCAAGCCTTCGAACAGAACCAGTTCAATATCGAACCAGTTTGCACATCCCTAGAAGCCAGCACCCACACAATAGGCCATGACCTATTTAAGTCCAAGCAATTTTCCTCAGAAGGTAGAATTTCAAATATCCTTTTTGTTTAAAGTTTATTGAAGCTCGCAGTTGACTGCAGATTATTGCTGGAGCAACATTCCAAACTATCAGTTTTGCATCCAATCCAACAGTGAGCTGAAAGTGGTCCTAACCCTTTACAACTTAGACTAAATTTCTCTGAGGCTAGACAGCACACTACTGTGGAGTGGACCCCGACTGCTCACAGGATACAGTAATGAATCTCCCAAATTCCAAATACACCTTTTCCGTTTTACAATTCTGAGCAACATATAATTCTTTTGGAGGGTTTTTTGTGTCGTCTTCTTGGAAGAGATGATTCATTGTTATCGCTCCCTCTGGGCCTCATCTACATGACCAGATGTGTTTTATGCAAGAGGACGCCACTTCCAAGACTGCCATGCAGTGCATACCTGTGCTTGAATCCAGCCCTGGACTGAAAAGAGGCAGCCATGACTCTGTAAAATGTCAGTCTTTTGAATACAAAGGTGACATTTTCAATTGTCTAAGACAGTAGCTGCATTTCATTTACATTGGGTGAGAGCATTACTGTATACAATTTAAATACTAATCAACTCTCATCTGCACATGTATTGACATTTAATAGCTCCATTACTGTGCTTGCCTTCAGAAAAGGCTCTGCAGCTTTGGAAGGACTTGCAATGAGAATGGGCTCATGACTAAATGTGGTTCCAAGTATCTATATATTTAATTCTCTTAAACATACCTGTCGCTAATCCCATGTGTGGCAGCTCTCGTGAGACTTCGGAGAGCTGCCGAATAGCAATGCAGATGGGCGGGGGAAGAAAATGGTGGCAGCCGGCCAGCCGGCCCAGGGGAGTTCATGGCAGCAGCTGGCCAGGAAAACAACTACGGTGCTGGCCAAGAAGCAGCTGGCCGGAAAGCGGAAAGCCTGGTCGGCCAGGTGGGGTGGGAAAGAAGCCGGCCAGCTGGCCCACCAGCCAGAAAGCACCTGGTGGGGGCGGGGGGGGGAAACGGGAGATAAGAAGCGGGCTGACCAGCCAGAAAGCCGTGGCCAGGGGCGAGGGGGAGGAAGCATTGGGTTGGGTGGGTGGGTCTCCAGAGGTGCAGATGTTCTGCACCTGGCCAAGCTAGTTTACTTTGATTTGTTGATTTACAGTACTTCGAGACCACTTTTCTACTAAAACCAGCATTCACAGTAGCCCTGTTCACAAATTATGTTCAAGGCACATACACTCTGTGCACAGCACACTCACTTATGGCTACCCACACATGATATTCAATGCATGCAGAAAGGCATGCTGGTGGTGGTACAGTCCGATATATGCCCATGTCCCCCACATTGCTCACAAAGGGCTATAAGGTGTAATATAGGTGACACAACCTTTAATGTTTCCAATGTGTAGAAAACAATGGCCACAAAGATGGACTTTCATTGGCATCTAATAATGGCTTCCCACCTGTTCTGAAGGCCTATTCTGTGATGGTGCTGCTGGATCTTCAACCCCTGTTAAAGTGCTTTATGAACAGGTATGTTTATGCCTAAAAACATGGGGAATGGACAGAAATCAGACCACCTAAATATAAGAATTGTTCCACTAAATCAGACCAAAGGTCCATCAAGGTCAACATCCTGCTTCCCACAGTGTCCAACCAGAGTTTGAAAGCAATAGCTGTCTCCCATTGTGGTTCCCCATCAACTGGTATTTAGTGGCATTCTGCTTTTGAACCTGGAGGCTCCATTCAGCCATCATGACCAGTTATCAATGATGGACCTATCCTCTATCAATTCACCTGATCTCCTTTTTAAGTCATTTAAGCCAGTGTTTCCCAACCAACACCCCGTGGTACACTAGTGTGCCATGGGACACTGGCTGGTGTGCCACACTGACTCACTCCAAGTCAGCTCTAAAAGCAGAGGCTGACATATTGCACAGGGGTACTTCAACCCTAGTAATGTTGCATTTGTACAATTAGTGCAAATGCAAAATTTGCAGACATTGAGTTGCACAAGAGTAAGCCCATTGGAAATAATTTGCTTGTTCTTGAGTAACACCACTTGCATACATTTCGTGTTTGTGCAATTTGCACAACTTACGCAAATTGCACAAATGCAATTTTTATAGGCTGACGCACTCGGGCAGTATGTCAGCCAGGGAGTTTAAACTCCCCAACTTTGGAGCTGACTTGTCCCAGAATGCACTGGAAAGGACATGTCCTTCCAGGTGCATAAGGGAGTGAGCCAGCTCCCAAAGGAGGGGACTTTAAACTCCCTATTTCTGCAGCTGACTCACTCTGTAACCCTTGGGACAATTTGTGCTCAGCAGAAACATATGCTGCTGGGTTAGAGGAGGAAAGAAGCATAAATTAATGAATAAACAATAATGAATAAACAAAAAGCATGCCTGTGTTGGGGGGGGCAGTGTGCCCCATTTTATTTATTGTTTAATGGTAGCTATGTGTGCTTTGGGATGAAAAAGATTGGGAAACCATCTAAGCTAATGGCCGCCACCACATCTTGTGGCAACAAATTCCACAGATCAATTAAAGTTGTTGGCCCAATTGGTCCACTTCCATTTAGTTTAGTCCATCATCTGATATTTTCAAACAATTCACTCTGTATTTCTTATTAGACTTGGAGAACTATGTTTCCCTTCTCAGTCTATGAACGCCTCCTTCCACCAGCACCAGCACTCTTTTCTTTTCTTTTCTTTCTGATTACTTCATTCATTTCGTGTAATGGTCAAACCCCTGAGGCAAAGAACAGAGTGATTCATTTGTACATGGGCTACAAAGATTTAACAGACTGAAATTCTTCCTCCTTCTTTCTTTTTCTTCCTACTTTTTCCTTTTTTGGATGCTTAATTGGGACTGTTCTCAAAGCTGAGTCATAAATCTAGGGCCACTTGAACATGTTACGAAATTCCTGTACTGGAGGCACTTCTGTATTAATCCACATGTATAATATCTGTGTGTGTGTGTGTGTGTGTGTGTGTGTGTGTGTGTGTGTGTGTGTGTGTTACACTCATACACACAAATACACACACACGTGATGCCCTCTACACATATTGAAAAGCCATAGCTATGATTCCCCTTTCAGCACATGTCCAGACTGGTGGGATGGGGTCTGGGGGGGAGACCCTTCCATGTAAGATCATCATATATGCTGTATACTGCTCATGTAGAGGCTTTGTAATATATCAATTGGCCTTAAAATTTCAGTTTATCAATCTGATATAAAGTGTTTTGGCCTCTCTCTTCAGCCATGAGCGACAGCTGAAATTAAGCTTCAGGCTTTTCCACTTTAGTTTGTAACCTTTTCTTTAAATAAATCCTTGTAGTTCTTCAGTACTAAAGAACTGTCTCAAGACCTCTTGCTTTGCTGCTTTCTCAACAAACTGGTTTGGCTTTGCTGTTTGGGGACTGAACTGCCATTCTTCCCCTACAATTTGGAGATGTCACGCCAGGAATGCTCTACCACTGAGCCCCACTATCCCAAGTAGGGGAAGAGGAGATAGAGTTGGTGCGGGTGCCGTAGTGCAGGGGCATTGCAGAAAGAGGCCAGCTGGGGCTCTGTTCTGCCTCACACTGTGGAAACAGCCAGCAGTGGCAGCATGCCTCCGAAGCTGAGGTCGGCAGCGAGAGGGAAGAGGGCCAGCATCTGTGCTGCTGAGGAGGGGCTGGGCCAACAAGAGGAGGGACTAGCGAGGGAGCGTAGCATCCGTTTATGCCCAGGTAGTGGGACCAACAGGGGGAGCAAGGCAGCTTGTTGCTGTTACCTCCAGCAGCACATGGCAACAGTCAGTGCTGGCCAATATTACCCATGAAGCATATTATTTAGATCAAACTTTTGTTTGTTTGTTTAACATATTTGCATATCGCCCACTACTGAAGTCTCTAGGCAGCTTACAGCACTAAAACAAACCAAGAAATTTTAACAATTAAAACATATTAAAAAATCAAATTAAAATACCCATAAAAACTACCAGATGGCAAAAAGGCTTGGCTGAAGAGATGTCTCTTTAGTTGTTTCCTAAAAGCCAACAGGGATGGAGCAGCTCAGCAGGAAGTGCACTAATCTCAGCAGGAAATGCACTCCATAGCCCTGGGGCAACTACAGAGAAGGCTTGCCGTTGAGTCATCATCAGATGAGCCGAAAGCACCCTCAAAAGAACCTCCCCTGAAGATCTTAATAGGCAGTGAGGTTCATAACAAAGAAGGTGTTCTGTTAAATACCCTGGGCCCAAGTCGTTAAGGCCTTCATAGGTAATAACCAGCACTTTGTATTTCCCCCGGAAACCTATTGGTACCTGAACTGGTGGGTCCCCCTGGGCAACTAAGCATTCAAATCTCACTGGCCACCTTTGAATGCCACGGGAAACCTGAGGCAAACCCACCACAGGTTGGATCTCCCTACCATTTGTATAACCAGAACTGTGGATCCTGGACCAAACCGTGGTTCCAAGTAGTCCCCCAAACCTTCAATGGCTCTCCAGCAGTTGCTGGACTACAATTCCCATCATCCCCAGCCACAATGATGTAGTTCAGCAACACCTGGGGTCAAGGTTTCCTACCCCTGAACTACACCATACTGCCGTGCCTTTCAGTTTGTGCAAAAAAGAATGACAGCCTGATAGACAGAGTAGGGACACAGATCCTCTTCTGTCCCCATTACCTGCACAACCTTGTGTTTCTTTGAAAAATTCTTCCTGCTGCACATCTTCATTGTGCAAGCACTCAGCTGACACTATTTTCAAATACTGTCCTGATTCATTCTGCATTATCAAAGTCTTCATAAAGACCATGAATACTGTTCAGTCAAATGACCCTATAGCAATTGTACAGTATGCTGCAAATACGTTGTCCTGCAATGACTCCTTGTGACAGGGCACATGAGACCTTGCCGAATTAGCAACAACAGATTCTTTATTGAACTTACATAAGAGAACAAGGAAAATGCAGTGGAAACATGAACCCGAACAGCCACTTCCTTTATTCCTGTTTTTGATATTAGGGTTAGCTGAGTTTACAAGGCAATGTATACAACTGATACAGACTAGTGTCGTTCAGAAAGTACAAAATTGCCCATTGAGGGCATGGTAGATACTGTCGCTCCCAGTTGCAACATGCTGCAAAAACGACAGTTAACATTTCTAAAATCTCAGGTGCCTCTAAAAATGGGGTGTGTGGGAAGCCCTTTCTTTCAATAAGAATGAAACAATGTTGCTCCAGAAGCACCATTTATCCATGTCGTCAGGGGCGTAGGGAGCTTCCCTGTGGCCGAAGTCCTGCCGGTGCCTCCCCCACCCCTTTTGAATTGTAACCACACACATTTAAATCGTGCGTATGGCCCGCGTACCCAAGCCATGACCCTGCATCTGATGTCAGCTGCAGGGGGTGCGGCCAATACCTGGGATGGGACCAGGCAGCCCCTGCAGAGTTTCCCCAGTTAGCAGTTGTGGCAGCTCCTTTCTCTGCCTCCGCGTGGAGGCAGGGAAAGGAGCTCCCAGTCAGCAATTCAATAAACCACTGACTGGGTTATCGGCAGGGGCTGACTGGCCTCTGTCTCCGGTGTTGGCCGTGCCCCCTACATCTGAGGTGGGGCATGGTGACTGCCTGGGTGACGGCTCATTCAGACACAGCCGCAGAGCCAGCTGAATGGCGGCCCCCTCCAGATACGCCCCTGTGAGTGATGTCACGTGCACCGGAGGCGTCGGTTGGGCTCCGGAGGAGCAAAGAGCAAACTCCCCCCTCCTGCCCGGGCTGCCGAGAGCCCAGGCAAACTCCCTCTTTGTTATTTCATGCAGCATGGGCTGCCCAATAGGATGTTTCCCCCTTTCTCTCCCTGAGAGTTCTCCTGGGCTCTCAGCAGCCTGGGTGTGGGAGGGGAGAGTTCACTCTGGGCTCCCCCAGAGCCTGAGCCATGGGGCTTTGGCCACCCTTTTCCTTGGCAGCCTGGGTTCTTTGAGCCCGTTTGCACAATAGTGGCTACACCCCTGTTCAGACCCTCTCCCATCCTCCCCAGACAGCATTTCATTTAAACGCTGATGGACTGGGCTTTCCCCCACAGCCCACCCAGCATTTCAAAAAAACATTGGCTGGGGAGGAGAGCGGCATGCCTCATGCTCCCAGGCTGCAAGCACTTTGTTTGCCGGTGGATGTGGGAGGGGCAAGGGGGTGCCCTGGCCAAGGTCAAGGAGGTGCATTGGTGCCCCCCCCCCAACGCTGGCCGCTGAGGGACGGTCGTTCCCCCATTGTCTCCATTGTCCACACGCCCCTGCATGGAGTGCTGCTGAGGATGCCAGTCAGTATTCAAAAGTGGATCAGCCACTTAGTCTGGTCTATCTCAAATGTTGTAAAGGATCAATAGATAGGATATAGATAGAAATCAATGGTGGCCACCAACCCAGATGGCTTTAAAAGGGGCTAAGACAAATTCACGATCTATCAGTGGCTCCTGGTCTAATGGCTCTAGGCCAACTCCAGTCTCAGAAACAACATGCCTCTAGAGACCAGTTGCAAGGGACCAACAGCAAGAGAGATGGCATGCCCTCACCTCTTTCCTGTGGGCTCCTCAGAAGCATCTGGTGGGCCAGTGTGTGAAACAGGCCTTTGTGGCTTGATCCAGAAAGGCGGTTCTTATGAAGAAGAATGAGGAATTGGTCTGGCTGTATTTTAGTAGAATGGCTTGAGACACGCATTGCTACTCTTCAGCTTGTTTCAGTCACTGCACCATTCAGCCCTATTGGCTCATATCTCCTAGACATCTGGACCAGACTTCAGGCACAATGCAGAATAGTCCTGAGTTCTTTCAATTGTCATGGCCCATGTTGAGAACAATAATATCTAAAAATGCTGATTATGTTCAGAATGTCATATTAAAAATACCCCCCTTTCAAACCTTCCCCCACATATTCCAGTGTAAAATGTAGTGCATTCAGCTAATTTCTGTGGCAGGATTGTTCATGCAAAATTTGGTATCTAGGTAATTGGAAGGTATGATATTTAGAATTTTTTCTAAATCAAAAAAATAATAATTAAACCTTTCCCCAGCACACCCAGCGTAAAATGTAGTGTATTCAGCTAATTTCCAAGGCAAAATTGTATATGCAAAATTTGGGATCTGTAGGTCATCAGGAAGTATGACTTTATTTCATACAAACTCTTCAAAATATAGATTAATGTTTCTGCATAAACTGCTTTGAGAACTTTTGTTGAAAAGTGATATATTAAATATTCGTAGCAGTAATAGCAATAGCAGAAGAAGCTATAGAGTTGCTTTTTCAATAGTTATGGGTGGAGCTGCTGTTCCTCACCTACATGCCCCCTTTGCTGTTATTTTTTTTAAGTGAATGGAAAAGATCTATGTGTTCCTCATCTATGTGTTGCAGTTATCCGTTTCCATCTTTATTTGATGGAATGAGACCACGATCACATCTAGTTCAGCCCTGGCTTTCTCTAGATTGCAGTAATGTGTGGATATTTCTTCTGATAACAGTAGCCCAGCTAATGTTTCAAAAATCATTTCCCCTCCATCTTGATTTTCCTCTATTTCTGCTAAACCTCCTGGTGGATGTTGATGAACATTGGTTTCAATGGCTTATTCAGTAAAAAAATACCAGCTCTTTCCTTCAGCACAGCCATTTTGGTGAATAGCAGATAATGTCTTAATGATTTAAAGCCCATGTTAGATTTAGTTATTCAAAGCACACCCAGATCCTCACTAACCCCTATTATCATTTTGCAAACTACAATCTGACAGATGAGGATTTGCAGGACCTGAAAAACACCTTCATTTTTGTTTCCCTTTCACAGTGACAGGCCATAACCAGAAATATTGATGGGTGCTCCTGAAAACTTTTGACAGGGTTGGATAAAACAAGATACGATGCCAAAATGTTCCTGGACTGGGTCTCACAAAAACTAAACCTTGCCTGATATCCTGCTTTCCAACAGCCTCTGTTTTGTCATCTCTCCTTAGGGCGAATTAATTTGCATACCTAATAACTCACTTCCAGCTATCGAAAATGCACATGAAAACAAGGGTAACAGAAACCAAGATGAAACCGCAAGTTAAGCTGCTTATGATATAATTTAATTAGGCTCTGCTGCACTTTCTCCTCTAAATTCCAAATTACAAGGATTGAATGGCTAGGTACATTTTTCACATGGTGGTTCTGAAAAGTTTATTTTTACCTGGCAAATGATTTTAAAACTGAGGAAAAGCAGGTCAGCTGGTGGAGGGACTACAAGAGGAAGTATGAACTGAGCTTGTTATCTGCATGACTCCGGCATACAAAGAACTGGTGTGAATTTCAAGACCTGGGCCTGCATTAAATCAGCAGCGTTGTAGAAATCAGGAATGACATGGTTTACCCCAGCGGTCTTTGCTAGGGAGCATATCTTTGAAACTGCTGTATCAGATTCTCATAACCTATTGGCTCCACTAAAGTCACATGTATCACTCAGTTAGGAAGGAAGGAAGAAACTTATTAGTTTGCTCTTTCCTCCTTTCTCTCCTGTATCTCATGACATACGGCCTTTTAAAAAATCTCTGTCATGACGTATCTCTTAAGCCACAACTACCAAAAGGGACTGACTTCCTTGTGTCCAAGAGAGCAAAGTGTTTCTTTAAAGTTTGTACGTTACTTGATTTAAAACCACATCAGAGTTGATTGACAGATTGTCACCATTTAACTTCTGGGTCACCAGAACATACGTTATCTCTCCCTCCTCACCCCGTCATATCCCCTTTCCCCTTTGCTTTAAAAACTGAATTTTCTGAGATAGAGACAATCATGAGAAATAATGTTTTTTTGTGTGGTTTTTTTTTAAGGGAGTGATTGTCATTGAAACTGATATGTCTGTCCGATAACAAAAACTGTCATTGCCTCACATGGAACATGTACCCTCGGGAGGTGGGAGAACAAAGGAATCCTTAGTGAAGAGCTGTGCCCCATGTGCAGTCTCTCATCCCTGTGGCACCAGTCAGAACCCACAAGCCATCTTTCTCATATGCCACTCGGATAGCTAAATGGGGGGAGTATGTGAAAAGCTTCCATTTAGAGAAAGACTTAACTGCTTGAGTCACTGACTGACTGGAGTCTCTCCTATAAGCATCCATTTACTAAAAACAGAATCACTGAAAGAGGACAAAAGTGTCACCTTGGTGAATACCTGCTATATACACATTGTTCATATATTTCCATTCCACATTTTAATTATTGCACGATCAGACAAGGCCACCATTAATTTGGGGATTCTTAAATGCAGACTGGTCATAGACTGCATGCAGTCTCAAGCCCTGTACAGACATTAATGATCAGATGTGTGAATGACTATGACATCCATTCATTTAAAAAGTGAACTTGGCTACAGGACCCTCAAATGCAGGGTAGAGACAGGAAGTGTAGTGCTGTATTGCCTTCAACATAATGTGCAGAGAGATATTTACTTCACAGAAACACATTCAAGGTAACTGAAGGAGTGCTCTGGACATATTATCACTGACTCTGAATTATGAATAAATTGCATTCTTGTTACAGGATTTGGGGTATGTCAGCATATGGGATGCCTGGCCTGTAGGTGCTTTTCAGAATCCCAAGACTTCATTGCTATTCCCACCCCACTTTACATCTTTTGCTCTCACAACTGCAAAAATAAGATTGGAAATGTAATAAAATTCTTTTTAAATTGGACACATGGAGGCAAAGCACCAGTGTGGGAGGTGTGGGGAGAGAAAGCCCAGGTTCTCAAAGCTTTTCAGCTCTAATCCAAGATGCTACTCAAGAGGCCACTTTTAGGGGTGCGCAGAATTGTTTTAGTCTATCCTCACTGGATTCCACTTTACAAGCATGCCTCCCCCAACTGCCGAACCAGTTCCAAACCAGTTTGGCCCAGTTTGACAGCTGGGCCGAACAGGGGGGCAGTTCAACTCAAACCAGTTTGCGGTCTGGCAGTCTGGTTTGGGTTTGGCTCGAACCTGAACCAAACCACCAGAATCGGTTCGAGCACACCCCTAGCCACTTTTTCAGCATTTAGGGAAAACAACAAAACCCACTGTAGAATAAGCACATGGGACCTACATGCCTAGCAGAGGTAGCTTTACATCTCTGCTACATTAATTAAAAATATGCACCATTTGTTAATTGCATGATACTTTCAAATGCCTGTTTATCTCATGCTATATTTCCAGTTATTGGGTCCCAAGACATGGTCTGAGAGGAAACCCAATGCAGCCACCTTAATGAAGCTAAGTACATCTGGCTGTGGTCAGTGCAAGGATGGGTGATCGCTTGGGAAACCCATGTTCCGCGATGGAAAAACGGCAGATATCAACATAAGAGGGGAAAGTAAAATACTCTGTACACTTGATTATAGTAGTTGTCAGAGGTTCTTCACAGCACCATAGTTCTATTCAGGCGTTATTCTGTTGGATTCAGGTAAAGGGGAAATGAGGAACAGAACACATCGGCTAGGCACACCTCTTTGTGCTGACATGCTCTGTGAACACAGCCCCTTCTCTCTCCAGGTTCTGTGCTTGTATATAGGGTTGTGCACGGAACCAGGCAGGGTAAGTTCGGCAGTGGGGGTCTGACTTTAAGAGTGGGGGAGGGTGCACTTACCCCCCTTCCCTTTCCCCCATCTGTGCTCCATTTGGAAAGGCTTCTTCGGGGTGGCAGCATACTTCCCTGCCGCCTCGTCTCCTCCTTGCCCAGAAGTATCAGGAAGTACCTGGTGCGCACGCCCTGAAGGAACCTTTCCAAACAGAACACCAGTGGCGGGGGGTGGGGGAGGAATGGAGGGAGGGTTAAGTGCACCCTCCCCTGCCCTTAAAGTCATACACACAGACACACACCCCTTCGAACTGGCAGAACAGCCAGTTGTTTGAACCGGTTCGGAGGCCAGTAAAAGGGCCTCTGAACGAGTTGGTGCACATCCCTCCTTGTAGACTGAGACAAGTGCTGAATTGGAGTGAAAGACTTTCTTCCCTCGTTCTGGGCACCTGGCTGTTTGGGATTCCAGAACACAAGGAGAAGCTGTTCCCAGGTTCAATGCTCTCCTCTGCAGACAAGCGCTGAGCCTGGGGAGAGCAGAGGGCATGGCCACAGAATACATTGTCACGTGGGGATGCAGCTAGGTGGCCTCCTTCAGTGCCCCACCCTGCTGTACCCAGAGGTACTTTTAGAACACCTGAAGTGGGCTTGTCTCATCAATCTGTAGCATCTGCAGTTTTCAGTCATTTCAATTTTCTGGACCGTCTGGATGGGCTTATTTGGAATACACTTTCTCCGAGTTCTTCTATGATCCTTACCCACCCACCTACCCCACCCACCGCCATGGCATTTGTGCCTAAGACACTCCTGCTGGAGTCTTCATTTTTCTTAATTAATGCCAGCAGATGAGAATAGGACAAATATGTTTGATAAACTAAGGCATGCTTCTGTTTATGTGACACCCAAAATATTTTCCCAATTCTCACAGCTGAAGAGGGGTTGATTTGATGAACCGTGTGCATGCCAGACTGTAGATTTTATCATTAGTATTCTCAGTGGATGTTGCGTATTAAAACAGATGAAAATGACATCTGCTGTGTTGTTTTTATTTGGTGTTACTATTTTGTGTTCTTTGTACAGAACAGGAAAAGGATCTGTGACCCAAAACACACACACACCCCCAAAAAATATTCAGTGGATTATACAACATGTACATTGTTTACTCTTTCATATTTCCCTTTTAGGTCACTGCTTGTTTGTAAGGGAAAAGCATTTTCCCCGCAGTCTGTCTTCTATTAAACTAAATAATTCTATAAAACAGTAATAATCTTTTAGAGACAAACATCTTTTGTAATTACATCCTCAAAAGCCAGGTAATTATTTGCATGTTTTTACAGAGAACTAAAGAATGCAAACATATGTTTGCATGGTTTTTTTTTAAATCCTCAAATTTAAAATAATTATCAGCATATATTACATTCACTTTTTAAATCAATGTTTATTATTACTCATAGCCAATTATTTTATTTCACACTAATGAAACAGCTCAATCAGACAACCATATGCACACGATAGCAGGGGGAAAGTACAGTATATCATCAGAGGGGTGTGTCTGTGTGTGTGTGTGTGTGTATATACACACATATACATGTTGTTTATTAAGGATAATAATCAATCTAGAACTTTAAGGGCATGTTTGATTTCAGTCAAATCAATCTTGGGCTATCTTTCTGATGGCTGTGTGACATTTCCAAAAGGAAATTGGGAAAAGCTCAAACAGGAGTGATCTCAGATTAAGAAATAACACAGACATCTAGAAGGCTCTTGACCTGCAGAATAAGATGACAGCAAGCAGAGATCCCCGAGGCATTTTTCCAAGATGCCTCCTCCCTTCATGCCAGCCATCTGGGTTCATTTAAAGGCTCTGCCTCTGTGTGTGCGTGTGTTTGTGTGTGTGAGGTGGTAGGTGGGGGAGGGAATACAACCTCTCATCTTTCAGGCTTGAGTATGGGTCGGTCCATGGGCTAAAACCTTCTGCCTGGACCTTTTCAAATGAGGCAACCTCAATCTGCAGGTCCCTCCAGAGGAGCAATTTGACCAACAACAGCTGCAGGGAGTATGTTTAGTGTATTCTTGATTCAATGTGAAAGATGTTAAATAGGAAATTTCAGAAGCTCCGTTGTTCAGAGGAAAACAGAAGATCAGGGAAGAGAAGGTGGGGGGGACTGGAAAACATCCATGAAATTAGTCCCAAATTATTGCCAATCCTGAGCATTTTCTGACGAGCTGTCTGTCTTCTGTTTTGTGAGGCAAGTTTTCCCAAGCCTAGATCACCCAGTAGCACATCCAGAAGAATAACATATGCAACATCTATTTCCAGTTTTGGAGGAGGGTGAGATGGGAACAGAGGAATGGAGGTACTACATCTGTTTCGGTTTAGTTTACGTTGATTTGGGTGGGAATGCAATTTAATATCCTTAAATTGTGATCAAATGAATGTAATGCTACAAACAAAGAAACAGATCCGATAAATCTTCTCTACATGTCTGTAACTTCTACAACCCTCCCCCTATTCCCCAACATTAAGCAAATTTTTGAATCCAAATTTCCCCCACAAAGATGATAACAGAATATTCTGCATGATTTATTTTGGAGTGTGGACTCAAACTTTACAACATTATAAGCTAAAAATGCTACAGAATGTTCAAAGCCCGAACCAGTGTTGAGGTGAGCTGAATGTTCATGACTTGTAAAAATGTGACAGTTTAATGAGAGAGAACCTTTCATTGAATAGCTAAGCAAAATATACAAAAATCAAAAGTGCTTATTTGCATTTTATCAAAATCCAGGTCACTAATAGCAGCTTAAATAGATCTTTCCACAAACCTCCATTAGCTCTGTTCAGACGAGGTGGGGGACGCTGTACTGCCCCCCACACACACACACACATACACACACACACTACGGGCCCTCTCCTATGAGCCCCCATAATGTTGTTATGGGGCTTATCTGCTAACTGAGCAAAGAAGCACAATTTAACTGAGCAAAGAAGAGAATCAAGTGGTGATTCTCTTTTAGTAGCAGTGGGGAGCAGGGGCGTAGCTAGGGGAGAGGGGGCCGTGTTCATCCCTCTCTCTGGTGCCCCCCCCCCCGAGTGAGGGAGATAATGAAGAAAATAGGGAGGGGTGGAGCTGGAGGGCTCTTAGGAGCTGAGGGCCAGTGTTCTTTGAACCCTTTCGCTCAATTATAGCTACGGCCCTGGTGGGGAGATCAACTGGCTCTCTCTAACCCCAGCACAACATCCCTCCAGTGGCTGTTGTTGGTGTCTACCTTATGCTTCCTTTTAGATTGTGAGCCTTGGGGACAGGGAATTGTCTTCTTTATCGTTTATTTATTTTTCTATGTAAACTGCTTTGCAAATTTTTGTTGACAAGTGTTTCTGTAAGTAGTACAGGCGCGGAGCCAGCTGAGTGGTGGCCTGCGTCCAGCCCCGCACAGCAGCCCCCTCCGTTCACCCATGCGTGTGATGTCACGTGCACGGGGGCGTGGCTCGGGCTCCAGAGGAGCCCAGAGCAAATTCCCCCCTCCCACTCCCAGGCCGCCGAGAGCCCGGGCGAACTATCTGCTAGTTGTTTCAGGCAGCGCAGACTGCCCGATAGAATGTTTTCCCCCTTCCTCTCCCTCTCTGGAGCTGAGAGACTCCTGCAACCTTGGAGAAGCCACTGCCTGTCTGTGTAGACAATACTGAGCTAGATGGACCAATAAGGCAGTGTTCCTAACACTAACTGTGTGGAAGGCTGTGTGGAAGGCTTAACAGGGCAATGAGAATTTGTGCATACGAAGGCTAATATGCTAAGAGATAGTTTTAGGGAGAAATTGTATATGTCTCCCCCAAATAAAGGGCCTCTTATTTGAAGGAAGGTCTTTTACCACAAAGGGTTGTCTCTTAATCCAGAATGTTTCTGCACTCTTTATTTCTCCGCAAATCAAAGTTCCACCATGTATTTTATTGGTTTTAAATTACTGTAGGCTGAAATGTCTCTGTTGATAATGGTGCAGGGATAATGCTATAAAAAGATTCTGATATAACAATTATCAAGAACAATGTTGTCATTTATTCTCCTTTGTATTGTACTCTACAAAGAGCTGAAATGAAATTCCTCTGATACCAAATGCAGCCGTTTACTTCTTGGCAAAATGCATTTATGCTGGGTACAATTCACCGATTTTACACATGTTATGCTAAACTCAGTTATAAACCCTTTTGACACTGCTATTCTGATTAAAAAACAAACACAGCACCCACTCATCAGGGGAAATATGTTGCCTGGTGATCTGAAACATTCCTCACGCTTATATTCCATCCACTCTTCCTCAAGAGGCTCAGGGTAGTGTTCATGGACAAAGTCATCCTCCTGTATCCTCGCAGCAGCTCTCTCAAGTAGGTTACACTGTGAGACATGACCAGTTCAGATGGGTCCTCCATTGCATCAGGACGAGCATGTATGCACACTCATCTCCTCGCCACCTGGCGCATTGTCCTGCTGTTATTTAATCAGGTGTTTTCTCCCCTCCTACAATTCTACAACAGCAAGATGGCAGCAAAGCAAGTGTGTAAGCATACATGATCCTCTTCACATTAAGAAGCAACCAATTGCATGTATCATCCCAACCAGCCCAGACTAACTTCCTGAGATTGTATAGAAAGCTTCATGGCAGGGATCTGTGCTATTCTAACATTCTAACCATTACACCAGGTCCACAGCTGGAAAATGCAGGGCCCACCAAGCCCTAGTCCCCTTTCCATGAAAAAAGACTGGCCAAGGAAGAGTAAACCAAGGGAGAAAGTCTTGACATCTTAAAGTCACAGCCGCCTTTTCACAGTTTAGATTAGGCGACATTATTAGGATTATCAGCTTTTGACCCTGCAGCTTCAGGTTGATGTAACATCAAGTTGACTAGTATTTCTCCATGCTGCAAAATATTTCACCTACTGATTTCTGCAGAGCAAACTACTGTTAAAGGAACAAGAATAAGTTAGAATAGTATTTGTCTCTTGTTCCTGTGGCAACCTTCAAAATGACCATAGGACAGGGCTGCTCAGCTTCAGCCCTCCTACAGATGTTGGCCTACAACTCCCATAATCCCTGGCTATTGACCACTGTCAGAGCCAGTGTGGTGTAGTGGTTAGAGTGCTGGACTAGGACCGGGGAGACCCGAGTTCAAAACCCCCATTCAGCCATGAAACTAGCTGGGTGACTCTGGGCCAGTCACAGGCTAATTCACAGGGTTGTTGTGAAAGAGAAACTCAAGTATATAGTACACCGCTCTGGGATCCTTGGAGGAAGAGCGGGATATAAATATAATAATGATGATGATGATAATAATAGTCAAAAAACAACTGGGGGGGGGACGACAAAGTTGAGCAGACCTGCCATCGGATTTATATCAAAGTTGTGAGAAAAGACGGAGATTGAGGCATTCTGAATGAACTATTGAACACTAATGGAAAAAATGCTCATTGAATTGTATTGTGTGTGCATGGTTTATGCAATTAATGATGTATTCATATGATCCTGTGGTGAATAGCCTGTTTGGTACATAATTGATTTGAGCATTACACTTCACCTAAACTGTTCAGACTTGTCCCTTGGATATTAGATTGCCATGAGAAACTAGCCAGCTCCAGATACAGAAAGAAGGATACGCCTTTCTTTGTAAGCCAGCACAACAGGGCTCCATCTTCCGAGTTAACTGAAATGTCATAAAGGCCTCTCAGAGGAATCTAACTCCACCAGATTGTTTCCTGGTCATAATCAGCAGTATTATTTATTCATTGGCTCCCAGCAGAGGAAGATCAAAGACAGATGAAGCAAGTGAGTAAATGCTCTATTGGGGAAATGCATTAGCACCATGTTTATGTATGTTTATTGCATGCGTGAGTGAAAAGCTCATGGCACACAGCACAGGAAATAGGGTCTCTTGTCTTCTTAGCTGAATGTGCCATGCTAGAGATTTAGTCAGGTGTACAATGGTATAGAAGAAGAGAAGTGGAAATATGATTGTATTGTAGGGATCTGCCCTTCAGCTGAATGAATGAAATTGCCAGTGGCATCTTTGGGAGAGAAAGGAGTTAATTACTACATTGCTGTGACACAACAGTACAGGCTAAATGCCTTTTTGGTTGCAAAGTTGTGGAATATATAAGACTGTTGGCTTGTTTGTCACATATCCCAAGAGGCCACTTGTTTTATGCAAGGGAATAAAATGATACACTTCTAAATCATGCATTAAAATTCTGACCAAGGCAGGGATCCCAAAAGGCCCATGAATGACTAGAACTTCCGCATGCATCTCGGGAAGTTGCTAATTATTCTCTCCTTGAGGGTTTCTAGATGGCAACAAAGTGCAGAATCTGCAACACTTTCATACAAGCACCATGTGCAATCTTGCGCCCCACATAGAGGCTTCTAAAGGCTTCCACTCTCCTTCCTAGTACAGTCTTACCCTCAGGACACATGCCAAGCAGAGAAGTCACACGATTCTCATAGCACCATCGGCTGACCAACCCTTGCATTCCAAGAAGAACCCACCCCTTTTCATTACTACTTTCCTGGTGACGGGAGGAAAATGTGGGTTCTCAGAGAGCAAGAGCTGAGCACCAGCCAGGTGACTCTATACAGAAAGAGGTTCCTGCTTGGCATATTCACGGAGGTTAAAACTGAGACAGGAAGGAGTATGGAAGCCTGCAGGACCATCCATATGAGTAAGATTGTGCTCGGAGCTTGCATAAACGCTTTGCAGATCCTGCATTTTATTGCCATCTGAAAAAACCTCCCCGCCCCCCTGAGCTGCATATTATAAAGAATATAGGAAGCTGCACAGTTAGAGCACCTGAAGTCTTCTAGAGAATGGAAGCTCTCTGATAGTGCTGCAGAATCTTGGGAAAGATTCAGACAAAGCTGTGAAGGTTGCATGTTATGAGAATGTGTTTAAGCTCAATGTAGCTACGTTCTTGAATACTGTAGGGCCATGAGCAGTTTTTTAAAAATGCAATTAATGCAGGCTGAGAAACTATGTTTTAATCAGCTATGCTACAGACTATGAAAACTTACCCTTCAAATTGAATATCTCCATGCAGAGGAAAAAAATAAGTAGGATTTTAGAAGCAGCTTGGAGGGATTTTGATTGGGGAAGTAATCTGAGAGGAAAGGGCTCTGCACTCACTTGGCCTACACTGCTGCTTCAAAAACATTCAGAGCCCTACACCGGCTACAAGTTAAGAAATGTAAGAAGATGCTGTATATGTCTCCCACATCATGTTTAGTTTGGCCCTGAAAGGCATGGAACAAAGTGGGGATTGTCATCTTTAGGTATTCCAGCAAAGATTATTATTTGCACTTGTTAGAACAGAACAATGTTATAATAAGCTTGAAACTGATCTTTTAAAGGCATGGCATACCACATGTGTTAATTTTGATAATGGTCCTCAGTTTGCTGGGCATAAATTCAAAAATAGTGTCAGGAAAATGTACCACACCATGTTCAAATTATCTGTAATGAAGGGTCTCTTGTAGAAAACGAGATCAGGATGTCAAAAGACTGCTAATGAAAAGCCACAAATTCTGGGGCAGGTATATATCTGGAAATGGAGGGCACTACCTTTGATACATAAATAATTTGTGGCTAAAATATTCTTGCACAAGGGACTGAGAATTTGGCTTCCAGACTTCATGGCTATGGTTCAGAAAGAAGAAAAGGATTTGGAACCCATAGAAAAGACAGAACAAAAATAATCAAACACTCTATTATGCTAGAGAATCACAAGAATTAGTTTTCTTTGTGTGTGGGAGTTTTCAAATATATGACCCCCAACTGCATCCTGAACTGGTACAGCCCCAGGAGAAAAGTGACATTCCCCCCCACCCCGAGCATGTGAGTTGCCCATGCAGATATTTCTTTTTCTGCTTTAGACCCTGTGCTGAACACTCATAGCACCCTCCTATGGCAGTTATGATGTTGTACAATGTTTTGAGTCCTTCTTCTTCCTTTAGAAGATCAGTGCAGCTAGGGTCAATGAGTGATTTACTGCTGTGTGCCAGCTCAGAAGAGAGGAAAGTCATAAGATGCCACCTCCTTTAAGGTGAGTCCCTTTTTCTGAAAGGACAACGTTTTTCAAAGAAAGGACATTTCTATGAGGAAGTTTTGCAGTGGCTGCAGTTAGGATTAAATAACTAACTGGTCTAGTCCAACAGGAAACATTCTGACAAGTAAGCTCTACAGCTACACCCTCTTCAGGAAAGCCCAGTGTGTTTTCACTTACAACTAGATAGGCTGTAATACCTACCAACATTGTACTCCTTAACGACATGGTACTTAGACCTTAACAACATAGTACTCCTTATATTATCTGCCCCCAAAGCTATTTAATTCAGGCAAAGAGCAGACAGGGGAAATGGCTTTAAAATCCTTTTTATGATTCCCAGGGACTGGCTGGCCACTCATGTACATTCACTGCCATGGGCCGGTTACAGCTTTCAGCAATGTAAAATTCTGGCCAATATTTGCAAAGCAACATTTGCAGTGAAGCTGAAATCTAATTACTGCCACAGATGCACACAACAGTACATGTGGGATTTTTCCGTTCACCCACAGTTGTGTGATTATCCCTTCATAACAACAGTACTGTAGCTACCAGGTCTTTTCAAACTTTGTCCTAGTACATAACTTTCAAAGTGTATAGTCTTGGAGGGTCACGGAATCTCCAGAAGGATCACTTGTGCTGGGTGTGACTTGCTTTTGGAAGAAGAAAACAACTTTTAACTATTCTCTATTCCCTATTTCCCCTAGTCCGTTTTTAGGACAATTCTCTAGCCCTTTTTAAGATGACAGTAAAGGAAGGTTGACTGTATCAAGATGCCTTGCACCTATTGGTCCACCTGCCACGACCACACCCTTGTGTGTTCATTCTAAATTTCTGTACAGTTTATGTGCACACAGTTTATACAGGCAAAGTTTATACATACAGTTTATACATGTATAAACTGTGTGTACATATAAATGGTGCATGCATACATTTTGTATATACATGGGCTCTGTTCAGAACTTCAGGTGAGCACATGAAGGTCAGGGGTGGGACCAGCATGCATGATCCTGACTCCCTCCCTCCACATGTTCATTCTACATCAATTATCATCTGAGGGTCAAACTGTACATTATGTCAAATATATCATTGCCTAGCTTGTGGCTTATTTTAAAATAAATATGGCAGCGGCATGAGGACCCAGTTCCTCTACTTCTGTGCTATTTCCCTGCCAAAATCTAACCCCTGCTAAAGGTACTATTTGCCACAAATGGCACCTTTGGGGTCCTGCAGCAGTTTTGGAAGATATTTCTATATGGAAAATAGTATGGAAGTAAAAGGTTAATTATCATCATCATCATCATCATCATCATCATCATCATCATCATCATCTGTTATTTATTAAATACCCCCAACCTCCATGCCATGGTCCTGATCTGGATCGGGGACCCAAACGACTACTATTTTTACTTTAATATAAGCTTCAGTCTGGACAATGATGCATTTTACATCCTGTCTAGTTTAATCCCAAAGCAAGTTTATCTCTAGCCTATTCAGATGTTATGTTGTACAAGTGTACAGATGTCTGTACACAGGTACATGTTTCTGTGTAAATGACAATGCCTGCATTCATTGTAAAAGTGGTCCTGGGTACAGGCCTCTCAAAGGTGTGGTGGCACAGATTGGACGTGTATTGTGGTACCTGTGTTCAATATAACGCATGAATATGGTAACTATACCTGTGTACACTGTGCACCAGTCATATGAGTGTTAAACATAGTGTGTGAATAGGGCTTCTCTCTCACCCTGAACTTTTTAAAGTACAGTTGAAAGAAGCTGCTCCATTATGTTCTTATTAATGGCTACTAGTCTGATGGCTGTGGGCCATCTCCAGCCTCAGAGGCACAATGCCTCTCAATACCAGTTGCAGAGGAGCAACAGCAGGAGAGAGGGCATGCACATACCTCTTGCCTGTGGGCTCCCCAAAGGCATCTGGTGGGCCACTGTGTGAAACAGGATGCTGGACTGGATGGGCCTTGGGCCTGATCCAGCAGGGCTGTTCTGATTTGTGTCCTTCAGGTCAATGCCTAGAGGAGCCAGGCACACAATTTGGGGAGAGGGAGAAAACACTCCTGTCAAACTAATATTTGAAACTCATTCATCCCAATCTGCAGATCCATAAATTCAGCAGCAAGATTCACTCTATAAATATAATGTGAGAGTTCCACATGTTCACCTTCCAAACAGATGGTTGGTGTTGGCAATGGAGGAGGTACCTCACCTCTCTGGTAATAATGTAATTTTGGGAGGGGGAATCCCTTAATTCAAAAAGTGTGAGGAACAATGCCCTAATGCAGAGGTTCCCTGCCTTGGTCCCCAAACACTAAATTCCCATTATTCCCCACCACAGTGGCCAACAGTATCTGGGACAGGATACCTCTGGATGCCAGTTGCAGGGGAGTAACAGCAACAGAGAAGGCATGCCCTCAGCTCCTGCCTGTGGGCCACTGTATGAAACAGGATGCTAGAGTAGATGGGCCTTGGGCCTGATTCAGCAGGGCTGTTCTTATGATCCAAAGCTGGCAACGCTTGCACTGGCGAACACCCTTAAATAAAATCAACCATCCAGTAAACAGTAAACAGTAAAGGATTCAGCAGTCAAGAAATACGCTGCAGACTAGCACTTGGTAGGGTTGCAATCGAAGCCCTTGGAAAGGATATTTAGATGCCATGATGTGTCTATACCTACAAAGATTAGAATCATTTGGAGAATGGTTTTTCCTGTGACACTCTATGGATGCGAAAGCTGGACTTTGAAGAGGCAAGATGGAAAAGGTATTGATGCTTTTGAACTTTGGTGCTGGAGAAGACTTTTGAGGATACCATGGACAGCCAGGAAAACAAACAAATTGATCATAGAACAAACCAATCCAGAATTTTCACTCGAGGCACAAATGACCAAGCTCAAACTATCATACTTCGGACACATTATGCCAAGACCCAGCTCCCTTGAGAAGTCCATAATGCTGGGGAAAGTTGAAGGAAAGGAAAGAGGATGACCAGCAGCAAGGTAGATGGACTCGATTACTACAACAATGAATGCACCACTGAGAGACCTTAAAGGCCAGGTTGAAGATAGATCATCCTGGAGAGAATCTATCTATGTGGTCGCTAAGAGTCAACACCGACTTGACGGCACTTAATCAATCGAAATCCAGAAAAACAAATAGTACAAATTAAAAATAAGAATTAGCAACTAATCTGTCAAAATTCATTCCCACATATGAAAAATATAAATGTGAAATGATTCTCAAGACACACAATAGTCATATGTAGGAACCGTAGCAATTATTCTTATCTGGTTGCATTTTTGAATGTTGTAGATTTGATCTGCTTTAATTGAATGTTATATTGGAAGTGTGGGTGTTCTGTTTTTTAAATCTTGCTATCTGTGCTGAGTCTTGAAAATAGAGGGGAATAAATGGCAAATAAAATGTTTGCATGAATTGATGTACCCAAACCAAACAGTTGTGGGTTTTGTAAGCCCACTGAGAGTGATAGTGATGGGAATCTATAGGAAATAGTGAAGACAGAGATATTGAGGATCCTCTTGGCATAACAGAGCTGGGTTTTATCATAACCTTGAATGCCATCCAAACAGATAAATCAGCATGTACAATAACTCACCTGGGAGAAATACATCCGTAATGAGTGAAGGGAGGAAGTAAATTGAGATTTCCATAAATCATCACTAAAGGTTGTTAACATCGCAAGGACTCATTATTCAAGCTTGACAGCAGCCTCGTATCCGCCCAGAGGCCACCAAGGAAGAGGCCTGAGTAACAAGGACTGGATGAAAAAGCATTCAAAGTATGCAGCAGAGACCCTACAACAGAACCTGCAGAGAGAAGCAGCCTGTAGCTCCTGTGTTGGCATTTTAATAAGTGGCCCAGCTAGGGCTGACTGTTAGCAGCTTCCCACCCATGGCTTCTCAAGTGCCAAATGTGCAAACAAGCAATCCAGACAAAACTTTGAATGGATGCACCTGCATGGGATTTATGTTTGGTTTGACAATAATTAATTTGCTTTGTTTTTTAAAAATAAATTTCTGTCTGAATGACTGTGGTAAAAAGGCCTCAAGGCAGCTTGTAGTAATAAAATAACGTCAGTACAGCTCTGGCCAACAAGATAAGAAGGCGTCTAACCTACCTCACAGGGTTGCTGTGAGGATAACTATAACCATGTATACTGCTCTGGGCTCCTTGGAGGAAGAGCAGGATATAAATAAAATAAAATAAACCTGTAAAACAGCAAAAAGAAGTAGCTGATAAAAAGTCATTAGAAGATAGCTTATACCAGGAGTACTCAACCTTTGGCACCCAGATGCTGTTGGACTACAACTTCCATTATCTCCAGCCACAATGGCCTCTGGGTGATGGGAGCTGTAGTCTAACAACCTCTGAGGTCCCAAGTTTGGGAACACCTGGCCTGTCCCATCACAAGAGCAGGATGGGCTTTGCTTAGTGCCTGAATAACAAAGTTGGTGCCAGTTGATTGAGTCTGAGGGGAGAGGTCCATGATTTGGGTGCCACCACGGATAAGCCCCTTTCTCCAATAGTCTCCATCTTGATTTCAGGAGGCAGGGGGACCCACAGAAGAGCCACTGAAGAATACAGTATCTTAATTGACAGTCAGGCGCATGTGAGAGAAGGTGGCCCTTTAGACACCCCTTAGGATTTAGCAAATATGATCCTCACAAGTTCGATGTGCCCTGAACTCCACTCTAGAGATGTGCATGAACTGGCTCGGGCACCAACAGGTGGGATGGGGATTGGTTCCCTTAAAAACCAGGTAAGGAGGCCCCTACCTGCTCCTCTGCTGCCCCACCACTCTTCTGGGTGCAGTGCTCGCTTTGCAAAAGGCCATGTACGGCTGTAGAGCTGCTCCCAGCAGCCTTTTGCAAAGCGAATGCCATGCCCGGAAAAGTGGTGGGGTGGTAGAGGAGGTAAGGACCTGCTTACCTGGTTTTTTAAGGAACCAATCCCCACCTCGCTGAATTTATTTGGATGCGGGTGTCCAGGCTGGTTTGGTGCTTGCTTCCCTAAGGAGACACCAAACTGGTCAAAAGAGACTGTGATCTGGCACAGAGTTTAAGCCTTCACCGGTCATCAAATTTAAGATTGTCCAACAACTCCAAAATGGCATCCATTTTACAGATCCTTTGCTCACCCTGTTTAATTTCTCCTTCCCTGGCTCACTTCTCCCTCCCTGGAGCAAGCTGGACTCTTGTTTTGCCCACAGTAGAGAAGAGCAAAGCAGACCACAGAGCAGGGCACCAGAAATGGAAGCATCTGCTGAAGCTGTAGATCCATTCAGTGGACCAGAGTGACCTTCAGATTATGACCTGGCAACTCTTCTGGTTTTTTATTTATTGCCTTGTGTGCTTGAAAGTTACACCATGGCAGCGTGCTATGGGATTGCCCTTGGAACTGGCTCAGGCACTTGCCATCTTCCTTTCACTAGTCCTGTCGCTATCCTTTTCAGATCAACCTGGCAGTCCCGCACGCCACCGCAGGTAAGTGGTGGTGGTAGATAATTGCATCGGAAGGTGTCAGGTGAGCGAAGCGTGGCTGCCTAGTCTCCCAGGGAGATTTAGAGGTCTGTGTCTGGGTGGCAAGGTGAAAAGCAACCCTGATCAGGCAAAATTTTCTCCAGTGCCTGAGAGGTGCAACAGGACTGCACTAAACATGTGGAAGGTCCTTCCACATTATTTTGAACTTCCTGTGTTTAGCGTGGCTGGAACAAAGCTGGTCATGCGGATGCCAGGCAGAGGTGGGCCAAGGCATGTGGCAACTGAGGTGAGGTGCCAAAAAGTGGCATATAAATAAATAGATAGATAGATAGATAGATAGATAGATAGATAGATAGATAGATAGATAGATACAGCCTTGTCCCTATGCGCCTGGTGGGGGCCACCCATCCCCCTGAACTGACCCTTGCAAGTAGAGGATGGGCACGAATCGAGATTTAAGCACAAATTCAAAGCCAAACCAGTTAGTGGGCCGCCAAACCGATTCAACTGGTGGCGGGCAGTGCCGGGTGGGATGGCAGGCGGCACCTTTAAAAGTTGAGGACAGCCAGCCCTTACCTGCTCCTCTGCCATTCCCTGCAGCTTCCTGCTGTGGCGGTGTGCCCCCCAGCAGCCCTCATGCGGCAGCGACGTGCACATGGCCATTGTGCATGCAAAGCAGCCATTTCTGCAAATGGCCACTGCGCGGGTGCAAAGGCCATATCTGTGCATGCTCAGAAGCCATGAACGTGGCGCTGCCACATGGCTGCTGGGAGGCGTGCCGCGGCGGCAGAAAGCTGCAGTGGTGGAGGAGCAGGTAAGGACTGGCTGTCCTCACTTTTAAAGGTGCCACTTGCCACTCCACCGGACTCAGCCCTCCAGCAGTCAAAATGAGTTTGGCAGCCTTATGAACTGATTTGACTTTTGAGTCATGCACAACATTGGGGAGCCTACGAGGCATGGGCCCCCTATGAATGTCTCACAGCCCAGAATCTCATTAGCCACCTCCCTCTTCCATGACCTCCTCCAGAAAGGTTGTGCAGCAGTGGAGGCCCCTGCACAGAGCATGGGAGAGTGAGCTCCTAGCCTCGCCCAGCTCTCTGCTGCGTCCTAGGTGCTGCATTATAATATGAGTGTCTTAAAAGACCATACGTGATTATTCTTGCAGGGGACATGACTGGGTTTAATTATCAAAGGGGGTGAGGCGGGCCCGGGGCCCAGATCTTTTAAGTACCTGTCAACATAAAAGCCATGTGCGGAGGCCAAGGACGAGGGAAGGTTCCCAACTGCCTCTTCTTGTGCTTCTTGCAATCTTTGCAATGACTGTGAGGAGGAGAAGGCAGCCTTCTCTCCTCCTCGTGCGCCTTACAAAGCTTGCAAGGGCTAGTTTGATCCTGAAAAGCTGCTCCGATGACAGAGGCGGGCACATCCTGCCACCTTGCTGGCACCCCAATAATCTGCCACCTGAGGCAACTGCCTCAACTCGCTACATAGAACATAGCAAGCCGCCTTCAGGCCATTGAACCATCTAGCTCAGTACTGTCATTAAACTGACTGGCAGCTGCATCTTCAAGGGGGTAGGCAGGAGTCTCTCCCAGCCTTAGCTGGAGATGCCGGGGAGTGAACCCGAGACCTCCTGCATGCAAAAAGGCAGATATTCTTCCACTGAGCTATGGACCCATCCCCTAAGGGGGAATAACTTACAGCACTCACATGTAGTCTCCCATTCAAATGCAAACCAGGGTGGGCCCTGCTTAGCAAAGGGAGCAAGTCATGCTTGCTACCACATGACCAGCTCTCCTGCTCTATGAAAAGATTGCCCCCAATGCCAGCGTTGTGTGGCCACATCGGCATGGAGACCATGGCTAGTGGATGAAATTCTTCTGCACCTCTCATGCATTGGCTGTCTTCAGGACAATTTTGTCTGAACAAGGTTATGAAACTTTCATAGCTTCACTCTCCAAACTGGCATTCATAGTTCCGCTCTCCAAGACAAGACACACTATCCCCTTTACTACTGAGTGAAGTTTTGAGTAACTTTTCAAACAGAAGTATAAATGGCCTACTGTAACCATTTGTTTCCTATTTAACAAAATCATAAGACAAGCTTCTTAAGAACCTCTGTAAACATGCAGCAGTACCAGTACCAACAATCATTTCATTCAACCACCAGATGAGTAATAACATGAGTTAAAGGATTATGGCTGTCCATCAAAATGTATTGCACTGTAAAACAGAACTGGATGCTTTTAGTTTTCAAAACGTAATCATCTATACATGCCAGCTTCTTTAATGTGAAAAAAACCTCTCAGCAAATTCCGGTTACAATCTATCAAGAGGCAAGTCTGTTTAAGGAGGAAGCAATAGTTGCCTAACCTCATTTTCAATTACGCTTCATTGAGGGCATGTTCTTATCATCCCTCATCATTAAATACAAGGGTTCTTGACAAGAGATGCCTTTAGGAACAGAGATGTAACACACATAGAAAGCAATCTGAAGAGGAAATGGACATATTGTAAAAAGACAAAAACCCTTGCATTTAAAAAAACAAAACAAAACCATTATCCAAGGATAACTCCCTCGTAGAGTCACCAACTTTTAATTCCAGTGGCTACAGGGCCAGCCCATCCGCTCAGCAGACTAGGCAGTCACCTAGGGCACCAAGTAGGATGGGGTACTGATGGCTTGATGCCACCTTCATAGGCACCCCTAACCTACGTACACCTCCTGTCAGAGTGAGCAGGCACTCCCTATCCCCATCGTTTGCCTGGGCACCCACTTGCTCCCCTCACTACCTCTCTTTGCCATCCCTGCCGCCACCTGCTTTAAGAATGGCACGTTATGATCACGTTGGCTGCCTACTGGTGCAGCGGGGAAATGACTTGACTAGCAAGCCAGAGGTTATTGGTTCAAATCCCCACTGGTATGTTTCCCAGACTATGGGAAGCACTTATGTCGGGCAGCAGCGATATAGGAAGATGCTGAAAGGCATAATGGAGAAAGGCGCAGGAGATGGCAATGGTAAACAACAACAAATATTTATATACCACTTTTCAACAAAAGGTTCCAAAGCAGCTTACGTAGAGAAATAATAAATAAATAAGATGGCTCCCTGTCCCCAAAGGGCTCACAATCTAAAAAGAAACACAAGATTGACACCAGCAACAGTCACCATACTGTGCCGGGGGTGGATAAGGGCCAGTTACTCTCCCCCTGCTAAATAAAGAGAATCAACATGTTAAAAAGGTGCCTCTTTGCCCAGCTAGCAGGGGATTCCCTCCTGTATTCTACCAAAGAAAACCACATGGCTCTGTGGTCTCCAGGAGTCGACATCTACTGGACGGCACACTTTACCTTTATGATCACGTTGCTGCATCACATACTGGCATCATTATAACGCACCGTGGCAGGCCGACTGCCCAGAAGCAGCCGGCAGTGGCAGGAGTGACAGGCGGAGGCAGCGAGGAAAGCAAGTGGGCAGCCAGGCAGGCAATATGGACCACCCGCCCAATGGGAGGTGCCTGCCTACACAGGTGAAGGCAGTGGGGGACGCCAAAGCCAGACGTTGCCTGGCACGCCACCAATCCTTGGGTCAGCACTGAGTGGCTAACATGAGGTCCAGTGCTATGAAGTAGTAATGCTGCACCCTGGGGCTGCTACAGAATCAGAAGGCAGTCCCAATGCCGCTAAGAATGGGTGGGTGTGCTAGCAACGCTTCCCACAGTTTCCCCCATTTGTGACAATGAAATCCCTGCAATGCTGGAGGCAGATAGGAAGAAGTGTTCTCTTCCCTTACATTCAACCTAATGTGTGAATAACTCTACCTGTGTACTACTACTATGACTACTACGAATGTCTGTGTACAGAATCCACTTTACACAGATAGTACAAATATTGAACATTATGTCTGAATAGGCTTCAGATGTGCACATGATGATGCCAACTCTTTTCTTGATTTTATTCCTGTGCCTTTAATTTCTGCACATCAGGTTGCTGTTATCCAGGTGAAGCTTTCTCCATCCCTTTTTATCGAAGCCTGGGAAAGCTTCATCGGCTAACTTTCTGCATAGTAAGTGCCACTTTTCCCCTGCCTTTAAGAACAGTTTGAAAAGCAGAAGTTTAGTGGGTGAAACCTTCCCAGTTATTTTACTTATATGCCTGGAATTCAATGTTTTCAAGTTACAGTGGTATTAAGGACACAGGAGCAGGGGCTGTGAAAAAGCTGGCAACCTTTGCTTCATGTTCACATTGCCTTTCTTTTTCTGTTCACATTGCCTTTCTTTTTCTTTTTCACATTGCCTTTCTTTTTCTGTTCACATCACCTTTGCTTCACATTGCCTTTCCATTTGCTCTGAATTTCAGAAAGCGCATCTCAGGTGACAGGTTTGAAATTGGTGTTGCATCTCCTGGTGCCACATTGTTCTTGCTTAAAAGGAGATGCTGTATAGAATTAATTGGAATATTCTCAAGGTTTACGAGCCTATTAACCTATTTACCAGCCTATTAACCCATGCCTTCAGTTTCTGACATGCAAAAGAGTATGTGCAACTTTTCCTAGTCTGGAGATAAAAGAATGGTAAGAGCTTCACCTGCTAAATTTCCGCATATAACCACATTAAAATCTCTGTTCAAGAGATTTTGCTTGTACCTCAGTTTTAAGCACCTGACGCTGTTTCCCTCAGCCATGACTGAACTCTGCTCTCCCATGTTATGACTTTCTATAGAGCTCGTTAGCTCCTCATGCATGATATGCTCAAGAGATCAAGAACAACTTCAAATTTAATTAGCTAACCTGTTAGAGCTTTGCCTTGCTGCTCCCAGAAATCTCATCTCGCTAGTGATTTTGTGCTTTGGAGATGCATGCATGGCCCTTGGCCTTTTGGAAGATCACGATTCAGTGACTTAGCCACAGTACAGGATGCATATCCTCCAACTATCCTCACTTACCAGGGACAGTCCCTATTCTCTGCTACCTGTCCCTGGCAACATCACTGTCCTTGTTGTTGCATTTTGTGGGCAGCCATGCTAAAATGTTTCTTGTAATGTTGGGCTGGGGAGACCTGTGTTCAAATCTCACCCCCGCCATGATGCTTGTTGCGATGATGGGGCTGTAGCTCAGTGGTAGAACATCTGCCTTGCATACTGAAGGTTCTAGGTTCAATCCCAGGTAAGGCTCCTGTCTGAAAACCCTGGCAAGCTGCTGCTGGTCAGAATAGGCACTGCTGAGCTAGACAGGGACAATGTTCCGACTCGGTATAAGGCAGCTTCCTGCATATCTATTAGTCACACACATGCGCATGCACATTAAGGCACCAAGCAGCTAGCACACACAATCACTTTCCTCCTACCTTGATTTCTGCCAACACACGACCGGTTCTTAGGAGCACACACAGATCTGGAAATACTGGCTGGACACTCCTGCTACCCAGCTTTTGATCGTGGGAACCAGCGCGTTATCTCATAGCATATACCTGCCCATCTATGTATCTGTATCTATCTCTATAACGATATCTATCTACAGGTGAAACTCGGAAAATTAGAATATCGTGCAAAAGTCCATTAATTTCAGTAATGCAAATTAAAAGGTGAAACTGATATATGAGACAGACGCATTACATGCAAAGCGAGATAAGTCAAGCCTTAATTTGTTATAATTGTGATGATCATGGTGTACAGCTCATGAAAACCCCAAATCCACAGTCTCAGAAAATTAGAATATTACATGGAACCAAGAAGACAAGGATTGAAGAATAGAACAATATTGGACCTCTGAAAAGTATAAGCATGCATATGTATTCAGTACTTGGTTTGGGCCCCTTTTGCAGCAATTACTGCCTCAATGCGGCGTGGCATGGATGCTATCAGCCTGTGGCACTGATGAGGTATTATGGAAGACCAGGATGCTTCAATAGCGGCCTTCAGCAATTCTGCATTGTTTGGTCTCATGTCTCTCATCCTTCTCTTGGCAATGCCCCATAGATTCTCTATGGGGTCAGGTCAGGCAAGTTTGCTGGCCACTCAAGCACAGTACACTGTATACTTTTCAGAGGTCCGATATTGTTCTATTCTTCAATCCTTGTCTTCTTGGTTCCATGTAATATTCTAATTTTCTGAGATTGTGGATTTGGGGTTTTCATGAGCTGTACGGCATGATCATCACAATTATAACAAATTAAGGCTTGACTTATCTCGCTTTGCATGTAATGCGTCTCTCTCATATATCAGTTTCACCTTTTAATTTGCATTACTGAAATTAATGGACTTTTGCACAATATTCTAATTTTCCGGGTTTCACCTGTATTTATTATTTTATTTATTTAAAACATTTGTACCCCGCCCCTCCAGTACATTACTGCTTGGGGCGGCTCACAACATTTATAAAACGGTTCCAATAGAAAGTACTAATAAAATTAACCCAATAAGAGACTAAAAACATGAACCAAATTGAACCAGTTAAAAATCCAAGCTAAAACCACAATCAAAATTAGCTTTTAAAATTCCAAATTAAAATCTTAAAGCTAAAAACTAAGAATTGTTTTTTTAAAAAAACCCTAAAAATTATGTATCTATTTTGCGATGCATGGCACGCTGTGGGTGCCTGGAGCATAGAGCTGCACGTGTGTTGAGCCCGGTCAGAGGTGGTGGTGGTGGTGGCGACACTGTCGCCATTGCTGCTCTGGGTGGGGGCAGGACTGGAGCTCCAGCTGGGAGCTGCTCCGAACCTGGAGGAGGAGGAGGAGGAGGAGGAGGAGGAGGAGGAGGAGGAGGAGTGGGATCTGGGGCTCAGGTGAGGGTGGAGAGGTCTCTGGGGTGAGGGGGCTGTGGTGAGGGTGAGGAGAGTAATCCAGTACTAGTGGGCAGATGCTCTGCGCTGGTCAAGCTAATTATACATATTTCAAATAAATGAGTAAAATTTTGATCTTTGTAAAAAAAAAAATTATCACGGAGCTCAACCAACCTCACAAGATTGTTGTGTGAAAGAGAAATGGGACAGTTCTATGTATACCAACCTGAGCAGCAAACATGACTTGTCCCTTTAGCTATGCAGGGTCCGCCCCGCTTGCATATGAATGGGAGATTCGATGTGTGCACACTGCAAGATATTCCCCATAGGCAGGGGCGTAGCAAGGTTGGAGTGGGCCCAGAGACAAGATTTTAAAATGCTCCCCCCCCCACTGAAGCTCAGCTCATGAAGTAAAGAAATCTGAAATGAGGCTGAATAGTGGTGACAAAAAGCATAGTAAAAAGTGTGTGTGTGTGTGTGTATAACATCTATGTGCCACAATAGTACATCATCCTAAATTGTTTTTTTTTTTTTAAGATTTTATAAATTGTGGACGATGCAAGTCATTGAATGGTACTAGAGAGAGACATGCTGTTCTGGTAGCTCCAGGTCTTAACACTCACATCAGTTTCGGAGGATGAATACAGCTGAAGGAAGCCCAGGCGGGTGTGTGGCTGGGGGAATCAGTCATGTGACTTGCTTCTGGGGGGGCCCCAAGGCAGTGACCCCCCCCAGACAACTGTCTCCCCTTGCCCTATTATAGTTACGCCCCTGCCCTTAGGGGATGGAGCCACTCTAGGAAGAGCATCTAAGTTCCAAGTTCCCTTCCTGGCATCTCCAAGATAGGGCTGAAAGAGAGTCCTGCCTTCAACCTTGGAGAAGCCACTGCCAGTTTGTGTAGACGATACTGAACTAGATGGACCAAAAGTTTGACTCAGTATATGGCAGCTTCCTATGTTCCTATGAGATACACATGTAACAAAAGAGTGGACGGCTGCTTCATGCCATGTACTCAGTCTACCTACACACAGCCCTGCTCCAAACGTCTTTCACCTAGCTTCTTGCCCATGTTTCTGCACTATGATTGATTTCCCAGCTTCTGACCTCCCAGCCCATGACTCAGTACTTGACTACTCCCTCTGGGAGGACTTTTTGTCTGTCGCTGCTCACCAAAAACCTGACCCTAGTAGGAGCAGACACACCTCTGTTCCTTGCACTTGCACAGGAGTAGCACCTTGATGATCAACTGATGACTAGAAAGGAATCCTCCCTCTGTATAAATGGCACATAACAATTAGTTATGTTTTGTAATCGTGCAATAATGTCATCGAATTTCCTCTGGGTGATGGATTTTGGGGAGGGAATGCACAGGTGTATATATATATTCATTGCTCTATGGTGCAGAGCCCCAGCTTTTATATTGCAGTGAAAGCAATTCACATGTTCAGCTACTAGCCAAGTGATGAAACCACCCAAGTGGTCCAGCTCCAGATGTGTGCTGGAATTGCTAAAGCACATCAGGTCACTCCTGTATTGCTTATTGCCGGGGTTTCCAGATGTTGGGCTATAGCTCCCAGCATCCCCAGCCACAATGGCCTTTGCCATTGCAATGTGTACTCAACGTGTGCAGATGCTTGTACATATATACAACATACTAAGGTCATTCACACCACCATATTTGCCAGGGCTGGGGGAAATCAGGAGGTTACCTGGCTTCCCCCTCATGGTTAATGCCACTCCCAGACTCTACAGTACTGTGTGCCCTCATGACCAGAGCTGCAAGGGGGTGGGGGAAACCTGGCTGAGTCCTCTGGGATCCCATGGCACAGCGGGGAATTGACTTGACTAGCAAGCCAGAGGTTGCCAGTTTGAATCCCCTCTGGTATGTTTGCCAGACTATGGGAAACACCTATATCGGGCAACAGCGATATAGGAAGATGTTGAAAGGCATAATCTCATACTGCATGGGAAGAGGCAATGGTAAACCCCTCCTGTATTCTACCAAAGACAACCACAGGGCTCTGCGGTCGCCAGGAGTCGACACCAACTTGATGGCACACTTTACTTTTACCACTGCCTGGCTGCTCCTTCCACCCAGCTCTATGGAAGCTTGGGCTGCCAGATTGAAAATTACTAATTTAAAAGTTACAAATTTTAAAATTTATTAGTAAAAAGCTAAACATTAAGAACTAAAAAAAAACCAACCTACCAGATTTAATCAGTAGATAAGGCATTTAGAAGCCTCTGTAAAATGTGTATATTTCACACACACACACACACACACACACACACACACACACGCACGATTGTTAAAAAAAAACAAAAAACCCTCACAAGTGTTTTCTAAAAAACACAAAATCCAGGTGATGTAGAAGTTGTATTATCTTAGGTGATGTGAAAAGTGACTTGAAACAATGTGGGGGGTGGGGAGTGAGTAGCCCAGGCTCCCCCAGAACCCCAACCCTGATCAAGGGGGCCCTCCTCCCCCCTGCCAAAGACACTTCCCATAGACTCCTCAGCTCTTTCCCACAGAGTCTTCCCTCTAATAGAACACTCTTCTGCAATAGTGCTGTCAAATTCCCAGTTCGGAAGATTTTCTCCCACTCTATATAGGCGTCTACATGTCATGGAATGTGACTCTAGGCAGCAAAGTACATGTGCACAGACAAGGAAAATGTGGGTGGGTGTTGTAGCAGTGCATGCTACAGGTGAGAATTACACTCACACATACCATTGTGCGGTTCTGAATTTTGCTTTTAAATAGCCCCGACTGCATCTATGGGAGCAAATACTTGATTTGCTTTTCTGGTTATGCATCAAGTTATAAAGGGTTGGCATGCAGGGATAAAAATGTGTTGAAGCTCAATCTCTTAGGTGGAAAGAACAGAAGCAGGCAGCCCCTTCTCTGGGGGTGCATCTGATTAAGTCTGCGTGCGTGTGGGGAAGCAAGCAACTTTGGATAGAATAATTGCTCCTGATGTATGGAATGTGTAGGGATGCACTTAAGGGATTCACACAGTTAGCAGTAAATCCCCACACATCAGGCAGAAGAATGGATGTGGGGGTCGAGGAAAGGAATAAAAGTAGGGCTTGATTCTGATCTGTTCTGCAAAGGAGGCCAAACTTATTGGAAGCAATTTTTGTAAAAAGGGGAAAGGTTTTCCGATCTCTTCTGCAGTTTTTGCTCTTACTATTGTATGGCAAAACTCCAAAGAAAGGAAGGCTGGAAAGTGCTGTGTTATGTGGGTTAGCTGCTTATCTAATGTACTGCAAACAGCAGGAGCTTTTTCATACAGGGCTTGTAGTTCACATCTCCTCCAGAATGGAGGCGGGTGTGCGTTCACATATGGGCCAGATTTACCCCGAAGCCCCCACAAGCTATCAGGGAGCACTTCCCACAAAGTTTGGGGTTTTCATTGCACATTAGACTGTAAAGGTAAAGTGTGCCATCAAGTCAATTTTGACTCCTGGCGCCCACAAAGCCCTGTGGTTCTCTTTGGTAGAATACAGGAAGGGTTTACCATTGCCTCCTCCTGCGCAGTATGAGATGATGCCTTTCAGCATCTTCCTATATCGCTGCTGCCCGATATAGTAGCAGCGGGGATTCGAAATGGCAACCTTCTGCTTGTTAATCAAGCATTTCTCCAATATGCCACTTAAGCGGCTTAAGGTTACGGCTACTGTAGCCCGATTTATATCTGAGGTAAAAAATATTCCATTTTTTGTGTCAGTTTTTTGAGGCAACTTCAAACTCGCAGTAAAGCCTCTCAGTAGACTCATGGTAAAGCCTGCTGTCTGAAAATCTTGCAGGAGAGAACGAGAAAGAGAGAGAGAGAGAGAGAGGGAGGGAGGGAGGGAGAGAGAGAGAGAGTGACCATGTGTCAAAGAACTCTGTTATCTTTAATAGTTGTACAGGAGAATATATGTTGATAGGAATGGCTTTTCCAGTCCAGTATAAAAAGCTGTACTTGCCAATGTTTCTCTCTTTGGTACATCTATTAAAAATACACGAGCCTGTACCTCCTTTGCATATGGTGAAAAAATGCAGTGCCCTTCATATGTCCATCAGAGAGGAACAGACCAGACTGATCCTCACAAGTAACTTCCACTGGCTGAAATCCAGATTAAGTTACTAAACAGTATGACTAACAAATTACTCTAAAGCAGGGGTCCTCAACCTGCGGCCCATGGGCCACATGTGCCCCCCAAGCTTTTTCTGTGGGGTCCACCAACCTGCTTGTTTGCTGCTAATACACTCAAGGTATTTTCACACACACACACACACACACACACACACACACACACACACACACGTCCCTATCTATCTATCTATCTATCTATCTATCTATCTATCTATCTATATAAACATTTTTTTCTTCTAGTCTCCTTGGTTCCTTCTGTCAGCCCCCTCTTGGTCTTATCCTCCATACTAACATTTTGGCCATTTTGGGTGCTTTGCTAGCCAGCAATGCTCAGGTACCTGTACCACTTGGCTTTTTCACTCCCCCTCTCCATGCATTACCATGTTGAAGGCTATATATGTATGTAAGGAAGATAAAGCAGCTGTGTGAAAGGGTACAGGAGATGTCTGGCCTGCTTTTGCAAAAAAGAACTACTTTGAACATGGGAAGGTACCTTATAGCGAGTCAGACCATTGGTCCATCTAGCTCAATATTGTCTGCTCTGACTGGCAGCAGCTTCTCCAAGGGAGTCTCTCCCAGCCCTACCTGGGGATGTCTGGTAGTGAACCTGGGACCTATTGCATCCACTCAGCTGCTCTTCCACTGAGCTATGGCCTCATCCCCTTAGACAAAACTGCACAACTTTGGCCCTCCTGCAGACATTGGACTGCAACTTCCACAATCCCTTATTATTGGCCACTGTGGCTGGGGACTATGGGAGATGTAGTCCAAAAACAGCTTTAGGGCTGAAGTTGGGCAGCTCTGCCCCAAAGGAATATCTTACAGCGCTCATATGTAGTAACCCATCCAAATTCAAACCAAGGCAAATCCTGCTTAGCAAAGGGGCCAATCCATGCTCACTACCACAAGACCAGCTCCCCTACTTAATTTCAGTAGGACTGCTCAGGAATAATTTAGTCTGCATGTCAGCTACTGAATTCAATGGGGCTTATTAACTAGTAAGGCTGTTTTAGGGTGATAATCTTGTTCTTTGAGAAGAGGGTAATATTTTAGCTCACAAATATTTCACATACAAATAAAACTTTATATATAGCCGGTGCCCTCCTTCTTGTACTCTGAATCCTTTCTAGTTCTGAAATGTCATTAATCTTAAGGACAGGAAGTGAGTAAGTATTGTATGTGAGTGAACCTCACCCAGCACCTCTGTTAAAAAGAAAAAGGAAAGTCGAGAGGTTATAGAAATTATAAAATGGGCCATCAGAACAAGATGCAAACATGAAACAGAGCTACGATCATCTTAGGACAGGAGTTACTTTGAGAGGGTTTTATTAAAAAGAAACAGGATCATGGGAAATGGCACAAATGAGCTTGGGCTTCTTTTTTATAAGCTGCTTTTCTAGGTTGCATTAGGAAATGTGACTATGCCTGTCATAAATGCTAAATTTAGAAATCGTATTAGCAAGGATGTGTTTGGAAGTGGGAACCAGCTGGGTTCTTCTAGGTCATGTGGCTGCTGGAGTGTAGGCTGATAAGGGTAAACACCCCACCCAGGACTGGCATACCATACTGGAATGTGGCGGTCGCACCCTGATAAGCACTCCTCCCATACTGCGGCAAAATAGAACCAATCCGCTCTTTCCACGCTCTCTCCCTATACATTTGCACCACCTCTTTTGTACTCTATAAATAAACGCACCCTTCTGATGTTCAGGAGGTCCTGCATTGACACCGTTTCCGCCTTGTTTGTTCCCTCATCTGGTGACCCCGACGTGATCCAGATCCCTCAGCACCCTGCTTACGCGACTGGAACAGTCTTCTTAGTGCACTCAGCTTCGGCTCCCTCGTAAGTATGGGCTCTAGTCTTTCTGTTGATCAGAAACAGCATGCGGAAGAATTGCAAAAAATTATCCGGCAACATTCCGGGGAGGTGGTGCCTGTGCATGATCTCGCTGATCTCTTACGGGAGGTCGATTGTCAATGCCCTTGGTATCCGTACAAAGGGACATTGAAAGCAGAACATTGGAGAAAGATAGGGACCGAGCTGCAGGCGGAGCCACGAGCTCCGATCCAGCACCTCCTGCTCAGCAGAAAGGTGCTGGAAGCAGTCGCGGCTTTCTTCGGTGGGGAGCCTGTGCTCCTGAAATCTGAAGTTGTGGATGCCGCACCCCCTCCATACCCTGTGTTGCTGCCCGCCGTCACGCCGACGGCCTCGGGGCCCCCGAACTCCAGGGCTCTTAAGGAGAAGCTGGGCTTTCGAGGGGTTGTTGTGGAGGGACTCCATCATGCCAAAAAGTCCGGACAAATCCTGGTAGATGGGGAAGAATGGGCTGGAGAGAACCCAGCTCTGTTCCCAGTGATGCGAGGTCCGGTAGACGGCCAAGGAAACGCCCACGTGGACTGGGAACCACTTCCGTATTCGGTCCTCCGGGAGTTAAATCGAGCCGTGAAGGACTCAGGACTCCAGTCTACCTTTGTCCAGGGCATTTTGGAAGGTCTTAACAATGGATACCTCATGACCCCGCACGACTGGAAGGCGTTGTTTCGTATGATTTTAACGCCTTCACAGTATGTGGTGTGGGATAGCGAATACCAGCAGGCAGCCCGTTTGGGCGCCACAGCGCAGATTACAGCAGAGCAGGTTTATGGTTCTGGGCAGTTCGAGCCTCTGGCCATGCAATGCCAGTTGCCTGATGGACACATTAAGGCGGTTGGAATGTGTGTCCTCCGAGCGCTCCGCAGGGTGCCCTCGGCTGGCACCCCGGCTCGCTCCTTTGCAGTGATCAAGCAAGGACCCTCAGAGCCATACACAAGCTTTGTGGACCGTTTGAAGGTTGCGATCGCTCGGCAGTTGGACAATGTTGAGGCTCAGGGAGAGCTGCTGCAAAAATTGGCATTTGAGAATGCCAACGCGGACAGCAAAAAGGCCTTGCAGGGAGTTATCCACCGTCAGACTTATTCCCTGGCGGACATGATTCAGGCTTGTGCTGAAATCGGCTCAAAATCGTACGATATGGGCCTGTTAGCTATGGCTTTGAAACAATCCAATAAGCCCACGGGGAACTGCTACAACTGCCAGAAGCCTGGCCACTTCCGTGCTGCGTGCCGAGCGCCAGGCGGAGGAGCACATAAATCTGGATCGAACCAGAAGAATGCTGGTCGCCCCTCGAAGAAGTGTCCCAGATGTAGCAAGGGCTACCATTGGGCTAACCAATGCCGTACTAACCCTGTAGGAACAGAGACCTCCCCGGGAAACCGGGGAGCGGGCCTTCCTCGGGCCCCGGAATAAAGAAAGAGGAATCATTGCCGACACCCGGATGTGCTGTCGCGCTTGTGCTTCAAAAGAATGCCACCTCAGTGTTCCCAGGGGAAGTTATACTTGTTCCCACATTGCCAGCGACTCCCTTTGAGGGTCCTGAGCCACTGCTTATTTTACCAACGCAAGCAGCGAGCCCTCAAGGGATTTTTGTGGTCCCGGAATTGCTTGACTACATTCCCCAGACATCTATCATGCTTCAGGTTTGGGGGCACATGCCCCTGACCCTTAAGCAGGGAGATTCGTGGGCTCATTGCCTAAGCGTACGGAACCTCACCCCAGTGGGGCCTAAGGCCTCTATGTTATCCCCACAGGTTGCGCTGGTCCAGACGAACATTGCCAGTGGAAAGCCAACTCGTAAGTTTTGGATTCATGGGCACTGCCTCGAAGGGTTGTTGGACACTGGGGCGGATGTGTCGGTCATTACGGTAAAGGAATGGCCGTCTCAGTGGCCTAAGGAGCCCGCCCCCTCTATTTGGGGAGTGGGTGGGGAACAATCTTCTAGCCAGAGCACTGAGTGGTTGGCGGTGAGAGCAAGTCAAGCCGGTCCAGTTATAGCTCACTTTCAACCAGTCATAATACCGCTCCCTTTTAACCTATGGGGACGCGACCTCCTGCAACAGCTGGGAACTCGGATCAACATGCGGGAGTAGCTTCCCCGCACCGAGCATTGGCCCTCACCTGGAAAACTGAAGAACCCATTTGGGTAGAGCAATGGCCTTTGCCAAAAGACAAATTAGAGGCTCTGCTGCACCTGGTAAAGGAGCAGGTGCAAGCTGGACACTTGGAATTTTCCTCTAGCCCCTACAATACCCCTGTTTTTGTGATAAAGAAAAAATCAGGGAAATGGCGACTCTTACATGATTTGAGGGAAGTAAATAAAATTATTGAACCCATGGGCCCCTTGCAATGTGGACTACCTAATCCTAACTTAATACCTGCGGGTTACCAGGTCGCCATCGTAGATTTGAAAGACTGTTTTTACACTATTCCCCTTCAGCCTCAAGATAAGAAAAAGTTTGCTTTCACGGTACCAGTTCTGAATAATGCCCAGCCCACACAAAGGTATCATTGGTCTGTATTGTCCAGGGCATGTTGAACAGCCCTGTGCTGTGTCAGCTTTACGTGCATCAAGCATTATCGGAGTTTCGTAAGCGTTATCCGACCCTCCTAGTTATTCATTACATGGATGATATCTTGGTATCGGGGCCTAGATTACCTCTTAATTGGTTACCTATTCTAACTCAGTCCCTGAGAGAGTTTGGGTTAATAATTGCACCTGAAAAAATCCAGCTCTCCGAGCCCTTTTTGTATCTTGGCCACCGTTTGATGAGCGCCTACGCCATGCCCCAACTACCCGAAATTATTTTGCCACCAAAGCTGACTTATGTACACTTACAACAAATCTTAGGGACCCTTAATTGGGCACGGCCATACTATAAATTGACAACTAATGACCTCCACCCGCTTTTTGAGGCTCTTAAGCAAGGCCGACAACCGGCTGACCTCATTACATTATCTCAGCCTCAGTTAGAAGTGATTAAGAAGGTGAATATCGCCCTAAAAGAGCGTTGGGTAGATCGCGCAATAGAAAATATGCCCCCTGCACTTCTAATCGTAGCAACCCGACCTCAGTTCACCGGAGCAATCGCTCAAGTCTCCTCGTCGGAGGTGCATATCTTGGAGTGGCTCCACCTTGCACATACGCCAAAAACCACTGTCTTGACTCAATTGGCTATGCTAGCTTTGATCCTCCGCAAAGGGCGCGATCGTTGCTTGGCCCTTTTTGGCATGGATCCTATTCGACTCCACATACCCATCCCCCAAAGTGACTGGGAGTCTGGTTTCCGTTCTTCCTTAGCCTTGCAACTCGCGTTAGCTGATTTTACTGGAGAGGTTGCATACCACCTTCCCAAGGATGTACGGTTGCAACTTCTCCCCCATTTGCCTATTAGACTCGGCACTTGCCTAAGCCCAGCCCCCCTCCAAGGGGCGCCCACTGTCTTTACTGATGGGTCACCTACCAGAGGTGTGATGACTTGGCAGGTGGATGGTGAATGGAAAGCCCGATATACTACCCCACAAACATCTCCGCAACGTGCAGAGCTTGCTGCGGTAGTCCTGGCTTGCACAGTGTTTGCAGACTCTAGTTTTAATTTAATCACTGACAGCTTGTACGTTTATAATGTCCTCACTGTACTTGAAGGAAGTTATGTCTCTCACAATCTAGACAGGAACCTTCTTGGTTTGTTTATTGCGTTGCAACGTCTGCTGGCGCAGCGCAGAACGCTTCTCTTTGCCGCCCATATTCGCAGCCATCAACCCTTTCCAGGCTCGCTGGCAGAGGGAAATGCAAAAGCTGATCAGCTGTTACGCGCCTTTCCAGTCTCCCCAGCGCAAAGTCATGCCATGCACCATCAATCTGCCCGCAGCCTCGCCCATAGGTTCTCTATTCCCCTCACAGACGCCCAGGCCATTATTCAACGGTGCCCCCAATGTTCAGGCCAAGCCTCTTACCCGTCCACAGGGGTAAATCCCAGGGGGTTGGGAGCCAATGCGTTGTGGCAGATGGATGTAACGCAGTGGCCCCCATTTGCTCCCTGGCGCTGGCTTCACGTTACAATCGATACTTACTCAGGGTACATTTGGGCCACCCCGCAGAAGGGCGAAAAAACTCGCCATGTCTGCAATCACCTTGTCCGCTGCTTTGCAGTCATGGGACAGCCGTCCGCTTTAAAAACTGATAATGGCCCTGCCTACTGTTCCTCGGCCTTTGCTTCCTTCTGTGCGCGTTGGGACATCCGTCATACTTTCGGCATACCTTACAACTCAACAGGCCAAGCTATCGTTGAACGGGCCAACCGCACTTTGAAGGCTGCTTTGGTTCGACAAGACAGGAAAGGGGGAAGTCCCCTGTCCTTGCCGGACAGGGAGCAACTGCTTGCACATGTTCTATTTACTATTAATCACTTAAACCTTATTTTCTCTGATTCTCATTATTTATCCCGCGTACAAAAACACTTTCGCACCACCGAGCCGTCCCCCCGGCCCTTGGTGCGTTACAAGCGCCTGCCGGACCCGCAGTGGAAAGGTCCTGTTCCCCTGATCACTTGGGGCCGGGGTTATGCTGCTGTGGATCTCCCAACAGGCCCGTTGTGGGTACCTGCCCGCTGTGTTCGACCCACCCAGGATGTCGTGGCATCAAGGTCTGTCCAACCCGATCCCGAACTTCGGTCTCCACCTGAAGGAGAGCTTCCCGGCACAGCCCCGACAACGAGGCAGCAACAGGAAGAACAACCCGCCAGTGACCTGGGGAATGGTGAAGAATCTGGCAGCGCAGGCGACCGTGCTCCTGGAGCAGGAGGAAAAAGAAAAGACCCCTGAGAACTTTCTGGCAGCCGTGTTTGCAGCCCTGAATGCAAATTCTTGCCTTATTCTGTTTTGTTATTTCTTCTGCCTTTTTTATGTACCTACTGAAGCTTTGCCCTTGGCTTCTCTTTCACACCCCAACATGTGGGTCCGTCACGCGTATTATATGTTTCACACCCATGGAACCAATGTCTCCCTGATATGTGAGCACCCATTATGCATATCACCATGTTAAAACAGAAAAGGGGGAGATGTAGGCTGATAAGGGTAAACACCCCACCCAGGACTGGCATACCATACTGGAATGTGGCGGTCGCACCCTGATAAGCACTCCTCCCATACTGCGGCAAAATAGAACCAATCCGCTCTTTCCACGCTCTCTCCCTATACATTTGCACCACCTCTTTTGTACTCTATAAATAAACGCACCCTTCTGATGTTCAGGAGGTCCTGCATTGACACCGTTTCCGCCTTGTTTGTTCCCTCACTGGAGGAATACTGAGGCTGTGTCTCGACCAGCACTCCTGTGTCAACTTTCTCTTTCATTCCTTGCATGTTCGTCCAACTGTCCCTATTTACCAGGAACAGCCCTTATTTTCTGGGAACTGTCCCTGGTAAATCATTGTCCCTTTTTTTGCCTCTTGGGAGATGCTTTCAATTTTTCTAGAATTGTCATTCTTCAGGTTTCATCTCCCTGCCCCTTGTCTCTCTAGAAAGTCTCCAAGGTAGATTTTATTTCGGTCATTGACCAGTAAAGTCTCCAAGTGGGTGGGTGGATGCATTGTGTCTCTAATGCACCACTCTGCAGTGCACAACATAAAGTGGGTTGATTCGAGTCTTCAACAAGGTGTAGTAGCAGGTGGTGTTAAGCGGTCTGCGTGGAGGCATAGTAGTAACAACCCTCCATGGCTACGCTTTGCTCGAAGTGGGGGGAGCCCAGTCAACAGCTACACTGGCAAATCTTGCTATCCACGTATCCTGGTTCCGCATATCCAACATCTGCAGTTCCACGTACCCGCAGCTGAGTAATCGACACCCGACCTTTAGGGATGTGCACGGAACCGGTTTGGAGGCCATTAAGGAACTCCGAATCAGCTTGAACCAGTTTGCAGGCATGCTGGGGACTTCTGGGGACTTCTGGTCAAGGGGTCAATGGGGTGGCAGGGAGGTACGCTGCCGCCCTGATGGACTTTCCAAAAACCAAGCACCGGTGGGGGGGGGAGTGGAGTGGAGGGAGGGTATGTGCACCCTCCCCCACCCTTAAAGACAACCCCCTCACCTTAAAACATCCCCCGCCTGGTTCCATGCACATCCCTGCGTACCTTGGCATATGTGTGTGCGGGGGAGGGTTAAATTACATGTATCCACAGTTTGGGGGTGACCGGAAGTGACCTCCAAGGTCATTTCCGGCCACCATTTTGAGGACAGGAACCATTTTATGGCTCATTGGCCAGTTGTTGTTGTTTTTAATTGTGATTTTTTTACCAAAAAATGGCAGAATTGGGCCTTTGGGGGAGCATTGCCAGCTGCAGTTTATCCAAATATAATACTTCCCTTATCTTCCTTTTAAGTGTACAATGTTCTGATTCTAAAATGCTTACTTTGAGAGGCATTGTTATTGCATTATGTTTATTTTTCATACGTATCGACCATGGTTTTTCCCTGTTTATGTATTTAGAATCTGCTAGGTGTTCTTTGAATCTGGTGACCAGATGTCTTCCGGTTTCCCCTATGTCATTTTCACCACATTCTCCACAAATGATTTTATAGATGACCCCTTTCTGCTTATATTTGCTTATATTTATAAATATAAATATAAATATTTATCTGTTATATTTGGATAAACTATGGCCAGAGGTTAATGGCAAAGAAGAAATGAGGGAAATCTTAAAGTACATAAGCCATTAAAGGGTGCGAATAACATTTTTGTGTCATACCTACCCTCTTTCAGGTTTTTTCTCTCTCAGTGTCAGCAATAATCAGGCATAGCTGTGAGTCATCAACCTTCTCCTCCTCTCTCCTCCCCCGTTGGTTATGTATTACCTAGGTATTTAATTAGATTGGGGGAAAGTCTTGGATATGTGTGGATTTTAAACAGTGGGATATAGAACACTGAAGCTGACCTATAGACGTCGAAACGTCTGTTCTTTGTTGCAATCCCCTCTTTCTATTTTTTAATTTACGCAATAAAAAAGGTCTGGAGAGAAGTATTGTAGCAGATCCATCATACGTATTGTGTCGCCATTATATCAAGAATATATAGATGGCTAAGTGGCTAAATTTGAGGGGTACACTGAAGCACCCAAAATGATGTAGCAAGTGTGCCTAGTAACAATGGGAAACTTGGGCAGTAATCCTTGGTATGAGAATTGGTTGTTACAAGTGTATCCCCATTTTCATCTGCAAAATGTTGGAGGGCATGGGCTTGGCTCATCTGCACTGGTAATCTGGAAAAATGTACTCTGCATGTATTTTATTACCTGCTGCTTTGCATCTGCAGCATCCTTGTGGTCAGAACTGTTTCCCATGCCTCCCAAGTTGCTTGATTGTGCCCCTACACATTCACAGGCATGTCCCTCTCCATTTTCTTCCGTGAAATGCTGGAGGGCATGCTTGCTTCTCTGGTGCAACATATGTACCTTTCCTGTTCCTTCTTTTCCTAGACTTCTGTGCTTGGTTTCTTCTTCTACTTCTTCTCCTTCTTTATTAGATTCTGAGCCCTTTGGGTAGAGGGATCCATCTTATTTATTTATTAGCAATAGCAATAGCAATAGCAATAGCACTTACATTTATATACCGCTCTATAGCCGGAGCTCTCTAAGCAGTTTACAATGATTTAGCATATTGCCCCCAACATTCTGGGTAGTTATTATTTATCGATGTAAACCATTTTGGAGACTTTTGTTGAAAAGTGATATATAATTATTTGTAGTTGTTCTAAAAGGACCATAGTAGCAATTTGCATGCGACTTTATGACAATAAACTATAAAACTACCTTTCTCTCTTCCACAGCTCTCATTTTACTCAATAGGACTTCTTGATCCTATATTTTATGAGTCCTTCTGCCTTTCCATAGTTGTTCGGTTAATAACATCAACTAGTTGGGGTTGGTTTCATTTCTGTGATTCACTAATGAATTTATATTAGGTTAGATCTTGAAAGGTCTTGAAAATGTGCAATCATGACAAACAGGCTAATAGAGAAGGGTTTGCTTAATTAGGGAAAAAGAGCAATTAGCTTGTCAGTGTTTAAGCTCCAGAAGTCTGTGGTGGAAAGCTACATAAGGGGGAGCCTATCAAAGTAGTTATTGACCTTTTAAACCCTCCAACTCTTCTGTCATTGATGTTTAATGGGGAGTCACTTAGTCTGTCAAGCTAATAACTAAGGTAATGAAGTAGTCTAGGACCTTGGTTAACTACTTTGTTATCTTTTCACTAATTTTAGAAAGTTAAAAATAGATATCTAAAAATAAAAACAAAATCTGGGTGGGTGGGTTTATTTTTCTCCTACAAACAATTGAGCTTCTGTCCCTGACTTCCCAAACCAATTTGGATTTCTTTCTAGCAGAAGCTAACTAAAATTGTGTGTGTTAACTTTGCTAACCAATTTCACGTGACTGTTGGATCTCTGAAATCAAGGGTAATGGAATTTGTCTCTTTATCCTTGTCTTGTACATGTTTTTCTAAGCTAAACACTAATAAAAACACCTTACACCATGATGCTATGAGTGTTTAAATGGAAGTAAGTCCTACTGAATTCACTATGTGGTAATTCCAAGGACGTATGTGTATGCCCGTGGCCAGGGAGGCCAAAGAAGGATCTGCAGAGAGGTCCTGGTTGCTGACTGCAATTTACCAGCCAAATCCTGGTTATAGGCCTCTAGTTTCCCTCTCCTCGGCTCTCATGTTGTTTATAGCTGTGGTGGTTATCCAGCAAACTATGTATTGGTAGACAAGGATTTTGTTTTTAATGTGCAGTCAGATGTTAAACATGCAGTCCCAAAAAAAAGTGCAGATCCAAAAGGACTTGTGTAGTTTAAAAATTCAAGTCATATAAAGGTTGTATTATGTTAGATTACTGTAAGTAGAAATTGATTAACAATGGGCAAAAGTAAAGTGGGTAGTTGAGGCTCCTCTAGAATCCAGATCCTGATCAAGCGTAAGAACATAAGAACAGCCCTGCTGGATCAGGCCCAAGGCCCATCTAGTCCAGCATCCTGTTTCGCACAGTGGCTCACCAGATGCTGCTGGAAGCCACAGACAGGAGTTGAGGGCGTGCCCTCTCACCTGCCATTACTCCCCTGCAACTGGTACTCAGAGGCATCCTGCCTTTGAGGCTGGAGGTGGCCCACAGCCCTCCGACTAGTTGCCATTGATAGACCTCTCCTCCATGAAGTCATCCAAACCCCTCTTAAAGCATACTTATTTCTTCTTCCTCTCCCAAACATCTTGGCCCACCCTTGAACCCCTTTTTAGGTAGGGAATCTCCCTATGCTTGTAAAGGGGAATCCATACCAGATTCCCTTTTACAAGCAAGGCACTGGAGCTGGGTTGAACTGGGTTGACCCAGTTTGAATGCATGAACCGAACCATCGGCCAATTCTAACAAATGAGTTCATGAACCAGCGGTTCAGCTTGAATTTGGTTTGAATTCAAACTGAGCTGCCTCTTCCAGTTCCGTGCACACCCCTACTCCATTGCTACTCCCCACAGAATACAGAAGAACATAAAAAGCATAAGAACAGCTATGCTGGATCAGGCCTAAAGGCCTATCCAATCCAGCATCCTTTTTCATACAGTGGCCCACCAGATACCTCTGAGAAAGAAGCCCACAGGCAAGAGGTGAGGGCATGGCCTCTTCTTGCTGTTGCTCCCCTGCAACTAGTATTCAAAGCCATCTTGCCTCTGAGCCTGGAGGTCGCTTACAGCTATCAAGACTAGTAGCCACTGATAGACCTGTCCTACAAGAATTTGTTTAAGCCCCTCTTTAAGCCATCCAAGTTGGTGGCCATCACCACATCCCTTGGCAGAGAAATCCATAGATTAACTATGCACTGCGTGAAAAAGTACTTCATTTTGTTGGTCCTAAGGTTCCTGGATATCACTTTCATAAGATGACCCCTGGTTCTGGTGGGATGTGTGTGTGTGTGTGTGCGTGTGCGTGAGAGAGAGAGAGAGAGAGAGAGAGAGAGAGAGAGAGAGAGAGAGAGAGAGAGAGAGAGAGAATAACTTCTCCCTCTCCACACAATACATAATACCAAATCAAGAACTCTTCGGGTGTGTTGTGTTCTTCTGTAAAGGATTTGATGTTGAAATTCTGACAGAAACAGTATCCTTTCTTGGGTGTTCTATTTTTAAAATATCCTGTTTACAGCTTTCTTGAACAGCCAATGAAATGTCTTGAACAACAACCACACTCTCCATTGGGGTCAATGTCCTTTGATGAATGTAGCAAAGTGCTATCGACAAGGGCCAAACAAGCAACAGGCCCTTCTCCCTGCCACTTCCCAGTTTTTCTAAAAGCCAAATGTGGCAGTCCACGTGGGAGGCCTTGGTCTGAGCCTTTCACATCTGAGGCCAGACGGAACACACACAGGCATTCTGTGAAACTTAAGGTGTACACTGTCCACCTTTTGGTGCTGGCTACAGGGTTTTTTTAAACATGTCAGATGCCAGGTAATCCATAAAATGGCACTGCCAACTTCTTCAATGGGGTTATTTTGCAGTATTTCTGGCACAGGGGAGGCTGTTTGGAAGGCCAGAGCAAGCCAGCAGGCCCTAGTGTTTGTAGGAAATCAGGACAAGGAATTACCAAATTAATCCTTAGGTTTCCCAATTGCCTGCTTCAGATCTGGTTTTTGCAGTTGGGCTCCATCAAAGCTGCATTTACAAAGGTTTTTAATGACTACATGTCCCCTCAGCGCAGGAACCTTCATTCTTTTGCAGATGCATCCTCTGCAATCTCTCTGGTGCTTTCAGACGTTTTCTTTCTTTCTTAATTTTCCTCTCTCCCTGTTTTTCCAGATTATTATTTCCTGTTTCTTAGGGTACATAAGGTGCTAAAAGTGACACTGTACTTCTATTTAAAAATAAATAAATAGTAGTCATGGGGAAGGCCCCAGAAGGAACTGGGAGGAACATGAAAGAGAGGTGTTAAGAGTAACCCTCTTTTCAGCCCAAACTATATGCTTATGGCAGTACCAGGGCCTTTTCAGATCCAACTTCAGAGGCCAAACAGAAAATGATGGAGGATAAGAGAAGGTTTGGCATCAGTGCCCCTCTTCCATACTGGATACCAATAAAAAAGGGCTGAACAGGTCTTTGAGTAAATCAGTGATTTGGGAAGACCCTAGAACAGGGCTGCTCAACTTTGGCCCTCCTGCAGAGCAAGCCTGCCCTAGAACAATTGCAAACAGGTCTGCTATGCATATACTATGAAGTCTTGCCCAGGAAATTAAAGTTAATTACTAATAAAGGACTTCCTCAGCAGAGCAATCTTCCCCCTCAAGCACAAAAGTGATTTCCTACTGCTGATTAAATTAGCTTGAGGACTAGAGAAGGGCTAGAGCCACCATGGAGCAAATGGGTTCAAAGAACCCAGGCCGCCAATGAAAAGGGCCGCTGGAGCCCCTGTTGCATGTGACATCATGCACATGGCCTGATCACCAGATGGCCCGCACCAGCCCTCCCGATCTCATTTCCAGGCAGTGCTTGCTGCTGGATTACATGTATTTCCCTTCCTTTCCCTCACTGGAGGGAGAGGAAGGAAGTAAACACTGTCTCGCTGCTCTTCCTCAGTACTCATAAGAATTCTCACTTTAGAAGGTAGAAGGTGGTCAATCCTTCTGTCAAAAACACTTAGAATATAAAACCCCTTCCAAAAACTAGCACTCTTGTTCAGCGTTTGTGGTTCAGTTTTTGTTCAGTGCACACACTGTTTAGCTTTGCTTAGTAGCTCGCTAACACAAAACACACCCCATGGATTTACCTCCTCCACATTGCTGTTTCTAGGGATTGAGACTGCCCTGATTCTTGTTACCCTGACTATCTACCCCACTGATAGCCCAAACAGAGAGTGCATTCTGTGGATGAGTCCTAGAAGTTCTCAAGTCTGAAGATCTCTGAGCTGAAATTTACCCAATAAAACCTTTTTTAAGAATTGAAGTACCTACATTCCCAGATTTGGGAATATATGGGGATATATTTAAATATATGAGAGAGGGAAATAGAAAGCTGTTTTTCTATACCAAGTCAAACCATGGTTCCACCTAGCTCAGTATTGGCTATATTGACTGGCAGTCTCTCTCCAAGGTTTCAGGCAGAAGTCTTTCCCAGCTGTTGTGTTTTTGCCAGTATCTTTTATGTTTTGTTGTGTATAAGTTTGTCCCAGTGGGGATCCTGTAGACAGGGGAGTAACTATAATAGGGCCAGGGGAGACAGTTGTCTGGGGCCCCCCCAGAGGCAAGTCACATGACTGACTCCCCCAGCCGCACACCTGCCTGGGCTTCCTTCAGTTGTATTCATCCTCCGAAACTGATGTGAGTATTAAGACCTGGAGCTACCAGAACAGCATGTCTTTCTCTAGTACCATTAAATGACTTGCATCATCCACAATTTACAAAACCTTTTATAGATAAAACAAATTTGACTACAGTTTTTGTTACCACTATTCACCCTCCTTTAAGATTTCTTTACTTCATGAGCTGAACTTCAGTGAGCAGGGTGGGCCCATTGTAAAATCTTGTCTCTGGGCCCACTACAACCTTGCTACGCCCTTGCCTGTAGAGAGTGTGAGGTCTGGAGTCAGAAAGGAAAAGAGAGGGGAAAGAGGAGAAGAAAATGGAGTTGTTTCTGAATGCACTCTTAGTTAAATCTATACAAGATTACTTTGTGTCTGTGGGGGAAGCAGCTGTAAAACACCAGCCCGACCTGAAAATGCCAGGGAGTGAACCTGGGGCCTTTTTACAGCTTCAAACAGTGCTCCATATGAGTATTATCTGGCTCCTGGAAGGATGCTAGTAAATGAAAATTTAAAAGTATATATTCATTGTTGATTAACGCAACAGAAATATTACAATACATGGGCAGCTGAAGAAGGCAGAAGCTGAAACATCTTGCCCATATACTGTTATATTTCTGTTTTGTAAATAAATTTGATTAACATCAACAAATTAGGTTGATGTTAATCAACATTTTATTTTATGTTGATATATAAAATAAATTATTTATTCACAAATTCATGTGTGTATGTGTAATAGCTGTGTAATATATGAGCCAAATGGCTGCTATCTGGGCTTCTACTCTAAAGATTCCATAGATATGTACTTGTTCTTGGGAGCACTCAAAGCCTCGCCCCAAGAACAAACTGCCTGAACAAATGGAAATGTGATTGAGATATGGCTTTGACTGTTTATAGAGTATGCACTTTCTAGAATGGAGCAACCCAGCATCACATGACCCTACCATGCTGCCTTGAGGGAGATGAGTAAGTGCATTGGATCCCATCCAAACCAGATTAATTAAGCACAAATCCATCAATTATTTTGTATTTCTGTCTCACAACAGTGATGCCTTATTAGAGGCCCGCTGCCAAAGATGTGGCTGGTAAATTACAATCAATATGGAAAAACCAGTCCTTCCCAGCTCCAGCTGCTTCTTTGGGCTGCCTGGCTCTCAGGCTTACAATCCTATGTGCTCTTCTGTGGAGTAAACTCCATTTTTTCCCATAGAAAGCTGACTTCCTAGCAAAACTACACTGGATTGGGCTGGAAAAACAGTTGTGTAGCTGGAAAACCGTGGAGCTACTTCTTTTGGTGCTGCCACCTAATGGTGCAGTGGGGAAGTGACCTGCCTAGAGAGCAGGAGGCTATTGGTTCAAATCGCCGCTGGTGTATTTCCCAGAATATGGGAAACTCCTATATCGAGCAGCAGTGATGTAGAAAGGTGTTCTACCAAGAAAGCCCCATGGCTCTGTGGTTGCCAGGAGTCGACATGGCTCTGTGGTTGCCAGGAGTCAATGGTACAACTCCTTTTGGTAGAGGCGGCAAGATTCTCGTGTTACTGACACTTGCTTCCTATTTGCTCTTCCCTTGATGTCTACAGCTGTTAGTTTCCATGAATCTAAAAGGAGGCCAGAAAAAGTGGAGATCATCTGGCAACTGGGGTCCTCCTCCTATCTGCTTGGCATCCAGGCACAATATATTTCAGATCACTCTGCTTGCTTGTGCTCCTGCCCCTGCCCCCCTCTCCCAGGGCCGGACTGGGGGCACTGAGAGGGCGCTGGAATGTATATGGGGAGGGCACCGGGTTTTGAGCAGTACTTAAGGGTGGGAGTATTCACTGCTGCCGAGTGCAGTGGGGCGCAGGGGCGCTCCGCGGGTGGGGCGCACTGGGAATATGCCCTGTTGCCCTGTGGGCCAGTCTAAGCCTGCCCTCTCCTACCTGGGGATCCAGTGAAGAAAGCTCTCCGGGACTGCAGTCTTTTTCCTGTCCTCTACACCAGGGGTTCTCAACCGTGATACAATTTGTTGTGGTTGGGGATGATGGGAGTTGTAGTTCAGCAACCTCTGGAGCACCACAGGTTGAGAACCCCTGCTTTGCACTTTGTTGGGGGAAGGTGATGATGACTTTGCCCGTGGCCCACTTCCTGGGATCTCTGCAAAAATTGTCACCACCCCTCTTTCTCTGTGGTAGCAGGGGAGGGTGAGGACCCTGAGCCTTTGGGCAGATCGGGAAGGGCGGCAAGGGCTAGGCCTCTTTCCTTCTCGGGCACTCGCACAGCCCAAGAGGCTCATACATCTGCTAGAGCAAGGCTGGCCAACCTGGGCTCTCCAACTGTTCTTGGTCTACAGCTCCCATCAGCCCCAGCTGCCATTTTTTTGTGGTTGAAGATGATGGATGTTGTAGTCCAACAGCAGCTCTAAAGCCTCAGGTTGGTCAAGGTGCTTTCTTCTTGGAAATACAGTTTGAGCTATGGGATCACTGACTGGTCTTGAATGTCACTATACCCCAGTCTTAGTTTCTTATCTGTAAACAAAGAAAAACACTGACCATCCTGGCAGGCTGTTTGATGAGTGAATATGAAGTAACTGCAGAAACAGTGACTGCCCTGAGCACCATTTGCCTGATTTGCCCTTTTAATTTCAATGGGGCAACTTTGGGTAAATTTCCACATCATGTTAGCCAGTATATGTTGCGTTAATGCACCCACCCTAAACATATTTTCTCTGAAGTAAGATGTATTGATTTTGACAGAATTTAACTTTCAAGTAAGCATGCTTAGTATTGCAGCCTTTAAAAAATAAAATTCAGCTTTATAACTCAGCAACAGGTCTTGCAATGGGGCTATAGGTGTTCATGGGGCATTTAGCCCCCTCAGCTCCCTCTGGTGTTAGAGACAGAGATAGAGTTGCTCATGACATAATAATCTCTGTCTGGGGTTTCCTCATGTCTTTCATCCAACAATTTTGCTTTTCCCTGTGTCTCAATAACATGAGTTACTTTTATCCAGTAATATAGTCACATCAGCACATAAGAAGTTCAGCGCTGTCAGGAATACCTGATTAGCCATTATGAACACAAATGACTCTATTAAAAATAATAATTAGACCAATCACTTGAAGAATAAGCAGTGGCCTTCCCCTTTTCTTCAATTCTGTGAAATAACCTATTAAAAAGTCAAGACATATATAAGATAATTTGAGTTCAACATAACCAACAAAACCAGTTGAAAAGTATAACACAATTGTGCAAATGTACTACTGGTTGTTGTTGGTTCTTCTAAGCCCTACATGTTGTCAGTAATATTGAAGTTCACACTTCAGCTGTGTTCTCATGCAAATATTTGCTTGGGAATGCCACCAGGAGCAAAGAAAATTTGGAACAGCCACTCAACGACTTTGAATCATTCTCCAAACAGCACATTGGTAATATTTTGGTAAGGTTAGTGCTTTATATTTTAGCCAGTTACTGTGACCTAAAATATTTAAGAATGACAGAAAATCTGATTGTGCTTAAAGAAAAAATAATTTAGGATCCATGAAAAATTTTCAAGGAGAAGTAGAGACCAAATAAGTGCAATGTTTTATTCTTCCTCTGCATCCTCCTTCACATATTTGTATAAACATGTGTTTCTCTCTCTCACACACACACACACTCACATCCTTACATGTACTCCACATATATGCTCTCTCTCCCTCTCTCTTTTTATACATTTTCTACAATGCAACCATGGAGTGATATCTGGCATTTCAAAGCATGGTATTTCAATATTACCATACCCTCCAATAGGCCTGTGCAAGTTTTCAAATAGGATCAGGTTCGACACAATCTGATCTGGTCCCACAAATCTCAGTTCAGAGTCCTTTGGACCCTTCAGAACGTTGGGGTCAGGTCAGGATCGGGGGCAGGGGTGGTTTCCAGTGGAAATTCCCAGAAGAAAAGTAATGTATCACCAGATAATAGCAGGACAAGTGATGTAACATCAGGGAATCTAAGGGGATACAACAGAGAATTTCAGAGAGAAACCCCAGAAATCAGCCACTTTGTTTTTTACAGTGTTCTAAAATGTTTTTAAAATGGACTTTAAAAAGGGTTTAAAATGGGAGATAAATGCACAGGCAGGCAGGCAGGTGGGCAGAGAGAGGGCAGAAGATGGGTTATCAACCATTATCCCCCGAAAAGAGAGAGCAGAGTCCCGTGGCTATTTGGAGCTTCAGAAAGCTCAAATTTCTCCCAAATGTGAGAAATCCATAGTTTGCATTCATTGTTGGCTTTCAGGGGTTTTGGCCTAGCCTTCTGGGGTTTTTTAATTGTTTTAACTGTTTTAATTGTTCTATGCTGTTTTTAAATTGTTCTGTAATGATGGTTTTAAACAGATTTTATGCTGTCTTTATATTATTTTGTAATTAATTGTTTTTAAGGGGATTGATTTGTGGGTTTTGTTTTTGTTGTTATGCACTGCCCAGAGCTGTTTGGCTACAGCAGTATACAGATGTAATAAACGGACGAACAAACAAACAAATAAATAAGGTTGAAGTCAGAAGTGAAATGGGCTTCTTTAGTTCAGATCGGGAACTTCTCTGACCTCCTCTGAAATGGTTCATATTGGGCAATTTTTGATGTTTCTGACCTGACATTGTACAGCCCTACCCCTAACATTTCACAGATTAAAAAATATGGACATATCTGGATGTTTAGGCGGTCTGGCCAAACAATCTGGGAACCATGGTGTACAATTCTGACTACAAGCATGCCACATATGCAAAGCAGATAATAAAGTGCACGTTATTCCAGAACACCAAAGCCGATGAACCAATCCGTGCCACATAAAAGCATAGCACATCTATGAAGACCTTACATGGAGTTCTACAGAACTTTGGATCATGTATATTGTGTTTTGGACTGTAGCTTGGGCATATTATTATATATTAAGGTGTTTAGGAAATAAGCCTCATTGGTTTCTCATTGTCCTTTGCATTCTTCTGTTTTCATTGTGGGTCAGGGTGGCTGCCCAGTTTAGGGTTAGAAAAGAGAGAATTCAGAATTAAGTGAGCAAATAACCTGCAAGGAAAAAGAATGAGTGAGAAGCAACATTACTTTAGTCCAGCATTAAAAGACAAAAGGCAATGAATTCAGGCAGACTCCATAGGTAAGCAACAATTTGCAGTGTTTTAATCTGCACTGTTTGAAAGAGTTGTTCTTTTTCCTTATGTCTTCATTGGAAGCAGTGAACTGACATAAGGGCACATCTTTAGATGACATAAATGGACATTGTCACAGTCTGCCCAGTTCAGCAAAGTCTAAGGGCGATGCAGGATTCACATCTGGATGTGGTGCCAGTCAGGTTCATGATGCTGAATGGGTGGTGGGTGGGGAGGGGGAGGATTGGGGAAATGGGTTACCTTTTGTCTCTAAGAGATTCAGTAATTCTATCTAATCTAATCTATCTATCTATCTAATTCATATACCACCCAAAACTTATGTGTCTGGGAAGTTTACAATTTTAAAAAATACAAATCAAAACATTAAAACAATTTAAAATTTAACACAATGTTAAAAGCTGTTTAAAACTTAATAGAAACTCATAGCTCCAAACCTGGAGGCAGCTACAGCACTATCTATCCCTTCCCTTTGGTTGCATAGAAGTAATGTAAGAAAAGAATGACCTCTTCAGCAGCAGCTCCTGCCTGTTGTAATGGGCATTCATGTTGAGAATAGATTCAAGGGAGAATAGAAGTGTGAGCAATGTAAGATATTCCCCTTAGGGGATGGAGCCGCTCTGGGAAGAGCAGAAGGTTTCACGTTCCCTCCCTGGCTTCTTCTGAGAGAGATTCCTGCTTGCAACCTTGGAGAAGCCGCTGCCAGTCTGTGAAGACAATACTGAGCTAGATAGACCAATGGTCTGACTCAGAATATGGCAGCTTCCTACGTTCCTAAGGGTTGGCATTGCACATGGTGGATGGCGGTGCAGTTGATTCATTTCCATTTCTGAGGCCAATTTTGGTAACAAGGTCTGGGGATGGGCCTCAGTTATGCTCCTATCCTGGCAGAAGTGGGTACCTCTTACATAACAAAATAATATGCACAAAATTATCCATAAAATGCCTCCATCTATGGGGAGTTGTAACTCTCATGGCCTTCTAGAATGGGTAAAATAAAACAAGAATGGCTTCTGTCTAAATGCATGTTGATTGTGTAGTTTAAAAAGTGCTTATCTCTGTTCAGCATGACCCGACATCACCTCAGGAAACTGAAGACATCTTGCTGGGAGTTTCTGAAGAGACAAGACCTGGAATCTTGTACAATGTAAACGTCTCTAATAGTGGAGTGAGCTGTTTTTACAACTCTGCAGCATCTAATGTAATATAAATGACAAACTAACTGATTTATTTCCATGAGGTCCACAAAATTGAGTTAAACTGTGATGTAATTATAGCAATGGAGCTGGTAATTGGCTTCTAAGGCTTACCAGATTCTTATCATAATTTTATCATAATAGCGATTAGCATAGTGATCAATAGGCGGTCAAGACAACTAACCAAGTATGCCACATAATCTATCTTTTCCATCGCCACAAGAGGTTCAAGGCCTAGCATATTAACTTTATCTCCCCCATGAACTCTTGTCTGCAACTTTAACTGCCCAGAGATCAAAGAAGTTCCCTTCTCTGTGTTGTCACTGTGAGTGACAGGCTGACTATGTGTAATTGTAAAGATCAACCCTTAGAACAAAAATAATAATACCTCTTCCTTCGTTAGATCGGTAAAATCAAAGTGATGGTCTAAAGCACCTAATCAAATTCTTAAAGCCATTACTGAGCTTTTGAAAATGTTAAAATATAGGCTGGGTTCCAATGAGCTGCTAGGTGATTGGGCATGCCCAGTGAGGTCTTTCTCCTTGAACTGCTGTCAGGAACTGGCACAGCTGTGCACAGCTGCCCCATGCGGCTAGTCACCAGGGCCACAAGGCAGAGCATCTCTCTGGGCAGTGAAGAGTTCCCAGGTATCCAGGTTGGCTGCTGGTTCTCCTCAACAGTTAATGTTGTAAAGCAGGGACTTTCAAATCTTTTCATACCATAGCCCCCTAAAACTGGGGGTTCTCCCACTGTGGATTGGGACCAGTGTTCTCTGTAACAGGGATCCCCAGATGTTATCGACTACAACTCCCATCATCTCCAGTTGCAATGGCCTTTGGATGATGGCAGTTGTAGTCAACAATGTTTGGGAATCCCTGTGACAGGGAACAGAGGCCGGGACCCCCTGTGGCATTGTAAGTAACTTTAAAGGGAGTCAGGATTCAGAAGGGAGCTGAATCCCAAGAAGCAGAGACCTTACCCAATGTCTCCAAAGTTTGGGGGTAGTCAGGGTGACAGGAAACAGACATGGAGACAGGAACAGACAATCACCTGGCTCCTCCATCACTCACAAAGCCAAGGGCGGAAACAGCAGCAGCACTTCTTTGGCTAATGGACCAGAAGAAAGTTCCCTCTTGGGAGACAAACGTGTTGCCTCTGAGCATCCCATGCCATGAAGACATCAGATAAGGCCTCTGCCTTCTGAGTCCTGACAGCTCCCTGTTGAAGTCTGAAAGCCCTCCCTCTAAAGACTTCTTGTTCATAGCAAGATTTTGCCTGGGCAGAATCTTATTTCCTGGCCCTCAGCTTCCTCTGACCACTGGTTTCCTGCCATATCACAAAATTTGTTTGAAGCTCCCCTCCATTTCAAAAAACGCTCACCATATGATGGGAGGAGGGCATGATTGTTAGAGAAACCCAAACCCAAACCTCACATGGGCATGCAGGACTGGTTTTGAGATGCATTGGATACAGGCCCGAAAGAAAAACACAGCATTCCCGAGGAAAATATGAACTTAACCCAGCAATGAGTTAGAATAAATTTGCAGACCAGTGGTAATGGCTAGATCTGGATTAGGTCATCGCATTTGGAAAACAGGAGTAATGAGGGCATCAGGGAACGTTGTGGACACTCTTGGCAGCAAAGTCGGAAAACTGAGCTTCTGTGAGGTTAGACACACCAGTAATCAAATTCCTCCAGGGGGTTTGTGTGTATGGCATCAAACTATAGATAGAGCTAGTTTGTATTCCAAATTCTCCAGTGAATCTGCATTCTTAATAACAGTAAACTGCTGAAGATTGAGTACATTACTGAAGAATGTTTTGAAATATGGGGGGGGGGGTGTCTTTCCTGATGATGATTTCAAAGGAATTTCCATATTGCTGTTGGTTGGGTTTTTTCTTTTTTAAAAACCAGAATATAGCTTTCCAACTTCATACAAAACAAGGATTCGTTCACTTAGCAGAGGGAGGCATTACTCACATAGCTGTCCTGAGGGATTGTACCCTGATGATAGTAATGTCATTAAAACTAATTTCTGCATCACACTAGATCACATTGCTCCTCTTCTCTGTGGATTCAGAAGTTTGGGAGTTGGCACCAGCTTTCCCAAAACTGTGATAGCCAGTCAGACATTGAGGGAAGGGTGGCAACCAAAGCTCAGCAGTAGAGCACATACTTTGCATGTAGAAGGTCCCAAGTTTAATCTCTAGCATCTCCAGATAGGGCTAGAAAAGGCCCCTGCCAAAAGCTTTGGAGAGCTGCTGCCAGCCAGTGTAGTCAACACCATACTTACCAGAATAGAAGGTAACTCAATGTAGGATGATGCCTTAAAATACAGAGAGGCTGTTCTCACGAGCAGCCAAGACCAGGCTAGGGTAGCTGAGGCTGGGCTTGGCTGCCTGTGAAAACCACCAGTAGCAGTGAAGCTCCCGGCGGCACCTCGGCGGCAAACCCATCTAGGGAGCCCACTGGTTGGCCAAGGTTAAGGACACATGTTCACCTTACCCTGGACTAACTGCTCGTGTGTCAGTTCCCGCACTGGCACAGGAGCGGGCTCTCAACTATGGCCGGGGGGGATCCCCACAATGCACTGTGCACTTGTATAGTGCATTGTGGGATTTCCCAACCAGTGTCCCCTCTAACAGGAATTCTCAGATGTTGCTGACTACAACTCCCAGAATCCCCAACCAAAGGCCATTGCAGCTGGGAATGCTGGGAGTTTTAGTCCACAACATCCGGGAATCCCTGTTAGAGGGAACACTGGTCCCAACCCCCGCACCTCTACACTGCCAGTGGCAGCCACAGACTGTCTGGGCATGCAGTTATCATGCCCAGCAACTCCCAGAGGATCATCTGTAGGGAAGGCAAGCTTCCACTGCCTTCCCCACCGCCCACCCTCAAGTGCTCTCACTGGATCATGAGAAAGGGCTCATCATTTAAATACAGGTTATACCTGTATTTGCCCCAAAGAAAGAGGACTCTGGATCTAAGACTTACCCCCCACACACACACACCGCATTTAACAGGCAAGAACTAGAGGGGAAACTCATCTTAGGTTCAGGTAAATACAGTACTGAGCTAGATGAATCAAAGGTCTAATTCAGCAGTATAATAAAGCTTCATTTGTATCCGAATAAGCAGAACAATAATGCATATTGATATAGCAAGCATGCATGCCTTCTGTGAATAATTGGCACTTGAGACACTTCACAAGTACAATATGATGCAATTAAGGTCTAGGCATTTTTACAATACAAGCATAATGCCCATCATTATGATGCATGGAGTGTGAATGAAGCACAACTCTGTATATTGTAAGATTCATTAAGGGCTGTTTCTGGTTTAGAGACAGTGGGATTCACCATCTTTCAGCCTCCCTGTTAGCAATAGACTCTCATAGTGGTTACGGAGGTAATGTATGTAAAGTACTTGGAATACTCTAAAGTGCTATAATATCAGCTAAATATTTTTATTAGGGTAAATGAGGAGCTAATTCATGATTTCACAGTGTAAAATTTAAGAAGAAGCAACAAAAATCAGTAATGCAAAAGTCAGTAAGCAGAATGAAAGGAAGAAGACTCTGCATCAGCCAGAGAAACCAGAGCCAGTGAGCAGATGTACCACCTCGGTAAGCACCAACCAAGGGAAGATCAGCCTGGCCCCAATTGGATATAAACAGAGCTTTCCTTAGAGAGCTCTGGAGGGCTGAGAGGCCCAGAGCAAATCAGTCAGTGCAAGGCCCTCTTCCAGTTAATTTTAATGGTGGCATGGTCCCTTTGCCCTGCCCTAAAGATAGCCCTGGATGCCATTTTGCAAACTCCCTACTTAGTTCTGATCGACTCTCACCTCTGTCTTTCCTCTCCCTTCCTTTCTTTTTTATATCTTGTCTTCTGAGGTTATAAGTCTGACAGCAGGATCAATTTCTCATTTTTATTTCTGTACAGTGGCTGCCACTAGCATTATGTTAAATTTTTATTAATGTGAGCCCCTTGAAGAGACCAACATTGAAAAGCAGGATTAAAATATAATTTAAAAAATAAAATGGGAGTAAAGGCTTTGTTCCTACCACACTAGTGCGAAATGTTCCAGTGTCTCTTTATGTTTTTATTGGAGATTTCCTATATGACTTCTGTTTTCCATTAATCGTCCAAAGTTTCTAAGCACTAACCCTTGTCTCATGGAAGGGACGAGGAATGTCTTTAGTGCTTCCTCTCTTCAGCCTCTTAAGGAAGTTTCCTAAATCATGTCCTATCCAGGTTAAGTCATGCACTGTCATGTTGGATAACAAAGTGCCACAGTGCAACCTGAGGCAACTCAACACACTGGCTTTCTTCCTTCTTGGATGCCATATACCCCTGACTTCTGCATGTCAGACTGGAAAACAAATCTTACAATACCAACTGCATGAACGGGGTGTCTCAAAACACAGGTTGGATACATGGGTTTAATGAACCCCACTGATTTGACTTTCTGAATGAATTCTCTGCTCAGCATAACTTCAGCTCATCCCATCCCATTTTATTGTTTTTTAAAAAAATATTTGTAATATTTGTCTATGAATATACTAATATGGGGTAGACATCCTGAGATTCTCCAGCTGCTGTTGGACTGCAACTTCTATCATCCCCAGTGCAATTTATTGTGGGTGGGAATGATGGAAGCTGTAATCCAACAACTGCTGGAGAGCCTCAGGCTGACCCTACCACTATCACTACTACTATTTATATACTGCTTTTCAACCAAAAGTTCACAAAGCACTTCACTACTATTACTAACTAGCTGACCCCGCACAGAGCATCTGTGCACTAGTTGGGGCCAGCTGTGGGCTCCCCTACACCGGCTTCACCCACCACCTGTCCGTCTCCTTGCCGCTGCCATTATTTCTCCCCGCCACTGCCACCTCCTCCTCCTCCGGCCGGACACCCAGTTCTCCTCGCTACTCCTTGCCGCCGCCATTATTTCTCTCTGCTTCAATGCTGGAACTCTTGTGCACTCTCACAAGAGTTCTGCCACGCATCCGATCTGCCACACATCCCCACGCATCTGGCTAGTCCAGCGAAGAGAATTAATTATATAGATAATAATTGATTGATTGATTAATAAATATAGTTCGCTGTCCTCAAAGGGCTCACAATCTAAAAAGAAACACAAGCATGTAAAGAGGATCATCACTATGAAAGGTGCCTCTTTGTCCATAATACTCTTTTTTATTGATTGATTGATTGATTGATTTGATTTCTATACCGCCCTTCCAAAAATGGCTCAGGGCAGTTTACACAGAGAAATAACAAATAAATAAGATGGATCCCTGTCCCCAAAGGGCTCACAATCTAAAAAGAAACATGATAGACACCAGCAACAGTCACTGGAGGTACTGTGCTGGGTGTGAATAGGGCCAGTTACTCTCCCCCTACTAAGTAAAGAGAATTACCACGTTAAAAGGTGCCTCTTTGTTTATGTAGGGGTTAGTAGTCTTTCGTATTAGTACCCATTGTACTAATACAATGGTTGCAGTAATACAATATGTCCAATAATCCAGAATGTATACATCGAAACATTCAGTAAGTTCACATCTTTTTTTTTTTTTAAAGTAGAAATAACTAGCAATAAACCTCAATATATCAAGACTGTCCTCCAGACATTAATACCTCTACAGGTACATTCTGTCTGTGCCAAAAATTTAGAAATGCATTTCAAATCTCATAACTGGTTTTAATCCTGATAGCGTTCTCTCAACTATTCTGGAAACTCACAAGGGTTCACACCTAACGGGGGACAGGAATTGCAGGGATGTGCAGTTCCTTTACCATCAGGTTTGAACATGTGCAACTCCGGTCCTGTCCGTTGCACGACCCAAGGATGTGGTCAGGAGACTCCAGTTTGAACCTTCAGTTTGTAGTGAGTTTTGCTGCTCAAAACCGAGGGTTCATGGAGCCTTCATTCCATCTGAATACAGAACTGGAGGCTGCATCTGGCTGGACTGGAGTTGAACGAAGAAGCTCCTCCTTCTCTCCCTCCATGATTGGCTGGGTGGGCTGTCCTTCAAGCAAGAAGGAAGCCTGCACAGCCAGTTCCCCCTCCTCTCCGCATTCTCGCTGATTGTTGAGAGGACACTCTCTTGGTCGTCCGAATGTAGACAGGAGAGCTGGGGGTGGGGGAGTGGAACCACGGGTCCATTGGACCCTAATTCCACGTGATGTGTGAATGCAGCCCAGATGTGTTAATTTGTTCATATTATAAAGATTCTTGTTAATCTTAGTCAGTCTTGCCACTGGGAACCTTCCTGATCTATCCTTGTCCCTCCTCCAGAGCGAAGACAAGGGATTATTGAATGTTACAACACTAATTGGCCCTGAACTAAGGGCATCGTCTTGTTTATTTTAAACGTTAAAAATGCAGTTTATTAACTGCTAGGATAAAACATAAAAGCTCTATTATGTAACTTCATTTGTACTTAAAAAAAACTCTCCTAACTTTGAAGCATTTAGTAAGCAGCTTTTTGAAGTTTCAAATATTCGACCAGGTGAAGCGTTGAATGAATAACTTTGCAAAACAAGGATACAATGGCCAGTGATTTCATGCAGAAATTGGGGGGCTGGGGAGGAAATAAAGTCCTGGCCGTTGAACAGCTTTAATTATCAAAACTTACTCTGCTGCCTTTTGCCTATTCTAGTATCTGAAGAGGCGGAAAGTTTGTGATTGTATCAGCAAGCTAAGAGTCTGAGCAGACTCTGTACACTTACAAAATTTAAACCTCTTTCAATGGGTACAGGCTCTGTGCAATGGTTTCAAGACCTTTCCTGTTCATTAACATGTATTTGAAGAATGATAAATCTCCCATAGATGTCAAACCGCCATAGCTTATGCTTTATTTTAAAACTTCAGAGATCTAAGAAAGAGTAAACAACTATGCAAACCCTTTGCATGGCAGATATAGAACTTGCTTGCTCTTTTTCTGCTTTCTTTAAATAAGAGTTCACAGCCTAATACTTAAGACCGGAAGGGGGAAAAAGACTGGGCAAAGAAAGAATAACAATGTAAAAACCAGATGACATGAGGCCACACAACCCAGGCAAAGTTAAAATGTTTGTCTATATCTCATGGATGTTAAGAAGAGGGTAAATAATATGCTTACCACTCCCCCCCCCCATCCCATTCAATGGGACTTTAATGTGCTTATGGTGTTTTGGTTCTGTCCTGTACCAATAAGTATAACATTCTTTATTCATTCCATTTCACCATCCAGTTTCCAAAAATGAAGGTGCAGATAGAAACTCTGACTGAGATCCAAAGCAATGCACACTGGATATACTAGGAAGACATATCTGCACTGTGGTGAGCTTTTCTATTACTGCTGCACCAACAGTGGGCCAGGGGAACAAATTCTGACCATTTTTGCTGCCTCTGGAAATGCCCTGTGTCATCCATAAATATGTCCCGGAAGGTCGTGCAGCCCTCAGGGACATATTTGTGGGTGGCACAGGGCACTTCAGATGGCACCACAAATAGTTGACATTTGCTCCCCTCCCTCACTGCATGCCTGACACCGCGCAGCTAGGAAAGCTCCCTGCACTGCAGGTGCATTTTCCTGTGGTGCATCTGCAGGAAGATCCGCAGGAAGACCGGCACTGCTCTGAATGTCAGCCACTTATTTTGCTGCAAAACCTGCAGGACGATTCTGCAGCATATCTTGGTGTGGTTATCTCCTGGAGAAGCTTTGGAAATAATTTTGCAGTGATTGAAAGGTTAAAATATTGTTTTCAGTTTCATGAAGTTATTCCAGTCTCTTGATTTGAAATGCAAGGCTACACATCTTCAGATTGCTTGTGCTGACATGGCTGTTTGTTAATGTTGGTATGAAATATGGAAGCACTACAGCCACCTAATGGCGTAGCAGGGAAATGACTTGAATAGCAAGCCAGAGGTTGCTGGTTCGAATCCCCGCTGGCATGTTTCCCAGACTATGGGAAACACCTAGATCAGGCAGCAGCAATATAGGAAGATACTGAAAGGCATCATCTCATACTGTGCAGGAGATGGTAATGGTAAACCCCTCCTGTATTCTAGCAAAGAAAAACCACAAGGATCTGTGATCACCAAGAGTCAACATCGACTTGATGACACACTTTACCTTTACATTTATATCCTTGGCCTGGATTTATAGAGGGGAGATTGTGTGGGTGGCTGCTGTTCTGTGTAACAAACTGTTGATATGAAGAAGCTTCTATGGAGGAAACTGGCTGATTTTTCAAAATGCATCACCTTAACCAGACCAACTCCATATTTCTAAGGCCTGGGGATTCTCATTTTCCCGCTACCTGCTTGCTTGAAGAAGTGGGTGTCATTCAATTTGAGGAATGACATGTTAGACTTAGGAACATAGGAAGCTGCCATATACTGAGTCAGACCATTGGTCCATTTAGCTTGCAGCAGCTTCTCCAAAGTTGCAGGCAGGAATCTCTCTCAGCCCTATTTTGGAGAAGCCAGGGAGGGAACCCAACTGGTGATACTCCAGATGTTGATAAACTACAACTCCCATCATCCTCACTTATTATGGCCCAGGGATTATGGTAGCTGTAGTTCAGCAACAGCTGAAGTAGCACTGCTTGAGAACCCCTGCCCTGATTGATTGATTGATTGATTGATTGATTGATTGATTAAGTGCCGTTAAGTCGGTGTCAACTCTTAGGAACCACATAGATAGATTCTCTCCAGGATGATCTATCTTCAACTTGGCCTTTAAGGTCTCTCAGTGGTGCATTCATTGCTGTCGTAATTGAGTCCATCCACCTTGCTGCTGGTCGTCCTCTTCTTCTCCAGCATTCTCAAGGGAGCTGGGTCTTCGCATAATGTGTGCAAAAAATGATAGTTTGAGCCTGGTCATTTGTGCCTCAAGTGAAAATTCTGGACTGATTTGTTTTATGATCCATTTGTTTGTTTGTTTTCCTGGCTGTCCATGGTATCCTCAAAAGTCTTCTCCAGCACCAAAGTTCAAAAGCATCAATGCTTTTTCTGTCTTGCTTCTTCAAAGTCCAGCTTTCGCATCCATAGAGTGTCATGACTTGCAAGCCATGCTCATCCTCTCCCAATCCAACTTCTCTCAGTATATGTTGAGCATATAAATTGAATAAAGAAGGAGAAAGTATACAGCCTTGTCTTACTCCTTAGCCAATCTGGAACTAGTCTGTTTCACCATGTTCCATCTGGACTGTGGCTTCCTGTCCTGTGTATAGGTTTCTCATGAGAACAATGAGATATTTTGGGACACCCAATTTCCTAAGGATATTCCACAACTTGATATGGTCGATGCAACTGAAAGCTTTTCTTTAGTCTATAAGGCAAATATTCACTTCTTTCTGGTATTCCCTTTCTGGTACCCCTGCTAACTTGGCAAAGAGGCACCTTCTAACGTGGTGATTCTCTTTATTTAGCAGGGGGAGAGTAACTGGCCCTACCCACTGCCAGCACAGTACCTCCAGTGACTGTTGCTGGTGTCTATCTTATGTTTCATTTTAGATTGTGAGCCTTTTGGGGACAGGGATCCATCTTATTTATTTGTTATTTCTCTGTGTAAACCGCCTTGAGCCATTTTTGGAAGGGCAGTATAGAAATCAAATAAATAAATAAATAAATAATCAATCAATCAATCAATGGCTTTCTCAATTATCCAGTGTACACCAGCAATGATGTATCTTGTTCCCCAGCCGTTTCTGAAACCAGCTTGAACATCGGGTGTTTCCCTTTCCACACAGGGCTCTAATCTGCATTGGATGATCCTGAGCATTATTTTGCTAGCATGTGAAATTAAGGATATTGTGCGATGGTTTGCACAATCTGTTCCTTTCTTTGGTATGGGTATGTAGACTGACCTCTTCCAATCTGTTGGCCTCTGTGTTGTTCTCCAAATTTGCTGGCATAGTTTGGTTAGAGCTTGACTGATTCTTCTTCTGTTGCCTGCCATATTTCTGTAGCTATTCCATCAATTCCTGTAGCCATCCAACTTGGTAATGACTGGTGTGCTGATCGAATTTCATCTTCCCATACTAGAGGTTCTTGCAAGTAGGGAATATCTTCTAGAGTGTCTTGGATGTTGACATCTCTGCTGTACAGATTTTCAGTATACTCCTTGCATCTCTGTTTGATCTTCTCTGAATCAGTTACAATCTGTCCTTTGGCATCCCTTAACATACCAGTTTGAGGTTGGAACCTCCCTGAGTTCAGAGATCTTTTGGAAAACTTGCCTTGTTCTTCCATGTCTATTTCCATCCTCAAGGTCTTTACAGAAGTCATTGTAGTATTGCTCCTTGTCTCTTCTAACAGCTTTCTGTAATTCCCAATTAAGTTCTTTCCTGAAGTCTTTATCTTTCTTGATCATGGCTTCTCTCCTCTTCTGGGCAATTTCCTCCATCTGTTCTGACATCCATTTTGCATTCTTCTGTTTCTTGGTCCTTGGCAGTCTCTTTTCACATTCATCCTTAACAACTTCTTTGATTTCATTCCACAGTTCCTCTGGTTCCCTGTCAATGAGGTTCAGGACTTCAAAGAGGTTCTTGATGTTCTCCTTGAAAATGGTGGGGACATTCCCAAGATCATATCGTGGAAGCTGGATAGCTTTGTTTTTCCACTTTAGCTTGACTTGGAACTTGCACATGAGCAGTTCATGATTGGTTCCACAGTCAGCCAGCGCTGACACTGTTCAGAAGCAGTGGATGCAGAAGCAGCATTTCCACAGGTTTCCCCATTCGTGACAATTGAGAAACCTGTGGAGACACAGCTGCAACATTCACTGATTCTGAACAGTGTCAGAGCTTGCTTAGAAGTCCACAGCAGCCCCGGGGCACAGTCATAACACTGTGCATCATGTCAGCCAATATAGATTTAGTCCCCCACCTCAATACCAACCAGACTCAGAGAGCTCCGTTTCAAGAAGACAGCTGTATCACATGCCTTTGAACTATGCCCTGGGGCCAACTTTGATTGTTGCAACTTTGCACCTCAGAGAGAAGATTGCTCTGCAGCCCTTTGCTCTATGGGACAATCACTATAAAGGCCCTGCTTCTAGCAACTCAGGATTTTCACCTCCTCCTGCATATATTCCAAGTGTTATTTATGAGGGATAACCTCCATTTCCTGGTATCTCTCTCTGGTAAATTATTGTCCCTGTTGTAACTCTAGGTTTCTTTTTCCTGTTGGGAAATTCTGTGTTCACATTTGATTCATGTGACTTCCTAGTCGGAGCTCTGGAATCATCTTAAAGGACCGGCCCATCCAGAGAGAAATAAGCTACACGTATGGTGCATGAATATGAACCGAATTTTAAATGAACAATTTATTTTTTAAAAAATAGGGAGGAAATCAAGGCAGTGTCCATTTTAAAAGAAAGAAAGAAAAGAAAAAATAGCAGAAAAGCTAACCCTTCAGATGCCATCTTTGTTGATGTTGGACACTTGTTTTGGACAAAGAATGCTTTGATTTGTTTTTTGTTTTTTTGTTCAATAGACTGGAAGAGATCAAATAAAGAACGGCGGTGCCATGGTACCACATGCCAGGAGATTGTGGTAAGTTTTTATTTTTACAAAACATTCTGAAACTCATCAGGAAAAAAAAATATCTCAGAGGAGCACATAATTATACTTTAAATTTAAATAAATTTTCATGTATCATTTTTCTTATTTGAAATGTCACATTTGAAAAGTCTCCTAAGGCTTTAAATGTACATTGGACCCTCACATAAAAGAGCTGGAAGAAAACTAATTTTATTTGATTTATACGGGGTGATAATATATCATGACAAGCCAGGTCCAGGTTCTGATTCCGCAGCTGTTCAAGTGTATTTTGGCACTTAAGCATCACATGGGCTGCGCAGCTGGAATTACTTGCTCTTATAATATATATTTGATTGTAAGACTAGGTTTCTGAGTTTGGAATGGTTATTTTTCACAATGTTTTCATATCATTCCTGTGTCTGCTGAAAACTGCATCAAGAGTATCAGCTGAAAGGGATACTACAAAAGAGTAGTATGTTAAGCGTTTTTATGTTAACCGCCTGTTTTTATGTTAACCGCCCAGAGACAAAAGTTTGGGCAGTATAGAAGTTCAATCAATCAATATAAAATAAAGAGGGATAAAGAAGATGTCCAGAACCAAGGCAACATCAGAAATATATAAGGCTCATCCACACGATTATTAATAGGGTAGGAGTCACATCCTACCCAAGTTCGGGAGCTATGTTTGCTCCCATTTTCTGCTCGTGTGTCAGTAAAAAACAAGGTAGGAGTGGGGTAGACTTGATCATCTGCTAAGTGGCAGCTGATCAGAAGGCTCTGCCATTCTCAGTGGCTGTACGCAGCTCATTAATGAGGTAGAAGGAAAAGAGCACTTCCCCTCCATGTGTGTTGTTTTTTTTTAACTGACACATGAGCAGAAAACAGGATTGCGCACACTACTTAGCTTGGGTAGAATGTTTTTCCTACCCTATTTATGATTGTGTGAACTGTTGCCAGCACTGCTATTCTGAGGGCCCCCAGAAGCCTCTCTGCTTATGTTTGAGACTACAGACTTGTAGTTCCCTCTCTTAACATGCTCAAGAGTCTCACATGATCATGGGCTCCCCGTTTGTTGGCATATTGGGGTCAGGTCACTTAGCAGGCAGTGGGATGATCACCCTTAGATTCAACAGCTGCCACGCAAATTGAAAGGGGATTTTCCTCATGCCTTTCCATATATCAGGGAATATCTAAGTAGACTTGAGTTACCTTTCAAGTTAACTCCACACTCAAAGTCTTTCTATTCGAAGAATTACCCTTTACTTCCCCTCTACAGTTGCCTCAAACAAGCTAACATTAATCACCTCAGCAGGAAAAGTCAGATAAGGAACTGTGAACACAACTCCCTTCCCCCTCACAAAAGAACTAAGTGGGCAATAGGAATTCAGAGGTGTGCTCATTAAAATACTGATTGGTTTACTGGGTCCTTCTGACCTAAAAGATACCATTCTTGCACGTCCATTTAGTCCATTGACATATAGGTTGTTCTTGACCATTCATGCCATTGTGTTTTACTCAAGCACAGCAAACAAAGACAATGTATCCTTTTGAGATCCACCCAAATTTCCCTCCTTAGGAAGAAACAGTGGATGGTATTTTGCCTCACGGCCCAGTTTTGGCTATAACTGGCCCTGGTTTCTTGAATCAGTGTGCTTCATCAGTCTCTACACTGTGGAATCACCCACTGTATTGGCAATAGATTTGACACCCACCATTATACCAGGCCATGTCTTACTCATCGCGCCATTCATGCTTCCAGATCAGCCTTCCCCACTGGCCCAATCTACCCAGCTCACCTCGCTGCCATGAGGAGCTGGCTACACAAAAACAGACACCTTTTGGACTTACCCTTGCTGCCTAACCCCTGGACTGCGTCCAGTCCTTCTTCGCTACCATCTCCCAGTTCCCGGTCCATCCATGAGGAAAGAAGTCCTTCAGCTGCGCCTGAGCCATAAGGGTCCAATTGCCCCTAAATGGAAGGATGAGGTTGTATGATAATCACTGTGCCCCTCTGGGCTCTCTCCCTATCCCTGCTCCTTTCTCAAATCCAAAAACCTGTTTCTCTAAAGCCTCCTTTCTCTACCCAGCCTGGAAGTCATTTTAGTTTGGACACCAAGCTAAATTGTCTCTTTGCAGGTATCTGGTTAATCTTTGTAACATACTTTAGTATTAAATATTGCTTTAATCAACTGTCTTATTTTGCTGTACCCCTGAACCCCAAATAAAACCTTTATTTTGAACTTCAACATCTCTGTCAGTTCAATTCCCCAAGACCAGAACTTTGCACAAAAGTTATCCTGGTGTGGGATTGCTCCACTTTAGCTCACTAATTCCCCACACAAAGCTTGAATGCATGTAGGGGTTTTCACTCATCACCCCGAAGTAGTTCCATTAACAGAACCAGACTATAAGGAGCTGGAGGCTGCAGCTTCTGGCTGACATACTGTGCAATGTTCCACCCGCCTTTGAAAGGAACGGGTGCCCAGTTGCGCAAGAGTGCTCTTGTGCAAGTTGCAAGATTTTGCATTTTGATCAATGGATGGCCATCGGAAAGAATGGCCATCCATCATGCAACTGCGTTCATGCAATTCTTGTGTCTTGCACAACTGTGTGTGCATTCCATTAAACGGCAGACAGAGTGCTGCACAGTATGTTAGCCAGTTTGTCTATTTGGCTGCATGCACCTACCGCACCATAATTTGACTACTACAAAACTAGTACATACCAAACAGCCGAGTCAAAAAGTTTTCGAAGACAGATCAGAGAGTTAATTGCATTGATTTGAGAGCCACTATTCCAGAATATAACCCAAAATCCTGGAAACCTTGGCTTGAGGTTGGTTTACAAACCCTAGGTTGGAGTTTAGTACCATAGTTGTCTGACTCAGATGTCATATCTGAATCACCCAGCAAACTGTGGATATTGCAACCTGGAAGAGGAAATTCAGAAATGGACGGGGGGGGGGTTGGTATAAAACCCTGCAGGAAATTTGCAGTCCACCAAATCAGGGGTTTCCAATCCTTGGTTCCCCTCAGACATTGTTAGACTACAACTCCCATCAGTCCCTGCTACCATCGTGGCTGGGGATGATGGGAGTTGTGGTCCAACAGCATCTGGTGACCTGGAATTGAGAACCCCTATTGTCCAATTTGAGCCTATAGGATTGCTCAAAATCTTAAATATATATATATAAAACAAAAACCATCAACCTTACCAGCTTAGGGCTGCTGGGGGGAGTTGTGGCACAAGATGCCTTGCCCCCAAACCCACTTTGGTGCCCAGGAACCCACCCGGGGCCAGTTGGAGCGTTCTCAAATCCCCATTATTCCCTATGGGGAAAATGAAAAAAATTGAAAAATCTTCAAAAAATCATTAAATCGTAGGAGTGTCCAATTGCTTTGCTGTTCTGTGGGTGGTAGGCACCCTGAGTGCCTACCCCCCCCCAGTTTTGCACCCCAAGGTGCTCTGCATAGGTAATAATGGGCCAGTTCGAGTCCCCATTATACCCTGTGGGGGAAATGCAAAAAATGTAAAAATCTTTAAAAAACAAAAACAAAAACCACCCATTAAAAATCACAGGAGTATCTGATTGCTTTGTGGTTTGGTGTTTGCGTACCACCCACCCTGGTTTTGTGCCCCTGGGTGCTCTGAATAGGGGATAATGGGCCGGTTCGAGTCCCCATTATACCCTATGTAGAACCTCTTAGAACTGGTTTGAGTTGGGTTCAAATTCAAACTGAACCGGGCGGGGGGGGGGGGTCCGAGCAAAACCAGAATCAAACCTACCCACCTTGGTTCAAATTGGGTTCGAATTTGAACCAAACAGTAGTGATGTGCACGGTCCGGAGAAGTCCGGACCGGCACCGAAGGGGGGCCTTGTTTCTAGGGCGGGGAGGGCTTGCTTAGCCCTCCCGCCTCCTTGCCCCCGCCAGCGCCCGTATTGAACAGTATAGGGGCGCTGGAAACCAGCCCCCCCCCCCGCCGCCGCGGCGAAATAATCCCCAAGGTCAGCCAGCCCTCCCTCCCTCCCAGCTAGCTGCCCACCCACCCACCCGCTCGCTCACCCGCTCGAACACTGTATAAAAAACGAGAGGAGCTCCGGCACAGAGCTCCTCTCTTTCGGAAGGCCTCCTGAAGAATGGCGGCATGCGCGCGCCGCAAAGCACGCCGTTCTCCGGAGGCCCGGTCTACCCGGCGGGAAAGGGCCGGGTAGACCGGGCCTCCGATCGCTGGGTAGACCGGGCCTCCGGCGATCGGAGGCCCGGTCTACTCAGCGATCGGAGGCCCGGTCTACCCGGCCCTTTCCCGCCGGGTAGACCGGGCCTCCGGAGAATGGCGTGCTTTGCGGCGCGCGCATGCGCGCGCGCGCGCAAGCCGCCATTCTTCAGGAGGCCTTCCGAACGAGAGGAGCTCTGTGCCGGAGCTCCTCTCGTTTTTTATACAGTGTTAGAGCGGGTGGGTGGGTGGGTGGGAGGGCAGCTAGCTGGGAGGGAGGGAGGGCTGGCTGACCTTGGGGATTATTTCGCCGCGGTGGCAGCGGCGGGGGGGGGGGCGGCTGGTTTCCAGCGCCCCTATACTGTTCAATACGGGCGCTGGCGGGGGCAAGGAGGCGGGAGGGCTAAGCAAGCCCTCCCGCCCTTAAAGGCATACCCCCCACCCGGACCCGAACCAGGCAGGGCCGGACCGGTCCGGCAGTTCGGCCATTCTTTGGAATGGCCGCCGGACCGGTTCGGGCACACTGCTACCAAACAGTCCAAGCCAGTTTTGTGCACACCCCTACTGTATTCTGCCAAAGAAAACCACATGGCTCTGTGGTTGTCAGGAGCTGACAATGACTTGACGGCACATCTTTACTTTTAAGATGGACTACAGGAGGAGTTAAGCAGACTTCCATTGATGATCCATGGATATGCATTGGACTGAGATCACTTAGTCAGCACCCAGGCTGGTAGGATGAAGGAGAGACAACAACGGTTTCCCTCTCAAATTTAGAAAGCACATCTTTAAAAAGAAAGGGTTTTTAATGAATTTGCATAGTACTTTTTAAAAAAAACACCATATCAAGTGTTTTAGCTAAATGTAAGGAGCTAGTGTCTTCACTTTTACTGAAACTGTAGAATTACTAAAGTAATATCAATCAGATTCATCAGAAACATAAGCCAGACATCAGCAACAGCCACTGGAGGGATGCTGTGCTGGGTTGGATAGGGCCAGTTGCTCTCCCCCCGCTAAATATAAGAGAATCACCACTTTTAAAAGGTGTCTCTTTGCTCAGTTAGCAGGGGTGCAAAATTACTTACTTCTATATAGTAAGTTCATGATTGGTAATGATTAACAAAAATCAATTGTAGGTTGAGATGCTGGGTTTAAAGGATGTGTTCTTTGTTAATAATTTGCAATGTCTCCCATTTCAGTGGTTAAAAACATAACCACCATTGCTGCATTATTCGATACACTTAAGTGTGTAGTCCCCCTACACACACACACACACACACACACACACACACACACACAGAGCTAACCCTCTAGGATTGACCTGCAATCTCCATGAATCCACATCAATCTCCAGGAGACTGTTGAAAACAGGCCTGGATGTTCATGGTTTGTGATAAATATTGGGGGGTGGGGGGGATTCAGTCAGATTTGGCAACCTTGTCAGTCAGAAGGTTCACACAGATAAAACCTGCTAACATCTAGGAATAACATTAACAACTCACTTGAGCTCCTGTCAGATCAATTTGCTCCCATGGAGTACTCTGATCTGAAGCAAGCTTTGCCTTGCCTTCTTGTGTGGTAACAGCTTCTTGTGCAATTAAATCAGGGTCTTGTCAAATCTCAAGTGCTGGTGGGAGGGAACTGATGTGAAAGAAGAGATGAACAGGACTGAGGTTATTAGGGCTTTAAAGAACTTGCATTTTTAATTGGGCCCAGAAATACATTTGCAGTCAATATAGAAGACTTCAAAATAGGTGATAGGTTTTCAGAAGGCCCTAGGACATTACTTTAATGGCATGCATAGGCATCTAATTGACCTCAAATTCAATCTCAATCCAACCTGAAATGGGCATCAGCTGGACTCAATGCAGGTGAACATGTTTAGGTTATCTTTTTTTCTTTATGAATCCAAAATAAAAGGAAACAAATATGGACCTAACATTGCAGTAAAAGGATTGTAGAATAGGTTTAATGATCAGCAGATGTACAGATTCAGAGTTCTATTAGCACAAGAAATACCCGAACACCTTGTACCTTTAAACCTATTCCTCTTGTAAAGGTAAGGTAAAGTGTGTCATCAAGTCAGTTTCGATTCCTGGTGCCCACAGAGCCCTGTGGTTGTCTTTGGTAGAATACAGGAGGAGTTTACCATTGTCTCCTCCCGCACAGTATGAGATGATGCCTTTCAGCATCTTCCTATATCGCTGCTGCCCGATATAGTATCTGCGGGGATTCGAACTGGCAACCTTCTGCTTGTAAGGCAAGCATTTCCCTGCTGCACCACTTAAGGTGACACTCCTCTTGTAGCTGTGTGTAAATTATATTTTTTTAAAAGCAGATGAGGATGGGAAATATGCAGCTTCAGTCCAGACGCATGCTTATTTTTTCCATCTCAGGGCACTCATCTCTTGCACCCTTCCACCATGACAGTTGCGCTTTTTGGTGGAAGGTCTCTTCTTTATGAAAATGACAGTGGATAATACCATGGCACTTAGAGATGTTTGAGCCTCTCAATATGTTGTCTTCCCCTGTTGTATGTTGGAGGAAAAATAGATCTGGAAATCATTGGAAGACAATAAACACAATTGCACATCATGCCGTTTTTACAGTTGCTTTTCATAGCTGATTTGCTCTTGAGACATCATGACTGCTTCTGAAGCATGAAACCACAGAGCCACAATCAGCTGATTTCATAATTTACTTCTTCCTGTCTCTCTGGAGAGCCAAACTAAAACAGGGGAGAAAAACCCCAAAGCCCACCATTCTTAATTTAAACCACCTGTCCTAGATGCCTGGCGATAAGACACTCGGGGTGTAATCCAGTTACATTAAAATCAATTGGAGATTTGCTGTTGGCTTCAATGAGAGGTTGATTGCACCCTTGCTTTTTGAAAAACAATAGGATTTTTTAAAAAAACCTGCAACCTTCATGGGTCTTCCAACCTTTAACCGCAGCTTTCATTAAGACGAGAGATGATTACTAGTACACAGAGGACTGAAAAGTTTTCTCTATCTTGCGTATTAATCTGCAGAGAGATTGCAAGATTATATTTGTACCTTGTAATTCACTCCAATTTGTTTTATAATAGGCTTCTTTGTATAGTTATTAGATATTTAGTGGTGATTGGAAACAAATGGATTTCCACCATCTTGCAGATTAGACACACACAGCCTGCCAAAGTCACCCCCACTGCCCCGCAACAGGAGAACTGGTGCCATATGGTGCCTCGGAGACTGAGCTGCAAATCAGGACTTCCATAAGAATACAGCAAGCTGCCTTATACTGGGCAGCAGTGTTTCCTCTAAGAGAGATTCCCAGATGTTGTTGACTACTACTCCCAGAATCCCCAGCCAAAGGCCATTGCAGCTGAGGATGCTGGGAGTTGAAGTGAACAACATCTGGGAATCCCTCTTAGAGGGAACACTGCTGGGCAGCTTCACATATTGCAGGGACAAGTATGTGGGGGGGGGATGTCAGTTCCCAGTGGGCGTGTGCTTCAGGTGCTGCCCGCTCTTCCATACCATGTGAACCTCCCTGCTAACTGAGCAAAGAGGCACCTTTCAAAACTGGTGATTCTCTTCACTGAGCAGGGGGAGAGCAACTGGCCCTGTCCATCCCCAGCACAGCATTTCTCCAGTGGCTGTTGCAGGGGGCCAGCCTTAAGTTTCCTTTTTAAGATTGAGAATCCTTTGGGGTCAGAGAGCCCTTTCAGGGGCATAACTATAATAGGGCAAGGGGAAAGAGTTGTCTGGGGGCCCACTGCCTTGGGGGGGGGCGGCTCCCAGAGGCAAGTCACATGACTGACTCTCTCAGCCGCACACCCACCCAGGCTTCCTTCAGTTGTATTCATCCTCTGAAATTGATGTGAGTGTTAAGACCTGGAGCTACCAGAACAGCCTGTCTTTCTCTAGTACCATTAAATGACTTAAGATTTCTTTACTTCATGAGCTGAGCTTCAGTAACGGGGGAGGGGGGGCATTTTAAAATCTTGTCTCTGGGCCCACTCCAACCTTGCTACTCCCCTGAGCCCTTTTATTCATCTGTCCATCCATTCATCCCTATGTAAACAGCTTTGGGGATATTTGGTGAAGGCGGGTATATAAATATTGATCATATTTGTAATCTGCCAGTGTCAGGCGGAGAATGTCACATCCCTTCCACGGCCCAACATTCTCTGCCCAATGTCAAATGTTGGTTAGGAACTCTTGGCAACAGGAGCACAGCCACCATTGTGCGAACGGGTTCAAAGAACCCAGGCCGCCAATGAAAAGGGCCACCGAAGCTCTGTGGCTCGGGCTCCACAGGAGCCCAGCCCGAACTCCCCCCTCCCACACATGGGCTGCTGAGAGCCCAGGCGAACTCTCTGTTGGTTATTTCAGGCAGCGCTGATTGCCCGATAGGACGTTTCTCCCTTTCTCTCCCACCAGAGAGGGAGAGAAAGGGGAAAATATCCTATCAGGCAGCCGGCACAACCTGAAATAACAAGCTGAGAGCTCGCTCAGGCTCTCAGCAGCCCGGAACCACGCCCCTTTTGCATGTGATGTCACCAACAGAGAGTTCGCCCAGGCTCTCGGCCGCCCAGGCGGGAGGGGGGAGTTTGCCCTGGGTTCCTCTGGAGCCCAAGCCACGCACACGGGCATAACTGGAGGGGGCTGCCGAGCGGGGATGGACCCAGGCCACCATTCAGCTGGCTCCATAGCTGCTTGGCAAATGTTTGGCAGCACCGGGTACCTGGTGTTCTCCAGCCATCACCGTCACAACATGGAAGAGGCAGCAGTACCAGGAGTGCTGCTGGCTGGGAATCAACCATTTTCTCCTACTTACCCCCATGACATGTGAAGCCATACACTAAGTGAGACCATTGGTGGACCCAGCTCAGTATTATCCACTGTGATGGGCAGTGGCCTTCCATGGCGTCGGATCGACATTTCCCAGCCCTCCCTGGATATGCTGGGGATCGAACCTTGGACATTTTGCATGCCCAGTAGATGCTCTTCCACTGAGCTCTGGCCCCATCACCCTTCCTGCCAAGAGTCTTGCCCCTGCCATGAACTCAGCTAGTGGTCTCTTAGGCAACCTACTCTTCCTAAGTGCCCCCCTATCCCTGCAAGATGGGGAGAGCAAAGCTGGCCTACATTGCAAGGTTGTTGATAGATATAATCAAATCAAGATAATAAATATATGAAGTGCTCTGAACACTGCAAAACACAACACAAATGCGTAGAATTATACATGCAGTGCACTGATATCACTCTCGCCCCCCTCCCTGCATTTTGCAGAAAATATTTTCAGACTGTTTTGTATTGTGGAATATAGGAAGCTGCCTTATACCAATTGGTCCAATTCTATAATTTGTCCATCTAGTAACTGGCAGCGGCTCTCCAAGGGTTCAAGCAGGAATCTTTCCCAGCCCTACCTGGAGTTGCCAGGAACTGAACCGGGGACCTTCTTATGTAAAGCACATGCTCTATCACTGACCTACAGTCTGATCTCCCGTGTTTACACTGCTATTTTCTGCATTGCAGTTTCTTGCACCAAAAACACTATATATTGTGGATATAACTTTTGGTCCTAATTCACCCTCTGCAGCCCTGTCTACTCACATTTGTGTGTGCATCCCTTTGTGAAAACCAAATATCATTGGAACAATATAGGTGTGAGCTAGCCACATCAGTTCTTGCATATGTGTCCACAATACCAGACAGATTTTAAAGTGCATATAATGAATAATTGCTGCATATTTTTTCTTGAACATATGTGTGCAAACACGAATGACATAGGAACACAGGAAGCTGCCTTATACAGAGTCAAACCATAGGTCCATCTAGCTTAGTATTATCTACAGTCTGGCAGTGGCTTCTCTAAAGTTGCAGGCAGGAGTCTCTCTCAGGCCTGTCTGGGAGATGCCAGGGAGAGGGAACTTGGAACCTTCTGCAGGCAAGCATGCAGGTGCTCTTCCCAGAGAGCTCCCATAGCCAAAGGGGAATATCTTACAGTGTTCACACATGTCTGCCATTCAAATGCAAACCAAAGTGGACTCGGCTTAACAATGGGGACAATTCACGCTCGCTACCAAGAGACCCTGGCATTGATGCCTTGTAGGGAGCTTGGAACCTTCTGCATGCAAGTGCTCTTCCCAGAGTGGCCACATCCCGAGTGCTCACACCTCTCCCATTCAAATGCAAACCAGGGCTGACCCTGCTTAGCAAAGGGGACAATTCATGCTTGCTACCATGAGACCAGCTCTCCTCCCTAAAGAACTTTTTTGTTTCTTCCCGTACCAGTAATTTATTTAGGATCCCCAACAGTCTCTCTCTCATACATGTTTCCCAAGCAGTTCACAAACCAAAAGGAATGACAGCATGTTACAGAGCACTGTTTCCCTCGTAAAGCTCCCCACTTAGTCATCCAGTCTCTCACAGGTTTTGTCAGGAGAAAAGGTGGAAACTCTTGTTTCACTGAGCATTTCAAAGGCGATGAAACCTGCAAATTTGTTCCTGGGAATTTTCACAGGCCTATTTGCAGTGGCGGCCCGTGAACGTGCCTCCGGGGGAGGGGGGGCAGCGGGAGGCAGCTTTAAGAGTAAAGTAATTCGGGACTCGCCTCTGCTGCCGTGGCACCTGAACGCTATTCGGAGCCGCAACATGCCACCCAGCAGCCCCTACGGCGGGAAAGCTCCTCCGCCACTCACCTGGCTTCCACGGAACCGAGCCCCCACCAGCGGCCAGGTGAGTGGCGGAGGCGCTTCCCCGCCGTAGGGGCTGCTGGGCGGCACATTGCAGCTCCGAAATTTCCGAATAGCGTTCAGGCGCCACGGCGGCGGAAGCGAGTCCCGAATTACGTTACTCTTAAAGCTGCCTCCCGCCGCCCACCCTGGAGGCGCGTTCATGGGCCGCGTTCACTGGCTATTTGAAAATCTGTTGTTGGCTGAGGAGAATGAGACCTGTGGCTTGCAATTCTACAGCGTGGCATTCTCTGCTCTCTTAAATATCAAAATATCAGGATGACATTTGGCACGGGTGTTTAGGTCACAACTTTTTATTTCAAGCTTAAGTACCAGCTCAAACTCCATGTGCATTTTCAAGTGAGGCAGAAAAGATGTAAAACACTGTAAAGCAACAGCTTTGCATTGTATTCTGGCACAGTGAATTGTGCACTATCCCCCAAAGTACAACCCAGTCCCTCCCTCTCTTCTGTTGGACTAGCAGAAGTCTTTCTGAAGGCCTGTGTTTGTAGCGCCCTGCCAGGGAGCTATATAAAACTCTGCTAATAAACCAGTTACGTTACAAACATTTGCGGAGCTTGAATTCTTTAGTCAAGATTTAACGGACAACACACTCTCCCTTGAGCATGAGATAGCAGAATGAAACTTGGTGTGCAGGTTTTGGCATAAATCCCTGTTTGAAGTTTGAAACCAGCATTACCTCTGTATTCATATTTAAGAAGGTGAATGAGAGATGCAAAAATATACTGTGATGTCATATCTGAAATAAGACCTCAGCTCTGGAATATTATAAGCTCTTTCAGATGAGCTTGCAATCAGGCCTAAGAGGCAGTATATGCAGGGATTTCTGGTCTTGAGAACCAATGGGTATTCCTCAAGTCCAGATCTCTAACAGTAAGGTAACCCAGATCTTAAACCTTTTGCTTAACCCACGTTAGTGAAATATAGGAGCCTCTTTACCTGTTACTGATTGTGCGCTAGAAATTCAGTTTAAGCAACTCCCAGCAGCTGGCACCCATGTTTGTCATAGAGTTCGGTGGCTAGAAGGGCCAGTCAGATCCGAGCTGCTGATGCACTGAGGGCTGGGAGCATGATGCATCATGAGATCTTGGGGGACCCAGCTCCCTTTTCTGTGGAGCCTTCTCTTGCTGCTATTGTCTGTGGGGTGAGTTAGCAGAACCAAATGGAGGCTCTGCTTGTCTACCAAGAAAGGAGTGGGAATGCTTCCCTCCTGCAAATCACCCCATGATAGTCTGAAATAGCTTTATGATTTACTAGTTCAAAGTTAATTTAATTTCTGGTTATAGTTAGAGCTCCCTTTTTACACACAAAATCATAAATCTACTCATATCACAAATATTTAGACTACCCTAAAGGATGCTTGCCATTGATAAATCAGAACTGTTAAATTATTATTACCGTTGGTTTTTTTTTTAACTTAGGCTGGAATCCTATCCATGTTTACCTGGGAGTAAGCCCTATTGATCACTATGAGATTTATTTCCAAGGAAAACTGCACAGGACTGAGCTGTACTTAAAGAAATAAAATTGAATAATTCAGATGCTAAAACAACAGTCAATAACTGAAGTCAGAAGTTAGAAATGTTTTTAAAAGATGGGAAAATACAGGACAAAGGTTTTTAATTTTGCACCTGATACTAATGGTGGAATGGCTTGGCAGGTCTCTCAGGGAGCTGATTCCAAAAGTTGTGCAGCCTAACACTGTAAAAGTGAAAGCCTAGGCTTGTTTTTCTCCCCCCACTGAACCTCTCTATCCTGTTCACTTCTGAATGGAAATAATGGGACATCAGATATGCAAGCTTTCTGGCAGACAATGTTTCATTGGCTATTAGTTAAAATTATTTTGATAGCATTTTTTTTTTGTCATTGGCATCTTGCATTTATGCAAATCTTTTGCCCACTCGGAATAACAATGATTTAACACAGAGAGCAGAAATTGCTTAATGGTTGAATGCGATTAATCATGAACAAATGATTGAATAATATTTCCTTTCTCTTGATTGCTAAGATCCTACTGGGGGAAAACTCATTCTCTGTCTCAGGAGAGTTATTGATGGTCACTGACTAATTGTGGACAAAAAATAATATTAGTAGTCCATTACAGACTGATAACTATTCCAAGCATACATGACATGTGTGAGGCTGTATGTATTCTGAGCATGTCCTCCAATAATTCTCTCATCAGAGCTGCCTTGTTACCCCAACTCTCTGCAGATACTGATAATTAATCAACTGCAACGAATCTTTACAGAGTAAACAAATTCATTGCATATGAAGGATGATTACCTTTCATTTAGTTGGGAAGGTTTTTCATAATGTATTCATGCCAAAGGCATCCTGAGTTGCAAGATATTGTTGTCAGTCAGGGGGGAAAATGACTTCAGAAAAGATGTACTTTGCACATTACAGAAAAGCCTTCCACTGGTGTAAATTAGAATGGTGCCCTTCAAAACATTAGAACTGTGCTGATTTATGCCAGTTGAGGATATAGCACTTACTGAATATTTATGGGACAGCTCACAAAATGTAAGACTGCACAGCTTACCCATTTGGAGTCTCTCTCCCCCCCCCTTTTTTTTTTTTACCCGGCACTTAGGAATGACAGAACAGGTTTGGGATTTTTTTCTTGACTTGAGGAGACTCGTCCAGTCAAATATTATTTTCTAAGAAGTTTGAGAGCCTGACCACAAATGTATTCAGCAAGAACAGTTCCTGCTTATGTGCCAGATTGTAAATGTGGGAGCTGTCAATCGAAAAAGGCAAGGCCAGCAATGTGGTAGGTACTGACAATGCTCCCTGGGGTGGAAGGTGGTATTTGCACTATTCCATATATGGAGCTCATAGCTATGCTGTGATTGCATCATGAGATATGTGAGGCTTGCTCCCAATCCTATCCGTGCTTGCAATCCTATGCAAAGTTAAAGCCTACTGATTCCAGGACAGAGGGCTAAGGTGCACTCTGCTGTGGCATCAGGCTGCACAATGGCTATTACAGGGGATCCTGCTTGCAAGGTACTCAACATACCATCCTCTGCCCAAAAACACTACAGCTCCAGCTTTATGACTTCCTCTCTGGCTGCTCTGGAACACGACTGGGATTCCACTCTTTTATTTCAGATCCTGTTCTGAATGCCAGTAGTTTTGGAACACCGGATGTTATAATATAGAAAGATGCACTTTCACTGAGCATGTGCAGAGTGGCTTTATCTCCCCACCACTGATTAACCACAGCCAGTCCAACGCAATTTGGGATTAAAGGGCAAGGCATCCGTATGAGAAACCAGGGCCCAACCATCTCTTTTATAGAAATTAAACCAGCGAACGTCTTTAGGCGAAAATATTATTCCTGAGATCTTTATTTCGCAATCCCATGCAAATTTAGTTTGGAGTGCCCTGTTGAACGCACTGGGACTTATTTTCCCCACGTAACCATGCCTGGAATCGGGCTGTAAACAATGGGCATAATTTGTAACACCGGGCCACAAGCTTGCACGGTATTCCCTGTCATTTGAATCCCAGATGTGTAGGGGCCCGGCTGAGTGGCGAGATTGCTTAAGACGGGGAGGAGGCACACACAGCACGTGGCATATGCTGAGACGGGCTTCGTCAGTAATGATGGTGACCCAACCTCTTCAAGAGCTGGCATCAAGAATAGTTTCTGGGGCTTAACCCGAGAATCCACAGCGCCATCGAATTCACAGGGCTTTGTGTCCCGTGGACTATAGGACACTGCGTGGATCCGGCTGACTTATTTATGGCAGGAACGAATCGCGTGGATCAGTGCTCAAAAAGCCCCCAATCGTCCCCACCTGAGCCATTCCCCAAGCACAGCAGCCTCTTTAATTCCACGCGGTGCAGCAGCAGCCCACTGGCAGCTGGTTAAAATCTCGCCCCGCGTGGCGTCTTCCACACCACCCCCGACCGGCATTCTTCCATCCATCCACTCGGATTCCCCGGGACGGGCTGCCTACTGCTGGGGCGATTTGCCGTTTGGCTGCCCAGCACAACAGACCCCCAACGCACGCAGAGCAGCAGACCCGGGAGCACGCGCTACCTTGCAGGGCAGGCCAGAGGACCCCGGCGGATCACGCGCGCTCCAGCTGAGCCCCGGGGTTGGTTTCAGCCAATGAGCGGCCGGCGGCGGCCGTTCCTGGCGGCTGGTTGGTGCGTCAGGCAGGACGCCGTTTGTTGCCTCCTTCGTTCGCCTCGCTCGGGAGGGGAGGGGGGCAACCGGCCGCGCAGGGTAAAGCATGGCTGCCAAGGTAAGTCAGAGCCTGCGTGGCGGAGGAGAGGAGCCCCCTGAAGAGCCAGGTGCCTCCTGCTCTTCCTCCGGCTCCGCACCTTGCTTGGCTCGCAGGCTGCTGCCTTTGCGGTGGAGACGGCGGTCTCCCTGTCTGGCAAGGGGAGCTGCTCGTTTTGACCTAGGGCCTGTCCTCTCCTTGGGGCCACTTGGCTCGCCTTTTAGGCCCCTGGGCGGAGGAAGAGCGGAGGGGAGGGAGGCATCCTGGGCTGCCCTCGGATCCTAAAGGGAAGGAGAAGAGGCCTTGGGTTGTGGGAAGAGGAGCCTTGAGCTGCCAGGCAATGCTTTCCCACCGACCCAGGCGGTAGTGCTTGTGGGAAGCGCGTCGTTTTGCAAACCGAGAGGGACCCCGGACTGACGGCTAATCCAGGCTTTATGCCCTCAGGAAAACAGCCCTGCTGGCTCGGACTGAAGGTCTGGTCCAGAGAACTGTTTCCCACCGCTGCGCCCCGGAAGTCCATCAACAGGGCATGAAGGGAACACTTCCCTCCCCTTCTTTGCCTTCCAACAACTGGTATTCGGAGAGATGCCCTGTTCAGACATTATGTTGCACGTGCATACAGGTGTCTACACACGTACATGTTGTGTGAATGGCTGTGCACTTGTTCGTTTTAGAAGTGAACCTGGATACAGGCCTCTTCAAATGTGGGTTACAGAACGTGTTGAATAAACTGTGTGTGTTTATATACGTACACTCTACAGATCGTATGTGTGTTGATCATATCCTGTGAATAGGGCTACTATCTCTGAACATGCAAGTTCTCTATAGCTGTCATGGCTAGTAGCCATTGATAGATCCTGTCCTGGAAGCCCCTTTCCTTTGAGAGTAATCTGAGAGAAGTGATTTGCCTTTCCCCAGAAGGGATGACCTACTGCAAAGAAGGTGCTTAGTAAATGTCCAAAGGCATCTTCTTTTGTTTTGGTTCATTTGCCTCTAGCAATGGAAATAAGTTTTGGAGGAGACTCAAAGTCTCTAGCCCCAGTATTAAGACTGCCTTACTCTTATGTCATTCTAAGTCCAATAGGGCTTACTCTGTAGTAACTGTGACTTAGGGGTAGTCTTAGGGTATCTTTAAAACTCCTCAATACTATGAAGTGGCTTTGAAGGGCCATCTCCAGCATCTCTTACATCTCCAGCATCTCTTACGCTGTGAAGCACTTGGCTCAGAAACTAGGTTCTTATATCCTCAAGATATAAACTCACACAGTGTACATTTGTGTCTGCTATATAGCATAGCGTAATCATTTGGTGTTTCTTTGATGAAATAGAGATTTGCTTTAAAAGAAAAACACACACAAACAGCAGGCCCTAGTGTAGTTCTCGTACACTTCAGAGCATTGAGACTGACACAAAGGTCACATTTATGAAAGGACTTTGGTTTGAACCATTATAGTCACCTGATTCTTTGACAATTTTCCAAGTACAAGTAGCCAGGAATTGAAGGCAACAGAAAAGATACCGTATCCATATTGTGCTAAAATCAAGACTTCTATCACATGTTAACTGAAAATTCCTACCACATTTTAATTATAAGATATATTTAAGTATGATATATTTTTATATATTGTATAAAGGTAAAGTTGTGCCATCGAGTTGGTGTTGACTTCTGGTGACCACAGTGCCCTGTGGTTTTCTTTGGTAGAATACAGGAGGGGTTTACCATTGCCATCTCCTGCGCCGTATGTGATGATGCCTTTCAGCATCTTCCTATATCGCTGCTGCCTGATATAGGTGTTTCCCATAGTCTGAATTTTGTTTGAAACATAGTGGCGGGGGATTTGAACCAGCAACCTTCCTGTTTCCTAGGCAAGTTACTTCCCTCTGTGCCATAGCCTTGTTTTTCTTACATTCTGCTCCTGCAGGTAGAGTAGCTATTTTGGCTGCTTTGGAATGGATGGGTTGTACATCTTTCCTTCACCCCTGGGAAGTAGTGGCTGGATCAGGTCTGCTTTTTATTTTGTAATGTGGAATCCAGTTCTGAATATGCATACCAGTATCACAAAGCTGTGCTAATTTGCAAGAGAGGTACCTCATTGCTACCAGTTAAAGCAGGGCTGCATAACTTGGGCCCTCCAGCTGTTGTTGGACTGCAAGTCCCATCGTCCCTGATTATTGGCCACTGTGGCTGGGGATGATGGGAATTGTAGTCTAATAGCTGGAGAGCCAAAGTTGTGTAACCCTGAAATAAGGCAAACAGAAAACTCTGAACATCCTGAGGTTCTTACCTCACTTGTTGATCTGCATATGTGAATGGGCTGTAATACCCAGGCAGAACTTTCCTATCTCCTCGTAAATAGGGGTCAGCTGCCTCATTCAGCTGCCTCAAGTACATACATACTAAGCACATCTAGGGAAAACAAGAGATGCACTTGCGTGAGTGAGCCATGCCATATTTCCATAGAAATGTGTTTAGGATTAGAGTATTTCACTGCTCTGATTTTTCAAAACCTGTTATGAATATTTGATTATTTTTTTTAAAAAAATGGTAAATTAATTTATTTAATATTTATTAATTATATAATTAATAATGAATTAATTTATAGGTGTGTGAATCTCTAGCACTCTTTCTTGTCAGCAGTTACCAAAAACACACTTCCACAGTAAACCTTGAAGTTATGCCTGATCCTAAGCATGAGGAAATCCTGTTCCTAAACTGATATAGATACACTTGCCTACTGTCTACTGGATTTAGGTACTAGCTAAGTAGGTTATAGTCACCTTAAGTGGTGCAGCGGGGAAATGCTTGACTAATAAGCAGAAGGTTGCCGGTTTGAATCCCTGCGGGTGCTATATCGGGCAGCAGCGATATAGGAAGATGCTGAAAGACATCGTCTCATACTAAGCGGGAGGAGGCAATGGGTCTTCCATATACCCCTCCTATACTCTACCAAAGAAAACCACAGGGTCTGTGGGCGCCAGGAGTCAAAATCGACTTGACGGCACATTTTACCTTACCTTAAGTAAGTTACAGCTTAGGCCTCATATTATGAGGGACCTCTGAATTAAATAAATAAAGAAAAAAGACTAAATTTCAAGTTCTGCATCGCATATTTTCATTTAAAGTTATTTCTAATGCAAATAGGCTTTTTGCAAGATAACTATTTTGTTAGGTTATTAGTTTTTTTAATTGCATCTTTGCCAAGTAAAAGTAAAACTTTGTTATATCTATTTTCATTGTCCTTTTTGTTAGAAATATAAAATATAATTCTGTTTTGTAATGCCATGAGTCTTACCTGTCCCAGTGTTTTGTGTGACCCACACCTCAGGCTGAAATCCAAATCTTACATGCTTGGAGGCAAGTCCAGTTGAAATCAATGGGACTTGCTTTCAAGGAAGCACATTTAAGAGCAGGTTATGGGATATTAGTGTGTTCGCTTGTGCAGAAATATATTTGGGGTAAGATTTAGGTTTCCAAAGACTTTTAGTCTGATAGATGAGGACTTTTCTACAGCACACAGGAGCTTCTTTAAACTTAAAAATCCTTATTGCAGGGATGGCCAACCTGAAGCTCTATAGCTGCAAAAAAATAAACAAAAAACAAAACAAACAAACAAACAAACAAACAAAACCCCTAGGTCTGAACAGATGGTTCTACAGGGCTAATCCTAAGGATGGTATCCAGCTCTATGGCTAGGTTGGCCAACCTGAGGCCCTCCAGCTATTGCTGGACTACAGCTCCCATCATTTCCAGCAGCCAATAGTCAGGGATTGTGTTGTGATTGAGCCTCAGGCCAACCCTGCCATAGAGGTGGATGACTTCCCTAGGATTAGTCTTTAGGATTAGATCTATAGTTTCTTGCTGGAATATTAATCTATTATCACTAAACACTTCCAGAAAAGATCCCATAGCTGTCTTGATCCATGTGACTGACTTCATAACAATTCATAGAGATTTTTTTCATGTTAACAAAATTCCTGGAATAATTTTAGAATACATGGAAGAACTTTTGTATAGATTTCAACATGGATTGTTTCATGTTGATAATGATCTCACTTGCAAGGAAATTGCATATACGTGTGATAGGAAGCCATGATTGATTGCAGCTTCCCAGCCTGGGTGTACTCTACATGTATGTTAATATCATCTAGCCACCTGCAGCACACTAATTTCTACATGGAAGAGCTGTCCTTGTAGGAATATTGCAACTACATCCCTTATCTGGAAGTTTTTCTGGATTTATCAGCTAATTCAGTTGTGTTAAAAATTGATACTAAATGTATCATGAGGTCGGTATATATAGTTCATTGATGGCAGGAAGCATATCATACAAAATGTGAATGAGAATTTGAAGCTAGGGCACTGCCAGTGATAGAATTTGCAATTTAAAAAGTGTATCTTTACCAGGTTCTCCTACTAGATTGTTCAGATACGTATGAAGTTCCAGCAGTGACGATTCTTGCATATCTGAATACTTTGTATTGTGTTCCATACTCAGAACTGATGTCCAATTTATTCAGAGAGCTGACAAGCTTCTTCTTACCATCTGAGTCTTCTGACTAGAGATGATGAAGAGCCTTTTTTCTAAATAATTCCAAATTGTTCAAAATCCCGAGCAAAATCCTGAGAAGGGCTTTAGAAATCATGAACGTGATCAACTTGGAATGATTTGTTTATCTTAATTTTGGCCTTAAGACACATTTTTCTCTACAAGAGGCGGTCCCATTTTAATAGATCTTCTAATATTAAATCCCATGTAGTAGCCAGTGCCACTGATTGTCAATGCTAGGCCAGTGAGGTTGCAGTATAGAGCTGGAGTACCATAAAATGCTTATCTGCATCCGTAGAGCCTTATGCCCAATGGCAGCTTGTATCCTACCATTGAAGACTACTGGCTGTATTGTCTTTTTCTTAGCTCTGTGCTTTTTCCTGCCACTAGAAGCTAGAAACCTTTTTAATGAATCTGAGCTTCTCGGGCTTCTTAGAAGTGTTCTGGTGTTAAATTCCTCTTAAATGCAATTAAATTGTGTTTTGAAAGTATTCTGGAGGATCAATGTGCTTATAGATGCTCTTGTTTACAGTATTTAATGAACTTTGTCAGAAGTCAGTAGAGATTTCCTCCCCACATTAAATTAGACCCACAAATGTACATGGACTATTAGAAATGCAGTAATGTTTTGCTACACTAGCACCCCAAAGCCTGTGAAGACTCTTGCAGTAAACTGTAAAAAAAATAAAATAAAATAAAATACCAAGCATGGTTTTTTCAACTTAATGCTTTTTGGCAAAAGTGTAAGAAGTTGAATCAACGGAATGAATAACTTGTGTTAGAATTAGCAAAAATGCATTGAAATAGCCAGAGTGAAATTTTTTATTATTGCAGAAACCTCATTTCACCATCATATGGGCTATCCAGTTAGGCTTGAATTTCTGAAACGTTTGGAATTCAGACTTGATTTGTGTGAAGATTCTTCTTCAGTATATCCCAATAATGTTTGCTTTTTTTTACCTCAGCCAAACAATGGACCGGTGAGTCAGTGACAGTTCCCACCCCCTCTACATTTTCCCATGATGTTTCCTGCCTGTCAGCATCCTGCATGACTGCTTTTTAATTTGATTCATCTTCATATACCCTCAGGCTCATGTACCCCTTTGAATGTTACTGTATTGTATACTTAATATACTAGTTCGTAAACATTTCAGACTGAACATATCCGCTAGTTCAGAATACGACAGCTGGATTGTTAATGTTCAAACTGGCATGCATGTTGCCAGTTTTAAGAGCTTGACCCTGGTTACCAGTTGGTTTCCCAGCATAATTCAAAGTTCTGGTTTTGACCTGTGAAACCCTAAATGGTTCAGGGCCAAGGTACTTAATGGAATGGCCTTCTCCCATAAGCACAATCCTGTGAAAGCCCCTTCAGAAGCCTTTCTCAGGTGTCCCTGTTGTCAGAGACTGGGAGGATAGCATTTATTTATTTTATTTATTGTTAGATTTATATACTGCCTTTCGTTAAAACAATCATAAGGCGGTTTACAAAAGTTAAAACACATAATAAAAATGAATTAAAAGTATTTAGCTAAAAATATAAAAACAATCCAATATTAAAATATATAATATACAAATACAAAAAATTTGTATTCAGTGCATGGTGCCCCGTCTTTGTAATGCCCTCCCCAGACAGGTTTGTGAGGCTCTTTCATCATTATCTTTTCGGGTTTTTCTTTTTCTTTCCCAAGGCTTTTCGAGTTCTGCCCCTGCTGGGTGCTTTCCAGATTACACACTGGAACGTATTCCCACAGTATCCTCTAAGTGCCCCTCCATATTGCCTGTGTTTCCACATTGGTGTCGCTGCATTGTAAGCAGGGTGTGTTCACATTTTCCATGCCTTGATTCGAATTTTAATGATGTGTTTTTGCCCTACAACATTGTAAATGTGCTGCAGGAAAGTAGCTGTATTTTTCTGTTGCCTTGCCCCACATTTTGTTCATTGTAGCGTTTTGCAGTGTGGACAGTTCTTTGCGCCCCACTCCTTGCTTCCTCCGTCCCCTTGCCTTGGGGAGAGAAACAGGCAGGGAGAAATCTCGGTACCCCACACCTTCCTCCTCCACTTGCTCCCAACATAACTGGAGCTTCTCAGCACAGAGGGGGAGGAAGAAGAATGGAGGGGTTTATTATTGTTGTTCCGCCAGGATTCTTTTGTGCATTCCCCTTTTAATTTGCTACTTTGGCCAGAGACTCATACTAGTGCAGCTGAGCAGATTTCTGAATCCAATCCTTTCTCGTGAACTTTTTACTGAAGCGGGAGCCCATTGAACTAAATCATTTACTTTTGTGCAATCCCACTTAAGAGCCTCCCCATCTCTTACAGCTTTTAAAAAGGCAGTCAAGACACATTTGTTCACCCAGGCTTTTAATTAGATACTGTTTTAATTGTTCGATGATTTTTAATATTTTTAACGTTTTAAATTTTAAATTGTTGCAAAGTTTTAATCTTTTTATTTGTTGTTTTAATTGTTTCATTGTAAACTGCCCAGAGAATTGCATTTTGGGCAGTATACAAATATGTTAAATAAATAAATAAATAATACTACAAGGCAAAGGGCAGGGAGAGAGAACAGTCACTTACTTAAAAGGAAGCCAGTTGAACTGAATCATGATTCATTTACCTCTGTGCCCTGACTGGAGGAGCACTCGCTTCCCTTCCGCCTCTTCCCTTCTACTTATTTATTTCTCTGGAGGCATGCCATCTCCCTCCTCCCTCCTCAGGAGAAGGCCTGGCAGGAGGGAAGCAGCGAGGATGAAGGCTGAGAGGAGAAAGCCACAAGGCTCGCCGGCCCTAGTGAGGCTCTGCCAGGGGTAGGCCCGTCCTTAGGGCAGGGCAACTGGTGTGATCGCTCTGGGCCCTGCGTTTGGAGGGGCCCCACGGTGGTAGTACCGTGGTGGCGGTGTGAGCGGCAAGCAGCCTGCCTCACGGATCACTTGGCTCCAGCCTCCCGCCGGCTGTGCCATCCGAGGGGCGGGGGGAGCAAGTGGTGGCCAAGGCAATGAGCAGTGAGCAGCCTGCTCTGCTCACCTGCCTCGGCTCCCAGTGGCATGGCAGCCGGCACGGCCACTGCCATGTGTGCAGGGGGGAGTGGCGGTGGCCAGTGAGAGGTGAAGAACTTGCTCTGCACAGCGAGGCTGCCTGCGTGCCCTCCTTGGCTCAGGGGGGGGAGTGGTGGCAGGCTGCGAGCAGGCTCCTTGGTGAGGTTGCCCACGTGCCTGTTTCAGCTCTAGTGGGGGGAGTGGCAGCGGTGGCCAGTGAGCAGTGAGCAGCCTGCTCCACTCGGCGAGGCTGCCTGCGCGCCTGCTTTGACTCAGGCGGTGGGGGAGGCGGCGGTGGCCAGTGATCAGCCTGCTCCGCTCGGTGAGGCTTCCTGCATGCCTGCCTCGGCTCTGGGGGGAGTGGCAACGGCCAGTGAGTGGTGAGAAGCCTGCGCACCCGCCTTGGCTGGGGGGGGAGTGGTGGTGGCCAGCGAGTGGTGAGCAGCCTGCTCCGCTCAGCAAGGCTGCCTGTTCACCTGCCTTGGCTCGGGGGTGGGGAGCAGCAGTGGTGGCCAGTGAGCAGCGAGCGGCCTGCTCTGCTTGATGAGGCTGCCCGTGCGCGTCCCACGTGTCTGCCTTGGCTCTGGGTGGGAGCAGTGACAGCAGCCAGCAAGCAGCGAGCGGCCTGCTCTACTCAGCGAGGCTTCCCGCACACCTGGGATCTGAGGGGCTGCTGGCCACCGCTGCCACCATGGAAGAGAATGCCCACCCAGGCGCACCAGTTCCTCTCTTCCCCATTCCAGGCTCGCCACAGGATTTCCTTTCGCTCCCCCATTTAAATATATGTATATATGTGTGTGTATATATATATATATATGTGTGTGTGTGTGTATATATATATGTGTGTGTGTGTGTGTGTATCACATCACACACACTCCACAACTCCATTGGCCCCAATGGAGCAGGAGGAGGAGCAGATAAATGCATTTCAAGGAGAATATGGACACTCTTGCCTGGAAAATATGTTCAGGGGATGGAAAATATGAATGGCCACCAGCTTACAATGAAGCATTAAACAACCCTTTACTCTCATTTTGAAACCGGCACACTATTCCGTCACAGTTTGCAATGCATTAACTGTTGCAAATCTCGTAGTCTGGAAAACACCCCCTGGTCTCTTTGTGTTTTACTGGCTGATATTGTTGTGCTAAAAACGTTATTCAGTATTTATTTCTATTCAGTTTTATAACTTTTTTGGTGTTGTGAGCCATGATGGACACTTCATTTTAATGGAAAAGGAACATGTGAATACTTGAAATAGATAAGATGTATGTTTTATTGGAACAGAGTTCTTTTAAAACTCTAAAAGGGGGCTCCATCCCCTGAGGGGAATATCTTACACACTTCTAGTCTCCCTTTCGTATGCAACCAGGGCGGATCGTGCTTAGCTTAAGGGGACAAGTCATGCTTGCTACCACAAGACCAGCTCTCTTCCCTTAAATCAATCATTTATAAATCAATCAAATCAATCAATCATTTATTTATGTATTTGTCATATTTTTATACCTCCTGATATATACATCTCTAGGCGGTGTTAGGGAGCCGCACTTAGAGCTGATGGGAGCCACCACAGGCTTCCATCAAAGAACACTGTCCTAACATTTCCAAGTAGGGCTGAAGAAGAACCCCTGACTTGAAACCCTGAAAAGATGATACCAGTCTGTGTCAACAGTACTGACATGGTCTGATTCATTCTAAAATAGTTTCACATTTTCAACTTTTTTGTGAATTGTGAACAGTCCTCTGGGCTTTTGATCGAGTGGAGAGCTGGTCTTGTGGTAGCAGGCATGACTTGTCCCCTTAGCTAAGCAGGGTCTGCCCTGGTTGCATATGAATGGGAGACTTGATGTGTGAGGACTGTAAGATATTCCCCTCAGGGGATGGAGCCGCTCTGGGAAGAGCAGAAGGTTTCAAGTTCCCTCCCTGGCTTTCCAAGATAGGGCTGAGAGTGATTCCTGCCTGCAACCTTGGAGAAGCTACTGCCAGTCTGTGAAGACAATCCTGAGCTAGATAGACCAATGGTCTGACTCAGTATATGGCAGCTTCCTATGTTCCTGTGACAGTTGTACTCTCAAAACCATGATATAAGATTATTAAACTTTCCCAGTTAAGTAAATGCTGGTTATGCAGTGTACATAATTACATGTACATCATAATACATCTTTGTTTTCTTTTACATTGGCAATATGTATACATGTTGTTATGATGGTGTATTTTAAAAATCCATAACTCAACAAAGAGGCACCTTATTAAAGTGGTGATTCTCTTTATTGAGCAGGGGGAGAGCAACTGGTCCTATCCATCCCCAACACAGCATCCTTCCAGTGGCTGTTGCTGGTGTCTGATGTTTCTTTTTTCAGATTGTGAGCCTTTTGGGGACAGGGAGCCTATTTATTAATTTATATGTAAATCACTTTGGGAACTTCTGTTGAAAAGTGGTATATAAATATTTCATTGTTGCTGAGCAAAAGAGGCTGTTGGGGGAGGTCTCCCTCTCCTCAGTGCACATTCCTGGTCCTCATCCAGAGATTTGTGAGCCCTGCTCCCAACTTGACTTGTGGCACTTTTTGTATTGAAGATTTGCATGGAAGAGGTCCAGGTTTACTCCCTAGCACAGTGATATTCTTTGTTGTTATTCACAGTGATCTGCAATGCACAGATTTGGTGGACATTTCTTCTCTTGCCCTCCTAATGATCTTTTTTTGTGAATGCTACTGCCCTTGTAATTAAAGGTAAAGTGTGCCGTTGAGTCAGTGTCATCGCCTGGCAACTACAGAGTCCTGTGGTTTTCTTTTGGTAGAATACAGGAAGGGTTTACCATTGCTTCCTCCCTAACAGTATGAGATGTTGCCTTTCAACATCTTCCTATATCACTGCTGCCCGATATAGGTGTTTCCCATAGTCTGTGAAACATACCAGCGGGGATTCAAACTTGCACTAGGCAAGTAATTTCCCCGCTGTGTCATTACGTGGCTACGCCCTTGTAATTAGCTCAGTTTAAGCTGTTGTTAACAACATTTGTGTACCGTTTTTTAAACAAAAAAGTTCTGAAAGAGGTTTACATAGAGAAAAAGTTAGTAAGTAATGTACGTTAATGCAGGGCTTAACAAATCCCAGGTACCAGAGAGCCATGGTGCTCAGACATTTAACTGTAGTGTCTAGACTAGGATATTCAGAGGCAGAGTTATTTCATAAAATCTTTATTTGTCTAAGTATGTCACTTATAAAGGGGATAAGAGATACCAGCCCCCCGCCAAATTCCACAATTGTCCAGTAACTTTGTCAAGCGTCTATTGTCTGGCTCCTAAATTTTTTGGGTTTGCTGGCTCCTAGATCCAAATAATATTTGTCAAGGCCGATGTTAATTTATAACAGTTTTAAATATAGGGTGGCTAAAAATTGATTCGTGTACCTGTGTTTCTCCTATCACAATGCGATTTTTAAATCACACCCACATTATGAAAATAATGACACACAGCAAGAACTTAGGGGTTTTTTTAGCAGATAAAACCTGCTTTTCTTCATTTGAGAAATCTTGCTGTGTGTGTATGTATGTATTCACATTGCCATATTCTTGCCATCTGAGTACTTCAGCAGATATTTAAATGTATAAAAATGGCACAGTAAAGACTCTCAGCAATCCTCCTTTTTTGAACTTTTAGGTAAGCTTTCTTTGTACTTTTGTTGGTCATGTGCAAAATGAAAAACTCATGGAGCTCCTTCACAGATTATGTGGTGGGAGATGTGTTAGAAAGCAGTGGCCAGTGCCAGTGTCCAATGCACAGACTTGCAAGTATGTGCTTATGCTGTGCTTATATTACGTTTTTGTGTCCATATAACAAATATGCAGGTTAGCATATAACAAATATGCAGGTACCATCAAACAGTTACACAATTGGAATTGGATACAAACTTGCATGAAATGTTTAGATCTGCACTAATGATATTACAGAATAATAAGATAATTGTAAACCTGATAGAAGGGCCGGGCCAACTGCCTGATCCACATTATACTGTACAAGCGCATGGGTTGAAACTGAAATTCTCAAAACCTCAAGTCTAGTAAGACAAAGTGTCTGCAATTCCGATCTTAACTTGTAGGAATCTTTTGATCTTAGTCACAGCAAGGGGAAGACTAAATCTTCTTTCTCCTGCTGTGGTCCCAGTCTTGATCAGGTCCCCCATGTATGCATGCTGTTTACGAACAACAGTTAAGCATGCCAAAGATAGTGATATGATCAAAACCTTTTCTAGTTTTGCCCTTAGAGAATGCCACAGCCTTTTTATTCCTCCTGTGGAAGGATACCAGGACCTTAAAGGACAGTAGATGAGACATTGCTCTCTTGATGGTCAACATGTCCTAAGTTGTGGGGCATTTAGAAATGCCTGTCATGCTGCCATCTGACTGCATTGAATCTCACTTGTATTACAGCGAGCCCTAATTGGATTGGGCCCATGATCTATAGCTCCCTTAGTGACACTGTCTAAACCTGTGCAGGTGTGCAGTTCATTGCAGATTAAGCATTTACTACTGCAGTCCCTAGGAGATGCTAGAATAGCTTCATTTGTTTTGGTACAAGTACTTCAGTATAAGGGATATGTAGCCCAAAAGCAATTGAATGGGTACGTATATGGCACATTTTAGGGTGTTCACATATGTTAGGTTTCAGTAAGTGCTAAAATTGGTCTACAGTGTGATTGGAAAGCTTGCATGTATCTAAATAAAGAGAATCACCACGTTAAAAGGTGCCTCTTTGCCAAGTTAGCAGGGGTTTAAACGCTGGGAACTGTGAGTAATGCGAAGCTGGGGGTTAACTCCGAGAGCAATCATCCTCTCTCAGATGATGCATCTAAAGGACTTGGGGACTCTTACTATGAAGGTTCAACTCAGGTTGAATCAGGAAGTCTCCATTCTGAATGCAGGTGTACACATACTGCCTTGATACTGCTGCCCAGAACAAAACTCCTTGTGCACTGAGATGAAAAAAATTAGAGGGACTGCTACTCCCATTTCAGCAGAAGTCCTCAGTGTCTTAGGGAAAACAGCTTACAACTGTTTAGCATGGAGATTCATGTAAGATTAAGCTAATCTACTTTATTCAGAAGTAATTGATGGTAGGAAAAGACTTATGCCTACCTTCTGGCTACATTTTGGTCAGAAAGAGACCTATGGCAACATGCTGCTCAGAGAAAGAGCTAGAGGCCTTGTGGGTAGACGACAAAGGAAATCACCCCCAGGAAGCACCTGAGTACCCTCTATTAATTGAATGGTCATAGCGGCAGAGATAAAGAAGAAAGAAGAAAAGACACTATCTCTCCTAACCCCAATGCCCTAGTGGTCATTGGGGGTGACCAGTGCAAGGTTGAGGTCACCTGGGACTGATTCCGAACACCTCCTTTAATCGCCTGTCACATCCTCTCATGAAGCACCTGCAACCAATAGCGTGACTGTGGTTTGGTCAGTTCATCCACCACCATCCCTTCATTGCGGCAGTACTTCTACTTGACTACTCCTTGCTCTGGTGCAACTCGAACATATTAGTGTTTTCCGTCAATGTGCTTTGTTCGAGATTTCCTTCCTGTATAAGTGAGAGCTGTATGCAACTTGTTTTTCTTCAAACATTCCAGTAGGCTGGGTTCTTCAATTTCAGTGACCATCAGTTCCTTGTGTATCCGTACAGCTTCCTGGCCTGCTTCACTGGCTGATATATACTCTGCTTCGGTGGTTGAGAGCACAAGAAGTGCCTACTTCCGGCTAATCCAACTTAGGGCTCTGTCCCCAGTGATACACAAGTGTCCACTGATTGTCCTACGATCAGCATTGTCTTAAGCCCAATCTGCATTCATGTATCCCACTAGCCTGGGGTTGAGACTTACTGGAATATCTAGTGCGTAGTGTGCAATACCATTCAGATATCTTCCCAGCCTTTTGAATGCAGTCCAGTCTTTCTTGGTTGGTGCACTTACCTTTTTCCCTTAGGATGCCCACTGCTGCAGCAATTTTTGGCCTTGTTTGCCAATTGCCCTTCTACATTGGTGGTTGGTTGGCAAATGTTTGCTATTTCCGTCTTTCTTCAGGAGATTGTATCCCTTGGTGCACCGACTTCATTGGCATCTGGCAATCCCGGACGCAATCCCGAATTCTTGAAGCTCTTTGGTTTTCTGCTTCTGGCTGAGAAGGAATGCCCCATCCCCTTCCTTTTGCTGTTTGAATGCTAAAATAGTAGGAAATGTTTTTGTATTCTCTCACCTGTGCTTCCTTGCCAGGTGCTGTACGACCTCATGGCAGTTTTGCCTTTCCTTGCATGCATTTATCATCAACATAAATCAGAACGTAGGTCCATTTATTGTCTCTGAATCTTCCATATAAGCAGGGGTCAGCTTGCACTTGTGTGAACCCCTCTTTGAGCAGTAGTTGGGGTTAGCTTTTCATTCCATGTACTAGCAGCTTGCTCTAGCCATAGACACTATTTTAAAGCTTACACACAAGCCTTTCCTTTCTGGGCTCTTCGAAGCCTGGTGATTGCTGCATATAAATCTCTTCCTCAATGTCTCCTCACAGGACGGCAGTCTTCTGTCCAAAATGGTTGCTGTGCATCCTTCTGGCTACTACTGTGCTGAGTAGTGTCCTGCTGGAAGTGTGTTTCATGACTGGTACAAATCTTTCATCATAGTCTTACCATATGTTTGGGAGTATCTTTTGGCTACTAGCCATTGCCTTGTGGCATCGTACATTCCCCTCTGCAGTCTTTCTTCTGACAACTAGTTCCACAAGTATTCATGTTTTGTTTCTTGTGCAGGGATTTAATTTCTTCTTCTCCATCTTCCCTCTTTTCTCAGCTTTGGGGGTTGACATCTGTTCAACATCTCGCCACATGCAAGTTTCCTGCAACTCTTCACTTTGGTCATTGGTGAGAGTCCTCCATGTGGAGTCCCCCTTGTTGGACCTCTGTGAATGTCTCACTTCTCGTTCAGACTGTGCTACACCTTCAGAATCCGGTTTTCATTCTGCCTTGGTTTTCCTGGCTGCCATGAGGTGTATGAGAGTCCACTCACCTGCACTCTCACCCATCTGGATCCTTGGCCCAACTTCTGATACTTCCCTTTGGTTGGCTCTTGTCTGTCTCCAAGTAAACAACCATGCAAATTTCAATAACACCAGTTTCATCATTGTAGGATTCTGTATTCAACAGGCGGTGTAATATCCACTTCCCTCCCCATTCTATTGGTGGTAGGCTTTGGTATCTCCCTATGATAAAGGATGGGCTCCAATTAACGGCAGAAAAAGAAATATTGGTCTTACCTGTGAAGGGTTCTTTTTGCCGTAATCAGAGCCCATCCAGCCTACCCACAATATTACACTACTTCCAGTTTTCTCTCTCACACCACCTAGAGCCCCCCTCTTATCCTGGATTCTGCTTGGTAGCTCTGTTTCAGGGAAGGTTAGCTAACAAGTGAGGCATTTTCGGCTTCCGAGCCTCCTGGTTGTCTTCATTCCTTGCTACGACTGTACTTTTCTTTCCAGTAACAATTTTTGTCCTGTAGCGCTCTCTGCTTTGCATGGCAACTTCCGCGTGGCTGTCTGGAACTGGGGCTTTGGGGCTCCACCTACTGCTAACCAAAGGTTCTGCTGTGATAACTTCCTGTCTGTTCCTGAGGTATGATGGGTACACAACCCTGTGGTAAACTTGCGCTCTGACTACAGCGAAAAAGAACCCTTCACAGGTAAGACCAATGTTTCTTTCTCTTCCACATTCTGTCTATTCATATTCACGAATAATGGAAAGCTTTAAAAACATCACTTTTAAAATTATTCGATATAAAATGGACTACTTGCCCCTGCTAACTTGGCAAAGAGGCACCTTTTAACATGATGATTCTCTGTATTTAGCAGGGGGAGAGTAACTGGCCCTATCTACTCCCAGCACAGTGCTTCCAGTGATTGTTGCTGGTGTCTATCTTATGTTTCTTTTTAGATTGTGAGTCCTTTGGGGACAGGGAGACATCTTCTTTATTTATTATTTCTCTGTGTAAACCGCCCTGAGCCATTTTTGGAAGGGCGGTATAGAAACCGAATGAATGAATGAATGAATAAAAATGGTGTAAGGGAAGCTGATGGTAGTAACACTCCTTTCTTTCTTCATCTATGCCTTATTTTAGTGATGTACTGTATTGTGCCTCCACTCCCCGCACCTCCTTCCAAATAGACTTTCTTTGCCATAACATAGAAATATGGTATGAATAACTTGGAAAAGTGAAAATCCATGATCACAGACATGAGAAGCAAACTGTTGGCTTTAAGAGTCTGCATGAAAGCATACCTTGGAATTCTTGGACGGTTGTGGATGTTGTTTTCTCAAAGGGACTGAAGTAAAACACTTTTGAGTCTTCTCATAGCTGGGCAATGAATTCTTTTTTCAGTGCAGCTTTCCATCTTTGGAAGAGGAAATCTGTTTAATGCACTGGAAATCCTTAAATGAAGGATGAGGAAGAAATGTCTTTACATAAACCAGCTTGCATCTCTGAGTGCTAGGAATGTCTCATTTCAAGCTAGTGTGTTTAGGCACAATTTCTTTTTACTTATCAGGATGCCTAACAAACTATGTGCCATTTCATTTATGGAAGAATGGGATGTATTATGCTGCATTTGAACTTGGTTATGTTGGTTAAGTTTGAAAAAGGCTATAGTTTGAAAACAGGTGATACTAACTTGAGCAAATCCCTATTCATTCCATAAATATTTTACCCTGATGGTCAGTACCAACAACGTCAATGAAGAGCACTTTCATGTTAAGTGTATATGAATTTGGTTACCCATGTTTTGGTAATACCCAGGTTTGATTTCTTATATGCACGACTGTGTTGGGAAACATGGCCACCATCCAGCGCAGTATGATGTGGATGGTGCTGATCTGTCTACCCTGGTGCAGGCTCATAGTACAATGAGAGTGCAAATACTTTGATTAGCATGGCCACACTCTAGAAGTGCTAGTTGGATAGGAGAAATGGTGCTTATTCATCCATGATATGTTTCTGATCAAATTTGTGCTCCTAGAGTGTGGGCACACTAATTGAAATATTTGTGCTCTTGTACAAAAGTGCAGCACTGCTGGCTCTGCACTATGAGCCTGCAGAAGCATGGGTAGATTATTCTGCCCTGGACGTCAGCCAGTGTTTGGAAACTTCAACTAATCCAGAACTTGTCTACCGGGTTGGTAACTGTGATTTTCCATAGAGAACATTTCCTCGGTGCTTAAAATGTCTCAACTGACTCCCAGTTCGTCTTCAGGCTCAGTTCAGAGCAGTGGTGTAACCTTTATCCTGAAATAGCTTGGGACCAGAACATTGAAAGGACCGCCTTTGCCCATATGAACCTTCCCATTACTTGATATCTCCTGTTGAGACCCTTCTCTGTGTGCCCTTTCCTTCAGAAGTTAGACAGGTGGCTATCTGGGAGTGGACATTTTCTGTGGCAGAGCCCTGGATATAGAATTCTAAGTTAGGAACGGGAGTGGGATAGGGTGGGTGGTAGGGGTGTGCGCAAGCCGGTTCAGAGGTCCTTTTCTGGATTGGTCCAGCGGTTCAGCAGTAGTTGGGTTACCTTAAGGAGTAGGGAGGGTGCTCTCCCCCCACCACGGACAGTATTTCCCCGGCCTATCACGCACTGGCCCCCGCATATTGCGCACTGGCCACTTTCGGTTTGACGCTGACTGTGGTGGCAAGAGGGTACACTGCTGCTCTGAACCAGGGATTTTTTCAGCACAGCACTGGTTGGGGAAACGCAGCGGAAGGGGGGGCAGTTTTTCTTCTAACAGGGGTTCCCAGATATTGTTGACTACAACTCCCAGAATCCCCAGCTGCAGTGGTTTTTGCTTGGGGATTATGGGAGTTGTAGTCCACAACATCTGGGAATCCTTGTTAGAGGGAACACTGGGTGGGGGCGGGGGAGAGAACCCTTCCTGCTCCTTAAAGGTAACTCCTGCCGCTGCCGAACCGGCCGTCTGCCAGTTTGTGCACATCCCTAGTGGGTGACAATCAATGCCCTTTTGGAGGGACAGATTTGGACCAAGACTGTTTAGCTGCTGACTCAAGCGAATAGAATTCTAGCTCAGAATACTTACTGGCAAACAAGCTCTGTTGAAATCCCTGGGACAACTTAAAGAAAATATGTTTAGGAATGAAGTATTAGAATGATATTTTCAAGGAATGAAGATGTGATTTAGCTGTCTACTATATACTTGTGTTTTGAAAAGTGCCCCTCCATCTCAGTCATTTCCTGAGATATGAAACTGCCCTTGAAGAAGTAGTTTATTTTGGAATAAAAGAAATTGAAACTGTAGCTTTGTTAAGACACTAAAAAGAAAGTTGCCAGTACATTTTTCGTAACATTTTAAAATAATTTCGTGCTCTTTGCAGTACCTTAGAAGCACACAACTGAGTCATATGCTTTACCAAAAATGTTTCTGGCCTGCATAAGCTGTGGTGAAGTAGGATAAAATTGCTCATAAGAAGTAGGCTGCTAGCATTTATCTTTTCTTCCTCTCTTTGCCTTGTTGAAAAAGGAAAACAAGAAAATAGCACTTGGAAATGGGGGTGGACATGTTAAAAAGATGAATTTTGAAAAGCTGTAAGAAAAAGAAAAATGGATTTGAAGAGCTGAAGCAGTGTCCCTTTTAAGTTATGATTAGCAAGCAGATTCAAAATCCTGGAAAGGAGTTAGCTGCTGCACTAGGAGGATAAGGAACATTTTGGGCAAATTTGGTAACCTTGTTTATTTTTACTGGGACAAGGGTGAACATGAACCCTAAAGAGCCAGTAGACTTTATATGGGTGCGAGAAGTAGAATGCTGTTAAGTGCCAGTCCAAGATGTTTGCATGTCTCGAGACAAAAAAATCTGAATAGCAGACCCATTCATAAACTAACGTGACATACAATCCACCAGCAAATTCTGCATTGGGAGAATTTGCTAGTGATGGTGACACATATGTCAGCTTTGCGTGCTCTCACCTGCTGACTCTTAATAGCACTCAAAACTATGCCACCTGACGCAGCCCTCTTATGGTGCCTTGTGGCAGAGGCCACCTCTAAAAGGAACTGAAAATGCAGTGGGTAGGTTCAGATGACTGCTGGCAGGTAAGTAGGGTGGGAACCATAGGTTCCCTACAAGTGTGAGTTCCCAGGGTAAGCCAGAAATGGTGCACATTTTGCATCATCTGAAGCAGGACATTGGTGTAGAATTTCGTTTTCCTGCTGCCTCCCAGCATTCACCCAACGTGTGGAACCAACATTTGAAATTAACTTGAGAATGTTGGGAGGTGGCCGGAATCCATCATTCTCTACCTGACATGTCCAGCTTCAGAGGACTCAAAATGTATGCAACTTCTGGTTTATGCCAGGAGCACTTGCTTATGAGGAACCTCTGATTCCCTCCATTCTTACTTTCCGGCGATCGTTAAACCCACCCAAATTCAGTGTCATAGCCAATCTTTTTGGTGGTGTGTTCCTGACATGTAAGTGATTGGCTTATTGTACTACTGTACTGTCTTGGCTAATGGTTTTATTATGGTTTTATTTTATATTTTTAATGTGAGCTGACATTGTTTGAGCTGAAAGGCAGGATACGAATAGCTAGATTAAATACATATACATACATGCTAAAATGTGAATGGATGTTGGTGATGGAAAGAGCAACTGCTTTTTGTTTTTGTATGTTTGAAACAAGATATTATGGTTGGCTTTACCTTGATTAGCCTCATAGTTGGCTACATGCTCTTGTAGCACTTCTAGTTTGAGCCCATGGGAATGGTGAAATGCTCTTCACTACTTGACCATTATTAAGTTACTGCTGGGTTAATCCTCAGATGTATCTATGAATAAAGGTAGAGTGTGCTGTCAAGTCGACTTCCACTCCTGGCACCCACAGAGCCCTGTGGTTTTCTTTGATGGAATACAGGAGGGGTTTACCATTGCCTCCTCCCGTGCAGTATGAGATGATGCCTTTCAACATCTTCCTGTATCACTGCTGCCCGATATAGTACCAGCAGGGATTCAAAAAGGCAAATTTCTGCTTGTTAGTCAAAAATTTCCTCAGTGTGCCACTTAAGGTGACTGGTCTATGCATAGATGTGCATTTTTAGGTTGGATAAGAACCCAATTTAACATGTTTTTGGCAGAGATGTGAGGTGGGAATTCTTCCAAAATAATTTCCTTGGCTGACGTCCAGACTAGTATTGCATACATGCAACAGTACGTATTCCAGACTATTGCTGTGCTGTTGCTTGAGCAGGGAAAAGGGTGATTTTTGTCCATCTTCCTTTCCCTCTCAAGCCATCTGTACATCACCAAAATATGTCCCTGAGGTTTGCATGATTGCCAATCAAATATTTCGGTTCAGCTACTTGTCTACAGTGGCATCTGGTGAGACTGTCTCTGGGGGCATGATGAGGGTGGCGGGAGATACCTTAAAAAAAAAAAGTCAGACTTACCCACTGCTGGCACCTGGCATCCTTAGGGAACCAGTGGTGGCCAACCCAGCATCCTGTGGGGAGGCTTCCTTGCCTCTGCTGCTCTTCTGGCCTCTGTGCATGTGCAGAGGCCATTTGAGTGGTCAGCACGGTAGTTTCAGATAACAGGCCAATCTGAAACTTAGTGTAGTTAGGGGCTGCTCCATTTACGACATCTTTCTACAGTGAAAATACTCCAGTGTAGGAAATGTATATAGTATCTCATCACTTGTGATAAGTACACATGTGGTGGGAAATGATATCTGTGAAGGCAATGTGTGTAAGTTCAGAAAAGTGCAAGACTCATGCAACTCTCCTGGGATTTCATTGTATCAGAATGCAAATAGATCTCAGGTCCCCTCATCAAGGAATTCCCTGCATATGGAGAGTTAGTATGTCAAAGAAAAATCTAGCTAGGAACCTTATACTCTAAAATGCTAGAATTCCACATGAAAGGATGTTTTTGATGTAGAAGAGCATGCTAATGTGCTGCCCCCTGTCTTCATTTGGGTGTGGAACATGCCTGGGAGGATTCTATCATGCTGTTCCTGAATGTTTTGATTGGCCCTCTCATTGAACTCTTGGGAGCCCCGCTAACGGTATTCTATTGCTTCTGGATTGCGTCCAGTATGTCTGCTTCAGTAGTCATAAGGGGCATGATCTAGCTACAGTTAAGCACTTCTGAGTCACATTGATCTGAATAGGAGAGATTAAGCACATGCTTAACTCTCCCATTGAAATCAATGGGACTTAAAAGTGCTTTGGTGAGGTTGTGCACATGATTTTTAATTCAATTGCATTCCTTGTATAAAGATTTAAATCGGAATGAATTCTTGAAATAATGAGTAGCACTTATATGTCTGTCACAAGACATGGCTGCCTTAGCATTGAACAGTGACACATTCTTAACCTTTTTTGCTATGATGACTCTGTCGTCTGGTGTCATTGAGTAAAAGAAGCTCCCCCAGCCCCGTCAGTCATGCCAGCTCCACGCACTTGAAAAAGACTGTGAGATCTTGTTTGTTCTTGATCATTGTCAACTCAGTTTGCTGACTTCCAGTCAGCTTTGCCTTTCAAAGGCTTTGGAACTACACATGTCATAGAGAACGCAATGCTATGTACTTTGTGTTGAGCAACCGAGTAGAGAGTTAAGCTGGGGTGGGTGGGTGGGGGGGAAGAACTCTATTCCTTGCACACTTAATTGATTCTGTTTTTATAAATTGCTGACATTTGGTAAAGATTGGAAATCTTTGTAACCAGCCTCTGGAAAACTGCCAACTTTGAATGTTGTAAGGTGGTGTAGTTGGCTGGGAAGCTTTTCGTACATCCACTGCTCCATGATATCTCTTTGCTGCACAGTGTGGAACGATTGCATGAAAGATATGGAGTTTTGTCCATAGAAAGGCAGGAGCAAAGTTAGTGTGTACCTCCCCATGAGTGTTATATCACTCTAAGCTCTGGGTGGGCAAACTTGGCCCTCCAACTGTTGTTGAACTACAACTCCCATCTTTCCCAGCCACAATAAATTGTGGCAGGGGATGATGGGAGTTGTAGTTTAGCAACAGCTGGAGGGCCAGGTTTGCCCACCCCTGCGCTAAGCAAAGAGGAGGACAGGGAACCACTGTTTTACAAGGACTGCTGTTCTACAGCAGTACTTTTGTGGATGTAGACTTCCCCAGTGCTCAAATTATGGTGTGAAGACCTTTTTGGACCCTGTCACAAAAGAAAATGTCACTGCTCCTGCCCCACCCATTTCTCTCCCCACACCCCCAGTTTAAGCATTGGGCATCTCCCAGTTTTCTCTTTTCAATTAACTGGTGCATGCTGACTCCAATGCAGCTGAAACTTTCATGCTGCACGGAGATCAGGCTACTTTCTATGCTGATTTGTGCTATCCCAAATGGTGCAACCTCAAAGAAGTCTGTTCTGCAAAATGTTTTACGTTGGGTTGCATCCAGACATGTCCTTCCTCCAGAGGCAACCCACCATAGGCAGTGCCTTCTTTGTTGTATAGCACTATAGTGCTTTCTGAATTGGCTGCAGCTACCATCTGGTCAAACCTTTTGGTCATATGGAATTCTGTGTAGAGAATTTAAAAAGTACATGTATCTCTTTTTTAAAAAACACATGCAGGTCATTCATCAGTGGGGACCTTGAGGGCCATTATTTATTTATTTATTTATTTGTATTGTTTTCAGGCTTTAATGAAAAATCTGCAACTGTAAAATACATCTCCCCTCTCAAACCTAATTCAACAGGAATCCTCGAAAGTGGCAGAATGTCTAAATGCCATTAGAAATTATTCCCATATGTAGGAATTGCCTGCCTAGTCTCAGCACGTTGCACAATCTAAATCCAATTAGATTTTTCACAGCTGAGATGTGCTGAATTCTGAATACTTTAATAGAAATGGGAAAATCAGTCTGTTGTCACTGCCATTGTCAGCCTACCTCTTAGTTCTGGCATCAGGTTTGTGGGAACCCTCAGCCAAGTGGCTTTGCTGTCCCTTTAACAGTGGGGGGTGGGTGAGAGAGAGAGACACTGGTGGGACCCACTTTTTTTAATCCTACAGTGCAGAGCCCTGGCTGATGTATCATTGGACACAAAAGCAGGGGCATTGTGTGATGAGTGACCAACTTATGACTAGCAGCCACTAGGAACCATCCAGGCCTGCATTATTAGTAAAGGAAGATGGTGGCTGGCAGCACAGTTGCTGAAGAGCCCTCTTTCCTCCCCATCCTTTGCCTTTATTGCAATAAGGTTAGAGTATATAGGGCTGTGCACGGAACCCATTCAGAGGCCCTTTATTGGCCTCTGAAATGGTTTGAATAGCTAGCGGTTCCGCTGGTTCAAAAGCAGGGTGTGTGTGTTTCACCAGCACTCTGTGTTTTAAAAGTCCATCGGGGCAGCAGCATACCTACCTGCTGCCCCATTGCCCCCTTTACTGGAAGTAGGTGGAAGTATCCGACGTGCCTGCGCATGCCGGATGCACGTGCGTGGGCATGTTGGGTGCGTGCCCATGCGTTGGATACTCCCGCCTACTTCTGGTAAAGGCCGCCCTGGTGGGCTTTTAAAACACACAACGCCGGTGGGGGGGGAAAGCGGAGGGAGGGGTAAGTGCATCCTCCCCCACCCTTAAAGCAGAACCTCCCTCCGCCTTAGAGCCTCCCCTGCCCGGTTCTGTGCACATCCCTAATAGTATCTATATATATATTTCTCCTGGGTGTGCCCAGGAGAAATGCGTCCCGGCAGCTCAGCTGATTGGCTGGGCTGCTGGGGCGCCTGATTGGTCCTGGCGCACCCAGGACAATGGCGGCGGCGGCCATGGCCGGGGAGCCAGGCGGGCCCGGCTGTGGAGGGGAGGTGGCGGGCCTGGCTGGGCCCAGCCGCGGAGGCGCGGCGGGCCTGGACGGGCCCGGCCACGGAGGCGAGGTGGCGGGCCTGGCCGGGCCCGGCTGCGGCGGCATTCTTGGGCCCGGCGGCGGCGGTGGGCCCGGCGGCGGCGGCACCCTCGGGCCCGGCGGCGGCGGCGGCACCCTCGAGCCCGGCGGCGGCGGCAGCACCCTCGGGCCCGGCGGCGGCGGCACCCTCGGGCCCGGCGGCGGCGGCACCCTCGGGCCCGGTGGCGGCGGCACCCTCGGGCCCGGCCGTGGAGGTAAGGCGGCGGGCCCGGCCGCAGTACAGGCAGTGGTGGGCCCGGCCGCACTAGAGGCACAGATGCTCTGTGCCCGGGCCCACTAGTATAGACATAATCTATAATTGAGAGGGTGGTGGCTTCCCACCTCCAGACAGTCTTGAAGGAAACTGATTATCTTGACCCTCTTCAGACTGGCTTTCTAGCGGGCTATGGGGTGGAGACTGCCTTGGTCGGCCTGATGGATGATCTTCAATTGGGAATTGACAGAGGAAGTGTGACTCTGTTGGTCCTTTTGAACCTCTTGGCGGCTTTCGATACTGTCGACCATAGTATCCTTCTGGAGCGTCTGAGGGAGTTGGGAGTGGGAGGCACTGCTTTGCAGTGGTTCCGCTCCTACCTCTCGGGCAGGTTCTAGAAGGTGTTCCTTGGAGACTGCTCTTCTTCAAAATCTGAACTTTTGTATGGTGTGCCTCAGGGCTCCATATTGTCTCTGATGTTGTTTAACATCTACATGAAACTGCTGAGAGGTATCATCAGGAGATTTGGTGCTATCAGTATGCTGATGACACCCAAATCTATTTCCCCATGTCAGCATCATTAGGTGAGGACATAACCTCCCTAAATGCCTGTCTGGAGTCAGTGATGGGCTGGATGAGGGATACCAGATTGAATCCAGATAAAATGGAGGTATTCACTGTGCGGCGTCAAAACTTGAGAGACAGTTTTGATCTTCCTGTTCTGGATGGGGTCACACTTCCCCAGAAGGAACATGTACGCAATCTAGGGGTGCTTCTGGATCCAAGCCTCTCCCTGGTGTTCCAGGCTGAGGCAGTGGCCAGAAGTGCCTTCTATCAGCTATGGCTGATAGAAGCTATGCCAGCTGCGTCCATTTCCTGAGATGAATGACCTCAAAACAGTGGTACATCTGCTGGTAACCTCCAGACTGGATTACTGCAATGCGCTCTACGTGGGGCTGCCCTTTCTTTTTATTTATTTATTTATTTATTTTGTTAAATTTATATACTGCCTTTCATTAAAGCAATCCCAAGGCGGTTTACAGCAAAAATTTAAACACAAGATGGTAAAAAAGACACAATTAAAATATTAAGTGAAAAAAAATTAAACAAATCTGATTAAAAACTTAAAACAAAAGCATAAAAGCAATACAGACTATAAAGAGCAGCAGCAGCAGAGAATCAAATAAATGCCTGGGCAAAAAGCCAAGATTTTACACTTTTTCTGTAAGTGCTGATGGAGACCGAGGAGCGAATAGCCACCGGGAGAGCATTCCAGAGTCTGTATGTATGTAGTTCGGAAGCTACAGTTGGTCCAGAATGCGGCAGCCAGGTTTGTCTCTGGATCATCTCGGAGAGACCATATTACTCCTGTGTCGAAGGAGCTTTACTGACTGCCGATATGTTTCCAGGCAAAATACAAGGTGTTGGTTATAACCTATAAAGCCCTAAACAGCTTGGGCCCTGGGTATTTAAGAGAACATCTTCTTTGTCATGAACCCCACCGCCCACTGAGATCATCTGGAGAGGTCTGTCTGCATTTGCCACCAGCTTGTCTGGTTGCCATTCCCAGATGGGCCTTCGCTGCTGCTCCGAGGCTTTGGAATGTGCTCCCTAGTGAAATTAGAGCCTCACCATTTTTGACAGCTTTTAAAAAGTCTTTAAAGATTCATCTGTTCACCCAGGCTTTTAATTAAATATTGTTTTAATGGTTTTAATGCTGTTTTAAAAATATTATTTTAAAAATTTTAAATTGTTGTAACGTTTTGAACTTTTTGTTTTAACTAATGTTTTACTTTTTCTGTTTTTACTTTGTTGTAAACCGCCTAGAGATGTGAGTTTTAGGCAGTATAAAAAATATGCTAGTTATTTAGATAAATACATAAATAAAATAAAGGATGATAATAATACATGTAAATATAACTTAAAAAGAAAAGAAAAAAATCCCTTAACACAGTTTAACATGATAGTATAGAACCAATGCAGGAGAAGAGGGGGGTGGGAGGGATTAAACAAAAAACCTCCCACCTTCTTCAAGGATATTTGACTAATGTCAAAGCACAAACAGTTCATTGAAATTCGACCAAAGCGAAGAATTATTATTCTTTACCTTGGCGACAAAACCTCCCCAGTTCAAATGCAGACGAACACATATCAGAAATCCAAAATTGTAATTCAGGAGTAATTTCGTCCTTCCAGTGTTGTATTATAATCCTTTTGGCAACACAGAGAATCCACAGTTCTTGATGTAGTGTTAAATTCCATATGCTGGGGGATATACCCCAACAAAACATGAACATCCTTAATAAACAATGATAACTGCAATATCATATTGAATCCTTATGAATTTCAGACCAAAACAGTGCAATAACCGGGCAGGACCAAACCATATTTGTAAGTGTACTCTTGTACAAATTATACCTCTAACCATAGCAGTTTGTGACAATCCTTTATTAAACATTCTTTTAGGTGTCCAATAGACACAGAATAAAAGTTTTTGTTGAACTAATCACATTTTAAGATCTAAAAAGGCATGTTTCAGTGCCTTCAATGTGACCTACCATTGATTTAATAAAATAGGGTATTCAAGTTTTTTATGCCAACGATCTCTGATATAATTGATATCAAGCTTATCAATGTCTTTAAGTTTCTGATAGAGCAAGGTTACTGGCTTAGGTGAATGAAGCGCCCATAAAGGTTTGGGGGAGCTTTACTTTGGCAGTAGTAGCAGCAGTTAAAAACACACACACAGAACCTGCTCTTTTGTCTTTATTGGAGGTTTGATATGCAGAAATGAGTAGATGACACTTTTCATGGCTTGCAGCTGAACATGGTCCTCTGCTAATGCAAGGCATGACAGATCCCAGGAGCCGTGGTGCCTAGAAATTCAGCTCTGATGCAAAGGCTAGGATGTTCAGAGGTAGACTTAGTAAATAAAATATTTATTTGACTCAGGCAACCATGTTTCTGTTCTGTTACTTGCAGAGGGGATAAAGAGAAACCTGTTTCCCCACCCCGCTCCAGAATGCCAAGTCTGGTAATTTTGTCAAATGTCCATTGTCTGGCTCCTACATTTTGGGGCTGGCTCCTAGATCCAAAGAAAACTTGTCAAGGCCTGTGGTAATAGCTGCAAATCACACTACTATAAAAGGAATGGCTATCATGATCACTTCAAAAGTTGGCAACTCTGAGGGCTGAGATGATAGTGCTGGGCATACAGTACTGAAGTAGGAGAAAAGGCTCAGAAGGGAAGAAGTACCATGAAACTGAGAAGCACAAAAAGGTCCGTCTTTTGTCCCAAGGCTTAAGAACATGTGAAGCTGCCTTATACCAAGTCCATCTTCTTCAATATTTCCTCTACTGACTGGCAGAGGCTCTTTAGGGTCTGAGACAGGGTTTTTACCCCAGCCCCACCTAGAGATGCCAGGAATTGAACTTGGGACCTTCTGCATTCAAAATGAGTGCTCGATCATAGGGATGTGCATGAACCGAGGTTTGGGAACAGGTTCAGCACTCTGAGATGCCACCAGGAGTGGGGGAGCGGTGAGCAGCAGCTTTAAATGGGAGTACAACAGATCCTTATCTTCTCTCTGCCACTCCATGTAGCTTTTTGCTGCGACGGTGCTCCCCACATAGGTTCAGAGCTGAACCTTTGCATGAACATTGATCACTGTGCTACAGCCTCTTGAATATGGAGCTGTATGCTGTTTGCAGGAACATATAGGTAAGGGAACTTTGAGGCTTGGAGACTGGATCTGGGAGGGCCAAGAGGTAATGGGCTTGAATTTGTATCTGTTTATTTGAACTAGCTAGTGCCTAGTGAAATGGTTGATTGCAACTTTTCAGAATATACTGTATATTGTACCAACATTAATATGTCAGTATGTACCCATATATTTGAATAATATGTACCCATATATTTGAATTTTCAATCCTTAACTCTGCAGAGATAACAGGCTTATCTGCTCTTCAAAAATGCTCATGTTTTTCATGTAACTGAATTGTATTTATTTTTCTGGGCTCTTACTACTAGGAATAATGTTGCAGAAATGAAGTTTGCAAGGATTGTCCTAGTCCTGTTACTTTACGCTTTGTTTTAAATCGGATTGACTGCTGTCTTTGACGTCATGATTGTTTCCATGGTCACCAGTTGAACTCATGTAAACGTATGAAGCTGGATGCATGCCCAGAAGCCGAAACAAATGACACTTGAACAACAAAATGTGCCTGTAACTACAAAATCTCTATTTTCAAAGGAGAATTTGTGTTTCAGTGCATGAGTAGATTTTAATTGCTATTTAGCAGGAATTGTTAAAAAAAATTCCCTGAAAATTATAATTAACTCTTCCCAATAGCTATTTTTGTGGATCTTGCAGACATTGAGCACTAAGTTTGTTGCCATCTAGTCAGTCTCCTCTAAATACATTTTGCATAATCTCACGGTTTATTTCCACTTGCTTATTCTTAAAGCATTATTTCTCAAACAATTAAAATATTTCCTTTTGTCCATTGTATACTATAATTGTGAATGAAATCTGTTTCAGGATATCAGTCTGATGGATGATTTCCTATTGGCTATCTACAGAGGGAGTGTGATGATGATCCTTTTGGATCTCTGATGATCTTTTTGGATCTCTTAATGGCTTTCAATATTGTCAACCATGGTATCTTTCTGGTCTGCTTGAAGGAGGTGGGATTGGGTGGCACTGCTTTACAGCGGTTCCATTCCTACCTCTCTGGCAGATTCCAGATGGTGTCGCTTGGAGACTGTTGTTCTGCAAAGTAAGAGCTAAAGTGTGGAGTTCCACAGAGCTCTATTCTGTCTCCAATGCTTTTTTACATCTACATGAAACTGCTGGTCATCAGGGGGTTTGGTTCACGGTGTTATCAATATGCTGATGACACTCAGATTTACTTCTCCATACCAACTTCATCAGGAAATGGCATAACCTCCCTAAATGCCTTCCTGGAGACAGTAAGGGGCTGGATGAGGGATAACAAGTTGAGGTTGAACCCCAGTAAGATGGTGGTACTGACTGTGAGACCCACCTTAAGTGGCGCAGTGGGGAAGTGCTTGACTAATAAGCAGAAGGTTGCCGGTTTGAATCCCCGTTGGTACTATATCAGCAGCAATATATGCCGCAGCAATATATGCCACAGCATATATGCAGCAGCGATATAGGAAGGTGCTGAAAGGCATCATCTTATACTGTGTGGAAGGAGTAAATGGTAAACCCCTCCTGTATTCTACCAAAGAAAACCACAGGGCTCTGTGGGCACCAGGAGTGGAAATCGACTTGACAACACACTTTACCTTTACTGACTGTGGGAGGTCGGGACCCAAGAGATGGTTTAGATCTGCCTGTTCCGGATGGGTTACACTCCCCCGTGAAAGATCAGGTATGTAGCCTGGGAGTGTTCCTAGATCCCAAATTCTCTCTGGTTGAAGCAGTGGCCAGGAGTGCTTTTTATCAGCTTCAGCTTATATTTCAGCTACATTCATTTCTGGAGATGAAAGACCTTAAAACAGTGGTGCACATGCTGGTAGCCTCTAGGCTTGACTACTGTAATGCACTCTGCATGGGGATGCCTTTGTATGTAGTCTGGAAAGTACAGTTGGTACAGAATGCGGCAGCCAGACTGGTCTCTGGGACAGCTAGAAGGGATCATATAACACCGATTTTGAAAGAATTGTACTGACTGCTGATACGTTTCCGAGCAAAATACAGCTTGGGTCCAGGGAACTTAAGAGAGTGCCTTCGTTGTCATGAACCCTGTTGCCTATTAAGATCATCTGGAGAGGTCTGGCATCAGTTGCCATCAGTTCGCTTAGTGGTGACTCGGGACTGGGCCTTCTCTGTGACTGCCCTTGGACTTTTGAATATGCTCCGGCAATCGGAGGCCCGCTCTACCTGTCGCGTCAGGGAGACGTGAAGCTTGCACGCCACATGTGCGTGCGCAGAAGGCTTGTCGCAGCCTTTTGCAATGAGGAGGCGGCAGAAGGGGCGGCGAGGAGGTATCCTGCCGCCCCAATTTCTACAGTAACTACAGGCGCTGGAGGGGGAAAAGCGGCGGGAGGGGTAAATAAACCCTCCCTGCCCTTAAAGGAACCTGTGCGGTTCCGTGCACACCCCTAGTTAAATGCAGAATAAACAATGATGGGTGCCAATTACGTTTGTCAGTTTCAAGTTATTACAGAGACAATTGTAGGTTCTTTTTTCGTGGAGGGGTACCAACATATTTGTCCATGTGTGTACATGGGGTGACATAGAAATGTGATAAACTAATAAACAATCAGTCATTGAACATTGAAGTGCCACCATATAAATACAGGACAATAGTCTCTTCAAGTGCACATGCAAATGTGAATATCATCCCCCCCCCCTTGCTGGAGCTCATCAGAATGGGTTGTGGACTGAACATGCTTGAGACAGGGCCGGATCACGTGATACTAGTTTCCTGTTGCCAGGAAACGCCATAGCCCCAGTTCCGGTCCTGTCTTGTTTGAGTTAACAGGTCTTAGAAAGAGCTCTATAGCATTTGAGATTTTTGCAGGCTAGTGGCTATTTCTTGACTTGGCATTTTCCTTCTATCTTCCCTTTCCTGCCCCCTCCCCACCCCCGATTGTGCAGGGGTGGGAATGGAACTGTTTATAGTTATCTCTTACATTCCCAAATTGCCCCCCCCCGCTAATTGGTGCTTAGTTTCACTTTTGATTTCCTCTACTTTGCTCCACATGGAGGATTCCCAAGCTAGCAATTTTCTGCTTGGCTCCCTCTCAGAGGACACACAGCCAAACTCTAGGGGCAGAAGCCTGGCATAGGAATCCCCCACCTCCCTAAAATGGGCTAGGTCGGCCTCCCCTCTGCGACCCCTTCACGCCCGTTCCACAGCAGCGGAAGTCTCCTCTGCAGCCCCCCAAAAAGGTGGAGAAGGGGGGGGAACCATTGTTCTGAGCCAGGCAAAGCCTCCAAAAAACAAAACAAAAGTCCAAGAAGCCAGCCCCAGCCGTTGAGCTCAGCAAGCAACAACAAATATTTATATACCCCTTTCAACAAAAGTTTCCAAAGCAGATTACATAGACAAATAGTAAATAAATAAGATGGCTCCCTGTCCCCAAAGGGCTCACAATCTAAAAAGAAGCATAGGACAGACACCAGCAACAGTCACTGGAAGTATTGTGCAGGGGGTGGATAGGGCCAGTTACTCTCCCCCTGCTAAATAAAGAGAATCACGGGGACCGACAATTTCCTTTACCCCAGTCATTGCTGACTGGTTGAGGGATTTCATTCTGAGGGAATGCAAGGTGTTATGCAACCCCTCTCTCCTTGCCCCTGTGGTACCGCAGCCTGTTGCCCCTGTTCTCTCCACAGAGCTTCCTATCAGACCCAGAGGTACTGCTGGGAGAATGTCTTCCTTCTTGCCTGACTCCAGCCCCAGGAGGGAGTCCATTCCACTTTCAGAATGGGGCCTTTTTTTTTTTAAAACCATTCAGGAGAAGGGCCACTAGGCACAAAAGGAGGGTGCTCCACACATCCTCGTCTGAGGACCAGCCACCTCCACCTAAGCGCCTACATATGTAATGAACAGTCCCTATCCCTCCTGCGATACCCCTGGTGTTACTCCTGCCTGTACCTGTATTGCCTCCACCACTTCCAGTTCTACCACTTCCATATGGGAACCCGATTTTGCCAAGGTCAGATTCTGAATACTCTTACTCTCACCCTCTTAAACTGCAGGTGTCTGATAGGGAGGAAGGAGAGTTATCTGAGGAAGAGGTCACACAAAAAGTACCCATCTCCTCCTGTCTATTCTCGTCCATAGATGTTGAGGTCCTTCTTGCTAAGGCTAAGAGGACTATTCACGAAGTTACTCCTGTTGAGGAATCGCATCCCTCAACAGAATTGGACCACAGTGTCTTCCCTTCCTCCTCCATCCTTTCTGCCCTCCCACCCCAATATTTTGTAAGGTCATGCTGGCAGAGTAGGAAAGACCCGTCTCCTCTAAGCCAGTGGGGGTCTGCCCCAAGGAACTTGACTCTCTTCCACAAGATGTTATGTCGCTTCTGCCGGTTCCTTACATTAATGCCCTTGTGGCGCAACTCATATCTGGCTCTATTCTGAAGCCTGAGGGGCTGGAACAACTAAAAATACCTGAGGATAAAGAGTGCGATCTATTCCTCAGAAAAGCTCATGAGGTATCTGCCACGGTAATCAAGGTGGCAATCATGAAATCAATCTTTGCCAGAGCATCAGTCCTTGGGCCAAATAATTGGCATCACTTATTACGCCTAAAAACACCAAACTCCACCAAGGCCTCAATAAGATGGTGAAAGCAGCTGTTCTTATGGCTGACTCCAGCCTGGATTGTATACAACATGCTTCTAGTGAAATAGGGTCTAGAGTCACAGTCCACAGATCTCTCTGGCTGAAGAACGAATGTGGATGCTAAATCTAAACTAGCACTTACATCTTTTCCTTTTTCAAGCGTCAAAATATTTGGAGCCTCCCTAGACCCCATTCTAGGAGAGACCACAGACAAGAAGGAGGTGACACCATCAGTGCACAAGGACTCCCACAGGCCTTTTCACACTCCAAACCATTCCTTTTGCCCCCACAGGCAATTCCAGGGACCAGCATCCAACCCATAGAGTGTATGGATAATAACAATAACAACTTCAGGGGTTTCAGATGTTCCCGATGGAGACAGTACTGCAGAGGCCCCTCCAGATCGCAGGCACTCTGCTCTTTCATCTCTAATGCACCCTACAACAAAAAACAATGACTCGCACCCTCTGGGAGATTTGCTCTTTAGAGTTCACCACCACATGGATGTCCACTACTCAAGACCAATGGGTGCCAGACATAATCAGGGGCTATCCTCTCGACCTCATATGTACTCCACAATACCACTACATCCAGAAGCCCAAGCAAACACCTCCAAATTATTCAAGCCATTCAACATACTGCAAATTCTGGCCATCAAACCAGGAATATCAACAGAAACATGTCTAGGCATCTATCTTATTTCTTGTACCCAATAAAAATGGCTCCTGGAGAGTGGTACTTGACCTCAAGAGGCTCAACAAATATATAAAAAAGAGGAAGTTCAACATTGAGTCTCTTCACACCATCAAGGAGGCAACGGCATCAGTGGATCTCTTGGAGGCCTACCTCCATATCCCCATTCTCCCAGCTCACAGGAGTTTTCTCAGATTCTCATATGACCAGAAACACTACCAATACTGAACACTCCCGTTTGGCCTATCATCAGCCCCTTGGGTCTTTTCAAAGGTCATGGTGACATTAATTGCACACTCCGCCTCTAGGGTACTCGCATACACCCATGATCTTTTGATCAGATCAGCCTCCTTCCATCAAGCCCAAAGAGACGTATACAGGACTCTCCAGTGCCTAGATGACCATGGCTTCATACTCAATCAGGAAAAGAGCCACCTCTTTTCAGTCCCTTCAGCACCTGGGAGCATTATTAAACACTGTCCAAGCATTGGTCTTCCTTCCCTAGGAACAGAAAGAAAAGATATCAACTATCATTGCACTTCTCCTACACCAAAGGAAGATGGACCTGATGCCCCTGGCTACTGTACTGGGGTTCATGGTGGCTTGCATGGAGTGTATGCCATGATCCAGGTGGCACTCATGTCCCCTCCAGTGGCAGCTCCTTCCCTATCAGGAATTGATCGTAGCAGGCATACACAAACAGGTAAACATCCCTCTCAGGGTGCGCCAGTCATTCCATTGGTGGATATCTCCAGCAATCCGCAAAGGCCTCCCTCTGATTGACCCTCAGAGAATAGTAGTGACTACAGAGGCCAGCCTCATCGGTTGGGGCACCCGCTTCTTGAGTCAATATGCCCAGGAACTCTGATTCCCCAAGGAGTCATGCCAAAACATCAGTTGGCTAGAGCTCCAGGCTGCAAGATTCATCCTGCTACAGTTTAGCCATCTTCTGTAGGAACGCCATGCCCTAATCCTCACGGACAACATCACCACCAAGTCCCATGTCAGGGAGGCACCAGATCTCGGTCCTTGATGGCGGAATCTGATCTCTTCCAGTGGGCAGAAAACCATCTAGCGTCAGTCACAGAAGAACACCTCAGCGGGACCGACAACCTTTAAGCAGACTGGCTCAGTCAGCGCACGGTGGATCAAGCAGAATGGAGCCTCCTCCCAGATGTCTTCTGTCAGCTGACATCACACTTGGGCCAGCCAGAAGTGGACCTCTTCGTGTCCCCAACAAATCATATTCTCCCACTCTGCTTATTCAGGTTTTAGTCTCCCCTGGCAGAAGTGACCAATGCCCTCACGGCTCCCTGGCCACAGACATTACTCTACGCCTTTCCTCCCACAGCCATCCCCCCGCAAGAGTTCTCAGAAAGTCCATAATAGAACAAGCAGAGCTGATCCCTGTAGCTCATCACTGGCCCTGGAGACCCTGGTTCTCTCAACTAGTATCTCTGACAGTCCACCTGCCCTGGCAACTACCCCTCCGAAGGGACCTCCTCTCACCTGGTCCCAGAGGCTCCAACTCTCCACCTGGAGGTTGAGCGTGGAAAGCTAAATGCTCAGGTTTATTCTCCCCCAGTCCAATACTATTCTGACTGGCCTCCATGTGCCCGGCCACCAATCACATTTACCAGGCCACATGGGCAGCCTTCTCTCGATGGACATGTAGAAAACACACTGACCCTATCTTGGCGGGAGTTTCCAAGGTCCTGGCTTTCCTCCAGTCTGGGCTTGAGTTGCAGCTCTGCCCTAGCACCCTGAAACACCAAACCTCCACCCTGGCATCAGTTCTGGACCGGTCCCTTCCTGGGTGGTCCACCCACACATTAGCACTCACCCAACCGTCCTTTGAATCCTTATCCTCTATCCTCTATCCTTGTAGCCTATCCTACAAGGTCCTGTTCCTGGTAGCCATCATGTCAGCTTGTAGAGTATCTGAACTGGGGTGCTCTCTCAGTTAGGAAAGAGTTCTGCATCTTCCAACCAGACTCTGTAGTCCTGAAGCTTGACCCCACCTTCATTCCTAATGTTAACTTCTCCTTTCACCGATCTCAGGATGTAGTACTACCCTTCTTCTGTCCATCACCATCCCATTCTAGGGAAATGGCATGACACACCTTTGACATCCACAGAGCTCTGCACGACTATATCTGTCGCACCAGAGAATTCCACAAATCTGACTCACTCTTTGTTTCATTCCAGTCCTCTTCACTAGGCTCCAAGGTTTCCAAGGTACTCTAGATGGATCAGGCCTTGCATCTTCCTGACTTATGAAACCCTTAGTTTACCAGTCCCTGCTGGAATTACGGCACATTCCACTCGCAGCGCAGCTACCTCGGCGGCCTTTCCGGCACACACCCCTCTGATAGATATCTGTAAAGCAGCCGCATTCTTTCCTGTTACTCCCTTCATTTGGAATTACAAAATAGCCTTCTTCTCTCATCCCAAGCGGCCTTTGGCCATTGGGTCTTACAACAGGTAATCTAGAGCAGGGATTCTCAACGTTGGGTCCCCAGATGTTATTGAACTTTAACTCCCATAATTCCCAGCCCCAGTGGCCTTTGGTTGGGGATAATGGGAGTTGAAGTCCAATAACATCTGGGGACCCACTGTTGAGAATCCTTGGTCTAGAGTATACATCCTTCCCACCCCCTTTCTCACACTTCTTGGGCATGTCCCATTCTGATCAGCTCCAACACAAGGGAAAAAGGAACATTGGACTTACCATGAAGGGTTCTTTCCCCCGTGACTGGAGCTCATCAGACCCACCCGCGGATGTATATATGTTTTTTCTGGTTTGGGAAGTCTACCAGTTTTGAGGTGGAAACAGGTCTCAGGGTACTACAGTGTTAGTATATACCTCTATGTTCTCTTGTTTGTATTGTTCTGGTTGTTAACCTGTTGCCTTCTTAGGCTTTCTCTCTTTCTACCTATGCCACACTCTATGCTACAGTCCCGGAACTGGGGCTGTGGCACCTCCTGGCAACAGGAAACTAGTATCACATGATCCAGCCCTGTCTCAAGCATGCTCAGTCCACAACCTATTCTGATAAGTTCCAGTCACAGAGAAAAAGAACTCTTCACGGTAAGTCCAATATTCTTTTCTACGATGGATAAATACAGTACAGTTTTAGAATTTCTAGTCTTGGGAACTCCCAGGTCCTGTTTTCTCCCACTGGCAAAACTTCCATAGGAGTTAAATTTAATGCACATCTGCAGATGCATACTTTAGGACAACCAAAGGATGGAGAGCCAGTCTTGTGATAGTGAGCATGAATTGTCCCCTCTAAGTAGGATTTTCTTTGGATTGGTTGAGTACATTTGAGCGCTGTCTGCTGGAATCCCCTTAAGGAATGGGGCTGTAGCTCAGTGGAAGAGCATCTGTATGCTTGCATCCAGAAGATCCCAGGTTTAATCTCTAGCATCTCCAGGTAGGGCTGGGAAAGCCTCCTGCCTGAAAGCCTGGAGAAGCTGCTGCCGGTCATTGTAGACAATACTGAGCTATATGGACCAGTGGTAAGCTTTGGTATATGTTAGTTACCTATGTTCCTATGTATAACTGTATACCTATATTGTTTTTAATGCCATATATATAATTTGCTTACTTAAAACTGGTTAAAAGTTGGTGAGGGGGCCAGTTCTAAATAACCCCTAACCTTTTTTTATCTTTTACTTTGGTTTTTATATTGCTTGTGTGTGTTAAGTTTGAAGCAAAGTTATCATACTGATGTTCACTTTGCTTTTACTTCTTAAGAAAGGTTCTTGACTGTCCTCTCCCTACCATTTATTGTGCACAATAACACTGTTACTTGAATGTGATGTTGTTTGCTCCCATTATGTAGATGTCTTTTGTTCTTTTTTATATAAAGAGGAGAGAAATGGCTTCATACATACACATGGATTTGTACCCACTCACACACTGAGCCACTGAGGTGTAGCATTTTGAATAGACGTGAACAGACACATCTGATTATAAATACAATCTTTTAAAAGTTAACTTCTGTGCTCCATCAAAAAAGAAAACACAACACTGAAACAAAATGCATTTACCTGTCAGTTATTTCTACATAATTCATGTCACACAATTATTAGTTGGGACACTTTACATATAGGATTCCCCCCCCCCCTTAAGCCCATATCCTCCTCCTGTTTATCCATTACTAGGATCCTACAAATAGGGAATCTTGTTAAGAAATTAATGCAACAATTTTTTGTAATTAACCTTCTCTCTCGCCTATTATTTTTGAACTCTTTGTGATGATCTACATATGAATTGTATTGACATTGAAATCTAATGGTGACTAGTTGAAGAAATTTAGGCTGCAATTCTGTGGATATCTTCCTATGAGTAAGCTGCATTGAACACAATGGGATTTACTTATGAGTAAATATGTATACAAATATAAGAACAGCCCTGCTGGATTAGGCCCAAGGCCCATTTAGTCCAGCATCCTGTTTCACACAGTGGCTCACCAGATGCCGCTGGAAGCCTACAGGTGGGAGTTGAGGGCATGCCCTCAACTAGAATTGTTGCTGTTAAGAGTTTGTTTTTTTCAATGATACTCTGTCAATTGTTGCTTACTGTGCTTTTAGCCATGAGAGCTAGTGGTTTTTGCTTCTGTTCTGTACTTCTGCCCAACTTATTAAGGTTGTCCTTTTGATTAGGACAGGATTCTCAAACGTGGGTCCCCAGATGTTGTTGTACTACAACTTCCATCATCCTCAGTCACAAGATGGTGGGGGAAGATGGGAATTGTAGTCCAGCATCATTTGGGGGCACACGTTTAAGAACCCCTGGATTAGGAAGTATTTTGGAGTTTTTCTGTGTTTTTGTCATCTTCCTCTTACTGTTGGTTGCTTCTGTTAACAATGGCTCTTAAAGCAGTTTGAGAAGACCTCATGTTCCACGACTTCTATAGTATTTCTATTTCACAACCCATTTCAGCCATGCTATATCCTGATCTTAAACTTTATGTGAAGGAAAGTTTGATTTCAGTAGGATGTATCCCTTGCAATGTATGCCATTGCAAGGGAATGTTTTCTTGAGGTACCTAAAATCACTATTGTACATTTCTTTAATTGAAATTGATGGGTAGGATTTTGAGTTAGCAAGACAGGTCTAAGAGGAAACGGAAAAATAAGACTTGATCTCTTACCTTTTCTCTGCATTAATTTGCTTTCAGACTTTCTTTTTAGTCATTTCTAGATATTGATAAGTAAACACAGTGAAACATGTTGTGTACTTTTGCAAATCTTGCAAGAGCTGAATGCAGAGAGAAGCTACCAGTGCAAAATACCGAGAGATGCAGAATCTTCATCCAATATATGTTCGATATTAGATACACAGGCAGCTCAGTGTTGAATTTGTTTTTAATTTTGTATTTCTTTTTCTATTTGTATTTATGCTTAATCCTCTCTGGGGGGCATCAGATATTAGGTGGGGTATAAATACAAAAATAATAATAATCTATGAACACGTGAAGTTGCCTTATCCAGAGTTAGACCATTGGTTCATCTAGCTCAGTTTTGCCTATGCTGTGTCTATGACTCTTTAGAGTTTCAGACTGCGGTCTTTCCTAGCCCTGCTTGAAGATGCCAAGGATTGAACCTGGGACCTTCTGCATGCAAAATGGGTCTCTGCCATTGAGCTATGGCCCTTCCTCTAAGCAGGGCACTGTAGTACACTTTAACTAGAATACTACGTAGCATAGAAGAAATTCAGGCAGAAATTTTAGGCTTTGATTGGAGGTACGTAACAGAAAGATCTTTTAGTAGATGGTGTACTACTTGTACTGCCTTTAAAGTTGCAGGAGGTTTTGAACTTTAAAGTTTAAAAGCCTACAATTTTATATAGGCTGGGGAACTATTGGAGGAAGAGCGTCTTGGGTGCCATTACCTAAAGAGTGGCAGTCCATGTCCTTCTGACCTGGTGTGCATGCTAGCACTGGAGGTACTGAATAGTTTGCCATTCCCCAAGTGCTTGTGGACTGCATCTCGCTGAGCTTGTAGGTGAGATAAACACAGCCTGTTTTTATGAACACAGCAACACCATCTGTATGAAGCTAAAATCTCCAGGACAAGTTTTAAATGCATTTGAGTATAATGGACAGAAGCGAGTATAGTGCTGTTCTATGCAAGATGTTCACCATTCTTTCTGATATCTTGGGGAAATGAAACTGCCTTCAGCGCTGGTGGGTAGAAGTACTGCTCTCCCCTGCAATATTGGAAATACCAGCATATGTTTCTGGGAGCCTAGTGAGCGAGAAGCAGGTTGTCTGTCTTTCATTGCTTGTTGGTATGCTTCCCAGCGAGAGTAGCAGAGTGGGCGGTGGACTCTCCCTAATGTGTTTCATCAGTTCAGTATTTGAAGGTTAAACTTCCATTTTCTTCAAGTACCAGAAATAACAGATGTAGAAAGATGATGGATGCCCATGTTGTTATCCTGCAGTCATCATTCTGGAAGGTGTGTGGGAGGATGAAGGCATAACTTGAAAAGATCGATGGATCTGGACGCTTCCAGTTTTGACGAAGCTCCTCCGTGCAACTTATAGTGCTGTTTTCCTAGGATGTTTAAACGTGTGCTGAGTGTGTTAAATCTTTATTGGATGTCTTAATGACCTATATAATATAAGTAGCGAGCCCCATCATGCTCATTTCTCCAGAAGAAATTGGTTTAGCACATATTTAGTATTGATAAATAAATCTTCATGATGGACTTTCTTTTCACCTATTGCCCTCTCTGGACAGAATGTAGAATGTAAACTCCTTGGAGGCAGGGACCTGGTGTGTGTGTGTACACACACACACACACACACACACACACACACATATACATATATATGCATATACATATACATATACACACACATGCTTGTGTTTTTGAAACCCTTCAAAAGAGTGTTTCTCAACGAGTGAGCCAAGATACACTGGCCAGTGTGCTGCAGTTGACTTGTGGAGTCAGCTCCAAAAGCAGAGAGTTTAAACTCTCCATTTGTAAAAGTGGTCCTGTAATTCACCAGGAAAAATACGCCATTCCCAGTGCATAAGGGAGTGAGTTTAAGCTGCCCACGTTTGGCCACTGGCTTGTTCCCTTATGCGCCGTGAGTGATACATCCTTCCTGGCGCATTATGGGGCAAACTGGCTCCAGTAGCGACATGAGCAATGGCTATGAGTCAGAATACAAATTATATGAGACTAAAGAGGAAGAAGGAGGCTGAAATAGATAGCTCTGCTGGAATAAAAAGAATGGTATGTGTGTTGTGTATGTGTGTTGGGAGAAACTTGTATGTATACATGAATGAATGGATGAAAGGTGGCTCTGGATGAAAAAGGTTGAGAAACACTGCTGTAAAGCATTATGCCCATTGATGCTGTATAAATAAAAGTGCCAGTGGAGGAATAGGTATATGGCAGTCTGTTAGCTCCTGGTGGGGTTTGAGGCAAACAGCATTGTGAAACAGGGTGGGTGTCAGGTTTCAGTATTGGAAGACAAAGATACAAAGAGCCCGAGGGTAGGCTGTGGTCCAGGACAAGCTGGTGTTCATATTCCAGAGCTGGCAAATACAGGGGTGAAACAAGGTAATGCAAGTCTAATTTCTCCTCCCATCTGTGGCAATACCAAAAGAAGAAGAAAACTACCTTGGTTCACTTGTTGAGAAACACAGTTTTGAAGAGTTTCAAAAACAGAAGCATGAGGGGGCACTTGCCCTCCTTCTGGAGCTACCCTTGACTTCCATGTGTACGACTAGGATTGACGATCTATAGTCCCTTCACTATTCAATCCTGCTGTTACCTCTCCTTTCTGTTCTTTCCAGTCATTTCAGCCATTTTTATCAGCTGTCCTTGCTTTTAAGGTATCGGATTCTGAGCATTTCATTGTATCTGAGGGACTAGAATTTGATTATAGTACTATACTAAGGAAAATATCTAGTTAGCCACAGATGATCCTTTTTATAGGGTGGATTTTACCATTCTGGACTCCAGATTTTCAGCCCCTTTTATCTTCGCTCTGTCCTATTTTTGTCTGATCAGACAAGTTGGAATATGGCACACTTGTCTGGATTCTGCTTGTAAACCTGCTGATTGCACTTTGTGACACGCAATTCTGGCTGCATCAGTTCATCACTCTATACCACAATCAAGATGCTTAACTTGGACTCTGACAGTGCTATAAAAGTACAAGTGCTATCCATCCAGAAGAGGATGCTGGCTACCAGGTGCATTTGCAGCTAAATAGAATATAGGGAACTAGGGTGTACAAAGATGAGCTTTGAGCACCTGGTGTGTGTGTGTGTGTGTGTGTGTGTGTGTGTGTGAGAGAGAGAGAGAGAGAGAGAGAGAGAGAGAGAGAATACACTCCCCAGTTGTCTTATAGTGGGGGAAAAGCTTTTTCAGAAGGAATGAGTGAGAAGTATGACAGCTGAGGCTACATGGTTATTGCAGCATAAGTTTAGGAACATGACTCGTATGTTAACTAATATACGAAGGAAGACGATAGATATAAAAAAACCTGCTGTTTAAAAAAACAGTTTAAAGAACAGTTATGATGCTGCCTTATACAGAGTCGAATTGTTGGGCCTATCTGTTCTCCCTGGCAGGAGCTTATCAGCCCTATTATCCAAGATTTTTTAACTGGGTATGTTAGGGATTGAACCTGGGACTTTCTGCATGCAAAGAATGTGCTCTGTCACTGAACCGTGACCCATCCCTGATACACTATATCTGGGATATACTAGAAAAACCATTCCTATGCTATAGAATATGGGTTCCCACTCTTGGATTCCAAGATCTTTTTGGACTACAACCCACATCATCCCCACCCACAATGGCCAAAGGATGGAACTGTAGCTCAGTGGCCGAGAATCTTCTTTGCATGCAGAAGGTCCCAGGTTCAGTTGCTGGCATCTTCAGGTAGGGCTGGGAATGACTCCTGCCTGAAACCTTGCAGGGCTGCTGCTAGTCAGTGTGGACAATACTGAGTTAGATTGTCCAATGGTCTGACTCAGTATATGGCAGCTTCATATGTTCCTAACTCCTGTGGTCATTGTTCCACATGGGCTCACACCTTTGCCAGAACAGGATACCTGTATTGCTAAGCATAATTTAATGACTTGTGACCTTGTGGGAATGCTACAGTTCGTATAAATTGTCATTACATTACTTGTGTGTTAATTCGTTGCCTCAGTGTGCTTTTTTGTTTTGTTGAGTCAAAACTCTTGGGGATGGGGTGGGGCTCTAGGTCAAGACCATGGCATGGACCAACAGCTAAAGCCCCATGTCCCCAATCTTGGTTTCCCCCTCTCCCCACCAACTTCTATTTACCAAGCAGAACACCAGGGCATAAGACATAAGACTACCTTGTACTGAGTCAGACCATTGGTCCATCTAGCTCAGTATTGTCTACACTGACTAGCAACAGCTTTCAGAGAGGAGTATCTCCCAGCCCTAACTGGAGATTGCCAGGGAGTGAACCTGGGGCCTAGATGCTCTTCCACTGAACTATGATTTCATTCCATAAGGGGAATATCTTACAGCGCTCACATGTAGTCTCCCATGCAAATGCAAACCAAGACAGACCCAGCTTAAAAAGGGGGACAGTTCATGTCGCTACCCAAGACCAGTTGTTCTCCCTAAAGCATCTGGGCCAATGATGTAGCTTGTGGTTTGGCTCTGAGTTGCAAGTGCTAGGATTGACTGATGAATCAAATAAATTCTAGATCTAGCTCAGCAGTCTTTTGACTTCCCCTGAAATTGGTGTAACTTATGCTTAATGTGCACTGAATTATGGTCACACTATTGACAACTTCTACTGTAGCTGTCTGTTCTAGCAACTTTCACAACTATGTTTTTAGGAAAGTGCTAAGAAGTAGTGTTTAGTACTGAATTTAATGTTTATCAGAAGGCTTGACTCCAATGTTTTAGGACTCCACTATTCTAATATAGTACTTGGATTAGGCATGAGGAGTCAAGCTTTTTGTGTGTGTGTGAGTGGAGGTGGGGAGATGGAATTTTCTTATAGTTGTTGCAGATTTCTCTGAATTTAGGTCCAGGCTGCCACAGAGAGTACTGAGCCTTGTGAATGGGCTCTCAAGCAAATAACTGTCTTAGCACAAGATTATGACACTTAGGACAGCATGTCCTCTCGGATAACACACATTTTCAGGTTATCTACCCCACAATTGTTCATGCCATTTTGGTGAGTTTTAGAAGGAAAAACTACCAAACATCATTAACCCTCAAACTACTAGCATCCAGTAAGTAGACCAAGAGTGTGCACTTTGTAGTGCATTGATGCCTCCTGCTGTGCAGTGTGCAGTTCTAATGAGAGCCATGTGGCTAAAGTGAGAGGACGTGCTTTGATTTGGGGTGCTTTTCTAAAAGACGTTTCGATTTTTATTTATTCATTTTGTTTTCCAGCAGGAGATAGTGCACTGACTGCATGTCAAATGCAGGCATGTCTGTATTCTTGGATGTACCCTGCCCATTTGTTACTAGGTTGGGAGCGGCTGTATCCCTGCTCAGATGTTACAATTTTTAATGCTAAAAACATAACCTAACAACAGCCCTGCTGGATCAGGCACAAGGCCCATCTAGTCCAGCATCCTGTTTCACACAGTGGTCCACCAGATGCCTCTATGTATATGCCCTGTCTCCTGTTGCTGCTGCCCTGCAACTGGTATTTAGAGGCATCGTGCCTCTGAGGCTGGAGATGGCCCAGAGCCATCAGACTAGTAGCCATTGATAAACCTGTCCATCATGAATTTGTCTAAGCCCCTTTTAAAGCCACCCAAGCTGGTGGTCATCACCGCATCCTATGGCAAAGAATTCCATAGATTATATGCTGTGTGAGAAAGTACTCTCTCTTGTTGGTCCTAAATTTCCCAACCTTCAGTTTCATTGGGTGACTCCTGGTTCTAGTGTTGTGAGAGAGGCTGAAAAATTTCTCTCTGTTCACCCTCTCTACTCCATACATAACTGTATACACCTTAATCATGTCTCCCCTTAATCACCTCTTTTCCAAGGTAAAGAGCCCCAAATGCTGTAGCCTAGCCTCATAAGGAAGGTACTCCAGGATCATTTTGGTTGGCCTCTTCTGCACCTTTTCCAGTTCTACAATATCCTTCTTTAGATATGGTGACCAGTGGATAGCATCCTGACTAACTAAGTGTCCATACTTCAAGCAGCTTGCAGGCTGCAGTGAGAGCCTGTGTGCTGCTACGTTGCACTCAACTACTACTATTGTACTACAAATATTTATGTACTGCTTCTCAACGAAAAACCTTTAAAGCAGTTTACATGGTGGGAGATGGTTCTGAATAATGAGTGCAATTGTGCAAGATTTCAGAGCATTCTTCCGCACTCCAGAAGTGCCCTGCAGAAGTGGAAGCATGCCCTTGCCTTAAGACTTGGCAGTTTCTGCAATTGCCCTCATAATTCAGAATGCTACGGAGCAGGCTCTCCCAGCATCCCTGCAGCTGCTTGAGGCATGGATGCTTTGATAGGATGTCAGCCAGTGATGGGAAGTAAAGAATGTAGAGGGCCTAGTAGAGTACCTGTTCATGGGAACAAGGCTGTGGTCATCTCCTCGGATCATTCAGAGTTATCGTGTGTTTTAAAGTAAATCCACTTTGGAGGCAAAAAAGTTTTAACATTTGAGAGTAACTTCAGATATGGATTTTTATCTTGTTTTGTCATCGTGGCATCCATGGGTTTGTGGTAGAGGTTTAGTGTTTGCTTTGCTCTTTGAATCTGGTAACAACCTACTCTGAAATCTACAAGAGACTGGTGACTCTTTCTGAATCAAACTCTTAAATAGTTTAGAGTTTGATTCCGTAATGTCGTCCCTGGTTTTACACTGTGGAAGCCAAAAAGTTAGTTTTTAGCTCCTTTTTGTAAATGGCATGCAGTGGGCATGCAGTGGAGGAAGGGAATTCCTGAATGTAACACATTGTGCCTTTTTGCGGGGGCCGATTTGGACCACACCAGTTGCTGACCCCACTGATTCTGTGAGAGAGATGAGAGTGTACGCAACCTGCACTCAGGTGGGCTCTCCTGCCCCCTGTATTATCACGTGGGAGATGGGACATCCAAACCACCCCATGATTTAAATACTACTTTAATGTTTGGCTGCTTCACCCCTCCCGCAACTATATGGACAGTGGACCTGGAATGCACACGAGTGCTCCTGAAATAGTTGAAGAAATAGATTTTAAATACTTGGAGAAGTGAGGTTTTGCCTTGGGTATGTGATGGTTCTATGCAAAAGACGGATTCAGAGATCGCTATCATAGAAAAAAGGTGGTTTTGTCTTGGAATCCTTCTACATGTGCACTCTCAGTACTATAAACACTGCCCATGATTCTGTAGTTGCTTCTTCATCAACTGTATCCTTACTTATGGCTGTAGATTCCTCTCCCCCCCCCCCCCCGCCTCGCAGAGAGCACTGACATACCATGCTCTTAATTGGGGTGCATCTGAATTAGTGTTCATTCTGGGATTGCCAGTTCTCATTTGTGCATTTTTACAGGGCATCTGTGTGACATCGTGAGCAAAGAATTCTTTTCCCATGTTTTCCCCACTGTTGTTTTTCAGTACTCAGAAAATCTGACTTTAAACAAAAAAAGCAATGGAGTATCTGCTCCGAATGCGCTCCCTGTTGAAATAAGAGTCTCCCCATCTCTGGCAACTTTTAAAAAGGTGCTGAACACACCTTTATTCACTCAGGCTTTTAATTAGATGTATTGTTTTAAAAGTTTAATGATGGTTTTACATTATTTTAATGTTAATGATTCTAATTGTTTAATGTGGTTTTGATTTTAATTGTTAATTGATTTTAATTGTGTTTGTTTTGATGTAAACCACCCTGAGCCATTTTTGGAAGGGCAGTATATAAATCGAATGAATGAATGAATATTTATCTCTCTGGGTATTGAGCAGGTATATTACAGCTGTCGAATAGGTTTTTTTTGTTTTGTTTTGTTTATTTGTTTTGGTAGAAATGTTTCTGGAGGTTGAATTGCATAGCACTGTCAGTATGGCCTGTATAGGTCACTTTAGTCATTTCCTGTGTCTGTCCATCTGCTCTGGGAAAGGACCCTTTCATTTCTAAATAGTATTGCCTTCTCATCCGTTCTTTTCCCAAATGGCTTTGGAGAGAGATATCTGGATCATGGCAGTGGCAAGGGAGGCGGGAGTTCTACAGGTGAAACTCAGAAAATTAGAATATCGTGCAAAAGTCCATTAATTTCAGTAATGCAAATTAAAAGGTGAAACTGATATATGAGACAGACACATTACATGCAAAGCGAGATAAGTCAAGCCTTAATTTGTTATAATTGTGATGATCATGGCGTACAGCTCATGAAAACCCCAAATCCACAATCTCAGAAAATTAGAATATTACATGGAACCAAGAAGACAAGGATTGAAGAATAGAACAATATTGGACCTCTGAAAACTATAAGCATGCATATGTATTCAGTACTTGGTTTGGGCCCCTTTTGCAGCAATTACTGCCTCAATGCGGCGTGGCATGGATGCTATCAGCCTGTGGCACTGATGAGGTGTTATGGAAGACCAGGATGCTTCATTAGCGGCCTTCAGCTCTTCTGCATTGTTTGGTCTCATGTCTCTCATCCTTCTCTTGGCAATGCCCCATAGATTCTCTATGGGGTCAGGTCAGGCGAGTTTGCTGGCCAATCAAGCACAGTACACTGTATACTTTTCAGAGGTCCGATATTGTTCTATTCTTCAATCCTTGTCTTCTTGGTTCCATGTAATATTCTAATTTTCTGAGATTGTGGATTTGGGGTTTTCATGAGCTGTACGCCATGATCATCACAATTATAACAAATTAAGGCTTGACTTATCTCGCTTTGCATGTAATGCGTCTGTCTCATATATCAGTTTCACCTTTTAATTTGCATTACTGAAATTAATGGACTTTTGCACGATATTCTAATTTTCCGAGTTTCACCTGTAATCCTCCCCTCCAAGTCATGTCTTATCCCCTTCATTCATGTTCCTGATGAAAATGGCTCATTGCTTGTCTGGCGACAGGCAGGAAAACAGATTTGCTATTTTGTCTGCAGGTTGAAGAGGAAAGGCAGCAACTGGGTGCCACTAAAACATCTGCCTAGAGCCTTTGGAGTCAGACAGTATATTAAATAAATAATAATAAATAATAAATAAAATTAATTATATCACCCTCTTAGCACATCTGAGCCACTCTTTTTCTTCAGCTAGTAGCCTTTATACTGTACCAGCCACAGATGTGCACGGGTTCAAAGAACCCAGTCTGCGCCCAATCAGAGGCCCCGCCTTGCGGCCCTGACACACCCGCTGCATCTGATGCCAGATGCAGGGGTGCTGGTTTAACTCCCAGGCGGGGGCCACGCAACCCCTGTTCGGGAGTTAAATGGCCGTTGCATTCGCGGTGCAGCCAGGAGTGACTCTTCCCTGCCTTTAGAGCTGCTGATGGTCAGGCTCCGCGCCTGACTACATGATAGTGGAAAAATTGGATAAATCTGCTTTCTTGTGCTGTTTTATCTGCATCTGATGAAATGTACTGACACATGGATGTCGTTAAGTTGCATGGTATGGATATGCTCCCTTGTGAATTGAGAAGCGGGGAAAGGCAACATGCTACCAAACCCTATGCATGTTTGTTCAGAAGCAAGTGCAATGGGGCTTCTGCCATTTGGTGGTGTTTACTTCCAAGTAAGTGTGCATCGGACAACAGCCTTGGATTTCTTGAAAGCTTCCCCCTCCCCTTCCAGCTCATGTGAGGGAATGCTGTTTATCCAACTGAGAAAGCAAAGCTTTGTGGAGGCATTCGGAAACGTAGGCTTAGCTCAGTAGCCAGCCATTATTTGTGGTCACCACCAATCCCTTCTCTTCACTCGGATCCTTTTCTGGCACACAGACAAAGGTCTTAGTAGGGAAGTGTGTCTTCTGTCACTTGCGCTAGGATATGGAGGTAGTGAAAAAAACAGTGGGATCTCTCTCCTACTGCTCAGAAAAGTTTCCAGCTGTTTCTTACCTTCTCTAAAGTGGCAGTTGGAAATGAGACCTTTGGGAGGAGAACTGTGTGGTTCTGGGTGTCCTGCTTGCCAGCAGGCTGGGGATACTCGCCACTGGAGAGCTGGCAAGTGGATTTATAGATCCCTGGCTTTGTAGCAGACCAGGATGCCAGTGGTGCTGTTTCTTTGGCTGAAAAATGTGGGTGTATATGCAATAGCTATGAAAGCTGTACCCATGGCTGTCTTGCTCTTCTATCTTTAAAGGTTATGGGCCAGAAGACCTGCAAGTGCAGCTGCTGCTTTAATCTTGTGCTCTGTTCCCCAGATTCCAGAACTGAGCTCAGAACCAGGTCAGGTGCAGTTTGCTGTTTGCCTTGGAGCAGTTGTGACCCAACACAACTGATACAAGGCAGCTTTGTATGTTCATTAGCAAAGCCAGCTTCTGCCCTTAATTTCCATCATGATATTTAAGTTGAACTGAGTATTCTTAGCTTTATAATTGAATTTACCCCAACTCTGAGCAGCAAGGGTTTGCATTAGATTTTATTGATTTTTTCCCTTTTGTTCATAAGATGTTGAACGACTTTTATTCATTGTAGTCATTGTTATATTTCTGTCTGCTGCTTGTATCGATACATTTTTCATTTGTTCTTGTGAGTTGCTTTGGATTTTTTTTTTTTTAAATAGAAAACCGGCATAGAAAAAAAATGTAATCAATTAATATGGAAAGTAATTAAATTTTTGACAGCTGCTATACAATTCCTGGAGTTGAAGCATTTTCCAGAAATGATGTAAGACTTTTTGTTGACTACTGGTAATGACTGGGATGGAGCAGGTCTGGTTAATTTTAAGATTGAATACTTTTTACCTTGTTATATTCAAAGTTCTTGAGAGTTATTTTGGTTTGTTTTTAATGTAACATTGCTTGTCCCAAGCCCTTGGGACTGGGTGGGTCACACAAATGGAAATATTACTATTGTTCATGCAGCTATGTTGGGAATTTCCACTTAGTTCATGCATACTTATTTGAGATTAAAGGAATTGTCAGGAGAACAATTCCAGCAAAATATTGAATAATTGAGTGTAAATGTTAAGTGAGCTTTTATTTATTTATTTCTTACATAAACCACTACCTAATTTGTTTGAGGTGAAAATTTTATTTTTCATCACTCATTCTTTTGTTTGAATTGCTCTCTTTTTTAAGAAAATGACATTTTGACATCCTTTGTATAGACTATGCATATTAATATAATTATATTTACTTGTAGGTGGCTCTAACCAAGAGAGCTGATCCAGCTGAGTTGAAAACAATATTTTTGAAGGTATGTTAAAAGTAAATATTTTATCCTTTAGTCTGAATTTTTCATATCTTTAGCTCTTATTGCATTATTCATCTCTTGATAGTCTTCTAACCATTAATCATTCACTGTATTATTACCATGTTAGATTTAAATACCACCATCAAAAATTGAACAATGCTCTCCAAGAAGTCAAATACATTCTTGAGTGATTATTGTATAGACTTGGGGAAATATAGCTATCTTGAAATTAAAATGTATCTCCCCCCCCGCCCCCGAAATAGAAATTTCAGCATTTCATACACAGAGGGGAAAGAAAGGACTCCCTTACAAGATCTGGAGATGAGAACTACATTCTATAACTATTTCCATTACTTTCCTCCATCAATCTCAAATCATTGTGACTTCAACTATTGGTTGAAGCTAATGTGGACAGATTTATCTTCTGTAGAGAAAGGTTGAGGGGAGTAGTGTCAGCATCAGTTTTTAAAACATGTTAGATATCAATGCAGATGTGACTCTTCTGAAATGCTAACTATTATTCAGTACTGAGGAACAGGTTACAGATTTGCATGCCTCCCATCTCCCCAAGCCAGATGTCTCCTGTAACCATGGTTTGGTATTGCATTTCACTGGACATCATGGGGAACCCGAGGCAAACTCACCTGAGGTTAAGAGTGGATTCATGGTTTGTATTGAAAATCTCATTTGCTACCAAATAATCTACACTCAGAACACCTCAGAAACAATAGAACCCTGTGCCTGTACATAGAACCCTGTACATAGGGTTGGCACCCTATGTGCACTACACCACCACTCGCTCTGGGCCACCCCAGTACCCCCCAAGTGCAGTTATGGGGCTGCTGAAACCTCCATGATTCCCTATGGAGAAAAACCTTAAAGAGATGTGTAAACTTCAACAAATCATCAAAAATCAGCTCTCTGCCCAAATCCTTTGAAAAAATCCTGGTAGCTTCCTTGCCCCCCCACTACCACCAACCCCACACCGCTCTAGGCCACCCCTTCCCCCCAATGTGGAGCAATACACCTCCATTATACCTTATGGAGGGAAACTTAAAGACACGTAAACTTCAACAATTCACCAAAAATCAGCCCTTTGCCCAATCCCTCTGCAATTTGGGTGGTAGCCTCCATCCATTAGGGACTACCACCCCACCCCACTCTTTTGGCCCTGGGACTCAAAATTCAAATAGACGTCAGATCGGACCTTTTTGCATTGAAGTCAATGGGAGGCAAAAAGGCGGGAAATTCAAATAGACATCAGAACTCAAAATGGAGGAGGAAGAAGAAGCACTTTATTGGCCACAAAATGGAGGGCTGAAACTATAAATTATTCGGAGCTGTAACGGGGGTGATTCATTTTGGCTCCGAAACATTTCAGGAGGGCAAGAGGGTGATTCGTTTCAGCAAAGAATCACCTGAAACGGGCAGTTTCGGGTACAGATTGTACCAGATTGTATTCACCCTATTTATTGTTAGGTAAATAATAAAGCTATTTTAATAGTAGGTAAAACTACTGCCTTTCATTAAAATAATTTCAAAGTGGTTTACAATACGTTTAAAAACAATACAAAACTACTGGAACAATACAAATATTAAATTGGAATATAAAATATAAAAATCTAAGTAAGTTTTAAAAATATACACAAAACCATGAAACACAACACAGAGCAGCAGCAACAACAAGAAAACAACACTCATAAAAGCCTGGGTATAAAGCAATGATTTCACTTGCTTTCTAAAAGCTGTAATGGAGGCTGAGGAGCAGATGACCACAGGGAGAGCATACTGAAATCTGGGGGCAATAGTGGAGAAGGCCCTGTCCTGCGTGCATTACAGCCGAACCGCCCTCATTGTTGGCACACAGAGCAGAGTCTCCTCCGATAACCTTGTCCGTATGTTTTTATACTGTTGTATAGGCTTTATAAAGACATTTTATAAATGATTGGATGTACTTCCATTTATGAAGCTAAGCAGATCTGGCTGGTTCCTGAATGCACTATCTGGGATAGTCATGTCTGAGCTCTTTGACTAAAAAAATCTTATTCTAGATTGAGAACTTATTTGTGCATAGCTAATACAAACTAGTTTAACCTGCTTTCTGTAATTTCTGCAAAATCAGCTATGTAAAATATCTAAACCAAGCTATGCAGAAATATCTAAAAAATTTTTTATTTCTAGAGGGTTTTTTTTGGTCAAATTCAGTTGGTACACCTTTGAATTATAACACAGGTTAATGGAAATTGGCAATTAACAAACAAACAACCAACCAACCAACAGGAAAGCTAAAATATAAAAGAATTAGACCAGCATATTGTTGCATAATTTCACATTTAATTTAAAAACACTGCAATCAATGAGAAATCCCTTGGTTACATATTGTTTGCTCTGGAGATACTTTATCTAATACCTTTTTAATATTCTGGTGTTGTATTTGCAAAGACTTAAATGGGTTTGAACTAGTTAATGCTTGAGTATTTAAAATATATGATTATCCAGTGTGAATTTTGAAGGAACTTACCAAAAAGCCATTAGGCATTATTGTGTAATATCAAATTCTCTGTGGGTATAATTACCAAAGTGGGGGAAAAATACATGACTGCATAGAACTACCTTTTTGAAAGTCTTTATTCCCAAACTAATAGAATTGATGTTTTTTCCCCCCTTTTGTCATGATAATTTCCCAGAGTAACTCTACTTCTTGTAACTCTCCTACCATAACCTAAGAGATTATACTTCAGTCAAAATGAGCAAGCTGACATTTTCAAGGTCATTTTCTATATGTAGTGTGGGGGGTACGTGATTGGATTTCAAATACACAAGAATAAATCACAGTGGGTAGAAACAGGGGGACACTGAAACCTTGTACCGCTTTCTATTATTGAATGTCTTAGCAGGGGGGCCAGCCTGGAGGGGAAAAAATGAAATGTAGAAGCGTAGAATGGCTGACTTATTTGATTTGTTTCTCAATAACTGTTGTGTTAAAAAGTTTCCAAGCCCAAGACTTTGCCAGAGAATCTTTCTAACGATTACATTGCAATTGATTGGTCTGTTTGTTGGTTTTAAAAGTTTGCAGGTGGAAATCTTTCTCACTGTATTGCGTACTTATCAGGACTTTTACTTTATGTTGCTGTGTGTTCTGTATTATATTTGGTTTGAATTTAGTGTATCTTTTTAAATTGTGTGTCATGTATTAGCTTATCAGGATTATCAGGTGTGTGGAGGAATGTAAATTTGAAAAACAAATCTGTGAACATAGGAAGTTGCATTATACTGAGTTGGACCATTGATCCATCTAGTTTAACAATGTCTAAACTGATTGGCAGATTTTAGGCAGGGGTCTTTCCCAGCCCAGTAGAGGTGGCAGGGTTTGAACCCACAGCCTACTTCATCCAGAGTACAGGTGAAACTCGGAAAATTAGAATATCGTGCAAAAGTCCATTAATTTCAGTAATGCAAATTAAAAGGTGAAACTGATCTATGAGACAGACGCATTACATGCAAAGCGAGATAAGTCAAGCCTTAATTTGTTATAATTGTGATGATCATGGCGTACAGCTCATGAAAACCCCAAATCCACAATCTCAGAAAATTAGAATATTACATGAAACCAAGAAGACAAGGATTGAAGAATAGAACAATATCGGACCTCTGAAAAGTATACAGTGTACCGTGCTTGATTGGCCAGCAAACTCGCCTGACCTGACCCCATAGAGAATCTATGGGGCATTGCCAAGAGAAGGATGAGAGACATGAGACCAAACAATGCAGAATTGCTGAAGGCCGCTAATGAAGCATCCTGGTCTTCCATAACACCTCATCAGTGCCACAGGCTGATAGCATCCATGCCACGCCGCATTGAGGCAGTAATTGCTGCAAAAGGGGCCCAAACCAAGTACTGAATACATATGTATGCTTATAGTTTTCAGAGGTCCAATATTGTTCTATTCTTCAATCCTTGTCTTCTTGGTTCCATGTAATATTCTAATTTTCTGAGATTGTGGATTTGGGGTTTTCATGAGCTGTACGCCATGATCATCACAATTATAACAAATTAAGGCTTGACTTATCTCGCTTTGCATGTAATGCGTCTGTCTCATATATCAGTTTCACCTTTTAATTTGCATTACTGAAATTAATGGACTTTTGCACGATATTCTAATTTTCTGAGTTTCACCTGTATGTGCTCTATCATTGAGCTACAGCCCTTCACTAAAATATACTAAGCTCCTTCGAGGTGGTCTCTGTCTTTTACACAAATGGGCTATGTGTTTACTCAGAGACCTTGTCGGAACCTAACAAGCTCAGTTCTCCTACTTGGGGTGGGAACCCCGCCCCCAGCCACTGACCCCTGCTAACTTGGCAAAGAGGCACCTCTTAACATGGTGATTCTCTTTATTTAGCAGGGGAAGAATAATTGGCCCTATCCACCCCCAGCACAGTACCTCCAGTGATGTTTGCTGGTGTCTATCTTATGTTTCTTTTTAGATTGTGAGCCCTTTGGGGACAGGGTTCCATTTTATATGTTTGTTATTTCTCTGTGTAAACCGCCCTGAGCCATTTTTGGGGAAGGGTGGTATAGAAATTGAATTAATAATAATAATAATAATAATAATAAATAATGTGGCTGCGCCACTCCTCATCCCCTCAGTCTTTCGTCATCCGTGCTTTAGTCAACATCGTGGAATCTGCAGCTTGACAATGAGTAGGATTAATATCTATCCCCTTGTTGTTTTCTTCCTGATTTTTCTTGTTTCTCTCTTTAATATTTATTTATTTATTTATTTATTAGAAACATTTGATATACTGCCCACTCCGAAGACTTTGGGCGGTGTACAAAAAAATGCAAAATGAGACAGCATTAAAATTATATTCTAAATAAAACTAAAGTAACTAACAAGAAAAAATATATAGGTAAACTACAGGGTAAAAGCCTGGCGAAAAAGAAAAGTCTTCAATATAGATTTAAAAATCGACAAGGAAGGAACTAAACGAATCTGCAGGGGAAGGGAATTCCAGAGAAGTGGGGCAGCAACCGAGAAGGCGCTTTCACGGGTCCTGTCACCCCGAACCTCTTGGAAATCGGGGACTGACAAAAGGGCCATCTGAGCAGATCTGACCGGACGGGATGTAACTGGATGGGAGAGGCGGGTCTGTAGATAGACAGGTACCAAACCCCGCAAGGCTTTGAAGGTCAAAACCAGGACCTTAAATTGAACTTGGTAGCGAATAGGCAACCAGTGCAATGACTGCAGGAGAGGTGTTACCCTGTCATATTTTCTGGCACCCATAAGCAAACGAGCCACTGCATTCTGGACCCATTGTAGCTTTCTGATCATCCTCAAAGGTAACCCTAGATAGAGGGTGTTACAATAATCTAGGCGGGAGATAACAAGGGCATGGGTCACTGTCATTAATGCTTGCCGATCACGGTAAAGGCGTAATTGACGAATCAGATGGAGCTGGGCAAAGGCACTTCTGGCTGCAGCCTTACACCTGCTGCTCAAGCAGGAGGTACGAGTCCAAAAGAACCCCCAAATCACGTACAAGCTCCTTCGGGGGTAGCACCGCCCCATCTAAAACAAGGTTTACATCCAGCTGTTGGCCGGTACGAGGGCTGAGTAAGAGTAGTTCAGTCTTGGTGGGATTCAGTCTGAGCTTATTTTGATTCATCCAGACCGTTAACAGCTTCCAGTTCCAGGCATCGAGTAAGCACAGAAACAGCATCTCCAGAATGGTATTTTTCTATTTTTCGCGTAGTAGCATTTTTTATTCTTGATTTTTTAAAAAAAAAACGGGTTTTCCCTTTCTTTGAAGCTCCGATCCTGGCTGGGACGGAGCTTGGTGGCTGACTGGCCTATGGCATTAATGCCGGGCACGACGAACTTCAAGAAATGTGTTCGTTGCGGATCTAAGATGCCTTCCCACGATACTCATATCAAGGGTCTTTTGTGCCTGGGGGAATCCCACATTGTTGAGACTTGTCTTCCTTGCCAGAGGTTTACAAAGCAGGCTCACAAGAATAGGGCTTCTCACCTGCGCGCAGCCCTGAGGGACTTGGCTCTCCATTTTTCGGAAGCCTTATCGTTGAAGCAGTCAGTTAAGATGGCTTGGGTACAGTCAGAGCATTCGGAATCCGTTTCTGTGAAAGTTGAAATTCTGGTCTCGATACTGGTTTTGGCGCCGTACGTTGTCGATCCCTTGATGGTTTTGAGCGCTTCAGTGTGTTCTGAGAACTTGCCTCAGCGTCCTCCACCCGAGGTGCCAGACTCTTCTCCAACTCCTTCGATGTTGACGCCAAAGAAAAAGAAGAATTTGAAGTTGCCTCATGATTTGCTGGTGGGTCGTCACCTCCCTCCTATCCCTAAGAAAAAGAAGACTTTTCTGGTTCCTTCGTTGGAGGGCCCATTGGCCAAAGAGCCTAAGTTGGACTCTGCAAGGGCTTCAGCTCCACTGGTACCGAAGTCGTCGGTTTCCTTCTGGCCTGGCTCGCTGCAGGCAGGAGACTCCTTCGCCTTGGCACCTGATTGTGCCTGAGTGAGTAGAGAACTATCAGTGGCAATGGATGAACCTGGATACGCTTCTTCTGAGGAGGAGGCGTATTTGCCAGACAAGCCCACTGACGATGCTTCATGGCTGCCTCGATGTTGCTCGCCCCCTCGACAACAGGAGCATCTCCTTCCTAGGGATTGGAGTTCACGTTGGGACTCGGATGATTGCTTCTCCGATTATAGGCAGGATTGAGACTCGGACCATCGTGAGCCTGGACATACAGATTGATACTGTTTGATGGACTACCGCTCCCCCTTGGATGAGGTTGAGCCCTCCTCTTATGGCACTTGATGCCAGGACTCGGGAGCCTATGAGCGATACCAGGAGGGCTTTTGCTCTGACTATTTGGAACATGCTAGGCCCTGATATGTCTCTTGATACCCAGAAGGTCCCGCATATGGGAGACTTCGAACTGTTTGAGACTGGCGTGAGCCCCCCTCACACTCAGAAGGGAGGCCTCACTCCCAATCCCCATGACGCTCCTCTCGAGAGCGGCCTGAGCGGCGTGATTCGCCTTCTGCAACTCGGGTTCAGCAACAGGCGTCACAGCAGGCTCAGGTACTACCGACAGAGGCTCCAGCCTCAATACCGAACATTGTGGGAAGCAAGATGGACTCCCATACAGTTTTAATGGCCTTGGCCCAAGATTCTTTGGTGCTTCCTGAATTGGACTATGAGAGCAAACTTAGCTCCCCAGGATTGGAAGTTGCTTCCCCTGGGTTGTCCCCGCTGGACATACAGTCGGACTCTAAACCCGTTTCTCCATTGGAGGATTATAAACAGTACTCTGCGTATGTGGCCTGCATGGCTTTTGCCCTGGGCGTGAGCCTCAGTATGCATCAGAAAGGGGAATTGTACCCTTTGTTTAGCCTTATTGATGCGGAGGCCTAGTTACTGGCCACTTTGCCCCTTAATTTGGCATTGTTGGGGATCATGCGAGGCCATTGGAAAAAACCAGCCACTCTTTCTCAGTCCAATAGGTGCCTGGAGAACTTTTATAGTGTGCAACTACAGGATGATATGACCTTTCTAAAGAATAATCCTACTCCTGATTCTATCATCGTAGAAGTATCTCTGCAGAAGACCAGGGGTCACAGCCAGTCGGCACCTGGTGACAAGGAGGGCAGAAAGTTGGACTCTTTCGGGAGGAGGCTTTACTCAGCCTCGACTCTACACTTAAGGGTGGCCAATTATCAGGCCTACAATGCCCATTATAACCACTTCTTGTGGGAGAAAGTGGCTCCATTTTTGGATTTCTTGCCACAGGACAAGCGTGATCCGGCTAAGCCATTCCTCTTGTGAGGCTATACAGATGGCAAAACAAGAGTTCTACTTGGCCAGACACTCGATAGAGTGTGTGACCAAAGTGATGGCCATGTCCATGGCTCTCAGGCGGCATGCCTGGCTCCGTTTGTCTGGACTGACCTATGAAGGCTCTTTCTCAACAGCAATCCGTGTCAGAACGTTCCTTTTGGGGCAACAAGTTTCAGCCCAGATACAAGTTGGGCCTTCAGCCTAGTAAGCTGGCCTTTCAGAAACAGCGCCCAAACACTTTCCAAAAGAAGCAATGACTCGGGGGCGCTTTTGGACTCACCTGGCCCCATTCTCTGTGAACTGGGACAAGGTGACCACGGACGAGTTGGTCCTCACGATCATACGTTTGGGCTATGCCCTCAAGTTCTGTGGGATGCCACCCGTGTCTGGGGTCATGACTACTCCAAGTACTCCGTAGTTGGACCGGGAGGTCTCTCCTCTCCTGTCCAAAGATGCAATAGAGAAAGTTGCCAATCCGGAGAGCCCCGGTTTCTATTCCCAGTACATTGTTGTGCCAAAACTGGATGGAGCTCCGCGTCCTGTATTGGACCTCAGGGCCCTGAACAGGCATCTGGTGTACAAACATTTCCAGATGCTGTCAATACCAACTATAATGGCCATCCTTGAAAAGTACATGTGGATGTTCTCCCTGGACTTGAAGAATGCGTATTATCACGTTTCGATACGCTCTCAACATCAACACTTCCTGCGTTTCCAGATAGGAGGGATCCCTTATCAATTCAAAGCCTTGCTGTTCAGTGTCAGGACGGCGCTGAGGGTTTTTACAAAATGCCTGGTCCCGGTGGTGGCGTTCCTGCAAGAACGAGGTTTGAAGTCCTGCCGTATTTGGATGATTGGCTCATCCTGGCGAGTACCAGACGAGAGCTCTTGGACGCCCTGGAAACGGTCATAGATACCCTGCAGGCTCTGCGTTTCCAGATCATTTTCAAAAAATCTCTACTGGAACTGACCGCAGGATACAGTTCAAAGAGCTCATCTTTGATACAGCCTTGGAGAAAGTCTTCCTCATGCATACGTACTCTTCGGAGGCTGGCCGCTGTTTTTCTAGATGGGGGTCCACAGACTGTGCTCAGTGCAGCGCTTGTTGGGGCACATGGCGGCCACCACTTAGGTGCTCCCTCAGGCGCACCTTCGAATGCAGATTATTCAAAGGTGGTTCTTGGACGTATTCGATCCCCTTTGGGATGCGGCCCAATTGGAGCACACGCCCCCTCGGGAGCAGGCAACTGTGGCATGGTGGGCCAAGAGTCACCATCTGACCATCAGTGCTCCTTTCTAGGCCCCTTGCTCACATTGGGTGATTACGACTGACGTGTAGGAGCTTGGTTGGAGGGCGCATTGGATGGTTTTTGCCTGAGCGGACATTGGTCCCCCAGGGAGAGGACCCGGCACATCAACTATTTGGAGTTGTCCATATTCAATGCACTCAAAGGGTTTTTGCCCATGATTGTGGGCTGCTCGGTGACGATCCAAACGGACAATACGACAGCGAAGGCCTTTGTCAATTGACAAGGCGGCACGTCTTCGAGGAGCCTTCTGTTCCTATCACTGGACCTTTGGCACTGGTGCGTTGCACATGCAGTGTCGCCTCATGCGGTCTACATTCAGGGTTCCCTGAATGTCCAAGTGGACACGCTGAGCTGGATGACGACAGTCTCCCAAGAGTGGACCTTGGACCTCAGTATGCTCGGGGACCTGTTTGTAAAATGGGAGGTTCTGACCCTGGACCTGTTTGCTTCCCATATTGTTTCCGTTTCTTCCCTTCTCCTTTGGTGCTAGCTTGTAATGCACCCATTTGTGTAAAAGACAGAGACAATGTCGAAGAACTATAGGTTGCTGTAACTTTTGTTCTTCTAGTGGTCATCTGTCCTTTTACACGTCCTCCCCGTGGCATCTACTGAAGCTTGACTCTGTGACTGAGGGGATGAAGAGTGGTGCAAGCGCATATAGTGGCTGGGGTCTGGGTTCACGCCCAAAGCAGGAGAATTGAGCTTGTTAGGTTCTGACGTCTCTGCTCAGGCGCACAGCCCATTTGTGTAAAAGTACAGTTGACCACTAGAAGAACCAAAGTTACAGGTAAGCAACCTGTAGTTCCCTGTAAAAGGAGAAAATTAAACTGCAACAACAACACAATCTAAATGTTATAAATATTATGTTAAATGTTCAGGCTGTATAATTTTTTGATTTGGCTTCTGTCTCCATTATCTGAAGGTAGGGATGTGCGCGAACTGGTTTGGCACCTCTTTGGGGAAGCACCAAATTGACTTGGGTGTCTGCAGCTGAACCAGTTTGGTGGGGCAGGGAGCGGTTCCCTTAAGAAGCAGGTAAGCAGGTCCTTACCTGCTCCGCTGCTGCCCCTCTGCTTTTCTGGTCACGGAACTCACTCTACCCAGCCATGTGTGGCCATGGTACCATTCCCTGCAGCCTGTGCACGGCGTTGGCATGCACATGGCCGCTGGGCATGTGTTGTGGCCATGCATGTGCTGACACAGTGCTCAGGCTGCAGGGAACAGCACGACAGCCATGTGTGGCCTTTGGTAGAGCAAGTGCCGTGCCTGGAAAAAGTGGTGAGGTGGTAATGGAACAGATAAGGATCTGCTTCTTAAGGGAAACACTCCCCGCTCCACCTGTGGCTGCCTGAGCCCATTTGGGCACATTCCTACCTGAAGGAAATTACTTTACCTGGAGGTTTTTCACACATGGCTCTGTGCCTTGGGGTATCTGAAGAGTGAATCCACTTCGCAGCAGATTCAAGGCATTTTAATTCAAGAGATTAGATAGACCATTCACATAGCTAACAGCACCTCCATCAACACCTTTGGAGAAAGCAGAAGCCCTAGAGGTTTTTTCCAAAAGCTGCTGGAAATAGAGGAATTTTTTTTTACCCCGGATATAACTTGGGCTAAGCCAAAATTCACAGCCTCCCTTCAGAGAAAAACAAAGTCCTGTCTGTCCTGGTCCCTGATAGCCCACAAAGAGGTTGGGTTAAATCCAGCGAATATGTGGACTGGCAAACCAATCAGGAGTGGATTTGGGGGGAAAGCCCTGTCTGTAAAACCTCCTATGAGCTTTGTAAACAACTGAAAAAGTCCATATATATTTTTACTCTCACAAGGAAGCCAAGGCATATGTGCTTTTATAGCAATAGCAATAGCACTTACATTTATATACCGCTTTATAGCCGGAGCTCTCTAAGCGGTTTACAATGATTTAGTATTGATTTTTAGAAGATGTAAGAGTATTTGTCTAACACTAATATGGCTTTATGAAACTGAACTGGCAGCAAACTTTGCTCCATAAGACCTATTGCCACATAAAACAAAAATTGATTCTTTGAAGTTTGCTGCATAATTGTAGTAGACACCTAACTTATTATTTGGTATGGATAATGCTCCATGGAGAATTGTAGCAAACGTTTATCAGGCCATCTGAAAAAATAAACATACAGTTAGTAATTTGGCTTTCCTATTCAGCACATGTTTTTTGCTATGATATAGATCTTTTTAAAGTTGACACGTGGTGACGTGTATATTCCTGTGATTTATTTACAAATGCATTGTGTCTTTCTCCCACCACCCAAGACAATGTTAATGTGCATTTTCAAAGCAGATATTTATCCTCTCTATCAGCTTCTTACTGACCAAATGTATGCAGAATGGTGGCTTTTAAAGAATGCGGTGGTGATAAGAAATGAGAACTGTGCTTTATTAATACTTTAGAAGCATGACTAGGATCTGAAGAATTACTTTAGGTGTATCCAAATGGAGTGGTGGATCTGGGGTGGGGGGAGTGTTCAAGGGTGCAGTTGCACCCCCTGTAAATTTGGATCCAGATTGGCAGTTCCTCAACAGCAGCAGAGTAAAAAAAAAGGATCACTTCGTCCTCCTAGTCCTGCTCTTTCCCAGTAGGAGGAGGAGCAGGAGCAGCAACAGCCTGATTTGTTCTCCTGGGTCTTGTGCTCCTTCCCTGCTCTGACCGGCCTCTGAATGTCCTGCAATTTGCCACGAGGATGATGGGAGTTGCTGGCTGTTGGGCTTGTCTCCTCCCAGGAAAATAAAACATTTTTTTAAAAAACAAAACATCCCGTATCTGTTTGGAGTGTGTGTGTGTGTGTGTGTGTGTGTGTGAGAGAGAGAGAGAGAGAGAGAGAGATTTGTTTCCCTTGCTTAAGCCACTGTCTTTCTCTTCCCACCCACCCCTATGAGCCGTGTGTGTATACACACTTGAGAAGTTATCTCAATTTGTGTACATGTGTTTCGTGTGTGTGTGTGAGAGAGAGAGAGATTTTTACATTTTAAAAAAAAATCATTTTCAAAGTATAACCCACAACTGTTCTAATACAAACTTGCAAGAAAAACCTTCTACATCCCAACAATATAGCTTCTTGTGAGGAAATTAGTCAGTTTAAAAGTATTAAAACCTTTAAAAAGAATTGGAGAAGAAAAAATGCTCTAACAAAATGGAACTGTTTTTGTTTCTGTTCCTGCCTTTTGTTCCTGAAGATACTAAACTGCTTGCTTATTCATGTATGTATGTATGTATGTATGTATGTATGTAAAATATTTATACCCTGCCACTCCAGTGCAGCACTTCTTGGGGTGGCTCCCACAGTAAGATACAATAAAAGTAATAAAATTAACTAAATTAAACAAAAATGTTGTCAGATTAAAAACCGCAATCATTATTAGGTTCAAATTAAAGGTTATTTTAAAAGCTAAGAGCTGAAAATTATAAAAAGCTAAAGAACCTACCAGATATAACCAAAAAAAAAAAAAAAGAGGAGCATTTAAAAGCCTCCTTAAAAAGGTGTGTTTTAAGATTTTTTTTAAAAAACACTGAAGGACAGAGTATGGTGAAGCTTATAGCTCTAATCTGGTCTCTATGTGTGGGTTTCTCTTTCTCTCCACCCTACCTCCCATTAAAAATATTTATATGCTGCTTTTTTAGAAACAAAGTTCTCAAAATGGCTTAAATAGCAAAATATGATAAAATGGTTCTTGTTCAACATGTTTCCCTTTATAACTATCATCATCATTACTATTTTATTTTGCTTTGTGCTTGTAAGAGTAGCTCATAAATAAGTAATGTACATATTGTCTTTTTAATAATCTTTTTAATAATAATCTAGTAATGGACTAAAATACACCAACTTGTTGAAAGTAGCTAAATTTGTGAAATAATTAACAAATGGCTACAATGAACATTAAGCATTTCTCCTCCCCCACCAAAAGTCTATTTTTATACACTTGCTTCAAAACAAGATTTTGCAAATCAGATCACAAGAAACTTATTTTAAATACTCCCTTGCCCGTGAAACGCATGGTTTTCTTTAAATCACCCCGCCCCCGAAAGAAGAGGTAACTCCATATATGACATTCTGCTGTCCTGTTTGAAATCAAATTGGTGGATTTTCCTTCAGTAGTTTATAGACACTACACACTGTATATACCTTGTAGTGTATAGACACAGTGTAGTTTCATATGATTTTGCTTAAACAAAATGTGGTTCATAGAGCAGATTAAACTGGGCTGCTTGAGGGTATGATAGGTGTAAAAAAAAAAGCTATTTGAATTTGCTTCTGAGTTTACATGTTGAGGATTGGAGTGCATGTGGATCAAAGTCAACATAAATATGTCTATGTTATAGATACATATCTTCTTTATAATTAATTCTCTTAGTCAGCCATGCGTGGGGATGTGGCAAGGCTATGCGTGCTGGTGAAGGAGGCACCTGATTGGCTGAGTTCCGGTTGGCCAGAGGAGGCGCCTGATTGGCTGGGTGCTGGTTGGCCTGGCCGCTGTGAGGAGGCGGTGGCAGCAGGCCTAGCCCGGCCGCGGTTGTGACCGTCGCGGCCACGGCCTGGGCTGGGAGGAGGTAGGAGGCAGCAGGACGGATTGGCCCTGGCCTGGGTGGCGCCGGCGGGGGTGGGTGGGGAATGGGTTGGAGGTGAAGCCCCCGCACCTGTTGCAGCTTAGGGCGGGAGGGAAACGGGTGGCAGGGCATCCCTGTTCAGGCGGTGGGGTGCAACCCTGGTGCCCATTGGAGGCCAGGGCGGGAGGCAGGCCTTCCCTGTTCGCTGACCGGGAGGAGGAATGGTGGTGGTGGCGAGGCCCCCTTTGGCCCGTCCGGTAAGCCTCTGTGCCGGTGGGGGTGTTGAGGTACGGAAGGGAGGCCCTTGGAGGCCGTTGGAGGCCGTTGGCAGGAGGGAGACGGGTGGCGGGGCTTCCCTGTTCGCCACCCAGGAGGAGGAACAGCGGCCGGGCCCTTTTTGGCCACCTGCCACCCAATGAGGCTCTCTGCAGGTGGTGGTGGGGAGGAACGGAACGGGGGGAGGGCAAGAGAGCGTAGGACTGGAGGGAGCGGAGATAGAAGAGAGACTGGGGAAGGAGGGAGAGGGAGGGGCGAACAGCCGGCCCCAAAGAGCGCACAGATGCTCCGTGCGGAGTCGGCTAGTATTTTATTATAACACATAGCCTGTTCTTCCTCCAAAGAGTTCAGGGTAGTGTACATGATCTTCCTCCCCACTTTTAGCATAACAGTAATCCTGTGAGGCAGGTTTGCAGAGTATCTCACCTAAGGTCCTGAAGTGGGTTTCATGGCTTAATGCCTGTCCCCCAATCCTAGTCTTCTCCACACTGGTTCTAAACACCACACTGGTTCTAAACTGTGGGTATTGATTGCAGGAGAAAAAGGAGACTCATTCTTAGTGGTGATGTAAACTACTGGGGAGGAGAACATGAAATTGTTTAATTATCAACATGTGGGAAGGCTGTGGGTCCAGGCCCTGGATCTTTTAAATACACCTCTGCAAGGGGGAGAGGAAGTGGGGAGAGTGGCAGGATTGTCCATGCAAAATCTGGTATCAGCAGGTATGTTCAGAATTTATTCTAAAAATGTTTTTTTTTAATTCAGTCTTTCCCTGAGTGTGTTTTGGTGTAAAAGGTAGTGATAATTTAAATAAGACAAAGGGTGGAGGAGAAAGGGAATGAGAGAATTGCGGGAAGAAGAAGACAGAAAGTGGTGCAAGGTGGGTGCAAGATGACAGAAGGTGGCATAAGATTATATGCTGCACCCCAGTGGTTTGTTGGAATCCAAACTGGCCCACCACCAGATTTGAGTTTGACTCCCCTGGCATAATGCGTTTGCAAGAGAGAGAAAATACAAGCCCCAATATTTTTATATATGAGGGGCAGGATTCCTGTTGCACCCACTGTAATTTCCTCCTGGATCTGCCCTGTCCAAATGTTAGGGCACAACTGGTGGATATTTTAAAAGTAGTTTAAAGTAGAACTGATGAGGCCTGCTTTCAACTACTTTCAACACTGAAGTCAGATTTGTATTGGAATGACGTATTCATGAGTTCTAAAGGGATGGTGCTTATTTGTTGAGTGGCCACCATCTTGTTTTACGATGGCAGATTGCAACAGAAATGCTTCCATCGGGATGCCCTAGGGTCCTCTCCCATGTGTTGTGACTTTGGATTGTATCTGACTACAAATACAAACGTCACTGAGACACACCCATACTGACATGGTGATATAAGTCTTCTTCCTTTCTGGAGACCAGACTATAAATCCTTTCTCCTTTGAAGAGCATATTACAATATTCTCTTCAGTTTCTAAAGAGGCTTGCCTTGTGATATGTTGGAGAACTCAAGTCTTAAACTTCTTTGGCCATGTGGAGCTAATCATGTGGTTATCTGTGTCCAGATCAATCTGTTTTTGAGCTCCTCTGAAAAGATGGCAGCTTACCAAAGCCAGATGACCACAGACCTGTAGTTTCTAGGTCAGACTTTATAAATGCATAAATAAAGGAAGTTTTAGAATAAGAGATTGCAGAGCAGGGTTATCAGCAAACTCATGGGAAAGATTGCAGGTGAGGAATTAGTGAATGTTTTGGGAAACTTGAATAAAATCAACAGTTGGTTTTCCCATTGACCTACCATCCAATTGCCATAATAAATTGTTGATTAGAAATTAATTGGCTCCCGGACATAATACTAGAAAATTATCATTCCTACAGTAGAACCTAAAGCACTTATGTACTGGTGCAGCATGTTTTGGGAATGGTTTTTCTTAAATAACTGAGTTGTTGGATTTCATTTTCCTTGATATCTGTGAAGGGCTGAAATGCAAACCTCAAAGGCTGAAGCAGTGCTTATAAGTTCCAATAATAATATAGCTCCTTAAAAAAAAAAAATCAGAGTTCTGTATGATCTCTTTCCTCCCCTCCCCACTTTTTATTATAGTGTATGGACTTGCACCACTATTTAAGGGGAAAATACAAATACCAAATGCATTATGTGCTTCCTCCACACTCCTTGTATAATATTAAATAATTTCTTGGGCTTAGGCCAGTATAGCATATGGACGGCATTTTTATTACTACTCTTCATATTGTTTTCTTCTCTTTCTGAAGTAATTTTAGTCTTCACATAAAACTTGTTTTACTTCTGCTTTCACTTCTGTTTCTTTTCTGCTTTTGCTCCCTAGAGGTAGGTATTTGGGAGCAAAAAGAAAGAGAATTCAAAAAATGTTGTCAGAGTCATACAACACTAATGTCTTGCACATGGCTGTTAAGTATGCATACTGTACATCTGAATGGGCACAACCCTGCATTTGTTAAATCTGTATAAGAGAAAATTCTACTCATCTTTCATATTTCACAAGTTGCTCTACTGGCATTTGCTAGTGGCACTGAGGAAGAGATTGCATGGGGATTAAAGACTTGGAAATACAGGCAGAATTCAGACAATCCTCTCATCCAAACCATGATTTGGAGGATTAGAAACAAGCCGTAGATTCATGTGCTTCCTCCTCCCACTCTCTGTTTCCTGTTTAATCCTAAACATCATTTTCTGTGAAGAGTCCCAGGGCATTGTTGGAGGGTACATAATGTCTCCACCTTGCTGAAACTAAGTATTTCTAGGTCTTGTTAGTGTCTGGATGAGTGACTGCCTGAGAACCCCATGTATGCTATCTTGAGTTCTACAGTGGAAGAAAGACAGGAAATAATTTTTGGAAGGGAGGTATAGAAATAAAATAAATAAATAAATGAATAAATAAATAAAATGTGAATGGACCAATTATGGTTTTATAGTGGGTTTCTGATTGATTTGGAGGGCAAGTGCCAACCATAATTTTCCAGTTCATTTGTCATGGGAAATTAGTGGTAAACAGGGAGTGAAGAGGGAAGTGCACATGAGAAGAGAAGGGATGCTCAAGCACATGGCTAACTTCTGATCCTCCAAACTGGAGCACAGGATGATGCCGTGCTGGCTGCACATGCAGTTCTATCTGCATGGCAGCAGACATGGGTCTTGTCATCTGCATGTAATTATAATTCATCAAAAATGATCCAATGAATGATGGGTTCCATGCAGCCTTGTAACTTAAGTACCCAATTCCTCATTTATTTATTTTTTACAGTATGCAAGCGTTGAAAAAAATGGTGAATTTTACATGTCTCCCAATGACTTTGTCACACGATTCCTGAAGATAATAGGAGATGGAGTGCCTAATCCCAACACAGTCCAGTTGCTAGGAGGTGTGGTGGATCAGACTAAAGATGGGTATGTAATGTGGAATTTATTTAAATTATGTGTATGTTAGTGACTTTAAGAGATTGAAAGAATATGCTGAATACATCTTGCTCTTTACAAGGAAAGTGTATGGAAGATAATGTACCATCATCACATTTTGCTTGCAATAGGAATTGATCCTTCGTCATCTCTCTGTGTATTCTGGAGGAAACAAAAGCACAGTACTTTAAAATGCATTTCACAAGATACTGTGCCAAATACATAAGGGATTAGAATGTGTGTGTACTTTTGTACTGAGTTTTATGATGTGCTTTAACTGAATGTGCCACATGCAGCAATATATACTTCCTAGGTAATAAATGCTTAACAAATATTTATAGTTTTTTAAAGAGGAGTGGAATGAATAGAAGACACGAAGGCAGGGGGATTCTAGATAATTCTTGGATAATGTCAGGTGTAGCAGGAGGAACATTGGAAAAGGCCTACTCTTAATTTAGCAACATTGAAATACAACAAAATGCCCAGAGTAATCTATGACCCTGTGCTGTGCAACTTGCTGTTTGAGCAAAAGGAATTGCAGGTTGCAATGTCAGTTGGAAACATGCATGGTTATCCTTTCGTGCCACCTTTTCCTTTGAGCACCAGAATGGACATGTAAGTTCTTGTAGTAGCCTTTGGAATCCTATGACATGCTATGTAACTGTCCAGCTTGGATTTGGGATCCCAGCCAATTTAGTCCATCTGTTTACTAACAAACACTCCACTCCACTTCCAGCCTGTATTTCAAACCATGTGTGAACATTCCGCAGGTACACATTTACTTTTGGTTTTTATAGGGTATAAAGAGAAATTTCAATAAATATTCTTCACATTGCAAAAAAGTAATGCATTTTCAACCTGAATATATCCAAGAACATGGCTTTGACCCTTGCTGTGAATCTGCCCTCTCTACTGTAACCTAAAATAGTGTTACTACCAAATTGTTCTTGGGTAGGCACTGGAACATATTTTTTAGTGACTAACAGTTTGAGACATGAATAGGCAAAAACATTCAGGGGCTATGTCATTGCCTTTCATAGACTTTCCTGCAGTGTGGCTGCATTGCCACTATGTAAAATATATACAAATTTAGAAAATGACAAGCACCAGTGACCTCTTGGTATTAGTCATTTTGTGTCCAAGTATCCCTGTGCTTTTCAGGTCATAACTGAAGCTCTAGAGTAACTCTCGCTCACATATAAATGTAAGCACCTGAATAGGCATTTGTATGTCTCTCCATGTACAAGGCATGCCTGAATTTCCCCCCTAATTTTGTCTCCAGTGTGATCTTTTATTCAGCCCTGTGTGGGACAGGAATACTGAATGCTTCTGCATTAGAAAGATGCCTTTTGAAGCATTTAGCAAAGAGCTGACCTTCAGGTGGGTCTTTTGGAGTGCCTTCTGGGGGACCTGCCACCTTCTCATAGATGAACTGTCAAACATTTTCCTGCAAATTACACTCTTAACAATACAACTGGCTTCCTTTAACAATCCATACCCCCCTTTTTTGCCACAATTAAATTCTGTCCAATAAAATATGCAATTTCTGCCAATCATAGCTTGGATTCTAGTAAGTAACTCAGAATACTATATCGCTTTTATTTTTAGAAAGTGTAAACAATTCAAAATAATGCTTTGAAATGCCAGCTTTCCCCATTATTATTGATTTATCTCTAATCTACCATTTTTCGGAACAGGTTGTTTATCTAGATTGAAGCATTAAATAATAGGCATAGCTTACCCTGTGCCCCATTATGCTATGATGGTTAAATTGCTGATTTTAGTAAAGCATTGTGGCTTTTGTATTTATTATACAATGATGAGGATAATGATTAGTATTGCTAAACATGCAGAAGAATGGATGGGGGAACCAAGAATTTTCAGACTCGTGTTCCTTGGGTAGTTTGTCATACACGGGAAGTTAATAGTAGTTTGGCAATTAAATATGCTTGTATTCTTGTAGAATTGCATTCATTTGGTCCCAAAGCTGGGGTGGTCGGGCCAAACTTATAATATAACATATGTAAATACTGGGCAGTAGCACGTGGCTGAGTTCTGTGTAATTGAGTAAGAATGCATGAGCCAGCTGGTTGACATCTAACTCCATTTTAAAAATAAAGTAACTAATTTTACACACAAAGCTGGCATTCGGAGATCTCATTCTATATCAGAGGTGGGCCCTGTTCTATATGATAGTATAATGCTTTATACTTTTCTGCTATTTAAATGTCTATGGACTTTATAGGGGATCATTATGCTTGATTAATAATTCATCCGTCTCTTTCTAGTTTTGCATAAATGTCTACACTTTTTGGATAGATCTAGCAATCTAATTAGCTTTTTGGTATTAAAGCAGAGCTTAAGATGCTTATAATTCTACTCTATAGAAAAGAACAAGTAGACAATGTTTATTATTTATTTATTGATTTGATTTGATTTGTATGCCGCCCTTCCAAAATGGCTCAGGGCAGTTTACAGTTAAAACAAACCACTAAAACAGTAAAGAGCTAAAACAAATTAAAAAACAATATAACAATTAACAATTTAAAAACATTTTAAAACAACAATTAAACAATTACAGTGATTAAAATCCCAAAATCGGGTTTTTAATTTTAAAATAAACCAGATATTAAAACCCCCCAAATTTAGGAAGCTGAGAAAGCTTGGGTGAAAAGATGGGTTTTCAGGTGTTTTTTGAAAATTGCCAGAGATGGGGAGGATCGTATCTCAGCAGGGAGCGCATTTCACAATCTCGAGGCAGCAACTGAGAAGGCCCGTCTCTGTGTAGCCACCAAATGAGTTAGCGGTAAATGGAAACGGACCTCCTCAGATGACCTCAATGGGCGGTCGGGCTTGTAATGAAGAAGACGCTCTCTTAAATACCCAGGGCCTAAGCTGTTTAGGGCTTTGTAAGTTATTTATTTATTTATTTATTTATTTATTTAATGCATTTTTATACCACCCTAACCCAAGGTCTCAGGGCAGTTCACAACAAATAAAAACAGTAAAACACTAATTAAAAATAAAAACAGAAAAATTAAAAGCAAAAAATTTAAAACACAGTTTAAAAATTTAAAGCACAGTTTAAAATTTTAAAACAATATTCTAAAAACACCACTAAAACAAAACAATATCAGTTAAAAGCCTGGGTGAACAGATGTGTCTTTAAAGACTTTTAAAAAGTTGTCAGAGATGGGGAGGCTCTTATTTCACTAGGGAGCGCATTCCAAAGCCTCGGGGCTGCAACGGAGAAGGCGCGTCCCTGAGTAGCCACCAGACGAGCCGGTGGCAAATGCAGATGGACCTCTCCTGATGATCTCAATGGGTGGTGGGGTTCATAACGAAGAAAACGTTCTCTTAAATACCCAGGGCCCAAGCTGTTTAGGGCTTTATAGGTTATGACCAACACCTTGTATTTTGCCCGGAAACATATTGGCAGCCAGTGTAACTCCTTCAATACGGGAGTAATATGGTCTCTCCTAGATGACCCAGAGACCAGCGTGGCTGCCGCATTCTGTACCAACTGTAGTTTCCGGACTACGTACAAGGGCAGCCCCACATAGAGGGCACATAGAGCGCATATTGCAGGTCACACGCTTAATTTGGTATTTTACTCTGATCAGGGTGGTGTTCCGTGGGTGGGGACTCCTGTAATTTCCCCATTGTCATGGACGGACCACCATCTGGTTAAGGTTGGACTTACGACCACTTCCCACCTCCGCAGGGGCGAGGGGCCTATTAGAATGGTTCGCCCAAAGAGGTTACTGGATCCACTAAGAGGAGGATGCCAGCTTGGTTAACAAGTAAAGTCAAGGAAGCTGTAAAGGGGAAGAAGACTTTGTTCAGAAATTGGAAGGCTTGCCCAAATGAAGAGAACAGAAAGGAACACACACTCTGGCAGAAGAAATGCAAAGAGACAATACGGGAGGCAAAAAAAGAGAATGTGAGGAGCATTTAGCTAAAATCCTCAAGGGAAATAACAAAAACTTACCTAAGTGCATCAGAAGCAGGAAACCTGCCTGGGAGGCAGTTGGTCCATTAGATGATGAGGGACTGAAAGGGATTATTAATGAGGATATGGAGATTGTAGTGAAGCTGAACGAGTTATTTGCATCTGTCTTCACAAAAGAGGATACTGAGCGTTTATCTGAGCCTGAACTGAGCTTCTCAGGCTTGGAGGCTGAAGAACTGGGCCAATTTGAGGTGACGAGACATGACATTCTAAACTGAAAAAATTAAAAACTAACAAATCACCAGGGCCATATGGCGTTCACCTGAGAGTCCTTAAAGAACTCAAATGTGAAATTGCCAACCTATTTGCAAAAATATATAACTTATCCCTACAATTAGGCTCTGTACTGGACAGAGTACTGTAAAGTAGCTAGTGTAATGCCAATTTTTTAAAAGGCATCCAGGGGGGATCCGGGAAATTATAGGCCAGTTAGTTTAAAGTCTGTTCCAGACAAATTGATGGAAAGCATTATCAAGGATAAAATTGTTAAACATATAGAAGAACAGGCCTGCTGAAGGAGAATCAGCATGGCTTCTGCAAAGTTAAATATTGCCTCACCAACCTTTTGGAGTTATTTGAGAGTGTCAAAAGATGTGTGGATAAAGGTGATCCAGTTGACATAGTATACCTGCAAAAAGCTTTTGACAAAGTTCCTCATCAAAGACCCACGAAAACTTAGCAGTTATGGGATAAGGGGACAGGTTCATGTGTGGATTTGTGACTGGTTGAAGGTCAGGGGAAAGAAGTAGGAATAAATGGACAGTTTTCTAAATGGAGGGAAGTAAGAAGTGGTGTCCCTTAGGAATCTGTACTGAGACCATTGCTTTTAAATTTATTAATAAATGATCTAGAAGTTGGGGTAACCAGTGAAGTGGCCTAATTTGCAGATGACACTAAACTATTTAGGATAATGAAATCCAAAAGAGATTGTGAGGAGCTCCAAAAGGATCTTTCCAAACTGGTGGAGTGGGTGACAAAATGACAAATGCAGTTCAGTGTTAGCAAGTGTAAAGTGATGCATATTGGGGCAAAGAACCTCTACTGTACTTATACCCTGATGGGGTTTGAGCTGTCGGTGACTGACCGGGAGAGGGATCTTGTGGTTGTGGTGGACAGCTTGTTGAAAGTGTCGACTCAATGTGCGGTAGCTGTGAAAAAGGCCAATTCCATGCTTGGGATCATTAGGAAGGGGATTGAAAATAAAACTGCAAATATTATAATGCTCTTCTACAAATCTATGGTGTGGCCACATTTAGGGTACTGCATACATTTCTGGTCACCATTACTCAGAAAGGACATTATAGAATTGGAGAAGGTGCAGAAGAGGGCAACCAAGATGAAAAGGGACCCGGAGCACTTTATTTTTTAGTTTAGAAAAAAGACAACTGAGGGGAGACATGATAGAGGTCTATAAAATTATGCATAGTGTGGAGACAGTCTGTAGAGATAACACAACACTAGAACTTCACTTCACAACACTAGAACCAGGGGTCATCTGATGAAACTAATTGCCAAGAAATTTAGGACCAACAGAAGGAAGTACTTTTTCACACAGAGCATAATCAACTTGTGGAATTGTCTGCCACAGGATATGGTGGCTGCCAGCAGCTTGGATGGCTTTAAGAGGGGTTTAGATAAATTCATGGAGGACAGATCTTTCAATGGCTACTAGTCTTAGTGCTGTAGGCCACCCCCAGCTTCAAAGGCAAGATGTCTCTAAATACCAGTTGCAGGGGAGCAGTGTTCCCTCTAACAGGGATTCCCAGATGTTCTTGACTGCATCTCCCAGAATCCCCAGCTGCAGTGGTTTTTGTTTGAGGATTCTGGGAGTTGTAGTCAACAATATCTGGGAATCTCTGTTAGAGGGAACACTGCAGGGGAGCAACAGTAGGAGAGATTTCCTTGATATCCTTTGGTGGTTGTAACTAATCTTATAATGGAGGGGATAAAATCCATTAGGAAGTTCTGTTGTCTGAGCTCCATTGTGTGAGCTGCTACCATGTAATAGACCTTTTGGCCTAGATTTGGGTTTTCTCTTTATTGTACGAAAGTAGTGAATAACCTGTGGGTAATTGTTCCAGAAATTCAGATGACCATAAAGCAAATAGTTCAATCTGATGGAGTGGGGAAAGGTTGTTAAACTCATTCTTAACATCCTATATATCATTTCTTCAAAGCAATGCATGGTCTCTTAAATAGAAAAATTGCTGGGATATCGCTAATTACGACAGTATTATGTTGTTTCCAAAGGTCTTATGCTCCCATCTTAGACATTTTAGATTTCTTGATTAGCTCTGCCCTGTTCTGGAGCTTAAAAACCAAGCAAATTTTAAGTGATCACCTGAGATGTGGATACTAGGGAATCTTCAAAGTGTGAAGCTTTTAGTTTCTAATATTCTTTCAGAACAGGATTTTTAATCTTCTTCTAAGCAATTCAGGCACGTATCCTCCAAGCACAAAATGGAGAACCACCATCAATATGGCCAGGTTCTCTTTAAATCTACTGTTGCTTCACTATGATATTGTCTATCTGTATGTTCTCAGATAGATTGTTTGTTTGTTTGTTATTCAGAAGAGCCTGGCAGCTGTAAGCAGCTCAAATTTTGTCAGATCTGTTCTCCTCCATTGGAACTCTCTCTAGCTCTCCCTGCAGCCCCTAAGAATGCAGAAAACCCTGAAATGCATTCCACATGGGGCTGCACTTGAAGATAGTTTGGAAGCTTCAGCTGGTCTAGAATGCTATTGCATGATGCTTGTGGGTACAAATCGCGTTATGAGCGTCATACCCATCCTGCAGCAACTTCATTGGTCACCAGTCTGCTTCTGGGCTAGGTTCAAGGTGCTGGTCTTGACGTTTAAAGCGCTACATAGCTTGGGGTTGGGGTACCTGTTGTGTCTTATTCACCCACATAAACATGCCAGGGCCCTCTGCTCAGTATCTCAGGCCCTGCTCATGGCCCCATCACTAACAGAGATCCAGTTGACGGGGTCTAGAGACGGGGCCTTTTTGGTTGTGGCCCCTTGGCTTTGGAACACGCTGCACGAAGAGCTTCACCATGCTCCCTCCTTCAGTGTTTTTAAAAAAAAACAATACATTTTTTAAAGGGGCTTTATAATTTTTTATCTGCTGCTTCTATCTGGTAGGTTCTTTAGTTTTTATAGTTCTCAGTTTTTAGCTTTTCATTAATAACTGTTAATTTGAAACTGTTTTTAAAACTGTAATTTTAAATGTGGTTTTAGCCTGGGCTTTTAACTTGTTTAATTTTATTAATCTTTTATTTTACATTGTATCTATTTTATTAATGTTATGAGTCTCCCCAAGCAGTAGTGTACTGGAGGGGTGGGGTATAAATATTTTAAATAAATAAAATAAGAGTTCTTAAATTTAAGATATATACAAGATTGATATTGGTTATTTTTGAGATCTTTGGAATAAGGAACTTGAGTATCTTGTTTTTTCAAACCAGTGGCGGTCCAACCTGAAAGCTGTGAAGCATTCTTCCTTGGATTTTAAAATGAGATTAATATAACAAAAACTCTTATTTCATTTCCATTGGACACCCATGTTTAGGGAGGGTTGGTTGCAGACTTGTAGTTGCTGGTGATGTAATTTGGATGGGAACACTTAGGCATATAGTTTGGTCTCGACATGTTCCATTTTGGCTTGAAAATCATAAGACTGTAAGCGTGATTTTGCAGTGATCATTGCTGGTTAAAGATGTTCATGTTCTTGGGGGTTATAGTCCTAGTATTTGGAATTTATGCTTACATAAAGAACTATGGATTCTCCAGGCATGTGGAGTTGCTAAAAGGATTATTATGCAACACTGGAAGGACAAATCTACTCTTGATTTACAACTTTGGGTAACTGATATATGTTTCCTGTCTGTATTTGAATTGGTTTCATTCCAGCAAAGTGGTAAGAAGAGGAACTTTAGAAATTTGGTCTAACTTTAATGACCTGCTTGTGCTTTGAAGAAATTATTCTTGGAAAAGTTTTAAAATATTATATTCGTATGTTAATATTTAAGGATACCTTTTTTGTGCTTTTTATTTTCCTTGTTTATATTATAGTTTCCCCACTGTTGAATGTTAATAATGGAAGAAATACAACAAATATTTATATACTGCTTTTCAACAAAAGTTCCCAAAGTGACATAGATATAAATAATTAAATTAAATTAAACTAGCTTAATCCGTGCAGAACATCTACACGCTAGTACTTGATTGCTCCCCTCACCCATTGCCATAGCCCCCTCAGAGATCTCTCCAACTTCACCTGAGCTGCATTCCTGTTCCTCCTCCATCCGGTTGCTTCCACCCCCCTCATGCCTTTTGGTCACTCCTCCATCCCTCTCACACCTCTTGGTCACGGCTGCAGTGTTGCTGGTGCCTATTGGCCAAGCTGCAGCCCCCTATCCCCAGAGACCTCCCCACCCTCACTCGAGCCCTGCTTCTGTTCCTCCCTACAGGAGAAGCAGCAGCAGTGGTTGACTGGGCCCCTCCTCGCTTGCTGCCACCGCCATGGCCGCTCATTCCCCTCAGGCTGCTAACAGGCTCGGGCCCGTCCCTCGCCTGCTTGCTTGCATGCTTCCTTCCTTCCTTCCTTGCTTCCTTCCTTTCTTTCCTCACTTCTGTCTGTCTGTCTCTCCCTTCCTGAGTTAACAGATCTTATTCATCTTGTTTCCTCATCTAATTCACACAGTAGCAGCCTCCTTCTCTCGACGGGGCTCTTTCCTCCCTCACGACCCCTCTCTTTGCAGACCTATGTCTGCTATCCTTTTTTGTACACACACCCCTCCTCTACAATCAGGAACATCTTCCGACCAGTGACAATTGCTTTCCAACTGATTTTAACCATCACAGGCTCCTCCCTATCTGCATATGGAATCCCTACTGCCCATTCAGTTGCTTCTGCTTGCAAACTCTTGTGAGAGCTGCCATGCATGGGATTAGCCGTGGGTATGCCTTACAGAATGTTTATATCTATATCTATATCTATATCTATATCTATATCTATATCTATGTCTCCTTGTCCCCAAAGTGCTCACAATCTACAAAACCTAAGATAGACACTAGCAACAGCCACTGGAAGGATGTTGTGCTGGGGATGGATAGGGCCAGTTGCTTTCCCTCCTGTGAAATAAAGAGAATCACCACTTTAAAAAGGTGCCTCTTTGATCAGTTAGCAGGGGTTAAGAAAGAAAGAGGTTCCAGTGTTAGAAACCTGTTTTTAGAATCTCGCTGCTCCATAGGCCAAAGACAGATCAAGTTCACAGTGCTTTGAAGCTGGTATTTGAATTAGAACTAGTTGGGCCGGGTGCAGAGCATCTGTACCCCCACCGGCCCGGCTGACCCACTTCTCCCCCTTGCCCAGCTTCTTCCCTCTCTCTTGCCCACAGTTTCTGGCTGGCAGGCTGGTCAAAAAGCCGGCCCACCACCTCCTCCCCACCCATCAATTCTCGGCTGCCCCGCTGCCCCGTGCTACTCCAGGCGGCTGGGCCAGCCGCTACTGCATGCTCATGTCGGCCAGGCCATCCCACCACCACCTGCTATCCTGGTGGCCGGCCCGGCTCATCACCACCTGCTGCTCCCAGCGGCTGGGCCAGCATCCCTATTTTCTCCGTCCCCGTCACTAATGGGCAGCTGCTTACAAATTCTCACGAGAGCTACCACAAATGGGATTAGTGATGGGTACATCTAGGAGAAATAAATATATAGAAGATTGTTACATGAGCACAGAGACCCATCGTGCTTGCCATTCCCCACTCTCCTACTTTCTGCTGATACTGCTCCCCGCTTTCCTCTTTCTCAGCTGGGGAAAGGTGACAACGTGCCCGACTCTGGAGTGCTTCTTAAACTTTCACCAGCTGAAAGGCAGCGGCAGTAGCAAGCTATCGGGTGGATAGGGAAGGGCAGGTCTTGACTAACTGAACGAATATTCGATTGGCTGCCAAGAATGCCAGTTTGTGGCCTTTTAGTGTAGCTGTAGAATGTGTGGTAAGTACCTGGTTGTGTGTGTATGTGTGCCCTTGAGTTTTCCTTTCCATTTTATTTTCTTCTCTGACATCAATCTCTTTCAAAGAAGTGATGATTCCACTTAAAAAAAAAAAAAAGGAATGGTACAGAAGAAGAAACCTCTGACTTATAGGGAATCATTCTGCTTGATTTATAATTCATCAATCCCTTACTAGTTTTGCATCATTAAAATTCAGGGTTATTAGGATTTTCTCAGCCAGGCTTTTAAGTTAGACAAGCCCTTGCTTATGTAGGCAAAATTATTCTTAAGTAGTATATTGAGGTTCATGTTAATATGTGCTGTTTAATGAAACCTAATGATATTCAATGAAGGGTTGTGCTAAGCCAGAGAGAAAAGTTGTTACCTAGGCAACTACCCTTGTGCAGTATAGAGCTTGGAGCATATGGCTATGTAGCATCCATTATTTCAGCATCTTTAACCATTAGGAACCACATGTGTAATTGACTGTGAAAAATTACTGCTCAGTTACTGTATTGTGTGGTCATAATAGAAGTAAATGAGTACGTCGTTGTTGGAGTAGATCTGTTGGGAATCACTTGTGGGCCAGTCTATTTAAGGAGCAAAAATACAATAAGAAGAAAATAGCTGGTTTAATTAACATGTAAAAATTGGGTTAATTTGAATTCAGCTGGCACAGCAGATATTCCTGTTTCTTCTTCAGTAGTCTGTTTTTGAGCCTCACATTTGTACACTTTCTACCTTTTCTGTAAAAATTGCCAATGGCTTTCTTTTAAACTGATTGGGGACTGTTTTAATTAAATATCTGACTTTTTAATGTGTTTGCATTACTTGATCAAAAAATATAGCCGTGATAGTTTGTTGTAGCAAAAAGAACAAAGTGTTGCATGGTACCATTTAAAGATTAACAAATTTTATTGTGACATGAGCGTTGTAGGCTAAAGCTTCTTTCATCAGTTTGTTTCATCTGTCTGATGAAGTAGGCTGCAGCTTACAAAAGCTCATGTCACAATAATTTTTTTAGTCTTATTATCTGAATGTCCCAACAGAGACATCACAGATTGAAAATATAATACTACAATAACTCAAGGGCCTGCACTTTTTTTAACCAAATCCTAGCCAAGCCAGCATAAGCATATTTATGATGATATACACATTAACTGTTGATAGTCTCTAGCATATGCCACAGCAAATCTTAAATGAAATAGATATATTGCATTTTTTTGGTGGGGGTGGGTGGGCTAAATGATTATTTATATCCCCCTGTGTCTCATTGTAGCTTTGAGCTACTTGAGTTAAGATGCTGCGCTCTAAAAAGTAGGCAGACATTAATATGTGAGTCGTCTGGTCACAAATACCAGCCAGTGGAAGAGCTTTTTCCATGGGAACATAGGAAGCTGCCTTATACTGAGACAGACCGTTGGTCCATCTAGCTGAGTATTGTCTACACTGACTGGCAGTGGCTGTCCAAGGTTTCAGGCAGGAATTTCTCCCAGCCCTACCTGGAGAAGCCAGGGATTGAACCTAGGACCTTCTGCATGCAGAGCAGGTGCTCTACCACTGAGCTACAGCCCCATCCCAAGTAGATGCAATAACAGGAGCTGCTTTCTAGCTGCATCCATGATCACCTGGTTTATGCTGAAAGAAAGATGGGCACCTTTTGGACTCGTTTTTAGCCTGAAAAATGTAGTTTACAAGTAAGCAATTTATTGTTGCTTTGTATCCAATGGCACTTGAATTCATTGGGGAAATTTGCATTTGCATTTGGTAAACTGAGGGATTTCCCAAACTTGAAATTTAAGTTCTCTGTAAAATGGTGTTGTGTTCAGCCCCAATTAAATCCTTCCAACCTTTTAGGAGTTTGAAGAAGAAAAAATTAAAAGCCAGCTCACAACCTTCTAAGCTACCAAAATGTCTTTTATTTTAATCTGTCAAAACTTGTAAAAGGATGAACCTTCTACAAGGTAAAAGGCATGCATTAGCTCAATGAGTCTTTCCTGGTTTGAGATCTGGAACTAAAAATTCCAGACTGACCCAGTAACATTACTTTCTAGTCATTTAAGGGACCCCCCCCCCCCACACACACCGCTGCTCATAAAAATGCAAAACATTATTTGTTTTCATACTGCATTTTTAAGCATTTTATTTTCATAGGGCTTTTTCTTTTTTCAATGTAAACATATTGGTTATCTATAAGATTAATGCACCAATCTAGTGTAGTTGGAAGAGGGGTCAGCTGTGACCCCTCCTAACTGGGCAAAGAGGCACCTTTTCAGGTAGTGACCCTGTTCTCTTTAGCAAGGGGAGTGCAACTGTCGTAATCAACCCTCGCACAAGGGATGTACAGAATGGTTTGCGGCTGGAACGTTCCAACTGTGAACTGGCCATTTCAAGTTAATATAGGTTCAGTAACTCAGAACAGAACACCTGTCAAGTGGAGGGCCTGTTCCGAGCTTGAAACACTCGGAACGTTCCAAGTGCCATTTTGGACTAAAAAGTTGTGCTCTTCTGGCCACTGTGCACGTGTAGCAGCCATTTGTGTGTTCAGCACCACCATGCAAATAGCTGCCACGTGTGCACAGAGTCCAGAAGAGCAGAATGTTGGAGTCTAAAATGGCGCTTAGTCCGTTCCGAGTTGGAATGAGGGTGTTCTCTTGGAACAACCGGCTCTACTGGTTGTTCCGACATAACATTCCAGGGCTTGGAACAGAATGCAAAGTCTGTTCCATGCACATCCCAACCCAGCACAGCATCCCTCTGGTGGCTGTAGCAGGTATCTACCTTGTCTCTGGTTTTAGATTGTGAACCCTTTTGAGAGAGGGAGCAGCCTTGTCTTTCTTCTTCCAGTGTAAACTGTTTTGAGAAGGGGTTTTTTTTTGGTTGAAATGTGGTACAGTATATAAATATTCTTACTAATAATGATGAGGGAGATGTGGGTTCATTACCTGCTTAGCCATAAAGTTCACTGCTTGCATTGAGGAGACTGGTCTGTCTCATTCTAACCAACACATGAGGACAAAATAAGCTAAAAGTCTTATGGCCCTAGAGCTTCTTGTGTGCAGCATCATATACTCCTTCCCACAAGAATCTTTAGCTAGTCCCTCCCCTTCCATTCAGTAATATGACTAGTACAGTTAAAGATTGGTAGTGTTTAGTGCATGAGCATGAATGAGGCATGAATATTATGGCAAGGATGTTCTTGCTTAGGGTGAGGGGGATGGAGAACACTATTGTTCCTTGCTGCTTTGGAAACTATTCTTCAAACCAACGTGAGATTGAGAACCAGTTTGGCTGATTTCAAATTGTTTTATCTTGAAAAAATAAAAGAGTAAAAAAATCCCACTGCTTCTCAGCAGCTCTTTGGGTGTGCCTGAAGTAGTTTTTTGAATCCCAAGCAATATGTGCATCCCAAGTATTGAATATGAGACCTAATCTAGTGTGGTTATTTGACTTGGTGGTTCATACCATATGTCTGCAGCCTGCTAGCCATAATTACATTCTGCTAATTTTTCTCTGTTAAAAACACTTTGGGATGTAGTGGTGGTGTCACTTCCTCCCTCCTTATTTTAAATTATTTGTATCCTACCTGTCTGCTTCTCAGAACAAAACAAAACACACCTGAAGGTAATAGGCAGTAAGAAATGAAATACAGTACAAATAACATTCAGCCATAAAATAGTGGATGAACAGAAATAGTCAAAAACCAAAACAACTCAATCTCAAATCTAGAATAGCAAAAAAAGGATCAAAAGTTAAAAGCCCATAGCAACATCAGGGTGAGTTTGATTCTAAAAATCGAAATCAAATGGCTTCTAAAAACAGGAAGATTTTCACAGGTTTCCAGAAGATGAGGAGTAAGGAAGGTTAAATGAACATTCTGGGCACATATTTTCAGAGTCTGGGTGCAATGACTAAAAAGACCCTGTCTGTTCTGTTATGCTAGTTATGATTGTTACATCACTATGCACAAAGGAACTGGATGCATATTTTGTTTATCAAGATTTGACCAATGTACTTGTTTTCTGTAATGATCTAAGGTTGTCTTTAACATTCCATGAGCAAGTGGCTTTATTTATTTTCTTTCTTTCTTTCTTTTTGGTAGGTTGATATCCTTTCAAGAATTTGTAGCATTTGAATCTGTCCTCTGTGCTCCAGATGCATTATTCATGGTGGCATTCCAGCTTTTTGACAAAACTGGTAAAGGAGAAGTTACTTTTGGTAAGACTTGTTTCCCCCTCCACTACAAAAAATGTGACACATATAATGTATAAATGCTTATTATTGAAGGGTTGTGTTTTCATTTCCCTGCATTCATGCTAATATTTAACTGATCACTTGTTGCTATTTAAATTTCTCAACTGTGTATTTAGCTGTCAGAAATAAAACCCAAATTCCAATGCAATCTCATTTAACTCTCAAATAAGACTATTTAAATTTTGAGCATAAGATTTTTATAATTTTATGTTGATATCATAAAGCTTTTTGAAATAATCTTCAGCAACTGTGAATATTCTTCTTTTAAATGTGAAAAACCTACCTAAAGACCCACCTCTCCCATCCAGTTACATCCCATCCAGTTAGATAATTTCAGATGGCCCTTCTGTCGGGCCCTGATTTCCGAGATGTTCAGGGCTCTAGGACCCGTGAAAGGGCCTTTTCGGTTGCTGCCCCGCTCCTTTGGAACTCTCTCCCCCTACAAATCCGGCTAGTCCCTTCCTTGCCAATCTTCAGATCACTATTGAAGACTTTTCTTTTTCACCAGGCTTTTGCCCTGTAGTTTATTTTTCTGTTGTTTGGCAGTTATGTTAGTTTTTAATTTAGAATGTAATTTTTAATGTTGCCTGTTTGCATCTTGTTGTGCACTGCCTGGAGTCTTCGGAGTGGGCGGTATATTAAATGTCTCTAATACACAAATAAATAAATAAAAATGCTATGAGCAAGATCCAGCCATAGTTCAGTGCTTTTACTCCCATTGATATTTGTACATGCTCAGGTTTCTCCCCAAATCAATGAGGCTTAAGAGTGCTTGCCTTTGACTGGACAATTCCCTGGGTGCTTGTGTGCATGCTAATGTGATACATCAGTCAAAACAAATAAATCTTACCACTATAATGCACTGTAGCATCTGAAATGCTTTTGTTTACTAGACTTTTTTGATCGCAAGTATTTTAATTGTATTTATTATTTGTTAGTTTAAACTTACATGCCACTTGATTGACCTAAGGCCTCAGAATGGCTGACAACAATATGAAAACAAGGTAAACCAAGATAAAAATATGTTGCTGAGCATCCTAACTAATGAAATGCTGGTGCTCCGTGGCCCCTGTGGATGGGTTTCAGACTAATGTAGCACCGGTGCTTGGGCAATTTTGACAGTCTCGCCTTTCCTCGGAAATCCTCTGTCACTCAGAAATCCGGAGAGCTGTGCGATACAATTTGGTGTGACACAGAGGGCTTCCAGGAGAAGAGGAGGTAAATGAAGTTCGCATTCCTCTCCTACATGAGTGTTGAGGTAGTCAGTTCCATGTACAGCACCAGCGCATCCCATGGAGCACCAGTGCTTCATTTGTAAGGATGTTGGACAGTAGAAGTTCAGTACTATAAAGTATCTTAAGGCAAGTCATGCTTTTTGTTTTTGTTGCACCTCACTGGTACTGAAAATCTCATAAAATGTCCAGAAGTTAGAAAACACCACATACTGTTGTTGTTTTTTTGAATTACGAAAAGGAAAACAACAAAATTCAACCTTCTTTCAGAAATAAACCACAGCTGATAATTTGTGCATTGTCCTACCAGACAGAATGGGATCGTGGGACTAGACAGGTGGCAACTAGCCCTGCAAATGACAGATGATTGTTTTGTTGGGTTTCTAAGAATAAGCTGCCCTGATGCCATCGATTTAAGTGGCATGTCTTGGCTTCATGGAGCTATATATCTATTATATATTTATATATATATTTATATATATTTATATATAAAATATATAAAGTGAACATACAGCAAAGAAGACACAACAAAACATATTTGAAGTTGCAAAAGACAAATGGAACTTTGGGACCTACATTGTCCAAACCTTTCTGCAAATATTTGTGTGTCACTTTCTTCCCGCTCCCTGCTCCCCCCACACCTTTTTTTAACAAAACAAGCCATTCATTTCTCTACAAAATGCCAACTTATTTTAAATTTCCCACACATGGACATCTGCCTTGCATTTGGTAATATTGCGCAGGAAATGTTCTTGGCAGATGGATTCCAGTAATAACCTAGTTCTTATTAGGCAGTACATTTTTAAAGTTTAGTGTTCCTGAAGAGTTACATACGAGAATTGTACTTTGTATCACCTGTGGTGTTTCTGACAATGTATAATATCTCAGGATCAGCATTCTGCATGTTTACATATCTTTCCAAGGGTAGACTTTGTGTTAGGAAGTGCTGAAACTCAGCTACAAAGAGACTGTGAAATTTGGCTACCCTTCTATGAAGCTACTCTGATTGCTGAAAATATTTCAAAATCTGCTAAATATTTTCAGTGTGTTTAACATTAGATTGTACTAATTGGTAAGCTCTCTGAATTGGGCAATCTGTCCTTCTTCCCCACTCCACCCTGGCAAACAATAGCAAACACGCAGGTAGTTTAGAGTTCTCTTTTTAAAGTCCTAATTTTATAACAGTTGGGTTTGAGTGCTTATAAGTTAGCTATATGAAATGATTGTGAACAAGCCAGTGACATAGACAGGAGGCCTTTCCCCTCCTGACTCTCACCCCACAGAATCGTTTCCTACATGTACTGTTTAAAATAAGGGGTTTTTAGTTGTTGCTATGTTGCTGTGTGGAGAGGAGAGCTGGTCTTGTGGTAGCAAGTATGACTTGTCCCCATAGCTAAGCAGGGTCTGCCCTGGTTGCATATGAATGGGAGACTTGATCTGTGAGCACTGCAAGATATTCCCCTCAGGGGATGAAGCCGCTCTGGGAAGAGCATCTAGGCTCCAAGTTCCCTCTCTGGCTTCTTCAAGATAGGGCTGAGAGAGATTCCTGCCTGCAACCTTGGAGAAGCCGCTTCCAGTCTGTGAAGACAATACTGAGCGAGATAGACCAATGGTCTGACTCAGTATATGGCAGTTTCCTATGATAGACTGTATGAAATGAGATGTGGTAGAATACTTTGGCTTACAACAGATGCAGACTGCCTTGGCCTTTGTATTGCATGGTAGATTTAGCTGCTGCTCTTTGCTGGGAGTTACAGATCTCAGCAGGATGGTGGAAGGAAGTTTAGTTGGCTTTTAAATTTGAGACAGAGAATAAACCATTGCTTCTTACTCCAGAGTGTTGACAGGCACATAAAAGCTGATAATGTAAGTCCAGGGGTTTAAGAGGCTTAACAGTTTTGAGGTTTTTTTGTATTACTGTATTTTAATGCCTCATTAAAAAGGCACAGTTCTTTGATATCCTTTATTAGATGGTTTAATAATGAAAAGTTTAGATGCTTAGGTCTAAATGTCAACATTTTAAAAATTAACAGTCCTTTTAATAACATTTATCTTTAATTCTACGTAAAGTAGGGGGCAAAGCAAATTTAACAACTTCTGGCCTTGCGTACATCAGAAATAATTGCTTAGAGCTTGCATTGTCTTTTTGCAGGCACTGCAGTGCTGGTGTGAAGCAAAATCCCTTTTTACAAGTAGATATGAAAGCCTGAGAGGTTACTTTAATTTTAAAAGGGATTAATGTTATGCCTTGTACAGTGAGCCTTGGTATCCTGTTGGAATATTCACATGGAGACATTTGGGAATTAGAAAAGGCTGGCTAAAAATGGCCAGGAAAAGGGGGAATATGCCCTAAATAAGGAATAGAATAAATGAAGAATTATTCCTCATTGGAAAATATGGACCACTTTGCGGAAGACACAATTTCCTGCATGGAAATCATTACTGGTAGCAAAAGGAGTGGTTTCTGCTGAGAGTTCATATTGGGCTTTTAATGTGTTTCTTTTGCCATGGATGCATGTAGCAAATTTGGCATTTGTATATATGGAAAAATATGCAAGAGATTCATCCTCCATATCCTACTACAACAACAGCAGCAGCAGCAATAATAAAAAGAAATAGAAAAAATAACAAAATACAAAGATCTACAAATTGAAATTGAAAGGTTGTGGCAGAAGACGACCAAAATAATCCCAGTAGTAATTGGCGCCCTAGGTGCAATTCCAAAACAACTTGAAGAGCACCTCAACACCATAGGGGCCACAGAAATCACCATGAACCAATTACAAAAAGCAACTTTACTGGGAACAGCCTATATTCTGTGACGATATCTATAATAATAACAGCAACAATATTGATAACAAAATTCAGCCATCCCAGGTCCTTGGGAAGGACTCAATGTCTGGATAAAACAAACTGGTCAATAACACCTGTCTGACTGTGTCAACAACAACAACAACAATAATAATCCACCACAAACTTTGTAAAGAAGCAGATGAAACTGTGGACCACCTAATCAGCTGTTGTAAAAAGATCGCACAGACTGACTACAAACAAAGGCATGACAAAGTAGCAGGGATGATACACTGGAACATCTGCAAAAAATACAAGCTACCTGTAGCCAAACATTGGTGGGACCATAAAATTGAAAAAGTTGAAGAAAATGAAGATGCAAAAATATTATGGGACTTCCGACTACAATCAGACAAATATCTGCCACACAATACACCAGATATAACTGTAGTCGAGAAGAAAGAAAAACAAGTCAAAATAATCGACATAGCAATACCAGGGGATAGCAGAATAGAAGAAAAAGAAATAGAAAAAATCACCAGGTACAAAGATCTACCAATTGAAATTGAAAGGCTGTGGCAGAAAAAGACCAAAATCATCCCAGTGGTAATTGGCACCCTGGGTGCAGTTCCAAAAGACCTTGAAGAGCACCTCAACACCATAGGGGCCACAGAAATCACCATCAGCCAATTAAAAAAAGCAGCTTTACTGGGAACAGCCTATATTCTGCGACGATATCTATAACAATTGACAATAAAATTCAGCCATCCCAGGTCCTTGGGAAGGACTCGATGTCTGGATAAAACAAACCAGTCAGTAACACCTGTCTGACTGTAAATAAGAAATAATAATCTTTATTTGTTAGCTGCCCCGTTACAAGTTGTTCTCTGGGTGGCTCACAACACATTAAAAATACATTAAATCATAAGAGACCAAAGGGATAGGGGATGGAGGGGAAAAGAACAAAATACAATACAAAGCAATTTTAAAACTCATTTAAAATAGGTTAAAACTCATTTAAAACAGGTCAAATTCATTGGGGAGGCTATTCCATAAATGGGGTGTAACCACCGAAAAGGCGCTCTCCCTAGTAGCCAACCGCCTCACCTTGTTTGTCAGAGGCACTGGGAGGAGGGCCTCCGAAGGTCTAGTTTGGGACATATGGGGCAAGGGGCCCCCTCAGGTAACCTGGTCCCAAGCCATTTAAGGCTTTATGTTAAAAACCAGCACTTTGAATTGGGCCTGGAAATGGACTGGGAACCAGTATGCTGATGAAGCACTGGCATAATATGCTCAAAATGTCCAGTCCCAGTTAATAATCTTGCAGCCCTATTTTGTACCAGCTGCAGTTTCTGGACCATTTTCAATGGCAGCCCCACTTGCAATGCATTGCAGTAATCTAAGTAAGAGGTTACCAGAGCATGAATAACTGTGTCCAAGCTATCTCTTTCCGGGTAAGGTCACAGTTGGCATATCAGCTGAAGCTGATAAAAGGTGCTCTGAGCCACAGAAGCCATTTGAGCCTCTAGGGACAGTGCTGGGTCGATGAGCACCCCCAAACCGCGGGCTTGGCCCCTTGGGGGGGGGGAGTGCTACCCCATCTAGTACAGGCTGAACATCATTCACCCGGGCAGAGGAACCACTGGCCAACAGTACTTCACCAACAGTGAAGTAACTTAGAAAATGTTTTATCTTCTGTGAAACAGCCAGCAATTGTTACTGTTTTCATGTTTAGCATTTAGGCTGCAGTGCTGTTGCTACTTTTGGGGGTGTGAAATGGAAATAAGTATATTGGGTCTACTTCCCCACTTTTGGGGGAACAGCATGACCCCTTCTAGGTGGCAAATTGCAAGGTCTTCCTGGCTTGTTCATTAATTTGCATCTTCCCCTACCTCTGCCAGAGGAGCAAGACTGCAGTATGTGATTATTAGGGTCATTCCTAATCTGTCCCCAAAATTCCTGGATGACGTATCACTGAACAGATTCCAATAGAGCTCTTCTTCTTAGCATTTTATTGCACAATCCAGTTTATTTTGCATAACGGATCTGACATTGGCAAAGATGTGTAATTCAAAACACCTATGAGCAAACTCTGACTCATCCTTAAGGGAGAGGAAAATACTGTGTGACAGTAACTTTATATCTGTCACAGAATGCCCTAGTCACCCAATTTCAGCACTGGAAAGAAAGAGCAGTAGAGAATTTTTCTTTTGCCTGTTATCCATAGGTTACTTATAAGTTTTACATCTCCATTGTTTGCTAAAACATTTTCTCTTAACCCACTTAGAAAATACACACACACTCTAGAGAGTCAGGGATGAGCTCACATACCCTAGAGTAATTCCTCTCCTCCTTTGGCAGGGGCGTTTCAGTAAAAATAAGTATCCTTAGAGCATTCTATATTGTGTTCAGATTTTTTACAGGATTTAGCATCCTTGAAGTGCAGGCTATCAGAAACAGGTTTACCACTCTTGAGCATCCAGAGTTTAACAACAGAATACAAATTCATACCAGAAAGAAATTGTCTTCTCTGTTGTTGAGGGCTATCTTGTCAAAGATCATGAGAACAGCGCAGAAGCTCTTCCAGTTCAATGGGTCAAAAATCCACTCTTTATGAAAGGCTAAATGTGGATTTGCACGAATGACTATAATGGCTCCAATTTTGAAAGATAGAGGTAACAGAGAGCACTTCCAGTTAGTGGTCTGATTTCAGAATGCAGCATGCTCAAATGACTAAAATATTGTGCTTTCTGCTTTTCTTCATGCTTCTTAAAAAAGAGAGAGAGGAGGAAAAAATAGGTATGGAGAAGGTGGGATAGAGCCAATTTGAGAGTAAATTCAAACAGCATAAGGTCACTGTCTGGTTAACTGAGAGTTGAAATATAACCATCCTTTATAAGACTACAGTATAGATGAAAAGGCCCATTTACTAAGCTGCAATTTTGGAAGGAATTTGACCTGCCTCTTCCAAAAAAACACTGCTGTAGTAGCAACGTTGTTGCAGGCTTTAACCTCAGACTTCTTCAGTCTCAAATAAACATGTGTTGCATTGAAAATCACAAGATCAACATAGCTCAAAGGGCATAATATATATATATTTACTCTGGATTTTTTAATATCTCCCATGCTCTGCTCGTTTGCTCAGGAGTAGACTTACTGAAATCAGTGGAAGGTTGATTGATTAAAGAAGGCAGATCTAATGACATGTTTGTAAGGGACAAATAAACATTCAGCAGTTACTTTAGACAACATTATCTAGACAGGTACCATATTCCTGCCTCTGACTTCCATCTTATGTGCCATTAAGAAAACACAATTCTTAATTGTTTGGGGGAAGATATCATTTCAGTGTTTTGCCTGTGAAATGCACTGAAGCCAGCAATTAATATGAAGTAATTCTGTGGTACCTTTAGAACCTTGTCTGCAGAACATAGCCACTTTGGGTGGTGTTCTAATCAGAGGCAGATCTACAATGGAGTGGCTGTGTCCTCTGGACACAGGCTGCTAACTGCGCTCAGCGGAGTTGTGCTCACCCACCCCGCAAACCCTCCCACCGCTGACGTCTGTGGCCCCATCTTGCTTCCACCGTTGTGACTGGCTTGGTTCCCTTTGCTCGCCACAATGCAGTATAATGACATTCCTGCACCTGTTTTTGATGGATGGGCTCACGCCAGGGCAGTGACGCCATTGTACCACGTCACAACTGGCAAAGGGAAGTAAGTCAGCCATGGTGGTTGTGAGAGGGGCCAGTGGAGGCCAGCAGTGGATGGGGTGAAGGGCTGCGGTGGCAGCAACAATGGCTGGCCACCAAAAAATTGAGATACAGGCCACCACAAATATCGCTACACACCTGATTCTAATAATGTAAAAGTGGGCTATAAATAATGTCTATAGGCCTGTTGTGACCTCCACTATGTCTGTTTGCAGCTCCCTAGAATTTTTCCATATGCCTGTTGTTAGCAGATCTTTCCCATCTCTTTGTGGGGACACTAGGTTCCACTAACGCCCATCAAAAATGAGGGTGGTAGTATGAGAATTTCTGCATTACTATAATTGAAATTACTCCTCTGTGAATTCAGAGGTTTGGGAGTTAGCATTAGCTTTTCTAGCCTGTTTCAGCCATCAAACCATGTGGGGAAGGGTTGTAGCTTAGTAGACAAACATCTGCTTTGAGTGCAGAAAGTCTTATGTTCAGTCCCTAGTATCTCCACATAGGGCGGGAAAATCCCACATTCTGAACCCCTGGAGAGCTGCAGCCAATCAGTAGAGACAATACTGAGTTAAATGGACTAATAGTCTGATGTGGGGTAAAGCAATCCTATATGATGTGCTGCCTGCCTGCAACTGAGACTGGTTGGTGCAGAGAGCGCTTTGGGGTGCAGAAAGAGAAAAAGAGAGGTAATGGAGAGCTGAGAATCGGTGGTGGTCCCATATGAGAGGTTGCCATGGGATTTAAAGAGAAAAAGAGGGAAGTAGCAAATATGGGGCTGTAGAGAGACCTGTGGATTGAGAAACAAGAGGGCAGCACTGAGAGAGGGAGAAGAGTGCATGCACTGTAGAGTGTAGAGAGAACAGGAGGGTTAATGGAGAAAAGGGATCAGGGAGAATTTCGTGCGCACCGAGAGAAGGGTACTATATTATAGGTCAAAATGGAAAGAAAACACTTTTCTGTTTTCAGAAAACAATGGACTTATTGAGTTAGTACATATATAAATGCAGCCTTTGAGACAATTTGAGAAGTATACCCCTTTTTATATTGTAGTAAATGGGAAATACCTTAAGCATGTTTTGTGTGCATCAAAACTTGCACACATGCAAGGATTATCTGGACTGGGCATTTCTACAGGAAGTTCCATTTGTACCTTGGTTGTGCCTGCATGACTTTGGATGCCAAGGCATTCTACGAATTCAATCCCAAAATCAGAGTTACACATCCACCAGGCATCCCGGCTATGTAGCCTTATTAATTTGAAAGAGGCTTGCACAGGAAACAACACAAGTCCATTTAAATGAATGGAGGTTGAGCTGATAGAATGCATATGTTCTTACCTTAATGCTTCTACTTAACATTATATTCTACGGGGGAATTGTGCATGTTATTGAGGCATTTGTGCAATCATGTAAACATTTCATACCGATTCAAAAAGTTGGACTTGTCTTTGAACACACACTACAGCGATAGGAATGTTAACTGTTTTGTGAAAGTGCAAGCTGCAAATTATAGCCACTGCAAGAAGGTCTTCTGATGAGTGTTAACTTTCGAGGTGCAGACTAAGCACAGAGAAAATAATGGACTCCGTTCACTTATCAGTCTAAATGGTTCAAAACAATTTTGGGGGAAACTCACCCTCCTCATTTACAATGTTGCTTAGCTAGGCTCAAGCTAGACTTTTAGAAGAGCAGAACCATAAAGGACTCTGGAATGTAGAGATGGCTCAGGCTGCCTGTATGGTTGCTCCTAGCCATCTTCTCCCATTGCTGATAGCCAGATCAGCTCCCTGGGAGCTTGGGATGGTGAAGCAATTTGGATGACAACTCCAGTGCAGATGGAGAAAAACTTGGCAGGAGTGACCAATTACTGGCTACAAGCCCATTTGAAAGCCCGCTCAATGCTTGTGATGGTGAAGAAGGTATTATTGTATCTGTGCAAGGGAGCTCTTCTGAATAAATAGAGGACATTCTCCATTCTGGCCCCCAAGAGTATAATCTTCAGTAGCCCACAGTGATTTGTTTAAGGACCTTGCAGATATAATAAAATCACTTGCAGTCACTCTTACCTCAAATCCAGTTTAAATTTTATACAAAGGCAGAGTGTTCCTAGAACTCTATCTATCTGGTTACAATTGCTTGAATGAGTTTATTATTGCAAACCAAGGTGAAGATATGGTGCTTAGAGAGAGTATGATTAACCATCTGTATATCTGACTCTTGCTCATTTTAACTGATAATACCTAGCCAAGAAGTTGCAGATGGTTGGGTTCGGCAGGTGCTGCTGGGGGTTGACCCAGCTTCCTTGAAACCGATGGTTGTAAGGCCTCTCTCCCTTAGTGAACCCTAACCGTTTTTCATCTATTGACTGGTGGAGGATCTCACTTTGCGAGAGGGCAGGGTGTTGGCAGCAGTTCAGAGAGGACAGTCTCTTTCTACATCAATTTCAGTCTGACCTCTGACCCAGTTTTGGGTCTGAAACGGTCTTGGTTAGTGACAACGACGAATATTTATACACCGCTTTTCAACAGAAGTTTCCAAAGCGGTTTACATTGATATAAATAAAATGGCTCCCTATCCCCAAAGGGCTCACAAGCTTAAAAAAAACAAAAAACCACATAAACCAAACAAACCCATAAGATAGACACCAGCAACAGACACTGCAGGCATGAAGTGCTGGGGATGGATAGGGCCAGTAGCTCTTCCCCTGCAAAATAAAGAGAATCACCACTTTAAAAAGGTGCCTCTTTGCTCATTTAGTAGGGGTCCTCGTGGTGAAGGGTGTCCCTGTGGTTTTCGGATAGCTGCTACCCTGATCACTGGTTGGGCAGCTGGTGCTGCATAGGAAGCCACCAAAAGCCCCATGATTGGACTGAATCAGCTCAGAACATCTAGCCCTCCCAAAGTCATAGCATCCCCTCCCCAAAGTCATATGTACCAACCCACTTTGGGACAGAGCAGCTGGGGCATGTGTGTAGGAGAGAAGGATTTTTTTTTAAAGCAGTTTGAAACTCAAGCCTGAGCATCAAGCCCTGGACCATAGGCGAGTGAGATGTTTTCTCTCCCTCATTGCCTTCCAAAGTACATAATGTCTTTTAAGAAAATTTGTTCTTCCGTGTTCATTTTCTTACAACCTTGAATATAGGATTCAGAGCTGCAAGTCTAATTCTACGTTACTTTCTTCTTCAGACTCTTTTAACTATGATTAATATAAAAGGACCTTGTCAAAAGCTTTGAAAAAGCAACCTTGGTATAGGTGCATATAGGACTGCCTCCACTTATGCCATTATGCAATTTAACTTATGAAATCTCCAATTTGCCTGGTACTCTTTGCTTAGTACAAGATAGCGCTGTCTCTTGTAATAATTTGTTAACCATATTGGCAGGGTAGAAGCTTATTCTTCCCTGTCAGGTTCACAGCTTTTGCTTTTTGAAGATTTGACATAACTAAAGTACATAGCTTCTGTATGGGGGGCAAGTTGGTCCATATACAAATCCTGCAAAACCTGAAGCTCAACAGTCAATGTTCTTGAGGAACTTATTGCAGACACCACGTTGTGTCACAAACACAGGACTCCGCTTGGAAGTGGGTGTTGCAGAAGTGGGTCAATGGCTTAGTATTTTTGAATTGTGCTTAAAGTTAAAATTTCATTCTACTGACCTAGCTCCTTTGGTATTACTAGATAAATTTTAATCTTACTGGAAACATTCATTAGGAAGGAAATTATGTCATTGCAGCTTCTCCTTAGACTTTCTTATATCAATGAGCTATGAAAGGGCTAGATTAATGATTAAACAGAGAATGAATGACATAGACAGCAAATTGAATTGAGCCATGTGACCAAGTCTGTGGTGCTGAGCACTCAAGTTTCTAAGATCAGCTCTGCTAGGTACCTTGATCAGATTAAAGGTAAACGTAAAGGGTGTTGTCAAGTCTGTGTCGACTCCTGGCAACCACAGAGCCCTGTGGGGTTGTCTTTGGTAGAATACAGGAGGGGGTTTACCATTGCCATTTTCCGTGCAATATTAGATTACTGCCCCCAAATATAAAGTTTTTTTGTTAGCCTGTTCAGATGCAATGTGTACACCTGTGCTTGAGGAAAGATTTAAAAAGGTTCCATATGCAAAATGTCTATGTCCATGTAACACAGGGAGGGTTGAAATAACAGCTCATTTTTTGTTTTATGGCCATTTTTTCTAAAGATATTTGTAGTTATTATTTGTTGCATTTTAAAAAAGATGTGTTCTCATATGTTTTATGTAAGTTATCTTTTATCTGATATGAATGATATGTTACATTTATTTATTTATTTATTTATTTATTTATTCATTCATTCATTCATTCATTCAATTTTTATACCGCCCTTCCAAAATGGCTCAGGGCGGTTTACAATTAAAACAAAACCATTAAAACCAATAACAGTTAAAACAGAAATGTTTATATTTTAACTGTGAAATATCAATTAACCATTAAAACATTATAAAACACAATTAAACAATCAGAATAATTAAAACCCTGAAAACCAGGTTACAGCATTAAAACAATTAAAACTAATTATAAACCCTAAAAGGCCAGGCCAAACAGATAGGTCTTAAGGGCTCTCCTGAAGGTCAGTAACGAATTCAGATTGTGAATTTCTGCTGGGAGTGCATTCCACAGCCCAGGAGCAGCTACAGAGAAGGCCCGCTTCTGAATTGCCACCAAACGAACTGGTGGTAACTGGAGAAGGACCTCCTCAGATGACTTAAACGTGTGGTGGGTATCATGTAGAAGAAGGTGCTCTCTAAGATAACTCGGACCCAAGCCATTCAGGGCTTTAAAGGTAATAACCAGCACTTTATATTTTGCCCTGAAACATATCAGCAGCCAGTGTAACTGTTTTACAACAGGCAAAATATGGTCTCTCCGGGTTGTCCCAGAGACCAATCTGGCTGCCACATTCTGAACTAACTGAAGTTTCCGGACTACGTACAAAGGCAGCCCCACATAGAGAGCATTGCAATAGTCAAGCCGGGAGGTTACCAGCTGATGCACTACTGTTTTGAGGTCATCCTCTTCAAGGAATGGGTGCAGCTGTCGAATCAGCCAAAGCTGATAGAAAGCACTCCTTGCCATGGCCTCCACCTGAGATACCAGGGTGAGGCCTGGGTCCAGGAGTACTCCCAAGCTGCACACCTGCTCCTTCTGGGGGAGTGTAACCCCATCCAGCACAGAAATATCTAACACATCCCTCAGATTCTGAGCCCCCGCAGTGAGCACCTCCATCTTGCTTGGATTCAGTTTCAATTTGTTATCCCTCATCCAGCCCATTACTGCCTGTAGGCAGGCATTTAGAGAATAAGTGCCATTTCCTGAAGATGAAAAGGAGAAGTAGATTTGGGTGTCATCAGCATACTGATCACATCCAGCACCAAACCTCCTGATGACCTCACCCAGCGGTTTCATGTAGATATTAAAAATCATTAGTGACAGAATGGAGCCCTGAGGGACTCCATATAACAGCTTCCGTTTTGAGGAGCAACTGTCACTAAGCTTCACCATCTGGAATCTACCCAAGAGATAGGAGTGGAACCGCTGCAAGGCAGTGCTCCCTATCCCCAACTCCCCAGGCGATCCAGAAGGATACCATGGTCGATGGTATTGAACGCCGCTGAGAGATCCAGAAGAACCAGCAGAGTCACACTCCCTCTGTTGATTCCCCAGTAAAGGTCATCCATCAGGCCGACCAAGGCTGTCTCAACCCCATAGTCAGCTCTAGAGCCAGTGTTTTAGCAAAGTTTTGTTTTACAGCAGGGAAGGTTCGACAGAAGATAAGTTGATTGGAATCTTTAATATATTTTAACTGTGTTGTTATACTTAAACTGTTTGATTAATATTAGATTAGCATTATGTTAGTATTGCTGTATTTAGTTTTTATTCCTTTCTCTGGTCTGTGATCGAGATAAAGATTCATTCATTGATTCCTAAAAATAATAAGAATTTCAATATGATTACTTGGCTCTGCAGAACAAGAATATTTTTAAAGTACCTTCATGACCTAATCAAGATTTTTCTCATAGTGTTCTATTGAAACAACGTGTACTTGACTTCATCAAGAAGGGAGTCCAACAAATGAGGGGAATTTGTTTCCATATCTGATGAACCCAACCAGAGCAGTACATTTAAAAACAATTCTGGTTAACAGCTCTAAATAATGGCTGACATCCAGACTACTCATGCATGTGCTAAATGATGTTTCTCACACACAAAAGAAAGGAGGCAATTTTGTGCTACTCCCCCTTTCACTTTACAAAGTGCCTCTCAAAAATATATCCCTGAAAGTTGTGGGGCCCTTGGGACATATTTTTGGAAGGGGTGATAAGTGAAAATCGCCCCTTCCCTATTGTGTGTGTGTATGAAACCTTATTCGGCATACATGTCGTTAGTCTGGGTGTCAACCAATGATTTGGCGGAATAAAATTGATGTGAGTGGAATTGGCCTTTTTGACAGCTGCCATGTACTGAGTCAACACTTTCAGTGAGCTGTCCACCATGACCCCAAGATCTCTCTTCTGGTCAGTCACTGACAGCGCAGTCCCCATCAGTATATATGTGGAGTTGGGGTCCTTTGCCTGAATATGCATCACTTTACACTTGCTTACACTGAACCACATTTGCCATTTTGTCGTCCACTCACCCAGTTTGGAGAGATTCTTTTGGAGCTCCTCACAATCTATTTTGGGTTTCACTATCCTAAATAGTTTAGTGTCATCTGCAAATTTGGCCACTTTGCTGCTTACCCCAACTTCTAGTTCATTTATAAACACATTAAAGAGCACCCAGTACAGATCCCTGAGGGACCCCACTTCTTACTTCCCTCCATTGTGAAAACTGTCCATTTATTGTTTCTCTGTTTCCTGTCCTTCAGCCAGTTACCAGTCTGCACACAAACGTGTCCCCTTATCCCATGACTGCTACATTTACCCAAGAGCCTTTGGTGGGGAACTCTGTAAAAAGTTTTTTGGAAGTCCAAGTATACTTTGTCAACTGAATCACCTTTGTCCACATGCCTGTTGACAGAATCAAATAACAACAAAAACTTAGTGAGGCAAGACCAACCCTTGCAGTTTAACAACTTTGTCCTTAAATATGTGTTCCATCAATTTACCCGGCACAGAAGTTAAGCTAACTGGCCTGTAGTTTTCCAGATCCCCCCTGGATCCCTTTTCAGAATTGGAGTCATATTAGCTACTTTTCAGATCTTTGGTACAGAGTCTGATTGGTAGGGACAAGTTACATATTTTTGGCAGGAGATCAGCAATTTCACATTTGAGTTCCTTCAGAACTCTTGGGTGGATACCATCTAGCCCTGGTGATTTGTTAATTTTTAGTTTTTCCATAGACTTTAGAACATCTTCTCTTGTGACCTCAAATTGGCCCAGTTCTTCAGCCTCCAAGCCTGAGTTCCCAAGCAGGCATATGCTCCGTGTCCTCCACCTTGAAGACAGATGCAAAGAACTCATTCAGTTGCTCTGCAATCTTCTTATCCTCCTCAAGCATCCCTTTCACGCCTTCATCATATAAGGGTCCAACCGCCTCCCTAGCAGGTTTTCAGATTCTGTTACATTTTTAAAAGTTTTTGTTATCCCCCTTGACACTTATAGCTATATGCCCCTCAAACTCTCTATTTCCATCCCTTATTCTCTCCTTGCATTTATTTTGCCAGAGTTTGTTCCTTTCTGTTCTCTTCATTTGGTCAGGGCTTCCATTTTAGGAAGGAAGTCATCTTCCCTTTGATAGCTTCCATGACTCTTACTTTTTAGCCATGCTGATGTCATCCTGAACTTGCTGGTACCTTTCCTTCTTCTTGGTATACATTACAACTGAGCTTCTGCTATTGTCGTTTTAAATAAGTTCCAGGCTTTCTGCAGTAACTTGACCCTCCTGACTTTCCCTTTCAACTTTTTTTTTTAACCAGTCCCCACATTTTTGAGAAGCTTCCTCTTCTGAAGTCCAACACATCTGCGGTGGCATTCCATGCTAATGCTTCACTCACATATAAGCTGAATTGGATCACACTGTGGTCACGTTTCCCCAATGGTTCTGCAACTCTGACATCTTGTACCAGGTCCAGGGTACCATTCGGGCTTAAGTCCAAGGTCTCCTTCTTTCTGGTTGGTTCTACAACCAGCTGCTCTAAGGCACAGTCATCTAGCATGTCTAAAAATTTGGCCTCTCTGTCAGTACCCACACATGAATTTGCCCAATCTATGTGAGGCTAATTGAAGTCATCCATTACTCTTTGACATCTCTCTGATTTGCTTCTCTGACTCCAGGTCATTCTCAGCGTTTTGATCTGGAGAGCGATAGCATGTCTCTAGTAACACATTTCCTTTTAGTCCTCGTATTGTCACCCATAATGATTCTGTGGAGAACTCTTATCCTCCTTTGTTTTTCTAGCTTGTTGGATTCTATCCCTTCTTTAATATACAGTGCTACTGCACCCCAATCCACCCCTCTCTGTCCTTTCTGTAGAGTTTGTATCCAGGAATAACAGCATTTCACTGGTTCTCACCATTGTACCAGCTTTCCATTATGCCCACTATATCTATGTTTTCATTAGCAACCAAGCACTCCAGCTTGCCCATCTTGGCTTGGAGACTTCTTGCATTGTATATAAACACCTATATGCCTAGTCTCTTACTGGAGCTGGCATGTGCTATCTCCCTTACTGTCATTTCACCTTTTGGACAAGCTGCCATGTGTTTTTGTCTGCTCTCCTCCTGGTTCTACTCTGTCCTCTTCTGGTTTATCTGAAATGTTTGCACCCCCGCACCTTTTTGAGATTTTGCTTGCTGAACCAGTTTCTGTTGGCAATCCCCCAGGTGTCATTTTAAAAGCTGCTCTGAGACCTTTTTTATTTTAAGCATCAGCAGTCTGGTTCCATCTTGGTTCAAGTGGACAGGCTTCACTTGCCCCAAAATGTATCCCAGTGACTAATCTAAACTCCTCCACCTGGCACCACCATCTCATCCACACATTGAGACCCCTCAGCTCCACCTGTCTCGCTGACCCTGTGTGTGGAACAGGTAGCATTTCAGACAACGCTATCCTGGGGGTCGTAGACATCAGTATGCTACCTTGCAGCCTCAATTTGGCTTCCGGGACCTTGTGGCCTCGAAAAACATTGTTGGTACCAACATGCACCATGGCAGCTGACTCCTCCCCAGCACTGCCTAACAGCCTTAGACGATGACAACAACAAATATTTATATACTGCTTTTCAACAAACATTTCCAAAGTGGTTTACATAAAGAATGAATGAATAAGATGGATCCCTGTCCCCAAAGGGCTTATAATCTAAAATGAAACATAAGATAGACACCAGCAACAGTCATTGGCAGTAGTGTGCTGGGGATTGATAGGGCCAGTTATGCTCCCCCTGCTAAATAAAGAGAATCGCCACGTTAAAAAGGTGCGTCTTTGCCCAGTTAGCAGGGGTTAACTGGGCAACGCTGTGCGATGTCCACAACCTTTGCACCAGGCAGGCAAGTCACCATGCCATCTACACTCGGGTCACACACAAACCCATCTCTATACCCCTAAAGATTAGTTCACCCACTACTAGGAGGCCCCCAAGCCCTGGAAGATATGGGTGAGAGGATATAGGCACATCACCAAAGGATTCACATTCCCCTCTTCCTAAGACTGATGTCCTCCTTCCCTGAGACATTCATTCTCCATGACAACAGAGGAGCTGTCAGCCTGGGAGTGGGATGCCTCTATCACATCCCTGATGGTCTCATCCACACACCTCTCTGCCTCCCTGAGTTTCTCCAGGTCAGCCACCTTGACTTCGAAGGAATGAACTTGTTCCCTGAAAGCTGTGAGCTCTTTGCACCAAGCACCTACCCATGATTTCTGCCCTTCAGGCAGATAATCATACATGCAACACTCTCTGTACTACACTGGGGAGCACTCACTATCTTGTTGGTATTCTGCCTTCATAGCTGGTTTTATTGATTGAGCTTGTTTACTTGAAAGCTAGATCTTCGCTGTAGTTGTCAGTTAATTAAAGGTTTCAAGCTCTGTCCTCGAAGGGTAGCTCATCCTCTCCTCATGCTGGGTGTTTCCTTTGCGATAAAGGGGGACTGCTTGTGTGCCTCCCCACACACTTCCCCCCTAAACTCCACGCAAAACTCGATTGAAATCTGTTAGCAAACTCCTGTTCACAAAACTCTGGGTAGCAAAGCTGCCCTGATCTGAGCCTTGTCTTCTCAAGAGCTGCTTCCAAACTGAGCCACTTCAGGAATGTGGCCCCTCCCACAAGCTGTGTGACTCACCTGCAGCTAATCCCCACCCACTGTCTCTCTAGGCACAACTTGAAACTGCTCCATCAAAAACAAACCCCTGGCCAGTCAGACATCAAACTTTAGAGGGGGTGGAACTAGCTCCAACATTCTTACTTTGTCCTTTCCCTCTTGTTTTCTTGTTGATTGATTTATTTGCTTTCTTCTGGGCAAATCGTCTCTGGATTGTAGAGTTAAAAGACAGCCTGGGGTCCATATTTAGGCTTTTGTACTTATACAGCTGAGCTAACATTGCATGGAAGTATTTTTTAAGTTAATGTTTCCCATCGCTTATACATTTTTCTATACCAGGTGATAATCCAGGATCAGCATATTGTTTGCTCAGTGTTCCGGCTTCTGTACAAGTTGTAACTTAGCCATTCCTGACTACTATGTTTTACCATTTCCAGATGAAAGCAAATAAAGAAGTATGGAATTCAGTATCCTTTGTTTTGTAGCACATCTGCTGCAAGAGGCAGGTGATAAAAAGTTCTTCCTGCGTCAGATGGCCATCTTTGAAAAAGCTGGCATTAGATCCCAGAGAATTCAAAGCTGGTCCATTAGGTCCCAGAGAATTCAAAGCTGGCCCCTAGTACATGAGGTGGTGCAATGAGATGCTGTCCTTGTGTGGTGCCCTGCTGCATGGCTGCACATGCCCCCTTCTCTTTCTTTATTGGGTGGTTGTACATCCCCTCCTCCCTTACCTGGCGCTAGTGACATATGCCTCTTCCATTCCCTTACCTGGTGGTCTGCTAGTGATGCTGCTGCTCCCTCTCCTGCTCTCTGGATTTAAAAAAGGAAGCAGGGAATGAAGAACTAGCATGAAAATAGAGCAGTTCTCTAGAGTGGTAGGTTCTTTCCCACCGTTTTGCTCTTCTCCGTTCTTCTCTTCCTTTTTATAAAATCCAGGGAGTGGGAGCAGCAGCAATGATGACTAATGGGTAAGGGGAGATGCTGGAGGTGGCAGGCCCAGGGTAGGTGTAGGATATCCGCCCCCTACCCTGCCAGTCTGCAACCCCTTCAGTCTGCTGCCTGAGGTCATTTCCTCAGACAGCCTCATGGATGAGCTGGTCCTGAGAAGATGTAGTGGGAAGCAAAGAACAGTACAGGGAGAGGAGTTATAGTTGTTATAGTAACTGACAGTTAAATAAAAGGCTAAAACACTATAAATTTTGTTCATGGGGCATGAACGATCTCTGTATCTGAATCATGTAGTATATCCATAGAATAAGGGATCAAATTGGTGAAATTGTTGTAGATAAATGAGTGGTGAGTTCAGTGAAGGAAGAAGGAAAAATTTAAGATCCAGTCTATTGAGCTTGTATAGGAATTTGTGAACCATGAATTGTAGTGAGAAAGAAGTACAGGGTATATATAAAAGATACGGGGCAAAGGAGATACCCCGCTTTCATACTTTTACAAGCAGTCAATAAAAGCAGTAAATACGTGATCTGATCAGATAGCTGCACTATATAATCCAATGTGCACACTGTAAAAAACCAGCCAGCCCTAACTTTAAAAAGCACACTGAAGAAACCTTTTAGCTTCACTTTGAAATACTCATATAATTTTGAGATATGGAAACATAGTTTGTATTTAATCAAATAGTACTACTGTGAGCTGCTATTCTCAGACATTTTTAAAGCCAAGACATGTTGGAATAATAAGTAGAATGATGCCTATAAAGCAAAGATGGCAAGTTCTGCTTGAAGTAACACATTGGGCATGCACAATTATAATAACTTGCATATCATTCTTATGACTTGGGAAATTCTGGATTATAACTACTGTTTCTCTTCTCTCTACTCTACTCTACTCTACTCTTCTTTTTTTAGAGGATGTTAAACAGGTTTTTGGCCAGACCACAATTCACCAGCATATTCCATTTAACTGGAATTCGGAGTTTGTGCAGCTGCATTTTGGAAAAGATCGGAAAAGGCGCCTAACGTATGCAGAGTTCACCCAGTTCTTACTGGTGAGTTTTGACAAGAAATATTATTTTTAATATTAATATTAAAATTAATAATTTTAAATATTATTAAGTCTGAATAATGAAAGCAAAAGATGCTTGGTTTTATATTTTTCCATATATTGAATTGCATCTGTATTCTGCTGGATTCTTCATACATGCCCACTGGATTTGATTGGCTGGTGATGAAATCTATACTTGGCATCTGAAATCAGCATAGATGTTTATGAAAAAGGTCCAATCACCATTTTCAATTTAATCTTGTAGGTGTGGTTCTGAGGAGTTGGCACTCAAATAGCTCAAAAGCAGTGGGAGATTTTCAGACAGACAGACACACACTATCTATCTATCTATCTATCTACATACACACTTGCTGGTGATATTTGTAAACAAATTTATCCAATGAGATACAGCTTAGACAAACATTGCCAAAGCTAAACTCAGGAAATGGCTGCTTTAGGTCTCAAAAAAAACCCCAATGAATTATTTTCACCACAAAGCTCTTGGGCAACTCTGAAATCATAATGGAGAACTGGAATCCAGTAGTGGTTTACAAGGGATTTCTGGGAGATGCACCAACTACTGGTAAATGGTAACAGGATATCTTATGAACTGTGCAACACAGTAGATGTTGTGACAGAGATAGAAAATGTAAGATGATATACAAACAGAATATTGGGGTGTGGTGGGTTGTTGCCCATTCATCCCCTACCTTAGATTTTTACCATTCATGCCATATGCTTCTTTACAGTCATAACATAACATTTTGTCTTTGTATATTTCCCACTTGGGATGGGATTCACAGAATGGAATCTATTTTAAATAGAAGATACTAGAGGTAGTAGTAGTGCTTAAACCTCCCAGGACAAACAGGATGGGGCGAGTGCTTCTGTTGTGTTTCAATTGGCTATGCTTTAAGAGTCTTTACACAAGAGAGTTTTGACAAAGGATTATATTTCAGGACTAGGGAGTCTGTAATTTTGTTTACATAAGGATGTTAGTTCACAGTAGGAAGTGTTATCATTCTGATGAGGAATAATTAAGATAATGCTACTAGGACAAATGCTTCAAATTGACTTGGTGGAGTAGAGCCTAATTAACTCTTTGTCTGAAGAGGATGTTGGATGTCTGATAATATAATCACATTCTCTTAGTCATAATGACTGTCATTTATGCTGACTTCAATTGACATCACACCTAGTCCTTTTTGCCTCTTTAAAAACTTGCAGAGATTTCAGGGCAACACACATCCTAGGCCATGACAAAAAGTTGCTTTTCCAAACTCGGAGCAGCATTCTAGGAGTACAAGCCTCCCCCACTTGCTATCAGTAAGAAATGTTTAATGCAAAAACCTTATTGCAGCGAAGGACCGGTTCAAGAACTGAGATAATCTTATGTAGGAACTTTTGCAAAAGAAGTTCCTGGAGCAAGGAGGGAGAAATGGGGCATTGCAACCAAGTACACACCTGTTGTTGCAGATTCAGATCCCAATAGTGTGACTTCCCTGAAGATTCTGAGAGATCTTTTTTCTCTTCAGACAACTGCTTTATTAGAAATATCAACCAAACAATGTGTATTGCCATAAAACAGCGATCTGTTGCTATATCTGATCTCTTGGCTTTCTGTGCATCACAGTGAAAGTACTCCCACTCCAGAGTTAGCTCATACCTTTCCTCTGCTTCTATTCTTAGTAGAACAGCAAAGTCATCTCCTTTGCTACATAAGATAATTAACCCTTTAAAGTTTCGGCAGCTGAGATCACCAGGGATTAAGAGTTTATATAATTAAGATACCATTGGGTTGTGTGTTTTTGTTTTTGTTTTTCTGTACATACTAGCAAGCAATTTCAAGGTTATTTCCCTTTTGCTTACTATATTGAGACCATCACAAGGCATTGGGTTTCTCTTTGAACTGCAAACTTCAGCCATCAGAGATGGCATACTTTCATCCTGCAACAAGCATATTGAGAACAGGTTGGGGCTATAGACAACTGTAACTAAATCTGGATCCTCAGTGTGTATATTCTTCAGTCCAGGATCTTTGACCTTGGTTCCTGGGTGCCTGGATTTGAGCTGCTGTTGAGACCAGATCAAGATCTTGAGCTGGAATGCAACAGACAAAGGCAGGTTAGCCACCAAAGGCCTGGCCATTCATACTTCCTGCCACTTATAGGGCCGATGTTGAATTCTCCCCTTTCCCTTCTCTGCCTAAATAGAACTCTGAGCTCATACGGAATAACATAGTTCACTTGGCTAGGTTCACTTGGTTATGTCCCACCCTGATGACATAAAATTCCTGATTCAAATCCCAGAGTCTCTGACAGGAGGAAGCAAAAAGGGAGAGTAAAGAACGTCTGCTCATCCCATAGTTTGCTGTCTATTTAACCTATTATGAAAGGTAAAGGTAAAGTGTGCCATCGAGTTGGTGTTGACTCCTGGCCACCATATAGCCCTGTGGTTGTCTTTGGTAGAATACAGGAGAGGTTTGCCATTGCCTCCTGCGCAGTATGAGATGATGTCCTTCAGCATGTTCCTATATTACTGCTGCCTGTTATAGATGTTTCCCATATTCTGGGAAACATACCAGCGGGGATTCGAACCAACCACCTCTTGCTCCCTAGGCAAGTTACTTCCCCACTGCGCCATTAGGTGGCATACCTACATACTTGAGTTTCTCTTTCACAACAACCATGTGAAGTAGGTTAGGCTGAGAGAAAAGTGACTGGCCCAGAGTCACCCAGCTAGTTGCATGGCTGAATTGGGGATTTGAACTCAGGTCTCCCCAGTCATAGTCCAGCACTCTAACCACTACACCACGCTTGTTCTTTCTTGTAGGCCTGCTTTGTTTCATTGGTGTTGAATAGTTTCTCGTTATTGACCATTTGAAGTGCATCTTCTTCACTGTCCTTGATATATTCTTCAAGGCCTCTTTTCTCCTCCTCTACTGTTTGATGGACTTGCAGCATTCCTCTTCCACCTGAGCTGCGAGGGAGGTAGAGCCTATCTACATCACTGCGGGGGTGCAGAGCATGATTGATGGTCATGATTTTCCTGATCTTACGATCTAGCATCTCTAACTCTGCCTGGGTCCAGTCTATTATTCCTGCAGTGTATCTGATAACAGATATAGCCCAGGTGTTTATGGCTTGTATGGTGTTCCCGCCATTAAGTTTGGACTTTAGGATTTTTCTAACTCTCCTGATGTATTCACCTCCAATTTTTCTTTTAACTTCAGTATTTGCAATGTTATCAGCCTGGAGAATGCCCAAGTATTTGTAATGTTCTTTCTCTTCCAGATTCTTGATGTTGCTTCCATTGGGCAGTTCTATTCCTTCTGTTTTTCTTATTTTCCCTCTGTTCATTATTAATGCAGCACACTTGTCTAGTCCAAACTCCATTTCTATCGCTACTGAATATACGGACAGTGTTTAGCAGTGATTCGATTTCTGACTGGGACTTTCCATACAACTTCAGATCGTCCATGTATAGCAGATGGTTGATTTGACTTGATGTTGTAGATGTTTGGTATCCGAGGCCTATTTTGTTTAGTATTTGTGAAAATGGAGTCATGGCGATTACAAACAACAGAGGGGATAGTGAGTCCCCTTGGAAAATGCCTCTTCTAATGCTAACCTGTCCAAGTGTCTCGCCATTGATTGTTAACTGTGTACTCCACATGCTCATTGCTTTTTTTTATAAATATCTGAATGTTTTTGCTGACACTAGTTGTTTCTAAACATTTTAGTGTCCATGTGTGAGGCAATGAGTTGAAGGCTTTCTTGTAGTCAATCCATGCAACACTTAGATTGGTTTTTCTTCTCTTGCAATTTTCTAAAATCATTTTGTCAATCAGCAGCTGGTCTTTTGTGCCTCTGGTGTTCGGGCAATTTCCTTTCTGTTCAACTGGAAGCTGTTTGTTAGTTATTAAGTGTGGCATTACTTCATCTGCTATTATTCCAGTTAATAATTTGAACATGGTTGGCAGACATGTTATGGGTCTATAATTACTTGGAACTGCACCTTTTGCTGGGTCTTTCATGATGAGATGAGTTTTCCCAGTTGTTAGCCATTGTTCAATATCACCTCCTTGCAAAATGTGATTGAACTGTTTTGATAGTTGTTTATGAAGGCTTGTTAGGTGTTTAAGCCAAAAGCCATGTAGTTCATCGTCGCCTGGAGCAGTCCAGTTTTTAATTTTCTTTGCTCTTTCACTTATTAATTCCGGTGTTGTTATTAGATCTTGCATTTGTTGGTTACATTTTTCAACCTCTTTCACCCAGCATGCTTTTTTATTATAATCTATTGGATTGTCCCATAATTTCCCACAGAATTGCACTGTTTCTTCTTTATTTGGTGTTTCTACGTTTCTTGCAGTTTCTCCTTCTATGCTTTGGTAGAAACGTCTCTGATTCGACTGGAATTGGAGATTCTGCCAGTGTTGTGTAATTCTGGCTTCGTATCTGCTAATCTTCTTTGACACTGCTGTTATTTGCTGCTTTATTATTTCCAGGACTTCTCTAATTTTCCTTGAATCTAGGTAGTATTTTTGGAACAGATACTGTTTGGTGTTTTCATTCTTCAGCTTCTTGTCTTTCATATCTTTCGATTTACTAGCATCTGATTTAAGCCTGGAGATTTTATTTTCTAATCTAATCTTCCATTTAGGTGATGTACTATCTTTTTTTACAGGTCCATTGATCTTATATCCGAGCTCTTGTGTTGTTATTGTTCCTGCACTGTACATTAGTTGGTTTGTTTCTTGCAAATTATTGGTTGTTATTTCTGCAAGTGCAGCATTTATATCTTTTAATGCCTGAGCAAGTTCTTTTTTGGCAACTGTTTTTAGAGTTGGAAGTCGAAGCCTGGTAGTTGTTTGGTTCATGTGCTCAGTTATTTTTTGCTTCATTATTTTTTTGGTTCATGTGCTCAGTTATTTTTTTCAGTTGTTGTTAGTATTATTATTATTATTACATTTATATTGTAATTAAACCAGGGATGTTTATGCCAAGGTAACTAAATCTGCATAGGAAGGCCCTTTCCAAATCCAGGAGTGTGATACAGATTTATTTTAGGTATTGCTGCATTTTTCTATCATCTTTTATGATGGAATTTCTATAAGTGTGGGAAAAGCCTGTCCTAACGTGACTAAGTAGGCATTTTTTTAAAATGCTCAAAGTCCAATTAAGAAAAGGTGTTGCATGGGAGACATGCTTAATTTAGTTCCTTTGTGGCCAGAGATATAGTCCAAGCAGAACGGTGTTCTAGTACTGATTTGTGTTCTTGGCCTCATGTTACAGTCTAGAAGGCAACTATATTTTAAATCTGTAGTCTTGAGGGGTTTGCAAATGTATCTGTTTCGCATGGGTCAGCATTTTTGCAGAACAAAAAGCTGGTTACTGTTTGGCTGGCCATGTGGAAAATTGTTGGTTAGGGTACACCCTAAGAGGAGTGGTTTGTTCTTTTATGTGTATTTGTGTATAATTTAGGTGTTCATGGTTTTCTATTGCTTGTATAAGGGCCTTAGCCAGTCAGGGTTCATCAGCACTTGGACTCAAAGCATCTTTGTTGTAATGTTAACTGCATGTGCATGGATATATCTAGCTAAAGAATAACCTCCCTCTCCTTATTGTAAATCTTCTAGAATGGGGGTTGGCAAACCTGGCCCTCCACCTGTTGTTGAACTACAACTCCCATCTTCTTCAGCCACAATAAACAAGTTTGCCCACCCCTGTTCTAGAACTTGCTAACTTTTTGTTCTGTAGGAATATAACAGAATATCGAAATTTAGCTGCCCCAAAGTTTAAGAGCCGTGTGGGATCAGGCCAAAATTCAGTCCAGTCCAGCATCTTGTTTTCCCAAGAGGCCAGCTGGATGGCTCTGGCACATTTTACAGCTCGGGTATCCTTTATCTGGACACCCGAAATCCGGAATGCTCCAAAATCCTGACACCACAGCCTTAAACAAAACAAAACCAAACCCCCCACCTCTGCTCACTTTAAAAATGCAGTCAAGCTGCCTTCCTCAGGGCCAGGGTTGCCCCGCCGCCCGCTCACCCCCACCACTGCCACCAGTGCCTCCTGCCTCCTCTGCTCGACCACCTCTCCGCTCGGCTACCTCCTCGCCACCAGTGGTGCCTCCTGCCTCCTCTGCTTGCCCACCTCCACCTTGCCACCAACATCCCCCCCCCCACGGTGGAACTCTTGCGTGCTCTCGCGAGAGTTCCTACTCACTGTTTATGGACGATTCCAAAATCCAGAGTTTATCTGGTCCCAAGCAGCCCGGATAAGCGATACCCAACCTGTAATACTTATAAGCAAATAGTTCTCCTTTGCTGTTGCTCCCCAGCAATTGATATTCAGAGGCAATCATATATTGCAATCTAGGACATAGGTGAGAAGTGGGGAAAGCCTAGCCCTCCTTAAGCAATCTTGCTTTCCCCAGTAGGGATCCCATAGAGAGGTGCTGCTTCTGTTTGCAGAGCACACAAGAGACACATTGCCCCCCTTTCCTAGAAGTTTTTGCAATACATTTGCCTTTCGTCCACTTGAATGCCCCCTGGCATCAAGATGGGCATCTTACTAGTACCATAATAGCCATGTTGGTTTTCTCTGCACCTGCAGACTGAAAATCTGAACTCCTTAAAGCCATATGCAGAGTGCTTTTCTGTCGTCATTAAGCAACAATCACAGTCAGCCTCCACCAATCTAGCATTAGGATACATGGCTTCTAGGCAGGTGAGAGTACTGCATAACCTCTCAGTGTGGGCTCTTAACTTGGGGTGCTTCTGTCAAAAACTGCTCTTGCCACAAGTTTTAGAGTTGCTGTTCTCTAAGGAATCTTGCTTTGAATTAAGCAAGTTTTGGCATGTAGCCTTCTTCCTTTGATGCTTTCCATGTACATGAGTCAGTCACCTTGTTCGGGTGTCTAGACCTTGGACCTTAAGACAGCAGGAAATCACAGTGCATGCACAGTTGTCTCTGTGTGTGAATGCTTTGTATATTTCTCTTAATTTGTACCAGATGGAGTTCCTTTAAATTATCTTGCAAATACAGCCCCTCTTAATGTGTGTGAGTGTATGTGTTTTTCAGTACATTATAGGTAGCTTGTAATAGCTTGCTGCTTGTCAGTGGCGATCAGTCTGACACATTTTTATGATTTTGCAGTCTATATCTTTAGAGATAATTTTGAGCTGAGATAGGCAGTAGAACAAACTACTGGGGATAGTTGTAGATTTTTTAAAATTTGAAAATTTTACTAGAGAATAGGTCCATGAACACTATCCTCTTACCCTTCCACATGGGCTCTTGCAGTTTGAAGTCTTATTAGTTTGGTCTCACTCGTTTTTCAAGCCTGCTCCATCCCCATGTTGGATGGAGGTGTGTTGTTTAAGGGCTAGCTTCCTGTTAGTTTTTCTCTGCGACCCTCAGGGACATATTTCTGCAAGTGAAAAAAGACTTTTGGAGAGAGGGAAGAGAAGTGAAAATCTCTTCTCCAGCCCCTTCCACCCACACTCGGCTGTGGAATGAGCCCTTCGCTGCAGGTATGCTGCAGCATCTCTATAGGGGTATTGCCTCCTTCTGCTCTCCTATGGCTATGCAAAATTTGGGCCACCATCTCCAGGCGGCCTAATCATAGAGTTAATATGAGAGTAAAATGGGACAACCTCCATATGCACCACCCTGAACCCTTCAAAGCAAGGTCAGGGTACAAGTATGATAGATGAAATATTCAGGAAGTTCTTGATGTCATGGAAGAAGGTGAATTCTTAAGTGAACAAGTGTTTAAGTATATATGAAAAATATTTATCACATTCGTATTTTGCCCTTCTTCCAAGGAGAAATGAAAAACTTGATGTAAACCACCCTGAGCCATTTTTGGAAGGGTGGTATATAAATCAGTCAATCAAACAAACAAACAAATAAAGGAAAGGCATGAAACCAAATTTAAAAAGGAGAGGAAACGGCAAATGCCTCTGAATAAAACTTTGTCTGACATGTTTCAGCTAGGCCTTTGTCAAGGGCTCTCGAAAGTTGGAAGAGGCTGAAAAAAAAGACTTGTGAATGAAATCTCTGGTAAAGGTCTAGCTGAAACCCATTGGACCAGGAATAGTTTAATTCAGAGACTTTGGGCTTCCCCCTCCTTTTTCATTTTCTTCAAGGAACTCAGAGCAGTCAGTGAGGCAGAATGAGAGTGACTGGCCCAAGATTAGACAGTAAACGTAGTGGCTGATTGAGGATAGAAGCCAGGCACCCCAGTTCTAGGCCAGCATTCTTGCCACTATGTCACACTGATTCTCAAACCACCAATTGTAAGATTGCATTGATGAGGGCCTTTAGGCATGAGACAGTACTATTGAACAGGGCTCAAGTACAGCATTGGACAGGATTCGGACTATGGTGGTCATGACTAAGCACCATTGAAATAAATGAGACCAGTTATTGTTAATTTATTTATTTATTTACACAGTCAGACAGATGTTATTGACTGGTTTGTTTTATCTAGACATCGAGTACTTCCCAAGGACCTGGGATGACTGAATTTTATTATCAATGTTGTTGCTGTTATTATAGATATATAATAGAGAGGGAGGGAGGAAGAAAAAACATGAAGGGAAGGGGAAGAAAGAGTGGAGAAGAGCGAGTGGAGGAGAGAGAAAGAAAAAAAGAAGGGAGGGGGAAGAGAGACAGAAGGAAGGGCCTGGGCCTGTCAGCGGCCTGAGGGGAACGAGCGGCCATGGTGGTGCCAGCAGCGAGGAATGGCCCAGTCAACCACTGCTGCTGCTCCTGAAGGGAGGAGCAGGAGGTCTCTGGGGATAGGGGGCTGCAGCTTGGCCAAGAAGGGTGAGGAGGATGGAAGCAACGGGATGGAGGAGGAGCAGGAGTGCAGCTCAGGTGAGGGTGGGGAGATCTCTGAGGTGTGGGGAGCAATCAAGTACTAACGCGCAGATGCTGTAGAGCGTTCAAGAGTTCCAGCATTGAAGCGGAGAGAAATAATGGTAGCGGTCAGGATTCAGAGGTGGAGGGCCGGCAAGCGAAGTCCCTCCGGCCAGAAGAGGTGGGTGGATGGCGGGCGAAACCCCGCCGGCCAGGAAGAGGAGGTGGCGGGGAGAAATGATGGCAGTGGTGAGGAGGTGGGCAGATGGCGGGCAAAGCCCTACCAGCCGGGAGAATAAGATGGGAGGTGGTGGTGGAATGGCCTGGCCCTGGCCCGCCCAATGGGGAGAGCTGCAGGGGGGGGGGGAGCGAGGGAGCGGCAGGGGGGGGAGAGCGAGTGAGCGGTGGGGGGGAGCGAGTGAGCGGTGGGGGGAGAGCGAGCGAGCGGCGGGGGGGGAGAGCGAGCGAGCGGCGGGGGAGAGCGAGCAAGCTACGGGGGAGAGTGAGCTGCGGGGGATGTCACAGGCTCAGTACACAACTGCACAGATGCTCTGTGTGGGGTCAGCTAGTTATTATTATTTATTTACACAGACAGGTGTTATTGACTGGTTTGTTTTATCCAGACATCGAGTCCTTCCCAAGGACCTGGGATGGCTGAATTTTATTGTCAGTTGTTATAGATATCGTCACAGAATATAGGCTGTTCCCAGTCAAGTTTCTTTTTGTAACTGGCTGATGGTGATTTCTGTGGCCCCTATGGTGTTGAGGTGCTCTTCAAGGTCTTTTGGAACTGCACCCAGGGCACCAATTACCACTGGGATTATTTGGGTCTTTTTCTGCCACAGCCTTTCAATTTCCGTTTGTAGATCTTTGTATTTTGTGATTTTTCCTATTTCTTTTTCTTCTCTTCTGCTATCCCCTGGTATTGCTGTGTCGATTATTTTAACTTGTTTTTCTTTCTTCTCGACTACAGTTATATCTGGTGTATTGTGTGGCAGATGTTTGTCTGTTTGTAGTCGGAAGTCCCATAATATTTTTACATCTTCATTTTCTTCAACTTTTTCAATTTTATGGTCCCACCAATGTTTGGCTACAGGTAGCTTGTATTTTTTGCAGATGTTCCAGTGTATCATCCCTGCTACCTTGTCATGCCTTTGTTTGTAGTCAGTCTGTGCGATCTTTTTACAAAGCTGATTAGGTGGTCCTCTGTTTCATCTGCTTCTTTACAAAGGCAGCACTTGCTGTTTGTTGTGGGTTTTTCTACTTTTGCTCTTATTGCATTTGTTCTTAGTGCCTGTTCTTGTGCAGCCAGTATTAAACCCTCTGTTTCTTTCTTCGAGTTGCCATTCTTAAGCCATTGTCAGGTGGTAATTCTTCTTCCATATCTTGAGCCTGTGTTGCTCTTTGCAGTTCTTCCAGCTCAACTCCTGTGAATACTTTATTTCTTACTATGAATCTTCTCTGGTCTGCTAGCCTTTGTTCTGTTATTTCTGTATCTGGATGCTTCTCTTTCCAAATTTGGTACATTCTTTTAAAATAACCTCTTCTAGTTGGACTAGACTTGTAATAGCAGATCATTATTTCCTTGTTGGCATTTTCCGTATATATTTTTTTCGGTTAAGCGACGTTTCTTCCAGTAGCATTGCAGTCTCCAGCCCTGGTTGCTCAACTGAAGATCCTGAGTCCTGTTGCCCACTTGCCACCAGATGTCCAGGGACTCCAGCACCTGGCGCGGTCGTTGTTGACCCGGGCGACGACCAATCCAGTATAGATTTATTAAAGTTACGTCTCACCATAATGTTGATGGGAGAGGCACTCTTTTTCTGGCTCCTCTGGTGAGACCTGTCCAGTATGGCTGGACCTCTGGCATAGCTCTCACCTTCCTCAGAGCATGCAAGCCCCACAACCACGCCAAGGTAGTGCCTCACTGGGAGGTGGTGTTGTTGTTGTTATTATTTTTACATTTATATCCTGCTCTTCCTCCAAGGAGCCCAGAGCGGTGTACTACATACTTGAGTTTCTCTTTTACAACAACCCCATGAGGTAGGTTAGACTGAGAGAGAAGTGACTGGCCCAGAGTCACCCAGCTAGCTTCATGGCTGAATGGGGATTTGAACTCGGGTCGTCCTGGCCCTAGTCCAGCACTCTAACCACTACACCACGCTAACTAATTTATTGTAGACTGCCCAGTGCTTTTTAGATGGGGTGATAGAAACATATAATAAATAGGTAAATTGAAAATTAATTTCAGTGAGACTTAGTAATAGGATCACAGGAAGCTGTCCTGTACCAGTGGCATGTAAAGGTTTTAGGGAGGGATCTCTCCCAGCCCTACCTGGAGATGCCAGGGAGTGAACCTGAGACTTTTTGCATGCAGGCAGATGTTCTACCACTGTTGCTAGCCAGCCATTTTCCAGGATAGCACAGAGAGCATTCCTCTACCCAGATATCTCAGTTGCACTGGATCATGGGCTCATGATCACTGTTCACTCTTAGGTGTGCATGCACCAACATCCAAGCCCCTGCGCTGCAGTTTCTGGTGGGCGTGCAGTATCTCCTGTGCCTGCTACTGCTGCCCAACTGCCTGGCACCCCATTACCCTGTTCTCTCCTCCCTGGCTGGGAAGCATTGCCATGCCTTCCTCCTCTCCTGGGCCAGGTTGCTGCTGCACCCCAGCCGCCGCCGCCTCCTTCCTCCCACCTGCTGGCTGGGCCTCCTCCTCCTCCAGTTCTGGCTGCAGTTCTTGTGAGATCTGCAGCCAGAGGAGAACAGGGGGCTGTAGCAGTGGCTCCCGCCCCCACAATGGCTCCCCCTGCCTTTATTGGACAAGCTGCCCTCAAAATGAATAAAGTTTGAGTGGGAATAGATTTCTTTGTCTTTTGTGAAATCTGCCACATTCTGGGTAAGTAGAATGGCTTGGGAATTGCCTCAGGGTACATTTCGAGGTATATGTGTGTCTGGCCAAAGCACATGGAATCTGTTTGGATCACTATTCTACGGACTCTCCTACACACAGGTTGTAGCCCTTCGCTCCTTGCTCTTTTTCTTCCCCTCCTGCCAATGTGCAACAAACACACCAACCTACCTTGGAAGGATAGGCAAACTGACCTCTTGCATTTCTAACATCTCCTTGCCACTTCTCTGTCTCCCTCCCCACCTCCTGAGCACTTTCCACAGCACCCGTTAAGCCAGGCTCTGGTCTAAGAACCTTAGCCAGTGTGATTCACTCTTAATTAGGGCTTTAGCTAAATTATCTCCAGTAAGAATATCAGCCAAGATTGATTGCATTGCCTAATCAAACATTTTTCCTTCTGTATCCCCATGTTACCCTTAATAAAGCCTTTGAACTGTATTCTGTTTCCTCATTTTTCCAATATGCCAAAACTTACTCAGATTAATACAGGAGCCGAACTGTTCCCCAAGCCAAGCCAATTTCCCCAGTTCAAGCCAAAAACATAGTTGAGATGTCTAGCCAGCACCTCGGGGCAATTCTGATAAAAACCACTGAGCTACAGCCCCATCCCTTTAAGGAAAATATCTTACAGCCGGGGGACAATTCTCACACATAGTTACCCATCCAAATGTAAACCAAGCTGAACTCTGCTTAGCAAAGGGGACAATCCATGCTCGCTATCACAAGACTGCCACTGTTCCCAGGATGATTATGGTGATTGATTTATTACTAATAATATATAATTCCACTTTTCAGCAAAGGAGTTCTCCATGTTTATCAAGAATGATGAGAAGATGGTTCCCTGTCCTCAAAGGGCACACAGTCTAAAAAGAAACACAAGGCAGATACCAGCAATTGTTATAGATGCTGTGCTAGGCTTGAATAGGCTTGCTCTCATCCTGCTTAATATAAAGAGAATGGCCACTTTGCCCAGTTAGCAGAGCTTAGACGCTAACTTAGCCTGAATCCTGCCCTGACAGCTCTGTCCAAAGTCCACCACCAGTTTTTTACATTACATTTTACATATGCTCATTTTTATGGCTTTGCTAAGTAACTTCAAATGTAAGCTTGCATTTTATTCTGCTCTGGCATGCTCGTTGATGAGGTAATAATACCTGTCAATGGGACCTCACAATTCACAGCGGTGGGAAGGACTGTGTTGCATCAAATGAATGTTGATCAATTGGAAATATCAGTCATACTGTACCTGAATATAATCTTCCCATACCTGGAAAATGAAATGACTTTATGAGCTGTAACAGGAAAAATGGAGTTGAGAAGGGGGAGTGAAAATCGAGTTGGGAAATCCTCCCATTAAAGCTCTGGTGCCAGAGTTCCTGTTATCAACTGCAAATTAATTTTGTATAAACACTTATTGTGGCTTTTAGGAATTCAGACTCTCCGCATCAAGGAATGAAGCTGTTTTTAAAGTTATACAGAGGGATTACACCACCTCTAATCTAGGGGACACTTGGTGGGCCATTTATTTTACATTGAGAAGCAACTGAATGTATGTTTTTCTTACAAAGCTATTTTTAACCCATGCTTTGCCAGGTCCAGAAACCTTGCAGTGTATTATAAAAAGCACCTCACAGTATGAGTCAACTACAGAAATTATGTTTCTAGGATACCAGGCATTTTAAAACTCCCAGATAGGGATGTGCATGAACCGGTTCAGCGGTCCTTTTGTGGACTACCGAACCGGTTTGAAAATCCAGCAGTTCAGTGGTGGCGGGTGTGTGTGTGTGTTACCTTAGCACCCCCTGCCATCGAACTGCCAGACTCCCCCCCCCCCCGCCCCCGGCTGCGTTTCCCCTGCTGCTGCTGTCTACAAAATCGCTGGCGCAGGGTGGTAGCGTACCTCATTGCCACCCTGGTCAGCATCAAACTGGAAATGCCCACTTGCAGTTCCACGCACATCCCTACTCCCAGATACTTAAATTATGCTGCTGTGGGCATGATGATCCAACCAAAATTAATCTAATTGTTTTAATTAGGAAGTTTTAAGCAAGTGCTTAATCTTTCCCATTGAAATCAATCTGACATTAAAAGTGTTATTTTTGTCATCTTCATGCCTTTTGGATCAAATGCTAAAACCTGGAATACTTTGATATAGGGCAAGTTCACACATCATAGAGGCTCAGCCAAAGCTTCAGTTCCCAAAACGTCTGTATGAGCCCCACTACCATGTCACCCCCACCACTGGGCATCAGACACGTGCATGTGTTCTACGAAACCGTCCATCAGTGTTCCCTCTAAAAGAGATTCCCAGATGTTGTTGAGTACAGCTCACAGCATCCCCAGCTGCAATAGCCTTTGCTTGGGGATTATGGGAGTTGTAGTCAACAACATCTGGGAATCCCAGTTAGAGGGAACACTGCCGCCCATTCACCGTGCTGTGTGAACCCTCCCACAGTGTATGCTAATAGTAAGATTTTCTGTAGAACTTTTCATGCTGCCTTATTTTCCCTATAAAATACTATTCAATCTGCAGTGGCTTCTGGTTTGTTTCTGAGCCAAAACCAGAGTGCTTGTTAACCCCTTAAAAACCCTAAATAATTTGTGAACAAGATATTTAAAGGATTGCTTTTGCTCACGTGAACCTGCCCTCTCATTGAGATTGTTGAGAAAGTCCTACTTGTGTCGTGCTGCCATTGTATGTACAACTGGTGAGAACACAGGTCAAGACTGTTTCAGTCACAGTACCCAGACTATGGAACTTCCTGCCCTGCTATTGGTCCATTTCTTGCTGACTCTTCACGTCACGCTTGTTGAAGACTGTCTTTCTGGTTTCAGTGCATCTTACTTTTCTCTCTCACACACTCACACACGTTGAGTTGTTCATTAGGGTGCTACTTGGTCTTTTATAGCTTTTTATAGTATTTTGTTTATTGTCTTAAGGGTGCTTTATTGGATAGAAATGTTGCCAATAAAAGCTTAATACAAATAGGTATAAATGTAAGAACTGTGGATGTTTTAAACATATTGATTTCATCATTTTTTAAAAGCAAATGTAATATACTAGTAAAATGGCTTGCAGTTTTCACACATGCTTCCTGCACCAAGAAAGACTGGACTTTTTGTGTCCAAATGTATCTGAGAAAACTGCCAAACCTTTGCATTTTCCAGGATGTTAATGAATTTTCCCGGGGCCGTGTGTGTGTGTGTGTGTGTGTGTGTGAGAGAGAGAGAGAGAGAGAGAGAGAGATTTTTCTGGTAGTCTGGGCAAGGTCTGGAGCCCACCTGTGAAAATGGCATGTTTCTGTCTTTCATGGTTTGGTCTGTGAGTTTCATGTCAGTGAGTGAAGCCCAAGCAGCCTTTATATATAGATATAGATATTGTAGGAAATTCAGCCTCTGAAGTTATCGTTGCTTTCTGTACCTCTGATTTTCAGACTTTAAAAATGTAAATGATTTCATTGCATAGTAATGAAATGAAATGAAATCAGCTTTTATTTTGGTCAGTGACCAGAACACAAAAAAGAGGGAGAGAGACATCATAAAATGGCAATACGCAGCTTGCATGCAATGTAACAAAACTTGGCCACAGAATTAGTACTCAGACTATCAAATTTAGACAGTAATAAATCAAGATAAAAGTCATCTGAACGGCCAGGAAAAGACTTCAACAAAGGTGAAATAAAATCTAAACGGGCATCCCTGTAGAGGTCACAGTATAGTAAAATGCCTGACTTTCTCTTTTTCTGTTTACAAATAAGTGTAAGTAGTGTGATTCTAATTACATGGCATTAATCTACAATGAACAGATTTCTACTAAAATCAGTGCCAGTAGGTGAAGATGACTTCTGATACCATTTCTGCACTACAAATATAACCTAGATTAACTATCATGGCTCCAGCTCGCGTTGGGAATCTTTATTTTGTGAGATGAGCTGAAGATCTCCAGCAGAATTCTCAGAACCTTTTTGCACACTTCCCAGAGTTCATCTGGTAGTCTAGAGCAGTGTTTCTCAACCACCGGTCCGTGGACCACTGCCGGTCCCCGAAGGGTTGAGTGCCGGTCCCTGACTGGGAGTCAAACCCCCCCCCAACTGAAATCAAGGCACTCACTTACTCAATTTTGCACATGGCACGGAAGAGGACGAGTATCACGGAGGCATGGGACCCTTCTTGTGCCTTGCCTCCACGTGCTGCTGAGATCTTCCTACAGCTATCTTATTCCCTATCTTTACAGCTTCAAACTGTATGCGATGCGGGGGCATGGAGGAAAAAGTATGGCAGTGGGCGCCACTTGAAGGGCTGCTGGTTCTTGCATGCTCATTGTTTGCAGCCAAAGGTTGGTTGATTGAAACCCAGCTGCCTGTTGTGATCGAGGCGCCTTGAGAGGGAACGCTGTTTCCCTCTTGCATCAGTGGGGCTTGCTTGTATGTTGTTTTCATTGGCCCCATGTAGCTTTTGAATTTTTCTAATGGCCCAACATCCCCTCTCCACTGAGTAATCACAAGCACCTCCACTCCAGACATACTGGAGACAAATTTGTTCACCCAGGCTTTTAGATTCAGGGGTTCTCAGCCTTGGGTACCCAGACGTTGGTGGACTTCTACTCCCATAATCCCCAGCCATAATGGCCAAATGCCATTGTTGCTGGGGGTTATGGGAGTTTAACTGAGGGACCCAAGGTTAAGAACCCCTAATATTCCATGTTTGCAAAAGATTCCAAATTTAATTATTTTAATGCTTATATTATTTTCATTCTAAACTGCCCAGAGATGCAAGTTTTGGGCAGTATAGAAGTCTGATAGATAGACAGATAGATAGATAGACAGACTTGAAACCCCTTTACTAACTGCTGGTCCGGGAAACTGCACATGAAGAATGTAGCGGTCCTTGAAACTCTGCACGAAGAATTTAGCGGTCCTTGACTCCAAAAAGTTTGAGAAACACTGGTCTAGAGTATTTGTGGTGCTTTGGATATTAAACAAGTTATGTGATCCTCGGTGAAATACACGAAAAACAATGTGACAGAATTAGTTGTGAGCTTTATTTAATCATCCATTTTACATTTTGCAGGAAATTCAGCTGGAACATGCCAAACAGGCTTTTGTACAGCGAGATAATGCACAGTCTGGAAGAGTCACTGCCATTGACTTTAGAGACATTATGGTTACAATCCGGCCTCACATGTTGACACCTTTTGTTGAAGAATGTCTAGTAGCTGTAAGTTATTTGCCATTTATGTCATAAATAGGGACTTGAGTCATTATGAGGGTCCTGCTGAGGCAAGTACTGTATGCACAAAGGGTAGTTTTGACAAAACGTCACAGTGGTAGAGGGAGGTCTGAAGATGATGATGATTTCAAGTTTATTATTCTATGTTTTTTATTTTTGCTAGTATCCGTAACTCAGGCATTGGATGCAAGAGGAGTTACATGTATACATGATAAATCCAAGTAGACATTCATTCAAGGTTTTCCTCTTCAGAAGATTGTGATAGTGTCTTCTCAGGTGCAGCCAGCAACTGTGAGCTGTATCCGATGACCTGTTGCACCACCTGGGTAAATTTTTGTGCTGTCTCAACAAGCTGCTGCTCCCTGTCCGGGCAGTTATGCATGAAAGTCTTGTTTTATAAGACTAACATTCTGCTTACACAGGAATCGGCAAGTTGTTCAGCACCAAAGGCTAGTCTGGAAATATATGGTGAGCTTGGGGGCTCACGTCTGCTCTGCATGCTTTAAATATGCTTAATTTAACACACAGTTGCATGAACATTTGCATGATGCATTTATGTTGCAGGCCACTTTCAGACAGTGTCTGGCAATCCATGCAGAGCAACACAGAGTAGTAGTATTAGATCCAATCAATTGCCCAGGCTGCTGCAGGCGTCTATTTTATTTATTTATTTATTTATTTAATCATATTGTTATACAGCCCAAAACGCAAGTTCTAAAACAATGCCCATGATGTTGTGCAAGAGAAGAGTTGTGCAAGAGAAGAGCACAACCATGATGTTGTGCAAGAGAAATTGCATAATCATACTTGTGCGATGATATGTCTCTTATTTCCAATGGAAGTATTCTTGCATGTGCAATTTAAGGATTAGCATAGGTACACTCTTGAGCTATACCGCGACCATTGTTTTAGATGCCTACAGCAACACGGGCAATTGAGAACTGCCCATGTTACTCTAGTTGATATTTCACTTAAAGGCAACCATTTCTGGAACACTGGGCAGCTTCACAAATCTATAACTAGCTATGTATCCAGCAAAAGAACAGGGCCTGAAGGACTCCAATCCAACTTGATCCAACTACCTCTGTTCTAGTGTCTGTATTTTTCCAAACCTTCCTTCAGTGTACTATTGAAAGTGAGCAGTGTTTGCTCCCTTCATGTAAATGATACCACCTGTACATCCCCGTCGAACATAAGCAGTAGATGGGCGGAAGAAGGACTCCATGGTGGCAGATAGCCTTCAATGTACTTGCGGCAAAGGCTTATCCTACAGTTGAGCATGCATAGAAGAGAAAAGAAGCTTTTCATTGCTACAAAAGGCCTTTCTGCTAGTGGAATATGTCCCCGAGAGTCTCAAAACTCTCAGGGATGTATTTCTGTAAGCAGAAAGGTCTTTTGCATCAAGGGGAGAGAAGTGAAAATCGCTTCCCCTCCTTGCATGCTTGATTGTGGAAGAAAACTCATCACAGGTATGCTGAAGGCTTCCTGCAACCACTCAGCTCTTCTTCCACACACCTACTGCTGCACAGAATGGGGCCACAGTATATAAAGCAAAAAGTCACAAAAAATAGGGATGTGCACAAAGCATTTTGTGCATGGGGCGGGCAGAGAGTGGATGCTTTAAAAGGAGGAAAGCAGGTCCTTCCTGCCCCTCCGTCACTCCTCTGCTGCCGCCACCACCCTGGCGCCCCACCGCGTTGCTGTCCGTATTAAACAGCTGCAGTGTCTGTTCTGAAAAGCTGCGCTGTACAGCTGCTTCCTGCTTGGGAACAAGAAGTTCCCTGTTCTCGGCAACCTGTGGGCATTGACGATATACACATGGCATCTGCACATGTTCAGATACCATATATGGGCTGATGCTGCCCACGGGCTGTTCTGTTCCTGTTCCCAAGCAGAAAGAAGCTGTGTGGCATGGCTTTTTTAGAACATTCACCATGGCTGTTTAATATGGACAGTGCCGCGGCAGAGTGACAGAGAGGCAGGTAAGACCTGCCTTCATCCTTTTAAAGCACCCGCTTCCCCCCCACCCCGCCGCCGCCAAAATGATTTGGCTGGGGCAGCTCGAAACGTTTCAGTGCCTCAAATTAGAGGCTCAAAACGCTTCATGCACATCCCTAACAAAAACTCAAAGAACAGGGTTTTTGTGTAGAATTCCTTTTCTGTGCCACTCTTTGCAGACCTTCTTCCTACTGTTGTGCATCAAATATTTATGAGCTGTTGAACCACAATAAATTTAAATATTGAGAAGCATGCAGTTGGTGGTGTTTGCAAATCATTTTCGTAAATGTGGCTTTTTCCCAGACCGTAGTGGTTGGACACGTTGCAATTATCCTATGTTCTTCAGAAAGGACAATCCTTGCCTGCTTAAAAAGCGGCCCGCATAAAGCCTATTTTGCTATGTGGAAGGGGGAAAGCAATGAACAACCAAAATGGCACCCTCCCTCGTAAAGTTTGACCCTTGAGTTTCCAGTGGCTGTTGGAGGATTGGCATTTGTTTAAGGTCATGTCATTAGTACATTTTGAGGATAAAAAGTTTTTATTCTTCCCAGTGAGCTGATTGTAAAAGCAAAGTCTGAGTTAGTCTAAAAGCTCCTGACTGCAGGCGAAATGGTGTTTCTCTGGATTTAGATATTAAAGCTGCTCCCCTTTTCTGTAGCATGATTTGATTTTGTTGTTTCCCCTCCGCCCCAGACATTAATATACTTGGCATTTTTAAGTCTTCGAGATTTGCTCATTAGAAGAAATAAAGCAACTTATAAAACATTTTTCAAGTGAAGCAGTATTGAAACTTGAACTCTGTAAATTACCACTGGCCATGTTGTTATAATCCTGCATATGTATTTGTTTAGGTTTCACTGAATGGGGGTGGGGGGTGCGAGCAGCTTGCATGCTGGTCATGATTAGCTGCAGTAACCTAAGAATCTATTATAAGCTTTTTTCATTTTAAAAATCTCTCGCTACTTCTATTACTGTTTTTTTAAACTAACAATATTCCTAAAGTCTCCCCCCCCCCCCCACAGATGTTTTATTCAAGTTGCCTGATTTTAAAAACACAATCCTATATCAACTTTGTCTCTTCCTGCTTTCCCCATTGCTCTTTCTGTTCTAGGCTGCTGGAGGTACCACTTCTCATCAAGTCAGCTTTTCCTATTTTAATGGATTTAATACCCTTCTTAATAACATGGAACTCATTAGAAAAATCTATAGTACTCTGGCTGGAAATAGAAAAAATGTGGAAGTTACTAAAGGTTAGTTGAAATGTAGTTAACCTTTTCTGGAATCTCTCTCTCTCTCTCTCTCTCTGGTATCCGTGGAGTACTTTGACACAAGGGAACTATCTAAGCCTGTTGGGTGCTTTCATTGGGTGCCCATCTTGCAGCTCCTTTTTGTTGATTTCAGTTCTCCTTGGATCTACTTCTACTTTTTATTAATTTCAGCAAAAGATCAAGGTCCCAAAGGCAGGACAGAATAAGCTGTCATTGTAAAGCTATTTAAAAGTTTCCAAAACTTCCTAGGATTTGTGCCAAATTGGCAACCTATTAAAGTGACCTTCAAGGGTAGTTTGAAAAATTCCGTAAACTTGTATTGGCATTGCAGTAAGCTGATCTACAAGCTTGGAACAAGATGTTATCTGCTCTATCTAACCACTTTTATAGAGAACTCCCTCTGTAGTGCCAACCCTCCATTAATGTAGCCTACTGGGACGCACATAGAAGAAAAATTCCACATCTCTGTCTCCTACTTTTCTTTTTTTTTTACTCTGACCCACAACTGATTGATACCTTATGTCAAATATCCTAAATCCTGCTGTTAGCACTAAGCTATAATGCCAGACTCCTTCTATTTGCATGATGGATAGAGTATTTAGAACATACATTTACACAGTGGCAGGAAAACTATTTGCAGTTTTTTTCTTCTTTTTCAGCATATTGGTTTAATACTAAATGTTGGTGATTCTGGGACATTTGTGGATAACGTTCAGTGCTGTTTGATTAGTTTTCCCCTGCTGTATTTTTTTTATTTCTTCTTCTGTTGCAGAGGAGTTTGTTCTGGCAGCTCAGAAATTTGGCCAGGTTACACCCATGGAAGTTGACATCTTGTTCCAGTTAGCAGATTTATATGAGCCACGGGGGTAAGTTGAAAATTACCCTTCCTTTGTTGGGGGGGGGGATGAAATAAACAGTGAATGAAATAGTCTAGCATATTGCCTACCAGTGCAGGTAACTTAGCTTACTCTACTTTTTGGGATAGAACTTCACTTGTGTGACCACTTTGTCTTCTCAGGCGCATGACGTTAGCAGACATTGAAAGAATTGCTCCTCTGGAAGAGGGAACGTTGCCCTACAACCTGGCTGAGGCTCAGAGACAGGTGAGGAAAGGCAGGCAGGATGGGGGTGGGTGGGTGGGCGGAGAGTAATGATGCGTTTATTGCCCTGCTTTTTAGTAAAAAGGATGTTAGGTTTTTTCTCCCCCACCCCACCCCCACCCCCAGTTTAGTTCACTTAGCCATAAAACGGGCTGCTTTTTGCGGGGGTGGAGTGTCTTTTTCCATTTAAAGAGATGAAGTGCAAGTGATCTGATAGTAATAGTAAAACACACGGAAGGAAGAAAAAATCATAAAGGTGTCATTGTACCAACCTAAGGAAGAATGTTCACATCCTAGAAAGGGTTAATCCTCTCTAATCCAGTCTTAGAATGATGTTCACGAGGGATATACTAATTTACTTTCTGCTGGGGATGTCAGTTTTAGCACCCAAGAAAAAATATTCTTTGCTTCTTGGAGATGTTCAATCTTTCAGTGGGTTGCCGATTGCATTCTTCTGCATTCTCTGTTCAGCTGCACATTGAAACAAATGTTGGTTTTGTTTAGTCTGTCGTAAATAGTTTCAAATTGTTAAGACCATAAAGGAACCAAACACTGGGTTTCCCAAAATGTTAATCTTAATTTGTATTTATGTGTTTGTGTGTGTGTTGGGGAAGGTTAACAAAAAGTTATCTATTGTTTTGATCAAACCACTCCCCCCCCCGCCCCATCGTTGCCAACTTTTAAAGCTGTTATTGGTTTCTTTCATATATTGAAAACTGACACAGACCTGGGTGTAGTTCTGTTTTTCTAAAACTATCACTTAAGTCAAACTGAGTTCTGTATGTTGAGAGCTGGAGGGTCCCCCCCCCCCGTGCTCTGGGTCTGTGCAGAGACGCCAGTTTGACCACAGCAACTTGAAGCAGGCTACATTTTTGGGTCGAATAGGCCTTGAGCCAGGCCCTCTTCACTTGGCTGCCATCCACCCAGGCCCTCCTCCCACCCAGCATCACCCTATAACAGCATATTTTTAGCCTTCTTTGAGGAGTGAATATCTTAGGATGCATTCTTCTGAGTGCCTTCCTAAAACCCTGTCTCAAAGATTATTGAAAGAGGTAAAGAGAGGACCAAGAGTTGCGACAGGCCCAGTCGCTACAGTTGGAAGATGCTGCAAACATGACTCACGTGGTAGCTTCTCCATGCTGCTGCATGTTCATTGCCTTGGGGGCAGTCTCTGTGGCAAGCAGGGCTATGTACTGCCTGCATGGAAAAGCCTCCGTGTAAATGCTGTTTGCCAGAATCTTCAACTCAGACTCAGAAAATATAGATCAGAAATGCCCTGGAATGTACACCAGGTAGTGTGTACTGTGGTAGGTCTGTTGAGCCAGTGAATGTATCCTTCTTTATGTGTCTCCCTAGAAATTATGGCTGAAGTCCAGTAAACCCTTCTTGGGCAGAGGGAGGGGCTAGTGTGTCTAGTGAGGCGTTCATCCTCTCCTTCTCCTATCGGCTCCCCTGAACTGCTATGGGGAAGGATTCGGAAGCAGTATTCTTGGCAGTGCTGAGGGAATGCCTTTAGGGGAAAACAAAAAGGAGAGCTCTAACATGCTCAGAGGGCCTAACTTTACACTTCTCCTGATTTCAGGAGGGCAGGATCCACTAAGCACCATTGAAATAAATGATGCAAGTTTTGTCATGATTTAATTTTTAAGTCCAGTTAATTTCAGTGGGACTTCTTCTTGATCCTGCCTAGTCGCTTGTAGGAGTATTTTATTGTCAGAAAAGAGGTATTTAGATTACATTTGTCCAATATCTGTAAATGATCCTCAGTTGCCTCCTGTTTAGCTCTGATTTTAATATGTTCTGGTAGGTTGTTTCCTTCTATATAGTGTAAATAGGACAAACTATGTGTATATGTGTTTGTTTCAATCTACTTTTACCCAACTTCCCCACAACTGTCACCAAAATGGCATACAAGTATCAAAGAAATAAAATTAATATTTTAAACAATGGAAATCTAACTGAAAAATAGGACAGTAATAAAAAATAAACAAGAGTACTGAAATCAACATCAAACAATTTAAAATAGAAAAAGGAATCATACACTAAATGCCTGTCGAAATAAAAAGGCTTTCAGAACCAACTTAAAAGCAAGGAGATGGGGAACCTGCCAGATCTCTCCATGGAAGCAATTCTAGTAGTGGTGCCATCATTAACAAGGCCCTGTCCCTGGTACTTTCAGTTGAATTTTAATGACAGCAGGCTATGGAACAGGACCTCCATACAGTTGAATCCTATACAGTGGGAGTAAATACCCTAACTTAAGGGACTTACTCCCAAGTAAGTTTGTTTAGGATTGTAGCTTTTGCCTCTCTTGGGCCTAATCCAGCAGGACTCTTCTTATGTTCTTATATGTTCAATGCACATACAGTCCATGTACAGTGAATGCACATTCAGAACTGTGCACATGTACAGTTATGTTGTGTTGAATGCACATGCAGCATTACACTTTCTATCTGTATCCTGCATTTCAGGCGGTCTGTACAGTCTCATTTTTAAAATGAACACAGGTGTAGCCATTCAGACAGGAACATGTACATGTGTACAAACATCTGAATGCACTAACAATGTCATGTCTGAATAGGGCTGTGATTTTAGTGTTAAAATGCCTTTTTTGTTGCAGCCAATAGTACTATGCTATTCCACTCAGTCACAGTGAATGGCAGACTGATTTTTCTCCTCACCTTTCTCTTCCTTGGTGCTGGATCTTCTTCCTAAACCCTGCGCTTGCAGCAAGCTCCTGGTGATGTGTCTCGTCCTATACTCATACAGATAGCAGAATCTGCCTACAGATTTGCCCTTGGCTCAGTTGCTGGAGGTTAGTGAATGCATGGATTTTAAAAAATGGTGCCTGACATCAGGGGCGTAACTATAATAGGGCAAGGGGAGACAGTTGTCTGGGGGCCCACTGCCTTGGGAGCCCCCAGAGGCAAGTCACATGACTGACTCCCCCAGCTGTGCACCCGCCTGGGCTTCCTTCAGTTGTATTCATCCTCCGAAATTGATGTGAGTGTTAACACCTGGAGCTACCAGAACAGCATGTCTTTCTCTAGTACCATTCAATGACTTGCATTGGCCACAATTTACAAAACCTTTAAAAAAATAATTTAGAATGATCTGTTTTATATACACACACACAAATTTTACTATGCTTTTTGTTACCACTATTCAGTCTAATTCAAGATTTCTTTACTTCATGAGCTGAGCTTCAGTGAGGGGGGCGGGGTGCATTTTAAAATCTTGTCTCTGGGCCCACTCCAACCTTGCTACCCCGCTGCCTGATATCTCTGGTTTGGTACTCTGCCTGAGGATTTCAAATGCTGTAGTGTATTTTATGAATTAATTTAAGTGTAGACTACAATATATTGGCCCTGGTTCCATCTATTTTGCATAGAAACACCCTTGGCCAAAGAGTGCAAGGCTTTTCACTAAAGGTTGGCAGAGCTTCATGAAAATAAAGGCCAAAAAAGAGCAGAGCATTTGGCTCATGCACAGAAGGGAGAATTTTAAGATTATACCCTGGTGACGCAGTGGTAAAACTGCCGCCCTGTAACCAGAAGGTTGCAAGTTCGATCCTGACCAGGGGCTCAAGGTTGACTCAGCCTTCCATCCTTCCGAGGTCGGTAAAATGAGTACCCAGAATGTTGGGGGCAATATGCTAAATCATTGTAAACTGCTTAGAGAGCTCCAGCTATAGAGCGGTATATAAATGTAAGTGCTATTGCTATTGCTATTGCTATACAAAGAGAATTTTAAGATTACATGAAGCTGCTCTGGAACTGTAGCTATACAAAAGGCTGACAGCATACTGGAAACTCTTGTGTATAATTTCTTGTACCAGTTAAATTATTTAAGAGCCTGATCCCATGCAGAATTAGTTATATCTGTACCCACTGATTTCAGTGGGCTTATTGTAGATATGCTTAACCCTTCATATCGTGTCCTTTGACCATTGTCAAAGGTGAAAACTCCTGATCGGTGCATATAAGTACTTGAATCTTCCTGCAAATTTTTACTTGAGAGTGCCCAGTGAATATGCAAACTTCGAATGAACCAGGTGCAATGAAAATAGCTGCATGCCAACTTTTTTTGGTTATTATTCACATCTTGCATACAGCTGTTGGAGCCACTGCGGTATATCCAATTGATCTTGTGAAAACTCGAATGCAGAACCAGCGCTCTACTGGGTCTTTTGTGGGGGAGCTGATGTACAAGAACAGCTTTGATTGCTTTAAGAAAGTGCTCCGCTATGAAGGATTCTTTGGGCTCTACAGAGGTCAGTATCTAGATTTCCTACTTCACTGTGAGATAACAAGAGAGGTTTGTTGTCAGCCTCTGTATTTCTGTATTCCTGTTTGTTGAGCTTGATGAATGGGGAGGAAATGTCTGGCATCTAGAGCCCCTGGTGGCACAGTGGTAAAACTGCCGCTCTGTAACCAGAAGGTTGCAAGATCGATCCTGACCAGGGGCTCAAGGTTGACTCAGCCTTCCATCCTTCCGAGGTCGGTAAAATGAGTACCCAGAAATGTTGGAGGCAATATGCTAAATCATTGTAAACCGCTTAGAGAGCTTCCAGCTATAGAGCAGTATATAAATGTAAGTGCTATTGCTATTGCTATTGCTATTGCTATTGCTATTATCTTGGCAATGTAATGTAAATGCTAGTTTTAAATGCTTTGTAATGTAAATGCTGGTTTTTATTGTGTTTACTGCTCAAGATTGATCAGATCTCTTCCCTGGGAGGATTCAGACATCACACACAGAAACCACAGTTTATTTTAACCAAGGTTTATTTAACAAACCTGGATGGGTGCCCCAGACAATGGGCAGGTTGACACAACATGTAAAAAGCTGAAACTACCATTCCTGAAGTTCAGCGGTGAGCTTGACTGCCTGTTGAGGGGGTTGGGGGGAGATGCCAATGGTTGTGTCATCTGAACAAGGCCAATATGGCAGGTTTGGATGACACAACCAATGTTAGTTTTTTGCCCCAGTCAGACTCGCTGCTGAACTCCAGGGGACGGAGTTTTGGCTTTTTGCTTGTTGTGTCCCCTGCTAACTGAGCAAAGAGGCACCTTTTTAACGTAGTGATTCTCTTTATTTAGCAGGGGGAGAGTAACTGGCCCTATCCACTCCCAGCACAGTACCTCTGGTGACCATTGCTGGTGTCTGTCTTATGTTTCTTTTTAGATTGTGAGGCCTTTGGGGACAGGGAGCCATCTTATTTATTTATTATTTCTCTCTGTAAACCGCTTTGGAAACTTTTGTTGAAAAGTGGTATATAAATATTTGTTGTTGTGTGAACCCACCTGATCTTTGTTTCAACATATTGTGATTTGTTTGGGATCTGTCCCTTCCTTTTACCTCTCATGATTTAAGCTCGTCTCCCTCTGTAGGAGAAAGTCCTATGAGGGTGGAGCTACTGAAACAAATCAAGTTTAAACTAAAGATTCAGACAACACATAAGAACAAACCAACCAACCTCATATGTTATTTCAGATTGTTGTTTGGCTGCCCAAAATAAATCACGCTTTGCTCTGGTGCAAGTTCAGACATACAAACTAACCATGATCAGGTTAGATAAATCATGGTTCCATATGGAGTCTGCCACTATTTTTCAAGCATTTTATGGAATGAACGTCATCTCCATTTATTGCCCATAGCATGGACTATGTGTCATGCCCTGTCTGCGACCCTACAGCCTGCCTTTTGCATCTACAGAAACAATTTCAAACTCTGGAAAGAACAGAGAAGCTAATTTTGTGCGAAACTAGATTTCTCATGGATCCTGCTAACCTAGGATGCTGCTACACAATCTTGCACCAGTGTCTAGGGCTTTGCTACTTCTGTACACCTTTCTGCCACACCTTCAGTAATTTTAGGAAAGGAAAGACGGTGGAAGGATTTGGGGTCTTCCTGGACTCTGGAGATTATTTGGCCCGATCTTACATGAATGTGGGAAAACTATTAAATCTGGTGTCCAAACCAGACTCAGACCCATCCTTTTTATAACATGTTCTCAGAGCACTTTGATTTTTCACTAAAAGCAACTGCTACCCTCTTAAAAGTTTTTTTTTTTTAATGCAGTTGAATATGCTAGTAGCTTGTTTAGTAAAGTGTTGATAGGTAATTTCTGTTTTGGTACAGCTCTGTAGCAAACAAAGCTTTAGGGAAAAGAAGACCCCATTGATTAGATTTACAATATAACTTATTTCAAGCTAATTTACACCTGACTTTCAGAAGATTAAATTGATGCTTTCAAGATGCTAATTGCTGCTGTTCCAGTATATTTGCTGCTCACAGCTGGCATAACTTATCTTATACTGGTCATGCTGAACATATGAAGCTCCCTAATGCTGGATCAGACCATTTTCTGGCCCAGTGTTGTCTGACCTGACTGGCAGTGGCTCTCCAAGATCATAGGCAACTGTCTTTCATAACTTTGCTATCTAATGCCCTCCTTTTCCTTAAGCTGGAGATATAAGGGATTGAACCTGGGACCTTCTGCATAAAAATGATGTGCTTTGTGTTTTATTCTATTCAGTAATCTTTTTGCAGTTTGTTTGTTTGAACATTTGTCCCAAGGGGGATCCTGTAGAGATTGTGGGGGAGGAGTCAAGTGGAAAAGGAAGGGGGAGGAGAAGGAGAAGATGGAGTGGTTGCTGAAGACCAGCCCCATCTTAAGAAAAAGAAACGGAAGCACTCGCCAGGACCTGAGGCGCTAAGCTCCATTTGGCTCAGCGAGTGGCTGCTGATCAAAGCAGTCCGCTCTAAATCAAAAACGAAAGCACGCTCGCACAAGCCGAAGCTTCCTGAGGCGGACAACCAGCACCCTTTGGGTGGCTCCCTGGTGTTTTTGCTCTCGCCCATGAAGGGCCCAGTGTCCGAGGGGGAACCAGCTAGCCTGCACATTCCCTCCGCACTGCCGATAGATCCCCCACGCTCAGCGTTCCTCCAGAGGCTTCCCCTGCTGAGATTCCAATCCCTCCGATTCCCATAAGTAACGCTGTTCCTCCTTTTACTCTACAAGTTGTGAATTGGCTGAGGGACTTTCTACAAAAGGACTGTGTAGTGCCTAATGTGCCTGAGCCACCTGCGGCTCCAGTTAATATGCCCTCACTGCCAGCCCCTGCTGCCTCAATCAGACAGCCTCCTCATGTGCCTGGGGCTCCTAGGCACGCGCCCAGATGGGGAAGGGAGTGTTTATCTTCCTCCTCACCCGACTCCAGTCCACGCAGTCAGGCCATTCCTCTTTCTGAGCAGGGCCTCTTTACTCATAAGAATTTCCCTCTGCGACACAGAAGGAAGTGCGATTACTCTTCTTCATCAGAGGATATACCACAACCAAGGGGCTCTAGGGGTCCCCATTTCATACCCGCTTCTACCCCCCCCAACCCTTCTCAGAATCCTATACCTCCTGTGGTTCCTGCACAACCTGCTGCTCCCTTGCCACCCCAGGTACCTGTTATCCCACCCCCCCACCCCTCCCCTCCCTCATGGCCCTCTCCCCCCTGTCAGACCCACTCACCCTGCATCTGGGTCTGAGTCCTCACATTCTGGGCCTGGGGAACCAATAGACCCCATTGATTCTCATAAAGAGGATGGGGAGTTATCTGATGAGGAAGTGGCACTGCCAATCCCAGTCTCTTCTAGATTGTTTTCCTCAGCGGATTTTGACGTTCTTGTCTCTGAAGCTAAGAGGACCATTAATGATATTGTGCCCTCTGAAACCACTGATCCTTCTCCATCACTAGATCAAAATGTTTTTCCTTCAGGCACATGTTCCACTGCCACAGAGCCCTTGCCATCCCTTTTTCATTAAGTCGTGTGCCGGATGGCAACGCCCTGCATCTTCCAAACCTATTCGCAATATCCCTAAAAAGCAGCATAATCTTCCATAAGATGTTATGTCTCTCCTGTCTATTCCAAAAATACACCCAGCAGTGGCACAGATGGTCTCAGGCTGCACTGTCAATGTGGAGGGCCAAGAACAGTTAAAAAATCAGGAGGACAGAAAAAGTGATTTACATTTGAAAAAGGTGCATAATGCCTCGGCCATGGCCATCAGGGCAGCCACTAACAACTCTATTTTTGGCTGGGCCTCTGTCCTTTGGGCCAAGGAACCCGTTGCCTTAGTTCCACCAGAAAACACCAAGCTCTATCAAGGAATCAACAAGATGCCCAAGGCAGCAGCCCTGGTGGCTGACTTCAGTCTAGACTGCATCCAACAGGCCTCCAGAGCCATGGTGGCAGGGGTTGCAGTTCGCAGGTTCTCCTTGGCTAAAGAGTTGGAATGTGGACACCAAGTCCAAACTTGCCCTAACCTCTGCCCCCTTTTCCGGCACCAGCCTCTTCAGCCAGGCCTTAGACCCCATTCTCATTGAAACTAGGGATAAGAAGAATGCAAGGGGTTCTGCAGGTTTTTTTGGGCCCCACCTCAGTTCTTTCACCCCTACTGGCAATTTCAAGGATCATCATGATCCGCGCAGTTCAGAGACTACCGAACCCAAAACTACAGAGGTTTCGGCAGACCACAGTGGCGTCAATGCTACAGAGGCAATTCCAGAGGAAACCATACCAGATGCTTCTCTTCCACAACTACGCCGTGGAAACAATGACTCTGTACCTGTGAGTGGCAGGTTGTTGGAATTCGGCACAACCTGGATGTCCACATCTCATGACAAATGGGTCATAGACACAGTTTCCAATAGCTATGCCATCAATTTTATCTCCCACCACTACCTCTCCGCTTCCCACGCTCACCACATTCCCACAATCTGGACAAACAACTTCGGATGCTCCAAGCAATTCATCATCATCTACAGATTCAGGCAATAGAACTGGTGCCATCTACGCAAAGATGTCAAGGCATATACTCCCTCCTTTTCCTTGTCCGAAAGAAAGACAGTTCCTGGTAAGCAGTCCTAGATCTGAAATTCCTCAATCGGTTTGTCCAAAGACAGAAATTCAAATTGGACTCTCTACACATGATCAAGGAGTCCATCAGGCCAGGGGATTATTTGGCATCAGTGGACCTCGCAGAGGCCTACCTCCATCAAAAAAGAACACAGAATTTCCCTCCATTTCACATACAACAGCCACTTTCAGTACCGGGCCCTACCATTTGGCCTTTCCTCTGGCCCCTGAGTCTTCATGAAAGTCGTGGTACTGGTCATAGCCCACCTCCGCCTCCAGGGTGTGCATATTCACCTGTTTCTGAATGACCTGCTCATCAGGTCTCCCTCACTCCAGCAAGCATGGAACGACATTCACTTCACTCTCCAGTGCCTCAAGGATCATGAGTTCATGGTGAACTACGAGAAGAGTCACCTCGATCCTTCCCAGTCACTCATCCACCTGGGAGCCCTCTTCGATACTGCTCAGGACTCCATCTCCCTTCCACCAGACCGGAGCGAAAAGTTTGCCACTCAGTTGCGCCCTCTAAATCGCCATCGGTCAGCGGACATCATGCTCCTCTCTCAAGCACTGGGATCCATGATAGCGTCCATGGAATGCACGCCATGGGCCAGATGGCACTCCCGCCCCCTACAGTGGCTACTCCTGCTGTTTCAGGAATGCATCATGGCCTCCACTCACAAACAGATTACCTTTCCCCAAATGATCCATCAGTCGTTCTGGTGGTGGCTGTCTCTGGCCTTCTGCAAGGGCCTTCCACAGTCCAAACCTCTCTGACTCATGATTACCACAGACACCAGTCTCCTTGGCTGGGGAGCCCATTGCTTGGGCAACTAGCCCAAACATGGTGGTTCCCACACAAAGCAAAAAGGTCCATAAATTGATTGGAACTTCAAGCAGTCCGGCTCGCACTCATTCACTTCCACCATCTAGTCCAAGGAAAACACTTCCTAATAAGAACAGACAATGTCACCACCAAAGCACACATCAACCGACAAGGCGGCACACGATCCAGGGCACTAATGAAAGAGTTGGACCTTCTTTTCTACTGGGCGGAGGCCAACCTGACATCCATAGCTGCCGAACACCAGAGCAGCATGGAGAACACTCAGGCCAACTGGCTCTGCCACCAGTAATTGAATCCAGCAGAATGGTCTCTCCATCTGGAAGTTTTTCTCCAAATCACCCAAATCGTCGGGATGCCACTCGTAGATCTCTTCGCATCTCCCTCCATCCACCTCCTCCACAGATTCTTCACGAGGTTCCACTCTCCACAAGCAGAAGCAATGGATGCCCTGACATCACCGTGGCCAAAGGCCCTCTTGTACACCTTCTCTCCGACTGCGATAATAATGAAGGTTCTCAGAAAGATGGCTCTAGAACAGGCGGAACTAATCCTCATTGCTCCACACTGGCTACAGAGACCATGGTTCCCCGATCTTATCAGCCTCTCAGTTCAGCCTCCGTGGCAACTGCCCATTTGTCGCGATCTCCTCTCCCAGGGCCCTCTGCTCCATCCAGATCCCAAATGGCTACAGCTCTTCACCTAGAGGTTGAGCCCGCGAAATTAGCCTCACAAGGCTACTCTAAGTTGGTCCAAAATACCATTCTAGCCTCCTGTAGATGATCCACAAATAGAATTTACCAGACTACTTGGTCTGCCTTCCTCCATTGGTCCCGTTCACACCACAAAGACCTGTTGCAAGCCAGCGTCCCAGAGGTATTAGCCTTTCTCCAATCCGGACTAGATCTACATCTCCGACCCAATACCCTGAAGCGTCAAGCTTCAGCGTCGGCATCGGTCCTTGACATCTCCTTCCCAGGTTCAAGTTTCCCCTTGCTTCACCCTCATATCTCCAGGTTCCTTCATGGAGCATCCAATGTTGCACCACCTCCCGTGTTACATTTCCCATCCTGGTACCTCAACAGGGTTTGAAATGCCTTGACAAAAAGCCCCTTTGAACCTCTGTCTTCTATTCCCCTTAAGGTGCTCTCTTGCAAAGTCCTCTTTTTTAGTAGCCATTACATCTGCCTGGAGGGTGTCTGAACTCGGAGCCCTTTCAGTATGTAAGGAACTCTGTACCTTCCAGTCTGACTTGGTGGTCCTTAGACTTGACCCTGCCTTTCTCCCGAAAGACAACTCACCCTTACATAGAGCACAGGACATTGTTCTACCTTCTGCTTGCTCCTCTCCTTCCCATCCCAAGGAGAAGATCTGGCATAAACCCAACGTTCAATGCGCTCTGCACACATACACCAGGCGCACCAAGGACTTCTGCAGATCGGATTCCCTTTTTGTATCTTTTCACCAGTCCACCCTGGGGAATAAGATGTCTAAGGCCACCCTGGCACATTGGATCACATCTTGCATTCTTCTCGCTTGTGCTTCTCTTAACCTTCAGCCACCTGGAGGAGTTATGGCACATTCCACCAGAAGCGCAGCCACATCTGTAGCATTCTCAGCGCACACTCCTCTTCCAGAAATCTGTAGGGCAGTCACATGGTCTTTGATCACCCCGCTCATCTAGCATTATAAAATATTGTCCTTCTCTACTCCCCAGGCTGCCTTTGGCCGAACGATCCTACAACAAGTTCTCTGATACATCCTACCCTCTCTTGTATATGGTTGAAGCCTTCTTTCTGCTTCGGCAAGTCCCTCTATGATGAGCTCCAACACAGTGGAAAAAGGAACATTGGTCTACCGTGAAGGGTTCTTTTCCCCTGTGTTAGGAGCTCATCAGACCCACCCAGATGTATGTCTTTTCTCTTGCCTTTTTCCTTCTTTGGGAGGGGATTTGTCTATAACTGCACGACATGTCTCCGTGCCACTGTTTGTGGGAAAGACAGCTCCCAGGGTTATAGTGGACAGGATTTCCCCTTGTTCCCAGTTCCTTCTCTCTTCCTCTTTCTCCTTGCCCATCAGTTATTGATTGAGAATGCTCTATTTACGTGCTGTCAATTCTTTTGAGTTTTTCATTGATTCAAATACACTGTGACTAGCTCTCTCCACCTGACACTACATGCTCTTCGCGACAGCCCCGGAACTGGGGCTAGGATGCCTATAGCAACAAGAAATCAGCGTCAGGTGTTCCAGTTCTGTTTTGAGCATTCTCAATGCACAACCCTCTATGATGAGCTCCTAACACAGGGAAAAAGAACCCTTCACGGTAGGCCAGTGTTCTTTTTAGAGCTCCAGTTGTATCTTTTTCATTGATCTGTTAAAATATATCTAGTTTGCTGGCTAGTGGATATGGGGTGAGCTAGATCAGTGCTTTTCATGGTGGCACACACGCACACATGCCATTTCATATAGTGTCAGGTGGTGCACAGAAGCTTTCAGATTCCAGACCAATAACCAAAATCTCTCGTAGCTAGTTTGAATAGTGTGCCTATTGTGAAAGAGCATAATCCTGTGCATGTCTACTGAGAAATAAGTCCCACTGAGTTCAGTGGTACTAACTCCCAGATAACTGGAGTCTTAGAAGGAGAGAGGAAAGAAGCTGGTAAAGTGCTGGTTACCAGCAAAATAATGCTATTGTATATTCTGAAATACCAAGTAGGAATACTGAGCAGCAATTTCTGACTGTTGAAAATGTATTTCTTTAGATAGGCCAAATGAGTGATAGAGCAAACTTGGACTTATCTTGTGCACAGTTAAGGCTGTTAAAATTTTTATTCACATAATCAATAGAGTTATGTATGCAGGACTGCAGCCTTAATGTTTTTAGTTTTAATCAGGTTTAAATAACAGATGACAATGGTCTAAATTCACAATCTTTGATAAGGGTAAATTACACCATCTTGTGGATCTTAAGAGTGCATTAAAATTGTTGTTAGGCAAAACCCAAGTCTTGTTGATTATTACAGAATGGGAAAGAAACAGTTCTGTGTCATCTTTAATTAACACAGTGAAAGGACCCGTGTAGACATTTTGCATCTATTTGAATGCATTGCAGTATTTCATTAAAGTTCTCGTATGTTTCCCATTCATGAGATATTTGGCTAAATACCCTATTATTTTCTCCCTGGATATCAAGCCTCCAAACTTTTTGGTTCGTGCAACTTCACCTAAATAGGGAAGACAATTTCATCCAAACCTGACTGAAATTACAGAGGGGATTGATGCAATAATTGCAATAATGTAGCTAGCAAATATGTTTTCCTTTTCTAGATATGGTAATTAGTTACAAACTTTTGAGATACAGTATACCTTGTTCCGCTTGTACCATATCATCAGTAATAAGCAAAATCACACATTTACGTAGTGGTACACAAAATGTGTGATTTTTCTTCTTACAGATGCTATAGTGCAAGCAGGACACCAACATTTCATACTGGATACTCGATTTCTTCTCAGGATTGTTCAGATATAAAACCTTTTGAAAGGATTGTAAGTGCAGTGCTGCATAGAATGTTCTGCGCAGTACAAAGAGAGGGGATTAATTTCATAAGCAAGTGTTATAAGATAATTTACATCGTGCTTAAGCAGCCAAGTATATCTGAGGAAGTCAACAAAGCCAAAATGTGCATTCATACTAATGCTCATGTTTAAGCAAAAATAGCTTACAATTTTTGCAGAAATTTTAAGAAGTGTCTCTCAAGGCATTCCAAATGAGAGAATAAGCAACATTATGTTATTTCACCACTTTGCTTCTTTTTTGTCAGCTCATGAAATTTCTGTTTACACTTTGTTTTTGGAGCAAACTGTTTTTGTTCCAGCTGTTGTCTGCGTATTTGAGAATCCTTTAAATCTGCCTTTTTCTCTTTTTAACAAGCTCTGCATATTTGAGAATCCTTTAAATCTGCCCTTTTCTCCTTTTAACAAGCAATATTAGTGTTACACTCAGATTTAAATTCCAAACAGCAAGATGCTTGGCCAGGACACTCAACCAGGTGAACATATGTGAAGAATTATATAAACCTGCCTTATACAGAGTCAGTCCATTGGTCCATCGACTCCAGTATTGACTTCTTCCCGGGTGGGCAGGCTTCAGGCTTGTGAAGTTTTCTACTAGGATCTCAAGGCTCACCAACTGGAGTGGAGTCCAGAATAGTAACTTGGAGTCACTCATGAACTTAGAATTTAGGAACAGGGTGACTGTTGAAAAGACAGATCAAGGAACAGAGTGACATATACTCATCCCAGAATGAGTTTAGGAATTTAGGAACAGGGTGACATATGCTCACCCCGGAATGTTTTAGTGCCAGAAACAGTTTAAAACTATTTAAGACCAATATTGATAACACCCTGCACCAAATCCCTGATGATCTCTCCCAGTGGTTTCATGTAGATGTTTAAAAGTTTTGTATACAGTATAGAACCTTGTGGAACTCCATACAATAACTCTTGCTTTGAAGAGCAACAAATGACACCATCTGGAATCTACCCAAGGGGTAGGAACAGAACCACTGTAAACAGTGCCACCTAATCCCAACCCTTTCAAGTGACCCAAAAGGATACCATGGTTGACAGTATCAAAAGCTGTCGAGAGATCCAGAAAGATCAGCAGAGTCGCACTTGCTCTGTCAATACTAGAGCTCATCCATCAGGCCAACCAAGGTAGTCTCAACCCCATAGCTCGCTTGAAAGCCGGTCTGAAACGGATCTAGATCAGTGTTTCTCAAACTTTTTGGAGTCAAGGACCGCTAAATTCTTCGTGCAGAGTTTCAAGGACCGCTACATTCTTCATGTGCAGTTTCCCGGACCAGCAGTTAGTAAAGGGGTTTCAAGTCTGTCTATCTATCTATCTGTCTATCTATCAGACTTCTATACTGCCCAAAACTTGCATCTCTGGGCAGTTTAGAATGAAAATAATATAAGCATTAAAATAATTAAATTTGGAATCTTTTGCAAACATGGAATATTAGGGGTTCTTAACCTTGGGTCCCTCAGTTAAACTCCCATAACCCCCAGCAACAATGGCATTTGGCCATTATGGCTGGGGATTATGGGAGTAGAAGTCCACCAACGTCTGGGTACCCAAGGCTGAGAACCCCTGAATCTAAAAGCCTGGGTGAACAAATTTGTCTCCAGTATGTCTGGAGTGGAGGTGCTTGTGATTACTCAGTGGAGAGGGGATGTTGGGCCATTAGAAAAATTCAAAAGCTACATGGGGCCAATGAAAACAACATACAAGCAAGCCCCACTGATGCAAGAGGGAAACAGCGTTCCCTCTCAAGGCGCCTCGATCACAACAGGCAGCTGGGTTTCAATCAACCAACCTTTGGCTGCAAACAATGAGCATGCAAGAACCAGCAGCCCTTCAAGTGGCGCCCACTGCCATACTTTTTCCTCCATGCCCCCGCATCGCATACAGTTTGAAGCTGTAAAGATAGGGAATAAGATAGCTGTAGGAAGATCTCAGCAGCACGTGGAGGCAAGGCACAAGAAGGGTCCCATGCCTCCGTGATACTCGTCCTCTTCCGTGCCATGTGCAAAATTGAGTAAGTGAGTGCCTTGATTTCAGTTGGGGGGGGGTTTGACTCCCAGTCAGGGACCGGCACTCAACCCTTCGGGGACCGGCAGTGGTCCACGGACCGGTGGTTGAGAAACACTGATCTAGATAATCTGTATCATACAAAACTCGCTTGTGCTGAGAGGCCACCAGCCGCTCTGTCACCTTGCCCAAGTGTGGAAGATTGGAGATCAGTCTATAATTGGCTAACTGTGGGATCCAATGCAGGTTTCTTCAAGTATGGTCCTAATGATAGCCTCCGTAAGACAAGGAAGCATCCTGCCCTCTCACAGAGAAAAATTTAAAATATTTGCCAGAGGCTCTCTGATACTGCAGTTGCAAGGTCAAATAAGCCAACTGTCAATAGAATATGTGGTAGAGCACTCAGTCTATCCTACCTTGATCTGTTTTTTCTCCATCCCTCTTCTCTAGACCAGCAGTAGCCTCATTCAGACGTTATAAAATTGTCCTGCTGTATCTGTGTACACTGGGGCGAAGGGAGAGGAAGTCCTGCCCCCATTGTGTCAAGCAGCAGCTCACTCCACTGTTCACACTTACATTGGGTCTAATTTGAAGAGGGAAGAGCTGAAAGCGTGATGGTGTGCGATCGATCCAGTCTGGCAGTCACAGAAGTGCCTGCCATCACGGTATCAAATTTCCCCTCTTCAGACAAGCCTCACTGTAAGCACAAGTGGTGGGGCACACTACTGACTGATGTGGCAGGGTAGGACTTCCTCTCCCTTTGCCCCGGTGTACACGGTTACAGTGGGGCAATTTTATAATCTCTGAATGAGGCTAGTGTCTCCAGGGTCATTCCCAGCTCTACTGCCTGATCCTTTAAACTGGAAACAGCAGGGATTGAAACTTGCTGGTCTGGTTAGAGTCTTTAAAAAGGTAGTTGGGCATTTCACGTAAAATGGGCTATTTTTAAAAATCACAATTTGAGGTAAATTGTGAAAGGTAAATTTGAGCCCCTGGTGGCGCAGTGGTAAAACTGCCGCCCTGTAACCAGAAGGTTGCAAGTTCGATCCTGACCAGGGGCTCAAGGTTGACTCAGCCTTCCATCCTTCCGAGGTCGGTAAAATGAGTACCCAGAATGTTGGGGGCAATATGCTAAATCATCGTAAACCGCTTAGAGAGCTCCGGCTATAGAGCGGTATATAAATGTAAGTGCTATTGCTATTGCTATTGCTAAATAGCTTGTGCCAGAAATTAGCTGGACAGGCAGAGCAGAATGCTCACTTTTGTTGGCAAATGCCCTCCTCCACTTCTGTGTACGATTCAGACTCTGGGTTTCCAACACAACAAAGGAAAATTATGTTGTTTTTTCTCATGAACTCAAGGAAAATCTGTACAGGACAGTGCTTTTTAAAAATTGTACCCTAATAATTTCTTTTGAGTGCTAAGTATATATAATGTAGATAAGGTGTCATTTGATATGATGCAGTGCTGATTTTTTAAAAAAAAAATAAGGTAAGAACATAAGAACTGCCCTGCTGGATCAGGCCCAAGGCCCATCTAGTCCAGCATCCTGTTTCACACAGTGGCCCACTGGAAGCCACAGGCAGGAGTTGAGGGCATGCCCTCTCTCCTGCTGTTACTCCCCTGCAACTGGTACTTAGAGACATCCTGCCTTTGAGGCTGCAGGTGGGCTTTAGCCCTCCAACTAGTAGCCGATGACAGACCTCTCCTCCATGAAGTTCTCCAAACCCCTCTTGAAGCCATCCAGGTTATTGGCTGTCACCACATCTCGTGGCAGAGAATTCCACAAGTTATCTAGATCTGGATAGATCTAGATTCCACAAGTTATCTAGATACTTTCATTAAACATGATAATAGAAAATTGCCCTAAAAATTGTCCCCTTTATAGGTGGTGAACTTTGCACATAGGTTTGTTTGTAAACGTAGTACTATGTTGTTGGATACCATACATTTTGTGATCTCTTATGTATTTGCAGGTCTTTTGCCACAATTATTGGGAGTAGCCCCAGAGAAGGCCATAAAACTTACTGTAAGTTTATGAATAACAGGCTTCTGTATTAATTTGCCATTTATATCTTTGAATTTCCAGAGAAGATGTGGGAGGACCATATACTTAAAACCAGCAGAAATAGTTTATCACTTCTATGCATAAGCAGCATATTATATGTGCTCAGATCTCACCTCTGGGCACTTCAAGTAGTGCATCATTAGCTTTTGTGTGTTTTTGAAGAGAGTCTGGCTAAAACCTATTATCTGGTAGCCTCATCTGAAATGTCTACATAATACAGTATTATGTATTATTATTGACCTTATTATCTCTCCTTTTAGTAGAGCCAGTGTGGTTAGCATGTCAGACTAGAGCAAGGAGATTCTGGTTCAAATCTCCACTCGGTTATGAGCTCACTGGCCAGTCAGTTCTCTTGGGCTAACCTTACAGGAATGTTGTGAGGATAAAATTGGGGTTTAGGAACCTTGTACACTGCCCTTAGCTCCTTGGAAGAAGGACTGGGTAGAAATACAGTGGTCCCTCTACTTACGAAATTAATCCGTTCCGAATGCACATTTGTAAGTCGAAAAGTTCGTAAGTCGAAAAGCGGTTTCCCATAGGAATGCATTGGGAACGGATTAATGCGTTCCGGAGCCTAGAAAAAAGACCCAGACCCCCAGTAAGGCTTGCAAACTGCACAGGAACATTTCTTTTCAAGAATAAACAGGCAGTAAACAGGCAGGCAAGTCAAGGAAACCGCATGTAAAATTCGTAAGTCGAGGAAACCCCATCTAAAAATTTGTAAGTCGAAAAAACCGCATCTAAATCCGGATCTAAAACTGCCGTTTGTAACTCGAAAAATACTTATGTCGAGTAGTTCGTAAGTCGAGGGACCACTGTATAATAAATAACAAAATGTACATCCAGTCCTCCAGTAAGGAGCTCAGGGCAGCATATGTAATTGTCCCCTCTGGTCTTCACCCTGTAAGGTAGATTTGACTGAGAGAGACTGGCCCAGAATTACTCAGTGAACTCAGTGGTTTCAAATCTGCTCAGTCCTAGACCAACACTTGAGCCATCTCACTGGATTTTGTTATTTATTTCAAAACAACTGAACTTAAATTTTGAGCCCCTCACCTCCTTGTCTGATTTATTGCCTCATAATGTCAAAGGCTTGTTTTCACAATCCCTATGATGCCAGGGAAACAGGAATCGGGAGATTTGCATGGTGTGCGAAAACCCAATTTCCGTTCATAGGAACCCGGAAATTCTCAGCAGTGTTGGACTGGCATACCACCAACCCAACATTTAACTAGAATCAGCAGCCATAGATCAAGTCCCAGGTTGCTGATCCTGGTTACATGTTGGGTTGATGTGGTTCCAACTCAACATTTCCACAACATTTCTTGGTTTCTGGAAACTGGGAGCATGCATGACTTGTGAATGTGTTGTGTGGGGTCGTGAGAACCCATCCCATATAAATAACCATAGCATGCAGTGGAAACCTTACAGAAAAAGAGGCTCATTGATGTGTTTTCATGTACACTATTTTGTGTAGTACTTAAAATTGAAAAGCAGCTGGTACTATATTAATAATGATAATAATAATGAATATACTTGTAAATAGCAAATAATGATAGTACTTGTAACTTTAAGCTGAAATCAGCTTCACACTTACTTGGAAGTAAATTTAGTTGAAATGATTGTTGCTTATTTCCAAGATCAGGCTTTTAGGCACTTGAATACTTTTTGAAGGTATTCACAAATTTGTCAGCATAATTTAATTGTTTGATTTTCTTCATACATGAATACATACACCCACTATCTAAATAACTCCATAATGCTGTAAATTTGTTTTAAAGCTAGGTAAAACTTTCTTCCCTAAGTTTTATAAATATATTGATAAGACATAAAATTCATATTTATGAATATCTATATTTTCCCCACAAAAATAATTAGTGGGACATGATTTCTGTCTGTCTTCAGTTGACTGAGTATTTATTTTTATTGTTGCTGTTGTTTTTATTTATTTATTATTATTATTTTACCCTTTAGGTAAACGATTTTGTGAGAGACAAGTTCATGACCAAAGACGGTTCTGTTCCTCTTGCAGCAGAAATTCTTGCTGGTAGCTGTGTAAGTTTCTCCACTATTTTTTGCTCTCCAAGAAGAATTTCAACTCTTAATATTTGTGGTTATATTCATAACTAAGGACTCGGCTGCATTGTTGTGGAGCTAGTGATTTCTTTGGTTTCTTTCTTAAACAGGCAATTGATTTCAGTGGCAGAAGAGTCAAGATTTTTGTGCTTTAGAAACAGTGGCTTGGAATTTTATTTTTGTCCTGTTGCATTTTAGCTTGGCACTGTAAAGACCCGCAGATTGAAGCTTGTAGCCTTAGTTACATAGGATGTTTGCATGAACTTGTCAAAGTTGGTAATATACGCACAATTTCATTATGGCACCAATTCTGCCCTGTTGTTATCCTCCCCATCCCACCATTGTTATATTTCACCTTCTAATATTTTTCATTTATGCTCTAATACTGGCTGTGCACATGGCAAAAATGACTCCCATTTTATTTATTATTTATTTTATTTATTTATTGAATTTATATACTGCCTAATAATCTCTCTTTTCTTGTTGCCATAATACAGTTGTTCTGCTTTGTGAGTTAACTGGGGTGCATCATTCATTTCAAAATGTAGGCTGTATACAAAATCCTCTATATTAAGCCTGTTTTGTTTGCATGGAAGCCTATCTTAATGAGCAACCTTGTTTCATTCTCTAAATGACAATATTTCTGTTTAGTTTTGCAACAGCAGTTCGTATAATTATAACAAGTGCTATATTGGGGTGTATTGATTTGGTTCAAGCAATTATAAATCCTTTTTACATGAAATGAACTCTTGTTCAAAGATGAGTGCCATTTTAAAGACAGAGAGTACCGTTCATTTAAACTAGCTTTGATCAGTGGGGCAGGGCAGAACTGGTGCAGTTCCAAGCTGACTGGTAAATTTCTGCTGTCATAAGAGAGGGGTGAGGTCACACTTTGAAGCAATTTATATCTTGGCCAAAAGGAACGTGGCAGTGCAAACTCAATCACAGCGGACAGTACCATAATCAGGAAAGTTTTGTGTAGTTGTGCCTCCAAAAATCACACTGTGGAATATGAGTATCGGACTATATTTGTTCAGTGTCGTACAGGCTAAGAAGTTATAGCGTTCTGTAATTCTCCTGGGAGGAGGACGTTTGCCTGCCCTGTTTGATCAGTGACCTGTCACAGACTGCCAGGTAGGTTCACCTGGCAAGTCTGTAACTAAAGGAGCATTCAGGGAGGATTTTTTTTTAAAGAGAGAATATGGTCCTTTCTATGTATAAAAGAAACACAGAAACAGAAATTAAAATGGAATGAAGTGCTTGTTGTTGAGAGAGCTTCCTAAACAGCCAAAAGCTCAACTGCAGAAAAATGAATCCAATGCATGTTTTGTCAGTTTAACTATGAGGTATCTGTACATCAGATTTATTTTTCCCAATTATTTCTAAATATTAAATGCTCTGCAAAGCAGCATTTTTAGTAATACTGTAGCTGTGCTTTTCAGTAGCTTGGTGTGAATCAATTATGTCCCAAAAGGGGACAATTTCTGAGTCATATTTTGAAAAGTGCAGTGTAAGCTGGATATCTGGATTGGCATTCAGACTCTGAAATTAATTATGTGATTCTGCATAATTCCTTGGCAGTGGATTTTTGGTGGCAAAGAGCCCAGGGCTTGCTTTGAACAAAAGTGTTTAACTAAAGGGCATAGAGAAGTGCCAGGTAGATAAGATGAGACTTGTGTTGTCTCTCCATGGGTGGTCTTGTTTTGTTATGTTTTGAAGTTTTCAGCATAGACTGAATGGCAGTGTTTCCATATTGGCTGATGGTGCACATTCTGTGTGTGTGTGTGTGTGCGCACTAAACACAGATTTAACATATTCAATATGGAAATTGTTATGATGACTTGATCTGGGTCAATGGATGCTTAGTTTTGAAAGTTGTGCTCTGGAATGACACATGACATGTAGTTCTGCAATTCTTTTTGAGGCATTTTAAAAATCCTTATTAACACAGTACAGTCACAGAGACTGCAGTTGGAAAGGAGGGAGGAACTTCTTAAGTCTTTGCTCTGGTGCAATTTTTCCACTGAAAAATGTGGCTCTCCCAGCTGCTGTTACCCTGCTGGGGGGAAAGACACAAATACCTCTCTCTTTTCCCAGTGGCAGCAAAAGCAGCCGTGGAGGGGTGTAATTTCAGTGGCAGAGGCAGAATGGCACAAGAGGAAAGGAACAAGAAGCCACTCTACAGTACTTCCCATGTCTGTCTTCCATTTCAAATCATAACCTCCATGACTGATTGCATAAAAAGAAAAAACCCAAAGAATCATAGACCTGTATGTAAAATGTTGTTCCACCCATAGGTTTGGCTTTTGCTCATACTTAACAAGTGCCTCATCCTCTAGAGAAACAAGGGAGCAGCAATATTAAATGCAAAGCCCTTGGTAGTGACTTCTTACTCTATGGAAGTATCTAAGATGAGAGAAAGTGTATCTGCTAATTGTGAAGACATTTCTTGAAACATAAACTTTGCAGATAAGAAGGAATTGCCCTCTCATCTTTTTGTGTGCAAGGATAGCAGCTTTCAGTTTTAATTTACTCTTTTATATCAGAAGGTGGATAGTTTCATTTAATGGAGATTTTGTTTTGCCCTTAGCTTTCTCTGTAATAACATATGAGGAACACCCCCCTCCCCTTTTGCAAATGGATCCCAGCTTTAATATTTCTTTTAAGCAACAGCAACAATGCAATCTAGAAAAGTAATGTGTGTTTCAAGTGACCCAAGGTGGCTCTCATTATTCATGTTTTCACCTATAGGAGTGAATAAGGAAAACATTAATAATGAAACCTTGAGTCAATGGGAATTCAGGCGGTGGAGTAAGGTTCTAAAACAAAACAAAAAAGGGCCAAAAAGCAAGAGGGACCGAAATAAGAGAAGAAAAGGCCAGTACCTTATTCTCTAGGTCTCCAGCAATGCCCCCCAAACCCCGAAAATGGTAGAATATTTGTCTCATATATGTGTGTGTGTGTGTGTGTGTGTGTGTGTGTGTGTGTGTGTGTGTGTGTGAGAAAAAGAGCCACAAAATGGTTTTCTGCTGGAAAATGGCATCTGAAGTCATTTCTGGGTCATTTCCGTGCACTCAAAACTGCAGATAGGTGAATTTCGCCTATTTTTTATACCGCTGGATAATAAAACTGGGTCTCTAAGACCCAATCGTGGATATGAGAAACCGCAGATATGGAGTCCGCGGATAATGAGGGCCACGGGTATTGTCTTTCTGGAATTCAAAGGACTTTGATAGGATTGATGTCTCTTGCACTTTGCCATTTGTGCTATATTTGACATTCATTGACTCTTGAGTCACTTGGGAGCTCACCTTGCAGGATGATTACTGAGAATTAGTACACATGATTGACTTTTGCACTTGCAGCCACAAAGCTGCTTGTTTCGCTGAATAAGCCGCTTTCAGTTTTGTAAACTGTTTTCTTCACTGGGGAAAATAGAGGTTTTTGTTTCATAACCCCATGGTCCTTAATTCAACTAAGAGCCAATTCTATCTTCTCATTAAAAACAAAACAAAAACGACACCAGTAACTCTGCAAGTGCTAAATTGGCCTTTAATGAAGGGGGGGATATCTTGGAAGGTTATTTTGATGTAGGAAGTAGATTAAGGAAGATTGATGTGTAAATTGGTCTGTTGAATCTGAGTACTGAAATGTTTCTCATCTATAAGGAATTCAAGTATAAGGTCATTTTTTAAAAACTCTACATTGTTTAGACTTATTGTATGTTAAGTTACAAAGTGCTTGATGGCATGTTCTTTGCACTGTTAGTGCTCCAGTAGCTTGATCTCCAGTTTATACCCTTAGAGCTTCCAACATAATTACAATGCACCCGACTCTTTAGTCTGCCTAAAGATAGTGTGGTCACAGAAGGTGACCTGTCGACAAGATGAGCTTAGCTTCTCAGTGTTTTCGGCATTTACTTTTGCAACTCTATGTTGTACAGAATAGATTTGGTGTTGAAATTACCTGGGTTACCAAGTGAATACACTCTGCTATTGTTGTTGCAGGTAGACAGTGGCTGGATGACATTGCTAATGGGATTGCACCTCTTGCACCAAGCAGTTTGTTGAAAGCATTTTACAAGAGTTAATAGCTGCCAGTAAACTAGAGGCATTGGGAGTCACTTTATGCCATCCTAACTGCAGTTACTTGGAAGCAAGTCCTGTTGGAAATTGGTGGGGATTTCACATAAATGTGGTTAGGATCTGTGGTGTAAAAGGGGTATTGCAGCTTAACAGGCCTTTAGTGTGTCCTTTAGTATGACCAGTTTGTTAATGTTCACTATTTGGGCATTAGGGGAGCACTTGATATGGTAGTTAAGAGTATAAAATATTACAGTTAACCATTAATGTTAGTATTATTGGTACTATATTTCAATAAACCTTTAGTAATGGTCTCAGTTTGGGGAGGGAGTCTCTTTCACCCCTTGTCCTCCAACTTGCCCCACTCCTGGAAGCCAAGCTGCCCATGTACTTCCCTTCTGATTTCTCCTTTTGACATCCTTATGCTGGAGCTGTATTGGGCATAGGACATAGATTGACCTGGCCACTCTCCTAGAAGCCTCCCTTTTCTTCCACCTTTTCTCCTGGGCTGCCTGTCAGTTCACTACTTGACTCCTTTTCCCTGTTCCACTGCTAATATTTAAGCAGTTAAATTATAGAATTTTAATTATTTAAATTGATACTTTAAAAACAATATTTACATCCCTAGTGGAAGCTGCTTTAAGGCACTTATTGTTGCCCTGCATTCTGGGCTTTTCACAAAGCTTAGAACCCAGACTTTGTAGATATGTTGATATGTGTTGGTTCTCCCATTTTTAAAAAAGGGCCTCTTAAAAACATGGGGAAGGCTTGAAAAGGGAGTTTTCATTAGTTAGTGCCCATTGATGCTGGGTGATCTTCACTGCACAGCAGTGAAATAGTAAGTATAGTGAGGTCAACTTCAAAATCATCCATTCTGATCACTGATTCTAGGCAGCTCAGAACAATAACAAAACACAGTTAAAAACTAGCCAAAATCACAAAGCATCCAAGCAAAAAAATACAACAAATAATTAGGCAGTACAACAGAAAAATAAAAAGTCCATCAGTCAACTTAAAATAACCCTTAGTGTCCCTACAGTGACAACAAAAATAGAGCATGTGTACTGGTGCCGCATGTGATGGCAGCAGTGGAGGATAAAGTTCTCATGCAGAGGTGTTCCCATGTGATAAGTACAACATGCTGGGCAAGCCCATCATTCTTACATTAGAACAATTCTGCAGACATATATGGCACTTGCAAATGAGACAGCTTGATATGAATGCAATTGGTTTTGTTTTCAAAGTAGAGTAGAATCTGACAAGAGAATCTTGTTTTCAAGGCCACCCTGCTTGCTAGGAACAATATTACGATTTCAGTTTTGTAATCCATAACTTTAACTTGGGCCCACAGATGTTGATGGACTACAATTCATCTTCAGGCACAATGGTATTCAGATCACTACCTCTGGAATAGTGGATTAGCTCCTTACCTAAATCTCCAGTCTCCTGCCCACTCCTTTGTTGTTGGCAGGAGACAGATACTAGCTGCAGAATGCATGGGGTGCAGGGGTTTGGTGGAAGGATACATGGCATACTTTTGACTGCTTTTGAATGTCCCCTTACATAAAACAACAACCGCAAAACCACCCTGCAAGTAGAAAAGGAGCACAATAGACAGAGAGCCAGCCCAGTGCTCCTTCTGCCTCCTATATTAATTTTTTTTAGCTAGTTTTTGTAGAAGGGGGAGCATTTTAAAATTATATCCTGCAGTTTGAACAGGTATAGCCCCTGCTACCACCTCATTCTGCTGCAGGTGTGTGTCTTTAGAGGAAATGAGTGTTGAGACACTTTCCCCTGTGTGGACACGGCGGAAACTACTTTTGCCTAGAGACTTTGCATTGCTGGAGCTATTGCTGTTGCCTCTCTTTTTCCCTTCTTATGCTGCAGGAAAGTAGGAGGGGAACATATGCTTCCTTGTCATTTATTATTATTTAGAATATTTATATACGACTTTTCAACAAAAAAAGGTTCTCAAGGCAGTTTATATAAAGCAAAAAAAATCAAAAAGAAAACACACACACACAGACACTCCAGGTTGCTTGTCCCCAACTGACAAGTAAAGAAAAGCAGGATCTTCTAAGTTGTGGCACAAGCTTTGGAGTTCTTTGCCCTGGAATATCTGCTTGGCTCCCTCCCTGTCTGCCTTTAGATGTCATGTGAAGATGTTGTTATTTCAATGCACTTTTAGCACAGGCAGAAATCGGGTACATGTAGTAGTAGTAGCAGTAGTTGTTGTTGTTATTTGTTTAGAATATTGATATACTGATTTTCAGCAAAAGGTTCTTAAAATAGTTGATATAGCAAAAAGAATGAGAAGATGGTTCACTGTCCCAAGAGGGCTTGCAGTCCAAAAACAACGGAGAGACCAGCAATAGTTGGTGGAGGGATGCTATGCTGGATAGGGATAACTGAGCCACTATTTTAGAAAGTGTCACTTTAGTAAGGATTAACTGTTTAGCAGTCATGCGACACAACAGTCCTGTCTACAGACTTACAGTGTACCCTTACTGTGCTTAGCACGGGAACATTGTCCCCATCCCCTTCATGCAGATTTCCTCTTACCCTTGTTTATAACAAGCAAACAAATAATTTCATTAGGACATACCTGCAATGGAAAGAATTCCCTTTTACAATAGTGGTGTTTTTTTAAAGGCATCCTTGCTAGAAACCATGAAAAGAAGATTCTGCTTGGTTAAGTAATAACTTGTAAAGAAAAAGGCAATATTTAATGCCAAGCAACTTGTATTCAGCTTACAGATGTGCAGAAAGGATGCAAATAATAACAGCAAATGGTACTAAATGAACACAAATAGCTTGTCACTTACGTTTTTGTTAATACAGGAGCCAATAAAGCAGAAGGGCTAAAAATAAGCAGTTTGAATAATATTGCTATACTGTTGAAACAGAAAATTCTCTTAAAAACCAGTGGCATAATATTCTGGAAGAAGCACTGAAGAGCAAAAGGCTTTATACATCAGTTTAATTAATGATATATTCCTTTCTAATATTCTCCATACAAGCTGTTATCCACTTTACATTTTGTAGCACTAAACATCTCTTGTCCTCTTCTGTGCAAAATGTTACACAGTATTTGAACCATAGAATTAGTACATTTGCTAGCGAAAAGTATGCACCCCAAGATTGTCATGGGTGGTGATGACCTTGCCACATAATGAGTCCTTGCCACATAATCCAAAAGATTTGGTTTGGTTTCGCAAGAATTGAGGTTGAGTAACTTTCACCAAAGCAGTGCTTGTCACACAGGAAAATGCAGTGATATTCCAAGGAATATACTTTTGCTTGTTTTTGTGCTAATCATGTTGATCCAAATGGATATGAAATGATACTTCTGAGATAATTTCAGATCAGCATAAAATCTGAAGTTTTGTAACTTTCTTCCACAATCCTTGTGCTTTTTAACTTGCAGGAATCTGTGAATGCCTATGCTACTCTTAACCAAAGAAAACTGAAAGTTTTTGCCGAGAGCAAAAACCTTGATATGATAAATTACATTATTTGGCAAAAGTCTCCATTATAGAGAAAATAAAAATCGGTTCTTCATGCCAGGAAAAAAAGCATTTGTGGTGGTGGTGTGGCGGGGGGAGGAATGGGTAAGGAGCTATGTCTGGTGGAAAAAATAGGTTTGAACTTTTTTAGGGAAGAAGTCTTCAGTTATGCTCTGTGATGGAGTAGATAGGAATACGCTGATACTCAGTATGTAATATTGGTTTAGAGAACGGGATCTGTTTGATGTGTAATTTGAACACCCTCAAATTTTGTTTTCCCTGAGTACTTCGTCTTTCTGAAATTGGAATGGGACACAGCATTGATATCAGCTGAAGCCTATTATGGAAGGATGAGAGGGATACCCCCTGGCATCTCTTGCAGGGCAGGGGTTGATTTTATCTTTGAGCTAAATTTAAAAAATGCTTCCCCCACAGTTAAACCAGTTTTTATATAACAAAAGGTTTGGCAGGGGGTGGGGAGGTACTATTTTGCAAACTAGAATATTTCAAAGTTCCCTATCCCATAGTATTTGTTTAGTTATTTAAAATTCAGGTTTCATTTATACTATTGTGTATTGTTGAGAAATGAGAATTTGAGGCAAGGTATTCCAAGAACAAAGTATTCATACATGTTGCTGATTTGTTTTCAGTCTTAATTCTTGCCTCTATGGCCTTCTTTTTATATCTTTTTCTCTCATGTAGTCCACGGATTTCCTTTTGGTTGGTAGATAAGGTTGCCAACCCTCCAGGATTGGCCTGAAATCCCCAGCAATCTGAATCAAACTCCAGGAAAGACTGAAACACAATCCTGGAGATGATATTGTGAAAAATATTGGGGGGAAATCTCCAGGAATAGGCTCAGTTAGCAATTTTGTTAGTAAACCTAGCTTTAGATTGTGGGCTGTTTTGTTTTGTTTTGTTTATTTTTTGTTCCTAACTTTGTGCCATTTCCTGCTTTCAGAAATAAGAAGTGGTCCAGTCCCAAATGATATTGGTCAAGATATTAGATATACTAGGTCCCTATTTTCGATGCTGTGTATTAAAAAATATTCTTATTTAAAATACTGCTTTTCAACACAAAAAAGTTCTCAAAGCATAGCAAAAAGGAGTGAGAAGGTGGCTCCTTGTCCCAAAAGGGCTCACGATCTGAATTTATCCTGTTAAAACATTTCATGAGGCTGAGAATTAATTCTCTAAGTTGAAAGTGCCATTTTCCCCATAAGGCATTCATGGCTTTTCAGCTTCATGCAATGCTCACTCAGTGTCTAGAAGGGTGATTGATATAAGACTGTACCACAACACCTGTGCATGTGTGGTAGGGCTGAAACGAAAGATGTTTATTGCCATCTCCTGTGCTGGCCTATTTATAATTTGCCAAAGAAATTGCTTGGAGAGTTGTTATCTCGGGTCAGGGGAGCTGATGATACCTGATAAGATTAAGTCCTTTCTTTCTGGCTATAATACATTTTATTAAATGTTGGATGGCCAGATTCACTGTTCAGCCCCAGAAACCTAGTGTGGATATTATGGAAGCTTGCCAGTTTCAAATCTCTGATCTGTTTTATTTTGGATATTAGTAGCTTTTTAGGATTTGTGTTGTTTTTTTATATTATATTTTGGGTCATGTTTGTTGCTGTAGGTAGTTAATACCTTTTTAGTTGACCAAGGAACTAAACTGAACTCTGAGGGGGGAAAGTTAGGGAATATATCAAGAAATAACTTCTTAAAAAGAGATGATTCCATTTAAAAATGCCATAAATATTATTACTTTATATTACTGTGTGTGTCTCTCTGTGTGTGTGTAAATATAAAAGTAAATAAAAAGTGCAGGGGGATAGTGTCATAGTTCTAATTCAGCTACCAGACTTTAAGACATGGAAGGTCTGTAAATCATTAAATGTTACTACTTCTACTACTTGCAGTCAAAATAGACACGTACTAGAGGCAGAGCCAAATGTTAACATATTTGACAAACCTGTGACTTAATTGCTTTTATAACATCAGTCAAATAGGCTCCACTTTGATTTCTTGGCTAGGCTTCTGAAGAACTTCTATAGCTAATAAAGTGAAAAATATCAAGTCTTCTGTTTTTATAGCACAGAACTGGTCAGAGCTTGTAAATAAACCATATTTTTCTGACTTAGACATGCCATTAGAAAATTAGAATGAGGAAATCTTAAAATTCTGCATTTTATTTTTCTCAGAAAGCTGAATCGATGCCATTTTTAGTAGAAATATTAATATTTTGTAGCGTTTAGCAACGCAACTGAACATAGTTATTCTGATTCTCTGCATTAGGTATGATTTGTTTGTTTAAACAACTTGGGGAGGAAATAGTTTTCCTTGGCATATTTGGAATAGAAGTGTCTCTTATCGAAAGGTTTTTTAGTTGTGTGTTCCTATTGTGCTTGGCAATTCAGGTCATTTTTAATTTTATTTTTTAAACGAGAGAGCTTTCCTTCAGTATTAAAAGAATTATACAGTTAAATTTCAGATCAGGAGAATGCAATGAATGCGGTCATGCTGGTTTGCTGTTTGTGAAGGTTCTGTGTTGAAGCAAAGCAGGGAGAAGCAAGGCAAGCAGATAGATATATTGTGGGGAACACTACTCATCTCAAGTATACGAGGCACATATGCTTGACCCCCTTAGCTGCAGGATTCTGTGGCGATGCAGCAGTCAGGAATAGTGGAAAGTAAAGATAACCTGTAACAGGACAAGAAGGAGGTACTTGTTTAAAAAGCTTGCATCATTTTAAAACATTCATCCAATGGTACATTACTGCTCTTTTATTCTGAGGACCCAACATGTCTAATAACAAATAACACTGATGTAGCTTGGTTAATAGACAAAATTTATTGGTTTGGAACTGTTTCTATCAATGGCCAATATTTTAATGCTTTTATATAATTTGGGGGGAGGGAGGGTCTCGTAATACTAGAGCTCATGGCCACCCATTTAAATTGATGTGCAGTAGTTTTAGGACAGATAAAGAAAGTAGTGCTTCACACAGTGCATTATTAACTTAAGAAATTTCACTGTCGCATGGTATAGTGATGACCACTTACTTGGCTTAGATGCCTGTTAGTGGGAATGAGACACAATCATGGAGGACAGGTCTGACGATGGGTGTTAGTCATGGTAGGGAAATTGATCTTGCAGAGTCAGTATAGCTCTGAATATGCATTGCTGGGGCACAATGTGGGAAGTTGATGACCTTCCTGCTCTTCTTTTGGGGATCTTAGACACATTAGCTGGGAAATAGGATGCTGGACTGGATACGTCCTTGGTGTGATCCAGCAGCAGTCTTCTTAGTCCTTGTTTTTTGAAAATGTGCAGGTATGGCCAGAATAGAATTTCTAGCTGCTTTACTCTCAGACTGGCTCTTCTCAGAATTCTGGCCATCTATAATTTACAAAAACATACAAGAATTGCTTCTGTTCAGTAGATCGTATTATTCACCACCTGCACTTCAGTGAGTTTCTAATAACTTTGTAGAACTTTTTATTAAATTCTGTTCATAGTCAGAGAGAGAGAGAGAGAGAGAGAGAGAGAAAGTCTGCTGAGGTGGAGGGGAGGGGCGGGAAGAGACCCAGTTCCATTAAGACACAACCTTGCATCATTTTAATAATATGTAATGATTTGAAAGCCCGGTTATGCTCTTTCAGATTATTTTGAGTCACAGACCTAGGCAAACAAGCAAGTTGTTTCTCACCCTGAGTTTTATTAAGATGGTCAGCAGCACTGAGCTAATAATTCTTTTCTCCTAAATGACTTCAGGCTCTTCTTTCAGACAAAGGAGAAATATGTGATTCTTTTACATTTCTCCTTTCCTACCCAAGGGAGTACAGAGAAAGTATGAAAGGGAATGATAGACACGTGTGTACAAGGTTATACTGCCATCGAGAGGTGTCTTGTGATATTGTGGTTTGGTAGTGTTTTTTTTTTTTTTTAAGACAGAGTTGTTGCTGAAGAAGTGCAGGAACAATTTTCCATTAAAAATATATTGACTTGCAGTGCAGAATGGACAAGGAATCTCATTGCTGTGGTGTTGTGTGGTCCTTGAGTCCTGAAACAGTTTAGCTTTCAGCCTGATCTTGCCTTAAATAAGAAGTACCGTTTATTTTTATTTTTTTGTTGTAGTTAAAAACACAGACTGAGATTTTAACTTGAAAAAGAGCTTTTGTCCTTTTTGATAAAGTGTTGCACTGAATCATTGCAGTATGACATAAATTGTGGGACCTTGATCAAGTTTTTTCAGTAGCATTATGTGGAGCTTGTGGGTTTTAGATTCATGAAAGGCTACCTGATATAAACCTCCAGTTTCTTTATTACATTTTATTTCATTGTTCCTCCAAGCAGCTCTAAATGGAACCTTAAGCCTTAACAACCTGTAAGGTAGGTTAGGCTGAGATATCCTGGCTTGCTTGCCCTAGGCAAGTGGCAGTTGATGGTAGATTAGGATCACTGATTTACAGTAGATCAGCAAGAGTTTCTGGCTTCTGAATGTTAAACAGTAGCAACAACAACACGGCCCCAAATTAGGTTGTGTTAGCTCCCTGATTTGTAGCCATCAGTTGTAGTTTTATATAGGGATGTGCTGAAACGTGATTCGGCTGTCTGCATCATGGGCAATCAAGGGCTTACCCAGCCCCTTTAAAGCGGAGGATAACACGTCTGTACTTGCTCCTCCTTTGCTTGTCGCCATTGCCGCCATCCCGGAACTCCCCCCAGCTGCCCTTGTGAGGTGCTGGCATGCACATAGCCTCTGTGCATGGTTGCTGGCTACACAAATGGCCGGCACACATGTGCAGAGGTCATGTGCATGCCGGTACCACACAAGGGGCAGCTGGGAGATGCCCTGCCGGTGCGCGGGCATAGCTGGAGGGAGTGCCACAATGGCAGCGAGCCGAGGAGGAGCAGGTACCGGCCTCCTTTCCTCCGCTTTAAAGGGGCTATTTAAGTCCTCTATTTTAAAGGGAGGTGCCTACGATTCAGACAGCCAAATCGTGTTTCAGCACATCCCTAGTTGTATATAATAGATGCAGGTTAGCCAAATATATGGCTTCTGGCGTGCAGAAAGTAATAGGTTCAGTCTCCTGAGTCACAATTTCTCTCTCTCTCTACACGCACACACACACACACACACACACACACACAAACACCATTATACTGCATTTGGCTCTGATTGGTAGCCCTTGGGTTCTAGGTCAGGAAAACTCAAGTAGATCCAACAAAGCTTGAAATTGCCCAAGCAGCTGGAACACTTAGGAAGATTCATACTTGAGCAGAGATTTGGATCTGGGTTTCTTGTGTCCAAAGCCACCACTCTAGCCCCTATACCACAGTCAAGACCCAGAATACCATAATTGGGAAGCCAAACCACAGGAGGCATATTTTTCTTCACTGGCCTATATATGCCTTCCTAATGATGATTAAGGGAAATGATAACTTTTCTGAACACAATGGCTGCCATCTTGACTAAGGAAGTGTTCACATGTTGGGAACACTTGCCTGTGTTATGAAGAGCCTTCTGGAGGCGTGGAGGATATATGTGTGTGTTGTGGGAGTGATTTTTTCCAACCTGTTTCCTCCAGAAATTTCCTGCACCACATGAAATGACACCCTTAGGATTGTGTAGTCCCAAGGGGCATATTTTTGGCAGAACAGCCTTTGTGCAGTCTTCAGGGACATATTTTCGGGTGGTATAGATCAGGGGTTCTCAACCTTGAGTCCCCAGATGTTATTGGACTCCCATAATCCCCAAACAAAGTCCACTGGGGCTGGGGATTATGGGAGTTGAAGTCCAATAACATCTGGGGACCCAATGTTGAGAATCCCTGGTATAGACCAATTCCAGAAGAAGAAGGAGTTGAAAGAAACCGCTCCCTGCCCACCCTCCTTGCTGTGGTATTCTGGAACCTCTCTACAACACAGGCACATCTTCCTGGCGCATGGACTTTTTCTTAGATTTAAACCAATACTTTTTTCCAGTGTCAAATGAACTCATTACCAAAAACCTTTCAGGACTTCAAACCACCAGTGATACCAGTAGTTGTTATATCCAATGCTGCTTACTTTCCACCAATAGTAATGCATGCCACTTTTGATAACAGACAATGCCATCCCATACATCACTGTAAAGGTAAAGTGTGCCGTCGAGTCGGTGTCGACTCCTGGCGCCCACAGAGCCCTGTGGTTTTCTTTGGTAGAATACAGGAAGGATTTACCTGTAGGTAGGATTATTGTGGTGTTCTGTCATGTGTGCATGAAACGAGTCAACATTGCTGATAGCATGCCAACTGTCCTCTCAATCACAGAGGTGAACCTAGGCAATTTTGGAGCCTGGATCTAAAGGCCTTTGGAACCCCACACCACCAGAGGCCCACCCATCATTCCGCTACACACATACACTGTGACAGACACAGTATTTTTAACATGAGTTTTTGAAGGCACAGACAGCAACTGAACTTACAAGAATGTAAGAATATACAAGTTGTTCTAGTAAGAACTAATCAGCCTACTTTCTTCTCACTGTATCTACAACTGGATCTGGACTAAATTTGGTTTCAAATCGAGGTCCACAAGTTAGATCTCTTGCACCTCAAATGTTCATGTGTCTGCCATCTTGGATCGGGGTGGGTGACATCATTACAAACTACACCAATGAGATGTCCCTGTGTGTTATTCACTACAACTGTACCAAATTTGGTTCAAATCGGTTAGACAATCCTCAGGTTAGTGCACTTGGGACTCAGAAGTTCACACATCCACCATCTTGAACTGGGGTGGATGACATCATCACAGTCTGCACCATTGAGGTGTCCCTACAGCTGCAGCAATTTTGGTTCAAATTGGCTAAGCGGTTCACAAGTTAGCCCACTTGCACCTCCAGACTTTACATGTCTACCATCTTGAATCGGTGTGGATGACATCATCACAAACTATGCTATTGAGGTGTCCCTGTTTGTCACTCACTGCAACTGTACCCAATTTGGTTCAAATGGGTTAGAGGCCAGGGGTGGGGAACCTTGGCACTCCAGCTGTTTTTGAACTACAACTCCCACCATCCCCAGCTATTGTGGCTGGGGATGATGGGAGTTGTAGTTCAACAACAGCTGGAGTGTCAAGGTTCCCCACCCCTGGGTTAGACAGTCCTCAAATTAGCCAACTTGCGCCTCAGATGTTCATGCAACCACCATCTTGGATTGGAGTGGATGACATCATCACAAACTACACCGTACAAACTATGCCATTGAGGTGTCCCTATGTGTCCCTAAATTGCAACTTAGCACTTCCTCCTTTGTCTCTAAAGCACCTGGCGCAGGTCATAATTGCACTCGGCCACCTGGCACAGTGTGAGCCCATGGCGTGGCACCACATTACCCAGGACAAAGAGGATTTGGGGACCTCCAGGGTGTGTAGAGGCCCTGGACTTTGGCCCCGAAATCCAGGGGTAAGAGCACCTCTGAATCACCTATATGAGACATTGGTTACACTTCATGATGGGGCAGTCTTAGAAATTTGCATAAATCCCACAAATTCATCATGTTTGCATATATTTGAGATGCTGCTTTTGTTAGGTATATGGAGGGCAAATTTGCTTTATACTGAAGCCACAAGATCTGCTGAGGGCCACTGAAGCAAATTCCAGGTTTTAGGGGCCCCTAGCAAACTGCCTCTATGAACCCCCTTCTACCTGGCTGGGCCCTGAGAGAGGCCTTCCACCACCACGACATGAAGACTTAGGGGCACAGACATGGTCTCAGGGGTCAGCAATGGACTCTCCTAAAAGCCCTGGACCCCCAACAGCTGCCACCAGCCCTATGGGCCCTAATTTAGGTGACTAGAGAAAAGGGTCTAGACAAATGCATAGAAGACAAGTCTAACGATGGCTATAAGCCATAATAGCTAAATAGAACCTCTATAATCAGAGGCAGTATATCTCAGTTCCAGTTGCTGGGGAATATCAAGGGGCATGGGCTGTTGCTTTCATTCCCTGTTGGCTTCCTGAAAGCATCTGGCTGCCCACACAGGAAACAGCATACTAAACTGAACAGACCATTTGCTCTATTGCACAGGTTCTCAAACTTGGTTCCTCAGATGATTTTGGACTACATTTCCCATCATCCGTAACTGCAATGTTCAAAGGCTAGAACTGGAGTTGTTGTCCAACAACATCTGGGGACCCAAGTCTGAGAACCCTGAGTCTGTTGTGATCTTCAGTCCTGCTTCATGACATCTTGTTCAGCGACTTGTTTTCTGAGATTTTATCAGGCACCCATCAGATGCTTTCAAAGCATCTTTGAAGAGATAAGAGCTAAATGCTTGCTTTAAATAATGAAAGAAATGAAAACAGAGAATTTCTGGATGTTGAATTCTGTGCCCTGTATTAAAAATCTGCCTTTTTTGCTGCATTTTAATAAAGAATCACGTAGTGCACAAAAGCCATGGTTGTGAAAAGATGACTGTATACACAGTTGTCACTCAAATTTGTATTGGTCTGGCGTGTTTCAACTGCTTCTTATATTTATTTCATTATTTAAACTTTGTGATTTGCAAAATCTGCCATTTGAAAAGAAGCTTGGTGGTAGTAGGATGATTTTACCTTTATTTTTAAAATAATAACTATTTAAAGCGCCTAATGATCTTTTCAGAGTTTGAAACTTTAGGGAGACTATTATGAGGAAGATAGTTCTTTCCTTAATTATTTCAGAATAAGGATGATACCCACAGTTGCAGCTCATTAAAATAAATAGAAGGAAATGGCTAATTGCATATCAATCGTGGAAAATGCTGGAAGAAGACCCAGAGTGGACTTGGAGTTAAATTTTTGGCTGGAGATCAGAAACTAATCACTTGGCCTTTAATAACCCCGAGTAGTACCGTTGATTTCAAAGAGTTTTAAGATTGGAACCGTCATCCTTGCCTTGTTAACATAATCCATCTGCGTCAGATTTTCTCCATGTGTTTTGAAGAAATGTTTGCAGCGCCATGTGCTATGGGGATGGTACATAAAAGATGCAGCATATTTTTAAGCATTCATTTCATGCCAGCATTTTAAATTTAAAATTGTCTACTGTTGTTGGCAAAAATAGCAGTAGCCTGCAGTAGCCTCCCTTCTGTCCTTAAGACGCTTCTGAAAACATATCTGTTTTGCCAGGCTTTAAATTTTGTGGGGGGGGGTGGGGGGTGGGTCTTTTTCTCCTCCTCCTCCTCCTTCTTCGCTGTTGTTGTTGTTGTTTTGTTTTAATTTATGTAAACCGCCTCGAGTCCAAAGAAGGAAGGCGGTCAATAAATTTGCTAAATAAATAAATAAAATAAAATAGCCTTGGAAAAATTAATACAGATAAACCAGTCAAAACCACCAGGCAGTCAGAGGCACTTGGATGTTGTCATGCAAGGATTTGACTAGAGTTTAAAATCCTATTTCTTCTCTTGTCCTTTCGATTTGCTTCTTCTATGGGCTCTAACCAAGAGTGTTTATACCTGGCTATGCCCAGTCCATCACATTATGTTTTCCCTTAATTACTTTTGGGGGTATTTTGAACAATTGCCACCTTTTTTGATGTTGACTCGCTATGAGAATTTGAAAACTACTAGTGTAGCAGAGTTTTGGGTTTTCCAGGGACGTGTGTGACTCTCATGGACAAATTTTGGTGACACAGAGTAGGCTTGAGAGAGAAGAGAAGATTGGTGAGAGATATCCATTCCCCTGCTCAAGCGACAGTGCAGAGGATGTCTGGAACTCTCACTCTGCACATGCACAAAGCTAATCTGGATATCAACCAATGAAATTTTAGAAATGAAAAATTTTCCATTGGGAAAAATAAAGTATGGGACATTTTTCTGGAAAAATGTTCCACCCCATATCTCTGTAGTGTAAAGGGATGGGCTAGCAAAAATGCAACTGGAGATTGAACCACATGAGCTGTCCAAAAATTCAGGGCACTCATCCCTTCCTCTTGAGTTGTAACCACATGGTTTCTTCTCTTCACTTGGTGTCCAGTCCTGGAAAGCATAGCATCCCATTGCAACATGCATCAACCCTTAAGCTGATGGCCCAGATCATCTCTCTCTCTCTCTCTCTCTCTCTCTCTCTCTCTCTCTCTCTCTCTCTCTCAGGGGAGAGTAATCCAAATGATGATCAAGGTTGTTTTCCTTCCAGGACTACCAACTGAATCCCAGTTCTTCCATGTCTTTCCTACTAACCATACATAGGATTAGCTTTATTATTGATGTACTTTAGTCTGCCAAAATGTTGTTATTTTAAGGGCTGCTGGCAGTTGTTCATGACTAGCTACTTTAAGTAAGTGGCCAAATCATTACCCAAGGTTAAAAAAAAATGTAAACTGAGTTGTTAAAGAACTCTTCATGTCTTGATTGAGTTCTTATAGTGCTGTGGGAGGAAACTGAATAAAATAGAGCTGCCTTGTGCATAGAGAAATGATGTTCAAATCAGATTAGCAGTAACAGAGTAAAATGCCATTTGAGGATATACAAACTTTCAGTTCAGTAACTTTTTAAAAGCAGAGGAAATTAGTTGTTGTAAATACATATGTTCCACAGCACTTTTTGCACTGGTGCCAAAATGGAGAGGGGGAAAATCTGCCAGACTTTATATTCTTTAGTCGAATGCTGTAGATTCTGCCAGGCAGAGTTCCTCTATTTAGTTAATAATTCAGTTTTAAAGTATTTATTGCTTGCTCTACTTTTGACTTGTCGGTATAGTGGAAATAGATGTTGCTGAATGTTTCATTTTACCAAAGTAGTCTGTCTGTTGATGAGTTGCAGTAGCATTTATTTATCTTCACCATTTTAACTATAATTGGTTTATGAATTCCAAACTACTGGTGTGTTTTTTCCTTTCCTTAAAAAAAATAAAAAATGGACATGATTAATGGAGAAATCCAAATTGCCAGCACTTTAACTTTCAGTGCAGTCTACCAAGCACTGGTGCTGCACAACCTCGTCCTGGCAGTGTATGCACAGAAGTGCCATGGAAATGATTTAAGTCTGTGCATGAGTGGTGCTTGGTGTCTCTTTTAGCTGTACTGCATGGGTACATGCTCACATGTTGCTCTTGATTTTCCAGGCTGGAGGCTCTCAAGTGATTTTCACTAATCCACTAGAAATTGTCAAGATTCGACTGCAAGTGGCTGGAGAGATCACAACGGGCCCACGTGTTAGCGCCCTTACTGTACTGCGGGACCTTGGATTTTTTGGCCTCTACAAGGTAACATATTTTGGTTTTAATTTGAAGTGAACAGTATGTGTTTTGAAAAACCAGGTTTATTTCATAGTTGAAAAAGGGATATTTTTATGGCCCATAAGAGTATTCCAGATATAACCAGCATTTGCAGGGAGAACAAGAGCAAGGAGTCTCCAAATACCTTTTGGCGTCGCATTTGAGCTACATAAGAACATATGAAGCTGTCTTATATTGAAGCAGACCATTGATTCATCTAGCTCAGTATTGTTTACACTGACTGACAGCAGCTCTCCAAAGTTTCAGGCAGGAGTCTTTCCCAGACCTACCTGGAGATGCTGCCAGGGATTGAACCTGGGATCTTCTGCATGCAAAGCAGATGCTCTGCCACTGAGCTATGCCCCATCCCCTCAAGAAGACTAGCTGCTTCTTACTTCTTTTTACAGGCCTCTTCTGTACAGTAAGCTACAAGTATAATTGAACCTCCCTCATATAGTCCTCCACGCCCCATCTATTGGATGTAAGCTGATTTATGCTTCCATCCTAAAAACACAGTTGGCAACAAAAACAGAGGTATTTAAGAGGATGCCTTCTTCGTGAACAACACTGCCTATTAAGATTATCTGGGGAGGTCTGGTTGCAGTTGCCACTGGCTTGATTGGCGGTGACTCAAAAATGGGCCTTTTCTTGCGTTGCCCCAGGACTCCCTTCCTAACAAAATTAGAGCCTCCCCTTCTCTGGATGTTTTTAAGAAGGACCTGAAAACATATCTGTTTAGTCAAGCTTTTTAGTTTATAAAGTATTAGGTTTTAGAGTTATATCTGTATTTTAAACTCTTTTAATTGTGTTTTGTGTTCTTAGATTGTTAACTGCCCAGGGACTTGCACATGGAGCAGTATAAAAATGTGTTTAAAATTTTTTTTAAAATCCAGGCTAGTGATGTCTAAGGGCTTTGAGAGCCCTTAAAGCCTATCTGTTTGGCCTGGCCTTCCAGGCTTTTTAAAACTACTGTAAACTGTTTTTAAATTGTTTTAAATGGTTGCCTTGGTTTTCCAGGGTTTTTAGCTGTTTGCATGTTTAGTTGGTTTTATTCTGTTTTTATAGTTCTGATTTTAATTAACTGTTTTTATCCTGTTGTAAACCGCCCTGAGCCATTTTGGAAGGGCAGTATATAAATCAAATCAAATCAATAAATAAGAGCTTTAAATCAATGCAGTAAGTTAGGGTAGGGTTAGTGAGGACTAACAGAAGTCTCATTAATTTCAGTGGGACTTACTTGTTCTGGATGTTGCCCAATGAATTATGTCCTAAGTTTTTGCTCTGTGAATGGAAGAAGCTACTGTTCATGGAAGGAGAGCAGGCTAGGAGTGTGCATGGTTCGGTCCGGCACAATTCAAAAGACCGCTGGACCGGTCCGGATGGGCGGGGGACTGTTGCTTTAAACGGGGTGGTGGTAGTACTCCCCCCCCCCCCGGCCGCTCTTCCCCCTACGGCGCTGTGTCATTTGAAAAATCTTCTTGGGGCGGCAGAGTTCCTCTGCCGCCCCTGCCCCCGTCGTTGTTTGTAAAGCCTTCAAAGAGACGAGCCTCTTCGTGTCTGACACTGCCGCCCACGTGCCGTGACATATGCGGCGCGCGTACCGTGACGTATGCGGCGCGTGCGGCAGCGTCAGAGACGAGCGCGCGCACCGTGCAGGGCACATGCGCGCCGCTAGCGCTCGTCTCTTTGAAGGCTTTACAAACAACGACGGGTGCAGGGGCGGCAGAGGAACTCGGCCGCCTCAAGAAGATTTTTCAAATGACACAGCGCTGGAGGGGGAAGAGCGGCGGGGGGGGGTAAGTTCTACCACCCCCCGCTTAAAGCAACAGTCCCCCCCGTGCCGGACCGGGGGTGCACCAGACCATGCACACCCCTAGAGCAGGCCTCACGAAAGGATCCTTTGTGTGAACAGAAGCTTCGTCTGTGAAAGAGGAAACTTGGAGTACAATCCCGTTAATTACACTGGATCTCCTGGGTGTCTTTTTACTCCACCTCTGCTCATGCCATTCTTATAGGTTTTAGTATCACAGTAGACCTGTGAGTCAGTCATCAGGCCCTACACCAAGCCTCTGAGGTCACATTTCATCTTGACTTAGGTGTTGTGATATCAGAGCTCTGGTCAGTCTGACTGGTTTGGGCTGCTGTGTGCTTAAGAAAGGAATGAGGAAACCTTAACAACTGAACTCCAAGGTCTATGATATCTTTGCCTTTGAAAATATGCGTTTGAAGCCTACCGGGAGGAGGAAACTTCTTCATATGGAATTTGTGGCAGGAAAGCGGTGGTTGGGGAATGGGTTGAGTACTTGTTCCCTCACACTGCTTTTCTGCTCCCAGTTTCTCCCTCCAAAGTAGCTTTTCAAGCAAAAGAAGAAGATGCTAGACTACCATTACATGCAGTTGTGTGTAACATGTAGTTTGTCCCTAAACTATTGTATCATAAACTTTAGTATAGTTAATACTAGTAGCCATAATATATTCAATCCTGTCCTTTTAAAAATGTTTCATATAGTTCAAGGCTGTACTTGTTTTTCTTAGTTCAAGCATGACATGAAACACTACCAATGGTTAAGAAAAATAGGACTGAAGGTATTATTTTCATGATAGTCATATATATACTTTGAAGAGTGCTTATTTTTTGCTTCCTTATGTGATGGCGGGAACTGCTCTGTCAATACAAGAGTTAGTGTTACCAGTGGATGCTTTTCTCTTACTATTAGTGGTAAATGAGCATCTGTGGACACGAAGCATTCATTCATTCATTCAAAAAAGTAACTGTAACTCCTGCTAATAAATTCTTTTGCGGTTTGTCATGTAAACACATCTGACAGGAGTTAACATTGGTTGTTTACCAGCTTTGTTAGGTCTGCCATCTTAAAATGATCATGTATGTAGGTAGCTTTTGAAAACTTTTAAAGATGGAGGCAGAGGGGGTGGGTTGGTCTAAAGTGTGTGTGTGTGTGTGTGTGTGTGTGTGTGTGTGTGTGTGTGTGTGTGTGTGTATGTATTCCCGCCCCGAATTGTCCTCATTACAATGAGAAAACCAGCATGTGTGAGTAGAGCATCTTATGTGTGTTGGCCTGTGGGAAGTTCTTTCCCACCCCTCCCAGAACTTATAGAGGTCATTCACACAGTCAAAAACGCTGTTCTACCCAGCTGTGTGTACTCCCAATTTTCAGTTGTGTGGAAGCAAGGTAAGAGGAAAACCTGGGTAGAAGTGCTTGTGTGGAAGCAGGATAGGAGGAAAAGCTACTCAGGTCGTTGGGTAGCTAGCGCTTTGGTGATGTGCTGAGAAAAGCAAAACTATGTGAACACACAGCTCCCCTGGGTAGAACACAGTTTTCGATTGTGTGAATGACCTCGTAGTGTTGCTGGGGGGCACTAAATATTTACAAGTGAAAGGGAAGAATATGTTAAACACTCTTCAGTCCTGAGGCTATAATGACTTTCAAGATGGATTAGGAACATGGGGATGTAGAGTCCGAAGACATGGCATTTTAAATTAAGCCATAACTTTGAAAGGATGCCGAACTAGAAGATTAAAGCAATTATCATTCTATATATTCTGTGTATTACATCCACTCTGTTCTGCTTTTATTTTATTATTGAGATAGCATTGTTGTTCACAACATACCAGGGTCACTGCTAAATATATGAACGTGATTGGATGCAGATATTTTAATGAAAGGCAGATGTTTAATTCAAAAAGCGAAACTTGATTTTCAAAATACCTTTCTTCAAAAGTAAGCATTGCTTAATCAAAAGTGTAGCATTTAGTTCTTTTATGTGTGTGTTGTTGTTGTTTTAAAAATAGGAATACAAATATCATCCACACTATACTCTCTCAAATTGTTGTTGTGGTGAATCTCTGTTAGTCAAGGAAACAATAGCTCAGACCTACAAAGATTTAACTGAAAGTGCTGCTATTTTTGTCTAAAACACAGTAACACCTAACTTTGCTTTTCTCACATCACCAAACCACTAACACTGCCTGCCTCCCCATCTTTATTTTTACCAATGTTGTTATAAGCCCTCTGGCTAGCAGGGATCTCAACCTTAACAATATGGTTCAGGTTCATCAGTATTTTTATTTTTTTTTAACTCCCCAGTTTAGACACTGACTTAGAAAAGTGGTTTGCTAAGCATTTTCAATGTTTTGAACTGGTTTTGATACACCAGTTTTAGATACACCTTACAGAATAATATCAAACTTGTTTTCTTGCAATGTAACTCTATAAAATGAATATGAGAACTATTTAGCTTGAGGAAAAACATTTTTAAATGTTTTTTGTTTAAAGAGTTATTTTTTAAAAACAAACAAAACACACACACACCAGGTTTTGTATGGTACTATGTTTGAGAAACCTTTACATATTCAAAAATAAAATAATTTCCTCAAGTTCATAGTTGCTGGGCAACATCCAGATGACTACGCAGCACTGAAATCAATGGCTCACATGTTTCACACGGCAACACTACTGGAGGCATATAAAGCGACATCTGTAGCAGCACAGGCAGTTCAGAACAGCCCACATTGCCTTGCACAACATCTAAGTCGCTGAGGCCAGTTAGTCATGACTAACTTGCGTCCAATTAATTTCAATTATGCTTAGTTACATCAAGCTTAGTCTTGGTGTTGCCCATTTTATTCATTTTGCAGAGTTACATTGCAAGCAAAAGAGATTGTTTATTCTTCATGAAATGCAGAATAATATAATAAAGGATTAAAAAACAGAAGCAGAAAACATTTTTCCCATTAGTCCTGAAGCTGCCTACCTGATTATTGAACTACTTACCAATTTTCACATTTTTAAGAGTTTAGTTGAGACTCAAGGCAACCAAGAGATTTTAGGCTGAGATTCCATTCTGGTTCACTGAAAAAAAACTTCTCTGAATTTGGTTTTGGGTTTAGGTTAAGGTTGAGTTAGACTCCTTGCTGGGCAGACTATGTACATTTTTGCACATCTAGGGCATACAAATTCTAGAATGTCGTGTCAGTCCACTGCAGCAAAAACAGCGACGCATCTGTAGCATAAAGATGTTATTGCGACTCTAAAGCCCACTTCATCAAATTGTGAAATGTCTCTAAAATTGGCACATTATTTTCACTATTACATAACTGTAGGTTCCCAAAGTGGTCTATATAGATATAAATAAATAACATAGCTCCCTGTCCCCCCAAGTGCTCAGAATCTAAAAATGAAATATAAGATAGATACCAGCAACAGCCACTGGAGGGATACTGTGCTGGAGATGGATAGGGCCAGTTGTTCTCCCCCTGAGAAATAAAGAGAATCACCACCACGGTAAAAGGTGCCTCTTTGCTCTGTTAAAAAGGTAAAGTGTGCCGTCGAGTCGGTTTCGACTCCTGGCGACCCCGCAGAGCCCTGTGGCTGTCTTTGGTAGAAAAAGGAGGGGTTTACCATTGCCTCCTCTCTCACAGTATGATGATGCCTTTCAGCATCTTCCTATATTGCTGCTGCCCGATATAGGTATTTCTCATAGTCCGGGAAGCACACCAGCGGGGATATGCTTTTATAACAAAACATGCATATGCTTTTACAAGTGTGTGTGTGTGAGAGAGAGAGAGAGAGAGAAAGAGAGAGAATATGTGTGGTTTTATATATATATGCACACAGAGAGGTGTGTGTGAGCAAATACTGGTGCCACAAGACCTTTAAATGGAAGGAGTAGCTATAAGTCTGGCACTTCTATGCAGAGCCCTAGTACATGCAAGAACAGAGTAGCTCGCTCAGTCACAACAGCAGATGCTGTGATAATGCCATCTTTTGAACAATGTTGCACTAATTTAACACCTGTAGGGGGATAGAAACCCAAAGTCTCAATTAAGTCTTAATTGAATAGAATTAAATTTTCTAATACATTCTAGTTCAGCAGTTCATGCTGCAGTCGCTCTCAGATACATTTTTGCAATGTAAGGTGGCTTTGATATCAACAGCAGAATGTCCCAGCAAACTGAAATGTTCTCCCAGTGGTTTCTGGTGTCAGATTTGTGTCCATTTGCTCTTATACATAGCGGATGACCAGTTTGTCCAATATAGCAGTGCAGAGTGTGCCAGACCTATTTCACTAAGGCAAAAGAAATAAATAAAAATCACGGGGGGAGGGGGTGGGTGGGTGTTGCTCTCAAGATGGCTAGCTGGATCAAAGACTCTGGAGGACCAGTGTGCTGCTGCAATACAGAGCACAAGGAGGATTCACTGCTGTTTGCTCCTGCAGAGGCACGTTGAGCACTGCGTGGGTATCTGTGCTGGAGCAAGGTGGAAGAAAGGTGGTGGCAGGCTAGGAGGTTGCTGATTGGATCACAGACTAGGAGGTTGCTGCTTGTACAGTGTGTACCATGCATGGTTTCTTTGCCTGAGTCCCGCCTCTTTAAGCTGGAGACAGGAAGCATGAGCTGCATTGGTTGGGCAGCAGATGAGAGGAAATAAGGGATTTTTCTTTTTCTTGAGGGGAGCAGAGTAGAACTAAGTATGTTTAACGTAATTTGTAGCAGAATTGGTTTGGTGGGATTTGAAAGTTTTGAGGTAAGTTGATCGGAGCGATTGGTGCTTGGGGTTCAGGTCCTTTGTATGTGGTTTGGAACATGACAAGTTACCAGAATTCTGTTTCCTACAGTGGTCAACCAAACATTTCTGGAAAGGCTATAAGCACGGCTTGAAGGCAATGACATTCCCTTTTTGTTTGTCCCCAATAGTGTTTAATTATATATTCTCTCTTAACATGGAGGTTCCAATCATTATATCATTACGGTTTCTTACTTTATGATCCACCCAAAGACCAATTGTCATGGGATCGCTATATACAGTAAATAAAGTTGTTGTTACTGTTATTTTTGCATATCATCAAATAATGCAATTTCAATAAAACATGCAGATGGTGAGGTTATTTAAAAATGTGTTACAATAATTTATCATCAAGATTTCTTACTTGTGGATATGACCCAGTTTCATATTGTTCTCAAACTCTGGCTAGGAGAACCCAGAATTTGCTAGGTTTGGACATCACAGCAAATCCTGGCTAATTTTAAAATAGTAATAGAAAGCTTTCTTGCCTTGCTTGCAAATGGAAGAGGGGAGCATGCAAGTCTGGGGAAGCTGCGTAGAACCACAATTAAACTACAGTTCAGTTCCGTGTGACTACCAAGCTGGTTCCTAGTGTCAGTAAGACCTTTTATTTAAAAAGGAGTGGATGCAAAATGTGCCAGTACTTATAAATGGTGACCTGAGCCGTTTTTGGAAGGGCGGTATAGAAATCAAATAAAAATAAATGAATAAACAAACAAACTGGTCCTTAGCATTTGCTTGTCGATCTAATGAGAAGCTTAGTGAATGAAAGGGAAAGTGTGTGCTGGTCATTCTATTACTTGTAATAGTTTGTGTTTGCTGTAGAAATTTTGTTTTCATTTAGATGCTTTTATTTACAAATCAGTTTAAGAAATGGCCATCGACTATTTGGGGGTTTCTCTGTTTGGCTTCTTTCATTTTGATTTCTGATTAGTTTTGAGCCTTTGTACTTCCCCTCAGTTAGCAATGTTATTTTAATTTAATATAATTTCTTATTAGAAATGTTCAAGCAAACAATTACACTATTGGCATTTGAAATGGGTGGGGTAAAGCTCCTCTCTAAATTATTTTTTAGATGTAGATCTGATCACTTAGGACCAGGATTCTCAGGGACCATATGCTCCCATGTGAACCTGTTCAAGTAATAAGCTTATATGTTGAGGCCCTGATTTCTCAGGTTAGACAGGCGGTGACCAGATAATTGGTTTTTCTGCTGTGGTACCCTGGCTATAAAACACCCTATGTAGTGCTGTATGCCTGCAACTTATGCTGATGGGGTTTTTTTTGACACTGGATAAAAATATTTCTTTTTTTACTTAAGCATTTTAATCAGTATAGATACATTAATGCTGCTGATTTGTACTTGAAATTTTAGCTTTTCCTACTTAGACTGCTTTATCTGCTGCTGTATTTGTGCTATTTTAGCTTTGAGCTTACTTGATCTACTACTGTTGTTGGGGGTTTTAGTATCCCCCCCCCCCTGCCATAAACTGCCTGAAACGATTTTAGAGAAGGGAATTGTGGTTTACAAATGTAGTAAATAAAAAAAATGACCCTTTAAAAATTGAATCAGGAAGGTATTAAAAATATGGTGCAATAGTACTTTGTAATATTCACTAAAAGCAGTTTGATATGTATACGTTTGTGTATTTAAGAATCTTAGCACTCTGTGTGTGTGTGATGTCATACATTTTGTATCCAAATTACGCTAGAAAAATAGTGAATCCTACCAAAGGTGTGAACATTTATAGCTGTCCATTTAACTTACAGATGTAATCTTGGCTTAAGTGCTCGAGGCATACATTTTTAACCTGGCTTGATATTTAAAGCAGGAGTAAATAATCATATTCCTGTTCCATGCTGAAATGTCAGCCTTTAACGGGGGCTTTTGAAGGAAGGTGAGGTGAGGTGGAGGAAGGGGGCTGCCAGCGAGTGGGTGGGAGATTGCTACACTTCCGAATCGGAAGGGTTAAGTTGCCGGTGAAACCTAAGAAGAATGCTAACGGATCAAGAAATGACATGCTGCCTATTGTTTGTTGCTATAGGATCAAAATAACAATTATACATGCCAAATAAATTCTAAACCTGTAAGGTAGGAAAAGAGGGGATGGCGGTAAGTACAGGTGCCAGAAGCATTAAATAACCCTCTTAGACAAGGTGCACCACTGTTGTCTTGAATTCTGCGAGGTCTCCCCAGTCTGGCATTTCCCCCCCCTACACTAGACAATGTGCATTCACTGCAGGAGACTAGGTTAAGCCTGCGTCTCCCAGACCTTCTGGCTCCTTGTGCCCAACCCCGACACAGAGGTGCCTTTGTGAGTATAATTACCCTCCCCTTGTAGTAGAAATAGTTTATTTAGATCCTTATTTTTTTGCAGGTAAGGCTGGAATAAGCAGGAATTAGCATGCTAAAGAACCTGCCCTAGCTCTGACTTTTGAGTTGATTATCTGAATCTTCTGACAATCCAGGCTTCTTTTTTTCTATTGGTTTTGTTCACCAAGATGCAGCCCAAGATTAAAGACTTGTGGAGTTATTAAAAAGATGGGAGGTGGGGAGCCAATTGGCAGGTATGGCAGGGAGGCACATGCCTGGATGCAGAGCCTGTCCCAGAAATGTCATGCCCAGCAGGTCTGCGCTGGGGCTGCCAGAACAAACTCGGGTGCATATGCCGAACGACGTTATTGCGGGGTGGGGGCTGTTTAAATCTGCACAGCAAACGCCTCGGAAAGGCGTGAGAAGTAAAGTAGGGCTGCAGTCTGGAATGTGCTTTATGTGGAAGCTTCACTGAAATCCAGGCAACTTCCTTCCCATTAAACCTGCTCAAAACTGAGGAGGAAGTAAAATGATTTCTTTCATATTTGAAGATCCTTTGGCTGTTCTCTCTTCCTAATTGGCATTGGCTACTTGCAGGTGATTAACTGGAAATTAAATGAAGCCTGCCTTTAAACATGCTTTCCCAGACTTGAAACAGAGAGGTGAAGGGGAAACTTTAGACTGTTGAGATCCTGGAACAGAGCCAAAGTTGGTGGTTAATAAAGTGGATCTGAGTTTTGATCCAGCTTTGTTTGCACATAAGCCAGATAACCTTGACAGATATGTTCTCTCTTGATTCGAAAAGCATGTTACTGGGAGGGCCTTTCAAAGCATGTTTCCACCTTTGCAAGGAGATGGCGATAAAAGTAAGAAAATAGTGCAGCTTAAGAGCTGTCGGTGGATTCCTTTAATTATTTTGAAGAAACTGAATTACTGGTGATGTGTCTCTTTATTTGATCTCCCATTCCACTGTTCTGGAGATTCAAGAAGAATGACACTTTGTTTTTAAATAACACAGTATACACTCAATTATACAACCTCAAACGTGCTTAATTAACTTCGGGCAAATTCGTGCCTGAACGGAAAGATATGCTGCCTTCAATATATGCTCAGGCTAGGACTCTGTTGAACCTGGGAGAGAAGGATGGTTCATAGATGTAAAGAGTTTGCCAAGAACGGCTGTCTCTTAGATGTTGAAAACAGGTACTGCTAAGAGGATGTTCCTAGTCAACCTTGAGATCAGAATAAGACATGGGGGAAAGTGTATGATGGCCCAAGTTCTTTCAAGATCCTGATCAGCAACTTGAACTATAATAAAAGCAAAGGTGTCTAGTGTTCCTGACAGCACAGAAAATGAAATAAGACAAATGCAGTCTCCAGAGGCAAAGGCAAAGCAGAAACGCCCCTCCCCAGGGGGAAATAATACTCAAGATGCAAGAATACGCATTCATCTCCAACTTTGCCTGCCAGAGAGTAAAACAAAATATTGCTTGCCAGGTAAATATAACCCATAAGGCAGTTGGTCACCTTGGAAAGTATCTGCTTTACATAAGGCACTCTAGGCATATTTCTGTCCTAGGCATATTTAAGCACTCCTAGTAAATGTTTTCAAGATTTGCAGCTGTAGGTATCTGCTGAGAGGCTCAAGCAAAAAGATTGAAGATCAATATAAAAGGAGTGTTTATAGTGAATTATTAGAATTCAAGTTTGCATTAATAGACAAGTGGTGCCAACTGCACTTGTATAAAGGCACAGTTACAAGTATTTACGGGCTGTTTGCACTTTGGTTCTCTTGACTTCTACCCGGGCCAGAGTCTGTTCTCATTGCTCACACTGCACTTGGATCTGGTTGTTTGCTCCTTCCAGGGTTTCTGTGCTAGAAACAGATCCTGCTTCCACATATATTCAGCTCTGGAGCAATATGGTTGCCAGTACAAATACAGGGTGCCACTTGGTTCCTTTTCTTCTCCCTTTGGCACCTCCCCTCGTTTCCAAAGAATATCTAACAAGGCTTTATATTTTATACCTCACAAATGTGCCTGCTTTTGCAGGAGGTGAGTCTGCTTCCCTTTCCATTGCAGACAGCTTAGAAGCACATTGATGCTCTGCCGAGTGTGCTGCAGTACCGTGCAGTGTGTAAAGCTAAACAAAAACCCCAACAAACCTCACATTTTTGAATTGGAGGGTGTGGGCAGCAAGTGCTGGTCCCGATGTCCCATTTTGTAGAAGTCCCTTCTACAAGGTCTTGAAGTGCTTGTGGCTAAGGTCTTGTGTGGTCTTGAAGGCTTGTGGCTAAGGAGGCTTAGAAGTGAAGCAGGTCTGGCTGTGCATGTTCTCAGGCTGGAAGACCAAATGAGAACTACACACAAGCTGCTCTTGGCTCTTCAGAAGAAGACAGAGAGATATAAATATTTAAAAATGAGTGTCTTTTATTTATGATAGATTGCAGCAGTCAGGTTTTCCCTACTTCTTGCCAGCAGAGTTTCCAGGACCGTAGCATCACCTTTGTGTCGCAAATGTTTGCCATGAGACACAAGTTTGGGGCGGTATTAAAATATGTTAAATAAATAAATAAAATTTAGTAGGTCAGTAATAACATGGTTCTTCCATAGAGTGGCTCAAGGAATAGTTAATTAGTTTTTTTAAAAAACAACAACAGCTGTATCTAGGTTCACTCACAATCAGAACAGAATCCAAAAGAACCCAGGGTGGTATAATTACAAAGTTGCGTTAATAATAACAATTATTATTGAATAACCATAGAAGCAGACAACTCATTCAAATACAGTAATAAAAATCAATACTAATTGTCCAAAAAAATCTGCAACAGACTCTGTTCACAAAATAGATAAATATCTCAAAAATGCAATAATACACAAACCTTATTCTAAAACATACAAACATTAATATCCAAACATAACCTCCTGATACATTCTATAGGGGCTAGCACAAATAAATAAATAGAAATCCTTCAAGTAAAAGCTGTATTCGTTGCCACAGGACTTGATCACCATGATCTTGTGATTTCTGCATCATCACAGTACCTGATTGCCAGCAGTACTAGATTGCCAAATGCGTTTTGGCCTATTCAGGCCTTCTTCAGTGGCATCAGTCCATTTATTCACAGTCTCCCAATGGATGAAATACACATCAACAATTCTTGAGTCCCAAGAAGGACTCTATTTGCTAGACTCTGAGTATCTCTCTCGGAGTGTTTTATAATAAGGTTTTGTGTATTATTGCATTTTTGAGATATTTATCAATATCTGGTTTATTGATAATATTTACCAATAATATGGTTTTTGGGCCATATTATAGTATTAATTTTTGTTTTTATCATTGCATTTGAATGAATTCTGCTTTTAAGTTTATTTGATAATTATTCTTAGCACAAATTTGTAATTATATCAATCTGGGTTCTTTCGGATTCTGTTTCAAAGAGTTGTCAGTCAGGAGAGGAGTCCCTCTGACACAGGAACCTCGAGGATGAGCTAGGGAGAGAAAATGCCTGGGATTTGACAGTTGGAGGAGCTCTGAGGGAGTTCTGGCGGGGATCGCTGAGGAGAAAAGCCTTCAGAGAAGTGCCCGCTCTATGAGGAACCCTTAGAGTCTGTTTCAGTGTTACCAGCCCTTAAATGAAATCCCTAAAGAGAGTCTATTTTCATGAGTATGATTAAGCCTACCCTGTTGTGTACCCTTTAGAACCCAGTAAATGTACCATCTTGGTTACAGAAATCGGCCTTGTTTTTGTATTGTGAAGAATTCCTCACAGACTATCTCTCCCGCGGTGCCGGCCACCTGATTGTGCCTGGGTGAATTTATTCCTTTCCAGACCCCAGTTCCCAGGGTGAAACAAGGAGTGGTGGCAAGCAATTCCAATTCTTCTTCAATATAAAAAAGGCCTTATTTACATGCAGCTTTCATTAGTCACAAGGTCTAATGGAAGTTGTATATGCCTCAGATCAGTACTGTTTTGCAATCATATTCCAATCTTGGGCCTGATTCACATTTTAGGCTGTGAGGAGGTTGGCTGCATATGTGCCAGCATTACCTAAAATGGGAATTTCTTCCTTTTTATCCCACTCTTCCTTCAAGAAGGTGGCATTCATAGGGGAAAACTGCTGCCTAGAAACCTGGAGCATTGCCAGGCAGTGCTCAACAAGATGGACCAGTGGTCTGACTCATAGAAGGCAGTTCCATAGGTTTGTTGAACCATGGTTTCCCATTCTGTCTGAAAACTGCCATACTGTCTCACTGCATCCTCCTTATTTGACTCCTGGTGTTGTGTTTTCTGTCCCAGGGAGCCAAGGCATGTTTTCTTCGCGACATCCCCTTCTCTGCCATTTACTTCCCCTGTTATGCTCATTTGAAATCTGCTTTTGCAAATGAAGATGGACAGGTAGGCCCTGGATATTTACTTCTGGCTGGCGCAATTGCCGGTAAGTAACTCTTTTGCTGTAATATTGTCTGCCTTGGCATCTAGAGATCAGTGGGGGGTTAATGCATTAAAAAATGGGTTGGGTATGTGAACAGTTTAAGCTGCATCCAGTTGGGTGTTAACATGGACTTTGACCAGAGATGGAATTGTCATGTGTGGGATGGTGGGTGGTTTGGAGAAATCAATGTTTGGAACAAGAACATGAATATTTAGGTACTAGCAGGTTAAATTTCATAAGTTTTAGATGCAGAGATTTCACGTGCCTTTCCGCTGCTAACACTCAGAAGAGTTTGTGCATATATTTCACAGAGGCTGGCACCTTGCTGCATGTACTAGATCCATTGAACTCCACCTGATCTGAAATCAGGTTTTTAAAATCATGATGGAAAAGTGGTTGCAGGGAAACTTCACTCATCATTGGAGACAAAATGGATGAACAGAAAATTTGATCCAGATATAAACTGCCCACTGTAAACCGCCCAAAAATAAAGAGGGGAGTGGGTGAGGGAGGAGGGGGAGATGGGGGGGTCATGGTAGCAAGTATGACTTGTCCCCATAGCTAAGCAGGGTCCACCCTGGTTGCATATGAATGGGAGACTAGAACTGTGAGCACTGTTAGATCTTCCCCTCAGGGGGTGAAGTCGCTCTGGGAAGAGCAGAAGGTTCCAAGTTCCCTCCCTGGCTTCTCCAAGATAGGGCTGAGAGAGATTCCTGCCTGCAACCTTGGAGAAGCCACTGCCAGTTGGTGAAGACAATACTGAGCTAGATAGACCAGTGTTGGTCTGACTCAGTATATGGCTGCTTCCTATGTTCCTAAGTTTTGGGCAGTATATAAATATGCTAATAAACAAAGCAAAGCCCCATTCATGCATTACATTGTACAGGCATTCAGGTGTCTGCACCCTTGAACAGTACATAGTTTTGTCTGGATGCCTGTGCACAGTGCCGTCCCTTGGGTGGAGTGACCCTGGGGCAATTGTCCGGAGCCCTGCGTTCCTGCAGGCCTCGTGGTCTCTCTCTCTCCCAACCACCCGCCAGACTAGGGGTGGCAGTGGAGGTGGCACACGACTTCTAACACACGGCGCCGTGTCAGGCCCCCAGCAGCCACCTCTGCAAAGCGGCAGAGGCTCGCCTGGCATTCTGCAAGGAGGCTGCCCCACCACTGCCACCAAGGTAGCTTCCGTGCAGGCTTCACAGAAGCTGCTGTCAGGTGCCCAACGGGGTGAAGAGCTGTGCTTTTGAACTAAACCCCACACCGCCGCCTCTGCCACCCCAGCCTTTCGGGTGGTTGAGGGAGAGAGACAGAGGGGCCTGGGCAGCCGTGGCAGCTCCTGTGCCTCTCACTCCTCCTCCTCCTCCTGCTGCCCAGACTCTGCTGAGGAGCCTTTCCCCCAGCAGGAGGTGGAGGGGGGCAGCCAGGCAGGGGCAGGGCAGCTGCTGCACCTCTCTCCCCCTTCTGCCATGCTCTGGCCCGCTTGGCCCAGCCTCCCTCCCTCCCTCCCAGGCAGCTCTGATCCTGGGAGGCCGGGGACGCCGGGGACACCGGGGTGGAGGGCAGCCATGGTGCTGCTGCAGGAGCTGCCACTCTGGGAGCCGGTTTGATAGCTGCTTCCCTCATGCACACATGGCCCCGGGCAGCGGGGTCCACCATGCACACCCCACCCCCTCCCCTCTGGCTAGGGACGGCCATGCTCAGCAGCACAGGGGGCGAGAGGCAGCGCGGGGGAGGAGGGGGGCTGAGCAGGGAGTGCTGCTTGCCCCCAGCCCCGCACCCTCCTAGGAGCAGCCCTGACTGCATGTGTTCAGTTTAAAAGTGAACCTGGGTACAAGTCCCCTCACATGCGTCGGTACCTATTGCAAATGCATGCAGATCGGTGAGTGTGTACACTGATTGTGCGAGCCTGGAACATAACTTGTGAATTGGGCTCCAGTTTTCACATCACGTAGAATGTAACCTGCTGTTGTAGCAGCAAGCAAACATAAATGACTTTATATGGAGGTGGAGATCAGTGGCTACTAAATGAAATCGTCAAAAGCCTATGCGCCACTATCAGAGATGATGCAACCTTGGCTACTAGACGCTGGCAATTAGTAGCAGGAATGGGTATTGCCAGTGTTCTTCTTGAAGCTCTCTGAATCCCCCCTCTGGCATTTGTAAAACCCCATTACAAATTCTTACCTCGGTATCAGCTGAGGCCTAATCTCTGAAAGTCAGCCTAGAGACTAGGTTCTGAAACTCCGAGGAAGGGTTGTTGGGCCCACCAAGAGCACCTCTTTGCGTGCCCTTGCTGTTGAAATCTGGAGTAAATATGTATGTGAGAAGGGTACTCTTGGCTGATTTGGGAAATTGTGATGCACTGTCAAGTTTAATAGCTCATGTAATCAGAACCTTAGTTGGCCACCTAATGACACAGTGAGGAAATGACTTGACTAGCAAGCATGAGGTTGCCAGTTCAAATCCCCGCTGGTAGTTTCCCAGACTATGGGAAACACCTATATCGGGCAGCAGTGATATAGCAAGATGCTGAAAGGCATCATCTCATACTGCACAGGAGGAAGCAATGCTCCTGTATTCTACCAAAGAAAACCACAGGGCTCTGTGGTCGCCAGGAGTTGACACCGACTCAACGGCACACTTTATCTTTAACCAGAACCTTAAATTATGCCCAGTGTGTTGTAGGGAATCCTTGTAGAAGCCAGAGCACCCACATAACATGTTTTTGGCAACCAGGCTGTGTTGGGAAAGGGCCTGCTATGTACATGCAGCTAACGCAAACATTGCACCATTCTGTATCTGTGGCTGCTTTTCATCTCCTTGGGTCCCCCCCCCCCCCACATCTCTCTTGTATTGCTGTCTTGCATAGCAGTCTGGGACCAGGACATCTGAAGGAATATCTCCTCTCTTGTATGAACCTGCCCAGGTGTTAAGATCCTCTGGAGAACTTCTCCTCAGTGTCCCACCAATATTGATGTGCATTGGGTTGGGATGCAGGAGGGAGCTTTCTCTATTACTGTGTTTGGGTTATGGAATTTGGCACACAGGAAGCTTACAGAGTCAGGCGTTCGTCCACCTGGCTCATTATTGTCCACACGGCTGGCAGCGGCTCTCCAGTGTTCCAGGCAGGGTTCTCTCCTAGCCCTACCTGGAGAGATGCCAGGGACTGAACCTGGGGCCTTCTGCATGCAAAGCAGAGGCTCTACATCTGAGCTATAGCCCCATCCCTCTGATTCAGCCCCATTCCACCTTGTTCTGCCAGGCTTTTAACATCCCTGCTGTGTGGCTGCTGTTATCCTGACATCTATGTATTGGGTTGATTATATGTTTTGGATATTGATTAGTTTGATGCTTTCGTATTGTATTGTTATGTGGTGTTGTCTGCCGCCTTGAGCATTTTTGTGTAAAGTGGTAAGGCAGGATCTGCATATTTAGAATAATAAACCAATATTTGTGTAAGAGAGAATAGATCTGAAAGCAGAAACCATGCGTGTAAATTGCCTTTCTCCCCAGACTGTGTTGTGTTTCTTTTATTGGCTTGCTGCTTTTGAGCTGGGAAAGCGGTTACTGTAAAAGTAGCTGATAAAAATAGTCTCATTTTTGATGACTCCCTGATCAGGAAACATTTGAATAGCATTTCAAGATAGAATCCAGGTGTATGCCAAGAATCCATCCATACTGCTTGCAGAAAGAGACCGTGGGTAAAGAAAAGTCATTGATCCCAATGACCAGTAGAGTAATCCTCCCCCCCCCCGCCCCACACACCAATCTCCTTCTCTCTTAATTTAAAAAAAACAACAACAACATAAAATGAAAATGGTTCAGGTCACTCTTATCTGGTGTGTCCTCAAATCAGCATATGTTTTAAAGCAGTATACATGAAATACAGCATACAAATCTATCTAAAAGGTGAGCCCCCATTATTATGACAGATAATAGAAATGTAATGGCTCTGGAGAAGACATGCCTCTTTTGCATGGAATGAAAAGGCAAAGTGAATGCTGCTTTTCTGTCCTGCTGTGAAGCAGTTAAAGGGACTGGATGTAGAGTCACAGTTCAGAAATCTGCTCTTTTTTTGGCTCTCGCCTGGTGCCCTTGTAAAAGCAGGCATTGAGCATTTTGCCTTCTGTATTCCAAGTGGAGAGCCTCAAAACAATTACTCCTGTTTCTGAAACAAGCATTGACCGTGCATTCAGTTATTTCGGCTTCAGAATTTTATATTTGGCCGTAAGAACTATACGTACAATATATTCTGGACAGGAGTTCTAGACAGTCTTTCCCTCTCTCTTCCTCAGGGTTTTTTCTGGCACATTTTAGCAATATACCTACATGGTCCAAAGAGGCAGGAACTAATAGCTGGATGTTTTGTGCAGCCTTTTTGACTCTCACCGAGATTACCGGGTGCCTTCTATTGCTAGCAGAAGTTCTCCAAGTACTCATGCACTCCTGCTTTATCCATTTACCTATCATGAGGCTTGTTTCCTTCTTTTTTTAAAAAAAACTTTCTGCCAAGACTTAGAATACATTATTGAGACAGATGACTCTTTGAAGAGAATCCTCTCTCTCCACAGAACTTCAGAATCTGTATTTAGAAAAGCAAGCAGTTTTTGTGATTGTGGTGGATTGGCTTGTAGACCTGTTTTTGCCCTCCTGTCACTTAACGTTTTATAACGGAGTAGTCCGCAGTTGCCAGAAACAAAATCAAAGAACAAAATAAGTCCTGTTGAGGCAATTGAAATGTTCAATAGAGTGTCTTCACAGACTGCGATTTAAATTTCACACATCTTTATGATGGTTTCACAGACACTCACATTATGAACATTCCCATAGCAGCACTGCCAGTTCCTCGCTGCTGGTGTGCTTTTAATTGGGAAAGCTGTGCTTCGTGGAGGAAAGTTCAGATTCTTGATTGTCAGTAATGGTAATGCAAAGGCCTGTTCTCTGGAGACCAAACAGAACCTCAAATACAAGTGTAAATCTGCTTTCCAGCTAAAGCCTGCAATTAAATTTAAAATGAGTCAGTAGGAAGATACACTGTGTTTGAAGAGAGGCCATAATTTGGTGGTAGAGCATGTTTGTATGAAGTAAGTCCCACGTTGGCTCCCTGGCATCTCCAGGTAGAGCGGGGCGGGGGCGGGGGGACCTTTCTGAGACGCTGGGAAGTTAACTGCAAGTCAGTGTTGACGATACTGACCTCGATAGACCAGTGGTCTGATAAGGCAGCTCCATGTGCTCACATTGTGGTATTACAAATGCCATGACATAATTTTTTCACTTGTGAACATGCTCTTAGATTGCGCCCATTAGTTTTGTTTCTGACTCCCCACCAGCAAGTTGGCTAACACTTTGCTCATATTATCTGTGCTGGTGTTTCTGGGCACAATTTTAAGATTTTGATTATATGAGCTATAAAGTCCTATCATGAGTTCTGAGGCCAACCAAGATTGCCCTCTTAGCAGATATGCTGATGTAATAATCTTCTGGCAACTGGTGCCTTTGGAAAATTGTCTGCTGCATAGGTACAGCCCACAAAATGCATACAGTATGTATGGGGTTTGTTTATGACTTCCGAACTTTCTCTCTTTTTAATTGCAAAATACTTACGTTGTTATACTGATCAGATAATCCAGAAATAGACGTAACATCTGCCAGGTATGGAGTTATTAAACATAGTTTACTATTAAAATTTGAACATGCAGAATGTACTTTATATTTAGGTAACGAATATGGCTCTGAAACTGGGTTAATTTTGTAACCCACCGGAATAGGACAAAAGTTTCTGAGCTCAGCATACTATCTAGACTTGAAACCTAAGCTGGTATGTTAAGCCAAGTAATTTCTTAGATTTTTCTTATTTGTCTTTCTCTGCCTATTGTTAAGCGATTGCAGACGGAGATAACAGTCTCTTTGAAGTTCAGGGACAGAAGCAGCCTCTCTTTATCAGTTGTTACCAGTGTGGGTTAAGAAATGTGCATCATAGTCGATTTTATCCCATATTTTCACTATGTTTCTATTTCAGGTTGTCTTCCATTAGCAGATTATTGTTCAGGGCAGTGATGGAACTCATATGATGCATTGTAGAATTGGGAAAGGTGCGGAAGAGTTAACAAAGACTTAAAAAGCAAGGGAGGCATTGGGTTGCAATGGTTAAAGTGTAATTGTGAGTGTGTGTATCTCACATTCGCACTTCTGTTGTCTAAAAGTGGTGGAAGAAACACTTAAAATCTTGATTTGGATTGTGATTTCTGTATGTTTTATTTCCCTACGCAATCCCCCTTCTGCAACTTAGGTCATTTCTTCTGGTGATGATGGAATCGGGGCAATTAAGTCAGCTGAGGGTGTCTGTACCATTGCATGTTCTCAACAGGCCTAGGTTATAATTTTACAATTCTTGTACATCGTTGCACTCAGAAAACACTCATAATGTGGAAACTATTTGGGAATTGTACCACAAAAGTAACCGCTAGTTCACACTTGTTGGCGCCCCCCAAAAGAGGGGCCTTGGAAACAGATGGGGCTGCTGGTTGGTTTGCAGCCACACCACGCACACACGGAAGCACCGTTTCTCTGTCTACATGTGAGGGCTGCATACGTGGCCATTGTGCTCTCAAGTTTTAGCTACAGTAATCTTTAAAGAGTGGAAGTCCAGCTCCTCTGAATTGTAAGCTGAGGTGAAACAGATCACTTGTGGACTAGTTCAAGGGAAACTGTGACCATGTAAGAATCTTTCTCTGCCAAATGTTCAAATGTGAAAGTTCATGCAGCGTATTTTTCTTTCTCTTTTTTCTTCTCTTTTATGGGTTTTGAGAGAGGAGGAGCAGATCCTATTTTAGTGATAAACACACACTTTTACATCTCTTTCAAAGCCATCTACTAAAAAAGTGAGATGGTGTTCTGCAGCCAGACCGCATTGGTTTGGACACAAACTGTTACAGAATTATTAAGCTTGAGAGAGAGAGAGAGCAAGAGAGAGAGAGCGCAGAAGCAAAGGAGATTTATGCATCTATGTCTGACCAAGCTGGTTTGGAACTGATGCAGAATGGAAAAGTAATAAAATAAGAGGAGACGCTGTTTTCTTAATACAGTCTCGCTTTATTTTTGTATCGTTCCCCCCTTGCGCCGCCCAGTTTGAATCTAAACATGGATGATTTCATTAGATTGATTTTGAAAAACTGCTGATTGGACTCCTAAGACTATCAGAGTTGCCCCTTTGACTTCAGTGATCCTGCTGCAGAGAGACAGACAGAAGACAATAGAGGATTGCGTCCACTGTCTGCTGATAATTCTGTATTTGTTGCTTTCTGTTGTTTATCTGCCAGCATTAATTTTCCAACAAGATTTTGTTGAGGATATTGGACATTGAAAAATGTGCAGTGCCTGAAGGAAAACATGAACATTATTGACTTCGGGTTTTTGGTTTGTTTTGGTTTCTGGCTGATGGCATACAACTGTACCTGTTTGCCTGTTTTGAATTTAGCAAGGCATTTCATCGTTGACTGTAGACCTGAAGAGGAAAGGAGAGTGGAGAAAGCACGGAGATTTCCAGTACTCTGTGCGGAAGGACAAATGCCAGAAACCACAAAGGAACTGACTTTTACCTCCAAAAAGCTAACTGAAACTTTACCAGCTTGCAACTTTGATTGAACACTTCTCTGTGCCTCCCAACTCTAAATGAAAACAAGACCAAGCTGTCTGTCTCCCCCAAAGCTTTGCATGAGTCCAGTGCACCCAGGGCGAGTGCTCGTTCGTTTCTTTCTTTGCTTCTCGTGGATTTTTTTAAAAAAACTTGATTGAGGCAAAATGTCACCGTTCTCATTTACGAGTTTTAGCGAGAATGCAACCAAGTCCAGTTCTCCTGAGAATGTCCCATTTTTAAATTGAGATGAGAGAGCACAAGTGTGGTTTTTCCTCCTACACAGAAGAGTATTCAAACTCCCAAAACATAGAAAGCGGGCATGCTACCTGTTTGCCACAGGGGAACATTCACTGCTCCTTCAAATGCATCTTAAAATGGTATACGTCTAGAAAAAGGGTACCATGTCATTTTTCTGAACAGGTAGATTGGCCTTGAAATTTTCTGGCATGCTCAATAGCTGCCTCCTACTTCCTTTCCTTGAGGACTTGCTCAAATTTCTTTGGAAGTATTGCAAGACCTTCTCACTTGGGCTGGCATTTGGAGGCTGTCAGATTCTTATGGGAGTTGCCAGTAGTCTTGTTCTACCCTGAACTTAGTGATTTAAAAAAGCACTAGCTTTATTTAATGTAAGGCTATCGTAGAAACATGACATGCAAATTGACCATTCTCTAGCAAATGCAACAATCTGATTCTGTGTTTGTCTCCCTCCTCCCCCTTTCTTAAGGAATGCCTGCGGCTTCCTTAGTGACCCCTGCAGATGTGATCAAGACAAGGTTACAGGTGGCAGCCCGTGCAGGCCAAACTACCTACAGTGGTGTCATAGACTGCTTTGGGAAGATCTTACGAGAGGAAGGTCCAAGAGCTTTTTGGAAAGGAGCTGCAGGTAACCGTGGAATGCAAGGGTTTTTTTGTTACTTGAGTGAGGGAGGCTTTTCATAAGCATGTGTGTTCATGTTGCTAATGTTGATTTCGTTTTTCCTTCAAGCTCGTGTATTTCGCTCTTCTCCTCAGTTCGGGGTAACCTTGGTGACCTATGAGTTACTACAGAGATGGTTTTACGTTGATTTTGGAGGAGTGTAAGTATGTTAGATAAGCCACTTTGACTCTGATCAGTTGAAGGAGCTAGTCTTGCAAAGCTCAAGATTTTATCCCATGAGCAATTCTATAAACGTTAACTAAGTTTCAGAACTGGGCTGTGGTTTATGTTTCATATAGAGTCTTGCAGTGTACATGAGAGCACAAAGAGGAAGGACAGGAGCAGTTAAACTGAAAGGAATATAAGAACAGCCCTGCTGGATCAGGCCCACGGCCCATCTAGTCCAGCATCCTGTTTCACACAGTGGCCCACCAGATGCCACTGGAAGCCACAGACAGGAGTTGAGGGCGTGCCCTCTCTCCTGCCATTACTCCCCTGCAACTGGTACTCAGAGGCACCCTGCCCTTGAGGCTGGAGGTGGCCCACAGCCCTCTGACTAGTAGCCATTGATAGACCTCTCCTCCATGAAGTCATCCAAACCCCTCTTAAAGCCATCCAGGTTGTTGGCTGTCACCACATCCTGTGGCAGAGAGTTCCACAAGTGGATCACGCGTTGTGTGAAAAAGTACTTCCGTTTGTTGGTCCTAGACCTCCTGGCAATCAATTTCATGGAGTGACCCCTGGTTCTAGTGTTGTGTGAGAGGGAAAAGAATCCCTCTCTCTCTCCACTTTCTCCATGCCATGCATGATTTTATAGACCTCTATCATGTCTCCCCGCAGACGTCTTTTTTCTAAACTAAAAAGCCCCAGGTGTTGTAGTCTTGCCTCATAAGAAAGGTGCTCTAGGCCCCTGATCATCTTGGTTACCCTCTTCTGCACCTTCTCCAGTTCAACAATGTCCTTTTTAAGATGTGGTGACCAGAATTGTACGCAGCACTCCAAGTGTGGTCGCACCATAGTTTTGTATAAGGGCATTATAATGTTAGCCGTTTTATTTTCAATCCCCTTTCTAATGATCCCTAGCATGGAATGGGAAGAACATATTACTCCTGTTCGGAAATAACCATACTGGTTTCTGGGCAAAAAGAAAAAAGAAAGGATGGTTATTACCCATAAAGCCTGTAACGACTTGGGCCCAGGGTGCTTAAGAGAATATCTTATTCATTATGAACCGAAGTTCATCTGAGGCTGCCACCAGTTCATCTGATGGTGACTCAGAGGCGAATTTTCTCTGTGGTTGCCCGGGGCTGTGGAACACACTTCTTTTTGAAATTAAAGCTGCTCCATCCCTGATGCCTCTTAGGAAACAAGTAAAGACGCACCTGTTCACCCAGGCTTTTAGTTGAATGTTTACTGTTGCTTTGTTTTAAATGGTTTTTTAATGAATTATGCATAACTTTTGATCTTTCTTTTAAATTTTTGGCTGTTTTGCTTGTTTGTTAACTGTCTTGATAATTTTGTTGTAGGTGGTAGAGATGTGCAGAACTTTCCGAGCTTGAAGTGTTCCAACTCGAAACGGGCCGTTATGGGTGTTCCGAGCTTGGAACCGAACACCCCTCAAATAGGGGACATGTTCTGAGCCTGGAATGGAACAGAACTATTCTGAACGTTGCAGTTAAAAAAAATACTAACATTGTCAGGGTGGAGCTGGTGGTTGAGAGCAGCAAGAGGTTACTTTAACATTAAATTAAAGCCAGCTCTTACCAACGGTAGTTTTAGTCATACCACCAGCACCGAAAAGCTGCCATGGTGCTCCGGCTGGCATCCTATGTGGCAATGGTGCATCTCCAGCACTCACCTGGCCCTGGCTTTCATTGCTGGCAATGCTGCTGCTGCTGCTACTACAGCTGATAGGAGCTGGCTTTAATTTAATGTTAAAGTAACCTCTCACCACCCCTCCAGTGCCGCCCTGACTGTTAGGAGTTTTTTTTTTAAAAACCCTGGAACACTCGGACCGTTCCTAAACGAAACAGTTCTGTTCCATTAAAACACTGGGTTGTCCCCGGTGCTTCGGTTGGAACGTTCCAGCTGTTTGGTGTTCTGTTCTGAGTTGGAACGGAGCGCCAAACGTGTTCCATGCATACCTCTACTAGGCAGTATACAGATGTATCAAATAAATAAATAATAAAACATGCAAACATAACAGTAGTGAAGAAGCCAACACATTAATTGGATAAGGTTACTTGTGAGATTGGCAAGGCTTTTGTCACTAATGAAATGGCTGTTGGGAAGATTTCTAAAGTGTTACATCCCTCTCTCACAACACTAGAACCAGGGGTCATCCCATGAGACTGAAGGTTGGGAAATTTAGGACCGACAAAAGGAAGTACTTTTGTACATAACAACAAATATTTATTTACCGCTTTTCCACAAAAAAGTTTCTGAATCGGTTCACATAGAAAAATAACAATAAATAAGATGGATCCCTGTCCCCGAAGGGCTCACAATCTAAAAAGAAATATAAGACAGACACCGGCAACAGTCACTGGAGGTACTGTGCTGGGGCTGGATAGGGCCAGCTACTCTCCCCCGCTAAATAAAGAGAATCGCCACATTAAAAAGGTGCCTCTTTGCCCAGTTAACGGGCAATTTAATGTATGGAATTCTCTGCCATGGGATGTGGTGATGGCCACTAGCTTGGATGGCTTTAAAAGGGGCTTAGACAAATTCAAGGAGGGCAGATCTGTCTGGTGGCTATAGGCCACCTCCAGCTTCAGAGGCAAGATGCCCCTAAATGCAAGGGAGCAACAGCAAGAGAGAGGAAATGCCCTCAACTCCTACCTGGAGGCTTCCAGCGGCATCTGGTGGGCCACTGTGTGAAACAGGATGCTGGACCTGATAGGCCTTGGGCCTGATCCAGCAGGGCTGTTCTTATGTACATCACAGATTTTTCATGATGCATGTGCAGTCCCTGCACATATAATCCAAAGAAACACACCTCGTACTGAGCTGTAGTTGGGATCAGCAGCAAGCAAGGCTGGGTGCTGTGAATTGACCCTGAGTTTCAAAGAGTTAAGTTAATAAGTAAGTAAAAATAATCAGTGTTTTTAAAAAATGGTGTTTCTAAAACCAAATGTTTGTGTGTTGAATGTTGCAGAAAACCAGCAGGATCTGAGCCAGTTCCCAAGTCAAGGATCACCCTACCTGCGCCCAACCCTGATCACGTTGGGGGTTACAAAGTGGCCGTTGCCACGTTTGCAGGGATTGAAAATAAGTTTGGACTGTACTTACCTCGGTTTAGGTCTTCACCACCTACCTCACAGGCAGCATCTGTTGCTTGATCCTAAGGCAATTATATGCTTTTACTGGGAGTTGTGGAAAGAGCCATTTGTCTGATCAGTCTTCATATGTTGTTGCTTTAGCTTTTCTGTCTCAACGAAGCATCATCTGGGTTGCTAGTCTTTCTTCTCTTCCTCCTCCTCCCGCTTAGAGTAAATCATTGGTCTTTGGGCTTCCTTTGTCAGATCACTGTGAAATCCTTGCTGAAGTTGGGTTTTTTTGTTTGGGCCCATGAGTGTACTTTTTATCTTTCTTTCCTACTTGCACATATTTGGGATTGTGAATGTACTTGAGGCTGGTTTGGGAGAAGCATTCATCTGTAATTATTTTCTCTTTCCTGGGGAGTCTGGTGGTGGACAGATGGGGAAAGCTGTGAAATACAGCCACCTTGCATTCACATGAGGACTGCTCTGCCAGTGTGGCTGCATACTGGATATTACAGTGTCATTTAAATATGTATTCAGCAGAGATCATGGTGCTCAATGCAGAATGATTTAGACCGTGTGTGCGTGTGTGAATTGGTTACACATTCAGCCTGTGTCTGTACTGTAGGCTTCAAAAGATGTCAATATGGGCAGTACCTGACTCTGCCAGTGTGACTGTGTTTTACATATGTACATGTACAAGTTCCATTCCTGGATTGTATTATGAGGCTTTTATGGGTAACATGTTTTTGTAACAGAAACCACATCTACAAATGTTTAGCAATTAGATTCTGTTTCTGGTATCAGAATGCCTGGGTGGGGTGGGGGAGAGAGAAATGTAATTTTCCATTGACTGTGCACTTTATGAAAGAAAAGCTGAGCATCTTATTACACACAGGGGAATTTCAATACCAGGGGCATGATCCACCAAGTGACATAGCTGCACATTCTTCATTCTTTTCAGTGCTGTTTGCTCAGGATTCCTGTGCAATCTCCATCTGTGTGAATAAAGAATGCATCCAAGGGACCTAAATTGGACCTGTTGATCTCTGGATTCTTGTTTTTGTGTTATGCACTTAGAGTAACTGCTGCTTGTTTAAATACATGCAATAGAAAAATCCATACACTCTATCAATGGTATCTGCCTTAACTGCCAGCTTGTAATTGGAAAATACTTGTGTGAAAATTCTTATTAACTTTGTTGAATTAAAAGAGATTTTTTTAAAAAGATCAGAATAAAATATTTTGCTTATGTTTGTGTCTTACAAAATTTAGCAGGATATGTATTTAATGCAGAAAGAGAAAAGTTGTGCCAGTATTGGAAATGATTCTGTCAGGCCCTTTCATGTGGAAATGTGTACACACCTACAGTTCTGTATGTACTTCTGTTGAATAGAGGGTGGCTGGAGGGAATCCCATATGTGGAGATGATGGAAAAATAACACTGTAAGGTGGTAATAACTCCCTACATTTCAAACATAACTCACTTCAAAATTTACAGCAAGTTTAGTTTCACTTCCCCCCACCTTTTACAGTGTTTCTAAATGAATTTAGTAAATTATTTTAGATTCAGAGAAATGCATGCATTTTAAAAGTAAGATTAGACAAGACAGTATGAAATGTTGCAGAGTATCCCTGGTGTGCACGTTACCCGAGGATGGTGAAAGTTGTAGGCACCTTTCCCCGCTCAGAAGCAGAAGACGTGACTGTCTTGAGGGGAGTATTCTTTAATTTCCCATTCTTTTTGTTCAAGCCTTCCTTCCTCATTTGCCAGAGTTCTATTAGCTCTGCCTACCTGCTTGTCTGTTAACTGCCCTCTTAGTCTGCGAACATTCTGCTCCATTAAGTTACAATGTGACAGTTTGGTGAGAGTTGCCCCTTTAGCTCCCCTCCACCCCGCCTCCAGATATTTGTGAAATGGATGCCTTTTTGGTTTACCCAGTCTGCCAGTACCTCCCGCTTGCCTGCAGGTGCTCTGGTTATGCAGCCATAAGGATCATAACATTTCCATCTTTTTTTGAAATGTATTTAGATTGTAATTTTATTTTGGATATTTTGGCAACTGTTGCTACAAGGATTTCCCCCGTTTCTCTTATGAACAGGAGTGATATTTAAGTGATTCATTTTCAGTACCAGAACTCCTCTCACAGTTTAGAATGAAAAAAATACTCCTGATTTTCCCCTAAGTGATCTTTGTCTTAATTTGATGAATGGAGCGAAGCCTTTTTAGTTGCTGTTGCAGTTGACATTCAGAAGTCTTTGCTGATCTACTGCAAATCATCCTGAGATGGTGCCAGTAGATCCCAATCTATTATGTACCTACTCCTGCCTTAGATGAACACAGGCCTGCTGAGTTACTATGAGAATTCAGCTCTTCAGTTCTGATTAGGGCCAGCATTGGGAAAATAAGCAGCGTAAAAGCACTTCTTTGGAACTGTAAGCATCGTTTTGTTGAAACATTTAACTGTGCTGCTTACGCTAAAGAACATATTTTAAATCTAATGATTATACATAATAAATTACTGAATGGTTTGGAAATAAGGAAACCTCAAGACACTTTCATTATGGAACTCTCTGGGGAAGTTAAACACAGAAAATAACCCAGAAACAGCACTTGAACAAATTGTGTTTTTTAAGCACTCACAATGTGTTCTTTATAAAGTAGTCCTACTTACTGCCTGAAAGGCAGCGTTGAAACTTTACAAAGAATCCTGGCTAGTAGCTATAAGCTATGTTTTGGCTAAGCACAAGAACAGCTGGAACGGGCATTTTGTATGACTAGCCTCTTTAAGGGCTTGAGGTATACCCTCTACTGCAAGCTGTAGTATAGAACTAACATTGCTGATGAACAGATAACACAGGTCTGCTAAGAGAAGGCGGCAGCTCCTGCACACAGGAAGACTGGTAACATTTTCATTCCAGGGGCTAGCTATGTACGTTAAGACTAATAGAAAAAGGGAGACGTCTTGTGCCGCCTTCAAGACTAACAAAGCTGTTAGGCCCAACAGTGATTAGTATGGAAATGGCAAATTGTCAACAGTTGGGCCCAATGGCCACAAAATGCAAGAGGTGCCATCTGTGTACTAACATTTTTAGTTCTCATTCAACACCCGTAAAGCCTCATGGCCAGACACTCATGATCACTTTGGGCAGGTTAGACAGAGAGATGCTACTGGCTCCAGTTTCATGTTATGTAGCCAAACAACCCTTGAAAGTCAGGCACTGTCACTGACCTTATGTTCTGTTTGCAGTTTCACTGCTGAAAGGCTTCTGCTGGTGCGCCAAGCCAGACCCTCTAGACTATTTTCATAGCTGCAGCAACATGAGGAAGTAATGTCTGGTCTGCTGCTCATTGACAGTTTGTGCAAATGTCTGCCCATGCGCCCCTAGAAACGACCATTGGGAAATGGTGCTTATCCGTAGAGTTGCAGCAGGCTAGACACGACTATTCTCTTTGTGTGTATAGAAATAAGAAGCTGCCTTTTACTGAGTCAGACTCCATCTAGTTCAATACTATCAACACGGACTAGCAGCAGTTCTACAGGGTTCCCAAGCCTTACGTTGGATTAAACCTGCAGTCTGCATGGTGCAGTGGGTAAATAACTTTATTATCCAGCCAGAGATTGCTGATTCGAAACCCCGCTGGTATGTTTCCCAGACTATGGGAAACACCTATATCGGGCAGCAGCGATCTAGGAAGATGCTGAAAGGCATCCTCTCACACTGCGTGGCAGGAGGCAATGGTAAACCCCTCCTGTATTCTACCAAAGACAACCACAGGGCTCTGTGGTCTCCAGGAGTCGAAACCAACTCGATGGCACATACCTGTGTGCAAAGCATGTGCTCTTCTGCTAAGCTTCGGCTTCATGTCCAGCAGTGTGCTTCTAATTCCCGTGGTATACAGGCTTGTTTGAGTGCCAGGGTTCCTGGCCAACAAGCCAGTCTGTGTATCTATAAGAGCATTTTAGACACCAGCAACAGTCACTGGAGGTACTATGCTGGGGGTGGATAGGGCCACTTACTCTCCCCCTGCTAAATAAAGAGAATCACCATAGTAAAAGGTGCCTCTTTGTCCAGTTAGCAGGGCAATGAACACACAAGGCTACAGATCAGTCATGACATGTAATACTGGCATACTAGTGCTGCATGTTAGAACTGCACTTTCTTCAGACTGTTACTTGTAGCCTGCAGCCAGAGTCAGTGACCAACTGTACATGAAATATTGTTTAAGTACCTAGAAATAATAAGCATTTTTTTTAAAAAAAAAGTCCCATTTATTCAACCAGCCTTTTACAGGTTTCATTTTAGTACAAAGTGACATCCTGTAATTGTTATTTGGAACTCAACATAACCCCAACAGGCATGCAGAGACAATGCAGTTTGCTCGTTATACACATGCTTGAGGATCGTTTATTTTAATGCTTTCAAATAAATATGTTCCATGCAGCACACCGCAATAAATAAGGAGCAGCAATGCTCGTATAGTACATCCATTCATAATGTAAGTCACCATGTGAAACACCACATCTAAGGTCTTTGGCCCAAGTCCCATGTTGCGAAGCACACCACATCTGCACCCAATCACATTGGGTTTAATAGGACTGGATTTAATAGGACTGTGCCAGAAGTGCTTGTGAGCCCAGGTTTAGCCAGGGGTTTCTGACTAGGAACTGCAGCTACTAAAGTAGTTAGAAAGGCAACAACTCAATCCACTTCGGTTTGATTTGTCTTCCCATCTGTACTTTCTCAAAAAGATATATGAAGCACGAAAATGCTCTGGATATTATGAGCCTACTTTAAGCACAGCAGCTCACGTGATGCACAGTGTTTTGGGAGCTGTAACATTGTGCCCTGTGGCGGCTGCTGCTGCAAACTCCTTAGGCAGCCCCGATGCTGGTAAGAATGGGTGACTGTGCAAGCAGCAATGCTGGAGTTTTCTCTGTGTGTGTTTGCTATTGCTAAATATTGGTGTACAAATATTCCCCCCTCTGCTCCCCATGCTGAGCCAGCCCTCCCAATCCCAAGTCTGCCTTTGCCCTACCATACTGGTTAGGGGCAAATGAGAAAAGGAGAGAGAGGGAATGAGAAAGAGAGAGAAGGAAGGGAAGGAACGCACCTCTTCGCGTCTATAGATAGAAGTAAAAAGAAGGCTCTTATTTTATGTATAGTTTAGAGAAGTTATCCCAAACTTCTGACCATTTATCGCCTTGATAAGGGCTCATTTTTCATGGGCTGCGAATTCAAGCAGGCCATGTTTTCCATTGCCACAATATTAATTGTTTGGCCACTAGCATGCTTCTCCATAGCCATTAGAAGTTGGATTTAGTCCCCAAGCAACCAGGTTGTACCCCAGTACCACCCTGAAGTCTTCAGTTCAAGAGATGTAGCCATCACAATGGGGAAATCTGCAGAAGCACGGGTTGGGCTACCATTCATTCTTACCAGCATCAAGGCTGCCTTAAGAGTCCACAGCAGCCCCAGGGCAGAATGTTTCAGCTCCTTCTGTGGTGCACCATGTAAGCCTGTGTGATTAAGATGGAGGAACTGAATAATGCTGGCATGAATGTTGGCATCAAAAGCCACAATAAATACTGACTTGACACTGAACACTGATGTAGTTGATGGAGGGCCCTGGACACATCGGAGGACCCCATTCCTGCTTCTAAGCAGCGATTTCCATGGCTCCTTCTTCTTCGCTGTCTGCTCGGTTGGCCCGTATTTCCACCAGAGTCCGGGCAAAACGGGTCCACTCATCGCTGTGTGGGATGGCAAGCTGCAAGAAATAAATGGACTGGGAAGGTTCACTGACAAAAAGAGGTCTTTGGCTACATGGTCTCAACAGGAGTTTATGGTTCCATACATGTGGTCCTTTTCAAAGAAAGTTGTAGCCTTCAATTTTAAAAGAAAAGCTAGAAGGATGCTTTCAAAGAGTTGACCAGCTTCTGATTTAAGTTAATGAAGATGGGGTGGGGAGATGGATTTAACACATTTGCTCAATTTAACAAATTGCAATAAATTGCAACCAAATGTAAACAATACCCTTGAAGGACTTCTCCAGTTATGCCAGTGACTTGAATTAATGTTAATAACTGAGAGCCAGACTAGAAGTATGGCTGGCTAATTGTGTCAATAAACACAAAATACCTCTTAATTTACTAACAGCACCCACTGGGTGGGGGATCAAATAGGACCTTGGCATGAGGAGGGGAAAGTTTTCCATTTCCTGTCACGTTGTTTTCCTGCCGAAAATCCATCAGAAGTTGCTATATGCCCCGCAAACAGCTATTTGCAGGAAACAGGCTCTTCAGCTTTAATGTAATTGCCTTGATCCGAGTCTCTGTGTGTGATTTTCTGAGGCTTTTTGCCGATCTTCCCTCCCCCGAGAAGTGCTCTGAGCAACATACCATTATGTCCCTGAGGACTGTGCGACCCTCAGGGACATAACTATGCACTGCTTCGAGTGCTTCCAGGGAAAGGAATGATGAGCAAAAATGGCCCTTTCCCTGCATGGGCAACTGTGCTTCAGAAGCAGGGATGCTACCACTGTGGGCCTGCATCCCTTGGCTTCAGGCATGTAGCTTTAATCAGGATGTCAGCCAATGTGTCCCCCTCCCAATTTTATCCTCACAACACTGCGGGATTAGTCAGGCCTAGCAAGAGTGATTCGCTAAGGTCATGGGGTAAGTAAGTTTTATGGCAAGGACAAGGATTTGAACCTGGGTCTCCCTGGTTTAAGTCCAACACTAACCACCACACCATACTGGACCCTTGTACACTAGAGTTGACCTGCAAGTACAAAAATGAAACATGGGAATCGACCCTTAATCTAGTTTCTAATAGGCACAACACGTTAATTGCCCACAACATCAAAGTTCAGTAAGCCAGATCCACTGCCACCAGAGAATTCAGAAAATGTAACCTATGACTTGACGGCAAAACCCGCCATGCAAACACAAACAAATGCCTAGCACAGGGCTCAGGGGCAGCCCAAGGTATTGTGGAGCTTGAGGCAAGCTGTCAAAGGCTGCTTTGCTCTGTGTCTCTGGTGGAGGCCAACTCCCTTCCAAAAGCCTTGCAAGTGGCACACAGTACTGGAAGGAGGGAAGATTGGCAGCAGCCTCCTCTCTCCTTGTAGAGCTTGTAAGGAGCAGATCAGTCCCAAAGGGCTACTGTGATGGCAGCAAGAGCGGGCATATTGCCATCCTGCTGCCACCCAAATCTGGCACCTAAGGTGACCACCTTACCGCATGAAAACACCACTCCGGGAGGGGCCTGCAAACAGCATTATAGCAACATTATAGGAACTTTGAGGGCAGATGTGTGAGTTGTCAAGGTTAGGGCTAACGTCTCACCTGCCATATTTTCACACCAAGATGCTGCCCATGGCAAGCGGTCGCAACTTTTTAGAGCCCACAGTTTTGAGCTGTTCTTGTTAAGAATGAATTAGAGATCCCGCACCCAGCTGTTCTCCGCAGCCTGCCTTGCCACCTCCTCCTCCTGGACCCTTAACCCTCCCGCCATGCTTACTCTTTTGTGGAGGGCTGTGGGGGATGCCCTGCGTCCTCCCAAGAGTCTGTTAGGGATGTGTGAGCTGGGCCCGACACTGAGCCAGCCAGTTTCAGGTGGTCCAAGTTCAAACCGTACCGCCCCATGGTTTGAAGAATCAGCTTGTGAGCCAGCCTGAACCAGGCTGCAGCCGGCACGGGTTGTCATTTGGGAGGCCGGCAGGGGGCTTGGAGGAGTCTGCGCTGCTGCCCCCTCTAAAGGTACAGAGGCCACTTTCTTTAGCTCCCCCTGTCACCCCCAGAGCCTTTACCATTAGGATTGGGGATGCCCTTTACTTGTAAAGGGGAGTCCTCAAGTATTCCCCTTTACAAGTATACCTGAGCCGGCCCACAAACTGGCTCAGCCCAGTTCGATGGACGGACTGGGCCTGGTTCAGCCAAGCCCCAAGCTGAGCCGGCAAAATGGCCGGCTTGCACACCTCTGAAGCCTGCCCCATCCTCTGAAGATCCTGCCTTGCTAGGAATTCCCAGCAGGCTCTTGGAGTAAGTGAGGGGATAGGACATGCTCAGGGCTGTTCCTAGGAGGGTGCAGGGCTGGGGGCAAGCGGGACTCCCTGGCAGCCACATGCCGCCTTTACGGCCACTTCTCCCCCCACCCCATCCCCACTGCTTAGTATCCAACATACTGCAGCGCTAAGGAGTTCCTTCCTTTGCCTCCCTCCTTATCTAAGCAATAAGAGAGGCGACCTAACTTCCGATTGACTAAATGAGCAATGTGCCTGTGCCCCAATGCCTAATCTGGGTGCAGACAGCTTTTCATTTAGTATCCAGCTTGCACGGTGCTGGGAAGTTTGGTTGTTTCACTTGTCACTCAAAAGAGGAGGGATGTAATGGAACTCCTTAGCACTACAGCATGTTGGACACTAAGCAGTGCGGTGGGGGCGGGGTGAGGTGTGGCTGTGAAGGAGAAGTGTGACTGATGGGGAGTTACTAGACAGCCCCTATCCTTTCACATTCCCACTCCCTCCTTTTCTGTTGGTAAAAAAACGGTAGAACCTGCACGTTCTTGGTGCAAAAATACAGTAATTCAACTGATTTGTGGGTGACAGCCTAACTGTCTGATCCTGGGCTATAAAACTCTACTTCAGTTTGGGAGGGAAGATCTCACTGCAGTACAAGATCAAAAAAGTCAAGGTCCGTATCCTACTGTAGCAGCAGCAGCCACTGATGGTTCTACACAGCAGCTAGACTAAAAGCCTAGGAGCTGAGTTACAGGTGTGTAAGATGTTTCCCTCTCTGCCCCACATTATCCTTCTGATGTCAGTTTTGAATTCTGGCTCTGCCTCGTTTATCTATGAAATAAATTGCAACTACAATCAAGGGTATAATAAAAATGCTAAACATCTCTGGAACAGAACGAGAAAATGTTATGCAACTGATCAGAATCTCCTCTAACTCAAAACTGAAAATCCCTTGAAAAACTGTTCCATTTTTAAAAATTTATTTATTTGTTATGAAGATGGGACAAAAGTATGCTCCAAGTGGAATATGTTTTTCAAATGGCAAGGATGCCAGAATGCTTCAGTGATACTGGAGGGAAATCCTCACAATCTATTTGGGCTGAACCCAGGTGCAATTTTTGAGAGATAATGCAAAACAAGATTGAAACAACCACCAAACTGCTTTCTCTGTGTACATTTTCATAGACTCGGACACTAGAAGCCAAGAACATGAATTTAAATTAACCATGCACATTTTTTACAGCTCTGTAAAGTCTGTAATCTCTCTCTGGATGCTTATAGGAGAAAGGGAAACTGTTTAACGATATTATGCAGCATATAAAGCTGGAACTGTTTCAAGAGACAAAGCAGTATGGTTCGCACTGTGTATCTCTGTGTGTTCTATTGCTACAAAAATGCCATAATAACCATGTTGTTTAAAATATATTTTCGTATATTTAATAACGTATATCCTGCCCTCCTTAAATTCAGGATGGCCAAGCATTTGAGACAACAGACTGGTTGAGACGTCACACGAAGCCAGGCTCTGCGCAACGTCCCCAAGCCTTGGAAATGCGTGCTCCGCCCTCCCATCCCGAATGTTTACTTTCTGTCGAGGTTAAAATAGGTGGAGACTGCTTGTGTCATCTGAATCTCGGCTTCATTTAACCTAGATAGGAAGCAGATGCTCGGACAGGGATGAGGGTGGGGAGTGTGCATTCCCGGGGCTCCGGGACACTGCAGTGCCCAGCTCTAACTGAGGTTGTGTGTGACAACTGAACCTGCCCAATATGGAGTCACAGGAGGCATATGAAGTACTGCCTTCTTAGGATCCTTCTAGAAATGAATATCCTGTAGACTGCAAGAATATGAGTAACGTCTTAAAGTCTGTGTATTAGGACTGGCACCCGGTCCTAATACACAGTCGGCACAGCCCAGAATGCAGTGTGTGCCACAATGTCCTTACAAGATCAGGCCTTCCCAGTCAGTTCAACGGATCAAGAAGGCGACGGATAAGGGCAATCCAGCTTCAAAGCAGCAGATTTCCAAATGGTTGTATCTGCATCTGCGTTTATAATCCTCAAAACCATAGGTTTCTCCAATATCCTCCAGAGACACACCAGGGGGATAGTAAAATATCTTGAGTGTGATGTACCAGAAACTGCACAGCCAAAAACTCCTCCAGCCATAACCACAGTTAAAGCACTTTTTCAAGGCGAAAGGGCAGCATCACCCCAGAGAAAAATCTAACAAATTACTCAAGCCTTGTAATCCATTCCAGCCCTTGAAATGTGAATTGCCCCATAGGCTTTGACAAAGAACTGCCAGCTTTTCCACTGTCACCTAATCATGGTTTCAGCAAACACGAGAGCCTTTTTCTATAAGCACGCTAGTGCTTGACTCTGAGCACATGAGCCGCATGAAGTGGGATAGCAGCAGCTAGTCGTGCAGAAATCAGGACAACAGAATCTTTATTCCACTGTGAAGTGCATTTGAATGTACAGTAGGACCTCATTATTCACAGATCAGGCATCTGTGGTTTCACGTATCTGTAGTTGGGTAATTGACACCTGGCCTCAGTATATGTGAGGAAAAAACAGCAATTAAAGGGTTACATCCATGTATTCGTGGACTGGGGGGTGGCGGCCAGACATGACCTTCAAGGTCACTTCCGGCCACCATTTTGAGAGCCAGAGCCATTTTGGGGCTCATTTTCAAAGAAAAAAACTGCTTAAAATCGTGATTTTCCTGCCAGTAAAGTGGTGGAATGCAGACTTGGGGGGGGGGGTTTGCTGGAATGCTGGGGACCCATGGAGCATGGTAGGGAACTTTATTTGGGGTTCTTTCCATGGTTCGGTTGTTTTTGCAATTTACTGTGCCCTTCAGAACCTAACCCCAGCGATCCCATTGACTTAATGCCTTGGTATTCGCAGTTTCAGTATATATGGCACTAGCTCAGAATAAAACCCCCACAAATATCGACATCCTCCTGTAATCTAAGTGGCCAGTGCAGTCTGTGGCCCACCAAGGAACAAAACCAAAATCAATGATCAGGGAGATCCCAGGAAACATATTCTATATTAAAGTTATCCTCTCCCCACCTTCAAACCGTCCGAACTGCTGGACTTTTGAACTGGTTCGGAGGTCCATAAAGGGCCTCCGAACTGTTCCGTGCACATCCCTACTCTCTGATATCCCTCAGATATTACCTAGAGATTCAAGCATAGGTGGGCCTCCAAAGGTGAGTCTCAATAGTGCAGATGCTAATCCAACTGGCCCATCAAATCACAAGGGGAAGTAACAAGAGAGTGCCCATTCCCTACCTTTGTTCCTTCATCACCTAATCACGTGGCGTGATTACATACGACTTTAAAGTATCTTTATGCTGTCCAATTAGGCAGAGGCCAGACAACGCTCTAGATTGGGGAGATCTGTGAATGTGCTAGAATCACCAAATTTGAACATAGTAAGAGATCCTAGTTGGTACTATCTTCTAAGTCAGGAATGGAAGTAGAATCTTTCCTCCCCTCATGAAGGAAGGGAAGGAGACACTGTGCACACCCAAGGCTTTGGGTCATTGTGCAAAGCCTGGATTCAATCCTGGCTACGCTTTACATCTGAATCAGGACAATTCACACAAGCAACATTTTAACCAAGCATTCCCAAAGGCAAAACCAGGGACAAAATAGGGAGAGTGCTTTACCTGGGTCAGGTACCAGAAAATAAAGACTGTTTCTGGTGAATAAGAGCATAAGAAATAGCATAATTGAAACAATGCTCAGACAGAAAAGAGCAGTAAAAGTCAATTGATATTACTTTAGGCAACTTTAGGTCTACCCAACTTTAGGTCTGGGTAGTCCAAGAATAGTTACCATCTCATGAGTTGTATTATCTACATCAGAGCATTTGTAAAATTGGTCACTATGCCAAAAGCAATGGTTTCAGCTTCATATAAGCATCATCCACAGAATGGTCACAAGACTAAATCGGGCTGCAAAAAAGCCTCCAAGAAACATGCCTCTCTCATTCTTGGAGGACTGGCTTTATTGTACCACAGCTGTGTCATCTGCATCTCTCTCTCCACCATCACTTCAACTATGGGAACAATTTCTCTTTCCCTGAAGGTGGGAGTGGGTTCCATAACATACATAAAGAGCGAATGTTTGAGGGTTTCAGCCCTCTGCTAGAAGACTGTTTCATAACCCAGGTCCCTAATGTCTAGCGGGAAATGTAGTAGATTTCTTCTGGAGCTATCTGGCGAGTAGAAGCCAGTACCGTGGCTCTACTTAAGATCAGGGATCCCTGAAAGAAGGCATGAGCTACACGGGAGAGCATTTATCTTACTGCCCATTAACACACATCCACACCCGCCCTTTGACATCCAGCTCCTAAAATGACTTCTGCGTTCAGCAGCAAAATAAATACGTGCCGAATGCGCTGATTACTTTTGCATGTGCCAGTATGGATTCCTGTCCTAGTTATGTGGTGCAAAACCTAGTTGTTTTCATCAGGTAATTTGGATCAGAAGGAATGCAGTGTTAAAGTGAAAATCTATTATACCTTGCAGTACTTGTTATTGTTCTATCCTTGTTTTCTCCCCTATTCAGGGTTGGCCTCACGATGAAGCACAGTGACACAATCGCTTCAAGAGATAAGATTCCAGAGGGGTGCCATTTCCCTGCCTTCCACCTCCATCTATCTCTGTGTGTCATTTAACAAGAATGAACACAGGAGAGGTGCCATTTTGATTTTCCACTACAGAACAAAAATGTCGTAGGCCAGCACTGCTCCCACATCTATTTCACTGTCTTTCATGAAAGAAGCTCTTATTTGAAACCAGGAATGTAGCCTTACTGAAATGCCCATCCCAGCTTCCTCATTTTTTATATATTCCGTTCTAAAGTATATTTGGCTTCGAGAGAGCTAGTTAAAAAGATTTTGAAAAGCTTGCTAATTAAGGACCATGAAGAAGAATCTGAGTTAATTTTAGTTTGGTTCCTCCATAGCGTCAGCAAGGCAAATGGGTTATAATGACTAAGACGAGGCTTCAAAATAAGGACCAAGTGTGGTTTATCAGCATCCTTGTAATCTTTCAATTTAACAGAATCATTTTAGAAAAATTCTATCTCAGGAGAGCATTAACTATTAACTGTTTACTCCAAACACAGCTTCTACCATCCTGAAGTTGTCCACATTACCCCAGGAAATAAATGCTGTATTGAAAAGAGAAAACTGTAAACAGTTTTGCATGAATAGATTTCTGCATGGATACATTTATGAAGCTGCAGAGAGAAAACAGATATTTAACTTGACAAAAGAATAAATATTACATACAGTTCCCCCCCACTTTCTAACTGCAACATTGGACCCAATCCTTCCCAAATCATATGAAACATCAAATCTATAAGGAAACGTTTCTATACTGCAAATCTATACAGTAGTTGTAATTCTCCCTATGGGGTTTATTCCTATTTGTCTGAAGCCATTAACTCAGTATGGCAAGAGGAAAGAATAAGCAATTGCAATTTTATTTTACACACACACACCCTATTGTATATGTTCACCTATTCTGGCTTTGATCCTGCGGTGGTATCAAAACTCCTTCGTTATTTTTCTTTATATATAGTCTGAAAAAGTCTGTATTTTTCCAGGCAACTCCCAATGCCACACACATGGCTGGAAACAAAGTGGGAGGTAATATGGAAGGAAAGGGCCACCAAAGTAACCAAAAGCACCCTTTTCCACAAAGCTGCAGTTCCACTGTACTTAACTCTTCAGAGAACTTAGCATCATTGCTAACAATGGATGAAACCACTGGCAAGAGGCTGAAGCCAGCAAACTGCATGCAGATGATTTTAATCAGTGCTGTGTATATATTGGTGGGCTTAACTGAAGGGGTGGGATACCACAGACGGGCTAAATACTGTCTCTGTTCAGTGCACAGCAGGTATCACAGGAATTGTACATACCACCCTTCCATAAAGTTCATTTGTGGGTTTTCATCTGGATTAACCTCTGCTGTGAAGTACTTCTCTGCAGTGCTCAAGCAGAGTTAACCAGATTGTGGCAGTTGCAGGACCAAGGAAGAGGAGTCCCCCCAGCCCCCACTAACATTATGACGGCAGAGTTAAAAGTTAAGGTGCTCCTTCAACTAAAGTCAAAAACTGAAACTTTTGTTCAAGTTTGCCTGCAGTTGCCACCAGCTCGTCTAGTGGCTACGCAGGGATGAGCATTCTCTGTTGCTGCCCTGAGACTCTGAAATGCAATTCCTGCTGAGATAAGAGCCTCCCCATCTCTGACAACTTGTTGCTCAAGGCTTATTTTTCACCCAAGTCTTTTATCTCTTATGTGGTAAACCACCCAGAGACAGAAGTTTGGGCAGTATACAAATTCAACAAATACACACAATTCTTAGGTAATGTGAGCAAGTGAGCAAAATAGCCTTGCGAAATGCTATGTAAGAACAGCCCTGCTGGATCAGGTCCAAGGTCCATCTAGTTTTGTATAAGGGCATTATAATATTAGCAGTTTTATTTTCTAATGATTCCATTAGTTTTATTTTCTAATGATTGCCTTCCTAATGATTCCAAGCATAAAACTGGCCTTTTTCACAACTGCCGCACACTTTCAACGAGCTGCCCACCATGACCCCAAGATCCCTCTACTGATCAGTCACTGACAGCTGAGCCCTCATCAGCGTATATGTGAAGTTCAGGGGTTTTGCCCCAATATGCACCACTTTCTATTTGCTCACAATGAACCACATTTGCCATTTTGTTATCCACTCCCCCAGTCTGGAGAGATCCTTTTGGAGTTCCTCGCAATCTATTATTTTGGATTTCACTACCTTAAATAGTTTGGTGTCATCTGCAAATCTGGCCACTTTGTTGCTTACCCCAACTTCTAGATCATTTATGAATAAAGAGCACTGGTTCCAGTACCAATCCCTGGGGACCCCACTTCTAACTTCCCTCCATTTAGAGAACTGTCCATATAGAGAACCCTCTGTTTCCTATCCGTCAACCAGTTACCAAACCACACTAGGGATGTGCACAAACGGTTTGTTGAAAACGGGTTCACCTCAAACCGAACCAGGCCCAGTTCGGGTGAACCGGCTGACAACGGTAAAGGGCGGCGAGAGAGGTAATAAGCTCCTTACCCAGCTGGCACTGCCACTCGCCCTCCTGGCTCAGCCCCAAGTACACTCCTCCCTCCTTGACTGAGCTGCTGCCGAGCCAGTGGCTTGGTAAAGGAGGGAGGAGTGCACGTGGGGCTGGGCCAGGAGGGTGAGCGGCTGGGCCACAGGAGTACCGGCCAGGTAAGGCGCTTATTACCTCTCTCACCGCCCCTGCCTGGCCTCCCTTACCTTACCTTTAGGACAGCTCCCCACCCCTGTACTTGTAAAGGGGAATCTGGCAAGAATTCCCCTTCACAACTATATCGGCTGCCTGAACTGCTGAACCAGTTCAATCAAAGGAGATAGATGGTTCGACCAGTTCAGAGCAACATGGTTGGTTCAAATTGATTTTTTGGTTCGTGTACACCCATAATCCACACATGAACCTATCCCCTTATCCCATGACTGCTACGTTTTAAGAGTCTTTGATGAGTGACAAAAACATTTTGAAAGTCCAAGTATACTAGGTCAACTGGATCACCTTTATCCACACACCTGTTAACACACTCTCAAAGATCTCCAAAAGGTTGGTGAGGCAAGATCTACTTTTGCAGAAGCCATGCTGGTTCTCCTTCAGCAGGGCCTATTCTTCTATATGCTTAACAATGTTATCCTTGAGAATTCTTTCCATCAATTTTCCTGGAACACACATTAAGCTAAACAGCCTGTAATTTGCCATTCCCACCCCCACCCAATCCCTTTTTGAAAATCGGGTGTTACACTGGCTACTTTCCAGTCCTCTCGTACAGATCCTGATTTTAGGGATAAGTTACATATTTTAGCAAGGAGGTCAGCAATTCTTTAATGCCGAGTCTCAGCATTAATGCCAGCTCTTGGGTGGATGCCATCTGACCCTGGCAATTTATTAATTTTTCCAGACAGTTTAGAATGTCACCTCTTCTCACCTCTATCTGACTCAGTGCTCTAGCCTCTGTCCCTGAGAAGCTCAGTTCTGGAGCATTATATGGTCAGTATCCTCTGCCGTGACAACAGATGTAAAGAACTTGTTCAGCTTCTCTGCAATCTCCATATCCTCCTTAATAATCCCTTTCACGCCCTTATCATCAAATGGTCCAACCGCCTCCCTGGCAGGTTTCCTGCTTCTGATATATTTAAAGAAGTTTTTATTATTCCCCTTGATGCTTTTAGCTAAATGTTCCTCAAACTCTCTTTTCACCTCCCTTCCTGTCTTCTTGCATTTCTTCTGCTAGAGTTTGTGTTCCTATCTGTTTTCTTCCAATTTCTGGCGGCTTTCTTCCCCTTTATAGCTTCCTTGACTTTACTTGTTAGCCAAGCTGGCATCCTCCCGGACTTGGTGGCACCTTTAATCCTTTTTGGCATTATAACTGTGCTTCTTTTATTATAATTTTTTTTAAAAAAAACTCCATGCATTCTGGAGCAAAGTAACGCTCCTGATTTTCCCTTTCTTTTCACCAAACTTCTCATTTTAGAGAAGTTTCCTCTTCTGAAATTCAAAGTCTCTGTGTTAGCAATTCTCCCCTTGCATGTATGCTGAATTTGATCACACTATGGTCACTGTTCCCTAAATGTTCCACGACACTGGCATCTCGCACCAGGTTAGGAACATAGGAAACATAGGAAACTGCCATATACTGAGTCAGACCATTGGTCTATCTAGCTCAGGATTGTCTTCACAGACTGGCAGCAGCTTCTCCAAGGTTGCAGGCAGGAATCTCTCTCAGCCCTATCTTGGAGAAGCCAGGGAGGGAACTTGGAACCTTCTGCTCTTACCAGAGCGGCTTCATCCCCTGAGGGGAATATCTTGCAGTGCTCACACGTCAAGGCTCCCATTCAGATGCAACCAGGGCAGACCCTGCTTAGCTATGGGGACAAGTCATGCTTACTACCACAAGACCAGCTCTCCTCTCCTGGTTCTGGGCACTGGTTTTGGGCACCACTCAGGATAAAGTATGACGTCGCCTTCTCTTTGCTTGGTTCCATGACCAGGGCACAGCCATTCAGCATATCTAGAAATGCAACCACAGTTTGGGGAGTTAACAGTTCTGACTGCACTGAACATTACGGAACTAGAAAGCAACCCGTCTTCCTCACTCACACAGTTTAAACCAAAGCCCTAGGAAATCCAGACATCCATGCTTTCTCCCATCGGGAATGCAGAACTCCCCCAAATCTCCATAATGTTCTCTCTGCTTTGGGTAACCCAATAGTCCAACAGATAGACAGTCTGAAAGCTTAACACAGACCCTTGGTTCATCTAGCTCAGTACCATCTACACTGACTGGCAGCATCTCTCCAAGGTTTCAGGCACGAGCTTTTCCCAGCCTAATGTAGAGATTTCAGGGGTCAGATCTGGCACCTTCTGCATGCAAAGCAGATGCACTATCAGGGAGCTATGGCCCTAACCTCAAATCAACAGTGCATACACTGTGATGTTCCAGCACATATCCCCTACCCCATATACTGCGATGTGCAAGACATAATGTGGACTCTTGGGAGGTCCAGTCTCTGACATTTCCAGGGACATTTTGCTTCAAGGATACAGAAATCTCAGCTAATGTGGCAGGGAATGACTTTTGCCTGAGGAAAACCACTAGCCATCACTGCTAAGTCTAGACAGTAACTTGCTCAATCAATGGCCAATTTAAGCCCACAGACTCAGAACAAAGCAGGTTCTTATATCCTTACATTGACATATTGTGCCAATGTAAGGTTGTGTCATTGGGCCATTAGAAGTTTGGTGTAACATGTCAAAACAACTAAGATGAAAAACTGACACATTAACTAGGGAATTATCCCCATGCAACTCAGTGGGGCTTACTTCTGAGCAGACATGTATGGAATTTTGCTTCAAGGATGCTGCATGTTCCTAAAATGTCATGCTCACCAAAATGCCCCCTTGCAACTATCATACTAAGGAGCAAGGTTATGTTGGACTAGTTGGCTAAGGATAGTAGGATTAGTATTATTTAGGAAGAGAAAAATCTGCATTCCTAACATTGTGTGTCACTGAGCTGTGTAACTACCTAACAGTATAGTCGGGTGGCTTCTTCCATCTCTGCAACACCACAACAGGATAAGCTGCGTCTTCCCAATTTTTCCTTGAAGTGCAGCTATTAAAGGGTCAGAAACCATCTTTGAATCAGAATTTGGCAAGTGATTTTGGACTAGTCAATAATAGGCTCAACCACAACCACAGTTGTCGAGAGTCAATAACAGGACCTAACCTTTCCTGCTCCAGTCCCCATTTACTTCTCTTTGGCCTCTGAAAAGTAGACGGAGTGAGCTGTTGACTCAGTCTCCAAGAGACTCATTATACAGTGACAGTCAATATTATATATTTGTTTGGGTTTACAGCCAAAGGAACTACACATTATATGCAAACAGAACCATTTTTCTTAAAAGATATCCCCCCATCCGCTTTTTTTTTTTTTAAAGCTATTTTAGGAGGGAATGGCTTAGAGCAGAAACATTATGGGGGAGGGTGTACTTAGCCCATTTCTCTTCTGCTGCTTTTCCATTTCCAATTGTGCTTTATTTCATTTTATTTTATTTTATTTTATTTTATTTATTTATCAAATTTGTATACCGCCCCAAACTTTCGTCTCTGGGCTTCCATTCACTTGCTCCACCAAGAGATGGGAGTGCACTTTGGGGCAGAAACGTGGTAGGCAAGGACAGTGTTAAGCATCACCACCACCACTACAGACTGCTTCTCTGCTCTTAATCTGTCCCCCACACCCCAAAGTAAGGCTGCTGGAGTATGTGAGTTAGGAATCGTTAGGTCGCTCTGAAAGTTAGCAAGGACAGCTGGATTATTTCTACCATATGATGCTGGGAGGAGGAGCTCTCAGCTTCAGAATGTCATAGGAACGTAAGAAGCTGCCATATACTGAGCCAGACCATTGGTCCATCTACCTCAGTTTTGTCTACACAGACTGGCAGCGGCTTCTCCCAGGTTGCAGGTAAGAATCCCTCAGTCTTATCTTGGAGATGCTGCCAAGGAGGGAACTTGGAACCTTCTGCATGCAGGTGCTATTCTATCCCCTCAGGGGAATATCTTACAGAGCAAACACATGTAGTCTCCCATTCATATGCAACCTGGGCAGACCCTACTTAGCAAAGAGGACAAGTCATGTAAAATGAGCCTTTCATGGCAGACTACTGCTTTTATCCAAGAAAGGCCTTGCTGGCTCAGACCAACCATCTTCTCCAACAATGGTCAACCATATACCTTTTGGTCCTCACATGCAGGATATGAAGCTCTGGGCCATAGAAAGACACACCCTCCATGACTCTGTCTAATCATTTTTGAGATTTCATGCTATTAAGAACGCTCTGTCACCAAGAGCTAGCTCAAAACCTGGGTCCTGAATGTAAACTAACATGAGGCTGTTTTATTGTTTATTTTAAATGCAAGTAGTTGTCTCTGGAAGTTTTGCAGACTCAAGAGCTATGTTCCAAAAGTCTGTGAACGCGCCAGGTTTCCACTGTCTGCCGTGGAGAGGCACAGATTGGCATGGCTTGCATAAGGAATGCATGGATCTCTTGCTTTTTTAAGCCACCAAACCTGTGTACTTGCGGTCTGCTGGATCACGGCCAAAGCGCCTGCAAATACCATAAAATTATAGTTCAAATATGTAGTTTCCGCTTTTCTATGGAGCAAATTAATGTCCTGAACTCGTCTGTAATGTGCTGCAATTTTAGGCTAACCAGCTCCTTATCAAGACATACATTCCATAGCGTTATACATTTATAAGTACACACAACTTTACCAACCATTAAAAAAAATTTTTAACACCATAATTAAGTCCTTCCTCACAAGCAAGGTTGCTATTGAAAGTGACAGACTCAAACCACAGAAGAATCATAAAGATGATTAATTATACAAACTAATTCTTTCTTTGGAAGATATTTCTCCAGAAAATATGTGCTGGTACTAGTAAGACAGCATGCCTATTTTGCTGAATTTTGCAAACAACAATGCAATTACATTAACATAATGTAGCTTTAACCCAAATTTGCACTGAACATCCCCCCACACCCCCAATTCCCTGTAGCACAGGCAAACAGCTATAACAATTACCTAGTCTAGCTGATTTTACTGTGCATATAAAAAACAACTAAATGCACTAGGAAAATAGGATGACTATTCCTACCAGCTAATTTGTTACTTTAAATGCATTTTTTCATTGTTCCTCATTAAGTTTCTGTACAATATTATGAAACTATATTATTTTATATGTCCCTTTTTATTATTCCACATTAAGATGCTGGGGAATTTGACATTTTGTACAGCCAATCCACAGGTTACCTTCAGTATGCTTATTTCAGCCCTGGAAGATGCCAACTTACGGAAGCCATGATCCTGTGCCAAATCTAGGGATCTGCACTAGAAAGCAATCCTGTTCTTTCTTACAAGCTAGGGCAGCGTAAGGAAGTTCTGGTGCCCTCTTTCCCCCAATCATCTCTTCTGCTTGGAGGGAGAGAAATAAGAGTAGAGCTTGCAGATTAGAAAATGCTTTTACAATGTACTTGCAGGTTCAACAGCCAGTCAGACGTGTGCTCTAACTCCCTTGGAAGCTGTTCTCACATTCCAGTCTCCAACTCGGAGGAGGACCCGTAGCAGACAACTGATTCCAACAACAGTAAACAATACCAGCTCCAGATTTGCAGAGGTCCTTGGGCAGGACACTCTCGGTAGGTCCCGACTCCTTTGCATAGCATCACTATGACTGCTGCTGCCCGCTTAGTCCCCCAGAGAACCGATGGGCAGGCAAGAAGGAGGAGAAGCAGCAGCAGCTGTTGCTACCTATGCTGGAGGAAGGCTGGCAAGAGGCAGCTGCTGCTGACCTTTGCCCCTGCTGCCACTTGCCTGAACAGGTGTGTATGGGGGGGGGCAGGGAATCTAGCCTCAGCCTCTGGAAGGGGCACTGCAGAGGGCTTCAGGAAGCCAAACCTCCTGACGCTGTCCTTGAGACTAACTACGACATAGCTGACTGGCTAAAGAAGCAAAGGATATAGGGAGGTGGGGAACCCATCTGATAAAATGTTTGGAACATTTCCAGATTGGCCTGAGAGAGACTCCTGCCTGCAACCTTGGAGAAGCTGCTGCCAGTCTGTGTAGACAATACTGAGCCAGATGGACCAGTGGCCTATGGACCTATGTTCCTATACCATTCTCTTAGGAAGCTGCCTTATATTGAGTCAGACCATTGCTCCATCTAGCTCAGTACTGTCTACACTGGCTGGCAGCAGCTCTCCAAGGATGCAGGCAGAAGTCTCTCTCAACCTCATCTGGAGATGCCAGGGGTTGAACCTTCTGCATACCAAGCAGATGCTCTACCACTAAGCTATGGCCCTTCTTCCAATTCCACTTGGGAGATAGGTTGATTTCAGTCCTGGACTACATTAGTCATGACCAGGGCCCATTGGCTGGCACAGTATACAGCTGCACAGCGACAAAAGTGCTCTCGGTCCACAGGAAGCCATTAGCGTCCCTGCACTGAAGGCTTCTTGCAGAGCAGACCAGGCACGTCAGGAATGGGGAAGTGAGTTTCGCCAAAAGCCCTTTCCATTTGCACAAATCGATTCCTGAGGGTCATGCTGTGGAAATGGTTTTTGCAGCAAGAGGAGAGACATGAACATCACTCCCTCTCCGCATCCAGTCCACTGCACAAAAACCTTTAGCACAGAGAGACTTCCTGCAGACCCACAGCCCTTCTTCTGCAACTGTATGGCTGTAAGATGTGGGCCATTGGAATTAATGGGGCTGAAATTAGTAGGGATGTGCACAAACTGGTTTGGAGGTCCTTCTCTGGAATGGTTTGGCAGTCCGACCACAGTGTGGGGGGGTTACCTTTAAGGAGCAAGGAGAGTGCCCCCCTCCCGCCACGTTTCTCCCACTGGCACTCTCACCAAAATCGCTGGCGTGGGGTGGCAGCATAGCTCCGTGCACGTCGGGCACTTCTGGTTTGATGCTGACTGGGGCGGCAAGAAGGTACGCTGCCACCCCACACCAGCGATTTTGGCGAGAGTGCTGGCGGAGGAAACATGGCGGGTGAGCGGGGGGGAGACCATGGTGTGCGGGGAGGGCTGCTCCTTAAAAGTGAACACACCCACCCACCACCAAACTGGCTGAACGCTGGAGCTTGCACATCCCTAGAAGTTAGTTATCTCATTGATTTCAACAGTGCTTAGTCACGACTAAGTAGTGTGACAGCTGCCCACTGAGAGATTTATGTTGGATAGGAAGTGAGCCACTACATCCCGTAAAGCTATATTTTACATATCACATATACCTGGATTGGGCGTATATTATTTTAAGCCACTATAAGTACTTCATACATGTACATTCTTAGAAGTTCAGCTTAAAAACATGCCATTCTTTTTTCATTGGCATATAAACTAATAGGTACATTTAAGATCTCAAAGACTCGTGGGCAACCTAAAGTAGTGAATATTGTAATGAGAAACACAAGGCTTTAGGGTGATAATTACTGGACTTTTCTCTACTTACATTGGCTTACCCCCTACAGAGGCTACAAAAGCTAAAGATTTTATCACTCCAGTAATCAGCAATGGGTGATGGCCTTCATAAACCACAGTAATTAAACTGACTGATTTTTCAAACTTGGGCATTTTTTCCATTAAAGAACTCCTATTTAAGCAGGAGAGAGAGAGAGAGAGAGAGAGAGAATGAGAAATTGGATACATCAGTCAGCAATTTAACTATTTCTCTCTTAAATATGTACAGGTGTAGACAAAACTGTCCTTTTTTTCTAAAGCAATCCCTGTGCAAAGGTAATACAAGTTTTGTTTTAAGCTGTGGCTGTAATGGAGCTTTTTTAAAAAAAAATCCAAAGCTATGTGGACATGCCAGATAAAGTCTCCATACTATGAACATGTAACAGAACTAAGAAGGCTGCTGTGTTGTATTTTTGCTTCCAGATGACACATGTACTAAAGAGCCTGATCTTTTTGAGAGTCTGATCCTGATGTCACCATCAGAATTCCAATAAACATCTCCATCCACATCATATCAAGCTAAGGAGAACATGAGCTAGGAGCTTACAGATCCGTTATGAGCCCTTCCATGCTCTGCAACACTCCAAAACAGCCTTCAAGATAATCGAGATAACCACAGACACATTACAGGGTGGGTGGGACATCCACTCCAAACCCAGCCACTTCACAAGGATTCCAGGATGTTGAGTGAACAGACACCTGAATGATCATTCTAGCGACCATTTCTATCTCTATGGCTCAAGCCTGAATGGTCGCTTTAGTGACCATTTTTATCTTCTATCTATTTATCTAGTGGAGAGGACTGGAAAGTAGCAAATGTAACACAAATTTTCAAAAAGGGATCCGGGGCTATCCAGGAAATTACAGGCCAGTTAGCTTAACATCATTCCAGGCAAATTGATGGAAAGCATCCTCAAGGATAAAATTGTAAAGCACATAGAAGAATAGGCCCTGCTGGGAAAGAACAGCATGGCTTCTGCAAAGGTAAATCTTGCCTGACCAACCTTTTGGAGTTCTTTGAGAGTGTCAACAAGCGTGTGGATAAAGGTGATCCAGTTGACATAGTATACCTATACTAGCGGGGAGACATGATAGAGGTCTATAAAATCATGCATGGTGTGCAGAAAGTCGATAGAGAGAAATTCTTCTCCAGCTCACATAACACTAGAACCAGAGGTCATCCCATGAAATTGATTGCCAGGAAATTTAGGACCAAAAAATGGAAGTACTTTTTCACACAACGCATAATCAACTTGAAGAATTCTCTGCCACAAGATGTGGTGACAGCCAACAACCTGGATGACTTTAAGAGGGGTTTGGATAACTTCATGGAGGAGAGGTCTATCAACGGCTACTAGTCAGAGGGGCTAGAGGCTGCCTCCAGCCTCAAAGGCAGGATGCCACTGAGTACCAGTTGCAGGGGAATAACAGCAGGAGAGAGGGCATGCCCTCAACTCCTGCCTGTAGGTTTCCAGCAGCATCCGGTGGGCCACTGTGTAAAACAGGATGCTGGACTAGATGGGCCTTGGGCCTGATCCAGCAGGGCTGCTCTTATGTTCTTAGTGACCATTTCTATCTTCTCTGTTGCTGCCCCCAGACTCTGGAATGCTCTCCTAGTGGGTATTCACTCCTTGGTCACCATCAGTTTTTAGAAACCTAGTGAAAACTTGGCTTTTTACCCAGGCTTTTATATGATTGTCTCTACTGCTGCTCGTTTGTATTTTGTATGGTTATATTGTGCTTGTATTTTAAATCTCTTTAGTCAGATCTATGCTTTTATATTCTAGCTTAATATTTTAATTGTGTAATTTTTATAGTCATTTTAATTTTTTGATGTGAATTGCCTTGGGATTGTTTTAATGAAAGGCGGTATACAAATTTAACAATAAATATATGTGTCTGCGACCATGTCTGCTTATCTGTAGCTGTTAAGAATCATCCCCAGTGGACCAGGGAGCCAAGTGTCAGCTTCTTCTTTTTTAGGTCACAGATAACTGAGTATCAGATCAGATCATACTCTACCGTGTGAGGGTTTTAATGTTTCTCCTCATACCCCTCAACAAGTTGGTGGTTCTGAGGCTGACAGAAGGGTCTCGCTACTTGCCTCATCCCTCTGCTGCAGTCTGTTGTTTTAACCTATACAGGGGCGTAACTACCATTAGGCAAGGGGAGGCGGCTGCCTGGGGGCCCCCACGCCTCGAGGGGGCCCCCAAAGGCAAGTCAAATGTGAAGTGAGCGTGTGTGTGAAGTGTGTGTGAAGTGAGCGAGGGGCCCATTTTAAAATTTTGTGTCTGGGCCCACTCCAGCCTCGTTACGCCCCTGAACCTATATATCTATGCCTGAGTGAGAAGGAAGTGGCTGGAGAATGATACATTAGGAGCCCTTTCTCATGATGGAGAGAAAGTGGGTGGAAGGCTGCTAGCACTTACCTCCTCGCAGACGATCCCTCTTCTCTTCCTAGGCGGGCAAATCACCCGCCCACACAACTGCTGGTAGCTGCCAGCAGCACGGAGTGTCAGGGGATGGGAAGCGGCACCCAATCAATCAATCTCTTTATTTCAGTCAGCGACCAGCATGACCCAGGCACCCCAAATTCCCCATGTGCACCCCACGAGTGCGCTGTGCATTGTGGGGATTCCCCCAATGCAAGCAGCCGGGACTGGCAGACAACCAAGAAAATGAGGTTAAGAGAGCAAGTGTTAATGAGGTTAAGAGAGCAAGAGAACACTTACTCTCTTAACCTCATTTTACAGGAGGGCTCTGCAAGCGGGTTTGCTGTTGTGGCGGCGGCGGCAGTTGCTTGCCTCCCGCTGCTTCTCACGGGTGGCCAAGAGCGGGCTTGGCTGCCTTAGCCTGCTCGTGAGAACAGCCTCTCGGTCTTATAGCTAAGCAAGCCTTTTGATCAATGGCCTAGTTCAAATGCTTGCCAAAATGGCACTGATCTTGTGTCCCTCAGGTGCACCCCACCCTTCAACTATGCACCCAGAGGAAATCTGAAATGAGCACTCCATACAGAGGTCAGGTATGCAATGGCCTATTCATGCAAGTCTCAAAACAATGGGGAGAGATAACCCAAACCCCAGACTATCATGCATTTGGCTTCTGGATGGAGCACCTAGCTGAGATGTTCCCTTAGGTGTATAGTGGAAGGGAGCCAGGGCACTCTTGCACCACGCAAGAAGTGTAACAGCTCGGGTTCCTCATCCTAGAAACTGGCAGATCACGTGTGTGTGAATGTTGGTGTGATGTGATATTATATGTTCTTCAGCTGAGAACAGCTTTCCTAACTGCAGAAAGCAAACCCTCCTTTTAACATAATTTGAAGCCTGCCTAGCTAGCCCTTGCTGTGTGGTTTCAAATGTCACTCCTAAGATACGAGCCTGATGTGACCACCAGCAGGAACTGGCTATTAACTGATCTCTATATCAGTGGGGAAATACTTGATTAACAAGCAGAAGGTTGCCCGTTTGAATCCCCGTATATCGGGCAGTAGTGATATAGGAAGATGCTGAAAGGCACCATCGCATACTGAGCAGGAGATGGCAATGCTAAACCCCTCCTGTATTCTACCAAAGAAAAACCACAGGGCTGGGTGTCACAAGTCGAAATCAACTTGATGCCACACTTTACCTTTATATCATGATATTAAAGCTGAAGATCTGAAGTGTCCTATTGATTTGAATGTATTCCTAGTTCTAAACCTCAACAAGAATCATATAATATTCTCTCTCACTGGTGAGCAGTACATACTCTGTTCTCTGAGAGCTTTCTTATTTTGGAGTCCCATAGCAGCAGAATTTGGGAACGCCAAGTACATTATTAGGGGCATATCCATCCATACCACAAACCTGAACTGATTTAATAGGCACTCTCTGCCCAATGAGACCTGGAAATTATAGTCCTGTGAAGCGTCTAAGAACTGCTAGGAGACCCTTCTCTGCACCCCACCAAACTACAGCTCTCCGGACTCTTTGGGAGCAACAATATTAGTTACACTGGAATTAAAGGGTGTAATACCCTAATTCTTCTCAATTTAATTTCTATTTGTGATTCATCACTGAAGACCAAGCCAGAAGAGGTGCAAGAGATCTATGATTTAATCTGCCATCTCTTAAAGTCTTACAAAAAACAACCACGGGGATGGGGAGTCCAGGGGATTTTCCCAACAAAAATCATCCCCCAACTCCCCACCCCTCTTGTCTGAGCTGCTACTTGCCCCATTAGGGAAAATTCAGTTTTTCCTAGTGGGACAAACAGCTTTGTTGAGGGAGGAAATTTCAACAGGGATATGGTATTGGGGGGTGGTTTTAACTCATCCTCCCCTAGAGCCCTGAATCAGCAGACCCCTATAGCTGCTTTTTGGAAGAATTCAGAGGGACAGTAGATCTCTGTAGTATCACCTAGTTTGGTTCCAAGTATCAAAAACCTAAGATACGAGAGACACCTATTTTTATTTATTTATTTTCAGGCTTTAATCCGTCAATGGTCACAGTCTACTGGGAATCTCTGTGCAAACTCTAATTTAACTAACACAAGCTGTATGCAGGATAGCACCCAATGTCTCAGCCAGCTCCCATACATTTCAATGGGAGCTGCACAAGATAAGTTTCAAAGAGACTGTTGGATAATATTCATGACAGTAACATCTTGTGCTCCATCACTGAAGTATCTGCAGTTGAATTCAACTCCCTCTTGAATGTACCTGCTGGATATGCAAGTACTGAAGCCAGCTATTAATCATCACATTTTTATCCCATGCAACTCAGTCATAAGAGGTAATAAAGTTTAGTTAGCTAATGGAGTTGTTGTCACTGCTTTATATAATATGAATAACACTCATCAACAGATGCAGAAGCTGTGTATAATTTCTATAGTCTGTCTATCTATCCATCCACCCATACACACACACTATAATCTGAATACTTCATTTCCATTTTGCAAATAAAAACTAAACTAGAGAACCTGCTCTTTCACACCATCATCATGTGTGCACACACACATGGATTATTTAAGTCTGTCCTTTCTTGGACATGTGTGTATAACTCAGATTCATGCTAATGGGCGGAATGCACAAGCGGCAGAGAGAAAATAGACCCCTGACTGTGAAAATAAATGTGTTCAGTTATTTTCAGAGACAATGCTGAAATCAAACAGCTAAAAAAAAGTAGATTCTATACAACAACAACTTTATCAGAAAATGAAAATATTAAGGTTATTTTAAACTCACTAGACATGGGCTCCACAATTTGCTCATGACTCTTCCTTTTATGGTGTCATAAAATAAATGTCATAAACCTATGGATGGGTGATTTGTGAAAAAGAACTTCAGTTCAAAGGCCAACATGATGTGCAGCCTGACACTGGCATTTCCCTTCTGCCCAGGCTGATGTGTACATAAAATCTAGCCCTGGGCAGAGTTGTGCAAAAGCGCAGTTGCTCAACAACTAGGAAATGCATGCCCACACTTGCACAACCAAGCTTCCATTGTTTTCAGTGGAAGCTGCAAGTGCAGGTGTGCATTTCCAAGTCATTATACAACTGTGCTCTCACACAGCTCTGTTGGGGCTAGATTTTATGTGCACAGCAGCCCCAGTGAAAGGGAAATGTCAACATTAGGCTGCATGTCATGTCAGCCAATATTCACATTGGAATAAGACATTTTTTTAAAGATCAAATCCTGACCCCACAAGAAATCCATAGACATACAGCCACCCCAAGTAGAGGTACTGGCTCAAACAAATAACATGCCCAAGCAAACCTAAGCAGGGCACAAGCCTAAACCCAGTCCCTCATGCTCCCCAGAGGTGATAGTGCAGGGGCTATTGCCTTCATGACCCATCCCTTATTTCTGTTTGTGAGACACTGAGCCCTTTCTCACAAGCAGTGAGAAAAGGCTACCCGGTTTGCGGGGAGAAAGCCTGAAAGTGCTTACCTCCCTGCAGATGACCATTCCACCATCCCTGGGTGGGCGGATCACCTGCTGAGACGAGCACCGGCTGCTGCTGGCAGCTCCAAGGGTTGGGGTGCTGAGATGCAATGTCCCCCCGCCCCCGGAGCTCCAATAATGCAATGCACAAGTGTGCAGTGCATTATAGGGATCACCCCCTCCCCTCCCTGAGTCTGTCAGCCGTGGCTGCTTGCAGCCGCAGCTGACATGAGCAGAAAAATGGGGTAAGTGAGCTCTTGCTCCCTTAACCTTGTTTTAAAGGGTGGCTCCATAGGCAGATTTGCCACTGATGGGGATGGGGCCTGATCCCAGTGGTTCATACGCTTGTATAATATAATCAGAAATTATCAGAATTCCAAAATAAACCAGGATTTGAAACCCGAGATCATGCTTCCAAGGCTGAGACATTGCACCAAGCCAGGATTTAATTTTGACTGCACATCTGAACTGGACAATTATGCAGATAATGTTCAGTCCACAAATAGGTTAATCCAACGGGGATATATTCAATTCAATGGACTTTATACATGAATGTAAATCACGTAAAATCCAACTGGATTCTGACCTTAACTCCGCCCTCCATTTTTGTTATTGGAAGTATCTTTTCTGCTTCCAATAGGAAAAAAAAAAAGCCAAGAAATTAATTCTGGATAAACACTAAATCCATTTCCTTATGGCTAATCTGAGAGGGATGTACAAAATCCTCCAAATAGCTTGGAGTATGGCATGTCAAAGAGACAAATCTATAGTCTGTCTAGACTTCAGACAATAGGTAAGACCAGACTTTATTGTCAATGCAGGTATTTCTAGTGTCTGTCAAATCACTCAGAGAGAGAACAATTTTTCTCCCAACACACACACACACACACAGAGTAAATAAATAAAACAGGCTGTCCTGCCAGCACTGTGGCAGACATTTGAGCATAATGACTTTAGACAGTTTAGCAATTATGATAACGATACAGCAAGATGTTTCTGCAGTCATTTGCAAGCAAAAGTAACTCCCGCAAAAGCACACCCGAGCCAAAAATATGAGTCATGCTCAAGCAATTTTGCTATGGGCCATAAAATCACTTTGTGTGAGTTAAAGCTAAATCTGTATGTATTCTATAATGTTTCCCTACTGTGGGGAGATGGAGATCCCAGTATCCTATCACAGATAATGACAAAAAACAAATTCTGTCTATAAAGGCTGATTGCTCTGAGAGTCACCCTTGACTGTTCTAAGAATTGTAATGCAGTCGCTACATCTGATGCCGCATTCAGCAACAAAGAGCCGCATTCCATCAAGCGCACACCATACTGACTTCAATTTAGTCAGATTTTTGTATAAGGTAGGGGGGAATTCAGAATAGCCTTACAACATGGGATATTCAGCCTGCTAATTTCCATTACATCTACTCTTCACCCTACAGGCTTCTGATGCTCCTTCCCAACCCACCATTTCAGATTTTCTTACATCAATACCCTGTGTAGACATTTAGGCAACTATATCATGAACCGATTCATTCTCTGTTCACAGGGAAGGTTACAGGGAGAAAGATGCCAATGCGAGTTAGTGCAACAGAGTGGCTAAGAGATGGAGTCTGAAGCCACGAAGACCCTAGCACACCTCTTGCCTTAGCAATGAACTCAGCAGGTGGCCCTAAGCAAAACATTAATCTCACATCCTTGGCTCCCATCAGCAATATGGGGGATAGCAGGGATGACCTACCCTGCAGGGTCGTAATAACAATTACCAAGATAATGTACACTTGGGATGTGCACGAACCTGTTTGGAGACCCTTTCATGGGCCTCTGAACAGGTTCAAACACCGAGTGGTTCAAAGGCAGCGGGGGTGGGGGGGTAACTTTAAGGGCAAGGGAGGGTGTACTAACCCCCTGCCATGTTTCTACCACTGGTGCTTGCTTAAAAACTGGTCCAGCAAGACTGCTGCATATCCCCCTGCTGCCCCATTCACTCCTCGGACCGGAAGCAGCGCATGCCCGTCCAACATGGACACGAGCGAGCGTGATGTGTGCGCGCACATGCTACTTCCGGTCCAAGGAGCAGATGGGGTGGCAGGGAGGTATGCTGCCACCCTGCCGAACCGCGTTTTAAGTGAGTGCCGACGGGGGAAACGGGGCGGGGAGGAGGGAAGTGCACCCCTCCACCTTCGAACTTGGGTAACTTCTTGTTTTTAGACTGCAACTCCCATCATCCCTGGCCTTCAGTCACTCTGGCTTGGTATGAAGGGAGTTGCAATCCAAAAACACCATGTTACCCAAGACTGCTAAGTACAGTAAATTAACACAATCCAAAATCTGATAGGCATCCATCTCCATTACTGTCCTTTTGCAGCCGCTTGTAAATCAAACATTTTTGAAAACTAAAATCCTAATAGTTGTAAACAGGGTCTCATTGTTTTACCAGCTCAAGGCTTTGTTTTACACTAACAAAAGCAAGAGAGATATCTAAACATACACAGAAAATAAAACAGTAGATTTGTAAATATGATTCCTTTTGTTATTGAATACAGTATACGATATTATCTGGCAGGAAGCAAGCATGCATACCAGGCTATCTGCCCAGAATGTAAGTTCAGTTCCACCATAATAGGTATATCACACAACAGTTTCCAACACACAGGTTTATATGTGCAATCCTAAGCAATGCCATGGTACTAAAGAGTCAAAAAATGGATAACTAAACCCCTGCTAACTTGGCAAAGAGGCACCTTTTACCATGGTGATTCTCTTTATTTAGCAGGGGGGGAGTAACTGGCCCTATCCACCCCCAGCACAGTACTTCCAGTGACTGTTGCTGGAGTCTATCTTATGTTTCTTTTTAGACTGTGAGCCCTTTGGGGACAGGGAGCCATCTTATTTATTTATTATTTCTCTGTGTAAACCGCCCTGAGCCATTTTTGAAAGGGCAGTATAGAAATTGAATTAATAATAATAATAATAATAATAATAATAATAATAATAATAATAATAATATGCAGGGTTAAGGAAAGCACAACATACCAGTACAGGTGCCATTCTTGAAACAAAAAGATCTCATTATATATGCAGGCTGTTGCTATTTATCTGTGTGTATAAAAATAATGCAACTTTTGCATTTAACCAATTTTTTAAAAAACCCACTGAAATATAGGTTCTTTTTAAAGGTGAACAACAAAACAATCACAATTTATCTTACTAAATGTGTCAGAGACTTATTTTTTAAAGAATGTGGTACAATGTCTTTGATTGCTGAGACTAAGCTGGTAAACAAGTGAGCGTTTTGGATACGCTTTATTTTAGCCTTAAAGTTTGTGCTTTATTTATTTTGTGCTTTATAATACGCTTTATTTTAGCCTTAAAGTTTGTGCGCGTGCGCACACACACACACACACACACTTCTAGCTAATCCTGTCCTAAAGGCTCAAATTACTTGAGTGTTTGTGTGTACATATACATGATTAAAATCAGATTGGAACATTAGAAATAGCTATTACCTTTTCAGTATTTCTGTCTTGGTATTTTAGTAGAGTTTGTTTAGAAAATTTGAAGGGTGGATCCAGCAATTTTCATGTCAGGCCTGATTGATACATCTTGTAAAATAACTTGCTATCACAACTGCATCAAGCAAGGAGTTAGACTAGATGGCCCACAAGACCTCTCCAATCCCACAATTCTTTAAAATTAATGGACTTGCATTAGTCATAACTAACGTATTGGTTTTGATGTTGCTGAAGCAGGATTCACTTTCTTTAGATACAACCATAGTTGTTGGCTAAAGCCTCAGAATTCTGAATGAAAAGACTAATAATTATATTATTATTATTAAATAATAATAATAATAATTGAAAATAATAATAATTAGTCATCTTACTTGAATCAAGAGATGTACATACATTTTGACAACAAAGTGATCAGTACTGAATATTCTTTACAACTAAGTTATCAATTTAGTACATGATGGAAGGTGAAGGGATATCTCTTGGGATTCAGTTCAGCATCTGTAGTTTAAACAAAACGTTCTCTTGTCTCCCACAAGGAATGATGGTAGTGGACCATAAGGGGGTCCAATTTGAGAACCTCTGGATTAAAGTATTTGGGTGCCTCAGATACTTTAAGTCAGTGGCAAAACTCTCTCTAAATTGAAAGGGGCTGGATTGCACCCTGAAATGATAAATTGCACCAATTAATTGATATGTTTCTGACCTCCATCTAAAATGCAGGTTAGTTATAAATCCAAAAGAGAAACTGAAAGTACTGAGAGCATCTATAAAGGCGGTCAAGTACCTCTCCAACGTCATAGATCCAGATCCGTCCTTCCGAATCCCCAACTGCGACTTCCTTCCCAGCCTGGGCCCAACGGACTCGGTTGAGGGCAGACGCTCCTTCAATGGTCACACTGGCAGTCGGAACCTAGCAAGAAAATTATTCCCATATGTATGACGACAAAACTGGGACGCACAAGTACGCTCCTTTGCAAGAATGTGTTTGTGTCAGTGAATGACAAATCAGAGCCCCTGTGTGTGGTGTTTCGGAGATAGGGGGCAAAAACTGAAAAAGCTAAAAGGGATTCATTGTCAGTACTCACATGCTGTACTAAGGGAGGGGCAGAAGAGAGAGAGAGAGAGAGACGGGGGGGAGACTAAAGCACGCAAAAATACGTTGACAATAAAAGAGCAGCGAGTGACACAAACCTTTGTTTTCCCCCTGAGCATGGAGACATGCAAAAGCCACCACAGCTTTATTTCTCCATGTCTCCTAATATAGGATCAAAAGATGAGTTATGAGTCAGCTGAGTGGCAAGGATTAATGAGCTTAAATGTGGTATGAAGCATAAATTGTAAACTGAGAGGAGCGTTAACAGGGCTTCATATAAACATTTTACTGACCTACAGCAATTAGTTAGTTTAGATGAGACAGGATGGGGTCAGAAACAAAAGAAAGATCAACTACAAACGTGGCATTAATAATGTCCATGTAATTCCTTTTCTTTACATCCTCTTCTGAGACGCGAGGCCCTTATTACCCCGGGGAATGGTCTGAAAGTGAATGATATACGATACCAGAGCAAAGCTGGTCTGGCCCTGACCATTGCCTGGATGGGAGACTGCTGGGGGAAACTGCATGCAAGTTGCTCAGAGCTCTTTGGAAGGAGTGTAGGATAGAAGTATAATAAATACACTTAGGACCCAGGAATTACTATGAAGGCACATGATGAAGCAGGCTTGCAGAAGCTAAGCAGGTTCAGCTCTGGTCAGTACCTGGTTGGGAATCCCAGGTACCTCACCCTGTGCTCCAAGGAAGAAAGGCAGGAGGATATAGATGTAGTCAATAAAAGAGACAATAAAAGAAATAAATGTGTCAGCTTGTGGTGAGAGTGCTCAACAGGGACCCTAGAATAGGATCAACTTTAGAGGAGAGCTGGTCTTGTGGTAGCAAGCATGACTTGTCCCCTTAGCTAACCAGGGTCAGCCCTGGTTGTATATGAAAGGGAGACTAGAAGTGTGAGCACTGTAAGATATTCCCCTTAGGGGATGGAGCCATTCTGGGAAGAGCAGAAGGTTCCAAGTTCCCTCCCTGGCATCTCCAAGATAGGGCTGAGGGAGATTCCTGCCTGCAACCTCGGAGAAGCTGCTGCCAGTCTGTATATAGACAATACTGAGCTAGGTAGACCAATGGTCTGACTCGGTATATGGCAGCTTCCTATGTTCCTATGACAAAGTGGCATGCCAGGCAAGAAGAATCTTTATATCAACATGCATGATTTATCCCTGTCATAAGTCAACACATTTGGATTGCAGCCTTGGTCCCTGCCCTCATATAGAGAGGCAACACAAGCTGAGAGACGATCTTGTCTTCCCCTTCCAGCTCCAAGTTTCGGGGGCAGGGGCATCCCTGACCACCACTACCCTTCAGATCCAAAGTTGGAGCTGGAAAGGGAGCAGCCGATTGTTGTGGTGCTGAGCGGTTAAGTTGCTCAAGGTGCATCTGCCACCCAGCATCAGAACAGCTGGCTCCAATATCCCCTCCAGAGCCCAAGTGAAAGGCTGGGTTCTTTTGGTGCTGGACATGAAAAATGCAGCAGCCACTCGGTACCAAAATGGTCATCCACAGCCTTCCACCAGCTTGGAGCTGGAGGAGTGGCAGGGGATTTTCCCTGCACTTGCGCCATGCCCTCTGAAACTCAGCATTATTGTGGGAAGGATCCCACCCCCTCCCTGGCTCCAAGCTGGAACAAGAGGCTGGGGCTACTTCCCAGAGGGCCATAGAACACCTGCCACGGTGGAGCTGGTGAGCAGAAATATTGAACCCTGTCTAGAAGCAAATAAAAACAGAATTGCTTTCTCAAATCTTATCTTAAATTTCAGTAACAGAACTGCTTGACACCCACCTGCTCGCCAAAGCCAAACCACCAAGGTCATCTCTCCCTAAATCTGGCTCTGTGGTAGAGAACTGGATTCAATTAAGACATAGGAAAGGAAAGGTTGTGCCATCGAGTCCATGTCAACAACTGGCACCACAGAGCCAGGTGGTTCTCTTGGTAGAATACAGGAGGGGGTTACTATTGCCTTATCCTGCGCAGTATGAGATGATGCCTTTTAGCACCTTCCTATATAACTGCTGCCCGATTTAGGAGTTTCCCATATTCTTGTAAACACACCAGCAGGGATTTGAACCAACAGCCTCCTGCTCTCTAAGCAGGTTGCTTTCCCTGCTGTGCCATTAGGTGGCTCGTGAATAAGACATACTGGATCACAATAGCTCCACAACAGTAACATTAATAGCTGTCTGCCTCCAAGAACACTGGCTGATATCCTGATTAAATTTACTACTGCGATCTAGAAGTCCTCTAGAGTAATTCCTGAATAGTACTACTGAGCAATTTAATTAGGAGATGTCAGCCACTCACTCTATTTGTTCAGCTCCAGCAAAATTAATTGGGCTTGTGGTTGATTCATGTATGCATTTCCTTCCTAATTTTTCATATTTACATTTCAGCCATACTATAAATGGATTATAGTGAAAAAATAAAATCAGTGCTGATGCAGCTTAACTTGCATACATCTCTAGAACGGAGCTTTAGCTGCAACCCACATGTAACAACTACAATGGAAAAGCTTCACTGAGATCTCTTGAATATGCATGGAGCTATGGCAGGGCACACTACAACAAGTGAGTTGTGGATTGCAGCCACTAACTTCAATTGCCCTGGCATAAATTTGGTTCCTAAGGTTACTAATCCACTGGTAGACTGTTCTTCATACATTGTACTCCTGAACAGCTCTCATTCACTTCCACTACACTTGCACAGAAGACGTATCTGAGACAGTGTGTCCTCCTAATCAGCTTTTAGCGAGGCAATGAAACTTGCTCATTTTAAGTAAATCTGTTTAGGAATTTGTAAGAATGTATTTTTCCTCTATCAGAATCAATTCAGGCAAAGTATTTAAATATTTTGGTTCAGCTATGTTTAAATACTTGCTGCTCAAATCAGGCATACTTGTCTAACTCTGAAGAGCTTTCATTTCTATATCCATATCTTCATAAAACACTTTAAAACTACAATTGAAAAGTAACAATGTACATTAAGTACCAGATTTTAATCCACATATACTTGCAGTGCTGAAAATGAGGGGAAATTACTAAAATTGAATGATTGTTGGGTCAGTGCTTAGTTATTTTCATTACTTTTGGAGAATTGGGAAAGGGAGAAAACCTCCTTGAAAATATATTTCACTGAATACACACACAGAGAGACACACACATATCTATCTATCTATCTATCTGTCTATCTATCTCGCTTTCTTGTGTAGTCATTAGCCCAAGAGACTAGAAATAATATCACAAAGCTGTGTAATTGCTATCAGGAAATCTGGTTCTTTTAAAACAGCAAGTTCAGAGTCTGAAAGACATTTATATCTGATACTGAAATATGACCAGAAGCATTGCATATGATTTTCCAGCTTAAATCATGACATCAATTTGAAGATATAAATCAAATAGCAACTTTCTCTCTTGTTAAACAGACTAGTCCAGCAGTCGTATTCAAAAAGGACTCTAACTAATGAGATAGGTGTTACAGCCTATCTAGTACCATGAAAAAGAGCCAGCGTGGTGTAGTGGTTAGAGTGCTGGACTAGGACTGGGGAGACCCAAGTTCAAATCCCCATTCAGCCATGAAACTAGCTGGGTGACTCTGGGCCAGTCACTTCTCTCTCAGCCTAACCTACTTCACAGGGTTGTTGTGAAAGCGGGATATAAATGTAACAACAACAACAACCTTGAAGAGCACCTCAACACCATAGGGGCCACAGAATTCACCATCAACCAATTACAAAAAGCAGCTTTACTGGGAACAGCCTATATTCTGCGACAATATCTATAACAATTGACAATAAAATTCAGCCATCCCAGGTCCTTGGGAAGGACTCGATGTCTGGATAAAACAAACCAGTCAATAACACCTGTCTGACTGTGTAAACAAGAAATAATAATAATGATGAAGAAAAGAATGGTCACAAAAATGATTCTCCACATACAATAAATGTTTAGATGCATTACAAAATACAAATTCTGTATTTATCTGAATTCAAGACTAGGTTTTTTCCAAGTTTTAATGTTAGAAATGGGTGTGTATGTGTGCGCACGCCTTAAATTCAGGGTCCTCTTCCTTTGGGGTAAATAGTATAACCTATATTTAACCCATATTTTTAGAAGGGGTAATCTTAAATTTAGGGTCCTCTTATATTTGGGTAAATACGGTAAGCTCATAAAAGATGCATGAACATAAGGATTTGCATTCAGACAGGAAGAAAAGGTTGGGAAAATGAAAACAAAGCTATCTCCCATGGCAGGAGTTCTCAAACTTGGATCCCCTGATGTTGTTGGACTTCAGTTCCCACAAACCCCAACCAGCCACAATGGCCTCTCACCATTGTGACTGGGGATTATGGGAGTTGAAGTCCAATATCTGGGAACCTAAGTTTGAGGACCCCTTTCGTATAGGCTAAATATTTCCAGATTACTCTATTTAGCATACATAATTCATGTCTGATTGTATTTAGAAGGTATGTATCAGTTCTGATAGTAGAACACCATTTCTGCTAGGTAGAGCTCTTTTAGCCCCCCCCCCCCCCACTAGGTCATATTTAAACACTATGTGAAATGGAGGGTGGGAAATACACCATTTCCCGCATCCGTAGCCAACCTGGGGTTGACCACCACTGCTACACATGTGCCTAACATGAGAGCAACATCCCACCCACCAGCTTTTAGGATTCCCCTTGCTGCCCCAAATGGGTCTCTCCTTCTCTAAACTTGAAACAAAACTGTACAAATGCATTTCACTCCCATAGTCAATTATAGATTGTAATCAGTGCCATAAAAGTTCAGAGGCTAAGACCTCTTTATTGTGTTACAGGAAGAGACAACTTCAACAAGTACAGGCAGGAAGTAGAAAGGGACTCTGCCTCCAATTAGGATCACTACTAGCAAATGCTAGTGCCACCAACTGGCTGGACATATTACAACACATTTCCACATAATCCATTTGTCTCAAATGGACTGAGCTTTAGTGGACTCTTTTAATAAACTAAAGAAAAACAAACTGATGTGTGGATCAAAAAACAAAGTGGTTGCTCATTAAACATTTGGCAAATTCGATAAGGATTATCTACATACTTCTGTTTGTAAAACAATGGTTTGCAAAATAACAATACCCAGCTCCTAAATATAATTAATCGGAAGGAAAATGTCAATGATTTTACGACTGGGATGCTGAGAATACTGTCGGTGATTTCACACAACAGTTTAGCTTTGAGATTAGTCACATGCCAGAGCAAATAATAATTCCTTCTGGGGGGCAGATCTGCCAATCAAACTGCACTGTGGCATACAGGTATGCTTCTAAAATGTTTTGTGAACTTGTATGTGAAAGGACGGCATGAGTCCTCCACCCCTTTCCTGCCACACATCTTAATGTCTAGTTGCTATGAATTTTTTTGTTGCTAACACCTTGACCTACAATCCAACAATACCAAAATGATTGGCGTTAACTTGATAAACACTCTGATCCTAAAAACATCATATAAGAACAGGTTTGGCTGAAATCAGTGGATCTTTTTAAAACAATAGCACCAATCTCATGGAGGCCTGAGGAGCTGCTATCTCAGTCCCAAATGCATATGCAATACCAAATGATTTCACGCAACTACTTATTTATGTTTTTTAGGATAGCAATTTAAATACATTTAACTCCATATATTAGTTGCAGATTTGGCTACTAAGGTTTCAAGAATTTTTATTTTTATTTTTGCAAGTTACTCATTTCATTATTAGTAAATCTGAGACAAAGGCTTTCCTGTAATAACAAACCAATCAGATATTTCAGCTATTAAAGAAAGTGGGAAAATATGACATTATAAACGAAGGACAAAATTCAACCAACGTTTCACTGATTTCAATGAGAGTTATTTAAGCAAATGCTTAACTTGCCCACTTAAATCAATGGGGCTTGAAACACACTTAACTTTGGCTGGATTCTGGCCCAATAGTTCTGGAGAAATAAAATCATTATAAATAAAAGTTCTAAACTGCTAGGCAAAGGATCAAAAGACCAATCACTTTCCGTTGTTAAAGAGTTTTCTCCTTGGCTGATACCATGGGTCTCTGATTAGTTTTTCCTGGCAGAACGCTTGCACTGAATTTATTCTTGCTGATGTCCTAGGAAAAATGAAAGTTTATCTACCTAGCATAGGTTAACAGTCCAAATTAAACAAATGAGAGTAAAGCAAATGCTAAGGCTACAATCTTGCTCACAGTTCCACATGCTTTAATTGCACTGATTACAGTGCAATTTCCATGTCAATAATGGTAGGCAAGATTTTCAACCTTAATAAAAACAAAATCTATTTTAAAGTCCATTTGAGGGGGGAAATTTTGTTTTTGTTTTTGGGCAATCTAATGGTATTGATGTTAAGTGTTCCCAGCAAAAACACCTGTGGAGATGCGTCCCTCTTCTCTCTTTGCCCAAAAGAGAAAGCTGGAGAAATCCCCTCCCTATTCATTCTCCTTCAGCTGCACGCTTTATAATTAAGCAGGCTCTACAGCTTCCTGCTCAGAGCACTTCAAAAGACCGTGCGTCTCCACTTGACAATCCAGTTTGCCGTATTTGTCCCTCCTTACCTGTCTAAGGTGATTTATGGCAAAGAGCTGCAAAAATGTGCATTTTCTTTCGACTGAAATATATTTCATAGTAAAGTAATATTGGTTGGGGGGGGGGGAGATTCCTCCAAAAGGAATCCCAGGAAAAGATGAAGAAAATACTGACACTTGTTGATTTTGCTTTGCTTTATTATCCACTGTACAACAGGCCACATGAACATAAATCCACCACTGTCCCAGTCTCCTATATGCAACTGATGAATTAAACCTGTCTTGCCTTGCAAGCTCATGTCTCAAGTCTATATGGCGCCACTGCACTTTCTGACTTTTCTGTGCCTTCAGACCAACACAGCTATTCTTCTGAAATTAGGAAATTTAAATGTATTATTATTATCATTATTATTATTATTATTCATTTGCCATAAGATGTTAAGCTCACAGAGCACTTTGCAAATGCTTATTTATTTCACTATCATTATCTTAGAATTAATACTGGATCTGAATGGTGCGTTTGCCAGAGTGCACACTACAAAATATATTTACAACTTATGCAATTCAGTTTTCAGAGCCAATTTCCAATCTCAATTGTGACATTCAGAACTTTAAATCACAAGACCATTCTGGCGGGGGATGGGGGAGGTTCAAAGGACAATTTCTGTAAAATCAGAATTATGCTCGGTTATTTCACAACTGGAAATAAGGCAAAACTGCGGGCCTTTTGAATTCAGACTAAAATGACATGAGACGAAATTGTAAAAGAACAGCAACAAAAAGGCTGTGGTAAGATATATTGATTTTCAAGTACAAAACGTTATCTTCTCACAAAGCTTTCTGACTCCCCTGTTTCATCGACGCTAAACAGGGCCACACTGTTTTCTCTGCATGGTTCCTATTTTTAAATATTCCCTGCTACTGGTATGAAAATCTTTGTCCTTATGTTTCTGGACTTTAATTGCATGAGAGGCTTTGCAAAGCCTGAAGAAAAATGTGTGTGTGCCTGCAGTGGGTGGGGGTGGAATATATTGTGTGGTGAAGAATAAAAAACATAGAGTTCATTATATATTTAGTAATTTTATAATTCACTTCTCAATTTAAAAGAAAAATAGTAGCAGCAGAGAACAATAAAAAATACATTTTAAAACAATACAATAATAAAACAATCTAATAGGATATATTAAATTATACCATACATCATGGCTTATGATATTATGACTGATGTATTTGATAAATATGCTAAATTTAAGTGTTTTTCATATTTTCTGATCAGAATGTCTCTGTTTCAAATGAAAGGGAAGCCAGACATGTTTCCCTCATTACCATAAAATGGCAAAATGGCTACCTTCACAAAACCATGGTATTAAGACACAGCCACCGGTGGTGGTGGTGGGGAATCATTTCAAGACAACCAATCAGAGAAACTTTGCAAATCAACATGTGTGAGAAAACAGGTTCATAAAACATTGCTTTTATGGCTTAGGGACTCTCTTTGACTTGTAGTGCAGTCCTCTGTTTACTTGGAAGCAAGGCACACCGGCTCACATCCTGACTAAATTATTCAAAGAAAGTCCTATTAAAGTTAAGTAGACTCCTGAGTAGTACAACTGAGTAACTTGGCCTGGATATCGGCCACTGTATTCAACTGGGCTTATGTCCAGGTAAGTGTGCATTGGACTGCCACTTTAGGCCTTGGTCCACACAGGTGGGAGAATGAGGCAGCAGAATCCTGAGGGGATGGAATGGATTGTACCTCTTGAAATTGCAAGCGTGGGACGCTATTTATTATTATTATTATTTCTTTATGCTCTTCTACGCAACAACATTCCTCAAAGTTTTTTAAAAACTAGCTTTTCGGTAGGGGAGCATTTTAAAAGAACACTTTACACCTGCAGTCTGAAGAGAAACATTTCATTCTAACATCTCTGCTACCTCATTTTGCTGTATGTGCAGGCCATTTGCAAGGGTGCTAGAGCACATCTGAGAAGAGAAATGGTATGTATATCAAGCAAGCATTCTGCACCTGGGCAGACAGTTATTTCTATTTTTTTTTTAATTGTTTTTAAAATTCCATTCAGATTAGGAAGCTCAAAAATGACAAACTTTTAAATAAAACTATCCTTTGTGTCAGAGCAAAAAAGACTTTAGAAATCCATCTTAAAATACACCCAAAAGGTTAATGCATCCTTTTTCTCTGTTCCTACTACTCCTTTATCAAGTTGTGATCTCACCTTTCCGGTTACTACAGATGTATTTGTACTATGTGTGTCCCACTATTAAAGGGGAATAGTGACTACTGGATCATTTTTTGCTGCTGTAGCATCTGCGTTTTCCTAGTGGCAGTTTCTTCTCTAGTAACATTTATCCAAAGTAAGATTGTTCAGCACTAGTGACTGCTATTCTTCACGAATGCAAAGAGAGCAAAGAAATGGCTCGTGCCTCAACTTTAAACATATAATTTGGATTCCAAGGCAGGAAACTTCCAAATAAGGCTGAAATCCTATGCATACTTATCTGCGGGAATAAAAGTAAGATTTACTATTAAGTGCATAGGATCAAATCACATGTATGCTTAGAACTACAGCTGTGCAGCCCAATCTAACTGACATTTGCTCAGAAGTGAGTCCCTCTGAATTCAGTGGAGCCTATTTTCAAGTAAGTGTGCACAGGATCGCAAGTGTACACAATGCAATTCCATGCATGTTTACTCAGCAATACTTGTTTCAATGCAACTCACTCGTAGTTAAGTGCCCACAAGACTGCAGCTAAGCAGTGCAATCCTAATCATGTTTACTCAGAAGGAAGGCCCAGAGAGTTGAATGGTACTTATTCCGTAATACAAGGGTTCTTAAACTCGGACCCTCATGGGTTGTCAGACTACAACTCCCAACACCCCTTCCCAAAATTCAGCTGCTGTGGCTGGGGATGATGGGAGCAGTAGTCCTATCTAGGGATCCAAGTTTGAGAACCCCTGCCCTAGTAAGTATGTCTCTCTCTATCACCAAAGCAAAGGCTTATGGAACAGTCATTAACCATTGCTTTCAGAATGGGAAGGCAGAAACAAAATAAGAAAGAAGAGCCACTTTTACATATGTAGGGAGGTAGCAAAGAGAGGGTGCTTATGTGACTTGCACTTCCTTTCTGTGATTCTGGGTAATGTGCAACGGGGAACTTGAGTCTGCCCTGCAGCAAGGTGTGCAAGTTCCAAATGTTTGTGCAACTTGTCCTAAGTGGGGAGAGCATTAAAACGCATAACAGCAAATGCGCAAGTAAACAATAAACCAGCCATATGCCTATGTTTTGAAAGTGTGAATGCACTCTAAGCTAACCTCTGCAAGGCAACAGAAGAGAAATAAGGTATTCAAAAAGGCGGGAAGGGAGTGGGGTGGAGATGTGAAACGCCCTCTAGACTGGGACCCTCTCGCCACCATGTTCCACATTGGGCCTAGACCTATGCGTGGCAGTGTGTACGGCCAGCAAAGAGAATCATCATAAAGTGCCAATAATTTCCTGCACAAACAGTTTCTCCCATGTTTTGGCTACCCCTAAAAGTTCTTTTCTTCCTTTACAGCAGGGGCGTAGCTATAATTGAATGAAAAGGTTCAAAGAACACGGGCCCCCAGCTCCTGAGGGCCCTCCAGGTCCATCCCTCCCTATTTTCTTCATTGTCTCCCTCACTCTGGGGGCTGCCCGAGAGAGGGATGAACATGGGCCCCCTCTCCCCTAGCTACGCCCCTGCATTACAGTACCTCTGAGGCAGATTTGTATTTCTCTAGATTTACTTTGCATGAACTGTCCTGGAGGAGTTGTGAAGCATGGCAGTGAGAGAAGGATGTGTTGACATTTGGCATGGAAGAAGAAGAGACCCATGCATGAGAGGAGAGAAGGTCTTGTGGTAGCAAGCATGAATTGTCCCCTTTACTAAGCAGGATACACCCTGGTTTGCATTTGAATGGGAGACTACATGGGTGAGCACTGTAAGATATTCCCCTTAGAGGATGGGGCTGTTCCGGGAAGAGCAGGACTGAGAGAGACTCCTGTCTGCAAACTCGGAGAAGCCGCTGCCTGTCTGGGAAGAGAATAGTGAGCTAGATGGACCAGTGGCCTGACTCGGTATAAGGCAGCTTCCTATATTATGATGCAGGAAAAAGCTAGAGAGGGTGGAGGAAGAGTGCATTTGTTGTCCCTTGAAACCATGTAAGAGGAGGACTTGCGGGGAGCGGAGGTTGGTGGCCCATGCAACAGACGGCGGGGAGGGGGGAGAAAAAAAAGAGGTCTTCCCCCCCCCGGTATGAGCAAACAGCAGAAAAGAGAGGATGGACTGCAGGCACAGATGGCTGGATCTGATGCAGACGTCTTTTCCCTTCCCTCCCTGCCTCCCTCCCTTTGCAAAGCAGAGTAGAGAGAGAGAGAGCCAGCCAACCCCAAGCTCCCCCCAGGCCCCGATCCCATCCCCGCCTCACCTCGGTGTCATTATTCAGGTTCCAGAGATCCAGGCGGCCCATCCCGTCCACGCAGGCAAAGAGCGCGGGATGCACTGGGGACCACGTGACATCGTACACATAGTCGGCATTGTCTTCAAAGGAGTAGAGCGGCTTGTTGTGCTGCAAAAAAGGCAGAGGGGAAGCATGAAGACTTCGTGGCGCTACTGCTGCCTCGGGCTGTCTGGCGAGTCTAATTAAAAACTTTGCACATTCAACCAAGTGTCATAAAACTTCCCCCAGATGAAAGGTCCTGGGAGGGAGAAGGTGGGGCTGGAGCTCCTGCTGCGGCGCTCTAATGGGGGCAGCCCCACTGTCCGGTGCGGGGGTGGGGAGAAAGGAGAGGGAGAGCTCTGGACTTTGGTGGGGAGGGGAAGATTGCCCAAGACATTCCACGCAGGTAAAGGGAGCTGCTGCAGCCCATTAGCTGCTCCCGAGCGGGGGAGGGGAGCGGAGCGGAGCGGCTGCAGGTTGCGCTCAAGCGCATGAGTCGAGTTTGCGGGCTGCCCTGATAAGGAAGGATCAGAAGATTCCCAGGGAGAGGGAGGGAGAGTGGCAGGGAAGACAAAGGCTGCCACCTAGCGGCCCTGGCGAAGCTGCTGCAGCTCGCGGCCGTTTGAGAAGCAACCTTACCGAAACAGAACCGCGCTCTCTCTCTCTCGCTTCCTCTCCCTCCTGCAAGGTCAGAAGTGGAGCGTGAATGTGGACTACAGAAAGGGGGGGGGGAGACAAATGGGTGCGGTGGTGGCAGTCCGAACTGAGGAAGCCAGTCCTGTGTCTGTCTTCAGGAGTAGAGCGTATATGAGTCGGAGCCTCTCTCTCTATTACATTTATGTTCTGGATAAGGAGGGTCTGTTTTGGAATTCTGAGTCCCACAGGGGCTCTGCCAGCAAATTGCACGTAGGTCCCCTTAGCAATGCTTCAATTCTGATGCCAAGCCATTTACACACAAAAACAAAACAGCCGCACAAAATCCTGCTCTTGATAGGAGCAGTCCGGCATTGGATCGATGCAGTTGCCTGACATCAGCCCTTCCCTTCTCTTACAAGGAAATTGGTGCGTTAGGGAATGATGACGACTCACCTTTGCAAAACGGAATGCCTGAGGCCTGATGACCAGGGGCCTAGCTATAACTGGAGGAGGGGGGGGGGAGGGAGAGAAATGTCCCTGGGGCCCTGAGGGAGAGAGGGGGCCTGCCCCGCCAGCTAAGCGATAGTTTGCTTTGCTTTCCTCCTGCCACCACCTCATAAAAGGAGGAGGTGGAAGACTGTGGGGCCCACTTTCCCTTTTTGTCCCAGGGTCCACTCCAACCTTACTACGCCCTTACTTACACCCTATTCTCAAGGCATGTTTTCAGCTACACTCACCCACAGTGTGTTATCAATAGGACTTATTTTTAAAAAAGGTTTTGGTTCTGATCATTTGTGTTAAGAAGTATCTGGGCCACCTGGCTTCCCAGTAAGTGCATCAGGATAGGCTGTCTGGAAATCTACCTTGAAACATCAGTCCACCATCTACTTCCAAATATATGTATCAGAATGGAATGGGGTGGGGTGGGGGAATAATCCATGGCACAGCAGTTCTTTCTCTGCAAAGCACATGCATCTTTATATACAGGACAATTTAGCTCTCAGATGGCATGCTGTAGTGGTTTCTTTCCCTGCTAGTCTGCATTCTCCAGCTCATCCTTCCACCCAGGAGAATTTTTGTGTTTTTTTCTTGGCTCTCCCCAGGGGTTTCTCTTCCCAATCCTTTTTTTTTTTTTTTAAGGTCTAGGTGAGCTACATTTTCTAGATATTCTGAAAACCAGTTCTCCCTCTTCATCTCCCCCTTCCCGCCCTCTACCCACGTTTTAAAGTGTTTCAAGTTTTAAAAGGGAGGTGGCAAGGTTCAGAGAGCACAGCTGCTGAGAGATAGTGGTGCAGTTGCTTGACTTTTAAGTGCCTACGCGTCATTTCATTTCACAACAGACTGGAAGTTAGAGGCAAGTTTTAAAGTACACCAGAATTGTAAAAGTACACCAGAACTGTAACATATAATTGGGCGCCATGAATTATTCATTGCATCTGGCTCGTCTTCGTCTGATTTCTGAATAATGGCTTTGCTAATCCCCGATCAATTAATGTAAAATGAAATTTAAATGATAATGAAAACTCCAGAGATAAAAGAAATTAAAAATTCTCATTGCCTGCAACAGAAATCTAAACAATGGGATTTTGTATATGAGTTTTATATCTCTATCTATCTATCTACCCACCTACCTATCTATATGAAATATAATATATAGAACTATATAATATGTCTTACACCCTACAAACACACACACACGTACAGCCTTTCAGTTGTCTGTATTAACTTTGTGGGGTTTAATTATTTCTTTACAAGATCATACACAAAAAATTTCAAGTGTCTTCCTTGACAGTGTTCATATAGTACTAAACATTCTTGTGGGTTTATTCTTAGTTTGGTATCTTGATGGGCACACAGCCATGTGCACATCCAGTCACTGGTTGTGCCCACCCATGGAATGGGGAGAATTTTATCACTTTTCTGTTTCCTTGGTTGGATGTGAACATATGGTACATTTATGCTCATTATGCTGGCAGGTGCCGAGGATAACAGCTCTCCCAGAGTGGTATGTTTCCCTGCTTGGAAAATGAACTGGATCTAACCATTCTTTATGTACAGGATTATATTCCTCACTTTTCTGCTATCAGAAGAATCTGTTTCAGTGAAGTCATTCAAGGATGTCCCAGAAATACCCTCTGGTCCACTTTCTGGAGATGACACAGGCTTTTTGTCTACTGTGGGCAGGAGGCATCCTGGTTACTAGGGTACTAAGATACCAGGGCAGATTATATGGGTCCCTGGGCAAGATAAACAGAGTGATTCCTATGAGCCAGTCTCTTCTTCATTCTTTCTTTCATGACCTGCAGGTGGGTCCTTGGAGAATCCACCTACTGGCCATAAAAGAAGAATTATCAAGAAACAGGCTTGTTCACACAACTGCTGGCAGGGTCGGAGAAGTGTCCGCCCTGGGTAGGAGAGTCAGATGCACTTCCAATTTTCAGTCATGTGCTTGGAAACATCAAAGTAGGAGGTGGGGAGAATGACTGTGTGAAAGATGGCAGCTGGGTAGGATGGCACACCTTACCAGGTTCCATTCAAAAACCAGGAGCACCTTCGGCTCTCCTTCCCAGGCTGGGCTCTCCTCCTACTCTGTTCATGTGAACAAGCCTACCCTCACAGTTTCTTTCCTGGAAGCATATTAGATGTTTTTTAAATTCTGAGTAGGACTATTGGCCCATCTAGTTGGAATTGTCTGCACTGACTCGCTTTACTCTTTCCTAGACCTACCTGCAGCTGCCAGTGATGGAACCTGGAACCTCCTGCATGCAGTCTTCCCAGAGACTTCTGCCCGGAAGTCCAGGGCCTCCACTCCCCCTGGGGCCCCCCAAATCCTCTGTCCCAGGTGGTGGTGTTGCTACACCATGCCACTGGCCTGTGCTGCACTAGGCAGCCGAGTGTGACCTCTGCTTTAGAGACAGAGAGGGGAGTGGCGAACAAAATATGTGCAGTGGGAATATGTTAAGTTGCGTGTTGAAATGTTTCTGCTAATGCATATTTGCATAAATATACCTGTCTATAGTCTTACATTCTTGTGAGTTCAGTTGCTGTTTGTGCCGTCAGGAATCTACATGTTGAAAGTACTGTGTGTGCGTGTGCGTGTGTGTGCGTGTGTGTGTGTGTGTAGGGGGATGATGCTTAACTTGCCAGGGGGGTGAGGTGTGTGGGGGCTCCAAAGCCCTTAAGGTCCGGGCTCCAAAGCCCATTAGGTTCAGGCTCCAAAAATACCTAGGTACACCTCTGAGTCTACCACTGAGTTATGCTCCCTTCCCCAGGTGGGAAACCTTCTATTTACATTGCTCCTCTCTCTCTACTAGACTGAGGGGCAGGCCAAGATTCAGGTGACTCAGAGCAGCTAGACTGCATTTGTGTTATAGTATTGATGGAAATTGGGTCCATAAACAATGTCTTCCATGAAGCTCAACTTCTTTCTTTTAAATGGTGTGTGTGTTCTTTTCTAGGTTCCATTTTAAAGGGGAAACACCACACTTTAAATACATACACACCTACATAATTGATATTATATGTAAGTATTTCATACTCAAGCACCTGTACTTGAATACAGCTTGTGAGCAGTGGTCCTTAACAGGGCCTCAACACTTTCAGACTGTAATCAGGGTGATCACTGATTTCTATAGTGAACAATTATTGCATAGGTATATAAAAGTTACAAACAGGCCATTGACTTTTGCTTAGGAGAATCAAAGTCACCAACAATTAAGCCCTACATGACGCACTAACCATGTATGGCTTTCCACCAGCTTCTTGGCAAATCCTTTGCTTTTGTGGCCTGCCTCTTTCCATCTCAAAGAATAGCTTTTTTTTTTTTTTTTAAGGATGAAAATAAGTATACTTGCATCTTTGTTTCTGGGGCTAAAGTTCCAGCTGGTTCCCCCGCTTATTTGCGTGGAGGATCTTCCTTAATCCAAGAGGCGCCACACGCTAAGAAGCTCACTCCTTAGAGGAAGGCATGTGGACATGTTCACAGGTTTTAACTAGCATTTAACTGCTTAAAAGCTACAGTGAAATCTATCAGCTTTGCTTGTTTCATAAAAGAGGCAATTCACACACAGGAATAATGGGCACTCCATAAAGGTACCTCTCTGAGCTGTATTACCAGATCCTAAAGCTGTCTGTCTGATCACAGTGCCTTCTCTCAGAAGATAGCCACATTCTTCACATCTCTAAAAATCAGACTGCCAGTATATACCTAAAACATGCTGAGGAGCTGCCACAGTTCTTTAAACCACTTTCAAGCCTGTTTAATTAAAATAGTGGCCAGCCAAAGAAGTCCAGGAACTCAGTGCTCTGAGGGGGTTGAGATCTCAAACAACTTACTGCTGGCATCTTCAGAAAATTAATTCACAGACTATTTTGAGGGAACCTATGACAATCAAACCAGTTTATACCTGGTTTAAATCTGAAGCATGAATGGACACCATGCAGCAGAACATGGCACTTGGAGCATATCTATACTTCAAACTGATACTAGACTTATACCAGTTTATCCCCCCCCGCCCGCCCCAACCAAGAATCCTGAAACCGTAGTCTGATGAAGGTGCTGAGATCACCCCCTTACAGAACTTTAGTTCCCAGGATTGTTGTGGGGTTGGTTTTTTTGTTAAGGAAAGGGAATGACTAATAAACCAGTTTGAATCAGTGGGGTAGTTATACTCTTCAAATTTCCAAACGCAATCAGTTTATTTAGAGCTAGGATGTAACTTTCAGGCACAAGGATGGAAGAAGCGATCTGTTACTTCAGATTGTCTGTAACTCAAGATGCAGACAATGAAGCTAGGTGCCGAAGACTGATACCAATCTTTAGAATTGCCTTCACTAGTTCAACTTTTTTTGCTTTTTGTTAAGGTGCAGGAGTTATGGTACCTTCTACAACATCTAAACAGTGCTTCACGTCTGATGAACTTCAACACATCACAGAGAGCAAGCAAGTTACCGAGGGCATTCTCATTACATGAACGGTCTGGGTTGCCCTGTCTGGGTTGCCCTCCGCTCTCAGCTGCTTCAGTTGAGGGTGGCCTGCCTTTTGTACCCAGGATTTTACTGGGATAAAAGGAACCACAGGTTCATTTTACCTTGATAGGCAATTGTTTGAACGATTGCCCCTGGGTTACTGGGCTCCTTATCAGCCTGCCACCATTTCCGGCAGTGGCCAGAGGAAACAGGCAGCTGTTTAGAGTGGAGCCAGAATTACACCTAGGTAATTTTGGAGCCTGGACCTAAAGGCCTTTGGAGGCCCCCCTTCCCTTGCAAATTAAGCATAATCATGCTTGGCCAGGCAACCACACCACCCAGGACAGACTAAAGGGGGGGGGGGGTTCAGAGGTTGTGGAGCCCCTGGACTTTGGCCCGGAAGTCCAGGGGTAAGAGTCCCTCTGAGCAGAGCGGCTGCTGTACTAAAAGCAGCCACTCTGTTGCTTGCGCACTGCACTCTGGATCCATGGAGGACTCAGAACATGCTTTCCCCCTCCTGCCTGCACTCTGGTGATCGCCGCGCCGGTGCATGTGTGGGCAGAGATTGGAGCTGTTGGCAGATAGTCTGCAGTCCCTGCCTGCCCTCCCCACTACCCAAGTAACAGGTCGTGAGCAGAACTCTACTTTCTTGCATTTACAGTGGACCAAGTGAACAAACAAACCCTGTGAAGTGCTACTTTGATTTTTACAAAGTGTGATCAGTGGGTTAGCTGGGGTCTGTCACTACAGCTTATTGATATCACTGTTGCCACTCATTAATACTCACCCATTACGCTTACAAGCTGCGTCAGACTAGAGCACATTGTCCTGAGCTCACCCTGATACAGTGAGCACCAGAGAGCATGTGATATCCCTTGCTGTGAAATCAAGAAGCTGATCCATGGAGAGGACACAGATGCTAGTGATATTAACAGACTCTCCTTTTGTGGTGTATGCTGCCAGGGGCAAGGAGGGTGGCTGAGAACCAGTGCGAGTTACCAGAAATTCTGCGTATGGCGACTGCAGCGTGGGAAAGCACAAGTGTAGTATATTTTAGTTTGTCGTTTTTACAAGTATGTGTGTTGTTCGCTGGCACGTGTGCCAGCAAGCAAAAGGTCAGCAAATGGCATCACCCAGGCTGGATCTAGCCCCCTCCCTCTTAGTTGCCAGCTTTTCTCCCCTCAGGTCTTCCTGAAGCTGAATAGATAGATTGGAGAGAGGGAGAGGTGGAAGGGCAGGGGTAAAAAGATACAAGAATTCCTTCTTGTCTTTCTCAGCTGAGAAAAGGCCCTGGAAGGCAAAGGATCAAGAGAAAGGCAGAAACAGAAGTGATTTATCCTCTCCAAGCATCATCTGGCCCCATCCCCTCTTGTCCTAGCAAGTTAGAGGGGCGGGAGATAGAGGGCCATGTGAGGAACAGGGTGCCTTAGGAACGTCCTTCCCCTGAATCCCCTCTCACAGAGTGGGGGCTGATTGGTGGGTGGTGGCGGCAGCAGTGGCTAAGTTGCCAGAGGGTCCCCCAGAGGGGCTTGACTTGTCACCCTCTATCAACTGGTAACCAAGGCTGAAAAGGTGTTGCTGTTGTTTTTTAAAATATGTCTTTTTATTAAGGCACAGATTGGTACCTGCAGTTTTTATCTGACGAAGAATACCAAAGTTGACCATCCTGGACAGGGATCTTAGAACTGGAAGAAGTTGGACCTAGAACTGGAAGAAGTAATGATGGGACACTGACTACTGGGGTGGGGGATCCCGCCCTCCAACCACTACCCAATTTGGTCACTGTTGTATTTACTGAGTATCCTGCCTAAAATTTATCTCGAGTTTTGCTAATTCAAAAATGATCACATTTTTCTTTACTTTTCTTCACTGTTCTCTGCCTTACAAGGAACACAATTAGTGCTAGAAAAAGAGCCAAATAACTGCTACCTCTTCTATTTTTAAGGGCAAGTGTGCCAGCAAGGGCTTGTTTCTTTTTCCTGCTAGCCTTTGGTACAACCTGATTCCACCCGGCCACCCCACTTTTGCATCTAGCATGATCTAACCTAAATTGTCTGCACAGCACCTCCTCCACCCCCTCTTACAAAGAGCTTTTTCACCATGCCCAGAAACACTTTTTCTCCCCACCTTTAACATCCATCCTGAAGAAGAGTTCTAAAGAATTTAAAATCTTGCTCACTATTTCATAACATTTTTGTTGGGCCTAATCAAGGTAGAAGAACACTGCTGTTGCTTTTGGATCTTTTCCCAATGGACCAACGTGGCTACTTGCAATTTTTATAAAAGGTGAGAAATGTTCCTTTTGAGATGTGCTTTGAGTGAAAGAGACCCCCATCATCATTAAAAGTCTATTTCCATTAAATACTAAGTGCTACTTTGTTCTCTTTCATTCCTCTCCTTGGTGGGCTTGAACTTGTGGTGGGTCACAGTTTCAGAGTAAGATTATTGCATTTATAAATCACTCTTGCTGCAGAGATGCTACAAAGTGGTTTGCTTAATTGATTTCTGTGCCAAGGATTTTTAAAATGTACTGCATTTGTGCATAAACATGTGGAAACTATTATAAGAGGGGAATGAAGGAGGGCAAAAGGGACAGGTTCCAAGAGCAGACCAAGTCTGGAGATAACATGATGATTAGGCTTTTGTGGTTTCCTTTAGAGTCAGGGCATCATGGCTGGGTTTATAGGAAGAAACCAAACAAAAGGAGCCTGGTACAGACCTAGCAAGAGCCAGTCTTGGTGGCTAAGGACATTTTCACAAGTGATGCCCAGGGAATGCTCTTTGGTCTGGTGTAGCACAGTGGTTAAATGACTGAGCTACAAATCAGGACTGTCCCCAGTTCAAATCTCACCTCTGCCATAAATTTAACAAGTGATGTTAGGCAAACCCTCAGACTCTCCATTTCCATATAAGTATTATATTAACCTTACAGAATTGTTGTAAGGATGACAACAATAGATGCAAAGGTCTCTGAACATTCAAAAGCTCTATAGAAATGCCTAGTATTATTGTCAAATATTAGAACTAACATAGGAAGCTGCCTTATACTGAAGTAGACCAGTGGTCAATCTAACTGAGTATTGTCTACACTGACTGGCAACAGTTCTCTGAAGTATCAGGCAGGAGTCTATCCCAGCCCTACCTGGAGATGCTGCCAGGGATGGAACCTGGGACCTTCTGCATGCAAAGCAGATGCTCTACCACTGAGCCAAGGCCCCATCCCCCATCGGGCTATGGCCCTATTATGGTCTGCAACATCTTCTTGCTTGTGAATGTTGTTAATACAATACGGGACTACTATTCAACCTTTTCAGAGCCAGGATCATGGGGCAGAGCCACCTTGGTGCAGGGGGAGGGGTTTCAAAGAACCTGGGCCTCCATACCCAGGAGCCACACCTAGGGCCGCAGCTACACCCCTGAGTCTGACACCAGATGCTCAGGGGGTGTGGTCACATCTGCAAATAAGGCCGTGTACCCCGTTTTTGAAAAGCTTCAGCCAGTGCTGGGTTCCGAGCCTGGAACGCATCTCCCTGCCTTGACAAGCAGGGAAAGGCGCTCCCGGCCGCTGCTGCAAACGTGGCACTGGTTGTAATTTACTCGCAAACGGGGGCGTGGCCCCATTTGCAAATTCGACCATGCTCCCTTTGCATTTGACATCAGACACGGGGCGTGGGGGGGAGGTAGCGGTGGTGGGATAGAAGGGGACCTCCGGTGTTCTCCCTATGCCACTGGCCAGGATCCACCTTTCACCAAAACCTACAACATGGAACCCATTTTTACTTTTATAAATTGTACACTATATGTCTACCTCTCTTCTATCTACTTGTATTTCTGTCCCCACCCCCAGCCCACTGAGGTTATTTATTTATTAAAACACTTCTATACTGCCTTTCGGTCAGAGACCCTCAAGAGAGCTCATAGTAGGAAATTTAAAACTATCCATTAAAAAATATCAAATAATATTTTTTTAAAAAACCAGCCACCAGACATTTTTAAAGCAGCCAAAAGGAAATTTACAACAGCAGCACATAAAACGAATCCAGGCCAAACACTTCCTTGCAAAGCCGCATTTTAGCTGCTTCATCAAGCAGCAAATAGGAAGGTAGCCATACAGGTCTCCTTGGAGTAGGCATTCCATAGTCTAGGTGCTGTGGCCAAAAAGGCTCCATCTCATGTCACCTGCCTGGCAAACTTCAAATGCGGGCATGTGGCAGAATCAACAGGGTCTTGAACAGAGTGCACTAGCAGGCTCGTACAGAAGAAAGCAGCCCTAGACCCAGATTGTTTAGGGCTTTAAAGACCAGCCCTTTGAACTGAGCCCAGAAGCAAAGTGGTAACCAGACTGGCAACCTCAAAAGAAATAACAAAAGAAGACAGCAGAGCTTATGCTAGTGTGAGTCACCTTAGCCCTATCCATAAATTATGTCTGGGTACAGTCTACGCACATACAGATCTGTACACAGTTATTCCCATACTATGCTCAATGCACATACGGTGGTACACTTCCTATCTGTACCCTACATTTGAGGGTGCCTGTACCCAGGTTCGCTTTTAAAATGAAGACACATACAGCCGTGTACACAAAGCATGTACTTGTGTGTGGATGTCTGCATGCACGCACAATATATTGTCTACATAGGGAAGTAAAAAATGACCCGGTTACGGGACACGGCATGCTAGCTGAACACCGATAAAGTATAGAAAGCTGATAGCAAATACTTTGTATAGGAAATGAACTTTATAGTTTATATTCAAATATGTAACCTGTATTTTTTAAAAAACAACAACAACCCAGTGCAGTGCAGTGGGTAGAGCAGTAGTAGCTTGAGCCCCTGTGGCATCTGAGGCAGGGAAGCCAATATGCCATCTGCTCCCATGAAACATGGCCACATTTCTTCACCTGTCACCAATCACTCCATCTCCTTCCAACCCCCTCTGCTCAACTCATCATACTTTTGTACACACACACACACACACACACACACACAGCCCTTCCCCACTCACCTTACCCAGCAGTGTGTGAGCTGGAGCCAGAGCAAGCCTCACTCCCCATAGACTGCTTCCTCTCCTCTGGCCCTGGACTTTGACAAACCAGGGAAGGGAGCAGAAGGAGGAAGCGTTTGGAGTCAATACTGGCCCAGAGCGACTCCACAGTGCCGTTCGAGACTGGCAGGCACTCCACTGGCCCAGTTCAATCCTTTCTGCATGCATCTCTGCCGTTTAGCAGAGTAGAAGTGGGAGGAGGAGGAAGACGGCCATCTTGGAACAGCTCTTTGCTGAGCAGTGTGGCACCGGTTCAGCAAAGAACTGCTCCCATGGCAGAGGTGGGGCGGGAGGGGCACTTTACCACCCTGCTGGCATCCCCAAAAGCTTCCACTCTAGTCAGCCACCTCACCTCGCTTCATGATAGGCCTGCTCCAGCGTAGAACACTGGGCTTCTACCAGAAAGGCTCAAGTTCAAATCCCCATGAAGCTTGCTGGGTGAGCTTGGGCCAGTCACTATTTCTCAGCCTAATAAGCATCACAGGGTTGTTGTGAGAGCAAAATGACAATACCCCATGCATGCCACCCTGAGCTTCTTGCAGAAGGGCATGCACATGTGAGAGATAAATGATTTAAGCCTCATTTGTGAAAATGCCTAATACTCTGGAAACAAAGACACTGTGAATTCCTCAGCCAGACACTGCCCGACTTTTGGAAGCGTCAGCCTGTCAGGCAGCAGAGATTTGAAGGCATGTTAGGGGTAGTTTTGAGGGGGCGGGGGTTGACGTTGACAGGTAAACTGGTGATTTCGTTAATCTCCTTAACAGTTTTAAGCATTCTGCTGAGAAGTGACTCACATGGGCTGGTGCTGCAGTGCTTACAGTGCATTAACGCTTGTCTCTCTTTTTGCTCCTTGATAACTGGATACTTATGCCACTAAGAGCAGCTAAGAACTAAAAGAGAAAATGCTGTGGCTCAACACTGAATGGTTTCAGTAGTCCAAAAACCTCCACTTTAAGATGAGAGTTAAGATACTTTGCATTTTCACTCCTGCTCTAAAAAGAATGGAAATTGCAAATTAAGGTGCCCATCTTAACTTCCATGCCATATAAGCTGTAAGACTTTATACAGTCTGGTATATGATGATGATGGCTTTAGAAATGAGGCTTCATGCACCCACACTTTGCCTTGATCAGAGGTGCATCAGGCAGAAATTCATCAGGGCATCTCTAGGAAGTAAACATCTGCCTGGATGCATCCATCCCCAGCCCAATTTCCAGCTGAAAGATTAAGGCAAAGTGTGGGTGCATGGAACCCCATTTCTAAAGCCATTATCAAATACCAAACTGTACAAAGTCTCTACAGCTTAACATAGAAGTTAAGATGAGCACCTTAACTTGAAATTTCCATTCTTTTTAGAGCATGAGTGAAAATGTAAAGCATCTTGATTCTCATCTTAAATTGAAGGTTTTTGGATTATTGCATTTCCAGTTGTTTTAAAAGGGGGGATCTGATTAGACACTATGGGGACAAGGTTACCCAACCACAAGGTAGAACATCCTGATGTTGAACAGCAAACATTTTGTAAAACCTTCAACTAAGATAAAGCCACACTCCCCACCACCATCTGAAAAAACAAAATTAAATGAAATTAGTGGATTCAGTAATAGTGACAGTGTGATCTTAACTTACGATTATTCCACAGTGAATAAGAATTACCTACACAATTACCTACACAAGAAGTAGGTAATTTGTGTTCACTTTAAATCTGTACTTCATTTTTTTCATTTCCTTAAAATAAGGAGAGCTGGTCTCAGGGTAGAGGAGAGCTGGTCTTGGGGTAGCAAGCATGACTTGTCCCTTTAGCTAAGCAGGGTCCACCCTGGTTGCATATGAAAGGGAGACTAGAACTGTGAGCACTGTAAGATATTCCCCTCAGGGGATGGAGCCGCTCTGGGAAGAGCAGAAGGTTTCAAGTTCCCTCCCTGACTTCTCCAAGATAGGGCTGAGAAAGATTCCTGCCTGTAGCCTTGGAGAAGCCGCTGCCAGTCTGTGAAGACAATACTGAGCTAAATAACCTATGGTCTGACTCAGTATATGTCAGCTTCCTATGTTCCTATGTAACACACACATATACACATACACACAGATAATTAAAAATAACAAATACTTTAACAACTGTGTCCAAAACTACAGATTCTCTTCCCAAAAATATCCCTTAAGCCCAACAGTTCTCTTGTTTGATTTATTTCAGGATGGTGTTATCTGCAAAACAGCGTTAGGCCTTAAGCCAATCTGACTGAAATAGTAGGCCTTAACCCACTGAACTGCACCTTTTGACCATGTATTAGAGTATATCCTCTCTAATAAAACGCTTGGTGTCCGTCTGTGGACGGACACCAAGCGTGCATTCGTGCCTGCCTGTTCTGGGCATGCGCAAAGCGCATGCCCAGAACAGAGCAAGGCAGCCGCGAACGCCAGCACCTGGTGGTCATGTTGGGCGGCCAGAAGCGGCCGGCCCGAAGAAGCCGGGTAAGCAGTGGCGGGGGACACTGGCCGAGGTGGCAGCTAAGCCGCCGTCTCGGCCAGAGAACGTGGCGTGGCGGAGCCATGGCCGAGGCCTGGCCGCGCCGCTGCATACCCGGCTTCTTCGGGCGCCCGCTTCTGGCCACCCAACATGGCTGCCGGACGAGGCGGCAGGGGAAACTCGATGCAGCGGTGGGCTCGGGCACTGGTGGGCCCGGCGGGAGCCGCGGTGGGTGGCGGGCCTGGCTGGAGCCGCGGGCGGCGGTGGGTGGCGGGAGGGGGAATGGCAGCGGGGGTCCGGAGCGCACAGCTCCACTAGCGCCCGTTATCCAACAGGCTTACAAACACTAGGAGTATAATAGATTATTGGAGTTTTGTGAGCCCCCTAGAGCAGGGGTTCTCAACGTTGGGTCCCCAGATGTTATTGGACTTCAACTCCCATAATCCCCCACCAAAGGCCACTGGAGCTGGGGATTATGGGAGTTGAAGTCCAGTAACATCTGGGGACCCAACGTTGAGAATCTCTGCCCTAGAGAACAAGAGCCCCCCAATTCTTGAAACTCCAACTCTTTTAAGGGATGGAAACCAATGGGAGCACTTATATCACTGCAGCCCTCCCTCCACCTTTCCAGGGCCTGTTCTCTGGCTACAGCAGAGCTCTGAAGAGCTTGTATAAGCCCTTCTGGCCTTGGATCTTCTTCCTCTTTTAATAAAATTGAGTCGTGTTTTAATGGCAATTATTAGTGTCTGTCTCTTTTCCTTCTGTTTAGAAAGTAGTATATTTTAAATGTTGTACATGACATAGCCTCTGAGCACAGATGGTGTAGATTTCTTCCCTTTAAGCCTCAGATCTCCACTTAATGGTTAATGGCTGATAGGATAACGGCTTACTCAAAGCAGTCTACTGAAATTAAAAGGATATTAGGCATTCCCCTAATTTCAGTAGGATTACTTTGAGTAATGTTCCTGAACAGTCACTGAAGCTCTTCTCACGTACACCCTAACCCAGGCTAGGGAAGCCCAGCCTGAGTAAGGCTGCAGGCGAGAACCACCAGGATTGAGTCTGATTGGGAACCACCAGTGGAGCATCACTGCCTACCCCAACTTTTAAACCCAGCTCTTAGGCAAGATGAAGGGCTCAAGCGAGCTCTGGGATCATGTGATAGCTGAGGCTATATTCAGCCCCAGTGGACACAGAGATGGGCGCCTAGAGCACCCATCTCCTGGGGGAATCTCCAAATGCTTTGTGCATGTCACATGGTGCACATGTCATCCCAACCTCCAGAGCTCCACACTGCACCAAGCAGCACGGATCATCTGGGAGCATGGTATGTGCTCTCAGCAACAGTGAAGTGCTAATAGGGCAGGGGGGTGGTGAATTCCTTCTCAAACACCTATGTTCAGAACCAGGAAGTCACTCACTAGAAATTGCCAGGACTTGCGCCTCCCAACTTTGGCTTCAGAAATCTCAATGAGCAGACTCAGTTATGTTCTTAGCTAACTTTCTCTTAGTTATTTTCCCTGTTATTAGTGGGGGGTTCAAACAGTATTATGGGGATTTCAAACACTAGAGTGATGTTTTTCAAACCAGCAAAAGTCACCAGTCCAGTATGGACCTGAATTTTGAGGGAATGCTAAAAAGACATCAAACATTTAAAAACATACATTCTCTGCGGTGAAAAATAATGTTGCCAAAACACTGAAGAGGACCTGGTTGGGTTCAAGCTGATGTATGAAAGGACACAACAAGAACCCACCACCATATAACAGCCTAAAAACTTAAATTTTAAAAAAATGCATGGAGCATTAAAAACTATCTAATTCATAAATGGTGGAAGTATGCAATATCTCCAAATACCATGAAGTAAAAAGGTAATATAAAGATAAATATTCAATAAACATTCTCTTCTAACACATTAATATGGACGATGTGTATAAAAATATAAAAAACTCGTAATAATAGGAAACAAATGTAGAACCATAAATTTATAAAGTGAGAATTAACATTGCTGAGAACCCCAAAATAATTATACAACTTGCAAGTCAGTCCTCCATAAGTCAGCCTTCTAGGTATCTAGAAGTCCAGTTGTCCTTAAATCAGATGAAGATGTGAATTCTGTATTTTATGGGGTATTGAAAACAATTGCAGGTCTATAGGGAATGTCCTTCCTTTTCTATCATAGCCAAATGCGTTTCGGCCTATAATGGGCCTTCCTCAGTGGCATTATTATAAAGGAATTGTTGTAGTTCCCCAAGTAGCAGCTATGCTCTCATGTGGAGCCAGATGTTTGATTTGCAATTAACAAAATTTCAAACTTTCTTTGCTATAGATTTAGATATCTTGCCAGCATGGCCATTTGCTTGTGTCCTCTAGTTTCAATGGAGTCCAACATTTTGAAACCTCTTTTTATGAATCTCCGCCATTTTGCAACAGATTTGCACCAACTTCAGAGGAGTGGTGTCTCTTGTCCCCTAGTTGATGTGTGCACAATTCCAGAGGGATTGGATGGATATGTTTGACTTTTATAAGCAATATAATGCTTAGGACTTATAATGGCAGAAATTTGAAAACACTCATCTTAACTATATTGCCACAACTGTGCCAGTATAATCAATTTAATGGTCAGGGAAAGGCAGTCTGCACAGGACCAGAAGCACTATCTTCTTTGTATTAATTCACATTGATGTTAAAAGTATTCTGGGCAATAAAAGTGTTGTGTTTTTTGTTTAAAGTGGGTTTTATTTTTGTTTCTGTTCTTGTTTTGTTTAAAGGAGTTGGCTCAGATTAAGCCCTGAAAGATAGTTTATAGTGCCAATATTGTGCCAGGTAGTCTTGGGATCGCTGACCTGTCATTATATTCTCCTTGTTTATCAATCTCCTCTTAAATTTCTGTGCTGCCTTCCTCCCTGTGTTCCACACCACTACTAAAAAACATGACACCAGATCAGTCTTATTGGATTAGGATGTGGGCCGGCTCTAGGTTTCAGGAGGTCCTCAACAAACAGCTCTCCACGAGCCCCTTCCTACCTAGGTGGACCCAAAATAGTTGCTCTGCCCACACCACCACCAAATGGCACATGGCCTCAGGGATCACAAGGGCCCCGGACAGCTGCCCAACAACACCACCCTTTCCAGTGGTCCCAATCACAATGACCAAGTGAGCAAAATCTCCTGTTCAAGTGGTGGCAGATAACGGATGCCTTAAGAGAAGTACAAGAAAGAACATGTCTCCCCTTTTCATTCACTTCAGGCTATACATTCAAAGCTTACACAGCATGATCTGCCAAAGTGAGAACTGCCAACCAGCCATTTATGGCAGTCCACCAAGACTCTATAAATCTCCTGTTTTTGCTGCTGGCCTGGGAGTCAAAAATGGGATTGATGAGCTCATGATAAACCACCATACATGAATCATGGACTATGTTTGGCCTGAAGAGTCACAACTTGTGGAGGCCTGGTTCAGGGGTATCCTTCAGCAACCCCTAATAATTCCATAGCACATCTGCATTAATTATTGACAGAGGGGGTTCAGATGGGAACTTGCAAGTGAGGAGGTACCAGTGCCCTTACTAGGAGGCACCATAAGACAACAGTAGAGGCATGGGGGCTGCTAAGGCAGCACCATTTGGCTAGCTGACTTAGGAACCCCATCTTTATGTTCTTTTTTTCCTAATGTTTACCACCTCCTCATGATACCTGCAAGTAAGGGGTTGGGCCCCCTCCACTTCTGCCGCCACTCAACAATGGCTGATTACTTTCCAGCTCAGCAGCCTGATCCAACAGCTAGGGTTAAATGTGCATAGAGCTCTTTAAAAAAACAAAAACAACTCCCCCCACCCTGAAATTTCACTAATGAGCTTTCAGGAGAGGGAGGAGAGCTATCTGGATTGAAACTGATTGGTAGGATTTTACTATGCAGATCCAGCCATGGATCTGTTGGATCAGAGTTTTAGTTAGCAGCCATATTCTTGTCTTCCACGTATTTCTTGAGTACTGTTTTAATCCCAAAAAATCCATAAATCAAGTTGTCACATTAAATAACAAATGGTAAATAACGCTGAAATAAAAGTAGGTGTACAAGGTAGCCTAGACGTTGTTGAGAAGATAATCTGCTTAATGCCACAATGTTGTAGTTCATACACCTGCAAGACATTAAAACACTGCATGTATTATAAAGAATCCTGATTTTTTCTCTCCCTTTGTTTACTAAGAGGAGCGGGGGGAACCCAATTGCCTCAGTAGGGCACCCAACCAACATCAGAAATAGCACTGGAGAATCCTCACTGCTTTTCAGCATCCTCCTTTTAATTGCTATTTGGTGAATACCATGCTCCTGAGTGGATTGTTGATCTAATATAATATACCTGTATCTGCAACTAGGATTAGTCTATGTGACTGTTAAAACTGGAAGGCCTGTGGAGATTTCATGGGCCATCAGTCACAGACTTGAAGGCTATTTATTATCCCAAGACAGCCTCCACATATGTGGGGTTCTGAATACATTTCCTCACTCTGACATAACAAAACGTTTAGCATTGGCTGATAGCACGGAGTATTGGTTATGTCAGAGATTTTGGAGAGGATGTAGGCAGCGGGTGGGGGCGGATATTGGGTTTGGGGCAGAGATGCATCCGCCCCTCCCCTGGGGACTAGAGCCACTTTGGCACAAGCCTCAAGTGAAAGCTAACATGCAGTTTTGAGGAGTTGGGGACAAGTCAAAGTGTTGATGAGATTGAGAGACTGAGCTACAAATCGGAAAGTCTCTAGTTTGGATCTCACTGGGCATAGTGAGTATGGGGGCCTGGGTTAGGGTTAAGAAAGAAATGTCCCTGGGCCCTTGAGGGAAAAGGGGGCCCACCTGCTGAATGTCAGTATGCACTTCGCTCTCCCCCTCCTGGAGATGTGGGGGCAGAGGCAGGGGTCCATCTTCACTTTTTTTGTCCCAGGGCACACTCCATCCTTGCTATGCCCCTGTATCTCACCTCTGCCATTAACTCACTGGGTGGCTTTCAGCAAGTCACTCAGCTTTATCTCTTCATCTGCAATGTGGGGATATCAGTACTTGCTCATCTCACATGATTATTGTAAGGATTACAATATAATAATACATGTGAAATGATCTGAAGCACTACATACATACCAGAAATTATTATTATTGATAGCTAGAACAGAAAAAGAACACATGGCAGTTTGGGGGGAATGGAGGGGCTGGCCTAGACCAGGATACCAAACTCACTATTGATGTTTGCCTATTCTTGATGAGCCTCTAAAAGGCTAATCTTGGGTCCAGAAGACCAAAGGGAACATTGGCTCCTATATGAATCACACCACCCTGTTAGAACTGGGCTTTCCCCCATGTGCCTCAACTATCAGAGGCTAGGCAGACAATGGCCCAGAGCACGACCTTCTTAGTGGTAGTAGCATGCCTGGAAATTACTCCCTAATCAGGCTCACTTGAATACTGTGATGGAAACCATCTGGAGAATGGTCAAAACTTTGTTTTCAAAAGGCTTATAGACCTCGCTGACACTTGTTACGGTGGTGGTGAAGTTATTAACTATATTATGGAACACTGTTGATTTTACAGGCAGTGGCTGACAAGCTTCCATACACATTGTAACACTATGCTCTTGTGCACATGCAAAAATTGTGCAACTGTGGTTGCGCAACAGTATAGCCATTGGAAATAATGGCCATACTGTTGCACCATTGCAACTGTGCAATTTTTGAATGTGTGCACTTGCACAACTGCATGCACATTGCATTACAACATGCATGGAAGCCTGTGCAGTATGTCAGCCACTGTTTGGTATGGTTTTCTTAAAACTGTATTACACTTAACATTACCTGTCTCGAATAGTTTTAAATAGAGGAGGTATATAAAATGACTAAGTTAAATAAATGAAGTTGGAGATTTGCTGCACCAGCAAATAAAGTACTTAAAACCCGACCATATACCACAGTGCGTCAGAGCAATGTTACAAATAGTGGTGTTTCACAGACATTGCAGAGAGGTTGTTATGCCAGCGTTGCAGGCAGATGAGCTTCTGCCAAGCTTCCAGCATCTGTCTGCAACCCTCTAGCTACTGTCTGCAGGACAGCCCATTAACTTCAAAGGGACTTCTCTCGAATAAGTGGTTTCACAATTACAGCTGAAAGCTAAATCTTCTGCTTGATTCCCAGCAGCTTCCTTTATCTAAAGCGGCATTGCCACAAATGTATATTCAGCAGCTGACTTGGCCTCTAGGGGTTATCAGAACTGAGGAAGCCTGCTTGTGTTTTAGTGTTACATACCAGTGCTGTGCTGAATTTACAGGAGGCTTGATTTTTGCTGTAAATGTTCTGGAAGGTGTGAAAATATTTTCAAAAAAGCACCACTCTGCAATTCTATTTCACATTTCGTTGTGCAGTAAGGGGAGAAAGAAAATGTTGTCCTGCTTCCCAGATAACTGGGTTGCGAGACGCCTTAGCTTGTTGCTCCGCTGGCAGTTTCACTGCCTGCCCACCCAAGACTAGGGTTGCCATATTCAAGCTTCCCAAATCCAGGTGGCCTAATTTGCAAATTATGTGGCAACTAATTTGCATTTATTTATTTATTTATTTATTTATTTGACAGGTTTGTATACTTTCCCCTCCTTCTCTGCCCTCTCATGTGATCGGATCCAGCGTAAAATCCGGGCAATCCGGGCAGCGCATTTGAAATCCATGTAAATCCGGGTGGAATTTAGAAGCTGGGTGGAGGAGCCAAAATCCGGGAGCTACCCTACATTCCGGGGGACATAGCAACCCTACCCAAGACCCTCACCCCAATATACAGCTCTACTTATGCATAGTTATGCATGGCTAGTTGGTGCAGTATATGGACACAGATGCAGAGGCCATGGAGAACAAGAATGGCAGAGGGGTGAGATCCGCATCTGAATACACATTTGGAGAGCTGATGTAGCTTCACAGCTAAGAAACTGAGCTACAAATCAGAAAATCCACACTTTGAACCACACTTCTATGATGAACTGACTAGATAGCCTTAGCCCTCCAACTACAATATTAGGATAATGATCCTTATTTATTTTGCAGGATTCTTGTATGAATTACAAGAAGGTAATCCATGCGAAGGCTCTGAACATTCAGAAGTGGTATAGTATTAAGATAATGAGACTATTCTCACAAGCAGCCAAGCCCAGCTTCGGCAGTCAAGCCTGCGCTTGGCTGCCCATGAGAACTGCCAGGATCTACAACCCCAGCACTGAAGCCCGGCTCTTAGCCAATGTTAAGGGCACAAATGCACCCTTAACCCAGCTACTGACATAGAGACAGGCGAATCGAGTGCCCATCCCCTGTGGGAATCCACCACTCAGCGTGCGGTGTACTGTGGTATATGTGGAGGCCAGGAAACTGAGTCCCGGCCTTTGTTGAACCACGCTGCTCTGTGCAGCGTGGTTTGTATGGGTGCATGGCTTGCGTGCTAAAGGGATCAAGAGCAAATGTCTGGGGGAAGGTAGGCTGACCACTCACGTGGTCATGTGAATAGCATGAATAAGTAGTATAAACTGTACCCGCACTGTCATGTGAATAGCCCCAATAAGTAGTATAAGCCATAGCAGTATTTATCTAGAAAGATAATAAGTAGTCTTAGCTCGTCACACTGCATTACTTTTAATGCATTGTGCATCTGAATGTACATCCCCATTCACATTCTTCCTCAGTTATCCTTTCACACAACTGGACCAGGTTGAGGGAGTATCAGACCAGCAGCTTCAGCAATGAGGATGCATTCCTCTTCAACCCAGCGTCCACCCCCTTGTGAATAGCTTCAAGCCTTTCACTAAGGAGTGCATGAAATCACTGAAAAGGGAGGTACATTTTGGGGAACAGCTGCCATTTGGGGTCACTATTATATACTTTATTTGCTCATAATTTTTGCAAGTGTGTGCAAAACACGCACACATTTTAAATAGACACACACATACAACTATGGTTACAGTTGAACAGATAAGCCAAATCAAGATAAACATTGTGGAAAAACCCGGTGCCAGCTTGAGATCACCTGACTTCACTTTGGTTTTGCTCCTTCAAATTACCTAGAGAAAGACCATAATCTTCTCCTCATACAGCTGGATGGGAGCCAGACCTCTGACTCCAGAGGTAAAGGGCAAAAAGTAAAAATCCTGTCTGAACAAGCAGATCCACCCATTCCTCTGAGTCAGTTTGGCTTTTTGACAGCAAAATTAAGCTCTGAAGAAAATTCATTCATTGCCTTGCTTCTGGACAAAACTCAAAAAGCTGAACTTGTACAACAGACAGAAAGATTCCCATGTAAACCAGCATGCTACTTATAGAAGAATCTGCAACCAGACCAGCATAGTTCACTGGAATGATTAGTACTACACTGTTTGTTTAGATGTGATGTTTTTGTTCATCTGTTCAGTAAAAATATTTTTAGCTGAGAAAACTATTTTTTCTTCTGGGAATAGATCAAGGAAGACATTTAGCTTTCTTGCATGCTGGGATAGCAATGAAGATTTAAATGCAATGGGGGAGAGGAAGATGAAGCAAATAAGGACAACCTTGTAAATCCATCCCATCAAGTTACTGGCCCTCAAACATTTTATTATTTATTAATTAATATTACTTATTTGATTTTTATACCACCCTTCCAAAAATGGCTCAGGGCGGTTTACACAGAGAAATAACAAATAAACAAGATGGATCCCTATCCCCAAAGGGCTCATAATCTAAAAAGAAACATGATAGAAACCAGCAACAGTCACTGGAGGTACTGTGGTGGGGATGGATATGGCCAATTACTCTCCCCCTGCTAAATAAAGAGAATCACCACGCGAAAAGGTGCCTCTTTGCCAAGTTAGCAGTTAGCCCGGTACTGCCTATGATATTTATTTGTGGTATAAAAGTGTGTGCGTGGGGGGCCTTTCCTTCTGTGCCTGGTCATCTTAAGGTGATCCTTACTTCAAACAAGTGACTATACTTACAGACTGAAATTGAATACCCAATGTCAAGATATAGCTCCCTACTCTCCTGGTTCTGTTCTTCATAACAGACATCTGGGTAATCTATTCATTGCAGGAAAGTGGCCATGCAGGCAACACACCCCTGCCTGTGGACTGTTAGGGATTCTGCACGTCTGGACTGAACATATACAAAGCTGCCTTATACTGATTCAGGCCACTGGTCCAACTTCCTCAGTTTTGTCTACACTGACTGGCAGTGTTCTTCCAGAATTTCAGACAGGGGTCTAGTCTCTTTCCTAGTCCTTCCTAGGGACACCGGGGCCTGAACTCAGGACTTTCTACATGCAAAGTGGGTGTTCCACTGAGCTATGCCTGTTCCTGCAAGAACCAGAAAAAATGAAACAGTACTTAATTAGAGAAGTGTGGCCACAGAAATTTGAAATTGGGACAGATCTGCAAGAGGACTGGGAACAGAATGCTGAAGAGTTTCATTCAGGAGTAAATTTTGCAGGTGAAAAGAATGTATTTGAGATCTGCAAAAACTGTGTTCATTCTCTACTTCTGCTGTAACATGTACTCTGCAAAGGGGGTGGGTGGGATGGAGTTTGTTTTCTATATTGCATATAACCTACAAACCAGATCATGCCACCCACGCTCATACCAGTCGTCTCACTGAGGTCTGGCCATGTGGTTTTCAATCCAAGGTAGAATACAATTGTGCATGCCTCTTCTGTTTTGTTTCTTTACTTTACAGAGCTGATGATACAGTCTAGCTGAACACGGGGTGTTTTTAAATCAGCAACAGGCTGCAATAGCACTTTGGGTTCATGTATGCCAACTGCATATAATACTTTCCCAACATCACTTCCCCCCACTCCCCATAACCAATGTGGCTTCAGCTTAGAGGTTCACAGAGATGTGGGGAAAACCAAGACAAATCTTTTTGCAAATAAGGAATGCTAAAAATTGTTTTCTAAGTATAAAATTGTTTTATGCTCTGAAGATGAGGAAGTTAATTAGTTACTCATGATTTTATTTATATCAGGGGTGGCCAACCAGAGGCTCTCCAGCTCTTGTTGGACTACAAATCCCATGACTGCAATACATTGTGGCTAATGGTGATGGGGTTCGTAGTCTAGCAACTGCTGGAGAACATCAGGTTGGCCACCCTGGCTTTTACATACAGGTGAAACTCAGAAAATTAGAATATCGTGCAAAAGTCCATTAATTTCAGTAATGCAAATTAAAAGGTAAAACTGATATATGAGACAGACGCATTACATGCAAAGCGAGAGAAGTCAAGCCTTAATTTGTTATACTTGTGATGATCATGGCGTACAGCTCATGAAAACCCCAAATCCACAATCTCAGAAAATTAGAATATTACATGGAACCAAGAAGACAAGGATTGAAGAATAGAACAATATCGAACCTCTGAAAAGTATACAGTGTACTGTGCTTGATTGGCCAGAAAACTCGCCTGACCTGACCCCATAGAGAATCTATGGGGCATTGCCAAGAGAAGGATGAGAGACATGAGACCAAACAATGCAGAAGAGCTGAAGGCTGCTAATGAAGCATCCTGGTCTTCCATAACACCTCATCAGTGCCACAGGCTGATAGCATCCATGCCACGACGCATTGAGGCAGTAATTGCTGCAAAAGGGGCCCAAACCAATTACTGAATACATATGCATGCTTATACTTTTCAGAGGTCCGATATTGTTCTATTCTACAATCCTTGTCTTCTTGGTTCCATGTAATATTCTAATTTTCTGAGATTGTGGATTTGGGGTTTTCATGAGCTGTATGCCATGATCATCACAATTATAACAAATTAAGGCTTGACTTATCTCGCTTTGCATGTAATGCGTCTGTCTCATATATCAGTTTCACCTTTTAATTTGCATTACTGAAATTAATGGACTTTTGCACGATATTCTAATTTTCCGAGTTTCACCTGTATGCTGGGTTTCATTAATGGTTTTATCTTGTAATTGAATGGCAATTTATTTTTATTAAATTGAATGCTGGGCCTTTTATTCAAAACAATACTGAAAGCAACTCACAACTAGTATAATAAACAAACAGTCTTGTGGTCTACCAGACCAAAAGGTGACATATACATCTAGCAAATAAATATATAAAATTACAAGGATAAAAATTATATCATCATCAATAAATAAATAAATAAATAAATAAATAAATAAATAAAGAAAGAAAGAAAGAAAGAAAGAAAGGAAAAGTTGTGCTGCCAAGTCACTGTCGACTCCTGGTGACCACAGAGCCCTGTGGGTTTTTTTTTGTAGAATACTGGAGGGCTTTACCATTGCAATCTCTTGTGTGGTATGGGATGATGCCTTTCAGCATTTTCCTATATCGCTGCTACCCAATATAGGAGTTTCCCATGTTCTGGGAAACACAACTGTGGGGATTCGAACCAACAGCCTTCTGCTCTCTAGGCAGGTTGCTTCCTCGCTGCACCATTAGGTGGCTACCATCATAACCATGTCCAAATCTAATTCATCAGCAGGGCCACATTTTTAGAATGAATCCATCATGAGTGGTAAATAGATATCAACAAGCAATACCAAATATGATAACTTCTCATCAACATTTAGCTCCCTTGGTTGCATCTGCAACCAAGAGAGTGAAATTTCTCAAGTTGTTTCATAGTTCAGTGCAAGCAGCTTCTGAATTCCTATGAAGTACTTCAAGCTGACTAGCTGGCACCTACAGATTAAGGGAGTAGTCAGAGAATGTCATTTTGCAGGGCTAGTCCAGACACTCGAAACCTGGTACATGCCCCGCTCCAGCCTTCAGATCCCCAACTGTGCCACTGTTCCCCTTTCCACCCTGGCTCTTCAAGCAGAGATGTTTTAGCCCAGCAGTCTAACGTCCTCCTCCAGACTCCCTTCTACTTCCTGCCTTTCAGGCTTCTGACCATGCCAGAGGCAGCAGAAGAGATATGTGGCGGCAGCTGGCACCCTGCCGCCAGGAAATGCTTGGCAATGCAGTGGACCAGTAGAGGTGGCCAGCAGGCAGTCTACCAACTCCATCAATCTGCCACCTTTTGGGAGGTGGGAATGTTGGAAGTAGGGAATGGGAGATAAACATGCAGGGGAGAAGGAATGTTGGTACACACCAGTATGTGCAACTTTTGATTGCTTGGTGAGATGAGCCTTGAGCCATAATCACGACTAAAATTCAATAAGTTTGTTCAAAATTCAGCGGTTTGTTCAGTGAATGTTACAAAATACAATAGCTTGGAGGTGCACAAGACAGATGAAGAGGAAGGATACAAGAGAACCAAACAACACTATGCCCTTACTCCTAGACTGAAACAGGAACAAGATGGTACAAGTGGGAGGTAAAGGAAATTGCATAAAGAGAAGGGAGAAGATTAAAGGCACAACTTCCTGCTGGTCCCACCATATCTTACCACAAGGGAGGAAACCACAGTTAAGAGTCCATGCCTTCCTCTTCTCAGGACTCACCCATGCAATAAAAATATTGCACAAACAATGAACAAACAAGGGGTTATACATAAACATCAAAGGGGGGGAAGGAAGAGGCAGAAAATATGTGACAACTGGTGATAAAGGAAGGAAATATGGCAAAATATGGTATTTTAGAACTGCAATATGCTTTGGAGTGAGGTGATATAATCAGTGCATCATTACTTGATGGAGTAATTCATTCAATCATTACTTGATCAGATTTTTTTTTTGCTCTTCTGATTTCCACATGACTTCCCATTTCACATAATCTTTGCCTTTTCTTCATTTTCTCTCTCTCTTGTCCCCATGTTGTGTTTTTGGAAAATGTATACATGTTTCATGTTACTCACATTCAGTGAATTTTCTGTGCTTGTCAACCAAAAGACATTCCTGACATGTAGCAAGCTGAGGTCAATGCTGCTGAGTGCTAACATCAAATGTGTATGCTGTGGGTGTCTTGATATATGTGACAACAGCCACATTCACATGTAATACAGAACCGCAGGTCCACTGGACCCACAGCTCCCCATCCCACACCCCATTCTCTCGTCCGAATTCAGACATCATGGAAAGCGCTCTCTCTGCATTCAGCGAGACTGCAGAGAGGAGTGGGGACTGGCTATGTGGGCTTCCTTCCTGCATGAAGGACAGCCTGCACAACCAGTCATGGCTGGAATTGAGGGAGAAGCTTCCTCCCTCAATTCCGGTTGAAGGGGACACAGCCTGTGGTTCTGGACTCATACACAATGTAGGTTGCATCTAACTCAGGCCTCCTCAACTTTGGCCCCCCCAGCTGTTTTTGGACTACAACTCCCATAAACCCCAGCCACAGTAGTTAATAGCCGGGGATTATGGGGATTGTAGGCCAACATCTTGTTGTAAGCCGAAGTTGATCAGCCCTGGTCTAACCTCAGGTTGTAGTGATGAAACTCACTACAACCCAAGGGTACAGATTGGAGTATAAAAAACAGAAGCTCAGCTTGGTTGCTACACCGAACTGGAGTTCCGTGCATTCACACATAACAGTAGGACAACCTGTAGCCCCTTCAACTCCAGTTCCACGTTACGTGCAAATGCGGCCATTGTTTTGGAGTACTAGAAGGACAAACTGTCACAATTGGGAGGTTGTGTGAAAAAGAATGGAATTTTAACGTTTTTTATGGGGATTCTCCAAACAAAATTCTCATGATATTCAAAAATTCTCATGTATGTCCTTGTATAGAATCACTCTGTTTGGGTCACACATGTTTGAAGAAGCATAGGGGGGCAAATGTGTCCTTAAAATAAAGTTATTTCTGTATCTGCTGCAGAATTAATGGGTGTAAGTAGAAGGAAAAGATACACTGAAATCCTGTTCAGTCCTGTACAGCCTGCTCTCAGAAGCAAGTGCTTTCCTTTTGAAGCCAGAGCTCAGATTATTTATGGCAGAATAATGGGATGTTTTGATAGAAATCGAAAAAGATTCCAACCTACTTTTCTTCATGTGGTATGATATAATGCTCCTTGAGCATGATAACATGATAAGCAATGCTGGTATTGCTGCGCATTCACATTGGTTAATAATCCTTAATGAACAGGTGGCCTTTAGAAAACAATTTACGTGTTCAAAGAACTAATACCGAAATAAATATTAGGCTCAACACATTCATCCTATCAGGATATCTCTTGACTCTTTTCTGCTTCCCAGTTCTGCTTTCATGGTTTGCTGTGATCTTATGACTCAATGGCAGAAACTACATTTGATTCAGTTGGAGCACGTCTTCATCTCTGCTTCATTTCACTTCATCAAAAAGTGATCACTATAGATACCTGTTTTTCAAAACATGAGAATAGAACTGATATAGGCTTCTGAACAAGGTGCTACTTTTAAAGTTATATATGATGGGGACATTTCTCTTGTATTCCTAAAGATTATGAGTTCTCTTCAAGCAATCGTAGAAAGAGTCAAAAAGAGAATCTGATCACACCAAGTTATGTTCAACCCCTAATTATCAACTCATTCACACACATCATGAGGCTAGTCACAAGATTGTGTGGGCGGGGGGGGGGGGAGGTAGGGTCCAACTTACCTTCCCCCCGACGATCAACAAATGCTGCTGAGAGTACGGCTTGAGCTCCCAGATGATTCATGCTGCTCAAAGCAGTGCGGATCTCTGGAGCCGGGACAATGTTTCCCAGTCTCCAGATATCCCAGAATGCATCGTGCAACCATCACAGTGCACTGGGGCAACAGGTAATCACCACATGTGTCTGCTACAAGAACCTCTTTACTGAGAAAATTACCCACAGCCTCATGTGCACTATAGTCTTATTAGACACAAGCCTTAGACACAAGCCTGTGAAAAACTCAGATGTTAACCCTAACTGAAAGCTTCCATGGGGAAAAGTGCATGATACACTCTCATTCTTTAACTCATTATAGTTAGAATAAACCAAGATACCAAACCATGGTTTGATATCCTTGTTTGTTCTGAATCACGGTCCCCTAAATTTGTGTATAATTGTAAACTGCAGCTTGTTCTTAAAGTTAAAGCAGAAATGTCTATTCTTCTCTTGCATACGAGAGAGAAGTAGAGGGGAAGGGGAAGCACATGAGCCTGAAGCTCCTTTAGGTTGATTCACATAGTACTAAACTATGGCTACATCTGAACTGGACCATGACATGGTAGCTACAGTGACCACCTGTCCCACTTTGCCTAGCCAGTCCTGTGTATAGAGGGCAGAGACCCAAACAAGCTCCCCAATACCCATTACTCACCTTTGTGGTCCACAGCTTGACAGTCCAGTCAAATGAAGATGTGACAAAGAGATGGGAGAAGTCAACTGGACCCACTGCCATGTGGCAATTGATTCCCGTGACAGGTCCTTGGTGGCCTTCAAAGATTTCACCAATGCCCGCTTTACTGCAGAAAAACAAATGCACACACATCCAGGAAATATTCAACACTAGAAAATATTCTTTTATCTTGGGGTGCCACCTTTTCTGTTTCCTTCCCTATGATCCAGCAATCCACATTCAGTATGCACAGGACTGAGACACTACCGCAAGCGCTGGTCTTGCGGTAGTGAGTGTGAACTGTCCCCTTTGCAAGCATGGGCTGCCTTGGTTTGCATATGGATGGGTGATGAGTGCTACATGTGAGTGCTGTCTGGTATAAGATATTCCCCAGGGCAGGGCTGCTCAACTTCAGCCCTCCTGCAGATGTTGGCCTACAACTCCCATAATCCCTGGTTATTGGCCACTGTGGCTGGGGATTATGGGAGTTGTAATCCAAAAATAGCTGGGGGGCCTAAGTTGAGCAGACCTGCCTTAGGGGATAGTAGCTCAGTGGTCAAGCATCTGCCTTGCAAGCAGAAGGTCACAGGTTCACTCCCTGGCATCTCTAGGCAGGGCTGGGAGAGACTCCTGCCTGAAACCTTGGAGAGCCACTGCCAGTCAGGGTAGACAATACTGAGCTAAACTGACCAATGGCCTGGCTCAGTATAAGGCAGCTTCCTATGTTTCTATGAGATCTGTGCTTCTGGACAAAGTCACAACTCGTGCTCTTTCATCCTTGTTCGAACCAGAGCAACATAGTGTTGCTTGATGGGATTGCCATTGGGACATGCAAGTGAAGGCACCAGGTTCCCTGATCTTCCTGTTCAGAATTCTGTGGCTATTCTGTAAGCATGGAAATGTAAAGTAAAAGTAAAAGTAAAAGTGAAGTGATGTAATGTAATGTAATAAAATAATATCCTGACCTTCTAAATGACAGAGCCATGGTGCCTGTTGCAGGACAAACCATTTGTTTGCATTCCTGAAGCCACTGCAGACCAATTGGTTTAGGCTGATGAAAAAGCACATTACATTGCAAGACTTTTGAGGGGTGTTGGTGGAATAGGATCAGGATTAACTTCCTCATGCAAGTTATTTACTCCTCAAGAGTCAGGAGTAAGAGAAAAGAAAACTAAGTGTGATGGTAAGAGCCCTGTATAGTAGAAAGGGAACAGATCTTTCATCAGGGAACAAGAGAATAGCAAATTCTGTGTCAAGAAAAAAGAAGAGGAAAAGCAGCTGATGTTTTCTTAACTGAGGGCAAAACAGGCATATTGAGAACAGAAGTGCTTAAACAGAAAGTATTCATTATTATTACTGGCTGACAACCAGAGCAAGAAAGCACCAAGTGCAGAGAGAGGAGCAGAATAACAGTGCTTCCAGACCAACTGCACCGATGCTCCGAGGAAGGGGTGATTTTTGTCACCCTCTCCTTCCCCAGGAAAACCTCTGTGCCACCAGAAAACATGTACCTGAGGGCTGCACATTTCAGGTAGCTCAGACGCCTTCCAGGAGATTGGGAGGTCATCAACAAATCCCCCCTTCCCAGGTGCATCAGTTAGTCTGGAAGTGTTGCTAGTCTGCTCCTCTTGCTGTATTGGCACATCTCTTCTCTGGATGTCCACCACTATTTAGTAGTAGTAAGAATAAACAGTGGTCCCTCGACTTACGAACTACTCGACATAAGTATTTTTCGAGTTACAAACGGCAGTTTTAGATCCGGTTTTAGATGCGGTTTTTTCGACTTACAAATTTTTAGATGGGGTTTCCTCGACTTACGAATTTTACATGCGGTTTCCTTGACTTGCCTGCCTGTTTACTGCCTGTTTATTCTTGAAAAGAAATGTTCCTGTGCAGTTTGCAAGCCTTACTGGGGGTCTGGGTCTTTTTTCTAGGCTCCGGAACGCATTAATCCGTTCCCAATGCATTCCTATGGGAAACCGCTTTTCGACTTACGAACTTTTCGACTTACAAATGTGCATTCGGAACGGATTAATTTCGTAAGTAGAGGGACCACTGTACACCACTTTTCTGTAGTTAAACATCAGCTGTGGGAGGGCTGCCAGACTGGGACTACATTGGGACTGGAGGGAGGCTTTAAAACTTTCCTTCTGCCACAGTCCCAATCTGGATCGGGGTTCGTGCAGCTCTAATGTCTCCCAGGAAGGAAGCTTCCATTGGCGACAAAGGGCAATTTCCTCCTGAGAGAGAAAGGGTTAAAGCCTCCCTCTACCACCACTATGGTCACAATCTAGATCCCTCCAACTGATGTTTAACAAAGAAGAACATGCACACAAGGAGCCAAATGACTTGTTCAATGTTCATGTAGTTTGGCCCTTAGAGGCAGGGGTTGTTTTAAACCAGGGTTTCTTACTGTTGTTGGACTACAACTCCCATCATCCTCAGACATGGCCTTTGTGGCTGAGGATGATGGGAGTTGTAGTCCAACAACATCTGGGGGCCCAAGTTTAAGAAACCCTGTTTTAAACCAATATTGTCCTACATACTTATGGGGCTCCCCTCCCCATCCCCCTGTGTGTAGATATCCACTCCTAACCACCATTCTAACCACCATTCACACTTCTTCCCGCAAACATGAGGAACTGATCATCTGCCTAACGGCACTGAAAGGCTCTTTATACAAAGAATGAGAGAGAGAGAGACAGACAGACAGACAGACAGCCCTCTTTACACAATTAACCATTTCATCATCTCAAGGCACAGCACTATTAAACCAAAATGGCAACCCCATCTCAAGTTCTGCTTCCTCCCTCCTTTAATGTTTAGACATTCTGGCTGACATCCTACACAGAGTAACGTGAGAGTTATTGACCACCTAAGCAACTCCTGCAGTGTTACACAAGAGCACTCTTGCACTAATACCTAAAACTGTGCAAATTTGATTGTGCAACACTATGTCCATTATTCCCAATGGACATAACATCGCACAATTGTGTTTGCCCATTTTTAGGTATCAGCACAAGTGCACTCTTGCACAACACAGTGGGTGTTGCTTTATCATGATGTCACCACACTCTATATTTCCTTCTGTGCACACATGTGGTGGTCAATGTTGTGGAGTAGGAACAGGGACAAGGAAATACATGACGACACAAGGGGGGATGTGTTTTAAACGTGACTAGGAGAAGGGGGAGAACTCAACATGGGGCTGTCAGATGGTGCCATTTAGATTAGGGAAATGATATAGGAGGAGGTAAAAACCCATCCAGTGTGCTGCTGTGATTAAAACCTGATCCCTGCTGCTGCTGCTGCTGCTTTAAAGGAAAACCTCGTGGGCTTTGGCCTCTATTGAAATATATCACGAGCAATATGCACTGATTAAAAAGAAAGAAATCACCTTCCGTGACGACAGGCTGTATAGACAGTGCCCTCTTCACTTCCGACAACAAAGTTGTTGACATCTCCAGTTGGGAAAGCCATTCCAGTAACCGCCACTGGCTTAGACTTGTTGTACACCAGCTCCATGCTCTCCTAGCAAAACATGCCAGAGGTATTTTTCAATGTGAATATATTGCAGGAAGAAATGCATTAATTTTCTTAATAGTTCCAAAACTGCTGCTTACAAATCCATAGCAGAAGGCTGCTTCTTACATATTACTTTTTTTGAGTGTGCATATATGAAGGTTTACAGATACCACGATAAATGTACAGTCTGGATGTGGCAATTCTGTGTTTCCAAATATGCAAATCAGACAGTACACCTGTAAAAGACTTCGGCAGACTTTTTTCCTCTTTCTTTTCCTCCCTAAGTGTTTCTTGGCTAGCTAAAGAAGAAGAAGCAACCTGAACAAAAACAAAAATCAAGAATATGTTGGTCCATGTATCTTAATGGTTGCTCATTTTTAGGAAAGTGCTGCCAGGACCAGATGGAAGCCACGGCGGCCATACCCAAACTTGGACTGGAGAATGTAGCATTCTCCAATCAAGACAGCCCCAGATCAGTGGCTGAAGGCTGGAATTTGATAAGCAACAGGTACTGTTCTGTTGATCAGAAAAAAGTAGACCAGCTTCCCAGTCCATCCTATATCAGGGCTGGCCAATCCAGGAGTTTGACACTGCTTGCCAACTGTAGGAGCTGATGTTACACATCTCAGTCTTCTGTGCTCAAATGTCCCCCTCTGCTCCCCATATCCTTCCGTCTTATGCCATGTTAGTACTTTGGGCCAAACATAACATAATGGGGCAGTCGTGTGTGTGTTATCCATGTCCCTGCCCCATTCATACACATGTTATTGATTTCTTTAATGCAGGGGGTCTCATTCTAGGAATATTGCTGGACTACAGCCCCCATCATCCCCAGCAGGCCGCTGTGGCTGAGGAGGATAGGAGTTGTAGTCTAACAATATACAAACACAGAGACATATACATGCATACACATACATACCACATGTTGAAATACAAAATTTTCTCAAAGCAATAAACAATATAAAGCAGCAACAAGGGGTAATGTTCTTTACATAAAAAGGTGTGCATGGGGAAGGAAAGCAAAACCTCCCCCGTCCCAGCTCACCTTACCTTGCTGCATGGCATTGCTTCAGGGATTTTCTTCCCAGCTGGTTCATTTCTAGTATTGGAGTTGAGCTTGTAAATCATTGCTTAAAGTAATAGAGCTCAAGAAGGGGACGTGGGGGCGAGTTTTTCTCCTCTCCCCTGTACACTCCTTTTCATGCAAAGGAACACATCTAACACTAACACTCTGTTTGTGAACAGGGCAAACATGTGGACAACTGCCCAGTCACAACTAGTTAGATTATACTCCTTCAGGCAACTATGTGACCTTTCCCCCCATTCTCTGTGTAGTATTTGGTTTATTTTAAACCACGATACCTAATTACCATCATCCTTCTTATCATCCATCATTATAAATTAACAGAAACAAAAACAGATTAAAAACTCGAAAAGCAAACCCCTTTCAAGTTTAACATTTTGACAGTACGTATTCCAAGATGCCTATTTATCCATCATTGCTATCCACTGAATTTCTCCTCTTTGAGTCAATTTTTCCTTCTCAGTCACTTCCAAAGACTTCAGCAGCAATTCCTTAATGGTTGGAGAATTAATATTTGGCATTTTTTATACAGTTCTAGCCACAAGTACTAAGTTCATCATTAATAGCTTTATCTTCCATGGCAAATCAAATTCTGTGACTTTAAATAAAACTAACAATGGATTTAACGGAGATTACATAGCTTACTATTTGTGACATAACCTTAAGCTTGGATTCTGTCAGCCCAGCTGGCACCTGCTTCCCAGAAGAGGACATCTAGAGGGGAGATATTACAACAGAACTTGAGGGATCCTGGGCTGGTGTCAGCAAAAACAAAGGTCTAGGAGCCAAGAAGACCTTACTGGGCTATCCAGTTCCAGCCTCACCCTTCCATGCACCTGGGAGCTGGGGTGGGAGTTGGTGGCCAAAGCCCCTTCCCCACCCTGCTCGAAAGCATCTGCTTGGCAGACCAGAAGAGGAGGAGGAGAAAGAGAAGGATGCTTTTGCATTCGAAGGTTGCCCACTGCTTGAGGGGACCAAGAAGGCACAGGAAGGAAGGTTTTGCTATAAACCCCAGAGAAAGGCAATGGGTTTTTCTGGGCCATGGAGCAATAAGCTGGGAGTATGGACTATCCCCAGGTAAAATCCAGCCATATTGTATCTCCTTCAATAAACAGCATTGCCTTGTCTATGGAACCAATGAACATGTCTGTGCCATTTGATGTCAAACTGCCCACCTGAGGGAAGCCTGTACCGCCTGACAATTCCACCACATGTGTACTAAACCAGGGCTTCCCAACCTGTGATAGTTGGTGTTGCTGAACTACATAGGAACATAGGACCATAGGAAACTGCCATATACTGAGTCAGACCATTGGTCTATCTAGCTCAGGATTGTCTTCACAGACTGGCAGCGGCTTCTCCAAGGTTGCAGGCAGGAATCTCTCTCAGCCCTATCTTGGAGAAGCCAGAGAGGGAACTTGGAACCTTCTGCTCTTCCCAGAGCAGCTCCATCCCCTGAGGGGAATATCTTCCAGTGCTCACACTTCTAGTCTTCCATTCACATGCAACCAGGGCAGACCTTGCTTAGCTATGGGGACAAGTCATGCTTGCTACCACAAGACCAGCTCTCCTCTAACTACAACTCCCATCACCCCCAAACACAATTTATTGTGATTCATCAACATTTGGAGTACCACAGGTTGGGAACCCTGTACTAAACCAACACCACCACAACAGGGATGGGGTGGGGGGGAAACTAATATTAATTGGAAAATGCATTTATCAGACTTTTGACAGGATCCTTTTGCTGGATGCAGATGAGAAGCAACACTTTCTGTGATGTGTTACATAGCCACACTACAAGCCAGTCCCTATTTGCCAAACAATGCTGTAGAATGAGTGTGATATATTCCACAGGTGACTCATCCGATTACCTGTGCTTTAAAATGGATTAATTCATTTTCACTTGAAACTGACCTGCATATTAACGCATTACAATAATTACATGATTTGTGGCAGAGGAAATGGATTTTGGCTTTTAGAGAAGCCAACAGTTGGAAGCAAGCTGCACTCTTTCAAGTGGATCCACGGGTTTTAGTCTGCATAGGATGTGAGGTTTTGGCTTTTAGGAGCGATGTTCCATTAAGTAGGCATTAACTTTAGGCTGAGCACTTTCTTCTTGTGTAGATAAAAACAAACCCACCTGTGGAGTTGAGAGCATATCCAGACTCCAGGAGCACATTTTGCCATCTGTGGAAACAGTAATGAGGTTGTGCGCATTTTGTGTCCCGACGACATTTACACAGTATACAGGGTGCTGAAAACACACAGAATGCCAGAAATCAGGAGGTGTCTACAAACATTTTCAAAAAGGGTGTTTCCAAATGTTGTGGACATTATTTGCGCAGGGGGAGTGGGGAGGTGGTCATACAGTGTCCAGAACTCCTCTCTTTGCCAGATAGGAATGTAACTTCTTTGTTTTGCCAAAAGCTTAAATGCACATGATGAGATTATTTTTCCCCCCAAAGCTTCATTTTACACCATCATAGGACTAGCCAGGATGATTACTGCTGTGAAAATGCTGAATTAAGTGGAGGAAATTTCATCCACAGGGATACATGCTTTTGCAGTTGATGGTTTTTGATGCTGAAAAGAACCAGCAGAAAGAGGCAAATCTTCAAATGGGGCAAAAGTGGGTAGATTTTCTTGAAGAAAGCAGCTGTGAGAATAAAACCATATACAATCTAACACAGTTTGGCCACTGTACAAAGTATCTTCAAACACAATGGAAGAAAATGTCAAGCAGTCCAATAAGGGTTAATCATGGGCTAATTTATGTTCTCACTTGTACTGACATTAACCTGAAGTAACTGCATCACTCTTATCATATTATTCTAGAATTAAATGGGCCAATGGTTACATGGCTAGCTCCAGGTTTCAAGGGGCCCCTAGCAAACTGCCTTCCATGGACTCCCTCCAACTGACGTGGGCCCCAAGAGTGTCACTCTCTCTTATAGATGTTATCTCAAGGATCTGCAGTGTTCTCCTGAGGGCCCTAGTTCCTCAGCAGCTGTCCACTAACCCTGGACACTGGCCCTGAACCAGGGGCAGAGCTACCATTGAACGGGGAGTGAGGGGACGACAAATGTCCCTGGACTCCTGAGGGAGGGAGGGGGTGAGAGATAGGGTTCCCAGAAGTGGATTTTTACCCCAGATTTGAGACTATTTTAAACGATTTCTGTGTTGGAGAGGGGGTCTGGAGTTCCAGCGATCCTGCCACAAGTGCCACGGGGTCAGCCTGGATTATAGCGTGCCAGCGACCTCTGTTGTTTGTGCCGCCACTTAGAGGCTCCCTGCCAGCCAATTAGAGGCTCTCCCGCAAACAGAGAGCCCTGCTCCTTCTCCCATCCCCGACCTGATCACCAGCTGCTTCACTCAGAGCGCTTGCACAGTGCTGAAAGCAGCCGGCAGCCTTGCCTTGTTCCTGCTGCATAGCACCTGCCATGCCATTCAGCAGCGCTGCCGCAAGCTCCGGCCTTCCCCACAACCTGCCTGTCCTCCCAGCCAAGGTTGTGTGAAAGACAAAAGGGTTAAAACCCTCCTCCCATGCTGCAATCCCAATCCATATTGCCCCGTCCCTATTCCACACAGCTGATCTCAATTAAGAAAGAAGAGGAGGGAGAAGAACCCCAAGGATTAAAAAATGCCCTTAACATCTTCATCTAATGTAATCTGACCTTTAGGAGTATGAGGGCTGACTGTTTTTGCAGTGGTGATAGAAAGAGCACAAGAAAGAAGCCATTTAGCATGGAAAACTGAGTCTGTGACTGAGACCTGATGAGAGCAAATTAAGAACATAAGAACAGCCCTATTGGATCAGGCCCAAGGCCTATCTAGTCCAGCATCCTGTTTCACACAGTGGCCCACCACATGCCACTGGAAGCCTATAGGCAGGAGTTGAGGGCATGCCCTCTCTCCTGCTGTTACTCCCCTGCAACTGGTACTCAGAGGCATCTTGCCTCTGAGGCTGGAAGTAGCCTATAGCCACCAGACTAGTAGCCATTGATAAACCTGTCCTCCATGAATTTGTCTAAGCCCCTCTTAAAGCAATCCAAGCTAGTAGCCATTACCACATCCCATGGCAAAGAATTCCATAGACTAATTATGCACTGTGTGGAAAAGTAGCCCCCTGATTCTAGTGTTATGAGAGAGGGAGAAACACTTCTCTCTGTCCACATTCCCTACTCCATGCATAATTTTACACACCTCGATCATGTCTCCCCCTTAGCTGCCTCTTTTCTAAACTAAAAAGCCCCAGATGCAGTAGCCTTGTCTCATAAGGAAGGTGCTCCAGGCTCCTGATCATCTTGCTTGCCCTCTTCTGCACCTTCTCCAGTTTTATCATGTCCTTTCTGAGATATGGTGACCAGAAATGTACACAGTATTCCAAATGTGGCTGCACCATAGTTATAATATTATAATACTAATATTTTATATACTATAGTTATAATATTTTAACATGCATTATAATATTAGCCGTTTTATTTTCAATCCCCTTCCTAATGATTCCAAGCATGGAATTGGCCAAAAGGCTAGTGAGGCAAGACTTGCCCTTGAAGAAGCCATGCTGGTCCTCCTTCAGCAGGCCTGTGCTTCTATATGTTTAACAATTTTGTCCTGAAGTATGCTTTCCATCCAGCATACCAGTCTAACACACCACAGATGCACCAGGTTCTTCCTTTGTGTGAGGAGCGGGGGGTGATTTTTCATTATCTCCTCTCCCCTTTGCAGTCACCGGTGTCTCCTGAAACTATCTCCTTGAGGGTCTCCCAACTCTCTGGGACATGGTTTCAGGAGACACAAGCAGCTGCAGAGGAAAGGCCTCTTCCTTGCACAATGGAGAGATTTTGGTATGCCCACCAAAGATTACTCTGGATGTTCACCACTGTAAACATGTTAAGCATATTGGCTGACAACCTGACTAAATTACTAAATGGAAGACCTACTGAAATTAAGTAGTCTTTTAGAGTAATTCCTGAATAGTACTATTGAGTAATTTAGACTGGATGTCAGCCATTAACTCTGGCCTGGTCTATATATGCCGCATAATATGCACATTCATACGTTATGTTCAAAACTTGTACGAGTGTACAGTGTACACAGGTACAGATCTGTACAAAGGTACAGTCATTCATGTTATGTTGAACAAAGGTACATACATACACTTCCTATCTGTACCATGCATCAAGGCCTCTATCCAAGTTCACTTTTAAAATTAACAAAGGTCTGACTATTCATGTATGAGTGTACAGACTTGTACAGCATAATGACTGAACTAAGCTAATGAAGTGATAGAAACCTGGGGTGCCAATAGGGACCATCCAATTTCACATTGTGACAGGGGAGCTTTTCCAGTGAGGGAAGGCATTCCATATAGGATGTGCCACGACAGCCCTCTCTCTGGACCAGGATGGAAAAAATCAATTATTTTAAATATATATATCAAAAAATCAGATTCTTTTTATTTAAATCAGGTTTTTTAAAGTAAAATTATTTTTGAGGGGGGACAAAATCTATCTAAAGATAGTTTTCTTTTTAAGATACATTATAGTCCAAAGGTTATTCATCATGAAATAAGGATTAGTTTTTAATTATGTAGCATGAGGCTGTATATATGCAATATTTAATTTTTTTGGTAAATGAATTCCATTCACAATGTCATGCTCTTCCAGAGGTTTCTGTAAGATTATTTTGGGCAATTTTTCTATTTAGAAGAGGACCAAAAATGAAACCTTCATCTGTCTGTAAATATTAAGATTATACCAGCAAGAATGAGTCTATGTAAAAAACCATGATTTAAATCTAGTCTTACTGACTAGTGATTTAAATCATGATTTAAATCAAATCCACCCTGCTCTGGACACCACTGCCTAAGTTCTGATGTTGGAGAAAGATCTGGAAAAGGATCACAGATGAAGAAAGAAAGGTTCAGGAAGGTTCATATGAAATGAGACAGTTGTTACACTGCCATTTTTAAAAGTCTAGTTGATATTTTCATATGTAGATTTGTGGTATTTTAATGGTATTTTAAGGTACACATAAAAATAGCACATGGAAATTAAGAAATTCAGTTCCGACACTAGTTTTAAACCATTCCAACACCTTCACATCCTCACTTATTCCTAACTCACCAGTCAAAACTAACCTTGTACATGCTGCATATAAAACAGAGTCTCAAATCAGCCCATCTCAAAGTGTACTGGACATTTGCCCTCCTCACTATGGTGCTTATACAGGTTGGTAATATAGCCCCCTTAAGCTTCGAACTGCAAAGGCAAAAGAGGGCAAAGTTCGAATAGGTGGGGCACCATTCAGTAGAATGAGGATGACTCCTTGTTTTCCTCACAGCACTTTCCTGGGCAGAGCCTGGCTTTAATCAGAGCCGTCAGCTGTCAATTTCATAAGCAATAAGTCTCACTACAGAACTGAATAAGATGTTTCAAATGCAGAGTGGGAGGCAGGGGAGGGTTAAAAAAAAAAGCCCACTGCAGTTTGCAGAGAATCTAACTGGGCTCCTTCCTTTCCCAGGAGAAGATGCCATCTTGCTTTTATTTATTTTGGAAATGAAATCATCATGCTAGAGGGTTTTTTCCCTTAATTAAAATTTCCTGTTATCCCAAATGCAGATGTGCGGTGGGTGTGAAAGGAAATTAGTGAGTAATGTGTGGTGGGACTCCCTTTCCTTGTGAATTCTGGCACCAATGTGGACGGATAAGCTCAGGAAATTTGGAAGCCAGTGGTTGGTGGCAACATGGAATGCATTTTCCAGTTGGGGAAAGGAGAGGGGGACAGTTTTTTCTTCTTATAGACTGTTACATTACATTTTAAACACGAGTTACTGATTGTTTTGTGTATACTGCCTCATTCACAAAATGGAAATGGAATCAACAATCCTCATGGTTCAACTCATGTTTTGAAGTTTTCCAGAACACTGTAAGGTATTCACATGTGCAGCCTAACCCAGGCTAGGGCAGCTCAGCTTTGGTTAGGCTGCATGTGTGAAGCGCCCACCTGACGCAGCTTTTTACTAAGGTTAAGGGCACAAGCAGTCACAGAGACAGGAGTCTAGAGCGCCTGTTGCACAGGGGTATCCTGCAATGCACCACACTTGTCATGCGGTGCATTGTGGGATATGTGGAGGCCAGGACGCATAATCCCGGCCAATGGAGATCCGCACTGCTGATAGTGTGGGAGCATGTTCCACACTTCCCACCAACGTTGAAAGATCATCTGCGGGGAAGCTAACTTTAACACAACTATATTCTATAGCTAGAATACTGTCACTTTTACCTATATGCTCCTCAAACTCTCTTTTTGCATCCCTTATTCTCTCCTTGCATTTATTTTGCCAGAGTTTATGTTTCTTTCTGTTCTCTTCATTTGGGCAGGACTTCTGTTTTTTGAAGGAAGTCTTCTTCCATTTTATAGCTTCCATTACTCTACTGGTTAGCCATGCTGGTGTCCCCCTGAACTTGGTGGTACCTTTCCTCCATCACGGCATACATTCCAACTGAGCTTCTATTATTGTGGTTTTGAATAAGCTTCATGCATTCTGGAGTGATTTGACCCTCCTGACTTTCCCTTTCAGCTTCCTTTTTATCAGTCCCCTCATTTTTGAGAAATTTCCTCCTCTGACATCCAACACATCTGAAGTCCAACACATCAAGACATCATGTGTTGGACATCAGTGTTGGACTTCCTTGCCAGTAATCCACTCACATATAAGCTGAATTGGATCACACTATGGTCACGGTTCCCCAATGGTTCTGCAACTGTGAAATCTTGCACCAGGTCCTGGGCACCACTCAGCATTAAGACTAAGGTTGCCTTCTCTCTGGTTGGTTCCACAACCAACTGTTCCAAGGCACAGTCACTTAGAATGTCTAGACATTTGGCCTCTGCCAATACTCACACATGAATTTGCCCAGTCTATGTGAAGGTAACTGAAGTCACCCATTATTACAGCTCTGTCTCTCTTTGACACCTATCTGATTTGCTTCTCCAGCTCCAGGTCACTCTCAGCATTTTGAATCAGAAGGCAACAGCATATACCTAGTAACACATTTTCTTTCCATCCTTGTATTGTCACTCATGGTGATCTGTGGACGACTCTGGTCCTCCTAGGTTTTCTAACTTGTTGAATTCTATCCCTTCTTTAACGTACAGGGCCACTCCACCCCCAATCTGTCCCTCCCTGTCCTTTCTGTTATACACTAGGGGTTTTCAAATGTGGGTCCCCAGATTGTTGTTGCATTACAACTCAGTGAAGCTCTTCTCACGATCAGTGAGAAGTGCTTCTTCCAGGTCTGCAGGGAAAGCAGGCTTAGCCCGCTCTCCCCGCAGACAATCCAAAGGCAGCTCTGGGTGGCTAGAGCAGCCGCCCACACAACTGCTGGCTCTGCCACGGAGCTGGCAGGGGCTGTGGGCCTGGGGGCCATGTGGCCCCCGGAAGTTCCAGGATGCCCCACGCATGTGTGCGGGGCATCTTGGAGAGACTCCTGGTTGAGGGTCTACTCGAATGTCACCGTGCGCCACAGCAACACACGAGCAAAAAGATGAGGTTAACAGAGCAGCACACGATCGCCCAAAAGCGGACTAGGCTTCCTTAGCCCACTTTTGGGTGATCATGAGAATAGCCTCAGTCATTGTATATGGGGATGTAAGTCCAACATCTGGGGGAGCCCAGTTTGAGAATCCCTGTTCTAAATACTTGGAATTTTACCTGAACCATTCCAAATAGTAACTGGGCATTTCCAAAGCCTATAAAAGACATTTAATTTGGTTGCATGATAAAATCTAGATCTTAAGCGTATGTTTATCTTGAAGACTGAGCAAATTCAAAATGCCCCCCCCCACAAAAAAGACTGAGCAAATTCCTTTAACCTTGATATTACATTATCATCTCAGTGACTTGAAACTGATATCTAATAGGCAAAGAACAGAAGCCTATAAATCCATCCAGCTCCTCTTCTGAAGCTGAAACAATTACACATTTTTGTGCAAACATTCCCTGCTTGATAGTGCAATAATGACATGATAGAGTATTATTCTGAAGAGATGCAAATTTATTAAGATATATAGTAGGGAATCATACATGTTAGTAGATGGAGAAAAATGAAATCAGTTTCTCTTGCACTAGGTCAATACTTTCAGTGACCTGTTCAGTTTCAATTAGCTTCCCATATTACCAAGCCATCCCCTTAAAATGGCAATGTTTACAATTGTAGCTTGGTGACTAGTTAGAAATGGAATGCCATGACTGGATTTATTAAACTGACCTAACTCTAAGATGTGCATAATTATGCACGGTAGAATTTCTGATGCCAGAAGCATGGAGCAAACTATTTCTTTTTGATGAATGGCCATGTATTAGCTACTCTAAAATTCCTAGTTATAAAATGTGTGTTTGTTGGATATTCTCTTGACAGCACAGTGTTAGTTCTGATCAACTGCAATGCTTTGTTAAGTTTCTTCACCAGGAAATTTCCAGATAGCTAGGTTTTCAGATGATATAAGACACTGTACAAAGTGCTGGCATAGTTCACACTGCCTCCCAGCTGCATTAAGTTTGTACCTTATTACACTGGAACATAGGAAGCTGCCTTATGCCCAGAGGCATAGTAAGGTTGGAGTGGGCCCAGAGATATCATCCTAAATTATTTTTAAAAGGTTTTGTAAATTGTGGACGATGCAAGTCATTTAATGGTACTAGAGAAAGACATGCTGTTCTGGTAGCTCCAGGTCTTAACACTCACATCAATTCTGGAGGATGAATACAACTGAAGGAAGCCTGGGCGAGTGCGTGGCTGGGGGAGTAAGTCATGTGACTTGCCTCTGTTGGCCACCCCAAAGCAGTGGGCCCCCAAACAACTGTCTCCCCTTGCCCTATTATAGTTACGTCCCTGCTTATGCCAAGTCAGACCATTGGTCCATCTAGCTCAGTGTTGTCTACACAAACTGGCAGCAGCTTCTCTGTTACATACAGAAGTCTCTCTCAACCCTATCTGGAGATGCCAGGGAGGGAACTTGGAACCTTCTGCATGCAAGCATATAGATGCTCTTCCCGGAGTGGCCCCATCCCCTGTGGGGGAATATATTACAGTGCTCACATGTAGTCTCCATTCAAATGCAAACCAGGGCAGAACTTGCTTAGCAAAGGGGACAATTCATGCTTGCTACCACAAGACCAGTTCTTAATCAATGATACTAGGTAATTAATTGATACTAGGCTGGTTCACATGATCTTTAATAGGGCAGGACACGTGTCTTACCCAAGTTCAGGAGCTGTGTGTGCTCTCATTTTGTGATCGTGTGGAGTGATAATCTGCGAGGCTCATGTTGGGTAGGAAGGCTTTTCCTCCTACCTCATTAAATAGCTAGGTACAGCTGTTGGGTAGGAGTGGGAGTCCAGTGGGAGCCTTGCAGATGATCACTCCCCTCCACTTTCTTGAAAAAAAGCACACCATCACAAAACAGGAGTGTTCACAGCTCTTAAACTTGAGTAGGACACTTGTGCTACCCCTATTAAACATCACGTGAACCAGCCTAGTACTGGTCTGTGCAAGAATCCTATACTAATCATGCTTTCTGGCCATTATCCCTCTTCACATGCAGTCTTCTTTTTTTCTTTTAAAAAATATTCTTCAACAGTGAATTTCTGATATTGTACCAATACGGTAAGGTCGTTCACACGTATGAAAATGATGGCGTGGGGGAAGGGCTTGCAGAGACACAGGCTCCTATGTGCCTCCTCGCACACGATCACATTAAGTTCTAAGGCTCTGTGCACTCACATAGCACACAAACCACACCACAGCAAGCAGCAGAGCAGGGCGCCAGAGGAAGTCCTCCGGCATCCCTCAATGCACACGCCAGGAGCACAGTGCATTGAGGGATTCCCCCTCAGCTGGGCACGCACACACATGACCAGGTACCTGGGTAGATACCTAGGTAATCACCCGAGGTAAAACCTCGAGCTACCTGGCAGGACAGAGCCAGGATTGGCCTCAATCCCAGTGCTTCACATGAGCAGCCCTACCTCAGTAGGGCTGTGCAAGCCTGGATAGGGTTGATCGTGTGAATAGCCTTACCCATTTCCCAAAGGCACAAATTATCCTGAAAGATCTGTGATTATCTGTCAATTTTTTTCCTAAATGCTGCCCCTGGGGAGGTGCTACAAATTTGGTCAGCAGAAGCAACACAGAGAGTGGAAAGATGCTTAAGCCCCTGCTAACTTGGCAAAGAGGCACCTTTTAATGTGGTGATTCTCTTTTTTTAGCAGGGGGAGAGTAACTGGCCCTATCCACCCCCAGCACAGAACCTCCAGTGACTGTTGCTGGTGTCTATCTTGTGTTTCATTTTAGATTGTGAGCCCTTTGGGGACAGGGATCCATCTTATCTTATTTATTATTTCTCTGTGTAAACCACCCTGAGCCATTTTTGGAAGGGCGGTATATCAATCAATCAATCAATCAATCAAATAAATAAATAAATAAATAAAGTCTCTCCTTATCTCACTTTCTCCAACTCAATCACTCCCACCTAACCCAGGCTGCTATTTGCAATGTGGAAGGGGGGAAAGGACAGTTCTACTACTACAGTGGTTTTCTCACCACTCTCTTCCGCCTGCACTGGAGCAAAATTACAATCCTGCTGGCCAGGTGGGCCAGAAAACCTGTGGAGCAATGAGATGAGAAGCACAGTGGCTGCAGCCTCTCTTACTGTCTCAGTGCAAATAAAACTCTTCAGGATCTGCAGTCTGCCTGCTCAAAATCACAAGCTCTTCTTTTTCAGTGTATAACAAAATTACACTATACATGTTCAACACTACTGTTTAGTATTAAGGTTACCAAATAGGTCTGTTACCGTGTGAGCAGCAGCAGAAAGGGGTGTACGCTGAACTGGTGTCCTCCTGTGACTGCGATTATCCCACAGCACAATTTGGCCAGAATATGTCCCTCCAACAACCAGGTTTGGATGAAAGCGGGCAAAGCAGACAGACATCACAGAAGACTGAAACAGAAAAGGGTAGAGAACAAACAAAAAGGGTTTATTTTAATTCTAAGCCCTCCTTTTGTTTCCCTTTAGGCAAATAATCCTTGAGTTAATATTCTGAGTATATACTCCTTTGATGTGTCATTTTTTGACAACCCAGGCCTATTCCTAAAATAGGGCTGGTTCACACATGCAAAGGTCCACTTGATTACTCAAATCTTGAGCAATCTTGAAAACTAGTTTATGTAGAGATTTTTTCAGTTACAAAACAGCAATACAATAATCACTTTTCATACTTTCATTTCACTCACCAACACTTATTCACCTTAAAGACCAATTTTTACTGACATACTAATGCTATTCTCACAAGCAGCCTAACCCAGGCTAGGGTAGCCCAGCCTGGGTTTGGCTACTCATGTGCAGCACCAGGATCAGGGTCAATCCCTAAGTTTGACCTCTGCCTTTAGCCAGGGTTAAGTAAATGAGCATTCCCCTTAACCCCAGAGCCGGAGTAGTGTGTATGCTTGGGCTGCATGCAGTAAAGCCATGCACACAACCGAGTCCAAAACACAGAGTCCAAAACGATGCACCACAGAGGTGATCATCTATGTGGTGGCGCGGCACGGAATGGGAAAGGGATGATTGTGTGCAAGAAGGTGCGTGTACTCCTGCCTTCTCCCCAGCCCTCCCTAGCCACCATGGACTTCGGTCGTGTGCATGGCTTTACTTGCTTTTCAGAGATACCACAGATCAATCTCATCCAAAGAGCAACCTACAACATATTGCAATGGTGTATGACCTTCCCTCAACATCAGTAAAACTTGTTCAATAAAAAGAAAGGGTTGTCAGTGTAAATATCACAATTTAAATGGGTCTAGCAGGCCTTTTTAGAATCAACACATCCAAGAAATGGGAACCATTTCCCCAAGAAATCATCCTTGAAATTATGCTGCAGAGTGGTCCTAATTTGTGTAGATATTTTGTCCATTCTAACCAATAGTCATACTTTCTCAAACTAACCCTTAATAGGTAATATCAGAAGACATATCCATCATGAAGCCAATTGAATCTTGGCTGCTAGTTACAAAAGGCCTATTAATACACACTGTAAGTTAGAAAATTATCTATCTTCAAGTTACTCTAAAAAACTGAAAGTGGGTTCAAGGAGATTGTAATAGATTTAATATAGAAATGGATCCTTGCTCAGTACTGATTGGCCTTCGGGAATGGCTCCCAAAGATGGACTTTCTAATGTCATACCTTCCCCAACATACATTATGATACTTCTTGTTAAGAAAATGCAGTTTTATATTAATCTTGATCTTCTATGACTGAATGTGTAGACCAGGCCTGCTCAACTTAGGCCCCCCAGCTGATTTTGAACGAAAGCTCCCATAAGCCCCAGCCACAGTGACCAATAGCCAGAAATTATGGGAGTTGTAGGCCAACATCTTCAGAAAGGCCGAAGTTGAGCAGCCCTGGTATAGATAAAAAACATAAGATTACTCCAGAGGATGGACAATGAGAATATTTGGATGCATTTAGTTTAAAGTGAGGGTGAGATGGCAATCAATTTCTGGACCAAATTACATGTCATGGAACTAGAACTGGATAGGGGCTGCAGTCTGAGAGAAGAGGCTGAAATGGGTCCTTAACCCTTTCCCTCCTATGAAGTTCTGATCTGACTGAACCCTGGCTGGAGATGCTATTTTCCCCCAAGAAAGAAGTTGCTTTTGGCACCAATCTCTGTTTATTGTGTTGGATCTGTGGTTGCTCATTCTCACATAAAAGCTCTCCCTTGATGCTAGAGTCACCACGTGACAAACAGGTACGTACAAAATGGCCTGAAAAAGCCAAGTGGCAACTTAGGAACACAACACAAGACCAACAGTTTCCACAAAAAACCTTAGAAAAGATATTCTAGACCATGTAAGAAAGGTCTGTGAAATAATCATAAAACCTAGCTGAAATCTCTGATCTTCACCCATCTTTTTTATGCTCCCCTAAAAGTTTCATGTGCTCGTCTGATGTGATTATTTCCTACTTTCACATCTTAGTGCCTAAGCACTGCAGTACTATCATTATTCAGTGGTCAAGTGTAACATCAAAAATGTAGTTTTCATCATTTTAAAAAGGGATCCCTTTGTCAAAAGTTTATCTGCAGAAATACTCATTGTGGCTCAGGAGCAGAGAGCCCTTAAAAATCAGTTACTGCACAGCGGCCATTCCATTTCTAGAACTAACAATATAACCCTTAAACCCAGGTCTGGTGTATTATCTTTTCATATCCAAGCGGAAAAGAGTTGTTTTAATCAGACCACCACATGCTTCAAAACTAATGGCAAACCTTGTATGAAGTAACCATAGGCTGAGGATTTTGAAAACGTTTCTCTGCCGTTATGGACACTCTCTCCAAAATGGCCTGCACTGATACTTTGACAAAAATAACACTGGTCATTCTATAACCAAAATAAAATAAATAAATAATAGACAGAGAGATAGATAAAAGTAGAAGTGTCCCTTTATTGGAAGCTTGGAAGTTCCTTCAATGTACATCTTAGGGCCAAACTACTGCTTTTTTTGGGGGGGGGAGTCAAAATTGGGTGCACCAGGGACATAGCTGGTTGGGACTGGAATGGATGGGGAAGGGAGAAATGTATTCTTTCCCTGCACCCTGTTTTCCTGCTAAAAATCACCCCCTGCAGCAGCAATCTGTCCCTGAAGCAGAAATCACGACCGTAGCGGCAAACTGCTGCTGGGGAGGCAATTTTCAGCGATATTTTTTTTAAAGTGACTGACACCCAGACTAACAATGCACTGGTGCTACAGGGGAGGGGTGATTTTTGCCAATCTCCCCTTCCTTCTGAAGCATCTAAAAAATATGTCCTTGGAGTTCATACAGTGGGCTTCAAAGAGAAGGAGAGATCAGTGAATATAACCCCTCATCCATAGCGCCAGGGTAGTATTAGCCTGGATATCAGCCAGTGAACCTCCCCTTCCCCATCACTTTGGTCCCAACTAGGGGTGTGCATGAACTGTTTGCAGCCGAACCGATTCAGTGGCTCAATTGCAAACCGGGGTTGGTTCAGTTTACGATCAAAACTAACCAAGCCCGGTTCAGACTAACCAAGCCTGGCTCAGCAGTGAACAGACGGCCAGGGGGAAGCAGCGAGAGAGGTAGTAAGGTTTTTACCTGGCCGGCACAGCTGCCAGTGCCGCTGCTCAACTCCCGGCACAGCCCCAAGCACATGCTATGACTCGCATGAGCTTGGGGCCATGACGGGGGGTGGGGAGCTGTGGTTCCACAACTGTGCTGGCTGAGTAAGGATGTTAATACCTCCCTCACCATCCCCGCCCAGCCACCCCTTAGCATTCTCAGGACCCCCAACACTTTACTTGTAAAGGGGAATCTTCACTGGATACCCCTTTACAAGTATTCTCTGCCTGAACCGCCAAACCAGTTTGGTCAAACAGACCGGACCAGCTGGTCGGTTCAACCAAACCAGTTCAACAGCACATGGTTCAATTATATTCAAAGCACAATTTTTTGTTCATACACACCCCAGTCCCAACCAGGCTTGCTTCCTCCCCAGTGTGGCCTTTTCTGGTGAATATAGGAGGCATTTACAATTCGAGGCACACCTCTAAAGCCCATGCTTATGTGCTTCTGTAGTTTGACCCTTATTACCATGCTGAGAAGATTGTTTCAGGCTCCAGTTTCCTGGAATCATGGGAACTTCAGGAAACTTGTGAGCAAGCATCCAGTGAAAGAGATCAATGGGCACCTCTGATGCAGATATGCATCTGCGATGGAAGGCTAATCTAGATCTAATTGTACTTGATGGGTAAATCTGCCTTAGGACCCTTGTCAATATCTCTTGGAATTGATAGATGTAATATCAGTTCTTTGTCAGCTTCCAGCCTGATACATACAGCATTCTAATGCATAAAAGCTGCCACAGCTGAATTACCAGATCATATCCATTTAACATGCAGCATAAGCTCCACATGTGTTATGTTGGGAATGAAGGATGGATGTACAAAAAGTAGGTTCAGTGATATCTGAAGAGTCTCTTCACTTAATAAAACAATGGTTGCAATCAAGATCTTGAAGAGGAAAGAGCTCTGTGTGCTTTTGCTGCAACCACCAATGGTAGCCCTGTGTACAGACCTCTTGTGATCTGATTGAATGAGATTCTTCCAAATGATCTATCTACTTCCTTGTGTACTTTTTAACACTAGAGAAAAAGTAGTCCCAATTAAGCAGAAGTGTTGCGCTTGTTATTTGAACGCCTTAGAATTCTGGAATCAGAATGCTGGACCAGATAAACTTTTGGTCTCATTCAGCATAGCTTTGCTTAAAGAAGAGGATGCTAAAGCTGGGGGGGGGTGGAGTTGGGGCTCAGTGGGGAGGAGAGCTGGTCTTGTGGTAGCAAGCATGAATTGTCCTCTTTGCTAAGCAGGGTCTCTCTTAGTTTACATTTGGATGGGTAGCTACATGTGAGGACTGTCTGCTGGACACACGCGTAACAACGATCGGGCAAGGGGAGACAGTTGTCTAGGGGCCCCACTGCCTGGAGGGGCCCCCCAGAGGCACCTCACGTGACTCCCCATTGCCCCCTGCCCAGCCCCAAGGCCCCTCAGCCACTTGCCCTGTTCGCCATCTCTCCTAATTGTTCTCCTGGCCTGCAATGGAAGCAGCAGACAAGCTGCAAAGAGCTCCTTTTCTCCCGCCTCTCAGCTGATCGGTGGGCTGGCGGGGCTTCCATGGAGGCCTCCGTGTAGGCCGCAGTGAAGCCTGAACTCGAGTAGGGCCCAAGCAGCCAGGAAGGAGGAGGCAGCCAGAGTAGCCACCACTGTTCTCTGCAGCAGAAGACTCCTTGCTGCCCTGCCCAACCCAGCCCAGCATTTGCCAGGTAGAGTGTGAACTCCTTTTTGTGGTTACCTTTCCTGCCCCCCCCCCAGATATATAGGGATCTGCTTGCCATAGGGCTTTGATATGGGGGGTGGGACTGAGAAGTCTCTGAATATTTATTTTAAAACAGCTTGGAAAATTTGCTGGCTTAAAAAAAACTATCTAAAAAGTCCTATAAGTGGCTTGTTTCATGGCAGAAAATTACAAAAACTATTGGAACAAACAGTATTATATTTATTTTATTCATTCATTCATTCATTTATAAATACACTTATGTTCAAGTTGTTTTGCAACCCAGAAGGTCTGAGTGAGAACTGTGAAGCATGTCTTCTGCTTTTATTTTATTTTATTTTTCTTGTGTGTGAACTGCTCCCCAATAACTCGCAGGGACTTCAGGGTAAATCTGGCCATGTGAATGCAGCACCTCCATTCCAGAGGAGAGGTGTGTTAAAGGGCTTTAAAAGCCTCCTGTGAAAAACCTCCTGGAATCGAACTTGACTGAATTTGTTCAGAATTCTGAGAAAACAAACATAGGCTCACACTGCATGGTTGAAAGTCTCCTTTGCTAATCTGCAGTGAGGGGGCCATTTTAATAATTTGTCTTTCTAGTGTGTTCTAGGCATTAAAAGTAGCACAGATGTATAGTACTCAATGTATATCACTATATATTGTGACGTGTGCGTGTGTGTATGCAGTGAAATGTATTTCCAGGCAGCATACTTATTTTGAAATATCAGACTTAAATCCTTGGGGACCTGGGGTGTGCGGAGGCCCTGGACTTTGAGTGGGGGGGGGCATTTTAAAATCTCATCTCTGGGCCCACTCCAACCTTGCTACGCCCCTGCTGCTGGAAGATATTTCCCTTAGGGGGCAGAAACCATAGCTCAGTGGAAGAGCATCTGCATGCTGCAAGCAGAAGGTCCCAAGTTCACTCCCTGGCATCTGGAAGGGGAGAGACTTCTGTTTGGAACTTTGAAGTAAAGATGTGCACGGAACCGCGGAGCTGCGGTCCGGCACTGGGGTGGGGGTTCCTTTAAGGGTGGGGGGAGGGTGTACTTACCCCTTCTGCCGCTTCCCCCCACCAGCGCGCATTGTTTTGCAAGCATTTGGGGCAGCAGGATACCTCCCTGTCGCCCCTTCCCCCTCTCAGCAGCAAAAGGCTTCAGAAAGCCTTTTGTGTGCTAGCACGTCACGGAGACGTGATGCGTGCATGCGAGGTGTGCAAAACAATGCGCAAAAAGCATCGCGCGAGATGCTTGCAAAACAATGCACACCGGCAGGGGAAAGGCAGCGGGAGGGGTAATTATACCCTCCCCCCGCCCTTAAAGGAACACCCCCCGCCGTAGCGTCGAACCGCAAACTGCCCAATGCTCGGACCGGACCGGAGGCCTCTAGAATGGCCTCCAGGCCAGTCCGTGCACATCACTACCTTGAAGAGCTGCTGACAGTCAGTGTAGACAATACTGATCTAGATGGAACAATGGTCTGACTCAGCATAAGACAGTTTCCTATGTTACACATGCTTTCCACACAGAAGGTCCTAGGTTCAATCTCTGGCATTTCCAGGTAAGTCACAGAAAGACCTGTCTGAAACTCTGGAGTTTCAGACTCCAGTCAGTCTCTGCCAGTCAATGTGGCAAATACTGACCCAGATGGACCAATATACAAAGGTAGTTCACATGACCATAACAGGGGCGGGCCTCCAGGAGTCATATAAGGCACCGTGTGGAGTGCAGTGCATTGGCAGATTCCCCCATGAGTTGGGCACTCTAGGTTTCTGACTCTGCATGCAGCCCTAGCACACAGACAATCCCAAATCTGGAGTTGAGGGTGTGCTCGTGTCCTCTAAACCTGGTTAAGAGGCAGGGCGAAAAGTCAGGCTAGTGGGGGCGGAAGTGCCAGGATCAGGAGTGATCCCAGTGCGGCACATGATCAGCGCAGGGATACAGGCTGCCGTAGTCTGTGTTGGGCTGCTCATGTGAATAGCCTTCTAGTAGAAGTATCCGGAGACCTCTCTGTATAAAACATCTGCATGTCTTTTATTGCCCTGCCTTTACATCACTGTGTACAGTACTTGCAGCCCTGAAAACATTCGTCCTGTGCCTGGCAAAGCTGTTTTTTATTTTGGAAAATTAATGCAGGCCAGATTTGGATTAGTGATGGCATATCCCCTTAACCGCAGATGGATATGCTCACAACAGATAGTCATTTGCATTATCTTGGTTGAGAAGCCTGACCTCAGGACCCACATCTGATGCACACATGGTGAGTGAGAACTGGCTGTGTGTGCTGGTGTTCGTGTATTGGGATGGCTTTCTGCCAGTCATTGCTTGGACCCTGCCGGAGTAGGGTGCTAATAAAAAATTACTCTAATATGAGATTTAGATTTGCATTTGGTGAAGTCTCTTCTTCAAAACATCCCTCCCCAAGGCATTCTGTGGGCCACAAAACAATATTTCATTTGTGAGAACTGGAAATATGAAGAGTATGGAACTATTTCCAGCCATTGACAAAGAATCACCTGAATTTAAGAGAAACATCCAAGTGGACAACATTTCACTGTGATGTATATTCTGGCCGTGATTCAGGCCAGAAAGGGGGCAGTAATAATGGTGGCCTCCAGGCCCCTAAGCTCTTCAAACACTCTACAGTATTCCTAGAAGGACAAAGAAATAACAGGCAAAGCAAACAGAACCACCTCCAGGTCTCTTTGCCCTTCTAACAATGCTGTAGGGCAGGACCACACAATTTTGGCCCTCTGACAATTGTTGGACTACAACTCCCATAATCCAGGATTACTAGCCATTGTGGCAGGGGATGATGGAAGCTGTAGACCAACAGCTACTGGAGAGGGGGGCAAAGTTGTGCAGCTTTGCTGTAGGGTGTTTAAAAGAGACTAGAGGCCTCTAGAAAAGGGTGATGGTTTGGGGCTCACTTCAGACAACCATTTAACTGGATACCAGAAATGGGCTTAAAAGAATTTGACCAGCATGAATCCAATTTCACAAACTAGGTCCTCTGGATACTAAAACAAAACAGATTATTTGACTCAGGCGACAGAGGTTTCCTTTCTGGGACTACCAAATGGAACAGAGTATTATTATAGGGTGGCAGCAGCCCAGCAGTATGAATTTTGCAACTCTGCTTCACCAAATAAGAAAACATTTTGCTGTTTAGCTGAAAGTGATATGGGAGAGGATAATAAAATGATACACGTTCAAAAAATCATTATAGGGCTAGGAAGAAACCATTCTCTCTTTCTCCAACCTCTTGCTAGCCATTGAGGCTATTCACACAATTGCAGAAAATCGGGCTAAATTTCTGCAATCGTGTGGACCACCGGGCTCGGCTGCGAGCCTGGTGGTTCTAGAGCGGGTAACCCGCTCAAGTACCCCTCCCCTAACACTGGGTTTGCGGAGCGCTCGCTCCGCAAACCTGGGTTTTTTTAGCGTGAGTAGCCGCAGCACAAGGAGACCCCCAGAGGGGAGGAGAAAAGCCACCTCCTGGCTCCAGGGGTCTCGCCAGCATGCCCTGCACGCTTCTGCAGGGCATGCTGGAGCTTCTGGGGGCCAATTAACCTCCGCTCCCCCAGCCCCCACCAGCTCCGTCACGGAGCCGGCAATCATGTGGGTGGCCGATCGTGAGACCCGGCTCATTGTCAGAGACAAGGAGCTAGGCTATATGGACCCAGCTTAATAATCCTTGTATTCTTATGTTTGCTCTGCTTAAATTTGTATTAAAAATCTTGTTAAATGGAATAATTACTTTCAAAAGTTTCCTAATCACATTAAGTGTCATAAAAAGACAGTGAGGTCATTCACACAATCAAAAACTGTGTTCTACCCGGCTTTGGGAGCTGTGTGTGTTCCCAGTTTTCAGTTGTATGGAAGCAAGGTAGGAGGGAAACCTGGGTAGAAGTGATCATGTGGAAGAAATGTAGAAGGAAAAGCTACCCATGTTTTCCTCCTACCTTGCTTCCACACAACCAAAAACTGGGAGCACACACAGCTCCCAATCCCAGGTAGAACACTGTGAGGCTCTACACACAAGCCATGCATACAGCCTAACTGGGCTCTCCCCGCAGACGAGCAGGGAGCTCGCCCTAGGCAGCCGTATCAGCCGCCCACACAACTACTGGCTCCATCAGGTAGTTGTAAGGGTGTCTGGGATTGGGGGCCACCCAGCCCCCCAAAGTCCCAGAATGCCCCACAAGAGTGTGTGGGGCATTCTGGGGAGACCCCCGAGGCTGGGAGGCTTGTTGGAGCCTCCTGGTCAGAGATCTTGTGAGTCGCCACGGTGCACAGCTACGCCGTGGCGACTCACAACCACCAAAACGGGGTTAACGGAGCACTCGCTCCGCTAACCTCATTTAAGAGGGAGGTATTAAGTAGGCTAACCACCGGGAGCCATGCAGCTCCTGGTGGTTCTCACAACTGCTCAAAAGCCTCCGTGTGAATAGCCTCAGTGAGGCCTTTCACAGGACAACACGGCCACTGCTAGGTGCACTGCGGGTAAGGCCCGACTTCCCCGGCAGATGAGCAGCGGCCACCCACCCCTCCATTGCACAGCACACTCACACAAGCGGCAGCACAACTGCATTAGTTGAGAGCAGGAGGACTTCCTTCCTCCCACATCCCATGGTGCCCAGGGGCACAAGCAGGGCAGCTGCTCTCGGAGCCACAATGTGGCAATACACAATAAAAAAGATGAGGTTAACGGAGTGCTTGCTCCATTAACCTCGAATAAGGGGAGGGGTACTTTGGGAGGTTTGCTGCTGGGAGCCGCACAGCTCCCATTGCAGCACACGATCAACCAAAATTGGGCTAGGCCTTAGCCTGATTTCAGCCGATCATGAGAATAGCCTCATTGTGTTCTACCCAGGTTTGGGAGTAGTGTGTGCCCCCAAATTTCAGTTGTCTGGAAGCAAGGTAAGAGGAAAACCTGGGTAGAAGTGATTGTGTGGAAGCAAGATAGGAGAAAAACTTGGATAGCTTTTCCTCCTACCTTGCTTCCACACAACCGAAAATTGAGAGTACACACAGCTCCCAAACCTGTGTAGAATACAATTTTTGATTGTGTGAATAAACCCTCAGAGGCTGTTCTCACGAGCAGCCAAGCTCAGGCTTAGGCAGCCAAACTTGGGCTTGGCTGCCCATGAGCACTGCCTTGATCCCGGCGGCGCTGTGGTGTCAAACCAAGCACTGAAGCCCAGCTCTTAGCCGAGGTTAAGGGCACAAACACCCCCTTAACATGGCTCCCGGGATCATGTGTCATAGCTCACTTATAGCTTGCACTGATATAGAGATAGGAACCCCCCAGTGCCCTGCGCTTGGCAGGCAGTGCACTGTGGGATACCTGGAGGCCGGGATTACGAGTCCTAGCCTCAGATATAGGGGTGTGCACGGAACCGCCAACTGCGGTCCAGCACTGGGTGGGGGTTTTTCTTTAAGAGCGGCGGGAGGGTTTACTTACCCCTCCAGCCGCTTTCCAGCTTGGCGCCCGTATTTTGTGTAGGAATTGGGGCGGCAGGAAACCAGCCGCCCCTGCCACCACCACCCCCGCACCCGGATTAGGGGCCAAATTGGCCCAAACTACTGCCGCAGCCGCCAACCACCCACCCAACACAAGGCCCGATTTCAGACCAAGGAAGCCAACCCCAAACAGCCGATGACGGGCCAAACCAGCCCAAACTACTGCCGCTGCGGCCGCAGCCGCCCTCCCAGCCGCCCGAGTCCTCACCTAAACAAGGCCCACGTCAGTCGGGCCGATCAGGGCCCCACAATTCAAAAAGGAGAGGAGCTCGCAAACAGAGCTCCTCTCTCTGCAAAGTCTCGGCCGCTACTGAGGCTTTGCGCGCAAAGGACGCCTGGGAGTTCTGCCGGAGGCCCGGTCTACCCGCCGGCAGGGGACGAGGCCGGGTACACCGGGCCTCCGGCGATCGGAGGCCCGGTGTACCCAGCCTCGTCCCCTGCCGGTGGGTAGACCAGGCCTCCGGCGGAACTCCCAGGCGTCCTTTGCGCGCAAAGCCTCAGTAGCGGCCGAGACTTTGCAGAGAGAGGAGCTCTGTTTGCGAGCTCCTCTCCTTTTTGAATTGTGGGGCCCTAATCGGCCCGACTGACGCGGGCCTTGTTTAGGTGAGGACTCGGGCGGCTGGGAGGGTGGGCGGGTGGGCCGTGGCAGCAGTAGTTTGGGCCGGTTTGACCCGTCATCGGCCGTTTGGGGTTGGCTTCCTTGGCCCGAAATCAGGCCCTGTGTTGGGTGGGTGGTTGGCGACCGCGGCAGTAGTTTGGGCCGATTTGGCCCCTAATCCGGGCGCGGGGGGGCGGCTGGTTTCCTGCCTCCCCAATTTCTACACAAAATATGGGCGATGGAGGGGGCAAAGTGGCAGGAGGGGTAAGTAAACCCTCCCCGCCCTTAAAGAAACCCCCTCCACCTGGACCGAACCAACCAGGTCCGAACTGGTCTGGAGAGTTCGGAGGCCTTTACAATGGCCTCCGAACCGGTTCAGACACACCCCTACTCAGATAGATCCGCCCTGCTCTGCGTTGCACAGAGCAGCAGGGATTGTGTAGGAGCGCGCAGTGCGCTCCCACCAGGCTTCAAATGCTCGTCTGGAGGCAAGGCAGGTTTTGTGAAGCCTACCCCCCACCCGTCCACCCACTACGTTGTGTAAATGGCCCCCTCCATTTCTCTTTGCTTCAGAATGCTATTGGATCACTACTTAATAGGATTCCTATAAAGTGCTGAATAAAGGAGGGGAGAAGAGGGGTTTAAAAGCAGTAACTGGAGTACCAAAATACATCAAAAGGAGAAAATCACATATTTATTTTGAAAAAAGGCAACAGACAGTTCAGACATAGCACGGTTTAACAATAAGGGCGAGTTTACACAACACAGAGAACCAGAGGTTTGACCAAACTGTCAGTTCCTGGAGTGCTTCCACGAGCCTGACAGCTATGTTGACACTGAGCATTTCATCCAAAACCAGTCAATGTCGGCATATCCCACCCTACAAGCAGTTTGGAAGCCAATATTTTAAACGAAGATTTAACTGTGTTTTGTAAAAGCTTTTAGTCATATCCAACAAAACTGTAGAATGCAGAAGATTTGAAGTACAGGACAGATGCTGGATTCTGGACCGCAGGGAGGGCAGGATATGTCAACATGGGCAGGTTTAGACAACACAGTCAGGCTAAAGGGCACACTCCAGGAAACTCATCTGCCAGTTCTCCACATTGTACGAACCCATTTTTAGGGCACCTAAAGGAGCTGCAAGTACAATCACTCACCTCTTTCCTTTACTATTTTCTTCTGCACAAGAGCAAAAACGTTGGCTTTCACTTTAAGAGGAAACCACAGTTCTGTGTTACATTCAGTATGAACCTGGAGAATTGTGGTTTGTTAGCTAACAATAGTTAGAACAAAGCAAGCTAACCAAATTAGTTTCATTCTGTGTTCCAATTATAATTATTTAACAAACCATATTCCCTGACTCTGTAGGTGGAAGCTTTCACTTGCCAGTTGTGTCCAAGAGATGAATGGAAATGCACAAGTTCATGGCTCCCTTTGGTTAGAATCCCCACTGGTATGTTTCCCAGACTATGGGAAACACCTATATCAGGCAGCAACGATATAGGAAGATGCTGAAAGGCATAATCTCATATTGCGCAGGGAGATGGCAATGGTAAACCCCTCCGGTATTCTACCAAAGATAATCACAGGGCTCAGTGGTCGCCAGGAGTCAACACCAATCCGACAGCACACTTTACCTTTAATCTATGGCTTAGCATTATGTCTGAATCAGTCCAGCTTCTTGGCAGTGTTATCTATTCAAAAGTGATTTTTCCCCCCCAGGTAAAGAGAGTTTTAAAACAAGGATTTTATGTTGCTTTATCTCATATCTAAAAACTATGAAAGAATATCGAAATATTGTGGGATTGTAATTTATTTGCAGTATCAGGAAGGGGAATGGAAATCAGCTTTTTCTAAAAATAAAAACAGTTGATAGCCTCTGCAATGATTTTTTTTTTTAAACCAAACACTTCAAACCAAATGTCAAAATCTCATTTAATTAAAAAAAAGGAAGTTTATATTTCCATATGGCATGTGTTGACATCTATCCCTTTGATTTACAAGAGTACGGACTGGAGGGAGCAGATTGCTTTATTCAAGAGAAATAATATAGGGAAGGAGGGTGATTTGACAGGAAAGAGTGTAGGCTGCCTTAACTTCAGTGCTTGTTAAAACATGAAGGATTAATGGTAAAAAGGGAGGGAAGAATTGTGAATGTCTCCAGTTGAGGATCTTCAAAAATGTTTGGGGTTTCTAAGAATGTCTCAGGCAACCACATGAAAAGAGACTCAGCCACACAACTCTCTAAATCCAAAACTGGTACCTCTCTACTTATACCATCAAACCAACTGACTTGAAATGCAGCCACAAATTAAATTTATTTTTATTGAAAAAGTACAAACTCCTTGAAAGGAGGAGAATGGTGTGTCAGAAAATCCAGAAACTTCAGGGCAAAGTTTATAATTCAGGTATGCAGCAGAGCTGCTATTTAAGTGCACTATATCTCTTCTCTGGGGAGGGTCAATTCCCAATTGTTGCATTTTCTAAAGGATAGCCATTTTCTCCCCCACAGTCTGTTCAAAATGCAAACTCTGCATCTTTAACCAAGCAGAGGGCATACTGAGTAATGGAAAAAACCAGAGGCTCATCCACAGCTGTTGACCTACAGTGCGCCACTGCAGTACATTCTGTCCCCCATTCTGTTTAACATCTACATAAAATCACTGGGAGAGGTCATTGAGGAATTTGTAGTATGGGGTTCACCAGTATGCAGATGACTCCAAGCTACTGATTGCAAGGCGCCCCAGACTGTTGATCACAAAAACAACAGCTTCATGTTTACAGCATCTGTCTCTGCAGACAAAGTTTATAAACATGTTCAGCACAGGGGTGAGGCTTATAAATGTGTCAGCACTTGTGGGGCTTGCGAGCATACTCTTAGGATGCTATCCTGAAGTACAGTGTCCTCATTTTCTAAAATGCCTGAAGAATGCTACTGTGCAAAGACTTTCCTTTTTCAGCATGCTTCTAGCCTGCTAGATTTTACTATGTATGTATGTATGTATGTATGTGCTATTTCTAGAATTGCATTAATCTGCTTTTTAAAAATATATTTTTAAAATGTTTTATATTGTATGTTTAATAGTTATGTTGACGGTTAGAGGCTTTATGCATTGATGTATGAAAAACGATATATAGTCAGTGTAAGCAATCTTCATCAGTGAATAAAATGTAACTGAGCTTCAATCAATCAATCATTCATTCATTCATTCATTTATTATTGTTGGATTTATATACCACCTTTCATTAAAAACAATCTCAAGGCGGTTTACAAAAGTTAAAAACATACAATAAAATACAATAAGAATATTAAGCTAAAAATATAAAAACAAACCAAATTTAAAATCTATAAAATACAAGCATCATTTGGGCACCACTGAAAATTATTTAATAATAAAAATGATTAAAGAAGAAATGGTTAAATGATTGAATTATTTAATCTTTACTAATTAAAGATTAAAGAATTGTCAAGTTTTGGGAGTTCAGGGAGCACTCCCAACTTACTAAAGCCCCCAGAGACAGGGACAGGATCTATGACAAGATTGTAGAAGCAAGGCGGAGTAGGGGTGGGGGAAGCAAGAGGCTGGTCAGGGCCAGTATCAGGGGTTTGAATGTTTGGCAGATGCCTAGAAACTGAGGCACTCAGAAGGACCCACTGCTACGCCCCCTGTGCCCACAGACACACCACCTCTGTGCCCACAGCCTTCATGTGGTAATGACAGAGTGATTCTCTTGGGTCCCACTCAGATAGGAGGGGGCCCACAGAGGACTGTTTGCCAAGATCCCCCTGAAACCTGCAATCTGACAGACCTGCGTTTGGTCTCTCAAACAGCTGGTTTCCTTGGCCAGAGGGAAGCTTCCTCCCGAATACCAGCCTTCTATTGGGCCAGTCTGGACCAGTGTTTCTCAACCACCGGTCCGTGGACTGGTGCTGGTCCGCCAGGCATTGGGTACCGGTCTGTGAAGCATCACTAATAAAAATCACCCCCCCCCAAAAAAAACCCAATCTTGGGCTGGCGGGGGGCACCGGGAGCTCTCCAGAGCTCATTTCCAGGCAGCCCTTGCTGCTGGATTAGGTTCATGTCACTTCCTCGAAATGAACATTATCCAGCAGCGAGGGCTGCCTGGAAGTGAGCTCCAGAGAGTTGCCCAAAATCATTTTTGGGGGGTGCCTGTGGGTGGGGGTAGGGGTGAGGGGGGGCGACCTCCTTACTAACTGCTGGTGCAGGAAACTGCGCATGAATAATGTACAGGCCCATGACTCCAAAAAGATTGAGAATCACTGGTCTGGACAATTGCCAGCTGGCACATGTGACAAGGTCAGGGAATTGCCTCTCTACATCTGCTCCAAAACCAGGTGGCCCTGGGAGTGCATCAAGATATCCTCCTGCGATGAGGGGGCGGGCACACTTTTGGCACCTCCCTGACCTTGTCGCATGTGCCGGCCAGTGATAATCTGAACCGGCCCTGAGTAGGGATACACTCATGAAAAAGACCAGTGAGGCAGGAAGAGGTCATGATTGGAAAGCTGCCTTTAAAAGGCAGAAGGAGGGTTTCCCAAAGAGGAAGGGGTTTTGTGGATCACTCATGTCAGAGAAAGAACTAGGAGCTACAGAGGATAAGAGCCAAACTGTGAGTAGCCCTCTGGTGGAGGCCAAAGGGAAGCCAAGATTGGTCCGACTCCACTTTCTCACACAAGCGTTCAACATGCTTCATATACATTGTCTCAGTCATCCTCATAATAGCCTTGTAAAGTGAGCTGGTATTATCCACATATTGCAGACAAGGGATGTGAATGAAAAAATAAAGGGATTTACCTAAGCCCCTCTACTACGTTCATAGCTGAGGTAGGATTTGAAGCGGGAATTCCTTAGCTCACTCTCTTAGCCGCTATGCTACTTTACTGCTTATTTTTAAATATGTATTTTTTACTAAGGACTTGTTCCCAGTCATCTGTGGGTAGTGGAAATGTTTTAGAGAAATCAAACACCTAGTAATATACACAACAGTGCCTTCTTTGATAGTGTGTGGCTCGTCTCACTTACTTAAGGGGAAACCTTTCCCTGACACAAATGTGACTGTATAAAACTTGCCCCAAGCCTTTTAGCTACACAGAGAAACAAATGATCCTACCCCAAAACCTTCCCCTTCCACACTTCATCTCATGATATTTCACCAATCTAATGACTTCAGGGACTTGGCTAACGATATTGCAAGACTTACAGAGTCACTGGCTTCTTCCGCGCAGACAAAAGAAAGTGCATAATTGTACAATGCATAATTAAGTTTTTGAAACTCATTGACACAAGATGTCATGATAGCTGCTAGCTTAGATAGATTTAAAAGAAGACAGCACCAAGGTCATTTACTTCCTAACTTATAACTGTACAACCAACAGATAAGTCAAATTTTACATAAACCACACACAAAAATACAGGAAACCCTCACTATTCATGGGTTCTCCATCTGTGGTTTCATGTGCCAGCGTGGTGTAGTGGTTAGAGTGCTGGACTAGGACCGGGGAGATCCGAGTTCAAATCCCCATTCAGCCATGAAACTAGCTGGGTGACTCTGGGCCAGTCACTTCTCTCTCAGCCTAACCTACTTCACAGGGTTGTTGTGAAAGAGAAACTCAAGTATGTAGTGCACCGCTCTGGGCTCCTTGGAGGAAGAGCGGGATAGAAATGTAATAATAATAATAAATAATAATAATAATAATAATAATGTGTCCACAATAGGGTCATAGAGAACTGGTTTCTTTAAACATGGGGTGAAAATAGGGCTATTTTCACCTATCCGCAGTTCCCAAATGGTTGTAAATGACTTTTGATGTCATTTCCAGCAGCCATTTTGTATCACAGAGTCATTTTGTGGCTCTTTTCTCAAAAGGAACCTCCCCCCTCCAAAAAAACCAAAACAGGCAACAATTGGAGGGTTTGGGGGGCATAGGTGGAGAGCTGGATACCATGCTTATTTCTGGTTTCCCCTTTTTCTGGTTATTTTTAGCATACTTCAGTGTGCTTAGGAACCTAAACCCCCCAGTTCCATAGGGTTAAGGTCTCTTTATTTGAAGTTTTAGTATCCGCAGCAACAGGCCAGAACAGAACCCCTGCGAATAAAGAGGGCCTCCTGTACACAAATACTTCAGTAAGAAATAAAGTGAATTGAGTTCTGAGAGCCACCATATGAAATGGGAAGTATTTAAACAGTCTGTATAAGAAATTCCAGAATATCACTGTATAGATACAGTTCTATACACTCTATATCACTGTATAGATTCAATTTTGTTTTGAATCTTTTGAAGAACTTCAACGCCAAATGGTAGCCATACGCTCTTGTGTACCTTTGGCATGATCTAAACCACAAAATCAAACTGAAGCACAATATGCACCATGTATGGCAGCTTCAAATTCTATCCGTCCTTCCTGTATCTTGTTCTGTGGAGTAAGAAAGCAGTAGGCCAAATACAAAAGAAAGTTGCTTCTTTAAGACAAAAACCACAACAAAATTGGAGAACACCAAACATTAGGAGAAATTATTATTTTACCACAATTAATCTATAGCAAGTTTGTGCTTTTTGTATCTTTGAACTTGCAGTCTGTTCAACAATAAAAAATAAACACTGTTTTCTCTCCTCTGCCCCAAAGGGCAGTGATACAATGCCACAAATCTCACTCTTCATTTTTGTCAAAAAATATTTGATTGAACTAAGCATCTGATGTTAAAAGGGTTAAGTATAACACAGGTAGCTACAAAGGAAGCCCTTCAGCCTGTTAATGAACTCCATTCTGCCCTGGTGAGACCACCCTCCTTTTCAGTAAGTGGTAACTCAATCCCCATGTTAACTCAGTTGTGTTTGGGCTTTCTCCAAGTCAAGGAACTCGGTGTGATAAATCATAACGAATTGTCTGTAATAATTCACAAAGCATCCATAACTAAGCTCAAACACAGGCTCTTAAAAGTCTGGCTTTACAGTTCCTTTCTAAACTCTTTATTCTTCATTTCACACAGAATGCAAAGAAACATGTGTTGCCTTCTGCTTACCTCAGACAAAGATAAGAGATTTTGTCAGAATTTTCCATGCGCTGCAAAAAATGCTTTCACACACTGTAGTAAAATACTGGTAAGTATTATTTGTAAGTCATATGTCATATAAATATTACTTCCTTATACTAAGGACACCTATTCCATTGAAGTCAGGGAGACATACTCAGAGTAGTCACGTTTAGCACCACATGGTGCATTGTGGTCTAACAGGTCAGCCCCCCGACCTATTTCCCTGGGTCTGCCAACCAATAGCCTTTGGAACGACTAGCACCAATTCTCAACCACTGTATTTTCTGATGACATTGCACATGTATACATAGGAACATAGGAAGCTGCCATATACTGAGTCAGACCATTGGTCTATCTAGCTCAGTGTTGTCTTCACAGACTAGCAGCGGCTTCTCCAAGGTTGCAGGCAGGAATCTCTCTCAGCCTTATCTTGGAGATGTCAGGGAGGGAACTTGAAACCTTCTGCTCTTCCCAGAGCAGCTCCATCCCCTGAAGAGAACATCTTACAGTGCTCACACATCAAGTCTCCCATTCATATGCAACCAGGGCAGACCCTGCTTAGCTATGCTTGCTACCACAAGATCAGCTCTCCTCCCTTCCCTCTCCTTCCATATAGATAAGTGGCACCTGAGTTTATGGTGCTGGCAGCAACTGGGAACAATAGAAAATATTGTGAGGGTATTTGGAAGGAGGCAGAGGCTTGGTCCCCAATTTTTGATTCCATTACTCAGTATTTTGCATATTTCAGACACTAGCCTGTTCTCACGATCTGTGAGAAAGGCTTGAAGGGGCAGAGGAGGAAGTCTCAGAAAGCTCACTAACCCCACAGACAATCTCCATCACTTTGCTGGACAGGCAGGTGACCCACCCAGATGATTGCCCGCTGTTGCTGGCAGCAGGGAGGTTTTGGGGCTGGGAGGCCCCCGGAACTCCCATAACGCATTGTGCGAGTGCACGGTGCATTATAGGGACTCCCGCAATGCCAGTTGGGAGCCCCGCAGTCTCCCAGCCCCAGCTGCAAGCAGCCTGGGCTGGCAGACTATTTAAAAATGGGGCTAAGGGAGTGCTTGCTCCTTTAACCTCATTTTAAAAGCAGGCTCTGGAAGCGGGTTTGCCACCAGGGGCCACACGAGAGAGACTGGGCTTGGCTTTCAAGCTTGTGCATATCTCTACCGGACAGTAGTTGGACAGCTGCAGCAGAATTCTCAGGGCCCAACAGTCCAAGACTACCTGCCTCAACAGCTACCAGAAGTCACTGAAGTGAGAAGGTCCCTTTTATTTCAAGGCTTGTGTCACCAAGGTGCTGAGTGAGTGAGTGAGTGAGTGAGTGAGTCTTATGAGGTGGAGGAAGGGTATGTGGACCAGGGTTTTGGCAGGGGTTAAGACAAAGTCCAGCCTAATTAGACAAACCCTTCAGACTGTTTCCTTGTTTTTAAAACTATCTAATTTTCAAACCACTTGCTTAAATATAAACACCTTGTTATTACATCAGCAGGATTAACTCTCTCCGTGTTTAGAACCACGCTTACACCAAAACACCACCTACCACAAGGGAGAAAATGCATAAGGGTGATTAGGAATCTGAGGGGTACTCAGTTTGGAGGCAACAGGGAGGTTATAGAGTGATCCCCTTGGCAGCAGGGAGGTTATAGAGTGACCCCAGATGTACTGGTGGGGTACATCTTCACAAGTTTTGCATCTGTTTTGCATCTTTGATTGTTGGAGGAGTAAATGTGGGATCTGTTGCTGCTTTTCTGGTTTTGTCTGAGGACCAAACTGGGCATTGATGGCCTCCAAGCTACGAGACCAATAAGTTTACAAATTACATACAACTGCTGCTGTCATCCGAGTCCTTTCCTGAGGAGAGTCTGGTTGAACCTTAAGACCTCATCAATGATCCGGGCAATTTTAGCAAGTAGCCCAGAGGAAATCTAACGACAGATAAGCACATGTTTACATTTCTTGCTTTATCCTAATTGTTTCTAAGCAATTGACATCTGGTGCTCTTCAATCTGTGTCACTTGGGCACACTTCTATTGGTTCACTGTCAAAATAATTACAGTAAGCTCTTCTTATCTTTTGATTTAATTATAGCTGCTAGGGAAGACTGACAGGCTATTATATTTGCCCAAAGCCATCCCTTCCACTAATGTATCATTTACAAGTCGTGTCAGTAGGCAATTAGAAATAATCTAAAATTAATTGAACATTGCACTGAGCTATGTTGTTAGTTTGGGGAGATAAGTACAGGTAAGTAGAGGTGTAGCAGAAAATCCAGATACGCCATAGGATAGACCACTCTGAAGAGGTGCAACAAAGACATAAATGCAAAGGTAGTAATAATAAGGTCTATAGAAAGTGATTGGTTTCAGAAAGTTGGGGCCCAGGGCTAGAGATGGGGACATAGTGGAGACCCTCTGGTATGATGGATCTAGCACATTATTTTTATTAAGTTTTTTTAAAAAAAGAAAAAAGAATGCAGATAAAAACAAACAGAATATAATAAATGGAACCATATGTACCCTTCCAGTACACTGACATGCAGTATCTACATCATACTGAATGAGCCTACTGCTGTAATATGAGTGGTGACACCTGAGAGAACTTTTTCTGTCATAGCTCCAAGATTGTGGACCATCTCTTACAAAAAATCTGTCAATCAGGGAGTCTGGTCTGTTTAAGCAGGCCTCAAAAAGCTTTTGACAACCTTTTTTTTCAGGTTAGCTTTCATCTAGCAAAAGCTGCAATTACATTTCCACTGCTGTCTGAAAATATTTGCTTGCTTTTTTAAATTTGATGGCGTTATTGATGCTGTGATTGTTAATTAATTAATTGATTATACTACTGTTTTCCGCTTTGAAAATATTTAATTGAAAGGCAGTGTAGCGAATAGCAGATTTAAGTCTAGCCTTTGTCTCAAGGCAAGCCCAAGTGGGGGAAAGAAAAATGTTGAATCATTCCCTCCATGTTTGCTCAACAAAGGCCGTTCCTTTAAAACCTAACAATTTCTTGGTAGATATATCACTGCCACCACGCCCACTTTTTAACAGAGTTTAATCTCTCCCTGGTGTGGGCGAAATTCCAGGGAAAACTCTACTTCTTTTACCAATGGAAAAATACAAAAACCCCTCCACGTGCAGCTCCCACATGGTGAGAAAACTTGGTAGGTTGCTGAACAACATTGAAACATGTTTGCACCAGAGTAAAACCCATTTTTCCTCAGTTAAAAACTCTCTCAGAGGTAGATAAAATCCAAAGAACAAAAAGAGAAAAACGTATTCAAAATACTACAGACTGCTTCAGTCTGAGGCTCTCTCAGCTTTAATTTGCAGGTAAAAGGAACACTCAGTAACTACAAGAATACTTCAAAAAGCACCCTCAGATGATATTGGTGCGGCACATTTTAAAAATCGTGGTTATCCAGTTGCATAGAACATGAATGCAAGAACATACAAAAAGTCCCCTTGAGAGTTTACAGAGACTTTTACAATGCGCTAATTGGAAAAGGGCATTGGCTCAGTTTGCCTTGATTTGTTATGTTACAAATAAAAACACAATAAATTAGTTGCAAGGATTTGCATAGCACAAAAGGAAAGAAAATAGTCTAATGCAGGCTAGCTATCACACACTATTCCCTGTCTAAGTCTTTCTGAAGCCCTACAAGCCCTTGGCTTCCTTTCCCTTCTCACCTCAAGCCCCAGGAGATAATTCAAGTTTCCTACAATCCTGTATCTCAAGGATCTGCAGATGTCCTTCTATGAGAGAAGTCTCCAGGCTGTTTGTTGGCCATGAGGCAGCCAGTCAGACTTCATGCTCACTAAGCCTGCTCCCCATCCTCTCTCATCTCCCTCCTGGCAACTTCTGAAAACCAAGGAAACTTCACTTCCTGGCACCAAGCTCGATTGGTCCCAGCCACCGTGTGCTGAGTGGCTGATCCCCAGAGGTCATTGTCAGTCTATCGGGACAGGGTTCACTTCTGGTCCACTATTGAGGGGAGGGAAGGGCTGATCGTTACAGGCAGAGTTCTAGGTAGGTAGGTAGGTAGGTAGGTAGGTAGGTAGGTAGGTAGGTAGATAGATAGATAGATAACCAGAGTGATGACCTCCCTCATAGATACTACAAGGCAGTAATTAAAATTATGGCTAACCCTGCCTCACATGAATAACAAAAAGGTTTTGCTGAGGCAAAGTCCCAGCCTAACCTGGAAACCCTACTCAGTCAAGAGAAGTTAATAGACTGCCTAGATGTGGGAAATCACCTTGGAGACCTCCCATGTGAGTAAGGTAATATACAGATTGCCTCAGAAAAAGTGAAAAAGAAATTGTTTATTCTGTTCCTCACAAGGACACGTACTCCTTTGCATAAAGATGCACACAATTAACTGCACAAAGCCAACTACCACTTAAGGCATGGTCCAGTTTTCCATGCTCAGGTACTTGCATGAGCTGCACATACAATGAAAGTAGTCACTCTACATATAGAAGTCTGTTTGCATGTGCAGAAGAGTTTCACTGCATCATGGCCTAATACTGAGGGTTTTACTATATGTTACATAGGAAGCTGCCTTATAAAAAGGCAGAGCATTGGCTCATCTAGCTCAATATGGTCTACATAGACTGGCAGCAGCTCTTCAGGGTTTCAGGCAGAAATTTCTCAGCCCTACCTGGACCTTTCCCAGACAATGGGCTTAACCGCGGAATCAAGTGGGGTGAAGAAGAGCGAGTTATGTGGTAATATATTAGCCACATATAAGTGTAATAAAGATAATTCAAAGAAACTTGGGGGTTGTTCACATAGGGCTGCTTTAATAGGGTTCCTGTCGGTTCCTTCCAAAAAGAATTTCCCTGCACTGTTTACACCATTCAAGTCCATATAGAGTGTACCATTCCGTGGCACTTTATTGTGAACATAAGACATAAGTTGGCTTTTCTTAAAGCTTTGCTTTTTGCAGTTAACCCCCCCCCCCAAAAAAACCCCATTTGCTTGGTGATCTTGCAGAACATTGTATGCACCAGCCCTGCATGGGGTGGGTGCATACAATGAGGCTATTCACACACACGTGCACAACTGGGCTAAGGGAGCCCAGACCGGTTTGGCATACACGTGAATCACCGGGATTGGGAAGATCCTGGCGGTTCCATGGCAGCAAACCCGCCTAAATAGCCACCCTCCTGAACGAGGTTAAGGGAGCGAGTGCTCCCTTAAACTCACTTTCTTGATTGTGTGGCAGCTGTGGCTGCTTGCAGCCACGGCTGCCACACTGTGGGGAGTGCATCCTGGTAGTTCTGGGGCCCGGGGTGACACGTCCTGCCCCTAACCCTCCCTACTGCCTCAGTGCGCAGGGAATCATCTCAGTGCGCAGGGAGCACGCCCAGCAACACAAGCGGGATCGTCTGCAGGGAGGGTAAGTTTAACCCACTCTCCTCACAGCCCACTCTGGAGCCCTTCTCTGCAATCGTGAGGAGAGGCTCAATGTTTCGCAAGATCACCAAGCAAATGTTAAAAGCTATGCTTTTTACTATTTTTTTTTTAAGTTCTTGGTGATCTTGTGGAACAGGTGCATATGATGTTCTGCAAGATCACCAAGCAAATGCTGGGTTTGTTTTAAATAGCAAAAGTTGAGTCTTTAAGAAAAGCCTACTCATGCTCTTAAGTTCAGCATAAAGTATCACTGGGATTCAAACACTATCAGGAGGCTTTTCAAAAGCGGGGGGAAGAGATAAATTTTATGAAAAGAGAAAAACAAAATGCACTGTGTGGGTGCATAGAAAGATGTTCTGTAAGATCACCAAACAATTTTTTTTAAAATGAAAAAAGTGAGGCTTTAAGAAAAGGCTCTCTATCATTATGGCCCCTCCATACATCTCAGAGGAAACATCGGTATCCCAAAGAGCCGCTGTAAAAAAATGGAACTTTTTAGCATGGGCATAATTCGGGCTAAGCTCCAATGCATAGGGGGAAACCCGAGTTGTGTATGAGTTGCACCTCACTATCCCGCAGGGACTGCAAGATACTGCCCCCCCATACCCACCATTCCCGTGGTGAAGCAGAGTAAATCTGCTGTCTGGAAAATGCCCTGGAGATGCCAGACATTGAACCTAGGACCTTCTGTATAAAAGCAGGTGCTCTTCCACTGAGCTACAGTCCAGCTCCCAACACATACATTGTGTGGGAGATCCATGACTGGATTTCCAGATATTCTTCTAAAATCAGTTGCATTTGTTTTTGAGACTTGGATAGGGACCACAAGAGGAGGGGATCGCAGCCTCAATCCAAGTCTCCCTATCTATATATATAATTCTCCCGGGTGTGCTTTGGAATGTGCGTCCCAGCGCCCAGCTGATTGGCTGGGCGGCGGACGGGCCTGATTGGCTGAGGCGCACCCAGGAGGATTGGTCGCCGCAGCAGTGACAGGCCTGGCCGCAGAGGCCAGAGGCAGCGGCGGGCCCAGCCCAGCCACAGAGGCAAGGCCCGGGGGGGGGAGAAAGTGGGGGGGCAGAAGTGGCGGTGGGGAGGAGAGGCAGCTGGGCCTGGAAGTGGAGACTGGGGCAGAAGGTGGGAGGGGAAGAGGTAACCGCCGGCCCCAAAGAATGCACAGATGCTTTGTGCGGGGCCGGCTAGTATCTCCTATTAGCCGTGGAGGCAAAAACTTATAGGCCATATTATAGCAGCTTTGGGAGTGATTTGGATTGGGGCCACAGTAGAGGCTAGGTTCTCCCTTCTCCCATGCCACGGCCTTGAGCCAAATCTCCCCTCCACCAGTGACGGCTTTCAGATGACAAAAGTTACATCAGGAGAGCCAATCACGGATCCCCCATGTGCGCTTTGGACCTTGGCAGCCACTGTACCTGCACAGAACACAGTTGTGCGTTACTGTTGTCCCAATATGCCAAGCAGAAGCTGGACTGAGCTCAAAGCAGCAGAAACCCGAAAAATGTACTAAAGAGGCTATCAGGAGGACAAAGGATTATTACAAATCCTTTGCTTATGGATGACTTAATTCAAATGGTTCTCTTTTCAGCCATCCAGAGTCACATTTCAAACACATGAGAGGGAATGTTAACCATGGTCTCCATTATAAAATCTGTAGCCATTTGCTGTGTGTCCATGAACAATAAGAAACTGCAGTGCAAAGGAGAAGTCTTAACCACAAAAATACTAAACAAATTTGTTATACGAGCTGTCAAAATGAATTCAGGATGGATCTTAATCCAGACTTAATAAATATTATTTTATGGATAATGAAAATATTTTGATTGCTCCAATAAGAAGGATTTTTCCCAGATTGAACAAAAAAGCATTTTGACTTTCCACATGGTTACATTTGTTTGCCATTTCCTCCCAACATTGTTTTGATTTTAAACTTTGGCAAAAATTGCCCACACACTTTCCTCACATAAAATCCTTTTAAATATAATAGGCAACATCCAGACTACGCTTGTCGGGACTGACACCTACTGAAATTAATGGGACTTAACTTAGTAACGGCTAAGTTGTCACACTGACTCCGGTGGTGATTAGTCATGACTAAGTAATCTGGATATTGCCCAATGCAATTAAAGATATAGGCTTTTTCTATTTTATATTCACGATTGCTCTTCCTGTTTTGAAATATGGAATCCTGCATTTAGATGTGCTGGATGAGAAAAGGGAGAAGAGGAAAGAACAGGCCAGGGGGAGTTTCTGGCACACCAGAGGAGGGGAGGAAATACAGTATGAAGAAAAATCATGGGTTTTAGAGCAAAAAATGGCCCTTAGGCACACATTCCCTGTGTCTAGCTTCCCGCCAATAGAGCCCTTTTAAACTGTGAAGCATTCTCCCTTGCACATTAAGGAGCAAGGGTAAATGTGATGCCAAGGTAAGTGCCACAGGTGGGCTAAGTTGGGGACAGGCCCAAGGGCCCATGCAAGGGTTCACCCAAGATCCAGCCAACTCTTGGCTGGAGGAACTGCCATATGAGATGTATTTATAAGAAGAAGAAAATATAGAGTTGTATATACATAGAGAAAAATATACAACTGCCATGTAACTCATGCATCAACTCCTCCTCCTTCCACCCGCCCTGGATTTTCTTCCAGAGTTATAGCAGAGGGCCTTTGGGGAGAAAGCAATTGACCAATGGAAGAGGTAGGACTTGGGAGTCACCTTAAGGTCTTCCTTCTGAAGATTGTGGGGGAGGAAGAGGATCTGCTGCCACCCATGACCAGTTGGGGAGGAGGGGGGGCACCTACAAAGGAACATAGGAAGCTGCCATATACCGAGTCAGACCATAGGTCTATCTAGCATAGTATTGTCTACACAGACTGGCAGCAGCTTCTCCAAGGTCGCAGGCAGGAATCTCTCTCAGCCCTATCTTTGAGATGACAGGGAGGGAACTTGGAACCTAGATGCTCTTCCCAGAGCGGCTCCATCCCCTAAGGGGAAGATCTTACAGTGCTCACGCATCAAGTCTCCCATTCATATGCAACCAAGGCACACTCTGCTTAACTAAAGGGAAATTACCCTTTACAATAAAGTTTTGAGTTTCTATATACTGTCCTAATAATTCCATATCCCTCCAAAGATTAGCCAAATACCAGCAATAGAAAAATGGAGAATGAAAAATTAAACAAAAAATCACATAAATCAAATTAACCTATGAATACAAACACAAACAAACCCAACTGAAAAGGTCTCCACTTACAGATCAGCAGTGTATGGAACCTGATGTGAGACATCAAGACTGTTCTCACACGCAGCCTAGCCCAGGCTAGGGAAGCCCAGCCTGGGTTAGGTTGCGCGTGAGAACCGCCGGGATCAGGCCTGATCCTAGAGGGGCAGTGCTGTCTAGCCCAGCTTTTTAACCTGGCTCATAGCCAAGGTTAAGGGAGTGAGCACTCCCTTACCCCAGGCTTCCTGCTCAGTTGTGAGCTTGGCCTGCTTCCAGCCTGGCCGCACACAGAGATGGGAGCCTAGAGCAACCGTCTCCTGGGGGAATCCCCCAGCGGACTGTGCATTGTGGGATACCCAGAGTCTAGGATGCATCATCCCAGCTCTCTGATAATGGATCATGACAGTGGATCACCAACGTTTTACCAGTCGCCTACGAGGAAGGTGAGGGAAGCCTAACCTTCCCCCCACCCATCTGGTCGTGTTAACAACCTCATTATGTCCAAAGCAATGTCAGCCCACTCCAGCACTCAGTTTGTCCAGACAGTGGGTTCTTTGTGAAAATGGAACAACAGCTCCAAGTGTGCAAACTTAACTAGATACAACTATATCTAGCTGCCCAGAGACATAAGTTTTAAATAAGTAAATAAATAAGTAAATAAATATGCATACCAAAGGGCAATTCTGCTTTGTGTACGTGCCATTTGGCACTAAATGCTACTGTGTGGGGATTAGCTACCATGTAGCTATAGATGCAGATTCATTTAATAACTGACACTTTACTACTTGACTACTTGACACTTAAGGAGCAGCCATGTACTCTGCCTAGAGACAAGCTTCTCTGTGCTATTTTAGCAGTGTACAATCTCTTTGTTGCAAACAGCAATTGAGGCATGTGAGCCTTCTGAACATCCATACTAAATTCAATCCAACTGGATGGGTCAGTAAGATGTTTGTTCCCATCTGCACTCAGGAATCCTATGTTGATTAAATATGCATATTTCACAAGTTTCAGCATTCACACTGTTCTTTTGGATCCAGGTTGTCACATTCATTCGTTCAAATTCATACTTTGCTATTCTGACTCTAAACAAGTCCATATACAAAAGAATGGGAGGGAGAACAGCTCCAAATATCACCTGACTGTGACTGTGGGTGCTCCTGATTTCATGCACAAACATCCAATAGAAGATTGGCATTGCTAACTCTAACCACTCAATTGATCACTCTAATGTTCCTTTTTGAAAAATTCTAACCTGCTTTTCTCTAAGTTTTATCCATATAACAATGTATGAACCTGGAGAGCTGGTCTTGTGGTAGCAAGCATGAATTGTCCCCTTTGCTATGCAGGGTCTACCCTAGTTGAATAAGAATGGGAAACTACATGTGTGAGCACTGTATGATATTCCCCTTAGGGGATGGGGCCACTTTGGGAAGAGCATCTGCATGCTTGCATGCAGAAGGCTCCAAGTTCTCTCCCTGGCATCTCCAATATAGGGCTGAGAGAGACTCCTGCCTGCAACCTTGGAGAAGCTGCCACTGTTTGTGCAGACAATACTGAGCTAGATGAGCCAATGGTCTGACTCAGTATATGGCAGCTGCCTATGTTCCTAATCTACAAACAGAACACAAAAATAGCAATAAGACAAAAGCAAAACAGCCATTACACAAAGAATGCCAGACATAGAAAGTAAACACACTGAATCAAAGCACGATTACGCCTGATAGGTGATCAAAAGTGTCAGAGAGGACCATGACAGTCATATGCCCTGGGAGGGAAATAGGAAAATCACAGTTCATAATAACAAGCCCATGCAGTCCACTGTGGTATGTGAGTGAGCATACTCTGGACTGGAGCCAATCTCTATTTTATATTATTTCAAGTGTGGATGCCAAACTTAGTACAACTGCTGTGTCTTATTACCTTGGAACCTCAACAGATAGTTTTGTAAAGCTAGATCACTAGAATTGGTCAGAAAATTCTAAATTATATTATTTGGAACAAGAACAGCTGTGCTTATATATTTTATTATGAAGGTCATGACCATATCACCCAAGTTCAATGACAGAAGATAAAAATGATCAATGATGAAGTCATATTATTGTGATTGGTAGATTTAAGGTAAAATCCTGTGTACAGGATTTCAAAAAGCACAGTGCTAATTCATTCTTATTCTCAGTTGTCATGTTGAGAATCCATATACTTTCCCCTTTGTTAATTTCTTAAAAGGTCACTGCCCCTCTGTGAACCATTTTCCAGCAAAAATTTCAATACCTCGGCTCGTGATTGAATGCTTTTAGCTTCGCTTTATAGAATGTATGGGATATTAATCATCATTAAATTAATGCTGTTCTTATACAAAGGTTCTTTTTGGGGAAGTTGGTTTCCAATTATCCTGCTGTGGGGTCAGTGGGTGGGAAGCTGTTGATCTTAGACACAGAGGGAAAGGGCAGTTGGAGACAGGCTTTTAGTGATGGATCCCTTGGCTTTTGGGGATGCTGGAGCATTTCAAAAGAGCAACTGTTCTCCATCTTTTGCCAGATAACACAGTATGATGCTTCACTGTTCGTGGAGGGCTCCCACAGAGGCAACTCACATAAGGTAAAACCATTGACTAGAAAGTGGACCAAATGCACTTTCTGTTGGAAATATTTTTTAGAGAGAATTCAGAGGAGCTACACAAAAGTCACGCCAAAAAATGTTTATCCTGTACTGTGTGGCTGGGAAACTACATGGTATTTCCTGTCTTGCTGTGGAATAAACCCAAGAACTCCATAGCAAGATCTCTGTTTGTTATACCAATTTCAGGTTTCCTTTGGGGTATCTAATCGACTCAGAAAGAGGCAGTCCCCATAAAGAATATTATCCTGTGTTTAATTTCCAACAAAACATTTAACAGAACACAAATATCCTGCAAGCTGAGTAGGAACAAAGGAAGCTGCCACATACTGAGTCAGACCATAGGTCCATCTAGTTCAGTATTGTCTACACAGACTGGCAACGACTTCTCCCAGGTTGCAGGCAGGAGTCTCTCTCAGCCCTATCTTGGAGATGCCAGGGAGGGAACTTGGAACCTAGATGCTCTTCCCAGAGCAGCTCCATCCCCTAAGGAGAATATCTTACAGTGCTCACACAGACTCCCATTCAAATGCAAACCAGGACAGACACTGCTTAGCAAAGGGGGCAATTCATGCTTATACCACAAGACCAGCTCTCCACCTTCATGCTTTGAGTTGTACCCCCATTTAAGCTGTTTGTGAAGAGACTTTGATAACTCCCTTCTGATGTTATTTAAATAGCATGGAAGCCATTGCAATATGCATCCTTCCTGAACCTTCTTGTTGGAAGCTTCAGGTTAAAAGGGAGAAGCCAATGAATCAGGTCCTTCCCAAGCCAGTGACACACCTCTTGTATGCTAAGGTAATATAAGAAGGGGCTCTAGACAGAGAAGGAGAAACACTCTACACATGCTCAAGAAATACTTGGCCTCAAACCAGACACTGAAAACAAGTTACAAACATTAGCACTCTGTTCAGTTAAATCTTGCATATACTAACAGAATGTTTTGAGGTCTAAGATACCAGCTTACAATGTAGGTATAAACGTTTTAAAAACAAATTGCCCAAAATGCAAACATCAAGAACACCACAGAAGAACAATCAAGTTCAACACAGAGATTGCTATCCAGACTAATGAAACACTGGTGCAACTGAGAAGCACCATTGTAACACCAGGCCTTCTGAAGAGTTCCAGACTAACACTGCATCCATTCTAGTGTGCATGTGGGAGAATTTCATCAACCTCTCCTTTCCCCAGAAGCCCTCTGTGTCACCTGAAAATATGCCCCAAGGGCTGCATGACCCTCAGGGACATATATTCAGGTGGTACAGTGCACTTTCTGGGGAGGGGAAGGTCATCAAACATTGCCCCAACCATTGAGTCAGCAGTGGAACAGAGTTAGTTCAACTTTTCAGAAGCACTGTTGCTTCTCCTGTTGCACGAATGCTTCATTAGTAAGAATGTCAGCCACGTGCCCCTGGTTCATTAAATGGTTTACACAATGGTAAATTTAATCCACATCTAGAAAGAAGGATTTGAACTCTGGATTCAAAATGATATTAAATTTTTAAAAAAGGAAGAGTATCATTCAATCAAGGTTGATCACTTTTAAGTTTCAATTTATTTCAAACGTAGAGATTTAGTCATGACCTTTAACTTTTCACTGAAATCACTGGCCTTAAAATGCTTCACTTGTCTGGTTTGCACCTCAAATACTTATTTTCCCCCAATTATGCTAAAACGAATGATAAAGACAATGATTCAACAAAGGATCATGCTAAAGTATTTGAATCAGCAACCCATAAGACACAGATCTCACCTTGCTCAACAGGACTGTACCATATTAATGATACTACCGTGTAAAAGGACATGTTTATGCTTTCTATCAATGGAGCCTGCTCCAGCTCCTTAATCCAAACAAATGCTGTCATGTGCTTTTGGGTATCCATAATTTAAGCCAGCTGTGAAAGACTGTTTTTTTGCAAGGCATCCTTTCCAGGACGCTCTGATGATTTTGTCACTGCTTGGGGTTTTGGCATATCATCAACATCCCTCTAATTCCTCTTCATGAAATATAGCTTGTAACCAGAATCTTTTTAAGGAACAGGCGAAAGATCTGAAAGTATGCCATGCCAGCCTTCACAAATGCAAAGTTTCACCTTTAATCAAATTATGTTATATTGTGCTAGCTACTTCTATTGAAAAAGATCATGCAAACTGCTATGATGGATCAGTCCAAGAAATCAATTTAGCCCAAAAGCCAACAGTGGACAGTGAGAAGCCTGAAGACGAAGAGAGGAAGGACAACATGGTGAAAGCAGAGCAAGTGAGAAGTAGGGGTTCTACTCCAGTGGCACAGTATTTGTTTACATGCAGAAGGTCCCAGGTTCAATTCCTAGAATCTCCAGGTAAGGCTAGAAAAGACTGCTGCCTGAAACCCTGGAGAGTTGCTGCCAGTCAGTGTAGACAATACTGCACAAGATGGACCAGTGGTCCGACTCAGTATAAGGCATGTGCAGAATCATCCCCTGCTTGTCTACAACAGCATTTCCGACCAAGTTACCACGACATATTAGTGAGCTGTAGGACACAGGCTGGTGTGCCATGCTGACTCGCTCCGAGTCAGTTCCAAAAGTAGGGAGTTTAAACTCCCCGCTCTTGAAGCCGACTTTCCCCATAATGCACTGGAAAGGGTGTGCCTCTCTTGATGCATAAGGGAGCAAGTTTGTTCCAAAAACAAGGAGTTTTAAACTCCCCACTTTTGCACCTGACTCGCTCCCTTACATACCAGGAGGGAGGTGAGGTTGAAGAAAGAAGGAAGTGAAAACAAACCAACAATGGCAGTGGCGGTGTGTCTGTGTTAAGGAGGCAATTGTGCTCCTGATTGTGGTTGTTTTTTAAAAAAAATCTAAGTATACCTTAGGATGAAAAAAGTTGGCAAACACCAGTCTACATTATCTAGTAATCAAAGATCTATTCCCTCTTAGCATTCTCCTTCCCCAGCAACAGCCATTTGCTTGATTTATCTTATATGATTTTTAACCTTTTTAAATATTACAAAACGTGTTGCAATTAATTCAATACATTATATGAGCAGTATGCAAAAGAGTATTCTTTTTTGTTGGCATAGATCATTCCTGCCAGAGGAGTCCAAGTTGTAATGTTTTGAAAGAGTGAATGATTTTCTCAGTCCACAACTTCTTTACCATTCATGGTACAAAGCTGTAGAATTTCCCCTCCACTGAGTAATCTTTTACCTGAACTCAAATCCACTCAAGCTTGTCTTCATATGAAAGACTCCCCACTTTTTGCAGCTGACTCGCTCCCTTGTATATAAATTCAATAAACAAACAAACAAATAAATAAATAAATTCCTCCTCAAGCTTCATTATGTCCTTTAAAAAGTGGAGGTACCTACAGGTGAAGGCCACCTAATGGCGCAGCGGGGAAGTAACTTGCCTAGGGAGCAAGAGGTTGCTGGTTCGAATCCCCGCTGGTATGTTTCCCAGATTATGGGAAACACCTATATTGGGCAGCAGCAATATAGGAAAATGCTGAAAGGCATCATCTCATAGTGTGAGGGAGGAGGCAATGGTAAACGTAAACCCCTCCTTTCTTTCTACCAAAGAAAACCACAGGGCTCTGTGGGCGCCAGGAGTTGGCACCGACTCAACAGCACAATTTTACTTTACCCACAGGTGCATAGTATTAACTTGGCAAAGAGGCACCTTCTAACGTGGTGATTCTCTTTATTTAGCAGGGGGAGAGTTACTGGCCCTTATCCACCCACAGCACAGTACCTCCAGTGACTGTTACTGGTGTCTGTCTTATGTTTCTTTTAGATTGTGAGATCTTTGGGGACAGGGAGCCATCTTATTTATTTATTATTTCTATGTGAAAACCACCCTGAGCCATTTTTGGAAAGGGGGTATAGAAATCAAATAAATAAAAACAATAATAATACTATAAACTGGAAGAATGGACTCATATAGTGGAATTATTAATTACATTTATCCCACCCTTCAGAGCAGCATACATAGTTCTCCTCCCTAATTTTATTCCTACAACAACCCTGTGAGGTAGGTTAGGATAAGATAGAATGTGGCTATTCCAAGGTCAATTGGCAACTTTCATGGCTGAGGGGGGATTTGAACCTAGGTTTCCCTGTTCCTATTCCAACATGTTAATGTAGAACAGGGCTGCTTAATGTTGGGCCTCCTGCAGATATTGGCCTACAATTCCCATAATCCCTGTCTATTGGCCACCGTGGCTGGGGATTATGGAAACTAGTCCAAAACCAGCTGGGGGCCCAAAGTTGAGCAGGCCTGATACAGAAGATACATCTGGAGACAGTGAAGGGTAGGAATCAAGAGAGCTCCTGGCAACAGTTGCTTGGTTTCTCCAAAGCGGGTAACCCTTTTAAATACCCCTCCCCTTAGCCCAGATTAGCGGAGCAAGTGCTCCGCTAACCTGGGTTTTCAGATCATGTATTGCCATGGTGTGGATTTGCACTGCATCGACACACAAGGAGACCCGCGTCAGGAGGCTGCAAGCAGCCGCCCGGGAGTCTCTCCAGCATGTCCTGCATACTCACGTGGGGCATCCTGGAATTTCTGGGGGCTGCATGGGCCCCAATCCCCGCCGGCTCCGTGACGGAGATGGCAGTCATGTGGGCAGCCAATCTGGCTGCCCAGGGCTGCAACCTTGATCTTCTGCAGCCCGCTCTCCCTGCAAACCCCCTTACGGCGGGTCTCACCGATCGTGAGAATCGCCTCACTGTCTGACATCCTAAGGACCAGTGAATGAGAAAATCTGAAGAGTTCCAGATTAATGTTGCATGGGTGCCAGTGTGTGTGTGTGCAGAAGGGAATGTTTTAACTTTTGTAAACCGCCTTGGGGTTGTCTTTTAACGAAAGGTGGTATATAAATGCAAAAATAAATAAAATAAATAAATAAATTTCAACAATATACTCATTTACCTTTTTCAGCTGTCAATGATCACTTCCTGGAGAAGGGGAGGTCACTGAAATTTTCCCTCCCCACTGAGTTCAACTTTGCAGAAGCACTGATGCTTTGTTAGTATGGATATCAGTCATTACATTTCCCTTTTTTACTACCACTGAATATTAAGCTTATATTTTCAATGAGACCCTCATGTATATTCATTATTTAAACAATTTTAATACAATTATTCACACATTTTCATAGTGGTTTACCTTCCCCCCAAAAATCAATTAAAAGAAAATAATCACATGAATAAACACAACAGTCCCAGTAGTAAAAAGTGTACCACAAAACGAGCAATCAGCAGTGAAAGTCAAAAACTCTCTGAAAAAGAACAGATGTTGACTGTCCTCCAAAGGGCAATGAACCTCTCTTCAGAGAAAGTTCCAGAGCACTGGGGCTGTCACAGAGAAGGCCCTACTCACTGTAGAGGCTATTTTTGCTTCCACGTAAGATGGTACCTGGAGCAGAGCCTCCTCATAAGATCTTAAAGGTCAGGGGGATAATACAGGAAGATATGTTCCTTGAAATAAAGAACTCTAAAAGTCAAAAGTAAACTGCATTCTAGGCACAAAAGAGGGGAGGTTAAGTTGCCCCCTCTCCCTGCCAATGTTACCACTACTGAACCAACAGGATAAGTATGATTTAAAGGGAAGGGATGAGAAATTGCGGTATGAGTGGGAGGGCTTACCAAATTTGAATTGTCTCAGAAATAAGCCACGCTATTCTTATTTTGTGGGGAAATACCTCAGCTTATTTCTGAGACCATCAAGCACATGCTATGGCTTTGGAGGACTCACTAAACATGGATCCCTGATTATTTTTAGGCAGAGTTCGAAAAACTTTATTCCGGTTTCCTCAGCTTTTAAGGTTTTAATACTGTTTTACTATCATATTTTGTTTGTTTTAGTTATGGTTTTCATTGGGCTTTTAATTTATTGTTTTATTGTGATTTTAAAAAGTTAGCTACCTCATTAGTTCTGATTAATAGGCAGGATATAAATATTTGAAATAAAATAAGTCAATGGGGTGGGCATGAGTGATGCCTCAATCAAATCTCGTTTTGCCCCGTTTCATCCACTTGGGACATGCAAATTATCATTAAAATAAGGATGGACATTTTTCAATTATAGAATATATTTCTTGCTAATTCTGGGAGGTGAAAGAATTATTTAACCAAGTCAGCTGAAAGAACTTTTTTAAACCTTCATGTGCTATAAGGAAAGATATATTACAAGTCATGATTTTATAACACATAAAACAACATTGCTGAATTTCCACTTCCCTGCCCCCATAGTTTATAGCGGCAAGTGCCTAAACCTTTCTAGCCAAAGAAAGCATTTTCTTAATGCTTCAGCTAATAGCTGGATATGAAGTTTCATTCTCAAGGGAATCAGGAGACATATGCTAAACAGAGTTAAAATGCAAAGGAGTGGACATTTATTTGTTGGTAGACAAAGCCTCCATGTCTGGTTGAGCAGTTTAAGGACTGTTTGCCATTGCTTTCACGCAACCCTGAAGTCCATTACTAGTATTTAAACTGTGGTTGTTTTCACTATTAGTCATCATTTTATGGGTTGGGCGGAGGTGAAGATATAGTTTGAGGCATATGCAATGCTTTACTAGAAAACAGAGAAGAAGCTGCCCGCTTGCTAAATATAGATTGACGCCCTAATGGAAAAACATGCTCAGAACATGTAGGAGGATGTAGGCTGCCCTCTGGGACGTGGGCAACTTCAAAACAGAAAACGAGAAGGAAGTAATGGTGTCTTCACATCTCTTCCAAGGCGTTTCTTTCCTGCTCAAATTAACAGAAATAAAATATTACTAGATGGCCCTGCACAGAACATCTGTGCACTAGGACTTTATTGTTCTCCTTAAAGCCCCGCCAGAGCCCCTGCTTTATTGCTCAATGTCAGCCACCCCACTTGCAGTCACCCCCTCCCCTCCTCCACTCGCTGCCACCCCACTCACAGCCACTATCTCCCCTCCAGTCCTCCACTTCCCCGCTCTCAGCCACCCCACTCACAGCCACCCCCTCCTCCACTCCCCCACACTCTCAGCTCACCTAACTGCTGCTCACTCCTTCAGCTCCAACCACTGGCCTCTGATGCCTCGCTGAGTCTCCTCACAAGGAGGATGGACACGCAGGAGTGGGAGAGAGTATTGAGGCCCATCTGTGCAGGCCGGATGGGAAGCCCCAGCTTTGCCATCCTCTTCATGAGGAGACTCGGCGAGGCGTCAGAGGCTGGTGGTTGGAGCTGAGGGAGTGAGTGATGCCACTGCTCTTTCTTCAGCCCTCCTGCTCCTCCTTGGCAGCAATTGCCCCTCCACCCACTCCTCAGGCTCCTCCTCCATGCCCCCCCCGAGTGTTGTCAGAACTCTCGCGAGATGTGCCACATACCATGGGATTTGTTACATATGTCCTAAGGCTTTTAAATATAAAGAAGATGATGCAACAATCAGTTTGAAGGAGAAGAGGCAAGAGAGCTAGCATTCCTCCCCAAAATGGAAAATCACTGTCAGTGAACTAAAGTGGAAAGCACTACAAATTCTGCATTATTAGGATATGGTCCCAAGCCTTTTAACTAGGTAATATTATTGCTCTGAACAACTGTCTGTTGATCATACATGACCTTTTAGCGCACCAATGAAATTCCTGTATAATTTGCTGGGGCTGACTAATGTGTTTCTCTCCAGCTCGTTTAGTAATGTTCTATTTATACAAAGCAATAGTTGGTGGCAAAGAAGACTGAGATCTCTATCATAAGAAGATTAGACTGAAAAAAATTGATGAGGAGGCAGCTAAATGGGAGTCCAGAAGAGCCCACATCTGCCACAGGGACCCTTTTTGGTAAAACACAACATTACCATGTTGCCACTGTAGCTGTGCACCAGAAGTATGCTGAAGAACCTGGCATCCTGGCAGCTGTGGAAACCAGGCCACTGGAACACTGTATATATAAGCAGCAACGTATTTTTGTTTAGGAAAAGAAAACAGCAAAGGGAAAATGAAAACCGGGGTGGGGGGTGGGGGGAGAACCTCTAGCCAATGCCGGCCACTAAATACAGATTTTCAGTTAACTTCAGTGTGTTTAATTCTAAGATCTGCATTTCTGATTCCATCCACCCAGTTGAAAAGGGAAAGACCACACCAGAATAAGCAATGAGGGGTGGCCAGATACATAATTTAATGACAGTGTATGGAAGCCACTACAGAAAACTTGGGGGTAGGCATGGGGGAAAGAAACATTCTATAGTGCGGTTTAGTGGCTGATTTCTAGAACCAAACCACAATATTTTCCAAGCATGGGCAGCTTTTATTGAAATTAAAATAGAAAACCCAAGGCCATATCCCACACAGAAATTGACAGTTTAGCAATGACATGGAGCCTACCATGTGCAGATGAGTGAATGATGGTGCTTTGGAAAGGATGGACAAAAATAGCTGCAGCTCCCAACAGCCACATGCTGCCAGGTGGGCCAATCAACCAAATATGGCTGTGAAACGGCAACCCATGGCTGCATGAGGCATTTCCAGATTTCACAGACTCGAATGTGATGTAGTTCCATTTCTACTCACAACCTCCTGCCAACAAAGCTGGGCCAAAATACCTAGCTGTAGGAGGAGGAGGACGTGGCCCTCCTCACAGTGGTGAACAGAGATTCTGGTTTCTTCGGGTTGGTTCTGATGTAACATTTTCCTCCCCAGAGGTTGACCCATGGAAAATGTTAGGTAAAAATGAAAGATCCTTTGTAGCAAACATCGTGAAACAAGGGGTAAGGTCATCAAGAGCATTCAAAAACTGCAGTGGGTCCGGAAGGCAACACTTTGTTTTTAATTGATGCTTTAAAGTTTGGCGTTACAATAGCCCAATGCAGACATTATGCCACACAAGTGTACAGATGTCTGTGCACTCTTACATGTGTTTGTGTGAAGGTCTGTGCCTGTGTTCACTTTAAAAGGGAACCTGTCTACAGGCTCGTCATAATGCATGGTACAGATAGAAAGTGTACTTCTGTGCCTGTGTTCAACATGTGAATTACTGTACTTGGGTACACTGTACACTTGTACTAGTTTCGAACATAACATGTGAACACATTATGTCACACTGTAGAGACCATGTAACACCAATCCTTAAAGCACTGAACTTGTTAGTTTCCAGACTCAATAAAAGCTGCTGGTTTTGACCTTCAAAGTCCTAAACACTCTGTATTTGAGGGAGCACCTTCTCCCACACACTCTCATACTTTAAATTGTCCAGGGAGGCCCTGCTTACAGTGCCCATGCTACATGAATTGTGGGAAGAGCTTACCTGGATTAGGGCCTTTTCGGTGGTGGTGCAGTCAATCCAAAATTCTCAAGCTAGCAAGGTCTGACTGGCCAATTCCTGTCTATCCTTTAGAACATTTGTAAAACCCATTTTTATTCAGAAGAACTTTCAGCTGCCAAATTTGAGTTTTCCTTATTAATTGCTGATCCACATTTGGTGTTTCCCGGGGCTTCTTTTAATTACTCTATTCTTTAGTTTGTTTTAATTTATTCATTTATAAGAAAAATTGTATGGTTATTTTATGCTTGTATTTTAAATCTTTTTAGTCAGATTCATGTTTTTGTATGTTAGATTAATATTTTAATTGTGTATTTTTATAGTCTTGTTTTAATTTTTCTGTATGAACCACCTTGAGATTGTTTTAATGAAAGGCAGTATATAAATTTAACTATAAATAAAAAATAAGCTGTTGCAAGAACCTGAGTTATGTTAATTAATTAATTAATTGATTGATTACATTTATATCCCGCTCTTCCTCCACCCAGAGCGGTGTACTACATACTTGAGTTTCTCTTTCACAACAACCCTGTGAAGTAGGTTAGGCTGAGAGAGAAGTGACTGGCCCAGAGTCACCCAGCTAGTTTCATGGCTGAATGGCGATTTGAACTCAGGTCTCCCCGGTCCTAGTCCAGCACTCTAAACACTACACCACGCTGGTAGAGAATAAACTGTTAGAATAAAAGATAGAAGCCAAAGCTTTGGCTGGTAAATTACAATTAATATGTGAAGCCCATCCCACTCCAAATACAGCCTACCTCTTTAGGCTCCCTGTTCTAGAATTTTCCAACTTCCAAAATGTTCTAGATTTCTCAAAGCCTTGGAGTACTGCTGCCAAAATAAGGAAACTCCAAAGGACTGAACTAGATGAGATATATGAGACATCTGAGTCAGGGGCGTAGCAAGGTTGGAGTAGGCCCCGAGACAAGATTTTAAAATGCCGCCCCCTCACTGAAGTAAAATGCATGTATGTGAGTGTATGTATGTCTATGTGCTGCAATAGAACATCATCCTAAATTATTTTTTTTAAGGTTTTGTAACTTGTGGATGATGCAAGTCATTTAATGGTCCTAGAGAAAGACATGCTGTTCTGGTAGCTGCAGGTCTTAACACTTACATCAGTTTCGGAGGATGAATACAACTGAAGGAAGCCTGGGCGGGCGTGTGGCTGGGGGAGTCAGTCATGTGACTTGCCTCTGGGGGGGCCCCAAGGCAGTGGGCCCCCAGACAACTGTCTCCCCTTGCCCTATTATAGTTACGCCCCTGATCTGAGTAGACTTTCAGTGCTGTTGCAAACTAGTCCTCTAGGGGTTAAGGGAAGTTTAATTCCCCTGAGAAAAAGTAGCTGTTAAAGTACCTCTTTTCTCAGGGGAATTAAACTTCCCTTAACCCCTAGAGGACTAGTCTGCAACAGTACTGAAAATCTACTCAGATGTCTCCTATATCTCATCTAGTTCAGTCCTTTGGAGTTTCCTTATTTTGGCAGCAGTACTCCAAGGCTTTGAGAAATCTAGAACATTTTGGAAGTTGGAAAATTCTAGAACAGGGAGAATTCCCATGAGAAAAGTGGTGATGCTCTTATATTTAGCAGGGGGAGAGCAACTGTCCTTATCCATCCCCAGCAGAGGACCTTCCCAGCAGTTGTTACTTCTTTTTAGGTAAAGCCCTTTTGGGACAAGAAGCCATCATTTATTATTTATTTTTCTATATAAACTGCTTTGAGAACTTCTGTTGAAAAGCGGTATATAAATATCAGTAGTAGTAGTAGAAGACGATCAGATCACCAAAGTTTGCAAAGCTTCCTGAATACTTCAGGCGTGAGCCTTGACAGCCTCCTGGATCTTCCTCCTAATAAGCTAGTTGGCCACAGGAATGTAACTCTTACAAAGACTGAATTAGTAAAAGTTAGTATCTTCTAGACCTTGAAAGTGGAGCCAGTGGAGGAGCAGATGTCTTGTCTTCTCCCACTCTGGTAAGGGTGAAGAGGAAGAGTTGCTCTTTGTTGCACCCAACACCTGCAGGTAGTGGGTGGCATTAGTGGCAAGAGAGGCTGCCATCGTATTCTCAAGACAGCTCTTGACTCCATTCCCCTTCCTTCCGGGGGTGGGCTTCTCTGCCTCCCTTCCTTGTTGAAAACCCAGCATTGCTAAGAGGTAAAGGGCAAGTTGAGAGGAGGAACAGAGGAGAAGGAAGAACAAGAAGGAGAAAAATAAAATAAGATAAAATAATAAAGGGGGAAATGGGGGGAAATTGCAAGATTTAAGTGCTGAATTCTGAGTTCTAGCGTGAGATATGGAAGAGGTAATTTGCAAACTGGCCTTGTCTCCCACTGCATGGGAGGAGCAATCCCAAAGCTACACCCCCTTTGTCAAATAGATACTGTGTCATTTAAGCTCAGAGCCATGATGAGAGGAGGAAAGCTTTAAAAACTAAGAGTATGATATGCAATAGATAAATAGATAGAATGTGTGTGTGTGTGTATACAGAGAGAGAGAGAGAGAGAGAGAGAGAGAGAGAGAGAGAGAGAGAGAGAGAGAGTTTGTGTGTGAATAGATATACGATATAATTACTTCACTGCCAAATAATGTTTTTCTATTTCAAAGCTGGATACTTTGTCCACTTAAATTAGATACTCAGATCGAAGGAATTGAGGTTGCACTTCTGTTTGTGTTTGTCCAAAATAGATATTATGAAACGGACTGCATTTATCTAGACTCACTGAATGGTTATCACCAAATGCTCTTGTTTTTGTAAACTGGATACATTGATAGATCTCTGTGAAGCTAAAAGTCCAGAATTATCTGAAGCTAAAAGTCCAAAATTCAGGTTAAAGAACATTTCCTTTGCAGATTTTTAGATATATATAAAATGAGACTAAATAATAACATAGATGGTTTCCACTAAGTAACCAAAGTATGACATCATGATAATCTTGAGTGCAGCCTGCCTGCCTTCCAGGCTCTGAGGTAAGATGAAATGTTGGAGTTTTATTATTTTTTAATATATTTTCCATCTCAATCAGTGAACTCAGCCTTTATTCAGAAGACCAAGAAAAAGTCTTCTAGCCAAATGCCAGCCCTTTTGATCATGTGGTTTTTGATTAACCAATCAGGAGGAAGAAATTATATCTGATACCTACCCCGCTGCCACCTAATTTCTCTTTTTCAGCATGTTAGTTTGAGCATGGTTCCAGCTAGCAATACACCAGGGAAGAACACTTAAAATATCTGTGGGGATGTTTGAAAATGGTGGCACAGTATTTCCTGCAATCATAGGTCCTTAACTCATTCTTAAATCCAGCTCACAATCAGATTCAGGTTGTTTGTGGTTTCAAACTTCACATAATTTTAGTGCATTCTGATCATAAGCAGCAAGTAAAATGCTGACTCTTGTGGCAGATGTGAATGCCTGTATGTGACCCTTCAGACACAGAATCCTTCCCTGTTTTCACCTCAACAACCTTAACTGATCAAACAAAACTTTGCTTTTACAATAAATCAGTCATCCAAATTTAATGTATTTGCACAAGCAAATACATATTTAGAATACAGCAGAGCAATGGCAACAACACAAAGTTCTATCAGCTTCAATAGGAATGTTTCTTTTGTATTACAGGCAGCTGGGCCAGTTCAAATGCTTTGGATCTGAGCACTGCTTCCCGCATACACGCAAGGCAATCTTATGCAGATTTAACGAAAGATTTATTCAGCAACAACTCCATTTTCTCCTTCTCCTTTCCCTCCCTTTCCCTTTCTTACTCCTTCCCCACACTCTCTACAGGATCGCCCTGGGGACAAATGTCCAAACAAACAAACTGTAGAGGATTACTGTATAGAATACAAGTGTCAGTTGAAGTTCATGCAGATACTCAAAATATATGAAACCTGAAATCATGTTAACACAAATTTTGGGGTTTTGTGAACAAAATTGATCTCTTGAGCCTATTCTTATTGTTTACTTCAACATTAGCAAGGATACTAAGATGGGTGTCACTGAGGGCATGTCTGAATTGGAGCTTCCTGCTCCTGTAAGAACCAGTACTTTAGCAGTACTAAGTGACAGTGCAGGAGATATCCAATGAAAAAGCAGAAACAATTCAGAATAATAGAACTTGTTGTATGCTAACCTATTTGAAAACCTTGTTTATGTTTGTTAGTTTGTTTAAAATATGTATACCCCGCCCCTCCATGAGTCTCCAGCTTGGGGAGACTCATAACATTAATAAAATAGATACCATGTAAAATAAAAGATCAATACAGTTCAACAAGTTAAAAGACCAAGCTAAAACCACATGTAAAATTACAATTTTTAAAGACGTTTCAAATTAAAAGTTGTTCATAAAAAGCTATAAACTGGAAACGTAAGGGAACCCTTTATGGCAGAGGTTCTCAAACTTGAGTCCTCAGATGTCACTGGACCCTGGGGATGATGGGAGTTGCCGTTCAAAAACCGATTATTTTAATGAAAGATGGTATAAAAATCTAACAATAAATACCGTGTTTCCCCGAAAATAAGACACTGTCTTATATTTATTTTTCCTCAAGGAGACACACTATGGCTTGTTTTCAGGGGATGTCTTATTTTTATTAAGTGTGGTATAACAATCTACATTTATTCAATTATAGTTAAGTCATCTTCTTCTGGAACATCGTCATAACTCTCCAAACCCGGAAGTCCATCCTGAATTTCTTTCGACTCCATTTCCTTTAGAACCATTGGCCCCAATCTTTCATGTCGAGCAATAGCGCTCTCATTAAAATGAGCAGCTCTTATCCATGTAACCTGCTTGGAGTGCATTGGCAACAACACTGTCAGTGATTTTATCCCATGAATTCTTCACCCAGATCATGACCTCTTGCAGGCTAGGTTTCACAAAGTTTCCACGCTGATTTCTTGTCATTCTATTTTCAATGTAGTCGTTAATTTCCATACGCAAATGGTCTTTGAATGGCTTGTTTACTGCAATATCAAGAGTCTGCAGATAGGCAGTCATTCCTGCAGGAATCATTATTTGATCTATTCTTCTCTCTGCAAGGAAGTTCTTCATGTCTTTAGCACGGTGAGTGCTGGCTGAATCCCAGACTAGCAGACCTCTTTGGCCACCTCGCAAAACAAGTGGCAGCATTAAATCAAGCCACCTCCTTATAACTGCTTGTGTGCACCAGGCTTTTTCGGATTCAAGAACATAAATGCCGGAAACACGTTCAATCTTATCTTTCTTGCCCTGGTGTGGCTTTCTGTCCATCCAGACGAATTGCCAAAATACAGGTAACACGTGAACTTTCGTGACCAGTGGAGGGAATGTCGATTGAGGAGGCACCCCTCTGTTCTATTGTCGTTTGGGCTCCTTGACTCATAAACACTGCAGTTTCATCCATAGCAATCATGTTGCCAAGTTGGTATTTAGAAAAGTTGATGCCATCAACAAAGGACTTAAATGCAAGTGCTCGCTTAATAACTTCAGCATCTTCCAACTTAAACAGTGTTGTTGATTTTCTGAGAGACAGTTCATATCGCTGAAGGAAGCCATCCAGCCAGTGTTGTGATGCTTTGAATTCTGGGGATATTTCGAATTGTGGTGCCATTGCAAGGGCAAATGCTTGAATATCAACCCTGCGCACAACCAAAGCCTTTGCTCTCCTGTCAGCAATCCATTCACTGATCATGTCTTCCAGCTCAGGAAATAAAGGTTGCCGACCTGATCCACACTTGCGCTTCTTAGCATTTCCTTTGTCCGCCTGTAGAATGAGGTTATCATATTCTGCCCGCCATTTTTGGACCATTCGGATATCCAACTTCTTCTCTTTGTAGAAAGCCGTAAGATTCTTGCCCTGGGAGTCCTCCACAATTCCTTTCTTGTACTCAACAGAATAACTCTTTCTTTTTGCACTCATCTTGTCTGGGGGTACAGGCTTACCAGGATTTATCAGGGATCCAGTGAGACTGGTGTGTGTGTGGGGTGAGAGAGACCCACAGACTGTTGCTGGTCAGTGTTGGGGAGCAGCAGCTTTACTGGTGTGTGTGTGGGGTGAGAGAGACCCACAGACTGTTGCTGGTCAGTGTTGGGGAGCAGCAGCTTTACTGGTGTGTGTGTAGGGTGAGAGAGACCCACAGACTGTTGCTGGTCAGTGTTGGGGAGCAGCAGCTTTACTGGTGTTTCTTTACTAGGATTAGTGCAAACCCTGGATTCACATTGTGAGGCTGTTCACATGTTCAGCCTAGTCCAGGCTAGGTCAGCCCAGCCTGGGTGAGAGAGACCCACAGACACGGGTGTAACGATACCGGTAGGGGTGGCAGGCTGCAAGCTGAAGCATACGGTAGAGGGAAGTACGGTACGGTAAAAAATCTCCTCAGAAAATCTCCTCCTCAAAAATCTCCTCTCCTCCTGGCGGTGGTGGGTGGCGGCGAGAGTAAGCGTGACGGGAGGCGGCGAGAGTATGCCGGGAAGCGACGCCGGGCCAGACGGCGTCACTCTGCGCACTCCTGCCTGCCACCGCCGTCGAGAGTATGCTTCCCGGCATACTCCCGCTGCCTCCCGCCGCCGCCGCGCTTACTCTTGCCGCCACCGTACTTCCCTCTACCGTATGCCTCAGCTTGCAGCCTGCCACCCCTACCGGTTTCGTTACGCCTCTGTCTGTGGGTCTCTCTCACCCCACACAAACACCAGGGGGATAGGGGAAAAGCTTCAGCAAGCAGCCTGCTACTGAGCCAGGAGAGATCACCACTATGTCTTATTTTCGGGGTATGGCTTATATTGCACAACTGCTTAGAAATCCTGCTACGGCTTATTTTATGGGTATGTCTTATTTTCGGGGAAACACGGTAAATACATAAATACATAAATAAATAACGCGGCATCTATGTGAGGTACTTACAGTCTTGGGTGAACTTACAAGGGGAACAGGAAGCCGTTTAACCTGGTGGAGATCACCCAGACGAAAGGTCTGCTCAACAGCGGGTTAAAAGCCTGGGCTTGGCGTGGGGGCAGTACTGGGATCGGGGTCAATCCTGGTGCTTCACATGCACAGCCAAGCCCAGGCTGGGCTGACCTAGCCTGGACTAGGCTGAACATGTGAACAGCCTCACAATGTGAATCCTGGGTTTGCACTAATCCTAGTAAAGAACCTGCACCATGGTTTGAGCTTCAAGACATTCCACAGGATGCTTGACTGCTTTTGTTTTCCACTTGCTTTATAAGTTCATTCCCATTTCCATGGTACAGTAACCTCAAAGCAGAGCAAAGACCCTGCCTTAGTTTGTCAATGGACTGTGGACAAATGTGGTTTGTCAATGATCTGTGAACAGGCGCGGAGGGAGCTAAACGGTACCCGTGTTCTGCTGCAGCCCCAGCCCCAACCCCGCCCCCTGCATCTGACTATGACGCAGGGCGTGTTTAGCCAAAGGGCGTGTCTAACCTTTAAAAGGCAGTGAGAGTTGCTCTGGCTGCGCTGCGAATACAGCGCTGGCCAATTCCGATTGCAAATGGGGCTGCATGGCAGAGAAATCATGCTCCCGCACCTGAGGCTGCGAGGCGTTGCCCCTGATTGGCGGCGGCTCGGGTTCTTTAAACCCGTTCACCCAAAGGTGGCTCCGCCCCATCTGTGAATTTAGACATTACATAGAACCTCAGTGAGCACAATGTGGTCTGAAATCCAGCTTCAAACTATGGGTTCCTATCCTGGTTTGTTGCCCCCAAACAAACCAGTTTGTGGGAAAGCTTGAGTTCAGACACAATGTGAAAATATGGTTTGTTTAGCTAAACCATGGCCTCATTCACACATAACAGCACTTAGACATCACAGACAGGATCCGATCACCCGCCTGCAAGACTGCAGAGAGGAGAGGGAACTGGCTTCGCAGGCTTCCTTCTGGCATGAAGGTCAGCCCTGGCAGTCAATCACAGCCGGAGAGAGTGGGGAGCTTCCTCCCTCAACTCCGGTTACAGCAAGCACAGTCTGCAGTACAGAATTTGGATATACCACAGCTGGCTGCAAACCTCAGGTAGAAGCAGCAAATCTCACTACAGACCAAGGGTTTGAATTCAAGTTTGTAGTGGGGAAACCTGGGTCACTTTTTCAATGGGGCTGAGGTTGCATTTCATGTATGTCTGAATGCATGCAACTTCAGCCCCTTGAAAAAGTTGCATTTTGTGTATGTCTGAATGCATGCAACCTCAGCCCCATTGAAAAAGTTGCATTTCGTGTATGTCTGAATGCATGCAACCTCAGCCCCATTTAACTCCAGTTTCCCATTATGTATGAATGTGGGCTATGTTTAGCTAAAGAAACCATGGTTTGCATTATGTCTGACCACAACGCTAGAGTTGTCTGACCACATCACCAGTGCCAAACCCGTAGGGGATGGTGCTCTTACTGAAATAAATATTGTGGCAAAGTTAATGCCTCTTTAATAAGGTACTACTACTACTATTTATATACCAAAAGATGCTTCCCTGTTCCAAAGGGCTTGTGATCTAAAAAGAAACAAGACAGACAGCAGCACCAGCCACTGGAGGGATGCTGTGCTGCAGCTGAACAGGGTCAGCAGCACAGTACTGCCTTGCATCCTTGCAAAAGCCATAATATTAGACTAAACCTAACATTAGGTGTGGACTGTACCACCTGTTCCTGGGACAGACCAGCCTTGAGTAATGCAGCTGGTGCTGACACATCCTTCGTGTTTTCTTGTCATGACTCATGATTTCTTGTCTCAGTTGTTCATATCAAAGTATTGAATGACAGTGATGAGCAGTGTTCCCTGGAACAGGGATTCCCAGAAGTTGTTGAGGCTATTCAGATGACCATTTGAAAGCAGGCTAAGGGTAAGCCCACTTTCGAGTGGTCATGAGAACCGCGGGGAGCTGTGCAGCTCCTGGCAGTTAGTCTGCTTAACCTCCACTCCCACCCTTAAACAAGGTTAGCAAAGCGAGTGCTCCGCTAACCCTGTTTTGGCGCTCATGAGTCGCCATGGCGAGGCTCTGCACCACAACGACTCATGAGGAGACCCCCGACCGGGAGTCTCCAACAAGCCTCCCAGCCTCGGGGGTCTCCCCAGAATGCCCCGCGCACTTGCGTGGGGTATCCTGGGACTCCCAGGGGCCAGGTGGCCCCCAATCCTCGCTGCCGCTACCGGCTCTGTGACGGAGCCGGTAATTGTGTGGGCAGCTGATCCGGCCGCCCAGGGATGGCTCCTTGCTCGTGTGCGGGGAAAGTGGGCTAAGCCTGCTCTCTCCTCAAACCACCTCTAGGCACTTCACTTTGACCGTGTGAAGTGCCTCATTGACAACTCCCTCAATTCCCAGCCAAAGGCCACTGCAGCTGGAGATGATGGGACCTGTTGTCAACTTCTGAGAATCCCTCTTACAGGAAACCCTGGTGATGAGAGTTTTGCATGATAAATGCTTAATCAAGCAGTAATTGGTGGGAATGATAATACTGATCATTCCTACTGTGCTATTGGAAAAGGCTGGTATCCGCAAACGGGCTTGAAGCTGATGCACTGCAAAGCTGCAACATTACACTGAACAATATTAAGCAAAGTGCAGGTTGCTTTGGAATAGAGGACACAAGGAAATATACGTGGGTGGGAAAGCATATGTTGCCAGCTGGAGAAGGAAGTGGTACACCACACTTACTTCATAAGTGTGAGGTTTTTATAAACGAACTCTCTTGAGGATTGTTTAAAATAGACAGAAAATGACACACAGTCTCTAACTGGGCTATGTTGTTGTTTTAGAACATTGTATGCATTTTAAAAACATTAGCGTGCTTCCTAGTACTCTTTCCAGAATGGTCTATTTTTAACTCCAACCTCTTCCGAATGGTGGGCAGATGAGACACAGAGTTGTCTTCAGTGTATCTTGTATGAAATGAGCCTCTTGCATTCTCCTACCTGACAATGAAAAACATACTCTGGGGTTGTTTTCTTAAATTTCATGTTCCACACCAAGGCTACCCCGTCAGGTTCATGGGGGGCATCTTCATTGTTGTTATAGGAAGCAACCATCAACTCAGGATACTGAAAAGCAAAGAAAAGGCAGTTCATTTAAAACATACCAGAGTGGACAACATTTTCAGTGCTGAGAAAATGACGGAGGCAGATAAGTTCAAAAGGAAATAGCAAGAGATGGATGGATGTCCAAAGTTTTTTTAAAGGATTGTCCATGCATGTTTCGAGCTTAACTTCATCATCAGGGGAAAATGCTAGTGAAAATAACTACAGCAAAATAACGAACAAAAACCCTCCAGAATCTTTTGTGACATGGAGTAGTAAACTGGTCTGCCTGATGGGGTGATTGTGAAGATTAGCAATATTTGTGAAGCACTCTGAGTGTTAAGGAAAGGCATTATAAAAATACCAAGTACTACTTTGAAAAATGTTTTTCTTTGCAGATTTATATCTGGCCATGTGGCATGATAGCACTTTAAGAGCAACTCACAACTTTACATAAAACAAGTAAAATCCTCAATATGACACAATATCAGAATTAACATATTCTAGTAGGTAAGGACCATCATTGACTGGGCAAAGTCAATTTGCATAGATTACACTTATAGGCAAGTTCAATAAATTAAATATATGAAATAGAAGTTTTATTAATGTGCTTGCAAAAGGGAAATAAAAGAACAGTTTTACATTTGTAGCATTTCAACTTCATGCATGATTCATTTTATTGAATAATACGTTAAATAAACCAGTGTAAATGGTTTTCTACATGAAACTGCTGGGAGAGGTCATCAGGAGGTTTGGACTGAAGTGTCATCAATATGCAGATGCCACTCAACTCTACCATTCTCTGACATCAGATCCGAGGGAAGCAATGGATGTATTGAATCAGGGGCTAGAGGCAGTGATGGACTGAATGTGAGCTGGCAAATTGAGGTTAAATCCAGACAAGACGGAAGTGCTGCTGATTTAGAGAAAAGCCTATCAGGATAGGGTGATTTAACCAGCTCTGAATGGGGTTGTTCTCCCCTTGAAAGAGCAAGTGTGCAGCTTGGGGGGTGTTGCTGGACCCTGCTCTGCTTTTGGATGCTCAGGTGGAGGTGATGGCCAGGGGTGCTGTTTTACAGCTTTGGCCAGTATATCAACTGTGACCCTTTCTCAAGAACACAGATCTGGTCACTGTTACCCATGCCTTAGTCACGTCATGGCTGGATTAAAGCAATGAGCTTTATGTGGTGCTGCCCTTGAAGAATATTTAGAAACTTTAGTTCGTGCAGAATGCAGCTGCCAGGGTTCTCTCTGGAACTACTCGCTCGGAGCATATCACATCTCTTTTGTAAGAGCTGCACTGGCTGCAATTTTATTTCTGGATTCAATTCAAGGTGCTGGTTATCTTCTCTCTCTATCTATCTATCTATATTTCTCCTGGGTGTGCCAGGGAAAATGTGTCCCGGCAGCCCAGCTGATTGGCTGGGCTGCAGAGGCACCTGATTGGCTGGCACACCCATGAGGAGGAGAATTGGCCAGCTGCGAGCTAGGGTTGCTGGCGGGCCCAGCCTGGCAACAGGTGGTGGCTGCCGGCCCGGCCCGGCCCGGCCGCAGCGAAGCGGTGGCGGGCCCTGCCGAGGCAGTGAGGCGGGCGGCCAGCCGGCCCCGATACCAGGACAGAAGGTGGGGGTGGGGGGAGAGGTGGCTGGGCTGCGGCTGGCCGCAAACACTGGCAAGCGGTACTAGCGGGCATGGCAGGCCACGGAGGCGGCACTTGGTGTGGTGAGCCCACCAGCGTGACAGGCCACGGAGGTGGCTCTCGGCCAGGCGGCTCCAGGTCCGGCTGCCAGGGCCAGAAGGAGCCCGTGGGAGACTGGGGTGGGAGGGAACCGGGCGGCGGGACTTTCCTGTTCGCCGCCCGGGAGGAGTAGTGGCAGCGGCTCGGTAAGTAGAACTTTTAAAAATGCAGGGGGAGGGGGGAGGGGAGGGCAAGAGGGAGTGGGGCAGGGGGAGGGGAGGGCAAGAGGGAGGGGGCAGGGGGAGGGGAGGGCAAGAAGGAGTGGGGCAGGGGGGCAAGAGGGAGTGGGTCAGGGGGGAGGGCAAGATGGAGTGGGGTGGGGGAGGGGAGGGCAAGAAGGAGTGGGGCAGGGATAGGGCAGGAGAGAGGAGCAGGGGGAGGGGAGGGCAGGAGAGAGGAGCAGGGGGAGGGGAGGGAGGGCAAGAGAGAGTGGGGCAGGAAAGAGTGGGAAGGAGGATGAGAGAGAGGGGTGGGAGGGGAAGGGAGGGAGGGAGGACAAGAGAGAGTGGGGCAGGAGGGAGTGGGAGGGGGCGAGAGAGAGTGGGGGAGGGGACAAGAGTGTGGGTCAGGAGGAAGGGAGGGGGAGGGAGAGTGGGTCAGGAGGGAGCGAGGAACAGCCGGCCCCAAAGAGTGCACAGATGCTCTGTGCGGGCCGGCTAGTATATATATAATTCTCTAAGGCAGACCCGTGGCTAATCTTGTGCGTGGCAGGTCTCGTGAGAGTTTACGAGCAGAAGCACCATGGTGATTGGGCGATGGGGATTTCATATGCAGATAGGGGGGAGGAGCCCTTCAGGAGAAGGAGGGTACCGTTGTGTGAATTAGATAAGGAAACAAGATGAACAAAATCTGTTAAATCACAGAGAGAGAGAGAGAGAGAGAGAGAGAGAGAAAAGGGGGAAGAAAGACAGAGAGGAAGAGCGAGTGGAGAAGAGAGAACGAGAGAAAAAGAAGGGATGGGAAGAGAGAAAGAAGGAAATGTGAGGGACAGGCTCGAGCCTGTCAGTGGCCTGAGGGAAATGAGTGGCTATGGCAGTGCCTATTGGCAGCAAGGAAGGGCCTAGTCAACCACTGCTGCTGTTTGGGGCTACTGAGGCTATTGGCGGAGTGAGGCAGGCAGGCAAGGGAAAGGCCCGGGCCTGTCAGCAGCATGAGGGGAGCAGCCATGGCAGTGATGGCAGTGAGGAAGGGCCCAGTCAACCACTGCTGCTGCTTCTCCTGTAGGGAGGAGCAGGAGCAGGGCTCAGGTGGGGAGGTCTCTGGGGATAGAGGGCTGCAGTTTGGCCAATAGGCACCAGCAACACTGCAACCGTGACCGAGAGGCGTGAGGGGGGTGAAGTAAAAGGGATGGAAGAGTGACCAAGAGGGGTGAGAGGGATGGAAGCAACCGGATGGAGGAGGAGCAGGAGTGCAGCTCAGGTGAGGTGGAGAGATCACTGAGGTGAGGGGGACTGTGGCAGTGGGTGAGGGGAGCAATCAAGTACTAGCATGCAGATGCTCTGTGCAGGTTAAGCTAGTTACCTTTAAAGCCTTTAATGGTTTGGGCCTTAAATACCTGAAGGACAGCCTGCTCCCAGAAGGTCCTTTGGCCCATGTTCTGATGTCGAGAGAGGCAAAATTGTCGTGCATGTGGGACAGGGCCTTCTCTATTGTTACCCCGAGGCTCTGGAATACTATCCCAGTGAATGTCTGCTCTTTGACATGTGTGGCTGCTTTTAAAAAACAACAAAATACCTTTTTATTGGCACAGGCTTTTACCCCTTAGGGGCTGCTAGGGCTCTCAACTCTCCTCCTTCTATTTGTCTTTTTTAATGGTGTTTTTTGTTTTGTTTTATGGTTTTTACTGTTTAATTGATTTTAAGGTTTTAAATGTGATTTTTATGAGGTTTTATTGTATTTTAACCTTTGTAAACTGTCTTGGGATGCCTTATGAAAGGCAGTATAAAAACTGAATATGAATATGTATGCATAAATAAATAAATAAATAAATAAATAAATAAATAAATAAGGCTATCCTTTGACTGGAACCTATATTTTTTCTCTGTGAACCAGTTTCTGACTTTATCTCACACTGAAGGTGACCTGCCAATGGTACCTATTTGGCTGGCATTATTTAATCAATCAATCATTTTTTAAAAAAAATCTATTTTGCCTTTTGCTGTAAAATTCTCTCTAGACAAAACAAATGCTAAAACCACAACCCAGCAAATAAATGCTTAAGAGAACAGGACATACTTTGCCTATCACCTACAGAATAGCAGAGTTGGTGCCGGATGTACATCTCAGGGGAGAGAGGTCCATAATTTTAAGTGTCACCAAAGAAAAGGTCTTCCCTCCAGCAGCCTCCTGCTTGACTTCAGAGCAAGATCTATAATTGAGTGACCATGTGTTCTGCACATGGACCACCCAGGAATAGCCACCATACTCACCCACAGCTGACCTCCATGATGCCCCCACCCATTACTGCCATCAGCTGCCCCATGCTCACCCAACACTAGCCTCTGTGGCAGTTCTCCACTCACAGTCACCACTGGTTGCCTCCCATTATATCAGGGTGGTGATGTCATTATACCATGTCACGGTGGTATAATGGGAGGCAACCAGTGGTGATAGCAGTGGTGAGCTGCCATGAAGGACAGCAGCAATGAGTGGGGGGCACCTCAGAGGTCAGCAGCAGGTGGGTGGGGAGCAGGTGATGGTGGCAGTGATCAGGGGAATGCTGTGGAGGCCAACAGTGGGTGCGCATGAGTCGGCAGCAGGGCAGCAGCAGTGGGCCACCAAAAAATATAGACATAGGCCACCACTGATGCCACTACTCTAGTGCAGGGGTATCCAGAGAAGGACCACTGAAGAAGGTCTTAATTACAATCCACATTCCTAACAGGATTTAGTTGTGGTGAGTTAATGAGTTTATCTGAGTTAACCTTGAGTTAATCTGAGAGCTGTCTTCAGTGGGCTGTGAAATGTAATGTATCAGAATACATTCTGATGTGTTTGTGCTGCTTAACTGTCTATGGCCGTACATGTGCGAAACATAAGAAGTCAGAGTGTTCCCTTCACCATAATGCCGAGTGACACTGGGAGTAGTTAAGGTGTACATCCAAGAGAGATAAGAGTTCAGAGGAAGAGAAGGTGAGACAGGGCCACCCCAGAACAAAGCAATGGGAGACAGACCAGGCTTGCATGCCTGAGGGGATGAACAATTACATTTTGGCAGTTCCTTCCCATGCAGGCTTTATCTCACTGTCCCGGGAATACAGTAAATGCTGCTTGTTAAAAACTATCAGATAAGAATTCCATGTAATTTCCAACCCCTTGAACAAGCGAATAACCTAAGTGCTTCCTCAGGCGTGTTTTGCCTTTCTGTGCAAATCCATATAGGCTTATTGGCCACCCACATGCCAAGGCATACCTGTTGCAGAATGGATTTGATTAAAACACATTCCAGTAAAACCTCTTTCTAAATTCAGATGTTAGATGCCATGAAGAGAAAAGGACTTCAAGGTTCCCATTATCTTCCTCCAGCGAGCCGCTAGCTTTGTAGTCGTTTTCATGCGTGGTGTAGTGGTTAGAGTGCTGGACTTGGACCGGGGAGACCCGAGTTCAAATCCCCGTTCAGCCATGAGACTTGCTGGGTGACTCTGGGCCAGTCACTTCTCTCTCAGCCTAACCTACTTCACAGGGTTGTTGTGAGGAGAAACTAAAGTATGTAGTACACAGCTCTGGGCTCCTTGGAGGAAGAGCGGGATATAAATGTAAAAATAAATAAATAAATACAGGCAACATTGTACAACAAAGTTGTTGTACAACGCCCAGAGCCTCTGGATGGGGTGGTTTATAAATGTAATAGATAGATAGATAGATAGATAGATAGATAGATAGATAGATACAGGTGAAACTCGGAAAATTAGAATATCGTGCAAAAGTCCGTTAATTTCAGTAATGCAAATTAAAAGGTGAAACTGATATATGAGACAGACGCATTACATGCAAAGCGAGATAAGTCAAGCCTTAATTTGTTATAATTGTGATGATCACGGCATACAGCTCATGAAAACCCCAAATCCACAATCCCAGAAAATTAGAATATTACATGGAACCAAGAAGACAAGGATTGTAGAATAGAACAATATCGGACCTCTGAAAAGTATACAGTGTACTGTGCTTGATTGGCCAGCAAACTCGCCTGACCTGACCCCATAGAGAATCTATGGGGCATTGCCAAGAGAAGGATGAGAGACATGAGACCAAACAATGCAGAAGAGCTGAAGGCCGCTAATGAAGCATCCTGGTCTTCCATAACACCTCATCAGTGCCACAGGCTAATAGCATCCATGCCACGCCGCATTGAGGCAGTAATTGCTGCAAAAGGGGCCCAAACCAAGTACTGAATACATATGCATGCTTATACTTTTCGGAGGTCCGATATTGTTCTATTCTACAATCCTTGTCTTCTTGGTTCGATGTAATATTCTAATTTTCTGGGATTGTGGATTTGGGGTTTTCATGAGCTGTACGCCATGATCATCACAATTATAACAAATTAAGGCTTGACTTATCTCGCTTTGCATGTAATGTGTCTGTCTCATATATCAGTTTCACCTTTTAATTTGCATTACTGAAATTAATGGACTTTTGCACGATATTCTAATTTTCCGAGTTTCACCTGTAGATAGATAGATAGATAATAAACATGGAACTGACCTGCAATACATCATTCATGAAGCCACTGACTATCAAGTCATTAGTTACACAAACTGCAGAACTACTGCACGGAGAGTGCCCAAGGGCCTATAAGAGCCCAGTGACAAGCTTAATAGGGGGTTTTCTGAACAGCTGATTTCAGTGGTCTTGGGGAGGAGAGTTGGTCTTGTGGTGGCAAACAAGACTTGTCCCCTTTGCTGAGCAGGATCTGCCCCAGTTTTCATTTGGATGGGTGACTGCATGCGAGCACTGTCTGATTCCTTAAGGGATGGGGCCACAGCTCAGTGGTAGAGCATCTACTGCAGAAGGTCCAAGGTTCAATCCTTGGCATCTCCAGGTAGGGCTGGGAGGGACTCCTCGCATAAACCTTGGAGAGCCACTGCCAGTCAGTGTAGACAATACTGAGATAGACCAATGGTCCTACTCAACCTAAGGCAACTTTCTATGTTCCTATTTCAATGGCATTTCACAAACTCCCTTCAAACGTAGTTTGCAATACAGTAGGCTTCATTACACGACCGCCAGCAGGGTAGGACACGCGCCCAGCCTGAGTGAGAGAGCCAGGCTTGCTCCCGATTGGCGATCGTGCATTTGCAAACATCAAGGTGGGAGAAGGGGAGCATGATTGTGTGTGTGGTGGCAGCTCGGTAGGATGGCTTTTCCTCCTACTTCAGTAAAATGCTGAGAGTTATTCACACATGCCTTCATGCTGCGGGGTATCTGAAGAGCGAATCTGCTTTGCAGCAGATTCACAAAATGTTTAATTCAGGGGATTAAATGGACAGTTCACATAGGGTCGGCGCCTCTCCACAATCCTTGGCAGATCTTTTTCCTGTGCATTGCCACCTACTTGCTCTGGGTTTTTCCTCCAACCAATCACAAATCACATCACAGAGAGGAGGTGAGAGAGCTTTTTTGTTGTTAGTTTGAGCTATGCAGAAGCAGAAGACCGGCTGACAAGTTGCCAAAAGCTTGATCAAACAGCAGAACACTTAACCCTTGCCTTTGTGAGTGACTGCCTTCATCACCTCATGTCCCCCCCACCCCACACACACACATGCACACACAAACCCCAGACGATTTAAGAGGCAGGGAAGTTTAAAGCAGAAATCAGAGCTTTCTCTCCGTCATGAAGAAAATTGCAGGCTAATGGAATCAGCACAGACAAAAAGGCTCTGGTTACATCCATTCTGCATATATAAAGCCTATGCAAACTCCCCTTCAATGAGTTTTGAAAAGCCAAATTACTGCCAATGGCCACTCCACACATCACAGAGAAACTGCAGGGCATAACAGAAGCCTCGGATTTTTTCCCCAAAAGCCATTGAAACTAGAGGATTTTTAAAAGCCGGACATACTTCAGGCTAAGCCAGAATGCGCAGCCTCGATTCAAGGGGAAACAGAGTCCTGTCAGTACTGGTCCCTGATAGCCCACAGCTACTTTGGGGTAAATGCAGCTAATCCATTCTGGAAGAGATCTGAAGTAAAAGCCCTGTGTGTAAAGCCTCCTGGGGATGGAGTCTGGGCAGGGCGCACATTCGCACCTGATCATACTCCCCCTTTTCTACCCTGACATTTGCAAACATACAACCACCAATCAGAAGAATGCCCGACCTTTCTAACCAGACTGGACATTTCTCCTACCCTGCCAGCAGTCAGTGAACAAGTCTAGTATTGGTGATGAAGGCTGTTATTCAAAAAAAGCTAGTTCAAAGCCTTCTTCAGTTGCACCTCCCCCTCCCACCCTGGGATCCTAGCCAGAATTATCCAAAGTGTGTATGTTTTTCATAACTGCAAGCCTTACCTGAAGAGACCAATCCATGCAAGTGACAACACGATGCTTTGACCAATGTTCATCATAGAACTGGCGGTTAAAAGAAAGGTTGGCTCCAGCTTGGATATCTCTGTATGGGTTAGAGCAGAGCTATGCGTTAATTATATGGAAACATCGCTTTTAGCACTTCAAAGTATCATAATTCATTCAGCAATAACAAATGCTATGGAGATTTCTGGTCATTTGATTTGCCTGCCACATGTACTTGTCTAGCTGGTGTCTTCTTAGTGGATCTTAGATTGTATCCTCTTTGTCTACTTTTTAAAAAAAATACTCAGTCTGCCTTAAGTAGGCATTAAAAACAGGCTCTAGCACTGAGCCTGAGTTTAAATTAAAGCTTTGTACAGTGCATTTTCATATTAAACTAATTAACAAATGCGCTTCAGATTAAACCAATTACCACAAGAAGAGGAACTTTGCCCATTGGCTGACATGCAAAGAGGCCATCTGCGGATGTGGCCAAGCTGCTTCCTGGAACAGACAGGTTCTGCCAGAGTGTTTTTGAGCAGCACAGTGCATGCACAAAGGGGGATTTTCACTGCTCTGCTCTATCCTCTTAAGTGCTCTTTGCCTTCCAAAAATATGTCCCTGAGGGTCACACAGCCCTCAGAGATATATTTCTGAAAGGTACTTACAGAAGCAGGGGAGAGCAGTGAAACTTCTTCTCCCCTTGAGCACCCTCTACTGCTCAACAACACTCTAGCTGAGATCAGAGCAGCCTCTATGTGCCAGGACACTGATCAGCTGCATCCCCAAATTGATGCTCTATATGTCAGTGAATGTCTTCCTGAGCATCAGTTCTCATCTTGCTTATTTGCATGGTTTGTCTGTTTGTTTGGGAAGATCATGAACAAAGACTGAGGGCAGGCACAGCGCTCTCCCATGTGTGGAGCCAGGACTTCCCATCTTATTAAAATGACAAGGCAGATTATGTCAAGTGGATGCATTTAATCTGCATGGAATCTAAACCCTATTCAGACATGCTGTACACCTATACAAATGTCTGTACACTCGTACATGTTTTTGTGTGAATGACTACTTGCATTGATTTTAAAAGTGAACCTGGGTACAGGCCTCCTGAAATGCACGATAGGAAGTGAACTGCTGTACCTGAAGTCACTATATTGTGTGAATCACTGTACCTGAGTACACTGTACGCTCATTGTATGGGTGTTCAGCATAATGTATGAATAGGGCTCTAGTTAGAACTTGTTTCAGCCTTTGAAATAATGCCTGCGTTGCAAATAAAGTAAGTTGAATATCGCTGAGGATGTTCAGTTAAAGTCATTAGAAAGTGGGGGGGGGGGAGAGGACTCTCAGTAACTCAGCAGAGGGTATTTTGTCAATCAATTTGATAAAGAAAATATATCAGTCCTTAAAATGTCAATCTTACTGGAACTGGACTCCCTACCTGTCTGCAGGTAATATTTTTTTTTACCCTTGTTACACAAAACTGGGGGAAGAAGAACTGACCCATCTTTGTCTTCTACGTCTCGGCCGCTGTAGTCAAAGAAAATGTCTGAATCTTCTGCTAGAGCTCTCTCAATCACACGTATTGTCCGATCAAAAAATATAAGGAACTCTTCCGAGTGGAGAATCTGCTGCTTTTCTTCCTCTGTCAGTTCCCTTGGAGGAGCTTCAAAGTACATTGGCAATGTTAAGTATGTATGTATGAATGAATGAATGAATGAATGAATGAATACATAAATAAATAAATACTTTCCCAGCTAAATTAGTCTTCAGCAAATAAAAGACATTTTACTATTAAAGTCATCACAATGTCAGTAAAAGGAAGGGTTCTTCCTACAAATTTCTTCTTAGGAATTATGTTTAAATTCTCTAAATGTACAAACGTGTAATCCTAGAATATGGCAGAAGGTATCCTATATCTAGCATATTTATTATTCTGAAGATGAAAATATTTAAGAACCAACATAAAATAAATTTCACAATCATGTTTCAGGAAATATTTCTCATTTGTGCTTATTGCCAAACCGGACTTGGAAAAGTATTAAAACATGTTTAACAGAGGAACAGTCTGAAGTGCTCTTAACAAAGAGAAAGCTTTCAATTACAGCTATAAAGCACTAAAATGTTCTTCACTTGTTATAATGTACACTTTGCTCATATAAAAACATAGGGCAGGACTCTTGAGAGTCCAGAAGCATGTGGTTGTCCAACAGTTGCCAACACTGGAGAGGTCTATGACTGTTTCATCAGATTCGGTGTACCTCCCTAATTCATGACTCTAAGATGTTCATGTGCTCCCAGTTCCTCGGGTTATGAACATGATCTCATCTCTTGCATTTCCCTCTGGTACAATCAGTAAGTATTTTATCTTTTGTGTGGCAGTGTGAGGCAATGAAACAAAGCAGCTTAGAGCAGAGAGGAGACAGAATGCTCCAGGATTTACTTTACTGACTATTTTAACTGAACCAACTGAGAGCCAAGGTACCACCCATTTTCAAAAAGGGATCCAGGCTGGTGGGTGGTGGGGAGCCAGAGAATTACCGGCCAGTTAGCTTAATATCTGCTCCAGGTAAATTGATGGAAATAATACTTAAGGATAAAATTGTTAAACAAATAGAAGAATGGGCCTTGCTGAAGAAGAACCAGCATGGCTTCTGCAAAAGTAAATCTTGCCTCACCAGCCTTCTGGAGTTCTTTGAGAGTATCAATAGGCATGTGGATAAAGGTGATCTGGCTGACATAGTGTTCTTAGACTTCCAAGAAGCTTTTGACAAAGTTCCCCAATAAAAGCTCTTGAGTAAACTTAGCAGTCATGGGATGACAGGTTCATGCACACACTGGTAACTGGTTGAAGCACAGGAAACAGAGGATAGGAATAAATGGACAGTTTCCACAATGGAGGCAAGTAAGAAGTGGGGTACCCCCAGGGATCGGTACTGGGACCAGTGCTTTTTAATTTATTGATAAATTAACTAGAAGTTGTGGTGAGCAGCGAGGTGGTTGAATTTGCAGATGACACTAATCTATTCCGGACAGTGAAATCCAAAACAGATTTTGAGGAGCTCCAAAAGAATCACTCCAAACTGAGTGAGTGGGCAACAAAATAGCAAATGTGGTTCAATATAAGTGTAAAGTGATGCACATTGGGACAAGAAAAATAAACAAACTCAGCTTCACATATACACTGATGGGGACTGAGCTGCCCGTGACGGACGAGGAGAAGGACCTTGAGTTGAGGATCAATGAGCTGTGGTGGACAGCTCACTGAAAGTGCAGAGAGTCCTTTTAATGTTGACGGGACTACTTTAAGTAATTTTCCTTATGTCAGCTATTAAGAATATTTATATTCTGCTTTGATTCAAATAAAAACCTTCTCAAGGCAGTTTATATAGCCAAAAGATAAGATGGTTCCCTGTTGCCAAAGGAATCACAATCTAAAGCACTAGTTTAAATTTTAATCTGGTTTAAGTGGGTTTTTTTAATGGTTTTATTGTGTGTTTTTAATTTTAATGTAAACCATCCTGAGCCACTTTAGGAAGCATGGCAAATAAACTGAATGAATGAATAGATAAAAGAAATACAGAGACACCCAAAGCAGCCACTGGGAGGGATACTATGCTGGGATGAAAAGGGGCAGTTACATAGGAACACAGGAAGCTGCTTTATACTGAGTCGGACCATTGGTCCATCTTAGCTCAGTATTGTCTGCACCAGGCCTGCTCAACTTAAGCCCCCCACCATCTGTTTTTGGACTACAACTCCCATAATCTCCATCCACAATGGCCAATTGCCAGAGATTATAGGAGTTGTAGGTCAACATCTGCAGGAGGGTCAAAGTTGATCAGGCCTGGTCTGCACTGACTGGCAGCTGTTCTCCAATGTTTCAGGCAGCAGTCTTTCCCAGCCCTACCAGGGACTGAACCTGGAACATTCTACACGCAATCAAATACACTACCAGTGAAGGCTCCATCCCTTAAGGGTAATATCTTATAGCAGATAGCACTCACATGTAGTCACCCATTCCAAACTGAACCAAGGCAAACCCTGCTTATTAAAGAGGACAATTCATGCTCCCTACGATACATGGACTCGACGGCACACTTTACCACAAGACTTGCTCTTTCCCCTGCTAACTATAAGACAGGGCAACATGAAAGCTGCTTTCCTATGACTGTGTTGGTGCTAGGGATGTGCATGGAACCAGTTCGGTGCTCCCTTCCTGAAGTGCTGAACCGATTTGGTCCACCATGTCCAAGCCTGTTCAAAGGGTGGGGTGGGGTGGGGTTTCACTTTAAGGGACAGGAAAGGCACTGCTGTGCGTGCTGCGCGCATCTACCATGAGCATGGTGATGCTGATCAGGGCTGCAAACAGGAACACTGCAGCCCAGCGCACCCGCTTTTTTGGAGCGCTCCGGCGGAGGGAAAGTGGTGGGGCGGGGACTGACAGATAGGCAGAGCCTTCCCTGTCCCTTAAAACAACACCCTCCCCCAACCCCCGCTCTCCTGGGAGTGCAAGAACAGTTCGTGTGCATCCCTAGTTGGTACATCAGAGTCCAGGACAGGGAATCATAATCTTGTATCCGTGAAAGCCACATTTCAGTAGGAAAGAGAATAACTTAAATGCTTGCTATTTCTGTCATCACACCTTGACCAATGAAGAATTTAGGCTGCCAGAAGTAGAAGGCACTATGTAATAGCCCTCCGGGGAGAGGTCACAGAGTTATGGATTAGAAAGAAATGGAGTAAAATTCAGCTGAATTCCTATCTAGGGGCTTCTGTTACATGATTTACTCCATCACAGCAATTATTGCTACTTCTTTGCTAACGAGCTACTGTATTCTGTAAATGGCTTAAGATTAGGTGGCTGGAAGGGCTCCCAAAAAGAAGTGGGGTACAGATTTCCAGAATGGATGGCTATTAAAAGCTGTTCTGGGCGTTTTCCAGATTATACGTTGCAATAAATTCACAAGATGTCCACTAAATGCCCCTCTGTACTGCCCATGTTATGACATCACGGTCGCTGTGCTGTCAGCAGGATGCCGTTCATATTTCTGATGCCTTGTTTTGGATTTTATTGATGCGTTGTAGCCCTATAATGTTGTATATGCATTGTAGGAAAGTAGCTGTATTTTTCCATTGTAGGAGGTTTGCCCTGTCATTTATGGGTTGCAGTATGATGTGGTGTAGACAGTTCAAACTGCGGTGCAACTATTTGTTGATTTTTACAGCCCCTTTCTGTCCCGTTCACGAAATAATCTTTCCATGAAATGAATTTTTTAAAAAAAATTCCACCCAGGCTTTTGCACAAAGGTACAACCCGATTTTCATCTGCTTTCAGCTTTTGATTTCAATCGCACTTGTTTTTGTTTTTCATCACAGTAATTTTTCGGACACGTTCATTTTTCCTCCTTTTTTGTGCACACTGTGGATTGACTGGCTTATTTGCCAGATCGAGAATCTGTTGATAAGTAAAGCTACAAAAATATTTTTTAATTCATTATCACTCTCTTTCTTACATGAGGCTCAGCTTTCAATCCTAGCTGCTTTCCTTTGCTGGTGGCTTTGCACAAAGGCACTGATTTTTTTAAAAAGAGTTAGTCACATCAGCGGTTCCCTGCCCCCACCACGACCCCCATTGACCCAAAATGGGAGGGCAGTGAACGATTCTGGTGGAATATGGACACCTTCTGCCCGGAAAATCTGCTGCAGTGGTGGGCAATATGAACAGCCAAAACCCTGCCACGATGCACTGAAAAATGCACCGAGAAACACCATACTTGCGATTTCAAGCGGCTGCCTCATACCATTGCACTTTGCAACACTTTAACTGCCGCAAATCCCATAGTCCAGTAAACGCCCTGGTGGCAGAAGTGATACTCTGGCCAACTTCCAAGTTAAGAGCCAATGAGGACTCATGACACATACAGATGCTGGTATGGAGGCATGAAACAAATATATTTCTCAGGACATGCTGAGTCACAATCGGCAATTTTTGGAACATTCAGAAGACCACTTCAGGATTCCAGAATCATTGGAAAAGTCAACTTGATCATGGCGCTTTCCAGATTAGCCGCTCAACAGCAGCAACATGCTTCCATTCAGGCAAATCGCATTCAGAACGTAGATAGCAGAGTGCCCAGCAGGAGGAGCAGTCTCACAAAAATGAACAACCCGAAAAAACAGCAACCTTTTTACACCGGACATACAACATTTTAGCAATAAACTGCAGCAATTACATCCAAAACAAGGCATCAGAAATGTAAGCGGCACCTGCTGTCAGCATAGGGACTGTGGTGTCACAACACAGGAAATGTGGAAGCATACTTCAGAGATACACCATGACCCCGTTGTCTTATGCCTGTGTTCAGCAGGGCTTATTCCCTAGTAAGTGTGTTTAGAATTAAAGTTTAACGCTACTTAAAAGGTTGAAGTGCAGAACACTGCTTGGATCATCATCAAAGTTTCATATCCCAACCCAGACCTTAAGATCTTCTTCGGAGGCCCTCCTCCAGGTGACCTGTCAAATGAGGTGAGGCTACTAGGGAGAGGGTCTTTTAGGTGGCTGTACTCCATATATGGAATAGCCTCCCCAGTGAGGTTTGTCTGGCTTCATCGTTTTGTTCTTTTAGACACCAGGTAAAGACATTTTTGTTCACTCAGGCCTTTTTCATTTAATTTTTAGTATTTTTTGATCTAATTTCACTGATTTTTAAAAAAACAGGTGTGGTTTTTTTGCATTGTATTTTGTATTTTCTCCCACACACACACACACACACACACTTTTTTTTTTGGTCCGTTATGATTTAATGTGTGTTTTTATCTCTTGTTTTAATTGTGTGCTGTAAGCCGCCCAGAGAACAATTTGTTATGGGGCGGCTAATAAAGGTGGTTGTTGTTATATGAATGTTGTTGTTATATGAATTGGAAACCAAGCAAAAGGTTTTCATCCAATCTTGTAAAAACAATGGCTGACCTCCAGAGCAGCAACCTGCACAGAGAGGCTGCTCCAAATGCAGCCAGAATTCTCCCATGTAGTGGAGCAGAGCTGTGCAGCCCTCAGGGATATATTTCTGGAAGCCAAGAGCACTCATGGAGGCCGGGGAAAGCAGCAAAAATTGATCCCCTCCCCGCTGTGTGCATGCTCTGCTTCTCAGAAGACAATGAATGAATGCACGGAGATGAAACTCCACTGTGTCCAGAGACTGCTGCTCTGGATGTCAGCCATTGAACCTTGGACTAGGTGACAGAAACAACCAGGAGGACACAATAGGCTTATTCACATGACCGCCATTAGGGTAGGAGGAATGCCTGACCAGATTAAGAGATCTATGCACACTCCCAATTGGCTGTCATGTGCACCCAAACATTAAGATGGGAGGCGGGGAGCATGACTGTGTGCAAGGCAGGAGCTGGGTCAGACAGGCACTCCCTACCCATTTGATCTTCCCAGTATTTTATCGAGGGTGAACAAAAAGGTGTCTGACCCAGGTTCCGCCTCACACACAATCACACTCCCTGCCTCCTACTTTGATGACGGGTAGACTCATCTGCTAAATAACTGTGTGCAGGCTCTCCGACCCTGGATGGGCACTTTTCCTACCCTATGAGTGGTGGTGTGAACAAGCCTAGTATTTGTTATTTTATTTATTTATGTATTGTTAAATTTATATACCGCCTTTCATTAAAAACAATCCCAAGGCTGTTTACAAAAGTTAAAAAACATAATTAAAATGGCAATTAAAAATTAAGCTAAAAAGGAAACAAATCTGATTTAAAATATAAAATACAAACATAAAACTATACACAGGTAAAACACACAGAAGCAGCAACAGAAACAATCATGTAAAGGCCTGGATAAAAAGCCAAGATTTAACAAGCTTTGTAAGTGTAGTGTGACTCTGTTATGTAGCTGAAATTTTTTTGGCTGCAATCCTATGCACACTTACCTGGAAGCAAGTCCCACTGAAGTTGGTGAGACTTACTTCCAAGCAGACATGCTGCATGCCTGCTGTCTATAGTGCAGTGAGGTATCACAAAGAAAGTTTCTCATTCTTTACAGATTTTACAAACATGCGTACAGGCTGTAACAGAAGCATAAAATAGGATGGGTTATATTCCAAGTTCCATTTACATCTTTGGCAAAACACCCTTTTATTTCACTGGGGCCATGAATGCACACAACATGCAGCCAGAAACCACAATGAACTATCTGTTACATATAAACATGAAAACATAATCGTTTTAGACAGGGTACCAAAAATGAAATGAGGAAAAAAAGCCAGAAAACATGTTTAATATGTAGCAATAAAAAAGAATGATATTGTATTATGCTACGCCAGAATTCAAATTATTTCTGAAGATCTCGGATTGTACTTGGTATGTTTTGTAGGTGTATTTAAAAAGGTGTGCTGTTAAATATAAAATGAAAAAGCTACATTGGCTTAGATAAGGACTGCACAACTTCGGTCCTCCAGTTGTTTTTGGATTACAATCCCCATCATACCCAGCCAAAGTGGCCAACAGAAAGGGATGATGGAAGCCGTAGTCCGACGTCTGCAGGAGGGCTGAAGTTATGCACCACTGGCTTAAATCTAAAGAACTGGGCACAGCTTTCTGCATATGCACTGGGGGTTTTCGGAACTCAGGGACATATTTTCAAGAGACACACAGCAGGCTTTGGAGGGAAGGGGAGATTTTTGAAAATTGGCCCTCCCTCTCTGCACAGCGGCAGAGCATTAGTTTGGATGCCCGTCACTGTTGCACAAGAACAGTACTAGTTAGGATGCCAGCCATTGTTTTCTCACTCTCTAGCTCTCTGAAAAAGGCACTTTCAACAAACAAGGTCACCAAGCCCAGCTTGGCACTCATTTCAGGTAGGTGCCCTGGGCAACCACCTGGCTCACCTGTCCCTGATGGTGCCTGGTGTCTGACTGGGCAAAGGCTCCTCCCCTCTAAGCCTATCCCCTATAAGAGGTCTCAGGTCAGACCTGTTTGGCCTGAGAAACAAAAACAATCAGCTTGCTGCTGCGGCCTTGCAGAAGCCAGCATGGGTTGCCCCCTTTGCTAAGCAGGGTTTGCCTTCATTTGCATTTGGATGGGTGACTACATGTGACATCTGCTGTAAGATATTCCCCTTAAAGGATGGGGCCGGAGCTCAGTACTAGAGCAGGCATGCAGAAGAAACAATTATTTGTTTCACAGAATCAGAGTTGGGAGGAATCCATTGGTTCAGCTACTCTAACCTCACATTGTAAGACAGAGCAATCTATGTCTAGATAATTCCTAAGAGACGCACACATAGCATTTCTCTTGTTGATCTGGTCCATTATTTCACTCCTCTGGCTATGAGATGGTCACTATTGCAATCACCATCTGGGGCACTCTGGCCTTTTCTATGGCGTAACTCTGTCCTCCTGTGTCTGCACTCAGCTCCCCTGAGGAGATGAGCTTAAGAACTTCAGGTATGTGAGTCATGCTTGGGGATAGGGCTGTAGCCCAGTGGTGGAGCATCTGCTTTGCATGCAGAAGGTCCCAGGTTCAGTCCCTGGCATCTCCAGGTAGGGCTGTGAAAGACTCCCACCTGAAATCTTGGACAGCCACTGCCGAACAGTGTAGACAATACTGGGCCAGATGGATCAGTGGTCTGACTTGGTATAAGGCAGCTTCCTATGTTCCTGTGTTTCCCTCCTTAGACAGAACCTCCACTAATTCAGCCAAAGCTAAGTCTGGTTCTTTCTTCATTGCCAGTTGGAATACCAGCTCTGCTATAAATGTTGCTGTACCCAAATAGAGGACACTCAAGGCCAAGTTGGTGGAATACACGAAGAGATTCCAAGGCTTTAAAAAAACAAACACTCTTAATACTCCTGCTCTCTTTGCAAAACTTAAATGGTGAATTCATCTCCCTCCTGACACTGCAGATCAAGCTCCAATGACGTTAAGGGGAGCAACTATGACTCAGCTCAGACATCACAGTCCTAGGCCTACAAACCCCAGTTCATTGGTTCAGAAATGTGTCGTGAGGTGGAAATCTGTCATGGTTTGTAAATGTGGTTCGGGAAATGTGGCATGGTTCAGAAATGTGTCATGAACTCTCTCCCACTCCTTAGCTCATCTAGCTTAATACGAGGCTTCCTGGTTTGTCAAGGTCAGAGTTTGCCATAACCCAAAGCTAGAAATGGTGGCCTGGATGCTCACTACAAACCAAGACAGAGAGCCAGGATGGACATGTTCATGCAGGACCGGATTCAGAGCGGGGCAGAGGTGGCACTTGCCCCCAGCCCACGCATTCATAACGGGCCCCCTACTGCATGCCTCCTTCGGCCCTGCTGGTGGTGCCCACTTTTCAGCCATGGACTGGTCCCTGCTCACAAGCCTTTTCCGCCAGTGGTGCGGAACCATGCCTGCCATCAGAGTTCTCCAGCCGCTCTGCACTCTTGCCTTGGCCCCTGAGTCCCTCTTCCCTCCCTAGACCAAAAACTCAATCATCTTCCCTCTTCCCTCATGTTATAGCTGGCAGAGACTGCAGCAGCAGCAGGAGTTCCCTCCCCTCTCACATCCAGAGTTCCCTCCCCCCTGCACAGTTTTAGCAGGTGGCCCCACCCCACCCTCACCAATTATTATCCTCATCTGCATTTGTCTAAACACTAAGACGGGAGAAAGAGAAGCAAAGAGCAACAGCGACCTTCACACACGGCTGGCTTTCTTTGATAAACAGGGGATGAAAACTTGGTCTTCTAGCCATTAGATGCACGGTAAAGGAGCCCTGACTTTTAGAGAGGGAGGAAATTTGGGGAATGGGAAGCCAATAGAGCACTCCCTGCCCCTGCCTGCAAACACCACTGTAAGACATATCACAAGCATATTATTTTTCCCATGGTACTTTAAGCTTCCTGCAAAAGTGATTCCTGGTCTTGAATCACACATTCAAAATTCCCTCCCACTGCTTTGCCAACTCTGAAGCCATTTCTGGAGATCCAGCCTCATATTTCCCCCACACCATCAGGCCACTAACATCTCTAGGATTGCTTTCAATAGTCACCTAGACGTTGATGTTGATACCTGAAGATTCAAGACCTATCCTGCAGGATTGGCAACTTTATTACCCTGCCTCCTGCCCCCATGGCTGTAAATAAACCAAATAAAACTGAGTAAATAATTACTGACAACATAGTATTTTGGCACTTATTTATTTAGAATATTCTATATATCCAGACAACTGGACTGTTGGAACAAGGAACTGTTTGCTATGTAAACTGCTTTGAAAACTTTCTTTTGGGGAAAAAAGGATGATTATAATTTGTGTGTGTGTGTGTGTGTACTGGTCTTCAACCAAAAAAAGATCACAAAGTGGCTTACATAGTAAAAGGAATAAGAAAATGGTTCCCTATCCCAAAGGGACTCAGATACTAAAAAGAAACCCAAGGGAGACACTAGCAAAAGCCATTGAAGGGATGCTATGTTGGGCTGAATAGGTACTAGGGATGTGCACGAGACTGATATTGCATTCTGTGGTGAGCTCAGAACACAATATCCATGGAATGGTCTGTTGGAACACTGGTTGAGCCCATTCCGTAGAACTGTTCCAAGTGCCATTTTGGAATCTAAAATGGTCGAGCCAGTTGTTCCAATGGAACAACCCTGTTCTGTCAGACCGTTCCAAGCGCCATTTTGGAATCCAAAATGGCCCTCTTCTGGCCTTTGCACATGCTCAGTGGCCATTTGTGTGGTGGTGCTGAACATACAGATTGACGTAGTGCACGTGCAGAGGCCAGAAGAGCACAGTTTTGGATTCCAAAATGGCTCTTGGAACGGTCCAAGTGTCTCGAGCTCAGAACAGGGCTGTTCCATTCCGAGTTCGGAACAGGCCCTTCAAATGAAGGGCATTCTGTTCTGAGCACGGAACACCTGGAATGCCCAGTTCACAGTCAGAATGCTCCTACCCCAAACCATTCTGCACATCCCTAATAGGAATAGTTGTTCTTCCCATGCTAAATAAAAGAAAGCCCCACTTTAAATAGTGCTTCTTTTCCCAGTTACCACTACAGGGGTTATGTTTGCAAATGTGACGCTATATTGGTGAAACAAAAAAGACATAAAAATGCCTCGGACCCTGATAAAAGGAGAGCAGTGTCATGTTAGACCTGAGGGAAGAAATGGAAGTGAAAGTCCAGGATAAGCAACCCCAAACAGCTTAGGACCAGAATATCTGAAGGATCACACCACCACCACTACCACCCCCTGCAAATATGAAGTCAGCTGCCCTTAAGCTCAGCTGAGCAGGGAGTGTGGTGTTCTTGTGTGTTTTGCTGCCATCATAAGCTTGAATCATAAGCTCATCATAAGCTTGAGTAAGATAAGAGGGCTGCCTTTTCTGTTGTGGAACCTGATATGTGGAACTACCTGCCACAGGAGATCAGGCTGTCCCCTTCTCTATCAGTCTTCCAAAATGAAGATGCACCTTCTCTGTTTAGTCTTCTGAGGTGTTGTGTGTATGTTTGGGGGCAGGGGATGTTTTCTCATGCTTTCTGTTTCTGTTTCCATGAGGGACTAAATTTTGAGTTCCAGTATTTTATTGTTGCTGCATTAGTCTGTTGGGATTGTGCTTTTATTGTATTGCTTTTTGGGACTGTTTTTATTATGGTAATAATAGGTTTCATTATTGTTAGCTCCTCCCTTGCAGTTCCTTCCTGCTAGTAGTGGTTTGGCACACGCTTCCTGCTCGCTTCCTTCCTAAGAGAGAGCTTGTGATGCTAAGGGCCTGCCCCATCTTATCTCTCACTGCCCCCCCCCCCACCTCACCGGCTGCCTCTGACTCAAAGCACAGTTTAACAATTAACATCTTGGGAAAAGGTGAACTGACAAACCAGGGAGTCTTGCATTAAACTGGGTGCTGGGAGAAGTAGCACACTCCTTAGCAGAGGGTGCACAATAATGGGTGGGGGCATAGCTCAATGGAATTGCATCTGAGGTCTCAGGTTCACTCCCTGATATCTTCAGATAGGGATGGAAAAGACCCCTGCTACTTAGTGTAGACCAGGCCTGCTCAACCTAGCGCCCCCCCCCCCAGCTGTTTTTGGACAACTCCCATAATCCCCAGCCACAGTGGCCAATAGCTAGGGATTATGGGAGTTGTAGGCCAACATCTGCAGGAGGGTTGAAGTTGAGCAGCCCCGGTATAGACAATACTGAGCTAGATAGACCAGTGGTTAGGGATGTGCACGGACCTGTTTGGAGGCCCTTTTAAGGGCCTCCAAACAGGTTCAAACCCCGCTGCCAGTTCAAAGTTCGAAGGCCCCGGGGGTAGCACTTTAAGGGTGGGGGAGGGTGCACTCACCCCTCCCATTGCTTCCCCCACACCGGTGCTCGTTTCTTTGCAAAACCTTCGGGGCGGCAGCATAACTTCCCTGTCCTCGGCCAGAAGTACCGGGTGCACACACGTGACGGGCGCACATGCGCCCGGTACTTCCGGCCACTTCCAGCCGAGGACAGGGAAGGGGTGGCAGGGAGGTATGAGGGAAAAGCGGTGGGAGGGGTGAGTGCACCCTCCCCCGCCCTTAAAGAGGCACCCCCACCGCCTTCGAACTGCAGAGGCACAGTTCCATGCACATCCCTACCAATGGTCTGACTCAGTTTAAGACAGCTTCCTATATTTCATTCTTGGTTTCTTGGACCTGTTATGCCTGAACTAGGTCATAATTATCAATGTTGCAAGCTGTTATGAAGTATTATTAAAAAGTATTTTCATTTTTTAAAACAGAATGGTGTTGTTGTTGTTTTAGTTGCACACATCCATGTTACTTTTAAAAATCATGTGGTGTAACAATCCAAGGTTCCTCAAGTAAAAATAAATGTTCAGCTCCCTGAGCTATAACCAATTTTAGCCCAGAGCAAAATTTTATGGCTGGGTTATAAAATCCTTGAAAAACAAGATTCATAATGGAAGTGCTGACACAGGCTTTAACTGCTATACAGAAGTGTGAATGGCGCCAGTATAATATCCATTAGAGATTCTTTAAAAGTTCGAAAAATACTGTCTTGCTTTGCAGGGGGAAAAAAGAAGCCAGAACAGTTTGTGCCAACATAAACATGCATTTAACCCATTATATACTAATTTGCAGGAAAGCCCTTAATTCTGAATAAGCACTGAAGAACTGAGCACCAACAGGAAATGTTAATCTAAATTCCTGTTTTGCCTCTAACATGTTTTTAATCACTTCCATGAAGCACACATGAGGGCTGCAAACTCAGAAAAAGAAGGGATTGTATGAGGAAGTCAAATGTGATTATGTGAGAAAAAATAAAAGCAGAGAAAAAGGGAAACCCTAGTAAAGAAGAACCTCATCTCTGTTTTCTCATAGTTTAAACACATGAAATAACTGCTACTTCCCCAATCCTATTTGCACTTACTTGGAAGTAAGCCTCTTTGAACTCATTTATGAGTAAATGTGTGCAAGATTGGGCTGCTAATTTCTAAAATGATGCTACTTGGTAACCATTCCAATAATTAAGTTAAAGTTATTGGATGACATATCATGCAACTTTACATTCATCTTGTAATGTTGCATTTGCACACTTGCACAAGAGTGCAATTTGCACAACAGCAAAAACTATGCAACCTGCGTTGCACAATATGGCCATTATTTTCAACGGCCACATCATTGTGCAACTCCGCTTGCACAATTTTTTTTCAATTGTGCAAGTGTGCAAATGCAACATTACAAAGTTAACACACTGTAGCATGGTATATCAATTACTCAGTAGTGAAGGAAAGACACTCTGGGAATGCTCAGAGAATGAGAACTAGAATGGTATGTCGACAGACTAAAAGCTGTGGAACCCCGACTGAAATATAGACTCAGTTGTTTACTTATTACATTTACAACCTGCCTTTCTTCCATTATCGAACTCAGGAAAGCATACATGGGGTACCAGGTGGTCACACATCCAGGCACTGACAACATATAGAAGCTATTCTCACAAGCAGCAAAAACTGGGCTAGGGAAGCCCAGCCCGGTTTTTGCTGTGTGTGAGAACTGCTGGGAGCCATGTGGCTCGTGGCAGTGGTGAGCCTTCTTAAGGGGTCCGCCACTTAACCCAGGTTTTGGGCACAAGTGTGCCCAAAAACTGGGCGAAGTGATTGTGTGTCTGCCGCGGCTGCTTGCAGCCACAGTGGACACACTCGGGAGGGGGGGCAAGGGGGCTCCCAATAACGCACCATAAAGGGCTCCGGGGCGGGGGGCGGGTTCCCTGCGGTTCCCAAGGAACCCTTGGATCACCCAAGTGAGGCGCAGGAACACTGCAGGGAAGTCGCCGCTCGTCTGAGCAGGCGATCCGCCCGCCTGAGGAAGGATAAGCGATCGTCAGTGGGGAGAGCGTGCCAAACCACTCTCTCCGCAATCCTCCTTTCAAAGCTTCACACTGCCTGTGTGAAGCACCTCATAGACTGGTTGTGCTTCAGCAAAGTGGCTATATCACATGTCCTCAATTTATGCCCTGGGATCATAAAGCTCTCCGAGTGACCTCGGCCTAGTCACTGGCTGACGTAGCACTCGGGGAAATGTGGGCAGTTCAACACGACCCACACTACTGCAGGTATGCAAACTCTGCTGCTGCTGCTGCTGTGGAACAGGGCGATTCCACTCCAAATGATGTGACACCCACTGGAAATAATAGCTGGCATGTCCCACAACTGCATTTGGCAATTTTAAGTCAGAGTGAAATTACCCTGTTCCACAACAGTGCCAGCAGGATTTCTCTCTCTCTCTCTCTCTCTCTCTCTCTCTCTCTCTCTCTCTCACACACACACACACACACACACACACACACACACACACACACACACACACATATACAGGCAGTGCTGAGCCACCCACGTTTCACCACATGGCATGTTAGCCACTATCTCTCAGTCCAGGCTCCTTCACGGGGTTGTTGTGAGGATATAGCAGGAGGGAGAGAGATCCATACAGTTTACTGCCCTGAGAGATCCTGCCCAGTGTACTGTCCTTCTTGGAGCAAGGGTGGGATAAGCAATCTAATTAATAAATAAGATAGGCTCTAAGACTGGAATCTGTCCTTAATAACAGGCCTGAATAAGAGCTGAATGCCGGTTCTAATTATTATTTCATTAGAAGCACTGCATTTCATGAAGTCTGGATGTTTTACGTATCTCACCAGAAAGGCAAAATGTTTGTCTGCATTTCATTGTTGGTCTCAGTTCCCTTTCCCCCATTGAGCCTCTAGGATACTGACACCCTCACAAAGGGCTGTCATATCTGAGTCAACGACTGTACTTCTTTTTCATCCTGTGGTCTGAGTGTCTCAAAGACCACTGCTACCAAAACCCTCTGCAGCGACCATTAGCCGGAGACCTAGCTTGACTAGACAAGAAGAGGAGCCAGTGGCAACATGAAGCACTTCTCCTAGACTAAACTATAACAAAGAAATAGATTATGTTAGTTATGGCTCTCCTTCAAATACAACAACAAAAGTATACAAAGGGCTCACTTCAACCATGTGAAAAACTCAAACAAATATATGTCTTTCAGGAGTCTATTTAGTTTGGCTTTTTCAAGTATTCACACATAATTCACAACGTCGCCTTCCAGAGATAGCTGAATTAGGATTCCTTTCATGTGGCAACGGGAGGAAACACGACACAAACCGTAACCAAAATGGAACAACAAATATGGTACTCAACAACGTTGTTCTTGCATTTTCTAAGCCTACTTGCTTAACCTAGTGCTAACAAAACATGCACCCAGGTGGACGCAATCCAATCTCAATCATTCAAATTTGACTTTAGAAGATTTTCACTAGCACTTCCCAGTTATGCATGTTGAAGGCCAATATCTGATCACAAATTAGCTTTGGCCTCAGTTGGCTGTATTTGCTTGATGCCCAATTTATAGCTCTGGGATTCAAAATCCCAACAGTGGTGGTAAACAGTACCTGTTGGACCACATTGGCCCATATGAACCTGCCAGGGCCCTCCACTCGTCTCAGGCCCTGCTCATGACCCCGCCACTAACAGAGATCTGGTTGGTGGAGACTAGAGACAAGGCCTTTTCGGTTGTGGCCCCTCGGCATTGGAACGCCCTCCCTGAAGAGCTTCGCCATGCTCCCTCCCCTCAATGTTTTTAAAAAACATCTTAAAACGCACCTTTTTAAGGAGGCTTTTTAATGCTCCTTTTTTTTTTGTTATATCTGGTATGTTATTTAGCTTTTTATAATTTTCAGTTTTTAGCTTTTAAAATAACCTTTAATTTGAACCTAATAATGATTGTGGTTTTTAATCTGTCAATTTTTTTTGTTTAATTTAGTTTATTTTATTATTTTTATTGTATCTTGTGTCTATCTTATTGTTGTGAGCCGCCCCGAGCAGTAGTGCACTGGAGGGGTGGGGTATAAATATTTTAAATAAATAAATAGCTAGATAGAGGTGTAAGCTCTAACAGGGATTCCCAGATGTTGTTGACTAGAACTCCAATAATGCCCAAGCAAAAGCCATTGCAGCTGGGGATTCTGGGAGTTGTGGTCAACAACATCTAGGAATCCCTGTCAGAAGGAACGGTGGAGGTAAGGTGTCTTAATTTGTTTGGAACTGGGGCCCAAACATTCCAAAAAAGGTAGTTCAATAGAATTGACTGGCTTTATTCTAAGGTGGAACCATTCCGACACACTATTATTTTACTCAACTATTATTTTACATAACAATCTATTTTTTCAATCAAGATTGCAAGCTCATTCAATAATACAATGGAAGATCACATAAATTAATGCTTTAAAATATTTGAAATTTGAGGCCGCAAGTCTATGCTCACTTATTTGGGAGTACATTCCATTGAATTCAGAGGAATTTATTCTGGGTAAAATTGCACAGGGCTATGATCCAAAAACTATGCTTTGGCTGCAATCCTAAGTAGTGATGTGCACAGAACCATGGAGGTGCAGTTCGATGCTGGTGGGGGTGCCTCTTTAACGGTGAGGTTAGGGTGCACTTACCCTTCCCGCCGCTTTCCCCCCGCCGGCACTCCATTTTTAGCAAAATCCATGGGGTGGCAGCGTTCCTCCCAGCCGCCCCTTCCACTGTTCTTGGCCGGAAGTGGCCGGAAGTATTGCACGTGCGACGGGTGCCCATGCAACGGGCGCAACAGGCGCACGCACAGGTGATACTTCCGGCCAAGAATGGGGGAAGGGGCAGCAGGGAGGTACGCTGCCACCGCATGGATTTCGCTAAAAACGGAGCACTGGTTTGGGAAAAGTGGCGGTAGGGATAAATGCATCCTCCCCGACCCTTAAAGAGGCACTTCCCCTGGCATCGAACCCTCAAGCCGGCGCCACCTTCAAACAGGTTCGGAGGCCTTTAGAATGGCCTCCGGACCGGTTCATGCACACCAATGTTTCCCTTCCCCCAGGGTTGCTGCACACGTTAAGATCGAGCCTTGGCAGAGTTGTGGAACAACTTGGAAATATGCACCTGCACTTACTCAACAGAGCTTCCACTGAAAACAATGGGCACTCTATTGTGCAAGTGTGGACATGTATTTTCAAGTCACTACACAAGTCCACCGAGGCTAGATTTTACATACAGAGCAACCCCAGCAGAAGAAAAGTGTCAGAGTTGGGCTGTGCATCATGTCAGCCATTTAGGATTGCACCATATATTTCTTTTAAAACATAAAGCATCCAAAAGGTTTGTTCACAGAACCCCAAACAGGGTTGGAGGAGCACCCAGCCTGAACAGCAGCCATGTGAATTCCAAAATCAAGTTAAGAGGAGAGGAGAGTGATCAGGTGAGAAGTGGGAGTTGAGGAGGATAGGTATGACCAACCCATATTCTGTCCACAACATTTTATCCAGGGTGAACGAAAAGCATTTCTGCCCAGCTCCCGGCTTTCAGACGATCACTCAGGAGAACGCTAGAATCTCCTACCCTGACTGTGCACTCTTCCGAACCTGTTTAGGGTCATGCAAACAAGCCTAACATCTGCAAAGGTCACAAATCATACAGAGAACATGTAAGAAGAACTACATGTAAGAAACTAGAATTCAAAGTTCTTGAAACTTTGTGGCGACAGAATTCCCATTCCATTTTCCACCAACGCAATTAGCTTGATTTAGCACACAGTGCATGATAATTATTCAATGCTTAAGCTTGAATAATATCTATATTTACATACCTTCTTTGACATCTTGCTTCTTCTCTTGAGTTTCTATCTCAGAGTCATTCTGTGCTTTTGGTTCAACCAATTCCTCATCTTCCTCATCCTCTAGAAAAAAGAAATAAGAAAAAATGTAACCGTTTTATTTCAGAATATTGCTAGGGGTTTCTTTTCTTTTCTTTTGACACCCTAGTCACAACCAAACGAACCCACCAATAGCAAGTTTTAAAGAGTAGCTGTAACTGATCTACAAAAAGTAGTGGGCTCCCACTTGCCTCTACAGCATGTTTTCGATCTTCAGAAAAGTTACGTCATGTTTAGATTATGCCTTTGCATGTGTACTTATCTGCACATGGCAGAAAGTGTTGTTTGTTGTCGGGTGTCCCCACCTTACCTGATGCTGCAACCACAGCTGGGTCCCTAGAAGGAGAGCAACAGGGGCTAGGGCCAGACAGGGAGGTGGGGCCAGACAATAAGAGACTGCTGCCTTTTGCAGTGTAAACAGGGCAAGTTATGGTAATGCACCCGGGAGTGCAGGTAGGAGGTCTTCCAAGACCTTGACCTGGAAGTCAAAACTTCCCTTGCACAAATCCATCCCAGTGCTTGTCCTGTGGTGAAACTGACAAAGCTTTCCTCCTCTATCTCTACCACCCAAGGAGGTCTGGAGAAGCCTCTTCAGTGATGTGAAATTGAGATGATAATGAGGCTGTTCTCACATGCAGACAAGACCAGGCTAAGGAAGCCAAGCCTGGTCAGTCGTGTGGCTGCCAGCAGCACCTTGGCAGCAAACCCACCAAAGAGGCCCACCTGTTAACCAAAGTTAAGGGTGTGAGTGCACCGCTAACTTGGGCTAAATGATTCTGTGTGAGCACCGCACGACAACACAGGAGCAGGCTTCCAACCAGCACCGGAGGGATCCCCAATAATGCACTCGCACAGTGCATTATGGGATTTCCAGGGGCCGGGATGATGTGTCCTGGCCAACAACCCTCCATGCTGCTGGGGAAAGACAGTTACCTTCTGAGCACTTGATCTGTGCACCTAGCAAGGACTAACAAATCGTCAGCCGGGAAAGTAAGTTTGAGCAGCCTTTCCCACTGCCCGCCTGGTAGCCCTCTCCCATAATCGTGAGAAAGGGCTCAATGTGTCAATTGACAAGGATCAAATCAACAATGGAACCCCACAGTAGAGAAGCAAATGTTGTTGCAGAGATAATGGTGGAGGAGCAGGTAATGGGGGAATATTCAATGTCATCATCCATGTCAAAAATCACACTTCTGTGCCAGGTGAAACAATAATGCTATGTCTGTTTATATTTGCACTGCAGTAAAAGTTTGTAATTGGATTGGAAGTGCCAAAAAATTACTACAAACCAGGCCTTAAAAAAAAAAAAAAACAGCAGAGAAAACACAAGAATGCAATAGATTGAGAGGAACAACACTTGTATTCTCAGAAACAGTGAGTCAGCAAATGGCATCAATACTGGAGAAAAAGGAGAGAATGAAAGCACCTCATGGGGTGGTGAGCCAGTCTTGTGGTAACAAGCATTAATTGTTCCCTTTGCTAAGCAGGGTTCACCTTGGTTTGCATTTGGATGGGTGACTCCATGTGAGCACTCTCCACTGTAAGATATGCACTCTCCACTGTAAGATATGCTCTCCTTAGGGGATGATGCCGTAGATCAGTGGTAGAACATCTGCATGTGTGCATAAGGTCCGAGGTTCAATCCCTGGCAGCCCCTCCAGATAGGGCTGGGAAGAACTCCTGCTGGAAACCTTGGAGAGCAGCTACCAGTCAGTGTAGGCACTACTGAGCTAGATGGACCAATGATCTGACTCAGTATAAGGCAGCTTCCTATATTCCTATGTTTCACCTGTCATACCCAATACTAAGAAAGACCTCTACATGAGACCTAAATAGCTAGTGACGATGTGCATGCACTTGTCCAGAGGTCTTTGGACTTGTGCTGAGCAAACAATAGCTTCACATGCCACATGAAAAATTATCTTCGAAGCTCAGCAAAGTTACAAAAGCAGTTTATGTGCCATGGAATCCTGCTACTCAAAGAAAACAAGACATAAGGTTGCAATCCTATGCATATTTAGTTAAGCGCAAACCACTGAACACAGTGTGATTGACTTTTACGTAAGCACGCATAGGAAGAGGCTATTCATACAACTAGACGCATGCGAGTCCTTAGCCCTATTCACACATTATGTTCAACAGTCATACAAGTGTACAGTGTACACAGATACAGATATTCACATGTTATATCGAACACAGGTACAGGAGTTCGCTTCCTATCTGTACTACGTATTTGAGAGGCCTATACCCAGGTTCACTTTTAAAATGAACACAGGTACAGTCATTCACACAAAAACATGTATGAGAGTAAATTCATCTGCACTCTCAGACATCATAATGTCTGAATAGGGCTCTTGAATGCACTTAAACTAGAAGCTCTGTGGAGGCCTTTGTAAATTTTTGTAATTTTTTTGTAAATGTTTGTGGAGGCTTCATAAAAAAAAAATGTCCACTAGAGTTCATGGTAATAGATTGTGAATCCACTTAACCAGAAGTATAATCACAGTAAGTTTCCAAAGTCTTGAACGAGTCACCTGTTCTCTTCTATCCCCTGCAGCAAGTTTCCATCTCAGATGTCTTAAGTTTGACTTTTTGTCCCCAGAGGCATCTCAGTGGCCAGCAAAGGCAAAAATGCATACGTGCTTCAGCCTGGCAGCTACGTTACTAATGGGACACCTGTTATTCAAACACCTCATTTCCAATTCAATTCTCACTAGATTAATTTGTCTTTTGACCTACATGGAAGGGTTAAATAGAATCCTGACCTCAGGTCAGATGCCACTGGCAAGTAAACAGGCATGGCACAGTTCTGAAAAGTCATCACCACTCGACTTGAGAATGCAGCAGACATGAGACACATTTGGAGCTTAGGAACAGTTCGGCATTAATACGAATTTAATGAGCACTGGAAATTGACACATGTCAGCTACCACTAACAGATGTTTTACTGCCCTTTCCTGACCTATGCAAATCTCTCTCCTGGTTTCCCTTTTTCCACCCTACCCTTATATTCTTCCTTTTCCTGTTGTTTATGCTTTGCTGTGTTTGCCTTAAGCTAAAAGAGCTTAAACATCCAGGGCAATGTACAGTCTCTTGATGATGAAAAGTATCCCTCTCACAAAAGCCTCAGAGATCACACTAGCCAACCATATGCAGCCAAAGGCCCACCAAGCAAACAGGGAAGGTGAAGGTCCCATGAAACAGTGGCAGAGCACATGTTTTGCATGCAGAATGGCCCACTTTCAATCCCTGGCATCTCCAGTTCAAGGGACCTTATGTAACAGAGTTAAGAAAGATCTCTGCCTGAGACCTAGATAGCTGGCACTAGTGTGGGAAGTAACTACACAGATCAGGGCATCCATGTGAGCAGGGCATGCATATATTACCAATGATGACCATGTGACATGTTATTGCATGAATCAGAACTGAACTGATAGGGGGAAAGTATGCACACTTGGATAGAGCAAACACTGTTTACAGAAACCCAAGCCTTTCGTTTCTTTGCTTAAGACATTCCATTACAAGGGACGCTCCAGAGCCAAGCTATACATAACGCCCCCCACCCCCCAAAAAATCCCATGGAATACCATTGAAAACAGCAGCCCCGCAATATCTCCCCCAATAATGGAGTCTTCTTGTCCCTAACCCCTCACCTGGTCGCCACTGGCATCCTAGAATTGTTTTTTGTTTAGTCTAGAATGAGGCAGGAAATGATCCTGGGTCATTTCCTGTCTCATTCTAGACTACAGAAATGGTGACTGGCAGAAGTTGGCTGTGGAATCGTTCTTCTCAGTGTTTCTAGCCACTGTTTTTAAAAGTTTTAAAAAATTAAAAGATGCATACTCCCAGCACCACAGAGCAAGCAAGTAACATGGCGGGAAGCCAGTTACTTCGAGGGGCTTACTAACAACATAGCTGCTGGTAATGTGTAGTTCATGTCCTGACCTATAAGCATTATAAACAATGTAGAAAGTGCTTTGTGGCACTACATGGAGAAAAGTTCAGTGTAATGGCATCAGGACAAGAGGTAAGTTGAATTACATGTGACTGAGACAAAGTGGAGAACCTCACTCACAGCTGCTGCATTTAGTGACATCCACATTTTTTTCATAATGTGCAGTTGCAACTCCAGACGTGCTTCTTCCACAGATCTGAGTCCTAAGATCGACACCACTGTTGAACCATAATGTCAGTTTCACTCTGAAGAGGAGTTCTTTCCAGAGGTTTTTAAATGTGCACAATCAACATCCATCTATCCATGGAACTCGGCAGCATATCTTGATTCCTTGCATTTTATCCTCACAACAACCCCACAACATAAGTGTATTATAACTGCTTTCCTTGTGAACACAAAACAATCTTATATGGATTTAACAGACTATATTCCGGAAACAACTCCATTTTTCTCCTTCTCCTTTCCCTCCTTTTTCTTTCTGACTCCACCCCACACACTCTCTACAGGATCCCCACTGGGACTAACTTCCAAACAACAAAACACAAAAGATTACTAGACAGAATACAACAATAAGTTAAGCTGAGAGAGAGTGACAAAGTCACCCAGAGAATTTCATGGCTGAGTGGGGATTTGAACCTGGCCTCCGAAGACCTAGTAAGTTTCTCAAACCACTAGACTACACTGAAACAAGTGTTTGGTCCTAGGTCAGTATTATCTATACTGACTGGCAGCAGATCTTAAGAGTAACTGAAACTGAGACCTTCTGCATGCAAAGTATATGCTCTGCCACTGAGCAACGTCACCTTCCCTAACCAAGATATGGAGCAGAGAGGGCAAAAGTCTAATGATTTCCCTTCCTGCACCGGTCACCTCTTCTGCACAGAGCCTTAAGAGAAGGCATAGGATCTGTAGGTATAATCTGATATCCTGCGAAATTTGATTGTGTGGGAAAGGTCTATGCATATATACACATAGGTTGAGGAGAGCCAATCAACACATAGCGGTCAAGAGCATTTTGATGTGTACTTTGTACACAAAGATAAAATAAAAAATTCCAGGGTCATTATCCTCCATGTGATTGGCACTCATCAATTTGCCATTCATGTGATTGTTTTTCTTCCCCCTCATGCTGTCAGTATCGTGGCCAACTGCATTATTCGAATTTGTTAAAGCTCTGAAATGTAGACATTTTTAGTACACAAACCATCTCTCCCTTGTAGTGCTATTCCACAGGGATTAACTCTCATAAATGACTCATGCTAATGTATCAATGCTTTGGTAATAGTCCTCCTTTTATAACTTGATTTTGAGTCATTACTATGAGTCTTCCCCCTATATGCATACACTATCAATCAATCGGTTTTAAGTCATTCTAAATATGTTTCTGTGTACTGGGAGAAAAAAATAAGAAGGATCCCTGGTGGCTAGAACAATGATTCTATTTAAACAACACACTAGACATCTTTGTGAGTGACCTGTCTGCCTCATAGTTCAAAAAGATGGATTTATAACCTAGGTCTCATCTCTAAAATAATTCACTTCCTTACTACTAGTTTATAAATCACCACCAACCGTCAGAAGTCTCGAGTGCAACCTATTTCAGTGTAATTTATTATCATATTTTGGGGGAAAATGTATCCCTGCACACTTTTCACATCTCCCCATTGCACTTTCTCAGCATCCCCTATGTAGCTTTCTGGAGTTCCCATGGCCTCTAGTTCAAGAGAAAAGCACACCCTTATATCAGAAATGGCAGGTATCACCTGCCATAGAGCTGACCACACCATAGAGCTGACCACACCAGGAGCACCTGCCTCTGAGCGACAGGGAGGGTGATACATATTTGCTGGATATTCAACACACTGGCCTACTTGTGAGGAGTTCCAAAAGGATCTCTCCAAACTGGGTGAGTGGGTGACAAAATGGCAAATGTGGTTCAATGTTGGCAAGTGTAAAGTGATGCAAAATTGGGATGAAAACCCCCAACTTCAAGTATATGCTGATGAGATCTGAGCTGTCGGTGACTGATCAGGATAAGGATATTGGGGTCATGGTGGACAACTCATTGAAGGTGTCGACTCAATGTGCAGCAGCTGTGAAAAAGGCCAATTCCATGCTAGGGATCATTAGGAAGGGGACTGAAAATAAAACTGCTAATATTATAATACCCTTATACAAAACTATGGTGCAGCCACACCTGGAGTACTGTGTACAATTCTGGTTACTACATCTAAAAAAGGACATTGTAGAACTGGAAAAGATGCAGAAGAAGGCAACCAAGATGATCAGGGGCCTAGAGCACCTTTCCTATGAGGCAAGGCTACAACACCTGGGGCTCTTTAGTTTAGAAAAAAGACGACTGTGGAGAGACATGACAGAGGTCTATAAAATCATGCATGGAGTGGAGAAAGTGGATACAGAGAAATTCTTCTCCCTCTCACACAGCACTAGAACCTAGAACAGGGGTCATCCCATGAAACTGATTGCCAGGAAATTTAGGACGAACAGACTGAAGTACTTTTTCACACAACGCATAATCATCTTGTGGAATTCTCTGCCACGAGATGTGGTGACAGCCAACAACCTGGATGGCTTTAAGAGGGGTTTGGATAATTTCATGGAGGAGAGGTCTATCAACGGCTACTAGTCGGAGGGCTATAGGCCACCTCCAGGCTTAAAGGCAGGATGCCCCTCAGTACCAGCTGCAAGGGAGTAACAGCAGGAGAGAGGGCATGCCCTCAACTCCTGCCTGTAGACTTCCAGCGGCATCTGGTGGGCCACTGTGTGAAACAGGATGCTGGACTAAGATGGGCCTTGGGCCTGATCTAGCAGGGCTGTTCTTATGTTCTTATGTACTGTTTATCATTACGGAATGCCCTCCCAGGGAAGGATTTGATGGCTCCATCATTATTTACTTTTCACAGGGCAAGCAAAACCTATTTATTTCCACAATCCTTTGGCCTCAATGGTCATTTTGATCTAGGGATATGCAGAACCTGTTCAAATTGAACCGGGTTCGATTTCAAGCAGCCTGGTTCAACTGGTTCAAGCTTGAACCAAACTGGCCTCAAAAAAATGTGGCTAGTCCGGGTTTTTACTGAACTGGGCCGAGTCCATTACGGGCTGGTTCAACCCAGTTTGACGGTTCAAGGGGTGATACCTGTAAAGCAGAATCCGGTGAGGATTCCCCTTTACAAGCAAAGGGGAATCCTGCCTTGTAAAGGTTTCTAAGGGTGCCTGCAGGGCAGCGGCAAGAGAACACCTTACCGGTAGTGCCAGCAGTTCCTCCTAACCCCAGAACTCCCCCAGCCCACACAGTGGAGTGGCAGAACAGTTCCAGCCTCCACAGATGCGCAGAAGCCATTTGCGTGACCTCCAAGCATGCATGGAGGCCATTTGCATGACCACAAATTTGCATGCCCACAATTGCATGGTCACTCAATTGGCCTCCACACATTTGCAGAGGCTGGAACTGCAATGTTGCTGTACGGGCCACACAGCTGGGGGGAGCGTTGGGGGTTTAGAGGAGCCACTGCTGGTAAGGTACCCTCTTGCCGCCACCACCCCCAGCTGCCCTTAGGGGGAAAAAAACCCTCTTTTTTTTTAAAGGCAGGATTCCCCTTTGCTTGTAAAGGGGAATCCTCACCGGACTCTGCTTAGTAAAAGGGGACAATTCATGCTTGCTAACACCTGTTAGTAGCAGTGATATAGGAAGATGCTGAAAGGCATCATCTCATACTGCGTGGGAGATGGCAATGGTAAACCCCTCCTGTATTCTACCAAAGAAAACCACAGGGCTCTGTGGGCACCAGGAGTCGAAATTGACTTGATGGCACACTTTCCTCTCCATGTCTAAGAGGAGAGGGTGAAGCCCTTCATTGCTAGAATTACATACTGTATTTTACGGACTATAAGACGCTACGGACTATAAGACGCACCTTAATTTCAATCCAGTTTTTCAGTTTTAACATATTAAACTGTTAAAACATATAAGACGCTCCTGAATTTTGGCGGATATTTTTCGAGGAAAAAAGTGAGTCTTATAGTCCATAAAATACAGTACATCTTATAAATTCCTTGAAAACAGGTTTGTTTCTGCTTCTGGGGGTTATATTCCATGGGTTAGCTCCCCACCCACTTCTTTAGTATTTTCATTGAAACATATGGTTTCAGTTTTTCTGCAGCTAGAACTCTTGCTGCTCAACTAGTTTACTAAATTACTAAATATTCGCCAAAGATTTATGTAAAGCAGATGCACCTCCCCCACTGCTGATATATGCACAACCAATTCAACAGCTATGGCCTGTGTTGCTCCCTGGAGTATAACATTTACACCTTTGTGGATTTGCACCTCTGAGGCTAGTTAAGAAACTGCAACTTCTGTGCATAGTTTTTTATATGTCAAGAACCACACTGAGTTAGGCTGACAGCACCATGTTTTAATGCTGTAAAATTACAAATGGTCTCCTATAATAACACACCTTTAAAACAATGGTATATTAGATAGCTACAAAAATGTGTATCTTGCATCGTGAACTGGGCCATAGTATAAGGATTAACACAAATGTAGTCGGCTCCTTCTAGCATCCTCAAGATCAACACACTGTGAGAAATGTGTAGTTCTCCCCATTGAGAGTTGCTTTTGGGAAGACTGGGAGGGGGAAGGCCTTAGCCTTCACAAAAACAAAATTTCTTCTGAGAGGTCTTTATATCTCCCAGATAAATGCTGGTCATATATAAAATAGTGGTGCCAGGAAAAAATATATTGGGAAGGGCACAGAAGAGTGGATTTTGTGGGGAAAGCTTTGTCACATGTACAATTTCTTGAAAGAAAAATAACAGTATACATCACAGTAATGCTCCATCCTAAACATAAGTTGAATGAGACTATGGATAACTGTTCATTATATGTTGATACATATATAAATGATTATTGATGATAATAATAAAATATAAACTAATTACTGGTGATAATAAAAAAAACTGACTCTGAATAAGCCTTTCCTTCAAGTAATCCAACAGCAAAAGGGCTAGCAATTTGTGTGGGTCTTTGCCCCCATCACCCCACTCTGGTGTCGTGTGTGTGTGTCTGTATGTGTGTGTGTCTGTGTGTGAGTGATTTTTTTATTTTTTTTATTTATTTATCATATTTATATACCATCTGATATATGTATTTTTAGGTGGTGTACACTATTTAAAACATCAACACATATAAAACAGTTAAAACAATTAAAACAATTTAATGGGACAAAAACAATTAGACAGTTTAAAATTAATTTCAATTAAAAGCCTGAGAAAATGGATGTGTCTTCAGGGTCTAAAAGCAGACAAGGGGGGAGAGGCTCTTATCTCAACAGGGAGCAAATTCAAAGCCTTGGGGCAACCACAGAGAAGGCCCAGTCCTGAGTTGACACCAAACGTCAGTGGCCAACGTAACCGGACCTCTCCAGATGATCTTAACAGGCAACAGGGTTCATGACAAATAAAGTGCTCTCTTAAGTACCCTGGGCCAAGCCATTCAGGGCTTTGTAGGTAATAACAAGCACTTTGTATTTAGCTCTGAAACATATTGGTAGCCAGTGCAGTGCTTTTAAACCAGTGTTATACAGGTTGTCCCAATATCCTGTCTAGCTGCCGCTTTCTGTGCCAATTTTTGTTTCTGGACTATGTACAAAAGCAGCCCCTCGAAGTGCATTGCAGTAAAGCCTGGAGATTACCAGCATATGCACCACTGTTTTAAGGTCATTTACCTCTAGAAATGGGTGTAGCTGGCATATCTGCCAAAGCTGATAAAAAGCACTCCTAGCCACTGCTTCAACCTGAGAAACCAGAGTTTTGGAACCAGGAGCACTCCCAAGCTACGTACTTGATATTTCAGGGGGAGTGTAACCCATCCAGAACAGGCAGATCTAAACCATCTCTTGGGTCCAAACCCAGCATAGTAAGTACCTCCATCTTATTTGGATTCAACTTCAGTTTGTTATCCCTCATCAAGCCCATTATCATCCTCCAGGCAGGCATTTACAAAAGTTATGCCATTTCCTGATGAAGTTGATATGGAGAAATAGATCTGGGTGTCACCAGCATATTGATAACACCCTGCACCAAACCTCCTGATGATGTCTCCCAGCAGTTTCATGTAGCTGTTAAAGAGCACTGGAGACAGTATGGAGCTTTGTGGAACTCCAAACTTTAGTTCTCGCTTTGCAGAGCAACAGTCTCCAAACGACACCATCTGGAATCTAACAGACAGTAGGAAAGGAACCACTGTAAAACAGTGCCACCCAATCCCACCACCCTCAGGCGGGTGATATGAGAGGATATGAGAGGTTTAAGGATATGAGAGGTTTTATCCACAAAAAATAACTCAAGCCATCACAGCGAGTGACTGATTATTCAGGTTCAAATTCAAGGGGGCACATCCTAGCCCCCTCACAACCCTAAACAACACTACTGGATGAGAATTTGTGGAAGCAATGTGGGCAGAAAAGAACCATTTCTCTGCTGTCCACCCTGCCAGAGCATAGATCTTCATGTGTGTTCTGTGTTGTGATCTGTCAGATTCACACCAAGTCTTCCTCCACTTGTGCACTAGTCTTCTACCTTGCCGCTTCAACCCCAATAGTTCTTCTGAATACCACAGGACTCATTTTGAAGCAGGTCGGAGAGGACTACTCCTCTAGTCTACTGCTTCTGTCTACTGCTCTAGTGAGTCAATTATTCCATTTTTGCACCAGAGGATCGACAGAATCACTATTTTGATTCCATTTTGATTCTATTTTGTTTCCAATATTATTCATTATATCAAGCTGTTAATATATCCAAGATTGTTCTGAATAGTCTCCAGGAGACTGATGCAAATTCCTGCATCAGAGGTCTCAAAGCAGGGGTCAAGACCAATCCTCTGTTGGCAACACAAGCCACAACACAATGGCAAACCTTATGAATACCACAAAGTACAATCAATTCTTGCTTCCTAACAATTGCTTATATGACAGAAGTAAGCAACTGGCAGCCCAGAAGCTACTGAATAAATGTATCTTGCCTTGCCTCCTTATCTACCTGCTCCAGAACGTAACAGCCTGTCTTAGACCACTCACTGCCTCCGATTCCTTGGATCATTGTCTCCTTGCACCAGAACCTGACTTCCAGCCTCTTTTCAACCATGTCATCTGCCTGTAGATCCTGGTCTGCCTCCACCAAAACCAGACCCCCACAACTGGCCAGGAGGCTCTGGTTTGTCTTTGAACTTGACCAACACGTGGCCTGACAACTTGTGAATTACTCTTCTAATGGTAACCACACATCTCAAGCGCATCCATAACCCAAAGCAAGAAGAAGTCTGCCATAAGCGTTGACTTTTGTTGGAAGGGTTGGTTGTTCTGTGCATGGCCTGTCAATAGCTTCATACAGCTCACCATTATTATACTATACTGCAAATGTATTTTGCTCTCACCACCACTTTATTTTATTTAATTTATTTATTTATTTATTTATTTATTTTTAAAACTTTTATACCGCCCTTCCAAAAGGCTCAGGGTGGTTTACATTAAAACACCATTAAAATCAGTTAATAATTAAAACAAAAATTATAAAGCAAAGAACAATGGTTAACAATTAAAAACATCGTAAAACATCAATTAAATAATCAGAACAATTAAAAAATTTTTTTTTTAAAGCTGAGAAAGCCTGGTTGAAGAGATGTATTTTCAGGTGACCGCATTCCACAATCTCAGGGCAGCAGCTGAGAAGGCCCGTCTCTGTGTAGCCACCAAACGAATTGGCGGCAATTGGAGATAGACCTCTTTATGTGACCTCAATGGGCAGTGGGGCTCATAGCGAAGAAGATGCCGCTCTCTTAAATACCCAGGGCCTAAGCCGTTTGTTTATAAGCAAAGATCAATTACCAAGACCAAATTGTCATGTTAAAAATATGGGCTAAGTGGATACAGGCAGAATGCAGAGTTTACAGCCTAACCCTAGACTGATGATATAACTGCTCAACCTATTTTTGAACAATGTGTTGATTCAAACAACAACTTTGGTAATCATCTAATGGTACAAACCATGTGGAAACAGGTTGTCCTAAAAAGTGCAACATACGATGGATGCATTCTGCAATTACTCTCAGAAATGTAGGCATAATCCCACAGCACTTGGAGGGAAATCCAGGTACTTAAATTCAGAAGTTTCAGCATTTTTGTGCAAAATAAGCATATTTAAATATAAATTAAAACATCCATTATCCCTTTGAGTGGGATAATTTGTTTCTCTAATGCAATATTCAGGGTTTCTTGACAAACACAATGCATCACATTATGCAAATTGTTTATTGAAAATGTACAACAACATTGCCTTGTTAAGACCCTCACAAGTTAATTTTACACAACGTTACTCTCTATTAGCCTTGCTAAAAGTTACTGTATATGCTATTTCTAGCTTGTGGATTCTCAAGTCTGCTGGTGTAATATTTCTCATTTCCATCTCTGGGTTTCTAGCTTCACCACTGAGCGTTGATCTTGTGTTTGCAGGCAGCTTTGTTTTCATTGCATTCAGCCACTGCCCCAAAAAGGCAGGTCTTATTTTTCCATTTTGTGACAAATGATGGAGTATTGCAGCCAAGTGGCAAGGAAATGCCTCTGAATGTTTTGATTATGATTTTTGTTCTGGCATCTCTCAGTGCCCTGGAGTTGGCTAAGCCATCTTCATAGCAGTTACAGCTACAAGTTGCTGCCTGGTTTGACTATTAGATTTAATAATTCTTCAATGTCATAATTTTCCTACTAATTAAAATGGGGGGCTGCCTGTGTTTCTTAAGGAAATCATCTGTCTAATCCCAGAGACTGATTTTGCTTGGCGTAAGTACACTTTCCTTGGTTGCAGTAAGAATTCAGTGTCGCCTGTTCATGGCCAGCCTGGACCAGATGTTGCCCTTTCTTTTAAAACTATGTTAAAATAATTTGCATCCTTGGCAGAAATTGCAAATAAACTCATTGGGGACATCCAGGCAAGGATTTTTATCTCAATTTAAAAAATTAATTATATGCTTTTATGACTGTATGTATAAGAAAAGCTGTGCCTGGAATTCTGCAGCAAATCAAAGGAGTTCCGATTGTCCATGACAGCTAGCTATTTGATGGATGATTAAGCGGAAGAGAAGAGACTGATGGGTGTCAATAATGGTAACATTTTGTTTTTAGACAACCTTGGGAAAATGGTGAAGAACCTTTAAGCATGTCAACTACTGCTCAAGATTTTTAGCTCTTCAAATAGGGATTCACTGTAGAACAAATGGAAAATGTTCTGATTACATATCCACTTTCTTCACAGAAAAAGACTTTTCTCCCATTGATAGCTACTGTCTACAAATTTTCAAAAAGCTGTTGCAAAGAGAACAGACCCATGATGGAAACACTGAACAACCAAGGGATTGTGTGATTATTATCCAAACCTGGTTGCGCAAATCTACGAGATACACTAAAATGTTTTCTGGATGGAGGACTGCAGTACAATTTCTCAGTGCTCAATCTAGCACAAAAAATATTGGTGGAAATCAGCTGCGTGGTGCCAGACAGCAGAAGAGTAGAAATACTGCCTTGAAGTACACACTGGCTAAGAAAAAGATCAAAAAATGGAATGGGTTTAAAACAGGTCAAAGCCCTTTTATGATTATGGTTCTATGATGATAATTTAGGACCCTGCCATTTAAATTCAGCTCACATTAATACTATTGTGTGTTGCACATAACAAGTCTGCACACACAGCAGCTGCCAGGAATAGGAGCCAGTCATTGCAGCCACCACAATCCCAAACCTCATTTGTTTCATAGAATCAGAGTTGGGAGGAATCCATTGGTTCAGCCTCTCTAACCTCACATTGTAAGACAAAGCAATCTATGTCTAGATAATTCCTAGGAGATGCACACATAGCCTTTTCCTTGTTGCTCTGGTCCATTATTTCACTCCTCTGGCTATGAGATGGTCACTATTGCAATCACCTTCTGGGGCACTCTGGCCTTTTCTATGGTGTAACTCTATCCTCCTGTGTCTGCACTCAATCTCCCCCGAGGAGATGAGCGTAAGAACTTCAGGTATGTGAGTCATGCTTGGGGATAGGGCTGTAGCCCAGTGGTGGAGCATCTGCTTTGCATGCAGAAGGTCCCAGGTTCAGTCCCTGGCAATAACTCCAGCTGGGGCTGGGAAAAATTCCTGCCTGAAACTTTGGGAGAGCTGCTGCCAGTCAGTGTAGACAATACTGAGCCAGATGGACCAGTGGTCTGACTCAATATAACAACTCTGTGTTCTTATGATCTTCTGCATGCAAAGCATGTATTCTACCATTGCACTATGGCAGGCCTGCTCAACTGTGGCCCCCCAGCTGTTCTTGGACTACAACCTCCATAATCCCCAGCCACAGTGGCCTTTAGCCAGAGATTAGGGAGTTGTAGGCCAACATCTGCAGGAGGGCCAAAGTTGAGCAGGCCTGCTTGACTATGGTCTCTCATCCATGTTAATGCAGACCTGACAAACATCTGCACTGGGAAATGCATACTGCTTCACATTCTGATGCACACTCGGCCAATCTCCAACTCCAGTCTAGTTTGCATAAAGGTTTGAGCATCCGACTGCTGTGGGGTCCCCCCACCCCACTTCCCCAGCAGAAAGCAATTTGGATAGGATCAGACATAACAAAGGTTTCAGGTCATTGTCAGCTCCAGCAGAATCTCATGTCGGAAATCAAACCTGGCACCATCCCTAAATACAACTATTGTCTTTTAGTACAGTGAACATCATGAACTTCAGGGCCCCTACTGTTTGTCACCCGTTTGTTGTAATTTGACTCTAAAATTAAGTTGTGCCACTCCTTACAGGCTGCTGAACTTCAATGACTGGCACAACATGGAGACCAGTATGCGGAAGCCATTTTAATTCATTCCACGTGTTGGCTGCCCGACCTGGCATGAATAATCCCCCACACTGTTGATATTCCTTGAAGAAAACACGAGATCACAGCCGACATACTGAAAGTAAAGCATCTTACTGAAATCATTCAAAAGACAGTGTGCTCATTGATATGTTTCCCTCCTCGGAGGCTTCTCCTTTGTACACAAGCCTCAAACAGAAACGGAGCCCATATTTCCTAGAGCTATAGAAACACTTTATATCCAGGGCTAAAACACAGAAAACCACACAACCTTCCCTTGCACTGTGATTGCTGCTTTGTTGCGTGACTTCAAGATCCTCATTCCTTCTTTATGAGTCAGTTCCAAAAAGAAATGCTGCCAGGCTCCAGGACTAAATGCTAGCAGGCAAAAAAACATATTCATGTTGTACAAAGCAGTTATACAAGCTCATGGACAGTCCAGTGTTTAATCTCTAACATGAGAGGTGCCAGAACTCAAGCCTGGCTGGACATCCTGCCCTCTGCCCTGGAAGCTTTCGCCCTGTAAATCAGACGGGTGTGAGCTGTCTGTGGCTACTGAGTGAACAGGAAAAGGCATTCTCATCGCCTTTGCTCAAAGCATTGCTCAAGAGCCCATGCTGAAACACATTCTCCTTGGCTGACATCCTAATGGTGCGGAGGCTTAGCATGCAAACTGCCTCTGTAGTGTTTAGTAATGGGGAGTTGCAGTGCACACATTGGGGTATGTGTAAATTTTTGCCAATCCCCACTCTCCCCCAAACTCAGAAGTAGGTCCTTCAGGCTACATGAACTTCAGCGTTTCAGGGAATGCTTCTGGGGGGGTGGGTTAGATGGGCAAAGCTCTCTCTCTCTCTCTCTCTCTCTCTCTCTCTCTCACACACACACACACACACACGCATTTAGTACAATGAGCATTGTAGTACAAATGCTCATTAGTACAAAGAGCATTTAGTACATTGCATTATTCTGCATTGCTCTGCGCAGAATAACTGCATTATCCAATGCTGCAGAAGTAGTTTACATGCTGCCCTGTTAGTCAGAATGTCAGCCACTGCTAATATTATTTCACAGGTTCCAAAACCGAGCCCTGACACTGGAAACAGATCCCAAATCGAAGTCCCCAACTCAGAGTCAAAGCAGAGTTAATATTCACATTTGAAATAAGGAGCAGGTACTGGCTTAAGGGACATTGGGATGCAATGACACAGCACAATACTACAGTCTCTCTTGCAACACTTACACAGACACACTCGGATCATTCTCATGACTGGCCATTTAGGGTTGCCCTAGCTGGGTATAGCCTGGTCATGAGAAGCAGCAGGATTACTCCTGATCCCAGCCCACTGCAACAGGATAGCCTAGGTTTTTTACTCAGGCTAGGGTTACCCTGCAACCAGGGGTGTAACAAGGCTGGAGTGCGCCCAGAGACAAAATTTTAAAATGGGCCCCTCGCGGATGCACACACACACACACACTTCACATGTGACTTGCCTCTGGGGGCCCCCTTGAGGCGTGGGGGCCCCCAGGCAGCCGCCTCCCCTTGCCTAATGGTAGTTACACCCCTGCCTGCAACCCAAGCATTCACAACACCCAAATGGGGCAGTGCATTGTGGGATACCAGATGACTTCCTCCTCCAGCTCCCAGCTCTGCCGCTTGGCACAGCGCAGTTTGTAGAACAGTGATTGTGGGTGGGGAGACAGATAGGAGCCTGCCTCCCCACTAGCCCTCCCCACCCCTGACGTTTTCGGTTGTGAGAACAACTTTACTGTAATTAACAGACTGTCAGGCCGTCAACCTCTAAGATAGGCCATAGATGTGAGCAAGTGTCACCAAAATCTGCAGGGAAACTGTATCTGTTGACAATAAAACATGACACTTACTTCTTCAGTGTTATTTTCATGTGACAAAACCATGCACTAATAACTTTTATTATTCCAGGGAGAAAGGGACATGTCCAGGCAATGTTGTAAATGCATTCAGGTTTCTGTACACATGCATATGTTTTTGTATAAATGTTAAACTGCATACAGGCCCTCTCAAATACAGGTGCAGACAGGAAGTGTACTGCTGTATGTGCATTCAACACAATGAATGAAGTAACTTTATATGCATACAAATCTGTGTATATATATATATATATATATATATATATATATATATATATATACACACACACACATACACACACACACACGTACAGGCATACCTCATTAATTGCTGGGGTTCCATTCCTTGCCTATAACTGTGAGTAACGAAACAGCGAATAATGAGTCATTGCACCTATGGGAACTGGGGGGTTAGGTTCATGCAGCGGGCGGGGGGGGAGTCCAAAAAACAGTGGGAAATGGTGAAATTACTTGAAAGAAAGTGCCATACCATGCTCCGCAGGTCTCTATCTGTCCAGCACTGTCCCCCAAAACCTTTAGTTTGGCCATTTTCCAACATAAATTGCAGGGAAAAAATTCTTTTTTCCAACAGATAAGCCACAAAATGGCTCCTGTACATAAAAGGGCAGCCAGAAATTATCTCAGAGGTCATTTCCAGCCACCTAGCAACCGTGGATATATGGGTATTAATCCTTTGTACTAGCCGACCCCGCACAGAGTATCTGTGCAGCGCTTTGGGGCCGGCTGTTTCCCCCTCCCTCTTCCTCCTGCCCCAGTCTCTCCTCTCTTCCCCTTCCCTCCAGCCCCGCGCTCTCCAGCCCTCCTCCTCTCCCGTTCCTCCACACACACAGAGCTGCAGCGGGCGGCCAAGAAGGGCCCCGCCGCTGCCGTTTTTTCCTCCTTCCCGTCCGCCTGCTGCGGCTTTTCTCTCCCCCCTCCCGCTGCCGCTGCTTTTCTCTCCCCCCACTCTGCCCGCCCACCCGCCACCGCTTTTCTCTCATCCGCCGCCTTTCTCTCCCCCCGCCTGCTGCCCGCCGCTGCTTTTCTCTCCCCCCCCTCCGCCCGTCGGCTGGCCAGTGGCCACCGCTGGCACTTTCTTCCCCCTCCTCCTCACTCCGCCGGAACTCTCGCAGCGTGTCATGAGAGTTCCGCCACCAAATCCTGGACACGCACCGCCTAAGAGAATTAATTATATAGATAGATACTCACATATGCCAAGGTCAGGCAAATGGTTATTTGTGAACTGCGGATATGCGAAATTGCAAATAGCAGAACCGCGTATAGTGAGGTCCCCCTGTACCACTTTTCAACATATGTTCCCAAAGGGGTTTACATAGATATAAACAAACAAACAAAATATGTACATTATAAGGAAACCAAGCCAGGTCTTGGCTGATCGTAAGAAACACTGGGATCATGCCTGATCCTGGTGGCACTTTGGTGGCAAACCTGCCAAAGAGGCCGGCCTCTTAAACAAGGTTAAAGGAGCAAGCGCTCCTTTAAACCCTATCTGCCAGCACCAACGATACTCAGAATGCATCACGTGAGTGGGACTTCCGGGGGCTGGATGATGCATCCAGGCCCCCGACCCTCCACAATACAGCACATGATCGTCATGAAGCCATGCACCCAGCTCCTTCAATGGATCATCTGCGGGGAAGGAAAGGTTAGTGAACCTTCCTCCCTGCCCACCCGCCAAGCTCTTCTCATGGATCGCGAGAAAGGGCTCTAAATGTGCATTGAACATTATGTGTGAATAGAGCTCATGTGTCGTTTGATACTAATGTAGAAATGAGAAAAATAAGAAGTATACAGCATAGGTTTTTGCGCTGGAAAATCAGCAGCAGCTGTAGTAAACATTAAACACTGAGAGGTCAATTTACCACGTAAATGTCGCCTTAGTCTGCTTCAAGATGGCTAATTCCACTGAGCAAAGCTATTCAAATGTTCATTTGGGTGTTTGCACACACCCCACCTTGGAATTTATGCCTTCTTTCAGTTTTCATTGGACTGCACATGAAGCAATGGGCAATGACAAGAGAGCAAGTGTGTATTTCTCTCTTTTCAATGAGTCACAGCTAATGAGGACTCTGTTGTATTAAGACAGTCAAGAGGGTCTCTGGCAAAATGTGTTGAGCAAAGGTGTTTGGGCCTGCATAAAATTAAGCCACAAGTAAAACACTCATTTCTGACAGCAGATTTATAATAGGAAAATCCCAGCAGGAATGAGAGGTAGAACCCACCCCCACTTCAAGGATTTTTTCATAAACTTCACCTTGATTTAGTATCTCAAGCAAGTAGCAAGTAAAGCTAGCAGCGGAGGTAACCCTATCATCTTTTCTGCGAACAGCATCCTTCCATTTTCTTGGCTTCCTCACGCTGCTAATGTGAATTCAAAACATCTGTGTTTAAGGTTAAACCTGATGATTGACAGAGCTTTGTAGTCTCCATCCATATTGAAGATTATTCAAGATATCTATCAGTTATTACTACAAACCCAGTATGACATTCAATACCTAGAGCGAAAATTGTTTTTAACAGTGTAATGTCTGAATCTGTTTTGGAAAACTATTTTAAAATAAGAAACTAAGTATAACCATGTGGCTAAAATCCAAACACAGATTTTACATCGGGGGGGGGGGGGGGACAGAAGAAAACCATTTTAAAGCTGCCCTTACAAGTAGGCCTCAAAAGAAGATACAGGAAAGAAAAGAAGGATGAGGACTTCATTTTGATTTGAATGTATGTTTATAACTTCAGAGTTACGAAGCTTGGGACTGGAATATTTTTTAAATGCCATTGTCTTTGTAACACCCAAGGTTCTTCCCAGATCAATAGGCCTAATTTTGAATGAGCTGGTAAACCTGTATGCAGACTGCACCATTGCAGGTGCAGGTTCACATAATTAAATGCTCCTCCACCCAAAAATATTTCATCCACACAGAAATGTGTGCCAGGGAGAAGTTATGTAAGCAGGGCCATCTTGAGGCAAAAGCAACTTGCTTCCCTGCCCCCTCCCTGGCCCCACCCCTGCGTTGGAGCCAGCTCTGAAGCCGCCCCTCCCCCTTGCCAGCCCACCTCCCTTGTCAGCCCCAATGCTGCCCCTCTTTCTCCTCACCTTCTGGGTGTGTTCTGCCCTCCCACTGTGTTTTGCCTACTGGCCTCTCCTCTTCGCCGCTGTCTCCTCAGCATCAAACATGTCCACTTTGATGCTGAAGAGGCAAGTGAAGTTGCTGCCGGATGCATGCTGTTTGCCTGGCCAGCCTGCAAATACAAGCAGTGGTGTAGTAGGCTGGAGGGCAGAGCCCTCCCAGGAGGCTAAGGGGAAGTGGGCGGCATCAGGGCCAAGGAGGAAGCTGGGACTGGTGAGAATGATGACATGATGTCAGATGACACCACCTCACACACACACACCCTTGCCAGCCCCACCTCCCTCTTCGGGGCTGGAAAGGCAGCTGGTAAGGGCTGGAACTGGCAACAGCTGGTTACCAGGCAAGGGAAATGGCAGGCATGGCCAGTGAGTGGGGGAAATATCCACAGACGGGTGACAGCAACAGTGGATATGAGTGGCGGTGACAGTAAAAGGCGGGAGACAGGACGCCCACACTTGCCGCCCCATGGTACACTCACCGCCTGAGGTCATTGCCTCACATGAGAGCTGCCTATGTGGAAGGAATCACAAGGAGATCTCTTCTAGATCAGACCCGATAGTCCATCTATTTCCATATCATGCTTCCTACAGTAATGAAACAGATTCCCTCAGAAAAACCCCCAAAGGAGCATTCAGATAACAGCCTTCTCTCACTGTCACTCCTCAGCAACTGGTATTTCATAGCATACTGTCTTTGAACCTGCAGATTCCAGTCAGCTATCATGACTAACAGATGCTGACAGACCTATCCTTCTTGCATTTGTTAAATCCTCTTTTAAAGTCTTCTAAGCTAGTGACAAAAATTCTCAAAGTTTAATTATTTATTGTGGAAAGAGTTATCTTCTTTTGTTTGTTCGGAATCTCCTGCCAATCAGTTTCATTACAGTAACTTCCAGTATTACAACAGAAGGAGAAAAGCTTCTTTCTATCCTCTTTCTTCACACAATGCATAGCTTACAAAAAACACCTTTATCATGTCCCCACCCCCTAACGTCTTATCGAAAGTGCCCAAATACTTTAGCCTTTTCTGATAATGAAGGTTCTTAAACATCCTGATCATTTGGGTTGTCCTTTTCTGCACGTTTTCCCCAGATCTACACTATTATTTCTGTGGGAATTTTTGTATGGAGGAGCATTGAATCATGTGTTTCTCCCCCATTACACACACACACACATACACCCCTGCAGTATGAAGTGGTACAGTCCAGATACAGATTTACCACGTCAATGAGAATTAGGCCATAGACAACTCCTGCAGCAGAAGTCTAATATCCACCTCTTATAAAACTATAGCATTGTATTGCTTCTTACAAAACAAGCTGAATCTGAACAAAAAAGCTGAACAGAGATGTTAAGGTGGCAAATTATTTACCAAGCTTTTTACTAGAATCTCAAGGTCAGGGAGTGAGTAGGAAAAGGTGAATTTTTATCTGGAAAGCATTGGGGGGGGGGGGGGCGGGGGGTAACAGCCCGCCACCCAGAGAAAAGATCTCAAGAGTGCATCTGTCTTAGTTTTGATGTGATGACTTTGACTGCCAGGTTCTTAGTGGCCTTTTCAAGGCTCCTCTAATCAGAGGCTGTCAGTCCGTGCTATTAGCAAGGGAAAGGAATTGCAAGGGGGAGGAAAACATAGTGATCTTTTAAAAGGGGGGGAGAGGGAGGGAGGGGGAGAGAGAGAGAGAGAGAGAGAGAGAGATGCAAGCAACTAACCACTCCAGTCACCTGATGCCAAAAGAAATAAATGTATTAACAGCTTGAAAATCATGAAAGATTGCTGATTCCATCAGTAGAATAATTCTTCAAAGTATATGTGTAAACCCAGGGATAAGCTCTTTCTTTCTTTCTTTCTTTCTTTCTTTCTTTCTTTCTTTCTTTCTTTCTTTCTTTCTTTCTTTTAAATCAAGTTTTGGATAGAGCGAGAGAGAGTGCCAAGCAGAATACTGTAGAAAGGTACTAAAATGTAAACAGAAAGATCCTTCCGTTTATCAAGCTGTCATTTTTCCACGTGCAAACAATGAAACGCTGGAATATTCCAAGCCAAAAAATGAGTGTAAGGAAAGGAGAGGGAGTGAAACAGAGAGAGAAGGGAATGTGTTCCATGGATCTGTGGAGAACCACATTGAAACATATACAGAAAAAGAAGCCAAAGTGCTGAGCATTTCCTGACCTCTTGGCTTGGAATCTAAAAGAAGGCTCCAAGGCGAGAAGCATGAAAGAGCTTACACAAGAAACCATTTAGAAGTACAGCTCTCTGCCTTGCAAGGACCACAACACAGAGAAAATGTACTGTGTAGGAGTCTGCTCCTCCCACTAGAAAAGGACTGGTAATGCCATCATGTCACGGAAAGATTTCCAGCCCGACCTCTTTGCCCTGGAGACCTCAGAAAACTGGGCGGTCATTGTGCTATCTGGTAGGCGTCTTAATCCCAGTCATATATTGAAAGTGTATTTTGGTTTAGAAATGAAGAACACACTAGGTGGTTGTTGGGTTTTTTAAGGGGGGGGTTAGGTTTAGGGTCTCAGACAATTACATTTTTAAGATTTTAAGAAAAGTAAAATTTTAGTGGCTCAGTCTTACCAGCCCTGACACAGGAAGTCCCAGTACCAGCATATACAAATCTTAACACTGATTCAAGGAAGCATCTTGTTCCTGGGACAGAAACCCAGCCTTAGTCTAAGCAGAGACATAGCAGCACCCTCAGCATTTTGAAGTCATGGACTCTATTTCAGGTGGTGGGAGAAGGAGGGAGGTTTCTCAGCAAGATCTCACTTTAGTTAGTTAGTTAGTTAGTTAGTTGATTACTCAAATAGCTCTAGGCAGTGCACAAATATTAAAAAACAGATTTAAAAACAAATACCTCATTAAAACAAAATTAAAACCAGTTTAAAATCATTTCAGTCATCACTAAAGGCTGGGCTAAAAGGATGTGTTTTTAGGGCTCTTTTAAAGGCTGCTAAAACTCTTAAGCCTCTAATATCCATACGGAATACATTCCAGAGCCCAGCAGAAGCTAGAGATGTGCACGGAACCGGCTGGCCAGGTTTGGTTCGAGGCCAAACCGGCCTCGAACCCAAACGGGACAGTTTGGTCTGGCACTCCCTGGAACGCCCGCCCCCCCCCGCCAAGCCGGTTCGGTTCAGTCCGAGGAGGTTCACAAACTCCCTCCGGGGAGTTCCTGAAGGTGGCCGGGGAGGGGGGTCCACAGTGGTTTCCCCTTCCTCCACCAGCCTTCCTCATGCCCCCCTCGGCCGGTTCAGCCACTCTTACTTTAAAAAATAAATTATGCGGGCTGCATAATGGCCGCCGGGTGAAGGCTGAAAACTGGCCGAATAGCGGCCAAACCAGCTGAGAGGGGCATGAGGAAGGCTGGTGGGGGGAGGGGAAATCTCCGCTGACACCACCACCCCTGCTGCCTCCAGGAACTCCCCCAAGGGGAGTAAAGGTTAAATAAAAATGTATTTATTTATTTTTACTAAAAATGTTTGAGAACCCCCCAAACATTTTGGGGTGTTCAGTCCAGGGTCGGGCTGAACCTGGTGGTTCGGTTCGACCCTGAACTGTCAAACCAAACCGGTTCAATGGCGAACCTGTCTGACATCAAACCTGTTTGCACACCCCTAGCAGCAGCTACAGAGAAGGACTGATCCAGAGTAACCAGCAGGCGAGCTGGCGGCAGCCAGGGCCAAACCTCTCCTGATGACCTTAAAGTGCGGTGGGGATCATACTGAAGAAGGTGCTCTCACCTCTTAGAAGGTGCTAAGCTGTTTAGGTAATTACCAGCACTACGAATACAAATACGATGGATATTTATATATCCCATTTCAACAAAACTTCCCAAAGCGATTTTCATAGATATAAATAAATAAATAAAATGGTTCCCTGTCCCCAAAGAGTGCACAATCTAAAAAAGAAACATAAGACAGACTCCAGCAACAGCCACTGGAGGGATGCTGGGCTGGGGATGGATAGGGCCAGTTGCTCTCCCCCTGCTAAATAAAGAGAATCACTTTGTGTTTCTATTTATTTATTTATTTATTTGTTTGTTTGTTTATCATCATCATCATCATCATCATCATCATCATCATCATCATCAGTGCTTCACAAAATATTCACAAAGCAGTTTACATAGCAAAAGGAATGAGAAAAAGAATTAGGAAATGATTCTCTTTTCCAAAAGCTCAAGATCTAAAATGAAACATAAGGGAAACCACCCAGCAACAGCTATGGGGAAGGACACTATTCTGTAATTAACAGGGACAGCTGCTCTCCCCCTGCTAAATGCACCACTTTAAAAGGAGGCTTCTTTGTCCAGTTAGCAGGGACAATACTCAAAATCAATTGCAAGAGGAAAACAAAGAGTGTCTTTTATAGCATTGGTTCTGGTTATGTTTTATACCCTGTAGTAACTACAGGAGTGTTATCAACATCATCAGACATGGCCCCTTTTTTAAAGCAACTGGAGATGTTCCTTCAGCATTCATACAATACATCAGCCTTTTTAACTCATTGTCACAATAATCTCCCAGTATGAACATATACAACTTGCTTAGACAGAATCAGGTCATTGGTCCATCTATCCCACTACAGGAGAACCTATTACTCATGAGGGTTCCGTTCCTCGTCTTCTACCACAAGTAACAGAACCATGAGTAACGAGGCATTACAGCTATGGGGAAAGGAAGGTTAGGTTCCAGGGTGGAGGGAGAATTTTTTTAAAATTACTCCCAAATGCTGAAAAACGACCCCAAAGTGACCAAGAACTTACTGTGGCATGCTCTGTGGGTCCCTCATGTGCCCAGAAATGCCCCCCAAAAGAAGAAATGCCTCCCAAAACTGAAAAATCACAGGGGAAAGTCGGATTTTTACAAGAAACAAGCCACAAGCTCCTTGAGACAAAATAGATGGCGGAAGTGAACTTCGTGTTCACTTCTGGCCTTTTAGGAACCGTGGATACGTGGGTTTGAACCCTATCGTATCTGGGGATACTGGAAACAGATTTTATGAGATACCCCGCGGATATGCAGAACCATAAATAGCAGCTCCGCAAATAATGAGGTTCTCCTGTACTATCTACTCTTGACTGGCAGCAGCTTTTCGTGCTGAACTTTTCTAGCACTCCTATCCAAGATCCTTAAATGAAGGTACTGAGAACTGAATCTGGTCAAGGTGGTCCTTTGATGAGATGAGGTGAGGCAAAATATTGGGGTGCCAGCAGCAGTGTGGCCAGATGCCCCCTGCCACTGGCATCAGATCAGCTTTTCGAGAAAAATCCGATCCTTGAAAGATTTGCAAGGAGTGTCTCTTCTCACACTCCTTACAAAGCTTGCAAGAAGCCCGAGAAGAGACGAAGAAACTGCTGGAAACCTTCCCTCCTTCCCACCACCGCCGCGTGCCACTTTCAAAGCAGGGGAAAGGCAGCATTTGAGGCACCTCACCTCAAGTACCACAACAACTTGGACTGCCCCAGAATATACCCAGTGCAAGATAACGAGCAGCCTAAGCCCCAGTGAGCTTGCAGTGACCCTCTGATGTCTTCAGCAGAGGCTGTTGGGAGGATATGCAGACCAGTTGCTACTTCCCCAGACTACAACCTATTGAATTCATTCATTCATGGTGACTTCCTCATAGGTTTAATTCAAATAATTCACAAACAAACTTTCCAAGCAAAATTAACCTGAGCTAGGTGTCTGTTTCTCAGTCTCTCTCCCTTCTCCCCACACCCCTTATCCGCTCTCTGGGAAAACACAGCACCGCACTGTCTTGACGGATGTCTACCTAATATGATCTCTTCTCTGGTGATTTGGAATGGATTTGGTGAATATTTTATAGTAGGTCTCTCCCAGGCATGTTTCATTTTAAAGAAGAGACCATTGGGATGTTTAATCATAAAAATGTCGAGCATTTAAGACATTCCCCCCCCCACTCAAATCAGTGATGCAGCTGGAATGAAATACAACTCGGTTTTCAAACATCTTGGTATTTAATTCAATTTACTGCTAAATTGATAGCTAAACTAAAAACAGACTTTTTACTTCTGTTGCCATTCATGGGGCAGGGCGGGGTGGGAGGAATGGCCAAGTTTTCACTGAATTGATTTTAGAAGCAAGGGAGGCCCCCCCCACCCTGACTTTTGGTTCTCTCTCTTGCTATCATCGCAACAAACAAAAACAAACAAGGGCTATTAATTCTATCTGTGATCTGAATGTAATGTGCTAGTGGCCTTTAGCATGAAACTAGTGCATGAAACATTTACATGGTAATGGATGCTAAACAGCGCACTTCTTAGGGACTGCAGCTGAAGGAGCAGGGTCTGGAAGGCTGAATTGCCCTCTGGAAACAATTTGGGATCCCTTTCCCCCGCAACAGATCCAAGACTATTCTGCGTTATGTAACAGGGCTGGGATCCCAGACACTTGCTGTAAAGGGGGCCATTCAGACAAGCAACCAAGCAAACAGTAACAAAGAGAGGTATGAGAGAAAAGAGATGGTGGGCAATGGAGAGCTTGGGGAAACTGGGAGGTCTGATAAACCTACAACATTGCAACCACATGGAAAGACCCCAGAAGAGGAACACAACTACTACAACTATGGATACTTATATACCATTTTTCAACAAAAGTGCTCAAAGTGGTTTACATAGAAAAATAAATAAAGAAGCAATAAAGAAGAAGGTTCCCTGTCCCAAAAAGGCTCACAGTCTAAATGGAAATATAAGGTAGAAAGCAGCAACAGACTCTTGGTCTATCTAGCTCAGGATTGTCTTCACAGACCGGCAGCGGCTTCTCCAAGGTTGCAGGCAGGAATCTCTCTCAGCCCTATCTTCAAGACGCTGCCAGGGAGGGAACTTGAAACCTCCTGCTCTTCCCAGAGCAGTTCCATCCCCTAAGGGGAATCTCTTACAGTGCTCACACTTCTAGTCTCCCATTCACGTGCAACCAGGGCGGATCCTGCTTAGCTAAGGGGACAAGTCATGCTTGCTACCACAAGACCAGCTCTCCTCTTCTGGATCTACAGCATCTACTGGAGGGATGCTGTGCTGGGGTTGGATAGGGATAGTTGTTCTCCCCTTGCTAAACATAAGAGAATCGACACTTTGAAAGGTGCCCTTTGCTCAATTAGCAGGGGCTGGGCAGAAGCTGCCTTATACAGAATCTGACCATCGCTCCACCTCGAGCGCTATTGTATATGCTAAGCAGCAGCAGCTCTCCAAGGTTTCAGAGAGGGCTCTCTTCTAGACCTACCTGGCAATGGCAGGGGTTGCACTGGAGTCCTGCACCACCCCAGTAATAGTACTCCATCCAGTATTCCAACAAAGCAAGGGGAAAGTACATAATCATCCTAGGGAACTCATTGCCATAGGATGTTGTGATAGCAACTAGTCTAAATAGCATTTGTGGGGGGAGAATTAGTATTTAGGGGAAAAAGGATTAGATGGATTGATAGTCTGATGGTCTGATTCTCTAAATAGAGGATGGGCCTAGCAGGGCCTATTATTTCTTTATTTGCTTGTTTCTTCTTCATTTTATCAGTTTACCTCCCACCCGACTTTGTAAAAGCATGATCAGGAGAGCTTATGGGATCAACACCATCAATGACACTACAATAAATAATAAATGAGCAGCAGAATAAAAAGAATAGCCATTCAACACTATTTCCATCACAAATTGGCTCTGGAAAATAAAAAGGTCTTTGCCTGGTGCTGCATCCTGGTGGGGGCATTCCTGATGGGAGCTATCCTGATGGGAGCATTGCATAAGCAGGGGGTCACGGCCAAAACAAACCCTCCTCATTGCCACCCACCTTCAAACATTTAAGGAACAAGGATAAGGGCAAGCAAAGATGAACAAAGTCCACCAGAAGGCTTACATTAGAACAGGTGCTCCTTCAGGCTTTGTGGCTATCAGCCATGAAAGCCAGAAGTAACTCTTCATTTTCAGAGCTAGCATGCCTCTGCTTATCAGATGGTAGGGATTAACAACAGAAAATGTATATTGCTAACATACTATTTGTAAGTCTCCCTGAGGCATCTGTCCAACCATGGCTGGAAAAAAGAATGCAGAACTAGGTGGACCATAGCAAATCATACATTCTTAGGTTTTTAACTAGGGTTGGGAGCCTAAGAGCTGCTGATATATATTCAAGGATCTTGTGCTAGCCCTGCTAACTAAGCAAAGAGGCACCTTTTAAAGTGGTGATTCGCTTATATTTATCGAGCAACTAGCGGCACACTATCCCTCCAGTGGCTGTTGATGGTAAGGGTTTTGTTCTTTTAGGATTGTGAGCCATTTTGGGACAGGGAACTCTAGTTTGTTTGTTTGTTTGTTTGTCAGTGTGAAATGCTTTGAGAACAGTAGAACATATGTTGGTGACTTCCAAACTTTACTACTCCACTGCACTCCAATGTGGGACTGCCTTTGTACATAGTCTGGAAACTGCAGTTGGTACAAAATGTGGCAGTCAGGTTGGTCTCTGGGTCATCTCAGAGAGACCATATTACTCCTATGTAATATGTAAGGAACAACACTGGCTACCAATAAGTTTCCAGGCAAAATGTGAGGTGCTGGTTATAATCTATAAAGCCCTAAACAGTTTAGGCCCTGGGTATTTAAGAGAGGGAGGCGGGTCTCACAATCGGTGAGACCCACCTCCAGCGGGTTTGCAAGGAGAGCAGGCTAAGCCCGCTTTCCCCGCAGATGATTATTAAGGCCGCCCACACGACTGCTGGCTCCGTCATGGAGCCAGCGGGGGCTTGGGAGCTCGGAGGCCACGTGACCCCCAGGAGTTCCAGCATGCTCTGCACAGAGCATGCTGTAGAGAGCACCGGGCCGGGAGGCTGCTTTTTAGCCTCCCAGTTGGGGGTGTCCTCATGAGTTGCCGCGGCATGGAGCCGTGGCACGGCAACACATGATCCGGAAACCCCGGATAGCGGAGCGCTCACTCCGCTAACCTGGGCTAAGGGGAGGGCTTCACCACCCAAGGAGATCATCCAGAGAGGTTCTTCTGCAGTTGCCACCAGCTCATCTAGTCATTTCATGAGACAAGGTCAGACAGTCACCTCAGGTCGTGGATTACTGGGCTGCCCGTAGGCAAGACACCCCCTGCTGCTGCCTTTGGAGCAACATGTTGGAACTGATCTCACTCTTGGAAGATTTGCATGGAGTGCCTCTCCTCACACTCTTTCCAAAGCTTGCAAGAAGGTCAAGGAGCGATGAGGAGACTTCTGGGAAACCTCCCTCCCTCTTGTGCCACGTTTGCAGCTTGCAAAAGTCAGGGGCTGGTCGCCACCATGATCAAGGGGCAAGGCAGCATTTTTCGCCTTGCCTCAGGCACAATATGCTGGGCAATCCCTTCGTGAAACAGTTTCTCATGTTGTTTTTCCATGCATCATTGGAGAGAGGAAATGCTACTTGAGGAAAGACAAGTCTAAAGATCCCTTGGGTTCATGGAATCAGTTTTTTCATGGATCTTTGGAATCTGGTGCAGGAAAATAAAGCTACACATGGGAGAGAGGAAGAATAGGAGAGTTGGTCTTGTGGCAGTGAGCATGAATTGTTCCTGTTGATAAGCAGGATCTGCTTGGTTTGAATTCAGATGGGAGACTACACGTGAACCCCTGTAAGCAGGGGCGTAACAAGGCTGGAGTGAGCCCAGAGACAAATTTTTAAAATGGGCCCCTCGCTGATACACACACACAAGGAGGGAGGCAGGGAGAGAGGGTCGAGAGAAAGAGAGAGAGATACTAGCCAGGTCGAAGAAATACGAAGGAAAGATCATAATGAAGGAAGCTCTGTGGGTGTTGGGGAGCCATGTGACTTGCCTCTGGGGGGGCCCTCAAGGCATGGGGGCCCCCAGGCAGCTGCCTCCCTTTGCCTAATAGTAGTTACGCCCCTGCCTGTAAGATATCCTCCTTAGGGGATGGGGCCATAGCTCACTGAAAAAGCCTACAGGTAGGGCTGGGAGAGACTCCTGCCTGAAACCTTTAGTACCACTGCCAGGCAGGGTAGACAATACTTAGCTAGACAGACCAATGGTCTGACCCGTTATAAAGCAGCTTCCTATGTTCCTAAGGAAAATGGAGACAGAAAAACAAGAATGCTTTACAGATCAATGATAGAATCATAGGATTATGTATAAGTGGTGCCTTTTTTGACTGCGCCATTCAGAGAACTCATCCATTTCCTACTCAGACCCACTGACAGGCTCATGAAGTGATGTTTTCCTGATTATGGACCATGATTATTATTTTTAGTGTAGAAAAGCAGACATCTTTGTAGTCGCCAAGGCTATCATAAATGTGTCATCATTCACCAGTATTCATTTCATTTGAATTCAGTTTTCTAAAAACATTTGGTTTTGGTGAATATCCCAGTGTTCTGATGTTTTCTCCAGAGTTTAGTAGACTTTATGCCAATCTGTGTTCCGCAAATGATGCTGAATTTTATTTATTTATTTTTTTGGTCAAATTTCCGGATCTTTTAGGTTTTGTCCAAGTCTGAAATAATCGTGTTTTGGGGTGTTGTTTTAGCCTTATCCAAGAGTATAAACAAAAGAAAACCAGAGAAAAAACAAACATGATATTAATTGCTCTTATAAAAATGTTTTAAAAGAGGCGGGGAGGAATTAGAACATTTCTCATTTTTTACCCAAGGCCTCTTCACATTACAGGCAAATGTAAAGCATTTGGATGACAACAAATTAATAAAACCCAAGAATTGTAAGTAGTCATGCCACTCAAAACCAAATGTCCATCGGTGGGGAAAAACAAACTAAAATGTTGTGACATTTTATTTCCTAGGGCTCCTCAGCAAAACAAAACAAAAACTAAGGAGGGGAGGGGGGAAGAAAAGTTTACTATTAGGAAAACATCCCATAGTTAGTCTAAAGAGCCAAAGAAAGAAGAATTATGAGACTTAATTCAGTTTATTCTGCTGGTTGCAAATAAATTTCAGGTTTCATTAGGCGCTTCCGGGACAAAGACACATGGAGGTTGTTTACACGATCTTTGAGAGCGCCAGGGATGGTGAGAGGGGGGAAGGCAGGAGAGCAACTACCTCCCCCCCCCCAGACAATCCAGCATGGTCCCAGGCCGTGTGCCCACACGACTGATGCTTTTGCGAGCCACACAGCATTCTGGAAGCTGAGAAAACCCGTCCTGGCCTCCAGATATCCCACAATACACCGCATGATGAGCACGGTGCACTGAGGGATCCCGCCTTGAGTCAGGCACTCTAGGCACACAGCTCTGTGTCTGCTCGGGCTGTCTGCAGCCTGAGCATCACACAACCATGTACCTGGGTAAAAGGGTGTGCTCGTGCCCTTCTACCCAGGTAAACGGTCGAGTAAAATTTCCAGGCTTCCTGGAAGGGAAGTGTCTTGGCACTTTACAAGAACAGCCCTACCCACATAGGGCTGCCCAGGCCTGGGTAGGGCTGCCCATGTGAACAGCCTCATAGTAGTTCTTCCCCTTTGAAAATATAAACACCAATAGTTATCTTCAGCACTAAGCCAAACACACAGGTTCCACTTAGTGCTGGAGGCAGATCTGAGTAACTGCAGACTTAGCAACATTAGGATATTTTAGACAGTCATAATAAAGGTATCATCTTGTCGTTACTTTTGTTATCTCAGTAATACCATTGAGAGGGATTATAGAACCCCCAACGCATCACAATCAACATGACAGAATATAAACAAGACTGTTGGAAACACCTATATCAGGCAGCAGCAATATAGGAAGATGCTGAAAGGCATCATCTCGTACTGCGCGGGAGATGGCAATGGCAAACCCCTCCTGTATTCTACCAAAGACAACCAGAGGGTTCTGTGGGCGCCACAAGTCGACACCAACTCGACAGCACAATTTACACTTTAAACTGATGGTACTGTGTTTCAAACTCCTGTAGAAAAAAATTCACAGATGGAAATTAAGAATGCAAAATGGAAGCAGGGTAGATATGGTGCAACCTATATCCTGCAAGTTTATCAACTCTTAGAGAAAATGGAAAAGTAAATAAACTGGTCTCCCCGGCTCACACACGCAAACTTGATAACTGTCAAAATACCCTTTTGTAAACAGGAACTACATATATTTGGGAAGTGTCACTAGGGTCAAAGTGTGCTGTCCTCAAACTCAAGGGAAGCAACTGAAGGACCAAACTCAAACTAGACATGCTAACAGAAGAGCCATGATGGTACTGTCTTCCATATTATATTAAATATACTAAATGCAGCCATTAGGGCCCCAGTTTGGATCAAAGCCATGGCAGTTATTACTGCGAGGCTTTACTGGAAGTTTGAAGTTGCCCCCAAAAAACCAACATGAAAAGTGGATTTTTGTAAACTCTGGATATAGATCAGGCTACACTCTTAATGCACAATGAAAAACCCAAATCATGTGTGAAGTGCTCCCGGATAGCTTGCAGGTACTTTGGGGTAAATCTGGCCAATATGTGAATGCATACCCTCAATTCCGGAGGATATGCAATGCAAGCCAAAAGCCCTGTGTGAAAACTGCCAAGAACTTGCAATGAGGAAACTGGTGTAGTTTGACCTCAAAGCTACTAATTTTTTAAAACTGGTTGATGGTCCTATGCTGTGTTCTGCAGTCTTGATTGTAATTTCTCCATTGATTTCAATGGATGTGTGATAAGGTTCTGAACATAACTGATAATTCTAGGGGTCTCTGTTCACTGCTTGACTATGTAGGCCATCCACTCCTGCTTTCTAACTTGCTCTTCAGCAGAAGGTAAGTATTTATGCCCATTTCTGCAAATAGTTTGCCTGGCATGGCCTATGTTTCCCTGAAAAATATACTCAACACACACACACACACACACACACACACAGACACACAGACACACACAATTCTGTCTAATGGAACCTGACTGATAATCTGCACAGGAATGTAGAGAAAACATTTGTGAGAAAAATCATTTAGAAATCAAAGCTTTCTCATATGCCAACTTGTAGTAGGTTAAATTACAGCATAATAATAAAAATGAAAGATTGATGGAAAGCCTGATCCAAAGTCCTTTATTTATGCTTAGACTGAGCTTAAAAAGTAATCAGGTGCACTGTGTCTTGAAATTAACAGAGGACTACTGGGCTTTTTTATCACAACCTGTCCCTCACTTTGCTTTCCTATTATTATGAATATAATTTCAGTTTAAAAATGTTCCCTAGAGTCACTGACACCAATATAGTTAATCTTTGATATTTGTCCCACCAATTCTTGGCAGAACTATAAAACAAAGGAAAGAGAAGAATCTAAATCTGCTCTGAATAGGCCTCTGCAATCAATGGCTTTCATCTCGGCTCCAAGGAAATCCAGATTGGCCATTAGGAACCACTCCCTTGCTGCTGTTGCTAACAATGATTTCAAACTTGCTTTTCTCTTCCAGAAAATTTCTGGAATTTTGTTTTTAGTTGCATATCGTGTTTTATTTTTCTTACTGGATCTCCCCCCTCCCCTGCCAAAAAACCCCTCTTTCCTCCAGAGATAGCCTTTGCCCATTGCTGAATGCTGTTTCTTTGCCCACCAACAAAAGCCATCAGCCAAGTTCCATTCTTTTTCTACTACGGGGCATAACAACCCTTTGTAAACTTAGAAATCATTTCCTTATTGCATACTCTATTTCACCAGCTGGATTAAGCCTCTAAAGGGAACAGGGCTTAATTTTATTGGGGGCTTTAAAGAGGAACATAAGTGGTTGTCTTTAGAGTATTCAGGTAGGTTTATTTAAACCTCTTAAATGTCCCTTGCTGTGAGGTACATCCCACTTTTGTCTTGATTTAAAAAAAAACCTGCCCCAGTGAGCTTAGCAAAGTTCCACCTGCTATATCTTAACCTCTCAACAATTGACGAGCAGGTGAGACTTTGCTAAGTGTGGGTATCTCTTTCAGTGATGGACACTTGAGAAGTACAAGCATTGTAATCTCCTTAAGCTGAACCAATAACTTTGTTCTCTTGAGTGCCCCCACCAGAACAAACCCCACTGATGCAGAGCAGCCTTGAACCAGCAGCATGGCTTAAGGAAGGGATTCCCAACAAGTGGTACAGGTACCACTGGTGGCATTTTGAAGAGTCCCAGGTGGTACTCAGCAGGGGCTCAGCTAAATGCTGGAATGAGCTCCCTGTTCCTATCCGCTACCCCCATGTCTTCTCCAGAGTCCTCCTCCGTCTCCACATCTGGTCCTAGATCCTTCTGACAGAACTTGGCCAATTAAAAGTCCTGTCATTGGTCTGTGAAGCCAGCTGCTATCAGTTGGCCATGGGAGGGCTTGCTGATTTGGAGGTAGAGTGGCCTGAAGCCTACCGTGTGTGCTTGTGTGTATGTTTGTCGTCAATGCTCTTCGTCAAGGTTCCTTGTCCTCACCAAGGCTCCCTGCTCTTCCTTGTCCCTGTGTCGTCCTCTGCCAAGGTCCTTCCTCCTTTCCTGCATGTGCATGCGTATGTGCCTGCTTGCCACCGACCGCTGTCACTCCTTTGCAAGGCTCCTTGCCTCTTCAAGCCTTTTTCATTCTTGCGTCCTCTCTGTGCCCTCCTCTGCCAACTTCCTCCTTGTCTCCCCTCCCTCTACCCTTGTTGAAAAGTGATATGTAAATATTCATAAATTAGTAATATTTGGTTGTGGTGGATGGAGAGTAATCTTGGTTGGGGGAGCCTTTAGTAACTCCCTTGTTACAAGCAGGTAGTACTATTGTTTTGGCTGTGTTCTTTTATTTGTGTGGAAGTGGGGGGAGTGTCTGTCACCCTAATCGTAATGTTTATGTCAGACTCCCAGGGGATGAGGTGGGCTCCTAGCCCTTCTTGAACTCCAGAATGACTGGAGCAACCCCAAAAAGGTCAGCCTCAGAAACAACCAGGGGAGGAGGTTACCTTGTCACCTGAGTCCTCCTCCTGGCTTGCTGCATTCAGCCAGTTCCCTCTCCTGGAGAACTCCTAGCTCCCATACTCAGAAGCAGCCCTTCATCATCAGCTGCCTTGTCTTTAAATACCCCAGCGCAGAGCTGATAGGGCTTAAAGACTACTTCCAGCCCCGCCCCCTTCCTGACCTCGCTTCCTGTTTCCTGCCACACCCAACCTAGCTATCTCCCTGGAGCTGTTTCCTGCAGCTCTCCCTGCCTTGCCCTCTCTACCCCACTGGGATCCAACCAGCCTGGGCCCTTCTCAACGCCACTCCCCCCTAAAGGGAACAAAAGCCTCAGAGGAGGGATGCCACGCCCTTCTCCAGTCTCCACAGGACTACCCAAGCGACCAGGTAACACGGCATCCCAACAGTTTATATTTGTGTGTATGTGTGTATCTGAGCTCATGCATGCACACATGCACCCACACCCACACAATCTCCAAAGGGGTGTCTGAGCTGAAGGTCTGCCGCAGAAGTGGTACGCTTGTTCAAAAAAGTTGTTAACCCCGGGCTTAAGGCATGGACTGTCAGATGCTCCATGGCAGAAGTTAATAAACCATTATCACACTATGTACATGCCTAAGGAAAAGTATACATTTCATGGGAATCCCAATGAGGTCCAATGGGGAGACAGAATGAGCTTTAAACTGCAAACTTAGCACGCCTAGTTTTCAGAGAGCAGGAACACCAAGCGAAACTAGTGCCTCCCAAAAGAGGGAAAGCTATAAGATCCCCTCACCCTGACATGCCATTCCCACCACACCTTTTGCTTGACTCAACCCATCCAAAGCTCCTCCTACCTGCTCTACCCCAACCATGCCTAAAGGAAGCATCCTCCCATCATTATGATAGCTAAACGCCAAATGCTGGAGACAGAACTTTGGGAACCAATACAACTTGCTGTCATGTCACTTTGCCTAGCAGCTCTCTAGTGGTGATCGGCTGGCCAGTACTGGAAACAGAGCACTGGACTAGATGGAGACAAGTGACTTACCTATGACCACAAACTGAATTCACAGCAGAGGTTGAGTGTTGGCCCCAAAATGCCAAACCCACTCACTTGGCCCAACACTTGCTACTCCAACATCCATTTCACTGAAAGCAAACTAACAAGGTAGAGAGACAAGGGACTTACCCAAGGGTACAAACTAAGTAAAGGGCAGAGGTGAGAATCTGGGCCACAACCATCAAACCCCTCAAAATAATGGCCCTGCAATTAACTGATTCTCCCAAATAGCTTAAGGAGGACTTGGATAAATTCATGGAGGACAAGTCTATCAGTGGCTACCAGTCTAGGACTATAGGCCACCTCCAGCCTAAGAAGCAAGATGCCTCTAAATACCAGTTACCAGTTGCAGGGGAGCAACAGTAGTTCTTGCCTGCAGGCTTCCCACAGGCATCTGGTGGGTCACTGTGTGAAACAGGATGCTGGACTAGATAGACCTTGGGCCTGATCCAGCAGGGCTGTTCTTATGTTCTTAGCTTTCTATTAATTTCATCCAAACATTCATTTCCCTCTCCGATCTGCTCCCAAATTCAGTTTTCCTTCAATTTCACAGCCTCCCCATCTCTAACAGCTTTTAAAAAGTCTTTAAAGATGCATCTGTTCACCCAGGCTTTTAATTAATATTGTTTTAATGGTTTTAATGCTGTTTTAAAATATAGTTTTGAAAATTTTAAATTGTTGTAATGTTTTAAACTTTTTGTTTTTGTTTTAACTAATGTTTTTCTTTCTGTTTTTATTTTGTTGTAAACCACCCAGAGATGTAAGTTTTGTGTGGTATAAAATATGTCAAATAAATAAATAAATATAAATTTTCAGCGCAAACGTTATTCCCTGCATGACTGATTCATCTCGGAAAAAGGTTTCTTTTCATATGTTTTGGGTGTCATCATCAATATGCTGACAACACCCAAATCCATTTATCCCTATCAACTTCATTAGAAAATGCATTACTTCCCTAAATGCCTGTCTGGAGGCCAGTAATGGGGATGGGGGCGAATAAATTGAAGTTGAATCTGAATATGACAGAGGTACTAACTGTAGCAGTAACTGTAGCTACTAACTGTAGCTGAGAGATGGTTTAGATCTGCCTGTTCTGGTTGGGGTTACACTCCTACTGAAATATCAGGTACATAGCTTGGAATGCTCCTGAATCCAAAACTCTCTGGTTTCTCAGGTCGAAGCAGTAGCCAGGAGCACCTTTAATCAGATTTGGCTGATACTTCAGCTATGCCCATTTTGGGGGGTAAATGACCTTAAAACAGTAGTACATATGCTGGTAGCCTTCAGGCTTGACTACTGTAATGTACTCGATGTGGGGCTGCCTGTGTTTTCTCAGACCAGAAACTACAACTGGTAGAGAATGCAACAGCCAGGCTGGTCTCTGGGACAACCTAAAGAGACCATATTACACTAATTTTTAAAGAAATGCACTGCCTGCCAATATGTTTCCAAGCAAAATACAAAGTGATGGTTATTACTGATAAAGCCCAGAACAACTTAGGACCAGGGTAGTTAAGAGAGCGCCTCTTTTGTCATGAACCCTGTTGCCTATTAAGATCATCTGAGGAGGTCCGGTTACAGTTGCCGCCATCTCATCTGTTGGCGTCTTGGGGCCAGGCCTTCTCTGTGGCTGCCCCAGGGCTTTGGAATGCACTCCTTGTCGAAATAAGAGCATCTTCATCTCTGATTACTTTTAAATAGAGCCTTAAGACACAACTGTTTTCTCAGGCTTTTAATTAAAACTAATTTTAAACCATTTAAATGTTTTACTCTGTGAAATTTTTACTTGTTTCATTCTGTGAATTGTTTTTATTCTGTGGAAGTGTTTTAATTGTTTTTATTTATTTTTATATTGTCATTTGGATTATGTACATCACCTAGAGATAGATAGATAGATAGATAGATAGATAGATAGATAGATAGATAGATAGAAATATGATAAATAAATAAATGACAAAATAAATTTAATTTTGATTAGAAATGTATCCATCATGACCCCAATTAATGTGCCTCTGCTTCTCCCCAAAAGAAGGTAATTACCCGTTTGTTTGACTTATTATTTATTTTTTATTTATTTATTTGATTTCTATACCGCCCTTTTTGTCCACCTCCCCTTCAGTCGTAATCAACAGCTGTCTGATCCTGTCCACTGACATCCAGGGCCCCTGTTCCCCCAACTTTATTTACTTTAAGCTTAAAGAGGCAAAAAAGGCACCGAATTCTTTTTTTAACCCAAAACCAAAGCAGGAGGTGGGGAGAGTGATTGTGTGGCTGCCAAGACCGCTCAACCATATTCTGTCCACAGCATTTTACCCAAGATGGATTAAAAAAAAAAAAGTTCTATCCAGCTCCCGCCTCCCATACAATCACTCTCCCCTCCTTCTGCCTTACTGTTGGGTTCTTACAACTGCCGATTGGGAGCACACACAGCTTTCCTACACTGGCTGGGTGCCTCTCCTACCCTGTTTATGTTAGAGGTTGTTGATTTTTACCCACAATAGGTAAAACAGCAGAGCACTAAGGAATGAGCACACACTCCAGTTAGAGGATGGTTTGGATATTGCAGCTATTTAAAGAAAACACATGGAGATCCTTGTATGACTAAACACTAAATATTTATTGGTTAAATACACTTAGATAGGAAAGACCTATCTCTAATCTGAAGGACTACATAGTGGATAGGTAAGGAGAGAGAGAGAGATGTTTCCATCTGCTCTCTAGGAGGAAAGGAAAGATTGTAACAGCACAGGAAGTGCTGCAGAGTCAGTTCAGGGGTCATAGAGTAGGGACAGATAGGGAGACCCTGACTCACTGTCTCTACTCCCAATGCCCCTAGTGGTCATTAGGACAGTTGGTGCAAAAGGTCGATGCACTGGAAGTTCATCTCCAACAGTTTAGGGTCATGCGAATGAGCCTATTGCCTACCAGAGTAGATAAATGGTCAGATGCAGTATTTCTGTACTGAGTCCAGCTGGAATAAAAGTGCTAGAATTGAGGGGATGAAGGGTTCTGCCTGTGAGCCTCTTTAAATCAGACTAGAACCTCTCCTAAACCCCAAACCCACTGCTTTTCCGTGTGCAGAGGCGCTCTTACCCCTGGACTTCTGGGCCAAAATCCAAGGCCTCCACAGCCCCTAAAGTAAAGTAAAGTGTGCCGTCAAGTCGATTTCAACTCCTGGTGCCCACAGAGCCCTGTGGTTTTCTTTGGTAGTACAGGAGGGGTTTGCCATTCCCTCCTCCCGCGCAGTACAAGATGATGCCTTTCAGCATCTACCTATGTCGCTGCAGCCCGATATAGTACCAGCGGGGATTCAAACGGGCAACCTTTACCAGTGGTAAAACTGCCGCCCTGTAACCAGAAGGTTACAAGTTCGATCCTGACCAGTGGCTCAAGGTTGACTCAGCCTTCCATCCCTCCGAGGTCGGTAAAATGAGTACCCAGAATGTTGGGGGCAATATGCTAAATCATTGTAAACCGCTTAGAGAGCTTCGGCTATAGAGCGGTATATAAATGTAAGTGCTATTGCTATTGCTATTGCTAGTCAAGCATTTCCCCACTGCGCCACTTAAGGTGGCTTCCACAGCCCCTAGTGCCCCCAAAATCCTCTTTAGTCTGTTGCAGGTGGTGTAGTCGCCCTGGCCAAGCATGATGATGCTTAATTTACAAGGAGGGGGGGTATCCAAAGGCCTTTAGGTCCAGGGTCCAAAATTACCAAGGTGCACCTCTGTCTGTCTGGAAGATCCGGGTGCAAACATACTGATCTGTGTTGTCAGATCTGCATAGAGGCCAGTTAGACAGCAGGGGTGGGGCAGTCTCCCCATAGGATGCCAGGATGGGTGTCTCCGCCCCACACAGCACTCTGGGTACCAGCAGCAGGAAGGTTTGTCACCATTTAAAGTGATATTTCCCATCCTCACTGCCCCACTCCTGGCAATTAAAACTGCCCTCCAGCTGCTACCAGTTGTCACACGCAGTTTGATCCTTAGTATGTGCCTATGAAAATGAAGACAAGCTGCTTAAGAGTGAAGCACTTCCTTTTCGAGTAGTTTTACATCAAAAACATATTGTAGCATAGGCCTGCATCGTGACACAAAACCAGGCCCAGCAGAGCCCTACTTGAAGGGGCTCCAGCCCAGTTTTAATTGACTGCCAGCTCTCAGCCACTTTCTAAAGCTGCAGACAGCCAATAGCAATGCTGTAATTTCTAAATATGTACTTTGCTCAGCTGGAGACCAAACAGCAAGAATTTCAGCAAATGTTCTGTAATATAAACATGAAATTTCAGTTACCCACAACAGACCCCGCCTTAGACACCTTCCTGAATGCCGGGGTGGTGGTGGGGGGACTACTATGTGTGGCAGGCAGACAGTCGCCTGGAAAGATGATAACACTGAAATATAAACAATAAAGCCGTTTCATCATTCACTGACAAATAGTATTCACTGCTGCTGGCATAATCCCTTAAAAATCTCTTCAGAACACATGCTGACAATGTAACATACAGTCACGGTGTTAGGTGGCTATGTGACTACAGTCCATCTTAGATGCCTTGTGACAGTATATATCAACCCACTATAGTTTCCTGTATGCCCATGATTACCAGTAGATATAAATACATCTATACGAGAACTGTCAACAATTAAAGATGTTTTGTTGATTAAGACCTGTCTTTTAATCATGCCTGATATCTGAATAGCTCTTTTTGAGTGTGCAAAGTTCTTCACATGTGTTATTATCTTTATGTAGACCTTAACCCATAAAAACATATACGGATATAAGAACTTAAGAACAGCCCAGCTGAATCAGACCCAAGGCCTATCTAGACCAGCATCCTTTTTCACACAGTGGCCCACCAGATACCTCTGAGAAAGAAGCCCACAGGCAAGAGGTGAGAGCATGCCTTCTCTCCTGCTGTTAATCCCTGCAACTGGTACTCAGAGGCATCGTGCCTCTGAGGCTGGAGGTGTAAGTATCATAAGGTAAGGTAGCAGGAGCAGTCCAAGACATTTTGCCACCTGTGGCAAAGGACAATATGCTGTCTCCTCCCATCTGTAAGCGGGTGCTCAACATTCCCAGGCCATACAGCTGAGGTGGCAGCCACAACATGCAAAAACTGTCAGAGTATGGCACCAAGCCGGGCAATTGTGGCAAAGGCGTCTCTAGCTCACATCAAGGCAGAAAGACGAGGTTCACCTCAGTGGGACAAGGAGGAGAAACTAAACAGCATGTCCCAGAGTGATGAGGAAGTGATAAGGCAGAGGGCAGTAGGGAGGCCCATGCGGTGGCACCCATAATGGTGGGGGGCCGGCACTTGACACCCCCCAAGCCCCTCCTTGCGCCATGCCTGAGGCAACCATCTCACCCTGCCTCATGGAAGGGCCACCCCGAGCACTATAATCTTCATATTGCAGCTGAAAGAGGCCACCTAATGAGGCCACCTAAGGCCACCTAATGAGATATACATTAGGGATGCGCACCAAATTGCTTTGGTACACATCCAAGGGCGGCGCGGGGTTCCCTTAAGAGGAAGCGGGCAGGTCCTACCTGCCCGTCCTCCAATCCCCCGCCGGTCCGCCGCAGCCCTTTTGTCATGGAAAGACTTCTGTGCAAGCAGCATCTTGTACCGCTTGCTCCTCGAAAATGCCGCAACACGGCGATGGGATGCATCCCCGACATCCCTCACATGGCGTCAGCACGTAAATGGCATTGGCGCATGTGGGCCGGCGGGAGCTTGGGGCATGGGCAGGTAGGACCTGCTCACCTCCTCTTAAGGGAACCCCATGCCCTGCGCTGAAACGTTTTGGCACCAGGGAGCCGAAGCATTTCGGCGCCTCTCCAAGGAGGCACCAGAACGCTTCAGACTCATCCCTGGTACACATTACTCTCCTCCAATTGTTTTAAGCTGAACATGTTTACTCCACAATACACTACAATACAATACTCCACTACAACTTTCAAAGTCAAGAGGGTGATGGTTCTTGGGTTAAAGATATGCTGGGAAATTATAATTGTCCTACTGTATGTTATCAACCAGCTATAATATAAAAACATTGGCTGCAGAACATGAAAGGGAAGTCTGTGCGCCACATGGACCTTAGTATTCATGCACACACATTTACCTCCATGTACACAAGAAGCATCAGTGAACTCACTCAGGGATTTAACTTATTGAGACCTTGAGTAGGGAGCCAAACCTGGATGGTTCAGTTTAAGTAGCTAGATATTGCTAGCAACTTGTACTAACAACATTTTAAGAAGACATCCCCAAAAAGGCAAAAACAGGGACCAACTGGAACAATGATTTACCAGTGACAGGAACAAAAAAAAAATGGACTGGCCTTGGAAAACAGAGTCCTTCCGGGTATATGAAAGACGGCTGCCTTTCTAGGGCTAAACTAGATATGACATTATAACTCATCATCTAGTTAGGAACTTATTTTTATTATAAAGTAGTAGTTGATAGTAGTGTGCACGGAAACTAAATACCTGTAGCCCCTTTGGGGGGCTTGCTGTATGCCAGGGGGGCGGGGGTCCACGAGGGTTCCCCCTCACCCCGCCGGCCTCCCTCATCACCGCTGTGGCCGGATAAATGTAGTATTTTTGGCCCTTTCAGGCCTCCATAAAGGTGAGCAGTGGCCATTTTGGCCGCTGCCATGCATGTGCAAATGCCCTCTGCAAGGCCATAGGCCATGCCAGGCCTTGCAGAGGGCATTTGCGCATGCGCGGCAGTGGCCAAAATGGCCACTGCTCACCTTTACAGAGGCCCGAAAGGACCAAAAAATACTACATTTACCCTGCAGTGGCCGTGATGAGGGAGGCCAGCAGGGAAAGGGGGAACCCTCGTGGACCCCCCCCCCCATGGCCTACAGCAAGCCCCCAGAAGGGGCTACAGGTATTTAGAACTATTTTTAAAAAAAAATAAAAAATAAAAATAAAAAATTCGCAGACCTGTCCGGTGGTTCGGTTCCAGTCCGGAACCCCCGAACCGCCAGGCCACCTGACCAGTTCGCACATCCCTAGTAGTTGAGAAGGGGCTTGATTCAGATCAGGACCATGGCCCAGACGTATAAGATTTCATGCTTTATGCCATTTTTCATTTGACACAATTTCACTTTGGGGCCCCACAGCTTCAAGGGGGATTTTCAGTAGGAAAATGGCACAGAGATTTATTTATTTTAACTCCCTCCATCCTATAAACCCCTTATTAAATAATGACATATTAATGTCATGTCTTGTTTGGCTCCGAGTTATTCAACTAGGTGTGAATAACTAAATTTATAATTCTCAATTTTTAGCTTTTAAAATAACTTTTAATCTGAAACTTAATTCTGACTGTGGTTTTAGCCTGACTTTTAACTTGTTTACTTAATTTGGTTAATTTTATTACTTTGATTTTACATTGTATCTATTTTATTGTTGTAAGCTGCCCCAAGCAGTAGTGTACTGGAGGGGCGGGGTATAAATATTTTAAATAAAACAAATAGACTTACAGTTTAGTTTTTAAAAAGCAATCACTTCACATGGCTAAAAGAAAAGATCATCCTCAATGCTTTTTTTCTTTTATACTTGTTACAGTAGCATAGAAGGAGGAGGAGGAGGAAGAAGAAAGGGTGTGCTTAGCTTTCAGTCCCACGAATTAAAATTGACCTCCAACAATTTATCCACTAAAGTTATAGTTGATTCCTCTGCCAAATAAACCAATTAAAGCTTGTAGGCCTTGCTGAATTTTTTCCTACGGATATTTTGCCTATTGTTAATGAAATGAAATGAAATGAAATAGGAATGTGCAAGCCTAGAATCTATAGGAATGAATGAAAACTAAACCAGTTACAAAGGAGGGATCTAGGGCTGTCCTTAGAGAGCCCTGGTGGGGTGTGGGGCCTGGGGCAAACCAACCAGTGCGGGTCCCCTTCCAGTTAATTCTAATGGGGGTTAAAAGAGCAGGGCCCGGGGCAGTCACCCTGCTTGCCATGCCCTAAGGACGGCCCTGGAGGGATCCATGGGGGTTTGATCATTACAATTTGGCTGAACCTGCCTCCATGTGCTGGAACCCAATAAAGTTGCCAAATCAAAATACAAGGGACACTGTGGAACTCTAGTTTTGTCTTAGTATTTTTTTATAGTGCTCTAAAATATTCCATTACATTCAAAGGCATTGAACGTCCTTTAACTGGACAGTCCCTACCTACAGCCATTGTACCTCCACTTACTGCTTTAAAATTGATAGTTTTGAGACTAATCATTGGCTTACATAAATATTTTCAGGCTGAGATTGCACTCATTAGCAAGGTGCACCTCTTCTTTAAAAGGTGTCAGTTACCTTCCTATTAAATAGGATAAGTCCCTCCCCTGTGAGTGCCAAACACATTTTCACTAGGTTTGTACTTACCCCTCCCTGTCTAATGAAACAGAAGTGCCCAAATCTTTTGGCTTCCTCTTACAGCCGATCAGGATTGACCAAACATTATTTCATTTTCATAAAATGTTTAACCCTATCCCGTTTCTCCTAGCTCCATTTGTTTAGCTGGGTAGTTTGATGTTTTTGTGAGTGTAATGTTGCCACCTCATGGCTGACACACAAACACTGACTACATCATGAGCCCCTGGTGGCGCAGTGGTAAAACTGCCGCCCTGTAACCAGAAGGTTGCAAGTTCGATCCTGACCAAGGGGCTCAAGGTTGACTCAGCCTTCCATCCTTCCGAGGTCGATAAAATGAGTACCCAGAATGTTGGGGGGCAATATGCTAAATCATTGTAAACCGCTTAGAGAGCTTCCAGCTATAGAGTGGTATATAAATGTAAGTGCTATTGCTAAGTGCTACATCAAGAAATTGACCCCTTTGTTACTTCTGTAGCAAGGAGTGTATGTAAACCAAGTAAACCAAATAAAAAGGATGAAGATTTTAATTCCTGAGTGGGGCAATTGAGTAATAAAATCAAACCCATTGTTCATAGCACAAGAGCCCAGTGAACCACGTCCTCAAAACCATGTCCTGAATCCTGAGATTCCAAAATATTACAAGTTGTTCTAGTAAGAACTAATCTGCCTACTTTCCTTTCACTATCTCTACAACTGGACTAAATTTGGTTCAAATTGAGGTCCACAAGTTAGATCTCTTGCACCTCAAATGTTCAAGTGTCCGCCGTCTTGGATCAGGGTGGATGACATCATTACAAACCACACCACTTAGGTATTCCTGTGTGTCACACACTACAGCTGTGTCACTCACTACCTTATGTGTCCCTACAGCTGTAGCAAATTTGATTCAAATTGGCTAGGCAGTTCACAAGTTAGCCTATTTACACCTCAAAAGTTTACATGTCTGCCATCTTGAATCAGAGTGGATGACATCATCACCAAATATGTAGTTGAGCTTTCCCTATGTGTCATTCACTACAACTGTACCTAATTTGGTCCAAATGGATTAGACAGTCCTCAAGTAAGTGCACGTGCGCTTCAAAAGTTCACATCTGCCATCTTGGATTGGGGTGGATGACATCATCACAAACTATGGCACTGAGGTTTCCCCATGTGCCCCTACAGCTGTAGCAAATTTGGTTCAAATCAGTTAGGCAGTTCACAAGTTAGTCCAATGGCACCTCAAAAGTTTATGCGCCCACCATCTTGAATTGGGGTGGATGACATCATCACAAACTATTCCACAGAGATGTTCCTGTGTGTCACTCACTACAACTTTACCTAATTTGGTTCAAATTGGTTAGAAAATCCACTGGTTCGCCCACATGCGTCTCAAATGTTCATGTGTCTGCCATCTTGAATTGAGGTGGATGTCATCAACACAAACTATGTAGTTGAGGTATCCCTATGTGTTGCTACAGCTGTAGCAAATTTGGTTCAAATAGGTTCAGCGGTTCACAAGTTAGCCCACTTGTGCCTCAAATGTTTACACATCCGCCATCTTGAATTGGGGTGGATGACATCATAACAAATTACGCCGTTGAGGTGTCCCTATGTGTCCCTACAACTGTGCCCGATTTGGTTCATATTGGTCTAGGCATTGTGAAGTTGATGGGGGCGGGGGCACACACACGGACACATGGAATGCTGGGTGATCTCATAAGCTTCCTGGAAAGCAGGCTAAAAAGTACAGAACTGAAACTCTTAAGAAATTCAGACATATCTGAATTTAGTCACTGTAGAGCTGCAACAGTGCACCATCACAGAAATATCAAAGGGTATATTTTGCACAGCACCACTCAAATAAAGAGCAAATTCTATTGATGAATAAAGATGAGAATTTACAAATTTGCACATCTTCCCGCATCAGTGGTGTAGTGATGACATCTAATGACATTATTGCACCAGCACAAGTAGGCCTGTCCCATCGTAGTGAGAACAGCTGCCAGTGTGGTGACATCATTATTCTGCAATGCAGTCCAGCAAAGGGAAGCAAGCTGGAAACATGGGTTGGTGGACAGCTGGATGGATGGTGGGGGCCACAAAGGCAGGAGGCCCCATGCCCATTGGGGGCTGGGAGAGCACAGTGGCAGTCTTGAGGCATTGGCAGCCCATATGCTGCCACCTTCATGCACCCCCTATTGCTATGTGCCTGCCCTGCATTACTAGGATAAGCTACGTTATACCAAGTCAGACCATTGGTCCATCTAGTTCAGTGTTGTCTACGCTGGCTGGCAGTGGCTCTCCATGGTTTTAGACAGGAGTATTTCCCAGCTCTACCAGGAGATGCCAGGGATTGAACCTGGGACCTTCTGCATACAACGCAAGTGTTCTACCACTGAGCTATGGCCCCACCCCCATAAGAGTCCAGTGAATCCAAGAGGCCAAAAGACACATTGAGGCTATTCTGACGACCGCTGGAAAGCAGGCTAAGGGAGTCCAGCCCGCTTTCTAGTAGTTGTGTACTGCAAAGGGAGCCGTGCGGCTCCCAGCAGCAAACCTCTCTAAATACACACACACACACCCTTTCCCCTGATCATGAGTCTCCACAATGCAGCTCCGTGGTGACTCACGAGGAGACCCCTACCAGGAGGGTCCAACAAGCCTCCTGGGTCTCCCCAGATTGCCCCTGGGACCTCCAGGGGCCAGGCAGCCCCCGATCCCCGCCGCCCCAACTGGCTCTGTGACAGGGTCGGTTAACGTGTGGGTGGATCCAGCCACCCAGGGCTAGCAGCACAATCACCAAGCCCTCCTCGGCGCTCTACACTGCTTGTGTGGAGAGCCTCATTATGTTAAGCATATGCTTGTTTTTTATTCTCTAAACAGCAGTCTTGGGGGGAGGGGAGCATTTACAATCCAGGTCAAAGTCATGCTGGAGAAAGAGGAATCTAACCCTTTGCCTCTGCCACTAGCCCAATCCAGATCACCCTGCCCCATCTCCAGGGCTGCTTGTTACCCCAGGAGAGGAGCTCTCATTGATACCAACTGGCATTTTAGATTTGAGAAGGGCATATTCCTTTACCTCTTCCTAGATATCTCTTCCAAAACAGCTGGAATTTATTATTGCATTTGTGGTTGGTGCTTTATGAGAACTGGTAATGAAAAACAGGCAATTTTGATTCAAAGAACGTGTTTTGTAAGGGGGGGCACCTTAATTTCAACAGAGATTGGTCCAGGTAAGGGGCTGGATCAGCAAGAGAACAGTGCAGACTTCGTTAGGGAAAGGAATCTCCCACTCTATGGGCAGGTTCACATCTAATGGTAGCAAGAAAGAAGAACTGCTGGTTCCCACCGAGCATGCATTGCCTCACCTTCCATTGCTTCCATGTCACCGGAACCCGGAAATGTCAGGTGGAAAATGTCAGTTATCCAGCTCAGCCCAACATTTGTAACCAACATTTGAAGCTGATTTGACAATGTCAGGCTAAGGAGGAGACCCAACATTCTCCATCCAACATTTCCAAGTGCTGACGACATGGAAGCGGCAGCAAGAGTGCATCCTCAGCAGGGACTGGCAGCTCTTCTGTACTTACTTGCCACCATTACATGTTAACCCAGGCAAATTACAGGATGCAGTTTACAGAATTACAGAAATGTGTGAGATTTCGCACATCGGGGGTTTTTGAGCTTTAAAACCAAGGGGCCTAGTACTTGATATTATCGTGACTGTTCTAAAACAGTGGGCTTCTTGAGTCAAACGGAACTCATTACATTGCACGTAGGTACTTGTGATTCTTCTACAACAACAGTTCATCTTTTATTTAAGAGGTTTCTCTTTGAAAACGAGGGCTTGTCATGGTAGCCTTAATACTCTCATTTCATTCCTTGGATTCTGAAATTATATCACTTATCAAAAATCGGCTTGTAAACCCTTCCAAAATCAGGGCAGATTTAAATCAAACTGAATTATAACCCTAGAATTTGATGGATGACTGCACCCCCTGGAAGCAGCTCAGTTGCTCAATACCTATAAATTGTTACTGTTTTACTATACTGGATACTATAAATTGTTCCTGTTTTTATCAGATGTTGGAGAATACAGTTCTGCACTGGTAGTGTAGCTTTGGTTCTTTCTCCACTCCAACAGCAGAATTCTTCTTCTTTTAAATACTAAAATTTCTCAGCACCTATGCCTTCAGCTCATTCTGTCAAGCACATACAGAAAATGGAGAGGACAGGTTCTGTTACACATACATTAGTTCTTCCATTTTTCTGAAGTAGTAATATTCTTTTTGGGACTAACTTAAAAGTCACAAAGCAGGAAATGGCAAGCTTTTGAGTTCTCCAGAACTCTTCAACAAGCTAGTCGGTAAACAATGGGAAGGGGTAGGAAGGGGCATGCTAGGAGTGCCCCAGTGTTCTGTAGCTGATAGAATCTAAAGATGAAGTTTAAGGGATTTTATGCAGACCTGGATTGGCCTCTGGAAGGTGTGAAATTGTTTCACCGCACACACAGGGCTTCTGGGACAAAAACATATGGCTTTCCCCCCCATCCCTAACCCTGCCCTTTTGCTTAACATCTCTTTCTGGAAAACCTGAAGACTTCCCATTTGCTGCTTTGTGACTCTTAAATTGCCCCCAGGACTAACCCATTTGGATTGTGGATCCATTTTTCTAATGGATCAACATGGATTTTGTGCTTCCATTTTGTTAGCAGGCCAGCAGCCCTCACTCATGGATCTTTGCTCTTGCTTGCTGACATATATTAATTTTAAAATATTAGAAATAGCACCTTGCACCTTCTAAGGGCTTCCAAGGCATATATAGGAAGGTATGGGTATTTTAGCCTAGAGAGGGACTGCCCAGCATGGCAACACCTAGGAGTGAAAAGAAATGGACTCTATTACCACTGAAGGAAATGAAATGCCACACATGAAGTACTGTAGGAGAAACCCAAAGAGAAAAATAGCCTCATTTTTGTTTCCTTATTTAAACAGTTTAGCTGTAGTTGGAAATCTCTTCATACCAAAAGTGAGCCGAAACCAGCCCTCCGCTGAACTGCTTTACCTAGTTAGTTGTAATTTTTTAAAAAATAAAATAAAAAATCTTGCTATCTGTAATGGATGCTGGCTTTGGGGCAAAGCTAATGAATGGCAGACGGAGCCAACACCCAGCAGTCAGATCTGGTGCAGATCTTCTGTAAAAGAAAGAGCAACCCCATTGAGCATTCTGATTTGAACAAACCCTAGCTATATACAATCGCAACTGTAATTTGCAATTTTCTATAACTAAAATATATATTTTTTAAATTGCTACTGTACAGTAATCTTTGATTAAACTCACTCTTCTTTAAACAAGGAGGAAATGTAGCTATATTCCAGTAAATAAAGGAAACCTACATTTTCTGTATGGTCAGTGGACTAAAAAATTCTGATCAACTTAAGCTGCATTTTCAAAATGGCTTCAGCCATTCTTATCAGAAATTGGACAGTTAAGACAATGAAAATATATAAGAAAGAACCAAGATACAATCAGAAGTAAATTCCATTTCTACACAAACCATATAACTGTATAACTCATTAAGGGAATTCACACACGCAGCCTAACCCAAACTAGGGTGCCAGGAGCAAGGTCGCTCCTGGCGCTGTATCTGCGCCAAGCTCCACTTTCAAACCTGGCATTTAGCCAAGGCTGAGCGAAGCTGTGGTTCACCTATCCTTGGCCAGCAATTGTCTGGGTGATCACCACAAGGTTAAATGGCTTCCCCTGGCCTGCTGCCATTTTTGGCAGAAAGCTAAGGGAAAGACGCAGCCGCATTAAACACGGCAGCTGCTCTAAGGAGAGCAGCAGCTACGCTCGTGCCCTGGGGCACTCTGGGATGTGGAAGGGGGGAGGGTCTTCCCACCCTGAGTGTCTCTCTTCACTGTGCTTCCACTCATATGGGTGCACAGTACAGGGCGCCAGCAGCCACCTCTTCTGAGGAAGGCAGGTAAATTCCTGCCTTCCCTGCAGCCCACCTGCCCACCCTCCCCAGCAAAGTTGTGTGTATGACCTCATTCTCTAATCCAATCAATGGCTGACAACCTGACTAAATTACTCAAGGGAAGTGCCATTGAAATTAAAGGGACAAATGGGTAAAGACTAACAGGACTTAATTTAAATGGGGCTTCCACTGAGTAATTATGTCTGGATATCAGCCAAAATCTCCAAATTTTAGATTAGTGCCAATATTTCTGATCAATTCTTTTCTTTGAGTACTTGTTCCAAAATCCACAAAATTGCCCCAATGCAACCCGAATGCATTTATAGAATCTTCCACTGCCAATACATGACACCTCCCCTCCCCCCGAATGGCTTAGGTCTGAGTTATCTTACAGAGCACCTTCTTCTGCATGATCCACACTGCACGTTAAGGTCACCTGAGGAGGTCCGTCTCCAGTTACCACCGGTTCATCTGGTGGCGACCCAGAGGCGGGCCTTCTCTGAGGCTGCTCCTGGGCTGTGGAATGCACTCTTAGCTGAAATCCGTAATTCGAGATCATTGCCGTCCTTCAGGAGAGCCCTTAAGACCTATCTGTTTGGCCTGCAGGGTTTTAAATGATTGAAAAACTGTTTAAAAATAAATTTGAAGAATTTAAAATGGAGAGGGACCCTCTTCTTATTTACCTAAAAACATATTATAAAATGGATTTGTATCAGGCTTTTGAGTGGTAACAAAAATGTTTTTAAAATGCCCTAGAGCTGACTTTTGTATGATTTAACGAGGGAAGAACGATTAAGTTACAGGCAAGACTTGGGTACTGTAATTGATGCTGGTTCTAATGATGAGATGGAAGTCCCTTTTTTCCCTTCCCCCGCCCCCTTTTTCTTTTTTTTTCTTTTCTGTGTGTGTGCGTGTGTCTCATGTTGTGGAAAAATCAAATAAAAAGTTATTGACAAAAATTGTTTTAAATGGTTGCCCTGGATCTCCAGGGTTTTTTAGCTGTTGAATTGTTTAATTGGTTTTATTTTTTTATAGGTCTGATTTTAACTGTTAACTTGTTTTAATTGTTTTTACCTTGTTGTAAACTGCCCTGAGCCATTTTGGAAAGGTGGTATATAACTCTAACTAACTAACTAACTAACTAACTAACTAACTAAATAAATAAATAAATAAATATTTTGTTTTTGCATGGAAGTGATGTTAAAAGCTTACAGTAATGAAATAAATCATACCTCTCCCTGCCATACAATAAACAGGGGGGGGGGGTTCCAAATATAAGCAACCCTAATTCTTATTCTGTACCTCATCTGAAATACGCAACTATTTGCTAAACACAAGATACTAAGGTTATCTCTATTTTTTAAAAAATGACAGTCAAGAGCTCCTTCCAACCTTACCTCAATAAAGCAGGAATGGTTGCAAGAGTCCATCACACATTTCCTTCCTAGGCCAGCATTGCCCCAGGAGGGGAGACACTGGTGTAGGAAATAACTGTGTTGCCATCAATTTGCACATGACCTTGGACTTCTGCTGGTGCAGGAAAGAATCCCACTGCAGCAACTGCCACACACTGAAGCAATGGGTGGCTTCACATGACACAGTAAAATCCACTCTGCCAGTTCTGGAGTTCAGCAGCGAGACTGACTTCTGGGGTGCAGGAGGACTAGGCCAACACTGGTTGTGTCCTGTGAATCTGCAATATCGGCATGCTCCACCCAACTCTCAGTTCGAGACCCAGCATCTGCAACCAACTGCAATTCTTGGTTAACTGCTGGAGAATTTTTTTTTTAATTTTTGTCTTTGTAATGAAGAAGAGATTTTTCCTCAAAATGCACTGGGACTGTCTTTGGAAATAAGTGGCTATATCATCACTTTTTTTCTTACCATAAACAAAAAACAACACTTCTAAATGGATCCAGTGTAATATATATGAGCTTCTAGCTGTGCTATCATTCACATATGTGGGTTTCCCCGCCCTGAGCAGTTTCAGCTATTCAGCAGGGAGAGATGAGGCGTCAGTATCTTGTTATTTTTCTCCCCAGCTATCCTGGCCTACCCTAAAGGGAAATGCAAATGTTGTCTCCATACTGGAAGAGCATACCTCAGCAAATCCCCCTCAAATGAGACCCAGAATAATGGAGAGATGAAGTTCAAGTCATGCATACTTCCTTGAAATGTCCAAAGTGGTTCTCCTATGGTCCTGCTTCACTTTCTTTGAAACAGTCTTTCTCCTTTGGCTCCCATATCTCATGTTTCTACTTGTCCCATCTCCACCCACTCCTTCAACCGACACAAAAGGTTAGAAAGTTCTTCTTGGTATCCTTCCAGAAGGCTGGCAGCAAACTCAACTCAATGCCAAACAGCTAAAGATATATTTTTTAAAAAAATCACCAAGCACATTTTCCATTCTATCCCTATTCACACATTAAGGTCATTCACACGAACCAGGATGGCAGGGCAGGAAAGCAGGAAGATTCTTACCTTCCCCCCAATCTCCTCTGTTCTTTGGGCCGCGCAGCTCACATGCCCACATAAGCCATGCAGCCTGGAGCCGCATGACCATCTGGAGGCCAGGGGAATGCAGTCCCGACCTCCAGAAATCCCTCACTGAATTGTGCAACGAATGCAGTGCATTGGGGGATTTCCTCACTGCTGGGAGCTCTAGGTGCCCTGCTATGTGTCTGCAGGCATCCCTAGCAACAGCTGGATACCAAGGTAGAAGGGCATGCTGGCACCCTTCTACCATGGTAATAGCTCAGGGAGAAACCTCAAGCTAACCGATGGGCTAGCATCGAGATTGGGCTCAATCTCAGCTCTTCACATAAGCAGCCCTACCCGGGTAGGGCTGTTCAAACCTGGGTAGGGCTGCTTATGTGAACCTCCTCATTATATTCAGTGAATGTATTATCCATATACAGTGTATGCACATATAGTTATTGACATATTTTGTTCAACACACATGCAGTAGCACCTTTCCTCTCTATATCTGAGAAGGCCCATACCCAGGTTTACTTTTTTAATGAACACATGTACAATCATTAACACAAAAACACAAACTTGTTCACAGACACTTGTATGCACATACAACATGCTAGGCTTGTTCACACGACCATTAACTGGGTTGGACAAAGAATCTACCCAGCTTTGGGAGCTGTGTGCATTCCCAATTTTTAGTCGTATACCATTACAAAGCACGGTAGAACACGGGGAGCTTGATTGTCTGCTAGACAGGAAAGGACCATTTCCCCTCCTGCCTTGTTCAAAATTTGGAGACAGAACCTGGTTAGGGGGTGCTCGTCCTGCCCAGCTGACACTCAGCAGACAAACAGGTTCCCCACCTCCTTCCTTGCTTTTTACTCGCACACAGCTGAAAATGGGGAGAACGCACTGCTCCTGCAGCTGGGTAGGGTGATTGTCCTACCCAGTTAACAGCCGTGTGAGCAAGCGCAATGTCTAAAGAGGGCTTCTTTGAGGTCGAATTCACACAATGAAACTGGTACCTCTTGTCACAAGGTCGGATACCTGATCCAAGATTTAGATTTTCTCTGCTATTGAATCCATGAATGACTCCTTTATAATTTCTGCATTGCTCAACTTTGATATTTAATTATCAGTTGGATGTTTTGTTTAGACAAATTTAATTGGTGATTGAAAGCTCTAACTGGAATGTGAGTGGTTAGGATAAGATGTTGATATGATAGAGAGTTGACTCCTGGGTTGATGTATAAAACTTATTTATTTATTTATTCATTCATTCATTCATTCATTCATTCAATTTTCTATACCACCCTTCCAAAATGGCTCAGGGCGATTTACATTAAAACAAAACCATTAAAATCAATTAACAGTTAAAAACAGAGATTATAAAACCCCATAAAACAATAGCAATTAAAACATTCAAAACAGTTTAAAAACCAGGTTACAACATTGAAAATCATTTACAACAATTTAAAAACCCTGGGAAGCCAGGCCAAACAGATAGGTTTTGAGGGCTCTCCTGAAGGCTAATAAAGAATTCAAATTACGGATTTCTGCAGGGAGTGCATTCCACAGCCCAGGAGTGGCTACAGAGTAGGCCCGCCTCTGAGTCACCACCAGATGCACCGGTGGTAGCTGGAGACGGACCTCCTCAGATGATCTTAACGTGCGGTGAGGATCATGCAGAAGAAGGCGTTCTCGAAGATAACCTGGACCTAAGCCGTTCAGGAGATGTTATGTACATTTGTGTACTCTTCTTTTTTCTGAATTCTTTTTTCTTGATATATTAATAAAAAACTATTTTAAAAAGGGGGAAAGGAAAAAAAAGAAACTAATATCTCAAGAATGTGGGTTGAATGGCTCCATGCAAACTATGGTCATTACTGATGTGGTCAACTGATTGCTTTGTCACAAACCCAGAATACAACTCAGCCTCCATTTACCACACCACCGCAAAGCTTTCCTAACTAGCAAAGGGCAACAACAGAGTGAATTTGGTTGAGCTGAAAGCTGATGCATGCAAGTCAAGTGCCAGAGAAGTGCTACCCCACATGACAAACTCTATATGAACTGCCAAGCACTGTTCCCTCTAAGGCGTGCACATGTGCACATGCTCACAAGTTTTTTGATGTCCACTCAGTTCATTTTAGATCCCACTCAGGTTGAATCAGGAAGGCCCCATTCTGATCGCACATGCACAAACACTGCTTTGATACTGCCACCCAGAACAAAACTCATTCTGCACAGAGATGAAAAAAATTAGAGGGACCACCACTACCTAATTTGCTTTCTCAACTCCCTGATATTTTTAAATGGATTGGTGCTTCGTTTCTCATACTTGAGAACTGGAAGAACTAGTCTTTGCTACATATCTGTACCCTCAGGGATTGTACAGGAGGTCAAATGAGTTATTGCACTCCACTTCCTTGCTTCTGTAGTCTGATTTGTAACTTGTAGATTCTCTAATAACAACAGAATAACACTGGGGAAAGTGAAACAACCAGTGAACATACATCATAAACACATTAAAATATTTCTATTTTTAAACCAAGTAAAGAATGTATGCATGATGGCTGTGAATATCTGAAAACTGACAATTCATTTAAATAATCTAAGCTAGCTTGATTCTTCTTACACCAACAACGCAGAACCTTCACAATCTTCATAGAACAAGGGGAATATATATATATGAATGAATCAGCCTGCTTTCATTCTTCCCAAGCATTCAGAATTTTCCACTAAGAGGCATGACTCATATTTTCATAAAATCCAAATCAAAGCATGCATACTAAATATGCATACTAACTGCCCTGAGCCATTTTTGGAAGGGCGGTATGGAAATTGAATGAATGAATAAATAAATAAATAAATAATAAATAGGAGGAATGTGCCCTATCAGTAGGAGATAGTCTACCAGTAGAATGCCAGTAGGAGATATTCTACCAGTCCTCAAACAACATGGTCTATCTAGCCACCAAACCAAAAGGGCACCCTCCAAATGCAGAGCTTGGTAAATATCCTCAGTCCTGTCCGGAAGGGAACTATGATGTTATATACACGTATAGGCAGAAATGACACTTCTTTAAAATGGGGGGGAGGGAGGGAAGGAAGGAAGGAAGGAAGGAAGGAAGGAAGGAAGAAAGAAAGAAAGAAAGAAAGAAAGAAAGAAAGAAAGAAAGAAAGAAAGAAAGAAAACATGAAAAGTGAGCATAACATCAATTATGTTTCCAATATAACTCATCACAGTATTCCTTATTCAGACTCCAGGGGGAAAATGTAGCTATTTTAATGGAAATCAAGGGAAAGGTGTTGAGAGCCTCTGCACAAGCTCAACTCCTCGCATGCTGAAGTTGCCAGGGTTTCCCAGATGTTTTGAGATCATAATATAGGTCAAGATAACTGGTAAGGTCAGCTGGAAAACTGGAAAAGTAAACACTTTTTGGAGACTAGCCCGACTTTCAGAAAAGGAATCTCAAGCTCAGAGAAAGAAAAAAGGGGGGCATTGCTGAGAATGAAGCAACTTGTCCTGGCTTCTGCTAACATTACAGACTGTTCATGCTATTTTCTTCCTGTATTGATTTTGCAAAAGTTCTTGACAAAACGGCAACACTAAGCGACTTGGATTCACATGTAGCAGTGCGCTTTTTGCTTTGAGGCAAAATAAAGAGATAAATCTACTCCTTGCAAAGTGGGTGTCAGATGAAGCAGGAGCAAGTGAGAATCTCATTTATTTTAAGTCAGCAGCACACTCTGCTGGCTGTTTCACTTTTTGTTTTCAGAGTTAAAAAATATGGAAGACAGTCCTAACACTGCTGTCCAATATCTGCTCATTGGTGCCTCAGTGAAATTAATGAAAGTGGTACAGCTACAGGGTTTGATGTATTTTATCCTGAAAGTTCCTGCATTTTATCTATTTTGCTCATTCTGGTAGACAACACAACCAGATATTAAGTTGGGAAAGTGAATATACTAAGTTGGGGAAAGGTATTTGAATGTAACAAATCATTGTCAGGTGGTCAATTAAAGCCAATAGCTGACATCTAGATAAAATTACTCCCAAGTAGTCAGAGACACTTTTACCCCTGGACTTTTGGGCCGAAGTCCAGGGCCTCCACAGCCCCAGCCCCCCCCCCCGCAAACCCTCTTTAGTGTGTCCTGGGTGGTATGGTCGCCCAGCGGAGCATGATGATGCTTAATTTGCAGGGGACAGAGGGCCTCCAAAGGCCTTTAGGTCCAGGCTCCAAAATTACCTAGGAGCACCTCTGCAAGTAGTCCTATTTGCTGGCATGGTGCACAGTTCTAATGACATGATTGCTTTGGGGGTTGGGTGGTAGTTGGCACCCTTAGGACCCTACTACCCAACCCATTTTGTTGTCCCCAGGAGCTACCCATGGGGAATTATGGGCTGGTTCGAATCCCCATTATTCCCTAAAGCAGAAATAATTTTTAAAAACCAGGAATCTAAATCTACAGACACTAACACTGCCAAACACAGGAAAAAGTCATGCATTGCTAAAAAATTTTTTTTTAAAAAATGCCCAATTTCCCTACTGCCTTGCAGATTGGGCAGTAGGCAGCACCCATGGTGCCCTGACACCCAACCCACTTTGGTGCCCCTAGCCCTTAAAAATTAGGCCAAATATATTCAAATGTGGATCAAAGCAAATCAAATTTGAATAAAATTGGCCCAGATTCGAAGCCAGCAGATTCTAGCTCGAACTGAATCAGGCTGGTTCGAACGGAACTCGAATCGAATTGCAAAATTCAATTTGTGCACATCCCTATTATAAGTGTCCTTCTAAACGGATGGACAAAAGCAAGGTATAAATATTTTAAAGGAATAATAAATAAACAAAGCCCACTTCAGCTATAAACTTACTAGGTGTCCATATGGAAGTCTATATACAAGTTACTATTTTTTATTTGTTGGACTACAACTCCTATTACCCCAAGCCATTTGGCCATTGTGTCTGGGGACAATGGGAGATGTAGTTCTGCAACATCTGAGGACTCAAGCTTGAGAACCTCTGCTCCATGGAGAAAGATGGTTTTTGAATTACAACCGTTATTATGATTATAAATACAGTATGCTGTAATAATTAAAAAACATTATATAGTTCTTTTTGAGTGTCCAGAGTGCATAATGGTACAGAGATGCATCCCTCATCCTGCATCCCTCATCCCCATAGCCATGGATGCAACTCCCATAATCTTGATCTACAAAAGATCAAGACTCACTACAACATCACTACTTTGTGTTGCTTTTTTCTGCTCAGAAAGAAGCAATTTCAACAGGTCATTCACACAGAGAGCTATAACTGACAGTTTATATGGAGACAAATCAATTCCCTTTCCTTAGTGCTTGGGTTTTTAAAACAGCACTAAACTGAACACATCTTTATCAATTTTGCAACAGAACTTTAGGGTATTTTTTAAAATATCCACAGTGAATGGTACCACTGATTAGAGCACCCAGCTGAATGGGAGACTCCAGCCTTTTATCTGAAAAATAGAGCAATTATGGTCTCCCAGTGTGTATCAAAGCAAGCACACTCGTCTTCATTATTAGTGAACAGAAAAAACAAAATGAGGCTCTCTCAGCCATACATTCTCCCCCACCCAGATTTTCTTTTTGGTCCAATCTGTATTTAATGGGTGAAATGGACTTCTCCATTATCGAACAGAGAACCTCTTCAGTGATTCTAAGGTTGCGGTCATGTTATTGAGACCAAATGGTTTTTAAAAGTAACATTTGTACAAAAAAAACACCACCCCACACAGCTGCATTCAGATGCACACAAACCTGACAGGTTTTTTTTAAAAAAAAAGTTTATATAGCAGACATATGAAGCTCTTCATCCAAATCCTAAAGTTGTCATGTTCTTATATGAAGAACTTAATAAGGACTTCCAGAATCCAAACTGCAGTAAAACATTGTGATGCAGTAAAACATCATAACTAATTAAAAGTCAATCTTTAAAAGAGAGAAGCTAAATCAGACACTTCTGCCAGATCATTTCCCACTAACTGCAATTCTAGGGTCAAACGTTAGAGCCTTTAAACCCAACATGCTTAAAGTGGCAATGTCCTCAACAAAAACTTTCTTCGCAGGTGAAGGCTAGACTGAGGTTGGCTATATACCAGGTCTTCACAATACAGTGAAGCTATTCACACATGCAGGCAAAACCGGGCTAAGCAAGCCCAGCCCAGTTTTGCCTATGCGTGTGCACCGCCAGGATCGGACCAATCCCAACAGCGCCTCGGCGGCAAATCCACCCAGGCAGCCACCCTCCCAAATGAGGTGAGGAAGGCGAGCACTCTCCTGACCCTGTTGCCATGATCATCTGCCAACCGTGGCTGCTTGCAGGCATGGCTGGCAGACTGAGGAGATCTCAGGGAGTGGGGATCCCCATAATGCACTGCGCACTCGTGCGGTACATTACTGGCGCTCCAGTGGGGTCACGCATCCTGGCCCCCCAGCCCCTCAAGCTACCAGCAGCAGCCGGTAGTTGTCTGGGCGGGCAATCTGCCCGCTGAAGAGGACAACGTCACTCATTTGCAAGGAGGTAACCTCTTTAGTGCTTCCTCCCTGCTAACCCTCTTGCCCTTCACTGTTCGTGAGAAAGGTCTCAGTATTTTCATACTGCCACAGTAGAGCTGGCATGCTGTCTTCCCTTCTGCACCTTAAAAAGATTTAGAAACCTAAGCACAAATAGTTTTGAAACCTAAGCACTGCATCTCACAAGTCTAGTCCTCAGCATTAGACACTGAAGTTTCAAACAACTCTGAGATCTTCACATTGACCATAGACATTGCTACCACCTCCCAATCCCTACTTCACAGCCAAAAGCTCAAGCTGCACAAGCATGCAACCCCAACAAATGGTGGATTATTACAGCATAAGATACTGTAATATAACATAATAATACTTTTCAGTCCTGCAGTGATGAAGTTTTTCAATGCAGCTGAACTCCGCACTTGGAGGGAAACCATATCACATATTTTATTAGTGAAAAGTAAGATATGTAGATTAAAAACCGATCATGCTTTTAGATAACAGATTTCCTATATGAATCCCCAATATAAATATTGCATCTGATTGTTATTTTTTAAAGGTCATGTTGCTTAAAAAAAAAAAAGCCAGGTTCATGTATATGAAATATGGATGTAAACAATATGGCTGTCAAACATGGCTATAACATACTGCTTAACACTGCTAACTTCTAATATGTACCTATTATTGTTGGTTCTCTTAATGAAAGAAAGTAGAGACACTGCATAAATCTCAAATGTGTGTTTTACTTTTCCAGCTGCCCTGTTGCTGTGGAAAATCATGCTAACAAGAAGTGATGCTAACAAGAAGGTAAAACCAGTGTAGCAAATGGAGCATTTAAATATATATAAACATACATTGGTATATAAATAGAAATTGGCTATTTGGGGGAAATGAGGAGATCCCAGAGCAGACATATTTCAGCTTAATATTGCCTGTATTTTCCTACATGGCAACCATTTCTGTCCTGCTTAATCATAAACGTCAAAAATGCCACCACCAAACCTTTAATGCTAACATGGGAAGCTGATGTTCAGTTATCTCTATTACAGTTGAACAGCTAAAGGACAGACACTTGGGATCTGGATGTGCACAAAACTGGTTTTGCCGGTTCAGCTCAAATCCGGAACAGATTCGAGCCGACCTGGCAAAGAGGCACCTTTTAGAATGGTGATTCTCTTCTGTTTAGCAGGGGGAGAGCAACTGTCCCTATCTGCTGTTGTTGGCTGTTACCTTGTGTATCTTTTTAGATTGTGAGCCCTTTGGGGAAAGGCAAGCATCTTTTTTATTATTGTTTTTCTATGTAAACTGCTTTAAGATGACATTTGTATACAGCTTTATTGAAAAGCGGTATACAGTTATTTGTCGTCATAAGAACATAAGAACAGCCCTGCTGGATCAGGCCCAAGGCCCATCTAGTCCAGCATCCTGTTTCGCACAGTGGCCCACCAGATGCCATTGGGAGCCTACAGTCAGGAGTTGAGGGCATGCCCTCTCACCTGCCATTACTCCCCTGCAACTGGTACTCAGAGGCACCCTGCCCTTGAGGCAGGAGGTGGCCTACAGCCCTCCGACTAGTAGCCATTGATAGACCTCTGCTCCATGAAGTCATCCAAACCCCTCTTAAAGCCATCCAGGTTGTTGGCTGTCACCACATCCTGTGGCAGAGAGTTCCACAAGTGGATCACACGTTGTGTGAAAAAGTACTTCCGTTTGTTGGTCCTAGACCTTCTGGCAATCAATTTCATGGAGTGACCCCTGGTTCTAGTGTTGTGTGAGAGGGAAAAGAATCTCTCTCTCTCCACTTTCTCCACACCATGCATGATTTTATAGACCTCTGTCATGTCTCCCTGCAGACGTCTTTTTTCTAAACTAAAAAGCCCCAGGTGTTGTAGTCTTGCCTCATAGGAAAGGTGCTCTAGTCCCCTGATCATCTTGGTTGCCCTTTTCTGTACCTTCTCCAGTTCAACAATGTCCTTTTTAAGATGTGGTGACCAGAACTGTACGCAGTACTCCAAGTGTGGTCGCACCATAGTTTTGTATAAGGGCATTATAATGTTAGCCATTTTATTTTCAATCCCCTTCCTAATGATCCCTAGCATGGAATTTGCCTTTTTCACAGCTGCCGCACATTGAGTCGACACTTTCAACGAGCTGTCAACCACGACCCCAAGATCCCTCTCCTGGTCCGTCACCGACAGCTCGGATCCCATCAGCATATACTTGAAGTTAGGGGTTTTCGTCCCAATGTGCATCACTTTACACTTGCTAACATTGAACTGCATTTGCCATTTTGTCGCCCACTCCCCCAGGTTGGAGAGATCCTTTTGGAGCTCCTCACAATCCGTTTTGGATTTCACTACCCGGAAGAGTTTGGTATCATCTGCAAATTTGACCACGTCGCTGCTTACCCTTGCTTCTAGCTCATTTATGAATACATTAAAAAGCACCGGTCCCAGTACAGATCCCTGGGGGACCCCACTTCTTACTTCCCTCCATTGTGAAAACTCTCCATTTATCCCTACCCTCTGTTTCCTGTCTTTCAACCAGTTAGCAATCCACACATGTACTTGTCCCTTTATCCCATGACAGCTAAGTTTCCTCAGGAGCCTTAGATGAGGAACTTTGTCAAAAGCTTTTTGGAAGTCCAGGTAGACTATGTCAACTGGATCACCTTGATCCACGCACTCATTGACACCCTCAAAGAAGTCCAAAAGGTTCGTGAGGCAAGATTTACCTTTGCGGAAGCCATGCTGGCTCACTCCGAGCAGGGCCTGTTCTTCTAGGTGCTTTACAATTTTATCCTTGAGGATGCTTTCCATCAATTTGCCTGGAACGGATGTTAGGCTAACTGGCCTGTAATTTCCCGGATCTCCCCTGGATCCCTTTTTGAAAATCGGTGTTACATTTGCCACTCTCCAGTCCTCTGGTACAGAGCCCGATTTCAGGGATAAGTTAAATATTTTAGCAAGAAATCATTGCAATAGTAGTAGTGTTTATTACAGAATCCTTCCTAACACATCCTATGTGCTCTTCATCAGGGGATTACATAAGAAAATGAAGTGAGATAAGGATAAACAGGGGAGCTGAATACTTGAATTATACAACAGTTTGAAGTCCTATTTAGATGTGATTATAAAAGCCCTCTGTAAGCCTATACAGAGGGGAAAGGGAGTCAGAAGTCCCACCCGCAACACATCCTCAGTATGTCAGTCATGCTGCTGCCGGCTCTCTTCATGCTTAGGGTGTTACACCCTAAGTGTAATCATGGGCATTACACGTAAGTGTAATCGTGGGCATTTCCATGATCAGCCCATTGTGGCAGCAGCAGAGGTGCGCTGGGGGTGGAACATCCAACTCCCTTTGCCTTCAGTACACACACAGAGGGCCTTTATAATTCATGTCTGAATAGGGCTACAGTCAAAATGGGGAAGAAGAATAAAGGGATAATATAAAAAGCTTAATAATGGTTACTTTCACAAATACTATCCAAACCATATCTATTATATTAATTATCCTGAGTGTGCCTTGGAATGTGCGTCCCAGAGCCCAGCTGATTGGCTGAGGCGCACCCAGGAGGATTGGTTGCCGCTGCAGCGGCCCAGCTATGGAGGCAAAGCCCAGGAGGGGGGAAAGAAAGTGGGAGGGGGGAGAAGTGGTGGTGGGGAGGAGAGGCGGCTGGGCCCTGTAGTGGAGATTGGGGCAGAAGGTGGGGGAGAGGTAACCGCCGGCTCCAAAGAACACACAGATGCTCTGTGCAGGGTCAGCTCGTGTTTATTTATTTTATTTATTTACTGAATTTAGATACCACCTAATATAGAAATATCTAGGTGGTGAACAGTCTATAATGAACAGTCTATAAAGAAATATATGAAAGGAGTGGGGTTATGTATGCGCCTTTGTGGAAAATGCCAAAGTGATACCATTCAAAAAGATCATAAAAGTAGCTCCCTTCTAAACAATTGTATATTGTGTGTTGCCTTCCTGTTTTTCCTGCCCTAAGTAAAATTTTCCTGTCCTAAATAAAAATTCAGGGTAGACATAAAATGTTATCTTTTGCTGACATTCTTATTAATCTCTAATATTTGCTCTTAAACTGCTTCTGTAAAGTGCATGAAGATGTTGTTAGAAAACATTATCTGACATTAGGGACAGGACTTCAGGTAAGTCTGAGCTCCGGTGCAGCTCATTTTAGAAATGAAACTTTTTGGCTGCAAAATTTTGCTTGAAGTTTCTTTGCTAGGTTTAAATTGGGACTTTGAAGTCTTCAACATACAAGCCCCTTTAAAACCCACTCACACTTAAGTGAATCTATTTCCACTGAAGTCAAAAGAGTGGATACTATTTTAAAGGATTTATGGGGCCTTGTTTATAATCTACCAGAAGAACAAGGTCTTTGAAGGGTAGAACATAAGAACATAAGAACAGCTGTGCTGGATCAGGCCCAAGGCCCATATAGTCCAGCATCCTGTTTCGCACAGTGGCCCACCAGATGCTTCTGGAAGCCACAGGCAGGAGTAGAGGGCATGCCTTCTCTCCTGCCATAACTCCCCTGCAACTGGTTCTCAGAGCCATCCTGCCTTTGAGACCGGAGGTGGCCCACAGCCCTCTGACTAGTAGCCATTGATGGACATCTCCTCCATGAAGTTATCCAAACCCCTCTTAAAGCCATCCAGGTTGTTGGCTGTCACCACGTCCTGTGGCAGAGAGTTCCACAAGTGGAACACGCGTTGTGTGAAAAAGTACTTCTGTTTGTTGGTCCTAGACCTCCTGGCAATCAATTTCATGGAGTGACCCCTGGTTCTAGTGTTGTGTGAGAGGAAAAAGAATCTCTCTCTCTCCACTTTCTCCAAACCGTGCATGATTTTATAGACCTCTATCATGTCTCCCCGCAGTCGTCTTTTTTCTAAACTAAAGAGCCCAGGTGTTGTAGTCTTGCCTCATAAGAAAGGTGCTCTAGGCCCCTGATCATCTTGGTTGCCCTCTTCTGAACCTTTTCCAGTTCAGCAATGTCCTTTTTAAGATGTGGTGACCAGAATTGTACGCAGTACTCCAAGTGTGGTCGCACCATAGTTTTGTATAAGGGCATTATAATATTAGCCGTTTTATTTTCAATCCCCTTCCTAATGATCCCTAGCATGGAATTTGCCTTTTTCACAGCTGCCGCACATTGAGTTGACACTTTCAACGAGCTGTCCACCATGACCCCAAGATCCCTCTCCTGGTCCGTCACCGACAGCTCGGATCCCATCAGCATATACTTGAAGTTGGGGTTTTTCGTCCCAATGTGCATCACTTTACACTTGCTAACATTGAACCGCATTTGCCAATTTGTCACCCACTCACCCAGTTTGGAGAGATCCTTTTGGAGCTCCTCACAATCCGTTTTGGATTTCACTACCTGGAAGAGTTTGGTATCATCTGCAAATTTGGCCACCTCGCTACTTACCCCGGCTTCTAGATCATTGATGAATAAATTAAAAAGCACCGGTCCCAGTACAGATCCCTGGGGGACCCCACTTCTTACTTCCCTCCATTGTGAAAACTCTCCATTTATCCCTACCCTCTGTTTCCTGTTTTTCAACCAGTTAGCAATCCACACATGTACTTGTCCCCTTATCCTATGACTGCTAAGTTTCCTCAGGAGTCTTTGATGAGGAACTTTTTCAAAAGCTTTTTGGAAGTCCAGGTATACTATGTCAACTGGATCACCTTGATCCACACACTCGTTGACACTCTCAAAGAAGTCCAAAAGGTTGGTGAGGCAAGATTTACCTTTGCGGAAGCCATGCTGGCTCACTCCCAGCAGGGCCTGTTCTTCTAGGTGCTTTACAATTTTATCCTTGAGGATGCTTTCCAACAATTTGCCTGGAACAGACGTTAGGCTAACCGGCCTGTAATTTCCCAGATCACCCCCGACTCCCTTTTTGAAAATCGGTGTTACATTTGCTACTCTCCAGTCCTCTGGTACAGAGCCCGATTTCAGGGATAAGTTGAAAATTTTAGAAAGGAGGTCGGCAATTTCACATTTGAGTTCTTTGAGGACTCTTGGATGGATGCCATCTGGCCCTGGTGATTTGTTAGCTTTCCATATTTCCAGACAGTTTAGTACATCGTCACTTCTATCTGACTCAGCTCTCTAGCCTCCATCCCTAAAAAGCCTGGTTCAGGAACAGGTATATGCTCAGTATCCTCTGCTGTGAAGACAGACGCAAAGAACTCATTTAGCTTCTCTGCAACCTCCATATCCTCCTTAATAATCCCTTTCACTCCCTCGTTGTCTAATGGCCCAACCGCCTCCCTGGCAGGTTTCCTGCTACTGATGTACTTATAGAAGTTTTTATTATTCCCCTTGATATTTTTGGCTAAATGTTCCTCAAACTCTCTTTTTGCCTCCCTTATTGTCACCTTGCATTTCTTTTGCCAGAGTTTGTGTTCCTTTCTGTTCTCTTCATTTGGACAGGCCTTCCAATTTCGGAAGGAAGTCTTCTTCCCTTTTATGGCTTCTTTGACGGTACCCGTGAGCCATGCTGGCATCCTCCTGGACTTAGTGGTATCTTTCCTCCTTTTGGGTATACAATCTAACTGGGCTTCTAGTATTGTAGTTTTGAGTAAACTCCATGCACTCTGGAGCGAAGTGACTCTCCTGGTTTTCCCTTTCAGCTTTCTTTTCACCATACTCCTCATTTTGGAGAAGTTTCCTCTTCTGAAATTCAAAATGTCCGTGTTAGACATCCTTGGTGATTCTCTCCCCGCATGTATGCTGAATTTGATGGCACTGTGGTCACTGTTCCCTAAAGGGTCGATGACACTGACGTCACGCACCAGGTCCGGGGTGTCACTCAGAATTAGGTCCAAGGTCGCCTTCACTCTGGTTGGTTCCATGACCAACTGTTCTAGGGCACAGTCATTTAGTGTATCTAGAAATTTGATCTCTTTGTCCTGACCTGACTGTGAATTTACCCAGTCTATGTGTGGGTAATTGAAGTCACCCATAATTACAGCCCTGCCTCTCCTTGACACCTCCCTGATTTCCTCCTGCAACTCCCAGTCACTGTCGGTGTTTTGATCCGGAGGGCGATAGCACGTCCCCAGTAGCACATTCCCTTTCCGGCCTTGTATAGTCACCCACAGTGTTTCTGTGGAGGACTCCAATCCACCTAGGTTTTCTAGCTTGTTAGATTCTATCCCTTCTTTAACATACAGTGCTACTCCACCTCCAAGGCGCCCCTCCCTGTCCTTTCTGTAGAGTTTATACCCAGGGATAACTGTGTCCCACTGGTTCTCACTGTTCCACCATGTTTCTGTTATGCCCACTATATCTATTTCTGCGTTAGCAAACAAGCACTCCAGCTCACCCATCTTGGCTCGGAGGCTTCTAGCATTGGCATACAAGCACCTATACGCTGAATCTCTTGACAAGGTTGCAGGATGCTTATAGTCCACTTTTTGTGGACTAAAACTTGCTGTGCCTAGATATATGCTTTATTTGAACTAAACTGACCACATCACAAAATATTGAAGCTATTCCCATGATCAGTAGAAAGCAGGCTAAGGGAACCTAGCCCACTTTCTACTGATCGTCAGAACCACCGCTCGCAGGCTTGCCCAGTGGTTCCAAGGCGGCTAGCCCGCCCACGCAAGCTCTCTGTTCACCTCATTTTGTTGCTCATGTGCCGTCACGGCACGCAGCGACACACAAGTAGACCCCTGACTGGGAGGCTTCAGCCAACCTCCCAGCCTCGGGGGTCTCTCCAGAATACCCCACACACTCGCGTGGGGCATCCTGGAACTTCCTGCCTGACAGCCTGCCTGACAGCCCCCAAGCTCCATAGCCTCCACTGGCTCCATGACTGAGCCGGCAGGACTTGGAGGCTGCTCATCTGCTAAGCCTGCTCTCCCCGCAGACCCGCCAGAGGCTCTTCTCACTAATCGTGAGAAGAGCTTCATTATGTTATACTGGCATGAAACTTTCATTCCAATATTGCAGGCAGATATGACAGAACAATACTTAGGATCAGAGTGCAAGCAAATATCCTCATGGGAAAACAAAACAACATTTGATTTTCTTGAAACATCTTATTGAGTTTTATTAGATGTTCATTTTAATAATATCTAATAATATTCAATTGATTTCTGACCATCTTCCAGTTCTGGGCCTCTTCCAGGCAGTGTTTTATTCCAATTTCAGCACAAATTCCAAAGGAAGATGTACCAGATACGTTGCACACTTTCTTAGAACCATCAGGCTGAGAATCCGTGAAAAAGCCATCTCTTTTCAATACTACTTTTATTCTACCTCGAAAAAGACAGCTTTTTCATAGATTGTCAGCAGATGGAGCTAAGAACTGACGTGACGTACTTGAACATCTTGTGGATGGCTCATTGCATCTCCTGTTGGAATCTGCAATGAAGTTGGAATAAATCACTGTCAAAAAGAGACTCTGGATTTCAGAGGACCTTAGAATGATTAGGTATATTTCATTATACACTTTTAAAAATCAGGGGAAGAGACAGTAGGTTAAGTCAGTTATAGCTATAAAGATATCTAAATATTCATCCATTTAGCATTCCAAATGACACAACTGTCCAAAACCTTTTCTTCCATAGCTCCCCAATGAAAAAACTGGTCCAAAGGACAGCTCACGGTGCATGCAGAATTTGCTGGGGATAATAGAAGGTCTTTAGAGCACAATCCTATGCATGTTTACTTGGAAGGAAGTCCCACTGTGCTAAGTGGGCTTTCTTCCTAGTAAGAGCATTTACAATTACAGCCTTAAACCCCTAAATAGTCTGGGTGCACAGTACCTGAGAGACCACCTTCTTCTATATTAACCTATCTGCAGGCACGTAAGAAGCTACTGCCGGTGTGGGTGCAACCCACCACTGGCAGCTCCTAGGCACCCTAGCCATGCCCCGAGTCTGATGTCAGATGCAGGGGACATGGCCATATGTGGAAACAGGGCCACACAGCCCCATTCACAAGGTGCTTCAGCCGGTGCTGGGTTTCTAGCCTGTCTGGGAGAGCCTTTCCCTGACTTGAAAAGGCAGGGAGACGGGTTCCCAGCCAGGCTGGGAACCCAGTGCTTGCTGAAGCTTCTCACAAACAGGCAGCGCGGCCCCATTTGTGAAAAGCTTCAGCCAGCACTCAGTTCCCAGCCTAGCTGGGAACGCGTCTTTCTGTCTTTTGAGGGAGGAAAGTTGCTCTCAGACAGGCTGGAAACCCAGCGCTGGCTGAACTGCCTTGCAAACAAGGCTGCACAGCCCCGTTTCCGCATATGGTCGTGCCCCCTGAATTTGATGTCAGATGCAGGGGGAGTGGCTAGATTAGATGGGACGGCTCGACAGGGAGTGGCAGCCGGGTTCTTTGGATCCATCCACACAATGGTGGCTCCGCCCCGCCTACCTGTTTATTAAGATTTGCTTCAAAAACCCTGCTTTGAGTTTCTTCTCTTGTTGAAGTATGGCAAAGCTTCTACCTGGCACAGGGCCTTTTTCATGGTGGCACCATGGCTCTAGAACTCCCTTGTGAGGGAGGTACACGCTGCTTCCTTGCTTCTAGCCTTCCAGCAAGTTTGGGCTCTCTGATCTGCTGAACTGGGATGTTTTTCTGCTGCTGGTTTGCATCTTTCTATTCTAATGCTGTGTTTTACTTACTGAATGCAGTTTATTAATTTAAAACAAAATATTTTTAATATGCACTTGCTAAGTTTTATTATAAACCACCTTGAGATGTATCTGCACAAAGTGGGATATAAATATTTTAAACAAGCAAACTCTAATGGGATCTCTCTATTAAAACTTTTCATTCAGAAGTTCATGTCAGGCCAACTTTATACAAAGCAAGTCCAAAGAAGTTCTGGCGTCTCCCTTGTGAACAAATAGAGCAGAAAAGAAACCTTGCGGATAGGCAACCTTGTAACGTAGAGACAATCATTTGAAGGCTCAGCAGGGTTTCCTAAATAAACACAAAAGCCAGGGTCCTTAGCAGGTGGCCAGGTTTGATATTCAAATCATTAACATTTTACATGTGGCGTTTTCATTAGGAAAAAAAGGTTACTGCATGATGGACAATCTGTATATATTTGCAGATGTGGTGTGCATGGAAGTCAAACCTCACCAAGGAGTATAATTTGAAGCAATCTCCTTGCCCGAGAATAGCTAAAGGCAATGTCCAATCAAAGTACTGTCAGTGCTCTGCCCGACGAATAAATGAGTTGCTTTGACAGGAAATTCCAACGGCAATTTTAATTCTGATCAGGCTTCAGGAAGTGGAAAGAATAAAAACACATCAATTATAGTGACAGGAAGTTTTAAATCACATGGCAAGCAGCTGCTGCCAAAGGCACCCATCTGCCAGATTTGTTAAGTAAAAAGGATTTTGGTGTGACCAAATTTTTGTACCAAAATCTGATAAGCTGACGTAATTTCTGAATTGTGTGTTTTCATGGAATAAGGGGAAGGAAAATTGACACTTCCAAAGAAATGTGCCAGTATTACAAGGTCAATCTCCCAACTTCTTTGTCATATAAACCAAATCTATCTATCTCTTCACGCCATCGGAATACACAGCTGCTAATACAATGTCTAAGCCAACATACTTTGGAAACGGCTGTCTCCTTTTCTTTGGCCTAGACTTCTCTGATCACGATGGTTTAATACTTGATGTGTTCACCCCACATTGTCTTTCCCCACAAACTTTGAACGAAAAAGCTAAGATCACCTATGAACATCTCACTACACAGCTATGAACACTGGTACCCGTTCTGTGTTGCCTGACAACTACTGGCATTAACTAAATCTGGTTCATGTTTCTTGTCGCTAACCTCACCCCCACACCCACAGACCTGATTAGGGCCTTTGAACATTTGTACTATTTGTCGGGTGGAGGAGAGATCAAGGGGAGTTGCTTATTTTTCTGCTACTGGTTTAAAGCAGTGTGTGATTTTTATTTTTATTTTTAATGGTTCTCATTTCTGAGCAAATCTCCCTTGTAAACAATTTAAATCCAAAACTGTGGTATTCAAATCCACTGATGGGCACTAACTATTTTAAAAATAGTTAATTACTGCCTAAAAAGTAGTGTTAACTACTAGTTAATTGCACTTTGGTAAAAGTAATTGGATCGCCTTTTGTATGTACTTTGAAGTACTCAAGTAGTTTCAATTAGTTTTTTTATAACTACTTCCCCCTCCCTTTAAAAATTTAAATGTTCAATTAAAAATGTTTATTTATTTACTTGCTAAATGGGTCATGCAGAACAGTATACTGGAGTTTAGGGACTTGAGGTATTAAGTTTATAGAAATAACCTGTACAAGTTGGACTTGAAAAGTAAAAATACATGAAATAAAAGCTAAAAATAAAATAGTAAGTACAGCAAGTAAGTATAATAAGCACAGCAGTTAACTACCACCAAAAGTAAATTAACCAGTGTATGCAGTTCTGAATGACTTTTCATAAAGTACCTTTAATTACAATTTAACTAAATGAAAAGTAGTTTATGCCCATTACTAGGAAAACAAAACCACAAAAACCTTTAGCCTGGTAATATAAGTTGTATTGCAAGCAGAAAGTAATTTGCCAGTTTGCACTAGACACTTCTGTGAGATGACAAATATACTAATTTCAATGGGAAAGTATTGCTGGGTACCCCTCCTATTGAAATGAATGAGACTTTAAAGTGCATAAAACTTTGGCTGTATCATGTCTTGCATTTGAAAACAAGCAGCAGAAATTAATGTCAAATACAAGCCCAGATTCTGAAGCCAAGTGTCAAAGGGAATGTGTCAAAGCCACAGCCCCGTGGTACTCGGACGAGTTACGGAAGCTGAAGCGGTGAGGTAGACAACTAGAGCATAAGTAGAGGAAGACTCCGTGCGAATCTGATCAGGCACAACACAGAGTATAATTGAAAATCTATACTCTGGCAGTGTGGGCGGCAAAGAAATGGTTCTTTTCTGCCCACATTGCTTCTGCAAATTCACATCCAGTTGAGTTGTCTAGGGTTGTGAGGGGGCTAGTATGTGCCCCCTCCCCCTTGAATTTAAACTTGGAATCATCGGTCACTCACTGTGATAGGAACATAGGAAACTGCCATATACTGAGTCAGACCATTGGTCTATCTAGCTCAGTATTGTCTTCACAGACTGGCAGCGGCTTCTCCAAGGTTGCAGGCAGGAATCTCTATCAGCCCTATCTTGGAGAAGCCAGGGAGGGAACTTGAAATCTTCTGCTCTTCCCAGAGCGGCTTCATCCCCTGAGGGGAATATCTTGCAGTGCTCACACATCAAGTCTCCCATTCATATGCAACCAGGGCAGACCCTGCTTAGCTATGGGGACAAGTCATGCTTGCTACCACAAAACCAGCTCTCCTCTCCTCAAATGTTTTTAATGACTTTTTGTGGATAAAATCTCTCAAATCTGGGCTGAGCTAGATTCCACAGTTACTGCAGAGTCTACTGTGGAGGTGTCCAGCAACTCCTCTTACGGGATTAGATTGGATCATTTTCAGTTTGTGACTCAAGGAAGTGGACAAACTGCTTTGGAATGTGCATCCTACAACCTGTTATCTTGACCCTTACCTAACTTCGCTTATCTCATCTGGTAATCATATTATCAGAGAGGGTCTGGTAAATATTATAATTGCTTCTCTGAAGGAGGGCAGGATGCCTCCTTGTCTTAAGGAGGCTATTATTAGACCACTTTTGAAGAAACCTGCATTGGATCCCTCAGAGTTAGCTAATTACAGACCTGTTTCTAATCTTCCATGGTTGGGCAAGGTGATTAAGCGGGTGGTGGCCTCTCACCTCTCAGCTGGGCAGTTTTGATGATGCAGATTATCTAGACCCATATCAGACTGGTTTTTGTGTGAGCTATGGGGTTGAGACTGCCTTGGTCGGCCTGATAGATGATCTCCAACTGGCTATCGGCAGAGGGAATGTAACTTTGCTGATCCTTTTGGATCTCTCTGAGGCCTTCGATACCATCAACCATGGTATCCTTCCAGACTGCCTGAGGGAGGTGGGATTGGGTGGCACTGTTTTCAAGTGGTTCCATTCCTACCTTTCTGGTAGATTCCAGATAGTGTTGCTTGGAGACTGCTGTTCTGCAAAGCAAGAACTAAAGTGTGTAGTAACTGTTTTATGAGATTGTTTTTATATTATTATTATTTCTTGTTTACACAGTCAGACAGGTGTTATTGACTGGTTTGTTTTATCCAGACATTGAGTCCTTCCCAAGGACCTGGGATGGCTGAATTTTATTATCAATGTTGTTGCTGTTATTACTACAGATATCATCGAATATAGGCTGTTCCCAGTAAAGCTGCTTTTTGTAATTGGCTGATGGTGATTTCTGTGGCCCCTATGGTGTTGAGGTGCTCTTCAAGGTCTTTTGGAATTGCACCTAGGGTGCCAATTACCACTGGGATTATTTTGGTCTTTTTCTGCCACAGCCTTTCAATTTCAATTTGTAGATCTTTGTATTTGGTGATTTTTCCTATTTCTTTTTCTTCTATTCTGCTATCCCCTGGTATTGCTATGTCAATTATTTTAACTTGTATTTCTTTTTTCTCGACTACAGTTATATCTGGTGTATTGTGTGGCAGATGTTTGTCTGTTTGTAGTCGGAAGTCCCATAATATTTTTGCATCTTCATTTTCGACAACTTTTTCAATTTAATGGTCCCACCAATGTTTGGCTACAGGTAGCTTGTATTTCTTGCAGATGTTCCAGTGTATCATCCCTGCTACCTTGTCATGCCTTTGTTTGTAGTCAGTCTGTGCGATCTTTTTACAACAGCTGATTAGGTGGTCCACTGTTTCATCTGCTTCTTTACAAAGGCTTGCTGTTTGTTGTTGATTTTTTGATTTTTCGACTTTTGCTCTTATTGCATCTGTTCTTAGTGCCTGTTCTTGCGCAGCCAGTATTAAACCCTCTATTTCTTTCTTCAAGTTGCCATTCTTAAGCCATTGCCAGGTCTTGGTGATGTCTGATTTTCCACTTATATTGTGCAAATATTGACCATGCCGTGGCTTATTTTTTCCATTTTTCTGCTCGGTTCTTGACTTGTTCTTTCTTGTAGGCCTGCTTTGTTTCATTGGTGTTGAATAGTTTCTTGTTATTGACCATTTGAAGTGCATCTTCTTCACTGTCCTTGATATATTCTTCAAGGCCTCTTTTCTCCTCCTCTACTGTTTGATGGACTTGCAGCATTCCTCTTCCGCCTGAGCCGCGAGGGAGGTATAGCCTATCTACATCACTGCGGGGGTGCAGAGCATGATTGATGGTCATGATTTTCCTGGTCTTACGATCTAGCGTCTTTAGCTCTGCCTGGGTCCAGTCTATTATTCCTGCAGTGTATTTGATAACAGGTATAGACCAGGTGTTTATGGCTTGTATGGTGTTCCCACCATTGAGTTTGGACTTTGAGATTTTTCTAACTCTCCTGATGTATTCACTTCCGATTTTTCTTTTAACTTCAGTGTGTGCAATGTTATCAGCCTGGAGAATGCCCAAGTATTTGTAATGTTCTTTCTCTTCCAGGTTCTTGATCTTGCTTCCATTGGGCAGTTCTATTCCTTCTGTTTTTCTTATTTTTCCTCTGTTCATTATTAATGCAGCACACTTGTCTAGTCCAAACTCCATTGCTATATCGCTACTGAATATACGGACAGTGTTTAGCAGTGATTCGATTTCTGACTGGGACTTTCCGTACAACTTCATATCGTCCATGTACAGCAGATGGTTGATTTTACTTGATGTTTTAGATGTTTGGTATCCGAGGCCTGTTTTGTTTAGTATTTATGAAAGTGGGGTCATGGCGATTACAAACAACAGAGGGGATAGTGAGTCCCCTTGGAAAATGCCTCTTCTAATGCTAACCTGTTCAAGTGTCTCGCCGTTGATTGTTAAATGTGTACTCCACATGTTCACTGCTTTTTAAATAAATATCTGAATGTTTTTGCTGACACTAGTTGTTTCTAAACATTTTAGTGTCCATGTGTGAGGCAATGAATCGAAGGTTTTCTTGTAGTCAATCCATGCAACACTTAGATTGGTTTTTCTTCTCTTGCAATTTTCTAAAATCGTTTTGTCAATCAGCAGCTGGTCTTTTGTGCCTCTGTTGTTCAGGCAATTTCCTTTCTGTTCAACTTGAAGCTGCTTATTAGTTAATAAGTGTTGCATTACTTCATCTGCTATTATTCCAGTTAATAATTTGAACATGGCAGGCAGGTTAACGGTCTATGATTACTTGGAACTGCACCTTTTGCTGGGTCTTTCATGATGAGATGAGTTTTCCCAGTTGTTAGCCATTGTTCAATATCACCTCCTTGCAAAATGTGATTGAAGTGTTTTGATAGTTGTTTATGAAGGCTTGTTAGGTGTTTAAGCCAGAAGCCATACAGTTCATCATCACCTGGTACAGTCCATTTTTTAAATTTTCTTTGCTCTTTCACTTATTAATTCTGGTGTTATTATTAGATCTTGCATTTGTTGGTTACATTTTTCGACCTCTTTCACCCAGCCTGCTTTTTTATTATAATCTATTGGATTGTCCCATAATTTCCCACAGAATTGCACTGCTTCTTCTTTATTTCTAGGTGTTTCTAGGTTTCTTGCAGTTTCTCCTTCTATGCTTTGGTAGAAACGTTTCTGATTCGACTGGAATTGGAGACTGTCTGTGTTGTGTAATTCTGGCTTCGTATCTGCTAATCTTCTTTGACACTGCTGTTATTTGCTGCTTTATTATTTCCAGGACTTCTCTAATTTTCCTTGAATCTAGATGGTATTTTTGGATCAGATACTGTTCGTTGTTTTCATTCGTCAGCTTCTTGTCTTTCATATCTTTCGATTTACTAGCATCTGATCTAAGCCTGGTGATTTTATTTTCTAATCTAATCTAATCTTCCATTTAGGTGATGTACTACTTTCTTTTTTAACAGGTCCACTAATCTTATATCCGAGCTCTTGTGTTGTTGTTGTTGTTCGATTTTTATACCACCCTTCCAAAATGGCTTATTGTGTTTCATGGATTTTCATCTGTGACTTTTTATATTGTGTTACATTTTGTACACCGCCTAGAGGTGTACATATCAGGTGGTATAAAAATATGATAAATAAATACTAAAGTATACAAGTGGTTTTCAACCTTTCACTGAGGGAAGTAAAATGAAAACAGCCAACCATTTTATATTAAGCTACCTATTACCAAATCAGACCATTAGTCTATCAAGCACAGCATTGTCTCTAAACTGACTGGCAGCAACTCTCCAAAGGTTCCAACACAATAGGGCCTTTCACACGATCGGGTGGGAGAAAGGCAGGGTTAAGCCTGTCTTCCCCGCAGATTATCTGGACTGGCCCCAGTTGTGCTGCCGCACCCATGATTGCCACGGCAGCGACCAGTGCAGCATTCTGGAGGCCGGGGAATCCCACAATGCCCCACGTGATGAGCTTGGAGGATTCCCCTGGGAAACCGGCGTTCTAGGCACACGCCTCTGTGTCAGTACAGGTTGCAAGCAGCCCGCACTGACACACGATCCTGGAGGCTGGCTTAATGGTGTGCTTCCTTGGTTTGGGTCACATGAATCTTGGTGGTTCTCATGTGCAGCCAAGCCCAGGCTTGGCTGCCTGAGCCTGAACTTGGCTGCTTGTGAGAACAGCCTCAGTGTTTACCAGGACTACCTGAAGATGCTACATAGTGGGCCTGGAACCCTCTGCTTGCAAAGCATGTACTCTATCACTGATCGGTGGCACTTTCCAAAAGGTGCCACCTGCCTTTTCTCTCCCAACAGAGTCAGAATTGATCACCTTTGATCTGCCAACCACAGCTTTAGACAATACACCAACCACTCACCAACACTCCTGGACTCAACAAAATTGGACCAGTGTCACAAAAGAAGGCAGTGCTTTATCCACAGGCCATTTCCTTATCCACAGCCCATTTTCCCCCTCGCCCTGCTGCTTTTCACTGATGGGGGTATAATATAGGGTGAAAGGATAAACACTCACTCCCCATCCACAAGGAAATGGGTGCCTTTCTGTAGTTGCATTCCCACTGTGGAACCACCTCCCAAAAAAAAATCCACCAGGTGCCTTCATCACTGCCCTTTACACACCAGGAGAAGTCTGGCTTGTTTATCCAAGCCTTTGATAGCCTTTGATTTCCTATATTGTTTGATTTTTGTTTCACTATGCTTGTCTGTTTGGTTTGGGTTAGCTATTTAGTGTATTGGGTGCTGAACTCTTTAATTACTACCTTTTATTTAGCATAGCAGAATGTTCTTTTATTTCATCATGTGTCATGTTTTAACAATATCTGATATTGTTATGAAATTTTGTTAAGCCACTTGAATGCCATTCATGGCCAAAAGGCAGCACGCAACATTTTAAACTTAATTGTATTTAATTTAAAAAGAAATGAAATACTTGTGACCAGTAATGGTAGAGAGGCAAGGATCATCATGCACTTTTATGAACTCTCCTAGTCTAAAAATGTGGACTGTTTCTGTAGGGAAGCTATTTTAGAAAGAACTGTAGGAGAAATGCAGTGCACCTGTGAACACAAAACATATGCCGACTTGAGCTCAGTAATTCTCATTCACCCAAAATGTAACAACCTATGATAGCAGAATAAATTATCCTAATGTTATCTATTTGAATCTAGTAGGTCAACAACAAGATCATGCTTTTATTCATGCTGACAACCACATATTTCAACACATGTTACATTTGGAAATCATCTCTGGAAAATCACTATCAACATCAATGCAGTACAAGCAAGTCTCCATACAAAGAAAGTATAATTTCAACGCAGCTCTTTACAGTACTTTCCAGTACTTTCCAAATCATTTTTAAAATGACACATCAAGAGTTCATTATGGGCTAGTTCAGATTGAATGACCTGCCCACTGTGCAATCAGAAACAAGGGCACAAACATATCCGCATTACCTGTCCTGAAGTGCTCTTCCTGGAGCTGCTTCTGGAGACAGAACATCCAAAACTCTTTAATCACATGGCTCCAATGCTACTTAGAACTAGAACTTAGGAACATAGGACACTGCCTTCTACTGAGTCAGATCCTTGGTCCATATAGCTCAGTACTGTCTACACAGACTAGCAGAGGCTTCTCCGAAGTTGCAGACAGGAGTCTCTCAGCCCTATCTTGGAGATGCCAGGAAGGGAACTTGGAACCTTCAACCCACAAGCATGCAGTTTCTCTTCCCAGAGTAGCTCCATCCCCTAAGGGGAACATTTTACAGTGCTCTCAATGGGAGTGGTCTCCCATTCAAATGCAAACCATGGTGGACCCTGCTTAGCAAAGAGGATAATTCATGCTTGCCACCACAAAATCAGCTCTCCTCTCATTTTGAAGTTTGGACTTTCTGCCCCGTCACATGTAAGTATTCTAAAATAGCACATTGAGTGGGGAGAAGTCCACATGCCTTTGCTTCTAACCATGCTGTGTGCTGGCCACTATTGTCCAAATCAGAAGTGTAAGAAATCAGCATAAAGCATTTTGTTTGCACCACCAAGACAACTGCTTGGATCTGTTGTATTCAGTACACTTATCCACATCAACAAATATGTGACTCTTGCTTCCTACAAAATGTTGAATTGTTGCATCCCTGATCACTGCTACCTTAACATCCTTCTTCAAGATTTGTTTTTTGAATGACCCTTCACCATGTTGCTTATAGATTTCCAATATAAGAAGAATCACCACTTGGAAAGGTGCCCAGTTAGTAGAGGTAACCCAGACATGACATGATAAGACTCCCTCCAAGTTTTCTTTTTTACTGAAAGGCAGCCATGGGGGTGCACCAGATCACTGCAATGATACTGGGGAAGGGAATGCTTAACCATATAACCATGAGCAGTTTTTCAGATCAAAATCACCTTTTCCATTTCATTTCCCACCCACAGGGGGAAAGTTATGGGCTGAAAGGGTTAAGCGTAGCCTCCCCTGCACCATTGCTCCCATCAAATTCTCAGTTCCCCATAACTGTATTTCAGTGTGTGTGTTTTAAGTCCAATTTTGTCTTCACAACACACTTTAGACTCCCAGCACGACAACAAAATCTGGCTTAGGTACTCTTGACTTTCCAACCAATATAGGATTTAGGTAACAATCTATAACCTCAAAAAAAATGAGGCTTTCAATACTGAAAGTTTTTTAAAACTATTTTTTAACTGTTACAAGTGAAATCAACAACAAAAATGTCATGTCAAATCAGAAGTCCTCCCCCTCCCCACAAAAACCTCACAGTGTTGTATGCTGTGCCCTAGAGATTGAAAGGGAGAGAAGAACCTCCTTTTGAAACCTTCTTGCAAGCATTTCATGGCTGTGAAATGTGCTTTTTTGTGGGTGGTTTTTGATTCCGGGCAGGAGGTCCAGGCTTCCCCGCAAAACGAACATTTTGGGGCATGCCTTGTAGTTCCTCCCAGCACCTCCAAATGCCTCCCACCACTAAATGGGGGCTTGCAGAGATCTATGCCAATCCACAGGCTCCAGTAACAGTCAGCAATATATTAGAAGATACTTAATAGTACTTCCTGCCTGGAACAAAGAATTATTCTGTGGTAACCCAAACTCTAGCAAAGGATTTGCAATTGTAATAGCCATGGCAAATAGTGATGGACTTTTCAACTTCACACATGCAAGAGGAAGTTAATGGGAAAGCATGAGAAGGAACCAAGTGGAGACGAGAAATGCAGCCTGTAGCAAAATCTTGCCAGCTGCCACCATTTTACCCATCAGTCATTAATACAGTTCCATAAAATGTCTTTGCTTTACATGAGGAATGTGGCTGCAAATGTTTACACCGCAGTCCAGCTGGGAATTCACACCTTCTTTTAGCTTAACGCCAACCTTCAGCTTTCACTGCCTTTGCGATGGTTGTTTCATTGGGTAATAAAACTCGGTGTAAATTAGACTTGTGCATACTTTTCACCTTTGCTGGGTTCTCTTCATTCATTAGCTGCTTCGTGTACCATGTTTAAAGGCACAGAAGCACATCTTTTCATAACTAGCGAGTTTCTTTTCCAGTTACATTTTTCTCCCTTTACTACAGGTTGAGTATCCCTTATCCAAACTGCTTGGGACCAGAAGTGTTCCGGATTTCAGACTTTTCCTCATTTTGGAATATTTGCATACTGTATTGAGATATCTTGGGCATTGGATCCAAGTCTAAACACGAAAGGTGACTGTACACACTGTATTTTTTTTAGGTTTAATTTAAAGTACAAAAACAAATAAGCATTGACTCTACGATAACTACAGGTTGCTGTAAATGCAATGAAAAATAATTGCGAGAAAATTTTCAATGCAATAATGTTTCCAGATTTTGGAGCATTCCGGATTTCAGATGTCCAGATTAGGGATACTCAACCTGTATTTAAACACGCTGTAATATTATCCCAAGTAAGAGTTTATGGCCGGCCTTCACATGCAACCCAATCTGGTGCCTATTTTCCTATTTGTAAGTCTCCCAGAGTTCAGTGGGGATTACCTCTAAATAAATGTCCACATGATTGCAACCTAAATGTTTGCCAATGTCCTGACTTTCTATAAGACCAAAAATACTATACAAATTTTCCTGACGCCCTGGGCCAAATTGGGAGGGTTGGTATAAAAATGCAATAAACAAATAAATAATAGATTGTGATCTGCTCTGGGATGTTATTTGACTTATTTATACGGTTTAAAAAAACACACCTTATATCATATTAATTTCCCCTCACTGTATCTCGAGTTTTTTCAAGCCGCCAAGCAGAAATTGTAGAAATTGAAAATTTTCTACAGAAAAATTAAGTATGGGAATTTTCCCCCAGGGGAAAAAAATTGTTTTGGAAAATTTTCCACCCCACATATCTCATGCTGTCCTCTTTTTGAAGATGCAGCTCAGAAGCATAAGAACCGCATTACCGTATTTACCCAAATAGAAGCCAATTCTGAATGTAAGACTATACCTTAAAGATAAAATAAAGGTTCTACCTGTATTTTACCCAAAAGAAAGAGGACTCTCAATCTAAGACACCTCCCCCCCCATTTAAAGGGCAAGAACTAGGAAAAAACCTTGTCTTAGATGTGGATAAATATGGAACAAATGATATAGCAACAGATGTTTGGCAGCAAGAAGGGTTTTTTTAAAAACTATATCTCTGTTTACTAACTATTCTTTTTTGTTGTGACAATGGCACAATGTATCATTACCATGTTTATTATTTATTAATTTATTTATTATATTGGTATACTGCCCCAAACGTCTGTCTCTGGGCAGTTTGCAGCAAAATAAAACAGATTAAAATAGAAATTAAAACCTTAAAACAATTTAAAACCACAAGTCTAGTTAAAAAGATTGGGCGAATAAATGTGTCTTTAGAGACTTTTTAAAAGCTGACAGAGATGGGGAGGCTCCTATTTCAGCAGAGTGTGCATTCCAGAGTCTCGAGGCGACAACAGAGAAGGCCCATCCCCAAGCAGCCATCAGACGAGCTGGTGGCAACTGCAGACAACCTCTCTGGATTATCTCAGTGAGCGATGGGGCTCATAGTGAAGAAGATGTTCTCTTAAACCACCCAGAGACAAAAGTCTGGGCGGTATAAAAGTTATATAAATAAATAAATAAATAAATACATACATACATACATACATACATACATACCCTGGGCCTAAGCTGTTTAGGGCTTTATAGCTTATCACCAGCACCTTGTATTTTGCCAGGAAACATATTGGTAGCTACTGTAGTTCTTTTAACATAGGAGTAATATGGTATCTGAGATGACCCAGAGACCAACCTGGCTGCTTCATGCTGTACCAACTGTAGTTTCCAGACTATGTAAAAGGCAGCCCCACATAGTAGTCCAGTCTGTAGGTTACAGGCATATATACTACTGTTCTGAGGTCATTTATCTCAAGAAACAGACACAGCTGGTGTATCAGTCAAAGCTGAAAGAAAGGTGTTATATCATGCAAACAATCAGGACTGCAGCAGTAAAGCTATAAGGGAGTCTGCTCTCTATTTAGAAGTGCGATCCATTTTAGGATGGCGTCAAGGAGCTACCACACCACAATATATGTGCTTGGGTGGTCCATATTAGTCAGCACTCAGTATGACCTTCAAAATTACAGATACATTCACTGTAAATCTGTAAACTGGTGGCTGCTGGTGGCCTTCACAGTTTACTGCAGCAGATGTGAAAGCCGAGGTTCAAGGCTAGGTAACTCACAAGCAAAATACTTGGACCATTTAAAAATGAAGTACTGCTGTAGCTCATTATCCACGTGGGTTCCGTTCCCAAATATTATCACGGGGTAACAAAACCGCAGAAAATGAGGCACTGAGTCTATGGGATCGCGGGGGTTAGGTTCCCAGACTTTTTTTAAAAATGCAAAAAAGCACCAAAAGAACATGAAAATGGGCCAAATAAAGTGCCCTGCTGTGCTCCAGGGGCCTTCAGGAATCCAAGGATGCCCGACCCTCCCTCAAGTCTCAAAGTCCCTGAAATTTGGTGGAAAGTCACAAGGTGGGGTTGTTGTTTTGTTGTTGTTATTTTTAACAAATGAGCCACAAAATGGCTCTTCTCCACCAAAAGGCAACCAGAAATTACCTCCGAGGTCATTTCTGACTACCGAGGTCATTTCTGACCACCCCCAACCCATGGATATGCGGAATTAACCCCTTTTCTTCCAGTTTTTTTCAGCATAGGCTGAGGTCAGGTGTCAATTACTCGACTGCAGATACGTGAAACTACAGATGCTGGATCTGTGTATAGTGAGGTCCACCTGTAGGCAGAAAGCAATATTTTGTTTCTATCACTCACTATTGTTGATCTCCCCATTAGGAAGGGGTCATAGCTCAGGGGTGGAGCACATGCTTTACATGCAGAAGGTCCTGGATTTAATCTCCAGGTAAAAGAATCAGCTTGTAGGTGATGAGAAATACCACTTGGGAGAACCATTACCAGTCACAACAGAGAGTACTAGCCTAGATGAACCAATGGCTTAGTAGAAGACAGCATCATGAGCTTGTTGGCTATTTATTTCAGGCATCAAGGTTGCAAACAATAACACACAAAAAAGAAGACACTGGCTGACATCCTGACTAATGGGACATTTGCACAATGACCAAAGTTGTATTTGCAGAAGAAGGCTGAGTTGCTGTGCTGCACAACTTCTTCTTGCGTAATGTCGCACAACAGCTACTGGAAGATCTTCTCGAGGACGTATACAAGGCAGTGCTACAAGGTTGTGCAACAATCACACAACAATGTTGCAGAACACTTTTGAGCAACCATGATGAGGAACAGTCTTGAGCAATGATGTTGTGCAAGTTGTCAACAAAGCATCTGAAACATGTTGTTGACAACAAAACAAATTGTCAACAACTTGTCAACTGCTGCTAAACGTCAACGTGTGACGTCTGCGGAGCGCGCGTGCTGCGGTGGGTGCGCATGCGCGGCGGAACGGGTGCATGCGTGTTACGGACTTCGTCTCTGGAAGGCTAACGACGGGGGCAGGGGCGGCAGGGAGGAACACTGCCGCCCCAGAAACTTTAAGGAAAACCACAGCGCCAGAGGGGGAAGAGCGACGGGGGGGAGGGTAAGTACTAACCCCCCCGCCCTTAAAGGTACAACCCCCCTCCGTGCCAAACTGCCGGACCGGCTCGGAACCAGACCGGTTCGGAGGCCTCCAGCATGGCCTCCAAACCAGTTCGGGCACATCCCTAAAAACAGCCAATAAAAGATTAAAACATTTCAACAATTAAAATTAAAAATTTAATTTAGTTGGTTTTATGAAAAATTGAGCCCTCTTGAGCCCCTGCACTATCCTGGAAACACAGAGTGCTAGGAAGTGTAGCTCTTCCCAGTCCTTTCCTCCAAGAGCTGCTAAGATAGGGCTCCATCTCTCTTAAAGGGTTCTCCCAGCACTGAGAAAATGGCTGTACCGTTTGGAGGTGAGCACAGTGGGAAATGGCTCCACCACACTGAAGGTGTTTTGCTATAGTGGCCCCCATTTGAAAAGCAGTGAAGACCTAGTGAAGACCACTAGTTTTGGCAGATTTGCCTTGGAAGGGTGCTAGATTCTCAGCAACACAGCAGAAAAGGTCCCATTCCTTGTGGTGCCCACCACCATCAAAAGCTCCCAGAGGAGGGCTGCAGACATTGACCTAAGAAGTTAGACAGATTTGTTAACAACACAGGGCCTCCCTCTCTAGGAATTTGCTGGGCTTCCCAAGATTTACAGAGCACACGTGGAATTAACATGCCTTCTACCACCTTCTTACAACTTCTGCTAGCACTCTAGCTTCAATATAGACACAAGCAGATGAAATGCTGTTTGTTAAAGGATATGTTTTGATTGTGGCCATTGACAAGATGGATGGTGGATCACTGACCCATTTATCCAAAAGGTAGCTGCTGTAGACAATATATTTAACATACAGATTTGTACTTTGAAGCTAACTGAGATGGTTAAGGGACTGTTTATAAAATACTCCACCACTGCGATATACGGAAAACGACCTAGGGCTACAAGGAAGGAGGTTGAAATATATCTCATATAAAACACATCATTATGCATTAACGAAACTTTCCTTCATCCAAGAAGAATGGCAAAGCAGCTGGAGGTTTATTCCAGGAACCACATAAAGTTTTAATTAAATTCATTAAAAATTCTTTGTCTCTCTGTAGGTTATGGGGGTGGGGCAGATAAAACTATTTAACAATGGCCATGGCACAATCTAGTTTGTCAAAACTAATAATAACGCAAACGCCTTTGGTTACATAGAGACACGTTGGGGGGGAAAGCTTCAAGAATGACTAAGAGTATCATGTTTACTACTTATAAAATTACTGCAAGATGTGGCCAATCCCTGAAAAGAGTCTGTTATTCAGGAGACTGATAAAAGCAGTTACTAATGAGGAAGGCACATTTTTAACAGCTGACATAACCAGTCAGAGACGCAAATGAGAACCCTATTTCTCTTTAGGAGAACATGGTAATAAAGCCTAAGTGTTTTTCATAGTCTGTATATTTATGATTAGCAAAGATGAATCAGGACTAAGCTTTTGTTTTAAGCATTTCTTTGTCAGGATGACACCTTCTAGCTGTGATCTGAATTAAGGGTGACCATGTATATTTTTATTTTTATTTTTCAGACAGTCAAGAGCAGTGTCTCCCTCTAAGGTGTGTGCATGTGCGCACACTCACAAGCTTTTGGATGTTCACTCAGTTAGTTTTAGATCCCGCCTAGGTTGAAACAGGAAAGCCCCATTCTGAATGCACATGAGCACACACTGCCTTGATACTGCCGCCCAGAACACAATTCATTCTGCACTCAGAAGAAAAAAATTACAGAGAACACTGGTCAAGAGCCTGCTGCCTTGGCAAAGAGGCACCTTTGCCAAGAATCAACATGATGATTCTCTTTATTTAGCAGGGGGAGTGTAACTGGCCCTCTCCAACCCCAGCACAGTACCTCCAGTGACTGTTGCTGGTGTCTATCTTATGGGTTCTTTTAGATTGTGAGCCCTTTAGGGACAGGGATCTATCTTATTTATTTATTATTTCTCTGTGTAAACCGCTCTGAGCCATTTTTGGAAGGCTGGTATAGAAATCAAATCAAATCAAATCAAATCAAATCAATCAATGGCATGTGCAAAACTAGAACTGGAATAAACAAACTAAAGATTTGTTAGACTTTCACTACATGACTTGTAATATTTGACCTGTTTTTAACTAGTTTTCTACAATATTACTAGTATCAAATACATTGGTAAGGGTGATGGCATTGAAGTATGTTCAAGCTGTTTATTTTTAGTCATGTAAAAACAAACCGGTAAAAGTTGTAATGAAAGGGGAGAAACAGGAATCTGACATTTTCTTGATTTTATCAAGAGCATAATACATTGAAGGAGTCTTCTCGGACTCTGGCAGGTGGGCTCTTCTGTTCATGAACCAATAAATGGAAACTATTATGCCTCAGTGGAAAACTCGGGCTATTTCCCTAAGCTCTCTTTCAGCTACGGAGTCCATGCTAGTGAGCTGTAGGCTATAAGTCCTTTCAGCTGGCTCAGTGGCATGCATTCATTTGCTATAATGATAACTTTAGGTATATGAATCAAATTAGAATGAAGGCTAAGAGATCCATATGTATTACTTTGAGCAACACATTCTAAGAAGGAGCTAATCTAAAACTGCAGGTGAAGACAGGGTGCTGAGACCACAGTAGCTGAGCATCTGCTTTGCACACTCAAGGCCCCAGGTTCAATCCCAAGCATCTCCAACTAGGGCTGGGAAAGACTCCTGCCTGAAACCTTGGACAGCTGCTGTCACTCACTGCAGACAATACTGAGCTAGACTGACCAACAGTCTGACTTGGTATCAAGCAGCTTCCTATGTTCCTAGTAGGAGGAGGTTCTAACTGGTGATGTTGCCAAAGTTCATGATTACTTGCCCAATTTCATGATGTTGCCAAAGTTCATGATTATGAATACTGTGTCCAGCTCCAATATTTGCCTCTACTATTATCAAGTTAGGATCTTCATTCTCTCCTGAAGCTTTTATCTGGCTCAGACTGTAATTCAAGCTGGGGTACTTCCTTCGGAGCTTCCCTGGTGCCTAAAATGCTGTGTCAGCTGTTTCCCAGAACATAGTTCGCCAAGCCATCTGAATTCATACTATGGATATTTTCAGGCACCCTGGAAATGTCTATGTGCCAACCTTAGTCTGGATATCAGCCATGTCAAGTGAATGCCACTGGGGAAGATATTCCGCAACCAGGATGCCACACAGAAAAGGTCCTATTTCTCAAAGCCAGCCACCCAATCTCCGAAGGTTAGTCACCTGGACCAGGTCAATAACAACCTTAGCCAATAGTTCATATACTAGAAAGTGATCTTTTCTGGTCCTAGTCCATTTAGGGCTATGTAGGTCAATGCCAGCATTTTTTGAACAGCACCAAGAAAAAAAACTGGAAGGCAGTTAAGATTTTTATGTACTGGAGTAATATGCTGAGTACGGCGAGTCCCAGTTAACAACATGGCCTCTGAATCTGAACCAGCTGAAGCATCTAACACTCTTCAAAGACAGCGCCACTTGAACAAGCATGCATGCTACAAATAGGGATGTGCACAGAACCGGCAGTTCGGCCGGTTCAAAGGTGGGGGGTGCTCTTACCCCTCCCGCCGCGTTCCCCGCACTGGCACTGCACTTTCAAATGGCCCAGCAGGGCGGCAGCATACCTCCCTGCCATTCTATCCCCTCGTCGGATCGGAAGTGACCAGAAGTACTGCAAGCACACGAACTTTGCGCGTCCGCCTGACCTGCATGTGAGCGAGCGTGGCGTGCATATGCACACACCCAACATGTGCACGGGTACACGGTACTTCCAACCACTTCCAGTCCGACAAGGGGACAGGGTGGCAGGGAGGTATGCTGCCACCCCACCAGACCATTTGAAAGTGCAGCGCTAGCAGGGAAAACACGGTGGGAGGGGTATGAGCACCCTCCCCCACCCTTAAAGGTATCCCCCCTGCCTTCAAACCGGCCAAACCGCTGGTCGTTCAAACTTGTTCGGAAGTCCATAAAAGGGCCTCCGAACAGGTTTGTGCACATCCCTAGCTACAAAGCCAGGCTTTGATTTCGGCAAATTTACACATACCTAACTCTGTGCAGGATCAAACAAGGGGTTTGCATTGCATTAGCCCCACTGAATCATTGGCTTTTTCTCTTTCAACAGCTGATCTCCATGCAATACCATCTCAGTTTCAAAAGCAATTTTCCATGCTGGCATAGTTTCTAGAAAAATAAACCTAAAGTTCCCTGAGACATGCATATCTTGTTTCACAATTATTTGGATCTTGGCCCAGCATAAGTTATTTTGCTTTGGACCGCAGTCACTCCATGCTTCTGCAATTCATTGTACCCTCCTCCAGGATTTAGAAGTGACATGCCAAGAGGCACAGGACCTTCACCTTAGAGCCTTAAGGTACTCCTTAGGGCCTCCACAATGACAATGACTGTATTAAAATAAAATTTCTTGGTTTTTAAAAACTCTGGGGGAAAGGCAGGAGTAGAAATATATCAGGCATATCAATTGCTCGCAAATAGGGTTATCAACCAGCCAGAACAAAATGACTTGGCCTTCTCCTGTGTCTGTAACAAAGCTAGTGAAAAAACATGAACATGATTACCTGCTAACTGCATATCCTCCAACATTTCACATATGAAAACAAGGCCACACTTGTTAACATACCCTATGCGAATCCCAAGGCCTCCCTTCACCACCATTAAACATTGTTGAAGATTCTCTTCCATACCCTTTATGCTGTCTTCCTTTATTATTAATAGCAATAAAAATATCGGCTGACAAGATGAGGAAAACTACTCAAAGTAGTCCCATCGAAATGAAAAGGACCAGTTAGGCAATGCTTCACTGGTCCTTTTAATTTCAATGGGACCACTTGGAGTAATTTTCCTCATCCTGCCAGCCATTATATTTATACTTTTTCAACCACAAAAAAGTTCAGAAAGAAGTTTATATAGCAAAATAACTTCTTCTGCAACAGCCTGTCATCCACCGATTTAAAAGCCAAGAAATTATTTATTCCTTGGGTCTAACACACATCAGAAAAATGTCCTATAGTATGTCATCAATTGGTCAAACTATACATCATCAGCTGCAGTGTGTATGGCTGGGTATAGCATAGCGCCATAGTGTTCAAGCAAAGAATGTGGAAGGACCATAACTGGAGAAGAATGGTAGCTCAGTGAAAGGATGTGCCAGGTACAGACCCTGGCATCTCCAGGTAGAGCTGGGAAATATTCATCTGAAACCCAGGAGGGCCACTGTCAGTCAGTGCAAACAATACTGAGCTAGATGGTGCAATGGTCTGACTTAGTATAAGGAAGCTTCCTATATATGTGTTTGGCTACATGTGAACAACAGGCAGCCACACACTTGGGAGATTTATCTTCTAGGGAGGGAGCAGAATGTGACCCAGTGACAATACTAGCAATTCACACTATTTTAAGTAGGTATTCCAAAAAGGCAAAAATTGGGGCAAAAATAGAGCCAGTGATTTATCAGGGACAGGGACTAGAAAATAGATCCGTTAAAACTAGAGACAGTTGGAATGCATATAATTGCTGGAGATCAAACTGATGTTAAAGCAGCTACAAATACTTCTGTTGCTTCTTGTTTACATTATGTCAGAGAACAGTCTGACATGTGAGCAATTCATGGGTTAAATGTGCTGCGCTCTTTCCCAGCAAAGATCGAAAATGCTGCTTCTTTTTTTTTATTACCCAGCTGGAGTTCTATTTGCATACAGGTGTAATGAGGCTCCTCTCCAAATACACAGCTCGATGCTGGTTTCAGATGTCAGGATATGAAGATGAGGGCAAAGGCACAGCGAGATGACTTGCAGCTAGTTATGAGACCTTGAGGTCAAGGCCATTAGCTCGAGTCTCGTTTCCACCAATTGTCACCAGGTGTCCCGGCAGCTCATTTGGTTTAATGCTTTGAACTGGGATACTAGAGCTAAAGACCAGATTGATAACCACACTGTCGGGAGGCTGAATCTGCTCCCTAGGACATAATGATAGAGCTCTCCAGTGGAGAAAGGGATCCCCATCCCTTAGTTGAAAGCAAAACAAGACTCATTTATGAAGGGGCTGCGGGTGGAAGGTCTTGGAAGCGTCCCAGTGGTCAGGTGCCACAGTGTCCACCTGCAGTAAGCCTAAATCAAGGGTTCAGTTGTACAGAGAATACTCATTGGATGCCATAAAGGAGATGGAAATAGCAGAATAAATGTTTGGGAATAAGAGTGCACAACACATGAAATAGTTTATTTGGTTAAGTCATACTTTTGGAAGTGACTCAGCCAGATGAATGTTGGACCTAATTTCTTATAGGTTCTGTTATCGCCTATACTGCAAATACTGCAACTGCAAATAACGAAACCTTGAGTCAATGGGAATTAAAGGGCTAGGTTCCTAAGTAACAATTTAAGAAGGGCCAAAAAAGCAAGGTGGGGGCAGAAATAAGAAAAAGACAGTGAGGCTATTCCCACGATCAACGGAAAGAGGGCTAAGGGAGCTTGCTGCAGTGTTTTAGCCTACCTAAAACACCCTCCCCTTAAATGAGGTTAACAGAGCAAGCACGAAGTTAACCTCATTTTGTTGCTTGTGTGTCACCGCAGCGCATGGTGACCGACAAGTACACCCCCGACCGGGAGGCAGCAAGCAGCCTCCCGGCCTCGAGGGTCTCTCCAGGATGACCTGCGCACTCGTATGGGGCATCCTGGAACTTCCAGGAGCCAGCCGGCTCCCTGACAGAGCCAGCAGTTGTGTGGGCAGCCAATACGGCCGCCCAGGACTCTGGGCAGGATTGTCTGTGGGGAGAGTGGGCTCTCCAGCAATGGCCCCCAAACCCTGAAAATTGTCAAATGTTCACCGCCACCACACCCCTGCCAAAAGCCACAAAAATGGCTCTCTGCTGGAAAATGGCAACCGGAAATGATATCAGAAGTCATTTCCAGCTCATTTCCGGCCACTCAAAATCACAGATAGGCGGATTTCACCTATTTTTCTACCTGCGGATAATGAAACTGGGACTCAAAGACCCAATCGCGGATACATGAAACCGTGGATACGGAGGGCCACCTCTATGTTCAGGAGCTGAAATTATATGTATCGTTAAAGACATCTCTGGTCCATTGCTTTCAATGAAACTAATGCACCAGAGGGACTAATGGCCACAGTTCTATAGCCATTTTGGTTGATGCAGCATTCTAGTTAACACAGTTCAATGAGAAATTCATAGTGTGCACTTAATGGCACTATATAAAGAATAGCTTTTTTATGTGGGGCAGTCACAAAAATCATGTATTTTTCTCTTTCTTCCCAAATGTAGTGGCTATCACTGTAGATAGACTGAAATGTAAATATAATCTTCTTTTAAAAGGAGCAATAACCTGGAAGATAGAATAATGAATTCCAAAAGGGTTTCTTTTTAGGGATATGATTACAGAAGGAATATTAGAGTGACCAAATGCAAAGGACAGGGCTCCACACCATTAATAAGCTGTATGATCTCGTGGTGGACAGAGTATTGGTTTGGTGCCAGTAAAACCTAGGTTCAAAGCCTTGCTTAGACATAAAGCTGACTGAGTGGCCTTGAGCAACCCACCTCAGACCTATTCAGACATTACATTGTGGGTGCATTCAGATTTCTGTTTACAGGTGCATGTTTTTGTATGAACATTCATTTTGAAGGTGAACATGGACCCAAGCCCCCTCAAGAAACAACTATCCTAAGAATCCTAAATCTCACAACAATCCTAAGAAGTCCAGTTAGGCTGAGAGATGGACCCCATTCACATGTTTTGTTCAATACACACACAATCTGAATACAGTGGCCGACACTATGTGAATAACTGCACATGCACGTAGATCTTATGTGCATGCACAGGCCGGTGATTTGTGCAGTGGACCGCCAACATTAGGAACCCACTCTGGCTGCTATGCAAGTGAACCATAGCCCAATTGTGTTGCATGGCTGAACAGCTGCAGAACAACTTAAAACAGTTTCTGGGTTACTGCACAATGCTACTTCCATTGGAAACTGACTGGGTGCTGTTTTAAGTCATTCCACAGCTGCCTTGTTATGCAACACTGTCAGGGCTGCCTTTCACACTGTGCTGTGTCCCTAAAACCAGGTTTCCGCTGCATGGCATGTCGGACAGGGTATGCACATAGAGATTCACATGCACACACAGTTATTCACACATTATATTCAATAGCACACTTCCTGTACACACCCTGCATTTGAGGTGACCTGTACCCAGTCTCACTTTTAAAATGAACGCATGTACAATCATTCACACAAGAACATGTACATGTGTACAGACAAACAACATAATATCTGAATCAGGGGTGTAACTATGATAGGGCAAGGGGAGAGAGTTGTCGGGGGGGGCCCAGAGGCAAGTCACATGACTGACCCCCCCAGCCGCGCACCCACCCGGGCTTCCTTCAGTTGCATTCATCCTCCAAAATTGATGTGAGTGTTAAGACCTGGAGCTACCAGAACAGCATGTCTTTCTCTAGTACCATTAAATGACTTGCATCATCCACAATTTACAAAACCTTTAAAAAAATTATTTAGGATGATGTTCTATTGTGGCACATAGGTTATACATACATACATATTTTACTATGCTTTTTGTTACCACTATTCAGCCTCATTTAAGATTTCTTTACTTCATGAGCTGAGCTTCCGGGGGGGGGGGGGGCATTTTAAAATCTTGTCTCTGGGCCCACTACAACATTGCTACGCCCCTGATCTGAATAGGGGTACAGTGTCCACTACTGCATCTGGTCACCCAAGAGAAATGCTCCACATTTGAGATATAGTTCTGCTGCAATTTCTTTCGATCCATGGCAATAGTCAGATTTGTCTGCCTCTTCTAATGTGGTCTTAAAGACAGACTGATGTATGTGCACAAACCAAGAGAGAGATTACTCTGTCACTACTGTAACAAATCTGAATAAATTAGCTGATCCCAATCATGTTTATTCAGAAACCAGTCCCACGGAGCTCAGCAGAACCCCGAGATAAGTATTCGTAGGATTCTGGCTTTGGGGTCAAAGTAAATGTGATAGCAGCACTGCTAACATAGAACTGCCACAACCATAGAAAGAGGAGGGCAGGATTCTGATCATAGCAGATCTGATCTTCCCTTCTACCTTCTGCTTCCCTCCTCCCTAAATACTTTTCACTCAGTCAAGGTCTGGGGTCTTCTCTCCAGGGAGGAGAGATGATCTTTGGTAGTTAACACCAATTGACCCCTTTGCTAAGGAGGGTCTACCTTGGTTGACTTTTGGATGGGTAACTATATGTGAGCACTCTAACATATCCCCCTTAGGGCATCCCCTCTGCTCAGTGAAAGAGGTCCTAGGTTCATGCCCCTGGCATCTCTCCCTGGGAGAGACTTCTGACTGAACCAATGGCCTGTTTCAGTAAAAGGCTGCTTCCTATGTTCCTGTATCCCTAGGGTCACTTCAGACTTCAGCTAAGGAAAAAATGCTTTTGGAGAGAAGTTACAGGGAGGTAAGCAGCAAGTGGGAGGGAGAATTCTGCACTCCTCACCACCCATGTACTCCATTCGCTGTCAAAACCAGATCCAACCCCTGTTTTATGTGACTGGGGCAGGTTCGTGTTCAAACACATGAAACTCACATCTGGTCTCCCCCTCCCCCTAGCAGTTCATCCACCATGACAATCTTTAATTATACCACTAGAGGGAACTCATAAGTTTCTAAAATACATATTGAAACTCCTTTAAAACCCCTGATATTTGAAAAAGAATTTGTCTTGTGCCATTTATTCCTGTTTTTCATTTTAAAGACTAATTTTTATTTGCAACCAGTCTTATACTGTGGGCTTAGGTAACTCGCTTCATCAAATAACAGGGTTTGTTTGTTTGATTCAGTGACTACAGCTGACAAGAGAAACACACTGTAGACATATGCTTCTTCTTTTTTAACTGTTTGAGAACACTTTTAGACATATGCCAGGCAACAAAAACAAATGTTAAGAATAATCTTTAAGCAAAACTTATTTAGCTGGACACCATCAGATAAGCAAACTAGGTGAGAAGGTAGAGATTCATGATCAGATCGCCCATCTTTTCCATATATTTTGAAGAAGCCTTGGGGGAATGGAGGATTAGATCAGGACCATGGTGATGGGGAGTGGATTAGTTCTTTATCTCCCACAATTTAATGATCTAAATTCCCCACCCTCCAACCTACCCTTTGCCCTGAGAAGGAAAAGATATGAGAGAAAGGAAAACAACAACAACAACAACAACAACGAAGAACAGACGTTCCAGTCATGGATCTCCAAACATTTCTTCCTGTTTGGCCCTGAGAATCATCAAAACCTTCTATCACTATAGATTGTTCTTTCATATCCACTTATTCCCAGATCGAAGGGATCTTATGTAAACCATCTTTTCAGTCATGTTTGATCCTAAGATACAGCCTTCCTATAAATGCCTATATCAGAAAAGCTAGGATGTGATCATTTTTATCACCAGATTATTGTTTTAATGGATTGCATGGGGGGAAACAAATTTAAGGTATTATATGAACACTTTAGAATCAATAAACTTTCAGAGAAACAGTACAGCAGCTTTAAGCAATTCCTAGTTCATATAGGTTGCTATTTTGCCACAAGTATCCTCCCACTCCCAGCCACTGGCTGAGTTGTTGTGACATCATGGAATGTTCATGAACTTTCTAAGTCTTGTAGAGAACAGCCCAGGACCACTTCCAAGTTTTTACTATTCCTTTTGTACTCAGGTCTGGATATTATTAATTAATTGATTTATTGTATTTATTTACTGTTATTTATGTGTTTATTGTCTTTACCCCCAATTTACATCTCTGGGTGGCTTACAACTATATCTAAATCTACATCTCTACATCTATCTGTCTATCTATTTATCTATCTGTCAAACTACCTACCACACATACATTTTACACACACACACACACACGATCTAATGTACAGAATGATATGATAAGATATAATGTACAAAATGCATCCATCGTGTGTCAGTTATGAAGGGTGCCTTGAATGCAGGAACTGTCATGTTTCCCCTTAAAATACATACAAGCAGCAGAAAGGAAAATCTACTCATGTATATTTTAAAGAGAAAAGTAGCACCCTTCATGACTGGTGTCCAACATCTGTATTTTGTGCACAGGTATCTGTACTGCACTCAAGTACAAAAGGTATTATAAAAAAGGGTCACACTCACTGAATGCTGCAGTGCAAATCGAAAGAGGGAGAACAAAATCTCAGCTTGGCTAGCAAAAACAGCACATGAATCAAGCTACAGGCTATAGAGTAGGGGTACTTGGGAGATACAGCATTAGGATGCTTTGTTTGCACAAGGCTCAGAAGTCAAGAAAGTAGAGGCCAGCAGGTAAGGCAGCTGAAGACAAAGGGACAGAATACAAAGTGGTGCATAAGAACATAAGAACAGCTCTGCTGGATCAGGCCCAAGGCCCATATAGTCCAGCATCCTGTTTCGCACAGTGGCCCACCAGAAGAAGAAGAAGACAACACTGGAATAGCACATGTGAAGGTGACAGAGTGGTGAAGGCAGGAAATTGTGGTTGGAGAAGCCACCAAAAATGGGACTGATAGGCTTTATAGAGAGTGGCCCAAGAAATACTGTGATTTAAATCACCAATCAAATGGTGAGCTGCATATCGGTAGTATTCGGCAGTAACACTGATCAAAGCAACAACCTTTTTCTTGGTTTTCTTATGTTACCCAAACTGCTCTCGAGAAAAATCAACACAACAGCTAACTTACCTTCAGACCGATGAGCATCCAGAGGGGTCTGAGTCTCCTTGGAATAGGACACCACTTCCCGCGGTAGAAAGTCCACCTGGGTTATCTTTGACACACCTAGTTTATGCAAACGGCGACTAGGAGAAGCAAACCAAAAGAAAAATTAGTTCAGTCCAGAAATGTGCCTCCCAAAACTCTCTTGGGGCATAGGCAGGGATTTTCTCCCTTTTGAGGACACATTTGTCCCCTGTCTTAGGGATGAAACTTAAGGTAAAACTACAATCACAGTATGGGGGCTATGATGAGGAGAGGGGGCTTTAATGCTACCACCCATTATAGTCTTAACCCAGAGCCTTCCCCCTGCAGCTACTACTTATCAGGGAGAAAAATAATTGACAAATAGCAGCTAGGGATCTGATCTGGATCAGCACTTTGGCAGGGTTAAAGCCCCCGCTCTCCACTGCATTCCTGATCCATGGGGACCCCTATGTGGTTGCCATTTCCTGTAAAAACATGAGCAAGGAAACACAGCAGTGCTAAGCATGTGCTTCCTGAAACATGTAGTTTGGCCTTTATGAAGAGCAGAGAGTCAACTGATTATTCTCCAGTTTTCATTGGATTTATTTGTTTGTTTATTTATTTAGTGCATTTTTATATCGCCCCAACCCAAGGTCTCAGGGCGGTTCACAACAAATAAAAACAAAACATTAAAATCAACTAAATATTAAAACCAGCTTAAAACAATCAATAAATAATCCAAAATTTAAAAAGTTACAAAGTTACAAAGCTAAAAGGCCTGGGTAAAAAGATAAGTCTTTAGACACTTTTTTAAAGCTGCTAGAGATGGGGAGACTCTTATTTCCCCAGGAAGCGTGTTCCAAAGTCTCGGGGCAACAACAGAGAAGGTCCTTCCCTGGGTGGCCACCAGACGACATGAAGGTAGCCACAGACGAGCCTCCCCTGATGTATGCAGTGGACAATGGGGGTCATGCAGAAGAAGACACTCTCTTATATATTTGCATATAGTATTAAACCAACATGCCCTGGAGTGTAGTGGCTGCTGCCACTATCGGTGCATTTTTAAGAAAGTATTTTGTTGTCTCTAAAAATGCCAGTTCTTCATGGCCAAGTCTGGCATCAGGGGTGGAGGACTCAGGTCAACTCCCAAGGCCTGGTGAAAGAGGCTCTAATGCAGCCACCAAAAAGCATTTCAAGCTATTGCTGCTACCAGCAAGGTAAAGCCCCCAATACGAGTGAGGATTTATCTTAGTGGCTTGCCGATAACTTCTTTAAAATACCAATGAACAAGTTGCTGCTATATTGTTTTTTCTTGATTAAGTGACTAGGATTAGACTCCTTTTAGGTGATGGTTTTACTAGTTGTGTAATGGATAGATAGATATTTAGGTGATATTATCTCATGTCGTTTTATTTTACTTCCATTGTATAACTACTTTTGGTTTGGTCACTGACTGTAATAAAATGACTGATTGACTGACCATCTTAGTGGCAGTGGCAGAGCACTCTACAGCTATGTTGGCCACCATCTTCTTTACCAATGCCCCCATCTTCTTCACCAATGCCCCCTTCTTTACCAATGCCACCATCTTCTTTACCAATGCCCCCAGATGGTTGGCCACCATCTTCTTTACCAATGCCCCCATTGTTTCACTGCACCCAGTGAAACAATGGTGCATTGGGGGAGGGTGGAGATGGTGACACCAGCACAACTGCTGAAGAGCACTTAAAGCTACTGCTGGCACTGCTATGGTAAGCCCCAGCAGCAGCTTGGAGGGCTTTTTGGCAGCCATGTTGGTGGCTGCCACCTTCCTTTATCTATAATGCAATGCTCATGCTATTCAGTGGTGCAACAACAGGAGGTACTGAATTAAAGGTAAACAAAGATGGTGGCTGCCAGCACTCTGCTGCTTTGTCTATCAAGTTGTAAATGACAGAAGACGCTCGGCATTTTTAGGGTAGAACTGGTAATACCGGCCTTTCGAGGAGGCAGGCTCTAACAGTCTGAGGCAATGAATATTTACTCAGAAGTAAGCCTCACTCTATTCAATGGGGTTTACTCCCAAGTAAAAGTACACAGGAGTGTAGCTTTATTTTTTCTTTCTACTGAAAATAAATCAAATTTGCGTGTATGTATCTAATATTGAAAGGTAGCTATTAAGGTAATGTATAACACAATCCTAGCAAAACTGACCTCAATTTAAAGCAAAATGACCCGTTGGATGATGAAAGTAATAGGTTGTTAGACAGACATATTTGACCATATGGCCTTAAACGTGTTTTTTTTTTAAGTCCTTTAAAATGCCCAGAGTATGTAAATCCCCAGCTGATAGTGGTTTTTGAGAGACAATGTAGTGTAGAGGTTAGAGTGCCACACTAGGATCAGTAAGAATAAGGTTCAAATCTCTGTTCAGCCATCAAGCTTCTAGAGATGCACACAAGCCGGTTCGGTGCCTCCTCTAAAAATCACCAAACCAGCTCAGGTGCCGGCAGTCAAATTGCCTTGTCGGGGCAGAGAGAGGTTACCTTAAAAAGCAGGTAAGCAACTCCTTACCTACTCATCCTCACCCCACCGCTTTTCCACCGGAAGCACCTGCTGTTCCCTGCAGTATCCGCACAGTATTGATACGCACATGGTGGGTGTGCACGTGCGCTGGCCATGTGCATGCCAACGCTGCACGGAGAATGCAAGAAACAGTGCCACAGCGCCGCAGCCTCACGTAGCCTTTTGGAGAACAGGCGCCGCTGGCGGAAAAGTGGCGGGGCAGGGATGAGCAGGTAAGGAGCTCCTTACATGCTTTTAAGGGCAACCGTTTCCCACCCCGCCGACGGGTGCACAAACGGCTCGTGCACATCCCTAGAAGCTTCTTGTGTAGCTTTGGGTTACTCGATATTTAGCTCACAGAAATATTATGAAAACAGCTTTGAGGAGGAGGAGGATTACTTTTTATACTCCTCTGAGTTCCTTGCAGGAACAGTGAGACAAAAATGTAATACAAAAAGTGACAGTATAATTTAACATTTTAAAGGGCTGGGGCCAGGGAGGGCAGAAAGGGTGGTCAGAAAATCCTATCATTTACAAAATGAAAGCATGAAGCATTGTAATATAGTATAACATAACTGAGAACCTACACAGTAGAGTGGTTAGTGCTGGACTATGAGTCAAGGAAGTCAGGTTCAAATCTCGTCATTAAAACCAGGGGGTGGCTTTGGTATAGTCACGTATCTCAGCCAAATCGACCTTAGAGGGTTTTTTTGAGGATAACAGAGTGGAAGAGGGAACCAAAGATCTTACCAAAAGAGCCAAATGCATCGTACACTGATTGGGGCAGACATTGCTTTTTAGATAGATAGATAGATAGATAGATAGATAGATAGATAGAGATATACATATAGATATAGATATATAAAATTTCATATTTAGCAGCTGCAGGGGGCTAATATGGAAGGAGACCATAACATGGAAGGAGATACTTTTTTAAACTCATAACCCCTGTTTATCCTATTCCAGACTAGGTCAGGGTCTCTATAATTGCACCAGACCACAGACAACTCCAAAGGCCACAGTCAGAACTTCAGCCAAGCCCAAGCAGAGTAACAGGGCTGGATACTGCAGCATAGGACAATGTTGCACCAGCAAAGACTAGCAGAACACTATGGGTCTTGCTGCCTAGGCAGGGTGAATTAGATCTATCCCTTTCCTTGGAAAAGTTCTGTTTTTTAAAAGGGCCTTGCCAGATTCTTCAAGCACTGGCTGGCAATCGGGCGGTGGGGGGGATTACACTACAATTGGCAGGTGCTCAGGGAACTCCTTGAAGTCAGAAGACAAAAGAAAGAATGTGTCCTTGGGTCATGATGTTGCCAGCTCAAGTTCCCATAGTTCTCCAGGTGTCAAGAGCCCCAGTGGCAAGGGATCACCTGTGACTCCTAGATTGTTCCCTGCCTGTTTCATCTCCTGAACTCTTCACTTCATCCCCCAAGTTTGGAAGCAGCTCTTGAGAAGACAAGGCTCAGACCAGGGGAGGCAGCAAACTTTTGTTTTCTTTCTTGAATAAGAAATCAAGCAAGCAAGCACTTAAATAGAACAAGGGGGAAAGGACAAGGTAAGTTTGTTAGGGCTAGTCTTTTCTAGGGTTTGATTTCTGGCTGGATAGGGGTTTGTTTTTGACAGGGCAGTTTCATTTGTGCCTAGAGAGAGAGAGTGGGTGGGGATTAGCTGCAGGTGAGTCGCACAGCTAGTGGGAGGGGACACACTCCTGAGGTGGCTCAGTTTGGCAGCAGCACTTGAGAAGACAAGGCTCAGACCAGGGGAGCTATGCTACCTGAATCTTTGTGAACAGAAGTTTGCTAATAGATATCAAAGGGGCTTATGTGGGGTTTAGAGGGAATGTGTGGGGGGAAGCACACAAGCGGTCCCCCTTTATCACAAAGGAGACATCTAGCATGAGGAGAAGGTGAGTACTACCCCACTTTTGTAATTCTCTTGAAGGACTGTGCCTGGTAAATTGATGGAATGCATACTTAAGGACAATTTCCCCCCCACAAAGTTCCCCATCAAAGACTCTTGAGTAAAGTTAGCAATCATGGGATAAGGGGACAGGTTCATGTTTGGATTGGTAACTGGTTGAAGGACAGGAAACAGAGGGTTGGAATAAATGGACAGTTTTCACATTGGAGGGAAGTAAGAAGTGGAGTCTCCCAGGGATCTGTAATGGGACCAGTGCTCTTGTTCATAAATGATCTAGAAGTTGGGGTAACCAGCCAAGGGGCCAAATTATCAGATTACACTAAACTATTTAAGGTAGTGAAATTCAAAATAGGTTGTGAGGAGCTCCAAAAGGATGTCTCCAAACTGGGTGAGACAAAATGGGCAACAAAATGGCAAACATGATTCAGTGTAAGCAAGTGTAAAGTGATGCATATTGGGGCAAAAAACCCCACTTTTTTCTTTTCTTTTCTTTTCTTTTTTTTTTTTTTTTTTGCACTGATACCCTGATGGGGTCTGAGCTGTCAGTGATTGACCAAGAGATATATTGGGTTGGGCTGGACAGCTCGTTCAAAGTGTTGACTCAGTGAGCAGCAGCTGTGAAAAGGGAAAATTCCATGCTGTTGTTATCTGTTGTATCTCTTATCGGCCCCTCTGTGGCTGCTATTTCTCCTAGGAAGGAAGCTGGTGAAAATGGAACCAATGAGAGCTTCCCTCCCGGAGAAAATACCAGGTGTTAAGCAGGAGGGATCCCGATTGGGAATGTGGTGGTATTCAAGGGTTAAAAGCAGTCTCCCTCAATCCTTGGTCCCAATCCTGATCAGGTTCTTTGAGCCTGCTATTTAAGTTTGAGGGAAGGGGAAACTGTGCACCCCCAACCATATGCTTAACATAACATGTAACTTAGCCCTAAGTTTTGCAGAGGGAGCAGGAGGAAGGATAAAAATGAAATAAGTAAATATATAATATCAATGTACTGAAGAAGCCAAGACTGTATACATTGTATTTAGAATGTACACATATATATGCTAAATAGCATATGTTGCATGCAACAATTTTTGTAAAGGAAAACAGACGATTGATGTGTAATCAATACTACTGTATTTCCAACACTAAACACAGAGCAAAGTGGGGAGAAACTTTGCCAGACTACATTAGAGACATACATGTTATTTATAGGATGACATGCATGTTATAGTTAGTAGAATCATGCTGTTCTATCAACATTTCATCTCCAGTGAAATGAATATGTTTTTGTTGAAACACTGAAGAGGACCTAGGTGGGTTCAACCTGATATACAAAAGGACCCAACAAGAACCCACCACCATATAAGAGCCTAAAAACTTGATTTAAAAAAAAACCAAAAAAAAAAAAAAACTGCATGGAGCATTAAAAACTACCTAATTTATAAATGGTGGAAGTATGCAATACCTCCAAATACCATGAAGTATTTCATGTAATGTGGAGGTATAGCGTACTTCTATCATTATAAATTAGATAGTTTTTAATGCTCCATGCATATTTTTTTAAAAAATTCAAGTTTTTAGGCTGTTATATGGTTGTGGGTTCTTGTTGGGTCCTTATGTTTCTGTTGAAGACATCAAGGGCACAATTGTCCTCCCCCCCACCAGCCAAATCCCAACTGGGCTGAATGTATTTGGATTTAATTCCAAATGTTTTCAGTCACCAGAAGCGAGTGATTCTTTTCAGAAGGTCGGTTTTCTCAGAAAAAGATGGCCACTCGCAAATTTCTTAAATGCAACATAAACAGATTCTGATGCTAAATATTCAGTATAACTGTATATTTTAAGAAAACAAAAATACACAGAGTGACACAGAGAAAGCCCATTTATGAAGCAATTTCAACATAATTCTTGCAAACAAATTGAAAAGGGGGGGGAAAAGAGTGGACATATACCCAAGTTCAGAGTCAGACTGAAGCTGCAGCACTGAAGGGTCTGTGTCCCATTGCAGGGTCCTAGCGTGGTTATCAGCCGCACAGCACAAAGGGGGGAAAAAGAACATACAGAATTAACTTAAATGGTGAGGGGAAGGGAATCACTTCATAACTTGCCAAATGTAGTACGAGCACCAAACACTGCCCAAAATACAACAGAGAACCACAGGTAAAAAAACCTACACAGTGTTCATTGTCAGACAAGAGCAGGTAATTCACAGAGACTGCAATCCTATGCACACTTACCTGGGAGTAAGCTCCAAGGGATGGAGAGGGACTCACTTCTGAATAAACATGCACAGGACTGCACTGCAATACAGTGACAAACTAGATAACGTTGCACCAGCAAACAAAGCAAAAAAGGAAGAAAAGGCTTCCAATATGAGATGTTTGCTCATATTTGCTTAATTAAAAAGAGTAAACCTGAAAAAACAGGTTTCAGTGGCTTAATTGATAAGGATATTCATTATGGATGTTAAATGTGGGCTTTAAAAAGTGAACAATTCACAGCTTTATTTCTACTCAGCACACAGGAGGAGTGAGGGAGTAGCACTGCATCCTGGAACCTAAGTCAATAGGGAAGTACCTGATGGAGCGTCACATGCGCACTGGAGTACCCATGCACTTAAGAGTGCTGAAAAGGGATATGCCATTTGATAATTTATGTACCTTAACAATCTCTCAAATGCATTTGAAGATAGATGGATATCTATCACGGAAAAAACAAGGGTTGCTACGAGGCAAAGGGCATATTGTCGACTCAGATGCACAAAGCAATTAAGATGAAGATACTATTGAAGATATTGTTTATTTTTCCTACACTTCCGATTTACATTTCACAGAAGGAATGGAAGAAAATTCAGGCAGAGTTAAATAAATTCATTTGTAATTATAAGGCCTCATGGGTCAAGACTAAAATATTATAGCAAACATACATCCCAGGGAGGACCTTCAGCTTCTCAAATCAAGAACTATTTATTCTGCAGCAATTTTGGTAGCATTAACAAGTTGACTTAGGACTTCTGAGGCAGCATTGTCTTAGTCTGCAGAACAGATAGGAATAAAGATTCCATTAGCAGATTGGATCCGGTTAATAGGACAAGAACATGGACATGAGAGCATCTTTGGAAGTTGAAACCAAATTAGAAATATGATTATGAAAACATGGGATAATAAACGTAAGACAAACTCTTGCTCCAGATATTTCTCCACTAGCATCAGTAATAATTATTAAGGGATTTCAAAGAGTTCGAGAATTAGCTAATTATAATCTTGGGCTACAAATGGTCTCACTAGATGTGTAGTGTTTTTTTTAAATGGTTCTATTATTTCTTATGTTCAATTAAGACACAAGGCTACGGATGCCCTTTTTACCAGTGTTTGCAAATTAGGAGTTATATTCAGAATGTAATGTTGGCAGTTAACATTAATAGGCCCTTGTTGGCTCTTGAAAATTTAGCTGAATCACAGTCACTGAAACAGAAAGAATTGCTTTTCAAGCTTTGCCTAATTTTGATGAGGGTTGGCGATACAGACGGATTTACTACCAATACAAGTAGTACTACTACAAAGAACATTGTTATATAGTCTAATATTGTTTTAAATGGTTTGTAAACCACCTTGACATTGTTTTAATGAAAGGCGGTATAAAAATTTAATGATAAATAAATAAATGAATAAACATTGGGGAAAGGAGTTGAATGTAAGTGTACAGGATAAACAGTGGTCATATATCTATCATCATGTAGCTACACTGCATTTGGATGTTGCTTCAAAAGAACATTGATACAAGATTCGGTATCTATGTTTTATCTATACCATGCATACATACATTTATTATATTTACACACTACCCCAAACATCCGTCTCTGGGTGGTTTACAGCAATATAAAGCAAATTAAAACAGAAATCAAAACCTTAAAACAATGTAAAACCACGTCTAGTTAAAAAGCTTGGGTGAATAAATGTGTCTTTAAAGACTCTCTAAAAGTTGTCAGAGATGGAGAGGCTATTTCAGCAGGGTGCACATTCCAGAGTCTCAGGGCGGCAACAGAGAAGGCCTGCTCCTGTGTAGCCACCAAACAAGCTGGTGGCAACTGCAGACAAACCTCTCCAGATGGTCTCATAGGCGATGGGGCTCATAGTGAAGAAGATGTTCTCTTAAAATATATAGATGGTGTATATCTCTACGTATTGATGGTTCCTGATCTTTGCTGGAGATGTGGATCTGGGAGAGGTGCTTTCTCAAACACACTGATTAAGACTTATTAGACAAACGTTCTGTTGGTTGTGAAGGACACTGTTGGTTATGAGAGTCCATTAGATTCAACTGTTATTCTTTGGCAGTGTTTGAAGGGACATGTTAGGAAAAAAACATAGGATTTGGGTAAATAATATGTTAACTACAGCATGAACATTGCTAGCTAAAGAATGGAGAACTGTAGAATTACCATCTGTAGTAATCTGGAAGTGGACCACTGATGCTGATGAATAAACATAATGGGCCACATTCATCAACAACAACAAATATTTATATACTGCGTTTCAACAAAAGTGCCCAAAGAAGTTTATACAGAGAAATAATTAATAAATAAATAAATAAATAAATAAATAAATGGATCCCTGTCCCCAAAGGGCTCACCATCTAAAAAGAAACATGATAGACACCAGCAACAGTCACTGGAGGTACTATGCTGGGGGTGGATAGGGCCTAAGTTAGTAATGAGTAAGTCAGACTAAGTTAGTAATGACCAAGTCCCACTGAAACTACTGGGAGTTAAGTTAGTCATGACTAACTTTTCTCATTGATTTCAATGATACTTAATCATAATTATATGTTCTGGATGTTGCCCTCCAGCTTTAGACATCTTTGGGGGGAAACAGAGACATTTGTGGATAACTGGACTCCACCTTATACAAAGTTATAAACATAGTGTTCTGAGGGGGACATTTAATTGTGGAGATTCAAATCCCCCCTCAGCCATGAGGCTCACTAGGTGATCCTCAGGCCAGTCACTCTCTTTCAACATAAACTACCTCACAGCATTATTGTGAGGATAAAATAAGAAAACTTTGTATGCTACCCTGAAATCCTTGGGAGGATGGGTTGGATAAAAATGTAATTAATAGCAAATTCTCAAGGATGTCAATTAACGCTCCCCAGGACTCATTAAACAGGAATAAAGTGATCTCAAGACTTTCTGGGTCTCAGGCATGCCAGTTCAGACCACTGACCAGGGACTGTTATAATCCAGTAGTAGTAGTAGTAGTAGTAGTAGTAGTAATAGGAGGAGGAGGAGGTTTTGTCCAAATAATAGGCCAGGGAGTATAAAGCACGGATCACACATATAAGATCCTCATTGTAAGAGACTTCAGGGTTTGAGCCAATGAACAACTGACCTGAGATCAGGACCTGAGAGTAGACAATGGACCAACTGGTCTGACCCAGTTATGAGGCAGCTTCACATACGACTGTGTGTGCTCAGGCTGCAGAGAATTCAGGTGCAGATGTCTGCAACTTGGATCAAACACTCACTAATCGGTATCTCTTTCTCCTCTCCCGCAGTTTAGTTTATTATTTGTTTATTTCTCTGTGTAAACCGCCCTGAGTCATGTTAGAAGGGCGGTATAGAAATTGAAGGAAGGAAGGAAGGAAGGAAGGAAAGAAAGAAAGAAAGAAAGAAAGAAAGAAAGAAAGAAAGAAAGAAAGAAAGAAAGAAAGAAAGAAAGAAAGAAAGAAAGAAAGCTGCCGCCTAGGCCTTAATTTTCACTAACTGTGGATAACTCACATTTTGGGATCTTTGGCCCAAGTGATTTCTCCTCTGACTTCTCTAGCAAATGCCAAACGATCTGTTTTCATGCCATTTTATGAATTAAGTACATCAAATCTGGCAACACTGCACTTGCTTGACCCTTTGAATAGCTTGAGATGGTACCTCACAGACCAACCCAGCAACAATTCGGTAGCTTCCTTTCCCTTTAATTTAGCTTGTTACTGATATGAATGCAGAAAGCAGACCATTTATTTAATTTTATTTAAGTATGTTTGTTTGTTTGTTTGTTTGTTTTAGAGACTTTTGTCTTGCCTTATTTTCCCAGAGGAATTCAACACCATACATTGAAACGCCATACAATAATGAAACAATTTTTTCATACCTGATGAAAAAATAAGTCATTAAAACAGCAAAAATACTATCACATGAGACAAACAGTATGGAGAAAGAGCAAACACATTAGCAAGTTTGCCCATATTTAAAAAGCAGTGGTAAACAGGAGGGTGTTGAACTTGTACTTCAATATGAGCAAAAAAGAAGAAGCACTAGTCACACCTCAGGGAGCAGGCGAGAAGTACTACAGATTGAGGGATCAATTTTACATTGTTGTAGACAAAAATAAACTATGCTCTCTTCAAGTGATATACATTGGTTCTACAAGTTTTGAGACATGGAACACAATGCACTAGAGACATCTTGTGTGCAAGGCCCACTGAAATATGCAGAAGCTGCACTGAAGTCCCATTCATTTCAATGATCTTGCCCAGAGGAAGTTTGGGGGGAATGTGCCTTGGATGTGTTGGGAACGAATCAAAAGAGCATCAAATTAGATGTGCTGCAACTTATCGCACTAGATAGGCTCATTTATGAATGGGAGGTAAGCGATTATGTTTTGAAGGACAAGGGGTAGGGAGAAGCAAGGGAACATACCACATGCTGACACATTAAGATGAAATAAATATTAAGTCAAAGGAACATAGGAAGCTGCCTTATACAGAGTCATTGGTCCATCTAGCTCATTATTGTCTACTCGAACTGGCAGCAGCTTCTCCAAGGTTGAAGGCAGGAATTTCTCTCAGCCCTATCTTGGAGATGCCAGGCAGGGAACTTGGAACCTCAGATGCTCTTCCCAGAGCAGCGCCATCCCCTAAGGAGAATATCATACAGTGCTCACACATGTAGTATTGCATTCAAATGCAAACCAGGGTAGACCCTCCTTAGCAAAGGGGACAATTCATACTTGCTACCACAAGACCAGCTCTCCTCCCATACAGAAAGGTTCCACCTAGTCAATTAGAAGAAGAAGAAATGAAAAGGATAGTAGGGAGGAATTTTCAAAATGATTCAAGGACAGTGATTCTTATCTATGTAGTGGAAGCCGTCCCTTTGTGTTGATGAGGTTCAGATTAGGTTCCTTTGGGAGGACCAAGTTCAAACCAGGGTAGGTTGCTATGAACCTTATTTGAACTAACAGGTTGTTTTTATTATGTTAGCTGCTTTGAGCATCTCCTTAGAGGGTGAAAATGGGATATCAGCTTCTAAATAAAAACAACCTCCCCCAAGATTCTATGCTTCATCTCAGCATTATTGAATGGTGCATCTTCAAAATAGAACCACCATCCAAAAAGGTTTTGCTCAGGTTTTCTACGGTGGCTGTGCAGCCTACAGCAAGAGAGAAGTAAAAGATTACTAGAAAGCACAATTCCCTGTCCCAACTTTTTATATAACCCAAGTACTGAAAGAAGAAATACACATAAAGATCTGAATGCCTGATGCTGAAGTGGGGAGGGGGAAACGCACTCTCCGTGTCTAATGCATTACAGAAGTTGCATATAAAACTGAAACAAAGTAAAAATAACCTCTGTAATGCTGCCAAGGTCATTAGCGAAGAGTGTGATTTGCTGAGTCTGTGCCAGCTTCTAATGTTATGAGTATCTTGGGGCCACTTAGACCTGCACACCGGGGAAACTTTGGAGGGGGGGAAATACATGTAGCTTGCTCGAGGCGGTCATTACCCCTTTGCTCCATACTCTTTCAAAACTTGTCAGGTTTCCCCAGTGACAAACAAGATTCCACTAGGGAGAATTCCATTACAGTGTGATTAAAGAATGAGCTCGGGAACCGGATTCTCAGCAGGCAAAGACGACAGAGGTTACTGGCAGAAGAGGTCACCTTGTAGGTGTTACATGTGTTCAAATGTCAGGTTTGCCCTTGTGAATTTCAGCCTCACTCACTCATGCTTATGTTCTTCAGGGGCTGTGTGAGAAGTGTTAATAGGTGGTACACATTTATTTTAAGCATGTATAGACTTGGGGGAGGAGAGCTGATCTTGTGGTAGCAAGCATGAATTGTCCCCTTTGCTAAGCAAGATCTGCCTTGGCTTGCATTTGGATGAGTGATTACATGTGAGCACTGTAAGATATTCCCCTCAGAGGAAGGGGCCATAGCTCTGTGGAAAAGCATCTATCTGCATGGTTGCATTCAGAAGGTCTCAGGCTCAATTTCTGGCATTTCCAGGCAGGGCTGGGAGAGACTCCTGCTTGAAACCTTGAAGAGCCAATGCCAATACGTGTAGACAAGACTAATCTAGATGGACCAATGATCTGATTCTGTGAAAGGCACCTTTTTATATTCCTATGGACAGACGTTGGCAACTTGCAGTTTACTGTGCATCTAACCCACTATTGTTTGTCTGATGGTTGGTCAATTCAGATGACACAAAGAGCCAAGATCAGACCTTGATTTCACATGCCATCAATTAGCCTCAGCATTCCCACCCTCCCCTGCCCATGCACAAGTCAGAAGAATTCTGCTTACAGTTGTGGTTAGAAAAAAGTCCAGATGGGTCGTGATGTCTGAACCAACTAATCCAAATGCTAACTGATGTTCGAACCAAATAACCCCTGCTAACTGAGCAAAGAGGCACCTTTTTAAAGTGGTGATTCTCTTTATTTAACAGGGGGAGAGTAACTGGTCCTATCCACCCCCAGCACAGCATTCCTCCAGTGGCTGTTGCTGGTGTCTATGTTCTTCTTGTTTTCAGATTGTGGGCCCTTTGGGGACAGGAAGCCATCTTATTTATTTATTTATATCTGTGTAAACTGCTTTGGAAACTTTAGTTGAAAAGCGGTATATAAATATTTGCTGTGTTTGTATTCGGTGTAAACCACAATATGAATTCAGCTTCACATCTTGGGTTCATATTGTGGCTTATTTCAACTGCTTTATTTGGAATATGTCAAGATCGGTCGGTTAGGACAACACAACCAATCTTGACTTTTTTCTATCGACAATTGGGTCTTCCAGTTCTCGTGTGGGCACAGGAGGGGGGCCACATGCCTCCAAAGCTGATTGACAACTGCGTTAAAAATCATTGCATGTGACATCTGAACTGCCCCAAGGCTTTCCAGGTTCTCCTGGAGGTTCTCATCTCCTCCTACCCGATTCTTTTAACTAGAGATGCCAGGACAAACTTGGAGCTGGCATGGACCTCTGAATTAACTATTTTGATTAATAGACAGGCCTAATAGGTTTTTAGGTAAAGTGTGCCACTGAATCGGTGTCGACTCTTGGAAACCACAGAGCACTGTGGTTGTCTTTGGTAAAATACAGGAGGGGTTTACCATTGCCTTTTCCCGCGCAGTATGAGATCATGCCTTTCAGCAACTTCCTATATCGCTGCTACCCGATATAGGTGTTTCCCATAGTCTGACAAACATACCAGCGGGGATTCGAACTGACAACCTCTGGCTTGCTATTCACGTAATTTCCTTGCTGCGCCATTAGGAGGTTAAAGGTATAGCGTATATTTACACTATAAATATGCCTGAACTCGGGAGTATGCAAGGCATGTACTCTACCACTGAGTCATGGCCCATCCACATCCTTTTATTTTATAATCCTCACAGCACTTACATAAAAGATTTGCATAATTTTTTTTAAAAAAAATGTATCCATTAATACAAAAAAGTACCAAAACCAAAACCAAAATGAGGATCAAAACAAAATCAGAGAAGCAGGACAGCTAGTAGACAGTAGTCATGAAGAAAATGCTCTGGGGGAATATTAAAGTTTTAACTGGCCGTCTGAAAGAAAGCAGGAATGGTGCTAACTGAATTCCTCTGGGAAGGGCATTTCTGAGGTGGGGAGTTTCGGGAGTTCCTCCCCTCCCCCGCGAGACAGGGTTGTGTACCCAGTTAAACGGCAGGGTGCCAAGGGAAGCCGGGGGCTCCAAATGCCACGGCCACCCCAGGAATTAGGAGTCAGGGAGGGCTCGGGGAAGAGTACAACAGCTGCTGGGGAATGGGCGGGGACAGCGCAGGAGACGGCAGCTTGGTGGAGAGGGAATAGCCACTATCTTAACTCCACAGCTGCAAACGGTGCAGGGATATTAAGGAAGGGGGTGGAGTTAGAGAACAAGGCCCTTTTGGGAGCCAGGGGTTGGCTGGCCACTACACCTGCCCAGCCAGGGAAGACGGAGCAGGTTGGGAGCGGGGAGGAGTGTCTGAAATGCAGGGCTCTATTTAAGCCAGGGGCTGCCGAGGATGAGGAGATCAGCCGGGACGGGCTTCTTGGTCTGACTGTCTCCCGGAGAGGAGCTCAGGCCTTTTTGCTCCCGCTGATAGGAGAAGAAGGGAGTGAATGTACTTCCCTCCTTCCCCAGCTCTGAGGCCGTGCCCACGCCTAGAACTTAGTCAGGGGCGTAACTACCATTAGGCAAGGGGAGGCGGCTGCCTGGGGGCCCCCACGCCTCAAGGGCCCCCCCAGAGGCAAGTCACATGACTATATATTGTGAAGTATGTGTGTGTGTGTATCAGTGAGGGGCCCCTTTTAAAATTTTGTCTCTGGGCCCCCTCGAGTCTTGTTACGCCCCTGAACTTAGTGCTGGAGGGCGGAAAGTTTGCCTTGGAGAATTCCTCACCCCAGGAATGCTGACAGGGAGTTATCGCAAATACGATCCTGTCTCCCAACACCACACCTCCACTGATTATTTCAATGGAGGGGCAAGTTCATATGGGAACAGACAGTGAGACTGTTCTCACGAGCAGCCAAGACTGTCAGCTAATCGAGGTTAAGGGCACACGCGCACCCTTAACTCTAACTGCTCGTGTGTCAGTGCCAGTTGCATACTGCGGGGATTCTGGCCGGCGCCGGGGGCATCCCCACAATGCACCGTGCACACTCGCGTGGTGCAATGTGGGATTTCCCTGCACCTCCGCACTGCCTGGGGCAGCCACGTGTCGTTTGGGCACACAATCTGCAGGGGAAGGTAAGGTTAACAAACCTTCTTCCCCACCCACCCTGGCTCATGATCGTGAGAAAGGGCTCAGTCTTTCAGGTTGCAGGTCGCAAACAATTTAGGGTTTTGTATGCCATAGCAAACACGTTGAATTGGGCCTGAAAACATAAAGATAACCTTGTAAGAAGCATTATAGCACACACAGAGCACAAAGCCCCCAACGCAAGGGACTCTCGGGATAATGCTGACACCACGTGCAGTCAGTGGGTCTGGTAAGCTAGGGATAGACTGAATGATCTAGGATTCACTGCATTTTCCTAGCTTCCCTTCTGCCTAATTTGGGAAGACCTATTTTGTGGGGATGGTGACTGAGGATATTTTTTAGTAATCTTGGATTGTGGCAACTAGGGGGCAGTGCTTAATTTCTAAATTAGAAAAGACATCAAGCCTTCTGACACTGAAGACTTTCCCCTTAATCTTGGAAGTGTGGCAGTAAGTTGCCGCTACTTACGGCTGCAGAAAGGACACTCTGCAAGTGTGTTTTGTTTGTTTGGTTTGTTATTACATCTTCAGTTCTAGGGCTGGACTACAGCACTGAAACACTTTCTTGATACACACAGAGGCTCAAATTAAGGAACCGCTGGGGTTGAAAAATGGGTATTCCCAGGATGGGAATCCTTGGGTCCTCTCTAGTCAGCTGCACAGTGCACCCTAGCTCTTTATTATTTCAGTGGCATTTTTGCTCAACAGAAATGACATGACCAACAACAGTACATTATGTAAAAGCTGGGGAAAGTAGAATGAGCAACCAATATGTCTTTCCCAGCTTCTGCTGGAATATCATCAGCATTTTAAAAATTATTATTTAGTTAACAATTAGAGTTACGAGGTACCAGACAACAATATATTAAATAAATAAAAAAATGCGGGGCTCTAAATAATAAATCCAACACAGCAAGACAGAAAGCAGGATCTGAAATCTCACTCTCCGGTAGGTCCCTTAGCTTCAAATAACGGAGCTCAGACTTCTCATCAAGAAGGAGATCCATTCGTTCCATTTCCCACATTACCACCAAAAAGAAAAATTGAAAAGAAGAACCAAAAAAGAAGTCAGAATACATGCCTTATTTTCCTGCTCTGATCTAATACCTGAATTGCCTCCAATCCTCATAAAATACCAGAGCAGATATTTGGTTTATTTCTGCTCAGGTGTGGAGAGTGATAAATTGTAAACTGGTTAAGTAAATGAGATACAACAGGTCCAGTTTTGCATTGACTTCTTCTTTACTGCAGGACTTCTGATGCACAGAATAATAAGAAGAATTAAGCCGGCCAAGTACACACAATATATAAGTACCCTGCAGAATAATTAAAGTGTTTTTCTTTGGATTTCCCTTATAATTAGAGTCAAGGCATATTACTACATGTTATCATTCCAATATTCATACAATTTGCATTGGAATGCTACTAAAAATTGCGAGCTTAGCATTAATGTCATTCTAACAGCAGGGTCACTCTCACTAGGCTACTGACCCTGTCAATAAAGAAGGCTAAACTATCAAAATCTTTATCAGAGATGATGGATCTACCGATTTTGCAAACATTACAGCTGTCCTTCTGAAACTGCATCACAGAAAGTATGCAAAAGAAGGCACAATGAGGCTGTGACATTATTTCAATGATGGGAAATTACTTTGGCTTTGTGGCAATTTCAGTACTAAGATTAATCATATTGAATGAACAAATCTCTTTGCAAGTCTTTAAAAAGCTCTAATTGTGCAAGACTGGTTAATCTGACCCCTTGAAGGAAAGAAATGCTACAGTCATACACATTATGACTGGCCTTACTTTGGAACAGAAACTGCGCAGAGAGACAGGGGGAGTGCAACCCAGTTAATTCTCTTGCACCTCTCAGCAGCTTTTGATACCATTGACCATGGTATTCTTTTGGATAGACTGGCCAGGTTTGGTGTGGGAGGCACTGCTTGGAGGTGGTTCCTCTCCTACCTCAAGGCACAATTCCAAAAGGTGGTACTTACTGCTCAAAAGGTGGGGATTACTGCTCAACCCTTTGGCAATTGTGCTTTAGGGTTCAGCAGGGTTCCATTCTTTCCCCTATGCTGTTCAACATCTACATGAAACCGCTAGGAGAGGTCATCTGGAGAGTTGGCCTGAGGTGTCATCAGTAAGCGGTATGCGGAGGGAGTTGTATCTCTCTTTTTCATCAGAAGCAGGTGAGGTGGTGACTGTCCTAAATCAGTACCTGGATGCAGTAATGGACTGGATGAGGATAAACAAGTTGAGACTCAATCCAGACAAGACAAAAGTACTGTTGGCTGGTGGTCCCTCTGTCTGGGTTAATGATGTTCAGCCTATTCTAGATGGGATTGCATTCCCACTGAAGGACCCAGGTTCGCAGTCCAGGGGTGCTCATTGATTCAGCACTGTCACTAGAGGCTCAAGTGGCCTCTGCGGGTTGGAGCACCTTTTATCAGCTTCGGCTGATACACCAACTGTGACCTTGCCTGGATAGAGATAGCTTGGCCACAGTTAGTCATGCTCTAGTAACATCTTGCTTAGATTACTGCAGTGCATTGTATGTGGGGCTGCCTTTGAAAACAGTCCAGAAACAGTCCAGGTTGCAGTTGGTACAAAATAGGGCTGCAAGTTTATTAACTGGGGCTGGGAGGTTTGATCATATCACACCACTGCTTCATCAGTTGCACTGGCTCCCAGTCCATTTCCAGGCCCAATTCAAAGTGCTGGCTTTAACCTTTAAAGCCCCAAATGGCTTGGGACCAGATTACCTGAGGGACTGTCTTGTCCCAACTTGGACCTTAGGAACGTCTTCTGAGGCCCTGCTCTGAGTGCCCCTGACAAACGAGGTGAGGTGGGTGGCTACTAGGGAGAGGGCCGTTTCACTGATCACAACCCCATTTATGGAACAACCTCCCTAGTGAGGCTCACCTGGCACCATCACTTTGTTCTTTTAGATGCCAGGTGAAGATCTTTCTGTTCACTCAGGCTTTTTAAATTTGATTTTTAAAACTGATTTTTTAAAGGTTTTAAAACTGTTTTGTATTGTACGTTGTCTTTTTGGTTTTTTGGTGTTGTGATTTGATGTGCTTTATGTGTTTTTATGTTGTGTTGTGGGCCACCCAGAGAACAATTTACGCAGCAGCTAACAAAAAAGTTTTTATTATTGTTGTTAATATGATGATGATGCATGAAGTTATGAATAATAACTGGATTGTACCACTTCACATACTGTAAGTGGGGAAGTACTAAACCCTGCTGCATACAAGCATGTAGAAAACTAGCCCAGCAAGTAGAAAGCTGCAAAGCAAACACACATTACTGTGGTACTGGAATGTAAAAGTGGATATTTAAGAATATCCATTATCTGGATACAGTATCTGTCAGTAGCTAATTAGATGCCCACTCTCTCTAAATTTCTGGCTCTCAGATCTTTCCTACAAAATCCAAGTGGCTTCTGGATGTCCATGTTACATTCTTCCCATGTATTCCTCCATGGGTATATACTGAAGCCAGCTGTACATGTAAGTTATACCACTGTTTTCCTTGGGGCAAATAGGAATTGCAACCCTTAAAAGAGAAGCACACTAATTACAGCTTTCATAAGCAGATTAATGAGTATAGCAGAGTCATTAACTACACTAGTTCTGTGATAGCACATTACATATTAATACTGCACAGAGTCGAGGCTCAGGTTGCTAAGACACCCTAGGAAGCACCGGTGGGGGGGGGGACAAGAGTACCCTCCTCTCCAAACAATAGCATGAGAAATTTACTAATGAGAAAAATAATCAACAATCTAAAGGAGAGAACTTTATGAATCCTTGAGGAATGAGAATGTGAACATTTTTAATGATGCCACAGGCTCATCATACAAAAAGACTAATTAACACTGAAGTCCTTGCCTTTGTAACTGGCAGGCCTCCAGAACCAAAGCTCTCCTTTCTAGGTCACACTTAAGAGACTTACAGCCTAGCCCTATACATCTTTACTCAGAATGAAGATCTAGTGGGTTCAGCAGGGCTTGTTTTTAAGGTTCTTAAGACTCAGTTCTTAACATTGAGGACTCAAGTAAATAGAACTGCATAGGACCGATGTCCTTAGCTGCAATCCTATGCCCTCTTACTTGGGAGTAAGTTCAACTGAACAGAGTGGTATGTACAAAAAAGCATGCAGAGGACCATAGTATCCTTCTGGAGAATCTAAGGGGGTTGGGAGTAGCAGGTACTGCTTTGCAGTGGTTCCGCTCCTACCTCTAGGGCAGGTTCCAGATGGTGTCTCTTGGAGATTGTTGTTCTTCAAAATCTGAACTTTTGTATGGTGTCCCTCAGGGCTCCATATTGTCTCCGACATTGTTTAACATCTACATAAAACCGCTGAGAGAGATCATCAGGAGATTTGGTGCAGGGTGCTACCAGTATGCTGATGACACCCAAATCTATTTCTCCATGTCAACTTCATCAGGAGAAGGCATAACCTCCCTAAATGCCTGCCTAGATGAGGGATAACAAACTGAGACTGAATCTAGATAAGACGGAAGAACTTATTGTGCGGGGTCAGATCTCGGAAAATGGGTTTTATTTGCCTGTTCTGGATGGGGTCACAATTCCCCAGAAGGAACAGGTATGCAGTCTGGGAGTGCTTCTGGATCCCAGCCTCTCCCTGGTGTCCCAGGTTGAGGTGGTGGCCAGAAGTGCCTTCTATCAGCTTCGGCTGATATGCCAGCTGCGCTGGTTTCTTGAGATAAATGACATCAGAACAGTGTTACATATGCTGGTAACCTCCAGACTGGCCTACTACAATGCACTCTTTGTGGGGCTACCATTGTATGTAGTCTGGAAACTACAGTTGGTCCAGAATGCATTGGCCAGATTGGTCTCTGAGTCATCTCAGAAAGACCATATTACTCTCATATTGAAAGTGCTACACTGGCTACCAATAAGTTTCCAGGCAAAATACAAGGTGCTGGTTATAACCTATAAAGCCCTAAACAGCTTAGGCCCTGGGTATTTAAGAGAACATCTTCTTCACCATAAACCCCACCACCCAGTGAGATCATCAGGAGAGGTCTGTCTGCAGTTGCCACCGGCTCATCTTATGGCTTCTCCGGGATGGGAGTTCTCCACTGCTGCCCCGACGCTTTGGAATGCATTCCCTGCTGAAATAAGAGCCTCTCCATCTCTGACAACTTTTAAAAAGTCCTTAAAGACACATCTGTTCACCTAAAATTTTAATTCAATACTGTTTTAATAGTTTTAACATTGTTTTAAAAATGTTAAATTGTTGTAATGTTTTAACTTTTTGTTATTTGTATTGTTTTATTGTAAACTGCACAGAGACACAAGTTTTGAGCGATATAAAAATATGTTTAATTAATTAATTAAAGTAAGCTTATGAGATCACCTGGCATTCTCTGTGTATGTGTGTCCCCGTGTCTGTGCCTCTATCAACTTCGCAATGCCTGGATCAATATGAACCAAATTGGGTATACAGAAATGACTAATATTTATATACTGCTTTTCAATAAAATTTCCCAAAGTGGTTTACATAGATATAAATACATAAATAAAATGGCTTCCTGTCTCCAAAGGGCTCACAATCTAAAAAAGTAATAAAAGACAGACACCAGCAAAAGCCACTGGAGAGATGTGCTGGAAATGGATAAGGCCGGTTGCTCTCCCCTGCTAAATAAAGAAAATCACCACTTTAAGAAGGTGCCTCTTTGCTCAGTTAGCAGTTGTAGAGGCACATAGTGAAACCTCAACAGCGTCGTTTGTGATGATGCCACCCACCACAATTCAAGATGGCAGACAAATGAACATTTAAAACACAAGTGAACTGACCTGTGGACTGTCCAATAGATTTGAACTAAATTTGGTAGAGTTGTAGGGACACATAGCAATGTCTTAATGGCATCACTTGTAATAATGCCATTTACTCCAATTCAAGATAGTGGATGCATGAACATTTGAGACACAAGTGCAAGTGAGCTAATTTGTGGACTGTCTGATTTTAACCAAATTTGGTACAGTTGTAGTGAGTGACACAAAGGGACACCTCATGGGCCTAGTTTGTGATGATGTCATCCATCCCATTCATTAATTTTTGAGGCGTAACTGGGCTAACTTATGAACAGCGTAACTGCTCCTCTAAGCTGCAGTGTTTGTTTGTGTGTGTGTGCATGTCAATGGCTGCAGTGTGTGTGAATGTCTGCAGTGTGTGTGTGTGTGTGAATGGTTTCAGTGTGTACGCATGTGTGATTGGCGTGTGTGTGTGTGTGTGTGTGTGTGTGTGTGAATAGCTGCAGTGTGTGAGAGAGAGAGAATGGCTGGTGTGTGTGCGTGTGCATCTGTGCGTGCGTATATGAATGGCTGCAGTGAGTGTGCGCGTGTGCACACCTGTGTGTGTGTTGTGTGTGAATGGCTACAGTGTGTGTGTTAGAGAGAGAGAGAATGAGTGCAGTGTGTCTGTGTGTGTATGTGAATGGCTGCAGTGTGTGTCTGTTCTCAGCTCCTCTGAAAAGTATAAGCATACATATGTATTCAGTACTTGGTTTGGGCCCCTTTTGCAGCAATTACTGCCTCAGTGCGGCGTGGCATGGATGCTATCAGCCTGTGGCACTGATGAGGTATTATGGAAGACCAGGATGCTTCATTAGCGGCCTTCAGCAATTCTGCATTGTTTGGTCTCATGTCTCTCATCCTTCTCTTGGCAATGCCCCATAGATTCTCTATGGGGTCAGGTCAGGCGAGTTTGCTGGCCAATCAAGCACAGTACACTGTATACTTTTCAGAGGTCCGATATTGTTCTATTCTTCAATCCTTGTCTTCTTGGTTCCATGTAATATTCTAATTTTCTGAGATTGTGGATTTGGGGTTTTCATGAGCTGTACGCCATGATCATCACAATTATAACAAATTAAGGCTTGACTTCTCTCGCTTTGCATGTAATGCGTCTGTCTCATATATCACTTTCACCTTTTAATTTGCATTACTGAAATTAATGGACTTTTGCACGATATTCTAATTTTCCGAGTTTCACCTGTATGTGAATGGCTGCAGTGTGTGTGTGGTGTTTGTGGTCGGGGAGGGATGCATGCAGGTAGATCTTTAACAGGTGCAGTTTCTCTAATCACTTCCTAGAGATGCTCCTATTAATTTCTGCCTGATGCATCTCTGAACAAGGCATAGTGTGGGTGCATGGAGCCTCATTTCTAAAGCCATCATCATATACCAGACTGTACAAAATATTTACAGCTTATATGGTGTGTAAGTTAAGATGGGCACCTTAACTTTCAATTTCCATTCTTTTTAGAGAACAAATGAAAATGTAAAGCATCTTAACTCTCATCTTAGTTTTTGGATTACTGAATAATGTATAGGCTGGGCCCAAACAGATCAGCAGCAGCTGACCAATTTTACATGATATTTTTAGTACTGTCACTGGCTTGTGTAGTTAATGTATCATAACATAGAATTCCTGCATCCCTCATTCTCCAGTAGGCTCTAATAGAGCCATCTCTATTGCCTACCTTTAAAAAAGGCATGACTTCATTAATTATTTATATTGTTAAAATGTTTCTATCCTGACTCATCCTATGTCCCAGGAAACTTACAATTGTCATTATAAACAGCTGCTTTTAATTTTTTTTAAAGCAAAGTAGAATTGCAAACCAACAAAACACAAAGCAGCAATTAAATAAGCTCAGCTTTGACCTTGACTCCAAACACCTTTCTGAAAAAGGAAGTCTTGCAGCCTCATCCAAAAGCCATTAGGGATGTGCAAAAAGGTTCGGGGGTTCGCGGTTCGGGTTCTGAGGTTCGATGGTTCAAGAGTCGAATCAAACCCGACAGTTCAAACCAAGCCCCACCCCCTTGTGCGCAGAAGCCCAGCCCCCAACATGGCCTCCGGGTTGAAGGCTGAAAACCGGCCAAAGAGTGCCCGAACAAGGTGAGGGGGTGAACAAAGAGTTCCTGAAAGGGGTGAGGGGGTGATTTAGAACGCCGGCAAGGGGGAGGAGGAACCTCCGCGGAACACCCCCCGCCTCCACTGCCTCCGGGAACTCCCCCGTGTGGAGTAGAAGGTAAAAGAAATGTTTTTGATTTTTTTAAAAAAATAATTTTTTGGTCCGTGAACCCCCCAAACCTGAACCAAACCAGAGGGGGAGGGGTCCGAGGGGGTGCTAGACCAAACTCGCCCAGTTGGGTTAAAGGCCGGGTCAGCCTTGAACCAAACTGGGCCAGCCAGTTTTGTGCACGCCCCCTAAGCCAGTGTGGTGTAGTGGTTAGAGTGCTGGACTAGGACCAGGGAGACCCGAGTTCAAATCCCCATTCAGCCATGAAACTAGCTGGGTGACTCTGGGCCAGTCACTTCTCTCTCAGCCTAAACTACTTCACAGGGTTGTTGTGAAAGAGAAACTCAAGTATGTAGTACACCGCTCTGGGCAGCCAATTACAAAAAGCAGATTTACTGGGAACAGCCTATATTTTGCGACGATATCTATAAAAACCAGTATTGATGATAAAATTCTGGCATCCCAGGTCCTTGGGAAGGACTCGATGTCTGGATAAAACAAACCAGTCAATAACACCTGTCTGACTGTGTAAACAAGAAATAATAATAAAAAACAAGTCAAAATAATCAACATAGCAATACCAGGGGATAGTAGAATAGAAGAAAAAGAAATAGAAAAAATCACCAAATACAAAGATCTACAAATTGAAACTGAAAGGCTGTGGCAGAAAAAGACCAAAATAATCCCAGTGGTAATTGGCGCCCTGGGTGCAGTTCCAAAAGACCTTGAAGAGCACCTCAACACCATGGGACAACAGAAATCACCATCAGCCAGTTACAAAAAGCAGCTTTACTGGGAACGGCCTATATTCTGCAACGATATCTAAAACGGCAACAACACTGACAATAAAATTCAGCCATCCTAGGTCCTTGGGAAGGACTCGATGTCTGGATAAAACAAACCAGTCAATAACACCTGTCTGACTGTGTAAACAAGAAATAATAATAATAATAATAATCGCCACGACCCCACTTTCACAAATACTAAACAAAACAGGCCTCGGATACCAAACATCTAAAACATCAAGTCAAATCAACCATCTGCTGTACATGGACGATATGAAGTTGTATGGAAAGTCCCAGTCAGAAATTGAATCACTGCTAAACACTGTCCGTATATTCAGTATCGATATAGCAATGGAGTTTGGACTAGACAAGTGTGCTGCATTAATAATGAACAGAGGAAAAATAAGAAAAACAGAAGGAATAGAACTGCCCAATGGAAGCAACATCAAGAACCTGGAAGAGAAAGAACATTACAAATACCTGGGCATTCTCCAGGCTGATAACATTGCACACTCTGAAGTTAAAAGAAAAATCGGAAGTGAATACATCAGGAGAGTTAGAAAAATCTTAAAGTCCAAACTCAATGGTGGGAACACCATACAAGCCATAAACACCTGGGTTATACCTGTTATCAGATACACTGCAGGAATAATAGACTGGACCCAGGCAGAGCTAGAGATGCTAGATCGTAAGACCAGGAAAATCATGACCATCAATCAGGCTCTGCACCCCCGCAGTGATGTCGATAGGCTATACCTCCCTCGCAGCTCAGGTGGAAGAGGAATGCTGCAAGTCCATCAAACAGTAGAGGAGGAGAAAAAAGGCCTTGAAGAATATATCAAGGACAGTGAAGAAGATGCACTTCAAATGGTCAATAACGCGAAACTATTCAACACCAATGAAACAAAGCAGGTCTACAAGAAAGAACAGGTCAAAAACCGAGCAGAAAAATGGAAAAATAAGCCCCTGCATGGTCAATATTTGCACAATATAAGTGGAAAATCAGACATCACTAAGACCTGGCAATGGCTTAAGAATGGTTACTTGAAGAAAGAAACAGAGGGTTTAATACTGGCTGCGCAAGAACAGGCACTAAGAACAAATGCAATAAGAGCAACAGTCGAAAAATCCACAACAAACAGCAAGTGCCGCCTTTGTAAAGAAGCAGATGAAACTGTGGACCGCCTAATCAGCTGTTGTAAAAAGATCGCACAGACTGACTACAAACAAAGGCATGACAAGGTAGCAGGGATGATACACTGGAACATCTGCAAAAAATACAAGCTACCTGTAGCCAAACATTGGTGGGACCATTAAATTGAAAAAGTGGTAGAAAATGTAGATGTAAAAATATTATGGGACTTCCGACTACAAACAGACAAACATCTGCCACACAATACACCAGATATAACCGTAGTGGAGAAGAAAGAAAAACAAGTCAAAATAATCGACATAGCAATACCAGGGGATAGCAGAATAGAAGAAAAAGAAATAGAAAAAATAACAAAATACAAAGATCTACAAATTGAAATTGAAAGGCTACAGCAGAAGAAGAGCAAAATAATCCCAGTGGTAATTGGCGCCCTGGGTGTAGTTCCAAAAGACCTTGAAGAGCACCTCAACACTATAGGGGGCCACAGAAATCACCATCAGCCAATTACAAAAAGCAGCTTTACTGGGAACAGCCTATATTCTGCAACGATATCTATAACAATTGACAATAAAATTCTGGCATCCCAGGTCCTTGGGAAGGACTCGATGTCTGGATAAAACAAACCAGTCAATAAAACCTGTCTGACTGTGTAAACAAGATAATAATAAAAGCCATCAAGGAACATACTTGGAGGAATATTCTTAGAGAAGCCATTCCCCAGCCCTGCTCTTGTTATTCACTGTAAGGAGATGTACAGAAACAGAGAGCTTTGGAGAATGAGGGTGTGTTGGTCGTCATGGAAACCATGTATGGAACATTCAGGGCAGAGATTCAAATAATGACAGGTAGTGACAGTTGGGGCAGTTAGGAGTTAGGTAGGGACTGGGTGGGACGGAAGAAGGAGCTGAGAACAAAAGCTCCTGTGAGAGACTGTGAGAGCCCCCTTGTTCTCTCACAGGAGAACAAGGGAGTTTGTTCTGGGTGATATTGTTAGAAAGCCTGGTAATTTATTGTTCAGAGTCTGTAAAGGCCGGTAGTGAACTGGAGCAGTACCCTGAGTGTGGAGTTTAAAGCCTGAGTGGCATTCATATGAGAGAAAGGGGTCTAGGGGCAAAACTCCACGTTAAACAGACATGAAGTCTGGGTCGTTACACCAAGTTCCACAAACAAAGTAAAATTCACCTATCCTAAGCTATTTGGCGTACCTAAGAGCTACATACAAAAAGGATAAAACTTGTGTTGTATTTAACAGCTGACTGGAACTTCAGTGTAATGACATTTATGCCCTGCCTAGTAGAGATTCTGTTTCCATCTGAAGTAAATAATAAACTTATTTTTTGTTTTGATACTTTAAGCTTTGTTTATTTTTATGCACTGAACATTTACCCCTATCCTGCACTCGCAAAGCTACGTAACCAAGGAGAGATATTCCCTGAGAGCAGTGTAACAAATATATGGTGGCAGCGCAAGGAAGTAAAAAACCTAATAATTACCATGAATGTGGTGATTTAACTGGCATAAAAAACAAAAAACACATCCCGGAATTAGGGTGGCCTCACCATGACCTCATGCATTGGTGGGAAATAGAGCAGAGCACACAATGAAGATCTTAACTAGTGGTGAGAGCGGGTAGGATACATCTGGGGAGAGGCATATTTAGCATTGTGTAAAGAGGGTGCGGGGGACCTGTGCACAAATCTAGCATAGTTGTTAAAGACAAAATATTACTTTTCATAATCTCCAAAGAGTAGGGATGTGCACGAACTACGGTTTGAGCACTTTTAGGGAATTTGGGCCGGGAACGTAAAGGGAGAGCTATGCAGCGTCAGCATGCACATGACATCCATGCATGACACCACATGGGGGGTTATTGGGATGCGCGCCACCCTAGCAGGAAGCTGCATGGGGCAGTGGAGAGCAGGTAATGACCTGCTCTCCTTTTTCTTAAAGTTCCCAGCCCAAAGTCCCTAAAAGTGCCAGAACAATGGTTTGTGCACATCCCTAATGAAGAGCCCAACTATTAAAGGAGGAGGCAGCCCATATGTAAATGGAGAACAACATGAACTTCTGATGAGGCATACTGCACAGAAACAACAAAGAAGCAATCTATTTTAAGAAGAAAGGCTCGGGACTGCTGCACAGCGGTGTACCAGTGGTCTACTGAAATAATTCAAATGCAACAGCTTGCCTACTTATTTTATTCATGTTTTCCAGTGAGCAAAGATTAGCACTTTCTCTTTATGAAAACCTTTGTTCTACAACAAAACCCTTTTCCAGATACACAGGATAAAGATTGTGTGCTGCATTTCTCTGTCAGTTAGGTTTTAGATAATGCAAGATTATCCCTTGTTTATCCTTTGGGACTCTAATTCCTATCATTACAATTTCAGAATGATAATAGATAAGCCAGAGCTGCTTTTAAATGTCTCTGACCATCAGGGATATCTTCCTTCCTTCCTTCCTTCCTTCCTTCCTTCCTTCCTTCCTTCCTTCCTTCCTTCCTTCCTTCCTTCGGTTGCCCTTTCTATTTTATTAGCCTACTTTCCTTAAGCACCACCCAGCATTCTCTGTGTGTGTGTGCCCATGTGTCCCCTGCATCAACTTCACAATGCCTGGACCAATATGAACCAAATCAGGTACAGTTTAGGGACACCTCAATGGCATAGTTTGTAAACCAACTTCAAATAAGTTGATTTGAACCAAATTTGCTACAGCTCTAGGGACACACAGGGAGACCTCAGTGGCGTAGTTTGTGATGATGGCATCCAACCCAATTAAAGAGGGTGGACACATGAATGTTTGAGGTGAAAATGGGCTAATTTGTGGATAGCCTAACCAATCTGAACCAAATCTGGTACAGTTGTAGTGAGTCACACATAGGGACAACTCAGCAGTATAGTTTGTGATGATGACATCCCACCCAATTCAGGATGGCGGACACGAGAACTTTTAAGACTGAAGTGGGCTAACTTGTGAAGATAGTAATTATCAATTAAGATTATAGTGCAAGGAAAGTAGGTAGATTAGTTCTTACCAGAACAACTTATTAATTGTAAAGGCATGCAACCTTTCCTACATACAGAAACCGAGATATTGTTCATGTTTCCTATCTCTAATCATAAAATGGATAAGAACTTTTAAAAATAAATCTGCAAGAGTAGTTACCAAAATATTCTGCCAACTAGCTTCCCCGGAGATGAATAATACTAGCCATCACATGGTATGCTGGATCCCAGACAAAGTATACATTAGCCACTCTTTCAAGCAAGTTAGTGAAATCTAGCCAATATAACAATTAGATGGTATGATATGGTGGGAAAGACATTTACATGAAAGGTCTCCAGAACAAAAGCAGAGAGAGCACATTGACTGAGCATCTCATCTTACCTTCCTACTGGTCCCAAGTCTCCTGAGTCTTGGCTTCCAGCTTCACTGGGAGTGCTCACTGATTTCGGAGAGGGAGACATAGGGGTTGGGACTAAATAATGAAAATAACAGGTATCCCATGTTAAAACATGCAGTGACTGCACTGATGAAGAGCAGCGTCAGACAAATCATAAGCAAGGATCCAAATGAGAAAATGGTTGAATGATGGGGAGAGTTTGAAATGGTGAAAGCAAAAGAAGGAAAGGAAAGGACAGGAAAAGAAAAAGGAAGAAAGTCAAGTGAATTCTAAATATTTTTGGAGATTAAAAGTTGAAATGAATTTTAGATTGGCCTGAAAGTGAATTGTAATATCATTAATATGTAATGAAACATTGAAAGTAAAGATTTACTTTCAGTAGTTCCTTATAACTAATTTCAAGTATATGTGTGGAAACATATTTGAACAAATAAGATATACTTAGGAACTTTTTAAATTTTGCAAACTTGTAATAATAATAATAATGAATATTTTAAAATATTCTTTTGGCACCTATTAAAATGGTGTCCTTTATCAGATCTACAGTTGCACTGTGTAAACTGGACCAATTCATTTATTTTTTAAGGAAAGGCATGCTGCACAATCAGACTTGGAAAGTCTTCCAAGACTTTCTTGGAAGGGCTCCCCAGCCCTAAGGTACATATTTTCAGGGGGCATTAGGGGCAGCCAGGAGAAAAGGGAATTGGCAAATATCAATGCACGTAAAATGCTCTAACATGAGGGCAGAATTAGCTTGGATGCTTAACAATGTTTAGTAGAGCGCCGCTGTACTGACAGATATAACCAAGTACTTTTAAATCTATCCTATAGCTCACTAAGCCACAATAGGCAATGTGTAGCTTTCAGATTTCATGACAACCTTTCTCCCTTTACCAACCTTTGTCACAAAGAGACATGATATGGAATCAGAGGGAACAGGAAGTGAAATATTTTCACTTCCTTGCTCTACATCTCTGTCTTGCACAAAATAAAACTTTTGCATCTCCACTGTTCAGGGCATGCCTCAGGAATGGTGAGGGTGGAGGGAATTCAAGTGTGGAGATGTGCCAGTTCAAATATCTCCACTGATGTCTCGGGATGTTCACTGGAAGTCTGCTTTCTCTTTTTCTTCTACAAAACCTCCAGATGAGTTTTTAAAGAGGTTAAGAATTTTTTATACAAAATGGTTAGGCCAGGGACAACACAATGGGTTCCATGTTCAGATGTAACACAGAACTAGGATTAAATTCTACTTTGCACAACAACCCCTCCCTTTGGGAATGTGCACTTTCCCCTTGCCTTCACACAGTTGAGACTCAGAAGAGTAATATTTCCAATTCTGGTTAAAACAAGGCGTAGCACCTGTTGTTATATCCAAACTGAGCAACCCTGGCTTATTCTAGCCAAAGTTACAAAATAAATCAGAATATGAAGCAGGACTACAATCCCAGATTTAATCCTGGCTCCATGTTCTGTCTGAAGTGGCCTAATCTATGCTCAGAAATCTCACTAAAGTGCTGTTTAAATCTCAGAACAGGGAAACTTCACTATTCACAGACTCACCATTCATGTTTTCGCATATCCGTGGATGTCTAATTGACACCCAATTTCATTATCTCCTAATTCTAAAGGGTTAAAACCAATGTATCCACAGTTCCTAACCCATGTATCCACATTTCTGAACAGCATGTAAGCAGGAGCCATTTTGTGGATCATTTCTCTTTTTAAAAGGTATTTTTTCTGTAATATTTTGCAGTTGGGGGGGCATTTTGCAGCTTGGGGGGCACTATTAGGCAGAAGGAGGATGCAACGAGACCCCACAAAGTATGGTACAGTTGGGTTTTGTTTTGTTTTTTGCTTTCCCCCCCATTCATTTTGCCATATTTTTACTGTTGGGGGGGGCATTTCACAGTTTGGGGGGCACTGCTGGGCACAAAGAGACCCCGTGGAGCATGGTGCAGTAGTTTTCCACTGCTGTTTTTCACTTTTTGGACTTTTTTGCCTTTTGTATTCAATCCAGGAACCTAACCCCGCTTTCCCTGTAGGCATAATGTCCCCTTACTTGCAGTTTCATTACTCGCGGTAGCAGGCAAAGAACAGAACCCGCATGAGTAACGAGGTTTGCCTGTATTGTTTGAACCTCCTCAAGTGTAACTGAGACAACACATCAGTTAGCTTAATCACACAATCCTCACCTTGGAGTTGAGAGTCAACATGAGAAAGCATAATTTATCTCAGTCAACCACAAAGGAAACAGGGAACCTTTCCATTTCAGATATTTAAGCAAATGGAAATTCTGTTTTAGTCTAGAATGGCAATCAACAATACAATGCCAATGAAAAACCAGAAACAGCTCCACTGTTGCTAATCTTTAAGATAGCCACACAGTAACAAATATAAACTTTAAACATGACATGGACTGCTTTTGCCTAGTTTTTATTTTAAAAGTGCAGTTTGTTTTTTGATTTAACAAGGTAACTCTTTTAAATTGTTTTGCTAAACCTTCCATGTCGAGGGGTAGAAAAGCCAGTCAAGTGACTTGGTTGTGGTGTGTAGTCCCACATCACATATATATGCTCACTAGGAACTGTCACTGAAATGAATCAAGAGTGCAAAAGGCATTCATTGTTCATGACAACTCTTTGGCAGTTACAGGTGTGAAGTGGTATTATTCATGCTTATTATTCATTTGCTCTGCTTCTTTGGCTTTAGTAGGAGCTGAGTGTTGTTTTGCATTAATATTTCCACAGAGAATCTTGGTTTTAGAGTCAGGGTGGGCATCAAGCTATTTAGCACAGCTATCCAAAAAAGCCACCTTGTATGTCCATTCAGACATTGGGGCCTTTCAAACAACCGGGCGAGCAGGGAGGGGCTGGCAGGGCCGCCAGTCGGGGTGGGGGGAGGCTGGTCTAACTCACCTTCCCACCAGACAATCACAGAAATGTTGCTGGGAGCACAGATTGTGCTTCCAGATGATTCACACTGCACCATGCAACGCAGAGCCCTGGAGGCTGGGACGACACATTCCGGCCTCCACAAATCACTGTGCTCAGAGTGGCACATGCTCAGAGTGGCTAAATACTAAATAAATAAAAACTAAATACAGTGGACTACATGGAAGGATATTTTATTGTTTAAAAATAATGGCTGACATACTGACCAAAGTATGTGCGAAAAAATGCATAAACAGTTGTGCAGTTCATTGTGTTTGCACAATTTTTGCATTTTGTGCAGGAGTTCTCTTGCACAACCGCATGCACATTCTGTTAAAATGTGCATGACAGTATGTCAGCCAACTTTTTCATCTTCAGATCCATTGCTTCTCTTTATAAAATATGCCAAATTCCCTTTTTAGATGTTAAAAAGGTTTGGTCATGGCATCTGGCTACAATAATGGACAGAGACAACTCTCAATTCCTATTTATTTATTAAAAAACTATTTTGAATTCAAATTTAATTTACATCACACAGAATATTAGGATTTTAGCTCTTATCTTCTACCAAGGACTATATTCTGAGTGTATCCTTTGCTAATTTGGGGACATTCCTCAATATGCACAAAAGACAAGGAGAGGTAGGAGACACTGAAATGTAAAGGAAGGTGAATAAAGCAAAAATGGAGCAAACAATTTCTCAATGATAAGATCTATGCATTGGGCACACAACAGCTAATTTTTTAAAAGCTAAAAACAAAACCCACATTTTGTACCCAGAACAAAATGGTACCCAGAACAAATGGTACCCAGAACAAAAAAATTGAACAAATTGGCTAAGATGCTGCACAGTGTTATGGCTTTGTAACACAACACCCTGGGGCTGTACAGACCCTAAATTAGGGGCATCATTAGGGGGTGGCCCATGGGAGATGGGCCCCCAATGAATTGCTCAGAGCCCCGAATCTCAGGCATCTGCACAGAGTCTCACCTAGTTCTCTGCTGCTTCCATCTTCATACATGCTGTATTATAATAATCAAACTTTAAAAAACATACACCATTATTCTTTGGGGGAAGGGGTATGATGGAGTTTAACTATCCAAAAGAGAGTTGCGGACTGTGGCCCGGATCTTTTAAGTACCTAGCAACATCCCTGCTTCAATGGTTGCCCTGACACTATTCAGAAGCAACAATGGGGAAAGTTGTGGAAAGGCTGCTCCCACAACCACTGCTTCTGAACATTGTCAGGGCTATCTTCGAAGTCCACAACAGCCCTTGTGGCACAGCGTTATGGAGCCATAACGTTGCACATTATGTAAGCCAATGACTACTATTTTTATATTTATTTTCCTTTTGGGTTTTTTACAACACTGTTTATTTTTAAAAATGCAATGAAGGAATCTGTTTTCATATTGGCAGCACTATTATATGTAAGAAAATATTGGATGGATGAAGTAAAATCAAGTCTATTTTGAGGTGGATGGATAGCAACAGCCAAAGATATTGCTCCAGGAGAAACAATTTCATGACTTACACAAAGCTGACATTCAGCATAGGTAACACCCAGAAATGCTATGGTTATATGGATGATATGCATAGTGACTAGGCAGAACACATCACGTAACTGAGACAGCCAAAACCACAAAAGCAAAGCATGCCACAGTCAAAAGAATGCATTAATCTTAATGGAAATAAGATGTTTTGAATGGGTTTATCTGAGTACCTAGAGGTGGCTCAGGGGAAATACCAATGCTCTGAAGCAAAGCTTCTGTCTCCCTTCTCTTACGATCGAGATCCGAATCTTCTTGAGTTGGCTCTTTCTTTTGCTGAAAATCCACCTGCAATCACAATAATAATTTTTTCGAATGCGAGAAAGAAAAAGGATATGTTAGAGGGAAGAAGAATGTGCATATGCCATTACTTCTTGATAGACAGATATGTGATAACCACTGGAAGACACGTCTATACCTAGTCAAGATAGTCAAGAATGTGAAATGAAACTTTTGTTCAGAAACAGTATATCACTGATAACCAAATGCTGGGGGGAAACAAGAGGTGGCTCTTTATATTAGCCCCTGTTTGTGAGTTTCTAGACATCTGGCTGGCCAATGTTGGGGAAGAACACTAAATGAGATGGACGTTTGGTCTGGTCCAGAACCATTGCCCAAGCATCACTTTGGTGGGCCTGGTACAAACTTGTAACATAGGCCCCTCTCCCCCAACACCACAATCTCTGGTCAGGTTTGAAATGTTGGGAAATTAATTGGTGTCCTTTAATTTCTTTGAGTTCCCTTTGTTTAGGCTCTTTACATTTCTGCAAAGATGTGAGTTTTCCAGACAATTTTGAGACAGTGGCTGGGTTCAATCTTCATGCTCAGTTCTCTGCAAAAGAAAATACTCTTATCCCTGCTAACTGGACAAAGAGGCACCTTTCAAAGTCGTGGTTTTCTTTATATGTAGCCGGGAGAGAACAACTGGTCCTATTGAATCCCAGCACAGCATCCCTCCAGTGGTTGTGGCCAGTTTCTACCCTGTGTTTCTTGTTAGATAGCGAGTCCTTTGGGGATATCTTATTCTTTTTCTATCTAAACCCCTTCGAGAATTTTAATATTGAAAAGCAGTGTAGTAGTTGTTGTAGTAGCAGCAGTAGCAACAGTAGCAGCTCTTATTCTGTTCTTCAGCCCAACCTTTCTCAATCGCTGGGACTAATACATTTGACTTCATTGTCTGCAACGCAACCTACAACAGATGAGGTGTTTTAATAATAATTTAATAATAATTAGGTGTTTAAATGATTTCTACAGCATGCTCGTATGTGTTTAAGTGACTTTGCTGTGTGACTTTGCTACAGACTTTGCTGTGTTTACTGAGAGGCACAGGGTGTATGAGCAGAAACTCTCTCTGCCATGCAAGGCTGAATGAACCCTTTGACACTGAGTGATTTTCTGTATGTGTCTCAGTTGCTTATGGGTAACTGTATAAAAAAGTGGGGAAATGGGGAGGGGGTGTTGGGAGCAAAACACAGCAAAATCTCAACGTTGATGTCTTGTATCAAATCACATTCCCCAATAATTGTATGAAATACACGTACAATATTAAAGTGTCAGTTAAAAGCAAACCAGTTATTAGAGAAGGGATAACAGGTGCTTTAAATTGCAGCAAATGTTGACATCTGAAAGAAAAGAAACATAATCACTTAATGCTTCCTTGAGTTTGCATGAAAATGAATATCCGTTCCCTGTCAATTCTCATCTCTATTTCGCTAAGTGACTGAATAAAAAGAAGTGCAAATCCCTTAATGAAAAACCTCACGCATACTGTCAAGGACAAATAAACTAAAATGTCACTCAAACCTTAATAGAACGAGAAGATGTTCCAAAGCCAGGAGGCTAAAATGCAACGGCAATTATCATTTACTTTGCCGAAGAACAATGAGTGCAGATCTGCTACCTTAGAAAGCAAGCTAGCCAGCCAGAAGTGGGGAAGGAGGCAGCACAGGTTGTAAAAAAACAAACAAAAAATGTATGTGCACACACATCCTCAAAAAAACCCTTTCTGGTTCCCACATATAGGCAGTCCCATTTTAAATCACTATTTGTTTACATCTGTGCATGTATGTCATGTGTGTTTTTTTCTTTTGAAGTATTTTATTTGAAATATCAAAAACATCCAATTCATATACCAACAATATTGTAACTTCGACAGGTTCTCTCTTAAGGTAATATTAGCAACTCTCTTAATGTTCTTTCCCCATAACCACATCCATTCTTCTGCATCTGATTAAGGAGTTCCCTATTCCATTTATTTATTTTATCTACTTATTCTTATATTTATAATCCACTCTTCCTCCAAGGAGTCCAGAGCAGTGTACATGGTTATTTTTATACTAACAACCATGTGAGGTAAGTTAGACTGAGAGTTAAATGACTGGCCCAGAGTCACTCAGTGAGTTCCATGGCTGAATGGGGATTTGAACTCAGGTCTCCCCAGTCCTAGCCCAGCACTCTAACCACTACACTACACTGGCCACTGAGTAGTGGCCAGTGTAATCACTATAAGAATATGACTAGATCTTGTTGAATTCATCTGAAGCAAAAAATAATACTGGCATAAGTTATTATTACAAGTATTTGTTTATTTAACATATTTTTATAGACCCCAAAACTTGTGTCTCTGGGAGGTAGGAATGTGCATGGACCGGTTCGGAGGCCATTCTAAAGGCCTCCAGACCGGTCCGGACACAGGGCGGTTCGGGGTTCGGGAGGGTAGGGTGGGGGGTTCCATTAAGGGCAGGGGGGCTTTACTTACCCCTCCCACGCTTTCCAGTTTGGCGCCGTAATTACTGAAAAAATCCCGGCGGCAGGATCCCTCGCCGCCCACTTCATTCAATGACATGGCTGGCTCCTCCGTGGTTAAAAAATCACCCCCTTGAGGACCCTGCTGCTGCCGCCGCCCCCTTAAAGCCCCCCTGCCGCCCCCTTAAATCTCGCCCCGGACCCGACCTCAAGTTAGCTAGAAAAGGGCGGGCGGCGGGGGATGTCCTCCCGCCCCCTTCCCTGCCGTCTGCAAAAGTCTTGAGGAAGCCTTCTGCTTGAGGACATCCCCCGCCGCCCGCCCTTTTCTAGCTAACTTGAGGTCGGGTCCGGGGCGAGATTTAAGGGGGCGGCAGGGGGGCTTTAAGGGGGCGGCGGCAGCAGCAGGGTCCTCAAGGGGGTGATTTTTTAACCACGGAGGAGCCAGCCATGTCATTGAATGAAGCGGGCGGCGAGGGATCCTGCTGCCGGGATTTTTTCAGTAATTATGGCGCCAAACTGGAAAGCGTGAGAGGGGTAAGTAAAGCCCCCCCGCCTTTAATGGAACCCCCCACCCCAGTGCCGGACCGCAGCTCCGCGGTTCCGTGCACACCCCTACTGGGAGGTTTACAACAAAATAAAAACAGAAAGTAAAACATTAGTTAAAACAAAAACAAAAAGTTTAAAACATTACAACAATTAAAAGCCTGGGTGGACAGATGTGTCTTTAAAGATTTTTTTAAAGCTGTCAGAGATGGAGAGGCTCTTATTTCACTAGAGAGAGTATTCCAAAGTCTCAGGGCAGCAGCGGAGAAGGGCCATCCCTGAGAGGCTACCAGACGAGCTGGTGGGAAATGCAGACAGACCTCTCCAGATGATCTCAGTGGGCAGTGGGGTTCATGATGAAGAAGACGTTCTCTTAAATACCTAGGGCCCAAGCTGTTTAAGGCTTTATAGGTTATAACTAACACCTTGTATTTTGCCCAGAAACATATCGGCAGCCAGTATAGTTCCTTCAATACTGCTTTATATACTGCTTTTCCAAAAAAAGTTCTCAAAGCACTTTACATAGAAAAAATAATAAATATAATAGCTGCTTGTCCCTAACGGGCTTACAATGTGCTCAATGGGCTCAGTGTGCCACTGAGTCGGTGTCAACTCCTGGAGACCACAGAGCCCTGTGGATACAGGAGGGTTTACCATTGCCATCTCCTGTGCAGTATGAGATGATGCCTTTCACCATCTTCCTATATCGCTGCTGTGTTGCAGGGATAAATCCTCTGGAACCTTTCCTTCTTGTTTGATTCAGCCCCTTGCATTCATCCTTCCATCAAGTTTGACAGAGAATGCGGCGTCTTGCCAAACCAAAGAAGATTAGACCAAGTTCCCGCAATTGAATTGCTGCCTGACTGAATTTAAGTCAAAATGCATCAAGGATGCGTACTCAAATAAGCTTTTATTTTATTATCACAAAGGGCAAAGTACAAGTCAGAGAGTCTGGCTGGTACTGCGCACCAAAGCCACACAGTTGGCTAGTTTATATAGGTTTCAAGCAAACAAGTATATCAGTAAAGTAATTAATACATTACACATATAATAATTCTGTAATTATTAATGAATGTAATTAAACATATACATTCCAGAGGTGCCACTTAGAGCCTGGGAAGATGAGTTACTACTTGGCCTTTCTGATAACCTTACTCCTTATAGGTATCTGGTGCCAGGATTTTTCCTTTTGCTGAGTGAGGGGTTTTGGCTAATGGACTAGTTGCATACCTATGTTATCTCCTGACAGGTTCTGGCATTTGTTATCTTCTGGCTGATGGGCCTCCTATCTCACATTCTTGAGAGGAGCCCCACATGCCTGGCTTGAACACTTTTCCTGTCTTTAACAATTTTCTTTGTTTCAGGCCTAGTGGCTCTGGCTGTTCATATGGCAGCCCAAACTTTGAATCAAACTCTAATATTTGTAGGCCTGGATTAAACAATTCCAGTTAAACAATTCCATATCAGCTGCCCGATATAGATGTTTCCCATAGTCTGGGAAACATACCAGCGTGGATTCGAACTGGCAACCTCTGGCTTGGTAGTCAAGCCATTTCCCTGCTGTGCCACTAGGTGGCTTCCTGGAGATCAAACAGGACATCAGATCTAAATAAACAGACAAAACGGGAAAAGGAGCCTTCCCATTTACCTCTTTCTTTTTTCTTTCTTCTTCCTTCCGTTTCTTTTCCTCTCTTATTTGAGCCAAACGCTGCTTTTTGCGCTCAAGCTCTGCTTTTAAATCGCTCTTATCTGACATGATGATGATCTGTTAGGAAATAAATATTGTACATTAGAAACGTTGGAAGCCAGCATAGGAAGCTGCCATATACTAAATCAGACCATTGGTCTACCTAGCTCAGTATTGTCTACACAGACTGGCAGCGGCTTCTCCAAGGTTGCAGGCAGGAATTCCATAGATTAATTACGTGCTGTGTGAAAGATGATTGAGACCATCCGAAATCCATCCCAATCTACAGGTACAGATCCTAATGAAAGTGAAACCCCTGTTTACCCTTAAGCATAACTAACATCATTGCTGATGAATTCTTAATTAGTTAATGGGGAAGTGGGGAAATGAGATCCAGTGTGGGGAGGGTTGAAGGGCAGGAGAAGTTGTATCAATATGGAAACGACTATTGAGAATTAGGTAATGGCACAATTATGGATTTATAGGCAACACTGTTAGCAAATAAAGATTGCTTCAGAGGTATTGAGTAAAAACTCAGGACCAGAGCCAATTATATTCTCCCTTTTTTATTTTTGTTTTATGCCTCACTGATCAAATACACTAACAGAGCTTTGAATCAATCAGTGGCAAGCGATGCACATGCTGCTGAGGGCTATTATCTAATGGGTGCAAAAGGCATTTAAATGGGTGGCAAGGAAAGCAGATTTTAGCAGATGCATTTGGCCCTTGCAGTCACAAAATGCTACTTTAGAAGAAACTGCACAAGCACTTTTAAAAACGTATATTTTCCACTTTTTGTCTTAGGGCCTCAAGGCAGTTAACAGAGATTAAAAATATGAGAACAACAAGATACAAGAAGACAACACTAAAAAAAAGACAGCATAAAACCACAGTGGGCCGGTTCACGCAATACCATCCCTGCCCACAGGATTAGAAAGCAGAGTGCCAAGAGCAAAGCGGCCATTTGGATGAAAAGTCCACCCACATACAATAAAGGGGCATGCTGGGAGGCTGCCAGAAGGTTCGTCCCCTTTCTAATCCCATGGGCAGGAAAGGTATAATCCAAACCAGCCCAAACTGGAACAAAAGAATCAATTCTTCGGGTCCCAGAGTCCCAGAAAACAGGCAGGCCTTCAGCAGCCATATGAAGGCCAACGGAGTTGGAACAATACGAACTTCCGGAGAGAAGAAATTCAAATGACTGGGGGCTGCTGCTGTCGAGTTCACTATAAACTTTTTCAAACTGCATATACACGGCAAGGAAAGTCTCACATGAGCAGCAGCCTGTGGCTAGATGTTCTGATGGCTCCCACTGATGATGCTAGCCTCTGGCCACCTACCTTCTACCTTCCACCACCACCCCTGCAGCCACCCACGCACCTCCCTGCCCATTGCTGAAAGAAGCAAAGAGCCAGCATGTGAGCTAATGATGTCATTGCCCAGTGCTATGCCACACAGTGATGTCATTAGCCTGCTGTGTGGCTCCTCTGGCCCTGGCTTTATGGGGCGGCCCACATTCGCTGCACACCGTCACCCAAATGGGAGATCTGGCCCTGGGGTTCAGTGGTGCATTCCGGCTCGTAAATTTATTTCTTAGCTTTATTTAATTATCTGCTTTAATTTATTAATTTATTTATTTATAATACACCGCCAGTCATCACATCCAGAGGTAGTTTACAACAGCAACAACAACAAAATAAGTTTATAAATAAGCACCTCTCAAAAAAATCAAAACCATATTTTAAAAATAGTTTCAAATACCACTGAAAACCCTGACCAAAGAAAAGTGTTTCCAAGGCCTTCTTAAAGGACAGCAAAGATCTTAATTTGGCAGGAAGCACATGGGGGGGCTACAGAGAGTGGCCTGGCCCTAAACTGCGGCTATAGAGTGCCTGGCTCTAAACTGCCACCAAACAAGCTAGCAGCAAGTGCAGGTGGACATCTCCAGATTACCTTATGGGTGGTGGGGATCATAGAGAAGTAGTCAGAATTATACACCACACCTCCCAGATTGCTTTGCCATGTCCCCTACACATTTACAGACATGGCCCTATTCATCGGTTGAAATGTTGGGAAGAGATGCAGGAGCACAGACCAGACACCACTTCAAAATCTAGTCATTCAAAGCCCCCATAGTCAGAACCCCCCGAGGAACCACTGTCCTTGTTCCAAAGGACCTCCTGATCTCCATCTCCACTGGTGAAGGTGGCAATGCACCCAACTAGAAAAGGGCATTCCAATGAATATAAGGAGTTGCCTTATACCAAGTTGGACCACTGGTTCATCTAGCTCAGTATTGACTAAAGTGCCTGGCAGTAGCTCTCCAAGGTTTCAGGCAGGCGTCTCTCCCAGCCCCACCTGGAGATGCCAAAGATTCAACATGGGATCTTCTGCATGCAAGCATACAGATGAGCTTCCATGGAGCTGTGACCCCATCCCCTATGAAGTGCAAGGCTCCTGGCACAAAGATGGCTCCTTTAAATATCTCAATTCAAGGGAAGAGCCTGGGTTAGATAGCCAGACCAGGAGCGGATACAAGTGCTCAGCTGTGCTCCAGACCTTGCTGGAGAAAACTGTCAGGGTGGGGCTGCAAAGGACCTGCTGATCTAGTCTGGCTCAACCTGCTACTGACTGACTTAACGGCTCTGGCTTTTTGACTGCCTACAACTGGGTCTGCATACCCCCTGGAAACTCTTCCTGCCCCAATCACTCCCACTTACAGTTAATACAGGACATGAACATGATTAAAATCTCACCACATATGCATTTACATTTACATTTATATGTTGCTCCTCTTCCAAGGAGCCCTGAGCGATCTACGCGGTTATGCTTATCCCCACAACAACCCTGTGAGGAAGGTTAGGCTGAGAGATACGTGACTGGCCCAGAGCCACCCAGCGATTGTCATGGCTGAATTGAGATTTGAACTCAGCCCCAGCCTCCCCCCGCCCCAGTCCTAGTCCAATACTCTAACCACTACGCCATGCTGGCTCTCTGTGCAAAGCACCATGCTGACTCTCTAGGCAAAGAAGTTCCATCCATCTCTGGCAGGTCCCAGCAAATGGCTTGAAACACTGGTGGCTGGAGGAGTTCACAGGAGCAGCATTTTCCCACTCCAATGCAATAAATATGAGTCAACTGTGACATGCCAAAAGTGAAATCAGAGGTGTCAAACCAGAGGTGTGGTGGCACTTGTGTGGCAGTGGTTGGTTCATCACAGGCAAAAATCCAAACCCAATGGCAATTTCAAGTGGTCATCATAAGCCCAGAGGCTACATATATGGAAGACAGCCATTCAGAACATAAATTCTGACCCACAACATTAAATCAATTCCATCAGTGTTCTCCCTATTTATTTATTTTTTAATCTGTATGTGGAATGTTTTATATTCTGGGCGGCAGTATCAAAACTGTGTGTGCACACATGCATTCAGAGTGGGGCCTTCCTGATTCAACCTGAGCAGGATCTAAAACGAACCGAGCGGACATAAAAAATCTTGTGAGCGTGTGCATGTGTGTACGCCTTAGAGGGAACACTGCCCCCCATGGGTTGTTTAGTTTACCTTTCCTGACAAAGAACAGTGCAATTGGCATAGGAGAAGCAACTCCACTCTATAATTATTGCTTCAACTTATGTATTGAATCTTGATGGGCATGCTGTGATATAAATGTAGGTCTTCGTATTCATATCTAAACGCTGTTAAAATGATGCTGTTCTTGGACTGCATGCATTTGGATGACAGAGATCCCCTTTGAGATAAATACTCCTCATTGCAACTCTTTTATTTCAGGTTGGTAAAAAGGATGGAAAGTCTAATCTTCACACATAACATATGGAATGTTTATGACTGACAAGAAACTCTGAGAATGTAGCTCTCCTTCCAGCTGCTTGGCAACTAGGAACAGATTTCCCAAAATGAGCTGCTAATAGTATTAAGATAATTACCTCTTTTTCTTCTTCTTCTTTTTGGCTATATGTTCATTCACAAATTCCCTGTAATATCATTGATTGCAAAGTGATAGCCTTGATGTACCCTGCAATACATGTCCGGTACTTAATATATTATCTCATATATCATTAAGATGTTGCATTAATGTTCACCTAAGAAATGCTGCCAAAAATCTTGCATTTTTTTCCCTTGAAGGCTAAAACCCCTGCTAACTTGGCAAAGAGGCACCTTTTAACATGGCGATTCTCTTTATTTAGCAGGGGGAGAGCAACTGGCCCTATCCACCCTCAGCACAGTACTCCAGTGACTGTTGCTGGTGTCTGTCTTATGTTTCTTTTTAGATTGTGAGCCCTTTGGGGACAGGGATCCATCTTATGTATTTATTATTTCTCTGTGTAAACTGCCCTGAGCCATTTTTGGAAGGGCAGTATAGAAATCGAATGAATGAATGAATGAATTAAAAAATGCTTCTTGGATATTGGGATTTCCCCCGCCCCACCCAAAGATTTTATTAGACTTGGACGGGACAGGACGCATCCTATTAAGAGTTCAGGTATAACTGAATTGGTTTGCACTAAATGAAATGAACTGAATTATATGATCAATTCAGGTGTAACATACCTGATCCTCCAAACCATGGCTTTTGCCAATGACTTCCTCCACCTCCTGCTTCCTTCACTTGTGTGCTCAGATTCAATTAGTTACTTTGTATTTAGTGCAAAACAATGGTTTATTGATACTTCTAAACCAGGAGCCTCTGCTTTTTGCTTGCTCTCCAAACTGAAATTTCAAACCAGGATTAAACTGTGGCTTACAATTCGGGTTTGGAGATCAATTTGCCAGTTCAGATATGGTGGCAAACAAGAAGTAACAGACTCTGCATACACAAGAGGGCACATGCACATGTAATGCCAACGCATAGCATGGTGTTATATCAGAACCAAACCACAGCCTGTTAAATTACTTCAATCCTGCTAAAATCATTTGATGGATCTGGACTGGAATAGTTATTCATTCTAGGGTTGCCACCTCTTTTCTGCCAGGGCTGTTGTGCTTTTAATAGCCTTTTGATGAGTAAACATTCAACAGGTGACATAAGACGTTACTGTATCTTATGCCAGAAAGAATTGTGGCTGTTGAAAGTCTGCTTGTTTAGAAGCTGTTAGGAAGTTATGCTGCACCAGTATATCCACAGGGGATGATAGTGGGTTGACAGGCTCTCAGATGTGCCATGATTCATTCCCCACCCCACCCCCCATTTACTGTAGGGAATGCCTTTACTTGTAAAGGGTAATCCTCGCCGGATTCCCCTTTACAAGTATATCCCCCGAGCCAGCCCAAGCTGCTTCTCTGAACTGGGGGTCGATGTGGTTCGAACTCAGACTGGCACCTCCCCCCCTTTGCGGGCTCCAGTTCAAACTCAGAGCGCCTGAACTGGGCCAGCTCGATGTTGAGCCCAGCTCACACATCCCTAGAAGAGTGTGCACTTCTCTCCCACCCCCCATCTTTGTGCAAGCCCCTACTTCCGTTGTACGTTCTGATATGCTGAGCATGATCGTGTCATCTGAACCCACCAGTCTCGGCATATTCTGCCCTACTTCCCTCAGGGAGCCCAACATCTGCCAAAAGGGCCAAGATCCATTCTTGGTCTATAGATGAACACAAGACTGAACAGGTTCCTTGCTGTAAATATCTGGGGGTAGTCCTTCACTCCACCGGCACTAGAAAGGTACATGGTGATTACATTGCTCTAAATGCAAAGAGGAGTACTTCTGCCATTTTCAGGTTCCTTTGGACAAGGGGGGACCATTATATACCTGTAGCCCTCAAAGCCAAGCTGCTAGTGCAGCTTCTCTATGGCGTCCAGCTGGATCCCTTCTCCAGTTTCACCCCATTGGAACTCGTGCAATCAAAGTTCTTAAGAGCAGCCCTCCAAGTTCAAAGATCTGTCTCTAAAGCCACCCTGCAACTGGAGACAGGTTTGATGAAAGTGGAGGCTAGGGTCTGGATTACCATACTTCATTATTGGCTTAGACTATCTCTCTGTCCCCTTAGTCTTACCCCCCTAACCTTGAGCAAAGACTTCCAATCCAGCTGGAAATGGTAAATCATGACAAAAATATCATCTCTGGGCCTATCCCACTTTTTAAACATGGGCTAATCAGGTCAAGGCTCTCATCAAACAGCACATCAAACAGACATAGAATATCAATCTGATATAGGCAGGGCCCCGAACTTCCTCATCAGCGAAGGACTCAGGTATTCTGCCTCCCCCATGGCATACCTAACAGAACTGGATGTCCCAAAGCCCAGGAGGGCCTTCATGCTGGTGTGATGCCATGTTCTCCCCTCAGCCATGCTTGAGGGGATATAGGAAGATTCCACTGTTGGAACATCAATGCCCTTGTGACTCTGGGCACACAGAAACAACAGAGAATGTCCTTCAGTGCTCGTATTACAGGGATCCATCTTATTTATTTACTATTTCTCAGTGTAAACCGCCCTGAGTCTTTTTTGGAAGGGCGGTATAGAAATGGAATAAATAAAGAATAATAATAATATTCGCTCCACCTTCATTCTACTGTTATTACATAAGTATCCAGACTATATGGGCCAATTTTACACCTCTCTACTGCTTTCTGATAACACCCCCGCCACCACTTACAGCGTTGCCAGGTTCTGCGTGGCAGTGATTAAAGTCCGGTGGATGATGACCTCTAGCTCATGCCCAGCACCCAACTTTATGGACTAGCCTCAGTGCACCCTCGGCCTGCTGCCACACAGCGCTTCATGGCAGCCCTGCACTCTTACAATTTTACAGTTCTACAGCTTCTCGGTTCCTTAGTTTGTCTTAAATTGACAAAACTCTTATTATGCCTATAGTTGCCCCTGTATGATTTTATATGTCTTGTTACATCTTTTTAATGCCTTTTATATAACATTTTAATGCATTTTCCCTTCATGTCTTATGCCTTTATGTCTTTTATGCTTTTTATAAACCCTTTATAAACATCTGTAAACACTTTTTACCATTATTAGCTACTATTAACTGCAGCCTTCAGATCTCGGCCATTAGGGGCCACCTGGTTTGAGGTCTTGCTTTTGTTTTGGACAGTCATAGTCTTAAATTTTACTTTTACTTCTGATTTCTATAGTCTTTTATAGTGTTTATAAATCCATAGCAACAGTTTTATCTTTCCTTGCCATATGCTTATACTGGGTCACTCACCTCTCAGTGTAGGATGTCACTTATTGTGTTTTTTATTGTTCTTATGCTGGTCTAAGACTAAAATAAAGGTGATTGATTGAGGATGTCAGGATCCCTCAGGGAAATAGGGCAGGATATGCCAAAATTGGTGGGTTCAGACAACATGAACAATTTGGGCATATTGGAACCTAAAACAGAAGTTTGTGCAGGGATGGAGGGAAGTGTGCACTCCTGAGGCAGCAGCTACTTCAGGTACCACCGTTATGTCTAAACCCACCCACTGAAATATTGAAAGAGAATGTCAAGGTTCCCCCGCAAGGAGAAACATCAGAGAATTTTCTCAGTTGGTTTCTTCATATCCTTATAAATAATCTATGAGGGAGGTGAGGATGAGAGCGAATGACTGGTGCAAGGTCACTGAGACAATCCTGGCTCTCATAAATGCTCTTGCCATTTGCTTGTCATCTCACTAGCAATAGCAATAATACAGTCACATTTTGAAGCCAATTTATTAGTCATAAGACCTATATGTTGCATGGCCACAGTCTTTCTGCCATTTTAAACATTTCCAGGATTTGAATTACACCCTTCAGCTAAATTGGATGTAACAAAATAGGCTGTGATTTTAAATGGCAGCGGAAAACGGTCAACATAAAACAGTTTGGAATGCAATCAGTGGCTTCAAGGTATTTAAGTAGAGCTACTATGTGGAATTAACTAGACTCTGCACTTTTTTCTCATTAGTAACATGATCTGCTTTCCTCTACATTCAGAAAATTGATGGGAAATAATGGAACAGTTTTCCCACAGGCCTTCTCAGCACAAATGCAGGATGACATCACCACCTTTGTCCTCTACACAATACCATCCTGTCTCATCAGCACAATTTTTTATTACTACAAAGGCTGTGAAAGAGTGTGAGTGCAATGAGTGGTTGTTGCCAAGTACAAGAATAGATAATTTCAAACTTGAAACACTGTGTGTTTTAAAGATTTTAAGTCTACTTCCTAACTTAGTTCAAAAAGTTTAAATACTGGAAGTTATGTTTTGTTTCATGAGCTCCATCCACTATTAACAATTTTTATTTGGCTCTTTTCTTTTTCTTTTTCAAGGTTCTAAGATTTGCCAGTCTCGGGACCGCTCCATGATGACAAGACAAGTGACAGGTGGTAGAGCTTTTTGTCCCAAGTTCAATACCTCACCTCTTTAGTTAAAAGATCCCTAGGGAGTACGCCTGAGACCTTGGAAGGTCACTGTCAGACAGGATAAGTAATACTAGGCTAGGTGGGCCAATGGTCTGATTCAATAGAAGGCAGCTTCAGATGTTTGTATTTCATACGGGAGTCTCACTCGGGCAGCTATTACCACCAGCCTTTTGTTATCTCAAGGGATGTAAAAGTTCCTGAGAATCTATAGGCAGTGAGTTGGAAGTCCAGCTATAGCTTCCAGTTGGGATAAACAGTCAGGACTGTCCCAATCCCCCAGTGTTGCTTCAGTGGAACATGCCGTAGGATGAAAATATGGGATAAGATGAACCCACCAATGTGCAACAGGCTGCTGGAAGAGGGTGGGGTCCTGGCTGCTCACTGACAGCTATGAGTCCAGCAGTTAAAAGCCAGGGAAAGCCAAGAGGGAGAAAGCGGGAGCTGTAATTCTTGCAGGATCTCAGAAAGGCAGGGAGCACTGTCATCCAGAAATCACTTCCGAGAACGTGGGGTTGTGGAGGGCTATTTAAGCAGAGCAGGGGAGGTGCCGAGGAGGACAACAAAGAATGTGCAAGGGTGAGTATGTGGGCTCCCAGTGAGCTCCCAATGAGGTTCCACAGTGCTATGGACATGGAAGAAGCACTGTAGGACCGCCAAGAGGCTAACGTGGAGTTGATGCAGCCTTGTTGTGCAGCCCAGCAGCAGCAGATTCAGAGGAGGCAGCATTTTTCACTGGTCGCCCCTCCCTCTAGAAGGCCTTTTCAATTCCAGGAATATGCCCCTGAGAGTTGTGCAACCCTCAGGGACATATCCCTGGAAGTGAAAAGGCCTTCTTGAAGGAAAAATGAGCAGCAAAAATCTCTCCCCCCGCCCCCAATCTCTCTCCTGGGCTGCAAAAGAACACTGTGTCAGAGCTTTGTACCAGCCTCTTTGGAGCCCCACAGTGCTTTGACCACATTTGTAGAACTGTGGGACATGTCAGCTATTGTAGAATTATGACATGATACTATGGCTGACATGTCCTGCAGTCAATTTCTGTTTCAGAAATTGTTTAAAAACAAAACAAAACTGTATTACAACTGGCAGCAGCTGACCACCAGGAGCAGGCCTGCACAACGTAAGGCCCAAGGGCCGGAATTGGCCCACGGAGACCTTTTCATTGGCCTCTGGGTAGGAATATCCTGCAGCATCACAGGAGCTGGAAACTGCCGTAAAGCTGCATCCTATGCATGTTTACTCAGAAATATGTCCCACAGTGTACCCAGTGAGCCTTAACTACCCAGTGAACATGCCTAGGATTGCAGCCTGAAAGTGACACTGATTCGAGGAGATGAGAGGAGAGAGCATTTATTTGGGGTTGGCATGCACTCCAGGTGCCCCATTGACTCAGAACGGATAAGGCCTATTTTCTAGGCAATATCCTTGGTTACCAATTGTGGGTCTCTTAAGAGGGGGTGGAATCGACAAGTAACTGCCTTCATTAATATTCTGAATAATGATTTTAATGTAATAATGTGCTGAAAAATGACCGGAGCCCCCACCCACCAAGTCATGGTTGGTTCCAGCCCATTGGGGCACCCCAATCTGGAGCCAAGCAGAGAATTAAAAGAGTTCAACTTTGTACACACATCCAGTTCCCAGTCACATTTTTTAAAAATTTAATATTTTTGGAGGGAAGGTCAGGCTCGGGGGCGGGGCGGGGGAAGGGATGGGGGGAAATGGGGAAAGATGTATGTAAAATACAAAATGGCCAGTCACATTTTTAAGAATCCACAATACTGTAATCATCAGCTGCAACATCCTCAAATGGCCTTAATAATTAATAACTTTACATCTGCCCTCTAGGCATTTGTAGATGCCACAACCCAGGGGGAAAAACCCAAAAATAGTCATTTAACACAAGCCGATTGCACAGAAAAATATTGTAGCACATAAATAAGTGAAGATGGTTTAAATCCACAGGAAAACTGACACAATAGGTAAAAATAGGTTTATTATTAGGAAATCGCATTGCTGGGAATTCAAAACTTAAGAATATTTCTATACCATTTCAAATTGGCTGTGGTCAGGCATCTACAAATCCACATGCCAGCTCACCAGCAGTGTTCCCTCTAAGAGATGAGCATGTGCACACATTCCCACATTTTTTGATGTCTGCTCAGTTAATTTTAGACCCCACTCAGGTTGAATCAGGACAGTCCCACTCTGAATATACATGCGCACACTGCCTTGATACTGCCGCCAAGAACAAAATTCATTCCACACACAGATGAAAAAAATTTAGAGAGAACACTGCTCAGCAGGGACAGCTCACCATCCCCAGCACTGTATCCCTCCAGTGGCTGTTGCTGGTGTCTATTTTATGTTTCTTTTTAGATTGTGAGCACTGTTCCCTCTAATGTGCAGACGCGTATCCAAGGGGGGCAGGCAGGGCACGTGCCCTAGGCGCAGCTGAAGGGGGGTGCAATGTGCCTGCCATGCCCCACCCCCACCCCCACCATGACAATTTTTTTTTAAAAAAATTCTTTTTAAAAAAACTTTTTTTAGTCCGGGCCGCCGGCACCCCCCTCCCCCCTCATCAGACGTGCCACGTGACTCGCCAGTTGCGAGATCTGTCCGGGCGGGGCTCCTGGAGAGCGGAGGCAGAGTCGATCATGGCAGAAGGGTTAAAACTACAGAGCTTTCCTCCCTCCCTGTTGGCAGCCCCGCCTTCTCCCAGCAGAGACCCGAGTTCAAATCCCAATTCAGCCATGATACTTGCTGGATGGCCCTGGGCCAGTCACTTCTCTCTCAACCTAACATACTTCACAGGGATATAAAATGTTAATATTAATAATAATAATAATAATGGGGATGTGAGTGTGAATGCACTATATATTGTGAAGTGTGTGTGTGTGTGTGTGTGTGTGTGTGTGTGTGTGTGTGTGTGTATCAGTGAGGGGCCCATTTGAAAATCTTGTCTCTGGGCCCACTTTAACCTTGCTACACCCCTACTCTCTCTCTCTCCCTCTGAGATTTCCTTCCCCCTATGCTTGGTAAAGTTATCTGTCAGATGTTTGGACAGGGGTGCAATTTCAGTGCTTGCCCTAGGTGCTATTTTCCCTAGATACGCCTCTGCTAAGGTGTACACATGTGTGCACACTGACATGTTTTCTGATGTCCGCTCAGTTAATTTTAGATCCTGCTCAGGTTGAATTAGGAAGGCTCTACTCTGAATGCATGTGCACACAAGTGCCTTGATATTGCTGCCCAGAACAAAACCCATTCTGCACAGAGATGAAAAATAGTAGAGGGACCACTGTTTGTGAGCCCTTTAGGGACAAGGAGCCATTTTATTTATATCTATGTGAACCACTTTGGGAACATTTGTTGAAAAGTGGTATGATGGCCACCAGCTTGAACGGCTTTAAAATGGGCTTAGCCAAATTCATAGATAAGAGATCTATCAATGACTACTAGTCGATGGCTATAGGCTACATCCAGGCTCAGAAGCAGGATGTACACCTCTGAATGAGTTGCAGGGAAGCAACAGCAAGAGAGGAGGCATACCTAGATTTCCTGCTTGGAGGCTTTCCTGACACATCTGGTGGACCACTGCAGGAAACAGGATGCTGGACTAGATAGGCCTTGGGCCTGATCCAGCAGGGCTGTTCATATGTAAAGGACAGCAGAGTCTGGAAGGCTACATCTTTAGTTGCTTTGAAAGTTTGACACTGAGAGGTGGGATATAAACATTTCAAATAAACAAACATATACTTCATCTTAGGTAGACTTCTCTGTATATCATAGAGAAATATCCATATTTTTGTCATCACATCATATTGGGGACTTCTGTTTCACAGGAAGACATTATGTTAGGAAATAAATTTTTGAGATTGATAATGGTAACCCCGATTAAGCACTGAAATGATTTCTACATACAGTGAGGGAAATAAGTATTTGATCCCCTGCTGATTTTGTCCGTTTGCCCTCTGACACAGAAATGACCAGGTTATAATTGGAATGGTAGGTTTATTGTAGCTGTGAGAGACAGAATAACAACAAACAAACCCTCAAAAGCCCAGTGCCCAAAAGTCAGCGATGGATTTGCATTGTAGTGAGGGAAATAAGTATTCGATCCCTTCACAAAAGATGTCTTAGTACTTGGTGGCAAAACCCTTGCTGGCAATCACAGAGGTCAGATGTTTCTTGTAGTTGGCCACCAGGTTTGCACACAACCCAGGAGGGATGTTGTCCCACTCCTCTTTGCAGATCCTCTCCAAGTCAGAAAGGTTTCGTGGCTGATGTTTGGCAACCCGAACCTTCAGCTCCCTCCACAGATTTTCTATGGGATTAAGGTCTGGAGACTGGCTGGGCTACTCCAGGACCTTCATGTGCTTCTTCTTGAGCCACTCCTTTGTTGCCTTGGCTGTGTGTTTTGGGTCATTGTCATGCTGGAATACCCATCCACGACCCATTCTCAATGCCCTGGCTGAGGGAAGGAGGTGTTCACCCAAGATCTGACGGTACATGGTCCCGTCCATCGTCCCTTCGATGCGGTGAAGGTGTCCTGTCCCCTTAGCAGAAAAACACCCCCAAAGCATCATGTGTCCACCTCCATGTTTGACGGTGGGGATGGTGTTCTTGGGCTCATAGGCAGCATTCCTCCTCCTCCACACACACGGCAAGTTGAGTTGATGCCAAAGAGCTCGATTTTGGTCTCATCTGACCACAACACTTTCGCCCAGTTCTCCTCTGGATCATTCAGATGTGCATTGGCAAACTGCAGACGGGCCTGTACATGTGCTGCCTTGAGCAGGGGGCCTTGCGGGCACTGCAAGATTTCAGTCCATCACGGCGTAGTGTATTACCAATTGTTTTCTTGGTGACTATGGTTCCAGCTGCCCTGAGATCATTGACAAGTTCCCCCCGTGTAGTTCTGGGCTGCTTTGTCACCGTTCTCATGATCATTGCAACTCCACAAGGTGAGATCTTGCATGGAGCCCCAGACCGAGGGAGATTGACAGTTATTTTGTGTTTCTTCCATTTGCGAGTTATCGTGCCAACTGTAGTCACCTTCTCACCAAGCTGCTCGGCGATAGTCTTGTAGCCCAGTCCAGCCTTGTGCAGGTCTACAACCTTGTCCCTGACATCCTTCGACAGCTCTTTGGTCTTGGGCATGGTGGTGAGTTTGGAAGCTGAGTGACTGCTTGCTTCTATGGACAGGTGTCTTTTATACAGGTACTGTAACAAGCTGGGATTAGGAGCACTCCCTTACAGAGGGTGTTCCTCATCTCAGCTCGTTACCTGCATATAGTGAAAAGACACCTGGGAGCCTGAAATCTTGCTGGTTGATAGGGGATCGAATACTTATTTCCCTCACTACAATGCAAATCCATCGCTGACTTTTGGGCACTGGGCTTTTGAGGGTTTGTTTGTTGTTATTCTGTCTCTCACAGCTACAATAAACCTACCATTCCAATTATAGCCTGGTCATTTCTGTGTCAGAGGGCAAACGGACAAAATCAGCAGGGGATCAAATACTTATTTCCCTCACTGTATATTTGTAAACCACCGTATATATCTTTGCAAAACAGCAGTAGCACAGCCTAGAAGAGATGCTACCAAGGGATATTGTCCTTTAGCATCAAATAACAATGAAAAAGCATGAATATCCTATTTCATGTGTGCAAGAGGTTTGAGTTTTGGCATTGCAGACAGGTTCTGGAACTGAGCCCTAGTTAAAACAAAACAAAAAATCCATCCTTAAAATATAATCAATTTAAGTATGCTTGCCAGGTGCTACTAAAACTACTCATAAACCTGCTGAAATCTACATCCACATAAATATGTTCAGGAACAGGCTACAAGCTAATTTTTCATGTCTGCTCCAAGCAGCCCTTTCCCCCACAAGTGAAAAGAATAATCTATGTGGACATGTATAATGTGATTTCTTTTAGCCTTCTGAATTTCTCAGTTACAAAGATGTTGTGTCCATACATATCCAGGAACTTTCATTCTCAAAGTACTAAAATCCGTATCTCAAAGGTTGATGTTTAAGTGTGTGTGGGGGGGGGGGAATCGCCCTCTTCATTATTTAGTTATTGCATACTAAAGTAACTTCTCTTTCTGAAATACAGAAAAATGGCACCAGACCAACAAAATCCCGATATTATTCTAAATGGTCCTATTCTGAAACGTGAAGATAGGAATGTTACTGGATGTACAAAAAATAGGTCAGATTGTTTAAAATAATCCACCAGCTTTGTTCTGCTTTGTTAATGCTATGACAAATTCAACAACTCTGTTACCACTGAGAATCAGAAAGCCATGATTCATAGTTCTTTATGTGGTTTCATAGGGGTGCATTCTGTATAAGCATACATATTTTTCTTAAAACGAGACCTTGCAGATGTTGCAAATTTTTCAGTTTAAGAAATCAATACGAGTTTCATATATGTCCCACTTAACAACTGACCTGGTAACCTCATTGATCTCTTCCGTGATGACTAAATGTAGCGCAGGGGGCATTTCTTGCTTACCCAGTATGGGGGAGTCTTCCATTAAATACATGTTTTGTTAACAGAGAGAAAGGTCGAAGAAAGGTTAAGGTTAGGAAGACAGATCCTCTTTTGAAACTTTATTTTGGAATATGTTTATGAAACACAGAGGTCATTCACACAATCAAAAACTGTGTTCTAACTGGATTTGGGAGCTGTGTATGCTCCCAATTTTCGGTTGTGTGGAAGCAAGTTAGGAGAAAAAGGCTACCCAGGTTTTCCTCCTACCTTGCTTCCACACAAATGAAAATTGGGAGCACATGCAGCTCCCAAACCCAAGTATAACACAGTTTTTGATTGTGTGGATGACCTCACAGTGTAAAGAAAACCAGTTATAATGTCAGAAGATGTCCAGATGTGAGAGTGCATTAGGGTTAACAACCATGCAATCTGTGTACAGTGTGCATATATACAAATGTTTACACATGGGCTTAGGCAAACTGGCAGTTCTGATTATCTGTGGGGTTGCAATCAGAACACGTACTATTACTTATCAATTAATCTGTGTTTTTGCAAAGCAAATCTGACAGAATAACCTTTACTCAGAAGTAAATGCCACTATGACCACTGGGGCTTACTCCCAGACGAGTGTGCACAGAAGATGGAGCTGACTTGTTCTCGGTTGCTCCTGAGGGAAGAGCTAGAACCGAAGGGCTAAAATTGCAAGGAAGCAGATTTCGGCTAGACATTAGTTAGAGATTTCCTAACTGTAACAGGCCTGCTCAACTTAGGCCCCACAGCTGGTTTTGAACTACATCTCCTATAATCCCCAACCACAGTGGCAAATAGCCAGGGATTGTGGGAATTGTAGGCCAACATCTGCAGGTGGACCGAAGTTAAGCAGCCCTGCAAGAGCTGCTTGACAGTGGAAAATTCTGCCAAATGCAGTGTGGGGCAAGGGGCTCCCCTGTGCCGGAGGCTTTCAAACAGAAGCCAGGCGGCCATCTGTCAGAGAAATAATCCCGAAGCACATTCCTGTACAGAGCAGGGAGTTGGGTTAGAAAGCTTCCAAGATCCCCCTGTCTGGCAGGCGCCCCCGCCGGCCTTACCGGAGCAGCTGCGGCGATGACTCCAGGGGCTGACGGAGCTCCAGAGGCAAGTGGTGGCCTGAAAGGCAGAACCACACCAGAGCCACCCGGCATGAGCAAGGCGGCGGAGGCTGAAAGCAGCACAGGGAGCCAGGAGGCTCCTGTAGAGAGGAGGCCCGACAAGGGGGCGGAGCTCAAGGAGCATCGTAGTGATGTCAGCGACCCGCCTTGGGATGAAGGGTGGGCCTGGGAGGGGAGGACAGGGAAAGGGCTTACCACAGGTGATTTATATAAAAGCAATAGAGAGATAAGAAAAATGGCAGGGACTTAATCCGGGGGGGTTGGAGATACAGATCATGCAAGGAGGCCCATAAAAGGGAGATGGCCAGGGATGAGTGGCCGGAAGGAGAGTGTGTCACAGACCTCTGGTGAGAGGCTGTCACTGTGACTGCCCAGCCCAAGGAGGAGGACCAGGGTGACAAGCAACCCCCTCCCCCTTTTACCCTGAGGCCTGATCCATGTGCCTTCCTCAGAGCCAGGGCAGTGTGGACCCATTTGGACACCCTCCCAACGACAATGCCATGGCTCTATGGTTTTACGACTACAAATGAGTTAGACGGTTTCCACCAGCATCCTTAATGAGTTGTTTGTACCATACCAGAGACTTAATTGTGCTCATATTGAGGTCACTGCTGTTATTATCATTAGTCAGAGCAATCATATAATCACTGAAGAAATTTAAATATTGCTTCAACAACCATTATCTCAGACCATGATATCTAAAGGAATTAGATTTTTTTTTTAAAAAAAATGCTTCTTGTTAATTTGATGATACAAAACTGGCAAAATGATAAGACCACAGCAGTCAGTTCACAATGGGGAGCAGTCACTGAGAAAGAGGTTTCTAAAATGGAGTCCTGAAAAGGCACATTCCTTGTATCATGCTACAGTCATCCCTTGCCAACCACGGTTTTACCAGCTGCAGTTGAGTATATGCAAATGGGAAATTGTGACAAGTCTTTCAACCGCGACTTGAGTATCCATGTTTGACGTGGTTTTTTTGTGATTTTGGAGGGGTTTCAGTGATTGGGGGGGAGGGTTCAGAGGTTCGATTGGCTCATTCCTCTTGGTGACCCTTGCTAAACCTTGCTGAACTTGCTGTCCCTTGCCATTTTAAAATGCCTTTGAGTGATTTGGTGGGGGTCAAAAATGGATTTTCGGGGGTTCAAAAAAGTGAGTGGGGTTTTTGGGGGGGGGGTTCAAAAAATGTCCAGGGGTTCAATCTGCTCATTCTTCTTGGTGACTCTTTGGTATACTACACAATTTTTTGAGATTTTTAGCAAAGGATTTGTGTGTGTTTCCTTTATATTTAGGTCTTTTTGCAGTCATGGTCCCCTAACCCCCTGTTTCCCATAGACTTTAATGCCTTGCCAACCGTGAATTTGCCAACAGCAACGTTTTGCCAGAACAGAACCCTAGCAGTTGGCAAGAGATGACTGTATTCACAAAGCCAATGGGATATAGTGGCAGATGAGGATGGAAGCAGACCTCAGTTCAAATTACTACACAGTCATGAAGCTCACTGACTGGCCTTAGGCCAGTCACTCTCTTTCAGCCTTACCTACCTATTTCACAGGGTTGTTGTGAGAATAAAATGTGGGGGAGAACCCCCACACACTGCCTGAACTGCTTGGTGGAAGGGCATCATGTAAATGCAGTAAATAAATCCAGTCTTCAGTCACACAGTGGTTTTCCAGTTGTGTTCTGAGGAACCATGAAGCTTACTGGAAGTTTATTCCTATATATAATATAAATCCTGCCCATCCTCCTAAAAGCTCAAAGCAGCATGAATGCTTCTCTACCCCATTTGTTTTCACAACAACCCTGTGAGGTAGATTAGCTCACAGTCACCCATGAACAGTGTGGCACAGTACAAGGCTTGACAAATCCCATTTGCCAGAAGGCCATGGCACCTAGAAATTTAACTATGACACCTAAACTAGGATATTAAAAAGTAAAGTTATTTAATACAATCTTTAAAGCAGAGTTATTTAATACAATCTTTGTTTGTCCCGGGTAAACTTAAATCAAAAACTCTGATTTAAGTTGCAAGTGCAATCTTACTCCCCATTGCACTTGCTGCCACAAGCTTCCACACTACATCCTAGCAAATTCCACACTACATCCTAGAAAATTCTGTGTACAGGTGCCGAGCACAATTTTGCCTTGTATGATTTTTGGACTGTCACCTGCCAGCCAGCTCTTTCATTTCGAGAAGAACCCACCATTGCTCCCTCTAAGGCGTGTGCATGCTCACATATTTTTTTATGTCCGCTCAGTTAATTTTAGATCCTGCTCAGGTTTAACCAGGAAAGTCCCACTCTGAATGCATGTGCACACACATTGCCTTGACATTGTCGCTCAGAACAAAACTCATTCTGCACATAGACAGAAACAAATTAGAGAATACTGGAACCCACCTTTTTCCCCAGTCACCAGAGACATAGTAATGGGAAAGGATGGGTTCTTCTTTGGCATGCAGGTGGTGCTGCAAAAATCACACAAGATCCCAGCTTGGCAGGGGATGGGACCCTAGCTCAGTGGCAGAGCATCTGCTTTGCATGTAGAAGGTCCCAGGTTCAATCCCTGGCATCTTCAGGTAAAGCTGGGATGGTCTCTTGCCTCAAACCTCATAGAGCCATGGCTAGTCAGTACTGACAATACTGAGCCAGATGAATCAACGGTCGAACTCAGGGATTCTCAATGTTGGGTCCCCAGATGTTGTTGGACTTCAACTCTCATAATCCCCAACCAAAGGCCACTGGGTCTGGGGATTATGGGAGTTGAAGTCCAATAACATCTGGGGACCCAACATTGAGAATCCCTGGTCTTACTTAGTGGTTCCCAACCTGGATTCCTCCAGATGTTGCTGAACAACTCCCAGCATCCCCAGCCACAATTGTTGTAGTTTATCAACATCTGGAATAACCCTGGTTGGGAACCACTGGTCTAACTCATTATAAGACAGCTTCCTATATTCCAGTAGCGCGGAAGCCTGCAGCAGCATGTGTACAGAGAGTAAGACCGCGCATGAAGTTTGTTCAAAAGCTTTGGATGTCCTACACTTTATCGCCATACGGAAGACTCCACTATACTGCACTGGTTTATCAAGGGAACCCCCAGCTTACTGATCTTCCCCTGCAATGCACAGCTGCAGAAGTATGCTGGAGTGAGTTCAATCCCCAGTTTATGTAGAGCAAGAGTTCTCAACCTGTGTCACTCCAGAAGCTGCTGAACTACAACTCCCAGCATTCCCCGCTACAATTTATTGTGGCTGGGGATTATGGGAGTTGCAATACAGCAACATCTGGAGTGCCACAGGTTGGGAACCCCTGATGTAGAGCAACAGTCATGCACTGCAAGACTGTCCAGTTCACTGAACTGAGTGTGCGCCTAGAGTGTGACTTTGTACAAGCAGGATCTCTGCAACAGATGTACAAGGAGTTCCTTGGGAAACAATTCAATGAGTAAAGTGTTTCCTGAGAATATAAAACCTACAGACATGAGGTGGGGGGTGGGATCTAAGCTTACTAAGATGCAGATGTCACAACAATGTGCACTGCTTGACAAAATAATGGTGAAAGCCGGTGAATCTATAGAGCAATCATTTGGTAAACAGGACCCTGGCATTCAGAATAGCCTATGCCTCATGTTGACAAATGCATGGCACGGGTCATGTATCTCACAACTATAAAGAATGTAGGTCACATCTTTAGAATGACCTGGAAGAGTATTCAAAAATGAAGTACAATGGGAAGAAAAGCAAACGTAAGGCCCTAAGGACACTAGACAGTTCTCTTGCACAAAGCTGAATGAATCAAATGCATACTGCATTAGTGAACACTAGTGCACAGTAGAATCTCCGAGTAGATTGTGCCTCAGGTAGACAGAGAGAAAGAGACAGAAAAAGAGGTGACTGTCATCACCATCTCAGGTGAGTGATAAAAGTTAGGAATCTTCTCAATGAGGAATTTTAAAAGTGTTAAATAGAAAAAGCATTACAGTCCTTCCCTGCTAACTGGGCAAAGAGGCACCTTTTACCGTGGTGATTCTCTTTATTTAGCAGGGGGAGAGTAACTGGCCCTATCCACCCCGAGCACAGTACCTCCAGTGACTGTTGCTGGTGTCTGTCTTATGTTTCTTTTTAGAATGTGAGCCCTTTGGGGACAGGGAGCCATCTTATTTGTTTGTTATCTCTCTTTGTAAACCGCCCTGAGCCATTTTTGGAAGGGCGGTATAGAAATCGAATTAATAATAATAATAATAATGGGGTGGGTTCTGTTTGTTTGCACAATGTTATTTTTCAATGGTTTTGTTTGTTTGCATAACGTTATTTTTCTTACAAATACCTATATAACACTTTTCAACAAAACAAAAAGTTTTAAAGCAAAAAAGAAATAATAGAAAAAATAATAGAAAAAATAATAGAAAAAGAAATAATATGGTACCTTGTGCCAAAAATGCTCGCAATCCTAAAGGAAATATGACAGACATCAAAAACAGCCACTGGAGGGATGCTGTGCTGGGGTTGGATAGGGGCAGTTGCTATGTCCCTGATAAATACAGGAGTGCCACCACTTTAAAAGATCTCTTTGCTCCGTTGGCATGGGTAACTCCTATGTTTTAACTAAGCAAAAGATCAACCCCAATTACATCAAATTATGAGTGATTCAAATGTTACCCCCCTTAGTCCCATATTTTAACTCTCTAATCCAGCTGTTCTCATCCTTGGGTCCCCAGATGTTTAGGGACTACTCTCCTGGAGGCCACTGTGGCTGGGGACGATGGGAATTATAGCCCAACATCTGGGATGAGAACCCCTGACTTAGTATCACACCCTACTGTAGCTAAGTCTAGGTACATGTTTTTTTAAAAATATATTATTCCTTGTACCCCACCTCGATTTCCTTCCCTTTCCTCCGCTGTCTCCTAGGGATATGGATGGAACCGACTAGCCCGGTTCGGTTCAAGTCCGGTCCGGACTCAAACCAGACGTCGAACCTGTTTGCACATCCCTACTGTCTCCCTTGTGTTTGTGAATTCCTCGGGGCAGGGAGTAACCTGCCCTCTCATTCTTTGTAAAGCACCACATACCAGAATGGCATAATCATAACAACAAATTAGGCATCAAAGATTTTAATGGAAGGTTCCGAATTCAAGCATCTATTTACTGGAATCTAACTCACAAGCCTCCTTCCTTGCTTGCTATAGCAGCTATGTGATTCCCAATAAAATGATCCCATTGAGATGGCTGCTCAGTTTACCTGTAGAGTATCACTGCTTTTTAAAGTAGTGGATTAAATCTCATATTCAGGATCTTTTTCTGTGCAGGAAACTTAACACCTGTCGATGGAGGCAAATTATAAAGTGATAATTATCATGTCAATTGATTTTACGAATGGCTCCTACGCAGAACTGACCAGTTATCGCTACATGAGAGAGTGCAGTGCGGTGGAGTGATTAGACTGAAGAGACTTGGATTTAAACCATCATGTTCTTGGGCAAGAAACCATGGCAATCTTCAGATATTTTAAAAAGGGGAGGGTACACCACAAGTTCAGCATCCCGAGAGTGCACCCAGACACCCCACCCACTGTCCATGCTTAAAGTGTTTGAAGATACAAATATGGTAACCTTGGGCTGATTTTTTCTGGGTGACTCACCCAGCCTTCTGATCACCGAAAACATCTATTCATGGTTACAACAGTTATCTCTGCAGACAAACATTGTAAGCACAAGCAGCACAGCTTCTGAGCATGCCAGTTTGGAGCAAGGCTTGAACATACATTGCTTCACTTAAAAAAAAAAATCTGAAAAGGCCTCATCTCTCAGCCTAACCTACTTCACAGAGCTGTTGTGAGAATAAAATGAAGAGAGCACTTCATGCTGCCCTGATGTCCTCAGAGAATGAAGAGGCGAAAAGTGTAAAAAATTACATGGATAACTATGTAAAAGACTATAAAAAACAATTAGGGATATACCTAGAGCAGGCATCCCCAAACTGCGGCCCTCCAGATGTTGCTGAACTACAACTCCCAGCATCCCTAGACACAATTTTTTGTGGCTGGGTATGCTGGAAGTTGTAGTTCAGCAACATCTGGAGGGCAGCAGTTTGGGGATGCCTGACCTAGAGCTTAGATCCTTAGGGGTACGCAACCTTGGCACTCCAGCTGTTGCTGAACTACAGCTCCCATAATCCCCAGACATGGTTTGACTTATGGGAGAAAGTACAGTGGTTGCCTTTAGTTTTCAGCTAAGGTCTCTATATGAGGCTGAACAACAAGAGAGCAATTCACCATTGTGTCCTCTTGGTGAACCTGTCTGATGCATCTATCTGGTGCTGGTGGACAAGGTGATGAGTTAGTTGCCTGTTAATGTTACCAGGCAACTCTTAAATTCTTGTGTGCTTTAACAAGCTCCTTTGGGAGGAGTGAGAAATTTTTTTAAAAGAAGTTAAAGTCCCTTCAGATTGTACCCTCTCAAGTGGCAACCATGATGATCTCCAGGTTCTTTGGAATAAATAAATAAAATAACAACGGACATTTATATATTGTTCAAAGCATTTCACATTACTAGTATCTCAGTAAACCTTACAACAACCCTGTGAGGACAGAACTGCTTAATATTCAAAGATAAAAGGCACAACAGTGGCTATTAACCATTAACCTTGGGGTCAGAGATGCTATTGGACTACAGTTCCCATCATTCCCATCCACAATGGTTAAGGGGGATCCAAAGTTGGGAATCTCTCAGACCACGGTTTTCTTAACCGTGGGCCCCCAGATGTTGTTGGACTACAACTCCCATCATTATATTATTATTATTATTATTTCTTGTTTACACAGTCAGACAGGTGTTATTGACTGGTTTGTTTTATCCAGACATCGAGTCCTTCCCAAGGACCTGGGATGCCAGAATTTTATCATCAATACTGTTGGTTATTATAGATATCATCGCAAAATATAGGCTGTTCCCAGTAAAGCTGCTTTTTGTAATTGGCTGATGGTGATTTCTGTGGCCCCTATGGTGTTGAGGTGCTCTTCAAGGTCTTTTGGGACTGCACCCAGGGTGCCAATTACCACTGGGATTATTTGGGTCTTTTTCTGCCACAGCCTTTCAATTTCAATTTGTAGATCTTTGTATTTGGTGATTTTTCCTATTTCTTTTTCTTCTATTCTGCTATCCCCTGGTATTGCTATGTCGAGAATTTTGACTTGTTTTTCTTTCTTCTCAACTACAGTTATATCTGGTGTATTGTGTGGCAGATGTTTGTCTGTTTGTAGTCAGAAGTCCCATAATATTTTTACATCTTCATTTTCTTCAACTTTTTCAATTTTATGGTCCCACCAATTCTTGGCTACAGGTAGCTTGTATTTTTTGCAGATGTTCCAGTGTATCATCCCTGCTACCTTGTCATGCCTTTGTTTGTAGTCAGTCTGTGCGATCTTTTTACAACAGCTGATTATTTATTATTTATTATTATTATTATTATTATTATTATTATTATTATTATTATTATTATTATTATTTTACATTTATATCCCGCTCTTCCTCCAAGAGGCCCAGAGTGGTGTACTACATACAGTAGTCCCTCGACCTACGAACTACTCGACAACCAACGTTTTCGACTTACGAACGCCAAAAAAGACCGGAAGTAGTTGGCGGTTTAGATTTGGCTTCCTCGACTTACGAATTTTTAGATGCGGTTTCCTCGACTTACGAGTGTTTCCAGACCTCCGTGGGTGCGCTTTTCGACCTACGAAAATTTCGACTTACGAACGTCCGTTCGGAACGGATTAACTACGTAAGTCGAGGGACCACTGTACTTGAGTTTCTCTTTCACAACAACCCTGTGAAGTAGGCTAGGCTGAGAGAGAAGTGACTGGCCCGGAGTCACCCAGCTAGTTTCATGGCTGAATGGGGATTTGAACTCGGGTCTCCCCGGTCCTAGTCCAGTACTCTAACCACTGCCATGTCTGGGAATGATGGAAGTTGTAGTCCAACAACATCTGGAGGCCCAAGGTTAAGAAATGCTGCCTCAGACCATAGGTCTCTCTAACTCAGAATTGTCTACTCTGACCAGCAGCAGCTCTCCAGGATTTCAGATAAGGATCCTGCTCAGCCCTACCTGGAGATGCTGCCAGGGAGTGAACCCGGGACCTTCTACATGCAAAGCAGATGCTCTTCCGCTGAGCTGCAGCTCCATCCCCAATAGTTCTCCATATCCAGAGGCATATATCTCTGTCTATCAGGTGCAGTGGTCAAACAGCAGGGAAAGGACACCGTCATTGTCCCGTTTGTGGCTGGCTGCAGTTGAAATTAAAATGCTGAACTAGATGCAGTTTGCTCTGTTCCAATAAGGCAGTTTTTATATCCTTAATGCCCACATATTCCCGTACACCTATTTCACCAGATCATTAAGCAGAAAGCACTTTGGGGTGACTGGATTAAGCAAGTATTTGTCTCCTTTTATCACTGAGGGTAAAAAGCTGGCCATTTTGCTGTGTGTATGGTGCCTCTGGACAAATGTTATCTGCTCTGCAGCATACCAGGTCCAGTGAAGCCCCCAAAACCCATGAAGCTGCCTTCTACTGAGTCAGAAACTTTGTCCACCTAGCTCAGTACTGTCTAATCTCAGGGATTCTCAACATTGGGTCTCAAGATGTTATTGGACTTCAGCTCCCATAATCCCCAGCCCCAGTGGCCTTTGGTTGGGGATTATGGGAGTTGAAGTCCAATAACATCTGGCGACCCAACATTGAGAATCCCTGGTCTATCTGACTGGCAGCAGCTGTCCAGCACAGGGGTAGGCAACCATTGGTTCTCTAGCTATTGTTGAACTACAACTCCCATTATCCCCAGCCACAATAAATTGTGGCTGGGGATGATGGGAGCTGTAGTTCAACAACTGCTGGAGAGCCAAGGTTACCTATCTCTGCTCTAGGGTTTCAGATGGGGCATTTCCCCAACCCTAAAGACAGATGCCAGGCATCAAACTGGGACCTTCTGCATACAAAGCATGGAGTCTGCCCCTGAGATGCAGATCTATTCCCTGAAATCACACGAAGCTGCCTTATACTGAGTCAGCCCATTGGTCCATCTAACTCAAAACTAGCTACACTGACGGGTAGCAGATCTCCAAGGTTTCAGCCACGCATCTTTCTCAGTCTCAGCTGAAGATGGCAGGGATTGAGCCTGAGACCTTCTGGATGCAAAGCATGTGCACTGCCACTAAGCTACAGCCCAGGAGCATCAGAGAATTCCATTTGTTCTGGGTATCAGGGCTCTATGCCCAGCCATTCCAAACCATACAAAGGCTTTTCCCAGCCTATTTCTCTTCCTTGGGGAATCACAGCTGTGTTTCTCCCAAAGCCAGAACTCAGAGCCCTTATAGGTTTTTCTGGAGGCTTAGAATCACATATGGATCCTAGCACATATGGGTCCTGAACATCAAAGCTGTTCAGAGAAGACAACAAGGATTACTTTGCAACTGAGGGCTAACATTGAGATTTGAATGAGCAGATCAGTCTCCCTTAAGAGTTGCATAGAAGGGAGAAATCTGACAAGTACCATTTCTTCCATCATAATCTCAAGATGCATCCAATTAAGTTCTCTCTACTAACTATACATGTTAAAAGTCAGAAGCCCTCTTCTTTAAATAAGCTTTGCAACACAGAATGATGTTTCAAACTCCATAAGCACTCACCTATCATATATTTTGAATAAAAGTTAAGAATCATGCAGGTCTTCAAAATGTACTCCTAAGTGATTTACATGCTTACATCCAAATAATGTGTGAGAAGAGTTTAAACAATTATTTTTTAAAAAATTAATAGGATCCCAAGGATTAATAAATATTTTATTTAGCCTGCTAACCCTTTGGATTTCGAGGAAGTTGCAGAAACTACTAATGATTATTTCTAAACTTAATGATGGCTAAAATGGCCTCTCACTCTCTCTCATCTTTAATTGATTTTATTACAAAACTTGGATATTACAAGACATTGCTGTTGCCTCCTGCGTTTCTTGGGGTGGGGGGCTTCTCTTTTTCATTTTCTCTAAATTTCCTGGTTTGATTTAACCCCTTCAGTGCTAAGGCAAACCAAGAGATTCCAAAAATAGCAGTACTTTCATTCTCCTTGTTTTGGTGATGCTCAAACATGGATGAGCATTCGCAGGAAGCTGGGACACAATATGGTTTTAGCAATAAGAAAGCTGACCCTACATTTCCTATTAAATCACTGGACTAGCCTAGACCCGAGTCCCTGTGCAAATACAAAATAGACCCCAGAAGAATAAACCCAATCTTGGGTTGCCTTCTTTAAAGTGATATTATTCCTTCGGGGAGGGAGTGCACCCGGAAGACTTCTGATGAGCTCTGGAAATCACCACCACAGTATTTTACAGCCGCCACCAAAACCTCCGAAGAGGACTGGGGACCCTCCCTCCCACCAGGTATTCATCATTTCCTTCCCCACTGATGCTCCTATAACAAGATTTTAAGCACAGACCTGCTGACTAACGGGAAGTCTCGGTTGGCATGAAGGAAGCGACTGGATCTTTCTTCCCCTCCCAGGCTCTGATAACCTGTATCCAGGCAGCTAAGCCCGCGGGGGCGGGAGGGGGGGTTATTGGGTGCGATCTGGCTGAAGCATCCTTTCCCCATTGCAAAGGAGCTTGCTTGAATGGCAGCGGAGGGGGCGGGAGAGAGACTGGCATCACCTACCGAGACCCAGTGGCGGGCATTACCTTGGCTGGATAATCCTAGGCTGTCTCCCTGCTCTGTGCAGCCTTCTCCCAGGGCCGGGGCAGGCAAGCGGAGGTGCCAACGGAAGCCGGATCCCTTGATGGCTTTTGCTGCTCGGGCTAAAGCGTCCCCGCTGCGTGAGAAACAGCCAGTGCCGCCGCCGCCGCCAGAAATGTGCAGCCTCACGCTGGCCTGGCTCCTCCCAGCCGCTTCCCTCCCTTCCCGGCCCTGGCAGTGACATCTCTTTCTGCCCCCCTCCACTCCACTCCCCTCCCCCGCCTCCCTCCCTCTTTCCCTCTCCACCAGACCAGAGCCAAACTAACAGGGTCTCCGCCCAGGCACACGGGCCAGTGCAAGGGAGGAGGGGCAAGTGGGTGCCACAGAAATGATGTGGCTAGTAGTAGGCCTTCCTTGCCAACTCTAACCGAAGCCCTTCCTGGGGGTGTCCCCACCCCTCCACCGCTCGCCCTGGTATCTTTCACCATCTCTCAAGCCATTCAGAGCTTCAGGGTCACCTGGAGATGGATCATGCAGATTCCTGGGGAGGCTCCAGGCCAAGCATATGGGCACAAAGGCACCAGGTGTCTGCTGCTGCCGTGAGATCACACACAAAGAGTCTTGTGGGACCTTTAAGACTAACAGATTTATTGTGGCATAAACATTCGGGGAGATTCATGAAGTGTTACCCTTAGCTGGCAGATAGCCACCCACCGAGGATAACACTTCAGGCATCTGATAAAGTGGGCTCTGGCCCACAAAAGTGGTTCCGCCTCTATAAATATGTCAGTCCTGAAGGTGCCACAAGATGCTGTGTGTGTTGGTCCTGTGATCGTGGAGCATGCAGACGTATATGGGACCAGATTGTAACGTGCTGAGGCTGTGAGCTATGTCAGGCTTAAAAGGCCTCATCGTGTCAAAAAATATTCTAATAAAAAGGACAATGAAAATAGAAATATTTATTTTTGCATATATACTTTGTAGAGATGCCACAAAAAAACTAATAATCTAACAAAAATAGTTATCTTGCAATAAGCCTATTTACATTAGTAAAATGTGCCATCAAGTTGATTTCTACTCCTGGCACCCACAGAGCCCTGTGGTTGTCTTTGGTAGAATACAGGAGCGGTTTACCAGTGCCTCCTCCCACACACTATGAAATGATGCCTTTTAGCATCTTCCTACAGTATATCACTGCATCTTCCTATATGGTACCAGTAGGGATTCAAACCAGCAACCTTCTGCATGTTAGTCAAGCATTTCCCCACTGTGCTGCTTAAGGGGATGAAGATGCACTATGAGTCTGCTTTTTAAAAATTTTTTTTACAGAAAAACAGACTGAAAGACCATGATATGCTTAGCATCACATCTCGTTTGAGTCTTTCAGGTGCCCCAAGACTCTGTTTTACCATTCTAAATGTTTGCTTTAGGGGAAAGTGGAATCATAATTTGAGTGCTTACTGCTAAAGCAGCATCTTAGGCTTGGCCATGCAGTTCTGTTCGGCTTATCATTGCGAGCTCCATCACTTCTCAACCCCATCCTTCTCAAATTTAACAAACCATGAGGACGGTTCTTAGGCTTCAGGACTGTTCTAAGGGCCAGGATGCTGCCATGCCTATTTCATCCATCCTCACACCACCTGAGTTGCATTTGTGTCTATGTGAGTGCAACAGTGCTGCAGCAGGGGCAGGAATTGCTAGACACACAGCCAAGCTTCTGATTGCTGCTGTCTCCGCTCTTGGGCCACAGACAGGTCCATGTGTTGACCTGAAGGCACGGGTTGTGCCTGCAAGTTGTGCCTTGATTGCATGCATTGTACACAGCAACCGCTTATGGTAGGGGTTCTTAAACTTGGGTCCCCAGTTGTTGTTGGAATGCAACTCTCCCATCATCTCCAGCCACCCCATGGTGGTTGGGGATGATCAGTTTGAGTGCAACAAAATTTGGAGACCCACATTTGAGAAGCCCTGGCTTATGGGATGAGATCAATGTATGTTTCCTGGAAGAGAGTATGAGATGGCACATCAGTATTTTTCAGGCATGGAGAGAGAAGGCCATTCCACATGACATGAGCAGTCAAGAATTGCATCTTGCATGAATGGCACTGTCGCCTTTGTAGAATACTCCACAAGATCTTTGCAGGGATCTATATTATATGCATCCATATGCATATGATAGAGGAGGGGGGAATCATCTGTGGACAGGATAGCCATGGTGCTGCTCACTCCCATGAAAAAAGTGGTATTTATGTAGCACAGCAGAGGGGAAGCTCATGATCTCCAAATAATGAAACTGAAAGCTATGGTAGAGGAAAGTAAGAGGAATGCAGGTGGTAAAATTTACTGGTGTCACCAGCCTTTTAAAAAAATTGCATAGAACATCATTCCCATGCTGGAGTTGTATGATGGGATATACAGCCACCCAAATGATTAAAATATTATAATAAAATATTACAAAAATATTACAATCTATTATATGCATATAGACTTTACTTTCGAGCCACAATATGATATTTGAAAACCTTGAAGGGATTCATTCATACACACACACAATTCATTTTATTACATATATAAACTGTTCAAAAAGTGGAATATAAATATTCATTATATTCATATTCAGTAAACTGATAGCCAGGTGCTAGCATACCAGAAATGAACAAGCAAACAATTGACATTTCCATTAATCAGGACATACTCTGAAAGTTTTTAATGTGAGAAATTCTAGAGGACTACCCCATTTGTCTGTGCTAGCAAAAACAAGAATCCTGACCTATGGCACCTTAAGAGCTATTGTGGGATACGCTTTCATGGAGATGGGTTCCTCCTCCATCAATCCAACATTTAACATTAGCATTTGAAGTTGGCTTCATGATATCATGCTGAAGTTGGTACCTGACACTCTCCACCCAACATTTTCAGGTTCGGATGACACGAAAATGGTGGCAGGAGCGAGAGCAAGAGAACTTACTTGCTGCCATTATTAATTAATTAATTAATTAATTAATTAATTAATTAATATACCACCTGGCTCCAAAGGCTCTTGGTGGTTTACAAAAAAATTACATGGGAACCCTGCCATAGAGTGTTATCCTCAGATATCTGCCAACTGAAAATAACATTACGTGCATGTGATGCAATAGGCTTTAGCCCATGAAAACGCAAGTCACAATATATCTGTTAGTTTTGAAAGTACCACATATCTCTTTTGTATGATTTCTGTAACTGACTTTCACAGCTGTCCCCCTAGAACTGGACACCATAAAATGGTAGCATTAATTTATTTCTAAGAAAACAAACTGGTTAATCATGGTAATTAAATCTTGCTTCAAATCCAGTAAGTTTTGTCATGGTTCTTCTAAACCCCAGAAATATCTCCTGTCAGTATCATATATAGCCTATGAATCAATTACGTTTGAAGATGCAGAACACAGCATTATGTCATGGCTACCTGGGTATCTCTTTGTTTGGCGGAATTCTGACTAATAGGCCAGTGGATGGTTCTGAATGTAGAAATTAATGTTCCTGAAGTACCCTTCTGGGAGAAGCCATAAAAGTCGGGTAAAATGTCACATACACGCCTGATGGGGAGGGTTAATTTGAGAGAGTAAGGTGACTCATTTCTACACCACCACCCCATATGTGAATGTAAAGTGGGGGAAAGGAATCAGTCTGGACAAGTCAGGTAAGGATTTATTAGGTTGGTCCGCCTGAGAAAGTTATTAGATCCAATAGGATTCCAAGAAGCCTTGGAAGGGTTTAGATTTGGCTCTGCTAATGATTCTGTCAATGCTCTGGTGCAAACATGGAATAATGAATTTGCCCCAAGTCTTCCTCCACTTGCGCACTAGTCGTCTACTTCGCTGCTTCAGCTTCTGTAATTCCTAAGTGAACTCACTTAGGACAGAATCGCTCGTAAACTGTTAGAGGTTGTTGATTTTTACCCACAATAGGTAGAACGGCAGAGCACTAAGGAATGAGCACACACTCCAGTTACAGAGTAGGTAGCAGAGGATGGTTTGGATATTGCAGCTATTTAGAGAAAACACATGGAGATCCTAAACACTAAACATTTATTGGTTAAATACACTTAGACAGGAAAGACCTATATCTAATCTAAAGGACTACATCGTGGATAGGTAAGGAGAGAAAGAGAGATGTTTCCATCTGCTCTCTAGGAGGAAAGGAAGGATTGTGACTCAGCACAGGAAGTGCTGCAGAGTCAGTTCAGGGGTCACAGAGTAGGGACAGATAGGGAGACCCTGACTCACTGTCTCTACTCCCAATGCCCCTAGTGGTCATTAGGACAGTTGGTGCAAAAGGTCGATGCACTGGAAGTTCATCTCCAACATAAACGACCTCTCTGACCTGCTTCAAAATTTGCCCCGTGGTATTTGGAAGAACTATGGGAGCTGAAGCAGAGAGGTAGATGACTAGTGCGCAAACGGAGGAAGACTCGGCATGAATCCGACAGATCACAACACAGAGCACATGTCAAGATCTATGCTCTGGCAGTGAGGGCAGCAAAGAAGTGGTTCTTTTCTGTCTGCATTGATTTCGCAAACTCACACCCAGTGGAGTTACCTAGGGTCTTGAGAGGGCTAGTTTGTGGGCCCTCCCTCTTAAATTTGTATGTATGTGTTGGTTTATTTCGGCCTAAGGCCACTCTTAAATTTGAACTTGGAACCATCAGTCACTCAGTGTGATGTTTTCAATGACTTTTTTGTAGATAAAATCTGTTGTATTCAGGCCAAACTGGATTCCACATTTATTGCAGTCTACTATGGAGGTGTCCAGCAACTCCTTTTATAGGATTAGATTGGATCACATTCAGTTTGTGACTCCCGAGGATGTCAACAAACTGCTTTGGGCTGAACGTCCCACCACCTGTTCTCTTGACCCTTACCCAACTTGGCTTATTTCATCGGTAATCAAATTATGAGGGAGGGGCTAGTAATACTATAAATGCCTCCCTGAGGGAGGTCAGGATGCCTCCTTGTCTTAAGGAGGCTATTATTAGACCTTATTAGAATAAACCTGCCTTGGATCCCTCAGAGTTTGCTAATTACAGACCTCTTCCCAATCTTTCATGATTGTACCAGGTGATTGAGTGGTGGTGGCCTCTCAGCTCCAGGTAGTTTTGGATGATATAGATTATCTAGACCCATTTCAAACTGGCTTTCAAGTAGACTATGGGTCTGAGAATGCCTTAGTCAGTGTGATGGATTATCTCCACTTGGCTACTGACAGAGGGAGTATGAATCTGCTGATCCTTTGGGATGTCTTGGCTGCTTTCGCTGCCATTGACTATGGTATCCTTCTGGGTCGCCTGAGGGAGATTATTTTGGGTGGCACTGTTTTACCGTTGTTCTACTCCTACCTCTCTTGTATATTCCAGAGGGTGTTGCTTGGAGACTGCTACTCTGCAAAGCGAGAACTAAAGTATGGAGTTCCACAAATCTCCATACTGTCTCCAGTGCTCTTTAACAGCTAAATGAAACTGGGATTCTGGGAGTTGTAGTCAACAACATCTGTGAGCCCCTGTTAGAGGCAATACTGGATGACACCCAGATCTATTTCTCCATATTGAACTCATGAGGAAGTGGCATAACTTCCCTAAATGCCTGCCTGGATTTGTTAATGGGCTGGATGAGGGATAACAAACTGAAGTTGAATCTAAATAAGATAGAAGTACCAACTGTGGCAGGTCAGGGCTGAAAGATGGTTAAGATCTGCCTGGTTTGGATGGGGTTACACTCCCTCTGAAAGATCAGGTACGCAGCTTGGGAATGCTCCTAGATAGAAAATAGTCTCTGGTTTTTCAGGTTGAGCCAATGGCCAGGAGCACTTTTTATCTGCTTTGGCTGATACATCAGCTATGCCAATTTCTGGAGGTAAAAGACCTTTAAACAGTGGTGCATATGCTGGTAACCTCCAGGCTCAACTACTGTAGTGCACTCTACGTGGGGCTGCCTTTGTACATAGCCCGGAAACAATTGGTACAGAATGTAGCAGCCAGACTGATCTCTGGGACAACCCAAAGGGACCATATAACACTGATCTTAAAAGAATTGCACTGGCTACCGATAAGCTTCTGAGCGAAATACAGAGTGCTGGTTATTATCTACAAAGCCCTCAATGGCTTGGGCCCAGGGTACTTAAGAGAGTGCCTTCTTTGTCATGAACATTGCTGCCTGTTAAAATCATCCGGAAAGGTCCAGTTATGGTTGCTAACGGCTTGTTTGGTGGCAACTCGGGACCAGGCCTCCTCTGGCTTCCCCAGGACTTTGGGGGATTATGCTCCCTGTCAAAATAAGAGCATCTCCATCTCTAATTGCTTTAAGGAAGATCCTCAAGACACACCTGTTTTCTCAGGCTTCTAACGGAAATTAATTTTAAACTGTTTAATTGTTTGTATCCTATGAAATTGTTTTAATTGTTTTATTTATTATGTGAAATTGTTTTTACTCTGTTTTATATGTGTTGTTTTAAATTGTGTACACCACCTAGAGATACACATATCAGGCAGTATATAAATATGATTGATTGATAAATAATAAATAAATAAGAGAGAGAGAGAGAGAGAGAGAGAGAGAGAGAGAGAGAGAGAGAGAGAGAGACTGGCCTGGTTCACACATTCATTCTAATCTAGGTTTCATGTGAGTTAGTGACCTTAGGTGTGGTTGTGTGAATCCACACCAAGGCAGGAATCTCAGATTCATCTCAGGCCATAAACCACTTCAGCGTGGGTTCACACAATCATGCTAATGTTGGTAACCCACATTAAGTCTAGATTCAAATGATTGTGTGAACCAGGCCACTGAGTTTTAGAGAGGCTAGAATGAAGAAACCAAGTGGAGATCTGAAGCACGTCATGATGCAGGGTTTTCTCTTTGGGAATCTGATGCAACCTATTGCTGCTTGTAGGAGTGCTCTGATATTACAATTCCATCACATGCTCAACTTGTGCATTTGTAAATAAACTAGATATTACTGAGACACCATAAGCCTCCGGTGACCTTGCCTACAGAAAAAGCAAGACTCTGAGCAGTGCTGCACACTTGTAACTTTGCACCACTTGGGGAAGTAGAGTGCCTGCACATAACAATTGATGTGAGATTTTAAATTTAGAATGTCTCCACCCTGAACAACCGAAAAAAGTTGAACAAAACCTGCAAGAGAATCTATTATTTAGATTATTTGTACCATGGCCCCCTCCAGAGGTGTTTGAACACAGTAGGCTGCATGCCCACGACTGCATGTCAGGATCCTACCTTCTTCCTGTTGAACAGATGAATTGCATTGCTAGTTCTGACGGTAGGTAGGCAGGGGAAGGAGGAAGAAGAATGAACTTGAGCTGGCAACACCTTCCCCCATTCTTCCCTCTTAAGAGGTGATTAGTGCCAATCATTTGTTTGGTGATAAGCACCCCTGGATACTGAATGTGGGGTCTCTCCCTCCCTCCCTCCCTCTATCACACACACATCATCATCACTACACCATAGGTAGTTTTTTTGTCCTCTTAGTTGACATGATGCAGTAGTAAAAAGCTGGTTTCCACTGGCAATATGTCTTTTCGGGACTGCATTAAAATGTAAATAAGTTACAGCTATCAGTAATGGAAAATGTGTAGTTTTCTGTACCGCCACAGGCCCATTTTAAAAAGGGAAATAATTTGACACTATCCTTTATTCACACATAGGGGCTATCCTCACAACCGCGTGGGTGGGCAGGAAGGCTGGGTTTAACCTACCTTCCCCCAGGAGATTATTTGCAGCCCCTGCGGTACACAAGCTGCACACCCACATGACGCGAGCTGCCAGGAGCAGCATGGGTAAACAGAGGCTGGGATTCGTTATCCTGGCCTCCAAGTATCCCACATTGCACTGCCCGCCGAGTGCACTGCCCTGGGGGATTTCCCTCAGGGGACAGGTGCTCTAGGCACCCATCTCTGTGTCACACAATCCTGGGAGCTGGGTTAAGAGCACATTTGTGCCCTTAACCTTGGCTAAGAGAGAGGCTTCAGCACTGGGTTTGGCAGTGCAGAACCTCCAAGATCCGTGCAGATCCTGGCAGTTCTCATAGGCAGCCAAGCCCAGTCTTTGGAAAAGGCCTGTACCCAAGTTCATTTTTAAAATGTACAGTTATCCACACACAAACATGTGCATTTGTACAGACACTTTGCACATCCAGTGTCATGTCTGAACAGGGCTTTTGTCAAAGGCTGTTTTCTTGGCAGTAATTTGTCCGTAGTGACTTTAGAGCACTAGTTTACTTGTCGCATTAATTTCAATGTGAGTACTCAGTGCTAATATTCTGATGCCTGTCAGTCAGGCTGCTCCAGCCAATCAGGAGTAGAGGAGGAGGGTCTTCACCCTTGCTCCCCTTCTGCAGTGGACACATTGCTGATGACATGTCAGCTTCAAGCCAAGGATCCTCAGATGGGGAACAAATAGTACAGCTGCAGCTTCAAGTACTCCCTGTTGGGAACTCCTGATTTAGGCAATGCAAATAAGCTAGTATTCTCTATTCCAGGGATTCTCAAACTAGAAAGCCCAAATATCATTGGACTACAACTCCCCTCATCCCCCTCATCCACTGTACCTGGAGATGATGGGAGCTGTAATCCAACAACATCTGGGGGACCATGTTTGAGAATCCCTGCTCCACTCCAATTGGCAGCAACTCTCGAAGATCTCAGGCAGAGGTCTTTCCCATCCCTGCTATCCTTTTATACGGAGGCACCAGGGAGGATTCAGTCTGGGACCTTCTGCGTATAAATAATGGGTGTTTCCTTAGTAATATAGGGTGGGATCTGCAAAGCTTTTGTGCAGGTTCCATCTCACCATACAGGATTTCAATCTTACCTGCAGGATTCCACAATCCTTCCTAGTGTAATCTTACCTTCTGTATACACACCAAGGAGGGGCCTCATGCTATTTTATAGCGCCATCTGCTGGCTAGTTTTTGCATCCCGAGAAGAACCCACCCTTTTCCATCACTACTTTTGTGTCACCTGAGGGAAAGGGGGGGCACTCCTTGGAATGCAAGAGCTGAGCAGCAGGCGATGTTGTAAAAATTGCATGAAATTCCCACTCAACATATGTACAGTATGTAAGAGCGCTTTAGGAAAGAGTGTGGAATCCTGCCGGAGGATCTGTATAGTAAGATCTTACTTGGAAGTTGAACAAAAGCTTTGCAGATCCCACACTATTACCATCTGGTAACCATCATTGTGTGCTACCATGGAGTTCTAGTCCCTCACAAAAAAGATGTTCTCATGCTAGGACTCTTTTCCATCAGTTTTGCTGGGAAGTTCACAAGCAAGGCATAACGGAAGCCATTTCTTTTTTGTCCCCAATGATACTAATGGTACATAAGAACATGATAACATAGGAAACTGCCTTATACCGAGTCAGGCCATTGGTCCACCTAGCTCGGTATTGCCTACACTGACTGGTAGTATCTCTCTACGATTTCAGACAGGAGTCTACCTGGGGATACCAGGGAGCAGGGGCATAACTATAATAGGGCAAGGGGTGACAGTTGTCTGGGGGCCCACTGCCTTGGCGGGGGGCAGAGGCAAGTCACATGACTGACTCCCCCATCCGCGCACCCACCTGGGCTTCCTTCAGTTGTATTCATCCTCTGAAATTGATGTGAGCGTTAAGACTCGGAGCTACCAGAACAGCATGTCTTTCTCTAGTATCATTAAATGACTTGCATTGTCCACAATTTACAAAACCTTTAAAAAAATAATTTAGGATGATGTTCTATTGTGGCACATAGGTGTGAGTGAGATATATATACATATATACATACACACACACACACACACACACACACACACACACACACACTATGGCTTTGGCTACCACTAGTCATCCTCATTTAAGATTTCTTTACATCATGAGCTGAGCTTCAGTGAGGGGGGGTGCATTTTAAAATCTTGTCTCTGGGCCCACTCCAACCTTGCTATGCCCCTGCTAGGGAGTGAACATGAGACCTTTTGTATGCATAGCAGTTACTACAGCCCCATCTCCTAAGTGGAATATCTTATGGCAGACAATGCTCACCTATAATCACCCATCCAAATGTAAACCACGGCAAAACCTGTTTGGTAAAGGAGACAATTCATGCTCACTACTGCAAGACAAGCTCTCCCAAGAACATCTAGCCCAATCACACACCATAGAACAGAATGCTCCTATACGAGCCTACATTCACCCCACACATTAACCCTATACAAGTTGCGACTTCCCATTGGAACACTGAGAATAATTTCTGTGGTGGACGCCTGAAGTGGACGACTGACATGAATTCTCCAATCATTTCGAAACAGGCCACATCTGAAGTAATCCCCAGCACGCTCCGAGGTAACCCACCTACCTTTGAACTCCCATTTGGCAGTAATATGTGTGTGATAATGTATTCATTGCTGGAGGCACTTTTCTTCCCTTGTGTGCCAGCATGCTGCCTATGCAGTCGCTGCTGAATTTGTCTGCTTATTAGCATGGCACTGGCGAGGCTGAGATGAAAGTGCATAGCAAGGCAATGTGACAGCATAATCATCTTAGAAGAAACGGTGAAGATAACATAATTCTCCTGGCTGGAAGGAAATATATATTTTTGTCAGTGCTTTGAATTACTCGTTAATTGTATTGTGTGTACTTCCTAGCTGATGACTTATTTTTCAACGTGGGGGATTTTAATGCTAAATTATTTGTGATGTTCAGGGGAAGGTGTTGTTTGTGAGGAAATGTTTGCATTTCTTCTTTTTTGCTTCACATAAAAGCATTTACAAGAACATGCAGGGAAAACTACTTCTGAACAGACTGCTTGAAAATTAACCCTTGATGGTCACTGGTGGCCAAAAAGGAAATTCTGAATGAATCCATATTATTTATTCATTTATCTATCTATCCATCCATCCATCCAATGTGTATGCAGCCCCAAACTTACATCTCTGGGCAGCTCACAACAACATAACATTTTTTAAAACACAGAAATAAAAACCTTACAACAGTTCAAAGCCACAATTAAATTAAAAAGCTTGGGTGAAAAGGTAGGTCTTTAAAGATCTTTTAAAAGTTGTCAGAGATGAGAAAGCTCTCATCTCGACAGGGAGTGCATTCCAGAGTTTTGGGGCAGCAACAGAGAAGGTCTACCACCACATAGCTGCCAGACAAACTGGTTGCAGCTGCAGACAGACCTCTCCGGATGATCTCAATGGGTGATGGGGCTCATAACGAAGAATACGTTCTCTTAAATACCCAGGGCCTAAGCTGTTTAGGGCTTTATAGTTTATAACCAGCACCTTGTATTTTGGCTGGAAACTTATTGGTAAGATTCAAAACATTTTAAAATAATAATCATCAACAACACATATATACCAGTTTTCAACAAAAAGAAGTTCTCAAACCTTACACAGAATAAGAAATGATATGGTTTCCTGTCCCAAAAAGGCTCAAAATCTAAAACACACCAACAAACATAAGGTATACACCAGTTACAACCACTGGACGACTGCTCTGCTGGGGTTAGAAAGGAACATTTGCTACCCTGCTGTTAAACTATACGAAAGTCATTTTGAAAGGTTCCTCTTTGCTCAGTTAGTAGGAGTAAGCTGAATAAAGTCTGAATGAATTGCATCTCTCTTCACTACAGATGATATAGAGCAGATACCTGAACCTGAACTGAGCATCTCAGGGAGATCTCTCCCAACTGGCAACAAACTGGCAAATGTGGTACAGTGTAAATAAGTGTAGTAATGCACATTGGGGCAAAAAGCCCAGCTTCACATATATGCTAATGTGGTCTGAGCTGTCAGTGACTAACCAGGAAAGTGATCTTGGGGTTGTGGTATATAGTTCAATGAAAATGTCACCTCAGTGTGTGGCAATTGTGAAAAAGGCAAATCCCATGCTAGGGATGATTAGGAAGGTGATCTAAAATAAAACTGCTTATATTTATAATGCCATTATACATATCTGGCATGGCCACATTTGGAATACTGTGTGTACAGTCTGGTTGCTGCTTCCCAGAAAGGGATTATAGAAATAGAAAAGGTACAGGAGAGGGCAACCAAAATGATCAGAGGGCTAGAGCACCTTCCTTACAAAGAAGGCCTACAACATTTGAGGCTTTTTAGTTTAGGACAAAGGTGATTAAGGGGGAACATTTTGCATTGTGTGTGGAAAGTGGAAAGGCAGACACTTTTCTCCTTCTCTTACAATACTATAACCAGGGGTCATTCCATGAAATTGATTGACAGAAAATTTAGAACAGATTAAAAACAAATACTTCTTCACACAACACAAGATTAGTCTGTAGAATTTGTTGCCACAGGATGTTGTGATGGCCACCAACTTGGTTGGCTTTAAAAGGAGGTTGGACACATTCATGGAAGACAAGTCTATTAATGGGTTCCAATCTTGATGACTGTGCTACTTCCAGATTCAGAGGCAGTAGGGGAAGAAGGGCAGGAGAGGAGGCACCTTCATCTCCTTCTTGTGGGCTCCCCAGGGGAATATGGTCAGCTCCTGTCAGAAACTGGATGTTGGACTAGAAAGGCTCTGGGCCTGATTCAGCAAGGTCCTCATGTTATTTTTATCTTATTTAATATAGTGTGGCTTACATTAGAAAAACCATACAACAAAATAATATATTTTTAAAAACCTCTATCTCAACAGCAGTGAAAAAGCAATACCCCCCACCAAGCCACTATAAGAAACAGGAGGAGGAAACAAGAGAAACATTCACTAAACCCATCTGGGTAACAAAATCTTAACTTCATGCCTAAAAGAGAGTAAGGTGGAGGGACCATATAGGCCTCCAAGAGAAGGATATTCAATGTTAGGGCCACCATCAAAAAGTTAGCAAATTCTGCTTCTAGCATATTCCCACCTCACCTCTGAAGACGATGGTACCTAGAGCAGGGCCCCAGATATAGAACAGCTTGTGCAAGGAGGCTGTTACAGGCAAAAGTGGTGCTTCAGGCACCAAGCAATTTAGAGTCTTAAAGGTGAGAACCAGCGCTTTGAACTGAGCAAGGAAACACACAGGTACAGAAGTGCTCTTACCCTTGGATTTCCGGGCCAAAGTCCAGGGGTTTTTTTGCATGCTGGACCACCTCTGGGGGCCCCCAAATCCTCTTTAGTCTATCATAGGAACATAGGAAGCTGCCATATACTGAGAAAGACCATTGGTCCATCTAGCTCAGTATTGTCTACCCAGACTGGCAGCGGCTTCTCCAAGGTTGCAGGCAGGAATCTCTCTCAGCCCTGTCTTGGAGATGCCAGGGAGGGAACTTGGAACCTAGATGTTCTTCCCAGAGCGGTTCCATCCTCTAAGCAGAATATCTTCCAGTGCTCACACATCTAGTCTACCACTCAAATGCAACCAGGGCAGACCCTGCTTAGCTAAGAGGACAAATCGTGTTTGCTACCACAAGACCAGCTCTCCTCCCAGGTGGTGTGGTTGCTGTGCTGAGTCGGGTGGCCAAGCGTGACTGTGACGTGCGCCGCATGGCTGAGCATGACCTCTGCCGTGCTTTAGAGACAGAGAGGGGAGTGGGGAAAGAAATATGTGGGATGGGAATTTGTTAAGTTGTGTTTTGAAATGTTTCTGCCAATGCATATTTGCATAAATATAGCTGTTTTATATTCTTACATCCTGAATAAGACAACATAGTGGCTATGATATATGCATTCTCCCTTACTCCAGACAAGAGATTAAGACTGCTTTAATGTGTAAGTAAAACAATTAAAAACAAACTTGAGCAAACCTACCAAACTTGAGCAAGTGCATTTCAATGTTAAAACATCATTCCCAATACTCTGTTTCAAACAGCTACATTCTTGTGAGTCCAGTTGCTGTTTGTGCCCTCAGGCATCCATCTGTTAAAAATACTGTGTGGGTCACAGTGTGTGTGTGTGTGTGTGTGTGTGTGTGTGTGTGTGTGTGTGTAGGGGAATGATGCTTAACTTGCAGTGAGGGGGTGAGGGCAGAGGCACTCTTACCCCTGGACTTCGGGGCCAGAGTCCAGGGTCCCCAAATCCTCTTTAGTCTGTCCTGGGTGGCGTGGTTGCCCGGCGAAGCATGATGATGCTTAATTTGCAGGGGGGGGGGGCTCCAAAGGTCTTTAGGTCCAGGCTCCAAAATTACCTAGGTGCACCTCTGCACAGGTAACCAATGGAACTCCCATTTTGCTGAGATGATATGCTCCACCAGTACCAGCTAAGAGCCAAGCTGCAGCATTTTGCACCAACTGAATCTTCCACACACTTTTCAATGGCAGCCCCACATAGACTGAGCTCTGGTAATGACCAAAGCATGGACACCTGTGAACCAATCAAACCTCACAGCTGACATACCAAAGCTGGAAAAAGTACCAAAGAGCCCCTGGTGGCGCAGTGGTAAAACTGCCGCCCTGTAACCAGAAGGTTACAAGTTCGATCCTGACCAGGGGCTCAAGGTTGACTCAGCCTTCCATCCTTCCGAGGTCGGTAAAATGAGTACCCAGAATGTTGGGGGCAATATGCTAAGTCATTGTAAACCGCTTAGAGAGCTCCGGCTATAAAGCGGTATATAAATGTAAGTGCTATTGCTATTGCTATTGCTACTAGCCAAAAGCTGCCAGCTGGGGTTCCAAAAAGAGCTCTGGATCAATACTGAACCCATGTCCATTCAGTGCCTAACAACCAGGCTGACTCAAACTGACCCTGCAGTAAAGGTAAAGTGTGCCATCAAGTCGATTTTGACTCCTGATGCCCACAGAGCCCTGTGGTTGTCTTTGGTAGAACACAGGAGGGGTTTAACATTGTCCCCTCGCACACAGTATGAGATGATGCCTTTCAGCATCTTCCTGTATCGACCCTGTAGTAGCCCCTTGTTAAATCAATTAACAATTGATTTTAGCCACCATATATCTGTTAAGGATGGATTTAAACTGAAGAAATCATCAGGCAAACTGGAGCAGTACTCAGAAATATGACAATTACATTAATATAGTATTTCATTCCAAGTACTGTTCCAGCTTTGCTAATGAATAAAACAGTAATGCAAAGCGTGAATGTTTGCAGCGGTGTGCAAATGCCTCCCAATGCATGTCTCAAGCCAATCCTGCTTATGCAGCCGTGTAAGATACAACCAGCTGCCCTCAGGCTATCAGCCCACATAGCAACCTGTGTCCCCCGTGGCTGCTTGAAGCCCCTGAAGTGACCCTGAGAAAAAGTCCTCCGTGCATATACAATTTATTATTTCGCTTTGCTGGGAAGGAGTCACCAGATGGCGCTAGTAAATATTTCACCAGATCTCTACTAACTCATCTCAATGGCAGTTTCATTCCATGGAATAGTTTTGCTGGTAATATTTCTTGAGGTGAGGCACCTTGAAAACTGCAGGATGGCCCATATCACTCCCTGAATTAATAAATGCTCCTACATACCACATGAATTACTTCCAGGTCAGTAGCCTTCAAATCATATCCTAAGACTGTCAGTGTCCAGTCTTCACAGTATTGTTCCCCTTGCCCTGGCTGCTGCAGGCCTTAGCACCTTCTCTATTTCCTCTGTTTTCCTCTTCTAAGCCCCACTCCAGGCCAATTCATTCTCTCTACCACACTGTTAGTCCTTAGACTCACCCACATTCTTGTTCCTCATTGTGTATTTCAAGCCCTATGGGTAGGAGTCACCATGGCAGTGCTCAAATTACAAGGTTGGGGGCCACCTTACCTTTCGTGGCAGCCCCCTTAGCTAACATTCTAAGAGACACGGCTACAGATCCCCTCCTAAGCATTTGAGGAGTTCCTCCCTCATTTTACTGAACTTCCCCCAGCAATCTAATAATCCATATCTTCAATTCCCCAAACATATTGTTCTCCTCCAACCATCAAAGTATCTTTCCTCTCCCTCAAAAACATTTAAGTGAGGAGTTGATCCTCAAGCTCTCCCTCTGTTTACCCTCTGCAAAAGCTAGGAAGTGCATGTTTTGGCTAAAAGGAAGTGCATGTTTTGTTTTGTTTTGGCTAAAAGGAAGTGCATGGGGTTTTGGGGGGTTTTTTGCTAAAAGGAAGTGCATGGGGGTTTTTTGGGCTAAAAGGAAGTGCATGGGGGCTTGGGGGCTAAAAGGAAGTGCATGGGGTGGGGTTTTTTGGCTAAAAGGAAGTGCATGTTTTGGCTAAAATTTGTAGGAGTCAGGTGGTGGGAGTTGTAGATTTTATTAATCTACAGTGAAATCTCATCCATAATTCAAGCAATGGAGCATGTGTGCATTCCATTCAGCATCAATATGCCGCTGGAGCTTAATAAATAAGAATCAACAGAAGCAGAAAATGTTCTGAGATGTCCATATTGAGGACCTGTGGCGCAATGGGGAAATGACTTGACTAGCAAGCCAGGGGTTGCCGGTTTGAATCCCCACTGGTATGTTTCCCAGATTATGGGATACACCTATATCAGGCAGCAGCAATATAGGAAGATACTGAAAGGCATCATCTCATACTGCACAGAATATGGCAATGGTAAACCCCTCCTGTATTCCACCAAAGACAACCACAGGGCTCTGTGGTCTCCAGGAGTCAACACCGACTCGACAGCACGCTTTACTTTACTCAACATATGTGAGTTTTATCCCATGATAATTTTCAGGTATCGCCTGCTGTATAGGAATGAGGCACAAACCTCTTCTCCATTGTATATATGTATAGAATGTTGTCTGGTCTCTGTGTAGGGACAAAAGTTCAATCTTGTTTTTCTATAGTTTCACATTTGGTTTAGTATTTTGAAAGTTGGGTTTTGGAGGGAAAGGAGATTTTAAAGAAGAGCGAGAAAATTTTGTTTGTTCTGATTGTCTGGGCTGAGGAACTGATGGGCAGAGAAAATGCATATATTGGGAGTGTTTATAGAGGGTCCTGGGACAGAGTTGTGGGAGTGAGTCCTGAGAGAGAGTCCTGGCAGCAGAGTTTGGTAGACTGCAGAGAGTGGGCAGCCAGCAAGAAGAAGAGAAGCCTTCTAGCTGAAATCACTGGAAGAAAAGGAAGAGCCAGGCTGGATTGAGCCCCAGACCTTTGCCGTAATCAGAACAAAGAGTCTGCCCAGCAAGCAAGCAAGAAAGTACAAGAGGATTCTAAGTAGGGACCTGTATAGAGGCAGGTATTGATTACGTTTCTCCAGCTTTTTATTTTCCCTGACCTGCTCTGTAACTGTTTTGAGTTTGTATTTTTCCTGTAAAAGAAATGTTTTAATTGAACCATTTTTTCTAAAGTAAAATTTCTTGTTAACAAATTAGAAGCTTGTTGATTGTCTCTATCCCACACCTATAAGCCTTTCCACACTACAGTGGTTTGTTTTGGGTTTTTTTTAAATGTTTGAGAAATGTGAAGGGCTGTTGTAGTGGACCCAGATATACCAAAAGTTCACTTGGCTGCCGTGGTAAAAAGGTTAGGAGGAATAGAGGGCTGTTCCTCTGCACAATGAAGGGGTTATGAGTGTGATGAATTAATTAATTTGTCCAGCATGCAAATTACCTGGCTCAGTATTCAAATCTCTTCAGCTCAGAAAGTTCTGCCTTATTACAGATTGAGCCCAGTTTCCCCACAGAAGTTCTTCTCTGGCTCAGAGAGTTAAGATACTGGGCATGCTCAGTAAGCATCCAGAAACCAGACTCCCAAAGCCATATACTCTGTAGGAACATGTGCAGAAGCTCTAATACAAACCCTTTATTCTTGACAAAAGTGTTATTGATCGCTGAGAAATTACATGAACTGACAAAACAATACCTTCCTATATGAACTAGTAGAATGAGGAACAGTCTGAGTTATGGCACTGCAATACCTGAAGTCACTGCACAAACAATCATGCATGCAGTTCCAAATCAGATGGCAATTCCTAGGGTGACCATGCAGTAATGCTCATGCACTCTGCACCATCAGCATGCATGAAGCAACAATACAAAGCAGAGACAACTCTCAAAAAGCTGATACACTTTTCTCAAATGTGTGTTAATAAATCCCAAGCCAATTCTGAACTGAGCTGAGGGTAGGGATGTGCATGCACCTGTTCGGAGGCCTCCATTTACAGGCCTCCGAACAGGTTCGAACACCGGGGGGGGGGGGGGAGTACCACATTAAGGGTGAGGGAGGGTGCACTTACCCTTCCCCCCACTTTCCCCCTGCAGGTGCTCATTGCCCGTAAAAGTCTTTGGGGCAGCAGTGTACCTCCCTGCCACTCCTTCCCCCTCTTCAGCTAGAAGTGGCCCAAAGTACTGGGTTGTGCATGTGCACATTACGCGCACATGCACGTCAGGCGGGCACACACGCATGCAATGTGCACACATGCACCCAGTACTTCCGGCCACTTTGGCCAAAGAGGGGGGAAGGGGTGGCAGGGAGGTACACTGCCGTCCCGAAGGCTTTTATGGGCAACGAGCGCTGGTGGGGGGAAAGCAGGGGGAGGGGTAAGTGCACCCTCCCCTGCGCTTAAAGTGGCACCCCCCACCCCCTCGAGCCACCCCCACCCAGTTCCGTGCACATCCCTAGCTGAGGGTAACTCGCCCATCACTAGGGGTCATGTGCAAAGTCCAGACAGATGTGCCTTTGAAATGGCAGCATAAGAGTAGTCTTTCAAGCACTTGCAACCGCAGAATGCAAATCTCTGCTGACTTCAGCACATGCTGTCATCGGCCTGCATACAACAGCCAGTGCGTGGCCACTGAAAATGGCAGCCATTTGCTGAAAGGTCCAGGAGCCCTGACTAATCGCCGCCAACCTTCCCACCATCTATCTAGAATTAAAGGTTAGACAACACAAGGCCCAAGCAGATGTGAATCCCGGCGCCTCTCCTTTACAAATTGTTGCAGCAGCTTTAAGGATGACCTATTTCCGTGGTGCTTCATATTTTCTATGCCAACCCCAGCGTTCTTTCAATTCATATCCACTAACTTCCCTTCTGATCTCTACACAGCCCAGCAGGGGGCTGTCTCTTCCTCCACTGCTGCACCTGCTGTGCTGTGGTTTTCATAACACCTTATTAGACATAATTGCCTGTCAGCTGCCTGCAGGCTCTGTGTGTAATCTAGGCCTCGTGAGTCCTTCCCTTAACTTCCTGTCAAGTTGCTGGCAATGGAGGGAAATGGTGTAAAGCTCCTGGCAAAAGGTATAGACACAACAGCTAATTATGAGTGCTTGTGAAACAAATCATCAGCCTGCCTTGAATGGCAACTACAAAAATCTCCACATGTGCGGCTCTTTCTTACAATAAGCAACACCACGGTGTATTTTATTTCATTATAGCAATGCATAATATTGTTAAATATCAAAAAGCATCTTGCTGAGCTATTTGGCTCATCTGATTATTGTTGTTAAGGCATGACTGTTCCTATGGCATACAAAGGAATTGTGTGGCTAAGAAGACATTAGACATGGGAACAGGGCTAGAGATCAGTGAGAGAGCATGTGCTCTGTATGCAGAAGGTCCCAGGTTCAATCCCTGGCATCTCCAGAGAAGTCTGGGACAGACTTCTGCCTGAAACCTTGGAGAGCTACTGCCAGAGGCGCTCTTACCCCTGGACTTCGGGGCTGAAGTCACAGCCCCTGGGGGGCCCCCAATCCTCTTTAGTCTGTCCCAGGTGGTGTGGTCACCCGGCCAAGCATGATGAGGCATAATTTGCAGGGGGTGGGGGCTCCAAAGGCCTTTAGGTCCAGGCTCCAGAATGACCCAGGTGCACCTCTGGCCACTGCCAAGAGACTATTGTAGACAATATTGTAGAGTATTGTAGTTGAGCTAGATGGACCAGTTTCCTGTGTTCCTAAGACCATATGCTTCTACAGGTTAGTGATCCAGGCCAAATAAAGCCAAATGGAAATAGTCATCCAGGACATCATTCAGTTATGGTGACTTGCATAATATAGATTTGATTTGATGTGAAGGAGGTTGCTGGGTAAGCGGCACACTAATGCCATGGCAGAGTTCAACCTGTCTAATTTACAAAGTGGTTACCAGCAGCTCAGAACCATCAGCCCAGAAGCTTAATTACCCTTATGGTTTTCCGTGGAGGTTCAGGGCTCTGGAAAGGCAAACAGCCACCAACTCTCTACTATTCTGTGTCTCAGGTCCATACCTCTTTTATTTATCACAATGCTCATGTTGACCACTGATGTCTGCTAGGGATGTGTGAGCCAACATGCATTGAGCCAGCCCAGTTCGGGCAGTCTGAATTCGATCCGGACTGCCCCCCTGTTCAAAGAACTGGCTTGCAGGCCAGCTCAGGGGGTATACTTATAAAGGGGAATCCAGCTAGGATTCCCCTTTACAAGTAAAGGGGATTCCCTAGACCAAGAAGGGGAGCAGCAAAAGGAGAATATTTATCTCGAGTTTCCTGTGCATGTGTGGTGGCCATGTGTGTGCCAACGTTGCGTGGGGGCAGCTGGGAGAGAGTGCTGTCGGTGTGCGCTGACAGCTGAGGGGAGTGCTATGGGTATGGCAATGGTGGTGAGCAGAGGAGGAACAGGGATAGACCTACTCTCCTCTCTATTAAAGGAGCTGCGGACGCCCTCAATTTTAAGGGGATTGTGCCATGATTGAGAAGCTGAATCTTGTTTTGTCGCATCCCTAGTTCAGTCCAATTTCTGACCAAATTTAGACCAAACTGCATCCCTGAACCAGTTCGGTCAAACCCACTGGCTGGGCTGGTTGGGTAGATGAACTGCCTTGAACCAGTTCAAAGTGGTTTGCAATCGAACTTCTCACACCAACCCCATTCATGTCACAATCAAAGCGATTCTGCACATCCAGAGGCTACTATTGGCACCGAAAGCAACACTGACATCAAAGAGTAGAAGCAAAGAAAGCCATAAACATGATACCCTAGAATTGTCTGCCACTAGATGGCACTGTAAGAATTCAATACAATCGCAACAAGTCGACAACTACAAAATGCAATTAGTCTTTTCCTAGGTTTTTAAGGACATTTTTAATTAAGGTAGAGAGCTCATTATTTTAATATCTCATTATCAATATCTCATTATTGCTTGGCTTTCCCTAGTGGCTTCCATATGTAGTATATCAATACATAAATATGGCTGCACCAGTAGTTCACACTTCAGAAGCAATCTCCAGTATATGTCATTACCAAAGTTCTAGCAGTTCACATGGTGAAAGGATGGGTGGTATTTGGCACTTCTGAGTAGTGTTTCATGAATATATACCTTACTGCTGCCCTGGTCAGGGGACTGATCCTGTCATGGAGACTCTTTAGGCAGCCAGGCTCAGACGCCCATTTCAGTGGTATCTTGCAGGCTCCTAAAAATTTCCTTGAGCACAAAGGCATTCTACAACAGCTTTATGTGGTCCCTTTACTTAGAAGGAGAGAATACTGAAGACATATAGAATACCATAAGTCTTCAGTATTCTCTCCTTTTAAGTAAACAAATGCTTGCAGCGTGGTGTAGTGGCTAGAGTGCTAGACTAGGATCGGGGAGACCCGAGTTCAAATCCCCATTCAGCTATGAGACTTTCTGGGTGACTCTGGGCCAGTCACTTCTCTCTCAGCCTAACCTACTTCACAGGGTTGTTGTGAGGAGAAACTTAAGTATGGAGTACACCACTCTGGGCTCCTTGGAGGAAGAGCGGGATATAAAATGTTATATATATAGAGAGAGAGAGCAGGTGGGAAGCAAGCAGGTAGCCAAAAAGAAGCTCAAGTGCAGAAATCTGACCTGTCTCCAAAAGGAACAGCATTACTATTCCAGTCCTCCAAGCCTGTCTCTTGCCAACCTGTTCCAGATTTTCTTCTCCCCATTCCCCTGCCCCAAATCAACCAATTATGTTTTCACCCTGCAGGTTGTTCTGGCTCCAGGTACCTCCCAGACAATGGGTTTTTAGCTGAAGACTGTGTAACCCCCGGGCATGAAGTGGTGTGGCAAAAGGCAGTTTAACAGCAGGCCTGGTGCCTACACCATGTCAGGGGCAGGATGTGGGCAAGTACCTCAGACCCACATCTGCTACTGCTCCAGTAAGGGTGGCTCAGGGGGACAAATGTGGCAAGCACCCACTCAGACTAGGAGTTTGTCCTCACCCCCCCCCATCTCTTTCAGAATTCTAACATGTAGGACATAACTCATGCACCCATAAATGCACTTTGCCCTTTCTGTGCCCTCCCTCAATTTTTTTCCAACAGTGCCCGAGAGGAGAGGGGCAAACCCTGGTAGACATGGACCAGGGTTTCTTTATCGGTAGCAAGTCCTCAAGATATGGGAGCTGATGAATGGACCTGAGAAGGAAGCCCAGTGGCAGATGGAGATAGGTGTCTGATAGGCAACTTGTGCTGATGTTATACCCTGAATGAGGGTCAGTGGACTTCACTGTGAGGTGGGGTGGTGGTCCAAGGACACCAACAGACTGGCCATGAATTAAGGAGCCAGCCCTCTGGAAAGGCAAATGCTGATGGTGGTGCTACAATCTCACTCACCTGGCATGCAAGTTCTTGGTGCATCTAAGCTCCTGTGCCCACCTTGTCAGTGACAGGGAATCCAACTCAACACAGACATGCCCAGTGGGAGCCCAGTCCACTAACATCATAGTCCAACAGCCACCATTAAGGATACTGAACATCATGATGAACATGATCATGATCCATCAGAATGCCTTAACACATATAAATCTTTTAACATGTTATATTGTTTTACAATGCAAACCACCTAGAGATGTGAGTTGAGGCAGTATATAAATCCATAAAATACATACATACATACATACAAGCAGAGGCGCTCTTACCTCTGGACTTTGGGGCCCAAGTCCAGGGCCTCCACACCCTCTGCCCCCCCCCCCCGCAAATCCTCTTTAGTCTGTCCTGGGTGATGTGGTTTGTGCCCTCAAGAACCTACACGTTAAAAAATGATGCTTAACTTGTGCGGGGGGTGGGGCTCCAAAGGCCTTTAGGTCCAGGCTCCAAAAATATCTAGGTGCACCTCTACATACAAGAACTTGGGGAGTGAGGCTGAGGTCTCTCTCCTTCCTTGGCACAATGGAATGGAATAGCCAGGAGGATAGCCTATGATGATACAAAGATCTCTTTTGTCCAATGCTACACAGCTAAACCAATGCTTGCATTTGCTATCAAGCGGAAGGCAAATCTCTATGCAATGATTTGCAGAATCAGCTTTTGATCACATTAACTTAATGCAGTGCTGTGAATGCAAATAGACCATACACTGAATTATTAGGCACTGATTATATGCTTTCTCATTCTTTTATAAACCTTTCATTTTAACCATAAGAATAATAACCAGTCACTCCATAGGAAATAACTTAATTTGGGCAATTCTTTACTTATGTTTCTAAGCATTCACTTTATAGTTTCACTATATGTGTATTTTTCTTTCATTGTGTTTAATTTAAAATCTATAGAATACGAATACGATGAATATTTATACACTGCTTTTCAACCAAAGTTCCCAAAGCAAACTTTACATAGATATAAATAAATAAAAAGAAAATGGCTCCCTGTCCCCCAAAGGGCTCACAATCTAAAAAAGAAACATAAGGCAGACACCTCAACAGCCACTGGAGGGGTGCTGTGGTGGGGATGGATAGGGCCAGTTGCTCTCCCCAAACCAAATAAAGAAAATCACCACTTTAAAATGATTCCTCTTTGCTCAGTTGAAAAAAGAAAGAAATGTCACCTTTTATCAAGCCTTAAAGGAGCAAAGAGTACCACTGTCTTGGGGGGTCACAAAGTCAGGACGATGCTCACACACGATCATGTGCTCATGTTCTGCCTGTTGAGATACCCCAACACAATTTGCACAGCATGTGTGGACTTTCACAGTACACCACACAAAGAATCAAGAGTTACTGTGGAGAACCACAGGAGCATAATTGTGGGTTATCAACTGCAGCCAATATGGGGGGTGGGAGAGAGCCAGGTCCATGATTGAGAAAGAGAAAGGAGAACAGGTAGAGGAGAGAGCTGCCATGTGAATAGACACCTGGATCTCTAAAGCTAGACAACTGAGATACAAATTAGGCCTATGTGTCCATCTGTGGAACAGCCGCTGGTGAAAGAAAAAGCTTTCAGATCCACTTCAAAGAATATTTCTTCTTTTGTAAAGAAAGCTATTGCTGTATGGATACCAGCAGATAAGATATAATCAGACATCTACAAATCCACTTGCCAGCTCACCTGTAGTGAATGTCTCCAGTCTTCTGGCTAGCAGGATACCCAGCTCCACACAAATCTCCTCCCCAGAGGTCTCATTTCCACAGCCATTTTTGAGAAGGTAAGAAGCAGCAGGAATCCTTTCCAAACAGTAGGAGAGAGCTCCCACTCACTATTCCCTCTAACAGGGATTCCCAGATGTTGTTCATTACAACTCCCAGCATCTCCAGCTACAATGGCCTCAGGCTGGGGATTATGGGAGTTGTAGTCAACAACACCTGGGAATCCCTATTAGAGGGACTGCTCCCTACAGTCTCCATATCCCAGCCCACTTCTCTCCTGTGACCCAGAAAAGGACCTGAAAGGGGATTGGTGGTGACCACGCATAATGGCTGGCTACATTTGTTGATCCCTGGCTCTGACATAGAGGAGGAGTGCCAGACTCCATGTCAGAAAACTGCCCCTTTAAGGCATCAATTTCTCAGGCAGGGAGGCAGAATCCAGGAGGAGTAGCCTGAGCTTAGAACTATTTAAGAGCTCAGTCTATTGGTTTTGGAGCAATTTGTCCCCTTATCCCTCTCTAACTTTAGGGCTCTCTGCTGAGGCAGGAATCCAAGAAGGACATAGACCTTGGACAGCTCCAGGGAGAAAGAGGTCAGGATCATGGTTAGCTCTGAGCAAGACCACATGAGAGCTGGGTATAAGAATCTAAGGGTGTTGCTCCAGAGCCGATTGCCAGTTTTCATGCCTGCTGCCCTGGTGGAATAAATAAACCCTTCCTTGTGAAAAGCTCTGTTGCTTAAAGGGGCCTTGACCAAATTTCTAAGCAATGGCTCCAGTGACACTGAACTGGCAGGTCTTCAGAGGACTCCTCCAAATCAGAAAATGAAGGTAGTGCTGTCTTCAGGTCATGGTGGATGTCCTGGCTTGGGTTCCCCTGATTCTCCTGGTGTAGGCACAAGGTTGCCCGGGCTCTGGGTCATAGGATCTTTCCACCCTGTCTCATCCCCTGAACTGTCCACCTTGTCCCCCAATGGGGAAGGGAGCTCAAATCCAGGGTCATGACCCCCTTGAAACTATCTATAGTGCTGCAACCTTCACTGCTGTGGAGCAGAACAGGTGAGCTATGCCATGTCAGCTTTTCTGGATGAGATTGGGGATTTCAACACTCTGCGCCAGCCTACAAATATGGGTGGAGGATGACGATGTGGGAAACTGGAGTACATTACCATACTACTAGTCAAACACAACTCAGAGCATTTGGATGGCCTAGCAGCATGGTTCCTGGAGGCATCACAAGACCTGAGGATGGGAGAATAGGAGCTGTAGAAGAGTTGATAGAGCTAAGGATCAAACAAACATAAAGGAGCAGCAGCAGGGGCATAGCTATAGTAGGGCAAGGGCACAAATGTCCCTGGGCCCATGAGGGAGGGGGGTCGTACTCTGGGAAACAGCCCACTCTTCACTTTCCCCTTCTATCCAGAGGTGTATCTAGGGAAAATAGCGCCTAGGGCAAGCACTGAAATTGTGCCCCCTGTCCAAACATCTGACACCCATCTTTCAGATAACTTTACTATAATATCAGCTGAAAAATATAAGTCAAGCTCATTAATCTTTTAAAATTTCAAAAACTATTTAGCAGTGGATGTAGCCAGACCAAAAAATGCTGGAAAACTACAAATTTCAGTATGCTGGGGCTCATGAAATACCCATATACTATGTTGAGGTATACTTGGAAAACTAAACAGAAGTGCCTATCTAATTCTTTACTATGCATTGTAGCATCACTATTACATCAGTTTTAAAAATAAATGGAGAATTGGACTTTTCCCAGATACTCTGAAAATAATTAAAGGATATGTAGAGTAAACTGTGTCACTGCTTGGAATATATTCTAGTATTTCAGAAAGATAGTTAAAATGAGAGAAAGAGAGCAAGAAACTCCCAGTGGGCCTTAATACTAAGGATTTCACACTGATTCAAAGACAAACTCACCATTAATAGCCATATTATTGAGACATCACATTTAACTCACTTATCATAAGAAGCAAAGTAAGAGCAAATGAATACAATCTTAGCTCATAAGCTTCAGCTCAATATTCACAGACCCTGATTCTCTGTACATAGTGCTAAACTGAATATGTGTACAGTGACTTATATTATATTAAATTGATTTTTTTTTACCTGTAGCCCCTTCGGGACCCTTCCTATAGGCCGTGAGAGGGGGGCATCTGAAAAGGTTACCCCTCCCACTGCTGGCCTCTAGGGCCTCACAGAGACCATTTGAGCATGTGCAGTGGCCATTTTTTAAAATATTTTTTTAAATGGCCGCTGAAAACAAAATGGCCACCGTGCATGCTCAAATGGCCTCTGTGAGGCCTGGCATGGCCTAGGGCAGGCCTGCTCAACTTAGGCCCCCCAGCTGTTTTTGGACTGCAACTCCCATAATCCCCAGCCACAGTGGCCAATAGCCAGGGTTTATGGGAGTTGTAGGCCAACATCTGCAGGAGGGCCTAAGTTGAGCAGCCCTGGCCTAGGGCCTCACAGAGGCCATTTGAGCATGCACGGTGGCCATTTTGTTTTTGGTGGCCTTTTTTTTTTGCACCCCCCTTCAAGTGGCGCCCAGGGCATGTGCCCTGCCTGCCGTACCCTAGATACGCCCCTGCTTCTACCTCCCTGACAAACTGCTGGTTCCTAGTCAAAGTGGGCGGAGTGTGTAGTATTAATTGCATAGTAGCAAGAGAAAGGGCAAAGCCAAGTATGTTTTGTTTTTCACGATGCCCCTAAAGTTCTTTTGCAGCATAGACACAGCAGGGGAGAAGATGACAGGGGCCCTGGGAGCCCGTTTTCAACCTTGTCCACTTCAACCTTGCTCCGCCCCTGAGCAGAAGTGCACCTAGGTAATTTTGGAGCCTGGACCTAAAGGCCGTTGGAGCCCCCCCCCCCCCCCCCGCAAGTTGAGCATCTTTTTTTAACATGTAGGTTCTTGAGGGCACAAACCACACCACCCATGAAACACTAAAGAGGATTTGAGGGGGCCCAGGGGTGTGGAGATCCTGGACTTCAGGGCTGAGGTCCAGGGGTAAGAGCACCTTTGCCCCTGAGCAGCAGCAGTTGAAGCCAAGGAGAATTGGCTCATGGACAGATGGTAGGCATTATGAACTCACTACCCACCCTCATTATGGAGGAACTCCTAGGCCATGGTTATGGGAGAAGAACAGGCAAGGATGCACAGTCAGTTTCAGCAACAGAACACACGGCCAAACTGCTCAGACTGTAGACATGGCTCATTAGTCCTCTTTACCAACAGATGTAGTGAAGTGGGTGACGGTATAATTTCAGTTTGGGGTTAGTAGCATTTTGTCTGAAAGCATCATCACATCAAACCGTGTTCACACAAAAGTTAGTTTTCAGTAAAGCCTCCTAATTTCGTAAAGATAGTTTCATCTGCACGTAACCAGGAGTGAGGGCCAATTGGGGGGAGGGGGGCAAGAGGGCCATTTGGCTTGGGCCTGAAGCTCAAAGAGGGCTCTCAAATAGAGAGCCAGCGTAGTGTAGTGGTTAGAGTGCTGGACTAGGACCGGGGAGACCCGAGTTCAAATCCCCATTCAGCCATGATACTATCTGGGTGACTCTGGGCCAGTCACTTCTCTCTCAGCCTAGCCTACTTCACAGGGTTGTTGTGAAAGAGAAACTTAAGTATGTAGTACACCACTCTGGACTCCTTGGAGGAAGAGCAGGATATAAATGTAATAATAATAATAATAATAATAATAATAAATATAGATACTCGTTAATTTTTGGCATCTGATAAGTTTTGCAACATGTTTTCATGCGCATCAATATCGGATCAAAATGTGACACACTCTCCACTTAAAGCTACAAATTTAAGCAAATAAGATATATGGTTTTGCTATTTATTGCGTTTACATGTGTTGTCATCATTATTTTTTATTACTGCTGGGGGCCTCAAAAGCTGGAAGTGGCCCAGGTCTCTATGGGCCAGCTGCTGCTACTACTGCCTGGCCCTCCACAATTGTTTCCACACTCTTTCAGGTTATATATTCAGTGCACTTGGTTCGGTTTGATGGGATTGCATGCTTATGTACTATTCTGATAACGCTTCCTTCATCAAGAGGAGGAGGGGTGTCACCTATAAAGTAGGGATATGCACGGAACCAGGCAGGGGTGGCTCGAAGGGGTGGGGGTAGGACTTTAAGGTCGGGGGAGGGTGCACTTACCCCTCCACCCACCTTCCCCCTGCCAGACTGGAGTTGAGTAAAATGCCTCGGGGTGGCAGCATACCTTCCTGCCGCACCTTCTCCTGCTTCGGCCGGAAGTGCCAGACACATGTGTGCATGCCCCGTACGCCTGTGTGCCTGGTACTTCCAGCCACTTCCGGCCGAAGAAGGAGAAGGGACAGCAGAGAGGTATGCTGCCACCCAAGGCATTTTACTAAACTCCAGCACCAGCGGGGGGAAGCGGGGGAAGGGGGAAGTGTACCTTCCCCCACCCTTAAAGTCCTACCCCCCACACCCACTGAATGTTCAAACTGGCCAGTGTTCGAACCTGTTCGGAGGCCCATAAAAGGGCCTCCAAACAGGTTCATGAGCATCCTTTCTATGTAGCACATATCATGGAATCTGCTCTGCGTGGATAGAAGATACAAACTTCTCAAAGCACTGTGAGGGCAGCCATAGAGCAAATGACAACGATGCCATTCCCCTATGTAAACAAGGCCTTAGCAGTAACACGTCCAAAAGAAATGTTTACCTCTAACTAACATTTGATTTGACTATGTCAAGAAATAATGTGAGAATCAGGCCCTTACTACTGGTGCCTTTATATTCTTATGAAGCAGTTTTCAGTGGTATGAGGTGGGAGCATGTTTCCTCCCTGCCCACTGGCTGAAATAATTCAGAATCTGATTATGTCATTTCTATATATAACCCAACTGGGCACAGCTTGCTTGGCTGGAAGCTGGATAATAACATAGCACAGTGTCTTATCTCCATGGCTATCTTGAGAATCTTTGACAACAAGCCTATGGGTGGATTTAAATGTGTTTTAATAGTGGCGTGGGAGAAGACAGGCTGAAATATGGGAAGAAATGGTGTTGGCATTCAAAAATTTATGTATTTAGTTTAAAAAAATACCAATTTTGTCACTGTAACCTAAACAAATGAGCTAAAATCGGAGCCTGTATAAAATTCTGTTAGGTTTAACAAATCATGAGGCTGACCAAGAATTATCTAGGTCCTATTGACTTGAGAGAGTGCTGTTTGCCATATGAGTCTATGAGGTCATTCACACAATCAAAAACTGTTCTACTGTTCTAGGTTTGGGAGCTGTGTGTTGTCCCAGTCTTCGATTGTGTGGAAGCAAGGTGAGAGGAAAACCTGGGTAGAAGTGATGGTGTGGAAGCGAGGTAGGAGGAAAAGCTACCCAGGTTTCCTTCTTACCTTGCTTCCAGACAACTGAAAATTGGGAGCACACACAGCTCCCAAACCTGTGCAGAACGAGTTTTTGATTGTGTGAATGACCTCTATCTCTACCTTAACATGGGGGAGATGTTGCTCAGGGTAGTTTCCATACAGGGAGTAAGACTAGAGTAATGAGCAGGGTGATATGTCTATTGCATTGTGGCAACTGTTACTGAAACCAGACCTCAGGAACATATGCATTTAAGGCAACCTCCTTCTCAAAATCAGCAGCCTGAGCTGGAACTTGAAGCGCAGCAAACAGAACATATGGCTTTGAGGAACAAATAAAGGTGGAAGGTTGTTACTTAGATTTATACCAGACCTGGCCTGATGACAGTTTGAAGATGTCAAAGCTAATGTCTTGACCTTCAAACCCCCTGTTACAAACCACATGCTGCATTATTCAATTATGACGTGGTTTAAAAAAATGTAAGCATTTTGGTGGTCATCTTTGATTCAGCCCCCTAGTGACACAAACCCTCCATCATTTCAATGATGCTAACAAAGACATGCTTGTAACATTTCTGTTAATATAAAGGGTCATCTCATGAGCCACACTTAGGGTTGCCATATTCTGGCTTTCCAAATCCGTGTGCCAATTTGCATATTGTGTAAATTAGCTTGAAAATAATTTTGCATATGCAAATTAGCAGCTGCACTTTCTAGTTGATGTATTTGCTCTGGATATCTACCAATAGTTGGGGAAGATATCTTTGCCTGTTCATTTTCCTTGACATATTAGCAGCAACAGAACAACAAAAAATGCACAGCTTTTTAATTAAGGCTACAATTCTGCACACACTTATTTGAGAGAAGATCTGATTGAAAGCTGAAATCCGGGCTAATCGAGGTAGGCTAAGCAATCTGGGTGAGATGCTTAATATCTGGGTGAAACCTGGAATTCCAGGGGACATGGCAACTCTAGCCACACTCCCTTATTACACATTGGAGAGCATCCTGACTAGTAGTTCCCTGAGTGGAAACTGTTCCACTTATGCACGGGAGGAGGGGTGATTCTCACCAATCCCCCCCTCTGCTGCTCATTGGATCCCCCCCAATCTGTCCTTGAGGTTTCCCTAACTCTCAGAGACATATTTCCAGAGGGCACAAGAGAGTGCAAAGGGTGCAACATCTTTTACAATTGCATCAATTGCAACTTCAATTGCAACATCTAATTGAGAACCCTGCCAGGAAGCTATAAATACCCCTACTGAATAAACCTCTTATGTTACACCCATGGGGAGCCTAAATGAGTTTTCAAGGTTCATCACACAACTGCAAACCATTTGGGGAGAAACCGGGCTAAGCCTGGTTTCCCCCCATCGTGAGAACCGGTGGTTCTCTGGCGGCTAGCCCCCCAAGTCAGCCCTCCCCTTAACCCGGGGTTTCTGATTGTGTGCCGCTGCGGTGTGGCTCCGTGCCACGGCAAAACATGAGGAGACACCCCCCCAGGAGGCTCAAACGAGCCTCCTGATCGTGGGGGTCTCCCCAGGATGCCCTGCACACTCTCATGGGGCATCCTTTGACTTCCAGGGGCTGGGCGGCCCCCGATCTCCACAGCCCCTACCAGCTCTGTGACAGAGCTGGCCTGGTAGTTGTGTGGGTGGCCGATCCAGCCGCCCAGCAACGAGCGGCTGCTTGTCTGTGGGGAAAGCAGGCTAAGCCCACTCTCCCTGCAGAACCCTCCCAGGCTCTACACATGGATCATGTGTAGAGCCTCTTGGTATTCAGGCACAGTGAATTAACCCTGTATGGTTGTCCCACAGCCCAGGCTCGCCTTCCTTCTTTTGGGGAGAGCTTTTAGACTTGCTGCAGGCCTTTGTTTTGAGAACCCTGCCAGGAAGCTATAAATACCCCTACTGAATAAACCTCTTATGTTACAAACACCCGTGGGGAGCCTAAATGAGTTTTCAAGGTTCATCAGACAACTGCAAACAATTTGCAAAGGTGCCAGTGGAAGTTTGCCAACAGAAGTAGTTGGGACTTGTCCTGGTATACCCAGTTTTTAGCATACTGACTTGGAATCAAGTCCCATTGATTTCAATGAAGCGTACTACCAAGTAAGCATGTTTCAGACTGGAGAGAGGTGGTGGTTTTTCTTTGATCTCACGATCAAGTACAAGTTTGTTTCATCCCAGACTGAGATGCTCTCTTGATTTGTACAGATAGCAACTGGTGCATTTTGAAGGCAACACGAAGGGCACCCCCCTACATAGGTCAAGTGTCATTTTCTTGCAGTGTATATTTGGCATACGCACTGGCTGTGACCTTTCACATAAAAACACTCATATGTTAGGAGGTCAGGCAGGAGAAAGGTATGAGCTTTCATACCTAGACATGATATGACTATGGAAAAGAACATTTTATCCAGCACGTAAAAGTGGGTGATCTGTGAATGTCATGCATGGTGAAGGCTGACGTCAATCACTACTTTTCAGATGGAAGTATGCCAGAACCACAGGTTGCTAGTGTAATCTCATTGACGTCAGTGGGCACTAAGCTGCCTGAGATGCAAGCTATCTCATATGATTCTAGACTTCCCTGAACAGAGACTCAGTTTTGCCCCTATCATGATTCTGTTGTCAATGCTGATGTCCCACTTATCATTTGTTAGCTGTGTTTACTAGCATGAAGCCAGACACCACAATATGATAGTTTTACTACTATCCTGGTCTGGAATTCCATCCTTAGAAGGGTCAGGAGCAGAAACGAAGAATGTGATTTGCTTGCTAGTTTATATAAACTATAAAATAGAATGGGAAAGATGTAAAAAAGGGGAGGGAAATTAGACTGATGGTAGTACAGAGAAAGATCTGAGGAGAAATAAAGAAAGAACAAAACACACGGAAAGAAAAAAATCTACATCATTTCTGTAGTACTTTTTTTAAAATGTAGACACAGTTCTTATAACTGGGTGAGCTTAGCAGTCATGGGATAAGGGGACAGGTTCATGTGTGGATTAATAATTGGTTGAAGGACAGGAAACAGACAGTAAGAATAAATGGACAGTTTTTCACAGTGGAGGGAAGTAAGGAGTGGGGTCCCCCAGGGATCTGTGCTGGGAATAATGCTCTTTAACTTGTCTGTAAATGATCTAGAAGTTGGAGTAACCAGCGAAGTGGACAAATTTGCAGATGACACCAAACTATTTAGGGTTGAAATCCAAAACTGATTGTGAGGAGCTCCAAAATGATCTCTCCAAACTGAGTGAGTGGCTGACAAAATGATAAATGTGGTTCAGTGTAAGCAAGTGTAAAGTGATGCATATTGGGGCAAAAAAACCCAACTTCACATATACACTGATGGGATCTGAGTTGTCAGGACAGAGATCTTAGGGTCATGGTGGACAGCTTATTGAAAGTGTTGACTCATTGCCAGCAGCTGTAAAAAAGGCAAATTCCATGCTAGAGAACAATAAGAAGGGAATTGAAAATAAAACGCTTAATATTGTAATGCTGTAACGGATTTAACCCAGCCTTTGTCTTGGAGCAAGCTCATATGAGGGGAAGAAAAATGCTGAATCATCCCCTCCATGCTTTCTGGGACAAAGGGTTCTCCCCAAAAACTTTCCTGGTAGATAATATGCTGCTACCACACCTGATTATCAGAGTTTATTTCCCCCCGGCTTGGGTGAATTTCCAGGGAAACCTTCCTTCTCTTACTATTGGAAGAGTACAAAAACCTTCCACATGCATGCTTACATGTGGTGAGAACACTTGGTAGCTGAACGATCAAATTGAGACATGTTCTGCACCAGAGTAAACCCCTTTCCAGCCCCACTTTTTCCTGAGTTAAAAATCCACTCAAAGAGGCTGGTTAGAAATGGCAAAGAACAAAAAGAAAAATAAACTTTATTCAAAATATTATAGACAGTTTCCATCTAAGGCTTTCTCAGTTTTTAGTTACAGTTAACAATATTCAGTAGATTACAAGGTTCCTTCCAAAAAGCACTCCAGCTGATATTGGAGTGGCACACTTTAAAAATCATGGTTACAAAGTTGCAAAGAATATGGATCTAAAAAAAATACAAAAAAACACTTAAAGGTTTACAGAGACTTTTGCAGCACCCTGGATGGATGGGCACAGGCTATTGTTTCTTAGCTTAGTTACATTGCAGGCGCACAGTCCTAGACCAGTTGCAAGGATATACAGGGCACATGAAAGGAAAATAAAAGTCTAACACAAACTGACTAACAAACTGCTCCCTAGGCTAAACTTCCAGAAGCCAAAAGCCCTGGCTTCCTTCCCCCTTGAACTCACCCCAAACGCCAGGAGAGAATTCAAGCCCATAAAGTCTTATCTTCCAAGAACTTCAGTCTCCCTTTCTGCAGCCATTTCCCTGGCCACACATCCAGTTGCAACCTCAGCCTAGCTTCAACTGAACAAAGAAATCCCTCTCTTCCTGCCTCATGGCCCTCTAGGTCCCACCCACTGATTGGCTGATTCCCAGAGGTCACCAGCCTCTCAGTCAGGACAGGCTTCACTTCTGGTTCACTCTTTAGGGGAAGGGCTGATCAGAAGCTGATCATTACAAATGCCCTTAAACCGATGGTGCACCCACATCTGGAGTACTGTATACAGTTCTCATCGTCATATCTTAAGAAAGACATTTTAGAACTAGAAAAGGTGTAGAAGAGGGCAACTAAGATGATAAGGGGCCTGGAGCACCTTCCTTATGAGGCAGGTCTACAGCATCTCAGGCTTCTTAGTTTGGAAAAGAGGTGACTATGGGGAGACATGCTACAGGTGTATAAAATTAGGCATGATGTAGAGAGAGTGGACAGAGAGAAATTGTTCTCCATCTCTCACAACACTAGAACCAGGGGTCATCCCTTGAAACTGAAGAGAAGAATTTAAGATCAACAAAAGGAAGTACTTTTTTCACACAGCACATAAGGAGAGCTGGTCTTGTGGTAGCAAGCATGAATTGTCCCCTTTGCTAAGCAAGATCCACCCTGGTTGCATTTGAATGGGAGACTTCATGTGAGCACTGTAATAAATTCCCCTTAGGGGAAGAGGCTGCGCTGGGAAGAGCATCTGAGGTTTCTAGTTCCCTCCCTGGTGTCTCCAAGATAGGGCTGAGAGAGACTCCTGCCTGCAACCTTGGAGAAGCCACTGCCAGTCTGTGTAGACAATACTGAGTGAGATGGACCAATGGTCTGACTCAGTATAAGGCAGCTTCCTATGTTCCTAATCTATGGAATTCTCTTCCACTGGATGTGGTGATGACCACATCCCGTGGCTTTGACAAATTCATGGAGGACAGGTCAGTGGCGTATCGGGGGGAAACGGCACCCAGGGCAAGCTCTGGCCCTGAAATGGTGCCCCCCGCCCCCCGGCCCCCACATACCTGTGCCGGCACGGCGGCGCCCCAGGTTGCAGATCACCGGCGATGGCAGTGATTCGGCAGTGGCGGACAGCGGCGGGTCGCCCGCCAAGTGCGGCGGCGGTGGCAGCGATTTGGCAGTGGCGGGCGGCGGCGGGTCACCCGCTGAGTGTGGCGGTGGCTGGCAGCGATTGGCTGTAGCGGCCCGAGCGGCGGCGGTGGATCTCCCGCCGAGGAGTGCAGGCAGAGCGACGCCGAGGCCTGCCTGGCCCAGTGTCGCTTCCCAACTGCGCAGGCGCGCCTGCACAGTTCAGTTGGGAAGCGACGCTGGGCCAGGCAGTCCTCGGCGTTGCTCTGCCTGCACTCCTCGGTGGGCGATCCGCCGCCACTCGGGCCACTACAGCCAATCGCTGCCAGCCACCGCCGCACTCGGCGGGCGACCCGCCACCGCCGCACGCCACCGCCGAATCGCCGCCGCACGCCCACCACCACACTCGGTGGGCAATCCGGGGGGGGCGGGGATGCCACTTTTTGGTGCCCCCCCATGTGGCCCGCTGGGGTGGCGCCCAGGGCACGTGCCCTGCCTGCCCCCCCTATCGTTACGCCCCTGGGACAGGTCTATCAATGGCTACTAGTCTGGTGGCTATAGGCTACCTCCAGCCTCAGAGGCAAGATGCCGCTAAATACCAATTTCAGGGGAGTAACAGCAGGAGAGAGGGCATGCCCTCACCTCTTGCCTGTGGGCTTCACGGCATCTGGTGGGCCGCTGTGTGAAACAGGATGCTGCACTAGATAGGCCTTGGGCTGTTCTTATGTTCTTACATTAACTAAACCAGGTCAAGTGAATGAGTGGCTTGCCCAAGCCTACCCAGCAAGCTTCACATAGAGAGCCTTACCTTTACACAACCTCTTCCAGCCTATGATAGCCACAGTTTTCAGTCAGCTGATATTTAGCCTTGACTGCAAGGTGACTGTGGGCTTAAATGTTTTTAACAATCAAATGCTTGTGGTGGCACACTAAACTAGATGGAACCTAGTGTATATTAAAGGTAAAGTGTGCCGTCAAGTCGGTTTCGACTCCTGGAGCCCACAGAGCCCTGTGGTTTTCTTTGGTAGAATACAGGAGGGGTTTACCATTGCCATCTCCTGCGCAGTATGAGATGACGCCTTTCAGTATCTTCCTATATCGCTGCTGCCCGATGTAGTACCAGCAGGGATTCGAACTGGCAACCTTCTGCTTGTTAGTCAAGCATTTCCCTGCTGTGCCACACACAATTACCTTGCCATTTGTGGGTACAAATGGAAGTCAATATGAACTGACTGGAGTTGCCACAGATTGAAGAGGCTTTGAGTGGGATTTGTAACTGGATGTCCCCTTATTTCAACTCAACACTGTACCCATTGTATGAGCCTTTCCCCTGTATTGCCTTCTATCCATGAGCTCAAAAGTAATTTAGAGATTAATTTCTTTTCACGTCCTACCATGAGGAACTTCTTCTTTATAACACTCTGCCATTTAAACTGGGGGGAAAAATATGCATTTCTTTTGCACTCTTGGGTCTCCTTCACTTTACAATATGTTTTATCACAAACAGTGTAAGCTGCACAATGCAGATCTGGCCACTGCTATACCACCATCTAAGGAAATCATGGGGGTGGGGGTGGGGAAACTTTATTGTTTCAAAACTCAACAGATACTTTTACAAACTGGTTGCTCTCTACGCCAACTCTAAAAAACCTACTCTGGGTTTCCTCTCTCCCTTTCCCCAGAATTTCGCTAGGCTTTCCTTTTTAAAGTGACAGTATTGTATTAACAATGAATACCAACAAAGCCTTAACCAGACTGGATTGCATTTTCACACCACAAGAGGCCCTCTTGTGTCACAGAAACCTCTTTCTCACACTCTCTCACACGCACACACAAACATTTGTCGTTGAATGAACTTGTGCCTCTATCTTTTCATGCAGAGTTGCAAGTTCACAAATGTCTGTTATGATTTCTTAATGTTTATGTTTTGATACAAGGGATGGGAGTAAATGCAGTTTTATAGTAGGCTATGGCTGTAGGCCATAGATTCTGTGGCATGTTCCAAGTGATAACTAGCTGTAAGTAAGCATCTTTATATACTAATTTTCATGTGGCTAACTACTGTGTATGAAATTAAACTGTTCCAGATGATGATGTTGTGCTTTGGTGTCCAGAAAGTTAACAGCTTGTGTGGGCTGGTCAAGGTTTGAGCTAAATATCGGATGGAGATATTGGAGTCCTTTTTGAAATTTCTGTAGGGAAATGCCTTTTTAGAGAAAATCTCCTAGGCTTGATAGTCATTGGTATATTCTTAGGACAGAATATTCTTAGTGTATTCTTAGTTGGTATATTCTTAGGACAGAGCCTTGGAGAAGCATTGTTGCACATTAAGTTTCCAGAAAACATGAACGTTTTGGAATAACATGTAAAATACAATACATTGCATTGGAGCCAATATTTGGTAGGGCAGGGTAGTCTCCTCTCTTATGAGCCTTCCCCGCAGTTAAGATCTGAAACTGAGGTCCTGCCTTGAATTCTGTCTCACATGGAGGCCACATTAGCCTCCACAAGAAGCGAGGCTTTTTCTGTTTTGTCTTTGGAATGCACTCCACCAATGGTTCTTAAGGCTCCTTCCCTACTGACTTTTTGAACTGCAGTCAAGGTTCTTGTTTTCCAATGGGATTAGACTGGTCAACATCTAATGAACTGACTGGCTGGTTAATTGGCTGGTGTTTTACTCTGCATGGTTGGTCTTATATCAGTGGTTCTCAACCCTGGGTCTCTAGATGTTGTTGGACTATAACTCCCATCATCTCCAGCCACCTCCATTATGGCTGGGGATGATGGGAGTTGTAGTTCAACAACATCTGGGGACCCAAGGTTGAGAACCCCTGTTACGTATTTTAAACTTTGTACATGACTTTGGAAGTTTTTAATGAAAAATGGAATAAGCATTTTTGAAATAAAAGTGGCAGCTGACATGAACTGCAGTGTTGCAGAAACACTGTGCAATGAATCAGGGCTGCTGTGGACATCATGTAAGACAGCCCCAATGCTGTTGAGAATGAGGAGCTGTGCAATCAGCACTGTTGCAGTTACTCCCATTTGTCACAATGGTAACTCATTCTCAACAGTGTCGGGACTGCCTTATACATCTGCAGCAGCCGAAACATGGTGTACAGGATAGCCGAGACGCTGCACATCATGTCAACCAATAATTGTAAGCTTTTCACTCGTGTGTGTGTATTCCTGCCTGACAGACAAATAGCAATAGAGACAGCCATGTCCATTAGGACAAAATTCACAAGGTCAGTGAGCTAATAGCACTCTCAGCTGTTTGCTTAGAATTTCACACAAGCCTGGTCAGGAGACAAGTTCACAAAGTGGTCATGTTGCCTCCAACTCTAGAACATAGGTTTGTTTCGTTTTGCTGCATTATTCTCTCTCTTTTCAGGAAGCATTGTCATAACCTGACACTACATCATGCTTTTCTGCAGTTCCCCGAGGCAAATTCTCGATAACACCTTTTTGAAGTGAATGGGGATACTGCTGACAGGGCACTTTGAAGAACTGTATTTTAGTCTGTTTGAGCTCATACTTGTGATTTCATGCCATTTGGCTTTATTAGGTTTGCCTCTAATGGAAACTTATCTGTTTACACTTATCCTGCTTGACTGAGGATGAGCAGCAGCCCAAAATGCAGCTCCATTCACACCTGCTTGCCTTTGCTACCTTCGTGAACGGTCAGAAATAGAACATGGAATGAAATGAACTGCGGTACTTAGATACTGTTAAAAGCCTGCTCTTTGATTTAAAAGTAAATTTAGACCACAGTTGCTGGCATTTCACCAACTGTAGGTGATAATTTGGGGTTAAATCAAATAGGTCCCCTGTCTATCCTGATCCTATATATGAGCTTAGCTGCAACGGAATAAAGATTAGCTTGGTACAAAGTAGCCCTAGCAGTATCCTGCATAAAGCAGATGGGCAACCCACTTCTTATCTGCAAATGTCCTGCTATCGCTGCTTATGACATTATACCAGGCAGACAGAGTTGCACTGAGATAGCAATTCTGCCGGGGATAAAGAAGAAACTTTAGATGGTGTGTGGACAGAAGCAACTCTAGAGCAACTAGGGTAGGGATGTACATGGAACCGGTTCGAACGACGAGTGGTTCTGCCTGTTCGACAGTGCGAGGGTGCAGCTTTAAGGGCGGGGGATGATGCACTTCCCCCCAGCATGTTTCCTCCGCCAGACCTCGGTTTCTTAAACATCCATCGGGGTGGCAGCATAACTCCCTGCTGCCCCCTTTGCTGTGTTTTTCGGAAGTACCCAGAAGTAGTGGATGTGCCTGCACACATTGCATGAGCGCACCCGAGGTGCACGTTCTCGCTACTTCCAGAAAATGTAGAGAAGGGGGGTACACTGCCACCCCAATGGATGTTTAAGAAACCGAGTGCTGGTGGGGAAAACGCGCTGGGGGGGAGTGCATCTTCCCCCACCCTTAAAGCTACACACACACCCCGGCCATTGAACCAGCCCCTGCCGGTTCCATACACATCCCTAGTCTAGGGGAGCATAGGGGTGGCAAATATCATTATTAGGGGAGAGAGGATTTTGCTATGCATTAAATATTTGTAGAGATAAGATAATTAATGTTATTAAGGTAATTCATGACTCTCCTACCTACCTGTTTGGCTTCTGCAGCTTGTTCTGGGTTAGAAGAGTGAGCAAATGAGGCTTCTCTAAACAAGAAAGGCCTTTGAAAATAATTAATTCGAGCTATAAAAAAAGAGCCCCTGGTGGCGCAGTGGTAAAACTGCCGCCCGGTAACCAGAAGGTTACAAGTTCGATCCTGACCAGGGGCTCAAGGTTGACTCAGCCTTCCATCCTTCCGAGGTCGGTAAAATGAGTACCCAGAATGTTGGGGGCAATATGCTAAATCATTGTAAACCGCTTAGAGAGCTCCGCCTATAGAGCGGTATATAAATGTAAGTGCTATTGCTATTGCTATAGGACAATAATATACTACGACACTTTGCTGTATTCTAGTCTGGTGGGCAGGGGAGCGAAAAGGGGTGTGGGAAATATTGGTTGGGGGAGTGCCTGCTACCCCATGGAGTTATCCCTGTGTTTGGGTTGTCTCCAACCTCATCCTCTCTGCTCATTTCTGTACTGTCTGACAGTTCTGACTGCTGATGCTGTGCCACATCATAAAGGTGATTGTAATTCATGTAGTAGTATCAACTCACACTGCTCCACTAATGCAACATCCAAGGCGATGGCATCTGGGGCTCTTCAGTTTGGAAAAGAGGCGACTACGGGGACACATGATAGAGGTATATAAAATTATGCATGGAATAGAGCGAGTGGAGAGAGAGACATTTTTCTCCCTCTCTCACAACACTAGAACCAGGGGGCATTCCATGAAACTGAAGGTCGGGAAATGTGGGGCTGACAAAAGGAAGTACTTTTCCACACAGTGCATAATTAATCTATGGAATTCTCTGCAGGATGTGGTGATGGCCCCTAGCTTGGATGGCTTTAAAAGGCGCTTAGACACGTCTGGTGGCTATAGGCCTCCTCCAGCCTCAGAGGCATGATGCCTCTCAATACCAGTTGCAGGGGCATTATAAGAGAGAGGGCATGCCCTCACCTCTTGCTTGTGGGCTTTCCTCTGGTGGGCCACTATGTGAAACAGGATGCTGGACCTGATAGGCCTTGGGCCTGATCCAGCAGGGCTGTCCTTATGTCCTTAAGGCGCTAGCACAATGCCCTGACCTTGCATCAGCAGAACAGGCCCCCATGTCAAGTACTGTAGGCTTATTTGTCAGTTCAGCAGCTCATAGAATCTGGTCACTAATTAACACAGGAAAGTCCTGGAGTTTCAGTACTGTCAGATCAGTGTCAACAGGTTCATAGGGTAGAGTGCCTTTTCTCGCTGCAAGAGAGCATGGGAAACCACAATTATTTTCTTAGCATCAGGGACAGCATCAAGGATCAGCATTAATGAGCAGCTACCTCTGAGGGCCTAGGAACCTCAGAAGGGCCCACTGCTGACCCCTGAGACTACCTCTTTACCATAAAGCGGCCTGTACTAACAAACTGGAAGAGCTAAAAATGAGCCCTATCTGCTTGGGTGCTGGCATTCTGTCACTGTCTTCTACCCTTGGCTATGTAATTGAGCCATGCAGGCTGGTCAACTCATTTGTCCAGTAGGGGAGGGAAATCCCCGACCCCTGGTCATTCCTCTGCTGGGGATTTCCCTCCACTGCTGGATGAATGACCATCCCACATGGTTCAATTACAGCCAGGGCCAGAGGACAGTGAGAGAGCAGCTGCAGATACCTAAGCCACTTAGGCTCATTTCCCGCTCCTCCATCTTGTTAGTACAGGCTGCTGCTACTCTGTACCCATAGCATTCATGTGGTGGTGGTGGTGGTGGTTGTAAAGCAATTCCAGGCAAAATACCAATACATTTCCAGGCAAAATACAAGGTGCTGGTCATTACCTATAATAAAGCCCTAAACAGCTTAGGCTCTGGGTATTTAAGAGAACATCTTCTTCGTCATGAGCCCCACCGCCTGTTAAGATCACCTGGAGAGGTTCATCTGAGGTTGCCGCCAACTCGTATGATGGCTGCTCGGGAATGGACCTTCTCTGTTGTAGCTTCTGGACTTTGGAATGTGCTCCCTGTTGAAATAAGAGCCTTCCCATCTCTGGCAACTTTTAAAAAGGCACTGGAGACACATTTATTCACTCAGGCTTTTAATTAGATGCATGATTTTAAATTTTAATATTGAGTTTTAAACGTTTTTAATCTTTTAAACGATTTAATTAATTGATTTAATGTTTTAAATGATTTTAATTGTAAACTGCCCAGAGATGCAAGTTTTGTGTGGTATAGAAAACATTTAAATAAATGAATAAGTCAGGGTGCACCCAGGTAGCAAGGCCCACCGAGGGCAATTTGCCAAGGGCCACTTAAAACCTGGAGCTGGCTCTGTTCTGCAATAAATGCAAATCAAGGAAAAACCAGGCATAAATAATTGTACAGGGAAATGTGCACGTGAGACACCCGTGCTGAACATACAAAAGGGGTTAAAAAAATTAGATGTGCACTCAGCTCTCGTTTATGCATCATTACTGTCACAGGAAAGAGCTTAGCTTTCCTATTTACAAATTCTGATTACTGCTGCATTAACCTTTTCCATTTCTAATGTTTAATAGAGATAATTTGGTTGTAAAATGAACTTCTGCAAATAAATTAGTTATTTTTAAAACCCGGTGTGCATGCACAAAACGAGGAAATCAGAAATGGCTTAGTTACATGATTAAAGATGTTACTGAGATATTCTTTCCTTTCTCTAACCCAGTGATAAACTGGGTGGCTACTCTAATTCACATGTGACAGCTATTCAAACTGCTATAAGTGTCAACTGTGTAATTTTTTCAAATTCAGAAATCATTGGTATCCACAATGCTACCATTGCCCACATCACAGTGATAATTTTGCCCCAACCAAGACCAGTTAGCATCTAGATGGTTGAGTCAGCAGAGACAGCCAGACTTAACTACACTTGGAAACTGCTCACTCTTCAATGTGCTTTAAAAAGCAAAGTACGCCGCTACTGCAATTTAGATAGGAAAATTGAACTATTTCTGCCTATGCTATTAAATTCGCAACCTTTGGTCAAGCTGAGTAACACAGCAGCATGCCAAAGGAGATAAGTGGTACTATTCCCTTCACATTATAGAATCTAAAAACATCAATATTTTTAGGTTGTCTTCTGGGTGAGTATTAGCCCAAAATGTAAGCATTCACAGTTTTTAACTTGGCTGTTACTTTTGTTAGATTGCTCTTTCCTGCCAGCTCAACAGACATTCTTAGACAGGCTTGACCACACCAAATAAAAATGTCAGATATCAATCCATTTCCAGCCACACGGTTAAGTTAAGCCTTCTAGATCTGCTATTGGCTTTGCCAGTGCTTTCATTAAGGTCAGCCAGTCCGGCAAGGATATATATTTCAAGTGTCACAATCGTAGGCAACCTCCATATACCAGCTATACATTCCCCACTGCCCCACCACAATCCCTAGAAGAGGGGTGTCAGACTGAGGACCTCCAGGGCACTTTCCAGATTACCCGCTATAATAGTGGTAAAATTCTTCAGCTTGGGTAGTTCGCATTGAAAACCTAAATAAAGGATTGAAGCTGTTTGTTGCGCAAATCAATCAGTGGGGGGAGCAGTCTTTTCTTGCTTGTGCAAAACTCTACAATGGGGAAATATAGCTTTTTGCTTTTTTGCACCGCACATGCAATATTGTAGGACTGTAACAAAGCAATAAAACCCAAAAGAAGGCATTGGAAATGTGAACGGCACCTTGCTGACAGCGCAGCAAGTCACAGATTCAGCACAGATGTACATGCAAATATCATTAACTAAAAGAGTTTGCGTGTCAAAAGACAAGTAGTTCAGAAGCACACTTAATGGACACGTAGTGACACTGTTGTAGTGTCCAATCTGGAAAGTGCCCAGCTGTTGTTGGCCTACAACTTCCATCATCCCTGGCTACTGGCCAACTGTGACTAGGGATGATGGGAGTTGTAGGCCAGCAACAGCTGGAGAGCCGCAGTTTGACACCACTGTCCTAGATCCATATGGTTTCAGACCCCTTCTTCATCCTAGTGACAGCTCCTCAGAAAATTCAAAGCAAATGCCAAATTGAATCCATGTAGTGTTGCCATCCATTTTTATGATGGAGACTCTATGCTTTTTGAATAGCTTCCCAACAGGAAGATACAACTTCCCAATTTAGGAGATACAACCTTTTCCCATAATATAACCTCTGTGCTAGAAAGCTGCATCAGTTGAATTTCTGCCTATCATTCAGTTGTTTAAAAAGCCGAGACTCAATCAGGAAACAAGCACACCAACTCCAATTCCATTGGTTTTTTAAAAAAATGAACGCAAATAGAACCAACCTGGGTTAATTGGCACAGATGTACATGCAAATATCATTAACTAAAAGAGTTTGGGTACATTCCTAAAATAACTTGAGAAACTAGAAAAATTTAAAAGAATTATCTGTGAGATTTTATTTGAGGAAATGGAGGGTAGATTTGCGGCAAATGTAAATGTGCTTTTACAACTCAACGTTGTGGATTTATCAACTTTTTAAAAATGTGAATAGAAGTGGGGGAAGCTTGCAGTCTACTTCATAGGAACATAGGAAGCTGCTATATACTGTGTCAGACCATTGGTCCATCTAGCTCAGTATTGTCTGCACAGACTGGCAGCAGCTTCTCCAAGGTTGCAGGCAGGAATCTCTCTCAGTCCTATCTTGGAGAAGCCAGGGAGGGAACTTGGAACCTTCTGCTCTTCCCAGAGCGGCTCCATCCCCTGAGGGGAATATCTTACAGTGCTCACATGTAGTCTCCCATTCATATGCAATCAGGGTGGGCCCTGCTTAGCTAAGGGGACAATTCATGCTTGCTACCACAAGACCAGCTCTCTTCCTCCACAAATGGTGCATATATATATATATATATATATATATATATATATATATATATGGTGCTCACCCATTGATATCTATATATCTATATATATAGACTCTCTGATTAACTAAAATGATAGTGCATGTATCAATTTAAAAAAATCCTACTCCTTGCTTAATATTATGTTTCTTTTACTATGTCCCATTGATGCACCCTCTTGCCATATGATTCCCACATGCAGGAAAAGTGTGATGAACAGTCCAGACAAGGTCTGCCAAATGGCCTGGAATTTATTTATTTATTTAAATCTCCAGTCAGTCGAGGGAAAGTGGTCTAATATTAGCCTACCAGCACTGTAATAATCAACTCACTGACGTTCACTGGGTCTCTAGCACAAGGTTCTTCCCAGATTAGTTGAAAGAACACTTGAACATCTAATGGGTTCAGAATGTACTAAAACAAATGGCTCGAAACTGTCTATTGATAAAAGAAGAGTGGAGATTAACAGAAGACTTCTCCACATAAGAGCCAGGAATTTTAGATAATCTCAGTAAAGAATTAAAAATAACTTGGCTAACTTGGCAAAGAGGTACCTTTTAACATGGTGATTCTATTTATTTAGCAGGAGGAGAGTAACTGGCCCTATCACCCCCCAGCACAGTACTTCCAGTGACTGTTGCTGGTGTCTGTCTTATGTTTCTTTTAGATTGTGAGCTCTTTGGGGCCAGGGATCCATCTTATTTTTATTTATTATTTTTTTGTGTAAACCACCCTGAGCCATTTTTGGAAGGGCGGTATAGAAATAAAATAACTAACTAACTAACTAACTAAAATAACCTGTTTTTTAAAAAAGATAACTCAATAAATTTGCATGTCGATCTGTTGAATAAATAAGAATGTAGCTATGACCTGGAACTGAACTGAGTCAGACCTTGGCGTGAATGCTGAACATGTGTGGCTTTTGAAAGCTTTTGTAGCCTAGTGGCTAAGCAACTGAGCTGCAAATCAGGAAGTCCCTGATTCAAATTTTGTGCCTTCCTGGGGCTTATTAGGGTGAGATTTGGCAAGCTGCTCCCAAGCTGCAATATGGGGATAATAATAATACTGTTCTTACAGAGTAAGAATATAAGATAAATATTGCAAATAATATAATGCATATTCTTGCATTATATTCTTGCAAAGGATATAAGATAATGCATATGGAGCTCTTTAAACATTTGAAAGTGCTATACAAATGCTTAGCACTGCATTTATTATTATTTTATTTTATTACAATATTAGCCAGTTCCCAACATCCCGTCACATCTCAATGTAACCAAGCAACAGAAGCCAGGTAAGCACTATGCAGATGAAGAGGTGTGGCTATGCAGATAAGGGCAGGCAGATGGGGGAGTCATTTAGCCCTCACACCAACAGTGTCCCCTATTGTACCTCTTTACTTGTTCTACTACTGCCTGTGAATAGTTGCCATTTATTCATGCAGCACAAAGTAAAATACAACACTGGGGGAGATTCTGTTATCTAGCTTGGTGGTCTAATCCTTGTTGACAGAGTTCCAGCAAGGAAAAGTGCATGTGTCAGTCCATGCAGAGATGAACTGCACACCACAATTCTTTGTGGCGTACACATTCTCTCTCCATGTGCATCCAACCCAACATTAAGATGGACATTTTATTAGTGTATGTATATAATCCAGAGGAGGGGATACACCTACAACATGCCCCGCTATGCAACCCACAGGGATGCGGCTTGCCCTCCTAAAACCCAGAGGAGGGGAGCCACCCACGGCTTGCCCTGCTATGCCCACAGGCGGCAAGCCACCACACACTCCACCCAAACCCTGGTAGGGAGGAGCTCCACCAGAGCTGCGGACAAGCCCAGTGAGCCCCCCCCGAAGGATGCCAGATCACCTGGAAACCCCCAGAGGACACCCCAGACGATGTGCCACCCCTCACCCACAAGCTGAGACCAGGTTCTCCCGCTCTCCTGGCTTGGACTCTACCCTGGGCTCTGTCCAGATTCACATACACGTGGAACCGAAGGAGGACTTGCATACAGTACATTGGCGATGCCTTGCCGCTCGCGACAAACTCAGATGGACACTTGTTTTCTTATGGCCGTTTTGACCCGCATGTATGCATGTAACCTCCCACTTCGGGAATGGGGTCTGTAGCATATTTGCATGCTAAACGAACCAAGCCAGCACAGTGGCCAACCACACCAGGAGCTCTCACTGACAATACCCCTGGAGGACCCCCTGGACCTGGAGAAGGCCCTCTGCCTTTGAGGACCCACGCCTAGAGGCTGCCAGCCACACGCAAGGTGAGGCTGGGATATGACCCTCCCTTGGACCTTTTGGACATTCCTCTCACTGAACTCTTTTAACCGGACTCTACCCAAACCCATAGGAACTCGCGTACAGTGCTATATTCTCTCTACCATTGCTACCACACACACGGCCGTGTTTTATCGGGAAATTCTATTCACTGCTGTATTGCTTTTGTAAACCATATGCTAAACATTCTCTAAGAAAAGTCAATCTGTCCTGCTCTCCCAATATTCCATCACACCCAGACAAGCAGATCTACTATGCAAATAGCAACTGGCTTGGTTCTCAATGGCTCCCATTGAAATCTATGAAAGAAAGTCAATGGGCTGAAATCTATGGGACACTGTTAAGAGGGGAGAACATCTATTCACTTCCTCAAACTTTAAATCAGCAGTTCAGGGTGCAAGCTGTAAATTAATGTTGCCCCAAATATGCTTTGAAAACCACTTTAATAGCGTTTTTGTTCATGGAAGTCATTTATAAATAAATATTTTAATTAGTTCATTCATGTTCTCCTTTACGTTTTCTCTATATAAGTGAATAGGTTTCTATTTGTGTTGCGGGGGGCATGGCGGATGGAAATAAAGCATTGCATTTGGCAAAACCATTGCAGTAGGAGTTTTGCCCCATCCATATCATTGAGTGGGTGGTGCAGGGCATAACTAGAAGAGATGTGAAAGATTTGTGACCAGATTCTCGTGGTTTGTTTTTTAAAGTTTTCTTTTTAAGTTCAAAGCAGCTGTGGGGGGATGTCAGATTAGGGCCAAAGTATTAGGGAAGGTATTATACTGGCATGCATTCCCCCACGAGGTAAATAGCTTAAGCAAGCATTGGACTAAGAAAAAAAGCACAGGGAGACCTTTTAAAAGCCCTCTCTCTCTGCATCATTGCCCCAATCCAGTTTGGCGAGTCTATTGCTGTTTTTATGTATTAATTATATTATATCCTGCTTTCTTCTGCCATAAAACTCAAAGTTTTGTAAATAGGGTTCTTAGCCATCCATCCATTCAGACATTGACCAGACTCAGTTCTCTTTATCTTCAGCAAGGTGACTGTATCATGTGTCCTCAGACTATGCCCTGAGCCCATGCCCTGTTTTTAACTTTTAAAACTCCACAGAAGGCTCTCTTAATCACATATCCCCTGTGCCGCATTTAGTTTTCACCCTCAGTCTCCACTGACAACAATGTTATGCCATGTGCTATGTGTTTCTGTGCACACAGCATAAAGAGAGGCATTGCCCAGAATCCCTATAATATATGAACTCTCTACAATATATGGACCTGTTTTTCTAACAAGAATAATAAGATTGGATGTATATGTGCAGCAAATGTTTTCCTCATTACTGAGAAATTCCAGCCTTTGGAACATACATGGGATTTGGGAGCGGTTTAAGAGCATGTGACTTTACCCCTAGAACCGGGGTGGATTAATCTTTTGGCTGCCCATAGACAGCCAAAGATTTGCTGCCCCAGGGGCAAGAGTAAGGGGGCTTAGGGGTAGGAAAACTTAACTCTGTTTTGTTTTGTTTTTACCTTGAAAAATCCCGCTATGTAGCGGTGGAGGCTCTGCCCGCCTCTTATCACAGGAGATGAGGTCGGGCACTGGAGGACGGCGGCGAAAGAGGTCCTCCCTCAAGCCCGGCTTACTCACAAATGTCACAGAGCAGGCAATTTCGGGCCTCTGTGCATGCACGTACTCTGTGTCATTTGCAAGTAAGCCGGGCTTGAGGGAGAACCTCTTTTGCTGCCCTCTTCCAGTGCCTGACCTCACTTCCTGTGATGGTTTAGAGGCAGGTGGAGCCTCTTCTGCTACACTGCAGCATTTTTAAAGGTGGTGGTGGTGGTGGTGGTGGGGAGAATTAAGTTTCCCTTCAGATGCCACTCCCCAAGATTTGCCACCATAGGCGGCTGCCTATATTGCCTATGCAGTAATCCACCATTGCCTAGAACCTTGGAGTAGGACGGCAGAGATCTGAGTTCAAATTCCTATCCAACCATAAAACTCACTAGGTGACTCTGGGCCAGTTACGTATCCCTCAGTCTAACCTACCTTACAGGGTTGGCATAAGGATAAACATAACCATGTACATCGTTCTGGGCTCCTTGGAGGAAGAGTGGGATAGATAGATAGATAGATAGATAGATAGATAGATAGATAGATAGATAGATAGATAGATAGATAGATAGATAGATCTCTTTTTATAATTTAGTCACTGGATGTGGCCTGTACAAAGCCTGAAAAAAATCTATGTGTTGAGAGGCTTATCCTTGAGTCACTTCAGTGAGGCTCATATGGAATTCCCATGCCAGACCCATCCAAATGAAAAGAGTGCAGAACATTAGTGCAGCACTAATGTTTTCAACATTGCTACGAAACAGTCATAAGATTAGAGTGGAAGTTTTATTAAAAGGAACAGGCGATGGATGCACAACAGTAGTGACGCATGTTTGGATAAGGACAAGGAGTCATGTTTCCTGGTCAGTAAGAGTGCTTAGCTTTTAAGACAACTGTATATAAATAACAGCCATGGAAAAACTCTAATACAGAGCGGTAACTTTATGTTGTCTGTTAGACCTAACTTACCCATTTGTTTCATCACTCAAAGGCCATTAAGAGGTAGAGGAAAGTGGGAGCTGAAATTATCTCCCTTGATTGCCTTACCACACAGTCAGCAGACAAAGGTCAGAGGCAGTAGGTTTTGATAATCACACACTTCATGGATTTCCTCACAGTTCGTTATTTTAACATACCATTTCACAGGTTACTAAATCAGTATGAATTGTTACTTGGCAAGAGTGAATTGGTGCTTTTCCTATATAATTTTGTGAATTCTCTGTGAATCTCCTCTACTTTTAAGGTCTTTAGGTGCTTGGTGCATCATTTGAAATGTGAACTAACTGCAGACATTATTTGACTGCTCCAGTTCTGTTCTGTGGAAATGTTATACTTGTTTATAAATGGCCAAGTATGCTAGAGATCTGTGCTCGCTAATGCTCAGAGAGAGAGAGAGAGAGAGAGAGAGAATGCTTGGGTGGTGTTTTCTGTACTGTACTAGGCCAAAGTACTTTGCTAGTGCTGCTTCACTTTCCAAAGTGGTGAGGGAATCCACATACCATGGACCTAGGCTTTCCAGCCCAACAAATTGTAATAGTTCAACCTTAGCGTGAAGGAGATTTCTCAGTTATGCAAGAGCACGCTAAATTAAATATAATGGCTTGTATCTAAAGAAAGTTAGTAGTGACTGTCGCATTAAAATTAATGGACTTTAAGTCTGTCATGATGAACTTGTCTCATTGTTTTCAATGGTGCTAACTCATGAGTCTCTCTCTTTGAATGCCACCCATTACAAAACAGAGGCACAATCAAACTGGGGCTACTAATATAAAGTGATCACCCGACAATACTTCATTGTCAATGTTCTTCATTACAAGGCCCTGGAGCCCGTGGCAGCTCCCATCAGCTCAAAGTCCGGCTCCTTGCCTAATTGTTTATTGGGCCTGTGTGAAGCTTTCATCACAGCCAAATACTCTGCACAGCCCACCTGACACTGCATGGAGGTCAGGGAGGCCCTTCCATGAGGCAGGGTGATGTGGTTGCTTCATGTGCAAGTGCAGGAAGGAATGCAGGCGATGGCACTAGGGCACACTGTTCATTTTCCCTTCCTCGCTCTGCTGGGGCACACCTCTCCTCCTCCTCCATCCAACTTGAGCTAGAAATATCCTGTCACCACTGCCTGGCTTGGTTGTGTTATGCGCCTCTGGACTTTAGTCCTTGTTCCCTTGGCCACTGGGGTGCTGCACCCAGCAGGGTTGTCTGCCCTGACTAAAGAGTCTGAGGGTGGGGCTGCCCTGTCGTGGGAGGCTCACCAGCAGTTGTGTGAGGAGACACAAGGGGCCAAACTAGAGCAGACTTTTGTATTTTACTTAAAGAAGTAGGTTCAAAGAATTACAGTAGGTAATGGGTGCTGGCAAGCAAAGGCTGATGCTTCTAATTTAAATATAAGCGGCGACTCTATCTAGCAAGGGAGAGAGGAGAGATGGGAAGAAAAGTGGGGGGAGGGGGGAAGTTTATCACCAAGGAAGGAAGGAAATCAATGATCAGCCAGATCACAGTTTCTCCCGGAGAATGAAGATGCTAGAGTGTGAAGGAAAGATGGGGTGTACAGAGCTGGATGTGAAGAACGCTGCAGCATTGGAGAGGGTGAAGATGCATCTTCTGGACCTACCCTCTGATAATCTGACCTGGACCTCAAAATCTTCTACTTTCTCTGGATTTTGATGGTCTTGGGGGTGGTCAGTTCTCATGTCTGTCAGGGGTGTAAACATGTCAACCATGACACCAGCCTTCTGGGTCCAGGTCTCAGAAGATGTTGTTCCATTCTCACCCTCAGGCCTGGTTGTCATCTTTCTCTTCACAATACAATACAATCCTTATCTCCAGTCCCCCATGGCTTGGTACAGGATGTTTCAAAGAGGTTGTTGCTATTCTCTCTTGTCCTGGTCCTCAGCCTTGATTGATAAGCAATAGATGTCAAAAAGCTATCGCTGTCCTTCCTGGTTCTTTGGTAATCCAGTCACTTGTTGGCACTTCAAAAGTGGGAGTTGGAGAGACAAAGGGGAGAGGGGTATGGTCACAATGGGGTTCATTCCTCATGCAAAGCAAGGATGCCAGGTACCAAATGTTTGACAATAACATACATATCAACAAGCTGTTCTAGTACAAACTAATCTGTTTACTTTCCTTTCGCTATCCCTACAACTGGACTATATTTGGTCCAAATTGGTTAGGCAGTTCACATGTTAGCCCACTTAGACCTCAAATGTTCACACGTCTGCCATCTTGAATTGGGGTGGATGACATCATCACAAACCATACCGTTGAGGCATCCCTGTGTGTCCCTACAGCTGTAGCAAATTGGGTTCAAATTGGTTAGGCAGTTCACAAGTTTGGCCACTTGCGCCTCAAACATTTATGTGTCCACCATCTTGAATTGGGGTTGGTGACATCATCACAACTAAGCCATTGAGGTGTCCCTATGTGTCTCCACAACTTTACCCGATTTGGTTCATATTGGTTCAGGCATTGTGAAGTTGATAGGGACACACACACACACACACACACACACACACACACACACACACACACGGAATGTCGGATGATCTCTGAAGCCTACTGGAAAGTAGGCTAAAAAGGTTACAGATATGTGCCTACTTCGGTCTAGGCTATGGCCCTAATACATAAATGTAGCTAACATAGGATTCAGGAGTCTCCTTAATCTAGCTCAGTGTTGCAATTGCAATAAGCAAGGCCATTCATGCATCTTTCAACAAGTTAGTATCCAGTATCTTTGGAACAATTTTCTTTCTCACAGCTGCAGGTGTAAACAGTTATAGGAGAAATCTCCAACTAGGGTTGATTATAGGCAGAGGCCACACCGTTCCATCAGATACAAAGCTTTATTGATCATAGTACTGGCCATCAGTCACGAGGTGAAAGAGCCCCATAAAATGGTGACCACAGATTATATACCAAAGCCTTATCATCTGTGCAAATATAAAGGCCCAACCGTACACTCATATATTTGTACATCTCCAGACCAGCATTGACCAATCACGGTACCTTAGACTAGATACATTTCTATAACTACTGTGCATATCCAACCTTCAAGCCACTGAGAGGCTATGGTTTATTGTTTTGCACTCACAGCATCTTTCACAAGAACTGGGGTTCGTCATACTGTAACAGCAGAAAAAACCATGAGGGTGCACAAAACAGTTGCATAGTCTGAGAGTGCTCATGTGTCACAATGAGAGTGCTCATGTGCCTTGACAGCATGCTGAAGATTCACCCACAGGTGTGTGTGCGTGGTGCGGGGACGACGACACTAATATTGTCCTTTGCCTGAGACAGCAAGATGTCTTGGGGCACCTTTGATGGGGGTAACTATTTCCCCTTGCAGAGCCAGAGAGGCTCTTTTAGAAGGACTGAAGCCTCTTGAATCCCAGCACCATCTTGGAAGGCTTGTATGGAGTGCTGGGAAGTGTAGTCCTTCCTAGTGCTTTCCCCACAGTGCTCTATGGGGAAAGCAATGGGAAGGACTTCATTGGCTTTCTTTTGCTTAAGTACTTCCCATTGCTTTGAGCACCTTCCCATATGTTGCTGGGGCTTGATAAGGCTTTATTTTGCTTAAAGCCCCTTTCCCCAACACTGGGGAAAATGCAGTTCTGCACAGAGGGCAGTGCCATGAGAAATGGCTCTCAGATGGAAGGGTTTTTGGGGGGGGGTTGCCAATGTGGCCCCCGCTTGAAAAATAGTGCAGATCTTAAAACTCCTCACTTCTTAGACTATAAAATCCTTTCCATTACTTCACAACAGTAGAGCAGGAGCAATTTCCTGTGAAGTCTTTTAAAAGCACAATACAGAGAGAGAATGATGGTCATGAACCTCATATTACTTCATTACATTCAAAGGAGATAAAGGGTTAGTGAGACAGAAGTATTTCTCTGTCACAGCTTGTGTGTGTGTGTGTGTGTGTGTGTGCGCGCGCGCAGAGGATTTGTGAGGAGTGTGGAATATGGCAATAGTGCACCTTAATTAGAATCAGTAGAAACCTCCTGTGCCCTTTAATCCAGTGCTGGGATATGCATAATAAACATGTCCTAATGCCAATTGTTCTTGTGATGTTTACAGAAACATTATAAAGCAAGGTTGCACTTACCCTAAGTTAAATTTTCCAAATAGCCCTCATGAGGGAGGACTGTGAATGCATACTTCTTCCTCATGTATAATTCCCCCCCCCCACCCCCCATGTGATACTGCACAGAATGTAACCTTTTCCCTGTGTCTTTAACAACTTCAGTGCAGGCAGAAATTTCACAAGTGCAGCTTTCCCCATCATTGGATAGTCATGTCTGAAAGGTCCAGCCTGTTGAATTTCTACTTGTTTTCACAGTTGTTAAAGGTCGGAATATCTTCAGGGAGGAATAAAGGGGACGGACCCAAATGAATGATTGCTGTAATCCAGTAGCATGCTAGATTAAAGGAAAATCAGTCAGAGGGCGAACACGTGCCCTCTCTCCTCTAGCTATGTCTCTGTTACCTGTCCATGCAATTAGATAGGGGATGCCAAGCGCACCCATAATGATGTCTTCTTCAGATGACCTGATGCTCGCCCAGCACATTCATTTATCTTGGAGGGGGCACTGTTCATCTAAACGGCTCCTCAACATGCTCCCCCCTCTAATCCTGTGGGCCAGCAAAGTATTGTCTGAACCAGGCCAGCTTTGCTGCTTGTTAAGTTTGCAGAATTGATTTAATTGTGCAGTTATTACTCAAATAATTTGTCACATCATCTGCTTTGTTTACCATTCAAGGTATTAGTTCTTCCTTCTTTTTAAAAGCTTTTCCCCCCAGGAGATAAGCTTTCCAACTTATTAGCTTACTAGTATTTTGAAGCCCGTTATAATAACGGGCGCTAGCCTTTTCCTCTCCCCTTTACTGTTTTTTTTTTAAAATGCTGCCACCGCCACTGCCGCCGAAGTCCCACCCTCCCTCCCTCCCAACTTCCGAAACCACCTTACCCCTCCCGTGATAGTTGAGAAAAGAAAGACCTAAATTGAAGAGGGAGAGAGGAGCTCGCAAGCAGTGCTCCTCCCTCTGCAAAGGCTCTGCCCGAACTGGCGCTTGGGGCGGAAAGGACGCCTCTTGCGTCCTTTCCGCCCCAAGGCTCAGGAACCCTTTGCAGGTGTTATGGATTGATTAGCTGATTGGAGTGGGACACCTGGAGCCTAGACTGTTGAACCTTTTCACAATATTCTAATTTTCTGGGATTGTGGATTTGGGGTTCTCATGAGCTGTATGCCATGATCCTCACAATTATAACAAATTAAGGCTTGACTTATCTCGCTTTGCATGTAATGTGTCTATCTCATATATCAGTTTCACCTTTTAATTTGCATTACTGAAATTAATGAACTTTTGCACGATATTCTAATTTTTCGAGTTTCACCTGTAGTTCACAGGAACCATCCCCCAAAATATCATTTGTTCAGCAGAAGAAAGAAAAGGAGGAAAGTTGAATCTTGGAGGTCTTCACAACCTTCCTGCCTTCTCAAGAACTCTGTTTTTACACACATTAGATAACGAACCGTCTCTAGATAACTGTAATAAGTTACTTTTAAGGGTAATGAGGTATACAGACATGCTTAGGTTCTTCAGGGGCTAGAGTACTGAAATTACCTGGGGGAAACAACTTCCTGGGCTTGATTTTGCTCCCATTTCAGCCTTTTCTTGTAGTTTCTTGAAAAAATAGATACTGGCATTTAAATCTGAACTCTAGATTACATGCTGCTTGCAGAAACTGAGTTACCTTGAATGTTACACATAAAACACAAATGCAGACATGTATTTTGGTTATTCACTAAAAGATCAAGCGAGAAAGAAATGTAACCCAGCACGTACAACAACTACTACTACTACTTACTTTTTGGACAAAAGTTCTTAAAGCAGTTTACATGAAGATGGTTCCCCTTCTTGCCTTGACTGTACATTGCGGAGAGAAGGGTGGGTGGAATGATTAAACATGGCTATGTACAGGGGCGTAACTATGGGGGGCAGGCAGGGCACGTGCCCTGGGCGCCACTCGGGAGGGGACGCCAAAGCGCTGCCAAGACCCCCCCGCCCCCGCCAAATGGCCGCGCTGACACGGCACCCCCTCCGCGAGCTTCACCCCGGCAGTGGGCGACAGCGCGGCGGCGGATGTGTAACACGGAGCGATGCCGAGGCCTGCCGTTCGGCCCGGCGTCGCTTCTCAACTGTGAGGCGCGCCTGCGAAACTGCGCAGGTGCGCCTCGCAGTTGAGAAGCGACGCCGGGCTGAACGGCAGGCCTCAGCTTCGCTCCGTGTTACACAGCCGCCGCGCTGTCGCCCACTGCCGGGGTGAAGCAAGTGAAGGACATTGCTTGCTCACCCCCCGCCAAATTGCCGCGCTGACACCGCGCCCCCCCCTCCGCGAGCTTCAGCAGCAGCAGCACAGGAGGCGAGGCGGCGGCGACCCATCCGCTCTGCGCTCCCGCCTCTGCGGCCGGCCCAGCAGCCAGCCAGGGCCTTGCGGACGCCGCAGGAGGCAGCAGCCACACTGGGCTTGGGTTTCGCTCGCAAGAGGCTAGCGAGTCGATGGGGCAAATTCTCGGCGCTCAGAAGCGATGGACGACTCTGGGATCATCCACCGGAGGCGGCTCCAGGTAAAGGCTTCTTCGCAGAGCTGCTCCCCGCTCCCCCATCTTGCTTCCATCCCCCTGCCTGCCATGTGGCCATCCAAGAGATCCCTCTTCGTGCTCGCCCCAGCCTCCTAAGGGCTAAGCTGGAAGGTGATTCCGGGAGCTGCTCTCGGGAGGTGGGGCATGCCTGATGGGAAAGGCAAGCAGCACATGGCGAAGCCTCCCTTTCCCCCGAGATCTGCCCCAAACCTTTTTATCTGGAAGACAACAATGACTTTATTGTTCCGCAGGGCACAGGTGTGCATGCTGCCAGCTGGGCGGCACTTTGCTTGGCTCCTGCCAGTATGGGAATGGGGTGTGTGTGTCCTGTGTTGCTGCGGGGGGGGGGCGGCTTGGCTGGTGGTGGCTGCAGTGGTCGCGGGATCCATCCCCCCTGCATGCCAAACCCAAACAAACCTCCGCTGCTCTGTCGCAGGGAGAGGTTTGGAGGAGAAGGGAGAGATCGGGAGAGGGAAGGAATGGCAGAAGAATCCCCCCCTCCACCCACGGCCACCCCCTCACCTCAGAGGACACACAGCAGCAGGTGGCTGCCTCCTACTGCAGGGTGGGGGCAGGGGGGTGCAATTTCAGTGCTTGCCCTGGGCGCCGTTTCCCCTAGTTATGCCTCTGGCTATGTATTTGAATCCATGTGCATGAACATTAAAGCCACCTGCAGTGTATTGCAAGCTGTTTTATTTATTTATTTATTTATTTACCGCCCCTCCAAAAATGGCTCAGAGCAGTTTACAAGAAATTTAACACACTGCAACTGCTGAGACATATTTTGAACTGTTGATAATGTACTGTTGGACAATGAGGTTTTACAAACACACCTTGAACCAAAAGCACACACCATGTTGCTTTGTAAATTAATGGAGGATCGGTTATAACAAAGTAAATGAAGACATAACACCACAGAAAGAGTAGAGCCTTCAGCTAAAGCTTGGTATAAAAATAGGGGTATAACATCACAAGTGTATCCCTGTTTTCTTCCACAAACTGTTTGAGGGTATGTAAACATGCTGTAGAACACTGGGGGAAATCACTGTTAATGTTAGCCCCTGCTAACTGGGGCTAAAGCTGACATTCTTGTATGTTCGACATTTCTCTGCACAGGGCAGAGTACAGTACAGTACACTGCAGGTGGCTTTAATGTCCATGCACATGGATTCATACAGTCATGTTTAATCATTCCATCCCCCTCTCTCTGCAACGTACAGTCAAGGCAAGAAGGGGAAATAGGAGCATGTTCGACATTTCTCTGCACAGGGCAGAAGCAGAACACAAAGAAAGTTCCTTTGCATGATTTGGAATCCCTAGACTCCAAATTGTGCAGAGGAATCCCCTCCATTTTGGTTCTGCCCTGTGCAGACAAATGCCAAATATGTAGATGCCGAGAAGCATAGCTGGTGGGAGAGTTGTTGTCATGGGGCATGACTAACCTGCGTACTCCTCCTCTTTCTCCTTCATATCTTGGCCAACTGAAAAGGGCTCATGTGAACTACTCAAGATGCATCTACACTCCTCTAAGAAATGTATTGGCTAGATATTCCTGGGGAGAAGCTGAGCTTGAGAATTGCACTAGCAACTCACACTAAAAGTAAAAAGTAAAGTGTGCCCTCGAGTCAGTGTCTACTCCTGGTGTCCACAGAGCCCTGTGATTGTCTTTTGGTAGAATACAGGAGGGGCTTACCATTGCCATCTCAGTGAGATGATGCCTTTCAGCATCTTCCTATATACCCGATATACTGCCCGATATACTGCCCGATATACCCACGGGGATTATAACCAGCAACCTCTTACTCCCTAGACAAGTTACTTCCCCGCTGTGCCATTTTAAGGCATCCTGCAAAGACAAAAATAGGGAAAGTGATTTTTCTCAAATCACTTTTTGATTTGAGAAACTTTGAGAGCAAATTGCAATTTCCGTGGAGTGATTTGTGGCAGAAAAACAGGGTGTAGGGAGTCACTGTCCCCTCCTCTCCCTCCCCTGTGCAACATGGTCCTAACCAGGAACTCCCCTGCCCCAGCATATGTCAGAGAGACAGCGGGAGAGAGAGAAAGAGAGACACGTCCAGTTGGAACTGGAAGCATGCCTCTGTAGCCCTGGTTCCCAACCCGGGGTGCCTCCAGATGTTGCTGAACTACAGCTCCCATCATTCCCAGCCTCAATTTATTGTGGCTGAGGGTGATGGGAGTTGCAGTTCAGCAACATCTGGAGGCACCCTGGTTGGGAACCACTGTTCTATATCATGTGCTTGTTTGCATGCATGCATGTATAGTTTGTTTCTTAAAGAGCCACTACTTTAAAAACAGCTTCTTTACACAGAAAGCATTGGTTAGTCACATTAACATGAGGATGGTTAAGAGTGATAAAGAAGACCAATAATGCTGGATTAAGAGATCTTGAGAACATGTTTTCTCCCTTTGGACTAGCAGCTAAAAATGTTGAAGTTTAAATGCAGCTACATTCCTTTAAAAACAGAACTTTAAATATGTCCCAAGCAGGAGAAATAAACAACTGTTCTATAAGGGCGGTGTGGGGGGGATTCAAAAGGCAGCCTCCTGTTTACAACAAGAGGAATAGTTTCAGGAATGATTTCCATCTAGCCTGCACAGCAAGAATTATTGCAGTAGGGAAGTGATCCAAGTACTGTACTCTGACTTCTGCGAAATATGAGAAGTGAGGATGTTGTGTAACGCCTTTGCAGCGTGCTATGACCTTTCCCCTACTAAACTTCAGCCGCAGAGAGGCACTGTAAACTATCTCAGCGCTGCCACAGACCAAATGGAAAGTCTTTGTTCAGAATCTTGTGAACTTTTCCCTACTAAACTTCACATTCAGATAAAGTGTCTGCTGACATAGCTTTTCTAATTCTGCATTATATATACCATAGCTTATCAGGAGGGGAAAGTTGGATAGATTATTAACCGACTTCCCTAGTTTTAAATGTTAAAGATAATGTAGAGACATTGTTTTTACTGAGCAGCTTCAGGGTCTGGAAAAATTAAATATGAAACTCCTTTTGTGACAGTTTGTGCAAGGAAAACTAGCTGTGATGAAACCTTAACACCAACAGGACAGGATTTTCAGAGGTAGATCTAAATATTCCTTCTTTCTGAATCCTTTCCAAGTTTTAGTTGATCATTACAGGGAAGGACATTTTTGAGAAAACAACTCCTTCCCTGTTGTCACGCTGTGTTTTGGACCCATTTGCAGAAAAACACTCCATGCCCAGGAGGAAGGTTGAATAAAAGTTAACTAAGTTAATCCAAACAACTTTCTCTACCAATGTAAGCATATCAAAAAAGGTAGCTGATGTTAATTTGCTTTTAATTCCACAAGCTGAGCCTGTTGTTGAATCTCTTGAGTTAGTGACTTGCTCTGTTTATGTCAACTTTGCTACCAGGGAGACAGAACTTTGCAGCTGTCTAAAGATTCAAAAGGAGCAGAGTAAATTTAGAAAATGTTAGAAGTGAGAGTGGGAAAACATACAGAATAAATAAGGCTTAGAAAGATAAAACTAGTTAGTAATAAAGCATGCTTGTTTTTTATTTCTATTTTGCAAATGGCACACATGGGGGGTGGACTGCGAGTTTCAATCCAGAACAAAACTATGGTAGGATAGGGAAGGCTTTAACCCTACCCACTACTGCTATCCCAATTCAGATTGGAGCCAATGAAAGTTTTTGTGTAAAAATTTCTTGTGTAAATTTTATGCATAGGGGACCTGATCTGCAGTGGGACCATAGTGGGGGAGAATTAAAACTCCCTAACTCCCCACCATAGTCTCAGTTTGGATCAGCCCCCCACGAGTATTGTTTACATTTTAAAAAGTAGGCATACAAGAGCTAATGACTTGACTTAATGTCACATCTAGTTTGGCCCTAAGATGGGGTGTAGGAGGCTGACATCCAGACTAACGTTGCAAAAAACGGTTTCTGCGTGCATACACAGTGAGGAAGGGGTGATATTTGTTTATCTCCCCTCTCCTCTGCAGCCACCTGTGCCTTCTGCAAATATGTCACTGAGAGTCCTGAAACCTTCAGAGACATGTTTTTCAGGAGACATAGTGGGCTGTAGGGGAAAGAGAAGATCACCAAACATTGTCCATTCCACAAACAAACAGTGTGCACTGCACACACTGAATGCTTTTTGCCATGTGCAGTGTTAGAAAATGCAGCTGCAGGCTTTTTCACTTTGCCCAGGACCATCTCTTTTCTTCCCCCACTGCCCTCAACAGCCAACCTGAAGAATATGAGAGAGAGAGAGAGAGAGAGAGAGAGAGAGAGAGAGAGAGAGAAAACCCCATGTTCCCTGCCTACTAACTGAGGTTGCCAAGATGGCTTGCAATATACTTAAAACAGACGAAAATAATAGAATAAAATAAAATAAAATGTATTTAAAATCGCTGGGTGCTTCTTATTACTTTTTAACATGTTATCATTATGTATATGGTACCAACCATTTATATGGCACTTTACGAAGTATGAGATGACAGGTCTCTGCCCCAAGGGCTCGCAATCTAGGAACATAGGAAACTGCCATATACTGAGTCAGACCATTGGTCTATCTAGCTCAGTACTGTCTTCGCAGACTAGCAGCAGCTTCTCCAAGGTTGCAGGCAGGAATCTCTCTCAGCCCTATCTTGGAGAAGCCAGGGAGGGAACTTGAAACCTTCTGCTCTTCCCAGAACGGCTTCATCCCCTGAGCAGAATATCTTGCAGTGCTCACACATCAAGTCTCCCATTCAGATGCATCCAGGGCAGACCCTGCTTAGCTATGGGGACAAGTCATGCTTGCTACCACAAGACAGCTCTCCTCTCCAGAAGGAGAAATCCACACAAGGGATACAGAGGAGGGGAAGGGAATTGGAGGCAAGGCTAATTATATGAACATGAAGTTAGTTCATGTATTTAGATTTTGTTACATCAGGGGCATAGCAAGGTTGGAGTAGGCCTGGGAACAAGGTTTTAAAATGGGCCCTTTGCTGTGCGCGCAGGCAGGCGGGCGGGCGTGCACGGCATGGCTGCTCCCCCCCCCCATAAAGATCAGGCGGGCTGGCGGAGGCCCTGCCTGCAGGTCTTGCCCCACTCACGCCCGGCTGTAGTGCAGCTCCCACGGCCCAGCCGCACCCCCTGCCCCCCCCCTCACCTGGAAGAGAGATCAGGCAGGCTGGCGCAGGTCTCGCCGCACTTGGCCGCCCTGCACATTGTCTCCTCCTCGCTCTCTGCTCTGTGCACAGCCGTCCCTAGCAGGGTGCGGGGCTGGGGGCGAATCAACATGTGCTGCCCAGGGCCTCCTTAACATTTCATCTCATTACAGAATCATACGGATTGGTGACATACATTGTAAATAGTGGGAGTGAGGTTTTTGGACGTGTCTAACCAGCTTGGACATATAGCGCATTTCTAAAGAAAACAAAAAGCACAAGACGCGCTTCGCAGTTCTTACTCAGACCCTCTAGGTTGCAAACCAACTTGAGCACCTGCATTTAGATTTTGTTATAGTCGGATGTGGGACTAGGAGCCACGTAAGAATCTTTACAGGAAAAGTGAATTTTTCAGCGGGATCTGAAGGAATTTTAGTTGGTCCTATTAAAGAAATTAAATTCTTTTTAAAGGGCTCGTGCCATTTTGTTCCTTCTGCATTTCCCCCCTAACGACTAACTCGGATACATTCCATTTTTTAAAAAGCATTCTTGCGAGAGCTCCGTTGCCCACAACTAAAGTTTCGAAGCTGAAGACTCTTGCAGATGCAAACAAATAAACAAAACCACCACCGCAAAGACACGACTTGTGGTTGCAAAACCAACCAACCCGCAGAGATACGTTGAAATCTTGACAACTGTAGTCGGAGAAGCTAACGTGAGGTCCTCTTGGGAAATAACTCTTAGATATTTATCTATATAGGGAAGCTTGTGTTTAGCTTTATTTAGACTGCTTTGTCGTCGGGAGATATGGTGGTTTGGAAGACAACTTCGTTTGCTGCAGCAGCAGCTGCTTTCTTCACAGCATAATACCGCTATCGCCCCCGCCCCGCCCCCGGCCGCACCCCAGCCCAGTCTCCTTCTGACGGGCCTGGAGTGCAGCTCTTACTCCCCCGCCCTGCGTGTTCTCCCTATTCTTGGAAAAAGCAGCACAACCGCCTCCCCTCCCCTCCCCTCTCCTCCGGAATCAAGTCCAGCTTGCGCGGCCCGCCCAAAGTCGAATACTCTCGCGCAGATACAGCCTTCCGATTGGTTCGGTCAAGAAAACAAGCTTTAATTAGAACAGCCAATGAGGGGCGGGAAGGAGAGCGCTCCCTTCTCCCCCCACCCCGTTATCGTCCTCGCGACTGCCACGACGGTTTCCTCCAGTAAGGCGCGTCATTAAGTGCAGAGGGGGAAGGCGGGCGACACTTGGACGGGGGCGGACGCTGACCTAACCTTGTAAACAAGGGCAACCGGGTTGGGTGGGAGCCACCCTTTGTGGGCGGGGCCGGACACACCCACCTATCTACCGCTCCTTTCTAAGGTCTCTTAACTCAGGGTCAGAGGTCACCACCTGATACCCCGAGGAGGGGGGAGGCTGCACGAAGGAAGACAGGGGGAAAGAGAGGAAATGCAAGCCGGGGATTTGTCCGCTTCTAACACTTAGCCCAGGGTGAGGGGCGTGGTTTCACTTATGGCCCCGCCCCGCGAGAGGAGGGGGTCTCGAGGTGGTAAATAAAGGCCGCACGTGCAGGGCGCGCTCCAGACAGTTCGAATCCGGAGCCAGAACACAGCACAGCGGGGGGGCCCCAGCCAGAGACGCCGCAGACTGTTCTGCTCCTTTCACCAACAGCGCGATCATGAAAGCCGCTCGGGTGGCCCTGCGGAATGCGGCTCCCTTGGCCGCCGCCACCACCACTGGCGGAGGAAGAGGAGGAGGAGGAGGTGGCGCCCGGGTGACCCGGGAGGTAGAGCATTTTGCTCGATACTCTCCATCGCCCCTCTCCATCAAGCAGTTCCTGGATTTCGGTGAGCTTCCGATGCCTGAACAAAAGCGGTGGTAGTTATCATGATGCTGATGTGGGATGGGATGCCATGCCCCGAAGTTAGGAGTGGGGACACTTTAGGGTTGCGAAGGCTAAGCTGAACTAGGAAGTCCCCGATTCAGATTGGACTCGTGGACTCAGTGGGATCTCCGACGGATGTTAAAACTGATCCTGCTGCTCTTGTTGTTCTTGTTAACAACATGGGACCTTTTCTAAATGCACTGATCTATAATGCTCTTTTCCTGTTGATCGTGATGTGTGTTTAGTTTCTTTATATTGCTCGCTTTGTGTTATGATGTACTGGATGAGTGTTATTATAAACTGGTGGGAGTAGAAAGTTATGGGTTGTTCCATCCGCAATAAGACCCTGTTGTTTGGGGATGTGGATTACCAAGTAGCTTCTCCCAGTTTGGGGTGGGGGGGCTTCTAAAAGACCCTGCCCAGGAAAGTGAGGAGGCCTTGGAGGCAGGTTGTGGTTAGGGTGAGCAATCTGGATGATCCGCTCAAGGGTAGGGGGATGGATGTGGGATGCTATAAGAGGTAACCCTGGTTTACAACTGTTTCCCATTTGTGCTGCTGTTGAACAATCAACTTAAGGAAGGAAATGAACCTAGCATGCTATTCTTTCAATGCGATGTGGTTTTTCATAAATCTATTATGCAGAGAAATATGAAGCAAAGACCCCATTTGGTGACCATTACAATGCCAGAGGTCTAGATATTTGAAGTGCTTGCCTTTGCAGAGTGTAGGGAAGGAATGCTGTTCGCACCATCTCTTGATTATTCACATCCATCCTATTGCGATGATGTAAGTCTACTCCACCAAAACAAACAAATGCTTAAAAGAAAACAACCCAGTAACAAAGTTTTACAGCACCTTAGTCTAACGGATTTATTTCTGCATAAGCTTTTGTGGGCTAGCATCCACTACTTCAGATACATGAATCTGATGCAATTCATCCATCTGATGAAATAAGCTCTAGTGTTGGTTTGCCTCGTCTCTTTTGACGAGTGAGAAAAGTGCATTTAACTGTAACCTGTTGAGCAGGTAGAATTCTGTACAACTTTTCCCAGTGGCTTTCTTATAGACTGGGATCTACAAATGTAGGCTTGCCTCACAAGGCTGTTCTCACGAGCACCCTAACCCAGGCTACAGCAGCTCAGCCTGGGTTAGGCTGCTCATATGCAGCACCAGGATCTGTGCGGATCCTGGCACTGGCCACCTAACCTCACTTTGAAGCCTGGTCTGAAGCCTGGTCTTTGATTAAGGTTAAGGGCGCAAGTGCACCATTAACCCCAGCACTGGGATCATGACTCAGAACCGGGCCTTTTCTGTAGCTGCTCCTGGTCTATGGAATGCACTCCCGGCAGATATCCACAGTTTAGGCTCGCTGTTGGCCTTTAAGAGAGCCCTAAAAACCTATTTGTTTGGCCTAGCCTTCCAAGGCTTGTAAAGTGCTGTTTTTTAAAAAGTATTTTAATTGGTTTTAAAAGGTTTTAATTGTTTTTGGATTGTTTTTATATTGTTTTTAGCATTGTGTTTGAATTGTGGGTTTTATGTCTTTTAAAAAAGTTGTACACTTCCCAGAGCCTCTGGATGGGGCAGTTTATAAATGTAATAAATTAATAATAATAATAATAATAAAATAAATAAATGTGCGCGTTAAGACTGCTTGCAGCTGAACTGCACACAGACAGGCACCTAGAGTACCTGTATCACAAGGTTATCCCCTGATACACTGCACTTGTCATGTGGTGCATTGTGAGATATCCAAAGGCCAGGACGCATTGTCCTGGCTAGGGATGTGCACGAACTGGTTCGGAGGCCCTTTTCTGGACCTCCAAACCAGTTTGAAGTTTAGGCCGGTTTGTTGTGTGTGGGGGTTACCTTTTAAGGAGCAAGGGAGGGTGTTCTCCCCACCACCATTTCCCCTGCTGGTGCTGTGCTTAAAAATGGTTCCGTTAACATCCCTAGTCCTGGCCTCTGGAGATCCATGCTGCTTAAAGTAGCGCAGATCATCTGGGAGCACAAGCTCCACTCCCAGCAGCATTTGGTCATGGGGGTGGGGGTGGAGGGAGGCAACTTGGACCATGCCTTCTGTCCAGCCACGTGATCATGTGAATAGTCTCACCATTTCCTCCATGTCCATTATTAGTTGCCACCGATCGCCTCTCTTCTCCAGATCCTTTTTCAGATGCACAGGTAGAGGGCTTAGGAAATAAGTGGGTCTTCTGTCCTTTGCACTGGGAAACAGTGGGAGCCCTCTCCTACTGCTCCAGAAGGATTCCTGCTGTTTTGTTTCTTACACATGACAGTGGAAATGAGATCTCAGGGGAATACTTCTGTGTGGGGCTGGGTGTCTTTCTTGCCAGAGGGCTGGGAGTGCTTGCCACTGGTGAGCTGGCAAGTGGATTTGTAGATGGCTGCTTATATAACAGTTTTAGCTTTACTAGAAAGTTATGTATGCAAGAAGCATATTTTGTAGGATGTAATATTAGTTCACAAGTTCACAAGTATGTCCTATTTGTGTTGCACTTCATAAATCATCTGACCTAAGAGAAGAAATGTGATAACATGCTATTCTTTCTATGCAGTTTGACTCCTAATAAACTTACTTATACAGGGAAATGTGAAGCATAGACTTCTTCGGCATCATATGTCTAGATGTTTGGGCTTCTTCCTACTTTTATCACTGAAATTGGATCGTCTCATGCTGGTTGTTAATTCTCCCAATAAGAAGCTTAACTTCTAAATAGATAGATTTGTTTGTATAAATCTTTCGAGGAATCTTCTTTGCCATTCAGACTCATCTCATTGGTTGTGGCTGCTCATGTTCTCCTATTACAAATGCTAGACAAAAGATTTCTAATATTTCAGACCCATAGGGCTTCTTGTTCACTGGAAAGTATGAAAAAGACTTGTGCAGTTCCTCCCAGTTCTGCTTTTACTTTGACAAATAAACTTAACAGTGCTGAAAATTATATCCTTCCAATCTTGTCCTCAGTGGTATGCAAGTCTTTGTTAGGATTTCATTAATGCTGATAATGCATTCAGCCATTGATCTCTGAATGAGATGTCAAATGCCAGTCTGTTACGTTGACAGAAGTGTTCTGTTAATTAAATAATCCTGAGTTTTTACTTGGCAGGCATATAGTTCATTAGTATACATTTACTGTAACTGTCAGTGTAGTAAAGTTTGTGATATCTAGCTGCTGAATACTTGTACTAGTGTCTGACTTGCTTATTTGCTGCTAATGGAATCACTAGTGCAGTGGCTTTTGGTTTTTTGGGGGTTTTTTTAAACCCTCAAAAGTGTAGTTCTCTCATGTTGTGGTAACTTAACTTATACATACTCCTTGTGGCACCAGACCTGTGTGTAATAACCAGTTAGAAACATCTGGTTCTCATTTGCAAGTATCTATCTTCTAAAAAGACATGTGGATTTTTACTTGTAGGGAAACCAGAAGCATTCTAAAACTAGATTCTCTTGATGCTAAGTAGTAATTGTTGAACTTAAAATAAGCTGTACATATCTGTCAAATCCAAAATATATAAAAGTTTATTGTGAGCAAGTTTAGAGAAAGCAGAGGCGCTCTTACCCATGGACTTACGAGCCAAAGTCCAGAGCCTCCATCCCCCCGGGTGCCTCCTAATCCTTTTTCGTCTGTCCCAGGTGGTGTGGTTGCATTAAAAATACTGGGGGGGGGGGGACTTCAAAGGCCTTTAGGTCCAGGTTCCAATATTACCTAGGTGCACCTCTGAGAGAAGGTTTTGCAAGTGGTGCACTTTTCCTGTCTCAGATGGGGCATATAGTCCCTTTGTTGGAGCTTCTGAATCCTTACCTGAAATTCTTGACCAAAAGCCATGTAACTTTCAGGTGACTTTTCATGCTGGTTTGTGATAACTCACAATATAGTTTGCATAGTTTATGTAAGAGGACCTCTGTAGGACACAAGTTTGCAACAAGCAGCTACAAACTTGAAAGATCATGACTGAGTAGACCAGAGGGTTTTTGTTGAAGATGTTCTGTTGGTCACTAGAGTTGTGACGACATCTTTTTAGCTTTACTAGCACTTGCACTAGCTGCTACATAACTGAGGGATACAGAGTTTTATTGATGCTGTTATCAAGCCTCTGTGTTGAAAACCTCTGAAATGAACCGGCTTCTGTTTTCATAGGGTCAACAAATGCATGTGAAAGAACCTCTTTTTCATTTCTTCGGCATGAACTTCCTGTGCGGCTAGCAAATATTCTGAAAGAAATTGAACTGCTCCCTGGTCCACTGTTGAGCACTCCTTCGGTACAGCTGCTAAGAAGCTGGTGAGTAGCTTTTGGTGTGTAGCACAGTTCACTAAAATCAAACGTGTTTTTGAGCTTCAAGAAATGTATCATTGTTTGATAAGTGATAACATGACCATTTATTTGAAGCGTGTTAACATTCAACTAGAACACTGATCAGGCTAAGTTAGAGATGTGCTCGAATTGCTTTGGTGCCTCTTTGTTGAGGTGATGAAACAATTCTGCCTCCTGCAGCTGAAACATTATGGTGCGGGGTGAAGGAGGCAGGCAGGTTGTACCTTCTCCTCTGGTGAGCTGCCACCACCCTGCACCGCCCCATAGCAGCGCTGGCAGCAGCTGTGTTGCTGTCCCCTTTAAACTGTTGAGCCAATGGAATGCTGCTCCCAGCAGCCCTTGTGTGGTGTCAGTAGCTCACTGGAAGAGCAGGTATGACCGGCCTGCCTCCTTTTAAAGGAACCCCTCCCTCTGGGATATGCACAAAGCATTTCGTGCACATCCCTAATCTAAGTTTGGTTTTGCTAAAATATAGGGGTTTACAGAATGGAATAGCAAGTGTTGAAAACTTTTATGTGGTCTTTAGGATCATTGTAAAAGCTCCCCACTTCTTTGTTAAACTTGAACCGACCATCCTGTGGAGCCTCATGTTTCTCTCTGTGCATGTGTAGTTGTATTCTGATAGTGATGACATTACTCATTTAAGGGAGACATCCAGATGCAAAATCTTTGCAACCGCATATGTCTGTGTTTGTGTACAGATTTGTGGCATTGTTCTACTCTTTTATATGTGTGCTGTATTATCTTATCAAATGATACCATGTACTTCTGTACATGTGCAACTTTCTCACAACCTGTTGAAAGCAAAAGTAGCTTGTATCCAAATTTGCATTGAAAATGACAGATTGCCCAATGCTTAAAACTTTGATACAAACCACTGGGAGTTAGATTCCACCCCCCACACCCCAGCTCTGAACTTAATGTAGCATCCCAGTAGTCCATTTAGCCTTAGTTTAGCTTCTTGAGGTCCCTTTGAGTTAAGGAGCTTTAGCTTTTTCCTTCAGTAACCTTATCTGCGGAAGAAACTTTTCTTGCCCTGCACTGATAACCCAAGATTTGCTTTGTGTATCTTCTTAACAGGTATGTCCAAAGCTTAATGGAGCTAGTGGACTTCCATGAGAAAAAGCTAGATGACCACAAAGTTCTCTCTGAGTAAGTTCTGTGCTGTGTTTGCAGTAGCTTCCTCTGTTCAAAGTAACTGCTGACTGACGTCGGGTCATTCATCTCTCTTAGAAACTCAGATGTTGTTCAGTGCAGAACACAGAGAGTGCTGATTATATTGTAATGAGATAAGCTTACAGCGGTATAACTAACTGACACCTGATGTTGCAAAAAGTGACACATGGAAATAAAACATCAGTAATAAATTACAAACTGTCAAGACAACATTAGAATGCTTCAGTCTTAACAGAATGAGTAGTGAAGAAAAGTAACTAACCTCAGCATCTCTATGTAACTTTGGTTCTGTTGTAGCTCAGAGTATCGGGGAATGACAGTATTCATGTCTGAGTTACCCACTGGCACTAACATAAGAGCAGCCTGCATTTACTTATTTTTTTTGTTTTTCTGGCTTTATGTACCAAGTCTAAAGTTATTGGTTTTTCCATTCCTAGTTTTATAGATGCAATTGTTAAAGTCCGAAACAGGCATCATGATGTTGTACCCACAATGGCACGAGGGGTTCTACAATACAGAGACTCTTCAAAAATGGATCCATTCACCAATCAGAGTATTCAGTACTTCTTGGATCGATTTTACATGAACCGAATATCCATCCGGATGCTAATAAACCAGCACAGTACGTTGAGTTTTCATGCCTTTTAAGAAACTATTTTAAGTTTTTTCTGCTAAAACTTGGATTTTATTTTCCTGACTGTAAAAAGAACAATAGAAGTAGTAGTTTGTGAGAGCAGAAGTATAGGTGAAAAACCTATATTTTTGACAGCTTCTGAAAAGCAAATAAGCAATAAACCCTATTTAACAACTCTAGAGTGATGTCTTGAAACTTGGTGTAATACACAAAATATAAAAGGAGAAATTAATTTAGTTGAATTCTCATGGTGGTTTGTTTTGCACAGTGTGATTCCCCCCCCCCCGCATTTTTTTTAAAGTCTTTGATATGTTATTTATTTATTTGTTTGTTTATTTTTACATTTTATATCCTGCTCTTCCTCCAAGGAGCCCAGAGCGGTGTACTACATACTTAGGTTTCTCCTCACAACAACAACCCTGTGAAGTAGGTTAGGCTGAGAGAGAGTGACTGGCCCAGAGTCACCCAGCTAGTTTTGCATATTTGCTTTAACAAATGTGCTGTTCCTAAACCACAGACTAAGAAAGAGATACCAAGCCGCTCTGCCATAGTAGGCAGTGCTGGTTAGACTTGGATTCAAATCTCAGTTCAGCTGTGAAGCTAATTAGGTTGAGAGATCATGATTACCTATCTCTTCAGCCTCTTCCATATAGTGGCTGCCAGGATAAAATTGCATTACCACATATGTGTCACTCGTAGCTTCTTGGAGAAGCAGTGAGGTACATATGTGATTACATTTTTAACCTCAACAACTTGTTACTTTGGATAGCCCTGGTGAATAATGTTAAGAGACTTGGAAAAGACTTGGCTATATCGTGTTGTCTCTTCTTTTCATCAGCACTCATTTTTGATGATAACAATGTGGGTAACCCTCGGCACATTGGGTGCATTGACCCTTGCTGTGATGTTGTGGATCTGGTGCATGGTATGTATAAAAATGTTCTTTGATCTGCAGACAATAAGGCTCTGCACACAAGTAGTGGGGAGAGCCTAAAGGGGGTTAACGGGGAAAGTGGATCAAACCCGCTCTCCCTGCAGATGATCAGCTAGCCCACCCTCGGCAGCCGGATCGGCCGCCTAGACAACTACTGGCTCCATCGCGGAGCCAATTGGGGTGGCAGGGTTAGGGGGCCTCTCGGCCACCGGAAGTCCCAGATTGACCTGCGCAAGTGTGCAGGGCCTTCTGGGGAGCCTCCCAACACTGGGAGGCTTGTTGTAGCCTCCTGGTTTGGTGAGTTGCTATGGTGCAGAGCTGCGCCACGGCGGCACATGATCTTTTAACCCATTTTTGGGGTGCTCTTGTGCCCCAAACCCGGGTTAAGTGGCGGGCTCCCATTGCTGCACACGAGCAGCAGGAACTGGGCTAGGCTCCCTTAGCCTAGTTCCTGCTGCTCGTGAGAATAGCCTCGTGTGGTTTCCTTAGCTCCATTAACAAGTACTGTTGGTCTCTCACTGCCAAGACTGTTCTAGCCTCTTGCTGAAGAACAAAATATTTTACTCAGCGGCAGATGCTTGCCTGTGTGTCATAGGGTGGCAGCTTAAGCAATGCCTTTGGCAAGCAGTGTTGCCTCTAATTCTCTCCCCCACCCCAACATCTGTGTGCAGAATTAGTTTTGTTCTAGGTGGAAGTATCAAGGCAGTTTATGTGCATATGCATTCAGAGTGCAGCCTTCCTGATTCAGCTTGAATGGTATCTAAAATTAATTGAGCGGGCATCAAAAAAACTTGAGTGTGTGCATATGTGCACACCTTAGAGGGAACACTGATGGCAAGCTAATACAGAGATTTCTTTAAAAAAAACATATCCTGGGTGAATAACGAACTACAAGGATGGCTTTGTCATGTTAGAGTGCTGTTTTCATTGGTCATCAGATTTTGCTTGTACAGTAAATACAAGAGGGGTGTATGTGCGTGCGTGCGTGCGTGCTACCTGCTTTAGTAAATTTAGATCCTGTTAATTTCCATGTGACCTGCATGTTTAATTGGATATAGCTTAGGCTTCTGTCTATCCATCTAGTTGCTCTGTGGTATATTCTGCCTGTGGTAATTAAGTTTTGGTTTTAACAAATCATATTAAGATAGAAGACGTGTTATGTGAACATGCCACAATATTGTAAAATTGAGTAGTCTGATATCTAGGAAATGTGTAATATTTGTATGAAGTTTAAAATTGTGCTATTTTTCTTTTATTTTAAAATCTATTCCAGATGCTTTCCAAAGTGCCCAAATGCTTTGTGACCAGTATTATTTTGCTTCTCCAGAATTAAAGCTTACACAAGTTAATGGTAAGTTTTTGCTACCATATTAAGCTAGCCTTGCAAGTCTTTTATTTTATTTTAAAACCCCTTTATTCTCTTTAGATAATCCTTACTACTTCTACTGTTTCCTCTTTGTATACATGTCCTAGAATTGCAAGCTTGTTGCAGATCTTTCTTTTCCCCCTGGAGATTGAATTTGCACGCTCCCAATAAGTCGGATGAAGTATGCTAGAAAGGGCAGGAACTTAACATGAAATTGTGACATTTCCCAGTTTCAGCACCTGTTAAAAACACCGTACTAAAATAAATTAGAATGGAAGCAATTGCACCCTATTGATTGTTTAAGAAAAAGTATTTGAGCATAAAAGAGGAGCAAGGAAAACTTCCATCTTCTGCCTAGACATATTCTGAAACTTTGTACCTCTTTGATGAACTGCAAGCCTTCACATAAAGAAAAGTGACAAAGGATTCAGTGTGGAGCGTATTTAGGACTGTCAGTAGCAGAGCTTGCTTAAGGTTACTGGAGTGGACGCATCCATAGTAACAATTGTTTGCAGTTGAGCATGGGTAATCAAGCCAGTGAATTGACTTTTCCTTCTGCATCTTTCTGTAGGAAAGGCAGCTGGACAGCCTATTCACATAGTATATGTTCCTTCCCACCTCTTTCACATGCTGTTTGAACTCTTCAAGGTTTGTGTTGAAAATTATGAATGCATTCATTTTCAGTCTCCTTGATTATTTATTCGATTTCTATACCGCCCTTCCAAAAATGGCTCAGTGTGGTTTACACAGAGAAATAATAAATAAATAAATAAGACAAGATGGCTCACAGTCTAAAAAGAAACATAAGATAGACACCAGCAACAGTCACTGGAGGTACTGTGCTGGGGGTGGATAGGCCATGCATAAGTGTCTTAACTGTAACTGGGGGGAAATATTAGTATATGTAGTGGTTTTTCATGAGCATCTATCTATATCAATATCTATTTCTCTAAGGAGTATCCATCGCTAATCCCATGCATGGCAGCTCTCATGAGTTGGTGAGCGAGCTGCCAGCAGGGGGAGAGGAAAGCACTGGTGGACAGGCTTGCGGGCAACAGGGGGGGAAAAGCGGCGGCTGGGGGAAGAGGGCAGTGAGGAGAAAATGCTGGCGGGGAGACTGAGAACAGAGGGAAAACTAGAGGCGTGGATGCTTTGTGCCTGGCCCAGCCCAGTTTCATATATTGTCCAGACAACAGGAAAATTACACAGGAGAAAATGAACCATTACAAGATAGTGAATCATCAACCCTTCAGTCTGCATTATGTGCAACAGGGTTTGTTTGTTCTTGTTAGTAGGATGATGGCAAAGTGAAGCACTAATCAATATTAATTGTGCAGTAATGTTTTTCTTTACTATGAGAATATTTTTCAAATTCTGGCCTTAGTGGGATGAAGAGCACTGTAGTAACTTCTGAAAGGTTGACTTGTAAAGTAGTTTTTGTAAAAGTTAAACCCTCTGTTTTATATGTTGAATAGAACCATTCCAATTCCTTATTTCATAGAATGCCATGAGAGCAACTGTTGAATATCAAGAAAAGAAACCTTCTCTTGATCCAGTTGAGGTGACCATTGTACTTGGAAAGGAAGACTTGACCATTAAGGTAGGTAAATTAGCTTTATTTATGCATCACTGTAGCAGTCTGAAAATGCAGCAGATGCAGTCTACAGCTCATGGACCGTTAGAGAGTCTCATTGATTTAAATAGGATTAGGGTGGAATAGATGGGTTGTGGATGGCAGCCAATTACAAATCGTAGAAAAGCCTTCTGGAAATAAGCTTTCTCCTGCCAAATATTGTTTTGTGCCGCACTTGCTTGTAATCAGCAAATTTGACACAGCAAATTTAACTTCAAAAAAAAAGTGTCTCTTGTTCAGTTAGTACTTCTACTTTAAATGTATTATTTCTAGTCTTTGTTGATGGCTGACTTTGTTCTTAACTAGATATCTGACAGAGGGGGTGGTGTTCCAGTGAGGAAAATAGAAAGTCTCTTCAGCTACACGTATTCTACAGCACCAAAGCCAGTGATGGACAACAATTCTACTCCTCTGGTAAGAGATGAAGCCATAATATGTCGGCTGTAAGAGAAGAGCCAGGATCAATGTTGTTGCCCTCCTCTTTGCTCTTCTGAACAGACACTTACCTTGACCAACATTTGTCTCTTGAGCCATTGACACACAGTCTACTTCCAGATGGAGATGTTTTCACATAAGCTGAATCAGCATGCCTGACATTGCAAACTGTTCCATGACTGTGCCAGTCTCTTTGCTGATCACTGCTAATCCAAAGAGACAGCCAAGTTCATACTGAGAGGTTGATGTATTGGCAGGGGGCGGGGCGGGGGATGTTGGGGACAAGAGTTCTAGCCTAGGCTCCTCCCTGACAGAAATTTTCAGTACAGAGGCAATGTATTACATGGGGGAGCATTGATCCTGTGAGCCCCCCACCATAGTCTGAAGTAGTACAGCCCAAATAGATTTGTCACCTTTAGTGAGAACTAGGTAAACATTGGTCCAGTAACTAACATGGCAAAACTAGCAGCAAGCTCTTGAGCTTCTCCCCTCCTCCCATTTTTTAGATAAATGTTATTGGTGCTGTTAGGAAGCAGTTGCCTAGGAGCAATCTAAAACAGTGCAGTGAGCATTTAATCATTCTAGACTCTGTGTTTGTCATTGGACTGGAACGTGAAAATACAACTGAAAAAAGGAATGAAAATATGAAAACATAATGCTCTCTCCGCAGCCTCCTCTTTCCCCTTTAACAAACCTAGTTGGGCCTAGGAATTTCTGTAATGGAAGGTACCATCTCCTACTTTTCAGAGGCTGATTGGAATCTAAGGGGGGCAGAGGGGGGGGAACAACCCACCAAACCATTCCACCCTAAACTCCATCTTTAGATTCGGTAAACTGTAGACTGTTGGGGCTCTTATCAAATGTCTCCTTCCCCCTTTCTTCCTGTTTACCACCTAGTCTGATGAAGAGTCAAAGACAGACTGTTTAATACTTTGAGGGTTTTTTGTGTGGTGTTAGTCCTAAAAAACAACAACCATGATCCTCCTTTGGACTATGGATGTTTCTTTTAATGAATGAATACAGCCACTTGCTATTTAATACAATCTGGGGGAAAGGAAACTCACTCTAATAAGATGTCTTGTTTTCTTTCTAGGCTGGTTTTGGTTATGGCTTACCAATTTCTCGTCTGTATGCCAAATACTTTCATGGAGACCTCCATCTGTGTTCCATCTCTGGTTTGGGGACAGATGCAATTATCTACTTAAAGGTGTGCTATATTCAGTACTTGATTTATTTTTTCCTTCCAAGGTTGCATAGTGCTGGAAATTAATTTTTTGACAGCTAGCGTGAACTATTTTTTATTTATTAGCAATTTTAGTCTTATTTAATACTAGAGAATAAATGGTGTATGAGAAAATGGGGTTCCCTCTTCACAAATGTGTGTTAGACACTATAATGTGATTGTGAGCCCTTTGGGGACAGGGATCTATCTTATTTACTTGTTATTTCTCTGTGTAAACCGCCCTGAGCCATTTTTGGAAGGGCGGTATAGAAATCAAATGAATGAGTGAATGTGTTAAAAGCTTCAACTAGGTGTTTTCCACAAATAGTATTTCATTTGTGGCCAAAAAGGAGGCCTATTCCAATATTACCAGTTAATATATTGTCTTTAGATTGTTAGTGTGGAACATGACAGCCTTCAGTCTCAAAGGCTTGCAAAATGTAGCAACATCATGCCATGACAATCTGTGCTGAAAGCATGTCTTACATTTGGAATCTAGCCACTTCAGTAAGAACTAAGTGGGTTCAAATGAATAATATTGTTGATTGTTCAGTGACACTTGTGTTGGACAGTAATAGGAATGTCTAATCTAATTAATCTTGTTCCTGCTTTTCTAGGCCCTTTCCACAGACTCCATCGAGAAACTTCCTGTTTTCAACAAGTCTGCTTGTAAGCATTATCAAACACCTATAGAAGCTGATGACTGGTGTGTTCCAAGTAAAGAACCAAGAAATTTGTCAAGACAGAGTGCAGCTGCATGAAATATGTGTTTGTCAGGACACTGAAAGGGGATCAAACCAATGTTTCAGCAAGGACTAATGAAACAAAATAGCTTGATGCCACTCTTGTTCTAGACCAGGAGATATGCAAGAGGGGGGAAATGATCACATGGAACAGGAGACTGCAGCATGAACATGTACTGTACTTGTATTGTTGCATTTTTCATGAAGATTGATATGTCAGGAGAATCAAAATACATAGGACAGCGTGCATGTTTTCTGTCTGCTGACATGAAGGATGTATGAAATGTAAATGAACACTCCAAAGTACTAATGTTTTCAGACTTGATGTGGTAAAAAGCTGCATGTCACAGTTGAACTCCAGCACAAAATACTAACTTTTTCCTTAGTCCAGTTACTAGATATTTCTTTCAAAAGTATGACTTTAGGTATATGTGCACTTTATTGACTATATTTGACATATCGGCAACATATGGAGAATCTAATTGGAAGGGTAGTGGCAGTGTGCTGCCTTGGCTGCAGTTCCATAGTTTCTGGCTTGCCGGGAAGCAGACCGTAAGAAGTCCAGAAAAATTCAGAAAGTTCCACTTTTCTCTTTTTAACTCCAAGTGGTAAATGTTTCTTGAATCCCCCACCCCCAAACAGCTATATAGTATATTTCTATTGCTCTTCTGAATGCTGAGGTTTTGCTATTCATGGATAAGGGTCTCAAGGTGACGTCAAGATAGTGAAGGGTCTGTATTATGAAGACCAGCCATAGCTTGGTAGATGACCTGTGGGTACGAAGGGCAAAGTGGCAGCAGTACAAGTAGACGGGGGACTTCCAAGAGACTGAAAATGCAAGCCATTTCATCCTACCCAGTTGGCTTGCTTTACCCCAAAAGGCATTTGTGAACATCTGAGATATAGATCTTCTCTAACAGTGCTGTCGCTGTGTGTGCAATGTTTGGGGGAAGTAGGATTGTGTTTCTCTGAAGAGTTGCCTGCCATCTTCTGACTTATAAACTGTGGTTTCAAAAGCCTTAAACATTAAGATCACTCTTAAGACATCTTCCAGGGATGTGATGTTAAACAGATTATGGTAGAATATCGTACCTGAATTTTAAAACGGCTTTGAAATGCAGAAATCCAGAGTCTTCAGAGTGGGCGGTATATTAAATATCTCAAATAAACATGAGAAATACTCGTTCTCTATACAGCAGCATAGAGTGAGGATGACAGAGTTTACTTGATGAAGTGTTTATTGGGAGAATATTCCATTCCAAATCAACACTCCTGACAGGGAGTTTGATAAGGACCCAGATGGTGACAATGTAGGTCAGTCAGTCTGTCTCTTTTTTGAAAAAGACAATAATATGCTAAATTGCTAATCCTAGTTTATTTTAAAAGGATCATTATCTGCAAGGGTTTTGTGTCCACTTTCAGTTGTGGCAGCTTCGTTGCTGTCACTTGGCTGATGTCCACTTTTACTGTGGACATTGGGTTCAACTGAATAGGTAATCCCAGCCATGTGAGGTTATTGTATGTGTGTGGTTGGTACGGTGTACCAACAAAGGGCTTAACTGCTAACATTGCTGGAGTATTGGATGCTTAGTTCCATTGTAAACGTAGTTCAAATTTGGATGTTCTGCTGGTTTTTGTGTGTTTTTATAAAGTGCCGGTTTTCTTCTCTGATGAGGAGAAAACAGGTACATTGTTGCTGTGCCATATGCAAGTACATATTTGGGTTGCCAGCTATGCAGCAGAATTAAAGTGGGGAGGTCTTAATGCACTGCATGAATACTTAAGATAATATTGTGGTGGTATCTCAATAGCAGCATTAGATGACAAGATGAATGTTTGACACCCAAATCAACCTTGTTGAATCTGAAGTGCATTTTTTTTCTTCACTCAGTGTATTGGAGTAAGTTTGGATAGCTGATAGATCATGTGCACTTTGCTGCTGTATGTACAGCACATAAAATCGGTTAAATAGAATTGTTTTGTTAACGTTTTATAACCTGAGCTGTCAATCTATGTACTGTTTCTGAAAAACAACCAAAGGTGCCATTGTTCTTTCCTGTCAGTCAAAAACTGTTCATATTTTCAAGTAAAAGGAGCATTGGAAATCTCTTTAAAGCATATCTGCTGAATTATAGGGTTAGAACCATGTCACAGGCTAACTATGCAAATTGTTCAGCAACATATGCTTTTGGTACTGCTTTTGCACTCTGCCCTCAGTGTCAAAGTTGTCCATACACTGTTTAAGGAAAAGCATAGATTTTAATTCTTGAATACAGAATTGTTTCTGCTACAGTGTCCCTTTTTAGTTCAGGTGTATTTCAGAGGTACTGTACATTTTAAAAAAATAAAATCTTTTTTAAAATGGCTGCTTGACTTCTTAGTCTTAAATCCTGTTAAGTTTGGGTCTGTCTGATGCACAGGTCTGCACTCCTAGCCCACCTATTCAGATTTTGGCCCAAGGGTTTATTTCTGTTTGTGCTGCAGTCTCTTCATACACTACTACTTAGAATGAACCATAGTTTGTGCTAACCATAGGTAAGAACCCACAGCATGGTTTGAGCTTCTAGACATACAACGGGCAAACCATGATTTAGAGCTGCTCGGCTGCTTTTGTTTCCCATCTGCTCAGGACTAGGTTTCATAAGTTCATTTCTGTCTCCGTGGTGCAGCAGCCTCTTGAGGCAGAACAATGGTTTTCACTGGTTTATGGTCTGTGCAGACAAACAGGAAACCTTGGCATCTAACAAGTTTCACCCCTGGAGAGAGAAGGCATATATCATCCAAAGTTTAACTACTGGAAAAACAAAACTTAAAGCTATTCAAACTCTTACTTCGGAATGGTCCAAGGAACCTTCATGGTTTCAGTACTTACAAATTAGTTCTATAGTTCAGAAAGAAATACAAAGAAGGCGGTAAACTTAGAGATTTGATGGAATTTGAAGTACTAATAACTAAAAATGCTGATCATTTATTGGGACTGATATACAAGTTGCTATTGAAATATGACTCAGAAACAACAGATTTTTAAAAACTGCATGATTAAGTGGATGCAAAACTTAAAACAGGACAATTGATATCCAACAATGGGAACATCAATGGAAAGGGAATATTAAATTTACAGCAAATAGTACCTTAAGAAAAAATTGGTACAAAACGTACTTTTGTTGGTATATTACTTCCATGATGATTACAAAGATGGACAGTTAACTGTTCTGGAGACTTGGAAATGTAAGAATCATGCGGAGATATTCTATCATGTGGTGGACTTATGGCAAAGCACAACAATTGTGGAAGAAAATTCACTCTTAAGATGCAACAAATATTAAATATAAATTTTACCTACTCACCTGAGCTTTTTTGTTAAATATGACTAAAGCTTATATACTTATTAAATACACAGAGTTGTCTTTATAAATGATTACCGCTGCCAGGATTCTCTATGCTGCCAATTGGAGATCACAAGTAATCCTGACCCTGGATAAATGGCTATTAAAGCTATGAGAATATGCCTCAGTGGCTAAGATTACTGCTTATTTATGGAATACTTTAGATGAAAGTCCCATTTCAGATAGCTGAAGCCTTATTGACCCCCGACCCCAACACACACAATTGCACCCTGCTGTAAGGGTAAACAATTCCCACTTCCCCTGAATCGTGCGGTTCATCCTAACAAGGCAGAGGGGTACCTAACAAGGCACAGCTGCCTCTGGTTCCCAGTGGCTCTGGTTGCTGCGCATGCTCTCGCTCTCTCTTCCATCTCACCCTGGCCATACATCTGCCACAAAATGTGACAGCCAACAACCTGGATGGCTTTAAGAGGGGTTTGGATAACTTCATGGAAGAGGGATCTATCAACAGCTACTAGTCGGAGGGCTATAGGCCACCTTCAGCCTCAAAGGCAGGATGCCTTGGAGTACCAGTTGCAGGGGAGTAACAGCAGGAGAGATGGCATGCTCTCAATTCCTGCCTGTAGGCTCCCAGCAGCATCTGACTGATTTCTATACTGCCCTTCCAAAAATGGCTCAGGGCAGTTTACACAGAGGAATAATAAATAAGATGGATCCCTGTCCCCAAAGGGCTCACAATCTAAAAAGAAATATAAAATAGACACCAGCAACAGTCACTGGAGGTACTGTGCTGGGGGTGGATAGGGCCAGTTACTCTCCCCCTGCTAAATAAAGAGAATCGCCACATTAAAAGGTGCCTCTTTGCCAAGTTAGCAGGGGTTATCTGGTGGGCCACTGTGAGAAACAGGATGCTGGACTAGACGGGCCTTGGGTCTGATCTTATGTTCTTAATAGTAATCATTGTATTGAGTCTATCCACTTGGATTTTGATTGTGGCACTTCATGCTTGTTCCCTGTAACTTGTTTTGAACACCAGGGTGTCTGTGTAGCATTAAATGAAAATGCCTTATCACCCTTTCAGTAATAACTAGTCCTTATAAAACTGTGAGGTGGATAACTTCCAGTCCCAGCATCTCTCATTAGAAGTACTGCTGGGGATGAGCATGGAACAAGCCAGGCCGGTCCAGTTTGAATCCAAACTGGATTTGAACCAGCCTGGCCCGGCCTGGTTCCGGCTCCCTTTGGGGGGGGAGGGGCGGTTCGGTTTGAACCTCAATCACTCGAACTGCCCCAGTTTGAGTTGAACTGGGCTTCGAACCAAACTGGTTCACACGCTCCTAAGTACTGCCTTTCTGCATTTGTATGCTGCAGGGGGTGGGATGCACATCCAATCATTTTTGAAACCTGAACCCATCTTAAGTAAGGCAAATAGGTTTGTTCTCACAACTGACACCTGGGTAAAAGGAACATCCAGCAAGGCTCGAAGTTCCATGGGTGCTCCGGTCATGTGTCAGCAACAAACAAGAACAGGGAGGTGATCGTGTGCTAGCCGCAATGTGGGTAGGACATGGTATGCTTTCCTGAACTTTTGATTCACTGCTGGGTACACGATGTGGGTTGGCCACCTCTGGGCTACCTTGCCCCAGTTCAGACACTATGCACTCCTACATATGTTTGTGTGAATGATTGCACCTGTGTCCATTTCAAAAGTGAACCTGGATGCAGGCCTTTTAAATGCAAGGTACAAATAGGAAGGGTACTTCTGCACCTGCATTCAACATCACATGTGAATGATTGTACCTGTGTACACTGTAAACTCATATGAGTGTTGACCATAATGTGTGAATGGTCCTTTAGTTTGTAGCTTGCACACAATCACTTCTCCCTCTTCCTACCTCAAATTTTGTCAACACATGACTGTTTTTTCTGAGTGTGCACAGGATTTGGAGCCTAGCTGAATGCTCCTTCTTGCAGCTGTCCATCGTGAGAACCAGCCCAGAACAAAAAGAGGGAGAAGAACCAGAGAAAAATAACAAGAATGAGGCACTATTGGAGGTGGGGGTTAAGCAATAGCTGAACGGGTAAGTGCAATGGCAGGAGAGGGCTACAGGTTTGCTGTCTGAGCTTTTGTAATCCCTGGTACTTTACAATACATGCAGAGAAAAGGCTGGAAACTGCAACAGGAGTTGTAATGAGGGATTTGAAGGATGGGCGATGTGCCTTAATAAAGAGAAGTGGGGTCTAGGGTAAGAGATCCAGACCTTCAAATAGCTTATAGAACTGTGTTCACAAACACATTTTGAGGCACATTTCTCAGGCCTGTCTATGGCTGTTCACTCTACCTCTGTTCTATTTATTACTCAACTGGCTTTTTATCTGGAATACTTTGCCCTTTATTCTGCAGTTGTTTGTTTTACAGTCAAGAAACATTATATATTAAAAAAAACTTTGTTACAGAGCCTTATATAACTTTTAAGTAATAAAGGGAAACATTTTCAGATCAACCAACCAGATTAGACTGGGACATCTGTTCCCTTGGGCAATGCCTCATTGCATCAGCTTTATAGTAGCAGTGGCTAAAAGAAGGGTTCCACAATTTAGGCTTAGAGACGAGCACCTGCTAAAAGTGCACAGGGAATGCTGCATTTCAAGTAAAAGGAGCTTTTTTGAGGGGCCAGTGAATCAGACCCATCAGTTTCTAGAGGGGGTCACACTGAGAACATAAGAACAGCCCTGCTGGATCAGGCCCAAGGCCTATCTAGACCAGCATCTTGTTGCATACACTGGCCCACCAGATGCCTCTGGGAAGCCCACAGGCAAGAGGTATGTGCATGCCCTCTCTCCTGCTGTTGCTCCCCTACAACTGGTATTGAGAGGCATCTTGCCTATTAGGCTGGAGATGGCCTATAGCCCTCAGATTAGTAGCCACTGATAGACCTGTCTTCCATGAATTTATCTAAACCCTTCTTAAAGCCATCCAAGCTGGTGGCTGTCACCACATGTTGCTGCAGAGAATGCCATAGGTTAATTATACGTTGTGTGAAAAAGTACTTCCTTTTGTCCGTCCTAAATTTCTTAGCAATTCATTTCATAAGATGACCCCTGGTTCTAGTGTTATATGAGAGGGAGAAAAATTTCTCTCTATCCACTCTTTCCACACCATGCATGGTTTTATAGACCTCTATCATGTCTCCCCTCAGTTGTCTTTTTTCTAAACTAAACAGCCCCAGGTGTTGTATCCTTGCCTTGCAAAGAAGGTGTTCTAGGTCCCAGACTAAAGCTTATGTTTTCAAGGCTGATCCAAAATTCCTCCCCTGGATTCTCCCTCATTTTGGCAATTTTTCATCAGTGACCAAGGCATTTCTGAGCCTATTAGTGACCATCGTTCTCTACCTCCACACCTCTGAATCTTCTCTAGGAATGATATTATGGCATAATATAATTTTCTGGGGAGGAATTTATGGCAGCCACCCTGTAAGAAGAGCTCCACACCTCCACTGCTGCCGCCATCCCTGGGAAAGAGAAAATGTGTGTGTGGTGGGGAGGGGCTGTCAGGAAATGAGGACTGCTGCTTGCCAGCTACCAGCAGTAAGCTGCACCCTCAGCCTTTTCAGAATTTCTCTAGATCACCTTTGAATTTGTCTCTGGTATTTGTTCCCCCAGAGTGTGGCTGCCATGCCAAATTCATTGAATGAGAATTTTCAGCTCAGGATTTCACATCTAACAATCTAAAACAAAAGCTTGCCGCTTTCTCACAAGATACAAGCATTTCTAGTCATCACTTTTACATATCCAGACATGAGTCCTTTCCCCACATGAAGGTTCTTCTCATGACCAGAGCTTCCTGGGTTAACCTTATTCTACCCAGGTAGCTCCCGTTGCCTGCAGTGCAGGAGCCCTCCCAACCCAGATGCTCCATCCCTGGGTAGCCCCAGATTGGCTGTCCAGGTTAAAAATTAGGTTGGAGGAAAACAAACCCCTTCCAGCCTCACTTACTGGTGGCCTGTGCTGCCGCTACTTCCAGCATTGCTTCCGGGTGGGCAGCAGCCATGCTTTTCAGAGAGCTCAGGGGAAAGAGAGGCCAGGAAGAGTAGAGCTGCAGCAATGTTGAGGTCAGCTACTCTGCTGATTGTGCATTGTGGAATCCTGGAGGACCCAGCACAAGTTTTGCTCCATATACTGACATCTACATGTTAATTGGGCCCATGGCCCAGTTACTCTCATTTCTTCCAACTTTTCCCTTGCCTCCACTTTCTGTCTACTAATTATTCTTCCTCATTTTGTTCCTATTTAAATGCAAACTTCTTTGTGCATCTAATGACCTCCTCCCCACCCCCAAGAAGTGGGGTTCTAGTTCACAAAAGTTTGTGCTGCAATACATCTGTCAGTATGTAAATGTGTCACAAGACTCCTTGCTGACATGAATAGGACATGTCAGAAAATTTTAACAGAAGCACTTTAGTCCTGCAAGCCACCTAATGGTGCAGCAGGGAAGTAACTTGCCTAGCGAGCAAGAGGCTGCCTGTTCAAATCCCCACTGGTGTGTTTCCCAGAATATGGGAAACTCCTATATTGGGGAGCAGCGATATAGGAAGATGCTGGAAAGCATCATCTCATACTGTGAGAGAGGAGGCAATGGTAAACCCCTCCTGTATTTTTCCAGACAACCACAGGGCTCTGTAGTTGCAAGGAGTCAACACTGACCTGATGGCACAACTTTACTTTTACTTTAGATCCCATCTGGACATTAAATGTATAGAGACATTTACACATGTACATGTCTCTACATATGTACATGTGTATGTGCAAATGACTGTATAGGCATTCATTCTAAAAATGAATCTGGTACCTGCCCCCTCCAATGCAAGGGATAGATCGGAAGTGCACTATTGTATGTATGTTAAATGTGGCAGATCACATTCTGTGCCAAGTTCTGTGCACGTTTGGATGGAACCTGTGCGCAGTTGGGCAAGCGTGCTCTGCACAATTGCAATCATTCTGCAAAGCGAGTTGAAAAATAGAAAACCATTATTTCCATTGACTGCCCTCGCATGAATCCATTTGCACAATTTTATGTTTGTGCAAAAAGCGCTTTTGTACAACTGCATGCATTTTCCATTAAAATGCTTTGCGCAGTGTGTGAGCTACTGTGTGAATAATTTATGTACACATAAATATGCATACATACACTGCACACAGATTATATAGTCATTGAATATAATATGTGAATAGGGATTTAATTAAATGGGGGAAAGGAAGGTAATAAAATTAAAATTCGTCACCGGGGGGGGGGGGCGGGGAAAATACCAGTGCCTTGAAAAATCTTCCTGCAGGGAATTACCAGAATTGTCATCTATTCCTGCTACTCATTGTATTGACCCGGAAGCATGACCCTTTCAACCTACAAGAGAGGCATCCGATGCAACTGAAATCTAAGATAGCTTTTAGGGCCAACTCATTACATTATTTGCCACTTTAAAGTATCCAAGGTCATATTTGCACACTGTCAGACTTCTCTACTTTTTGCTAATTCAGACTGGTATAGAACCATCTATTTTTAGACAAGGATGCTTTGTGGATATATCTTTCTGATTTTATCTGGGGAGCTGTCCTTGCTTCATGCTTAGCTTTACAACGTATATCCATCTTCCACCCCTGAGGACCAGCATGTAGGAATGAAAAACAAGTCTTGTCTTTTAATCACTATCTACACAGATTGCTGGCAGTAAACCAGCATGGAATTGTAGGTCCTTCTATTTCTTCACAAAAAGGCAGGAATCTATTCTTGAAGGAATTGATAGATTTTCCTAGGAGTGCCTTCCTCATCTGATTTCTTCAGAAGGAAGCCATGCTCTTTCTGTATATTTAGAGAATATATTGATATTCCTGGCAGCGTCAGGCTAAAATAAATACTTATGTTGTATTGTTATCATTTTTGTTTATACCAGGGCCAACTGAGTGGTAACAGTTAAGATAATCTCAAACGGTGTCACAGTGAAACTCCCAAGGTCAAGATAACTTTTTTAAAAAGCGTCTATAAGAGTAGCTAGGACAAAGCACTGATTTTCACATCAAATTCTGCAAGCAGCATAAATTATGCAAAATACATAATTTTGTTTCAAATTGTTCCAGTCTGTTCTGTTTGGAAAATCTTTTTCTTTTGAGGAATTGGGGTAGAGTTGAAGGTAATGGGAGTGATGGTGATGATGATAATGAAAATGATGGTGATAATGAAAATGATGGTGATAACACCGTAATTTATAAAAGCTCTATTTTCCTCTCTAGGCCCCCTGTCCAGTTCAGAGTATTTGGACCTGGTGTTGGGCTCTCAAGACAAAGTGGGGATTCTGTTGGTGTACCGTCCACTACGCTGCCCAGCTGTTTCCCTGCCTGAGCTCATGGAGGTGCTCTCAGATTTGGTGTTGAGCACTCCCAGAATGATTGTTTTGAGTGACTTCAACATCCATGCTGAGGCTGCCTTTTCTGGGGTGGCTCAGGACTTCATGGCTGCCATGACAACCATGGGGCTGTTCCAACATGTTGTTGGCCCAATACATGAATTGGGGCACACTCTGGATGTGGCTTTTTCGACTGAACAGGAGTATGGTGATTTGAAAGTGGGGAATATGTCATCTATGCTCTTGTCATGGTCAAATCACTTCCTTCTGAGGTTTAGAGTCTTAGCAGCTACACCCCTCTGCAAGGGGGTGGGGGCAGACCTATAAAAATAGTCCACCCCCAGAAACCGATGGACTCCGATGAATTCCTGAGGGCTCTGGGGGATTTTCCAGCTGATATGGTAGGTGATCTTGTCAAAGCTCTAGTTGCTCTCTGGAATGGAGAGATGGCTCGGACAGTTGACATGATTTTTACCAAGTGCCCTCTCCTGCAAAGCAGAGCCTGTTCAGTGCCTTGGTATATACCAGCTGAGGGCAATGAAGCAAGCTGGAACATAAATGGAGGAAAACCTGGGATGAATATGAGCAAAGACTGGTTAGAGCTCACTATTGAGCCTATTCTGTAGCAGTGACGGAACAGAATAAACTTTTTTTCCATCCACCATTGTGTTCTCTCAATGTCATCCAGAAGGGCTTATCCGGGTGGTGTGGGGCTTCTTGAAATCTGACCCCGAGCACAATGTATTAGAACCCTCGGTAGCACATTGTGACACATTTACACAACACTTTGAGGGTAAAGTTGTTCACATTCACCACAGGTTGGACTCTACAGTTGATGCAGTGTCATTGGGAGAGGTGTCCAGAGTACCACCTGGTCCAGTTTTGCTGGAAGAGTTTAAATTATTGGTGCCCGAGGATGTGCTCAAGGTGATTAGTCAAGTTCAGTGGACCATGTGCGTGCTTGACCCTTGCCCTTCATGGCTTATTAAATCTAGTAGGGAGGGAATTTTTAGCTGGGTCCGGCAGGTTCTAAATGCCTCATTGAGAGAGGGAGCGGTCCCAGCTCCACTGAAGGAAACTATTATTCAACCACTCCTAAAGAAACTCAGTTTGAACCCAGAGAATCTAAACAACTGTAGGCCTGTAGCCAATATTCTCTTCCTGGTGCTTGAGCAGGTAGTGGCTGACTAGCTCCAGACACTCTTGGAGGAAATGGATTATCTAGATACTTTTCAATCAGGCTTCAGGCCCAGTTTTGGAACAGAAACTGCTTTGGTCACCTTGTGGGATGACCTGAGCAGAGAGAGAGAGAGAGAGTGAGTGGAAGTGCAACCCTGTTAATTCTCTGGCATCTCTCAGCGGCTTTCGATACCATTGACCATGGTATCCTTTTGGATAGGCTGGCCGAGTTGGGCATGGGAGTCACTGCTTGGAGGTGATTCAGCTCCTACCTCGAGGCCTGTTTCCAAAAGGTGGTACTGTGGGATTAATGCAATTATGCTTTGGTGTTCTTCCCTTGGCAGTTATGGCAGTTATGCCAAACCACCCTTGGCAGTTATGCTTTGGTGTTCTGCAGGGTTCCATTCTTTCCCCTATGCTATTTAACATCTACATGATACCACTAGGAGAGGTACTCCAGCTACTTGGCCTGAGGTGTCAGTATGCGGATGACATTCAGTTTTAGCTCTCTTTTTCATCTGACACAGGTGAGGCTGTGACTGTCCTGAATCACTGCCTGGATGTAGTAATGGACTGGATGAGGATGAACAGATTCTCATCCAGACAAGACAGAAGTGCTGTTGGTTGGTGGTTCCTCTGCCCAGGTGAACGATGTTCAGCCTGTTCTAGATGGAGTTGCACTCCCCCTGAAGGACCAGGTTTGCAGTCCAGGGGTGCTCATCAATCCAGCACTGTCGCTAGAGGCTCAAGTGGCCTCTGTGGCTCAGAGCACCTTTTATGAGCTTCGGCTGATATGCCAACTGTGACCTTACCTGGATATTGATAGCGTGGCCACAGTTAGTCATGCTCTGGTGACCTCTCTCTTAGATTACTGCAATGCATTGTACGTGGGGCTGCTTTTGAAAACCACCTGAAAACTGAAGCTGGTACAAAACAGGACTGCAGGCTTATTAACTGACACTGGACATTTTGAGTATATTATTTCAGTGCTTTGTCAGCTCCACGGACTCCCAATCCGTTTCCAGGCCCAATTCAAAGTGCTGGTTTTAAATTTTAAAGCCCTAAATGGCTGGGGACCAGGTTACCTGAGATTGTGCCTTGCCCCATATGTCCCGACAGTCCTTAACAGCCAGCGTGGTGTAGTGGCTAGAGTGCTGGACTAGGACTGGGGAGACCCGAGTTCAAATCCCCATTCAGCCATGAAACTAGCTGGGTGACTCTGGGCCAGTCACTTCTCTCTCAGCCTAACCTATTTCACAGGGTTGTTGTGAGGAGAAACTTAAGTATGTAGTACACTGCTCTGGGCTCTTCGGAGGAAGAGCGGGATATAAATGTAATAATAATAATATAATATTCTTTAGAGGCCCTGCTTGGAGTGCCCCTGCTAAACTAGGTGAGACAGGTGGCTATTAGGGAGAGGGCCTTTTCTGTGGTTTCACCCATTTATGAAATAGCCTCCCCAGTGAGGTTTGCCTGGCTTCATCTCTTGTTCTTTTAGATGCCAGGTAAAGACCTTGTTGTTCACCCGGGCCTTTAAATTTTGATTTTTAAATTTGATTTTTTAAACTGACCTTTAAAAAGTTTTTAAATTGTTTTGTATTGTATTTTTGTTTTGGTTTGTTTTTTGGTTTGTTGTGATTTCACTGTCATGAGTTCTTACTTGAGAGTCCTTGACAAGTTCAGATCCTTTGTTTGACAGGTCAAATCCCTGCTTGACTCTGTCACAAAGATGGTGTAATTAAGAGGGCATTGTCAGTTGATTTTAGAGATCATAACAGGACACAAAAGTAGAGGCCACCTCCAACATATGTTAGGTCTAAGCTGCTGGAAGCTTTTAGAGCTCTAACTAGAATCCTGAAATGTGTCTGGAAGGCCGAGGGAGCCAGTGAGGATGTTGGAACACTGATGTAATGTACTTTGGAGTCCTATTTACACATTCAATGTATGTACAACATATACTGTACATGCACTGTATATGCATGTACAGTTATTGATACATTATGTTCAATCCATGTACAGTGGTATACTTACAGTTCCCATCTATGCCATGCATTTGGGGGGCCTGTACCCAAGTTTACTTTTTAAATGATTTATAACATATTCATGGGTATCGCACAAAACCTCATACACGTGTACAGACACCTGAACACACACAGAGGTCATTCACACAGTCAAAAACTGTGTTCTACCTGGGTTTGGAGCTATGTGTGCTCCCAATTTTTGGTTGTGTAGAAACAAGGAAAGAGGAAAAGCTACCCAGGTTTTCCTCCTACCTTGATTCCACACAGTCACTTCTACCCAGGTTTTCCTCCTACCCTGCTTCCATCCAACCAAAAATTGGCAGCACACACCACTCCCAAACCCAGGTAGAACACAGTTTTTGATTGTGTGAATGGCCTCATTGAGCTGGGTCTCACAATCAATGAGAACCAGTTTGCGAAGTTCAGCGGGGAGAATGGGCTAAGCCGGATTGGCCGCCCACACGATTGCTGGCTCCATGACGGAGCCGGTGGGGGCTGGGGAGTTTGGGGGCAGCTCCAGTATGCCCTGCGTAAGTGCACAGGGCATACTGGGGAGACCCCCAGAGCCGGGAGGTGGCTTTTTGCCTCCCTTCAGGGGGTTTCCTCGTGAGTAGGCGCAGTGCAAACCCAAGAAGGGGTCTAAGAAGGCATGTGTTATAGGAGTCCTAACTTCCTTTAACCCACAGGACCTTCTTGAATCTCTTCCTCTCTTTCCTTCCATTTTGAGCCACTTTGGATACTCAAAAGTAGATGTGAGGAAGGCTCCAGTGATTTCACCTCCTCATGTTTCTCAGCAAAGGGGGCAGAGTAAGCAAGACTTTTCCTACTCCTCCCCCCCCCCAGGTGACTATGTGCAGTCGAGGGATGACTCTAGATCAACTAGTTTGGAGAAGCAAAGGGGTGTCAATGAATGTTATTAGAGGAGCAAAGATTTTGCTATACATTAAGGCACAGGTTTCCAACCTGTGGTTCTCCAGATGTTGCTGAACTACAACTCCCACCATCCCCAGCCCTAATGAATTATAGCCAGGGATTATGGGAGTTGTAGTTTAGCAACATCTGGAATATCACAGGTTGGGAACCTTTGCATTAAGGTAAGTTAAGTGGAAAATAATTTATGTTGTTAGTTTATGTACCTTATTAATGAAGCTTGACATTTTCAAATTTATTCAGGAGATGGGTCAGATTCCTCTTAGAAAATACTTCCTTTTTTAAAATCAGGCCAACTCTGATTATGGCTACAGGACCATAATCTACCAGGTGGGTGGAGGAATGAAAAGGGGAGCAGGAAATATTTGGCGGGGGGGGGAATGCCCACTACCTCTTGCTAACCCCTTGGAGTCATCCATGCTTCAGTTTCATCTTGAGCTTGAGGGCAAGCAGACCACAGATAATGTGTAAAATGTGGCCACATGGGCCGACAGCATGTTAGTGTGGTAAAGTCAAAAATTTATTGTTAATCAATTAGATTCTTATAAGACAAGTGTGATGACTCCCATGGGGGTCATGGAGGAAGATTCCTCAGATGAAGACCCAGAGCCGTGGCAGGAGGCTGAAACTCCAAACGACTCAGCAGAGCCATAGCTCTGCCGCCCCAATCATTACAGTAAATACACGCGCTGGAGGGGGCAAAGCGGCGGGAGGGGTAAGTAAACCCTCCCCGCCCTTAAAGGAACCCACCCCACAGTGCTGGACCGCAGCTCTGCGGTTCCGTGCACACCCCTACGAACCAGGGTGGTTTGAGCAGTTCGATCACAAACTGCTTTGAAACACTTTGAGCTGGCTCATCAAACCACCAAGCCAGCGTGGTGTAGTGGTTAGAGTGCTGGACTAGGGCCGGGGAGACCTGAGTTCAAATCCCCATTCAGCCATGATACTGGCCCAGCTGATAACTGGCCCAGCTGATCGGTTCGACCAAACTGATTCAAATACCCACGGTTCAGTCTGAATTTGGACCAAACCGCCCCAAGCGGTCCGTGCACACTCCTACTTGAGAGTCAGCGTGGTGTAATGGTTAGAGTGCTGGACTAGGGCCGGGGAGACCTGAGTTCAAATCCCCATTCAGCCATGATACTCGCTGGGTGACTCTGGGCCAGTCACTTCTCTCTCAGCCTAACCTACTTCACAGGGTTGTTGTGAGGAGAAACCTAAGTATGTAGTACACGGCTCTGGGCTCCTTGGAGGAAGAGTGGGATATAAATAAAAAATACTTGCTACCACCTTGTTTCATAGCTTCTTGGGGAAGATGTAGCATTTTGTCTTAGAGCATATTTGGGAAGTTACATTAACCCAGTAGTGGAAGGGGAGCAGAAATACAGTCTATGTAACCACCATTTTGCATTTAACACAAAGAAGAGTTCAGAGGCCAAAACTGGGTCTTCCCTAGCAATTGCTTTGCTCCTCTTAATAAAGCCCGTCTTGTCCTTCAAGAACCTTGATGTTACTTCACTTGGACAAAACCCAGACCTACAGCTTTAAAGGTCTGCAAACTGTGAAAGTGGGAATCCGGAACCAATTTGTCCTCCTTAAATCTCTCCTTTTCAGTGTCTTGTCCCAACGAATTGTGGTAGCAGTAGGCGCCCTGCATACATGGATAAACAGGAGGAGAAGGCTTCAGAACAGTAGATAACAGTCCCACCGTTTTTGTTTATGCTGCACAGCCAGGCCCTCTAAAAAGAAAGGATTAAGAATTTCCTAATGCTTGACAATACGGGAGCCAGTTTCAATAAAGCCGGAAGATTATTCCAGCTGTTTTCAGGCTGCAAGCCTAAAACAAAGTTAAGCCTTCCTCCCATTGGTGCCCCTTAGCTCTAGACACTTGGAAATGAATTGAGTGGTTTAAAAAAAGGGCAGATCAGCGGTAGACTTTCAGATGAACAGGAATGGGGGCGGGAGAACCTTCTAAAGTTGATGATGTAAATCAAAAAGCTATTGGCCCGTTCAAAATAACCTTCAGGAGGAAACAGAAGGTGGTTCTCTGCCTGCAGCCTCTGTTTCTTCCTTGTTCTGGTTTTTGCTTAGTTTTCCATCTCTTATTTGGGGGAGTGGAGGTTAGCGGGTAGGACACTTAATGCTTGGTAAACATCCTCTGCTCCTCTGCACAGCCCACTGGCTAAGCAGCGGTTTCTTTCTCGGCATTGTTCCTCTGTTCGCACAAGTATATTGGGCCGAAGACAAAGAGAACAACGTGTTCCCTACTGCTGGCACAAGGAGCTTAAAAACATGTTTATGTGAAGCAGTGGCAAAAGGATTAGTCACTGAGTAGCACGCCCCACCCCCTCCGAGGGTGTGCAGGAACGCCTTGAAAGTCAAAGCCGAAGCACACACCAGCCAGAGAGATTTGCCTCCAGCATGTTCCGTCTGTGACCTATTTATTCCTTTATCACTTAACTTACTGCACACACAGGTTACTTTACATAATGTTGCTTGTGCATTGCTCACTTGGCAGAAGAGCAATGCAGCTCTAGGAAAACGATCACATTTTGGGTGGAGAAGGGATACATTGCAAGACCAGGTGCTTGTTTCTATGGTTGATTGTTCATTCATTCATTCGATCATATTTTTATACTGCCTGATATGTACATCTCTAGGCGGTGTACAAAATTTAAGATATTAAAAAATCACAGATTAAAATACATGCAACACAATAAAAACACGAGAATAAAACCGATTAAAATGGTTAAAATTGATTCTAATTAAAAGCTTGCGAAAACAGGAGAGTCTTGAGGGTCTTCCTGAAAACAAACAGAGAAGGAGATGTGCTTATTTCAGCAGGGAGCATATTCCAAAGCCCTGGGGCAGCCACAGAGAAAGCCCGGTCCTAAGTCGACACCAGACAAAGTGGTGACAACTGTAACCGGACCTCTCCAGAAGATCGTAACAGGTGGCAGGGTTCATGATTATAAAGGCACTTTTATGTTGCACTTTCATTTTTGTTCCCTTGAGTGCTGTTCTCTTTCACCATGCAGACGGGTGCAATGTGCGGTCATTTCCGGCAATAGGCACAGAGATTTCACACCACTGACAAAATACCAGCAAGGGCTATTGATGATGGTGTGTTAACTCTGTGTTATCTGTAATTGCAGCACAAGGTGACTAGTAATAAATAACATGATGCACAGCCTACTGCCTCCATAAAGGTCTGCCACAGGGCTGTGGCAGAGGCCACCCTGATGCTTTCTGAAGCAGCAATTCCAGTGCAGAAGAAAAGACTGTAATGCAAATCTTTGTCAAGATACTGTATTAAAAATAGCGGATAAAAGCAGCAGAAACAACTAAAATAGACTGAGACATAATGTAGCTGATTTAAAAAAAAACACTTTTAGGTGCACAAAATAAAGGAATAATGGTAAGGGATTACCAGTTTTGAATGCCCCCACATGTAAAGCTTATACTCCCTACAGATAGAAAGCTAGAGCATCAGGGGAAAGGGTCCTAATGCAGCCTTTTTTTGCTGCTGTGCTGGCTTTCTGTCTATGTGGCATATCTAACACAGGGAAGCATTAAAAAAAATTTGATTCCCCTACCTGAAGTGGTGCAATCCATTCTGCAACCTAAACATCATGCTACCTAATTCTGCTACATGTGTAGGAACATAGGAAGCTGTCTTATACCGAGTCAGACCCTTGGTCCATCTAGCTCAGTATTGTCTTACACAGACTGGCAGTGGCTTCTCCAAGGTTACAGACAGGAGTCGCTCTCAACCCTATCTTGGAGAACCCAGGAAGGGAACTTGGAACCTTCTGCACGCAAGCATGCAGGTGCTCTTCTCAGAGAGGCCCCATCCCCGAAGGGGAATATCTTACGGCCTCACATGTAGTCTCCCATTAAAACACAAACCAGAGCAGACTCAGCTTAGCAAAGGGGTCAATTCATGTTTGCTACCGCAAGGACCAGCCCACAGACACTACAGCCATTTATCAATTGATTACTTGCCACAGTACACAGGTTAGGGGTATGCAGGACCGGTTTGAGCGGTTCGAGCTTGAACCAGCCCAGCCCGAAAGAGGCAAAAGAGGGCCAGCCCGAATTCAACTCGGCAGCAGCTCCCCAGAAGCAGTGGGAAAAGCTCCATGGTGGTTGCACCAGTGCAGCTGAGGGGGGCCACTGCCACAGACATGCCACAGTTGGTAAGACGCCACAGAGCTGCCACAGTTGGTAAGATGCCCTCTCGCCTGCCCTCCCAAACCCCTTTTTATGTAGGGAATCCTCCTTTGCTTGTAAAGAGGAATCATTACCAGATTCTCTTTACAAGCAAGGCTCTTGGACTGGGCCGAACTGGTTTGATCCGGTTCAACCCAGTTCAATAGTTCGAACTGAACCGCCAGCCAGTTCTAACGAACCAGTTCGCGGAGTGGCAGGTTCAGTTTGAATTCAGTCCAAATTTGAACCGAACCGCCACTGCTGGTTCCGTGCATGCCCCAAACTACTTTCTTGACCGGTGGTCTGAAGGCCCCTTTGGATATTAACTTAGTGGGATGGAAGCCACTCAGTATGACTCCTTCTTATGCCATGAAATCATCTCAAAAGCCCAGGGGTGGTCCTTTTATGAGGCGAGGTGGTTGTCTCAGGTGGCAGATTATCTGGATTGCAGCAGGGTGGCAAGATGCTTCCCTGCTGCTGCCGTCAGAGTCACTCTCCAGGATCAATCTTTGCCAAGATTTCCAAGGAGTGCCTCTTCTCAAAGTTCTTGCAAAGAAACATGAAGCGAGAACATAAGAACAGCCCTGCTGAATCAGTCCCAAGGCCCATTTTGACCAGCATCCTGTTCCACACAGTGGCGCACCAGATGCCTCTGGAAGCCTGCAGGGAGGAATTGAGGGCATTCCCTCTCTCCTGCTGTTGCTCCCCTGCAACTGGTATTGAGAGGCATCGTGCCTCTGAGGCTGGAGGTAGCCCACAGCCACCAGACTAGTAGCCATTGATAGACCTGTCCTCCATGAATCTGTCTAAGCCCCTTTTAAAGCCATCCAAGCTTACCACATCCCATGGCAAGGAATTTCATAGATTAATTATGTGCGGTGCGAGAAAGTACTTCCTCTTGTCAGTCCTAAATTTCCCCAACCTTCAGTTTCATGGGGTGGCCCCTGGTTCTAGTGTTGTGAGAGAGGGAGAAAAATGTCTCTCTGCCCACCCTATCCACTCCATGCATAATTTTATATACCTTGATCATGTGTCCCTTTAGTCGCCTCTTTTCCAAGGTAAAGAGTCCCAGATGCTGTAGCCTAGCCTTATAAGGCAGGCCCCTGATCATCTTGGTTGCCCTCTTCTGCTCCAGTTCTACAATATCCTTCTTAAGATACGGTGACCAAAGCTGTATGCAATACTCCAGATGTGGCCGCACCCTAGATTTGTATAAGGGCATTATAATATTAGCATTTTTATTTCAATCCACTTCCTAATTATTCCTAGCATGGAATTGGCCTTTTTCACAGCTCCCGCGCACAGAGGTACACCTAGGTAATTTTGGCGCCTGGACCTAAAGGCCTTTTGCCACTCCCACTGCCCCCACCCATGCCACTGCCGCCAGATAAGCTTCAATGCACTATTTTTTAATACCACAACATGGTCAGGGAAAGCTGGAAACTCTTTTTAAAATTATTTTGTATGTTTAGAAAAGATTCTGAATCACCAACTTGCAGCGAGCTACCACATTTTGCACGGACAATCCTGCCACTTAAATTAGCAGGCCATTCAGCATTTGGAAGCCCCATCAGGCCTGCAGGGGACTGGACCTCTGCCCGGAAGTCCAGTCAAAAGAGCGCCACTGGCCACGCACTGAGTCGACACTTTCAATGAGCTGTCCACCATCACTCCAAGATCTCTCTCCTGGTCAGTCACTGACAGCTCAGATCCCATCAGCGTATATGTGAAGTTGGGGTTTTTTTTGCCCCAATATGCATCACTTTACACTTGAACCGCATTTGCCATTTTGTCGCCCACTCCCCCAGTTTGGAGAGAACCTTTTGCAGCTCCTCACAATCTGTTGTGGATTTCATTACCCTAAATAGTTTAGTGTCATCTGCAGATGAGGAGGTTCCTGACAACCTTCCTTCCTTTCCACTCCCTGTGTCACTTTCAAAGCTTGCAAGGGTAATCTTTTGAAAGGGGGCTGATCCCCACAAGAATCATGGGGCAAGGATAGAGATGTGAAGGCCTGGGGAAAAACAGGGGGAGGGTTTTTTTCTGGAACAAAACAAAACAAAAACCCTGGTTTTCCCCATTCCCCCCATCCCCCCTGCCCCCAGGCCTTTACATCTCTAGGCAAGGCAGACTATGGCATACCTTTAATTTTTCTTATAGAACATGGAAACATAGGAAGCTGTCTTATACCGAGTCAGACCCTTGGTCTATCTAGGTCAGTATTTTGCGTGGTCAGCAACACCATAATGGGAGCTGAATTCCTAAAATGCTGTTCACACATCTTGTTGAATGTATGTGCTCAATGTATAGGAACAAAGGAACATAGGAAGCTGCCATATACTGAGTCAGATCACTGATCCATCTTGCTCAGTATTGTCTCCACAGACTGGCAGCGGCTTCTCCAAGGTTGCAGGCAGGATTCTCTCTCAGCCCTATCTTGGAGATGCCAGGGAGGGAACTTGAAACCTTCTGCTCTTCCCAGAGCGGTGGCTCCATCCCCTGAGGGGAATATCTTACAGTGCTCACACGTGGTCTCCCATTCAAATGCAACCAGGGCAGACCCTGCTTACCTAAGGGGACAAGTCATACTTGCTACCACAAGACCAGCTCTCCTCTCCTCTCTCCTCTCCTCTCCTCCATAAGCCCCAGGTTATGCAGAAGGAGTCTACCACATACCCTCAATGCCCTCTAGGGTTGTTAACTCACCAAAGCTATTCCTGGAGATTCCACCCTTCCCCGATATATTTTACAATATCAAGCCATTAAAACATCCAGGATTGTTTTAAATAGTCACCTGGTGGTTGATGCCAATTCCTGGAGATTCCAGGCCAGTCCCTCCCTATTAGGGCTGGCAACCCTATTGCCCTGTCAGCATTACCCTGGGTTTTGCAAAGGGTAAGATTTGCCTGGGTAGTAGGCAAGATTTTAATTGTCACAGGGCAGGGGATGGAGAGTGAGAAGAGCCACATTTCTTTTACTCAGCCTGCCATTTAAAAAACTCCCTCCCTTAAGTACGTAATTGCAACTATTATAGGCTCTGACGTTTGCAAGTGTAAAGCAAGCTGCACCTGCTGTCCCCATTAGGGAAGGTTTCTTTTCATAGACACTCTCACAGGAGAAGAAAACATGTCTACGCTAACATTAGGCTCTAATATAGGACTGATTAATATAATCTTTGGTCTTCTGATGAGGCCCTACACGCTGTTCCCTTACCATCTGAGGTGAGGTGTTGAAATACTCAGGATGGGGCCTTTTCAGTCAGAGTTGGCCTGTCTACTAGGTATTCCTAGGTGGTCGCTGGGGACAGCAATTCTTGTTGGGTGGCACATAGACAGGGCCAGCATATAGGACTTTCGATTATTATTTTTCTCCCTTTTGTATTGTTCCTCCTTTTGTATTGTACCCATTGCACAATGGACCCTACAGAGGCACTCCACATATGAGTTTAAACAAGCACTTGGAGTATGTGTTTAGGGACCATTTGGATGAGCAGCCCCACACATGATTAAGGGCCATGCCAGCAGGGCATTGGGATGTCCATGGAGGATGTCCTGCTGGGCATGCTCTCAGCACACCCCTTCCAGTTCATGTGTACTGCCAGTCTGTATCATTTGAACCAGCCCTTTGTGTGAATGCCTTATGTGCATTCCCATTAAAAGTGAACCTGGATACAGGCCCCTTCAAATGCAGGGTACAGATAGGAGATATACTGCTGTGCACGCCTTAAACATAATGTGTTAATAACTGTATGTACAGACGGATCCAAACATATGCATGTACTATGATGGTCTTGTGGTAGCAAGCATGACTTGTCCCCTTTGCTAAGCAGGGTCCACCCTGGTTGCATTTGAATGGAAGACTAGAAGTGTGAGCACTGTAAGATATTCCCCTCAGGGGATGGAGCCACCGCTCTGGGAAGAGCAGAAGGTTTCAAGTTCCCTCCCTGGCATCTCCAAGATAGGGCTGAGAGAGAATCCTGCCTGCAACCTTGGAGAAGCTGCTGCCAGTCTGTGTAGACAATACTGAGCGAGATGGATCAGTGGTCTGACTCAGTATATGGCAGCTTCCTATGTTCCTATACATTGTTGCACATACATTCAACAAGATGTGTGAACAGCACTTTAGGAATTCAGCTCCCATTATGGTGTTGCTGACCACGCAAATGGCCACCATACATGCCCAGAAGCCAGGTGAGTGCTGTAGGTAGGGCAGCCACTGCTCGGGAAGCCAGGCAGCACTCTACTGCTCCCCACAGCTTGTGGGTACCAACAGGAGTCTTAAAGGTACCTCTCGCCGCTACCTGTGCTGCCCTCACCAGCTACCACTGGTTGATTTGATGCATTATTTGTGATGCTCTTGTTAAAGTGGACAGGCGGACTAACACAGAGGGTCTCAAATGTGAGCCCCCATATGTTGTTGGATTATGACTCCCATCATGCCCAGCCAGTATGACTGAAGGGATGATGGGAGTTGTAATCCAACAGCATCTGAGAGTCCACATTTAAGAACCACATGTGCTAACATGTTTTCAAATAAATATATAATGCCTTTTTAGACAGTGGAACGTTGTGCTGGTCTTGTGAATGGTCCACTTCCAGATGCTGGCTTTACCTGACATATGCCTGTGAGAGAAGCCCTTGCCTAGAAGAGGCAATTGCTCACAAATGTTGCTGCTGCTCCCTCCTGTGGTCTCTTGGCAGTAAATTTGTGTTAGCCTTGCTCTGTAAAAACATCATTGTGGTTAGGGTGTCTAACATTTGACTTGGAAAAGAGTTCCTGTACTTTCAGGAATGGCACAGCAGGAAAATAAAAATTAATGGGTTATGCAAAACTTTGAAGGGAAATGCAGTACCATTGTTTCTCATTTAAAAAATAACCCAGATTTTGAAACATGGGTGATCTCATTTGAGAGTTGGTCTTGACTCTCAAGGGTCTAAAAGGTAAAATGGGCCATCAAGACGATTTTGACTCCTGGTGCCCACAGAGCCCTGTGGTTTTCTTTGGTAGAATACAGGAGGGGTTGACCATTGTCTCCTCCCACACAGTATGAGATGATGCCTTTCAGTATCTTCCTATATCGCTACTGCCCGATATAGTACCAGCAGGTATTCAAACCGTGTAATACTGAAGAATTAAGCTAATATTCTATGTCTGTGAGCGACTTGCAGCCTCCTGTATGTGTTTACTCAGGCGTAAATCCCACTGAGTTCCATAGGGCTTTCATTCAAGTAATTGTGCTTACGGTTGCCGCCTTAATGACTGACAGAGCAACCACTCTGGATGAAAAAGGGACTGGATGAGAAACTGAATGAAAAACATACTATTCTTTACAAATCCCTGTCCCTAGTAACCTGTCCCTATGTTATTAATTCTGCATTCAGACTGGCTGCTACAGCTGCAACATAAATTTATCTACCGCTTTTCAACTAAAATTCTTGGTTTACATTGAAAAATAAATAATGGATAAGTGAGATACCTCCCTGTCTCAAAAGGGCTCACAAGCTAAAACAAACATAAGATAGACACCAGCAACATCCACTGGAAGGAAGGATGCTGTGCTGGGGTTAGGAACATAGGAAGCTGCCATATACTGAATCAGACCATTGGTTTATCTAGCTCAGTATTGTCTTCACAGACTGGCAGCGGCTTCTCCAAGGTTGCAGGCAGGAATCTCTCTCAGCCCTATCTTGGAGACGCTGGGAGGGAACTTGGAGCCTAGATGCTCTTCCCAGAGCGGCTGCATCCCCTGAGGGGAATATCTTACAGTGTTCACACTTCTAGTCTCCCATTCATACGCAACCAGGGTAGACCCTGCTTAGCAAAGGGGACAAGTCATGCTTCCTACCACAAGACCAGCTCTCCCCCCCAGGTAAAGTTGTGCCATCGAGCCAGTGTCGACTCCTGGTGACCACAGAGCCATATGATTTTGTTTGGTGGAATACAGGAGGAGTTTGCCATTGCCATCTCTTGTGCAGTATGCAGCACCTGCCTATATCACTTCTGCCTGATATGGATGTTTCCCATAGTCTGGGAAACATACCAGCGGGGATGTGAACCAGCAACCTCTTGCTCCCTAGGCACGTTACTTCCCCGCTGCACCATTAGTTGCTTTCCTCCTGCTAAATTAAATATAAGAAAATTGCCCCTTTAAAAGGTGCTTCTTGGCTCAGTTAGCAGGGGCCTCGTTTTGTCCAGTTCTGGTCACCGCATTTTAAGAAGGAAACTGACAGACTGGAATCGGGTTCAGAAGTGGGCAACAAAGATGGCGAGGGAGATGGAAAACGAAGTCCAGTGGGGAACGGTTGAAGGAGTTGGGTATGTTTAGCCTGGAGAAGTGAAGACTAAGAGAATGGGGCTATTCACACGGTCTGCAAAAATCGGGTTAAGGGAGCCTAGCCCGATTTTTGCAGCCTGTGAGAACCACCAGGCTTGGCTGTGAGCCCAGTGGTTCCTAAGCGGGTCACCCGCTTCTGTAGCCCAGTGGTTAAACCGGGTTTGCGGAGCGAGCCCGCCGCAAACCCAGTTTTAGCAATCATGAGTTGCCGCAGTGCGGCTCCATGCTGTGGCTACTCACAAGTAGACACACACACACACGGAGGGGAGGTGAAAATTTGCCTGCCGGCTCCAGGGGTCTCTCCAGCATGTCCTGCATGCTTGCGCAGGGCATGCTGGAGCTTCCAGGGGCCGATTGGCCCCTGCTCCCCCCAGCACCCGCTGATTCCGTAACGGAGCCGGCAATCGTGTGGGCGCCTGCTTCGGCCGTCCAGAGCAGATTGCTGCTTGTGTGTGGGGAGAGCGGGCTAAGCCCGCTCACCCTCCCCAGGCGGGTCTCTGTGATCGTGAGATCCGCCTCAAACTATGATATCTATCTTCAACAATATGAAGGACAGTGTTTTATAGCGGCTTCTCTCATAGGCACAAATAAATCTTATGTCGATTTCACTAAAGTTTTATTCAGAAACAACTCCATTTTTCTCCTTCTCCTCTCCCTCCCTTTACCTTTCTGCCTCCCCCCCCCCCACTCTCTACAGGATCTCCACGGGGACAAATTTCTAAACAAAACATTAAAAATTACTAGATAGAATACAACAGGCAGTCTCATAAAAGAAAACAAAAACTGACTTTTTCTCTGTTGCACCTGAGGGCAGGACTAGAACCAATGGGCTGAAATTATAAAGCAGTAGATTTAGGCTAGATATTTGGAAGGAATTTACTAACTGTAAGTGCTATTCAATGGTGGACAATTCTGCTGGTTTTCAGAAGCTAGATGGCAAATGGTCAGGAATGCTCTCTGAAATTCTATCATTCTGTGATTCTAATCACACAATACATTTATCTGTGCATGCAGATATTGCTCTTGTCTTTGCCAAAATGTAACATCTTACACTCATTCTTGTCATGGGTTGGATCCAGTGAGCCATTTCCATATTTAACTTCTGCTCCAAGAAGGGTTTACACCTCACACTTGAATGTTACATAATAAAATTGAAATTCCAAAGAAGCTCTTCTGCTTATGCAAGATGTTGCGCAATCTTTTGCACAAGCAGATACATGAAACCATCTATAGAATGTACTCTGGCACAAGCATTTGCACAAGTCCATGTACAAACATTTGTAGATCAGCACTAGCAGCAATTTTCCTTCTGCTCATGGTTCTTTGGATTCAACCCAATATGTTTCTCAGAGGAATTACAGCACACCACTATGGTTGCACCTTGGCAGAAAGTTTACAATGATCCTAAATGCACTGAGGTTATACAGAAGCAGGGGTTTTCCCACTTGGGTCGCCAGATCATGTTGGACTACAACTCCCATCATCCCCTTTGTCCATTGTGGCTGGGGATTATGGGAATTGTTATCCAATAATATCTGGGAATCCAAATCTGAGAACCCTATATTAAGGGAATGCAAAAAGGTCCAAGATAGCAGCACAACTATTTCAATGTGCATTGGCCAGTTGTGTAAGTATCATGCCATTCTGATGACACATGGAGATTATGACACTTATTTTCTGAGGAAACAGAATTATTTGAACTCTTGTTAAGGTACATGAGAAAGAAAGAAAGAAAGAAAGAAAGAAAGAAAGAAAGAAAGAAAGAAAGAAAGAAAGAAAGAAAGAAAGAAAGAAAGAAAGAAAACAAGACCAGAGATACATTAGTGACTCAGTCAGAAAATACCATAATAGCCCTATGCAATTAGCATCTGCTATTTTGCTCTACTAGTTATTGTTTCAGACACACATTAATTTTTAAAAGTGCAAAATTGTTTCTTTTTAATAATATTTAATCTTTTTTGTTTTTGTTTTTACAATGCACTGTGATCTGAAAGAATGAAGTGAGTAAAAGCAGTGATAACTGTTCATTCAATAGACTGAATTAGATCAAAGCTCAGAAATGATCATGTGCTGCCCCGTTGACCAGGTTTATGCTATCGAAAACAAATGTATAAAGCCTCCGGTAGAGAACATTTGCAGATCATTTACAAACAAAATCTTTTTGCAAAATCTTCTGGAAAATATTGAAGAGCAGCAGAGTTACCGAAAACAAAAGGAATTGTAGAACCACATTGTCCCACTTGTAATCACACGTCGTCTCAGTTTTAGCCACACAATGTGCTGCAAAATAGCAACTTTATTCACATAAAGTATGCAGTTTTATTGCTAATGCTAAAGTTGCTAGAATTAAATCAGTCTGTTAAAAAAAAAAAAAGACATGTCAGGGTCTTAATGCTACAGTCTCTAACCTAAACATGTCCCCCCTCTTATTCTGGATGTGTGGGAACTGGTGATGATTATTCAGTGGTGAGGGAATTACACTCTTGGAATTCTCAGAAGCACTCTTTACAATTGCTCGCTTAACATGTCCCAGATGGCTGTGCAATGGTGAAAGCTGATTTTGTTAATCCTTTATAAAATAGCTTTACCTGTGGTGCTGTAGCTTAGGACTCCACTGGCCAGACAGTTTTAATCTTTGTTCCCATATGAGTTTCTCAGACCCTTATAAGACATAGGGTCAAATGGGCATAATTAAAAATTTCAGGATATTGGTTAAACCAGAGCTTACTGTTCAGAACACTTCCAAATAGAGAGATGGTACCTTTTTAGTATTATCACATTATATAATATTGAACCTTTTGGTATCAGTTTTCCTGCTCTTATCCAAGTTTTCTTATCAGTTTTCCAGCTCCGATGCATCTAAGTTCATGACTGAGATGTAATTCAGGTCTCCAGTCAGCTCTCCCTCCTGCTCTAAAATATATATTTGAATAGCAAAATTATTTTCTCTTTCAGACCAATACTGAATGCTGTCACTGTGACAGCCTCACAGAAAGAAAGATGCAGGGTAGACAAAAAATGACATGTTTTATTGAATCAATTCATTTAAACATTTCTGGAAGCATTTGAACTGTACAGGATTCTTCTTCGGGCAGAGGTGCTCAGAGCGATATTTATTCCATGCTCCGAGGCAATACCATAGGTCTGGTGGGAGTAACTAAAGCTCACGATAGAAAAGTGAGAGAACCATTAGAAGTCCATTATGACAAAATGCAGGTAGCAGAGGCCTCTTTAGAATTTCTACACAAGAAAAATTGTAGCTTGGATGCGTGTGATTGTGGTACCACTGCATGCACATCTTGTGTCCAAGCTCTAAGTCATTTCTATCAAGCATTGTCAGCTGAGAAATGGAGAGAGCAAAATCAAATTCATTGGGAGCAATGTCACCAGTTTTTATTTCCTCCTGGTCTCTCAGGAAAATGAAAAGCGGCAATAAGAGGGCACAAGCCAGTTTTTGCTCCGATATTGATGTTCTCCAGCCTTTTGAACAGCTTGCAAATTCTTACCACTATAATCAGCGCGATCCTGCTGGGCTCCCTGTCAGATGCCACAATGGGTATAATCTAGCACCTGCTTAGAACAAAACTTTGAAGTAAGGCTAGATGCCCACAGAATGGGGAAAAAAGAGGGTGGCTGCAAAAGTGGGAGGGCATTTCGGCATTGCACTGACAATCTTTTCTTCTTCTCTCACAGCATGGAATCCTTTAGCTACAGTGACAGATCCAAATAGCCTTATTGTTCCCCCCTGAGAGCTCCCTTCTCCAAATGCTCACTCTGTCAGCATCAATGAATAGAATTATACATTCAGATTTCAAATATGACTCCTCCCTCTCTTTTCCTGCTCCTAATAGGAGATTCAGCTCAGTGGCAGATGCCTTTTCTTTAGTTCCTTGTTTCAGGACTGCTTCAGCCGTTTTGGATTAGTTGAAGCCCATGCAGATTTACAGTGTTTCCACAATTAAATATATAAAATGTGAGAGCACAATGACACTTCTTCTCCTTCTTTTAACTGCATGTATACAGCATACAGAAATGTGACTGGCTCTGGGCTCTCATTGTACATACACACAGTGCAAATATGCAGAAACTATATATTGAGGGTACCTTATCTGCCCACATAAAACACACAATCGATGCTCCATGTATCAAATCTCAATTAGTGGCTCTTTGATTATACAGACAAATTTCATACGGATGATTTCAGCACTTCTTGTACATTTTTGCGGTGGTGTAGCTAGGAGACAGGAGGCCTGTGTTCACACAGGCACCCCCCTGGCAGTGCGCCACACTCCCCATTCCCAGTGGCATCATGCTTCCCCATGTTCCTGCCCGCTTACCAGCCACTCAGGGTCAGCTTCTGACCCTGAGCTGGCTGGGACCCAGGGCACATGCATTCTCCATTCCTAACCAGCTCACAGGGACAGCAGCAACTTCTGGCTGGTAAGAAGGCAAGAGCAGAGTGGTATGTGGTACTACCAGGGATGGGGAGCTGAGGAGTGCAGCACTCTGGAGCTACCGGGGTGGGGGTGGGCTTCAGCACAGTATGTAGGATAGGGGGCGTGGCAGAAGTGAATGGGGGGCTTGCAATGGCACCCCTGGTAGCCCCAGTGGACCCTGGCATCCTGTGTTCCGTACACGCTTTGGAACACCATTAGCTCTCCCCCTGCATTTTTGACGACCTGCAGAACTACCTCACAATACTAGATGTCTTGATTTCAAGATCAAGAAATAGACTGTAGCACTGGAAAGGACACAACAGCTTATACCAAATTTGGGTCCCCAGATATTATTGGACTAGAACTCACATCTAGGGATGTGCCAAATTACGATTCAGCTGCCAAATCTGAGAGCTAACACAGCCCCTTTAGAGTGGAGGAGAGTAGGTCCATACCAGGGTTTCCTCTAACAAGGATTTCCAGGTGTTGTTGACTACAACTCCCAGAATCCCCAGTCCCCAGCTGGGGGATTCTGAGAGTTGGGCTTTTGCTTGGGGATTCTGGAAGTTGTAGTTAACAACATCTGGAAATCCCTGTTAGAGGGAACACTGATCCATACCTGCTCCTCCTCAGCTCCCCCAACTATGCCCGCCCACTGACGGGGCATCCCCCAGCTGCCCCTGCAGGACACCGGCATGCACATGCCCTGTGTGCATGTTCAGCAGCCATTTGCATGGCCAGCATGGTTGCTACATGCAGAGGCCATGTGCATGCCAGCGTCATGCAAGGGCAACTGGGAGACACTCCGCTGGTGCGCAGGCATAGCTGGAGGGAGTGCCAGGATGACAGCAATGGCAGCAAGCACTGGAGCAGCAGCTATGGACCTGCTCTCCTCCACTTTAAAGGAGCTGTGTAAGCCCTTGGTTTTTCCAGGGAGATGCCCCGTGATTTGGCAGCCAAATCACAATTTGGCACAGCCTACTCCCATCATCCCCAGCCACAATGACTGAAGGCTGAAATGATGTCAATATGTCATAAATTCCTCATTCCACATCAGAAAATAACACAGATGTACTGCAGCCTAAACGTGTTCTAAAATGTCCTAAAAATGTTTCATGATGATGATGATTGATGAGCAGAAGCTGCTATCTAGCAGGACTGTTGAAGCAGCCAAGAAGCCACAAATAACTATACTGGTGTATCAGTTTCAGCACATTGTTTTAATAAATGGATAGTTCTGGCTAGCCACTAGATGCTGGCATTTGGATTAGTTCTTTATTCCAAAGGTTATTAAAATAAAATCATGGTCTTTTAATCACATAATTCTCCATGTGATTTGCTTTGTATGGATCACTGAAAACTAGAATTTTCAAAGCAGTTATACATGTAGTTCAGTCACATAAATCTGAGAACAGATGGAAAATTTGACCTAATTTTCCCCCCACTGTTCCATTTATTGCTTTGGGTGGCAAGTGAGATCTATCATGAAACAGCTCTGCAAATGTTAACTTCAGTGCCCAGTAGATTCAAGCTTTTTGCGTAATCAGGAGCTATATGGACTCAGATCCCGTGTATAAAATTTTGGCCATGAACTTGGGGTCTGGCTTTGTCATCAAAACTTTGAATTCAACTCCTTCCATGTCAGCACACTTCGGTATGACAAACTTAAATGATCAGAAAACATATTTGACAAAGCTTAATATACTATTCCTTCTGGTTCTAAGAGCAAATACTTCTTAAGTGTGGGTGGAATGAAAAGTAAAGGGACTGCTTTGTGGCATTTGCTGAACAGTATTCTTCGAATAGCACATCGGGTTAAATGCTTCAATGATCTTGGTGTATTTGCACACACCTCAAAAAGAGACTCGTAAAAATCCTTGTACACCTGCAAAAGATAAAACAAAATACGTTTATGGCTGATATAGTTCTCCTACACACAGGGAGAATCTGGAGAAAAAGTGTCATCTTCTCAGTGCAATATTGTGTAACTTGTCCATCATGCCATTGAAAAGGAGCCTTTGAGACAGTGCTCTTCACTGCAACATCTGTAAGCTAGCAGCAGCTTCCATCGACCCTAGGTGCAGCTCCTCGACAAATTATTTAGGAGGCCTGTGTGTACCTTTGGCCAAGGCCAAACACTCTGCACAGCCAAATCCCCCCTGGCACAACATGAAGGCACTTTGTTCCCACTGTGCTGTCTTTGCCCAGCGCTTCACTTCCTTTAAAGGAAAAGGGGACCCTCCTAAGCAACAGTGTCATCTTGAAAGTTGCACAAAGAATGCTGGGAAGTGTAGTCCTTTTCAGCACTTTCCCCACAGAGCGCTATGGAGGAAGTGCTAAGAAGGACTACACTTCCCAGTGGTGCTCCATGCATGCCTTCCAAGATAGCACTGAGGCTCAGGAGGACTCCATTTCTCTTAAAGCAGGCCTGCTCAAATGTGGCCCCCTAAGTATTTTTGGACTACAACTCCCATAATCCCCAGCCACAATGGCCAATAGCCAGGGATTATGAGAGTTGTAGGCCAACATCTACAGAAGGGCCGAAGTTGAGCAGCCCTGTCTTAAAGAGAGGCAATGCTGGGGAAAGCACAGCAGTGCAGAGAGTCAACATAGTGAGTAATGGCTCTCACACTGATTCTATCTATCTATCTATCTATCTATTGGCCGATGTGTCCCCCACTTAAAAACGAGTGAAGACCACTGCTTTATGGAGACAAGCCAACTATTCTGACCTTCCAGAGCCAGAAGAACAAGTGAAGAATACTCTTGATTTATCGCACATAATCTGATGTCTCTTATTTGAGCAGGTTAGAACCTGTCAATTAAGAATGAGATTTGAAGCACTGACCAACATCCAGACGAACGCTGCACTTGTGCAAACATGTGCTAGTGAAAGGCTGTTGCACCACCTAGTTGCACTAAGTCGGAAGCTTGCATTCCAAACTTGTATTTCAGTTTCAGTCTCTTTCAGTCGATAACCAGATACATATGCATAGTAGTAGTAAGTAGTACAGTCATCCCTCCCCAACCATGGTTTTCCCAACCGCAGTTTTGAGTATGGGAAACTGTGCCCGGTCTCGCCAACCGCAACCCGAGTATCCGCTGTTGGTGAGGGTTTTTTTTTAGTGCTTTGGGGCGTTTTTGTTTACAAGTGGTTTGCAGGGGTTCAGAGGTTTAATCTGCTCATTCCTCTTACTGACCCTTGCTGATTTAAAATGCATTTGAGTGGGGTGTGTGTGTGTGTGTTTTGGGGCAGGGGGGGCATTTAAAACATTTCCAAAGATTCAATCTGCTCATTCCTGTTAGTGACTCTTGGTGATATTAAAGGATTTTTAATGGTATTTGCCTATTTAAAAAGCATGTCCCCCTTTATTTTTCAGTGTTTTTGCTATCACAGTTCCCCTAACCCCATTTTCCATAGACTTTAATGCTTCTCCAACCACGAAATTGCTAACAGCAGGGTTTTGCTGGAATGGAACCCTTGCAGTTGGCAAGGGATGACAGTAGTAGTAGTAGTAGTAGTAGTAGCTAACAACTGAGAACTAAAAATAATAATACAGTCAACCAAACCAATTACAAACTGAAACTGATCCAGACTAGTGTTGTGCTCATGCAACAGGGCACACTTGCACAAAAAGGCACAGCAGTAGATGTCTGCATCATGTTCTGCTATCCCTGTAAGCACAGTGTTTGTGCAAGGTGACCGAGAGTGCAAGGGATTGCACAACAGTGTGCATCCATGTAGCTACACAACTTTTGTGTTTGTGTGTGGGTAATTTTGTTCATTGTACTAGCACAGCATTAGTCTGGATGTCAGCCATTGTCTCAATGCCTGTTTTGAAAATGCAGAGTACTTCTGAATAGCTGTTTTGAAGTATCATTTTACTTTTTACTTACCTCACTTATGTTGCAGTCTAGCTAAACCTTTACCTCACCAGCTAAACTTTTATCTCACTTATGTTGCAGCCTAGCGAAACTTTTGCATTTCTTTGGGTAGGATCCAGATTAAGATAGTTATGACTATATCCTATTGAAATTAATGGGACTTCCTTAGTCATCTCTTTTATTTCAATGGTGCTTAGTCATAACTAATTTAGTCTGAATCCTGCCCATCGATTTCAACTGTATGAAATAATCATTTGCTTTTCTGTCTTCCCACTGAATTCCATTGGACTAAGAAGTGGCTGGATTGTTCCCTGTACAAGGGGTCAGTGTAATTATTTCTTCTTTTCTTCTCCACTCCTCTAATGACTCAAAGGAACATAAGAACAGCCCTGCTGGATCAGGCCCAAAGCCCATCTAGTCCAGCATCCTGTTTCCCACAGTGACCCATCAGATGCCTTTGAGAAGCCCACAGGCAAGAGGTGAGGGCATGCCCTCTCTCCTGCTATGCTCCCCTGCAAGTGGTATTTAGTGGCATCTTGCTTTGAATCCAGTACTGATTTTTTATCCCACCCCCAATGCTTTGGGTAGGCATCGGATTTTTGATTTTTTTAAAGCAGACGTTTTCATGCACCGATTGTGTTCATCTGGTTAACATTTCTATCTTTTTAAAAAGAAAAAGTCAGTCCATTTAGTTTTTCAACTTCAAACAATGCTGCAGTGAGGGAGGGGGAAAGGCTTACTGATTGTCACAAGGGCTAGACAATCAGCATTGTACACAGCCCATTTCTGATGAAAACAGTTTCTGCTCCTGAGCTTGATTCTCTGAAGAAGGCTGTATGTCCAGCCAAAAAAGAAGAGGAGTGAGTATGAATCCACAGTAGGCTCAACACTCAAGCTATGTATATTTGTACATACCCTTTGGGTTACTTTCCCTAGGAGACAGTTCGAGGAATGCGGCTTAGAGTTCTCATAGTAATTATGAACTAACCAGAATCCTGTTGTCAACACTAATCCCCTATTAAACATTCATTTTTAACAAAGGCACTGACTTATAGGAGATGCTACCAGTATGTTTCATAATCAGTCACGCATCATTAAAGGTTTACCTCAAAGACATCGTCAGGTATAGCTGCTCGCCACTTGCTTGTGGACTTGATGTGTTCATATGAATTCACAATGACCTCAATTGCTCTGGGATAAGAAGAACAGGCCTGCAAAACCTGTGAAGAGAAATATACACCATCTTTTGGAATGTCGTTGATTTCTAGAAACTATGTGGGGGTTTTTTTAAGTCCTGTTCATTGATGCATTGATGCCATTCCTTCTCCAACACTGGGTATAGTTCTTACAGATATTAATGACATCTAGGAAACAGTTCCTCCTACACTGACCAAAATCACTATTCCTTCCAAGAATTCGAATCACCCCGAGACAGCGCCAAAGAGGAGACGGATTTTGTGTTTGTTTTTCTTCTAACTATTCCTTTCCATTCTTTCACTCTAGAACTTCATGTGGCTATATATAACTTCTTGCTTCCTTTGGTGTAACAGACTAATGCTGTGGAATCCATATAGTAGGTATTATATTAAAGCTGTACAGGAGCGTAGGGACAATTGTGACAGGTACAGTGTGTGTGGCTGGCTGCATCAGCGCTATTACTACCCTGTCACTGCTCAGGCGGCCTGTTCTCACTGGCATCTAAAGCCCAGCCCCACTGAGTCCGCACCTACACACCAGCTTGGTGATGTCATCAGGCTGCTCCAGTGCGTAGGCATGGCTGTGGCAAAGGCAGCCAGGTGGATGGCAGTGAAGGCTGCTGACAACAACAACAAATATTTATATTCTGCTTTTCAACAAAAGTTTCCAAAGCGTTTTACACAGAGAAATAATAAATAAATACGTAAGTAAGTAAGTAAGTAAGATGGATCCATGTCCCAAAGGGCTCACAATCTAAAAAGAAACATGATCTACACCAGCAACCTTCACTGGAGGTACTGTGCTGGGGGGTGGATAGGGCCAGTTACTCTTCCCCTGCTAAATAAAGAGAATCAGCATGTTAAAAAGGTGCCTCTTTGCCAAGTTAGCAGGGGAGGGACCCATGCACCCAGGTAGCAAAGAAGAAGGCAGGCAAGCAAGCAGGCAGTTGGGTGGGTAGTGTCAGCAGCAGTGGTTAAGGCTGTTGGCCAGCCAGGCAGATGGGTGGTGTAGAAGGTGGACAGGTGGACAGGGGGTTGCCCATCCCCAAATTTTGCCCCAGGGAGGCTTTGAAGCTTGCTACACCCCTTGCTGTGTATATTAATACACCCACAGGTTATCATGTAAGTAGATAATTTGGTGTGGGACTTAGTATCTATCTATCTATATTTCTCTTAGGCATGCCCGTCGCTAATCCCATGCGTGGCAGCTCTCACGAGAGTTCACGAGCGAGCTGCCCACGGGGAAGAGGAAAGCGGCAGCACCAGACAGGTGGGCAGGTAGAAAACGGTGGCGGCAGGTGAGGGGAGAAAACGACAACAGTGGGCGGATGGGCGGAGGGAGGGAGAAAACAACGACAACGGTGTTGGTGGGCAGGCAAGGAAAACAGCAGTGGGGGAGAACTAGAGGTGCAGATGCTCTGTGCCCGGCCCAGCTAGTCTAAAGTATTTCAGCTTTTTTTAACTTAAAAAAAGCAATTTCTAAACCTCAAGATTGTAAAGAAAGGTTTAGCAGTTGCAGAAATGACACCCTGCCCTTGTTCTGAATCACTGAAGCAGAATCTATTCTATACAAGTACACACATTTATAAAATTTATTGAGTAGCTAACACTATATTTAGGGACCCACCGAGGCTGCTGTGCAAACTGAAAGCCAGCCCCAGTGGTGTAGCCCAATGAGGCAGCTGCTGATTGACTTAAAACCACTTCTGGATAGTCGCCCACTGCTCATGGAAGGAGCTATAGAATATTCAGATATATATTAATATAACATTCATTGACACATTCATTGAGAATAACTCATTTTTATTTCTACCTCTATTCAGGAAGAATGTCTTCATCAGTTTTTGCAAATGGCATTCTAATTTTATGAACATCTCTGTGGGTTTGTTAAGAGTCTGAGTGGAGTTTTGCTCACTCGCAGGCTTTGACCTTATGGAAGAGGCAACTGACAATTTAAGTCCAGTGCTGACTGAGCCTTGTGGTGTTTTTGGTTAATCCGTTCCTTGCTTGAGGCCAGCTTTTGAATGGGGCTTTAGTTACCTGTATGCCACTCCTGGAGTAGAGGTGGGGCTAACAAACAGCCAGCAGCAAGACGAGAACTGAAGGCAGACTGCATTTGCCTCTCGGTACACCATCTCTATCTCATTAAACTGTTAATATTCCTGATTCAGCTCCATTGTCTTGTCCTTGTAGACCACAACTAGATTCTACAAGCCTCTTATGGCCATCAATCAGGGATGCTGTCGCAGATTCTTACACTGAACAGTGGGCTGGACTAGAAAATGAGAAGACCTCCAGAACTAGAGGTATGAAGTAGAAGACCTCCAGAATCTGTTATTCTATGAACTTTTGATGCTTTTCAGTCACTCAGGTTGCGACTGTGTTCTTATTATTAGATGTTTTATCGAATCAACTCTTATTTTATAACTATGAGCCCTGCTAGCAGAAAATATTGGGCCAGCACTAGTGCAACATGGTGCACTAGGTATTTGTGCACTAGGTATTTGTTGTGCAACGTATCGTACAACCTCTTGCAAAATCCTGCATACGTCCCAGAGAAGGTTGCTCTTATAGTGGCCCTGCGCCTTTTGGGAGCTAACAACTATAGGGTGGTTTGCAATGGTGTTAATAATCAAGTTAGTTATTCGTCGCATATTTACTTATTTATTTAATTTATATACAACCTGACTTCAAAGGCTCTAAGGCCTTTGAAGGAACACAACAAAAACAAAATAAAACCAGCTGTTAAAACTGTTATATCTGTTTTATACTGTATATAAATGTCCACAGTACCAGAGAAATATGCAAGAATGGGACCACTAAGGAGTGATGAGACCATAATGGGGAAGGGTTTACTGTTCACAGTGATATTCTGTGAATGCTTGTACCATGAGTGGTTCCTCTTCTGGTCGTGGTTGCATAACACTTGTGGAGTAGCACAAACAGTTTCGCGTCACCTGTGTTCTTGCATCACACTAGCAGAATGCTATCCTGGCTTGCCCAATGAAAATTTGGAATTCTGATGTGTCCATTTTTAAAAGAATGTGGCTATTATTATAGCACTGCTCATTATGTACTATGTATGGAACTGCTCACTATGAATTAATTTTGTGTATTTCATTTAGAGGTCCACTTTTTAAGTGTATTACTGATGTGTTGCACTGTAATGCTCCATGCCAATGCTGCTGCAGACTCAAAAGATGCATATAGCGGTATAGAAATATGATGAATGAATAAATGAATGAATGAACAAAAGGCAGCCCCAATGCTCCTGAGAATGAGTTGTGTGCTACTTCAGTTATTCTCATCCACTGCTTATGCAACTGCTTGTTTTCAACAGCATCAGGGCTGCCTTATGAGTCCACAGTAGTACCAGGATGGAGGGTTCCAGCGCTGGAACGGTTCACATCCTGTTGGTCATTATTATTAAATGCAGCATATCCTACTAAGTGATGGCTTCCCAGTATAATGGGCAATGGCTTTCTATAGCGTACTATGGAATATTCCTACAATAGCTTAATGGCTTTCTACACATAATGGCTTCCCGGTACGTAACTGAAGTGAAAATGACATTCCCCACCCACCCCATCAGCCACTACCAGGTGTAATGCTCCCCCACCACTATGGAAAATGGAATATTTCACAACAACATGTGAAAAAACCTGCAATCAGGTTTAGAAACAAGAAGCACTGACCTATGTATGACCTTGCTTTAAAAGAACCAGATGGTGAAAGTCTTGTCAGGACTTACAAGAACATTTTGAAAAGCATAAAGAACGTCAGAAAAAATTGATATTAGGAAATCAATTTTCCTAATCAGGACAGTTTCAGATCCACACTGAAAGGAAGAAGGGAGTCAGCCACCATGCCATTCCTCATTTCTACTGAAAAAGATGCACTTACACTAAGTTTGGAGAGCTGATGTAGTGTAGTGTCTAAATATGCTTTCAGATGGAGAAGAATTCCATTTGAAAACAGAAGTTATTTTCACTCATGTATGTGGGGTCCAGATGATGTACTCTCAGTTGCACAATTTTGCAGCACCATCTGCTGGCCATTTGCTGCCAGTTTGTGATGAAAATAGACTCTTTTGACATCTTATAAGTACTGAAGCTAGTCTGAAAAGAATTGCTTCCCATCTCAGGTTTGCAGCAAATGGCCAGCAGATGGTGCTGCAAAATTGAACATCATCTGGGTCCCATGTACACACGTCTGGAAGTCCCCTGAGCCATGAATCAGGACACTCTCAGTTCAGGTCTCACCTCTGCCATAAACTTACAAGATGGCCTTGGGCAAGTCATTTCATCTCAGCCTCCATCTGCATTATGGGGGTGATAATAATTGCTTATTTAGAGGGTTGTTCTAAAGATTGCAACGAGAGGCCTTGTGGTAGCAAGCAACAACTGAGAAGGCCCTGTCCCACGTGCATGACAGCCAAGCCTCCCTCGTTGCTGACATTGTCAGCACCTGGAGCAGAGCCCCCCTCCACGACGACCTCGTCAAGGAGGCAGCAACCTTTGGAAGCAGGTGGTCCCTCAGGTATCCAGGGCCCAAACTGTTAAGGGCTTTAAAGGTCAAAACCAGCACCTTGAATTGGACCCGGAAACAAATTGGCAGCCAGTACAGCTCTTTTCAAATGGGTGTGATGTGATCCCAGCGGGCAGCTCCAGATAAAATTCTAGCTGCATTAGCTGCAGTTTCAGAATATTCTTCAAGGGCAACCCTATGTAGAGAGCGTTACAGTAATCCAGCAGTGACGTGACTAAGGCTTGGGTAATTGTGGCCAGATCTTCCTACTCAAGAAAGAGAAATGGCAGGGAAGTTCCCTCCCTGGCATCTCCAAGATAGGGCTGGGAGACACTCCTGCCTGCAACCTTGGAGAAGCCGCTGCCAGTCTGTGAAGACAATACTGAACTCGATCGATGGACCAATCGATCGAGTTCAGTATTAATCTGACTCAGTATAATGGAGCTTCCTATGTTCCTATAAGACATGTGAAGCATGTTAAACACTAGAAAGTGTGATGCAGGTGCTAAGTATTATTATCTCTATATATAATTATCTAAAGCGTACCCGTGGCTAATCCTGTGTGTGGCAGCTCTCATGAGAGTTCGCAAGCAGAAGCACTGTGGTGATTGGGCAGTGGGGATTCCATATGCAGAGAGGGAGGAGGAGCCTGTAATGGTTAAGGTCAGTTGGAATGTAACTATTACTAGTTGGAAGATGTTCTTGATTGTAGAGGAGAGGAATCTATATATAAAAAAGGATAGTGGGCAGGTGTCTGCAAAGAGAGGGGTCGTGGGGGAGGAAAGAGCCCCTTCAGGAGAAGGAGGCTGTCATTGTGTGAATTAGATGAGGAAATAATATGAACAAGATCTGTTAACTCAGGAACAGGGAGAGAGGGGGAAAGAGTGCATGGAGGAGAGAGAGAGAAAAAATGAAGGGAGGGGAAGAGAGAAAGAAGGAAGCATGAGGGACGGGTCCGAGCCTGTAAGCAGCCTGAGGGGAATGAGCAGCCATGGCAGTGGCGGCAGCGAGGCAGGTCCCTCTCAACCACTGCTGCTGCTACTCCTGTGGGGAGGAGCAGGAGCAGGGCTCGGGTGAGAGTGGGGAGGTCTCTGGGTATAGGGGGCTGCAGCTTGGCCAACAGGTGCCAGCAACACTGCAACCGTGGCCAAGAGGGGTGAGGGGGATGGAGTAAAGGGATGGAGGAGTGACCAAGAGGGGTGAAGGGGATGGAAGCAATGGGATGGAGGAAGAGGAGCAGGAGTGCAGCTCAGGTGAGGGTGGAGAGATCTCTGAGGTGAGGAGGGCTGTGGCAGGGGGTGAAGGGAGCAATCAAGTACTAGTGCACAGATGCTCTGCGTGGGTTAAGCTCGTTTTAATGGTTTACCTTATGGAATTGTGGAGGATAGATCCTTGCAGCTCCATGATTTAGAAGCAACTGATAACAAACCTCAGGCTGGGCACTTGCTCGCACACCTGTCACTTTCAGTACATACTGTAAGGGAGCACAACCGTTGTCATCCATCAGGTTGGCTTCTGCTCCTGCCTCAAGCAACATGTCCAACAGTACATGGTCACAGTTCCAGGCCGCCTTGTGGAGTGGCGTCCGGAAATCTTCGTCCCGTGAATTGACATCTGCTTTGTAGTCGAGCAGCATCCTACAGATCAGATGGTGGTCTGAGCTGTAGGTCTGTTCCTTACCATTGAGGGCCCAATAAACAGCGCAAGCCAGCGGGGTTTCTCTGTGGGCGTTTGGAGAATCAACCGCAGCGCCCTGCTCTACGTAAAAAGCCACCATTTCAGGGATGCCACAACGAGTGACTGTGTGGAGGGGGGTTTCTTCCTCTGGATTGTTTGTCTTTATATTCACATCTGCACCTGTTCCAAAGTGGGGGGAAATTAAAAGAGCATCAGAAAGATGCACACACCCCTGTACTTTGCCTTTTGAGTGGTGATTATCTTGTATTTAGCAGAGGGAGAGCAAATGTCCCTATCCAACCCCAACAGGGAGCTTCAGGGGTTGTTCTTGGTGTCTACTTTGTTTTTGTTTTTAGATTGAGAGCCCTTTGGGCACAGGGAAGCAACTTCATTTATTATTTATTTTTCTATATAAACCACTTTGAGAACTTTTGTTGAAAAGTGGTATATAAATATTCAAGGCACATAATTGCCGGGGACCATTAAAGAACTAAACCCTGTACACTATTGTTTTTCTCTTAAGTAGATCTTTGACTGGGGTGAATGCATTTTTTAAAATTTAAAAATATCCTCAGTATTCTCACCCAGAGACACAAAACGATTTTAGGTCAGCAACAGAAATACAGTGTGGTACAGCCCTCCTGGAATTGTGCCAATGCATAATGAAGGCCGGGTTATCCTGTTTTTATACTCCTGGCCTATGAAAAGCCCCGTTTAACAACAAAGAATCTTGTGGCACCTAAAAGGTGACTGGATTTATCATGACATAAGTTTTCATAGACTAGATCCCACTTCTCCAGATGCATCTTGACACAATAAATATCTCAGGCTTTAAGGTACCCGCTTCCTTTAAGGTGCCCACTTTGCAATTTTTGCAGACTAACCAAGGTACCCCTCAGGTTGTAGATTTTACCATGTGATAATCACACATGTATGTATCCTGCTACATATATGCAGCAGATGTGTGCAGTCATCAGTCACACACAATGGTGGGTTCCATGTTTTTTTCTACACAAAAGGGCTTTCTGTACAAACATCTTGCCAAGTTTGAAGCAGCTTTCAGCAAATTTCATGATCCATTTATATTTCAGTTGGAACAACATCTCCATCTAGTGGATAATGTGCAGCTGTACCCTGCAAAATCGATATAATGCTTCAGTTAGATATTAATTCTTGCCGCGAGAAACTTGGAATTGTAGACTACAATGCTGAGAGTTTCTAAATGTCATAGCTCTATAGCTTTTGGTTGCTTGAAAGCTGGGAGGCGAGGAATCTGAAACCCTATGAGTCTTCACCCCATCCTGGGTAAACAAGGATCTGGCCACCTTAGTGCTTGTCTCCATAATCCCCTGTGTAGACTACAGTAATGTGTTCTTCTTGGGGCTGCCCTTAAAGGTTGTTCAGAAGCTAAACTTGGTCCAGAATGTGGCAGCCAGCATAATCTCTGGGATTCGCCACAGGATATATAATTCTGATTCTATTTGATCTTCATTGGTTACCTCTTTGGGGCTAAATTTGGTTACCACTGCTAACTGGGCAAAGAGGCACTTTTTACCTTGGTGATTCTCTTTATTTAGCAGGGGGAGAGTAACTGGCCCTATCCACCCCCAGCACAGTACTTCTAGTGACTGTTGCTGGTATGTGTCCTATGTTTCTTTTTAGAATGTGAGCCCTTTGGGGACAGGGAGCCATTTTATTTATTTTATTTCTCTTTGTAAACTGCCCTGAGCCATTTTTGGAAGGGCGGTATAGAAATTGAATTATTATTAATAATAATAATAATAATAATAATTTCAACAAACTAAGTGGTGCTAAGTTTAAAGTCTTGGCGAGGAACTAGGATACTTGAGAGAGTATCTCCTCTCATCTGTACCTCCCTGTTTTTTAAGATCTAGCTCAAGAAGATTTGATAACAGTTCCATCATCTATTAGGTACGTTGCCTCTGTGGAGACAGGGGTAAAGCTTTGCAGAGTGCGTGTTCACTGTAATGGCCTCAAAGTCATGAAACCAGCTGCTGGCCAGTGGCCCTTTAAAACTGTCTCTACTCCACATGGGCTCTGCACCCACTGCTTATCCTTGTCTGCATACTTTGGAGTGACCATGAGGGTAATGAGCAGCTGAACTGGAGGAAAGGTTGTGCCTTCTTTTCAAACAGCAGAATTAGCATTGGTTCCACCGCCCCCAAGCCTCATGACTTATGTATCTTGTGTTATATAGAGCTGGGAAGGCTAGCTGGTGGCTCATGGACAGCATCCCGCCTCCAATAGCCTTAATGAATTCTCATCAAGTTGTGGTTCATTTTTGTTACATTTTATATCCCGCTCTTCCTCCAAGGAGCCCAGAGAGGTGTACTACATACTTAGGTTTCTCCTCACAACAACCCTGTGAAGTAGGTTAGGCTGAGAGAGAAGTGACTGGCCCAGAGTCGCCCAGTGAATATCATGGCTGAATGGGGATTTGAACTCAGGTCTCCCCAGTTCTAGTCCAGCACTCTAACCACTACACCACACGGGCTCTCAAAGTTTGGTTAAAAGTTTGGCCCGGTTTCACTCATATAGAAAACTGTTTTTAAATTATTAAAAATAGAGAGATGATATCTGATGTGATGAGGAAAATTACTCAAAGTCGCACCATTGAAATTAAAAGGACAGGTTAGGCATTCAGATAGTTAACCAGATCAGATCTTTGTTATCTATCCTGGTTATATGCAGTGCAAGTGCAGTGATTTATTTATTTACTTACTTATTACTTACTTATTTATCATATTTTATACCACCTGATATGTGTACAATATTTAAAATATTTAAAAGTCACAAATTAAAATACATGACAATAAAAACAGAATAAAATTATTAAAACAAGTTTTTAAAATTATTAAAATTAATTCTAATTAAAAGCCTGAGAGAATAGGAGGGTCTTGTGGTTCTTCCTGAAGAAGGAGAATGTTCTTATTTCAGCAAGAAGCTTATTCCAAAGTCCTGGGGCAGCCACAGAGAAAGCTGGTCCTGGGTCACCACCAGACGAGCTGGTGGCAATCGTAACCGGACCTCTCCAGAAGATCGTAATGGGCGGCAGGGATTATGACAAAGGAGGCGCTCTCTCAAATAGCCTGGACCCAAGCCATTAAGGGCTTTATAGGTAATAACCAGCACATTGTATTTCACCTGGAAACATATTGGCAGCCAGTGCAGTTCTTTTAGAACCGGTGTTATGTGGTCCCTTTGTGTTGTCCCAGAGACCAATCTGGCTGCCGCATTCTGTACCAACTGTAGTTTCCGGACTATGTACAAAGGCAGCCCCACATAGAGTGCATTACAGTAGTCAAGCCTGGACGTTACCAGCATATGTACCACTGTTTTAAGGTCATTCACCTCTAAAAATAGACGTAGCTGATGTATCAACCAAAACTGATAAAAAGCGCTCCTGGACATCGCTTCAACCTGAGAAACCAGGGGGAGCTTTGGGTCCAGGAGCACTCTCAAGCTACGTACCTGATCTTTCACAGGGAGTGTAACCCCATACAGAACAGATAAATCTAAACCATCTCTTGGGTCCTGCCCACCCTCCCCCAGTCAGTACCTCTGTCTTATTTGGATTCAACCTCAGTTTGTTATCCCTCATCCAGCCCATTACTGCCTCCAGGCAGGCATTTAGGGAAGATATGCCATTTCCTGATGAGGTTGGCATGGAGAAGTAAATTTGGGTGTTATCAGCATATTGATAATACCCAGCACCAAACCTCCTGATGATCTCTCCGACCGGTTTCATGTAGATGTTAAAAAGCATTGGAGACAGTATGGAGACGCGTGGGACTCCACACTTCAGTTCTCGCTTAGCAGAACAACAGTCTCCAAGCAACACCATCTGGAATCTGCCAGAGAGGTAGGAGTGGAACCACTGTAAAACAGTGCCACTCAATCCCACCTCCCTCAGGCGGTCCGGAAGGATACCATGTTCGATGGTATCGAAAGCCAAAAGGATCAGCAGAGTCGCACTCCCTCTGTCAATAGCCAGTTGGAGATCATCCATCAGATCGACCAAGGCAGTCTCAACCCCATAGCCTACACGAAAGCCAGTTTGAAATGGCCCTAGATAATCTGCATCATCCAAAACTGCCTGGAACTGCTCAACCACCTTGACTGGGATTGCCCAGAAAATCTGGATTCTCGTGCCACACTCATTTTCAAGGACACAGTCCCAGTGCTTTGCTTTTTCCAGGTTCTCAACACGAATGCAAAGCAGAGGAAAGAGTGGTGAGTAATTTTGTCTTCCTTGCCGCTTGTACAGCTAGGGATATGCACGAGCTGAAGTTCGTGCACTGCTTTGGCGCTGAACAAGTTCAGCACTGCAGAGAGGTGAGTGGGGAGTGGGATCTTTTTTTAAAAGGAGAGCAGGTCCTTACCTGCTCTCTGACGCCGCATGCAGCTTCCTGCTGTGGTAGCGCTTGTCCCAGGAACCTGTGCATGGTGCCGGCACACACATGACCTCCATGCATGTGCGGGTGCCATTTGTGTGGTCAGCAACACCATGCTGACCACACAGTGGTGCCCACGAATGCGTAGAAACTATGTGCATGCTGGAGCCATGCACAGGGTTAGGGGGCAAGTGCCTCTGCAGCAGGAAGCTGCATGTGGCAGCAGAGAGCAGGGAAAGACCTGCTCTCCTTTTAAAAAAAGACCCCACTCCCCGCTCCCCTCCCCCTAGCCCTGAACTGGTTTGGACCTCATCTGAACCAGTTTGGCGCCAAACCAGTGCACAGGCCTTGGTTTTTGCACATACCTAGTTACAGCAGCTCTCACCTCCATGTTTCTTTCTCTCTGTGTCTATTGCTTGGCTGAGCAAGCAATAATCTCCTTCCCCCACTCCGTAATGGTTAGCCCTTTGCTTTCTAAATGGGAAAAAAAGGCTCCTTTTTCTATTCCAACAGTTTGCTACATAACTGTATATTGGACGGCAATTGATTTTATCACCATTCTTCCTGTCTTCTGTTACAAGGCATACCCTCCACTCTTTGTGGTTGATAATCCAGACTGCTCTCTGGGTGAATAACCACATAAGGTTCAAGTTCTTTAGGCTTAGGAAACTATCCTTGACTTCTTCTAACAGAATCCCCCAAATTATTGCATCAATGATAATAGATGGGGTATGGCCATGGGAGGCGTGGCTGTCGGGGTGGGTGTGGCTATGGGGGTTGTCATGGAAACCACCTGCTCTTCTGAATTTGCAACTACACCACTGGTCACACTCTGTGGGAGCGCGTGATGCTCGGTGACTCTGGTTAGCTTTTGGACTGCGCTCCTCGTCATCATGAGAACGTGACCTAAATAACAGCTTTGCATTGTTTGTTTAAAAATCTTCCTTCAGTTTCCTTTGCATCTTACGTTTCCTGTGTTTAAAGTCTCTCCTTTTGCAGAGTGGCTTCATGAGTGGCTTCAGGATGAATATTTGGTCCCTAAATATACTTCTTACTGAAAGTGGGTCACTTGGACTGTGTCATTTTGTATACATTCAGCTTACGCTGCATTTTGCAAGACTACCTTGGACTTTGCTAGCATGCCTCATGATAGCAATCTTAGTCCTACTGTCAACTTTATTAGCTTCATGGGGAATAAAAATGACACCATTAATTTACCTTTCTGCCAGCTGTAGTAATGTGTGTCTTTCAGCAGGAAGATGTATGTTAACAACAAATATTGTTAGAGCATAAGAATGAATAATTTTTAAACCACTGGTTCATTTTCAATCCAATCCCATGTTCCTCCTGCCGCATAAACTTAATTTCTAAGTTAATTCATTTCATTTAATTTTAATAGTGAATTCATTTTATTGATCTATTGGGTTTTTTCTTTACTTGGTTTGAACTATATGTATGGTCACTATTAGCCAACCAATTGGATCTGCTATACCTACAGGAGACCAACAGATTGCAGCATCAGAATTTAAACATTCAATTGACTTGACTCTGTCAACAAATAAATGTAATTCCAAGAGCCACACATTTTATTACATTTTTATCCCACCCCTTTCTTCAAAGAAACTCTCCTCACTCGTTTGATTCTTACAACAACCCTGTGAGCTTGGTCAAGGTGAGTGAAAGTGATTGGCCCAAGGTCATTCAGTAAACTTCATGACTGAGTGGAGATTTGAACTCAGATGCCTCTAGTCCCAGTCTGACATTCTAATTTCTACAATGCACTGGTTCCCATTTTGAAGCCTGAAAAGCTACAACCTGGAGGAAGCTCTGGAATATTCCTCGGGGTTCTGGAATATACTCCCTGTTGAAATAAAAGCATCTCCTTCTCTGCTTGCTTTTAGGAAGACCCTCAAGACATTCCTGCTTTCCGAGGCTTTTAACTGAAATTTAGATTTTAATGTTTTTATTCACTGAGATTGTTTTATCTGTTTCATAAATTTTAACTGTTTTATATTGTTTTTACATGTCATGTTTTAACTTTGTTCACTGCCTAGGGATATCTATATCAGGCAGTAAAGAAACATAGAGAGAGAGAGAGAGAGAGAGAGAGAGAGAGAGAGAGCACATAGAAGGTTTGTACCATTTTAGACTGGAGGAATCTGAATTCCTTCAGGAGGAATTGCATTTTCTGAACACAGTCCTGAGATGAAATCCAATGCATTGTGAAAGTTAACTTATCAGGGAAATGGTATCAGTCTTCCCAGCATACTAGTTTTCCATGTGCAAGGGTTTGTTTGTTTTTGCCCATCTAGGGGAGCATTCAGAGATGCAATTCTCTCCTTTGTAATCAGAAGTGCTATGTCACAGATTGTCTGTAACTGAACTTACCTCTCCATATTAGTTGTTGGGCACAAGGTATAGACAGTTTTGTAGAACAAAAATGCAGTGGGGCAAGACCACTCAGTGAATAGCAGTTGATTTTTGCTCCATGACTGCAGAGGATCTTGACACAATCCAGGTTGCCTACTTCACAGGCGATGTGGATTGCTGCTTTGCCATTGGGTCTGCAGTTGATGGTTGCTTTGTGCTTCAACAGGACTCTCAGACTCTCCAGATGGCCATACAAGACAGATAAATGTAGGCCAGTCGCCCAAGAATGTTGCAATTTATAACTAGGAAGCCAGTAGCCTGTTAAAAAAAAAAGCATGATGATCTTTCCAAAACATCATTCCTGATCAGTGATTAGTTAGTACAAATGTGGGGCTCTGTAGGTTGGCATTTACTGAGTTGAATTTAATCACTTGTGTTTTTGTATACATAAAATTCATCCCATTCCAGAGATTGTTACACAAATCTGCTGTATATGGAGTTCCTTTCTGTTGAGCAGTCATAAACAAATTCTCTCATTTGTTGATTCCCTGGGCTGATTCTCATGATCATATTCCCAGGATTTGGGAGTCATGTGTACTCTGGAAATGTGAATGTGTGGGCAGGGATAACATCAGGAAGTGATTGTGTGCATCAAGCAATCCTGGTAGATTGGCATGAGCAGGTGACCTTCTCTACCCTACATCAACTCCTAGATCACCAAGGTTGGCTACTAACACCAACCTACTGGGATTGCTTGAAGCACATGATCACTTCTCAGTCCTCTGCCTGACATTACCCCTTTACCATACGATGAAGATTTGGGAGCATGCAAGGCTCCCAAATCTCAGCTAGAGCCTCCTCCTAGGACTACAAACATGAGAACCAGCCCTTCCTCTGGAATGGAGAAAACAGTAAAGATGTGACCTGACCTCAGTCGCTCACGCATTGGTAACATCCAGATTAGACTACTGCAATGTGTTCTACGTAGGGCTGCCCTTGAAGACTGTTCAGAAGCTTCAGCTGGTTCAGAATGCTGCCGCAAGGATGCTTGTGGGTGCAAGTCGCTTCATGAGTATTATACCCATCCTTTGTCAGCTTCATTGGTTACCAATCCGCTTCCGGGCTAGATTCAGGGTGCTGCTATTGACCTTTAAAGCCCTGCATGGCTTGGGGCCGGGGTACCTGTCGGACTGCATTCGCCCATATGAGTCTGCCAGGGTCCTTTGCTCATAATCTCAGGCCCTGCTCATGACCGCACCACTAACAGAGATCCGGTTGGCGGGGACTAGAGACAGGGCCTTTTCAGTTGTGGCCCCTCAGCTTTAGAACGCCATCCATGAAGAGCTTCACCATGCTCCCTCCCTTTTTAAAAAAACATCTTAAGACACACCTTTTAAAGGAGGCTTTTTAATGCTCCATTATTATTTTGTTATATCTGGTAGGTTCTTTAGCTTTTTATAATTTTCAGTTTTAATTTGAACCTAATAATTGTGGTTTTTAATCTGACTTTAAAAAATTAGTTAGTTTTATTACTTTTATTGTATCTGTGTCTATCTTATTGTTGTGAGCTGCCTCAAGCAGTAGTGCACTGGAGGGGCGGAGTATAAATATTTCAAATAAATGAATAAATAATGTGGCACCTTCCTAAACTCATACTGGACTGGTGCAGATTCCTGGAGACTCCAAGTCAGTCCTAGAGGACTGGTAACCCTAAATGGACAGATTTCAAAGAAGGGCAAGAGGACTTCAGCTTGTGGAATGAAGCTCTCCTGACTTCTCACTGCAGTCCCTTGAGCCCACTGAGAAACTTGGGGTCAAGGCAATCTCTGGAATGATGTAAGATATGGTGCAAAGCAGGGGCGGAGCTACCATTGGATGAACAGGTTCAAAGAACCTGGGCTGTGCCCAATCAGGGGCCGCACCTCACGGCCCCAACACGCCTCCCGCATCTGATGTCAGACGCAGGGGTGCTGGTTTAGCTCCCGAGCGGGGGCCGTGCAGACCCCGTTCAGGACTTAAATGGCCACTGCATTCGTGGCATGGCCAGGAACAGCTCTTCCCTGCTAAGACAGGGAAGAGCTGCTCCTGGCTGTGCTGAGAAAGCAGCACCAGCCTAAGCAGCCAGGAGCAGCTCTTCCCTGCATGGCCCCTTCCCACATGGCCCCTTCGGGAGTTGGACTCCAACTCCCAAACGGAGCCTCAAGGCTTCGTTCGGGAGCCAGACCACGCCCCCGTGTCTGATGTCAGATGCAGGGGGCAGGGTCAGCAAGGCCACCGCTGCACACAGGCCACTGGTAGTCAGGCTCCACGCCTAGTGCAAAGGACTGCAGCTGTAGAGAGAATTAGAAGTTGGAGACTGCCTCCATCTTGTGCAAGTGAAAGTGCCTCTTGTCCCTACAAGACCTTCTCTGGATCCTACCACTACTACTACAAATATTTACATAATACTGTTCAGCAAAAGTGTCCAAAGCCCTTTACAAAGAAAAACAATAAGATGGTCCCCGTTGTATTTGGTCGTAATCTTTTGCAGTTTGTTTGTTTGGACATTTGTTCCAGGAGGGATCCTGTAGAGCGAGTGGGAGGAGGAGTCAGAAGGGAAAAAGGGAGGAAGAGGAGAAGGAGAAAATGGAGTTGTTGCTGGAAAAACCTTTAGTTAAATCTATAAGATTCCTTGTGTGTATGATGGAAGCAGCTATGAAACCGTTCCCTGTCCCAAAAGGGCTCTCACTGTCTATTAGGAAATATAAGGTAGACACCAGCAACTACTACTGGGAGGATGATGTGCTGGAGTTGGATAGGGCCAGTTGCTCTCCCCCTGCTAAATATAAGAGAATCGCCACTTTAAAAGGTGCCTCTTTGCTCAATTTGCAGGACTATCCCACCCATAGTCCATTATTTACACAGATTGAAGGTTTAAAATTTATATCAATAGATCTAATTTTAATTTTTGTTTTTTAAAAAATCCTATCTACATTTTTCATTTTACAAACAAAGCAGCAACCAGCACACTTTTGTACCCAAAGAGTTCCTATTTTGAACAATTTCTAGCCTACAGAGCAATCGCTGTGAGTAGAAAACAATATCTTGACATATCTTTTTAAAAAATAATTTAATCCACTGTATCTCCCTGGCATTTTACAAAATGTAAAATGATCTGTTATACATTGGTTTAGCTGAGTCTTTGTAATTGAGGAAAGGGAGTTACTTCTTCAAAAACAAATCTGCAAAAGCTGGATTTATTGCTGCCTTAATCTGGATTGAAATTTAAATGTTGCCCATGACCAATATCTCCCCTATTTTCCCCCTCAAACCACCCTTTAATTGATTATTTTAAAACTTGTCTTAAAATTATATATTTCTGGTTCATTTTGTTGCATTCTTTTCTGTTTAATGACTGTTGTGCCATGACCTTCTGTTAAACAGCAGTTCCACATGCACCCCCCAAAAAAATCATGTGATGAAAAGTCAGTTACATCACATGGTAAACAAAATGGCTGTAATCGAGTTGTGAGTCAGCTGTGCATATGTGGTGACTGAGGGCTTTTTAATCCTTTTCCTGTTCAGCTGGTAGAGCTGGGATTTTGATGGGGGGTTTTTAAATTTTTAACACAGCACAGTATATTTGTTTTGTTATGTTTAAAGGTGGATATGTTTTTCCTCAGGGAGCTTAAAAAGTTGTTTGGCAGTTCATGTGTGGATTGGGGAAATCCTCTTGCATCGACAAATGAGCATACATGCACGTTTGGATCCCAGCCACTGGGTGCGATATCTTTTCGCTATGCTGACTGCTGTAGCAAAGAGACTCACAGAGCATTAGAGTATACTACGTAATCATGGTGCAAGCACAACCCTCCGTCCCTGCCAGAATTTATTCCTGAACGAAGCAATTCTAAATGTGACCCGAAGTGTAAAATTATGCTGGGTGCCTGAGACCTGGCTGGCTGGAACTGGGGGAGCAGGGGTGGGGGTAGGGCAAATCAAGGTGAGAGCTTGGTGAAGATATAAAGAAGGTGTCTTTTTGGACAGCTGACAAGGAGTCAATACATTCTGTCAAACTCCTCATTTTGCATATGTCTCTTCCGATACATCAGGGCTGAAAAACGGTGATACACATTTAAGGCTAAATTTCCAGCATATCTGGATGTTGCACGTGCACACACATACACACAAGCACAGCCTCAAACCTTCATATTTGTTGCAAGACAATATTAGCAAAGTCTACATTTTGGGGTCCTGCTTGTCATGTCTTTGGTGTCCTGCTCTTTTATTATCCTCATTCCTTCTCCTATTCTCTGGCCTGTACTTTCAACCCATAGAAACGACTCTGCTCCAAACTATATTGGCTAATCAGGCTCTGATCTGGAAGGTGAGATAATGCAGCAATAGCTTCGAAATGCAATGGTAAAACTACAAAGAGCCAAAGAGCTTCAAAGAGGTCACAAGCTGAAATGCTGGGGTTGAGTTTTGTCTCTTGTTTTTTTACCTTGTTTGTAGGATGCCAACAGCAGGTCCTCATCCTCCACTTCAAACACCGTGTCCACATCTATTTGCTTTTGAATCAAATACTGTTCCAGTGTTCTGTAGTCATTGGATTGCAGAGCCTCCAAAAAAGCCTTTTTCATGAGCTTGGCAGTTGCACCCCTTGTCATGGCTTCTCCCATGTTTCCCACTTGGGGTTATATCGCGCTTGTTTCTGTTGCCAAATGTATCTGTTGATAGTCTGCATAAAAGGGTGTTCCAATTTCTCTAAAGTGCATAAGCCTGCAAACCCGAAGATAATTTTAACACCGGAGTAATGCTGATCTGCTTGTTCTATTTATATAAAGGGAATTTCAGCCACTCACTACACTCTTAATTCTGTCAAAGGGAACTCAGGCAGATCTATGAGGCCGGTATAAAGAAATATGCTCAAAGGATTAGTTCATACCATCGACCCATTCATCAAAACTTTATCCTGTGCAAATATGTTCAGATTAACTCGCAGGGCTCTTGAGGCTGACATCATTTCTCAGTGAAAGCAATAAGCATATTCATGGCTGGAAATCTAATTTCCTGATCTGGCTTTGCTACTAAGAGGACAAACCTCTCAACTCATCTGCTTTAGCTAGAAGTTTCCATTTTTATATTGTATTGTTCTTCTTCTTCTGGCCCATCACACTGGTAAGCTCTTATTATGCTCCCCAGTTCTGTGTGCAAGTAGCTTTGCATCGCTTTGCTTGAGAATACTGAAGCCGTCTCCCTGCTGAGCTGAACAGAGTGAGTGACTAGTGGAACTTCCATGCTTGCTAGGAGTCAGGTGGTAAAAATATTAATCTTGTCTTAGCTCAGTGTTCTTCATGGTAAGGCCTGGTGGTGGCCACCATACAACCCTAAACATGGCGCCCTGAGGAATTGTTTATTGGGCCTGTGAGAAGCTTCTGCTGAAGTGGAATACTCTGCAAAGTGCCACTGGTACCATGCAGGGGCAACCATTCCCGCCATGCTGTGCTGTGCTGTGCCCACTACCAGAGCCTCTGTTAAGAAAAAGAGCCTCTGTTAAGAGCCCCTTAAGCCCCTGCACCATCTTGGAAAGCATGCACAGAATGCTGGAAAGTATAGCCCTTCCCAGTGCTTTCCTCCTAGAGCTACATCTCTCTTAAAGGGCCTTCCCAGCACTGAGAAAAATGCAATTCTGTGAAGAGCATAATACAATGTGAAATGGCTCTCACACCGGAGGTTTTTGCCAAAGTAGCCCCCACTTGAAAAATAGTGAAGATCACTACCTCAGCTGGGAAAGGTAAGCTTTCCCAACAATGTTGTTTTTGCATGGGAAATGCACAAATGTTATCCATTTCTCATGGAGAAACCAAACCATATTCCCCTAATGAGAACACTATATTACGTTTCCTTCCTCTTGCACATAAGCCACTGTGTTGGGTGGCTGTTGAAAATGTAAACTGCCCCTACCACCTACAACAGCAGTTATCGCACTAGTGAGGGTTGTACAGTATGGATTGTGGTTGAGAGTGTACCTGTGGGATGGTGCTGTGACATGTGGGAAGACATGCCCACACTGTTGAGAACTTCCAGAGTACTGTGACATGAAGGAGGGGGACCAATTTCCCCTGATCTCTGCTTTCCCCAGAAATGTCCTGTGCTGTGAATCACAATAATATATCCCTGAGGGCTGCATGACCCTCAGGGACATATTTTTGGGTGGCACAGAGCATTTCCAGGGGAAGTCCGTCTACACTTTGTGCTGCATAGCTAAAAAAGCTCTCCACAGTATGGGCATGTTTTTGTGGCACATGTCTGCTTTGTTAGTGAGGATGTCAGTTAGTATATTTTTTTTAACCTGTTGCTCCCTGTAAATTCTTTAAATCTTGGTGAATTCTATATAAACTCCTCCTGAACAAGGATTTGGCACAATCACTTTGTATAATATATATTTCAGTATGCAGATATGGAAAAAAAACATGCAAAACATAAAGTGTAAATCATATCTTAGAGGTTTCTTTTTAAATAATGTCCTAATTATTTCCTAGGTCATTCCTCTGCTGTTTTTTGCAAGCATGGTAATAGCAAATGGTCCCAGCTAAAGTAGAAACAGTGTGCCAGCAAGTTCCAGGTTCAAATTTGACCTCTGGCAAGCTTCCTCTATAGTACTTACTGTACTTAAAGGGCTCTTGCAAAGACTGCTGAGATAATATATATGAAGCACTAATAACTCCTAAGAAGTGCTCTCTCTCTAAGTTGAGCATTGTTATTATAGCTCATGAAAAACACAAAGAAGTAGAAGAATGGGGCACAGTAAGGAAAAAAACATATTGTATTACCGTACAAAACCCCAGTGCACACATGATTACCTAAGTTCTATTTTGAAGTGTTGAATAATCCACTGCTGCCTTCCTAAAGGGTTATTTGGAGGATCAGGTTTCTATTGGGTTCAATGCAGGCAAAACCCTGACACCTGGGGCATTCTGATCAGAAAATAAGGAACTGGTTTTAAAAAAACAAAACACCCTATGTAAGCATCTTTATTGTGAAGAAAAGGCCAAGTTCCTGTTGTCAGCAAGTGGTTAAGATCATAGAAGTTGAGTCACTGCTTTGAACTGGCTGTGGATTTTCAGTATAGGGTTGAAGGTGACTGATGTACAATGGGCATAATCCATCAATATTATTTTCCAGGTGCCAAACTATATCCCCCTCACCCCTCTTGGTCACTCCTCGATCCCTTTACTCCACCCCCTCACACCTCTTGGTTGAGGCTGCAGCGTTGCTGGTGCCTATTGGCCAAGCTGCAGCCCCCTATCCCCCAAAACCTCCCCACCCTCACCCGAGCCCTGCTCCTGCTCCTCCTCATAGGAGGAGCAGCAGCAGCAACAGTGGTGGTTCTAGGCCATTCCTTGCTGCTGCTGCCACCACCATGGCTGCTCATTCCCCTCAGGCTGCTGACAGGCTTGGCCCCATCCCTTGCCTGCCTGCCTCCCTCCGCCAATGGCCTCGGTAGCCCCAAACAGCAGCAGTGGTTGACTAGGCCATTCCTTGCTGCCAATAGGCACCGCCATGACCGCTTGTTCCCCTCAGGCCGCTGACAGGCTTCCTTCTTTCTCTTTCCTCCTCCCTTCTTTTTTTCTCTCCTCCACTCGCTCTTCCCCTCTGTCTTTCTTCCCCTCCAACCTCTCTCCATTCCTGAGTTAACAGTTCTTGTTCATCTTCTTTCCTCATCTAATTCACACAATGGCAGCCTCCTTCTCCTGAAGGGGCTCTTTCCTCCCTCACAACCCCTCTCTTCGCAGACCCCTGCCCACTATAGATAGATAGATAGATAGATAGATAGATAGATAGATAGATAGATAGATAGATAGATTTCTCTCCTCTACAATCAGAAATATCTTCTGACCAGTAACAGTTGCATTCCAACTGTCCTTAACCATCACAGGCTTCTCCTCCCTATCTGCATATGGAACCCCCACTGCTGTCATGGCTCAGACTTCTGACTCAGAAGAGTCAGAGGAGGAATGGGAGGATTTGCCTGCTAGTGAGGGCTCAGTGGCACAGCAACAGAATTTGGCAGGAAGACCAGACTCTGGAGCTGAGGAATCGGAACAGCTGCTAGACATGAATCCTGACCAGGAGCAGGCTGATCAGGAGGAGGCTGGGATTTCACCTGTCTTGAGAAGATGTCTCAAGAGGAAAGCTCAGTGGGAGACACGTAGGCACAGGAGATCACAAGAGAGGAAGCAGAAGTGCTGACTCAGGGAAGCCTGATTGGCTGCTGGTTCTCTTGAGCCATATATCAAGCAGTCTGATTTCCACCAATACTGTTAGCAACTTTTGCTGACCGCGGACCGTGTTCTATTTTTGAATTCTCAACTTTTCCGAGTTCCAGTTTACCCTTGTTCTGTTCTTTCCTGCTCTGTTCCATTAATTCCTTGTTCTGGTGTCCTTTGTTCTTTTTCATTCCTTGCTCTGTTGTTTTCTTTTTAGTAATTACTCAGTTATTGTTGGGGGGGTACCTAGTTCAGTTCAGGGGACTCGATTCATTTACTATTTTCTTTGTGAGCCTTTTGTTTTCCTTCGTGCAGCTTTGCTGCTACTTTCTGTAAACTCACAGGGGGAGTGCTGAAGGGGGTTGTAAATCCTGTTGGGTTAGCTGAGCTAACAGATTTATGACAACTGCCCAATCACCAGAGTGTTTCTGCTCTCACAAGCTCCTTCTCCCTATCTGCATATGGAATCTCCTCTGCCCAATCAGGTTCTTCTGCTTGTGAACTCCCGTGAGAGTTGCCACACACGGGATTATCTACAGGTACACCTTAGAGAATTATATAGGTAGATAGATGATTCTTTCTTTCTGCTATGGCATTCTGTTGTGGGGTTTATGGCACTGTTCGCTCATGTTCAATGCTTTGTTCCTTTAGATAATTGACCATTTCTTTTGATGTAAACTCACACCCATTATCAGTTCTTAGTCTTTTAACTTTTCTGCCAAACAGAAAACATTGAAACATACTTCTTAAATTTCTCCAGAACTTGGCTTTTCTCTTTTCGCATATATGTACAAGTGAATCTGGATTAGTCATCAATGAGAGTCAAGAAATATCTGTTTCCCCTTGATAATTCAAGATGCATTGATCCACAGACATCATTATGAATCAACTCTAGGGGGCGCTGTGACTGTTCCTTTGTTTTCTGGTGAAAACATTTACTGACTCCTTTGTTTTTCAAACATTCACATTGGGAATCATTGCTCTTGCAGGGCTGAATTCTCAAGCCTCTTGCTAAATCCCCCTTCTCAAGTTGAGAAATTATTTTAAGTTTGCTAGGTGCAAATCTTCTGTTCCACAATTTTTCACAGTGTTTATGCAAACATTCTTTTACAACATTGGTTTTCTTGTTAATGCAGTCGATCTTAAACAAGCCACTTCCTCTTAAAGAACCTCTCATTAACAACTCCTGGTTATCTGTTTCTGGGCAAAATACAAAGCACTGGCTATTACCTATAAAGCCCTAAACAGCTTAGGCCCTGGGTATTTAGGAGAACCTCTTCTTCACCATGCCCTCTGCAATGATCTTTCTGTCCTCTGCAATGATCTTTCTGCCATCTGTCAGCTTATTGGGTTTTATAATTCAAGTCATACTCACTAAACAGTGAGTTTAATCAGATTTGTAGTTGCGCCATTATCAACAACTAGATTTCTATAGTCATTTTTGCAATTACTTTCAAAATTTTCTTCAACAGATTGAAAAGTTCCAAGTTTGCTCCAAGCCATTTTTTTCTATCATTTTCTTTGAATCCCTGCTGTTAGCCCTGTTTTTCTGGTTTGGAGAGATTCTGGGTGATAAGCCATCCCTCTTGGAATTTCTTTTAGCAGGGTGACTGTGGCCAGAGCCTTTGTTTTGAGGACAACTGACTTGCAAATGGCCTGGCTTCCTACACAACCAAAAGACCTTGAGGCAGATTATTCAAAATAAATCCAACAATTGCTTCATCTAGGAGTCTCCTATTTTCTTCTACACATCTCCTTGCAATGTCTAGGATTTGATTAATATGCTCAGTTTAATTGTGTACTTCTCTGAGTTTCATATTACACATTCTGACAATCAGATCAATGGTAGTATTAGTTGTCTTTCCATGATACGGGCATTTTAAAGTCTCCCAAGCTTCCTTAACTATTCTGGTCTTTCTCAAATGCACAATGATTGTAAGAAACAATGGTCACTCACATACAAGCTGATGAGTTTATAGACATTTCTATTTTTAGCATTCCACTGTGCTTGTTCTCCAGCTTCTTCAAGTTTGTCCTCTTCCAGAACATCAAGAAAGTATCCAAATAAGCTGAAGGGAAAAACTAGAGCAATAATGAGATCTTATTGATCATATTTTATAAACTTTATTGTGATATATAGATATATTTTATTGATTTGGATTTATTATATTTAATGTAGTCTGGATAGTTTTCGACAGTATAGTTTTACTATTATTACTATATTAAAATATTCGCATATAATATTTTGATTCTTTCTTGATGTTCTGATATTTTGTTGAATCCAAACAGGGTTTTGTTTCCTTCTGTCCTCTTCTAGGAGACTTTCCAGTCCTTGGGCCAGGAAAAATGATTCTATCCTGAATGACCACATTTCATAATTAAATACATCCAGTCTTGGGATTGCTGACTACCCCTGTGCTGCTGTCTTCATGGTTTAAAAAAAAAAAAAAGCTCCCTGCCTTTTTCTCTGTAACTCCTTTCCAATCAAGCAGGCTTTCCATTTACTTACTGTGCCTCTGTCTGTTTTCCCTAGGCTTTGTTTACCTTTGGGTGCTTTCTCTGGGCTCTCTGGGCTCACTGGGAACATAACCAGTGGAGGAGATTTCTTTATCTACCCCAGCTGCAGCAGAAGTGAACAGATAAGGAGAGGACTGCTAATTAATATTGTCTGGAGACATGGAGTTCAAGCTTTAAATAAAGTAGTTTATTTAGGAAATTGATCAGAGAGATAGATTGAGACCAACATGCCTCATTGCTAGCTACATACAGGAAGTAGGGAAGGGAGAGGATGTAAACCTGAGACTATCAGTCTAACCAAAGGAGGAATCAAGAGTAGAGAAAGCATGCTCAGAGAGGGAATAGCCTTATTGGCTGTCTCTACTCTGAATGCCCCTAGTGGTCAATAGGGTTGCTGGTGCTAAGAGTTGATGCCATACAGGAACTGCATCTCCAACAGTAGTTTTGTTTTATTTTTGTGACCTACTAACAAAAAAAAACCCACCTAGCTGCAATCACCAAAGGAAAACCAGTGGGGGAGGGGAGAGGAGGGGGATCTTTACACTTCCCTCTATATTGATTTCTGCAAATCAATCTCAATTCTAGCTGCTTTTAGCCCCATGTGCAAAATATAGAGGTACCTAAGCATTTTCCTTCACAAGGCTGGAAGCAACTGGAAGGAGGAAATTTGGAAGTGGAAACCAGTGCTTTTTTGGTGACAGTACACAGTGGTACAAAGTACTGACCCTTTTCCCAGCCAGGATCGCAGCAACAGCAGGATTTTCTTTTCCTCCCTGCTGTGACCCCGGCTGGGAAATGAGCTCCAGCTAGCCTCATTTCCCAGCCAGCTTCATTGTCTGCTGGGTATCCTCTCTCCAAGAGAATGAAGGGAAGAAGCACCGCGTGCCCCAGCAGCACCCAGAGGCAGCCTTGAGGGCCCCTTGTGGGGCTCCCGACCCTCGGGGCCAGGGGACATTTGTATCCAATTGAGGCTATGCCCACGCACCCAGCTGACAACGGAACCGGCTGGGAAATGAGGCCTCAAGAGCCTCGCTGCCCCTTCCTGGTGCTGGCTAGTTTCTTCCTTCACAGCTGTATTCACACTTTGAATACTTTGAATACAGTGCCACAAAGCTGAGAACTAGCATGCATTCACAAGAAAGTATGTGCCTTGTATTAGAGGAAAACATGCCCTCAGTATTAGAGGGAAATGGCTGAACCCTCTAATAACAACTTTATTTATTTATTTATTTTATTCGGTTTTTATACTGCCCTTCCAAGCTGGCTCAGGGCGCTTTACAATTAAAAAACAGAAATCATTTAAAACAATTAAAACAGAAATACAAATATGAACACCAATTTAAAAACATCTTAAAAAACAATTAAACTATCAGAACAATTAAAACCCTGAAACCAGGTTGACATTAAAACAATTAAAACTAATTAAAAACCCTGAAAGGCCAGGCCAAACAGATGAGTTTTAAGGGCTCTCTTGAAAGTCAGTAAAGAATTAAGATTACGAATTTCTGCCGGGAGTGCATTCCACAGCCCAGGAGCAGCTACAGAGAAGGCCCGCTTCTGAGTCGCCACCAAACGAACCAGTGGTAACTGGAGATGGACCTCCCCAGATGATCTTAACGTGCACTGGGGATCATGTAAAAGAACTTTGAAATACTGTCCCCCCCAAAATAATAATAAGATGAATATTGACCAATATTTTTTACCCAGCATTGTATCCATTTGGAGATGTTATGTGTTTCGATACAATGCAACAGCCAATCCAAAGGCATTTTAACATGCATTTAAACTAGAATTACTGTCAGAGTTGAGTCTGCTCTCTTGCATTTGGCACTTACTAGAATGCTTTTCTTTGTTTTTGACAAAGTGCTGTATATTTTTTAAAAAAAAAATCAGGGCTACCAGAAGACACTGTATCTTGCCATGTGTCTTCTGTCCCCCACCCCGACTCAGGTTTTCTTGAATATCAAAATACCTCTGTAAGGGCATGCTCCTTCATATATCTTACATTTGTTCTCAATCGCTATACCTCAGACTGCTTTCTGGGCGGTGGGGGGGGATGTTATTTTAGTCTCAGTTGCCATAGTGATGAACCACTGCCTTTGCAGGATCTTTTACTCAATTACAGATACGTCATATTCTCCTCCTCGCCTTGTTGGCTTTACAACACAGAGAGCTTTTCCTTTGTCCTAGTCATCAGGCATATTTCAGCAAATGACCTGGACTTGAGACTGAGTGGCAGAATGAATAAAGGCCACCTGAACTACCGCTGAATGAATCAGAAGGCACACAGCTCCTTGTCATCAAACTGTTATATCTCATTATAAAAGATATGCCAGAGACAACAGAAGGAACACAACAATAGAGTTGTAAGGGACCTTGGAGGTATTGTCCAACCCACTGCTCAGTGCAGAAAGACACTAGACATCTCCATCCTAAAGACATGTGTGACTCTATCAGAGGTCAGAACAGTAGACACTGATATCTTTGCACAGGATACCTTGCACACTGGTATCCTGTGCAAGGCGCGTGGGAGGAGAGCTGGTCTTGTGGTAGCAAGCATGAATTGTCTCCTTTGCTAAACAGGATCTGCCCAGGTTTGTATTTGAATGGGAGACTACATGTGTGAGCACTGTAAGATATTCCCTTTAGGGGATGGAGCCGCTCTGGGAAGAGCACCTGCATGCTTGCATGCAGCAGTTCCAAGTTCCCTCCCTAGCACCTCCAGTTAGGGCTGAGAGAGATTCCTGCCTGCAACCTTGGAGAAGCTGCTGCCAGTCTGGGTAGACAATACTGGGCTAGATGGACCTATGGTCTGATTCAGTGGATGGCAGCTTCCTTGTCCCTATGTTCCAGTTGGTCTATCACACTGTGGTCCACATCAGTTACAACTGATTCTAATAGCTAGAACATTTGATATGTAGGTTTAACATAAGAGCCTACATTTTAACATGTAGGCTCTTTAGTGGCCAAAATGCTTTAAGATGACTAAGATTTTCCTGATCACATACCTATCCTGTCCATACACTCTCTTAAACACATTTTGCAACATGCTAGTGATGAGTGCATTGGCAGCATGCTTCCTCATGCAAATGGCAGCCACAGTCATCTCCAACCCAAGCAACCACACTATGCTAATGTGCTGACAAGAACCCACTGGCACCAAGATAGTACATCATGCTACATGGTAGGAAAGAAACAGACAACCATGCATCCCACATGGTGCGTTATAAAGGCTTTTTGAGCCCATTAAACGGGGTGGGTGGGTACATTGCTTCACAGATGAGTAAAAGGTTTCGCATAGGCTCTAACTGTTCCTATCTTCCAGGAACAGTCCCTGTTTCCAGCAAACTATCTCTGGTAAATCACTGTCCCTCTTTTGACCTTATTTTTGCCTTTTGGGGATGCCTTGTTTCACATGAGTAGCTAGAGTTGTTGATCTCAGGGCTCAGTTTCCTCCAGAGAGTCTCTAGAAATTAAATCTCCAAATGGAAGGGTGGGTGCACAAGGCTGGTTCTCATGACCAGCAAGAAGGTAGGACAAGCATCCTACCTGAGTTCGGGAGCTGTGTGCATTCCCATTTTGCAATTGTGTATGAATAAAAAGCAAGGTAGGAGGTGGGAGAAGTGATCACCTGAGAGGCTGCCACTGGGTAGGAGGGCTCCATCCCACCCAGCAGCTATACCCAGCTGATTAATGCGGTAAGAGGAAAAACCATCCTACCTAGCAGAAACCTCACAGATTATCACTTCCACCCCCACCTCCTACCTTGCTTTTTATGAGCACACAATCACAAAACGGGAGCACACACATCTTCCAAACATGGCTAGAGGTGGAGCCACCACTGGGCAAACGGGTTCAAAGAACCTGGGCTGCCACCCCTCAGGGGCCATGCCTCATGGCTCCAAACATGTCTGACAGATGCAGAGGGCATGATTTTGCTTCCAAATGGGGCCCCTAGGCCCCGTCTGGGAATTAGATTGGCCAGTGTCTGATGTCAGATGCAGGGGGAGGAGCTAGGGGGGCCATGGCAGAGGTAGCACCCAGGCTGCCACTGGCCTCCCTCCGCAACTGGATAGGACACTTGTCCTACCTGTGAATCAGCCTAGGGTGTCTCTACTGCACCTGCATGTACATGAGTGCACAATACTAAGGTTCTCTGCAGTGCACAGTATATGGTGGGTGGAATCCAGTTTTCAGTAATATAGATTAGTGAAGTGAGGCAGGCGCAGAGCCAGCCAAGTGGCAGCCTGGGTCCAGCCCCGCTCAGCGGCCTCCTCTAAATATGCCTGTGCTGCGCATGACGTCACGCGCACAGGGGTGTGGCTCGGGCTCCGGAGGAACCCAGAGCGAACTCCCCCCTCCCACGCCTGGGTGGCCGAGAGCCTGGGCAAACTCTGCTGCCAGTTATTTCAGGCAGCTCTGACTGCCCGATATAATGTTTTCCCTTCCTCACCCTCTCTGGAGGGAGAGAAAGGGGAAAATGTCCTATGAGGCAGCCAATGCTGCCTGAAATGACGAGCTGAGAGCTCGTTCTGGCTCTCGGTAGCCCAGGCCATGCCCGCTCTGCGTGTGACATCACATGCAAAGGGGATATGGCCTGGGCTGCCAAGAGCCCAAACAAGCTCTCAGCTCATCCTTTCAGGCAGCGTCAGCTGCCTGATAGGATGTTTTCTCCATTCTCTCCCTCCATAGTGGGAGAGGAAGGGGAAAACATTCTATCGGGTTGTCAGCACTGCGTGAAATAACTGGGCTCTTGGCCGCCCGGGTGTGAGAGGAGGGAGTTTGATCTGGGCTCCTCTGGAGCCCGAACCAAAGAGCTTCGGTGGCCCTTTTCATTGGCGGCCCAGGTTCTTTGAACCCGTTGGCACAATGTTTGCTAAGCCCCTGCAGTGGGGGCAGTAATCCTTTGTGTGAGAATTGTTATGTATGCAATCCTATTTTATCTGCAATATGTTGGAGCGGTATGAACTTGGCTCATCTGCTTTGGAAACAACAATGCACTCTAGATTAACTTTCTTACCTGCTTTCTGTTTGTGGCTAGGGATGTGCATGAAACATAATTCTGAAACTGAATCATGGCACATCCCTTTAAAATAGAGGGATTACACATCCACTTTAAAACAAAGAGAGAGTAGGTCCATACCTGCTCCTCCTCCACTCACTGCCACTTCCATAATCACAGCACTCTCCCCAGCTGTGCTGGCGGGACATCTCCTAACTGCCCTCATGTGACGCCAGCACGCACATGGGTGCTTGAGCTTTGGCATCACAAGTGGAGTCAGAAGCTGTATATGCACAGATTGTTTACTCATCATAAACATTCAGGCATTTATTAGCCCGGCGTTTTACTAGTGTTTGAATGCCTCCTCTATAGAATGGGCACACAGCTGCCAAACCTGTCATTCTGCTTCTAGTTATGTCATGGCATTTACAGATGTCTCCACGCGTGGCTTTCATTTCATTATGAACTTTGGCAGTTTTGTAACTCTGCTTACAGAAGCCTGAGCTTACTCTGCTGCTAGGGCAGACATTTTAATTCGGTTCCCAGTACAAAATATTCTTGTCAAAGACACTTAAGAAGAACAAATAAGAATTCTTCTTATTTATTTTAAACACATACTAAGCTGTCCGTGCAAATAATAAAGTATCAGGGCAAACCCACAACCCTTCCCTTTCTTATTTCCCCCTACAATGTCTTTCCTTAAAAGCAAAAACAATGTCCCTTCCTAGCTCCTATCACCCCTAAACCAACCACCATGTTTCTCCCGCCTCTTGGCAGCGATTCATAGGTAAGATGATCTGTTCTGAACATCAGAAGATTTCATGCAGTAAAACTCAAATTAGGTAACATCCAAGAAGGTTAAATGATTGTTATTGCCTAACATGCAAAATGATAACCCATATATAATAGATGATGTTTCCTCAGAGTTCGTTGGTGAGTTCATTCAGATTGATGATACTTGGACATTAAACCCATTAGGAAAAAAGATCATTGTTTTCAACCGGGTTCAGGTGAGGATTAAAGGTCTCTTTTTCTCTTTCTTAGAGAGGGCGTTTTAACTGCTACCTGTAGGACCAGCAGGGAGAAGGGGAAAAGCAAAGGCAAAGGAGGAGCCAGTGTTTTCATTGGCTCAGGTTGCAGCCCTACTAAGCTATTCCCTATACACTGATTCTAAATAGGCAGTGCTAGCTGTTCTCTGCTTACATGATCAGTATGGCTTCTAGTTTATTTAATAACATAGACTAAGTTATTCTTCTAGAGTTACATACACCAACAGGAAGTCTAACAACATTCACCTAGCTGCTACTTTGCATGCATACTAAACCTGTGATGCTGTTGAGGCAGCAAATGACCTGATCCGCCTTTCCTCACTCCGCTGGAGGTATGTGCCAAGTCAGTGGGAAAAGAGCAGGTAAGCTGCTGTGGGACAGAAACCAGAGAGTTTAGGCTGGAACAGAGGTGACCACGCAGAGCTGAAGCATCTTCAGATGAAAAGGCCACTCTACGGGAAATGGATGCAAACTACAGCTGATTTCTAAGAATGACCTGCTACTTTCCCAAATCATCCAATGCTCAACCTGTATATTTGTGAAAATAAACCAAGTATTACCTTATCTCAGCAGTGACTCTTTTCACAAGAGAAACTAGAATTCAAGGCATCCTGCAAAGCAGGGAAGTAGGTAACTGAGACAGCATAATATTATTGTTCTGTCTATTAGACATTTGGGGCTGTTTCCCAATATAAATCACGCCCACCCCCGTGCTAACCCCACAGCAAAAATATACAAGTATTTTGTATTTTTTTAAAACCAAGAAAAAAGCTTTCTTGACCTTGGCTGCTCCAAGCACTATTGGAACTTCCGGAGGTACTTCAAAGTGTAAAAGAAAGCACTGGGAGATCAAATTTTGGATTTCTCATATTACATCTCTTTCAGTCCTGGATTTCCACCCACTAAAGCTGTGGAGCAAACAGCCACACAGTTATTGTGCAGAAAAAGCAGGGCAGTCAAGGACGGAGGCGACTGCACTGAAATTTATGTATTATGGGTTATCAGTTCATTACAGTCAATCTCAGATGCCATGATCTGATGAAGAATGCAAATTCAGAGAAGAAAGTTTAGCAAGCTAAGAAAATGAACTTGCTGCAATGGCTTGTAGTGGCATGATCCCAAAGTTTTAGCCATATGCCGTGGTAACAGTGTGATCACTGATCGGTGATAATGTAGGATTAATTTGGATTACTATCTTCCTTTAACAACAAAAGAAATCCTTCATTCTGGTTTACCAGGCTGAGGCCTACATCGTTTCAATAGGCATGAAAATATAATCCATTCACTTTCCATGAGAAAAAAACCCCAAACCCATCAGAATGTTAAAGCAACAGCTGTAATTTAATAGCATCCTCAAGGATAAAATTGTAAAGCACCTAGAAGAACAGGCTCTGCTGGGAGTGAGCCAGCATGGCTTCCGCAAAGGTAAATCTTGCCTCACCAACCTTTTGGAGTTCTTTGAGCGTGTCAACGAGTGTGTAGATCAAGGTGATCCAGTTGACATAGTCTACCTGGACTTCCAAAAAGCTTTTGACAAAGTTCCTCATCAAAGACTCCTGAGGAAACTTAGCAGTCATGGGATATGGGGACAAGTACATGTGTGGATTGCTAACTGGTTGAAAGACAGGAAACAGAGGGTAGGGATAAATGGAGAGTTTTTACAATGGAGGGAAGTAAGAAGTGGGGTCCCCCAGGGATCTGTACTGAGACCAGTGCTTTTTAATTTATTCATAAATGATCTAGAAGCAGGGGTAAGCAGCGAGGTGGCCAGATTTGCAGATGATACCAAACTCTTCCGGGTAGTGAAATCCAAAATGGATTGTGAGGAGCTCCAAAAGGATCTCTCCAAACTGGGTGAGTGGGCAACAAAGTGGCAAATGCGGTTCAGTGTCAGCAAGTGTAAGGTTATGCACATTGGGATGAAAAACCCCAACTTCAAGTATATGCTGATGGGATCTGAGCTGTCGGTGACTGACCAGGAAAGGGATCTTGGGGTCGTTGTGGGCAGCTCGTTGAAAGTGTCGACTCAATGTGTGGCAGCTGTGAAAAAGGCCAATTCCATGCTAGGGATCATTAGGAAGGAGATTGAAAATAAAACGGCTAATATTATCATGCCCTTATACAAAACTATGGTGCAGCCACACTTGGAGTACTCCATACAATTCTGGCCACCACATCTTAAAAAGCACATTGTAGAACTGGAAAAGGTACAGAAGAGGGCAACCAAGATGATTAGGGGCCTAGAGCACCTTTCTTATGAGGCAAAACTACAACACCTGGGGCTTTTTAGTTTAGAAAAAAGACGACTGCGGGGAGACATGATAGAGGTCTATAAAATCATGCATGGTGTGGAGAAAGTGGAGAGAGAGAGATTCTTTTCCCTCTCACACAGCACTAGAACCAGGGGCCATTCCATGAAATTGATTGCCAGGAGGTCTAGGACCAACAAACGGAAGTATTTTTCCACACAACGTGTGATCCACTTGTGGAACTCTCTGCCACAGGATGTAGTGACAGCCAATAGCCTGGATGGCTTTAAGAGGGGTTTGGATGACTTCATGGAGGAGACGTCTATCAATGGCTACCAGTCAGAGGGCTGTGGGCCACCTCCAGCCTCAAAGGCAGGATGCCTCTGAGTACCAGTTGCAGGGGAGTAATGGCAGGAGAGAGGGCACGCCCTCAACTCCTGCCTGTGGCTTCCAGTGGCATCTGGTGGGCCACTGTGCGAAACAGGATGCTGGACAAGATGGGCCTTGGGCCTGATCCAGCCGGGCCCTTCTTATGTCCTAATATTGATTTGACTCTGTCCTACAGACACAGAAGTTTGATTTTATCTCCTCGGCATTTCCAAACTAGCTAGCACTTAGCTTCTTCAGAAAACGAAGGAAAGGTATTATGACTACATATGTCAAAACACCACTTTAAGCTGCTCTGACTAGTTTTACCTGATATGTTGGTTTCTCTCGCTTAAACTTTTTTGATGATAGCCATTTGGGGCATCTCAGAAATGAAGGAAATATATAAATACTTTAAAGAATAATAATAAACTTGTCTTGGAGACCCACGGGCGAAACAATGAAGAACATGATCCACTTGCACCATGCATAGAAAGGATTGCTAGAGAGTCCTCTCTCCTCTGACCCCCTACCCATACACACAGGCAGCACGACCAGAGTAATAGCCAGGTGAGACCAGGACAGGCCGCAGTCTAAAAAGAAACACACCAGCAAGAGCCACTGAAGGGCTGCTGTGCTGTGGTTGAATAGGGACAGCTGCCCTCCTGCTGCGACATGTAAGAAAGCCACCACTTCAAAAGGTGTCTCCTTTCCCAGTTAGCAGCAACACAACACATGCAATTATTTCTACTTTTAAACACATTTGTAATAAAATATTCATACCCATTAGTGTTGGCTCCCCTGCTAAGGGTCCAGGCTTGAACAGGCATTCTCTGTTTGCATCCTTGGAGAGCTGCTGCCAGTCAGAGTAGATAATACTGGCTAGAACAGACCAATGGTTGGACTATAGGGCAGATCCGTGAGTTTAATGGGTTAGTTTCAAACGACGACTACTATTTATAGATTGTTTTTCAACAAACATTCTCAACAAACCTTTTGCAGTTCCAAGGCAGGCTTTTAAGCAGACCATTTTGAGTGTTTCAGCTTGAAACTATATGTCCTTTAAATAAAGGGCCTGTTTCAAGCTTGGACCAAAACAACCCCGTTTTTATTTGAAATGTTTCAAAGTTTCAACTGCCATTTTGAAGGCCTGTTTTTCCATTGGGTTCCGATTGGCTTGCAATCTCCTTGCTTCTTGGTTGGCTTGTTATCATAAAAATCAAGTGTTGTCATGGGCAACTGTGCCCCATTAGCTGGGGGAGGGAGGGGAACACAAAAGGAAGGAGTGTCAAAATGTATTCAAAGGGACTGGGAGGCAGAGAGAGACCTTATAGTGTGCCTCTCTTAAAGAGGATACATCAGGAGAGGAGAAAGGAATCAAGGAAGGTTTGATTTTGTGGTTTTCTCAGCACCATGTATAATATGCTGCTAAAACTATTTGGTTTTGCTGGCTCTCAGATTGACGAAGGCAGAACTTGGGTGCCTGCCTTCCTTGGGTTGTGGTTTGTTTTGTTTATGAGATAGTATTGTGGTGAGAAATGGACAGTGGCAGCTCACTCACTCTCTGTGTAATATTTCTTGGTGATCACTATGATGAGCTCCACATCTGGCCTTGAGACTAACCTGTGCTTCACTCACTGCTCTGCAATCTGCATTGCAAGGTGCAAGATGTACTCAGTCAAAATGTAGCTGGAGTTGTTCTAGTTGAGCTTATGGCTATGCTTGCTGCTAAGGGTGCTGTTGTGGCAGCTGTTGCAATGCTAGGAAGAAATGTAAGGAGTTATAATTGTGTGTGAGAGAGGAACTTGTGTCAATGATGTTACTGCAGCGCAGACATTGAGGCTGGCAGTGGATTCAGGGTCAGTGATTCTTTTTTGGCTATTTTTGGACTGGGAACAAATTCCCTTCTACTGTGTGCTTCTGCGGTGTTTTTCAAGGCAGGGTTGCAAAATGTGAGTGCATCTTATTCTGGCCATAGGGAACAACGGGAAAACTTGAAACACCTGTGTTCCCCATGGGTTGCTCCTAGGGACACCAAAGTTGGCTGTGTGGTAGGGCATGATGGGTACTATCTACCAACCAACCCACAAAAGAAACAGGCAAGTGGGCAATTTTTATCACATTTTTAACCTTACCCCCAAACCCCATAGGATCCTATGGGGGTATGGGGGAAAGGTTTAAAATTTGTTTAAAATTGCCCATTTCTTTTGTCAGTTGGATGGTAGGCAGCACCCATCATGCCCTACCACTGAACCCACATTGGTGCCCCTAGGAGTTACCTAGGGGAACAATGGGGTTTTTCAAGTTTCCCCATTGTTCCCTATGGCCGAAACACTTGAAACGTTTTGCGTTTTGTTTCATTTCGTCAAAACTATCGGTTTGGCCACTGTTTCGATGAAACGTTTCAGCTATCTGCATTTTGTTTTGTGCTCAAAACAAAAGGCAAAATCCATTTTGTGCACATCTCTAGAGGATGGTACCAGCCAGCTTAAAGAATTATAACTGGGCTATTATTGGCTCGCTCTGGCTGAAGATTCCAAAGAGAAGGAGTTCTTTTGAAAGTTCCTCTGGGTGAGTCTGATGGGGCTGCAAGGTGAAACTGGGAAGAGCTGAGCGGGGAAAGGCTGCTGTGGTGGGGTCGGGGGCGGATAGTGTAAGGGCAGACACATTGGAGCTGATCTCTGTGGAAGGCTGTGGGGGGTGGGGTGGGGGACCAGGATTTGTTGCACCATTCAGCAAGCTGTGTCAGGCCCAGCCTGGCCCTGGCCTAAGCAGTTAATTTTCAGTAACTGAAAACCTGCCTCAGATTATTCAGTAATTGAAAACCTGCCATGGATTATTTGAAGCTCATCCATCAAAGATTCCACTAATTTAAACAACAACTGAATCCAACAGCTGACTGGTAGAAGGGAAAAAACAAGGTTTGGGGCTTGAGTTACTTACTGTGGCTCCAGGGAGAGAGAAAGGGAATCCAATTTGTGGGTTTGATAGGGAATAGACCTGAAACCTGCCATTTAACCAGTCCCCTCAACCTCTTTAGTGTGATGGTTCTTGTATCTGCTGCCACCATTTATCTTTATCAGTCTTGTTCTATAACATTTATTCCTCTAAATAGCTGGGGAATGTTACAGGCATGGGGGTGTTACTCCAATAGAGAAGGTCCATACAGTTAAAAGACAAAAAGGATTTATTGTCTTACAAAAATTATCAAAACATCTTTCCAAATTTCACAGCTAGTTAGAATTTACTCTCCTTCCGTCCAAGTCCATTTCTTCCAGTTTCTTTCTTGACAGTTAATGTTCAGCTGACTCTGGATCTATAGAACTCCTCCTATCCATCCAAGTACCTGGCAACGGTTGCCACACTCAACTGACTAAACCCCCTGACCAAACAACATATAAACAATTCTTAACCAGTCAGTTCTTCACAGTATATTATTTATAGACACAACTATTTTCCTCCATTATTCAAAACCTGACTGAAAAACTGGATTTACTGAATAAAAGCTGATTTTTAATATATATGCCCATGCCTTGTTACCACCTATGACAGGAAGGGTGAGATGAAAGTGCGATTTCCCATTTAGGATTTTGGTGTTAGCGGAGTTGTACTAAGTGGAGGCAACAGGAGGGTTTTAAGATGACATAACCCTTTACGATGCTGGTCCCCACTGCCACACCTGCGCGATGAGGCAGGGTGAGGGGTTGTGTCCCCATCACCTGAAGCAGGCACGATGGCCGCCATCTTGACTCTCCTTCCATGTGGCCGGGACCGGCCAATCAGGGGAGGGAGGCGGGCCAATTGGGCCCGGCTACCGCCATTCTACGCAGTCGCTTCTCAGCTGGGCACCCATCCACCAGGTACTCAGTGAGGGATAGCCAGTCACCTGTGGGGGCCAAGCAGGAATATTTGGGGTCACACCGGATTGGCATTAGGCATGGCCTTTTTTGGACTACTTCTCACTGAGGCCTTTGAGTTTGGGTTATGGGTAGGCACTTTAGGTAACCAGTCACTTGGCAGGAGAGTGTGGATGTAGGTAGATTGAGTACCAGTGTTCGGCCGGAGGGCCATTTAGTGTGTGTGTGGGGTGTGTGTGTCAAGGAACAGCCTTTCAGGGTTTTGCGGCCCGGAGGGTTGGGAATGGCCCCCGCTTGGGGGATGGCTCGACTCACCAACTCAGAGCTTTGGCAGCTTGGGTTGGGGGTGGTCGGGCCGCCCCACCTCAGCAGGGTAAAGCCTCATGGTGAGAGGTCAGGGCATGGTGCCTGACCGAATCAGAAACCGACCCTTCGCCCTGGTGTGGGACGCCCCTCACTAGGAGGCAGCCCCACACGGGAAGAGTACCCGCACTCTGGTTAGGTACCTCATTGCAAGTCTAATTCCACTGTACATTAATAAAGTGGCCTTATTTTACTCCAAATAAGTGTGTCCTGTCTTCATTGGGGTCTGGGGGGGAGTGCAATGCCAAAGGTCCTTTGCTGATAACACTGCTGTAGTTATTGTGTGGTTAAAAAAGATCACAATAAATGTTTGCTATACTTTTTTTCTTATTTGAAGCTTAATCCTGAAAGTATCCAAGTGTATGATGAGAAACACTGTGATGGGATACATGGGAAGAAGTGGTGTCAATGGAACATGGGGCTCAAAATGTCTTCTCAGCCTTCGCCCAAGGAGGAATGTATGTTATTTATTTAAAAGACTTCCGTCCCCACCTTTCAAGCAAAACAAAAACAGGCCTCACAAGGTTCTCCCATCACACATTTAAACTTTGGGAGTAGGTTAAGATGAAAGGAACTAGCCAAAGGATACCTACAAAATTTGATGGCTGATTGGGGTTTCGAACCCAGGTTCAAACCCATTTTGAACCTTATATTTAGCAGGGGGAGAGCAACTGGCCCTATCCAAGCCCAGCACAGCATCCCTCCAGTGGCTGTTGTTGGTGTCTACCTTATGTTTCTTTTTCGTTTGTGAGCCCTTTGGGGACAGGGGACCATCTTATTTATGTATTATTTATATTTCTATGTAAACCGCTTTGAGAATTTTGTTGAAGAACGGTATATAAATATTCGTTATCGTCGGTGACTCTAGTCATAATAATCCAATACACCACGCTGGCTCGTAAACTAGCCAGTACAGGGATCAACATGCTCTTGTGTGACTCCGAGTTTTTGAAATGGGACTTGAGCAATAGAACTTGAAAATCTTTCTTTTTTTCCCCTCCACTCCTCTCCTTTTCTAACACTTCACCTCTCTGCTTTTAGAACTGAGCCTTGAATTGGGCCCTAGATGCTATTGGAAATGCAAGATAATGTGCTCCCCATGACCTAATCTCCCCAAAACAAAGCATCCATAAGCTGCACTAGCTGAAACTTCCAGTCTTTAAGGGGAAGCCCCCCGCCATATAGAATACACTGCAGTAGTCAAGTCTCAAAGTTACAAAAGGTGCAGCAAGATTACAAAAGGTGTGATTATGTCCAAGTCTGAAAGACCAACAAACTTCAATAACAATATTTTTTCCTGATCATAGTACAATTATCTCTTCCATTTCAAAGGTATTATAACTAACTATGCAAGAACAAAACATTATAGATTAAAGGACCAAAAGTTTCATGGAGAATGCCTGTATATTTAAGTTGGCATTCTTCTGCCAAATTGCATCACTGTTACAGACTGTTGAACCAGTAGTCAGACTTTAACCCTCAAATGCAAATACTAGTCAATAGATGAATGTGCATTTTGAGAAGCATCCATCGTGGCTTGTTTCTTACTAGGATCAGAAATAGAATTCTTCTGACTCACACACGTTGTGGAGGACACATCTCCCAAGGCTTGGAAACATTAAGGCTATGCACACGAGCAGCCCTACCCAGGTTAGGGAAACCCTACTAGTGTAGAGTTGTTCATGTGCAGTGCTGGGATCGGGGCCAATCCCAGCTCTGCCTTCCCTGTAAGCCCAGTTTTTATACCTGGATGTTTACCTAAATTAAAGGGCGCAAGGGCACCCTTTACCCTAGGTACGGGGTCGTTTGTATGCTTAGGCTGCACGCAGCCCGAGTATACATAGAGTTGGACACCTAGAGCACCCAACTAACCCTGCTAACTTGGCAAAGAGGCAACTTTTAATGTGGTGATTCTCTTTATTTAGCAGAGGGAGAGTAACTGGCCCTATCCACCCCCAGCACAATACCTCCAGTGACTGTTGCTGGTGTCTATCTTATGTTTCTTTTTAGGTTGTGAGCCCTTTGGGGACAGGGATTCATCTTATTTATTTATTATTTATCTGTGTAAACCACCCTGAGCCATTTTTTTGAAGGGTGGTATAGAAATCGAATAAATAATAAATAATAATAACAACTACTCCTGGAGGAATCCTCCAATGTAATGCGCTCATCGCACAGTGCATGGTGGGATTCCTGGAGACCAGGATGAGTCCTGGCCTCCAGAGATCCATGTGGCAGTGCGCCAGAGAAATAATCAATGATAGTCTGGGGGAAGGTAAGCTGGATCCTGCCTTCCTCCCTGCTATTCTCAGATGCTCATGTGAAATAGCCTTATTGTGTGGAACCAAGATATAATGGTGGTTCTTCAATACAATCAGCCCAAAAAGAATTTGAATGCTGAACATTTTTGGATATTGGGTAGTATCCAGACTAATTAGTTGTTACTTGTTTCATTTATTCCAATGGTGCTGAGTCATGGCTCACATTGAGGCAAATAGTTTCCAGCCACCCCCAACCCACCCCATACAGAAGAATGTGCAGTCATTGCTGCTTCAATTTAGTCAGTAGTTGTGGGATTCCCTGGTAAACTTCACTGACTTGAGAGAGTATAGCAGGTTTTTCCTTGATCTTCCCTACTCTTCTCAGTAGTTGTGGCCGAATTTGCTTTCCAATCTTCACCACTCTCCTTGAGTTTGAGCTTCTGAAGTTATCATATTTGAAAGATTTCTGTATTATCTATCAGATGGATAAGGCTCTCCTTCTTTAGCCTTCTGAAGAACTTTTATACTTCCTTCTTTTGGAACTGAAAATCTTCTCCCAGTTCAAACATCATGAGAAGGAATGATACTGTTGGAATGGCAAACACAATTCATTGCATGTAAATACCACTACATTTTTAAAAAACTGTCTGTTTTTAATGTTATGGCTGTTTTTAAATTGTTGCATTGTTTAACTTGTATATGTGTTTTAATTGTTTTCAGGTTAACCGCCCAGAGACTAAAGTTTGGGCGGTATAAAAGTTTGATAGATAGATAGATAAGTCTCAGGCTTCCTTCCATCCCACACATCTTGTCCTGTTACTTCTGGATGAGATAAAGCAACAAAATTAACCGAGCTGCCAATATTCCTAATGAGAAAACTACTGTTTGGCTTCACAGTTGAATTGGCTTGATAAACCGTATACTGTTTTAAAACATGGTATTTTCCTTTCAGCTACTTATCTGTTGAAGTGTAATAGTGAGAACATCTTTAGAGAATGGATGGACAACTCTTTTTAACTTAAAACATTTCCTTTCAAGCTGCCAAAAAAAAAAAGAAGAAGAAAAGATAGATGCTTAACCATCATAGGTGCTTCAATGACAGGTTTAATCATTGAAAGAGATCACACAGCAACTTTTGTTAGCTATTTCCACGTTGATGATGCTGCACATGTCCTAAAGCAAGTAATAATTTTGATGTTCCTTAGCACAAACAAGACTTCTTGTTGTGAGCTTGTTGCTTGCTTTCTTTTGTGGAAAACCATGAATTGTTTTGCGCTTTTCAAGCCAAGCAATTTCCTGCAAACAAAGATTGCCCCCCCCATCCAGTTCTCTGCACATGTCTGTTCCCATGTTCCCATGCAAGACAAAGGTATATTTTTTACTTACCTTGGAGAAGTATCTCTTTTCTCTTGAGAAAACAGATAGGTTGCTGTTTCTTGTAAAATGGAAAATTACCTTTCAGTCTTCAAAACAGTAATCAAAATGTTTAACCATGATAGATGTCTTCTGTGAAGTGTGGCAGCACACTTCCAAGATACGCCCTGACCCCGTTGTAGGGTCTAGTCTGGAAAGCACCTTGGCCAGGCTCGGACTGGCCCACAGGGCAACAGGGCACATTCCCGGTGTGCCCCACCCACAGGGCGCCCCTGTGCCCTTTCACACTCAGCAGCAGTGAATACTCCCACCCTTAAGTACCCATTGTGCTCAAAACCCAACGCCCTCCCCACATACATTCCACCGCCCTCTCAGTGCCCCCAGTCTGGCCCTGACCTTGGCGATGCAAATATCTGAAGTTTTTTGCTTCCCTTTTTCTGATAAAGTGCAACAAGTTTGTTCAAGTGTTTGATACCTTGAATCATACCTTATCTTGCATCATGATTTTTGTTATGAGTTTATTTAATTAAACTTGGCAGAATCTATGATTTGTTTAGCTTTTCCAGATTAGTCCCAACACAGACATCATTTTATGACGTTTTGCCTGTAGTTTGCCTGTAGTTTCCTGTTCAAGCTAATCTATTTCCAGAGTGAAGATATTTCTCCAGGCAATGTGGTAACTTTTCCCTACCAGCTCTAGAATTAAACCTTGGCAAAGGTTATTTACACAGCCAAAGAAAGAAAGGAAGTGAAAGAATCTGAGATGCTGAAACACTTGCCTCATCCGTTGGATCACTTGGTTTCAAACTACTTCCAGACACTACAAATTCCCAATCTAGAAGATAAAGATACTGCTTACCTGACTGTCTTACCACTGATTTGCATATTTAAAAGGAGCACAACTGCTTTGCCATGGTTATCCCATCTGTTCTTGGCAGATGCGGAGCCTGACCACCAGCGGTCCGTGTGTGGCCGTGACAGTGGCCCCGTTCAGATGTGGCCCCTGATGTCAGATGTGGGGGGCGTGGTCTGGCTCCCAAACGGAGCCCCACAGCTCCATTCAGGAGTTGGGAGTCAGGCCGCTGCTGTGTTTGCAGTGCTGGCCATTTAACTCCCGAAGGGGCCACACGGCCCCTTCAGGAGCTAGTCTAGGACAGCCAGGAGCAGCTCTTCCCTGCCTTAAGGCTGCACCGCGACCACAGTGCCCTGTTCCTGGCCGTGCCACAAACACAGTGCCAGTCATTTAACTCCCGAAGGGGCCACGTGGCCCCTTTGGGAGCTAGACTTGGGCTGGCACTGCATTTGCAGCGCAGCCAGGAGTAGCTCTTCCCTGCCTTAAAGGCCGTGCCACAAACGGAGCAGCCATTTAACTTCTGAACAGGGGTCGCGCGGCCCCCGCTTGGGAGCTAAACCAGCAGCCCCGCATCTAATGGCGTGGCGGGGCCACGAGGCACAGCCCCTGATTGGGTGAGGCCTGGATCCTGATTGGGTGCGGCCTGGATTCTTTGAACCCATTTGTCCAATGGTGACTCCACCCTGGATCTTGGGATATGAGGAGGAAATCCAAGCTGCCCCCTGAGATGCTTCTTCTCCTCCTGCATTCACACCATTGAGCTTTAGCCATCACCAAGGCAATGAGCACATCATAAATAGAGAATCCACAGGTGATGTCATAATTGCCACCTGCAAAGGTAGGGACAAAGTGTCATCCTTCAGCTCTGGGGAGAGTTGTAGCTGGTGGTTACCTATATATACTACAAACATGTATGTGATTTATGTCAGACTTTCCTGGAGTTCTAGTTTGGAGAGAGTGCTGATAATTGTCAGATGCCCAGACCCAGGAGTTCACAAACTTGAGTCAGATGATATTGGACTATACCATCCCCAGCCTCAATGGCTAGATGTCATTGTGGCTGGAGATTATGGGTGTTGTAGTCCAACAGCACCTGGGGACTCCAGATTGAGAAACCCTGCTCTAGCCTTTTACCACAACTGTGTTAGTCCACTGTGGCAAAAAAAATCCAACAGCAGCAACTGGGTCCAACAATAATTATAGCCCAATCTGTGGGGATACAAAATGGGAACCACCTCCTGTCCTAGCCCACCACCCTTCATTGAACTACAGTTCCCAAGATTCTATGACTAGAGGGAAGGACACACCAATTTAAGTCTACTGTATGTCACACTCAGAATTTGAAATATGTCAGTTGTGGGGAGTGGAGGAAGAGCACTTGCCAAGTGCTTGTGGCATGGGATCCCTAAGCACCAGTATCTGATTTAGAAAAGAGATGAAATACAAACTAAAGCAAGACTGAAAATATTCCAGTGCTACAATATTGTTCTCCAGTATCCCTAACTCATCCCACTGGTTTTGAGATCCGCCCAAACTTTAGTCTCTGGACGCCGGCGCGTCTCCCCAAAGCGGCCTCTTTTCAGCACTTTCTCGCTGCGGCTGAGCTCCTCTCTCCTCTGCTCGAACCGTCTCCAGCCACGAAGGGCAACGGGGCACAAAGGTGGAGCCCCAGCCAGACAAGGCGGGCTCCTCCCGCAGGTGGGAGGTGCCGCCGGATTCCAGCGTCCCGCGTAGGCCTTTCAGGCAGACGAAGCTTCCCGCGGAGCGCGCGGGTCGGCAGTCGCCTCTGCAGCCTTCCTCAGTCCGGGACGCCGAAGAAGAAGGCGAAGAGTGGCCGTCATGGGCAAGCTGCTGGCTCTCGCCTTCGTCGGGATTCTTGCCGCTTTAATTGGGGAGCGGTTCGTGGGATTTCGGTAAGGGGCCTCGGCCATACAGCTGTCAGCCACCTTGGCATCAAGCGTGTTTGTTCCGAAGTGAATCCCACGACGGGCTTCAATAGAGCCTTCGCCGTGATCCCGCCCTGCCGGGGGCGGGAAGGGGGCAGTTGGACTCCGGCCTCGGATTCATGGCCTGATTAGTGTGGAGCAGCAGCTGCTCCGCATTGATCCGGCCATGAACCCGACTTTGCATCCCCTTCCCACGTAAAAGTTCCTATGGATGCATGCCCATGAGTGAGTCCCATCCCATGTCCACGAGTAAGCCCGTCGAAGCCCATGGTGAGTGGCTTTAGGCGTGCTTAAACCCTGGGAAGGCTCTGCCTGCTCCCTGCTCCCTTAGGCACTGTTGTTGCCTTAGTCCTCCTATGTTGCTCGGTTGGTGTAAACCACAATCTCCATTATGCTCAAACAGTTTTGGACCGCAATCTTGTGCGCTTCTTCCTGCGAGGAAGCCCCATTTAACACAGCGGGACTTGCTTCTGTTCTGAGGAGACAGACCTAGGTGTGTGCGGTTGGAAATGTGTGGTTGGGTGGGAACCTGCCACTTCAAAGCTAATCCTACTCTAGCGGAGGTAACTTAACCTGTTTTAAGTAGTCTGAAGTATGCATGCTCTCCTATTGCAGATTAGAAGCTCTGCACTTTTAAGTGTCTTGACCTGGAATAAAATAAGGCCTGTTGAACTTGATGGAACAGCTCCCGGGATTGCCGTACAATTCTGTACAAAACAACAAAGAGTCTCTTGGGGCACCCTTTAGAGACTAACAGGTTCAGTGCAGGGTGTTGTGGATCATCATGCATGCATCTGATGAAGTGGACCGTAGTCCGTGAAAGTGGGATGAGTCTGCTGGAGAACCTTTTGAGGGTCTGTAAAGCTTCCTGGTGAAGATATTTAGGACTGCAGCCTTAGACGTCCTAACTCTGTAGAGGAGCATAGAGTTCATGGTGAGCTTGACTGCGAAAGGCATTTGTAATTCCATTTTCAGGTCCTGCACAGCAGGCTCAATAAAAGGGCTAAAAGTTTGGTAGGGAGGTACACTACCGTCTCAAAGGCTTTTATGGAAAATGAGCGCCAGTGGGGGGGAAGTGGGGGGAGGGGTAAGTGCACCCTCCCCACCCTTAAAGTGGCACCCCCACCCCCTTGAGCCACCCCTGCCCAGTTCTGTGCACATCTCCCTACTGTAGATATGCTGTTACAGTTAGAAGCTGGATAATTCAAGTAGCAAGGAATATAGTGGAGACTTGATACCAGGTTAGTTTATTGCCAATTTCAGAGGGACTGCATAGCAGTGTTTCCTCTAACAGGTACTCCCAGTTATTGTTGTTGACTACAACTCCCAGCATCGCCAGCTGCGATAGCTTTTGCTTGGGGATTATGGGAGTTGTAGTCAACAACATCTGGGAATCACTGTTAGAGGGAACACTGCTGCATAGGCTATCTTATGGCAATTTTAAGCAAAGCGTGCTCTCTCGCTCTCTCTAGTGATGAGAATGTTTGCATAGCAGTAAATCTAAGCAGTGTGTTTAGAATCTCAGCCTAAAATGTTCTGGACATGTATCTCTAGAGTAGTTTAATGATTTGCTCAGACTATTTGCTCTTTTTAAATTACTATTTGCCCTTTGCAAATAATACTCTGCATTGTAAGTCTGCTGTGTTGTAATCTTGCTGATGCAGCAATAAAGGAGAGATGGATATTGCTGCTGAACAAACTGTGAGTGCTTATCATGAATGTGCAGAATGAGAGCCCAAACTTGTGCACATCTTGGGGTAGGGATCTCTGAAAGTGTTGCCTAGTTGCTTGGTCCAACTACATGGTCAAACCCAGCTTAGATGTCTAAGGAGTGGAAAGGAAAGCTTGCATATTGGTAAATAAAAAAGGGAGAATGGTGTAAGGGAGAACCCTGAGCTATTTTTGGAAGGGTAGTATAGAGATCAAATCAAATAAATAAATATAAATATTGGCAGTGGAGCTGCAGGGGAGGTGTGGTGGTTTAGTTAGGGTGTTTGGGGAAACATTTTACGAAGGAGGTGGAAAGCAAGAAGGCACTTGTGAGGAGGAGGGGAAGACGGAAGTCTCACAGCAATAAATATGGGGAGGCTGTTCAGGTGAGGGAGCAACATGACAGAAGTTCCAGAAATGACTGTCAAAATATGAGATTCTTGAATGGAGAATGGCAATTTACCAGCATAAGATGCACCATTAAGGAAGCTGAGAGCAAACTTCTGAGTCTGTTTTCCTCCCATGCATTTTTTGTTTTTAGGAAGCCAGGGGAGGGCGGTCAGTTACAGAGAGAGGGCCTTATCTGTTGTGGTGTGCTCTCTGTGGAACACCCTCCCACAAGTTGCTTACCTGACACCCGAGCTGGTATATTTTTGGTGAAGACTTTTTTCTTTTCCCTGCTTTTTAATTGGCAGTTTTTATCTACCAGTTTTAATTTTAAATGTTTTACGTATTGACGTGTGTTTCACTGATATTGTTTTATTTAAACTGCCCTGGGGAATGAATGAATGAATGAATAGCTTTATTACAATCAATGTTCAGTTTATATATATATATATATACACACACACACTCACACACACACACACACACACACACACACACAGATACTACATTCAGATAAGAAGTAAATCATAGAGAATACACCAACATAGAAGCCTCATGTAACATCATCTAAAAAGCAGGGCTGGAGATTAGCTGTTGACGGATCTTAACAGCAGCTGCACAGAATTTGGCAACCTTGTAGGAAGGTTTCTTATCTGCAAGGAGGAGTATGGCATAAAATTCAGTAGTCTGGCTGGGGAAGTGTGATAGCAAGGGAGAAATAAGACTGCACCAGCTATTGTTATTAAAAGGACAAAACAGCAGCACATGGTGAACAGATTTGACCTCATCTGAGCTGCAGGGGCATAACCGACTGGCCAGAGGGGATTTCAGAAACCTTCCAGATAAAACCGCTGATGGTAAGGCATCATATCTTGTTCTGAGGAAAAGCCTGTGATGGCTCAGTAAAGAGAGGGACAATAGATAGATAGATAGCAGGCTCCCGGTTAAAATCACCAAGGCACCCTCTTATGGTCTCCGGAATGGAGCTTAAATCGTTCTGATGTTCAGTGTCCAAGACCCTCTGTTTGAGGATCTCCTTGGCTTGACTATAATCTAATAATGACAGATGTTCAGTTGAGAGGCCAAGTGATGACAATTTACCCATCAGTCCTCATGCCCAGGTGGATTGAAGCCTATCGGCCAACATAAGAGGGATCAATCCCAGGGGGAGAAATTTATCCTAAGCCAATAACTGAGGATTAAAATTCATGCTTTTGTTTCCACCCTATGGAAGCCCGTTTCCAACCTCAATGCTGCATTGGAGATACATCAAGGGGCCCTGAATACTGCTTTAATAAACTTGGATTGGATTATGTAGTTAGGGTAGAGGCTCAGTTGTGCACCATACAAAAGTTGGGCCAATGATTTAGCAGCAAATAACTGCATATTTGCTGCTAAATATAAAAATAGCTGCAGGGATAACCTCTCCACCTTTGGAGCGAAAGAATCTTAACGTTGCTGAAGCACTTCTTTGTGTCTGTTGGGCAACGTAGTCCACATGGGCCTTCCATGACCCAGTGGCATGAAAAATCACACCCAGATATTTAAAACTATTGACCTGCTCTATACGATGACCTTCTATACGCAAGTTAAATCTTTTAGGCCTCTTGGCAAAGACCATTACTTTGGATTCCTGGAAGTTAATTACCAAGCGGTTATCCTTGCAATAAGTGGCCAAGAGCCTAAGCGCTCTCCTAAGGCCCACAGGAGTTAGTGAAATGATAGCAGCGTCATCTGCATACAGCAGGATTGGGATAGCTGCGCCCACAATAGTAGCGCTGGATCGGAGAAATTATTAGCTAGGGTACTTATGTAAAGATTGAATAGGGAGGGTGCCAAAATGCACCCTTGTTTAACTCTTTTACTAGTGGTTATTAAATGTGAAAGTGAGCCTTGAGGGTTACATCTCACTCTCACACTGGTGTTATCATAGAGCTTCTGAATAAGAAAGAGTAAGCTCCTATCAATATCAGTGTCTCCTAGTTTTCCCCAGAGGCTTATCCTCCAGATTGAATCAAAGGCTGCTTTGAAATCTACAGAGGCCACATAAAAGGAGGACTTAGGTTTGTTGCTATATTTCTCAGTCAGATGGCGTAATACCAGGGCATGGTCCATGGTTCACCGCCCTGTTTTAAAACCAGCCTGAAAGACTTTCAGTCTCCATCCAGTCTTGCAACTTCCAATCTAAATGCCTCGTGTAAAGCTTACTCACAATACTCAGTGGGTTAATTGAGTGGTAGTTGGCAGGATCACATCTATGCCCCCTTTAAAATATGGGTACTATTATGCCTATGGCCCAGTCTTCAGGTATGAGCCCAGTTCGATCTATGCATGTGAAGAGAGCTGCCAGTACAGGGGCCCACCAATTAGCATTAAACTCAATCATTTCAAAAGAGATACAGTCATAGCCTGAGGCCTTGCCAACTTTTAAGGAATCCATAAGCTTCTTAACTTCAGCAACTGTAACAGGTGGCCATTCAGGGAGCAGGCCATTTTTAAAATCTACTGGGTCTAGTTTCTCCTCCTGGGCCAAATAGAGAGCTTTTAAATGTAATTCCCATGTCTCCATAGGTACCTGACTAGTCAAATGGGAGGAATAATGCTCCAAGCAGCCAGCTGTAATATGCCAGAAGAGACGGGAGTTCTTCTCTCCAACTGAAGCAATCAGCCGCTGCAAGGCCAACCTTCGAGCCTCTCTTTTCTTAGCTTTGATCAAGGATTTATATTGTCTTTTCAGGACTAGTAGAGTTAAAGGAATTGCACGTTGAGGGTCTTGTCGGTACAATTTATAGTTTGCCACTAGTTCCTTCTTGACAGTTACACACTCTTGGTCATACCAACCTCTAGCCCTGCCCGTTGGCCGACAGTTATAATTAGTTCTTTCACCTACAAGATGATCTTGGATCATATGGATGAGTGTCCCATAATGATCACATACAAGCCCAATCTCTCCCCTCATTAACTCATCATGAAGTCCCATCATGGCATTTGAATTCAACAAAATGTCCATAACTTGAGCCCATCTCTCATCCCATTTAATCCGTACTTCCCCAGCCACCACTTCCAAAGTGGAATTGAATTTATCCTTAAAATGGGATGTCCCAGCTGGCAAGTTCGTCCTTAGAATCAAAGGGAGATGGTCGCTATCAGGGCGAGAGTCAACATCCATTTGAACAACACTACTAACCAGGTTACGGGATGCAAGCCAGTAATCCACGGTTGACATCCTGTTCCCAGACCAGTAAGTAAATTCCGCTGGGTGGTCTCCACTCACTGTTCTATTTAGAATACACAAATCAAATCGATTGACCAACTGGGCCAAACACAGGCCTGCAAAATTGTATTTCCGATTCTTGGCCAACCTGGGGGGGAAGAAGGGAATCTCCCATATCTTCTGGTGGGACAGCATGGTAGTAAGTATATAAAGCTGTGTCATCCTGCCCCATCCTTGCATTGAAGTCACCTCCCACTAGAATCTAAGCTGGGGGTTGGCTTCATTGCATTCCTCTAGATATTTACCTAGGCTTTGCCATTGCTGCCGTACCTGGGAATGCTTAGATAGAGGGGTTAAGTATATATTAATCAGAACCAATTGAATGTGATTAAATTGCAGTAAAACTGCAGTCACCCACTGGGCATGAAAAGGCATGGTGGTAATCTTCACATGAAGTCCTGTTGTTATTAATAAGGCCAATCCTCCTTTGGGTCTAACCTGAGCCTTTTCTCAGGGTATTGACATATTGTACATAGAAACCATCCACCTCAATCTTATCCATGGCTCAAGTCTCCTGCAGGAAAAGAATTTAGACAGGTATTCTGTAAAAGAGAGCTCTCTAGATTTGCAAGCCCAACCAGCTACATTCCACGTGCAGAGGGAGAGTCTGCGTTGATCTGATAATTGTCACTTGAGTAGATCAGCAGTGGCTGGGCAGAGGCCTGCTCTTCAGGTGGATTTAATGGGTGAACTGGATTTGTAGAGCTCAGGGCCTTATCAAACTCCATTGGGCAGACATCCAGGGGAGATTGCTCTGTTATTTCTAGGTCTGGTGGAGGGGACATCTTGGGACTGGGTTGATCCTTTTTCAAAGATTCTATAAGTTTAGGCAAAGATGGAAGGGGTCCCAGAAGGTCCCCCAGCTTTTCCAATGATTAAATAGGCTCAGAGGGGAATTGCTGATTTTCCTCTGGTTCCATAGAATCTGAATTGGAGTGCCTCTGAGTGCTCTCTGGAGCTATTCCTGTTGGATGGTTTTGATTTGCAAGCAGTGTCTCAGAAATATCTATTGAATCAGAAGCCAAGAATCTTACTATAGACTTCCCATCCTGGGTCTCGGGATGCTTTATTTGCAGAGCTGTAGGGCTGTGAACTTCTGCATCAGTCCCATCCACATCTTTTATCTCCTGGCTCAATTGCTTCGCATTCACCAATTGTAACTTCATCAGAGATTCTGTTTCATGCATAGATCTCCTCTCCACAAACTCGGCAGGTTCCAGAGAGCCCTCCCCCACATTTAACTGTTCCTTAGGAGACATATCTTCTAGGATAACAGAGCATTCAGTGAGGGGGTCCATCTGTATAAATTAAGAGTTTAAAAACTCTATTAAGTCCTTGTCTAGGGAGACATTGGTTAAAGCAAATTGATCATATTTCCCTACAACCTCCATTTCACCAGGAGTTGAAATTCTGGCGTTATCAAACAGCTTATACTCAGCATGCCATTGACCAGCTTTTGCAAGAGGACTCACAATTGTTTGAACCGAGGACAGAGCCCGTTTGAGATTAAGCAGATTCTTATTGATTTCATTTATTGCTTGCTGCATCTCCTTTGCCGAATCATTTGAGAAGGTTAAGCTATCCTCTCGAAGACTGTCCAGAGTTTCAGCTGTAAGGCCTTGTTTATGTGAAACTATCTCAGCAGCTGGCTGTGGGAGCACATTTTCTGCAGTGGGCTTATCAATGTTGTGCTAATTCAGACTGGCTGTTGAAGATCTTGCAGTATTAACCCTTGCCGGTAGTAATGCGGAAATGGAGGTGTTTTGAAAAGCACGGACAGGAAAGATTTGATAGCCCTCCAGAGAAGCTCTCATTTTGAAAAACATCAAAGCAACAGTAGATTGACTGAAAGTTAACAGAATTCTTTTGCACTTCGGGGAGGAGAGCAACCATTCAGTTTCTAAGATATCAAAACTTTGAAGGTGACAACAAAGTAGTTGACCTAAAGAGAATTTAATAGCCTTCCGGGTAGAACACCTTCCCATATTGTATTTATTAATAATTATCTGAAGTGCAAAATGTTTAGTTGAAGAATTCTGGTATCAGACATCTTGCCAGAGTCACTCCCTGTGCCCACCACATTTCTGTTCACAGAAGTCTTTGTGGTAAAGCTAGCTGTACTAAATGAGTGCTTTTGCATAAGGGCGTCAACTGAAGTCATAATACAATCAACCTTCTGGCTAATTGAGTTTAATTTTTCAAATATTGAAAGGACAGTCCAAGCTGTTAGTAAACATTGTTCTCTAATAAAATCTATTGCTAATCTGGGGCACTCTTCTGGATCCAGCCCTCCAGCTGATGCAAGAGATAGGTTTGTTAAAAGCTCTTTATCATTTACCAAGGTATTATCCCCCTGCAACTGTCTTTCTTTGATAACTGTTGCTGCTTCACAGTCTCCTTTGGTGTCTTGATGTCCTTCGTGGCCGTAAATGTATCCAGACATGTCTGCTTTGAAGTTACCCGTCCTTGCACTTCTGGGCTGATACACTGCTCTTATTATTGTCCATTGTTTAGGTTAGCTCAAAAGTTTACAACAGAAAATAATCGGTTGTCCTTTATTTAAAAAAAAAAAAATCCAAAGAGAGGGGGGGAACTAAGCAATTGACCAGCCAGCCACCTGGTCTACAGTGCTCCGGCTGGTTGAGTGCATAACTGCTCCCAAAGGCAAACCGCAAGCAGAGGAGCAGAGTTTCAAAAGTGGGGGGGGGCGCTAAAACTAATTAAATCCTCTTCTAGGAGAGTCCATATATAAAACAGCATTAAAAAGGTTTTTAAAAGTCCAGACATAGGCCAAAATAAAAATAAACAAATAAAAAAGGCGGGGGGAGAATTCCCACTGATTGGAGCTAACAAGGCCAGCTGCTTTCACATCACCGTCTTGGTCAACCAGCTTCCCTGCGAGGTGGGGCGGATCTGAGGCCTCAGGTAAGGATGTGCACGGAACTGTTTCGAAGGCAGCAGGGGTCTCACTTTTAAGAGCAGGGGGAGGGTGCACTTACCCCTCCCGCCGCTTTTCCCTCACCGGCGTCAGTTTTTTTAAAAGCCCATTGGGGCGGCAGCATACCTCCCTGCCGCCCCATTGCCCTTGTCTTCCGGATATGACCGGAAGTCACCGACGCGCCTGCACATGCCTGTGCCGGCACGCTCAGGTACGTCGACGACTTCTGGTCATATCCTGAAGACGAGGGCAACGGGGCAGCAGGGAGGTACGTTGCCGCCCCGATAGGCGTTTAAAAAAACTGACGCCAGCAGGGGAAAAGCAGCAGGAGGGGTAAGTGCCCCCTCCCCCTGCTCTTAAAAGGGAGACCCCTGCCACCTTCAAACCATCCCGCCATGGTTCCGTGCACATCCCTAGCCCCAGGTTGCTCACCCCAAGGCTGAGAGCCACAAGGATGAGAGCCCTTGCACTCTCGCCAAGAGGCTCGCACCCCTGGCCCAGCCTGCTTCTTATAGCAGCAGCAGCAGCAGTCGTAGTGATGGTATACACCTGGAGGAGGTAGGACAGAGGGAAGCACACCAGTCAGTACCCCACTCAGGCTGTCTCTCTTCCCCCACCCTGGGGAATTCTTGTTGGGAAGGTGGTTCAGAAAAACACCTAAATAAAAGTATATGGCCATCCAACATTTCCATGATGAAGGCTGCAGTCCCATACATACGTATCTGGAATGGGAGTAAGTTCCATTGAACTCAGTGGACTTACTTCCTAGTAAACCTGCAGTTTGTGATGCACCTGTTGATTTTTCCTTATACTTGGTTTTTATGGAAGTATTTAGATATGTGATAGATAGACTATCTATAGATAGATAGGTGTGATAGATAGACCTACTTGATGGCTTGGTATTTGAGATGTAAGGCATTCGAATCTTTGCAAACTAAATTTATAAGAAGTATACTGCAACTTCCAAGGTATGTCTCAAATTCTGTCATTAGAAGAGAGGTGGGACTGACCACAATCGAATCATGTCATTGGAAAGCTATTATACTTTTCTGGCTAAAGCTTGTATTTACAAAGGTTGGGTTGGTATACCTTATCCTGGAGGATTCTTTTAAATCTAATTGGGAATTAGGAATCATGGAAAAATTATCAGCATATGGATTCTCCCTAATGGAGGTAACCAGATTAGGATTTGATCGAGCTAAGTGCTTGATTATACAGCGTGTACAGGATATAGAATTGCAAATGGGACAGGCAAACTTACCAAGCGGTATATATCTTGGAAGTCAGAATATTGAGCTAAAGCCAGCTCCATATTTAAGTAGTGACTTGATACCAAAGTTCAGGCGAGCTCTTACCCTCGTCTGACTAAATGCTCTACCTACAGCGGTCCTATTTGGAAGATTCGCAGGTACGTCAAGTGTATCTAGAGTGTGTCCATGTGGATCTGGCCATATTGAAACAACTGCTCATGCCCTGTTGTATTGCGATTATTATAAAGAAGTAAGATGTAAATTAATAGCCCCGCTTTTGAATAATTTCCCTGGCCATCAAGATGAATTTTATTTAAATTATTTGCTTACCAATCCAAACTTTGATGTTGTATATACGGTGGCTAAATTTTGCTATATAATATGTCAAATGCAGACTCACATCGTGTAATGAATTTTTATTGCTGTTTTTCATTTGTTTTTATTTTATTGTACTGGTCTATGACCGAAATAAATAAATTGATTGGCATTTCATAATTTAACATGTTGCTTATATTGAATGTTTTCTATTTGACACTTTTCTAAGTGGTATATTATCTGTCTCATTTCAGTTTTAAGAAAATATATATTTATTCTACCTTCTCTTTGCAGATATAGAATGTGTGCTTCACGGGAACTGAAACTGAAGCGGCTTCCCAGTTGCCATCTTGTTAAAGGAATTGGTAGGTCTATTGCATACTTTGTTGAGATTGGGGTCCCATAATTTCACTGCTGCATATCTTATTTTAGAAACCTTGTTAATGCAATTCTCCTTTTTCTTTTTGTTTACCGCCTTAATTTATACAGGTGCTTTAATAAAAATAGCGTTTTTTGTAGAAGAGTGCAGGAAAAAAAGCAGATAATGAGTTTATAGGCCAGTTATGTATAACGAATTGGGCTTTATAAAACTTCACTGCACACATGAAAATCAGGTGAATTGGTACTAAATGTTTGCCCTTTCATAACAGCTGTCAGAATCCCAACTTAAATTCTTGCTTTCTGATCGACAAGAAGGTCTGGCCCTTGGTATAGACACACTCTCAGGTCTCCTAGTAATATATTTTAGGCAAGGGTAGATTTTTCAGTGCTAGAGGTTGATGGAAGGGGAATCATGATTTCTGTGGGTAAGTTGGCATTTCCACAGTTACACTTGGGTGCATGTGCCCAGGGGCCCTGGCTTCATTTAGGTTTCTAGGCATGTCTCAGTGAGTGTACAAGTGGCCCTCATTATCCACACTCACAGCACCCACAGTTTTGCGCATTCACGGTGAGGCAGTGGAGATGCAACCTTGTTAGACGTGGTTCTAACTATAGTGCAGATTTGCCTATCTTTAGTTCCTAGGTGGCTGGAAATGACTTCCGAGGTCATTTCTAACCACCTTTTTATTGAATGGAGCCATTTTGTGGCTCTTTCGTTGGGGGGAAAAATCCCTCCCTGTGATTTTTTGTGGAAAATTGCTGGAATTGCAGGTTTGGAGAGGCATTGCTGGATAGCTGGAGACCTGCAGGGCACGGTAGGATACTTTATTGCCCTTATTTCTGCCACCTCCCTGCATTTTTAACATTTTTTTTAACCTTCGGGAACCTAAACCCCAATTCCCATTCCCTCAAGGTCTTGTTATCCGTGGTTTTGTTATCGGTGGTTGTAGCTGAGAGTGGAACCCCCGCGGATAACGAGGGCCACGTGTATGTCTTTGCACTTTCCTAAGGGAAATGCCCATGCACACACTACAGTTATGTTTGCAGATTACTTTAATACATTTCGGTCCTGCTTTGCCTCCTAGGAGTTCAGAATGGTGTTCATTGCTTTCCTCCCCTACTTATTCCTCATAATGGCCTTGTGAGGTAGGCTAGGCTGGGAGTGAGTGACTGGCTTAAAGTCACCTGATGAGTTTCATGGCAGAAAAAGCGGTTCGAGCCTTGTCTGATTGCAACCACTTCAATTATGGAGCTGCCTCAAGTAGTCCATCACTACGGGAGGGACACTGGCAAAAGGATATTTTCAGGTTCAGACTTTTTCTGTGATGAATTATGCCTGCCAGTAGCCAATACAGAACTGCATTTAAGCATTCTTAGTGCAGCATGAATTTCTTTCATACTGATTTGGGCAAAAATGGAATGCTGCCTTGCATGCCACAATTCTGAGGCTGTTTATTTTGGAATTTGATGTTGTGGGCAGGCTGTCTTGTTTTCTTCCTGGGCGCTTTCCAGATTACACCCTAGAACAGCAGTAAAATGCTTTGGCTTGGCAGGATCGTATTGAAAATGAACCCCAGACTCTCAAACAGCTATTTTTCTGCAGTGGATATGCAACGTTGTCGCACTAAGTCACAAAGATAAAATCCTAAGTAAGGCATCAGAAATGTGAATGGCACCTTGCTGTCAGCACTGGGGCTGCAGTGTCACAACACAGAAAGTACGAAAGCACACGTTGCAGAGCTGTAGTGGCACTGTGGTAAGGGTGAATCTGGAAAGTGTCCTGGAGCACAAGCAAAAGAGAGAATGGAATTTGTGAATGGCAGAGCGTTGGAGAATGGGTCTGAGGCTGTGTGCTCTGAGTAGCAATACAAAACGGAGAGAGTGAAGCCAGGGCTTCAGGAGAGCCTTAACCAACTCCCTCTCCTCAAGCACTGTTCCCTTTAAGGCATGTGCACGTCTGCGCGCTCACACGTTTTTTGGATGTCCACTCAGTTCATTTTCGATCCCGCTCAGGTTGAATCAGGAAGGCCCCATTCTGAATGCAGGTGCGCGCACACACTGCCTTGGTACGGCCACCCAGAACAAAACTCATTCTGCACTGAGATGGAAAAAAATTAGAGGGACCACTGCCCTCAAGCCAAAGATTAACCAGCCTCTCATTTTCTCCTCTTCTTGCATTTGCTTTGGATGGGACAGAGATCTCCATAGCAATCAAGTCTCTTGCCATTTTTAGTCACAAATAAAGAAAACAAATTCGAAAGCAAAGTTTTTACTGAGGTGTAGGATTTTGTGTGTGTGTTTTTAAAATTGTGAACACTTTCAGGTAGGTCTTGCACAAAATGTGGGGCAAGGTTTTAATATACTATATCAGTTCCCACACAATTGAACTTATTGAAAAAGCCAGGTATTGACCTCCCACGAAGGTTCTCTAAAACATGAGCCATCCACCTATCCCTTCAGTTTTCTCTCCTCTGTATCCCAGTATTTACAACCACTTCTACAGTAGCCTCATCTGTCAGCACCAATAGGGAGTAGATTAATGGCCAAGCATCACAGTAACCATAGCTATCATGGCTGATGAGAGAGTGATTAGTTGGACAAAGATTATTCTACTTTGCTGCTAGTACGGAACAAGACAACATTCTCTGTAGCCAAACTGCAGTCGTATGCATGCTTGCCTGGCAGTAAGCAAGGTGGCTTGCTTCTGAATAAACATGCAAAGGGCTGCTAATAACCAAAGCCAATGATCTTCAGTTGCTGCCTTGTGACCCACACCTGGGTTTTGCTTGTGAACTCTCGCGAGAGCTGCCACACATGGAATTAGCGACAAGTACACCTAGGAGAAATATATATATAGATGTTTGGCACCCCCATTGCCAGCCCAGCACCTTGGATAGTTGCTTTGGTTTCCTGTTCCTAAATCTGTACTTTAAGTGTCACTTCTGCAAGGTTTTTTTTTTTTTTTAAGTCCTTCTATGCAATTGTATTATACTCTCTCTCACATGGATGTTTCTGATCAAGATTGTTTCCCTTCTCTTTGCAGAGTATGGCTCAGAAGATATTGACATTCTTCCTAATGGCCTGGCTTTCATTAGCTCTGTACGTATTGCTACTCTCTTCCTCCTTCCCCACAGGTGGTAGGTTGTGTTGAGGTTCATTGTTCACTTAAGGTATAGTTTGTTTGTTTATTTATTTATACATTTTATATCCCGCTCTTCCTCCAAGGAGCCCAGAGCGGTGTACTACATACTTAAGTTTCTTCTCACAACAACCCTGTGAAGTAGGTTAGGCTGAGAGAGAAGTGACTGGCCCAGAGTCACCCAGCTAGTATCATGGCTGGATGGGGATTTGAACTTGGGTCTCCCCGGACCTAGTCCGGCACTCTAACCACTACACCACGCTGGCTAGTTGAAAATTGCAGGCTGGATCTATGTCCACAAAGTAATCCTGGCCCTACCTGTGACCTGAATGGAATAAATACAACCATATGGATTCATGGCAGACTGATGTTTGAAGTGTGCAAGAATGATTTTATCAACAGTTCAGTTTTGTTGTTGTGAGAGTTATTTCCTCCAGGTTCCCATGAAGCTTCATGTGGGCTGCTTGTGAATTTTGGTCAGTTAGGAAGGCTCAATTCCACCGGTGGCTCTCGGTGAATAGCACAGTGGTTTTATGGTGGTTCCTTATTTTCTGTGGCTAATATGAACCAGTGTGAAGGGCACCTTACCTCCAGGTATCTCTGCTGCCATCACTCAGACCTGTTTTGGGAAGATCCGAGACCAAAACAATACTTCTCCCTCTGATTTCTTGCTTTGTAGCATGGTGTGTCACGTCTGGTGATGTGAGAGAGGAAATAAAACATCCTTGCACCTTTTAAACACTGAAATAACTGGTTTTATTTAAGTTAAGTTTGTTCAGTTGTTGTTCCTAGAAATGTGCATGAACCTGTTTGGGGGCCCTTTTATGGGCCTCCGAACAGGTTTGAAAGACTGGTGGTTCAGCTGCTTTGAAGGCAGGGAGGAGATAACTTTAAGGACTGGGGAGGGTGCACTTACCCCCACCCCACCCCCCGGTCACATTTCCCCTGCTGGCGCTCTCTTTAAAAATGGTCTGGCAGGGCGGCCGCGTACCTCCCTGTGTTGCCTCCTCGGACCGGAAGTGACCAGAAATAACAGGCGTGCATGTGCATGTCGGGGGCGTGCACACACAGGTCACACTTCCTCGCTTGTGCGTCCAATGTGTGCGCGAGCGAGCCCGAGGTGCGTGCACGTGCCCGATGGGCACATGCACACCGGGTACTTCTAGTCACTTCCGATGCAAGGAGGCAACAGGGTGGCAGGGAGGTTTAAAGAGAGTGCTGGCAGGGGGGAATGCGGCAGGGGGAGGGTAAGTGCACCCTCCCCAGTCCCTAAGGTTACCCCCCCCCGCCTTCGAACCGGCAGGGTCCGTGCACACCACTAGTTGTTGCACAAGTTCTTAAAAGGGATGGTTTCAGGTATTAATTTGTAAATTAGATGGTGGTTTCAGGGGTAAAACACTAACTTATAACTTACAACTTACAGCAGTGCATAAGCAGTGGTTTTTAAGATGATAAACAGTTAAGATTCATTCTCGAAGGCTCTTCTCCTTTGGGGTTAGGATGCCTTGTGTTGGGGGATACAACTCTAGCGCGTTTCCCAGATTACACGCTGCCACGTGTCCCATAAGTGCCCCTCCATATTGCCAGTGTTTTGACATCACGCTCGCTGCGCTGTCAGCAGGGTGCTGTCCATATTTCTGATGCCTTGTTTCAAATTTTAATGATCCATTATGGCCCTATAACGTGGTAATAGCATTGCAAGAAAGTAGCTGCATTTCTCCGTGGTAGGGAGGCTTGCAACGGAATTTATGCGTTGCCGCATGTTGCAGTATGGACAGTTCTTTACCCCCCCCCGCCCTGCATTGCTTACTTCCTCTGCCCCCTCTCCTTTCCTCCCCACAGATCCCAAACCCCACACCTTCCTCCTCCTCCACTTGCTTCCAGTATAACTTGAGTTTGTCAACACAGAAGGGGAGAGGAGATGGAGGGAGGAGATCGGAGGGGTTTTATTATTTTCCCGCTGGGGTTCTTTTGTGCAGTCCCCTTTTAATTTGCTACTTTGGGATTCATACTAGTGCAGAGATTCATACTAGTGCAGCTGAGCAGATTTCTGAATCCAGCCCTTTCTTGTGCATGTTTACTGAAGAGGAAGCCCATTGAACTAAATCATTTACTTCTGTGCAATCCCACTTGCTTACTGTGTAATCCTTCTGTGTTGACAAACTCAAGTTATACTGGAAGCAAGTGGAGGAGGAGGGAGGTGTGGGGTTAGGGATCTTGTTGCATTTTACCCTTTCTCCCCTTCCTTGTTCTGCTTTTGTACTATGAAGACATAAAGCTCAGGGACACAGGCTTTCTATCTGAGTATGTAACTTCCTAAATAAACCTTTTCAAGCATTTGGACCTTAAATGTCTGCCTCAAGAAATGGGGCTTGGTTTGTCTCACACACATGCTCTGCTATCACTGGGATCATTGAAATCCCTTCTCTATAAGACTGTGCTAGGTTACTTTGTTTCCAACCTGCCTTCCCTCTGAGGACTCCAGGGCTTCCCCCGCAAAGGCCATTGCAGCTGGGGGTGATGTATGCTGTAGTCAACAGCATCTGGGAATTCCTGTTACAGGGAACACTTCAGGAGCACCTCCTCTTTTGTGAGTTCTCCATTCATGGTTTCGGCTATTTGCGCAGAGGCGTAACTATAGGGGGGGCAGGGGGGGCACATGCCCCGGGCGCCATCTTTTCTGGTCACGTGGGGGGCGCCGCCATGACCAAATTTTTTTTTTAATTTTTAATTTTTTGTTAATACAAATGTTTCCTGCTCAGTGCAGCAGCGCTGCAGCAGTCAAGGGAGCGCGTCGGTGCCCCCTTCCCCACGAGCGGTTCCTTCCGCGCCGCCTGCGCCCCCCCCCCATTGCTTTGCTGGCACCTGGCAGCCGCGGGCGCTTGTGAGGAAAAACCTAAGTATAATGTAGTATGTTGGGGGGGCGGTGGGGGGTGCCATTTCAGTGCTTGTCCCAGGCACCGTTTCCCCTAGTTACGCCTCTGTATTTGCGGTTTGGTGATATATACCCAATTTCTATTATTGCAGGACTGCAAATGCCGAAACTGCAACAATAGAAACTTTGCACCTATGGGAAGGATACAATTGGGTTCCTCAGTATTTACTAGGCCCTCAAAGTTTCAGTTATCGTGGGTTTTGGCAATCGCAGTGGTAGCCGAGAACGTAATTCCCACGATAATTGAGGGCCTCCTGTACTAAATAAATAAGGAAACCTTGGAGGTAAGGGTTAAAAGCTCAGTTTCAAACACAACGTTGGTCTAACTGGTTTGATAGCTTGATTTCCCCCCACCCCCTGCATGTAGAGGGGGTGGGAGAAACCTCAACACTTCCTCCAGCTCATATATAATGAGGAGTAGCAGTTCATTCCAAAGTGTCATGTCATGTTTATTTACAGTCATAGACCAAAATTTAAAGCATACATAATAATACATAAATGATATAGTAGTAATATATACAGAGATCCAATATTATCTCATCCTAATCGGCAGTTTCCAGTTTGCATAATCTGGTTTACCATCTGTTGTCTAGCATTCTTAGCTGCCTCACAAAACTTAGCAACTTTAATTGTTACTTCCTCTTTCTGATCTGAGAGCAGATAGTTGACACAGAACACATCTGTATGTCCTGGGAAGTCAGCCAGTAATGAGGAGATATAACGAGATCGAAAATCCCTATAGAAGAGGCAGTGGAGTAAAATATGAAAGATAGACTCCTGTTCTCCAGAGCCGCAAGGGCATAGTCTCTGCTCTTTTGGTATCCCTCTAAATTTACCTTCTAGTTCAGCTGAAGGTAGCACATTAAATCTGGCCAGTGTGAACATCCTGCGGTACTTAGTAATTGTAATCTTGTCCAAGTAATTCGCAGGTTTAGTATTATACATTTGTAATCCCATGAAAACTTCTTTAGAGACTAGAGATCGATCAGTCTGCATTTCCATGTCATAGATCTGCTGCTTTAGTATCAGTCTTGCACGAGAAAAACCCATTTCTAATAAAATGTCCGGACTAAAGCCATATAAACTTATTTGATGAGATATTGACAGCTTCCAACTAGAGTTAAATTTATCCATAAAAATTAGGTGATCAAGGCCTGTAGAGAAAAAAGACAACCTTAACCATAAGCTCAAAATGGAAAACCACATCCGGGTTTCCATCTTAGGCATACCAGTTTCAACCCTCAATATTACATTGGGAACACATCTAGGAATCTGTAAGAGAGATCTCAAAAACTTCATCTGAACTACCTCTAGAGGTACGCAGTTAGTATATGGGCCCAACTGCGACCCATAGAGCAACTGAGGGCAGGCTTTAGCCATAAATAGCTTAAGGGCGGCTCATTCCAAAGTGGAAGCAGAAGCTTTAAATCTCCTCTTGTGCATGACTGAGGAGTGAAGAGCATGTGAGTCCATGGTTTGCTGAGGCCAGTTCCTGTAGTGCTCAACCATGGTTTAGTGTTATGTCTGAACTGGGCCACAGAAGCCCTATTCACATGTTATTTTCAACACTTGTAAAACCAATGTACAGTGTACACAGATACAGATCTATACACAGCTACAGATTTTCACATGTTATGTTGAACATAACTACAGCATGATGTTTCCTATCCATACCATGCAGTTGAGGGACCTGAACCTACATTCATTTTTTAAATGAATGCAGGTACAGTCAACCACATAAAATATGTACGAGTGGACGGACATCTGTATACTTGTACAACCTAATGTGTGAATAGGGTTAGTGTTACCCAAGATTCCATTCTTATGTATCTAATCTTTGAGACTACGGTTGTTCTTTGCAGGGAGCTATAAAGTGTCAGTGAGATTCCCACATTGCTAGTGGTCTCATGTCATTTCTTCCTTAAGTTTGAGCTGTCTTTTGCTGTACTAGAAATGGAAGCATGAAGGTGTCTGGATGCAACCAGTGACAAACTGTTGGTTTCTTTTATTTGCTACTCAAGACCATCTTTTTTTGTTTTTAAAAGGGTTTAAAATATCCTGGGTTAAAAAGCTTTGCACCAGATAAACGAGGGGAAATACTGCTGATGGATCTAAATGAAAAAAACTCTCAACCAACAGAACTAAGAATCAGCCGTGGGTTTGATTTGGCAGCCTTTAACCCGCATGGGATCAGCACATTCATTGGTGATGGTAAGTAGACTTTCCCATAAGTAAGGTGTATACAGTTGCAACATGTCAGTTGCTGACCCCATGGGTTTAATTCCCCTAGTTGGAATCAGCGTGGCTGGAATCCTCCTCATTACACCAAGTGCAGGAGGAGAAGATGGATGGTAGGACCAGGGAAGTAACAGAAAGGAGAAGGACCAGCTACTGCATCCCGTTTAATTAGATTTAGAGCAAAACTGCAGATTCTGATCTGGCAACGGCAGCTGTAGGAGAGGTTCTCCTATGGCTTCAGTCTAGAAGCACACTTTGAATTTCTCTGCTATCTGAGAATTTGGATCTTGCTTTTCTCCCTTGCAGTTTGCGTGGTGTTTTACTGGCAACCTAAAGATTGCTCTCCTTGCTGAGCCCCTGGTGGCGCAGTGGTAAAACTGCTGCCCTGTAACCAGAAGGTTACAAGTTCGATCCTGACCAGGGGCTCAAGGTTGACTCAGCCTTCCATCCTTCCGAGGTCGGTAAAATGAGTACCCAGAATGTTGGGGGCAATATGCTAAGTCATTGTAAACCACTTAGAGAGCTCCGGCTATAAAGCGGTATATAAATGTAAGTGCTATTGCTATTGCTATTGCTATTGCTATTGCTATTGCTGGATTCTTTCTGCAGTCAGACCGGCTCTGCAGATGCTGCTCCTGATCTGTGCCTCCTTCTGCAAGGCCTTTGAACATAGAGAGGTCAAGCAGTTTATCAGCTTTCCCAGCCCAGTTCTCATGTGGGATTGGAGAGAGTGCAGAATAGCTGTTGCATCTGTGCAACAGTCTGCCCCCCATGTTACAATAGGAGACTGCTGGATAGTGGCAGATGTGTTGAGCGTTGCCATAATTCGCCATCGAAGCTCTCAGAAGGGCACATGTGCCTCCTTGTAGGCTTTGTCAGACTCACTTGATTGTTCACTTTCACTAGACGATGCTGTATACCTCTTTGTGGTAAACCATCCCCATTCCAAGACAACGGTGGAGCTATTTAAGTTTGTGGAGGAGGAGAATTATCTTGTGCACCTGAAAACCATCAGACATGAGCTGCTGGCAAGGTAATTCCTATCAGAATGAATCTCTCCTCTTTGATATTGAGAAACACAGCTTAACTTAGAAGGCCTTTTCCAGAATGTGTTGTTTTTTGAACACAAGTAGGTAGCATTCAAGGTTCTTTATTTGCGACCCAAGATCAGCATAAAATAACATAAACAAAACATCTCATAAGAAAGAAAGATACAAGTGGGAAAAAGAAATATTTAAATATATAGATCAATATCCACGAATAAATAATCAGTAAAATTTTAAAATTAATCAAAGAAAAGCTCACTGTCGTAACAATACTGCAATAGAACAGAATTTGGCCACCTTAAAGGTGACATCTAAAGTTCTATCCGCAAGAAGATAAGAAACATAAAAATCTCCTGAGCAACCTGGGAAGGGTGTCAGAAGAGGAGTTAATAAGGAACATCTTAAATCTCTATATAATGGACAGCGCAACAAAACATGTTGGATGGATTCGACTTCCCCCATACCACATGGGCATAATCTATCCTCCCTAGAAATCCCCAGAAACCTCCCTGAGAGCACCGCTGAAGGTAACATATCATGTTTTGCTCTGAAAAAGGCCCTCTGGTAGCATGTCAGACTCAAGGCATTCAAATAAGCAGCAGGCCCCAACTAGAACTGCTCAAACCCAGCCTCCTGAACATAAGTATGTCTGAGCATGATAGCTGGAAAACTAGATACAGCCTAGCTCCCTAGATCTCCCTGGATCTTGATGCATTCTGGCTTCAGGTCACGAAATGCTTTATGGCAGGAGTCCTCAAATTTGGGTCCCCAGATGGTGTTGGACTACAACTCCCATCATTGTCTTTGGCCATGGTGACTGCGTATGATAGGAGTGGTACTCCAACATTTGGGGACCCAAGTTTGAGAACCCCTGTTTTATGGAGATGTTTATATACAAATGACTGTGATAACTGTGCATCTTTTGTATTGACTCTTTGTTGTTGCTGTTGCTGTTGTAGTGTGAACGATATTGTGGCATTGAGTCCTGACAGTTTTTATGCCACCAACGACCATTATTTCACAGAGTTAATCTTGATGTTACTGGAGATGTTCCTAGGCTTGACTTGGACAAACGTTGTTTACTACAGCCCAAAAGAAGTCAAAGAAGTGGCCAAAGGATTTTATTCTGCCAATGGAATCAACATGTCACCTGATGGGAAGTAGGTTTCTGGTAGACTGTATAGCTTATACATATAATGGTGTGACTATGCAAATTGGGTGGTTAAATGTGATGTTTCCTAGAGCATATTTGGGAGCCAGGACTGGGTGCACTGTCATTGTGTGGAAACCCGTCTTCACTCCTGGGAAGTGTTTGATTTGGTCAGATCTCACCAGCTCAGAAATGAAGGAGTTATCAGAAGGCAGGATGCTCTTCAGTGCCTCCTTGCAGACTATCAAATTGTCAGATTTTAGTCATAAATATCTAATTTGTTGGATTTCCTATAGGAATCAATAGGATTTTTTTTTTAAAAACCTGTGGAATAACTGGGCAAAAAGTTCTCAAACTTCTCATGGTGGTTGTACATGGTAGTGTGTGGCATTTCAAAGAGATTGGTCCTCAAGTTTATTTTCCTTTTAATTTTTTAAAAAGGTTTTTAAATGACCATAATTGCTTAATGTTATGGTACAAAGTCAGACCATTGAGAACAAACAAGGTGAAGATTGAAATAGGCAAAAGCAAAATCTCTCCTCTCCCTATCTGTCCAGAATCCCTTCTAGCATTCTCCACACAGAGTACTAAAAAGAGAGAACAGCAACTGAGCATGGATAATAATTGAATCTATATTTCTCTTAAGCATTGTGACTGGACAACAACAGATTTGAACCACTGACATGATCAATTGCCAATGGCCAGCTTGAGCTGTCACTCCAAACATCTTCCTGTTTCCTCTCTCGGCCTCTTCCAAATAAGCCATTGCAAACAGTGGTTGACATACCACATAAGCATGCATCAGCCCTGTAGTGCTGCATCTACACATGTTATGCTTAGTCATGGATTCAGATAAATACAGTGCAAATTTTATTGTTTACATATTCCTTTTTTTAAAAAAGGTTCTCAGAGTGGTTTATATAGCATGATAAAAAGAAATGAAAAGATAATTCTAGTCCCAAAGGGGCTCACAATCTAAAAAGATACTAGCAGTGGCTTACTAGAGAGACATTGAATAGGGACAGTTGTTTCCCCTCGCTCCTAAATGAATGTAAGAGAACCACCCCTTGAAAGGGCCTCTTTGCTCAGTTGGTAGGGAATAGTAAAATGTCTCGAGTAGTCAAAGAGAGTGGGGTGAGTTGACATCCCAAACTGGAAGCTGTTCATCAGAGAACTAAACTTGCTCTTCTTTCATTTCAAGGTATGTTTATGTTGTGGATTTGTTGGACCATAATATTCATGTATTTGAAAATCATGCCAATTTCACTTTAACTCCTTTGAAGGTAAGTTTTGGTTATTTGGGGACAGAGTCCAATCAAAGTGTGCTCTGAAACAAAGCAGGGGCATTTGGTAGTTTCTCAGACTGATTTCTATTGATATAGCTAATGAAATGATTCTCCATGTGCTCATCAGTTCACATGAGAAGGTGAATCTTGTTGATACTTGGAGATTTTGCAATGTGTTAAAGGCAGGGGGGTGTCACCAACATTCGCTCAAGGCGCTGCACCTACCATCACTTAAGAGCTGTACTCATTTCACTACCTAAATCAATGTAACTAGCAAAAAACCCAAGTTCCCAGTTCACCAGAACAATTACAAGAACAATTTATTGTGACTGGGGATAACAGGAGTGGTAGTCAACAACAGCTGGGGTACCAAAGGTTGCCAGCTCTTGGTCTACTCTGATAGGGAACTTAGGACAGTTTGGGTTAGATAACAACCAGCATTTTTGTAGTTCCTCCATAAAACTAGTCCAGTTCAACCAGCAAATATCTCCCACCTTCCTTCCAGCATAGGGGATAAGTGAATGCATATTGCCAAATAAACAGCTAGAGGGGAAATTTATTTTTGACATAATGTATGGCGATTATAGGCCACTTAATGGCACAGCAGGGAAACGACTTGATTAGCAACATAGAGGTTTCCAGTTCAAATCCCTGCTGGTATGTTTCCCAGACTGTGAGAAACACCTATATCAGGCAGCAGATATATAGGAAGATGCTGAAAGGCATCATCTCATACTGCATGGGAGGAGGCAATGGTAAACCCCTCCTGTATTCTACCAAAGACAACCACAGGGCTCTGTGGGCGCCAGGAGTCGACACTGACTCAACGGCACACTTTACCTTTATGGCAATTATAAGCTTTATCTCCATATTGCTTGGGTTCTTTTCTATCTAGGTGCTGCAGTTGGACACTTTAGTTGATAACATATCAATTGATCCTTACACTGGAGACCTTTGGCTAGGATGTCACATCGATGGTTTTAAACTGTTTATGTATGATCCAGAAAATCTTCCTGGCTCAGAGGTTAGTACCGTGTTCTTTATCGTAAGACCTGGGAGCCAGTGGTGGCTCTCATCAAGCCTAAGTGCAGTTCCCTGACTCACTGTGTGTTGGGCCTGTGTGAAGCTTCAGCCAAAGCAGAGTCCTCTGCCCAGTCCCCTTGGCACCATGTGGAGTTGACTATTCCCACCGAGGAGTGCTTTGCAGTGTTTTTGCTCCTTTAAGGGAGATGTGTAAGAGTTTAGAAGGTAGATTTCTTTATCTACCCCAGTGCACAGGTAAGGAGAGCACCGCTAACTAATATTGCCCGGAGACATGGAGTTCAAGTTCTGCGTAAAGTATATTATTTAGGAAATCCATTAGGGAGATTGATATGCCTACATGCCTGACTGCTAGCTACATACAGAAAGCGGGGGAGGGAGGGACAAGGAAGTCTCTCTTTCTCCAGGTGAGAGAATGAAATGTGAGACTTTTGATTTAGAGCAGAGAAAGCATAATCAGAGAGGGGGATTCCCCTGCTCACAATCCCTACCCCTAATGGTCAGTATAGGGTTGCTGGTGCTAAGAGATGATGTTATCAGGAGCTGCATCAACAAAATGAAGCTCTCTTGAGCCCCTGCACCATCTTGGAAGGCCTCCACGGAGTGGTTGGAAGCATCGCCCTTCCAGTGCTTTCCCCACAGAGCTCTTGAGAGGGCTCCCTCCCTCTTAGAAAAGTGCAGCATGGTGGGAAACAGCTCTCTCACACTGAAGGTTTTTTGCTAAAATGGCTCCTGTTTGAAAAATAGTGAAGGTCACTACAATTTGCATCGTAGAAAGGAGACCAGGCAATTGCCAAGCCTTCTTTCCAGCTGTTGGGAATTCTCTGGTAAGAGATACCCTTCTGTTACAGCAGAGTGCACTGAGGCACAACACAGCAGAGTCTGCCTAGGCATGCCTGTATGCTGAGAGTAAAAGAAACTTGGAGCCAGTTCATAGTTTCAAATCAATATAAGGAGTCTTTATTGGAGAACTCCATTCTAGATAGGAAAGTGGAGAGATAGGATCTCTAATCTAGTTAGCTAGCTGGATGCAGAGGGATAGATTCTGCATCTCTGCACACATGGTGCAGGGAGAGAGGAGAGCGGGTGTGTTGCAAGGGAGAAGAAAAGGAAGAGGAAGCGGCAGGAAGGAAGGAAGTCCCTGAGCGTAGCAATCTACATATCAAAGGGATAGTGTCAGAGCAGTAGGGAAGGGATGACCAATGTCTTGACCCCTCTAGCCCTCTGACTCACTAATCTGTCCCCCTCTGTCCTTGAGACATGAGACAGCGCAGAGTCCTTTACTTCCAACACCAACAAAACCTCAGCTTCACCGAAGAGGTGGGAAAAACCTCAGTGTATTAATATGCAGGGACAGCTGCCAAGCTAACTGCATTGGGCAGCAGCCAGAGAGCAGTGCCAAAGTGCATCGCCTCTTTAGTGCCCATTTATGTATGGAACAGAAATGCCTTTTTGGAAGGCTGCACTTTTTGGATGCAGTTTTCTTTCTCGAGTCCCTACCCTTTCTGTCAGCTTTCTGGTGCTTAGTTCTGGCATCATGGTGCTTTTCTGCCCGCGCACCCCTCCCCTAATCTGATCCCTGTCTTGTCCTGTCATCTGTTGTGAAATGCCATGTACATAGATAGGCTGACAGCCATAGCCTCATGGCTACTCGCCCCACTTAGATAGATGCAATAATTTGGGAGTGGGTGGTTTCTGTTGCAGGAAATCAAGGATAGTTTCCTAATCCTAAAGAGCTTGAATCTCGTGTGGTTTTTCACTCAGAAGAGCAATCTGGGTGGTCAGCTTCAAAGGTTCGAGGATACTCCTTGTAGCAGAAGTCAGAACAGTGATAAGGCACAGTAAGAACAGTGCCTTGGTGGGGGGAAGAGGAGGAAGGGACCCCTGACCTCACTGGGCTGGCGGCAGCAGTTCCCAGCAGACCCCCAGGCAGTGAAGGGGAGTGCTCAGGCTGGATGCTGAAGGTCCCTCCATCTCTCTTTCCTTCCCTCCCTCCCTCTTCTTTCCACGTGCTGCCCGCCCCCCTTCCTTCCTTGTAGTGTGTGCTTATGTATTTCCTTTCCTCTTGTCCCTCTCTTCTCTCTCTTTTCCTCCACCTCTTCTCCAGCAGTCTTTTGGATACTACTGCCAGGATTGCTGCCACTGCCCCAGTGATAGTAGCTACAACCCTGTTCCATGGGGTTATTTTCAAAGCTCCACTTCCTTTCCCTCTGTTGGCTGCTTTGTGTCTACGCTGAGACCCTGGAGGGCGGGGGGAAGTACCAGGACATTTTCTGGAACTGTCTGGTACTATCCTTGACTTCCTGTAACAGAACACCACCCCCCAAATTATTGCATTTGTCTAAGTGGGGTATGTAGCCATGAGGCTATGGCTGTTGGCTTATCTATGTACATAGCACTTCACTATACCACTGGATAGCCATGTATACATAATAATGAGAACAAGTGAGAGGTTCTTGAATCCAGGAGTTATTCTTCCTTGAAATTAAGATCTTGGGCTTTTTAAGGAATTACATTAAGGAATCCCATATAGGATATGGTGAAAATTCAATCTCTTGATTGTTAATCTTTTTTTCATTAGCACAAACTTGCCTTAAATCTGGAAATATTGTTTTAGTTCTTTCAACTTATTTTTCTTACGTACTTTCTGAACAGTTTGCAGGCTTGATTGAACTGGTATTAATTATAATTAATTAAAACATTTTGTTATTAACTGCCATAAGTTCGTTCATGAAGAATGCTAGCATAAAAATCTTGGAAGTTTTAAAAAAAGGGAATGTGAAATCTTGGCTGGAGGTGCTCTCATGGTTATGGGCAAAGATCTTGTATAAGTATCGTAATTTCTGCCACCTTTCAGGTCCTTCGCATCCAGGACATTCTTTCTGAGAAGCCTACAGTCACCCAAGTGCATGTTGATGATGGATCGATAATTCAAGGAAGTTCAGTGGCTGCACTATATGGCAAGAAGCTGCTTATTGGCACTGTGTTTCACAGAGCTCTGTACTGTGACCTGTAACCTGCTCTTCGTGAACTTTGCCACAACAGAAAAGATTGATTTGCTTTCGGTAGGAAGCCCAGATGATGAGTTCTGAAATGGCAAACTCTGACCTCTGTGGCAGTCAAGGTTAACCAGAGTGATCCTGGCTCCCAGAAGGAGCTAACGTAGGAATATCTCTCATGATTTTCTAAAGGAAAAACAGTTATGCTGGAGGGCGAACGTTGGATTTTGGATGCCTTTGGAAAGCTGAGAAGCAGAGGATAAAGGCATACCTCCTCTTCAACCCTTGCTCCCACAATAACTCTGTAGCTATGGTTCCACTGCTTTGGTAGGTGAAAATTCAGATCCAAAACAGGTGTGATGTAGGAAATTCCAACTAGATCTCCCAATGTGTGTGTGATTTTACTTTAAAGCTGCTACAAGGTTGGATTCCAGCTTTGTTTGAAGCAGCAGCAGCACTTGAAGGCAGCACTATTATTGTTACAAAATGGAGGGTTAACTGGGTGGTCATTGTTTTGTATGTTAAAATCACTGCCTGATGGCTTGAAGGAGGTCCCTTCATAACTTCTACCACCACCAAAAGCATCTACCATTGGGAATCCTGAAGCTGTCCCCTCTCTCCTGCTTTGTGGCAGAGATTCATGGGAAGGTGTAAGATTGTCTGATCCCTCTTTCCCTGCTTTCCTAGAGATATGTGTCAAATCAGTGTGGGACAGAGACTTTTAGACTGGAATAGAGGTGATCAGGCAGGAGTTGCAGCATCTTAGGATGAAAATGTCACTCTATGGGAAACTGATACAAACTGCTCCTGCCTTCTGACCTGCTATCTCTCCAGATCATCCAATGCTCAGCTTTTTATATCTGTGTAATAATAAACCAAATGCTACAGGGATACTTTAGCTCTGCAGTGCCTCTTCTTCCAAGATAAACTAGAATCCAAAGAATACTGCAAACCCCTGGAATGTCTTACTGCACATGGAAGTGGGCAACTGAGGTAGCACAACATTTTTTCTGTCTATTGGAAGCCATTTTGGACATCAGGAAAGTGGCACGCAAACCAATGAATGAATGAACCTTTTCTCCAGGGTTTCCCCCATATAAATCATTTCCCCAAGTTGCTATTAACCCCCACAGGGAAAACATACAGGTACTGATCTTCTCCACCTTTATGGCTCCAATCAAAATCGGAGCTCCCAGACATGCCTTAAAGTTTGAAACCACTGGGAGATCAGATTTTGGATCTCCCATATTACATCTGTTTTGGTCCTGCAATTTGTACTTTACTAAATTGTGCAGCAAATAACCATAGTTATTGTACTGAAAAATCAGGGCAATCAGGGATTGCGGCTACTGCACTGAGCTTTCTGTGTTGTGGCTTATTAATAGACTAGCCGACCTGCATAGAGCATCTGTGTGCTCTTTGGGGGCTGGCTGTTTGCCCCCCCATCCTGTCCCGCTTGCCCCCTCCCCCTGCCCCTCCCCCCTCTCTTTCCCCCTTCCCTCCCCACTTCTCCACACTCGCCACAGGCTGCCCCACTCGCTTCCCCGCCCCCTTGCCAGCTCTTCCCCTCTCCCCCCACCTCCTGACCATCCCATCGCTGCCTCCTGCTCCCGGCCGCCGGGCCTGGCCGCTGCCTCCTCACCAAGGACGGGCCAGGCCGCCCCGCCGCCCCCGCCTCCCAGTGGCCAGGCTAGGCCCCCCCGCCCCCCCCCCTGCTCCCAGAGGCCAGGCGAGGCCGCCGCTGCCTCCTCACCTGGGATGGCCAGGCCGTCCCGCTGCCCCCGCCTCCCAGTGGCCAGGCTAGGCCCCCCCCCCGCCACCCCCTGCTCCCAGAGGCCAGGCGAGGCCGCCGCTGCCTCCTCACCCGGGATGGCCAGGCCGTCCCACCACTGCCTCCTCTGGCAGATTTGCAGCATGCTGCCGCCAGTGCCACCACCTCCATTTTTTCTTTCACTTCAAGTCTCGCCCAAGAGAGGACACGCATGCCAGCTAAGAGAATTAAATATATAGATACCCTGTTTTAATAAAGAATAAAAACACAGAGAAGAAAGTGAACTTGCTGCAATAGTTGGTAGTGGCATGCTTCCAAACTTTCAGCCATCTGCAATGATGACAATGTGATCACTGATCTGAAATTATGTAGGATTAATATATTTCTTGAACTACAAAAGGCATCCTTCAGTCTGGTTTTCCTGGACAGGACCTGCAGTTTTTAAGGAAGCAAAACTTCATTTCAATAGGCATGGAAACATAAACCACCCACCTGCCATTAAAAAGATGTTAGATAAAACAGCTGCAGTTTAATATTGATTTGATTTTGTACCAAGTACCCAGAACCTTTATTGTATCTCCTCAGTACTTCTAAACAAGCTAGCACTTGACTTGTTCAGGAAATGGAGGAAAGGTATTATGACTACATAATATATCGTAACACCACTTTATAGTGCTCTTGCTGATTTTATCTGTTTAGCATCATGTTGTTCTTTTAAAAACTTTGTGAATGATAGCCATCTTCTGTGACTCAGAAATGGGACAAAAAGGTGAGATCCAAATATTTGAAAAAATAATAAACTTGGCGACTGTCAACCAAAACAAAGGATGCAATCCACTTGGACCATGGCCTACATATGGAAGATACGAATAGCCCTTTCTCCTCCATTACTAATAGAGTACTATGTATATTTATATACTGTTTTCCAACAAAAGTTCTCAAAGAGAGGCAGCATGGTAGAGACTAAATGGAATGGAAAGTTGCACATGCCATAGGAACATAGAAAGCTGCCTTATACCGAGTCAGGCCATTGGTCCATCTAGCTCAGTATTGTCTATATACAGACTGGCAGCAGCTTCTCCCAGCTTGCGGGCAGGAGTCTCTCTCAGCCCTGTCTTGGAGATGCCAGGGAGGGAATTTGGAAACTTCTGCATGCAAACATGCTGGTGCTCTTCCCAGAGCAGCCCCATCCGCTGAGGGGAACATCTTGTAGTACTCTCATGTAGTCTCCCATTCAAATGCAACCAGGGTGGAACCTGCATAGTGAAGGGGAGAATTCATGCTTGCTACCACAAGACCAGCTCATATGTGCTATGAAGGGGAAGGGGGAAAGGAAAGATAGAGCTGTTGAATCCTTTCAGGATGCTCTGTGCACAGGTCATGCACCATAGTGCATCACCTTGCGTTCCTCCCTGCCACACCTGCCCCCGTCATTTGCAGGAAATGGCGGAAGTAGCCGCTGTGCATGTGCTCGCTGCCGCACGTGCATCCACCACGCACATTGTGTGCGCATGTCACGAATGCAACATATGTGGGGGATGTGCGTGCGGTGGCGGGCGCATGCGCGGCGGCTACTTCTGCCATTTCTTGCAAACGATGGGGGCAGGGGTGGCAGGGAGGAACGCTGCCACCCCAAAACTTTATAGAAAAATGGAGTGCCAGAGGGGGGAAAGCGGCGGGAGGGGTAAGTACACACACACACACACACACACACACACACACACACACACACACACACTCTTAAAGCGAGGCTCTCCCTTGGCACTGAACTGCGCCTCCGTGGTTCCGTGCACATCCCTAGGGTCAGGTAGGTTACTGGCATTAAGGTTGAGAGCTCTACTGAACTTGATAATCATCCTAAAATGCTTAAGGTGATGCACTATGGTGCATGACCTGTGCACAGAGCATCCTGAAAGGATTCAACAGCTCTATCTTTCCTTTCCCTCTTCCCCTTCATAGCACATATGAGCTGGTCTTGTGGTAGCAAACATGAATTCTCCCCTTCACTATGCAGGGTCCACCCTGGTTGCATCTGAATGGGAGACTACATGAGAGCACTACAAGATATTCCCCTCAGGGATAGGGGCTGCTCTGGGAAGAGCACCAGCATGTTTGCATGCAGAAGGTTCCAAATTCCCTCCCTGGCATCTCCAAGACAGGGCTGAGAGAGACTCCTGCCTGCAAGCTGGGAGAAGCCGCTGCCAGTCTGTATATAGACAATACTGAGCTAGATGGACCAATGGCCTGACTCGGTATAAGGCAGCTTCCTATGTTCCTATGGCATGTGCAACTTTCCATTCCATTTAGTCTCTACCATGCTGCCTCTCTTTGAGAACTTTTGTTGGAAAACAGTATATAAATATACATAGTACTCTATTAGTAATGGATACTTCCACCATTTCCTGCAAACGATGGGGGCAGGGGCGGCAGGGAGGAACGCTGCCGCCCCCAAAACTTTGTAGAAAAATGGAGTGCCGGAGGGGGAAAAGCAGCGGGAGGGGTAAGTACAACCCCCTGCCCTTAAAGTGAGACACACACACCCCCGGACCGGGCCACGTTCGAACTGGTTCGGAAGCCTCTAAAATGGCCTCCGGACCGGTTCAGGCATATCCCTACCTGACCCAGAGCCGTGCACAATGCTGTCCCTTGTGTCAGCCTGCTGAATTGCTCCAGACAAGCTTTGCCTTGTGAGATTACATATTGGTTCTCCCTGTAGCAGAAACTATAGAAGAAGGTTTCCTGGCTGAGGTAGGCCTTGCCTCAGTATCAGGGTCCTTGCGATTGTCCTGCTACCGCATGTGGTAGTCTTCTTGGTGTGACCCTTGGCTTGATTCTGACTCCCGGCTCCTTTTCTGACCTTCTGGCTCTTAACTGCTACTTGGCTTGACCTCCAGCATGCACTTGGTTCCTGACCGTCTACCTGGCTTGACCCCTGACATGTTCTTAGCTCTCCCAGTCCTAGCTTTGGACTTACACCCCCTAGGAATCACTGTCTACAGCTGAAAATTACTTCAGAGTCCAACTATACATTTTCTTTTACGTATCCAGTATATATCAAAACACTTTGGTTAGAATAACAAAGATTAGCCAATTTTGGCTGCCCAAAACTGATCTTGGTTTGTTTCTGGTCACAGTCAAAAATATAAACCAAAGCTCTTCTCATGACCAAGTGGGAAGGACTACCCTGTTATGAGGGGAGGAAGCCTGAAAGTGCCTACCTCCCCACAGACGAGCACACACAACTCCTTGGGCGGGCGGATTGTCCGCCCAGACAACCGACGGCTTCGCTTGGCTCGCCCAGCAGCTCTGGGGGCTGTGCACAGGGAAGTGCCACCATGTGGTGCCCTGCACCTGGAGCCCCAGCAATGCACTGGGCAGGTGTGCAGTGCATTCCTGGGGGCCCCTCCCCAAGTGTGTCCACTGCAGTCGTGGCAGACACATAACCAAAAAACTGGGGTTAGTGGAGCACTTGTTCTGCTAACCTTGTTTGGGGGGGGAGGCATTTAGGCGGGCTTGCCACCGGGAGCCACTCAGCTCCTGTTGCTGCAGACGAGCAGCAGAAACCGGGCTGGGCACTCTTAGCCTGGTTTCTGCTGCTTGTGTGAATCGCCTTGCCTGGCTCATGCAGGAGATGCTCCTAAGGCTTGGAGATCATGTGGAACTAAGATAAATGGTTCTGTATAATATATGAGCAGGGAAGGTTCCTCAGTAAGGACAGGCTCCCTTAGCCCAATTTTGTATGACTCTGAGAATAGCTGCCTTGTCTGGATGCTATCCATTGTTTTTAGTTTAACCCATCCCAAACGCTCATATATGCATCTTCAGCTTATTGTACACCAACTCCTCCAGGTGACTATTGAATGCAATGCTGGAGATTTCAATGGACTGATATTGTGAAAGATATCGGGGAAAGTATTTCCCAAGAATCGTTTCAAGCAGCTTGGCAGCCCTGAATGCACTGGTTCTCGATGCCTTCCAATCAGGTGTTCAGATCTTTGTTTTGTTAAAAACGTGTTTAGGCTGGGAAAGGATTAAAACAAGTTCAACCACGCATGGATTTCATTGTTCTCACGTGCCCCCAATATATCAGGTGGGTTTTTTGCACAATATTTATGCAGAGTCCATGCCTGCCCTATTCTGTTCTCGGCGGATTCTGGCGGGGAAGCAGTTAATGAAAGTACAACCCGGGAACGCTTCCAGGTCGAAGAAGCGATTGTTCTCGGCGTCTGGCATCCCACGGGTTGGCCTCTCACTTGTCTTGATCTCTTCGTCCCGGCGTTTAAAGCGTCCCTTCTTTTTACACCCACGCGGAAGACTTTATCCCCTTTACTCTTCCTTGCGCTGCTTCTTGCCAGGGACGAGATGCCGAGGAGGGCGCTTGCTGTAGCGCTCGTCTCCTTGCCGCCGGGGAAGGCGAGAAGGAGGGTGGCGCGTCCCACCACGGAGGCCTCTTTTCCACAGCGCCTGCCCTCCCCGCCACCACCACCCGTTCCCAGCCCTGGAAGTTAAGAGGGCACAAAGGCGGCGCTCCCGACAGATTAGGCGGGGCCCCGTCCGTCGGTGGAAGGCGCTGCCTGAGCTCAGCGCTCCGCTCCGCTCCGCTCCGGAGACAAAACTTCCTGTCTGTGGAGCGCGCGGGTCGAGAGTGGCCCGAGCCGCCTCATTTCTCAGCCCGGGACGCAGAGCAGAGCTGCTGCTGCTGCGTGGTGGTAGTGATCATGGGCAAGCTGTTGGCGCTCGCCTTGGTTGGGATACTTGGCGCTCTGGTGGGAGAGAGGATCATCGCACTTCGGTAAGTGGCCTCGGCCGTGCAGCTGCCAGCCTGGGCTTCAGTTTAAATGTGTTCAGGGGCGCGTAGCTAGGGGAGAGGAGGGGGCCCTGTTCACTCCTCTCCCCGGCAGCCCCTCGGAGTAAGGGAGAGCCTGAAGAAAATAGGGAGGGGCGGATCTGGGAGGCCCCCAAGAGCTGGGCGGGTTCTTTGAACCCATTTGCTCAAGTATAGCTGCACCCCTGCGCGTGTTTATAACGAAGTGAATCTCACTGGCTTCAACAGAGCCTTCGCTATAGGAAGAGCCTGGCTGATCTTATCACAACCGTCTCGCGGAGTGTGGGTGTGTGCATGTGCGCAGTTGGACCCTGTCCCCGATTCATGGGCTATTTATCTATCTATCTATTAAGAAGTATGTATATTCTTTTATACACACACACACACACACACACACACACACACACACACACACACGAATTCCTATGGATGTCCATGGATCCTGCACAGAGCTAAGCGCATTTGAGCCCATGCACTTCAGTAGCTTCAGGCATGCTAAACCCTGGGAAGCAACAGGTTGTTTCCCTGCCATCCTTAGCACTGTTGCCTTAGTCCTACCTGAGCTACCTGAGGAAGGAGCGAGGGTGGTCAGTTGACAGAAAAAGGTTTGAACCACGCACAGACTCTCCACTCTGCATTAAGTTTTGGGCTGCAATTTTATGTATGCTTTCCTGGGATGGGCACAGTAGCTCCAGTGAACACAGCAAGACTTGTTTCTGAGTAGACATGTTTAGGCATGTGCTGCTGGAAATGTGTGTTGTGTAGAGTTGAGGGTGGGAGTCTGCTACTTTGACGCAACCCATGCTCTAACGTTTAAGAGGTAACTTCATCTGTTTTAAGTAGTTTAAAGTATGCATTCTTTCCTGCTGCAGAAGCACTGTACTCTTAAGTGTGTTTACTTGGAAATAAGTCACATTGAGCTTCATGGTTGCCGTCTTTGTTGGTTTTCACAAACTAAGAGCCTTGTGGCACCTTTTAAAGACTAAATAAGTTTAGTGCAGTGTCAGCTTTCATGGTTCATTCATGCATCTGTTGAAGTGGACTGTAATCTGTGAAAGCCCATGCTATACTAAGTCTACTGTATACTAAATATATTTAGGTCTGCTGCCTTCGGCAGTATAACTCAGCAGAGGATGTTTGGAAGAAGTATGAATGACTGCTCTGTGACTTAAAACAGAGCAAGCCGGATGCTTCTCTTAAGGATGGTAGAGTTCACGATGAGCTGCATTGTGAGGCCCAGACAATGAATTCTTCTGTTAATTAGAGCATGGTTGTGGCAGGAAGGAAGAGCTGGGAGAGGGTTCAATTGGAAGCCCTTAACCTCTGCTTAGCACAGTCTCTTGACTGTGGAAGGCATTTGTAATTCCCTTTTCAGGTCCTGCACTGTAGGATCAACACAAAGGCTAAAAGTGCTGAGTTGGGTATTACTGCTTTTCATGCGCTCCATTCCAGTTGGTGTGGTTCAAGAATGTAAAAAGGATACACCACCCTTCTCAGTCCTTTTATTTCCCTGGGAAGACTTCTGTGATGCGGTGGGGTGGGGGAGTGTGCTTAACTCTTTCCCTGCAAACCCTCTTCTCTCTTGCAAATTTTTCTCCTGCCTAATGGGTTTTCTCCCCCATCTAGGTTTCTCCAAGATAGGTTTCTACAAGATAGGACAAGATTTTATAGGACAAGATTTTTTTATTGAACCAACAAACTACCAAAGCATACAGTACGTTGCCAAAGCACAATTATATACAAAGTGGTTGTTTGTACATGATATATCTACAAAGATTTACACACAAGGATTTGGAAACCCACAGGGTTATGAAGTATATGCAGGTAGTACTGTAACTCGGGGGTGAGGGATTTCAAGGCACATCAGGTAATGGGGGGGTTATGTCCAACGTCCATTTCCACAATTTGTCCCATTGCTGTTTAGAAGAGATACTCTTGTCTTTTTGCACATAACCATACAAACTTTTCCAGAAGAGATTTACTGTCTCATCTGCGTGAACCTCTTGGTCGCGTCTTCCCTCCCTATTCCTATGCAGGAGCATTGCATAAATGACATACAGGTTTACTAACCTGATTACGAGAAGGGGAACGTTTCAGTTCCCTAGTATGAGGGCACCCGTTCCGTCCCGTTTCCTTGAAGGTTTCTTTCTGGGACCTCGAAAGGAGGTTCTATCGCTCAAACCCGAGGTTAGTTCTTCCCAAGTCTGTTTTTCCAAATCAGGCCACTCTAACAGCTTGCTTACTCCCTGCTGAGAGAGATTCCTGCTTGCAACCTTGGAGAAGCCGCTGCTAGTCTGTGAAGACAATACTGAGCTAGATAGACCAATGGTCTGACTCAGTATATGGCAGTTTCCTATGTTCCTATGTAGGTGCTGAAATAAGCCTAGTTGGGGAGAGGAGGAAAGTTGTTTGAGGAAGAGTTAATTCTGCAGAGTAGAATTGTGAGAAGGGTTAAGCACGCTTTCTTCTTCTCTGCCAATTGTCCCTGCAAGTAATCCCTACCTTGCATTTGTGAGATTTGGAAATTGCTGTGATAACATCAGCTTCTGTTCCTGACAAGGATTGCCACACTAGTCAGTGATGAAATCTAAACCCATTTTTGGTCCTCAACAGGCCAAGGCTGCTGCTAATGTGTTTAATTTTATGTTGTTTCTGCTCAGATTTAAACCATGTCTGACAGTAAAGAGCCATTTGTTTAAACCTGGGTCTGCATCAATCTTATCTAAAGCGGGGGTGAGCAGAAGTACTAAGAGCAGAAGGAGTCTTGTGGTTAGGGAAGCTTAACTTACCTCCCCGCAGCCATCACCCATATACTGGAAGGGAGTCTGGCCGGGGAAATAATTGTGAATAAAAATGGCAAAAATAAGATCTATTCCATACTAGTTTGCAGAGGTATACTGTAGCTTTTATTATTATTATTATTATTATTATTATTATTACATTTCTATCCTGCTCTTCCTCCAAGGAGCCCAGAGCGGTGTACTACATACTTAAGTTTCTCTTTCACAACAACCCTGTGAAGTAGGCTAGGCTGAGAGAGAAGTGACTGGCCCAGAGTCACACAGCTAGTATCATGGCTGAATGGGGATTTGAACTCGGGTCTCCCCGGTCCTAGTCCAGCACTCTAACCACTACACCACGTTTCTGGACCAACAAAATCTGTAAGAGTACTTGAATTTTGGAGCGGCAGCCATTTTACCTTTTGATCTGATCCTTTTGGCTAATGTTTTCAGAAAGTTACAGGAGGGGCCATGATATGGCTAAACTGGGGAGAGCCAAGGAGTGAGGCTTATCAATTTCATGAAGTGCCCCCTTTCTCCCATAGTTTAGCCCTACTCTATACTGTCTGCTGTAGTGGGGAAGAAGATTGTTAAATTTTACTTCTGGGTGGTGCATAAGTGTAATTTAAACTAATTTTGAAAATGGCATCTATTTAAGAAGTAGGATCAATCGCTATTTGGGTAATTAATTGATTGGTGGAGTGCTGTGATATTCTGCAGTGGTGTGAGAAGGGGAAGAAGAAACTCTGCTTATTTGCTTTTGTTTTTCTGTCTTCTGGAACTGTTAATAACTTCTTGGAATGGTTCACCCTGTGATAATACTCTTGGTAACTTGCAGTTATTGTGGTTTGAATAGCAAACCAGTATACCACTACTGTGTTACCTGAATTGCCCTGGAGTGCTGGCTAGACACTCCATCTCTGCTTTTGACTTAGCATGGGGAATTACCTTGGCTAGAAGGAGTAATTTGGTTTCAGTATCAAATCTGAGCCAGTTTGGTGTCTTGGAAAAGATGAGGAGGCAGAAATACAGTTCAGAAGTCTTATTAAGGGTATATGGGTTACAGAATGCAAGAGTTCAGTTAGGAAAGGCAATAAATCTTAGCTGATATTCTCAACAAACGTATAGCTGGCAATAATTTAGCATGAAGTCCTAATTAGAGATTGATCTGCTTGCTAACATGCTTAGACCAGATCCTGGCTTAAGGCTTGCCATGAAAAGTGCTTGAAAGAGACAGAGAGGGTGAGGCAGCTTAAATGGGCAAGAGGTTAGTTTGCCATATCCTTCCCTGGTTAAGTTGGTGTATTCTTTGCACGTTGGTTGGCACCTTTGCCAGTAGACAAGTGAGGAGAAGCAGAAAAGAAGCGAGGAGCAATGGGCTACCACTTGCTTGCAGGAGAGTCTATAGCAGGCATCTTCAAACTGCAGCGCTCCAGATGTTGCTGATCTACAACTCCCAGCATCCCCAGCCATAATGAATTGTAGCTGGGGATGATGGGAGCTGTAGTTCAGCAACATCTGGAGGGCCACAGTTTGGGGATGCCTGGTCTATAGGATAGTGTTCCAAACAGATTCCATGTGCTTTGGCTAGGCACATATATACCTTGAAACATGCCCTTAGGCAGTTCCAAGCCATTCTACTTACCCAGGGTGGCAGATTCCATGCAAGACAAAGAAATCTATTGCTACATGCACAGATGGTACTTCTGGCCAGGAACGGGGGCAGGGAGGTACGCTGCCACCCAAAAAACTTTGCAAATAACCAAGCACCGGCGGGGAAAGTGTGGCGGTGGGGTGGGGGGAAGTGCACCCTCCCCTGCCCTTAAAGAACCAACCCCACCCAGTGTTGAACCTTTGAGCCGGCGCCACATTCGAACCAGTTCGGAGGCCTCTACATTGGCCTCTGGACCGGTTCATGCACATCCCTATGGCTAAGTAGCTAAGTTGTTAATTCAGAAACAGGCTAGGAAATGTACCGCTTATCTGTGTGTCTCCCGAGGAGTTCTCCACAGTTATATCTTTGTAAAAAGGAGGATTCCTTCCCTGCAGGGGCGTGGCTATAATTGAGCGAAAGGGTTCAAAGAACACGGGCCCCCAGCTCCTGAGGGCCCTCCAGCTCCATCCCTCCCTATTTTCTTCATTGTCTCCCTCACTCTGGAGGGCCACCCGAGAGAGGGATGAACACGGGCCCCCTCTCCTCTAGCTACGCCCCTGCTTGGTTCTCCTTTTGAAATGGGGTCTGCTCGCCAGCTATTTCCTTCTCTCTGAAAGAGAGGAGTGGGGCCGTCCCATCCAGTCTTCGCTATTCTGATCTTGGGGTACATTGCCTCATGCTTTGCTCATGCTGGGCTGTGAGTCTTGCCAAACATGGCCAGGTGAAAGGTTCACTGTAGGGACTACGATCCCGCAGTATCGGGCTGTATAGCCTTCCAACTAATCTAGATAGAGGGGTGTTCTTTGAAATTGGGTTGTCTGGGAAAAACTGTGCCAGTGACATCCTACGTTTTAAGTGTGACCAGCAAATATAAAGTGTGCCATCAAGTCGATTTCAGCTCCTGGCTCCCACAGAGCCCTGTGGGTTTCTTTTGAGTTGAACCGGCAACCTTCAGCTTGTTAGTTAAGCATTTTCCCACTGCGACATTAGGTGGCTTTTTACCTGCAAATATATAACTTGGAATATGGCTGCTGAAGTTTTCCACACAATTACTTGTAAAGCCTCTTGATGGCAAGCATGAATTGTATTGTAAAGCACCTTGATTGCAAGGAGGACAGTAAAACACTTTGCCCCAAACACATTTGCTTTTGAGATAAGCCCCATTTATTTTACTGGAGCGTACTTCCAGGAGGGGTTAGGTCAGGAGACGCTAGCCCAAAGTCCTCTTTCTATCGCAAATTATTGCACAGGGCAGAAACTGTTTTCTGAGAGGGGTGGGGGAAGTGAAACAAACATATCCTAGTAAGCCAGGAACTGAAAGGTAGGGTAACATTTGATTAATTGGTAGAAAGCAGCACTTTTCCTGCCAAGGTGGTTTACCGTTCTAAAATTATAACAATGGACTAAAATGTTAACAAAGATAAGTCCTGTCTCAGGGACTTATGGGATGCGTTCTCCAGTCTAGAGTTTTTCTCCTTTGCTTTTCTTCTACGCCACATGGATCTTAAGTAGCCCACTGGAGGCTGCCCTAATTGCTTTGGCTGTGCCAACAGGCACATCAGGAGTTCTCAAACTTGGGTCTCCCAGATGTTGTTGACAACAACTCCTATCATCCCCAGCCATGCAAGCCATTGTAGCTCAGCCAGTTGGATTTGGAGTCCCATAACATCTGGGATCCCAAGTTTGAGAAGTCCTGATGGTACCAGATCACAATAATGAGCATTCCCCCTTCAAAACAATGTATGTAATGTGATACAAATTATTGCTTGTAAAGAGGGGGGGGGGATGGACATTATGTTACTTATCAGTGAAAATAACCCTGCAATCCTAAGCATGCCTACTGGGGAGTAAACCCCTGTGAAAACAGTGGGATTCCTAAATGAGCATGCTTAAAATTGTGCTGTAGGTGTACTGTTGTCAAAGTTAGGACCCAGATAATTCAAATAGAAAGCAACACACTGCAGACTTGAGGCCTGGTTAGTGTGTGGCAAATTTAGAAGGAACTGCATAGACTGCCTTATGAAAATAAGGCAAAGCTAAGCTTAACTGAAGCACTGAGGAGAGTCTCACGACCAGCCGGAAAGGGGTTTGCAGGGAGAGTGGGCTTAGCCCGCTCTCCCCGCAGACGATCATTCAGTCTGCCCTTGGCGGCCACATTGGCCCTCACGGAGCCGGTGAGGGCCATGCGGCCCCCGGAAAGTCCAGGATGCCCCATGTGAATGTGCAGGGCATCCTGGAGAGACCCTCAGGTCTGGGAGGCTTGTTTCAGCCTCCCAGCAGGGGTCTTCTCTTGTGTTGCCATGGCGTGGCAATACACGATCACAAAAACAGGGTTAGCGGAACACTTGCTTCGCTAACCCCATTTAAGGGGAGGGCTACAAAAACAGGTCACCCGCTTGGGAGAAACTGGGCACGCCGGTGAGCCTGGTGGTTCTCACACTTGGCCAAAATTGGGCTAGGCTCCCTTAGCCCAGTTTTGGCCGATCGTGAGAATCACCTCACTATTTTCTTTGCACAAGGGAAGGTTAATGCAGCAACTAACTCCAAGTGAGTATTTGGAGGAAACAAAAACAGAAGCTTTGTTAAATCCTCTCTATTGAGGATGAACAGTATCAAAACTCAATAAATACTGCAGTTCTCTGTGTGGAGTTGAGAAATGTTGTGCAATAACAAAATAATCTGTTTTAACAGCTTAAAAGAGAACATTCCCTAATGGGGAAAGAAAGGGAAAGTATTTGAGTTTAAAGCATGTTTGCATAGTAGTAAATCGCACTGCTTTCCCCTCGCTTCCTGTCAGCAGGCTTAGAATTGCAGCGTAATTCTTACTTGTCAAAGAGGCACCTTTTAACATGGTGATTCTCTTTATTTAGCAGGAGGAGAGCAACTGGCCCTATCCGCCTCCAGTGACTGTTGCTGGTGTATATCTTGTGCTTCTTTTTAGATTGTGAGCCCTTTGGGGACAGGGATCCATCTTATTTATTTATTATTTCTCTGTCTAAACTGCCCTGAGCCCTTTTTGGAAGGGCAGTATAGAAATCTAATAAATAATAATAAAAATAATAAAGTGTCCTGGAAATGTCTCTGAAAAATGGTGTACTCATTTGCTCAGACTATCTGTTCACTCCAGTTATTGGCACTCTGCAGTGCAAGTCTGCTGTGTTGTAATCTTGCTGATGCAGCCATAAAGGGGAGACAGATACTCAAAAACCAGCCTGGACAAGTATCTGGCTATCAGTAGGTGTTCAGTACTCATTCTGCAGTGCAGGGAGGGTAGGAGTCATTTGGCCTTCTGAAAAAGAAAGGAATCCCCAGAGTGTTTAGATCCCCAAAATATATATGGAGAGAGTGGTAATTTTATACACACAGCCTCTTCATATTCTTTTGGAAGACTTGGTGGATAAGTTTTTGTTCACATGCAGGTGGCTGGTTCCTGTATTTTGAGATCATAAAGGAATTTTATCTCTGGCCTAGTTGGCTAGTGGCCCTGTAGATTTCTCCTCCCCCCACTTTCTGTGTAGTATGCTGCTTGGCTGGTTTACTTGAGTGGTCTGAAGGGAATTGCTTTGCTGTGTTTCTGCTGTGCTTTTACCCAGCTTGTGCCACACAGTGCTTTGGATGGCCCTGCTTCAATTTCTTTAAAGCAGAGGTTCTCAAACCTGTATTCCGAGATGATGCATGACCTTTGGCTGTTGTGGCTGGAGATGATGGAAGTTGTAGTCCAACATTTGGGCACCCAAGCACTGTTCCCTCTAACAGGGATTCCCAGATGTTGACGACTACAACACCCATAATCCCCAAGCAAAAGCCATTGCTGCTGGGGATTCTGGGAGTTGTAGTCAACAACATTTGGGAACCCCTGTTAGAGGGAACACTGTTCCCAAGTTTGGGAACCTCTGCTCTTTAGTACTACTAACTATGTATGTTGCACTGTACAACTGGAATATCTTTCCTAACAATTAACAAAGCCCACTCTAGATTTTTAATTTTTGGTAAATCTAGGCAGGATGTGAGTTGGGATGGAGTCAGGGTATTGCTTCATGAGCTGCAAGTGTTTAGCATGAGTGTGCAAAATAATAACAGCCTAAACATGTGCACATTCTGGGGTGGGTGCTTCCTGAAGTGTTGCCTAGTCTGATTATATGGTAATCCCCAGTTAGTGAGTTGTCCAACCCAGGAGAGGGAGGGAGAGCTTGCGTTTTTGGTAAACAAAGTAGAGGGAATGGTGTAAGGCAGTGTTCTTCATTGCAAGGCCCTGGGGGACAGTGCTGGCCATCATCCACCTTAAGTGCAGCTCCCGACTAGTTGTTTGTTGTGTGAAGCTTTGGACAAAGCTGAAATACTCTGCCCAGTCCCCTGGCACCATGCAAAGATGACTCCTCTCCCTGCGCAGTGCTGTACTACTTCCCTGTTTCCCCGAAAGTAAGACCTAGCAGTAATTTCTGATGTACCGCTAATTGCCCTAGTGCATTTTGGGGGGCTAAAATTAATATAAGACACTGTCTTATTTTGGGGGAAACATGGTTCCTGGTGCCATGGGGCTCCTTTAAGGGAGACAGAGCCCTCTTGAGCCACTGCGCCATTTTGGAAGGCTTGCACGGAATGCTGGGAAGTGTAGCACCTCCCAGTGCTTCTTCCTAGAGCTCATAAGAGAGGGTGCCATCTTTCTTAAAGGGCCCTTCCAACACTGAGAGAAGAGGGAAATGGCACAGCACTGGTGCAGAGGGAAATGGCTCATATTGAAGGGAGTGGTTTTTGTGTGTGTGTGTGTGTGGGGTGTTTTTGTTTTGCCAAAGTGGCCCCTGCTTGAAAAATAGTGAAGATCACTGGCGTAAGGGAAAACTTAAATTTGACAGTGGACCTGCAAGGAAGGTGCAGTTAGGGTTGGTGGGGAAATATTTTACCAAGGAGATGGTTAGTGAGGAGACACTTTTGAGGAGGAGGGGAAGAAAGCCTCATAGCAAGGCTGTTCAAGATTAGAGAGCAGTGTGGCGAAAGCTCTCGAGGTGGCAGTGGCAGGATAGGATTCTTGAATGGCGTGGAGAAGCTACACTAAGGAAGCTGAGAGCAAGCTTTTGAGTCCAACTGAACTCTTTTCTCCATGCAGAAGTGAACAGCAGGAGCTGCCTTGAATTAAAACAGCTTGCTAAGGGTGCATGCTGTTGAAGATCTCTCCGATATTTTAGAAAGATGTGTTTTTTTGTTTTTAGTAAGTCAGTGAAAGGCTGGCAATTGCAGAGAGGGAACCTCTCCGTTGTGGCGACCTATCTGTGGAATTCCTCCCAGCTCACCTGACACAGATGCTGCATTTTGGGCACCAGGTGAAGATTTTTCTGTCTTCCCAGCCCATTTGGTTGACAGTTCTTAACTGCCAGTTTTAATTGTTTTACATGCTGATGTTTTATGCATTGATAAAGTGCTATTTAAAATGCATTTGGAAATTGGCAAGGTAGATGACCCGAGTGCAAATGGAGGAGGACTCATTCGGTAAGAGTTGGTATAGAGCCCATTTGAAGGCCTATGCTGTGGCAATACATGCCACAAAGAAGCTATTTTATTCTGTGCATTGCATCTTCAAGTTCTCGTCCAGAAGAGCTGTTCCGGATTGTTAGGGGCTTAATTCAAGCCCCTCCTGTTTCTGGAAACAATGTCTCACTGTGACACATTCAATGAGTTATTTGCAGATAAAATATTTTGCATTTGGGCTGATCTGGACTCCAATATTTTTGTAGGGCCAGTTAGGGAGGTATCCAGCAATGCCTCTTGCAAGATTAGATTGGATCAGATTCAGTGAATCCTGAGGAGGTGGACAAGCTCCTTGAAGCAGTACAGCCTACCACCTGTTCTTTGGATCCTTGCCCAACATGGCTGATTTCATCTTGCAGGCAGGTTGTTGGAGCTGGATGCCATCTTGTTTGAGGGAGGCAGTAGTCAGACCGGTTCTTAAGAAGCCTACTCTGGATCCCCTGGTGATGGATAATTATAGGCCAGTCTCCAACCTCCCATGGTTGAGTAAGATGATTGAGAGAGTGGTGGCTGACCAGCTCCAAGCAGTCTTGGAAGAAACTGATTATCTCTAGACCCATTTCAAACTGGCTTTAGGGCGGGCTATGGTTTTGAGATGGCTATGGTCAGCTTGATAGATGACTTTCGCCAGAGAATTGACAGAGGGAGTGTGACTCGGTTGGTTCTTCTGGATCTCCCAGCAGCTTTAGATACCATCAGCCATGGTATCCTTCTGGATCGCCGGAGGGATTTTGGGATAGGAGGTACTGTTTTGCAGTGGATTTGCTCCTATGTCTTGGATAGATCTCAGATGGTGATGTTTGACAGTTGCTCTTCAAAACAGGAGCTACTATATGGAGTCCCTCAGGGCTCCATTCTGTCACCAATGCTTTTTAACATCTACATGAAACCGTTGGGTGAGGTCATCACGGATTTGGTGCTGGGTGTTATCAATATGATGATGACACCCAAATCTATTTGCTTGTCATCCATATTAGGAAATGGCATTAGGTCCTTAAAGGCAGTAATGGGCTGGATGAGTGAAAATAAACTGAAGCTGCATCCAAGCAAGATGGAGTTGCTCATTGTTGGGTATCAGGATAGAACTTCCTGTTCTAGATGGGATAAAACTTATATTGTTTTAAGGAGTGTGTTTTTAAATGTTTGTTTTTATGTTTTTAAAATTTTGTTGTGCACAGCCCAGAGCTTTTGGATGGGGCAGTCTAGAAATGTAATAAATAAATAAAACAGCTTGGGAGTGTTCTTGAACCTGGGTCTCATCCTGGTGTCTTGGGTTGAAGCTGTGGCCAGGAGCTCTTTTTACCAGCTACCATTGATTCAACAACTCTGCCTGTTCCTTGAGGAGAATGCCCTGAAAACCGTGGTATACCAGCTGGTAACCTCCAGGTTGGACTACTGCAATGTGGGGGTGTGCAAACAGGTTTGATATCGAACTGGTTTGGTTCAAAGGTTCGGGGTTGAGCTGAACCACCCCTGGTTTGGCTTGACTCTGGACCGAACACCCCAGCCCGCCCCAGTTCAGGGGTCCATCGAACATTTTTGATTTCTCTCTCTCTCTTTTTTTAACTTACCCCCTCTGGGGGGCTTCTCCAATGTGGTGGTGGGGTGTCTGTGGAGGTTCCCCCTCCCCCCGCCATCCTCCCTTTTTGGAAAAATCCCGTTTCGGGCCTTTTCGGCCTTTCCTAGGCCTATTCCCCAGCGTGGCGGCCATTTTGGAAGCCACCGCACCTGCGCAGTGGGACCCTGCATGACCAGGTCATGATTAGTTCAAAATATGGCCACCAGATTGGTCTCTGGGGTATTCTGGAGAGACCACATTATGCATGTTCTTAAACAATTGCACTGGCTACTGATGTGTTTCCAGGAAAGTACAAAGTGCAGGTTATTATTTTTAAAGCCCTGAATGGCTTAGGTCTGGGTTACCTGAGAGAGCGCCTTTCTCTACAATATCCCCACTGCCCATTAAGATCACCCCAATGGGTCTGTCTTTTGGTGCCACCAGTTCATCTGATGGCAACCTGTGATTGGGCCTTCTCAGTTGTCACCCCTAGGTTGTGGTATGTGCTGAAGCACCCCTGTGGATATAAGAGGATTCTCTTCCTTGGAGGCCTTCAGAAGAGCCTTAAGGGCCCATCTTTTTAGCCTGGTTTCAATTATATCTAGTTTGAATTTTAATTCTAATGACTTTTAATCTGGTTTAAATGTTTTTTGATTTTAACTATGTTATTGTGTGTTTTTGATTTTAATGTAAACTGCCCTGAACCACTTTAGGAAGGGTGGTATATAAATTGAATGAATGAATGAATCAATTCTGTACCCTAATTAACCCTCAATAAAGCACTTTTGTTTTCAAGACATGTGTCTACTTATACTGAAAGTTTTCTGTTACATTCATTTCTGCCAAACTGCTATGTGGTGTAATATTTATTATTATTATTAAAACATTTTTATACTGCCCAAAACTTACGTCTCTGGGCGGTTTACAAAAGAATAAAAACAAAAGTAAAACATTCGTTAAGAAAAAAATGCGGGGGGTGGGGAAACACACACATAATATCCATGTCATTTAAATTTTAAGAAACTATTTATTTTACCTTTCCCTCTCCAGAAATAGATTTTGTGCCTCACGGGAAGTAAAACCAAAGCGGCTTCCCAACTGCCACCTTATTAAAGGAATTGGTAGGTATCTTGTGTATTTGTTTCGAATGGGTATCCTGTATTTTCACTACTGAATCTGGTATTTTAGAAAGTGCTCTTTTAGTACAATTCTCATTTTCTTTTGTGCACTACCGTTTCTTATGTAGGGTGCCTAATTGTTATAAATAGCAGCCCAAAATATTGTACAGCATTACATGAGCATTTCCCATCAGCCAACACTGCTGTGGACATCTAAGGAAACATTGGCGGTCTTCCGCAAGTGCATAAATTCCGCCCAGAGATGGAAGTTTGGGGCGGCATACAAATTTGATAGATAGATAGATAGATAGACAAAGCAATGTGTCCACATTTGGGAGCAATGTAAGTAGTGTTCTTGAGCATGCTGCTTTAAGTATTTCAAACGTCTGTTCTTGCGCAAGACCACTGACACTTCCTTAGATGCTGCAGCAGTGCTGGCCAATCAGAAACACCCGTGTAATGCTGGACAGCATGTGGGCCCACACTTATTGTAGAACAATGCAGAAAAGAGAAGATACTGAGTTTATAGGCCAGTTGTGCATGATGGCTCAAGGGAGGGGGGGAATTAGCTGCTGCACACATGAAATCTAGGGGAATTGGTACTAAATCTTTGCCCTTTCATAGTACCTGTCAGAATCCTAAATCAAATCCTTGCTCTCTGATAGGGATGTGCACAGAACCGGCACCGGTGTGCGCAGGAGCATTGGATACTTCCAGTCAGTGGGGGCATGGAGGTACACTGCCACCACGATGGGATTTGACTACAGTGGACGCTGGTGGGGGGAAAGTGGTGGGAGGGGGGTAAGTGCACCCTCCCCGCTCCTAAGGCAGCACCCCCGCCGCCTTCGAGCCTCCCATGCACATCCCTACTGTCTGACTGACAAGAAGTGCTGGCCCTTGTTACAGGGTGCACCCTTATATCTCCTGGTAACACATTTCAGGCAAGGGTGATTGGATATGATTTAGGTGGTATACATTGATGTTTCCACAATTACACCTGGATGCATCCACCCAGGGACCCTGCCCTAATTTATCTTTCCAGACATGTCTTAGTGAGTGTACGTCTTCACATCCTTTTCTCCTTGCTGGGGGAAGGACCCATGTACACAGAACAATTGTGTTTGCAGAGTATTTTATTTATTACATTTCTTTCTTGCCTTCCCTCCCAAGAGTTCAGGGTGGTGTACTTTGCTTTCTCCCCTCGCCTTATTCTCACCACATCCTTGTGAGTAGGTTAAGCTGCGAGTGGGTGACTAGCTCAAGGTCATTAATGAGCAAGAGGTTTGACCCTGGTCTGTATTCAACGGCGACAGTTATGGAGCTGCCCTAAGAATTCTGCAATGGAGCTACTGTGGCAAAAGAATATTTACAGGTTCAAACTTGTTCCACAGAGAAATGAACACAGATCTACAGTTAAGCATTAGTACAGCATGAATTGTGTTCATACAGATTGATTCGGGCAAAAATGAAATAATGCATGGCTTTAATTTCATAATCTTGGTGCTATGATTCTAATGCCACTTTGGAGGCAGATGTTGTAGGCAGGCTGACATCCTCCTTCTGGAGCACAAGCAAAGGAGAGAATGTAATTTGTGTGCTTTGAATGTCAATACAAAAGAGAGTGAAGCCTTCAGCACTTGAGTATTTATTGAGGTACAGGTATACCCCATTATCTGTGGGGGTTCTGTTCCCGCAGATTTCCGTGGGTATGAAACCCTAGATACTGAGGCATTTGGAATCGGGTGGTGGTGAGGGGGTTAGGTTCCTGCATTGGCTGGGGGGAGTAGTCTAAAAATGGCAAAATAATGGAAAGAAAGTGCTGTATTGTGCTCTGTGGATCTCCATCTGTCCAGCAATGCCCCCCAAATCATCAATTTGGCCAACTTTCCATGAAAAATCATGGGGTGGGGGGAATCATCCCCAGCAAAAGAGTCACAAAATGGTTCCTTTAAACAAAATGGTGGCCAAAATGACCTTGGAGGTTACTTCCGGCCACCTAGGAACCATGGGTACGTGGATATTAACCCTTCTTGTACCCGCATATGCCAAAGTCAGGTGCCTATTTTCAGACCGTGGATACATGGAACTGTGAATAGCGGTACCACTTATAGCGAAGTCTACCTGTATAGGATTTTGTGTTTGGTTTTTTGAGTATGAACATTTTCAGACAGGTCCTACAAAAAATGTGAGGTGATATCAGTTCTGAAACAGCTGATATTCACTTCCCACAAAGGTTCTTTAAAACTTGGGGCATCCACCTGACCCTTCATTTTTCTCTCATCTATATCCCATTATTTATAACTGTTTTTACAGTAGTTACATCTCTTAACACTGATGGGGAGTAAAGGAATGACAAAGCATCACAGTAACCATAACTATCAAGGTTCATGAAAGGGCAAACCCTTAGCTAGAAGTAAACCCCAGTAAATTCAAGGAGGCTCACTTCTGAATAAACATGAGAAGGTCTACCAATAACCATCTTCACCTAGTTACTTGTGTCTCACAGCTGGATTGCACCCATGTCCAGAGTGCACCTAGGTAATTTTGAAGCCTGGCTCTAAAGGCCTTTGCATCCCTCCCACCCCCACAAATTAAGCATCATCATGCTCAGCTGGGCATGCACCCTCAGCTTGGGCGATCACATCACCTGGGATAGATGGTCCCGGGCTTGGGGTGGCCCCAGGGGCTGTGGAGGCCCTGGACTTTGGCCCGGAAATCCAGGGGTAAGGGCGCCTCTGCCCATGTCCTGCTAACTGGGCAAAGAGGCACCTTTTTAACGTGGCGATTCTCTTTATTTAGCAGGGGGAGAGTAACTGGCCCTATCCACCCCCAGCACAGTACCTCCAGTGACTGTTGCAGGTGTCAATCATGTTTCTTTTTAGATTGTGAGCCCTTTTGGGGACAGGAATCCATCTTATTTATTAAATATTTCTCTATGTAAACTGCTTTGGAACCTTTTGTTGAAAAACAGCATATAAATATTTGTTGTTATAAAGGTTTGTGTTTGTAAGCAACCAATAAAATGTCCCTAGATAAAATTATGGGGGGATCCATAAATAAAACAAACTAAGAAAAGTAAGTTGCAAGCTGGGGCTCAAGGTTGACTACTAACATAAATGTTGTAAAGTATTTTGTTCACCAGAAAGAGTATGGAGATGGCTAAATGGGCTTTTTGTTTGGGGTCAACCCTTGACCAAATAGTGTCCCACACAAGGAGTGTCTTTGGCACTCCTTCAATTGGTTTGACTTTAGAACCCACTGGTTTTTTAAAAAAAATTGCATTTGTAGCAATTTGTCTTTCATGACTTTGATGCATGATCTGCATGCATGAAATATAATAAGCTTAAATAATTGAACTAAAAATAACATAAATTCTTGGCTTCAGATGGTTTGCTTGGGTCTCCTGCTCCTAGATCTGGCCCTGTCTGCCACTACTTAAAACAAGTGTCACTGCTGCAATATTGTGTTTGTGTGTGTACGCGTGCATGCATATCACTCTTTCACATGGATGTGTCTGATAAAGATTTTCCCCCCTTCTCTTTGCAGAGTATGGCTCGGAAGATATTGACATTCTTCCTAATGGCCTGGCTTTCATTAGCTCAGTAAGTATTGCTACACTCTTCTTTCTTCCCCGCACATGGTATGTTGTTTTGAGGTCAGGAGTGTAGGAAGACCCCCCGGGTCCAGCGGACAAAACCTGGGTGGGAGGCTCCTGCTCCTCCACCCCAAGCCACGCCCCCTGCAGGGGCAGGGCAACAAGCATCTCACCACCACCCCTGCCTGCCCGCCACCGCTCCCCTTGCCCTGCCGCTGCTACTTAGCTTGACCTCCAGGAGTGGGGGGGGGTGATCAGAGCGGGGCAGGCCACCCCCCATGGCAGCGGCAGCGGGCCTCTCTCCTCTGGCTAAATTGCGCACCTGCCCAGTTCGACTATGGTGGACATTACATGCCCATGACGCACAGGCATGCAACGTCCACCATAGTCGAAGTTCGCAGGTGAGCAGTTTGGTTAGAGAAGAGAGGCCTGCCACTGCCATAGGGGGTGGCCTCCCACCCCCTCTGTGGGGGGCTCTGGTCACCCCCCACCGGAGGCAAAGCAAAGAAGTGGTGGCGGGGCAGCAGCGGGGCAGTGGCAGCAGCAGTGGGGCGGGATAGGGCAGGGGCAGCTGCAGCGGTGAGGTGGTCTCTTTGGGGGCCCCTTGGAGGGCCCCCTGACCCATTGGACCCCTGGTCAGTTGTCCCTGCTTGTCCAATGGGCCCTGCTTGTCCAATGGGCGTAGTGCCCATGGTTGAGGTTCATTGTGCACCTCCAAAGGCCCCTAGGCCCAGGCTCCAAAATTACCTAGGTGCATCTCTGCCTGCCGGCGCACAGGCATAGCTAGGGGAAGTGCCAGGATGGCAGAAAGCACAGGAGGAGCAGGTCTAGACCTGCTCTCCTCTGTTTTAAAGTGGCTGTGTAAGCCCTTAAACTTAAAGGGAGGAGCTGGTGATTCGGACAGCTGGATTGAGTTTTGGCACATTCCTATTGGATAAGGCCGGTTGCTCTCCCTCTGCTAAATACCGTATTTTTCGGAGTATAAGACACACTTTTTTCCTCGAAAAATATCCGCCCAAATGCAGGTGCGTCTTATACTCCGAAGTTTAGGGGCTTGTCGGGAAAGAGAGGGGGGGAGGAGGAGGAAGAGGAGGAGGATGTCCTCTGATGACAACCCAGAAATTCAGGCTTTACTGGCCGGGCCGATACCGTATTTAAGCGGCCAAGGCCACAACCTGTGCGACTCTTTGACTCGCTTGTGCCAGCTCCAGCGGCAGTTGCAGCTCAACATCCATCCTCCTTCGGGCCGGCGGAGAAGGAAGGAACAGGAAAAGGAGGGAGGGTGGAGGGGAAAGCGAAGGTCCGGACGGGCCCTTCTGCGAAAAGCTTGACGCTGTTACTGCTGCTGCTCCCTGTACCGGCTCCTTCGCCTCTAGCCCCGTCCTTCCCTCTCCACTCGCACCGCTTGGTCTCGTCTGCTCCTCACTCCCTGCCATGTTGGATTGTGCAGCCGGAGCCAGGGAGAAGTTGGAAGTTTAGGGCTTGTCGGGAAAGAGAGGGGGGAGGAGGAGGAAGGGCAAGCAGCGAGGATTCGCTTACCACCTCCCTTCCTCTCTCGCTGGGGCCTGCCGGGAACGGCCTAGTCAGACCGCCCGCCGCCCCCCTCCCCGGGCTCCTTCTGGTTGCTGCCCCGATGCTGCTGCAGTGAGGGAGGCTGCTGCGCCGCTGCCCTCTGAGGGGATGTGGGGCCCGACCTGGAGACGAGCCCGCGCAGGCGAGCACCAGCCCGCAGGAGCTACCAGAGGCACAAGAAGAAGTGGAGAAGGAGGTCCCGGGCAGGCCCCGCTGGCAGCCGTGATGAGCAACAACCAGCAGCAGCTGCCGCTGCCACGGTGGGTCACCAATGTGGGCTCACTGCTGCTGGCAGAAGGAGGGAAAGGACAGAGCGGGGCACGGTGGGAGGGCTTGGAGGGAAAACTGAAAAACTGGATTAAAATCAAGGTGCGTCTTATAGTCTGTAGCGTCTTATAGTCCGTAAAATACGGTATGAGCATCACCACTTTAAAAAGTGTCTCTTTGCTCAGTTAGCAAGGTTCTATGATAATAACACTAATTATGGGGGAAACCTCACAGTTCTCCAAGTTCATATTTAATAGAAAAAAGTGCTTTGCTCCTAAGTGGAAGCAGAAGTTTTCAATCTCATCTCGTGCATGACTGAGGAGCGAGGAGCTTGTGAGTCCATGGTTTGCTGAGGCCAGTTCTTGGAGTGCTCAACCGTGGCTTAGTGTTATATCTGAACTGGGCTGTAGAATCGTTCAATTGTCTAGCCTTTTGTATCTGATCTAGAGGACTATGGCTGTTCTGGGGGTGGAGTGGCTATAAAGTGTGGGTGAGCGTAGGGGTGTGCACGGTGCCGGTCCGTGTGCTCCTGGGAGGGTGGGGAGGTCACGTTAAAGGGCAGGGGAGGTGCTTCTTATCAGCCTCCAACCCGCCACTTCCAACCTGCCACTTGCAGCCCCGTTCAGCACATGGACGGGGCTGGACACATCTGGCACGCACGTGCGTCGGCCCATGAGCATGGCCACGCTAAACAGGGCTGCAAGCAGGAAGCTGAAGTCTCGTGCCCACGCTGTTTAGGAGAACACCGTGGGGAGGGCGGGAAGCGGCATGGCAGGGGCTGACAGGTAGGAAGCACCTTTTCTGTCGTTTAACGTGACTACCCCCCCCCCACCCTCTGAACTGGTTTGAACGCTGGCGGCCCAGACCCGTTCGGCGCTCCTGGTTCCGTGCACATCCCTAGGTGAGAGTAGAGATGTGAAGGCCTTGCAGTCCCCCCCCCCCCCCGAAAAAAAAGGAAATCCCCCCCCGCTCCATTTTTCTGTTGTGTTTTCCTTCCAGACCTTCAGATCTCTAGGTGAGAATCTCACATCCTTGGTGATGTCCTCTTTGAATCTGAGCTGCCTTTTAATTAATCAATCATATTTTAATGTCCTAGAGATGGGGCCATCAAGGTGCCTGTGCACAAACCAATATGAACCTGTCAACCTTGTTGCTCTCAGAGCTGCTGTTTGTGACTCAAGGCTGCCTTTATTTGTTTTTAAAGGGTGTAAAAGGTCTACACAGTTTTGCACCAGACAAACCGGGGGAAATACTACTGATGGATCTAAATGAAAAAAACCCTCGACCAGCAGAACTGAGAATCAGCCGTGGGTTCGATTTGGCATCCTTTAACCCCCACGGGATCAGCACGTTCATTGGTGATGGTAAGTAGACTTTCCCATAAGTAAGGGGTCTACAGTTAAAACATGTTGCTTGCTATCCCAATGGGCATAACTCCTTTCGTTGGAATCAGTGTAATTTAAAAGTGCTTATTTTTGACTAGGACTTGATTTCTAAAAACAAAAAAGAATGGCAGTTTGCTAAAGCTGCATCTGTATGTAGGAATGACTCTCAGCCCACGACTCAGTTTGCTCTGACCGTTTAAGTCAGTGATGCAGCAGTTGTGGTTCCTCTTGCCTAGTCCTGGAGGAGTTGTCATTATTACCCCAAGTGCAGGAGTGGAAGATGGATGGTAGGATCAGGGAAGTAACAGAAAGGAGAAGGCCCAGCTACTGCATCCCCTGTTCAATTAGATTTAGAGCAAAACTGCAGATTCTGATCTGGCAACGGCAGCTGTAGGAGAGGTTCTCCTATGGCTTCAGTCTAGAAGCACACTTTGCATTTCTCTGCTATCAGAGAATTTGGATCTTGCTTTTCTCCCTTGCAGTTTGCATGGTGTTTCACTGGCAACCTAAAGATTGCTCTCCTTGCTGGATCCTTTCTGCAGTCAGACCGGCTCTGCAGATGCTGCTCCTGATCTGTGCCTCCTTCTGCAAGGCCTTTGAACATAGAGAGGTCAAGCAGTTTATCAGCTTTCCCAGCCCAGTTCCCCGTGCGGGATTGGAGAGAGTGCAGAATAGCTGTTGTATCTGTGCAACAGTCTGCCCCCCGTGTTACAATAGGAGACTGCTGGATAGTGGCAGATGTGTTGAGCGTTGCCATAATTCGCCATCGAAGCTCTCAGAAGGGCACATGTGCCTCCTTGTAGGCTTTGTCAGACTCACTTGATTGTTCACTTTCACTAGACGATGCTGTATACCTCTTTGTGGTAAACCATCCCCATTCCAAGACAACGGTGGAGCTATTTAAGTTTGTGGAGGAGGAGAATTATCTTGTGCACCTGAAAACCATCAGACATGAGCTGCTGGCAAGGTAATTCCTATCAGAATGAATCTCTCCTCTTTGATATTGAGAAACACAGCTTAACTTAGAAGGCCTTTCCCCAATTTTAATTATATACCACCTTTCGTCCTAAGACCCCGGGGCAGTTAACAACAAGATAAAAACAGAGCAAATAGAACTAATAATTTCAAAAGAGCAAGGGACCAAAAATTGACCCAAACCCCTCATAAAAAGAGCAGCCTTCACTTTCCTCCTAAAGGGTGGGAGAGAGGGAGCCACTTGGCTCTCATGGCTGTAAAGAGTGCTATGAAGTGTTCTGAAGAGCTACGTAGTAGTTCTGTGAAAATCAGTCTGTTTGAGCAGGATGGTTAGAAAACGGCAGCCTGACTCAGTGGGTCAGCTTGGCTCTTCATGCTTTTTAGCAGACTTGGGTCCTCAGATGATGTTGGACTACAACTCCCATTATTGCCTTTGGCCAGTGTGGCTGCGTATGATGGGAGTTGTAGTCCATCAATATCTGGGGGCTTTGAGAACCCCTGCTTTGTGGAGGGGTTTGTATACCAATTGTCCAATGATTATGATGATTGTGTATCTTTGTGGTGATATTCATTCTCTCTCTCTCTCTCTCTCTCTCTCTTTCTTTCTTTCTCTTTCTTTCTTGTAGAGGGAATGGTATTGTGGCACTGGGTCCTGACAGTTTTTATGCCACCAATGACTTTTACTTCTCAGAGAGGATCTTGATGTACTTGGAATTGTTCCTAGGCTTAACTTGGACAAACGTTGTTTACTACAGCCCAAAAGAAGTCAAAGAAGTGGCCAAAGGATTTTATTCTGCCAATGGAATCAACATGTCACCTGATGGGAAGTAGGTTTGGAATAGACTGTGTGGCTTATACATATGGTGGTGTGAATGTGGTTACATGTGACTTTTCCAAGGACATGTGTGGGAACATGTCAATGGATGGTAACTCATCTCTACTTCCAGGAGGTATTTCGGTTTGCCCACCATTCAAAAATGAAGGTATAAGGAGGGAAGGCAGTCTTCAACTGGGCCATAATTGAATGGTAACCTTTTGATCTGCTAGTTTGGGAACAACCCTCAAGTACAGGAGAAGTGCCAAGGAGAAGAGAGCTGGTCTTGTGATAGCAAGCATGACTTGTCCCCATAGCTAAACAGGGTCTGCCCTGGTTGCATATGAATGGGAGACTTGATGTGTGAGCACTGCAAGATATTCCCCTCAGGGGATGAAGCCGCTCTGGGAAGAGCAGAAGGTTCCAAGTTCCCTCCCTGGAAGCATCTCCAAGATAGGGCTGAGAGAGATTCCTGCCTGCAACCTTGGAGAAGCCGCTGCCAGTCTGTGAAGACAATACTGAGCTAGATAGAGCAGTGGTCTGACTCAGCATATGGCAGCTTCCTATGTTCCTAATTGCATGAAAGAAATGCACGATGTCTTCAGTTGTGTGCACAGCAGCTCCATGCTGTTTGTCCCAATTCAAAATATTAAGTGGGTTTTTAAAAAAGAAAAGTAAATACTGGGGGGTGGAATAGGCTGTGTTTTCCTTTGATTTCAAGTATTGCTACTTCCTGTTTCTAAACAGTTACCTTTTTAGCTGGTTGATTTACTGCTGTTTTTAGTTGCTAATCCTGCTTGCTAAACTAATGTAGCATTTGTTTTCTTGAAGTGTAGTAACTAAGGTGTTAATGTCATACTTGACATCAAACCTAATGTGAACATTAAGTGGGAGTTAACTTTAAATGTGCAAAATCGATGTGAAAGCACTTGGGAGGATAAGGACTCTTTCTTATACGCTGTTTCCGTGTGTGAAGCAGCTTCACTTGGCGGACTGCTTCAGAGGTGGCTTTGGTGAAATGAGGTTTCGGTGCTTTGACCCGCCCACCCCACCCAAATTACTTACAGAACTTGGCAAGGGACAGGCTGCTTTCCTCTAACATCATTTCCAGCTGCAAGGGAACAGGCGGTTTCCTTCTGTAGCCTGACTTTGAAAATGACAGAGAGGAGATTCTCACGATCCACCAAAAGCGGGTGAAGGGAGCCTAGCCCACTTTGGGAGGATCGTATGCTGCCAGGGGAGCTGCCCAGCTCCCGGCAGCAAACCCTCCTAATTCCCCCTCCCCTTAGATGAGGTTAGTGGAGCGAGCGCTCTGCTCACCCCGTCGATTTGCTTGTGTATTGCTGCGGTGCAGCTCCGCACCGTGGCGTCACACGAGGAGAACCCTGCCAGGAGGCTGAAACAAGCCTCCCGGCCCTGGGGGTCTCTTCAGGATGCCCCCCGCACTTGCACGGGGCATCCTGGAACTTCCAGGGGCTGTGAGGTCCTCGATCCCCACAGCCCCCACTGGCACCATGGTGGAGCTGACAGTCGTGTGTGTGGCCGATCTGGCTGCCCAGGGCTACAGGAATGATCATCTGTGGGGAGAGCGGGCTAAGCCCGCTTTCCCTGCAGACCCCGTTTAGGCGAGTCTCACTGATCGTCAGACTCGCCTCAGAGTTTTTCCCCTTCTCCTCGAGTCCAGGCAATGCAGCAGGTGTTCTTTGTATTTTATAGCTTTTTAAAAAAACTGCAGCCTTTGTTTTGCTCTCAAAGACTACAAATCCCAGGAGCGGCCACGCCAAAGGGAAGAAGAAGACCTTGTCATGTTCAAAGTCCGGCCACGGAAGATGGTTTCTGCTCTTTTGTGGTCAGGAGTGAAGGTAGAGGAAAGCAGCCTGTCTCCCAGCCAGGTGTAGTTTGGAGGGTGGGACTGAGGCGAGCAAACTTGGCCTGAAGGGTTTGCCCAGTTTGCTTCACTTCAGCTCCAACCAGATGGTGCTTTGCTGGGGGCTAAAATGGGATGAAGCCGAATAAGCTCCCAAATAACTCCCACAGCCCTAATAAGAGATGCTTCTTCAAACATACAACCATGGTATGTTGTTACATGAATCAACCTCAAGACCTGTACATTACCCCTCCTCCCCTTGCACCCTCCCACACTTGGAGGCTCTTCTCACGACCCATGAGAAGAGCCTCTAGGGAGCCTCTAGGCTTAGCCCGCTCTCCCTGCACACAAGCAGGGCGGGAACCCTGAGCGGCCGGATTGGCCACCCACATGACTGCCGGCTCCATTACGGAGACTGCTGGCTCCGTTACGGAGCCGGCGGGGGCTGGGAGGACCGAGGACCGTGTGGCCCCCGGAAGCTCTAGCATGCCCTGCGCGAGTGCGCAGGGCATGCTGGAGAGACCCCCGAGCCGGGAGCCTGCTTTTCAGCCTCCTGGTTGGGGATCTCCTCATGAGTAGCCGTGGTATAGAGCTGCACCGCGGCTATTCACGATTACAAAAACTGGGTTTGCGGAGCGCTCGCTCCGCAAACCCGGTTTAAGGGGAGGGGTACTGTAGCAGGTGACCCACTTACAAACCACCGGGCTCGCAGCCGAGCCTGGTGGTTCACACGATCGGAGAAAATCGGGCTTGCCTCCACTAGCCAAATTTTCTCCCATCGTGTGAATAGCCTCTTGATTTTCTTGGCAAACCATATAGGTCGTGTTCTACTCAGGATTGGGAGCTGTATGTGCTCCCAATTTTCGGTTGTATGGAAGCCAGGTAGGAGGAAAACCTGGGTAGAAGTGATTGTGTGGAAGCCAGGTAGGAGGAAAAGCTACCTAGGTTTTCCTCCTACCTTGCTTCCACACAATCACTTCTACCCAGATTTTCCTCTCACTTTGCTTCCACACAACCCAAAATTGGGAGCACACACAGTTCCCAAACCCAAGTAGAACACAGTTTTTGATTGTGTGAATGACCTCATAGTTTGCCATTACATCTGAACCAGGTAAACTCTAGTTTCACAAATCATTTTTGGGCCTGATATGGATGTTACATTAAGCTGCGGTTTCCTGAGCAGAAAGCTCTTCTAAGTGTGACCCTAAATAACCATAATCATGTTATGAATGATGGGTTATGAATGATGGATCACTCAAGCTGGATAGTTGTGAATGGCTTTGAAGTTGTATACTGTATAAACAACAACTTGATTTCTCTCTCTCAAGGTAATTTACATAGTGAAATGAAAAGATGGTTCCTTGTCTGAAAGGGGCTCATAATCTAAAGGGAGACACCAGTAGCAGCCTACTGGAGAGCCATTGTGCTATGTGGAGTAGTTGCTTCTCCTCTTGCTAAATATAAGAGAAGTCACTGCTTTGAAAGGTACCTCTTTGCCAGCTTAGCAGGGAATAGTAAAATATCTCGTGTATTCAAAGGCTTTTTCCGTGTATATAAAACTGGAAGCTCTTCACTAAAGAACTAAATTTGCTTTTCTTTCATTTCCAGGTATGTTTATGTTGCTGATTTGCTGGGTCATAATATTCATGTCTTCGAAAAGCATGCCAATTTCAGTTTAAGTCCTTTGAAGGTAAGCTTTGGTCAGTTTGGGACAGAGTCCAATCAAGGTGTACTTTGTGTAACTGAAACAAGGCAGGGATGTTTGGCAGTTTCCCCGCAAATTGATTTCTACTCATATAGTTATCTGTGTAAGAATGTATCTGCATGTACCCATCCATTAGCATGAGTAGGTGAATCTTGTTGACACTTGGAGATTTTGCAGTGTGATGAAGGCAGCGGCATGTCACCAACAGTCGCCCAAGGAACTGCTCCCACCAACGTTTAAGAGCTGTACCCATGTCACTACCTAAAACCATGTGACTAGCAAAAAAAAAAAAGTGCACTTATCTACTGAGCACTTTGGCTCATCCCCATGTAGTGTGTCCTATATAAGGAAATGTGGAAAAAAATGTGGAGGAAAATATGGAAAAATGAGGAAAATGTGGAGGAAATGTGGTGGTGGTGGTGGGGGAGTGCACATATCCACTGACCACTTCGGCTCATCCCCATGCGGTGTGTCCTATATAAGATGGGTTCAGGGGCACTGTGGGCTGAGGAGGAAATGTGGAGAGAGTACTGGCAAGCATCCAGAGGGGAAAAGGTTTGCTCCACTGAGCTGTACAGGGCTGCTGGGTATTGCTAGATTTGCGCTATTCAGGCTTTATGTGTGAAGGTGTCCCTGAGCTGGGTGGACCCCAAGCCAAGTGGAGACAGCTCCATTCTCAGATGGTGGAGTTGCCCTTAAGGTAGCCTCAAGGGTGCTTCCTTTCTTCTTCTTTAGGCTTTTGATGATCTACTCTGAGAGGGAACTTGGGATAAGATAGCAATGAGCGGCCCACATAGAGCACAGAGAAACAGGAGTTGGTGCCTCTCAGATGTAAAGCTTTCAGCATGGCACCTATTATTTTCAATGGGCACTGCATGTGCAGCATTATGTCGTACAACTTTAATTGGGAGGGAAACTCCCCTGTTATGCAACAGCACAGGTGGGGTTTCAACACATGCAGAAGGGGTGTGCGTGAACAGTTTGTCCCGAATAGGTTTGCCTCAAACTAGGGCTGGTTCAGAGGTTTGATTGGGGACCGAACCAGGGACGGTTCGGTCTGTGATTGACTTGAACTGGGCCCAGTTCAGGCAAACCAATTTGGGACGAAAAGGGGCAGCTGGGAGGGGGCAAGGAGAGGGGGCTTATCCAGCTCCCAGCCGGCGTAGCTGCCGGCACCGCCGCTCACCCTCCTGTTGTCGCTAGCGCGCCCCCTCCCGTCTTTTACTGAGCCACCAGCTTGGCAGTGGCTCAGTACTGGCTTCTGTGAAGGCTCAGTAAAGGGGAGGGGGTTGCTCTTGCCGCGCTGGGAGGGCAAGCAGCCACACCTGCAGCTGTACCAGCCAGTCGGCGATAAGTAGCTTCCCCCACCCCTTGCTGCTGCCACCGAGGAAATGCCCCTTTACTTGTAAAGGGGAATCCTCACTCGATTTTCCTTTACAAGTATATCCCCTGAACTGGTTTGGTGGCTGGACCGGACCTGGTTCGGACAGACACGGAACCAGGCTGGGCCAGTTCGAATCTGGTTCAGATTTGACCCAAACCGGCCAGACCAGTTCTGTGCACACCCCTAACATGCAGCATACCAAATAAACATTATCGTTAATAAATGGCTATTGTTCTGAACACCATGCATGGCAACTACAAGCTTGACCTTTGTTTTGCTTGATTTTTTTCCTGTCTACTTTAGGTGCTACAGTTAGACACTTTAGTCGATAACATATCTATTGATCCTTACACTGGAGACCTTTGGCTAGGATGTCCCATCGATATTTTAAAACTGTTCCTCTATGATCCAGAAAAACCACCTGGCTCCCAGGTTAGTAGAAATGATTTCCATGATAGAAAAGAGATCTGGCTGCTGCCTTAACATTCTTCCCAGCAACAGCTCAGCCTCATCTAAGAGGTGGGATAAGCCGCTGTTGCCATGTATATGTATGTCCAGCTGGCCAGTATGGCTGCCTTGGGCAGCATCCAGATGGCAGTGGCAAGGCATTGCCTGCTTGGTGCCATTTGGGTGTAGAAAAGCTTGGAAAGCTGCACCATTGGATAGACCACTCTCTCCCCACTCCCTCACCCCTACCCTTTTCCTTGGCTTCTGGTGTTTCGTTCCAACATCATGGCACCTTTCTACTAGTAGTAGACTGGTTTTCAATTAAAGTTCTCAAAGCAGTTTACAGAGGAGGAGGTTCCTTGTCCCCAAAGGGCTCACAATCTAAAAAGAAACATAAGACAGCCCCCAGCAACAGTCGCTAGATGTTTGTGTCTGTGTCATTTGCATTAACTTTCATGCAGGCAACATTACAGGGCCGATGTATGCTTGCACGGAATGTCAGCCACTGTCCTTTTGGTCTCATCCAATCCCGTGGCTTTTATTACCACCTATATGCTGATGACACCCAGCTCTACTGCAGAACGTTCTCCTACCATCCGCACCTGTATCTCCAACGCTGCTCCTGACATTTTGGTTTGGATGCTTCATTGAAACCTCAACCTCAGTCTGTCCAGGGCAGAATTTCTCATCTTCCCTCCTCCTTTCCTTTTATCCATTCCCTCTAGCTCTACCACTTCCAGCCTCCTTCCTGAAGGCCTCCTGCTCCCTCAGCCAGCTCTGCCCTTCCTCCTTGCTGCCCCTCATGCCTGGAACTCTCTCCCAGATCATCTGCCTGATGCCTCATACTGCCTTCAAATCCCTTCTCAAAATCCATGTTTTCCACAAAGCCTTTAGCACAACCCCCTAATTCCCATATGCTGCTACATCCAAGCTTATGTATGCGTGTGTGAAATAATGGCATGTTCTTCCCGCATTTCGCCTGCCTGCTCTTCCTCGGGACTCTCCTTTGTGTGTCTATCTAGATTGTGAGTCCCTTGGAACAGGGACCTGTCCTGTCGTCTGTTGTGAAGTACCACACACATAGATAGCCCTGAATACGTAATAATAAAAACAAATGAGAGGGCACCTGTATCCAGGAGCAATTCTTCCTTGAAATTAAGATCCCTTAATTCCTCTTGAGCTGTATAAGCAATTTCTGCCATGAAGGACATAGAGAAAATTCAGAATCTTGTTAATCTTAAAAAAAAAAAGATTATCGGAAACTTTCCTTAAATTTGATGGAAACATTCTTTTAGTTCTTTCAACTTGTTTATATTTTTTTCTGCTACTCTTTCTGAACAGTTTGCAGAACAGACTGAATTAATATGCAATGTGAAATTTTCAAGTTATTGGCACAGATGTTGTATAAGTGTAATGCAAACCAATGTTAAATGTTGCTGCCTTTCAGGTCTTTCGCATCCAGGACATTCTTTCTGAGAAGCCTTCAGTCACCCAAGTGTATGTTGATGATGGATCGATAATTCAAGGAAGTTCAGTGGCTGCACTATATGGCAAGAAGCTGCTTATTGGCACTGTGTTTCACAGAGCACTATCCTGTGACTTGTAACTTGTTCTTCATGGGTTTTGCCACAACAGAAAAGGTTGATGTCATCATCTGAGCTTCCTACCACATGCAGTTCTGAAATGGTGAACTTGACTGTGTTGCAATCAAGGTTAACCACCAGAGTGTTATGATTCTCTAAAAGAGATCAGCAACACTGGAAGAGATGTTGGATTTATACAGTAAAATTTGACAGAGAACTTCAAATTATGTCTGCTTTCATGGAGAACAAGATAATACTTCTGCATTCTTTTGAATGACAAATTATAATCAGTTGCCTTAAGGATTCGCGAGAAAGTGACTCATTGATGCTAAAAATGTCCACACTTTTTTGTGGGGGGATTCACTTTTAAAAACTCGATGAATTTTGTTTAAAGTTCTCAAACACCTGAGATGTGGTGCATTCAAAATGTCTGATTTATTTTTTCATTTCCTGCTCTCTTCTTTTTTAAAAAAAGAAATGTATCCTTGGCAAGTATTCCTTTCTAGATGGAGTGGCGTTTAGTGCCTGGATAGGCTGATGTCTAAACCGGATGGCCCTGATCCAAAAGTATGTGCAGTCCAGGGATGTGCATGGTGACCTCTTTTAAAATAACAAAGCAATAAATGCACCTATCAGCTGTTCTAAGGGGAATGGGGTGGGCAGATAAATTTGCCCCGCTCTACTTCCCCCAAAAGCTTCAATAAGGGTGTTGCATGTCCAGCTGTAGCAGCTGAACCCAGGAGAGGGGAGCATGTGTGTTAGTTTCCAACACAGTTCCCCTATCCAGTTAGGCAGCCTGCTTCCGTGCATATACGGTGCCCAACTGGATCTGAGTGGATGTGATGAAACCTGGGCTATATTGGAAGCTCCCTTATACAGAGCCAGATCATTGGTCCATCTAGCTCAGTATTGACTACCCTGGCTGGCAGCTGCTCACCAAGGTTTCAGATGGATCTCTTCCAGCCTAAACAGGAGATATCAGAGATAAAACCTGGGATCCTTTGTATGGAAACCAGATGCCCACCCACTGAACTTTGGTCCTTCCTCTGACCTGCCTTTTTCTAAAAAGGACTTTATAGCTGGGCAGTGCAAGGAGAGGAGGAGGAGGAGGAACCTGTATCCTAAACATCTCTTCTGGATATATGGAGAGGAGCAGCCAGAACCATTACAGTACACAAATCAAGCATATATGCATACCTCGCAGTTCAGCACTGTGTGTGGAGAGCAACTTGCCCTTTGGTGGTTTTCATTTAATTTAATCAGTGTCCTCCAGCTAAAATTTTAGTTGGATAATGTCCTAGAAGGGTAAAGGTTCTCAGAAGCTAATTACCTTGACCACTTTCCTGTGTTTCTCTTGCAAAGTACAGAGGGTCTGTGTGTATTTGCAGGTCACTGCTATTCTAAAATGACAGGAAGAAAGCCTAGAACAGTGTGTGTCACTTCTGCAGTTATTTTACACAAGAAATACAATACAGGGCATCTTATAGTAAAGCCTGCTCTTATCTCAGCCAAACATGGTTCTTTGCTTACTTTTAATTAACACAACTGTATTTGGGCAGCTGTGTTTTCTAGTAGCAAGGCAGTGGCATTATTGTTTTGATTTATATCTGGTCCAGTGTAGTTTTGGGTCCAGATGTGCATCCTATTGAAAAATCCATACTGTGAACATGAATGATACTTTGTGGTTTGTGTTCAGAAACACAACTGCACACACATTCCTATCCCCATTCTACTTCAACTAATTAACTATGAGGTCATTCGTACAATCAAAAACTGTGTTCTACCTGGCTTTGGGAGCTGTGCATGCTCCCAATTTTCAGTTGTGTTGGAGCAAGGTAAGAGGAAAACCTGGTAGAAGTGGTTGTGTGGAAGTAAGATAGGAGGAAAAGCTACCCAGGTTTTCTGCCTACCTTGCTTCCACAACCATTTCTACCCAGGTTTCCCTCTTGCCTTGCTGCTGCTGCTGCTGCTGCTGCTGCTACTACAATTGCTACAACTATTTATATACCACTTTTCAACAAAAGTTTCCAAAGAGGTTTTTTACATGGAGAAAACACAACCAAAAATTGGGAGCACACACAACTCCGAAACCAGCTTTTGATTGTGTGAATGACCTCTATATGTGACTGGGCTGAGGAAAGGGAGCAATAGGGATTCTTTCACAATAAGTTTTTTTTTTTTAATTAAAACCCATTAAAAACCAGCAACAACCACTGGAGGCATGCTGTCTTGGATTTAGATAGGGACAGTTGCTACCTTTTGCTAAATCTAAGAGAATTGACACTTGGTTGTACCTACTAAGATGAAGCACTTTACTGCTGAAGATAGGAGCAACTGAAATTGAAGCAATTTCTATTGCTGTTGAAAATGGTAAGTGAGAATGGCCCTGAAATTGTTTCCACTCTGATCAGTTTCTAATTTGTCCAACTCACTGGTGGGATACAGATGAATAATCTGGCTGTCCAGTAAGTGCCCTTTTAAGTGAAGACATTCGCAGATACTCATTCCAATTCTTCCTTGGGATGGATAAGAATGATTCCAGCCAGCTTGCTCCATGAAGCACAGTTTGGCTTGTAAAACACATGGTGCATTAATAGTTGGGTGCTTGACATGCTGAATATATACTTCAGCATTAGAGACCTTGCTTAAAGGAACATTTATTGCATACCTACTTTAAAATAATTTAATTATAGCCAACAAGGAAACTGCTGCATGAAAACAGAATGCGACAGCTTGTGCTATTTATGCCATAAGCAGTTTTCTAGGTAAACAGGACAAAGGGTGAGAGTGTTGTACTATTGGAAGTGAATCAACTGTTAACTGGAGAAACTTTTTAATGCCTTGTCCTTAAGATTTGTTGGCCTTGCTGCCAAGTATTTGGCTGGATGCCTGGAATGCAGCAAGGTCCATGCATCTGTGCCCGTCTTTAGGCTGGGCTTTTCACATCCAGCCACTTGTCTTGTAAACAGCTTTTGAAGCCTGAAGGGAGTTTATTATGCACCCGTGGAAATTTAAAGCCACATCCCTGCCAAGATATGAATACTCCAAAGAACCTGAAATGCAAGCTTAGATGTCTTCTCAAGCCTCCACCCTACGGGTGTTGTGGGAAACAAATTAATGGCCCACTAAGTTGGTCAATGCTGCATCATTATGTGTGAAATAGCCTGCCCTTCCTCCAGGTGACTGAGGGCAGCATACATGTTTCTCCCTCCTCATTTTCAGAACTGCCTTGAGAGGTAGGTTGGTCTGAAAGAGGCTGGCCTACAATCATTTAGTGAGCTTCGAGGTCAAGTGGGCATTTGAACCCTGTTCTCCAAGGCTATCCACTGTTCTACATTTGTTCACAACAGGGGTTGGGGAAGGGATGGGGCTATATTGGTGTGATGAATGGAAGAGCAGGTGCACCTGCCCTGCTTACAGTCCACTATTAGTCAGGAGGCAGAGGATGATCTGCTTGTCTAGTGCAGCCCACTGCCCCTGAGACCGCATTGCTTTGGTACCACCCTGGTGTTAACAGTAGTTGGTGACTAAAGTTCAAGCTCTCCCCCACCCCCCGCCCAGGTGTAGAGGTTGCACTTGCCTCCCCTTTGGCTTTTCCACAGGGTGGTGTGTTCATTTGTAAAGCCTACCATATGCAGATGGCATTTGGAGTGCCTGCTTTTCGCCTCAGGAATCCACACCATGCATTTCCATGATGGTCTGTCATGCTAGACATCACTTATGGCACTGTTTTCATTTGTATATTGTGAACACATGGAATGCTGCTCAGGCAAATGCTCCTAGTCTAATTTTAAAATCTATCTAAATGAGTTTAATTTTAAACTGCCCAGAGATGCAAGTTTTGGGTGGTACAGAAATATTTTAAATATTTCGACACTGACTCGAGTCAACACCGACTCGATGGCACATTTTACTTTTTTATATTGTAAACTGCCTGGAACAAGGATCTTTTATCTATTTTTTTTCAAGTGGGGAGCCCCTTTGAAGGATTTTGCCAATGTGAGAGCCATTTCCCAGCCCCACTGTGCTGACAACCTCAAAGTACTTGACTTTTCTCCGTGCTGGGAGACCCATAGCCCGCTCGAAAGATCTGTGGGCAAAATGCTACAGGTCCCAGCCCTCTGTGCACACCTTCCTAGATGGTGCAGGGGTTCATGAGGGCTCTGTTTCCTGTTAAAAGGAGCACCCACTGATTCTGGGCAAAGTGCACCATTCTCACCGTGCAGCGTCATTTCCTCATGGTGCTAGACCAGGGGGAGTATTGAATTTCGGCCAAAGCTTCACATGGGCCCAAGAAACAACTGGGGAGCCACACTTACAGTTGAAACTCAGAAAATTAGAATATCGTGCAAAAGTCCATTAATTTCAGTAATGCAAATTAAAAGGTGAAACTGATATATGAGACAGACGCATTACATGCAAAGCGAGATAAGTCAAGCCTTAATTTGTTATAATTGTGATGATCATGGCGTACAGCTCATGAAAACCCCAAATCCACAATCTCAGAAAATTAGAATATTACATGGAACCAAGAAGACAAGGAATGAAGAATAGAACAATATCGGACCTCTGAAAAGTATACAGTGTACTGTGCTTGATTGGCCAGCAAACTCGCCTGACCTGACCCCATAGAGAATCTATGGGGCATTGCCAAGAGAAGGATGAGAGACATGAGACCAAACAATGCAGAATTGCTGAAGGCTGCTAATGAAGCATCCTGGTCTTCCATAACACCTCATCAGTGACACAGGCTGATAGCATCCATGCCACGCCGCATTGAGGCAGTAATTGCTGCAAAAGGGGCCCAAACCAAGTACTGAATACATATGCATGCTTATACTTTTCAGAGGTCCGATATTGTTCTATTCTTCAATCCTTGTCTTCTTGGTTCCATGTAATATTCTAATTTTCTGAGATTGTGGATTTGGGGTTTTCATGAGCTGTATGCCATGATCATCACAATTATAACAAATTAAGGCTTGACTTATCTCGCTTTGCATGTAATGCGTCTGTCTCATATATCAGTTTCACCTTTTAATTTGCATTACTGAAATTAATGGACTTTTGCACGATATTCTAATTTTCCGAGTTTCACCTGTAGGGTTGTTGGGGACCACCACTGGCCCTCAGCCCTTACAATGAAGAACACTGGCCTAGATCCATTTGGGCTGGGCAGTACAGAAATACAATCTATAGATAAATGTTCTAGAGCAGTCTGGGCACTGCAAACAGAATGAAGATTTAGTAGGGAGGGGCGTGTTAGAAGTGATTTGCAAAGCACATGGATAATCCTTTCTTGCTGCTCACCTTTTTCTGCCAAACCTCATTAATCCCAGCCATAGTGAAGCTATCTGAAAATATGCAGCTAAATGTGCCTCTGATAACACAAGGCCCTTTGCAGCAGCCACCAGCAATCTTTGCCAGAGCACTACAAGCCCCTGGGGCTAGGGCAGGGGTTCCCAACTTTTAAAAACCGGTGTACCCCTTCAGCTGCAAACCTTCAGCTCATGCATCCCACAGGAAGAATGTGTGTGTGCACAGAGAGTGTTCGTGCGTGCACGTGGGCATGTGTCTGTGTATGTCTGTCACACACTCACTCCCCCCCCCACCCCAAATGTTACAGTTATGAGACAGGCTGCTTCCATCACTGGCTTACATGCACACAGTACCCATGAGTACTCCCACTGAAATTAATTTCAATACGACTCCTTATGAATAAGTTAATCGGGGTGTAAGCCAGCAGCTGGAGTAGCCCGTCTCATAACAGTAACATTTAAGGGTATGGGAGGAGGGGGTATACACACACACACACACGCTCCCCCCCCCAGTCTATGTGTTACAATTTTGGAGACAGTCTACTACAGTCACTGGCTCACATCCTCACTAGGTTACTCCTAAGGAGTCTTGCTGAAAACAATGAACAAATTTACTTGTTCCATTAAGTGCAATAGGAGTACACCGTAATAATTTTCTGAAGCCTGTCAGCCAGGGTGAGGGGAGGTGCACACTGAGCTTCAGCAGTTAGCCAGCCAATCAGAAACCGAGAAGAGGGTTCTTCAGCCTCCTCTCTTCCCTTCTGCAGCAAACACATAGTGGAGGACAGGCTTTAAGCCAGAGAGCCTCAGCTGGGGAACAAAGAGCATGGCTGCAGCCTGGGACCACAGGAGGGCACCTAGTCTCACTCTGTTGGGAACTACTGGGATAAGGAGACATATGCAAATCTTTTTAAACTATCAGCTCTTAACATAGATGGGGCTATACAAATGATGACTAAAATGAGAAAAATTACTCAAAGTAGTCCCCTTGTAGTCAGCATTGCTGGGCCTGCCCTTCTCAATGGGATTACTTTGAGTAATTTTTCTCATGTCAGCCAAGAGTCTGTAGAATGGATTGCTACTAGGCTCCAGTAACCGGCTTATAGTGAAGAATGTGGCATGTTTGTTTTCCACTTTGCTGCTTGTTTCCAAAATTCAACCCGTCCGCCCACCCGCACCACTGTGTTCCCTCATACTGTAAATGTAAGTGCTATACTGTCAATTTATTCTGATGCACCATTGCAGCAGTAATGCAAGTTGCAGCTACATCCTTGACCTTCATGGCACTTCGAGCCTACTGCACGTGACAAAAGCTTTGTGTCCGATCTTTCCTTACAGGTCCAATTTCAAACATAAAACTGGCATTCTACTTTGGTACACTAATGAGCATCTAGAGCACCTTGTCAGACAGCACTGAAGTAGTTTCCTTTTTGGAATTCAAGGCCGGATATTTACAAGTGAATGAAGTGTGACAGCACATGCGTGGGCAAATTCATGTGAAATAGATTGCTTATGATTGCCCTGCACTGCAGCCTGCCACAGGCTTGACAATATCGCCCGTAAATTGGTTTGTGCCCACAAAACTGGCAGTGCAGTGGCTGAAAGGCACTTAAGGAACTGTGTAGGAGAGTGGTCTTGGCCCCGTCCATTGTATCCACATTTTGTAATGGCAGAACCGCTAGAATGAACTGGTATCCTCCCATATTTCAGCCGAGTTGTATTTGCATTTGAAGAAGCTCATACAATAATGCATGCTGGAGTTTCATAGCTCCTCAGTCACTGAAACTGGTGTTTTGGGTTAGGTAAGGTAAAGTTTCATGCTTAGGAAGCAGAAATCGATCCATTTCTTCTCCCCTTTGCTGCCTATGGGCTGAATTGTGACTGTAGCTCTTACCTTCACTGTAGCTGCCGTAAGATGGTGATTAAAATACAAAATCCACTGATGAGTTTCAGTATTTATTTTATTGCATTCGTTGTCTAACAACAATACTCATTGGCAATAAGTTTATATACACTAACAAATTAATCACAATTGTTTTTTTAAAAATCTGTAAGAATAAAAAGGGCAATTGTTTTTGTTTGTTTACTTTTAATGCCTCCAAGTAACCAAATGTAATGAGATGTCTTTTTCTCTTCAGGATTTAATCATTTAAAAGGACAAATTAAGAGCACAAGCATACAAACTCAGACAGGGTACTGCGCCACCTTCCATGCAGATGATTTGACACCACACCTAGATGTACAAAATTTAAAAAATACCAGAAAAACATGCAATTCATACATCAAAAAACCCCAAATGCAACTCCCCGTCTCCTCCCCTTTTGACTGAGAAGCCAGTTTTTTGTTGGAAGTGGAATGTAGTGCACCTCTAGAGGATTATACTGGCACAGTTGTGCCAGTATAGTTAGCATGAGGAGTGGTTTCAATATTCCACCATTATAAGCCCTGAACGTTCTATTGCTTATAAAATCAAACATATCCATCCAATCCCCATGAAATTGTGCACATATCTACTAGGAGACTAGAGACATCACTCCTCCAAATTCATTGCAAATCCATTGGAAAATGGCTGAGTTACAGCAGTTTAAGTTTAACTACTAAAAAGAGGGTTTAAAGGGTTGGCAAAAATTTTCCATCACGGATAATATATATATTTATTTTTTTAAAAATGTTATACTGTACTGGTGCCTTTTTGCTGGTATAAAAAACACCAATCTTGTGGTTTTTGAGTAATTATTATTTGAAATGCCCATAACAACTAAGGGAAAGTTAGCTAAGAGCAGATCTGAGTCTGCCCACTGAGAATTCTGAAGCCTAAGTTGGGAGGGGCAAGTCCTGGCAATTTCTAGCAAATGACTTCCTGGTTCTGAACACCGATGCCTGATAAGGACAGACTGTAAGCATTCTGGCACTTGTATAGTTAAACAACCATTCCTTCCCCGGGAATTTGTTTTATCCCTCTGCCCCCTTTCTCTCATGCCCACTAAAGGGGGACAGCAAATCCCCTCAGAAAAGCTTGGAATAAATTACTAGAAAGCAAATCCATTGATTCCACTGGAGTTTACTTCTGAGTAAACACACATAGTAATTAGGACCACCAGAGATCCTAGGCAAGAATGTGAGTTCTTTTCTTTCCAGCCCCTCAGCAAAGCATAGGAGGGGGGAATCTCATTTATTTATTTGGCGCTTACTTCTGAGTAAAAATATATAGTAGCCCATGCTAGGAAGTTCTGAAGAAGGAACCTCAAGGAAATCTAAAAACCATTCCCACCCAGCACCAAGAAACCAACATTCTGATGTAGACTGCTCTTACACATGGAGGTTCTACATCAAAGCCAAACTGCCAGTGAATATGGAAGCTTCACTTGGCCATACTTAAGAAATGAAGCCACTATATTCACAGGCAGTTTGGCTCTCATGTAGAACCTCCATGTTCACGTCTACACCACAATAATAGTTTGTTGGCACTGGGTGGGAATGGCTTCAGAGATTTCCTTGCTGCACTTCTGTGCAGCTTGTAGCTGAGCACTGTGAGAAAGAGGATGTTGGGCTGGAGTTTACACATGTCTTTTCCAGCAGCATTTTGATAACTGCACATGCAATTCTATGTGCCTACCTAGGAGGAGATAAATGCCATTAAAGTCAGTGGGACTTGCTTCCATATAATGAGGGAACAGTTAAACAATCCCTGGGAAATGGTCTTGGGCGAGGGGAGAATAACCGAAAGGTCCTTTTAAAAATGTGAGTGGAAAACAATGTAAAAATCCTGTGAGGTACACCCACAGCACCCCACCCAGCACACAGTGTGTTCTCAAAGAATCTGGCATTAGCCAAAGCATCCCACAGGGCAGAAGATCTGTTAGTACAGTATATTTATTAAGACAAAAATGCCAATAATCCATCGTCTTCTACTTTGTAGAGAATACAAGAAAGAGATAGTGACTGACATAATGAGGAACATTATTCAAAGTAATCTTACTGAAATTAGGAATGCCTAATGTCCCTTTAATGTCAATGTGACTACTCTGAGTAAGCCATTAGCCTATCAACCATTAACCAGAGGCTTAAAGGGAAGAAAGCTACTCCTTTTATGCTCAGAGGCTATGTCTCCTGTACAACTTTTAAAATCTACTAATTCCTAGTCAGAAGGAAAACAGACAGACACTAATAAGTATCATGAAACATGCCACAACTTTATTAAAAGAAGAGCTCATTTCAAGTCCTCAGAGCCAAGGGCATAGCTAAGGGAGGGCGGGGGGGGGGGCTGTGTTCACCCCTCTCTCTGGCGGCCCTTAAGAGTGAGGAGGATAATGAAGAAAATAGGGAGGGGTGTTGCTGGGGGCCTGGATTCATTGAACCCTTTTGTTCAATTGTAGCTACACCCCTGCTTAGAGCTCTAGTGTAGCCAGAGAACAGGCCCTGGAAAGGAGTGGGGGAGGGCTTCTGCTCAAGGCCTGTGTGTCCTGAGTGAAGGAAGGAGAAAAAGAAGTAAATATAAGCCTGCCTATAGGTTTCCCCAAGAATTGGGGTTGCAGTCATTGGGGCGGGCGGGGGGCCTCATAAAGCAGAATATGCCTCACTGTATATGGTAAGAAGGTGTAATTCAGAGAGTTATGGCCTACTGTTGCAGTCAGATTGGCTTACAACTCTTTTGCAGATAACACCATCCTGAAGGAAATTAAATCAAGCAGAACTGTGAGGTTTATGGGAAATGTCTGGGAAGAGAATCTGTAGTTTGGGACATGGTTGTTAGAGTATTTGTTATTTTTAATTATCATTATTGTTTGTGTGTGTGTTATTTTAAGAAAAATGAAAAAGAAGAAGAAGTACAGTAGATTTAAAGTGAACTCAAATTATCTGCTTGTATTCTGTCCTTATTCACTGCTGAATAATCATGAGGTGGGATCACACTGCCACTGTTACTGAATCTACTTATTTCATTTAATTGTGCTTTTTGTGGGGTGGGGAGTATGACTTCATCTTCGGTGATGGTATTACAACATTTTTGGTGTTCAACATCAGAAAGTTCTACCCAGCAGCTTGAACTCACATCATTATGTTATTTGGTAGGTAATGTATAGAACTTCAGTCAAAACAGAAAACTTTACAGTTTGGAGCCTGATTGCTCTGTTGGGCTGCATGGAGTGTTGCCAAGTGTGCAGACTTAAACTACGTGTTGTCAAAAAAAGAAAAGCATCTGTGCTACTAAAGTGCAGTTGGTATTCTGTGAGTTTGAAGACCAGTTCTGTGCCCAGCCCAGTTACTGAGGCCCACAATGCTCTTAGTCTGGAGAGGCATGGGTAGTAACTTCTGTCAAACCAAAGTTAAGATACTACAGTGCCCACCAAAGAATACTGGTCAAAACCAGCAGTTTTTCAATAGAAAGAAAATTTATCCTCCACTTACAGAGAGAGCTTCTATGGTGGAGAAAACTTCTACCAAAGAACCTTTCCTTATGTCACAGTTCTGTTAATATAATTAAGATGGGGGAGTTCTTTCAGCATTTTAACATTATACGCCCTGAATATTCTCTTGGTGATAAAATCTAAATTGTCCACCTTATCAGCCTGAAAGTCTGCAACATCAACTAAGGGACACCACCCCTTCAGATCTCGTGCAGAAAGTGGCTAAGATGCAGCAGTTAAAAATTTGACTCTTAAACTCTAGCAAACAAATGCCCGCTACTAGTGCTGTTCATTGGGCACCACAATCTTAATGGAGTTGTAGCACCCCTCTGGTGCTGCTTCTACTGTGGCCATCTCTTGTGCAGATCATTACATTCACGGTACTGGGAGGGCCTCTAGGAAGCAGAGCCCATGGGGCTGAGAATTCACACAGGGACAACAGGAAAGCACATGGGGACATCTGGGAAGCGTACTTCTTCCCAGTGCTATTTCCATGGCTGCATTGGAGTGGTGTATGAACTGGTGAGGGAATGCAAGGAGGTAGCAGCAGGTTGTGGAAGAGAATTCAAGCTAGGGTGAATGCTTATCAGGAAGCACAAGCTGGCGGGAAGGTAACGGGGGTCCTTACAAGCTATATGAGGCAATGGGGGGGTAGGGTGGCAAATGGACTTGTGAAGGCACATATGGCAGCAATGATGTGGCAATTGTACTTACGAGGGAATGCAAGGTGGAGGCGAGATGACTAGGGCCTTGTGGTGGCATGTTAAGGTGGAGGCAGACTACCTTTAGCTTTGCATCAGATGTATATTGCCTAAGAATGGAAAGGCTCCACTTAAGCAGCATGGCTAAGCTTTTCCCCAGTGTCTAATTAGATTTTTCTTTTTTAAATGCCTGGAAATTCAGTAATCCAAAAACCTTCAGTTTAAGATGAGAATCAAGATGCTTTACATTTCCAATCGTGCTCTAAAAAGAATGGAAATTGCAAGTTAAGGTGCCCATCTTAACTTCCACGCCATATAAGCTGTAAGATGAGTCTGGTATATGATGATGGCTTTAGAAATGAGGCTTCATGCACCCACACTTTGCCTTGATCAGAGGTGCATCAGGCAGAAATTCATCAGGGCTTCTCTAAGAAGTAAACATCTGCCTGGATGCATCCCTCCCCAGCCCAATTTCCAGCTGAAAGATTAAGGCAACGTGTGGGTGCATGGAGCCTCATTTCTAAAGCTATCATCATATACTGAATTATACAAAGTCTTTACAGCTTATGGAAGTTAAGATGGACACCCTAACTTGCAATTTCAATCCTTTTTAGAGCATTAGTGAAAATGTAAAGAATCTTAACTCTCATCTTAAACCAATATTTTGGATTACTGAATTGCATTTCAGCTGCCTTGTCTTCACTGTATGGAACACTGGTTAGTTACCAGTAATTAGAATTGCAGTATGAATGAAAACCCTTTTTACAAAGGCAGGAATTAAGGTGGTGAAATTGGCAGGAAAATATTTCTGTTGGCTCACATACCACGTGACGTTCTGTCTGCCTAGCAATGGAGCATTGGTGCAGTTGCGCTAGAATTGTGCCAACACAGTGCGCAATAGAGGGCCTTTGGAAATAATGACCCTCTATCATGTTTGCACAATTCTAGTGTCTTGCACGATGGTGCAAAAGCTCTGCTGCTAGGCAGACAGGGTATGTAAGCCATTGTGAGAAAGTTGCACTGTGCACTGTGCCACTGCCATCTTTAGACATTTTTATGTTTCACTTCAGTTGTTTCACTAATACTTAAGTGGTGTTTATACTTGCAAGAGTCTGATTTTCAATAGTCTTGAGTTATTCCTTTCCTAAATAACTTAGTGGCAAGCTGTCCTACTGAATGTACAGGGACAGGGAGCTGGGCTTGGCCTTGCACCTAGGGCTGATTATAATAGACTCAAGGCACCACCAAGGTCCCTTTAAAGCTAATCCTGTCCAAGCTTTCCGAAATGACATACTTCAGCCTAAAGGCCCACCTAACAGGCACTGTTACGACATACTTCTCATTCATTTCACTGGAGGTGAGGCAAGAGTCCATGAATCTTTTCTCATAGTTGTGGCATGGGGGCTTCTTCCTGTACCACAAACACAGGCTATAGGGGAAGAGAACGTGCTACAGCTCCTCCCCATGACAGAGTTGCCCCAGTTCCTGGGAAGAGGAGCCAGAGCACTGGTGCCTCCAGTAAGGGCTAGGTCTGCTGACTTAACCTTCACAGCTTCGGGAAGGTAAAACAAGGAAGTGGGGGGGTCCTTTGAAAAATGGAGGCTACTTCACAGTGGTGCTTGGCGGAGTGCCTTCCCAAAAGTCAACTCAAAAAAGCAGCCATCATCACAAAAAACAAACATACGTGCACCTTACAATCAATCAATGGCTACAAAGGTTTGTTTTATTTCCCAGTTAAGAGAATGCTTCATCTAGTGCCTAGGAAAACACTGGATGGCTCATTTTCATGGCTGTGGTACCACAGCTTTCCAAACTGACTTCTTTTAAGTGTCAGAACAATGCAATAAATTGAGAAAGAAAATGTTACCAAAAGGACTGTGAAATATGCAAATGACCTATAATCATATGGGTTGATTGGCCAAATCATTTCTGAAGTCACAATCCGGCTCAGTAAAAAGCTGCTCAGAGCTTTACAACAGATTTCAAGCATACAGTTTAGAAAATATCCAGAAAAGTGATTCTCCTCAATAGCAAATTGCTACTAAATCGACCCTACCAAAGAGAGACAACATGCAGAAAGACATCCAGAGAAACTGGGAAACAGAAGCTGTAAGAAAATGTTTTCTTTAAAATATTGCAGTTCTTCACCTTTATAAAATGTAGCAACCACTCATTAACGTGTGGAAAAGATTGTGCCTCATGGCTTAGAGCAGTATCCCCCTTGGGGACTCCCTAAATGTCTAAGCCTGCACAGCCGACGGGGGCTCTTTTCGAAAAACATATTTGTTTGCAGATATACAAAGGTACACAAAGGGGTGAATTGTTAGAGCAGCTCACCATTGAACACTTCCAGTTTCTAGAATAACTACTCATTCTGATTCCATTAAAAAAAAAATTAAGACCAAAATCACTTCTCTGCTCTCATCTCTCCATTTGAATTACAAGAAAATTTCTTTAATTAGTAGAAACATTCAAACTACACAAATGTACAGAGTCTTTAGAAAGCATCCTTTTTCATCTTTCCAGTATTTTGGACAAAGAAACAAACGTTTTCTGAGGTCTGTTTAACATGTAGGAAAAAGAGCTATATGCCCACGAGCATTTATCTTGCTGTGGAACAGCATAAGAGCTGCTTTCCGAGTTACAAATGTTAAGACAGAGAGGGCTCATTCCTAAATCAGACAACGCCTTACTAATTCTGAATGACATGCATGTACAATACCACTCTGGAAATGGATCTCAAGATGCATGAATGACTCAAAGGTCATGAAGTATTTTAGGCATGGAAGATATTTAGAGATGCTCACCAGGGTCTTGAAAGCGCAATGCAGAGAGGAATCTGAAGCATTAATTAAAAGAGAAGCAAGCCAGTCGTCACTGAACATAGCGGATGAAGATCAGCCGCTAGTGAGTAACAGTGGATATTGCTCGTCATCACTTTTGATCCCTTTTCTATACGTGCAGAAGTTTTGCAAACAGTTTTTTAAAAACTCACATACCCTGTTTTTGAAGATCTCTTTCTTAACTTTTAGGTCAACGTATTGTGCAAACTGTTGTACAATGCTTTTAAAAGAAACACTGGTCCATCAACATTTTTTCTCTTTGGGCTCTGTTTCACAGCTCTGTTTACTCAGCCTGGCAGACTAGTGCAATGCCACATATACTTTCCTCTAATCTCTTCTAAGTGACTGACTGACTTCCCCACCATCAAGGCCTTATTATCGGGGAGAACGCTACACGTTGCCGAGGTTTGGGATGCTCCTGATGAAATGCTTTAAGCGAAAGAGTCAGCTGTGCCGTCGTGTAATGGCTTCACAGTCACTTAACCAGGGCTGGCTCCATGCTTTAGTGAGCCCCCAAACCCTATGCAATCTCTGACTGTATCCCTACATGCTCTGTGGGGTCCTTTCTTGAATGACACTGCCAGTGAATAATATAAGCAACATGGCTAGGAGGAGACTCGGGGGTGCGCTCTTGCTTTGAGCAGGGCCTGGCACATGTTGAGACAGTGCATGTTGCCTTTGATATGGTTGGAGCCCCAGGGCGTGACAACATGCCCTTCCTTTTCCTCACCAATAGCCCACTGCACTACCAATATGGCACTGCTTGCAGCATATCCCTGTCTTGGCCTTGGTAAATGACTGACTTTGTCAACCGCAGCGACTTCCAGCGTTGTGGAATGTTCTGCACATACAATCGGTACTTTGCAAAGGTATGAATCGTATAATCAAAAGCGAGAGAGAACTCCCTTTGTGGTTACAAAAGGTGGAAACCTGCTGAACTGTAACACTAGGGATGGCCCTGCATAATGGAACGGACTAAGCAACTCCGGTGGAAACCATACTTCCGGCCAAAGCCTGTATCTTGGGTTCTAGGATGCTCTGTGGAGATCAGTGTATTTCACACACATGACAGAATGCTCTTATCTGCCCTGGAATGTTTTTGGAATTGGCTGTGTGTGAGCTAATAGGGACAGGAGGAAGAAGTGCAAGTCACTTCCTTTTCCACTTCCAGTGCAATGTATTAAAGAGCTCCAGGTGTCGCAGAGTACAAATGGTGGCATACATATCCATATCCTACACTGGGAGTGACTCTTGTCTCACCCAGAGAGCTGAGCAACTACTCAGTCTAGCTTGTCAACTCCTAACCCAAGTTGGCTTCCTGGGCCTTCAGCGGTTGTGTGGAAGGTAAAGATCAGCGAGGGCATCTTCTTCCAAGATAATGGGATGAAAGAAGTTGTACTCACTAGGCAGACCTGCCAGCCTGCTGTTTTCACCTGAATGGGAAAATAGGGACACGTTGGCAGGTATGAGACACTCATTCATGGCAAAGGAGCACTCTTGAAGGCCAGGGTGTTAGCAACGTTCATGCCGCCAGAACTATTCCTATGATATCTGAAATACATTTCCAAGTCCTTTTAAAAAGAGGATTCCTAGATAAAAAACATTCTTTAAAATATGCTGCAAATATGTGGGACATTCACAAAACGAGGAAGCAAGAAAGTAGCTTTTGCTATCTTAGAGAAAGGGCAGAGCAGCATGTAAACTATGTATCTTGAGCTCACAAAGAAGGGCGGAATTCTTGCCTTGCTTGGTGGACTCTGTTTATACATGTGAGTAAATCTGCATTTTATCAACCCCCCCCCCCCGCAAATGTTGGTCTTTTACTTTAATGTTTTAAGATCAGGTCAAAATTTAATGCTCAGGTCATTACCACAAAGCAATGAACAAAAGAACAGAATAATTGCAGGACATAAATCAAATTAGTTATCTGCAGAATAAAACCCCCAATGTACACTGCTCTAAACAGCAGGAATGCAAAATCAATGTACAACACAATATGCTCCCCAGGGGTCTTAGTAAAACAAAGCAGAGAACATAAATAATGTAAAGCAGAGGGAATATGTCCATAGACATTACTAGTATATACATCCACTTTAAATTACTGGCATGTAAACATAACTTAAAGGAGAAAATGAACATCTAATGCATTTACCAAATTTCATAGTTTAAAAAGTACATCTCCAGTTTATCTCATATTTCCTTCTTTTACATAAATATAACTTTTCAACCTCCTAAAATAAACCTATGATCACCAGTTTAACCAGGGTTCTGTTACATTTTCAAATGGACTGACCTAGAGAAAAGTTTTCCATTCAGTTGGTCCTTGCTGAAATAGAGACACCCACCGCCCCCATTCTTTTCTGTAGCAGAATAAAGAAGTGTTATGACCTACCAGAAGTATCCAGTTACCTAATACAGTGCATTGGTGAGAGAGGTTTGTTACTCTACCTACAAGTTAAGTCCAAATGTTGCATCAGAACTTTGGAGCAATTGCATTGAGCTGAAGCAAGACACAGCCATTCGCAAGCAGATCTGCCATATGTAGCAACACATGGAAAATAAGCTATTGCTGTTGAAATTAGGGAACTTGCTTGTAGCATTCCAATGTTAAGTCTATGTAGGCTTTAAAGCAAATCTTGACACTAAAAGGAAGCATATGACAAACATAATTTCCTTAAAAGCATCTGTCATTCAAATCCAAATTTCTCTCTGTTGAAACTTCAGTTCTGAGTCCTGTGAAATACAATATGTAAATGAACTGACCACAAAACAGTTGGTCCGAGTCAGATCCTATTTGCATTAGTTTAATGTGTGAAAAGAGGCCATTATTTGGCGAAATAATGATGGGTATAATTCAGCCAAAGCTGATTATTTTAAAGCAGGGGTAGGCAACCCTGGCATTCCAGCTATTATTGAGCTACAACTCCCATAACTCCCAGCCATAATAAATTGTTGCTGGGGATGATGGGAATTGTAGTTCAACAACAGCTGGAGAGCCAAGGCTGACTACTCCTATTTTAAAGTCACATTGGTGCGGCAGACGTGATGATGCACATTACCCAAAGCAGTCCCTTTGAAATTAAAAAGGTAAGTTATACAATGCCTATATTGTCCTTTTAATTTCAATGGGACTACTCTGAGTAATTTTCCTCACGTCAGCCATTGGTTTCAAGGGAGAGAGCTTCACTTTTTTCTATTCAAACCAAGAGAACTTAATAGTACTTAACTTTGGCTGGATCATGCCCTTGCTGTTTAATTGGTACAGTCTTACAAAACCAAAATGCAGAGCATTCTCTAGCCCAGGTTTTAAGCTGAGCTTTCAAAGGGAATCTTACCCAACTCTTCTGCTTAACAAAAGATAGGATTGCACTTTTGTGGTTGATTTGCTTGCTTTCTTTTTCACTGCATCCTTCTCTTAGCAATACGCACAGTTTAAAATATATCACTTTTTAACAGACATTCCCCCCCTTCATTTAAAAGTGCATCTTCTGGAAAAAAGAAACACCTTCACCAGAATGCATTTTGGATATCAGCAGGTCAAATCCCAGCACTGTAACAGCAATCTCACACTTGGCCTCACATCCCTCCCCACCACCAGTTAAAAACAAACTGAGAGGTGGCCATATTCCTTACAAAAGAAAAAAAAAGTTTTCTGTCCACTGTCAGTTGAGAAAAGGAGGGTCCTTGCATACTACAAGAAAGTGTAGCTATATACTTGCCCTGACCTCATAACTGAGTCAGAAGCACAAGTTAAGAAACTGTACTCTAATACCAGCTGACCTAGTATTAGAATTTCACCCACTCAAGACACCTGGAGGGTAAATGTTACTCTCCAGTCCCACATAAGCAAATTACGGCTTTGCTTTCTTCTTGAGCTAAACTACTGTACAGTTCACAGGGGAAAACACATATTGCCTTCCCTTCTGCTGATCAGGAAGAATACTGATTTTGCTGCTGCCTATTATCTCCAGTGTATCATTTCAAGACTTGAAACCATGCTGTAGGGATGGAGAAGCATCACCTCTGAGCACTGATGTGACTTGTCCACTTTCAGAAGGATTGAAATCTCAAAGCAATACAAACGGGGCTGTTCTCCCCATAAAACTCAATGGTGACTGATATGCAGCTAACTCCAGTTTATTTGCTTCCCAGAAGTCCATCGAAGCCTTCTGGATATCGCCCATTTGGAGGAGAAGTTTTGTGTTTAGAGTGTAGCAAGCTATGTAATATTGTGTCCTACTTGATTATCAGAGGGAACAGACACAACTAGCACAATGCAAACAATGACCATTGAAAATGGCGTGGGTGGGGAGAGGAAGAGGAAGAGGTTCTCAGTGCTGGTCCTGAGCTGGACAGCTGGTTTGCTAGTACAGTAATGGGACAATAAAGTATAGTCATCATTCTGGACTGCTGAGCAGGTCAAAAAGCACCAGCCTGTAGTGCAGGAAAACTGCAGGAAAGTGTAGCTACACAGTGTACGTTTCCCCATTTATTCTAGTTAAAACCTCAGATAGGGGTACAAAGCTCTGTGTAACGAAGACAAGAAGGATGGGAAGGAAACAGAATTCACTCTGAGTTCCTTCCCGAAAACTGTCTTCACATTCCTAATAGAAAAACAATCATGCTTATGCATCACTGCTCGTTAGTGCCCTCTTTTGGATCTGGGGAACGTTTCTTCCTCTGAAGCTGCTCTTTTTCTTTCTTCCTAAGTTTTTCCCTTTGCTTCTCCATTTTCTCTTGAGCTTTGCGAGCCTTCTCTATAGACACTCTCATCTCTTTAATCTTCTTTTTAATGATCGCTCTGTCCTGGGAAGATGTCATACCAAGAGCCTAATGTTAAAGAAAGGAATAGCAAAGGTTTAATTTAGGACCTGATTTAAAGTCCTTCTAAATACAACATATACAGAAATATGGTGTATGGAAACATGGTACCTTCTGCAGTTCATGCCTTCCCACCCAGACTACTGGGAATGACAAGGTTAGATCACACCAGTTACGTGGCCTACTGTATGCAATGGACTGATATCTTATTTGTTTATTTTGTTATTAAAACACTATACTCCAACGTTCCTGCAAGCACCAACTCAGGCAGCTTACAACATAATAAAAACAGTATAGAAAAACAACCATGGAAAAGTTAATGCCACACAAAGACAAATACATACAAAAGCACCTAAGACAGCAGCCAAAGCCAATCTATCTAACAGCAAAATCAGCCAATCCCCCAAGTTTTTTGGAAAAGCTTTTATGTTCCAAGTGGCAGGTGAATTCTTGCTTCCCCAACACACAAAACATAGTGGCATTCATATATTCAGCCACCAATGACTTTGCTTATAACCCTTCACTTCCTGAACTGTACACAAACCCCTACAAATAACCTCCCAATTGTTATTTATCAGCAAAGACTGGTTTAAAATTAGTCCTGCACACTTGAGCTACTCTCATAACTGCTGGCTATCAAAAGTGCTTTCAGATGCCTGCTTTTCCATAAAGATTGTGGTGCTGTAGAGTGACCAACATGCTACGTCTGCTAGATACCTGTAAGCAGGGCTGTCCTTAGAGAGCCCTGGTGGGGTGCAGGCACCCCTTCCAGTTAATTCTAATGGGGGTTAAAAGAGCAGGGCCCAGGGCAGTCACCCTGCTTGCCATGCCCTAAGGACAGCCCTGCCTATAAGCCAGATATTGGCTGTAGTGATCCCTTGGGCTGTACACTGCTGGTCCAAAACAACAAGCAGAATTGGTACAAAGGGCAGAGCCCTGCAGTAACAATACATTCCATAAAATGGGGTTGGACAAATTCATAGGAGATACCGGTAGACTGCCTCTGAATTAGAGCTCACATGTAGCCATCATGACACCATTGACAGACTTATCACTGAATACCACTTACTGGGGAGCATTGCCTTCAAGCACTGTTTGTGGATGTCCTAGAGTCATCTGGTTTGCTACGGTGGGAAGCTAAATGCTGGAGAAGATAGACCTTTGGTATCATCCAGGATTCTTCTTATATTTTATGCATCTCCAGCCTCAGAGGCAAGATGCCTCTAAAAGTTGCAGGGGAGCAACAGCAAGAGAGAGGGCATGCCCTCACCTATTGTCTGTGGGCTTCTCAGAGGCATCTGGTGGGTCACTGTGTGGAACAGGATGCTTGGCCTTGGGCCTGATCCAGCAGGGCTTACTTTCTTATGAGCGAATCCCTGTTTCACTTCCTAGACTGGTACTAGTTGGGGCTCAGGAGACAACATCGGGAAGTGTCTTATAAGGGGTTTTCAAATGTGGGTCCCCAGACATGATTGGACTACAACTCCCATCAGCCCCAAAGGCTATTGTGGCTGGAGACAATGGGAATTGTAGTCCAACAACATCTGGGGTCCCAAGTTTGAGAACCTTGCCTTAGACATCTGCATATAGGACAAGTGCTTCAGGTTCTCAGTCAGGCGTTCTCAAACCTGGGTCCTCAGATGATGTTGGACTTCCACCCCCATAATTGTGGCTGGGGATTATGGGAGCTGAAGTCCAATAACATCTGGGGACCCAAGTTTGAGAACTCCTGGATTAAGAGATCCTTCAGCTTAAGAGATCTCCAAGGGGGGGGAGTCTTTGGGGGAAAGGATCACACAATCTCTGTGTGTGCATTATTATTATCATTACATTTATATCCCGCTCTTCCTCCAAGGATCCCAGAGCGGTGTACTACATACTTGAGTTTCTCTTTCACAACAACCCTGTGAAGTAGGCTAGGCTGAGAGAGAAGTGACTGGCCCAGAGTCACCCAGCTAGTATTATGGCTGAATGGGGATTTGAACTCGGGTCTCCCCGGTCCTAGTCCAGCACTCTAACACCACGCTGGGTCTCATGAGGGAGAGATAAAATGAGAGCATGTACATGTAAGTGTATCTATCTCTATGGAATATAACAGTCTTTAAAAACATTTTATAAACTTTAAACACTAAACACATATTATTTCAAACACATCTTCTATATTATACTACTGATTATTGTCAGTTTCGTAGGGAATTTCACTACACTAACAGGGCAAAGTACTAATTTAACACTACAGAAAGATGTAGTCAGTCACACAGCCATGATATAGTCAAATTCCCTGACTGTTTGGCCAGAGAGGCAATACTCCTAGGCCATTCACCTTCTCTCCTTTATTCTCCTGCCTTGTCTTTTTCTAAATAAAAATAAAAGGCACTTGTAATGCTAATTACAAGGCACTTGTAATGTCACACACACACACACACACACACACACACACACACACACACACACACACACACACACGGCTATGAAAAAAATGAACTATTCGCCTCAACCTGGAAAATAGCTCGTTTTCCTTCTAGCTCCAATTCTGAGCTTGATTCAGGCCATTATGGCCCAATGATGTCACTGGAAGTGCCTCAGGGTCTGATCCTTTCCATAAACACTCAAACCCCCCCCCCCATGTCCTGCTCACTTGTTCCACAAGCCTCTTCTCTCCCTCACTTGTTACCTTTCCTGTAGTTCTAGCAGGGACTCCATGTCAGCACTGCTGCAAAAGCAATTCCCAGTGTTTTGCTGGCGGCCATTGCAGTGTGCCAGGCATCAGCAGGGCAGAGCGAGCAAGCTCCTTTCTCCTGCTGCCACCACTGGAGCAACAAGTAAGTTGGGGTAGTGGTGGTAAGGGGCTTAGAGGCAGGTGTGAATGGGTGGGCAGGAGGCAGGGCAGGGGAGGGGGAGAAGAAGTGAGACAAAGCTTAATTCTGACTTCAGCTTGGACTAAAATCGAAGAACCTTTTGGTGTCATAATGCTTGTGTCACACTGGGGAGAGCTGGTCTTGTGGTAATGAGCATGAATTGCCCCCTTTGCTAAGCAGTCTCTGCCTTGGTTTACATTCAGATGGGTGACTACACGTAAGCACGGCCTGCTGTAAGATATTCCCCTTAGTGAACGGTCAGTGGTAGAGCGTCTGCTTGAAGGTCCCAGGTTTACTCCCTGGCATCTCTAAGCAGGGCTAGGAAAGATTCCTGCCTGAAACCTTGGAGAGCCGCTCCCAGTCGGTGTAGACCAGGGCTGCACAAATTCAGCCCTCTTGCAGATGTTGGCCTACAACTCCCACAATCCCTAACTATTGGCCACTGTGACTAGGAATGATGGCAGTTGTGGTCCAAAAGCGGCTGGAGGGCCGAAGTTGTGCAGCCCTGCTGTAGACAATACTGAGCTAAATAGACCAATGGCCCGACTCTGTAAAAAGCAGCTTCCTATGTCACCGACCACATTCTGCTTCTAAGCTGTGCTTGAATAATGTTCGGTAGCATTACACCTGTGATACAGAATGTGTTAAACGCTGTGTATCAAGATTGTTCATTAACTTTTAAGACTGAATATGGTGTACCAACAGCTTGATTTTCCAAGATAATGATGTCTTTAGAGTTCCAACTGTTATTATCTCAGCAGTGTAATCAGAATCAGAAGAGTAAATGGTTTTTTAAATTGACTTAAACAAGTTTTTAAATTGTTTTGCACCGTTAGGTTTTTTTTGGGGGGGGGGCGTGTTGCGATTTGATGCTTTTAATGTGTTTTTATTGGAAGTTTGTCACAAACTTCTGTTGTGAGCCGCCCAGAGAACAATTTGTTATGGGACAAACAATAAATAAACAAAGCATATTTTATTATTATTAATAGTAATTGTGCCTAGAGAGCCAGTGGGTGGGGATTAGCTGCAGGTGAGTCACACAGCTTTTGGGAGGGGCCACATTCCTGAGGTGGCTCAGTTTGGAAGCAGCTCTTGAGAAGACAAGGCTCAGATCAGGGGAGAAGACAAGGAGCTACCCAGAGCTTTGTGAATAGAAGTTTGCTAAGAGATATCAAAGAAGTCTTGTGTCAAATTTACTGCGGGGAGGCGCACAAGTGGTTCCCATTATCCCAAAGGAGACACCCAGCATGAGAAGAAGGGGAGTACTATCCTAGTTTTATAATTTTCTTTGAGGACAGAGCTTAAAACCTTTAATTAGCTGACAACTGCAGCTAAGATCTAGCTTTCAAGTAAACAAGCTCTATATATTCTAAATAGCCAATAAAACTAGTTATGAAAGTAGGAACATAAGAAAGTGCCATATACTGAGTCAGACCATTGGTCTATCTAGCTCAGTATTGTCTTCACAGACTGGCAGCAGCTTCTCCAAGGTTGCAGGCAGGAATCTCTCTCAGCCCTATCTTGGAGAAGCCAGGGAGGGAACTTGAAACCTTCTGCTCTTCCCAGAGCAGCTTCATCCCCTGAGGGGAATATCTTGCAATGCTCACACATCAAGTCTCCCATTCATATGCAACCAGGGCAGACCCTGCTTAGCTATGGGGACAAGTCATGCTTGCTACCACAAGACCAGCTACCACAAGACCAATGCCAGCAGGGGATTGGGTGCTTCCTAATGTATTGCACAATGTTGCATGTATGACTATCTGCCTGAGGAGCAGAAGTTGTGGGTGTGTGCTCAGTGCAAAGAGCACCTGGTTCTCAGTGAACAAGTCTGTTCCCTCAAAGTCAAGGTAGCTGTCCTAGATATGCTCAGAGAGGCAGAAAGGTATGTGGATGAGACCCTCAGGGATGTGTTAGAGGCATTCAACTCCCAGGCTGACAGTTCCTTTACTGTCAGGGAGAATGAAGGTCTCAAGGAAGGAGGACATCAGTTCGAGGAAGAGGGGAACGCTCCCAAGATACCCCTTCCTGGGTGATGCATCCATATCCTCTCACACAGAGGATACCCTCTGGGGTTTGGGGGCCTCCTAGTAGTGGGTGATTTGATCATTAGGGGCATAGAGAGAGGGGTTCATGACTCGTGTGTAGCCCGTACAATGACTCGCCTTCCTGCTACAAAGGTTGCGGATGTCATGCAGCATCTAGATACGCTGTCAGGCAGTGCTGGGGAGGAATTAGCTGTCATGGTGCATGTCAACACCAATGATGATGGGAAACACAGTCAGGAGGTCCTGGAAGCCAAATTTAGGGTGCTAGGCAGAATACTGAAGCCCAGGACCCCCAGGGTGGTGTTCTCTTAAACGCTACCTGTTCCATGTGCAGGGCCAGTGAGACAGGTGGAGCAGAGGGGTCTCAATGCATGGTGCCAGGAGGAGTAGTTTATATTTGTTAGGCATAGTGATACAATTTGGGGCAAGCAAAGCCTGTACAAAAGAGATGGGCTCCACTTGAACCAAGATGGAACCAGACTGCTGGTGCTTAAAATCAAGAAGGTTGCAGAGCAACTTTTAAAATGACGCCTGAGGGATTGCCAACAGGAACTGGGTATTATATTGTTTGGCAAGCAAAATCCCCTAAGGTGTGAGGGTGCAAACCTTTCAGATAAACCAGAAGGGGACAGAGTAGAAACAGGAGCAGAGCAGACGGAAACACATGACAGCTGGTCAAAAAGTCTAAATGATGATAAGGGAGATAGCACATGCGAACGCCAGGTAAGAGATTCTGTGTATAGGTGTTTATATACCAATGCCAGAAGCCTCTGAGCCAAGATGGGTGAGCTGGAGTGCTTGGTTGCTAATGAAAACATAGATATAGTGGGCATAACGGAAACCTGGTGGAACAGTGAGAACCAGTGGGACACTGCTATTCCTAGATACAAACTTGGAGTAAAATCCCCAACTTCACATAAACACTGATGGGGTCTGAGCTGTTAGTGACTGACCAGGAGAGAGATCTTGGGGTCATGGTGGACAGCTAGTTGAAAGTGTGGACTCAGTCTATGGCAGTTGTGAAAAAGGCCAATTCCATGCTAGGGATCAATAGGAAGTGGATTGAAAATTAAAATGCTAATATTATAATATCCTTATACAAATATATTGTGCGGTCACATCTGGAGTACTGCATACAGTTCTGGTCACCTTATCTTAAGGAGTACATTGTAGTACAGGAAAAGGTGTAGAAGAGGGCAGACAAGATGATCTGGGGGCTGGAGCACCTTATGAGGCTAGGCTACAGCATCTGGGGCTTTTTAGTTTGGAGAAGAGGTTGCTACAGGGAGAATGACAGAGATGTATAAAATTATGCATGGAATAGAAAGTGGACAGAGATACATTCTTCTCCCTCTCTAACAACACTAGAACTGGGGGTCATCCCATGAAACTGGAAGTCCAGGAAATTTAGGCCCAACGAAAGGAAGTACTTTTTAACACAGCACCTAATCAATCTATGGAATTCTCTGCCATGGTATGTGGTGATTCTGGATGGCTTTAAAAGGGGCTTAGACAAATTCATGGAGGACAGGTCTATCAATGGCTCGAGGCTACCTCCAGCCTCAAAGGCATGCTTTCACTCCTTGTCTGTGTGCTTCTCAGAGGCACCTGGTAGACCACTGTGTGAAATAGGATGCTGGATTAGATACGCCTTGGGCTTGATCTAGGAGGGCTGTTATTATATTCTTCATCTCCAGCCATTTGCACTACTTCTATTATTCATTATTGTGATCATGGACTTCCTCTATGCTTAAAAGGTGTTGGGGTTACATTCAAGAATATTTCCCATAACAGATTTCCTGGTGACAAGCAGAATTCTCAATTTTATTTCCAACACTGACACAACGAGCAATTACCTTAAGCTTACTGCCATCCAGCTGAAGGAGACGCTCTCCATTCATGTTCTGGGCATTGAATTCAGGGATATACTGTTCTAAATTCAAGCTCATTAACCAGTTGGAAACTTGCTGCACACTCCATTCTTGAACAGTGCGATTTGGGGATTGGTTGTGCTTGGGAGACTGCCCGTCATCAAGAATCTGTAACAAAAACATTTGGCAGTGCAAATGCCATGGTATCATCATTATACAATAATATCATCATAGTAGCACATCTTCCAATGTGATTCCAACACCACATCTATTTATCCTGCCCTGCTAGAGCAGTTCAAGCTCCATCTAGTCCAGCATTCACTTTGCAGCAGCAGGCTGTCAGACACTGTTCTCTCTAATTTTTTTCATCTGTGTGTGGAATGAATTTTGTTCTGGGCAGCAGTATCAAGGCAGTGCGTGCGCACCTGCATTCAGAGTGGGGCCTTCCGGATTCAACCTGAGCAGGATCGAACATTAACTGAGCAGACATAAAAAACATGTGAGTGCATGCGCACATGCATGCCGTAGAGGGAACAGTGCTGTCAGATACTTCTGGAAAGCCCACAGCAGAACACGAAAGCAACAGTTACTGTCTGCCCCTAATACCTGGTACCCAGACAGATGCTGCCTCTGAACATGGAAGCATAGAAAATCACAAATTAAAGCTAGAGAAACAGAGTGGCTTAAATATGCATTTATTTTTAATTCATTAAATTCCTGTCTTGAGAACCTTCAAGCATTCAAGAAGGTTCACAACTGGTAAAAGCACACAAAAACAAGCTCCACCAACTTAAAAATACACAGAACATATACTCCAAATTCACAGAGCCAAAAGGCTCTTTATGTATCTCCTTCTGAACCCTTTCTAGGCAGAAAGATTGGCAACCTCTCACCATATGTAACTGGTGGGAAGCCTTCCTGGCTGCTGCCATTATCAGCTGCGTGAATGAACTGCTTTATATCCAACAGAAAAGGAAGCGCATGAGCATTACTGAGCCAATGTGAACCTGGAAAGCTCCCATGAGTTTTAATCGACAGATTTCGAGAGACCATTGCTGAAAGGAGTGACCCCACATTATAAAACAACTTATGGTACATTGATAAAGTAAGTATTTGGGTTTCAGAAGAGTCCTTTTTAAAAACTCAGGCAGAGCTGCCTACCCTGCACCCCGACTTCTATGCTTTTGCAAGGACTGGCCAGAACGCTTGCAAAGAGCTAACAGAAAACTCAATGCCTGTCTAGAAAATCACTCCACAGATTTGAGAGGAAAGTGAGTGAGAATCTCTCCTGTTTTATTACAGCATTTAAAACAACAACGAAATTGCTTGGTTGCAACAGATCAAACAATGTATAACAGGGTAGAAATCAGCTCGGTCAATGGGAATATACTGGCACAGGAGGAGGTTGTCTTGATCTAGGTTTCAACTGCTTTGGACTGCAAGCAGCAAGCATTAAAAGGAAATGTCCTCTTAATGTTGACAACTAAGGACTAATTGTCACTTTACTCTTGTATCAAGTCATCATGCGGTGGTTTAATCAATTCTGTTTTGCACAGCAAATATTTTATGTGAATGTGCCTCCTCTTTGTGAGAGGTGGTACTTGCCATTTCAGGGAAACATGGTGACAACCTGAAACCTCACTCTGATATGCATGGCAACAGCTCTCATTACAAGGGGCACATTAAAATGAACTACAACTTTGCATGATGGCGATGTTCACATTTCAAAAAAATAGCATACTTTTGGGATGCATAAAAGTGATATTGCCACTTCTGTTCAAATGAGGCAGGGATCAAGAAGCCATGCCTTCACTGTATCCAGCATTCATGAATCTGTCCTGAAAATCAGACTATTGTTGGCGGCTTCTTCCTGTGTATGTGGGGGCGGCGGGGGGGAGACCCATGTGAGGACCAGTCTGGACTGCGATTGTGGTAGCGGGAGAGGGTTTAAATCACTTTCCACTCCAGCCATGGTCCTGATCCCCCTCCACCTGGTGGTTCCTATCAAACAAACCACACAGGGCCAAATTACATGATTAGAAACATTATAGGGCTGTTTTTATGACCATCAATTCCAGGGTAGTTGGCAGTTAAGCCAGCTATTCTGGCTCATGTGGAGCCACAGGAATCCCTCCAACAAAGCTCTTTCAAACCTGGGTAACCCAGATTCTCTACCCTGCTCTTAACTGATGTAGGAGGGAAAAAGTCCTCTCCTACCTTTCCCCCACCGGTTGTGTGGGCACACGTAGCCTTTTCACTTGGCAGAATGCCACACAACCCGCCTGCCTCACATGGCTACCATAGAGTTCTGTGGCCAGAGCAGTTGGCAGGGAGCAGAAGCTGCCACCATGAAGTGTTTCCAAGCTTCTGGTGCCGCAGTGTATGCTGGGAAGGCAGGGGCGTGTTTGGAGGACCATCCACAGTGGGCCGGGGCTTGCAGCTCACAATTTCAATAAAGTCTGCCACCTGAGCTTTGGTGGTCTGGGTGCTAGGTTTGCAAATCCAAACAGCGGTTCTGGTCGTGTGAGAGTCATGAGGTAGGGGCATTTCTGCCCTTCTACGCACCCCCAAATGGTTGTGTGAACAAGCCTTATGTCTGGTTTGACCCTAACTTGACTGCAAAACTCCCCAAACACAACAGAACGAGCATTCAAGGGAGAAGAATGACTACCAATTGGAGGTCATGTATGAGCTGGAACACAAGAATCTGCTACACAAAAGCGAACATTTAAGTGTAAATAGAAATGGTTTTGTCTCTGTTGCAGAAGTCCCTGTAAAATAACTCATTATTGTCTCACCTCATCATCAATCATATCCAAGCTCTGAGAAAGTCAGCAATAAAGAAACGGGAAAGAAAACATTATGGACAGAAATGCAGGACATATAAAACATTTTAATTATTTACAAAAGGAATGGGAATCCAGCAACAACAATCTAACTGTCAAAATGAGAACAAAGCTTTACTTTCCTATTTGGAACCCGATAACAGTAATTTAGCATATAAAGATCCTCAAATCAATGGAATGCAGCCAATGGTTTGCTTCCTCCGGAGGAAGAAATCTGAAGAAGACTCTTTCCATCAGAGGAAGGAAACCTTTGGATTAACCCAATAGGATTTACCGAAGTATGACTGTTCAGTATGGGAGGGAGAGGCCATGAAGGCTTCAATGGCCTTCAGGGCCTATACTCAACTGACTTATGACTATGGTTGTGTTGTCTTGTTGAGACCAAAAGTACTGCTGAATCTTCCTTCCAGGGCAGTAGCTGAAATCACTGTCAAGAGGTCACAACTGGTCCAAATTGGAAGCGTGACTTGCACAAATGAGATAGGCAGACTATGCCTCATAAGCATCCTTGGAAGGGAACAGCCCCAGCTAATAATATGGGTCACTACAACGGCCCCCATACCATGCAGTGTGCCACCCTTTGAAGACCAATGAGCACTTATTCTGAACAAGCCGAGAGCCTGTCCCTGCTGCTAGTAGTAGTGGTGAGGGCTGCTGTGTGCACATGAATTTGTGTGTAACTGCTGCTGTGTTGCTATTGCCATTGAGAATCATAACAGCAACAGGAATCATAACAGTAAATGCACACAGCTTCACATACATGCAACAGCCCTCACTGCTGCTAGCAGTGCAGATGGGCAGCTTGCTGGGAAGCTATGCTTGTTCCTTTAAAAAAAAAAAGGTGGTATACTGCATGGTATGTGAACCACAATCTTTTAACTTGGAGGTCTGGCATTGCATTAGGCCTGTCTTGCTAGGGAAACCCACAGTGAGGCAAAGAAAGCCCCGCTGTTTAGCACACCGTTCAATGTGATTCAGCCCCACTTATCTTAATGGTCTTCAGTTGGACTTAGTTGTGTGCTGGACTGCAATAGATGTTACACCAGCTTAAGAGAATGCATTTAAATGCAAGAAGGGGAAAGACTGGCTCATGTTTTGTTTGAGAAGCCAAACTTAGGCCACACTTCAAAGCACTCTTCTATAAAAAGCAAATTTGATTGTGATCAATGCCCTTATGTGTGTAAAAGGACGGTTTTTGGGGCTGAGGTGTCCCTTATGTTGCAAAAACAGTCACACAATTAAGGTTGCAACCGACTATTCATTTACTCCAGATGATTCCTATTTATATCAGCAGAACAACTCTGGAGCAAGTGTAATGGACAGCATGCATACTCTGATACAGTATTGCATATGAAAATTGTTCCATTGCAAAACAAACCAATTGGGAAAATACGTGATCAGCAGCTTCATGTGATATATCAGTTTATTGATCATACCACTCCTGAGGGATCAAATATTTAAATGTCCCACATATGAAACAAACCAAGCAAAACTCCCTGAACAACAAAAACTAGCAGTCAGGGAGAACACTAGGTTAGAACCTTCTCCATGACATGCATGTGCTTGCTGAGAGGGATTTTTAATGTCAGAGAGCATCCAGACACATGGTCCCTCACCTGCAGCCTGAAGTGGTATATACCAGCAATATAAGGTACATATTTTGAACCTAGTCTTTATGATCCAGACATGGATATGTTACTATTACAGTTTTGAATGTATATGCAGTGGCTGACATTCTCCACAGATAACGTAGAGGGCACTGCCCATACCCCTGCATGTGTCTAAAACATGGCCTGTGGTGTTGCAGAATCATCCTATTCTGCACAATTGCAGTTGCATGATGCCCATTATTTCTAATGGGTGTCATGTTGCCCAATTGTACAATGCTAAGTCTCAGTGGAACAGGGCTGTTCTCAACACTATGGATGGTACTTTAGAAACACACAACAGGTCATATTACCCTGCAGAGGATACCAGCCAGTGTGTGTGTGTGTGTGTGTGTGTGTGTGAGCGCACATGCGTTTGTGTATCTTTTGGTATTGACCCTGAGGAAGAGCCATTGACTTAACACATTGGCCCACACTAAACTGCATTGTTTCCTCTACACCTTGGAAGCTTTCCCTTTCTTATTTTATAGAGTCCACCCACAAGCACCTCCTGTGGTGATTCTGATAATGAAAGCAGCCCCTAGCATCTATCGCTTCAAAGATATACCCAGTCAAGCGCTTTTAGCTCATTAACCAGACTACAGGGAGAATGGAAACTATTTCCTGCTCTGTAAATAGTACTTGGTAAGGTACCTCATCAGATGACAATGCTATGGAGTGTGAAAATCCTGGCGTTTTTGGTTCTGTGCCTAAGCCGCTCAGATCAGCAGAACTAGTGCTGCTCGGACTGAAGTCATCATTGAAAGTGAAATTCTGTAAGGGAACAAGAACAAAACAAACCCAATCAGCCAAACAACAGAGTACCGGCCGACATTTCACAGGAGGGTTGACTTTTTCTTGCTGAGCAGGCACAGCTCAAGAGTAATTGTGTCAATCTACTGAGCTAGAAGTAGATTGAAGTCAAAGTGTTCCTTCCTGTTTTCAACAATTTTGGAAAATGAGATGCAATGTTCTTAATATATATCAACTGTGAAGAAGGAGCTCCATGTGCTCCTAGTCTTATGACACTCAAGTGGAGATGTTGGATTTCTCCTAGAAAAATCAGCTGCATGCTTCAGTCTGTGCCCATCTCTGTGAGGGGCCAAAATGGGTTTAAGCACTCATCTATTCAGACCTCACAGATGGAAGTTGCTAGAACACCACTCCCAGCAATGCCCCCAATAAAAAGCTGATAGGAATTACCCTCCCTGTGCAGCATATGTTGTAGCTCAGGTCATAACAAAGCATCTGAGGTTTATTTTTAGATGCTTCTCAAAGAGCGAATGAAAACCACTTTAGTTTCTGCAGAGCATTCTGCTTTTCCACCTAGATATCCACAGGGACGCTACAGAGTGGATATCCTTGCATTGAGCAACAAATGGCATAAATGAGATGTTAATCTAAATGCACCTCCTCACTCTTAAGCACTTTGGCCCAGCTTGTGCAAGGTTTTTCATTTAGCTTGTGCATGAGTTTGCACATCCAGCCTCTATGAACTTTTCTTCCCAAATAGAAAGTAAACCAGACAGATCTGGGCAGCAGGTTTGGGATAATTGCCTGCACCATTGTGAGACTCCAGGATCTGTCTTGGAAACAGAACCTAACCAAGTTAGACATCTCTAACTTATCTGGACAAGCCTGCCCATTCTAAGGACTGAGCAATGGCAATAGTTAGAAATGCCTGGTCTCCTTAGCCTACACCATTTTACAATTCAAAGAGACTTCTACTTGACCACATCTTTGCAATCATTTGGTATAAGGATTTCATTAACAAAGCAAGTGCCTCTTGAAGTCGGTGCCAGAGAGGTAACATTATACTTCATCTGTACTATAAGTTTTGTATTACAGATGGATTGACCATGTGAAAGACATACATTAGTTTCCATTTCAAACAGGGACACAAAACATTTACTTCCTTATAAATGTCATGGACAAAGCATCACATTTTAGAGCAAGGATAAACAACAAAGGAACAATTCCAAACATAATACATTGTGATATGTACATTTGGTGAAACTTATTCAAATTGCCATTAGACAAATTCTGCAATGGCCAGGTATACATTAGGTTTGAAAAACAACACATTTAAAACAAACAAATGAACAAACCCCAAAATTAATAAACTAATGAAACTTTTGAAGTTCACAAAGAAAACAAACCACATACTATTAAAAACCTGCAACGGGCATGTCAACAATACACAAGCGTTAACTCTGTTTTGAAGGTGAAACTTCAAAAGTGAACTGAAAAAAGAAAGCATTCATATATTAAATTAAGCTCTTGGCTATAGCAGACTCAAAATATTGTAATGAATCATATTTCTTGGCTAAAATACAAAGGATAATTTCATAGTTTTCGTCAATTGAATTACTATACTTTACATCAAACTTTTGTTGTGTGACATTTGTAAAATATAAAGATCATCAAGTTATGTTACTTTCATTTTTGAAGGAGGTTTCTTTCAACAAAGCACACTTAGACCATCTCCTGTGTACAGCCTGAAATTTCATTGGTGATTTCTCAGTTCCTGGGAGCCTCCAGTCCAAATCACACATCATTCAGCAGGTCTTTGATTGGCTGTCTCAGTGCTTTTTCTTTACTAAAATGCACCCATTGCAGGGGCGCCAATTTCCTTAGAGAGCAGTGGAGGAGTTAACCCTTTCCTCCATGTCAATTTCCTGATCTAAATCACTCCCCTACCAAACCTGCTGTTAGCCCCAAAGTTGGAAAAACACTGGCATAATTGTGATGTCTATAGTACCCTCCTTCTTCCCACCCCTGCAGGGCTAACAGCAGCTTCTTGTAGGGGGAATAGCATGTAGGGAGTAAGGTTAACCCATTCTTTTATCCATATTGCTGCTGTCTAAGCAAAATTGAAGCCCTCTGTGGCTGCATTTGAGTAAACAACAACAGGCAATTTGATCATGGATTTTCTGTCACGTGTAGCTTGGCCATTATAAGGTTTTAAATTCTTTTCTTTTTACCTTTCTCCCCTTAGTTGTGAGAAAATATCAATCTAGTATTTGCTTTTTCATGGGGAAGTTAGAGACCTAGAGGATTTAGGGAGTTTGTCTATGCTGGTATTTTCTGAACACCACAGTTATTCTTGCTATACAACTATCAACTATACAACTCCATTAATTGACAGCAAATTCTGATTTCACAAAGCAAAGGCAAAAGGCAAACATAATCAAGTTGCCCTCTATGCTTTCTTTTCTATTTAATAAACAAAACAGTGGTTTCATGTATTTCTGCTTTTATGCATATTTGCCTTTTAAATTCAGTTTAAGTGGTGCTTTATTCAAATGAGGTTCTTTTGTATTTATTGCCACTGGACACAAATGAAAAACGTGGATCATTTTGCTGTAGTTAAATCCTCTCTGACTATATGTTCATTCCATTTGGCTGCTCCCTGAAAAGTCTGGTTTATACACTCACAGGTCCAGTTTACACGCTCCAAAAATATCAGCCCAGTCAGAAGCAGGGGCAGCAAAGGCGAATGCCCATGAAAATGTGGACACCGTCTGCTGAGAATCCATCCTGTGCAAACCTAATTAGTGCAAATGGAAGGCATGTTATGGGGCTCAATTTGAATGGAGCTTGCATTGGAGATGGACTAAGCTAGGACTACCCATCATCTGAGATATGATTTCAAGATATGACAGTCATAACTATCTGACTTTCATTTTCACCCTCATGTAGGTCATGAAACGCTCAAGAAATACTGCATACACATGGAAACAACAACCAGAACATGAAGCTTTACAAAATATTATTTGTGAGCAACCATGCTAAAAGCATCGTGCATGACGTAACAGTAGAAACACACATCTGAAATAATTCAATTTTTCTAAGTTCAAAGAACTTCAAAATGGAATTAAATGTAATACCCAAGATGCACAAGAGAAGCATCTTGTCTGGTGAAAGGAGCAGGGGGAATGACAAAAAACTGAGCTGCTACAAAACAGTGACATGTTTTATTATGCCAATATTTCAGTTGGATACGCTAAATTTGATTTTACAATCAATAGGGTAGTTGAAGCAATATATTTGTTATGGACAAAAATACTTCCTTGCACTTTCACCACTTGATATAATACCTTCATTCTATAAAAGCAGGAACTAGCAAATAAATTGAATAGCTGGCATTCCCTCCACCCCGCTTTTGGTAAGAAAATGGATGTCAGAACATGGCGGGGGGCAATACCAATTAGCAGGTTGCAAAGGTATCTGACAGAACCTATTGAGCCTCTTTAAACTGATGACTATTTAGTTTTACACTTAAAGCTTGCATTTCCCATGCCACTCCAGGAAGAACACAGAATTCCCAGGGAGTCTGCCATCTGGGCAATGACCAGATCCCACCTGCTTATTACATGATGCCCACCAGACTGCTACATCAGGGGCTACAAGTTTGGTACTAGAAGGGTCCCACAGAGAGCAAAACTGCTTGACCAACAGTGATAAGTGCCTTTTCTAGAGAGTCTCCCCTATAACTCCCTCCTAAATTGTGCAAGGAGGCTGGGCAGGCTTCTGACAACCAAAAAATGGGCAGGATTTATAGTATGCTGAAGTCTGAAATACTTCTTTCTCAAAATCTCCATGCTCCTAAAACTATACCAAGTTGGCTTCTGTTTATCAGGCAAGGGTGAGCCCTTCTCATGTCCTTATTTTCTGCTTATATCAGACCTAACAAGCTGTGTAGGCTTCTCTCCAACACGATAGTTGTTTTGAGGGTGCAATTATCTCTCAAACAGTGGGTGATAGTGGGGTTTTTTTTTTTAAGCTTTTAATTGTTTTAACTGTAATTCTGATTGTTTTGTTTTACTGATCAGTGCCAGTTCAGGCCAAAGACAAAGTGCCAAATGCTGACCCCTTCCTTCTGGGCACTGTCCTCCTCAGCTCCCTCCCACCCCCATTTTCTTTAAATTACGGAGCAAAAAGGTATCTCATCAACTCGCTGGTGCCCCAGTAATCAGCTGCCAGAAGCAACTGCCTAGCTTCGCCTCATGGTAGAGCCACCTCCATTCGTGGTTGTACACCTCCTAGGGCTATTAGACTGGGTGGTATAAAAGTGACAAGCAAATCAATAAATATATCAGGCTTTTTATACCACAACATTCTTCATGTCCCCAGGTGTCTTTGCTCTCCTCTCTTTCAAGTACAACTCCTGGCTGCCAGCAATTTATCTTGCATGCCCCTTCCTTGTGACAGTCCTCTGCTTTCCTTCAAGGGGTTATGCTGAGAGCTTCACTATGTTCACTTCAATACAATGAAGACAAAGGGGCGGCAGTTTTTGCTAAGGGTGGAAAATTTCTGGACTTATTCTGTGCACCGACAAATTATGCAGGTTCATTTAAAACCAGAACAAAGACTGTTAGCCCTGACAACTCTGTTAATATGTCCACACTGAACTGGGCAATTTACTATATAAATCACGCTGATAATGTACATCAAAGGGACACAGAAGACAAAGGAGGTACGACCCAGAATGCTCTGAACACATTTTGCTGTACAAGTAACATGTTGCTTGTGGTTACTATCACATGGGTCCTTTGTGTAAACCAGTAACATCAACCTCCTTATGCCACTCCATGTACTGGAGAGATAAGGTGCTTTGTATTTTCTACCTTGGACCCCTTTTTAGCTGGACTTAGATTTTCAGAGGAAGGATCGGTTGAGCTGGTAGGTGAAGGCAGATTGCTAGAAGAATTGGATCCCCTGCTACTCTCTCCATACCATGCAAATGGAATCGTGCTATGTGGGAGAGAGGAGAATCGCTTGACTAAAGACGTGCTACTTGCTGAGCACTCCAACAGCTCCTCCGTTGTCCTGTTTAACACAAAGTGGCAAGCATATAGATTAGACTTTAGTTTTGTTTTTTTAAAAAAGTACAGACAAAAAGAGTGAAGAACACATATGTTATCTTGGAGATGTTAGCGGACATGCTCACAGTTGCTGTCACGCTCTGCCCCAAGGCTGCTGTGGATTCATAAGCAGCCAGCGGCTGTGCAAGCAGCATTCTCACAATTCCCCCCATTACAGTAAGTGGGGAAACGGCAGAATCACTGCTTGCACAAACACTGGTTCTGAACAGTGTCGGGGCTGCTTATGAGTCAGCAGCAGCCCCGGGGGTGGAGTGTTATGGCAACATAACGCGAGCCATCATGCCAGCCAGTGCTACTGATAAAACGAACCATTATTCAGCATGTATGGACAATGGAAATTTTAAAATTCAAGCTATTACACATGACTAGAAATATTAACCACTTTCCACTGTGTCTGTTATTTTGCTAGCCCTAGATGAATGATCAGAAATTACTAAGAAATAAGGTTTGCTATCAAAGTAGCAATATTTTAATTGTAAATATTTTTATTATAACATTAAATATTTTTAATATTTTAATTGTAAACCACCCAGAAATGCAAGTTTTTGGCAGGATAGAAATAGTTTAAATTAAATAAAGAAATGAATGAATGAATGAATGAATGAATAAATATTTCCATAACTAGTTTTAATGTGTATGGCTGTAAGTCCTTGACTGGGTAGAGACTGCAGATTCTGGGCTTGCTGTAATATCCTGTCACACATTCCTGGCTAGAATTCTTTTATCATACCTTAAAAAAAAACAAAAAAACCTTCGGTGTGTTCAGTTAGGGTGAACCAAATATTCATGATATCTGATCAAAAGCCCAATACGTTCATTTCAACGGATATAGTAAAGGCTAGTTCCCACTTGACCAGTTAGCAGATCCTGTTCCTTGGGGGCAAGGCTCAGACTGGCTCAAAGGTGGGACTGAATTACCCTTTCCGCCAGCTAACAAATAACCCAGAGGGTGCAAGAACACTGCATCTTCTGTTATTTTAAAATTCTCATTATTTGAAGACTGTCCTCAAATTTAATCATCATGTTTCTCAACAAGTAAATAGAATTCAAGCAGTCTGGTGTCTGTTAATAAGAAGAAAACCAAGAAGGGGGGGGGCATGAAGGGCCCATAATTATGGCTGCTAGTTTTATTTATTTAACATATTTCTATGTTGTCCCAAACTTGGGTCTCTGGGCAGTTTACAATTAGTGATTTACAACTAGTGATGAGAAGGGTTTGATAAGCAGGGAATTGATCTGTTTTCTGATTGGGCTGCCAAAGCACTGAGATTCTACCCAGTAGGAGCAATTATGTATGTAACTTCTATATATGTATTGGCTGACATAACTGAGCAAAGATACACTGGTGCAATGTAAGAGAGCAGCCTAAGAAACTTCCCAACTAACTGCAGTGGTGCAGCAGGGAAGCAGCAACTTTTAACCCCCTCCCCCTCCCTAGCAAACTCTTTGAGCCACCCAAATATATGTCCCTGAGGGTTATGCAGCTCTTGGGGAAATATTTTTGGGTGGCACAGAGGGCTTCATGGGGAAGGGGAGGCTGTCAGAATCTGCAACTTCCCTGCTGCACCAGTGCAATTAATTGGGAAGTTATCTTAGGCTGCTTTCTGACTGCACTGGGGCATCTTTGTTCTGCATGCCACCATTAATTTGGAGAAACACTGCCACTGTGTTTAGGTTTTGTGTTTCCATTCATTGAAGCTAATAGTTTAAATAGCATGTATTATTCTGATGAAAGGGGCACTGGGCAATTTGCATTTGCCAGAAAGACCACTAGGTGGCACTGTGTTTGGGCTGGCATCTGCAGCATTGGCAGAGAAAGGAAATGGCTTTTTCTCTGGGACCCAGCAGCAGAATGAGAAGCTGCAGGGAAGAGGCGCAGGTTGCGTAAAACGAGCCCTTATATGCAAACCTTACTAGACCATGAAAAGAGAATCTTCTCCATTAGAGGGCTGTTAGGTCAAACAAAGCTCCACCTCCCATTAGTTTCAGAAATGTTATGGGAACACAACTTTGGGGAAGCTTGGAGAGTCACATTGGTGATGGAAATGTTACAGGAAGTTAGTTTCAGTAATGTTATAAGAAGGCTATTTTTAAGAGCGGATCGTGTAGTGGACAGGGTGCTAGATTTAGAACAGGAAGGCCTGAGTTCATACTTCCACTAAGGCTAAGTTTTGCTGGGTGAGTGTCCTTGGGCCAGTCCCTGTCTCTCAGCCTATCTCACCTGCAAAGGCTGTTGTGAGGAGAATGGAGAGGGGAAAACACATGCAGTGCCTTGAGTTCCTTAGAAAAAGAATGGGACACAAATGAAATGGATAACGTAACCAAAAGGACTGAGTAAATATAGAAGTGCTCTTACCCCTGGACTTCCAGGCTGAAGTCCAGGGCCTCCACACCCCCTGGGCAGGGACGGAGCAACCATTGGGCAAACGGGTTCAAAGAATCTGACATCAGACGCAGGGGTGCTGGTTTAGCTCCTCCGCGCAGCCCCCGTTCGGGAGTTAAATGGCCACTGCATTTGTGGCATGGCCAGAAGCAGCTCTTCCCTGCCTTAAAGGCGCGCGGCCCTTTCAGGAGTTAAATGGCTGGCGCTTCGTTTGCAGTGCGGCCAGGAGCGGCTCTTCCCAGAGAAGAGCTGCTCCTGGCTGTGCTGCGAACACAGCGCCAACCTTCGTTTAGCTCCCGAAGGGGCCTTGTGGCTCCATTCAGGAGCCAGACTACACCCTCCATGTCTCACGTCAGATGGGGGCGGGGTGAGCAGGGCCGCTGCCACACATGGGCCGCCAGCGGTTGGGCTCCACGCCTGCCCCTGGGGCCCCCCAAATCCTCTTTGGTCTGTCCCGGGTGGTGTGGTTGCTTTGCCGACAACCCTCATTGTGCTGGGTGGCAGTGTGTGATTGTGACCTGGGTGTCTCTGTCTCTAAAGCTGGGTGCTTTAGATACAGAGCGGGGAGTGGGGAAAGAAATATGTGGGATGGGAATATGTTAAGTTGCGTGTTGAAATGTTTCTGCCAATGTATATTTGCATAAATATAGCTGTTTTATATTCTTGTGAGTTCAGTTGCAGTTTGTGCCCTCAAGAACCCATGTGTTAAAAATACTGCGTGTGTCATGGTGTGTGTGTGTGTGGTGATGCTTAATTTGCAGTGAGGGCACCTCCAAAGGCCTTTAGGTCCAGGCTCCAAAATTACCTAGGTGCACCTCTGTGTAGATTTGCCCTCAGGTGGAGAGGCTGTGAGCATCTGCTCCCAATTTTTAGCTCTAGATTCCAAAATGGTACTCTGTAGAGATGCAAGATCCCCAGATGTGTGCCTGCACAGGGACCGTGGAAGAATGAGTGAAAGATACAATTTAAAGATTAACAGTATAATTAAAAAAATCAGGTTGATGGGAAAAACTGGTACATATCATTCCGAGACTTTAAATGCCAATTAAGGAGGTGGAGGACTCACACTGCAGAATTTCAGATATTTTACTTTCCTATGCAGCAGCCCAAACAGAAGAGTTTCTTCCATGCTTGCAGAACAGATGCATTTTTGTTTTGTCTGCAGGCTCATTTCAAGGATGTGTACACATAGCAGAGGGCTCTCCTTAAATCAATATGAAAATGACTTCTTCAAGGACGGAATAATGCATGAGGCATCCACCTGACAATGCAATTAATTTTACATCAATCAGCATTGCTAATGGAATAATTCTTTGTAATAGGATGCTGTCAAGGGATCATGATCCTCTGCTGTCCAATGGATTATTTAGCCTTGTTGTGTACTGAGAATATCTTTATAGATCAGCAGAAGTAAATCCTCTACAACAGAAAGCAAAGAAAAGCACAAAGGGCTTTAGTAGTTAAATAGTAACTACTGCCTATATATTGTGGCACTGCTGGGGTTATTGTATTAATGGAGTATCTTAAGGCTGGCTGTGGCATCCAAATAAGAGGCAGAAGGGCTGTTTTATCTGTTGGCATTAGCTGAATTATTGACTGCTAAGAACTGGCTTCAGAAAGAAACTCCTTTAATGAAGATACAACTTTCTCTATAGGAACTGCTTATTATTAACAAGTTATATTCATTTTTTTGCGTAACAGAGAAAAACTGAGCAATAAATTCCAGGAAAATTTCAATTACATTAAATATATCTTTATGATTTATAAGGATTATTGAACCACTCAATTTAGAGTTGAGAACTTTACTAACTGATTGAGTTTATTTCTATCCATTGCTTTTCTAGCATTATGCTCCTTTATTTGATGCTTTATTATTAATGGAACAATGTTTTATTCCAGAGACTGGTATCTTGTTTCTGAGAACTCTTTTTATGGAAAAAAAAGTCTCATTTTTAAAAAATGCAGAAACCAATGTCTTACAATCTGTAGACCACTGATGGGCATATTAAATTGTCCTGAGCCAAACAAGAGCTGCCTTTATCCAAAGCAGACAGGTTGTGTGCATTGCTGATATAAAGTTATAAGGAACTGAATGTAAGGGTTTCATTCTTGATGTACTCATAAATTGAAAAGTACACCAAGAAACTAGCTGTTGCCGTCCTGAATCTATTTCTTGTGCAAAAGCACTATCTTTTTCGATGATGTAGAGCAGTGATAGGCAGCCTTTTGAGGCAAGTATGTTACAAGCCAAATGCAAAGTATCAGCTGGTATTGCTCTAGACTAGAATCGGAAGTATACAGGCCGTCTTCTATGCCTTGATGTGGCTTTCGCCTGCGTTTGTTCTCAAAGTGGTACACTAGGGGTTCTCAGGCAATCTCCCATCCAGGCACTGACCAGACCAGACCTATTTAGCTTTAGCAAGGTATGCCTTCACACCACACCCTGAAACTCTAGTCTGTTCACCTGGGGAACAGGCAGCATCATGGCATTGGAGAGGCCGGTAGAATAGATCTGACTGAATGCAAGTGAAGCTCTCCCTTCTCTTTCCCTCAGTCCCCCATCTTCAAATCTGGATGAGTCATAGTCTATATCAGGGGTTCTCAACCTGTGGTACTCCAGGTTTTGCTGAACTACAACTCCCTACATCCCCAGCTGCAATTTATTGTGACTGGGGATGATGGGAGTTGTAATTCAGCAACATCTGGAGTACCACAGGTTGGAAACCCCTGGCCTATGTAATAAGTGAGAAATTAAAGCCACTTTGCTCAGTGAATGGTGCAATAAAATTCATAACACAAAAACAACAAATTCTGGCCCAAAATGGTTTATATCCATTGGTATTCACTCATACCTGCAGCCAGTAGAGACCCTAACTGGTTCTTTTTCTCTTCGCTTCTTTGCCTTGTTAGAACTCCTTCTCAAGGGAACCCTACAAAATTAAGAGAGTCAATGTCCAAAAAATGCTATCTAATCCAAAAGGTCTTTAATTGAATATCTTATCAATGAGATTTTGTCATGCTTACCCTAGGTCCCCAAACTTTTGTTTTATTGTTCTTGCATGCCCCACAGAAGGACTGGATGTTCTTGGCAATTGGATACCTGTGGCACCATCTAGGACATATTGGTACATGGTAAAATACAAATTATTATTCCCATTTGTATTCCACTGATAAAATAGCTTTTAGATCCAGAACTAACTAAAAAAAAGATGGCTTCATCTATCATAACTTAAGGGCTTCCTATTCAAAGAAGGCAATATTTTGACTGCAAAGTATGGTCTGGATATCGGAAAAGAACTTGGCTGCAACCCAAAAGGTTGCATGTGCATCCAGAGGAGATCTATGCATTCAGCTGAAATAAAGTTTCTTTTAATTTTAGCCATAGTCACTTGGGCAGCTGAAGAAACAAGCATCCTGTTCAGCTGTGGGAGCCCTTTTGGTGAAACTTCAAAGAATGCTATAGCTATATAGGAGAGCCTTCTCTAGATGCATATTATTGCTTCTTTGGTAGATGGGCACAACCCAGCTACATGTTTTTATAGTCATTTGAACAGGACCATCTTTTCATATAACTTATAGGTTATGTACCAGGGCACCATTTATTCTTAATAGGGAATTTCAGAAAGCTGTTAGAAGAGATAAGGAACAGTACTTCAATGACATCTGTAAAGACCTTGAGGATGGAAACAGACATGGAAAAACAAGGCAAGTTTTCCAAAAGATCTCTGAACTCAGAGGGAGGTTCCAACCTCGAATTGGTATGTTAAGGGATGCCAAAGAACAGATAGCAACTGATTCAAAGACGATCAAACAGAGATGGAAGGAGTACAGTGGTCCCTCGACTTACAAACTACTCGACATAAGTATTTTTCGAGTTACAAACGGCAGTTTTAGATCCGGTTTTAGATGCGGTTTTTTCGACTTACAAATTTTTAGATGGGGTTTCCTCGACTTACAAATTTTTAGATGGGGTTTCCTCGACTTACAAATTTTACATGCGGTTTCCTTGACTTGCCTGCCTGTTTACTGCCTGTTTATTCTTGAAAAGAAATGTTCCTGTGCAGTTTGCAAGCCTTACTGGGGGTCTGGGTCTTTTTTCTAGGCTCCGGAACGCATTAATCCGTTCCCAATGCATTCCTATGGGAAACCGCTTTTCGACTTACGAATTTTTCGACTTACAAATGTGCATTCGGAACGGATTAATTTCGTAAGTAGAGGGACCACTGTATACTGAAAATCTGTACAGCAGGGATGTCAACATCCAAGACACTCTAGAAGATATCCCCTACTTGCAAGAACCTCTAGTACAAGAAGATGATGTTAGATCAGCACTCTGGTCACTACCAAGTTAGAAGGCTACAGGAATCAATAGAATAGCTACAGAAATATGGCAAGCAACAGAAGAAGAATCAGTCAAGGTTCTAACCAAACTGCCAGCAAATTTGGAGAACGACACAGTGGCCAACAGATTGGAAGAGGTCAGTCTACATACCTATACCAAAGAAAGGAGACTTAACAGATTGCACAAACCATCACACAATATCCTTAATTTCACATGCTAGTAAAATAATGCTCAGGGTCATCCAATGCAGATTAGAGTCCTATGTGGAAAGGGAAATGCTGGATGTTGAAACTAGTTACAGAAAAGGCCGAGGAACAAGAGACATCATTGCTGATGCATGCTGGATAATTGAGAAAGTCAAAGAATACCAAAAAGAAGTCAATATGTGCTCCATTGACTACAGAAAAACCTTCAATTGCATCGACCATGTTAAGTTGTGGAATATCCTTAGGAAAATAGGCATTCCAGAACATCTCACTGTACCCATGAGAATCCTATACACAGGACAGGAAGCAACATGGTCCAGATGCAACATGGTGAAACAGACTGGTTCCAGATTGGCAAAGGAGTAAGACAAGGCTGTATACTTTCTCCTCCTTTATTCAACTTATATGCTGAACATATACTGAGAGAAGATGGATTGGAAGAAGATGAGTGTGGTTTTAAAGTTGGAGCAAGAAACATCAATAACCTGTGCTATGCTGATGACACCACTCTTAATGAAAGTCAAAGAGCACAGTGAAAAAAATGGGACTACGACTAAATGTAAGGAAGACTAAACTAATGACGATTACAGCAACCAGCCTCAGAAATGATAATGAAGACAATGAAGTGGTGGGTAGCTTCTGCCTTTTAGGATCGACCATCAACAGTAAAGGATCCAGCAGTCAAGAAATATGCCGCAGACTAGCACTTTGTAGGGTTGCAATGAAAGCCTTGGAAAGAATATTTAGATGCCGTGACATGTCTACACCTACAAAGATTAAACTCATTCAGACAATGGTTTTTCCTGTGACACTCTATTGATGCGAAAGCTGGACTTTGAAGAAGCAAGACAGAAAAAGTATTGATGCTTTTGAACTTTGGTGCTGGAGAAGACTTTTGAGGATACCATGAACAATTAGGAAAACAAACAAATGGATCATAGAACAAATCAAACCAGAATTTTCACTTGAGGCACAAATGACCAGGCTCAAACTATCATACTTCAGACACATTATGTGAAAACCCAGTTCTCTCGAGAAGTCCATAATGCTGGGAAAAACTGAAGGAAAGAGAGGAAGAGGACGAACAGCAGCAAGATGTATGGACTCGATTACGACAGCAATGAATGCACCACTGAGAGACCTTAAAGGCCAAGTTGAAGACCAATAGTCCTAGAGAGAATCTATCTATGTGGTTGCTATGGGTTGACACAGACTTGATGGTACTTAATCAATCAATTAATCAAAGGGTCAAGCATGACTCTTTAGTTAAGCCTTTATTTTCATAGATAAAGTTATATTATGTCAAAAATAAAAATCCAAAGTAAATGGAAGTAGATGAATATACTATGTGAATCATTCTGAAGGTCTGTGTAGCAAAAAGAGAAAATGCAAGAGTAGGAAACATATGAAACTTTCATCCTACATATTAAAATGATATATTTATACAGATGTTGCTAATATAAAATTCATGACCCAGACCAATTTAAAATCATTTCCAACGTATTTTAAAATCTTAAAGTTTTTTTTGGTAACAGTCCTATTTTCGTATAAGGCACATAATCTCTCTGCAACTTGAATGAAAGGACCAACCTATCATAGATTTATTCCTTTTTTAAAATGAGAGCTTGGGGAAAAAAATCCTTGAGAAACAGAGGCAGAAAAGAAAGAAAGAACAAGAACAAGAAACAGGAAAGCCACGAAGCGAGGGAGAAAACATACATCAAGACTGTTTTGTTCCTTTAAATAAATAAAATCTTAGCTATTAAAGGGGAGTTTTGCTTTGTGAGAATCACAGGTATACTAAATATTTTATAAATGGAGAGTGAAGAGAACAAAAGGTCTTTTGGTCCAATTCTGCAAAGAGTAGCATCAAAATAAATGAGACCAATTTTGTGAGTTAAGTTCTGTTGGTTTCACAGTACCTGAGCAATGGGAAAGGGGCAGCAGCTCTGTGGCAGAGCACATGCTCAGTGGATGGTGTCTCCAGGTAGGGCTGGGAAAGACCCCCATCTGAAATCCTGGAGAAATGCTGCCAGCTCAGAATCGGCTACAATGAGCTACCATCAACCAAGAGTCTGGGTGTTCTTCACACATCAGGCTTTACCGCGAGTTTACTGCAAGGCTTTATAGCGAATTCGGAGTTGCCCAAAAAAACTGACGCAAAAAGTGGATTTTTGTACCCTGGATATAAATCAGGCTACACTCTCATGCACAATGAAAACCCCAAACTGTGTGTGAAGTTCTCCCCAACTGCTCGCAGGGACTTGGGGGTAAATCTGGCCGATATGTGAATGCACACCATCCATTCCGGAGGAGCTAAAAGCCCTGGGTGGAAAACACCCTGGGTCAGGATTCTACTGGTCATTTGTTCATTTTATCTGGAATCCTCAAGGTACTTTTTGTGTGTGCTCAGTATGACTGTTCTGAAATAAGTGTTTGGAAGCGTGTAGGGTCTTATATACTGAATAAAGTTACTCCATTCTAGTTTTATTCTTGATTCATATAAGAGGCTTCAGAGTCAGGCTATATATATATATAAAATAAATAACTTACTTACTTTCAGGAAAGGTGTACTAACTGAACACTATGGTATGACTTATTACTTTCTGTATGTGGTCTATGCCCGACCTTTTGTGAGGCAAAGATGATTGTTTCAGTACAGATTGAGCTGGCATGTTTTTAAAAAATATCCCAAATGTAATCCTTTCCTAACAGCCTGCCAATCCTTTTTAACCCAAGGTTTTGGAAGACTCATTTGTTATTTATTATGAAGTGCCTAAAGCATCTGTACAGAAACAGAAACAAAAACTAAAACCCTTGACTCTATGCCACTCTCAAAAGAGAGACAAAACATCAGAAGCAATGAATATGATTTCCCCCCCTAGAAGAGTCCAGCACGAATAGACCTGTGTCTGCAATTTTTACCCATCTAAACCAAGGAAGGATGAGGGACAAACTGTGGACTAGGCGTTACGTACATGAGCAGTCCCTATTGCAACCTTGCATAAAATGCACGGCAGACCCACTAAGCCGTGCTGAGGGGCCGTACAATTCCATTCCAGTGATGTATGTAGACTCTACATGCTTTGAGGTAAGCATGAACAACAAAGCTAGGCAGACGTATTCTCCACTAAAACGAACGGTGGAGATTTTATGCAGAAGGGAGCTTCTAGTTTGTTTCATTTATGGCACATACTTCTGTGCTTGTTAACTGTTGCACAAAAACCCCTAGTAATCAAACAGGATGTTAATTCCTCCCTTCTCCCTCCTACCACTTAGTGAGCAAGTATGCAAACAGACATGCAGTTTAGGTTCCAAATAATAAGTCTATAAGCTCTGCACATCCCATGAGGCCTCAAAGTCCCTTCCTCTGGATAGCAGCCCTTTCAAATCACCTTACAAACCACTACTGAAGGTCAGGGGAGTCTCACAAACATCCACTGTAAGTAGCGCTGTCAAAAAAAGAAGTGAAAATCCCCACCAGGTATGCAAGCCTCTGCACATACCTAAACAGGCTCTTTGGATCGCAGCCAGAGGACGTATTTGTGCTACTACAAAAGCTCTGCTATTTTTGTCGTGCACTTTGAAACCTCCCCCAGGGAGGTAATGCAGGGAGATTTTTCACACACGAAGGAAAAACGTTTTGTGTTAACTAGAAGAAATAGCAGTATGCATCGACAGAATCATAACGAAGAGACATTTTAAAATATTGGCTGGGATCTAAAGAAGCTCCCTTGTGCAGATTAGGACTGCTGAGTTCCCCCTTCTGCCAGCAGTGCATGTTTCTAATGGGGTGCAACTTCAGAGGAGTCTTCAGCTTTTAAGTGCCTTGGAAGGGGAATAGAACTGTGTTGAAACAATTCTGTGTGTGTGTGTGTGTGTGTGTGTGTGTGTGTGTGTGTGTGTGTGTGACAAATCACACAACACTTTGGATCTCAGCCAAAATTCCAACTTTGACTCTAAGCCTATATAACCCTAACTTTCTGCAATCAGGGAAGTACTTTGTTAAAGTCCTTAGCAGACTTAAGAGAACCTTCTGCGGTTCAATTTAAGATGTCACAAGACCAGTTCTTGTAAAAGTGTGCATGTAAATAAGCATCTTTTGTGCTGAGTGGCTCAAAAGGGCAGTGGAGCCCCATATGACAAGCACAAGAAATTAATCAGCTATATTTGGGCGCTGTTTTGTTTTATGAATTTTTTAAAAGGTTGAGCTGAGCCTTATTAATGATCAACTACTATTTAATAGAGTAATTGTGCCCCTAGCTGTGAAACATTTGCTTCTGGAGATCTTTGCATAAGAGGACTGACTGAATAAAAATACTGAATACAAATTGTTCCACATTGATTCTAAAGGGTTTATTTAAAAAAATCTTGTCCAATTAAACCACTGGTTGTATAAGACTCAGAGAGAAAAGCATGGAACTCTCCATTGATTAGACAGTGATTATGAGTGGGGTCATGGAGAGCAATTCTGTTTACCTCAAACTTATACTGATGCATTAGAAACAAATATAAAGGAAGAACAGTACATAATATGGTACTATTCTCTTGAGGTCACTCAGCACATTGCGTTACGCTCATTCTGAAGTGTTTGATTTTCTCCTCAGTAAATTGCACGTGTGTGTGTGTGTGTGTATACATACTGGGGGTGGGTGGGTGCAATCTGGACAAGAACTACAGGATGTAGGGTACACATATGCCACTCTCCTGATAATAGTTAATGATGAAGGCAGAAACTGAAATGTCTAAATAAAAAGATTTAATGGGATTTATGTTTTGTCATTTACTTATTTACTAGCTAGGCTGGACGCAGAGCATCTGCACCTCTAATTTGCTGCAGCCGTTTTCTCTCCACCCCCAACCCACCACTGGTTATTTTCCTGGCTGGCAAGCCAGCTACCTGGCCGCCTTCCCTCCCGTCGGCTGCCCACCCTCCCGTCGGCCTCGTGAGAGCTGCCATACATGGGATTAGCAATGGATATGCCTTAGAGAAATATATATAAAGATTATTATGCCCAACTCTCTGATGTTATTCTGATCTTCTGAGATCCCAAGTCTATGTCTGTAGCACTGTTTGCTTGTTTTTGAGATACACATAACATACACATATACATATGTATACACAATCATTTAGATCTACTACGACAAAGAATATTTATACAGCTATACACATATGCACACACGCACACATACACTCCACCTATTACCACCCCAAATGTGGAATTAGTGCAGGAAATGTAGGTCGATCTATGAACATTTTGAGAAAATCACACTGCATTTCAGTGTGTGGCCCATTCCAGTACAGATCACTCAACTGAGTCAACCCACAGCTGAGCATTTTGGCTGGCCATATAAATCATCCCTTATCTGAAAGCAAGCTTTATTCAATCAATGGAATTAAATAATAGATTTGTTGAGAATTGAAAGCAAGAATCTTCAAAGTTCTATCGACCTATATAACCTCTATTAATACAAACTTCTGTCCTCCTTGAGATCAAATATTTTCTCAATCATATGCCTAGCCAAAAATATATGGGCTACCAGTGAAGTATTCTGAATACAAAATAAACAGGCAATTCTTAAAAAGTTGTTTTCCATTATAGTGTGGTACATTAATAATGAAGACATTGAAGTGGTGGATAGCTTCTACCTTTTAGGATCTACCATCAACAGTAAAGGACCAAGCAGTCAAGAAATACGGTGCAGACTAGCACCTGGTAGGGTTGCAATGAAGGCCTTGGAAATGCTATTTATATGTTGTGTCTATACCTACAAAGATTAGAATCGCCTGGACAATGGTTTTCCCTGTGATACTCTATGTATATGAAAACTGGACTTTGAAGAAGCAAATTAGTAAAAGTATTGGTTGATGCTTCTGAACTTTGGTGCTGGAGAAGACTTTTGAGGATATCATGGACAGCCAGGAAAACAAAGAACAAATCACAGAACAAATCAATCCAGAATTTTCACTTGAAGCACAAATGATTAGGCTCAAAATATCATACTTCAGACACATTATGTGAAAACCCAGCTCTCTCGAGAAGTCCATAGAAAAAAGTCGAAGGAAAGAGAAGAAGAGGACGACCAGCAGCAATGTGGATGGACTCGATTACGACAGCAATGAATGCACCACTGAGAGACCTTAAAGGTCAAGTTGAAGACAGATCATCCTGGAGAGAATCTATCTATGTGGTCACTAAGAGTCTACACTGACTTGATGGCACTTAATCAATTAATCAATCACATTATAAAAGGTGCAATCCTGATGCCCTTAATTAGGTAAGAGTTGCACTGAAAGCAACAGTGTTCTACCTTTTTAGCCTACTTTCCTTAAGGAAAGGAGGCTTACAAAATCACCCAGCTTTGTGTGTGTGTGTCCCTCTATCAACATCACAATGCCTTGACCTATTTGGTACTCTTGTAGGGACACATAGGCACACCTCAATAATGTAGTTTGTGATAATGAGCCATTTTTGGAAGGGCAGTATATAAACCAAATAAATAAAAATAATAATAATAATGTCACCCACCCCAATTCAAGATGGTGGAAGTGTGAATGTTTGAGGCAGAAGTTGGTAATTATCAATTAAGTGAAAGAAAAGTAGGCAGATTAGTTCTTACCAGAACTTCTTGTTTATGAATAAGAAAGGAGTTGGGTGTTATGCTAGGCAAACAGTTATATTATAAAATGAGTCCTTCAGATGATGCATAAGTGACAAACACAGGTGTTTGTGGTCATGGTACAGATCTCTGAGAAGTTCTCAGTTCAATATGCCACTTGTTAATTGCACCTTAAGCAAATGGTATCAAACAGTGTCCTTCCTAGTGAGCTTCACTAAGCATCCTCTTCCACGCTGAGATCTGTAGGGATACCTGTGATGCTCTGGTGATGATAGGGCTACCAATGATTGAGTCCAAGCAATGCTGAGAAACAGGGATAGTTCACTGGACAGGAACAGGAACATGGCCAGATCACTGGGTAAGAGCAGGCATCCCCAGGCAGCAAGCTAGGATGTTGCTCCAGCAATGATCTGGTACTAAGACATCAGTCCTGCCATCAGGCTGATGTCTCCAGCCCTGCCCCTTCTGCAGGAACTGTTAGGGCTTACAGAGGTTGTGCCCTGTTCATTAAGCTCTGGCTCAAGAGGTGATGGGAGCGTCCTGCATTTCTGGGAGTTCTGAGGGAGAGTCAGAGGGAGGATGGGCCATCTCCTCAGGCCCTGCTGGCAGAGGTTCTTGGGGCTTCCTTCAAAAGGTGGTAGCTTCTCTAGGTTTAAGAGCAAACATCAAAGAAGTCTTCCCAACATTAATATTGTGCTTTTGGTTTAAGAAAAAGTTATATTTAAAAAATCATATATATTTATGGAATTCTGAACATGCTTAAATGCCAAGATTAAGTCTGAAAAGAATTGATACTTTCATATATTCCCTGATTTCCCCCACAATGGACCTAGAAATAAGGAAATTTTAAAAAAACCCTTAAAAACTCAAAATGGCAAACAAAAAATGAGATCAGACTTTCTGATTTTGAAAGCTTCACACAGGCCCTTGAACAAACATGCCAATTAAACATGCCAAGTAAACTAACTATATATAGCAAGAAAGATCTCTCTCTCTCTCTCTCTCTCTCTCTCTCTCTCTCACACACACACACACACACACACACAGCTATACCTTCATCATGGAAGACATTCCTGCGAGTTGGACGATGCACAGGTGAAGATTCGCAGCTCTGGCAGGATTTGGAAGGAGAGGAGAGTGGAGTATCTCCATGGGAACACCCAATGCTCTTATACTGCTGTTCTTCATCCTGGTGCCCAGCTACGTTGTCAAATGCAAAGTTTGCACTGCTAGCCACAGGGGAAAGGGAGGAAGCACCAGAATCTGATGCTGGTGAGGATGCTCTCATGCTAATGGGCAGAGGTGATTTTGTAATGTGCATGGGACTACCATAACTGTACGAAGGCTGTTGATATAAGAGATTATGAAGCAGATTATGGCATTCAGGAACCAATCAGAGCAAGATACTTTGAATGTTCAATCCCTTTTAAACACCTGCCTTCCATCCTTTGTATGTTTTTTGGAGCACTATTCCCTTAACTCACACTTTTAATGTCTTATTTTAACTGTATTCCATTTTAACAATTTCCTTTGCATTGCTTGAATTTTAAAGTTGTTTGGACCTAAACAGATTACCTGCTAGGATGATCTGGTTTAAATAAAAAGGTTAATAATAGCACAGTTGGGGAAAAAAAAGATACTACATCACATTGCACAGAAAATTAAATTAGAAATCTTGGTACTGCTGCAAGAAAACAGATGTTTTACCTCAAAGCAGAAAAGACTCAAATGCTTCTTCATTATAAAGTTTCAGCACAGATGAGTAAATCCTGCCTGCACTAAAATGAAACCAGAAGCCTGGACAGAGCTAACACTTGATAAGAAGAAGAAAAATACATCACCTTTCTTTCAAGGCTGTCCTCTCCGTCTGTGGAGCTGATGCTGTCATAGAGTCTTGTTCTCGTTGGTCTTGACCGTTTGTTCTTTACTGAAAGCTGCACTCGAGTCTTCAGAGCTTTAGAATCCAACCTCTCTGTCTCGGGGACTGCTTCATTAAAATCTTGGGTGGGGGTGGGGGAGAATACAATATCACATATCCATTTAATTGTGCTAATATTCAGGGATGTGCTCTGTAACCCTATATAAAAAACCACATGCAACACCTTATTTGCATGCAAGACAAGTAAGATGTCATGCCCTTATTTTAGTGAACGCAGATAAAGAGAATTATTTGCCTAGACCATTATCAAATTGGCACATGAATCCTAAACAATTGCATGGAAATTAGAACCACATTATAAAAACACTGAAGCCTCAGGAGGCCCTGTATGTGAAGTTAAAGAGCAAACATCATTTTAAAATTACACTTGTTGACAAGGGCAGTTTTGCTTGGCAACTTTGGTGGATTTGGAGACAGCTGACTTTCCATTGTAACTTCACTTAGCTTAGATTTAAAAAAGGAGGACAAAACTAAGATAATTCATTTTTCAAAGTAAAGATTATTCAGAAAGGAGAACTCTCAGTAGAATGTTTGTTAAAACTATAGCCACTGAAAGATTTCAGTAACACTCCATCCTAAAGTTGGCAGATCAGATAGAGGAGGACAGGATACTTGACCTATGCCCCTAGATAGGTCTATGTCCATATAAAGAACCAGATATCGCCTCAGATCAGTGATGTTACCAAGCTAATGTTAGGCCTTTTCACCTTTCAGGAGTAAGTAGGTTGATAATCTCCTGCATGGCTATGGAGAGAAATAAGACTATTTGGCAATTTCAGTGGTTTCTTTAGAATTCTAATTTGTGATTCTCACCAGAAAGGTCAAAGCATTGGCTAGTTAGTTCACTCTATGAGTCACTTCACTGGTAAAAGAAATACAGTTGTCCATTTGGGATCAATAAGTTATATTTATTGATGGGGATGGGGAGTGGTACTTCTAAGCATGAGTAAAGCAGGTCCTTACCTGCTCCTTGGGCCACCTTGCCGCTTTTCCAGGCACTGCGCTGCTCATAAGTCCATGTGCGGCCGTAGGGCTTCACTCAGCAACCTGTGCATGGTGGCCATGTGCATCCCACCGTGCGCAGCCGCGGGGCTTCAACCATCAACCTGCATCACACCGCCACGCACAGGCTGCTGAGTGAAGCCCTGCGGTTGCACATGGACTTTTGAGTGGTGTGGCAACATGCCCGGAAAAGCGGAGGGGCAGCAGAGGAGCAGGTAAGGACTTGCTTTACGATTCGGCGGGCCATACCGCATTGATTAGTGCACATCCCTAATAATCAATCATATTAATCTAGGTTTTTAATTAAAATTAATTTCAAACTGTTGAATTGTTCTACTCTGTGAAATTGTTTTGGTTTATTCTGTGAATTGTTTTTGGGTTTTCCCCCCTGTGAAAGTGTTTTTTAAAAAATATTTTGTTTTTATATTGTAATTTGGTTTATGTATACCACCTAGGGATATATATCAGGCAGTATAGAAATATAATTAATAGATAGATAGATAGATAGACACCCCCCCCCCATAATGTGCTAGGCTAAATTGGTGTTTGTACCTAGAAGTTGAGGAGCCTATCAACGGGGTCAGCATCATCGGTCAATCCTGGTAGGTCTGCCCAGAGGATTTATGGGGCCTGGGGCAGGTATGATGTGAAGGCCCTCTAAAAGGATTTGTGCTTGTCTGTACAAAGTCAGGGGATCATATGTGAGAATTTTTGCACATGTAGCTCCTCCTTACTCAGTTTGTCATGGTCTGGTTGGGGGTCTACATTTTACAATTCAATGTCATCTTATACTCTGATAAACCATTCCCTCTTATTTTGTAAAAACATGAAACTTTAAACAAAATCCCAAGAATGCTGCTGAACAATGTGGCAGGGCTAGGGCAGAGATTAATGGTACACATAGGGGCTGAGGCAGGGGCCTCCTGCTTTGTGTGGGCCTGGAGTGGATTGCCCCTGTTGCTCACTCCCTGGGCAGACCTGAGCCCTAAGCCCTGGACTATCAGAATAACCACTAACGAGCCCTGAAAGTACCTCTATGTCCATAACCTTCATGTGGTGGTGTGGACTGACTTTCTTGGGGCCTGGCCAGGTAGGAAGGGGCCCCATGAAGGGAAATTTCCCAAGCTTTAGTTTGTCCTGAAGCTTTGAGCCCTGCATCAACAGTCCAAAGCACCCAAACTATACATATAATCCTGTACCAAATGCAGGAGTGCAGACAAAGAGCAAAACTTGCTGAGCAGCTCCTCACATAAAGACACTGCAGGGGCGGGTCAAACTGAAGATACGGGTTATTAGGTTTGGCCAGGGGTGGAGAGGTCTTCAATAAAGTGAGGGAGGAACTCCTCAGATGCTTAGGTTGGGATCTGCACCCCTGACCAATTGATTTTAGTTTTTTTTATTTTAATGTAAACCACACTGAGCCATTTTTGAAAGGGCAGTATAGAAATTAAATAATTAAATAAATAAAATAATAAGTAAGTTGTATGCTGTCGTTTATAGTAGTTTACATAATCACTGCTTACAAAAGGAATCCCTTAATTCAGTTCAGCCTTCAAACTGTTAATACTATTAAGGAAAATCAATATCTGAATCAATTTAAATGTAAAGCAGCTTAATAACCAGAGGCTCAAATTCTCAACTGAGTATCACTGAGGAGTAGGAGAAATAATGTAAACAATCACACATGGAAGTGAAGAAGGGAGGCACATCTTTTTTTTCCTGTTAGCAGAGAACAGGTTCACCCTGTACCTTCTACTTGCTTTACATGCCAATGACTCCCCATGGTTATTACCTTAGTGAAGAACTCAGCTAACCATCTCACTTTGTGTAAACAAACCTGAGATGACATTGTTAATTCAGTTTCACTGCGTCTGAGCTCCATTAGGCCTGCATGTGACCACAACATTTATATTGTAGTTGCAATATACTCTAGTTACTCTATTGCAATGTGTACTTCAGAGACACAAACAGAAATGAGAGGGAGTCTTCAACCTACTCTGGATTAAGAGGACTAATTTTCTTCCCTTATTGCTCAGCGACATCTGCACTTATAACTCACTGTCACTAGATTCCATGGGGAACCTAGCCACTCAGAGTGGTGAATGTTGTTATATATTCAGCAAATTAGCAAACTCATCAGGACAATAAGCTACCTGTTGTTGAAAGTTGAATAGAACCTCTGGATCCCTCACAGGTGTTCCGCTCCTTCTAGAACATTCTACATGCTGAGTATAGAACTCAATCTGCTGGTTTTAATAATCTGGTTTTCTGACTCCCCTTTGGTGCTTTACTAGATGAAAAAGGGTGCCCTCAGGGACATATTTCTGGAAGCCAAAGAAAACGTTTGGAGGGGAAACGCAGTGAAAATTCCCCTCTCCCCATTCTCTCACATGTGTGCTTTGCTGCTCAGCAAGCCTTTGCAGTGAGGATGCAGCTCCTTTTCCACCCTCCTCATGCTACACTGGATGTCACCCTCCTCATGCTACACCCTTCTCATGCTACACTGTTTTTACTCATGTTAGCCACTGCAAACAATATCCTCATCTGCATATAATGAAATGAGGCGGATACAGTTTTTCTGTAGGGTGGGGAGGTGAGCAGATAACTTTTCCAGTATTACTTGAAACAGTTGTATGCTTGAGCAATGAAGAGGGTGAGAACAAACCCTGAGGAAAAAACAAAAAAATCCTGGGGTGAGGTGGGGGACTGTTTAAAATGGGAAGAGCATTGGCAATCCCTACAATAAAACACTGCAAAAATTGTGCATGCAAAAATTAGGGTTTGCCATCATCTTGAGTTAGTGGTTTAACTTTTAAGTGTTGAAGAGCTATGACTAGCGGATGCACTGGGGCAGCATTGCTCAGGTGGATCAGTGACCCCTGGGCATTCCCCATTGGTAAACCACCGGGAAGATCCACAGACTAGTAAATCCATGCATGTTTGGATGTGTTGTGGACTCTCTGAAGCAAGTACACATGTATAAGGTGGCTCAAGATTTGAGAATGGCTGTCTCACTAACACCACTAACAGTGGAAGGAAAGTTAGAATTGGCATGAAGTCAGCAAAATCAGTTCTTGTATCATTTGGTTCATTTCAAGACACAGGAATCATTTGGTTCTCTCCAAGACACAGGAAGTGTTGGGAATTCTCTCTGGTAAGAGAAACCCTTTTTCATTAAAGCAGAGTGCACAGAGGCACAACACAGCAGAATTTAGTTAGGCATGCGTGTATGCTGAGAGTAAAGTAATTTGGAGCCAGTTCATAGTTTCAAATCAATATAAGTGGTATTTATTAGAGAACTCCATTCTAGATAGGAAAGTGAGGAGACAGAATCTCTAATCTATCTATCTAGCTGGATGCAGATGGATTCTGCATCTCTGCACACATTGTGCAGGGGAGAGGAGATTGCATGTTGCAAGGTAGAAGGAAGGGAAGGAGGGGGAAGAGGAAGTGGCTGGAAGGAAGTAAGTCCCTAAGAATAGCAATCTACGTATCAAGGGATAGTGTCAGAGCAGTAGAGAAGGGATGACCAATGTCTTGACCCTCTAGCCCTCTGACTCACTAGTCTGTCCTCCTATGTCATTGAGACAAGAGACAGCATATAGTCCTTCACTTCCAACTGGAAGTACAAGGGGTAGCAGAGACAATCAAGAGCAATTTTAAGAGCAATCAACACTGCCAGTTGTTAGACCAATAAGTGATCACAGTAAATTAAATTAGACTTCCATCGAAACCAGCACAAACATCTAAACAAGAGATGTAAATAGGTTTATATCTGTTTTAAAGGAGAGTCATTTCTCTTTTTAAGGAACCCCAGGAGCGGTGGTTCTGTACAGGTGTCTTGGGACCTCCAACAGAATTCCAGTCATCCTCACCAAAGTACAATTCCCAGCATTCCTTAAGAGAAGCCATGACAGGCAAACCTATATGAAACCAGTGTAAGATTGCAACGCAGACATATCCTACAAGAAAACATCATAACCAGCCCTAGCTGGTTCCCTTTTCCTCACATAAAAAACCCACAATCTGATATCTTAGGTAAGGCTGATGTAAACTAATCTGGTACATAAATAAAGGGATGGGGGTGGAGTGGGAGACAGCTTGACATAAATCTGATGAAGTCAGCAGAGACTTTTGCATCTGAAGTCAGAACATACCCTTTTGTCACTATGGTTACTTAAGTCCAAAAGACCTTCATAAGGTGTGTGAAACAATAATAGCCTCACACAGAGTACTTAGAGAGGATTTCAATGTAAATGGAGCGGGGGGCGGGGGGAGAGACATTAGCTCCTGAAGACAATTATGTTAGAGTGATTATTTATAGTCAGAAGGTTCAAGACCAATGCCACAGGTTAATGGTTATTAACATTTCGCCAAGTGAATATTTCACTTAGATCTATTAAAGATAACAACAAGGTGGGCTGTAAATATGTCCACACACAACTTCCCACAGTTTCCTGCAAGAAGCTGCCCCACCCCCCAATTGATCTTTAAACTCTTCAAAGTTCAGAAAATAGTTTGAAGACAGTAGCCAACATGCTGTGCAGCATAACACTGGCATTAGGGACCTTCTGGACGTGAAAGACAGCCCCCAAGCTGTAGTGTGACAAGCCAGCTATAGAATAACTTAAAAGAGCTTCCGGGCAGTAACACAGTGCTACTTCCATACTTGACAATGGAAGCAGTATTGTGCAAATGCCCAGAAGCTGTTTTAAGTCATTTTGCATCTGCCCTGCCATGCTACACATTGGGCATTACTTTCACGCAGCCCCAGCTTACATCACTCTAATGCTGGTGTTTTGCTGCACAGAATGTTGACCAGCTACTATTGAAGCACAGAATGCAGACCAGTTACTACTGCACACGCTTTCTTCCCTTTAAATTCTCTTTAAATTGCTTTCACACAGAGATGTGGGTTGGAAACTTTTCCAAAATGGAAAATTATTTTTCCATAAAAAATATTCAATTTTTAAAATGGCTACTTGAAAAACCTTTGAGATACAGTGAAGATGAATTAATATGGTGGAGGTTTTGGGTCTTTGTTTGCTTGTTTGGGCTGTATAAATAGGTCAACTAATATGTACAATCAGATCACAGGGAAATTTGTATAGTAATTTTTTTGGAAGAAAAAAAAAAGCAAGTTACATGCACATGAAATTTGCATGAGAAGATTTCCGGGAAAATGTCCAATCCAAACATTTCTGGAAAACCCAGTTCTCTCCTTGCACACCAAATCCAAGCAGCACTTTTTGAACAGGAGGAAGTCCAGAGAATAGTTTGGTGGTTCTGAGGAACAGAATCAAAACAAAAACATCCTGCATAAAGTTGGGGGCGTGTGAACTTCTTTGGATTGCAGCCTAGTTAATATGTTACTTCTGGCTTAACAACAAAGGATACTGGACAGATACTCATATCTGAACTTTATTTGCCATGTAACGCATTAGAAGGAAATTGGCAAACAAAAGGTGAGAACCGTTTATAACTAATCAGCAAAATAAACAAAAACATGTCACCCAAAAGGTATTCACACATGCTTTCTTAAAATAAAAAGACACAGAACTATAAAATTATTGATGAAGAATTCATATCCTGTTTACCAAACCTGCTTCTCCTTCCTCTTTTCTGCCCCTCTCCAGTGGCTTTTCCTCCAGCCTTTCAACACATTTTAGAAGTACGAGATTTGCATTGATTCCACATTAAAAGCAGCTGCAGAATGGAAACCAACATTGCAATGCTTCCAAACCAACAGACTACGGGATTGTTTTAATCAAAGCATGAAGACTAGCTAAGTATCTTTAAAATGGCCATAGTGCAAAGAAAATGGTAGAGCTATAGCAAGACCTAAGGACCCCCTAGGGAAGTGCTATGGGGCTGGAGCAAAGACTGGACTATTATGACATAACTGGCTCAATTTGGAGATAATGCCAAACCATGGTTTCATATTACATGAACATGCCTTTAGGAGCCATGCTCCTCTTTCCCTTCTTGTGGGAGGAGAATGAAAGTTTTTTCTTATCCTTACGAACAAACTTAATTCTGTGTTCCAATCAAACGCTGAGAATTGTGGATTGTTAACTAACAAAGGTAAGAATTAGTCAGTATACCAAACTAGGATCAAACCATGGTTTGGCATCCTGTTTCTTTCTAACTCTAGTTAGTTAATCTGCAATTCCACAGGTTCATAAGGAACATCAGAAATGCTGTTTGCAAAAGCTTCCACTGTCATCCTCTCACATGCATGAAAGAGGAATGGGGAGGGGGTTTGCAGCTCTGTCAGACTTGTTCACATAGTACTAAACCATGGTTTAGCGATGTCTGACTTGGGCTCCTGGAACTGGTTTTGGAAGTGATCTTCTAAGTGCATGCATAAGGAAATACTCCATCAGCAATTAATTAGTGATCTGCATAATTATTTGGAGAATAATTTTACACAAATCCAAGATCCTTCTGCTGTACCTGTATCCAAATAGTTACACATATAACTTATTCTGACAAAACAGTTCTACATGTGTGAACTCACAGGATCATTTTTAAAGTCGGTTTTCTAAATGAGAACTAGTTGACACTGAAAAAGCTTTCCAAGTAGCACATAGCCTGTCAGTCATTATTATCAGACAATTCTTTCCTTCTTTGACAAAATAATAAATCATGTCCTGAGTGTAAACTAATAGAGTCCATGAGGACTACTACCACCTCACAGTCCTACAGTCAGACAGATCAGGGAAGTCTCTCTATTACTTGTGCTTCCAGGGAGAAATTGACTAACTGGCATTTCCCCCATACAAATCTTAATGAAGTGTGCATTTCCTGTAGAGAAGAGGAATAGGAACTTTCTGCTCTGAGTCAGACATTTACAAAGGGAAGGCTCTTGCAACAGCTCCTGTTTGCCTAGATTGCATAAAGCAGTCTCATGACTCAAGAAACCTCACAGAGTTGCCATGGGGCTCAGAGAAAAATCCATTGTGTGCAGTTATTTCCTAAGAAGTACTACAGCCAGATAGATGACCTTCAACTATGGACAATTTTCAGGATTTTACATAGTAAAAGTATGTGTGTGTTTACTTCTAACATGTTAAAAGTTTAGATAAACATTTAGTCCTACCTATATCATATTTGCGAATGGGACACTCTTGTTACTGTTCACTCAAATATCAGGCATTTTAACTTAGGAAAATGTGTGAGCACACCAGAGGCACTTCACGTATTACTCATTTATTTATCCATTCATTCTGTCATTCAGTTTATATACCGTCCTTCCTAAAGTGGCTCAGGGTGGTCTACATTAAAATAAAAAACATATAATAAAATAATTAAAATAAAATAAGAACATTTGAACTAGATTGCAATTAAAATCATAATTTTAATCATAATCATATCATTAAAAGCCAGGTTAAAAAGATGGGTCTTTAAGGCTCTCCTGAAGGTCTTCAAGGAAGATAATCCTCTTATATTCATGGGGAGAGCATTCCACAACCTGATCCTGAGAACCTGAGAAGGCCTGATCCCAAGTTGCCACCAGACAAACTGGTGGCACCCAGAAATGGACCCTTCCTGATGATCTTAATTATGTATTCCTGGTATGGGAAGTACTTCTAATGCAGTCGTGGCTGGTGATTCCTGGGAAGGGGGGGGGGGAGCTAAGCAGGGTAGGTGATGGGTGGAGCCACAGGTAGTGAGAGGTGGAGCCAATTGTGGGCAACTGTGGAGGTGGAGCCAGGACTTGGCAGGTGCTTTAGCAATAACTGGCAAAGTGTAGATTTGTAGCTATTGAGTGGGATCAAAATACAAAACACACAAACACACACAAATCTCAATTGCTCATCTGCAGAGACAGAGAGAAATATGGAATACATCAGTTGCTTTATAGTGCTTAACAGGAGTACAGTAGTGTGTAGATGTGTATCAAACACACACACACACACACACACACACACACACACACACACACACACAGACACAGACACACACACACGTACACAGACCATTTACAAAGTAAAGCACAGACCAACTACAAAAGGCTACTTCTTTGGAGAGTAAATGCATTCTGAAATCACCAGGGCAGGTCTGTCTGCCTGATTGCCCCAAAAATGAATACTACCACTAATAAATAACAAGAAGAAAGAACTCTGAACCAGAGTGGTACAGTGGTGAGTGTGTTGGACTAGACTGGGGAAATCCAAGTGCAAAGTCCCATTTTGCCATGAAAACTCAATGGGTGACTCAATGGGTGAATGGGAAAATAGGGACATGTTGACATGTCCTAGCATAACCTCCCTCATAGGGTTGTTGGGAGAATAAACGTAACCATGTGTACAACTCTGGGTTTCTTGGAGGCAGCACAGGCTATACATGTACAAGTAAATAAATCTATGTAAGTCAAAGGTATAGCAAAGATCAGCTACAAAAGTGGAGAACAAATGCATTTTGAAGTTACAAGTGCAGCTCTGCTTGCTTATTTCAAAAATGCATACATAACAGAAAAACCACACTTTTTCAATGATGCTTGTTGCAGCTATGAAACATATCCTGTAACTTAGAGGACACCATGGGAAGCAAAGATGCATGGGGACACCCTCTCCCCCTCCATGCCTGTTAATTGCTGGTGCCACTCTTTGCCTGCCTTGAGTGCCCACCACTTAGCCTGGGTGTCCATCCTAGCAAGCAACAAATGTTTTTTAAAAATAGAGATCACTTCTTTAATCCTTGCCCAATGAACCATAATCCCCAGTGGACATATTAATGTCACAGATACTGGAAATTAGAGAGGTGCATGAGCTGGTTCAGTGCCTGCTCTGGGAAGTGCCGAAATGGCTCAGGTGTTGGGGTTCGAACCAGCTCAGCGGGGTGGGGACCATTTCCCTCAAAAAGCATGTGCACCAGCCATGTTCATACTGACGCCATGTGGAGGCTGCAGGGAACAGCACCACAGCCCCATGTGGCTGTTTGGAGAGTGGCTGCCACCACTGGAAGAGCAGTGGGGTGGGGATGAGCAGGTAAGGAGCTCCTTATCTGCTTTTAAAGGGAACTGCTCCCCACCCTGCCACCAGCTGCACCGAACCGCTCATGCACATCCCTATTGGTCACAATCCAGAGAAAAACTTGGTTAGCTCTCTGTATAGCAAATGGATTTCAAAACTTATTTTCCTCCCAACATAATCCAATCCCTTCTCTTCACCACACCCACAAGGAAAGCCACTTCTGCAATTATTTGAAAAGCAGTTTGGACTCAGAAATCCATGCATATGCCCTAAAGAAACTTTCTGGCTTCTTATGCCAATTTCTAATCTAATTAGTCCAGTCTTACAGTTTGCTGTTCCTTCCAAAGTTTTATGGCATGTCATTTTGAGAATGGGCCATAATGCTTTGCATACGGATCAGAGAGCAAGGGGGAGAAAGCAGACGTTGCGTTCTTCTCCTCCAAACAAACACATAGAAGCCAGCAAAAGATCAGTCTTACCAACAGCCAGCCAGCCTGCTCTCTAACCAAAATGGTGATTGGATTCTTCTGGGTAGCTAAAAGAAAGACTTCCCCACCCTCTGGGCACTCTGACTGGCTGCCTGAGGAGTCAATCAGCCTAGAACCTTTCAGATTGGTTTATAGGGCAGCCCTAGGACTGCACACTTTGCAAAAACAGAAGTGAGCATGCTTGTTGGCTCTTGCCTTATTAATATTTTAATATATCTGGGGCTTTTCATTTGTTCTTTGCTACCATCGCCCACCTCACAACTCTTAAAGCAGCAGGTGGCTGCAGGCAAAAGCAGCAGGGAACAACAGAGGTAGGTAGGTAGTAGGCACACAAAATAGAGGCAAAAACAACATGGCTGACAGAGAAATTTAAGATAACCTCCGCCCATTTTGCCCAGAGAAGATCTACCCCTGTTCTAAGGTACTGTAACAAGCATGTAGACAACAAGGATAACCAGTACTACACACATATATTTCAATGGCATGTACCTAGGGTTTACACTGGAAAGCTACTATGGTAAATTGTGGTAGCTTCCCAGTGTGTGTACAAATAGTAAAATATATGTGCATAATCGCCACATGTGAAAGATCCACTATTATCCGTGTGTTTCAGGATATTGCCTATGGAGAATATCTTATGTTTAGTGTGTAAAATGGCCTCAAGATTTGGATCCATAATGAAGAGTCCCATTTGAAATACCACAATTTTCCAATTATAATACACTTTCCCCCTCTTTAATAAAAGCCTCAGTCCATTATGCACACAATACATGGATACAGGTATATACATTTTAGGAATGGAGGGCATTTTTTCAAGTAAAACCTGTTTCACAGAAACAGGCACATTTCTTTGTGCCTCAGTCACATGCCCCGCCCCCTCCTCTTCTCACACCAATGGGCTCAAATCACCTCTGAATGACTGGACAATCATTCCAGTCAGTGATCTGCCTGCCTCTCCATGTCAGTGCACCATGTACTGTAGAATGTAGTTGCCAGAAGCTCCTAAGGCTCCCAGGAAGAAAACGCTTTCCTTTTTCCTGCTTCCTGCCAAGGCAAGTTCTGCTAAATAGCAGTAGCTCTCCTTTTCCAGGCAACTCAGTGGCAAAGAAAGGGGGAAGAGAAACTAGTCCAGGTTTGGTGGTGCATAAAACAAATGGAAACAATGATTTTTCTCCATGTTCTTTTAAAAGGTAGCTCTGAGAACAATACATGGGGAGTATTATACTTGGGAAATTATAATTTTAAAGGCAGGGTGCCAAGAGTTCTGCAAATGTAAGGAGAGTCACTGGGCCAGCCAGTTGTCACAATGCACGGACACACACACACACTGAACATCAGAACACTCTGTTCTAAAGAACTTACCAAAGACATCATCAGGATATCCCCCCTTTACAGCTCCTTCTGCAAACATGTACAGGGTGACTGTTAGTTAAATGGCTATGGTTCCTCTCTTTTAAAACGTTTACATAATAAGGAGACTTTCTAAAATATATTTTTTCAAAATTAAAGTTCTCTGTAAGGCACAGTGACAGCCAGAAAACTAATTTCTTTTCTGGAAATTGTTAGGTGAGAAGCCTCCTTACTACTTTATACTGACTTGATTCACAGAACATGGAAAGATTATGGTCAATCAGCAAGTTGGCAAAGAACTAGACATGTAGATATATCACTGACATGAACAGGGAAGCTCTTGTACACTTGTGTACATGAGAGAGCAGCAGATTTATGTCTGAAGTCAGATCTGGCAAAATCACATATACAGTAAAGCTGGTATATGTGTGCGAGTGCCCTGATTATAAGAGCAAAAAGGGGATGCAGGTGAGCAATGCTAAACCCTCCTTCTTGTGGCTTAATTCTCTGAAGCCTTTTCTCCACACATGCTTCCCCCCCTGCAGGAAGCTTTTTACACTGGGCTTTTTAAGCCCTTTAACTCACATCTACGAGTTAATTGGGGGGGGGGTTGCATTCACATATTGGCTAAATTTACCCCAAAGTCCCCTGCGAGTTATCGGGGAGCAATTTACATACAATTCGGGGGTTTCACTGTGCATTAAAGTGTAACCCGATTTATATTCAGGGTTAAAAAAATCCACTATTTGTGTCAGTTTTTCAGGAAAACTTCGAGTTCACAGTAAATCCTCCCTGTAAACTCGTGGTAAAACCTGCTCTGCGTAAAAGCCCCAGGTGCTGGAATCAGACAGTGGAAAAGAACCTAGATGGGAGAAAAGTGCTTGAGGTAAGGGAGTGAAAGGAAGCAAGTGAAAGGTGTGGGGGAAGGAACCAGACTCCTCACCTGTTTTTGCTCCTTAAAACAGACCTTACCCCCTTTCACTTCCTACATGACTGCAGCAGACTTGGTTTTAAACATATTGATATGCTGCCATCATGTCTAGTTTCCCCAAAATTTCTCGAATGTTTTGATATGTACACTGTATTATTCTCTCTCTCTCTCTCTCTGAGGCTATTCCCACAATCAGCCGAAATTGGGCTAGGGGAGACTAGCCCGATTTGGGCTGATCGTGGGAGCCACTGGGCTCGCAGGTGAGCCCAGTTGCCTCCCGGCAGTTAACCCACCTAAGTACCCCTCCCCTAAAACCGGGTTTGCAGAGTGAGCGCTCTGCAAACCCAGGTTTTTTTATCGTGTGTAGACCCCCGGAGGGGAGGTGAAAAGCAGCCTCCCAGCTCCAGGGGTCTCTCCGGCAGTCGTGCCACCCAGTTACAGAGCCGCCCGTTACAGAGCTGGTTTGGCCGCCCAGAGCAGACTGTCCGCTTGTGTGCAGAGAGAGCGGGCTAAGCCCGCTCTCCCCGCTCACCCTTAGAAACCAGGTCTCACTGATTGTGAGACCTCTCTCTCTCTCTCTCTCTCTCTCTCACACACACACACACACACTCACTCACTCACTCACTCTCTCTCACACACACTTAGAGCTTTGCTAACAAATATTTAAGGAGTTTTGCAGGAGTTTGACAGGGAACTCTCTGTGGGGAGGCACACAAGTGGTCCCCCTTCATCACAGAGGAGACATGTAGCACAAGGATAAGGTAAGTACTACCCGACTTTTGTAATTTTCTTGGAGGACAAAGCTCAAAACCTTGAATGAGCTGACAACTACACCTAATACATAGCTTCAAGTGGACAAGCCCTATATATTCTAAATAGCAAATCAAAGCAGTCATGAAGGAAGAATGCCAACAGGGGAGGGGCTGCTTCTCAGTGTATTGCACAGAGTGTCACATGTATGACTATCTGCCTGAGGGTAAGAAGTCCTGGGTGTGCACTCCATGCAAAGAGCTTCTGGCTCTCAGGGAACAAGTTCATTCCCTTGAAGCCAAAGTGGCTGACCTGGGGAAGTTCTGGGAGGCAGAGAGGTGTGTGGAGGAGACCCTCAGGGATGTGATAGAGGCACCCCACTCCTAGGCTGATGGCGCTTCTGCTGTCATGGAGAATGAGGGTCTAAGTAAAGGAGGGCACCTGTCTGAGGAAAAAGGAGACACTCCCTTCGCAGGGACCTCTTCCTTGGGTGATGCGCCCATATCCTCTTGCACAGAGGATACTCCTCCAGTGGTTGTGGGGAGCCTCCTAGTAATGGGTGATTAGATCATTAGGGGCATAGAGAGATAGGTCTGTGACCCATGTATAGACCGCACGGTGACTTGCCTGCCTGGTGTGAAGACTGCAGACCAGGACTGCAGACCAAGAATGCAGACCAGACCACTGTGCCTAGGTAGGCTGTTAGGCAGTGCTGAGGAAGCGTCAGCTGTCATGGTGCACACTGGCACCAACAATCCTGGAAAATGCAGTTGGGAGGTCCTGGAAGCCAAATTTAGGATGCTAGTTGGCATACATGAACTACCCATGGTAGTGTTCTCTGAAGTGCTACCTGTTCCACGTAGGCTAATGAGACAGGCAGAGCTGAAGGGTCTCAATGCATGAATGAGATGGTGGTGCCGGGAGGAGATGCTTAAGATTTGTTAGGCACTGGGATACATTTTGGGGTAAGCAAAGCCTGTACAAAAGGGACAGGCTCCACTTGAAACTAGATGGAACCAGACTGCTGGTGCTTAAAATCAAGAAGATTGCAGAGCTTTTAAAATGATGCCTGGGAGATTGCTGACAGGAACTGGGTGGTATTTGGTTTGGCAAGCAAAATCCCCTAAGGTTTGAGGATGCACACGTTTCGGATAAACCAGGGGACAGGGTAGAGCCAGGTGTTGAGCAGAAGGAAACACAGGACAGCTGGCCAGGAAGGTCAAATGATGGTAAGAGGGATAACACATGCCAATGCCAGGTAAAAGACTCAGTGTATAGGTGTCTATATACTAATGCCAGAAGCCTCTGAGTGAAGATGGGTGAGCTGCAGTGCTTGGTTACTAATGGAAACATATAGGGGATGTAACAGAAACCTGGTGGAATGGTGAGAACCAGTGGAACACTGTTATTCCTGGATATAAACTTTACAGAATGGACAGGGAGGGGAGGACTGGGGGAAGAGTGGCACTGTATATTAAAGAAGGGATAGATGCCAACAAGCTAGAAAACTTAGGTTGACCGGTCCTCCACAGAATCATTATGGGGGACAATGCGAGGACTGAAAGGAAGTGTGTTACTAGGGACGTGCTATCGTTCTCTGGATCAAAATGCTGAGAGTGACCTGGAGTTGGAGAAGCAAATATAAGAGAGGTGTCAAAAAGGTCAGTAATAATGGGTGACTTCAGGAGGCTGTTGGTTTGAATCCCTGAAATTCCTATATCAGGCAGCAGCGATATAGGAAGGTGCTGAAAGGCATCATCTCATACTGCGCAAGAGAAGGCAATGGTAAACCACTCCTGTATTTTACCAAGAAAACCATATGGCTCTGTGGTTGCCAGGAGTCGATACCGACTCAACAGCACAACCTTTCATCTTCCTTTTCAACTACCCACACATAGACTGGGTAAATTCACTTTCAGGTAATGAAAGAGAGGCCAAATTTCTAGACATGCTAAATGACTGTGCCTTAGTTGCAGAACCAACCAGAGAGATGGAGACCTTGGACTTAATCCTGAGTGGTGCCTAGGATCTGGTGCGAGATGTCAGAGTTGCAGAACCATTGGGTAGCAGTGACCATAGTGTGATCCAATTCAGTATATATATGAGTGGAGAATTGTCAAGGAAGTCCAACACTGATGCACTGGACTTCAGAAAAGGACACTTCTCAAAAATGAGGGGACTGGTAAAAAAAGGAGGCTGAAAGGGTAAGTCAGGAGGGTCAAATCACTCCAAAAAGCATGGTACTTATTTAAAACCACAATACTAGAAGCTCAGTTGGAATGTATTGAAGGAGGAAAGGTACCACAAAGTTCAGGAGTATACCATGTACTGTCTTGAAAAACTAAAAATTAACAAATCGCCAGAGCTAGATGGTATCTACCCAGGAGTTCTGAAGGATCTCAAATGTGAAATTGCTGATCTCCTAGCAAAAATATGTAACTTGTTCCTACAATCAGGCTCTGTACCAGAGGACTGGAAAGCAGCCAATGTGACTCCGATTTTCAAAAAGGGATCCAGGGGGAATCTGGGATTGGTCAGCTTAACTTCAGTGCCAGGTATACTAATGGAAAGCATACTTAAGGACAAAATTGTTAAACGTGTAGAAGAAGAGGCCTTGCTGAAGAAAAAACAGCATGGTATCTGCAAGGGCAAGTCTTGCCTCACTAACCTTTTGGAGTTCTTTGAGAGTGCCAAGAGGTAAGTGGATAAAGGTGAACCGGTTGACATAATATACCTGGACTTCCAGAAAGCTTTTGACAAAGTTCCCCATCAATGGCTCTTGAGTAAACTTAGTAGTCATGGGATAAGGAGACAAGGTTCATGTGTGAATGGGTAATTGGTTGAAGGACAGGAAACAGAGGGTAGGAATAAATGGACAGTTTTCACAATGGAGGGATGTAGGAAGTGGTGTCCCCCAGGGATCAGTACTGGGACTAGTGCTCCTTAACTGGTTCAAAAAATGATCTAGAGGTAGTTAGGGTAAGCAGTGCAGAGGCCAAATTTGCAGATGATACTAAACTCCTTCAGGTAGTGAAATCCAAAACCGATTGTGAGGAACTCCAAAAAGTTCTCCCCAAACTTGGGGAGTGGGTGACAAAATGGCAAATGCATTTCAGTGTAAGCAAGTGTAAAGTGATGCATATTGGGGCAAAAAACCCCAACTTCACATAGCTGTCAGTGACTGACCAGGAGAGAGATCTTGGGGTCATGGTGGACAGCTCATTGAAAGTGTCAGCTCAGTGCATGGCACCTGTGAAAAAGGCCAATTCCATGCTAGGGATTATTAGGAAGTGGATTGAAATAAAAATGCTAATATTATAATGCCCTTATACAAATCTATGGTGCGGCCACATGTGGAATACTGTGTACAGTTCTGGTCACCGTATCTTAAGAAGGATATTGTAGAACTGGAAAAGGTACAGAAGAGGGCAACCAAGATGGAGCACCTTCCTTGTGAGGTAAGGCTACAGTATCTGGGGCTTTTTAGTCTGGAAAAGGGGAGACGTGATCAAGGTGTATAAAATTATGCATGGAGTGGAGAGTGTGGACAGAGAGAAATTTTTCTTCGTCTCTCAGAACACTATTACCAGGGATCATCCCATGAAACTGAAGGTCGGGAAATCTAGGACTGACAAGAGGAAGTACTTCTTCACAGTGCATAATTATTCTATGGAATTCTTTGCCATGGGATGTGGTGATGGTCTTCAGCTTGGATAGCTTTAAAAGGGGCTCAGACAAATTCATGGAGGACAGGTATACCAATGGCTACTGGGGTGTGCACAAAACTGGTTCCGTGCACACCCGGGAGGCTGGGGGGGGTGGTGACTTTAAGGTGCAAAGAGGGTGCTCTTACCTCCCCCACTGCATTTCCCTCTCCGGTGTTGCTTTAAAAAATGCTGGCATGGGGCAGCTGTATACCCTCTTGCCGCTGAAGTGCCAGGCGGACATTTTTTAAGAGTAGCGCTGGAGGAGAAAATGCGGTAGGGGAAGTAAGAGCACCCTCCCCATGCCTTAAACCCACCCCCACATTTGAACCAGTTCAAACACAGGGGCTCCAAACCTGTTGGGCATTCCTTGAATGGGAGGCCAAACAGTTTGGTGCACAGCCCTAATGGCTACTAGTCTGGTGGCTGAGGGCCACCTCCAGCTTCAGAGGCACAGTACCTCTCAATGCCAGTTGCAGGGGAGCAACAGCAGGAAAGAAGGCATGCACATACCTCTTGCCTGAGGGCTCCCCAGAGGTATCTGGTGGGCCACTGTGTGAAACAGGATGCTGGACTAGATGGGCCTTGTGCCTGATCCAGCATGGCTGTTCTTATGATTACACAAGCCAGTGATTTTTTTCATTATTTTTTTTACAAAGAATAAATCATTTGCAAATTGCGTTGTTTTGGTCCCTGGAACACTGGATAAATAAACACACATATAGGACATACAAGAGGAGAGAGACTCTTTAACGTTTTTATTAGCACAATGTAGACACTGAATGGGCTTGAAGAGAATGGAATGGAATGTAGATAGGTTTGTGTACAGATACTGTGATTAGATAATATATGATAGTATTTCAGGTGGGTCACCATATGACGTATTATGTTCTGAAAGAGTGGCCATCACTACAACTATATCACACAGAAACAGCACCATTAGTAAGCTTATCATCTGGTTCAAACAAACCTTGACTTAAGGCATCGAGGCAAGACACTTGCTTTACATCCAGAGTTTCCATTGTATCTCCTCTTGAGACTTCAGCAAGAGATGTTTGCCTTTCAAAAATGTTGTTGTTATTATTAACTTGGCTGCCATTCTGCTTCAGTAGTCTGAAAACCTCTGTTTCCAGTTCTCTAATCTAGGAAAAGTACAGTTAACTATTAGCAAAACTCCGTAACCTTTCATTTCCACCATATGGATAGAACTACTACCAACATAAAGTATTCAGCACCATCTAACATACAGACACTCGGGACTGCTCCATGTTATTCTTCTCCAGGATTAATCTTACGAGTAGTATAGTAGTTTATTTATTTAGAATGTTTAAATCATGCCTTTCAATAAATTGCATCAAGTTGGTGATCAACAGTTCTAAAATACAATGAAATCATGAACTATTTAAAAATTACTTACACGAGCTTGTAAACCTTGAACTTCTACAAAGTGAGCTTTCTCCAAATCTTCTATTTTTTTCCTTTCAGCTTCCTGTCTCTTGATAAACTCAAGTTCTCTTAGGGAAAAATACATTTGCTGGTTAGAACAAATTATAAGCTGAAACAGGTATTGAAACAATTTGTTGGGGCAGTACACGTTAGAATGTACTTTCTTACACAACTGCTATGTTGATAAGAGATTTCCTACTAATCTGATAATAATTACCATGCAGAGGCAAGAGGGAGGGAAGTGTGGAGCAGATACTTTCATATTAAAATGAATACACTGAAACTACATTGTTAAAAAGATTAATCTGAATTGTCTTGTTCACTTTATGAGATTAATTTGAATTGCCTCTTGCTTGCCTTAAGAAAACCTGTCAATCACCACAGTGGACATGTTGAAGCCAAATCAATGCATTTTATTCAAAGTGTAAAATTTTATTTATTGTGGGTTAAAGTCTAACCCACAATGTAGGTTAAAGTCTATTATGCAAGCGCTCCTTAGTGAATACAGTTGCAATATTTGTTAGTGGACTAGGCATTAAATTCTCTTTCATTTTATGATGGCTTGTTTTATCTCTTAAGGTACAGGTTCAGATACTACAACTATGATGACTATTTATCTACCGCTTTGGAAAGTTATGTGACTTAAACTTAATTGGTGCTATACTTTATTCATGCATTTACAACTTTAATCAAATGTGTCAATATATTTTCTGGAATATATATATTTTAAGCATTGTGACTGGACACTGAATCTTCAAAAACAATTATATGACTCTTCTGTTTTTCAAGGTTGATTTACAGTTCATGAGCAATGCTCTTAATGCTTATAAATAGCTCCATATTTAACAGAAGCAAAGTTAAAACGGGGTTAATATTGCATGACTTTCTATGGTATTTCAAAAGGGAAGAAGCAAAATAATTTATACATTCTCTAACGCACTATTTCTCAAACTTTTGATAACTGAGATATAGTTTTTACCCTCCTGGATTAAAACTGGAGGCACATTTTATTATAAACTTTAAAAAAACCCAACTTCTATCAGCTTGCAGAACCACAGACAGAGAGGGGAGAATCGGAGTCCCACTCCGATGAGCCCTGAGTGGCGGATGCGGCCAACTTGGAAGTTTAATTTTTCAGGGCACATTTCAGCTCCTCTTGCAACACACCAGAATGCCCTGTCACACAATCTGGGAAACAGTGGTATAACTAAAATCATGGCTTGTTGCTTACTTTTGCTGAAAGTCCTTAATCAGTTTCTTGGCTTTGTTGTATTTCTTCTCCAGGGCTTGATACTGGCTTTGCGTCTCCTTCAGATGTTCGTTGACTGTGTGACACAGGGTTTGTGCCTCAATCCAGTAGCTCTCAAGTTTCATCATCCTGTCTTTGTTCTCCTCAATGTTCTGCTGCAGCTGGTTCTTCTCTAGTTCCCACCTCACTTTTTCATTCTCAGCAGCCTGTAACTGGACAGAGTACAGAAGCTCTTACATTCAAAACTGGTAGGAAATATTGTGGGTGGGGAATAGCAGCACATTATTCTTGTTATTTGCATGTATTACTGATGTTCAGAGCAGTCGTAATTTAAAGCACTAAAGAACATTCTGTTCCATGAACCCTTTCTCATGAGCAGTGAGAAAGAGCAAGAGCATTAGCAGGGAGGGAGCCTTAAAAAGCCTACCTCCCCACAGATGGTCATGGGTTCCCTCTCTGGCGGACGGAGTGCCCGCCCAGACAATTACTGGCTGCTGCAGGTAGCTTGGGGGTTTGGGGTGCCGAGATGCACTGTCCCCTACCGGAGGTCCCATAATACACCGCGTAAGTGCATGGTGCATGATGGGGACCCCCTTTTCCTCCCCAGAGCAGGCTGGGATCCCCGCAGTCCAAGGCTGGCAAACGATAAGAGAAACTACAGGTGGCTTACCTGTAACTTTGGTTCTTCTGGTGGTCATCTGTCCTTTTACACAAATGGGCTATGCACCTGTGCAGAGACCTTGTCGGAACCTAAGAAGCTCAATTCTCCTGCTTTGGGCGGGAACCCTGCCCCCTAGCCGCTGTATGCGGCTGTGCTACTCCTCATCCCCTCGGTCATAGAGTCCAGCTTCAGTAGACCCCACGGGGAAGATGGGAGGGTGTGTAAAAGGACAGATGACCACTAGAAGAACCAAAGTTACAGGTAAGCAACCTGTAGTTCTTCAACGTGGTCTCTGTCTTTTACACAAATGGGTGCACAACAAGCTAGCACCAAGGAGGGAAGAAACAAAAGCAATATATAATCTGTCAAAAGTATTTATTTCAGAAACAAGTACATCAACTGAAAATGGACTTCAGGACACTCCTGCCAAATACAAACATCATTCCGTGCCCTGGCATCAATAGCTTAACGATGGATAAATGAATGGGGTGAAGCCTAGGTAGCCACCTGACAGACAGCGTCCAATGGGACCATACGATCAAAGGAGACAGAGGCCATTACAGACCTAACTGAGTGCACCTTAATGGTTGCAGGCAACTGTTTATGAGCCAATTGATAGCAAAGCTCAAGTGGAAGCCAGCATGGTGAAGTGGCTAGTGCTGGACTAGGACCGGGGAGACCCAAGTTCAAATCCCCATTCAGCCTTGAAAACTAGCTGGGTGACTCTGGGCCAGTCACTTCTCTCTCAGCCTAACCTACTTCACAGGGCTGCTGTGAGGAGAAACCTAAGTATGTAGTACACCACTCTGGGCTCCTTGGAGGAAGAGCGAGATATAAAATGTAATAATAATAATAAATAACAATAATAATTGTTGAGACTATCCATTTAGACATGGATTGGGCAGACACTTGGAGGCCTTTACGTGGCCCATCAGAAAGAACAAACAGGGAAGGGTTTTTTCTCCATTCAGCTGACCTCTGAACACAGAAGAATAAAGCCCTTCAAACGATGCAAACTTCGCTCTGCATCTGAGGAAGGGTTCTGGAAAAACACAGGTAAAGTGAGTGGTGACGAACAGTAAAACATTGAGACCACTTTAGGAAGAAATTGGACATCTGGCCTGAGCACAACCTTGTTCTTGTGGAACTGAAGATATGGTTGATCAACCCTCAAGGCCCACAACTCATGCACCCTCCTAGCGGAGGTAAAGGCCACCAGAAAGGTAACCTTCCAGGTCAGGAGATGGGCTCAATGGAAACTATAGGCTCAAAGGGCGGCTGTAGCAAACCAGCCAAAACCACAGACTGATCCCAGGCTGGTGATATGACAGGATTGTCCAGAAAAACACGGGACAAACCCTTCAGGAAACTCTTAACTACCAGGTCTTTAAACCACGAAGCCCAGGTCGTCGTGGAATGTACCACAATGGCAGCCAAATGTACCTTAAGGGACGGAAGCTTTAAACCAGACTCCTTAAGGGACAGTAGATATGTACATATATCCTGTACAGAAGGATTAAACACATTAAACTCATGCAAGGAATCAAACGAACAAAAATAAGTCCACTTGTGATCATAGGAGTTCCGCATGGACTGCCTTCTGGCTGCGACCAAAACTTCCTTAAGTCTCAGTGGGAAGTTGGCAAGACCTTCCAGGCCGTCAGATGAATGGGCTGAACACCTGGGTGGAGCACCCGTTCCCCCACCCGTGACAGCAGGTCTGGATTGGGTGGGAAGGCCCACCCAATCTACTGACACCTGCCTCACGGCCCGAAACCAGGGCCTCCTGGGCCACCATGGGGCTATCAGGATGGCCCTAGCCTGATCCACCCTGTTTGTGCAACACCTTTGGAATGAGAGGAAATGGGGGAAACACGTACAGTAGAGGGCCCGTCCAAGATAGGATAAGGGCATCGCCTAGAGAGCCCTCCCCTCCCCTGGAGCAATAGAGGGCACATTGAGCATTGTCATTGTCCTGGGAAGCAAAAAGGTCCCGAGTCAGGACTCCTCATTTTACAAATATGTCCTTGAGAACACGTTGGTCCAAGGTCCACTCGTAGGAGACCACCGTCATCCTGCTAAAGGTGTCCTCCTGGACATTCAGGGAACCTTGTATATAGACCGCATGAGGTGACACCGCATGTGCCAAAGGTCCAGAGACAGGAACAGAAGGCTCCTCGAAGATGTTTGGATTGTCACTAAGCAACCCACAATCATGGGCAAGAACCCTTTGAGAGCACTGAATATGGCCAATAACTCCAAATAGTTGATGTGCTGGGTACTCTCCCTGGGGGACCAATGTCAGCTCAGGCAAAATCCTTCCAGATGCGCCCCCAACCGAGTTCCAACATGTCGGTCGTAATCACCCACTGGAATCGGGGAGGCATCAAGGAGAGGCAGGGCTGTAATCATGGGTGACTTCAATTACCCATACATAGACTGGGTAAATTCACAGTCAGGTAATGACAGAGAGGTCACATTTCTCGACATGCTGAATGACTGTGCCCTAGAACAGTCGGTCCTGGAAGCAACCAGAGAGAAGGCAACCTTGGACTTAATCCTGATTGCCACCTAGGACCTGGTGCGTGATGTCAGTGTCATTGACCCTTTAGGGAACAGTGACCATATTGTGATCAAATTCAGCATACATGAGGGGGAGAATCACCAAGGAAGTCTAATACAGACATTTTGAATTTCAGAAGAGGAAACTTCTCCAAAATGAAGAGTATGGTGAAAAGAAAACTGAAAGGGAAAATCAGGAGAGTCACTTCGCTCCAGAATGCATGGAGTTTACTCAAAACCACAATACTCGAAGCCCAGTTAAATTGTATACCCAAAAGGAGGAAAGGTACCAATAAGTCCAGGAGGATGCCAGCGTGGCTAACAGGTACAGTCAAGGAAGCCAGAAAAGGGAAGAAGATTTCCTTCCAAAATTGGAAGGCCTGTCCAAATGAAGAGAACAGAAAGGAACACAAACTCTGGCAAAAGAAATGCACGGTGACAATAAGGGAGGCAAAGAGAGAGTTTGAGGAACATTTAGCTACAAGTATCAAGGGGAATAACAAAAACTTCTTTAAATACATCAGAAGCAGGAAACCTGCCAGAGAGGCAGTTGGACCATTAGACAATGATGGAGTGAAAGGGATTATTAAGGAGGTTATGGAGGTTGCAGAGAAGCTAAATGAGTTCTTTGCGTCCGTCTTCATGGCAGAGGATAATGAACATACACCTGTTCCTGAACCAGGCTTTTCAGGAATGGAGGCTAAAGAACTGAGTCAGATAGAAGTGACAAGAGATGATGTTCTAAATTGCCTGGAAAAACTAAAAACTAACAAATCACCAGGGCCAGATGGCATCCATCCAAGAGTCCTCAAAGAACTCAAATGTGAATTTGCCGACCTCTTTGCTAAAATATCTAACTTATCCCTGCAATCAGTCTCTGTACTGGAGGACTGTAAAGTAGCAAATATAACACCGATTTTGAAAAAGGGATCCAGTTGTGATCCAGGAAATTACAGGCCGGTTAGCTTAACGTGCTTTCCAGGCAAATTGATAGAAAGCATCCTCAAGGATAAAAATGTAAAGCACATAGAAGAACAGGCTCTGCTGGGAGAGAACCAGCATGGCTTCTGCAAAGGTAAATCTTGCCGCACATACCTTTTGGAGTTCTTTGAGTTTTAACTATGCACTGGTCTATGACCGCAATAAAGGACTGACTGACTGAGTGTCAACAAATGTGTGGATGAAGGTGATCCAGTTGACATAGTATACCTGAACTTCCAAACAGCTTTTGACAAAGTTCCTCATCAAAGACTCCTGAGGAAACTTAGCAGTTAGGGGATAAGGGGACAAGGACATGTGTGGATTGCTAACTGGTTGAAAGACAGGAAACAGAGGATAGGTATAAATGGAGAGTTTTCACAATGGAAGGAAGTAAGAAGTGGGGTCCCCAGGGATCTCTATTTGGGACCAGTGCTTTTTAATTTATTCATAAATGATCTAGACGTAGGGGTAAGCAGAGAGTTGGCCCAATTTGCAGATGATACCAAACTCTTTTGGGTAGTGAAATCCAAAACGGATTGTGAGGAGTTTCAAAAGAATCTCTCCAAACTGAGTGAGTGGATGACAAAATGGCAAATGCGGTTCAGTGTTGACAAATGTAAAGTGATGCACATTGGAATGAAAACCCCCAACTTCAAGTATATGCTGATGGGATCTGAGCTGTCGGTGACTGACCAGGAGAGGGATCTTGGGATCGTGGTGGACAGCTCATTGAAAGTGTCAACGCAATGTGCAACAGCTGTGAAAAAGGCCCCAAACCCTCCTGGCCCTGCAATCAAGGTCCCCTCGAGCATTGGTTGGTGAAAATTAGCAGCCGTGTGTGTTTGTGTGTGTGTGTGTGTGTGTGTGTGGAATTCCTGCCTGCTAGCAACCCAGGCAGGCGCAACTCAAGCCAGAAAAAAGGCGATGTGTGTGTGTTGGGCTTGCTACCACGTCAGCGCTTCTATTCAACCCTCCTCCAGTAGCACAATGCCTTACACAGAACACCCCTGCCCCAATGAAGGTTCAAATTCCCCCACCCCACGATACCACTCCACGATACCACCCAGCGCTCCGCTGCCCTTCACCAAAGATCCTCTCGCTGCCAGCGACTCAGCTGCTGCTCCACATCCTTGGATGGGGGGGTGGGTTAAAAGGCTCCCCAGCTGCTGGCTGCACGGCCGCCTCGCCATTCCTGAGCGGCTACCCTGCTGTTCCGGGCTCCCCTGGTTCTCCAGGAGGGAAGGCCCCTCCTGATCACCCCCTGGCTGCAGTTGAACCCGCTGCCAGCCTACTCATGTGGCCGACCGGCCCACTTGCTGCTCCGGGAGGTGGCCAGCCAATGTGGCCAGTCAGCTCCCTTGCCGCCCCAAGGAGGGGAGGAAAGCTCCCGTTCCCCTGCTGCCTCGTGAGTTAAAGAACCCAAGCATGTTGTCTGAGTGCCATGGACGTGGCCATCAGTTTGGCTGTGCACTCCGAGTGCCTAGCTGAGTTGAGCTCCTGTTTGGCTACCTGAATAGCCTCACGGAAGAATGCCTTAGCCAGATCCTGCTTGTCCTGCGGCAGGAGGTCCAAAAATGGGCCCACTTTTCCCCACAGGAAGTGGTTATAGCGGGCGTTATAGGCCTGATATTTGGCCACCCTTAAGTGGACAGCTGAGGCCGAGTAAAGCCTTCTCCCAAAGCAGTTCAATTTCCTACCCACCTTGTCACTTGGTGCCAACTGGCTGTGACCCCTGGTCCTTTGCAGAGACGCCTCTACAACGATCGAATTAGGGGTGGGATGATTCTTTAGGAAGGCCGTATCATCCTGTAGTTGCACCCTATAAAAATTCTCCAAGCACCTATTAGGCTGAGAAAGAGTAGCTGGCTTTTTCCAATGACCCCGCATGACCCCCAACAATGCCTAGTTGAGGAGTAAAGCGGCCGGTACCTTGCCTCTGTATCGATAATGCTGAACAAATGGGTCTAGTTCTCCTTTCTGTTGCATCCAGATGCTCACATCTAGGGCTGAAGCCATGAGTGCCACATATGTAGTATACTGTTTAAGGTCCTCCAACGGGGAAACGGGCTTTGAGTCCGACTGTATGTTGAGTGGGGACAAACCTCGGGAAACACCGTCAGATTCCTGAGAACTAGCATCACTCTCATAGTCCGACTCGGGAGGAGCCAAAAAGAGTCCTGGGCCAAGGGTGTTGAACCCATAGGGGAGCCCAGTTTGCTTTCTGGGTCGTCTGGTACCGAAGTGAGAAGTTCTGCTGGCAGTTCCTGGAGAGGCAAAGCAGCCTGTTGTAGCACGGGTGCTGAAGAGGGCGGGTCGCGTTGCTCTGTTCAATCCCAAGGGGTGCGTTGCGGTGAGTGGGAGCGCGGCCTCCCTTCCGAGTGCTAGGGTGGCTCATGTCAACCCCGCACATCTCCAGGGTTGCTATATGTGGGACCTTCCAGGTAACAAGGGCCATATCAGGGCCTAATGTAGTCTGAATAGTCCGATCGATAGTCCATTTGATATTGACCACACGACCCAGAGTCCCGGCACCAAGCACCATAAGGCGGCTCCACCTCACCCAAGGGAGAACGGCGCTCTGACACACGGTACCAATCTGAATATGTGGGTTCACGACGGTCCCAGGCCCGATCATGTCTGTAATCAGAGGAGTGCTCTTCTGAGTCCCAACGGGCACCTAAGACGGATGTGCTCCTGGAGCCTCCAAGGGAGTGAATGACGCCTAGATAGCCACGATGCATCTTCCGCAGGCTTGGCAAGGGAATAGGCCTCTTCTTCCATGGAAGCATACCCAGGCTCGTCCGACGCCACCGAGTGTTCTCTACCCAAGTGAGCCCGATTAGGTGCCAAGTCCAATGAGTTATCGGCCAAAGGCAAGCTAGGTCGAGCCGAAACAGATGACTTTGATATAGGATGATCCAAATCCACGTTGGGCTTCTTGGTCACTGGGGCCTCTGATGCAAGAACCAACGCGGCCCTCTTCTTCTTTGGTATAGGAGCAAGGTGTCAACCCACTGGGAAATCACAAGGCAACTTCAGCTTCTTCTTCCTCTTTGGTATCAACGCTGAGGGAACCGGGGAAGATTTCGGTACCACAGGCGTTGAATGCTTAGGGAGGTCTTCCGAGTGCACTGGCTCACTCGAAGCCGTCAAAGGATTAGCACTAGGAAGTGCCAAAACTGGTATGGGGGGCAGATTTTTGGCTTCCACAGGAGCAAGTACCGAACGCTCCGACTGCACTGATGAAGCCATTTTAATGGACCGCTTCAACGATAAGGCTTCCGAAGAACGGAGAGCCAGATCCCACAGGGCTGCATGCAAGCGAGAAGCCCTATTTTTGCGAGCCTGCTTCGTAAACTTCTACAGTGAAGACAGGTCTCGACAACGTGGGACTCCCCCAAACACAGGAGACACTCGGTAGGAGTATCGGGGGGAAGGGATCTTAAATCCGCAACAAACACATTTTTTGAAGTTCGTCGTGCCCGGCATGGCCGGCCACCACGCTCCATCCTGGCCGGGATTGGAGCTCCGAAGAAGGGGGAAACCTGCAAAAAACAAAACATCAAGGAAAAAAACGCTACTATGCGAAATAAAATAAATAAATAAAATCGAAAAAGCGGGGAGAAAAGACAAGGGGGTAGATAGATCCTACTCGTTGTTGATCTGCAGACTCCACGATGCTTATTGAAGCATGGACGGTGAGAGACTGAGGGGATGAGGAGTGGCGCAGCTGCATATAGTGACTGGGGGCGGGGTTCCCGCCCAAAGCAGGAGAATTGAGCTTGTTAGGTCCCGACGAGGTCTCTGCGCAGGTGAATAGCCCATTTGTGTAAAAGACAGAGACCACGTCGAAGAACAGGGTTAGGAGAATGCTTGCTCTCCTAACCTCATTTTACAGGATGGCTGTGGAGGCGGGTTTGTTGCCGAGGTACCAGCAGGATTGGGCCCGCAGTACACATGGGCAGGCAAAACCAGGCTCAACTTCCTTAGCCCAGTTTTGCCTGCGTGTGTGAATAGCTAGTACGGTACCATGTGTCTTTAAAAAGGGGAGCAACACAAATACTTGCATTTTAAAGAGTTTTATCACAAGTGCCTAAACAGACTGAAAAATACTCATATGACAAAATGAAATTAACATTCTTGCATTTATGGTGCAACATAAATCTATACTCAGAGAGACTTTATGGCTATAGATGTAAAGTGATGTGTCAGAACAAATGGTCTGCATTTACTACTAGGTTATACATTTAAACATTCCAGTGTAAATAGTTTCATGAACTGGAACCAAAACTTGGTTCTAACGTTAAAGGTTTTTAATTATCAGTCATTTAATGGTGCTTCCACTATTTGCCTCTGAACAACTGGCCATAAGGGCTGCAAATATATTTAGATGTTATTAAAGTTGTGCATGCAACCAGAAATGCTGGTGGGACAAAGGGCCAGCAGGGAGGCAGGCTCCAGCGTGCCTCCCTGCACACAATCAGGTTTTTGTGTACAGGCTCTGCTGTTTGTGCAGCACATGAGCCGTGCCACAGTGAGCAGCAGTGCAGACAGCCAGAGGAGGAAGTCCTCTGGCATCCCTCAATGCACTGTGCCAGGAGCCCAGTGCATTGAGGGATTTTCCCTCAGCTGGGTGCTCTTGCTGCCTGGCTCTGTATGCTCAGGGTGCATGTAGCCTGAGCATACACACAACCTTGGACCTTAACACAGGTAAAAGCCCGGATAAAAAAACTCATCGGGGGAGGCAGTGCTGGGATCAGCTTTGATCCCGGCACTGCACACGAGCTGCCCTACCCAGGTAGGGCTGCTAATGTGCACAGCCTTGATATGTTACCAGGCTTATTATAAAGCAATCACTGGTCAGACAAGGTGGATATATTTTAGTTTTACTGAAACCAATGGGGTGGTCATCTATGCTGAGCATTACAGGCTTAACTTCCATTGAGTTCAAAGGGTCAAAAGGATAAACTACTTTTAAAATTCCAGGTGGGAAATATAGACGTGAAAAAATACAGCAAAGATTTCCATTTGCTGAATAGTTGTTGCCAAATGCAACAACCACTAAAAGTAATGAAATTTTTGGTAGAGTACCATCCACATGGATTTCTGTTGCTGAATCAAACCTTTCTCTGGCAAGAAGTAAGATTTATGGGTTTTTAAAATGAAGGAGAAGGAAAAGTCATAACGGAAAGATAAATTATTTTGGAATTTCCTTTTATACTTATCTCTGCAGGCCAATTTCACAAATATCAATGAGGGAATAAACATTATGCTTTCCATGCTGAGTTTAAAACACTACTAATATATATATATACACATACACACACACACACACACACACACACACAAAACCTCTCTTAGTTCAGGCAAGGGATATGCACTGAAAGGATTTTATTTCAACCATTACATTATCAAAATATGACAAAAAGACGTCTCAGAGGTTATGAGCCAGAGAGAGACTGATTAATATAATAAACACAAATCTTATTTCATAAAAGAGCAAGCAGCATTTTTAAGAATCAATTTTGAGTTACCTGCCTCTTGCTTTATTATTGGAATAAGAAAAATAATACCTTGTGCTTCTCAGAACTCAGACAGCATGCAGCAATTTCTCCTAAATGCTTTGCTATTGCCTTTCAAATATGTGGAAAGGGAGTTAAAAATTAGTATGTAACTGCAGCTATTTTTTTTTTTTGTAATAGCAGTCTTCCTGATCCAACTGAGGCTTGGCTAAACTATTTATACCAAGACAAGCACTGAGTGCTTTTCCTCATCATGTTTTCTCAATAACTTACTTTTCTTTGCCTTCTTTGGATGCAGCCTACAGCAGATTGAAATAAAAACATCACCATATAGTAGCCAGTAATAATCCTTACCTTTGTTTTCAGCTTCTGAATCTCAGCTTCTGTAACTGCATGTTTGATCTGCAACTGAAAAATGGAAATCACAAAGCAAACAAGTGAGCTGTGAGTGCCCGTGCTCCAATATTTTTGTAAGACACTTCTACGCTGCCACCTGAATACAGCAGAAGGCCCATAGGAGTGCTGCAGTGCAGTAGACTGTAAATTAAAATATCTAGCTTGGAAAATGACTCAGTCTATGCAAGTTAATTAAAGAAAGTATTGCTGGCTAGCCTCTCAGAATATCAGATTAGGATAACTACCCTGCCTGGACAAGCCAAAGGTCTGGAAGGAGCAAGAAATGGTAATAGTCATACTCAGTCTAGTAGCTAGCCTGGATTTGAATGTCCCAGTGCACACTAATATCCTTAGAAAGCCTCAAAGCATGGATTAAGCAGGCATGTCACAAAGGGCACCGGCCACAGTGACAGGAGATTAAAGGCTCTAGTAGCAGGGACAAGATAACACACACACACACATTACAACCCACAACACATTACCTTTAACGAAGTCCAGAGATGCTCTTCTGCTTGCACAAAGGCTTGTGACACCTCTTGCACAAGCAGAATCACACAAACTGCTATTGAACTCTTGCACAATTGTGTGAGCATTTGTGGCGCAGCACTAGCACCTATTTTCCTTAAGAATTCTTGGGCCCCTCCCTGTGTGCACATGCATACACACGCACTCCATGTGCAATCACTCCCTATCTTAAGGGGCTCACAGCCCATATTGTGTACATATCTTCTCATGCATGCTGTTTCCCGTCTACACAATACATATATCCATTTGGTTTTTGCACTATTAATGTACACAGAACATACTGTAATCCTTTCCACATTGAGAGACTAACTTGTCATGGGATCCCCTTAACAGTGCTCATGCCCCTGTTACTAGAAGAAAGGGAAAAGATCTTCACTTCACAAGTATAGAGGAAACTACTCTCCCTCCTTCCTGTTTGCTAATAAGGGCTACAGGTTTGTCTATGATCTTTCTGAATGATGAAAATAGGCTTCAACCACATTTCTGCAACAAAAATATCCTGTCTGCATATAGAAAGCACAAGCATAATAAGTTATAACTTAAAATCATTTTTCCTGCAACTGGTATCATTCAGCCCATTATTTTTCACTAAACCAAACGTGCCACAGAAGCGTGAGACTCAAAGGCCTAGTTCACATGGATGGCATTGTGGTGGCTGTCTGAAATCTACCATGTACTGATCCATTTATGAGTGTTGTATTTGGCAATTTGCACCACACACACAACTTTCAAATTCCTGTTCACCACACAGCTTCCTCTTCTTCAGCACCTAAGAGCAAATCGCCCAAGAAAATTGTTCGCAGCACCATGGTGAATGAAGTTATGAACTGGGCTGCAGCACACAAATAACTTCTAGCCCCATCTAATTACCTTTTAAAAACAATTCTACAGGCTACAGAACTGTATTTAGAGTGTTCACTAAATAATGTAAAACAAACAAACAAAAGATCAAACAGTTTTTAGCAAATTACAATCTGCTCAGATACAGATGGTTTTATCAGTTTCTTCTATGTGACTAAAACAGGGTATCCTGTTATGAATATAAATAGTGAAGATACTGATGTTTCAGTCAGATAATTGGGTCACAACATGGCTCAGCAGCAACCACTGATGGAGGAGTTCAAACAAGACCCTCTAAGTGATATGCAAAAATGCATCCTGTAATACTATACAGGCTTTGTTTGAACAAGATAAAATTGTTTTGCAACACAGAAGTGTGTTTCTGTACATTCCCAACTGAAGTAAAAATATAGCACCCAAAGACTGCCAAAAGCTGACTTGCGCTACAATCCTAAACATATTTTGCTTGAGAACAAGCCTCACTGCACGCAATGAGACTTACATCTGAGTAAACATGCATAGGACTGCATTGTAATGCCCCAGGAACCCTTTCAGAATCAGAGATGTCCTCCAGGAGGCTTTACAGACAGGGCTTCTACTCCAAATCTCCTTCGGGAGAGAGTATGTGCGTTCACACACCAGCCCAACTTACCCCGAAGTCCCTTTAAGACCCACTCCACACACAAATCGGGCTTTGTTTAGAGAATTCTAGTTTATCCCGGGGTATTTCCAGGTTTTTAAAAAGCTGGTCTTAAGCTACTTTTCCTGAAAATTCTGTAGCAAATAGGGAGAGACACTGACATAGAATCATTAGCATGATAAGAGGGACACTCTCTTTACAAATGCAGATGTAGCTCTTTAGTAATCTCCCCCCCCCCCGCCCACTCCACTGGCTAGAAGGAAAACATTGATGCCTACCATGTGAACTTGCCTCAAAAGCAAACCCAAGAGCAGAGGGGAGGGGCTGCTTCCCTCTATGCCGCGAGTGTACTTCGAAGTGGCTTCACTCAACATTTACCCTGCAGCATGAAGCCATGTGCGAATCACTCCCAGGCGGAGTGCAGGGGCTGGGGCAAATCAAGCAGTGCCCCCTTCTAGTTAATGTTAATGGCAGTAACAAGAGCGGGGGCCAGGCAGTCGCCCTGCTTGACCTGCCCATAGGACAGTCTTGTTTGGGATTCAGCCTGCCATCCAAGTATTTCTGCTGCTATCACATAACTCCAGTTGCTTAGGGTCAAAACAGGTTTACATAAAATTTCTTTGCTTTTCCAAGGGAAAGGGAAAGGAATCAATTGCCTGGCAGTTGGCTAAGAGCCCAACAGCTCTAGAACCACTTTTTATCAGTAGAGAGCAGTAGCTTTCAGTCCTCCTCAACTAGAAGGCAAGAATATAACATGGTCTGCAGGGATCCTGGAACAATCAGAGTGATCATAAAGGTAAGCAGCTGGGACAAGTACCTATTCCTTCTCCCTCACCTGCCCCTTTCCCTACTTTAAATGATTAGCCTTACTTGACCTGATTCCTAGCATGAAAAGAATAGGGGAAGCCTAGAAAATCAAGCAGCCAGGTCTGAGCGGAGGTGGTCCCTGTTCCTAAGCTTCCAGGAGAAAGAAGGAGCAAGTAATTGTCTAAGGTGTTACTACCAGAGTCAATAATAATGAGCCTCTCAACAGCCTGTTTCCCTCCATCCTGGCAGGCAACAGCTGGGTTCTCAAGATTTGGGTCTCAGTCTCCAAAATCAATTTATTTAAAAACTAGTATCTATTAAACTAGTATTTTATTTATTTAGAAACTAAAACTATTCCCTATAGTCAATATGGGAACAATGAAATACCAAACTACTCTAGTTTTTGGAAGAACATGCAGGGACTCAGGGCAATTCGCACAAAACAAATCTCCTCCTCAGATAACATTTCTAAGTAGAGAACACTGGGTAACTGGACTTTAGGGTTGTTCTCACAACATGGGTTACCCCGGGCAGCTCGTGTCATCTGGAGTGCCGGGAGCAGAGGGCTCCCAGCTCTCCAGTGGTGGGTAGCTCACCTTTTGCACCCAGGGTTTTACTGAGGTTAAATGAACCTGTAATTTGTTTTACCTCAGTAGGCGATCATGTGAACTATCGCTCACGGGTAACTGGGCTTCTCTGGCCCACCGTAATTTCTGGTAAGCCAAGATGAGTGAGTGGCCATGCAGAATGGCTGCTATATCTGAAGTAGCTGCTCCACTGTGTGGGTGCTGCATTCTGAGTCCTTGGAGGACTCAGAATGCGTTTCCCTTCTCCTGGCCACACACTGCCAATTGCCAGGGTCCGCCCTGGTTGCATATGAATGGGAGACTAGATGTGTGAGCACTGTAAGGTATTCCCCTTAGGGGATGGAGCCGCTCTGGGAAGAGCATCTTGGTTCCACGTTCCCTCTCTGGCATCTCCAAGATACGGGTGAGAGAGATTCCTGCCTGCAACCTTGGAGAAGCCGCTGCCAGTCTGGGTAGATAATACTGGGCTAGACATACCAAGGGTCTGACTCAGTATATGGCAGCTTCCTATGTTTCTGTGTCACCCAGGAGCACATGTGGGCAAGTGATCAGCAACTTTACTTGTCCCCTTTGGTTGTCTGCAGGGAGATAGATAGGAGTCTGCCTTCCTGCCCACCCACCCAGCCATGTTTTCATGTGGGATGTGTGTACATGCATCTATTTTTCAAAATTTGTGTACATATAGCAAAACAGACAGGTATGCACTTGTCACAGTTGACAGTGAACTGTTGCATACATGAAAGTGATGTCATGTTGGAAATCTGATTTGTGTGAAGTTGTAGCAGCTGCTAAGGTATTAGGTATGTCTGCAAACTGTTGTCAGTATGACATCACAGAGGAACCAACAGCACCTCACCGTCCTGACCTATTTCAGAATCTGAAACCATTGGCCCTAACTGGTCACATGCTTGTTTATCCAGTCAATGGAAATACTATCAGACATACCATACTGCAATATTCAGAGTGTGTGTGTGTGTGCGCGCGCGCAATTTTGTGATTTAGATTAGGGGACACAAAAAGAAAAGGGGGTGAGAGAAAGACTAATGTATAATCCAAATTTAAAATCTGAAATTAAATACACAGGTAATTAAACTATACAGAAGTCTTGCGGTTCATGGTAACCTTAATAGATGGGGATAATCCAGTAATGTTATGTTTTAACTGAAAAGGGAAGATAGGATGAAATTAATACTTGTAAATGCATCAGATTTATAACTAATCTTTTGGCTGCTCATACCAATTACTCCTGAGTAGTTCTGCTGAGCTAAATGTGGCCTGCTTAATAAGTGGTTTTTAGGAATAAGGATTATTTATAGACAACTGTCAAAACAACTGTGTTACTACTATAGCAATAGATGTTAAAAAGAATTGGCAGAAATGTATCTCACCTAACAGAAGCTGGAGTGCTTAAGCTATTTGCATATATTGATTATACAAGTCAATGGGAAACAATTAGATTACTTCAGAGAGAGGAAGCCAGATCAGTGAAGAATATGATGATGTGAGCTGATACCCTCTGAGTACCCATTCAAAGCTTTCCAACTTACCTCTTTGAATTTGTGAGCCAGTTTGCTGGTGTCCAGTTCTGTTGGGGAAAACATGTCATCGTTTTCAGGCAGCTCAAACACTTCAATGGCCATATCACCTCCTGGAAGGATGGGGCCCATGTCATCCTCATCTTCATCTGTAGCATATTCCCCTGTCTTAGAAGCACAGAATTAAAGCACTTCTAACATTCTCTTTTGTGAGTGTCAGGTACAGTGTTACTACATAAAGGGTTAAAACCAAAACCAAAAAACAATTTTGTATGGCAAGCAAGATGAGTAAGCATGAAAAGACAGCAGAGGCAGGAAACAAAAGAGAGAATATTTTAAGAAGTATGATTAGTAGATGCCAGTTCTAAGCCCTAAAGGTTCCAAAGAATTCTGAGAGAATTCTGATAGAGAAGACTACTGCAGCAGAAATGATAAATAAAATGACTCAAAGTAGGATCTTGTTTCAGGAGGGAATGTATTCCAGAGTAGAAAGATGATAACAGAAAGGACAACCTGGTAGCAACTGCAGATGAACCTCCCCACATGATCTCAGTGGGCAATAGCTCACAGTGAATAAGACATTCTCTTAAATACCCAGGGCCTAAGCTCTTTTGGGCTTTATAGATTATAACCAACACCTGGTATTTTATCCAGAAACCAATTGGTAACCAGTGTAGTTCTTTTAATACAGGAGTAATATGGTCTCTTTGAAATGACCCAAGAGACCAACCTGGCAGCTGCATTCCGAAATATGTACAAAAGCAGGCCCACATGCACTGCAGTAGTACAGTCTGGAGGTTGCCAGCAGATGTACCATTGTTCTGAGGTCATTTATCTCAGGAAATGGATGCAGCTGGTGTATCAGCTGAAGCAAATAAAAAGCACTTCTGGCCACTGCTTCAACCTGGGACACCAGGGAGAGGTTTGGATCCAGAAGCACTCCCAGATTGCGTACCTGTTCGTTCTGGAGAAGTGTGACCCCATCCAGAACTGGCAGATCAAAACAGTTTCCTGAGCTCCGACCCTACACAAAAAGTACCACCATCTTATTTGGGTTCAGTCTCAGTTTGCTATCCCTCATCCAGCCCATCACTGCCTACATGCAGGCATTTAGGGAGGTTATGCCTTCTCCTGATGACTCTAACAAGGAGAAATAGATTTGCGTGCCATCAGCATACTGATAATACCCTGCACCAAATCTCCTCATGTTCTCTCCCAGCGGTTTCATGTAGATGTTAAAAAGCACTGGAGACAGTATGGAGCCTTGGAGGACACCATATAAAAGTTCACATTTTGAAGAACAGTCTGCAAGTGACACCATCTGGAATCTGCCGGAGAGGTAGGATTGGAACCACTGCAAAGCTGTGCCTCCCACTCCCAACCCTCTCAGATGGTCCAGAAGAGTACTGTGGTCGATAATATTAAAAGCCGCAGAGAGATCCAAAAGGACCAAGAGTGCAGTTTGTCCATTCCCCATTGGAGATCAAGGCCGACTAAGGCAGACTCCACCCACCCCGCCCCCAGGTCAACAGGCTGACCAAGGCAGTCTCCACCCCACAGCCCACCCGAAAACCAGTTTGAAATGGCTCTAGATAATCAGTTTCCTCCAAGACTTCCTGGAGCTGGGAGGTCACCACCCTCTCGATTATCTTGCCCAACTATGGAAGGTTGGAGAGAGGCCTCTATTTACTTAATTCTGAGGGATCCAATGCAGGCTTCTTCAGAAGAGGTCCAATGATTGTCTCCCTAAGACGGGAAGGCATGCTGCCCTTCCTCAGAGAAGCATTTATAATATCTACCAGGCCCTCTACAACAACCCCCAGCCAGATAGTATAAGCCATGTTGGACAAGGGTCAAGAGAACAGGTGGTAGGCCACACCATTCCAAGCAGCTTATCCATAACAGCTCCGTTCCAAGCAGCTCCATCAGGTGTCACAAACTGAAACTGATATTTGTCACATTTGTGTCTTGTCTTTCCTTTTCCCTTGAAGAAGCTCAGAGGCATATATAGCTTTGCCCAATTTATCTTTACAACCATCCCATTCGGCAGAGGACTAGTACATCTCTCTTAATGATAGGCAAACAAGTACAGAAACTCCTTGCACCTGTAGTGGCCAGCAGGCATTGTTGGTAGCCATGGCTGGAAACCTTTCCTTCAATCCTTGCCTTGTCCCAAAGTCGATTCCCGGTAAGGAGAGAGCCTTTTTTTTCCTGCCGGAGAAACAGCATGTGTCTTTTTTCTTGCAGAAGAGGAGGAGGAAATCACAGCTTTGTTTGCCTTCCTTGTTCCAACACAAACCCTGACTGCTCTTGCCTGAAGTTAAATCAAGAAAAGCAATCACTGTCAAGGAGAACAAGGAAGGAAAACATATGGGGCAATAGTGTTCTTTGCTGTTCATCTCTGGCAAGAAAAAAGAGAAGCACTGATAAGCAATGGTAAGCAGGCAGTGAAGGCTATCCTCTTCTTATTGGGGGCATGGCCATGATTGGAAGGAGGTTCTTTAGCCATGGATGCCTATAGGAACCTGGGATTGCTATGCTACAGGCAGAGGGAGGCTCCTGTACATGTGGTATTTCATTAAGAGAGAAATGTGTGAACTAGAACTGTATGACATTTACTTTGCAAGGCCACTCAGTAAATAGAAACATAGGAAGCTGCCATATACTGAGTCAGACCATTGGTCCATCTAGCTCAGTATGGTCTACACAGACTGGCAGTGGCTTCTCCAAGGTTGCAGGCAGAAGTCTCTCTCAGCCCTATCTTGGAAATGCCAGGGAGGAAGCTTGGAACCTTCTGCATGTAAGCATGCGATGCTCTTCCCAGAGCAGCTCCATCCCCTAAGGGGAATATCTTACACTGCTCACATGTAGTCTCCCAGTCAAATGCAAACCAGGTCAGATCCTGCTTAGTAAAGGGGACAATCCATGCTTGGTACCTGAGTATGGATCTGAATCCAGGTCTTACTGGTCAAAGCCCAACATGCTATTGGCTATACCACACATTATTCATAATTTATTGTGGGACTACTGTGAAATGTAGCAGAGGCCTACATTGCCACTGAGTAAGAGGGAAGGTTCATGCACCAGGTATGAGCCAGCCAGCCTGAGATAGTAGCTTGTACAGGCAGGACGGGGAATGGCAAACAAGCCGCAGTGTGGCTCATTCCTGCACACCTCTCCCTGCCCATCATGTTGTTGTTGCTGTTCTTCTTCTTCTTCTTCTTCTTCTTCTTCTTCTTCTTCTTCTTCTACTACTACTACTATTACTAACTACTACAAATATTTATATACTGCTCTTCAACAAAATTCTCAAAGCGGTTTACATAGAAAATAAAAATACATAAATAAGATGGCTCCCTGTCCTCAAAGGGCTCACAATCTAGAAAGAAACATAAGGCAGACACCAGCAACAGCCATGGGAGGGATGCTGTGCTGGGGCTGGATAGGGCCAGTTGCTCTCCCCAGGCTAAATCTTAAAGAATCACAACTTTAAAAGGTGCATCTTTGCTCAATTAGTAGGGGTTCTGCTTCATAACTGCATTAACCCTTGGTGCGTGGGCTGTTTGGTTACCCAGTTCCCCAACTGGGCAAATAACCAGGCGTTAACATGGCAGTGGGCCAGACAAGGAATAGTGAGGTGGCCAAGGCTAAGAGAGACCAGGAAGGAGTCACACTGACGGCTTGTTTACTGCCCTGCCTGCACAGGCTGCTACCGGCTGCATGGTCACTTAGGGAATCTTCAGAGGCCCTTCTCCAGGTGCCCCAGCCATTTAAGGCAAGGTGTGTGGTGACTGAGGGGGCTTTCTGTGTTACCCCAGTTACAGAACTCTCTCCTTAGGGAGGCTCACCTGATGCCTACTTTGATGTCATATCAGCATCAGGTGAAGATCTTATTATTCTCCCAGGCTTTTAAAACCGTGACAGAAAGTATTTTAATTGTTGCAGTTTTTATCTTGCTGTTTCATTCTTTGTTCTTTGTCTATTTTTCTTGTTTTATAATGGGTTGCTGTTTCAGATTTCAATGTAGTAAGCTGTCCTGGAAATGTTTTTCACTGAAGGGTAGAATATCATTAAAACAACAACAACAAATAAAATACTTACTACTGCAGACTGTTTGAATTAATAAGCTACTGTTATCCACAGGGCTGAAGGGTTTCTTGTGAAACCCAGCAATGGTCTGCATTGCCACTGAGTGAGTAAGGCTCATCCACCTACCAGCTGGCACTAATGGGTGACAAGTAAGGGGATGGATGGTAACGGCAGGCCCAGTCTGCAAGGTACAGGCCCAGTCATGCTGTACCTACATAGAGGCCTGTGCAGCCAAGAATTAATGTCATCAACCACTGCAAAGCACTAGAAATCTCCAAGCGGGTCTAACATGGCTGCACCTGCTCTACTCAAACTGGGTCCAATGATGGCCACCCTCACTTGCAGCATGGCTGTGGTGGGCTGTCATAGCTCACAAGTGCACAGACCCACATTTGGAAGCGCTGGCCAAGAACAGTGCATGCATCATTGCATGGGCTGCTGCTACAGCAAGAGTCTGTACACTCTGCATGGCTGGCATCTAGTTTTCAGTGCTGGAAACTGATGGATACAGTGGATGTCCAGAAGGAAAGGCACCTGCCTTTTCCAATGACAACTCCTGCATTACTTGTTCTGTGCTACACAGCTTAACTGGGAACAGTGAGAAGCTTGCTTCTGTTTTTCATAAACTCCATTAATCAACATTAATCAGCCATCATCTCCACATTCTATTGTCCATTTCATTTATTCATTCAGCCAGGGTCTCTAGCCTAACATGAAGCAAATAGATATAATCCTGCTTAAATTTTGACAGAAATGATGCAACCTTCATGCTTAGAACTCAGGTTGTGTTTCCATGTATGGAGGGTGCTTATTTTTGTTTTTTAAATTTTTTAATCTCTAATGCCAAAAAGGAAAGGATACTAATCCAAAAAGCAGCTAGCAAAAAGATGAGTCACTGTTTTGAACCACCACAGATAACAACTGCTGAGTATGAAACACTAAAAATAAGAGACTGATGTCCAAATCATTGCATAATACTAGGAAACAGAATATTAATAAACAGGAACCAAAGGAACATAAGAATAGCAAAGTATGATATTCATATGTGTTGTACGAACCATTTTTTAACTAGCATTTTAATCAATATAATGGTAAAGAGCTTTAATACGCAGGGTCTAATATTTATGACACGTGTTTTAAAAAACACAAGGGGCAGTTTTGCAGAATTAATCAGAAAACACCTCATCCCTTCACATTTTCAAGTTGCTTTTGCAGCTGCTTTATTTTTACAGGAGTAAATCCATCAGACCTCATGTATTCTGTTTAACAGACTATCCTGTTAAATCCCTATAGAAATTAGTAGGAAAATTAGTTCTGAAGTTTGCTTAATGTGTTAGTGCTGGATACTTACAGTTGAGCATCAACAAGCTCTCCTGGGTTCAGAAAAGCACAGCACAGAAGTACATAGTTACAGTGGAGTACCCCATTGTCTAAGGTTTGGGGAGGGGCTGCAGCTCAGTGGCTGTAGAGGAGATACTTTGCACGCAGAAACTCCCAGGTTCAAATCTCTGGAATCTGCAGGTAGAGTTGGGGGAAACCCCTGTCTGAAAGCCTGGATAGCGGCTGCCAGTCAGTTTAATCAATACTGACCTACACGGACCAATGGTATGACTCAGTAGGAGGCAGCACCATACATTCAAGTTTCCAATAAGGATCTAGAGAGATGTTAGGAAGCTACATGGCTGCCACTGATTCTTTCAAGCAACAGGAAGTAAAAGAAAAATGTGATACGATACCAGTATTCCTCTACTCCAATTTATAGCTGGAGCAGATAATTTATAGTCTACTCTATTGTTAACCGACCAGAGACGAAAGTTTGGGGCAGTGTACAAATTTGATAAATAAAATAATAAATAAACAAAAGGTGCTACCTGTAGGGGCAGGGAAACTAAACGGCAGACATGCCCATCTCCTCTTCCCTCCGCAGCCCACAGTGATATTCAAAAATATGTCTGTGAGGGTCCTGCAACCCTCAGGGGCATATTTTCAGGAGGCGCAGTTGGCTCCTGAGGGAAAGGAACATTTGAGGAAAATCGCCCCTCCCCCATTGTGGACATAAAACATTTTTCAGCACGCACAAGTCTGAATGTCACCCACTGAACACAATTATGTCATGTCATTCATGTCACAATTATGACACTTTTTACTAAACAATTCAAGACAAACATATGGGGGAGACAACTAATTAATTGTTACGTTTATATCCTGCTCTTCCTCTGAGGAACCCAGATTACACATTAGGGATATGCAGGAAGCGTTTCATGCACATCCGGAGAACAGAGAATGGTCACTTTAACAGGAAGAAGGTAGGTCTTACCTGCCCCTCTGTTGTTCCTCCACTGCTCCAGCACATTACTGTTTGTATGAAGCAGCCGGGCTCTCTGTTTGGAAAAGGCACGCTGCCCGACTGCGTCTTGCTTGGGAACAGGAAGTTTCCTGTTCCCAGCAATCTGTGGACAGTGTCAGGAAGGAAATGGCATCTGAGCATGTGCAGATGCCATCTTGAGTGTCAGCATGCTGATGCTGACCTCTCAAGATGGCGCCCACCCATACTCAGATGCCATTTCCTTCCCAATGCTTAATACAAACAGTGCCGTGCTGGGGCGACGGAGGAGCAACGGAGGAGCAGGTAAGACCTGCCTTCCTCCTGTTAAAGTGACATGCTCACCCCCACCAAAACAATTCAGCTGGGTCAGATCAAGGCATTTCGGCACCTTGAAATAGAGGCGCCGAAATGCTTCGAGCACATCCCTAGTGCACATGGTTGTGTTTATCCTCACAACAACCCCGTAAGGCTGGTTACACTGAGAGATAAGTGACTGGCCAAGAATCACCCAGAGAGTTTCATGGCTGAATGGAGATTTGAGCTTGGGTCTCCCTGGTCCTAGTCCAGAACACTAACTACTATACAACACTCAAAGATGTGGTAACAGCCAACAACCTGGATGGCTTTAAGAGGGGTTTGGATAATTTCATGGAGGAGAGGTCTATTGACGGCTACTAGTCGGAGGGCTCTAGGCCACCTCCAGCCTTGGGGGCAGGGTGCCTCTGGGTACCAGTTGCGGGGGAGTAACAGCAGGAGAGAGGGCGTGCCCTCAACTCCTGCCTGTGGCTTCCAGCGGCATCTGGTGGGCCACTGTGCGAAACGGGATGCTGGACTAGATGGGCCTTGGGCCTGATCCAGCAGGGCTGTTCTTATGTTCTTAATCTCTCATCTTTGCAATTAGAGACATTTAGGTAACTCCAGCCATAATCCAATTCATCTCAGTCAAACCCAGGAGAACAAATCTCAGAAAGGGGGTGGGTCATCTGTTTATTTAATTGCAAGTCAAAGAAGGAGCGACTGAAGCAATATCAGCTATTTAAAATTTATACTGAATTAATAAGCCACATATTGAAATATTAGTATAGCATAGGAAGCGACGTTATTTTCTTCACAAACCTTTTTAAGGTAACAGTTGTTATTTTTATTGTCGTTGCCTAAGGTTCCAAGAGATCCTCTCTCAGTACTCTAAAACAGTTGACAACAAACATTAAACAAGAATTTGATGCAGTAATATTACAGTCAATAAATCGTATGTGTTCTGCTGAGCCTGGTTATATTCAACCCTGTGCTTCCAGCACAGAAATAACAACCTTAATGATCTGTGGTATGAAACTGAGGTTTCACAGTAAGGGCTCGTTTGGCTCTGTCATGAATCGAGGTTGAGGTGGCAGGTCTGCTGTTTCAGAGGGCATATTGGACTAGAGAAACCTAATTGTTGCTATGCCCTATCTGCTTGCCTTGTGTTTCGTGTCTACTGCTGTTCTTATGTCGTAGTTGCTTTATTATCCTTCTGTTTTTATTAAGCTGCCCTGTGGATCCCAAAGGATGAAAAGATAGCATATAAATAAGATTTAAGGCTAACTAAAAATATTTAGTCTGAGCTTTGAATATGGAAGAAGGTCACACTTAGTCATCCTAAACATACTGATTTATAACTAGTTTTACTGGAATCAAGAGCACATCAACAGACCCAATCAGCTGGGAACGTCTCTTTCATATGTGCCACTGAAGAAAAAAGAAGTAGCATGAGAATTTATTCGCATGATTCCACACAACTACAGCATCTTCCAACTGCATTATTTTCCTTTGCACTGTCCTTCATGCCTTACAGCATTACAACCAGTTCTTTGCTATGGCGCACCGCCAATTTCTTCAAACACAGAGGTAAATTGGCAGGGCTCTCTGTTGTCACTCAGAAGAGATGTGCTAGGGGATTGGAAGTGCACAGCTGTGTGGGAAGTTAGGTAGATTTGTTCCTGTTTGCTAACTGAGCAATAATTTAAAGTTGTTTTTTTAGCTCGTTTGAATGTGTATTTTTGTATTATTCAACATGAATTCTAAGCAGTCTTGAAGGATGCTCTTGGTGAAGAGACAGGATAGAAATCCTTAAAATATTTTTCCCCCACATGGGACAGCCATGATTAGATAGTTTTACCTCGTCAATTTAATGCACTGCATATTTATTGTGAATGTGTAATAGATTTAGCAATGCTTGAAAAATTAAGCAACTTCCTGACCTAGTAAATATCAACTTTCTCAACAGAGGTGCATTCACAAGGAATATTAACCATGTATAACTGATGAAGTATAATTAACTTGCAATTAATTTACCACATGGAAAAAAGTGTGAATCTGCTCTTGACAGTCATAAAAATTGGGGCTCTTCCCCCCCACTGCCCCTGAATCTGAGAACAGCCCAATAATGCATTGGGAACTCCAAACATCATGCCACCCAACCGAATAATCAAGAGAAGTATGCAATTTATTAGTACAGCTTGAGGGCAGAATTTGCAGCCCCCGATCCCAAAAGTTCCACCTTTAGTAATAGCAATTTTACATATTTAAAAAGAGGGGATTTTGTGTGCGCATAGCATGACTATGATCATGGTCGTGCAGGGTGGAGGACTTTTCATGCACAAAAGGAACTGTATCCAACTGTTATTAGGAAAAAACAGCAGAAAGAGAATGAAATGCAAGTAGGCAAAGAAAAGGAAACTTCATTAAGTTATAGCAGAAGGAACAAACATGTTACCTCATCATCATCCGCATCGTATTGTGCATAATGCTGTTCCAAGAGCTCTCTCTGGCGACGTTCCTGCTCTAGGGTCTGGCTAATCAGCTGAGCCACTTCGCTTACTTGCCCTGGCTTTTCTCTGCCAATTATAAACCTGAGGAGAACATCAGGGAACACATGTCATTTTCAGACTTCATTGGATACGAAGGCTGCAATTCTATGCTCGCTTACATAGAAGTAAGTTCTCTTTGAATCAGAGGGTCCAACTTCTGAGTAAACAAGTTTAGGACTGTGTAGCATACACCCAAATGTTTCACCTACTCACTCACTCACTATAAGTGCATTTAGAATGTACAATGTATTGCACCGCACACAAGTTAAATTAGAATCACAAAAGCAGGTTTTTAAAAACTCTCTTTTACTACTCTTGAAATTCCTACATGTTGCAGAATTATGACACAACACCTATGCATATTTAGAAATAAGCAAAATTTGCAGAACCAAGGAGCCAAGAGTTATGTGCAGGAGATGTGTCTATAAAGCCCTTGAACTCAGACAACTGTGGTGGGATGTCACCAATCAGTGGAGGAAAACTATTAAGATAGACAGAGTGGATGACACTCTGGAATGGATCCAATGGGACATGCAAGGAGCTCCGTATCCCCAGAAGAGGATCCCCTTCCATACAGAGTTTCCTGTGCTGCATGACACACTACCCCTGAAATGCAGGGGACCTCTGGAAGCTATCTCTAATGCAGTGTGTGGAGTTGTGATTGATGGGTGGAGGGGAGGGGGACAAACCTTAATGTGCAGCTGGAAGCAACTGCATTTACTTAAGGGGTTTGTGGGCCCTGTCCATATTTTTAAGTACTGCTGCTTTTTTCAATCTACTCTCCTCAACATTAAGAATCTACTTTTATTATAAACATCTCACTGAGAAGGTCTCATCACACAGTACAAATAAAATTACTGGAATAATCAGTGCTCCTTTCTGTGGCATATAGTGCAGATATAGTTACAGATGTTTTGTTCTTTTATTTAGCTGCATAAATTAACAGACAATTCCCACAGATTTGTGCAGTTAAATAAAGAACAAAACATCTGGGTGTGCACTGATTATTTAACTCATAATGAGTTTCTACTGTTCCTTCTACTTTCCTTTGCTTTCACGGAGGTACATGGGCTCAATTCCTATTTTTATTGCCGTTAAATTTATTCAGATTGCAAGTCTTGTGGACACTGGCAGATCATTTAATTCAATCAATAGTATGTTCATAACAAAAGCAAAGAAGAATTTTAAAGTGTCAAGTGCACTTTACAGAGGCTCCAAAAGGCAGCAGAGTACAAAATATAGAGTACAGTACAGAATACAAAAACATTTTGTACTCTAAAGCCAACAAAATCTTTCCTTACAACAGAGTCATAGGTACTAAGAAGCTGGGAATTATTAGGGATATGTGCTTTAAAACAAAAACAAAAACACCTCTGTGATTGAATTATTTATTTATTCCACTTCTATTCCATCTTTCTTCCATGGAACTGAAGGAGGTGTCCATAGGATGGTCATAGGTGGTCTCTCATTCCACCACTCACTGACCAGCTCCAGATCAATATAGTTTCCCCAGGTTTGCTGTGCTGTGTGGTGGATTGTTTGATTTGTGTGCCAGCATTAAAGGCATTTGGCCATTCTGCATCGGTCTGTAGCACAAGAGCTTCTCCTCTGCTGGGTCATTTGTCAGACATGAAGTCACAGAGAAACAGACAGGTACGTAAAATGGCACAGACAAAGTCACCAATGCTGTCTTCCAAAGGGGAGAGAAAAAGTAAAATGACCTGATCTAAAATTATGCACTCAGGAGTTTATTCTAGAACAAACAGCTATAGAGAATATACAGTACTTGGGAAAATTGGAAGAGTAAAATCCGTAACACAAACCAACATATTAACCCCCATTATTCTGTTCCCCCATGAAAGGTCAATGAGATTCTGTGGTCATAAAGTCTTCACAGACACTAACAAAGCATCTCTTTTTTTTGTTTCCGGCCCAAATGGCCTCTAAATAATGACCTCCATTAAGAGGAGCTCCAGATCTACTTGCGTGGAGTTTAGCAGGGAAAAGTGTGGGAAAGTTTGTAAGGAGCCCCTCTTGATCACACAGAGCCAGCGGAAAGAGAAGGTAAGTACTACGCCCTCTTTTATATTCTTGGGAAAGAAAGTTTAAACTGTTGAATAGCTGACACCTTCAGCTAAGACTTAACTTCCAAACAATCTCCAAATAGTCTAAACATCCAACAAAACCAGCCATAAAGGTAGAAAGCCAGCAGGGCAGTGGGCACTTCCCAGTGTATTGCACGCATATATAACTATCTGCTTGATGGGCAGAAGTCGTGGATGGGTGCTTGGTGCAAGGAGCTCCTGGCATTCTGGAGCGGAGATTCTCTTGATTTTCCTATTCAGTTTTCTTTCCAGCAAACTCCTCATTTTAGAGAAGTTTCCTCTTCTGACATTCAAAGTGTCCGTGTTAGACTTCCTTGGTGATTCTCTCCTAAATTGGCCACCTATGACCCAATAAGGAAGGCTGGAAAGGTGTCTGGAAAGAAGCCCTATGTGAGTGTGTGAAGTGGGTTGCTGGGTACGGCTCATTTTTTGTCATCTGTAGCAGTCTCTTGTTCATGCATGGGGTGGGGCATATGCACGTGTCTGTATGAAAACATTTTTTGCTGCCTGCTGGGGTGAGATCATCCCTATAAAGGCCTGTATTTCCCAGCATACTTTGAACGGTACTATAACAAAGCTTACATTGTCAATTTATATTCCTATGGGGTGGAGGGTGGTGGAGGAATTTAGAAATTGCACAATTCTTAATTAAACATTTAAATATATTCCAGGTCTGATTATACAGACAGAAGCCACCATAAAAAGAGGCATAAGGTGCTTAAATCTCTGCCTGAAAGATTGCCCACTGAAGCGTAAGAACACTTCAGTAAACTAGCTAATTATATACTTCTATTACTGGTTCACTAGAACTAGATGTGTACTTTAGTACTGGCAAGATAGGATTAAGAGCCACACAATAGGGTTACACAGAACAAAAAGTATAATCAACTATGATGTTGCCTCGCAAGAATGGACAATGGGCAAAGTCCACCAGCAAGTTTTCTTAAACAAGCCTCACTGAAATAAACTAGTGCTATCCAAACATGCTTCCTTGGTTGATGGTGCTCTTTGATATTATATTAATATCATCCTAAAAGCCAATGTACCACCATCTCAATGTAAAACACTCTGTTCAGGAAGTTGGAGAATCTGAGTTCACGGCAAGAATATAATCCTCACCTGAAGTTTATTTGGAAGAGGCAGAATAATAGCGGACGTTAATGTCTACAATGGCAGAAAAGCCCAATTGGACCTGCCAATGATCATGGAACACTGGCCAATCATGTGAAAAATGATCATGCACAATGATCATGCACTGACATCTAATGCAATCTACTGAGGGTGCTCCTAACACCTGCCACCACTAACTCCCATGCTGCTCCACACCCTCTTCGAAACAATCTTGCACAAGAGCATAAATACTTTTCAGAGTTTGCCCATACTCCGAAACTGTTCTGTTAGAGCAGAAACAAACAGCTGAGGGTTAAACGACATGCTTCTGCTCTAAGGGAGCAGTTCCAGAGCACAGGGAAGCCCCGAAAAGTATTTGTGCTCGTGCGCAAGCCCATCAGGGGCACAAGCTATTTTAGCAGCACTCACGGTAGACTACTCTAGATGCTGCCACTGTCTGGGAAACAATGATCCATAGGAAGCAAAAGAGATCAGTCCTCCCAATCCCTGATGCTCATGCTTACAATATTTGTATGCAAGCAAGAGTCTTTGTAATAAACAACAGGGGGGAAGAATATCATTTTGATTTAAAATTTCTCTGTACATATCACTTGTTTTTCTCATACACTTTAAGCACATAATTGATAAAGTAGGGTACTGCATTTACCCTTCATGAGCTTGCTCAGTAGTAGGTCTCACCAAGATCAGGATTGTAACCTATAACTGGAGGCTAATGTTTCCACTATGGCATCTATTTGGTAATATGGAGGAAACTGGTATATTTTAGGACAAGTTGAGTACTGAATGAAAACAAACAACCTTTAAAAATGATATGGGCTTTAAAACCCCAAAAAGGAACACTAGGGGATATTTCAACATCCTGCTTTTGATCCTTCATCTCTTGGAAGCCCTGCTTCTTATCAACTTTGCAAATATTATTTTAAAAAAAACTTTCACTTTTAAATGGAAGACATTTTCAACAGCACACATATGAAGTATCTCTAAAGAGCATGATGTTCTGATCCAGGGATTCCCAACACTGGGACTTTAGATGTTATCGGACTACAACTCCCATCATTCCCAGCCACAATGGCTTTTGACCATTGTGTCTGGGGTTGATGGGAGTTATGCACCAATAAGATTTGGGGTTCAAAGGTTGGGAAAGCCCTGCTCTGATCTTCTGGGTGGGAAAGAAGCCTAATTCTGAACTGATCACTTGCTGGGCAACAAGAAACACTGTACATTTTACTACAATAATGCTGCTGCAGGGAGGAGCAGTTCCAGCAGTGTTAAATCTCTGATATAAAGAAGATGCAGAATTCTGTCTTAGTGATCTATGCAGCCAATAGAAGTTAGTTAAAGGGAGATGGGGAGAATATTTAAATCACTGCAGGGGGATATAATTAAATGATGACCTCAGGAAGCACAGTGACAAATCAAATTATCTTAAAATAATATCATGATATACTGATACAGCATGGTTCAGTTTATATGAAGGGCTCTGGGAGGGGGTCTGCTAAATTACCAATAACCGTTGAAATACTGTCAGCTAGTAATACTTGGAGCCGTTATTAAAAATACCCAAAGAAAAATGTGCATCTATAAAAGCTGGGCAAATTCTGCACTTTCAAGGGTGAAAATTAGAGTGCATTCCATTAGAGAATGTTTATAGAAATACATAAACAAAACTACACAGGATGAAAATGCCTGTGGAAAGCGTTCTTTGCATTAGAGAGTTGCTGATCTGCAATAAATAATAAGGAATGCATAATGATGACTTTCTTGCTATTTTACTGTATTTTCTAATCCGAAGCATAACCGTATGGGTTCCTAAAATTGTGTTAATTCATCAAATTATCATTTCCCCCCTGTAAAAACAACAGAAAATGGAAAGCACAGCCCACAAATTTGTCTTTTAAAGCTTCTTCTACTTACTGAAAGATTACTGTCATCTATATAGGATAAGGCAGTGTTCTTCTTTGTAAGGTCTGGGGCCAGTGGCAATTCCCATCAAGCCTAAGTGAAGCTCCCTAACCAATTGTTCATTGGGCCTGAGTGAAGACTTGGCCAAAGCTGAATATAGGTGGCCTTCGTTATTCGCAGGGATTCCATTCTTGCCTATAGGTGCAAATACAGAAACTTCAAATAAAGAAACTCTGTGTCAATGGGAACTGGGAGAGTAGCTTTCTAACCAAAAGAAGGGCCAAAAAAGGAATAGGGGGCAGAAAGAAGAGAGAAAAGGACAGTACCTTATTCTTCAGCTCTCCAGCAATGCCCCCCTATGGGTGAATATTCACCCCCAATTTTTTGATTTTAAAAAGAACGACAAAATATCTTGCTGCTGGAAAATGAATGGCCAGAAATGACATCGGTAGTCATCTCTGGGTCATTTCCAGCCACTCAAAACCATGGATGGGCGAATTTCGCTTATTTTTATACCCACAGATAATGAAACTGGGTCCTAAGACCCAATTGCGAATAGGCAAAATGGTGGATACGGAGTCTGTGGATAACGAGGGCCACCTGTACTCTGCACAGTCCCCCTGGCACCCTGTGGAGACAACCTTTCTCAGGGTGCAGTGCTACACTTTGCCCAGCGCCAGCTCTCTTGAACACCTGTACCATACTGTAAGGAGTGCACAGAGTGCTGAGAAGTGCAGCCCTTCCCAGAGCTTTCCCCACTGAAGAGAGGGTTCTGTCCATCTTAAAGGGTCCTCCCAGCACTAAGAAAACCACAGTACTGCGTGGAGCTCAGCATCATGGGAAATTGCTCTTCCATTGAATGATTTGTGGGATGGGTGGTTTTTTGTTTTTGGCCAAAGTGGCCCTTGCTTGAAAACAGTGAAAATTACTGGGATAAGGAGATGGTACACTAGTATAAATAATTTCTACATATCTTTCTTAGAATGTTGCTTCTGCATTTTTTTTAACATCCTGGCTTTTCAAAAAATCTATTAAACAAATAAATAAACGAACAACCTACAAATGAAAGGCAGCTGCTTTATTGATCAGTTTCTGAACCTGAGTAAATGCAGTTACTTGCATTTTATTTATTTACTTAGTATATTAGTACACCATCCCAAATTCCCATCTCTGGGCAGTTTACAACAAACATAAAACAAATTAAAATAGAAATTAAAAAATTAAAGTAGTATGGAATGCAAGACAAGTCTTAAAGTCTTAATTTAAACTTAAAATTACCACCTGCATAAAGCCCAAGTTGCTAGTCAGCCAGCTTGCATATTGTTTTATTTGCTTTGTTTTTCCCCCTAATGCTTAATTCTGTGCTGGTATATTTGTTTGTTTTAATTAAACTAAATATCCTGTGAAAGCTCATTTGCTAGCTTTCCTCCAATATGGCCTACATTTTCTAAGTTGGAAAATTCCATGGTCACATAACTAGCCAAGATGTTGCATTTGAGGATAGCGTGAAAAGATGGGAAAGCATTAAGGCTTCTAGTTTCAAACAGACCTAAACCCTAGAGTTTCAACCTTGTAACATCTGGTTATGGCCTCCTTCCTGCTATTATAGAATAGGAGCCTGCTGACAGTCTACTGACACTTTAAAGGGAAAGTATGCAGTCGAGTTGGTGTCAACTCCTGGTGAACACAGATCCCTGTGGTTGTCTTTGGTAGAATACAGGAGGGGTTTACCATTGCCTCCTCTCGTGCAGTATGAGATGATGCCTTTCAGCATCTTTCTTTATCTCTGCTGCCCGATATAGGTACCAGCTGGGATTTGAACTGGCAACCTCATGCTTGCTAGGCAAGTCATTTCCCTTTGCACCATTAGACTTCTCAATATCTTTTCTTTACTGATCACAATGTTTGGTAACCCATCCTCACAGCCAAGGGAAGAACAACACAACATCCTGGCAGAGAGGTGAACCACAGCAGCAGGATGACAGAATGTGGCGAGATAGACACAGAAACCTGCTAGTTGGGACATAGGCTTTGCATCCCCACAGAGCTTTTAAGAATATCGGAAGCCTGAATTGGGAAAGAGTTTGTGAAACTACTTGAATTAAACTGAAACACAGTATGTACTCTGAAAAGTAATCCCTTCAGAAGGGAGGGCGGGAATCAAGGTGTAGAATTCAAGGACAAGTTAGAAATTATTTTATCTCCCTCAACAGTGCCAAATACCATTGAAAGAGGAACTATTTCCATTTAGACTAAGCATTTTAGTTTATTTATTCATTCCTTTTAACAGGTAAAATGTTGAAATGGTATATTACTTCATATGGCTGTATTTGCCACAATTTGCTTTGCCAAAATCTAGGGTAGTTCAAAAGGTAAAAGCCATATATTTTGTGTTCATGGTTTCTTCACTGTGTCAGCTAAAGACAGTTGAGCTGCATTATATCCGGAAGCTACAATGAAGAATCTATTCTAGGTCACTGCCTTCTATTGTCATGGCCATTCAAAAAATGCTCATGAAGCTTGTGGCAGGAAACAAAGTCACTAAACAGTAGTACTATGTAAGCTTTCTAAAGAAATATTGAACAAATTATTTCAGAAAAATCAAATAAGCAACTGCAATTTAACTCCTTTCAAAACATCTTCTGCATTCTTCTGCATGATTTATCAAACACAATTTCTAGTACATGAACTAAGACGTCTACAATCTATGCTGTTGGGCGGGGGAGAAGGAAGGAATGCTTAAGGAAGCAATACCAATGATACTGTAAACTATTCTGTGTCTGCACCAATGATATATGTTTAGAATGTAAATGTTAATGGAAACAAATGATTTAAAATTCAGTTGGTGTTGCAGCTTATACAATAATCAAATGGAAAACAGTGTTAACAATACTTACATGATCACATCCATAAGACTAGATAGGGAGAAGAGTTGTCATCTTGACTATCTAGATTTGCTTATTATACTGGTTAATGTTGGGCTGATCCTGGTATCCTCTTTCCACAGTGTGGAATGTTCCCAAGGCATTGTGAAAATTTTGAAGAGGGGAGGGCATTGAAATGGTAATCAAAGAGCAGCAGCAAATGTTTCTCTCTAGATTACTGAAAGATATTAAAGGCAGCTGCTAAAGGCCCAAAAGATCTCCCCTGTACCTGACAACAGTATGGAGAGGAGAGGAACCTGATGGTTTGCATAAGCCAACCTGGGAACAATGTCTGTTCCCACGACATTGCAGTAAGTCAAGGGCTTTAGGATACTAAAGCCCTTGACTTACTGCAATGTCGTGGGAACAGGCTTCCATCAGAGAGCAGAGCTGAATCTGTTAGAGTGCATCTTGTCACCCAAATAGCATGGAGAAGGAGATTCTGTCTGCTCATAAGTGAATATTGGCAACTCACATGTATATTGTTACGATAATGGTGGTAATGATTAAAACAATGCTTTTTGAAGTGCTCAGAAATGTTCACTTACAATTGGCAGGTTCAGAAATCATGCAGAACCACGGTTTATTTTAACTATGGTTTATTTAACAAACCCAGATTGACTATCACCACATCCTGGTGTTTTCTTCTTCTTCACATATCATGGTCTGTTCAGGTTGTGCCCCTTCTCTTTACCTCCCATGATCTATGCAAGAACCACACACACACACACACACACACACACACACACTTAAAAACACACCGCTGCATCAGCCGGGGAGAAAAGCTTTCCCCTTCCACCGCTGTCCTGGGGGGGGGTTCAACTTGAAGTTGAACCTAACCGAACCAAACAGAGCCCTGTTTGGCTCAAAGGTGAGCCATCAAACAGGCCCGGTGCAATGGTGAACTGGCTCAACCTCGAGTGGGTTCACACTTCCCTACTAAACTGTAAGAAGACTGACTAGCCTTTTATCCTAAAATGATGGAAATTCATACAGCAGCTATACTAGAAAGGGTAATCAGTATTCATAAAATGGGGGCTTGTAGACAAGGTATGTATTTATTTTGAAATTATTTGCACAAAAATATTCAAACAGGCTTTCTGATTCTGACACAGTGTATATAGCCATTTTGACTGTGAAAGCCTAACATTCTTGAGGTTACTACTAGCAACAGCGCCCCAGCAGGTCCCTACTGCCAATGGAGGACTGTCTGTCATGTTGGCCAGCCTGTTTACTTGTGATCAGGTAATTGTATCATCAAACAACATCATAGGTGTATCGAATTTACAGCGTTCTCCATAAGCATTTTTCAAAGGTTACCTGACTTTTCCTTTGGTATTTCTGAGAACAGTTGCAGCAAAATTTTGGGTCACACCAACCAGACTGATCCCATCTACTTCTACAATTTGGTCATTTACTTGGATCCTTGCAGGGAAAATAAAAAGAATGGACAGCATCTAAGTAATGAATATTACTTAATAATGAATATTCAGCAAAACAGAACAAGTTAACAATACCTTTTTAAAATTGCCATTTGGAACAAATACATAATTAAATGTCAGCAGCACGTTATGTATTTCGTTAATTTCTAAACCGCTTTTCAATAAGCATTAATATCTGGTAGCCTATTTAGTGTTAACTTCTATTGCCAGTTTGTGCAGGAGCTGGTCATGCACTGTGTGGAGGAATTGATCCTGTACCATTCCAGGAGCACATTACCTTTTGAATTCATGAGATACATTTTGAGTTTTCTACTTTTATGAACAGAAAGGTGCTTAGCATCACATACAGTAGTAAGCCTATAAATAAGAGCCCCCTCCCCAAAGGTATACAAATTCTGCATTGTGCATGTAGAAGAAATAGCCATAGGACAAGCATTACAAGACAGGAGACAGAGAGCAATATTTGGCATTGAAGCTTCCATCTTTCCTCACTGGAAGTCCTGCTCAGCTTTCTTCCGATTTCTGAGGTTTTGTCAGGGATAGCCCATAGTCAGGATCCAAAGAACAGTGGAACTAGTTCGGTATGCCCAAGGGGTTTTAAACGTAATGACAGCTGACATCCTAATGTTGCACTTGTGCAAGGACATTGCACTAATGAAAGGGTGCTGTTATAGCTGATTGTACTAAGCCTGGAGCTTGTATTCGAGACTACTGCTGAGCTAGCATGTTTGCGTTTGCACGACAGGTGTGCAACCTCATGTTTTGAAGGGAATCTTTCTGCAAATAGTGTAATTTTTCTGAGTGCTTCATGACTTGAGACATATGGCATATTCTGCCTCCTTTGATGTTGATCTTCCTCCTGGAAAGAGGAATTGAACAACAGTATACAGGAAACCACGCAGCATCCCAAATGAAAAGCAATATTAAAATAATTAAAGAAGTGACTGTCTAGACACATAAATGTGTACGGAGTCTAAAATAAGCAACCCAAAGAGCTCACCAAAAAACAACAATAATACACAGCATTTGCATAGTGTCTTCAATTACTCAAAGAACTTAACATACCTTATCTTGGTAGAAGAGCTGGTCTTGTGGTAGCAAGCATGACTTGTCCCCTTAGCTAACCAGGGTCTGCCCTGGTTGGATATGAATGAGAGACTAGAAGTGTGAGCACTGTAAGATATTCCCCTCAGGGGATGGAGCCACTTTGGGAAGAGCTTCTAGGTTCCAAGTTCCCTCCCTGGCTTCTCCAAGATAGGGCTGAGAGAGATTCCTGCCTGCAACCTTGGAGAAGCTGCTGCCAGCCTGTGAAGACAATACTGAGCTACATAGACCAATGGTCTGACTCAGTATATGGCAGCTTCCTATGTTCCTATGTTATCTTCTTATAATCCTTATAGCAACCCTGTAAGACTAGTAAGTATTATTTATCCCCATATCAAATGGGGAGATTTAATATTGGGGGAAGGGTGCTGGGTCAGAGATTAGAGCTTGTCCAAGGCCATCTAGGGGGCACATGGCAGAGGTGAGATTCAACCTCTCAATGACTTCCTGATTGTAGCTCAGCTTACGCAACATGAGCAATCTACCTTCCTGTTCAAGTCAAAGTATTTAAATCGGACACTTTTTTCTGAATACTAGTATCCAAAGCATGTATGACCCAGAGTTAAAAAATCATTTGTTCAGAAAATACATGCACAGCAAACTATGTTTTGTACAAGATAATTGGCTTTACTCAGCAGCCTAGCATAACTCATATTACTGCTTATACTTTAGGAAATAATCTACTAGCCCTTTAAAATGTCCCCTGCAACAAGTACGAATGCTTCCCAAGGTCTACTTTGACAGCCCCAAGAGCTTTCCTTAACATCACCGATAAGTGAGCCAACACACTCCATGTTACCATCAGTTTTGATACAGAAAAAATTGTACAAACATTAAATAACATAATTGCAATAACTGGAATGATATTTCACTCAAACAAGAGATTTTAAAACAGATCATACATCACTTTTATATTTCACATGCCTCTGTAACAGGAAAGTCACTGGCTTGAGCCTCTTTTTTTATTAAACTATTGCTTGCTCCTGGCATGGTGTGCCTTATTCATTATCACTGCTTCTGGTGATTTATAATCTGGATAAAGTGATTCATCTGTAAAGGGGTTAATTTGTGCACAATCCTGCCTTAAGGCACAGAGCAGGACTTGATGACTTTCATGTGCCTTTGAGCTTTATAATTCGGTGCAATAGGCATCAACAAGCGTTTGCAATCCACATCCTTCTCTGGCATCTTTTCATCTGTACTGCTTCCTCCTCTAGCCAAAAAACACATCTACATCTTCTATTCTAATCTGAGTCTTCCTATCATATAAGTGCTATATATTGGAATGTTGCCCTGTCTGATGCCATGTGCACTTTGCATAAATCTATTTCCCAAACAATGCACTTCACATATACTACCAGAAATAAGCTTTACAAGGGAATGCAGTTGTACTCTTTTTCTGCAGGTTGGTATATTTCAGGAATTCATTTTCAAAAACTGGTAGCTTTCAAAATCTGATGTCTGACAACTCCCCCTTACCCTCCACCTGCAGCCTCCCCACAGCTTATTCCACACCATTCCTGGGGGTTCTACAGAATCAGCTTTTGCAGGCGGGCACAGAGGGGCTGCAGTGGGAAAAGTCCATTCCACAAAAGCTCCCAGTGGTTAGGATCCAATATATTTTTGCACACAGAAATGTTGTATAGTTTGTCAGAACCAGTGCAGGCAATGTTCTACCTGCTCCCGACTTACAGGGTGTGTAAACTTAAGAGCCAGTTGATTGCTGGATAGTTTAGAATTCATTTTCAACATACATTTTGAAATTCAGTTTAATATGTTTCAAAATGTCATTAAGGTAGATGTATTTTCAAGCAGTAAAATTAATATTATTTTGCCACCCACTATTTGCCTAGTGATATTCTGTATAAAAGCACCAAAATAATCTTCTGCTTCTTACTGGTTAACACAGCCACCAGAAAGTGTTCTGCTGTGAAGGCTCCATTCACTTCAATGAGACTTTCACAGAAGATTTTGTTAGTGGATTGTGCTCACCATCTGCACCAAGTTCTAAGTATTAAGAAGAAAATAATAATATTCTTTAAATTTGATTCTGCAAAATGCCAAAGAACATCTTTCACTGTGAACACTTAGAATTCATAAGAGGAACTTGAAGACAAAGTCAGAGCAATCACTGAAAACATGTTAATTCAGAATTAAATTTCAGAGAGTTATTTTCAGTCCTGCTTTCTTACTTGTTAATGCCTCCCTCCTGTTTCTGACTCATTTTTGGAAATACGTTGGATGTCTTGGCATAGCCTCTGTATAACATGTTCTTTTTATCAACTCCAAATAAGGGAGATATTTTCATACCCAAGTACGCCTAGGCAGCTAAAATGTAATTATATCGCTACTGTTAGAAAGGGGAAAATATTATAAGAGAATCAGAGCCTTTCGGAAGAAAAATTCTTACATTTTAGATGAATTTACAGGTGTGGAGTAGCATTTATTCAGTAGTGGACAAATTATATTCAGTGGCAATCCTTGTGAAAAGTTACAGAACTAGGTTTTAACACACAAAATTACAATTTAAGCATGTGTTGTAATTAATGATGGAAAACAAAATTAAATTGTGATCTTACCCACAGCATCCATCCTATTCTGTGTTGGGATAAAAACCCACCTTGAGCATGGCTCAGTCTACTGCATGAGAAGAACCCTGCTGAGACTCAACACTTCTCCCTTTCCACTTCCTACAGGCACAGACTGGTACATGCATAGGCAGCAGCTAGGAGCCATTATAGGGGGATGAGGAGTTCTGTATGTACTACCCATATCCTCATCAAGCCCTTGCCTTTCATTCAGCAAATGTTACTGCAGAATATAAGTAACTTCTACTGAAGTGAGATGGAAGGCCAGATGGGAAAAGGGAAGCACACACTAACTTTCCATTCCCCAAACAGCTCCTCATGCTATCCACATGCCTGCCTGTGCATGCATACACATAGGCAGGGAGAAAGTGGGATCTTTTGAGCCATATCCATATCTTCCACACATGCCTGTTGTACTTATTACAGAATAGCGTACTCATTTTTCATTCCTTTTAATTGCCTTTCTCTTTTTTACACAGCATTTTATTAGAACTGGGGAGCATAGCACCATGCAACTCGGGTTTTCTTGCCTGGCATACCACAAATCAGTTGTTTTATTATGTAGAGATATGTTAAGCAGATTAACAATTCAGTTTATCCATCTACATCCAGATAGCTACACCATAAGGGTGTGCACGAAACGCATTTTGCGTTCTGTTCCAAGTTCGGAACACAACGCAAAATATGCTGACTGTTCTGAAGGGAACATTCCGAGTGTCATTTTGGATTCCAAAATGGCGCTCTTCTGGCCTCTGCACATTTGTGCTGGCCAGAAGAGTGCGCTTGGAATGGGTTGGACCATTCTGCCTCAGAACAGGTTGGCTCGTTCTGAGCTCGGAACAGGTACCCCCTTTAAAGTGTGTTCTGTTCTGAGTGCAGAACCCTCAAAATGGCCCGTTTTGAGGCAGAGCATTCCCACCCTGGAAGGGTCTGCACACCGCTACTACACTTACACTTCGGCCTCACTCACTCACTGAGGAGTTATCAAAACTGTTAGGCTATGCCCTCAAAAGCACTTTTTGTCTCAGACATTGTACACTGAGAACAGTGAACAGTAATTAAAACCTTAATTACACATGATAACTACAAAGTGCATGCAACTAGTATAGGAAATAGGGAGTGAGGTTTCCCAATCAGGATAAGGGTCTTGAGTCTTTCAAAACGTTTCAATTACTTTCTATAGAGAAACATGAACTAGAAAATGCTCTAATAGCACAATGAATGCACACAGCAAATAGAACCCTGAATAATCTGCAATGTATTTGTTATGCACAGTGAAAATAAGATATTGTACTGTAATATGGATGGGGGCAAACAAGCTGAAACGTAATCCAGATAAGACAGAAGTGCTCTGGGTTGATAAAACTGATCATCTGAGTCGTGAGGTAAATCTGGTCTTGGCCAGGGTCACACTCCCTCTGAAAGACAAAGTCCATAGCTTGGGAGTGCTTTTGGACCCCACACTGTCCTTGGATGTACATGTGGCAGCGGTGTGCAGAACTGCTTTTTGCCAGCTACGGCTGGTATGCCAGCTGCAACCTTAATTGAAGAAGTTGGATCTGACCTCAGTCACTCATACTTTGGAAACATCCAGATTGGACTACTGCAATGCACTCTGTGGGCCTGCCCTTGAAGATGGTTCAGAAGCTTCAGCTGGTCCAGAATGCTACTGGAAGGATGCTCATCGGTGCAAGTCACTTCATGAGTGTTACAGCCATCCTGAGGCAGCTTCATTGGTTACCGGTCTGCTTCTGGGCTAGATTCAAGGTGCTGGTCTTGACCTTTAAAGCTTTACACTGTTTGGGACCAAGGTACCTGTTGAACTGCATTTGTTCATATGAACCTGTCAGGGCCCTCTGTTCAGCATTTCAGGCCCTGCTCATGGCCCAGCCACTAACAGAGATATGGCTGGTGGTGTCTAGAGACAGGCCTTTTTGGTTGTGGCCCCTTGGCTTTGGAACGCCCTCCCTGAAGAGCTTCACCATGCTCCCTCAATATTTAAAAAAAAAACAATTAGAAACACATCTTTTTAAAAAGGCTTTTAAATGTTTTATCTGCTGCTTATACCTGGTAAGTTCTTATTTGTTAGAGTTATCAGTTTTTAGCTTTTTAGTCATAACTTTTAATTTGAAACTTCTTTAAAAATTGTAATATTAAATGTGGTTTTAGCATTGTCTTTTATCTTATTTAACTTTATTAATCTTTTATTTAACCGTGTCTCTATTGTATTAATGATGTGAACTGCCCCAATCAGTTCACAGTACACTCCAGTGTACTGGAGGGGTGGGTTATAAATATTTTAAACAAATAAGAAACATTAAAATGAAAATTCGGATGAAATGAAGATGAACATTTTACCTTCATAATAATTTGTTCTTTATTTTTTGCGGAGCTTTGCCTCATTAACTGTTCAGAGTGAAACTTTCTACACCTGGGACTCAGTCGGGAGCTGACTGCATTATTCCATCTAATGATTCTCAGCTGTTTTTAGAGTGGCTGCTGTCCTGTACCATTCCAATATAGACTACCCAAGAAATCCCTTACTAGAATAATGATAGGCAGGAAGGCTCCCTGCACACATGCAACCTCCTAAGGAAGCATGAGGTTTCCTGAGCTTTCACAAGAGGATAGCTCTGCGAGAACAATGAAGATGCAAGCTGATTGTGTGACCATCAATGGGCATCTCAACTTCTAACAAGGTTTCCCGCCTGGGTTTGAAATTTTTTTAAACTCTGATTTCATTATTATTTCATTAAACTCTTTCCCCCGCACATACTACAATTCCTTGTTTAGCTTTTCACGGTTGGCATTTGTTTTAGGACTATGTGCGCACCAACCCATTGCCATCTACCACCTTACTCATTATGCCTGTCATATCCCACCAATCAGAGCTGGACTTCTGAAGAGCAAGAGACAACTGCAGGCCAGGATGACACACCTTGTGGAAACTTTAAAATGTCAGCTCTAGAATGTGTTTCACTCAGGAAGTACGCAGGATAGGTGAACTCCCTGAATCTGAGGCAGCTTGACTGGTTATACACCTACCAGCTGCAATTCCCCCAGGAACAAAGAAAGCGGTAAGTCCAAGCTAGAGATCAGAGCAGAAGACACAGTGTGTAGATGGCACTGTGAGGCCTTCTATCTATAAGCCTTCCTTAGAAGAGGTCTGGTCTTGTGGTAGCAAGCATGACTTGTCCCATTAACTAAGCAGGGTCCCCCCTGGTTGCATATGAATGGGAGACTTTATGTGTGAGCACTGTAATATATTCCCCTCAAGGGGTGGAGCTGCTCTGGGAAGAGCAGAAGGTTCCAAGTTCCCTCCCTGGCATCTCCAAGATAGGGCTGAGAGAGATTCCTGCCTGCAACCTTGGAGAAGCCGCTGCCAGTCTGTGTGGACAATACTGAGCTAGATTGACCAATGGTCTGACTCAGTATTTGGCGGCTTCCTATGTTCAAGAGGAGGACGCATGGCCCCAAGTTGCTGTCAGATCTAGACCTCCCAATTGATGCTCTAGGAAGGGACAAGGCAGCCATAAAACCTTTCAATAGCTGCCTCTATACTGATGCTGCAACACTTTTACTGGCCAGCTGCTGGGCTTTAGACTCCAATTCTAACTTCCAGCCTAGACAGCTTTCCTGTTACCTCAGCCAGCTTACCCTGATACCTGCTGGAAGCTCTCCTGCCTCACCAGCAGATGAGGGATCCATTCTCACACCTCTTGTACTTTCATGAATGGGACTTCTCTGGACTCCCGCCCGATACCCTTTGACTATCAACATCCTCTTCTTCCATCTCTACCTATCTCTAGAAATGCTCCTATGGGCAATACCTGATTTCTTATGCTCCATGCCAGGCTCTTGAATGTGACCATAATGGTCTTTAGTCAGTCTGGTACTGCATCCCAGGTTGACTGTTGGCACAGTGACAACGTTCTTCATTCTTGCTCCCCACCATGACATTGTTCCTTTTTCTCCAGACTTGCTTTGAGGTTAGAAAGGCCATTCCTCAAGGATGCAGCCTTGTGATCCTTTTGTTTTTCCAGAGCCAGCCATTGTGCCATGCTAAACATAGCAGTGAACACAGGGAGCTGCCTTGTAAAGAGTCAGACCTTTGGACCACCAGCTCAGTATTGTCTACATTGCCGGCAGCAGCTCACCACAGTTTCAGGCAGGAGTCTTCTTAGCCCTCATAGGGCTGGAGCTGCTGCCAGGGATTGAACCTGGTACCTTCTGCATGCAAGCAGATGCTCTACCACTGAGCTATGGCCCCATCCACTAAGGACAATATCTTACAGCAGACAGTACTCACACATAGCCACCAATCCAAATGCAAACCAGGGTAGACCCTGCTTAGCAAAGGGGGCAGTTTGTGCTCACTACCACAAGACCAGCAAGGTCAGAGAAATGTATAGTCTGTGAGAACTAGTGGAGACTGTTCACAAGCTCAAACAGGGTTATTCTTTTCTTTTTAGATATCTACATCAGAAATGTGGATATCAAAAAACTATAATCTCTAGCCAAGCACTTTCAAATGAAACCTACTGGTTTGAACAAAATCAATCAGGAGCTGTATTCTGAAACAATTACAATCCAGAATCGCAATGACTAATTAACACCCCACCCCCATACTGGTTTTCATTTACCTGCCATCTCTTTCTGCTGCCCCGCCTTCTGTTACTGTTTTGACAAATATGCCCAGTTTCTCAAGGCCTGCATCTGCTCCGACTCCCATTCCAATAATGCTGATGCCAAGACCATCTTCATCTAGAAATTAGATAAATAAAAGCAGGTCCATATATTCAAATTAGTTTTCCACATAAAGCAATAATGTCTTGCATCCTGTTCTATTATTACTACTACTACAGATATTTATATACTGCTCTTCAACCAAAGTTCTCTAAGTTTTCTTACACAGAAAAATAAACAACACATAAATAAGATGGATCCCTGAACCTAAAGGGCTCACAATCCAAAAAGAAACATAAGGCAGATACTAGACAGATAGATATTTTTATTTCGGTCATTGACCAGCAATTAAGGCAGATACCAGCAACAGCCACTGGAGGGATGCTGTGCTGGGGATGGTGAATAGGGCCAGTTGCTTTCCTCCTGCTAAATATAAGAGAATCGTCACTTTTAAAAGTGTTTATTTGCTCAGTTATCAGGGATTATCTCTGTTTGAGCAAAGTAGACTTTGAAATATTAATTCATGATTTTATAACTGTGTGCACAAGAAATAACCCAGTGTACATATCATTCTCTTTAATGATACACACCATTATACATGGTTCTCCCAAATCTCTAAACACTTTTAAGTGTCAGCAAATTCCACCATCTCACGTTATGGATGTGCGAACTGGTTTGACCCCGAACCAGTTTGATGTCGAACCGGTTCAGTTCAACAGTTTGGGGTCGAAATGAACCCTCCCAGTTCAGTCCGGACCCCGACCCACATTCCCGAAGATTGGGGGGTTTGCAAACTTTAATTTTTTAAAAAAATTAATTGTACTCCCCTCAGGGGAGTTCCTGGAGGCAGCAGGGGTCTGCAGAGGTTCCGCCTCCCCCCGCCAGCCTTCTAAATCACCCCCTCGCCTGGTTCGGGGGCTCCTTGGCTGGTTTTCGGCCTTCACCCAGCGGCCATATTGGGGGCTGGGGGGCTGCACACATGGCCTCTGCATGGCCATGCAGAGGCCATGTGTGCAGGCACCCAGCCCCCAACATGGCCACTGGGTGAGGGCCGAAAACTGGCCAAAGAGCACCTGAACCGGGTGAGGGGGTGATTTAGAAGGCCAGCAGGGGGAGGGGGAACCTCTGCGGCCCACCACCACCACCACCTACAGGAACTCCCATGAGGGGAGTACAAGGTTAATTAAAAAAAAAAATTAACTATTGCGAATCCCCCAAACCGAACCGGGGGGGGGGGGAGGTTAGAAGGGGTGCCGGACCAAACTGGCCCGGTTGGGTTTGAGGCTGGTCTGGCCTCGAACAGAACCGGGCCAGTCAGTTCCGTGCACATCCCTATCTCACATCAGTCCTGCATCAGCCGCACTGGCCTCTGCTTTATTTCCAGGCCCAATTGTAAGTATTGGTTATTATCTTTAAAGAAATGACTTCAGTCCAGAGTACCTGAAGGACCATCTCCCCCATATGAGCTTGCCTAAGCTCTATGGTCATCTGGGGAGGACCTCCTGTATATTCTGCTTTTGTCAGTGGCATGTTTGGCAGGGAGGAGATTCCCCTAGAGGTTCCCAGGTTATGAACTTCCTGACTCAGGAAGCTTGTCTAGCTCCCCCCTACTTCCACCAACAGGTGAAAACCTATCTGTTTTAATCTATACTAGCTGATCCAGCACAGAGGATCTGCGCCCCTAGTCCTCCCTCCCGCTACCACTTTTTTTGTTTGCCACCCCTCTTCTCCCCCCGCCGCAGCTGCCTTTTTCTTCTTCCCCGCCAGTCTCAGCCACTGTGGCTGCCTGCCCGCCAGTTGTAGCTGTCTGCCTGCCAGACCCACCTGCCATTCGTGGTTGCTACGGTTGGCCAGCTGGCCGCCCACCTGTCGTGGCCGCCTGCCTGCCGGGCCTGCTCACTGGTTGTGGCCGCTCCAGCCAGCCGCCCGTCTTCTCCCCGCCTTCCCCGGCAGCCGGCCATTCACCAGACCGCTGCTTCTCCCCCCCCCCATTCAGTCCCCCATTGATAACTGATAGCTCTTGCAAGAGCTGCCACACATGGGATTAGCGTTGGGTACGCCTAAGAGAATTAAATATATAGAGATATAGTTCTCCTAAACGTACCTGTTGCTAATCCCATGTGTCACAGCTCTCCCAAGAGTTCACAAGCAAGCTACCGATTAGAGACGAGGACGGGCAGAAAGAAACTGCTGGCCAGGAGAACAGCCGAGCAGCTGGGGAGGAGAAGTGGCGGCCTGGCCGCCCAGGGAGTATGAAATGTGGCTGAAGAGAAGGGAGCACAAACTGGGGCTGAAGGGGGGAGCACGAAATGAAGATGGGGGAGGGAAGATAGGGAGAACTGGGGCGCAGATGCTCTGCGCCATGTCAACTAGTTTGTATTAATTTATTCATTTTGGGTCACCTTAGTGCGTGCTGTCTGCTCTTTTATTTTGGATTTTAAAAAAAAGATTTTATTCGTTTTTATTTGTTTTATATTGGGTGGCTTCACACAACACAGTGGCAAGTAAATAGGAGGGGGGGAAACAGGTTGCTCACCTGTAACATTTGATCTGGAAGTGATCCGTTGTAGTCATAAGACTGGGTTCTGCACCTGCGTGGGACCATTTGGGCAGAATTGACTAGGTCCTCGAAGCACTTAGCCCTGCCCCCTGCACGTGGCGCACTTCTTCAGTTTGGGTGGGCTAGCGTTTTTCCTCAGTTCCTGAAGGACCCACATTTGGATTCTACCCTTGTATGGAATTAGATCACAGTTCAAAAAGGTAAGTAGCACTCCATGTTCTATGAACCTAAGTATCGTCACTTCGCAAACTGCAGTGGGGCCAGCGGGAGGGTCTAATTACTGCAATGGATCACTTCCAGATCAAAAGTTACAGGTGAGCAACCTGTTTATTGGGATCGGAAATGTAAGGAACGCTCCAGGGCTGTCGTTGGATTCTGGAGAAAGGTAGGTAAAACAGTGCCACTGTTGATATGGAAGTCAGTAACCACTTTAGGTCTAAACTCTGGGTCCAAGTGAAGCACTACTCTGTCCTCATGAAATTTAGTATAGGGGACATCAATGCAAAAGGCATTTAGTTCGCTGACCCGCCAATCTGATGTTATAGCTAACAGAAAAGCCATTTTTAGTGTCATAAGTTTAGGAAGGGCCGTCGCCATGGGCTCAAAAGGAGGCTCTATTAGAATAGATAGAACAAGGGATAGGCTACATTGCTCAGTAGGCCATCGAACAAGTGGGTAAAGGTTGTTGAGACTTTTTCAGAATCTTTTTGAGTCTGGATGAGAGAAAACTGTCTTTCCATTCTATCCGGGATGATGAGCAAAAATAGTGGCCAGATGGACTTTGACAGAAACACTGCCCAGCTTCTGCTGTTTCAAGTTCATAAGGTATAGCAGAATCTGGTAAGAAGTAGCAGAGTAAGGGTGAAAACTGTGCCTTTGTGCATACAGCAGAAATCACTTCCACTTGCTGTTGTAATTGACGTGAGAGGATTTTTTACAGTCGTTGAGGAGGATATTGTTTAGGAGCCTATCCTAAAGTTGAGCAGTCAAGTTGAGAGTTCTCAGATTGGGATGATGAAGCCTTCTATCCTCTTGCGTTAGAAGATCTTTGTGATGAGGCAGACATCTGTGGAGACCCTTTGACAGTCTGAGTGCCTGTTGAAACCATGGCTGTTGGGGTCACCATGGAGCAATCAATATACAACTTGCAGACTCCTGCAGGATTTTTGCCAGAACTCTGTTCAACAGAGGGTAAGGAGGAACTTTCGACCCCAATTGAATTGGAAGGCATCCCCCTTGGAGTTGTGCCTGATTCTGGCCCTTGAGCAATACTGGGAGCACTTTTTGTTCATTGATGTCACTAAGAAGTCAACTTCTGGAGTCCCCCCAGTCCTGAACAATGGCTGGAGGTATTGCCAATTGATCTCCCATTTGTGTTGCTGCTGATATATCTGTGACCTGCTGAGACAATCCGCTAAAATGTTTCCCACTCCTTTTATATGGATCACAGTCAAGGTCATCTGTCACGCTATGGCCCAATTTCAAATTTGTAGGCTCAGCATACAAAGGGAACAGGAGACTGTCCCTCCCTGAACATTTAGATAAGCGAAGCTGACTTGGACCACCTTGCCCATCAAAGATGGCTGGAAGAATTTGAGTGCCTGGAACACTGCCAAGAGTTCTAAAAGGTTTATGTGCATTTGGCGCTGATTCAGGGACTACAGACACTGTGTGTGAAGATCCACGCAATGGGCTCTGCCCAGCCTCTCAGGAAAGCATCTGTTGTGACCCAGGAGGATGGTTGAGGAACTCAGAAGGTGACGCCTGACAGCAAGTTGATTTCCTTTACCCATCATTGGAGTGAAACCAAGATTGGGCAAGGAACTATCAACAGCATCTGAAAGCTGTCCACATTTGGTCGGAATACTGACAGAAACCGAAGTTGAAGCCTTCTGATTTGTAGTTTGGTGTAGTGCATGGTTGAGTTGCATGATGCCATGAGGCCCAGCATTTCTGTATCTTGTATGCCTTCTGTCTTGGTTGCGCTACAAAGGTAGTTATCAGGGTCTTGATGTGCAAGAAGTGCTCCTCAGACAGAAAAGCCCGCTGTGCCTCTGCATAGAGGATTATTATTATTATTTTTACATTTATATCCCGCTCTTCCTCCAAGGAGCCCAGAGCGGTATACTACATACTTGAGTTTCTCTTTCACAACCACCCTGTGAAGTAGGTTAGGATGAGAGAGAAGTGACTGGCCCAGAGTCACCCAGCTAGTTTTATGGCTGAATGGGGATTTGAACTCGGGTCTCCCCGGTCCTAGTCCAGCACTCTAACCACTACACCACGCTGGCTGATGGCTCCTATGTAGTCTATGTGCTTCACTGGCTGGAGCTTGGACTTCGATCAGTTGACCTGGATACCTAAGTCCTCAAGGAGATTCAGGACTGTCAGACCTGCGAAGCTAACTGATCTTTTATCCTTCCTGCCAGGAGCCGGTCGTCAAGACAGGTGAAGATTACCAGTCCCTGTATCCGGAGGTGTGCTAGGATCACGGCCATGCACTTTGTAAATATACAGGGTGCCATCACCAGTCCAAAGGGCAGGACATTGTACTGGTAGAAATGGCATCCCACCATGAACCTAAGTACTGTCTGTGATTGTTCTGATTCCAATGTCTAAGAGATCCAACATTGTGAACCATTCCTCCCCATGGAGAAGAAGAAGGATGCTCTGCAAAGTCACCATGTGAAACTTGCATATGTTCACGTGAAGGTTCAGTTATCATAGGTCCATGACTAGCCGCAGTCCCCTATCTCACTTGGGGATGTGGAAGTAGTGAGAATAAAAACCCCGCCACTGCTCTGTCCACTGATCTGCCTTCCCCACTGAACAGGCGATATCGCCCCTTTGTCCAAGAGAGTCTGAACTTCTTCCAATAGCAGTGGGGATGCAGGTGTGTATTTGATCCCGTTGAATGCCAGCAGGGTCTTGAACTCTATGGCATAGCCTGTCTGGACTATACGAAGGACCCAACAGTCTGGTGTTATGTTGCATCATGCGAAGTTATGACTTGCCAGCCTGATGTTGGGGGCAGCTATGAAGGTAAGTTGGTGAGAAGTCGGTGGTCGTGACTTCTGGATGAATTGAATCAGTGGAATGACCTCGCGATCAAAGGTGCTGCTTGTTAGAATCAACAGGTTTAGGGTGTTGACCTTGTGGGTTCCTAGATTTTTGATTGAAGGGCTTCCTTCCAAAGTGCTGGTATGGCTTGCGGAATTCTCTCCTGTTGTTTGTGCGCCTCTTTGTCCCCTGGCATGGTGTGTTGCCTGCCAGATTTGGAGAAGAATACACAATCCGGAAGAAATGAATTGGATGTGTGTGTACTTTAACAGGAAATCATCTTCCTCTTCTTGGATTCTGTATAAATTCTCCAAACACTTGGAGGTCGGAGCAGAGGTTTGTAGTGTTTGCCATGCAGACTTAGCCACCTCGGATGAAACTGGCAGCATGTGGAGGTGGAGGAGGTGGAACTGAAGAACTAGTGGACAGGATCCTCTACATCTTGAATTTGTTTCTTCAACTCCAAGCCAAGTGTCAAAGCCATTTTGGAGATCTGGCAATGATAAGGATGCATTTCTTCATTCGGAGAAGTATTGTCAGATGGCACCACCTTAAGAGGGGGTTCATCAGGGTGTTCAGATGTACCTGAGGTAGAAGTAGTAGATGAATCCGAGTCATAATCCTCCATGAGCACTACGGTCTGTGGTTCAGAGGGAGCAGGGACCTTCTTCTTGGGCACTGTTTGAGTGGTGGATGATGTAGTGTCAAGGACTACAGTTTGAGTAGGCTGGCTCTTTTGAGGCTGAGGTTGAGGCACCTCCACAGTTTGAGTGGAGATGCAAGAAAGGAAGACAGGATGCTTTGGTACCCTAACATCCTCTGGTATTGGAGGGGTAATTTGTGTAGATATTGAAGCCACAGAAGGGGCAACGGCAGCCTCTGAGTGACAAGACTAACACCGCAACCAGGGCAGGTAAATTAGGAGGGGGAGTGAGTTGGGTAGCTATGGGAATCACTGATGTCAACAGTTGACACAGAGCCTCACAAAGCTTGTAGTCTTGATAGTCTGACGGAAGTCCAGGGAAGCGTAGGTGTGCTTGAGATGCATCTCCCCAGCCACCCTCACACACCAAACCCTGTGAGGCAGCATAATCTTTTGCGGCCCGCTAGGCATGTGGACTAGAGGGCTGCAGTGTTGAAAGAGGGCTTGCCACGGAATGGAAGGGCTGAAAGGCTGAGAAAGCAGAAGCGCCCAGCGTCTTCGATATAGAGAAGAACATCTCTTCCTCCTCGGTGTTGATAGCCCAGAAAGCTGTAAAACATTGAGCTCGATGGTGTGCTTTTGTTAAGAGTCCAACAAGTTCAGAAGGCGCTGGGCGTTGCCGGGCCCTAAACTGGCCTCCATGTCATCATCTTCATCAACATTGATGGTGAAGGTTACCGGTGAAAGAAGCAAAACCTGTGGCGCTGAATGAGTAGCCAGAGATAGGGATTCTTGCGGCTTTGTAGCCAGTGAGAGAGTGCTCAGGATGCTAGATGAAGTGGCCGGTATCATCCTTGGTATCGAAGTGGATGCCGAAGTTCAACGTTGAGTCAAAGTTGGTGGACAATCCAGGGCTACAACCTCTGGAGTTGCAGGGCGTGAATGAGGCGTCACTGACACCGACTGAAGCCTCATCGGGGAAGGCATTCCGCGGGATGCAATGGAAGCCTTCTCAGTGGCAGTACATGCACCCTTCTCTTAATGTTTCTTATGTCGGGTACCTCCATGGTATTGGAGCCCCAATGCTGAGACTTGTATTGCTTTCAATGAGAAGTGCCCAAAGCCCAAAGCCGGCTTTGGCACTCTATTTTTTTTTTAATTTTATTTATCAAATTTGTATACCGCCCCAAACTTCCGTCTCTAGGCGGTTGTGACACTAAATGTTTCAGTGGTGGCTGCTGAGGGGGCTCGAGTTGAGGATTTAGACTGCTCGGTGGCAGGCCTCAATTTCGGCTTCAATGCTGTGCTCGATGTCAACTTCGACACTGTGACCCATGTCGACTTCGACACCATACCCGATGTCGAGGGTATGGGCTCATCCAACGGAGACCTGGGCATTGGAGTGCTAGGGTGGAGCGCATCACAGTAAAGGGCAGCCCTAAGCATGGGGCTCTGTTCTTTCTTATTTGATGAGAGAAGGTTAAGCAAATTTTATAGGTGGAGGAGTTGTGTTCCTCCCCCAAAGTAGACACAAATAATGATTGTCCACTGAAGGGGGTTTTGCGTTCAGCGGACACAGTGCTTAAAGGTTTTCTTCTTATCCATAGCGCAATAAAGAAATAAAAAGAAAAATACTCAAGTATCATGAAGTTCGTCCCAAGTCCAGGCCAAGGTTGTAACTGATGAAATTGTCCATCCGTAAGTTTTAAAGTACTAAGAATAAGAATAGTCTGGTCCAGTCTGAACCATAAAACGTTAAAAATCTATCCAACTCTTTTCTTTTTTCCACAGAAAACTGTTCCAGTCCGAGGAGATCACTGTCTGAGGGGCTGACACAATGGCGGCCAGAAAGGAACTGAGGAGAAAATGCTAGCCCGCCCAAAATGAGGAAGTGTACCACATGCGGGGGGTGGGGCTAAGTGCTTCAAGGAGCTAGTCAATTCTGCCCTAATGGTCCCACACAGGTACAGAAGCCACTCTTATGATTGCAACGGATCACAATTCAAATCTGCTGGTTCCTGGCAAGCAAGCACCCCTAGCTTTTGAGTCTCTTCTGTATCATACAAACCTGTCAGTGTCAGATCCCCTCTATCATCTGACTTTCTCCACCCAACTTCAGAAGTTGGTTATGAATGTTGGGCAAATGTCAGGCAGTGGAGGCAACCTGACATTCTCCACCCAGTGTTGGTGGGTCTGTAATACATGGAAGAGGCGGAAGTACCGGGAGTGCAGGCTCAAAGGGAACAGGCAGTTTTCTCCTACTTACTTGCTGCTGTGTTGTGTGAAGCTGCCCATTGTTGTAAGTCACCTTCTATGTTTTTGAAAAGGCAGAATATAAATATTTTAACTAAAGAACTAATTAAATAAACGTATGTGTTCTCTATGGCCATGCTTACAAAGCAAACTCAGATAATGGGTTTACCCATGATTAGCTTCAGAAGGCAAAAGAGGCCTATGTTGCTTCTTCTGCAATAGCTTCTAGTTACAAGCCCTATGTGTACAGGGAGGTCTGGTAGCAACTATAACTAAAGTAATGATGGAGGAAAAATAGTTATTATCCATAAGGAGACTGGAACAGAAATGCATTAAAGATCATGATCTGAATCCAAAATAACAACACAGCTGGATATACATACCCAAGGGGACTCTGAACTTGGGTTTCTTTAACAGCGCTCCCTCATTTTTGCATGGGAGTCTTTTTTCCAACTGAGCCTCTTTTGAAACTAAGGGAGAGGGTTTTCAAAATCAGTTTATGACATATAAGAGGGCTTTGCCCTTCAAAGGAAAAAGTAAATAATCCTACTGGGGATGCCCAAGCCTTTGAACACACATAAAGTAGCTCTTTGGATTCAGGCCACTGGCTGCAATCATACAAATAGTTTGATTGCTTGGATCCCTTTGAAGCCTGTGGCATTTAAGCCACTTAACTGTGTGCAGGATTGCAGCCCACATGAATTAATGTACTACCTTAATTTTCTCACAACAATGGAAAATTTCTAATGAAGTAATCTAGGTATTATTTCCACAAATTGGACCACTAATGATTTATCAACACCTCAGGGGCCAAGGCATTATAGGGGTTCCACGTTAAATTTCTAGGAAAGTGCAACAATTATATTATACACCTGAGCAGCATATGTGTGTGCGCACGTGTGCACACATGTGTGGTTTTATAAACTCTTCAAATAGCATATGTAGAATGAGTACCTTTTTCAAGTTCCACTGGGAAAAGCTCCAATTTCTCCACACGTTTTTCTAACTCATACTCAGCTGATGCAGCCACTGGGTCAACATCATCATTTCTCCTATCATAGTCTTCATTAGAGTATGTGTTGAAAACCTGGAAAGATATAACAATAGTTGTCAACTAAGCTCCAGATGCCTACTGCTAAGGTCCACTGCTAAATTACGGCAGTGCTATGGCATTCATGCCATGCTTCATGGGCTTCCCATAGCTGGCCACTGGAAAAACAGGATTTTGGACTACAATGGCCTGTGGTCTGATCAAGCAAGTCCCTATTTAGATTCTTAAAGAGATAGCCAATGAACACATCAGTACATATATATTTCTACAGAGTGTGGGTTACACTGAACTTCAGTGGGGAATACAAGATATACACACACACTCACACACATCTGGGGAATACAAATCATATATAGCATACAGCTGCCTCTTAAGGATTCAGCATATTTCTGCAAAAAGCAGCTTTTCTTTCTGACCTACGTTGTTCTAAATGCAATACATGTTCTAGAAGGATTATCATTCTGTTCCCTTTAATAATTAAACACAAACTATAGTTCAAACCTTTAGAAGAGCACTATCCTGACGTTAAAGATTCATAGTAATTCATAAAGAAAAGAAAATGAGAGACAACATGCTGGTTGGCTTTGGACTAATATTAGTTACAGCTTTTTATCAAATAATAGAGCAATGATTTACTCATATTAAATGAAAGATGTGAATAAATAACTAGCATAATATATTACTGAAAGCTGAAGCCCAAGGAGTCCCATATAAATTCTTACTTTGAGTACACAAACAGCATTTTAATACAAATTATTTATTAAATTTATATGCCACTTAATTTCTCAGCTCAGAGTTGCACACAAAAGCTAAATGATAACAATAAATCAAAACAACAGAAAACATTTACCAAAGTCACAACACAATAGCAGCAAAATTGCACAACCCCACTGAAGACCTGAGTAAACTGGAAGGTTTTGCAACATTTTCTAAAGGCTATTAGATTTCAGAGTCTATATGGTATTAGAGTTCAGCTTCCCGTAACAGGGAGATTCATAGTGTCACAGGGCCAGCAATGAAAAGGCTCTGTTGAGCAGAGTCATCATTTTTACATGGTGCCATGAAGGGATTTCTAAGGGTGGGGGGGGGATGTAAACATAGGCATTATTCCGGGAGTGTGGAGCCCACCATGTCATAGGTCACATCACCAGCATTTTTAGTTGGGCCTGGAAATGAAACCTCGTTATTAGCCTGGACCAAACCAGTGAAAAACTGTATGATGCCTCCGCTCTCAAATCTGAAGAACATAAGAAAGGCCCTGCTGGATAAGGCTCAAGGCCCATCCAGTCCAGCATCCTGCTTCACACTGTGGCCCCCCAATGCCTCTGGGAAGCCCACAGGCAAGAGCCAAGGGCATGCTCTCTCTCCTACTGCTACTCCCCTGCAACAGACATCTTGCCTCTGAGGCTAAAGGTGGCCTATAGCCCTCAGACTAGAAGCCATTGATAGACCTGCCCTCCATGAATTTATCTAAACCTCCCTTAAAGCCAGGAATGGCTGAAATCTTGGAGAGCTGCTGCCAGTCAGTGTAGACAATCCTGAACTAGGTGGACCAATGTTCTGCCAGTCAGAACATTGGTCCATCTAGCTCAGGACTATCAACATTGACTAGAAGCAGCTCTCCAAGATTTCAGGCAGGAATCTCTGGAGATGCTAGGGAGTGAACCTGGGATCTTCTGCATGCAAGCAGATGCTCTACCACATTCCCTAAGGGAAATATCTTACAGCAGACAGTGCTTGCATACAGTCATCCATCCAAATGCAAACCATGTGGACCCTGCTTAGCAAAAGGACAATTCATGCTCACCACAAGACCAGCTCGCCTACCCACTGAGTATCTCTCACAGAGACCAGAAGGGCTTATGCATAAATAAGTGTGCAGAGGATTGTAGCTTCAGAAGATGAAAATTAAGGTCAATAATCAGTTTTTGTTAAATAGGTAAAAACATCAAACATTTTTTTGTGAAAAACAAAGCCAAAATAATTCCTCCCCTTATTTCTCATACATTTCTCCTGGAACATTTAAGGGAACACTTGTACTATCAAATTCCCTCCTAACAAACAACAAACGAACCATTTTACTCTATTGTGTAGACTCAAATGCTTTATTCAAGTAACAAACACCTCCCTGCATCAAACCTGAGGATTCAGATTGTGGGCATCACTAAATGTAAGATGATGACACAGCATATAATCACTTTGGATCAGAGCCTGGAGTTCACATGCTTTCTGAGAGGTGCTAAAGCTATCCCACATTTCCTTGGCAGACTTCATCATCCCCTTTGTACTAGCAAAACTGTCAAAGGAAGCCTAATAAGACTGCAGAGAACATAAAGAAAGGAGCCATCACCCAAAGAGCTGTTTGAGGTAATAAAAAAGATGTATTCAACACAGTCATATTATTAATGACCCCAGAATGAAAAGTGCATCTTCCACAAACTGTGTTAAGATCATTGCTAAGTTAATTTAACTGGGCACTGTTACTGGAAAGAACTCTTTGGCCTTTTGCGTCGGAATATAAATTTATTTTGGGATTTCAGACCAGCATGCTTGGGCCAATCTGTATTTCTCTACCCAGGATTTTCTTTTAAAGTTGTTAATACAGAATATTTACAGTATTCTGTTGCTGATTTGTTCCTGTAAAATAGAAAGAAAATGTCTGACATCCAGACTAATGCTAATCTAGTGCAACAAACAAAGATGTGAACATGCAAGAAGGTCACGTAGCTATAAGTGTGCAAGTAAGCTCAATCTCTTGTGCTCTAGTCCCACCTGTGCAAATGTTGTGCTTGTGCAACAAGGATAGTGAATAGCTCTGCAACACAGTTGGACTGAAGAAGAGGGTTTCCAGCAGGAGGCATGCACTGATTGCAGAGGTGTATCTAGGGAAAATAGCGCCTAGGGCAAACACTGAAATTGCGCCCCCTGTCCAAGCATCTGACACCCATCTTTCAGATAACTTTACAATAATATCAGCTGAAAAATACAAGTCAAGCTCGTTAATCTTTTAATATTTCAAAAAAATTTTAGCAGTGGACTTAGCCAGACCAAAAAATGCTGGAAAACTACAAATTTCAGTATGTGGGGGCTCATGAAATACCCAAATACTATGTGGAGATGTACTTGGAAAACTAAACAGAAGTGCCTGTCTAATTCTCTACTATGCATTGTAGCATCACCATGACATAAGTTTTAAAAATCAGTGGAGAATTTGACTTTTCCCAGATACTCTGTAAATAATTAAAGGATATGCAGAGTAAACTGTGTCACTGCTTGGAATATATTCTAGTCTTTCAGAAAGACAGTTAAAATGAGAGAAAGAGAGCAAGAAACTCCCAGTGGGCCTTAATATTAAGGGTTTCACACTGATTCAAAGACAAACTCACCATTAATAGCCATATCAGCAAGACATCACATTTAACTCACTTATCACAAGAAGCAAAGTAAGAGCAAATGAATACAATCCTAGCTCTTAAGCGTCAGCTCAGTATTCACAAGCCCTGATTCTCTGTACATAGTGCCAATCTGAATATGTGTACAGTGTCTTATATTATATTATAATTATTATTTTTACCCGAAGCCCCTTTGGGGGGCTTCCTAAAGGCTGGGGGGGTTTGCAAAGATTCCCCCTCACTCCGCTGGCCTCTAGGGCCTCGCAGGGACCATTTGAGCATGTGCAGTGGCCATTTTTTAAAATAATCTTTTTTTTTAAAGGCCACTGAAAACAAAATGGCCACCGCGCATGCTCAAATGGCCTCTGCAAAGCCTGGCATGACCTAGAGCCTCACAGAGGGCATTTGAGCATGCATGGTGGCCATTTTGTTTTTGGCAACCATTAAAAAAATTTTTTTTTTACAAAATGGCGCCCCCTTCAAGTGGCGCCCGGGGCATGTGCCCTGCCTGCCCTACCCCTAGATATGCCCCTGACTGATTGCATACACTGTTGCTCCAGCGTCACACACGTTTGGAACCAAAGCACCTGATGTAGTGGAATTGGCTAGCAAAACATCCCTGCACAGTATGTTATGTAGTGGTTAGAGTGCTGGACTAGGACTGGGGAGACCTGAGTTCAATCTCCACTCAGCCACAAAACTCACTGGTTTACTCTGGGCCAGTCACATATATCTCTGCCTAACCTACCTCACAGAGTTGTTGTGAGGATAAACCTGCCCATGTACACCACTCTGGGCTCCTTGGAGGAAGAGCGGGATATAAATGTAAAATATTTTTTTTAAAAAAAAATGTGCACTAGCGCAGCATTAGTCTGTATATATCAACTATCTAATTTAGTAAAACCTATATAAGTGATGCTGTGCTATTTGGCATCCAAAGGGAAACTTTAAGCAACATTATTATTATTAAAAACCACCAAAACAATCCACCTAGAATTTATTGAAGAGATTTTGTTTTTATCCTTTTAATCAAGACAACTAATTGATACTCAGCATGAAAAATACCTAAACTGTAAATCCTGGCAGTATTTCCTGCAACAGGTATAATTAATATCTTGAAATTATGCTATATAAACAGAGAATACAATTCTGAATTAATATTTCATTTTTATAATTGGCATAGTTTGCCACATCACCATCTCATAGAATTAATCAGATAACAATTTGTAAGGCTTACTGACCCCAGACAGAAAAGCCCATTAATGTGAGTTTAAGGTCTAACTGAACAATTCCATATATTAACAGGATATTATTTTGGTACCCAAGAAATGCTTGAAATATTTTTCATCTTATATAGTTTGCATAGGTTCTGTGTTTCAATTAACATCAAACTAGGAGAATGCTGCTATCCCACGCTGCTTTCATTAACTTCCTGGCTGTTAAAGTTTAGCTATTTGGATTGGACAAAAGGTCGTCTTTCAGCAATATTGTGATTCATTCAAAGTTGGAAAATTAAAATATAAAAACATTTGAATTAACCAATGATAGATCAAGATAATCAACAATAATACCGCAGGGGGGAGGAGATTAACATTATATGCATATATAGTGAGAAGTATGTTCATTACTGCGTTCAGCAAGCCTTCCTGTTGTCAAGGTAACAGATGAAAATGCTATACCATTTTATGGTTATCTGTAACCTAAAAGAGTATCAAAGTCATCTGGAAAAGAAAAGGGATTCTTGTGTTAAAGCTGAACTGCTCTATATTGACTGTGGAACCAGTCCTCAAAGCACTGCTGTGACATGAGCTGTATTTGTCTGAAAGCAATACTCTGCTAACTGGGCAAGAAGCACATTTTCAAGTGGTGCCTCTATCAAGGGCAGAGAAACTGTCTCTATTCAGCCCATCACAGCATCTATCCAGTGGCTATTGATGGTGTTGTGTGTGTGCGCATGCGTACACACACGTATAGACTAGGAACACTTTTGGGAGAAGAAACCATTTTTTCATAGTTTTTGCTATGTAAACCACTTTGAGAATTTTTTTGATGAAAGCAGTAAACAACTACAACAATAATTTTTTTTAAAAACAAAACACATCATGATCATCAACAGTTGTTTCATAGAAGCCATACTTGCTCAGTTCATCTCATGGATACTTTCAGACAAGACATTTAAACCACTAAATGGAAGATATACACATTGTGTATAGATACAGACACACAGAAATTAAAGTAAAGTATTTTATGATAGAAAACAACAGGTTGCTTGCCTACAACTTTGGTTCTTCTAGTGGTCATTTGTGCCTTCACGCCAATGGGCTGTGTATGTGCCCAGAGACCTTGCTTGGAACTTTCCAAGCTTCTTCTCCTCTTTAATTTTCAGCAGGAACCCCACCCTCACTCCTGGTCATGTGGTATATCGCTCCTCCCTCTCCTCAGTCCATAAGTACACCTGATGGAGAACTACAGAGGGGAGGATGGGAGGGCAAGTGAAAGCACAGATGGCCACTAGAAGAAACAAAGTTACAGGTAAACAACCTGCTCTTCTATGACATGGTCTCTATGCTTCACACCAATTACCGCATAGCAAACTGTCTTACCTGGAGGTGGGCATATATGTAGAAGGATTGGAGAACTGCTCTGCCAAAGGATGCATCCTGACAGGCTCTAACATCCAAAGCATAATGTATGAAGGGAATTAGGGATGACCACGTTGCAGCCTTGCAAATGACTTTCAGAGGAACTAGCAAAGGCCATTGGTATAGCCACTGCTCTGGTGGCTTGGGCCTTGATAAACAGTGGCAATGGCTTACGTGCCAGTTCATAAAGGAGCATGATGGTCTGAACTGAATTTAATAACCAAGGAGATTTGTTTCCTTGTTCTGGGTCAGCAAAAAAGACAAATAGGAAGTTGGTCTTCTTGAATGTGGTGGTGTGTTGAACATAACAGGTCAAGGCTCATCTGACATCCAAAGAATATAGACAACTTTCTGGCCTATCAGATGGGTTTGGGGGAAATGTAGTGTAATGGGTTAGCAGTGTAACGGGCTGCAAGTGATGAAAAGTCAAAACTACTTTCAGTAGAAATGGTGAAGGTAAATTCTCAGGCTGGGTTGGCCACTGGAGTAGCAACTACAAGGGCTGCAAATCTGACTTTGGAAAGCCTGATCCCTGGTGAAATCCTTGTCTGGGTGACTCAGAGATGTTTCATCTTTGTATGGATGATCCCATGGTATAGAAGACTGCTGTGGTCAATGTCATGAAGATCGATGTCTCAGGCTACATTGTTCTGGAGAAAACCTTCAAGCTGTATGATGATAACCGTCACCCAGGGAGCAGGAGTGTGATCTGGAATACAAGTAGCAATGCGGGTTCATCTCCCATCAGTATCCATCATCCTTTCGGTCTTGATCAGAGTAGTGGTGGTCCCGGTAATAAATATCTCCATACCAATGGCTGGATCCTGAAGGATCATATCAAACCTCTAATAAGTAATAATGGCACTCCTGATGTCAAACCTGATGATGTAGGCAATTCCAATAATCCCACTCCCTTGACTCTGGACAGTAACATGATCTCAGCAACTAGGGCCAAGCTGGTTTGTACGGAGAGTCTGGAAAGCCACTGCACACCAAGAGATTTATGGAGGCAGGATGGTGGCTTCCTTCAGAATCTGAAGGTTCCAACTCCAGCTTCACTGAAGGAGAGCAGTGTTTTGGAGCCTGTACAAGAATTGATGGTTGTGGTTGGGCAGGAGTTTCTTTCTTCTTCTTTGGTTTGGATGGTTCGATTTGGGAGTCAGAGGTATCTTCATCTTCGGGATCGTCAGCAAGTGTTGCCCTGTGGGTAGAGGTATGGATGGCTTGGGTGTTTTCAGATCCTGACTGGGGGCTTGAGCAACCGCCTCTTTCTTCTTCATAAGCACCAAACCCTGCTTATGTTCAGATTGCACATAGGGCAAGAGCACTTTTAAAAAGTGACCTTGCTAGCGATACGGAGTGGGTGAAACAGTCCCCCCCTCCCTGCTTTTCCCAGCCAGCAGAAGGATTAGAGAAGGAAAAGGGGGAGGGGGAAAAGCCACTCCCCCCAAAAAAACACAAATGGAAAGAATGAGGTATGCTAACTGAAGAGAGGTAGAGAGCGAATACAAGAATAAAGAGAGAGGAATTAAAAAAAAAAATCACACAGAGAAGCTCAGAGTGAATGTCCAATGAAGTCAGCAGCACGGCAGATGACGAAAGACTGAGAGGGAGAATCAGCACACCACATGATCAGGAGCGGGGGCAGGGATCCCACCAAAAATTAGAGAGGAGCAGATGCTTGGAATGTGTCTGATGAGGTCTCTGTGCATGCGCACAGCCCATTGATATGAAGCACAGAGACTATATCCAAGAATATGTAGATTTCTTTAACAAGGTGTTTTCTGCCTCAAAGTATGAGATACAAACACCCGCATAAAATTCTACCCTGTTTTGCCATTTGCAGTCTGCTAAATGATCACAGAAAAATATAAAAATATATCTGGCTATAAAGTCAGTAATCCAACCAATATCTCAGTAGCACATCAGTCCTGCTGCCCCCACCCATCACCTCCTTATAAAGTGTTCATTTAGCAGCTGCAGATCAGGTAAAGAACATAGGGTGATTTTCAACCAAAAAAAGGATAAATCAGTTTTACTGCAAACTAAGAATTCCATTGGTACATCTATTTGACATCAGGGTATTCAATACTTAAAAAAAAAAAAAATCCAAGATAATTAAACCCCACAGTGGTGCTCAAATTGTTGCTTTTGCTAAAGTTGGATCAATACTCCCAATTAAATACATTTCCCTCAGTGTTATCTGGGTTTATTTAGATATTTGGATGTGGAAAAGCTTCACTTAAAAGTTAAAATAGGACTATATACACACGCATACACACACACACACACACACACACACACACTCTCATTCTACTGGTCTTCACTGAATCACACACTGGGCTCTATGACCTTTTTCTTTAGTATCTATTAAGTGTTTTTTTTTTTTTAAAAAGGGAAATAGAAAGAGGACATATGTATTATTTATTTAATAATTTTTATACCGTCCACTACCAAAGTCTCTAGACGGTTTACAGCATAAAACAAACCAAGAATTTAACAGTTAAAACATATAAAAACCAGATTAAAATATCCATAAAAACAACATGAACATTAAAAAAAATTAAGTGGGTTCTATATGTAGTAGACCAGGATTAAAAAGCTGGGTCCCAGGCCTAAAATGGATGAAGACTATGATATCTAGTAGTATTTCAATACATGTAAAATCTGTGTACAGGTTATGTATATACAAATCTGTATCCCTGCACAGTTATTACATGTTACATTCAACACATATACAGTAGAACACTTTCTATCTGTACCCTGCATGTGAGAGGCCCTATACCCAGGTTCGCTTTTGAAGTGAATGCATGCATAGTCATTCACACAAAAGCACGAACATATTTACAGACACTGTACACATGCATAATTTAATGTCTGAATAGAGCTTTGGATATCTGAATTTCCGGAAGCTCTTAAATATGGCAGAAACCAAGACTTAATATTTTGGCATTTTTAGAAGTCTGAAATTTCACAGGCCAGGATTTTAATCCTGATAACTGGACATATGGCTTTCTTTTGGTGACTAAGAGTGTGGTTTTGCCCAAATACGCCTCTGTGTAATCAACAGAAGAAATAAGTTAATAGAAAATACAGATGATGGATGTGATAATAAGCAAAACCCCTTTTCTTCCCAGTTATGCTGACTTGAACCAAGAAATTAAACCTACTTTATGAACTAGGATCAGGTATCTTCCCGTTCTCCTACACCATGGGGAGGCCTCAAGTGAGCCACAAGACCTCTGGTTCCAGACCCCTTTAGGCATGTCACCTCCAGCAACGCCCCTCAGTGGCTTTCTGTTTTTGGCCTTTCCAACAGAGGATGCAGCTGAATACACGAACCTCAGTTCTGCAAGCCATTCTGAGCTACATAGGATTCTGCAATTCTGCATGAAGTACTCATTTGCCTTGTAGGATACTTTAGTTATTTTTCTCCTGCCATCATGCATTTGTGTGTAACATGCTTGCATGTCAAAGACCTGCAAGCCAGATGTCAACCATATCCTCAATCACAACTAGTCCAAACATACTAACAGAATTAGCACAAGGGGAAAAATAATCACCATCTAAAATAGGGCAATAATACTGTTATTAGGAACAATTAAAATATCACATATTTTAGTTGGTCCTCAGAAAGGGATTACCCTGGTTCAGCTCCCCCCCCTCCCCGCAATGGATCATCAACATGACTACCTTGTGTTTTGGGCGGTATAAAAATGTAATAAATAAATACCTATGAATCTTTTGTGAGTTGGAGGACTCAGCGATAGTTGTCTCCAAATCCCTTGATGACTGGTACCTCTTGTATGGAATACTTCCTGTTTAGTTTTGTTGACAGAAGCAGTGTTTTGGGGTCATGCAAAATGGCACCCCTCTATATGATCTAGCAAGTAGGCTAACAGCCTGCAGTGAACTTTTCACCCCCATGCAGTTCAAACCACTTGGCATGAGCCAGTCATTAGTACAGGCAGAATTTGGCAACATGCCTCCAGTTTAAATGCTGAGAAGACTGTAAAAGGATGTTGCAGACCCCTCCTTTATGGAGACAAGTCTGCTAGTAAACCCATCAAAAGGAAGTTGTCATGGGTGAGATACTCCCACCCAAGAGATACCACTTGTAATGCTCAGCAAGATAAGCAAACATGATCATATCTCTCTTCATTAGCCTGATCAAGTGACTGGCAAACATAAAGGATGACACGCTTATGGTCAGCAATAAATCTACATATTTGCACCTAGAACATCCTAGTTCTAGAACATCCTAGTTTTGGGAGGGTAAGCAAACATTGTGCCGTTTGCACCAGACAAGTGAACATAGTTTGCCTTTGCTTTTGTCTGGGAGAACACACCGGTACTGATCTAGCCCACTTTAACAACGGACACTTTTGTTATGCTCCACTCAGCCCACCCTCCAGGATGGGAAAGCTGCTTGATTGACTCACAAACAGCCTCAGGGTATGTTTGCGTGTATAACTGCACTGCATGAGCAACATGGCCTCAGACTCTCTTTGGACTCTAATACAGGTGAGATGTGGCAGCTGCCCCTCGCCACTCTTCCCCAACTCAACCCCTACCCTACCCCCAAGGAAGCCCCTGATTGCCCTTTGCACAACGAACACACCTGGGAAGGGTAGGTAATAACAATATCTCCAGCTATCTCTTAGAGTCTCTTCACCTCTTTTCCCATAACCCTCCCAGCTCTCCAGGCACTTTCCATGATTAGAAACCTCTAATTGGGCTCTCTTTTAGAAACGCTAGAGATGTGCACAAGCTGTTTGTGCACTCCCTTGCGGAGCAGGGAGGGGTAACTTTAAGATGCAGGTAAGGAGCTCCTTACCTGCTTGCCCCTCTGCTTGCACCCCACCAGAGTTCTTTTAGAAACAGCTATGAGAGCTGCTTCCTGCAACCCCATCTGGTGCCGGCACGCATGTGGCTGGGGCGCACATGCGTCGGCCACTTGTGTGGTCAGCAACACAATGCTGACCATGCAAATGGCCAGCACGCATGCACCCGGCCATGTGTATGTTGACACTAGGGATGTGAATGAATAGGTTCGGAGGCCCTTGCACAGGCCTCCGAATGAGTTTGAACGTTGCCTGGCTCAAGGGTTTGACGGCAGGGTGTGTGTGTGGCTTTATGGGCGGGGGAGGATGCACTTACCCCCCGCCAACGCATGTCTTGCTAGTATCCCGTCAGGGTGGCAGCGTACCTCCCTGCTGCCCTGCTCCGACGTTACCCAGAAGTACCTGGAAGTAGCAGCTGCGACTGCGTGTGTTGCTCGCACATTGTGTGTGCGCGTGTGATGTATGCGACGTGTGTACGTGAGCAACGTGCGCAGTCACAGCTGCTACTTCAAGGTACTTCTGGATAACGTCAGAGCGGGGCGGCAAGGAATTACGCTGCCACCCCGATGGGCTTCTAGAGAGACGTATGCTGGCGGGGGAAATGAGGTGGGGGGAGGGTAACTACTTCCTCCCCACCCTTAAAGCCACCCCCTGCCATCAAACCGGCCCCCGCCGGTTCCATGCACATCCTTAGCTGACACCACGTGGGGCAGCAGGAAACAGCCCTGCACAGCTGTTTCTAAAACAAGAGCCAGTGGGGGGGTGGGGGCTGAGCGGGAGCTCCTTACCAGCATCTTTTGAAAAGTACCCATCCCTGTCCGCTGAGCCAACTCTAATGCTGGCATTTGAACCTGTCTGGCACTTGAAAAAGGAAGCACCGAACAAGCTCATGCTCATCCCCAAGTAATGCTAGCCAAGTTGTTGAATTACCTAACCAAACAATTTTGCCCTCCCAATTTTAATTATTTTTAACTATTTTAACTTCCCATTTTTACCTAAATAAAGCTCTGAAACTATAATTACTTTTCCTCATTATTTCCAATACACCAGACTTGCTTAAATTTGATGCTGTATCAGAACTGCACCCTGATTTGAGTTAATTTCCCCATGTAAGCAAAAAGCATAGCTGAAGTGTCTAGCCAGCGCTTCGGTGCAGTTTTGGTAACAGCTTCCAGATTTGCAGCTCTTGTGCCAGGAAAGCTGATATCTGGAAGTAACCAAAAGCAACATTGGCAAGCTCCCAATTTAGCTCACTACTCCCAGGCACTCCCACATTCTCTGTCTCCTGCAGTCTGTTTATTTACCTCTTGCTCACTCCTGAAAGTAGACCAAAGCGCCCACCCCACCCGCCAAGTCCTTTTTATACCTCGATTTTCCATTTAAACTAAAATGAACACAATATGAATTTCACAAGTTAAATATGTAGAAGAGAAACCTACTGACAGAAAAATATATAGTGACTGAAATATTATATTCATATATCAAAGAAAATTTGACCATAGGCAACTTTCAACATCAAAAGGCACAACAAATGGAAATATATGTTTGATTATATTTTAAAATCTAATCAATTATATGATGTTTCATGTTCAAAAATTAATAGATGGCAATACCTACTTTATATTTATGACTAACTTCAATTGCACAATGCTAAAGTAAACAAAGATAATTTCAAACACTTTCGTTTGACTGGAATTTTGTGGCATTGTGGTTTGTTTATAGTGGCGATCATTCTATTTCTGAAGATCTAGATAAGCCTTCAAATTAGGGATTTAAATGTGACAATACAAAAGCTCACCTTCAGCAGAGGGCCAGAGAGCTGACCCTTCAATGACTTGAAGCTGACCCTTCAGCCTGAAGGCTTCAGCAGAGGGCCATGTACAAGCTGATGCCACGTGGGGGCCAATGATTTGCAAACTAACTTGAAAAGACTTTGAAATGTCAGTTTATAAATGGGCAAATTCCCCAAGACCTTCTCCTTAGCAAGTCCTACTGAAATGAGCAGGACCTTTACAAAAACATAGTCCTAATTCACATAACTGTTTGAATATGGGTTTAATGTGGATTACTGACATTAACATGATTTTTTGAACCTACACCAAAGCGAGAATCTTGGATTCATCTCAGGCTGGGCCATAAACCACCTTGGCATGGGTTCACACAATCGCATTAATGTCGGTAACCCACATTAAACCTAGATTTGAATGATTGTGTGAGCCAGGCCATAGATGCATTCCCCTTCACTTAAATGTAGGTTGGAGAGTTTCTCAATGGAATGTGCATATTATTACTGGTAATAATGCAATACATTGTCTGTATTCAACATACTGGTATCACAGCACTTGTACATGCACACACACACAAAATAGGAGCAAACAGAGCTAGAGAAAATACTTTTGTAACGTAGTCAAAGCTGCAGGGTGTTTGATTAAAAAAAAAATCTTTCAAGTAGAATATATGCTACAGATCTCCCAGTGCCAGACTACTACTTGCTTATTTCCACAATGTAGATTTAACTCAATTGCACCTGCAGGCAGAATTCATTTTGGCTGACTGAGGTCTCTCCTCCCACCCCCACTCGAATGATGGTTTTGTATTCTTGCTCCCTTCCCTGATAGCACAATGAACGGCATCCGAGCAAGATGCAGCTACCTACAGTAAGCAGAGGAATGTTTATCCTTTAAGTGCTCGTACCAAGTGTATTACATTACATTTAATCACATCAGTGCCTCAAAAATCAGACAGCTTTCTATTTCCAGTAGTGTTCAGCCTCCTAATGCCTCCAAATACGGCATTCAGGGCAAAAGAGGATGTGACACAAGCCAAAAGCAGGGGTTTATCTGGGATATCTGCCTAACTGGTACGGAAGCACCAGCTGTAAATATAATTCAGGGGAAAAAATTATTACAAGATAGCAAGTTCATGGATAGACACAGAAACATCAGCTGTCAAAGCAAACGTTTTTATAAGGACTCAAAACAATGCTTTCAAAATCATGCTTCGAAAAGATAATGCACCAGGGTACGAACCGAGGAAAATAAGCATTCAACAGTGAAAAACCACTAGGCTCCCTCTGCTCACTTGTTTTTGTACAAGTTCTATCATTTTCAGGAAATGCTGTCCACTGAAAACTATTAATGATGAGCACATCCTAGCCAAAGCTAGTTGCAAGCTTTAAGTTCCACTGATTTCAACAATACAGACTTAAATCACTGCCACTGCAATTAACAGGACAAGCACTTAACTTAAATTGTGCCTCTCTATTTCAGAATGTGGCAAGTTTCAAGATTTGGGACCTAGGCCAATAAGCACTATCCTTTTAACTCAGAACATCTTCTTCATTTCTCTTCATGTCTACAAGCTTTGCTTATGGTGAAATAGAGCACACAGGAAGCTACTTCCAATCCAGTCAAGTTAATTTCACCATCAGTTTGACTTATATAGGACATTACATAGCTCCTACAGCGAGGCAAACAAAGCTAACAGGCGTCTTCCTCTATAGTGAGACTCCCATCTCCAAGAAGACAAGGATTGTAGAATAGAACAATATTGGACCTCTGAAAAGTATAAGCATGCATATGTATTCAGTACTTGGTTTGGGCCCCTTTTGCAGCAATTACTGCCTCAATGCGGCGTGGCATGGATGCTATCAGCCTGTGGCACTGATGAGGTGTTATGGAAGACCAGGATGCTTCATTAGCGGCCTTCAGCTCTTCTGCATTGTTTGGTCTCATGTCTCTCATCCTTCTCTTGGCAATGCCCCATAGATTCTCTATGGGGTCAGGTCAGGCGAGTTTGCTGGCCAATCAAGCACAGTACACTGTATACTTTTCAGAGGTCCGATATTGTTCTATTCTACAATCCTTGTCTTCTTGGTTCCATGTAATATTCTAATTTTTTGGGATTGTGGATTTGGGGTTTTCATGAGCTGTACGCCATGATCATCACAGTTATAACAAGAGTTGAGCATATTTTAAATAAAATATTGTTTTAATAGTTTTAACATTTTTTAAAAATATGGTTTTAAAATTTTAAATTGTTGTAATATTTTAACTTTTTCTGTTGTCATTTATTTTGCTTTGTTGTAAACCACCCAGAGATGTAAGTTTTGAGCGGTATAATAATATGTTAAATAAATAAATCTATCTAAAAAACACCACAACAGACGCAGCTGGCGTATCAGCTGAAGTTGATATAAAACATCTCTGGCCACCACCTCAACCTGGGACACCAGGAGAGGTCTGGATCCAGAAGGACTCCCAGACTGCGTACCTGTTGCTTCTGGGGAAGTGTGACCCCATCCAGATCCAGCAGGTCAAAACTGTCTCCTGAGTTCTGACCCCGCAAAATAAGAACCTCCGTCTTATCTGAATTCAGTCTCAGTTTGTTATCCCTCATCCAGCCCGCCACTGCCTCCAGGTTATGCCTTCTCCTAATGACGCTGACATGGAGAAATAGATTTGGGTGTAATCAACTTACTGATAACACCCTGCACCAAATCTGATGATTTCTCCCAGTGCTTTCAAGTAGATGTTAGAAAGCATTAGAAACAATATAAGCAGAAATACGCAGCTTGGGGGTATTACTGGACCCAGCACTGCTTTTGGAAGCTCAGGTGAAGGCGGTGGCCAGGGGTGCCTTTGCACGGCTTCGGCTAGTGCTCCAGCTGCGTCCCTTTCTCGAGAAGGCAGATCTGGTCACAGTTACCCATACCTTAGTCACGTCACTGCTGGATTACTGTAATGAGCTCTATGTGGGGCTGCCCTTGAAGAATATCCAGAAACTGCAGCTAGTGCAAAATGCGGAAGCTAGGGTTTTATCTGGAGCTGCCCGTTGAGAACACATCACAACCATTTTGAAAGAGCTGCACTGGCTACCAGTTTATTTCCAGGTTCAATTCAATTAGAGCACTGCTATTTGAAAATACGTAGGTTATTTTGAATAAATGTGTTATTTCAAACCAAACTTAGATCCACTTCAGTTATTATAGATTAAGAATGTTACCGTGTGAACTCCAAATGTACACAATCAGAACTGAAGCATCTATTGCAGCAGGCACACACAACAGCAAATCGTAGCACCTGCCAGGCGTTCTCATAGTGGAATACATGTCTATCCGCATCCAAAACGAGAGCATACACCAGAAGACACTCAGTGTACATTCTTACTCTCTAATATGTGAAGTGGCCCTGAAGCAATAAGGAAATGGGTATGGGAAAATTAAACTCAGCAGGAAGGCAAGTCTACAGCAAATGGATAAACATTAACCTAGAACTTGATCTGTTAAAAATTTATGGACTGAAGAGGACTTAGTGAAGTTTTAGAAATGTAAGGCTTCAAAGGATCTGAGTATAATCCTGTCCTTCGACCTCCCTACGCTGAGGAATGAAATTACGAAAGTTTGAACACACACTGTTGGCAGTTAATAGAAATGAAACAGCAGTAGTAGTGTCAGTATGAAAAATGGAGAAAGCCTGTCGCTTTTATATGGGAGGCCTGATTTTCAGAAATCAATCACTTTAGTATCATTAGCACCAAGAAATGATTATTTCTCAGTAAAGATAAGTCAGCAGAACAGCACTAGCAATGCCAGGTTCAAAGATTGCTTCATTTTTCTTTTAAAAGAAATGTAATTTCTATGCTTTGGTTTATCATAACACATTGGGGGGCGGGGTCATTTAAAAAAAAAACAACACGTTTGTTTGTATTCTCCATCTCAAAAAATGGAACTTGAAAGTACAGGACTGATTATATTTAATGTCAAACAGTAGATTTCACACTGAAACCAATTAGATGTTAAAATCTTGATTGCTAAGATATAAATATAAACTTTAAATTCACAGTGCATAAATGTTAAGAGGGCTATAATACAGATAAATCACTCAGGTGTGCCCAAGAGTGTATATACCCACCCAGTGGATCTTTTAACCATTTTCCTTGAATAAATGTACTGCCACCCCTTTTGCCTAACCTCACAATAGATCAAGTTTGATATATGGCTTGTGGTGAGAGACAGGGTGCATTACTATGGGATAAAAACTCCAAAACATTTCTGGAGTACACCAAGAACTCAATAGCAAATATACAGTCCATATGTAAACAGTCATTGGGTGTAATCCAAAGAACCATACAACTAAATGTTCAGTTCTACAAGCTGTGTGGCCTAAGTAGAGATGATACCTAGGAGCTAAAGAAAGGTCATGTGTGCAAAGGAAAATTGTGCAAGCACAGAAATATTTGCTTCCTGTTTCTGCAGCAGTAGTTCCCACTGCTGAGAATATGAACTGCTTTTTTATATTAAATGATGGCTTGGGTCTCTGTCACTGGGAACTGCTGGGCTGAGGGGGAAAAAGACAGATAGCTGGCACACATGTTTCTTTCTACTCATGAAACCATGTGTCAAAAATAGCCACCATTGGGTGCATTGTGCATTCATTATTCTTCAGCTGAAATGAAAGGAACGGGAAACAAACAGCAAATACCCCTGCTAACTTGGCAAAGAGGCACCTTTTAATGTGGTGATTCTTTTTATTTAGCAGTGGGAGAGTAACTGGCCCTATCCACCCCCAGCACAGTATCTCCAGTGACTGCTGCTGGTGTCTATCTTTGTGTTTCTTTTTAGATTGTGAGCCCTTTGGGGATAGGGATCCATCTTCTTTATATATTATTTCTCTGTGTAAACCACCCTGAGCCATTTTTGGAAGGGCGGTATAGAAATCGAATGAATAAATGAATGAATGAAATAGGTTAAATAGGAAAGGATACTAGATGTCATGTGGAAGCACAGTTAAATCTTGGTTCTGCATGACTGAGATTTAACCAGGGTTCCATGTGACATCTCCTGGAGCCTCAGGAGCACGCACAATCCTCTCTCCCTTGACTATGATTTGAAGTGGGGTTCAGATCTTGGTTTATTTGAAGCAAATTGGTTAAAATAAACCAAGAGTGGTTGGCTTGGACAGTTGAGATAACTGATCTCTGTTTGTTTCTAACCACAATCAGAAATAGAATTTTTTTCAACTCCTACATGGGTAGGAGAAGCGGAATCACACGCTCCAGAGTCTTGGCGACAATGCACTGAACCAAGATTTAACCATGGTGCTGTGATGTCTGAACTGGCCCACTGTGTTCACACACTGCTCCAAAGCATGCCAGCACTGAGCTTGGAATACATTACACCTATGGAACTCTGCAGGTAAAAACTCAACCACAGATCGGTGAGATGACTTACATATGCTGGCAGAAGATTAAGACAAAATACAGGAGAACCTTGTTATCCACGAGGGTTCTGTTCCGTGGGGGCAGGGACACAGATAGTGAAACCACAGTTAAGAGGGCATTAGGGCAATGAGAATTGGGGTGTTAGGTTCCTGGGGCAGTGAAAAAAAGGGGCAAAAAGGACTGAAAGTGGGGGGGGGGAAGAGCCTTACCATGCTGTGTGTCCCCAGCTGTGCAACAATGTCCCCCAAAGACCAAAATTATGCCTCCTCCACCAAGAAAAATAATGTTTTTCACCCCACCAAAAAGTCAGCCACAAAATGGCTCCTACCCTTAAAATGGTGGGCAGAAATGGCCTTGGAGGTATTTCTGCCCATCCCTGATCCACAAGTCTTAACCCTTTAATTGCCGGATTTTTTCTGAGGTCGGGTAGACATGAACTGCGGATACACGAAACAGCAGTTGTTAGGTGCCCAATTAACAAGGTTTGCCTGTAATATATCCCTTACAACACAACAGAATCATACACTCAAATTGAGAGAAAATATATCAACCTGACGGGGAAAGGGGCCTGACGAAACTTGTGTTTGGTTTTGTTAAAAAGAAGCAAAGTGTTCTTCCACATCTTTCACAAGCTGTTTAAACTCACTTAAATCACTGGTGGATGGCAGAAACGAGCTGTGTGGGGTGGGGGCAGAAAATAAGCTGCAGGTGTTGTGTGGGATGCTCCCATTCTGCCCCACCCAGCCACTTCTCTCCCTTCTCATTTTGCCCCACCCTGAGCCCAGTGGGTTGGTAATTCACCTGGCTAGGGATTGAACTCTTCAACTGCCCTGTTGGGAATTGAATTGAATTGAATTCAATTCAATTCAATTCCCAACTGGGCGAATTATCAACCTGCTCGGATCAAGATGAGGAAAGCAAGAGAGGGAGATAGCTGGGGCACAAAAAGAGCATCACATGCCGCCCCTGGAGTCCATTTTCCACCCAACCCCCACAAGATAATTTGTACTGATGAGTCATTTTGCAAAAATGAACAAAGGTATTGCTGTTCATTTGCTAACAGCTCACTGGATCTGGAGTACTGTTTTTAATCCAGTGATATGCACACACAGATCCACATGTGCACTGTGGTTTATCAGAGTGTTTTCTGCCCAGCCACTCCCTCTTATAGAGTTCTCCAAAGATTCAAAGTGGGCACATGCACACAGATAAAATTCTTTGCAAGAACAGCCCTTCTGAGATTAGGGCTATTAAGAAAAAGAGCACTCAACAAGTGTACACTCTTGGGGGAGCGGGGAAGGTGAGATAAAGAAATGCAGATCTAAGGGAGAAAGAAAGAGACACATATAATTATAAATTGCTCAAAGAATTAGACAGCATGTCAGCTATGATCTCATAGCCCAAAATGTCTAAAAACAGTATTTAATTCCAGACAACACAGGGGTTTCTTCCACCATGGTATTCTTCTATCTGCTTGCAAAACAAGCCTGTGGAAGAGCAAGATTCAAAAGTAAAACACCACATTAAGAATGTATACAGTACATGTTTATTTACTAATTATAATCCATAACAATGGTCAATGTTCTGAAACATCAAATCAGTTTGGACATTTTGTTTCACTTCTTGTCACACATGAAATGATGAAAGCATCATCATGTTATACATGTATTTCCATTTCAAACTGTACAGGAATTATAAATCATGCAGATTGTGTGCACTGGAGCACCTTAATTTACTTCTTAATTTGCATGCTTGACCATCCCTCCAAAATAAGAAGCTGTTCCACATTCTGGCTTTCAAAAGGAAGTGAGCTGCTATTTTTCTTCTGCTTAATTTGAGTTTTATTCTAGCTAAGTGTTTTAACAATAAGTTAACTTCTGAACAAAAGGCAAGATAATATAATATTGAGGAACCAGTTTAACGTCCTTATATCACAGAAAAAGCTGATCACACTTGAAGACTTCTCCTGCAAAAGACGTACTTAACAGGAGGTTTTGTTTGCACAGGTCTGAAACTTTGCTTAAATCCTCAAATGAGCTATATTTCTAAAACAAGCACCTACAAAACATACACAAGCCTGCAGAAAACGGTTTACAAAACTGGTGTAATTACCAAGTTTGCAAATTATATATTTGGATTTTTTTTTTAAAAAAAGAAGAATCTCATGAACATGGTAATGAAGGGGCTGAGTGTGGAAATTTTTCCTCTTTGATAATTTTTAGTTGGGCAATCATGATAGTTTGTTCTAGCAAACAGAACCAATAGCCTTATGAGACTAAAAAATTTATAGTGGCATAACCTTTTATGGGATAGAAGCCATGTAAACAGATGAATGAAGTGAATCACCTAAGTAAGCAGGGATAGACAGACAGACTTCACACACTACAGTATATAGTTTACAAAGAAAGGCCAATAGGTAAGCCATGAAAGAAACAGGTATAGGTGTATCACAGTACTATGTAAAACACAAATCAATATAGAATCCAGCCAAATGAATATAAGATCCATTTAGGCTAGCTGTATCCACTTCCAGCTAGCAGTCACTGGTAATGAACAGGCATAAAAAGTATTAATGAAGAGGAACAATTACTTTCTGTAATAAGCCATAAAATCCCAGGATCTGTTGATACCAAATTCTACTATGTCAAGTTTGCTAATAAATTCCAAGTCTGCAGTTTCATGTTAGAATGTCCCTATGATGGCTTACCAGGTGGCTCACCTTCACCAGTGTATCATGAAAACAGTATGTGAGTTTTGACGATATGATACCATTAAAAACCCAAATCAATTTTTGCCCTTTTGTCTAGAAGGTGTGTTCACCATTTCCTTCATATTATAGACAAGATCTATTTCAAATATTAAGGACCTTGCAAAACAGCATTAAAAGTTTTCTTTGGACAGCTTTGGAAAACCTTATAAATGGGTGGCATAAGATTCATTGTTGTGCTTCCTGGCATGTGGCCAGAGTTTCTTCCCCATATTCTTTGCCAGCGGCAATAAGATAAAAAAAGATTACTTTTGATACTAGACAGAACTATAGGTAATGAGAAGTCCACATTTCTAATAAATCTTTGGTCACAGGTTTGCGAATATGCAATAAAAGAAGGTGTAACTGCAGGGGCCCACAACCATTGACATGGTTTACTAGCCTGCCATTATTTGTACTTGCCTGCCTCCAATCTCTCTTCCCCACCCCCGCCGCTGAGTCCTCCAAAAAGTGCAGAGGACTCAAGAAAGAGGCAGAGTTCTGAGCTATGTTGATTGTAAGAAACAGCTCAGAAAGGCTCCTGTTCTTTTTACTTTCTAAAAAATGGCACTGGAAACTTGACCCCGGGACCTGTGCAGTTCTATATGTCCTGCTCGCCAGAGAGCTGAAGGTATTCACCCCTGGCACACTGGAAAGTTAATTCCTGTCTAAATAGATATCACATTAGTATAGCCTTCATATATCAACCCAACATTTATTATTCCATCACTAGCAGTGGCCAGTTCCAATACAGCAGAAGAGTGTAAGAATTCACAGTTAACCCCTGCAATGAATTTGCACAGTCACTGAATCTGCTAATATCAGTTTCATAATGTTATGATGGCTTATAAACCGATACAGTTCTGTGCCAGTGTAACACATGAGTTTACAGAACTCATTCCATCAGAACAATATAAAACCTGCATGACTGCACAGCGTGGGGGACCAATGGCAAGAACAGCTGCAGAGGCTAATTTTGGCTGCAGAAGTCTCTTGCTTGCAACAATTACAATATCACTAAGCATAAAACTTCCTTTTCCAGAAGCCAAATCACAACTTCAAGCACAGAGCAGCAAAGACTTTAAATCAGCAAAAAGAGACACTCTTGGGAGACCCGTGAAAGGCAGAAGGAAGCAACAAGGTTAATCTACAACAGCCATAGTGAAAAAGAAGAAAAGCAAACGACCCTTAATGTTAGCCTCTCGGATCCAAAGGATACACTGAGCAGTGCAGAGACATTTTTCTGTTCTCAAGTATAAACATTAGGGAAGGTTTTCTATCAAAGCAAAGCATCTCTTAATTAGAACCCCAACATAAAGAGAAAGAAAACATGTTTTATTATCATGCTGGAATCCTACTTTAGGCCCATATTAATAAATAGTAGTAGTAGTAGTAGTAGTAGTAGTAGCAGTAGTAGTAGATTAATTGTATATATATTAATATTGTGCCCATTGTGATAACTGAGTGCCCTTTCTATATATAAGAGTATGAGGAAACTTGTTCAGATTCCAGTACTTGAATTATGGGGGGGGGGAGGTAGGGATCTCAGTCCTCCACCTCTGGTGGCTTAGCTACTGTTTTTAGAAAGCTATGGGGCGAGGGGGATAACTTGGTTAAATTTAGTAGGGGTTAAGGGTGGGGCTTGTTGGTCCTCCTACCTTCCAATAATCTGAGCACTGCCACAATTAGGAACCATTAACCAATAAGTTTTAGTTGCATGTATTGAACAAATTCTGCTAAACATTTTTATCAATATGGTTAGCAGGCACTGCATTAAACAAGAATCAGAACTCAAAAAACGTTGATCTATAGACTCAGAAATGATGAGTCAGAAAAATCCAATAAATTAATTATTTAAAATACTTCTTTAAAAATCCTAATCTGCTGTTTCTAGCCTTTATAACCATTTTGCTGTTGGTTCCAAACGACTCTCTGATACAATAATTTACTTTTCTTCAGAATGAAAGCTGAAAGTGAGTCTTCTGGCTATGCAGTGAGTCTTCTGGCTATTTCAGTGAGTCTTCTGGCTATGCAGAAATGCCTCAGGGGATTGCACCTGACCTATAAGCTACAGACTGTTCATCCTATCATTAGCCAGAAGTGATGTGGTTCATGCATGTCTCATTTGCAAGATCCTTTCAGGTGAATGCAGAGGAGGACTGAAACACCTGAAGAAAGAAATGGGTATAACTGACTTTTGCTATCTTGTGCATCCTCGAACCACTAAGAGTCTTATGTTACCTTAAAGACTAACAAGAGTGTTGTAGAATAAGCTCTTTTGATGATAGTCCACTTCACCAGATTTTTGAAGTGTCATCTTTGGTTGGCAGATACTGAGAAAAAGAAAAAGTCAGCAGTGGGGCAAATACTCCATACATCGGATAAAGTGCATGCTACAATATATATCATGGTATTTAAGATGCCACAAGACTCCGTTGTTTTTGCTGCAACAGACTAGCACAGCTACCCAGGGGTATAGCTACAAGTGAATAAAGGGTGGGGGGGAGACATATGTCCTTGGGCCCCTGAAGGAGGGGGGCCCATTAGCTGGGTGACAGATTAGTGTTTGCTCTCCCCATACATCTCTGAAGTGGGGGGGGGGGCAGGGGGCCATCTTTATTTTTTTGTCCCAGGGCCTATTCCATCCTTGCTACACCCCGTGCAGCTACCCCTCTGGAAGCTGAATGCATCCCAAGGTGCTCTAGGAGTAGCGTTGCCATGTGGCCCGGAATTTTGGGGAGCCCCTGAATTTTGACTCCTCCACCTGGCTGCTGGGATCACTCGTTTTTGGTTTTTAAACCCTAGTTTCAAATCTGCTGCGAGATTTGCCCAGATTCCTCTACAGCTACCTGGGAGCTGAGAAAGCAGCCTGCTCCCGTCTGCCCTGGTGCTTCAGTGTGCTGTGCACCTGCTCAGTCACAGAAACATGAGCCAGGGGTAGGAGCAGGGCTAGGAGCAAGTGCCCTTTCATTTCCCAGCAGCAGCTGCTGGGTTCAGCACACCTCCCACCCTCTTTTCCTTCCAGGCAGCACAACTCTCCCATCCTGGCTGGGGGCATGTGCTGGAGAAGTCTTTGCAGAAACCTCTTCCGCGCTCTTGGTGTGCAGAATGGTGCAGGCAATGGGTTAAAGGGAGTGAGTGGCGTTTCCCAGAGAGGCACAGAGCCTTTGTTTTCCCCACCAGCATCATCCCTGCCCAGGAACTTGGTGAGTGCAAAGTGCACTGATTTAAAAGAATAGAGTATTCAAGCTTATTATTTCAAAGGTTTCAAAGTCCACCCCCTGTCCCCTTCTCAAACTTTATTCCTGGCAAATTGTGTTAATCATAAAAAGCAAGACAAGAACTGGCCTGGCCAGCAAAAGTGGGGGGTGGGGAGTGTAAATGGCTTTTATATGTTTTAACTGTAAAAACCTTTTTGGTTTGTTTTATTATTCTAAACTGCCTAGAGACTTCAGTAGTGGCAGGCAATGTAGAAATCTGTCAAATAAATAAATAAAAATGCAAATTAGTTGCTGCATAATATGCAAATTATGCCATATTTTGGGGAGCTTGAATATGGCAACCCTATCCAGGAGACACAGACTGCCACAAACAAATTACATGCACTGGAAAAACTCATACAAACTTCAGTGAGGTTTTACTGTGCTTATGCAGATAAGATTATTAAAGATTATTATTTCCTTGCAGCACACCAGTGACCATTACTTCCTTGTTATGTTCCTTGGTCACCATAACTAAATAAACAAGGACAGCATGTATCCTTTGTTTCCACGATTAAATAAACTTTTAAAATTAATCTTGAATTGCAGAGCATAAATTTTAATGAAACGTGTACTGCTGATTTCATAATTTTGACCACGATCAGAAATTTCAAACTAGGAAGAACTAGTTCTAAAATAGCTACTGTGGTTTTGTACACTAAAATATATATTACTCCACTGCAAATAGCAAGATGCTTTTAAGCCTGCCTACATTTTACTTTGTTGCAGGTGCAACATAAGCCCTATTCACCTATGTATAATGCACATACAAGCTTTGTACAATACAGAGTACATATGTACAGATCTGCATGCATGTACTCTTATTCACACATTACTTTCAATGCATATACAGTAGTACATTTCCCAACTGTACCTTGCATTTGAGGGACCGGGACCCAAGTTCACTTAAGATAACACATGGACAACCATTCACACAAAAACAAGTCAAATGTACAGTTACCTGTATGCACATACAACCTGTGTGCAATATGTCCGAATACAGCTAGAGAAAATAAGCAATCTGGTATGTAAAAACATGTTAGTAAGCTAAGTATCATTCCAGCTGATGGCAATGTTATGAATGGCTCAACAGGGGATAGTTGTTCATAAATTAATAATAATATATTCAAGCTTGCTGCTGCTTTGTTCAATTGCCATTGCCATAACCAATTAATCAATCAGTATCTGGAGAAAAGGTCTTGCAAATATATCACTGATGTAAACTATCTGACACTCTAAGGGTTGCAAAATCTCTGTGTGCTCCTTCCTGTTTGCCTGTCAATTTCCTACCACCAGCTCCCTGGAACATTGTTCTGTGTTACATCCGATTGCTTACTGATAGAATGGCAGGACAGAAATGCAAATTCTTATACTTCTTTGGGGCACTATAAATTTAAGTTTGGTTAAGAAAACACCTTAACCATAGTTACTACACAATCAAATCAGAATTGGCAGTGGTCAGACGTACTACCAAAACATGGTGGAAGGGAGAAGCATTTATATGGAAGATGGGAGGACTGGTGCAGTTGAGAGGGAGTAAAATAAAGTTGCACCGTTGAGTCGGTGTTGACTCCTGGAGACCACAGAGCCCTGTGGTTGTCTTTGGTAGAATACAGGAGGGGTTTACCATTGTCATCTCCCGCACAGTATGAAATAATGCCTTTCAGCATCTTCTTATATCGCTGCTGCCCAATATAGGTGTTTCCAACATACCAGCAGGGATTTCCCATGGTCTGGGAAACATACCAGTAGGGATTTGAACCGGCAACCTCTTGCTCACTAGGCAAGTTATTTCTCTGCTGCGCCATTAGGTGGCACAATCCCAAAACAATGATTAGTCAAAATATCTGCACTGGTTCTAAAGATAAAGTTAACATTACATTTCAAATTTTTCTCTTTCTCTTTCCCCCCCTCTTTCCTTCTTTTCTATAAATACATATATGAGGTTTTTTAAACACAATGCTGTAAATATTACAACCAGATATACAATTTGATAATCCGAAGGGATCTATGTCCCACCTTATCAATTAGTGAGGCTGTTCTTATGATCGCCTGGGCTTGGCTGCCCATGAGAATTGCCGGGATCTACGCAGATCCAGACAGACCTGAGGCGCCAAAGCCAACACTGAAGCCTGGTTCTTAGCAGGGGCAAACACACCCTTAACCTGGCTGCTGGGATTATGATCAACACGAGCTGCTTGTAGCTCATGTTGACATAGAGATTGGAGCCTAGAGTGCCCATCCCCTGGGGGAATCCCCCAGTGCACTGTACTTGGTGCACTGTGGGATACCTGGAGACTGGGATAATGAGTCCTGGACTCTGTTGATCTTCCCTGTGTGCCACAGGGGCTAAGAGCAGTCATCTAGGGGAAGGTAGGTTAAATCCTGCCTCCCTCCCCTGTCCGCCCGTGGGAATAGCCTCAATATGTTTCAGAGTTACAACAATATTATAAACACAAGCAACAATATACAATATAAAAACACAACAAAACAATAATTAAAATCACAGTAGAGTTAAAAAAAAATTCTAAAAACAACAGCTAATTTTTTTAAAAAAAAACATTCTGCAAGCAGAGGGCAAAAACTAGCTCATATTATTAAAAATACCTGATAGAACAAGATGGATTTTGTCTGTCACTGAGAAGCATAACAGAGCAGGTGTCAGGGGTACATTACTCAGAAGAGAGCTCCAAAGTTTGGGTAGCATCACTGAAAGAACCTTCTGCCCAGTAGTCACCTACATCACCTCTGAGGACAGAGACACAAGGAGAATGGCCACGGAAGACTTTGAACAGCAGACAGGTTCATATATGTCCTTCAGATAACCTGGGCCCACCTGTTTAAAACCTTAACTGGGCCTGGTAACCCAGTATAGTCAGTATGCCCCTGCAAACTTGGCAAAGAGGCACCTTTTAACGTTGAGACTCTCTTATAGTTAGCATGGGGGAAGCAACTCTCCCTGTTCAGACGTGCATAGCATCTTCCCAGTGGCTTTTGCTGGTGTCTATCTTGTATTTCTTTTCAGACTGTGAGCCCTTCATGGACAAAGAACCACCTTACTCTTTTGTAAACCACTCTGAGAATGTTTTTGTTGAAAAGTGGTATATTAACACCAACACCAATTACACCACTAGCCTAATGTGATTGCAACAGCCAGTCAGTCATCAGCAACCTAGCTACCGCATTTTGAACCACACTATTCAAGGGCAGCCCATGTATAGTGCATTAGTGTAGTCTAACCTGGACATCACATGATAATAAATAATTGAGGCCAGATGATCTCTCTACCAGCATGCAATATTCATTATCTACTAACAACCAGCATGTAATATTCAGACAGTTTCTGCTAGTAGATGAAGCTGTTTTACCAATATACTTCATTTTTACTTCATTTAATCATGCCAGCTAGCCCTACAGCAAATTTACACAGCTGCCAAAGTTATAAGACCAAGAATATTTGCAGAATAATCTAAGAAAATGGATATCCACACTATTTCTTAGTATACATCAAAACTATCAATTTGGAGGCAGTCATGGATTGATCAAAACAAATGCATCCAAGTGGGTTCAGGAGTTACATGCTGTACTTTGTAAAACTCAAGAGACACACACCTACCTCAAAAGACATCTGTGTATCAATGTTTTATAAGCTTTCTTCCTTCTGACCTTGGTAGCAGAGAACAAATTGAGAGAATGTTTCCAGGAAAAAAAGAAGTGTTCTTGTAAGTTTAGATTAAGCTTTCAAGCACATAAAGAATCTGACTGAGAGTTTTCCTTTGGGCATTTAGAATTTAAAATAGCCAGAGTGATAAGGATTTAAAATAGCCAGTTCAGTTGGTTGAACGTAAATCCTGTGCTGAGATTTACGCGGACCATGTTTCTAGAAAGTAGGAGGGAATGGAAAGCAAGTTATTCTCCTCTCCCGCCCCCAGATAAAGGCTTAAAAAATCTTGAACCAGAAGCTATTGGTATGGCCAGCCTTTAATCTAAATAAAGGGAGAAACCATTCTCACACACTGGCTGACAAGAATTCTGAGAACAAAAAGTTAACATATGGACACAGACATGGTTTTGGGGGGAAATTAAGTAGGCTAGCTGTTCCTCCTGCCCGCTTTAAACAAGCTTCTCAGAATAGCAACCTTCCTCCTACTTTCTTGTATGAAACAGCATGACTATTAGGTGCACCATAGAAACAGTTGCAGCACACTGTATCTTTCTTGGCAGTGATATAAGCAGCTCTTGGGAAGCTGCCTTATACCAAGTCAGACCTTTGAGTTGCTTTAAGGTAGGAGTCTCTCTCAGCCCTAGCTTGAGATGCCAGAGATTGACCTGGGACCTTCTGCAGGCAGGTATGCAGATGCTCTTCTACTGAGCTACGTCTCCATCTCCTAAATTAGGGCTGCACTACTTCAATCTCTCTGCAGATGGTAGACTACAACTCCCACCATAGCCGACTACTGGCCACTGTGGCTGGGGAGAAGGGGAGTTGTAGTCCAACAAACAGCTGGAGGGCCAAAGTTGTACAGCCCCACCCTAAGGGGAATATATTACAGCAGGCAGTGCTCACATGTAGTCACCCATCTAAATGTAAACCACGGTGGAACCTGCTTAGCAAAGGGGACCATTCATGCTCACTACCATAAGATCAGCTCTCCTGCCCAACCACTCATAGCTCTTATGTTAATCAGATATTGTAACTGTGTAACTATGTTAATCAGATATTGAGTCAAATATTTATTTATTCATTCATTCATTCTATTTCTATACTGCCCTTCCAAAAAATGGCTCAGGGTGGTTTACACAGAGAAATAATACATAAATAAGATGGACCTCTGTTCCCAAAGGCTCCCAATCTAAAAAGAAACATAAGACAGACACCAGCATCAGTCACTGGAGGTCTACCTACTACACCTATTTGGTTTTTTCTTTTTTGTTAGTTACTTTAGTTTTTAATTTAGAATGTAATTTTAATGCTGTCTTCCTTTGCATGTTTTTGTAACCACCCAGAGTGGGCGGTATATTAAATGTTTATAATCAATAATAAATAAATAAATATACACCCATTAGTCATATTTTTTAAAAAAACAAGGTGCATTTGACAATGACAAACCATGTAAAAAGAAAAAAGAAATTGCATTAAGAATGACTGGTTTTTTTAAATAGAGGCATAACTATCCAGGGATGGTACATGTGTTCCTCAATGACAGTCAGTGAAAACTCCTATGGAGTATAAAGGGTAGATGACAAGTGACATTTAAAATAGTATTGGCCCTGGCAGGCTAAGCTTTTCTTTAACAAACAGCAGCTGGAGTTGGAGCTAGGTCGGGACTGTAATGGGGGAGGTAAGGGCATTGACCCTACCCCTGCTGTGGTCCCGATTCCTGGGGGGCCCCAATCTGACTGTTACTGACCAAAGAAAAACCAAGCCCATCAGGGCAAATAGCACTTTAAGGGATGCCACACATAGTTTGGCCCTAATGTATGCAGTATACTTCCCCCTTCAATTAAAGCCAGCGTGGTGTAGTGGTTAGAGTGCTGGACTAGGACCGAGGAGACCCGAGTTCAAATCCCCATTCAGCCATGATACTTGCTGGGTGACTCTGGGCCAGTCACTTCTCTCTCAGCTTGGCCTACTTCACAGGGTTGGTGTGAGGAGAAACTTAGGTATGTAGTACACCTCTCTGGGCTCCTTGGAGGAAGAGCAGGATATAAAATGTAAAATAAAATTAAAAAAATAAAAATAAAAATAAACAAAAGCCTCTGGATATATGAAAATACTGAATAGCTGTCTTTATTTTAACTACTACATCAACACAAAGTACTATTTTACTGTTAAGTGAGAGTTTTAGAACAGTGATGGCTAACTTCAGTCTTTGATGTTGCATTCTTTTGTTTTACTCGGTTTTATTTCAAAAGCCATATTTTAAATTTGGCTTTGAAGTAAATACATCATGATCTCTTAATAGTTAAAACATAACCAATCTGTGTTGAGTTGTTGGGGATGGGGCTGTAACTCTGGTAGAGCATCTGCTTGTATGCAGAAGGTCCCAGGTTCAACCTCTGGTTTCTCTAGTTTCGGCTGGGAGAGAAGACTCTTGCCTGAAACTCTGGAAAGCTGCTACCAGTCAGTGCTGACAATATTAATGACAAATATTTATATACCGCTTTTCAACAGAAGTTTCCAAAGAGGTTTATACAGAGAATTAATTAATTAATTAAACCAATTAATCAATAAAGATGGCTCCCTGTCTCCAAAGGGCTAACAGTCTAAAAAGAAACATAAGACAGACACCAGCAACAGTCATTGGAGGTACTGTGCTGGGGGTGGGAAGTACTGTGCTGGGGCCAGTTACTATCCCCCCGCTAAATAAAGAGAATCACTGAGCCAGGTCTCACGATCAGTGAGACCCGGTTTTGGAGAGTGAGCGGGGAGAGCAGGCTAAGCCCGCTCTCCCCGCACACGAGCAGGGCGGGAGCCCTGGGCAGCCGTATCGGTCACCCACACGATTGCCGGCTCTGTGACAGAGCCGGCGGGGACTGGGGGGATCGGGGGCTCCCCGGAAGCTCCAGCATGCCCTGCGCAAGCGCGCAGGGCATGCTGGCAAGACCCCCGGAGCTGGGAGGCGACTTTTCACCTCCCCTCTGGGGGTTTCCCCATGAGTAGCCGTGCTGCGGAGCCACGCCACGGCTAATCACGACCAAAAAAAACCCTGGGGTTGCGGAGCGCTTGCTCCACAAAACCAGTTTTAGGGGAGGGGTACTTAGGCGGGTTAAACGCCTAGGAGTCACCAGGCTTGCCTGTGAGCCCAGTGGCTCCCAAAATCAGGCAAAATCGGGCTAGGCTCCCCTAGCCCGATTTTGCCTGATCGTGGGAATAGCCCCACCATGTTAAAAGGTGCCTCTTTGCCCAGTTAGCAGGGGTTAAGGTAGATGATTCAATGGTCTAGCTCACTATAAGGCAGCTCCCTATATTCCAAATACGCTCTTTTGCTTAAGTTGATTCCCACAACTGAAAACTGGGTGCGACAGGTGTCCTACCCAGGTTTGGAAGCTGTGCATGTTCCCAATTTCTGGCACCAAAATCTGGCTAGGACAGTTTTTCATCCTACCGTAGTCAAATGCTGGTTATGAGAGTTGGGCAGGTCAGCCCTGTCCTACCCAGCTTTCCCGCCTACCTTGATTCAACACAATCACTTCTCCTTCCTCCTACCTAGTTGTTTTCTCCCAAACAACTGGAAATTGGGAGCACACACTGCTCCCAAACCTGGGTAGGACACTTGACCTACCCACCTTTCAGTTATGTGAATGACCTCAAGAAGTGCCTGCTAGATCAAACCAATGTCCATCTAGCCCAACCTTTTTGCAAGAATCCCAACAATCAATAAGCACTAGTAAGTCACTTATTTGGTATAAATCACACTAATCCACTGGTGGGCCATTCAACCTTCTAACCCCCCCACCCCCCAATTCTGATCTTCCAAAAATTTGTACTTGTAGCAGTTTTGCTTTGTTTCCTCTTCTTCACTTGTATTGGAATCTAACCAACCCGAATGCAATTTTAATGAAACTATTAACATTTAAAACAAAGCCCCACAACAGAAGGGAAAACTGAAATGCCACTGAATGATTGACTCCTTAATCACAATATAAATTTGGGCACAGTTGAGTGGCCAAATACGTGACACATTTTAGGGGAGAAGCGTTACATATTTTTGTATTGCTTTGAGGTTTGTTATGACAATAAAACTAATCATTAAAACTAATTTTCACAGTGCAAAGTATTTATTACAGTCGTGTTTCCTCAAAATGGATACTAGACCTAGGCGAACCTGACACTGGATGTAGGAAAGGGAAAGGGGTGGATACTATGTCTAGAAGAGCCTGATGCTGGATGGATGGAAACGGGGGGAAGACCAAAAGTAACCAGATGCACACTGTCCATTTCCAAACAGTTCAACTGTAATTACGGCAAAAATTATCAATAAAATTAAGGGCTGTTGGAAGAGAAGCTGGAAGGATCATTTTAATGTCAATTTCTGATCGCAGTTGGTAGCACTGTGAAACTGAACCACGCTATAAATGATTTGATCATTTAAGAATGGACAAAAGGTTGTTCTCATTACCATACATGCACATCCTGCCACAACCCCAAAGCCTATAATCAAAAGGAACAAGAAAGAAATTATACAGAGGAGGCAGGCAGGGTGATGAGTTGCAGAATATGGAAATTCTGTAGCAGAACACAACAGCAGTTACAGGCGTATCTGTTGAATATTGAAGGACGACTAGACTAACTTTTGAATGTTTCAGCTCTTGCTCTTTGAAAGTACCTTTCCTATTCATATCTCTTGTTCTCCTTAGCCTTTCAAGTACTTGAGCAACATGCCTTCAGAGTAATAAGCTCAAGAAATAGAGAGTGTTAGCTGGAAGAATATTTTCTGGTTGATTTCCTAGCAATATGACTGCAATTGGAAGTATAGACAACGGCATGTACAAAACTGGCTATTAAAATGTCCAAGCAATTTTCATGGCTTAGTGGAGTGCAACAGTATTAGATTTGCATTCTTTCATTTCAATGTATGCATTAAAAAAGCAAATCATCAGCCGTGTTCCTGCAATAAGATATTGCATGATGAGAACAGTTCCTTGTGTGTTTGATCCTCTAGTCCTCCCGGCTAGTTAAACCTCTCAAGTTGCAATCCTATGATATTTCCCTGGAAATAAGCACTACTAAACAAAATGGAACTTAACTTCCAAATAAAAATGCAGAGTACTGAACTGCAAGTAGCATAAATCAATATAAACTTTTCCTATTTTTTTTTTTAAGTATTGATGTCATCTTGACTTAGCTGGGTAATCTTCCTTTTAAATCATTAAAACTAATTTTCACACAACATATCATATATCACAAACCATAATGCATTAGTCTTTTGCTTTCCATTTTTATAATTAGGTGAACATCAAACACAGGCAAAGAACTTCCTTGTGATCTTTGGAAAGTAATCAGTACAATGAGAGCCATTATAAGTATGGAATTATAAATATAAATATAAATACACACACACACACACACAGAGTGAGAACACAAGGTGCAAAGCATCATCATAAAAAATCTACAAGCTTGTGCCGAGAACACACTAGCCATTTATTTCCCACAGCTGCTTGGTAAACTCTGACTCCATAGCTGAAGCGGTCCCTCTCCTAATCAAGACCACAGCATTGGGAGTGGATTAATTCTTTCCCTCCACACCATCTTCCTGCTGAAAATGTCTGCCTCCTGATGTTATTTGCTCCTACATAGCTGCTTCATGAGCAAACAGTAACTTCAGGGGAAAGAATTAACTTCCCTCTGTCCCCAGCCCCAGCCCTGTGGCTGGTTTTCGTAATGTGTTTAGTAGAGCTTTAGTAGTTTAGTTGGAAGCATTCCTTCTAACAATGCATTCCTGCAAATGTCTAGTTTGGCCCTGGGAGGGATCCAGGGATACACAACTTTAGACTTAGCTCACTATCCAGCCATTATTTGTGGTTGTCACCAGTCTCCTCTCTTCCCTCGTTTCCTTTTCTGGCACACAGGCAGAGGGCTTAGGAGACAAGTGGGTCTTCTGTCAATTGCACTGGGATATGAAGATAGTAGGAAACAATGGGGGTCCTCTCCTATGCTGCAGCCAGCCTCCTGGCCTTGGGGTTCTCTCCAGAATGCCCCGCGTGCTTGCGCGGGGCATCCTGGAACTGCCTCCGCTGGAAGTCGTGTGGGTGACCTACCGGGCCGCCTAGGGCTTGGAGGCTGCTCGTCTGCTAAGCCCGCTCTCCCTGCAGACCTGCCAGAAGCTCTTCTCACTGATCGTGAGAAGAGCTCCAATATATCAGCTTCATAGCAAAGCAGGAATTGAGACACAATCAAGTTTCATGAATGTTATTGTATCCTTCCTAAATTATCTTATGAATTCCTTACTGATTGACTTAGGAGCAATGCTTTCAGAGACAGGTCCATTTAACATATTTATATACTGCCCACTACCAAAGTCTCTAGGCGGTTTACAATAACATCTAACTTAGATCTAACATCTAATAGGTCTAACTTAAAATAGATATACATATCTGTCTATCTCTCTTCATCCTTCTGGTATTATAGGGGGAAAATTTTTAAAATCTTTTTTCTGTAAAGGACAGAATTATTTCCTAGATCTACTTTTCTCTCTGTTCCCTCCTGCAAATAGAGGTTTCCTGCTTTTGACATACTTTTCTAAAATGCAGCATTAAATACAACAGTTAAAGCTTCCTGCAAGATTAAAACACAGCCAACATGAAATGATTCCATGTATAAATATCTAGGGCATCGATATTGGTTAATCTTGTTATCCTCTAGTGTATTGATTAATTCGCTTGGTATGTTAAAAATGCCACCAGATTTTTCTCAGCAAGGCGCTTTCCAGATTACCAGCTACAAGAGTAAAATGCTTCGGCTTGGCAGATCGCATTCAAAACATAACTAAAGAGTTAAAGCTGTTTGTTGTGCAAAGCCACCAGCAGGGGAAGCAGTCTTTTCTAGCTTGTGCAAAATTCCTGCAACAGGGAAATACAGGTTTCTTTCTTTTTTGCAATTCACATGCGATGTTATAGGACCATTTTGCAGCAATAAAACCCAAAAGGCGGCATTGGAAATGTGAACGGCACCTTGCTGACAGTGCAGGGACTGCGATGTTGAAACACAGGCAATACAGAAGCACACTTGGAGGACACATAGTGACACTGTTGTAGCAGGTAATTTGGAAAGTGTCCAAAAGAAAGAACATCACTTATAGTTTCAAGAAGGTGCCTGCTTTATGACTGTTGCCAGTGTCTAGACCAGGAATGACTGTGATTTTATTTAAAGTAGTCTATCTGACATCACGTAGTAATAGTAAGGATTGGAGGGAGGACTAGGCCTCACTTAGAGCAACTGCTGGGACTTTCCTAAAAAGTAAAAAAAGCCCAGGAAATTCAAATCAAAGGGACCAATCCAGAGGACTGGGCGGGGATTTCTGGCTCAGCCACCAGCAGAAACTTTGGCTTGTTAGTCTGTCCCAGAAGGGCAGAGGAAGCAGCAGGCTGAGAGCTGATGGGAAGGCCTGTAAGTAATAAGTTAGGACCAGGTCAGACATGTGAGGGAAGTTATTTTTCTTTACTGATTGCTTGGAATTTGCATTGCCAGGTTAATGAAAACTCTCTCTTATAATCTGTTTTATGAAAAGACAATTGTTCTTTTTGCATACCATTCCCTTTTAATCTAATAATACATCATTGTTGCTACAGTAAGTGTGCTACTCTTCATTTTGGGTCTGCCTTATTCACATGCCTTTGAAGGCCAAGGGTTTTGCCACTTTAACCTCCCCCAGGAATCTTATGTGGCTTCTTCCACATCAAAATAAAGTAGATGATGGCAGCCTACTGTGAATCCCTTACAGTCAAAGATTCATCCCTGTGAACTTCTCTCCCTTCATCTGGCTCTGGCAGGAGTCATGACACATCAGCTTAACATATCTATCAGAAGAAGCAACCCAAATATAAATCAATTATTGTTTTATTGCAGGTTTTTCCAGACCACAGTCTAGTCATCCAGTTCAGAGGCAGTCAAATAAACTAGAGGACAAGGAGAGTCACAGGAAGGTAGCCCACTCTACCAAGTACAAGCCAGGGGCATGGCTGTTGCCCCAGCAAAGTCCCAAAATGAACAGGAAGCTTTTCCAGTACATTCTGATGTGGGGCAGGGGAAATTGTGGCATTAATCCCATGTCCAGGAACGTTTTCCCCCTACCCAGGAAACACCTTGAGCTAGAGCTCTAATGACTCATCATGTGAGCTGTTACACAGATGCACAATTCTTGCTCTGGCAACTCCTAATAGTGCCTTATCCTACATTGTGGTTATTATCTATAGACCACTTTTCAACAACAACAAAAAAGTTGTTGACCACTTTTCAACAACATAGACCACTTTTCAACAACAACTTTCAAAGTGGTTTACATAGCAAAAGTAGTAAGGAAATGGTTCCTTATCCCAAAGGGATTCACAGTCTTAAAGCACATGTGCACACATGCACACACACACAAACACAAAGGAAACAGCAACTCTGCCCACTGGAGGGGCACTATGCTGAACTGGATACATGTGCTCTCTGCTTGCTAAACATATAAGATTGACCACTTTAAAAGCTTTCTTTTGTCCAGTTAGTAGGGATTAGTTACAAGCCAGCATGTTGTTTGGATGAGGACCAAGGAAACCCAAGTTCAAATCCCCATTCAGCTTTGAAAACACTGGGCGACTCTGGGCCAGCCACTTACATCTCAGACTAACCTACCTTACAGTGTTGTTCTTTGGAGGAAGAGCAGAATATAATCATAAACTAGCTAACATGCTGCTGCGCCCCTAGTTCTCCCTGTCTCTCCTCCCTCCTCCAGCCCAATTTCCATCCCCCCACTCCATTTTGTTCTCTCCCCACCCCACAGCCCTTTCTCCCTCGGCGGCCAGGCTGCTTTTCCTCAGTGGCCATCTGCCGCTTCTCCTGGGCTAGCCGCCTGCTGGCCTGGCGGCAACTGCTTCTTCTTCGCCGGCCGCCTCTCTTCAGCCAGCCGCCTGCCATCCTGGCGCCCGCGGCTTCCCCTGTGCGGCTGGCTGTCCTGGCAGCCACTGCTTCCCCTGTGTGGCCACTTCTCCTCCCATCCCCGTCGCTAATCCGCAGCTCTCTCGCGAGAGCTGCCACACATGGGATTACCGCCGGGTGCGTTTAAGAGAATGAAACAGATAGAGGATAGGTAGATAGATAAGTAAGCAAGCAAATAAATAAATAACTGGTTCCCGTCCCAATTATAAATCGGAAGAACTAGTAAGCCTTCTGCTGGCATATTGGGAGTGATAGATAACATCAAGAACTGCAAGGTTTATGGTATGAATGACCTGGCAACAGAGGAGGGTCTTATTTTGTAATATGGTTCTCACTGTAGAGCAGGACTGAAGCCCCTTGAATCTTCCCTCTGAGCCCTGCAGGCTTCAAAGGGCAAACTATTTCATTTCTACACAGTTTCACTCACCAGGACACAGTATGTCAGCATGCTGCAAGCTTCTGCCAGGAATGTTTGGCAGCAGCATTGAAATAAACCACCACATGATTTGCAGAACGTCGTCACGTCAAATAATCCTAGTTTAATATGCATAAACAACCCTGCTTATTGACAGCCAACCATTTGCCCTTTTCTCTATGGTAGGTCCCAACCAGGGTTCCTCCAGATGTTGCTGAACTACAACTCCCATCATCCCCAGCTAGAATTTATTGTGGCTAACTTGGCTGAACAAACTCCTGTCGCCCCACTGCATTCACATGAGAAGTACTCAAAAGGTAGACTGCAACTAGTGATTGGTAATCCCTGGGAAGGAAAAGAAGGGGCAATATTAAAGAAGTTGGAAGAACTGGAAGGAATATCAGAACACAGAAGAAACAGGAATGAATTCTGAATAAAACAAGTTGGGAATAGAAAAGCAGAGTCTTCTGTCTTTTCACTGGGCTCACATCTGGAAGGCCAAAGAAGATAAGGTCAGGATGGGAATAGAGCTCTGATCTTGCCCTAGGTCAGCAGGTGTGCCTGCTTTCCTGCAGATTCCCTGGACAAAGCTGCATGGCTCCCACACAGAGCTGTAAGAAGATACTATATGCCCTGTCTACCACCAAAACAGCTACAACCAGATGTGTGAGGGGGAGGGAGTTCCTCTGCAGTTTGGATTATAGTCTGAACCAGCGAGAAACTATGATGCTGTAAGATCACCTCAGATTGGAGGTGGATATTACAAATAACTGAGTTTTGTATTTCAAACCAAGAAATAAAACACCTTGGCAACATCATTAGTCACAACTGGCTTCCATAGGCAAAGATAATTTATTTATTTTTTGCAACAATGAAGCCAAGAAGAATGTAAAATAGGTGCAAATATAGAGTAAAACTGAAGCAATAACGAACAACAGGGTTCAAGCAGAGGAAGCGCAGAATACCTAACAGACTTTCACTTTCCTGCCCCTTGAATCTGGAAATGAGAAGCCTTAAAGCTCCTTACTAAGAAGCAAAGACAGATCTAAATGCACAACACATTTCTACCATGAAACTATATTCAGCATCTGCCACCTGCTCCAACAAAAATCCACAAGGAAATTACTTTACTAGAAAAGTTATCTGGTTATCCAATTAGAACAAATCAAGTTTGGGTGGGGGGCGCCTTAGGCTATATAAAAGCCATCTGCAGCCAAAGAAAAGTTCCACATAAGAACGTATGGGACAAAAAGCCTATACTGAGAATGTCTTTTAAAGACTATAAGCAAGACTCAGTTTAGAAACATATATACTGACTGACTATTCAAATCAGGTAACATTTAAGTTTTCCTAGGACCCAATCAGAATGAGAATGCAAGAGAGGATTTTAAAAAGATAACCATTCTCCCTCTTAAAACAGTACAAGTTTTGTTTAAAACTTCCCTGCTGAAGAAGCTTTATTTGCAACAGAAGCAAGTGAAAACAGAATTACAACTCTACAAAGTCTGTTTGACTCAACAGTCACGGCCTGCATAGACACTGAACAGGAAGTCCATGGGTCATGGTGTTTCACTTTCATGGAAAAACCTCATGACCCAGATCTATTGCTTCCATGCATGAATACTTTCCAAGAGTTTCAATTTCCCTTTGGTACCAATAAATAGTTACCAAAACACTCATTATTGTTTTTAATAGGATAGCCACAACAATTAAGCTGCAGATTCCATTTTTCTTATTAAATGCTCTATATTGCAAAAGAAAAATATCAGAAACCAGAACCATACTTATGTTACTGCTACCTTTTATTCTACACCATAAAACCGTTCTCAAAATAAATAGCAACACATTAAATGCATTGTACCTGACAGTATTAAAAACACAGCAGATGAAGAATTTCTACTATTGTATTTATAGAGTTCCTGCAGTTATTCCGTGATGTACCTTGGTGGAGGATGGAGCCTAATCCTCCATTGTGTGTATGTTTGGCTGTTTACCACTTTGAATCATGGTTGATTGGTATTGTGTTATGTTTAAAATGGTTGCCTATCCCCCATTTTGTGAACAAAAGGTTGTAAGTTCAAGGTTGCTTCTCTAACTGTAAAGAGTTTTGTCTAGATATTGTAAATTTTTGTCATCCCTGATTGGATAACTCCAAGAAGAGGTGGGAGTTACAACAATTAAAAAAGGTAGTTTGAGCAAAATCACTAAGAGCTTAATCACTCCAAGAGCTGCTGAAGGAACAGACTGTACCAGAGTCTGCCAGGGCTGGGCAGAAGGAATAAAGCCTGTTGCAGAAGCAGAGAGAGGCCTGCTGGATATCTGAAAACAGAGGCCTACTACAGAGCAGAGAATGAGAGCTGACCAAAAGATACAGATGAGGACTTGGTTAGGGCACAGTATTAAATATAGGATAGCTGAGTGTTTAGTCCAACTTCTGTTTGTTCCTTGTGGTCTTATAGTTACTGTTTTTCAAATCTAAGATTTTACAAAAGCCTACTGTTTGAATTGGAGTATTTGTTTTAAGTAAAAATTCCACTGTTTTGATTCAACACTTGTCTCTGTCTGTATTTCCCAACCCACGCTTACATGTCTCACCACTCTACCTAGTTTAAGTCTGAGACAGAGGTCTAGAAATGCTGTTTAGTAGGCAGCCAATAAAAATAAAGAAATTCACTTGCAGCAAACTTTGTCCAGTCATGGGGCTGGGTTGAGATTCGGCTGCAACAACCGTAACATTCAGAAAATACTATGCCCCCCCCTTTGCATTTTAAATTTGTATTGGCTTTAACAATAGCTTACAATTAAGTAAATATTGACTTCCCACTTACCTATCTGCGCGGTTCACATTAACTATAGTATGCCCCCTATCTTTAGCAGTTTACTATGGTCAGACCACATAGTGAGGTCATTCTCACAACCAGGTCTACCCGGGATAGCACAGCTCTATCCAGGTAGACCTGATCGTGAGACGTGCTGGGATTGGTCCCAACCTGGGTGCTCCTCAGCCGGGTAGCCTGGGTTCTTAACCCAGGCTAAAAGTGAGGGAGAAGGGTGCTCATGGGTGCTCCTCCTCCCTCACAGCATATTTGTGTGGACATTAGAGCTGCTGGCAGCCCGAGCGTCCATAGAGTCGGGCAGCAGGAATACCTGGCAGTGGGGAAATTCTCCAATGCACTTTACTCATGTGGTGCATTGTGGGATGCAGGAGGACACAGCCTGCATTTCTGCCTCACCCTTGCTGCTCCCAGAGCACTCGTGCTCCAGTCATGTAAATGCATGGCGCTGTGGAGCCTGGAAATGGCTTCAGTTAAGTGGAGGGAGTCAGGAAGGCTCCTGCCTTCCCTATGCCCAAGGATTTTGCTTGTGTAAATGACCTTACTATATCATGGAAGGATTAATCTACTCTCTATAGTTTTATAAGTGTCATATTGCGGAGAAATAGGCCTCTGCTATGAACTACTCATCTTCATGAAACATTGCAATCTATAGATCGCAGAAAACACAGAATGATTTGTTAATCCAACCATAGAGAGGAAGTGGATAATCTCTTTGTGAGGTACTGTTAAGATTAACAGATGGCTGGGCTGCAAGAATACTAAAGGCCAACTAAAGAAAGTGACTAAAAGATTTTTCTGTATTGCTTTTTTAAAAATTACCTTTATACAACTCTCATTTAGCATTATTTAAATCTATGTCATTTCTTTCTCTATCTCTCGATGGATCAACTGACGGATCTGTCTACATCATAGCTGCAAATACATTATCAGTTGTAATTGGCTGGCCACAATTAAACTCTAAAGTACACAAGTGAAATGTAAGATGGCAGGTCTGGTATTTATTTCTTTGTAGTGCTCAGATATGGTCGTGTTCACCACCACTGTATCAGGACTGGTATTTTGTTACAAATGCTGTGTAAACATTTGAACCATTTGATCGGCAGATTGCATCTCTTCATGCTTGCTTGTTATCTTGGAGCCTAAATTTTCCAAATGACCAGGGAAACAAAACTTACCAAGCCTCCTCTTGCATATGTAGCAGCAGCCTGATTTGCAGACATCCACAGTTGAAGCTTTTTATTTCAGGGTGACAAACATTATTAATGGGTAATTGCCGCTGATCCAGTTTCTGTTAAAGGCACCGCCGGCAGTGATGCAGTTCAAAAGTTGGCAGCCTTATTGGTAGATGGTTTCCATCTAGAAATTGGTACACAGAACTGTCCCTAGGGCTGTAATTCCACTAAACCACGTTAATTGATGAATTAGTATGGGGGCTGATAGCATTCCTTTAGAATCTCAGGGTTTTTATTAATTACTATTATTGTTACTACTACTAATACACAGATATTAGAAGCAGTAATCATTGCACATCTGGGTAATTGCCACACACTGATTTTCTGGCCAAATTGCATTCCTTGTCAAACCAGGACTCATTTGGTGAGCTTCTAGAAGTATGGTTCTCCTTATCACAGCATATGGTGTGATATTTGAGTAGCCCAGGAACACGGCTTCAGTCCCCTGCCTTGCTTTTTCTTTGTCCCCTTCTACACCAGTGCTGAATACAGTGCTTTGTACCACTGCCCCAGTATCTCTTACAGAGCTTTCCCAAGCCTTCTTATCAAGAATAATTCGAGATACTGAGTTTGCTCTAGAAAGCTTTAAGTAGCTAGGTTGTGAGGATGTTGAGTAAGGGGGCTGTGCTGTGCAGGGACATGGAAGGTGACTGCTGCTGCAGCACTGTGACAACAATTCAACTTTGCCTTCAATTTGACATTTGGATCAGACTGGTTAAACCCCAGGCACTTAGTAGGATGGGAAAATTAATTCCTAAACATTTATCTTTCTGACCTGTGTAAAGCTGGTTCCTTGGACTTCCAGTATTTTTTTCCAGGCCATGCCAAAACCTCCAGCACCCATCCCTTTATGCTTGGAACATAGGAAGCTGACATATACTGAGTAAGACCATAGGTCCATCTAGCTCAGTATTGTCTACACAGACTGGCAGTGGCTTCTCCAAGGTTGCAGGCAGGGATCTCTCTCAGCCCTATCTTGGAGATGCCAGGAAGGGAACTTGGAACCGTCTGCTCTTCCCAGAGTGGCTCTATCCCCTAAAGGGGATACCTTACAGTGCTCACACATCAAGTCTCCCATTCATATGCAACCAGGGCGGACGCTACTTAGCTAAGGAGACAAGTCATGCTTGCTACCACAAGACCAGCTCTCCTCTCGCTTCAGCTGCTATATAGCAGAGCAAGGGTTCTCAGTCTTGGGACCCAGATGTTGTTGGACAACAACTCCCATCATCCCCACCCACAATGTTGTTCAGCTGGGGATGATGGGAGCTGCAGTCCAACAACATCTGAGGATCCAGGTTTGAGAAGCTTTGTAGTAGATGGGTCAGGTTTCTCAGTGCTGGAAGACTTGCAACTTTCCCTCTTTAAAACACCACTTCTGAATTTGGCGTTTTAAATTTATGTGTTATTACCGCACAATTCATTCATTCAATTTCTATACTGCCCTTCCAAAAATGGCTCAGGGCAGTTTACACAGAGAAATAATAAATAAGATGGAATTTAATTGTTTTTGATGGGTCAAAGCTACATCATACTACAGCAGTGTTTTCCAACTTATTAAGAGCTAAGCCCATGGTCTGCTGATTTACAATATCACTTTATTACCACCACTTGATGCCATCTTTTGACACAACACAAACAAGAATCTTGGGTAGCTTCCACTAGCAACGCACACAAAAAATATTTAGTGGTAAAAAGAGGCACCAGTGATATTGTTGCATTTAACTTAACGAGGATTGTGAAGCAGGTAGAGAGAGCAGAGGGAATCTCCTTTCACAAAGGGCATTCTTGTAGATTCAAGCTAAGACATAATCCTTGCATTAAGAACAAGCCGAAGAGGTTTTCCCGGCTGTCACTACAGATGCTTTCAGAGACATTTTTATATTAACTTGTAGACAATCAGGTCTGCCAGCAATCGGAAAAAGGAGCAAGATTTCAGATATGGAACGGAAATTATTGGAAGAAAAGTAATTAATTATGAAACACTGACTTTATCAAAAGATTGGTTACACAATTGCATTTTGAAGTCATCTTATTTATCCTTCAATTTGCACGCACATGCACACACACAACTTACTTTCCTCATGAAGTCGTTATTGTCAAATGGTTGTCTGCCACTTGGTTCGGTGAAAAGCCATCTGAGTACTGTTTTCTCACTTTTGAGTCATCCAATTTTCAGAAGCCACTGATTCCAAGTGACAAAGGTTTTCCTGCAAAGTGGGAACTTAACTGGCATTGAGACTGAAGAGCAAACATTCTTGTTTAATTTATGGAGTCATTTTTTGTTTGGAGTGTTACAGAAATAAGATTGATAAAAGCCCTCTTCAGACATTAGTGGAAATGGCACAGTGCACACATATGTGTGCTGAAAGTGGGTCAGAGGTTCTACCCCAGGACATCACTCACTCCTACACCATGCCACTCACGGATATACCAGCATTCATCTGAAGAAGTGAATGCCATAGCCATTATGGTGGGCGTTTCTGTAATCGGAAGGGCTGACTGACACACCAGAGCAGGACTCTCAACCTGCTTTGGGCGCATTTAAGCATGCACTGCACTGTTTCCATTAATGTCTGAAGAGGGCTAAAGAAAACAATGAAAATGGCTTTTCCTTCTAAACATGAGTGATAAATTACAATTCAACAAACAAAAAAACATTGAAAATTGATCAAACGTAACATCTTTAAATCAATGCACAGCTCTAATACAAAGCAGTCTAGACCCCTTCCTCCCACACAGGGGCCCACATGGCCAACAAAGCAATGCCATCACTGCTGATTGACCAGCGCAGCTGACACGTTGCAGGCAGCCCTGGCAATGTCGCACAAGAAGATAATTGTGGGACTTGTTTCCACTTTAAGTAGTGCTGCCCACCTGCAAGAGCACTCTTGTGCAATACTGCCAGGAATGCCTGCAACATGAGCAGCAATGCTCACCAACTGGCAATGCTTGCATTGCACTGTGCATCATGTGGGCCAAGGGCTTAAATAGATTTATTTATTAAGAATATTTATATATTGCTTTTTCATATGTTTTGAGGTCGGAGAGTGAGAGAGAGAGGGAGAGGAGATTCTGAGTTCTCTGACTCCCCCTTACAATCAACAGCCATCTTGCCCTGCCTGCACATTCCTGACTCAGCCAAGGTTTGTTTTTGCAGCCCTAGACCTTCTGAAGAATCAACTTCTTTGCAGCCTGCCCTGATTGCTTTCCTATTCCACCCGTGCCTTCTACCCGAGTGCTTGACTTGTCCCACCTGTCCCTGAGGACCAGAGATCTCTTGTGAGAGGGAAGATTTCTGGAGCCCTTGGGAGCATAAAAAGGAAGAAGGCACACCGAAGCCGGCTGCCTATGGTGGGGAACAAAGAATTGGAGGTTGCAGAGCAGCTGGCCATTACAGGGGAAGGGAGAACAGTAATTCAGAAAATGTTTCCACTTCCGGCTGCCCTGTGGTTCCAACTACCCACAGAACCTAGCTTTGTTCCTCTGTAATGCCAGGTCCGTTCAGAATAAGACCAAAATTATCCATGACTTGATCATGGATGAGGGAGCCAACCTGACTTGTATAACTGAGACCTGGATGGGGGAGGCTAGTGGTCCAGTTTGGGCCCAGTTTCTCCTACCAGGTTACTCTGTTGTGGAACAGGCTGGGGAAGTGGGCGGGGGGGTGAGGTGGCTGTGGTCCATAGGAATACCATCCCCCTCGCCAGGGCCCCTGTGAAACAGTTGACTTATATCGAGTGTGTATTTCTGAGGCTGGGAACTAGGGACAGATTGGGGATTCTGTTGGTGTACTGTCCACCCTGCTGCCCAACTGACTCCCTACTGAGCTGGCAGAGCTGGTCGCGGAGCTGGTGTTGGAGTCACCCAGACTCTTACTGCTGGGGACTTCAATGTCCATTGTGAGGCTAACTTGTCTGGTGCGGCTCTGAAGTTCATAGCGGCCATGACAACTATGGGTCTATCCCAACTAGTTTCAGGACCAACTCATGTTGCCGGTCACACACTAGATTTCGTCTTTTGTTAGGATCAGGGAGGTGTAGGTGGGGGATTCTTGGGTTTCCCCATTGTCATGGATGGACCACTATCTGGTTAAGGTTGGTTTCACAGCCACAACCCAGCTCTGCAGGGGTGGAAGACCTATTAAGATGGTCTGCCCGAGACGGCTGCTGGATCCAGTAGGATTCCAAAAAACCTTGGAGGGTTTTAATGTTGGTGCTGCCAGTGATTCTGTCGATGCCCTGGTGGGAACCTGGAACAGGGAACTCACTAGGGTAGTAGACACAATTGCTCCTAAGAGTCCCTTCCGATCTGTTTTATAAGTGGCCCCTTGGTATACAGAGGAGTTGTGTGGTCTGAAGCAGAAAGTAAGCGACTGGAGCACAAGTGGAGGAGAATTCAGCTCAAAATTGTCAGGACACACCATAAAGCCCATTTGAAGGTTTATGCGGAAGCGCTGCATGCAGCAAAAAATCCCCACAACAATTCTGGTGTGCATGCATTGCTTTTGCAAGTTCATGTTCAACAGAGTTCTCCCAGGCTATGAGGAGTTTGATTCAGGCTCCTTCCATTTCAAACAAGTTCCTGAGGATTATGTTCTGCTGTGATGCTTTTAATGGGTTCTTTGTGGACAAAATCTCTTGTGATTTTGTAGACAATTTGGATGCTGACACCCAAATCTATTTCTCCTTATCATAATCAGGAAATGGCATTCACTCCCTAAATGCCTGCCTATGGGCAATAATGGGCTTGATGAGGGATAACAAACTGAAGCTGAATCCAAGCAAGATGGAGGTGCTCATTGTGGGGGGTCGGAATCTGAGGAATTAGTTAGATCTTCCTGTGCTGGATGGGGTTACACTCCCCCAGAAGGAACAGTACACAGCTTGGGAGTGCTCTTGGATCTAGGCCTCACCTTGGTATCTCACGTGGAGGCTATGGCCAGGAGCTCTTTCCATCAAGTTTGGCTGATTCAACAGCCAATATCTTACAAGGGCAGCAAAATGCTGCAAGAGGCTTCAGAAAATGGCTCCAAGAAGCTCCAGAGGAATGGCTCCAAAAAGCCTCCAAAAGGAAGGGCAGGGTTAAAATATAAAACATTTAAAAGTGCATAAAACTATGCTAAGAAGTCAAAAATCCTCTTTAACTCTAACCAGTCCAGACTTTGGGGGTGGGGTGGAACATTAATTCCAGGCTCACTTTAAAATTTCAAATGCAGTATAAATCTTTACTCAGACATATGCATTCTCATTGACAGAACAAGAGATGCTCTGAAAACTAAAGCCTCAACAGAGCATCGCCAATAAATAAAAGCCATGATTTCCAGAAGATTATTAAATGTACTGTAGGTAAGTCTCTGAAGGTCTCTGTTTTCTTTCCACAAAAGGCTACTGTAAATGGTCACATGGTAATCAGATCTGTTGAGTGCAGAGGAACGAGCTTCTTTTCAAAATATTATGCTGCTTACAAAGCTTTTTATTCATTAAGCAGATTAACAACTGTTTCTTGAACACTCTTGCCTCTATACAATGTACACTTATTACAGTTTCATTGTTTTCCATAAAATCAAAAGAATATATAAATATTTTTTTCTTAAAAGAAAAGTATCTATTTAGGAAACTAAGAGGGGGGAAAATCCTGAATAAGGTTACCTTCAACATGGAAGTACAGTTATGCACATTGTATCAGAGCACAGCTACAAATCCGAATGGAGATTACATTTTTTCAAAATGACACAGTAGAAATTTGAATCCACTCTGTCTACATACTGCATTATTAACTGTGCAGGTCTAAAGACCTTATTTATAGAAAGTAGGCATCTGCTATTATTGTATTTAAGATTCTTAAACATTACTGGCTATCTCTACCCAAATGGGGAGGCGGAGGAGAAACAGAGAAGAATGTTCACCATCTGCCTTCTGCTTATAATTGTAAGCAGAATTACTTACTTTGTTTTACCCTCAAAGTAAAAACGAAAAAACAAACAAGGAAATCCTCAAAATATACCATGAGCAGAACCGGTCTGCCACACAAGCGGACTAGATACAAGCAGCGTATAAACAACAACAGCTAAAGTAAATTCCCAAAACAGGCATTTTAAATCTCAGCAGCTGACATCCCCCAGAAATGCATGTGCTTCAAGCATTTACGGGCACACAGCGGAAGCCCTCGCACAACTTCCCATTGTCTAGCATGTGCCCTGTTGCACCAGAGCCCCCAAAATACATCCAAGCATGGCCTGCACTCCAGAAGCACTCTGTAGGGTTGGAGAACATGTCACTGCCCTTCGGAAGGGCAGTACTTCTGGAGCACAGACAGTGCATGGAAGAATTAGGGCTCTGACACAACAGTGTGTGTGTGTATGTGTGTGTGTGTGTGTGTGTGTGTGTGTGTGTGTGTGTGTGCGCGCATTAGAGGAATGGGTGTCTGTGTGTGGGTGGGTGTGTTATGCAAGGATTCCTGCTGTGTGCCTGAAGATCCTTGAAGCATTTGGTGGGTGGGGGTGGGCAGTTGGTCTGTTAGCAAGCATGAATTGTTCTCTTTGCTAACCAGGGTCCACCCTGGTTTGCAGTTGAATGGGAGACTACATGTGAGCACTGTAAGATATTCTTCTTAGGGGATGAGGCTGCTGTGGGAAGAGCATCTGCATTCTTGTATGCCGAACTGGGAGAGACTCCTGCCTGTAACCTCGGAGAAGCCACTGCTAGTCTGGGTAGACAATACTAAGCTAAACCGACCAATGGTTTGACTCAGTAGAAGGCAGCTTCCTATGTCCCTAGTCAGAATGTCAGCCATTTATTCCCCCCCCCGCCAAATGAGGCAAAGACTCATTTCTGAAGTCTTGAAACTGAAAGGCAAATTTTAAATTTTTATTCATTCTATTGCTGCAACTCAGAAAGGATCTGGACTCTAGTTTTCATAACACAATCACAGAAGAAACAAGCTAATTGGAGTTAGATCACATTTCATTCACAGGAATTAGCATTTGCCTTTTAAAAGTCATTATCACACTTCTGGAATATCTGTAAACAATACTTCGCTCTAAATCATTAAAGACTGCACTCTCCTTTCTCTGCACCTATCTTAATTGTATACCTGCCCTTAATTCACAAGCCAAGCACAGATATATTTGGTGCAAACTCTGGGGTAAATATAAAATTTCCATGAATTCCATCATTTCAAAGCTACAAACAATTTTTGCTAGACATTCAGTTACCTTCAAATCATGTTGCTTATCATAACAGCTATCAGCATATGCAAACTACTGATGCATGTTATTAATATGAAACAAAAAGAACACTGAAAATAACAGAAGACTAGCTGTGTTACAGCAAACACAAAAAAGTGGCACCTTAAAGACTAACAGATCTATTGCAGCAAAAAAAAAAAATTATTTGTGGGCTTTGGATCACTTCATCAAGTGCATGAACTCGCACACAAATAGCTGAGAACCAAAAAGCACTTAAGGGCCCTGACATGCCCATTGGGATTTTTTAAAACTTAAAAAAAAAAAAAAAACCCACACACAAACCACAGCAAATAACCATGCTATATCACAAACTGCTTTCTGAAGTCCCCATAGTTTCAAAAGCAATTTGAAATAAGTTGGGGGTGGGGGGAGAAGAGTGTTATCTTAGAAACACCTTGAGTGTGTAGAACTATTTGTACAGTTCTTTTGATCCTAGCCAATATACATACGTGAGTTCAGAGAAGAACTTTGCAGTGATACTAAAAGACCATGAAATGCAAAAAGAATAGTGCTTGAAAATGTGACCTTTACAGGACAATATAATTTACAGCCAGTCCAGATTGTTCCACCATGAAGCAAACTGAGTGTCGTAAAACATAAATTTAACTTTTATACAAATAAAACATATTTAATGTAATTTTTAGCAAACTTTTAAAACTCTGCTTCCATAACAGAACTGAATAAGCACTGAACAAACATAAACTAAGGTGTCATGTCAGTACAACATGATGTTGACTATGATTATTTAAGCATCTGGAAGCCAGAGAAGAGGCTATATTAGGGGTGGCCAACCTGAGGCTTTCCAGCCATTGCTGGACCACAACTCCCATACTCCCCTGCTGCAATAAACTGACTGGAGAGTATGGGAGTCATAGTCCAACAACAGATGAAAAGCCAATCCCTCTTTAATATCATCTACAGTAGTGACCATCACTACAGCTTGTGGCAGCAAATTCTATAAAGGTAATTAATTAAGCACTGCGTGAAGAAGTACTTTCTTCTGTGTGTCCTGACTCTACAGCCAATCAAATTCATTGCATGACCCACCAGTTTTACTACTATGAGAGAGGGAGAAATACTTGTGAGGAAAGGTAGCTGAAAGGGAAAATCAGGAGAGTCCTTTCACTCCAGAATGCATGGAGTTTACTCAAAACCACAATACTAGAAGCCCAGTTAGATTGTATACCCAAAAGGAGGAAAGGTACCAATAAGTCCAGGAAGATGCCAGCATGGCTAACAGGTACAGTCAAGGAAGCCAAAAAAGGGAAGATGACTTTCTTCTGAAATTGGTAGTCCTGTCCAAATGCAGAAGAGGGCAACCAAGATTATCAGGGGCCTAGAGCACCTTTCTTATGAGGAAAGGCTACAACAACTGGGGCTATTTAGTTTAGAAAAAAGACAACTGCAGGGAGACATGATAGAGGTCTATAAAATCATGCATGGTGTGGAGAAAGTGGATAGAGAGAAATTATTCTCCCTCTCACATAACACTAGAACCAGGGATCATCCCATGAAAGTGATTGCCAGGAAATCTAGGACTAACAAACGGAAGTACTTTTTCACACAACGCATAATCGACTTGTGGAATTCTATGCCACAAGATGTGGTGACAGCCAACAACATGGATGGCTTTAAGAGGGGTTTGGATAACTTCATAGAGGAGAGGTCTATCATGGGCTACTAGTCGGAGGGCTATAGGCCACCTCCAGCCTCAAAGGCAGGATGCTTCTGAATACCAGTTGCAAGAGAGTAACAGCAGAAGAGAGGGCATGCCCTCAACTCCTGCCTGTAGGCTTCCAGCGGCATCTGGTGGGCCACTGTGTGAAATAGGATGCTGGACTAGATGGGCTTTGGGTCTGATCTAGCAGGGCTGTTCTTATGTAGTGGCTCCATGTGACACTCAGCCTTGGGAATGGAGGCAGTACAGCACTGAGGGCAGATCCCCTCTCGATTTCCCCTGGACCTTAGGCCCTCAAGTCTTTCTTCCCCTTCCAGCACATTTACTTTAAAATATAAGGAACTGCTAGAGATGTAAAGGTCTGGGGCGGGGGTGGACTTGGAGAAAACCTGGTGATTCCCCACACCACAAATGAAGGGATGGGAAAATTTGAATTCTTGGAAAAAATTGGGAAAATATCTTATGAAATATTAGGCTCACCCAGAATATCATTATTAGGGCAGGACACATTACCCCAGTTTGGAAGCTGTACATGCTCCCGTACTGTGATTAAGTGTGAGAGAAAAAGCAAGGGAGAAGCGGGAGGATGTGATCATCTGGGATAGGGAGGATGTGATCATCTGGGAAATTAGAGCTTCCTACCCAGCTCCCATACCAGCACTTTACTGAGGTAGGAGGAAACACCTTCTGACTCCGCTCCTTTCTTCCAGACAATCACTTCCTCCCCCTCCAACCTTGATTTTTCCTTCATATGTACTCAGAAAATGAAAGAATGCACAGCTCCCAAACTAAAGAAGCGCATTTGTCCTACCCCAACAATAATACTGTGAACTATCCTAGTTTCTATCTTAGAACGATGCTTTAAACAATTTGCAAACTATAGTTTTAAAGCTGGTATCATTTCCTGCCCATTGCTCATTCAAAATGCTGTCTAAATACTATGCAATACGAAGATGTTTTATGAAAGACAATGAAAAATATTGGATAATTACAATTTTAGTCCTGTATAAAACAGAATTATATATAGGCGGATTCACACAACAGGCCAAAAGCCAAACCTCTGGTTCCCAGAGTTCAGCAGTGAGCCCAACTTCTAGTGGGAACTGATATGCCCACATTGGTCACATCATCTGAATCACCGTCAGCATATTCAGCCCTGCTTATAATTCTGGATCTAACATCTGCAACCAAGATTTGAAACTGGTTACAGATGTTGGGTGAAAGTGGGAAGTAAAAAGTTTAGGAACATAGGAAGCTGCCATATACCGAGTCAGACCACTGGTCTATCTAGCTCAGTATTGTCTACACAGACTGGCAGTGGCTTCTCCAAGGTTGCAGGCAGGAATGTCTCTTAGCCCTATCTTGGAGATGCCAGGGAGGGAGCTTGGAGCCAAGGTGCTTCCCAGAGCGGCTCCATCCCCTAAGGGGAATATCGTACAGTGCTCACATGTAGTCTCCTATTCAAATGCAACCAAGGTGGACCCTGCTTAGCTAAGGGGACAAGTCATGCTTGCTACCAAAAGACCAGCTCTCCTCTCTTGTTGTAGGTAGCAAAGCTTAAGGAGAAATCTGTTTAGAGATACTTCAAGTTGTCACAGCATGCAGGTTGATCTCTAGCATTGGATATAGTTGTAATTGTTTGGGATACTTATGAACTGCATAGTTGCATTCATTTTTTAAAAAGGGAACTCTTATGTGCTAAGCTGCACATAGTTCAACCATGAAACTCACTGGGTGACTCTGGGCCAGTCATGTATCTTTCACCCTAATCTACCTCACAGGGTTGTTGTGAGGATAAACATAACCATGTACACCACTCTGAACTCCTTGGAGGAAAAGTGGGATATAAATGTAAAAATAAATACACAAAATGTCATTAAAAGAAAAAATACAATTAAAAAATTAAGATATATATCCCAAATTTTCTGTTTCTCGCCCGACAAAAGGGGAGGAAATTGAGTTTTCCCATGGCTTCAACTGGATATTTTATATCTCTAGATAGAGTCAAGCAGGAGTCTTCCTTGACGTATGCCAGCTAACAGACCTCACTAGCCGCTGCCGGATCCTCCTCACCTTCCTCCCATGGAATATCTGGGGTCCATCGGCCTAAGAGTTGTGTCTCCATCCTCATGGCAATGGAACCATGACTCCTGATGCCTAAAGCCCTCCTGTTGTTCAGATGCCCAGGGAACTGACAATATCTTGGCAACATGCTTAGTGGCCTCTTTTTGCTGTGCTACTGGCCATAGTCTCCTGAGAAGGTCAGCCCTACACTATGGTCCGGGGTCAAGTCTTGAAGAGGTGGACTACACCAATTTGCTAAAAATTAAATAGTGACTTGCTAGGAAATCACTGCATAATAAGCAGCGTGGATGAATGCTGTGTTTTGTTGCGGCGGGGGGGAGAGATACAGGTGGATCCAGTTATCCGCAGCAGTTCCATTCTGTCCTGCAACTGCAGATAATGGACCTGGAGATAATGGGGCATTGTGGCAATGGCAACGGGGGGTTAGATTCCTGGATGCTGGGAAATGGCCCCCCAAAATGGGCAAAACAACAAAAAAAAAATAGTGAAATAAAGTGCCCTACTGTGCTCTGTGCATCTCCAGCTGTCCAGGAATCCCCCCCTTGGTCACCCATTTTTTCTTTTGCAGAAAAAGCTTTTTTCTTGAAGAACGAACAATAAAATGGCTCCTTTTCTCAGAATGGTGGTCAGAAATGACCTTGGAAGTCATTTCCAGCCACCTCGACATGTGAAATTTACCCTTTTAAATCTGTTTCCCCCCCTCACCAACATATGCAGAGGTCAGGTGTCAATTACCCGACCACGGATATGCGAAACCACAGATGTTAGATCTGCGGATAGCAAGGTTTGCCTGTGTTAGCCTATGCTTGTACAGAACTGGCTATTATATGCGCCTTTGCTGGAGGAGGAAGAGTTCTCAGACCAACAATGCCCCAAACCCTGAGCCTCTCAGATCAACCTACAGCCTCTCAGATCAACAGTGCCCAAAACCGTGAGTGCAGAGGAAATATTGAGACTATTGACATGAGCAGCCCAACCCAGCCTAGGGCAGACCAGCCTGAGTTGGACTGCTCATGTGGAGCACCGGGATCTCTCCCGATCCAGGTGCTTCCGCCCCCACTAGCCCAACTTTTTAAAGCAGCATTAAACCTTGGCAGGCAATCATCAGCATGATCCCTGCAGGGTTAAAAGGTTTCCTTCAGGCCTGCCGCCATTCCCAGCAGTGAGCCAGTGGGAAGGAGTAGCCGCACTCGCAGCGTGGGGAACTCTGGGATACAGAAGGGAGAAGTCCTTCAGTTCCCAGCTCTTGCCTTCACCACGCCATTGCTCTGTGGATGCGTGGCGGAGGGAAGCATGGCCCTTTGAAGTGTTGGCCAACACATGAGGTCGTATGTATGACCTGTGTGTGCGTCCATATACAAACACACACTAACATGCACATGGTGCTTTACAAAGAGTGATTTGGAACTCTGTAGCTAACCCAGCCTATTCATACATAATTTCTTCTTATTGCATACAGATTAGACAACAGTGACTTCAGGGAGCTTTTACCACACTGCAAATGAAGCTGTGTGTCTGCCACAGCATCTCAGCATGTTGTGGAAGATTCTAGGATGTATTCTCACCCTAAAACTCATTTTTCATGGGTCTCCAGGTCACAGGGTATGAACTGAGTGAGTACCCTGAACCAAAATCCCCCAGTTGTGCACATTTTAGGGGACAATTGGCAGTAGGGGTGGCTGCCTTCCAAGGAAGCTTCTCTGTTATTTTGGACCTCCTCATTGAGGAAACCCTGATAGCTGCTGAGAAGCTACAAGATTCCCACAAACATAGTTCTGAAACCACTGGTATTTCACACTTCTGCTTCCAGTATTTATTGCATATGTTTATTTGTGTATTGTGTACTTACTTCCAGTATTGAATACCTTTGTTGTCAATAGTGGAGATTATTCCACATATAGATAAACTATGTCAAGGACTCTTTTTCATGTTTCTCCTTGGAGCTTAGGCATATTTGGATGCTTTGCAAATTGCAAATGGCAGAAACCTGATACAGACTTCATTGTACATGTGGAGTAGAGGGAATTGTGCCACCTCCATTCGCACAACTTTTATGTGTTTCTTGGAACATAAGCATAATGGTGACAGGAAATGCATGTGGTACACTGTGGGGGAAAGGGTATACCAATCACGATTCCCATCTATATGCATAGAACAGTATGCACACATTCTGAAAAATATGTAGTAGTTGGCCGCATGGGAGATGTAGGGCCAGTAACACAATCACAAATGCATGTGCACATGCGCGCGTGCACACACACACAATGAGTAAGAAGTGGTATGTATGCACAGGGCTAGCATTATAAATGCTGCAGCAAAAGAACTTCCCAACCTGAACCCCTTGAACATAAAATTCAGAAGAGCGCCATCAGATGTTACTTCTGCCTGATTACTTTGTTCTGCCTGTATGTCTGAGGCAGAAGACTCATGCAGCCTAAGGGAAACTACAGCCACCTCATCCAGAATGCAGCTGACTAGATCAAATGAGATAATTTTACCAGCTTGCTATCCGTACTGCTGTTCACATACTTTTCATATTTACTGGAATCTGAAGCAGAGATTTTTGCTTGCTGGGGGTCTATGCTTTTAGCAAGAAATGAGAAGCGGAGTGGGGGGGATACTTAGCTACAGAAACAGATACACTTGCTCCCCTAAGGATAAAGTAATGTACAACATATTACACCTGCAACTTTTTGGCAGCTCCTTTACTTGAACTCCTTTCTTAAACCTGAAGTGTATTTTTTCACAATCCCTGAAGGCAAATACTATGTTTGTAAAAGGATTGTTTTAAGTAAAACCAAAGATGTGAAGAAGCCAAATGTCAAGACTTTATCGGACCACAAATAGTAATGTTGCCTACCTCAGCCCTCCAGAAAGATCTCTCTCTTTCTCTCTCTATCTCTCTCTCTCTCTGTCAAAAAATATCATTTCTGTGTGCAACTTCCAACCCCTGGGATTTCTGAAAACACCACTATAGAAATGTTTATGACACTATCCTCAGGGAGCCTAGAGCAGTAAACTTCTGACCCATTTAAAGGCATGCGTTGACTACTGTGAACTGATATACATGCATACGTTCTCACAAGAAATCAAAAGACACACGTCACAAGGTCTGGAGGACAAAAATGATATACATTCAAAAGCAGCTGACCTACTTTCCCTCAGTTTTCATAGTTGCTAATCGTCAGAATGTCCCGACACAGGACAATAAACTGAGGTATCATGAAAAGGAGCCAGGGCAGAAGCAAGAGAGTCAAATAGCTCATTGTACTTCCTCCAGAAATGACCATTGTAAATATTAGAAAGGCTGCAGCAGCAATACTTGCAAATGCAGAGGTAGTCTTGGGGATGGGCTCTAGGTTGGTGGTAGAGCATCTACTTTACATGCAGAAGGTCCCAGGTTCAATGACAGGCATGTCCAGGTAGGGCTGGGAGAGACTTCTGCCTGAAACCTTGGAGAGCTGCTGCTAACCAGTGTAGACAATATGGAGCTAGATGGATGGACCTGTGGTTTGACTTGGTATAAGACAGTTTCCTATGTGGCCTAATTTGATGATTGGTTAAGTTGTGTAGAAACTCCTCTGATTTTGTTCCTGCCATGAAAAACTGACAGATCAGTAACTGCATTTGTGCAAATCAATCAGATGGGCTAGATTATGGAATCGGTTGCAGTTTGTCATTGTGATGCACACAAAAATTATTCCTAAACTAGACCAAAGGTGCATTGCAGCCAAATATTATTTTTTCAACAACTGCCAGACAGCTGTCATTTGGAAGCTCACAAGGAGAAATGGTGATGATAGCAATACCTTATTTTTCAACACCATCTGATAAATAGAGACACATGCTTACATAAAGGTTCTGTGTAGATGGCATGGTCAGCAGTCACTGACAGAACCATCCTACATGAATCTGTCTAACTTTTCTTAAAGTAATCAGTGCTGGTGGCCATTTATGTATAAAATGGGTATACCAATTGTGATTCCCATCTACATGCATAGACCACTATGCACACATTCTGTGCAGGGCCAGCAATACAATCAAAATTCCCAGCACACACCTCTTACATATATAAGACTTATATCCTGCGCCTTCACAAAGAGTGGGTATCACACTATCTTTCAGTGATGCATCTCATAAGTTAATTATGCAAATAAATGCAGCCCACTAATCAACTATTTTCTCATGTATTATATATGTTAATACTTATTTTCTGGTATAGATCTTTCTTAGAGAGTTTCTTAGAAGCAGGAAACCTGCCAGGGAGGCAGTTGGACCATTAGACAATGAGGGAGTGAAAGGGATTATTAAGGAGGATATGGAGGTGCAGAGAAGCTAAATGAGTTATTTGCACCCGTCTTCACGGCAGAGGATACTGAGCATATACCTGTTCCTGAAACAGGCTTTTCGGGGATGGAGGCTAAAGAACTGAGTCAAATAGAAGTGACAAGATATGATGTTCTAAACTGTCTGGAAAAACTGGAAACTTGCAAATCTCCAGGGCCGGATGGCATCCATCCAAGAGTCCTCAAAGAACTCAAATGTGAAATTGTCAACCTCCTTGCTAAAATATATAACTTATCCCTGCAATCAGGCTCTGTACCGGAGGACTGGAAAGTAGCAAATGTAACACTGATTTTCCAAAAGTGATCCAGGGGTGATCCGGGAAATTACAGGCCTGTGAGCTTAACATCCGTTCCAGGCAAATGGATGGAAAGCATCCTCAAGGATAAAATTGTAAAGCACACAGAAGAACAGGCCCTGCTGGGAGAAAACCAGCATGGCTTCTGCAAAGGTAAATATTTTTTACCTTTGCCTTTACCTCACAAACCTTTTGGAGTTCTTTGAGAGTGTCAAGTTTATGGATCAAGGTGATCCAGTTGACATAGTATACCTGGACTTCCAAAAAGCTTTCGACAAAGTTCCTCATCAAAGACTCCTGAGGAAACTTAAGAGTCAGGGGATAAGGGGACAAGTACATGTGTGGATTGCTAACTGGTTGAAAGACAGGAAATAGAGGGTAGGGATAAATGGAGAGTTTTAACATTGGAAGTAAGTAAGAAGTGGGGTCCCGCAGGGATCTGTACTGGGACCGGTGATTTTTAATTTATTCATAAATGATCCAGAAATAGGGGTAAGCAGCAAGTTGGCCAAATTTGCAGATGATACTAAACTCTTCCGGGTAGTGAAATCCAAAATGGATTGTGAGGAGCTCCAAAAGGATCTCTTCAAACTGGGTGAGTGGGCGACAAAATGGCAAATGCGGTTCAGTATTGGCAAGTGTAATGTGATGCACAGTCGGACAAAAAACCCCAACTTCAAGTATACGCTGATGAGATCTGAGTTGAATGACCAGGAGAGGGATCTTGGGGTGGTGGTGGTGGACAGCTCGTTGAAAGTGTCAACTCAATGTGAAGCAGCTGTGAAAAAGTCCAAATTCCATGTCACAGACCATTAGGAAGGAGATTGAAAATAAAACTGCTAATATTATAATGCCCTTATACAAAACTATGGTGCGGCCACACCTGAAGTACTGTGTACAATTCTGGTCACCACATCTAAAAAAGGACATTGTAGAACTGGGAAAGGTGCAGAAGAGGGCAACCAAGATGATCAAGGGCCTAGAGCACCTTTCCTATGAAGCAAGGCTACAACACCTGGGGCTGTTTAGTTTAGAAAAAAAGACGACTGCGGGGAGAAATTTAGTTTTCTCTCTCCAGTATATAAATGGAAAGAGAGTAGATCCACCCTGCAGTGACCAGACTCCCCACCCTCTAAAGAGTTAACAGGAAGTTAACATAGCAGTTTTCCCCAAATACAATTTTTTAAAATCACCAAAAATTAACATTTGCCCTCTACTCCACATCTATTTTATTTTATGCTGTTCATCCTCCTCTTTGCTCCTCAATACTTTAAAACCTCACAATACTTGTTTATCATGAAGGAGCAGGCTTCCAACAAGTTTGTCTCTTATGATTTATCACTATATTTTATCGTTGTCAGCACTGAACTCAGATACTACTGTGAGTTATACTACTGCCGTTACCATCAATACATGTAGAAATACTTGAGTCTGTCTACATGCTTAAAGAAATATAAATGCATCTTAATAATTTTCAATTCTTTCATTTCAAGAGACACACTGAATTATTTGACAGCATCATTTTGCATTTTAACACTCAATGAAGGCGTGCATTCAGAAATTATACTTTTGTTGGATGCAAACACATATGTTCACTGTGTAGGCTGCAAATCTTGTGGGGGAAAACCTATTTTAGAAATGTTGATCACAATCCTATTATCATTTTGTTGGAAGTATTCCACCTACTTTAAACCCGTGACACTGAGAAGTCAAACAGAGCCATGTTAATAGATCAGCTTGAGTCCAAGGAAATACAGTTAGTCCTTTTGTGCTCAGCTCAATAGCCTTTTTATATCACCCCAACTCCTCTACAATCAAGACAAGATTACCTTGCTTTTAACTGCTCTTTAAATTTAAAGTGTACAGAACATGAAAGTATAAGTTTTTACACCTCAAATTCAGCCCAGGACATGGGATAGCTAGATGAATTTTTAACTTTTGAAAGAGCTGATCTTCACTAAATGTGAAGTGACTACATTGCTGGTAATTGTCCAGTACCACCCACAAGCAATTTTGTTGTTGCCTTACATTTCCAGAGCAGCAGCTGTTTTCACGCATCAAAAAGGGGTCCAGCAATGGGTCCTGGATTGGGCCAATTTTAAGCCAGATGAGTGATGCATTCCAATGCCCACTGGGAAAGGGAATAATTCACCTTATGGTATAACATTCAGAAAATGCACATTATCTTCATCCTTAAATGTAACATTTCATCATAGTAAACATACTAACTTGCACAACTTGAATAGCAGTGCAATAAATGCACAACTTGAATAGTAACTGCACAAATTGTCAACATTTTCTTTGTGCAACATCCTTGCGCTGTGTCCTTAAGTGATCACAACAGCAAATGCTGGCGCAATACCATTTGAAATTCAAGATCAAACATAGCAGAATTCACTTGTGCAATGTCCTTGCACAAGCACACTGTTAGGATGTTAGTTTTGCTTCAAGGGAAGGCTAAACTCATGCACCAATCAAAATCCATCCAAACAAAGAGGCAAGGAAGGCACTCATCCTCTGAGGGCTGATAAACACAGTAAGAACTGTACACTCTGAAAAGTGCCACAAATTGTGAGATAGGCAGGCATATCGGGGTACATCAAAACAGGCTAGGATTTCAAGGTGGGAGTGTGGCACAAACAGTGGAAAGCAGAATCCTCCAGTTGTTCAGATCAAAGTGCTGAGCACCACCTACAAAGTAAAGTGGAATCTCCATTCCTGGTTAACTGAGCATTTTAAGAGGGAGATACTAACGTGCCTTCTCTTTCCTTCCACTAAAGGTTGGACATGGGCTCCAGTGTCCCCTCTAACAGGGATTCCCAGATTCTGTTGACTACAACTCCCAGCATCCCCAGCTGCAACAGCCTTTCCTTGAGGATTATGGGAGTTGTAGTCAACATCATCTGGGAATCCGTGTTAGAGGGAATACTGATGGGCTCCAACACTCAGCATGTTTGCACTATAGACTATGGCTGCATTCATACAATCACAAGGATCAAAAAGGTAAATTGGGATTAGTGAGACCAGTGCAGCTGATTGTGTGAACACAGGGTTTCAGGGCAATCCTGATCAAAATGCACTGATTAACCAGCATTTAACCAGGACTGAATCCTGGTTAAATGCTGGTTAACTGGAGCAGTTTGCTATGATTGCCCTGAAATTCTGCATTCATCCAATCAGCCGCACTGGGCTCACTAATCCTGATTAACTTGTTAACCATAATCCTTGTGATTGTGTGAATGCAGACATAGTTTCATTGGGGGAGGGCTAGGAATTTTGAACAAAAATTTTTCAATATTCCAACAAATCATGATTTCTTGGAGGAAGGCATGATAGTAGAAGAAAACCTATATATTTACCATAGATTTGTTCAAATCATTCAAATATTCAGGGACTCTGAGTTACAGCCTCTACTGACAACAAAATTATATATCCCACCCATTATATCTTTGCCAATCATATTATTTTTCTTACCTACAACCTTAATTTTCTATTTTTTTGTATCATTTCACTGGTTCAAACCTATCATGTCAACTTGTATCAAAATACTCCTACTTTTCATCCTTCCACATTGTCTACAAGGTGGGGAAATGGTTTCTGGTATTAAAACCATTGTATCATATTTTAACTTTCTGGTATTTCCTTTTTTTTTTTTTTTTTTAAGGGTGGGAGGGAATAGTTGGTTTCATAAAACCACCTGCTAGTATTTCAATCAATTACTTTAGCTTTGGTACAAATATCTACTTCATTTTTAATTTATAGCTTACATCTAATAAGTTTCCAAATTTAGTCAGTGATATATTGCAACTGGATATTTTTGGTGATGTTTGTGCAGTGAAGCGTTGCCTCACATTTCTGTCTGGTATACAGAACTATGTAAGCTGCCCAGGGTAATGTTTTCAGTCAGTAGGTTTGGGGTAAGTCAATAAACGTTGACTTGATTTGACTTGAACTGGCATCTAAATCAAGGTCAGGAGCAACACTCCAAGAGCTTGTATGCAGGCTGTCACACTCCCTGTGAAAGAGCCCTGTTTTCCTCTTGCGTTTGGCTGAACCGAGCTTCACTTTAAAAAAACACAAAACAAAAAAACAAAAACAAAAAAACCACCCTTGAAAACCTGCAACTTGCAGGGAGCAAAGAATCAGAAGTCCTTCAAAATGCTTTCTGCTAATTCAAATACTCTCTAGACTTTATTAATTATTATTATTATTATTATTATTATTAATTCAATTTCTATAACTTTAGAACACGAACCAAGTGTTTAACTGCTTTAAGTAATTTTTAAAATGTGTTTGCAGAAACGCTTCATTTCTACTAATTTAGATAAGTGCTAGTATTCGTTAAATCTTAGCCTCTTTCCCCAGACTCAAAATGGCATTGGGTGGGTTCACACGTAACACAGAACCTATTTGCAGAGTCTATAACCAACTTGTCTGTGATCCATGACAAAGCAAGAACCTGCAGTTCACTCAGGGTCTCAAACTGAGGTGTGTAACTAAGATTTGAAATTGGCTTCCTAACCCAAGTGCTGCTCCCACCGAGGTGTGTATTATGTCCAAACCCATGTTCTTAATGAACCTCTGGTTCTTTCCAGGCGAGCCTGCTCCCTTTGCCATTGGGACCAATGGCTGCAAGACAGTGCAGGGCAGGCTGAGATAGCATCCAGGGTCTCACAGGCTCAACTCAGTTACTTCCAATGCACCAAGATACGTGATAAACTGTAGCCCCAACTTCACGTTCCCTCCATGGGTCAGACTGGGGGAATACCTCAGGTTCCACATTAGATGTAAACACGCCCACTAGATGCTATCAAAGGCAACTGAGTGAAAGTTATATGAATGGGCAGGTGAGAAGTAGGATCAGCAGGAGGTTTTTCACACATGGCTCTATGCCTCGAGGTATCTGAAGAGCAGATTCGATCTTCGCAGCAGATTCAAGGCATTTTAATTCGAGGGATTAGATCAACCATTCGCATAGCCATCAACACCTTTGGAGAAAGCTGAAGCCCCGGAGTCCCCACCCCCCCAAAAGCTGTTGGAACTAGAGGATTTTTTTTACCCTGGACATAACTCAGGCTAAGCCAGAATTCACAGCCTCCCTTTAGAGAAAAACAAAGCCCTGTCTGTCCTGGTCCCTGATAGCCCGCAGGGAGATCGGGTAAAATTCAGCGAATATGTGGACTGGCACACTCCAATCAGGATTAGATTCGGCAAGGGGAGGGGGGAAGCCCTGTCTATAAAACCTCCTGGAAAGGAAATGGCCAGTGCAAGGCTACTAGCAAAGAATGAAGTGAACTGATGAAAAGGCGCACCTATGAGAAACAGGAGCAGGAGTTTCTGTTTTCCCCTGAGTAGGAGAGCCTCAGTACGGGTAGTGCACTGCGCATGCCCGAGACAGAACTGGACCATGTGACTTGATTGTGGGCGGTACCGCCTTCTAGTCCCAGTTCCAGTTCTGTCTCGCTCGGGACAGGACGTTTGAGGAAGAGCTCTATATTTCTCTCTATTTCTGGAACTTCCAACACTGATTTCGAATTACACGATCTTTATTCTTGCTCTCTACGCCCTTCTATTTGTGCAAGGGTGGGAAGGGAATCGGCTGCATTCGACTCCAAAACTGTAAGCCATAAATTTCTCCTTTTACGTTCCAATTCGGTTTGATTGATCTTTAAAAAAAAAAAAAAAAAATTCCCCTTTCGTTGCCGTCCTAATGGAGCTCGCACATGCTGCAGAGTTGCTCCAGGGATCCCTCTCTGAGGGAGCACCGCCGCCGCAGAACCTGGGCGCCGCGAACTGCACTTTCCTGCTCCCAACGGAGCGATCTCACACCGCGGCTATATCGCCCGTTACTCCAGCCGACGCTCTGGCGTCGGGACAAAATGGCGTTCCCGCCAGTTCTAGCAAGCCTTCCAAGGCGAGGCAGAAAACCAAGCACAATGTAGAGCCTTCTTCACCTCAAAAACGCAAGAAGAAGAAGGACTCTAAGGGCAAGAAAACGGAGCTGGGAAGACGCCTCAGTGAACGGCTGCTCCTCCAAGCGGTTTGCCGCCGATCGAAGGCAAAGTCCCACAAAAATGGCGCCAAATCGTCTAGCGCGCCCAAACGGCCCGCACTGGAGGTGGTCGACCGGGGCCCGGTGGGCATTATCCCGGCACCAATTCCTCCGCCCCTGGAGGGCCCAGTGGTTGAGGGGGAACCGGCCTGCCCGCGCATTCCCTCCCCGCTGTTGATCCAGCCGCCTATTGGAGCTACTCGGGATTCGCAGACAGTGAGTAGACCTCCTTTCTCCCCTGGCGCCACCCAGTGGCTCAAAGAATTTTTGCAGAGGGAATTTGCCCTTGAGCCACCTGCGGCTCCGATAGCTCATGGGGCAGGGCTGACTGCACAGGCTGATCAGGGAGTCCCACTCCAGGCCATCCCTGGCCCATCTACCTCTGATAATCTAATTCAGATCCCTCTGAATGTACAAAGAGAACCTAGGGCGAGACATAGGGAGAGGGCTGATAGGCACGGCAGGGGAAGACTCTCCTCTTCTTCCCCTGATTCCAGTCCACGCCGCAGGGCCATTCCCCTCTCCGAAAGGGGTCTGTTTCTGCCCAGGCTACTCCCACGAAAATCCAGACGTAGACGTAGGGATTCAGTTTCCTCATCCTCCTCTCCTCCATCTCCCCAGAAGAGCAAAAAGGCAAAAAAGCCCGCTCCTTCTTCCTTCTCTCCGTTACCCAATACACAGGTTCCCGTTACCACACAGGTCCCCATTACTTCGCAAGTTCCCATTATTGCTCAGGGTCCAATTAATACACAGGTTCCCATTACTGCTCAAACCAGACCCTATCAATCTTCCCCCTCATCTGAGAGCAACTCTGAACCACCGGTACCTACGGACCCCGACAGGCCCATAGACTCAGACAGAGAAGAAGGAGAGCTCTCTGAGGAAGAGGTTGCTCCGCCCATTTCTAACTCTATCAGGCTCTTTTCATCAACAGATTTCGAGGTGCTTTTATCCAAAGCCAAGCGCACCATTAATGACATTACGGATCCTGCGACCACGACCCAGCCAACCTCTACGCTAGACTTACAAGTTTTCCCTTCTCTGGAACCAGCGAGCCCAGTAGTTCCTTTTCCACCTCTTTTTCAGAAAGTGATGTGCTCAGAGTGGCAACGGCCAGCATCGACCAAGCCTGTCGGAAATCTACCTAAAAAACATTATGTCTTACCTGCAGAGATAACTAGCATGCTTGCCACACCTAAGGTAGATCCGCCGGTCGCACAGCTGGTGTCCGGAGCATTGGTCCATGCTGAAGGCCAAGAACAGCTCAGATCCCAAGAGGACAGACGCTGCGACACACTACTTAAAAAGGTACATGACGCTTCAGCCTCGGCTATCAAAATGGCTACGACTAACTCTATCTTTTCTAGGGCGTCGGTTTTGTGGGCAAAAGAACTGGTGAAGTTAGTCCCACCAGAACTACCTAAATTACGCCAGGGAATAAACAAAATGGCTAAAGCGGCTGCTATTACTGCAGACTCCAGCTTAGACGGTTTACAACACTCATCCAGGGCCCTAGCGGCCGCCTCCGCTGCACGCCGCATACTTTGGCTTAAGCCTTGGACCGCTGACTCTAAATCCAAACTGGCCCTTACCTCGGCCCCCTTCTCAGGGGCATCTCTTTTCGGTCCGGCCCTGGATCCCGTCTTAGTCGAGACACATGACAAGAAAAAAGCCATGCCTTATTCCCGGAGAGGGAACAGGCCTTATTCTCGGAACCCTCGGGCTTCCTTTCGTCCCTACAGACAACCTCCCACTCAAAGCTACCAATCCAGGGAGTACCGCCCACAAAACTTCAGAGGCTCTTACCGACCACACTGGCGTTCCAGATATCGGGGCAATTCTAGAAGTGCCCCCCCTAAGGGATACAATGCACCTTACTCTCAACGCAAACAATGACGCCATCCCGGTGGGAGGCAGGCTGGCGGAATTCTGCACCACATGGTTTTCCACAGCCTCAGACTTATGGGTTTTAGATGTGGTGGAACAGGGTTACGCTATAGACCTATCTTCTTCCCCAATGTCCCGTTTTATACCTACTCCCAGGTCAGCCGATCCGAGCAAACATCGGCGGATGCTTCAAGCAATACAACATCTCCTCCAAATCAAAGCAATAGAGCCGGTTCCATCATCAGAAAAATTTCAAGGCACATACTCCATCCTTTTTCTGGTGCCGAAGAAAGACGGGTCGTGGAGAGCCGTGCTCGACCTCAAGGGTTTCAACCGCCACGTCGCAAAAAAGAGGTTCCGGATGGAATCACTCCGTACTATCAAGGAGGCTGTCCGCCCAGGGGACTTTCTGGCGTCCATCGACCTCTCGGAGGCATATCTCCACGTTCCTATCAGAAGGTCAGATCGTCGTCACCTCCGCTTTGCGTACAACACCAAACACTATCAATACCGTGCACTACCGTTCGGCCTCTCGTCAGCGCCAAGGGTGTTCACAAAACTGATGGCATCACTCATTTCCCACCTTCGCCTACAAGGTGTGCATATACACCCATTTCTGGACGATTTGCTCGTCAGAGCGCACTCCTACAACCAAGCGGTCAAGGACATACACACCACAGTGCAGGCTCTACAGGATCACGGTTTTGTGATAAACAAAGAGAAGAGTTCCCTGATTCCGTCCCGTCGTCTAGTCCATCTGGGGGCGCTATTCGACACGGCTCAAGGAAAGATCTTTCTTCCCAACGAACGCAGGGAAAAGATTACCCGGCAACTCCAACCCCTGCTCCGCAAGCGACACGAAGACGTCATGGTTCTAGCCCAGGCCTTGGGGTCGATGGTGGCCTGCATCGAATGTGTCCCGTGGGCCAGGTGGCACTCCCGGCCACTCCAATGGGCTCTCCTCCCGCACCAGGAGGCCATCATGGCCGTTACTCACAAACAGATTGCCGTCTCACAGAAGGTGAAACTGTCTCTCCATTGGTGGCTATCGACAGCACTATCTGCAGGGAAGCCTCTGATGGAACCTCGCCGGGTAATTCTCACGACCGATGCCAGCCTATCGGGCTGGGGTGCCCACTGCCTCGGTCAGATATCTCAGGGCTCATGGTTGGCGACGGAAGCCAGGCATCCCATCAATTGGCTGGAACTCCGTGCGGCACGTCTAGCCTTACTCCACTTCCATCACATCCTGGCAGGACAACACGTTCTCCTCAGGACGGACAATGTGACGGTCAAAGCACATGTCAACCGTCAGGGGGGCACCAGATCTCGATCCCTGATGAAGGAAGCCGATTTGCTGTTCCAATGGGCAGAGGGAAACATTCGATCCATAAGCGCAGAACACGTCAAGGGCACGGACAATCAGCTAGCAGATTGGCTCAGCCGGAAGACCTTGGATCCAGGCGAGTGGGCGCTCCACCCGGAAGTATTCCAACAAATCTGCAGAATTCTGGGGCAACCACAGATGGACCTATTCGCATCGCCAGCAAACCATCAACTCCCTCGCTTCATGGGACGTTTTCACTATCCCCGGGCGGAAGCCACGGACGCCCTCAACTCTCCATGGCCAAAGGAGCTCCTATACGCCTTCCCTCCCACGGCCATACTAAGGAAGGTCATTCAAAAACTTCTTCTCGAAAAGGCAGAGCTGATCCTGGTGGCGCCTTTCTGGCCCCGCAGGCCATGGTTCTCAGACCTCCTCGAACTCTCCACTTGCCCTCCGTGGCGGCTCCCGGTTCGCCCCGATTTACTTCGCCAGGGGCCCTCCTACCATCCCGACCCTCAGTGGCTCCAGCTGTCCGCCTGGAGGTTGAGCGCCACAGGCTCGAGGCCAAGGGATATTCAAAATCAGTACAGGACACCATTTTAGCCTCTAGAAGAACTTCTACGCAGAGGATATACCAAACCACCTGGAAGGCATTCTTACGATGGTCACAGCAGCAGGGCTCGAACCCCTTGGAGGCAGGGGTACCGGAAGTCCTGGCCTTTCTACAGCGGGGCCTGGACCTTAAACTACACCCCAGCACTCTGAGGCGGCAGGCTTCCGCCCTGGCCTCGGTCCTGGACATTTAATCCTTCTCATCTGGTCACCGTTCTCTCCATCCACACATTTCAAGGTTTTTGAAAGGGGCAAACAATATTGCCCCGGTGCCCATCAAACAATTTCCGTCTTGGAACCTCAACCGGGTCCTCAATGCCCTTACAAAACCGCCCTTTGAACCACTCGACTCTATTCCCTTGAAAGTTCTGACCTATAAGACTCTTTTCCTGGTTGCCATCACGTCGGCCCGCAGGATCTCAGAACTAAGCGCTCTATCGGCAAAGAAGGAATTTTGCATTTTTCAATCAGACTCAGTTACTTTACATCTGGATCCAACCTTCCTTCCCAAGATCAATTCTACCTTTCACAGAGCCCAGGTGATTGTCCTTCCCTCCTTCTGTCCGGACCCAACGCACCCCACCGAACGATTGTGGCACAATCTGGATGTCCGCAGGGCGCTTCGTATGTACCTAAGACGGACCAGGGAGATTCGCAAGACTGATTCACTCTTCGTCTCCTTTTATCCTCCCTTCCTCGGGAAGAAGGTAACCAAAGCCACGTTAGCTGGCTGGATCAGAGCCTGTATCCTGCTCGCGTACGAAGCTCTTCACCTCCCTCCACCGGGCAGAGTCACAGCCCATTCCACTAGAAGCGTAGCTACATCGGCAGCCTTCGCAGCTCACATTCCTTTAGCTGAAATCTGTAGGGCCGCCACATGGTCGTCAGTAACGCCTTTCATCCGTCATTATAAAATCTCAAGCTTTTCTGAACACCAGGCGGCATTTGGCCGCACGGTTCTGCAGCAAGTCGTTTGAATTCATCCTTCCCACCCGGGGGCATTATCCATCAGCTTGGGCATGTCCCGTACTGAGGCTCTCCTACTCAGGGGAAAAAGGAACATTGGCTTACCGTGAAGGTTCTTTTTCCCTGAAGTAGGAGAGCCTCAGGCCCACCCGGATGTATCTGCAGGTTTCCAGAACCGTCTCATTGTCGCTGGGAGGGTATCCCTTGTGGTATATAGCCGGTTCTCAGGGATTTTTAGAGGGCTAATTTTTCTGGGCCTTCTACTGTCCGACTTACCTAATTCTTGCTCTAGTCTCCTTGTTTCCATTTCTATAGATTTATGTCTTCTAGACTCGCACACACTGAGCTCTTCCTCCATGGACCTTGTCTATCCATCGCTCTACAGTCCTGGAACTGGGACTAGGAGGCGGTACCGCCCACAATCAAGTCACATGGTCCAGTTCTGTCTCGGGCATGCGCAGTGCACTACCCGTACTGAGGCTCTCCTACTTCAGGGAAAAAGAACCTTCACGGTAAGCCAATGTTCCTGTTTACTATTAGTGAGAAAGAAGAGAGAGTGGCTGAAAATGGCAGAAGAAAACAGACCAAGTGTGGGAAAAGGACTGAGGACAGGAAATAAGAAAGGCTAGAAGACGGGAGCAAGCAAACATGACAGCGAAAGCAGAAGTCCTTCCTCAAGCTCCAGAAGACAGAAAACCCGTAAAATCCATTACCGTATCACAAAATAGTGCTAGAAATGCATTATTGTGTCCTGACAGACATAATTAAAGAGCTAGACAGCTGCCTGATGCCAAGTGCTCCTTATCAACCAAGAAGGGATTTTCTTTTACCACTTCAAAGCATATAATTGCAATTCTCTATGGAAAAACAAGCAAGCATACACAAATGCAAGACAGCCATTCCTTGGCCTAGGCATTTAAGGTCTGAACCTCTACGTTTATTTCACTAAATTGTGTTTTTGCTTGTTTGCGAATATTACTATGTCCACAAACACAGATTTCCAGATATAAAGGAAAGCAATAAAGTTTAATCTACTCTCTAATTAATGAAGACTTACTGTAATGTTTCTGAGATAATCTTTAAAGCCATTTGTAATGTTTTCTTAGATAATCTTTAAAGCAATTTGATTTACGTCATATCACTACTAGAGAGAGAGTAATGAATGCAACATTATAAAAACTGCAGATATTTGTTTCAGATTGCAGCTGTCACATCTTGCAAGAATGATCCTCTGCAAAATAAGGGGTACTAGAGAACTTGTCGTTGGGACTAGAACACAAATCAGAGTACACAAAAGAAATAATTTTGAATGCAGGCAATTGATATAGGGTGGATTCGCATGATCCGCTACAAATCCAGTTTACAATTGCTGGGGAGTGTGTGCTCCCGGTAAGCAGGTCATCTGAACTTGTCCACTGCCAGTTACTGAGCTTTCTGCCTGAAAATCACCCATCATCATCCACCCATTTGTACCCATCATTTGCAGATAGGTAGAGAATGCGGGGTGGATGTCAGGCAGAAGGTTCAAGAACCAGCAGTGAACAGGTTCAGCTGATACTTCCACTGGAAGTGAGTATTCTCCAGGAACTGGAGGCTCTTAGGAACCGAACTTGAAGCAGATTGTAAAAACCAGCCCATAATGGGTACAAAATCCAGACACCAGAAAGAAACGTCGGTCTTACTGTGAAGGTTCTTTTTCATAGTTGAGAAGGCCATCCTTAACACTGGGTTGTGTACTGAGCATGCTCTAACAGACAGGACCTGACCAGCCAACATAACTTCCTTAAACAATTTGGGAAAAGGCACTACCAATGTTTGGCCTGAAGAGGAGGGAAAAACATTTTGGTCCAGGAAAGACAGTTCCAAAGGAGTGTCCGCAGGTGCTCCATCATTAATGGCACGTCTGGCTTCGGCCAGAAGGATCTCAAGATCTGAAGAGAACAAGCGTGTGGAGGCTGGTATGGTGGAAGGAGCAGCCTCATCTGAAAGTTCTCCCTCCTCTTTATCAGAGGACACATTATTATAACTCAAAGTCACCCCCCGTTTGTTACAGGTATATCAGACAGAGTCCTCAGAATGATGGATGAAAACAACCAGCACTGTATTAGCCGGGACTGCTGGAACCTGTTTGGCCAGCAAGGAATCGGCTGGAGCTGCCATAATCTGATTGCCATTAGGAGGGACTGGAGTGCAGGCAGGGATGGGGGGAGGGTATTAGAAGGCGGGGAAACAGCCCTGCAAGGACACTTGGGCTCCCTGGGTGGACTGCGCTCTGAAGAAGAGGAGGAGGAGGAGGAGGAGGAGGAGGAGGAGGGAGACCTGATGCGTTTTCTGTGCTTTTGCTCCCTCATGACCGGAATAAATTGTTCCGTTTCCGAACAAGAATGGCCCTCCTTGCAGGACTGAAAGCAGGGAAGGATGGTCAGAGCCCTGAGAACCAAGGGGTTGGGGAGGTGGATTTGCGGGAGTAGGAATCTCAGCGAGGGGTTGGAGGGGGTGTGTTCCAGAGGGGGAGACATGGTTTTCATAAAAGCACAGCACTGCCTGGAAATAAACTCTTGCAGCCATTCAGCGACATCGGAAGGAAAGGGATCCTTGTTGGGCAAGGGCACCCTACTCATGATCTCTGTAGGTAGATTTGGGTCCACAGGCACCACTGGCTGTAAACTCTACTCTGCCGGAGTAAGGTTTGTGAGCGGCTGTGAAGGAGGTGGAGAGACTGGCCAGTCCGGCACCTGAGGGCTGCTGTGACAGAGCTATCGGGCTGACCTTGCAGCTGTAGGAGCAGTGAAACCGGCTCCTGCTCAATTGGTGGAGCCGATGGCAAGAGCTCCGTTACTGGGATTTGTTGCCCCAAAGGTGGGCGAGAGGTAGGTGTAACGATCATTGCGAGTACCGCAACAGCCTCCTTGTGTGCTGCAGGAACAAGTGCCATAATGGGGCTGCCAGAGTGAGGTGGGAGCTCAATAACCTTCTATGTGGGTGGCAAATGTCAAGGAGAGCACTCCTCGCAAACTGCCTGAATTAAGAGGCATTCACTGAGCCAGGGAATCACTGAGGGCTTTTGGTACTTGCAAGGCTTGGCACTGCCCTTCTTGGTCTCTTCTGCATAGTGCGTTTTTTAGTGGTTTTGTGTACCTTTTTGTCTTTCCCCGAGCACAGGGCAGAGATGGCTGTGCTCTCTACTCTTCATCTTTAAGAATGAAGCGTTCCTGGTGCGGAGAGCGGGAGCTCACTCACTGTAACCCCGGTTGTGCATGTGAGGAAGAGCCTCCCCGAGTATCAGGGCATGGACCCTCAAAGAGGGGGCCCTCTCCTGTGTGGGAGCTGTTTATAGTGCCAATAAGTGGCTGTAAATTCTCCTCCATGGAACACAGAAAGCAAACACCAAACAAACCTTACAAACGCCAATGAGCCAAATTGAGAAAGGAAAAAATGGTGTAGATTCTGCTTATTAAAAAAAACAGAACAGCAAACAGTTGACTTTCTCCCCCTTCTGGCACACTGCTAAGGGTGTGGGGGGAAAGGAAAGAAAGAAAAAGCTAGCCACGGGACGGAGCGGGGGCGGGGGGGAGCCAAGGAGCCAGAAGCTCCTTAGTAGCCTCCTCCAGTTCTGGAGCAAGACAGGACTGGAACTGGGGATTTTCCACCTTCCAGGTAGAAAGCTAGCCTTGCCTACCATTCAAAAGGCCAGGTCCTGTCTGTTGGAGCATGCTCAGTACACAACTCAGTGTTAAGGATAGCCTCCTCCACTATGGAAAAAGCCAGATATTGCTAGATCAATCCTAGATGTCTGAGTAATGGCAACCATCTGTTTCAATTAGAATCCAACTATCTTGCACAAACTATGAATGCTGCACGAATCCCAGGCTACAAAAGCAAAATCATATAATGATTAGCCTTCAGAGTTATTGCTCTGTCCTAGTGAAACAGGATTCTCCATTGGCTTAAGTGGGAGCCTTTTACCTTGCAGTATCTCTTTTGCAGACATAACGTTACGCTGCTGTTGGGGTAGGGATCCACCTCTGAACAAATACACGATCCTTATTAAGCCTTGTTGCTCCTTTACTGTGTTGTGAACTTCACCTCTTCTTGCCCCTTGCACTAATGATATATTACTGGCACTGAATTTATGTCACTGTAATGGTATATCTATGCCAATGTGACTCAATTATGGCAACATATCTGTATGTTCCTCTGGTGCAAGGGAATTTAGTAGCAATTCTATCCTTATCCAGCTGGCACAATTCAAGAATAGGATTTGTTGTTAGCCAACTAAAATTCACAGAAGCTTTAACAAAGAGCAGCTAAACAACTGAAAGGCTTAAGCCTCCAAAACTGATAGGATCTGAAATGCTGAAATTTGGATTGTTACAGACTGAAAAAGAAAAACACTCTTTTCAAATAACTACAAAGACAAGTATACATTTGAACATGATTATTTTAATTGATGTTGTGCTACACAGCAGAGCATAATGGCAAACTGACAATCTCATTAGAATCCACTTTGCAGAAAATGTTTACTTCCCCTGCTGAGCCAATTTTTTTTATTGTTGCAGCACATCCAAGGAAAATTCAAGATTTGTTTAATTACATAGAGATATATTGGTCTTATTGCAATATAAGAGGAGTGTGTTTTCTAAAGGGATTTTCTAACCATTTGGCCTGTTTAATAAAGCCAGAATCAAGGAAACCATGTGTTATAGGGAACTCTACAGAGTCACAATGCAAGAACAGATGATGCTGAATGAACAGTCAAAAGGAAACCTTTCCATCATATGCTGAAATAGATGTTTAAGACCAGTATTAAATAGCAAGGTGTTGCAGAAATACTGAGTAACTTGGACATATTAAATGAACCTGTAAGGAAACAGAGCAATTGATAAAACCCCTCTGCTGAGCTATTTAGATATGATCTCCCCCTCCCCCATTGTTAATGGGGAGGAAATATCAGGAACCAATACTGAGCATACATAACCTCTCCTCTGCCCTTCTCCCTGCAAAGAGAATCAAACCCTCTCTTAAAAGGAGAGTTTAATGCCCCAAGTACAGGGGCAGATCCTATGTTTGGATAACTGCAAGATTTTCCATTTGAGGGTTCACTTCCCCCTGCAGTGACAGGAGCAATGTAGAGATTAGGAGAGGGGAGAAAGTTCAAGACCCCACTCTCAATCTCTTCATGGGTATTAATTAACATCTAGACAGGCCCTGGAATAAGTTATACACCAAGTTTCTTTTGTCTTTCTTTCTTTTTGCTTCCCTTTTTTATTAGCTTGTTGCGTGGTTTGGGAACAAACAGGGCAACAGTATTTTACTTCCCAATAATTTCCATGTGTTGTAAATATGTATATAACAACAACTACAAATAATAATGAACAATATTGTTATACGGAGAAAAGCACCTTCCTCTGCAGCGCAGAATCATTTCAGCATTTTTTGCATAGCAGGCAAAGTGCTTTACAATATTTATATAGTTTGTGCTCACAACTCTGAGAGTTGATCGATCACTTCCATTTTACAGACTGGAAAACTGAGTCTCAGAGAATGTCTTAGCCAAGGCCTCCATGAAGATGATAAGTCTGAAGTGGGGTCTGAACCAAGCACCCTGACATCAGGGCCCAGGCACCTTACTCTCCATGCCACTGCAGGGAGAAGCTATTTCCCTGGTCTATGCTGCACGGTAGCGCCACCCAGTTAAAGGCTAGAAAGGGTACTGCAGCTCATCAGCCTATTATACCAGGCGTTCATGCACATTCCTCTCACCCTGTCCAAGCTACTTCTGTCTCCTGCCTCTCCCTACCATGGAGTTAACTCCAGGCATGTTGGCCGATAATCATCAGGTTTGGAAAGGCAAGCGCTGGGACAGTGAGAAGTATGCAAATAAGCCTCACCTGTGGCTTATTTTCTGCCCTGATCCACCCCATCCATACTGGCTGTCATTGCAGTCTACCAGGCCTAAAGCAGGAACAGAGAACTAGTCTCTCTCTTACACTCACACAGACAGTTCCATATAGTTCATAACAGTGTGTTTGCACGACAAGTAAAGCTGCACCATGCATAAACATCACATAGTTGTGCTAGTGCATAGGGATTTTCAAAATTGCAATATTGTGCCAATGTTTCCCTTAAACTATACGAGGCTTGCCACAGGCTGTGCACATGTTGCCCAAGGACCCACATGCTTGTGCTAGTGCAGCGCTAGTCTGGAAAGTAAGCTCCAGACTTATTGCAAGTAGCTAGCGCAGCATCCTTGCGCTAGCACAGCATCATTGCACAAGGGCACCATTCAGAAGAACGTTAGCCAGCATAATGTATACACAGTGTGGTGCAGCAGAAAAGCTAGAGAGTTGCCATTTCCCAAGTGGGGTCCTGAGCAATTATGGATCAGTTCAGACCCCATGCTGAACTATCATTTGAGCAAACCACTGTTTAGAACCTAAATGGTGGTTTGAAATTTCCATACCTAAAACAAGCAAATCATGGTTGCCTGCTTGCATTTTCTGTCCTCTAATTTCTCAGATTCCTAAGTTCACTCCCATTCCATGGTGCAGTAGACTCTGGAGATGGATTGTAGGCCACAACTATGACTTGTCCACTCAGCCATCACACCAAATCATAATTGGCACAAACTACAGTTTGTATACCCACTTCAAACAAAGGTTTCTTATTCTGGTTTGATGTGCTATCACAAACTATGGTTTGACAATTCAGACATCTAAGGGCGGTCCCAGACTGGGGCAAGAGTGGGGAGCAACCCTAAGTAGTTTGGACCTCCACCTGTCCCCTCAATTCTTTTTCAAAAATCCAGTAAATGGAACACAGCTCACCCATCCATAAATGCACTTTGCCCCTGCTGTGCCACCCCTAAAAAACCACTTCTGGTGCTGCCACTGCAGACATCATGCCAAACAAATGATAGTTAAGCTTCCTTAACCATGCTTTGGGCATGATGATCAAATTATGCCAACGAGAAACAGTGATCTAGTGTGATAATTCTTATTATAAAGTGCAGCACCTTTTCTTTTTTTAAAGGAAAAGAAAGAATGAGGGTCAAAATTTACAACCAGACAGATATTATGACCGCCCAAAAAAAGGCCCAGATGTAAACTGAAAACATCCTAAAAGCAATACAACCCAGCCTTTTACAGAAGTCCCAAGCAATTTTACCAACAATTCCCAAATTGCTTCCACCATTAAATCATTACTAGGTTGTAAAAAAAAAACCCAAACCCACACAAAAGAAACACACCTTTCTATCCTTTAAATTTACCTTTGACAGTCATGAGCTTTTAACCTCCTATATCTATGAAAAGCAGAGGCCTGCAGAAAATCACTGCTATATTTTTTACTTATGTTAATATTTCTCTGTGCCTTCAAGTACTAAACATTTTTAATGAAAACTGAATGCATTTCTCTCAAAGCTATCCATAATTCTGTACTCAGTGCATTTCCATTTTTTAAATGAAAGAAATTACAAGCAGGAATAGTCCGAATGAAAATCAATGCTGATTGGAAAAGACGATGACCTGGTGGTAACGTACTTATTAGATGACAAGGATATATCAACTTCTGCCGCAGTAGCCAAGTTTTGTTATGTGGCCTCAAGATTACGGCCCTCAAAGGAATAGTGTCTCTGAGGCTTCTGGGAAGCTACAATATGCACATGTACTCCATTTTAAGTGATTAACTGGTTTTTATTTAATGTTTCAAATTTTCTGAAATTATGTTTTGTTTTCTCTTTTTTGTAAATGTAAATGTGTTGTATCATTTGGTCAAAGAGCGTAAATAAATACTAAAAAACTAAAACTAAACTAAATGCTGCAGTAATAAAAATGGAAAATAATTTTCTGGAGAGTGCATCTCTTGTTAAAGCATTTTAAAATGTCACTAACAAAAATATTTTAAAATAATTCTCTAGATGTCGCAGAATTAGTGGGAAATACTACAAAAAATCTCACTAAAAAATAAAAAGGATACGTTTTTGTTTAAAAAACAAAACAAAAAGATTCTTAATCATACTAGTCAACCAGTGCACATGGTTGATGGGGCTTGGAAAATGAGACATCTGTTCAGTATTTCTTTTTATCTTCACGATGCAGTATATGGCTGCATGCCTTATAACTGCATCTCATCCAAAACCTTCACCGATTGTGAATTCGTTTCCTCAGCAGCATTTTTATGGCTGTCCACAGTATGAATGAGAAAAGCTTCACACTCATGAACATATCTTTACAATATTCCTTTTACATAGGCAAAATGTTTGCAGATGTAGGATCCAAAGCGAGGGAGGGAGGGAGACCAAATTAGCTGGGCATATCTTTCTAACTGAACAATGCAAGTGATACATCTCAAACGTAACATTTCAGAGGGGCATGCACATGGTGTTAACCACATTTGGGTTCACTAAGTGCTACAAATGAACAATCACAGCAAAGTCATTCTATTTTACAAGTAGTAAAATAATGTTATGGTATACTCCTAGATAGGAACAGATCACAAGCTACCATGTTATTAAAAAACCACTACCCAAATACAGTGTTTTTCTGGATAGGATGACTTCCTGTTTTACCATCCGGCAGCCAAGAATATGCACAAGAATGTGCATTCATACTCACGAAAACATCACCTATCATAACTCCTCTATCTCAACAACTGTTGTGACAATAAGCCTTTCATTAATATGTTTTCAAACATTTTTGTAAGTGCTAAAGCTTGCCTGTTTTCAATGAAAACACTTAGGCTTTGAGCATATGAAACTGCTCTATATTGAATCAGACCATTGTTCTATCTATCTCATTATTGCCCAGTATTGACTGACAGCAGTTCTCACGGGTTTCAAGGAATAAAGGAAGAGCTGGTCTTGTGGTAGCAAGCATGACTTGTCCCCTTAGCTAAGCAGGGTCTGCCCTGGTTGCATATGAATGGGAGACAAAAAGTGTGAGCACTGTAAGATATTTCCCTCAGGGGATGGAGCTGCTCTGGGAAGAGCAGAAGGTTCTAAGTTCCCTTCCTGGTTTCTCCAAGATAGGGCTGAGAGAGATTCCTGCCTGCAAACTTGGTGAAGCCGCTGCCAGTCTGTGAAGACAATACTGAGCTAGATAGACCAATGGTCTGACTCAGTATATGGCAGCTTCCTATGTTCCTACGAGATGCCAGGGATTGAACCTGGGACCTCCTGTATGCAAAGCATGTGCTCTACCACTGAGTTATCATCCCTCCCAACGTGTACAAACAGTATCTTGTACAGTCCATCGTCTCTTTCTGGCATCAGCTCTTTGTGTTGCTTCTGAATTTGCACCAAGTTTCACAAGTGGCCTGTCTATGGCACATTAGATTGTTTTCAGAAAGAAGAATCCCCACCACATATGAGAACTCCCTTCCAAGTTTTAGTCAGACCTTAACAGCATTTGGTTTAAGATTCGATTTCATCTTTCTCAATTTCTTTCATGTTTTCCTTCCTCTGTCTTCCTATCCTATTGCTTCCTTTTTCTTTCCCATGGGATTGCTATATTTTTTCTTGTTCTGTAACATCAACATTCTGAACTGCTAATTCAAAAAGGAAAGCTCAACTGTTACCTTGGCACTCGTTACACTAATTACATGCAATTAAAATATACAGATCAGACTTTGGCCCTCTAGTTTACATTTCTGATAAACCCCACTGTTAAAAGGTGGCGGCCAACATGTCGACGAACGCTGCCGCACACAAGCAGTGGCTGCATTCCTGCACTCACATGCAGAGGGGCATTTTTGCCTTTGTTTCTCCGCTTCCCACAGATGCACTCTGTCCAACCCACAAACATGTTCCTTAGGGTTGTGCAGCCTTCAAGGATATATTTACAGGTTGCACAGAGCACTTCTGGTGGAAGGGGAGATTGTGAAAATTGCACCTGTGCAGGAACACAGCTATTGCATGTGTACATTCTTTGGCTGCATACATGCAGCATTAAATCAAGATGTCGGCCAGAGTCTGCATCTCAGCTTAACAATTTGTAAATGAGAATTCGGCATCAATAACTCCAAACGAGGAAGTAAGCAGGCTGCTGATAGTCACCGGTGAATGTACTCATCTTAGTACATTCTTTTAATCATTGTGCGGGAGTTCACAGCATTCAGATTCTCAAATGCTGACCTGAAGTCACAAGGCCAGTAGATCACTAATAACTAATGAGACCTCTGGGGACTCCATTAACTTCTATCCCGAAATTCTCTCTTGTCATCTTTCCAAATGGACACACAGACAAACCCACCCCTGCCACATTCATCTTTAAAGTAAGTTATGCACAAGAAAGCCTCTCTTTATACTGTGCAATGCAGACAGCAAAATTTGCAGATAAAGAAATTTAAACAACATCAGAACTTGAAGAGAAAAGCCCAGCATGGCCTCCATCCTAATGCCATACTTGCATTTATGGAAAAGAGTCAGAAGATTACTCTCATTCATTATACAGATATTTCCTTACACAAAGTGGGATTTTAGTCTTATGTTCTTCATATGTTCATAGAGGCAACTTTTACATCAACCAGTAGGTAAAAAGTGTTCCATCTGCATTATCGGTCGAACCTTGGTTGCTGAATTCAGATAACACATAAGGATTGGTTGAATCAGACCACTGCTCTGATTTATTAAGGGAGTTATATAGTTACAGTTATATACATAATTTATTAATGGAGTTATATACATTTCAGGAGCAGGGCTCTTATACTGACTTGCAGCACAATTTCTCCTAGGCCAAGGGAAGCAGGGTTGTCTGGAGCTTGGGTTTACTTAAGGGGATGTACAGTTAATTCATTGTGCTTGAATACAGCACACCGTTCTCTAAAAGGATTGTTCCTTTATCTCTTATAGCCATCTACTAAGGCTCAGTGGTCTGACCTTTAGCAAAAGTGTAAACAAGCTGTTACGAGACACCATTTTAAGGTGGTATTAGCCCACAAAATTTCAACTATCTGGTAAGAAGAAAATCGTTTTCTTTTGTGCACCAGTCTAATTTGTGCACTTCAGCCTATCCAGTGCTACTCCCACACAATGTTCCTTTCCATGATGCACTCTGATGCTCAGATAAATGTATGTGACAGAACAGGAACTTAAAACAATTAATTTGCACACAGACTTACAGGTTAGCTGTGCCAATGACAGACACTGTATCAGAAGGCTTTACATTAATTTGTGACATGACACAGCTGGTAACACAGATTTGTCACTTCTGTATGTTCCACATGCTAAAATAATATACAGCATTTGTGTGGTTCTCTCTCAAACTGAGGTGGAAGACTATCAGTCTGAAAATATTACATTCTTCCTTGAAGGCAACAACCAGTTCATGCAAATTCAGCAGGAACAGACTCATCGCCTCTTGGTCTCTGTTATAACGGTAAAATGTTAAATATTACACACACACACACACACCATCATTGTAGGAGATAAAACCTTTATGTCTTTGAATAGATCCTTCTTATGCAAACAAACTTTGTTTTTCAGCTGCAGAAAGTGGCGCCGCAACATCCATAGGTGCAACTATGCCACTGTACACCATCTAGCCTTTAGAGAACATGGCAGGGTTTCACAGCTTAATGTGTTTGTATATTAATTTTTTGTACCTCGTTATATCTTGATAGAACACAATGTATAGGATTGTAATACATATTCCACTTCTCAGACAGATATTAAAAGATCCCCAAATCATGTATAAAACTGTATGACACAGATCAGGTTTTCTATCAGTGAAAAGCAAGGAAAGGAATTGTTAAGGAAGACGACAGGACTGCACTTTCAGTACAGAAGTTCCTACTGTAAAGCTCCTCAGTAAGTTCAAGTGTACTGTTAAATCCAATCTGAAATTCATTTTGGTTGAATTGGACTGGGAACCAAGCTGAAAACTTTATAGGATACAAATTCACCATATACATTCAAACAACAAGCTGGACGCACACCCCTGTCCACGCCTCTCAGTGAGGCCCTAGACGCAATTCTCAACCTGCCTTGCACTGCCTTGCACTGCCTTGCAACTCGTCTGGCAAGCCTTCCCTACAATGGCTGTTTTGCAGCCATTGGTCCCAATGACAAAGGGGATGGTCTCACTTGGAATGAACCAGAGGTTCGTGAAGAGTCTGCATTCAGATGTAGCGCACACCTCAGGGTAAGCAGCACTCTGTTTGGCAAGCCAACTTCAAATCTTGGTTACACATCTTGGTTTGACACCTCAAGTGAACCTCTGATTGCTTTCTTGGCATTGGTATGGACAAGTCCATTACCAACTTTCAAGTAGGTTCTGCACTATGTATGAACCCACTCACAGAGCTGTATAGGCAACACACACACAGCCCCCAAGTAGCTTACAATCCAAAACAATGAGGAAAATATGAGGGGAAGTCCATTAAATAATACTATATTTTTTCTCCAGGCCTTCCCTGGTTCCACTTCCCTCCCCTTTCTCTGTTGTCTCCCTTATGTCTCTTTTAAATCATGAGTATTTGGGGATAGGAACCTTTCTTCTCTATGTAAAATACTATGCACACAGATGCTCTATGTAAACAAACACATATATAGTAAAAATAATAAATGGAGGTAAATGCAATTTTAGTTATTTTGTACCTGGAATAATTTCTTGCTCTAGAATGTACAGTTTTATTTATTTAAAGTCTTTGCTGATAAACAAACTGAAGGAAATACTCTCGCTCCAGATAAACCCACAATCTTGCCACTTCTCTGCCAGAGATTTGAAATGCAAAATTCTAACAGTATCTGAAAGCTTTGGGTTACCTGGGGCAACAATTTCATTAGCCTCCATGTGTCCCTGAGAGAGAGGGAGAAGCAGAGACCCATATTTTGGGAAAAAGCAAACACGCTGGCTGCAATTGAGAGTTTGCAGCTACAAATAAAAACAACCTGGACAATAATTTAAATAGGCAAGTTAAGATTAATTTCCTGAACACAAAAGGGAATACAAAACACTTTCATACTGTAATCCAAAGACATCTTCTCACCAGACTCGAAATCATCTAAGTCAAACTATGTTTTGCCTTGAGCACACAGGCTGGTCTGTTGGCAGCATTTCAGGTCTAGGCAAAAAGATAGCAATTTGGTCTCATTTTTGAACAAGCCAAGGCCATAGTCCCAGGAAATACAAGCACAGCAGTGGTTTACACTTTGCTGCTGTTCTCCTTGCTCGAGATGTGATTAGTACTGTCAGAGGACAGAATTCATCACCTTCTTCCTAATTCCCATCACTTTCCTTTTCCCTTGCATGTCTGTTTTCTGGATTGTCAGCTGCAGGAAGGTTGCTGCAACTTTTACAGGTATAGGGCAGTAGATCAGTAGAAGAGTAGCTGCTTTGCATACAGAAGGTCCCAGGTTCAAGCCCTGGCAGCTTCAGGTAGGGCAGGGAAGTATTAGTCTGAAACTCTGAAGAGCTGCTGGTAGTCACAGTAGATAATACTGAGCTATATGGACCAATGTTCTGAGTCAATATGAGGTAGCTTCCTGTGTAACTATTGTTGTACAACAGCTAGTATTTTCAAGTGCTTCATAACTAAAATATGATCATCCATTCGAGAACAGCATGATGAGCTCCCGGAGTGGGAGGAACACCACTCCCTCTCCCATCCCACCTCATAAATGATCAGCACTGTCAAAATTGATGTATTTTCAGGGGCAATTTGAGCAGACAAATGGCAGGAAGGGGGAAGATTAAGTAGCTCCTCTCTCTCATGTGAACCAAACCTCTACATCTGTGCTGCTTTTCGTTAAAATCATGTGTGCTTGCACATGCGTGTGTGTGTGTGCATGCGCAAACACACAGACACACATAGGGAACAACCGTGGAAATGCCTTTTCCATGTAGTTTAGCCCTCATACACAAATAACCTTGTTTAATTAAGTAACGTTTTTGATTATCATGACACTTGAATATAAAAAGTTTTACCCTGCCGGACCTACCAAGGGACCATGTTTTATTTGACTGGACAAATAATCCAGCCTAAATTCCAATATAGGATAACAGGACAGGGCCAAATCAACAGATGATATTAGCATTAAACTGTAAACTGCAAACATGATTAACTTCTGGAGACAATGTCTCTCCCACCGAGACTGCAGCTAGTGAAAGGGGAAGACTGGTTAATACAGGGTTTGACAAATCCCAGGTGCCAGGAAGCCATGGCACCTAGACTAAGATATTTAGAGGTAGAGTTATTCAAAAAAGTTTTTATTTGTCTCAAGCAGCCCTGTTTCTGCTCTAAATATGTTACTTGCAAAAGGAATAAAGAGAAGCCCTTGTTCCTTCCCTCTCCACAATGTCCGTCATGAAGTCCAGTAACTGTCTGGCTCCTAGATCCAAAGAAAATTTGCCAAGGCCTGGGTTAATGTTTGGATTGAAGACTTCAGCTTTTCTAAAAGAATGATCAGTCTTTCTATTTGTTGAGATCTCAGTGGGCACACAGATACCCGAAGCACAAAATTTCCTTCCTTCCCTCACTGAATGGCCATCTCTCACAAAATCCTGCTTGCTCATTATTAAAAAGAATGCAAGTGCTGGTTCAAAACACATCAATACATAACTAAAATTTATCTGTAGATATTTAACGCTTCTGTTTTATCGGTTTAAAAAAACAAACCCAAGTTTCTTTGGAGTATCCAAATTTTTGTAAACCGCCCAGAGACCTAAGTTTTGGACGGTACAAAAATATATTAAATAAATAAATAAATAATAAAGTTACAAAGGTCAGGATTCTGAATCTGACACTCCCAAGGTTAGCGTGATAAAAGCTACAAATTGAAGTTTTTTCATTATCAGAAACAGAGGGATTTATTTCAACACAACTTAAGGCATGCTACAAAGGCCTGATGGAAACATAAAGTCAAAAGACTATCATGGGTCAATAATAGAAACAGAAATTGGCAGATACTCAGGACACTAAAATAAAACTAGACAGAAAGTAGATATGACTATTTTAAAAACAAAGAAAAAAGCACAATAGCACATAATACCAATTTTAGAAGTCAGTTAACAGAATGGTAAGAAAAGAGTTCAACAAGAGTTCCAATGTACATTAAAAGAAGATCTCCACTAATACTCTTGGGGGGTGCTTCCGATATACAGTTCTCCATAGCTTTAAGAAGAGCCCTCATGCTTTCTGCATGCTAAAAACACAACCCTGATGTGCAGAAATCACATACCCAATGTGCATTAAGGACAAGCCTTTCAAGAATGACTTTATCTTCCACTCCACAAACTTTGCTGGGTTGAAGGCCCTAGAAACAACTGGGTTGAAAGTCCTAGACTCAGCAACAAACAACTGCCTAGTTGATTAATGCAAACAAGACATTGCTTTAAACATGTGCTTTGCAAGGACGTGTTTGGGGTTTTTTGGGCTCCCTCGTGGACTGGGATTACAATATTGCACGGGGACAGAAACAGGGCTTCAACCCCATCCATTCTGGCTGCTATTTGCTAAATGATGCCAATAAACGTTTTCTTCCCTTGTCAAACAGCAGCCATGGGGGTGGGGTCCAGATCAGGACCACAGCAGTAGGTAGGGTTAAGGCTCCTCTTATTGCCATAATCCCAATTTCAACAATTCAACTTAACATTTAAAAAAAACCAACCCAAGTATATGCTTGCAGAGCATGTGCATAAAAGTAACATCTAGTTTGGCCCTAAATCTATTTTGAATTATGAACCCCCTATTCAGATAGACTATGAACATGTGAAGAGAGGAAGTGAGATCACACAGAGTCAACCTCCACCTGCTCATTATAAGGTCCGAAAGAACACTCAAGCTCTTTCAAGCCTTATATACTGAACTAGTATTTTTAAGCCCGTTAAAATAACGGGCGCTAGTAGGGTTGTTCTCCCTTGCCCGGGACGGACCCGCCCTCGCTGTCTCTCCCCTCCCTATGGGCAGGCCGGACCTCCCTGCAGACCTCTCCTAGATGTAGGGTTAGCTTCACTCCTGCACATTTTCACAACCTACCCCCACAGGCAAAGAGCTCCCAGACCGACAATCCGTGCAAAAAAGATGCTGGGGCTTCACCTGTTGGACACCTGCCTGACATACATGCATGCTCCCGTTAAAAGTACAGCGTAGCTCCGCCAGGAGGAATAAAGGCCCCGTTTCGAAAGGGCTGAGCCCCCCCAGCCCCTGCCACCCGGGGAGCCGGTTCCCACCGCGTACCTGAGAGGGCCCGCACCATACGGCAGAGCCAGGGCCCGCAGTGGAAGCGCCGGGGTGCCCGCCAGAGTGCCGCCATATTTTATGGCAAAGGCGACGGAGGCCGCCGAGCTGGACGGGAGGACCCCTACCTCGCGGCCGCCGGGGCTGCCCGAGGCAGTGCCTGATGGCTGACACCTCCTACGTATCCCGTCGCGTGGAGGGTGAAGCTGCTGACCAGGAGACGGGGAGGTGCCCCCGGTAAATGGGTGAGTGAGAGAGGGAGGAGCCCTGGTGGAGATTGCCACGGGGAGGGGGGGCAGCCCCGTAGGTGGGGCCGGTGGGGGGAGCAAGGGCAGGCTGGCCTCCAACAGGTGCAGCTTGAGTCTATCTGTTCCTGCTCGGGTCCGGTCCCGTCGCCGCTGCCTCTCTCTTCCCTGCGGCCAGGCCGGACCCGCTGCTGCTGCCGTTTTGTACCCGCCCCCGCCGCCTTTTCTCCCCTCCCTGCGGCCGCTGCCACCTCTGCCCTCCCCAGTCCCCACTTCTCCTCTGTCCTTTTCCTAAATGGCCGCATGCTGCCCGCGGCCGTTTCTGTGGCAGAGCCGGTCCCGCCGCCGCCGCCACTCCCCGGTCCCCTCTTCTCCCTCTCCCAGACTGGGAGCCAACATGGCCGCCGTGTGTCTGCGGCCGAGAAGGACACGGGCGCAGAGACACGGGATCACACTTTAGCATTTTATTATAGAGGATGCATGGAGATCTGGCATATGAGATCCTGCTTCCCCACCACCTCCACATTATTATTAATTATTATTATTATTATTATTACTACTACTACTACTACTGCTGCTGCTGCTGCTGCTGCTGCTGCTGCTGCTGCTGCTGCTGGCATCCTGACTAATGGAACACCAGTTCTCCATGAGATATGGTGGTGCTGAAGACGCAATCAACTAACTCAGCACCAGCACCTGCACAGGAGGGAGGGGATTTAGACAACCTCCCCTTCCCCCGAAAGCCCTCTTTGTTACCCCCCCAAATTTCTCTGAGGATTATGCAGCCTTTAGGGACATAGTTTCAGGTGACAAAGAACTTCCAGGTAGGGATGCACATGGAACTGGCGATGGCTGGTCTGACAGTGGGAAGGTTATCTTTAAGGAGCAGAGAGGGTGCTCTTACCCCCACCCCCGCCGCATTTCCCCCACCAGCGCTGTGCTTTAAAATTATCCCGCGGGATGGTAGCGTACCCTTTAGACCTGAAGTGCCTGGTGCACATGCGATGTGCATATGTGCATGCACACTGGGAACTTATGGCCCAACACACATTGGGACGGCAAGGAGGTATGCTGCTGCTGCCCTGCAGGACCATTTTTAAGCACAGCACCAGCGAGGGAAACGCAGTGGGGGGTGGGGGGCTAAGAGCGCCCTCTCTGCTCCTTAAAGGTAACACACACACCCTGTCAAATTGGCCGAACCACTGGACCGTCAAACCAGTTTGGAGGTCCGTAAAATGGCCTCCGAACTGGTTTGTGCACATCCCTATTTCCAGGGAAAGGCGAGGTCATTGAAATTCACTCCATGAACACTAGATCAGCATTAGTCTGGAACACAGCACTAGCACATCTAATAGAGAACCAGCACATTATTAGTTAGAATGTCACCCATCGTTGCTGTTATATTAAGAATAGTCATGTACTTTTTTTCCCAACAGAAGAGAAATTCTCAGAACGGTTTATACAGCAAATAAAATAAAAATAGGGTTCGCTGTTCCAAATGGTTCACAATCTGAAAAAAATACAGGGGAAACATCAGCAACAGCCACTGAGAAGATGCTGTGCAGGGACAGTTGCTCTCCTCCTGCTAAATATAAGGTGCCGCCTTTGTCCAGCTAACAGGACTTATATAATAGGGGTGTGCAATTCGGGTTTTCGGTGATTCGGTTCAGGACCCGAACCGAATCACCCCCGTTCTGTTCTGTGCCCGAATCTGGGCTACCCAAATCACCCCTGATTCGGTTCGGATTCGGATTAAATCCGAATCGATTCGGGTATGAAAAACGGATCCCAGGGGCAAAATAGTGGGGTGGTGTGGTAGTGCCCAATGGTTGGAGGCTACCACCCAAATTTCAGGGGAATTGGGCAAAGGGCTGATTTTTGGGGAATTTTTGAAGTTTTAGTGTCTTTGGGGCAGATCGGGGGCATAGCGTGGGATCTGGACAAAAAGAGTGGGGTGGGGTGGTAGTGCCTAATGGGTGGAGGCTACCACCCCAATTTCAGAGTGATTGGGCAGAGGGCTGATTTTTAGGGAATTGTTGAAGTTTACACATCTTTAAGGTTTTTCCCCATAGAGAAGCATTGAGGTGTCAGCAAATGTATAGCTTCACGCGGGGGGCAAAGGGGTGGCCTAGAGCAGTGTGGGGTTGGTGGTAGTGCCAGGTAGGGTCAAGGAAGCTACCTGAATTTTTTCAAAGGACTTGGGCAGAGGGCTGATTTTGGGGGAATTGTTGAAGTTTACACGTCTTTAAGGTTTTTCCCCATAGAGAAGCATTGAGCTGTCAGCAAATGTATAGCTTCACACGGGGGGCAAAGTGCCCCCCAAGTGCACTTATGGGGCTGCTGAAAGCTCCATGCATACCCTATGAAGAAAATCCTTAAAGACGCGTAAACTTTAACAATTCCCCCAAAATCAGCCCTCTGCCAAAATCCTTTGAAAAAATTCAAATAGCTTCCTTGACCCTACCTGGCACTACCACCAACCCCACACTGCTCTAGGCCACCCCTTTGCCCCCCGCGTGAAGCTATACATTTGCTGACACCTCAATGCTTCTCTATGGGGAAAAACCTTAAAGACGCGTAAACTTCAACAATTCCCCAAAAATCAGCCCTCTGCCCAATCACTCTGAAATTGGAGTGGTAGCCTCCACCTATTAGGCACTACCACCCCACCCCACTCTTTTTGCCCAGATCTCACGCTATGCCCCCGAACTGCCCCAAAGATACTAAAACTTTGAAAATTCCCCAAAAATCAGCCCTTTGCCCAATTCCCCTGAAATTTGGGTGGTAGCCTCCACCCATTAGGCACTACCACCCCACCCCACTATTTTGCCCCTGGGACCCAAAATTCGAGCTGACATCACATCAGACCTTTTTGCATTCAAATCAATGGAGGCAAAAAGGTGGGAAATTCAAAGAGACGTCAGCCCGAATCACCCGAATTTTTCAGACCCAAATCACGGGTGATTCGGCTCGGCCCCGAAAAATATCGGGGGACATCGGGGGTGATTCGGTTCGGACCCGAATCACCCGAAATTGCTCATTTCAGGCACAGATCGATCTGTGCCCGAAATTTTTTGCACATCCCTATTATATAATGTGACTCAGACCCCTAGGAGCTATGTGCGGCTTATGCCCCCTTGCCTTTGTCCTCCTAGACTGAGGACTCCCTTGAGCCTCAATCCTCTGCAGAAGACACACACATGCTGCAGAAGCCTACTTCTATGGAATAAGTTCCTGCTTCTTTAAACCTTAGCAGCTGCTGGAGGAGTGGTGCAGGAGTCTTGGTTTAGACAGACCTATTTAAGGTCTCAGTCTGAGGTAAGCTGTTGCTGAAGCAACATCCAATTCTCCTTAAGGGATGCTTGAGACTCAGCTTGAGCTCTCTCCAACACCTGAGCTCTACTGGTAAAGGGGAATCCGGTGAGGATGCCCCTTTACCAGTAAGGGGACAGGGGGGCTTCCCTAAAACTAGAGGTGGTAGGAGGGGAGTAATTTAGTACTTACAAGTGCAAGCTGCAATGGCAGCAGGGGAGCAGCGGCTGCCTCCACCCCTGCCGGGCTATCCCAGCGTAGCCAGAGCTGGTGGTAGCTGGATTCAGGCCTCTACGCATGCACTGGGGCCGTTTTAGTAACCTCTGTGCATGCTTGGAGGTCACTAAAATGGCCCCTACTCATGTGCAGAGGTCTGAACCAGGCCAAAGAATCCCAGAACCAGGCTGCCACTGGCCCTGGGTACTCTGGGGCAGGCGGGTGGGGGTGGGGGTGGAGTTGCTGCCACCATCCCTCGGCCACCACTGCTTGCACTTGTAAGTACTAAATAACTCCCCAGCCATCTAGCTTTAGGGAAGCCCCTTTGCCCCTTTACTGGTAAAGGGGAATCCTCACCAGACTCCCCTTTATCTGTAGAGCTCCGAGCCAGTTTGAATTGGTTGGGTGGTCCAACCAGACTGAGTCCAGTTCGACCAGTGTCAAAACTGAGCCAGGCCGGTTTGAATCTAGCCTGGATTCGAACCGGCCTGGCCAGTTTTGTGCACTTGCCAAGCCCCCTGTTCTACGCCTATGGAACCCATATGTTATGCCTATGCTACCCATAGGACACTTGTGCTGACGCACACTTGGAACAGGACACTACTAATCCCCTTTCTTCCCTCAGACCCTTTTCTGGCACATAGGCATAAGGCTTAGGAGAGATGCGGGTCTTCTGTCATTTATACTGGAAGATAGAAATGCTAAGAAACCGTTGGGACCTTCTGCTCCTCAGAAAGGATTCTTGCTGTTTTTTATCTTCTCAAAAATGGCAATGGAAATGAGACCTCCAGTAAGGAGATCTGTGTGGTTATGGATGTCCTAGTTACTAGAGGGCTGGAGGCACTCACACTGGTGAGTTGGCAAGGGGATTTGGAGAGGGACATACCAGCCCTTCAGGGTTTTTTGCGGCCCAGAGGGTTGGGAAGAGCCTCCACTCGGGGTGGGGGGTCAACTCACCAGCTCAGATCTTTGGCGGCTTGAGTTGGGGGTGGGTTGTGTTGCCCCTCCCTTAGCGGGGTAAAGTCTCACAGTGAGAGGAAGTCAGGACCTGGTGCCTGACCGAATCAGAAACCAGCCCTTCGCCCTGGTGTGGGATGGCCCTCCCTAGGAGGCAGTCCAACATGGGAGAAGTACACACACTCTGGTTAGTTAGATACCTCGTTGCAAGTCTTATTCTGCTGTACATTAATAAAGTGGCTCTATTTTACTCCAACTAAGCATGTCCTGTCTTCGTTGGGGCTGGGGGTGCAATTGTCCCTCTCCTACTGTGCACATGCAACATTTTTCAGTGCACACAGCATTAGTCTGGATGCCAGCCACAATTTGACTCAATAATTGTCAAATTGGATAACTGGCATTTTTGGTTACTACATGAACAGTCCTTCAGTGTTTGAAGGCAGAATACAATGACCTGCATGAACATATCCAAAGGTGATTAGCTTCGGGTTTTGTCACTGCACTTAATCATAGTTGGAAGAATTCACAGGGGACAGAAGAGGGAAGAGTCTTCTTCAGCACCTGTTATAAGAATAGTCACAATAGAGCTTTTTTTTTTTTTTTAACCACAGCACGTTTCAAGCTTCCAACCCTTTGAAGATGATTTCTCCCCTTTTAAATTTCTTATCTTAATCCTTTAAAGCACACTGCTAGTCAAAAACATGTAACTTAATAATCTCAAGTGAGTTAAGAAATGCGATTAGACAGTTTTGAAAATTTAAATTGGCTCTTCACTCAGCTATTCTTTAAGTTGTGTGCAATTAACAGCATTCGTGTTCTCTGTCATTACAGGAGGCTATAGGGGGAAAATAAAAGTGCCAGCAATGTAAAAAAAATCTAAAAGAATATATTTAATATTTTCAACCAAGTAGTACAGAACAGAGCAGGCTTCTTAAATTGGGGGTGGGTCCAGGTGATCCATGAAAAATTAAACATATAATTAAAAGGTAGCTCCCCCAAAACATAATGTATTATTGAAAACGGTGGCCAACATAACACATGGTGAAATGCCAACATGTGGACGCCACTGGTGCTGCTGCACATGTGAAAGACAGCCCCAGAGATGTTGCAGAAGAGTGACTACTTTAAGAACCTAAGAATGGCCCAAGGCCTGTCTAGTAGGGAAGTGTGTTTCGTTTTGGATACAAAATGTTTTGTGAATAAAACAGGCCATTTTGGCTGTTTTGTAGCCAAAACAAAACACCCAATGCTCAAAACAGAAAATTTTGTAGCCAAAACAAAATGTCCCTGTTTCGGATACAAAATGTTTTTTTGTTTCGGCTGTTTTGGAATTCCATCTTGCAATCCCAGAAAGTCTTTCTCCTTCAGTCTCCATTTTTAGTTTTGACATCTGTTTGAATTTCCAGCCCTTCCAGCCCACAGATTGGCCAGCGAAAGCATGGGCTGATCTGCTGGCAATTGCCTCCTTATTCCTTTTAAGCAAATTTAAGGGTAAATTTTACCCTCATTGGCCAGTGGAGCAGTGTGAATTTCATTGTTGTTGTTTCACACTGTTGTGTGTAGATCAATTGCATTTCGGGCAGGGGGGATGTGGATGTGCATGACCTTTGGAAATCTGCCTGATTTTTTTTCAAAGCTCTGCTGTTGTTGATGTGTGATGTTGATGTGATTTGGGGTGGATTCGGGGCAGAAAGAGGGCTTTGGGGCAGAAGAGTGGGTCAGGTGGTAGTGCCCCAATGGGTGCCTGCTGCCACCCAGATTCCAAAGGAATAGGGCAAAGGGCTGATTTCTTAGGAATTGATGGAAGTTTACGCTTCTTTAAGGTCACCCCCCCCCGGAATAATGGAGGTTTCAGCAGACCCATAACTCCACCTGGGGGGCACTGGGGTGGCCGGGAGTGAGTGGTGGTGTAGTGCACATAGGGTGCCAACCGCCCCCATGGGTTGCTAACCCATGGGGTGCTGGGTTCTGTTGTTTTTGACGTGTTCTGAGTGTAGATTCTCTGGTAGCATATGAGATTTTCAATGACAGACCATGAATCTACTCTCATATGCTACCAGAGAATCTAAATCTACACTCAAAACATCTCAGAAACAACAAAACCCAGTACCCCAAGGGTTAGCAACCCTGGGGGTGGTTGGCACCCTATGTGGTCTACACCACCACTTGCTCTGGGCCACCCTGGTGCCCCACAAGTGCAGTTATGGGGCAGGAATTATGGAGGTCCATCATTCCCTCTGGGGAAGAACTTTACAGACATGCAAACTCCATTACATCTTTAAAAATCAGCCTTCTGCCCAATTCCTTTGAAATAATTTTGGCAGCTTCCTTGCCCACATTGGGCACTACAAAGAACAAAACGGGGGTATTTCGGATTCGGGCCAAAAACAAAACAGAAAACAAAACAAAACGCACAACCCTACTGTCTAGTCCAGCACCCTGTTTCCTACAGTGCTCCACCAGATGCTTCTGGGAAGCTCACGGGGGCAACTGATCATGGCACACCACCTCTACTGCTGTTGCTCCCCTGCAACTGATATTCAGAGGCATCTCGTCTCCAAGCATGGAAGTAGCCTATAGCCATCAAGATCAGAGTTCCCTCTAAGGCGTGTGCGTGCTCACACATAGTTAATTTTAGATTCCACTCAGGTTAAATCAGGAAGGTCCAACTCTGAATGCATGTGTGCACACACTGCCTTTATACTGCAGCCCGGAACAAAATTCATTCTGCACACAGATGAAAAAAGTGAAAGAATATTGATCAAGACTAGTAACCACTGATAGCCTTGTGCACTTTAAAGAGTGCATGAATCCCATTGTTTCCAATGGGAGCAGCACTCTAACAGCCCGCATACTGTTTTAAGTAGCTGTACAAGTGCACTCTTGTACAACACTGCTAGAGTTGCCTTCTATGTGTGCTGGCATTTCACTACATGTCATGTTGGCCAGCACATCCTTTATTTTTCTTAAATTTTAAATTTTAATTATACCTTCCCTATCAGCACCAGAGTGGAACTATCTTGAGTACTTATTTTTTCCTTCTAATATTTATAGAAGCCTTATGAAAATATAAATGGAGTTGGGGTTCATTAATACTTGAAGATCTGTGGAGTCCCTAAGTGCAAAAAGGTGTATTTCAGCACATGATCAGCCCAGGTTTTTCAGCATTAATGAAAAGATTAATGTAGACAAGGACAAAAACAGATCTGTCAACACTTACATTTTTAAAAAACCCAGCCAATATGCCTGTCACAAGTTATTTGTATTTATTATATTATTTACTAATGGACTAAATCTACAAATCAGTCTTGTGCTCCACAATGAACCTTTATTCATGTGTTGCTTTTATTTTCAATATATTTTTCTAGTTTTCTAAATTGCCTTGGTAAGTGTAAAGCAACTCATTCAGACAATTAGCTTTGTAATTAAGCAATGCAGATACTCACTGTAGTTGTCAGTCTACTTTTAGTTTATTATATACAATACTTATCTTTGAGTTCCTGAACATAAAGGAAGGTAAAAATATACAAAATCAAAATGTGTCATGGTCTTCAATTACACTGTATTTACATCAAAATGCTATTAAGTAGTGTAGACCAAAGCTATTTTAAACAAGAACATAACATTGTTTAAAACAACAATGGGAAATAGCAACTTGGCATGGTTTGTATAACAGGAAGTCTATCAAGGTTGGTAATCCTAAAACTAGTTTTATGTCATTGATATACACACACGTGTGGAAATCCCAGCTAATCGTTTATAAAAGAGAAAACAACAAGAAAACTGAACACTTAACAATAGCAAGAGCAACATTAATTCCCTCTGAGAAGTGAGTGGCCCCATGCAGACCAGTACAGCCGTGAAACAGATCCATCCAAAGAGAAATGGGTGGTTTCTGCACACTGAAGAGACACCCCATGTATCTAGAAAAATATTAATTTCCCTTTTAAAAAAAAACGAAACCTCAGATGGGAAAACTGAGGGCAACTCATGCTGCCATGAAACCTTAGGAGTATGAAGAAAGAGTGCTAAATGCAAGTGTGCTATGTGGCCATTAGTCTGAAAGGAAGCATCAGTATAATTTTTTTTTATGCTAGGAGTCAGCCTAAAAAGTTAGAAAACAGATTGCCCTCTGCTCCATAGTGGGACAGACTCACTGCTTGCCCCTAGCAATGCCCTCAGCTCTGGAGAGGGGCAAAGCCTCACTCACCCCAGCAATGCCCTCCTCTCCATGGAGCCCAGACCCCTCGCCTGACTTGCTCACTCCCTCTCCTGGCTGCATCTCTCTGGCACAGGCAGGTGATGGATGGATGGATCAGGAGGAGGAACGAGCAAGCAAAGCAGGAGCAAGTTGCTCCCTCTTCCGCCTGGTCACATCCATCCATCACCTGGCATCTTGTTTAAATTTCCACACATCGTGGCAAGTTGTCGCCTGGGAATTCATGAGCCCTGCTCTGAAGGGAAGCACTCAGGCTGCCACCTGCTTCTCTTCAGCCGAGGGGCTAATGGCAAGGAAAACTGTTGCCATGCATCCTGGACCCCCAATTCCCTGCCCTGGGTTGTCCTTCACAACTTAAGAAGCCCTTAAGAGGTGCTTAACCAACATAAAAATGAAAAATATCCATCCAATCCAAACTAATCTGCTCTCCCAGGACTATTTAAATTGTGAAGGGGCAGCCACCTAACAGCTTAAAGGATCCTGGGTGGAGAGAAAATTCATGATTCTAATTTCTCCTTTCCCTTACAGCACAAGAGATTGAATCCTTGTACAATCCTTGCACTGTATCAGGGGGTTCAGGAATGGCTGCCGCAGCCCCAAATCTAAGCATTACAGTTCTGTTTCCCCGCTCTCTGTCCCTGTTCATTTCTCATGCTCCCCATCTTGTTCTTTCTATTCCCTAGAAATTCAGAAGACAGATGGAATCTTTGCTTGCAGTAGGCAGCCCACAAGATCTGTTTTAATTACCAGTAAGCTGTAGCCACTGAAGAACAACTGGGTCACACAATCTACCACAATCTTCTCATGGGCAAAACTCATTGAATGAAACGGGAGCAGCACAAAGGCAGTTGAAGAAAACACAGGCGGGGGGCGGGGGACGAAGTTAGGCGAGATCTCACTTTGTACCTCCTTTTTGTGAGGCTTGCCAAATTTCATAGGTAGAGGACCATTATCAGGATCACTTTCACAAAGGAGTAAAGCCACATTCAAGAACGGTATGAAACTATAAACTCAAGCTAACAAAGACCACAACATACATCCTTACTACAAAGCGTATCAGTTTCTGTGCCCCATTGTGGATCAAAGCCAATTAGAAAAACCGACACCAAAATGCTGGCGATACGTAACTGAGAAGTTCTGTTCATTACCTACCTACATGTTTGCCAGGTATTCAGAGGCTTCTACAAATCCACTTGCCAGCTCACCAGTGGCACCTGCCTTCAGGTATTCGGCAAGCAGGACACCCACCACCAAAGAGATCTCCTCACCAGAATTCTCATTTCCACTGCCGTTTTCAAGAGGGCAAGAAAGAGCAGGAATCCTTTCTGAGAAATAGGAGAGGACTCCCACTGCTTCCTACAATCTCCCAGGGCAAAAGACCCACTTCTCTCCTAAGCCCTAGGCTAGGAAAAGATCTGAAGGAAGACTGGTGACAACCACAAACAGTAGCTAGCCAGTGAGCCAAGTCTAAATGTGTAAATCCCTGGGTATTTACCTCATATACCTTACATCCTCTGAACCCCGCCCCCCACCATCTGCTGCTCCATCAGCCTTTTACCACCTGGAGCAAAGCAGTTTCTAGGTCTCCACTGGAGGGAAGAGAGTAAGCAAAGGGTCCTATGGGGCAGGAGATCCAACATTCTCTCACACTGCTTCAGAGCATTTACAGATATAGGCACAGTCTCCAGCTTAAGATGTCAACTCTTATTACTTACATAGTAAACCAGCAGGAAAGGAATATTTATCTCCTACCCTGCAATTATGTTATTGTTAGTCACTAGCACTATCAGGAATGCAATAAGGCAGTCGTAGAAAAAGTATTCAGAACCAGAAGCTTATGCTCAGTTCTGCACGCATCCTGCGATTCCATGGAAGTGCAAAGAAACTCAGTGTGTGCTTAGCCTCATCAACCTACTCTCCTCATCAGTTTGGAAATGAAAGATTTCACTTTGCAAGCTATTATACTATAGTGGAGGTGGAGACTGAGCTCTGCTATCAGGAAGCCCTGGGTTCAAATCTCACCTCTGCTAGGAACTCAGACGCAAGGTACGTATGGCTTTAGCAGCTATTATTCCTCAGTCTCAACCACCTTCATTCTGCAGTACAGTATGGGGATAATAATACTAGCCTACCTTACAATGTTGTTATGAGGGTTACTATGATACTGCACATGAAGCACTTTAAATAAAGTATTTTTAAAGTGCTGAATAAATGTAAAGTGTTATTATTTCAAAATAACAGCAAGTTGCTAGCCTGTATGGTTGTAAAAGAATGTTCAAAAGTATATGAGCAACAGGGAATCAAGGTGAACTTAAATTCAAATCCCCAAATCAGTTCAAAGCGTTTCCTCCCACCCCCCAGTGAACCAGAACTGAATCCACAGAACTGGCTGTGGAATGCACTCCTGGCAGAAATTCATGGTTTGGACTCATTGTTGGCCTTCAAGAGAGCCCTAAAAACCTAACTGTTTGGTCTGGCCTTCCAAGGTTTTTAAATTGTTCTTAAATGCCTTTAACTGGCTTTAAATGGTTTTAAACCGTTCTTAAATTAGTTTTTTATACTGTTTTAAGCCATTTTAAATGGTGGTTTATTGTTTTTGGTTTTTGTTGTTGTACACCACCCAGAGCCTTTGGATAGGGCAGTATAGAGATGTAATAATAATAAATATTATAAAATAAATAAATAAATAAATAAATAAAATCTCTTGGTTGCCTCGAACTGGAACTGAACCCTTAAACATGAAAAGCAGTGGAGACCTGAGTTCAAATCCCCATTCAGCCATGAAATTAACTGGGTGACTCTGGGCCACTCATGTAACTCTCAGCCCAGACTTGTCTGCCAGTGGAAACCACCAGGAACTGCGTGGCTCCCAGCAGTGCCTCGGTGGCAAACCCACCTAAGGAGCCGGCCTCTTAGCCAAGGTTAAGGAAGTAAGTGCACCTTTAATCCGGGCTAACAGCGTGTGTGTCAGTGCCAGCTGCTCCAAGACATTGCCGACACAGGAGTGGGCTCCCAGCCATTGCTGGGGGGGATCCCGGCCACCGCTGGGGGGGATCCCGGCCACCGCTGGGGGGGGGGATACCAGCCCCCAAACCCCTGCGCTGCCCAGAGTAGCAGCGGCTTGTCTGGGTGTGCAATCCGCACACCCAGCAACTCTTCTAGATCATCTGCGGGGAAGGTAAGCTGCTGCAGCCTTTCCTGCTGTGCCCACCCTCAAGCCCACTCATAGGATCATGAGAAAGGGCTCATCCTTTTCTTGGCTCTCCCCATGACTGGCAAAACTAGGATGAATTCTGCAAAAGAACAATATAAACGATGTAAAACAAGAGATGTTGTGTAAGTATGTATAATTTATACAAGGCACAAGTGCAGGTCTGGTGTCAGAGGCTGGCATGATCAGGCATCTGCTGAAACCCACATATTGGCCCCTGGCTCTGCTGCTGCTTCTTAGGAAGAAAGGGAGCTGCCTTGTGCAGAATCAAGCCATTGGCCCATCAAGCTCAGGACTGCCTACTTTGACTGGCGGCTGTTTGCCAAGGTTTCAGGCAGGAGTCTCTCCCAGCCCTACCTAGAGATGCCAGGGATTGAACCTGGGACCTTCTGCCTGCAAAGCAGATGCTCCACCACTGAGCTATGCCCCATTCCCTGATGATGTCGTTTGTTTCCTCACCTGCTCTCTACTCAAAAGAGGATGAGCAAGAGAAGAGCAACAGCAATTGCTGACATCTGCTTATTCACTATCTCTCTTTGCACAGTTGGCAGTACAGGCAAGGAGGAGGAGGCGGCAGCTGCAGAGGGTACTTTGCCTGAGCCCTGCCCCCCCACCGCCCGAAACCTAGAACCAGCATAGCAAAACTTCAATTCTTTGGGTACTCAGTTTGAATTTACTTGTGAAGAACGCACAGGCCTGCTTATAAATCAGCTTTCATTGGCCATTCCACAGTGATCAGGAAAGTGGACGGCCGAGGTCAAGCTAATGGTGGGGGAAAATGAAATCACAAGATATGCCGTAGGTACAGATGCCAAAGGGGGCGGGGGAATAGCATTGTTATTCTTCATCTTTTTTTCCTTTGTGTAGTTCCTCCCCTTCCTCTAGTATCTTTTTAAAAAAAAGAAATATGGCAATTAGGCTGCACGGGAGTTGCAAGCCATTTTTTCCTCTCCAGTATAACTCTTGCCACTTTTCATCTTCACAGTACTGCGCAGTGGAGGAAGCTGTGAGACCAAAATAGTTAAGGCAACTCTCTTTCAAGTGAAAGCAGCTTAGCACAGAATTTTCCACTGGTGACTGCTGCATTAGCTGCAAGAGTTTAAATGCTGGAACAAAAGTTTAAAGGACAAAAGACTGACTCACTCCGACTCCTTCTAAAGACAAGGGAAGGTGGTGGTTTTTCTTTTTTTAAACTGGATCTAGGAAGCAGCAGTCAAAGAACCATTTCCTATATCAGTTCAAAACCTACCATTTTGCGGATAGGAACTTCAGTGAAATTGATTTAGAATGATTTTTCTCCCGTGGTGCACACATTTTTTCAGTCACTAGTGATAAGAATCAAATGCAACTAGCTTGCCTGAAGTTCCATTTACAGCATTCGTCCCCACAGCCAAAACATAATGGCAGCTTCCCTCACAGGGCAAACAGCAGCTTTGGGACAAGGGACAATTTTCCTTAGGAGGGATGGGTTAAATTCCCCCCCTCCCCACAATCCCAGTCCTGATTGGGGGTGGTTGTGGCTACTATTTTTTAAAAAGGAAAGTAAAAAGTTGTGCTTCCAATGCCTTTCTCCCACGCAGTATGAGATGATACCTTCGCCGTTGCCACTGAAGTGAGCATCCACCTCCAGCACTTTCCTATATCGCTGCTGCCCAATATAGGTGTCTACAAATATATATTTACTAGGCACAGTCTGGGAAGCACACTGGTGGGGATTTGAACTAACAGCTTCTTGCTCCCTAGGCAAGCTGCTTCCCTGCTGCACCACCACAACTGATACTATTTTAAAACTCCTCTAAAATATATATTAGCCACAGGGCTAGTAAAAGGGGCAGGGGAGTACTTGGCAAACTACATATTTAACATATAGTCTGTTGCTACACTGGATTTTTCTTTTGCATCTTAACCAACAAGTATTGGTAATTCCATCCTTCATATATGGCTTTAGTGGATTTTACTTAAGAGCTACCAACATGTTAAGCCTGAATACAGGGCAGTTCACTGAAAACCAGATGTGCTGCATGCATACAGTTTAGCATACAAATAATGAATCTATTTATCATTAGATAAGAAATTATTTTCTGTAATATGCAAATTGGCATTGCTGAACAATACAGCAATTGTTCAGGAGAGTTTGTTTGTTTGGCTTAATATGTTTCCAGTTACCCCCTCCCTCAGCACAGCATTTGACTTTTTACAATTTGTCAATTGTGTCTAAATTACTTAGCGGATAAATGATTAGTGCAGCTGCAACAGAGATTACCAAATATTGTTCTCTACACTTATTAATTCTGGTTTTCTGAACTGAAAAAATGGTGTGCCAGTACAATGCATGTTAGAATCTATAAGAAAGCAGGACTCAAACTGAGTTCAGACAGTCCAGCTCATCCATACACAATGACACGAATCCATACATGATTCAGCAATTAAAATCCACATTATCCCAATACTGATTGGCAATTGCCAGCCCACCCTGCACCTTATTCATTAGTGACTTTATGGTCCAGAAAAGCAAAGAAATAAAGCAGGAATCCCTGGAAGATGAAAAGATCCTATTAAGGACCTTTTCTTCTCCAAACTAAAGCCATTCCAGCAATTAGCTTCTATGCCTCTCACTTCATAGTTTCCTGGGTCACTTTTTTAAAGAACTGTGGCTTCTGCTGGGTTTCAGATTTATCTATTCAATGTATATACCACCTTTTGCCCCTACGGGAAAGTTTTGCACATGGGGCTTTTAAAGCCCTTTAACTCCCATCTCCTCCAGAATGGAGGGGATGTGTTCACATATCGGTCAGATTTATCCAGAAGTCCCTACAAGTTATGAGGGAGCAGTTCACACAGAATTCGGCTTTTTCACTGCACATTAGTGTGTAGCCCAATTTATATCTGGGGTTAAAAAATCCACCATTTGCCTTGTGTACAGCCTTTCAGTAAAAGCGCACGGTAACGCCTGCTGTGTGTAAAACTCCCTGGCATTCAAAATCAAGACAGTTTCCAGCATGTGAAACTTGGGGATGGGTCTGTAGCTCAATGGCAGAGCACATGCTTTGCATGGGGAAGGTCCCAGACTCAATCCCTATCATTTCCAGGTAGAGCTGGGAAATATCTTGTCCGAAATCTTGGAGAGCTAAATAGACCATTGTTCTGATAGTGTAAGACAGCTTCAAACAGCTTGAGTCTCACCCTATTACTCTAGAGTTGAATCAGGATTTCTGAGCCAATTTGCCTCTGTATGCCAATTTTGGCAATGAACTGCACATTGTTCCCCTGTTCCAGCAACACAACACAGAACACACAACATTACTTTCCAACAGTGTTCCCTCTAAGGTGTGCATGCGCTCACATGTTTTTTTATGTCCGCTCAGTTAATTTTAGATCCCGCTCAGCTTGAATCAGGTAGGCCCCATTCTGAATACATGTGTGTGCACACACTGCCTTAATACTGCCGCCCAGAACAAAATTCATTCTGCAAACAGAGAGGAAAAAATGAGAACACTGCCCTCCAACCTGTATCATATTTATGTTGACTGAGCATATAAGAGCAACTGAAGCTATCTAGATTTCTATCAATTAGATTTCTATTCAATTTGATGTTTTTAAAAATGATCTAAAGGTCATCTCAAAAGCAAGGAAGAAAACAAAAGTATACTAATGTGTATATTTCATTTGCACAAGAAAAATTATCAGATAAGAAAACAAAGCCAAGTTATTATTGATTCACAAGGATAAGATAAATGGTCTAGTAGCAGGCAGTCACAATCTCTCTTCAATAGTTCATAATATTTAATACCCCAGTGTTTCAGAAGAGCAGTTTTAAATGACATCTTGTGAAAAATTAAAGAAAGACTGGGTCAGAATGTAATTTCCAAATTTATGTAATTTTTATGCTTAAACACACAATGCTTACATTTCATCCTGATGTATTATTCACAGCTTTATACACCAGTTGGGTATCATTCAGTTCTAAAGCATAACAAACCTAACATTTTCAATTTCTACCGAGCTTAAATAAAAATCCGGTGTCAACCCAAAAAGATTTGGAAGGTTACATACACAAGAGTTTGCACATACTGGCTGGCCTTGGCATTGAATGTGCCAAGAGGAAGGGGCAGGGTCTTATTTGTGACATCACATTATGCCTCTGAGGCCCAACATCACTGCTGGGGCAAACTCCCTTCCCCAGTTCCAGGTTCAGCAGGGGAGAGTAGGTGTTCATTCCTGTCGAGATACTCAGAATGCTGAGGGATGCCTTGCAGCTTTCTCTCAGCATAAAAACAAGGAAAGCTTTTGCCCTTCTCCAGGTTCCAGAAAAGGAAGAGGCTGCCACCAGATTTAAAAATGAATTTGCCAATGGCAAACCAGTGAGTGTCTTTTTAGACTACTGCCTATAGCAGATACCCAATGACCATGCTCAATTTTTCCTTGAAAATGGCAGCTCAGCATTTAGCATAAGTGTAAATCCCACCGCAGTTCAGCACATTGTTCTACCTGAATAATTCTGGGAAAGAAGTAGACATTTTTCTGTTTAAGGCTTTGAATAGCATCCTGACATACAACATAGCTGCTGGTGTTTGGGTCTCCAGTTGGACAGCACATATCTAAACAAATGTGATGTGCAAAGCAAAAGTGTTTTGTATAAGTGACCTGAGTTTAAAATATTGCTTGCAGTATTATTGAGTTATTAGGACATGATAAACTTTTAGAGAGAGGCAGGCCTAGTATGCCTAAGTGATTAGCCCATATACATTAAAAAAATATAATAAACCTTGCATTTACACAAAACCTGCAAGTGTTCATAGCACTTCACACTAAGGATGTGCATGGAACCTTCCAGGGATATGCATTCTGTTCCAAGTTTGGAATGGAATGCAAATCCCTGGAACGTTATGTAGGGACAACTGGTTGAGCCGGTTGTTCCGAGCGGGGGCGTGCACGCAGATGGCTGCAGGGTGTGTGCGCGTGCAAATGGCTGTTGTGCGTGCACAGAGGCCAGAAGAGTGCCGTAGATGGGGCAGCCTCGGTGCGAGATGCTGGGCAGAGCAACGCTGCTCACAGGGGCTTGCAGGTACAAACGATAATCAGGTAATGATTGTTAAAAAGTTACCTCCCAGCATCCCTTGCTGCCCAGAACACTCGAAATGTTCTGACTTGGAACGTGGTCATTCTATTTCAAGCTCAAAATAGGCCCTTCATTTGAAGGGTGTTCTGTTTCAATCTCGGAACACTCAAAATGGTCCATTTCGAGTCAGAACGTTCTGCACATCCCTACTTCACACACATCTCAGTAATTTTTTCAACAACTCTGTAAGATAGATCCTGCAGCCTTGGAAGCCTACAATCTTGGTGCCTAAACCAAGCTTTAGCTTTTAGCTCCCATGGGTATGTACAGTGCAAAACAAATGTGAGGTAGGGAGAAATGTAATTGCCTTCTGAAGAATGAGAATGTAAGGAATGAAAGTCAGGGTCCCAGCTGAATCAGACAGTTGCGTTTTATGTTCCCTATGAGGAAAAAAGAACATAATTCTAGCACTTTTATAGGGAGAGGGGCCATAGTTCCATGATCAAGCACATGTTTCGTATGCAGAAGGTCACAGGGTCAATTTTCATATCTCTGTCAAGAAGACTCTCAGGTAGATGGGCTGCGAAAATACCCAATAAATTTTTTTGTGGAGAATTGAGGTGGAACAGAGTCCTTGGCCAAAGGGAATTGGAGTCCTCTAGAGCAGGGATCCTCAACATTGGGATGTTATTGGACTTCAAGTCCCAGATGTTATTGGACTTCAACTCCCATAATCCCAAGCCCCAGTGGCCTTTGGTTGGGGATTATGGGAGTTGAAGTCCAATAACATCTGGGGACCCAACGTTGAGGATCCCTGCTCTAGACCATCAGAGAAAGTAAGACATAGCCGTGGAGGCTATCGCTCTGTTGCAGAGCATCTGTTTTGCATGTAGAACATGTTTAATCTGGCATCTCCAAGTAGGGACAGGATAAACATATCTGAAACCCAGAAGAGCTTCTGCCGGTCAGTGTCAACAATACTGACCTAGATTGACCAATAACCTAACTAATAGTCTAAAAGGCAATTGCATAAGTGTGAGAATTTTTTATTTATAGAAAAATAAAACTGCAGCAGTGCATCTTACTTAGAGAGATAATAATAATAATAATAATAAGAGCCCCTGGTGGCGCAGTGGTAAAACTGCCGCCCTGTAACCAGAAGGTTACAAGTTCGATCCTGACCAGGGGCTCAAGGTTGACTCAGCCTTCCATCCTTCCGAGGTCGGTAAAATGAGTACCCAGAATGTTGGGGGCAATATGCTAAATCATTGTAAACCGCTTAGAGAGCTCTGGCTATAGAGCGGCATATAAATGTAAGTGCTACTGCTATTGCTAATGTTGCTTTAGAAATGTTTGATTTGGGGTGCTTGATCTGGGGGGGGGGACAGGGAACTTTGGTTTCATACCTTTGGCTGTTATTTTGGGTCTCCCTCTAGTCACACTTTACCTACCGTTAGTGGCATATAACACTGACTGCCTATTACAGACTGTACTGTTATATCACACTGCAAGCATTCCTAGGTAAACCACTCTACTGATCCTCAAATTTGCCCAGTGAATATGTGCAACTGAGGTTGGGAATCTTAGTAGCTGGGATACAGTTGCCCCATCAGTCTCCTAAGCCAGTGCTTCTCAAACTGGCAGTGAGGCTCATAAAGGAAGGGGGGGGGCTAGAGGAGAACACGAGACTAACCCAGCAGGCAGAAACAATTTTGTAAGACTTATTAGTACAGCAATAGGCTTATATATTATCAGGACTCAAGGGTTCCTGGAGTGCAGGTTGCTTGCCAGTCCATTGGGCTTACTGAAAGAAAGAACTCTACGAGGGTCCCAAACCCAAGGTTGTAAATGATTTGCCATGGGGAGAGAAGTATAAGAGTTGGCATGGAAGAAAGGAGGTGTTCAGTTTTAAAAACAATGCCCAGGCACCTATGCGTCTTAATAGTCTTGATGGTGATATGCTACCTTCAGGTTCACAGATAGTATACCTCCAAGCAACAGCAGGAGAGGACTCATGTTGACCTCATACCCTTTTTGGAGGTCTCTCAGGACATCTGGTTGGCTCCTGCAGGATAGTAGACTACTATGTAGTAGACGACATGGTCTTTGGAGCTGAACCAGAAGGCTAATCTTATCTCTGTGGACTACCTGAGAGTAAGAGTTCACTGGCTCATCAGCTACTAATTGGAGGACTAAAGGCCACTTCCAGCCTCAAAGGCAGGATGCCTCTGAGTACCAGTTGCAGAGGAGTAACAGCAGGAGAGAGGGCTTGCCGATAACTCCTGCCTGTGGCTTCCAGCGGCATCTGGTGGGCCACTGTGCAAAACAGGATGCTGGACTAGATGGGCCTTGGATCTGATCCAGCAAGGCTGTTCTTATATTCTTTGCCTCCATCCTCAACTAGACAGACCATTCAACTCACTGCTACCATCTACCATCTTGCAGCCATGGATCCCCCTTTCTGACAGAGCTGCCATTGCACAATGTCTGCAGATACACTTTATCTGGGGAGGAGCAACAACTGGAAACCCAAGAACCAAATCTGAGGAATACCGGCTGCCCACTCCCAGTGACAAGCTCAGAGGTAGGAAGGATGCGTGGAAGAAGCAGTAGCTGTGTCCATGGGACTTGGTGCTACTTTGGGTAGTAGGTCGGGGCCTGACAGTCACCCCTTAACATCTGCTTGAAATTCCCCTCCTCATTTAAGAGTAGGGTACAACACCATCAGTGGCTGCCTCATGCCTAGCTTTCTCTGTCTGGACTCTTCTCTAAGCCACTTTGGCTTAAAGACTCTATGCCTCTGCTTCAGTCCTCCACAGAAAACTTTGTTGGAAGTCTAGATCCAAAGATAGCCTCAGCCTTCACATACTGCCAATCTAAGTCTGTCTTCCCATGAATTGCAGTTGAGTGGTGGAAGGGCCTCAGTCAACTACTGCCCCACTGCAGGCAGCAAAACACAAATAAAAATACATCCATACTAACCAGACAGAGCCTGGATTTGGGACTCTTTCAGACCAAACCTAGCCATACGCTTCCTGCTTTGATTTAAATCAACAATACATCAGACCAGAGTAAGCCAACTTGAGGCTTGCAAGATCTACTTTGTTTTCTACCAGAATCCTGAGGTCCACCATTCGGAGCCAGTTGCAAAACAGTGGCAGGAGGCAGAACTAGATGCAAAATGATGGCTCATGAGGCAGATCCAATTACCAAATGCATCCCAGGGCGCTTTCCAGACCTTACAACAGGGTGAGGACATATCTCAGAAGTGTACTTCCACACTTCCTGTGTCCTGATACCACAGTCCCTACAGGGACAGTAGAGTGCTGTTCACATTTCCAATGCCTTGTTGCGAATTTAATCGCTGTGATAAGGATGTTGTACATCTAGTGTGAAAAACTTGCTGTTTTGGGGGGTTGTTAGTTGCTGCGAGACTGCTCCCCCTGCTGTTTACGTTCCGAATGCAACTTGCCCGAACGGAGGCATTTTGCTGCTGTTCCAGCAGCTAGTCTGGAAAGTGCCCAAGAGCCATTCAGAAGGAAAACCTGCACACACAAGTGCATCTGAGTTGTTATACATTAGGAATTCTAACACAAAACTACAGCAAGCAAACAGAGCAGCAGAACAATCAGGTGCAAGTTAGCCAGTTAATACTCTTATTTTACAGGTGAGGCTGAGAGAAACAGTAAGTGGCAGATAATTGGGTGGCCTTTTTACTTGCAATTTTAGGGAACAACAAAGTGTCTCAAACCAAAGTCACATTTTAAAGCTGGGGAACACTCAGTTATATGCAACTTGCCCATGTATCAGGCAATCAAGTCTACTTTGGGATGCTGCCTTTTTTGCTTGAGAAGTTAGAAACTAGAAGATCCTGATCTACTTTCTGTCCACCCCAAAACAGAAAACAAAAGCAATTAGAGAACCTTTTCAATTAATTGAATGAATCTCTAGTTAGAACAAAATATGTATTCTAAAGGCTTCCAAAATATACAGTACCAGACACAGCCAGCCCCAGTTAATCATGATGTCAGAGTTAATTTTAAAAACACTAAACAACAGAAAACATAAAGAGTCAGATTGTTAGCATATCTCTATGAGAATCCAGACCAACAAATCTTACCTTAATTGGAGCACTACTAAACTTAATTTTTCTATTTGATGGGATTTCTTCTTCTTCTGGCAATCCTGTAATTTCAGAACATTCCGTGTCAGGTTCATAACAATAGTTGTCATCACTGTCCTCTTGCTCATCCTGTTCCGTTCCTGTCTCCCCCCAGTCAGAGTTATATCTTGATCGTACCCTGTAGACATTGTAATCAGAGTGCCTATACACATGAGAACTCTGAAAGTTACTCCAATCTTCCTGTATTTCCTTTTCATTTGTATCTTCACAGTGGGAGCCAACAGAACGTGAAGCTTCGGTGACTGCAATGTCATCACTGGCTATTAAGTTTCCTGATATTTTTGCAGTCTCAGCTCCATCAGAGATCTTTTCTTCTTGTGAAACTGGTACTTCAGGCTCTGTTTTTGCCTTATTCCTGGCACAGGGCTCACCAAAGGATTGCCGATCAGGTCCATCTGTGGACTCTTGTTTAGTTGCTTCACAGGCATCAACAGAATCGTGATGGGCTTCCTGATTTTGTATTCCACTTGTTTTTAAAACAGGTAGAGTGCTTTTGGAAGGTTCATTCACTGGAGATCTACTAGTCTGCTGAGAATTCTCGACAGATACTGAAGTGGTACTCTGTTTGGCTGCCAGAGGCCAAGCACTGGGTTCTTTTATGGGGCTAAAATCGTCAAGATTTGCAACACTGGAAGACAGATTTGTGTCCACTGAAGACAGATTAAGTGGATAGTGGCCAGTTACAGAATATTCTTCATTGTTTTCTGCCTTTTCCGAAACAACTGCACTTTGGGAGTCAGTATTTTCAAACACTGCACTAAGTTGACTCACTGTTGGAGAAATAGCCTCTGTCCTTGAACTAAGACTGTCCAGTGAGTCTGTACTGCCTCTGTTGGACTTTGAGCTACACCACTCATCTTGAAGTTCATTATTAGAAATGGACGTCTCTTTCTTTGGGGAATAGCGATTGGAATGCCCTGTTTCGTGAATATTTCTTTCAAACAACTTCCGAGTTTCAGTAAACTTGGAATAAGAAGGACCATCATGCATAGCATCAAACCTACTAATCCTTTCTGAAACTGATGATTCTAACTTTACAACAGACCCATCAACCTTCTCCACAAATTCTTTAGGCCTAATTCTTCTTTGAGGGGACAGGGGGCCACCTTTACCTCTGGTCTTTGCTGTGCCACCAGCACCCTCACTGGGCTCCATTCCCATTTGCATGAATAAATTTTTAATCCGGTTGACATTAGATCCATATTTCCTCCCCCTTTGCTGAGAGGCCTCTCCATCTTTTGTCTTCTGTTCTCCATCTGACTTAGGTTTGTCAAAGGTGCTTTTCAATGCTTGGAACTCAGTCCTATAAGCATTCCTGTGAGGAGAGGCACTTCGGAGGTTCGATCGTTCCCCTGAACACTCTGTTTTCAACATGTTTATTTTTGGAATGTTAAACCAATATACATAGTGGCTGAAGTACCCACCCAATTCCAGCTGAGATTGTGGATGAAGTGCTTAAAGGACACTAGGTTTTGCCAAAGCCATACTCATAGGCAACAGATAATCTTCCAGATACGAGTTTATGTATGTTTATGCTGGCAGCCACGTCACAAAACCAAATGGGAGCAGAAAAGTCTTTCAAAAGAAAATGTTCTTGTAACCTGCAATACAAAGGAGAATTTTGATTTGCATCATGAGTTTGTAGCTCTTCATACCTATTCCATTTTTACTTCAGTTTTAACAATACAAGCAGATTATGATATAAAGGTACTAGGCATAGTTCCATCTTTTAGTTCCACCCCTGAAACTAAGCATATTTGATCCTGGAATTGATGTGGATGGAAAACCAACTGAAGAGCTCCACTTAACATTATTCTGAGCAACCCGGAAGCAAATATAGTGAAATAAATGATATGCCAAGCTCTAATGGCAAAATGACAGGATGTCAACTTATGGGGAAGAGTCAGAGCTCAGTGGTGGAGTACTTGCTTTGTACGAAGGTCCCAGGTTCAATCCCTGGCAACACCAGGTAGGGCTGGGAAAGAGTCAAGACTTAGTTTAAGCAGGCTAAGATTCAGTCCCCTGGAGCCCATTTTGAATTCTCAGACCAGACCTAGAACATACAAGGTAATAATACTGACAAGAAACACAGAGAGTATTCCCTTCACTAATGAATAATTACATTCCCCACACATCTGAGGTGAGAGGTTTTTGGGTAGGACTGAGTCCCATTTCCTCTCTTTTATAAGTCTATTGCTTGATATTCTGTGAATAGTTTCATTATATCAAACAAAGCAGCACCAAAAACACACATTACAGCACAGAATCAGTTGATAAGAAAATCCAACAACTAGGCAGCCAGAAAAGAAGTAGAATATACACCTCCTTATTGGTACTGCTTAAGCATAAGGATACCAGCAAACTGACCTTTTCTACTACCTATTCATGCGATTCTGCAGCTTACAATCATTATGTATTACCTACAGACACCACAACAGTCATTCGGGGTACAATAATACTGTTCGATTTATTCCATAAGTAAAGTTTCCTTCCAATGGTGACAAAGAGCCAGGTACCAACATCCCTTTGCCACAAAAGACTGTGAAATGGTGAAATTGTTCGGTGCAGCCAAGAGTGACAGGGTCGTTTGAAATGGCAACACAACATTGCACTGACGCTGCCCCCCACCCCAGCCCCAGAACCGCCGCCGCCGCACAAATTAATCCATGCGCTTCAAGAAATGAAGGGGGGGGGGTGTCACATGCAAAGCAATCTCGAACTTGCAGTAAGCAAACAATCTGAGCTGATATGACTTGCCTGCTTCCCTTCTGGTGTATTCAGCATGACAAAGAACCGGGTAAGGTGCGATGAAAGGGAGGGAAGGGGGAATACACACAGAAAGAACCTCGTTCCCGGTTAAATCTCTCCGTTTTCCAGATTGGGTCTCAATAAAATCTGCACGGCAAAGGGCATTTATATGGATTCCGAGAGTCCTGGTCTCCTGCAAGGATAGGGGCTGGCAGAATCCCTCGGCGTCGTTTAATCGAGGAGGAGGAGGAAATGGGGTTTTTTTGCTTCCAGCTTGAGCAAGCAGCCCTCCAGAAATACAGAAGAGCAGCAGCACATGACTAATAATAGAGAGCAAAATCTCTCATTAGCGCCCTTCTGTTTCCGCCTCCTCCACGGTTACAACTTCACCGCCGTCACCGTCTCGGCTCTTGCAAAGCAACCCCACATGGAGACTGTTCAGCTCGCTCTAGACTAGCCCTGGGACTGGCCTCCTCCGCAGTTCAGCGCCGCTGCCGCCGGGGCTGGGAGATTACAAGCCTCGCGCCCATATTGCGTCTCTCCTCCAGCCCTTGACGACTAAGCGCTTATTTGCGCTCCTAAGCAACATTGCGATGTGGCTGTTAATGCCCCAATCCCTTCTTGGAAGAGAACCACGTCCCTCCCTAAATCGCCTCTCCGTCTCTCCCAGCCCGGGAGAGCGAGGTCAGCAAGCATGCAGTTCAAAACGAGGGAGTGTTGCAAACATGCAGAAATGCCACTTGCAAATAATCGGGAAGTCTATCGGTCTCAAAGCACAGTATCGTCCACCACTACCCCGCTTTGCATGCTGCTGCTGGTTCGGCTGGGCACATACTAGGGAAGGTAATCTGTGCGCTGGGGAGAGCGCGAGCCAGCTAGGAAGTGTGTGGAAATAAACCACCCTCACCTTTCTCCCCCCCCCATCTCAACTCCATGGCCCCCCACCTCGAAGGAAAGTGGTGCAAGAGGCGCAGGTTGGTCCTCCTAGAACGCCGGTAAAGCTGCCGCGAAGCGAAGCTCTCTGGCGGACAGCGCTGGGGCAGGGAAGCACCTTGCAACAGGAGGAGCCCGGGCGACGGCAGCAGCGGCGGCGGCGCGGGCTGTGCAAGAATGCAGGGAGCCCGCGCGCCTGCCGAGCCGGGCAAAGAAGCGAGTCCTCTCTAGGTGCTTTTCCCCACACAGAAGCTGCTCCCGCCGCAGGAGTCAAGCCGACGGAGCCCCGCTTTTTGCAAAGGCGGCTGCTTGCCCCGCCGCCTTACCCGGGAGGGTTGCCGGTGACGACGAGTCGGGCTGCCTTTCCCTCCTCCTCCTCCGTCCTCTTCCCCTGCAGCTGCTACTGCCGCCGTCCCATGCACCGACCCGCCAGCTCTCCGCGCCGCCGCCGCCACCGCCACCTCCCGCCTGCCCGGCAGCAGCCTCCGACTCCGCTCCTCAACGCCATTGCAGGCAGCAGCGGCGGCGACTGCGAGTCTGCGCGGGGTGGGGGAGGCAGGTTCCCTTCCCGCGCTCGGCTGCAACCCGGCTTCCCGCCGCCTGCTCGGCCTCGACTGGACGCTCTGGCGGGCCCGGCGGGCCCTCGGGAGGAAGGCGCTCAGGCCAGCCCGGGTCGCCCTTAGCCGCGCGGGGCCCAGGGCGCCTGACAGGTGCCTCACCTCCTCGGCGAGCTGCAATGGTTTGCCCCGCTGGGAGGAACATGGGGTGGAGGGAGAGGGAGGAAAGGCGCCAAAGCCACGCTGCTGCTGCTGCTGCTACTGCCGCCACTGCAGGCGGGCGGGCGACAGCAAAGCGCCCGGCCGCTGTGGCAAAGAGCAGAGGCGGCCGCTGGCTCCGACCCAAGCCGTCACCGCTGCTGGTCTCCCGTGCTGGCCCGCCACCTGCCCTCCTTTCCCCCAGACGCCCTGGGCTGTTGTGGAGGGTCGTGTGGTCGTGGCTTGACCCAAGCGTGGAAGCGGCTGGGTCTCTTTTAGTCCCGGGGACTGCGAGGTGGGCAACAAGATTCGCGCTTCTTCCTACCCGCCTGGTGCGTCAAGAACGCTCCGGGGCGACACGCTCCCCCAGCTCGCAGGTTCTTGCACCTCCACAGGCCGTAATAGCCGCACACAGAGACGGCTCCTTCTCAGAACCCTCTCCTTAGCTGGCCACCCTGAGGAAGAGGAGGACCGGGCACTGCCTGCCCGTGTGGACGCGAACTCCCTTCTTTCACTCACACTTCCACGGGCTGCATGCCTCAGAGCGCCGCGAGGGACAGCTCCTCCTTGCCCTGCAAGGTAGAGGCAAACATCAAGAGGAGAGCCCTGCTAGATCAGACCCGAAGTCTAGTAGGCTGCTGCTTCCCGCCCCCAGCGACGAACCAAATGCCTGAGAAACTCGCGGGTGCGGGGGCATGAAGGCGATGATGGACCTCTCCCGCTGTTGTTCCTCAGCATCTGGTCTTTAGAGGCACGACGCTGCTTCTGAGCGAGCATGGAGGTTCTAGAGCCATCATACCTGCTAGTAGTAGACACGGATAAACAAGAACAACTCTGGAGTGTTTCCAGGTGAGTTTCAGAAGAACGTGGTCATTCATTCATTCTTTCGATTTCTATACCGCCCTTCCAAAAATGGCTCAAGGCGGTTTACACAGAGAAATAACAAATAAATAAGATGGTTCCCTGTCCCCAAAAGGCTCACAGTCTAAAAATAAACATGAGATAGACCACTGGAGGTACTGTGCTGGGGATGGAAAGGGCCAGTTACTCTCCCCCTGCTAAATAAAGAGAATCGCCACGTTAAAAGGTGCCTCCTTGCCAATTTAGCAGGGGTTATCCCTGAAGAATTATTATTTGTTTGTTTTTTAAGTAACATATATCTCACCTTTCCATCTGGCAGATGTCCAAGGAAGCTGGTGCAAAATAAAAAATACAAAAATCCAGAAAACAGAATTAAAAATTTATTGTAAATTAGATTTAATATACATTAGAACTTCAGTATTAGATTACAGAATGCAACCTTCATCACACAATCTGTAATCAGTCAGTCTGAACCTTCCACCTGTTTTCAAAGGAGACAAGAAGAATGAAGGGGGAAAGTCTCCCTTGAGGTGAACTTTCAGTCTGCAGTCCTATGCATGCTTAAAGGTAAAGTTGTGCCCTCGGGTCGGTGTTGACTCCTGGCAACCACAGAGCCCTGTGGTTGTCTTTGTTACCATTGCCATCTCTCGCGCAGTATGAGATGCCTTTCAGCATCTTCCTTTATTGCTGCTGCCCAATATAGGTGTTTCCCATAGTCTGGGAAACATACCAGCAGGGATTCGATCCAGCAACCTCTTGCTCCATAGGCAAGTTACTTCCCCGCTTACCTGGATATAAACCCTAAACCCATTCTCACGATCAAAATTAGGATAGGAAGAGCATCCAGCCAGGTCCCCCTCCCTGCTCCAGGCACTACCAAGAACCAGTCATGTGTCGGCAGAAATTGAGGTAGGAGGAGGGGAAAGTGATAGTGCGCTGATCTGGGCAGGATAGCCCAATATGTGCTTTTCTTCCACAATACAGTGCTGGGTAAACAATGCTGGCCGCCCCTGTCCTACCCAGATTGTGGCTAGCACACCATCTCTTTTCCCTCCTCCTACCTCAATTTTAGCTGACACACGACTATTTCTCCGGAGTGCAGTGGAGGCATGAAGCCTAGCTGGAAGCTCCTCCTATCCTTTTTCTCAAAATTTTGGTCATGAGAACAGATTCAACAGCTGGACTTCCAACTGTGTCCAGCATAGGATCAGGCTGCACAAGATCAAGATGAAACTTCGTATTCATTTCTTACATGATTATACATTGCACATTGGAAAACCATCTGACCTAGACTCAGCAAAGACCAAGGGGAGGACTGACATTAGGGGCTTGGATGAGTGCCTGACTTCAGCTGACATTTGTGGCTCAGAAAGGCATCCAGGCTTGGCCAAAACCTAGCATTTGGGGCTTGGATGAAGTTTCAGCTTTAGCTAAAGAGATGGGTTACGTTCGGCTTGAATAACTGTCTGGGCTTAGCCAGAGGAGATGGCTAGTGTATGATGATCTAACAGCAGTCTTTGAAGGTATCTACTGTATGTAATATCCTAGCACTTGAAAAAGGAGAAAACACATCCACACCCAAAAAAACCCCTGAAAGCTCAAACCTCAATTTAAGTTGCAAACTGTATTAAAACCTATCAAAATGCTAGTAGCAATACAAAGAGCCAAATTCTCCTTAGCCTCCATAACAGAGCATAAAAGCTATTCTGTGTTTAGTTTCAGAAATGCTTTTATGCATGATTAATACAAAATGTTTCAGTGGGTTGACTCCAGTTTTCTCCTTCCAAATCTCATTGTTCATTCATTATTGCTAACAGTTGACATTGCTCAAACTGTTTCTGTCAGTTTAACATATTCATAAGTGAATCCAAGTTCCAGAAGATTGTGGGGAGCATTGTAAATCTGAGTCATAACTCCTTAAAGATGCTTCCAAAATTCTCTGCATCCAAAATTCTGAGTTGATTTTGGCGTGCCGAATTCCCTGATTTTGTTTGAACTGATGCATTTGGAATTCTCTGTTTCATTCAGGGGCAGCTCTTTCCTGAGGCAAGGTGAGGCAGTCACCCAGGCAGCAGATTGTACCAGCAGGTCTGTCTTTAGGGCAGGGCAGAAGAAAAAATGAGGGGGGGAAACCGTGCAAAGTGTGGAGACAAGGGGCCATGAAAAAATGCCAATGATTGCAGAAACACAGATAGTACTGCATAAAAGAACCAAAGATCTATATGGAGGAAATGTACTATCTGTGTTTCTGCAAGCATTGGCATTTTTTCATGGCCCCTTGTCTCCACACTTTGCACGGTTTTTTTCCTCATTTTTTCTTCTAATTTGGCGTGCATCCCATTTTTTTGCTGCTTTAGGGCAGGGCAAGCAGGGCAACCGCCCTGGACCCCACTCTTAACTCCCACTAAAACTATCCGGAAGGGGCCTGTGCACTGGCTGATTTGCCCCAGGCCCCACACCCTGCCAGGACTCTCTAAGGACATCCCTGGGTACCAGTGGGGCAGCAAGATGCCCCCCACCATTGGCCCCATGGCAGCTGTATGGGACTAATCTGACCCTTGCAAGTTTTGTAAGGAGTGTGGGGAGAGGAGGGAAGGCTGCCCTTCCCTCCCTTACAGAGTTCACAAGGAGAGAAGAGGAGGCTGTCTGCAATCTTTCCTCCTCTCTGCCTGCCCCCATGCACTTTGCAATGAGCAAGGTAGAACTTTGCACCTCGCCTCAGGTGCTGCAATATCTTCAGCTTCCTCAGTACCATTTTTTATTTCTCAGTTGTGTACAGACTACTACTACAACAATATTTATATATCGCTTGTCAACCAAAGTTCTCAAAGCGTTTTAAATAGAAAAATAAATAGATCAAGAAGATGGTCCTTACATACAGACCACTGTATGTATGCAGTTTAATACATACGCAGATCATTTAATACTTCCTGTGGATCATTTGGGTCTTGTTTTGCAAAATGCATCAGTGAAAAAAAGGGTCTTTGATGCAATCATACATGCTATTTACATCAACAGTGCTGTTTTGCACTGCTTTTATCGATGCAGACACATGCATTGGTGCATGTGCAGAGGATGAAATTATGCAAATGAAGAGGGAGAAAATGAAAGTAGGAACCCACCTACTATGCATGCTCCAATCCCAGAAGTAATTTTTAAAATTCTCCGTTTTAAATTGGAGCTCAGAAGGAATGAAACCAGAGAGGTGGAGTAAACCAGAGGAACGATAAAGAAGGGGAATAAGAAAACAAAATATCCTTCCATCCTCAAAACTATCCAGTCATCCATTCTAAGTAGCCCCAGCCCTAAAGAAACAAATACATTACATTAAAAATGTTTGTTGAGAAATGTTGTAATATATAGATATTTTTCTAAAGGAAAAAATGAGTTGCAATATACCAAACTATGCTCAGTTACAAACCAACCGATTGTAGCGATGTGCACAAATTGATTTTTTAAAATTTGATTTGTGCCCAAAACAAATCACCTCTGATTTGTTTTGTATCCAAATCTACTCTCTTCAAATCACCCCAGATATGATTTGTATTTGCTTTGATTCAGATTCAGATTCAGACCACTTGACAAGGTCCTAGGGGCACCAAATTTGGTTGTTGGGTAGGTCCCCATGTGTGCCACCTACCACCCAAATTTCAAAGCAGTGAGACACTTGGTTGATTTTTAATGGGTTTTTTTTTAGTTTTTACTGATTTTGACCATTTCCACCATAGGAAACCATGGGAATTCAAAGTTGTCATATCCTAAGACGGATCCCCAGCTTTCACTAAAAAACAAAACAAAAAAAAACCTATGCTCTAGCCCTAGTAGTAGTGGAGTTATAGAGCAAAATGTGCAGTCATTTTTCAAGTGTTTGGATTCTTTGGTGTCTAATAACTTTTAATAACTCAAAATGAATCCCTATGAAGATTCATTGTACACCTTCATTTCTTCTGTTCATTTGACTGTCACTGGACAGTGCCAACTGATATAGACGACCTCAACTCAACTCAATAGACGACCTCAAAACAGTGGTACATCTGCTGGTAACCTCCAGACTGGATTACTGCAATGCGATCTATGTGGGGCTGCCCTTTTACATAGTCCAGAAACTACAGTTGGTCCAGAATGCGTCAGCCATGCTGGCCTCTGGGTCATCTAGGAGAGACCATATTACTCCCATTTCGAAGGAGTTACACTGGCTGCCAATATGTTTCCGGGCAAAATACAAGGTGTTGGTCATAACCTATAAAGCCCTAAACAGCTTGGGCCCTGGGTATTTAAGAGAACATCTTCTTCGTTATGAACCCCACTGCCCATTGAGATCATCAGGAGAGGTCCGTCTGCATTTGCCACCGGCTCGTCTGGTTACTCAGGGACGGGCCTTCTCTGTTGCTGCCCCGAGGCTTTGGAATGCGCTCCCTAGTGAAATAAGAGCCTCCCCATCTCTGACAACTTTTAAAATGTCTTAAAAGACACATCTGTTCACCCAGGCTTTTAACTGATATTGTTTTGATTGTTTTAATGTTTTTAGAATATTGTTTTAAAATTTTAAATTGTGTTTTAAATTTCTTGCTTTAAAATTTTTGTTTTTGTTTTTAATTAATGTTTTACTTTTTAATATTTGTAAACTGCCCAGAGACGTAAGTTTTAGGTGGTATAAAAATATGTTGAATAAAATAAATAAATAACTGTCAACTGCCATGTTCCAGCTACACACACCCCCACCTGCAAGGCAGTGTGGTACTCATTTTAATTTTTAGGAATATTGAAATGTTTAGAGTCTTTGGTGTCTAATAACTTTTCCTCATAATGAATCCCTATGAAGATTCATTATACACCTTCGTTTCTTCTGTTCATTTTGACTATCATTGGACAGTGCCAGCTGTCAACTGCCATGTGTTAACTACACACACACACACACACACACTGGGGTACTCAGTTTATTTTTAAGGTATTTTTGAAGTGTTTAGACACTTTGGTGTGTAATGAGTCCTCATAGGGATTTATTATGAGGAAAGGTTATTATACACCAAAGAGCCTGAACACTTGAAAAAAATCCTAGAACATAAACTGAGTAGTACCCCACTGCCTTGCGGGTGGGGTGTAGTTGGCACATGGCAGTAGACAGTTGGCGCTATCGAAGAGACAGTCAAAATGAACAGAAGAAATGAAGGTGTGTAATGAATCCTTATAGGGATTCATTGAGGGAAAGTTATTATACACCAAAGAATCCAAACACTTGAAAAATAACAGCCACACATTTTGCGCCATAACTCCACATCTACAAGGGCTAGAGCTTAGCTTTAAAAAGAAAGAAAGAAAGAAATCTGGGGGAATTAATAGGAGGGATCCGAATCTCAAATTGATTCAAATCAAATCAGGCGTGATTCAATTTGTACCCAAATCTAGCCAATGGACCACAGGGGTGATTTGTTTTGTCTCCAAATCACTTAAATCAGCTAGATTTGGGTACAAATAGATTTGTACCCGAATCATTTTGCACATCCCTAACCTATTGTTGGCTTACTGTATTCTATTGGGCGTTTGCCACATTAGGATAATGTGTGTGTTTTATTGGTTAGTCTTAAGAACATAGGAAGCTGCTTTATACCAAGTCAGACCATTGGTCCATCGAGATCCGCATTGTCTACACTGACTAATAGCGACTCTCCAGAGTTTCAGTCAAGACTCTTTCAAAGCCCTACATGGAGATGCCAGGGATTGAACCTGGGACATGCAAAGCAGATGTTCTTCCACTGATCTACAGTTCCACCCCAAATATTTTTAGGCAAGCTGCTCATGTTGTGCCCACAACTGAAACTTTGAAGAGTCTATACTAGAGCCAGGGGAAGGAGCCAGGGAAAGATTTATACCTGGCTTTCTTATAGAAAACTAGCTTCAGTCCACCACACATATCTACTGAATTCTTGTCCTATATAATAAAAGGCTAAGTGAGTGGCCGTGGCTTTGGAATGTTGGGGATCTGCGTCCCTGCCTCCCTGGGCTGTTCTGGGCCTGCGCGAAGCGCAGGCCCAGAAGAGCCCAAGGGACACAGGACCTCAGACACCAGTGTCCCACAGCCACGGGCGGCCATTAGCCGGTGTGTGGCGGCGGGGGAAAGTGGCCGAGGCGGCGGCTCCGCCGCCGCCTCAGCCATGAGCTGCAGCACGGTGAGAGGAGGCCAAGGCAACCAGAAGCGGCCGCCCTGAAAAAGGCGAGGGCAATGGCGGCGGGGGAAGACCAAGACGGGGGACAGGGAAGCTGGGCGAGGTGGCGGCGAAGCCGCCAACGAGGCCCCCGCCTGCTCACAGCCGTCGCCGCCGCCTGCTCACCCGCCCTCCCAGCTGCCCAAAATGAAGCTGGGCGAGGTGGCGGCGAAGCCGCCAACGAGGCTCCCACCCGCTCACAGCCGCCGCCGCCGCCGCCTGCTCACCCGCCCTCCCAGCTGCCCAAAATCACCTTCCCCGCTCCCCCCCAAAAAAGATTAAGGGCCAAAATGGCCCATGAGAAGGTGGCCGCCCCCGCCTATCACCCTATCGCCCTCCCAGCTGTTGAAGACCACCTTACCCGCTCCAGCCCGAGGGAAAAGAGAGGAGCTCACGAGCAGAGCTCCTCTCTGTGCTAAGTCACTGCTCAAACTGCCGCTATGGACGCAAAGGACGCCTATTGCGTCCATTGTGACAGTATAGGCAGCAGCTTAACACAGAGAATAGCTCTGTTTCCGAGTTCCTCTCTTCTCCTTCGGGCTGGAGCGGGTAAGGTGGGCTCCGGCAGCTGGGTGCGCGGGAGGGCGATAGGCGGGGGCAGCCACCTTCTCATGGGCCATTTTGGCCGTTATTCATCCACCCCCCCCCCCCAAAAAAAGTAAAAGCAAAATAAGGAAGAACAAAAACAGAGAACAACAACAAAACAAAAAACAAAAAGAGAGAGGGGACAAGGGTGGGGGGAAGAGACAGAAAGAGAGAGAGAGACAGAAAAGACGGGATAGAAAGCTAGCGCCCGTTATCATAACGGGCTTAAAAATACTAGTTTCTTATAATGGCTTGCAAATGGGAGCAACACTTGGTGAACAGCACATTTCATTTCCAGCGTATTTGGCAAACTCAGTATATATATAATTCACCGTTCTGAATGCTAAGGCTTAATTAAGGAGGCTTATTAGGATTTCAGAGATCGTCTTGGTTTTACTTAGGAAATGGAAACCAGTGTGACAGCTTGGAGACTGCATCAGAGAGGTCTTTTCCCTGCGGTTACCCCAGAAAAGAAACACTGATATTGCTAACAAAACTATACAATTAACTGTTTATCAAAGAGGGGTCACTGCAGGCTAATATTTGGCTGGCTACAGAGGGCAGCAATTGAACACATACAGTGGAGATCTTGCATTCATTCATAAGTGTTTTAATGCATTAATAATGAAAGATTAGTGTTAGTAGTAGGTAAAGGGGATTTTCAGAGCAAATTAAAACTGTTCATAAAACTGATAGCTAGAGTTCCTGTTTATCGCTGAAAGCCCAGATACACAATCCCTTCCATCTTTCCTTCCCCAACAATCCCCCAAAACCCCAGTGTCAGTATTTCTCCCACTTTAAAACCCCCAAGGATACCCTAAATCAACTCTTACTGACTAGGCAAAGAGGCACATTTTAAAGTGGTCGCTTTCTTATACCCAGTAGTCCCTATGTCTTGTATTTAGATGTCCCTATTTGGTCCAGCATAAATGTGAGCCCTTTGGGACAGGGAATCATTTTCTTATATCTTTGTTGTGTAAATCACGTTGAGAACATTTTTTTACTGAAAAGCAATATATACTTATTTTAGTAGCAGCAGCAACAACATCAGTAATAAATTGGGTCCAGCACATTGTCCCAGTGTTGTATTAACTCCTGTAACCAGGCTTTTTCAATCCCTAATATGGCTGTGAGAGGGCAATACAACTTTCCATTGTTACACCTGTGTTTATGCCTATTTTTACATCACTCTCCCTATTCATTTAGTGAGTGTCTCACATGTGGGTGTGCTGGGTGTCAAACTGGGCTTAGGATGTGAGTTGCTACATCTAAGAGGAATCCTGATACATGTAGGAAAATATGGCCTTTTTAAAAAAAGACTCTCTGGTCATGTCCTAGAGAACATCCAGAAACAAAAACTGTACCAATTCAGGGGGTGGGAAATGGAATGGAAGGAAACATGCACAGGTGCAAAGAAAACTGATTCTTGACAAAACAGTAAAGAAGACAAAGATAGATAACATTTTCTTAAGATAGGAGTAGCAAAAGGAAAATATCTTTGATATTTTTCAAGTCTTTGATAAAGACACAATACACAATGAATACATCTTTTAAAAAATTCGTTCCTTGGCCTTGTGGATATTTTCTTCCTGTTTCCCCTTCCTCCCCTCAACCCCCCCCCCCCAAAAAAGCGCTCAGCAGTGTTCAGGTCCATGTACTTCTTTATCACTGTCTTAGAATGTTGCTGGCAGACAGCAGCATGGAGGTATGACCCAGTGTCCCTTCTGTTTTTCATCTCTGTGTGAAATGAGTTTTGTTCTGGGCAGCAGTATCAAGTTAGCATGTGTGCCCGTGCATTCAGAGCGGGGTCTTCTTGAGTCAACCTGAGCAGGATCTAAAATTAACTGAGCCAACACTAAAAAAAAACCCTGTGAGCCCACACATGCATATTCCTTAGAAGGAACACTGGTATGATTCCATAGTCATTGGAATTAGGACTTAAGGTGAAGACAAGCAAATGAAAGCCCAATTAGACACACCGAAATGGTTATTAAACTGTGAAGTTGGAGTAACTGCTCATAGGAACATGGCAATCTGCCTTCCCATGAGTCAGACCATTGGTTCATTTAGCTCAATATGGTCTGACTGGCAGAGGGTCTTAAAAAAAAAAAAAATCTTGTATATTTTTAATCCTTTCCAGATTATGCACTTCCCTGTTGTCCATGTTACCCTTTAAAAGATAGCAGGTGTATATGAACAAGACCTTCTCCTGCAAAAGTGTGTTTTCTACAAAGTATCACACTAGATCAGCAAAAGGCACCTTTTTGGTCCACTAAATTTCTGTTTCAAAACATGAAGCGTGTGGACTCTTTAGAAAGGAACCAAAGAGGTGGAAAGGGACAACAGCAGCAAAAATATCTGGCAAAAACACTTGCCCATTGGCAGGAATAGTCACCACAACACTTGCCCAATGGCAGGACCAGCCACAACAAGACCCATTGCAGAGTAGTTTAGACACAAGAGACCCCAGTGTGTAGAAAGGAGGTGCATCACAGTAGAGTAAAAACTCCAGATTCTACAAACAAGGAAACCAAGCAACACGGGATGGCAAATTATTATAAAGTAACTGAATAATTATTTAATTACACCCCTATCACTCGGCATTGCACTTTGCACCGTTAAGCAAAACTGGTCAGCAGTAAAAATTTACCATATATGAACTAGGTTATTTCCAGAGACGAGACTAAAATCAGTGTTTTAAAAAGCTCCCAATGCAAATATTGTTATGTTAATTTATGTTACATTAATATTTATTTCTAAGTCACGTTGCAGCCTAAGACCCCAAAACAGTAAACAAAAAATTAAACGATAAAAACAACTAAAATCAAAGAAGTCAAAATTAAATGACAGCATAATAAGCAAGATAAATGTAAAAGGTAAACACTAAAACAGCCAGGGAAAAGCACAAATTCAGGGTGAAGTCATTATAAAAGGCCTGATGAAAGAGAATAGTGTTCCCTGGGTGTGTTCTCATGGTTATAATCCCAGGAGGAGGCGGCTCCAGCAGAATCTGGGAGCCCCGTGCACGCTCCCAAGAAGTGAGTGTGTGGGCAAGCAGAGGCGTAACTATAGGGGGGCAGGGGGGGCACGTGCCCCGGGCGCCATCTTTTTTGGTCACATGAGGGGGCGCCGCCATGACAAAAAATTATTTTTTAATTTTTTTTTAATTTTTTGTTAATACAAATGTTTCCTGCTCAGTGCAGCAGCGCTGCAGCAGTCAAGGGAGCGCGTCGGCACCCCCTCCCCCACGAGCGGTCCCTTCCGCGCCGCCCGCACCCCCCCCCCATTGCTTTGCTGGCGCCTGGCGGCCAGTCAGTGGCCTGGCTTGGCGGCGGCGGCGGCGGCGGGCGCTTGTGAGGAAAAACCTAAGTATAATGTAGCATGTTGGGGGCGCGGGGGGCGCCATTCCAATGCTTGCCCCGGGCGCCGTTTTCCCTAGTTACGCCTCTGTGGGCAAGGGTAATGTCTGGAGGAGAACCAAGAAGGCAAAAAGGCACAAAGGCACCTTTTAACGTGGTGATACTTTTTATTTAGCAGGGGGAAGAGTAACTGGCCCTATCCACCCGCAGCACAGTACCTCCAGTGACTGTTGCTGGTGTCTGGCTTATGTTTCTTTTAGATTGTGAGCCCTTTGGGGACAGGGATCCATCTTATTTGTTTGTTATTTCTCTGTGTAAACCGTCCTTAGCCATTTTTGGAAGGGCGGTATAGAAATTGAATTTTAACAACAACATCAACAACTCAGGTGGAAGAGGAATGCTGCAAGTCCATCAAACAGTAGAGGAGGAGAAAAGAGGCCTTGAAGAATATATCAAGGACAGTGAAGAAGATGCACTTAAAATGGTCAAGAACGAGAAACTATTCAACACCAATGAAACAAAGCAGGCCTACAAGAAAGAACAAGTCAAGAACCGAGCAGAAAAATGGAGAAATAAGCCCCTGCATGGTCAGTATTTGCACAATATAAGTGGAAAATCAGACATCACCAAGACCTGGCAATGGCTTAAGAATGGCAACTTGAAGAAAGAAACCGAGGGTTTAATACTGGCTGCACAAGAACAGGCACTAAGAACAAATGAAATAAGAGCAAAAGTCGAAAAATCTACAACAAACAGCAAGTGCCGCCTTTGTAAAGAAGCAGATGAAACCGTGGACCACCTGATCAGCTGTTGTAAGAAGATCGCACAGACTGACTACAAACAAAGGCATGACAAGGTAGCAGGGATGATACACTGGAACATCTGCAAAAAATACAAGCTACCTGTAGCCAAGAATTGGTGGGACCATAAAATTGAAAAAGTGGAAGAAAATGAAGATGTAAAAATATTATGGGACTTCCGACTACAAACAGACAAACATCTGCCACACAATACACCAGATATAACTGTAGTCGAGAAGAAAGAAAAACAAGTCAAAATAATCGACGTAGCAATACCAGGGGGTCACAGAATAGAAGAAAAAGAAATAGAAAAAATCACCAAATACAAAGATCTACAAAATGAAATTGAAAGGCTGTGGCAGAAAAAGACCCAAATAATCCCAGTGGTAATTGGCGCCCTGGGTGCAGTTCCAAAAGAGCACCTCAACACCATAGGGGCCACAGAAATCACCATCAGCCAGTTACAAAAAGCAGCTTTACTGGGAACAGCCTATATTCTGTGACGATATCTATAACAGCAACAACATTGACAATAAAATTCAGCCATCCCAGGTCCTTGGGAAGGACTCGATGTCTGGATAAAACAAACTAGTCAATAACACCTGTCTGACTGTGTAAACAAGAAATAATAATAATGCAAGCAATCCTGTGAGGTTGGCATGAGAAGCCAACATAAATTATCTAGGATTTGATGTAGGGCAGGGGAGGGTAGCTGCCCTCACCAACCTATCAGAATTGCTTGCAGCATAAATCATTTCCTGGACCTCCTTTTGACATTATTGCCGCTCACTCAATCACTTCTTCTCAGAAACACACGCAGCTCCTGAATCCAGGCTACAGCCACCGCCTCCTCCCGGGATTGTAATGTGAGAACATTCCCACTATCTAGAAAGAAATGAGGGAGAAAATCAAACACGTTTCCAGGGCTGGCCCTAGGGTTTTTGGCACGCCATGCAAAGTATGACTTGGGTGCCCACCCCAAATTCTGTTAAAATTATAATCTGTACATTACAGAATATGAATTTGGGTGGGGGCAAAATCATACTTGGCAGCTGGCATTGGCTGGGCCAGAGTGATGGTGAAGAAGCAGATTATACCAAATGTTCCACCACCCCACGCCGCTACCCAGCTCTGTTGCGGAGTCTGCCTCCGCCACTCAGCTGGCTAGCGCATATGTGCACCAGCCATTTGAGGGGTCAGTGTGGCAAAGATTTTGACCAGCTTGGCCCCTCGAATGCCTGCCATGCGTGTGCATCAGCCAGCTGAGTGGCGAAGGCGTAGTGGGGTTGGACTCCACACAGGAGGAGGGCAGGGAACAGCTCTTATTTTCTGTCACTTTATTCATTATTTTTATTTTATTTATTTTATGTTTACATTTATATCCCGCTCTTCCTCCAAGGAGCCCAGAGTGGTGTACTACATACTTGGGTTTCTCCTCACAACAACCCTGTGAAGTAGGTTAGGCTGAGAGAGAAGTGACTGGCCCAGAGTCACCCAGCTAGTATCATGGCTGAATGGGGATTCGAACTCAGGTCTCCCTGGTCCTAGTCCAGCACTCTAACCACTACACCACACTGGCTCCCAGATTTAGTGTACATGTCACCTGTGTGCTGGACCCCACTTTTCTGTGCTACTGCAAATCTTTTTAAGGAATTGCACCAGTTCACTTGGAATAATCAATTGGAAAGTTCTCTTAGGCAAGCTCCATTGAAATGGATTCTTGCATATCTCTCATTAACTTCAATGGGGGATTGTGTCAGATACTTCTTAGTGGAGGCTTATAAAGTTCTGGGCAAGTCCTTCACTGCACTCACAGACAAGCTGTCATGGTCCCAGATCCAGGACCCCCCACAACTGGGATACAAAGTGGATAGTTCAGGAGGCGAGCCCCAGTGCTGCTTGGGGCTCTTGATAGGAATAATAAAAGTCATGATGTGAGGGCTCAGTTGAAACAGGAACAGAGTCTTTATTGTTTTAACTCTGCTTGAGCTGCAGAAGGTATTCAATAAAAGAGCAAACACACAAATCCTGCTTGCTTAACACTTCTACTTCTTATTAGGCCTTTGGCCCCTTCCAATGTGATTTATAGGATCACATTTCACTACACTGGGAACCCCAACACCGGAAGAACCAGGGGGATCTGAGCCAGCACCTCCATCATGACCTGAACTCTGCCTTCGTCCTCAAAGAGAAGTCCCCTGAGGACCTGCCAGACTCAGGCAAGGTCCCTTTAAGAAAATGGAAGCTTCACTAGGGAAGGCCGGGGCCAATGAACTCTGCCGAGGCAGCAGCCTTAAAACCTGAGAGTTTGCTCCCAAGATGCCCCTGGGACAATAGGTGTGTGGCTGTGGCCAAGATCCTGACTCTTTTGCCCTTGAAGCTGTCCAAGCTTTGTGTCGCTGCTGGATCCCTGTAGACCCCAGCTGAGCCTAGAACACGATAGAATAGGAATTGCCCAGAAAAACTAGCAGAGAGAGCAAAAGCACACTGTGTTGCTGTGCACTAGTTCTTAGTAGTCACAGCATGTTTACAAGGCCTGAAGTAATGAAACTAGCTAATTTTCAATTGTAGGCAGTTCTAGCATTAGCAATGGAAGGTGATCTATTTAAAGAAAACCCTTTTAGACCCCAGTAGGCAACAAATGATGCATCAGACTGCAATAAACTAAGGAAGGAGCTCATAAAACATGCACAAATTGTATTTTGCCACAACATTAAGTAGGGAGAAGAGCAATGAAATTGGAGATGAAATAAGAAGTCAATTAAATAAACTGAAATAAGAAATTTGTAACACATAGTGTATCACGTAAATAGATATTTTAAAAGATGTGTACAGCTGGGAAGACATTTGAAAGCTGGGAGAGAAGTGGTGGATTCTAGACATCCAAGATGGCACAAGAGAATGGGCAGGGTCGAGTGATACAACAACCAGATTTGAGATTAACAGGTGCATGATAAGATCACCTTGTTTTGTTTTAGTTTTAGTTTTTAAAATAATAGCCTTTCTATACTGCCTTTCATAAAAACAATCTCAAAGTGGTTCACACAAAACAAAACTACAAATATTACACAATTAAAATATTAGCTAAAATATAAAAATACAAATCTAATTAAAAGATTAAAAAACAGCACAATATAACCAAAAAAGATACAATGCTGGAGCAATAGAAACAATCATATAAAAGCCTGGGTAAAAAGTCAATATTTTACATGCTTTTTAAAAACTGTGATGGAGACTGAGGAGCAGATGACCACCAGGAGAACATTCCAGAGTCTGGGGGCAACAACTGAAAAGGCCTTGTCCCGCGTACATGACAGCCAAACCTCCCTCATTGTTAGCACCCAGAGCAGAACCCCCCCCCCCCGATGAACTTGTCAAGTGGGCAGCAACTTTTGGGAGCAGGCGGTCCCTCAGGTATCCAGGGCCCAAACCGTTAAGGGCTTTAAAGGTCAAAACCAGCACCTTGAATTGGACCTGGAAACAAATTGGCAGCCAGTGAAGCTCTTTCATAATGGGTGTGATGTGACCACAGTGGGCAGCTCCAGATAAAATCCTAGCTGCCGTATTTTGCACTAGCTGCAGTTTCCGAATATTCTTCAAGGGCAGCCCCACATAGCACGTGTTACAGTAATCTAGCCATGACGTGACTAAGGCATGGGTCAGTGACTAAGGCCAGATCTGCCTTCTTGAGAAAGGGAGGTAGCTGGCGCACTAGCCGAAGTCGTGCAAAGGGACCCCTGGCCACTGCCTCCACCTGAACTTCCAAAAGCAGAGCCGGGTCTAGTAATACCCTTAAGCTGCTTACTTGCTTTCTCAAGGAGAGTGCAACCCCATCCAGGACTAATAAAATCTCCTCTACCCGATTGACCACCATCTTGTCCGGATTCAGTCTCAATTTATCAACCCACATCCAGCCCATTATGGCCTCCAACCCCCAATTCAAGACACACACTGCTCCCCTAGCATCAGGTGATAAGGAGAGATAGAGCTGAGTGTCATCTGCATATTGCTGACAACTCAGTCCAAGTCCTCGGATAATTTATCCCAGCGGTTTCATGTAGATGTTAAACAGTGTGGGGGACAAAATCGAACCCTGTGGGACCACAGAGGTCAATGGCCATTGAGCTGAGCAGTAGTCTCCCAGCACCACCTTCTGGACCCTCCCCACAAAAAAGGACTGAAGCCACTCCAAAACAGTACCTCCCATTCCTATTCTTGAAAGGCAGTCCAGAAGGATACCATGGTTGATGGTATTGAATGCCGCTGAGAGGTCTAGCAGGACCAACAGGGATACACGTAGATTATCCATTATAGCGACCAAGGCAGTCTCAGTCCCATATCCAGGGTGGAATCCAGATTTAAAAGGGCCTACGTAATCTGTATCATCCAAGACCCTCTGCAGGTGGGATGCCACCACACCTTGCCCCAAAAGGAAAGGTTAGAGACAGGTCTATAGTTGTCCAAATTGGAGAAATCAAGGGAGGGCTTTTTTAAATAACAGTTTTACCATCCCCGCCTTGAGGCATGATGGCATCCTACCCTCCCTTAATGAAGCATTAATCATCTCCAACCATCTTCCTGTATCCTCCCTAGCAGCTTTTATTAGCCATGAAGGGCAAGGGTCAAGAGCACACGATGTCACCTGCACACTGCCGAGGATCGTGTCCACATCCTCAGGTTGTACTAACTGAAAAGAATCCAACACAATAGGAGCAGGTGGTACCTGAGGCACATCTGCAAAAACTCTGGAGTCCAAATCAGCATGGATGCAAGTGGCTTTATCTGCAAAGTGACATGCAAACTGATCGCCATGGGCTGTAGATGATTCCTCCCCCGTTACCTGGGGAGATGTGTGGAGCAATTTCTTTGCTACACTAAACAGCTCCACTAGTCTGCACTGAGCAGATGCAATGGAGGCAGAGAAAAATGTTTCTTCACACCCCCACTGCCACGGAGTAGTCTCTAAAATGGGCTCTAGCCCATGTTCGATTGGATTTGTCACAACTCTTCCTCCAGCATTGTTCCAGCCATTGCCTTAAGCTCTGAGGAAAACCAAGGAGCAGAAAGGGCTCTGCCAAGCCGGGGAGGACGTTTAGGAGCGACCGTGTCAACAGCCCAGACTATCTCCCCTTTACAGAAATTCACCAGGGCCTTGACAGAGTCACCAGCTCAGGGTCTTGACAGAGTCACCAGCTCTGGATACTGGAAACTCTCCAAGGGCTGTCTGGAAACCAAGAGAATCCATAAGCCTTCAGGGTGGACCATTCTAACTGTTCCACCACCCCTACAGAGGGTAGACAGAGCAGCCAAAGTAAACCCAACCAAACGGTGATGACAAACGGCCCCCACCTCCAGATCATTTATTCTCCGTTTGACAAAAGCCAGATCCAGATTTTGTCCTGCCATGTGGGTAGGGCCAGATACCAACCAAGATAGGCCCATGGAGGCCATGAAATCCTGAGCCACTCCTACTAGGTGCGCCTCAGCATGGACATTGAAATCCACCAAGACAATAAGCTTGGGGGAACCCAAAGCCACCTCTGGGACCATTCCCATCAGCTCAGGTAGTGAAACTGAAGTGCAGTGGGGTGGTCGGTACACCAGCAGAATCCCCAGCCCGTCTCAGAGGACAAACACTCGAAATTCTGAGATTGTCTTACCGGGCACCAGGAAAAGGGAAAAGTTTCACGATAGATTGTCACAGTGCCCCCTCCATGACTCTCCAGGTAGGGGTGCTGCAGGTTCAGGAAACCTGGAGGACAGACCTGAGAGAGTCCAACCCCACCCAGCTCATCCAACCAGGTCTCCATCACACATACCAGGTCAGCATGCTCATCCTCAATCAAATCATGGATGAGGGATATTTTAGCATTTACCGACCTGGCTTCAACAGCAACATCCTTATCCTCGAGGAAGTGTTTTCAGAGCTCCCTGGGGCTGCGGGGTTGGGAGAAGAACTGGGAAAAGGGATATGCCTCAGTTGCCAGGACCATTTCCCCCTGTAATGGCCTGCCCCACTACCATACCTCCTTCTATCCACTACCTGTGATATCGCTGCCCCAGGACCATCCCCACTCTTCTGCTCTCCTAGATACATCTCCCCAACCCAACTAACTACAGCTCCTCTGTTTTAATAAAAACCAGGCCCAGGGTTTGTTCCATCATACAGCTCTCCTTGATGAGCTGGGTGGAATTTTGCACTCTCTCGGCTTTGTTCTCCTTGATGGAAAAAGGGAGGTCTTCTGCCCCAGGCTACTTACCCAAGGCTGAGTAGCAAGAGGCTCATGCCCCTATAAAGCCTACTCTTTATAGCAGCAGCAATGATGGTAAGACACACCTGGAAGAGGTGAGGCAAAGGCAAGCACACAATCAACGCCCCACTCAAGCTGACTCTCTTCCTTCCCCAGGCCCTGGCACAACCTGCTCTTTATAACAACAGCAGCAGCAATGATGGTAACACACAGCTGGAGGGGGTGAGGCAGAGGCAAATGCACAGCCAGTGCCCTGCCCAAGCGGACTTTCTTCCTTCCCCTCATATGGGTCCAGGCGTTGCAAAGTTGATGGGGGATGGATACACACGCACTCACTATCAGGTGATCTCATAAGTCTCCTGGAAAGTAGGCTAATAATTAATAGTGAGCCAGACCATTCCCTAGGAAGCTGCCTTATACTGAGTTGGACCTTTGGTCTGTCCAGCTCAGCTACTTTGACTGGCAGCAGCTCTCCAGGGTTTCAGGCAGGAGTCTTTCCCAGCCCTACTTGGAGATGCCAGGGATTGAACCGGAGACCTTCTGCATGCAAAGCAGATGCTCTACCACTGAGCTATGGCCTCACTCCACTTTGGTCCACCTGGCTCAGTGCTGACTGTTCTGACTGGCAGATGCTCTCTGGCCAAGGTCTTTTCCAGCCTTGTGACCCATAACCCTTTAACAGGACATTCCAGAGACTGATCTGGGGCCACCTTATACATGCAAAGCCTGTGCGCTGCCACTCGACTATTATTGTCCCCCAAAGAGAGAGAGAGCCCTACCATGGCAGAGAATAATGGAGGGAACAGCAGAATAAGGCAAGTATAAATGATAGCAAAAGAAAGCTTTATAATATTACCCAGTGGTCTGTCAAGTATGAACGGGAGTGTTAATTTGACTTTACAAAGCTTGTTCATCAGTGTCTCTAATAAGCAGGCACGGTACGGAGGAGTGCTGGTCTTCTTTCTCCCTGCTGCTATTCTACATTATAATGATAGCACTAGCTATGAGTAATGGCCACTTCACACAGTACAGTTTTTCTACCAGGAAAGTGTTTCTGCTTAGGAAGATCCAAAAAAACAGAGTGTGGATTGCACACGCACTGTATGCTTCTGCAGTATGTACGTATGCTTGCTGGTATATCACAACTGGCTTTTGTTTCCCCCAGCATGTATGTACTGCACATGTGTTGAAAAGAGACACATGCTTGATTGCTACATGCAGTACTGTGGGTTGCACAATACCATCTCAGTACAGGTACTTGGGACTTCCATATGTGCCAAGGAAAGAGCTTTCTGGGTAGGAAGATGATAACATTTGACCTCATGTCATGAGTTTTAATCTGTAACTCCCTAATGCCCAACCAGAATCTTCTATGTGTACACTGATGATCTTGGTTAAGATGGTGCATACCCATTTCAAATGGCCTCCTCAAAAAGTTAAGCTACAGTAACAACAACAAATATTTATATACCGCCTTTCAACAAAAGTCTCCAGAGTGGTTTACACAGAGAAATAACAAACAAATAAGATGGTTCTCTGTCCCCAAAGGGCTCACAATCTAAAAAGAAACATAAGATATACACCAGCAACAGTCACTAGAAGTACTGTGCTGGGGGTGGATAGGGCCAATTACTCTCCTCCTGCTAAATAAAGAGAATCACCACATTAAAAAGGTGCCTCTTTGCCCAGTTAGCAGGGTTAGGATATTAAGAATATTAAGTCAAGCTAAAGTAGCTAAGAGAATCTCCAGGCAGAGCTGAGAAAGTCCTCTGTCTGGAACATCAAAGAACTGCTGCCAGTCAGTGTAGGACAATATTGAGCAAGATGGATGGAATTACCAATGATCTGACAGTGTATGACACCTTAGTGCAGTGATCGTCACTATTTTTCAAGTGGGGGCCGCTCTGAAAAAAAAACCCCTTCACTGTGAGAACCGTTTCCCACTGTGCTGACCTCTGCACAGTACTGTGCTTTTCTCAGGGCTGGGAGGGCCCTTTAAGAAAAACTGAGCCCTCTCTTAAGAGCTCTAGGAGGAAGGCACTGGGAAAGACTACACTTCCCAGCACTCTGTGCATGCCTTTCAAAATGGTGCATTTCCCTTAAAAGAGCCCCTCACCTCCCCTGGTGCTGGGCAGCATGGTGAGAATGGTTACCTCTGCATGCTGCCAGGGGGACTATGCAGAGTATTTGACTTTGGCCAAAGCTTCATATAGGTCCAATAAACAACTAGTTAGGGGTCCACTTTTAGGATTGATGGGGGCTGCCACTGGTCCCCCAGGCCTTACAATGATGAACAGTGCCTCAGTGTGTTCATAGCCCTTCTGCCACACTTCCTGTAAGGGTTTTTCTGTATATCACTGAAGCTGTAGGCAAATGCATTCGCATCTTGATTCCTAATGCTTTAGCAGTGCCACTGACCCAGTACTCCACCTTCTGTTTTTAATTATGATCATTTTTCATTGGGCTCTGCACACGTCTGCAAAGCTGTCAGGTCTCAGCCACATGCCTCTTGAGAGATGTGAGCAGTGATGAAGGGAGGTTTGCAGCATGTTTTGGTTCTCTGTTTTTCCTTTCTCACCATCTTCCTTCTTTGCCCTTTACAAGTGTGCTTTTTTTCTTTCTTGACAACCTTTCAAAGCCGTTGCAATGGCTGCCAGGCTCCTTCCTCTATTCAACCTGGAAACTTACAAGGTAACACAGTGCCCTGACAATCCAAGTCCAGTCACTGACACAATGCAGGAGCCTTTGAGAAACAACTCTTGAGCAAATCAGCCTCCTGCACAGATCAGGCCTGTGCCTAGAGACTGATGCAAAGCTGGTAATAGGTTTGTTGTTGCTGCTGTTTTAACTGAACCCCAGAGCATACAATCTTTTGACTAAGGCAGAACTCTTCAATGGAAAGACTTTCAAAGAGAGTATCACTGGGAGTAAAGAAAGAACCTAGAAAGCAACTAGCTTTGCAGTTCACCTCCTTTCACAGCAATCACTGAAAGTTTCCTTGAATGCTGACTCTTGACTGCAGATGCGTAGAATCTTATTTGCATTGCAAGCTGGAGAATAGCATCTCAAGGAAATGATACTCGATTCATAACATATCCAAACAATGGCTGTGTTCGTACATAACAGAGGATCAGAGTTGGAGGGACCCATGGTTTCCTTACTGTTACATCCGAACTCTGCTCCCATTCATAGTATGACCCAAGGTTCCACTGATGAGATTCCAATTTGAACCCTTTGAAGTGAGGTTTAGCTGCTCCAAACTGAGGGTCGAGAGACCCTCCCTGCCATCCAAATGCAGCACTAGAGGCTGCATTCAGCCGGATTGGAGTTGAGGGAGGAAGCTCCTCTCTTTCTCCCTCCCTCATTTGCTGTGCAGGCTGAATGAGCAAGAAGGGAGCCCACACTGCCAGCTCCCCTTCTTTGCAGATGTTCTCCTGAACATCCAAATGCGGGTCGGGGGAGGGGGCATGGAACCAAAGATCCACTGGACCTGTGGTTCCACATTATATGCGAATTTGGCCATTAAGAGCTGCATAAATATGCATTCCAAACCAGACAATTACGAACTTTAGTGAACATCTTGACCAAGAACAGGGCTTTTCAGTAGTGACACTGTGTGGAACATGCTCCAGAGGCAGACCCAGCAGGCCCTTTGTAGTGAGGTGTTCAAGTGGCTGGTTAAAAGGCACCGCTTCTTTCAGGCTTTCTTTTTTTAACCATTTATTTTTCAAAAAGAAAAAAAGTAGACTTTCTGTAGGCAAACAGCTTATTTTATTGATTTCTGCCATGGAGGAACTGGCCACCCCTGAGTGGCAACTGTAGGGGGTGGGGCTGAACTTACTGGTGAATGCTGCAAAGTGGTGGCAGAGGGTGGTTGTCCAGCATTGTGCATATGTGGCCAACAATTCCTAGCATTGAAATGGGCTGATGCTGTCATTGGCCCAGGCTGCCCAGCCACCTCCTGCTCCCCTCTCATGATGCCAACAAACAAGAGCCCTGGCCCTCCTCCATCCCCTTGGTTGGTGTTAAGCCACTTAACACCTACTACATTACTGTACTGTCTGCTGTAAGTTATTTTCCGTAGGGGATGGGGCCGTAGCTCAGGGGTAGAGCATCTGCTTTGTATGCAAAAGGTCCCGGGTTCATTCCCTGGCATCTCCAGGTAGAGCTGGGATGTTTGTTCCTATATTTGTTTCTATTTTGCAGCTATTAATCTTTGATGTGTTAATTTTAAGAAATGTGATTAAGTACCTGATTATGTTTTAATGAGTTTTACAATATTGTTATTTTTTTAACTATCAGTTATAAGCTGCTTTGAAGGTATTTTCCGTCATCATCAACATCATTATTAATTAATTAATTAATTAATTTATGATGATGATGATGCTTTAGTGCTTTACAAGTAATGAGGTTCCTACCCCAATGGACTCTTAATCTGAAATTGAAATAAAGGAGGCATATATTTATTTATTTATTTATTTATTTGATTTATATACCGCCCTTCCAAAATGGCTCAGGGCGGTTTACAATTAAAACAAGCCACTAAAACAATAAAAAGCTAAAACAAATTAAAAACAATATAGCAATTAACAATTTTAAAACATTTTAAAACAGCAAAAATATAAACAAATATTTAACAAGAGGTAATTCCAAAGCCAAGCAAAGCAGAAATTTCCTGGTATGTGTTATAGGTCTACAAAACCCAAATCCCTTATGATTATGGTAGGCAGCCTTGAAGCCAGTGAAACATGCCTCTTTTGATGTTAAAATGAGGCTAATACAGCAGAAACCTTTATTTTTTACTTATTGGACATCTCAAAGAAAGCTTAGTAAGGGCTGGTTGCAGACTCCTGGATGCTGGGTGTGTAATTTACATGAAGAAACACTCATACATATGGTTTGGTCTTGTCCAATTATTGTTCCATTTTGGTTTGAAATTCATAAGATTTTTAACAGGAGTAGTGATCATTGCTTGTTAAGGACATTCATGTTATTTTGGGGTACATCCCCAGCATGCGCAGTTTATCGTTACTTGAAAAATTATGGATTCTTTATTCATGGAGAGCTGCCAAAAGGATCATTATACAGCACTGAGAGGGCAAATTTACTCTTGAATTGCAACTCTAAGATGAGTTCCAAATGGCATATCTTCCCTTAATGCCTGCCTGGAGGTGCTAAAGGGCAGGTTGAGGGATAGCAAACTGAGGTTGAATCCAAATAAGACAGAGGTACTGGCGGGGGATGGGGGTGGGACCCGAGAGATGGTTTAGATCTGCCTGTTTTGTATGGGGTTACACTCCCCCTGAAAGATCAGGTATATAGCTTGGGAGTGCTCCTGGACCCAAAGCTTTCCCTGTTTTCTCAGGTTGAGGTAGTTGTCAGAAGCGCTTTTTATCAGCTTCAGCTGATACATCAGCTATGTCCATTTCTGGAGGTGAATGAACTTAAAACAGTGGTACATACACTGGTAACCTCCAGGCTTTACTACTGGAATGCACTCTATGTAGGGCTGCCTGTGTACATGGTCCGGAAACTACAATTGGTACAGAATGCTGCAGCCAGATTGGTCTCTGGGACAACCCGAAGGGACCATGTAACACCAATTTTTAAAGAACTGCACTGGCTGCTGATATGTTTCCAGACGAAATACAAAGTGTTGGTTATCACCTATAAAGCCCTTAAAGGCTTGGGCTAGGGATGTGCATGAACCGGTCCAGAGGCCATTATAGAGGCCTCCGAACCAGTTCGAATGTAGCCCGGTCTGGCACCGGGGGATGGTTCTTTAAGGGCGGGGGGGTTGCATTTACCCCTCCCTCCGCTTTCCCCCCACCGGCACTCCTATTTTTTTGAAATGTTTTCGGGGTGGCAGCGCTCCTCCCTGATGCCCCTGCCATTGGCCGGAAATACGAGAAGTAGTGATTGCACGAGTGCATGTCGCACATGGGGGTGGGGTGTCCACGGAGGTTCCCCCTCCCCCCGCCGCCTCTGTATCACTGCCGCAGCCCATCTGGCCTCTTTTCAGCCCTGAGGCATGCCAGGCCTCGCAGAGGCCATTTGCGCATGCACGGCAGCAGGCAACATGGCCACCACGCAAACATACGGAGGCCTGAAGGGGCCGAAAAGAGCAGCTGGACAGGCCACAGTGGTGATACAGAGGCCAGAGGGGGAGGGGGAACCTTCGTGGGGGCCCCCCCCCCATGGCCTGGAGGAAGCCTCCTAAAGGGGCTAAAGGTAGAATACATTTTAAAAAATTTTAAGCAAATCCCCCGAACCGCCGGGGGTTTGGGGTTTGGTCTGGGGTTGGACCAAACAGGGGGTGGTTTGGTTCTACCCCGGAACCATCGAACTGAACCGGTTCGACATAGAACCGGAACCACCCCTGAACTGTTCACACATCCCTACCTTTGGATCACCTTGGAGCAAGTTGCTCACTGAGAGCTATCCAGGGTGCTGAAACTCTGACTGTCTTTCCAGCCTTGCAGATCCTGATTGCTGGACAGGAAAGTTCTAAACTGCAAAGGTTACTCACAGTACTGCCTACAGCCATACAAACGTAAGATAAGCACCTGAGGACCTGCATTCCGGCCCACCATTATCAGACGTTCATTTGGCAGGGACCAGAGACAGAGTCTTTTTAGTGGTGGTGCCCCATCTGTGCAGTTATTTCCCAGCAGGCCCCTCTCTTGTAAAGATCATTTAAAGGCATTTTTATTCCACAAGACCTTAGATTCATTGGAGACGCTAAATGTTTTCAATTGCCGCTTTTACTTATGTTTTTGGATTTTTATTAGACTTTATTGTTAGCCACCTTCTGCTGGTTTTTAGTTGAATGGAGAGCTGATCTTGCAGCAGCAAGCAAGTTCCATGGGTAACCTTTGCAGTTTAGAACTTTCCTGTCCAGCAGTTGTTCTCTTTGCTAAGCTGGGTTTGCCTTGGTTTGCATTTGGATGGGTGATGACTACAGGTGAGTACTGTCTGCTGTAAGATATTCCCCTTACAAGATGGGGCCATAGCTCAGTGGTAGAGAATCTGCTTTACATGCAGAAAGTCCCAGATTTAGTCCATGGCTTCTCCAGGTAGGCTGGGAAAGACTCCTGCCTGAAACCTTGGAGAATTGCTGCCAGTCAGTGTAGATAATACTGAGCTAAATGAACCAATGGTTTGACTCGGTATAAGGCAACTGTCTTATGTTCCTAACTGTGGGGTGAAAATTGCTTAAAGAAGTACATGGGAGATATGTCTCATCGATTTCAGTGGATACATCTCTTCTATTTCAATGGAAGCAACACCCAAGTAAAGATGTTTTCTATTGCACCCGAATGGAATACAGAAGGATATGCATACAGAATACAGAATGGAATACAGAAGGACACTTCCTGCACCCAAGTGTGGCATAGTAATGTACTACTAGGAACATGGGAAGTATTCATGAGAATAAATCCCCTACCTCCACCCTGGAAAACTGTCAATGCTTAGGATAGGAAGCCAGAAAGAAAGCAAAGTCTGATCATGCTGGACCTTCTCAATTATATACAAAACCTGGGTGCACCTAAGCTGTACAGTGAAGTTTAACTTGTGGAAACAGCATATCTGAGTCCCTAAATCAGAGCTGTCTGGATGTGCAAGGTGTCCAGGATCATGCTGTTCTCTTTATAGTCTTTATGTACAAAAATAGAGAATATGGCCTCACAATTTGGCTTCTTAAGAAGCGACTAGCTTGTCAGCTTTGGAACAGTGCCTAAAGTTGGAAGCGAACTGTGTAGAGGAGCTGCTAAGCATCTCTCTCTATATATATGCTGAGAAATGTGATGCACCACTGTAGTAGATGGCTTTTAAAGCATCATTAAGGCCTAAGCAGAGGAGTCTGGGGAAGACTGACAAAGGCTTATATGTTTTCAATAAAACTCATTAGCTCGCTGCTTGAGAGTGACCACTAGTCTGAAAGAGCAGAGTGCTGGCAGTGCCTTCTTTCTGTGTGTTTTAAGTTCTTGTGTTTCTGCAGAGTTGAAGAAAAAAAGCCACCCTTACACTTCCTTGAAAAAGGAAGGCTATAATTTTGCACAGTAGTACAGTATGGAATGTCACCTTAAGTGGTGCAGCGGGGAAATGCTTGACTAACAAGCAGAAGGTTGCCGGTTTAAATCCCCGCTGGTACTATATCGGGCAGCAGCGATATAGGAAGCTGCTGAAAGGCATAAACTCGCACTGCGTGGTAGGAGGCAATGGTAAACCCCTCCTGTATTCTACCAAAGAAAACCACAGGGCTGAGCGGCGCCAGGAGTCGAAATCGACTTGACAGCACACTTTACCTACCTTACAGTATGGAACAGGTCAGGAGGGTTTCGGTTTGAGCCAGAGTTTGATAGGATTTAAGCTTCAACCATCCAAAGGTCTCCTTCTCCCTCAAATAACACTGCCCTTTCTTCCATGTTCCTCCTTATGCTTAGAACCACCTCCCAGAACACCTGTGTGATGCCTACTCTCTGTGTTCCTTCACATCCCTCCTCAAAACCCGCCTTTTCTATGAAGCCTTTTGTACTGCCTCTTAGTCCTCATACCCTACTGCATTGTTTCCCAATCATTTTCATCTGGAGGCACACATATTAAGAGAGAGAGAGAGAGAGAGAGAGAGAGAGAGAGAGAGAGTGTGTGTGTGTGTGTGTGTGTGTGTGTGTGTGAATTAGGGATGTGCAGAACGTTCCAAGCTCAGAATGTTCTTACTCGAAACAGGCCTTTTCAAGTGATCCCAACTTGAAACAGAACAGCCTGTTTCAAATGAAGGGCCTGTTTCAAGCTTGGAACAGAACGACCCCATTCCGAGTTGGAACGTTCTGTTAATTCCGAGCACCATGTTGGCGGGTTGTTTCCCTCTTGCTTCCTGTTTTTGGCACTGGCTTCCAATTGGCTTGCAATCTTCTTGCTTCTTGGTTGGCTTGAAGCAAGCTGATTTGTATGATAAGCCAACCAAGAAGCAAGGAAATCACAAGGTAGAAAGAGTGTCCAGGCTGGCTCCTAGTCCCGTGAACACTCTTGAGAACCGCTCACATGTCAGCAAAAATCATGGTAAGATGATGGAGAAATGATCATGTGCTAGCTGTGATCTGGGTAGGATGGTGTGAGATGTGCTTTTCCTCCACTCTCAATACAGTATTGGGTAAACAATGTTGGCTGGCCACCTCATCCTACCCAAATCTCAGCTAGCACACAATCACTTCTTCATTTGTTTGTTTGTTTGTTTGTTTGTTGTTCCATTTTTATACTGCCTTTCATAAGGTATCCAAAGGCAATCTTGCCTTATGAAATCTCTTGCCTCAATTTTTGCTGACACACAGCTGGTTCTCAGGCGTGTGCATGCGGCTTGGAACCTGGCTGGACACTACTCCTACCCAGCTTTTGGTCTTGAGAAAAGGTCTACCAGTGTTTTCCAGCAAAACAGTGGCACAATTTTTATTTATTTTAGCTTCCTTCCCCCTCATTATTTTAGCATTTTTATTCTTATTCATAGCTTCCCTTGCATCCCTCCTCGAGTTGATTTGCCCCATAATGCAACAGGAAAGACACATCAATCCTGGTGCTTAAGTGAGTGAGACAGCTCCAAAAGCAGGAGATTCCCAGTGCATTATAGGGCAAATCAGCTTCAAAGTAGGGAGTTTAGACTTCCCACTTTTGGAGGTAACTCAGAGCAAGTTAGCCATGGCACACCAGGCTTTGTCCCATGGCACACTAGAATTCCATGGCACACTAGTTGGGAAAATTGTCCTACTGTAATCAACATATACCTTATTTACTCAAATAGAAGATGACTGCATTTAGATGACTGCATCTCATCTATGGAGAGGAGAGCTGGTCTTGTGGTTACAAGCATGACTTGTCCCCTTAGCTAAGCAGGGTTTGCCCTGTTTGCATATGAATGGGAGACTAGAAGTCTGAGCACTGTAAGATATTCCCCTCAGGGGATGGAGCTGCTCTGGGAAGAGCAGAAGGTTTCAAGTTCCCTCCCTGGCTTCTCCAAGATTGGGCTGAGAGAGATTCCTGCCTGCAACCTTGGAGAAGCCACTGCCAGTCTGTGAAGACAATACTGAGCTAGATAGACCAATGGTCTGACTCAGTACATGGCAGCTTCCTATGCTCCTATGTTCTTAAGACAACTCCCTTAAAAAAATTCAGATTAAATCCAGTTCACTCCTGGCTTTACCCAAAAAGGACTCTGAGTTTAAGACAACCTCCCAGTTTCTAACATCAAAGAACTTGTAAAAAAACAACAACCCTAGTCTTGGATCCAGGTAAATATGGTACATTCATATAATTGAACTGGATGTATTTTCCTCCCTACTTACCCCTGCCTCCATTTCCGCCTAATTTCTCTGTTGTCCTCCCTGTATTAAAGTTGACTGTTAGCCCCTAGGGGCAGGGACCTATCCTCTTATTTTATCTTTTTATTTTATTTTAATATCCTGCCTCTCCGGTGCTTCAGGGCAGCTTACAACAATAGCAGAACGATTAAGCAGATAAAACAATTAAAAACAGTATAAAACTAAAAACAAAACAGTAAAATAGATAAAACACCGCACAGTATAAAATTAATTAATCAACAAAAAACCCCAATTAAAACTGGATTTTTTAAAAATTAAAAATTCAAGCTGCAGTAAAAAGATCTTTAAAAAAAACAAAAAAAAACCCTGAGGGAGGTAACCTGGTGAAACTGTTCTGGGAGGGCATTTCATAGCCCAAAGGCCACAACTGAGAAGGCCCTGTGTTGAAACTCAGAGTGGAACTTTGAGTGATTGACATGTAGCGGGGCAGTTGAGGTCTGGGGTTAAGAATCTTCAGGTTTTAAACTGTGACAGTTTTAGATGTTGTTAGCTAAGACTTATAATACTAAAATAAGATATGTAATAATTAAGAAACATAATTATGATTGCCTTCAGAGCAGTAGAATCTTTAGCCCTCAATCTGTAGCTCTCAAACCCTGTCTCTAGCCGCCGCCCCCCCCCCCAAACAACTGACTCTCAGTCAATGGCAGGGCTGTGAGCAGATTATGACTAAAGGGCCCCAGCAGGTTGGTATGGGCAGAATCTTATAGTTTGTAAAGCACCGTGCACTATATCACCGCTGCTGCTGTTACATCTTGGATTAGGAGGCAGACCTTCAAGAGGGTGTGACTTCTAGGCAGAATTGAACCCCTGTATATCTCATCTGACATGCTAAGCACTGGATATTGTTACTTATATTTGCCTTTTGTCACGCTTACAGATGTACAAGAGTGAGATGACTTGGTTGCTCTCCTAACTTGTGAAAAGACCAGAGACTAAATCCTTGCATGTATTAGGATTTTACATACAACGTTGTTATAACATTTATCCGGTGTCTACATTCGGCCAAACGCCAATGATCTAAACTAGCAGATACGGCCACAGAAATTATTTCACTTTACATCCATTGCAGATTGACCCTTTGACATTAGATAAGTTAGAGGCAGAGCTCCCTCAGTGAATTAACTGATCTTTTCAGGCCAAGCCTTACTTGCTTCCAATATATAGAACTAGCACATTTGCTCCACCAGAATAGTATATATGTTTGTTCACTCAGACTCACCACTGTGCCATCCTGCTCCTTGTACCTTCTCACTCCAGCCAACTGCCCTGCAAACTGCCCTGGAACCTTCTGAAACAACATTCTTTTTAGCCTACTTTCCAGTAGGCTTATGAGATCACCCAGCATTCCATATATGTGTGTGTCCCCGCCATCAACTTCGCAATGCCTGGACCAATATGAACCAAATCAGGTACGGTTGTAGGGATACATAGAGACACCTCAATGGCATAGTTTGTGATGATGTCATCCATCCCAATTCAAGATGGGGACACATAAACGTTTGAGGCGCAAATGAACCGCCTCAACTTGTGAACAGCCTAACTGATTTGAATCAAATTTGTTACAGCTGTAGAGACACATAGGGATGCCTCAACAGTGTAGTTTGTGATGATGTCATCTACCCCGATTCAAGATGACGGATGCGTGAACGTTTGAGGCGCAAGAGAGCTAATTTGTGGGCCGTCTTAACTGATTTGAACCTAATTTGGTACAGTTGTAGGATAGTGATAGGCAGATTCATTCTTACCAGAACAACTTGTTTGCTCTTTTAAAAGAAGATATTCAAGTTCAGATCTACAAAGTGATCTAAAAAATAAGAGCAAACACCTTGCATTCCAGAAACTCTGAAGGTAAATTATTTTGGTTTATCTGCTTCTTGTGTTTTACTGTGGTTTTTTCCTGGCTCACTCTTGTTTGTGCTTTTGCTAGGTTTTATGCTGCTTGGGTTTTTTAAAGATTGCTTTTTAGTTTGCTATTGCTATTTTGTTTGATCATGTAAGCTACCATGAGCATTGTATTCAAGAACAATCAAGCGGGATAGATTTTGTTTAAATAAAATCAACACCTAGAAATTGCTCCCTGCTGCCAGCCCAGATATTATCTTCCTCCCACTCTAAGGTTTAAGACAGGGCTTGACAAATCCCAGGTGCCAGGGAGCCATGGTGCCTAGAAATTTAACTGTGGCATCCAAAAATTTAACTGAATATTCTATTCAGAGGTAGAGTTATTTGATTGTTTTAGGCAGCCGTTTCTGTTCTAAGTATATTACTTGTACAGGGGATAAAGAGAAGCCCATTTACCCTCCTCTTCCACAATGTCTGTCACTAAGTCCAGTAATTTTGTCAGGTATCCATTGTCTGGCTCCTACATTTTTGGGCTGGCTCCTAGATCCAAAGAAAATTTGTCAAGGCCTGTCTTAAGCCACTATTACAGAGGACATCTCTGGATGGATTGTTCTATTCAGTCACTCTTTATGGGGGAAGTGGTGGTGGTGATGGTTTCATACAACGTTGTCATAGAATAATAGAATTGTAGAGCTGGAAGGGACCTTGGACATTTTCTAATCCCGTGATCTTCACTGTTTTTCACGTGGGGGCCACGGTGGCATAGACCTTCAATGGGAGAGCGATTTCCCACTGTGTTGATTTCTGTGCAGTACTGTACTTTTCTCAGTGCTGAAGGGGCCCTTTAAGAGAGACAGAATCCTTGCTTAAGAGCTCTAGGAGGAAAGCACTGGGAAGGGCTACACTTCCCAGTACTACGTGCACGCCTTGCAAGATGGTGCAGAGGCCCGAGAGGGCTTCATTTCCCTTAAAGGAGCCCCCCCACCTTTGCTGGGCAAAGTGCAGTACTGCATGGTGAGAATGGCCCTCTCTGCATGCTGCCAGGGGACAGTGCAGAGTATTCAGCTTTGAGTGAAGCTTCACACAAGCCCAAACAATTAGTCAAGGAGCCACACTTAGGGCTGATAGGCGCCGCAACTAGCCCCTGGGCCTTATAACGAAGAACACTGTTCTAATCCAACCCCTTGCTCCGTGCATCCATCCGTTGTCAACCTGTACTTCCCTTGTGCTTGAATCGTTACATTTATTAATGGAGAAAATCTGACTTATTTTTAGAACAGCAGCACAGATGTTCAATGATTGACACATGTGAATTGTTAGCACAACTGCTTGGTCTTTTTCTGAGAGGCACTTTCCTAGATACATCAGATCACAACAGAAACGGGGGGGGGGGGGGGTAAAAAGGGAAGAGTGACTCTCCTATGTTCTGAACACATGCTATATCTACTGCTGTAGGGAAGCAATGATGTAAATCTGCCTGAGACTCAATGTGAAAAAGCAGGTGGTGCTACCAAGAGCATGTCTGGAAGTGACCTTCCTTCTCTCAATGACAAGCAACTGCTGTAGACTTCACACCACACAGTAGTCAAGGGTAGAAGTTAGGAAGGGAACAGCTGAACATATGACAGAGATTAAAGACCTATGGGACAGGATAGGGCCTGCTTCTCATTATACTGATGTTATCTCACATGTGTAATGTCTAGCCTATAAAGTGGTAACTCTAGGAATAATAGTTTAGGTTTTTTAAAGTGTGTCCTACACTATTGGCATGCAAACAATACAAAATAATTATGAAAATGAAGGACAAAATAATCTAAATGTTTTAGGAAGAGGAGTACATTTGAATGCATTTTGTTATGCTCTGTAATTATTCAGTGAATCTGTCAAGGTTATGAGGTCAGCAAATGACATTCGCTATTTCAGAGAGAACAGTTGGTGTTCTCTTTTGTGATCACCAAATCCCAGTCACTTTAAATTTTGTTGTCTAAAGACTTCATTTTGCAAAATTTAGGCCACATTCGGACACAACTCCAAACCAGAGGTAAATGTGCCAGAGATCTGAGTTAGTGATTTTCCAAATGCGTGAAGCCATGATTTCATCACCAAACTGTGGCTCTGTTTTAGCTTCAAAACCTGAATTTGAACCCTCAGCCCACTGCTAGAACCTGAATTTCGAAGGCACCATTGTGTCTTCCAAATTCTGCTACTATAACCTGGGTTTTGTGCACAAGCTCCTCCTGCAAGCAGAGGGAGTCAGCTCATAGCAGCCCAGAAATGCATCAGTTCTAGGGTGGCCACGTTTCTCACTGGCCGCCTCTTGGAACTGATGCTCTGCCCTCTGCCGTTTCCTAACTACAACTGCCACTGCTTGGCAACAGGGATGCCATGTTCCTAGAGTTCATACATTCAAAGGGACAGAACCACATTAGATAATGTCTGCTTTCTCCTGCATGTTTTGCACCTCACGTGTTCCTCAGCAAAAAAAGAAAATGGGGACAGCAGGGGAGGTCTCCAACAATTTATCACTGCAGTATTTTGTGCACAAACACAGCAAGCCCCAGTAACACAAATAATTAAACACATTTCTCACTACACAGATCTTCTTCCATCAGAAGAATGAGGGCTTCTGCACTGCTTTATTTTCATGAGGGAGGTTTATGTCCACAAAATTCAGGGGCCTACAGCATCTTTCTTATAAGGCAAGGCTACAACACCTGGGGCTATTTAGTTTAGAAAAAGGACAACTGCGGGGAGACATGATAGAGGTCTATAAAATCATGCATAGTGTGGAGAAAGTGGATAGAGATAAATTCTTCTCCCTCTCACATAAACACTAGAACCAGGGGTCATCCCATGAAATTGATTGCCAGGAAATTTAGGACCAGCAAACGGAGGTACTTTTTCACACAACACATAATCAACTTGTGGAAATCTATGCCACAACATGTGGTGACAGCCAACAAGCTGGATGGCTTTAAGAGGAGTTTGGATAACTTCATGGAGGAGATGTCTATCAACGGCTACTAGTTGGAGGGCTATCGGTCACCTCCAGCCTCAAAGGCAGGATGCCTCTGAGTACCAGTTGCAAGGGAATAACAGCAGGAGAGAGGGCATGCCCTATACTCCCGCCTGTAGGCTTCCAGTGGCATCTGGTGAGCCACTGTGTGAAACAGGATGCTGGACTAGATGGACCTTGGGCCTGATCCAGCAGGGCTGTTCTTATGTTCCTATGTTCTTCTTAAATGTTCCACCTGTACTCTGTGCTGCTTCTGTTACGCACTGTAGAACCTTTGGGTTCAAGAGACTTCCCCAATATGCCATTGCACCAAGGTGTTGATGTGCTATCAAACCATAGTCCAAGGGATCACTCTGATGTGCCAGTGCACCCTTGGGCTGTCAGAATCAGGGAGGGCTCTGCCAGCAGATGTGTGAGGATACGCAAGGAATCCAACCAGGGGAATGGGACAACTGTAGGTTTTCTTGAGGAAATAGGCTTCAAAAATTATAATGAATGTTGGGTCCTGGTAAGCAAAGACAAATCCTTGTAACCTATCCATTTAGCAAGGGAGAATTGAGAATGGAAAGGGAGAGAGAAGGGCAAAGTTTTTGATTTATGAGCACCAGCTGTCAAGCAACTATTGTTTCCTTTCCTGGCCCTTTGGCTATCAAATACTTTCTTAATGCTTCAAAGTGGGGATATAAGAGAGTAAGGGGAGAGGAGTGGTGTCGCAACCAGGTTATGTCCCGAAACAGGGCCTTTGGAGGAGTGATACAATAGACCATATCAGAAATAACAATTTTGCAGACTTGTTCTCATCCTTCCCAAGGCTATGGCTCTAATACATTAAAGTAACTAATGTGGGACTTAGGATTCTAGTAATCTAGCTTTCAGAACCACTGTTACAATCAACGAGGCTGTTCATGAATATGTATGTATGTATGTATGTATGTATTTATTACATTTATAGACTGCCCCATCCAAAGGCTCTGGGTGGGTGGTGCACAACAAGTTTTAAAAGACATTACAAACACCATCTAAAACACACTACTTAAAACAATATAAAAACAATTTTAAAACAATTCAAAACCATTTAAAACCAATTAAAATACCCAAAAACAATTTTAAAGCCTCCGAAGGCCAGGCCAAACAAATAGGTTTTCAGGGCTCTCTTAAAGGCCAACAGCGAGCCTAAACTGCAGATATGTGCCAGGAGTGCATTCCATAGGCCAGGAGCAGCTACAGAGAAGGCCCAGTTCTGAGTTGCCACCCGACGTACCGATGGTAACTGGAGACGGACATCTCCAGATTACCTCAACGTGCGATGGGGGATCATACAGAAGAAGGTAGTCTCTAAGGTAGCAAAGACCCAAGCTGTTCAGGGCTTTAAAGGTAATAACCAGCACTTCGTACTTTGCCTGGAAACATATTGGCAGCCTGTACAACTGTTTTAAGACAGGCATAATATGGTCTCTCCGGGTTACCCCAAGGACCAGTCTGGCTGCTGCATTTTTAACTAACTGAAGTTTCTGAACTACGTACAAAGGCAGCCCCACATAGAGCATATTGCAATAGTCAAGCCTGGAGGTTACCAGCTGATGCACCACTGTTTTGAGATCATTCTCTTCAAGGAATGGATGCAGCTGTCAAATCAGCTGAAGCTGATGGAATGCACTCTTGGCCATAGCCTCCACCTGAGATACCAGAGTGAGGACTGGATCCAAGAGCACTCCCAAGCTACATACCTGTTCCTTCTGGGGGAGTGAAAACTCATACAGGACAGGAAGATCTAACTCATCCCTCAGATTCCAATCCCCCGCAATGAGCACCTCCATCTTGCTTGGATTCAGCTTCAATTTGTTATCCCTCATCCAGCCTGTGCTTCTCTGGTGCTGGTCTGACTCCTCTCTGCCAGAACAGGGGCAGGCACTGCTCCCCTGTCTTGCTGCTGCATCTGGCTGCTTCCACTCTTTTGCCTGATGGGCTGGCAGCACATTGTCTCCCCTCAACTCACAGACGATTTGAAGGATGCAGCAGGCCACTATGACCTGTGGAACCAGTTCCTCCTCTGTATCCAACAAGGCGTAGAGGGCATGCCAATGGGACTTCAGCCTCCCCAAAGCCTGCTTCAAAACCATTCTCACACTCCTGTGGCAGAAGTTCCTTTCCATGGCATTCCAAGGTACATGGTAGGGGGTGATGAGCCACTTCTGAAGGCTGTATCCATGGTCTCTAAATATCACAGGTTTGGCTCAAGACCACTGACAATGATTGTGTGGGTGGGTGTAGAAATGGTCCCAGCCCTCATTTTTTCTGCAGGAGGAGACATCCAGAAGACCACTGTGCCATGGCTTCTTCCAGATACCCCCTGTATAAAATGCCCTGTGGAGTTTACCAGAGCTTGCAGGGTCATGCTGTAGTAGTGCTTGCAGTTGTAGTACATGTCATGGCAGCAAGGGTGCCAAAATTTCAACATGTGTGCCATCTATACACCCCAGAAGGTCGGGAAAACCCTTCTGCTGGAACTCTGCCATTGTGTCGTGGCAGACCACTGTGTCATGGCTTCTTCTGGACACCCCCTGTATAAAATGCCCTATGGAGTTCACCAGAGTTTGCAGAGTCATGCTGTAGTAGTGCTTGCAGTTGTAGTACTTGTCATGGCGGTGAGGGCACCAAAATTTCAACATATCTGCCATCTATACACCAGATGTAACAACCCTTCAGGCAACCCTTCTGCTGGAACTCTGCCATCATCTCCTGTGGTTGCCCACCCAAATCACGTTCTCCGGGAACAGCTCATTCAGCAGGAAAACAACTTCATGGAAAATCACGGAGGTGCCCACCACGAACAGGCTGCTGAGTGTCAGATAGTATGTGTTTGACGCCAACTTGTACAGCATGATGGCCAGCTGCTTCCGCATTGGCATGGCACGGCACAGTGCATGGTGGTGTCCTCGCAGAACAGAATTGGCTCAATTTCACTTGCAAGGGTCTGTCTGGACATTCTGAAGCTGCCCCCATGAATGCTCTCCATGTGTGTCCTCCATGCACATGCAGATTCCATTTGCGTATGCACAGTGGCCAGAACCATGCCACCGCATTGGGCAGCTTGCTAAAGAGGGCACATCGCCATGTGCCTGGACTTCACCGGGGTTTGTGAGCGGTGGTACCAGCAGCTGTGCTGGGCCAGTAAGACCTTAAAACTACTTATCCCGCCCCCCACAGGCAGCCCACTTGATGCTGAATCAGTCTGTCCAAACCGGGCTTGGTTTGGTTCAGTTTGAGATTGAGCCGCCGAACCAGCCCAGTTTGAGGTGAGCTGGTTCAGCATAGAATGGTTCCTGCACACCCTTATTTGTGGTGCACTTAGTGCCAAAAGGGACTGAGGCTTGGATTGGGTGAGCAATCTACAATGCACCCCTTGGTGCGTTGCCTGGCATGCAGGACCTCCACCTAGAATTGCTATTGAAAACATTGTGACAGGTCCCAGATAAAGAAGGCAAAGAGGCACACGTGCAAGGAACCCTGTCAACCTAGCATCCGATCTAGCACACCTGCCCAGGAAGCCATTTCTGTAAAGGTGTTGCGTGTGTTGTCTGGTTGGGCAGCACTATATGGGGAGCCTTGTATGGCTGAACCTTATCTGTATTTGTATAGGGGATGTGAACAGCAGTGTTCTCTCCAATGGCTTGCACCTGTGTGCAGAATGAGTGGTTTTCTGGGTGACAGTATCAAGGATGTGTGCGTGCTCATGCATTCAGGGTGCAGCCGTCCTGATTTAACCTCTGAAACATATAAAAGTCACTGTGCACAGATTAAAAAGATAGTGGGTGTGCTCATATGCCCGCACCCGCAAGGGAACACTGGTGGATAGGTAAAAATTGACCACTTTGGCTGCCGCAAATTGCGAGTGGGAATCTGTTTCAAAGCATTCTAAATGAGCTATCCAAGATTGGCGCCGTGGATTGCGTTCTTGCAAAGGACAACCATCCATTACAATTTGGAGTGGTGCATGCTGGAATCCCTTCATCCCCTTCCCTTCCCCAAATATCCTTTCCCCCCATTGTAAATCCAATATAGAATAGGTGCTTGAGTTGGGGGGGGGGGTTAATCCCTAGCAGGCAGGGGTGGTATAACCAAGTGTTTCTATCAAGATGTGTTCATGTGCAATAGCTTTTAAAATGTCCGCTTGGTTAATTTTGGATCCCGCTCACTGGGGCTCAGTTATGAAAGAATGTGTGCACACACTGCCCTGATACTGACATCCGGAGCAAAACTCATTCTGCGCAAGTAAGGGGAAAAGAAGAGGGAACCAGGGGCGTAACTATAATAGGGCAAGGGGAGACAGGGCCCCCCAGAGGCAAGTCACATGACTGACTCCCCCAGCTGCACACCCTCCTGGACTTCCTTCAGTTGTATTCATCCTCCAAAACTGATGTGAGTGTTAAGACCTAGAGCTACCAGAAGAGCATGTCTTTCTCTAGTACCATTAAATGACTTACATAGGTTATATATCACTATGCATTTTGTTACCACTATTCAGCCTCATTTAAGATTTCTTTACTTAATGAGCTGAGCTTAAGTAAGAGGGGGGCATTTAAAAATCTCATCTCTGGGCCCAGTCCAACCTTGCTACGCCCCTGGAGGGAACGCTCGTGTAGTCTATATTTTTAACCCAGGGGATGGGGGGAAGAGGAAGGGGGAGCCCCCCAAGTTCCTTCCTCCCCAACTGGGGAAGACAGTTTGTCTTTCTCCAGGGAGATTAAAAAAGGACCCCCACAAGGGGAAGTATCCTCACAGCCAGAAGTAACAAGCCATTTTTTATGGATGTTTAAGCCCAACACAGCAAGCATATTCACCCAAGGGAGAGTCCACTTGCTGGTTGTAGGCTCCCATCCAATGGCGGGGTATGGCTTAGCAATGCAATCACTACTGAGGGGAGTACCCACAACAGCCCTTTTAAATGCAGCGATCACAAATTACATGCAGAAATTCTACTTTCTTGATGAGTTTAGAGGCATAAAACGCAGGTCACTCCTCCTGACCAAGGGTTGCAATCACATGGCTTTGCCTGTTGCTGCCTTTCCAGGCAGGTAACAGTTCCCAGAAATGCCAGCTGCAACTAATTTGCATGAGATCCACCCTAGGATCCTCATCACTTTTCCCAGTGGACTGTCCCTTCTCCCACCCACCTGGCCAACAACTCACTGCCCCCTCACCACAATTTCTCAGTTGCTTTTCAGCGACCCTCCCTCAAGACCCCCTTACGATCTGGAAGTATCCCTTGCCATCCTGAGGTGTCAATAATTGTGCTTGTGCATAACTTTGAGAGTTATTGCAATGTCAGTGGTGCAAGTGGTGTGAGGAAAGGGTTAACATGTCTTTGCCCTGCTGAAAGCAGGTGTTCGATGCTGAAAAGGCACGAATGTAGTGAGCTGGACTGCACCCTTGGTGGACTAAAGAGAGAGAGGGTTCCTCTGTCCAGAAGTTGGAGGCTGACACACCGCAGTTGATCAGTTATCTGTGGCAAGATTCCTGGCTTCACAGTTTAACTTCATCTGCCCAAGGTTTGATGTTATGTCCAAACGTGGGCATAGAGACAAAGATCTAGTGACAATAATACTTCCTGGTTTCTTAGGGCCCAACCACATGTGCACACAAACATGTGTGGAGAGGAGAGCCATTCTTGTGGTAGCAAGCACGACTTGTCCCCCAGCTAAGCAGGGTCTGCCCTGGTTGCATTTGAATGGGAGACCACATGTGAGCACTGTAAGATATTCCCCTCAGGGGATGGAGCCACTCTGGGAAGAGCAGAAGGTTTCAAGTTCCCTCTCCGGCTTCTCCAAGATAGGGCTGAGAGAGATTCCTGCCTGCAACCTTGGAGAAGCTGCTGCCAGTCTGTGTAGACAATACTGAGCTAGATAGACCAGTGCTCTGACTAAGTATATGGCAGCTTCCTATGTGGTAACGTCCTGGCGGGGAGGGCGGAGCTGGGACCAGGGCAGGGGTGGGGAGGTAAAGTCCAGTCGTTCCTTTTGCCCTGTTTTCCTGCTCACAATTACCCCCTCCAACAAGGCAATTTACCTTTGAAGCAGAAATCTTTGCTTTAGGCAGAAGCCATTCTCTAGGAGCTGAGAAAGGAAGAAGGCAAGAATATTGTTCAGATTTTTTGGAGACTGACATTTGGACTGTGATGAATAATCTTTTCTATTTCCCATCATCTTTTGATTGATGGTTGTATTGAAGTTTCTGTCTCTGATTCTAAAAATTATCATTATTATTTATTCATGTATCTGAAAGCTACCTTGCTAGCCAGTTATTTTAGAGCAGGAAAAATATGTGGCAGTTGTCTCCAAGAGAGAGAAGAGATTGCATGAATATTATCATTCTTGGTGATATAACAGCCTCTGGCATCGTTCTGATGGAGTCATCTTGTACTGATTCTGCTGTCAGAGATAAGGCATGAAGTTCACAAAACTGCACAGAAGAAAACTTGGCTATAATGGTTTAGCAATATCAGCTCTTCCATGACTCATTTGGCTATGTATTTGTTGCCATAAACATGCAATTCTATTCCATGAAATTTATAGAAACCAGAAATCATCTTTGGTGATTGTGGGACTGGGCTGAAATCACCATAAGTTACGACAGTAGAGAAATTGGTTCAAAATTAACAATACCAAAAGCATGTAGCCGTCCACTGGATGTTTCCAGTGATAATTTCATGACAAAAAAACCAGTTCACCATGAATTCCCTGTATTGTGATAATGACTGAAAGATGAAATTAAGGTTGAATTAACTGGTTAGTCAGGAAATGAGTTGGCTTAACGCAGTGCAGAAATACAGAGCTCTACTCTCAAGATAATTGTAGAGACCATACTATAGCCAAATTGATGGAAGCACTCTGTCCAGGTAACATCTCAAACAGTCTGTCATATCTAAAATCATTTGCATCAGATTCGTATGCTTCTTGGTATGGCTCTGCCTCCCTAGCATGACTTCATTATATAGATTTTGTGTCTTCAGGGCTTTGGATTGTATACAGCTGTTGCAAACGAGTTTATTTCCACCATCAGCAACTGTTCATTGATCAAAATCTTTTCTTTTTTTATATATCCATCAAAATATGTTTTGGCCATCAATGAAGTATCTATCTATCTATCTATCTATCTAGTCTGATGTATTTATATAGAACCATATTCCTTGCATGCCAGAATGCAGTATCTATTTTATTCCCATCAATTGAACATATCAAGTCATAGTTGTTTTGGTATCCATAGTTTAACCTTATTTAAACATTACCAGTTTTCCTGTCCCATTATGAATGTGCTAAAATAATGCTAACAAAATAAAATACTGTGCATCAGAAATGATGGAAAGGAAGGTAGTAGCAACCAAAATAAGAAAGGTGCAATGATGAAAGAGTAATTTCTCGTTAATACTTACCTGTGAATATCCAAGGTCAAGGAAGGTTTTTTTTCTTGCGTGAGTAGATGTCATTACTTATTGTGGAGGAATGTGAAAAAATGTAGCTCTCTGAACTGTTTATTATTAGGAGATTTTACCAGTTATTATGACATCAACACTTACATCAGAATCAGAATTCTTTAAGGAAACCTTGCAGCCAAATCAATGTTTTCCTTCTCTTGCAAACTGAATGGAGATCTTCATGGAGTTACTGGTGGATTGCTACAATGATGGTAGATTGCTGCAATAGGTGTGCCTTACTGGAAGCTGGAAAGAAGAATATGCAAGCTTACTTTCTGTCAACTAACCCCTGCTAACTGGGCAAAGAGGCACCTTTTAATGTGGTGATTTTCTTTATTTAGCAGGGGGAGAGTTAGTGACCCTATCCACCCCCAGCACAGTACATCCAGTGACAGTTGCTGGTGTCCATCTTATGTTTCTTTTTAGATTGTGAGCCTTTTGAGGACAGGGATCCATCTTATTTGTTTGTTATTTGTCTGTGTAAACCGCCCTGAGTCATTTTTGGAAGGGCAATATAGAAATTGAATTAATAATAACAACAACAAGTCACCTGCCTTTCCAGTTGTAGATAAGACAGGGTCAGATGTTGCAATGATAACTAGAACTAGACAGGGGGAGTGTGTCCCTGTTGGTTCTGCTGGACCTCTCAGCGGCATTCGATACCATCGACCATGGTATCCTTCCGAGCCGCCTCTCAAGTATGGGAATTGGAGGTACTGCATTGCAATGGTTCAGGTCTTTTCTTGGGGGGAAGGTCCAGAAGGTGGTGCTGGGGGACTACTGCTCGGCTCTATGGCCATTGGCCTGTGGGGTCCCGCAGGGTTCCGTCTTGTCCCCCATGCTGTTTAACATCTACATGAAACCGCTGGGAGAAATCATCCGGGGACTTGGACTGAGTTGTCAGCAATATGCGGATGACACTCAGCTCTATCTCTCCTTGTCACCTGATCCTAGGGAGGCAGTGGATGTCCTGAATCGGGGGCTGGAGGCCATGATGGGTTGGATGTGGGCTAATAAACTGAAATTGAATCTGGACAAGACAGAGGTAATGTTGGTCAGTAGGAGAGCCAATCGGGATGAGGAGATTTTACCGGTTCTGGATGGGGTTGCACTCCCCTTGAAAGAGCACATATGTAGCTTGGGGGTATTACTGGACCCGACTCTGCTTTTGGAAGGTCAGGTGGAGGCGGGGGCCAGGGGTGCCTTTGCACGGCTTCGGCTAGTGCACCAGCTGCGTCCCTTTCCCGAGAGGGCAGATCTGGCCACAGTTACCCATGACTTTGTCACGTCACAGCTGGATTACTGTAACGTGCTCTACGTGGGGCTGCCCTTGAAGAATATCCGGAAACTGCAGCTAGTGCAAAATGTGGCAGCTAGGGTTTTATCAGGAGCTGCCCGTTGGGAGCACATCACACGCATTTTGAAAGAGCTGCACTGGCTACCTGTTTGTTTCCAGGTCCAATTCAAGGTGCTGTTTTTGACCTTTAAAGCCCTTAACAGTTTGGGCCTGGGATACCTGAGGGACTGCCTGCTCCCAAGGGTTGCTGCCTGCTTGATGAGGTCATCTGAGGGGGCTCTGCTCTGGGTGCCAACAATGAGGGAGGCTCAGTTGTCATGCATGCAGGACAGGGCCTTCTCTGTTGCTGCCCCCAGACTCTGGAATGCTCTCCTGGTGGCTATTCGCTCCTCGGTCTCCATCACAGCTTTTAGAAAGCATGTTAAATCATGGCTTTTTACCCAGGCTTTTATTTGATTGTCTCTGCTGCTGCTCTTTGTACTCTATATTGCTTTTACTTTAATTTTTTAAATCAGATTTGTTTTATATCGTTTAGCTTAATATTTTAATTGTTTCTTTTTTGCAATCTTGTTTTTAAATTTTGCTGTAAACTGCCTTGGGATTGTTTTAATGAAAGGCGGTATATAAATTTAATAATAAAATAAATAAATAAACAAACAAACTACAGAGCATAACCTACTTACTTGTGTTAAGTGCTAACATAAAGGATAGGTTTGCTTGCAGCACTAAATCTGAGGTTTAGTGGAGCAGCCAGAGCCCCAGAAATGCACTTGTAGTCTACTTCCAGTCTCAGGGAGGAATATGCCAAGATTGGGTATCCCATACAAATCCACCAATCTTGGCTGCTCTACTTGTGGAACAGAATCCAATATATGTCTGTCGCTTCATATCTTAGTTACAGATGTCGGGTTCCATACCACAAGTAGGGCAGAAAATGCATGACTGAGTATTAATACCACACCCCCAAAGTAGAATGTGCATATGTTCCTTGGGCTCTGGCCACCTGAACAAGCCTCAGGTTTAGTGCTACACATGAACTTGTCTATAGCATTTATTTTTGCTATACTGAGAGGTGCTTCACACAAGCCATGTAAAGCACCATAAGGGGGTTTGTGGGGAGAGCAGGATTGACCCACTTTCCCCACACATGAGCAGGCAGCTTGCCCTGGGCAGCTGGATCGCCCCCCCCCCCCACAATTACTGGCTCTGTCACAGAGCTGGTTGGGGCAGCAGGGACTCCTGGGCCCTAGAAGTACCAGAATGACCTGCACAAGTGCATGGGGCATTCTGGAAAGCCCCCCCCCCAATGCTGGGATGCTTGTTTTAGCCTCCCTGTCAGGGGTTAGTGGTGCACCCCGCTAACCTCATTTAATGAGGGGACAATTAAGCGGGCTTGCTGCCGGGAGCCGCACAGCTCCTGTTGCAGCACACAACCCACCAAAACCGGGCTGGGCTTCTTTAGCCTGGTTTCAGCAGTTTGTGAGAACAGCCTCTGCGCTTTCCTTCCACTTCCTGGAAGTATTGAGCTCTTCACTCTGGATGGTACCCTACTTATAGCTACTTATAGGTTTGCCATGATTGCTGCCATGATTCCAGAGCCAACACTGAGATCCTTTCAGCTCTTAAGCTTCAAGAACTCAACCAACAATTATAGCAGATGCTGTACCTTTGTCTCCCTTGTCATCTTTTCTTTCTTCTTACTCATTCCTCATCAATCTGTCTTGAGTAAGTGCCTCTTACTCAAAAGAAGTGGCACAGTAGCTGCACTTAACTGATTGTATGTGTAGGTACTTCAGCATAAGCTTGAATTTTCACAATTACAATTGCAACAAAACTTTATTTTATGTCAGTTTGGAAAGATTATGGATGACATACTGAGGAAAATTACTCAAAGTAGTTCCATTGACATTAAAAGGACAAGTTAGACATCACATAATTTGTCCTTTTAATTTCACTGGGACTACTTTGAGTACCTCAGCCAAGATCACTGGAAAAAGATGTATGTACCTTCTAGGTACAAATATGTATCTTTCTAATTTGCTGCAATTATTGTTATGCTGTTACCTTTCTCTTTGTTCCTCAAATTTGAGGTCATTCTTTGTCTGATACTATACTATTTTCATCCAAAAACGCCTTCCCCTTATTATGCAGTCATTATTTTTGCATGTGTTAATTAATGTTCCTATGTTCTATTGTATGTATATATTTTATTTTATTGCATATTTTCTGTTTAACTGTTCTGTTTTATCTTGCTTTTGGGGGGAAACGTGTTTCATAAAGTTCATGTTATAGAAAGAAAGAAAATAATCACTGGGAAAACATTGTGATACAGAATTCCATGTGTCCTCAACAGGGTTCTTGTGTCAATTCACTTTTTCATTCTATGGACGAAGACAGCTCTGTACATCCATCTGTACACATACAAACTTCTCTAGCACTGAAATGAGCAGGGACACTGCACAGAGGAACCAAGAACTCAGGTATAATAAAGTATATACTGTTGGACAAAGGCACTTTGTCTTTTTCCTTTACATATGTTTTTCAGGTGTAATACAGGAGGCGTGGTCTCCTTTCAGTCCTTTTTCTGAGGGCACATCAAGGGCGCCTGGTTGGGAAGGGCAGTAGGGGCTATGCTCCCCTTCCTCCCCAAACAAAAACAAACACAAGATCCAGCATAATATCAGACTTACAGCAGCCAGAGAACTCTCTCAAGCAGGGAGCTTTCTCCAGTCGCTTCTCCCTGAGCCTGTATCTTCCTGGCTGAAACAACTGCTAATCAAGCTGCTCCAGCTTCTGGTCCCTAGTGGGCAGCTCCTGACATCGACCACTCAAGGAAGTAAAAATTAGGTTGAAAATACCTGAAGCCAAAAGGAACTGTATTTTCCCCAACCATTTTTACTGCCTTTTGGGTGTGCGGCCAAGGCCGGTGCCCCCTAGCAATCGGATTGGCTGGAGCAGCTTGATGTTCCAGCCAGTAAGAGCAAAACAGGAAGGGGGGGGTTGGAGGAAGCTCTCTGATCAGGAGAGTTTACTGGCTGTTGCAAGTCTGAACTTCCTGTGTTTGTTTTTGTTTGGGGCAGGGGAGGGGTGAGAGAGAGAGAAAGAGAAAGCAGGGGTTGGATGGCAAGGTTTGTAGAGAGAGAGAAAACAAGAGAAAAGAGGCTTGGTGAGGGGCCTTGGAGAGAAGGGTGGGCCGGTGAGGGGCAGAGCGAGAGAGAGAGAGAATCAAGTATGGCAAGAGTTGGAGAGAGGGAGAGAGAAAGGGGGGGGAACTTGGTAAGAGAGGGGGGCTTGGTGTTTGTGGCAGGCAGGAGGCTTGGGGGGGCATGTCAAAGCTTGGTGAGAGAGAGAGAGGGAAGCCCACAATTGGCTCCACCTGTCACTATTCCTGATTCTGCCCTGCCTAGCTCCCCCCATCTCCGTCTCAGGAGCCACCAGCCACCACCGGGCCTTAATATACTCCAAGGTCTTCTATGAAATGTGTGATGCTAAATATTTGGTCAGCAGTAAAGAACAAATATCCTTATTTGTCGGTATGAAGAATGCTCACGGCTGAATCTTTAGTTTCCATGGAAACCATCTCCAACGTGGCTTGTGGAACTAAAATGCAAACCGTAGTGATGAGAATGAAGTTGTCCAAGGGCTGTGGGAAAGATCTCTGAGGATTTTAACATTTTAGAGTCACTGTAGTGCTCTCAATCAAGATGCCTAATTGTTGATTGTTTATCAGCATAAGGAAATCAAAGAGGCAAATGAAAGAAAAATTGCTGAGGTGCAAAAGATTGGAATTTAATCACTCGAAGACAGTTCCTCACGCATTTTTGTACATTTTATGGTTTTGTTTTCTTTCTCCAATGCCTTAACCAAATTCTGATATTCTGGTTTTAATATATCAAGCTCTAAATACCTTGGGCCCTGTATAACTATCCCTCCAGTATCCAATAATTCTCTTACATGTGCTGAGAATGAACTCATAATTATTCCATTCCTGTTAAGTCTTAAAATCAAAAGCATGTAAAGCAGTTCTTAGCAGCTGCCCTACAACTGTGGGGCCCCCCTTCATAGAGACTTGTGAAAGACTCCTCTGAAGTTTAGTAAAAATATTAGAGCCTCAATGCAGAGGCTGCTGAAAAATGTATTACTCCAAGCTAAAATGTTAAGAAACTAGATTAAAGAATGACTGGACAACACTATTGAATTAACAGATGGTTACAGTACCTTGTTTCTCTTTTGTCATGTAGTAAATGTCTTAAGCAGAAGTAGTAATGTCTTAAGCAGAAGCAATTTTTGTTGGAAGTAAAGGACTTTGCGCTGTCTCTTTGCCTCAGACAGTGGAGGACAGACTAGTAAGTCAGAGGGCTAGAAGGTCAAAGACATTTGGTCATCACTTCCTGCTGCTCTGATGCTATCCCTTTGAAATGTAGATTGCTAATCTTAGGGGATTCAACTTCCTTCTTCCTCCTCTCTCTTGCTACCTGGCTGTTGACCTTGCAACATGGCAAGTCTCTTGCCCTGCACCATATGTGCAGAGAAGATGGTGAATCCATCTGCATCCATTTAGATAGATAGATTAGAGATCCTAAATCCTCACTTTCTTATCTAGAATGGAGTTCCTTAATAAATGCCTTTTATATTGATTTGAAACTAGCAATTGGCTCCAAGTTACTTTACTCTTAGCACACATGCATGCATAACTAAATCCGCTGTGTTTGTGCCTCTGTGCACTCTGCTATATTGAAAAAGGGATTCTCTCACCACAGAGAATTTCCAACAGGTTATGGGCTCCAGCCAGTTATGGGAGCAGTATTTTGAGCTGCGTGTGCCGCAACTAGAGAGTTAGGTTTGTTCCAGGAGATCCATTGAGATCTAGCGTGGACACTTTGAATTGCTAATCTACAGCAACTGCCTTTTGGAGCCGGTGAGCATGGCTGCATACCTGGAGGGAAAACTCAGGCTTACCATCCTGGAAGCGGATAATTACTTGGAATGGAAGACTCGACTGAAGATTGCACTGAAAGCAGAGGGACTCCACCAAGTTACTGAGGAAGACCCGCCGCCAGATGGAACCTCGGATGCTGAGAAAAAGGAGAAGGAACTCTGGCTAATTAAGGACCGAAAATCACAAGCGATGATTGCAGCTTCCGTGAGTAAAACTTTCCTTTATGCTATTTGTGATCTTGGAACCTCAAAGGAGATGCTAAACAAGCTAGATTCTATGCATATGAGGAAAGGATGGGCATACACGTTTAATTTACGCCGAAAATTGCAAGATCTCCAATATAAAGATGGGGACTGTTTCTCTACTTTTATTGGGACTTTGGAAGATTTCTTTTTTCAATTTAGACAAGCAGGAGAGGAATTTACAGAGAGTCAAAAGCTGGAGACTCTGTTCTTGAGCTTGCCTGCTTCCTATAGCACTATAATTGGGCAATTGGAAACCCACACCAATCTAAACTTTGAAAAGGCTGTAGAAACATTGTCTTCGGAGGCTAACCGAAGAAACCTTTTAAACTCACGCTATGAAAGTGAACTGGCTAGCAACTTTGCTCTTAAAGCAACAATTGATCATTCCAGACGTAACCCGAGATGGGGAGGGAATGCTGGAGGAAATGCTGCAAGAGGGAACCGCATGGGCACCTCACATTTGCATACAAAGAGAGCAGATTACACCAGAGAAACTCAGCCCAGAGAGAGAGGTCACATGACCGCCAGTGCTGAAATGAGGTCAGCTGGAAACAAAGCCTTCAGGTGTTTCCTATGTAACGAATTTGGCCACCGGGTGGCGCATTGTCCCAAGAATCAGACCAGGAGGTCTGGGAATATCAGTCAAACAAAGGAGAATGAAAATAGAGATTCCAAGTATACAGACAGACATTTCAACAAGAACTATAGTGTTAATTTAATGAAAAATAATGAAAAGCTGATTTTAGATTCTGGGTCATCTGTCCATATTTCTAAAAATCTAAGTTTCTATACTGAACTGTTTGATATTCCTGAAGAGACTGTTTATTTGGGCAATAATACTACAATTAAAGCAAAGAAAAAGGGCGAAGGAATTTTATATTGCAAATTGCTGGATGGATCTGTTAAACCATTTTTTCTGAGAGATGTTTTGTATATCCCTGAATTCTCAAGCTCCTTGATTTCAATATCCAAGCTAGAGCAACAAGGCTGTGAATTGTATTTTAAAAATGGACAATGTGTTGTTACCCAGAATGGAGAAGTTTGCCTTGTGGGCTCAGAATTTCAAGGTCTTTATCATGTGGAAGAGCAATTTACAGACAGAGAAAGACCAGCCCAGTCCAGACCTGAGGCATACCAGCCTAATGTAGTGAACCTAGCCAAGTTGTGTCAGCATGGAAACTGCTTACAATTATGGCACAGAAGACTAGGACACAGAAGTTTTGAATCAATTCAAAACATGAAGGAACAGGGATTAGCTAATGGCATTGATTTTGTACCATGTGACACTGTAACTAACTGTGTTTCTTGTCTCGAGTTCAAAGCAGTAAACAAGCCATTCCCAAAGCAGAGTGAAAGGAAGACGAAAGGACCCTTGGATCTGATCCACAGTGACATATCTGGACCACTACCAGCGACCATAGGTAATCATAAATATTTTCTAACTATAACAGATGATTTCTCACGATACACGTGTGTTTATTTACTGAAGGAAAAATCAGAGATGCTGGAGAAATTAAAACAATATGTGGCGATGGCAAGCAACAAATTTGGCTGGAAGCCAAAGATCCTGCGCACAGACAATGGAGGAGAATACATGTCCAATGCTACACAGCAGTTCTTGAGAGAACATGGAATCGTGCATCAAACTACGGTGCCTTACTGCCCGCCCCAAAATGGAATCGCAGAAAGAATGAACAGAACTCTACTGGACATGGTAAGATGCATGCTTGCTGACGCACACCTCCCACAGAAATTCTGGGGAGAAGGCATCATGACTGCTACATACATACACAACAGAATGAACACAAAACCTATTGAAACAACACCTTATGAACTTTGGCATGGTCATAAGCCGTCCATGACGCATCTGCGTGTCTTTGGAAGCACGGCTTACTCATACATCCCAAAGGAAAAAAGGACTAAGTTAGGGCCTAGGGCCACAAAAGGGATTTTTGTAGGCTACGCAGCACAATCCAAAGCCTACAGAATTCTGGATCCTGACACCAACAGGATAACCATAAGCAGAGCAGTGTGTTTTGAAGAGGATGAAAGAGCTACACCTTCAGAGGGGGCCTACACTGAAGCAAGCAACCAGACCAAGCACCCTGATGACTGGATTATGCTTCCTGATCTCAGAGGAACTGAGGAGGAGGAGGAGACAGCAGATCCAGATCCAACCACACTTGACACAGAGACCCCCAGCGATCCACCAGACGCACCTGAGGTGATAGAAGGGACCACAGAGGGTGAGGTGAGGCGATCAACGCGCTCAAACAGAGGTGTTCCAGCTCCGAGGCTGTCCTACCTCGCAAGAACAGCGGAACAACCAGAACCTTCATCATGGGAGGAAATATCCCAGCTACCACAACCAGAAGCCCAGAAGTGGAAACAGGCTGCAATTGAAGAGCTTGAGGCTCTACAGAAAAACAAAACCTGGACTCTTACTAAGTTACCACAAGGAAGAAAAGTTATTGGCTGCAAATGGGTTTTCAAACTCAAACATGATGCTGATGGTGAGATTCAGCGCTACAAAGCCAGATTAGTAGCAAAAGGATATTCACAAAAATATGGAGAAGATTATGATGAAACCTTTGCACCAGTGGTTAAACATACCACAGTAAGGACTCTGTTAAGTATTGCTGCTAGCAAAGGAATGCATGTTGAGCACCTAGACGTGAAAACTGCATTCTTGCATGGTGAACTAGAAGAGGACATTTACATGCAACAACCACCAGGTTTCTTACAGGAAGGCAAAGAGGACTATGTATGCAAACTGCAAAAGAGCATTTATGGTTTAAAACAAGCTGCCAGAGCATGGAATATAAAACTGAATGATATGCTGCTTCAAGCAAACTTCAAAAGAAGTGAAGCTGATCCCTGCCTGTACACGAGATGCAGAGATGGGAAATGGACTTACATTTTGGCGTATGTTGATGATTTGATTTTTGCCTATGAAAATCCAGATGACAGCAAGGAAATAATGGATCATCTGAACAAAGAAGTGGAAGTCAAGCAACTTGGCAACATTGCACACTACTTGGGCATTCAAGTACAAAGAGAGAAAGATGGAAGTTTCCTGATCAACCAAGAACAGAAAATTAAAGACTTGATAAACTTGCTCAGACTGGAAAATGCAAATCCTACACCAACTCCAATGGAAGTGAACTACATAAAGCAAGAGGATCAAACTGAGCCACTATCTGACAACCATAGATATCGTGAAGCATTGGGTAAGCTTTTATACATTAGTACACTCACTAGGCCAGATATTAGTACAGCAGTTGGTTTACTTTGTAGAAAGACTGCATCACCAACAGTCAAGGACTGGAATGCAATGAAAAGACTTGTTAGGTACCTAAAGGGTACTGCACACTTTAAGCTCAAGCTGCCAGCTAATAGTGAACCAAAACTAGAAGCATACGTAGATGCAGACTGGGGTGGAGATATAACAGACAGGAAATCCACCAGTGGTCACATAATTTTCTATGGAGATGGAGCGATAAGCTGGTCAAGCAGAAAACAAGACATAGTAGCATCATCAACCACTGAAGCGGAATATGTATCAGCTGCACAGGGCTGTCACGAGATACAATGGCTGTGTCAACTACTGAAGGACCTAGGTACAGATGTACCACAGCCCATACCAGTGTATGAAGACAACCAAAGCTGCATTCAACTCTCCAAACAAGAAGATGTAAAGAGGAGTACCAGACATATTGATGTGAAGTACCATGTAGTGAGAAGTCTGCAGAAAGATGGACTAATCAAGTTGCTCTACTGCCCGACAAATGAAATGCTTGCAGACTTACTCACTAAGCCACTACCAAGACCCTGCTTTGAAAAGCTGAGAGAGAAAATGAATATTGTGAACTGAGTCACGAGACAACGAGAGGGGGTGTTGGAAGTAAAGGACTTTGCGCTGTCTCTTTGCCTCAGACAGTGGAGGACAGACTAGTAAGTCAGAGGGCTAGAAGGTCAAAGACATTTGGTCATCACTTCCTGCTGCTCTGATGCTATCCCTTTGAAATGTAGATTGCTAATCTTAGGGGATTCAACTTCCTTCTTCCTCCTCTCTCTTGCTACCTGGCTGTTGACCTTGCAACATGGCAAGTCTCTTGCCCTGCACCATATGTGCAGAGAAGATGGTGAATCCATCTGCATCCATTTAGATAGATAGATTAGAGATCCTAAATCCTCACTTTCTTATCTAGAATGGAGTTCCTTAATAAATGCCTTTTATATTGATTTGAAACTAGCAATTGGCTCCAAGTTACTTTACTCTTAGCACACATGCATGCATAACTAAATCCGCTGTGTTTGTGCCTCTGTGCACTCTGCTATATTGAAAAAGGGATTCTCTCACCACAGAGAATTTCCAACAATTTTGACACTCCAGCTGTTGTTAACCATACTTTTATTGTGGCTGGGTATGATGGGAGTTGTAGTTCAACAGCAGCTGGACTGCCAAGGTTGCCTATCCCTATTTAAAGCATGTTTTGCTTGAGAGTAGAATTCGCTTTCTTTTAAGATAACATGTTGTTTTTAGTGCCTTTTAAACACATCGATCTGAATTTTATGAGGGTATCTAGGAAAGCTGTTAGTGGCATTAGAATAGAATAGGTTGCTTCTTAAGTTAAAGCCACCCATGGCAAGTCAGAATAAGAATTAAAAGAGGAACTAGGACAGAAAGAGAGTAAAAGGTTCACTCTAGAGGAAACAGAAAGTAGGGTAAGTGAGTGGCAAATTCATCATGAACACAGTGTGTTTGCCCTGCAGTGTGGGGTGGGTGGGTGGGAGTTCTGAGGTTAAGTCAAAGTGATCTTGAAGTATGAAGCACATAAACTGGCATTCAGCACTTATAGAATGTTTGTTTCCTTATTGTGATGAACAAAGAGAGTAATTAGTTCTCCAAGGCCAAACAAGTTTATTGGAGAGCAAGTCCCATTGATGTCAATGCAATTTTTCTCCGAATCAGGCTCGGAAGTCAGGAATGAATCCTTGGAGCGTTCATAGTGTTATAGGCAACATAGCAGAACATAAGGGATGCCCCAGCACACCAAGTCAGACACTAACAAGGCTTGCTTCAAGCAAACTATAGCACTCCCTTCACATTCATCACTTAGGGAGAGATTCCTCATGATAGCTCATGAATGCAGATGACAGCAAACAACAGATTGGAATCCCAAGGTTGCAAACATAATGATCGTGTATAATTCTGCTTCTCTTCCGTCTCAGAAAATGAACCTGAATTGTACAAGAATTTGGAAATGTTCATACGTTTTGGACAAGTTTAAAGCAGTCTTAAAAAGTTATAATTTAGAAGCTGAAAAAGAATACTTTGGGGGTATAGCATGTGAAACTGTTATGATCATTTGGGGTATATTGGGTCCCCTGACACTGAAGATTCCTTGGGTGGATTATCTTCTGGGGCAAGAGTCTTGGGGTGTCTTTCAGGCCAGCCATTCTGTCAATTACAAAATCAATCCCCCCCTACCTTCTCAGAGCAGGTTGAGAACACAGATTGGCCGACCCTTCTGTCTGTCTATCGTTCTATCTATCTGTCTGTCTATCACAAAGTCACATCCCCACCTTCTGAGAGCAGATTTTGAAGTTTGCGGGTTTCAGGGGTGGGAGAGCATAAAACAGCTTTAAAAATAAATTCCAAACAAATATTTGAACAGATAAATATGTAGCACTTTTGAAAACAAAAAGCAAGCCCCAGGGGCAGCCCACAAGGCAAGGCACCAAATTCTGCCTTCCCCCATGCCCCTGTGTGGGCCAGCCCCCTTGCAACAGCAGCAGGGGTGTAGCAAGGTTGGAGTGGGCTCAGAGACAAGATTTTAAAATGGGGCCCCCCTCACTGAAGCTCAGCTCATGAAGTAAAGAAATCTTAAATGAGGCTGAATAGTGGTAACAAAAAGCATTGTGTGTGTGTGTGTGTGTGTGTGTGTATACACACACAAACACACCTATGTGCCACAATAGAACATCATCCTAAATTATTTTTTAAATGGTTTTGTAAATTGTGGACAATGCAAGTCATTTAATGGTACTAGAGAAAGACATGTTGTTCTGGTAGCTCCAGGTCTTAACACTCACATCAATTTCGGAGGATGAATACAACTCAAGGAAGCCCGGGCGGGTGCGTGGCTGGGGGAGTCAGTCATGTGACTTGCCTCTGGGCCCCCCTGGCAGTGGGCCCCCAGACAACTGTCTCCCCTTGCCCTATTATAGTTACGCCCCTGAACAGCAGTCTTTGTAAGCTTTTCAAGGGGCACAGGAGATGAGGAGGGAAGGTTGCCAGTAGGCCATTGCTCTATGTCTCCCCTGCTGCTTCTGTTAAGCTTCCCAAGGAGTGTGAGGAGAGGCACTTATTGCAAAGCTTGCAAAAGCCAGATCAGTCCCAAAGAGCTACTCCAATTGTAGTGGTTGTGGGCATCTTGCTGACCTGCTAGTGCCCCAATACTCTTCTGCCTGTGGCAACCACCTCACCTTGCCTCATTAAAGGACCGCCTAGTGGAGGAGAGGCTAATAGGACAAAATTGTTCTAAAGACTGTACATGTAACTTTTGAGGAGCAAAGGTGGGGGTAAATGGAGTTCATCCTGCAGCAGAAAACCTACTCCCACTCCTGTTTGTGTGTGTGTATATCTGTACATAGCTCTAGCAAACTCCGACATGGCTTAGTAGTGAAAGAGTAGTTATATATAGATTTCCTCCCTCCAAAATGTAACAAAGTAACATCAGCACAAACCCCAAGGCATTTGTGCTAAGGGAGTTTACACTTCTTTAAAAAGCAAAATTAATATTTAATTTTTTTCTTTCATCCATCATATTCATACAATATACATGCCACTGGCAATACTGGCAATTTTGCTATCAAGGCTCCCCCCCCCCTCCGTCTTTTGCAACAAGAAAGAGAACTGTCAGCACAGCTCTAACTAAATGAGGCAGCTAGACTTCTGATTGGCTGAACTCAGTCATAATTACAAGCTAGCACCATCCATTCATTTTTCTATAGAATGCAATGCTTTTGCAAAAAGGAAACAGAGGATGCCACAATAGCATGGACTTATTTTGCCCATAAAGATATAGATATTCCTCACTTTGTAGTGATGGTGTTTTTCTGTTTAAAAGTGTGTTGCAGAAGCTGAGTGAAATCAGGCATTCACTGTGGAACATTTAATTGTTAATGCTTTAGGTGTATAAACTTAATATTTTCCCCTCTCTCTGTTCTCCCTATTATTTTTTTAATTTTTCCCTTCCATCTAGTTCTAAATTAAAATGCAAACTCCCCTGGGAGAAAGGCTTTTTAAAAGTCCCATGTTATTTAACAAATTGAAGTCTTAAATATATATTACTCCTGTGCAGTACCTTGACTGTAGGTTTTTCATACAATGATGCAGCAGCAGCAGCAGCAGCAGCAGCAGCATATATTTTTCAGTTACCAGAGTTGGCCTGCAGACGGCATCATAGCAGCTCTTGCTGAGTCAAAAAAACAAAACAAGCCTTGAAGAAGAGTGGAAAGTAATGTTTGTGATCAGTAGGTTCTCTGTGTGTGGGAGAGCAAAACAAGATTATGAAGGCCCTGAGGCATGAGGATCCCAAGATTTCATCTGAGATAGAACTATTAATAACAATGCTACTAGAACTTTTTAAAATGAACATTATTTTACAGGCTATATTTTGTTTGTCTTGGCAGTAATTGTGGTTTGGCATAGGTTCTTTTTGATTTAACAGATTGGGAATGGGGTTGGGGGGAAGGCTAAAAGGTTTAAGGTGGTGACTTTAGCAAGTCGGCCATATGAGGTCAAAGCAGAGCAAATGTTTTCAACTTAAATATGGATTTCAGTGGCAGCACTCTCACCATTTGACTGCATTACCTCCAGACACATGACAGGAATCCAGGTTTAAGCTTTAAAATGTATGAAATGGGCAGATAAAATGTGCTATCCATTCTGAGACTCAAAAGGGTTCACATTGTGCACATACAAAACAAAATAGGGTCTATTATTTAATGGAAGAGGTAAAGTAAAGTGTGCCGTCAAGCAGGGGCGTAGCTAGGGGAGAGAGGGCCCGTGTTCATCTCTCTCTCTCTCTCTGGCGGCCCCCCAGAGTGAGGGAGATAATGAAGAAAATAGGGAGGGATGAATCTGGAGGGCCCTCAGGAGCTGGGGGCCCATGTTCTTTGAACCCTTTCGTTCAATTATAGCTACGCCCCTGCCGTCAAGTCTATTTTGACTCCTGGCACCCACAGACCCCTGTGGTTTGCTTTCATAGAATACAGGAGGGGTTTACCATTGCCCCCTCCTGCGCAGCACGAGATGATGCCTTTCAGCATCTTCCTGCATCGCTGCTGCCCAATATAGTACCAGCAGGGATTCGAACCAGCAACTTTCTGCTTGTTAGTCAAGCATTTCCCCACTGCACCACTTAAGGTGGTTTAATGGACGAGGAGGGTATCACTATTATGTAGTCACACTTTTGAATGGCAAGAATTTATCAAGGTAAGCTCCCTCGAGAACCAGCTACACTATCTGAAGGAGGAGGCCAGAAACCGAGGAAGCCTGTGAGCCCTTTTATTGCTGAGATTGCCTTCAGAAATTGTAGTATGTCCTGCAATGTTTTTAACCCTGCCTTAATGCCATATGAGGAGCTTTTTAAACTCTGACTAAATTATGTACACAAACTAGTTTATTTTGCTCTGCTCTTCCCCACCAAACCATGGTGATTGTTCTCTTACAACATGACAAGAGAATAGAGAATATGTCCCCATTTGAAGGGAAATTTAAAATGGCCAGCTGTACCAAATGAAGTCCTGCTGAATACCGAATGGCCCTGCTGTCGAAGGAATGTCTACATAGGCAGGAGAATGAGACATTAGGCTGAGGTGGTAGAATTCTAGGCTGTACCACTTTAGAGCAAAGTTTTGGAAGCAAATGTTTAAATGTACCCCATTGTGTTTAAAAAAAAAATCCAGTGAATGTAAAATCACCGTCATCAAAACTACAGCACTAGTGAGAGGATATTCTAAAATGTTCTCCCTAGTGTACTATTCACAAGGAGCTTTTTACATATGTTTATACATTCAAATGTACCACCCCACACCTGCCATCTGAAGTGGTACAGCCCATTCTATGGGCTCAGAATTCTACCACTTCATTCCCACCTCCTTCTGCAGCATGTTCTCCAGTAAAGGCCTAAGTCAGTGTAAACAGCCTGAGGCTTTTCAGCTGTTGTTGGACACTTGTTTGTTTGTTTAGTGTATTTGTACACCATGCCAAACTCACATTTCTAGACGGCTTACAATAAACATAACACGAATTAAACAGAAATTAAAACAGAAACAGTTTAAAACCGTAATTCTAATAAAAAGCTTGGATGAATAAATGTGTCTTGAATCTTTTAAAAAGCTGTCAGAGTGGGGAGCTCTTCTTTTCGCACTGAGCGCATTCCAAAGCCTAGGGGCAGTAACAGAGAAGACCCATCCCTTAGGGATATGCCCTACCTTTAGATGGCGAAGCATTTCTACTCAAAATGGATTGTTTTGAGTGTTTTGAGCTAAAACCAGAACACCCTTTAAATAAAGAGCCTATTTTGAGCTTGGAGCAGAACAACCCCATTTCAACTGGAAGTTTTGATATTTTGAGCACCATTTTGGAGGCCTGTTTTAATGTGTTTCCCTTGCTGATTGGTTTTCTGGCACTGGCTTCCGATTGGCTTGTGATCTCCTTGCTTCTTGGTTGGCTTCTTATCATACAAATCAAGTCATGGGCAACGGTACCCCCATTAGCTGGGAGGAGGGAACCCAAAAGGAGGGAGTTTCAAAATATATTCAAAGGAATTGGGAGGCGGAGAGAGCCCTTATACTGTGCATTTCTTGAAGAAGAAAATATATTAGGACAGGAGAGGAGGAAGGAAGGTTTGATTTTGTGGTTTTCTTTTCTCAGCACTGAGTAGAATATATACTGTGCTATTGTTGCTATAACTATCTGGTTTTGGTGGATCTCAGAATGACAAAGGCAGAACTTGGATGCCTTCCTTCCATGAGTTGTGGCTTGATTTGTTTGTGAGATAGTGTTGTGGTGAGAAATGGACAGTGGCAGCTCGTGTGTGTGTGTGTGTGTGTGTGTGTGTGTGTGTGTGAGAGAGAGAGAGAGAGAGAGAGAGAGAGAGAGAGAGATATTTCTTGGTGATTGCTGTGATGAGCTCCATGTCTGGCCTTGAGACTAACTTATGCTTCACTCACTGATCTGCTATGCAATCTGCATTGCAATCTGCATTGTACTCATTCAAAATGCGGCTGAGGTTGCTCTAGTTGAGCTTATCGCTATGCTTGCTGCTAAGTAAGGGTGCTGCTGTGGCAGCTGTTGCAATGCTAGTAAGTAATGCAGAGTCATAATTGTGTGTGAGAGAGCAACTTGTGCCAATGATGTTACTGCAGCTCAGGCACTGTGGCTGGCAGTGGATTCTGGATCAGTGATACTCTTCTGGCCATTTTTGGACTGTGTTTGAAATGTAGGAAGGACAGAATCCCTTTTACTACGTGCTTCTGCAGTGTCTTTCAAGCCAGGGTTGCAAAGTGCATTGCAAATTGCAATGCAAAACTCGTGGCCCTGACACCCCCCCCCCCAGTATCTGACGTCAGATGTGGGGGTGCTGGTTTAGGGAAGAGCCGCTCCTGGCTGCGCTGCGAGCACAGTGCCGGCCCCAACCTAGCTCCCGAACAGGGCTACGCGGCTCTATCCGGGAGTTAGATGGCCAACGCTGCATTCGCAGCATGGCCAGGAGCGGCTCTTCCCTAAACCAGTACCCCTGCATCTGACGTCAGACATGGGGGGGTGTGTGTGTGTCAGGGCCGCGAGGCGCTCTGATTGGCGGCGGCCTGGGTTCTTTGAACCTGTCCACCCAATGGTGGCTCTGCCCCTGAGGGCTGCTCAGTTTTGACCTCCTGCAGATGTTGGCCTACAATCCCCATAATCCCTGGCTATTGGCCACTGTGACTGGGGATTGTGGGAGTTGTAGTCCAAAAACAGCTGGGGGGCCTAAGATGAGCAGGCCTGATCTAATACTTTTTTTACACAAACCTCTTATATATTTACCAAGATTCTCTTTTCATCGTCAGTAGAATCTATGCACGTTGCCAATAAACAATCAGAAAGCAGCTAAATGATTTCTACAGAAAATATTCATAAATACTTAGGCCATATCAAGCTGGCACCACTGTAATATGGTCAGCACTCTAGGATGTATGGTGGTTTGGCTATAAAACTGCATGTTCAGCAGTTTGCAGTTGCCTGTGAAGTTGTTTTTCAGTAATATTTTAAAAGAGTTTTTCATTGCTTCCATTTTTGGATATGTATTGCACTCACTCTCTGAACGCATGATAAATTTTCCAAGAGAGATGCCAAGCCTTGGATAGTAATGCTTTCCCCATAGTTCAGATCTTTGTGCTGCACAAAAGCAAAAGTTACAGAAAAACAAAGACATGCAATGCAATTGAATTCAAAGCACAACTTTAAAAAAGCAATGGTTTTTTAAAAAAAAGTAAAATCACACTTTGGAAGATGTTACCTCTCAGTTTCCAGCAGCATGATAAATCTGGCAAATGAATGACTATGATTTTGTTTTGTTACACTCCTAAATAAAACAGGAATCTGCTGATAAAAGCCAGTCCGACAAGAAAACTCACATTTTTTATTTCAGCAGCTGATCTAAATCTTCTGTTTCTTATGGAACTCTGTATAAGAAGCTGCATTAAAAGAACTGCCTTGATGCTTCATTCCTTCAATCTGCTGAGAAAATTTGAAGGTCAGCAGAGGGCACTGGACAACCCAAAGAAACGAAGAAGTCATAAGAATGTTATGAAAGCTGTATTGTACTTGTGACTTGTTTATTCAGAACACTCTTGTTTAATAAGAGAGTGCTGGTTGTTCTCCGTTATGCTGTATTTGCTGGCTAGCACAAGGCCATCCAGTGAACAGCATGGGTAAGCAGGGATTTGTACATTGAGTCTCCCACATATAAGCCCTGCACCCTGTAATCATTTATCAAGCAGTTAAGGGCAGCCAGTCTTCATTATCACCCTGCCAAATGGTGAAAAAACTTGTAGCCTTCCTACTCAGCAGGAGTCACAGCCAGTGTGGTGTAGTGGTTAGAGTGCTGAGCTAGGACTGAGGAGACCTAAGTAGTGTCCCCTTTAAGACGTGCATCCCACTCAGGCTAAATCAGAAAGGTCCCACTCTGAATGCATGTGAGCACACACTGCCTTGATACTGCCGCCCAGAACTGGTTCATTCTGCACACAGATGAAAAAAATTAGAAGCTGGACCTGAGTTCAAATCAAAAATTAGTTCAAATCAAAAATTGAGTTCAATTCAAAATCAGAAATTGAGTTCAAATCAAAAATCGAGTTCAATTCAAAAATTAGAGAGAAGCTGGACCTGAGTTCAAATCCCCATTGTCATGAGACTCACTAGGTGACTCTGGTTCAGTCACTCTCAGCCTAATCTACCTCACAAGGTTGTTGTGAGGATAAGCATAACTATATATACGCTGCTGTGGGCTCTTTAGAGGAAGAGTGGGATATAAAAAAAGTAAAATGATTGTTTTGCTGTGGTAAGCTCGTTAACAATTATCTATATTCACCCTGTATTTACATGTGGAGCGGCTGTATTCCCTCTTTCCGCCCCAGACAGCAAATTCTGAGTGGCCAGATTTGGCTTTTTGAAAGCCAAATTCTGGCTTACGGCTCATTTGACCCACGAGTATACCCCTTAGGTTCTGGCAACCTTGGAGCCTCAGCATAATGCCAGAAGTGCTGGGCATGGGCATGACATGCCCCACACCCCCACCACTTCCATTATTACACCGACTGGGGTAGCAAGAGGGAATACAGCCGCCCCATGCCAGCAGTTTTTGCAGCAGCGTCAGAGGGGTAAGCATGGCGGGGGAGGTAAAGGCACCCTCCCCACACCTTGTTTATCTTATGTTTCTTTTTAGATTGTGAGCCCTTTGGGGACAGGGATCCATCTTATGTGTTTATTTATTATTTCTATATGTAAACTGCTTTGGACACTTTTGTTAAAAAGTGGCATATAAATATTTGTTGTTGTTGTTGTTAAAGGAGCCCGCACCCATCTCCCAGGTGTGCATGGAACCAGTTCCATGCACACTCCTACCCATCACAGGATCTGACTGCAGCTTGTCCACTTGCTGCAGAAGGAGTCAGGTTGGATTGCTTTCCAAGTCGCTCCAGTCTTGACCTGATGTCCAACAGCAGGGCCTGCAGTTGAGTGTTGGATCTCCTGTTGTCCAGGGAAGAGGTGGAGGCCATCAAAGATCTGCACTTCTTAGCTGCCATCACAAACCTTGTTAATGCACCCAAAACCTGCTGAAGACAGCAATACCCAAAGTCCGTGGCTTGGCTCTTTTGTACCCCACTTCCACACCTCTCCTGACTTCACATGAGAGGAAGGATGATGCTTTCTGGTCATTGGTCCAGTGTAAATTAACCCCCTGCTGTATACACAGGGGAGCAATTCCATTGGCCCATCATGTTGGCCATACTGTTGTTTTCTGCTTCTCAGACCAAGTGTTACATTTTTCTTCAGAAATGCATTATTTTGCATTAAGTAATTAATATTATGTTGCATCAATTTTGCACATTTCTCTCCCCACCCCCGCTCCATCAACCACAAAAAGAAAAGACATTTTACACAAATACATAAAATGGCACAAAAGCAAAAAAGTTTACAAATCCCAGTGGAAGTCATTGGTCTGCAAAGGAAATGAGGGCATGCACTTAAGGCTTTTTCAGACATCTGGTTATCTCATGTTTTCCCTAGCTCCCTCCGTGCTTAGTTAATGACAGGCTCTCACATAGAATCCAGACGTGCATTGACTTCTGCAGGATCTTCTCCACCCTTGTGATTTTCAGTGCTCCATTCAGATGTTGAGTGCCGCCCTTATACTATTTTTACAGTGCTACCTGCCAGCCAGTGGTTACTTTCCTGACTGTTTTTATTACCACTTTAAAAGTGGTAATGGAGAGAAATTGGAAAGTAAGCACTGGCCAGCAGGTGGAGCTGTAAATATAGCACGAGTGCAGTGCTCAGCATCTGTCTGGAAGCTGGTTCACATGTCTGTATCCTGTGTGAGAGACCACTGGAAAGCACTGAAGGAGCTGAAAAAAGCAAGATAAATAGACATCCGGAAAAGCTCTTCGTATTTATTAAATAGATATTTAAAGCACAATAGCTTAGTGACTCTGTGGCCAAATCTTTATGGCTTAATGAAGCATGGTAGCATTCATCAGACCCTGAAAAAATCAGGTGTGAGTCCTGAGTAATCGACTCCCTCATGCCAGTTTTCAGATTGTGAAGGACCTTGGGCCAAGCACCCTCACTGTGCCCCCTCAAGCTGGAAAAAGTGAGACACATAAGCTGAGAATGTCCTTGAGAATCCAACCTTGTTGGATGCTTTGTTGGGGTGGTGAGTCCTTTGCTTGTCTTGGGCAACCTTCCCATCGAGAAAGAGCTAGTTCTGCACTTTCCTTAGGTGCCTCACTAGTATTGCTGAGTGTAGATGATACTTTTTCAAAGATAAGGGCAGTGTGATAGAACCACTGTTGCCTGCACCCCAGACATTACTTCTGCTGTGTAGTGCTTCAAAGTACCATCCGTGAGGTTTTTCATGGCTCACCTGCAAGTCTTTGAAAAAACAGTAGTCTCTACAGATTCCACGTCTTCTCTTGTAGCCACTAGATGGAGCACTCTCCTGAGCGTCCATCCCCTCTGTAGTAAATCTGTCTTCCCTAAGGAGTTGACTTGAATGGATTAATGCTTTGCACAGTTGGGGTGCCCATTGACATTACAGGATCTGGTTGTATAAATACTTCCAGATGACTGCTGCCTCCAGAGAGGAAAAATCAAAGAGGATGTAAAGATAAAGCAAGAGATCTAGCAGGAGGGAGCTGATGTTACAAGAACTGAGTAGGTGTGAGTCTGTTGTGCCATTCATGCAGAACCTGGAGGACTTGCAGGGGTCCATTTATAATTGAGCAAGGTGACGGCGGGGGGGGGGGATGTCTCTGGGTGGGCCCCTGGGGGAGAGGGGCCCACTGTCTAGGAAACTCTCCTCCTGTCTACCTGACTCATTGGCAAGCTTCTGGCTCCTGACTGGAGTGTGGAGATTGTGTTTTATTGTTTGCATAGGAGTGAGCAAAAGGGCATACCAAGAATGTTTTGGTTTTGACCATGTCCATATAGTTCTTCTGAAGCAAAGACATGAAGGGCAGTGGGGGAGGAGGAGGCAGGGGACCCAGGGGACCCCTGCCTCCTTCTCTTCACATCTTGTCCAAGATCTTCACATCTTGTCCAAAGGTCCACTTAACCTTGCTGTGAGCCTGAGGACTAGCACATAGTTCTTGTGTTCATTCTTGGGAGTTAGGGGGATGATGAGTCTGGAAGCAAGCAGCAACAAAAGACTGGGTAATTGGTACATGTACACCCACACCTACCCACACACACACACACACACACACTACAACACAGAGACTGCTTTTAATAGAAAAAGTCTTACCCCAGAATGTGAAAAAGACAGTGAATTTTCTTTTCATTTCGGGTTTGTTTTTCCTAAGGTACATGCATGAGGCGTCTGCTGTGTTTGGATGATTTCTAGTGGTATCCTTACATCCAATGGTTCTGCATGCTCCTCTTGTTCCTGACACAACCACTTAGTATTAGTAAGTAAAGCTTACTAATTACTCTTACTATTACTATTAATTACTATTAGTTTAGTCAAAAGACGACTGTGGGGAAACATGATAGAGGTCCATAAAATCATGTATGGTGTGGAGAAAGTTGATAAGAGACAAATGTTTCTCCTATTTGCATAACACTAGAACCAAGGGTCATCCCATGAAATTGATTGCCAAGAAATTTAGTATCAATGGCTACTAGTCTGAGGGCTATAGGCCACCTCCATCCAGCCTCAGAGGCAGTGTGCCTCTGAATACCAGTTGCAGAAGAATAGCAGCAGGAGAGAGGGCATGCCCTTAGGTCCTGCCTGTGGGCTTCCCAGCGACATCTGGTGGGCCACTGTGTGAAACAGGATGCTGGACTAGGTGGGCCTTGGACCTGCTCCAGCAGGGCTGTTCTTATGTTTGTAGTAGCAATGGCATGTCTTCATTTTGCAAATGGGCCAGTGTTACCAAGACATGACTTTTCAGAAATTCAGTTGGTTTTGGATAGCCAGGGATGGAATAAAGCCTTTTTGATTTTGTGAGCCTGCCCTTCTTATATAAGGCAGGGATTCCCAGCCTTGACCTTTGTGGCATTATGTCAGAGAATGGCGGGAATTGTAGTCCAGCAACATCTGGGGACTCAAGGTTGGGAACCCCTGACTAAGCTAAAGCACCAAAGGTCCATCTAGTCCCACCAGTGGCCAATCAGATGCTTCTGGGAAGCTTACAAGCAGCAGGAGAAAGCTAGTAGCCCTCCACGGCTTTTCCCCTCCAGCAACTGGTATGCAACTGCATACTGCCTCAAAGCCCAGATATTCAGTTTAGCTATCATGATGATGATTATTATTTTATTTATTATTTATTTGATTTCTATACTACCCTAACAAAAATGGCTCAGGGTGGTTTACATAGAGAAATAACAAATAAATAAATAAGATGGCTCCCTGTCCCCAAAGGGCTCACAATCTAAAAAGAAACATGAGATCGACACCAGCAACAGTCACTGGAGGTACTGTACTGGGGGTGGATAGTTACCCTCCCCCTGCTAAATAAAGAGAATCACCACATTAAAAGGTGCCTCTTTGCCAAGTTAGCAGGGGATTACTAGCCACTGGTAGATTTTTCTTCTGTGAATTTGTCTTAAGTTCCCTTTAAACTCATCTAAACTAGTGGTTCTTATTACATCTTGTGGCAATAAATTCCATAAGTTAATTACATATTGTAGGAAGAAGTATTTTCTTTGTGTCTGTTCTGAATCTTTGCCAGTTTCATTAGGTGACTCTGAAGAAGAAAACATTCTCTCTATCCACTTCCTTCAAACCATGCATGGTTTTATAAACTTGTTGGCGTTCTCCATGTTCTTTCGGTATTTTTGGCCATTTTGTTGTCCATTTACTCAGGGGTGTAACAAGCTCTGAAGGAGCCTGTATGCAAGAACTGAACATGGGCCCCATCAGATAATAAATCGAATAAATCGAATAAATAAATCGAATCGAATAAATTAATTAAATAAATAATTTCCCCATATGGATCAATGGGAAACTCAAAAAGATTAATAACCCTGACAGTTATCAGTACTTTTTTCCAAACTAGAATTCCAACTGGGAATTTCCCAGGATAGGGACTGGTGTAAAAGACATATATGTTTGTATTGTAGATGGATGCCCAGCTACATCTCTCTCCAGTGCTGAAGGATGACACTTTGCCCCCACTTCTGCAGGTGCCAGTTATGACATTGCCTGTGATTATGATGTGCTTACTGTCTCCTTTGTGATTGCTAAAGCTCCATCACCAAGCTTTAGCCATCAAGGTGTGGAGGATGCAGGAAAAGAAGCAGCATCTCACAGGGACAGCTTGGTCCTCCTCCTCCTATCCCTAAAATAGATGCGATAATCATGGTAAAGCAGTTGTGCTCCTTTTAAAAACACTAATAAATGGTAAGGCTGCCAGGTAAGAAGTAACTTTTTGTTTTAGAACAGTAATTTGTAACGGCTGGAGGCGGTCTGAAACCAAGCGAACCAGCAGATGAGAGTATTTCAGCATCTCTAAATGCCAAATTCTTTCACTTCCTTTCTTTGTTTCGCTCTTTAAATAACCTTTGCCAAGAATTAATTCTAGAGATGGGAGGGGAAAGGTTACTGCGTTGCCTGGAGAAGTATCTTCACTCTGAAAATAGACCAAACAGGAACTACAAACAAATGAACAACAATAAGACAACCTTGGTTTTGGGGATCTGGGTTTTTTTTTGGTTTTTTTTAAGATTCCATTTGTTTTAAAAAATAAACTCATAACAAAAACCGTGATACAATTTAAGGAATGCAAGGTGTGGTGAAATGCAGGTCAAGAATGGCAGGTCATTCACATGTTATATTCAACACTTATTCAACGGGTGTACAGTTTACACAGGTAGAGATCTGTACACAGGTACCGTTATTCCCATGTTATGTTCAATGCAGGTACAGAAGTACACTTTCATTCTGTACCATGCATTTGAAGGGCCTGTATCCAGGTCCAGTTTTAAAATTACTGGTACAGTCATTCACACAAACATATGTATGAGTGTACAGATATCTCTAAACACTCATACAGCATAATGTCTGAATCGAGCTAATGTCTTACACTTACACTCACCCTTGGTGCTCTGAAGTGGAGGACATTCCTCTCTTTTGTTACTGAATGAGAACAATCTCTTGATTTTTGTCACTGAAGAGACAAAGCCATCAAGATATAGTCTTAAACCCCTTTTCAACAATAAGTAACCAGCTGAAACCAGTCATATCTTTAGACATGAAAGTTCAGACTCATTAAGGAGGAGGAACCTCCAGTTTGGAGGGAAAAACTCAACCCTGGATTGGCCTAAGACCAGTGTTACATAAGAGACAAGGGCGTATCTAGGGTAGGGCACATGCCCCGGGCGCCACTTGAAGGGGGCGCCATTTTTAAAAGTTAAAAAAAATTGCCACCAAAAACAAAATGGCCACCATGCATGCTCAAATGGCCTCTGTGAGGCCCTAGGCCATGCCAGGTCTCGCAGAGGCTATTTGAGCATGTGCGGCAGCCATTTGGTTTTCAGTGGCCATTAAAAAAATATATTTTTAAAAATGGCTGCTGTACATGCTCAAATGGTCCCTGTGAGGCCCTAGAGGCCAGTGGGGGGAGGGGAAACCTTTGCAGACCCCCTCACGGCCTTTAGGATGCCTCCAAAGGGGTTACAGGTAATTTTTTAAATAAAAAAATAATATAATATAAGTCACTGTACACATATTCAGTTTGGCACTATGTACAGAGAATCAGGACTTTTGAATACTGAGCTGAAGTTTATGAACTAGGATTGTATTCATTTGCTCTTACTTTGCTTCTTGTGATAAGTGAGTTAAATGTGATGTCTTAATACTATGGCTATGAATGGTGAGTTTGTCTTTGAATCAGTGTGAAATCCTTAGTGTTAAGCCCCACTGGGAGTTTCTTGCTCTTTCTCTCATTTTAACTGTCTTTCTGAAATACTAGAATAAATTCCAAGCAGTTACACAGTTTACTCTGCATATCCTTTAATTATTTTCAGAGTATCTGGAAAAAGTCAAATTCTCCATTTATTTTTAAAACTTATGTAATAGTGATGCTACAATGCATAGTAGAGAATTAGACAGGCACTTCTGTTTAGTTGTCCAAGTACACTTCCACAGAGTATTGGAGTATTTCATGAGCCCCAGCATACTGAAATTTGTAGTTTTCCAGCATTTTTTGGTCTGACTACATCCACTGCTAAATAGTTTTTGAAATATTAAAAGATTAACGAGCTTGACTTGTATTTTTCAGCTGATATTATGGTAAAGTTATCTGAAAGATGGGTATCAGATGTTCGGACAGGGGGTGCAATTTCAGTGCTTGCCCTAGGCACTATTTTCCCTAGATACGCCTCTGATAAGAGATATGATGACTCTTCATTGGATCTGAGCTGTCTGTCTCTGGAAGAGTGGGAAAGCTTCCCCCTCTTAAATCACTATAAAATGGGCCCAATCTCCCCACCATTTTGTTACCAGTCCATTCATGAGTAATCCATGTTACCTTGTCACCAGCTGCTTCTGGTATCCACAAAGGGAGAAGCTGTAGAGATTAATGCTCTCTCAGCCAAGGACCTGCCTATTGCTAGACTAAGGTAAAACTCAGTGGTATTTAATGTTTTTGACTAACAAGCAGAAGGTTGCCAGATCGAATCCCCGCTGGTACTATATTGGACAGCAGCGATATAGGAAGATATATTCATATATAGGAAGATTCATTGCTAAAGAGAACAGCCATTTGGCTTATTTCCTAGAGAATGAGAGACAACATCATCACAATATGCTTTATTGGCAGGAAAAGGCTTAACTTGAAATGCAGGGTTTTCAATCAGTTTAAGAAAGCAACAAACTAATAAAAATTCTGATGGTATTCATCGTTGCACTCTTTCACCACCAACATGGAGGTAGGTCCTTAAGAGGTAAAGTCCTTTCTTGCCAAAGAAAATGGCTACTTTCTTGTCAAAATAAATGGCTTCTTTTCTGGCCCACTGGACAGAAGACATATATTCATGATTTAAATTGATCTGGCCTTTTTGATTACTGTTTTGTAGAAAAGTAATTTTCCAATTTACAAGGAGGAACTACAATCTATCTGTTCTCAAGATAAAAAGAGATACTACTTATTAGTGAAACTGCTCTGGGGTGATTAGCGAACACCCTGAAATCTACCTTTTGGGCTCATGTGGGGAAATTAGCTCAGAAAGGAACAGTTTCACTTTAGTTTTAATTTGTGCAAAGTTGTGGACTCAGGAAATGACTGGACTGAGACAAGATGTAAGTTTCCAAATCAAAAGATGTTTATTGTAGGGAGGGGTACAGAGGAGAGAAATGTGTAGTTAAAGCAATATCCCTATCAAAAATACATTTAACTGCAATGAGGCATTTTAGCTTAGAGTCCTAATTGTGTAAGTTCCCAGGCAGGCAAGAGAAAGAGGCTTTTAGAGAAGGAAGGGGTTGGATCTAAGAAAAGGGAGTAGAGATAGAATTTGGGTCCAAGGAGGGGTGAAGCCTCATATCACCTGGTCTGGACGAAGGGCTCTGGGGACCACTGATAAACTTCATTCTTCAGGAACTGGTCAGGCCAAGGCGGGTTGAAGAAAGTTCGAGAGGTTAGTCTGTAGATGTGACTCCAGGAGGGTGCTTCCTACATCGACCCAGCTTCCTGTGTTAGCAAGGAAGGTTGGGCAGATCAGACTGAGCAAGAAAGCCAATCTGGAAAGTGGCACGAAATACTGAACACTGCTGTGCATGATGGCCACTGGACAGAAAATCACCCCAAAAGCTGTTGGTAACTCCTAGGTAGCTGGTGTGTACAGGGGCTTATCTAGGGTAGGGCGGGCAGGGCACATGTCCCGGGCGCCACTTGAAGGGGGCGCCATTTTTTAAAATATATATTTTTTAATGGCCATTGAAAACAAAATGGCTGCCACGCATGCTCAAATGGCCTCTGTGAGGCCCTAGGCCATGTCAGGCCTTGTAGAGGCCATTTGAGCATGTGCGGTAACCATTTTGTTTTTGGCAGCCATTTTTTTAAAAAAATGTTTTAAAAAATGGCTACCGCACATGCTCAAATGGTCCCTGCACGACCCTAGGCCTTTCCAGGCCTTGCAGAGGCCATTTGAGCATGTGTGGCAGCCTCCAAAATGGTCACCACGCCGATCTTTGCAGGCCCAAACAGGCCCGAAAATCAGCCTGAGATGGGCTGCGGAGGTGAATTAAGAGGCCAGTGGGGGGAAGGGGAACCTTTTCTGAAACCCCACCCCCACCCACAGCCTTTAGGAAGCCCGGTGTCATGGCTCAGACGTCTGACTCAGAAGAGTCAGAGCAGGAGGATTCATCTGCTAGTGAGGGCTCAGAGGCACAGCAACAGAATTTGGCAGGGAGACCAGACTCTGGAGCTGAGCATTCGCAACAGCTGCCAGACATTATTTCTGATGGGGTGAAGCCTGGGATTTCACCTGTCTTGAGAAGGCATCTCAAGAGGCAAGCTCAGTGGCAGTCACGCAGGCACAGGAGATCACAAGAGAGGAAGCCGAAGTGCTAACAGGGAAGCCTGATTGGCTGCTGGTTCTCTTGAGCCCTATATATTTAGCAGTCTCACTTGATCAGATGCTGTCTGCAACTTTTCACTGGCTGCAGACAGTGTGCTATTTGAATTCCAAAACTTTGTCCGAGTTCCTGTTTGCCTTGTTTATGCTTTCCTGCTTTGTTCTGTTAATTCCTTGATTCTGCCATCTTTCGCTATTTTCATTCCTTGCTCTGTGTTTTCTTTTCACTTATTACTCCGTTATTGTTAGAGGGGGGTACCTAGTTCAGTTCAAGGGACTTAATTCATTTACTGTTTTTCTTTGTGAGCCTTTTATTTTATTTGTGCAGTTCCACTGCTGCTTTCTGTTAACTCACCGGGGAGTGCTGAAGGGGGTTGTAAATCCTGTTGGGTTAGCCGAGCTAACAGATTTACAACACCCACTGAAGGGGCTACAGGTTAATTTAAAAAAAGATAAAAAATAAAAAATATAATATAGGTCATTGTACACATATTCAGTTTGGCACTATGTGCAGAGAATCAGGGCTTGTGAATACTAGGCTGAAACTTATGACCTAGGATTGTATTCATTTGCTTTTACTTTGCTTCTTGTGATAAGTGAGTTAAATGTGACATCTTAATAATATGGCTATTAATGGTGAGTTTGTCTTTGATTCAGTGTGAAATCCTTAGTATTAAGGCCTCTGGGAGTTCTTGTTCTTTTTCTCATTTTAACTGTCTTTCTGAAATACTAGAATATATTCCAAGCAGTGACACAGTTTACTCTGCATATCCTTTAATTATTTTCAGAGTATCTGGGAAAAGCCAAATTCTCCATTTATTTTTAAAACTTATGTAATAGTGATGCTACAATGCATAGTAGGGAATTAGAATGGCACTTCTGTTTAGTTTTCCAAGTACACCTCCACATCGTATTTGGGTATTTCATGAACCCCAGCATACTGAAATTTGTAGTTTTCCAGCATTTTTTGGTCTGGCTACATCCACTGCTAAATAGTTTTTGAAATATTAAAAGATTAACGAGCTTGACTTGTATTTTTCAGCTGATATTATGGTAAAGTTATCTGAAAGATGGGTGTCAGATGTTTGGAAAGGGGGCACAATTTCAGTGCCCTAGGTGCTATTTCCCCTAGATACGCCTCTGTGTGCGTAGAGAGTACATAGATCACAAGGAGCATCCAATGGAGTCCCATGTGAAACATACAAGGGAGCACACTGGGTCATGCAATTGGGGGTTCTTATACCCAAATACATATTCTGGGGGCAAATTCCAATTGACCATTGCTGTCTGACAGGTGTGTTGGGAGGGATCGGCAGGGATCCCATTGCTGATCTTTCTTCCTGAGAGTAACAATGAGGGAATTGCTGAGGTATGCCTAGGCTTTTGTCATGAAAACGGAGTGCACAGACGTGAGATCGGGAATCTGCATAGATGGAAAAGTCCAGTAATTTAATCAGTATTTTTAATGGGTGCATCTCTTATGTTTGTATCGCTTGTTCAACCTCTTTTGTTGAGGTTGACAAAAGATTTGTTGTAAATCTTTGGGGGAGATTTACCTCTGCAAGCCTTATCTGTATTCTTCCTGTTGAGCTAATTGACACATTAGCTGGCTGCTATCCTTTTATGCGAAAGGCAGAGAAGACAAGGCAATTCACTCTGAGGGCAGAGTGTTAACCTGCTTTTAGTTAACTTCTGGGGTCTACTTAGGGTATCCCAGCATTAGGGAGGGTGTGCATCTGCTCCCCTTTACAATTTGCTTGTTATGAGCCACATCTAGGGGCAACTAGCCCACTGCCCTGAAGTGACCTGTCCCCATGTGTATAAGTGGAGATCTCATGATGTTGAGAGGCTCCTGAGCATATAGAGTGAGATCTCCAAGCCTAGAGACGCAAACACAAATGAGGGAGCTCCTGGGAGCCAACAGAAAAGCATTGCTAGCAACATTCTCCAAGTTAAGTAAAAATATACCTTGCATGGGAACAGACTTGTTCAGAGGACTGAATGGGGTGTGGGGCAATCTTTATTTGCAGGAAATGGCTTGGCTTAAAAAGCATAAAACAATTAATGGTTTCCCACAACCTTGAATAAGCAATAAACTCATAACAAAAAGTCTGGTGTGAAGTAAGTAAATTGTTGCTTTGCTTCTGGACATGTGAAAATCTATTTTCATCACCAATGTGAAAATAGACACTTAAGAAGTAAGTTCTTTATTGCTAATGGAAATGACTGCTTGGTTCCATTTCTAGCCCACTGGCCTTTTCAGACCAATCACTGAAAACATCTATCATGGTTAAACAGTGAACCAATCATTTTGTAGTTCAAATGGCAATTTACAAAGAACTGCAATGTATCTGTTCTCTCAAGAGAGAAAAAGATACTTCTCCTAGTAAGTGAAAAGCACACCTTTGTCTTGCATACAGATGTGTACAGAGAACTGGATGGGGGGAAATCTTTCTTTGCAGGAAATGCCTTTACTTGAAAAGTCTAACACAATTAAAGGTTTCCCAAAAGTTCAAGAAAGCAACAAACTCATAACAAAAAGTCTGTCGAGAGGTAAGGAATACCAAAATCATTGCTTTGTTTCAGGAAGAAGGAAATGTGAAACATCACTGATGTGGAATTAGACTCTTAAGAAGTAAGTCCTTTATTGCTAATGAAAGTGGCTACTTTAAAGATTCCTCCCATCATGTGAATAGCCTCCGCATCTGCTATAAAATCTTTTCATTATTCCAGAGGAGCCTTAGTTGTCCCAGCTGCAGTAAAGCTATTCTTGGCAAACTCTCAGGCACAACTCCTATATCGAGCTCAACATGGCCCTTATAACAACTACATTCTATTGGAATCTGTTCAATCCAAATTTTTAAGATATATATTCCAGGTTCCGCATTGCATCGCCAATGTGGTTCTTCATCAAGAAGCTGGTGTGTAATTACACACAGCTTTGGCTGTGTGTCTTTGCAAATTGGTTAAGACTATTATTCTGTCCAGTATGGTTATTTTCCCTGACCTTAGCTGGTAACTTTGATTCAAAATGGAAAGTCTTATGGCTTCTCGCAGGAAGAACCAACTTATTAAGATGTGCCCTGATCAGGCCAAAAGAACACTTAAGCAGCGAGCACTGGTGTTGAAGGGCAAGCCAGTCTTCCAAAAGTCATATTTCTGTCCAACCAATTTGTTTCCTTGAGACCTGCAAGCTTTTAAAACCATATTGAGCCCCTGGTGGCGCAGTGGTAAAACTGCCGCCCTGTAACCAGAAGGTTACAAGTTCGATCCTGACCAGGGCCTCAAGGTTGACTCAGCCTTCCATCCTTCCGAGGTCGGTAAAATGAGTACCCAGAATGTTGGGGGCAATATGCTAAATCATTGTAAACTGCTTAGAGAGCTCCGGCTATAAAGTGGTATATAAATGTAAGTGCTAAGTGCTATATAACAATGTTGAAATTTAGGAGTGCATTGACCCTTGCTCGTTTTAATGCACTTCCTACCACAGTACTAGATGGGAAATGTAAGAAAATACCATATACAACTTGGCTATGCCCCTATAGTACAGGTGCCATTGGAACAGCTGTGCATGTTCTGCTCTATTGCTTATCTTAACAGATATCTTAACAGATATCTGAAACAGTTTTATTTCAGATTTTTATCTATTTTTTTTTAGTAAATTATCCCAGTCATACTGCTATGTTTTATCTGCAACATGTACTGTCCGATCACAATGATTCAGTTTCCTTAAATGTGGCTAAATTTTGTTTTATAGCTTGTAAAATACAGTAAGATATGCTTACGTTGATCTAATTTCTTTTTGTCTGCTGTAAAGTATGATGATTGTTTATCTAGTTGATGACCATAATAAAGAATTCTATCTATCTCTTGTTATGAAAGGACTTTTTTTTAAAATCAAGTTTCAACAAACATTAAAATATATTGATTAGAACTTATTTTTGTCTCCTTTGCCTTTTTACTGATATTTTGAGTTCATATTTCGAGCTTACCCATACGACAGATTTAATCCTCATTCTGAATCATGAAATTTTACATACAAGTAGGAGCTTTTACTCTTGGGTGGCATTGGATGACTGCCAGATTTCCCAGACCACAGAACCTACAATAAATGTATATTTTGCTTCAGGGGAGTGCAGCAGTGACCACAACCCCAAGCATTTGCAACTGTACTGTGCAACTGTAGTTTAGAGCAGGGTTTCTTAACCCTGGGGCCCCAGATGTTGTTGGACTACAACTCCCATCACCCCCAGATATGGCCTTTGTGGCTGAGGATGATGGGTGTTGTAGTCCAAAAAATCTGGGGGCCCAAGGTTAAGAAACCCTGGTTTAGAGATATCCTTTTGATGCTTTTCATAGCCTGCTTAGGTTTTCCCCATCTTGAATGATTTCCTATCATCTTTAAATGTGAGTACTACACTGCTCACCAGATCACTCATGAACAAGTTGTTCCTTGGAAGTTCTGTAAATAATAAAGGTGGTGGTGGTGGTGGAGGAAGAGTTTTCATTCCATCCTAAACATTCTCTTACTTGCTCTAAGCTTAGTTTCTTCCCTTCTCTTGAAGAGCTTGTAAATAATAAAGATGATGATGGTGATGCAAACAAAGTGGTGTGTTGGGGATTTTTTTAAACCCAAAACTGTTATCCACCCTAGGCTCTTGACCGCTAGATTCTTGAGGTGCTGCAATACATAGTCAAAGATCCTGCTTCTGAAAGGGTCTTTATTTGTAAACCTTTTGTTACCCGCGTCCTAAGCCAGAAGAAGGGGAGAGGTGGTCACCAGATCACCACCACACTCAGAGCGAAGAAGCTGGCCAGCTGCTTCCCTCGCCCTTTCCCAAGCGGCTCGCTGTGGGCTACACACACCCCATTCCAGGAGGAGGAGGCCGGCGCGAACAGCACACGCTCGCTTCCCTCCTTCTCCGAAGCGTTTCAACAGCAACAAGACGGGCTGGGCGAGCCAGGCGAGGCCCGCCACGAGCCGGCCTAAGCCCCTCCCTGCGTGCTGCCATAGAGACGGTCTCTATGGAAGGGAGGAGGGAGAGAAGTTGAAGGCAGCAGCGGTGGTTATGTCAGGCGGGCGGGCGGAGGATGCAGCGGCGGGAGGAGGAGCAGGCGCAGCAGCGGCGGCGGCGGCACCACAACCAGGGAGCCATGCAGCGCTGTGGAGCGGGGTCCTCCTGCTCCCATCCCCAGAGCCGGCGCAGCGGAGCCGCCCTCACCACCCTCCTGCTGACAGGTTGGTCTCTGTGGAGGAGCCCCCTCCCCGCTTGGGAGCAGCCCCCCTCGCCCGGACTGCGCATCCTCCGGCCACGGCCTGCCGCCCTGCTCCCCTCCCTCCTGCCAGCCGCGGAGCAATGCTTGAGCCACGGAAGCGCGGGCGGGCGGGCGCTCTCGCTCCCCAATTCTGGGCGGCTGGATCGCAGCCTTCTTCTGCCGCCCGGGTTGTCCCCATCAGCCGCAGCTCCTGATTAGTCGGAGCGCCTCCCTCTCTCCTTTCCCCGAGGCAGTTGCCACGGGAGGCTTCTTCCTTTTTTGGCCATGGGAGTTTCTGAAGCCTCCCAGGGGGACAAAGCAGATTTGACGGGAGGAGGTGGAGGAGGAGGCTAGAATATCTCAAAAGCAACCATAGGTGGTGATGAGGTTCATCATGGCATCTCCTTCCCTGGCTGACTGCAGCTGCTCCTTAAAGACAAAACCATTTTTTAATTTAAACCCACATGTTTTGGGTTCTTTTTAAAAAATATGGCATCTTAAGGATTAACACAGTTACTGTAGCGCCAGCTTTCGTGCACTAGACCAGATGCTGAAATATTGGTTAGCTTTTAAGGTGCCACAAGACTCCTAGGCTGTTGCAGCAAAAACATCCAACAGGGTACCCTCCCTGGATTTTGTGTATTACAGATTTTCAAAAAAGTCTAACCTTCCTTTGTAACAGCAGAGCAGTTGAGAGTAATAGAAAATGAACTCATAAAGTAAGGATAGTTGAACGTGGATTAGGTATTGGAATACTGAATCTCTAATAGTAGGGGTTGATGTTTGCAGTTTAAAAGCCTAGCTTTTAAACTAGACTTGTGGTTTTAAATGGTTTTAAGGTTTTAATTTCTGTTTTAGTTTGTTTTATGTTGCTGGCCTGCCCAGAGACAGAAGTTTGGGGCAGTGTACAAATATAGTAAGTAAGTAAATAAATATATGAAGAAAAGTAAAATGCCTAACATTCATCGGTTACATTTCAGAGTAAAGTAGGTATTGTTTGAAATACTAAATCTCAGAATGAAAAGATGCATTTATATTGAGAAGGGTCTGAAGTCGTTTTTCCCTCTTTACCTGAGATCCATGCCAGGTTGTGTGTGTTTTGTTGTGTACTTATATGCATGCCTACTCAGAAGTAAATTCCATTAATTCAATAAGAATTAATCCCTTTGGGTATAGAATTGCAGCCTTAAATCACCCTTAATGGTGTGGCCATCATATCTAGAATGGTAAGGGTTGACGCTTGCAGAACATGAAGAAAAATGAGGTAAAATTTCTGATGTTCATTGATGATGGTTGATGTATACTGTGTTCCTGTATGACTGGCTACCCACCAGCAATGTTTATGTGTTGGCTCAGTGCTTGGAATAGCAGGCACCTTTTCATATCTTTGGTTATGATGACACAACCCAGGGAAATTGGAGGAATGGGGACTATTTAAATGCCTGCCCAAATTACAAAATAGGAAACGGTCTCCAGAGCAAACAAATCATATTTAGGTCTGATATTGCATAGAACAGATTCAGAGTGTAGGGTGCTAGGAAGTGAAGTAGTGTATTGATTTTCTGGTGTTTTACTGGAAGGTGGTAATATACAAGCATTTGCCTGTACCTCAAAGACTGGTAATATTTGCTGCTGCTTGTGCTGTGTTTTGTTTTGTTTATTTGAGAGATTTAGATCCTGCAACCCTCATATGAGCCTAGAGCAGCTAAACAAAACAATATTCAATGAGACCAGTAAAAACAAAATGCAATGTAAAAACAGCAGTGTAGTATTGCCTTATAATATATTGTCTTGAGGTTTTCTTATCTACAGAATTATGAGGAAAAAATGGAGGATACATGGGTCAGATACTCAAACAGAAAACAGCAAAGTATCTAAAGCAAGCTTGGCTCTCAGTCCATTCCTTTCTGATTTATATGTTTTAAAGAGCATTTCAAAGTGAGCTTCTGACAATTCCTCTTTCAGCCAAATAACTTAGTTTTTAACTGTTTACAGTTTGCTAGACTTCTCAAAAGGCACTGCAAATGTTTAGATCAATCATACCCTAACTTATGTGGATCAGTAAAGATGCCTGCAGTGGTGAAAGTAGGGGGAGACCCTCTCAAAGCAATTTGCAGGGAGGAGGTGCTGATTCTTCCAAGGCTAACTGATGTCTATATATGGATTCTAAGCACTATCCACAACCCAGTCAACCCAAATGCTGGGATGGAAGCCACGATGCACCCTGATACTAATGCCTGTGAGTGTGCTACAGCTGTGGCAACAGTGCTAGAGCATTATGGGGTTGCATATTATAGGACTATACTATAATAAGTGATTTAGAGAGGCTTAAGGTTCAATGAAGCAGGGAAGTAACTTGCCTACGGAGCAAGAGGTTGTCGGTTCGAATCCTTGCTGGTATGTTTCCCAGACTATGCGAAACACCTATATCGAGCAGCAGCGGTATAGGAAGATGCTGAAAGACAGCATCTCATATTGTGTGGGAAATGGCAATGGTAAACCCCTCCAGTATTCTACCAAAGAAAACCACATGGCTCTGTGGTCACCAGGAGTCGACACCGACTCGACAGCACAACTTTACTTTAAGGTTCGATGAAGTTGGCTTTGACTGTTATATAAAACTGTCCACTTTTAGGAGGCAATGCAAGAAGAGTATCATTACCTCAGCATAGTTAAAACAAAAACAATTTGAGATGAAACTAGTATATACCTACACAGGTTAGTTCTCTCCAGCATGCTCCTTTTTTGAGCTTCTCGGGCCACATGGACTTTTCATCTGATCTAAGATTGTGTTTGATCAGAATTCAACCCATCTCCACTTTCTTTTTGAATTCATTCTTGATATAGCATATGAATTGCTCCTGCAGTCCCATACAATCTGATTGAAAGTATAGGAAGCATGGAAGATCTGATCAGGTCTTACCTTAATGGGCAGACCACAGTGGTGTGTTTCCATGCCCCCTGGTAGGGCTGGGAAATCTGTATGAACTATGAAGGCAATTATTTGATTATAATATCAAATACTGTACATTATGATACAGTTTGTTTATGTTGTCTTTGACTGTAAAAGGTTCATTGTACACTATGGTTTGAATAAGAACAAGTCTAGATAGATTAAAAAGGTTGTAGGAGCTGATCTGGAAATATTGAGTATTGCATTCACTGTGCTATTGCCTCCTTTGCTAAGGCAAGGAATTGTTTTTGTTGGTAATGTGTTGGAAGTAATGCTCTCATTTTAGGACCTTTTTTGGTGATAAATTATTACCTGTATTACATAGTTGTTGTCGGGGATCCACAGTGTTCCTCTAGACAGCACACCCATTGTGGGGAAATAAGATTTCCCCAGCACTTGAAAAGTAATTTTGAGTTGCTTAGAAAATGTGATTCCTCTTTCCTTAAATACAATCATCTTGTTTGTGAGTGCTGTATGGCTAGCGATTCTGCTGGTATTACAGGTGTCTCATGAATGGAGCCTGGGGCAGGCACCACTATTTTGAAATAATTAATACAAGTCCTTATTCTCCATCTCTGTCACTTTGTGGCTTTAAAGTATCCCCCCCACCCTTTTGCGCCCAAATTCTTTAGCGGCTGGGTACTGCCGCCTAATGGTGCAGCGGGAAATGACTTGCCTAGCAAGCATGAGCTTGCCAGTTCGAATCCCCGCTGGTATGTTTCCCAGACGATGCGAAGCACCTATATCAAGCAGCAGCAATATAGGAAGATGATGAAAGGTATCATCTCATACTGCGCAGGAGATGGCAATAGTAAACCCCTCCTGTATTCTACCAAAGACAGCCACAGGGCTCTGTGGTCTCCAGGAGTCAACACCGACTCGAGGGCACACTTTACCTTTTACTCAGCACTTGTTCCACTCCAAGCACAGACTTCTTATGCAGCCATTTAAGCTCTCCTTCCCCAAAGGGGGAGGTGTTACCTACTATCTGGAAATGTTTTACTCCCTCCCCTATTGCTTGAAAGAAAAAAAAACCCCAGTTTATAGTCTTCTCTCCCACAACTCTATCTTCCTTCTGTTACTTGTCGATAGATATAGCACTACTGCTTTGCTTCTTTACTAGTATCCAGGGGCATAACTATAATTGAGCAAGAGGGTTCAAAGAACACTGGCCCCCAGCTCCTGAGGGCCCTCCAGTTCCACCCCTCCCTATTTTCTTCATTATCTCTCTCACTCTGGGGGGCGGCCAGAGAGAAGGATGAACACAGGCCCCTTCTCCCCTAGCTACACCCCTGCTAGTATCCCCCCATTCCCCCACCCCACCCCGAAGCTAGCTTTCCTTGTCTAACCTTCCCTTCATGGCCATCTATGGGTAAAAGTGTATAGACCTATTCATATTTGTAGTCTATCCTATCCCTTAACATAGTGTACAATTAAATGATAACATACAGTTGGGCCTCGATATTAGCGGATTCATTATCCGCGGATCCCCCCCCTCATATTTTTATACTGCTTGATATGTACATTTCTAGGCAGTGTACAAAATTCAACACAATATTTGAAAATCAGCACAGATTAAAATTCACAGAACAATTAAAACAGTAGCATAAAACCGAAATAAAAACAGTAGCATAAAACAATGATTAAAGCAAATTATTAAAATTCTAATTTATGTATTCATTTATTGCATTTATATATTACCTAGTATAAAAATCTCAAGGCAGTGTACAGAATTAAAACAAAATAGAATATAAAACATTAAAATTCATTAAAAAATAACACATTAAAATTTAAAAGTTTAAATTTCAAACTTTTAAAAGTTTTGAAAATTAAAAGCGTGTGAGAACAGGTGAGTCTTGAGGCCTTCCTGAAAACAAACAGAGGAGATGCTCTTATTTCAGTGGGGAGCATATTCCAAAGTCTCAGGGTAGCCACAGAGAAAACCTGGTCCTGGGTTGCCACCAAACGAGCTGGTGGCAACTGTAACCGGACCTCTCCAGAAGATCATAATAGGCGGCAGGATTCATGACAAAGGAGGTGCTCTTTTAAATAGCCTGGACCCAAGCCTTTAAGGGCTTTATAGGTATTAACCAGCACTTTGTATTTCACACGGAAACATATTGGCACCAGTGCAGTTCCCTTAAAAACGGTGTTAAGTGGTCCCTTTGGGATGTCCCAGAGACCAATCTGACTGCTGCATTATGTACTAATTGTAGTTTCCAGACTATGTACAAAGGCACCCCCACGTAGAGTGCACTACGGTAGTCAAGTCTGGAAGTTACCAGCAAATGTACCACTGTTTTAAGGTTATTTACCTCCAGAAATGGACATAGCTGTCATATCAGCTGAAACTGATAAAAAGCGCTCCTGGCCACTGCCTCAGCCTGAGAAACCGAGGAGAGCTTTGGGTCCAGGAGCACTCCCAACATACCTGATCTTTCAGGGAGAGTGTAACTCCATCCAGAACAGGCAGATCTAAACCATCTCTTGAGTCCCAACCCCCGACATTCAGTACCTCCATCTTATTTGGATTCAACTTCAGTTTGTTATCCCTCATCCAGCCCACTACTGCCTCCAAGCAGGCATTTAGAGAAAATATGCCATTTCCTGAAGTGGTTGACATGGAGAAATAGATCTGGGTGTCATTGGCATATTGATAACACCAAGCACCAAATCTCCTGATTAGGGATGTGCCCGAAAATTATTCAGCGCTGGTGGGGGTGGTACTTTAAGGGCGGCGGAGGGTGTACTCACTCCTCCCACTGCATTTCCCCCACCGGCGCTCCATTATTTTCAAGCCCATCGGGGCAGCAGCGTTCCTCCCTGCCACCCCGTTGCCCTCATTGGCTGGAAGTAGCAATTGCATGTGCGCCCATCATGCATATGCGTGTGCATGGCAGATGGCCATGTGTGTGCACACAAGAGGTGCACGCGCGATTGCTACTTCTGGCTGATGAGGGCAACGGGGTGGCAGGGTTGAGTACACCCTCCCCCGCCCTTAAAGTACCACTCCCGCCAGCACCAAAATGCTGACCCTCCCCCGAGCTGAAACGTTTCAGAGGCCTTTATAATGTTAAAAGGCACTGAAGACAGTATGGAGCCTTGTGGAACTCCACTGTTTAGTCCCCCACCACCAGCAACCTGGGCCACTCCAATGCCAACTCAACAACCAGGTCTGTCAGCTCAGTTAGGGACTCCATTGGGGAGCGGGGTGATTGGTACACCAGCAGAAGTCCCAGTCTATTCATGGTCCCTAAACTTAGGTTCATACATTCAATATAGGACAAATCCCTGACAGAGATCCTGGTAAGGGAAATGGTAGTCTTATAGGCCACAGCCACCCCACCTCCCTACCCACATCCTCTCACCTGCTCCACCATAGAGTAATCCTCTTGGAGAAGCTGGGTCCAAACCAGACCATAAGCCTCTCCTGACCAGGTCTCCATAATACATACCAAGTCTGCTCCTTCATCAGTAATGAAGTCATGGACTACCTCGGATTTATTTTGAACTGACCTGACATTACACAGTAATACGGTGAGGTTCTGTGGGTGGTTGGCATTGCTCTCCAAGGTCAAAGAGGTTCTAGGCCTGCTGGAAGGGGTAACAGCAATTGAATTTCTGAATGTTTCCCCCGTTACAGCCTGCTGGCCTACTAATGCCATATCTTTGTCGATTCACCACCACCACCACTGGTATTACTGCCCCAGTGTTGTCCCCCACCTTTCCATCTCTGTTCAACCCAAGACACATACCTGTACCAGGCCTAACTAAGTACTAGGCAACAATGAAGTGACTGCTTCCTTCCAGCAGTCCAAGATAATAGGTTGGCCCCAGCCCTCAGTCCCACCACCAAAGGCTGTCTGTCCCCTTTTGGCAGCTGGCTTAGGTGGGGCGGCCACTCCTCAGTGCTCCTTGCCCTTATAAGGGCTAGGAGTTCAAAAGCCTGACTGACTATTGGTAGTAGCTCTTACCTACTACCAATCAGGCCAGCCCTCCCAGGTGAAAGAAAATACAGCACAATTAAAGTGAGCTAACACACCAGAGAGCAGCCTGCAAAGGGGAGAAACACACAGGAGCTGTTGCCAAAAATCCCTCTAGCCCATCCAAGAAAGGTGGGGAAGGGAGGAGGACACCAGCTGAAACAGACTGCTTACCCCCACAACGTGCCATCATTCACCTTCTGGGCTGTGCCTTGGTGCTGATCGCCTTTATAAGGATTTACATATTCGCGGTCGGGTAAAAGACACCCAACCTCAGCATATGTGTGTGTCGGGGGGAGAGCATGTCGACCTTGCATATCTGTGGGTTGGGGTGGCCGGAAATGACCATGGAGGTCATTTCTGGCTGCCATTTTGTGTCTCAGAGCCTGGAAACTGAGGTTCACTGCTTTCCTGTAGTGTCACTGTAGTGTGTGGACATGATTACCATAAATTTCGATATAGACTTTATGTGCTCTGTTTTGATATACAGTCCTTGGACTCTATAATTCATATGATCATTTCTACTGTGTATTCTATTGTTGTATATATCATTGTTCTATTTATATCCAATTGATTCATATTGAGTACACTTTACAATATAACGTTTTCCATCATATTGTGATTTCCCCCCCATCGGCTAGTTTCATGGGGGGATCTTTTTGGCTTTTTTTTTTTTTTTTTTTTGGTGGTACATGCATATAGATCCCACTGCACTATATTATTATTACATTTATATCCCGCTCTTCCTCCAAAGAGCCCAGAGCGGTGTACTACATACTTCTCTTTCACAACAACCCTGTGAAGTAGGTTAGGCTGAGAGAGAAGTGACTGGCCCAGAGTCACCCAGCTAGTTTCATGGCTGAATGGGGATTTGAACTCGGGTCTCCCCGGTCCTAGTCCAGCACTCTAACCACTACACCACGCTGGCTCCACGCTGGCTAATATTTTGCTTTGGTCATTTCTGGCCACCATTTTGTGTCTCGGAGCCTCAAAATGGCTCCTTTAAAAAAAAAACACCAGAAAACCTTGGCAGTTTTTGGCCTATTTCAGGCCAATTCGGGGGCATTCCTGAGCACAGCACGACTCGCGGGGAGCAGCAAAGCATGGTAAAGTGCTTCCCCCCACATTCTCCCCCCCCAAAAAAAAATTTGGCTGATTTTCAGAAATTTTTGAAAATTACTTTGAAAGGGAACCCAACCGCTGTGAACCCATAGCCCCCCAATGCCTCAATATTCGTGGTTTCCATATCGTGGTTGCAGTTGGGAACAGAATCCCCGCAAATAGGTCCTCCTGTACAGATCCTCCTGTACATACAACTCACTGTACAGTATGACAAATATAAGCAATACCTCTTTCATCTTTAATATTTTTGTTTACATTTTATTTTTATTTTTCCACATCCGCGCTGCGGGGAGGGGAGCAGCAAGTGGGATCTTTAAGAGGAGAGCAGGTCCTTACATGCTCTCTACTGCCGCATGCAGCTTCCTGCTGCTGTAGCACTTGTCCCAAGGAGCTGCACATGACGCCAGCACGGCATGGTATTCGCGTGCGTGCTGGTGCCACAAGCCGGTACTTGGGATGAGCACCACTGCAGCAGGAAGCTGCATGCTGTGGCAGAGAGTAGGTAAGGACCTGCTTTCCTCTTATTTAAAGATCACACTTGCCGCTCACTGCTCCCCTCCCCATGGTCCTGAACCTGTTAGCATCTCGAAAAGGACACATTGTTGAAACAGCATCTAATTCCGGGAAGCTGTTGTGGTCTTATAGTTTGTGATATTTTTGTTCTGTTGTTTGTACATATCTAGATCACTATATATAAATCATTGATCTACTTTCAATATAATTTATATTCACATATTTAGGTTTGGGGTTGTTATTGTTTTTAGTTATATTATCAGGATCTGTTGTTTTGGTTTTTAGAATCTCGTCCAAACCAGTTTGGCACTATACCGGTGCATGAACCTTAGTTCACATCCCTAATCATGGTACACATATATAGCACCTGTATATACACAAAAACAAAATCAGTATCATATATGGCAAAATCCAATATTTTTTCACAGTCCAGAGAAAACAAAGCAAGAAGAAAAGGAAGGGAAAGCGAAGAGAAAAGAAGGAAAATGCTGGAACCCAGAAGTTTGTGTGGAGCAAATATTGCTCAATTAATTAATAAAATAGATGCCATAGTGAGACAATCATAAAGCGTATGGGACCAGTGTGTATTAAAGCACAACAGAGCAAGTTTTTCACACGAGGCCAAACACTGTATCTGTTCCGGGCCATTCTGTTTGATAGAGTTATTTAATGCACTTGTGGAGAGTTCTGCAAGTTCACCATCATACACCATTTTGTGTATGATGGTGAACTTGCAAATCTCTGTGGATAATTCTTTAACTACCAGAACACACTGTAGTCCACTTTCTCATGCTAATTGGGCAGTTTGTTAGGACACCCTGAAACCAGCCCTGCACTTGAATAAAGCAGTCCTGAAACACATTGAGTTTTTTTCATCAATAATGCATGACAGAGAGAGATTGGCCAGAGACTGCTGACAGCCTCAGGGTCAGCTGCAGAGGTCCAGTAGTACCAGTTCAATACTGTTTTAGAAGAAATACCAAGATAAAGGATTAGATCTAAAGGCACCCTTCTACATGCAGAAGCTGCTTTCTGTTCAAAGAGCTACTTTAGTTGTTTCACTCCATAAATAGTTCTGGCTTGAATCACTGTGGTTTTTCACAGGAGAGAGAGAGAGAGAGAGAGAGAGAGAGAGTGTGGCTGTTTGCTCTTTGTCTTAGAACTCATGATCTCTCATGGGGTCAATCTAATTTAAAAAAATAAATAAAACAACCTTACATGAGTCTGTAACGTTTTGGAGTAATATATACACTGCAGCCCATAACATGATCCATAAGCTCATCTCAGAAAAAGCATGGTGATGCCCCTCATTTAGAAAAATAATTTAAATGAGACTGAGCATACTTTTTCAAAATTGACCATCAAGCCAGTCTTTTATTTTGATATATTCTTTGAACATGAAAGTTTTCACTTGCAACATTGGCCACCATTAGTTTCAGGAACAATAAGAGCATTACAGTAATGTACTCTACGTATTAATACTTTTTCATTTATATTTCATACTAACTCAAGGTCTTTAAGGTTGCAGTCTTGTGGACACTTACGTGGGAGCAAGCCCCATTTAACTTATTAAAAGATACTTCCAGAATACATGCATAAATTGGGCTGAATAGCAAGGTACATCTGCACAATCCCCACCACACGTTAAGGTCATCCGAGGAGGTCTGTCTTTAGTTACCACCCACATGTCTGGTGGCAACTCTGAGGCGGGCCTTTTCTGTAGCTGCTCCTGGGCTGTGGAATGCACTCCCGGCAGAAATCCATAATCTGAGTTCATTATGAGCCTTCAGGAGAGCCCTTAAGACCTATCTGTTTGATTTGGCCTTCCAGGGTTTTTAAACTGTTTTTAAACCATAAAGGTTCAGTCTGGATTTCCAGGGTTTTACAAATTGTTTTAATTATGGTTTTATGTTGTTTTTACAGTGTTTGATTTTAATTTTATGTTGATTTTACAGTGTTTGTTATCTCTCTTTGTAAACCACCCTGAGCCATTTTTGGAAGGGCGGTATAGAAATCGAATTAATAATAATAATAATAATAGTTAATTGATTTTAGTTTGTTTTAATGTAAACCGCCCTGAGCCATTTTTGGAAGGGCAGTAGAGAAATGAAATGAAATGAAATGAAATCAATCAATAAATATTCTTGATAAAATTCCTTCTTTGTGCAGAATTTGCACACACACACACAGAGGAAATATTTAAAAGCAGGGAAATGAAACTTATAAATCTTCTTACATAGAAAAAAGATTCAGGTAGTTAAACCCAGTCTTTCTTCTATTCCCTCACATTTTCTTGTTCCTATTGACATTAGACTCAGCTTTCAAGGTGACTGTATGGTATTCTTTCCGCAGCTGAATGCTTGCATTTAGAAATTCTATCTGTATACCACCTCTAACATCCTTCATAGAGTTGTGGGGGCTGGGGGAATACTTTTAGAAAATATATATTAAAAATATTTCCTCAAGTTTGACTTGGCTGAACATCTTAATTTTAGAATAACGTTAAATTTATTTCATGTCACTCATCTTTGTTTCTTTATTTGTTTTGAAATTCAGAAGTTGAAAAGCAGGGAGTCTGACTTGTGGCTGTTGATTTCTGAGTTGATGTGACATTAATTCCTTTATCTTGCATCTGTTTTAATTTGGAAAGCTTTTTTGTTACACTCTGCTGATGGCATAAATGGAGCAGTTAAATGGAAGACTAAGCAAGTCATCAGTTATGTTAGCAGTAGCATAAAGGCTGCTGAGAAGAATGGTGAGTTTAGGTTGCAAATGTTCGGGATTAATCAACCTCTGCTTGAATATTACATTTGATGTATCAGTTGTGTGCATTTTGCTAATAACGTGGCATAGATAAGTGATAAGTGTGTAATGTTTTAATTGTCTAAGCTTAAGATTTCCCCATTCTAATATTTTGTTTTCCACTGCATTTTCAGTCATACTTTGTGGATTATTTTGCTCAGCATAATGGCTCATTGTAAAATACTGCATATTCCTTGTCAGTTGTGGCTACCTAAAGCACATTTACAATCTGCTGAATTGATTCTAATAATTAATAATAATGATGATGATAATAATAATAATAAACTAATAAGCCTGTCATTTTTATTACACATTTGTAGCAACTGACATAAAATATTGTAGATCATTATTTTAAAGTGTTGGGACCAGTTGGAGAAATAAAATACTCTTGGGAAATTGAAATTATTATGTTAAGTGTTTTTTAAGGTGCCTGAGAAGAATTGTGTTTATTTATTTTTAATATTTATACTCTGTCTTTCTGCCTCATCTTCAAGACAGTTTACAGTCCAAGATTTTTTTAAAATTGGAAAAAATTCACACAAATTACAGTCAATCTTAGAAAAAGAAACAAAGCAAAACACACGGTAGCAGAACCAGGATCAACAAAATAGGCAGATAACAAATGGCCAAAAGATGTTGTTACTCATCCAAAGCTTGAGAACATAAAATAGTTTTAACTTGGTGCCTAAAAGATAGGGCAGACACCTTGACGGCACACTTTACTTTTATTTTACCACGTGTTCTATCCCCAGTTGTCGATCATCCAGGCTCTGAAGGTGGGGGCACCTGGAGCAGAGCCTGAGATGATTACCTCCGTGAAGAGAGAGATTCATACAGGAGAAGGCTCTCCTTCAGATACACTGATCCCAGGTCATGTAGAGCTTAAACGGCACCTGGAAATGTACTCAGAACCATTTCAGATCTGTAAGTGCTAGTGAGATAGGGTATAGATAACAGCCTGGCTGCCATATTCTGAATCAGTGGAAGTTTCCAAACGTTCATCAAAGGCAGCCTCATGTATAATGCATTGCAGAAATCCAACTTGTCTGTTACCAAAACATGACAGGATACACATGCTAATGGAGCTGTAAGGCTCCATTGCAGGACTTCAGCAAAGTCTGAAGGAGCCCCAATGCCTTTAAAACTGGCAGCTGCACAAACAGTATCACCATATTTATCTCCTTTGTTGCAAATGGGGATAAAGGTGGTAATGCTGTTTGTGCAGCACAGGCATTGGTTTTTAAAGGTGTTGGGGCTATCTTTTGACTTTGCTGCAGCCCCACACCAGGCATACTTGTTGCTCCATTAGTGTGTACATCGTGTTAGTCATTGAAAGCCACTAAGAGGATCAAAAAGGTTGCACTCCCATGTCTTTCTTGCAGCGTAGGTCATCCACCAGAGCGACCAAGGCACAAAACAGTGCTGGAAGCCAGATTGAAATGGGTCTAGATAATTCATATCATCCAATAAGGCTTGAGCTACCACCACTCATTCAAACACCTTGTCTGGAAAGGGAATAGTTGGCACACTTGTCTGGGTCCAAGGAGGGCTTCTTCAGAAGCATTCTTGCAGCTACCGTCTTCAGAATCTTGGCTTCTTGTGACACACTTAAGACATTCATTTAGATCTTTGTGCCACTATAATGGTTAAAACTCACTATTTCTGGTAATAAAAGTCACAGAAGTAGTCTTCGAGTATAAGCACTTCTACTAGAACTTCTAGTATATAATTATAGTCTATACTTCTAGTATAGTATATACTATACTTGTAGTACATACTTCTAGTATAGTATATATAGTAAGAAATACTGTATTATTTTCTAGGAAGGTTGTGTTTTTCTGATAACATGGAAATGTTCTTGTGGTCCACATTTGTAGAAATAAGATTATTTGTTGGAGGCCAGATCTACATTCCTGAAAACCTTGCACATGTCTTTCGTTACTTAATGGCAAGCATGGTGAGGTAACCCGACTGCTGGATGTCTTGGAGCCCTATAAAGATTATGTTGGTGTGGTCATCACACTGTTGTAACAGAAGGAAAGGGTTCTGGTATAAATAGTTGTGAAGGACAATGGCATCAGGGACCATAAATTGCTTTATATTATTCTGGCAGCTATAGCAGTGGCCTCATACATGACATAGCAGTCATGATGTTTTAAGCATGAAGGGGTCATTATGATCAGGAGAAGAAAGGAGAGCCAGAATGAATGAGAGGCAATGAAACACACGGTGGATGGGGCATCCTCAGTTGCACTGCCACCAGGTAGGGAGAGTCTGGTGGGCTAATTGAACTCCTCTGGCTGGAACAAATGGAGTGGGAAAGTAGCAAGAGGAAATGTGGAGGCCAGCTTACATGATACAGTTAATGACTTCTTGAGTCTTTTGTTACCTGGAGATGGAGAGATAAGGGGCGTGTCCACTGACTGTGGGGCAGCTATTACTGTGGTGGTGGGGAACAGAAGAAGTAACGTTGGCAGATCAGCAGGCTGTTACAGGGGAAGGGAACATAGAAATTTACTAGCTGTTCCCCCTCCCGACTGTCCTGCCAGCTCTTTGACCTTGGGGAGCAGTGCCAACCACCCATGGAACCTCACCTTGCTCCTCTGTAATGCCAGGTCGGTCCAGAACAAATCAGAAATCATCCATGATTTGATTCTGGATGAAGGTGCCGACCTAGTATGTATTATAGAGACCTGGTTGTGGGAGGCTGAGGGCCCAGTGTGGTCCCAGCTTCTCCCTCCAGGGTACTCTCTTGAGGAGCGGGTGAGGGACCGTGGGCGGGGAGGTGGAGTGGCTGTGGTCTACAAGAATAATATCCCCCTTACCAGGATCCCTGTTAGAGTGTCAGACCATATCGAATGTGTGTACTTACGTTTGGGGAACAGGGATAGACTGGGGCTTCTTTTGGTGTACTGATCGCCCTGCTGCTCAACGGAGTCCCTAACTGAGCTGGTAGACTTGGTCTCAGGTTTGGTGTTGGAGTCCCCTAGGCTTGTGGTGCTGGGGGACCTCAATGTTCATTTCGAGACCAATTTGTCCGGGGCAGCTCAGGAGTTCATAGCAGCCATGACAACTATGGGCCTATCCCAAGTGGTCTCAGGACCGACGCACACTGCAGGTCACACACTTGATTTGGTCTTTCACTCTGATCAGGGTGGTATTCCGTGGGTGGGGACTCCTGTGATTTCCCCATTGTCATGGACGGACCACCATCTGGTTAAGGTTGGACTCATAGTCACACCCCACCTTCGCAGGGGTGAGGGACCTATTAGGATGGTCTGCCCAAGAAGGTTATTGGAGCCAATGGGATTCCAAGAAGCCTTGGAGGGATTCAGTGTTAGCTCTGCTGGCAATCCTGTTGATGTCCTGGTGCAGAATTGCAACAGCCAACTCACCGGGGCAGTAGACATGATCGCTCCTAAGCGTCCTCTCCAACCTGCTTCAAAACTGGCCCCTTGGTATACGGAAGAACTAAGGGGGCTGAAGCAGCAAGGTAGACGACTGGAGCGCAGGTGGAGAAAGACTCGGCTTGAATCTGACAGATTGCAACATAGAGCTCATTTGAAGACCTATGCTTAGGCAATACGTGCGGCAAAGAAGCGATTCTTTTCTGCCTGTATTGCATCCGCAAGTTCACATCCGGTGGAGTTGTTCAGGGTTGTGAGAGGGCTAGTATGTGCCCCTCTTCCCTTGAATCAGAATTTGGAACCATTGATTACCTGCTGTGATGTGTTTAATGAATTCTTTGTGGGGGAAATCTCTCGTATTCAGGCCAACTTGGATTTTGTCTCCACACTTACTTCAGTATCTGATGTGGAGGTATCCAGCAACTCCTCTTATGTGGTTAGGTTGGATCAGTTCCAGTTTGTGATTCCTAAGGATGTGGACAAGCTGGCTGGAACGGTGCAGCCCACCACCTGTCCTCTTGAGCCTTGCCTGACATGACTTATACTATCTGGCAGGGGGGTTGTTGTAGAAGGCCTGGTAGAGATCATAAATGTATCTCTGAGGGAAGGTAGGATGCCTCCTAGTCTTAAGGAGGCAATTATTAGACCGCTTCTAAAGAAGCCTACCTTGGATCCCTCAGAGTTGAGCAGCTACAGGTCTATCTCCAACCTACCATGGCTGGGCAAGGTAATTGAGAGGGTGGTGGCCTCCCAGCATCAGACAGTCTTGGAGGAAACTGATTATCTTGACCGATTTCAAACTGGCTTCCGGGCTGGCTATGGGGTGGAGACTGCCTTGGTCGGCCTGATGGATGATCTTCAACTGGGAATGGACAGAGGAAGTGTGACTCTGTTGGTCCTTCTGCACCTCTCGGCGGCTTTCGATACTATCGACCATAGTATCCTTCTGGAGCGTCTGAGGGGGTTGAGGGTGGGAGGCACTGCTTTGCAGTGGTTCCGCTCCTACCTCTCAGCAGGTTCCAGGTGGTGTCCCCTGGAGACTGTTGTTCTTCAAAATCTGAACTTTTGTATGGTGTCCCTCAGGGCTCCATATTGTCTCTGATGTTGTTTAACATCACTGAGCCCCTGGTGGCGCAGTGGTAAAACTGCCGCCCTGTAACCAGAAGGTTACAAGTTCGATCCTGACCAGGGGCTCAAGGTTGACTCAGCCTTCCATCCTTCTGAGGTCGGTAAAATGGGTACCCAGAATGTTGGGGGCAATATGCTAAAAAATCATTGTAAACCGCTTAGAGAGCTCCGGCTATAGAGTGGTATATAAATGTAAGTGCTATTGCTATTGCTATCTACATGAAACCGCTGGGAGAGATCATCAGGAGATTTGGTGCAGGGTGCTATCAGTATGCTGATGACGCCCAAATCTATTTCTCCATGTCAGCATCATCGGGAGAGGGCATAACCTCCCTAAATGCCTGCCTGGAGGCAGCAATGGACTGGATGAGGGATAACAAACTGAGACTGAATCCAGATAAGATGGTACTAATTGTGCAGGGTCGGACTCGAGAGATGGTTTTGATCTGCCTGTTCTGGATGGGGTCACACTTCCCCAGAGGGAACAGGTACGCAGTCTAGGGGTGCTTCTGGATCCATGTCTCTCCTTGGTGTCCCAGGTTGAGGCAGTGGCCAGAAGTGCCTTCTATCAGCTTCGGCTGATATGCCAGCTGCTTCCATTTCTTGAGATAGACGACCTCAAAACAGTGGTACATCTGCTGGTAACCTCCAGACTGGATTACTGAAATGCGCTCTATGTGGGGCTGCCCTTGTATGTAGTCCGGAAACTACAGGTGGTTCAGAATGCGGAAGCCAGGCTGGTCTCTGGGTCATCTAGGAGAGACCATATTACTCCCATATTGAAGGAGTTACACTGGCTGCCGATATGTTTCCAAGCAAAATACAAGATGTTGGTCATAACTTATAAAGCCCTAAACAGTTTGGGCCCTGGGTATTTAAGAGAACGTCTTCTTCATTATGAACCCCACCGCCCATTGAGATCATCTGGAGAGGTCCGTCTGCATTTGCCACCGGCTCGTCTGGCGGCTACTCACGGACAGGCCTTCTCCATTGCTGCCTTGAGGCTTTGGAATGCACTCCCTAGTGAAATAAGAGCCTCCCCATCTCTGACAACTTTTAAAAAGTCTTTAAAGACACATCTGTTTACCCAGGCTTTTAACTGATACTGTTTTGATTGTTTTAATGTTTTTAGAATATTGTTAAAATTTTAAATTATGTTTTAAATTTCTTGCTTTTAAATTTTTTTGGTTTTGTTTTCAATTAATGTTTTACTTTTTAATGTTTGTAAACTGCCCAGAGACGTAAGTTTTGGGCGGTATAAAAATATGTTAAATAAATAATAAATAAAAATAAACAATACAACACACAGTTAGAACATAAGAATAGCCTGCTGGACCTATCTAGTCCAGCATCCTGTTCAACACAGTAGCCCACCAGATGCCTCTGAGAAGGCCAAAGGCAAGAGCTGAGGGCATGCCCACTCCTGCGGTTGCTCCCCTGCAACTGGTATTCAGAGGCCTCTGAGGCTGGAAATAGCCTATAGCCACCAGACTAGTAGCCACTGATAGACCTGTACTCCACATAGTAGATATGTGGATTTGGAACAGTGCAGGACAACTAGACATGGTGGCTGACATGCAGATTAACCCTGAGTTGGTGTGTCATGGTTTTCCATCACATGAGGGGGAAGGGCGATTTCCTCTTCTCTCTGTAGCTACCTGTGTCTCCTGAAACTGTCCCTGAGAGTTCCCCAACCCTCACAAACATTGTTTTAGAAGGCACAAATGGCTGCTCAGGGAAGGGGAGATTTGCTGGAAATGTCCCCTTTCACCTTGTGTAATAGACCCTGATGCATCAGTTAATCTGCATGTTAGCCTTTATTTCTTTTTTTATTTTATTAAGCATTGTGAGAATTGTGCAATTTTGGTGCTGTGCCCTGATCCAACATTAAACTGGCAATCTAGTGGAGAAAAGCATTGAGAAATTCTGGCATAGGAGATGAAAGAGCTCATTGGCCAGTAGTGTTTCATTGTGCAAGCACTATGAAGAAACCTTTGCTTCACGAAAGAGCCACGGACCAATTTGACATTTCTAATTTTATTATGCCCCCATAAGTACAAAAAATGTTTTAAGACTATATTAGAATCTCCCTTAAGAGACAGTGTGAAGCTACAGTTGCACTAAATACTGAGCCTTGGTACTTCTTTGAATGAATAAAAGGCCTGTAGGATGCATACATGGATTTAGTGAAGTAAACTGGCATGGATAAGAGAAATTTCACAGACAGCTTGGAAATGGATGCCTTTGTAATGAAGTACACCCAAGGAGAGCTGCAGGAAAATACATGATGTTAGCTTATCTCGATGCAGGCCTTTAATCTGAGAGACTAACCCCTTTTTCAGGATGAGTCGGGACCTTTTTTAGAAAAAAGAAAAAAGCTTCCCATAATACCCAGTTTAGGGTGCTATGAGAAGGAGATCTTGACTCTGCAGTATAGGCTTTGCCAGTGAAGTCTGGTAAGCATACATAGTGCCCATGTATCTCTCCATCTCTGATCAGGACCCTGTGACCATCTTGTTGTTCCGGGGATGTTTTAGCTTCACAGGGGTCGGGTTAGTACAGCTGGGGACCATAAGGGATTGCCCCTCACTCCACTGAGACATCCTTCTCTGCACCAGCAGAAAGAACTGCTGATTCAGAGGATTTGCTTGCCTGGGGAAACATACTAGTATGTTGGTGTGTGCGCAAGCATGCGTGTGATATGACCACACTGGCCCTAAGATGAATGCAACACTGAAGTAGTGGAGAATCCTAGAATTTTAGAATTGGAAGAGACCTCGGAGGTCTTCTAGTTCATTCCCCTGCTCAGAGCAAAATAATACAGCATCATGGACAGGTGGCCATCCACTGTTTGAAAACCCCTGATAAAGAATAGCCCACCACTAGACATGGAGGATGGTTCCATTCTCAAACTGCTCTTAGATTTAGCAAATCCCCCTAATGTTTTGCCTGAATCTGTTTCTTGCTTTGTGTCAGTACTGGCTACAGAATTCTAGGTGGGGCACTGGGTTGGTCAACCTGGGTGAAGTGTTGTGGAGAAAATTTAGTTGCACTTCACATAAAATGTGCATGTGCAATAGCTAGCACGCTGAAGGGTTGAATGGTCTCCACTGTGCACAAATTGTAACATACCATATTTACCTGAATCCAAGACTAGGTTTTTTCCAGGTTCTTTGAGGTTGGAAATTGGTGTGTGCATGTTTGGCGGGGGTGGTGGTGGTGTCATCTTAAATTTACAGTCCTGCTTCTTGCATGTAAATACGTGTATTTAACCTCTGTTTTTAAGGGAATTGTCTTAAATATAGAGTCGTGTTCTATTGGGGGTAAATATGGTATATTCTACATTTAAAGCATTCCTTCACGTAGTCACTTGACACTATCACAAGAAGCTCTACAAGCTTATTAGCTGACAACTTTTGCATTTAAAATGGAATTTTAGCTTTGATGAGTATGATAGGATAGCCTCAGTGTCCTAAAATATCAGTGTGGCCCAGATTAATGAGGAATAAACCTCACTATTGATGCTACATTTGTCGATACAAAGTACTTTAAATGGCAAGTGATTCTGAGTGGTAATGATGGATATAGAAGATTAAATAAGAGTCCATCCCCTTGAAAGATCTGAGTATAGTATGTCAACAATAAATTAATAATGTATTTTATTTAATGTAGATCAGTGGTTCACAACCTGGGGGGCCTCTAGATGTTGCTGAACTACAACTCCCATCATCCCCAGCCACAAATTATAGCTGGGGCTGATGGAAGTTGTAGTTCAACAACATCTGGTTGGAAACTGCTGGTTAGATGTCTCATATTCTCTCTTGGACACATATTTCCCAAAACACAAGGAATAGAAAATACATATTCTGTTTCAGTTACAAAAGATTTGTTGAAAGTGATAACCCAGTTGTTCTAGTACTTGTGAATGCTGCTTACTGCTGCTTCAGAACAGCTTTTAATGCTGATTGTTTAATTCAGCATTTAATTCAGGTAATTTGCTACTTTGCTTACCTTAGTCCTCTTTTACTGTAAGGAAATTAGTAGTTCTAAAACATGAAATCACTGAATCTTAGTATTACACAACTGAACATAAACTAAAGTGTGCTAAGTACTGATATCAGCACATCGGGTTTTATAAAGTTCTAGATCCATTGCAATATGATGTGGGTAAAGAGCCTCGTTTTAAAGCCAGCTTCACATTTTATCTTTACAGATTGATTTGTGTGAAAATAATATGTAGATAGCTTTCCATTTATCTTGTTGCCTGTTCTGAGTCCCTCTGAAAATAGATCCAGTGATTTGCTCTGCCTTTGCGTACAGAAATGGATTTAAATTAATAATATAGTTTAGATGTGCATTGCTAAATGATGCAATGTAACACTGCTGAGGAATTGAGATAAAATCGGAACAGATTATTGAACCGATCATATGCCACACAGATCGTTATGGGGTGTGTGTTATTCATACTGCTCCGATCCAGAGGCCAGTACGTCAGGCTCTGGGCTGCATACAAGCCACTGTGTACACTTACCTGCCAATTGCCTCTTTAGGATGCCTTGGATTGTGTCCCCCAGTGTCCCTAAATAGGTGATTGTTGCTGTCAAACTGATAAGCCCAGGGACTGTGTCACAGCTTTCCTTTGTGTTCTGAGTTACCAATCCAGACAACAGATACCCTTGCGGGATTGGAACATTGCTGTTTAAAATACACACCATCAGGTGTCAGTCATCATCTTGCTTGTAATTTTTTAATTATTTAGATGGTGTTTTATTTTGAATTTAGTGGCCAACATTCCGTGCAGCAGAATGTTGGCGTTAGGGACTCTCTGGGGCCACTGCACAAGAGGAAGGGCAGCCCCGACAATATAACACAACAGGGCAGCAGTAAAATGACTTAAAACTGCTTCTGGGGAGAATGTCGGCTGTTGTTTTCAGTGTTGTTATTGTTCACCACCTTGGCTGCATTCTGTAGAAATATGGCTTAAACATTTTATAATAAATAAACAAAATAAAGAATACAGAGACAGTAGGTAGCACCCAGACCAGTCTTGTGCTGGTGTGAATGCTGTTGTGCTAGCATGAGGAAGCAGTGCACAGTCATTGCACAAAGAAATTAATCTCTGTTCCTGCAGCCTCTTGCACAAATCCTCTTGCATAAATCCATTTGTGTGCAAATGGGGAACTCCTTGTATAACATGTATTCTGGTGGTTCCTCTTCCACTAGCTGTAGTGTAACTTTGTGGAGCATCCAGCCACAATAAGTCTTTCTGTGAACACAGTTGTATAGGTGGACCTCGTCATCCGTAGCCCCGGCACCCACAATTTTGCATATCTGCAGTCGGGCCACATGCACCTGACCTCGGTATATGCTGTTAAGCAAAGAGTTATAATCCATGTATCTGTTCCATGTTCCTAGGTGGCTGGAAATGACTTCTGAGGTCATTTCTGGCCACCATTTTGCTTAGCAGAGCCATTTTGTAGCTCTTCCTTAGAAAATCATTTTTAAACCACAATTTTTTGTGGAAAATCCCTGAAATTGAAGGTTGGGGGGGGGCATCGCTACACAGCTGAAGAGCTGCTGAGCATGGTACGGCACCATATTTTTCTGATTTCTGCCAATTTTGCCATATTAAAGCTATTTTTTACCCTGCAGGAACCTAACCCCACAATTGCCATTGACTCAATGCCTTGTTACCAGCGGAAACTGGTGCAAACAGAACCCTTGCAGATAACGAGGTGCAAATATAGATACTACCCAATATTTCCATGCATATGAGAGTATTACCGAAGTAGAATAACAGAGAATAAGGGAAGTATTTTATAGCCATAAAATGTAATACTCAAATTACGACTAAATTTTTCCCCATTCAAATGAAAGACTTGTTTTGTCATATGTTTCTTTATTTAATTTTAACCAATGAAGGTTGCAATCAACACATACTTTCTTGGAAGTCAAGCCTAATAAAATTAATCGGACTGCTTCTGAGTAAACATGGTTAGGATCAGCCTATGAAGAAAACCTGCCATTTCATTACTTTCCTTCTTTATCAAAATATGCAAAAGCCTGCTATATGACGCGTATAAGATTTAAATTGTAACTTTCGGATATAATGTCCAATAATATTCAGTGGACAAGACCATTTTGCTGCTGCTTCTTTGGCATTGTTATTGAAATGCTAAATTCTTCAGCTTCAGTTGCCACACTTGTGGAGAAGAATTGCTAGCAGATATAAAAAGGAGAAGCCATTTGTGTTTTGCTTTTGTTTGTCTCGTCTTTAAACAATGTTGCCTTTTTAACATGTTATTAATTGGAATCTAATGCCCTGCTTTCCTTTTCCCAGAAATGATTTGCCATTGCTGTGGTTAATGTGTCACCTTCTAAAATAATTTTTATTTTCTCTCTCTTCTACTTTTCAGTATATACAATTCTCTCGAAGGTGCATTCTGATCGGAATGTATATCCTTCCGCAGGAGTTCTGTTTGTTCATGTTTTGGAGAGAGAGGAGTTTAAGGGGGAGTTTCCTCCTTATCCAAAGCCTGGTAAGGAACGTTTACAGACTTTAAAATGCATTGTCTTTGTTTCAGTAGCAGCCCTTACAGGTGGGGCGAGGGTGGTGGAAAACAAGCTCCACTCATTCCCACTCCCTGCCTCGGCTGCCTTGCTCTCCCTTACTGCAACGTGTTAACCCCAGGCACGTGGGTTGATCAATAATCCGGTTTCTCAACCCAGGCAAATGACCAGCCCGTGCACCTGGGGTTAACCTTGCAGCAGAAGAGGTGAGGGAGAGTGAGGTGGGGAGGGAGAGAAGAATGGGAACGAGTTGTACCTGCAGCTCGTTTTCCAAACCCACACCTGCCCCACCCTTATGGGCTGCTACTGCTTTATTAAGGTATAATAATACAAATTGCTGGGAATGTCTGTCTGTCTGTCTGTCTCTCTAAAGCCAGTTAAGCAGAGTAGCTAAGAGACTGAGTCATAAGCAAGCATGACCCAGGTTCCATACTGAAATTCAGAGAGCTATTCCCATATAAACCCCACTAAAATGAATGGGAAATGAATGACTAATAGCTGATAGATCTGTGCTTGTAGTCTTCAAATATTGGAATTACAGTATGCCACAATTAAGCAGGAGATATGGACCAATCCCAGAAGCCCTGGCTGCATAGAGCAGGGTTAATAGACACAGATTCATTGAGTAGGTGGACCAGCTCACTTGGAAAAATTAAGGAGAAAAATCGCTAGGCTCCTCTGAAGACAATGTTCTAGTAATAGTAATCTGATACACAACGAACATGAAAACAGATCAGACCAGCTAACCAAATAGAATCGTTAAGCCTCATTTGCCAGACTGTGTATGTGTTTTAGAAATAAGAATTGTGGAATTTCTGCCACAGGCTGAATGTCATGATAAGGACGTATTTCAGAAAAATAACTTACGATTCTTCATTTGAATAGTTTACACAAAGCAAATTGCTGCTATTTGCATGCTTAAGTGCTTCACTTGATTGGGACCTTAAACATAACTCTTTTAAATCAATGTGTAATAAATTACAGTGGCAGACATCCAGACTAGGGCTGTGCTTACGTGCCAGTGTTTTCCATCACACAACAGAGAAGGGGAGATTTCCAAACATCTTCCCTTCTTTCTGCAGTCTGTTTTTAAGTATTTGGGGGTGGTATTCCACCAAACTGGAACACGTAAAGCCCATCTTGATTATATTTTCCAAGGTACTTAACAGACGGCAAATGTGATTAAGTCCTTTTATTACTCCAGGGGTGCCTTTTTCGTACCAGCGGCTATAAAATTGATGAAGGCCAATATATATCCCTAAATTCTTTATGGGGCACAGATTGGTCCTCTGGAAAATTTCTCTCAGCTTGAAACAGTACAAACTAAATTCCTGAGGGCTATTTTTCAAGTACCCAGGGGTACAGCAAATGCCGTCCTTCGTAGGGAAGCAGGGGTCACCACTCTGAAAGCAAAAGTATGGTTTTGCATAATTAAGTTTTGGTTAAGCCTGGTCTTCTTTCTTTTAGTGTTATCAGACAGTTTCGGTTCCAAATGGAAATTGCTCTGAAACGAAAATTGCATCACTTGGGCACGTCTCAAGAAGCTCTTATTGGGCAAGGATTAGAGCAGGCGCTTTGCTTTGTGAAGCAACGGCTCCGAGATATAGATTTGTAGGAGGAGTCTGCACGGCTACCCAAGGGAATATACTTAGGTTCTCAAACTTTTAACTATAAACCAGCTGAATATTTAGACCAGATCTTGATACCAAAATTTAGATTTTTGACCCTCGCGTGATTGAACGTTATCCCTTTGGAAGTACTTGATGGTAAATTCAAACGACTTCCTTATGATCAGCGCTGTTGCCCCTGCGGCTCAAGGGATATAGAGTCTATCACCCATGTTGTTCTTTATTGCCAATTTTATAAGGACGCTCGCACCAAATTTATTGCTCCTATTTTAGCCATTTATCCTGGTCACACAGACTAATTTTATTTGGAAATTATGCTGACCATTTTTAAACCTGTAATTTCAGATAATGTGTCAAAGTTCTGTTTTGTGGCATTGAATCTCCGTAAAGACTGTATTAGTAATTTGAAAAGTTTGTGATTTTGTAAACTTTGAAATTTCTTGAATTTTCTTATTAATGCTATTAATTGTTAATAATTGTTAATCTGGTCTGTGATCACAATAAACTTACCTACCTTTCTGCAGTCACCTGTACTTCCTGAAACTATGTCCCAGAGGCTCTCCCCGGCTTTCAGGGACATAGTTTCAGGAGGCACAAACAACTGCAGAGGGAAGGGAAGATCGTTGAACATCTCCACCTCCCCCATTGTGCGAGAGAACATGCTGGTGCATCAATACAGCATTAGTCTGGGTGTCAGCCAATATCTTTAGTATAGCAACTTCTGGCTTCCATGAAATAAAGTGAGAGAATTTTAACCAAGTTAACAAAATATTTAAAGCTACTTCAGTGAAATTGAAGGAAATATCTGATTTATTGTACTTGTCTCTATACTATCATGGTATGCCTATAGCTATAAAACAACAAAGCAGGGCCTAACAGTTATTGGACAATTTCTTTTCATCTTACTGAAATTTGTGCAGAAGTAGTTCACAGTTCCAGGACTCTGTACCTGATAGTTGTGGGTTATTACATATTCATATTCATGTCACCTTGCTCTTGGCTAAAATTGTCAAAGAAGTGACTTCTGTCTTTTATGTTTTAACTTACTGAGCTTAAATTTCAGCATTATGACTCTTTCACGGTTAGATTGCATTGCTGAGAACAGGAATCGACAACTTGCAGTTTTCTTATCTATCACTTATATACATTCGTATCAAAAATACTGCACTGTTGATATGGTAAAACCATATTCTAAATTGGGTGTCCTGTTTATCCAGGTGAGATAAACAATGATCCTATAACGTTTAACACAAACCTAATGGGTTATCCTGACAGACCTGGTTGGCTACGGTATATTCAGAGAACACCATACAGTGATGGAGTATTGTATGGATCACCGACTATAGAAAATGTAGGCAAGCCAACTATAATTGAGGTATGTTCTCTACAACATCATTTGCTTGGATACTAAATCAAACATGTGGGCATGATGGCTAAATCTGTACTATAAGATAGCAATCCTAATTGAGAACGGCATCTGTCTTGTCACCACCTCTCACTTTGTGAGGCACTTGTGTTTGCCATACTAACGTCACTGGTATACTGGTATATCCATCTACAAACACACAAAATTTGAAGGCCTAACACCTATGTGTATGTTCTGAGCATTTGGGATTAGACATGTGCATTAATTGGATTTTGCAAATCGATTTGGACTCAAATCAAATCACAAAATAAACAAATCGATTCATTGAAACAGTGGCCATTGCTGGCTGATTCTAAGAATCAACTCTAATTGATTTGAGTGATTTGGCCATAGGGAACAATTGGGAACTTGAATCGCCTCATTGTTCCCCATGGGTAGGTTCTAGGGACACCAAAATGGGCTGGGTGGTAGTGTATGATGGCTGCTACCTACCATCCAACCCACAAGAGAAATGGGCAAGTGGGATATTTTAAACAAATTTTTAATCTTTCCCCCAAATCCCCATATGATCCTATAGGGGTTTGGGGGAAAGGTTTTTTTTTTATTATTATTAAATCGCCTGCTTGCCCATTTCTTTTGTGAGTAGGTAGCACCCATACCATCTGGCCCACTTTAGTATCTTTAGGACCTACCCGTGGGGAACAATGGGGTATTCAAAGTTCCCCATTGTTCCCTATGGCCAAAACAAGCAGAGTGCACAAATTTTGCAACCTTGCCTTGAAAAACACTGAAGAACAGAAGCACACAACCCCTCCCAACATAGAACACCACATTTTGCCAAACACACAGTCCATAAATGGCCAAAAAAGAATCACTGACCCAGAATCCACTGCCAGCCACAGTACCTGTGCTGCAGTAACATCATTGGCACAAGTTGCCTTCTCACACCATTATGACTCCTTACTTCAACATTGCAGCAACTTTCACAGCAGTACCCTTAGCAACAAGCATAGCCATAAGCTCAACTAGAGCAACTTCAGCTACATTTTGGGGCAACTATGCCAAACTACACCTTGCAATGCAGATTGCAGAGCAGAGCAGACCAGTAAGTGAAGCATAAGATGGTCTCCAAGTCAGGCATGGAGCTCATCACAGCAGTCACCAAGAAATAGCACACATGCACACAGCTGAGCTGCCACTGACCATTTCATACCACCTCACAAACAGACCAAACCACAATTCAAGAAGGAAGGTATCCAAGTTCTGCGTTTGTCAATCTGAGATCCAGCAAAACCAGATAGTTAATAATATAGCAGCAATAGCACAGCATATTATATTCTGTGCTGAGAAAAGAAAACCATAAAACCATACCTTCCTTGATTCCTTCATTCCACCTCTCCTGATGTATCCTCTTCAAGGACACACTAAGAGCTCTCTCTGCCTCATCTCCCAAGGCCTTTTGAAAACATTTTGAAATTCTCTCCTTTCCCCGCCTCCCTCCACCCAGCCAGTAGGGGTGTAGTTCCTTGTGATAACACTTGATTTGTATGAAAACAAGCCAACCAAGAAGCAAGGAGATCTCAAGCCAATCAGAAGTCAGTGCCAGAAAACTAATCAGCGAGCTGGAAAAGCCCACCAGAATGGCGCTTGAATAACTCCAATTGATTTGAGCTTGAATGAGGATCCATTCAATTTAAACTTTAATTAGGCCCTTTATTCTAAGGGCAATTTGATTCAAATCACTTGAATCTGCCAAAATCACATATCTATTTGTGGTTTTCTGGAGCATGTACACACTGGCATTATTTATGTGATTCAATAAACTATTATTCTCCAACCATAGTTTGTTGGATTGCGAATGAGCAGTGAAGGAGGAATGAACCATGCACTCCTTTCTCCTGAGCAGCTAAATTGAATCCTTTTTTGTTTGTTAAACCATACTTTCCATGACAGTAAACCAGGAAACTGTGGTTCAGTTAACCCTATAGACCAGGATATAAACCAGAATCAAATTGTGATTTTTATATCTTAGTTTGTAGGAATTGCTTATAGTGACCCACATTCTCAGCACCCTTGCAGAGACCCAGGAGACCATTTGTGCTGAAAGCTTGTTGCCATGCAGCTCAGCACACGGTGAGGAGAATTGGGAAGTGAATTTCACTTCTCTCCTCTCCCTCCAGAAACTCACTTTGCTTGCACAAAAATGTCCCTGAGCGTCACACAGCCCTCATGGACATATTTATGCAGGTGAAAGGGGCATTTATTTATTTATTTATTTATTTATTTATTTATATTTCTATACTGCCCTTCCAAAAATGGCTAATCCTCCCACTCTCCATGTGCTGGGCTGTGTGACAAGCCTTCAGCGCAGCTAGTCTTCTGGCTCCCTGTGAGGAGCTCTTGCTCTGCCCCGTAACATTGTAGGGAATGTGGGCCAGTTGCCCAATTCTGATGTCACAAGAAACTAGCTTTAAAAACCAACATGGTTTTCCATTTCGCCAAGCAAAGGAGAGAAGGAGGGAACACATGGGTTCTTCATTCATTCATTCATTCATTCATGCATTCATAAACCAACAGACTTAGGGTAGATCTGCTTAGCATAAGACTGAGCTTCTAGGTAGTTTTGATGTGGCTGTCTGCCCATTTTGACCATGTACAATTACTTAGCTGTTCTATCTTGGATATCTGGGGTTTTTTCCAAGTACAATCTGTCTCCCTTTTCATGCATGAAAAAAGAGCATGAAGGCCCCCAACCACTACACAGGTTGCTTAGGCCTTGGTGCTCACTCTCTAATGCTGGCCATTGACAGCATTTTCAATAAATATACAGTATGTGTGATTGTTAAGCTGAAAAACATTTTTCTTGCTCACTCGATTATAGTTTTCCTAAATATAATAATGTTACTGTTTTTAAAATCATTTTTCTTTACTAGATCACTGCTTATAACAGGCGTACCTTTGAGACTGCAAGACATAATTTGATTATTAATATAATGTCAGCAGAAGGTATGTCCACAGGAGCTTTCCCAGCATTTTAGATTGTACAAGTGATAAATAGTTTAATTCCATTGAGTCCTTATACAATATTTAAATAACAAAAAGAATTTTGTTATGGGGTAGAGGTATGAAAAGCTTTCCTTTATCTGGTTAATGTCCTATTATTTAGCTATTTCTAATCCATCTCTGTTAAAGAGGAATTATTGTTTCTTATAAAACTGCTTTTGGAATGCTAGCATTGATCAGAACAGCTTGTATTTGAAAAGAGCATCTGGTATAAAACTATAAACTGCAGGGAATGCCAAACAGTGGCTTATGAGCCACATGCAGCTCCAGGGCAATTTAAGCAAATAGAAACAGATTTTTAAAGTAACTTGCATGCAGATTAAAATAATGCTAATGTTGGAATCATACAGTTGTTTTGTAATGTATGGGGAGGGCCTGTAGCTCAGTGGACGAGCATCTGCTTTGCATGCAGAAGGCCCCACGTTCAATCCCTGGGAGTTTCAGATATGGCTGGGAAATACACATTTGAAACCCTGGAGAGCCACAGTCAGTCAGTGTAGATAATATTGAGCTAATTGGACCCAGGGTCTGATTCAGTATACAGCAGCTTCCTGTGTGATGGCTAGCCATGGTTTGGCTGAGCTTTGGGGCTTTTGCACTTTGATTTCCTCCCTAGTTTGATCCAACCATATTATCTATTCAATCAAAATTATGCAAACTATGACTTATGCAAACCATCATTGCCTTCAAACCAGAAATCATGGTTTGAAGTGGGTTTCGTAGCAAACTATGGATCTGGGGCGTGATCCGTCGAATCCATTAGAATGGGTTCTGTGCCTGTGCTGAAGCCTGTTGGCGTGGAGTACCACAGCTCCTTTTGGTGCTTGCACCCCTCCCCATGTGACCACGTGGCTATTTAAGGTGGGAGGAAGCACCAACATTCCAGTTCCTTTGCAACTGCTGTAGTGATCAGTTCCTCGGTCACTACGGCTCCTCATTCTGGTTCCTTGATCTGAGTGAGTTCTATAAGAAAAAAAATTTTTTTCTTGGCTTTTCTGACCTTTGGACTGTGTTTTTTGACTACATATTTTGTGTAATGGACTATTTGCAGTGAAAGATTGGACAGATATTTTAGTTTTGAAAAGAGAACGACAATAGATCATCTTAAGCGCTTAGAAAAAAGAATGTTAAAAAAAGACTTTTAAACTCTGCTGTAAATGCAAAGCGAAGTTACCTTCACAAGATTGCCATGACTTATGTTTACTATGTCTGGGGGAAGCCCACAACACCTCAGCTTTTAAGGTTTGCCAGTAATTTTCAAAACAAATGCGCTGCAACTGGGAGCTTCGTTTAAGGGCTGCACTTTACAATGATGCATTCAGTTCCCCTGGCCCATCTAAAGAGGGAACTCCTCAATCTCCTAAAAAGGATGGCTTGAGAGCTGTGGCTTTGACCCAGTCTAAACCCTCGTCACCTACTTTTAAGTCTCCGAAGGGTCCGAAACAGCATGGAGACAAAATGGCAGATGCATCAGAGCATGCCAGAAAGAAAACGAAAACTTTGATGTCGAAAGCAACTCCTTCTCCTACTTTGGCATTGGAGGTAGTTTTTGTCTCGAAATCTAGACCATCGACGCCAACTGCTTCAACACTGAGACAAACAACACCGGAACAAACGACTTCAAAGGACCCATCCTCGACATCAACAAGTTCCGAACAAGCCTTTACATTGACATCAAAAGATCAACCCTCAACATGGACGAGTGCCATCTATATCCAGCTATCGACATCGAGGAACAGACCATAGCAGCGTCAACATCAACACTCTCAGCATCGAGACCATTGACAACAACGCCTCTATCCCCACTGGCACCTAAGTCAGCACCGAAATCAAGAGCACTTTCTTTGTCCCTGGCAGCAATGCCGTTGAAGTCCCCATTGACACCAAAGGCAAAGCAGTTAATCTCAACATTGAACACTCCAGTATTAATAGATACTGCAACACCTCGATACTGAGTACTGGTTACTTTCGAGGTTGAGGAGGAGGACTCTCCTGGTGTCAAGAAAGGGAGCACATTCATCCAGCGCGTATGGTGCCTCAGCGGCTCATTTATCTGGTATATCATTTCAGGATATTTGTAGGGCTGCAGCCTGGTCCTCAGAACAGCCCTTCATAAAGCACTATGCCATTGACTTGCATTCTTCAGCGGAGGCGAACTTTGGGAGTGGTGTTCTAAAAAGGGTGTTACAGTGACACTACTGCTCCCTTTTCTAATGGATTCAATGTATCACACCCCATATAAACAGGTTGCTCACCTGTACCTGATGATCTTGTAGTGATCCGTTGACATCCATTAGGCCCTCCTGAACCTCCCCTCTGCAGTAGTGCTCAAGTCGTCTACGTAGAACTCACCTATTGCTCCAAAGATGTTCGACTGCGCCGGCAGTCTCCAAGGAACTGAAGTGCTGGTGTTTCCTCCCGCCTTAAAGAGCCACGTAGTCACGTGGGGTAGGGCACAAATGCCGAGAGGAGCTGTGGTAGTCTACACCGACAGGCTTCAGCGCAGGCGCAGAACCCATTCTAATGGAAGTCTACGGATCACTACCAGATCATCAGTTACAGGTGAACAACCTGTTTTTTAGCAGACTATCATTAGCATGCTAACAGGAAACATTGGTTTGATCAAACCAAGACATGAGGAAGGATTGGAAATTGGAGCATACAGGGGGAAGGAGGAGGGGGCTTGGGCATGAGCGGCCAAACCATGGTTTGCTGTTACATGCAGCCAATGACTCAGGACAGACAAAATGCTCCCAATATTTGACTGTGGTTACTTTGCTGAGCCATTACTTTGACTATTTTATAAACAATGGTCAGCATCTTGACTAAGCTTGAAGTCTTGTGCTAAGAAGAGCTTCCTGAACTCTACAGCATCCAGCATGCTAGTGGAGGGTGTTTTTTGCAGATCTCTCCTTCCTCCAGAAATGCTACTCAGGGAGATAGGTTAAGCTAGCGCAGGGCATTCTGAGGGAAAGAGAGATCCACAAAGCTCCCACTCCCCCCACATGCTGGGCGCTGTGGTGCCCAGGAATCTCTCTGCAATGGGGGTGCTCTACTTCCCAGTACATGGCCACAGGCTTAGTATGACAACCATTTAAAAAGAAATTCTTAGACACAATTTGCTTTCTTCTTACAATCAGATTTTCCTTTACCATATCAAGCGGAATTCTTCATTAAAAACATGAACGTAGAAGAAATGTTGGCTAGTGAGGTTCTTGGAGATTTCCTTGGAGCAGTAAAAAATGTGTGGCAGCCAGAGCGTCTGAATGCCATAAACATCACTTCAGCTCTTGATAGGGGAGGCAGAGTCCCACTTCCTATTAATGACATGAAAGAAGGGTAAGTGAGAACTTGTTACATTTCTTTTAGCATTCCAATTGTTTGTTACTGAAATGCTTAATGCCAGTAATTCAAGTTGGAATTATGCAGTGGAACGGTGTCTCCCCCGCCCCATCCATAGCAGCGACCCAGTGCAGTGCAGTCACTTTCATGTTTACTTGGAAGTAACTTCTGACTTGTTCGGTGGGACTCATATGTTCAGGATGTACAAGAATGTGGTCTTGGAGCTCTTCCAGACTGCAGTAAATTGCAGGCTTTCCCACAAGTTGCTACTGCAAGCTAACTGGTTGTAGACACAGTCTCGTAGACTTTTGCTGTCCTTCCTTCCAAATTCTTATTCTCTGCCCACATATTAAGCAGATTGTGTGGTTTTGGCACCACCACCTACTGGCCACTTTTTGCATTCAGTGATTATCCCACAGTTGCCACAAAAGTAGTATGAAAAAGGGTGGGTTAATCATTGAGTGCCACCTAATGGCACAGCGGGGAAGCAACCTGCCTAGAGAGCAGGAGGCTGTTGGTTCAAGTTCCCGCTGGTGTGTTTCCCATATTCTGGGAAACTCCTAGGACAGCAGCAATATAGGAAGGTGCTGAAAGGCATCATCTCATACTGCATGGAAGAAGGCCATGGTAAACCACTCCAATATTCTGCCAAGAAAACCACATGGTTCTGTGGTCGCCAGGAGTCGACACGGACTTGATGGCACAACCTTTCCTTTTTCCTTTAATCATTGAATGCAAGAGCTGGCCAGCAGATGGTGTACCAAAATCCTGCAAGCCCCCTGCTTGACGTGTAGCCAGAGAATAAGAACACAACGAAGGGAGGAAAAGCTAGCCCTCTTCGACCTTTATCCCCAGCAGCAACACTAGGAGGAAGTTGGGAGATCCAGGTTACCGCTCACAAATGTGCCAGCCATCAGCGTTATGGCACTTCCTCCTTCACACAAGCGGAGCCATAACCTGTGAGCGGTCGGCAGGAGTGGGTAAGTAACAGTGATGGGGCGGGATGTCCTCCCCACTTTCGGCACTGTAAGAACAAGTGCCTCTGCCGGGAATAACATCTGAAGAGGGCTTATGTGTTCAGCCAGTCGGATCATGCTGGCAACTTGAAGGAAAGCCCGCAATTTATTACCGTTTGAATTCTTCTCTGATCTTGCTACAAGGCAGTGATGTCTCCAGTGGAACGTTGGTCTCTCTTCTTCAAAGAGATGACTCCTGTTCCCACTGCCTGTCACATAACAAACTCTTTTTGAAGCTCTCCTCCCATTCAGAAGCAGCTTGTCATGGAGGTCTGCGGCTGTTTGTGAAGCACAAGCCATAAACCTTTTGGGCTCATGGAACTAGTTCCACAGTTCCTTGGATCCTCACTCATGCTTTAAATAGCCAGTTTGAGAACAGATTGACTACACTTGATCTTATTAATCTCCCCCCCTACCCCCCCTTTCCATCTCTGTGCTTAGGTATTTTGTGTGGGTGAGATCTCATGGGCCTTTTTGCTGCTGATTGTATAACCCGATTGAAATTTTAATAAAATATTAATACCAAAAAATGGCTCATTTTAAAATGCTTCACATTATTTAAACTGAAATGCTTATCTCTGGAAACTTAAGGGGATGATCCAGTCCCTTGGCACATCCTTCCCCTCTCGTGTGTGCTGCTTGGTATGCAGAATTTCTTGACTGCTAACTCCGCTCCCCATTCTCCTTCTTCCCATGTGTGCAGGGCTGGATTGTTACCATATTCCAGATAATTGCAGTTTGTGCTGCTTTCTAACAATCCAGATGCTGATGAGCATATCCCATTTTCCTGTTTAATATCTGAAGCCCAAAATGACTGGGACAGGGCCTTCTCAGGATTGACCCCCATCATCTTTGGAGTGCCCTCCTAGAGGTACTTCACCACTCTTCCTTCTTAATTTGTTTTCAAAAGAACCTGAAAACCCTCCTCTTAAAAGAAGCATTTAAAAATTAGTTTTAATTGGGTTTCCAGTTTCAATCAGTTTTGGTCCTGTCTGCTGTTTTATCCTCCAGTTGGGTTTGGTTTTTATGCTTGTTTTATTATTTGTTTTTATCGTAACCGCCCCAGGCAGCAATGTGCTGAAGAGGTGGAATAGAAATATTGTAAATAACTACATACTGCAAAAACGGAATAGAAGTGGTGGGCAGTTAAAGTTAATGGTGATCCAAACAATATGTGATCAAAACTACTGTCGTGAGCTCCAAAACCCTTACAAAGCAGATCTTAAGGAAGCAGTGAGAAGCAGTAAGCTGTTCCACCATGCTGCCTCCTAAACAAGTCCCATTACGCATCCCTCCTGTCTCCTCTCTCCCCAGAGCTCACATTCTTTTCTCTCTTGTGCAACCTTCGCCAACCCACTCTCTCTCTTTCTTTGCACCTCAACATCCCTCTCTCTTCTCCCTCTTCTCCTGTTTTTCCCCTGAAGGTTGGCTGGAACTAATCCATTTGAGAAAGAGGAAACAAAATATAGGAGCCATTGTTTTGCTGTGGCCCCATATATCCGGTTATTGGCTTTGGAAAAGGTGGAGAACATCGAGACGTAGCACCATGACTCCATGTTCTCCTTCACTTTAAACATGGTGGCAGGGGGTGGGGGTGCTCCTGTTGCATAGTGGCAAGTATGTGTGAGGAACGATTGCTGGAGAGAGAATATGTTGGGGGAAGAATGGTTGCTAGTCTGGCCCCAGAGTATTCAAGAATGTGCAATTTTGTTGTGGAACTTTTCCATGGGTTAAGACAGAGCTTGACAAATTCCAGGCACCTGGGAGCCATAGCACCTAGAAATGTAATGATGGAGCCAACCTAGTCTGAAGTAGAGTTATTTAATTAAATCTTTATTTGTCCCAGGCAGTCCTGTTTCTGTTCCAAGTATGTTTACACAAGTAGCATAGTTAGCATAAAGGGGTTAAAGCAGGAGTGGGCAATCTTGGCCCTCCAACTGTTGATTAACTACAACTCCCAGGGCTGGGGATGATGTGAGTTAAACAATAGCTGGAGGGCCAAGATTGCCCACCCCTGGGTTAAAGAGAAGTCCATTTACCCTCCCACTTCACAGTGTTCATCACTAAGTCTGGTAATTTTTTCCAAGTGTCCCATTGCTTGGCTCCTAAATTTTGGGGCTCGCTCCTAGATCTAAAGGAAATCTGTCAAGGCCCATGTTAAGATTATATGCCCCTGGAAACGTATGGATCCTTCACATTTCTTGAATACTCTGGGGTATGCAGCTACTCTTGCCGACTTCTTGTTTCTTGCCTGTTGTATATATGGAATGAACAATTATCCCAAGGCCATTGACAGAGTTGCTCCCAAACATCTCCTCTGTAGACAACAGAGCTGTACCTCCCTGTTTAGTAAGTAGTTGAGGCCGATTAACTGCCTGGGAAATGGTTAGAGTATTGGTATAGAAGTCGGGCCAAATCTGATTGAGCACAACTTGGAGCCTATTTGAACGACCAAGGTATGGAGGTGGAGACAGCTTACTTGTCTGCTATCAGTGCTTCTGCTCAGTGCCTTCCAGAAAAGCTTTTCTGAGTAGTAAAGGGACTTATATAGCCTTGTCTTCTCCCTCAATTATGATGGCTTATCTGTTGCACATTGTGATCAATTTGCTCAGCATTTTATTTTTATTTTATTCATTTATTTGATTTATATACCGCCCTTCCAAAATGGCTCATTTTGCCTGGAAGTTACTCACTTTCAATCCAAGCTAGATTCTGCTGGTCCTACACTTTCTTAGAAAGGATTGCCCAGTGTCCTCTGTTCAGTGGTGGATTAGCACAGAGGCAGAGGAGACCATTTTGTCTACAGCGGCAAAATTTCAGGAGCGGCTCCTCAAATTTTGCCGTGCCTCTCTGTCTCTGGGGGCGGCGGCAGGGGCGATAAGAAAGTCCCCCCTCCTTTACTTCATTTTTTTAAAAAGCCACAGTAGTGGCGGCAGTAACTGTTGCGGCGGGGGGGGGACCAGATGAGGGGAGAGTTCCTTCTTTTGCCCCCTAAAAGATCGCCACTGCTGGTGGTGGGATTGTGCGCAGTGGCAGCCACTGGTTGCAGGGAGGTTCTAAAAGCCCCCTGCGGACTGCAGCGAGCTCAGCTCCTCCCTCCTCCCCATCTCCTCCCAAGTGAATGCACTCGGGCTGAGGCTCTGCTATAGACTGCAGCCCATTTCTGGCTTTCCTTCTTGTGGGATTCTTATTGTGGGCTGGTTGGTTCTTTAGGTTGACTTCTTATGTATGAGAAGCTGCAATTTCCTTGCTGTTTCCATGCTTGTTTTACGGTTTTCATTTTTTGTTTATTTCATTTATATACTGCCCATTCAAAAATGGCTCAGGGCGGTTCACAGTAAAAAATAAAACCAATTAAAATATCAACATCAATATTAAAAACAATTAAAAACTACTGAAACATCTTGAATATTATTAAAAGCCAGGCTGAAGAAGTGAAACTTTATGGCTCTCTTGAAGGCCTCTAGGAATGAGAAACCTCTTATTATTATGAGCTTGTATGTAGTTTTTATCTGTAGTTTTATCTACCTTCTGTACTTTTGCCTTGACTGTTTGAGAGCAAGTTGTCAGTTCATTTAATAAATGTGTGACTTCATTATGGAACTGGTGGAAGCAGGCTGATAAATAGAAGCTTAATTAGAAATTAATTGTTACAGCTCACATTTTTATGTGAAAATGAATTAAATATACTACTTCGGATTGTATTTATTTTGTTTTTGTCCCCTGCCAAAGCAAAAAACCACTTTAACTATTCTTTAGACAATGATTTAGCTTTGATTTAGGTTTTATTGGCACTTCTAACAAATTGAGTTTTGCTATTAGAAACTGTGCTCTGGTGAAATATTCCTAGATAATAACAAAGCATGCATTGTATTTTCCTTCCAATTTATGTACCTACATTTGACAAAAATACTTTATTGATGGTGAACTTCCTCATGCTATTAATAATTTTCTGTGAATGAAATGTACATTAGAAAGCAGAGAGATCCTGCTTGACCATCTTAAAACTGTCATTTTTTTTTGTAGTGTCTATGTTATGGTTGGTGCAGATGTTACATTTTCTTCCTGTTTACGAGAAGTTGAAAACCCACAAAATCAGTTGAGATGCAGTCAAGAAATGGAGCCTGTGATAACTTGTGATAAAAAGTTTCGTACTCAGTTTCACATAGACTGGTGTAAAATCTCATTGGTGAGTTTCTTATTGGTAGTATTGCATAACTGAGGCCATAAACAGCCATTCTGCATTTAAAATAATCCCATGAAGAATAGATTCTGCAATACATCTCTGTTTTATCTTATGTGGGTTCAGTGCACGGAACCTGGAAACGTTCACAGAAAAGCATTTTGACATTTATTTCTTTATTTATTGTTAAATTTATATACCACCTTTCATTAAAGCAATCCCAAGGTGGTTTACAGCAAAAATTTAAACACAAGATGGTAAAAAAGACACAATTAAAATATTAAGTGAAAAAATATTAAACAAATCTGATTAAAAAATTTAAAACAAAAGCATAAAAGCAATACAGACTATAAAGAGCAGCAGCAGAGAATCAAATAAATGCCTCGGCAAAAAGCCAAGATTTTACACTTTTTCTAAAAGCTGTGATGGAGGCCGAGGCGCGAATAGCCACTGGGAGAGCATTCCAGAGTCTGGGGGCAGCAACAGAGAAGGCCCTGTCCCGCATGCATGACAACCGAGCCTCCCTCATTGTCAGCACCCGGAGCAGAGCCCCCTCAGATGACCTCGTCAAGCGGGCAGCAACCCTTGGGAGCAGGCAGTCACTCAGGTATCCTGGGCCCAAACCGTTAGAGTGCGACATATAGGGTGAGTTCAGATGACCCACTGAAAGTCCAGTTTGTGTGTGTCCTCTGAACCTGCAACTTGCACAAATTATGTAAACACAACATTACTAGGCTGATGTACTCTTGCACAGTGTTAGCCAGTGTTTTCTTCATTTCCACATAATTGTAGCAGGTTCTGCTAGAAGATTAATAGAAATTGTTTAATACCTGGAAATGTGAATCTCCTCTCCAGGATTTCTTACAAAATCTAGGCAGGCAAAGTGGGTATGAGTATATTCCTTCCTTATTGTTTCATTTTGTTTTTCTTGTTTGTTCAGTTGTTATAAGGTCTATAATAGTTATGGTCTATATAACTTGTGAGTCATTCTTTTATAGGGAATTTTTGTATTATTTTAATGTTTACTGTTTTATATTTTCTTCCCTCTTCATTTGATGCAAAAAAAGTCAAAAATAAAACAAAAGTTGTATTTTTGGAAGGCTACTGTATAAGTTCTGATAGAGTGAATGAACATAGATAGTGTGTGTTGGATTGTGACCAACATTTTTTAAAGTATGGCTAGCTAAATTGTCTTTTGTCTCTTGATGTCAGGTTGATAAAACCCAGCATGTTTCTACCTACCAAGAAGTAATCCGTGGAGAAGGCATATTATCAGATGGTGGCGAGTACGAGCCACCTTCTGAGAACTTGAAAAGCAGAGATTATTATTCAGATTTCCTCATTACGTTGGCAGTACCCTCCGCCATAGCGCTGGTGCTTTTCCTAATACTTGCTTATATTATGTGCTGCCGAAGGGAAGGAGTGTGAGTACTTTGAAACGTTAATAACTGGTTGTATAATTTTGTAACTCTATAAGGCACATGAAAAATTTAGGTGAGCTTAATTCAATTCATAAGAAAACAGTCTAATACTTTTTAAAATATGGAGTGCACTCAAATTACTGCAATTAGTCAACTCTGGAACCAGAAACCTTTCTAAATTTATTTTTAAAAATTGCCATACTGAGGAACCCACAACATCATTTAACATGACAATCGTGTTAAGGTATTAATGGGTAACAAAGTCTTTAACAATTAAAAGAAACCTTATTGAGATTGTGAACTGAATTTAGGGTTATAAAAACCAAAAGAATAAAAGAAAAGCAGCAAGTAACAATTTCTTCCATTTTACATACACATGTTCTAGGAATTTTTTGGTCCAGCATCTGTCGTTTTTAACCTGCATATTCACCTCTCTGCGTACGTGTCTTTCATCTATATCATCTCTTTATGTGGTTTCATCCATGCCTTCTCATAAACCTTGTGGCAAATGCTCCTATTTTGCATTTAATGGCCATGATCTAAGTCGTGCATGTGTGGAAGCAAGAACCTCATGCAAAGCTTTCTTTGAAGTTTTCTTCTGACTACTCCTGCTGCTGAAGAGGCAAGCCTCTTTTATATACAGCTTGCCACTTCGCCTATTAAAGCAGCTATAGAAAATCTTCAAAGGCAGCTATGGTTGCATATGCATTCCTTGCCTGCACATACATATAGCATCTTTGGAACATGGCTGATTTTAACAGGGTCAGCATTTCCATATCATGTACTATTTCCATCAGCAGTTAGATTTAATGTTCCAAATATCAATGCTATTATTTAATTCATAAATTTTGTTTTATTTTTAGGGAAAAGAGAAACATGCAAACACCAGAGTAAGTGTCTTCTTTCCTGTTGTTTTCTTCCATCATTTAATTTTCATTTCACGGTAGCTTGTCATACTTCATACATGTTTACCATTTTCATACTCCTTAACTTGTTCTTCATCTCTGTAATGGCTGCTTTGAAAAATGTAGTACTGAGAAAGGTGGTAGGTCAAAATAAAAAGGGTTTAAAAGTCCATAATAAAACAGATCAGAATCAAAATATTCAGTTTCAATGGTCATCTGATTTAGGTGTGTGCCTTATGATACTAGAAAAATTAAAAAATAGTGGCTACCATCTAGGCTAAATCAATCCTGACGTCCTATTGAAATAGTCCTTTAACTCTTGAGTTGTACTATTGAGCAACTTAGTTTGGATATCCACCAGTTTCATTAAAGGAATTCTGTAAGCATAGCGTGTGACTTCCTTTCTTGTGTTCAGTTAACCTCATGAAGCCAAACTATAAAGCTTTACAAACTAAAAGCAACAAAAGACAGTTTTTGCAACTGGATATGTAGAATTTCAGCTACATAAGGGAGTGCTGAAAGACACATGGTGCAGGTATACATGATCACTGGGAAGTCTGATTCCTGGTAACTTCAGATTCCAGAGGAATGTGCTCTCCTGTCGGACATATTGTGTGGACCTGCAAAAGTCTAGTTCCCAAGCCCAACATTTGCTTGACATTTGTCCAACATTCTCCACCCAACTTCAAATGTTGGGTACAAATGGGCAAAGAATGTCAGGCAAATGTTGGGCAGAAGACTTGTGAACCAAACTTTGGCACATTCTCACAACACACCCACTAGACTGCACACTTCCCAGGAACTGGAGGTTCCCGGGAACTGGATGTCTGGTGACCATGCAAACCTACCCATTCTCTAGAGCAGAGGTAGGCTGTGCAATGCCCATAGGCTACAAGGCTTTTCCTGGGCCTACAGCCCTGTCCTTCCAAGAAAAAGTGTGACAAAACCTTAGTTGAACTGGATATCTTCTGAAGGCCTTATATGGCCTGCTTCCTCCCTGAAGAGAAATCATTGGTATTTCTCTTAAAGACATTTAAATGCAATATTTGTTATGTATGAATCTTATCTTTTGCAATGGATGTTGTGGCAATTATCAAATGAACTGAATGTTTCATGTTTTTGTACTATCTATTTTTACGAGATTAGCCATTCTGAGAAATACAAGGAAAAACGATTTGTGTTTTCTTTTAATGTAGCATCCAGCTGGTTCATCACAGTGCGATTCAGAAATCCACCAAAGAACTTCGGGAAATGTCAAAAAACAGAGAGATCGCATGGCCTCTCTCCACACTTCCTGTTTTTCACCCAGTCACTGGTGAGCTTGTGCCACCTGTTCACCCAGACAGCTACGACAATACTAGCATGCCGCTGATGCAAACACAGCAGTAAGTATCAATACAGATGTCTGCAAACGAGATATTTTGGAGTTTCGTTAAGGATCTGCTGCCTTCTTTCAATGTGGAGGTGTTTTTACTGAAGGACAATTTGGATCTTACATTCAAAATAGTAAATCTCTTATACATTTTGGTAATTTATCTTGTAAAACAAACGTGCATTTTTTTAAAAAACACTAAAAAATTCTGGGTATATCACATTAAAAAAACCAATACAGTTGAAAATGAATAAAAAAGGAAGTGAAAAATATATTGGATGCTAGCACAATTTAGTCTAAAAAGAGTGGTCTGCTTCTTAAATGTCACAGTGGCTCCCTAGATAAGGACTTGTAGAATACCCAGACTCTGGCCTGTAGAGTTGACTTTTGGGACAGTCTTGCTTATCTTATCTCTGTGAACAAGCAATAAATGGGAAACCCTAAAGCTTCCTTTTTGCTGAACAAAGGAACCATGTGCACCTTGCTATTTTTTAGCAACAGTTTATACCAACAGTCCATATTAAAGCTTCCAAAACTAACGCTTCCAAATGTGCTTCTCATATTAAAAGGAAGTACTAGTGACTTGCTTCATTCATGCTTCTAGATCTTGTCCAAAGCAGACCTTGGACATCTCTCCCCACTCCATAGGGAGATCCCATATGTTTTTAATGCATGGACAGTTACTTGCCTCATCACAGTGCAAGATGCCTTTTGTGAGGGATGTGGATGTCCATATAGGAAACATGGAAATCATAGATACCTTTTTGTCCAGCTAAACAGCAATTGCTTCTGTTGACTCACCCAACTAATGTTTGGTGTGCCATTTGGCCATGATAGTGTCTGTATGGAATGTTGGGCCTTAGTTGGGTTAAGTATGCACAACCAAGAAGGGGGTATCTGATGAGATTTAGGGCTCTGAGCCATTTTTTGGAGACCTGAACCCCATGGACCACCCTGCTAATGGTGCCCCTGGTTGAGGCAGATATTAAAAATAATAGCCAGCTCTGACTCATGTCAATCACAGGGCATCCTGAAGAAACCTAGTTCCTAGCCACATGGCTATCCATTGCCCCTTCAATCAACTTGCCAAAGTACGGGAGGAGGCTGTCTCTTACAATGAAAGGGAGTAAACGGGGCTCACCATCTTCTGCACCCTTTCTATAGGCCACTTGGGAAGCACCCACCCTGTTGGTACCTAGTGGTGCTTTACTTCCCTTAGGCTAGAATCCCAGAGAGTTGGATTGTGCAAGGCTGGCATCCCAGAGCCAATCACATGATCTTAGTAGGGCAAATTCCTCTCCAGCCATACTCTCCATCCTGGTATGTGTGGGAAGGAGGGATGTGCATGGAACCGGTCGGGGGAGGCTTGAAGGCAGGGTGTATGTGCTGCTTTAAGGGCAGGGGGTGCACTTACCCCTTCCGCCTTTCTTCCCCCGCCTGTGCTCTGTTTTCGGAAAGTCCATTGGGGCAGCAGCGTATCTCCCTGCCTCCCCATTTGCCCCTATTTACCGGAACTAGCTGAAAGGATCTACCACACTGCTGCGCCCAGGTGCAGCAGATACTTCCAGCTAGTTCTGGTAAACAGGGTGGCAGGGAGGTACGCTGCCGCTCCGATGGACTTTCCAAAAATGGAGCACCAGCAGGAGAAGAGTGATGGGAGGGGTAAGTGCACCCTCCCCCACCCTAGGAAACATAGGAAACTGCCATATACTGAGTCAGACCAGTGGTCTATCTAGCTCAGTATTGTCTTCACAGACTGGCAGCGGCTTCTCCAAGGTTGCAGGCAGGAATCTCTCTCAGCCCTATCTTGGAGAAGCCAGGGAGGGAACTTGAAACCTTCTGCTCTTCCCAGAGTGGCTTCATCCCCTGAGGGGAATATCTTGCAGTGCTCACACATCGTCTCCCATTCAGATGCAACCAGGGCAGACCCTGCTTAGCTATGGGGACAAGTCATGCTTGCTACCACAAGACCAGCTCTCCTCTCCTCGCCCTTAAAGCAACATCCCCCCTGCCTTCAAACTGGCAGAACTACCCACCATTCAAACTGGTTCCAGGCACATCCCTAGTGGGAGGCTGCTTCTGCTTCTGACAGACAAGCCTTTTGTGCCAAGTCAACACCTAATAAAAAGTGTGTGTTCTGGAAACTGAAAGCGATACAGGCAAACCTCGCTATTTGCAAACCCCACCTCTGTGGCCAGGTTGACTCCCAGCCATAGCATATGCGGGGGGAAATGGTTTTGAGTGTTAAATTTCCAGAGTTTTGGGGTGGCCGGAAATGACCTCCAAGGTGATTTCCGGCCATTTTAAGGATAGGAGCCATTTTGTGGTTCATTTGTTTAAAAAATCATTCCCCCACCACAAAAAAACCCACAGAAAAATGGCAGTTTTGGATGTTTGGGGGCCATTGTGGGAAGCTCTGGAACCACAAAGCACTTTACATTATATCTGCCCATTTTCATTGTCTCCCCCCCCCGCAATTTTGATCCCTCTGGGAACTTAACCCCCCCCCATCCTACAGAACCCCCCGTGGATAATGGGGGTCACTTGTAGTTTAAAAGGTTTGATATAATTCAGTGAAACCGTATCTTGGTGAGCAGAAACTATCATTCTCCGCCCCAAATATTTCATATAAGACAAAATGTTCCCAACATTTCAGCCCATTCTGTACTTCTTAAGTCATATGTCTATGGTGAGCTCATGGCAGATTAAGATCAGGCTTGGACCAGATCAGATTTGGCATTCAACTATTTCATATAAGGTTTCTTTAGGGGAATTCTGTAGGCAGAAAATACTTCTGTTTTCATGCTCTTAAACTCCCTCTGCTGGCAACTAAGAAATGTTTACTTGCCCGTGTGCCAGACAGAAATAAGTTGTCTAGATGATATTGATGTAAAAAATTTGTTGTAACAAAAGCTACCTATCTCATGTTAAAATCAGAGAGGCCCTGAATGATGAGTTAGTAAAGAAACAATGGGTGTAATTCAGAACCATTAATGGTTCTGAATTAGTAGGAGGCTTGCCACCAAGTTGCACTTTTTCACTGCATTAAAAAAAAGTGAATCCTGACAAAATGCCATTGAAAACAGTGTAGACCAATTAAGTAAGCTGTAACTAGTCAGAAATCACTTTCAATGGATACAATCCAATATGATGTCAGCTGTCTTAGGCTTCAACAAATGACAAAAAGTTATTTTGGCACCTTGTAATATTGTATTGTGGCATATGTTTTCATGGACAAGATCCTACATCAGCAACATTGTTTGGCATCTTCTAAATATATAAAAGGCTTAGGTGGTCCGTGGCAGATGCTGCATGGCAAGCCCCGCCCACACAGTGCTTTACCAATCAGAGGTAACAGAGCAGGAGCACTGTGGTGATTGGGCAGTGGGAATTCCATATGCAGATAGGGACGAGGAACCTGTGATGGTTAAGATCAGTTGGAATGCAACTGGTGGGAAGATTGTAGAGGAGAGAAGAATCTGTCTATATAATTCCCTAAGGCGTAGCCATGGCAAATCCCATGTGTGGCAGCTCTCGCATGAGTTCTGGAGCAGCTGCCGGGAGTTGCAAGAGCTGGCAAGGAGTGAGGGAGACCAAGGAGGAGGAGTGTGGTGGCGCCACCGTCATTGCAAGCTGCCGAGCAGGGGGCGAAAACAGGGCTGCTGGCCTCCTCATGAGGAGGAGAGCTGGCGGGGAGAGGTTGAGGAGAAGGTGCCACCGCCACTGCGAACGGCCAAGCAGCCGACAAAAACAAGCTGCTGGGCTCCTCACAAGGAGGACAAGAGCTGGCAGGGCGAGGGAGGTTGAAGAGGAGGCGGCGGTGCCACTGCGAGCGTCTGAGCAGGCAGTGAAAATGGGGTGCCAGCCTCCTTGTGAGGAGGATGAGAACTGCTGGCGGAAAGGACGGCGAGGGAGACTGGCTGAAGGGATGGGAGGAGAACTGGCTGAGCCCTGAAATGGAGGAGGAGGAAGGGAGAACTAGGGGCGCAGATGCTCTGCGCCTGGGTGTGTGTGTGTGTGTGTGTGTGTGTGTGTGTGTGTGTGTGTGTGTGTGTGAAGGATAGTGTGCAGGGGTCTGCAAAGAGAGGGGTTGTGGGGGAGGAAAGAGCCCTTTCAGGAGAAGGAGGCTGCCACTGTGCGAATTAGATGAGGAAACAAGATGAACAAGATCTGTTAACTCAGGAGGGAAGAGAGAGAAAGAAGGGAGGGAAAAAGAGACAGAGGGGAAGAGCAAGTGGAGGTGAGAGAAAAAGAAGTGAGGGGAAGAGGGGAAGAAGGAAGGGTGAGGGACAGGGCTGGAACTTTCAGCAGTCTGAGGGGAACGAGTGGCCATGGTGGCAGCGAGGAACGGCCTGGTCAACCATCGCTGCTACTCGGAGCTACAGAGGCCATTGGTGGAGGCAGGTGAGGGATAGGCTTGAGCCTATCAGCATCTTAAGGGGAACAAGCAGCCATGGTGGTGGCGGCAGTGAGGAAGGGCCTGGTCAAATACTGCTACTACTCTTGCCGGAAGGAGCAGGAGTGGGTCTTGGGTGAAGAGTTCTCTGGGGTTAAGGAGCTGCAGTTTGGCCAGTTGGCACCAGCAGTGACCAAGATGGGTGAGGGGGATGGAGCAAAGGGATGGAGGAGGAGGAGCAGGAGTGCAGCTCAGGTGAGGGTGGAGAGATCGCTGAGGTGAGGGGAGCTGTAGCAGGGGGTGAGGGGAGCAATCAAGTACTAGTGCGCAGATGCTCTGCGTGGGTTAAGTTAGCACTATTTATTAGTACAGTGGGGGGAACGGTTTAACACTAGAGCTAAATGGCTAAGAAATGCAAGGAGTAACAGAACTGTCACATGTTAATAGTGATCCCCATATTTTTAAAGAACCATTGTTTGCATTGATTAGAAAGGAATGACAGGTTGCCAAAGGGCAGCAAGGTGTGATTTTTAAATATAATGTCATAGTAATAAATTCACAAACGCACATAATGTATTTTAAATATGAGAGTAATTCCAAATGAGCAGGACAAACAGCAGAGGATGCTTTAAAATAAAAAAGAAAATAACTTATTTCAGATATTTATCTGAAATGTTGAATTATGAGAAGACAGCAAAGGAGATTCTATGGACTGTTTCAGATTTCACCGGGAGCCCGCATAGCTTAGGTTTATTTTACAAGCCAGAATTGCTGCCACCGACAATCAGTGAAACTTGGCCTGTTTGCTCGGTTGGTTGGTTAGGGTCCTCTCGCCTCTCCTTCCCTCCCATGAAGTGCTCGGATTCTGTCCCAGCTGGCTTTCCCTTGGCACGCTACTGGAGGTGTTGCCTCCTGAGCTACTCTCTCAGCCGTGGTCTAGTTAGAAACGCAACCTACTCTCTGTTCCCCACCCCTTCCACAGACACAGAGGCTGTTTCCACAAGCAGTCAAGCCCGCGCTTGGCTGCCTGCGAGAACCACCGGGATTTGCACGGATCCTGGTGGTGCTGTGGCGCTAAACCCAGCCCGGCAGCCTGGCTCTTCGCTGAGGTGAACCCCAGCTCTGTGGTTGTGTGTCAGCATGAGCTGTCTGTGTGGGTGCTGACACAGACGAGCGCCTGGGTGAGTCCCCCGTGCGCTGTGCTCAGCGTAGCCAGGAGCCGTGCGGAGAGTCTGTGCTGCTCCTGGCAGCGCAGGTTATGTGGCCGTTTCTGTGATATTTTGCTTCCGGGTACAAATCACAACAGGATGCTACATCTGCATTTATTTGCATGTGCTTGTTGGGCAGCGGTCTTTAACTGTCTTTGCTAAAAAGCCTCTGATTTGGAAAGGGAAGGTGTCCCACAACTTTGCAGGCCAAGACAGGAGAGGCCTTGCGCCAGGTCTGCACAACTTTGGCCCTCCTCTAGATGTTGGCCTACAACTCCCATCATCCCTGACTATTGGCCACTGTGGCTGGGGATGTTGGGAGCGGTAGTCCAAATACAGCTGGAGGGCCACAGCCCTGACCTAAAGGGAAGGTTTTGAGCTGGCATCAGTGAAATATACTTGCAGCTTAGATGTTCCCAACCGCTCAGGGTTCGCTTTTCTGTGCACTGCAGCCCTTGGAGGACGGAGTCAAAGAAACAAACTGGGAAGCTATTCTGACGATCACCAGAAAGTGGGCTAAAGGAGCCTAGCCTGCTTCCTGCTGATTGTCAGAACCACCAGGCTCGCAGGCAAGCCCAGGGGCTCCAAGGTGGCTAGTCTGCCTAATCCCCCCTCCCCTTAAATGAGGTTAACCAAGCAAGCGCTCCGTCAACTCATTTTTCTGCTTGTTTGTCGCTGCAGCACGCGGCACCACACAAATAGACCCCCAGCTGGGAGGCCACAAGCAGCCTCCTGGGCTCGGGGGTCCCCCCATAATGCCCTGTGTGCTCACACGGGGCCTGCTGGGACTTCTGGGGGCCAAGTGGCATGACACTAATCATGTGAAGCGCCTCTATGATTTCACCTGAGGGTGGATTCAGATGTAAAACAGAATTAAGGTTAAGCATAACCTAGGCATGTAAGCCAACTTCAAACCTAGGTTTAGATTTTGGTTAGACAGGCATAAATAAACCAGTTAGTCTGTAGTGTGGGTCCAGATGATGATAAAAGTAAACTAGGTTATTTAAAATAAAGAGGTTATTCACACCATCAAAAACTGTGTTCCACCCGGTCTTGGGAGCTCTGTGTGCTCCCAGTTTTCAGTTGTGTGGAAGCAAGGTAAGAGGAAAACCTCAGTAGAAGTGATTGTGTGGAAGCAAGGTAGGAGGAAAGACTACCCAGGTTTTTCTCCAGCCTTGCTTCCATGCAATCACTTCTACCCAGGATTTCCTCTTACCTTGCTCCCACACAACCAAAAATTGGGACCACACATAGCTCCCAAACCCTGGTGGAACACAGGTTTTGATGGTGTGAATGATCTCAAAGTGTACCTGCCCTATAACAGTATGAGGCAAGTCTCACGATCAGTGAGACTCGCTGGAGGGGGTTCTGTGGGGAGAGCGGGCTTGGCCCACTCTCCCTGCAGATGACCCAGGCTGCAGCCCTGGGCGGCCGGATTGGCTGCCCACACAACTGCCAGCTCTGTCATGGAGCCGGCGGGGGCTGCATGGCACCCAGAAGTTCCAGGATGCCCCATGAGAGTGCTTGGAGCATCCTGGAGAGACCCCCAAGGCTGGGAGGATTGCTTCAGCCTCCCAGCAGGGGTCTCTTCATATGTTGCTGCGGCGGAGAGCATGGCAACACACGATCAAAAAGATGGGGTTGGTGGATTGCTTGCTCCGCTAACCTCGTATAAGGAGAGGGCTAGTTAAGCGGGTTCCCCCCTTTGAGAACACCAAGCTCGCCTACAAGCCCGGTGGTTCTCATGCTTGCCAAAAAGCAGGCTAGGCTCCCTTAGCCCGCTTTTTGGCGATCGTGAGAATCGCTTCTATTATTGACAGCACATTGGTTAAGGTTTCGATTTGACGACGTGTCGGATTATTACTCTGAAACGTATATTTTCCTTTACATTTCTTTTCATGCATAGACCAGCCTTCATTTTCTGCCTGTCATATCAAGTGTGTCCTGTAAAGATGAAAGTTGAGATGAATTATACTCTGTATCACTGGATTCATCTCTGTATCACTGAGATGACTTATACTCTGAGCCTCTTCTCACGACTACGGAGAGGGGCTAGAGGGCAGTCTGAGGGGAAGGTGGGTTAAACTTACCTTCCCTACAAATGACTGAGCTGGTGTTGCTGAGCACACTCCCTGCGTGCCCAGCCAATTCCCTGTGCGCAGAGGCAGCAGGGAGGGTCGGGAACCCCCGGAAATACAACAATGCACCATGGGGATTCCCCCCTCCCCGGGCTCCCTGCAGTGTGGCAACCGTGGCTGCTGTCACACTGTCAAGAAAACGGGGTTAAGCGAGCGCTCACTCCCTTAACCTCATTTTCAAGGGAGGCTACCTCGGCAGTTTTGCCGCCGTGTTGCTGCTGGGAGTGGGCCCGATCCCAGCAGTTCACACGTGTGTGCAAAACCGGGCTGGACGCTCTCAGCCTTGTTTTGCACGTTTGTGTGAATAGCCTCTCTGTATCACTGTTCTCATGAGCAGCCAAGCCTGGGCTTGGGTGCCCATGAGAACCGCCGTGATCTGCACAGATCTGGAACCGCCAGGATCAGTATCCCTGGAACAAACTGAAGTAGCCTTCTGTTGCTCTGGAAATGTACAGTTCATTCATACTTAATAGTAGCAAGTTGTTAAAGACTTATATTTTCATTTCCACTTCTAACCTTAAAATATTAGCAATATAAGGCTCATTAATATCACTTTTATTGTTTTTAATTCCCCCCCCCCTTGTGGATTTTATTTGCACTTCGTAGTGATTGACATTTGCTAAACATAGATTACTGGTAAAACCTCTTAATTTCACAAAACACCCCTGGCCTAAATTCAGGGAAACATTTGCACATCTTTTCTTTTCTTTTTTGTTTAAGTATGTGATGATTTTCAGATTTCCATAAGACATCTATTTTAGGTAAATTATAAGCACTTTGTCTTTTGTTGTCATTCATTCTGGCAAAGCAGAAGCATTGGCTTTTATTAAGCATATGTGCAGTATATGACTAATGATATTTAGTATTTTGTACAGTGCTTTCACTGTCATAGTGCTTCACATTTATTAGCATGTTAAGCTTACATTAACCCTGTAAGGTAAGTATTAGTTTCCCCCTGTTGCAGATGGGGACTGAGGGAGAGTAGCTTCCCCAACGTTATCCAATAAGGTAATGGAGAAGTGAGTCTTGGATGTGGGGTTCACACAACTGCTTTTAAGTATCTACAAAGTACCAATACAAAGTATATACAAAGTAGATAGGTATGAGAGGAACCGAAGGCTGTGGGGAGTATGTACGCCCATCAGCATGACGTTTGAACCTGCCCAGGTCTGGTTCCCGAGGGGATGTATTGGCTTGTATGCAATGCACAAGTGTGGAATGTACTGTTATCTCAATATAAGAGAGATGTAGAAACTGCTAGAGGGCACAGCCGCACCCAGGGAGCTTAGATTGCTAGCAAACTAATAAAAGCTCTGTTTGAAAGTGTGATACTGGTGCCTTGTGTAAATTACCCAGCCAAGGAAACAAACGTGGGTAGAATCCCTGACTTCCACTACCAGTTACACACTTCCAGTTATTATATTGTGATTATTATTACACTTATATCCCGCTCTTCCTCCAAGGAGCCCAGAGCGGTTTACTACATACTTAAGTTTCTCCTCACAACAACCCTGTGAAGTAGGTTAGTTGAGGATTTACTGACTTTTGCATCCACTCGAAACCAGGATTTGAAGTTGGCTCACCAAAACTAATAAAATCTAAGGCAGAAGTGGGTAAAGGGAGCAGGAACTAGACTTGGGCAGGTTCATATGTCACACCCAGTAGGGGTGCATGCTCCTGCAACCACCAGTTCCTCTCATACCAAGTACTCCAAGTACTTACAGGAGGTTGTGTGAACCCACCCTCAACCTGTGGACTTTGTGATTTGTAGCTCATCCACTACACTACAGTAGAGCTTAAATTCAGCATTCAAGGCCCTGTGGGTATCTTCTTGGAGCATTGGCCTATCAGCCACAATGCCAAACTTATGAAAAGCCCTGCCAGGTCCCAACATTTTGTTCTTTCAGATGCTTCCTACCTCTTAGGGCCTATTTCTGGTCACCAGTGGGGTAACACCTGTGTTTCTTCTGCCCTTTTATTTTTTTTTAGTTCTTTGCTGAATTGTAAGTTTAATGAGAGTTTTATTGTTGTGTGTGTTATGATATTTTACTGCTTTGTACTCATTTGTAAGCAGCTCTAATTTTACAAGTGGGATATAAAATTTTAAAATAAAATACATTTGAAAGATGTTTTATTTTTATTATTTATAGGAACTTGCCCCATCAGACTCAGATTCCACAGCAGCAAACAGAAGGTGACTTTTATTTTATTTTTTTAGAAGTCAGAATGTAACTTAGGTACTCACAGACACTGATATTTGTGCTCAGATTCTCCGATACGTATTTTTCTGGGACCAGGTTTTACAGAGAAAGCAGTGGGAAAGCTGGGAAGTGGGTATTATATAGGACACGATATAGAAAACAGAGGGCAGCTGTGGGATCCATCAAAGTAAAAACAGAAATATGTTAGTGAAAGATACACTTCAGCCATCCCAGTGAAGACAATGGCAACATTCCCATTATTGAAGATTGTCCCCCAAGGCACAGATGTCCCAAGCATCTGACTTGTATGTTGCTTTCTAGTGCTACGGAAGGTCTTGTAAGTGGGCAAAGTGCTGCCCAGGATTGTGCTGATGCATTTCCCCAACAAACGTGAAGTTTGTAACTCATGAAAACGAGAACAAACTTGCTTTACTCCTCATTAACATAGTGCACCCGGCTCAATTTCACCTAACAGTATATAATTGTATGTGCAATTGTTTAATGAACTTAAACTTATTTTCATGTGGAGCCACATGGGTGAGATAGCCATAAAGTAAAAATCAAGTAGTAAAAGCCGGGTTACTCAGATAAAGAAGCTTTAACAATTTTACAAGCCAAGGTGGAAATGCGTACCTTGATTTGAACCTATTTTAGGGGGCCATTGTATTCAAAATTATTTTCTTATTACTGCTTTCGGGGATTAAAGGAGAATTTCGTATGACAACATTTCAAAGATTTGAGGCAAGTATTTTTTTTTTTAATTTTTTTTTTTGCTTTCTGATTGTTGAAGTACCAATGAAGAAAACTTTAATATGCCTTTATATGTCAATTTCTAACATGATTCTGTATGGTCACTTATCAAAAAGTATAGATACTCTAAACCTTCTGTGACAAATTCTATCAAGTCCTAGCATAAGGATTCTTATTTAAGGCTGAACTAATTTAGTCCCAGCCTGTAACTGTGTAAAGCCATATCCAATTGATTTCTGATTCTAAAACATTTATTTGAATTGTCATTTCCAGGTAAATGGTATTCCTGAGGAAAGAAAACTTACAGAAGCAATTAATTTGTAGATAAGACAGCCAAGAATCTTTGATTTCCTGCTCAAATGTTGCATGATTTTTCTGAAGTGTGCATGCCCACAGTATTAAATATTCCATTGTCAGATGGTATTTCCAAATTACTAATAAACTGTATCTTTTTGTATTTGACATTTTCAACAATTTGTAAAATGCTAACTTTTATACTTGTTACATTAAAATGATCTTAAAATAAACCATCACTGAGATTATTGGTTCTTTCCTCACAGATCTTAAAACCGATTTTCTTGTGTCAAAGGTAGAGCAAGAGCTGAATCCTCACAAAAAGGCTGCTGTGGCGTTCAGATTTGCTAGGCAGTCAATCACACAACTTTTCCTGCTCTTTTCTTCCTCCAAAAGTACTTTTTGGCTTCCAGAAGTATTGAGGGTTGTGCTGCCCTCAGCGATGTATTCCTGAAAGTCACAAAGAATGTTTGGAGAAAGTGGAGATTAGCTAAAAGTTGCTTTTCCTCTCCCTGCACACATGCTCAGGTATGTGGCAAGACTTCAGCTGAGCTCTGCAGTAGTCTCTCGCGAGGGCACGGCTCTGTCCTTGTAGTTGTGGAAGATGTTGGTCACCGTCACTCTAACCTGGACAGGGCACAAATTAAGTTACTAACTGGAAGAACCTACTTTTTTTTAACCTTGTAAGGAAGGATCAATCCTCAGCTATTCATTTACAATCTTCCACATAACCCTGTGCTTACAACATTTCAGTGTGCATTTCCTCAAGAGTTAGAAATATCTAAAAAGAGACACCTATTCTAAAATACTTTTAGGTTTCAAACAAGCTAAGCACATCAGAGTATGGCTATTAAAAAAACCACACACACAAACTTAATTGATGCTCCTTTCAGTACAAAAATAAGCACCCACAGCACATTTATTTAATGTTTAAATTACTTCATATTTTTCACATAACCTTAAAAGAAAAAATATATTTTTCACATACAGTAATAGCAAACAAGTGCAATATTTCAAACATTAAAAAAAACTTTAACCAAATCTGTACAACAGATAAATAAAATATCTAAAATACTTGGTTTATAAACATAAAAACAAACTCACACCTAAGAAAAGTTCTCTCACCTCTTAAGAACATTATGGATGTCAGTTGTACATGCAGCCCATGACTTACCAACCATTACACAGTGTTTAGAGAAATTAAACAAATAATAAATCAAATGCACCAACTGGTGGCAAAGTATAACTTTCCACACCCTTGGAAACAAACAGGCAACTGAGAAACCTTAGAAATGTAGTTCTTTATACTAGTTAACATACCCAGCAAGACAGTTCAATTTAAACATTAAATGAAATAATCTATTATTCTTTAGTGGAATTCCCTCCCAGTAATTATATTTCAATATATGACAGGACTGTAGAGTTCCCACTGTCAGAAAGTATACATCAAAACACTCTATAAATTAAAACCCATATTGTTTATCATTACATATAATTGCACATATGCATAGAAAACAATACTGTCTATACATCCTTCAAGTGCTAGAACAGTATGCAGCAAAGAAGAGTAGCATGGAAAAGCTGCTGGATTATGCCCAGGGCCATGATCCAAAGAAGCATGTTCACAACTTCCACGTGGCCACTTTGGGGGGGGGGAGTTTTCCCCATGGCAGCCTAAAAATGCTTTTAAAACGCCAGAGACAGGGCACAAGAACTTTTTTGAAGGGAGGAAATACCACTTGTGCATGCACACGATTATCCGGTCCCCATATGTCAATTCCCAAATTGATTTTTGAAACTGCAATTTCTCCCCAACAGGAAGCCTTGAGGCTGCTGTGGGAACAGCTTTTAAAGAGGATGCTCAGCATGACAATTATATGTATACATGCTATTTTAGATCATGGCCCATGTGGGATATACACTTTAATATGCTCTCTAGAATTTGTACTCTTATTACTAGTTCAACTTGCATTCATATTCAGTTCCCATATTTTATGCCAGAATTCTACTTTATCAGGAAAATGAACCAGTGAGTTCCATTTAAGCTGTAGTATTTTAATTTCTATTTCCTTCCATCTTAACTGCTGAATTTTTTCACATCTACAAGGCATTCTTGAGATTGTAACGAGAAAAAATTGACTGAGAATAAAACTAGAAAGTAATCTTAAAAGGCCTAAATAGATAGTCATTTCTACCATTTTAGAATTTAAACATTAAGAATAAGGAACTTTTCTGTACCACCAGGAACCTGCAACTGCTCACTCTATCAAAGATAGAATATTGCTTCTATTCTAGGCTTGTGCAGAATTAAAAACAAAACAAATAACGCTCTGTGTTAAGAGTGTTAACACAGTCTATTTACAGCCCTTTTAAAACAGTGATGACAAGAACATACTAAGGTTGTATATTTTGGCTGCAGGTAATCCCCACCCCCATTTAATGCAAGTTTTGAGAGGACTTGAGTTTTAAGTTTGTGATAAAAACTCCTTCCTAAAAAATGAGAAGCAACCTTTTACAGAAGCCACATAATGTTCATAGGTAGGTGCCTAACTTCTTCACTGAAGAGTTTAATACACAAGTCTCCAGTTCCTATGAAGTTATTTTCACTAAGCAAGCAGAGTTTTTCTGTAGATGCAAGACAGTGCTTCCATGGCAAGAAGCAGAAGAGAGAACTGAAGAATACCAGGGGACTTCTCATTTTTTACTGAACCTTTGACACTAATATTGTAGGATACAAAGACTACGTAAACAAAAATGAAAAAAGCTATTTTAGAAAACAAAAAAATGACTACTCAAATCTTCTGTATGAATATCATTTATGAAGCTGTAGAAAGTTACCTTCAATGAAATGCTATGCTTTGCAGTTTGTAAACATGGGTATTGAGATTATATTCATCATGATGATTCTTCTGCAGTGCTTGAAGCATTGCCTAGATGTAATAGCTATATCCAAAATAGTCATCACTAAAACAAGTTAGTAACTATTTCTATTCAGAAACTCCCCAATTACCAAAAGAAAAATCTGATTACACATCAATGCTAATTCTTAGATAGGCTGGAGGCTTCAAGCCATTTGCTATGGTGCAGTCCACCAACATTAGATGGACTTTTACTCTAAGTAAGCTGTTTGGTGTCAGGAATTTAACTGTCTTTAAGGCTGCAGAGTCAGTTTACTAAGAGCAGTTCCTTAAAACATCCAAAAGCATTAGCTGCAGTATGCTAGTAATTATTAACAAACTGATAATGCCTTAAGGTAAAATGAATGCAACAGTCTCTAAATGCCTGTTGTGCTAACCTTGCTCAATATATACATTATCATTAGAAGATATGTAAACAGAAGTAATGCTCCAGTAGAAAAGATGTATTTTTTTTACATGCAGTTGTACACAGTGCATTTCTGATTCTGTTTCCTTTAGTGACAGGATATGCCATTGCAAAATAGTGATAGTTCCATCTTACACATTTTCAGATGACTTCACTTTGATACCTTTCTTCTACTGCCGGGACACGGATGTTTTGGGGGCAGGGGTTACTGAATTCCCGTTGAGTTTTGGCTCAGAAACAAAGTAAGCCTGAAGTTAAACTTTAAGTATTTCTTAGAAATCAATGGCTTGATTGTTCTTGAACTGATGATAAAAAGAGAAGTCCAGCAAAAAATCCACTTATGCACAGCAACCTTTTCAGCAGATCTGCATTATCTTTTGGAACTGCAATCTGTGCTAGATCATTTGTGATCTGGGAAATTTCATGTGCCACACACACAAATATAAAAGTGCTGACAATAATGTTGAGCATGGGATTTCCTGGAATGAGGACCAAGATCCCTTTGGTATCTGCTACCAGCCAAATATGGTACTGGCAGATGAAGAGCTGAAAAGAGAAGAAGAATAGTTAGAAAGCTGTACCAATAACAACATTAAGCTTTAACCCATAACTAGATATGGGTTCCCTCCTGCTAACCAAGCAATGAGGCACATTTTTAATGGTGATTCTCTTTATTAAGCAGGGGGAGAGCAACCGGCCCTATCCATCCTCAGCACAGCATCCCTCCAGTGGCTGTTGCTGGTGTCTATCTTATGTTTCTTTTTCAGATTGAGCCTTTGAGGACAGGGGGGCATTTTATTTATTTGCTTCATTTTTATGTAAACCGCTTTGGGAAACCTTTGTTGAAAAACGGTATATAAATATTTGTTGTATTTGTATTCCTTATCAGAATATATTATAAGAAAACCCATAGTAGTTTGGTAAGTGCTGTAGCATTATTTACCATGGGCTGGGTCAGACCATATTGTATGAGCTGGGGCTTGCAGATGAAATTCTTCAGCTGCATTGTCCAAAGTGACTCCATGCTGTCACAGGGGGATCCATCTGCTCCATGGGTGCAAGTATGCAAACTCCTTATAGCGGATATAGCCTCACCAAGAGCAATTTTTCTTGCAGAAGCTGTCCTATTGCTCTCCAAAATTTTACAGTAGTGCCCTCAATGTGCAAATGTTTTCAGGTCAAGTGCAGAAGAAAATGTGGTCTTCCACACATTTCCACACTGATAATGCCTTAAGGTAAGTTTGCTTTCAAAGAGCTTGCACCTTTTATATTATCCAATGGACACTATCCAGAATCATACTCAGCAACACTATGCAACAGAAGGACAATCAATCAAAGCTTAGCACCTATTTACAACAGCTATATAGAATTTTCAGTGTTTGAAGTGCTTCACATACAGCAGCCCTACAAAACAGATCAGTAGTATTAGCCTCATGCAATACTACTACACGGCTTTGTATCTCCCCCACCCTCACCAATTGCTTTTGTCAAGGGAAAGAGCTAAGTTTTCTCCTTTCCCTATGTATGGACAACTTATACACAATGAGAGAAGACTCCAAATTCTGACATCACTTATTTTGCCTAAGACCCCTGCTGCGGTCACAGTGCTCTGATGTAATAATACAAAAACAGAGCAAATGTCCCTTTTATTCATACATGAGAACCAAAATTCATTTCTCAGACCAATTCTTAAAAAGCTGTATTTCAATTTGTCTTGTCATTTTGTCCCCTGCTAACTGGGCAAAGAGGCACCTTTTTAAAATAGTGATTATCTTTATTTAGCAGGGGAGAGCAACTGGCCCTATCCATCAGCAGTGGCTGATGCCTATCTTATGTTGTTTTTTTTAAAGATTTTGAGCCCTTTGGGGACAGGGAGCCATCTATAAGTGGTGCAGTGGGGAAATCCTTGATTAACAAGCAGAAGGTTGCTGTTTCAAATCCCCATTGATACTATATCAGGCAGCAGCATTATAGGAAGATGCTGAAAGGAATCACCTCAGACTGTACGGGAGGCAGTAATGGTAAACCCTTCCTGTATTCTACCAAAGAAAACCACAGGACTCTGTGGGCGCCAGGAGCTGAAATCGACTAGATGGCACACTTTACCTTTAAACTGCTTTGGGGGCTTTTGTTGAAAAGCAGTATATAAATATTTGGCATATTGTCACACCTTAGTCAAAATGTTCAAGATGGCACAGAGAACAGCCGATCACACACTGTGCATATATTCCTTAAAATCAGAATGCTACTACTGCAAGCTACTTACCTCAAGAGAGATTTTGCCAAACCAGGCAAAAAATGAACTGTATACAGACCGAGCATAGCCAGGGATATTCCGGATAAGGATGAAAGCTAAGATCTGAAAGACAAAACCCATCTCAGTGTAAAGAAATACCTTTAATAAATCTATTCAATTTATTCCATACATTTTTCTAAATACATTTTGGGGAAAAAACAGTAGGTTATGGATTTGTATTGTTCAGAATCCTGGGTTCTGCAACAGTTTATCAGGAGTCCTGTAACAGGATCATCATCATGGCAGAAAACAAGTTCCTTGTCTGGGTCGGTATCACTTTAAGGTCCAACACTGGGAAGATTACAACCATGTCTTTAAAAGCCTGAGAGCTGCCCATTTACTGAAAGATTATTAGATAATGAGAAGCTGCAACTGCACACTGGGCATGAATGACCAACATACATAATAGCAAGTTCCAGAACTCTCTTTGTCACACTACAGTACTGCAGTCTAGCATGACTATGAAATTGAACACAGGGTGGTTTATGTGTAGAAAAAGGTCACTACTGAGGCTGCTTTGATTACGAGATTCTCTTTCTCAAACTAAAAGAACAAAGTCAAAGCAGCTGTGGGAAAGCACCTTAAAACAGTCTTTACCCCCACTGGGCAAGGAGGGTGCCAGTTAATGCTCCCAAGTCAGAGTGTTCCAGAAGGCACGGCCCTCTCCTGTGCAGCCGTCAGAGGGACCTTGGATTGAGATGGCACAGACCAAGTGGCGCTCTGAATAATCTCATCAGACAAGCAGATTCAGAAGAAAGAAGGTGGTCCTACAAGTACCCCAGACACAAGTTATTTAGGTAAGATATTCCCCCAGGCCTGCTCAACTTAGGCCCCACAGCTGTTTTTGGACTACAACTCTCATAATCCCCAGCCCCAGTGGCCAATAGCCAGGGATTATGGGACTAGTAGGCCAACATCTGCAGGAGGGCCAAAGTTGAGCAGCCCTGGGAATGGGGCTGCTCTGAGAAGAGCATCTACACGCTTGTATGCAGAAGGTTCCAAGTTCCCTCCCTAGCATCTCTAGATAAGGCTGAGAGAGATTCCTGCCTGCAACCTTGGAGAAGCCACTGTCAGACTGTGTAGGGAGCCAGCGTGGTGTAGTGGCTAGAGTGCTGAACTAGGACCGGGGAGACCCGAGTTCAAATCCCCATTCAGCCATGAAACTAGCTGGGTGACTCTGGGCCAGTCACTTCTCTCTCAGCCTAACCTACTTCACAGGGTTGTTGTGAGGAGAAACACAAGTATGTAGTACACCGCTCTGGGCTCCTTGGAGGAAGAACGGGATATAAATGTAATAATAATAATAATAATAATAATAGACAATTGTGCAGGTCTGACTTGGTAAAAGGCAACTTCCTATGTTCCTAGCCAGCAGTTAGAAGTGCCCAGAAACCATATTAACCAATGAAGTTGAAAGAGCACAGATGCTACATATTCAGAGATGTGCACCAATCAGGACTCTTGTGGCTGTATTTTGGAGCAGCTGAAATTTCCAGAGGATCTTTAAGGGCAGACTTGCATACAACATGTTGCAGCAGTCCAATAAAAATGTTTTTAAAAGTATGGATAACTATAGTCAGGTCTGACTGAGACAAATATGGATGCAGCTGGTGCACCAGGCACAGCTGGGCAAGAGTCCCCTGGGCCATGGCAGACATCTAAATGTCAAGATGCAACCCTGGGTCTAGCAGAGGAGGAGAACCCCTGAATGAAGCGAGGGGAAAACTGAGCTCCTCACTTTGCCAACCTGGGGGCTCCGGAGGGCCCCCTTTTCTAGAAGCCGCGTACCCAAAGCATCGACAGTCCAGTGGTGGCCCCGGTATGATATGCAAAATGGACTCTGTTTTAATCTATCCTCATCCCTCTTTACCCTCTGCTTTTTAAAATTTCTCCCATCTTGTTTCTGGGTAGTTGGGCTGTGAGCTGGCTAATCATCATCATCATCATCATCAGCTTTTTATTATACACTTTTCTGTGTTTCTTCTAAAGAAATTCATAAAGGAATTTGGTGTGTATTTCTTGCATTTCTCTCCAGAATAGCCAACATAAATAAGAACCCAAGTGAGGCTGTGGCAGACTCCTAGTACTTATGCAGAGCATGTGCAGACTGCCCTAGAGACCGGGAGCACAACAGAGAGAGAGAGAGCTACCACTGAGACCAAAAGAGTTGGCCACAGAGATGGCACTGAGAGACAGCTGAAGTTGAAAGAAGAAGAGGTAAAGGCAAAAGATACACAGAGATGGCTAGGGAAGATCCACTTCAGCATGACGCTTAACAATGCAGGGTTGGAGAAAGGTTGTTACTGATAAAGAAGCAACCACTGGATAGTAATGCCAAACTGTTGCAGACTGGGAGGAAATGGTTACTGTGTCTCATTGTGGAGCAAAAGAGGCTTCAGATGAAAGAGCAGTTACAGGTAAAAAGCTAGAGAACCTGAGGCTGGAGATGCTGCGGGCTGAATGAATGACCCCAGCCAGTTAAAACCTGTCTTGCAGTCCCTGGATCTGGAAAAAGAAAATCTGAAAAAGGGCCATCAAGGGAACACACTGAAGCCTAACTTTGGAAAAGAGCATGTAGTGGTAACATTAAGAGAGGTACCCTTTGAAATGAATTTGGACTAGTTAGCTGTATCAACAACCCCATTGAGGAGAATGCCAGTGTGAAGAAATTAGTTAGAATGGATACAATTAAAAACTGGGAAGTATCAAAGACCAAGAAGTAGGTAAAAGAAATTGTGGGACTTGCAAATTGTTATAAAAGAACTTTTCCACATTTGGAAACCATGGAAGCACCTCTTACAGAGTTACCAAACATTTTCAAAACAAGGTGAACTTGACACCATATGGTCGGAAAAGCTTTTGAAGATCTTAAAGTAGCTCTGTGTGCAGTTCCTATTCCTAAGGCATCAGATTAGCAAAGGAAATCTTCTATAACAACAGATACCTCCACGATGGGTATTGAGGCTGCATTGTTTAAAGATTGCAATGGACTTGAACATCTTTTTGTGTATATAAGTAATTACTTTTGTTACGAATATGAATTGTATTGTTGTGTATTGTAGTAGAACATGTTCCAGATAAACAGAATGTTGTGGCAGATGCCCTATCAAGAAAGGTAATGTAAGTAAGGAGAAAAATGTTGTGTATTGTTGTGTTCAATGTAAAGTTATTTGGGTTTTGTAAAAGGGTGTATGCAAAGTTTTTAAAAGTTAAGCAAGAGAACCATCTTTTGCTTATACACATCACCCAGGTGTGAATGATGGTGCTAAGCAAGGATGAGAGGGGGGACATATGATGAAATGACATGATGCATGGAACAGTACAATCAAGAGAGGCAATTAGAGTCAGAGATGAGAGTTAGTAGTGCAGAGAGGAGGAGTGGATTTTGGGTCTGGTGCGAAGCAGTCTCAAAGGGAGATGCTCTAAGACTCAAGAGTTTAAGAGAGTCTGCAATAACAACCGGGGATAGGACAGTCTAAAACAGTGTTTCTCAACTGCCAGTCCATGGACTGGTGCCAGTCCGTGAGGAGTTGAGTGCCAGTCCAAGCGGAATTAATTAAACCCCTCCTCAAAACCAGCATAATGTTAATGTCTATGTTACCAGCATAAGAAACCCTAAGCGTGACAGAGGCTTTATAACAAACAAATGGTGGCAGCGGAGATATAGGTGAAGTGAACAAGCCAAGGCAACCATAAAGGTGAAAAACATCTGGGAATAAACTTCACTCACAAACACACACACACACCAGAGTCAGACCCAAATGCCACACATTGGCCCTAGAAAACCCTGATATCACTGCACATTGTTTAATTCTGTCATGCTATTTGTGAAGGCCAGTTTAGTCAGCTGTTTCCTAAGCTTTATGTCCTCTTTATTTTATTTTTATTATTATTTATTTATTCAATTTTTATACCGCCCTTCCAAAGTGGCTCAGAGCGGTTTACAATTCAAACAAAACCATGAAAACCAATAACAGTTAAAACAGAAATATAAACAATATAAAACATTCAACATAATTATTTAACATAATTGTGGTGAAAGCCCAAATATTTTATCACCGGAAAGGAATGGAACATAATTACCTGCACAACAGAAACAGAAGGATGCATTTCATTGCACTCAGTTTTGTTTTTACAGCTGCTTGCCCAGATAGAGTATGTCTAAAACATATAAACAAAGATTTAAGCATACATCAAACAAGACAATTATTTTTGAAAGTTACAGATGAAGCCAGTCTATTAAGTGGAGAGTAGCAGAAATGTTGGTTTTGCAGTTTATACGTAAGGATGTTTTTCTTTTGTACTGAAACGCCCTTGAAAATTTCTTTCCGTTTCCCCAGGCATGCTATTTTCTCAATGTAGCCAGCAAAAGTTGTTGAATTGAACATTAGCAGGCCAGCAGCTGCCTTGCTAAATGCCAAGGGTTTAGGATTTATTTTCATCTAATCTCTACCCAGATAACTGCTAAGAAGCTAAGATGTTACTTGAACCAGCCACCTGGGAAACTTACCAAAAAAGAAACTACTGAAATAAATAACAAAACATTTGAAACTTTGCTGGGGAAGATAGGCTCTCCCTTTCCTTCTGAGAGGACCTGTCTTTTCTGAAATGTTAGATAAATAAAAGCAAACATCATCCCATGAAAAACGACCTGCAAGAGAAAGGAAGAACTTATCAGTTGCAGGCTTCAACAAACTTCAGATAAATTTAACAGCACTTAAGGCACCAATCCATGTGCACATATGCCTATAATAGCTGCATTTTAAAAACCAAATTCCACTTTCACAACAGGAAAGGTATAGAAACTATTCCCACGACCGGGAGAAACTGGGCTAAGGGAGCCCAGCCCGGTTCTTCCTGGCCATGTGCTGCAATGGGAGCCGCACAGCTCCCGGCAGCAAACCTCCCTAAGTGCCCCTTCCTTTAAACAAGGTTAGCGGAATGTGTGCTCCGCTAACCCCATTTTTTAGATCGTGAGTTGCCATGACGCGGCTCTGCACCACGGTGATTCACACCCCGCTGGGAGACTGCAACAAGCTTCCTGGCACAGGGTCTCCCCAGGATGCCTCACACACTTGCGCGGGGCATACTGGGACTTCTGGGGGCCAAGCGCCCCCAAAGCCCCACTGCCCCTACCGGCTCCATGACGTTGCTGGTAATTGTGTGGGCAGCCAATCCAGCTGCCCAGGGCTAACCGCCCAATTGTTTGTGGAACCCTCGTAGGCTCTCCACACTGTGTGTGTGCAGAGCCTCATAGGAGCAGTATCAGAGGGGGCTGTGAAGGCCATTTTGACCAACCCCCAGATTAGTGCAGGAAAACAAATGGCTGTCCAGCCTCTGCTTAAAGACCGCCAGCAAGAGCACCCTCCCAGAGGAAACTTAGATCTAGTCCTCCTTCCTGGGGCAGCAGAGAACAAGCCTTTGCCTCCTTCTATGTGACAGCCCTTCAAGTATTTGAGAAGTGCAATCATGTTCCCCTCTCTGTCTTTTCTTCTCCAGGCTGAACATACTTAGTTCCTTCAATCTTTCCCCGTGGGGCTTCTTTTCCAGACCCTCTTTGTTGTCCTCCTAACCTCATTTGTCTACATCTTTCTTACAGTATGGAGCCCAAAACTAGACACAGTGCTCCAGGGGAAGTGTGACAAAGGAACTATTACTTTTGCGATTTGGAAATAATGATTTTATGAAGGCAGCTAAAAACTGCATTAGCCACCCTGCAGCTGCACCCTACTGCTGACTGATGTTCAGCTTGTGACAGACGGCAGCCCTGAGATCCTTTTCACATGCGCTGACAAGTTAGGTATCCCCCATCTTGCACCTGTGCATTTGATTTCTTTCTTCTTTTTTTGCGCTGAAGGGCAGAACTGAGCATTTAATTTGGTTAAATTTCATTTTGTTATGTTTCAGCCCAGTTAATAGTCATTTTGAATTTTATTCTTCTCTTTTAAGGCGTTCACTATGCCTCTCTATTTTGTATCATCCGTTAATCTGATGAGCATTCCCTCCATCCCCTCATCTAAGTGAGAGGTAACTGAGGTCAGACACATAATAAGCAAAGTGCATATTACATTAGTCTAGTTGTGCATGTTCATACTATACTGAGCAATTAATAAAGACCCATGTAGATGTCACAGCTGCTGCATCCCAGACTAAAGCAGCATGGGTGCTCCTGAAATCCTCAGGGACATATTTTCAAGGGATAAATCCTTGAAAATCCTCAGGGACATATTTTCAATTGGCAAAATAATCATCCTCCCCCCAGAAGAAGAATACAGCAGCTACACGCACACTGCGTTAAGTCAGAATGTCAGCCAACGTCTTTACAGTAATAAGAACAGGTTGCATACCTGTAATGAAGTTTCTTTGATGGTCTTCTGTGCATTCACACATATGGGATTTGCACCTGCACAGAGACCAGCCCTGGAATCTTCAAAGCCTGAGTAGAGAGATTTTTGGTGGTATCCCTGTCCCCTTCGTATCCATATTGAGGCTGTCCCACTCAATCCCTTCACTTGGAGCCCCTACCGCAGATCACCAAAAGAAGAATTGGAAAAAGGCTGCAGCAGGCAGAAAGGGAGGGTTGTATGAATGCACAGAAGACCACTTGAAGAAACATCGTTACAGGTCCCCCTGCTAAAAATCGTTACCCCTGCTTACTGAGCAAAGAGACACCTTCTAAAAAGTGGTGCCTCATATTTAGCAGGGGGAGAGCAACTGGCCCTATCCAGCCCCATCACAGCATCCCTCCAGTGACTGTTGCTGGTATTTGCCTTATGTTTCTTTTAGATTGTGAGCCCTTTGGGGACAGGGGACCATTTTATTTATGTATTTTTCTTTGCAAACTGCTTTGTGAACTTTGGTTGAAGATCAGTATATAAATAGTCGTAATAGTCGTAGTAGTAGGTAAGCAATCTGTTCTTCTTCGTCATGGTCTCTGTGCATCACACATATGGGAGATAGCAAGAGTCTTGCCTTAGGATGAGGACGGAGGCAGCCTTGGTTGGCTGTGACTGTGGTGTGGAGGACTATGGTGCTGAAAGAAGCATCATTTCTTGCCCTCAGATCCAATACTTAGTGCCCGATAAAGGTAGTGACTTGAGACCAGCTCTTCAGATCATGTCAAGAGGGATGCTAGTGAGGAAAGGTGCGGAGGTTGCTACAGATCAGAGTGTGCATTGGAACGGGTAGGGGTCACTTGAACAGTTGGTAGCATAGCTTAATGGTGGAGCATACCCAGGCAGATAGTCTCTGGAGAAGAAACTTGAAGACGATTGTGCAGTCCTCCATAGCAGGCAAAGAGGACATCTGACTTTCTAAAGTCCCTTATCTTGTGGACATAAAAAGCCAATGCCCTGCGAACATCCAGGTCATGCAATTTCTGCTCTTCAGAGGCTTGTGGGTTTGGAAAGAGCACTGGCAGTAAGATTTTATGGAAAAGGTGGAACTGTGAAATTACTTTAGGTAAGAGGGCTACCTCTAGTATCCTTATGGAAGATCAAAAGGGGTGGTTCCACCCCAAGTGCTCTAAGTCCACTTACTCAGCAGGCCAAAGTGACACTACTAGGAACAGCACTTTAAAAGGTGAGCAAGAGAAGTCAAATGTCACCATGGGTTTGAAAGGCTTGATGGTTTGCACAGCCAAGACTAGATATAGGCCCCAGGTGGGCGATAGCTTAGGAACTGGTGGAAACAAATGATCCAACCGTTTGAAAAACCTTTTAGCACCAGGAAACTTGAAGAAGGAAGCAGTAACATCATCATCATCACCACATTTATATCCCGCTCTTCCTCCAAGGAGCCCAGAGTGGTGTACTACTTACTTGAGTTTCTCTTTCACAACAACCCTGTGAAGTAGGTTAGGCTGAGAGAGAAGTGACTGGCCCAGAGTCACCCAGCTAGTTTCATGGCTGAATGGGGATTTGAACTCGGGTCTCCCTGGTCCTAGTCCAGCACTCTAACCACTACCCCACGCTGGCTCTCCATGATGCAACATGATGGCCACAAGGTGCACTTTCAGGGAGGCAATTGACAAGCCCCATTGTTTCAGTTCAAGCAGGTAAGTAAGAATTTTATTCACCAAGGAGTTCAGAGGGTCAATGTGATGGTTTGGGGTGTAGGATATAAACTGTTTCCACTTCACCCTGTATGCGCAATGCATAGAGGGTTTAAATGCACTGTGGAGAACAGTGTGGACAGGAATTGTGGGTCACATGGGGTCAGATGCCAAGCAGTTAGGGAGAGTATCAAGAGATTTGGGTGAATGATGTCGGACCCTGGTAGCATCAGCAGGCCTGGTCAACAAGATAGCCTAAAGAGAGTATTTGGTGCCATTGACAGAAGGGTGGTAGATCATGGCTGGCACAGCCACCATGATATAGATCAGGATGCAGTGTGGGTAGTTTATTCAGATCTTTTGACAGGTCTGAGAGATCAAAGGAAATGGTGGAAATGTGTAAAGGTATTCTCCCGACCAGCCTGAGAGCAGGGCATCCCTTTTGGAGTCTGGGCCTACACCCACACAGCTGAAGAAGCATTCGCAGTGGCGGTTTTGAGCATCCACAAATGCATCAATGGCTGGTGTGCCCCATCTCCAGAAAAGATTGTGGACCACTTCTGGATGCAACTGCCATTAGTGTGAAGGATATTTTTGTCTGCTAAGGGAATCCGCAATGTTTTTTTCCTACCCAGGTATGTGGATGGGCCCTCAGGAAGATGTCATGGGCAATGCACCAATCCCCGAGATCCAGAGTCAGATGGAGGAGCGTTCTGGATCTCGTTCTGCGATGCTTGTTGATGGAGGCAGCTGTATTGTATTGCTGGTGAAGACAATAGAAGTATTGTCGGTGAAGACCTTTTTACATGTATGTTCTTTAATTTCTGGAGAGCAAGAAAGATGGCCAAAAACTCTAGGTAGTTTATGTGGCGGGTTCTGTCGGAGTCTGACCACATGCCTACGACAGTGTTTCTTCTGCAGTAAGCACTCCATCCTGTGCCCGATGCATCTGTAGTTAGGGTGGCAACTGGTGGGGGAAGTGTGAAAAGGCATCTGGCAGTGCGATGATCTTGGATTGTCCACCACAATGCCGCTTTGGCAAATGCAGACAGGATTGTAAGTCTTTTGATTGTCTGTCCCTGGTCAGAGAGAAGGCCCTCAGAAACCATGCCTGAGTGATTTACATATGGAATCTGGCATATGGTTGAGTGAAGGTTGTGAAGCCATGATAAGGCCCAGAGCATGCTGGCCTGGGATGCGATTGCATGGTGTGCTGATGAGAGGTAAGTGGCAGCTGCAATGATGTCCTTGATATGGTTTGGTAGCAGAAAAGCGGCAGAGAAATAAGTGTTTAGATGAATGCTAATAAATCTATCCATTTCAAAGGGCGGAGTTGGGATTTTTTGTGATTTACTTCCAGGCCTAATTTCTGAACCATCTGAACTCAGATGGTGCCTGAGGAGAGTTTCCGAGCAGACCATGATCAACCAGTCAATCTATGGGATGAGTTGGATGCCCTGGAGATTAAGGAAAGCTGCCCACGGTCATGGTCTTGTAAAAATCCGAGGTGTAGAGGCTAGCCCAAAGAGCAGTATGGTGTACTGGCAGATGCAATGACCCACCTTGAAGCGAAGGTACTTCTGATGTAGTGGGTGGGTGGAAATATGTGTCTTGAAGATCCATGGAAGCAAACCATGCCCCTTGTGGAAGAAGTGAGAGGATCATCTGGATGGTCACCATATAGAAATGGTGACAGTGAACGAAGTGGCCTCAGATCTAGTATGGGCCTCAAGCCACCGTGACGGTATTTCAGAACGGTGAAGAACTTGGGAGTAGAACCCATAGTATTGTTGCTGAGTGACCATGGACTTCTTCCAAAAGGGCAGGAGTTGGTGCTGTCATGATAGGGCCCGATCGTGGTGGGGTTTCGCCATGCTTTACAATTGAGAGAATCCGCAATCTTTTGTTATGGATTGCTACTGCTGAAGGTGTGGGGCTAGCTTTGTAGGGTAGTCAGTTTTAATTTGCGTAGGTGGATTGCTGAGACTTAACCATTGTAATAGTCCAACCTGAAGATTAGGTTGAGGGCTTCTGAAAGAAGCCAGATTTGGAAGAACGGTAAGTGTCCGATTGCGGCCGATAAGGCCTGCTGGACATAGACGATCTGTTCCACTGGCATCCCCTTCTCAGTTGGTAAGTTTGCTGAGGGGTATTAATCATGGAATGGGAAGGGAACTTCAGCTTCTGTATGTGCTCCAGTTATCACACTTGTCATCAAACAGATGCTCTCTGTTGAACAGTAGGTCCTCTATCTATGACTTGGCTTCAGGGGTAAGCGACATCAGTTTGAGCCATGCATGCCTTCTTAGGGCAATAGACATTGAAATGGAAAGAGGTGCAGCCTGCAGTGTGGTGAGCAGAGTGGAGTAGTTGCTTTGTGATGTTCTGTCCTTCAGTAAAAATGTTAGAAATGTTGGAAACTGTTTGGTATAGTTGTACAATCTGATCCAGAAATGGAGATACTTTCTCAAACAGCATACGCGCTTAATGTGCCATATACACCTGGTAGTTGGTAATAAGGAGCTGTGGGGCTGTAGTAGGGTAGTTTATCTTTCTAATGGCGTCCAGCTTCCGTACATCTCAATCAGCTGGTGTTGACAGGGGCTTTTGCCTTGCCTGGGATTGGGACATCTCAACCACCACAGAGTTTGGAATTGGGTGTTTAAACTGCATGTGGTCACTGCATGCGGTAAATGTGGTTCCAACACCTAGCAGTTGAAGCCGACGTGTCAGGTTTCTCCCATGCCTGTTTGACCACTTCCAGAATTGTAGGAATAAGAGGAAGCGATAAGAGAGTTTTAGTATCAGATTCAATAAGGTTGAAGATAGAGTCAGGTGCTATGGAAGTACTGATGGGTTTTGATACCCAAAGCTTTAGCCATCCTCTGTGTTTGATCATAGTAAATGTATAATTCCTCAACTGGGGAGTCTGATTTGAAGTCCGGTTCAGTGTGTCACCCACTGGGTCTAATGATGGGTCTACTCGTGAAACTTGTGTGAGTGAGCTTGCATCCGCATCCGATTCACCTTCTGACATGGATGTGGCTGGTTCCAAGTCAGCATTTGTTGTAACAGTAGGCCCAGGAGGGTTAAGGAGCTCTTGTGTATATCCCGGAGGGACATTTGGTGTGGTAGCCCTTGATTGTGCCAGGTTGGCCTGGCCCGTGGTTTGGGGCACTGAATCTTGGGAGCTGGGACTCAGGCAGTGGCTTAGTTTGCACAGAGGTTGTTCTATTCAGGTGAGAAGAGTTGCACTCCCTGTAACGATACGCTGGGGACCTAGTGTGCAAACTGTGCCCAGGTGGAGACCGATTGTGAGGCTGCATACAACGCCTGGGTGGAGGTGACAAGCAGCAAAGGGAGCTATATGCTTAATTTGACCAATCATCTCCCCCGGAATAGTCCCTGTCACAGCAATGCCTTAAATAGTCTTGAGGAAGGCATTCACAGTGGTATTGACATCTGTAGAGGACAGAGTGGAAAGGGTAATCCTCATAGTGCAATCTGGGGTATGGGTCTCTGTAATGCTGATTCTTGTGCTCCCTAATTCCACATGCTTGCACTCCACATGCTCGCACTCCTCATCTTGGCACAAATCTCCAGCTCTGGGCAAGAGAACAGAAGTTCTTATCCCCGAGATTGGCCTCAGGATCAAGATCTAGTTCAAGGGGCTCATCAAAAGGGAGCCCCAGTGCCTCCGAGTTGGAGTCCTGTGACGGTTCTGGTTGGGGAGGCAGCAGCTTAGGAACTGCTTCCACATGCGTTTGTTTGTTTGTTTTGAGGGCTCCGCACCTGATGCAGCTGAAGCCTGGCACTTCTTTAGAGGCAGACTTCACCTTGTTCTTGTCTGAGTAATAGCAGTGTTAGCCACAGCATGGTGGGAGGTGGATGCTATGCTATGCGGCAATGGTGGCTGGCCTGGTCCTGTGCTGGGGATCGAAGAGGGAGCCGGGCGGGGACTCCCGTAGATTGTTTCAGAGGCTATTGAGGCCAAGGGCGTTGGCTGAAAGGGCGAGTCCAATGCCACTTTAAGGGAAGCTGCAGCAGCTATCTCTGAAGGTATGCAGGAAGCAGTATTAGCTATCGCCATAGGTGCACAAGGTGGAGCTAGCAGTGCTCTCTCCCAAAGCAAATATCGGAGGCGCAAAGCCTGATCATGGCGGGCTTGGCGAGTGAAACTTTGATACATGGAGCAGGTCTCTATTCTGTGTCCCTCTCCTAGACACGATAGGCACTTCAAGTATCTGTTGAAGGTGGGTAGTTTGGCTGTACACGAGGTACAGCATTTAAATGAGACCTTACTAGCCTTGAACTGTTGGGAGATAAAAGGATGTGGGGTGGAGGGTTACAAAGCAAACTAAAAATGCTAAGTAAGAGGCAGAATACAATGAAATGACAGGTAGAATAAACAAAGAGTAAACAAATATAAGTACTTTCCTTGGACAAACAATGAAACGAAGAATTTCTCCTCTCTCCTCCAGGCTCAAGGCAGTGTGAACACTGCAACAGTTGGCAAAAAACTGAAGGGATTGAGCAAGGCAGCCTCAATATGGATACAAAGGGGGCAGGGATACCACCAAATATCTCTCTCCTCGGGCACTGAAGGTTCCAGGGCTGGTCTCTGCACAGGCGCAAATCCCATGTGTGTGATGCACAGAGACTACAATGAAGAAATTGTGTTTTCTTTGGAGTACTGCAGCATATACTATCTAAGAACAGATGCAGGAGTGAAAACTCTTTTGTGGCTGACTGGAGTAATGTATTAGGTTATCAGCAATTTATTAGGTTATGTATCAGATTTACAGACCAATATGCCAAAACCAAAAATGAACGTAAAGAAATTAAAGAAAGAATCACATACGTATCGATCTAATTTCCATCTAAACCACCACTCATAGACACTCCCATTTAGTTCAAAGCACTTGGACAATGGCCAAAGAGAAAAGATCTTCTCAAATGCACCCTGCAGGAAACAAACACAAAAAGAATATAACAATTTGGTCATACTAATGGACCATCCAAGACAAATAATTTGTTTCTCATAGCAGGCAAACATGGATGCTCAACCAAGTGCAGAGCATCAAGGCCACAGACTGCAAATTGATGTACAATATACAAAGCAGATCCTCTATGTGCATTCAACACTTTGAAAAAGCCATAATGTTCAATTTCTTGAATGTAATCGGACACACAACCATGAATTATTGCAAGTTATCTACCAGAAGATGCTTTCCCATGTTTAAACTCACACAACTAATCAAGACTTTGTTTCAAGAGAGTTAAAAAGTTTGGCCAAAAGTATATTTCAGAAATTATAGTGTTGTTTCAAAGGGGCCTATGTTCACACACCAGCCCTCCCAAAATGCTTGAATCCCATATTTTATTTTCCTAATGGTAGTGAGGTTGGAGAATAATTTATCTGTTTAGAGCACCCCCCCCCCACCAGACCAATTTAAGCAAAATAAAAATACGAAAAGTTTATATTATAAAAGTTTATGTAACATATTATCAGACTTTTAAACCATCCCCCCGCCCCACCAGCTTTAATCAAAGTAAATCTTCAACAGTGTAAAAGTTTATTCTGGAAATTAATCCATGCCAAGTCATGGGTGTGTATACAAAGAAACCACCAGGAATCTAAAACAAGCATTTAAAAAAAATTAGTTTAACTATCATCTCCTACTCAAGTGCCATCTAAACACTGAAAAACAAGTTGTTCTAGTAAGAACTAATCAGCCTACTTTCCCTTTCACTGCCTCCACAACTGGACTAAATTTGGTTCAAATCGAGGCCCACAAGTTAGATCCCTTGCACTTCAAATGTTCATGCATCCGCCACCTTGGATTGGGGTGGATGACATCATCACAAACTACGTCACTGAGGTGTCCCTGTGTGTCACTCACTGCAACTGTACCCAATTTGGTTCAAATTGGTTGGACAGTCCTCAAATTAGCCAGTTTGTGCCTCAAGATGTTCTTCTGGCTACCATCTTGAAATTGGAGTGGATGAAATCATCACACACCACACCATTAGGACATCCCTATGTGTCCCTACAGCTGTAGCAAATTTGATTCAAATTGGTTAAGCAGTTCACAAGTTAGCCCACTTGCGCCTCAAATTTTTAAGCATCTGCCATCTTGGATTGGGGTGGATGACATTATCAAAAATTATGCTGTTGAGGTGTCCGTATGTGTCCATACAACTGCACCCGATTTGGTTCATATTGGTTCAGGAGTTGCAAAGTTGATGGGGGGCACACATGGACACACACACACACACACACACACAAAGCCGGGTGATTTCATAAGCCTACTGGAAAGTAGATTAACAAGGCCATGTATAGAACTTGAGACAGAAGTCATAGCAAGCTGTGAATTAGGAAGGATTTTCACCAATACTGTAAGCTTTTCATATCCAAATATATATTATAAACTATATGTCCCTAAACCCAGCCAGAAGTTTTTAATCCAGAAGTTCAAATATATACTACATATGAGGTTCTCAGCCTGTGTGTCGCTTGGTAAAAAAAGATGGAATTCCACTAGTCAGCTGTTCAAAAGCCCCCCCCCCCTAGATTTATTGCACATCCACCCACTTCCCCTTCAAAGAAGCTTGCAGGTGCTGTTTCAGCTTCTTTTACAAGCTTGCAGAGGTACAGCCCAGTTGCTGTTCATGTGTTCTGTTGGATCAGGGTCACAGAGCTTCCTATTCTAAAAATTTGAAAGTGGTTTTTTTACAAAGCAGCAGGAACATTTCTTCTGAATGCAAACTCCAAGCATTTTGGAGCTGCATATTTCTAGTGATTTCCATGATCAAACATAAGAAAGCAAAAGAAATCTGGGTTGATGTAGAAGTTTAGCATCAACAACAAAATGCAGCAGACTAAAATTAGGTTGTTATATTTATCCTAATGTTAGAAAGTCTAATAATTTATTAGGCGCCTTATTCTAGATATAACAGTGTTTTCTTTTTTATTGTCATTTTTATGCATGTCTGACCTCTCTTATACAGGTTGAGTATCCCTTATCCAGACATCCAAAATCCAGAATGCTCCAAAATCTGGACACCACGCCGTAACAAAAACAAAACGCCTCAGCTCACTCACTTGCAGATTCCCAATTCTGCTGCTTTTAAACATGCAATCAAAACTTACTTATTAACTTACTTATCAGAAGGCTGTACACATCTCATCCCCCTCATTGCACACCTGGGACATTTCTCCCCTGGTTCCGTTGTCCCAAGCCCACTCCCTGCTTTCCTCCCTTGCATCGCCTCCCCTCACAGTTCTGGGGTCCCCACACACCCCACCTACACTGGCAACCACCGAGATCTCTTCTTCAAGGGGGGGCTGCAGATCCCGCAGGCAGGAAAAGACACAAAGGCTCCTTTCTTGGGGGAGGGGCCAGAAGGGAAGGCGCCCATGCCAAACATTTCTTCCCAGTCGCCTCTCTAGGAATCTAGACTCCCTCAGATTAACCCTTCAACTGGCCTTCCCCTGGCAGGAGGCAGCAAAGAGGACTCCTCCATCCCTGCCTTGCAAGAGAGAGCAAATATTCCAAAATCCAGAAAAATGAGAAATCCGGAACACTTCTGAACCCAAGGAGTCTGGATAAGGGATACTCAACCTGTATACAATTTTGTATTGTTTCTAGTTATTAAGAAGAATAGAAAACTCAACCTTTTTTCTGAGGTGTCTGTCTGCATTCACTAGAAAGGTTTTGGTGCATGGTTTTAGCTAGCAAGTCAACCAAGAATAAGTTAACAAAAAAACAAAACAAAGACAAGTAAGCCTCTCACACACAAAACAGAATAGCCAAGCTTTGGGTGCAAGCACAGACTGATGTGTATTGTGAAAGTAAATGCTTCACCTTCAGGCTTTTGGATGAACCCAATGCATTCCAACATCCAGTTTCTAGGGACAGTTAATAGACTGCTGAAAGCATGAAAGATGCTCTCAACAAAACAGTACAGTGCATGCCAAAGACACAAGATGGCTACCATGACTATCCCATGGTTGCAGCTACTTGTACTTTGTGTACAAATTAAGGTTTCAATCCTTTGCACACTTACTTCTGAGTAAACATGCCTAGGATTCTGCTGTAAATGTTCAATTTCTAAATGGCCTTGGAGATTTGAAATCTACCAGTCTCTTGTGTTTATTCAGGTTTTCAGAAGTTAGATTCTATCAGTCTCTACACCAGAATGTGCAAATATAGTACAGACCTGAGAATGTGCTAGAAAATATATACAGATGAACAGGGAAACCAGTTTCAGCAGTAAACCAAAATGCCAGAAGCAACTACCTGTGGGAAAGAGTAATTTTTTATTATTATTATTATTATTATTATTATTATTATTATTATTATTATTAATTCGATTTCTATACCACCCTTCCAAAAATGGCTCGGGGCGGTTTACATAGAGATATAATAAATAAATAAGATGGATCCCTGTCCCCAAAGGTCTCACAATCTAAAAAGAAACATAAGATAGTCACCAGCAACAGTCACTGGAGATACTGTGCTGGGGAGGGATAGGGCCAGTTATTCTCCCCTGCTAAATAAAGAGAATCACCACGTTCAAAGGTGCCTCTTTGCCAAGTTAGCAAGGGTAATGAAAAATGAAAGAAGTGGGGCTTGTTACTTCTACTACTCTAGTTTTAATAAGAACTTTACATTTCTATTACACACACATATCTATGCTTCCTTTTATAACAAAACACCCTCTCAACATTATTGCTGAACCAAAATGGTGGAGTATGTTTCAAATACATTTTCATCCCTCACAAAGCCTAGCCATTCTTTTCACCTATTTTTAGGATCACTTTCTGAAAGTTCAAAAAATGAGTCCACAATAGAGGTGGTATAAAGAGGAAGAGGGAACACATCCCCACATCATCACCAAAGGAACCTCATCAAAACTCCCTTACACTCCTACACTTCCCTATAGTTGACTAGTTGGGACAGAATGTGGAAGGGATGCATATCCCTTTGAAAGAAAGGCACTGTAGACAGGCACCATCTGCATCTAGAGGAGCACCCATCCATGGATGTTGTTTGCACAAGCTGCATTACTTTTAATGAGATATGCATTCATTCTAGTCCACTCCCTCACTTTACCAGTCAAGTACAACTAGAGCAGGGTCAGAGCAAAAGGACTTGCAGTGCAGATCCGGAGGACAACTATTGAGAGCACCATACATGAGCATTTGCAATACTAATGCTAATTCCATACTCAAACTTAAACATAATTGCATGCAAAACAGGAGTAGCTACTTTTGCATAGAAATATGTCAATATGCTAGAAGAAGTTATATTTACCATTGGCTTTCTTCTGGACTATCTGAGGCCATAGAGCTAATGTAACATATATGATCATGAACCAGACAGTAACTAGAGGAACAAAGTAATAGAACTGGTAAGACCGATCCATCACTATACACAATACGATAACCAGGAAGTTCAGTCGAAATAAGACCTGTTGAGTATTGGAAGGAAAGGCAAGTATGGGAAGGATTTCTTCATTAAGCACATGCAATGAAAAGTGATTTTTTTTACATTCCTATTTTAGTATACACTTCAACAAGATTATCATTAACATTGAAATGATGAGTGCCTGATGTCATTCATATGTTGAGCAGTTTTTGTAATAGTGTGCCCATAACCATTTTGCAGATCAGGCTGTTTGCCTCTCAGAACTCACATGAAAACAGTTTAAAGCAGCCAAATTGGCATTTTGGATTGCTCTCTCAGCTACAGAAAAATGTCTTTATACTGGAAAAGTTAAAAGAAGTTATCCCCTGCCAGACCTTCGGTGGCTGCTTTATTGGGCCACTCCAAAATAAGAAGTCTCCTTGCTCAGCCAATAGGAGACAGACTTTATTAAAGATATTCACCTCTAGAGCCCAGTTGTTCCACAAGCAGGTGAGATTTTGGTACATCTCAAATTTGAACAAAGCACATAATAATCAAGGGATACTGCCAGTGTTGAATGTCTGTCCCAATGCATATTGAGGTATAAGAATATTGAGGTACAAGAAGATACACAGGTCAGTGGGTTGAATAGAACTAGGATTAGTGAAACACCTGAATATAAATCTCAAGTACTAGTTCTTGCTGTGAAGGTTGAAGTGGTGCCTAGCAACCACTAGATTCATAGACAATGATGGTAATTTTGCAACTACCATCATATTTTCTATGTGGATCAGGATGTCTCTGTCTTTGAATTCATGCTGGAACTTGAGTAGCACCATAGGCTAAACTTTTACTCTTCCTAAGAATTCTGTACTTAGCTTTGGCAATTGATAGGACAGTTTCCAGGTTGCATGTCAAGTCGGAGTGGAGAGCTGGTCTTGTGGTAACAAGCATGACTTGTCCCCACAGCTAAGCAGGGTCTGCCCTGGTTGCATATAAATGGGAGACTTGATGTATGAGCACTGCAAGATATTCCCCTCAGGAGATGAAGCCACTCTGGGAAGAGCAGAAGGTTTCAAGTTCCCTCCCTGGCGTCTCCAAGATAGGGCTGAGAGAGATTCCTGCCTGCAACCTTGGAGAAGCCGCTGCCAGTCTGTGAAGACAATACTGAGCTAGATAGACCAATGGTCTGACTCAGTATATGGCAGTTTCCTATGTTCATATCAGAATAGGGCTGCCTAGAAAAGGGGATAGGACTCTTATACCTTTAACAGAGGCGCAGAAGAGGAAATTTTAGCAGGTGTGGCTTTTCTTCTCTCTGCATGACAAGCTGCACCTGCTGAAATTCCCTCTTTGGTGCATATATTAATGGTATGGGCAACTGGTCTTCTTTTCCATATGGCAGCCCTATAGCACGATGCTTCTTTGGGCCGCTCAGGACATAAACTTCCTGTCCCAGCACTTGAGGTGAGTTCTAGCATACAGTGAAGCACAGAGACACTCCTGCCCACATCTGCTAATACTGTATCATAGAATAATGCAGTGGTCAGATGTGAAGGAGGTTTATATGCTGCTGTCTTTTAAGCATCACAGCTGGAGAATTCCTAAGAAGCAGGCTCTGGACAAGAAGTCACTTCTCTTCTTCAAGAAACATAAAGATGTGATGTCTGTCTGGCCAAGTGTATTGATTACTCCCAGATACCAAAGGGACTGCATCTGAAAAAGGTGCTCTTTCAAATAGGTTTGGGGTTTTTTAGGAATCTATGTCATTAAAGATCTACAGTGTTAACAGTATCCTGCTGGGCTTTGTGTTTCAAGGATGCCCAAATCAAAGTGTCATCAAAGGACAGGTACAGAGATTCTCTCTCTTGCTCTCAAAAAGAAAAAGATAAGCCACAATTACACCAATTTCTGTATGTCCTGAGGAGTGTATCAAGGGCAAAGACCTATATATTGAGGATGCTACTCTGCATAGCAGAAATGGAAAAACTAAAGCTGAAGCAAGTAGGCATCGTGGTTCAAAGCAAGAATTGTTCCCATCACTAGTACTGCTAGGAAAGACAATTGCAGTTCTGAAGATCCTGGAGAAGACATAGCAGCTGGGACAATAGAAGTTCATGATCAGCTTGTTTCCATCCTTCTTTGGAACCTTATTTGAAAGCCTCTCCGGAGGATTTCTGAAACATCAGCTATATGCACTGCATCCATTCCAGACCTGGAAAATTTTTTTGTAGCCTTGTCTCTCTCCAACACAAACACTGCTCTTTTGCTATGAAAGGCAGAATCACCAACCACTTCGTCCTGCACCAAATTACTCAATAATACATAATATATAATGTAAGAAACGGGGCTGGTCAACAATTACTCACTGCTGGGCATTAGGCTACATGAAAGGGCAGGAAAAGATAGGGACAAAGGAGTACAATGATCATTCGAGTGCAGATTAAGCTGAGTGAAGCTTAACAGAAAAAAAAAATTAAAAACCAAATTGCTGTAGCGGCAATTTCAGATCTTGAGCCTAGGTCTGAAACCTCTCTTTCCAAGGCTCAAACTGGGCTCTAGAGGAGATCCTTCACCCAGTCAAGGGGTGTTAGTAAAGCCTGCCTTCTACACAGGAGCACTATTGATAAACTAATTACCCAGCAGCAGTAGGAAAAACAGTACATTACATTTTAACAGTATCCACCCTGAACTATTTTTTATACAAAAAGGTTAAGTTATTTCTTACCTGACAGACTCTATAAATGCCAAAATCTCCTTTAATCCAGAAGTATGAGAAATGCCCATAGCCTGTTTGGAATAGATATGCAGCAACCAATACACGGACGTGCATGTACACAGGCAAAAACTGTTAATAAAAATGCAAGTTCCTTTTCAAAAGTGCAAGGATAAAACAAGTAATAACAACATTACTGGTAAATAAGATGAGCTAGATAACTTAGCACCATCCCCAATAAATAGGAATTTTAGTGGGTATCACAAGTGCCACCAAGTGATGTAAAGTTTGAAAACATATTGCCACTTCTGAGAAAAATGCAGTTTTCAAAACAGAGATTTCAGTAGTTCAACTTTTGTCTCAATGCAGATACCTATGTTCACCCCAAATGATTATGTTAAACTAGCTTAAACCACACAGAGCATCTGCACGCTAGTACCTGATTGCTCCCCTCACCTCAGAGATCTCTCCACCCTCACTTGAGCCACACTCCTGCTCCTCCTCCTCCTCCATCCCGTTGCTTCCATCCCCTCACCCCTCTTGGTCATGGCTGCAGTGTTTCTGGTGCCTATTGGCCAAGCTGCAGCCCCCTATCCCCAGAGACCTCCCCACCCTCACCCGAACCCGCAGCTGCTCCTCCCCATAGGAGCAGCAGTGGTTGACTGGGCCCTTCCTCACAGCCACCACTGCCATGGCCACTTGCTCCCCTCAGGCTGCTGACAGGCCTGAGCCCGTCCCTTACCTCCCTACGCCAATGGCCTCAGTAGCCCTAAACAGCAGCAGTGGTTGACTAGACCCTTCGTTGCTGCTGCTGCCTCCATAGCTGCTTGTTCCCCTCAGGCTGCTGACCAGCTCAAGCCCATCCCTCGCCCTTTCTTTTCTTTCTTTCTTTCTCTTCTCCTCCCTTCTTTTTCTCTCTTTCCTCCACTCACTCTTTTCTTCCCCTCTCTTTCTCCCCCTTTCTTTCTCTCCCTTCCTGAGTTAACAGATCTTGTTCATCTTGTTTCCTCATCTATTTCATACAATGGCAGCTTCCTTCTCCTGAAGGGGCTCTTTCCTCCCTCACGACTCCTCTCTTTGCAGACCCCTGCCCACAATCCTTTTATATAGATTCTTCTCCACTACAATCAAGAACATCTTCTGACCAGTAACAGCTGCATTCCAACTGACCTTAACCATCACAGTTTCCTCCTCCCTATCTGCATGTGGAATCCCCACTGCCCAATCACCATGGTGCTTCTTCTCTCACAGGCCCCTCTTCCCTATCTGCATATGGAATCCCTACTGCCCAATCACCATGGTGCTTCTTCTCTCACAGGCCCCTCTTCCCTATCTGCATATGGAATCTCCACTGCCCAATCATGTGCTTCTGCTCATGAAAGCTGCCACACATGGGATTAGCCACGGGTATGTCTTAGAAAATTATAGAGAGAGATAAGCAAATAAACTTACAGTGCTTGCTCCAGAGATATGATAGATCAAAATGACAAGCTGCATCCAGCCTTTCCATTCATCTGTCTGTTCCCTATTTAATACCTTAGTCTAAGGGGAGAAAGTGTTGTTATTCCAACAAATATAAGCAGACATTTATAAAAGAAAATGAAAACTGTTGTGGTGGCATGGGGGATGGGAGGGAGAAACTCAGATGCACACTGTTCAGGTGGCACTTTTGCTCATGATTCTTATGGAGTTTTATCTACATAATTAATTCCCGTAGATGTGCCGCTGGGATGCGTGCCGGAACCCTCACGAGAGTGGCGGCACCACTTGCGAGAGTTCCAGTTTGGGTGGAGCCTGGGTGCAGAGGAGGCATTAGGAGGTGCCTGGTAGAACGAGGTGGTGGAGAATTAGGGGGCACAGATGCTCTGTGCCCAGTCAGCTAGTTGTATTTTAATTTGTGTAAATTGCCTTGGGATGCCTTATGAAAGGAGGTATAAAACTGAACAATAAATAAACTGAACAATAAATGATAATGGACTGTGAGTAACTGTTTTAAATGCTGTAACCTGCCTTGAGCATGAGCAAAATGATTAAACAGAAGATGACTACATTAGTAAAAATAAGCACATCTAGAAGAATGTGATACAATGAGGCTATATCCCCAACAACTCACATAGACAGTATGTATTAGGGTTTTTTTTCTCTATTTGCTTGTTTTATTTTAATTGATTTAGATTTTTGTTTGGTCATTTCCTTCAGGTTACAGAGGTATGGGCCTTTAATGTTTCGATAGGCCGATACAACTAAGATGGGTCAAGCCGTTACTTTGGGTTTTAACAAAGCCTGTGCACAAGCTTCAACAAATTCAGCACACCCTGAATTATTTGAGGTGAATTTAGCAATGATCTCCAACTGAGAAACAAATAAAAAACCAAGGAGAAAATAGAATTACCTCTTTTGTATTTTCAGTATAAAATATCCCTAATACCAGGATGTAAATGATTGGTATGAAGAAGGATGAATGAGTATAAAACTTGTTTTCTTTCATGAACAGATTTCCTCTGTCACATAGGTAGAAGTAAGCCATAATCAAACCAAGCTTGCATAAGCATTGTAAGAGTGTCTCTAGAGTAGAAACTGCTGGAGTACTAGCGGCAGGTTTCTTCTCCTCTCCACTTTCCATATCAGTGCATGGCTTGTTCTTCCGATGATTGTTACGACGAATGAGAACGAGAATTAAATATCCAATTACTGAGGCAGCAAAAAAGCAAAAAGCTAGCTTCTGTATCAAAGTGACAGGAGGCCGAGGCTGGCAGCATGAACCATCAATGGGCTTCATAATCTTGTTGCAGTAGATGTTCATGAGAATCATTGCACTCTGTCCGGGGGGTGGGGGGGGGGGGAGAGGAAGTATATACATACCCGTAAGTCATTTTGTACTTCATACTACTCAGTCTGATCTAATTCAGTGACTGACAGGAAAAGAAAAAGACCCCACTACAAAGCATTGTTAGTATTTTTATTTTTTAAAAAAATAGGAGATACAATTTAAATTTTAAATGTTTAAATGTTTTAATGTAAACCGCCCTGAGCCTTTTGGAAGGGCGGTATAAAAGTTTTAATAATAATAATAATAATAATAATAAAATAAATAAATTTCTTACTGAAAGTCCAAATCATAGACAGCAAGAGTTAAAACTTAATTACCCCATCTTCAGGCCAATCTGGACAAGACATTGGGATCTGTGACCAAATTTCTTATGGCTTAACCTTTTAAAAAACTGCAGAGCTAAACATGGATTTCTAGCTGTTTTGTCTAGTTTGTCCTGAAAGTAAGTGCCAACAACACCTCTAGCATCTGTTGCTCACTGAGGAGAACAGATCTGCATATTTGTCCTAAGCTGCGCTCGGAAATTTCTTTTTGAGGCTTGCATAGTGTTCCAGTCCTAGAATTCTCTTACACTTCCTATTAGTACAAAGTTGCCTATTCTGCAAGATTTAAAAACTTAGCATTAATAGAGTACTTATTGACACGTGATCAAAGAACATTTCATATATTACCTCAACAATCCATACAACTGCCCTGCGAGATAATTCTGATCCATTTCCTCCCCATATTGTGGATGTCAAGCTGAAGCTGAGATAGTTCATGACTAAGCTAGAAAGTTCATGACGAAACTCACACTAAACCAGGGATTCTCACTGTGCTACACCAACTCTCTCTTTCACTTGGTAAATGTGTCATTTTCAATGGGACAAAGATAATTTGAGATCAATTTCTCTAGAAATATCATTAAACTGAAGCCAAGCAATCAAAAATTCACGTGGTTCCAGAATAACACTACAGTTATGCAGTGCAAATTGTCTACATAGCATTAAAACATTTTGCAAAATATAGCTTGTGAATACTTTTGTACAAAACAGTCAGCTTTAGCACAACATCCAGTAAAAGGTAACACAGTTAGTAGTACTGACCATTTATGTTTTAGATTTCCAATGCTAATCTTTCCCCCATTATTAATCTCAGAGGTCATTTATAAAAACAGCTTACTCACTGTTTCTCTGCTTGATTCGGGAAGATGTAAGCCATCTGAGGACTGAGTTATGGTTTCCTCTGCAATCAGTCTAGATGCACTGTATACTTTTACTTTAGCTTTTGAATTTTTTGAGCTGCTGTTCAAAATACTGATTGCTGCTTCATTGTAGGCATCTATTTTCTCATTAGTGATCATTTTCCTGCTTTCACTCAACATATCTTCATAAACTGGATCTGAATTCAGAAGAATATTGGGCGGGGGGGCGGTTAAATTTGGGAATAAATTCATAGTTAACATATTAACCATAGTTAACTTCTCTCACCTAATGAATTATCCCACCGGAATGACCTGCACATGACCATCACCAGTCAGGGACTGCTTGAATCGCATAATTCCTTGCTAAAAGGACAAATAAGTTATCCGTTCCAGCCAGAGGATCTACTCATGAAGCAAGCACTCTAGCCCACCTCTTCATGAAACATTTTAGAGTGTTTACTTAAGCAGATCCACTGACCATGAGAGTACTCCAGCTTGGAGTTTACCTAGAAACCAGATTTACTCCCAAGGAAATGGGAAAGTAACATCTGTTTAGATATCATGTACAAGGGAGTTGCTTTTTGATATGGGATGTAGTTTCCAACAACTCACTCAAAAATGTGGCACTGATCAGCGGCTGACATCCACAGCAACTGTGTGTGAGCACTCCTGACATCAGGACCCAAGCAGCACTAGCCCTCACTCTGGTCTCAGTGCTTTCCAAAGCGAAGGCACTCTTGCCCAAGAGTGCAAATACATTTCGGATCCCATGCACGCTCTGGAAATGCTTTGTTAGAGCGGAAACATGTCAACTGGCCTGCAGCAACATGTTTCCACTCTAACAAAACATTTCCAGAGCTCTGAAGTGTATTTGCACTTCAGAAAGGCCAGTGCCGGGACTAGTGCTGTGTAGGCGCTGATGTCAGGAGTGCCCACACACAGTTGCTCTGGATGTCGGCTAGTGAGTCCAGCCAGGATGTGGGACAAAAACATCAGCTGCTGCTCCTGACATATATAGTTGTGAGATCCAGACTGGATATGCAAATGTTACATACAAAGCTTTTTTCAACTAATGATTTTAATTTCCCACAAGATACAACAGCTATGCCTTTTAGGTGATTTTACCTTGAAGGACCCAGTAGACATCACTGCTTTTTGCCAATTTTTCCAGAAGAGGTGCAACTGATGTGATATTGATTTTATATTGTGTGAGGGCTTCATTGCTGCCATTGTGAATTTTGATAGACCACTGAAAATGTTTTAAAAGTGAAATGATCAGTATATGCATTGGTGAGTAACAAAACAGCTGAACATTCTGATTATGTGCAAACTTTGGCTGCAGTTTTCAAAATATGGTAGAGCATTTGACTAAAATATGTTTGTATTTACTAAAATAGGGCAGGTGAAGCAGATAAACACAAGAAGAAATTGATCTCTGTTCAAGTAAGCATCTATTGCAAACTCTTCTAGATGAACAGCTCTGATGCAATTTTAAATTAAATAAGAAAGTAACTACTTAAAATACTGCTAAAATTAAATTAAATTATACAATAACTACTTAAAATACTGGCAAAATTGACAAGGCATGTTATCACAGGACCCCCAAATCATCTACTTCTCCTATAGAAAGAGTTTTCTTAGATTAAAAAAATATGTTGCTTTAAAACCAGAAGCAATAGCTAGAAGCAGGGGAAAGGGTATGTGTGAGAAAGCTCGGAGTGATGGGAGTGGGGGTGAAATACTAGGAAGGAGCATGGCAGGATAGTTAACAAAGGCAAAGTAGAGGCAAAAGGCCATATAAGATTTTAAAGGGCTGGAACTGACTACTGCTGCCCTTATTGAATCTTGGCCATTACAGTGACTGCTATACAAACAGCTTACCGTGGCAGCTCCTGCTACAATTATGTGAGGCTTTGGAGAGGAACCCTAAAACATAGTAAAAAGCAGGTTAGATCCTAAATATCTTCAAAAAGAATACAGTCAAACTGACTGCACAAAGTATTTAATCAGACAAATTTTGTTTATGTACAAGTATTATATGGTACAGTTTGAATTTTAAGAAGATAGAGGTCCTAAAAGCACAATCTTCAATATATGGGTAAAAAAATATTTTTGATCAAAAATCATCAAGTTTAAGCTGCAGCTTTTTGAAAGCTAGGCCTTCAATAGGTTCTGTTATTTAATTGATATAACAAATACTGGGCTCTGTCCAAAGAAGTTTAGCAATGTCTAATGATTTACTTAATGGCTGTGAAATCCTATTGATTTTAGTGAGACTAAGGCACAACTTTCTATGGATTGTTCCTACTTTCTGGATATTGGAAGCATATATGAGTATTTAAGTTCACAGAATGACAAACAGTTATTTACATGCTATTACACTACATGGTAGAAGAGTTGTGGCAATTATGGAATGGTTTCTAAGTGTTCTCAATTTTTTAATCTGTGCACAGCATGAGTTTTGGTGGCAGTATCAAGGCAGTGTGCGCGCATATACATTCAGGACGGGGCCTTCCCAATTCAACCTGAGTGGGATCTAAAATTAACTGAGCAGACATCAAAAAACTTGTGATTCCTTAGAGGGAACACTGGTTTCTATGTAGCAAAACCAAGAATGAAATTAAACAAATGTCTGTCATCTGAATTGCCCTATGCACTGGGACAATACTTGGCAATGGTTTCATTTCAACCATAAGGATTCCAAACATTTGTGGTCTTTACTAACTAAACACCTGGTAAATGGCAAACCTTCGAAAAGAACCTTCTAGGTCTCTTATGAAAGGAAGGGATCCATGTATGCACAGGGATTCCCTATCGTGCAGGCAGATTTCTAGGGGTGTGCACGGAACCAGTTGGTCTAGTCCGGTTCGAGTCCAGACCGGACCAGTCTGGCACCCCCTCAAACCCCTCCCACAGTTCGGCCTCCCAAATGGCCGCCACACCGGGGGAAAGTTTGGCCAAATGGGGCCATTTTTTAAGGAAGGCCGGCCGGGGTCTCCTTAAACCCCTCCTATAGTTCAATTCGGGAATATTCGCAGACCTTTTACCAAAAATAAAATAAAATTGCTGGGCCAAGGCCACACAGAGGCCCATTGTGCAGGCATGGCGGCCTCCAAAATGGCCACCACGCCAGGGGAAAGTTCAGCCAAACGGGGCCATTTTTGAAGGAAGGTTGGCTGGGGTAGGGGGAACCTTCGTGGACACCCCTTAAACTTTTTTTAAAGGTCCGCGAACCCCCCGAACGGGCCGGGATTCAGTCTGGGGTCAATCCAAACTGGGGGTGGTTCGGCTCGACCCTAAGCCTTTGAACTGGTTCGGTTCCAAACCAGCTTGCACATCCCTACAGATTTCCTCTGTCCACACATCAGAATCCTTGGGCACCTTAAAAAGCAAACAAAAACAACAACAAAACCCCAAAAACATATATACAGCTAGGGGACTGATTAAAGATTATTCATGCAATACAGAGATTAACTTAGGATGCAAAATTCCTTAGGATGCAAAAAGTCCCCATGGACTTGTTGGACAATGCTGTCACAAAGCCAGTTTATACAACTTACTTCAATCCAAGATTTGATACACTGCTTCATAGAGCCATTGACCTCTGGATACCACAGAAAATCCTGAGGGAGATGGAAAGCAAGGGTTTATTAATAAGTGCAAAGGAATCTAGCAGCTGGATCTCTTAAGACCCTACCTGTCTAGTCCTGTTCAGCATTATATAACGTGGAGAAGCTGTATATGATCACATTTAGAAGCCTCACTCACACTGTGATGAGTGCTAACAGCCCCATCCTTCACGCTTACAGCATTTGTCTTCAGACAAAAACTCCAATGTTCTGATCATGGGGAGTTCTGATCCACGAGTACAACTTTGTACTGTCCAGGAGTACAACTTTGGTCTCTTCAGACAAATGATATAAGCATGAAGAGTGAGGGTTTAGTACACATCATGCTAGGAACGGAGTTTCTATGTATGCTCTTGGTCCATGGACTAGATTTAATCTTATTTCACTGCTACAGTGAAAGAGCCAGAGGTGTAAAGCACCTCTCTGAGCTGGTTTGGCCACAACGTTGGTTGACACGAAAATGCTTCATGGGGGATGGGAACAGCAGAAAGTGAGACTGGGCTGAACCAGGAACAGTTGCACAATGTTGTCTTTACCTACCTGCCTCTTTTGGTTCTCTCACAACCAGCTGAACTTCCTGCTCTGCTGGTATGATGGGGGAGGGAACACTCCATCTCAACCAGCAACAGGCTTGCCTCTCCTCATATCTCTAAGCTCCTGTGTACACACTATTTGGAAACTTCAGCCAATCAGGTTGCCCACATGTGCATACACACATTATACCTTCACAATGTACGTGCCTGGTATGGAAAACATTGGTGTAACACTAAGGCAATGGTGGGAGGAAGGCTTGACCAACAGTTTGGAATCTGAACTAAAAGATAAATTGAGAACTGTTGCCCTTCCTCTGAAGTCCCCAGTTGTTTTCAGTGGTAGAAAATACAATACCAATTTGGATTATTTTTATGCTCCACATTTCTGTGGCATTTAGGGCCAAACGACATGTTTCCTTAAATCTGTTTCAAACAGACATGCTTAAAACTCAAAATGTTTACTATTTTGTTTTTTAAAGGGGGAGACAGGAGGTTAACCTTTTCCCTCGTGCCATTTCCCCCGCTAAAAACTACCTCTTCCTTGAAGCTGTTGCAAACAGCTGCTTTGGGGACAAATACATGCTGAGAGGGGTGGCCCAAGTCACCAAATTCTGCCTTGCTCCACAACCCTGCTGGGAGTCAGCTCCCTCTCAAAACAGACCTTTGCAAGCTTTGAAAGTGGCATGGAGGCTGGAGTGGAGGCAAGGTTGCCAGTAGTCTCCTCTTCTCTCCTCATGCTTCTTGTAAGCTTTGCAAGGAATGTGAGGAGTGGCACTCCGTGCAAAACTTGCAAGGGTCAAGCTAATCCCAAAGAGCAGCTCCAATAGCAGCAGGGAGGGGGGATCTCACCACTCTGCTAACGCCCCCATGCTACTGCTGCTGAAGGAGGAGGTTTTGGCAGGAAAGTGGTATGACGAGGAACAGCTAACCTTCTCCTGCCCATGCTCCCAATTAGGGCAATCATCCTCTGCGCTTTTCACTAAAGAAGAGGTGCCTCCAGGAAAAAGGCATGCCTTTTAAAAATATGTGTAAGCAACTATTTGCTTTGTCCAATAGTTCCTTCAAATCTTCAGTGCATCCAGCCTCTCAATCCTCTTGATAGAAGGAGAGTGTAACCAGAGACAAGCCACCTAATGGTGCAGCAGGGAAGCAACCTGCCTAGAGAGCAGGAGGCTGTTGGCTTGAATTCCCGCTGGTGTGTTTCCCAGAATATGGAAAACTCCTATATTGGGCAGCAGCAATATAGAAGGGTGCTGAAAGGCATAATCTCATACTGCATGGGAGAAGGCAATGGTAAACTCCCGTATTTTACCAAGAAAACCACATGGCTCTGTAGTCACCAAGAGTCAACACTGACTCGACACAATCTTTCCTTTCTTTAACCAGGGAAAAATAGCCTAAAGACATGCATGAAACACTTGTTGATACATTGTGAACAAGTGCTATTTTAATCAACATTTCCTCACTTTACTGTGGTCAGAAGATAACTTTGGTGCTGGAGAGGACTTTTGAGGATACCATGGACAGCCAGGAAAACAAACAAATGGATCATAGAACAAATCAATCTAGAATTTTCACTAGAGGCACAAATGACCAGGCTCAAACTATCATACTTCGGACACATTATGTGAAAACCCAGCTCCCTTGAGAAGTCCATAATACTGGGAAAAGTTGAAGGAAAGAGAAGAAGACGACCAGCAGCAAGGTGGATGGACTTGATTATGACAGCAATGAATGCACCACTGTGAGACCTTAAAGGCCACGTTGAAGACAGATCATCCTGGAGAGAATCTATCTATGTGGTCGCTAAGAGTCAACACCGACTTGATAGCACTTAATCAATCAATCAAACCGAAGATAACCAGATATGCTTACCACTTTGAGTTGAGAAGATGTGTCTTCAAAAGGAATGTTTCCATGCTGTCAAAATAAGAAACACAAGTTGCACCACTTTCTAAAAATCTGCAATTATATACAGTTATTCATACAAACTGTTATTCAAATTATTTTCCCCTCACAAAAGCTCTGCATATATAATAAGCACAAAAACAAGAAGCATGAGTGATTCCAGATAAATGTTTGAATTGCAAACATAACACAGTGGCTGATTCAGATGGCTGCTTTACAAACTGAAAGGAAGAAAGGAGGGACAATGCAACAGATTATTACTGGGGTGTGTGTGTATCAACTCATGTCTAGGCAAGGTGAGAACAACTTCTTCAGGGGAAAATGTACATAAGTATAGGAGGAAGTTTCTCTCCAGCAGGAAACAATCTTTGCTTGGGTACATTTTCCCCTGAAGAGGGTCTTACCTAGAAATGTGTCAGGACTTTCCCCAGTAATAAACTGTTGCTCCATCCCTCCTTCCTTTCTTTTGTCTGCTCTGGTATGGTGTCATCCCTGTTGTCTGAGGTGGAAGCCCCACAAGAAAACAGAAGCTGTTGTGTTACTTTGTTTATCAGTGCAATATGCTACAGGTATATATCGTATGCCATTGCTCTATGGAGGACAATATTTATTATTTATTTATTTGATTTCTAGACCGTCCTTACAGAATAGTTCAGGGCGGTTTACAAATACCACAAAACAGTTAACATCAACCAATGATCAAAAACAGAAACTTTTTTTAAAATACAATAAGACAGCTAAAAAATAAACAATTGAAAACCTTATTAAAAACCCAATACATTAAGAACCCTTTAAAACAATTTTAAAACCCTGGAAGGCTAGGCCGAACAGATAGGTCTTTAGGGCTCTCCTAAATGCTAATAAAGAATTCAAATTACGGATTTCTGTAGGGAGCGCATTCCACAGTCCAGGAGCGGCTACAGAGAAGGTCCACCTCTGAGTCGCCACCAGACGAACCAGTGGCAACTGGAGCCGGACCTCCCAGATTATTTTAGCATGCGCTGGGGGTCAAACTGAAGAAGGCGCTTTCTAAGGTAACATAGACCTAAGCCGTTCAGGGCTTTAGAGGTAATAACCAGCACTTTGTATTTCTTCTGGAAACATATAGGCAGCCAGTGCAGCTCTTTTAAAACAGGCATAATATGGTCTCTCCAAGTTGCCCTGGAGACCAGCCTGGCTGCCGCATTTTGAACTAACTGAAGGTTCCGAACTACGTACAAAGGCAACCCCACATAGAGCGCATTGCAGTAGTCAAGCCATCAGCTGGTGCACCACTGTTCTGAGGTCATCCTCCTCTAGGAATGCATGCAGCTATCAAATCAGCCAAAGCTGATAGAAAGCACTCCTGGCCATGGCCTCCACCTGAGATACCAGGGTGAGGTCCAGATCCAGGAGAACCCCCAAGCTGCGTACCTGCTCCTTCTGGGGTAGTGTGACCCCATCCAGCACAGGGAGATCTAACTCATCCCTCAGATTCTGAGCCCCTACAATGAGCACCTCTGTCTTGCTTGGATTCAGCTTCAATTTGTTTTCCCTCATCCAGCCCATTACTGCCTGTGGGCAGGCATTTAGGGAATGAACGCTATCTCGTGATGATGCAGATGAAAGAGAGAAGTCGATTTGGGTGTCATCAGCATACTGTTAACACCCAGCACCAAATCTCCTGATGACCTCACCCAGCGGTTTCATGTAGATATTGAAAAGCATTGGTGACAGAATGAAGCCCTGAGTTACTCCATATAACAGCTCTGGTTTAGAAGAGCAACTGTCACCAAGCTCCACCATCTGGAATCTGCCCAAGAGATAGGAGTGCAACCACCTGCAAAGCAGTGCCTATCTCCCAATTCCCCCAGGCGACTCAGAAGGATACCATGATCGATGGTATCAAATACTGGATCTTTCCAGTGATATCCAAGTTCCATTCCAGCCACAGCCAGAACAGGAAAAGAAGCCAAAAAGCCATAGGCCAAGAAGTCTTTATAATTAATTGCTTTGTCATTTGACTGTATCCCCAACGTAGAGTTTCAGATCCAAGGGCTGTCTTCCTGATCGTGTTCAGGCCATAGTGGCTTTTCAGGCTGCCGCACGATTCTGGGCTACTGCCTTCATCCTTCTCCTCTATTCCAAAGCAGTCTTCTCCCGTTACTAGCACCTGGAGGGAGGCATTGACCAAAAGCCCCACCCTGAGACTTCAGATCCACTTCCAAAGCTTCTTATCTTCCTCACATCTTCCTTATCTTCCTTCTTATCTTCCTTCTTATCTACCTCCGGTATGATTGTGCCCTAGGATCATGTTACTTCATTGTGCTGTAGCTGAGCTGAGCAGCTACACATTGGAACACAGCTGAAGAATAAGGAGGTGGATTGTCCAGCCACGTTTGCACTAGCCTCCACTATCACCTACCCATCCCTTCAGTTTTAAAGTTCTTTATCTGCAATTGACTTATTAATTAGTTTTCTTTCTGAAGCTACCTCATTCATTCTCTCTTCTACAGCAATGTCTTTACATCAACATCAGTGTTCCCTCTAAAGCATGTGCCTTCTCAGATGTTTTTTGGTATCTGCTCAGTAAATTTTAGATCCCACTCAGATTGAATCATGAAGGCCCCACTCTGAATGCATGTACGCATACACTGCCTTGATACACCGCCCAGAACAAAACTCATTCCGCATACAGATGAAATTTTTTTTAGAGAGAACACTGATCAACATCCTTAGAAAGTCTAGCATTTCCCCATTTTGCTTCTTATAAAAGTAACAATAAAATTCTAAATAAAATAATAATACCTTGTTTCCCTCTTCCTTAATTTGTGGGTTTATGAGTTTTACAAAGGAATAAAACAGCTGACGAATTCTAGAATCGCCTATAAATGCAATATGTTTGTCCACGAGGCAGTCTTTTGCTTCACTGCAACAACAAACATTAATATTAATTTGCGAAGAGTAATTTCCTCCCACCCCTGCAAACAAGAGATATTTAATACAATGTAGAATGTTAGCACTAACTCAGAACTGAGCCTGTAGGAAGGATGCACTGAAGAGCAAATCCCATTCATTACAATCAGGTTTGTAGAACTGATCACAGTGATCCAAACTCATTTACTCTAAAGCTCCTCTGAAATAAATGGGATTAGTTTCAAGATAGCTACGTTTGGGACTAAGGTGCCAGTCAGTCTCTAAGCAGCCTTGCTAACACAAGGCTCGGGCACATGTGAAACGGAGCATTGGTTTCACTTACCGTGAAGGCTCCTTCTTGATGCTGGAGCCGAGGGCATCTCTCATTGGGTTATCGTGACCACATGCTCCCAGGCAGGACTAATCAAAATTAGTTACTAGGCTTAAGAGCCCCGGACGGATAACCCCGCCCGGTTCTTTTAGGCCAAATGTGCAAATAGCACTGAAGTAAGTAGTATACAACCAGCATTAAAACACAACCAGCGTTAACACACACACACACACACACACACACACACACACACACACACACATATATATAAAACAAAGAAGATAGAGGAACCCCAGAAACCTCTGGAACTATTAGCTGTGCTCTTGTAATATGCTCAAGTTTCCCATGGAGTAGGCCAGGACACCGCCTGGGAGGACCAAGATGTCCTCGGCTCCAGCATAAAGAAGGAGCCTTCACGGTAAGTGAAACCAATGCTCCGTTCTCTGATGCCTGGAGCCGAGGACATCTCTCATTGGGACATACCAAAGCCCTGGCCAAAACTCTCTGGGAAGGAGTGTCCGTGCCTACTCCGGGGGAAGAACCTGTTGAAGCACTCTGCATCCAAATGCAGCTTGAGAAGACGCATATAGATCAATTTTATAGTGCTTCGTAAATGTTGACAGAGCCTTCCAAGTCGCGGCCCTGCATATTTCATGCACTGGTGCGTTGGTTGAGAAGGCCACAGATGTGGACGCTGCCCTAGTAGAGTGAGCCAGAATGTGTTCTGGTGCTGGAAGGTGTAGAGACTCATAGGCTAGTGAAATACAAGCCTGTATCCATCTAGCAATAATCTGTGAAGACACGTGGCTTCCCATGGAAGCTGGTAAAAAACTAACAAATAGACTCTCCGTCTTCCTGAAGCTCTCCGTGCGTCTCAGGTATCTCTTCAAACATCTGCGTACGTCTAGTTTATGCCATTTCCGTTCTGTTGGGTGAGTTGGCCTAGGACAGAACGATGGAAGTATGACATCTTGTGAGTGGTGGAATGCTGAGGACACCTTCGGCCTGATGAACGGGCTAGGAATGAGATGCACGGAGTCAGCAGAGAAAACACATAAATTTTTATGAGCCGACAGAGCATGCAATTCAGAGATTCTTTTTGCAGATGTAACAGCTATTAAGAATGCCGTCTTATACGATAAAAGCCTTAAGGGAATGGTTCCTATCGGCTCGAACGGATGATTCTGAAGTGCCTTAAGAACAGTGTGGAGACTCCAAAATGGAAAACGGTGAACCACCATAGGTGAAAGCAGGGTGCCCCCTCTCAGGAATCTTTTTAAATGAGGGTGGCTAACAACCTTGGATTTGGATAGACTTGCTATTACACCTGCTAGGGAAGCAGCTTGTCTTTTTAAGGTATTAGCCTTGAGTCCTTTGTCTAAGCCATCTTGTAAAAATGCCAGGAGATCTTTAATGGACGCTGTCCCCTGAGGTATGGAATGCCTTGCTGACCATCGAAGAAATGCTCTCCATGTATACTGATATATACGCTTGGTGGACTCCCTTGTGGAAGATAACATGGTGGTTAGAACTCTTCTCATATAGCCGAACTTACTTAAAATTCCCCGCTCAGTCTCCAGGCGGCTAGTTGAAACCAGCCTGGATCGTGATGTTCTATGGGACCTTAAAGTAGAAGGTCTGTTGACACCGGGAGGAACCATGGTTCCTGTATGGCCAAGTGATGTAACTCCGCAAACCATGGTCTCCTGGGCCAGTAAGGAGCTACTAGGATGACCTGAGCCTAGAGCAAGCGCACTCTGTGAAGAAAGCAGGCCAAGTGCGGAGTTGGTGGGAAGGCATACAGCAGTTCCCAAGGCCATCTCGCTGCTAGGGCATCTGCCCCTTCTGCTTGTGGGCAGGGGAAGCAGGTGAAGAACCTGGTGAGCTGTGCGTTCAGTGCTGAGGCAAACAGGTCGGCTCTCGGGGTGCCGAAGCATCGCGTGATCATCCGAAAGACTCTCCTGTTGAGTGCCCACTCCCCGGGTAGGAGCTGCTCTCGACTCAGCCAGTCCGCTATCGAGTTGAGATCCCCTTGTACATGGTGGGCTATGAGTGAGACCAGGTGAACCTCCGCCCAATCCAGTATCAGTGATGCTTCCACCTGAAGAGATCGAGACATGGTCCCCCGCTGTCTGTTTATGTGGGCCTTCGCCATCGTGTTGTCTGTTCTTATCAACACGTGGGAACCGGTGATCAGGTCCTGGAATGCCAACAAGGCAAGACGGATGGCCCTCAGCTCCAACCAACTGATGCTGTGTACACTCTCGGCTTGTGACCACCGGCCTTGGGCTGTTCTGTGGTGACAATGTGCCCCCCAGCTGGTCTTGCTGGCATCGGTCGTGATCAGAATCCGGGCCGGGTCGAGGAACTCCTTGCCTCTTTGAGTGTTAGAATCCAGGAGCCACCACTGCAGGGACGTTAGTATGTCCTGGGGAACAAGGATGGTTATGTTGACTTTCTTCGAAATAGGTTCCCTGAATGTTAGAAGGAACCATTGTAGAGGTCGCAGATGAAATCTGGCCCATGGTACTGCGTCCAACGTGGCCACCATTAGGCCGAGGAGATGTGCCAACGACAGGAGCTTGGCTTGACAAGCATTCAGCACCTCCCATATCTCTTCCCTGAGGGTCTTGATCTGGTCTTCTGGTAGAAGAGACAGTCCCTTCGTGTGCCTATTAGGACGCCCAGATGTTGCATCCTGGTGGAAGGTTGCAGATGACTTTTTTCTACATTTACTAGGAATCCGTGTTGTTCTAATGTGCGAAGAGTTAGATGAAGGTCTCTTGTGGCAGACAGTTCCGAGGGAAACCTTAAAAGCAGGTCGTCGAGATAACAAAAAACACGAACTCCCTGTAGTCTTAGATGTGCGATCACAGGTGCCAGCACCTTGGTGAAAATTCTTGGGGCTGAAGAGAGACCAAATGGCAGTGCTTTGTATTGATAATGTACTCCGCTGTATTTGAAGTGCAGGAGATGACGACTTTCCAGATCTATGGGAATGTGTAAATAAGCTTCCTTTAGATCTATGGAAGCTAAGATGTTGTAACGCCTCTGTTATGGTGCGAAGGGATTCCATGCGAAATCTGTGTTTGGGAATCCACTGATTCAAAAACTTCAGATCTAGAACAGCTCTGAGGGATTTGTCCTTTTTGGAAACCGTGAAGATTATGGAATAGATTCCCTGTCCCTGTTGATTGATAGGCACCAATTCTATAGCCCCTATATCTTTTAAGTGGTGAATAGCGCCCAGAAGGCCAACATGCTTGATAGGCCAACGTGACCTTGGGGTTGGTAGAAATCTGCTGGGTGGTAAGGATGTGAGTTCTATCTTGCAGCCCCACTGCACTGTCGACAGAACCCACAAGTCCATCGTTGTTTCCTGTCATTTTTGAAAGAAGGCTGACAGGCCGCCCCTCAGAGACCCTGCTGGGGAGTCATTGCTGTTTTTGAGACTTGAGTTGATTGGCAAAGGCCTGTCTGCCCTGGTTGAAGGGCCTAGCGCCTCGCTGTCTGCCCCATTGGGGTCGCTGGAATCTCGAATCCCTGTCTCTCCCTCGAAAGGAGGGTCGGAAGGATCGAAAGGGCTGGTACTGGAACTGAAAAGTCCTTCTTGGAGGAGGACGTTCCTGTTTACGTGTGGTGGATGGAAGAGGCATGGTCTTACGTTTGTCCTTAGACTCTACTAACACCTCTTTAAGGGCCTCCTCCCCAAAGAGTTTAACCCCATCAAAGGGAACAGAGGCCAAATTGGCCCTAGAATTTGCATCCACAGGCCAATGTTTTAGCCACAAGTTACGGCATCCCACGACTGTGGCTGTGGAAGCCCTGGATGAAAATCTTATAGCATCTAGGGTTGCATCAAAGACAAAGGCTTGCGCCTTTTGAATCTTTATGAGTTGGTGCCTTAAATTAAACACATCTGTAGGGGGGTCCTGAATAAGGTCATCTAACCAGACTATAGATGCCCGTGACAACATTGAGGCCGCCGCCGAGGCCCTAATGGCCAGAGAAGAGGCCTCATTAGCCCTTTTGAAAGAAGCTTCCAGTTTTTTTATCATTTTGATCTTTCAGGGCTGATTCCCCATCCTTCGGTAGTAAAAACCCATTTAGAAGGGCAACCACTGGGGCATCTGTTAAGGGTACTTTAAACATGTCCATAGCCTCTTGTTGGAATGAGTAGTACTTATTGGCCACTGCCAATGATCTATGACTAGAGGAGGGGAGTAGCCACTCCTCCCTAACCGTATCAGCCAGGAGTTCTGGGAGAGGCAACAGCAACTCCTTACTCTTCAGTTTAGGAAACACCAGCAAGCCCTTAGTAGGTGGAACCGCCTCAGTGGCCACAGGTGTTTGAAGGTCTAATGCATTCATGGCCCTAGACATGAGGGGATTCAAATCCACTTGAGAAAATAATCTTTGAGATATTGTGGATGCAGGATTGTCCTGGTCATCCGACCATTCTCCCTCTTCTTTGTCAAATGGGTCTGAAGGTAATTCCAGCCGTGGGTTAGGAATAGAGATTGGTGATGGAATCACAGGATTAGGAATTGGAGCCACAGGAATTGGTATAACAACAGGTACCCCCGGATCTGGAATATCTAATGGTACCGCATCCGCTCTTGAAGGAGTCGACAGGGCGAATGGGCTCACTTGGGGGAGCCGGAGGTAGAGGGTTACTGGGTGTAATATCCGGTGACTCCCCGCCAGACCCCTCTGAAGAGCGACCCCCCCCCCAGGCCTAAGACCACCACATCATGAGGTGGAATCAGGTTGCGCCTCTCAGCATTAGTGTGCCTTCTCTTGCGTGTTGCTTTTCTGGGGGCCTGAGAAGCGGACTCCTCAGAAGAGGACATATAAACACGTTCCCTGGACCTTTTCTTAGATTTCTTCCCTTTTTTAACCACCTCCCTAAGAGATATAGAAAAGGTCTCTTTAATCCAGTCCTGCCATGTAGTCGGCATATCCAAAGGGAGACTAATGGCCTGAGGAGGTACATTCTGAATAGGTTGAAGGACATTTACTGGGGGGTCATTCACTGGAGGTCCCTGGCTAGCCGCGACAAGGAGGAATCTCACCGGTCTTTCTGCTGTGGAGCCAGCTCCCTGACGGTCTGTGGAAGAAACACGGCTTGGAAGAGCGGCGGCTCCCAGGATTCCCGCCGAAATTGTTGAGCCGCCATTTGCAGGAGCCGTTGCAGAGCCACTAGAGGGCGCGGCGGCAGAAGCAGTATGGCTCGGCTCTCTGAGCTCTGGAATGGGTGGGAACGAGACCGAGGTCTGGCCAGCATCATCCAGGCTTGCATCTCCCCTTGCTCTCGCCACAGTTCGCGTTGTGCGGGTGAGCAGTGATGGGCCCGATCCAGCGCCCATGCCCATAGCACTTGAGGAACCCGATATGGCATCCCTCAGCATATCCTCCTCTTCCCGTGCAGCCGTTAATGGCACCGCCGCTAATGGCGGCAATATGGGGGGTAAGCCCGGCGCTCGAGAGGCGAACGGGAAGCCCTCCATTTGTCCTCCCCTGGGCACTAAAATGTGTCTAATAGCCTGGCGATGCTCCATTGTGCAGGGAAACAGAGAAACGACAGTTGAGGAGGATAGCAAAAAGAGGGGGAAAGAAAGTGGTTTGTTTTTTTTTAAGTTATTTGTTTGTTTTAAAACTAAGTAAAAACTAAGTAAGAAATAGAGCAAAAGTCCAAGTACAATGAGAAATACCACAAAGAAGTAAGAAAGAGACAAACAAGATTTGCAAGAGCAATACGAACGATCTCTGCCTAGGAGCGACTGCAGGACTAAAAGAACTGGGCGGGGTTATCCGTCCAGGGCTCTTAAGCCTAGTAACTAATTTTGATTAGTCCTGCCTGGGAGCACGTGGACACGATAACCCAATGAGAGATGTCCTTGGCTCCAGGCATCAGAGAAATATCATTGCCAATGCCACCCTGCTGGGCCTCCATCCTAGCTCACGTAGGCATAGCTTATTATTCAAATCCAAGGCAAAACAGTAAGGCTCTACTAAATAGGGAAAGGCTCATTGGTACATCTTCCTCTCTGGTATAGCTATCGCTTAGAACAGCATTTCTCAGCCTTTTAAGTAGAAAGTACTCCCTAACTTCTGAATAATTTAAGGAGTACCTCATTTTTCCAACGGAGTTTGCATTTACAGTAATGTATGTCATATTTTCAAAGAAGAGCTGTGTATATAGAAGGAATACGTTATATAATAGATCTGATCTAGTAGGGGTAGGGTTGCCACTTTTATACCAGGGATGCACAACTCGAGCATGTGCCTGGACTAGAGGTGATGTTGATCAATGCTAGGAGAGCACCAGTCTAAATTGCCACTGGCATATATAGAGTAGGGATATGCATGAGCTGTTTCAGTGCCTCCTCTGGGAAGTGCCAAATCGACTCGGGTGGCGGCATCTGAGCCGGCTCGACGGGGCAGGGAGCAGTTCCCTTAAAGAGCCGATATGGACCTCCTTACCTGCTCCTTGCTGCTTTTCCAGGTGCAGCACCCATTTGGATAGTCAGCATGGTGTTGACCATGCAAATGGCCAGTGCACACTTGCATACAGAGGCTGCAGGGAACAATGATGCAACCCCAGGCAGCCAGTTGAGGACTGGGCACTGCACCTGGGAAAGCGGCATGGCAGGCGGAGCAGGTAAGGAGCTTCTTACTGGCTCCTTAAGAGAACTACTCCCTGCCCCGCCAGCCCGTGCATGAGATGTCAGTGCACAGCTCATAGAGCGCTGCACATTGTGCAGCTCGTGAATCCCCCTCCCTATTCTTTTGAGGGGAGGAAGGAGCAAGATAGAGAGACGGGGAAAGAGAGCAAATGAGACTAATTCTAGGCAGTTACCAGCAGCAAAGGCAAGCAGGCCCTTTCTCTCCATCCTCCTCAATGGCCTTCTTGCCCCTCCCCCTGCACGCTCTGTCTGTGTCTCACATACTCCCAGGGATACCACATATGTACCACGCATTGAGAAACTGTTACATAGAATCAATCTGCAACAGGAAGAGCTACTTGTGAAGAGCTTCATCTTACTCTTCCATGCCACCAAGCTGCTATCAATAAACCGTGTGTCCAAGGTTAATGGAGGTTGGGGTATGGGCAGTTTCTATTCCTGTGATAGGTTTTTTGCCATCTCATTTTCTCTTTTACATGTTTAATGCCATCAGAGGGCAAGAGCACACTCCTAATACGACAGGCACCTTAATGAAGCACAGAATTTCTTATGTGCTGTGGGTGAAGAACATCCAGATGAATAAAGTGAGCATGACTGACCAGGGCATCAGTTGAAATTGCCTCTATAGCCAGATTAGCAATGCTCAGCCCCTCATATTAAGCAACTATTATTACTCTCTCATTCATGTCTAGTGAAAACAACTAACAGAAATTGGAGCACCAAGCATAAGGGGCATAACCCTTGTGTGCCATCTTGATTTAAAGAGTCTAAAGATACCAGTATGCCAGAAGTGCACACTTGCAATATTTTATTCTTTAAGCTGAGTGCTTGAACTCATAATAACTTACCCCTGCTTGTATTTATGCATCATACAGCTGTGAGGCTGCCATACTTTCTCCCCAAGAAATCTTCCACTGGAGAGAAGATACTCACAAGTATCATCACCTTTTAAAAGGAAAAAGGTTTGGTATTAGAATCTGGTATTATAACACAAACAACATTTCCAATAACTGGTTTTAAATCAACCTGTGAGTTCACAACCAAGCTGCAATGACCCTATGGGGGGCTGGGGAAAAGGTTAGAAATGTGTTTAAAATCGCCTGCTTGCCCATTTCTTTTGTGGGTAGGTAGCACCCATCATGCCCTACCAGCCAAGCCACTTTAGTACCCCTAGGAGCTACCTATGAGGAACAATTGAGTGTTTCGAGTTTACCCATTTTTCCCTATGGCCAGAATATTCGAAATGTTTCAGGTTTGTTCCATCAAAACAACCAGTTAGACCAATTGTTTCGACAAAATCTTTTGGCCATATGCGTTTCGTTTCGAGCTCGAAACAGAATACAAAATCTGTTTTTTGCACATTCTTATTTGAGAGCTGTGAAAGAGAAGAGTTCTGTTTTGCTGCTGAATTCAGTGTGAGCCAGAAGACTAGAACACTAGCAGTAAAAGGGAAGAAGAGAGTTTATCATCTGTGTCACCCAGCCCTGGAAGATGGTGAACAGAGCTTATGGTAAGTGCCAGCAGTTGCCTCTCTGTTTTTTTGAGGTGCGCTCTCTCTCTCTCTCTCTCTCTCTCTCTCTCGGAGTAATGTTGCTGCAGGCCTCTGTTGGTGGCAGAGCAGCAACTCCCAGGAGGATCCAGAGTGTTGACTTAGCAGTCTCTGCTGGGTCCTACATCATTTCCTGGACTGGCAGTACAAAAGAGTATGCTGCCCTGGGCGGTGGGGTTGGCCCTTCGAGAACCACGAGGGCAAGGGTTACGGGTAGGGGAGGCATGGTGTGGGGCCTCGCTTACATCAGAAGATGGGAAGCGTGGTTCAACATATCATTTGCCATGAGTTGGACTCTACAGCTGATGCACTGTCATTGGGAGAGGTGTTCAGAGTACCACCTGGTCCAATTTTGCTGGAAGAGTTTCAATTATTGGTGTCTGATGATGTGGATAAAATGTTCAGACGCCAGGTAAAAAGACCTTTCTGTTCACTCAAGCTTTTTTTATTTAAAACTGACCTTTTAAATGTTTTAAATTGTTTTGTAATGTAGTATGTGTGTGGTGATTTCATGTCTTTTATGTATTTTTACTTGATGTTTTAATGCTGTGTTACCCAGAGAATAAATTGTTATGGTGCAGCTAACAAATAAAGTTTATTGATTATTATTATTATCATCATCATCATCTTGTTTACACAGTCAGACAGGTGTTATTGACTGGTTTGTTTTATCCAGACATCGAGTCCTTCCCAAGGACTTAGGATGGCTGAATTTTATTGTCAATGTTGTTGCTGTTGTTATAGATATTGTTGCAGAATATAGGCTGTTCCCAGTAAAGCTGCTTTTTGTAACTGGCTGGTGGTGATTTCTGTGGCCCCTATGGTGCTGAGGTGCTCTTCAAGGTCTTTTGGAACTGCACCCAGGGCGCCAATTACCATTGGGATTATTTTGGTTTTTTTCTGCCACAGCCTTTCAATTTCCATTTGTAGATCTTTGTATTTGGTGATTTTTTCTATTTCTTTTTCTTCTGTTCTGCTATCCCCTGATATTGCTATGTGGATTATTTTGACTTGTTTTTCTTTCTTCTCAACTACAGTTATATCTAGTGTATTGTGTGGCAGATGTTTGTCTGTTTGTAGTCGGAAGTCCCATAATATTTTTACATCTTCATTTTCTTCAACTTTTTCAATTTGATGGTCCCACCAATTTTTGGCTACAGGTAGCTTGTATTTTTTGCAGATGTTCCAGTGTATCATCCCTGCTACCTTGTCATGCCTTTGTTTGTAGTCAGTCTGTGTGATCTTTTTACAACAGCTGATTAGGTGTTTCATCTGTTTCTTTACAAAGGCGGCACTTGCTGTTTGTGGTGGATTTTTCGACTGTTGCTCTTATTGCATTTGTTCTTAGTGCCTGTTCTTGCGCAGCCAGTATTAAACCCTCTGTTTCTTTCTTCAAGTTGCCATTCTTAAGCCATTGCCAGGTCTTGGTGATGTCTGATTTTCCACTTATATTGTGCAAATATTGACCATGCAGAGGCTTATTTCACCATTTTTCTGCTTGGTTCTTGACTTGTTCTTTCTTGTAGGCCTGCTTTTTTTCATTGGTGTTGAATAGTTTCTCGTTATTGACCATTTGAAGTGCATCTTCTTCACTGTCCCTTATATATTCTTCAAGGCCTCTTTTCTCCTACTCTACTGTTTGATGGACTTACAGCATTCCTCTTCCACCTGAGCCGCGAGGGAGGTATAGCCTATCGACATCACTGCGGGGGTGCAGGGCATGATTGATGGTCATTCTTTTCCTGGTCTTACGATCTAGCATCTCTAGCTCTGCCTGGGTCCAGTCTATTATTCCTGCAGTGTATCTGATAACAGGTATAGCCCAGGTGTTTATGGCTTGTATGGTGTTCCTGCCATTGAGTTTGGACTTTAGGATTTTTGTAACTCTCCTGATGTATTTACCTCCAATTTTTCTTTTAACTTCAGTGTGTGCAATGTTATCAGCCTGGAGAATGCCCAAGTATTTGTAATGTTCTTTCTCTTCCAGGTTCTTGATCTTGCTTCCATTGGGCAGTTCTATTCCTTCTGTTTTTCTTATTTTCCCTCTGTTCATTATTAATGCAGCACACTTGTCTAGTCCAAACTCCATTGCTATATCGCTACTGAATGTACGGACAGTGTTTAGCAGTGATTCGATTTCTGACTGGGACTTTCCATACAACTTCAGATCGTCCATGTACAGCAGATGGTTGATTTGACTTGATGTTTTAGATGTTTGGTATCCGAGGCCTGTTTTGTTTCGTATTTGTGAAAGTGGGGTCATGGCGATTACAAACAACAGAGGGGATAGTAAGTCCCCTTGGAAAATACCTCTTCTAATGCTAACCTGTCCAAGTGTCTCGCCATTGATTGTTAACTGTGTACTCCATATGCTCATTGCTTTTTTTATAAATATCTGAATGTTTTTGCTGACACCAGTTGTTTCTAAACATTTTAGTATCCATGTGTGAGGCAATGAATCGAAGGCTTTCTTGTAGTCAATCCATGCAACACTTAGATTTGTTTTTCTTCTCTTGCAATTTTCTAAAATCATTTTGTCAATCAGCAGCTGGTCTTTTGTGCCTCTGGTGTTCAGGCAATTTCCTTTCTGTTCAACTGGAAGCTGTTTGTTAGTTAATAAGTGTTGCATCACTTCATCTGCTACTATTCCAGTTAATAATTTGAACATGGTTGGCAGGCAGGTTATCGGTCTATAATTACTTGGAACTGCACCTTTTGCTTGGTCTTTCATTAGGAGATGAGTTTTCCCAGTTGTTAGCCATTGTTCAATATCACCTCCTTGCAAAATGTGATTGAACTGTTTTGATAGTTCTTTATGAAGGCTTGTTAGGTGTTTAAGCCAAAAGCCATGCAGTTCATCGTCTCCTGGCACAGTCCAATTTTTAATTTTCTTTGCTCTTTCACTTATTAATTCTGGTGTTATTATTAGATCTTGCATTTATTGGTTACATTTTTCGACCACTTTCATCCAGCCTGCTTTTTTATTATAATCTATCGGATTGTCCCATAATTACCCCCAGAATTGCACTGTTTCTTCTTTATTGGGTGTTTCTACGTTTCTTGCAGTTTCTCCTTCTATGCTTTGGTAGAAACGTCTCTGATTCGACTGGAATTGGAGATTCTGCCTGTGTTGTGTAATTCTGGCTTCGTATTTGCTAATCTCCTTTGACACTGCTGTTATTTGCTGCTTTATTATTTCCAGGACTTCTCTAATTTTCCTTGAATCTAGGTGGTATTTTTGGATCAGATACTGTTTGGTGTTTTCATTCTTCAGCTTCTTGTCTTTCATATCTTTCAATTTACTAGCATCTGATCTGAGCCTGGAGATTTTATTTTCTAATCTAATCTTCCATTTAGGTGATATACTGCTTTCTTTTTTTACAGGTCCACTGATCTTATATCCAAGCTCTTGTGTTTTTATTGTTGCTGCACTGTACATAATTGTTGTTGTTGTTGTTGTTAGATCAGGCTGAAACTGCTAGGGAAGTTAGTAGTGAGGGAGCTGGTCTTACTAAAGCCTGCTAGGCCTTGTGACAGAAGGCTTGCGAGTTTGTTTTGTATTTTGTAATTTTTATGCTCTTGCCAACCTAATCTTTCATCTACTGTTCCTGTACTGTTTTTTGCATTTTTGAAACCTTTTTATCACAAGTAAACCTGTTCTTGTTTTTAATATATTTCCTGGTGTTATTTTAGTCCCACCTCACACCTATCTGCCCTTTTTACCACATTACTAAGTTGTGTTCTTGTTTTTTCTGACAGAAGGTTTAGGGACTGTAAGTCTAAGCAGTCACATAAGTTTAACAGTCCTTTTGGTGGCAGCAGGTGGTTAGACCAGCTTGGCCAGCTGCGGCCACCCCTCACACAGGCAATGTTCATTCTCATAAAATATTTATAGATCACTTTGCAACAACGAAAAGATGTTCTCAAAGTGGTTTACATAGCAACTGTAATGAGAAAATGGTTCCCTGTCACAAAAGGGATCACAATCTAAAGAGAGAGACTAGCAACAACCAGTGGGAGGGATGCTATACTGGACTCAAGAGGGGCAAATGCTATCCCCCTGTGAAACATTTGAGTTTCACCAGTTTAAAAGGTGCCTCTTAGCCCAGCTAGGAGAACCTGTGAGCACTGTTATGAAAGTTGTCAACAGCACTTGGGTTTTAATGTAAAAATGCATCCATTAACATCCCAATGTTTTTATCATTTCTACAAAAAACACAGAGAACAAGAATTCATATATTTGTGTTCCAGTTATCTCCCTTAAAGATTATACTATGTAGCAACAACAGCAGCAAACATTTTTGTAATCTCTATGTGAAAATAAAGAACACAAGTTTCAACGATTCTCCTCATGCCACTCAGTCCATACACATTGGACACATGCTGTATCTAGACTGGGCCATGAGAGACAAAACTCACTTCTGAACTAGTGCAATATGCATATGCATAACTGTGTCACTTCTGTGGTCTTTTATGGGCCCATCTGAGAGGAGGAGCCATAGGCAAACCACTTCTCTTTGTTCTGCTTTACTTATATTTGAGGATGTTCAAACAGATTTTTCTTGACTGCAGGAGATTTGCTGGAGCAAATATGACAACCTCTGGAGATGGCTGGAGAAATCTGCACTCTTCTTTTGAACCTTAAGAACTAAAAGAACAATTTTAGTCTGTTGTGATAAAAACCACAGAGTTGTCTGACATCTGTGTAAGCTTTGCAGGTGAAACAGGACTCTTGGTTGAAAGTCCTTTAATGCTGTCTGAATTCCTCCTTTCTCAGTTTTAGGATTATTTTATATCTTTACAAGGTATTTCCTATAAATATTTGCAATTTTGTTCAGTGTGAAGACAAGTTGTTTAGGAACTTTTAAAACCTTCAGTAATGATATATTGAATATGTGGTCTGATTACATAACATACACATCACACAGTCTAAAAAGACTTTTGTTTGGAGTTTATTACAATGCACTGTTCTGATCACACACGCACAAAAATGCAACAACAGAAGTATAACTTTCATTTAGTTACATGTTCTAAAGGCAAATGTTCAGGCAACCACAACATTGACAGACAGCTATATCACCTTTACTCTGCCCTGTGGTATGAGGTTTGAAGAACTTCATTGAAAGCAAACTCTGCAAAACAAAGGGCAGTTGTCTAGCAACCACAAGAAACACAAGCACTTATAACAGTTTTGAACTGTTTGCCCTGCTCTTGGCCAGCTTTTAACCTAACCGTAAATTAATAGTGTAGGTAAGAGAATACTTCTGGTGTAGGATTTATTTAGGTAACAGCTGCTACCTAGTAAAGAGGCTTCTCTATGATCCGACTCATACAGCAGACACTGAAAGATGGACTTTGGGTCCTGGTCCAGAAGAAAGTGAGGCTACATGAAGGGCATCAGAAGACACATGGCTTAGATTGTGAGCTCTTTGGGGACAGGAAGCCATCTTATTTTTTTATTATTTCTCTATGTAAACAACTTTGGAATCTATTGTTGAAAAGTGGTATATAAATATTTGTTGCTGTTGTTCTCTCCCAGCACTGAAGACAATAGGGCACCCTCTGCCTACAAAAGGCAGAATTAACATCAGAATCCAAGTGTGCCCTAGAAATATTGGTATTTAGTTGTTAGTTTTTCATCATTTAACCATACCATGAATTCTGACATCCATCACAGAAGAAAATGACTGATGAGGTTAATTTCTGTTGAATACCAAAAACATCTGGAAACAGTTGTGTTAAGTCAAATGCTTCTAATATTAGAAATGTTTGACAGATTGTAATTGGAGTCTGTTAACATATGAAGCAAATAATGAAAATGCTCTGTGTTAAAAACCTGCATATTGTAAACATATTATTAAACATGTAACCACTTAATAATGCTCAAATTTAATGAAAAAACATTGCCAAGCTGCTTGTGACTTACAAAAATTAGCCAGATTGAAAATAGCAACAATTTGGTTTCAAAAATTAGTCACTCCCCTCTCTTGCCTCAAATAGTCCACTTTCCCCTCTCTCCTATTCTTATATTCACTTTCCGCTTAAGCGAGGACCCTAGCCCAGAGTGACAGGGACACCATCTGGTGCCACCTGGCGGCTCAATCCTGGAGATCCTCTCTTTCCTGAGTTCGCCAGAGGCCCCAAGATCATCAGTCGGTGGTTTTGATTACAGCATCTTTCCTTAGCTATCCCAACAGCATTGCATTTTATTGCATCATGTAACTTACTATAAGCCATGTTGGAGATCTTTTAAATCAAAAGGAAGGGTATATATTTTCAAAATAAAGAAAGAAATACAGGCACTCACTGACATACAAACAACCCATACTTACAAACAAGGCTCCATAGCATATTAAATTAATGAAATCCCCAACTTACAAACACCAGTCCTCACCTACAAACAAGTGGTCCCTCACAGGAACTGTGTGTGTTCCAAGTTATGAACATCCAACTTACAAACAAACTTTTGGATAGGGATGTGCACAAAATCCATTTGGTGTTCTATTGCGAGCTTGAAACGAAATACAAACAGCTGAAACGTTTCATCACAAACAGAGGCAAGACGGCTGTTTTGTTGAAACAAACCCGAACCATTTCGAGTGTTCCATCCATAGGAAATAATGGGTAAACTCGAAAGACCCCATCGTTCCTCATGGGTTGCTTCTAGGAACAACAAAGTGGGTTGTGTAGTAGGGCATGATGGGTGCTACCTACCCACAAAAGAAATGGGTAAGTGGGCGATTTTAAACACATTTATAACCTTTCCCCCAAACACCCCTAGGTCCATTTCTTTTGCGGGGTGGGTGGTAGATAGCACCCATCATACCCAACCACACAACCCACTTTGGTGTCCCCAGGAGCTACCCATGGGGAACAATGGCGTGTTTCAAGTTTCCCCATTGTACCCTATGGCCGGAACAAGCTGCATTCGCAGAGTGTGCTGCACACAAGTTTCGTATTGTGCATTTTGCAACCCTGCCCTGAAAAACCCTGCAGAAGTACACATTAAAAGGGAATCTGTTTCTCCCAATACAGAACACACATTTAAAACACAGTCCAAAAATGGCCAAAAAAGAATCACTGCCCCAGAATCCACTGCTAGCCACAGTGCCTGTGCTCCAGTACATATTGGCAAAAGTTGCTCTCTCACACCCAATTTGTTACTTCCTAGCATTGCAGCAGCTGCTACAGCAATACCCTTAAGCAGCAAGCTAGAGCAACTTCAGCAACATTTTGTACACCTTGCAATGCAGATTGCAGAACAGAACAGAACAGTTAGTGAAGTACAAATTATTCTCAAGGTCAGACATGGAGCTCATCACAGCAATCACCAAGATTGTGTTATTACACACACACACACACACACACACACACACACACACACACACATACACATACACACACTCCAATGCCACTTTCCATTTCTCACCACAAAACTATCCCACAAACAAAACAAATCACAACTCAAGGAAAGTAGGTACCTAAGTTCAGCCTTTGTCAATCTGAGATCCAGAAAAACGAGATAGTTATAGTAGTAACAGCACAAATTATTATACTCTATGCTGAGAAAAGAAAACCACATAATCAAACCTTCCTTCCCTCCTGGTGTATCCTCTTCAAGAGATGCATACGAGCTCACTCTGCCTCCCAGTTCCTTTGAATACATTTTGAATTTGAAATTCCCTCCTTTTGTGTTTCCCCCCTCTGTTCCCAGCCAATGAGGATGCAGTTACCCATGACAACACTTGATTTGTATAACAAGTTAACCAAGAAATAAGGCGATCACAAGCCAATCGGAACCCAGTGCCAGAAAACCAATCCACACAGAAAAAACAGGACTCCAAAATGGCGCTCAAAACGTATTGATTGTAACGGGGTTGTTCTGTTCCGAGCTTGAAACAGGCCCTTTATTTAAAAGTGTTCTGTTTTGAGCTTGAAATACTTGAACACCTCGTTTCAAGTTGAAACGTTCTGCACATCCTTACTTTTGGAACACAACCCATTTGTAAGTTGGGGACTCCCTGTAGTGGCATGTGTATACCACCACCACCCACACCCCTGTAAGAAAAAAGAACACCAAAAATATGGGGGAGGGCCATTTCCTACTTAGGTAAGAGATCAAAGAACTGAGGAGGTATGGTCCATGACCACTAAACAGTGTTCACTTACAAGTCATCACAATGGAGACGTACAAGATGTCCTAAGTTAAGTGCACAATATACAACTGTAGTCAGAAAGCATATCTATGTTCTGGACCACAACTATGTTTTGATAAGAAAAAGAATAAACACATTTAAACATTTACTTAAAAGTTGCTGATACAGACATAAGCTAGTTTCCATCTGAAAAATATCTGGGGCTCTAAATTCAACTAATTCTGCCTACTACAAAAGGAATTCATTCATATTTAAGATGCTACTAGGCTTTTTAATCAACACGGAACAATATCACTAGCTGATTTCCAATCTAACAGAGCATGGGTGCTACGTGAGAAGTGCTGCAGCTGCTGCCAAGTTCCCAAATAATGCAGCATCGGCTGTATGACTCCCAGGGATATATTTTCAGGTGGTACAGAGCACTTTTGGGGGAAGGGGAGGTTGTAGAAATCCTGCCCCCACATGTGACTGCTGGTATTTTAAAGAGTACAGAAAATTATTAAAAGTGACTCCAGCAAATTTCACAGCTTGCAAATAGATCTCATTATTTTGGGAAGCAAGCTTCCATGTACAAGGCTTCTAGACTAAGATCTACATAATCTAAAGAATGCTGCACAAGGGAAGCCCCACCTACTGGGTGTGCTTGCCCACTGCATTAGCTCTGCTTGTTCTCCCCCTTCCCCACAAGCGGGGTTAGGTTAGGCAGGGCTGGCCCAGAACAAGCTGGGATCTAGTGAGGGTAGCTATACTCCCAGCCCACCTTCCACTGGGCAGGGCCTAGCTCAGTTTATGGGCTAACTCCCCCTATTGCCAGTACCGGCTTAACATCTGGCATTGATGACATTACTGCAGTCAGTGCCCATACATTTTTTCAAAGCAGTCACAGCACCGGATAATAATAAATGATAACTATGTAAATGTTTACTATTAGATACTACAGTCTATTAACAGTAAGACTTATCTGTTAACTGTTTAATGTTTTAGATCCCTACATTAATCCCATTTAGTGATTCAGTATTTAAGTTTGAAATCTATTATCTAGGAACTATAGAAGGTTTAGAAGGCTTCTGCATAAACACTGATCTCAGCAATTCCATTTAATAAGCTCCAATGGTGACAGATCAGTTAGCAAATGATGTTAAGTAGTACCTGTGAACTGCATGATGTGCTTAGATCAATATGTTCATATTCAGAGGTAAAAATCACAGTCATAAATGCAGTTATAAGGATGGGAATGTCCAACTTCTTGAGCCAGTGGCAGTGGATGGAAATTTTCTTGGCTAAGGTGCTTGGGGGCAGATCTTGTCCTGACCATGATGTCCCTTCAGCTTGGTCAGAGAACCTCTTTATAAGATAGGAAATAAGGCCAGGAGTCAGGACATAGCCACACACCACTTCTTACCTTACAGTGGCTCCTTTCACTGGGAAATGTGAAGAGCAACGCCAGGTAACAAGCCAACATGGTATAGTGGCTACAGTGTTGGTCCACAACCAGAGAGACCCAAGTTGAAATCCCCATTCAGCCAGAAAACTCACTGGGTAACTCTGGGCTAGTGATGGGTCCGGACCGGTCCGGAGGCCATTGTAAAGGCCTCCGGACTGTCCGGACCGGTTCGGACCTGGCCGGTCCGGTCGGAGGGGGTCCCTTTAAGGGCGGGGAGGGTTTACTTACCCGTCCCGCCGCTTTGCCCCCTCCAGCGCCCGTAGTTACTGTAGAAATTGGGGCGGCAGGATACCTCCCCGCCACCCCTTCTGCTTCCTCCTCATTGCAAAAGGCTGCGACAAGCCTTCTGTGCACGCGGCGCGCGAGCTTCACATCTCCCCGATGCAACGGGTAGACCGGGCCTCTAACGGGCCTCCCTGTCGCTTCGGGGAGACGTGAAGCTTGCGCGCCGCGTGAACGTGCGCAGAAGGCTTGTCGCAGCCTTTTGCAATGAGGAGGAGGCAGAAGGGGCGGCGGGGAGGTATCCTGCTGCCCCAATTTCTACAGTAACTACGGGCGCTGGAGGGGGCAAAGCAGCGGGAGGGGTAAGTAAACCCTCCCCACTCTTAAAGGAACCCCCTCCACAGTGCCGGACCGCAGCTGTGCGGTTCTGTGCACACCCCTACTCTAGGCCAGTCACTTCTCTCTCAGCCTAACCTACCTCACAGGGTTGTTGTGAGAAGAAATATAACTATATACACTGCTCTGGGCTTCTTGGAGAAAGTGAGATATAAATGTAAAAATAAATACTTCACTCTCTCAATCTGGTGCACCATGGGGAAAATAAGAATGGCAACATGAAATGGACTGTGGGCAGCCATCTGAAGTAGGATTTACTGACAGTGGAATTTTTACAACTTTACATCGACTCGTCTTACTGTTAGGAACTGTTTGTAATGAAGTTTAGTTATTCTAAGGAAACCGTAAAAAAATTTTCATAACAATAGTTATTTAAACTGTAAACTATTCCCTTTTATGCAGAATGCCACAGCTATATTATGTTCTAGAAATATTCAACTTTACCAGACCAGCACTGTAGTCTCCAGTTAGCCTCTGTTTAAACACAATTTCAATTGTAAACCTTTCTTTAAATGTTTGACTTGCAATGTATAAACAGGATTGACATAAACCTGCTGGAGAAGTCTAAAAAGGATAGATCTCCTCCAAATATGTAAACTAGAGATGAACATGAAGAGCCTAATCTTGTGCTTTGCTGCACAATGGCAATAGAGCACAGAGTCAGGCAGGATTCCTAAAGGCTATCCTCACGATTGGGGGGGGGGGGAGCAGGGTACAACTCACCTTCGCCCCAGATGATCCAGAACCTGCTGCTGGGAGTGTAGCTTGTGCTCCCAGACGATCCACACTGCTCCGTGAAGTGTGAATCGTTCGAGACCGGGACTCGTTCCCCTGGCCTCTGGATATCCCTTAATGCACTACGTAATGAGTGCTGAGGGGATACTCCCATAAGACAGGCACTCTAGAACAGTGTTTCTCAACCACCGGTCCCTGGACCGCTGCCGGTCCCCGAAGGGTTGAGTGCCGGTCCCTGACTGGGAGTCAACCCCCCCCCCCGAAATCAAGGCACTCACTTCCTCAATTTTGCACATGGCACGGAAGAGGAAGAGTATCACGGAGGCATGGGACCCTTCTTGTGCCTTGCCTCCACGTGCTGCTGAGATCTTCCTATAGCTATCTTATTCCATATCTTTACAGCTTCAAACTGTATGCGATGCGGGGGCATGGAGGAAAAAGTATGGCAGTGGGCGCCACTTGAAGGGCTGCTGGTTCTTGCATGCTCATTGTTTGCAGCCAAAGGTTGGTTGATTGAAACCCAGCTGCCTGTTGTGGTCGAGGCGCCTTGAGAGGGAACACTGTTTCCCTGTTGTTTTCATTGGCCCCATGTAGCTTTTGAATTTTTCCAATGGCCCAGCATCCCCTCTCCATTGAGTAATCACAAGCACCTCCACTCCAGACATACTGGAGACAAATTTGTTCACCCAGGCTTTTAGATTCAGGGGTTCTCAACCTTGGGTACCCAGACGTTGGTGGACTTCTACTCCCATAATCCCGAGCCATAATGGCCAAATGCCATTGTTGTTGGGGGTTATGGGAGTTTAACTGAGGGACCCAAGGTTAAGAACCCCTAATATTCAATGTTTGCAAAAGATTCCAAATTTAATTATTTTAATGCTTATATTATTTTCATTCTAAACTGCCCAGAGATGCAAGTTTTGGGCAGTATAGAAGTCTGATAGATAGACAGACAGACAGACTTGAAACCCCTTTACTAACTGCTGGTCCGGGAAACTGCGCATGAAGAATGTAGCGGTCCTTGAAACTCTGCACGAAGAATTTAGCGGTCCTTGACTCCAAAAAGTTTGAGAAACACTGCTCTAGAAGCCCGTCTCTGTGTGCGCTTGGGCTGTAATCAGCCCGAGCACACACACAATCCCAGTGCCAAGGGGTTAAGGGCACACTCACGCCCTTGACCTCCGATAAAGGCCAGGCTTCGGAGTGGGGTTAACTGGGTGGGCACTGCCAGAAGAAACATGGATCCCAGAGCTGTACACGAGCAGCCTAACAAAGGCAGGGATGCCCTAACCTGGGTTAAGCTGCTCATGAGAACAGCCTTCAGGCTATTTCAATCTCTTTGCTCTTGAGGAGGAAACCAGATCTAATGTCTGTTACAGGCAGCAGCAACCATTGGAACAGCTATGGGATGGTTGTGCAGGAAACCCTACTCAGCAGAAAAGAGAAACACACAGAGCTTTTGTGAAGGGCGAACAAGGAAAGGTGGAGAAGAGAACAGGGCCATCCAGAGCCCTCAGTCCCACCGATGCAAAACTAGTATAGTAAATAGGTATATGGGGTGGAAGTTAAAGAAGTTTTGAAGGGCAAGTGGAACAGAGCTAGATAATTCTGCTTCGCTTCCTATACAGGATACCATTTCAGCTGCTGAAGCATAAGCTACTGTCTCACAACAGCAGGCAATAGGACTGGAATGGAGGTACGAACAGAAATCTTAAGGTCATATACTAAAGATTCATAGTATTTCATTATTCAGCTGAATTCAAACTAGATGACTCAATATTTGTATGATTTTTAAAAAATAAGATTGTGAGCCCTTTTGGGACAGGATTATTAATTCTAAAGAATGCTGTAAGCCATTCTGAGCCTTTCAGGAAGAGCGGGATATAAATGTAACAAATAAATAAAATAAATAAGGCTGCATCCCTTGACATATTAATTTCTCAGTAAATTAATTGGGTGTGTGTATAGATTGCACCTCAGCACTTCAATACCCAAAGTGGCCAGGTTTAGTCCCCCAGTCTTTGTTTTCAAGGAAATTCTCACTTTCCCCAGCAGCATATGAAACTTTTTTTAAAAAAGAGAGCTTTAGGATAAAAGCTTTGGTCATGAGAATTTTGAAGCATAACACAGACAAAAAGAAGTCTGTAAAAACAAAGGCTAACACCTGAAGTGGGAGACTAATCAGGAATGCACAGGTATGGAGTTCTGGCAATTGTTTTCATCTACATTAAGACTGAACATTAAGAGTTGTAGTACAGCATGATAGGGACCTGGGGGGAAAATCTACTTTTATCAGGGAACTTTTATAGATATTCACTTGGGGTTAAGGGTCTACTGATCAAGGCATAGTGACAAACCTTTCATTTCAATAGGGCTTTTGAGTACTTGGATTTTTTAAAAAAAAATATACAACATAGTACATTTTGGTTAATTTTCCTTGTCATGCTTGCACTAGCTTTAGGCTTCAATCCAATACATACAAGTCTCATACTGAACTTGGACTTACTTCCAAGCAAACATGATTGGGCTGTTAAAAGCATAAATCTTTTATCAATATTCATTGTGGTCATAGTAGTAGATGTCTCTCTTTGCTCGTGTTACTCAGAAGATTTGTTGCAACATCTGAAACAAATCTATTGCCTTCTAAACTTTTAAATATACTACTTCCAAATTTTCCTAAGAGTCCAAGTAATCTCGCTCATCATTGGAGAGTTTACATTACATCAGAGCTGCAGGTAATCTCTATCAAACTCTGTCAGTCACATAAGCAAGCTGAATTTAATGCGACCTTTGGTAATTAGAGTATTACTTTCACTTTTAATACTACATATTTAACTCAAACATTTTGAAAACAAAAGTTAAATTCTGTACAAAATTGTTTTTATTCCCAGAATATGCTACATATCTACAGAGAGCTGAAACAACCATTACTAAACTATAAAATGAAAATGTGTAATAGCTCAGTATTTACAGTATGGTTAATGATAACAGAAGCTTGAACTTACCACACTTTAATAACCATGTGCCCTTCTAGGGAATTTGAAGGGATAGTTACAGAATTTCTGATCCCAGTTGGTCATATATAGACAGTGCTTATACTGTACAAATTCCTACAGGGTCACACCACATACAGGGACTAATAGCATGAAGTCTGCTGCCTCCCCAATCCTAAACATGTTTGTTTGGGAATTCCATTGGGCTCAATGTGACTTAGTTCCAAGTAATCTGCAGTAGGGATTAGGGATATGCACAAGATGGGTTCAGCGCACCTTTTATGGAGCACTGAACCAATTCAAAAGTCTGGCGTTCCAGGGCAGGGAGGGTGCCCTTACCTGCCCCGCCGCTTTTCCCCAACCAGCACTCTCCCCAAAACTGCTGGTGCAGGGCTGCAGCATACTTCCTTGCAGCCCCGGTCAGTGTCATACTGGAAGTGGCCAACGCGCATGTGCAAGGTGCACATGCGTGGCCACTTCCAGTACAACGCTGCCTGGGGCTGCAAGGAGGTATGCTGCAGCCCCATGCCAGTAGTTCTGGGGAGAATGCCGGTGGGGGGAAGTTGTGGGGCAGGTAAAGGCACCCTCCCTGCCCCTTAAAGAAACCCCCCACTTCTAGGGAGTACATGAACTAGTTCATGCACATCCTTAATAGGGATGTGCACGAATCCATAATTAAAAAGGTGCAGTGGAGAACCTTTAAGAGCTAGGCGAACAGGTCTGTACCTGTTCCTCCACCACTCGCTGCAGCAGGAAGCTGGGGCGTCGCGCTCCCCAGTACCCCTCGTGTGGCAGTGGAATGCATATAGCAATAGCAATAGCACTTACATTTATATACCGCTCTATAGCTGGAAGCTCTCTAAGCGGTTTACAATGACTTAGCATATTGCCCCCAACATTCTGGGTACTCATTTTACCGACCTCGGAAGGATGGAAGGCTGAGTCAACCTTGAGCCCCTGGTCAGGATCGAACTTGCAACCTTCTGGTTACAGGGTGGCAGTTTTACCACTGCGCCACCAGGGGCTCCTGAGCATGGCCTCTGAGCATGTACGGTGGCCCTTTGCGAGGTTCGCATAATTGCTAACCATGCAAATGCCCATCGTACATGCACAGAGGCCATATGTGTGCAACCTCTGCGCAGTCTGCCGCCGTACAAGGGGTGCTGGGGAGCATGCGAGAGGTACTGGGTAGTGTGATGCCGCAGCTTCCTGCTGCAGCAAGCGTCGGTGGAGCAGGTACAGACCTGCTCTCCTCACTCTTAAAGGTTCCCCACTGCACCTTTCAAATAATCGGTTCCTGCATATCCCTAAATCTGCAGTCTTACTCTTCACTGTACTCTAGGATTTTCTAGGTAGAAAAGAACTGAAGATAAGAGTGTAGATTGGGGGAGGGGCAAAATAAAACCTAACCCTAAAAACCTACTCATGTAGATATATAAAAATTATTAAACATCAACAGCACACTAAGAGCCCTTAACTGTCCCAATGGCATCCAGTGGAGTACACCATGTTCCATATATTCCTGAAGTAGGGATCTTCTTGTGCGAAGCTAAATAAGGAAGAATCCTTTACATGGTATAACTTCAAGGTGCTTCTGCACTGAGTTTATTTCAATGCTTGAGTATATTCATACAATGCACCAATACCTACCAACCCAACAGCACCATGCACAGCCTGTGGTAATGCTTACCTGTTTATATAAAAGACATGGGGAATTACTGGTTGTGCTACAGCACTGCATTAGCCCACCTGATAACTGAGCAGAAAGGCACCTTCTAAAGTGATGGTATAATTCCAACAGAGGAACAGCAACTGCATCTATTCAACCCAACACAGCATCTGTCTAAGGGGCTGTTACTGGTCTCCCCTGTGTTTCCTTTTAGATGGTGAGCTCCTTTGGGGCAGGAAACCATCTTCTCATTCCTTTTGCTATCTAAACTGCTTTGAGAACTTTCGTTGTTGAAAAGCTGCCTATAACTATTCTAAGTAATCATAAAACAACTTCAGGCTGCACGGAGTTAAAACTGCAGTCTGCAGTGCAGTTTCGAACTTTTAAAAAAAGCACAACTAAGTACCTGAAGATTGCTAGTTGACGTGTACTTGATCATACTGTCCCCATTACATCTTTTTAAACCAGCACAGTATAGTAGCTAGAGTTCGGCTTGGATGTGGGAAATTCAGGTTAAAATCCAACACTCAAATATGAAAGGCTCACTAGAGGGACCTGGCCAACTCACAGTCCCAATTAAACTACCTCCTTGGAAGAAGGGCAAAATACAAACACGGCAAACCACGTGGTAAACTGATTCAGCTGGGAAGTGTGTCCTGTCCTAATCTTTACCATCAAGGCTATTCTTGAGCATAACAGTGGGCATCGATATTTCCACTGTCAACAGTTCAAATAACAGAAGCAGTAAAATATGGAGGGGTTCCGGCTGGAGAGGAATTTTGAGAGATCCGGTTAATTTAACCTGTTTTAGGCGTCTAAAGCCTGCTTAAACATCTCAAAAGCCCCATCACCTTCCCTTTCTGCCGCCAAGATCTCCGCTGTGTCAGCTGCTTCCCTCAAACCTGCCAGGCTGCATAATTTACACGCCTTCCTCCCCCACGACCCTTAATTGTTTACATCGCGCAGATCTAATTAGCTCGCACAGACCTAGGGGCAGGAATTTCGGCAAACGACAGCCCCGGACCTGCTACAAGTGTCTGTGTGGGTTCAAAAAACCACCAGAAATAAAAAATGAAGAAGAGGAACGGCACTGGCTTTCTCAAGCCTGGACATTATTCGGGCCGGTAAAATGCGCTTCTTGTGGGGGGGGGGTAGCTCCAAGCGGGGAGGGAGGGCGAGAGAGACAAACCCCCACACCGGCTCCCCTGGGGGTCTCCCCCCCGCCCCCAAGCTCAGCGAAGCCGCAAGGGCAGCAGCGGGGGATGCGGGAGTTGGAAGCGCATTCACACGGCGGCAAAGTTTAGCAGGTGTCAGCCAGCCAGCCAGCCTCCCCTGCCGGCTCACCACCAGCAGAGGCACATTGTTCTACCACCCCTGAATGTCAGCGGGGACGGAGGGAGGAGGAGAGCCGGCGGCGGCTGCTGCTGCTGCTGAGCTCCGGCTCGGGGGCTTCTGCTCGCTCGCCCCTCCGCTCTCCAGGGCCGGCCAGGGAGCCCCTCCACGCCCCCTTTCCTCCTCCGACCGAGGCAGCCCCCGCCCGCCTCAGGAGGAGCTGCAGCACGCCAGGTGCCTGGGGGCGGGCGGGGGCCCGTTGCGGCTCTCCCTCTCCCGGAGACACCCACTGCGACCCCCGAGCCGGCTTCCTCCCACCCACCCCTCGCCACTCCTCGTCCCTGCAGCCCCGCGTTCCCGCCTTGCCTCCCCTCACCCAGCCCGCTCGCCCCTCACCTTGGTACCGGCGGGAGGCGGCGTGGCAGGCGGCGAGCAGCAGAACGGCGCCCAGCGCCAGCACCTTGGCACTCCTCACGCTGAAGTAGTGGTTGATCTCCCGCTTGCCCAGGGTGTAGGCCAGGGCCGCCATCTTGGCTCCTCCATGACAACAGTGCGCGAGGGATCGGGCGGGCGCCGCGGAGGGGCAGCAGCAGCAGCAGCTCGGGGTCCCCAGCGGGGATGGCGAGAGGGACAAGAGCCGCCGCCTCAGGCGCCGCCACCACCAGCCCCCGAGGAAGGGAAAGAGGCGCGGCGACACCGTCGGGGGCCAGTCGTCGCCGTCCCCGGCTGCTGCGCCGCCGCCGTCTTCCTCCTCGCCGAGCAGCAGCGCAGCCCCCTCCCCTTCCTCCTCGTCCGGGCGTCGCCGCTTCACCTCAGCAGCAGCCAGGGAAGCCCCCGCCTTTTCTTCGGTCTCCGGAGGAGGAGGAGGAAAAGTCAGCCTCTGTTGCCCCCAAGAGCCCTCCGCCTCCTCCACTCGCTGCTGCGGCTGGCCCGCTACCGCCCCCGGCGGTGCTCCCGCGTCTGGCCCCCTCTCAGACATGAGAGAAGAAGAGTGCGGGGCGCAGCGGGCACCGACGATGGCGACCCAACACAAAAGGTGGCGTGGAAGAAGGAAGAAAAGAGAGTCGACTTTCTTTTTAGGACCGGTTCCATGCTCTCCCCCACACCCGCCCCGGTCAGACTGGTTTGTATTTAACTGACAACCTGTCCGCGCAGTGACCCTCCGACTTCACACCTGCCTAACCAGCTGGCCCGGGCAGGCAAAGCGAAAGAAGAAGGGCAGTTCTTCTCCTGTGGGCCGGGATCGAACCATCTCTTCGCTGTTGTTCCGTCTGGCAGCAGCATCGACCTCGGAAATCCAGACCCTGACGGGCTTTGCTTTCTCTCTCTCTCTCTCTCTGGGGCTTTGCAAGAGTTGACATGATTGGGGAAACGTAACAGGACCAGGAGGGAAACTCCTCTGGCCCAGGAGGTGGCCGCTGTGAAGTACAGTAATACAGACCCACGTGGATTTGTGGCAGGATTGGCCGCAATTGTCATTTGTGGCAGGAATTTTGTCACTGAATAAAGGATGGACAGAGTATTAAAGACATAACCATTTTTCCTCATTAGGTGATGAAGGCTGCCACGCCACCAGCACCTCCTTCTCGACTTCCTAGGATAGTTAATCCTAGAAGGCATTCAGGAGTTATTATTTTGCAAAATTGGTTACTTGGCCTTATCAATGAAACCTTTACAGCACATTGTATGCAGAAAAGTATAATAATAATTAATAAAAATTAGGGCAAATGTAGAATTAGTTTTAGTTGCAGCACTTTGCCATGGAACAAACATAATCATTAGAACTTCAAGATTTCACTCAGGATACTTTAGACCTGGCCTCTTAGCTGCACACTGACTGGGTTTTCCTTGGGTCCTTCCAGATGACAAAAAATGGTGCAACTTGCAAAACTTGCACACACATTGAAAGTGAGAGCTTATGCACTCTACACACACTCCTTCAGCCTTGCGTGGAACCCGTGGAAATCACAGGAAGTTCCTGGCTGTATAAACAGCCCATAAGAAACCAAATTAAAACTAAAACTTGGTATCATTAAAAGCTAGGCTAAAAAGATGGGTCTTAAAGGCTATCCTGAAGGCCTCCAAGGAAGATAATCCTCATATCCATGGGGAGCACATTCCACAAGTCAAGGGCAAAAACTGAGAAGGCCTGATCCCAGGTCACCACAAGATGAACAGCATCGTGAGCTGTCAGTTTGTGGCACATGGGGACAGGTCATTTAGTTGACAGTGGGCCAGTCGCCCCTAAATTTGGCTCCTAACAAGCAAATTGGAAAGGGGAGCAGATGTATGCTCTCCCCATCTGGGATACCCTAAGTTGGCCCCAGAAGTTAACTAAAGCAAGTTAACTTCCAGCCAAGGCTACTCTGCACTCAGAGTGAACCTGCTTCAGCCCCTCCCCTCCTTTAGCAAAGGATAGCAGCAAGCTAATGCACCAATTAACACAGCAGGAACAACACAGATAAGGCTGGGGGGGGATCTCCCCCCTCACAAAAGAGGTTGAGTCAGTGATAAGGACCTAGAGATGCATCCATTAAAACCACTGATTGGATTATTGGACTCTCTGTCCATGCAGATTACCTCTTCTCAGTCTATGCACTCTGTTTTCATGACAAACAGCCTTGGTGTGCCTCAGCAATTCCCACATTGTTACACTCAGGAAGAGCCATCAGCAACAATGGAATCCTTGCCTGTTCCACCCAATACACCTATTCAACCAAAAAGGTCAATTGGAATGTTTCCCCAAGACATGTTTTGGGGCATAACAAGCCTCAATTTCATGATCCAGTGTGCTCTCCATGTACCTTCTACCTTGGAGTTACCAGCTGCTTGGGCGATTTACTGTTCACTGGCCACCATTCCAGGCTGTGTTCAGTCCTTCATGCCCCTCTCCAGATCGACCTTCTTGCCCAGCCTGATTTGCTAAGTCTTCCTCACAAACATAGGAAGCTGGTTCCATGGAGGAAGCACCTACGTGGATTCATCTCTATCAACTAAACTCAGCAGTCTCTCTGCACCTGCTTTTGTCCAAGCTGTCCCTGAGGAACGAGGTCCTTCGGTTGCTCCAGGATCCCCAATGTCTCTTCACCCAGATCAGGTGTTATGAACATTTGCCCCTTGCTGCGCCCATCTCTATCCCTACTCTCCTTTCTTAAATCCATTCACCTCCCCCTCTAATAGCCTCTCTCTCTTGCCCACCTGGGAATTTATACAATTAGGACTTTAAGCTAAAACACCTCTTTGCAGTTAAATGTATCTTTAATAGTAATATTGCCTTAACCACACATTTCTTTCTGCTGCACCCCTCCCCACAATAAAGACTTTCTTTTGATTTTGAAAACTTGCCTCAGTACAATCATTTCCTGGGTCCACAACTTTGCGCAAATTTAATCTGATGTGGAACTGTCCTCTTTGCACTAATTTTCCCACGCAAGCCCAAAGATAAATTTAGGGCTGTTCACCAATCACCCCAGCGACAAGTTTCATTAACAGCTAGGAACCTGTTCTTTCTGGGGGAGTGTAACCTCACCCAGAACAGTAAATTCTATCCCGTCTTGCAGATTATGACCCCTAATAATGAGCAGCTCTGTCTTGCTTGGATTCAGCTTTATTATCCTTCATCCAGCCCATTACTGCCTGTAGCATTTAAGGGGCTAATGCCATTTCCTGATATTGATGACAAATAGAAATAGATCTGGGTGTCATCAGCATATTGATAATACCTACCACCAAATCCCCTGATGACCTCAGCCAGCGGTTTCATGTAGATGTTAAAAAGCATTGGTTACAGAATGGAGCCCTGAGGGACTCCATATAGTAGCTCCTGTTTTGAAGAGCAACTGTCACCAAGCGCCACCATCTGAAATCTACCCAAAGGAACGGAACCACTGTAAAACAGTGCCTCCTGTCCCCAAATCCCTCAGGCGATCCAGGATACCATGGTTGAGGACATCAAAAGCCGCTGAGAGAGCCAAAAGAACCAGCAGAGTCACATTCCCTCTGTCACTTCCATGACAAAGGTCTAGTAGTGGGGCCAAGAGCAGGGCCCAAGATGCTGAATGCAGTGAGACAGGTATCTTGGCCCCAGGCTGTATAGGGCTTTAAAGGTCAACACCAGCACTTTTCAATCTGGCCTGGCAGCATATTGGTAACCAGAGAAGCTGCCGCAGAATGATTGTAACACTCATGAAGCAACTTGTGCCCATGAGCATCCTTGCATCAGTATTATACAATGGTACAACTGCTGATAACCTCTAGGCTGGATTACTGCAATGTACTCTATGTGAGGCTGCCTTTGTATGTAGTCTGGAAACTGCAGTTGGTTCAGAATGCGGTAGCCAGGTTGGTCTCTGGGTCATCTAGGAGAGACCATATTACTCCTATATTGAAGGAATTGCACTGGCTACCGATACATTTCCGCGCAAAATACAAGGTGCTGGTCATTACCTATAAAGCCTTAAACAGCTTAGGCCCTGGGTATTTAAGAGAATGTCTTCTTCACTATGAGCCCCACTGCCTGCTAAGATCATCTGGAGAGGTTTGCCTGCGGCTGTCGCCAACTAGTCTGGTGGCTACTTGGGAACGGGCCTTCTCCATTGCAGCCCCTGGACTTTTGAATGTGCTCCCTGTTGAAATAAGAACCTCCTTATCTCTGGCAACTTTTTAAAAGGCACTGAAGACACACTTATTCACCCAGGCTTTAAATTAGATTTATAATTTTAAATAATTTTAATACTGGGTTTTAAATGTTTTTAATCTTTTTAATGATTTTCATTGTTAATTGATTTAATGTTTTAAATGATTTTAATTGTAAACTGCCCAGAGATGCAAGTTTTGGGCAGTATAGAAATATTTTAAATAAATAAATAAATAAATAAGTATGGACCAGCCGAAACCACACAGAGCACATTGCAGCAGTCCCATCTGGATGTCACCCGTTATGTGTTTACATCGGGGCTAGAAAGAATGGCATATGCTGGGACTGATGGACAGGATATTGAGTTGAGGGACATGAGTAATAAATGGAGGATGCAGAAAAGGACATAGGCGTTGCCTGTGCCTGTCATCATGAGGTGATACACGAGTCAACAAGAGAAAGGAGGAAACTATACCTGCATTTATAAGTAAACACACACAGAACTGGCCTTTGAACAGGTTCACTCTGTTTAATGTGAATTAATTAAATATACAGAATTTACCATGAGAGCAGAGCAAATATGACATTCTGAAATAGTTTACCTTGATAGTTTTGCTTTTTGGTTAAATATTACTGTGCTTTGCAGCTTAAGATAAACTTTACAACAGGGTTCCCAACTTTTTTTTTAACAAATGCATCCCTTCTGTCACAAACCATGAGCTCCCATAGAGATTTTGTGTGTGTGTATGCGCAAACACCTTTAAGTGTTATAGTTAGGGAGATAGGCTTCTTCGGCCATTGGCTTACATCCACACTAAGTTACACATGAGTACTCCCATTGAAATTAATAAGACAAATTTAGTTGTCCTATTAATTTCAGTGGGAGTACTCGGTGCTAATGTTCTGAAGCCTGTCAGAAACAGAGAAAGGAGGTCTTCACCACCTCCCACTTTCCTCCTCTTGTGCCAGTGGACACATTGCTGAGGGTGCATCAGCATCAATCTGGTGATCCTCAGATGAGGAACAAATAGCACAGCTGCTGCATGGGGAAGCAGGAGGGCTCTAAGTACCCCCAGGAGCCTTCAAATACCCCAAGGGTACTAGTACCTCTAGCAGGGAGCCCCTGCTTTACAGGATGTTGATTGTCAGAATCAAGAGTTATTCTTTTGTTTAGAACACCACTTTCCCCCCAAAAATGTTCCCAAAGCAGTTTACATAGTAACATTCAACAACCAAAACATCTTCTGAAGTTGTTGCTAGAGTTTCATAATCACTGTCTGATGAGTTTTGTAAACCTTATCGGGCAGAAGTATCAGCGACAGTGTTCCCTCTAAGGCGTGCACACATGTGCGTGCTCAAAAGTTTTTTGATGTCCGCTCAGTTAACTTTAGATTCCACTCAGGTTGAATCAGGAAGATCCCACTCTGAATGTATGTGCCTTGATACTGCCACCCAGAACAAAACTCATTCCACACACAGATGAAAAAAATTAGAAGACTGATCAGCGATTACAGGCTCTCTGAAATCTTGTTGGAGGAAGTTGTTGGAGAGGCTGGGGGAACCGTGATATTTAAAAAGTCTTCTCATTAGCAATCTTCTTTTGGCATCACGTAGGAAATAGCCCCCACCCCTCCCCCGCACTTGGTAACCTAAGATGTTTATTTGTAACATAAGTTGTTAAGAGTGCGGGCCATCTCCTCACTTGGGCAGATGGTATCAGTGGCTCCTGGCTCTCAAAATTATCAGTTGAAGAGACTATTGGCGATACATGTACCTTTTATAATTTTACCTTACTATTTAGTCCTAGTTCTCCTTTTGTCCCAAATTTACAGAAGAATATCGGGGCTGAAAGATCATGGGAAAGCATGGGTTCACTGATGCTTAGTTGCAAATGAGAATGTTGTTCCTTCATATTGGCTGTACTCAATGTTCCCAATGTTGCACTCAACAAAATATTGTGAATATTCTTGTGACCTTAAGAGTATTAGTTCAAGTCCACTCAGTGATGTGCTGTCTTACTGTGAGTGCCAGCTGTTCTCAAGGATTGTGTTTAAATAATCATGATTTTGTTCCTGTCTGTTTTCCTTGGGTTTTATAGATTTTAATTTTATGTGGTACCATTGTGATGATCTATCTATGGTCTTCAACAATAACATCTACTATCTAAATCAGAGACGTTAGTTTCTGTGTTTTAGTGTTTTTAGATTGTGAGCCCTTTGGGGACATAGAACCATCTTATTATTTATTTATTATTTTTCTATGTAAACTGCTTTGGAAACTTTTGTTCAAATGGTATATAAATAGTAGTAGTAGTAGTAGTGTTTGAAGTTCAACATCTGTGTTCTAAATGTTTGCTCAGAAGAACTTCACACTTTTCACTGTGCAATCGCTCTTACATTGCCAGCAAAATATTTGCTCAAAAGAGAGAAATCTCAGAATGTGGAACTGTTGAAATCATGTACTTATTCTCATGCAAACAACGACAGGAAAGTAGTTATGAAACAACTGTTATCTGAGCAACCTCATCTTTAGACAAGAAGAAGTAAATAGATGGTTGCAGTGTAAACTGTCCAAAATTTAGGTTAAAAAAGCATTCAGTATAAAAGAAAAGACACATTCTAATACACTCATACATCAGGAAGCAAACCATCTCAAGTCATATGTTTTGATGATACACAAATATGTAAAATAAAATAAATGCATGACCTTAAGTGGAGCAGTGGGGAAATGCTTGACTAACAAGCAGAAGGTTGCTGGTTTGAATCCCTGCTGGTATGTTTCCCAAACTATGGTAAACACCTATACTGGGCAGCAGCGATACAGGAAAATGCTGAAAGGCATCATCTCACACTGCATGGGAGGAGGCAATGGATAAACCCCTCCTGTATTCTACCAAAGAAAACCACAGGGCTCTGTAGGCTCCAGGAGTCGAAATCGACTTGACGGCACATTTTACCTTTACCTTTACAACGTAGTAGTCTGATCCAGAGCATCAAGGGGCTGAAATTAATCACAAAGCCTTGAAGATATATATCACCTTCCCCTTGTGTGAAAGAAGAGCTGAGCTGGAGTGCCAACTAGCAGACTGTATATAGGATAGCCAAGTAAAAGGAGGGCCATGGATAACCACACAATTACAGCATTGGAGAAATCTCTTTAGCTTCACAAAGACATGCAGATGAAATTGAATGCACAGAAAACACTCTTCAAAAGTGGCAGGTAGAGCTCAGGAGAGCAGGCACACAGACTTCTTGTGGACATTAAAAATTAAATTGAAAATATCTATTTTATTTATTTATTTATTTTATTTATCAAATTTGTACACCGCCCCAAACCTTTGTCTCTGGGCAGTTTACAATAACATTGGTTTTTTGAGGGAAAACCAATGATAGTATTTAGAAACCCTTTGGCACCGAGCAACATTCGTCTCAAACAGAAAGAGGCCAAGGAGCTTGACTCAAATCCACAATATAAGAACAACAGTGCCATGAATAAGGCTGCTGAACATATTGGCAATATTCCTGTTGAACAACAGTAGACCATGGCTCCAAGGGATGGCCACATTTGAAAAGACAGGAGTCATTGGCAAAGAGCTCAGAAACTGCTGTCAGACTCCAGCCCTATTCAGACATTATGTTGCACTGCACATGTGTACAGGTGTTTGTGTACATGTACATGTTTTCATGTGAATGAGTGTACATGCACTCATTTCAAAAGTGAACCTGGGTATAGCCCCTGACCCCCAATGCAGGATAGATATGGGAACTGTACTACTGTACGTGCATTTAATGTAATGTGTGAATAACGGTACAGTATATGTTTACAAATCTGTGTGTGCGTCCACAAATTGTACATGGACTGAACATAACCAGTCTTTTCTCACGACCACTGAGGAAGGGCTACCCGATTTTCAAGCCGATTTGCAGAGAGGAAGCCCGAAAGTGCTTACCTCCCCATACATGTGCAGGCTGCCTTCCTTGGGTGAGCGGATTGCCCGCCCAGATGAGCACCGGCTCTTGCCAGTAGCTCCCAGGCGGCGGGGCGATGTGAGTGTGCGGTTCATTATGGGGATCTTCCCTTCCTTTTCCGAGTCTGCCAGCCACAGCTGCAAGCAGCCATGGCTGACACACGATCTCTCAATTGGGTCCTTCCTTTCCAGGGCTAATACTTTGGGAGGACAGTTTTTTTCACAACCACAGTGAGGGGGAAAAGAAATTAAATACCTTCCTCCCACACACTGCAGCAGTTGCTATTTTCTTTTCTCCTTAAAAGCTGCAAGGCTTAATGGCATATTTAACAATACATGTGATTTGAAAGTAAAACTTTGACTGTATGAGAGAGTTTTCTCTAGAGTGAGTTAGCCCTTTTTGTTTGCATGATTGTCTTTCTGATTGTTGCTAAAGCTTTGGTGTATTTATCTTCTTTGGTTGGTTTTTGAATTGTTGGCTTTGTTCTTCATATTGCTTTAATCAGATTAATCTGATTCATCAGAGATTTCCAGATGTTGTTGGACTACTACAGCTCCCATTATCCCCAGGTGATAGGAGGGTCCCTGGATGTTGTTGGACTACTACAGCTCCCACCATCTCCAGCCATAATGGCCAAGCCATTGTGGCTGGAGATGATAGGAGTTTTAGTCCAACACAGCTCTCATAAGATAGGTTGGGGAACCTTGTCTTAAAGGATGGTGACTGAAGTTTGCCAAGCAGCTTGTTGCTGCCTACATTTCAAAACACGCTTCCTAACAGTTATTTTAAGGGCAGAGATAATGGGTTTCCCTCTTTGTTTTGCCGCTGAAATTTAGACCATTATTTTAAAGAAAATGGATGATGAAGAAAATGCATCGTGTTTAAATGCTTCATGTTCCTACATTTGACATTGTGGAGAAACGGGGTGCAAATCTCAGCTTCATAAAGCCACCACTCATCCCCCTTTCCCCTTTACTCCTTCCATGCTGCCACCACCTTCTTGAACCTTCCCCCTTTCCAGGGCACAATTAGCAGGATTTGTGTCCTCTTGGGAATCAAGCTCCTCTAGTCTTTCCACCAGAGAGAATAACATACCTAAGTGGTAGGCCCATGGGAGAGAGTTAACTCCTCAGAGTGCTCACTCACCATTAGCTCACTACCACTTAGCAATTAGGACACTTTTGTTGAAAAGCAGGAACAAGGGATTAATTGTTACAAGGGGAAGTTGGTTGGTTGGTTGGTTATGCCGTCGAGCCGTGAAAAATGAAATGGTTACAGCAAACTCCTAGTTTTGTACTTTTGGACTAGGCACTAGAGGCTCACTCACACAACATTTCTTCATAATTTCATTATCAGGAACAGACCTAGAAGAGCTTCCATCCTCTCCCCCTCCACCAGGAGTTAAGCAACAAGGAGTGAAGGTTTCTTAATACCTCAATATGTGCTTGTTGGTTATCAGTCACAAATGTAACCATCTTACCCAGACAGAGTAGCCTGTTGGAGTGCTCCACAAATATCCCTTTGTGCAACAGAGTGCATTGGAGGAGAACAGAAATTAACTCTTTACTGGCTTATTTCTAACTGAAGACTTCTTCACATATATGTTTTGATAAATGTCTTGCACATCAAACATGTGATGAATGGCTAGATTCATGATGCTGAGCATGTTTTCCAGCCAATTGCTTTAAAAAACTGTTGGGAGTTCTCAGACTCTCTCTAAACCAGGGGTAGGCAACCATGGCTCTCCAGTCGTTGCTGAACTACAACTCCCATCATTTTACTGTGGCTCAGGATGATGGGAGTTGTAGTTCATCAACAGCTGGAGAGCTAAGGTTTCCATTCCTACCCCTGCCCTAAACTGTGGAGTATGACTCCTGTGGCTACTTACTTGCATTTAAGCATCACTAAACTCAATGAATCTCTGAATCACTGAATCCTACGGTTCCCATTTGAATAAGGCCCCGATGTTTATTGCCATGTGGATACATAAGAATATAAAAATGCTAGACCAAAAGTCCATCTACCTAGCATTCTGTTTCCATTCCAGCAGCAAGCACCCAGTTGCCTCAACTATAATTTCAATCATTTTATTTATTGTATTTATTTTACATTTTATATCCCACTCTTCCTCCAAGGAGCCCAGAGTAGTGTACTACATCCTCACAACAACCCTGTGAAGTAGGTTAGGCTGAGAGAAAGTGACTGGCCCAGAGTCACCCAGCTAGTTTCATGGCTGAATGGGGATTTTAACTCGGGTCTCCCCGGTCCTAGTCCAGCACTCTAGCCACTACACCATGCTGGATCCCTTACTTTTATGCACTGTGTGAAGACGTATCCTCGCACCTTCATTATTGTGTGCACAGAAGCTTGTTTACGTGCACAGTCCTTTGCTGGATGGAGCAGCTTGTCTGTAGAAGTCCACAGAATGCATACAACAGCAAATATATTACAGGACTTCAGAAAGGTTTGCTAGATTGTTCTTAAAGCGCTGTGTGTTTACCTCACTGTGTCCCAGAAAGAGATAATGTGGTTTTCTAAACCAAAATACATATCAAGACTGCCCCCACTTGGTAAGAGAAGAAAATCTGAACGGGCGAATTTTAAACTACAGCTGCCGGACAGCCCATAGAAAAGTTTGCAAGATCTCAGAGCATAGTCTGAAATCTGTGTTTGGCAAGCATTTCCATGTTGTTGCATTCCTTTTCCTGTGCATTGCTGGGGGTGGGGGGAGATGGCTACAGCCTATAGTTACAGGGCACAACCTTTCCCCTCTGCCTGCAGCTGCCCAGAAATACACAGTTTGTATGATCCTGCACAGAAGGCCATTAGTAGGAAAACGTTTCTCTGCAATATCTGAAGATTTTTCTGAAGAGCAGCTGGCTCTTAATTAAAGTTAAGCTCCCCCCAGCCTCCTATACTATTTGATATACCACCGATATGATTTGATATTCTATAGAATTATTGTTTGATACTGTATTGGAGACATGTTCCATCAAAATTGTTTCTGATTAAAAATGCCCCAATAGGCTTGCATCACTTTGACTCGATTATCAATCCAAGGTCTGGCTCTTAAGCTTTCTGGTTCAAGTTCTGTGCTGTATGATACCTTGGTTTTATTATTATTATTATTATTATTATTATTATTATTATTATTAATTCCATTTCTATACCGCCCTTCCAAAAATGGCTCAGGGCGGTTTACACAGAGAAATAACAAATAAGATGGATCCTTGTCCCCAACAGGCTCACAATCTAAAAAGAAACGTAAGATAGATACCAGCAACAGTCACTGGAGGTACTGTGCCGGGGGTGGATAGGGCCAGTTACTCCCCCCCCTGCTAAATAAAGAGAATCACCATGTTAAAAGGTGCTTCTTTGCCAAGTTAGCAGGGGCTATGTCTGAACCAGAGCCATGCCAGCTCTGCATGATACCTTGGCTATGCCAGAACCCTTTCCTCACATAATTAGCATGGAATTCTAGAGCTATGGATTCCATGACTATGAATCCATTCTAGCTGGCTGCAACTGAGGGTCATGTGAGATGATTATATTATTATTATTATTATTATTATTATTATTATTATTAATTCGATTTCTATACCGCCCTTCCAAAAATGGCTCAGGGCAGTTTACACAGAGAAATAAAACAAATAAGATGGCTCCCTGTCCCCAAAGTGCTCACATTCTAAAAAGAAATGATGAAGCCTGTTCCATCAGCATGGCTGGATCCAGCTGCTATTTGGTTCCTTCCCTGCCAGTACTGTTGTGTTGTGACCATTCTGTGTGGTAATTATAATAATTATGTGACATTATATGTGAAGATATTATTGTAATTATGTGACATTATGAGCTAGCAGGGTATAGTGGTTAGAGTGTTGGACTACGACCAGCGTAGTACACCCAAGTTCAAATGCCCACTCAGCCACGACACTCACTGGATGACTTTGGGTCAGCCACTCATCTCTCAACTTATTCTACCTCAAGGGGTTGTTGTCAGGATAAACTTAATCCTGCACAGTGCTCTGGGCTCCTTGGAGGAAGAGCACGATATAAATGTAAATAAGTAAGTAAATGTAAGTAATGTATATTAAATGAATGAATGAATGAAATTATGTAAGCACTGGTACTTGAATTTCTTACTTCCCACTACCCACCCCATTCTTTCTCCCTTTTGTATTGTATCTGAAAAGACTTTATTTCAAACTGTAAACCTCCTGGAGAATTCCAGCAGCACATAAGGGCAGCACATAAATGCAGTGAGAAAATAAATATAAGGCTGGATGTGAATTCATTGTGAATGATTATGTAGGATCTGATGAGGAGGATAGGACTACATATTTTATTTTATTTTATTTTATTTTTACACTTATATCCTGCTCTTCCTCCGAGAAGCTCAGAGGTACATGGGTTTTTTTATCCTCAGAGAAGGCCAATATTTTCCTCTGAAAATATTCCTTGTGCCTTATTGCACAAGTTCACCTTTATAATATTCTTAGCTATGCTGAATGGCTTAAACTGAGAATGTTCCCTCCAAGCCACAACTGATTAAAAAACAGATCCCTTGAATAGCAGCAAATCTTTAGCTCAGGAATTCCTTTCCAAGACAACAGGTGGCAGTCTGTAGCCATGCACTGAAATCGGATAATTAAGACCTTTTTAATTTTAATATTTATCTTAAAACATATGTCTTTTTAAGTATATGCATATGTGTTTTAGTTCAAATGATATTAAAAACAGCCATATCTTAAAAACTTCAAGTGAATTAAGCACAGTTAAAGCACAGGTAAAGAACTAATTAAGATTTGTAGAGATTTGCATTTAGAAGCTAAGATCAATAGCATACCTGCCAACATGTCCTTATTTTCTCAACATGTCCCTATTTTTCTTTTCAAGCAGAATAAGAATGTGCAATAATTTAAAATAGATTGTGAGCTTTCAGTTCCTGTGTGAACGGATGTGTTGTATAGGTTTCAGCTGATTAGCTGACATGCTGTGCTGCATTTTGTATAATGTCAGATGTGGCCAGTATTTAACAGAATATCATTTTCTAAATTCTGTGGTTAGAAAAACCACTCTCAAGATTCCTTTGTCTTTTTTTATTGTGGACAATTTCTTTCGTTGTCCCTAGTTCTTCTCTGTCTTGAGTGTATAATATAGAAATGCAGGGGGGGGGGGATAAAAGCCCAATTCAGCGGCAATTATGCTTTCTGGTATACAATAAATGACCCCCAATGGCGATGTGTATCCCCATCTGCCTCCATGGTATGTTTCAGTTTCAATGAGGATAAGATGTAACTGAGTGGGGGATTCATTCCAGGTGAGTGCCTCAGTTTGTGGGAGGGGTCACATTCCTGAGGAGAGTCAGTTTGCTGGTCTTGAGGAAAGAGGAAGCAACTAGGGATGTGCACAAACCTGTTTGGAGGCTCTTTTACGGGCCTCCGAAGAGGTTTGAACACTGGCCAGCTTGAAGGTTCGACAGCGGGGGAGGGTCTGCCTTTAAGGGTGGAGGAGGATGCACTTAGCCACCCCACCGCATTTCCCCTGCTGGTGCTTGATTTCCTAAAAGTCCGTCGGGGTGGCAGTGTACCTCCCTGCCACCCCGTTGCTCCCTTTATCAGATGTAACTAGAAGTACTCGATGCGCCTGCATGTGTTGTGCTTGCGTGTGCGCATACCAGATGCATGTGTGTGGTATGCGCACATATGTGCCCGACATGTGGAAGCATGTCGAGTATTTCTGATTACATTCAGTAAAGGGGGCAACGGGGTGGCAGGGAGGTATGCTGCCACCCCAATGGACTTTTAGGAAACTGAGCACCAGCAGAGGAAATGTGACCAGAGGTGGTAAGTGCATCCTCCCTCACCCTTAAAGTTACCCCCCCATCAAACCGGCCCCCGCCGGTTCTGTGCACATCCCTAGAAGCAACATTCCTGAGGAGAGTCAGTTGCTTGCTGGTCTTAAAGAAAGAGGAAGCGACAAGCTTGTATTTCTCTCCTAAAGAAGATATCAAGCCAGGGAACACAGCAAGGAAATAAAATTAATAAAATAAATCACCAAGAAAACAGGAGGGGAAGGAGAAGCTGTGTCTGTTAGGGCTGGTAATTTTCTAGGGTTTGATTTCTGGCTGGCTGTAAGTGTTTGTGTCTTTGACACAACCTGAGTAACCTGTGTGGGGGATTCATTCCAGGTGAGTGCCTCAGCTTGTAGGAGGGGTCACACTCTTGAGGAGAGTCAGTTTGACTGCTGCTCTTGAATACAAGGCTCAGACCAAAGGAGCTCTGCAAACAGATAAAGAAGGAATTTTGCAGGAGTTTAGTGGGAGATTGGCAGGGAACTCTGTGGGGAGGCACACAAGCGGTGCCCTTTCATCACAGAGGAGATACCCAGTGCAAGAATATGGTGAGTACTACCCAACTGTTGTAATTTTCTTGGAGGACAAAACTAAAAACTGTTAATTAGCTGACAACTGTACCCAGTACATAGCTTCAAGCCCCATATACTCTAAATAGCCAATAAAATATACTGCCCAGAGACGTAAGTTTTGGGCGGTATAAAAATAGGTTTGTCAAATAAATAAACAAACAAACAAACAAATAAATCAATCAAACTAATTAGGAACATAGGAAGCTGCCGTATACTGAGTCAGACCATTGGTCTCTCTAGCTCAGTATTGTCTTCACAGACTGGCAGCAGTTTCTCCAAGGTTGTAGGCAGGAATCTCTCTCATTATGGAATATACCTTCAATTATGAAGGTACATAGGAACATAGGAAACTGCCATATACTGAGTCAGACCATTTGTCTATCTAGCTCAGTATTGTCTTCACAGACTGGCAGCGGCTTCTCCAAGGTTGCAGGCAGGAATCTCTCTCAGCCCTATCTTGGAGAAGCCAGGGAGGGAACTTGAAACCTTCTGCTCTTCCCAGAGCGGATTCATCCCCTGAGGGGAATATCTTGCAGTGCTCACACATCAAGTCTCCCATTCATATGCAACCAGGGCAGATCCTGCTTAGCTATGGGGACAAGTCATGCTTGCTACCACAAGACCAGCTCTCCTCTCCTGAGAATGCCAGCAGGGGAGGGGGTGCTTCCCAGTGTATTGCACAGAGTGCCACATGTGTGACTATCTGCCTGAGGGGCAGAAGTCGTGGGTGTGCACTCCGTGCAAAGAGCTTCTGGCTCTCAGGGAACAAGTTCATTCCCTTGAAGCCAAGGTGGCTGACTTGGAGAAGCTCAGGGAGGCAGAGAAGTGTGTGGACGAGACCCTCAGGGATGTAATAGAGGCATCCCACTCCCAGGCTGATGTTGCTTCTGCTGTCATGGAAAATGAGGGTCTAAGGGAAAGAGGACATCGGTCTGAGGAAGAGGGAAACACTCCCTTAGCAGGACCCCTTCCTTGGGTTATGCCCCATATACTTTCACACAGAGGATACTCTTTCAGGGGTTGGGGGTGGGAGCATCCTAGTAGTGGGTGATTAGATCATTAGGGGTATAGAAAGATCTGTCTGTGACCCACATGTAGACTGCATGGTGACTTGCCTGCCTGGTGCAAAGGTTGCAAACATCATGCTGCATCTAGGTAGGCTGTTAGGCAGTGCTGGGGAGGAGTCAGCTGTCTTGGTGCACGTTGGTACCAATGAACTTGGGAAATGCAGTGGGGAGGTCCTGGAAGCAAAATTTAGGCTGCTAGGTAGCATACTGAAATCCAGGACCCCCACACAATAGTGTTCTCTGAAGTGCCACCTGTTCCACGTGCAGGGACAATGAGACAGGCAGAGCTGAGGGGTCTCAATGAGTGGATGAGACAGCTGGGAGGAGGGGTTTAGATTGGTTAGGCACTGGGATACATTTTGGGGGAAACCAGGCCTTTACAAAAGGAACAGGCTCCACTTGAACGAAGATGGAACCAGACTGTTGGTGCTTAAAATCAAGAAGGTCGCAGAGCAGCTTTTAAAATGACAGCTGGGCTTTTAAAATGACAGCTGGCTTTTAAAATGACAGCTTTTAAAATGACACCTGACGCTGATAGGAACTGGGTGGCATCTGCTTCAGCCAGCAAAATTCCCTAAGGTGTGAGGGTGAACATGTTTCGGATAAACCAGAAGGGGACAGAGTAGAGCCAGGAGTTGAGCAGAAGGAAACACATGACAGCTTGCCAAGGTCAAATGATGGCAAGGGTGATAGCACATGCCAACACCAGGAAAGGGATCAGGCATATAGGTGTTTATATGCCAATGCCAGAAGCCTCCAAGCCAAGATGAATGAGCTGGAGTACTTGGTTACTAATGAAATAGATACAGTGGGTGCAACAAAAACCTGGTGGAACAGTGAGAACCAGTGGGATACGATTATTCCTGGATATAAACTCTAGAAAAGGGGCAGGGAGGTGAAGATTGGGGGAGGAGTGGCACTGTATATTAAAGAGGGGATAGATTCCAACATGCTAAAAAACCTAGGTGGACCAGAGTCCTCCACAGAATCATTATGGGTAACATTATGAGGACTGAAAGGAAATGTGTTACTAGGGACGTGCTATCGCCCTCCAGATCAAAGCGCTGAGAGTGACCTGGAGTTGGAGAAACAAATATGAGAGATGTCAAAGAGAGACAGGGCAGTAATAATGGGTGACTTCAACTACTCACACATAGACTGGGTAAATTCACATCCAGGTAATGAAAGAGAGGCCAAATTTCTAGATGTGCTAAATGACTATGGAACCAACCAGAGAGATGGCGAACATGGATTTAATCCTGACTGGTGCCCAGAACTTGGTGCAAGATGTTAGTAGAGTTGCAGAACCATTGGGTAGCTGTGACCATAATGTGATCCAATTCAGCATATATGCAAGTGGAGAATTGTCAAGGAAATCCAACACAGATGCGTTGGACTTCAGAAGAGGAAACTTCTCAAAAATGAGGGGACTGGTAATAAGGAAGTTGAAAGGGAAAGTCAGGAGGGTCAAATCACTCCAGAAAGCATGGAACTTATTTAAAACCACAATACTAGAAGCACAGTTGGAATGTATACCAAGAAGGAGGGAAGGTACCACCAAGTTCAGGAGGACGCCAGTGTGGCTAACAAGTAGAGTCAGGGAAGCTATAAAAGGGAAGAAGACTTCCTTCAGAAAGTGGAAGTCCTGCCCAAATGAAGAGAACAGGAAGGAGCATAAACTCTGGCAAAAGAAATGCAAGGAGACAATAAGGGATGCAAAGAGAGAGTTTGAGGAGCATATAGCTAGAAGTGTCAAGGGAAATAACAAAAACTTATTTAAATATATCAGAAGTAGAAAACCTGCCAGGGAGGCAGTTGGACCCTTAGATGATGAGGGTGTGAAAGGGATTATTAAGGAGGATGAGGAGATTGCAGAGAAGCTGAATGAGTTCTTTGCATCTGTCTTCACAGTGGAAAATACTGACCATATACCCTCTTAAGAACTGAGCTTTTTCAGGTTTAGCAGCTGAAGAACTGGGCCAATTTGAGGTGACAAGGGAAGATGTTCTAAAGTCTTGAAAAACTAAAAACAACAAATTGCCAGAGCCAGATGACATCCTCCCAAGAGTTCTGAAGGAACTCAAATGTGAATTTGCTGATCTCCTAGCAAAAATATGTAACTCCTCCCTACAAGCAGGCTCTTTACCAGAGGACTGGAAAGTAGCCAATGTGACTCCAATTTTCAAGAAGGGATCCAGGGGGGATCTGGGAAATTACAGGCCAGTCAGCTTAACTTTGGTGATGGGTAAATTGATGGAAAATATACTTAAGGACAAAATTGATAATCTTATAGAAGAACAGGCCTTGTTGAAGGAGAACCAGCATGGCTTCTGTAAGGGAAAGTTTTGCCTCACTAACCTTTTGGAATTCTTTGAGTGTCAACAGGCACAGGGGCGTAACTACCATTAGGCAAGGGGAAGCAGTCGTCTTGGGGCCCCACTGCCTTGACGCCCCCCCCAGGCATGTCACATGACTCCCCACCTGCCCGTGTTGCACCCCCTATGAATTATGTTGAGTCTCTTGGAGATCGGCAGTAGCAGAGAGTAAAAAAACCCAACTAGATTCAATGTGAACTAGATATTCACCATATTCATAATGGGAATGTGAGTGTGAGTGCACTATATATTGTGAAGTGTGTTTGTGTGTGTATATCAGCGAGGGGCCCATTTTAAAATCTTGTCTCTGGGCCCACTCCAACCTTGCTACGCCCCTGAACAGGCATATGGATAAAGGTGATCCGGTTGACATAGTATACTTGGACTTCCAAAAAGCTTTTGATAAAGTTCCCACCAAAGGCTCTTTAATAAACTTTGCAGTCATGGAATAAGGGGACAGTTACCGAAGTGTGGATCATTAACTGACTGAAGGACAGGAAATGGAGAGTAGAAATAAATAGACAGTTTTCACAATGGAGGTAGGTAGGAAATGGGGTCCCCCAGGGATCAGTACTGGGACCAGTGCCCTTTAACTTGTTCATAAACTATCTAGAAGTTGGGCTGAGTAGCAAAGTGGCCAAATCTGCAGATGGCATTAAACTATTTAGGGTAGTGAAATCCAAAACAAATTGTGAGGAGCTCCAAAAAGATCTCTCCAAAATGGGTGAGTGGGTGACAAAATGGCAAATGCAGTTCAATGTAAGCAAGTGTGAGGTGATTCACATTGTGGCAAAAAAACCTAACTTCACATATATGCTGATGGGATCTGAGCTGTCGGTGACTGACCAGGAGAGAGATCTTGGGGTCATGGTGGACAGCTCACTGAAAGTGTCGACTCAGTGCATGGCGGCTTTGAAAAAGGCTAATTCCATAATGGGAACCATTAGGAAGGGAATTGAAAATAGAAATGTGAATATTATAATGCCCTTGTGCATAACTATGGTGTGGCCACATCTGAAGTACTGTGTACAGTTCTGGTCACCACATCTTAAGAAGGTTATTGTAGAATTGGAGCAGAAGAGGGCAACCAAGATGATCAGAGGCCTGGAGCACCTTTGTTATGAGGCAAGGCAACAGCATCTGGGGCTCTTTACCTTGGAAAAGAGGCAACTAAGTGGAGAAATGATGGAGGCATATAAAATTATGCATGGAGTAGAAAGGGTAGACAGAGATTTATTTCCCCCCCTCTCTGACAACACTAGAACCAGGGGTCACCCCATGAAACTGAAGGTCGGGAAGTACTTTTTCACACAGCACATAATTACCTATGGAATTTTTTGCCATGGGATGTGGTGATGGCCACCAGCTTGGATGGCTTTAAAGGGGGCTTAGACAGATTCCTGGAGAAAAGGTCTATCAATGGCTACTAGTCTGGTGGCTGTGGGCCAACTCCAGCCTCAGAGGCATGATGCCTCTCAATACCAGTGGCAGGGGACAAAAAGAAGAATGAGGGCATGCACATACCTCTTGCCTGTGGGCTCTCCAGAGGCAACTGGTGGGCACTGTGTGAAACAGGATGCTGGACTAGATGGGCCTTGTGCCTGATCCAGCAGGGCTCTTCTTATGTTCTCAGCATCAGCTGCACATACAGATCTTCTTTACTGCATTGATATGTTTGCTCCAGCAATCAATCCATGTACAGCCTAATTTCAGTCGGATAAAAGCACCTCTCGTAAGTGATAATATTGTGTTTCTGAAGATTTAGACCAAAATGGTAGCTGGCTGCTGCTGAGAGGCAACCTGTACTTTGCAGTACAACTGATGGTTTAATAAAAGGAAAACAACTCTTTTGTTGATTCATAAACTCAAGCCATTTTGGAGTTGGAAGGAAACTTGGAAATCTGCTAGACCAACCTCAGTGCAGGTACAGCATCCCTGGCGGATGGCCATCCATCTTTAGAGGAAGAGAGTCTGCCACTGTGTGAGGCAAACTGTTCCGCTGTGGAACAACTCCTACAGCTAGGAAATTCCTCCTAAAATCTAGCCTGAATCTGCTTCCTTGTGATTTTTTTCAACCCATTCTAGTCTAGAGAACAAGCTTGCATTACTCTAAATTGTGATAGTCCTACAGCTGTTTGAAGATGGCGACCATCTCTCCCCTTAGTATTCTCTTCTTCAGGCTAAACATACGTGGGTCCTTTAATTTTTCCTCATAGGACTTGGTGTCCAGCCCCATGCCATCTTTGTTGCCCTTCTCTGAACCTATTCCATTTTATCAGTATGGGCTTCTTTAGTTCCAGCAACACTGAATTTTACATCCTCACAGATGGCTCAAAATTAGTACAAATATAAGAAAACTGGGTGGTTCTGTGAAATAATTTTGATCACTTTGCTTTGCAGTAAATAAGCAAAGGACAACCAACCAACCATGATTGCAGCCCCAAATATGATTCTAGGTGGATTACAATCCCAGCAATAATATTGATGAAAGCTACATAGATGATGATCTTTGGAACAGATCCAGAAGGTGTATGAATCTTTCATCATCGCCTGGAAGTTTTTCACACAGGGCTTTTAAAGCCCTTTAGCTCGCATCTTCTCTGGAATGAAGGGTGTGTGTTCACATATCAGGCAGATCTACCCCAAAGTCCCTGCGAGTTATCAGGGAGCACTTCACACACAAATCAGGTTTTTCACTACATGTTAGAGTACAGCCTAATTTATATCCAGGGTACAAAAATCCACTTTTTGCATCAGGTTTTTGGGATTGCTTTGAGTTTGCAGTAAAGGCTCACAGAAAACTCACAGTAAAGCCTGCTGTGTGGAGAACTCCCTGGCAATCCTACAGTTTGGTTGCAGGATATGTGGTGATGAGTACTCTACAACAGACCCATCATGAGATGGTTGTCCATTTAAATTCCAACATAAGCTGCTGTGACTGATCAAGGACAATTGCACAAATCACTACTCTGGAACAATTCCCATAAGACTTACTCAGCTTGCTTGCTTACTGGCTGACAAACACACAGCATTATGCATGTGGTGGAACATGTTTGCGCAGTTGCACAAATTGCGCATTTGTGAGGCAGTGAAACCACAATACATAATGACTGCATTATTCTGCAACTCCATTTGCACAATTTTCACATTTGTGCAATCGTGCAAACATCATATTCCACCACACATATAACGTTGCACACTATGTCAGCCACACTATTACTAAGAACCAATTGGCATGTTCAGAGAAAGCATGGGAGAGTAATGCATATGGGGAATCTCATGTTTGAATGTTCCTTCACCTCAAAGACTCTTGGAGCATAGAAAACTAGTTTGTTGGAGAGGTTAGGCTAGAACCAGTCTTTTTGATTTGATAGCTTTCCATGAGCATGGAGCTTTTTGGATGTGGGGAGCATTCAGATACACAGTTCTCCACCTGCATTACCAAGTGCTTTTGTCTAAATGTATAAATTGGTCCCTGCATGAGGAGGTCTGCACTCCTAACCATCCATGCTTGGAAATAAGTTTCACTGAAATCAATAGGATATGCTTCCTATTAAGCCTGTGGTTGTATGATGACTTTGGGGTAGGAGATTTGAAGTTGCAGCCTCGATAAATTAGTTCAGAAAGAAAATATAAGTAACAAACCCACCAATTAAGGAGAAACTGGAACAGAAATATGCATGTTCAGGGATAAGTTATCTGCTAGTGCAGTTGTGAGTTGAATTAGGATGTCTGATTGACAAATTGATTCTTTCTTTTAGTGAAAAATAGTTTTGCTTCTTTAAAATGATTAGATTTGATTGGGTAAAGCTCACTTGTGTAGAATCAGAGTACATCAAGGATTTTAAGCAGCAAAGCAGATGCTGGCTTTATTATGTACAGTTTGTTGGAAGAGAGACACATTAACTGATGTTACAGTAGGGCAGGTCATGGTGACTGCCTGTACGTACTTCCCAAGTAGGAACAAGAGGATCTGGAAGTTGTGGAAAGCATGTTCTCCCATTGGGTGTGTTGTCTGACCTGCCCCAATCTGGTTACTGAGATTCTCCGCCCAACTTTTAAATGACTTGCATCCCTGGATCTAGAAGTTGGGTGGAGAATCTCGGCAGAATGTTGGGCAGAGAATCTTGGTAACCAAATCTAGTAGGTTCAGACAACATGCCTGACAGGAGTGTGCTCACCCTGTGATCTCTGGTTCCTCTCCTTCCTACTTAGAAAGTATGTACAGGTAGTTGTTGGAACATGCCCTATACTAAATCATGTAATGAAATGAAGTAGAGCTTATAATATTCAGCGATTAGATCAGGCAAAATACAGGCATGAAGCTAGTAAGACACATTTGAAGCAATGCTGAATCTTGCTTTCTTTCTGTTTTTAATAGACAAGAAGCAGAGTCAGAAAGGAAACATTAGGTGCAAATATATCAATTGATGCACTTAGGCAAGGAACTTTACTCATTCAGTGGTTTCTTTTGGAACACTGGACATGCTTTATTTCAATTTTTCACAATTTATTTAAACATCTCACATATACAAAATAGGTACAAATTTTTTTCGTTGAGAAACGATGATTCCTTTTCTGCCCATTGTAGAGGATGAAAATGAGATTTAAAAGCATGAACACCTGATGTTGAAGAAGAGGATGAAGATGGGGGGGCAGGGGAGAGCAAGGAAATGATCCACATGCTTAGTCTGGGGGTGAGATGGGACATTCTGACTTTATTTTGAGACAGATTCCAAAGACACAATACAACTTAATACAGAAAAGTGGTTTTCTTTTCCTCAAATGACACTAGCACCATTAAAATTCAAGTATTGGTCATATACTCTATCAGCACCTTTCTATTATGAATGGGACCAAAAGCACCTCAGGTCATATGTATAAGAATGTGGATCACACTTGGCTTAAAGTGTAATGAGGTAGTTCAAACCTTTTGGAAGTTGTGGTTTTAAACTTCCTCTGTGGAAGATATTCAAAGGCCACAAGTGGTGCAAACTTTCAGGATTTTTTATTTTGTTTTTGTTTTTTTGGGTTTTTTTGTTTTACACACAAAGGCTGACATTTTCCACAACAAGGTGTTAAAATCTTGAAAGACTTCCGATTCCTTTTGGGGCTGTATTAAATTGCATTGCACAACGCTCCAACAAATCCTCCTCCTCCTCTTTCGCCCAGAGTTTAAGCAAGTAGATGAACAGAAGAAATGGAAGGAGTCAGCTTTCAGTATAAAAAAGAAATGGCAAAAGAGAGAATTTTTTTTGTTTTTTGTTTTAAGTTAGTTTTAGTTCATTCATTTGAAACAGACTGGGCCAATGTCCAAACCGAATTCTTGGTCAGCGCCACCAATGTCCAAAGGTGCAATGTCAAGGATGGGCAGGCGAGATGGCTTATTTGTTCTGTATTCAATAATTGTTTTGCCCCATTCATTGGTCTTTTTCTAGAAGACAATAAAAGCAAAGAGTTAGGCACTGATTGATTGCTATTACCAGGGACACAATAAAGGCACTGCTTCAACTACCTGTCATCTGTACCTCCAAGATCTAAACCTATCTATTCCCCAAATAGCTGGAAATGCTATGGTCCTTATGGATGCATAATTGGAGCACCTGCAGGCGAGGGAGGTACCAGGAGTCTCTAGGTAACTCACAAATACATTGGTTTCACAAAAATGTGAAGAAGAAGAAAAATCTGAGGGAGGAGAACACACCCTAAACTGCCCCAGTGTAACTCGATGGAGTGGAATGTTCACAGACTCAAAGGGCAGATAACAATCAGGTGGGCATGGCGAATGGAACTTAGTGTTGAGGAGCAGGGGGAGGAGGGCTTGAACAAAGAGTGAGACATTTCTCAGTTTGAAGACTACTCTCTCAAAACAGTCACAACCCTTTCTGCTTCTGAGGGGGAAAGGTGCCTAAAACCTTCACCATGCTTAGGTGCAGGTAACACATGCACACCAGGGATATACTGCAACGTTTTACTTTTGTTGCAGGTTCATACTTGTCCAGCTCTAAGGCTTGCTTCACATCATCTAACTTGCCTGGAGACATGTAAACTCCTCATCTCCAGTCTATCATCCACGTCACCCAGCCTCTCTGCAGTACCATGCCTGGCTCTTGCAGCTAACCTCATTTTCACCCACCCACACCATTTTGACTTTCCATTTCAATCTGGTTTCTGTACATTATTGCCTCAGTGTTTTGCCACCTAAACCAAGAATTGTGAAGGTGAGATGTACATCCCCAACTATACACTCATTGCTATCTAGGACTTCTAGTGGAGTCACCGCCATATACTTAGAACACAAGAAGAGCCCTGCTGGATCAGGCACAAGGTCCATCTAGTCCAGCATCTTGTTTCACACAGTGGCCCACCAGATGCCTCTGGGAAGCCCACAGGCAGGAGGTATGTGCATGCCCTGCTGTTGCTCCCCTGCCACTGATATTGAGAGGCATTGTGCCTCTGAGGCTGGAAGTTTGTGCCTCTCAAGGCTCCATACTCTCTCCAATGCTTTTTAACATCTACATGAAACCGCTGGGAGAGATCATCAGGGGATTTGGAGCTGGGTGTTACCAGTATGCTGATGACACTCAGATCTACTTCTCCATGTCAACTTCTTCAGGAGTTGGCATATCCGCCCTAAATGCCTGCCTGGAAGCAGTAATAGGCTGGATGAGGGAGAATAAACTGAAGCTGAATCCAGATAAGACGGAGGTACTTATTGTGCGGGGTCAGAACTTTAGAGACGATTTTGATCTGCCTGTTCTAGACGGGGTCACACTTCCCCAAAAGGAACAGGTTCGCAGTCTGGGAGTACTTCTGGATCAACGTCTCTCCTTGGTTTCTCAGGCTGAGGCGGTGGCCAGGAGTGCCTTCTATCAGCTTCGGCTGATACGCCAGCTGCGCCCGTTTCTCGAGATCAGTGACCTCAAAACAGTGGTACATTTGTTGGTAACCTCCAGACTGGACTTCTGTAATGCGCTCTACGTGGGGCTGCCTTTGTACGTAGTCCGGAAACTTCAGTTGGTCCAGAATGCGGCAGCCAGGTTGGTCTCTGGGTCATCTCGGAGAGACCACATTACTCCTTTGTTGATGGAATTACACTGGCTGCCAGTAGGTTTCCGGGCAAAATACAAAGTGCTAGTTATTACTTATAAAGCCCTAAACGGCTTAGGCCCCGGGTATCTAAGAGAGCGTCTTCTTCGCTATGAGCCCCACCGGCCGCTGAGGTCACTTGAGGAGGTCCGTCTCCAGTTGCCACCAACTCGTTTGGTGGCTACACAGAGACGGGCCTTTTCAGCTGCTGCCCCGAGATTGTGGAATGCACTCCCTGCTGAGATATGATCCTCCCCATCTCTTGCAATTTTCAGAAAACACCTGAAAACACATCTCTTCAGCCAGGCTTTCTCAGCTTTTAAAAAAATTTGTTTTTAAATTGTTTGATTGTTTAATTGTAGTTTTATGATGTTTTTAATTGTTAATCATTGTTATGTTTTATAATTTTTATTTTAATTATTAACTGATTTTAAGGTGTTTTAATGTAAACCGCCCTGAGCCTTTTGGAAGGGCGGTATAGAAGTTTTAATAATAATAATAATAATAATAATAATAATAATAATAATAATAAATAAGTGGCCCACAGCCATCAGACTAGTAGCCATTGATAGACCTGCCCCCCATGAATCTGTCTAAGCTTCTTTTAAAGCCATCCAAGCTGGTGGCCATCACCATACCCCATGGCAAGGAATTCCATAGATTAATTATGCGCTGTGTGAAAGCTGTGTACATTAAGTTTTGGAGACACATTCATGTTATATGCAGAGATGAGAAAATGCCAGTGTATAGAAAGCAAACATATATGTCCCATAAAAACTGAATTGGCCCTTGTTTGTGGGGCAGTCCTATTGTAAAGGGCTGTGGGGTGGGAAGAGACCCGTCACAAGGTCCTTTTACTCTGGAGTTGCTACAAGTTGAGTGACTTATGGTCTTTGCCCCTTGGGAATGCTAATTTCCCAAAGTGCAATAAGAATAATTTGGTGGATGCTTTGAGTTTTCCTTTTCTTATGTTTGAGGTCTTCAATGGCTGCTAAGAATTTAGCTCAGTAGCACATAGGCAGGGAATGAAGTTTCTACAGCTGGCATTGTATACTGTATTCTATTCAATTTGCATAGCAAAAATGTAGCATTATAGGAGAGATTGTAAGACCATTCACAGGGCATTTAAAAAAGTGACCCAGAAAACTTGCCCCCCATAAACTAAATGAACCTAAACAATCTAACTTTATAGAGTGACAGTAACAGCCAAAGTGAAACAATCAGTACTTACAGAACAGCCATCTTCAAGAACACTGAAAGTGAACCTGCTGTTGCCTTCAGCTCGTAGTTCAACATCGTTGGATCCCTGCAGAATCACTGCCTTCTTAAGGTTGCCTGTCTCCTCATCCATGTAAGCAATGCTGTTCTTGCAGTGGTAAGTGATATTCTGAGAAGCACGGTTAGCCAGTAGTCTCATGAAGGCAAGTTGGGTGGCCATGTCCTTGGTAGTCACACCTTCCTCATTGTACTCAAACTAAAACAGAGAAGGTAATCCTCCAGTTAAATTAACACAAATATTTCTGTGGATTTCTTAAGTTGATGGGGACTAACATCTGAAGGTGGATATGATGGGGGACCCACTGGGGCCATCAACATTCTGGTACAATAAATTAGCCAAAATTGGACTCCAATTAATCCAGCATGAGTTCAGGGCTAATCTCATCACAGACGGATTTACTAACCACATTGCAAAAACATATCAAGATGGTGATCTGTGATATGTGGCCATTCACCCATGGGTGAATGTGTCCCAAAGAAAGTATGAGAGGGGCTGCAAAATTCTGAAAGGCATGAAATGACTGGATAGAGAGAAATATTAGAAATGACTGGATAGAGAGAACTATTAGAACCGAAGGTTACCCAGTGAAGCTGATTGATAACAGCTGCAGACTAACAAAAGAAATGCGTAACTGATTTATTCCACAACTGCCACAAAATGTGGTCAGTAGTTACTAGCTTAGGTAGCTTATCAAAGTCCCTTTTAAAAGCTTCTGGGGCTGCTTCTGTGCATTATATTTTACTGTTTTATTGGTTGTGTGCATTTAATTTTTATAGCTTTTATGGTTGGTTTTAATCTAGATGTTGTGAACTGTCTTGAGATCAATTTGTTATGAAAGGCAGTACATAAATTTAACGTTAGGTAAAAAAACAAACAGGCCATGATGCTAAATGGAACCTCAGCATTCAGAATCAGTATACCTCTGAATATCAAATGTAGCTCTGGTTATAAATGGAATGCTGGAATAGCTGGTCTAATCCTGCAGGGAAGTCTTACTTTCTTATGAATAGGGTTAATGTATATGGTGTACGCTTTAAAATCAACTGGAGTTTTGCTCTGGCCTCTATTATAATGAGGTCTGCCTTCTTTGAAAACACAGTATGGTCACTCACCTGAGTACCACCGTTGAGAATTTCTCCAAACCATATGTGCTTCTTGTCTGCAGGATTCTTGCTAGTATACCAGTTCTTAGTTGGGATGTTTTCTGGATTGGCATGGATGCAGGTCTCACCAGTAGAGAAGTCACAATACACTCTAATGGCATCCATGGTGCAGCCTTGGTTAGGGTCAATCCAGTAGAAACCTTCAATTTAAAACAACAACAGAGCAAATGGCTTTAAACATCATCTTAACATTCCTGCAGCCATAGGAATGGGATGAGTACAGACGACTCTCCCAGACCATCCAAAGTAATGCAGAAATCATGAAGACTTTACATTCACTGATATATGGAGAGCGGGTCTTGTGGTAGCAAGCATGAATTGTTCCCTTTGCTACACAGGCTCTGCCCTGGTTTACATTTGAATGGGAGACATGTATGAGCACGGTAAGATATTCTCCTCAGGGGATGGGGCCGCTCTGGGAAGAGCATCTGCTTCCCTGCATGCAGAAGGCTCCAAGTTCCCTCCCTAGCATCTCCAAGATAGGGCTGAGGGAGGCTCCTGCCTGCAATCTTGGAGAAGCTGCTGCCAGTCTGTGTAGACAGTACTGAGCCAGATGGACCAGTAGTCTGATTCAGTATAAGGCAACTTCCTATGTCTGAAAATAGGAGACGTATGAGTATTAATGACCAGAAAAGACATGATTTCCTTAGGAGTATTATTTTAATGAAAAGTCATTCCCCCTGAAACACAGGAAGTAGGAAATAAACTCCATTGTATAATTGGCTTATATTGGTGTCTGGTGTATTCATAAATAGAATGCTTGTATTCAAGATGTGCTGCATCAGAATCAGAACAACATATTCGCAGGAGAGATTTTGTTAAGCAGACAGAAACACACATCTTCACCTCTCCTACACCAGCCGTACAACCAGGGGTGGCCCAAGTACTGCAACACCTGAAGCAATGGGCCAAATGCTGCCTTGCCCCAAGACCCTGGTGGGGGTCAGTTTTGCAAGCTTTGAAAGTTTGCAGGAAGGGGAGAAGATTGCCAGCAGGCTTGTCTTCTCTCCTTGTGCTGGAAAGCTTTGCAAGAAGTGTGAGGAAAGGTGCTTCTTGCAAAGTTTGCCAGAGTCAGATCAGTCATGAAGAGCTGCTTCAGGGGGCATCTTGCTTCTCAGTTTGGTCTCAGGTGGCATCAGGAGGCATCTTGCTTCCCGGCTGGCTCCCCAATAATTGATCGCCGGAGGCAACTGTCTCATCTCACCTCATGAAAGGGCTGTCCCTGCACTATAACTGTGAGTCCAGCACGGACCATCTACTGGTTTGACTATCCATTTTCTTGCTGATATGAAAAAAGGTGTCCCAGGTAAAAGGAAGAAGGGCAGTTGCCATGCAGATGTGCCTTTTCACCTCAGCATGAAGTAATGGATTAAGTGGCACGTCGATCATCGGCAGGGCTGCACATGTGGAATTTGACTGATAGGAACCAATTGTAAAGTTCAACACAGAGACAGTCCATACCAAACTGAGTATATACCCAGCGACTCATCCGTCAATCACTGAACGCTAACATACCACTGCTCCATTCGGGATGGCTGAGTCTCAAGTCGCGGCAGGTGCGAGCTGGATTCTTCCTAGAGCCTTCTGGGGTCAGGAGGGTCTCAATTTGGTTGTTCAATGTTTTCAGAGTGGCATCAACTTCATAGTCCTTGGGTCTGAGAGAAGGCTGATCTGCCCGGTAGTATTCTGCATCGTAGCCAATTTCATATCCACCACCATTGACACCAGGTGGGCCAGGAAGACCAGGTGAACCTGGTGGACCCTAAAAATGTTAGAAGTTGAAATAAATAAGTATGTACTTGTTTAATCAAGTTCACTTGGGTTATGCAGAACATTCTAGGTACTGTGAACAACACAGTGGGACATTAAATCCTATTTGAGGTGTTTATTGTAGAAATGTTCCACAATAGTAATGGTTCAGATGATGGACCTTGAATGTAGAGCATGTCTTCTTATTGGTTTAAAGCAGGAAGCACTCACCAGTCAGTGAGTGGATTCTTTATCTTTTTTTGTTATTTATGTTAGCTTGAAATCTTAATTTCAACTACTGGAATAGCAGCAAAGTAAAGGAGTCTACACATTTTTAACGTGTGCTCTTACACTACAATCCTAACCCTATCACTTCAAAATTAGTTCCACTGGACCAACAGGACCTGCTTCCAAGCAATTTTTGTTTCAGAAGTTTGTCTTAGATGGAGCTATTTCCATGTTCATGTATTCTGGAAGTCAGCACATGTAGTTTTCATGTCACCTCACCTCGAGACCTCCAAATTGCAGCAGTGAAGAAAGCTGGAGCTATTCTTGCTTACTGTGATCCTAAGTACACTTACATCCCTGTCCTTAAATATGTTTATTCGGTAGCAAGTCCTGTTGACATCTCATACTGCATGGGAGATGGCAATGGTAAACCCTTCCTGTACTCCATCAAAGAAAACCAGATGGCTTGTGGTCGCCAGGAGTTGAAACCGACTCGACGGCACCACTACTACTACTACCTGTTGATTTCAATGGACTTGCTTCCAGGTGAATTCACTTAAAGTTGGGAAGATTATTAGAAGTTAAGTTCCACTTGAATCAACAGAACTTCCAAATTAATGTGTTTTAACGTTAGGGTTGAATATGATGAAATCTGATACGGATCAACCCAACTGAGAGGATTATTGGTTTTGCGACTTAGTAGAGGATACAACATTGGGCAGAATGGTAGTTGGTTAGGTGGACATAGGGAATCCTTCATTTTATTTTTCCCAGTTAAATATACTAAACTGTCCAATCCTATGAGTATTAACTCAGAAGAAAGTCTAGCTGTGTTTGGTAACACTGATCTTTGGTAAGTGTGCCTGGGATTGCAGCCTAAATGTTAAAAGTGATAGTTTTAGTTCATATCTTTAGCATTCAAACTCATACTTACAGAAGGACCTGGGCTACCCTGAGAACCACGCGCACCAGCAGGCCCAATAGGTCCGGTCAGACCATTGCGGCCATCTTTTCCACTGGGACCAGAAGGACCAGAAGGACCCTAAAACAAACAAAAATTAATTTATTTGTTTAAAATATTTTTAAACAAACAAGCCTGTAAACTTAGTATGCAACTAATGTAATTCAACAATATACATACATTGCCTGTATTTAATTATTGTTTCATTTTTATTATTCTAATCATTTAAAAAATTGTTTGTAAGCCACCTAGAGATTAATGTTTGGGGTGATACAGAAATATAATAAAGAAATGTAATCACATACTTTTAGATATAGTTGGACAGTGCACTTATTTTTTATATATCTATATCTATATCTATATCTATCTATCTATCTATCTATCTATCTTGCTTTCTTCCAAAGGACCCAAGGTTGCTAACTAGGGTTTTAAACAATCACAACACTTTCTCAAATTATACAGTTTTACATCCTACACAAATTGAAAGTGTTCATTTAAATGGGCATACCCGTGGACCAGCAGGACCAGTAACACCAGGTGGACCTTGTTCTCCATGGTGACCCTATTGAGATGAGAGAAAGAGAGGGAGAAGAATTGAAAATAGTGAATATGATTTGAACCTGTTACTTCTCCTAGGGCCAGCTGTGAATTCCCACTGGCTTTTGGAAAATGCCATGCAGGGCTTAGTTTGATCAAGAGTTCAGCCTCAAAAACCTGTTTTCAATTTGAGGACTTGGCCCTGAGGAATATACAGTAATAATGTAGGACAAAATCTCTTCCCCCACCCCGCCCCATCACTAAAGAACCACAGCATGCCACTGTAAATCTGGGGTGAGGGGCACGTTTTCCAGGCTTGAAAGTGTGGCTTCCAGCTGGCTTTTGCTACAACGTCTCTGTGGTTAGAAACAAATTCCTGACATCAGGCAAAGGGGCTCAGTGGCAGAGTGAGAGACTGCAAGCAAAAGGTCCAAGTTTCAGTGTCTGGCATCTGCCGTCAAAAGAATCTCAGGTAGCAAAACATCGGCCTGAGATCTTGGAGAGCCACTGCTGGTCAAAAGTAGCCACTACTGAGCTAGACTGACCAATGGTTATGACTCAATAGAAGACAGGGAACTGTGTTGTTTTTGTTTATTGCTGTGTAGTCGTGGCTTTATTTATTTCTGTGGTGTTCAACCCTGTGGTCCAGACAATATACTTACTGCGATACCAGGCAGTCCCTGAAGTCCATTGTGTCCTTTCAGACCAGGAAGGCCTCTAGGTCCCTTGTCACCAGGACCACCCTTCTCACCACGTGGACCTTGTGGGCCCTGCAGAAGGACCAAAAAGAAAAATGTTTTAAACAGGGTGTTTTCAAACTCCCCCACAAGCCCACACCTCCTTAGACATTGAGACTATTCTCACGATGGGGGGAAACGGGGCTAAGGAAGCCCACCCCGGTTTCCCCCCACTGTGAGAATCACCGGGTTTGTGGGCGAGCCTAGTAGTTCAACAGTGGCTAGCCCGCCAAAGTAGCTGCCCTCTATAATGAGGTCAGTGGAGCGAGCTCTCTGCTAACCCCATTTTTTTGATTGTGCGCATCCGTGCCATGGCAACTTGTGAGTAGACCCCTAACCGAGAGGGTGCAGCAAGCCTACCGGCACTGGGGATGCCTCCCAAATGGCCTACACACTTGCGTGGGGCAAGCTGGGACTTCTGAGGGCTGGACGGCCCCCGTCCCTACTGGTTCTGTGACAGAGCAGGTAATCGTGTGGGCGGCCCAATCCGGCTGTCCAGGGGAGCAAAATGCTCATGTATGGGTAGAGTGGGTCAAGTCCACTCTCCCTGCACAAGCCCTGCAGTCTATCTACACTGCTCGTGTGGAAAGCCTCATTGTTTTGAGCCCCTTTTGTGAGTTTGGGATTTTGTTCCCCTTTTGGTCACACACCTCTGTTAATCTACCCTAACTTCCACAGGAAGAGACCAAGGCCTCATGTAGGAAGGGTTGTCCATTTAGGTCAGGAATACCCACCTTGAGTTCCCAGATGATGTTGTACTACAACTCCCATCGTCCTCATCCACACTGGCTGACCCATGATTAAGATTATATCCTATTTAAGCCTTGAACGCCCTGGCAGGTTACATGCACTTCTGTAAACTTGTGTTTGAACATAACACTATGTTTTGCCATTTGCTCTTTTTAATCTCTGTCTTCAGAGGATTCACAATCAACTGTATAATGGAAAGGGCTTGCACTACATATCTCCATGCCTTCACACTCGCAGATGCTTCTAAGCAGGGAGAAAGATCGTTGCTGTATTCCTCACCTCTTGCTCATTCTGACATTCTCCCAAGTTTCATTAAACCCTCTAATTTCCAAATTTCTGCAAAGGGTCATCCTTACTGAAACACTCAACATGAATACCAAACAACAAAAGACTTACAGGAAGACCTCTTGCTCCAGCAGGGCCAGTGGGACCAGCAATACCAACAGGACCCTGAAATGGTAGTACAAAGCATGCAGAGAGAGAAGTTACTTACTGTATGCTGTACTGACACAGCCCCCTACTAACATTATCTAAGGAAACATGACCTAGGAATGGCTTTGGCCATAAGTTAACATGAAGTGACCAAGAAGTGCAATCGATTTGACCTTCTTGTTCTCTGTTACTTTGTGATGTTCAAAGTGAGATTTCTGTAGCCCTATCCACATGTTAGGTTCAATGCATGCACAATCTGAGTACAGTTTATGCATGTACAGATCTGTACACATATACAGGTATTCACCACTTATGCTGAATGTGTGGACAATAGTACTTTTCCAATCTGCATTTGAGGAGGCTGTACCCAGGTGAGTGCATGAACTGTCATTCACACAAAACACAAGTACATGTGTACAGAGTAGACACCTGAGCACATGTACAATATAATTCTGAGTAGGGCTTGTATTTCCCCCAATGGAGAGATACACAGTTTCTACTCTGGAAGTTTGCATTCCATCTGGAAAGGATAACCTGGGGCCCAGGATAAAACATATGCCTGGGGATCTCCTGCATTCTCAGAGATGGAGGATTGTCAGGATGGAACAGGGTTAGGGGGCAGCCAGCAGCAAATGCACTTGTTCAGCAATGCATCAGGGAAAGGAGCAGCAAATGTGCTTCAAATGCAATAGGTCCTCCATTTTCTACCTGCCCAGCAGGGTGGCTCAAACTGAGTGGCTGTGGTCAGGGAGAGGAGCTTGGCCCTGCCCTCAGCTGCAGCACCAGAATTCCAAACACAGACAGAGAAAAGAAAACAGAGCATAGTAAAGGATTGCGTCTGGAGTGTGCTTGCATTCTGGATGCAACTCATCTCTGCTCCATTTTCTTTTCCGGTGATCATGACTCTGGTTCTGCAGCCAGCGGGGTGGGATCAAGCAATGCAACAGGGACCTCGTTATCTTTGGGGCCTGGGAAGAGAGGCTCTCCCCCACCTCCGCAGTTGTGCATTCCATGGGGCTGGGGAAGAAAGGTCATACTTCAGTTTCAGGTATTACAATGCAGCACAATAAACAGGAAGCTCAAGTTGCTTGCACTTGCTAGTCTTTGCATTACGCAATGTCCAAAGTCATTCCTAGGGAATGGATGTTGGAATGAAAGAATACTTATGACTTTTTAGAATGCATAGAATATAGGACAGGTATGTGCATGTGTACGTATGTCTTTGTTCAGGAATACAAAAAGATGAAGTATGGTTTATGGGTCAGAGGTTGGGTGTCACCTCAGATTAACAGAAAAATTATAAAATAGGAACTCACGCCCTTAATAAATAAATCAGTATAAAGCTTCAACAGATCAATAAAAGACACAAAAAGAGTCAACATCACTCCCCAAAGACCTTCCTAAAAATGAGAGGTCTTTGCCAGACTAATGCTTTGCTTGGAAAGCAATGCAACTTTCAAAGGAGAGACCACAGTCCCATTCACATGCTATATTCAATGCATGTACAGTCTGTGTACAGTGCACACACATATAGATCTGTACACACGTTATCTTGAATGCACGTGCAGCATTATACTTCCTATCTGTACCACACATTCAAGGGACCTGTACCCAGGTTAACTTTTAAAATGAATGCAAGCACACCCATTCACATGAACACATGTACATGTGTAGAGTCACCTGTACAACAGAATGTCTGAATAGGATTAATGATGAATATGGGTCAACACAGGGTTTCTGTTCCTTATGTCTTGCTGAGATGCAGTTGTGTTTTGCATAATGGGTTTAGATTACGTACAGGTTCACCACGATTTCCAGGTCTACCAGAAGGACCGACAGTACCATGGGGGCCAGGAGCACCAAGAGAACCAGCAGGACCAGGGTTGCCAGGACCACCACGTTCACCCTAAAAAGATAGATATGACAGAAAATGGACAGTGTAGTTAAGTACATATAATTAAGTATATATAATGTCTAGTTAAGTACATATAATTTTTTACAAGCACAGACTTATCTCTGTTTAGAGAAGAAAGGAAAGGATTACCTTGTAACCAGGAACACCATCACGACCTGGAGGGCCATCATTACCTGGATTTCCCTGTGAAGGAGAAGACACCCTTGATATCAGACGGACATTTTAAAGCTTTTATTTACTGAATGTGAAATGGTAGTATGTACTCTAACGTCCTTCCTTAAGGACTGTAGCTAGAGCATCTGCTTTGCATGGAGAAGCGATCCCTGGCATGTCCAGGTAGGGCAGAGAACTGGCCATCTGAATTTCTAGAAAGCCACTGCCTTTCTGTGTGGACAGTACCCAGCTGGATGGGTCAATGATCTGACTCGGTATAAGACAGCTTCCTATACTTATATATCCCACCCAGCTCTTCAGTTGTAGAACTGGACCAAATCCTAATAATCTCTAATATTTTCTAATTCCATTGTGACAGTTTTGCCACAAATGATTAACTTTAGTGATATTGTTCTATAACTGTATGTCCATCATCTGACTTCTCACATGTGCTGACTTCTATAAACTACTATTAATAACTGTGGTAGAATATGAAGAAAAAGGAGGGGGGGAGGGAGAAGTGAACTAAAATTTAGTGGCACACTAACCAGTGGACCCTTATCTATTTTAAAAATAATTCCCTTATAGTAAATATTTGCTATGTAGTAACTAGTGTGTGAAATGATCCAAGTGTCTTTATGCATATATGGTTCTGCAAGTGTCATGTAACTGTGGCACTGCAGAAACATCCCAGTTACTGTCTGTGTGTCCTATTTTAACATATTTTCCACTGTCCATTTTCATTTCTTTCCATTTCTAGGCCACTTATTGCCAAAGGAGCCCTCAAAGCAGCTCATTAAAACAATATAAAACAAAAACACACTCAATACCTTTTAGTGCATCAGTTTACATAGCTAAAAGACTATGCTTTTGCTCTATACAGAAGCATTTGTCAGGAAAAAATGGGTGCTGGGAACGAAGAATGTACCTTCCTTTTCATTCTGCCTGATGAAAAGTGCTTTGAAGCTTGTGTGTTTGTCCATCTGCATAAGCTGTGCACACAAGCTGTGCACCGTTAGATAAAAAACTGTACACACTCCACAAAACAAGCTCAATTTCAGTTCTGAATCAGTGTAGTTATCTCGGCTTCCTCCAAAGATTCCTGGGAAATGTAGTGTTTGGTGGAGATGCTGAGAGTCCCTGTTACAGGGAACACTGGTAAGAACATGTGTGCCCATCAAGTGTTTGTGTGTCCTTATCACATGGAATGGGGCTGGAGGATGAAATATCATCTGAACCAGTCCAAAGCAGCAAAAAACAGGAAGCAAAACACTCAGATCACTTGTCTTTCCCTGTCCTGCCACTGAAGGATTGAGTATAATCAGCCACAGAGACTGAAATACAATTGTGTTTATAAAGGCTACAGTGTTGTGATTTATTTTTATTTAACATATTTAAATAAAATAAATTATTTAATTTATTAACTAAATTACATGTGATGAGGCGCACACATGTTTACTTTATGTGACAGCCTATGTGCTTCTCTTGGTGCAAACTGTATTATTATTATTTATTGTTAATTTGATTTCTATACCACCCTTTCAAAAATGGCTCAGGGTGGTTTACACAGAGAAATAACAAATAAATAAGATGGATCCCTGTCCCCAAAGGGCTCACAGTCTCAAAAGAAACGTAAGATAGACATCAGCAACAGCCACTGGAGGGATGCTGTGCTGAGGATGGATAGGACTGGTTGCTCTCCCCCTGCTTAATAAAGAGAATCACCACGTTAAAAGGTGCCTCCTTGCCAAGTTAGCAGGGGTTTGTATTAGCAGCACCCCAAAATGTTCTGCCGTCAACTCCAGTGATAACCTAGTTTCCACTACGGTAGTGCCCTGATCTAGAGGTTCCTTGCACATCTGTGATGAGCACATGAGGTTCCCACAGTGTGAGGCCTGCTCAGTGCAGTGTTGAGGAGAGCCTTGCACTCGCCCCAGTTCCATGAATGGAACTGCTGTCAACCTTATATTGAAAGTGGCTGAATCGGGTGCGTCGCTGCAACCCTATGTTTTCTCAGAAATTAGTTTCATTGACTGTGCAGGGTTGTACAAAGACCCTGTCCCAGGTGGCTTGCGTTAAGTTAATTCATAAGCGAATCTTTCTTCTTCAGTTATGATTCCTGCATTCTCTTAGAAAATAATTCGACAAGACTGCATGCCCCCAGGTAACTGAATACAAAAGATACTACAGTATGCTCACTTTTACTGCCTATGCTTTTTATGGATAAATGCATATGTCTGTAGCAGATGGCAAGGCATAAGGCAGCTGTTTATACTGGCTCTCTCTTATTCTGGACAAAATTAAAATGTTATCCATTTCAAAATGATTGGTTTTCAGCCTAGCCCTAGAGACATTCATGTGGTTTTAGGCAGGGGAAAGGATCCACCATGCATTCAGCTCATTACCCAGTAAGTGCATCAGGGGAAATTAAGAGTGCTTATGTCCAAATTGTGCTTTTGGTGTGCTGAGTAAATCTGATTTTTAGGCTTGTGAATTACAAGGGTTGAATGATAAGTGAGTCATATCTACTAATATTTCCCATGATCCACTAGAATTAAATATTTAAATGCCACTGATTTCAATAGAAAAATTAAACATGATTAACTCGCTTCTATGGAACATATTAGAGCTTCAAGTGTATTATTTCCAGCCTGTGTGGCTTAGTGGTTAGAGTGCTGGACTCAGGGTTTCTGGGTTCAAATCCTCACCCATCCCATGAAGCTCACTAGGTGATGTTGCGCCAATCACTATATCTCTCAGCTAAACCTACCTCACAGGGTTGTTGTGAGGATAAAATGGAGAGTACCATGTACATCTCCCTGAGCTTCTTGGAGAGAGGGTGGGATTAAAATTCATAAATAACTATGAAATCGCATCCATTGCTTGTCGCTACTTTAGCACATTTCAGTATACAAAATGCTGTACAACTCTGATCTATAGTATTTATCCTATTTCCCAGCTGCTGAACTAAAATGCACCTCAAAAACATGGATGAAAATCAGTTGTGTGAAAGACTGCCTTCAGCTGTTACTTTAAACACTGCTGGATAGTTCGGTCATATTGTTCATATTTTCCCCATGCTTCTCACCAAAAGATTAAATGTATCAAAGTAATATTGACTTACATCACGTCCGGCTTCACCAGAGGCACCATTCACACCAGGGGAGCCAATGGGACCAGCAGGGCCACGGGCACCTGGGGGACCAGAAATACCAAGAGGACCAGGCTCGCCCTAGAAAACAACAGTAGAGCATACATGTCATTGCTGTTCATATACAATGCCCCAATTTTACTACTTAAATGACTAGTATCTAGCTTTTAGTGCATGCCAAGCCAACAGTCTTTGCTAATTGCTGTACAGATCACAGAAGGGGTGCGGTCCTTGATCAGAGGGCTAGCTATTGACAGATGGAAGGTCCATGGGCAGGTGCATCATCTGATGATGCAAGCAGCAAGTTGTACTGCCATAGCAAAAGCATGAACTCTTGACCAGAAAGCAGGGCAGATCCATATGTCTCCTTTCCACTTGCCAAGCGACACCCAATTTCTGTTCTTCCTTCAGGGAGTGCCTAGAGTGGCACCATCACCCTTGTGTGTAGTAGGGGACAAGGGAGAAAAGCCAGGGGGCGACAACCCAGGGCTCTTTAAAAGGAAAATTCAAAACAGTACAAGGGTATGGGAATATAATTCGTGCACGTAGCATGTGTCACTACTGCAACACACACCTGTACATTTTCCTCATCTCTGCACATATACTTTGTTGGCATTGAGAAGCCTACATAGAGTGGGAGAAAATCCAAATCCTGATAGCTGGCAATCCGAAGGCATCATTGCAGAAGAGTGTTATATTCATTGGTGAAGACTCTATGGTTAATAATCGTGGAGTCTACAGGAAGAGTATTTGGCAGGAGGAAGATAAGTGGGTACCTTTGATCAGGGTCTGGGTTCTAGAGGAGCCTAGACTACTCACTTTACTTTTCTCATTGCTATCAGCCACTTTTTGCATCACCTCCAGTGATGTAAAAATATGCCTTATAACCCCTTTTATGGGTGCTCCAGGGGCGTATCTAGGGTAGGGCAGGCAGGGCACATGCCCTGGGAGCCACTTGATGGGGGGTGCAACTTCTTAATTTTTTTAAAAAAAATGGCTGCCAAAACAAAATGGCCACCACGCATGCTCATGGCCTCTACGAGGCCCTAGGCCATGCCAGGCCTCACAGAGGCATTTGAGCATGTGTGGCAGCCTCCAAAATAGCAACCACGCCGATCTTTGCTGGCCTGAACAGGCCCGAAAATCATCCCGGGACGGGCTGCAGCGATGAATTAAGAGGCTGGCGGCGGGAGGGGGAACCTTTGCAGACTGCCCCCCCATGGCCTTTAGGAAGCCCCCCAAAGGGTCTACAGGTAATTTTTTTAAAAAAATTAATATAATATAAGTCACTGTATACATATTCAGTTTGGCACTATGTACAGAGAATCAGGGCTTGTGAATACTGAGCTGAATGGTGAGTTTGTCTTTGAATCAGTGTGAAATCCTTAGTATTAAGGCCCACTGAGAATTTCTTGCTCTCTTTCTCTCATTTTAACTGTCTTTCTGAAATACTAGAGTATATTCCAAGTAGTGACACAGTTTACTCTGCATATCCTTTAATTATTTTCAGAGTATCTGGGAAAAGTCAAATTCTCCATTTCTTTTTAAAACTTATGTAATAGTGATGCTACAATGCACAGTAGAGAATTAGACAGGCACTTCTGTTTAGTTTTCCAAGTACACCTCCACATAGTATTTGGGTATTTCATGAGCACCAGCATACTGAAATTTGTAGTTTTCCAGCATTTTTTGGTCTGGCTATGTCCACTGCTAAATAGTTTTTGAAATATTAAAAGATTAACAAGCTTGACTTGTATTTTTGACCTGATATTATGGTAAAGTTATCTGAAAGATGGGTGTCAGATGTTTGGACAGGGGGTGCAATTTCAGTGCTTGCCCTAGGCGCTTTTTTCCCTAGATATGCCTCTGGGGTGCTCCATTTGTGGAAGAGGTACAGAAAAGGGAGGTCAAATGGATTATGGTACTGGAGCACCTTCTTCACAAGGGAAGGCAAAGGCGTTTGGTTTAGAAACCATTTTTGTTTAGAAAAAATGATGACTAAGGGGAAGAATCATGGTAGAGAAGTATAAAAAGTGGCATGGTGTGAAGAAAGTGGACAGAGCAAAGTTCTTCTCCCTTTCTCATAATAGTAGAACTAAGGGTCATCCAATAGCATTGACTGGCAGGAGATTCAGGACAGACAGAAAGACGAAAATACTTCTTCACACACATCATGAATTTATGGTTCTCTACCACAGTATATGGTGGTGGCTACGTGCATAGATAGCTTTTAATGGGAATTAGAAACATTCATGTTGGATAACTCTATCAAAGGCTACTATACGTGACGGCAAAAGGGAACCTCCAGGTTCAGAGGCAGTATATCTCTGAATAAGAGCAGGTGGTGAGCAACAGTTGCTTCAAACCCTGCTTCTGAGCTTCTCAGACATCTGATGGGCCAGTGTAGGAAGCAGGATGCTAGACCTTTGCACCACCATACTACTTTATGTACATAAAAGGTAAAGCTTAACAGGGTTTCTAAACCAAGAGAGATTTCAACGTTATCTTTAGCATGGACCATCTTACTCCAGAAAAATGTATTTGTCACCCATTCAAAAATTTCACAAATGTTGTACTTACGAATGATCCAGCAATGCCTGGGAGACCACGTTCTCCTCTAGAACCAGGCAGACCAAGGATACCAGGAGCTCCAAGAAGACCCTGAGGACCTGGGGTACCAGGAGCACCCTACATAAGAAGAGAGAAGAGTTCAGATCTATTTACAAATTAGCAAACCTCTCATTTGTATAAGAAATGCAAACTTGTGCTCCCTGCTCCTATTGGCAACTTCATTTGATCTCAGAATGGTACAGACCTCTCCTGATGTTGTCAAATTTAATATCTAGCTAGTCTCAATACCTCTGCACAACGAACATTGCATTAAGATCTGACTTCCATTTCTGGTTACCACATTGTGAATGCAATGGCCATCGTTAAAAGAGAATTAGACAAATGCATTTGAGGATTGGCCTATCAACAGTTATCTCCATGATAGCTAAATGGAACCTCCAGTTTCAAAAGCAGTACACCACTTAAAACCAGTTGTGGGAAGGCAGCTACTGCCTCCACGTACAGTTTGTCTGCTTCCTGGCAGCATCTGGCTCACCATTGTGGGAAACATGGTACTGGACTAGATGGATCTTGGGTCTGATCCAGGAGTGCAATTCTTATATCAATAACAAAGGGAGGAGATCTGGTCTTGTGGTTAGGTAAAAGGTAAAATGTGCTGTCAAGTCCATTTTGACGCCTGGCGCCCACAGAGCCCTGTGGTTTTCTTTAGTAGGAGGGGTTTACCATTGCCTCCTCCCGCACAGTGTGAGATGATGCCTTTCAGCATTGTCCTATATTGCTGCTGCCTGATATAGTACCAGCAGGGATTCAAACCAGCGACCTTCTGCTTGTTAGTCAAGCATTTCCCCGCTGGGTCACTTAAGGTAGCAAGCATGAATTGTCCCCTTTGCTAAGCAAGGTCTGCCCTGGTTGCATTTGAATGGGAAACTAGATGTGTGAGCACTGTAAGATATTCCCTTTAGGGGATGGGGCCACTCTGGGAAGAGCACCTGCATGCTTGCATGCAGAAGGTTCCAAGTTCCTTCCCTGGCATTTCCAAAATTGGGCTGAGAGAGACTCCTGCCTGCAACTTTGGAGACGTCGCTGCCACTGTGCAGACAATATGGAGCTAGATCAGGGGTGCACAACTCAAATACCCCAGTGGGCCAGAACGAACCATGACTTGGTGTGTGTGTGTGTGGGGGGGGAGAGGCGCAAGGTAAATGTTCAGCACATTAATGATTACATTAAAATTATTAAATATAAATGAAAGCAATTATTAATTACTCATTAAAAATACTAATGGAAGCCGTTATTAGTTAACCACAGCACGAGGAGAAAAGAGGAGGCTGCTAGCAACCATTCCTCCTCCCTGCCCCTCAAGCACTTCCAAAGCTTAATTCTGAAAGGGGGATGACCCCCATCAGGGCCATGGGGCAAGGCAGCATTTTGCACCTCAATTCAGGCACCATGAAACTTTGGGCCATCCCCTAGGCTAGCAAAAAAGTCCCCGCGGACCAGATCCGGCCCCCAGGCCTTATGTTGTGCAGGCCTGAGCTAGGTGAACCAATGATCTGACTTGGCATAGGGCAGCTTCCTATGTTCTTCTGCTTGGTGGTGGTTGAGGCAGGGGATGGGTGAGGCTCCATGGGGATGGGTGGGACTTCATGGGGCTGCACAGTGGACATTCTGGTTAATGGCTAGCAATGACACAGCCCAGTGACATCACTGACCAATGCTGGATGTAGCTAGCTACTGCCAAGTTGCAGCTCTTGTGCTATTCAGCCAGATGCAGCTCCAGCCCACCTCCACCAAGAGAGACACCCTCCACAGCATTTAAATGCAGGATTCTGTTTTGTGGTCCTCATTCAGTAAAAGGCTGAAACCATTTGGTTCTGTCTGCTCATCCTTAAAAGGCAAGTGATTTTTTTAACATGCTTTGGACACATACTTAGGAGATCAGTTGGCTGATACCCATGTTTATGGAAACAACAACAAAGAATGCCTGACAAGTACATTAAACATGACACTCAAGAAGGAGAAACCATTCTGAATAACTTACAGCAGCACCGCTTTCTCCACTTGGGCCTTTCTCTCCGCTGAAACCAGGTGGTCCAACAATTCCAGATTCACCAGTACGGCCAACTGGTCCAGTGTCACCACGTTGTCCTCTGATACCCTCTTTGCCAGCTGGACCAGGAGGACCAGGGGGACCAGTAACACCCTAGAAATAAAAGATGGATGCAGTGACACAGTTACACCTCTGCCTCACCACCTCCCGGGGAACAAAATATCACACTAAACAGCAAATTACTGACAAAGGTACTTGGTGGGGCACATTTTAGCCATATATGGTTGGTTTCTTCTAGCTAGCTTGTTCATAATGGCTGCTTGGAAATCAACTGGCTTGCAATCGAATCTTATGCATGTTTACTTCCACTAATTCAATGGGTTTACTCTCAGGTAAGTATTTGGGAATAGAGCTGGTCTTGTGGTAGCAAGCATAAATTGTCCCTTTTGCTAAACAAGGTCTGCCTTAGTTTGCATTTGGATGGGAGACTATACATTTGCTCTGTAGGATATTCCCCTTAGGGGATGGGGCCATAGCTCAGTGGAAGAGCACCAGGTTCACTCTCTGGTAGCTCCAGGTAGGGCTGGGAAAGATAATAAGGCTCTACATATGATCAGTGTGCAGAGCCGAAAGGGGTTCTGCGGGGAGAGCGGGCTTGACCCATTCTCCCCACAGATGATAACTCACCCCTTCTTGGGTGGGTGGATTGCCCACCCAGACGAGCGGAGGCTTGGCTCCGGTGTTCCCGTGCCCGGCTGCGGCTTGCCCGGCAGCTCTGGGGGTCGGGCAAAGGGAAGCTCCACCACTTGGTGCCACACTCCCCGGAGCCCTCACTGGATTCCCCTTTACAAGCATAACCCCTCGAACCGTAGAGACGGTCTGTAATGGACCGGGCCCAGTTTGGTTCAAACTCAGACTGGCAACTTTTTTTTTTAGGCAAGGTCAGCTAGTGTTCAAACCGTTTAAACTGGACTGGTTTGAAGAACCCCATTCTGCAATCTGCACACCCCTAATCTCCAATTCCTCAGACAGGGGGCATTTCCAGTCCTGCTTCTCGAGATCCTATTTTGTGGAAATGCTGGGAACTGAACCTAGAATCTTCTGCATGGAAGGCCTATGCTCAACCACTGAGCAATGACCCCTTTCCATATGGTAACTTTGTATTTAAATACAAAAGTTGAGGGCAAAAAAGGTGGTGGAGCTTAATAACTAATTGATATCCCATGTTAAGGCACTTCTAGGGCTCTGGTTTTGGAAATTTAATACAAAGCACACCACGCTGTTCTCTCATCAGTTTAATGTTTTCAGTAGATGGATTTTCTTAAGTAAGGGACTGCTCACGGAGAAAAAGATGACAACTTTTGGTCTGATGGACTGTCTTCTCTTACAGCTGTGCACATCTACAGCAGTGGTTTTCAAATGTTCTACATACAAAGAACCTTTCCCTCAATAACTTGTCTGATGAGGAATTCCAGGACTCCTCATCAGGTCTAATGTTACATGCAAACTCTGGTATCTGACTTATTACTGCAGAGCAGAGCTGGGAGGGGCAATTTGGAGCAGAGAAGTGGCAGAAGGGAGAGAATGCTTATCCTTTCCCCTGTCGACCATTTTCTCCTTGAAACCGTCTCTCAAGCGCCTTTTCCCTCTCTCGTCAAGGAGTTCTCAGACACGTGTTTATGAGGTAAAATATATCTATGGAACCCTGCAGGTGGAAGGGCTATCCTCCTCCCCATACTGCTTCTCCACATCAAATTGCTTCCTCCCAATGCTTCTTTGAATGAAGAATAAGGCTGTTTGGGTTCTCTCACATACGGCCTTATCTAATGTGTAGCTGTGACCTCAGTTGAAAAAGACTTCTTTCTGGACAGACCTGTTGGGCACAGCTGTTGCCTAGGTGAACCAATAGTTCACCCTGGAATATATCCAACACGCCTCCCAGCTGTGTATTGCAGAAAAAGATAGGAAGTAGGGCACATGCTGACTTTCAGGGAAGCTTATCCACTATTTCTGATCTTCTCACCTTTGGGTGCATTTGCACAAAATAGTGGGATATAGCTACTTTAAATAAATAAAAACAAACAGACACCCCCCCCCCAATAAATTTCCAAGGGAATGTAAAAAAATAATAATTTACAGTAATTCTTTGGAAAGAGGACTCCAAGTATCTATCCCTTTACGAAATCTTATCTGATGGATTTATAAATAAATAAGAATGTTCTCAAGAACTACTTACAGAAGGGCCAGGAGGTCCAGTTCTTCCAGCAGCACCAGGGAAACCAGTGACACCCTACAGAAGAAAAAGTCAAGTGACTTAAGAATCAGCTTCACAAGGATCTGTAACTCAGTATAAGATGCATGGCAGGATAAGAAGTTGTTAGACTTACAGGTGGGCCAGAATCACCACGACCTCCACTAGGACCTGAAGGGCCAACGGGACCCTATATACAAGAAGAGAAAGGAGAAATGATAAAACAACCAAAGCACTCTGCAATCTTCAGTGGTAAACAATGACTCAATACGTATTTTCATTACAAAGTTATGCCACTGATTTGGGCAGCTTTGTTAAAGTAACTAATTGTATTAGGACAAGAGAGGGAAGAGAGCAGGAAGATAGATTTGTTCAGAAAGGGTCCCTTTTATTCATTATTGGAATTAGAAAATTCAGGGTAACTCACAACCATTTATGTTATTAGGAGTAATTTAAGATAAGCTTGGTTGCGATATAAAGTAGTCTCCATTAAAGTAATTTTACAGGTTGCAGGGTTCCCCCCACCCCCTATTTAAGATAAGGCTAAATAAGTAATTTAAATTGCCCCCCCTTTCTTTGTTTTCTTCTATGTTTCTTTTTTTCCTCTTGTCCTCTCCTTAATGGTGTATTTTTAAAATTACCTGTTTAGTTAAATAACAATTTATAATATTATCTAATATTATAATCTAGTTGTTAGGGATTGCTATTATACAATTGTAATATTTCTGTTTTGTATTTATAAATTCATATATTTTTAAATAAATCTAATCTCATTATGAATGCGGGCTGGGAGTGCGATACACAACTGCCTTCTCCCCCCACTGACCTCCCAGGGGTGCCCATGAATAAACCAGCAATAAGAAACTTATGACTGTGTGCCAGGCTGAGTCTACACACTTATGGAAATTGAGACACAGCCACTCAATGAAAATTACTGTTGATACTAGTTTGTTATTACCAGTTGTATATGTATGCAAATACCTTGTGATGGTAGTGAATGCTTTGGGGAGGTTCGATAAAGCTTTAAGGTTCAACTCCAAATATTTTCTCCAATATAGTATCTTAGTGATCTGCATTGCTTCATATTGTGGACATTTTGGTCACAGACATTTTTTTTGGAAACTCATTATTTGGTCTTAAATAAGCAGCTAGTTTGATCAATGTAATCAAGTTCCATATTATCTAAAATCAAACACTTTCAGCCAATGCTAGGTTTCCCACTGTTCATCTGAATAATGTATGGGTCAAACAAACCACTTATTGAAGACCAAACAATGTGTTTTCAAAAGTCTGTGATGCTTTGACGGTGAATTATATATCAAACCAGTGTGGTTACCCCTGCTAACTGAGCAAAGAGGCACCTTTCTTAAAGTGGTGATTATCTTTATTTAGCAGGGGAAAGCAACTGGCCCTATCGAATCCCAGCTTGCTGGTGTCTACCTTTATGTTTCTTTTTAGATTGTGAGCCCTTTGGGGACAGGGTGCCATCTTAAGTATTCATTTATATCTATGTAAACCGCTTTGAGAACTTTGGTTGAAGAGTGGTATATAAATATATGCCGTCGCCGTATTAGTAGTAGTATATTGGTTGGGAAATTGGAATATGATCAGGGATTCCCAGTTGATGCTCAGTAGGTGACCCTGGCCAGCCATGGTCTCTCAGTCTAGCCTACTTCACAGGGCTTTTGTGAGGATAAAATGAGGGTGGGAAGTATCATGTACACAGTCCTGAACTCTTTGATGAAAGAGTGGAATAATAATAAATATTACCAAGAATCGCTGTAAATTTAACTATGAGTTGTGACATTGAATATTTGAAGCTGATATGAACTGCCTAACATAGTTATTGAATGTATTAAAAACTAGAATTGTCTGTTTACACATTCAATTGTTACATTCCTTTTCTTTGTACATATATAAAATATTTACACATTTTAAAAAAAAATATTTCCCACTGTTTGGACAGACTTTTGTCACTGTACAAATATATTTAAGTTTAGTTCTAGATAAGATAATGAGACAATCAGCATGCTGTTTACAGCTCAACAATAGATTTAAGGATGTGGCTATGTGAAAACTATAAAGACTACACTGTTTGGTGACAGGTGAGGAACGTTTGATGTAAGATTGAGTTTGCTTACGGCAGGGCCAGAGTTTCCAACAGCGCCGACAGCACCAGATGGGCCTACATCACCTTTAGGGCCTCTTTGACCTCGTTCGCCTTTAGCACCAGTTTGACCAGCTGCACCCTTTAGAAGTCAAGAGAGAAAAAGATTTGAACTACATTGCAATCCCCAAACTAACAAGAAACCAGAGAAAGCCAGGCTTTTCCTTAATACTTACAGGAGGGCCAGCGAATCCAGGGGGACCAGCAGGACCAACCTCACCACGTTCACCCTACAGTGGATAAAAAAAGCCACAAAACACTTCCAGTGAGAAAAGCCACCAGTCCATACCAATTGTTCCTAGAATGTGTGACTGTTCAGTTTGAGAAGGAACTATTTCATTACTTACAGATGTTCCACGAGCGCCAGCAGGGCCAGCAGGGCCAGCGGAACCAGCTTCACCCTGAAGCATACAATGGAACAGTGTTACAAAGATACAGAACAGGCCATCCATGACTTGGATAGGCCATCAAACCATAATATGCCATGGGCACAGAGCAGGTGACCGCAGAAAGGTGTCTCCACAGCAAACAGCTTCAAATGATTTAAGCAAAAGAGCCAAGCCATACATAAGAAGCAAAGTAAAAATAAAATAAAAAACCCCAAAGCTCCATAAACCAGTTTGCTGTTAGTTCTTTCCTGGGTCAACCTGTCAGAACTTGGGCCTGAGCTCAAGAATCATCACTGATACTTCCAAAGGATGAAGAAGAGAGAAGGGCCCACTGTGTTGTATTCAGAAACAATGAAGTAACTGTCCCCGTTAAATATAGCTCAGCCTCAAGACTTCCTCCTTACTCTCATCCTTTAGACTAGGGGAAGCAGTGCTGCAGGCTGAAATTAAAAACCCTACCAGAAAGCTGTATATAACGTTGTAAATAAGCATGTGGCGTTACCAACACCTGTATGCAATCTGAATTCAACAGTCAAGATCCAACACACCTCCCATATATATTAAAGGTAATGCAGCCTTCTTTCAATATATGGTAGACTTGTATTCTACCATACATTGAAGAGAAAACATGTGAACTGTATTCTCACACCATTCCAATGTGAAAAGATGAAAAGATGGGGTACAACCTGAAGGAGGTTGAACATCATTTCTCCCCCTCCTCCTGTGCCACTATGTTTCATCCAGCATGCTTAATTTTTTAAAACATCAAATACTGAATGGCCAGGATTAAAACAAAACAAAACAATTTGAGGCATGCCCAGGCCCTTGGCTCTAACCAGTGGGGTTTTTAAACTCAGTTTTTTGGAACAACCCCACCCGCCACCATACCATTTCAAAAAGTCCTCTTAATTGCAGAAATAGTTTGCTATGCAACATGTGGGGGGTGGGTGCTGTTTGAGAAATCTCAACTGAAAATACTCCTGGTTCAAGCCATTGCTTAACAGAAACATATCCATCATAGATCCAACAAAATCCTCCACAGAGCCATCAAATCCATCATAAATCCATCCATCAAAAGCCATATAGCAGGGGTTCTCAAACTGGGGTCCCCAGACATTGCTAGACTACAACTCCCACCATCAATGCTCTTTGGCCATTGTGGCTGGGGATGATGGGAGTTGTAGTCCAACAACATCTGGGGACCCCAGTTTGAGAATTCTGCCATATAGCACAAAAAGAAAAGCATACAATAATGTTTGATGAGTAATAAGGTCACCATTGTCAATAATAATTTGAAAAATGTATTCCTATTAAGTATCCGGTATAAGAGGGCTCATGGGGTATATCTGGTTGCCATTTCCTGCATGGTAACTCAGAAGGAAGGGTCCAGTTTCCTCCACGCATATACCAACAATCTGCACATGTGCAAAGATCGGTTGAATTCTCTGCATGCATGAAGGTTTTCTACCTTGTTGCTGGGAACCATCAAGTATGTATCTGAAAAGATGGATACTTACCCTTTCACCAGCACTTCCAGCAGGACCAGGGGCACCAACTGCACCAGGAACACCCTGAAGATCAAGGATAATCACATGTCTGAATGCAGATAGTTTTCAAGTTCAGGTAAGAAAAATACTTGCGGATTAAAGGAGAACAATTAATGCTAAAAAAAAAGGTCTCCTGTTGTCTCAGTTTTTCAGACAAGTATTCTAATCAGACTCTGGTTGAAATCAATGTAATTATTATTCTCATAGGTGATAGCTTTATGGTATTTTAAGAAAGTGTAAATTTGAGTAATTAAGTGCAATCATACTCTGAAAAGTAGCTGATTGATTGTAGGTTCAGGAAATTGAAATCTAAGTAGTCTTCTCATGTATGTGTGCATCTTACTTCAGGCCAAAATAACGTTGAAGATTGAGAGCTTTCTCCAGAATAAATGTGTCATCCACCATGATCTAAATCTAGTTATTTTGCCTTCATATCCTGCTTATGCATGGACAATGTTGGATGTGAATAGGGGTGATATGCTAGGCATTATATACTTGGACCTTATTTATTTACTTATTTATTTATTAACTAAACTAACTAACTAACTAACTAACTAACTAACAATCTCCTTCAGCAAATGTTCTTGAGTAAAGCTAGCAGTTGTGGGATAAGAGGACAGGTAGCTGGTTAAAGAATAGGAAACAGAAAGGAATAATAAAAAGCCAAATCTATGTTAAGGATTATTGAGAAAGGGGCTGAAAATAGAACCGGCAATATTATAATGCTTCTATAAAAATCTGTGGTGTGTTTACACTTGTTATACTGGGAAACATCTGGATGAAATTAGTGATGACTAAGTCCCACTGAAATTAATGGGACTTAATTAAATCATGTCTACTTTGTCTCCTTGATATCAATGGTACTTAATCATGATTAACTAGTCTGGATGTTGCCCACTCTCTACAGTTTTGGTTGCCCCTTCTCAAAAATGGATATAGTAGAGTTGGGAAAGGGAGAGCATTATGCATGGAGCAGAGAGAGTGGACAGAGAGACATTTTTCTCCCTCTCTCACAACACTGGAAACAGGGGTCATCCCATGAAACGGATGGCCAGGAAATTTAGGACCAACAAAAGGAAGTACTTTTTCACACAGTGTGTAATCAATCTATGGAATTCTCTGTCATGAGATGTGGTGAAGGCCACTAGCTTGAATGGCTTTTTAAAGGCCTTTTAAGGGCCTTGGACGGATTCATGGAGGACAGGTCTATCAATGGCTACTAGTCTGGTGGCCTCCAGCCTCAGAGGTAGTAATACCAATTGTAGGGGAGCAAACAGCAGGAAAGAGGGCATGCCTTCAACTCTTGCCTGTGGGTTTCCCAGAGGCATCTGGAGGGCCACTGTGTGAAACAGAATGCTGGACTAGATAGGCCTAAGACCTTCCCTACAAGGAAGGGTTGCAACGTTTGGGACTTCTGAGTTTAGAAAAAGGGCAGCTAAGCATGGAAGGAGACATGATAGAAATTTATAAAATAATGCATTGTGTGAAGAAAGCTGATCAAGAGAATTTTCTCTCTCTCTCAAGATACTAGAGAACAGCATTATCCAATGAAGCTGATTGGCAGTAGATTCAGGATGGACCAAAAAAAAAGTACTGACCTTCTTCATAAAATACATAATTGATTTAAGGAATTCACTGCCACAAGAAGTAGTGATGGCTACTAGTTTAGAAGGCTTTAAAGGGGATTAGACAAATTCAGTGAAGATCAGTATCAATGGCTACTAGTCAGGATGGCTGTATGGAACTTCCAGAGGCAGTATACCACTGAATACCAGTGGTGGGTGGAGGGACAGTGGGAGAGAAATATTGCCTTCATGTACTGCTTGTGAGCTTGCCAGAGGCATCTACAGATAACTGGTCACTGTGGGAAATAGGTTACTGCATTTGCTCCATGGTTGGTCTGATCCATCAGGGTTCTTTTTATGTTATGTTCTTTTTATTAAATTGTTCCTTGGAAATAAAGTAACTTAAGAAGCATGCTTACACGTGAACCGTCTCTTCCTGATGTTCCAGGATCACCTCTGAAGCCGGTTGGACCCTGAAATGAAAGAGGAAGCAGCATGAATCAGGATTGTTCATGTCTAACTGGCAGGGAAGTGCTTTGTGTGGCAATGGTTTCTAAGCGCTCTTAGCAATGAGACACCCACATGAAATTTAAAGAGCATTTTTTAAAGGACGTCTGTTGGTAATGCCTTGCTCTGGCCATTAATCCATAACCTTCTCCCAACAATCCACCCACGAGACTCCCATGACCCTCTACCTATACATAATAAATAGTGCTAACTTGCTGACCACCCTTGCCATAAAACTCTTATCCGTGGGAAAAGATAGTCTTCCTTACTGAGGAGCTGAGCATGTATCCTGGAAATGACTGCATTAAGTATATTATCTCTTAACATTTAGTTACAGCATCATGGACCATGTGATTTGTCTAATAACAGCCACTACTATACGATAAACTTGAACACATGAGACTGAAATGATTAATTGTTATGTGCTGAGTCACTACAGATCATTGTATGGTTGCTAATTGAAATGCAATAGTTTCAGGGTTTGAAGTGTCACTGGCATGGAAATATGCTTCTCTTTGGCTTGGACCTTCAGCACAGGAAGCCAAATCTTGAGAAGATACCTCTCGATAAGCAAGATAGATGATGAGATAGGTCCGTGTCAACTTTGCTCAGGCCTCTAGATAGTACTGTACTTGACCCATGCTTATTACACCCATATTACATCCATTCTGAAAGAGCTGCACCGGCTACCAATTTGTTTCTGGGTCCAACTCAAGGGTCTGATTTTGATCTTTAAAGCCCTTAACAATTTGGGCCTTGGATATCTGAAGGACCGCCTGCTTCCATGGGTTTCTGCCAGCTTGACAAAATCATTAGAGAGGGCTCTACTCTGCATTCCGATGGTGAGAGGGGCTTGGTTGTTGAGCGGGCAGGCCTTCTTGGTCATTGCCCCCAGGCTTTGACCAATCAGAGTTTTTAAGAAAACAAATGAAGACGTGGCTCTTCACCCAGACTTTTGAATGAGAGTATTGTTTTTACTGCTCCTGCTTTGTGTTTTATGTATTTTTATTTATTTATTTATTTACACAGTCAGACAGGTGTTATTGACTGGTTTGTTTTATCCAGACATCGAGTCCTTCCCAAGGACCTGGGATGGCTGAATTTTATTGTCAATGTTGTTGCTGTTGTTATAGATATTGTTGCAGAATATAGGCTGTTCCCAGTAAAGCTGCTTTTTGTAATTGGCTGATGGTGATTTCTGTGGCCCCTATAGTGTTGAGGTGCTCTTCAAGGTCTTTTGGAACTGCACCCAGGGTGCCAATTATCACTGGGATTATTTTGGTCTTTTTCTGCCACAGCCTTTCAATTTCAATTTGTAGATCTTTGTATTTTGTGATTTTTTCTATTTCTTTTTCTTCTATTCTGCTATCCCCTGGTATTGCTATGTCAATTATTTTAACTTCTTCTTGTTGTTGTTGTTATTATTAGGTTATTAAATTTTTAAATAGAGATTATTTTTATATTTATGTTATCTGTACCTTTGTATTTTAATTATGTGTTGTTTTAATTATATTGTAAACCGATTTGAGATTATTTTATTGAACAATCAATCAATCACTCAATCAATCAATGCTTGCTCCTTATGAACAGTCCAGGAATACCTGCACCAGCTGGAGATAAGTGCAGTGTAGACTGCCTGGGGTCAGATGCACTTCTAACCACTTCTACCCCCACTGCTAATCCAGAACTTTTTGGGTTGGTTTTGTTTGAGTCAGGTTATTGGTGGTGCTGACTTTTGTGGGACCAGGCTTGTTCTAAACCAGGTTCTCCACTTGGAATGGCTTTTCATTTTTAGCCTCATCAGCCTTCACTAGGTGACATGTTTTCAACATGCACTTCTACTTTTTGCCTCTGGGTACATAACCAATGGCCCCCATACTGTGTGCCGTGTTATGCAGGCATTTCCAGTTGGCACTTCGGGAGTGCAACATGCATTGTTTCCAAAGTGTGGGTGTGCAACTTTAAGAATTTATACACTTGTGCAAGAATGCTGAAGCTTCCTTAGGTGCCTGCAGTAGTGCAGACTGATACACTACTGATCCCTCCGTCCAAGGAAGATCATGTGACCAATACCTCAGGACATCTATTTCATACCTTGGTGGGCTTCACTGGAATTTTTTTCCCCTTGTTGCCTTACCTTTTCACCTTTGCCTCCTGGACCACCAGCAATTCCTCTCTCACCAGGGATTCCACCAGGACCAGCTGGACCTGGGGCACCAGCTGCACCGGCAGCACCGGGTTCACCCTAACAGAATAAGCAAAGTGAGAGGAAAGTTTAATTTCTGAAGGGCTCCATTGAAAAGGAGCATTGGGTTGTACTGCTCTGCCTCCTGTCTGCTCTATTTTGACATATTATTTAATCTGTTAGCTTTTCTGAACTATGCAGAATTTCGAAGGTCGCCTGGAGAACTGACTGCACTGGGTTACACAGGGAAAGTTTCTCATCATGTCTCATCCAAATGAGTTATCATCAGTCATTAAGGAAGGCGAGCTGGATATCTTCTAAGTAGAAATGCAGAAACTTCCTGCTCCCACCTCTTGTCTGATTTGGAATGGATCCGATTAAAATGTATTAATTGGGATGATGTGATATTAAAAATTAATCTGATAAATTGGACACATAACCATCTTGCAACCCGGGAGACTAATAGAAACCACATTTCCTGATGGTCTATGAACACTACAACTCCCAAGAGCCTTAGGAACATAGGAAGCTGCCTTATACTGAGTCAGACCATTGGTCTATCTAGCTCAGTATTGTCTTTACAGATTGGCAGCAGCTTCTCCAAGGTTGCATGCAGGAATCTCTCTCAGCCTGATCTTGGAGAAGCTAGGGAGGGAACTTGGAACCTTCTGCTCTTCCCAGAGCAGCTCTATCCCCTAAGGGGAATGTCTTAAAGTGCTCACACATCTAGTCTCCCTTTCACATGCAACCAGGGCAGACCCTGCTTAGCTAAGGGGACAAGTCATGTTTTGCTACCACAGGACCAGCTCTCCTCTCCCATCTCCTCCACTCCCATCTCCTCTCCTCTCCCAAGCCTTTTGCATCTTGTTAAAATCGGGACAGGGGAGCAAGTTCAAAATAGACCTCTCTCAGCAGCCAGGACTCCAGAGTGGTCTAAATCCAATCTGAGAATTGATCAGCAGGGAGACAGACTGCAGAGAACCATTGTGCAGCACATCCTCTTCCAATTTTTAGACCCCACCTCATCACTAATCCTAAAGGTAAAACATTTACTTTCCCCTCTTTAATATTTAACATGCTCTTCCCTCTTTGATATTAATAAGGTTTTTAAGGAAACAATCACTCATGGAGCTCTACACACAAACTCTACATTTCTATTGATTCCGAAAGTTCCAAAGAAGTTCCATTCTGCCCACCTATGTTGCTGATAGCTGCCACTCAGCAATCTCAAAATCAGTGGGAATTTTGCCATTCATCTCTATGGGAGCAGGATTTCAACCCAAGACTTTTTCTGTAAATGACCTCCACTAGGGATGAATACTCTGGCTTCCTATTTGGTTACTTCTGGCACAAATTAAAATGAAAAGCCACTTTCCACTTAGATTCAGTCCTGAACTGTTTATTTTGGCTGCACTTTCATCATTCATAAATAAGCTCAGGGCTGGCATTCTTCTGACGCCTTAGGAGCAATATTAAAAGAGGCCTCCTCCCAGTTTCAAACAGCCACTCCCAATGCCCCTGTTGGATGGGCCCTTTACCCAAGTCACAAGGGCCACTCTTTGGTCCTTTCTCCCACATGGATTTGAATGCTCCTGCTGCCTTCCCAAATAGTGCCAGATCAGGTGGGCAACTTGGAGGTCTTTCTTTGCTTCTCTCTCTCTTGGAATCCTCCCTCTTAAATCCTCACATATGACCTGCTTTGTACTAAGTCATACCATTGATCTATCTTCCCCAGAACTGTCCACTAACAGTTGCTGCAAAGGCCTCAGGCCAAGCACTGTCTAGACACCTGCTATCTGATTCCTTTAAAACATGCTGGAGACAGAAGTAGGGACCTTTAGTGTGCAAAGAAAGTGCTCTGCTACTGAGCTAAGCCCTCTATCATCAGTTCCACTCTTCCCACCCGAATCCTTCCTTCTCCCTAATTTTTCAATTGGCTCTTCAGTGTCATAAAGACTGCCTTTTCCTTCACTTCTTGCAGCTAAACTCACTACTCTACTTCCTATTTAAGCTTGGTTTGCTGCTACTCCTTTTTGCTGCTTCCTGCTGTCTCCCATCACCTCCCTCCACAGCAATCTGCATCAAAGGAAACTGCAAGCTGAAGAGTGCCAAGAAGGCACCAAAAATGCGAAGGGGGGGGGGAACACTCTTTCTCCGAGCACCAAAATGGCTGCCCCCTTTCACAAAGTGCCACCTGTGGCACTTGAATGCTGTGACATGCAGTAGTTCAGAGCAGCTGCTTTGCATGCAAAAGGTCCCAGGTTCTATCCCTGCCAATTCCAGCCAGGAAATGGGCTGGGAAAGACTCCTGCCTGAAACTTCAGAGGAGCCAATGCCAGCCAGACAATCTGGAGCTAGATGCACCAATGGTCTGACTCAGTATAAGCCAGCTTCATGTGATTTTAGAGGATGAGGCTATGGCTCAGTAGTAGAGTCCATGCTTTGCAAGCAGAAGTTCCCAGATTCAACCTCTGATCTCTCCAGGTAGGGCTGGGGGGTGAGTGAAACCCTGGGGAACAATGCCAATCAATGTACTAGTTGTATCAATGTACATCTAGTTCATTACTGAGCTAGAATGATCAATGATCTGACACAGTATAAGACACCTTCTCATGTACCTAAGTGAAAGTGTGGCTCCTATTTCCACGCTCTGAGAAATGCAAAATCGCAGAGGTAGTGCCACTTATATCTGCTGAGGATTTAGTGTTTCAGGAACAGTGCGTATGTTGCCATCAGCATCCAGCTAAGTACCTGCATCAAGGAGACGAGACTGCCCTCCCCAGGATTTCAGAAAAACAGCAACTTTTCTGCCTTACCTTGTTACCATCAGTCCCTGGTGCACCAGATGGACCACGGCTTCCAAGGGGACCTAAAGGACCACTGACACCGCTTTCACCTGGAGCACCACGTTCACCCTGCAGGAAACAAATTGGTGTGAGATTGATTAGGCTCCAGAGAGTTTAATTTTTTGAGGGGAGGAAGATTCAGATGTAACACTGAAGCCCGAAAAATGTTAGTGGTACAGGTGGCATATGCTAACTACTGTTCACTCATGTAAAATGCATAGCTACTGAATATGGTTCAGATTTTAGGACAGGTTCTGTTTTTCTACCAGACTACTGCGTTCAACCAAGAGTTCAGGGAGCTGCAGCCTAGATGCACTCTAAGTAAGCCCTGAAGCTTTGAACAGGACAGAGACACCCTAAGGTTGTTGACATGACCATCATACCCAGTGTTGGAGAGGACTGGGGGTGGGACAGGATCCTATCTATCTTCGCCCCACACAACTGATGCATCCCTGCAGGTGCCGCCGCTCACATGTCCACATGATTGGTGCTGTAGTGAATAGCATGCCCCCACAGAGGCTGGGGGAAGGACGCCCGGCCTCCAGGAATCCCACCGCTGTTTGGGCGGTGCATTGTAGGAATCCCTGAGGCCAGGTCGCTCCTCCCCCCAGCCTCTATGGATAAAATGCCTGTCGGCAGTCTGGGAGGAGCTACTGGCAGCCTGGTTGTACACAAGACTGGGGAGTGTGATAAGAGGGTGTGCGTGTACCCTCCTACCTCACTTTTCGCCTGCGTAAAAAACGCTGGGCTTTTTACAATTGGGATTGATCCTGGCGCTTCTCACAGCCGGCTCTACTCAGGCTAGGGCAACCCTACCAGGGTAGAGCTGGTCATGAGAATGACTTTACTATGTCTAAGCTAGGGGTGCTCAAACCTGGGTCCCCAGATGTTGTTGAATTACAACTCCCATCATTCCCAGCTACAAAGGCCAAGGCCAAGGCCATTTTTAATTTACAATTTACAAATGTATATACTTCTGCATAGCTAGTGAATCCTCAAGGATTCCAAAACTCTGATATAAAAACCACTACCTTATTTTTTGGTGTCACCATTACTTCCAAACTGACACTCAACTACCTGAGTTTGTTAATGCTATATGTGCTTATGTGCTAGGAATGCAATATATGCATAAATAACTATTATGTATATTAGGTTCCCAGTACATAAATGCATTACACAAATGTAACAGTACTACTTTAATAACTATGTTGCCCTCTATCTTTAAAGGGTGAAGGTGCAATTCAGTTCCTTAAAAGATGGAAGTTTAGAAAAGTCTTTGAATTATTTGGAGCAACTACTTTATTTGAGGGGTGGGGGGAGGAATCCACATTAAAAATGGATCCTCAGGAAGCATTGTACAGTACAGTACAGTGAAACTTACTCGTGAACCAGCAGGACCAGGGAGACCAAAGTCGCCATGAAGACCCTATGCAAAAAAGAGAGAGACAAATTAAGCCTACTTTTAAGAAGTCTTGTGGCTTAAGAATCATTGTAGCTCTTGACCAAGGATATTCTCATCCAATGAGAAAAGATGGCAAACATTTTGAACTGCAAGCAGTGATGCAACACTATGTGGAGCTCAGACTACTTCATGAGAGAGAATTGGGTTTTGTGGTTCCTGTATTTGTGTGATGATATCACACCAACATAGGTTGGTGTGATAACATCACATAAATGAATGAATGAATGAATGAATGTTCAAGGGTTATTGTTTTCATGCTATTAGGAGTAGTACCACACTCATTCTTTTGTAGTGCGGGAGAGGTCACAGCTTCAAGAAAAAGAATCAGAAGGCTTCTTCTATGGCCAGTAGATGGTGACTGAGTGTGAGACGTCAGGGCAGTGGTTCCCCACCAGGGATGCTCCAGATGTTGCTGAACCACAACTCACATTGCCCCCCAGCCACAATAAATTGCAGCTGGGAATGATGGGAGTTGTAATTCAGCAGCATTTGGAGGAACCCTGGTTGGGAACCACTGCCTTAGGGGTTAGAATGAAGATGGGCAATACGCAGGTTCAAATCCCCATTCAGCCTCGAAGCTCACTGGGAGACCCTGAGCAGGCCACTCTCACTCTCAGTCCTCACAGGGTTGTTGTGAAGAGAAAAGGAGGTGGGCAGCCATATGCTGTCCTGAGTGTCTTTGACAAACAGCAGGACGAAAAAGTACGGAAGAAGTAAAAAGAGTGCTGATCAAGAGAAAAAAACATACTTAAGATTGTGTGTATTTCAAGGAATTAAAAAGAAGCAAACATCAACTCGTTCAGTTAAACTGAATCGTCATATTTCTAAGGCTCGTCGTTCAAATAAATACATAAAAATTGTCAGCTTCCCACATTTGTACATTACACTATCCATATCCCCAAGTTAAAGAACAAAGAAAATGCCCCTATTAGAGGCAAATGAGCATAAAGAGTGTAAACTGTGGACCTGCCTCTTCCGTTGTCTGGAACAATAGAGGGCTATAGTCCCCTCAGTTGAGAGGAAAATTTCAGCACTTGCTAGAAAGACTCCTGTCTGAAACCCAAGAGAACGGCTGCCAGTCAGAGCAGATAATATTGAGCTAGATGGACCAATGGCCTGACTCAGTATAAGGCAGCTTTCTATGCCAGGTAGAGACACCGCGTAGGCTTGCTATGCAGTCTGTCCACACAGGCACAAAGCTAGAGCAGTTACCTCACACATTAAAATGGCAGTTCAACTATGACAACATGCTATTCTCCTTAAGGTAAAGTAAAGTGTGCTGTCGAGTCGGTTTTAACTCCTGGCGACCCCAGAGTCCTGTGTTTTTTTCTTTGATGGAATACAGGAGGGGTTTACCATTGGCTCCTCCCACGCTGTATGAGACGATGCCTTTCAGCATCTTCATACAGTATATCGCTGCTGCCCAATACATATGTTTCCTCTAGTCTGGGAAACATACCAGTGGGGATTAGAACCAGCAAACTCTGGATTGCTATTTAAGTCATTTCCCCACTGTAGCATTAGATAGCTTTGCTATTATCCTTAAAGGTAAAGTGTGCCGTCAAGACGGTGTCAACTCCTGGTGACCACGGAGCCCTGTGGTTGTCTTTGGTAGAATACAGGAGGGCTTTACCACTGCCTCCTGTTGATGCCTTTCAGCTTATTCCTATATTGCATCTGCCTGATATAAGGGTTTCCCATTGTCTGGGAAACATACCAGCGGGGATTCAAACTGGCAACCTCTTGCTTGATAATCAAGTCATTTTCCCGCTGCGCCATTAGGTGGCTTTGTTATTCTCCTTAGCACACCAAAAATAAATAACAGAGATGGCAAAGCAGAATTTCTTCACTGGTATTGCGGAAGCAAAGGGGCAATTGTATTTTCTCTCAGTTGTCATACAAGAAATGTGGCCACTGCGACCATGTGGTGCAGATGATCATGTCTTGTAAAGGAGTGTTACACTTACCCTTTCTCCTGGTTTGCCAGCTTCACCAACTGGGCCTGAGGGACCTGGAAGGCCCTAAATGAGAAGAAATGAGGTAAAATAAAAATAATATGTTTATTTTCTTTTTTACAGCAAAGTAAATGGTTACAACCGAGCACAAAGGCCTTGCAATAAAGCATCAGCAAGCAGCTTAATCAGAAAGGTAAGCTAAAGCTTCAACAGGGTCTTATGGGCTTGGTTCAAAGGTCACCCAAAGTAATCTGAAGACTTTGAAGGTCTGTTTCATCACTGCTCTCTACCTACACTAACTACTTCTTCCCCTCTTTCAACAGAAAACCACCAGTGTTAAGGCTGATGCCCTTTCTTCCTGCTTTGAAATCTAATTTCCTGGCTTTGTTGACATTCTACCTTAAATGAACTGTCTTCGGGCCAAATTAGATATAAAGAGCAACCAGATGTAAAGGTGATCTGCTAGAGATCCTGCTCTAATCTAAGGTACTGCAGTTGCAAGCAAGGTTTAAGCAGTAAATTATCTAGGAAGCAGCTCAAGTCTATCAAGTTGGCTTAACTGCCTTGTTTATTAGCTCTTTTGCCTGCAAGCTAATTAATAAGTGCCTACTTAAAATTCCCAAAGTGTCAAGTATGATGTTTCAAGACAATATGGAGGATGTCAGTCAATTTGCTCCAAGCATAGCCTTCCAGTTACAGAGACTTCAAATTCTATCTTAAGATTAACCAACAAGAAAAGTCATATTTAGTTAAATATATCTTCACTTACTTGGAAGCCAGGGGGACCAGCTGGACCAGATTCTCCTTTACCACCAGGATTGCCCTAGATGAAATAAAACAAAAATAGGTACATATTGCTTTTGGAATGGAAGCAAGAGATAGAAAGACAGAAGAGAAAATTCCCCAGTATACCAAGCAATAGGCAATAGCCTCCATCCAGAGATATGCAAAAGAAAGCATGTGAAGACCAGCACCCTCCACTGAAGTGAAAGGGCTGCCATTCCAGATGATGGAGCTCTGTGTTTGCATAAAAAAGTTAACAATTATGATCTTGTACTTACAACAACACCAGGTGGTCCTTGAGCTCCATTGTTTCCATCGGGACCAGGAGCACCCTAGAACAACAGAGGTTAAGTTACAAAAACATGATCTTCCTCCAAAATATACCACCATTTGTTTGCTTGCCTGTCTAAAGTCAAATGTCCACAAACTGCAGACCTGCTTTAATCTCATCTCTATGAGATGTGATCCACTGACTTTGATAATTGGTACTATAGCTTCTCCTTTAACTCCTGGCATGTCCATGTTCTCCCTCCCCACCACCCAACCCCTCGCCCCTCACACACACCCATCTCTCCACACAAGAGGTCTTTTTGCAGAGCTGCTCTACTAAAAAAGTTTGGCTTGGTTCCAAAAGATTGCAGATAATAAATAAATTACTGACAGACTCGTTTCACCCTCGTCAACTAGTGTAAGGAAGTCAATTATATGAAGGATGTCTGAGGAGCACATTTTTTAAAATTTAATTTAAGCACCAAATTTAAGCACATACACCAAAGATAGTGCAAGATATTTGTCTCTAGCTAACGGTAGGAAAGCTAGATGGAAATCAGATTCGTTTTCATTAAATAAATTGTTTATATTAACATGCACATTCCTCCCTTAGATTTCGACAACCCTTTGATATAGAACATTTCCCAAACGGAGGCACATCATAGAAGCTATAAAAGAGCGCATACCCGTAAGCCAGCAAGACCAACACTGCCTCTGTCACCAGGTTTTCCAGGTTCACCCTATGGCAGAAAGAAAAGTAAATTAAAGTAAGTTACCAGATCAAGAGCAACAATCAAAAAGCCATTTTATTTCTGCCTACATATCTCCATTCTTTTACTTTAAAAAAATCCACTCATGCTCTCTGAAAAGCTGTATACAACCAGAGAGTCCTAGCAAATGTAGAATGGGAAGGAAACAGCAAACTACCAAGGGTCTAACAGCTCTCCCACTGTCCAGTTCATCCAAGGGAGATGCTTGCTAACTTTACTCACATATCTATAGGAAGGTTTAGTGGTTAGACTTGGACTGGGGAGATCAAAACTCAGATTTCCCCCTCAGCCATGACATTGGGCCAGTCCTTCTCTTTTAGCCCAATCTACCTCACAGGGTTATTGTAAGGATCAAGTATGGTAACTGATTTCCATGGATGCCAACCTGAGTTTATTAGAGGTAGGGGTGGAATACAGAGCTTAACCACAACTACAGATTCCATAACCTTCCTTGGCATACGTTTCCACTGTGGTCTTGACCCTACAATTAAGAAGCTTTTGCCCTACAATTTGAATCAGTCGTATGGATGCATTAATACTCATATACTTGCCATCATATATTTGCCACCCCCATTTCAGTATTGCTGGGTAAATTTATTCACTCTTAGAATTTTAAATGGCCTGACAAACACACCTGGCGAATGTACAGAACAAAATTCTACAATCATTGCCTTAGATCTAATAATTCTTAGATCCAAACAGAATGTCCAGGACCATCATGTGGCTCTTGGGACTTGTTATTGTTGATATAGCACTGTTTATGTGCCATAAAGCCAGTGGTAAAGCACATGGAACTTTATAGTAGATGAGAGGATAGATTCCTGCCCTGAGGGGCTCACAATCTAGAAACAGATACAAGGGAGAGAAAGGAATAAACAGGAGAAGAAGATGCAGCTATTTCATGTAGGAAACATGGACAGCCGCCTTATACTGAGTCAGATCACTGGACCACGTAGCTCAGTATTGCCTTTTCTGACTGGCAGCAGCTCTCCGGATAGGAGGTTTTCTCATTCCAACCTGGAGATACCAGGGATTGAACCCGGGGCCTTCTGCATGCTAGGCAGATGTTCTACCACTAAGCTACAGCCAAATTCATAGACAGGTTTAGAAGCATTAACATAGGGGGACTAGGCACATATGGGGACAAGGCAGTTGTACCAAAAGCTTCATGGAAAATATGGGTTTCAAGGAGGGGTTTGAAGAGAATAAGAGAGGAGGCACCATGCAGATGATCTGGGAGAGTTCCAGGCATTCGGGGCAGCAAGGAGGAAGGGCAGAGTTGACTGAGGGAGCAGGAGGCCTTCAGGAGGCTTAGGGTGGTGTAGCTGGAACAGCCGAAGTCATGGGCAGGAGGAGGCACTTGTGTTGGACCCAGAAGCAAACAAGAAACCAGTGTGGAGGTTTAAGAAGGGGCATGATAAGATCAGAGCACTCAGAGACAAATTACTCTGAATGTTGGGTGGGGGCAAGGGGGCTGAGGTGAGACAACATAAGATTAGAGAGGAGACGGTTGCAGTAGTCAAGATGGAAGTTGGGGACGCCACATATTTGAATACTTCCCCATCTACAAAAACTCTGCCAGCATATAAAATGATGACGCCGATGATCAATATTTATATATCACTTTATAATGCTGTATAATTATGTAATTAAATTAGAGCTAATTTAATAAAATTAGCATATAACGAAGAAAGCTAAGACCAGAATTGCTTTTTTCACATACTACCTTTCCTCAAGTGGAGGATTTTTGGCACAGAGGAGCATGCAAACATGAAGAGCATTGACAATCCTCTCCACGTTTGAAGTCCAAGAAGAGCTGACACCACATGTTTCTAGCCTGTTGTTCAGCCCTCAAAAGCCATCAGCCAAATTCCCTGGGACTGCACAAAACACTATCGTGTTTTTATTGTGGTTCAGCACTCTTTGCCTCACATATACACAGCTAAACCATGTTTTAAGCTCCCTCAGACTTACAAGGCAGTGAGGTCATTCACACAATCAAAAATTGTGTTCTACCCGGGTTTGGAAGCTCTGTGTGCTTACAATTTTCGGTCATGTGGTAGGAGGAAAACCTAGGTTGAAGTGATTGTGTGGAAGCAAGGTAGGAGAAAAAGCTATCAAGGTTTGCCTCCTATCTTCCTTCCAAACAATAACTTCTACTCAAGTTTTCTTCTTACCTTGCTTCCATACAACCGAAAACTGGGAGCACACACAGCTCCCAAACCCAAGTAGAAAACAGTTTTTATTGTGTGAACTACTCAGTCTGTAGTTGTGAGGTGTTGCATCTGCTGGGTGAAAATGAAACTAATTCGCTTGTGGGTGCATCAGAAATTGTTGGATTACAGTATTTCTCTTTAATAAGAAGCAAGTTAAATGTGCTATCTCTTCTTTATTAAGAAGGAGTAACAGATAGCCACACCAATCGGACTGAGAGCTAAACCCCAGTATTCTTTGTACCAGCAAAGTAGGACTTAAGAAGGCTATACTGCTTGGCAGTACAAAGCCATGTCCTGTAACATCGCACTAGCAATGCAGACACATCACTCCAGTGTTTGCTACTGGAATTCCAGAAACATTAAAAACAATGCAATGCAATTGCTGTGATGGACAGCTCTTTCAGTTGCCCATGTAGTTATATGGGGATACTCAGTTGCACTTACATTGGGGCCTTTTGGTCCAGGGAATCCAATGTTGCCAGGTTCACCTCTTGGACCAGCTGGGCCAGTAGGGCCAGCGCGACCATCAGTACCAGGCAAACCCTAGAAGAAAAGATCATGACTTTTTATTCACACAGTTTCACAGCCTTATCTCCACTGCAAAAAGGAAAAGAAAAGAAAAGAAAAGTCCCTTCAACCAAGAGCAGTACATTTCTATGAGCATTTCTTTTAAATCTGGAAGACAATAAGCATCTAAGAGACACTCCCTCTTCTGTATCTTTTATTCTATTTTTCAGTCCTTTTCTACTAATCCAAAGGCCACTGAAGTCAATGAATAGAATACCATCAGCTACATTGAGTTTGGATCGACCTTTTGAACCACATTACATATAACTGGAATGGATATTTGGAAATAGGTTTGTTGAATGTTAATAGCTTCATTGTGCTGTAGGCTGCTGTTGTATTCAGGCACAGTAAATTAACAGTGCACTGGCATCTTAAGAAGAACTCACACTCCACACTCTTCTCTCTTCCCTTCCCCTAGGAGATACCTTGCTGCAGGCTTGTGTTAAAAGCCCTGCTGGGAAACTGAATATAAACCTATTAATAAACCTGGCTGTAAATCCTACGTGGAGCCTGAATAAGTAGTTAAGGTTTTATTTATTTTATTGTTAAATCTATACCCTGCCTTTCATTAAGAAAATCCCAAAGTGGCTCAATAAAAAGATACCTTTACTTGTCCCAGGATGGAACAGTGATAGAGAGCTGAGTTTGTACATGGGAGAGACCCAGATTCAAGTTCAGGTTCAATAATGACTCCTTTAGGTAACTCTGGGAAAATCACAACCTCTCAGGCAAACCCAGCCCATGGGTGTGTTGGCAGGATAAATGTGATGCAAATTCTAAAGCACCCAGTAGTACACAGAAAGATATTGCAGAATTTATAAAGTATCTATTTATATAGTGATATAGCTAGCTAAATTATGCATTATAAAAGATGCAAATAAAGTGGGGGATACTTACAACAGGACCTTCTTTGCCAGCAGGGCCTGGGCTTCCAGATTGACCGGGGAGACCCTAAAAAGCACAGAACCTTCATTTAATAGACATTTTTTTTTAGCTTACTTGAAATTGGAATACAACTTAATTCCCCTTACCTCAAAACATGCCCCCCCCCCGAAAAAAGGGTGTGCTGGTACCTATCAATTTTAATGCATGTTGATGGGGAAGTAATTGTTCAGTTTTATTACATAGGGACATAGGAAGTGGCTATATAGATCAGACCATAGGTCCATCTAGCTCAGTATTGTTTATACAGAGTGGCAGCGGCTTCTCCAAGGTTGTAGGCAGGAGTCTCTCTTAGCCCTATTTTGGAGATGCTAGGGAGGGAACTTGGAACTTTCTGCATGCAAGCATGAAGATATTCTTCCTAGAGCGGCTCCATCCCCTAAGGGGAATACCTTACAGTGCTCACACATGTATTCCCCCATTCAAATACAACCAGGGTGGACCCTGCTTAGCAAAGGGGACAATTCATGCTTGCTACCACAAGACCAGCTCTCCTCCCATTTATATCCTGCTTGTATCCATGCTGGAACTGAACGTGGCAATGCACATGAGGGTTCCAAAGCAGCATCTCACATCCGGCACTGGTCAGACCCCAACCAGCAAAGGTGGCTGAACACGCCTTCAGATCAGATGCTGGGACCCAAGTTGGTCAATTCAATGGGACATATTCCAATTGATTTGAGTTCAGTGGGGCTTATTCTCAAGCAGTTCTGGTCACGACTGAACACATGAATAATCACAAAGAATATTGCATTTTTAAAATGAGCAATTTCTTTTCTAAAAGAAAGGCATTTAGTTTCAGGGTGCAACTTTTTTTTTTTAACCACCCATTTATTTGGATGCTGCCCCCTAGCAAAACTGCATCTCCCTCCATACTTACTCTTGCACCCATCAGGCCAGGTTCACCAGGGCGACCTGCATCACCATTGGGACCTTTGCTTCCTGCAGCACCAGTAGCACCACGGTTGCCAGCAAGGCCCTACAAAGAAACACATCAAGTTCAAACTAGAAGGAACAACCATAGGAAGCAGATCACCATCTCTTGCTTTGGGGGAAAACAGCAGCAACTTGTAAAGCTAAGATTTTAATATCTTTTTTTAAAAAAGAAAAGACAACTTACTATCATACCAGCTCTGCCATCAGATCCAGGGAGACCACGAGATCCAGGAACGCCCTGTGAAGAAGGGGAAATTAAAGAACACAAAAATCTGGTCAGAAATTGAAAGGAGAGTTAGGCAGCCAAACCGGGGCTTGCTAATAACGGAGGGATTGAAAGAGGAATGTTTGGTATGTACTTGCGATGGGCCGAATGGTGAGCATCTCTTAATGTGGGGGAAATGGAGCTTCTGACAAAGATACAAAATGTGACTTCCCTTCACTTTATAACAGAATTCAAACTCCCCTCAAATAACTGAAGGGCAGATAAAAATGTTAGGGTTCGTCCAGAATGCCACTTTCTGTAGTTTTGACAGGGTTCCATAGAGAACAGTGGAGAGAATGAGAAGAGCCCAGTTAAACAGCATCTCTCTTTCCCTCTGTAATACACAATGCCATGTGGACTGCATAGCACGTCTAGTACCGTACTATTCTCTGTTACAGCTGTGGGGGTCAAGCAGAGACCAGGGCAGGTTGAAGCATCCCTCACAGATGGATTGATCAGAAGGGCTATGACTGTGCACTAGATTCTTGTACAGTCACATTCTGTGTCCAATACTTCATCTAAGTCTTGATCCAGTATTATCAACTTCAGTGGCATCTCTAGGTGGATGACAGTGAGGTCATCCACACAACCAAATAAGTCATCCACACAATCAAAAACTGTGTTCTACCTGGGTTTGGGAGCTGTGTGTGCTCCCAATTTTCAGTTGTGTGGGGAAAACCTGGGTAGAAGTGATTGTGTGGAAGCAAGGTAGTAGGAGAAGCTACCCAGGTTTTCCTCCTACCTTGCTTCCACACAACCAAAAATTGGGAGCACACCCAGCTCCCAAACCTGGGTAGAACACAGTTTTTGATTGTGTGAATAACCTCACTATATTGCGTGGCTCAGATTAGAGACAATCTGGGACAGCCTTGTAACTATGAAGGCACTGCTTTCTCACAACACTGTCACACAGTCATTTTGGGACTACTGATTTCGGGAAACCGTGCCAGAGCTGGCTCACTCACAAGTCTGTGAACTCTGATTCATAAGCTAATCACTGAGGCAGCTGTAGTGTGATGCCTCTAACAAGACAGAAACAAGGTTTGTCCCAATGACTGCATGGTGCCTGTGCATTCTGGGAAAGAAAATGAAGCCAGCTGCTAGAAGGCAAGTGTGGCTTCCAGTGTTGCTCATGCTGCCTGCAAAGGCAGTGGCTTTTTTCAATTAAGTAAGAACTATGCTGCTGACACCTCAGGTATCAGGTGTCCTTATATCAAGTGTCCACAAGCCTCACCCCACCATCCTCAAAATCTGCAAAACTTTTATGGAAAATGTCAAAATTTTCAAAATCAAATTTATTACAGTCCACAACCAGCTTATAAACAGAAAAGTACAAAAAAGGGGAAACAGAGTATTCAGTCCAAGCAATGTCAAAATCTCCCCACCCCCATGTTGACCATCAATGAAAATTTTGGGGAAAATTGGGGTATATGTTAAGACCAGCCCCCCACCCACAAAATCCTATCATGTGCTTTTGCTAATCTTTTCTGAACCACTGCTTGATTCTAAGCCTTACCAGGCCATAAAGAGAGCATCCGGTTCCTATAAAATTCACTGAAATTCGGAACATCACAAGCAATGCTCAACACCTTGTAGAATTTGGCGCTATCCTACCTCTTCATTTACTAATACCAACTAATTTCCAAAGAAATAAAAAAAGAAAACCACTCTACTTTAATATCTGTATGTTTTTAAAGCACCCCTAGGACTATCTGTAAAAATTAACCCCAACATTACATGGTGGTGACTAGTGATTTTAAGAACACTGGCTGACATCCCTCCACTGATGTCCCAGGGTTTTCCACTGCACAAAGAGGGAGGGGCAATTTTCAGCAATTCCCCCTTTCATCCTGCAGCTGCCTGTGCTTCCCAAAACTCTGTTCCTGAGGGTCCTCCAACCCTCAGGGACATAGTTGCAGGAGGCAAAGGAAAAAGGAGATCGCCAAAAATTGTGTCCTCTCTCCTCACACAATGGAAAACCATGAAGCACTGACAGAGGGTTAGCCTAGATGTTGGCCACTATGATTAACTTTAAAGTACTTCAGGATGTTGGATAGTTAACAAAGAAGCCTAGGTGGGCAAAAAAAATTAGGATGCTGTGTTATACCAAGCTGAGTCAATAGGTGACCTAGCTCAGCGTTAGGTATCATGACTGAGACCAATGTCTCAGTGACACTCAGTGGCGTGTCAGGTCCTATGCATACAAAGCATGGGTTCCTCTTTCAAGCCATGGCCTAATCCTGACCCTTATCAGGAGTAGTACAGAAAATCCCTCTAAGCTCTGGTAGACGTCGTTAATCCTGAAATCAAGATTCCCCAGGCACTTTCTCTTTTGTTATTTTTGCAGTGTGGAAGGGACTTACTCTTAAACCTGCTGGGCCAGGAGGACCACTAGAGCCAGGCTCACCATTGACGCCCCTCTTGCCTTCCTCGCCACTTGGACCAGCAGGACCAGATGGGCCAGCAGAACCCTGTTTAATGCAAAGAGAGAAAAACAGTCACCATCTTGAGCAACAGATGACGCCGAGAAAAAAATGTGTGCTGTATATTGTTGAGTGATATGCTCCAGTACTTACAGGTTCACCCTTGTTACCAGTTTCTCCCTTGGCTCCAGCAGGGCCAGGTTCACCCTACAGTGAAAAAGAATTTCCAGCAGTGAACACACTAGAAAATCATTGATTTATTTTTTCTGAGCACTTGAGCTACAAGTTCTCCAAGCAACCAAGAATTGCAGCAGCAAATGGTCTAGCCCATGGGTGTGGGTGGCTGATCCGGTCGCCTAAGGTGGGCTAGCCCCGCTCTCCCCACCAAACCCCTCCTGGCTCTACACACCGATTGTGTGTAGAGCCTCGATGCAGTATAATGGGTGAGGAAAAGTGTTCTGAGCTGGGATGATTTACTGAGAAGGGGGTTAGTAAGTTCATTGCTGTCATGAGAGTTGATCATGGACTAACTAGCCCTCTTCTCAAGAAATCTTCCATGCATCCAAGTACAGTGCATGGGAGCTGGATTTCTCATGCAGACACACCAGCTGGCCATACCCCCTGCCAACCACATGCCCCCATTCATGAGAAAAGGGTGGTACGCAGATATGTCACAGGAAATAGAACTAGTGGTTCCACTCCCATGATGTACACAGGGTTGCCCTTGCTCATGAAAGCTGGACACAGGATCACTGAGGATGTGGCCAGCAGGTACATCAGCATAAGGAACTGTGGCCAGTAGGTGTGGCCCAACTTCCTCTTCCTCTGTGTTACTGAACCTAGGAAGAATTCCTTGAGAAGGAGGCCACTGAATGACTCCACTATTCTCCCAGTTTGCATATGCAGTATGGAGATAATAATACTGCTCTACCTTACAAGGCTGCTGTAAGAGATAACATACATCAATGCCCTGAGCACTTAAGAAAAGTGTCAAACCAGTATTAAGGAAAAGATAATTTGTGACAATCACTGTGGATGTTAGACTAGGCTAGTTGTTAAATGGCGTCACACCAATGGAAGATACAATCCTAGACATTTTGCTGGTACCGCACAGCAATTCACATGTGACTGAATGGGAGCCAGATGTTAGGGCAAGTCACCCAACAGTGTGCCAGTTAGCCTGGGCAAGTCAGGATGTCAGCCAGTATGACATCAGGATCTTGGTTTAGATATTCTCAGGCATCAAGTACAATTAAAAGCAATTAAAAGTCATTATAGTTGGCAGGTAGTGCCCTGCTGCCTTTAAACAAGTAGGCTCAATATGAAAAGGAGAGAGAGATTATAGACAAGATCACTTACACTGAGCCCTCTAGCACCAGCAGCGCCAGCAGGGCCAGATGGACCAGGGATGCCACGAGGACCTGGCAGGCCAGGAGCACCAGCTACACCAGGAAGACCCTGTTGAAGGAGGAGGAGGAGGAGAATTATATCTACTCTTGAGAACACATGGAAGCACCCTCTTTGAAACCATGCAGTTCAATGTATATATACTCACAGCTGCACCTTTAGCACCATTAATGCCGTTGGCACCAGGGTTACCCTAAAAAGGAAAGGAAAGTGAATCTTTAGAATGACTGTCCATATTCCCTGGGCAAAAGAGTCCATATTTAGCAAGGGATGGGATTTAACTTACTGGAGGGCCAACAGGACCAGAAGCACCAGGGAGTCCAGGCTCACCACGTGGACCAGCAGGACCAGATGGACCAGAAGCACCAGCAGATCCAATTTCACCCTGTTTGAGAAAGAGATTTCAGGCATATATAAATCTTCAAGCATATGATAATGGGTGATGGATGTGTGTGTGGTCCACTTGAGCATAAAGGTTGACTTTAAAGAACAACAATGGTTATAAGATCAATCCATTGGCAGTCAGTGCTGCAATTGTGATCGAAATGTAGCTAATCGTTCTCCAAGACAGAGATGATGAGGGTCTGACCTATACGCCCCCCCTCCCACTAAAATAAGATTTCCTTATGCTTGGCTTTGGTGCATTGCATTATGGAACATGTAGTCTTTAGGGAACTACACAGCCATTGGAAGGAAGACATCAAGATAATACAAAAACAGCATCAATGATATTTGTCTTCCTGGTAAGAAAACAATCTACCTCTCAAATCAGGTCCACAATTTTATAATGAACTAGGTTTTTTAAACCATGAAAATCTAAGTTAGTTCTCGAAAAAATGATCATTGTGATTATCATCAACACTAACACAACCACAGCAAAAAAAGAAATTGTTCTGTGATTTCTGCACATTACACGCATACTACTTCTCAAACACAATCATATAAATGCACCCTAAGCAAACAGTTCTCTATGCTCTGGGGAGAACACATCACTCAACATGCCCCACTTTGTCAATAGGAGAGATATTTTTAGCATATAAGGTGGATCAGACCAAGCAGTATTGTGATTCTTCATTCATTTAATCCAAACAAGATTAAATATAATAGAATGCAGAGCTGTAGACTGCACAGAACTCTTTGGGAAGAAAATAATTATTTAAACAATTGATGGGGTTGGGGGAAGGAATGATATTTGCATAAAAAGAAAACTACCTAATTGCCCATGCTCATATGGTTCCTTCATGAATACATATATTATTCAGGGTGATATGGGAAGAAGTCATAGAGGCTCTTTTCATGATTAGTGAGAAGTGCCTGGGAGGGTTAGTGGGGACAGTGGGCTTAGCTCACTCTCCCTGCAGACGACCGAGCAGTCTGCTCTGGGCAGCTGAACTGGCCGCCCACACAACTGCCAGCTCCGTTATGGAGCTGGTGGGGGCTGGGAGGATCGGTGTCCGCGCGGCCCCCAGAAGCTCCAGCATGCCCTGCATGAGCACGCAGGGCATATTGGAGAGCCTCCTGGTCGGGGGTCTACTTGTGAGTTGCCATGGCATGGAACCGCACTGCGGCAACTCATGATCAGAAAGCCCGGGTTAGCGGAGCATTTGCTCCGCTAACCCTGGCTTAGGGGAGGGCTACTTAAGCGGGTGACCCACTTTGACTGAACCGAGCTCGGCTGCCTGCGAGCCCGGTGAGTCTCACAATCGGTGGGAAGCAGGCTAAGCACCCTTAGCCTGCTTTCCACTGATCGTCAGGATAGCTTCATAGAAAAGGTTCAAGACCTCTGGTAGTACATGTGGATTGATCCCTAGATGTTTGGAATTGCTTCCATATTATAGTTGTTTTTGTTGTTGTTTCAAATAAGGCAGGAGTTCTCAGTCTTGGTCCCCAGATATTTCTGACTACAACTCCCATCATCCCCATCACAATGACTGAAGAAAATGATGGGAGTTGTAGTCCAACAATATCTGGGTACCCAAGTTTTAGAACCTCTGAAATAAGGAGTTGCCTTATACTGAATCAGTCCAGCTATGCTTCCAGTCCAGAACTACCTGCCCAACCCACCTGACTGAGATGTGCTCACCAGCATCTCAGGCAAAAGTCTTTCACCCAAGAGCCTTTGAGATACTTGTATTTCTTTCTAAAGTATGTGCCCTGACATTGAGACATGGACATTCTCTTCAAAAGCATCACCATCTGCTTCTAGAAAAGAATGGGTTTCATCCTTCAGATTATTAGATGACACCTTTCAGGTTGCTACCCTACTATTAAAGATGTTCATACCTTGGGTCCAGGGCCACCTGGGAATCCTGGCGGTCCAGCAGAACCAAGAGGGCCCTGCAAAAAGCAAGAGGTGGAAGGTTAGAGGTTTGTTGATACAGGCACTCAGCTAAAATAAATGGAAGAAACAGTCTATTTGAATCAATAACCATCATACTGTTAAGGTGACAGGGCCTATTGCTGACAAGTAATGACAACAGATAGGACTGATAACATTTGCAGAGATGTGTATGATTGTGAATTCCAACAGAAGAAATGTGGGCCAGATAGTGCCTTACAACCTTAACATCTGATGGATTGAAGAGGTTAAATGGAAAGGCTGGATTATAGTTGAAAGCTTGCTGGCACAAGAGAGGAGGCCTCACAATTCACCGCTAGAATGCACAGAGTGCATATGGAGGATGCCATCATATACTCCCTGTTAATCCTAGGTTGTGGGGTTTTTTTAAGCATCACTGACTGCTCCAAAATCCAGAGAGGCTTCCTGCAGTATATTGAGATACAGTTCCTAGGAGCTGGAGGTGAGGGCTGATTCTTACATGATGGCTGCCTTAGGAAAGCTTCTGGGAGTACTTTTGCATGGTGGTGGCTCCATATTGGGGTCATAAAGAAGACCTACACAAATTGCAACTCACCAAGCTTAACAGAGTCCTCATGTATTGTGGCCTTCCAGGTATTTGACAACCCCTCCCCACCCCACAATTTTTGCAGGAAGACAGCAAAAACAGAAGATTAATCAAACTCCCAACAGACTGCAGCAGTTCACTAATGGTTGCTCACAAGCCATGCAGGCCTGAACTGAAGTATTCTGTTAATAAGCACTGCACAGCAAGGCTCTCCTTTCAAGTTTGTGCATGTCCCAACTCAGTCCAGTATTGCACAAGGTCTCTTAGGACAACATGGAGAAACTCACTAGAAATCTAGACTTGAAAGGACAGTTTGATTTTCTTTTCTACTCCAAAATGATATGCATGTTGATGCTGACACGTGAGGGGTTCTTGTAAAACCACAAGTGGAGCGAAATGGGAAGGGGCTTTGATATGAGAGAGGTCCATCAGCAGAATGATCTTAAAAGCAGGGGCCAGGACATGATCTGAAGGGGTAAGACTCAGCAAAACTGCTGAAGCTGAACAGATTTAGGTCTGGACAGTGCCTGGATGAGAGACCACCTAAGAATCCTATGAATTCCATGGAAGGAAGGAAGGATATGCATGTAATAAGGACAGAGGCCACCTCTGGATGTAACGTGGAATCATGGGTCCAATGGATCCATGGTTCTGTGCTCCCTCCCCCCGGCATTCAGACAAAACAGAAAGCTTCCTCTCTGCACTTTCGCTGACTGCAGAAAAGAGGCAGAATTGGCTGCTGGGACTTCCTTCTTTTCTGAAGGACAGCCCATGCAGCCAATAGCAGTCAGAGCAAGGGAGGAGCTTCCTCTCTCAACTCCAGTTGCAGGAGGTGGAAACTGTGGTGCCAGCATTTGGAGGTCCAGATGGTGGACCATACTTCAAACCAAAAGTACAAAGCGGAGTTTGGGGAGGGAAACCGTGGGTCCATTGCTCGACAAAGTTGCCCACATTCAAACATACAACTAACAAAACTGGAGGTGAAGGGACCTGTGTGTGAAGGGCACTAGCACTGGAAGCATCCTCATGATTTGGTCTGTCTATACAACACAAGCAACCACATATTATCACTTCAGTAAATGAGCCAGACCACAAAAGTAATATATGAATTGGCCTCTAGAAGCTGGAATGATCTGGTGTGTGAAAACAGATTCAGCAGCAGGAAGGGAGCATTAGCTGCAGGTTAATTAGTGGTTGCTCCCTGCTTATAATCTAGGACAGGGGTTCCCAACCTTGAGTCTCTAGTTGTTGCAGAACTACAACTCCTATCAACTCCAGCCACAAAAAATGAAGACCAGTGTGGTTGGGAATGATGGAAGTTGTAGTCCAACAACATCTGTGGACCCAAGGTTGGGAACCCCTGATCTAGCATACGACACTTTTGCACAAAGCGTGGATGTGTATTTTTGCTTATATGGAGGAATATCCTGCACACATGTTTACTACACACACCGTAGAAATCTATGGTACTACAAGATATAAAGTTTGACTATGGCCTTTGAGTCTCTTGCTGCCAGAGGCATTGGAGGAATTTAAGGGAATTGCCGATGCCCTTTGTAACATTATACCCCCAGACTTGGATGTCTGACTTTGCATAATTTCAAAATGTCCTATATCAAGGAAGCAGAACTGGCAACTATTTTATGCAACTGTTGTGCAAGTTGTAGTCCAACAACATCTGGGGGCTCAAGGTTGGGAATCCCTGAATTAAGGGAGTTGGTAGACCAGGTCTTCATTTTTTAACATCTCTGCTCCACACACTGTAGCCAATTCTGGCTCTCTGATGAGTGACCTTGTAGGATAATAGGATCTATGTGCAGAGGCGTTCTGACCCCCGGACCTTGGGGCCCCAGTTCATTGTCTCCAAGGTCCAGAGGGGCCTCCTGACACTGCTCTGCCGCTGCACCAATCTGCAGCTTTTCTGTAATTTTAGCCACCATGTGCAGGGGGGTTGGAGGGTGAGTCAAGCAGGCCTTCCCCCCACTTGGCGGCAGGTGGAGTGGCTACTGGGCCCGTCCATCAGGCCCAGAGGCCCCAGAGGCATGTGAGCCATGCCTGCACAGTTGGAATAGATTGTTGCAAGCCCATGATGTCATGGGTTTGCGGCGATCTATTTGAACTGTGCAGGCATGCCTCGCAGTTTCTGAGGGCCACTGGGCTAGATGGACAGGCCCAGCTGCTGCTCTGCCTGCCGCCGCCAAGGGTAGGGCTGCTCGGCTCACTACCCATCCCCGCACATGGTGGCTAAAATTACAGAAAAGCCACAGTTTGACCCCACAGTGGTGCGGAGAGGCCTCGCAGTGGCAGAAGGGGTCTTGCAGTGGCATCGGTCCAGGTGCCAAAATCTGCTAGGTGCGCCACTGTCTATGTGCTGTATTTACACTTAATATTTTTAGGTGTACACCTATATTCATCAAATATTAAATCATTCATAACGTATTCTTATATTAATGGGTGAGGTAGTCCTTTGTGGGTTGAATCAGATATTAAAATATCTTCTCAGCTGTCACTGGGCTTATATTTGTGTGGAGGACAAAAATGTGTGACTTTGCATGCTCATGGCTACAACTGCAGCAGTGCAATTTTTAGCGTCTGCCACTCCAGCAACTGCTTTTGGGTGACTCTGTCTATGAATGCCACAGATGCAGAATGCCGGTCTTTTGGCTTCTACTGAGTTAAAAACCATTTAAACTGCAAATAATACAGCATAAGGTTTTCCATGTAAGAGCACCCTTAGCAGCACTTGTGAAAGCATCCTGTTCAGTTCGGATAAAGCTGACTCAGTCTTACAGGAACATGCTAAACATTGTGGAACTGTTCACACAACACAACTCCTGCTATGGTAGATAATTATTTCCTTCCTGGGTGGTCAGGAGACAATGCAGTTGATGCACTGCCTGCTAACCTGGACTATATCAAGGCCAGCCATTACTGGTGAGGACAGCTCTTGAGTGGAAAAACAAACAAACAACAACCTCAGCGTTGCTAAATTAAAAAACAACATATAAATTAGGCATGGCCAACTAGAAGCTCATGGACCACAAATGGTCCCTGCCTCTGTCTTTTTCTGTGAGGCAATCTCATATTTCCTGATGGGAGGGATACTGGCCAGTAGAAAGATAAGCAGTGCCTCATATGTTGCTTCTGAACCAGCCTGATCCCTGAGTCAAGAGAAAGTGTTAAAGAAAGCTGGGTTAAAGCACTGTACAAAACACCTCTTCTCTCTTCGCTGATGGGCAACCCTTCCATTAGTTTTCCAGTAAGAGGGATGCCCACCAGTAGTGGGGAAAGAGGTCCTTCAAATTCTTCAACTGAGCTGTATTTTTCCTGGTCATGCTGCTGAGTACATCCAATAATGTCACCACCCAGGGTCTGGTTTCTGTTCAGCTGGTCTGGGATAAATCCAGTCTGAGGTGGAAGAATTTGATATACATTCTGCTGCCAGTGCCACCCTAATTTGAATTGAGTAGCCTGTGGAAGAGCGCTATGAAAAATGACTGACATCCAGGTTACATTACTCATGAGTAGTTCCACTTTAATGAAACAAATTAGTCATGACTAACTTGTCCCATTAATTTCAATGGAATTGCTCATGAGTAATTAAGTCTGGATGTTAGCCAGTGATGAGGCCATTCACACAATCAAACACTATGTTCTACTTGGGCTTGGAAGCTATGTGTGTTCCCAATTTTTGGTTGTGTGGAAACAAGGTAAGAGGAAAACCAGGTGAGAAATGATTGTGTGGAGCCAGGGAGGAGGAAAAGCTTCCCAGGTTTTCCTCCTACCTTGCTTCCATGCAATCACTTCTACCCAGGTTTTCCTCCTACCTTGCTTCCACACAACCAAAAATTGGGAGCACATACAGCTCCCAACCCCAGGTAGAACACAGTGTTTGATTGTGTGAATGACCTCAATGTCTTGGAAAGTCTTGGAACTTCTTTGATATCTATCTGGAAATGACAGAAGATTCTCTATTGTGTAATAGATTAAGGGCACAGAAGGAGATTAAGCAGATTATATGGATAAACCCAAGGAATGGACAAACAACTTCTGGATAATTCAGGAAAGGACAATGCATGACTACTACTATGAATACATGATAGGACATTGAATGTTTGTACTTACAGCAGGGCCAGTGGGACCGTTGCTTCCATCACTGCCACGAGCACCCTAAAGAAAACAAATGTAAATGTCAACTCCTGGCATGGAATTAAAGAATCCAAAACAAAAATGAAAAAATAAGTTGGAATAGAATGTGGCATAGGTAGGGAATCACTTACAACTGAGCCAGGAGCACCAACTCTTCCCCTTTCACCAGGGAGACCACGAGCACCCTGAAAGCAAAGTACAGGCAAGGTTTCAGTTAACAACATACACACACAGACTTCTATGCATGCACAGAGTAACAAAAACATCCTGTCTTCTGCTCAGGCTGCAGTCCTGAGCGAACTTTGCCACACATGACTCCAGTTAAACAAGTTTACATGTTCATTAGTGAGTGCAGGATTGCACCATTATTGTAGACTTCACAACAAAAAGGTTTAGATTCTGGTTCTGATAAAATACGGCCATTTCCCATGGCCCTGAGAATTCTATGATGGCAATTGATCTTTTTAACATAGCAGACTAGAAGCAATTGGTAGACCTTAAGAAATAACATAGTAAGAAATGGTGTAGTATTTTTGCAAGTTATGAAGAAGTAGGGTACTTACAGGTTGTCCTGGGGTACCATTTTCACCAGCAGCACCAGGTTCACCCTGTAAACAACAAATATTAACTGTTTAGAATCTATTTTAGATTGCCTTTTCATTGAAAAGCTCAGTTATTGTCTTCAGCAAAAGACTGAGAGATGGCAGTCCAATCTGATATCTAACATTTGTCGGACACACAAAAACGTTGCATTGAATAGAGCAGTTCATCAGATTCATGATTTACAAACTGTCTTTGCTGGTTAGAAGAGCGACAGGAAGGGTGAATATCGGCACCAATCCAGACAAAGTCACACATACACGCTTCCAACATAGCAAGAGTGTGGAGAATTGTCTGAAGAGGCACAACCTGGCCCTTCCCCTAGTGTGCATCTTGGTTGGGCCAGGAGGCAAAAACATCTCCTTGTAGTAATAAAAGAGATTTTTTTTGGTACCCCATCCCTTGTGCTGACACTTGGGGGTCAACAGAGAAACTTGTTAGATAGATAGATCTTTATTACTGTGAACTGGGAGCATACACAAGTTCATTTCTGTGTGAAAGAAGATCCTCTTTGGAGTTATTCACACAACCTACCGGGAAGACGGGTGGGGGGAAGGCTGCGAAAACTCGACCTTCCCCTCAAATGATCAGTAAAGGTGCGCTGGGAGCATGGAGCACGCTTCCAGACAATTGCGCTCCAGAAGACCAGGACAATGCATCCTGGCCTCCAGGTATCCCAAAATGCACCACATGCCAAGTGATGACACACAATCACAGAGCCCGAGATAAGCGAGCACTTACTTTTTAACAGCTAGGTTAAAAAGCAGGTTTAGGCAGTGCTGCCCCGCCGAGATCAGGCCCTATACTGACAGTTCTCATGCACAGCCTAAGCCAGGCTGGGCTTCTTTAGCCTGGGGTCTGAGTGTGAGAACAGCCCCAATCTCCCTCTCCCTCTCCCCCCCTCTCTCATTACTTTCAAGGGGTACAAAAATGAATAGAAGATTCTTTCTTTTCAACTGAGAGCAGCATAGTCTGGGAGATAACATAATGGAAATGCATTTAGGAAGTCTAGGTTGTAAGCAAACAGAATTTATTGAGTAGTTTCATAACCTTGGGCAAGTCATTGGGTCTCTGGGTCCCACTTAGAAAAGTTTGCAACTATAGCTACTACCCCCTCCAAAAATTTGCCACTTTTGGTTTGGAGCTGTCCTAGCAAGCCTGACTGAAGGAGTGGGAGAAGAGGAGAACAGATCCATATCTGGAAGCAGGCAATACTTGATAACAAACATAAAAAAGAGCTCAGTTTGGAAAATATATCCGCTGACCCCCTTGTATAATGTACATGCAGGCCTCCCTCTCCACCTAGTGTTTCCAGTGAATGGTGCCCTGTGGGATTACATGGTGGTGGGATGGTACATGGAGTGGCTGAGCAGGGAGACAATCCTCCCCCATGTGACATGGAGAAAATGGCAGGCCTATTGTCGGAACCAGTCCAGGACAGATTGTTAGCAAGCAGGGCAGGATGGGGGCACCTCAACCAAGCCAAATTATTTGGGGGGACTGACAAGATCAAAGATTTCCACAGGTGGGCTCAAGATCATCGACAATCCTGAGTGTAGTATTCAGAATTAGAAGTATTCTGACTGATTGTTCTATTTGATACAGCTCCAGGGTTATGATTTGGACCCAGAAGTATTCCATGAGTACAGGAGAGCCTTGTTATTTGTGGACTCGCTATCTGCAGTTTCACATATCTGTGGTCGGGTAACAGACACCCCACCTTGGTATACGTGGTGATGGGGAAAGGTTTTTAAAAGGTTAAATCCGCATATCCATGTGTCAGGGGTGGCCAGAAATGACCTTGTCGTTTCCAGCCTCCATTTTGACTTTGGGAGCCATTTTATGGCTCATCTTTCACAAAAATGGGCAAAGATGGAAATCTCTGGCCAATTTTCTATTCTTGGGGGTATTCCTTGACTGCTAGGGACCGGTGGAGGATGGTAGGCCACTCCCCCTGCATTTCTAGAACCTTTTACAGCATTTTAAACAAAAAAGGCCAAAAACCCAGCGATTTTCAGTTGATTACCTACTCTTGGGGGGCATTTCTGGACTGCTGGGGACCCATGTAGGCCCCCAGCACTTTTAGGGCCTTTAAAAACATTGTTAGGGCCTTTTACTCTGTTTTTTTTAAAGGCAAAAAACCAGTGATTTTCAGCTGATTTTGGGCCATTTTTACTCTCTGGGAACCTAACCCCCACAATCCCATTGCCCCAATAGCCCAGTATGTGTGGTTTACATATCTGCAGTAGTAGTGGAGAAAGGAACCCCCACAAATACTGAGATTCTCCAGTACTGAACTCTGAGGACCCCCGTTATTGCTTCATTCATAACATAGGTTAATTTGACTTAAAAGGAACAGCTGTCTATAGTCATAGAGTGATATTTTAAAACACACAGAAATTGAGATGCTGCCAAGTGATGTGTTCTCTCCCTAGAAAAAGCTACGTGAATGCTTCAAACAAAACCTGTCATGTTTACCTTGTTGCCTGGAGTGCCAGGTTCTCCTTTCCGACCATCCAGACCATTGTGTCCCTATAAAAGGAAAGGAAACATGGCTATGAAAATCTCCCCCTGCAATCATTTGTAAATATACAGCTTCTTTCATGTATCTATTCATGCTCATATAGGTGGTAAGAGGGGTATGTGTATGTGTTGGGGGTGTCTTGCTGCAAGGGAATCCCCTTGAGTTGGGGACAGGGAATAGTGCAGGTTTTGCTCTGTTTTTTGTTCTACCAGGATTATGCAAGGGCCCTGGATTGATGGAAGGAATGCACAACTTCCAAAACATTTTTTAAAGTTTGAAAGTGGTAGGGGCATTCGAAACGGGACAGGTAGGTGGGAGGAGGGACTTGTGGTGTAGCATATAGCAATGTTACTGCCTCCATACAGGGGGTTCCCATGACACAATTCCCATAGCAAAATAGATGCAACAATGGTGTGAGCGTGGTTGATTTGAGAAGATTAGTGATGCCTAATATCCAGCCTTAGCACCACTCTATATTCGTCATGTCAAGGCCACACTACATATGATGGTTAAATAATCCTTTGTTCTGATGGACTTAGTTTTTCTTCAGCTAAGAGCAGCTGAACTGGGCCCCCCACGGATCAGGACTGCAGTGGTAGGGTTACAAATGAACATAGGAAGTTGCCTTATACCAAGTTAGACCCTTGGTCCATCTAGCACAGTATTGTCTTCACAGACAGGCAGCGGCTTCTCCAAGGTTGCTGGCAGGAATTTCTCTCAGCCCTATCTTGGAGATGCCAGGGAGGGAACCTGGAACCTCAGATGCTCTTCCCAGAGTGGCTCCATCCCCTGAGGGGACTATCTTGTTAAAGCCTCCCTATGGGGGCCAACCCAAGCTGCTATTCATGGGGGTGGGTGGGAAATGAACGAGGCAAACAATCTTTTAAACGTCACGTGTAGTTCCCTCAGTCCTGCAATCATGCACATACACACACAATGCAAGCATGTGGAGGACCCCTGTGAGCGCACACACACACACACACACACACACACACACACACAAAGGACAGCTAGGATCATTGAAAGAATCCAGTCTATCTCTAAATCCAGCTCCAAAAATGGCTGGTAAAAACACGCCCAAAAATGTGATTCACTTCTAGTCTTTTGGGTCCAAACTCTGAAAATATTATTCAGCTTGTATAGCCTGATAGAGGCCTAGTCCCTGTGGGGTGGGGTGGGGAATCTGCCACTCATTTTTGGCCAATGGTGAATTACCGCATAGGCAGCAGAGGCAGCAACTGCCTACAGTGGCAAATCTTGGGGAGCGGCATCTTGGGATAGTGGGGAACTTAATTCTTTTTTTTTTTTACCCTTAAAAATGACCTGTGTAAGTGGTGGAGCCTCTGCCTGCCTCTTGAACCATTACAGGAGGTGAGGTTGGGCACTGGAGGCAGGTGGCAGAGACGGAGGTGAAAGAGGTCCTCACTCAAGCCCGGCTAACTCGCAAATGACACAGAGCATGTGATTTTGAGCCTCTGCACAAGCGCACGCATGTGCAGAGGCCCGAAATCGCCCGCTCTGTGTCATTTGCAAGCAAGCTGGGCTTGAATGTGGAACTCTTGGGCCACCGTTCTCCAGTGCCCAACCTGACCTTCGGACATGGTTTAGGAGGTGGGCGGAGCCTCCGCCATGACATTGCAACATTTTTAAAGGTAAGAAAAAGAATTGCGTTTCCCTGCCCTACAAACCCCCTTACTCTTATCCCTGGGGCGGCAAATCTTTGGCTGCCTATGGGCGGCAAAAAGATTAATCCACCCCTGTTTTTGGCACCCATGGTGCCATTTACATTTATATACCTTTGGAGTTCACAATGGGCTACAGCAGACTAGGGGAGGTTGAGGTAGGATGGGGTGGCACCTAGGCAAATAGTTATCCATCATTTCCGGTAGTCCACACGTCCACTTCCCTTTGGGGCAGAAACTGATACAACATTGCAGTCCTATGCACAGTTACCCAGGTGTAAGTTCTGCTAAATACAGTGGGACATACTTCCGAGTGAACATGCCCAGGATGGCTTTGTTCATGTTTCTTCTTGACTTACAGTTAAAGCTACAGTTTGTGAAATGAATTTTGTCACTGACCTATCACAGGGTTTACAAAATACCCCTTGCAGCCTTAAAGGGTCTGCTATTCTTATTTGGGTGGTCTGTGATAAGATCTCTGAGCAGCTTTTTCAAAGCTTAAAAGCAGCGATGAGGTGGGATTGGGTGGGGCAGAACTAAACTGGGGCTGAGATATTTCAGAAGAATGGATCCAACCATTTCCCTCTGTGCTTTATTCCTGATCGAAATCACCCCACCCCACCAATAGCATTGCTAGGACTGGAAAAGACTGATCAGGGCTTTCAGATCAGATCAGGACAGATCAGCAACATTCAGAGGCCCCCCCCCCCAATTTTGATAGGGGAATTGGTTCACCTGCCCCAACTGGCTACTTTTAAACTTTGAAAAAGGTATTGGAAGATCTGAACATGGATATCCAGAATCACATTCAGTTTAGCCTTTATCCTGGATTCCATTTGTGTGATTCCATTCTGGCAGAGTTAAAAGGTGGACACTATGGAGGTAGCTTTCCTAATTAGCATCTGTGAAGAAAAATGGCTAGGTTTTGTCCAAGATGCACAGCTTTCCAAAGAAGCACATATCAAATCAGTGATGTGTACAGTGTGTGCCACTGAGAATCCCACAAATCCAGCTTCTCAAAGATCATCATCTTGAGTTGTATTCCTGTCTCAGGCAAATGCTCACCCTTATTCCTTTGAAACCAGGCAGACCAGGGGTTCCAGGAAAGCCACGAGCACCCTTGAAAGAAAAGAGAAAGAGAGACAAAACGCTTAAGTTTTTGAGGGAAAGTTATTATACTTAGGGCAAATCAGATGGGCTCAGCATATCTGAGAAGGGCTCCATGAACCAGGGTAGTGTAGTGGTTAGATTACTGGACTACGACCAGGGAGACCTAAGTTCAAATCCCTGGTTCAGCCATGAAACTCACTGAGAGACTCTGGGCCAGTCATATCTCTCAGCATAATTTATGCGAGGAAAAACAATTGTATACACTGCTCTGAGCTCCTTGGAGGAGAGCATGATATCAATGTAAAAATAAATATAAATAAATAATAGAAGTAAGTTCTGGAGGCTGCTCTCCCCCAAATTGGGGCACTGACTTAACAGGAAGCCCCTTCATTTGTGGACAGCAGCATGGGAAGAAGCACACCCTGTGCCCAGTGCATCCTCACCTGGACACGTATGCAAGTGTTGCTACTGCCCTTCCACAAGTATCTGGCCAGCCAATGAGAAGAGGCAGGTGAGAGTGAACCTGAGGGAAAACTCTGCCCCTCTGGTCCTTTCTGGGCCTTGAAATTCAGGCCCTGCCTCATGTGCTGGTCAATTTAGCTCCTGCCAGTTGGGCTTAAAGAGGCTCTTGTTTCAAGCATGTTCATTTATTTATTTATTTTTGAAAATGTATACCCCACTTTTCTTAAAGGTTTGAACCAAAGAGTGACATTGGTTACAAAGGGATAAGGTTACAAAGGGATAAGGCAAATGTAAAAACTGCACAGGTCAGAAAGCTCATTCACATTACAAATGCCTCTCCTCCACTCTCTCATCCTCATGAGCAAGAAGGACATGTTTAGACATATTGCATAAGAAGCTCTTTTATGGAAAGATCCTTAGGCAGCAATGCTAAGCTCATGTCCCCAGAAGTAACTTCCATTGAAAATCAACTTTTCAAAGAAATATGTTTAGGAATGGAGTGAGAGACTATGACCATAACTAATTATTGTAGCTTCTAAGCATATATACTTTGAATGCACATGTAAGCTAGGTAGTAAGGGGCACCTCTAATTTCATGCATATATAAGTCCTATTCACACATTACATTCAAGACATGTATAATCTGTATACTGTGAACACATGTACAAATATGTATGAATGTGCAGCTATTCATACATTATGTTGAATGCACATACAGTAGTACACTTCCTATCTGTACCCTGCACTTGAAGGGGTTGGTTCCCAGGCTAACCTTTACCATGAACACACATACAGCCCTTCACACAGAAGTATATGTCATGCCCTCGATCTCAGATAGCGAGGAGGAAGGGGAAGCTGACAGCCTTTCAGCCAATGCAGGGGTGCCTGAGGGGCAGAGCCCGGCTGTCAGTTCCCAAGAGACGGCTGAGGAAGGTCCGGCTGATGTTTCAGAGCAGGCACAGCAGTCTGAGGCAGCAGAGACAGCAACAGACAGACTAGAAGATGAGTTGTGCAGGCAACCCCCACTGACTCCACAGCAAAGGCGTGTCACAAGGTGAAGAGCACAGCTGGAAACTATCAGGAGAAGTAAATGCCTCTTGCAGAGGACTGATAAGCCTTGAATCCCTGCCAGCTGAGAGTTATCAGCTTGGACTATAAAGCACATCAACAGCTTTCTGTTAGCCGCTGGAAGACAACATTTGTCAACCCTCTTGTTGACAGCTTTCAGCCCGAGCCTGATATACAGAACTATTCCGAGCCGTGTTTTGTTTCTGCAGCCCAGTTTGTATTGTGGACTATCTTCCTGGACTTCCCTTCTGGGTGGCCAGATTGCTGACAGTATATACATCTGTACAGACATCTGTACATACATACAACATTACAAGGTCATTCACACAATCACAAACTGTGTTCCACCCAGGTTTGGGAGCTGTGTGTGCTCCCACTTTCCGGTTGTGTGGAAGCAAAGTAAGAGGAAAACCTGGGCAGAAGGGACTGTGTAAAAGCAAGGTAGGAGAAAAAACTATCCAGGTTGGCCTCCTTCCTTGCTTCCACACAATTACTTCTACCCAGGGTTTCCTCTTACTTTGTTTCCACACAACCAAAAATTGGGAGCACATAAAGCTCCCAAACCCAGATAGAACATAGTTTTTGACTGTGTGAATGACCTCAGTGTCTGAATAGAGCTATAGTTTCTAAATACATGAATTAGTTACACTTGCAGTCATGCTACTGCTAACCCTTAAACACTGTTCAGCAACTACTTTGATAACATGGCTACCCAGAGGAAGAGATTATTGGTGATGAGCCAGGCTCCACCCCTCTCCAGCGTGGACAGCCTGACTGACACATCAATGCCACAGTCATTGCTCCCTCCACAAACCACTGGGGTACACAACTGGTCCTTGTCAGGGGTTCCTCTTTGGACCCTGGGCCTCTAGTTGCTGAGACCTGCCATAATTATATGAAATATTCAGCAGCTCTGCCATAATTACCACATTGACACTATGGCTACCAGTAAGGAACACCAGCAGCAAGTTTGTTTTTTCTTTCCCTATAGATAGAGCCCAATTTAACTAGCAGGTTATAAAGGTAATGTAAGATAATACACTCACCTGAGGGCCAGAAACACCTCGCTCACCGGATCTTCCAGGTTTTCCAGGATGGCCCTGAGAAAATACAGGGAGGACAATTTACTCTTCTGTGTACAGCAGCAAGTGAATGGAACATATTTAACATACGTATATGTAGGGTATCCCCCGCCCCTCCAGGAAACAAAGCCGATGAATTTTAAGGAATTTCTCCAACTCTTACAGTGGAAATGTTTAAGGCTATAAAATCCTAAGTACACTTACTAGCGGTAAGTTTCTTTGTGCTATGCAGAGCTTACCTCTGAGAAAACATTATTAGGATTTTACTCCATTTTTCTTAATTTCACAAATCAGTAAGACTTCTGTCTTACACTTCAGAATAATCATCAATGGAAAATGCCATTGATCTATAGAATATATTAAAAACTAATTTGTCCAAATGATTGGGAAACAGACCATTGATCAACCACAAGTTGTTCATATGCAAAAGTGCGGTGGCCACACAGGACTATGTCATGGAGGGGAGTGTACAGCATCAGTACTGAGAACAAATGTTTAGATAAAGAAATGGCTCCAATTGTTCCACATTTTTCCAGGAATCTCAGCACAAACTAATACTTACATCTTCACCAGCCTTTCCAGGGGGACCAATTGGACCACGAGAACCTTGGGGACCCTAGAGATGAATAATGAGAAGTCAATTTGAAACAAAATAATGAGGTTGTGCACACAACAAAAATAGTGGCAAGGAGGGCGGGTGGGAGCAGGGCATGGATGGACCTACATTCTCCCCAGATGAGCTATGATTTCCTCTTGGACGTGGCACTGTACACCCACACAATCCATGCTGCTCCGTGCAGCATGGATCTCTAAAGGCCAGGACTCATTTCCCCAGCCTCCAGCAATTCCACAATGCATTGGGGGATTCCCCCAGGGTTTCAGGCACTCTAGGCACCTAACTCTTTGTGCAGCCCAAGCCCTGGGGTTAAGGGCACGCTTGCTGCCCTTAAACCCTGGCTAAAAGCTGGGGTAAAAGGTTGGGCTACCTGCGAGGCAGTGCTGGGATCTGTCTCAATTCTGGCAGTGAACACAGGCAGCCAAACCCGGGCTGGGCTGCCCATGACCTTGTGGGCGGGCAGCAGGGGGGGGGGAGGCAGGGTTCAATCTACTCCCCTACCCCGATGCAGCCCGAGGGCCATGCACCCAAACAACTGGAGCTGCTGGGAGTCTGGAGCTGTTGCTGTCCATCTCTGTGTCAGAACGAGCTGCAAACAGCTCACACTGACACATGATCCTGGCAACCGGGTTAAGGCTGCGTTTGCACCATTAACCTTGGCTAAGAGCCGGGCTTTAGCACTGAGTTTGGTGCTGCAGCTTGTACTGTGCAGACCCTGGTGGTTCTCATGAGCAGCCAAGCCATGAGAACAGCCTCATGGACTAGTGACTTAACCGAACCAGGAGTTTACATCTGAATTATTTCATTCTAAATCTTGGGGAAGTGCTGATTCTGGGTTTCATAAAAGCAAAGATCTCAATGTTCACTATTCAATCCTATTGCATATTCCCCAGTAAGATTAGCACAGGAGTTGCGTGATCCTAAAGTACACCCTACATCCCTAATAAGGCTCTATCTCTCCCTTGAGCACCTCGTACTGATCTTGGGGGGAAACCAAGCAGATATGGGATCAAACATAATGCCAGATCATTTATTGCTACTCTCTCTCTTTTGCTCTCTTGCAAAAAAACCTCAAGTAATAGACTCAAGCAAATTTTCAAAATGCATACATTTTGAGAGACAACTACTATCCAGGTGGGTATTTCAGAATTCAAACCATTCACAGTAGAAAACAAATTTTACTTACTGTTTGACCAGGTTCACCAGGTTCACCAGGAGGTCCGTGGTAGCCTGGAGTGCCCTAGAAGGGGAACATGAAAGTTTCCTTGGGTTTGTATATTGTGTGAAAAGGTAAGTGCTCTTCTAGTAACGGGAGTGTCTAGAGAAGGGTGGTGTTTTCTGTGGAGTGGTCTCAGGGAACCAGCTAGCAAGATGAATGGCTTAGCAATGGGGAAACCAATTCCAGAAAGCCCTGGAGAAGCAGCCAGATGTTACAGATCTCCAAATCAAAAGAAGTCAAAACAGACGACCAGTAAGAAGATGGAGACATGAGGTGTGCACAGTGTGTGCACTGGCTCCTCTTAGCATGATTTTGGAAAAGGGCAAAACAGAAACGAAATGTAAGAGAGCTTAATTTACCCACTATGGACCAGAAACGTGTTATGCCACGTCCTAAACTGAAGACTATATTGGGGAATTGGTAACAGCAACACTGGATTTGCCAACAGGCAAAATTTTTCCTAAGTGATGCATTTTATATGTATAGCTAGCTGATCTCTTCTCCCACCAATGGCTATGTTCCAAATATACTTACAGGGGGTCCAGATAATCCAGGTGGGCCTCTGGGTCCCATAAAACCCTGGAAAAAGATAACAGAAATAAGCCTTTAGTGTAATATTAAGAACACCAGATGACCTCACAGCACGTTTTCAGCATCACTGGATTAATCATTCACCAGAAATTGAGGTACAAGGAGGTTACATTCATTTAGCATTGTGCATAGAACACTATTCTTCTTCTTCTTCTTCTACCACCACCACCACCACCACCACCACCACCACCACCACCACCACCACCACCGTAGTAATAGCAGCAGCAGCAATAATAGTAGATTATATTAGTTGCCTACAGTAAAGAAAAAACAAATGCAGTAGTAAAACCCCTTTCCTCCATTAGAGCTAAGCTTAGTAGTACTAGCTCTAACTTACTTACAATCCCTATATTAGCCTCTATAAGTTTGTATCATATTGTAGAGTACACATGGATCATCCTCCAAAGCTCCCAGTTGGTCAACAATTAACATTTTTAATATTATAACATTAATATAACATTTTTATTTTTATTTTTTATTTTTTGGCTTTGTGGCTTGTCAGGAGTTGCAAAAGCACCCATTTGCTGCTTGATTGCATCTGTGCTTCTGGTCTTTAGGACTGGCATGATTTTTTTTTTTTTTAAGGTGGAACTGAGCTGGGGCAGAAGTAAGGCAGCGGCAGATCAGAGAGTGGATTACTCTACTACTATAATGACTACTACTACCATCACTATCACTAGTAGTTCTTGCCTGCTTTCTTTAGGATTGGTTTGATTTTAAAAATGGTGGAACCTGAGCTAGGGTCAAAAGGTGAAGTAGGGGCAGATAAGAGGGTGGATTATTGTACTACTATGAGTAGTATCTACTACTAGTAGTAGTAGTAATAGTAGTAGATTATATTAGTTGCCTACAGTCATGGTGTCATTGAAAAGCAAACATGACAGTGAAACCCAAGACTATAGAGTCTCCTTTCCCCCATCATAGACTACTAATATAGTACTAGGTGGGGACCCCAGCAGCTGGTTAGATAGGGTTGCCAACTCTAAACTATACCTGGAGATCCCCCCACCCCAATGTATTCCAAAGTATCAAGCCATTAAATACTACAGGTTTACTTTCAGTAATCTCCTGGAGACTTATGTTGATTCTTGAAGACTCCAGGTTGGTCCTGAAGGGTTGACAGTCTTAAATTAGGGGGTGAAGAGGTAACAGCAAAAGCATAGTGCTCACTCCTGAGGGTGGCACTTTTCTTGTAGCATGGAGCGAAGGAGCCATGCAGGGAAGCCGGCATGAGAACAATTCTCCCTTTCCTTCTGGTTTTTGCCTCCCTCGAGTTGAACAGAGCCCTTGTCTTCAGCACGGGTGCCAGACTCATTGGGGCTCTCAGCCAAGTGCCTCTTGGGACCCCCTTAGTATCAGGAGAGGTGGGCAATAATGCAATGCCCTTCAGCCCTGCTACTGCATCACTGGACACAGCTATGGGAGTGGGGGTGTTGCATAATAAGTAAAGAAAGATGGTGGCTGCCAGAGTGCTGCAGGCCACAGCCCTGCTAAGGTAAGCCCTCCGAAAGGTTTGGGGGAGGCTTACCTTGACAGTAGCAATAGCAGCTTGGATGCCTCTCAGTGACCATGCTGGTTGCACTGCCATCTTTTTTCACCAGGACCTCAAGGGATGGCCATATGCCCTCACCTACTGCTCAACTTGGCTGATCCCTGAAGCCAGGCCTGCTGTCATTTAGGACTGATAATGTCAGTCAGTCGAATCGGACAGCAGGCCAGGCTAGACGATACTCCTCTCCTGCGATTGCGACTGTGTGCTTGATTTTCTCCCATACATAGCACATGCGGGGGCGCAGTCTGGATCTCGGACCCTTGACCCCTCATGTGTGCTATATGCATAAGAAAAACCAAACCTCACCCACTTACTACAAAATATTTTCACAGACATCAGTGGGACTACTCTGGCAGACGTGGCTGAGATGCATAGTCTAACAGATAATACATGCAACATATGATCCCAGTATGAAAGTGCTGATATTTATGACCTAATGGTTCCTTGTAAGCATAAGATCTCCAGTATGAATACAGAGCTTCAGAGTGTGCAACATCCCCCCTATTCATCTAAATGGAAGTTACAATCTGCACGCTCAAGATTCTCCACTGAAGTGAATGGAGACCTCTATTCTTACAAAAACATCAGAGATCTCATAGAGCTCTGGATCAGGGTTTTTTTTTTTTTTTTTTTTTAAATAGGGTTAAAAGCTTCAATATGTATTACACATCAGGGTTTCCCAACCTGTGGTACTCCAGATGTTGCTAAACTATAACTCCCATCATCCCCAGCAACAATTTATTATGGCTGGGGATAATGGGAGTTGTAGTTCAGTAATATCTGGAGTACCACAGGTTGGGGACCCCTGTGTAACATCTTTTAAAGCATCTGCACATACAGTTATCAATATTTTATTCATTGTTTCAAATAAGTGGTACAGAACCTTAACAGTCAATAACTTCACATTTCTGTCGGCTTTATTATTCAGTTTTGCACAATTTTGCTGCAAACTGCCTCTTTAAGGAGAAAGTTTACAAGGCCTCAGAATGAAAAGACAATGTGAGAGAACTGTTTCAGTTTTCCAGCAGGTCTGAGTGAAAGGCTGGGTCTGTATGAGCTCCTCAGAACCAGATGGACTAGAAACTAGAAGCAGTGCACAGATAAGCTGTGCTTGCTTCGGTTTTTCTTCCTTCATCTTACTTAGCATTTTGCACTGTGCTATGCCACTGAGCTGTTAGCAATAAATAGCTGAGTTGTTAGAAGAAATCTGCTGTGCTTTGCTATTCTCACATATCTAATAACCTTTGGGTTTTATAAGGCATATTAGTATAAGAATAATTTAGCTCACTGTATGTGTGTGTATTCATTTTTTGAATATTTCCCCATCATCTTAACAGAACTACCTTAAAAGCTAAGATGCTGACTAAGGCAGCCTGGCTGATGGACTAGGCTAGGTTTTACCCAATACTGCCATAAAGGAAAATGTCTAGGGTGTATCTACATGGTGGCGACTCCATAGTCTGCTTATGGTATGGTGTGCTGATACCATACTGCATTATTGGCAATATGCAGGAAGTTATTTCTGCATTGACTGCATGGACCCATGCAACAGAACTGTACGATCTGCACTGCAGAGTGGTGTGGCCCCTAGTGTGATTAACTTGTCAGCTTTTACACTCCCAATTTCAGAGGCCACTTCCAAATGATATTTCCCAAAATATGTGTATGGAAGGAGAGAGGAAATGTATGGGTCCTCATTTCTGTAATGTTGAGAGATTATAAGAGCGGTGGCCAACCACAGCCCTCCAGCTGTTTCTGGATTACAACCTCCATCGTCCCGCAAATTGCAGCTGGGAAGGATGGGGGTTGGAATCCAACAACTGGAAAGCCCCTGGGCTAACACAAGTGCGAAGGTGGATTGAGAAGGCTTGGAGCCATGAGGTAGCTACTTAAGAGCTTACCACATGGCAACTCCAACAGTGTGGGCAGAAGCTAGTAATGTGGAGCTTAACCACATGACCAGAGGTTTCAGACAGCTGACTCCCCAGACAGTTTTGGGTGCCACAAGCCAAACTTACGTAGATAAGAAGTTTGTCCACATGACCAAAGTGGGGAGAGCTGGAGGGAAGGCAGTATTTTACCTGCCTCCCCTCAGGCAATCTGAATCTCTTCTGGGCTCTGCCACTCACGTGCCCACATGACTGGTGCTGTGGTAAGCCCAGCAATGATCAGGAGGGGGGTCGGGGTGAGGAAGGAAGCTGGGCCACCAGGTATCCCACAAAGCACCACACAAGCAGCACAGTGCATTGGGAAACTTCCCTGCTGTCGGGCCACTCCTTCCCCCAAGCTCTATTGCCAAGATGGCTGCCAGCAGCCTGGGAGCAGCTGATGGCAGCACGAGCACCCAGAAGACCAGAGAATGAGGAGGCATGCGTTAAATTTTTGTTTAACTTTCTGCCTGGGTTGAGGATCAGAGCTAGCCAGGAGAGGAGCAGCAGGATCAGGAGTGATCCCAGAGCTTCACACAAACATCCGTACTTGGGGTAGCCCTGACCTATCTCCGTAGGGCTGGTTGTGTGGACAACCTTACTGTATAATGCCAGTTTATGTGCCTGAAGTACAGGTCTTGCAGTACACGGAGGACTGTTTCTCCAGTTCACACATCTCATATCAGGTCTGGCTTTTCTAATGTTACTGAGAACACAATTTTCTTCTGCCACTTTCTGACCACTTGGATTCGCAGAAATGGAGGGCCACTGACATGTGTTTTTAATTTTTGTTTAATTATGTTTCCAAAAAAATGTTGGACAAACACCACTTTAGTATTCTCCAGAAATGATGAGAATAAGAATGAACCACTCCCACATCCTTTCCCCATGCTTCTGGATCACTTCTGAAGCATGGGAGGACCAGAGAAGAGGCACATTCTCCTAATAAGGGTATAGAAACAACATCTGTTCATTGGGGAGTGGGATATATGAATATTCTCTTCACACTTTGAATGTGACCTGGAAGCATGGGCAATGGAACCATTAATTACGTGTCTTCAAGAGAACATCCAAGTGGTCCTCCATTTCCATGAATTCAAGTAAAACAAATACAAATGTGATACAAACCTGTTATGTGTATTTAAAAAATACCATGCCCATTGTGTTGAGGTGAATGAGTTCACTCCAGGCTTCCATATAATTTACATGACTAGAATTTATGGTCAATGATGTTTTTTCTCCCCATTCTCAAGTCATATTTTATCCAACCTTGAACACAATTTGAAAATACACTTGTGATTATCAGTATTTTAGTATGGTTAACTACCTCATGCTCTGTGATTTTTCATTTCTTCCTGACGATGATTTTGCTGTCTGTTTTGATTTTGTTAAATGTGATTAACGGTTGGACTCTGTTTTACTGATGTGAGCTGCGTAGAGCACTTTTGATTAGGTAGGGAATACATTATATAGATCTAACCTAAGCAACGTAATTGGAAGTTAATTCCATTAAAATAAAATAAACACCTTTAATAGGGTTTGCAGAACTTACTTGGGTGTTTCCTCTGTTCCAGACCACATCTTAGATGGATGGATTGGCCAGCTATGCATCGTTCTAGCAACCAACATGGTGCCAGTTCTCATTTCTGCAAACAAGGAGTTGCCATGTGGCTGATCTACCTGCATCTTCCTAGTTCTAAGATGCAGTGTGGAAGTGATCCCTGGTAAGAGATGTAAACTTCCTCCTGCCACACACTCTACCCTTCCATGCCACAGCCTGAAAGGAGGGATAGCTAGATCCCACTTATACATGCTCATATCATGCACAGCTTGCAAGAGCCAGAGTGGTGCAGGGGTTAGAGTGTTGGACTGGGGTGACACCTGAGTCCAAATCCCTGCTCAGCCATGAAGCTCACTAACTGGCTCTTGCGACAGTCCCAATCTCTCAATCTAACCTACCCCACACATTATTTAAATACATTAAATAAATAAAGATAAGACAGGCAATAGTCTGTGTCTCCCTGCCAAGGATGCCTGACAGGGAGACACAGTGGGCCTTGCGTTGCTGCGCTCTGATCTGTGAGGCTGTTATGCACATCAAGTAGCTGTGGCACACTGGGAAGAAGGTCCCTGTGCGTGGGTTGCTCCTGGCTGGTGGTAAGCCCATACTGATTCTCTTGTTACCTGTGAGAGGAGAGCTGGTCTTGTGGTAGCAAGCATGACTTGTCCCCTTAGCTAAGCAGAGCCCGCCCTGGTTGAATTTGAATGGGAGACTACATGTGAGCACTGCAAGATATTCCCCTCAGGGGATGGAGCCGCTCTGGGAAGAGCAGGTTTCAAGTTCCCTCCCTGGCTTCTCCAAGATTGGGCTGAGAGAGATTCCTGCCTGCAACCTTGGAGAAGCCACTGCCAGTCTGTGAAGACAATATGGAGCTAGATAGACCAATGGTCTGACTCAGTAAAAGGCAGCTTCCTATGTTCCTACATGCAGGGCATCTGTACCTTGTTAGCGGCATGTCACCGGCTCATACCCTGTGTTGTTATGAAATGACGAGTGGATACATTTGAGATATTCCAAAAGGAGCTCGAACTTGTGTATAAACGTGTGTGCGAAATTAAAAGAAACATTTGCTTACCATTGGTCCAGGGCCAAGATCAGCTGCTTTGGCTCCATCGTACTGAGCAGCAAAGCTCTGTAGGAGATAAAAAGAGTAGAAAGTAATATAATGAAGAGCTGCTTCTGCATGAAGGAATATGCCCAATGAATATGTCAAAGGCATGCATACCTTTGACTTTATGTTAAAGGAAACAGTACTCTAGGCCTTTACAGCTCTGTTTTACAGCATCACAGGTATCAAAGTACACCTTTGCAGAGGCTGAAAAGATGGTTTTGCAGATATTTGACCTGTTTATTGTTCAGTTCTTAAATTAAAGATGATCATGAAACATTATATTTCATTTCATTTAAGTATATTATTATTACTATATTTTATTTTACAGATTGCGCAGCTTGATATTTCCATGTTAGGTTTGTTGAAATTAATAGCAACCATCTTCTAGGAAAGCTGGCCAACCTCTCTGGGCAAAAATTTAGGGTTTGAAATAATAAGCCTAACACTTTAATTAAAATAGCCTGATTTACAAAGTGCAGCAATAGGCTTTGCACCGAACAAATCCTACTGGCTCAGTGGGATAGCATTGGCTTACACGGAAATATTTCTGCTTGCAGTCCAATCCTACTCTGAAATAAGACCAGTGAGTTCGACCAGTGAGTTCAATGAGACATATCTTCTAATAAGGAGGGTTAGGATGACAATCTTAATTTGAAATGATCTCATTTTCTTTCCAAACAAAGGATATAGGATCACAAACTCCAAACTGTTTTAATTAAGCCTTTTAAAAAATCAGGTTTAGATCAGGGCTTCTTCTACTTTATTTATTTATTGAATAAATAAATAATAAATATTCTGCTTTGGTTAATTTTAATTTATGCCTATTTTGACATTTGTGTAGATCATAGTCTGAGAAAGGCCAGCTTGAAATTTCTCTCAAGAAAGTAAAATTGGACACAGAATTAGCAGTATGTAACTCTGTATCATGTTAAAAAGAAAATTATAGTCATGTAACGCTGCATGAAGTTTATAGATAAGTGACTGTAGTGAGGACATACAAAGCCAGCAGCAAAAAATGTGTGTGACTTTGTGGCCTTACTCATCCGTATGAGCTCATTTAAATAAATACCCCAAAGAAAAACAGCTCTTGCATTTACGGAGTGAAGGGACACAGGAGGAATCCAAGTAAAATGAAAAGTAATATATTACATGTTCCTTCCTTGAGTGTATAGCTCTTTAAGGAACTTCCTATCTATGGGTCATAATGGTACTTGGAGGGCACACCTGAGAATATAGGGTCAAAGATACATCTTGGCCCCACATTTAAAATGCTGGGCCTTTTATGAGGCGTTTGATATTGATATGTGTCACTTGGTGCTATGATGCATCACCAGACTTCAAGAAACCAAAACTTTGGATGCTTACTTCGCCAAGACCGGGAGGACCAGGGGGCCCTGCGGGGCCTGGTAGACCATCTTCACCATCTCTGCCTGGTGGACCTGGTGGACCCTGTGGAGGGGGGCGGAATATGCATTGTGTTAAAAAAAAAGAAAGAAAGAAAGAAATAGCTAGAGGAGGTCTTGAAGCAATCAAGCCAAAGTAGCATTGTACAATCCAAAATCTCTGTCTACATACTTCACAGTTTTTGAAACTGGTATTGATTATATTGATACATAGTAAATGGAAGCCTTAATGGCCTCAATGTGGGGAGAAAGATAGCCACATTAAAGGTTTGTGAACATATAACAACATTAAGACTTATTCACATTAAACTTTTATCATGGTTTTAAAAAAATGCAACAGGACATGTATTGTGGCAGTGCATTAAGGTTCAAAACTCTTCCACCAGTGGCTAGAAAAGATGACCTTTGGAGGACAGAACCCAGATAATGATTAGACTTAGGATAAGCCCATACGATTCCTCTTTATTCATCTCTTGATGCTACCTAAAGAGATACAGGATGGCAAAATTGGGCTAAGGATAATTTGTACCCTGGATAATTGAACAAATTACTCAGGGAAATGTGTGCTTTCAAAGACCTTTCCATAATGGTTGTTTTATATAAAAGTGAGATTGGGTGACAATGGATTTGTCAATACAAAGCTTGGATGTAAAAACACGCCATTTCATCATATACACTACTCTTCTTAAACAAAGTAGACATGCTAATTCCTAGCATTTTCCCAATATTATTTCTGAACTAAATAATGAAAACAGCACTATTCAACGCATTGAATAGTATAGCATAGCATAGTACTCACTATGCCTCAATTTTCAGAAGTTTTCTTTTGCTACAGCTGTTGAAGACTCTATATATCATAGGCTAATCAATGCCATTAATACAAAGTGCTGACCACAGGCATCACAAATTCTATCATAGGGGAGATCAAAGCCACTATTTTACTCAGTCTGAGTCCCAAATAACACTAATTAAAACCTTTTCATTGCTAATAGGCTACCTAGACCCAAAATCTACCTCGGTAATGGGGCAGGGGTGGAATGGATTTAGGCAGAAATCTTTCCCAAATTGTCAGTGTCAGAAGTCAGACATTACATTGTAAGTGCCTACAAGTGTCTGTACACATTCACACACGTTTATGTGAATGATTGTGTACATGTGTTCATTTTAAAAGCACAGGCCCCCTCAAATGTAGGACACAGATAGGAAATGTACTGCTATACATACACTGAGCACGTGTGAATAACTGTACATGTGTACAGATCTGGATGTGTATACACTGTACACAGATTGTACATGTGATGAACATAGCATGTGACTAGTGCTAGAGTCTTTTCTAAACTACTTCCAGGTCATTTTTCATGACCTATGACAGATGTTTATGCCTCTGCTATCAAGTATCCATTATACAGCCCGGTGAACTAGAAGAGGCCTTCTATGCAACAGCAATGATAGGCATTTTTGGCATCTTGAGTAACTTGAACTGCCATTTCACATGGTCTGTGCTGGGATAATGTGGGGAGAGTTTGCTCTGTCATATTTCTCCCTGATGCATCTGATTATGAATTTGAATTAAAAGATGGGTTCTGGATCAGTCAGAAGCATGAAAGCTTCTAACAGGTTTTGATGCATATAGATATTTAGACATGCTGATGGAAGGGCTTTCTAAGCATTTCACACAGCACAGACAATGTCAGGCGAATGCCTCGGTTCTTTGGCACACAGCCCAAAATCAGGCCTTCATAACGCATGGCCCACCAAGCCAAACACAAAATGCCAGTCAAGTATGGCAGCCTATCACAGGCTCAGGAAACTGACTGGTTTTTGTAGGCTGGCCTGGGATACAAAAGTTAGGGGGAGGGAAGAGGGCGGGGGTGGGGTGGGGCTGTTGTCAAGCACCTGGCAGGCTATAATACGTAGCTGGTGGGCTTTGTGAGGCACAAGTTATGTTGTGAGGCAAAGGTTATGTTGGCCTACACTACATGTTGAACAGTGCAGTGGTTATTTTAGTCTAGACCACACCTGAGGGAAGAATGATGAACCTCAAATGAGTACTGAAACCACATCTTCAGTCACAGGCTACCAAATGCCTTGGGCCATTTTAAATGTAACAAAGTCGCAAATGCATATTTATCACTGCATGTACACATACTGGGGAACAATGGCTACTCCGGGCTCCCTAACATATGCACCAATCTCATAATGTGGTGGGAAACATGCATGTGCCCTGCATGCACACATTACATTTCTACACATACATATTTAAATTGATGTGGGAAGTGGGGTCTAGAATCACAGAGTTGAAGGGGTCCTACAGGCAAGCTAGTCCAACCCCTTGCTAGATGGAGGAAGTCCATTGCTAGAGTGCCCCAATGGATGGATGTCCAGCCTCTGCTTGAAAGCATCCAGTGAAGGAGAGCCCACCTGCCACCCCCAGGAAATTGGTTACATTGTAGATCTGTTGTTATCATTAAAGAGTTACTTCTAATGTTCCACCAAAATCTACCCTCCTGTAACTTAGGCCCATTAGATCGAGTCCTGTCCTCTTGATCGGCAGGGAACAAGTGCCTTCTTCTATGTGACAGTCTTCAGGTATCTGAGGAGTACTAATACATCCCTACTCAATCTTCTGCTCTCCACACTAAACATTCCTAGTTCTTTCAACCTTTCCTCAAAGAATGTGTTTCCCAAACCCATAACCATCTTCACTGCCCTCCTCTGAACCTGTTCTAGGTTATCTACATCCTTCTTAAAATGTAGCAGCCAGCCCTGGACACAAAACTTCAGATGAGGTCAGACTAATGTGGAATAAAGTAGAACTATTACTTCTCATGACAATGGCTCTGTTAATGCTGCCTAAACTCGTATTAGCCTTTTTTGCAGCTGCATGACACTGCAGGCTCATGCTCAGCTTGCGGTCAACTGCAATAATTATATAGCAACTGCATCTTTAAGGCTTGGGCCATAAGTTGTATTCTTGTATCTTTGTGATAGAAAGCCCACTCCAACCCCTTAAAATGTCATCTCAGCATAGCCCCTTATTCCCACCTTTTGCCTTACAGTAAATGAGGCACAGCAAATGTGTGTTCTTCAGCTAACCTGTGTGTATGTTCTTCAGCTAGCCTGTATTTTTGGAGGGAACCTAGTAAGTGAGATTTGTGAGGAAATCTGGTGGGAGGGGGGAAATCAGGAGTGCAGTGTAGTACCAAGCTAATGATGCATCTGTCTGAATGGAGTAGGCAAGGGTGGGGGAGTAGCAGAAGGAGATCTTTGAGTTCCTAAGGCTCTGTCACAGTGGTCCTGAAAATAGCGGCCTTCACAAAGTTATATATGTCCAAGTGATGGTAAAAACAGCCTTGCGTTGAGAATTAGCAGAATGGTCACATCTGCCAGTCATCTGTTGGCTACAAATAAGGTGCTATCCAGCTTGCAAGAACCAGTAGGAGTAAATCGTAAGTATGGATAGATTGTGTGCGTATAGTCAGCAGAGACTAATGGAGAGGCAAAATTCCTCCTGGTTGGCATGTATATTTTACAGGGATGGTTTTTAAACCCTTGTGTGAAGAGTTCTTAACCATGTGCTCTACTTAATTGAATTTTAATTTCCTTATCAAGGTGCCATGATCCTTCACTAATCATGTGGTCATGAGCAGGACTTTTCACCCAGTGAAATATGTTTTATAACACATACATAACCATCAGTCTCACGCATTTAGTGGGATTTTGGAACAGACTTCAATCCTTTGGAAGTGTCCTTTCAAGCCGTTATACGGCAATACTGGTTTCCCAGATACAGACCTCAAAATTATTCAGCTCCACTGACCTCACCCCAAATGCACACACGTTTCCCCAGGTAAATGTGTTCAATCACAAAGAGAGTACATTTATATGAACTAGGCAAGGAAACCAAAAACCATCCTAATAATTGTAACACTGTACAAAGTGCAGTGCCCTTTCACATCGGCACATGAGGGGTGCACAATGATTTTAAATCACTGAAAAATTTAGTATCAAAGTTCAAATAACTGAGGTTTTCCACCCTCTCTTATGCATACAGCCATGACTGATGAGCTATCCCCCCATTTATCTAGTAATCATTAAACTGTAACAAGTAATATGGACACAATAATGGGACTTCACCCTATCTCCTTGTGGTCCTTTGTCTCCTCTGGGACCCTGAAAAAAGAAAAGAAAAATATAACTTGTGGGGTGAGTCTCTCAAGCAAACTTTTTAACCAATTGTATCGGTTAGACTAGTCCATTAAGGAAAACGTGAAAAAATACTCTATCCTATGTATCACTGACAGACATTATTAGTAGTTTGCCGGTAGTATAATTTAATGAGAAAGGAAAAAAAGACGAACACACTAGTACTTTCATAAAAATTGAATGATCAGTGGCAATGCTTACACAAATAAAAATCTGCTATTGATTAGTTCTTTGATTATACATCTAATCCCTAAAACAATCATGTACATTCCTTAAACATATTTCATAAACAAATAATTTGCACAAGTCTTGAATATCAATAATTTTTGAGAAAGCCTACATTTTTTAAAGGGGAAAAAACCCTAATTTGTTAGGTTCATTTCTTTTCTGTGAATCCTGATTCAACTTGAATGTACAGAACATCAGATTCTGACCTCATCCCTCTTGGAATAGAATCTTACATACATCAGAAATCTCAATAGTTTTAGAGAAATGTATGTTCAACTACGTAATGTTGTTCACAGTTACTTGGAGTAAACTCCACTGAAGTCAGTAGAACTTACTTCTGTATACACATGCCTATGATCAGGCTTTCATTGTGCTTAGAATCTCAGCTATGCTTCTAAAAAGTTCATTTGAAATTGATAGGATTTATTTCCAAGTTCAGGTTTCTGTTTTGGATTGACATTAAAGTAAATGGGACCTGATGTTATTCTTTAAAATACCATTTTTACTATTTTTATTCTTTAAAATACTATTTTCTAGACCTTTAAAGAGGTCTAGAGTCTCTTTAAGATTCCTATGGGACTATATCTCCAAAATTGTTATATAAAAACTCTTAAAATTGCTTACCCTCCGTCCTCCTGTTTCCTAGAAAGGAATGAATATAATGTCAAAGAAAATCTAAAATTATCACTAGTTCATTGCAAATTCAAGAATTATCCAGCCAACTTAAATCAATCTTTATTTAGCAGATAAAACTAAATTAATTAGCATTTGCTATATCATGCAAATGAGATACTGCATTATCAAAATCATACCTGCATTCATTCATGCTTTTCTGATGCAATGAAGCTTTTAAAGATACTCTGTCTTGGAAATCTGCTTATCGGTATCCAAGTGTTGTCAATGCACCGTGACTCTTGCTAGTACTACAGTGGCTGTGCAATACCCTCTCAATCTTACATTCACCTCCACAGGTAGCTTTTTTTCAAGAAGGATGCCCTATTAGGATATTAGGGGTGGGTACGTTTTTGGGCAGTCCCTTGGATGCTTAGTAACCAGCAGTTTGGCCATGCATGTTTTAGGTACCGTGGTTAGTAATGGCTATTCTGAAAGATTATACACAATCTCCTCTATACAACAGGCTGCACAGCATATTTTAAAGAATAATTGTACTGACCTCATCTACATCTGGAAAACAAAAAAGGAAAAAGAAAAAAAAACAGGAAATTATAAGTCACAAAGCATTTTGCATTGAAACCATCGTGATCATAATTCTTAAAATGAAAATGATTTCATTGAACAGAAAGACTAACATGAAATCCAGTGTTCAGCTGATTCACTTATGATCACCACAGCATGCTGCTGAGGGCCCATTCAAATTGGAAAGACATTTCCAAAGCACTTGTGACTGATTTTAAAATATATATTTAATAAAAGGTTACATTTCACTTTATAAAAGTCAGAGCCAGGTTCCAGAGGCCCGAGCATGGAAAACTGTCGGGGAACTGGGGCTTTCTGGCCCATTTTCATGCTGATGCTCCTTGCACCCCAATAAAAGCTACTCTTGAAGGTGAGAGGATCCCCCGTCCAGTGAGATTTGATGTTGCATGAGAGGAAAGAGGAATCCCCTTCTAAGAACTCACAGAAGAAGCACTTTCTGCTTCTGGTCTTTGGACCGCAGCCATAATGGACTCTAGGAAGCTGACCATGCAACACCCCTTGTAAAGGCCCTCTTTAAAAGAAGAAGCACATATATTTCAGGAAAGCCAATGCCAGCAAGTTCAGGATTTGACCTTATTCAAGTCAAGGCTGCTGTTCCCAATATTCTTTTAAATAATGCTTAAGCTACTTCTGTTTTAAGCCTCCTTGATCAGATGATTATGTCATATACTACAATTCCTTGAATACTATTACTGGGAGATGATACAGAAACTTTTGCAATTCTGAAATTTAGATATTCATCCACAAATAAATTTGCTTTCTTTTTCAATAATTATTCTGCTAAGCTTCAAACTAGAGAAGGAATTGTCCCAGTGCATAAAGTCCAGATCTTATTATAGGCCAGGATCCAGATAACTAGTTAGCTGCACCCAAGAAGGCTTTAGATTCCGATTTCTCAAATTATTATTATTATTATTAATAATAATAATAATAACAATAATTCAATTTCTATACTACCCTTCCAAAAATGCCTCATGGTGATTTACACAGAGAAATAATAAATAAATAAGATGGATCCCTGTCACAAAAGGGCTCACAATCTAAAAAGAAACACAAGATAGACACCAGCAACAGTCACTGGAGGTACTGTGCTGGGGGTGGAGAGGGCCAGTTACTCTCCTCCTGCTAAATAAAGAGAATCACCACGTTAAAAGGTGCCTCTTTGCCAAGTTAGCAGGGGCAAATAGCAGCCTCTCCTGCTCAAAGCATGGTAAAAAAAACTACTTTTGAAACTGAGTGGCGTTTTGGAAGTAGTTTATGAGGAAAGGAATAGGGTCTGCTGTTCCAAGAAAAAGATCAAAAATCCTATTAGGCATGCAGACAGCAGCTCTTTTGAACCAGTTGTAATACTGTAACTGTATCATACTGTAGGCCTCCACAGCACTGCACCTTTTGAAAATGGGCATTTTCTGATTTTTCGAATGAGGCCTTGCAGATATGGTTGCCAGGCCAGGCCAGCAGCTCTGCCTGTCGCTTTAAGGGCCCAGAGACAGAGAGGAAGGTTGCTGGAGTGGTGGTTCTTGTCCTGCTCCTCCAGTGGTGCCTTTCCCCATCCTCCTCTGCTTCCTGCTGCGAGATGCAGCTAGGTTGCTGCTTATTACGGAAGGCAAGAGAAGTGAAGCTTCCTTTGGAGCAGCACAGAAAAAAGCGCCACTGCTGCTATTCCTCCTCCGTCAAGCAGAGCTTCCAGTTTGGGGATCTGGCAATAGTACCTGCCCCTACAGATTCCTGTGCCACAGTGACATCAGAGTGGTGAGTCTGAAAAGCCCAGAGAGAACTATTACTTGCTCTGAATGGCAAGAGTGCATGGTCTAGTGGAGTGCATGGTCCACTGAAGTGAGCAAGTGAGAAGGGCAAAAGTGCTTTAAAGCTATATCCCTACTAACTGAGCAAAGAGGCACCTTTTTAAAGCGGCGATTCTCTTTTTTTGAGAAGGGGGAGAAGCCACTGGCCCTATCCATCCCCAGCACAGCATCCCTCCACTGGCTGTTGTTGGCATCTGTCTTATGGGGACAGGGGGCCATTTAAAAAAAATTATTTATATCTATGTAAACCGCTTTGGGAACTTTTGTTGAAAAGTGGTATATAAATATTTGTTGTATTTATAGATTGTAGTCCAGGGGTTCCCAACCTTGGGTTCCCTGACGTGGCCAGGGATGATGGGAGCTACAGTCCAATGATGGCCATTGGGGCTGGGGATAATGGGAGTTGTAGTCCAGCAATAATGGCCATTGTGGCTGGGGATGATGGAAGTCACAGGCCAACAGCACCTGGGGACCTAAGGCTGGGAACCCCATTTAAGTCAAATTGATTGATGGAGAGCCTGTGGATCTCTTGTTAATTTCTCAAATGGACCTTTTAAAATTTAATAATGCAGAATGGTGATAACAGAAGGTTTAACTGATCTGAATCAGAAGAACGCTCTTAGAAAAACAGGTCATGGTGGAAATGACTAATTTAGTACATTCTTATTATCTTAGGCAGATTCATGCACATTTTAAAGCACCAGATTATTATGTCAAAATCATGTTTCTATAGGATGATGGATCCCACATTCTTTTTGATCATGTTCTTTTGGGAAATGGAGCTTGCTAGGGAGGGGTGGCTTATCAAGAACTGCATCATCATGAGAAGCTGGTGCAGTTTAATAGCTGAGCTGCAAATTAGGACTTCTGTTGGACTCTTTCCTCTGCTTTGAATTCACTGGGTGGCCTGAGGCAAACTACTCAGTCTCAGCTGCAATATGAGGATATATTTATTTCACAAGGTTGTTATAAAGATCATGTCAAGGTAACACAGGTGAAGCACTTGGATACTAAAAAATGCTATACAAATGCTAAATCGTTTGGGCAAGAGTATTTCTCAGTTTGACTACGCTGGCAAAACTGCCTTTCTTTCTCCTTGCCACTAGAGGGAGAAGTAAATCTGAAGATAGTTACCATTGTGGAAGGGCGTATAACACTGATGATCTATAATGCAGTTTGCAAGACGATGGTCCTCAATTATTTCTGGCCAGTGGTTAATCATCAGTCTCATTAACCCTAACACAGGGCTGCACAACTTCGGCCCTTCAGCTGTTTTGGGACCACAACTCCTATCATCCTGAGACACAATGGCCAATAGTCAGAGATGATGGGAGTTGTAGTCCAACATCTGCAGGAGGGCTAAATTTGTGCAGACCTGGAAACAGAATCCCAGTCTGATAATGTGTTTTAATAAATCCAGTCGTCTGTCAGACAATGTAAAGGCTTCTTTTGCAGTATATGCAGGATTTGTCTTATGCAATGTACGAAGTAGTCGAGGAGTTACTGACTCATGGATGTGCTGTCTAAGCCAATTGAGGACTATAACCTGTACATATTAAGAGATACAATATAGGTTATAGTTCTCAATTGGCTTAGACAGCACTGTAATATAGGTAAGGTGATGATAACATTTTTGTGGGTTAACTTCCATTCGTGTGACGTGGACGTTTTGGAGTCACACAGGACTCTTTTAGTCAGGTGTAGTGTTAAAGCTGTCCTGCTCCTACACCGATAGTCATGGTATAAAAGAAATGATCTCTCCAGTCAGAGTTTACCATCATACTCCGTGTGGTGTACAGGTGAGAGAATTTGGTTTGGATGCTAGAAACTGTAGTTTAAAACCATGCTCAGCTTTGAGGCTCAGACGTGACCTGGCATCAGTTACTATCTCAGTCTAACTGAACTCCTAGGACAGTTATGAGGATATAACATCGTTTTGACCTTACACTGAGATACCAATGTAATAAATATCCATTTGCTTGGACCAAGTTGGCAACCTGGGCTGTACAACTTTGGCCCTCTGCCTGTTTTTGGACTACAGCTCCTATCATCCCTGGCCAAAATGGCCAATATTTAGAGATGATGGGAACTGTATTCCACCATCTGCAGGATGGCCCAAGTTGTGCAGTCCTGGACTCCAGACCAAGTTGAATGTTCACTCACTACCTAGAAACAGACACGTGGCAGTTAGGAATGAAGATGATTTCAGAGAATATTATTTAGGTAATGACCTAAAAATGACTCTTTAGGATTGCTCTTGTGGCATTTTGTCAGGGAGAACATTATTTTGGGAAGGCTTTCCCCTATCTTCTCTACCAGCAGAGGTCGCTAGGGCTTAATAAAGGGTGACAGAAGATTCCTGGCATATCCATTAGGAATATTTGTTTATCCCCCCCACCCCACCCCTGCAAAAAAATCCGGAAAAGATCATATTTCTTGCCAGGTTGTTGCTGTTTCCCAAAGTGTCTTCTTCGCTTCCCAAGAAACATCAAAACCAAAACATTTTAAATGACTTTTCCCAAGAGAATCGCTCACAAGGAGTCTCCCCCGTCTCCTTTTGTGTGCAAGAAACTAAATTATCTCACAGAAATAATATTGTCACCAGAGGTGGTCCATCTGGACTCCACACTCTCAACGTCGGGTCTCCCGCGCTACCACTTTCCTCCCTCTAGAGGGCGCCTTGTGAGCATCTTCCGCAGCGCTCCAACTCCACAGAAAAAAATCATGTACAACGCCCTAAAAAGCGACTGCTTTTAAGGTTCTGGTGGTCTGTTATTTTCTACAACCCTCCTCTGTCATTTTAAAATAACGTGGATGCATTTAGGATATCTGTTTACCATCCCCATCTTCAACCGGGCTTTTTTTTTTTTCTTCAAACAAGTTTTAAGATTTCACTTTAAGTTACAGGTTCTGTTTTAAAATTCCATTTTTGGGGGGAAGGGTGGAGGAGGAGGAGGGGCGGAGTATGTGGGAGGGGAGGGAAGGGGAGACTGCTTGGCTTCTTGCCAGCACGACTACATATCTGAGCCAGGAAAAAGTTTCTGCAACTTTGGGAAAAGGTTAGGGAAAAGATCGTTGCCTGCTCCATTAGATGCGAAGGAGAGAGACAATTCCCGAACCACTTTGGAGAAGCCCAACTCAAGTCAATGGGGCAAAAGAGTACTGGGTTGCAGTTTCTTCCGTTTTCAAACCCTCCTAGATCTGTACTATAGATTTTCCACACTCTCCCCTCGCCCAAAGGGAACCTAGGGCGCAATCCAGGGGCAGGACAGTATCCCTCCCCCCTGCCCACCCGGCTCCAAACAATCTGAAGGCACTTACATTGACTGGTTGCTAGGCATGAAGCTACTGCGAGCAGCAACAAAATCCGTGTATCCACAAAGCTGAGCATGTCTACTTGCTAGACATGCAGACTCCTTGTGTTTCAGAGTCCCTGGTCGGTGGTGAGCAATTACCTAAGGGACGCAGGCATACAGTCGTGGTGGCGAGTAACTCCAAACTTAGCAGAAACCTGCTGCCCGGGATGCTAAAATAATATAGCCCTCGACGGCCCTATTTATACGGCAGGAGGTTCCCAGCGCTGGCAGGGCCGTCGAACGCGTCGCAGCCAATGGGAGAGGCGCGGAGCTGGAGGGGTGGGGGGTGGGCTGCGAGGAGCCGGGGCTCGTCACGTGACCGTTCCCTCCAACCTGTCCCCCAGCCGTTCTGGCAGCTGCCGGGAGGGATGGAGGCAGAAAGGGAGAGAGAGGAAGGGGGTGGGGTGGGATGCTTGGAGGGAAGGAGGGGGGGAGGGAGGCTGGAGGGGTGTGTGTGTTAAATTGGTTCCATGCTTTTTGAGGACGTGGACACTTTGAGGCATTCTAAAGGAACATCTGACTGGCTGTCTGGAACCTCTCTCTCCCTCTCCCCCCCCCGCCCCTCCTATATGTATATATTCTTTTGTGGGTTGCACGTTGGTTGGGAAACGTTGGGACTTTTATGCAGGCAGTCAGCAAAGCAAGGAGCGCTCAAAGCAGGAGCTGTCCAGGTCCTGCCATCAAGGTGAAAGGAGAGAGCAGGCGGGGCGCGAACGGGGAAGGAGACCCCCCAAAGCCACGCAGGCACCTGGATCCCGATGGTACTTGGGACACCCCAAACGGCTCAGCCTGTTCAGCGCATCCCAGAAAGCAAACGAAGCCTCGCTCCTTCCTTTCAGGCTAGTCGAGCCAAATCTGTATAGAGGCCACACAATCCATCCATCCCACACTCTCTTTGGAGCGGCCACGTCAGTGGGACTATTCTGGACGCAAATGAATTGTTGGATTGCAGCTTGAAAAATCGACTCCTCCTGTGCACTCTCATACAGGTTCCTTCTCTTCCCTCCCCCCCACACCTTTATCCCACCTACCCGCTTTCAGTCCTTCCACACCAGAGTATCTGGGAGGAGACCAAAGCAGCCAATGCATCAGCACCATCTTCACTTAACCAGGATGGTTAATCTTTTAGTTCATTAACAATATAGGTTTTATAATACCCTAGGGTGTAGGGGACACCCCCCCCCCACCCTTCGTATCTAGGGATGAGTTCCTCATCTATGCTGTTCTTTACAACCGTGGACATACACAAGGAACAAAAAATGTCTTCTTCCAATTTTTGGCTCTGTGCTATGTAACCATTTCACTTGAATCATATGAGTGAGTTCTACCTGATCCTCCTCTAGTAGGGTTACTCCCCCCGCCCCAAGTCTATGAAAAAAATCCTCTTTATATCCTGGGGTTAACCTATTGATTAGTCAGCATGTGATGGTTTAAAGACAGTCCCATATAAGACCTTTATCCAAAGTTCTGATCTTACTTGTCATCACAAAATAACCTAGTGAGAAAGGTTCCCATTTCATAGACAGGGAAACTGAGAAATAATGTCTTTCCAGTCTGAAGTTCAGCAAGGATCTGTTCTCTAGTCCAGATGAATCCATCTCATTGCCTAGCTACAGCATTGCTCCCCTCCCACCCTCAGCTTTCAAGGGGACTGTAGCTCCTCAAGGAATTTGGGAGCGGGAGCTTGTCAGAATCTAGCAGGGTCTTTGCTGACATCTAAACTCAGTTATGCTCTAATAAGTCCCGTTGATTTCAAAGGATCCAAGAAAACGTGCTTAAGATTTCAACCAAGTTAGCATCCAAATAGATCCTCCCCTCTCCCCCACCCAGATCTCCATTGCCTCCTTAGATTGGCTGGGTACTGTCGCCTCATCGATGGCTGTCCTGAGTTCCCCACTTCCACCCCTCCATAGCTGCCATTCTGTGGTGGCTGACGTGGTCACTCCAATGTGCCAAACCTGCTCCATCCAAAGGGGTGTCTCTTCCTTCTTGTCCCTCCCTTGGAGAGGCAGCCACTTTGGCATGTGAAGGGATGTTGCTGGCTGGGCCACCTCCAGCAGAGAAACTCCATTCCTGGAGCTGCTTCTCTTCCCAAAGATTCTGCAGTAGAAGCCTAGCTCACTTCATTCCCTCCCCGTTTCCCCCAAAAAGGGGGAGGGAAGGGAGATGCCTGCAGGCTGTAATTCTTCCATCACCACCTCCTTTTTTTTTTTTGTTTTTTTGTTACACTGCAAAGAAATTCTTGCCCAGTCAGAACAACCAGCAGTAACAAGTTAAACTGAGAGGGCCTGCAACTCCTGAGCATAGCGAAACCCACCAAGGCTTAGCTTGGGAATTTGCTCATGGATGGTGTCAGTGCTCAGTCTTGGAAAGGTGGGAAGCAATGATCAAGAAGAGAGCATTTCTAAGCATATGTAGAACTGCTATTCCTGACTGCTGAGTAACTATAGCCAGTCTAGGCACATACATTGAGGAAGCTAATCTGAGGGCAACCAAGATGGTCATGGGCACACAGCACCTTCCTTGTGAGGCAAGGCACGTTCGGTGTAGAAAAAAGGTGACAAAGGGGAGACATGATAGAGGTCTATAAAATTATGCATGGTGTGTAGAGAGTGGAGAAAGAGACATTTTCCTCCCTCTCTCACAACACTAGAGCCAGGGGTCATCCCATGAAACTAAGGGGCAGGAAATTTAAGACCAACAAAAGGAAGTATTTTTTCACACAGCACATAATTAATCTATGGAATTCTCTGCCACAGGATGTGGAAATGGCTATCAGCTTGGATGGCTTTAGAAGGGACTTAGACAAATTATGGAAGACAGATCTATCAATGGCTACTAGTCTTGATGGCGATAGGCTGCCTCCAGGCTCAGGATGCCTCTGAATACCACTTGTTGGGGAACAGCAGCAGGAGAGAGGGCATGCCTTCATCATCTCCTGCTTCTGGGCTTCCCAGGGTCTGGTGGGCCACTGTGGGAAACAGGATGCTGGTCTAGGTAGGCCTTGGGCCTGATCCAGCAAGTATTTTCTTATGTTCTTATGTGGCTCTCCAGTTGTTGTTGGACTACAACTCCCATCATCCTCCCCAGCTGCAAGTGCTGGAGAACTTCAGATTGGTCACCGGAGAACTTCAGATTGGTCACCCCTGACATTTCTCGCCCTTAAAACCTTTCCTTAAAACCTGACTTTTAACGGGGGGTTAAACCCTTAAAACCCCTCCAGGGTTCTGAAAGACAACATACTCAGCACTATTGATCTTCCTCTGCATCCTCAAAAGCTTGCATTGTGTTATGAAAAAAATGCTAGTATCTACAGCGTTTTATTTTTTTCTGGTTCAACCCTTTCAGCGAGGAGGAATTAATATTACAGACCCCAATGTTCCAAACATAGATGAGAAGCTCCCATTGCTGTTGAGAGTGCAGTGAGAAGTTTAAAATGAGCCCTCTAAAGGTGTCAACATTCTGTGCCACTGCTTGGGGCCTTAGCTCAGTGGTGGAGCATCTGCTTTGCATGCAGAAGGTCCCAGGTTCAATACATACACATAAAATTGACTCCAGGTAGGACTGGGTGAGACTCCTGACAGTGACCTTGGAGAACCATTGCCAGTCCGGGTAGACAATACCAAGTTAGAAAGACATTACTGAGCTAGATAGACAATACCCAGCTAGATGGGCAATACTGAGCTAGATGGACCAATGGTCTGAGGCAGTGTAAGGCAGTTTCCTGTGCTTTGCTCCTCCTGCTCCTTTCTCAAACTCATCATGTGTGGTGTGGGGAAAATAGCAAAACTCCCTCAGCAGGGAAAGCTGGAGACAGCTGGTGCTACCACTGTCCTACAAGATCAAGGTGAGCTGATTAGGAGTCCATTCAGATTTTAGTGAGGACTTTGGCTTATCCCAAATTTTTGTGGATTTTCTGAACTGCAAGAGTTTCGTTTGGACAACTCTTCCCATCCTCCATTGGACTGATCAATTGATCTGCTTCTGAAAGACAACATACTCAGCACTATTGATCTTCCTCTGCATCCTCAAAAGCTTGCATTGTGTTGTGAAAAAAAATGCTAGTATCTACAGTGTTAGTAACTACAGCATCAATCAATCAATCAAACAATCCACTTCTTAATTTACATTTCCAGTTACAGAAGAGTTGTATTTGACAGATTTCAGCTTTCTAACATAATTTGCTGAACATCCATGCATTTTTTCTTTTCCTATTTTCAAACATTACTAATGAGAGGTAGATGTCTTCTTTCATTCCATGATGGAGCCCTGTTCACCGAGGAATAACAAAAAAGCATAAGAAAGCTGTTCCAAAATGCAATGGCATACTAACTGCTTAGTGGGGGTGGGGGGAACCCACTCAATGGCATTTGAGACTGAATTCCATTTGATTTACTTCCTGTGCAGTAAACCATGTGCTGCTATATTGGTTGTACACAGTCTGTAACATGTCCTTACCTGCACCACTGCTGGGCTACAGACAAAAGAGGTGCATTCCCAAAACCCTGGAATCAATATTATTTGACAAATATTTAACTGTGGATATTGAGAGAGACTGACTGACATCAGAGCAGCCCTATTGAAATTTAGTAGTAACTCTTCAGTTGTACTATTCAGTAAGTCATTCGGGATGTCAGCCACTTTGCTTACCAACTGGTCAATAGTCCAATTCAGACATTATGCTGGTACATGGTTTGTGTGGATTATTGTACCTGTGTTCATTTTAAAAGAGAACCTAGATACATGTCCTTCAAATACATGCTACAGATAGGAAGTGTACTTCTGTACCTGCATTCAGCATAACATGGGAATAACTGTACCTGTGTACACTGTGCGCTTGTTGTACCAGTGTTGAACATAACGTGTGAATGGGCCTAATAATTTATCATTAGAGCTGGACATGATTGCTGAATACATATTTTACAAATAAGATCTTATATCCAGCTAAGGAACACTGCATGTTGATTTCTCGAACATAGATCCGGACATAGAACATAGATCTGAACAAATAGGGTCTTATATCCAGCTAAGGAACACTGCATATTGATTTTTATGTAAATAACTAGAGATAGAGATTAGTTTTAAGGTGCAACACTAATAGTAAAATATGCAATCATCACACTGCTCAAACATACCATTAATAAAGTAAACCACTTATTCAGTAAATTAAACCACTTTATGCAGTAAACCCCACTTTTACTTGGGTTTACTGCTGATCCCTCACCACTTCTGTAAGATGCTCGTAGCCTTTGCATGGTGGTGAGTGACTCTTGGGTGAGAGATTTGCTTCATTGCCACTATTTCTCTCCCATCCACCCCATCTGCAAATGTGTAGGAGACGACTCTTCAGGTCCACTGGAGCCAAGGGAACAACCATGAAGGGAGAGGGTGCAGAGGAGAAGGGGAGGAGGAAGAATTTTGCTGCCATCACCCCCAATAGCAGCCAAAAGAATAACACCAGGGCCACTCAGCAATGCCAAGGTGGTTCCCACAGGCACAATTGGGTCTACTATATGTGCGCTTGCACCCCCCACCATTATATTCAACACTAGGACAACGGGTGTACAGTGCACACAGGTACAGATTCATACACAGGTACAGTTGTCCATACAATATAAAGGTAACATGTGCTTTCAAGTTGGTGTCGACTCCTGGTGACCACAGAGCCCTGTGGTTGCCTTTGGTAGAATAAAGGAGGGGTTTACCATTGCCTCCTCCCACGCAGTATGAGATTATGCCTTTCAACATCTTCCTATATTGCTGCTGCTCAATATAGGTGTTTCCCATAGTCTGGGAAACATAGGGGATTCGAACCAACAACCTCTGGCTTGGTAGTCAAGCCATTTCCTATATTCATACAATATATTGAACACAGATACAGGAACAGTCTTCTTACCTCTACCATGCATTTGAGGGGCCTGTATTTTTTAGAATGAATGCAGATATAAGCATTCACAACTGTACAACAAGTACAACTGTCAGACATCTCTACACTTCTACAACATAACGTCTGAATGTCATAACAGTGGCATGTTATGTTCAGCACACATAAGATGTGGCAAGCCTGGGGCAGAGTAGATGAGCAGAACTCTGCTTTGATTGATTGATTGATTGACTGATTGATTGATTAAGTGTCATCAAGTCGGTGTTGACTCTTAGCAACCGAATAGATAGATTCTCTCCAGGATGATCTGTCTTCAACTTGGCCTTTAAGGTCTCACAGTGGTGCATTCATTGCTGTCGTAATTGAGTCCGTCCACCCTGCTGCTGGTCGTTCTCTTCTTCTCTTTCCTTCAACTTCCCCCAGTATTAAGGACTTCTCAAGGGAGATGGGTATATATATATATTAGTGTGGTATTTGAGCCTTGTCATTTATGCTTCCCCACCACAAAATCCAGGAGCTTTCAAAATACACTCTTTAGGCCAGAATGAGTACCTAATTTTCCATATAACCCACTTATTCATCCATACAACTGGGTGTGCTCAATTCACTCTTAAATTCATATTGGCTTGCATGCGCACATGCGCACACAAATGCACACAGCCCCAGCCAACATTACTTATGCTTAAGCCAAGCAAAAAAAACAACAACCCAAAATCTCTTTTCAATATTTGGATAATTACAATATTTTTTTTAAAGAACAACAACTATGGATATTTACATACCACTTTTCAACAAAAGTTCCCAAAGCAGTTTACATAGGGAAATAAAAAATAACAAAGGACCTCTGTCCCAAAGGGCTCACAATTTTAAAAGAAACATAAGGCAGGCACCAGCAACAGCCACTGGAGTGATGCTGTGCTGGGGCTGGATAGGGCCAGTTGCTCTCCCCCTGCTAAATATAACAGAATCACAACTTTTAAAAGGTGCCTCTTTGCTTGGTTAGCAGGGGACACTTTATCCTACATAAGCATTCTAATGATTGAAATCAAGGTGTGCACAATGCAGGTTATATGCAGATGACACAATCCTAGGGGGAGTTAAACTTGGGTATAACTATTCTCAGCCTCCTTGCCTAACTCTGCATGGAGTCAGGCTGAGAACAGTTGCAAGCATCTGCCAGCAGAGAGAAGAAACGGGGAACTGCAGCAGGGCATGCAAGTCACAGCATGCAAGGCAGTTCACTTTTTTCTTTGCTTCGAGAATGGGCAGATTAGACTTTCCGCAGCTGCTTCCAGGTCCATAACTTACACTGGAAAGTACTTGATGTTGTCACATTCCAGATGAGTTTTAAGACGATGCGGGCCCAGCTGAACTTTTCTTGGCTCCATTTCCAGACTCTCATATTTCCTTGCTCCCTCCAAGCTGCTAGAAGGAAAAACCAGGCTGCTGTCACTGATGCTGCAAGGAAGAGCTCCATGTTAATCAGGCACAGGGACTGTTGTGCATGCAGAAAAAGAGGTAATGCTGCAGCCCAGTGGGACTTGCTTCCATGTAAACAGGCATAGGATCAGGCTGCAAGGAAATTAACTGTCTGTGTGGAGATCTGTTACTGGTGCAACAGACGAACTCAGGAGAGATACAAGGAGCAATTGCTTTCTAGATTGCAGTGTGTGCACTAGATCTCTCATCAGACTAAAGGCGCAGTGCTCATTTGTTGTTGAGACGGCATAGTCTTCACATGATGGATTTGCCACTTCAGTTTTATATGGGTCTACCATGATTGTGTCAATACGCAGGAAGCCACTACAGTAGAGGAAAATGCTTGTGGGATGATTCATTTGGTCATTTTGGAACGCTGAGGATTGTAGTTCTCTGTGAGTGTAGGGATCTCATTTCTCAGACTCCCTGTGAAGCTACAATATCCAGCCTTCTGTGAAAGAAACCATGACACATTCCAAGCTAATTGGACTCAAGCACACCCTCATCTAAAGAGCTGGACCAATGAGAGCAGAGAGGATCTCCCTCCTAAGTTCTAAATTTTCAGTCACTGGGAAAGTCTGGTATGAAGCGAATGTTTCTGCAGACTTGCTGTGTGCACCCCCCCAAGAATTCAGCAGGGTTGTGGCTATGCCAGTGCAGTGCGTTGAGTCGGTTGTCAGGTGATGACTCTGCCTCTCTCTAAGGCAGGGCTGCACAACTTGAGCCCCCACATTGTTGTTGGACTCCAGCTCCCATCATCCCTAGCCACAGTGACCAAAAGTCAGGGATGGTGGGAGTTGCAGTCCAACAACAACTGGAGGGCTGAAGTGGAACACAGGGACATAGGCAGCTGCCATAAAACCGAGTCAGATGCTTGGTCCATTTAGCTCAGTTTTGTCTACACAGACTGGCAACGGCTTCTCCAAGGTTGCAGGCAAGAGTCTCTCTCAGCTCTATCTTGGAGATGCCTGGGAAGGAACTTGGAACCATCTGCATGCCAGATGGCCCCATCCCCTGAGGGAAATTTCTTACAGTGCTCACATGTAGTATCCCATTCAGATTTAACCAGGGCAGACTCTGCTTAGCAAAGGGGACAATTCATGCTTGCTACCAGCTCAAGACCTCAAGACCAGCTCTCCAGTGCTGCAGCCTCCCTGCTCTAAGGTCTCATCTTGGAGGCCATAAGAACAGGCAGCAGTAGGCCCTACTGTTGTGCAGTTCTAAGGGTCCTCATGGTCATCCTTCTCTCCTTGCTGCTGCAGTATAATGGGCTCTAGCTATACTCTTTAGCTAGTTGGCCAGAAGAATGGGATAAAGCAGGGGTTCCCAACCTGTGGTACTCCAGATGTTGTTAAACTACAACTCCCCAGCCATGATAATTTGTAGCTGGGGGTTATGGGAGTTGTAGTCCATCAACATCTGGAGTGTCATAGGTTGGGAACCCTTGGGATAAAGGATCGTTGGAGCAGCAGGGTCTAATATACCAAGGATGGTCAGCCTGAGGCATTAAAGCTGTTGGACTGCAACTCCCATCATCTTAAACGATAACAGTGAATAGCTAGGGATGATGGGAATTGTAATCCAACCACAACTGGAGGGCTATATTCTCTCTTGCTGTTTCTGGTGAACATCTGGGACTTAGGAAGATTAGGAGATGTGGCTTAGAAGTAGAGCATCTGTTTTCTATGTAGGATTTATCAGGGCATTTTCCACACAGGGCTTTTAGCATGCATCTCCTCTGGAATGGAGGGTGTGCGTTCATATATTGGCCAGATTTACTCCAAAGCCCCTGTGACCTATTCGGGAGCACTTCACACATGATTCAGGTTTTTCATTGTGTGTTAGAATGTAGCCTGATTTATATCCAGGTTTTAAAAAACCCCACTTTTTGCATCAGTTTTTTGGTACAGCTTTGAACTCGCTGTAAAACCTGCTGTGTGAAAAATGCCTAGGGCTGCTGGCTGAGATGCTATTTACTCCTGCCCCTTGTGGTGGTCTGCTACATTGCAGCAGCTTTTGAATCTCCAGTCCTAGCCCAGCTCAGCCCTGTGTACACTGTACACAGATCATATGAGCTTAATGTGTGAATAGGGCATGCTCCTGACCTCCAGGCTGCTTGACCTGTGATTCTTCTGCTTGGTTTGACCCTTGGCTCTGTTCTTGACCTCTGCTTATCACATGATCCTCCTCAGCCTACCCAGGCTCACCTCTAGCATGACTCCCACCTTCCCAGGGGCGTATCTAGGGTGGGGCAGGCAGGGCACGTGCCCCAGGCACCACTTGAAGGGGGGCGCCATTTTAAAAAATTTAAAAAAATTTAAAATGGCTGCCAAAAACAAAATGGCCACTGCGCTTGCTCAAATGGCCTCTGTGAGCCATTTGTTTTCAGCAGCCATTTTTTTTTAAAAAAATATATTTTGTAAAAAAATGGCCACTGCACATGCTCAAATGGTCCCTGTGAGGCCCTAGAGGCCAGTGGGGGGAGGGGGAACCTTTGCAGACCCCCCCACAGCCTTTAGGAAGCCCCCCAAAGGAGCTACAGGAAGCCCCCCGAAGGAGCTACAGTAATTTTTTAAAATTAATATAATATAAGTCACTGTACACATATTCAAATTGGCACTATGTACAGAGAATCGGGGCTTGTGAATACGGATCTGAAGCTTATGAGCTAGGATTGTATTCATTTGCTCTTATTTTGCTTCTTGTGATAAGTGAGTTAAATGTGATGTCTTGATAATATGGCTATTAATGGTGAGTTTGTCTTTGAATCAGTGTGAAATCCTTAGTATTAAGATCCACTGGGAGTTTCTTGCTCTCTTTCTCTCATTTTAACTATCTTTCTGAAATACTAGAATAAATTCCAAGCAGTGACACAGTTTACTCTTTATATCCTTTAATTATTTTCAGAGTATCTGGGAAAAGTCAAATTCTCTATTTATTTTAAAAACTTATGTAATAGTGATGCTACAATGCATAGTAGAGAATTAGACAGGCACTTCTGTTTAGTTTTCCAAGTACACCTCCACATAGTATTTGGGTATTTCATGAGCCCCAGCATATTGAAATGTGTCGTTTTCCAGCATTTTTTGGTCTGGCTACGTCCACTGCTAAATAGTATTAAAAAATTAACGAGCTTAACTTGTACTTTACAGCTGATATTATGGCAAAGTTATCTTAAAGATGGTGTCAGATGTTTGGACAGGGGGCGCAATTTCAGTGCTTGCCCTAGGCGCTATTTCCCCTAGATACACCTCTGCACCTTCCCCACCCCCACTCAGAATCTTGGTTGTTTGTGGGATTCTCTTAGAGGACCATGGCTCAGGATTGGCTTGTGAGGGCAAGTTGGCAGTATTGAGGCTATTTGTGGACCTAGAGGGCACCTTCAACCCATGGATCCCAGTTTATCAGGCTTTTTAGGAAGCGGAGAGTGGTAGTACAGGAGCTAAGGGGCTAGAGAATGGCCACTGAAGGCTAAGACTTTAGACTCCATCATGGTGCCTTGAACTGAGCTATTTGTCTGAACTCATCCCATATCAAGATTGCCAAGGTCTCAACATTCTTCTAACAGTAGGGAACCCTTGGAATTACCATTCTTTGAAGGGATTTCTAACAAACTGTTTGTACCTGTCCACTGTCTACACATGCCTATCAATGCTTTAGTGGCTATCCAGATAGATTGCTATCATGTGTTCTATATGGGTTTTCTCTGATGAGTGTTCAAAAATTTCAGCTGGTCCAAAATACAGCCATGAGATTCTAAGTGGGAAGCTTATGGAGCAAACAACTTAGATTACACCACCTTCATTGGCTTCTGGTTGGTTTCCAGGTCCAACTCAAAGTTCTGTTTTTTATCCTTAAAGCCCTAAATGGCCATGGACAGTTCTGGAAGAGATGAACAGTGGAACCCAGGCAAAGAATAACACTTAACTCCAACATAGCTTGATTTCCATATTGTCCTTAATAAATCCAGAAAGCTGAATTTAAAAAAAAACAACAAACCACCCTGAAAGAGAGGAAATCTCTCCGAAAGAATTCACCAAAGTGGAAAGAAATTACTCAGGCTTACCACAAGAATTTCTGCTTCTAATAAACTGACGTCAACGTTTGTTTTTTTTTAAAACCCAACAGAACTCTTTGTCAGGGCTTCTTAAAAGAAGAATTCAGAACTGCACAATATGTGAGTGTAATTTCTGTGCCTAGCATGCACCACTACAACACACATTGATGCATTTTTCTTGTCATGTACATGTACCGTGTTGCCTAGTCACATTTCGTGGCATTTAGAAGTTTACAAAAAATGGGAGAAAATCCTCAGAACCAGGAATTTGACAGCACTGGGAATCTGATAGCACTATTGCAGAATAGGGGTGTGCATGAAACCAATATGCCTGGTTTGGTTCGAGTCCAAACTGGACACGAAGGGAACCGGGCATGTTCAGTTTTGCCTCCCCACAAACAGACACCCCCCCCCCGGTTCTGCTTGAATCTTGTCTCTAAAGCAGAGGTCACGCTTGGTGCCCGGCACAGGTCACAGTCATGCTTGGCCACCCGGAGCCACACAGGCTGGCAGCCCAGCAACTACACCACCTGGGACAGACTAAAGAGGATTTGGAAGGCCCCAGGGTGTGTGGAGACCCTGGACTTTGGCCCGGAGGTCCAGGGGTAAGAGCACCTCTGGGAGCATGTTGGAGGGGAAGAGTTTGACGAATCCCAATTATAACAGAGCCTCATGAGCAGTAAAAGTTGAGAGTTATTTAAGATCCAAAAGCAAGTAAGCGTTATTAGGGAAGTTACATACTTGGATAGAAAGCCTGTGTGCTTGAGCTTTCTATCTTCATAGTGCAGAGGAGAGAGGGAGAGCTAATGGAGAGAGTTAATACATGGCTAATGGAGTCTGCAGCAGAGAAACTCAAGGGCAGTCTGGGAGCAAGAAAGGCAGAACAATAGGCCCTGAGAATACCAGTCTACCAATCATAGAAAGCCAGATCAGATGGAGAGATAACAAGAGGGAAATAAAGACTCTTCCTCCTGACACTACTCCTAATGCCCCTAGTGGTCACTAGGATAAAAAGTGCTAAGAGTAGGGATGTGCGAATCGATTCGGGTACAAAATGATTTGTACCCAAATCTACCTATTTTGGGCGATTTGTGAACAAAACAAATCACCCCTGTGCTAGTTGGCCAGATTCAGGTCCAAAACAAATCGCCCAGATTTCGGACCTGGGAAATGTGTAGATTCAGACCTCCATTTTGTGGCGAGCTCTCTTGCTGTCTCCATTTTGTGTCAGGATTTTTTTTTTTAAAACCCTGCCTTCCCAAGCTTCAGATTGGTGACTTGCAGTGTGCAACAACTGGCTGGTAATTCCCCCCCTGGTTCCAGACTGGCTCGTTTCCATTCAAATCTTGTGTTGCCAGGGGTGACTGACCCCGCATTGGCTAGGGGAAGGGTCCAAGAAGGGACAAGGATGGTGGGAGTTCGATGGGATTTTCAAATGTACTTAAGGAGGCAGGCAGCCACCGTTCTACCTTTCTGCCTCGTAGGAGAAGAGAGAGAGAGAGAGTCAGAGGTGCGTTTCTTTGCCTTGCCTGCCTACTGCCTGGAGTAGATTCTCTGCTTTTTACTCCTGCTTTCCTGATTGAGGAGAAGAGAAGATATTTTTTTCACCCCCTTCCTGCTTGCTGAGAGAATCACTGCCTGGGCTTATTGTCTGTGTGAGTTGATTTGGGTACAAATGGTTTTGTACCCAAATCTACCAGTTTGGGGGGATTTGTGGACAAAACAAATCGCCCCTGTGCTAGTTGGTCAGATTCAGACCCCCCCCCGGATTCGATTTGGGTACAATTCAATTTTTTTAAAAAAATGATTTGGCATGTGACACTCAACAGAATTACACTTTGTTGCTATGGTTCTGTTATAATACTGTGAATTTTCAGGACAAGATTCATAACCAGCCTCTATTGCCGTAAAGTGAAGTTGTGCCCTCGAGTCTGTATTGACTCCTGGCGACCACAGAGCTATGTGGTTGTCTTTGGTAGAATACAGGAGGGGTTTACCATTGCCTCCTCCCGTGCAGTGTGAGATGATGCCTTTCTATATCACTGCTCGCCAATATAGGTGTTACCAGTGGGGATTCGAACCAGCAACTTGCTACTCTCTATAAATTAAATACATTAAATACTTATAGAGGTAAGATCATTAACGTTGTTAGTTTATTTACCTTGTTAATGAAGATTGCTTGACATTTTCAAGCTCATTCAGAAAATGGGTCAGATTCCTCTTAGAAAATACTGAAGCTATTCACACAACATGAGCCCTGTGGGGTAACCCAGGTGTCTGGTGTTATCTGAAGCTCCGGGAGCACTCTGCTCCCAGTTGCTCCAGAACATGGTAGCCTGACTTTTTAACCCAGTGCTTAGCTGAGGTTAGACAAACCTGCAATCATGAACACAATTGCCACTGGGTTAAAAGGCTCCCCGCTGGCCTGCCACCATTTCCAGCAGTGAGCTGGGGGGAGGAGCGGCCACACTTGTGGTGCGAGGCACTCTGGGATGCTGGAGGGGTAAGTCTTGTGGTGCGGGGGCCCCTGGGATGCAGGAGGGGGGAGTCCTCCCAGCTTTTGCCTTTGCCGTGCTGCTGCTCATATGGGCGCACAGTGCAGTGAAGGCAAAGACGACCGTTGCCTGCTGGGGAAGGCAGGTGAGTTCCTGCCTTCCCTGCAGACCTCTGTGAGCAGCGGCATGAGGTCATATGCACGACTTCACCATCTTTCAAAATTAGGCCAGACCTCCCAGTCTGCTTTCCAGGCTCCCACCTACCTCATTACACCAGCTTCTATTGCTTGTTCTGGGGTAGAGAAGTAAGCAAATGAGGCTTCTGTAAACAACGGAGGCCTTTTAAAACAATTAATTCAAGAACCATAATATACTATGGCTGTTTAGGAACATAGGAAGTTGCCATATACTGCGTCAGACCATTGGTCTATCTAGCTCAGTATTGTCTTCACAGACTGGCAGCGGCTTCTCCAAGGTTGCAGGCAGGAATCTCTCTTAACTCTATCTTGGAGAAGCCAGGGAGGGAACTTGAAACCTTCTGCTCTTCCCAGAGTGGTTCCATCCCCTGAGGGGAATATCTCACAGAATATCTCATAGCTCACACTTCTAGTCTCCCATTCATATGCAACCAGGGCAGATCCTGCTTAGCTATGGGGACAATTCATTCTTGCTACCAATTGTCAGACACTTTGCTACCAAGTTCCATTCTGGTGGACAGGGGTGTGAAAAAGGAGTAGCAAATAATTGGGCTAGGGGAGCACTCACTACCCCCTTGATACCTGTTGGCATCATCCTTGTCAGCAAAGTCCCTTTTGACAGAAACCAGTGATTATTATCAAACAAATAAACTCAGGTCACCATGTTCACATGCTAAGTGATGTGTAGTAAGTGCCGGCAGAACAACAATCTTGATCAACTGTCTCTGCCTTCTTGTCCCATAACTGGCTCAGTGGTGAAAGAGCACTCGTTATCTAGGTGAGTGGGCAGCACCTCTCTTCCTACTTCTGAGCAGGAGCTTCACCTCTGTCGTGTGAATGTGTGGCTGAAAAATGTTTTGCTTCCTCTTTTGCTTTGGGCAGCAACCGTGCAGCGATGATCCCCACCAGTGACTTGAATTGGTCAACCTAAAGTAACTCCAGAAAAAAAATTAGTTTGGAAGTTAAGAAGGCATCACTGCAAAGAATTCAGGGGGCTTCAAAATGCCCAGGCTGCACAAGATTTGGCCACACGCTTAGCATTAGACACATCACTAACCTCGTTGATGTCCAATTTATAGCCACCCCCTCATTCACAGAACCGTAGCAACCTTGTCCAGCTGGGCTGTTTTATGGACCATAGAGAAAAACATTCATGGTGATTTATGAATGCAAAGAAGCACTACGCCTGATAGCCATGGTAATTGTCCTCCTAGCCATCATAATTGCAGATCCTACTCTGGGTAATAGATTGGATGCTTGCTATGATATTTATGTAGTGTATTTCACAAGCTAATACTGATTTCACGCTGCAGTAAACAATGCAATCAACTCTTCCTGCTACTGACAGCATTTATGAATCAAGGAATACTATTTCCAAAGCGATCATAGTAGCTAGAGAACTGAAGATGCTGACTCACAGGCTGATAGGTGGTGACCCATGAGAGGTAGTGATACCTGATACCTCTTCCTTGGTGACACCCAGCATGTTGGACTTCCTGCCCTGGGAGGTGAGATTTGCTCCTTCTCTGCTTCTGTACCACTGGCGGACACATATGAACATATTTGTTTATGCAGGTCTTTTAATCTTAGTATCGCTCTTGTGTTGCTGGTTTTTGTTTAATTTAATTTGCTATGTTTGCTGTGTTTAATTTGCTTTGTTCAGTTCTCATACATGGGGGAGGAAGAGTATGATATATTTTTTTAAAATAAACAAATACAGTATTAAATAGCATAAATGACAAAACAGTGCCTAGTGATACACAATAGCAGTACTGTTATGAGTCAGAGGAGTAGTCCCATAGGATCACAGAAGCTGCCTTATACTGTACTGTCAGACCTTTGGTCCATCTAGGTCAGTCTTGTCTACACTGACCAGCAGTGGCTCTCCAGGATTCCAGGCAGAAGTATTTCCCAACTCTACCTGGAGAGGCCAAGGACTCAACCTGGGACCTTCTGCATGCCCTACTGCTGAATTACAGCCTCATCCTCAAGCACCACCATCAGAAGTGGCCACCAGAATAGGAAATGAACCCCCCCCCACAGCACAGTACCCTAAGCTGTACCCTAGATGGACAATGCAGAAGAATGCTATGCTATCAAAAGCTGCTGAGAGCTCCAGGTCAATTAACAGACTTACACTCACCCTGTCCTTATCCTAGCAAAGGTCATCCATCAGGATGACCAGAACTGTTTCTGTGCCCAATCCAGGCTTGATTCTAGACTGAAATGGATCCAGATAATCTGTGTCATGCAAGAGTGCCCAGAATTGTCCAGCCACTACTTTCTTTCTTATTTATTTATTTAATTAATTTAATTTAATTTAATTTAATTTAATTTAATTTAATTTATATACTGCCCTTCCAAAAATGGCTCAGGGCGGTTTACAATTAAAACAAGCCACTAAAACAATGAAAAGCTAAAACAAATTAAAAACAATATAACAACAATTAACAATTTAAAAACATTTTAAAACAGCAATTAAACAGTTACAGTAATTAAAAGCCCCAAAATCGGGTTAGAATTTAAAAACCCTGGAAAGCCAGGCCAAACAAATACGTTTTAAGGGCTCTCCTGAAGGCTAATAAAGAATTCAAATTATGGATTTCCGCAGGGAGCGCATTCCACAGCCCCGGAGCAGCTCTAGAGAAGGCCTGCCTCTGAGTCGCCACCAGAAGAGCTGGTGGTAACTGGAGACGAACCTCCTCAGATGACCTTAATGTGTGGTGGGGATCACGCAGAAGAAGGCGCTCTCTAAGGTAACTCGGGCCTAAGCCATTCAGTGCTTTAAAGGTAATCACCAGCACTTACATATCGGCAGCCAGTGCAGTTGTTTCAAAATAGGCGTAATATGGTCTCTCCGGGTTGCCCCAGTGACCAATCTGGCTGCCGCATTCTGAACTAATTGAAGTTTCCGAACTACGTACAAAGGCAGCCCCATGTAGAGCGCATTGCAATAGTCAAGCTGAGAGGTTACCAGCTGGTGCACCACTGTTTTGAGGTCATCCTCCTCAAGGAATGGACGCAGCTGTCGAATCAGCTGAAGCTGATAGAAAGCACTCCTGGCCATGGACTCCACTTGAGAAACCAGGGTGAGGCCTGGGTCCAGGAGTACTCCCAAGCTGCGCTCCTGCTCCTTCTGGGGGAGTGTAACCCCATCCAGAACAGGGAGATCTAACTCACTCCTCAGATTCTGAGCTCCCACAATGAGCACCTCCGTCTTGCTTGGATTCAGCTTCAATTTGTTCTCCCTCATCCAGCCCATTACTGCCTGTAGGCAGGCATTTAAAGAGTGAGTGCCATTTCCTGAAGATGAAAAGGAGAAGTAGATTTGGGTGTCATCAGCATACTGATAACACCCAGCACCAAATCTCCTGATGACCTCACCCAGCGGTTTCATGTAGATATTAAAAAGCATTGGTGACAGAATGGAGCCCTGAGGGACTCCCTATAACAGCTCCTGCTTTGAGGAGCGACTGTCACCAAGCTCCACCATCTGGGATCTACCCGAGAGATAGGAACGGAACCATTGCAAAGCAGTGCCCCCTATTCCCAACTCCACCAGGCGACCCAGAAGGATACCATGGTCGATGGTATCGAATGCTGTCGAGTGATCCAAGAGGACCAACAGAGTCACACTCCCTCTGTCGATTCCCCGGTAAAGGTCATCCATCAGGCCGACCAAGGCTGTCTCAACCCCATAGCCCGTTCTAAAGCCAGTTTGAAATGGGTCTAGCTAATCAGTTTCCTCCAAAACTGCCTGGACCTGGTTAGCCACCACCCTCTCGATTACCTTGCCCAGCCAGGGGAGATTGGAGATTGGCCTTTAACTATCCATCGCTGAGGGGTCCAGGGTAGGCTTCTTAAGAAGAGGTCTAACTATTGCCTCCTTCAAACAAGGAGGCACCCTCCCCTCCCCCAGCGATGCATTTATGATATTAACTAGGCCATCTCCAACAATCTCTCCGCTAGATAGAAGCAGCCAGGTCGGGCAAGGATCCAGAGAACAAGTGGTAGGCCGTACCGCTCCAAGCAGCTTGTCCATGTCATCAAGAGTCACAGATTGAAACTGATCCAACCTAACACTGCAAGAGGGATTGCTGGATACCTCCCTCACAGCCCCTGCAGGTCAAGCATCTCACCAAGGAAGCATCATCATCATCATACTTTATTTACGGTCTTTGACCAAAAAAGAAATAAAAATCTTTACATAGTTAAAAGGAAAAATATTAATAGAAAGGAAGCATCTCACCAAGGAGCCTTACCTTGCTCCTTTGCAATGCCAGGTTGGTCCAAAATAAACCTGAAGTCATCCATGATTTGATTATGGATGAAGGGGACGACCTGATGTGCATCACCAAGACTTGGTTGGGGAAGGCTGGTGGCCCAGTCTGGTCCCAGCTTCTTCCTCCAGGGTATTCTGTAGAGGAGCAGGTGAGGGGACATGGGCGGGGATGTGGAGTGGTTGTGGTCTATAAAGATAACATCTCCCTTACCAGGGTCTCTGTTAGGGTATCAGACCATACTGAATCTGTGTACTTAAGTTTGGGGACCAGGGATAGATTGGGACTTCTGTTGGTGTACCGATCGCCCTGCTGCCCAACGGAATCCCTTACTGAGCTCGTGGACTTGGTCACAGAACTTGCGTTGGAGTCTCACAGACTTCTGGTACTGGGGGACTTCAATGTTCGTTTCGGGACCAACTTGTCCGGGGCAGCTCAGGAGTTCATAGCGGCCATGACAACTATGGGCCTATCCCAAGCGGTCTCTGGATCGATGCATATTGCAGACCACACACTTGATTTGGTCTTTTATTCTGATCAGGGTGGTGTTCCGTGGGTGGGGACTCCTGTGATATCCCCATTTTCATAGATGGATCACCATCTGGTTAAGGGTGGACTTACAACCACCTCCCACCTCCGCAGGGGTGAGGGGCCTATTAGAATGGTCCGCCCGAAGAGGCTATTGGATCCGGTAGGATTCCAAGAAGCCTTGGAGGGATTCAATGTTGGCTCTGCTGGTGATCCTGTTGATGTCCTGATTGAGAACTGGAACAACTTGCTCACCAGGGCAGTAGACCTGATTGCTCCTAAGCGTCCCCTCTGACCGGCTTCAAAATTGGCCCCTTGGAATACGGAAGATTTACGGGGGCTGAAGCGGCAAGGTAGGTGACTGGAGTGCAAGTGGAGAAAGACTCGACTCGAATCCGACAGATTACGACATGGAGCACATCTAAAGATGCTCAGACAATCCGTGTGGCAAAGAAGCAGTTCTTTTCTGCCCGTATTGCCTCTTCGAGTTCACATCCAGCGGAGTTGTTCAGGGTTGTGAAGGGGCTAGTATCTGCCCCCCTCCTTTGAACCAGAATTTGGAATCATCAGTTACGCACTGCGATGTGCTTAAAGAATTTTTCACAGATAAAAATCTCTCAGGTTCGGGTCGACTTAGATGGAGACTCCACAATTGATTTGATGTCTGAACTAGAGGTGTTCAACTATTCCTCCTATGTGATTCGACTGGATCAGTTTCAGTTTGTGACTCCTGAGGATGTGGACAAGCTGCTTGGGGCAATGAGGCCTACCACCTGTTCTCTTGACCCTTGTCCAACATGGCTTGTTCAATCTAGCAGGGAGGCTGTTGTAGGTGGCCTGGTGGAAATCATAAATGCTTCTCTGAGGGAGGGCAGGATGCCTTGTCTTAAGGAGGCAATTAGTAAACCTCTTCTAAAGAAGCCTGCATTAGATCCCTCGGAGTTGAGCAATTATAGGCCAGTTTCCAATCTCCCATGGTTGGGCAAGGTAATTGAGAGGGTGGTGGCCTCTCAGCTCCAGGCAGTCTTGGAGGAAACTGATTATCTAGACCCATTTCAAACTGGTTTTCGGGTGGGCTATGGGGTGGAGACTGCCTTGGTCGGCCTGATGGATGATCTCCAATTGGGAATTGACAGAGGAAGTGTGACTCTGTTGGTCCTTTTGGATCTCTGGGCGGCTTTCGATACTGTCGACCATAGTATGCTTCTGGAACGTCTGAGGGTGTTGGGGGTTGGAGGCACTGTTTTAACATAGTTCCGCTTCTACTTCTTGGACAGATTCCAGATGGTGTCAATTGGAGATTGTTGCTCTTCGAAATCTGAGCTTAAGTATGGTGTCCCTCAAGGCTCCATACTTTCTCCAATGCTTTTTAACATCTACATGAAACCGCTGGGAGAGATCATCAGGGGATTTGGAACTGGATGTTACTAGTACACTGATGATACCCAGATCTACTTCTCCATGTAAACCTCTCCAGGGGTTGGCATATCCTCCCTAAATGCCTTCCTGGAAGCAGTAATGGGCTGGATGAGGGAGAATAAACTGAAGCTGAATCCAGATAAGGCGGAGGTACTTATTGTGCCGGGTCAGAACTCTAGAGATGATTTTGATCGCCCTGTTCTAGATTGGGTCACACTTCCCCAAAATGATCAGGTTCACAGTCTGGGAGTACTTCTGGATTCATACCTCTCCCTGGTTTCTCAGGTTGAGGCGGTGGCCAGGGGTGCTTTCTATCAGCTTCAGCTGATACGCCAGTTGAACCCGTTTCTCGAGTTCAACGACCTCAAAACAGTGGTACATTTGTTGGTAACCTCCAGACTGGACTTTTGTAATGCACTCTATGTGGGGCTGCCTTTGTACGTAGTCCAGAAACTTCAGTTGGTTCAGAATGTGGCAGCCAGGTTGGTCTCTGGGTCATCTTGGAGAGACCATGTTACTCCTCTGTTGATGGAGCTACACTGGCTGCCAATTGGTTTCCGGGCAAAATATAAAGTGCTAGTTATAACTTACAAAGCCCTAAACTGCTTAGGCCCTGAGTATTTAAGAGAACTTCTTCTTCGCTATGTGCCCCATCGCCCATTGAGGTCACTTGAGGAGGTCTGTCTCCAGTTGTCGTCAGCTCGTTTGGTGGCTACACAGAGACGGGCCTTCTCAGCTGCTGCCCCAAGATTATGGAAGGCGCTCCCTACTAAGATACGAGCCTCCCCATCTCTGGCATTTTTTAAGAAACTTCTGAAAACACATCTCTTCAACCAAGCTTTCTCAGCTTTTTAGAACTTGTTTTTAAATTGTTTTGGCTATTTAATTGGTGTTTTATGATGTTTTAATTGTTAATTATTATTTTATGCAGTTTATAATTTTTGTTTTAATTGTTAATTGATTTTAATGGTGTTTTAATCTAAACCATCCTGAGCCTTTTGGAAGGGCAGTATTTTTTAATAATAACTAACTAACTAAATAAATAAATAATCACTAGAGTGAAACTACCTGAGAAAATTCTCCAAGATTTCTCCTTGAGAGAAATCCTGAAATTTGGAGAGAATTTCCACTTTGGAGAATTTTCTCCATATTCAGTCTGTGGCCAGTGTGAAAAATCTGAGTGGTTTTCAGGGTCCCATGAGGCCATACTTCATACTGAGTGGGAAAGGAAGCTGGGTTCCCAGTTTTTGAATCTGGAATGTTTGTCCAACACTCTAAAGCCCTCTGCTCTCATTTGCCTCCACATGCATACCCAACATATGGAGGGAATAGTGCCAGCTATCTCCACCTCTTGGTCCTTTTGCATCAGCTGGCCCCACGTCTGACCTCCAAGCACTGAGGTGAAGGTGCAAACAGAGTTTCTACATGTGTACAGCTCTTCATGCATGGTCATTCCATACTCACCTTTGTGCCAAAGTGCAGAATTAGGGGGCAGAGCCAGTGGGAGTGCAGTGCTCCCCCTCCTCCACATGCTGACTACATCAGTTCAGACATCACAAGAATCAGTGAACCACTGGTTCCCAGAGCTTAGAGGCATATATTCCTTGATTGCTTTGGGCAGCCACTGTGCCCAAACTGCCTTTTCTGATGGAGTCATCAGTCTCTACTTAAACAGATCTGAAAACACAAGACGTTAGCTTCGGAACCAAAAGCAGCAGGGCAGGTTCAAAAGAAACAACCAATGTTGGCATATCACCTCCCAACAGGAACACAGGCTTGCTGCTGAGCTGTGGGAACTGGTGGTTTGCTAGTTCCTATGTTGTCTGAACCCACCATTAGACTTAAGTCTATGAGATGCTGATGCTGATGATGATGGTGATGGTGATGATGATGATTATGATAATAATAATAATACATCACCTAAATGGAAAATCACCTAAATAGTACATCATCTAAATGGAAGATTAGATTAGAAAATAAAATCTCCATTCTTAGATCTGATGCTAGTAAATTGAAAGATATGAAAGACAAGAAGCTGACGAATGAAAACACCAAACAGTATCTGATCAAAAAATACCACCTAGATTCAAGGAAAATTAGAGAAGTCCTGGAAATAATAAAGCAGCAAATAACAGCAGTGTCAAAGAAGTTTAGCAGATACAAAGCCAGAATTACACGACACAGGCAGAAGCTCCTATTCCAGTCAAATCAGAGACGTTTCTACCAAAGCATAGAAGGAGAAACTGCAAGAAACGTAGAAACACCCAATAAAGAAGAAACAGTGCAATTCTGGGGGAAATTATGAGACAATCCAATAGATTATAATAAAAGAGCAGGCTGGGTCAAAGAGGTTGAAAAATGTAACCAACAAATGCAAGATCTAATAATAACACCAGAATTAATAAGTGAAAGAGCAAAGAAAATTAAAAATTGGACTGTACCACGTGATGATGAACTGCATGGCTTTTGGCTTAAACACCCAACAAACCTTCATAAACAACTATCAAAACAGTTCAATCAGTCAGTCATGTTTATTTACAGTCATAGACCAAAATTAAACAGTTCAATCACATTTTGCAAGGAGGTGATATTGAACAATGGCTAACAACTGGGAAAACTCATCTCATAATGAAAGACCCAGCAAAAGGTGCAGTTCCAAGTAATCATAGACCGATAACCTGCCTGCCAACCATGTTCAAATTATTAACTGGAATAAAAGCAGATGAAGTAATGCAACACTTATTAACTAACAAACAGCTTCCAGCTGAACAGAAAGGAAATTGCCCGAACACCAGAGGCACAAAAGACCTGCTGCTGATTGACAAAATGATTTTAGAAAATTGCAAGAGAAGAAAAACCAATCTAAGTGTTGCATGGATTGACTACAAGAAGGCCTTCGACTCATTGCCTCATATATGGATACTAAAATGTTTAGAAACAACTGGTGTCAGCAAAAACATTCAGATATTTATTTTAAAAAGCAATGAGCATGTGGAATACACAGTTAACAATCAATGGTGAGACACTCGGACAGGTTAGCATTAGAAGAGGTATTTTCCAAGGGGACTCACTATCCCCTCTGTTGTTTGTAATCGCCATGACATCACTTTCACAAATACTAAACAAAACAGGCCTCGGATACCAAACATCTACAACTACAAGTAAAATCAACCATCTGCTGTACATGGACGATCTGAAGTTGTATTGAAAGTCCCAATCAGATATCAAATCACTGCTAAACACTGTCCGTATATTCAGTAGTGATATAGCAATGGAGTTTGGACTAGACAAGTGTGCTGCATTAATAATGAACAGAGGAAAAATAAGAAAAACAGAAGGAATAGAACTGCCCAATGGAAGCAACATCAAGAACCTGGAAGAGAAAGAACATTACAAATACTTGGGCATTCTTCAGGCTGATAACATTGCACACACTGAAGTTAAAAGAAAAATTGGAAGTGAATACATCAGGAGAGTTACAAAAATCCTAAAGTCCAAACTCAATGGCGGGAACACCATACAAGCCATAAACACCTGGGCTATACCTGTTATCAGATACACTGCAGGAATAATAGACTGGACCCAGGCAGAGCTAGCGACGCTAGATCGTAAGACCAGGAAAATCATGACCATCAATCATGATCTGCACCCCCGCACTGATGTAGATAGGCTATACCTCCCCCACAGCTCAGGTGGAAGAGGAATGCTGCAAGTCCATCAAACAGTAGAGGAGGAGAAAAGAGGCCTTGAAGAATATATCAAGGACAGTGAAGAAGATGCACTTCAAATGGTCAATAATGCGAAACACCAATGAAAGAAAGCAGGCCTACAAGAAAGAACAAGTCAAGAACCGAGCAGAAAAATGGAAAAATAAGCCACTGCATGTTCAATATTTGCACAATATAAGTGGAAAATCAAACATCACCAAGACCTGGCAATGGCTTAAGAATGGCAACTTGAAGAAAGAAACAGAGGGTTTAATACTGGCTGCGCAAGAACTGGCTGCGCAAGAACAAAAGCAATAAGAGCAAAAGTAGAAAAACCACAACAAACAGCAAGTGCCACCTTTGTAAAGAAGCAGATGAAACAGTGGACCACTTAATCAGCTGTTGTAAAAAGATCGCACAGACTGACTACAAACAAAGGCATGACAAGGTAGCAGGGATGATATACTGGAACATCTGCAAAAAATACAAGCTACCTGTAGCCAAAAATTGGTGGGACCATAAAATTGAAAAAGTGGTAGAAAATGAAGATGTAAAAATATTATGCGACTTCCAACTACAAACAGACAAACATCTGCCACACAATACACCAGATAGAACTGTAGTCGAGAAGAAAGAAAAACAAGTTAAAATAATCGACATAGCAATACCAGGTGATAGCAGAACAGAAGAAAAAGAAATAGAAAAAATCACAAAATACAAAGATCTACAAATTGAAATTGAAAGACTGTGGCAGAAGAAGGCCAAAATAATCCCAGTAGTAATTGGCGCCCTAGGTGCAATTCCAAAACAACTTGAAGAGCACCTCAACACCATAGGGGCCACAGAAATCACCATCAGCCAGTTACAAAAAGCAACTTTACTGGGAACAGCCTATATTCTGCGACGATATCTATAAAAATAACAGCAACAATATTGATAATAAACTTCAGCCATCCCAGGTCCTTGGGAAGGACTCGATGTCTAGATAAAACAAACCAGTCAATAGCAGCTGTCAGACTGTGTAAATAATAATAATGATAATGATAATGATAATAATAATAGTATACACTCCTAATAAAGATACAGACAACACTGACCTGCTGATGAGGCTGACTACAGTAGATCAGGGTTTCTTAACCTTGGGCCCCCAGATGTTGTTGGACTACAACTCCCATCATCCCCAGACATGGCCTTTGTGGCTGATGGGAGTTGTAGTCCAATAACATCTGGGGCCCAAGGTTAAGAAACCCTTCAGTAGATAATTGACTCTATCTGCCTGGACAGCTCTGACTGCATCCACACATCTTTCAATGTGTTTTTAAATGCAACTTTGGCAGAAACCTCTTTAATGCCAGAGAAATGGGCCACAGAAAATCTATAAAGATGAGTAAGCCTGGCAGTGTCCTGGGGCCAAAGAATACCTTTCATAACATGGGGCCATAGCTCAGTGGAAGAGCACATGCTTTGCATGGAAAAGGCCTCAGGTTCAATCCTTGGCATTTCCAGGCGGGGCTGGGAAATACCTTCTTCTGCAACCCTAGAGAATCCCTGCCAAGCGGAGTAGACAATACTGTACTAGATAGACCAATGTCTGACTCAGTATAAGGCAGCAGCCTATGTACCCCTGTGAACGATTCTCTGATCCTGAAGCCAGAGCCTGAGTAATCTTGCCTCTTCCATCCAATAATTAAAAAGATTGAAATCCAATAATTAAAAAAAAAACACAAAAAAAGAGGAAGAGACTCCCATCTCAGATGGCAGCATCCTTGTTTTTGACAGAACCACTGGTGCTCTTGAGGCACATGAGATGATGCTAAAATTTTTGCTATTGACCTAAATGGGAAGTGGGAATTGTGCTTTGTGATATGTTTGGGTAGAACATATCACACTGATGAAGTACAGGAAAGGCAGGTAAACGCAAGTCTGCCAGAGCCAAAGGGCTAGCAGCAAGATCCTCTGTGGCTTCTTTTTTTCATTTGTAATCATGTACTCCTAGTCTGTGGCTGCTCAGCTGAGCCACATATACTCAGAGTTCAGGGTAGGCTTTGCAGAGCTGTGGAGAGCTCTGAGCCACTATTTTGCATCTGGCAAAATGAAGCAAGCCTCCCCGAGCGATTCCACACCCTGAGGGGAATATCTTTCAGTACTCACACATCAAGTCTCCCATTCATATGCAACCAGGGTAGACCCTGCTTAGCTAAGGGAACAAGTCATGCTCGCTACCACAAGACCAGCTCTCCTCTCCTAAAAAGTGTAGACACAATCAAGATTGTGTCCACAATAGCCCTAAAAGTTAAGGAAACCTTAGAGCTAGATTCTGCTGTCCTTTGTACAGAGTAAATATAGAGGCTATTCACATGAGCATGCAAAACCAGGCAAAGGGAGCCCAGCCTGGTTTTGCACGCTCATGTGAACTGTCGGGTTCAGGTCTGATCCCAGCGGCTACATGGCAGCAAACCCACCTGTGAAGCCTCCTTCTTAAATGAGGTTATGGGAGCAAACACTCCCTTAACCTCATTTAATTCATCATGTGTCAGCTGCGGCTGGTACACTCGGTGGCGGGGGGAAGGGGATCCCAGTAGCACCACACACTCGTGCGGTGCATTATTGGGGCTCCAGGGGGTGGGGCAACTTGTAGCGGCACATCCCGGCACCCTGATTCCGGCAGCTGCAGCAGGCGCCTCTGCTCGTCTGGGCAGGTGATCCGCCCACCCAGGGACTTACAGGAGATCGTCTGTGGGCAAGGTAAGTTAAACCCTCCTTCCCCGCAGACCACCCTGGAGCTCTTCTTACGGATTGTGAGAAGAGCTCTGTAGAGTATCTCTGGGTGCAAGGTGTTCCACGTTTCATTCAGTTTGAGCAAAAGCTGAAGATAACCCTGAGAATCTATACCCTCCAACATTTTACCAATGAACATAGAGACATGCTATGAATATGGAAGGGGCGTCACCAGACAACCTGAGAGGTGTGGCATACAATTCTGGCAGTGGCTACAAGTGGACAGCCAGTAAGAAAAGGCATGCAAAACATATTATTACAGATTATCAAATCAGATGAGCCAAGCCCATACCCTCCAACATTTCACAGATGAAAATAGGGATACACTTGTAACAATCAATTCTCATACCAAGGATTACTGCCCAAGTCCCTCCCGCCGCCCCCCACTATAATAGATGACTGAAGACTGGATTACACTGAATTACACCTGCTATATATTGTGCAGTACATGAGTGTTGTACACCAAGCACATGCAGGTGTTGGGATTTTGCCATGGACAATGCCTGAGTTCTTTATCTAGGGCATGCTTGTCTGTATTGAATAGAGCTATGTACTGGCTTGGGGGTGGAGTCACTGTTTGCTTGTCTGCTCTTCACTTGCTGCCCTGAATTCAAACTGAGCGGTTCTCCCGCTCTCTGCATAAGAGTCTGTCAGCCTGTTTATTGTTGTCTTAGCCTATGTCTTAGTAATAAAAATCAAACTCTTGTTTCTCAGTTAAAGTTGGCTTCCAGTTCAGTAACTTATAAGGGATAAGTAATTTCTCTGCAACAGACGGTGCACTAGAGACATGATGCAGCCACCCACCCACTTAAAGATTTTAATTTCCAGAGACTCTAGGGAGGTAGCTGATTCTGAAGAATGACAACTCCTATGAAAACAATTGAACAGGATATCCCCAAGGGGCACAGATACGGACAAAATAGGGATAGTGATTTATCTGGTGGGACAGTTTCCAGAAACTAGGGACAGCTAACTAAGGACAGTTTATTTTATTTTTATTTATTAATTTATTAATTATTCGATTTATATACTGCCCTTCCAAAAATGGCTCAGGGCAGTTTACATCAAAGTAAAAACAATTAAAATCAATTAACAATTCAAACAAAAACTATAAAAACAGCATAAAACTAATTAACAGTTAAAACATTCCAACAGTTAAAAATCCTGGAGAACCAGGCTGAACACTTACAGCAGTTAAAAACAGTTTACAACAAATTAAAAACCCTGGAAGGCCAGGCGAAACAGATAGGTTTTAAGGGCTGTCCTGAAGGCCAGCAATGAACTCAGATTACAGATTTCTGCCGGGAGTGCATTCCACAGCCCTGGGGCAGCTACAGAGAAGGCCCGCCTCTGAGTCGCCACCAGATGAGCCGGTGGTAACGGGAGACGGACCTCCTCAGATGACCTTAATGTACAGTGGGGATCATGTAGAAGGATGCTCTCTCTACGATTCTACTATGCTGGACAGGCAATCATTAACCACAAATGTCTTAATGATACTGAATTTCCATAATGTTTTTAAAAGTTTACAAGCGTATGTTGTTATCCAAAGTGTCAACTCATCACCTTTCCTGAACAGCGGGCCATTTCAGCGATGACTCCTCTTTCTACAGTCTGTTTCTTTGAGATGGGAGAGATCTTGGAGATTTATGGAGTCTCTGCAATATCCATATATTTGCAAATATACAAGGTGAGCATATATTGCTGATTTTATTCATTGTCAATAGCCCAAAAAGCTATTAAGCTGCTGCTATAGATACTAGTAAAACAGGCTTGCTATTTGCAAGCATACCTCCTGCACCACAAAATGACCATGCACTCTCCCTCCACTCGTTGCTAGTTGATGTGCAGAAGAGTTTGTGTGTTTAGAAAAACATATTTAAATCTCCAGCACTTAAGCTTTCTAGTATTTTTTAATTTATTTCTTAAGCAATTTTCATGGAAATCCAACATGGACTGAAATGCAGTGAACTAAAAAAATATAGCTTGTTCATTGGTTCATAATTCAGTGCAAGTCCAGACTTTCTGTCTCGAAAAGTACCTGAAAACTGCCAAAGTTTATTGGAACATACAACTCCCCATGCTTTCCCAATGGGGTCCCCCTCCCCCACATTTTCTGGCAAATTAATTTTTCTCGGAGTCTGGGCGAGGTCTGGCAGCTACCCGTGAAAATGGCATGTTTCTGACATAACATAGGAAACATAACATAGGAAGCTGTCTTATACCAAGTCAAAGTATTGATCCATCTAGCTCAGTATGGTCTACTCTGGTGGTAGCTCGCCAAGGTTTCAGGCAGGAGTCTTTCCCAGCCCTACCTGGAGATGCCGCCAGGGATTGAAACTGGGACCTTCTGCATGCAAAGCAGATGCTCTACCACTGACTTACACCCCACTCCCCCACCCCCAGGAATCCACCAGCAGCCAGAGCGGACAACACTGGGCTAGATAGACGGATGACTAACTCAGTATAAGGCAGCTTCACATATTCATAAGGCTGTTTTCAGTCCAGCGAAACTCACAGCTCTCTCTGACAACCCCAGGTAAAAGGATCACTTTTATGCCACACACAGAGAATGGTTTGAAGTTAGATTGCCCATTAAGAAAACCTCCCAGTGAGGGTTTTTTCCTGGACATTAGCAAGCAATCAGATTAACAAAGATGTAATCGTCTATTACAGAATGACACAAACCATGTATATCTTTCTACATCAATGTATAGATCTTCAGGGCTTATAATAGTAGACTGTTCAAAGAACTATCATAACTGGTCTTGAGAGGAAAGCTGGTCTTGTGGTAGCAAGCATGACTTGTCCCCTTAGCTAAGCAGGGTCTGCCCTGGGAGACTAGAAGTGTGAGCACTGTAAGATATTCCCCTCAGAGGATTGAGCCGCTCTGGGAAAAACTTCTAGGTTCCGAGTTCCCTCCTTGGCTTCTCCAAGATAGGGCTGAGAGAGACTCCTGCCTGCAACCTTGGAGAAGCTGCTGCCAGTCTGTGAAGACAATACTGAGCTAGATAGACCAATGGTCTGACTCAGTAAGGCTATTCTCACGATTGGCCAAAAGCAGGGAGCCTAGCCCGCTTTTGGGCGAACGTGAGAACCACGCGGTTCACAGGCAAGCCTGGTTTCCTCTAAGTGGGTAACCCGCTTAAGTAGCCCTCCCCTTAGACGAGGTTAGTGGAGCGAGCGCTCCACTAACCCCTATTTGATTGTGTATTGCAGTGGCATGGCTTCGCACCATGGCAACACATGGGGAGACCACTGCTGGGAGGCTGAAACAAGCCTCCTGTCCCTGGGGGTCTCTCCAGGATGCCCTGCTCACTTGGGTGGGGCATCCTGGAACTTTCGGGTGCTGCACGGCCCCCGATCCCCACAGCCCCTACCGGCTCTGTGACGGAACTAGCAGTCGTGTGGGTGGCCAATCCGGCCGCCCAGGGCTGCCAGCATGCTTGTCTGTGGGGAGAGCGGGCTAAGCCCACTCTCCCCGCTAACCCCATTCAGGAGAGTCTCACTGATCGTGAGACTCACCTCAGTATATGGCAGCTTCCTAGGTTCCTAACTCACCTGACAGTAAGTATAGTATATTACACTGTCAGTATAATATAGCGCTCTCTCTCTCTCTCTCTCTCTCTCTCTCTCTCTCTCTCTCTCTCTCCTCATATGCTGCTTTCTCCTAAATGCTAGCATACCAACAGTAAGCCAAGCCCTGTCTGGGCCTTGTTTCACTGTGCTTGGAGAAACTCCCGTTTTGTGGGCTGCCTTGATGCATTGCAGCTGGCCTTTGCTGCACATTCTTTAAAACTCCAGCAACTATTTCCTGCTGCTGCCTTTTCCTCCCTTCCATATACCTCATTCCCTCTTCTAGTTTGCAGGGTCTTTCTTATTTCAGCCCGTCAGCAAAGGAAGCGTCTCTAGATTGCCTGAGTTACAGAATAAAGAATGGGTTAAATGTTGTAACAGAAAACAAGGTTTTCTTTATTTTAAGGTATCCTCTAGTTTAAGGTATGATGGTGATTCATTATTTTAATGAAGTGGTTGCATTCACACGTGTGAATGCATGAAACCCTGGTCCCATCAGAAGAGCGATCCGAGGTTTCCTTTGCCAAACTTCTGTTTGAAACCTCGGGTTGTAGTGAGTTTCGCTGCTCGTACCTGAGGTTTCCAGCCACCTGATGTATGTCTGAATGCGGAAGTGCAGGCTGTGCTGGCTGAAACCGGAGCTGAGGTAGGAAGCTCCTCCCCCCTCTCCATCTGTGATTGGCTGTTGGGGCTGTCATTCATGGCAGAAGGAAGTCAGCACAGCCAGTTACCCACATTTGCAGTTTCCCTGACTGCAGTTTGGCTCATGTCCGTTTCATCTGAATGCAGACAGGTATGCACATGGGGGTGGGTTGAACCGTGGGTCCATTGGACCCTCAGTTCCATGTTCCATGTGAATTAGGTCATTATTTAAGGAAAGTCAGTGCACTATATCAACAACTTCATATTTAGGATTTGAATAAAGGTTCTTCGCTTTCGTGGCTAGTACTGAGGGCTATATAACCCAGGCTGACTAAGAGTCGATTACAAAGAGATAAGAGACCACGGCATGGTAGAAAGTGCTAAAATTCTTTCTCCCCCCATTCCAAGGTCCTAATTCTTATCTCTTCCCATTGCTACTATTAGGAACCAAAAACCAAGTCTACAAGGGCCAGTGATGTGCTTGATAGAACATATAATTTGTGCTTCAGTCTAGGGTATTGATTCAGTCTAGAATATATGAGAACGGCTATACAATATTTTTTCCCTGTAGTGGAAGAGATGTTTGAAATTAGGATATGGACTGTGGTGATGTTAAAGTCTGAAAATGCCTAAGATGAGCTTCCCTTGAATCTGCCATTCTACAAGAAAATTTCCCAATTTCTCTTCTCAGCCTTTCACTGCAAGTGAGCTTGCTGCATTCATATATATAAATATAAATGAAAATCTCCAAAATGAGAGGGCCACAGAGGCACACCCTTAGGGCAGTATAATAACTATCTAGCTTGCACTGAAATCTGACTCATGGGTTTTTGACCAAACACCTTAAAAAAACTCTCTAAAAATATCTGTGTTATTCCAAGTCTAGAAGAGAATAGGCTGGAACTATGGTTTTAGCCTGCGATATGTATCTCGCTATAATCGTTTATTTGAAGCAAAAACCTTAACAGAGCCTTTATTTTAGAGTATGTTTGTATTAGCAGAATGATATGTTCTCTAAATCTTTGACAAATTATCATTGCTGAGTTTAGTTAAACGTCCTTGCAGAAACGGGCTAGCTAAGGAGACAATTCACACGACCGGGATGGCGGGGGGGACGGGGGGGGAAGGCTGGGTCCAACTCACTCCCCCCCCCCGCCAGACAATAGAGCAAATGTTACTGGGAGTACGGACCACACTCTCAGATGATCCACGCTGCACCAAGCAGCAGCACGTATCTCCGGAGACTTGGATGACGTGTGCCGGCCTCCAGGAATCCCACAATGCACCACACGCCGAGTGCAGTGCATTGAGCAGATCCTCCCATCAGACGGCCTCTGGGAATCCCATAATGCACTGCCTGCTGAGCATGAGGGGATTCCCTCATCAGATGGGCACTCTAGGTGCGTGCCTCTGTATCTCCTTGGGCTACGTGCAGCCTAAGGAAACACATGATTCTGTCAGCCAAGTTAAGGGCACACTCACTCATTTAACCTTGGCTAAGAGCTGGGCTAAGAAGTGGGGTTAGTTTGGATGGGAGTGTGGGGATCTGTGGGGATCCTGGTGCTCCACCTGAGCAGCCTAACCCAGTCTGGGCTGCCCTAGCCTTGGTGAGAATAGCCTTTAAGTATAAGTTTGCTGTTGACTTGTTTATACAATCAGTTCATCCTAGGATAATAACCTCTGAACTCAGTTATGGTTGCCACCTTTTTCTTACTGAATTCAGAACTGAGGTAATTTAGAATATAAACTCCCCTAATTTGGTAAGACCCTCCACAGTATGAACGGAGTACAGACCTTGTGAATTCAGGTTTGGCTGGGATTCACTTTTGTTTTCATCCCTGCTGCCAGCCAGCCCTCCCTTTCTGTACCACTTCCCTTTTCTTCCCCCCAGCTGACCTGGCAGTGGCAAGTTCTGTCTGGAGGCATCTGTGTAAGACCCCGGTACCTAGAAACTACAATGGAAGTATCCCAGGCTCATGGACCCCTGGGAAATATAGTTTTCCAGGGGACCTTAGTCACTATGAACACAGATACCCTGGAGGACTACATCTCCCAGGCTCCCTGGTGCTTGTGGTGCTGCTCTTGCAGTGTTCTAGGCACAAGGGAGGGAGGCCTCATGAAGAGACTTTGTGGATGCACTTGCCACTTGATAAGTTTGGGGGAAAGGAAGGGGCAAAAGCAAGGTTTAGGGGTTCATGGGTTGGGGTGGGAAGAGGAGGTGTTTGGTCCTTGTTATGGTTTCAGAACGTAGCTGATGAAAATTCACACATTGAACCGAGTGATGCTTGTGACTCCTCCTAGTGCAGAGGTATTCTACACTCAGGATCACACCTGTCATCTCCAGTTCCTACCCATACATGCATAAAACTTGAAATATATTTTAAAACCAAGAAAAGTGTATTGGGACTCAGAGCTGGTCTTACCGGCAGGGGCAGCTCAGTGGCCCACCCAGAACCCCTTCCTTTATGGAGGACTCACAGAAAAAAGGAAGGTGAAATGGCGTCACACTGCCTTTCCTCTTCTCTTTCCAATAGAAAATTAGGGAAGGGGGAGAGAGTTGAAAAAAGGGAGAAACTTGGGGTGTTATTTTAATGGGGTGTGGAGAAGAAAGAATGCCAGATGGTGCTCCTCATCAGCACAGCTGGGGATATCATTGGGAAGAGAGTTGGTCTTGTGGTGGCCCTGCTTTGCTAAGCAGGGTCCACCTTGGTTTGCATTTGGATGGGTGACTACATATGAGCGTTGTAAGATATTCTCCTTAGGGGATGGGGCCACTCTGGGAAGAGCATCTGCATGTTTGCACGCAGAAGGCCCCAGATTCACTTCCTGGCATCTCCAAGTAGCGCTGAATGAAACTCTTGCCTGAAACCCTGGAGAACCCCTGCCATCTACTAAGCTGGATGAACCAAGGTTCTAACTTGGTATAAAGCAGCTTCCTATGTTCCTGTGACCATGGTGGCACTCACTGATATTTCTGATATCACAGTATTACAGCTCACACACGACCATCCAAAGGGTCAGTGGCTGGTACCATGGATGCACCAAAGGCACAGTGGATGCACCAGGAAGACAGTGCTGCATGAAGCTTCCTCACTACTACTGTCCTGTGTGTGCAATGGAGGGCAAGCACATTTCAGGGATATGTGCTGCCTCCAATAGTGCCTTACATCACCTCAAAAGATGTCACTGAGGGCTTGCCCCTTATCCCTCTGAGCTCTAGGTAATCTTCCCACCACACAGATGTGTCTTCCTGGTAGATCCGAAGTGACTTGCTCTGGATGTCTGCCAGACAAATCTGTTGAAACCGTTAAAGGGTCTAGGCCCTCCAAATGGAAAATCTAGTAAATGACTCTTGTTATTGTACTGAATTGAATTGAAATGTGAACATATAATACAAAGGAGCTGATTTTACACCCTTATGCATGGACAATGACTGCACCAGTATATTTTCCACTGTGTTTTAAAATGCCACTTAGGCAGAAACCTCTCTAATACCAGAGAAATGGGGCACAAGAAATTCTATAAAGATTAATAAGCCAATCAAGGGTTTTGCAGCCTAGTATCATAAGGTGGCGTGGCGGGGAAATGTTTGACTAACAAGCAAAAGATTGCCAGTTCAAATCCCCGCTGGTACTATATCGGGCAGCAGCGATATAGGAAGATGCTGAAAGGCATCATCTCATACTGCGCAGGAGAAGGCAATGGTAACCCCCTCCTGTATTCTACCAAAGAAAACAACAGGGCTCTGTGGGCGCCAGGAGTCGAAATCGACTTGCTGGCAGATTTTACCTTTACCTTTACCTTTACCTTATCATAACATTAGCAATACTCTGATCATGAAGGCAGAGCTTGAACAATCTCCTTGCATCTCTCGAATGGCCCAATAGTTTTAAAAGATCTATATTTAATAATTTAAAATATACAGGAAGATACCCCTGTCTTAGCTGGCAGCATCCTGGTTCCTGGCAGAACTATCAGTGCTCTTGAAGGCACATGAGATGATGCTAAGAAGTTTGCTAGTGGGAAATGGGAATTGTGCTTATGGATATGTTTGGGTGGGGACTGAAAGGCAGTTAAAAGCCAGTGTGCCAAAGCTAAAGGGTGCGTGGCAAGGTCTCTTATGGTTCCCCCCTCCCACCATCTACAATCATGCGCTCTTACTCTGTGAGTCTTCAGCTGAGCCACGTCTGCTCAGAGTTCAGGGCGGGCTTTGCAGAACTTTGGCTTGGCTCTCTCCCAGCTAGTCAGCTATGTGGCACTATTGCTACTGTTGGGGGAAAAAAATCTATCATTACGTTTTTCCTCTTCACCACCAAGTATAGCCCTGCTCACAGGATCTGCTATTCATATTTATGAACTCAAAAGCCTATCACTGAGGAGACATGTCTCCTTAGGTCAAAGTGTGAAGAATCTGAAGGAGTCCCATGAAATTATAAAGAAGGTTGGAGCCTGGCAGATTAGTTCGTGTTTCCAGGATAATGCAAGGCTTTCTTCCCTCGCTTTCAGTGACAGAGTTTTAGGATTGGCTCCACTTGCCCCACTGCTTTTTCTTCATGTATGAAAGATGGTATTTTTCAAATTCTACAGATATGGAGTCCCAGCTTTTATTTGTGTGTGCACACACACACACACAACACACACACTGCCACAGGAGAGAGCTGGTCTTGTGGTAGCAAGCATGAATTGTCTCCTTTGCTAAGCAGAGTCAGCCCTGGTTTGCATTTGAATGGGAGACTGCATATGAGCACTATAAGATATTCCCCTTTGGGGATGGGGCTGCTTTGGGAAGAGAAAATTCCAAGTTCCCTCCCTGGCATCTCCAGATCGGGCTGAGAGAAATTTCTGCCTGTAACCTCGGAGAAGCCACTGCCAGTCTGTTAGACAATACTGAACTAGATGGTCCAATGGTCTGACTCAGTAGAAGGCAGCTTCCTATGTTCTTCCTATGTTCCTATGATGTGGGTGATGGCCACCAGCTTGGGTGGCTTTAAAGGTGGCTCAGGCAAATTCGTGGAGGGCAGGTCTATCAATAGCTACTAGTCTTGATGTCTATAATCTGCCTCTGGGCTCAGAGGTAGGGAAGCAACAGCAGGATTGGGGGCATGCCTTCATATCTTGTGGGCTTCCCTGAGAGGCATCTGGTGGGCCACTGTGATAAACAGAAACCTGGACTAGAGAGACTTTGGACCTGACCCAGCAGGGCTCTTATGTTCTTACAAAGCTACAGCATTGTCAGCTGTGACCTGCAGCAGCTCTTGGAGCTTTTCCAGATCTTTCCCAATCCTGCCACACAAGAATTGTGTCAGGATTAAATGTGTAATTCTTTACATGTGAAGAACAGGAAGTGGGGGGAGGGCTCCCCATACAGACTCAATTGAATGCTCCTACAGCGTCTCTCTTGTCGTCATCTATTATTCAAAGATGGTCCTCACACCTGGCAATGTAATCCTGCATATGATTGACAGGGAGCACCAAAGAAGTATGTCTGAATGGGCATAAGTGTAGAGAGGAATGATTTCCCAGCTACTGCGTTTCACTGACATGATCCCTTATGTTGGAAGTGGCCCTGAATTTTCTCAACGGCTTATCTAAAGTTTACCCCGCGTCACACCAAAGTTGATGAGTAAAGCTGCCTTGAGAACTTATTAGCTTTTAGTCTTAAACAATGTGCTTAAATTTATCTTTATTATATTAGAGTTTAATGAACTGAGGGCAAAGTTGAACTCAGCGTTGGAAAGTTCCACTTCAACCATTGCAAGCTGCATCAAGAAAAGGAATTGTAATCCACTTGCATTCCCCATTTTCTCCCCCTCTCTAGTATTTCGTTACATTTAAAGTACTGAAATCAGTAATGGAGTCAGTACTAGAATCAACAAATAACACTTACTTGTGTAGATTATGAGATCATCAAAGTGGGAGGGCTTAACAAAACAGTTGGCTAGAAACCCTAATAAAGTTTGTTCAGAAATGACACCAATGGAAAAGTCCTACATAATTCTACTACATTTTGCAGGTGATATTAGCTGACCTGTCTCAGCGATTTTAAACGGCTGTAATTATGCTGAACCTGTATTCAATAAAATACCTTAGGAGATCTGGCCCTTAAAAAAATATAGTGCATTGCAGGCAATTGTTGCTTTTTGACTGCATGCCAAGGTGAAGCATAGCTTAAAGCAGAAACAGATGTTCTTGATTGTGATTTGGCAGCAGAGTCTATATGTTTCCAATTTCCATACATGTCTATGCAGCATTCATGGGTGGAGGGGACATCTCCAAAGATGTGGAGTCTTGTACTGAGCAGGCCCCAAATGATGGGAAACTCTTCTTCTGGTCTTTGGTTTTGCCCTTCTCTGTTTAACTTATAATGCATTTTTGGTCTTTGAATTGTTTTCCTTTTCTTTCCCTCGCTAAGCATTGTGGGAGCACTCTTAAGTGATTACAAATGTTCCTGCTGTGGTTGAATCTTCTCTTAAATATAACTAATCATCCAACAGTAAAGTCCTCAAAAAAAAAAATGCCCCATTAGAAATACTCCTCCTTCTTTGTACAGGTAAAGTTAAGACAACCTGGAGAACTGAGGCTCTAGAAGGAAGAGACTTTAAAGAGTTGACAGCGTGGAGCAGGAGCCTGCTTTTAGTGCACTGCGGTTTTGGAACGCTGACCAGAGCAAAATGACGTTTCCAGAAAAAACAGAGACTTGAGCCAATCTAAGCAAGATACTTAAAGCGAGCAAAGCAAAGCAAGAGCCCGTTAACAGTTCATAGCAAGAAACCATGTTTTCTTTTCCACCCTTCTGCACCAGGAAACTTTGTCTGGAGGATACAGGAGGAATAAACAGCTTGCTGAGACTTCATTGGACATCTGGAGAACATGGCATCACACAGCTGATGTACTTTTGTCTTTGTAGTGGATTAAAAAAAAAATCAAGGACGCCTATGCCCTTTGGGTTACAGCTGCACACACCCTTTCTTTCCCTGTCTCTGTTCTTGGGATCCTAGCCTTCTATGTTTAAAAAAAATGCACTGCAGTTTTTGAGTGTGTCAACAAAACCAGCGTGGTATTTAAATTTTTAAATCAGCTATGAAACTCACTGAGTGACTCTGGGCCAGTCACGTCTCTCTCTGCATAACCTACCTCGCAGGGATGTTGTGAGGATAAACATAACCATGAATACCACTCTGGGCTCTCTTGAGGAAGACTGGGAAATACATAAATAAAATATTTACTGTGTTATTTTATTTATAAAATTGGAATCCCACCCTTCTTCCAAGGGTTTCAGGACAGCATATTAGGGGTGTACATGGAACTGTTCTGGGCAGTTTGATTCGAATTTGAACTGAATTCGTACCAAGCTGCCGGTTCATGAACTGGTTCATTAGAACTGGCCACTGGTTCGGTTTGACTGGGTCAAACTGGTTTGGCCCAATTCGGCCTGGTTCAGGATGCTTGTAAAGGGGAATCTGGTAGGGAGTCCCCTTTACAAGCAAAGGGGGATCCCTAACATCTAAAAGGAGGTTGGAAGGGTGGGCAGGAGGGCGGGTGAACGGGCATTTTACTTGCGGTGGCAGCTCCTGTAGGTTCCACTGGTGCCATCAGTGTGGGCCAGCGGGAGTGACACAAATTTGTGTGGCGACATGCTTGTGTAGTGACACAGATAGCCACTGCACATGCACGAAGATCACACAAATGCACGGAGGCCAGAGCCAGGCTGCCACCGGCCTGCACAGATGGGGAGAGCTCTGACGAGCTTAGAGGAGTTGCCACTGGTCCGCCGCCACCACCGAGGAGCCGCTGCCATGGGTAAGATGCCCTCTCGCCCTCCCCTCACCCTCCCTTTCACCCCCCTCTCAGTTGTTAGAGATTCCCCTTTGCTTGTAAAGGGGAATCCATACTGGAATCCCCTTTACAAGCATCCCGAACTGGGCTGATCCAAACTGGGCCCAGTTCAGTTCGAACTCAGAGCAGCCCCCTTTCTTGGAGGCCAGTCTGGTTCAAGCTCAAACCGGTCGAACCAGTTGCTTCAAATCAAACTGGTCCTACACACCCCTACAGCATAGTCCAGTTGGGGCATTTATCTGAACATACGTAGAGGAGGGAGTGCTGACCCTTCAGAGCACTGTGTATTTTGCTCGACTTACACACTGTGTGAATTTGTGACCAATCACAAATTTCCAGCACATGCACAGGTTGGGGAATACAGGTGTGTGTCACATGTGACTATCTGTATATGGGGACATAAACAGATGTATGTTCTCTGTATATGTAGGCTCTGTCTATACAACTCTGAAATACTGAATAGGTAGGATCTGTGTTTGGGTTGACAGAACCCACCATTTAAAGTAAGTAGACTCGTTTAGACATTCCACCAAATCAGTGTAGTGAAGAAGGCCATCCTATATCCAAGCATGGAGGAAATGAAAGGGAACACTTTACCCATGCCTGATCCAGATCAGGCCCCTTGTGGCTGCTATTTTAAAGAGTAAAAAAGGAAACACATTCAATATAATATGTACTTTGGCTCTCAGTCTCCTTATAATTAGTTTTGGAAGGTTTATTACTTTAGGTTAGAGCTGTAAGAAATACCCATTTCTAGGCAAAAATTGCAATTTTGGAGTAAGTTTAGAAAAAAATGTTTAATATCCCTATGATTCATTAATAATTCTGTGTGATACCATTGATTTTTGAGCTGCCCCCTTTCCCCACTGATTATTACTTTTCTTCCTCCCTTTCTTTCTTGGATGAGTCATATGGTTGATCAGGGATCATGCAGTGAATGCAATGACATCACAATGCTTCTTTGCCTGCTAGATAGTGATTACACTACTGAGATCAAATGAAGCTGATTAAGAGTCAGAGAAAGAGCTGTGCAAGCAGTGCCAAAATTTATTGAAAAATGGGGAAGGGGACTTTTTGATGTTGTACAGATAATGATCCAGAGAAATGGTGAATAGTTCTGGCTCAGCTCTGTTTTAGTTTTTCTCTCAATACACTTCTGCAGTGGGTCGGGTTAAGTCAGGCTACAAGCTAAAATGGACACAGGGCCATTAGCCACAGGGGGCCTGCCCCCTTAGGGATATTCCAGGCCCCTTCCTTGCATGTTTAGGTTTTGTTTTGTTGAAAAAGGAAGTGTGAAGACCTTTTATTTTGTGGAGTTCACAAAGAAAAATAACAAGAAAGGTAATATTGTATTCTGATTTCAGTAAAAAATATCTTCTACCCAGAGGTGCTCTTACCCCTGGACTTTGGGGCCCTGGTCCATGGCCTTCAATGTCTGGGGGGCCTCCAAATGTCCAGGGGGGCCTCCTGCCACCACCTTTTGCCCGCCCTATGGCTGCTCCGCCATGCCCAGCTGCTGATCTTAATTAATTAATTAATTAATTAATTAATTTGTTGTTAAATGTATATACCGCCTTTCATTAAAAACAACCCCAAGGCAGTTCACAAAAGTTTAAAAAACATATAATTAAAATGACAGTTAAAAGTATTAAGCTGAAAATATAAAACAAATCCGATTTAAAATATATAAAATACAAACATAAAAGCTATACATGGATAAAAACACACAGAAGCAGCAATAGAACAATCATGTAAAGGCCTGGATAAAAAGCCAAGATTTAACAAGCTTTCTAAAAACTGTGATGGAGTCCAAGGAGCGAATGGCCATTGGGAGAGCATTCCAAAGTCTGGGGGCAGCAACAGAGAAGGCCCTGTCCCGAGTACACAACAGCCAGGCCTCTCTCATTGTCGGCACCTGGAGCAGAGCCCCCTCAGATGATCTCGTAATTTTAGCTGCCATGTACATGGCTGTGGTGTGTGGGGTGAGCTGAACAGGCCTCCCCCTGTGGCGGCAGCAGAGGTGGGTGGAGCAGCTGCTAGGTTTGCCCATCCAGCCCAGCAGCCCTTGAGAACTGCGATGCGCTCCAGTGCTCTGGTGGGGCAGTCATGGCAGGCCCCCCCAAATGCAGATTTCTTTCTTTCTTTAAAAAAGGGAGGGTCTCGTGGTAGAGGCGGTCCGGGCGCCAAAATTACCGAGGTGCGCCACTGCTTCTACCTTTCAGTATTCTGATCAATGAGTATAATGAGGCCTCCTGAAGCATGCACATTAGTAGGGTCTGTGGGGACACAGTGGGAGCCCTTGGACAATTTCCTCAACCCTCTTGTGATCCAAGGTCTTGGGGAATTGCACATGTCCTCCTGCATGTCCTCACACAGACCCTACTAACACACATGCTTTATTCATCAGGATGTCAGCCACTGGGTTTACTGACACATACAAGGCACTTTTTTTAGTTGTATAAAATTAACTTTTATTTTATTGACATTTAATACAATTAAGTAACTTGAAACATTTTCTGAAACCTGTATTTAGATTCCGGTTGCTCTTCATTGATCCTCTGCTCTGGCTGTTCTGCACTGATCCTCAGCTCCATTTCCCCCCTTCACCACAACATTTCTGCCCACAGGCCCATATGGACTACTTATGAGCCATTTATACTGGCCTCCAGCAATTGTTTCCAGGCTGCCCTGGGTTTCTTCTTGGTCTTTCAGGACATGATAGGGTTAAGGATTGTATTACAGTTACACAAAGGTTCTTTTAGAGGACCAGTGAGTTACAGAAACTATAATTTCCCTCCTAGTACGGATCTCCTTCTACAGATCATTGCTGAGATACATAAACTGCTTTCTCCCCCACCCCAGTCCTTTCCCCCTCCAGATACTGCTTAGCCATATAAGTCTGTGTCACATGACAGAGCTGGAATTTGAGTGAGGGCTTTTTTCATTAACCTAGAAAGGCTGCCAGCTGAATGCTGCGGTCGAAAGAAATGCTCTAACTCATAAACAAAACCATATGGAAAGAATGATCACATCACCGCCAGTCTTGGTTCCCCCACTCAGAACAAGAAGGTGTGCTTCATCTTTCAGCCATGGGAGTCTTAACCACTGTTTATCAGATAGAAAACTGATGAAGACTGTTGTGTAGATAGTTTCTTTGGGAGCAAGGAGATGGGAAGGGAGGTGAAGAGAACAAAATACTAAGATGCCATTAATTTATTGGCGTTGGGATGGGGGATTTCTCGATTTTGCTCTCAATGTAGCAAAGGCGAGATTTCATTTCATTTCATTTCATTTATTCGATTTCTATACCACCCTTCCAAAAATGTCTCAAGGCAGTTTACACAGAGAAATAATAAATAAATAAGATAGATCCCTGTCCCCAAAGGGCTCACAATCTAAAAAGAAACATAATTTAGATACCAGCAACAGTCACTGGAGGTACTGTGCTGGGGGTGGATAGGGCAGCCCAGAGATGGCAGCACATTTTCCACAAAGGTGAAGCTGGGGCAGGCTGATTTTCAAAATTATGCCCTACACTATTTCAGGAGGTGGGACGTACCAGTGAATTGTCAGAGGATGTATAATGCAGTGTTGTTTGCTTGCTTTAGATATATATATACTATGCCATTTTTCACTCACATGAATTCATAGCAACTTATTTATTACTATTATTTATTCGATTTCTATACCGCTCTTCCAAAAATGGCTCAGGGTGGTTTACACAGATGAATAATATATAAGATGGAGCCCTGTCCCAAAAGGGCTCACAATCTAAAAAGAAACATAAGATAGACACCAGCAACAGTCACTGGAGGTACTGTGCTGGGGGTGGATAGGACCAGTTACTCTCCACCTACTAAATAAAGAGAATCACCACGTGCCTCTTTGCCAAGTTAGCAGGGATGTGCACAAAACCAGATTTCCCAGTTCGGTTCGAGGCTGAACTGGGCTTGAACTGAACCAGGAACATTCAGTTTTGGTGCCCTGAGGGGCCTGGTGTGGCTTGAATTCAGTGGTGGTGGCCGTCATCAAAATGAATGATGAGTGACCAAAGAATCCACTATTATCTTGCATTGAACAATCCAATCAGACCACCTCAAAAACTGAAAATAACAACAGAACCCAATACCCCATGGGCTTGTGGTTTGGGGGTGGTTGGTACCCCATATGCACTATACCATAACCTGCTCTGGCCCAACCTGGCACCCCCCATACAGAGTTATGGGGCCACTGAAATCCCCATTATTCCCTATAGGGGGGACCTTAAAGATGCACAAACTTTAAAAATTTGCAAAAGATCACCCTTTAGCCAATTTCTTTGAAATTTGGGTGGAAGCTGCCACCCATTGGGAACTACCACCCAATCCACTGTGGCACTCCTAGGAGGCACCCACAGGTGGAAATGGGCACTGTCTTTCTCCATTGTCTCCTATGGGTGGATGAGGTGCACATCAGCAACAAGTATTTATATATTGCTTTACAATGAAGGTTTCCAAAGATCACACACACCAAATCCACTGTGTCCCACCCTCCCCACAACAGAAATGCAATTGATCAACACAACAGTGCGAAACAATGAAATGCACTGCCCACAGCCCCCCCCCCCCAACTGCAGGATAACGGCAGCAGCCAGCTGCAAGCAAGTGTGATATTGCAGATGTAGACTACTAGGGCCAGCATCAATTGCCCTCCCTTCCCCAAGCATTTAATCAACAGGCAACTAATGCAGCTACATTGGAGGCACCCAGACATAAGCAAATTAAGTTCAGATCCCTGGAGGATGCAAAACAGGGCTGGCATGACACAGCAAGGTTACTTACCCCCCTCCCACCCACACAAGTAGAAGAGTGATGACAACCATGGCACACATTCCAACATAAAATTCTGCAACAGACCGGAGCCTGTGGCACCAACAAATGGTGTCACAGATGAAAGCAATCTAGTGTGAATAAAAATGATGATGCTTCACAAGTCACAATATGACCCAATCTTCATTGCAAAGAAGTCCACACAAACAGAACTTGTCCTGTGCCCTTCTATGAGGTTACCAAAATACAGGTGCAGGCACATTTTGTACCTGAATTGATTCACACATCCCTACTGGATGGCTTTAAAAGGACCTTAGACAAATTCATGTAGGACAGGTCTGTCAATGGCTAGTAGTCGGATGGCTATAGGCAACCTCCAACCTCTGAATACTAGTTGCAGGGGGAGCAACAGAAGAAGAGAGGGCATATCTTCATCTCTTGCCTGTGAGCTTCCCAGAAGCATCTGATGAATCACTGTGTGAAACAGGATACTGGACTAGATAGGCCTTGGGCCTAATCCAGCAGGGCTGTTCTTATGTTTTAAAGTTAAAATGACAATATTCGTATATATTAATATTTAGCTATATTCAGTAATGCAACAGGATTGTGTAGTTGTGGGAGTCAATATCTTAATCTAGACCTTGTGGGTGTGTTCTCCAGTTTGGGGTTCTGTGAGTCCAATAGCTTGAGCTAGAGCCTGTAGCTAGTGGTGTGCAAACAGGTTCTAAGGCCATGCAGAGGCCCATTGCGCACGTACGGCAGCCTTCAAAATGGCTGAAGACCCAGCTGGTTAGGGTGGCAAGGAGGTCGGTGGGGGGAGGGGGAATCCCCGCAGACCCCCATGCCACCTAGAGGAAATTCCCTAGAGGGGGTAAATGATATTTTCCGAAGCCCCACCAGACCGAACCAAACTGGGGGGGGGACTGGTTTCCAAGGGGGTGCCAGACCGAACTGGCCTGGTCCGGTTAGGACTTGACCAGTTCCGTGCACACCGCTACCTGTAGCACACCAAGAATAATGCCTGTGATAAGACATCAGCAGAAACTAGCTATGCTTCTGGTATTTAAACTAGGACTGGCCAATCCAGAAGCTTCATACTACCAGCCAATTATGGTAGCTGACATTGCAATGACAATTCTTTCTGTGCCTCATAAGGACTCTGGAAGTTCCTGGTTAAAGTCCTGGTTAATATTGTTATCAAAGTATATTTGCTGTTTGGGGGGAAATGTTCAAATGTTCAAATACACATAATATTAAATAAATATTTTCTATTTGTTTATAATAGCAAAAATTGGCAGACTCTGGAGGAAGTGGCAGCAGAATTTTAGAAAATAAATGTCCTGAAGGGTGGGGGGAAATCTATCCTGACAAGAATCTATCAATTCCACTCCTGGCTACAAACAGCTTCAAATACATGTTTCATTTCAGGTTTGATAATCTTTAAATACTTGGAGGTAAATAAATGCCCACAGCCTATGTCTTTCCAAAGAAAACAGTACCACTCTAAATAAGCTGGTTACATGACAGGCCTTTCAAAGCAGACACTCAAATTAAACCCGCTGCCACAGGCCCTTGGGATATTTATTAAGAAGCCAAATATTGACGTAAGAAAATTATATTTCCTCAAGCCTGGCACCTAGGCCCTACTGTTCAAACCCAGAAATGAAGATTGGCATTAATGCATTTCTAGTAAAACAGTTACTATAATCCAAACTATTATACCCTCTCCAATGTTTTATGAGCTGCAGGGGCTAATATATGCAAGAAGGGACTAATCTATATAAAAAATTCATATAGAAGAGTAACGAGATTTTATACATGTCCATTAATCTTCAGCTGTGTTTAGAGTTTGTCAACTTACGTTATGTTAAAGACTGGGTATATCTGCATTTACACATTGAGTGAGTTCACACAACCACCTGTAAGGATTTACAAAGTAGGTACGAGAGGAACTGGAGGTCATGAGGAGTGTACACTCCTGTTGAGTGTAACATCTGAACCCATCCAAGTCCAGGTCCTGTTCCCAGTTACCCACTTCTGCCTTAGATTTTACCGACTTTCTGCACCCATTTGAAACTAGGATTTGAAAATGGCTTGACAAAGTTGATAAAATCTAAAGTAGAAGTAGGTAACAGTGGCTGCATTTGCACGTAACGTGGAACTGCAGGGCCAATGGACCTGTGGTTCCACTCCCCTCTCTCCCCACTCTTCTGTCCAAATCTGGATGTAATGGAGAGCACCCTCTCTGCAGTCAACAAGGTTGCAGAGAGGAGGGGAATTGGCTGTGTGGGCTTCCTTCTTGACTGAAGGACAGCCCTGTCAGCCAATCCCAGCTGGGGCAAGGGAGGAGCTTTCTCCCTCAACCGTGGTTGCCAAAGAGTAAGACTGCAGTGCTGTATTCAGATGTAACACTGGCACTGCAAAACCGGAGGTACAGGCATCAAAACATACTACAAACCGAGATACAAATCAGCGTCTGGGGTGGGAAACCGTGGGTCCATTTTCCATCTGAACTACAGTTGCATGCATTTGGGCATACAAAAATTTCAACCAGAGTTCTTTTTCAGCTCTGGTTTTGTGTTACTTGCGAATGTGGCCAAGGATTGGGAACCAGACCTCAGCAGGTCCAGGTACCACACCAATAGGAGCACATGCTCTCTGTGACCGCTTGTTCCTTTCATATCTATTTGGTAACAGGGATTTAACAGGGATAACAGGGATTTAACATGGGACCTTCTGCATGCAAAGTGGATGTTCTACCACTGAGCAATGGCCTCATTCCCATAGCATGAGCAAAAAACAGCTAGATCATGTAGACAGCAGAGAGAGGGAAGATGCAGAGGTAAAAATGGAGTGGCAAGAGATAGTAAGGGCACAATATTTGGTGACTTCCCAAACCCTGCTATCACCACTGCCCCATGTGACCTGGATAATAAGGAAGGAAGGAAACCTGGTGCTGGTGTTTCAGAATCATTGGACAGTACCCAGATTTCCAACCACTGCTTCCTTTGCCTTTGTCTTACCTATACAAGTGAGGGAGAGATGAAGTCTTGTGTGATTGTTAAGAAAACCATTGGAAGAATAAGCTCCAACAATACCTATTTACCACAGACAGTCCCTAATTTTCTGGAATCTGTCCACATTTTTGCCTCCCGGGAACGCCTTATTCAATGTCTTTCATATAAATTTCTAGAATTGTCATTCTTCAGGATTCAGTTCCTTCTTGAGAGTCCCACTTGGGTGGGTGGATGTATCATGTATCTAGTGAAGGTGTGCTCAAATTTGCCCCCCCCTTTGGGCTGTTTTTGGACCACAGCTCCCATAATCCCCAGACAGAGGCCAATAGCCAGGGATTATGGGAGTTGTAGGAGGGACAAACATCTGTTGGAGGGCTGAAGTTGATCAGGCCTTCTCTAGGGCATCCTGTATTTACATGAATGTACAACACTCAGGCCAGAGGCATAGCTAGAGGAGAGTGGCCTGTGTTCGCTCTGACTGAAGGAAAGAAAGAAGAAAGTACCCAGCCAGTAACAAAGTGCCAGCTGGGAAGGAGCTACAGGCCACCCTTCCAGGTGCTGTCCATGCCCCCTGTGTGTGATGTCATGTGCAGGGGGTATGGCCAACATCTAAAAGGGCCTGTGCAGACCTCTGCAGCTAATCTATAGCCAGCACTCCATTGCCGGCTGGGTGGTTTCTTCTTTCTTTCTCTCGCTTCAAGTGAGGGAGAGAAAGAAAAAAGCACCCAGATGGCAACAAAGCGCCAGCTATGAAAGAGTGAGGAGCCGAGAGATTGGTTGGAGCTTGCAGGGGCGGGTGGGGAGGGGATGGGCAAGCCAGGCTTCTCCCAGGAGCTGGCCGTCTCATGTTCTTTGAACACATCTGCCCAATTAAAGCTTTGCCCCCGACTCAGTCACTATGCAGTATACATAGTGTACTATGTATACTGGGGGTGCAGGTCTTTGGAGGTGCAGGTCTTTGGAGAGCAACTCCATGTTCTGTCTAGTATCAGGACTCAGGCACTATGCAGCTGGAATGTACTCTTCAGCTACTGTATATATGGTGGTAGGTGGGGGGCTTGGGCCACTAAGTTCAATAGCACTACTCATGAGTAATTTAATCTGGATGTAAACCAGTGACTGTAATAGCCAATCCTCTAATCAGGAAGCATCAGAGCTGTGCCCTACTCACTAGTCAGGGAGTCGGGAGGAGGGCTTTGAGTACCCCTTACAAGCCTTAAATGTACCCCCAGGAGTTTGGGTACCCTGGCTGGGAGCCACAGACCGAGCAAAAACAATGACAAAAGCATCTGTAATATTTCTGTGCTGTGATAGTTCTATAATTTGCATAGCAGTCATTTGACACCACTTTAGAATCTCTGCATTGCAAAGATTCCAGTTTTGCTGATGTGGCATTAGGAAATCCAAGTCTTGGTTCTTTCTTTCCTAGCTTGTCATACTGAAGATATTCCTGCCACCTTTGCCTCTTCTTTTTCTGTGCTGGATCTTTACCCACGTGGCAGTTGACTGCACCACCCATTATAAAGCATCGATGACTCAATTTATACCTTTTTTTGAATGATTTCTTAACAGTTTCAGCATTCCCAAACTGAAGAGAGGGTCTAGAATACCAAGTAACAAAGATTCCCCCAGCTTGCTCGCTCAGACGTATGGATTTCCCCAGAGTGTTTAGAACAAATGAACAGGGAGCAGACATTATATGTAACACTGTTTCATCTATCTGAGTTTAATGAATAAATGTTATTTCTCAAACTCTGAGTAATAACTGTAAGAATTCATACTTGGGTTGACAAGCTAGAAAAGATTAGCAAAACACAGCATGAAGACAATGTTTCTTCCACAATACCCCTATGAAAATTTGAAGACCTTTTTGAATTCTTTGCCTGTTTCTTTTGAAGAGGAGATGGCATGTTGAACTTTTTATTGTGCCTTGTCTGGCTCTGAATAAATAAATTTAATCTCAGCAATTCCTTTTTCCGCCCTAAAAGAATTTTCAGACTTCTTTTCCACGTCATCCTGAAGAGCTCAAATCATAGAAAGTATGTTGCAGAGATTCCGGCTCTTTTTTCCTTAGTAGTTTTAACTCCACCACCAGTCCCTCCTTCCCTGCCCTGTAATAAATCACTTGCATCTCACACATAGACAGATGTTTTGCCAACATTTCTTCTTCCCCAGTGAGAAGAGAAAGGCTTGCATTTTTACATCTACCTCTTTCAGGGACTGGACTTAAGGAAATACTTGTGATTTTGATATCCAAATCTATCTGATTTTTATCTTGTCCTTCCCCCCAAAGAGGGGATCATCTTCACAGCAACCCTGTGAGGTAGGTTAAGCTGAGAGATAGTGACAAGCCCAAGTTCCCCAGAACGTTTTGCGGCTGAGCAGGAATTTGAACCTAGGTATTCAGCACTCTAACCAGGGGCACAACTATAATTGAACAAGGTGGCAAATTGGGGTGGGGTGGGGTGACTAATGTCCCTGAGCCCATTGTGGTGTCTGGGGTTAATCCATTCCTTGATCCAGGCCAGCTCTTGAATGGTGCTTTAGTTACTTTTTAGTCCAGTCCTGGGCTAGAGACAGGGCTGACAAACCACGAGTAGCAAGAGCATAGAAAGCAGTCTGCACTTGCATCTCTGTATATAATATCTATTTTATTAAACTATTAAGATTCCTGATTCTGCTTCATGGTCTGGTCCTTGTGTGCCACAACTCCTTCTTCTGAAATCTACACCCATGAGGGAGGGGAGCCCACTGGCTGGGAAACAGTCCACTCTTCACCTTCCCTTCCTCCTTCCCTGACTCAGTGGCAAGCGGTTGGCACCTGATTGGAATATGGGGAGTGTGAGATATTATTTGCATAGGAGTGAGAGAGGGGGTTGCTTCCATCACATCCATATAGTTCTGCAGCAAAAACACAGGGAGGTCATTCACACAATCAAAAAAACTGTGTTCTACCCTGGTTTGGGCGCTGTGTGGGTTCCCAATTTTCTAGTTGCGTGGAATCAAGGTAGGAGGAAAGCCTGGGTAGAAGTGATGGTGTGGAAGCAAGGTAGGAGGAAAAGCTACCTAGGTTTTCCTCCTAACTTGCTTCTACGCAACCGAAAATTGGGAGTACACACAGCTCTCAAACCCGGGTAGAACAGAACTTTTGATTGTGTGAATAAACTCAGGGCTGAGGAGAAGAAGGCAGCAGGGGGCCTAGGAGGGCCCAAGTTCACTTCTTGTCCCAGTCCCCACTTGAACCTTGCTGTGCCCCTGATTTGAAGCACTACACTGTACTGGCTGTTATGGATGTTGATTATCTGAAAGCTACAATGTTAGCTACATAAGTAACTGCAATGTCTATAATTAAGCTAGTGATAGTGATACGGAATGCTTGACTAACAAGCAGAAGGTTCCTGGTTTGAATCCCCGCTGGTACTATATTGGGCAGCAGCGATATAGGAAGATGCTGAAAGGCATAATCTCATACTGAGCGGGAGGAGGCAATGGTAAACGCGTCCTTTATTCTACCAAAGAAAACCACAGGGCTCTGAGGTCACCAGGAGTCAAAATTGACTCGATGGTACACTTTACCTTTAGTGATACGTAAAGAGAGAGAAAAAAGTAAGCAAAAAGCTAGTTACCAAAAAATTTCCAGTTGTATTGATACCTACTTGGAAGTAAGCTCTATTGCCATCTGTGGCCATTACTTCCAAGCAAAAGCACTTCAGAAGAGGATAGAACTGCTCTTTGAGAACACTGAGGAAAACCTGGTCACATCTCACCACCCAAAAGCATGAGCAAAAAGCTTCGAAAAGAAGACTAACAAGCACCAAATGTTCAGATTTTTTAAAAAAATCAGGGGAAATGGCTTTACTTTTTATTTGCCACAATGCAAACACAGTATGTGGCAGTCTTCTAATTTAAAAACTGAGCTGGTTCTCATAGCTACGCACTTAAAAATTCTCATCTGGAAAACATATGCAGATTTAGACCAGGGGAGAGTCAAGGCTTTGGATGCGCTTGCTCACACTAAGATAAAAGGAATCTCATGTAGGAACACTGCCAGTTTAGAATGCCTCCTTTTGCTTTGTGACGTGTCAAAAGAGTTGGAGATCAGACTGTATATTAAGAGTCCTACAGAGAGGCAAGTACTGGATTGGAATTCACAGACCAGCTTTCCTAAAATCTCTGTACATTGCTTTCACGATTTAGAACAATTCAGTTTTAAGAGGGAAGAAAAGTACATTTTAATGAGCTTGGCATTTGAAGAAATTGTCAAGCCTGAGAAGGTGTTTAGTGATTTTTCTTTTTCTAAAATGAAGAGATCTTGCTTCACTGGGAGAAATTCCTTCCTTCCTTCCTTCCTTCCTTCCTTCCTTCCTTCCTTCCCTGATGCTTTAGATTTTGAAATATTATTTTTTGGGGGAAATGTTTAATTTACATAAAATGTGGATTCCAAAACACAGCTCACAACTGAAAGTGACATCCTGACTAACAAATCACTTGTGTAATGAGCAAAGTTGTGCCAGCGCAAAAAGATCACATAGCTGTGCTAAAAAGCAGGGATTTGTGGAATCCCTGGTTCTTGTGCTATAGCACTCTTGTGCAAGAGCTCCCTTTAAAACAGCTGAGGTGTGCTTCAGGCTGCACAACTGTTGCACAAGCACGTTTTTTGTCGTGCTGACCCCAAATAGCGCTGCTGCGTGTACATTTTGGCCAGTTGAAGTACAGGCAGCAGGGTGGGGCAGTTGTGTGGAATACTGGCCAGTGGCAAGAAAGAAGGAAAACCCAGGCTGGTAGCATGGCAGTGCAGGAGGAAAAAAAACCCCTACTGTAAGCAGTGAGCGAAAGAGGGGGAAGCAGCCAGCAAGGGCTCTGGATTTTGTACCAAAGCCCCTGCAACCTGGCTACACCACTGGTTAGTCAGGATGACGACCAGACTTTCCAGAATGGAGTATTATGACAATGTTGTCAAATGGGATGTTGTCCTTTTTGCTTTTAAGGTAGCATTGCCTTCACCCCCCCAGTTAAAATTTTTCCAGTAGGAAATGTTTTCTGCTAGAAGCCAGAGAAATAACATCTCAACTCCAGGTCTAAAGAATCAAATCAGAATTCAGAGGCTGAGCAATTGGGCTTTGTAGTGCATACATAGTAGGTAATTTCTCTCCTGGAATAATAACCCCTTTGCAGTGGAAAGCTATCCACACACCTTTCATAGCCTGAACCAATTTCACAATTAATCTGTCAATTCTGTGTCTGTCCAGGAGATCCAGACAAGTTGAAGCACCAGGCACATGGTGACGAAAAGAAGTGGGTGCGCTAAAACAGCAGGCGCTGTCCCTCAAGCAGAGCTGTGGGATGTTCAGGTGCCTGTTCTCAGTGCTAAGATATGAATGAGCACTGCCACCTCCAGTACCCAGTCTCTACTTCATCTGTCAGCCTGTTCAAATATGCAAGGAGATACGAGATGGTGCAGATCTCTGATAGTGTAGCTATAATTGAGCAGATGGGTTCAAAGAACCCAGGCCCCCAAGCTCCTGAGGGCCCCCAGCTCCACCCCTTCCTATTTTCTTCATTATCTACTTCATTCCGAGGTGCCGTTGAGGAGAGGGGAGAACATGGGTCCCCTCTCCCCTAGCTATGCCCCTATATGGATTTGTACCCCATGTAAGGAAACATGTCATCACTCACTTGTTTGATAGCACTACCATGTTAGAACCTCCTTGCATGTGGCAAATTTAGATTTGAGGGAGAAGGCTTCCAGCCAAGTCTTCTCCCTGACATATTTTGTGTTCATGTGCAGGACGTTTTTGATGTGGGTACTTTCAAACATGTGACCCCACATGCATTTTCAGGTGACAGGAGTACACAAGAGGCAACCTTGAAATGAATCAGGCCATTGGTCCATCTAAGTCTGTATTGTCGTCACTGACTGGCAGCAGTTCTGCAGGGCTCCAGAACAGGAGTGGAGCCAGGCTGGAGGCGGCCCCTTGTGCGGCTGTCGCCATGGCCCCCTAGCCCCGCCTCTGACATCAGATGCGCCCAGCTAGCCATGCCCCCGCTTCTGATGTCAGTTGTGGGGGCATGGTCTCCCTTCCAAACAGGGCCATGCAGCCCCGTTTGGAAAGGAGATCAGCCCACTCTGCTTTGAGCAGGCCAGGACGACTCTCCATGCCTTAAAGGCAGGGAGAGCCATTCCAGCCACACTGCCAATGCAGCACGGGCCGATTTCTCTCCTAAACGGGGCCGCACAGCCCCGTTTGGAAGGGAGACCACGCCTGGGGGTGGCTTTGTTTGGGACCGAAATAATGCCCCCATGTCTGACGTCAGACACGGGGGTGTGTGTGTCTGGGGCCACATTCGCAGCCCCTGATTGGGTACAGCCTGGGTTCTTTGAACCCGTTCGCCCAATGGTGGCTCTCCCCCCCCCGCTCCAGACAGGCGTCTTTCCCAGCCTTACCCTGAAATGCCAGAGATTGAACGTAGGACCTTCTGCATGCAAAGCATGGACTCTGTTGCTGAGCAACAGCCCCTAGCTCACAACCTCAGGTCCCCCAGATGTTGCTGGACTACAACTCTTGAAGGCCATTGTGGTTGGGGATGATGGGAGTTGTAGTTCAACAACATCTGAGGCACCTGAGGTTGGGAGCGCCTGGCTTAGCTGCCCTTGGGGGTGGGAACCTTTAAGAAATCAACTGTTTTCTAAACTTTCTTAACTGACTTAGTAAGGCTGGCTAGGACAAGTTCTAAACATTACTGCCAGTAGTTCTTCAGTCTTCCTGTGGTGGCCTAGGAAACAGCTTATCCCACCTACTTCTTCAGTGATGGGCATGATTCCTCTCTGTGCCTTTTGAGAAGAATAAGGATTTTGGATCATCGTCCTTTTGGAACTCTCTAAAGGAATGCTAAGAATTGACTGTTCCTGGAGACTGAAATACTCTTTTAGTCCACACGTGAAGCAAGAAGCTGCAGCAGTGCACTGTGTGTGGCTGCCAGAGGGAGGACAGTCAACTGCTGTGTGAACCAGATTTTAAATGGAAATTTGATTCTAAGAAATCTGTTCGAATTTAAAATGTCAAAATTCTAATTCTGAATTCCAAAGGTGATTGCAAATGTTGAAATGTGGCATACTGTAAATGCTTCGATTTGCTCAAATGTCCCTTGATTGTCTGGAATAAAATATTAGATGACATCCCTGACTGTCAGTTATCACACACTATCCAGAATTCCAACAAAAGTTGTTAAAATACCACATGTTGTAGCATAACCGTCCAGTACTGTCAAACTGCAAGTGTTTAACAGTAAAGTCAAATGTGTCAAATACTGCAATTAAATATTTTTCAGTATCGGTGAAAATAATTTTGTGAACATTCAGGATCTACAGTTGGAAAGGAAGATTTTGAAAAAAGGGTGGGTGTAGTGTGATAGAATTATAGTTCTATAGTCCTCAGTTTTTAGCTTTTTAAATAATTTTTAATTTGAAACTTTTTTAAAAAATGTAATTTTAATTGTGGTTTTAACCTGGTCTTTTAACTTGTTTAACTTTATTTGTTTAATTTTATTAGTCTTATTTTACATTGTATCTATTTTATTAATGAGAGCCGGTGTGGTGTAGTGGTTAGAGTGTTGGATTAAGACTGGGGAGACCTGAGTTCAAATCCCCATTCAGCCATGACACTCACTGGGTGATTCTGGGCCAGTCTCTTCTCTCTCAGCCTAACCTACTTCACAGGGTAGTTGTGAGAGAAACACAACCAAGTACACTGCTCTGGGCTCCTTGGAGAAAGAGCAGGATCTTAAAATGTAATAAATAAATAAATAAAGTTGTGAGCCTCCCAGAGTGGTAGTGTACTGGAATGGAGGGGAATACATATTTATAAATTTAAAAAAATGAAATAAAATAAATTTGTTTCAGCTTTAGTTTTGACATACCTTCAAGAAACAGAGGAAATTGGACAATATGGACTGCAGTGTGTATTAAAATCTATTATTGAAAGTGAGAGCAGGGTTTCCCTGAATTTTTGAAGAATAATATATTTGATGGGGGAGGGGTGGTAGTGGAAATACAACCCTCTCTGCCTCCATCTTTAGCCCTATATATACCCAAAGAAAAAGGGAGCTGAGGCCTACCTCATGCTTTCAGAACCACAGCATGCTTTTGGGCAGGCCAAACGGTTGAGATGACCTTGGTCAGCCTGTTGGATAATCTCCATTTAGGAATCGACAGGGGGAGTGTGACTCTGTTGATCCTTTTGGATCTCTCTCAGCAGCTTTCCATACCATCAACCATGGTATCCTCTGCAGCACCTGAAGGGGTTGGGAGTGGGAGGCACAGCTCTGCAGTGGTTCTGCTCCTACCTCTTGGGTAGATTTCAGATGGTGTCACTTGGAGACTGTTGCTCTTCAAAACAAGAGCTCCAATATGGAGTCCCACAAGACTCCATACTGTCTCCAATGCTTTTTAACATCTACATGAAACTGCTAGGAGAGATCATCAGAGGATTTGATGCAGGGCGTTATCAGTATGCCGATGACACCCAAATCTATTTGTCCAATCAGGAAATAGCCTAACTTCCCTAAATGCCTGCTTGGATGTGGTAATGGGCTGGATGAGGGAGAACATATTGAGGCTGAATCCAAGCAAGAGGAGGTACTCATTGTGGGAGGTCGAGACTTAGGAAATGGTTTAGATCTGCCTGTTCTGGATGAGGTTGCACTCCCCTGGAAAGAGTAGGTATGTAGTCTGGGAGTACTTCTGGACCCAAACCTCTCCCTGATTTTTCAGGTTGAGGTAGTGGCCAGGAGTGCTTTCTATCAGTTAGGTTGATTTGCCAGCTATGCCCATTTCGGGATATTAACAACCTTAAAACAGTGGTGCATACTGGTAACATCCAGACTTGGACTGCCTTTGTATGTAATTCAGAAACTGCAGTTAGTACAGAATGTAGCAGCCAGCTTGGTCTCTGGGGTTGCCCAAAGAGATCATATTAAACCCATTTTAAAAGAACTGAAATGGCTGCCAATAAGTTTCCAATACAAGCTGCAAAAGTGCTAGTCATTACTTATAAAGCCCTAAACGGCTTGGGTCCAAGGTATTTAAGAGAACACCTTCTTCTTCATTAATCCCGTTGCCTGTTAAGATAATCTGGGGAGTAGGGTTGTGCATGGAACCAGTTCCGTGTATACCTGGGAGGCGGATGGAGGCTCCTTTAAGGCATGGGGATGGTAGTCTTACATCCCCTGCTGGGCTTCCCCATCTGGCATTGATGTAAAAACCATGGAAGTTGCAGGCACATTGGGGGTGTCTTTAGAGCAGCACCAGAGGGGGAAGTGCGGTGGGGGAGGTAAGAGCACCCTCCCCATGCCTTAAAGGAGCCCCCGCCCCATGTTCAAACGGGTTCAAATGCAGGGGCGTTTGAATTCCTAACCTAGGAATAGAATGCCAAACTGGTTCGTGCACACCCCTACTGGGAAGGTCTGGTTGTGGTTGCCATTAGCTCAATTAGTGGTGACTCAAAACTTGGCCTTTTCTAGCATTACCCTGGGACTCTGGAACACACTTCCTAATGAAATTAGAGTTCCCCCTTCTCTGAATGTTTTTAAAAAGAACCTGAAAACATACCTGTTCAGTCAGGCTTTTAGTTTATAGTTTTAAAGCTTTGGTTTTTAGAGTTTTTATTGTATTTTAAATTGTTTTAATTATGTTACTGTTTTGATGGTATTTGTATTGTGAACTGCCCAGGGACATGAAAGAGCAGGCATCTGTCCCTAGGTAAAAGACAGTAAGTAGAGAAACACAAGTAAGTACACAGGGCAATAGACTCTCTGTCCACAGATTATTCTATGTTGGTCTTCCCTTTAATTGGTTTTTCCCCTTCCCTCAATTAGTATTTGCAAAGAGTGGCTATGCCACCCTCAAAAACCCTTCGAATCAGCAGTATGCCAACAAGGGCTTGTTTGGTGTACTTTCATCAACAGTAGTTTTATTTAGCTGATAAGAATCGAGTTCCTTTATCAGCTGAATGGCTGAGAGCTAAAAGAAAAACTAAAAGCCCGTTGTGTTTGTCTGCCTTATCACTAATTTCATTCTTCCAGTGATAGCTGCTTCCTGGGACTCCTCTCATATGGAATTAAGTGCCATTAAATCAATGCAGGTCTGACAGTGTCTTCGGTAAGATTTGGATAAGACTCTTGACCATGATGGCGTAAGCTATGTATGCAGGAACTATGAAGAATCACACACTGAGGCTGTTCACAAGATCAGCCCTACCCAGGTTTGGGCAGCCCTACCTGGGTAGGACTGCTGGGATCGGCTTTGATCCTGGCTCCGCCCTCTTGGGTAACTCAGTTTTTTTATCCAGCTATTTACCAGGTAAACAGTCATGTGAATGTCTGGCCTGCATGCAGCCTAAGCAGACATAGAGCTAGATGCCTAGAGTACCCAACTCACAGGGGAATCCCCCAATGCACCACGCTTCTGATTAGGGATGTGCGAACTGGTCCGGCAGTCTGGAAGTTCGGTCCAGAGGTTCGGGGGCTTGGAATCGAACCTAACCTGCTCCCCCACCCCCTTTTCCATCCAGACCGGAACCGAATCGCCGGACAGGTCTGCGATTTTTAATTTTTCTTTTAAAAAAAGTTTTAAAATACCTGTAGCCCCTTCGGGGAGCTTCCTATAGGCCACTGAGGGGGGGGGATGTCCGCGAAGGTTCCCTCTTCCTCCACTGGCCTCTCAAATCACCATCGCGGCTGGGTAAGTTGAGTATTTTTGGCCCTTTCAGGCCTCCGTAAGGGCATGTAGTGGCCATTTTGGCTGCTGCCGCACATGCGTACACAGCTTCTGTGAGGCCTGGCATGTCCTACGGCCTTGCAGAGGTCATCTGCGCATGCATGGAAGCCATTTTGAAAAAAACAAAATGACTGCCGCGCATGCGCAAATGACCTCTGCAAGGCCGTAGGACATGCCAGGCCTCACAGAGGCCACATATGCATGTGTGGCGGTGGCCAAAATGGGCACTGCACACCTTTACGGAGGCCTGAAAATACTCAACTTAACCGGCCGTGGCAGTGATTTGAGAGGCTGGCAGGGGGAGGGAGAACCTTCGCGGCCCACCCCCCCTCCACGGCCTACAGGAAGCCCCCCCAAGGGGCTATAGGTATTTTAAATCTATTTTAAAATTTTAAAAAAATTGCAGACCCCCGCTGGACCGGACTGGGGCAGGGGGTTGATGGGGGCCAGACCAAACTTGGCCAGTCTAGTTCAAGTCCAGTCTGGACTCGAACCGAACTGGGCCAGCCGGTTCCGTGCACACCCCAACTCCTGATACTGATCCTTTAGAAGTGCCATTCCAGACCTTCAGAAATGCTCTTTGTGCGGTGCATTGTGGGATCTCTGGAGGCTGGGCAGCCTTTCCCTAGTCCTTCCCCCCTTTCCCCTTCAACAGCGATCATGTGAGCTGCAGTGTGGTAAAAGCAGCAAGATGATTGTGTGGGAGAAGATAGGTATACTTCTGCCTTCCCCACCAGCTCTCCCAATCCACCAGGGATTTCAGTCATGTGAATGACCTTACTGTGTGAACTATAACAAGAGAGTCTATTTCTTATCTTACAGAAGACTCTGCTAACCAGCATTCTTCTGAGCTCACTACAGAAGATTCCAACCCACCCTGCTGGAATGCCTTGTCATCTTCATTGGTTTATGATTCTCCCCATCTGGAGTTGATCATCATCTTCGTAAGGGGCTTTCCTTCCTGAGTCCCTCTGCCCTGCCCTGCGCGCGCACACACACACACGCAGTCTGTATGCAAGATATTTGCTTAAAAATGGAAAGAGAGGGCCCTCATATAGTAGATAGATAGATAGATAGATAGATAGATAGATAGATAGATAGATAGATAGATAGATAGATAGATAGATATAAATATAAGTGCCTCCAACCATAAATTAAAATGTACTGCACATGTGCAAGCATGGACAGTAGGTTTCCAATGGTGGAGGCACAGGAAGGTGATAGCTGAAGCATTCATCTTATAGGGTTTGTTGGCGCCTGGGAGCATAGTGGGGTTATGCCTCATGACCATCTTTCTCATGCTGCTTCTGGCTCAAGCAGGGTACCACACCCAATCAGACACAGTTTAAAACATTTTAAATGGTGGTGCAGGGAAGATTATCATTGTTTGGCTTCCAAGGATAGCAATCAGGCAGATGGGTAATGTAACTTGGGGCGGCAAATGATACTGGGATCATAAGCCAGGTTATGGGAACAAGGGAGAACACCAGGACATTCTTCCATTCAAACCCCTGAACATCTGGGTTGAGGGCATAGCTATATTGAGGGCATAGCTATAATTGAACAAGATAGTGGGGAGGACAGAAATGTCCCTGGGCCTTTGAGGGATGGGGCCCCCACCAGCTGGATAACAGCTTTCTCTTTGCTCTTTACTGTTGATATTGTTTGAATATATGGGGTGCCTGTAGTAGGTATAGATACGAAAACATGTGCATGGCTAAGAGGCGGAGGTACAAATCCGGACGTTCCTGGTTCAAATTTCCCCTCTGCTGTGGGCTCTTTCTTGGCTCCGATCTCCCCTCTGTCACCTGGAGGCTTTAGGAATGTTACTCTGGAAATACCCAGACATTAGGTTGCACATGTGTCACACTCATACATGTTTTTGTGCGAATGACTATACATGCCTTCATTTTAAAAGTGAGCCTGCAGGTCCCCTCAAATGCAGGGTACAGATAGGAAGTGTACTACTGTAGGTGCATTTAACATCATGTGTGAATAACTGTGCATGCATACAGAGGAGAGTACACTGTATACAGATTGTCCATGCGGTCTTGTGCTAGCAAGCATGATTGGTCCCCTTTGCTAAGCAGGGTCTGCACTGGTGGCATATGAATGGGAGATTACAAGTGTGAGCACTGTTAGATGTTCCTCTTAGGGGGTGTAGCCACTCTGGGAAGAGGAGAAGGTTCCAAGTTCCCACCCTGGCATCTCTAAGACAGGGCTGAGATAGGCCTGCCTGCAACCTTGGAGAAGCCATTTCCAGTCTGTGTAGAAGACAATACTGAGCTAGATAGACCAATGGTCTGACTTGGTATATGGCAGTTTCCTATGTTCCTAACATAATATATGAATACAGCTTCTGTCTCAGCTTCAGCTGCAATATGGGGATGATAATATACAGGTGAAACTCGGAAAATTAGAATATCGTGCAAAAGTCCATTAATTTCAGTAATGCAAATTAAAAGGTGAAACTGATATATGCGACAGACGCATTACATGCAAAGCGAGATAAGTCAAGCCTTAATTTGTTATAATTGTGATGATCATGGCGTACAGCTCATGAAAACCCCAAATCCGCAATCCCAGAAAATTAGAATATTACATGGAACCAAGAAGACAAGGATTGTAGAATAGAACGATATCGGACCTCCGAAAAGTATACAGTGTACTGTGCTTGATTGGCCAGCAAACTCGCCTGACCTGACCCCATAGAGAATCTATGGGGCATTGCCAAGAGAAGGATGAAAGACATGAGACCAAACAATGCAGAAGAGCTGAAGGCCGCTAATGAAGCATCCTGGTCTTCCATAACACCTCATCAGTGCCACAGGCTGATAGCATCCATGCCACGCCGCATTGAGGCAGTAATTGCTGCAAAAGGGGCCCAAACCAAGTACTGAATACATATGCATGCTTATACTTTTCAGAGGTCCGATATTGTTCTATTCTTCAATCCTTGTCTTCTTGGTTCCATGTAATATTCTAATTTTCTGGGATTGTGGATTTGGGGTTTTCATGAGCTGTACGCCATGATCATCACAATTATAACAAATTAAGGCTTGACTTATCTCGCTTTGCATGTAATGCGTCTGTCTCATATACCAGTTTCACCTTTTAATTTGCATTACTGAAATTAATGGACTTTTGCACGATATTCTAATTTTCCGAGTTTCACCTGTATTTATCTTTGCAGAAGTTCCCAGACTTCTGCAAAATTAGTCCCCAGATGTTTTTGGACTCCAACTCTCATCCTCCTCAGTCACAATGGCATTTGGCCATTGTTGCTGGAGATGATGGGAGTTGTAGTCCAAACTTGTAGACCCACGTTTGAGAACTCCTACCTTCCAGGGCGGTTGTGAGGATTTACACCAAGATAATTCATGTGAAGTGCTTTAGACCCTTAAAGTGTGAAGTGCTTAAAAACCCTTAAACCCTTAAAAGCTATACAGTTAAGTATTATTACTATGCAGAAGAACTAAACACATTATGACTGGATTAAATAATGTCTTAGAAATTATAGTTAGGTTAGGAAGGGTGTAGCTTCTAAATCCAAGTTCAGAAGTGTACTGATTTTAATACTTAGAGAAGGAATTCTGTATGATTTTCTTTTGTCCATGACAAAAACACTCTTTAATACTAGGAGAGTTGACAGCAGCCATTTTATTCCTCCAGCTCATCACATACTTATATAACCAAGGATAAGTCTGGTTTGCGTTAGAAGAGAGAGAAGGGCAAAAAGTAAGGTTGTGTGTGTTTTTTTAAGGCTAAATGATCCAAAATGTGTCTGGAACCTGAGCCAAAACAACAGCATAAAAGGAATGCAGCTGGCAATGCTTAAGGAAAGCTAGCAGTGGACAATGATTAAAACAAGATGGAATTTTTACTTTTAAGAAAGCAATATTTTGGCCAATCAAATGCTGCCTTAAAAAAAAAAAAAGAGGATTGCACTTATGAATATGCAAGTAAGAAAAAAAAGTCAGAAGTGCAATCCTCTTTTATGCATCTGAATATGCAATAAGGACAAAATTAATCTACAGAATTCCAGAGTAGCTTTTAGGTACACACATACCTTCTTCCTTCCTTTCCCCCACCCTTAAAAAGAAATCCCATCCCTCATTGGTTGCACTATTTCCATTTTGTCTCTCTAGCCCCCTTGTATTTCTTTATGGTTACTCCTGCACAACTTTATCACTTAGGTAATAACTAAAATATTTGTTAGCATTCAGTTGCTACAGAAAGATAACAGTGTATCAGAATTAAAAAGGGAAGGTAACTAGGAGTCCAACAAGGTTATTGCAAGCCACTGATGTCTGAGAGAAACCCATTAATTAGCAAACAAAACAAAAGGGCTTTGGATGCAGTTAGCAGCTAGCTAGATTATAAGGTGGTTCTTCTACCTGTCACACTTTTAGTATGGCCACTCTTCCTTCTGAATGATTTTCTGACAAGCCTCTTTGATGATAACATTGAGATGTAACAATTGTTATTGTTCATTTGAAGCCCAATTTGCTTGAAAACCTTAAGGTCATACAAAGGAGACTGCAGACTCTATAGAGCAGTGATTCTCAAACTTGCGTCCTCAGGTGTTATTGGACTTCAACTCCCATAATCCCCAACCAAAGGCCACTGAGGCTGGGGATTATGGGAGTTGAAGTCCAATAACAACTGAGGACCCAAGTTTGAGAATCCCTGCTATAGAGCATTCGCATGCCATAGGCACATAGGAAGCTGCCTTATACTGAGTCCATCTAGCTTAGGTCCATCTAGCTTAGACTTGTCCATTGGTCCATCTAGAATTGTCTAGCTGACTGGCAACAGTCAGCTCTCAGGGGTTTTAGGAAGGAATCTTTCCCAGCACTACCTGGAGATGCCAGGGATTGAACCTGGGACCTTCAGCATGCAGAGCAAAATGCTCTACCATTGAGCTATCATCTTTGGGGTATTTTAGCATACTCCCCACAGAGGAATCTCTTATGCTCACATGTCACCCATCCAAATACAAATCAGGGAAGAGCCTGCTTAGCAATAGGGACAATTCATACTTGTAGTAGCAAGCATGACTTGTCCCCTTAGCTAACCAGGGTCTGCCCTGGTTGCATATGACTGGGAGACTAGAAGTGTGAGCACTGGAAGATCTTCCCCTCAGGGGATGGAGCTGCTCTTGGAAGAGCAGAAGGTTTCAAGTTCCCTCCCTGGCTTCTCCAAGATAGGGCTGAGAGAGATTCTTGCCTGCAACCTTGGAGAAGCCACTGACAGTCTGTGAAGACAATATTGAGCTAGATAGACCAATGGTCTGACTCAGTATATGGCAGCTTCCTATGTTCCTACCAGCTCTGGTCTCAAAGTCAAGCTTTAATGCTAGAAGGAACAGTAGATGTCTTTTCTTAGCCTCTTCTGATCACTGAGAAACATTGGAACAGAAGCACTTGATAAAAGCCTTACCGAAACACACCAGACCATTAGTAAAGTTCATCCAAGAGGTATTTGAAGTTTCTCCTCTTTCTTTTTTTCCATTTGGTTTGGTCCCTTTCCCTTTTTAGCATACTCTTGCTCAAATCTTGGTCCAAGAAGTAAGATCATCAGCTTATGTATTGTGTGTCTGGGATTCCAGGAATCAAACAGCAACCCCTGCCTATGCTAAAGGGCACATCCAATTTAAATGCACATTAATTTAAATGCACATTATCCAAATCCAATTTAAATGCACATTAATTGTCACTCACTTTGCTGTCTACTTCTGAACTTTAGAATCCTTAATTCCTTTACTACCTCCCATGTCAATTGGAAAGAAAAAACCTTTTTCTTTGACCTTTTATCCTAAAATCCCTTTAGAAGTATAATCTGTTCCTTGGACTACAACATAAAGGTAGGTTCTTTGAAATAGCCTTTAGAGATGCCACAACCTGCCAGTTTTGGCTCTTTGACTTCCTATTCCAATCTCTACCCTACCATTTAACTAAGCTTCCATTTTCAGATTTCCAAAGACTGCTCCAGAGTTTGATTCCTTTAATTATGGTCTCAAGTATAGGGACACACACATTCCACAAAACCGACCATTATCTCAGAACATGTTATTAAAGAGTGAAATACAGAGGCCTGCTTCATTTGTCTAGAACCACGGAAAGTAAGTCGACAAGGCCATGATGCCCAATATAGATCAATGAAAGTTGAACTCTTTATTTTCCTTTGCAGCACAACTCAGCACTACTTATTGGAAGGACCTTGGGCACATTCAGATAAGGCATAGAGATAAATGGAAGTTCTGCTTACATCCATCATACTAGCATGGAATGACAGGTGGGCCTCGTTATTTGTGGGGGTTCCATTCTCACCTATAGACGCAAATATAGAAACCATGAATAGTGAAACCTTACCCCTGGGGGAATCCAGAGGTTGGGTTCCTTTAGCTTAAAAAAGGGCCAACCCCACCCCCGCCCCCCAGAAATAAATAACATAAAAACATAAGAACAGCCCTGCTGGATCTGGCCCAGAGCCACAGTGGCCCACCAAATGCCTCCAAGAAGCCCACCAGAAGACGCCTCCAAGAAGCCCACAGGCAAGAGGAGATAGCCTCATTACTGATACAGGAGCTAAATCAGCAATATTAAAATCAAAAATGTCTTTCAGCACAAATGAACATTCAGTGCTGTAAGCAGTAACCACTTACATAGACCCCCTACCCTCACACCTGCCAAAAAAATAACGAAGGGAATAATACACAGCCCTTGCTCTCCAGGCCTCCTGCTCTCCAGCAACCCCCCAAATTTCTGAGAATTTTTGCCAAATTCAGGGGATTTTGTGTGTATGTGTGTGTGGGAGGAGAGCCACCAAATGTTTCTATGCTGCAAAATGGCAGCTAGAAATTTCCGGCCACCCAGGAACTGCAGATAGGCAAATTATGCCTATTTTTAAAACCACAAATAAAGAAACTGGGTATCTTAGACCTAACTGTGGATACAGAAAACCCAGGGGCGGAGCCACCATTGGGTGAAAACTGGGCCGCCACCAATCAGGGCCGCGAGCGCTGCCCCAGACATGCGTCCTGCGTCTGACGTCAGACACGGGGGTGTTATTTTGGTCCCAAATGGGGCCGTGGGGCTCCGTTTGGAGCCAAAATCGGCCTGCAGTGCATTGGCAGTGCAGCCAGAGTGACTCTCCCTGCCTTAAAGGCAGGGAGAGCCACTCCTGGTCTTGCTGCCAACACAGTGGGGTCAATCGATCTCCCTCCCAAATGGAGCCGTGCAGCCTTTAAGGCAGGGAGAGTTGCTCTGGCCACCGCTGCCCAACATAGCGCAGTCCGATCTCCTTTACAAACAGGGCCACGTGGCCACGTTGAGAAGGGAGACCATGCCACCGCATCTGATGTCAGATGCGGGGACTTGGCTAGCAAGATCCCACATCTGACATCAGACGCAGGGGCAGGGCTAGGGGGCTGCCGCGGCAGCCACACAAAGGCCGCCGCCAGCCTCACTCCACTCCTGACAAAACCATGATCTGCGAAACCATAGATAACAAGAGCCACCTGTATTATGAGATTAAAGAATGAAATCAGACTGTCCAGAGATTTGCATAAAGGAGGCTTGGAGAACAGATTTAGAGCTTCAATTACACAATAATGATTAGGTTTAAACTGGGATCACAGTTCATTAAATGAAAGCAAAGCACAACAAAGTGGAAAGTGTGCTGCTTGAGAGATAGTTCTGGCCAATATGCATTGACTTTTGCAGTTACAAGAATTACTCTGTGAGATGAGAACAAGGCCCATCTGGTGGTCTAAATTCAGCTACAACAGAGGCCAGCCATATGCCTTACAAGCAGGTCATGAAGATATTCACTATCCCCTGTCGTTTTGCTCCATTCACTGCTCTACTGCCTCTGAACATGGAAGTTGCATTTAACTTTTGAAGCTAATAGCTATTGGTGGTAACTGGTAGCATTGCGACTTCTTAAGTGGCAATATTACCACTGTTGTATTAAAGTTAATAAAACATGGCTCAGCTATATTGTATTCTATACTGTACTGCCACTATTGTATTGTAATACCAATATTGTATTTAAAAAGAATACAAGATGGCTCTAGCCAGCAGAACTGAAAGTGTTCACTAGTGACAACACAGGTACTAGCCAATAGGTGCTTGTGACACTTGCAAAATGGTATTCCACACAATGCTCACAAATGTGACTAGGAACAGTCATGTTTTCCCAGGAATTAAATTTAGCAGTTTGAGTTTTGGAAAACTGCCATTTTTTCGACAGCAGAAGCACTTGTGGACAGAACACTGTCTGGATCATGGAGAACAATTATGAGGCTGTTCTCATGAGCAGCCAAGACTGGGCTGGGGCATCTAAGCCTGGGCTTGGCTTCCCATGAGAACCAGCAGGAACCAAGCAGCTTTCGCTGGCACCACAGCAGCAAACCCACCTATGGAGCCCACTGGTTAGCCAAGGTTAAGAGCATGGGCATACCCTTAACTTGGGTCTAACTGCTCATGCGTGAGCACTGGCTGCTCCCAGCCGGTGCTGGCAGAGGAGTAGGTTCCCATCCATTGTGTGGTGCATTGTGGGATCTCTGGGGGCCAGGACACATCATCCTGGCCTCTGGAGCTCAGCGCTGCAGGCATGCAGCTCTGCTTATCTGGGAGCACAGTTCGCTCTCCAACAGAAGAACTTGGTCATCTGAGGGGAAGGTGAGTTAAACCTCCCCCCCGCCCACTCTCAGCGATTGTGAGAATCACCCCCATGTATTTCCTGCCTGAAAACCAATAAAGCTGTTTATAAAACCAATAAAGCTGAAAATGCATGAAACCATTCTCATCACATTTTCCATTTGTTCTGAGCTGAATGCACACCGATATTTGCTTATGCATTCTCTCTTTTTACCCCTCAAACACCTTCATCTACAGATTCCAGTTCTGATGAGCTGTCATATTGCCTGCTCATCATCAATCATATTATAATAAGTCTGCTCTCATGAATGGTGGCTGGTCAACCTCTTCTAAGGCAGATCACTGATCAATAGTTCAGGAGGCCAGTTGATGTTTCTTTAGGCAACCTAACAGTTGAAAGATAACCCTAGAGCAGGAAGGCATAAAAGTCCAGTAAGCAGGGCTGACCTGTCCACCCTGAGAACTAGGTGGTCGCCTAGGGCACCAAGCAGGGAGGGGTGCTGATGTTCTGGGTCACATCCTGCCCACGCAAGCAAAGCAAGCAAGGGCGCCCATGTGGGTGAAGGTTGTGGGGGCACTAAAACTATATGCCACCAATCCTTGGGCTGGCACTGCTTATAAGACAGTATGTATCCTCTACCTGATGTGAGAGTGTAAGGTGTAGGATGGAAGAAAATCCTTCCTCCTCCCACCTTCCCCGAACAGCCAATGGTGTGAGTGCCTTCTGAGCAGACAATGGAAGCAGCTCCTGCCTTTGTTGATTGCAAAGAACAGACCTGCACTGCTGTTCCACTCGACAAAGTTCTGCAAAATTGCATGCTGCGCAGATATTTCCATTGAGAATAATGGATGTATCTGTGCAGTGTGCAGTTGCACAGGGCTTCATAGGAGTGGAACAGACCCACCTAGGCAGCAGTGCAGGTCTGTTTTTGACATCCTCACAAGCAAAGCAGTATGAATGTGCAAACTGATTTGGGTACAAATCGATTTGTACCCGTACCTAGCTGATTCAGGTGACTTGGAGACAGAACAAATTGACCATGTGATCCATTGGCTAGATTTGGGTACAAATTGAATCGTGCCTGATTCAATTCAAATTGATTTGAGATTTTGATTCCTCCTATTGATTCCCCTAGATTCCCAGCTTTCATTTAAAAAAAGAGCTAAGCTCCAGCCATTGTAGAAGTGGAGTTATGGAGCAAAATGAGTGGTCCCTATTTTTCAAGTGTTTGAATTCTTTGGTGTATAATAACCTTTCCTCAATGAATCCCTATGAGAATTCATTACACACCTTCATTTCTTCTATTAATTTTGACTGTCTTTGGACAGTGCCAACTGTCAACTGCCATGTGCCAACCACATCTCCCTCCCACCCACAAGGCAGTGGGATACTACTCAGTTTATGTTCTAGGAATGTTTTCAAGTGTTTAGACTCTTTGGTGTCTAATAACCTTTCCTCATAATGAATCCCTATGAGGATTCATTACACACCAAAGAGTCTAAACACCTCAAAAATTCCTAAAATATAAACTGAGTACCCAGTGGCTTGTGGGTTGGGGGGTAGTTGACACGTGGCAGTTGACAGTTGGCACTTTCCAATGATAGTCAAAATGAACAGAACAAATGAAGGCATATAATGAATTCTCATAGGGATTCAGAAAAGTTATTAGACACCAAAGAATATAAATACTTCAATACTCCTAAAAGATAAAATGAGTACCCCACTGCCCTGTAGGTGGAGGAGTGTAGTTGGTACATGGCAGTTGACAGTTGATACTGTCCAATGACCATCAAAATGAACAGAAGAAATGAAGGTGTGCAATGAATCCTCACAGGGATTTATTATGAGGAAAGGTTATTATACAACAAAGAATCCAAACACTTGAAAAATAATGACCACACATTTTGCTCCATAACTCCACTTCTACAAGGGCTAGAACATAGCTTTTTAAAAAAATGAAAGCTGGGCATCCATGTTAGGGATAGGATGCATGATTTCAAATTCCATTTATTTCCTATGGTGGAATTATACAAAATCAGTAAAAACTAAAAAAAAAAAAATCATTAAAAATCAACCAAGTGCCCCACTGCCTTGAAATTTGGGTGGTAGGTGGAAGCAATGGGGACCTACCCACCACCCAAAGTTGGTGCTCCTATGACCCTTATAAGTGGTCTAAATTGATCCAAATCTACACCAAAACCAAACCAAATCCAAATCGAGTCTGGGGTGATTCGGGGAGACAGATTCGGACACAAAACAAATCAGGGGTGATTCAATTTGGGCACAAATTGAATTTAAAAAAGGATTCATGCACATCCCTACAAAGCCGGAAGGAGTTGCTCCTGTCCTCCACTGCACAGAATGTACACCGCCAAAAAAGAAGTAGCAGTTGCAGGAGATGTGAGATACAGAGGGGAAAAGGCAGAGTTTTGGAGAGTCTGGAATGGAGGAACTGGGCAGAGAGCTGCAGCTTCTTGGAGAGCAGGGTTTTCTCTCTGTAGATGGGATGTAGCCTGCAGCTGACTCATAGGAGTACACCGTTATTTCGGCTCCATCTAATGCTCATCTATTTGTAAATAAACCAAATATTACAAAGTCTCCATAAGCCTCCCATGATTGCTCCTCCAAAGGAAGCCAGAAATGAAGTAGCACAGCACCCATGGAACTTACCATACTGGGAAATAGGGAGGAGGGGTGTAACCCTATGTACATACCAGTTCTGCTTCAGTTTCTAAGAAGTCAGCCAATCATATATGATTTGTACCAAATATATATAGATTATGGTCTCGTATGCTATATATAATTATACAAATGTGTGCTTTGTATACTGAGAGACATTTATGACACAGACAACCTCCCCAGCACAAGGGCTGCCATAATTGTTTTGGCCATTGGCTGTAAATAAAGTATGTATCATTGCCTCAAAAGAGCTCAATGGAGCTCCATGCATGCAAAAGGATAAACCAATGGAGTTTAGTTAATCATCATCCTCTACCGATGTGAATCGTCAGCCTGCATGCTTAGGAGAACCATGCGTTCATCAGAGGGTGCATAAGGCTCTGAATCAAGGCAGTTATGTCCAATGAATAGTGTAAAGGTCTTCTGGGTTGCGGTCAGGGGCCTTTTTGGTTGTGGTCCCTCAACTTCGGAACACCCTCCCCAAAGAGCTTTGCCATGATCCCTCCCTCAGTGTTTTTAAACAAAAAATAAATCACATCTTTTTAGAGAGGCCTTTTAAATGTTTTATTTGCTGCTTATATCTGGTAGGCTGGGTTTCTTAGCTCTTAGTTTTTAGCTTTTTACTTATAACCTTTAATTTGAAACTTTAAAAATTCATAACTTTTAAATGTGGTTTTAGCTTGGTTTTAAAAAAACTTTTAAATTGTATTATTTTTAATTGTTTTCTATTGCATCTCTTTTATTCAGGTTGTAAGCCATCCTGAGCAGTAGCATCCTAGAGGGGCGAACTATAAATATTTTAAATAAACAAATAAACAAACAATATACACTATACAGCACAAACAATGTTTCGGATACATAGCTTGTTTTGTTCAAATACCCTGGTGATTTTTTTTGCTGTTTCTTACTGAAGACTGCCGCTCAAACCTACCTGCTATCCACTACTCTGCTGCTATAGTTGTAGGTAACCAAATAAACAGAAACACTCAAATTGCCTTCGGTTTTCTTCTGAATAGTGCTATTACTGCTAATTATAATGCAAGAACCTCTCATTATACTGTCGTTTTCATGCCATAAGCTAACCTTAGTGTGTTTAGACTCCAAGGAGAATGATTCAGAAATGTGGGACTATCTAAAGCAAATGTAGACAACGTTACTCAGATAGCTAAGACTGAATCAAGATATATTAGACTTCCTGCACGGGCCAAAGGTTAGCTCTTCGGCTGTGTGCAGATGGTGGTTTTTCAGAGAGACTTTAACGCAGTGTAATAAAGAAATAACGCTTTGAAATGCACTTTTCTCACTGTGATCTCTGGTCCAGTAGATGATAGAGGTTTTTGATGCACCACACAGACATGGATACCAGAGACCATCGTAGGACAAAAAAAATTGATAATGTGTAGTGCAATGCAACTATCATGCTGGCCAACGTCCAGAGCAAAGAACTGCGTGTGGAGTGAGCACTGTTGAGCTAGCACAAGCGGATGGATTAGTTGTGCTAAAAATGGGGGTTTGCTCAAGAGTGCTATTGTGCTAGAGTAGTCTTGAGCAAAAGTTCCCATTAAAACAAATGAGGTGTGCTAGCAGTTGTGCAACACTGTCCTATAATGCAAGATCCAGACATAGAGCATCTAGCTAGAGCAACAGTTTTACGCTAGGGCAACGTCCTTCTGCATGCAGCTCATTGCTCTGGATGTCAGCTACTGAATTCAAGTTTCTGAAAAGCTCGCTTTCATACACACATAGGAAATGCCTCTTGCAAACTTTACCATATCTGCAAATCCATGCTGAAATTAACTTGACCATGGTTATATCTGCCTATTCATCAGAGTTGTGTCAATAAATACCTATTTAAGCTGTGTTTTAATGGCATGCAGTGCGGGGCTTTGGGGTTAGCTGCCTAGATAGACCTTTGCATTGCCTCCAATAATTTGTAGGGTGGCTGACATGTTGTACAAAACCTGAGAGGGGAAAGAACAGTGTCTCAACAATGTCCTGGATCTCTGCACTTGAATCCATTTGCACAGGGGTTCCCAGCATTGTCAGACTACAACTCCCATCATCCCCAGCCACAATGGACAAGCCATTTTGGCTGGGGATGATGGAAGTTGTAATCCGGCAACATCTGGGGACATAAGGTTGGGAACCCCTGTCTTAACACATAAGCTGCATTGCTTGCTATGGACTGACATTTTGGAGTGTGTCTCCTGCATTTTATGGGAAGCTAATCACATTCATATGTAGCCTGTGTGGTGAGTCAAGAGTTCCATGAATGCCGCAGGGATTGGAGTGAACTGCACAGTTGCTAAAATCTAGCTTTCTACTCTTAACAGCAAAGAGAAGTCAGGAATGGTGCAAAAACATGAATACAACATCTTTATTTGTGTTTAGCGAAAGACTAACAATCTCAGCTCTCCATGGCCAAGATCCAAAGAACTGCACAACTACTTCTGCATGTCTAAGAGGCTTTCAGCTTCTGTTTCTGAAGCAGCAACCCTCATGCTCCATAGAACCTCCCAATTTGAACTCAGGTTTCTTCTGAGCACAGATGATGAGGGCATGTAAAAGGAGGAAGACAGCACCTTAAGAGACTATAGCCCTATTTAAAAATTATGTAGTGCTGACTTCTCTTTGCTGTTAACAACTTGGCTGCAGGTCCCACAAATACATGGTACAGAAAGAAAGTGTACAGCCTTTAGCCTTATGTGCATTGAACAGAAGATGCGAATAACTGCACAAGCGTACAGATTGGTATCTGCATACACTGTACACAGATTCACGAGTGTTGAACATAGTAGGGTCATGCATGTGACACGACCCACGAGGCTAGGGGCTGGGGAGGGTTACAGGGAAAGGCAGGACACAACCTGCCTTTCTCCCATGTGAGCAAGAGCTCACCTAGATATCACTGTGCCACAAGCTCACACAATTGGCGTGGCAGCAATGTTCTGAACCGGGAACTGGAAAAGGAAGTCCTCCAGTATCTCACAATGCATTGCACGGGCAGCAGAAAGGTTGCCCACATCAGTGCAACAGCTCCTGGCTGCTCTATAGGCAGCACTCTAGGGTAGAGAGCCAGCTGGGCTATCGGGAGCTGCTGCAAACAGCCCCGATCACACACACGATTGGAGCTATGAGGTAAGATGGGGCAGGGGTTCCTTCCCCTTACCTTGGTTAAAGTCAAGTTAGAGGCTGCATTCAGACATAATGCCAAACCGGAGGCAAGTGAGGCAGATATTCGGTTTCATGGTCATCCAAATGCACGAAACCGAGGTTTTGTCACAAAAGCAACTCGAGGTTTCACTCCCCAAACTGTGAACTGAACCTTCAGTTTGTAGTGAGTACCTGCTTGTATCTCAGGTTACAAGGCGCCATGTCGTCTGAATTCTGATGCTGCCATAACCAGGGTTTTGTGCTGTGGCTGCTGCCAAAACCATAGAGAGGGTGGCTCAGACCAGCCCATAAATGCATCAGCTCTATGCCCGCAGCACTTCTTACTGATCACCTCTTGCAGCACCTGCCCCTGCCCCCCAGCTGTCTCCACACTCCTCCAGCCATTGCCTGGTAACAGGGATACCACATTGCCACATCCCAAGCTTCGAAGTATGCAAAAGGGGAAAGCTGCACTGGGAGATGTCTGCTTTCCACTGTGTCTCATGTCCCCACCCCGGCCAATCTGCAGAGAAAGGGGATGGGATGACAAGGCAGGTAGTTCATGGAGATGTCTCCACACATTAAGTGATGAATAAGTATTTGCACAAGCACGTACTTTCCCGGGGGGCACGAAGAATTGGGCAATCTGGTTGTTTCCCAACAAAGATAACACATGCCAGGGGAGAGATACCTGGGGTCTGGGTTGAACAGCAGCCCCTGGGATTCTTGAGTGGCTCTGCTCCATTTTTTGTACAAATGAGTAGGGGACGGGGGGCCCCAGCCCCTTCCCCTTGGGTGCAAACACACTCTCTATGGCATTACCAATGTGAAGAACTGTCTCGGGGCACACAAGGTTAGTGATTGAAGGACTGAGTCGTTAATAATGTGTGAGGATGCCCCTTGTCCCAATGACCACTCTCTCATGAGAGTAGCAGGCTGGAGGGCCATCATGGCCTACCGTTGCTAGATCTACGCAAGTCACCAGGAAGGGTACCAAACCAACAGCTTTCCAGGTCATGGTGACTGGTGGACAGCGGGAGTGCAAGTGCTCAATCTGCCAGTCTGGTCATCCCTTGGCACATGTGCATGTTGATTTTTGCCCAGTACATCCAGCTGGCTTGCCATGGATTGCAGAAAATAGGGGCTCCCCTCCAGTGATCCCTCTAATTTTTTTCATCTCTGTGCAGAATGAGTTTTGTTCTGGGTGGCAGTACCAAGGCACAGTGTGCGCACATGCATTCAGAGTGAGGACTTTCTAATTCGACTTGAGTGGGATCTAAAATTAACTGAGCGGACGTCAGAAAACTTGTGAATGCATGCACACACCTCATAGGGAACAGTGCTCCCCTCCGTCACGATCCCCCACAGCAGCCAATCTGCATATGTCACACCGGTCCCAGCCTGGGAATTTTAAATGTGTACTACTAGCAGCCATCACCGATCTTGCAAGACTGAACTTGACCGAACCTGGGAAATGGCCTGACACGTGGAACAGCCTGAACTCCTTGGGAGTCTGCAGGGTTGAGTGTGGATGGGAAGGCGAGGAGTAGATCTTTAAACAGATCTACTCGGGGGCCCACATCAGCGGAGCCCCCTATAGTTGGATGGTCTAGTTCATGAGATGCAGTCCTCCCCAATGGATTGGTCCTCTCATCAAAGAGCTAATTTCCAGCCGGCAAGCCAGCATGGGGGCAGGAGTGTATTGGGGGTTCCCAGGCTGCTCTGCCTGGGTCTGGAATCACAAGAGCATCCTTTGTCATAGTGGACCAGACCCCAGGATCCTTTGCCCATCCTTATATATCTATTTCCTCCTAGGAAGTCATCTTGGCCCTTTCCTGGATAAAACACAAAAATACTCCTCACCACTTTCTAGTAATCGTGCTTGTGAGAGACTGTTTTGGCCAAAGGGCTCTTGCGAGGGCAGCAGTGCAAATGTTGTGAGTAAAGGGATTTAAATACTATTAAAGGGGTTTTGATGCTCTTTCACTGCCAGGGGCAGGCAATCTGTGCTGAAAAGGCATGATTGTGCTGGGCACACCCCCTTGAAGATTGTGGCCAATTGCTGCCTCCCTACTGACTTACTGATACCTTGCTAGCACTTTGGCAATGTGAGCGCGATGGAGCATGCTGTGATGTGGCCTCGGCAGACTAGGGAGAGGGAGGGGCTCCTCTGCCCTGAACCAAAGGTTGCCCAGCCTGAATTGGAAGATCATCGGCGGGACGATTCCCAGTTTTTAGGATTTAACTCCAGATTCATCAACCTACTGTTTGGTGTTATGTGTGGAGGTGACCATTAGGGGTGTACAAATCGATCTGCTGTTGAATAGATTCAGGTCAAATCAGGGATGATTTGCAGATTTAACCCTGAATTGAATCACCCTCAAAATTCGGGGGCAAGGATAATCACTCCCAGTTTTGACCGAATCGACTTAGGTGATTTGAATGCCATTTTGAGGCCTGTTTTGCTGAAAAACAGGCCTCAAAATGGCACTTTATTCTGGGGAGAGCTGGTCTACCCTTTGGGATCGGTGGGTAGACCACCCCTCCACTCTGGCTTTAGCATGTCAGCCCATCTTGGGGGACAGTTCTACTCAGGTAGACCTGTTCTCCGAAGTGGGATGATGCACAAAGTATGGAGCGGAGGGCTGGTAGACCCGCCAGTCCAAATTAGTAGACCAGCTCTTCCCAGAAAAACAGTAGAGCTTGTCTACCAATTGGGATTGGAGGGTAGACCAACCCTCCACGCTGGACTTAGTGTGTCAGCCCTCCTCAGAAGACAGGTCTACCGGGTAGATGTGTCCTTGGAGGCAGGCTGACGCACTAAGTCCAGAGTGAAGGACTGGTCTACCCACCAATCCCAGTTGTTAGACCAGCTCTCTCCAGTGGAAACAGAGGCCAAATAGATTCGGGTGATTCAGGGCTGATTTCTCAAGGCAGCCAGCCAAGCCGGTTGCTTTTTATGAATCAATTTGGGGGAGGGGGGTGTCTGCAATTCAATTCAACCTCAAATCAAATCACAGATTTTGATTCATGAACACTCTTAGCAGCCATAAAAAACAGGGTAGTCCTGCTCTGGATCAGCCGGTTAGGTGTAGGTCCCTTGGCTCCACACGAGCCTCTCTACCCAGGTCTTCCTGCTCCTACCCTGCTTTGGCTGGTTGTGAGAACAATCTTAAAGTGTGAATAGGGCTTGTCCACTGTTACAAAGAAAAGGCTGAGCTAGATGGACCTTTGGTCTGGTCCAGCAAAGCAGATGATATATTTTTAAATTGTTTTTGTAGATAAGGGTTTCTGCAAACATATGTGATATGGCATGTTCAAAAGGGAAAATCAATTTTTTGCAGTGCTGTTTTTGATACTTCTGAAAAATGGTGTCCATTTGTTGAAGCAGCATTGGGATGACATTGGGACACAGCCTAAAACAGCACCACTAGAACTCTCTTCTGGTGGATTTTTCATTTTTCCATTTTTCACTTAGTGTTCAATTCAAGCACAGCTTTATGCAAATATCCTTTCAAGGAAAAAGGCTTCTAATACTAAATTAAGCTCATCACATATCGTCAGAAGGGCTAAATGAAATTTGTGGAAAAAAGATGGGTGGGGGAGGTGATGTGGCTGATTGTAATACTGGTCATTTAGGACGAACGACAAGAATGAACAACTACATTGCAAATTCTGCATTCTAAATAAAGATCTTCCAAATGATACAGTGAGAGTTCCAAATGAGAGTCAGAGACTGCTTTACCAGGCCTACAATGCTATGAATGGCAATTACCATAACCATAAAGTTACAGTATGCTAAATTGCAGTGTATGCCATGCCATATGTGCAGTGCACGTTTGGGTAAAGAGGCTATTGTTTCACATACCTCTTCTTCTTTAAATCCATTTACTGCATGGGGGAGGGGCTCAAATAAGGTTTCAACACCTAAAGCATGGGTGCACTAGAAAGGTGTGAAATAAAACACAGTGAAAGTAGTGCATGTGTAACTATATTCAAAAGATTGTCAGAGTTTAGACTTGCTTCTGGAATCTCGCCTTACAGGCAGAACATTTGACCATAAGTAAGTGGTAATTTACTGTGATGTGTGTGTGCGCAATGACTTGGTAAGCTGTTGTGGGAGGGCAGATAAAGACAGGGACCAAATACTACCTTGGCCCACACCACTGGTGGGGCTCAACCCTCTTTCTAAACCAATCCTTGCAAGCTTTGAAAGTTGTGTGTGGGGTGAGGAGGACGGAAGGCTCCTCTTTTCTCCTTGTGCTTTTTGTAAACTTTGTAAGAAGTGTGAGGGGCTCTCCCTGCAAATCTTGCTGGCTGGTCCTGAAGAACTGCCGGGTTGTGGGGGGGGCATCTTGCTGCCTGCTGGTGCCCCCATAATCAGTGGTCTGAGGTGACTGCTTCACCCTGCCTCATAAAAGGACTGCCCCTGGAAAAAGATGGATGTTTTGCTACACTTTCTACCATACATCTGCACCTTAGGAATGGTGAAATCCTCCCTTCCACTTTGTAGATGATACCAATGATCAAGGTACTTGTGATATGAGCATTCAGCCCCAGAGCAATTTTGGGGTAACATGTCAAGGTGTGAGGAAGTTTCAACACTTTGCCATTTCCCAGATTTTTGCCTGGGTGTAGATGCATGGAATTATCACCACTGAAGAATCCAAACATTAAAAATGGCACAGTTTGGGGGAGAGGTGCTCCAGCACAACTCCCATTGAAAGAATTGTAGCTGTGCAAGAACACAAATGTTCATGGGCTGTAGCCAAAGTACAGAAGACTGTACCAAGTATGTATATATACACCGATAGTAAACTCAGGTGGCTGAGTGCTTATCAGATTCAAAGAAAAATGGTGCCACCAACAAATAATGTAGTGGTTTCCACTTACTAAAGTGATTCCCTAAAGTATATAGAAGTACATAAGTTTGTAAATTCAAATTAAAAGTACTGCCCCCCAAAAGTCTGATGAAGACTGAGCATGCTCAGTGGTCCCCTAGAGCAATGAAATGCTGAAACTGTCAGTTGGAAAAAAAACCAACAGCAGAACACGAATAGCTTGTGGAGATGAATTTGGCCTATTTCAGCCATTAACAGCTGAAGGTGGACATTAGGCTTGTGGGGTTGCAACAGTTTGTTTCAGATCCCACTTGTATTTGTAATGAACAGAAATGGCTATTTCTTTATCACTAGAGGAGTTTTGAAGGCATTTCATAAGATTTCAAAGTTCTGCTAATGAAAACATGCAGACACCACCTTCCTACATTAAGTCTGAAATACTGTAAACCACCACCACAAAAATGTTTCTGTACCCAAACAAAAATTTATTTAGGTAAGACATGGAAGGAGAGAAACCTAAAAGACATGAAAGGAGGGAAACCTTCCTCTTCTTTCATTCTACTGCCCTGTTGGTAAATTAGTTGGTCATTTCTGACCTTGCAACATTATTGTGGCAAAAGGAACAGGATAGAAGTTGCTGATAATACAGGATAGGTTCAGCTTCTTATAGAACTTGGTGGGGGTGGGGGGAAAAAGGATGTTCACTAGATTAATGGACAGCAAGAAGAGTTGTGAAGACTGGATATTTCAGCCACTTTTAGGTTGATGGGGGTTAAGTTGGTCAGTGGATGTCCCTGCTTTGAAACATTGAAACAGGAAGTTGATCTAGAGGATCCTTTGTTTCCTGCTGTACTAGCTAGACTGATCAGCATGAACTTAACAGAAGATCACTGCCCACACCTAGTTTATGAAATGTGATTTCGATGGTCAGCCCTGAAAGACAGCAAATTGTCACTACTTGTGGCCATTATCACATTTCATATATGCCAGTAATCCCTTCTAAATAACCTTTTGCTGATATTGCTGCTGCTGCCTACCTAAATAATGACCTTTGTGTTCCTTCTACAATTCCCTTAGCAAATCACACCAAAGACCAGAGAGCTGTTTCTCTTGCAAGCAGCAGTAGACAAAGACAGAAAAAATGCAGAGGAGATTTGCCACATAGACTCATTCTGAGTCATAGCAGACTGTTATTTAGAAAGAGTTAATATGCTCCTCCTCTTAGTATTTTTACAATTCAGAAATAGCAGCTGTACAGCAATGTCTGTAAAATGCATTAGGGTTGTTTCATTTTGGAGGAAAGATGGATTTTCATAAAATAAGAAAATATGACAGCAAATAGTGTACACCTAAGCACTACCAAATATGAGGGGGAACTCCTCAAATGCTTAGGGGGAGATCTCCTCCCCTGCTCCTACACTTCTTTTTAAGAGTTAAAGCTTACCAAGTTCATACTTGACTATAATTAAGGCACTCATTCACTACTTTCCATCAGTGAGAGATCAGTGTCCCTCTCCACCTTTTCTGTGATTTACCAACTGTGCTGGTGAGATTTAGAATCACAACAGCACGGTTGGTAGATCACAGAAAAGGTATTCTGGCATTCAGAAAGTCTAGGCATTCTGAAGCCTGGGCATCCTCTTTTTTAGAAATTACACACTGCTGCTGTCTTTACTTCTTAGTTGATGTGGCATAACCATTCATACAGGAGTTCCTCTATTATACCTTCTTCCTTGTGGCTTCAGGTTTGATTAAGAACTGGATAAGATCTTACAAGTGAATCATTTTCTGAACAAAGTCCGTGTGAGTTTGGAGGCTTCTTTCATCTGGGCTCTCAAGCAGAGATGCACCTAGGTAATTTTGGAGCCTGGACCTAAAGGCCTTTGGAGGGCCCCCTCCCCTGCAAATTAAACATCATCATGCTCAGTTGGGTTAGTCTGTCCACTCAGGACAGACGAAAAAGGATTTGCCCCACCCCCACCCACCAGGGGCTGTGGAGGCCCTGGACTTTGGCTCCGAAGTCCAGGGGTAAGAGCGCCTCTGCTCCCAAGCATACTATTGCTGAAGAGATTTCAGGAGAGAACTATGAGGAGAGGGAAACTTTGAGAGCCACTGTTTTGGTGCCAAACACCCCCCCGCCAATGCTATTTAATCCTCAAGGCCATTGTAGCATGTTTAAGGGAAGCTGTAGCTCAGGCACAAGAGAAATATGTATGGAAGAACTAGAATATCCTAAAGAAACTAGAGGGTGATATACAATTGAGGGGGGAAAGCAAGAGAGTGTGGGAGAGCAAGTAATAGAGAAAACAGACAAGGAAACTGTGAGGGCGAGAGGAAGGGAAGGAATAAAGCTGAGAGGCCAATATTGGGGGAGGAGAGCTCCTCTCCACAGTCAGTGAGATCATCTCAGTCTGAAGGCCTTTTGGCACAGTCACTGAAAAAGTAGGCCACAAGTACATATGCATTCTAACTGTTTCAGGGATACATTCCCATCTTTTCCATCTGCATGTACCAGAGAGGAAGATACTGAAGGGGAGATAGCTTTGTTGCCCGACTGGCAGTTCAGAAGGCATTGCCATACTGTGCTGCTCATCCCTTTTAGAAGCCTGACTAGAGGTCTGTGCGCCCATGCAGTTCTATTGCATTAGCCCGCACACAGCCTCCCTAAAAGTTTTAAAAAGTTTTTTTAAAAAATACAGACGTAGTGGGGCCAATCGATCTCCCTCCCAAATGGGGCTGCGCGGCACCGTTTGGGAGGGAGATCGGCCCGCCCTGCATTGGCAGTGTGGCTGGAACAACTCTCCTTGCCTTTAAGGCAGGGAGAGTTGCTCCGACTCACGCTGCCCAACGCAGCGCAGGCCGATCTCCCTCCCAAATGGGGCTGCGCAGGCCCATTTGGAAGGGAGACCACGCCCCTGCGTCTGACGTCAGATGTGTGGGCGTGGCTAGCCGGCCTCCTGTGTCTGATGTCAGACGCAAGGGTCAGGGTCAGGGGGCTGTGGCAGCGGCCACACACAGGCCGCCACCAGCCTCCTTACACTCCTGCTCAGCAGCAGCAATGGAAGGGCTCCTTCCCTCCCTCCCTCCCTCTTATTTCTCTGGCATGGCAAGAGCAGTGGCAGCTGGTGAGGGTGGTGCTGGGGGTAAATACCTTTAAAAGTCTTTACTGGCGATACTGCCAGCACCTGGAAGCCACGGGGAGCGGCGACGCCCCGCCCAGCATCCCACATGTTGGCTGCCCCACCTACGACACTCAGCCGGCCTCTGTGCATGCGCGGCGTCCATTTGCATGGTCCGCTTGCTCTTGCGGACCACGCAAATGGGGCTTAGTAAGAAAGGGGCCATGGTGAGTGCGCAGGGGCCAGCTGAGTGCCTGAGATGGTTGGCAGCAGCACCAGAGCCGTCAATCGTTTTTTTGAAGCCCAAGGAACCGCCCTCCAGGTGGGATTCCCCAGGGAGGGGCTTTAGAATGGAGCAGAGAGTGGCAGTTTAACTGTCTAACTGGGAGCTCAAGAGTCAGAAAGGGCTTGGATGAGCCAGCGACAGAGACTCTTAGGGCTGGTGATAGGCTCTCTAGTGAGAAACTCTGGGTCAGTGAGGTGGATGCCTCCGACTAGCGAGCGTGACTCTTATGTATGAATGCTGGATGTGTATGGTATAGTCACGGACCTTCAACCAGAGTGGTGGTGGTTTCCAGTAAAAGGGCTAGGAGTCAGGGAATGCGTGTTGTATCCAACACAGGCACCTCAGTAACTTACAAGTCTAGCCTCTGCTAAAGTACTAAGTTAGAAACATTGTTCTAGAAACCATTACGCGTGTAAAGCCCTGCTTTGGCAGAGAGAAACCTTTAAGCTACTGGTACATCAATACACTTGACTTTGTTTTGTTTTAAAGTTCACTCAGTGTCCTGTGAATTATGCTTCTCCCCATGCAGCCCTCAGCCACACTACTAAGTTATCCCTGCTAATTGGGCAAAGAGGCACCTTTTACCGTGGTGATTCTCTTTATTTAGCAGGGGGAGAGTAACTGGCCCTATCCACCCCCAGCACAGTACCTCCAGTGACTGTTGCTGGTGTCTATCTTATGTTTCTTTTAGATTGTGAGCCCTTTGGGGACAGGGAGCCATCTTATTCATTTGTTATTTCTCTGTGTAAACCGCCTTGAGCCATTTTTGGAAGGGCGGTATAGAAATCGAATGAATGAATGAATGAATGAATGGCTGTCAGGACACAAATCTAAGCGTGAAGAGCTTGGTGGTGGCAGTGGAAGCTTGATAAAGGGAGGAAGCGATAAGGACATAATCCTCAGTAAAACTGATCCACAAAGTTATAAAGCTATTGAGCTCTCTAGTTTTGAGAACAGACCCCACCCACCCACCCCCTGCATTAGCAGTGCCTCAAAGAGGTGAGCAGAGTACGGCTCCTCACAGTGCCAAAGGCAGGGCAGCCACCGTGTGGGATGCCAGGCGGGGTGTCACTGCTCCCCACAGCTTCCAGGTGCCGACGGTAGCACCAATAAAGACTTTTAAAGGTACCTTTTGCGCCCTCCCCAAGCTCCGCCCTCTCTGGCTGCCACTGGCCAAGAGTAAAGCGTGCAGTGTGTAAGAGGCTTCCCCCCCTCCTTGTCTCTTCAGCTCTGCTGATCGGGAAGAAAGGCACAAGGAATCAGAGCTGTAGTCTTTGCCAGGGCTATTGTGGTAGCCCTGGCAAAAACTACCATTCCTAACAGCCCCATGCCTTTCTTTCTTCCCAGTCAGCAAAGCTGAAGAGATGCAAAAGGGACAACATACCCTCCTGCGTGCTGAGCAAGAGCTTGCTTTACTGTTATCTATGGCCTTGCTTGGAAGTGTTTATGAGGTCAGAGTTGGCGCTAATGGTTGCAGGTGTTCTGTACTGAGAAAACGTAGGATAAAAACTGCTCTTTTGATGCTTTGCAACTTGTAACCCAGACTAACAGCTCACAGTCTCTCCACCACTTGTATTTCAATTGTCCCCGTGAGCATTTGGATATCTCACTGGCAAGTTTGGTGCATCATCTCTCAAACTGAACCCATGAAGACCTTAAACATGCTTAGTAGTATGACAATAAGAATTTGGAGCCAATGAGCTCACTTCTTATCTAGATTCCTTTCTTCCAACATTGGATGGGCTAAGGGCAGAATACAATATTTTCCTTCTACCCTCCCAGAAACCTTATGAGCTAAGAAATGGGGATGGAGCTGTAAGGCAGGCTTCCCCAACCTGCGGCCCTCCAGATGTTGCTGAACTACAACTCCCAGCATCCCTAGCCACAATTTATTGTGGCTGGGCATGCTGGGAGTTGTAGTTCAGAAACATCTGGAGGGTCACAGGTTGGGGAAGCCTGCTGTAAGGGATGGGGCTGTAGCTCTGTGCTAGAGCATTTGCTTTGTATGCAGAAGGTCCCAGGTTCAATCCCTGGGAATCTACTACTACTATGAATATTTATATACCTCTCCTCAACCAAAGTTCACAAAGCGTTTTACAAAGAAAAATAAATAATACATAATTAAAATGGTCCCCTGTCCCCAAAGGGCTCACAATCTAAAGAAAACATAAGGCAGATACCAGCATCAGCCACTGGAAGGATGCTGTGTTGGGGTTGGACAGGGCCAGTTGCTCTCCCCCTGCTAAATATAAGAGAATTGCCACTTTAAAAGGTGTCTCTTTGTTCAGTTAGCATCTCCAGGTAGGGCTGGGAAAGACTCTTGTCTGAAACCTTGGAGAGCAGCTGCCAGTCAGAGCAGACCATTCTGAACTAGATGGATGAGTGCTCTGACTCAGTATAAGGCAGCTTCCTATGTTCTTCACCTGAGTTGCTCATGGACATTGAGTAGGTTTTATGACTAAGCAAGGATTTGAACCTGCATCTGCATGGATCTTGAATCAGGCACTCAGATTCCAAGCCCCAGTATCATGAAAACGTTTGTATCCGAGGTTTCTTTTTACCCAGCTAGGTTCTTGCAGACTTTCTTACTAGGTAAAGATAACAGCTCCTTTGCGATTTTGACATTGAAAAAGACTCAGCCACGTAGACTATGTGGAAGAGGGACAAAGCTATTTCGAGCCAGATCTGTTGGCTGAAATACAGTTCCCATCCCTTTTAAGGAAAGGAAGTGCTGGCAAGTTTGATGAAATGGGGAAGCTGGTGTCATATTTCATCCTTTGAAAAGAAAGGGGGTGTAAGCATGGAAAGGAAGCTACTGCAAGCTAGCTACAACCATTCCCTGGATCTAAGGCAAGGAAGGGGGCAATAGGTTTCATATTCAAATGGTGTTCGGTTCACACCCAGTTCCCTTCTCCACAACTCCTTCCCATGTCCAGAAAGAAGGAAGGAACCATGTCCCATGCTGGCTTCTTCAGCCTGCCTCGTCACCTAATTCCTAACCCCCACCTCCACCCCCCTTTGCTTCTGAAGAAGCAAAGCATTTCTCTTTACCATTTTGCACTCCTCCCCTTCCATTTTTTCTTTCTTTTATAGATGACCCACATAGTTTTAACAGACCATAGTTCTGGTTTTGCCAGTTAGGATCCAGTTGCCAAGAAACTGCCATAAGGTTTCAATTAAGACACCTTTTTTGCATTTAATGGGGAAACTTTTTAAAGTGACAGTAGCAAAAGTACTAACCCCAGACCTTTCGAAGCAACTGATGATTTGATAATGAAATAAGTGGCTGCAGTTCTACCGAAATTCATGTTTAGAATACTTGTCATTATGTTTTATGAAAACCTAATAAGACTAGACAAATTCATTTTAAGGCTGAAGACCAAACAAAGCTTGCATCTATCTCCTTTTAGTTATGGAAACAGATGCATATGTAAGAACCATTCCCTATATTGGTTTCAGGCCTTAATTTCATACTCGGTTCCCATCTGTCTGCAGTGCATAGGGGCACTCTCAAGAACAGTGTGTGTGAGCAGGAGCAATGCAAACCATACAACATGGGGAGTGACTCCAGCTCTGCATGACGTTCTTAGGAACATAGGAAGCTGCCTTATACCGAGTCAGACCATTGGTCCATCTTGTTCAGTATTGTCTACACCAGTGATTCTCAAACTTGGGTCCTCAGGTGTTATTGGACTTCAACTCCCATAATCCCCAACCAAAGGCCACTGAGGCTGGGGATTATGGGAGTTGAAGTCCAATAACACCTGAGGACCCAAGTTTGAGAATCCCTGGTCTACACAGACTGGCAGCAGCTTCTCCAGGTTACAGGCAGGACAGGAGTCTCTCTCAGCCCTATCTGCAGATGCCAGGGAAGGAATGTGGAGCCTTCTGCATGCTCTTCCCAGAGTGGCTCCATCCCCTAAGGGGAATATCTTCAAGTGCTCAAACGTGTAGTCCCCCCTTCAAACACAAACCAGGGCAGACTCTGCTTAGAGAATGGATTTCCCCTTACCTCCCATAGTTTCATACATCTGGGATTTAGGGATAAAGGTTTTCAGGGTAGGAGGCATGGCATCTATCTAGATTGGAATTCCAGAGCCCCTCATTTTAGAAATTCGGCATTGCAAGCATGTAAGTAGAAGAGCTGACAACCAATGGCTGGCCATGCACTGGGGCCCAGGATGGCTCCCACACAGGGATAGCCCTCCAGCCCTCTAATACCATAGGTGGGATCTCTGCTCCACATGGGGTGTGTGCTGCTGTGCCCACAGCAGTTCATAGGTCTGGGCATTGCTTTTGTGGAAATCCGCCTGCCTTAACTCGTGGAAATGAATCAAATTCCAGGCCTCTGTTATATTTTTAACTCTCTCTTTTTCATCTTATAACCTCATTTCGGTAAATCAACCACCGAGTATTACAGGGTGGATCCCGAAGCCAATTGTTTTTAAAGCAATTTTCCAAAGGGCTGCATTGCTTCCCTTCAGAGATGGAGAATGCCACGTCAATCTCTGGTTTTAAGGGCCGAGCAAAGCCTCTCTCGTTGCTTTTGCAGTTCTTGATGTGGTTATGAGCGGTTAACTTCCTTCTGGAATGTTTCCTCCTCCTATAGAGGCTTCCATCATTCTTTCTGCTTAGCTGTTATCCAGAGGAAAGTGCGTCTGAAAAGCAAAAACTGAATCACAGGGACCACCTAGTGTTCTTTGTACTGTACTTTCCACAAAGAGACTTGTAATATTTGGGAAATGATGCCTATTTCCTAGCTCAGGAAAAGCGGGGCTAAGGTTGGGGCTGTGTGGGTTTTGGCAATGCTCTTTAAACTGGGATGACTCCAATGGGGAGTAAGAGGTAGTGGGTGCTTCCTCAGAAATCTTCCCCACACCCCCATTTTGCTCCCCATCCACCAGTCTGGAACTTTACAGCAACGTGTCAGGTGATATACTCATGAAATATTATGGTCCTATCGCTTGAATTAATGACAAATGACTGGTTAACGGATTTGGCTATCGGGTATTGAAAAAAGTTGTCCAAGTCTCTCGATCTGAAGAAGGCTGTAGACAGATTTGCTTCTTATCACAACTGTTGTCGATACAGCTCCAGCAGCACTGACTCTTTACTCCTTCTATCCTGTTGACCACTAGGGGCGATGGGGAAAGAGACAGTAAGCAAGGTTCTTCCTCTCTCCTCGCCCACCACACTCTTGTTCACTATATCTGCTCTGGCTTCTGAATGATAGACTGATACTCTTGGTCTCCCCCTCCTCTTCCTATCTGCTCAGTTCATCTTTTTTTTAACCTTCCTTCCTTCCTAGTTCTGCTCTTGCACTAGGAAGACATAGAAAGCTCAGGGACACAGGATTTCTATCCGAGTATGTAACTTCCTAAGTAAAATTTTTCAAGCTTTTGGGCCTTAAATATCTATTTCAAGAAACCCTTAATGGGGCTTGGCTCTTCTCACACATGCTTGCTCTGGGTTTTTTTTGGATCATGGAAATCTATTAACAGCAGCAGCAGCAGCAGCAGCAGCAACAACAACAACATAAATAAACAACCAACCAACATTAATTGCCCTACTCCTGTAAATATTGAATGTATAGCAAAATCCTCATTTGTTTAATAATGTTTTTTGCTATCCCTTTGCTACCCCAAACTAGTTGTTCTTGTCACCCCTATGCACAAGCACCATGTAAGTGCAGAAATCAAATATGGGGTGAGGGGATTACTAACTACATTTGTAACCTCTTCCTTCTTCCAAAGAACTCAGGACAATATACATGTTTTTCCAGCCTCCCCTTATCCTCATCACAACTCTGTAAGGTAAAGTTAGGCTGAGAGAGAGTGACTGGGTCAAAGCTACCAGTGCGCACCATGGCAGAGTGGGGGTTTGAACCTGGGTCTTCAAGCTCTAATGTGCAAACCATGGCACCAGCTCTACGAAGCAGCACCATCCTGAGAATCATCGCTCTGGACTTAAAAGAAACTTGGTATTCTAGCTGCTATGGCTACAAAGAGCGGCTTGAATCTGTGAAGTCAATGCCTGCCAAAATCTCAGAAACTATGGGTGGGGGATTTCCAATGGTCTGGAAGCAGAGTTTCAGGGGTTAAAACAACAACAACCCAGTTCCTTGCTCCTTTTCATGCCTTGGGGGAGGCAGCTGCAAGTTAGGGAAGTTCAAGTGTAACCTGAGATGCAAAGATGAATCCCCCCATTTTTCTGTCCCGGGAAGCTCTCACAGGTCTGTTATTGTTGCTGGCCATATAGGACCAGGGGTAGGATACATAGTGCCCAGAGTGAGGCGTGCCTTCAGCACCACTGCCTCCCACCACCCCGTTAGCTGTCAGTGTTGCCACGATGTGTGACTTGTGCAGGACTGCAAAATCTTTGTTGGTGTACTCTATGGTAGATCTCCTGTCTGAATGCTGTATAGTTGGTTGTGTCTATGTCTGATCTATGATTGTAATCAAGTTATTCATGCGTTCAAAACCTAGCAGTGTAACCGGTCCTTCCACTGTTCCCAAGAGCTTTCCCAGACAGCAGGCTCTACCGTGAATTCGAAGTTGCCCCCCAACCGACGCAAAAAAGTGGATTATTTTACCCCAGATATTAATTGGGCTACACTCTAACATGCGATGAAAAACCCCAAATTGTGTGTGAAGTGCTCCCTGATAGCTTGCGGGGACTTGGGGGTAAATCTGACCAATATGTGAATACACACGCTCTATTCCGGAGGAGAAACGAGCTAAAAGCTGGGTGTGAAAAAGCCCCAGGTGTTCCCAGCACCTGGGAACACTCCTCTTCGCTGCCAGTGCTCTCCTGCTGCAGTCTCACAGGCCTTCTGCACCTCCTCCTTCCGCCTCCTCCACCTTTTCTCCATAGCTCACTGCAGACAATATGGACAACCATGTTCAAGCTCAGCTGGGCATCCCCTTCAGATAGGTACCCTGGGTGACTGTGCAGCTCTGGCACAATTCTCAGAAGCCACAGAGGCTCTCTGAGCTCCCTAGCAGCAAAGAGATGGTGTGGACTAGCACAGAGCCAGCGTGACTCCACTCCCTTTGCATGGGTAAGATACAAAATGGAGAAATTTTTTAAAATCAAGTCATTCTGATTTTTTGTTTCAAGTGCAAAAATGCCCAAGGCTGTTGGATATGTCAAAACAGCAGCACTTGATCTCTTTTTAATAGCTCGGCTATTTATTATTTACTAACAACTCATTGGAAAAGCCCAGTCCATACAACTTAAACTGGTGGTGGGAGCAGAACTTATGTGAGTGACTGTTTCTAGTATCTAGTACACCTGGGCCTTTGAGATCATGTAGGCTCAACCACTCACAGAGGCTTCTGCAAAATTGAAATGGTTTCCTCCGGTCACATAGCCTTCTCATCCTGAGGCCTTGTTGGCTTGCTTCTTAAAGAGGTAGCACCACAAAAAGCTATTGGGAGCTTTTTTACCCATCTGTACAGTATATGTAAAATACATATCCATGAAATGAATTTGTTATGTTTATTGAATTGATAATATTGACTTAATTGAAATGAATTTGATATATTTGCTGAACTGTTGACACCATGTTTTGTTATGGCTGTGGTATTGTGAGTTGCTTTGGGCAAAAAAGTTGTATTATAAATAATACAGGTAAATAATTTTATCTTATACCCTATTCTTTCCTATTCCATTCTATTCCTTTGACATTTCATCATAGAAAACATTTCAGATGGTAACAGCTTCCTTTGATAAGAAGTAAAACAAAACAAAACAAAACAAAACAAAACACGGAGATGTCTTCAGCAAGATTAAATTTATTTGTTTATGTACTTATAAAATGTTGATATTACTTTTCCATGAAATCAGAACCAACACAATTTACAACAAATGGTACAATTTATAAGAGATGACTGGAAGAGATGCTACTGCTGATTTATGAGATAAATATCCTAAGGCATGCTTTAAAAAAAAAAAGCATAACACAGCAGATGAACCTTTTTGAACTTCACCATGCAGGAACTTGCTCACGGTGTGAAGAAAGGAAAACAATCAGCCTTGCTCTAATTATAAACCATGAATAAGTAGGGCTTCAGGGCCTTGAGAACTCATTTTTTTAGCAGTGCACCATAACAAGGAAAAACACAGAGCACACAATCCAGCCTGTTGAGCTGTTTTGCATCCCATTCATTTCAGTGGAAGAATTAAGCACGTAAGATCAATGTGGCCTAAATGTGTTCAGCTATGGCTGGCCATGCCCACAGTGTTAACAGTTTTTATTGATGTCTAAAAACATACATAATCTAACTCATATCGGAAACTGAATACTGTATATTTTGAACATATACTGTATATGTTCAATAAAATAATAAATAAATAAATATTTATGTATGTGTATATTTGTTAAATAAAGGGTTATTTACATTTTTATTTATGTTTAGGGTTACTAGCTCACCAACTCTTTCTTAGGTAGATCACTGCCAGTGGCTTATAGTTCAGGAGGTCAGTTGATGCTTTCTTCTATGAGGTAATGGTTGAGAGGTCACCGTGGAGGGTGAGACCATCAGAATCTTGTAAAATGACACATACTTGCCATACACATGTGTGAAAAGAAAAAAAAGAAACAGCTTGAGACAGTGGCCGAATTCAGACATAACACAAAACCGAAGTTAAACAGGGCAAAAGTTGGGAATCCATAACGTCCAAATTCGTGCAACTGCACCAAACTCCGATTTGAACCTTTGGTTTGCACAAAGGTTCGCCACTGAGACCTCTGGTTTGCCCGCTGAAGCGTTAAGTCCATGCCTGGATGCCACCATAACTGTTGTTTCGTTCTGTTTTTGAAACTGCAATCATAGAGATGGCAGCACAAACCCACCTGGGATCATGCCTGCTCCATGCCTGTACATAAGTACATAAGAACAGCCCTGTTGGATCAGGCCCAAGGCCCATCTAGTCCAGCATCCTGTTTTGCACAGTGGCCCACCAGATGCCGCTGGAAGCCACAGGCAGCTTCTTGCTGGCCACAGGCACTTCTTGCTGGCCTCCTCTCTGAGTGCCAGCCTTGCCCCTCCTGTCACCCATCCAGCTATGCAGTAGCCCAGCAACAGTGATGCTGCCACATCCCATCGCAAGCTTCTCAGCCTGTCAAGTGGCAAAGTCACAGAGGGGCATTCTCCATTTCCACTCTGTCCCTTGCTCCCCTCTCCTGGCAAGCAGGAGGGAACGGGGATAGGATGACAGGGTGGACATTAAAGTCTTTCGCTCCCCAAGAATAAAGTGGCAACAATGTATGTACCCAATCACAAACACTCCAGGTGGCAACATAAGCAGGGCAACCCATCACAATGCCAGGATGGGAACATAGGGCTGGGGAGGGGTGCCTATGGTCAGGTTTAAAAGTCAGCAGAGATTATTGAGAAGTCAATTTCTATGTTTTTAACAGAAAGGTTGGGGAAGGATTTGTGCTCCCTAGGCTTACTCATGAACGGGGCCAAACATCAGCATCAGCATTGCTCCAGTGAAAGGAGCAATTAGATACGTGTGATGATGACAGATGCTGACCTGGAGGATGCCCCCTCGAGTGCTGGACTAGGACCAGGGAGACCCAAGTTCAAATCCCCATTCAGCCATGATATTAGCTGGGTGACTCTGGGCCAGTCACTTCTCTCTCAGCCTAACCTACTTCACAGGGTTGTTGTGAGGAGAAACTTAAGTATGTAGTACACCGCTCTGGGCTCCTTGGAGGAAGAAAAGGATATAAAATTAAATAAATAAAAATAAATAAATAAGAAGAACTGTCTTTAGGGAACAGTGTCAGGTAAAATCTCTAACAATACCTGATGACAAAACAAGCCCACCCTACAATGATGACACATATTTATATACTGCTCTTCAACAAAATTATCCAAGCAGTTTACATGGAAAAATAATAATAATACATAAATAAGATGGTCCTCTGTCCACAAAGGGCTCACAATCTAAAAAGAAACATAAGGTAGACACCAGCAACAGCTACTGGAAGGATGCTGTGCTGGGGTTGGATAGGGCCAGTTGCTCTCCCCCTGCCATATATAAGAGAATTGCCACTTTAAAAGGTGTCTCTTTGCTCAGATAGCAGGAGTTCTCTCATGGATAGCTCTCTCATGAGGCCATTGGGGCTCTATATTGAAAAAGCCACGGGAACTGGTAGCCTGGCAATTTATCTCCCTATCTTGGCGACTGCCACCAAGTAGCTGTCAAAGCGTGCCCCCTGCCAGCCTGTCAGCCCCATGTGGACATGTGCACCCTTGCTCATGCCCCAAATGGTGACCCCACTCTCTTTGGGTTGCTTGAAATCAGGGCTCCCTCTCCTGCAATTCCCTGCGATGGCAGATCTGCATAAGGCAAAACGCTGGACCGAACCTGGGCATTTTGAATGGGAGTAAAGATGTAAAGACCCAGGGTCTGTGCATGCGGCCAGGCTCTGACACATGGAACATCAACATCTTCTATGAGTATGTGCATGGCTTGCCAGGGGAAGAGGGGGTTGCAGCGCAAAAGGTCTAACTTTGCCAGAGAGAGTGGGGGCCCCACACAAGCAGCGGAGTCCTTTGTTGGGTTAGCTCAAGACAGCTCATGAGCACACAGTCTGACGGAAGACCTAGGGTTTACAACCCCATGGTCCTCCCCAGTAGACTGGCCCTCTCATGAGAGGAATAGCCCACCAGCAGTAAGCTGCATGGGGAGCAGGGCGGTGGTTTAGTCCGCAAGCCCAGTTTTGCCAGGGTGATCCTTCAGAAGACCATCCAAGGTCACAGCGGGATGGACCCTCTTTTGGCCTCCCTCTAATACATATCCCCTCCTAGGAACTCTTCATTCCCCCTTCCCTTTCCTGTGTAACAGGGAAATAGTGCCCCCTCCCCACCTCTGAAATCATGCTTCTGCTCGACTGTTTTGGTGCAGGGCTCTTAGGAGGGCAGTGGTGCCATCACTGTCAAGGAAGCACTGGCATGGCATGGCATGGCATTTAAAGGGATTTAAATGGCCCTTCCATGCTTAGAACAGGCAGGCTGCTTAGAACATGCACAATTGTGCTCGGCACACCCCCTTCAAGATCCTGGCCAATCATGGCCACTCTGCTGATGTCCTGAATCTTTGCCCACAGTCTGGCCATGGAGCTTGCTGGGATTGGCCTTGGCGGACGAGCAGTAGGAAGGGGCTTTCCTCTCCTTTAACCGGAGGTTGCTGGACCACAGTTGAACCAATGTCTGCAATGCAATTTACAGTTTAAAGTTGAAACCATGGGTTTGCCAACCTCCGGTTTCATGTGACCTGTGAATGTCACAGCCTTGGTGTGAGACAGAGAGGAACAGGAACTGAAGTTTGGAGAGAAGCTGGGGATGCTGAGCAGAGACCTGAAATACTCTAGGGCAGAGGTTCCCAACCTTGGGTCCCTGGATATTGTTGGACTACAACTCCCATCATCCCCAGCTAGAATGGCCCAAGCTATTTCCCAGGGTTTCAGACAGGGATCTTCCCTATCTGGAGATGTCTGGAATTGAACCTAGGACCTTCCACATGCAAAGCATGAGTTCTTCCACTGAGCTGCAATCCATATTCAAATTTCGGACGTTGCCCAAAGTTTTTCTGTTACATATTGCACATGTTGAGCTGTGCTCAGCGAAAGGATTGTGTAGGATAACACTGCAGTTACCTTATGTTCCACATGGTGTCTATATTGTCAAAGGAAAGGAAGAATGTAAATTTTTGCCTTACCCAAAGAAAGAGGAGAAGAGTGGGGGAGAGATCCAGTGTATATATTTTGCCTACAGACAATCCACTCCATGCAGTCTCTCTCTCTGTGCCATCCATCATCAACTGGGAGGGGTAAATATATTAAATGCATGAATATGCATTTAATGTATCTATTAAATACATACATACATATTTTAAATATTTGGTAAATATTAAACAGTTCTTTGGAATACTCTCCCCACCCCCAGATTTGTTCAGCCCCCTCCCTGGCTGCTTTTAAGGCCCTTCTTAAGACCCACCTGTTTCACCAGGCATTTTCCCTTTTATAATAATAATAATAATAATAATAATAATAATAATAATAATAGTAGTAGTAGTAGTAGTAGTAGTAGTAGTAGTAGTAGTAGTTATTGGCATTGTTGATGTTCACTGCCTAGAGTCTTTGGAGGAGGTGGTATATAAGAAAATTTTAAATGAATGAATGAATGAAATGCATGAATGTTGTTGCTCTGAACTGTTAACTTGTACAGATGTTAAAATGTTCTCAGATCGCATCAGCTGGAATTGTAACCTCTGCATCAAATATGTACAAAGGTGCTGGAAGAGGCTCATTACCACGTGTGCATGTTTACACATTCAGCAAGTATGAAGAGGGCACAGAGACAAGCAAGCATAGAGCTCCCCAGCCTGGCAAGGTTTCTTCATGTCTTTGAAAACATGCAGTGTTGATTGTGCATGCAAAGGTGATGGCCATATCAAGATGCTCCCTTCACTGAAGTGAATGGAGAAGCAAACTTGGGCTGGAGCTCCCCTTGCAGGCTGAAGTGCTCAGAGCATACTGTATCAGAGACAGTTAGGTTAAGACAAGGTATTGAGGATGATACAAAATATTAGGCACCGCCTTTGCTCTGGATCTCTGCTCCTGGGGCTTTATAATTTTGTTAAAACTAGGTGATCTGAGAGGTGTTGCTTATGGAGACAGCTTGCATCACAGCGGCCTCCTGCCAGGTTTCCAGATGCAAACACATGGGTGTTTCAAGAAGTGTGCGCACAGATGTGTGCTTTCCAGACTTTACCTGTTTGCTATTGGAAACACCAAGGTTTACCACAGCACTTATGATGTTCAGAGCCACCACTAGATGCCTTGCAGATCCTTCCCCACCATTTACATTGTTGCACATACTGGCAGCATCCAGACTAAATTAATCAAGACAGCAATCCATTGAAATTAATGGACCACATAAGCACCAATGAAATTAATGGACCATTGAAATTAATGGACCACATAAGCACCACTGCATGGACAGTTTCCACACTCCCCCCCCCCCCCACTGCTAAGGGCATTTTAAAAAGATTGACAAAACTGTGCAAGAGCAGTCTTGTGCAAATGCAAATACACAATACTATGGCCATGAATTCCAATGGCTGTAGTGTTGTGCAACTGCATTTGTGCAATTTTTGAGCATTTGCGCTAGAGCACTGTGGCACATCTCCATTGATTTTCCTTTAAAAATGCCCACAGCATTGTGGGCAGTATAGAAACCATCCATGGGACACTGCATGGTATGTGGGTCACTGACACAAGTTAGTCATCAAAGACTGACTAAACTTGTGTTGTTGATGTCAATGCTGCTTAGTCATGACTAATTACTTAGTCTAGATGTGCCCCTTGTTAAATTTATTACAGAGAAACTTTGAGCAGCATTTCTTATCAGGGAGACTGTAAAGAGGAGGGGGACCTGGCTGCATGGGCTTCCTTCTGGAATGGACAGCCCCGGCAGCCAATCAGAGTCGCAGTGAGGGAGGGGCTTCTTCCTTCAACTCAATTTAATGAAGCGTACAGCATTCTGACATAATGGGCAATGCATGGAACCTCAGGTACAAGTGGCAAAACTCACTACAAACCTAAGGTTCAAACTGGAGTTTGGGAAGGGAAACCTCAGGTCGCTTTGTGTCCAAACTGCAGTTGTACATGTTCAGATGTACAACAAATTCAACCTCAGGCCCCTCCAACTCTGGTTTCCTGTTATGTGTGAATGGGGCCCTTGTCTCTTTTCACAGCCACAAATGTTTTAAAAGACTGTTTCATTTTCAGGAACATTTGTCCTCTATGTAGTTCATGAGATGACAAAAAATATGGTTGCATATCTGAACTGCAGTTTCTTACATACCATATCAGCAACAGAACTGAATGTGCTCAGTTCTGGAGAGGTGTGAAATTCTTAGCAAATATGATGAGGAAGTGGGGGGAATCTGTTTTGGAAAATGAATATTTCACTAAATTGTCTATCTATCTATCTATCTATCTATCTATCTATCTATCTATCTATCTATCTATCTAACTTGTGTATAAAGTTGGACTCATGCATACTTTGATATTTTTCGTGTGGTTTGATATCCGGTTTGATATAACTTCTCTGTGCAGTTTGCTTTTCTTTTTAGGGTTTTTACATCTTTATATGGATGGCTCAACTCCCAGCACAGGTGTATGAATGACAAGTAAGAGCTGGAAAGATAGAGAATATGGAAGTTAGCTAACATAGCAGTTTTGCAGTAGTTTACAGATAAAGAAGTCTACAATGAGATACACCTACCAACTGATTGAATCAACTAATTGTTGGAAGTTAAAGGACTTTGCGCTGTCTCTTGTCTCAGACAGTGGAGGACAGACTAGTAAGTCAGAGGGCTAGAGGGGCAAGACATTGGTCATCCCTTCTCTACTGCTCTGACACTATCCCTTTGGATATGTAGATTGCTAATCTCAGGGATTAACTTCCTTCCTCTCTCTCATCCCTACCTGCCCTTCTACCTTGCAACATGGCAAGCTTCTTTCCCTGCACCATGTGTGCAGAGAAGATGCAGAATCCATCTGCATCCAGCTAGATAGATAGATTAGAGATCCTAACTCCTCACTTTCCTATCTAGAATGTTCCTTAATAAATGCCTTTTATATTGATTTGAAACTATGAATTGGCTCCAAGTTCCTTTACTCTCAGCATACACGCATGCCTAACTAAATTCCGCTGTGTGGGCTTCTGTGCACTCTGCTATAATGAGAAAGGGATTCTCTCACCACAGAGAATTTCCACCACTAATGATGACCCTTAAGAGCTTTTCCAGCTTTTGAACAGTATTTTCCTAAAATGGGCATGGTTTAATCACATGATTGTTCTCTGGATATCAAATCTGGGTATTATCAATATTAATAATTTGTGATGGCCCTCTTAGAAAATAATTGTCATAGGTAACCTAGGGACATAGGGACATAGGAAACTGCCATATAGTGAGGCTCTCCAGGCAAGCAGTAGAGAGAGCTGGATGGAGTTTGACAGGGAGAGTGGGCTTGGCCTGCTCTCCCCACAGACTATCATACAGCCCTCCCTGGGTGGCAGAATTGAACACCCACACAATAACTGGCTCTGTCATGGAGCCGGTTGGGGCTGCGGGGATCGAGGGCCGCCTGACCCCCGGAAGTCCGAGAATGCCCCGTGCGAATGTGTGGGGCATTCTGGGGAGACCCCCGAGGCCAGAAGGCTTGCTGCAGCCTCCTGGTCAGGGGTCTCCTCATGAGTTGCTGCGGTGACTCATGATCACGAAAATGGGGTTAGCGGAGCACTAGCTCTGCTAACCTCATTTAGGAGAATGGGTACTTAGACAGGCTAGCCACCGGGCTCGCCCGTGAGCCTGGTGGTTCCCACAACAGCTGGAAAGCAGGCCGGGCTCACTTAGCCTGCTTTCCAATGGTTGTGAGAATAGCCTCACTGAGTCAGATCATTGGTCCATCAAGCTAGTATTGTCTGCACAGACTGGCAGTGACTTCTCCAAGGTAGCTGGTAGGAGTCTCTCCCAGTCCTATCTGGAGATGCCAGGGAGGGAACTTGGAACCTTCTGCATGCAAGTATGCAGATGCTCTTCCCGAAGTGGCCCCGTCCTCTCAGGAGAATATTTTAAACTGCTCACACATGTCTCCCTTTCAAATGCTAACCAGGGCAGACCCTGCTCAGCAAAGTGGACAATTCATGCTTGCTACCACTAGCAAGCCAGAGGTTGCTGGTTTGAAGCCCCGCTGGTATGTTTCCCAGACAATGGGAAACACCTATATCGGGCAGCAGTGATATAGGAAGATGCTTAAAGGCATCATCTTATACTGTGCAGGATATGGCAATGGTAAACCCATCTTGTATTCTACCAAAGACAACCACAGGGCTCTGTGATTGCCAGGATTCGACACCGACTCGATGGCACACTTTTACCACAAGACCAGTTCTCCTAAAGTTTTGGCATTCTGATCCTAAACATCAGTTAATTAAATTCGTGCCATTGAGTTGGTGTCAACTCCTGGTGACCACAGAGCCATGTGGTTTTCTTTGGTAGAATACAGGAGGGGTTTACCATTGCCATCTCCAGTGCAGTGTGAGATAATGTCTTTCAACTACTCAGCATCAAATGTAATCAATGTTAATAAGACTTAATTCATGGTAAGTGTGCTGAGGATCAGAGTCAACTTGCTTATCCAGGCAATCTTCATCCTTATTTTAGCTCTTGCACAACATTTGAAAGTCTTCAGTCAAACACAATTGTATTATATTCAGAGCAGATGTAATTATATTCAGAGCATATGTACTAGATAATGTTCCTTGGGTTTGGGAATAGAACAGTCCATGCTGCTGTTCAGTTCCATTAGAGAACAGTAACAGGGTAGATTTCACTGCAGTGCCAGATTGCTCATGACTTTAATACAACACAACATAAATGTGTTTCAACAGCATTTTCAGAATTTTAGAAATGACAGTGTCACAGTGGAGTGGCGAGGAAGTGGCGGAGGAGCAGGTAAGACCTGCATGCCTCCTTTTAAAGCTATCGCTCTCTGCCCCAACTCCCTGTGGCTGCATGAAATGCTTTGTGCGCATCTCTTGCTCTTACTGGTGTCTATCTTATGTTTCTTTTTTTAGATTTTGAGCGCTTTGAAGATAGGGAGCCATTTTATTTATTTATTTATCTATGTAAACCCCTTTGGGAACTTTTGTTGAAAAGTGGTATATAAATATTTGTCATGTTTGTATTCATCCCCCCCACCCCCACCACCACAACTTTGTGGTTTACATTCCTGTGTGAAATGTGGTTTCATGAGCATTATAAGAGCATCTACTGCCTAGTGCCCATGCCATTGCTTTTGACAAGCAACAAACCTACTCCAACTGTACCATTATGATAATTTTAAAACATTACTCTGTGTGTGTGTGTGCGCGTACACACACACACAATGTTTTGAAATTATTATAATTTTATATATAATAATATATATGAACACACACACACACACACACACACACACGCTTCTTTCGGGGATGAACACTTCCTGCTCCAGTTTAGGAGCATTCATGCAACCTTTTAAGACAGCAAAAACTTACAAACACAAGCAAGTCTATCCCCTCCCCTGCAGCAATGCCCAACCTTTCACTTGTTTTTCCTCTTTCTTTAGATTGTGTACCTTCTAGGTTTTTTTGAAGCGGAGAACAGTCCAGGCTCCCCATTTATGACTATCCTAACTCCAAGAAGGCTGGCCCACTATTCATTGCATGGAAGAAGAACAAAAAAATCCTGTGGTATTGGCATTATGGCATTATACAATAGAAAGTAGCACTAGTATAGATTTAAAAATAATCTAGGTTTTGGGCAGCTGGCTAGAATAAAAGTTAGGTTAGCACTCTAGTGGAAGAACAGCACATTCAAGTGAAAGACTAGCACACTCTAGTGGCAAAAGTAATTCCACAATATAACATCCATGTTCTTACCAGAGCATAACCATGCCGCCACAGATTTTTATTGTAGATTTCTAATCTCCCGGCTCTCTCCCTGCTAATCAATGTATTATATACCCTCTCATATTTGCAAATATACAGACACACATTCAGTTTCACTGGGATCTAACTGGAATACAATGCATAAGGATATGTCTGGCTCATAGCTCTTAAAACGTTAAATGTGTGTATGCATGTATGTGTGTACATGCACATTTGCACATCTGAAGGCTCTACACACAATTAGTGTGCTGCTGCTCATCTGCGGGGAGAGTGGGCTAAGCCTGCTCTCTCTGCATTTAGCCTCAAAGCTCCTCTCACTGATCGTGAGAAGAGCTTCAATGCTGAGTGAGATGGACCAAGGGTCTGACTCAGTATAAGGCAGTTTCCTATGTTCATAACTCAATCAGCAAGGGCACCCAGAGAAAAGTCTTCTCCAGTAAACTCAGTGCTACACATGCTCTTGAAGAAAATGTGTGTGTGTGTGTGTACACACTGTATTTTAGACCACCACATGTGATTCTTTCTCAGGATCACAAATTGCTAGTTCTATACACTCAGTGATGCTAAACTACTAAAATAGCTTGTACTGGATCTACATGTCAAAAGCTTAAAAACATGCAGGGAGAGTAGCTATCTGACTTGTGTTGATGAACTTATTATAGTTATTTGCTCCAGTCTATTGCTTTGATTCAGCTTCTTAAAAAGAAAAATGACCTTCGTTTCACATGTCTAGCATATAGGCTGCCTTAGGATGCAACACAAAACCTCCCTTCACATCTGGTTTTGGTAGCTTATGTCCAAATGCGGTAGACAAGAGTTAAGAAAGAAAAAGGACCTGTGGTTTCCCTCCCTGAACTCCAATCTGAACCTTCAGTTCAGAGTGGAGTTTCACTGCCTTCAACTCTGGTTGTGCTGTGCCAGTGTTACATCTGAATGCTGACACTGCAGTCTCCCCCTCATGGAACCGAGGAAACTGTGGTGTAGTCCTCCCTCACTCCAGCTGTTATTGGCTGCTGGGGCTGTCCTTCATTAAAGAAGGAAGCCCTGCCAGCCAGTTCCCCCTCCCCTCTGCAGTCAGTGTGACTGTGTCAGTGTGACTGCAGTTAGATTGCTCTCCATTTTGTCCGATTGCTCTCATTTTGTCTCCATTTTTGACGGGAGAGCAGTGGGAGGGGGCACGGAACCATGGGTCCATTGGGCGTTACGTCCTGAGGTGGCCATAGTGTAGTCAGCACTCCAGGACTGGCCTGAAGTCTCCAGAAACAGCATCTATCTACAGATAGGGCTGCCATATGGAACACATTGTAGGCGGGCCTCCTGTCCCTTAAAGAGAGGCATTTAAGCTGGTGCGGCTTTTCATGCAGGGGAAAGAAAAGTTATACCTGTTGAAATCCTATCTTCAGTGCATCTGTTAAAGGTACAGGAGGCCTATCCTCTTTTCCATATGGCAGCCCTACCTCCATATGTCTATTGAAAGCAATCCTGGAGATTTTAATGGCTTGATGTTGTGAAAAATATTGGTGGGGTGCGGGGAGGGAATCTCCAGGACTAGCTTCAGTCAGCTGGCAAGCTTATTAGCCTAGCCAGTCAATTATTACTACTCCCCCATCTTCCCAAAGGGGCTACTTGTGAATTTTGTGAATACTTGTGAGCTCATGCCCTTGGTTCCTGAAGAGATAGCCGGTGGCGTGAGACAGGTTTGCTCTTTTTTTTATTTTGTCATTTGGAACCTTTATTTGTTTTAATAAATTAAATTATAAACCACCTTGAATGCCTTGGCAGAAAGGCAACATATAAACGCAGTAAATAAGGAAATGAATACTCTGTGGATAATATAATGCTTTTCACTCCAAGTACTTTCCTCAACCTCAACCCTCTAACCATAGACTTACCAGTTCCAAAGGTAAGATAAGGATTCTATTTCTACCCCATTTAAAAAAATAAGTTGTTCTGCTATGACAAACCAAATAAAGCTGTTACTACTGAAAGAAAAGTATAACACCTGTGGGTTACTAGATGCTAAGTCTCTTGCCACAGAAACTTATTGTGCTTAATTCTGAGGAAATGCAATTTCTGTTGATTATCTGTGGGAACTGTAGATGCTGATCTTCTCTGTGCAGGCAAATCAGGCTATTGGTCATTAACATTCACAGTGCATATACCTTTTTTGAAAATCTGTGCTTCAAGAAGCTAGACAAGTTAATTGCACACTTCAGGCGGTTACTTGAAAGTCCCAATTAAACAGACATCCTTCTTTTCAGAGGTTAGGTTGTGAGGGATGCCAGGGTGGGTTGTTTTCAGCTGACTGAACAATTTCAAATGTCTCATCTGGAGGGCTTGGAGCACTTCCCTTTTCCAGCAATAAATCAACACCTCTCACTTCATTGGTCCCTAAAGTGACCACGGACCTCACATTAACATTCAGATGTGCCTAATTAATAATATGTATAGAAGTTAGTGCTGAGCCCTCTCTTCATTAACTCTAGGAATATCCACAGAAGTTCAAAGCATGCAGTCTCAGCAAAGGGCAGCATCCTGAGCCTGACTCAGACATTATGCTGTACGAGTATAAGGTTGACTTGTGTGAATTACTGTACCTCTGTTTATTTTAAAAGTGACCCTGGATACAGACTCATCAAATGCATGGTACAGATAGGAAGTGTGCTTCTGTACCTGCATTCAGCATAACATGTGGATGACTATACCTGTGTACAGATCTGTACCAGTGTACACTGTGCACTCATTGAGTGTTGAACAAGTATGAGTGTGAATAGCCCTCTGGTCATAGAGGAAGTGTATTAGCTGGCCTGCTATATCTTCAACTGACCTTTAAAAAGCAGCAACCAAACCGTGATATATATTAGTTTACCTGTCCATGTATTCTTTTAAAGCCCAGCCTTATAGTGCTTTCATCCCACTCCACTTCTACTTCTTTTCTTTTTATTCACACACTTTGTATAGTTAACCAGGAAACTGGAGTCCATAATAAGGTGACACAAGCAGGGGCATAGCTATAATTGAACAAGAGGGGCAGGACAAATGTTCCTTGACCCCTGAGGGGAGGAGCCTCACAAACTGAGTGACAGCTTACTCTTCACTCTTCCTTCTTCTGTCTCTCCAAAGAAGAAGGCATGGAGCAGGGCAGGGGTCCATCTTCACTTTTTGTCCCGGGGCCCATTTCAACCTTGCTATGCCCTTGGACATAACAACAACAACAAATCTTAATTTCCCCTGTTCAAACCATAGTTGCCCTATTCAGGTCTTCAATTTGGGGATAAAACTAGAGCTTCTCAAAAGAACATTTTTTGGCTCAAATTTGGGGGCAAGGACAAGGGAGACAAAAGGTTTCAAAAAACCATGCCACTCCCAGTCACTGTTTTCACTTCTGCCGCTGCCAGTTCAATCACTCTCCTTGCTGCTGCTGCACGTTTTAAAGATGTTTCCGTTATTTCCCCCTGCAGACAGGGAGGATTGTTTCCTGTTCTGCCATCACTCTGAAGGTATATGTCATGGAACCAAATCAACAGGAGGGTAGAATTAAAAAGCAATGCTTCTTGTCTTGTATCAGGTGCAGGGGCATGTCAACAACTGGACGGGGCAGGATAACCAGGGTCCCCTCAGAGCTGGTGCTAGGGGTTCTTGAACCCCCCTGCAACCTATAAATCGGTGCCCCCCCCTTCATCAATATTAATGGCAGGCTGAGGCTATACCCTTCGCTGCCCCCCCTTCCCCTTTACGAACTCTCAGTTTGTTCACACAATGCTACCATTTTTCCTTCAAAATATAATATAATATAATATAATATAATATAATATAATATAATATAATATAATATAATATAGAATTTAATTCTTCATCAGATTTTCAGGCAGCTCTTCATTTAGTGAGATTCATATGTTATTGAGCTGTGGCCAACCCAAGTGAAGACCTTCCCACTGGATTAGTGTTTCCCAAACTAGGAAATCATGTCCTCATTCTACGTTCGTTAGATCCTCTAAACACCTCCTCTGTGACAAACCCAACACCCTTGTTACTGCTGTATCCCACTGCCTAGGTGGCTCTTAGGTCTTAAGTTGCAGTTCAGAAAACAAAAACTTGCATTGTGAAGTCTGCACGCGCCCAGGAGCCATGCAGCCTGGTCTCAGCTAACAACAAAGCTAAACAAACACCAAAGTAACATGTTGGAAACAACAACCTCAAGAGTCCCTCCCCTCACCTAACTCTCTCCTTTAGCTGATTTGTTTATAGGGAATGATTTGCCAATTTTACATCTGGTGAGGGAAAGAGGGAAAGCTAGCTAGAGGTTACAATCTTCCTCTTGGAGATAGGCAAACCAATTAAAAGCTTAATGTTTCTCCCTCAAGGTAGCACTTTTGGAACAAGAGGAGCACAATTCCTAACAGAAAGGTGAGAGACAAGAAATCCACAAAGGGAACACCAAGGTCAAAATTGGCTTTTGGAATTGAGGGAGGGAAGTTCTGATATGAAACTGGAATGCATTTTTAAGCTGAACAAAGGCCCATTCCGTCACATCCTCCACCATCCCCCAGCTTGTACCAGTAGGAAAAGTGTTCTGCTGGACACTTCCGAAAATGGGATAACATCCAAAAGGTCAGGTGGCTTAAACATCACCACTGAGTTTTGGGGAATACTAGACTCTAACTCATCATGTAGACTACATAGCCTATGGTACATACTAGGAGTAACACAACAAAGTACAAAACATACACAGAATCAGAAGAAACATGGTCCCCCATCCTTTCCCATTAAATGGATATGCAAAAAACATAGCAAAGCATTTTCAGCAATCTAGTATGACAGATACAAGCATTTCTGTTAGGTTTTATGCAGCCACACTTCTAGGCTACCTCCAGCCTCAGAGGCAAGATGCCTGCAAATACCAGTTGCAAGGGAACAACAGCAAGAGAGAGGGCAGGCCCTCACCTCTTGCCTGGGGGCTTCCCAGAGGTGGTGGACCTTCTGGTGGACCTCTGTGTCCATTAATTCTGCTATTAATTCTGAAGTAAGTATCATGCCGTATGCCCCAGTAGTTTCATTTTCAAAGCAACTAAATCATTATCATTGCCTTGATGGTGTGTAAATCAAAGGGAAGGGAAGTACATTATAAGCCTGCAAGTAGGAACAAACATATATAAATGGATTATGGCCAGCATTTCACAAGGTGGGGGAAATGGGATCAAGACTTAGTTGTCTGTTACCTCTCAAGCCACCCTGATTGATCCGCATGAAGAATGAGCGGGGGCTGCTTTGTTGGTTTGTTTTTACAGCTATATTTTGAATTACTATATCCATTTATAATAAATTATTACAGAACAATTGGAAACTGATCCTGTGCAATTTGGCTTCCATAAACCTGCTAAATCCAATGCACTTGAGACTCACTTAATCATTCAGTATGCCCCAAACCTAAGGCAGTTTTCAGCTTAAAATGAACAATATTAATTCATTCATTCATTCATTCATTCATTCATTCAAATAATTTGAACATGGATTCCCCCAAGTTCAATCCCTACCCAATAGCCACTGCCACCCCCAGCACTCCCTGCCTTCAGAACTACCACAATTGTTAAAAGTACTCAAAAGAACCAGAGCTTTGGAAGGGGAAAGGGCTGGAAGCTCGCCTTGCCTCTCCCGCTTGGGATGTCTCCAAGCAGCGGCACCTCCTCAGAAAGGAGGAGGAGGGGGCTCTATTACTACTACTACTGCTGCTACTACTACTATTACTACTGATATTTATATGCCGCTCTTCAACCAAAGTTCACAAAGTGGTTTACAAAGAAAAATACATAAATAAAATGGTCCCCTGTCCCCAAAGGGCTCACAGTCTAAAAAGAAACATAAGGCAGATACCAGCAACAGCCACTGGAGGGATGCTGTGCTGGGGCTGGATAGGGCCAGTTGCTCTCCCCTGGCTAAATCTTAGAGAATCACCACTTTGAAAGGTGCCTCTTTGCTCAATTAGCAGGGGTTTCTACTGCTTCATGGTTGCTTCATGGACAACTCCCTGCTTCGGTGAAGGCAACCCCAACCTCCTCCTCCATCTCTGCCCCCTTTCCTCCTTCTCCTTTGCTACCCCATGAGGGAAAGAGAGCGGGAGAGGAAGAGAATTTTTCATTGCTATGCAGATGGGGCTTGTTTGTGCTTGCTAATGCAAACAGCCCTCCTCCTTGCTGCGGCTCTTTTTGGTTCCAACTTTTTGGCCTGGCAGGAAGCTGGTAACAAGGAAAAGGTGGCACCAGTGGGGGGATAGGAGCAGCACGCCTGGCACCCCCCACAATGGTTGCGCCCCCCCCCCCCACGGTGCGGTTATTGCTTACTGCGTTGCGCTGGCCCTGGGACCCCCCTGCCCTCCTGCTCTGGGCATTCGGCCCCACTCACAAATTGAGTCAGTGTGGCCTTTCCGTGAGGCACAGCTGCCCTAATTCCAAGAAGAACTGGCAGCCTTTTAAGGCAAGCCTGTTCTGACTGGCACTGAGGCAGTCCTGCCCCACTGAACCGGCACAATCATCTTGTTCTCAGGTCACATTGGCTTGACTGCAGTGCAGCCAGGCGGCAAAGACTGGCAGCGGTGCAAGTGGTGAAGGGCAGCGTGGGGGCCCATCTTCAAATCTTGACCCATGGCCCCTACAATGTTGGTGCATCCTTGGTCTGGTATCTTATGGACTGGAACATTCTTTCCTTTTCAGAAGACAAGAAAGTAAGGGCAAGAAATAGTGCTTCCTGTAAGGGGCAGAGCCACCATTGGGCAAAAGGGTTCAAAGAACCTGGGCCACCACCAATCAGGGGTCACACCCCACGGCCCTGACATGCCCCCTGCATCTGACGTCAGACATGGGGGCATTATTTTGCTCCCAAACGGCAGTGTGGGTCGGAGGGACTCTTTCTGCCTTTGAAGGCAGGGAGAGTGACTCCTGGCCTCGCTGCCAATGCAGTGGGGCCGACCTCCCCCCCAAACGGGGTCACATGAGGCTGGGGGCGGCCTGTGGAGGCAACCCCCTGTGTCTGATGTCAGATGCAGGGGGCGAGGCCAGAGGGCCATGGCAGCGGCCAAACACAGGCCGCCCCCCCGCCCTGCTCTGTGCCTGGCTTCCTAATTCTGCCCACATTTTGTTTTAGCTGCAAAATGGACACCATCAGAGTGAGGCCAGAATTTGGAAGCAATGCTTCCTATCTGCACAGGAAAAGGAACAAATAAAGCACATACATAACAAGAGGAATAAATAAAGCAGCATGCAAATAGCTGCCGCAGGGAAAGGGCAGTAAGTGAGGCAAAAACTTTGTCCCTGTTTTATCCTCCTTTGCCAAAATGTTCCTCTGAACTCTGGGGCCTTAGAATTGGAGGGGGCATTTTAGCCCTTGGCAAACGTATAGGGAGGAAGGGCATTGTGGCAGCAGGCTTCTTCCCTGACATATAGACAAAGTTCCACTATATTGGGAAAGCAGCCAGGTGTCCTTATGCTGCTCTCCCTCCTTTCATTTTATCATTTTATCATTTCATTCACTCATTTTACCCCAAACTGAATGCTTCAAAGGAGCCTTTATTTTCCCTGCCCAGTCAAACATCTCTACACAGCACCATCTAGTGGTTCCTCTGAGCATGGAGTTCTCAATGGCATAGGGTCATCTGGGGTCTGGAACTTAGGCTGTTCCCACCTCAGCTTATCTTCTGAATTTTCCAGCTGGTTTTGTGGTAGCAAGCATGAATTGTCCCCTTTGCTAAGCAGGGTTCAACTTGATTTACATTTGGATGGGTGATGATATTCCAGCACTGTCTGCTATAAGATATTCCCCTTAGGGGATATGTCCATAGCTCATTGACAGAGCATCTGCTTTGCATGAAGAAGATCTCAGGTGTAATCCTGGCATCTCCAGGTTGGGCTGGGAAAGACTCCTGTCTGAGTGCTATTACAAGTCAGTGTAGAGCAGGGCTGCACAACTGGCCCTTCTACAGATGTTGGCCTACAACTCCCATCATCCATCACCATTGGCCACTATGGCTGGGGATGCTGGGAGATATAGTCCAACAAACATTGTGCAGCCCTGGTATAGACAATATTGAACTAGATGGACTAATGGTCTGACTCAATATAAGACAGTTCCCTATGTCCCTGTCTATCTTCAGTAAATCTGAGAATGATGGGGGTGGGAGAGAGGAAGTCAGACAGAAAGATGGTGGCATGTATGCTAGGGTTCCTAGGTCTACAGCACTCTGAAGTCTCTTTGACAGATGCCTTCTTGGTAACCAGAGGATATTGATGGGCTCTACACTAATTACCCCCATCTCTCATTCTCTCACTCCTTCTTTATATACTTAACCTATCTCTACTTCACCAGTCTTCCCAAGTGGTTCCTTTTAGGTCCCATGCCTTTGCAACAGCTTTCTTGAGGACTTTTCTTTTCCCCATCAACATATCTGAATATCTGGAGACATCTGCAGTTGCACTGCTTGTCCTCGTTACAGAATGGTTTCTATGGCTATGAAGAGTGTGGTGGGGATTTTCACTCTCAACTCATCTCGCAAAATTGTTTGCTTGTGCCATAATGCAAAGGTAGTAGTAAAATGCTTTTATGCCTCATTACCAAATGTCGCAGCCCCCACAGCGTGCTTAATTGTGTGATAAAATAAATTTAATGGCTTTGGGAAAGCACTCTGGAGATGTTGCTGTGCTCATTCACATAGCATGTGCTATCTGGTCACTATAGTATTCAATCCATGACAAGGAAGAGGATTTCACCATGCTATTTATAATCTCCCATCAGCTTAGGATCATACCTACTAAGCTATAAAGTACACACCATAAAAGGCATGGTGTTAAACTGATGGCAAAAGGTACAAATAAATCCCCTTCTCTTCTTTGAGCCTGCAACAAAAGGCATGCACACATGTACATGCTCATGTACTTTTGTATTGTCAGTATTACCGTGACTCTCGGCATAAGCCTATCTCCCCATAGATTAGCTCATATCCAGGCTGTTCTGATTTTTAATCTTAACCTTCTTTTGACAGATCAGAATGATTTTAGATCTTGTAGTGTGGCCAAGTTTTGCTTAATAGCTAGCAAAATTTGTTTAGAGTTTAATAAGAAATAAACATGTATGTATGTATGCTGAGTCCACTGGTTGGATATGATTTTGTCATACATGGTATAGAATACAAAATGGTATGAGATCTAACATCGTTCTGTATCAGGCAGATTATTTTGATATCCTTGTGGTCAAATATCTGGCTGAATACTTTGCTCTTGAATCTTATCTGTTATGTTGTGAATACGGCTGTTCTACTAGAAACTGGATCCATTTTAGCAAATTGGACATCCCTGATGGATGGAAATGTATCCTACTCAGATTTGGCACTGTTTCATATTGACAGTAAACAATAAGCAAATTAAAAGTCTCAGCCAATAACACTGGCCATCAGTAGCAAGCACAATTAAACCACAGTCTCTACTTCAATGCATAAAAATGAATAGCCAGGAACAAATGCAGTTCTTACAGTGTGGTTTCTGAGGATTTGGCTGCATGAAAATAAGCAATTATATTTATATTGCATGTAATTAAATTTGGATGTTCTTCTCCACAAGTGTCCTAGAAATGAATGGGTAGGGTATACTGCTGTGGAGCAAATCTCATCAATTTCAGTTGGACTTGCCCAGAGACTTTCCTGTGCATTCAGCTCATGGAAATTTTGTGATGGGACAAAATTCATGTGCTGGTTTTGCCTCATATGTAACGTTGAAAGCATAAGAGCCTTGACAGAAAATATAACCAGGACTATATTTTATTAGGCTTGTTTTATCATTTATCCATAAATGAGTGGGATAGCGCCATCCTACCCAGTTTTCATACCCAGCATTTGACCAACATAGGAGGAAAAGCTGTCTTACCCAGCTCCTGATCAGAGGCGTAACTATAGGGGGGGCAGGGGGCGTGCCCCGGGCGCCATCTTTTCTGGTCACATGGGGGGCGCCGCCATGACGAAATTTTTTTAATTTTTTTTAAAAATTTTTTGTTAATACAAATGTTTCATGCTCAGTGCAGCAGCGCTGCAGCAGTCAAGGGAGCGCGTCGGTGCCCCCTTCCCCATGAGTGGTCCCTTCCGCGCCACCTGTGGGCCCCCCCCATTGCTTTGCTGGCGCCTGGCGGCCAGTCAGTGGCCTGGCTTGGCGGCGGCAGTGGGCGCTTGTGAGGAAAAACCTAAGTATAATGTAGTATGTTGGGGGTGCGCAGGGGGGCACGGGGGGCGCCATTGCAGTGCTTGCCCCGGGCACCGTTTTCCCTAGTTACGCCTCTGCTCCTGATTCCCACATAATCACTTCTCCCTCCTCCTACCTAATTGTTTGCTCCCACACAACCAACAATTGGGAGCATGCACAGCTCCCTAACCTGAGAAGGACGCTCGTCCTACTCAGTTTTCAGTTGTGTGAATAGCCTCATTAAATGATCACATTTCAAGGCCAAGTTGGCAACTGCATTTCATCTTCACCTTGGGTTCATCAGTGGAAAATGACAATTTCAGAATCAATAGTCAGTGTTGTATTCTATCTAGTAATCTTGTATGTTTTGCTGTTGAGAATTTTGTCCCAGTGGGGATCCTGTAGAGTGTGTAGGGGATGGAGTCCCCCCACAGAAAGGAAAAGGGAGAGAAAGGAGAAGGAGAAAATGGAGTTGTTACTGCATAAACCTTTAGTTGGTTTATGCTGGTTATTACCTTTAAAGCCCTGAATGGCTTGGGTACAGGCTACCTTAGAGAGCGCCTTCTTCTGTATGATCCCCATCGCATGTTGAGGTCATCTGGAGAGGTCCGTCTCCAGTTACCAGGCCTTCTCTGTAACTGCTCCTGGCCTATGGAATGCACACCCAGCAGTTTAGGCTTGCTGTTGGCCTTTAAGAGAGCCCTAAAGACTTACTTGTTTGACCTGGCCTTCCAAAGTTTTAAAATTGTTTTCCAGTATTTTAATTGTTTTTAAATTGTGTTAAAATGGTGTTTAAATTGTTTTTATATTGTTTTAAGTAGTGTGTTTTAAATGATGTTTGTTTTTATGTTTCTTAAACTAGTTGTACACCACCCAGAGCCTCTGGATGGGGTGGTTTATAAATGCAATTAATAATAATAATAATAATAATAATAATAATAATAATAATTTGATTTCTATTAATTTGATTTCTATACCGCCCTTCCAAAAATGGCTCAGGGTGGTTTACACAGAGAAATAATGAATAAATAAGATGGATCCCTGTCCCCAAAGGGCTCACAATCTAAAAAGAAACATCAGATAGACACCAGCAACAGTCACTGGAGGCACTGTGCTGGGGGTGGATAGGGCAGTTACTCTCCCCCTGCTAAATAAAGAGAATCACCACGTTAAAAGGTGCCTCTTTGCCCAGTTAGCAGGGGATAAATAAATAAATAAATTGTTAAATCTACATAAGGTTTCTTTGTTTCTATGAGGGAAGCAGTTATAAAACAGTCAGTAAAAGGATTCTTTGAGAAGACCATGCTTCTGTTTGAGAAGACCATGCTTCTGTTCATTCAGTTTCAAACTTCAGCATTCACTCAAGATAATAGTGAAGATACTGATATTTTCAGTTTCCCTTGAGAAAAGCAGCTCTGTCCTGAGATATTGGAACTTCACATGGCTCTAGAATTCCCATCTATTGCTCTAAAATGTATTTGCATTCCATTAATTCCAAATGTAGCATTATGTGCGGGTAATATTAGTCCTCACTGACTTCATACTGGTAAAGGCCATTTTGCGGACTGAAACTTAAACTTACACTTACCTGTACCTAATTTACTCAATGTACCAATAGGTGGCAGTATTGAACTTGATTGTATCTATTGGCTTCACTATTTAGAAGCAAATATTCTGTTTCATTGTATGTGTGCATGCATGTGTGTAGTTGTGCCTGGGTTATTATGCCAGCATCACTCAAATGCTGATAATCAAACTGGATTTGCAATGTCAGCATCTCTACCTGAGCCAGTATTGCAAGTAGTTACTTATGAGGTCTGGTGTGTACAGTGGGGTGGCCAAACTAGCTTACACAAGCCACATATAAATTCTGGACAAGTTCCAGAAAGCGAATAAACTAAAAGTTAAAAGCCCTTTAAATGTATAGATACAAGAGCTATAAAAGGGATTTGTGTTTTTAATTCCCCACCCCCTCTTCCAGGATATATAAAAGGAGGAGGTAGCAGTAGCTACTTTCCTAAGGGGATCCTAATGGGATCCTAAGATATGGGGTGACCATGACCTGGGTTGAAGAATGGAACAGTGGCCCGGTTGTTGTCCGAGAGCATTGTTAGACAGGAACACCTTATTCAGAAAATATGTTGTACATGCATACAGGTGTCTGTACACATGTACATGTGTTTGTGTGAACAACTGTATATGCATTCATTTAAAGAACGAACCTGGTACAGCCTCCCCGCCACCAATGCAGAGTTCAAATAGGAAATGTTTTACTTACATGTGCATAGATCTGTTGATTTATGACATGCATGTATGAATAAGCCACTACAGATTTAAAACTACAGACAGAACTTCAGTTCCCACATTTAGCTCAGTTGGAAATGATGTAATCTAGTGTACTTATACATGCATTTGATAACCAGCTCTTAAGATCTGTAGCTGGAGAAGTAGATGCTTTAGCATACTTATCAATGCTAGAGGCTAGAGCTTGTATGTTTGGAGTTGAAAGTAGGGATGTGCATGAATCGTTTTTTTCAATTTGATTTGTGACCAAATTGAATCACCCCTGATTTGTTTTGTGTCCAAATCTGTTCCCCCAAATCACCCCAGATTTGATTTCAATTTGATTTGATTTTGATGTGGATCAATTCGGACCACTTATAAAGGTCCTAGGGGCATCAGATTTGGGTGGTGGACAGGTCTCTATTGCGGCCACCTACCACCCAAATTTCAAGGCACTTGGTTGATTTTTAATGATTTTTTTCTTTATTTATTACTGATATTTTATATTTCCGCCATAAGAAATAATGGGGATTTGAAGTCACCCTATCCTAAATCTAACAAGGATCTCCAGCTTTCTTTCTTTCTTTCTTTCTTTCTTTCTTTCTTTCTTTCTTTCTTTCTTTCTTTCTTTCTTAAAAGGCTCTAGCCTTTGTAGAAGTGGGTTTATGGAGCGGGTTTATGAAGCAAAATGTGAAGTGGGTTTATGAAGCAAAATGTGCGGTCACTATTTTTCAAGTGTTTGGATTCTTTGGTGTAGAATAACTTTTCCTCATAATGAGTCCCTATGAGGATTCATTGCACAACTTCATTTCTTCTGTTCATTTTGACTGTCATTGGACAGTGCCAACTGTCAACTGCCATGTGCCAACTACAACCCCCCCGCCCACACATTGGATATTCAGTTTATATTTCAGGATTTTTTGAGGTGTTTAGACTCTTTGTCCAAACATTTCTTTTTTTAAAAAAAGAGAGAGAGAACCCCACTGCCTTGCAGGTGTGTGTGTGTGTGTGTGTGTGTGTGTGTGTGTGTGTGTAGTTGGCACATGGCACTTGACAGGTGGTACTGTCCAAAGACAGTCAAAATGGTACTGTCCAAAGAGACGTAAGTTTTGAGTCATATAAAAATAGGTTGAATAAATAAATAAATAAAATGAACAGAAGAAACAAAGGTGTGCAATAAATCCTTCATTATGAGGAAATGTTATTAGACACCAAAGAAGCCAAACACTGAAAAAAGAAGTGACCACTCATTTTGCTCCATAACCAACTTCTACAAGGGCTTGAGCTTAGCTTTTTTTAAAAAATGAAAGCTGGGAATCTGGGAGAATTAACAGGAGGAATCTGAATCTTGAATCAATTCGAATTGAATCTGGCACAATTCAATTGGGACCTGAATCTAGCCAATGGAGCATAGGGTTGATTTGTTCTGTCTCCAAATTACCCAAATCAATTCACACATCCCTAGTTGAAAGGGACTGGAAAATCAGCTAATTCAGCACCCAGCATTGAGGTAGGTCCTTCCTTCCTTCCTTCCTTCCTGATTATATCTCATCTTTCTGTTGATCACCCTCAAGGAGGCTCACCTAATAACCCTCCGACATCAGGAACATTTCCAGACGGGGCTTTTAGCTCATTTCTCCTCCAGAATACAGGGTGTGCATTCACATATCGGCCAGATTTATCCCGAAGTCCCTGCAAGCTATTGGGGAGCGCTTCACACATGATTCAGGTTTTTCATTGCATGTTAGAGCAGAGCTCAATTTATGTCTGGGGTGAAAAAATATTTTTGTGTCATGGGGGTGGGGCGGCAAATTCGAACTATCAGGAAATGCCCCAAATGAGATGGGAGCAGATAATGTAGCAGTTTCTCTCCAGTCACAGCTCCCAAGTAACTTACTGATGGACCTCTTTAAACTATTTAGGGGATCCAATTTTTTTTAAAAAATTATCTCACCAATTGTATGTCTCTGTTTAAGCAAATAAAGTACTTTCAGAGAACAAGTGCTTTCTTTCTTACAGTTGAGTATAAAACTGATTGTTTAAATAACCGTAGTGTGTGTCTTTTTTGAAATTACATGTGAAGCATATTGTGGAAGAGAGTAAATTGGTTACTGTTCACAGGTATCCTAGCAACAATATGTGACATGTAGCAAGTAATAATGGAGACTGGCCACAGATGACTTTTAACTGAAGGAAAAACCCACCGAAATTATGCTGTGTTGCAGAGTGGGTAATTTTTATTCAGTGCTTTGGAACAAGAAGTTTCAGGACCACATCTACCCATTTAAGTTTTTCTCTTTGTTTTCAATATGTGTCTTTTTTCTTCTATATGTCTATGTCTGTCTGTCTGTCTGTATATATATACATGTGTGTACGTATTTTTATATTTATATATATATATATATATATATATATATATATAGAGAGAGAGAGAGAGAGAGAGAGAGAGAGAGAGAATGTACATAATATATAAATATTTTCTATATGTACATATTTTTTTAATAAGGGCTGCATTTGCACGTAGCATGAAACCAGAGGTTGCACTTTGCCAAACGTGTGATTAATTTTTCAAACTATGAATCGTATCACAGACATCCAGTAGTGGAGGGGCAGGGTATAAATGTTCTAAATAAATAAATAATAAATAAACCTTTGGTCTTCTGTCAGACTGCATGGTCATGAGCTGAACTATCAAAAAAGGGCACCCCCTCACTTATATGGGCCCCCTGTTCTCTCTGGTTAATGATATATCTTTTGTCTAGTGAGCCCCCTCCTCTCCAGGGAAGCCTATGATGTACCAAAGGAGATTTTGATGCTCCATGTCTCCAGTTGTATCTGGGTGGGCAGGCTGGGGAAAGAGCGGGTTCGGACCAGCATTGAGGAATTTAATCCTCATTCAAATGCGGCATCGCAGCATATGCAGATCTTCCATAACAGGGAATCCTTGGAGAGGGAAACCCCAATTCTTTGGGACCCCAGTAGGGTGGGGTCACCATTCTGGTGAAATAAAGATGGACATGTTCAAATGAGTGCTTTGGCAGCTTCTTTGCAGCGGTCAACAAGACAGGGAGAGGTGTTGCCGGGGTACCTGTCCCCGTAGCGTCCTTGTACCAAGCAACCAAGCTGACTGGCATCTGCTATCTGGCCTGCATGCTTGTTTCCATGGCCTGATCCTCTTGTGAGAGAGCAGTCCGTGAGATAAGGGATGTTCTCACACATTCGTGATTCTACCCAACACCCCTGTCCCCACAGATGGCACTTCCCATGGGTTGTGAAGGTTGTGGAAGACCCCATGGGTTGTGGAAGACCCCATGGTCTTCCACTCTCATGAAAGAATGGTCCCCTCAGGAACAGCATCCGTCCTCATCACAATGAGGAATCTCTCCTTTCACTGGAGGCAATGCTGATCCTGCTGCTCATGAGTAAGCCTAGGGACTGCATGCATCCACCCAAGGCGAGCGGGCTGGGCCTTCCTTCCCCAACATCACTGTGCAAAAAGTAGAATTCAAGAATTACCAGGTGAGTCTGCCTTTTTAAACCCATCCCTGGGCATTGCTGTCCTGGCATATGTTCCCATCCCAGCACTGTAATGGGGTTGCCCTGTTTATCTTGCCACCGTGACTGCATATGCTTGTGAACATACATTTTGATTGTTATTTTTGGAGAGCTAAGCACATAGTGCCCATCTTGCCATCCTGTCCCCTGACTGTCAGGAGGGGGGAACAAGGAAGAGAGTGAGAAGAGGGCATCCCCCATGTGATTTCCCCATTTGACAGGCTTGAAGCTTGGGGTGGAATGTGGCTGCGTCCCTATTGCTGGGCAACTGCTTTCTGAGATCAGAGATGGAGCGGGGCAAGTGCTTGGAGAGACGGCCAGCAAGAAGTGCTGCAGGCATGGAGTGGGCACAAACCTGGGAGGGTCTTGGCCGCCCTCTCAATGATTAGGGTTTCAGAAACTGCGTGAAACTGTGGTTATGGCAGCGTCCGCATTCGGACATAATGCTGACACTGAAAAAACTTGGGTTGCAGCAGCGAAACTCACTACAAACTGAAGGTTCAATTTGGTGTTTGGTGAGGCAAACTGCAGGTCACTTTCCCCACGAAAATGCAGTTGCACTCATCTGGACATTCAAAAATTCAAACCTCTGCTCCATTTAACTGCAGGTTCAGAACCAAACCAGTTTGACTTTAAGCTGGTTCGGTTCAACAGTTCAGGGTCAAACTGAACCACCCCTGGTTCGGCTCAATCCTGGACTGAACCTCCCCTGGCTGTTCAGGGGGATCACTGACCAAAAGGTTTTAATTTTTTTAAACAATTTTTCAACTTATTCCCTCTGGGGGGCTTCTCCGAGGAGGTGGGGGGGTCCGTGGGAGCTTCCTCCTCCCCCTGCTGACCTCTGTTATGCACCCATAGCCCTGTTCAGGCAGTCTTCAGCCCCTTCTGGCCATTTTGGAGGCCACTGTGCATGTGCAAATGGCCCTTGCACAGCTAGGTAGTGGCCCTGGAGGGGGTAAATTGAATTTATAGATATATATTTCCAGACCGAACTGGCACGGGTCTGATTTGGACTCGAACCGAACTGGGCCAGCCAGTTCCATGCACATCCCTAGTGCTAATACAGCCTATGTTCTACTTTAATAAAGACAAAAAAGTTAATAATATGTATAGTACTTGCAAGATGTGGGGCCAGTTGGTAATAACAAAGCCTTATTAAGAAGAGTGTTTAATGCCCATTAACAAGGGGATGTGATAATAAAGAGGTGGTAAAGAGCACAAAGCTTATGCTATCAGTTAGAAGTCTGTCAGGAGTCTGACGTCTGGGATTCTGGCAACTGGAGTCATCTGCTTTACTGGCCATGGCAATATGAAGGCTTGTAACAGAAGGAGTGGGAGTTGCTGCCCTCCTCTTTGCTGCCCTTAGGCTGCCCGTAGGCACTAGAACAGCTGGGAAAGGGCCTACTCATGCAGTGCACTTTGCGTGTAGAACGTTCCATGTTCAGCCCCTGGCATCTCCAACCCCCAGGTTCTGAACAAGGTAGACACAAAAATTGTCCTACACAGCTGGAGCTTGACAGATGATCAAGCTCCCTGCTTCCTAAAGGTAATGCATGCTGTCAAGTCAATTTCGACTCCTGGCACCCACAGAGCCCGGTGGTTTCCTTTGGTAGACTACAGGAGGGGTTTACCACTGCCTGTTCCCACACAGTATGAGATGATGCCTTTCAGCATCTTCCTATATTGCTGCTGCCTGATATAGTACCAGCAGGGATTTCAACCGGCAACCTTCTGCTTGTTAGTCAAGCATTTCCCCGCTGCACTACTTAAGGTCCCTGCCTCCTACCTTGTGTTGTGTTTGACACAAGATGGCAAATGGGATCGTCCAGCTCCTTAAACTGGGTAGGAGATGGCTGTGTGAACTGCTCTGCTGTCTATCATGATATTATTGTGAGTGAGTGTGAACATGTCTGTTCAATTCAGCCTCACATGCTTTTGAGTTCTTTTAATCTGGTAGAAACAGCACTCAGTGTTTGTTTAATTTTAGCAGCATGACATTTATTGCTTCACAAAAACCTACGACATCACTGGAATTCATTACTGTTGCTGAAAAACCAAAGTGTATACTCAAATAGCCAAGTGGTGTCAATCTCCACTTAAAAACACAGAAATGTCAAAGCCTCACCAAAGGTGGAGAGAACATTACTGAAGTGTATTGCTCAGGTCAATGCAGTTAGTAAAAAACCTGGACTAAATATGATCTCAAATCAAATCTACATTCAAAGCTCACAGATAGAAATCAGTGGAAACAATTAAGGTGAAATAGCATGTCATAAAATTCTGGAAACCTGATGTCTGGCAACAGCAAACTATTAGGAGAGCTAATAACAGCATACGGAAGAGTCCTGCAAAGGAACAAGCATCTCCAAAAAAGCAATCAGTGCTTGAACAGATTCTCAGATAGCCTTAATGAAACCATTTTATCAAAAGGAAATACTTGAGTAGCTTGTCACTCATAATGGTGCTAATTTAGGGTGAAATCCGCCTCCCATTGACTGCAGTGGCAAAACTCCTAGGGAGCTAATTGCAACCATAGATGTGGAAGTGCTCTTATGAAAGAAATGATTTCAAATATGGAGGAGTATGGACAGCCATATAATGCTCCTAGCTGAGGGAGAATGTGGGGTTTAGAGTCAAAAATAAGCATTTTGTGATTTGTAAGTTGGACAAAATAAGTTCACAAACAAAATGGCATGCGAGAAATCAATTGTGTTTAGTTCCCAAATACACAGATATGGAAGTACACGCATAGCCCAGTTCTGGCCATTGTCTTAATCTGTTAACAAGCAAGGACTGTTTCTTAATTGTTGCTACTAACATAACTGTAATTATGATTCCCACACCGGCTGTCTTTTATCACTAAGTAAAAACGTATTGTTTCATCAGGCGTTCCCTGCTGATCGATGATTGATTGCTGTTTGTTTGTGTTTTATTGGTGTTCTGCTGCTGGCTACGAAGAATAGCCTCACCTGCAACCTCATCTATACATTCATAGCTCTTGCAAGCAACATGCACATCAATGAGAATTAACATTACCAACTTGCACCCAGACCCAAGGAGACACGTACACAATATGCGTTATGGAGGAATTGGCCACTTTATTAGTGGTACAAGTTTCGGAGGAATGAGCTGGATGCCGGCTCATGTGGATTGGCCCCGCCTCTGCAGCAGAGCCGGGCCAATGGGAGCTAGCTCCCAGTGCCACGTGCTCCCAGAGGTGGGGCTGAGGGCAAACGAGCCGCGCAGCCTAGAGAGGCTGCGATTGGCTAGCTTTCCTATTTGCCAAAATGCAGTTAGACTGCAAGCCTATGCACACTTACCTGTGATAAACCCCCACGGAACACAGCAGAACTCACTCCTGATTAAACATGCACGGACTGGAGAGGAAAGCTGGTCTTGTGGTAGCAAGCATGACTCGTCCCCTCAGCTAAGCAGGGTCTACCCTGGTTGCATATGAATGGGAGACTAGAAGTGTGAGCACTGCAAGATATTCCCCTCAGGGGATGGAGCCGCTCTGGGAAGAGCAGAAGGTTTCAAGTTCCCTCCCTGGCTTCTCCAAGATAGGGCGGAGAAAGATTCCTGCCTGCAACATTAGAGAAGCTGCTGCCAGTCTGTGTAGACAATACTGAGCCAGATAGAACAACAGTCTGACTCAGTATATGGCAGCTTCCTATGTTCCGAAATGGAAGCCTAGCCACCCATGTCAGTTTGGTGAGATTTGTGCAGCGTGTTGGGGCTTGTCATTGGGTGACATGGGGAAAGGAACCTACGGTGCCCTCCCTCCTGTAGCCATTGTTATTATGGCTATACTCAGCTCACATAGTGAACAAACTGCTTCTGCCTGGCTTTGCAGCTGGACAGGGCTGGCCTTAGGGCGGTGAGTGAGCTGAGGTTGCCCAGGGCACCTACCTGAAGGGGACGCCAAACTGAGCTTATGCCACAACACACACTACCCATGGGGCAGAGCCACTAATATAGCAATGCTGGGAGCAGCCCATGCCTTGATTGTTTGGTGCCCCACTCCCCACCCACTGCAGCCCTCTGCCTGTGGCGCTAGCCCCCATGGCCCCGCTCACTGCCTCTGCCTCCCATTATACCACCATGACCTCGAATAATGCCAGTGTGGGGGTGGTGACCTCATTATGCTGTGTGGCAGCAGTCTAATGGGAGACCATTTATGCTGAGCAGGGGTCACGGAAGCAGTGGAGGCCAGTGGCAGGTGAGCAGGGGGCAATCGGCAATGGGTGGAGATGGTGTTGAGCAGGGACCACGGAGGCCAGAGGGGAGTGGACACTGGGTGAGCAGCCTATGTGCAGAGCACACAGAGTAAAGTAAAGTAAAGTAAAGTAAAGTAAAGTAAAGTAAAGTAAAGTAAAGTAAAGTGTGCCATCAAGTTGATTTTGACTCCTGGCACCCACAGAGCCCTGTGGTTGTCTTTGGTAGAATACAGGAGGGGTTTACCATTACCATCTCCCGCACAGTATGAGATGATGCCTTTCAGCATCTTCCTATATCTCTGTTGCCCAATATAGGTGTTTCCCATAGTCTGGGAAACATACCAGCAGGGATTCGAACTGGCAACCTTTTGCTTGTTAGTCAAGCATTTCCCTGCTGTGCCACTAGATAGAGGGGCAGTACACATAGGCTGAGGTAAAGGCACTCCTCACTCAGGGTGCCATTTATTCTAGGACAGGCCCTGAACCTGGACTGAAGGGCAGTTTGCTACCAAAAATGCTCATAATCCTGTGCACAGAAGATGATGTGGGGCGTTCTCATGCATACTCTGTTTGCCTTAAGAACTGCTTCAGCGCTCTTCTTCTCATCCATGTAGGATATTTCCCCATAGATAAATATGTATAATTACAGATTTGCTTCTCCTTCATGAGGAAAAGACCCCTTTTAGTCATTCTTTTCAATAACCAGGCTCCAGCTTAGTTCAATATTTCTCACGGCTCAGTGATTGCATCTTTCTCACACCCGCCTCCTCTCTCTCTTTTTAAAGCACTCAGTTATGAGTGGATAAAGTTAAAAAATGAAGTGTTTATGAAGGCGCTTCAGTAACTGGTCCTGAGCTTTGCATTTTACTGTTTCAGCTTCATGGTGTTCCATCAACTTATTACTGAAACCATTTCTGTGACACTTCCAGCACTGACATTTTAACCGATCAAGCCTTGGTTTTCCTAATCAGGTCTTTTAACGTTATGACTGCAAAACTGCACATAGTTAGGCTGCTTATATCTATTTAACTTCAGTATGATTTAGGCTGCCTGTGTGCGAGACTGCAGCCCATGTATACATTTTTTACCACCAGCTATAAAAGTATTTCCCACAGTTTACCTCAACTTTTCATTGAAAACATCATGTTACTAACTGCTGAGGGCTATGAAACATCATTATACCTGTGAATCCAGGTAGCATTTTAATAATTCCCTGCAAATAATGTACATTCATCAAACTGAGGAAACAGAGTGATGGTTCTTTTGTGTTTAGCAGAGGGTTAGCAAATAGTTGCTGTTTATCCCAGTGTAGCATCTTATTCAATTTATTAGTGTCTCCTTTTAAATCAGGGATTCTCAACGTGTGGGTCCCCAGATGTAATTGGACTTCAACTCCCATAATTCCCAACCAAAGGCCACTGGAGCTGGGGATTATGGGAGTTGAAGTCCAATAACATCTGGGGACCCACACGTTGAGAAACCCTGTTTTAAATGGTTCACGGTCCTCAGTGGCCTCAAGTCCTTTCTTTTCTGCATGTGTGTTTTTTGCTATGTAAACTGCTTTGTGGTTTTTGTTTTTGTTGAAAAGCAATATATAAATATTCTAAATGGAAAAGCATGACAGGCCAGAATACTGCTGTTTCTGTTGTTAGTCTGCCGAGAATAAAAGAAGCCCACCTCCACCTCCAGAGTAAGGAGAGAAGAGCTCATTCACTCAGCAGAAGCCAGTTGCTGGGTCAGATAATTCCCAAGGAGTCATGGCAGGCAGAATGTGGAAACATTTCTTTAAAATGGAAATTCTCTCTGAATGTTAGGACTCCTCCCAAGGAGGACAATTTTCTCAGACGGTTTCTCCACATTTCCCAGCCAGGGCTTCCCCTCTTGACAGCTAGGGATGTGCATGAACCTGTTCAGCATTCTATTCTTAGAATGCCAAACAGGTTCGGAAACTCCATGTTCAAGCCAGTTTGAACGCAGGGGTGGGGGTGGCTTTAAGGATGGGGGAGGGTGCATTTATCCCCTCCGCCACGCTTCCCCCTCCAGCGCTCTGTATATAAATAGTCCAGCGGGGCAGCAGTGTACCTCCTTGCTGCCCCATTGTTTCACTGACAGGAGGTGACCAGCAGTGCTGTGTGCATGTCATGGGCAGGTGCACGCACATCGCACGCAAGCATGATGTGCATGTGCACACCCGTGACATATGCCCACATGCACGGCACTTCCAGTGAGTGAAATAACCTGGTGGCAAGGAGGTATGCTGCCACCACACGAGACTATTTATACACAGAGTGCCAGAGGGGGGAGTGCGGTGGGGTGGGTGGGTAAGTGCACCCCTCCATCCTTAAAGCCACCTCCGCCCCACCATCGGCTTGAAGGGAGCCAGTTCCGTGCACATCCCTATTGACAGCTGCCCCACAGAATGCCTAGGCTTGGGATCCTAGAAATATATTGTCAAATACAAAACCATAATAAGCCTATTCACATGACCCCATGGGTGGGTGGGTGGGCAGCTGGGGGAAGGCTGTTCCAAACTTACCTCCCCCACCAGACTTACCTCTCCTCTTTGGGCGTGCTATCATGCACCCACATCCGCACTGCTGCTGGCAGTGCGGATATCCAGAGGCTGGTACAAAGTGTCCTGGCCTCCGGGAATCCCACAATGCACTGTGTGGTGAGCAGGGTGCATTGAGGGATTCCCCCATGAGATGGGCACTCTAAGCAGTCACCTGTCTTGGTGCAGTGCAAGGAGACACACAATTCCAGCAGCGTTTGCTCCCTTAACCTTGGCTAGAAGCTGAGCTTCAGAGTAGGGTTGGGCTGTGCAGAAGCACCAGGATCGGGAGAGTGTGTATCAGTGTAGGCAGGGGTGGAGCTAGGGGAGAGGGGGCCCATGTTCACCCCTCTCTCCGGCGGCACCTCAAAGTGAGGGAGATAATGAAGAAAATAGGGAGGGGTGGAGCTGGGGGGGCCCTCAGGAGCTGGGGGGGCCCTCAGGAGCTGGGGGGCCCAGGTTCTTTGAACCCTTTTGCTCAATTATAGCTACACCCCTGAGTGTAGGACTCCGTGCTGCCCTAGGCTGCTCATGAGAACAGCCTCTCTCTGTGTGTATAATGAAACAGAGATTGCTTTAAAACATCTTAGACATTTTGGCTTCCAGTTCCCTCCCTCCCTCTCACACACACGAGATGTACAATACAAATCATTTATTTACCAAGCATGCATTGACAGTACCCACTTATTGCCATCTTAGTTAATCATTTCAGGGAACTAAGAAAAAGAATTGGATCATATCAATTTCAAGTATCATATCATAATTCTGGGCATTACTGCTCCATGGAACATCAGACAATTCTCAAAGCCTGTTGAAAGATAAGTCTTACCCTAAGTTTTGTTAAGGTATCAATTCTTACCCTAAGTTTTGTTAAGGTATCTGTGAGACCATAGAAACTAGCAACACCCAAGTTGCATTTGCACTGTTGAAATGTTTCTGTTCCCCGCCCCCCCTTTGCCAGCTCATGTTAACTCATATTAGTCTTATATCAGTATCTTGTTATCTTTCTATTTTGTCCTTGCATGCTAGGAAAGTATAAAAAGTTCTGTAGAGGCTGGGTAGAGTAACCAATTAGCAAGATACGGGAACCTTATTCCTGGATTGTAAATGTCAAAATCTCCTTTCTTCTGTTCCCAAATCCTGAAAAGGAGATTGGTATAGAAAGTTTCTAGAGTCAGCCCCAAAGCATTCAGTCTCCAGGTTGCTGCTCATATATAGTTGAAAGTATTGCTTTTAGGAGATGGCAGTTTCATTTGGTATCAATCAATGATGACTGATGTTCAGCACAGTAAAATGATTTGGTTTATTTCTGAAATTCATGAGTTTTTCTCAGATTTTTTGGTTCTCCATTCCTCAAGTGAACCTCTTCAAGGCAGGGAATACAAACCCCGACACTCGTGTCTTTCAAATGCCATGTGAGAAATCATCCTGAAATGGCCAAAACCTGGCTGCAGCCAGCCCAGGCTGTCATTCAGGAGGCCGGTGGGGGGCTTGGAGGAGCCCCTGCCACCCCCCGGCCGCCAATGTCTCTGACACGGTATCGCTGCCTCTGCCATGGCCTCCATGGCCTGTGCTAAAGGTACAGAGGCCCCTTTCTCTCACCCCACTGCAGCCTTTAGAATTAGGGAATGCCCCCTTTACTTCCTCAAGGATTCCCCTTCATAAGTATGCCCGAACTGGCCTGCGAACTGGTTCAACCTAGTTCAGCCGAGCCCAGTCATACCAGGCCAGGTCAGTTTGAATCCAGTCCGGATTTGAACCGAACCAGCCAAGCAGCCGCATCGCACATCCTTACTTGCAGCCAATCTTGTTTCCTTGACAATGGGACTTACATAAGAGTAAATGCCAGTAGCATTGCAGCCTTAATCCTAGGGAGCCATGCGTAGATAGGATTGTAGCCTTCTTGTTATAATTACATGCTGATTGGGAGACATAAAAGAATGGGTGACATAAGCAAGGTCAGAGGGGAGTGGGGGGAGCAAATAGCCCCCACAACTAGCCCTCCCCCTTCAGGTAGCCCTCCCCTCTCCACTGCCTGGACTCCTGTGGTAACTTCTAATGTATTCAGTGTGCAGATCCCCAAAGGGGTTCACTTTTGTCCATGCAGTGGCGTAATTGGGGGTGGGGCAGCCAGGGCACCTGCCCTAGGTGCCACTGAGGGGGGTGCCACACCAGTGCCTGCCATCCCCACCCCGTTGCCCACTTGCCAAGCCCCAAGGTCCCTCAGCCACTTGCCCTGTTCGCCTTCTCTCCTGCTTGCCTTGCCCTCCAGCCTACAATCGGAGCAGCCTGCAAACTGCTACACATCTCCTTCTCTTCAGATGATCGGCAGGTGGGCGGGGCTTCCAGAGACTGAGCAGGCCTCCCTTAAGCCTGCCGGGCGCCGGGCGCTCTTACCCACCGCACTTCTCTCTGCCCAGCAGCCTTTGCCTGCTTAATGGAGGTATGATGTGAATTCCATTTTGTGGTTACCCTCCCCCACAACCCACCCGATATATAGGGATCTGCTTGCTATAGGGCTTTGATTGCGGTGGGGTGGGGGAGAGACTGAGAAGTCTGAATATTTAACTTGAAACAGATTGTAAAATTTGATGCCTTTTAAAAAAAAACCTGTCTAAAAAGCCCTACAAGTGGCTTGTTTCATGGCAGAAAATTACAAAAACTTCTGGAACAAACTATATTATATTATATTATATTATATTATATTATATTATATTATATTATATTATATTATATTCATTTATAAATGCACTTATGTCCAAGTTGTTTTGCAACCCAGAAGAGAACTGTAAAGCATGTGTTGTGCTGTTATTTTTATTTCTTTAGAAATGTATTATATGTCAAAGCTGGTTGGACATGCCCCAAAACCTCACTCACACTATTTACTCTGTATGTCATCAGTCAGTATGATTCTGTAATGATATGAAATGTTAAGGAGGCCCTCCACATGCTGATTTGCCCCCTCCCGCCAGCCCTGCACCCCACTAGGGATGACCCTGCTTCTGAGCACCTGCAGAGAGTAGTTTTTATCTCAGTACAGTGAGAGACTACAACGAGCCCTACTTCCACATTGGGGAGCAGGGAGAATGACTTTTAGGACAGACTAGGGCATAACTTCAGGAGCTCATTGAGCCCTGGCATGTCTCATCTATCTTAACATTTTACCAAGAAGAGGCACATTCCTTATTCTCCCCCCCCACACACACACACACTTTTTCTCCTGAGGAATGGTGCTAATTCTTGCTCTTTTCTCTATTTCTCCCCACCTATCTTTCTTGCTTCAGTGAGACTTACTGGTCTCCTATAGGGAGCAAAATATGCTGGGAGCACAAATTAGTTTGGTTTGGTTTACATCCCTGAGCATGTGGAATTCTATTTGCACTTACCAGGCACAGTTGAATGCAATGGAGTTTATTTTTAAGTAGACATGCTTTTCTTGCCATTAAGTCCTTTAGGTTTCAATGAAATGTACTTCCAGCTAAATGTGGTTAGATTTGCTGCCTGAGGCTGCAATTCTCCACACACTTACCTGGGACTTTTACACATAGCAGGCTTTACTGCAAGTTTACTGGGAGGCTTTACTGTGAAATTGGAGTTGTCCCAAAGAACGAACACATAATAGTGGTTTGTTTGTTTGTTTTTTACTCCGGATATAAATCAGGCTACACTCTAACGAGCAGTGAAAAACCTGAATTGCATGTGAACTGCTCCCCAATAACTCGCAGGGACTTCAGGGTAAATCTGGCCAACATGTGAATGCAGCACCTCCATTCCAGAGGAGATGTGTGTTAAAGGGCTTTAAAAGCCCCGTGTGAAAAACCTCCTGGAATCAAACTTTACTGAATTTGTTCAGAATTCTGAGAAAACATACATAGGCTCACACTGCATGGTTGAAAGTCTCCTTTGCTAATCTGCAGCGAGGGGCCCATTTTAATAATAAGTGTTTCTAGTGTGTTCTAGGCATTAAAAGCAGCACAAATATATAGTACTCAATGTATATCACTATATATTGTGAAGTGTGCCTGTGTGTATTCAGTGAAATGTATTTCCAGGCAGCATACCTATTTCGAAATATCAGACTTAAATCCTTGGGGGCCTGGGGTGTGTGGAGGCCCTGGACTTTGAGGGGCTGGGGCCATATTTTAAAATTTTGTCTCTGGGCCCATTCCAACCTTGCTATGCCCCTGGTGGAATAGATACTACACATGGGTTTCTACACAACACCTGCACAGAAGAAACTTCCATGTAGAAAATGTGTCTCTTGTAAATTGACCCTGAATTTTCCATCCATGACTGGGATATCTGAGAGCTAGAGTCAATAATAAAAGAACAGCACACTGCTTGTGACAGGAAGGGGCAAATTACCCTGATTTCTTAGTCTGTCAGGGGCTGGTTTTGGCCCTGGGAAAACTTGCCTGTCTGCTCCTGTTGCAAATTCCTCTGTCTAGTGTGGTAAACTAATGTATCCTCCTCCCTCCTGGTGCCAAAGTAAGCACTAGTGTGGTGAATGCACATATACCCCATCATAAGCCACCAGTCATCACAAGACAAAGGCTGGCAGAAATCATTCAATGGTTTATAGGCCCCCCACCCCCACCCCCACCTTCTTCTTCCCCTGTTTTGCTAGTAGCTATTTGGGCAGGTGATCCTCTAGGACAAAGTCATGTTTTTTTTAAAAAAGCATGGGATGAGACAGAAAATGACACTTGGAATCCTCACATAACTCCTGACTGTTGTTCTAAGTCTTTAACAGAGATGGCTCATGTTTTCAGATTTTGATCAACGACCATGTCTAGATGGTACAGTGTTCCTTTTAACAGGGATTTCCAGATATTGTTGACTACAGGCCCCATCATCCCTGTTTGGACAGGGGCGCAATTTCAGTGCTTGCCCTAGGCACTATTTTCCCTAGATACGCCCCTGTGTCCATGTTTAACATGGGAGCACTAATGTAAATACAACATTCTTTTTCTTTTAGAAATTGAACGTATGCATCAAAATTAACCTGGCTAGGACAGCTTTTCCTCCTACCTTGGTCAAATGCTGGGTATGAAAGCTGGGTAGGACAGTGCTGTTTTACCCAGCTTTCCCTCCTACCTTGATTTCACACAGTCACTTCTCTCTCCTCCTACCTAGTTGTTTGCTCCCACAGAACCAAAAGTTGGGAGCACACACAGCTCCCAAACCTAGGTAGGAGACTTGTCCTACCTAGTTTTCAGTTGTATGAATGATCTCATTATCTATTGAATGGTTCTTTCAGATCAATATCTAGGTACAAGGTGGAACATTCAAATGGTCACTACACCAAGCAGCCACCCAATCCAGGGGGACAAAAACTGGCAAATTAGCGGGGTTAGATGTAAGCATCAAATAGATCATCCAAGCAGCTCTTAAGGTGATGCATCTTAGGCCTGTCATATAGCAGCATTCATACAGCAGTTTCTTCCCTTAGAAACTGCTTTCACTTTTGTTGTGTGCATTGATTCATAGTTGTGACAATGTATATGGAACTAAGCGGGAGACTTGGGAAAGTGGGCAGTGGCGAGGAGCTCAGGGACACAGAGGGAGAAGACAGAAGGAAAAACAGATATAAGAAGTGACTCACCTCAACATCTCAGCATTTGGGAGGATACAGACAGGAGAGGAATTATACTCCCGCTTGGTTAATAAAAATAATTTATTTTCTGTTATTCCTGCCTGACTTGTTTTGTGAAACACAGCAGTTTGAAACAGTTTTTATCCATACTTTACCACTCTGTTTTGTCCAACTTATTATCCTAAAAGCAAATCACTTCAAGGTACCAAAAAGGCTCTCTGTATTAGCTGGCCTAAATTAAACCAAGGCATTTTATTTTCTCCGTGTGGAACTGCTTGAGATCTCCCTCAGCTATAAAAATGATTGCACTCTTTTTGAAACAATAATGTAATTCCTCTTTAGTCTTGTTCACATTCTTTCTTATTTGAACCCCATAGGCTTGGTCTAATTACACACAAGCAGCATATTAACTACAAAAGTGACATTATTTCCCCCTCCTACTTTGGCAGAGAGTTTATTTCTAGATGATGGACAAATCACTTTCCTTTGTGTAAAATGTAGATGCTGGATATTTATTGCAAAGTTGTAAACCACCTAGAGACTGTTTATTAGGTAATATACAAGTGTAATAAATAAAATATAGGGACATACATATTGACATAATAATTAAGAACCATGGAAATCCCACATTCAGTGTATTAGACCTGTTCATATAAGAAACGGACAAGTTTGAACATGGGAGAAAGTGGGATTTATACTGTGTCTTTGGAACTGTTTTGGCATTGCTTATCTAGTTTAGTGTTCCAAACAAAGTAGGTAGACTAATAGATATTATATAGGTGCAGGAAGTCTGCAGTTTGGAAATGGGTTATGTTCTAAAAGGTCTTTTGTAAGCTGAATGTTAACTCAGAAGACATATAGTTCCCAAGAGGAACCCATTGTATGTGCGGGTTGGCATTTGTAAGAAAGGGACTTCCTTAATGTACTATGTTATGGAGCTTTGTTTTAGTGATGTGCAGATTTTGTGTTCTGTTTTGTTCTTAAAACAAAATGCAAAATGGCTGAAATGTTCTGTAGAAACAGAAGTTGAGCTGGCTATTTTGATGGAGCATCTCAAAACATTCTTGAGTGTTTCAGCCATAGAGAACAATAGAGAACATGAAACACCCCATTGTTCCCCAATGCTCCTGGGGATACCAAGGTAAAGGTTTGGGGAAAGGTTAAAAATTTGTTTAAAATCGCCTTCTTGCCCATTTATTTTGTGGGTTGGGTGGTAGGTACCACCCATCCTGCCCTACCACTCAACCCACCTTGGTGACCCTAGCAGCTACCCATGGGGAACAATGGGGTGTTTCGAGTTCCCCATTATTCCCTATGGCTGGAACAAGCTGTACTCACGGAGTGCACTGCACACAAGTTTTGTATGGCAATCTGCAATGCATTTTGCAACCCTGCCTTGAAAAACCCTGTGTGCAGAAGCATACAGTAAAAGGGAACCTCTCCCTCCCAACACAGAACACACATTTCAAACACAGGCTAAAAATGGGCAAAAAAGAATCACTGACCCAGAATCCACTGCCAACCACAGTGCAGTAACATCATTGGCACAAGTTGCTCTCTCACACACAATTATGACTCCTTACATTTATAGCATTGCAACAGCTGCCACAACAGCACCATTACTTAGCAGCAGGCATAGCCATAAGCTCAGCTAGGACAACTTCAGCAATATTTTGAATGAGTACACCTAATGGCGCAGCGAGGAAATGCTTGACTAGCAAGCAGAAGGTTGCCAGTTCGAATCCCCACTGGTACTGTATTGGGCAGCAGTGATATAGGAAGATGCTGAAAGGCATCATCTCGTATAGTGCAGGAGGAGGCAATGGTAAACTCCTCCTGTATTCTACCAAAAGAAAACCACAGGGCTCTGGGTGCCAGGAATTGAAATCAACTTGACGGCACACTTTACCTTTACACCTTGCAAAGCAGATTGCAGAGCAGACACACAAAGTTAGTCTTAAGGCCAGACATGGAGTTCATTACAGCAATCACCAATAAATATTATGGGGGGGGGGAGCTGTCACTGTCCATTTCTTGCCACAGTACTATCTCACAAACAAAACAAATCACAACTCAATGAAGGTTCAAGGCAGACACCCAAGTTCTACCTTTGTCAATCTGAGATCCAGCAAAACCTGATAGTTATAGCAGCCATGGCATATCCCCAGTGCTGAGAAAAGAAAACCACAAAATCAAACCTTAATTCCTCCTCTCCTGATGTATTCTCTTCAAGAGAGGCATGAAAGCTTTCTCTGCCTCCCAATCCCTTTCAATACATTTTGAAATTCCCTCCTTTTGTGTTCCCCGCTCCCTCCTCCCTCACCCCAGCCAATGGGGACACAGTTGCCCATGACAACACTTGATTTGTATGATAACAAGCCAGTGCCAGAAAACCAATCAGCAAGGGGAAAACAGACCTCCCAATTGGCACTCAGAACATCGAAACATTTAGATTGAAACAGGGGTGGTTATGCTCCAAGCTTGAAACAGGCCCTTTATTTAAAGGGTGTTCTGTTTCAAGCTTGAAACACTCAAAGCAGCCATTTCGAGTCGGAATGTTTTGCCGGTGAAACATTGTGCATATCCCTACTTTGTAAGTATGGGTGCTTGTAAATCGGGGAGTGCCTGTATCCAACTGTGTAAGCAACCACTATGCAGCATATACAATTCCAGGGATTTCCAACTTTGGCTGTCCAAATGTTGTTGGACTACAACTCTCATCAGCTCTCTGCCTAGCAATACTGTGTTGAGGAGTATACCATTTCAGGTGACTGGCAGATAGAGTGTGCTGCTTTGAGACAGGCAAATGGACTGTATGCTGAGCTCCTTGTGATTCTATGTGTGTTTGGATTATAGATCCAAACACAAACCTTGATATATTTCCACACAGTTGTTTTGTACAGATCTTATCCGATGGCACTTTCCTTCCTAGGATGTTCCAATTACCACTTCACTAAAAGATAAAGATTGCCTGCACAATCTGAACAATTTTTATAGCTGATCAGCCAAAGCTTATTTCTCTTTTTTACTGCTTCTAGGCAACAGCTCACTCTTGAGAAAAGGAAGTAAAGATATTACCTAGTGCCAGCGTGCCCCCTTGCACTCCAACGAGGGAAACCTGCGTGATCAGGTAAAGAATGCTGAAAGACTTCAAAAGGGATTTATGTTGCTTATTATTCTAGTTCTTTGGCTAGTCCAAGTTATTTTCTTTGCAACATTCAGTTCAAGGATTATACCAGCCAACAGTTGTCCACCCACCTACTGCCTTAGTAAAATACAGGATTCAATATTAGATTGCTTCAGCATGTTTGGTTAGGAAATGTAATCCGTCTTTTGAGAACCAACATGGATCTCTCTTTACCAGACCACACCATCCTAGGAACTCAGATAGTTCCTTCATGAATACTGTTTTGCAGTTTTAGTTGAGTTGGAATATCCACATTTGTGGCATAATGTCATAGTTTCTTGATTCAGGTTGGCATGGAGCAGAAGGCTAACATTAATATTCATTTCTATAGTAATGTAAAAATGCTTATGTTTAAAAAAGTGCTGTAGCATTCTATACTGATGTAAGAAGTCTAGAAGTCTGCCTTTCTATTAATTTCTTACAGATTGATTAACCAAGTCTGAGGGCATATCTGAACCATACATTTATATCAGTTTTATACCATAGCTTCTTATGGGCCTTTAGAATCCATTGCAGGTTATTTAAGGACCACAGTTGTATGCTGTGAGAATGCAGATTTAAAGCATGCTATTGATAGTACATTCTCTTAGCAGTCTATTTGTGGGATGCTGTGGATAATTCACAACACACCAGGCAGAAATCCATCAGGTCCAGCTTCCACCTTCTCTTAACTTCCCTGTAGTGATTCCAGCATTTTGCCTTCAGCCATGCTTTGGCTCAAAGCCTTCTGGCTTCTCTTCAGCCTTTTCTGGTTTCTTTTTCTTTCACAGTACTGAAAACACACAATCTCCCTCCACAGTTGCCTGTGCAGGGCCTTTTCTATTCCCCTCCCCACCTCAGAACCTTCAGAGACCTGTTCACTAGCGGTCCATCCATAACCCCCTTGGCCTCTGACCTTTGGAATTTTGATTGGACATTGGAATTTTGACTTTTTACCAGCTAAAACTGCAAGGTTTCCATCACCCTGTCCCCTATAAATAGGCAAACTCCAGAATATCTCCCCAGTAAGCCTCAGTCTAGTAACTTCACCAGTATTACCTAGCAATGAAGCTAATGGTAACAGTAGTTTCTTTCTCTTTCCTTCAGAGTGTTCTAATGTTAGTAGCCAAAAACAAACACAGTGCTTTAAGACACAAGCCGTACATAACATAACCTTCTTCTCAGAAGCTACTTTTCATAGGGGCTTATTCTCCAGGTGTGAACCCTTTAGAATTGCAACTCCAAGTCACACTAACAAAATGTAAACAAGACATTTCCCCCAAACCAAAAGAGGGACAAAATAGATTTTGTTCCACTATTATTGTGAATCACTGTTCAGTCTGTTGGACGTTCCTGAGGTAAGCAGATATCTAACTTATCTTTGTAGTTCCTTCTGTTGCTTTTAAAAAGTCAGGAGGTCATATCTATCCAGAAGGAATAATTGTTCTTCTCGGTACAGAGACATTTGAAGTGATAAGTCCCACAGTAAGCTCATTTACACTGCCTGGGTTCTGTGCACAGCTAAAGTTCTGACAAATTTCATGCCAAAGCAAGATGGAGGCATGCTGTTAAAACAGTCGCGCAAGAACACTTTATCCAATCCAACTGCTGACCTTTTACTTAGTATATCCTGATAATTTTGCACATAATACATTTCTGCTGTGAAGACTGCAGCTGAGGAACCAGAGAGTGTTAATTTGAAACAATACAGTGCTCAGCCTGAAGTCCTGAATTTCCAAACAGGCACTAATTAACTCAGACAATATTCTGCAGATTCGTTACTGACAGAGAGGGAAAGTGTTACATGCTAACTCTTTATTTGGGAGGTTGACTCTTTCCTGTGATTCAGAAGGTGACCTTCAGTGTAAGTAGGCCTTGTATGTTCTACAGTGTTAAACTAGCAATGAATGTATAAGAACTCGCGCAAGGCTGCAGTCACTGATTTATATTTAAGATGATATATCAAGAAGGAAACTATTTTGCTTCAAAGGCATAAAGCAGCTGAGCGCACCATGTTATCAACTCAAAAAGCACTTGATTTGCTGCAGACGGAAATGTCAGTTTTCTCAGAGCAGATAATTTATACAGCTCCTGTTCTCATTGTGAGGTAACATTTTGGAGTCACTTCATGCCTGCAGGGATCCTGGTGTATGATGGTGTCTCTGTCTTACTGAATTGTGGACATAATAATGGGTATTGACCCCCAATTGTTTAATAGGCCCCAGTAAGAGGATTAAGAGTTCTGGCTGACTGAACACATACCTAAAATTTCAGCTGACATTTATTTCCAATGGTTCATGTATAGCACAGAGGGACTAGGACAGGTATTTGAGATATTTTGTTGGATATGTTTTGGATAGTGGAAAGCAAACTGGAGACTATATATAGTTTATTAGACCAACAATTATTGGTGGAAATACAATAGCATTTGAAATTTACAGAATCCTTTTGCAGGAAACAACAACTGGCAGATAATAGATACAGTACTCGCTGTTCTCTGCATTGCTGTCCTTGGAATACCTCTGAATCCACAATAAGGATGAAAATATTTTCTCCTCATGCCCTCTCACCCCTTCCTCTTAGAGAACAGATAAACCAGTACAAAGAAACCATGCATTCAGGTCTATAGGTCTTCTGAGGTTCTGCATAACTGGAGAGTAAAGGGAGGTACACCATTTCAGAACCACTGCTCTAGAAACTACCCCCCCCCAAAAAAATTGGAGCTCTTTGTGCCAAATACTAGAAACAAAGAGATAGTAAAGTAATCCAAGTCAAAATCTTAAAAGAAAGGATTTTCTTCCCGCTATACAACTGAAACTGCGTTGGTACGTTGTCATGTGGGGGAAAGGGAAAAAAAAAACTGAGCTTGAAATGAAGCCTGGATTTTCTCTTCTTTGCTCCCCTGGGGCAGGTTCCTATTTTCTCAAAAGAATCATCATCCCATTGGAAAAACTACTATTGTTTTATTCCTCTCTGGAAGTGCTCAGGACTACCATATTTGCATTCTATGGCTCTTGTACTTAGATGCATAGGAGAAATATCTTTTTTAGGTATGTACAGAACCAATCCTGGCGGTTCGGTTTGAATTCAAACCAAATTCGAACCAGACCAGCAGTCTGCAAACTGGACTGGTTAACACTGGCTGGTACTATTCATATCTATGGGTTTAGATTAAGTGCATGCCATGCTGTTCACTGTTAACCATACTTTATGTACAGCTTCACCACGTTATTCTTTTAGATGCCAGGTAAAGACCATTTTTGTTCACACAGGCCTTTTAAATTCGGGTTTTCAGATTTGTTCTGATTTCTAACTAATTTTAAAATGAGTTTTTAAGCTGCTTTGTATTTTATTTTGTATTTTCCTTTTCCTTTTTTCTGATTTAATGTGTTATGTGTCTTTATTGTATGTTTTAATCCTACGTTGCGAGTTTATTATTATTAATGATTGATGATGATGATGATGATGATGATGTAGTGGCCCAAGTGCACATTCTCAAAGTGTTACAGCTGCAAGAGTATTACTCTTCCATGTTGGTGGCCAGTTGTATTGCTGGTGTGGAGTTATATCAGCTTCTTTGATGGGAATAATGTGTGTCTATGTAACTGTGTTAACATGAAGCTCCATTAGTATGTTGTACTATTTGCAGCTGAGTCTAGGGCAGGGGAGATTGGAAATTCTGCTGATATGCATGAATATCACTGGACTACTACTCAGCCACATTTCTGTTGCCTGTTCAAGCTTATGTTTCTGACTTTCACTTACTGACAAGTGTGCAAGACGAGTAATTCAACCTGCATTCAGTTTTTAGGCATCACCACACAATATAATTCCAAGTCCTTCATCACTTCTCTAGCATCCTGATGTTCCTTTAGATATTTGAAAACTGTCAGCATAACCCATTTTCTTCATCTTCTGTTTTAGAATATTGTTCAGTTCTGTTAGCCATTCTTTAGATGATTTGTCTTTGAGAACTTTCATCATCCTTTTATTGCAGCCCTAAATCCTATCCATGTTGTCAACCTAGTTCTTGAACTGTGATGCCTAGAAATGATTGCAATCCTCCACATAATGCTTAAGGGCTGCATAACAACACTCTTGTTTCCTAAGTTTCTGAGATCTTATTCTGGGATGTGGAAATCAAATCTGGCCAATTTGAATGATTTGAATTTGAATTGAATCACCCCTAAAAAGGATAATTACATTCAAATTTGAATCAATTCAATGACTGTTCAGGGATATTTTGGTGCCTTTTCTAAACCATTGAGGCACCCTGATTGGTAAAAGGGCAGCCAGGTAGGTATAACTGATTCAAATTTGAATTGATTCAATTAGAATTTGAATTGAACTGGCCTGTTTGATTCAAATTTGAATCGAATTGGCCAGTTTCTATTCGAATTCAAATCAAATCTGAAAATCCGATTTGTGCACATCACTAATCTTATTTATACAAAATGCTATTCTTGTATGTGATCGACATTTCAATCACATTTTTAGCTCAGGATATTTTCTCTCCCACACTATTCCCATGGAACATGGCTTCTGTCAGAGGTTTGTTGATGAAAAGAATTCTTATCTCAATTTCTAAAATTTTAGATTTTGAGTCTGCAGGCAGGGATTTATATGTTTGTTTGTTTTTGCTTTCTGTACACTGCCTAGGACATATTATGGGCAATATAATAAATGATTATTCCTTATAGCCATTACTTTTAAAAATACTTCTTCATGCTCTTTATTATTTTAAGCAGAACTGCACAACTTGTAACTCACCAAACCAGAAATGGATTTGTTTGTGATTATAGTGCTGGACTAGGACTGGGGACACCTGAGTTCAAATCCCCATTCAGCCATGAAACTTCCTGGGTGACTCTGAGCCAGTCGCTTCTCCCTCAGCTTAACCTACCACACAGGGTTGTTGTGAAGATAGAAATAACCATGTACAGCAATCTGGGCTCCTTGGAGGGAGAGCAGAAAACAAACCAAACACAATAGCTATCTAGGAGCTTGAAAATCCCTTTTTAAAAAACTTCTGCCTGGGTTTGTGAGATTATGGGGCCTGTGAATCATGAAACACAGTTCAGAGCTGTTGGTTGTGACCAGTTTCATGGGTCACAAATAGTGCAGGTCTGATTTTGAGCTTAAGACTGCATGATTTTTATGTCGCACCATAACTGGTTCCATACAAAAGTATTTATACTGGAACTTTTTATTTGGGGCAAACAACTTGCTAGTCATCATCATATTTGACAGAGGTCCTGTGATCTTCTAGTGGAGTGATCTTCTAGCTGGTTTTGTATTGATAGGTACTGAGAACAAACTGCCATAGTTTTCCTCTGCTGGACAAACCAGAACATGCAGCTAATCATGGGGAAGAGGTCTCTGTTCCGCAGTTGTGTCGCCTTGACTTTCATATGGCAATGGGGAAAGTATTTTTGCGGATTAAAAAAAAGATTGATGTCATAATTTAAGGGCTTGCATTGCCCACTATGTCTGGACTGAAGCCTAAGATACATTTTATTTGTTTATATCTATGTAAAGCTCTTTGAAAACTTTTGTTGAAAAGTGGTATATAAATATTTGTCGTATTCATATTCATAGTAAGATTCACTGAAACCCAGAACTGCAAGGCAACAGGGGAACCTATAGGTAGTTTAACAGAAGCACACCAAAGCAAGCAGCTGAAGTCAGGCTTAGAAGTTGCCATTGTGAATTCACTTGAGCACCTTCATCGCCCATCAGCTCCTTTTGGCCATCAACTTTGTCCAGCCTAATGGAAAAGAAAGTTAGGTGTGATTAAAAAAAAATCTCCAGATTAGAGAGAAAGGGCACAGTGCACACTTTCAACATGGATGCTCCCACACATTCCAAATCAATGCCCTTGCCCCTGACTATCATATTATTCAGACCATGTCTAGCTGAATTATTACAGGTCACTGGGAGCTGTAATTCCTTTCCATGGGTACCTTGAGGAATGCATGACCTTTATACTGAATGGGGAAAACAATAATCCTTTAAGGCAAGGTTGTATACAAGAAAGCTTATTGGCTGGCAGAGGATTCAGCTTTGCCACTATCTGCCTGTTCTTGCATCTCCTTACTATCAATTAATAATGGGATGTTTTACAGATGTAATTTCAGATCCAGTCAGAAGAACATGGTAGAAGTGATATTTTTTCCTGCTCAAGTAGTTAACAAACCATCTTTCAAGATCAGGCCTTGAAAGTCCACGGTCTACATCAGCTGCTGCAACTCCATTTAACTATGCTAAATTAAAGTGTCCAGGACCACAAAGGAATGGTGAATTTCTTCTCATTAGATAATACTCAGCCAGGCTGGAGAAAGGAAACTGCATGTCTTGGTTGTTGGAATACAGAGGTTTAGGTAGGAGGGCTGAAAAAAGAGACAGATGATTAACAAAAATATAGAAAATACATTAACTGACATCCAGACTAATGCAATTAACAATAATATAGCACATTAGTGGACATCCAGACTAATGCAATGCTGGTGCTCTAATGCTGTGCTGGTAAGAAACATAAGAAACATAAGAACAGCCCTGCTGGATCAGGCCCAAGGCCCATCTAGTCCAGCATCCTGTTTCGCACAGTGGCCCACCAGATTCCGCTGGAAGCCACAGACAGGAGTTGAGGGTGTGCCTTCTCTCCTGCCATTACTCCCCTGCAACTGGTACTCAGAGTCATCCTGCCTTTGAGGCTGGAGGTGGCCCACAGCCCTCCGACTAGTAGCCATTGATAGACCTCTCCTCCATGAAGTCATCCAAACCCCTCTTAAAGCCATCCAGGTTGTTGGCTGTCACCACATCCTGTGGCAGAGAGTTCCACAAGTGGATCACATGTTGTGTGAAAAAGTACTTCCCTTTGTTGGTCCTAGACCTCCTGGCAATCAATTTCATGGAGTGACCCCTGGTTCTAGTGTTGTTTGAGAGGGAAAAGAATTTCTCTCTCTCCACTTTCTCCACACCATGCATGATTTTATAGACCTATATCATGTTTCCCCGCAGTCGTCTTTTTTCTAAACTAAAAAGCCCCAGGTGTTGTAGTCTTGCCTCATAAGAAAGGTGCTCTAGGCCCCTGATCATCTTGGTCACCCTCTTCTGCACCTTTTCCAGTTCAACAATGTCCTTTTTACGATGTGGTGACCAGAATTGTACGCAGTACTCCAAGTGTGGTCGCACCATAGTTTTGTATAAGGCATTATAATGTTAGCCATTTTATTTTCAATCCCCTTTCTAATGATCCCTAGCATTGAATTTGCCTTTGTGAATTTACTATGTGGAAGGGTTGGTTCTTGTCACTCTTCCCCTCCTTTCCAAAAAATATGTCCTTGAGGGTTATGCAGCCCTCAGGAACATATTTTCAGGAGTCAGAGGACACTTCAGAAGCAAGGGGAGTTCAATGAAAATTGCCCCTACTTATAGCACTAGTGCTGCATAAAACATATACACTCATTTTAATTTTGTTTGGTTTTTATCTGTTTTTATGTTTGTGTACCACCTAGAGCCATCTGGGTAAGGTGGTATAAAAATCTAATAAACAAACAAACAAACAAATATTAGTAGTAGTCTTAGTAGTAGTAATAGTAGTAGTCTGTGTGTTAGCCAATGGAGTTTGAAATAATGTACAAACTGATAGGTCAAGAATCTAGCCAAGGTTCTAAAAGTCAATTGGTGATGCCAATTGGTGGCGCCAATGAAGTTGGATGGTTAAAGAAGATAGCAAGAAGGAAGGAAACAAGAAGCTGCTGCTATAGTAGTCTTCAGAGGGGCTTTCTGGGAGTGCAGATACATTTTACCATAGGATTTTTTTTTTCTGAGGCAGCAATCATATACATACTTATTAAATGGGAGTAAATCCTATTGATCTTACTGAGATTTATTTCCAAGTAAATCTCAGTAAATATATAGGACTGTATCAAAATGATTAATTATGATGAACAGATACAACTCTGTCCCAAACAGGGTTTCATGTACTTTAAAAATGAAGGGAGATGCTCCTACACTGAATAGAACAATGTTGTCCTTTTCTGTTTTGACACATCATGTAAAATGGAAACAATTGAGTTGATGGAGCACAGTATTGGAACAGGATGCATTTCATGATGAAAAATTCTAGCTGCTAAATATTCTGTACAATGTGTGAGAAATCCACTAGTGCCATTTCAGTCACCCTGAAGCACTACAAAAACACTCAGTATTCCAGGCAGGTAGAGAAAATTCACTCCAAATGCAGTGTTAAGGAATTAATTTTCAGGTAGTCATTTTGAGATTGTTTCACTCACTGTGTGAGTCGGTGATAATAGACAACTTGCAGGAAATAATTACTGAGAAACCACTAGTTTCTTCCACTCACTCATTTTTCACTCTCATACATTTTACTAATCAACACTGTGACAAAGATGAAAGGATACAAGCTAAAAAGGTGATTGCATGCAATGGTTTGTTATTAGGTGATTAGAAAACAAATCTCAGTTTGTGTCTACAATGCGCAACCAATTTATGCCAAAGTAGTCTGATTAAGATCCTACAAGGTAAGAAGATCATGGTCTACATTATTTTCTCAAGATATCCTATATTATAGCCACTAGTGTGTATTGATGTTTAAGTAGTTCAGGCCATTCTCCAGGAGGGTTTCCATACAGGGCTGTTACTGCAAATCTCCTCCTGAAGAGAGTGTGTACATTCAAGGGTAAGTCATGGGGTAAGTCACAGCCAGACTTACCCCGCAGTCCATTCAAGATCTTTGGAAGCATCCCCCACACAAATTGGGCTTTTCTTTCAAATTCTAGCTTGTCCCAATGTATTTCTGTGTTTTAAAAATCTTGGTTTTAAGCGGGTTTTTCTGAATACACCGCACTGACTAGAGACTTTACATAATTATTAACATGATAAGAGGAGGAACTGTTTAGGAATGCACATAGAACTGCTTTGCCTAGATACAAAGAGTGAGAAAACTCTTTCAGGAAGCAAACTCTTTGAAAGTTCTACTTACATAACCTCTGTGTATGCTCAAGTTGACTTTTTTGAACAATATTAGTCTGATTACTTGAGGTTTTCACTTGTTAAAAAGAAGTTTTACCAGCAAATTGATGCAAAGCACAGCGCACATGTGTTGGAAAAAAGGGAAGAAATCAGTTAGTGTATACAAATGCTCCTCAGTCTAGGACATGAGGTTTTGAAGGCAACATTGTGTTCCTCCCCATGGAGCTCCCAACACACACACACACACACACACACACACACACACACACACACACACACACTCCCCCTCCCATTGTCTAGAAGCAAAACACAGAGGCATGTAATGTGAACCTGCACAAAAAGAAAATCCAAGAGCAGAGGGGAGGGGCTGCTTCCCTCATGCCTCGAGTGTAATTCAAAGTGGTTTTACTCATCATATACCCCGAGAGCTGGAAGCCTGGTGTGGGGAAGCCCCAGATGCTGCTGAACTACAATTCCCATCAGCCAAAGCCACAATTTATTACAGCTGGGGATGATGGGAGTTGTAGTTCAGCAACATCTGGAGAGCTACACATTGCCTACCCCACTATAGGGAATATATCTCCTCTTCTTTGCAGTTTTCTGAAGCCAGCCATGTATGGCACACAGGTTGGAAGGGCATGGAGTACCAAAAGATGACTCAACATGTCTACCATGTGCAATACTCTAGCATGGCCTGTGGTGGTCCAAAGAATTGTGATCCACAACAGATGATCCAAAGTCTACACTGTTGAAGATGCCTGTAGCCGGCGCGGCTCGTGAACGTGCCTCCGGGGGGCGGAGGGTGGCTTCTTTAATTGTAAATGGAGCCGGTGCTCTGTGCCACCCCGCAGCCCCTGCAGCGGGGAATTGCCTCCGCCACTCACCTGAGCCCCTGCCAGCGGCCAGGTGAGTGGTGGAGGTGATTCTCCACCGCGTGGGCTGCTGGGCGGCATGGAGCACTGGCTCTGTTTACAGTTAAATAAGCCGCCCGCTGCCCCCACCCCGGAGGTGAGTTCACAAGCTGCGCCTGGCCTGTAGTATAAATTGTCTGGAGCCAGGATATCTAAAGGACCTTCTCCTCCTGCTCAAGCCTGCCCATATACTCATGTCAATGTTTTGTGTTCCTCTTTTGTCAGAGGTACAGTGGGGAGGCACATGAGACAGGACTCAAACTTTGGGCCCTTCCTGTTGCTGATATGCACCAAGATCAGCACAAATTACGATGGAGGAAGCACAGGAAACTCAAACTAAGAGGAAAGAACTGGTGATCTGCTGGCAATCGGTGAAACAACTGTGAAAGAACTGCCTTTTTCAAAATGGAAATGGGTTACTATTTTTAAAAAGCAGTTCTTTTACAGTTGTTTCACTGAAAGCTGTAGATTGTCAGCAGATGGCACTAAGAATATAACACAACCTCTTTCTTAATGAGGATTCCCCTTGGCATTTCCAGTGGTAATTTGTGCTAATGCTGGAATACATCAATGTCTAGAAGGAAAATTTGGAATGCCCCTTTTCTTCCTCTTTCCTTACATTTTGGTGGTGGGCAAAAACTTGGCTCTTTCAACATGATGGGTTTAATTCTGACTGATTTTTTTGTGTGTGACTTTTTGCTTGTGCATCCTTGGTAATCTAATTTATCTATTGAGTTGGCGATTTTTAGTTTGTTTTAGTGTTATGGCTGCATCATTGTTGCTTTCATTTTGTTAACTGCTTTGGTGGGGGTTTGTTAACTGCTTTGGTGAGTAGAGTCATCTACTCTAGGGATGAGCCCGAAGCATTTCGTCGCCTCTTTGGAGAAGTGCCGAAATGCTTCGGCTCCCTGGCGCCAAAACGTTTCTGCGTGGGGCGCTGAGTTCTCTTGAGGAGGTGAGCAGCTCCTACCTGCCCATCCTCCAAGCCCCTGGTGGCCCACTACAGTGCTATTGTTACGGAAAGACTTCTGTGCAAGTGGCAGCCATTTACTTGCATACACTGCATGAGGGATGCTGGGGATGCATCCCATCACCGCAGCGCGGCATTTTAGAGGGGCAAGCGGCACAATCTGCTGCTTGCACAGAAGTCTTTCCATAACAATAGCACTACAGTGGGTCAGAGGGGGCTTGGAGGATGGGCAGGTAGGACCTGCCCGCCTCCTCTTAAGGGAACCCCCTGCTGCCTTTGGATGTGCACCAAAGCAATTCTTCGGTGCACATTCCTACTCAACTGAAAATGGGATAGGAGTATTTTGATAAACAAGTATATACATAAAACAAACCAGCAGTCTCAAGTGAGTGAGCCATCCCACATATTATGACAGGCTAGAATCCAGAGGAAAGAGTTGTGGTATGCAAGGACAAGACAGTGGGGTTAAATTAGAAACACTAACAGTTTAATGAGATAGATCGTGAAGCTGTTCTCACTGTCAGTGAGAAGAGCTTCTGTTGGGTCTGTGGGGAGAGCGGGTTTAGCCGTAGCCCTGGGTGGCTGGCTCGGCCACCCACATGACTGTCGGCTTCATCACGGAGCCGGTGGGGGCTGCGGGGATCAGCGGCCCAGGATGCCCAGGATGTCCTGGCCCCTGAACAGGGCCCAGGAGGATGCCCTGTGCGAGTGTGTGGCACATCTTGGAGAGACCCCCGAGCCCGGGAGGATGCTTGCAGTCTCCTGGTCAGGGGTCTACTTATGTGCCGCCGTGCGCCATGGTGACACACGAGCAACAAAATGAGGTTAACGGAGCACTTGCTCTGTTAACCTTCTTTAAGGGCAGGGTGTTTTATGCGGGCTAACTGCCTTGGGAACACAGGGCTCGCCTGTGAAAGTCTCCCTTAGCCCGCTTTCCACTGATCGTGGGAATAGCCTCATTATGTACATAGAGGCAAGTGCAGTCTGCCTTCAATGCTCTTGCTGCTGGCTGTTTGTTAGACCTGCCTCTACTCAAGGACTGAAATAAAAGTAACTAAAACACCATTCAAAAACCGGCCTGGATCAAGGAATCCAGAAACTGGATTAACCAAAAACACCATGGACAAGAGCCAGCATGCTGCCGATCTCAAGAACTTGCATTGTTAAGATGAATGTCAGCATCGTTCCCTTTTGCTTGTTTGTTTTGCTGGACTTGGCTTCTTATGCTCTATTAGGCGTCTACACTTAGAAGAGAGAGATTGCTAATAGCAATGCCAAGCTTGTTGGATAGTCCTTCCGCAGCATTAAGCCTGGCAGCTTAAATCTGGCAGCCAGTCCATGCACTGAGTTGCTGACTGTTCTTTTCCTGCGCTGACAGAAATTGCTGAGTATATAGGGGACATTATGCACCATCTGAGTCTTTCCTTTGCATGAGGGAGGACAGGAAGTGGTATCCTTCATTCTGGAGCAGCTCTAAAGAGCAATGCAAATTGGGTTTTTGTCACGGAACCAAGCCATAATGCTGAAATGAGAGAGTGCAGCCATTAATGGTATAATTATGTAGATTACAAACAGGGGCAAACCATTAAGAAAGGTTTTGCATACAAGTCTCCCGTCTGAGGGTAGAAATCTCATTAATAAGCAACAGGTTGAAGGAAGACGGCCACAACCATTCAACTAGTTATGGCTGCTTCCCCCACCCCAACCCCGCCCCCAGATCAGGGCCATTTCCTGGTCAAGGAAAGTGAGACTTTTGAGCTGTTCAGCACAAGCAGATGCTGTCCGTTTTAAATTGCACATCTCCGTAGAAATAGCCAGGAAACTAGGATGGGCTGAAGAAATTGATTGCTACTATATACTTCGCTGTCTTCCAAATTAGCCGTTGGTTAGAGATTTTAACAGTAGGACATTTGGGCCGGGTTTTGGTGATATTGGCCCCAGCACATATAAAGAGGGCGGACGCACCAAGAGTGTGCCCGCCCTATCATCATGAAAAGATGTCTTGACATGCTATTGAGGCATCTTTCATCTGTATTGCCCCCTACATTTGTTCCAAAACCGGGGACTATAGTGGTTGGAATATTGGACTAGGACCAGGAAGAGCTGGATTTAAATGCCTGTTTAGCCAAGGAACTCACTTGGTGACTCTGGGCCAGCCACCTATTTCTCAGCCTAACCTACCACAGCGTTTTTGTGAAGATAAACATTACCATGCACACCACTCTGTGCTCCTTGGAGGAAGAGTAGATTATAAATGCCATACATTTTCAAATAACTACATCAATAAATTGAGATCAATGGCCCATGCTTGCACAGAGTGCTGCTGACTACTTCCCAGGAACTACATTGCAATATTTCTACAGCACAATCCTTGCCATCTTCTTTCATCCACCAGTAAGCACACCAGCCCTGTTTCCTGCTCGGTTAGTGTTCTGTAGTGAACATAGGATGCTGCCTATACAAAGTCAAATTATTGGTCCTTCCAGTTCAGTATCATTTACCCTGACTGGCCGATGCTCTCCAGGATTTCAGGTAGGAGTTTTTCCCATTCTGATCTGGAGAAGTCAGGGATTGCCCCTGGGACCTTCTTTGTGCAAAGCAACTGCTCTACCACCAAGTGACAAGCCTTCCCTGAGGAGTGGTTGTGTGTTACACTCTCCTGGCACATATACTCCTACTGTTGTACACTCTCTATTGATACCTTTATAAAATCCATTATTATTCCACCAAGAGATGCATCCTGAGATGACACATCAGTAGAATTAAAAATTCTGTTAGAATATAAGAACAGCCCTGCCGGATCAGGCCCATCTAGTCCAGCATCCTGTTTCACACAGTGGCCCACCAGATGCCGCTGGAAGCCACAGGCAGGAGTTGAGGGCATGCCCTCTCTCCTGCTGTTACTCCCCTGCAACTGGTATTCAGAGGCTTCCTGCCTCTGAGGCTGGAGGTGGCCCACAGCCCTCTGACTAGTAGCCGATGATAGACCTCTCCTCCATGAAGTTATCCAAACCCCTCTTAAAGCCATCCAGGTTGTTGGCTGTCACCACATCTCGTGGCAGAGAATTCCATTCCACAAGTTGATTATGCGTTGTGTGAAAAAGTACTTCCGTTTGTTGGTCCTAGATTTCCCTGCAATCAATTACATGTTCTTTAAAGAGGGAGTGTGACATAAACATCCTGGGCCCTGCAACACTGTTTGTTTATATATTCACAGGTTGCAAAAGAAGGGTGGGAAACAGCTGCTATGCCTAGCCTCTGGATCGTTAGGATTGAAGACACTTGCATCATTTTAAAAGCAGCATAGCTGCCCATGTAACATTTTTAGGGCATCCTTATTACGCTTAATCCAAATGTACTTTTCCTCTCCAAGACTGACCTGGAAAACAAAAACAAAAATTACCATCTTGTTCTGTGAGTTTGTAGCAGAACCCACCTGTATATAGCACTGATTGGCTACTCCACTTGAAGTCACCAAAAATTCTTCCCCTGCTCTCCAGAGCAGTTTTGCAATTAAAAACAATCAGGGAGGTGATGGGTGAATGGATATGTGATCCGTGATGGTTTTACTGAGTTTTTAAATTTTTAAAAAATCTGTGAGCTACTTAGTGGATTGGGTTTTTTTAAAAATGGAAAGGCAGCTTATAAAGGCAGTACCACCAGTGACTGTTGCTGGTGTCTGTCTGATGTTTCTTTTTAGATTGTGAGCCCTTTGGAGACAGGTATCCATCTTATTTGTTTATTATTTCTCTGTGTAAACCGCCCTGAGCCATTTTTGGAAGGGCAGTATAGAAATTGAATAAATAATTAAAAAATAATAATAATATGCATAAATATTAATGGACGGGTTCTCAAACTTGGGTCCCCAGATGCTGATGGACACAACTCCTATCATCCCCAGCCACAATGGCCTTTGGCCACTGATGGGAGCTGTAGTCCATCAACATCTGGGGTTCCATGTTTTAGAACCCCTGCATTAATGCAATGCTTGCAACATTAAAGGTAAACAGCACCTGAAGCATGGCAGAGGGACAAGGCTGGTGAAAGCAGAGCTAGCATTTAGTTTGCTGGTATGCGTGTCTGTCATTTCAGTGGTGAAGCTGGTCTCACACAGCAATGGAAGGCTTTATGTGTTACGTTTTTATCTGATGCCGCTTTGCCCTCCTAACATTCCAGTGCTTCATTCTCAGGAGGAAAGAGATCCTGGAAGTTGTTGGCAGGAAGGAATCAACTGGAGTTCAGCATCATATAACACTGTATTTGGTTGGACATCATGTGGCTGTGTGTCAGGCCCTTCCATACAAATCAACACACTGATGTGATAGAAATGTGTCAACCCTCTGGCACGCATGCCACATCATGCTGCAATCCAAGCCATTTTTGTTTCAATTTCTTGTTTAAGGGTTTTCTGCATCCTGAAGCCAAGTTTTAGAGCTCAACGGGTAATGTGCCCCAATGGCTGGTTCCGCTCCCCATCCCCACCCTGCCCTCATGTCACATTTGGACATAACAGAGAGCACTCTCTTTGCAGTCTGCAAGGCTGCAGAGAGGAGGGGGAATGAGCTGTGCAGGCTTCCTTCTGACAGGGAGGACACCGGCACAATCACAGCTGGAGAGAGGGAGCAGTTCCGGATTCAGGCGCAACACAGCCTGCAGAGAACTTTGGCTTGAGGGCAACAAAACTCATTACAACTCAAGGGTTCAGAATGGAGTTTAAAAAACAAAACCTTGGGTTGGTGGCCTTGCGGAACCAGAGTTGCATACATTCAGAAGTCACAGTAAGAAAACTGCTGCCCCCTTAAACTCCGGTTCTGCGTTACATGCGAATGAGACCAATGTTTCATCTAATCCGGGGTTTCTTAAACTTTTTGCACCTATGGACCACCCAGATCCTCAAGTATTACCATGGACTGCCACCCGTTTATATAATTTTTCCTAAGGTTCCAGTAAAAATTAGAGGAAAACTAGGTATTCAGCATAGTGATTCTCTAAGATCTTTATCCTGGCCGACTAGGAAGCAAATTAAATTCAGTATGCCAAAGATGTTCCATGGACCACCTGGACCTATCCTACAGGCCCCCAGTGGGTCCATGGACAGTATTGTTTACTCTGAATGGCAGTGGCTGTCCAATGTTCCAGGGAGGAGTCTTTCCCAGTCCTACCTAGAGATGAACTTGGGACCTTCTGCATGCAAAGCAGATACTTCACCACAGAACTATGACCCCATCCCCTAAGTGATATCTTACAGCAGACAATGCTCATGATGCTTGCTACCACAAGATTAGCTCTCCTTCCCATTGTGGCAGTGGCCCCCTCCCCCACCGCATGCATGCATTCATTAGAACATGTGGAAAGGATCTGAGTGGAGAGGTTTGCAGGTTCCTGATTGAGTGCTGACAGCCCTCTGTTGGTTCAGTTTTATTCATGGGGACTCTCAGCACATTCTGATAGTTTAGGGAGAGGAACCTGCCAATGCAATGCTACATTTCTGCTATGTGTCTGGAAAGGGCTTAAAAAATAAATAAATCAAATGCCCACATTATTGTCAGAGCTTGTTTAATCCATTATTCAGAATTGCTGTTTCTTCCTAAAAATATATGTCCTAGGAGCAAATAAAAAAAAGAGATTATGACATCCCCATAGATCTCAATAAAATACATAAATGTCCCTAAAGACAACTATGTATGTGTGAATTGCATTCCTTCACAGGGTTTCTGCCAAGTATCGCTGCCTTAGAGAAATAAAATCAGATTGAGTCTCATCAGTGGTGAACTTCACAATGACCTCTTGAAGATTAAAAATCTCTCTGGACTTTCTTGAGATATATCTCTTTGTTGTTTAGAGCCTAACTGCTTTATGGAAACCTGGCTTTTCCACAGATAAGTAGTTTGTTTTATTCTGTATGACAGTTTTCCTGGGTTTTGCCTGTTCCAGGAAAGAAAAATGGGAGAATCATAGAATTTTAGAGCCAGAAGCTCTTCTAGTCCAATCCCTGAGAGGAAGGCATGAAAGGAGGCACCCAGGCCAGGGAGCTCTTGTCCCCAGCTGCTGAAAAGACCAACAGCCTGAGACGTTTTATTAATCTTCTGTAATTTGCTCCTTTTAATATTGTAAACAGCTTTGGATGCCTTTGTCAAAGCAGAAAGGCAGTATAAAAATGTCGCAAATAAATTAATAATGATGATGATGATGATGGTGATGATGATGATGATGATGATGATGATGATGATGATGGTGGTGCAAAAATATTATGGGACTTCCGACTACAAACAGACAAACATCTGCCACACAATACACCAGATATAACTGTAGTCGAGAAGAAAGAAAAACAAGTTAAAATAATCGACATAGCAATACCAGGGGATAGCAGAATAGAAGAAAAAGAAATCGAAAAAATCACAAAATACAAAGATCTACCAATTGAAATTGAAAGGCTGTGGCAGAAAAAGACCAAAATAATCCCAGTGGTAATTGGCGCCCTGGGTGCAGTTCCAAAAGATCTTGAAGAGCACCTCAACACCATAGGGGCCACAGAAATCACCACCAGCCAATTACAAAAAGCAGCTTTACTGGGAACAGCCTATATTTTGCAACGATATCTATAACAACCAACAGTATTGGTGATAAAATTCAGCCAACCCAGGTCCTTGGGAAGGACTCGATGTCTGAATAAAATAAACCAGTCAATAACACCTGTCTGACTGTGTAAACAAGAAATAATAATAATACATAATAATAATATAACCCCCTGGAAAATGTGGGAAACTGCAACCACATTCCTTACAGATGGCCATCTGTCCACCTCTGTTTGAACACCTCCAGAAATAGAGAATGCACAGGAAGATTGTTCTGAGGCAGATTGTTCTACTGTCAGACAGTTAGGATATTCTTTGGTTGTATTCTCACAACTAGAACGATTGTGGAGTTCACCATGATCAGTGAGCCCCATATGTTCCTGCAGAGCGTGTTGTGAGAACTGGGAATTTCCAGGCAATTCCAGGTAAAGGTACGCTACAATGTGGCCGACATCCTTTGCTCTTTGTGGGAGTAGCCCAAGCAGCTCAAGGAGGCCGATAAATATATGTGATGTGCAAGAGAGGTTAACATTCTCAGGAATTTCTGGGCTCATGGGTGTGTGGAGGAGAAGAAGCAAGTCCTTACTAGAAGCCTAAGGGACTCACCTCCACTCATACAGAGCCATGAACAATAAATGTTTCTGTTTTACATGATCCTTCAGGATCACATGTGATATTAAAACAATATATTCCATACTTTGACAGAAAGCATATATCAATGCCCCAAAGAAAACAGTCTACAAACAGAGCAATAATTATTTCTTGTTAACCCGCCCTAAAAGTTCAAGTATGTTTGGCTACCGAAGTTAAATTCCTCATTCACCCATGAAACTAGGCCAGTCACTTATCTCTCAGTCCAACCTAACTCACAAGGTTGTTGTGAGGATAAACATAACCATGCACACCGCTCTGGACTTTTTAGAGGAAGAGTGGGATATAAATGTAAAAATAAATGCATGCACATACATACACACATTAAGAATTGTGACCATTTCTCTGAAGTAATGTGCCCTTTTGTATGTCCTTGAGGGGGGAAAGGAGAAGGTTTAGATTTGTTATAAGGAAACAAATGCCATTCATGGGGTACATGGTTGCCTGCCTACAGCAATTTGTTATAAATCCATTTTCTTTTTCTCACATGACAAGATAATACTTGCTGATAAGGCATATCCCATTACGAGTTTAAATTAACAAGGATCCAATGATTTTCCAGGGGAAATTACACAACACAAAGGCTCAGGATGTCTTATCAAATAACATAGTGTAAATGGAGTTAATAGTGTCATCTGCAATCTGCATATCTGCTCTTCTGTGATACAGTATATCCCACTGAATAAAAGTCAGTTTCCAGCGTACAACATTCAGATGGATTCTTCCCCACTTCCCATTTCCGCTGAAAGACCACTGCATAACCTTACATAGCAGAGAAACACAAATTTAAAAGCAGTAACCTCAAAGATTTTAAAAGCAGATGTAGATGCAACTATATATTTATTGTCTGACGTACTACGTAAGAGTATGTCAGCCCAGGAACATGTGTATACAACTTGTGCAAATGCACAGTTTGTGCACACGATGTTACACAAGAATAAGCAAATTGGAAATAATGGGCTTACTCTTGTGTAACATTATTGGCACAAATTTTGCATTTGTGCAAATTGTGTACATGCACCATTACCCTTGCGTGGTATGTCAGCCACCATGTCTATTTATTTACTACCTGTAAGTCAAGCTGTATTTCTTTTAGATGTTTTGAGATCCAAATACTATTAAGACTTGGTGATATTTTGCATTTGTCTCAAGAAAACATTGCCAAAGACAAAAATAATAAGTTTTGAAAACAAACATTTATTTGACATTCATTAAAAGCATATTTTGGCATAAAATGATTGGAGAAGCATCACAAAAAAAAATTAGCATCATATAAACAAGCTTACCAATAGGGATTTGCACGAACCGGCAGATGGCCGGTTCAGCAGCAGTGGGGGTTACCTTTAAGCAGGAGGGAGGGAACTCTTACACACACACCCCTGCCGCATTTGCCCCACTAGCACTGTGTCCAAAATTGCTGGCATGTAACCTCTTGCTTTCCCAGTCAGTGTCAAACAGACGCTTCTGCCCCGCACCAGCAGTTTTAGACACAGTGCCGGTGTGGGAAATGTGGCAGCGGTGTGTGTGTGTGTGTGTGTGTGTGTGTGTGTGTGTAAGAGCACCCTCTCTCCAGCTTAAAGGTAACTCCCTCTGCTGCTTAACCAGCCGAACCGCCAGACCAGTCCAGGGAGGCTCTTATTTCAGTAGGGAGCACATTCCAAAATCCAGGCATGCAACCCCTCTAGGTAGCTGGAGCAGATTGTTGGGAATTCTCTCTGGTAAGAGATACCCTTCTGTTACAGCAGAGTGCACTGAGGCACAACACAGTGGAGTCTGCCTAGGCATGCCTGTATGCTGAGAGTAAAAGAAACTTGGAGCCAGTTCATAGTTTCAAATCAATATAAGGAGTCTTTATTGGAGAACTCCATTCTAGATAGGAAAGTGGAGAGATAGGATCTCTAATCTAGCTAGCTAGCTGGATGCAGAGGGATGGATTCTGCATCTCTGCACACATGGTGCAGGGAGAGAGGAGCATATGTGTTGCAAAGTAGAAGAAAGGGAAGGAGGAAGAGGAAGTGGCAAGGCAGGCAGGCAGAAAGGAAGGAAGTCCCTGAGAGTAGCAATCTACATATCAAAGGGATGGTGTCAGAGCAGTAGAGAAGGGATGACCAATGTCTTGACCCCTCTAGCCCTCTGACTCACTAGTCTGTCCCCCTCTGTCATTGAGACATGAGACAGTGCAGAGTCCTTCACTTCCAACACAGATCACTCATCAAATAGCACGGCCAATACAAGTATGTCACAAGAACAATCTAGGGGAACTCTCTAGGAGATTAGAGAATAACTGGAAAAAGTCCAATAGAAAGGAAACTGGGCCTGCTTTACATTTCATCAAATAAATAATCATCACCAACCTATTGCCAGTGTTAAATTTGATTCTGAAGTGGCTAACCCAGTCTACGCATAAGTATCAGCAGGATCCGTGCAGATCCGGATGGCACCTCGATGCCAAACCCTCCAAAGGAGTCCCTGTTCCTGTGTTGGCGCAGCTGCTCCCAGCCAGTACTGACCCAGGAGCAGCTCCCGGCCATCACTGGGGGGATCCCCACAATGCACTGCACACTCGTATGGTGCATTGTGGGATTTCCGGGGGCTGGGACAATGCGTCCCAGCCCCCAAACCTCCACTCTGTCTGGGGCAGCAGCAGCTCATCTGGGTGCGTGATCCATGTGCCCAGAGACAGCAGCAGGATGTCTCCCCACCGCCTGCCCTCAAGCTCTCATGGGATCGTGAGAACAGGCTCTGGTCTCAGGCCTGTTGGTTTGGCTGCATGCCTCCCAGCCAGTTTCATTGGTTCCTGCCAGTGGGTTGGAAGCTGAGGGGAAAGAGGAGAGAGCTAGGCATTTTCCTTCTACTTTCTTGCCAGATGTGTTGGGGTAAGAGAAGGGAACAAGCAATACTTTCAATACCTTGAAAGTAACTTGCAATACAAGCAAGGGAGAAGGGAGCAAGCAATACTTTCAAGGGACAAATGTTGCCCTTTTCTAAGCTGTGGCATCATCACTGAATCATTCTAGCTTAATCTCAGTTCTTAATCTGTAAAATGGGATAAATGACTTGCTTCACCAATATGTTGTGAAGGTAAACCCAATCAAATATTTTAGAGTAAATTAAAAGTGATTGCACACAAATCATAGTGAAAACTCGAATCCGGTTGGTCTGCAGAGATGGCCTATGCTGCAGCCTTAAACAGTTTTCAATAAGATATATGACATATATGAATATGGCATATTCATGCCATTTGTTTTAACATCTAGGAATGCACTATATACAGCCTAGTGAGAAACAAGCTTTACCAAATGACATTTTCACAGTATAGAGATGCAGTGATGGGAAAAGCTGGATCAGCTAAATTTCATCTCATCATGAAGCTAAGGCACAAGGTCAGAAAAAGTGGCAACCCTAAATGCAAGAAATTCAGATTTTGTTAAGTGGCTGCTTTGCAGAAGAAAAGCATCTCTCCAGCCTGGTTGCTTGACAAGCAACATGGTTATGCAAAAGGTTCCCTATGAAAGCAGGGCTGTTGCAGTGTGCCTGGTCTGTGGTGCAAATAGTTTTAAATCTCTTTTCTAAGACCAGTTCTCACTTTATATTTTGTATTTATGTATTCATGCTCAGATTTAATAAACTTTAGGAGCATGTCTCTTTAACAAACTCAAAAGCACAGACACACACACATACACACGCACACCTGAATTGAAGATGACTCTGGGGCGAGTCTCACGATCAGTGAGATTCGCCTGAATGGGGTTAGTGGGGAAAGCGGGCTTAGCCCACTCTCCCCACAGATGAGCATGCTGGCAGCCCTGGGCGGCCAGATCAGCTGCCCACACGACTTCCCACTCCATCATGGAGCCGGCAGGGGCTGCGGGGATTGAGGGCCATGCGGCCCCCAGAAGTTCCAGGATGCCCTGTACTCCCTGGGTCAGGAGGCTAGTTTCAGCCTTCCAGCGGGGGTCTCCTCATGTGCTGTCACAGCCCAGAGCTGCGCCACAGTAATACACAATCAGAAAGACAAGGTTAACGGAGCACTTGCTCTGTTAACCTCGGCTAAGGGGAGGGGTACTTTGGGAGGTTTGCTGCTGGGAGCCGTGTGACTGCTGTGGCAGCAGACGATCGGGAAAATGCGGGCTAGGCTCCCTTAGCAGGGGGCGTATCTAGGGTAGGGCAGGCAGGGCATGAGCCCTGGGCGCCACCTGAAGGGGGCGCCATTTTTGAATTTTTTTAAAAAAATTGAAAATGGCCACCAAGAACAAAATGGCCACCGGGCATGCTCAAATGGCCTCTGTGAGGCCCTAGGCCATGCTAAGCCTCGCAGAGGACATTTGAGCATGTGCGGTGGCCATTTTATTTTCACCGGATATATATATATATATATATATATATATATACACACATACATACATACATACAGTGGTCCCTCGACTTACAAACTACTCGACATAAGTATTTTTTGAGTTACAAACGGCAGTTTTAGATCTGGTTTTAGATGTGGTTTTTTTGACTTACAAATTTTTAGATGGGGTTTCCTCGACTTACAAATTTTTAGATGGGGTTTCCTCGACTTACGAATTTTACATGCGGTTTCCTTGACTTGCCTGCCTGTTTACTGCCTGTTTATTCTTGAAAAGAAATGTTCCTGTGCAGTTTGCAAGCCTTACTGGGGGTCTGGGTCTTTTTTCTAGGCTCCGGAACGCATTAATCCGTTCCCAATGCATTCCTATGGGAAACCGCTTTTCAACTTACGAATTTTTCGACTTACAAATGTGCATTCGGAACGGATTAATTTCGTAAGTAGAGGGACCACTGTATATGTATATAAATGGCCACTGCACATGCTCAAATGGTCCCTGAGAGGCCCTAGAGGCCAATGCGGGAGGGGGAACCTTTGCATACCCCCTCCCCCACGGCCTTTAGGAAGCCCCCCAAAGGGGCTACAGGTAATTTTTTTTAAAAAATAAATATAATATAAGTCACTGTACACATATTCACTTTGGCACTATGTACAGAGAATCAGGGCTTGTGAATACTGAGCTGAAGCTTATGAGCTAGGATTGAATTCATTTGCTCTTACTTTGCTTCTTGTGATAAGTGAGTTAAATGTGATGTCTTAATATGCCTATTAATGGCGAGTTTTTCTTTGAATCAGTGTAAAATTCTTAATATTAAGGACAACTGGGAGTTTCTTTCTCTCTTTCTCTCATTTTAATTGTCTTTCTGAAATACCAGAATATATTCCAAGCAGTGACACAGTTTACTCCGCATATCCTTTAATTATTTTCGGAGTATCTGGGAAAAGTCAAATTCTCCATTGATTTTTAAAACTTATGTAATAGTGATGCTACAATGCATAGTAGAGAATTAGACAAGCACTTCTGTTTAGTTTTCCAAGTAAACCTCCACATAGTCTTTGGGTATTTCATGAGCCCCAGCATATTGAAATTTGTAGTTTCCCAGCATTTTTTGGTCTGGCTACATCAACTGCTAAACAGTTTTTGAAATATTAAAAGATTAACGAGCTTGACTTGTATTTTTCAGCTGATATTATAGTAAAGTTATCTGAAAGATGGGTGTCAGATGTTTGGACGGGGTGCAATTTCAGTGCTTGCCCTAGGCGCTATTTTCCCTAGAAACGCCTCTGTCCCTTAGCCCACTTTTTTGCCCATCATGAGAATCTCCTCTCTGAATTTAAGGCAGCTCTTGAAAAGAAAAGGAAAAAAGACACTCTCCTTTAAAAGACAGGTATTTACTGAAAGGAAGAGGACTCTGAATTTAAGACGACCCCCCCCCCAACCCCAAACCCCAGAGAAATTCATTACTTTTCCAGAAAATTCAGAAAAAATCTATCTCCCACTGGAAAACATGAGGAATGAGACCTCACAGAGCTAGGGAAAGACAAAAATAATCATGAGATGTTAAGACGCTTGCAAAATCCTCACTGACTCACTCACTAACTGACATGAGACTCCCAGACCAAACCACGAAAGAGAGAAATATACCATTTTTGCAGGTAGGTTCTATATCTCTCCCAGACTATGAAAAAAATCCCAAACCCTGGAAAAATGCATTAATGCCCTGGAAAATGCTGGAAGCCTCTCCCATTGGACAGCATGGAGCAATGCAATGTAGGGGTGTGCTCAAAACCGTCTGGCCTGGTTCGACTCACGTCCAAACCTGACAAGAACAGGACTGGGCCAGTTCAGTTTTTTCCTCCATCGACCCCCACTCAGGTTCAGTTCGATTTGGCCAGTCAATTTTTTAAAAAAGGTTTTGGTACTTATCCCCTCCAGGGGGCTTCTCTGAGGCTATGGGTGGGGGGATCCATGGAGGTTCCACCTCCCCCTGCCAGTCTTCCTCATGACAAAAATCGCCCAGTTCAGACATTCTTCAGCCCTTTTCGAGCCTTTCCCCCTCGCAGTGGCCATTTTAGAGGATGCCACACATGCGCAATGGGCCTCTGCATGGGCTAGGTCATGACTTGTGAACCCCCTGAATGGTTGGGGAGCTTTGGTCCAGGGTCAGGCTGAACAGGGGGTGGTTCAGTTCGACCCTGAACTGCCGAACCAAACCGGTTCAACGTCGAACATGTTCGACATCAAACCTGTTTGCACATCCCTAATGCAATGCACATCTAGAAAGAAGAACAAGGCGTCCAAGAATCTCATGTGTCTGTTCCTTCTCATTTCTTTCATTCGAAACAGAACGTTCACGTTTCTCCTAGTAGAAAGAGAGATGTACAAATGCTTGATGATTTGTCATTTCTGTTCCCTTGTACTTGTCAAGAAGTAGAGGCTGTGGATGAAGGAGGGAAAGCTTTTTTGCTTACTCGAATTTGGGTCACATACCAGTGCTGCTTTGAGAATATTGCTTATTTCTATTCTTTATCTGTGAATATGTAAAAACACTATAAGGCCCCAGTGCTCTTCCCCCCTACCTCCCACAAAGAAACTGACTTTTGAAAAGCTGTCACAAACTTGTAACAACACAAGGACGTAGTACAATCTATGTAGGGAGACACGATTCTGAAAGGATATTTCCCAAAGCAATAATCAGTTTACAAATTAGATTTCCCTTTTCTGACTTTCTCTTTATCCGATGCTTCCAATTGACCAGGGGCTACAGCTGTTGACTTTCAACTTGGGAAGAAGCTGATAAATCCAGGCAGATGCCTTTGAATGTATAACAGCTGCCTTATTATGTGATGCCCTTTTAAAAACTTTGGAATATGCCCTGTTCAATTTATTGCTCACTTGCCTTCACTTTCCCCACTGACCAAAACCAGCCAGCTGTACAAAATTAAAGACAGTTCTAGGCATCTTAGGCTAGCTATTGCACACACACTCATCTGGAAAATTGCTCAGGATGCTCCCTGAGATCTTATCCCTTGAATCCATTACAAGATCTGGTGGGCCACTCTGCGAGACAGGGTGCTGGACTGGATGGGCCTTGGGCCTGGTCCAGCAGGGCTGTTCTTATGTTCTTATGTTCTTAAGATCGCCATGCTGTTTCCAAGCTGGGATGTGAGCATCAGAACTGTTACGATATCAGACAATTTCTTGCACTGTAGGAATGCTATATTTGCCCTCCTTTTTTGGACCACCAACACAGTTATTATTGACTGATATTATTATTATTATTATTATTATTATTATTATTATTATTATTATTATTGACTGATTGATTAAGTGCCGTCAAGTCGGTGTTGACTCTTAGCGACCACATAGATAGATTCTCTCCAGGATGATCTGTCTCCACTTGGCCTTTAAGGTCTCTCAGTGGTGCATTCATTGCTGTCGTAATCAAGTCCAACCACCTTGCTGCTGGTCATCCTCTTCTTCTCTTTCCTTCAACTTTCCCCAGCATTATAGACTTCTCACGAGAGTTGGGTCTTCGCATAATGTGTCCGAAGTATGATACTTTGAGCCTGGTCATTTGTGCCTCAAATAAAAATTCTGGATTGATTTTTTTCCCTATGATCCATTTGTTCGTTTTCCTGGCTGTCCATAGTATCCGCAAAAGTCTTCTCCAGCACCAAAGTTCAAAAGCATCAATGCTTTTTCTATCTTGCTTCTTCAAAGTCCAGCTTTCGCATCCATAGAGTTTCACAGGGAAAACCATGGTCTGAACGATTCTAACCTTTGTAGGTGTAGACACGTCATGGCATCTAAATATCCTTTCCAAGGCCTTCATTGCAACCCTACCAAGTGCTAATCTGTGGTGTATTTCTTGACTGCTGGATCCTTTACTGTTGATGGTTGATTCTTAAAGGCAGATGCTATCCACCACTTCAATGTCTTCATTGTCAATTCTGAGGCTGGTTGCTGTACCTGTTGTTAATAGTTTAGTCTTCTTGATATTTAATTGTCCCATTTCCCCCCTGTGTCTTTTAGTCCCATTTTTTCACTGTGCTCCTTGACTTTCATTACTAGAGCTTGCAGATCATCTGCATTCTCAGCTATCAGAGTGGTGTCATCAGCATAGTGCAGGTTATTGATGTTTCTTCCTCCAACTTTAAAACCACGCTCATCTTCTTCCAATCCAGCTTCTTTCAGTATATGTTCAGCATATAAATTGAATAAAGAAGGAGAAAGTATATAGCCTTGTCTTACTCCTTTGCCTATCTGGAACCAGTCTGTTTCACCATGTTCTGTCTGGACTGTGGTTTCCTATTCTGTGTATAGGTTTCTCATGAGAACAATGAGATGTTCTGGGATGCCCATTTTCATGAGGATATTCCACAACTTGATATGGTTGACGCAATCAAAGGCTTTTCTGTAGTCAATAAAACACATATTGGTTTTTTTCTGGTATTCTTTGGCTTTCTCAATTATCCAGCGTGCATCAGCAATGATGTCTCTTGTTCCTCAGCCTTTTCTGAAACCAGCTTGAACATTCGGCATTTCCCTTTCCACGTAGAGCTCTAATCTGCCTTGGATGATCCTGAGCATTATTTTGCTAGCATGTGAAATTAAGGATATTGTGCGATGGTTTGCCGCAATCTAATAAGTCTCCTTTCTTTGGTATGGGTATGTAGACTGACCTCTTCCAATCTGTTGGCTACTGTGTCGTTTCCCAAATTTGCTGGCATAGTTTGGTTAGAGCCTTGATGGATTCTTCTTCTGTTGCCTGCCATATTTCTGTAGCTATTCCATCAGTTCCTGTAGCCTTGCGACTTGGTAATGACCAGAGTGCTGATCTAACTTCATCTTCCCATACTAGAGGTTCTTGAAAGTAGGGAATATCTTCTAGAGTATCTTGGATGTTGACATCCCTGCTGTACAGATTTTCAGTATAGCACTTAGCAATAGCAATTGCAATTGCAATTATATACCGCTCTATAGCTGGAAGCTCTCTAAGCGGTTTACAATGATTTAGCATATTGCCCCCCAACATTCTGGGTACTCATTTTACCGACCTCAGAAGGATGGAAGGCTGAGTCAACCTTGAGCCCCTGGTCAGGATTGAACTTGTAACCTTCTGGTTACAGGACGGCAGTTTTACCACTGCGCCGCCAGGGGCTCATCAGATGGAAGTATACTCCTTCCATCTCTGTTTGATCTTCTCTGAATCAGTTACTATCTGTCCTTTGGCATCCCTTAACATACCAATTCGAGGTTGGAACCTCCCTCTGAGTTCAGAGATCTTTTGGAAAACTTGCCTTGTTTTTCCATATCTATTTCCATACTCAAAGTCATTAAAGATGTCATTGTCATATTGCTCCTTGTCTCTTCTAACAGCTTTCTGAATTTCCCTATTAAGTTCCTTCATGAGGTCTTTATTTTTCTTGACTTTGGCTTCTCTCCTCTTCTGGGCAGTTTCCACCGTCTGTTCTGACATCCATTTTGCTTTCTTCTGTTTTTTGGTCTTTGGCAATCTCTTTTCACATACATCCTTAACAACTTCTTTGATTTCAATCCACAGTTCCTCTGGTTCCATATCAATGAAGTTCAGAACTTCAAAGCAGTTCCTGATGTTCTCCTTGAAAATAGTGGGAACATTCCAAAGATCGTATCATGGAAGCTGGATAGCTCCCCCACCAAAAAAATGTTTCCACAAAAGTAGATCCACAGAGAGCAAATTGGACAGCCTACAAGGCTGCCCCACAATTTCAGTTTCAGCTAATTCCAGCAATTAGCTGGAATTCCAACACCAATGTTCAGATAATGCAAAAGGATGTTGTGCACATTTACAGTGCCACCTACCGGCAATCAGTGATCATAGGAACATAGGAAGCTGCCATATACTGAGTCAGATCATTGGTCTATCTAGCTCAGTGTTGTCTTCACAGACTGGCAGTGGCTTTTCCAAGGTTGCAGGCAGGAATCTCTCTCAGCCCTATCTTGGAGATGCTGCCAGGGAAGGAACATGGAACCGAGATGCTCCAGAGCAGCTCCATCCTCTAAGGGAATATTTTACAGTGCTCACACTTCTAGTTTCCCTTTCATGTGCAACCAGGGTGGACCCTGCTTAGCTAAGGGGAACAGTCATGCTTGCTACCACAAGACCAGCTCTCCTCTCCCTGAATGACCACCTATTTTCACAAATTGTTGTCAGACAGCCAGAAGATCGCACTGTGATGTCCTTTTATGTCATCTGAACATGAAATTATATTTTCCATAGATACTTGCACTAAAGTGCGAATACCTTGGACACTGATTGGATGATTGCCAAATTTAAGATTAATCTGGAAAGATACTATCTGCCTGGCAAGTATACTTATTTCCAAGAAAGGTCTGTGTTAATTGATTTGGCTTTGACAGCGAGAAGGTGGCTACTTTTGCTGAACTTCAGCAGTTGGTGCTTCCTGAAAGTGAACAAGTCCTTGAGGCTCTCCACACAAGCAATGTGGAAAGTTGGATATGGTTTGGCGAGGAGAGACGGTCAAGCCCTCCACGCACATGAGCGGCTAGCCTGCTGCCACATGATTACCAACTCCATCACAGAGCCAGTAGGGATGGTGGGGATCAGGGCCCGCCCGGCCCCCAGGAGTCGCTGCATGCCCCACACGAGTACGTGGGGCATTGTGGAGAGACATCCATGCCGGGAGGCTTGTTGGACCCTCCCAGTCAGAGGTCTCCTCATGAGCTGCTACAGCACAGACCTGCTCCGTGGCGACTCACAATCTGAAAAATGGGGTTAGCGGAGCGCTCGCTCCACTAACCTTGTTTAACAGGAGGGGACAATTAGGTGGGCTAGCCACCGGGAGCCACATAGCTCCCGGTGGTTGACATACGCAGGGGAAACCGGGCTTAGCCCAGTTTCCTCAGCATGTGTGAATAGCCTCCTTGACTTGCTGTAAGGAAACCTGAGGTAGATGAGAAAAGCTCTGTTTAGGCTTTTGAATATGTGGACACTACCACTTGTGTATCTACCTGTGTTTCTTAATTCTAAAATGGACATTACTTCCCCATTTCCAAACAGTTATAAGATCAAGCTGCCTCTGAGTTATGGAAAGGAAAAAATAAACCAAAGAAATGTGGGTTTTATGCCTTACATAACTCAGATTGGCTAAGCCGCTGATTAATGAGCATGTGAAGCATAAGGAGTAATTTTTCATCTCCTTTATCCATTTCCAATTGTGGAAAAAGCAACAAAAATAGATCCAAACCTCTCTAATGCTTGCAAGGTTACATTAACTCTAGACTCTTTGTTCTTGGTATTTAAAGAGGACCATTCCCAAAGATTTTCTCAGGCCACTCAGTAGGGAGGAAAATGAAATTGTTATTCTTCTTTGCTTGCTTTTACTATTCTGAGACATGATTAAATCTTTCTTATCTCTGTATGGGGACATGGGAAAAATATATGGCTGCATTTTCAGATGGAGCAGTAGCTGCTGTGAATGCATTGGTCAAACACAGCAGCTGATTCAGTCTCTTATCAGCTACATCTCTGCGAATAATTATTCCTCCGTGTGCCATGAAAGCTTCTCAGAAAAATCTTCTCAGAAAGATTTTAACCCCCAAACCATGTACGTTTTTGCTATCAACAGCCTGCTGCAAACATTGACCTGTGAATTGATAATTTCCAGAGAACTCAAAAACGCTGTTTGGAGTGCCAGTGTAGCATGGAGCAGCAGGCACAGGGGAATAAAAGTAATGTTATTGGTATGCAAGGCAGGATTAACAATTCTGCAAAGTACATTGTGGAGCAGATCTCACTCAAACTATGCCCACTTCCTGCCAATGTTGTTTATAAGAAAGACATTTGAATCAAGCTCATGTGGGTCTGCATGGATCCAGGAAGGCATTTGGAGGGGGGTGATGAACACCTATTGTCCATCTTCACTCGATGCTATCCTTCTGCCTTTCCACAGAGCAAGAATAACTATTTATTATTTAGCGTAAGTATATACCACTGTTCAACAAATATTCTCAAAGCCAATTACATAGCAAAAAGTATGAGAAATAGGTTCCCAGAACCAAAAGGGTTCACAATCTAAAAAGAAACACAAGGAAGAAGCAAGCAACAGCTACTGGGAAGGATGCTTTGCTGAGATGTGCAGGGACTTTTGCCCTCCCTCTGCTAAACATAAGAGAGTCATATTCACCACTCTAAAATGTATTCATTTATTTATTTAGCATATTTCCATACCGCCCAAAACTTACGTCTCTTTGCCGAATTAGCAAGGCACAGGAAGGATTCTGGGACTAGGCTGAGTGACCTCTATCATTTGCCTTGCCAAAATGGTACTGTGACAGTGCAGGAAAGGGTACCTATATTTTGAAGCATTGTGCTAAAGAGCCACCCTGTTCTTCTGGCTGAGCACATAGTCATTGAACTGAAAAAGCAGGAAGTTGTTTTGAGGATATGCTGTCTCTTGCTGTATGTGCTCTGCTCTTCCTGTGTGTTTCTTTACAGTTTTCCACAGTCATAGATGATAGTGGCTGGTCCTTTATCACACAGAAGGAGAGCAGTGTCTGTGTGCCCAATACTGTGGTAGCACGGCCTGCCTTAATTTTATTTATTTACTTATGTTTTTAGCAAATTTATATATTGCCCAAAACTCACATCTCTGGATGGTTTACTATTTTAAAAACACAGATTAAAAGAAACTAAAACAATTTAAAAATGACAAATTCTATAAGTCTAATTAGAAGTCTTGATGGATAAATGCATCTTAACAGCCCTTTAAAAAGCTGTCAGAGATGGAGAGGCTCTTATTTTGGCAGGGAGTGCATTCCAAAGCCTTGGGCCAGAATTGCTGGTTGCAACTTCAGATTGACCTCCCCGGATGATCTCAATAGGTGGCGGGACCTGAGTTCAAATCCCCATTCAGCCATGACACTTGCTGGGTGACTCTGGGCCAGTCACTTCTCTCTCAGCCTAACCTACTTCACAGGGTTGTTGTGGGGAGAAACTTAAGTATGTAGTACACTGCTCTGGGTTCCTTGGAGGAAGAGCGGGATATAAAATGTAAATAATAATAATAGAGAAGGCGTTCTCTTAAATACCCAGGGCCTAAGCTGTTTAGGGCTTTATAGGTTATAACCAGCACTTTGTATTTTGCCCAAAAATATATTGGTAGCCAGTGTAGTTCTTTTAATATACATGTAATATGAGCTCTTTGAGATGACCTGGGTGCTTTCCAGATTGCACACTATCACAGTGTCGCAACGGGTCCCTTAAGTGTGCTTCCATATTGCCTGTGTTTTGACATTGTAGCCCCTGCATTGTAAGGAAGGTGCCGTTCATAATTCTAATGCCTGTTCTTTCAGTTTTTATTGTTGCGTCACAGCTCTATAACATCACATCTGCGTTGCAAAAAAATAGCTGTATTTGCCCATTGTAGGAGGCTTGCCCCCTTACAACAGATCTCTAATGCATTTTGAATTCGGCGCCACAAGACGTTGCAGTTTACACTGCTTTTTGCAGTGTAAGGCTCGCAATCTGGAAAGCACCCTGGAGACCAACCTAGCTGCCGCATTTTGCACCAGTTGCAGTTTCCGGACTACACACAAAGGCAGCTCCACATAGAGCACATTATAGTAATGTCTGGAGATTATCAGATTAATAGACCTGCTTACACCACAGTGAATTTCAGTTGTGTGATTTTCCTTTCCCGGCTTCTGCTTCAAGCAGTTGTGGTAAAAGCATTGAACTTAGACTGGAGAGACTTGGGCTGAAATCCCTACTTAGCCATGAAGCCTCTAGAATGACCCTGGGCAAGTTACATTCCCTCAGGCTATGGGCTTGTTGTGAGGATTAAATAGGGCCATGAGCTCTTTGGAGGATAAATATGTGAAGCTTGCATCACTCCTTGTTCATGGGGAAATCTGTGAGCATCAGCTGGGTCCCATAGATCTCACCATGTGTGAGATTCACGGGTTCCATTAAAACAGAAAATAATTACTCCTCCTTCAGTATTACATGTGAAATGTCCCTTAACGAGACAGGACATGTACTTATGTGAGTGGCAGGTAGATCTGAAACCCCCTGAAAGATACTTCAACATAGGCTTCCACCTCTGCTGTAGGGGGTTCCTATTCTCCTTTTCCACAACCCCATTTGAAGGTCATAGAAACATAGGAAGCTGGCTTATCTGAGTCAGACCATTGGTCAGTCTAGCTCAGGATTGGGGTCATTCATAGAATCAAAAACTGTGTCCTATCGAGGTTTGGGCGCTGTGTTTGCTGCCAATTTTCAGTTGTGTGATAGCAAGGTAGGAGGAAAACCTGGGTAGAAGTGATTGTGCAGAAGCGAGGTAGGAGGAAAAGCTAACCAGGTTTTCCTCCTACCTTGCTTCCACACAATGAGGAGATTCTCACAATCCACTAAAAGCGGGCTAAGTGAGCCTAGCCTGCTTTTAGTGGATCGTGTGCTGCCACGGGAGACTCGTGGCTCCCAGCAACAGATTCCACTAATTCCCCCTCCCCTTAGCCGAGGTTAGCGGAGCGAGCGCTACGCTAACTGCAGCTTTTGGATCGTGTGTTGCCGCGGTGCGGCTCTGCGCCACAGCAACTCACAAGTAGACCCCCGACTGGGAGGCTAAATAGCAGCCTCCCAGCTCAGGGGTCTCTCCAGCATGCCCTGCACACTCGCGCAGGACATGCTGGAACTGCCGGGGGCTGCGTGGCCTCCGAACCCAAGCCCCCGCCAGCTCCCTGATGGAGCTGACAGTCGTGTGGGTGGCCGCAGAGGCCACCCAGGCAGGGATTGCTGCTCATCTGCAGGGAGAGCAGGGTTAGCCTCTGGAGGCGGGTCTCATTGATCATGAGACCCGGCTCAATCACTTCTATCCAGGTTTTCCTCCTACTTTGCTTCCACTCATCTGAAAATTGGGAGCACAGACAGCTCCCAAACCTGGGTAGGACACAGTTTTTGATTGTGTGGATGACTTCATTGTCTACACTGACTGTCAGTGGCTTCTCCAAAGTTTCAGGCAGGCATTTCCCCCAGCCCTACCTGGAGATGTCAGGGACTGAACCTGGGACCTTGTGCATGCAAAGCAGATGATCTGTCACTGAGCTATGGCCTCATCCCATCATGGAATCCAAATGAGGTTTTTTCTTTTAAAAAGCTGTAGGAGTTTGTGGTGTGTATGTGCACCCCATCTCTTGCACTAAAAATGCTGTGTGAGAAGGGCCCCTGAAATGTCTGATAATGTTCAACCCAGGTATAGTTAGGGCCCTACTAACCTATTTCATTGCTAATACATTGCCCCCAAATACTTAACTGGCTTCTTCTTCTTCTTCTTCTTCTTCTTCTTCTTCTTCTTCTTCTTCTTCTTCTTCTTCTTCTTCTTCTTCTTCTTCTGGTAAGTGAATGGATCTCATTATTTTGTTCAGGCTCCAGTAGATGGCACTCAGTTGAAAGAATCAGTGTTTGGGATGCCTACCCTTCTCAGTTCATCTTGATCAGCCCAAAGCTCATTCCATTTCTGAAACATTCAAGAGACTTGGCTGAACAAACTTCTTATGCCCTCTGGATGTTACACCATGTATAGGTCCCAATGGTTTCCCATCAATCTGTAGCTATTTGAAATCAGACAGCCTAAGGGAGGCTGCAAGATCAAATAAATAAGTAACTTGTATTTGTATTTGCTGTCTTCGTTTTGACAGGCAGGTAATAACAGGGAGATGTTTTTGTTCTTCTTTGCTCAAGGGGAGTCTGCATTAAAGCACTGAGAGTCTAGATCAGGAATAAGCATACAGATCTCCCATGCTTTGAGAAAAATGTCAGAGAAAAGACCCACATGTATGTATAGTAATTATCCCACCCATTACATTATGCAACCTTGACCACCCACTCAGCCCAATCAAAATACGTTTCAAAGAAAGTAGTTTGTGTGAACAGTGCTTTGTGCATGCAGATCTGTTTCCACTTGAAATGCATGGAATTATTCATGGGCGTAAAAGCTTTGTGGATGGGTATGTGCCAGCTTTACTAGAATATGATCATTCACCACCACTCATGGTGCTAATGAAGTGTCTGTTGGTCATGGACACTCCCACCAAGAATCTTAGTATTGAAAACAGGCCCCAACAGACCAGGTCACCTCTGCTGGTAGAATCAGCAGCTTGTGTCAGAGGTCAAAATATGAGTAGAGTCCTATTCCCCCGCCATCCAGTTCCATGCCAACTACATACCTCTGGAGCAGTCTGTGCTACACCCCTCCATGCCTCCCAGCAGGGAATCCATCCACTGGGGCTGAGGTCAGTCCTTGAGTGCATGATTAAATAAATAATTGTATTATTTGTATTTCTCTGTTTTGCATCTCTGTCTCTACCTATTCCTTACGCTCAGAGCAAGTAATGTTTGAAAGTATTAAACGGGCTAAAATGCATTAATTATATGTCGCTAATATACCTCCACCCTGATAGTTATCCCTGACCACTGGAAATGTCTAGGTTTTTACTTTAGTTAGTCTCCACAGACCAAGATCAAAGCATGGGAACAATGACTAAGAATACCTTCTTTTCATTCTGTACTTAATTTGGATCCTTCAGACATCTTGAATGAGCTTTTTAGTTGGGGTTTAGTTGTTTAGCTCAGCGTTTCTTAACCTTGGCCCCCCAGATGTTGCTGGACTACAACTCCCATCACCCCCAGATATGGCCTTTGTGGCTGAGGATGATGGGAGTTGTAGTCCAACAACATCTTGGGGCCCAAGGTTAAGAAACCCTGGTTTAGCTGTTTTATTTTTTCATATGATAAAATTGGCCTGACATTCTGGCTTTAGAAAACATAGCCAAGCCATCTTTGAAAATAAAGAGACGTTCCATAGCTCAGTGGCAAGGCACATGATTTGCATGCCCAACGAGCCTCACCGCTAAGGTCTCCCAGTGGGGCTGGGCAAGACCCATCTGAAACCCTGGAAAGCTGCTGCCCATCAGTGTAAACAATGGTGTTTACACAGTGTACTACAAGGACCAATGGTCTGACTTGGTATAAGGCAGTTTCATATGGCAGGCTTTATAGCCAAAAGTAGAGCTTAAAAAGAGAGAGAAGCTATCACATTTTATAGTTTTGCCATTCTTCTATAAGTCAATTTGAGTGCCTGTAGAATTAATTAATTAATTAATTGAAATATCAGGGTGAGCAAATAATAAAACACATATACAGTGAACTAAAATGCTTTATTACAATCATTGATCCGTTATATATACAAACAGATGATCCCACATTCAGATAAGAAGTAAATCAATCATACAGCATACACCAACACAGAAGCCTTCTGTAACAAGATCTAAAAAGAAGGACTAGAGCTTAGCTGTTGACGGATTTTAACAGCACAGCTGCACAAAATCTGGCAACTTTGTAGGTGGTAGAAGGTTTCTTGTCTGCCAGGAGGAGTATGGCGTAAAATTTAGCAGTCCGGCCGGGAAAGCGTGATAGCAAGGGAGAAATAAGACTGTACCAGCTATTGTTATAAAAAGGACAAAACAACAGCACATGGTGGACAGAGTCGACCTCATCTGAGCCGCAGGGGCATAACCGACTGGCCAGAGGGGTTTTAAAAAACCCTCCTGATAAGACCACTGATGGTAAGGCATCATATCTTGTTCTGAGGAAAAGCCTGTGATGGCTCAGTAAAGAGAGGGACAATAGATAGATAGCAGGCTCCCGGTTGAAGTCACCAAGGCACCCTCTTATGGTCTCCGGGATGGAGCTTAAATCGTTCTGATGTTCAATGCCCAAGACCCTCTGCTTAAGGATCACCTTGGCCTGACTCATATACAGTATAGATTGGTGAGGAGAAGTTGGTACTTCATATCATGGGCCAATTAAGATACTGTCTGGGAGAGATCAATAGGGCGCAACTTTCTATTCTATGAACCACCTGCACTTCCCTAGGAATGTATTGTGCTCCATTTGTCTTAAATTTGAACAATACTTTCATAGAAGTCCTCTGAAATGAATGAAAGTCACAGCAGAGCTGTTCTTGATATATATTTTTGTCCTTCGGTGGGTAGTTACACGAACACCTGAACATTTCCTGTCACTTGGGAATCAGAAGGATAGAACTACCATACTTTCATTTCTGGCAAGAAGAGACCAGTGGGACAGCATATGGCTCTTCAGAAACCTTATGAATGTTCATATATCAGCTGCAAATCTGACTCCTTGCTGAAACAATTCTGGCTGAATGATCTCATTTGAACCCTCCATGGCCAGACAATAATTTATATAAATCTCAAAGGATGTATTGAACACTTGTCTGTGAACTGAGAACCCAGAAATTAAATCCATAAATTAGAAGTCATTTAAAGGATTTAACAAGTTCTGCGGCAAGCAATGCAACTTTTAAATGAACACAGTTTAGATGTATTATTCAGTATAATTAGTTGCCACCCTAAGGCTTATTATTTATTCCCATAACTGGTGGTTTATAATGCAAAAGGAGCAACTGATGTGGAAATGACGGCTTCTTTCTGGGAGAAAAGCCATTTTTAAGCCTTACAAAGTATTTCAGAAACTAATAGGGATCTTAAAGAAAACCCTGATTTTCTTTTCCTGTCCAAACATACAGTATGGCATTATATTTTCATTACATCAACCATAATCAATAATTTTTTTTAAAAAAAAATCCACCAGTATAATATTATTTGCATTATATTTTATTACATCAACCTTAATGTGCATTTTAAAAAACAAACACATTAAATATGAATAAATTACATGGGAAAGCTGAACCAGTGATTAACAACATGCATAGTTCAAAGAAAAACTGTTTTCTGCCAAAGGAAATTATCTAGCATTTCTGTTGCCTTCCAAATTATATGCAAATTCATAACTACGAGACAATTTTATGAAAAGAAATTTGTTCAAACCAATGGCAACAGCCATCCTTTCATAATAAGAGTATCAAGTGTATGGAGCTGAAGCTGAAGGGTTTAGATGCACTGAATTTGCATTTCCCTCAGGAGACCAAATCTAGTTCAGCCCATTCACCAGGCTACATCCTCAATCATACTTCAAGATGAAAGTGTTTAATAGAGCTGACCTCTCAATGAGGCATGGTGAGGCAAATGCCTCAGGTGGCAGATCAATGGAGGCAATACCAACAGGTATTGCCACTGCTCCTTGACTTAGGGGCAATAACTGAGAATCAGAGAGCACTTCCTGTGCTGTCCCATCTGCCTGCACAGCCTTTGCCTAGAGGAGAAAAATGGTGGAGATGCTTTTGCCCACCACTCTCCTCTCCTCTCCTCTCCTCTCCTCTCCTCTCCTCTCCTCTGCTTCCTTTTCCTCTCAGCTCCACCCACAAGGAGGAGAGCAAAGTGGTGGGAAGATGCTCTAGCCCTCCACTCTCCTCTTCCACACTTTATCTTCTGCTCTGCCCCTTCCTGCTTTTAAGATTTATTTTAAAAATAAAATAATCCTAACCACTTAGCCACAGATTACCAAAGTATGGCAATCATTTTTGTGTGTGGATTTCCTCCCTATGGCTCCAATCACAGAACGTCTGTTTGGATGTTAAGCAAAGTATTTAGCATCTGTCATATGTGGCTCATTCCCTATCACACCTTATCCTTTGTGAAATATTGAGCATTTAAGAGCTTTTCTGAATAACCATAATACTCTACAGTGCATTAGATAATGTTCTATATTCTTCTGGCAAATAATAGACATGCAAATAGCAGATGAGGGAAAGACTACCTGCATGAAAGGACACAAGTTTTAAGTGTTTATGTTTGTCTCTTGTCACATCTGATTTTGCATCCCTTAAAAGTAAAGGCTGGAACAATTAAACAAGTTGTTCCGGTAAGAACTAATCTGTCTACTTTCCTTTCAGTATCCCTACAACTGGGATGGACTAAATTTGGTCCAAATTGGTTAGGCAATTCACAAGTTAGACCACTTGCACCTCAAACAGTCATGTGTCTGCCATCTTGAATTGGGGTGGATGACATCATCACAAACTATGCCTTTGTTGTCCCTATGTGTCCCTTCAACTGTACCAAATTTGGTCCAAATCAGTTCCCACTTGCACCTCAAACATTTATGCTTCTGCCATCTAGAACTGGGGCAGATGACATTATCACAAGCTACACCGTTAAGGTGTCCTTATGTGTCCCTACAGCTGTAGCAAATTTGATTCAGATTGGTTAGGCAGTTCACAAGTTAGCCCTCTTGTGCCTCAAACATTCATGTGTCCACCATCTTGAATTGGGGTGGATGACATCATCACAAACTATGCAGTTGAGGTATCCCTTTGTGTCACTCACTACAACTGCACCAAGTTTGGTCCAAATTGGTTAGAGAGTCCACAGGCTAGCTCACTTGTGCTCCAAATGTTCACATGCTCACCATCTTGAATTGGGGTGGATGACATCATTAGAAACTATGCCCTGGAGCCATCCGTATGTGTCCCTAAAGCTGTAAGAAATTTGGGCACTGTCTCCCTGGATAGCCTGGGAATATAACCCAACCTTTTATTTGGGTAAAAGGGTGTGAGCAGACCATTTTACCCAGGTACGGAGTCATGTGAATGTTCAGGCTGCATGCATGAGCTGCACAGCTAGGATCACCACTGGATTGTCTGGGGGAAAGTAGGTTATCTCCTAGGGGTGTGCAATTCAGATTTTTGGTGTTTCGATTCAGATCCGAACTGAAACACCCCTGTTCTGTTTTGTATCCAAATATGGCCCATCCGAATCACCCCTGATTCGATTCGGATCCGAATTAATCCAAATCCGAATAGATTTGGATTAAAAACAGGTCCCAGGGGCAAAATACTGGGGTGGACGGTAGTGCCCAATGGGTGGAGGCTACCACCCAAATTTCAGGAGGATTGGGCAAAGGGCTGATTTTTGGTGAATTTTTGAAGTTGTAGTGTCTTTGGGGCAGATCGGGGGCATAACATGGGATCTGGGTCAAAAGAGTGGGGTGGGGTGGTAGTGCCTAATGGGTGGAGGTTACCACCCCAATTGCAGAGTGATTGGGCAGAGGGCTGATTTTTGGTGAATTGTTGAAGTTTACGCATCTTTAAGGTTTCCCCCCATTAGGTAGAGTGGGGGGTGTATAGCTTCACGTCGGGGGGGAAGGGGTGGCCTAGAGTGGTGTGGGGTTGGTCGTAGTTCCGGGTAGGGGCAAGGAAGCTACCTGAATTTTTTTCAAAGGATTTGGGCAGAGGGCTGATTTTTGGTGAATTGTTGAAGTTTATGCGTCTTTAAGGTTTTTCCTCATAAGTTATAATATAATGGAGCTTTCATCAGCCCCATAAGTGCACTTGGGGGGTGCTGGAGTGGCCCAGAGCGAGTGGTGGTGTAATGCACATAGGGTGCCAGCCACCCCCATGGGTTTCTAACCCATGGCGTACAGGGTTCTGTTGTTTCTGAGGTATTCTGAGTGTGGATTCTATGATAGCAAATTAGAGTGGATTCATGGTGTCTCATTGAAAATCTCATTTGCTATCATAGAATCCACACTCAGAATACCTCAGAAACAACAGAACCCTGTACCCCATGGGTTAGAAACCCATCGGGGTGGTTGGCACCCTCTGTGCACTACACCACCACTCGCTCTGGGCCACCCCAGCACCCCCCAATCACCCGAAATTCACTGTTTCGGGTACAGATCGTTCTGTACCCGAAACATTTCGCACATCCCTATAATATCTCCTGCTTTCCCCTACCTGCCCTCCCTGGCCCAGCAGAAGATTGTGAATGACCTTACTGGCTGAGTTCACAAAATCAAGGTTTGCACTAACCATAGCTTTAGAACCTACATCATTGCTCAAGCTTCTAGAAATGCCTCATTGCTTGTCCGTGGGGAAGGTAAGGTTTACCCTGCCTTCCCCGCCCCCACCCATCTGCGCACCATGATGATCGTGAGAATCACCTCTATAATTTGCAAACTAGCTTCAAACCATGACGTAAGACCCGTGTTTGTCAGTTACAAACAACCTATGGAGGCGATTCTCATGAGCAGCAGAAACTGGGCTAAGGGAGCCCAGCCCGGTTTCTGCGGCTTGTTTATAGCCACGGAAGCTGCACAGCTACTGGCAGCAAGCCCGCCTCAATGCCCCCCCCCTTCAGTTAGGTTAACAGAGTGAGTGCTCCGTTAACCCCACTTTTTTTGGTCATGTGTCTGCCGTATCAAGCCTGCTCTCCTTGAAAAACCTCTTTCGGCTCTACAAATGGATTGTAGATTTATGGTTTGTAGGCAGACTTGGGTTCAGATGTTATAACAAACAATGAGCTGGGTCTCACGATCAATGAGACCCAATTTAGAACAGTGAGACCCGATTTAGAACGGGGAGGGAGCCCTGGGCGGCCGGATCGGCCACACACACGATTGCCGGCTCCGTGATGGAGCCGGCAGGGGTTGGGGAGCTCGGGGGCCGTGCGCCCCCCAGAAGCTCCAGTATGCCCTGCACGAGCATGCAGGGCATACTGGGGAGACCCCCAGAGCCAGGAGGCACACCGCGGCTACTCACGATCGGGAAGCCCGGATTTGTGGAGCACTCGCTCCACAAAACTGGGCTTTGGGGAGGGCTACTAAAGCGGGCTAGCTGCTCATAAGCCACCGGGCTCGCCTGAGAGCCCAGTGGTTTACATGATCAGGCAAAATTGGGCTAGGCTCCCCTAGCCCGATTTTACCTGATCGTGAGAATAGCCCCAATGAGGCTATTCTCACAACCACAGAAAAGTGGGCTAAGGGAGCCTAGCTGTCTTTCCTGAGGTCATGTGCTGCAACGGGAGCCACGCGCTCCCCCCAGCAAACCAACCCCCAGTAAGTACTCCTCCTCTTAAATGAGGTTAGTGGAGCAAGCGCTCCGCTAACCCCGTTCTTCTGATCTGGAGAGGCTGTGGCATGGCTCCGCACCTTGGCAACTCACAAGGAGACCCCCGACCAGGAAGCTAAAACAAACCTCCCAGCCTTGAGGGTCTCCCCGGAATGCCCCATGCACTCATGCGAGGCATACTGGGACTTCCTGGGCCAAGCGGCCCCCGATCCCCACCACCCCTACTGGCTCCATGATGGAGCTGGTAGTCGTGTGGGTGGTTGATCCGGCCGCCCGGGGATGGTTCTCTGCTCATCTAAGCCCGCTCTCCCCACAGAGCCTATTACAGCTCTACATACCAATCATGTGAAGAGCTTCAATGTCTGAATCCACTCACTGCAACTTATGGATGGTTCTCCTACCTTGAGGCTGCTTCCAGAGATGCATTATTGCTCCAGTGGACCCAAGTTCAGCAATTGAAATGTTTTCAATTAGGGTGTGTGTGTGCGTGTTTGTTCTTTTCCAGCTTTCTGAGTCAGAGAGAGCTAGTTCTTAACGTGAAATCTTTGTGAGCCTTAGCAAACAGAACAGATACATTCAGAGCAAACTCTCCACTGGAAATGAGGTGACTGTTAGCTTTGACCTAAAGTTCTGGAATTTGTGAGTGTCAGCAGAAAGGATCAAATTTAAGCATCTATATTCTAACAGAAGGGAAATACAAAGACATGAACAGAGATGAAGAAGCTGAGACAATATTGATATTGTTCTCCTAAGACTCAGGACATGCTTCTTAAAGGTCAGCGCTAAGATCATTTGTGGATACAAATGGTAGAGATGGAAACGGGATTTTTAGTCTAATAGGTTGTACAACCCTTTCTAATGGAAGACTGCAGAGATATGCCCTCGCACAAACCTCTGGAACTATTTCTCTGCCTTCCTAATGGACTGTCATGTCTGCAACTTTCATCCAATTTGAACAAGAAATGATGTTGTTGTCGGTGTTCTTCTTATTATATTCTGGAGCATCATCTCATAATTCAGGGTTAAAGTTATGGGGAGGAGAAACCTCAAACTTTAAGCATCTGCAGATAAATGTCTGGACCTATTTCTGGAGTGCTGAAAGCCTGGCCAATGGACTGCCATGCCATGCCATGCCTGCAACATCCAATTTGGACATAAAATGACAGTTATTTACTCCCTTCCTCCCCCAATGAAGAAGTGTCCTCCTTTATCTCTGATCTGTGGCTGTTGTTGGCTGTCAAATCTCAAAGACAGAAATGTCAAGTGTGCCTACAAAGAAATCCTGGGACTGATCTGCCTGAAATTAAAGCCAGCAACTTTAATCCAATTCTGATAGGAAATGGCAAAGTCTATGACATGGTTTCCCCTGTTATAGTCTATGGATGATGCCGGCCTGGCTGGGAGCATGTTTCTCTGTCTCGCAAGGCAGAGAGAGCTGCTCCCAGCCAGGCTGGAAACCCAGTGCTGGCTGAAGAGCCTCACTATTGGGGCTGAATGGCCCCGTTTTCTATTCTGACCATGCCTCTTGTGTCAATGTCAGATGCAGGGGGTGTGGCTAGGGGCTGCAAGGCCCATGTTCTTTGAAATTAGCACTGTGTATTCCCACTGAAATTTATAGGATAAGTAAAATCATCCCATTAATTTCTATAAGAGTGCTTATGAATGTGAATGTGAGGCAGTGACTGTAATACCCTAACTGTAACATGTCAATTTGTGTGTGTGTGTGTATAAAACATAACACAGATTTAAATCTATCTATCTATCTATCTATCTATCTATCTATCTATCTATCTATCTATCTATCTATTACATTTATATCCCACTCTTCCTCCGAGGAGCTCAGAGCAGTGTACGTGGTTATTTTTATCCTCACAACAACCCTGTGAGGTAGATACATGACTGGCCCAGAGTCACCCAGTGAGTTTCATGGCTGAGTGGGGATTCAAACGCCGATCTTCCTGGTCCTAGTCCAACACTCTAAACACTATACTGTGCTGGCTATGTTACAGTTGGAGAGACAGAGGCTGTTCTCATTAGCAGCCAAGACCAGGCTAGGGTAGCTAAGCCCGGGCTGAGCTGCCCGTGGGAACTGCCAGGAGGTGCCTGCCTCCTGGCAGTGCCTCAGCAGCAAACCCAGCTAAGAAGCCAGGATCCTCACAATGCACCATGCAGTCACGCTGTGCATTGTGGGATTCTAGGAGGCCGGGACAACTGGTCCTGGCACAGAGCGATCCACCCTGCTCCACGCTACACGGAGCAGGGCTGATCGTGTGGGAGTGTGGCGCGCTCTCCAATCAGGCTTTAAAGGATCGTCTGGGGGAAGCAAGGTTTGGGAAGCCTTTCCCCTGTCTGCCTACCCGCCCAGTAGGTTGTGTGAATGGCCCCACAGTCTGCTGGAGTCACTGGCTTACATCCGGATTAAGTGATTCATTAGCAGTCTTTTAAATGAATGGGACAAGTTTACTTGTCCCATTAATTTCAGTTGGAGTGAGTAACCTAGTTGCAATGTAAGCCAGAGACTGGAGTAGACTGTCTCTCTAACTGTACCATTTAATTCTCTGTGTGCATATATTCTATACACACACTAAATGTTTCTATGGAGTATCTGTGCGCTAAAGCTGTGCAACAGAAGGGGTACACCTGTTAAAAAAGATTGAGAACCCCTGATATAGAGGACGGTCAGGTCAAAAGTGCAAGGCCACCCTAATGTCCCACAACCATTGAAGGTGCAGCTGGTGGGAATGAGGAAAAGCACATTTTTCTGGCCATACCTAGGTTGCAGAACTCCTAATGAACAACTGCACTTCAAATGCCCTACCAAGAACGTGAAGACTATGAAAACTGCATCCAAATGATAACCAAGAGCATGGAAGAAAACTTATATGTCTTGGTGCAACCCATCTTTGTGTGAGTGAAATGTTCTTACTGGAGGAAGGAATTTGGGCCTTTCAAATCATTATATTGTTTTGCTGGAATCCACATAAGGCTTTAAAATCCCACACATCGATCACTAAGTATGAGCAAAGAAAGCATACTGAAGATAATAAGCATTTTGCTATTACATTACTAACATAAAAGATGTCAGCTGAAAACTGAGGGAGCTCATCAGGAATCCTTGCTATTAGCTTCAGAGAAGTTTAAAGGCATATGCTCTAGAATTAAAAACTGACACTTTCTTAAATATTTTTTTTTAAAGTATATTCTTCCCCAGCTTCCCTTGCCACCATTTCCTTCCTCTTCCTCTGCTGTCTCTCTTGTGTCAGTATCTAAATGGTAACCCCCTCGAGGCAGGGATCTGTTCTCTCATTCTTTGTAAAGCACCATGTGGGCGCTAGATAGATAGATAGATCGATCGATCGATCGATAGATAGAACGAACAATACCTTTAGAACCATGGCAGACAGCTGATTTGTTTTAAACATTCTAGGAGGGCTTTATTTGTTTGATTACTTTGTATCAAACTGTTTTAAAATATTTGTTTCGTGTACTGTCAGAAATCTGCACTGATATTTACCGTCAGAACCTGTTGCTTTACTTTAGAGTGGGTTTCATCCAACAGAGAGAAGGCAACAAATGCAGGGCCAGCCAAGCCTCCCACAGTGCATTGCCTTCGCCTTGACGGTGTTTCTTTCCCCTTTTTTCCCCTTAGTCTGTTGCTTTTAATTTCCGGTATATTCATTCTTATAATCCCTGTGACCATCTTCCGAATCCTCAGGGAAACAGCCAAGAGGCTGTTTGCTGTGATTTACAATGTGATTTTTGTCCTGGTAGCATTGCGTGTGCCACTGAGTAAATACAATTTATTCTTTTAAATGGTTCTTGGCTTTTGGAGAAACCCATATGAATTGTGAATCTGCCAATCTTATTTCCTGTTTCAGTCGCTTGATTTATGGTTTGTTTGACAAGCTTCCATTTATAAAGCAACATAGTGGCCTTGTGCAGCCTTCGTGTTCTCCGCCACTGTGCTGTCACTCCTCAGCATCTTGTGGCAGAAGGCCATCTTCCAAATGACGAATGTGAATGGATTGCTTCTTTATCAGTCACACCTCTGGGGGATCTCAGCATTTTAGTTCTCAGCATGTTAACAAAAATATTCGGTATACTTCACACCGCAACTTTTCTTTTATTAGGAGCAGCACAGGTGCTCAGAATGCTGCGTGAAGGTGTGACTTTTATATTTCAGAAAGAGGTCTGTTAGGTCTCCCCTCTCAAATATTTCCCATCTTCCCACTTATTTGTTGTAAGTCCTGCTAGGCAACACAAATTGATTCTTCAAGTCACATATATGACTAGTATGTTGGTAGCACATTAGACCTCTTCACATGTTACATTCAGCATGTGTAGATCTGTGTGCAGTGAACACATTATTGTTGACCTGTACATGTGTACAATTATTCACATATAAATGTGTGCACAGCAGTATACATGATCTGTATTCAGCTTCTAGTGGTCTAGTCCCCATACTAACTTTTTAAATGAACACGTGTGCAGTCATTCACATGAAAATGCATACACATGTACAGACACTTGTGTGTATAGCCCAATTAAGAAAATGCAAGAAGGAAGTATTGCTATTCTGAATCATTGCTGGTCCCAGTAACGTGCCACCTGTGTACTGTTTGCCTGGCCACAGCATAGAAACAAGCTCTGAGCAGCCTTCCTGCAAAACCACAAAGAAGATGTGCAAGGGTTGGTAAATGCCCAATTAGATCATTCACACAATCAGAAACTGTGTTCTACCCAGGTTTGGGAGCTGTGTGTGCTCCCAATTTTTGGTTGAGTGGAAGCAGGGTAGGAGGAAAACCTAGGTAGAAGCAAGGTAAGAGAAAAACCTAGGTAGAAGTGATTGTGTGGAAGCAAGGTAGGAGGAAAACCTGGGTAGCTTTTCTTTCTACCCTGCTTACACACAATCACTTCTGCCCTGGTTTTCCTTTCACCTTGCTTCTACCCAGGTTTTCCTCCTACCCTGCACACACAGCTCCCAAACCTGGGTAGAGCACAGTTTTTTTATTGTGTGAATGACCTCAATGAGCTGGGTCTTACAATCAGTGAGACCCGGTTTGTAAAGTTAAGCAGGGAGAGTGGGCTAAGCCCCCCTTCAGATGAGCAGGACTGGAGCCCTGGGTGGCTGGATCGTCCACCTACACGACTGCCTGCTCCGCGACGGAGCCAGCGGGGGCTGGGAGGATCGGGGCCATGTGGTCCCCAGAAACTCCAGTATGCCCTGCGCGAGGGTGCAGGGCATACTGGGGAGACCCCCAAGCCGGGAGGTCTACTTGTGAGTAGCTGTGGCACGGAGCCACACTGCGGCTACTCACGATTGCTTAAACCGGGCTACAGAAGTGGGCAACCCGCTTGCGAACCAACGGGCTCGCAGCCGAGCCCGGTGGTTCACACGATGGGAGAAAATCAGGCTAGCCTCTGCTAGCCCGATTTTCTCCCATCGTTTGAATTGCCTCAATGTGTTTTGACTGTCTCTTTGTCAAGGGAAGCCTCCTACCTGTAAAAACGACCATAGTACAAACTCAACACCCAAAGTAATAAACTGCACCCATTTTCTGAAATACTAGTGAACTAAAATGTGTAAATGATCTAAAAACTCTTAAAGTTATTTCCAAATACAGGAGACCCTCTTTGTTTGTGAGGGTTCCAGCCTCACCTGTAGGTGTGAATACAGAAACCCCGAATAAAGAAACCTTACCCCTATGGAATCCAGGGGTTTGGTTCCTACACTCAACAAAAGCTAAAAAAGCAGGGGTGGGGCAGAAATAAGAGAAATAAAGTACTGTACTTTGCTCTCCAGGTCTCCAGCAATGCCCCTCCAAATGCACAATTCCTCCGATTTTTTGCAAAAAAAATCACAAACCTTTAAAAAAAAATTATAAAAGAGCCACGGAATGGCTCTGCACTGCCTCCGGACCGGAAATGTCACCAGTAATGACACTGGAAATGACTCCAGATGTCATTTCTGGTGGCCCTGAAACCGTGGATAGACAAAAATTACCCAATTTTGCACCCACGGACAAGGAAACTGGGTCTCTAGGACCTCACTGCAGATACATGAAACTGTGGTTGCTGAAACCATAGATAATGAGGGCCGCCTGTAGTCTAAAGTTGTATTCCCCCATATGAGTTACTGAGAACTGTTTTCAACCTCAGGAGCCCATCTTCAGATCCTCCTGCTGCTGGATGCATGGTGGGCACCCAGAAGAGGTCACAGAGTTGTAGGGGTGTTGTAGGCCAGCTCATCCAACCGCAGGCTCTGTGTAGGAAATCCAGAGCTGGAGCATCCCTAACAGACAGCTGTCCAACCTCTGCTTAGAAAGCTCTAGAGAGGGAAAGTCCACTCCCTCCCAAGTGATTGGTTCCACTGTCCAACTGCTCTTACCATTAAGAAGCTTTTCTTAGTGTTCAACCAAAACCTACCCTCCTGTAACTTAAGCCCATTAGGAGGATTTAATCTTACCCTCTGGGGCAGCAGAAAACAAAGGTTTGCCCTCTTTTATGTGAAAGCCCTTCAAGTACTTGAAGAGAGCTCAGTCTTCTCCAAGTTAAATATACCCATCCTCATGGGACTTGTTTTGCAGACCTCTGGCCATCTTCATTGCCCTCTTCTGAACAAGTTCCAATTTGTCTCTCCTCTTCCTCTTAAAGTTCAGGGTCCAGAACTGGACACAGACACATTCTGACAAGTGTGGAATAAAGTGGGGCAATTACATTGAATCAATTACTCTTGAATTGGAAACGTTGGCTGTAAACCAGACTAAATTACTCCTGAGTAGTCCTACTGAAATTAACAGAGTATCTCCTGAATAGTACTATTCAGTAAATTATTCTGGATGTCTGGCTATGGCTTTATTAATTCAGTCTAAAATGGCATTTGCCTTTATTTTATTTTATTTTTTGCAGGTGTATCACACAGCTGACTCATATTCTTTGGCTGACTCATAGGACACATTCGCATGTGATGTGGATCTGGCGTTGAAGGGGCCAGAGGTTACTGGACTGTTACATTCGAATGCAGTCTAGCCCCTTGGAACTCCAGTTCCATTTGGAGAGCGAGCCGAGGTTCCACTCTCAGAGCTGCAGTTTGTATGCTCTGGTTGTAGTGAGTTTCGCCACTCCAACCCAAGGTTCAATACAGCCTGTGTTATGTCTGAATGCGGAAACACAGGCTGCATTAACTCAAACTGGAGTTGAGGAAGGAAGCTCCTCCCTCTCTCCAGCTGTCATTGGCTGTGTGGGCTGTCCTTCATGAAAGAAGGAAGCCCGCACAGCCAGTTCCTGCTCCTCTCTGCAGTCTCGCTGACTGGAGAGAGTGAGCTCTCTGTTACATCCAAATTCGGACAGGAGAGCGTGGGCAGAAAGGAGCGAAACTGCGGGTCAATTGGACCCACAGTTCTGCATTACATGCAAATGTGGCCCTGGTCTTTGTGTGGTGACAGTAGTGGAGTGACTCCCCTGGGACTCCACATGGGGTCAATTTGTCAAGGCTCCCCTAAAACATGGAACCAGACTTGAGGGAGATCCACCAGGAGAGATACACATACCCACCTCTCTCCAACTAGAAAGATTCTAAAGTGGGTTAAAGAACCTGCTTCACATTTCCTCTAAATCCTTTCAGCAACACCGAGAAAACCTCAGATCACTTAATGTCCAAACAAGCCTTCAGGATCTTTGGTTTATGCAGGCACACTAATCTCTGGAACACAGGGAAGTAACACCTATCATATTCTGGAGTCATCAACTGTCCATGAAAAACTTGCTGAAAGGAAATGCTTGGTTACATTATGTTGCCTCTTCTCTTGTTTGCAGTTACTTTTTCATTAAGGGATTATTCCACCAACATGTTAATTAATGTCCAGAAATGAAACGTGACCAAGCATCTCATTGTTTAATTTGTACATATAATACTGAAAGAATAATTCATTGTATGCTTGCCTCTCTGGGGCTTTTGCCTCATTCTTTTTGTTTTAGGAATCTACAGGCTCAGGATCACTGCATGGCCTTCCACTCTTAATAGATGTCAATGGATTATGCAAATATTATAATTAACATTTGCTGTTCTAAACTACTCTGAACCACTGACACTTGTGGAGCTGAAAGAAGAATCTGTAACAACTTGTTTCATGAATGTCAATATATTTGAAATCAGACTGCCATTTTATACAGTCATTGGGCCAGTGGTGTAACAAAGTCTGGTGTGTCCATAACTGAACACTGGCTGTTTCTGCTTTGCGATGGATGCCATAGGCACTGACAAAATTTTGTAACTTACTTTTGCACACAGCCGCCTGTGTGCCTCGCCACTGCCATCTGGCCACTCGCCCGCCTCCATCCCTCCCCCTCCCTTCCCAGTACCGAAAAAAGTGGCAGCATGCATGGATCCAAGGGAGCTGTTTGCTCACTCACACACTTGCACTCCTTTGTGCCTGCAAAGTTGACAAGGTCTAATTACATCACTGGTGACATCATTAGACCTCAACAGCTTTGCCAGTCCCAGAGAGCATGGGGGGGGGTGACCAGGCAAATGGCTCCTCTGGCTCCATGTCTGCCAGGGAGGGAGGGCATGAGAGATGAAGAGACGGAGACCTGCAGGTGGGCAGTTGGCTGACAGCTGTGGGGCACACAGGCAGCTTGCGGTGTCGGCCGGTAATCAGGGTGGGGGGAGGCAGGTGAGGGACCCTTAGCAGCCCCTCTTCTTGGGGAGACCCAGGGCAGTCAGTGCTCTTGAAGCACATCCACTCCATTACAAAAACACCCCTGCTTTGGGCAACTTCCATACTAAGTCATGAGTAAGCACCATCGTCTCTACTCTCCAAAGCTTTTGCTAATTTTCTCTGGGGCTTCACATCTTGTGAATATAAAACCACTAATTTCTCATCATCTGACAAAGTGGGATGTATCCTAAAAATGCTCTATTGCCAGAATAAATTAGTCTTTAAGATATCACAGGCGATCAAACAAACTTGGCTGCCCTTCTGGAATATATCACTTAAGATGGATCAAAGAAAGCTGTCTGATTAAAGAATCTGTAAAGCACACCCCATAGTGATTTTTAAACAGGAATTGAATAAAACATAAGAATCCACTTTCTGTTTAGTGGGGTTCATCACCAATGAAGAGAGAGATGTGTCATGTATAAAAGAGCTGTGAATTCTACCAAATGGAGGCAAGTTGGATCTGTGTGGCATAAAAGACAGGGCAGAGTTAAGAAGAGGGCTGGAAACTACACTGGAACATTGAGACTAAAGGCTTGGATTGTAGGGATGTGCACAAAACTGGTTTGCCTGGTTTGGTTCGAATTCAAACCAGGTTAGAACCAGGAGGGGGTGGTTCGGTTTTGGTTTTGCTCGAACCTCCCCCTGCTTTGGTTAGAATTCAAACTGGTTTGAACCAGTTCAGACATCCAAAAATTGGTAGGATGGTAGCTGGCACCCTGTGGTACCTGCCACCCAAACCCCAAAGCAATCAGACACTCGTACGGTTTTTTATGAATTTTTGCAAATTTTTATTATTATTTGCTCATAGGGTATAATGGGACTCAAACCAGGCCATCATTCCTTATTGTGGAGCACCCATGGGTGCCAACAACCACCCAAACCCTAAAGCAATCGGACAGTACTATGATTTTTTATGAATATTTGAAATATTTTCAATTATTTTTCTCATAGAGTATAATGGGACCCGAACCAGTCCCCTATTGTGGAGCACCTAGGGGCACAAAAGCGGGGTGGGTGGTAGACAGACAGGGGTGCCTACCACCCACAAAACCCCAAGGCAATTGGACACTCCTCTGATTATTGGTGAATTGTTAAAGTATTTTTGAATTCCTCATAGGGAATAATTAGGATTGCAGCAAATGTATAGCTTCATGTCTGGGGGAAAGGGGTGTCGTAGAGCTGAGTGTGGTGGGTGGTAGTTCCTAGAGTGGGCAAGGAAGCTATCAGAATTATTTGAAATGAATTGGGAAAAGGGCTGATTTTTAAGTGATTTTTGAAGTTTAAGGTTTTTAAGGTTTTTCTCCATAAAGAAGCATGGAGGTGTCAGCAAATGTATAGCTTCACGTCGGGGGCAAAGGGGTGGCCTAGAGCACAGTGTGGTGGGTGGTAGTGCCAAAGCGGGGCCAAAAAGCTATCAGAATTATTTGAAAGGAATTGGGTAAAGGGCTGATTTTTAAGTGATTTTTGAAGTTTATGTGTCTTTAAGGTTAGCAATGAGAGTGGATTCATGGTTTGTCATTGAAAATCTTATATGCTACCAAAAAATCTACACTCAGAACACTTCAGAAACAACAAAACCCAGTACCCCATGGGTTAGCAACCCTTGGGGGTGGTTGGCACCCTCTTTGCACTAGACCACCACTCACTCTGGGCCACCCCAGCACCCCACAAGTGGCTTTAAGGTTTTTCTCCATAGGGAAGAATGGAGGTTTCAGAAGCCCCATAACTGCACTTGGAGGGTGCTGGGGTGGTCCAGAGCGAGGGTGCCAACCACCTCCATGGGTTGCTAACCCATGGGTTACTGGGTTTTGTTGTTTCTGAACCACCCCCTGGTTTGGTTCGAATTCGAACCTGCAGCTCGAATCTGATGGCTGGTTCGGTTTGAATTCGAACCTTCGAACCACCCTGGTTCGGATTCGAACCAGTTCGGATTCGAACCGGTTCGCACATCCCTATTGGATTGTAGAACATCTGCTTTAGCCAAACTCCTGTAAGCTAGATAGGTAGCAATAGCAATAGCACTTACATTTATATACCGCTCTATAGCCAGAGCTCTCTAAGCGGTTTACAATGATTTAGCATATTGCCCCCAACATCCTGGGTACTCATTTTACCGACCTTGGAAGGATGGAAGGCTGAGTCAACCTTGAGCCCCTGGTCAGGATCGAACTTGTAACCTTCTGGTTACAGGGCGGCAGTTTTACCACTGTGCCACTAGGGGCTCTTTAGAGCTAGAGTGGCTAGATCTTTAGAGCTAGAGTGGAAAGTCGATTATTCTCTCCTGCCTTTCAGTCCTGCAGTCTGGATAGGTGACTGCCTTACTCAGGGCTTTGCAGAAACGGTAAAATCCTCTTCTTAGGGAGACCTCAGGCAATAACCTCCAGCGCTGCCTCCTTGGGGGTCCCCTCCTAGCTGGGTGAAACCTGACATTGTCACTCCACCACCACTACACGTGGGCTATGGGCACAGAGGATGTTGTCAGGGATCAGCAGTAGGCCATTGCAGTCTTGTCCCTAATCCTTGCCTGGACGACACTGGTGACCTGGAATTTTGACTGAGCAATTGGATCTTGATCCTCCTCAAGATCTCCTTCTCAGAGTCTCAGGCAGAGTGGGGGTTGGGGTTGGGCACCATTGCCCGCTTCTCTGCTGACAGTGCACTCTCAGACTCTCTCTTGCCCAGCCCTACGAGTGTCTTGCAACTCTTGTGAAAGCTCAAAGTCTCATGCCTTGGCCAGCAGCAGCCCCTGTTGCCTTGGCAATATGGCTGTGGATATTCCTGTGTTTTTGCTACTTCTGTGACTTGTGGTTTGACCCTGGAGAACATGAGGAATAAACAGAGATAGTAGGGAACCCTGTGACAAGTTTGGTGGCATAGTGGGACCTGGAGGGCAGATTCAGAGGTCCTCTCGAAGGTAGGGGAGGTTCCCCACAGCCAGAACATGTTTCAGCATCTCCGGTGGAGGCATCCTGGAGAGACCCCTGAGCTCGGGAAGCTGCTTGCAGCCTTCCGGCTGTGGGTCTACTCGTGTGTCACCGTGTACTGTGGCAACACATGAGCAAAAATATGAGGTTAATGGAGCACTCGCTCTGTTAACCTCATCTAAGGGGAGGGGTAATTAGGCGGGCTAGCTGCCTTGGGAGCAGAGGGCTTGCCTGTGAGCCCAGTGGTTCCCACGGTTCCTGGAAAGTGGGCTAAGCTCCCTTGGCCCACTTTCCAGTGATCGTGAGAATCACTTCTCTGTCTGATGATGACACTTGTAAAACTAATTGCAAATAGCCTTATTTATGACACAGCCTGGCAAAACGTGTAGGTAATTGGTTATTTGCAAACAAGTTTCTCAAAATGTTGGGAGTTAACCACGTGTTTTTATGAAGAGCCACTTTCACCAGGAGGTTTTTCACATGGGGCTTTTAAAGCCCTTTAACTTGCATCTCCTCCGGAATGGAGGGGGTGCGTTCACATATTGGCCAGATTTACCCCGAAGTCCCTGTGAGTTATGGCAGAGCACTTCACACACAATTCGGGTTTTTCACTGCGTGTTAGAATGTAGCCCATTTATATCTGGGGGGGGGGGGTGGAATCCACTATTTGCATTGGGTTTTTGGGACAACTTCGAGTTTGCAGTAAAACCTCCCTGTAAACTCGCAGTAAAGACTGTTGTAGTTAAAAGTCCCAGGTGTTTCTTCCTCGGAACTACCAGCTTTTTCCTACATCTTGGCACAGGCACCCCCATCTTGCCCTGCCTTCACTTCTGCTTCTGCTTGCCACGTCACCTCCAGACCAGCCTTCTTCCTAACCCAGTCTGTGCAGCACTCCTGGCTGCAGGATTCTCGTTCAGTTTTGGATTTTCCTGGCTCCTAGACCTCTGGCTGGTTCCTGGGTTCCAGGAACAAATTTATTCTGAAGGTGGGACTGCTCCATTTCAAACTAGCTAATCCCCCCCCCACAAGCCTAAATTGTAACTCGGGGTCCCCGCCAATTCCCTGGAGAAGTTCCATTAACAGTAGGGATGTGCACAAATCTATTTTTTGATTTGATTTTTGTCCAAATTGAATCACCCCTGATTTATTTTGTTTCTAAATCTCTCTCCCCTCAAATCACCCCAGATTCAATTTGTATTTGATTCAATTTGAATTGGATTTGGATCAGTTTGGACCACTTAACAAGGTCCTAGGGGGCACCAAATTTGGGTGGTGGGTAGGTCCCCATGTGTGCACCCAAATTTCTAGGTAGCAGCTAGAACCCAAATTTCAAGGTAGTAGGGCACTTGGTTGATTTTTCATGAATATCTTTAGTTTTCACTGATTTTGTATATTTCCTCCATAGGAAATAATGGTGATTTGAAGTCACTCTATCCTAACCCTAACATGGATCCACAGCTTTCTTTCTTTCTTTCTTTCTTTCTTTCTTTCTTGCTTGCTTGCTTGCTTGCTAAGCTAAGCTAAGCTAAGCTAAGCTAAGCTAAGCTAAGCTAAGCTCTAGCCCTTGTAGAAGTGGAGTTATGGAGCAAAATGAGCGGTCATTATTTTTCAAGTGTTTGGATTCTTTGGTGTATAATAATTTTTCCTCAAAATAAATCCCTATGAGGATTTGTTGCACATTTTCATTTGTCTATTTTGACTGTCATTGGACAGTGCCATCTGTCAATTGCCATATGCCAGCTACATCTCTCCCGCTGCCCCCCCTGCCACACACACACACACACACACACACACACACACACACACACACACACTGCAAGGCAGTGGGGTACTCATTTTATTTTTTAGAAATATTTAAGTGTTTAGATTCTTTGGTGTCTAATAACCTTTCCTCATAATAAATCCCTATGAGGATTCATTATACACCTTCATTTCTTCTGTTCATTTTAACAGTCATTGGACAGTGCCAAATGTCAACTGCCATGTGTCAACTACACCCACCCACCACGCACACACTGGGGTACTCAGTTGATTTTTTAGGAATTTTTGAAGTGTTTAGATTCTTTGTTGTCTTCATTACACACCTTCATTTCTTCTGTTCATTTTGACCCCACTGCTTTGCGGGTGGGGTTGGGGAATTAGTGGCATCCCATGTGCCAACTACCCCCCCCCCGCCACACACACACATACCCGTAAGCCACTGGGTACTCAATTTATATTTTAGGAATTTTTGAGGGGTTTAGACTCTTTCTTTGGTGTGTAGTGAATCCTCATAGGGTTAGGGTGACAGCTGGGAATCTGGGGAAATTAATAAGTGGGATCCGAATCCCAAATTGATTCAAATTGAATCAGGCACAATTTGACATGGACTCAAATCTAGCCAATGGACCACAGGGGTGATTTGTCTTGTCTCCAAATCACTCAAATCAGCTAGATTCAGGTACAAATCAATTTGTACCTGAATCAATCTGCACATCCCTAATTAACTAGCCCAGCCTGGGTTAGGCTGCTCGTGTGCAGCGCTGGCATCCTCGTGTGCAGCTTGTTATCCCAGCCTTTTACTGAGGTTAAGGGCGTAAGTGCATCCTTAGCCCCAGCACTGGGGTTGTGCAGGTGCTCAGCCTGCTTGCAGCCCAGGCATGCACAGAGACAGGCACTTAGAGCACCTGTATTTCCTCAATGCATGGCATTCATTATGTGGTGCATTGTGGGATACATTGAGGCCAGGACACATCATCCCGGGTTCTGGAGATCCACGCTGTGTGCAGCAGCACAGATAATCTGGGACCATGGTCCACTCTCCCAGCAGCTTTTCCTGGCTTGTCTGGGGGGAAGGTAAGTTCTGCCCAGCCTTCGCCCCACCTGCCTTCCCTGCCCCCTGGTTGTGTGAATAGCCTTAGTGTGATAGTTATGCAACAGGGATGGGACTGTAGCTCAGTGGTACAACATCTGCTTTGCATGTAGAACGTCCTAAGTTCTGTCCCTGGCAGCATCTCCAGCTAGGGCTTGGAAAGACTCCTGCTTGAAATCTTGGAGAGCTTCTGCCAGTCAGTGTAGATAATACTGACCTAGATGGACCAACAGTCTCTCAGTATAAGGCAGCTCTCTGTGTTCTTATGGCTCAAAAATAATATGAGATGAATAATATCTTAGACGCCATTGGAAATAATGGCCGTGCCATTGTCCAACTACATTGGTGCAATATTCTCAGTAGTTGTGCAAGAGTGCTCTTGCGCAACTGTGTTGGCGTTGTGTTTCTGACTCATGTGGCAACATAGGCAGTGTGCTACTGCCTGCCTAACACTACATAGTAGGTCAGCCACTAATACAGATGTAGGCCACTGTTTCTAATGAAACACACCAAATTATTTCTGTTCCCTCCCAGAAATAATGTGGTGTGTTTCATTAGAAACAATGGCTGTATTAGTGGCTGACCTACTATGTAGTGTTAGGCAGGCAGTAGCACACTGCCTATGTTGCCACATGAGTCAGAAAGAGAACCAGCAGCCAATCAGGCTTCCCTGAGTCAGCACTTAGGCTTCCTCTCTAGTTATCTCCTGCGCCTGCGTGACTTCCACTGAGCCTCCCTCTTGAGCTGTCTTCTCAAGACAGGTGAAATCCCAGGCTCCTCCGCATCAAAAATCATATCTGGCAGTTGTTGCGAATCCTCAGCTCCAGAGTCTGGGCTCCCTGCCAAGTCCTGTTGCTGTGCCTCTGAGCCCTCACTAGCAGGCGAATCCACCCGTTCCTGCTCTGACTCTTCCGAGTCAGAAGTCTGAGCCATGACACACTTGTTCTCTTGACCCTTGTCCAACATGGCTTGTTCAATCTAGCAGGGAGGCTGTTGTAGGTGGCCTGGTGGAAATCATGAATGCTTCTCTGAGGGAGGGCAGGATGCCTTGTCTTAAGGAGGCAATCATTAGACCTCTTCTAAAGAAGCCTGCATTAGATCCCTCAGAACTGAGCAATTATAGGCCTGTTTCCAACCTCCCATGGCTGGGCAAGGTAATTGAGAGGGTGGTGGCCTCTCAGCTCCAGGCGGTTTTGGAGGAAACTGATTATCTAGACCCATTTCAAACTGGTTTTCAGGCGGGCTATGGGGTGGAGACTTCTTTGGTTGGCCTGATGGATGATCTCCAATTGGGAATTGACAGAGGAAGTGTGACACTGTTGGTCCTTTGGATCTCTTGGCGGCTTTCAATACTATCGACCATAGTATCCTTCTGGAACGTCTGAAGGGGTTGGGCGCGGGAGGCACTGTTTTACAGTGGTTCCACTCCTACCTCTCGGATAGATTCCAGATGGTGTCAATTGGAGACTGTTGCTCTTCAAAATCTGAGCTTAAGTATGGTGTCCCTCAAGGCTCCATACATTCTCCAATGCTTTTTAACATCTACATAAAACTACTGGGAGAGATCATCAGGGGATTTGGAGCTGGGTGTTACCAGTACGCTGGTGATACCCAGATCTACTTCTCCATGTCAACTTCTTCAGGACCTGGCATATCCTCCCTAAATGCCTGCCTGGAAGCAGTAATGGGCTGGATGAGGGAGAATAAACTGAAGCTGAATCCAGATAAGACGGAGGTACTTATTGTGCAGGGTCAGAACTCTAGAAACTATTTTGATCTGCCTGTTCTAGATGGGGTCACATTTCCTCAAAAGGAACAGGTTTGCAGTCTGGGAGTACTTCTGGATTCACATCTCTCCCTGGTTTCTCAGGTTGAGGCAGTGGCCAGGGGTGCTTTCTATCAGCTTCGGCTGATACGTAGCTGCACCCGTTTCTCGAGATCAATGACTTCAAAACAGTGGTACATCTGTTGGTGACCTCCAGACTTGACTTTTGTAATGCACTCTACGTGGGGCTGCCTTTGCACGTAGTCCGGAAACTTCAGTTGGTTCAGAATGCGGCTGCCAGGATGGTCTCTGGGTCATCTCGGAGAGACCATGTTACTCCTTTACTGATGGAGTTACACTGGCTGCCAATAGGTTCCCGGACAAAATACAAAGTGCTAGTTATAACTTACAAAGCCCTAAACGGCTTAGGCTCTGGGTATCTAAGAGAGCGTCTTCTTCATTATGAGCCTCACTGCCTATTGAGGTCATCTGAGGAGGTCCGTCTCCAGTTACCGCCAACTTGTTTGGTGGCTACACAGAGATGGGCCTTCTCGGTTGCTGCCCCAAGATTGTGGAAAGCGCTCCCTGCTGAGATATGATCCTCCCCATCTCTGGCAATTTTCAAAAAACACCTGAAAACCCATCTTTTCACTCAAGCTTTCTCAGCTTCCTAAATTTTGGGGGTTTTAGTATCTGGTTTATTTTAATATTAAAAACCCGATTTCAGGATTTTAATCACTGTAATTGTTTAATTGTTGTTTTAAAATGTTTTTAAATTGTTAATTGTTATATTGTTTTTAATTTGTTTTAGCTCTTTACTGTTTTAGTGGTTTGTTTTAATTGTAAACCGCCCTGAGCCATTTTGGAAGGGCAAAATACAAATCAAATCAAATCAAATCAAATAAATTTATAAATAAAATATGGAATCTCCACTGCCCAATCACCACAGTGCTTCTGCTTGTGAACTCTCGCAAGAGCTGCCACACATGGAATTAGCCACAGGTATGCCTTAGAGAATTATATAGATAGATAGATGTATGAAGGGGATGGTCACAGTTGTTCTTGCTGGCCTAGTTCCAACCCTTCTGTATTCACAAGTCATGTTTGCACTGTGTCCTCACATACACCTGAGTGCTCACACAGGAAGAGTTTTACATACTAATCAGGGACCCTTTATTTTCCAGGGTACAAGATTATCTGTCAAGTGGGGCCCATGGGAGTGACCCAATCAGCACCTCCATGTATTCAATATTAAATCTATTTCACAGCTGATTTTCAATTAATTTAAAGTAGTTAACTGGTTAAAATCAGTATATATCCGCTACAGGAGAACACTGCATTGTTTTGTTTTGTTTTGCTGCAGTTCACCTTGTTATACCTGATAAATTCATCTTTGCAAAAAGATTCATGTTGAAGGCTACTTTGAACACCATTCTTGAAAACAATTAGACCCCATTAGGGATAAGGTATGATGGTGTATTCCTCCGTGTTTTTCAAAATTTCTTTGTATCTGCTCACAGTGCTCTCTACATTTGTTATACAATAGTTTCAAAGGCTTCAAAGCAAAATTTATATAGTAATTGCATATGAAGAGATCTCCCAAAGGTCTGAGGAGGTGATGGTCTGAAGTGAAAAAACTGACAGCATTTATTTACTCATGCATTCATGCATTCATTCATTCAATTTCTATACCACCCTTCCAAAAATTGTTCAGGGTGGTTTACATAGAGAAATAATAAATAAATAAGATGGATCCCTGTCCCCAAAGGGCTCACAACCTAAAAAGAAACATAAGACAGACACCAACAACAGTCACTGGAGGTCCTGTCCTGGGGGTGGATAGGGCCAGACAATCACCACATTAAAAGGTGCCTCTTTGCCCAGTTAGCAGGTAATTGAAATTTACATTTCAATGACCTGCTTTCTGAATGTCAGAACTGAAGTAGCCAAGCTCTATACAGCTATCATGATCTCTTTCAGTTTCCTGGGGTGAACAGATGTTCGGATCCTGAGTAAAATACCATATGGCAGGGTTACTGGAGTACAACTCCCATTATCCATTGGTTACTGTGGCTGGAGACGAGTACAACTCTCCTCAGCAACAGTGACCAATGAATGGTGGGAGTTGTACGCCAACAACATCTGGTGACCCAGGTTTGAGAACTCCTGCCATATTGGTTTTGTGAGGCTGAGTTCCCTTGGGGTCACTGTGCCCTCTAAAGCGTGCACACACTCATAAGTTTTCGGATGTCCGCTCAGTTCATTTTAGATCATGCTCAAGTTGAATCAGGAAGGCCTCATTGTCAATGCATATGCACACACACTGCCTTGATACTGCCAACCAGAACAAAACTCGTTCCGGACAGAGATTGGAAAAAATAGAGGGACCACTGCTTGGGTCCCTCTATTTTGCAATGAAAATTTTTGCATGGAAAACACTGAAGCAGTGGCAGCCAGTGTAGGCGTTGCTGGGGCAGTGGCGGCAGCAGGAGGCACCTTTAACTGTAAATTTGTACAGTGAGGGAAATAAGTATTTGATCCCCTGCTGATTATGTCCATTTGCCCTCTGACACAGAAATGACCAGGCTATAATTGGAATGGTAGGTTTATTGTAGCTGTGAGAGACGGAATAACAACAAACAAACCCTCAAAAGCCCAGTGCCCAAAAGTCAGCGATGGATTTGCATTGTAGTGAGGGAAATAAGTATTCAATCCCTTCACAAAAGATGTCTTAGTACTTGGTGGCAAAACCCTTGTTGGCAATCACAGAGGTCAGACGTTTCTTGTAGTTGGCCACCAGGTTTTCACACAACCCAGGAGGGATGTTGTCCCACTCCTCTTTGCAGATCCTCTCCAAGTCAGAAAGGTTTCGAGGCTGATGTTTGGCAACCCGAACCTTCAGCTCCCTCCACAGATTTTCTATGGGATTAAGGTCTGGAGACTGGCTGGGCCACTCCAGGACCTTCATGTGCTGCTTCTTGAGCCACTCCTTTGTTGCCTTGGCTGTGTGTTTTGGGTCATTGTCATGCTGGAATACCCATCCACGACCCATTCTCAATGCCCTGGCTGAGGGAAGGAGGTGCTCACCCAAGATCTGACGGTACATGGTCCCGTCCATCGTCCCTTCGATGCGGTGAAGGTGTCCTGTCCCCTTAGCAGAAAAACACCCCCAAAGCATAATGTGTCCACCTCCATGTTTGACGGTGGGGATGGTGTTTTTGGGCTCATAGGCAGCATTCCTCCTCCTCCACACACGGCGAGTTGAGTTGATGCCAAAGAGCTCAATTTTGGTCTCATCTGACCACAACACTTTCGCCCAGTTCTCCTCTGGATCATTCAGATGTGCATTGGCAAACTGCAGACGGGCCTGTACATGTGCTGCCTTGAGCAGGGGGACCTTGCGGGCACTGCAAGATTTCAGTCCTTCACGGCGTAGTGTGTTACCAATTGTTTTCTTGGTGACTATGGTTCCAGCTGCCCTGAGATCATTGACAAGTTTCCCCCGTGTAGTTCTGGGCTGCTTTGTCACCGTTCTCATGATCATTGCAACTCCACAAGGTGAGATCTTGCATGGAGTCCCAGACCGAGGGAGATTGACAGTTGTTTTGTGTTTCTTCCATTTGCGAGTTATCGTGCCAACTGTAGTCACCTTCTCACCAAGCTGCTTGGCGATAGTCTTGTAGCCCAGTCCAGCCTTGTGCAGGTCTGCAACCTTGTCCCTGACATCCTTTGACAGCTCTTTGGTCTTGGGCATAGTGGTGAGTTTGGAAGCTGAGTGATTGCTTGCTTCTATGGACAGGTGTCTTTTATACAGGTACTGTAACAAGCTGAGATTAGGAGCACTCCCTTACAGAGGGTGTTCCTCATCTCAGCTCGTTACCTGCATATAGTGAAAAGACACCTGGGAGCCTGAAATCTTGCTGGTTGATAGGGGATCGAATACTTATTTCCCTCACTACAATGCAAATCCATCGCTGACTTTTGGGCACTGGGCTTTTGAGGGTTTGTTTGTTGTTATTCTGTCTCTCACAGCTACAATAAACCTACCATTCCAATTATAGCCTGGTCATTTCTGTGTCAGAGGGCAAACGGACAAAATCAGCAGGGGATCAAATACTTATTTCCCTCACTGTAGGTGCTTACCTCTCCTTCTGCCACACCTGAAAGCTGTTCAGAGAAGTGGCACGGCAACCAGCACCTGCTGCGGCAAAGTATCGGCTCTGCCACTCAGCTGGTGGAGGCCATTTGTGTGGCCAGCAGAGGGCCTCCATGCATATGCGAAGGCCATCTGAATGGCGGAGCCAGTCCTCTGCTGCAGACAGTGCTGGGTGGCACGCCACTGCTCTGAACAGCTTTCAGGTGTGGTGGTAGGAGAGGTAAGCACCTTCTCATTTACAATTAGAGGTGCCCCCCATCACTCACTGCTGCATTAAACTAGAGCTGAAGTACTTTCTGAAAGCCATTTTGGTGCAATTTGGGGCGTACAGAAAGGGTTTGGGGGGAGGTATGGACAAGAACAATGGAGGGGCAGGCTTGAGGGCACAGCTATGCCACCAGACAATGGTAAGCCCTCCACCTCCAAAACTCTGATGATTTTGTGTCCCCACTGCAACAATGCTGAACAGTCCTCCTTCCATTTTTAACCATTAGCGAATGGGATGGGTGGTCAGATCAGCCCTAGATCAACCCATTCTGGAGCCCTTTGTAGACATTCAATCTGTATAGAACAAATCATGGTTGTCTGGAGGGCATAGCATTCCACCACCACCACCCCACCACACACACACACACACACACACAATTGAGCCAATATTGCCATGCTGCTTGTTTCAATCACCTGTCCCCTGCCTGGGGTGTTTTTGGTTAATCAGTTCCTTGATCCAGGCCAGCTTTTGAATGGGGCTTTTACGTACTTGTATTCCAGTCTTGGAGCAGAGGCGGGGCTTACAAACAGCCAGCAGCAAGAGCACTGAGAAGCAGTCTGCACTTGCCTCTCTGTACATATTTATTTCGTTAAAAGCAGTCTGCACTTGATTCCTGATTCTACTCCACTGCTTTGTTCTTGCATACCATAATTCTTTCCCTTGGATTCTACACTGCCCAAGAATACTGCCCCCGCCCCGAAAAAGTCCTGCAGATACCAGTGGAAGAAATATGCACAAATAGGGGAGCAGCTGTTGGCGCTAAGATCCTGGCAGCATCAGCAATCATCTGCAATGTCTCATAATGACCACTGGGGGCATTTTAGGGTCATGGACAAAAGCACTGGACTCCTCCCCTCTTTGCTCTTCCAGTGTTAGTCTCCATATTGTCTCTCTAGAGATGGCTGTTTGTTTTGATCTCTCTCTTCAGCCATGAGCTACAGCTGAAATTAAGCTGCAGGCTTTTTCACATTCGTTTGTAACCTTTTCTTTAAAGAAATCCTTGTAGTTCTTCAGTACTAAAGAACTGTCTCAAGACTGCTTGCTTTGCAGCTTTCTCACCAAACTGGTTTTGCTCTGCAATTTGGGGACTGAACTCCCATTCTTTCTCTACAGCATTATCATGGTATTGTGGTAGCAGTTTATGTGGATCCAGAGGGACGTTTTCTCATGGCCAGGTTCTTTACTGGTCACATGGAGATGAACTGCTTAGCTATATTAGATGTGCTGGGAATGCATTTTACATTCCTAAACACATTACTTAGAAGTCAATACTTAGAAATAAATCCCACTGACTTCAGTAGTGTGTACTTCAGAGTTTTTCAGCATAATCACTAAATATATTTACTCAGTAAATCCCAGTGAATATAATGGGACTTATCACAGTAAATATGATTAACAACACACCCTTAGCCATTAAGAAGAATGATTTACCATTCTACACCTGTATTTTCTTGATGAAGCAATTAGGATGGTGAAAAGATGGGAGAGAGCGTATATTACTTGCATATTTTACATTTGCAGGGATAGGAGGAAATCAAATACTATTTTTGGACAGACGTCTGGGAGTCTTTAAATCCCAAAATAGTATTTCTCTTTGTTTTACAGACATATTTTAAAGGCTGTGGGACTTGTCTCTTTGCTAACAGAAATATTTAAGAAGCAATATATTTAAGAGCCCATGACATCATTATGGCAAAGCTTTATGTGGTAATTTTTTTTCATGGAGAAGGGGAAAATACTATTCCAAATACTCCTCACATCCAACTCCTTCTGCATTTATTCTAGAAGAATTGATCTGGCAAGAAAAAGAGGCTATTTTTAAAAGCTGTGGTGGCACAACCAACTAATTTGAAAATAGCACAGGTGACTTTAGTTAATGTACACTTCACACAGAGATTAGTGTTTTCAAATGTCAACATATGGCCATTTGTGAAAATTTTGTGTTTGAAGCTTAGGTAAAGGCAATAATTACCTGTGTGTTATTGCAGAGAGCCTTTCAAGGAGAAAGAAAGAAAAATGAAAGGCAAAGTGTAAAAGCAATTAGTGCTAATGTAGTGATAAACTACTATAAAATCAAGTGCTCTTGCAAAATTTTCATTGTAATTTTAACATATGAAATACAATTCACACTGCATTTCAAGTACTTCTGTTTACAAAATGGCCCAACACAAATTTAGTCCCACTGACAGCTGAGTTCCAAATGAATTAATTTCTCATATATGATTGACAGTTTCCTCCAGAAAGTGCTCACTCATAGTGACATATATCAATTAAAAACATAAAACCAATAAGATTGCAAATGTTGAAATCCTAACAATATTGCGGGTGGGTGGGTGGGTGGGTTTAAAACTGGCAAGCAAATAAACAAAAAGAAAGCCTGAACATGAAGCAACATGAAACACAGATTATCTGCAGCAACAGCAATCACCCTTTCTGATATGTATTTATTAAAATATGTGTATCCCACACCTCCAGCATACTGTAGCTCAGGGTAGCTCATAAGAATAAAGCAACACAAAAATAAAAATACAGGCAGAAGAGCAATATAAAATTGGGCTTAAAACCGGCTAAAAACAGGAATCCAAATTAAAACCAAGTTTATAACCCAGTAGATTCAGAGAGCAAATAAAAACACTCCAAAGACGAGGGTCTTTAAATACTTTTCAAAAACTCTAAGTAATAAACAAGAAAAGTATCAGTTTCTACTATCTATCTATCTCAGCAAAACTATCTGATAGTGAAATCTAAAATTAGAGAGGACATATTGTCCTTGATTGGTTGGGAGTTCCATAGATTAGTGCAGCCACCAATAATCCCTGCCATGTCCTCCCACAGATTTTCCTTTCACACACACACACACACACACACACACACACACACACACACACAATTCAAGAAGATGACAAAAACTAAACTAAACTAAACTAAACTAAAACCCCACTATGTGCTTCAAGTATGTAGCATCAATCTGTTGCAAGCTAATAAAATCACTATAAAGCCAGCATGGGGGAAATAAATAAATAAATAAACAAACAAACAAACAAATAAATAAATAAATAAATAAGTGTGTGTGAGTGTGTGTACACACACACACACACACACACACATCTGAAGATATAAAATTTGTTCTTTGGGTAAATTGCATTCTGTGAGTTGGGCAAAGTGATGCTATAGTGCAGTTACACTGGTGCAATAGCAATGGCAGAGATGTATCTGAGGATATGTAGGGGTCCCCAACATTTTTTTAATGAGTGTACCCCTTCTGTCACAAACTTTCAGCTCAGGTACCTCACAGAGATTGAGAGAGAGACAGAGACAGAGAGAGAGAGAGAGTATACATATGGTAGGAATGTGCAAACCGGTTCAACATCGAACGGATTCGATGTTGAACCGGTTTGGTTCAACAGTTTGGGGTCGAACCAAACCACCCCTGTTCGGTTCGACCAAAACACACACACACAACCATTTGGGGGGTTTGTGAGTCAATATTTTTAAAATAACAACAACATTTTTTAGTACTAACTCCCTCCGGAGGGCTTCTCCATGTCATGACCCGGGCCATGCAGAGGTCTCTGGTCATGACCCAGGCCAATGCAGAGGCCCATTGTGCATGCGTGGCAGCCTCCAAAATGGCCACCACGAGGGGGGGGGAGGCCCGGAAAGGGTCGAAGAACACCTGAACTGGGTGTTTTTTGCCACAAGGAAGGCTGGCGGAGGGGGGAACCTCCGTGGACTTCCCATGGCCTTGGAGAAGCCCCCTGGAGGGGTAAGTTAAAAAAATGTTTTTTAAAAATGTGACTCATGAACCCTCCCCCCCCCAAACCCCCAAACCAAACTAAACCCAGAGGGGTTCAATGGAGGGCAAAACCAAACTGGCTCGGTCCTGTTTGGGTCCTGTTTGGACTCAAACCAAACTGGGCCAGCCGGTTTTGTGCACACCCCTAACACATGGCATCAGCATGGGGAGACAGGAGGGCTCTGATTACCCCCTGGGAGCCCTTCAAGTACTCCTAGGGAGCTCCTGCATTACTGGAAGGGGGCTTCCCCCAAATCCCATGCTGATCAGACTGATGTAACTGGGGCATTGGATTGCACCCTCAACCATAGAATCAACTGAAAAAGTGGGCTCACTCTCTTGGCTTATAATGTATCGAAATAAAGAAAATGAAGGAAGGCATCCCCTGCAGATATTAATGTCTGGGTTTACATGTGAGAAGACCAAGGAAGATTATAGGAAAATGCATATAGTAACTACTGTAATCATAAAGCTATGTTCTTGTCCCAGATTGTTGGCTGACATCCAGACGAACCCTGGGCTAGAGTTTTCCATTGCACATGAGGGGCGCATAATTTTTGGCAATCTCCCCTTTCTTTGTGCCTCTTGAAACTAGGTTGGGAGACCATCAGGGACATCATTTGGGGAGGTACAGGTGACTGCAGAGAGAAAACAATATAGCTAAAAATTACCCCTCCGCCCTTGTGCAGCACTGGCACAGGGTTAGTCTGGACATTGTCCATTGATGTTTAGGGGATGTTTAGGCTCAAAGTCATATTCTAGGAATGTGGATAAATTCTTTTTAAAATTTCAGGGCATGTAAACCCCTGCTAACCGGGCAAAGAGGCACCTTTAAAGTGATAATTATCTTATATATAGTAGGGGGAGAGTAACTGGCCCTATCCAACCCCAGCACAGCATCCCTTTTTCTGGTGTCTACCTTATATTTCTTCTTAGATTGTGAGCCCTTTGGGGACAGGGGACCATCTTATTTTATCTACTTTTTCTATGTAAACCACTTTGAGAACTTCTGTTAAAAAGCCGTATATAAATATTAGTAGTAGTAGTATAATTATTAGTATTAGTAGTAAATATTAATAGTATATAAGTATTAGTAGTAGAATTTCTGTTGTAAAGCAGTATATAAGTAGTAGTAGTAGTAGTAGTAGTGGTAGTGGTAGTAGTAGTAGTAAACAACCATTATTCTGAAAGGCAAAAGGTATTTTGTCAACATAAAAAGATGTCATCTGTACAGAATGGGATCCAATGAATACTGATAAAACATATCCTGTTGAGCATGCATAATTTGTGACAGAATCACTAAGATGAGCACCAGAACCTGACAGGAAAACAATACATCTGGCAGAATGTTGAAAAGCTTTCATAACCATCCAGTGACTCAGTGACACTTCTATAAAACAGCCAAGAAGAAAGTTGCATATGAAACTTTGATAGGCACATCAGCATCTCGGAGTCAGTCAGCTTCATGAATCGAGAATGGCACTTTCAGCATCACCTCCTGCGGCATTGACCTGGTTTGCTATGAATGCTTTTGACCTTTCCCTTTTGTAATCTTCACATATAAATAACCACAGAACTACTTGACTGAAAGCACAGTAACTTTTTAGACGTTACCAAGGAAATAGAATTGGCGGGCACTACAGCCTTCATCAGATGTTTGCCGGGGGGGTGGGGGGATAGTGTTCTAATGTACAGCATCCTGAGAGCATACCTGCAAGTCCTGCCCTGGCACTGAGGTGTTCAGAAACCCCACCCACCTGCTGTTCATGCTTACAACATTTGTCTAACCATGAGCAGAGGTGCTCTTACCCCTGGACTTCAGGGCCAAAGTCCAGGGCCTCTACAGCCCCTGGGCCCCCACAAATCCTCTTTATACTGTTCCAGGTGGTGTGGTTGCCCGGCCGAGCATGATGATGCTTAATTTGCAGGGGAGGGGGTTCTCCAAAGGCCTTTAGGCCCAGGCTCTAAAATTACCTATGTGCACCTCTGACCATGAGCAGATTCTTTCCACAAAGGCACCACAGCCTTCCGACAACAGAAAGAATCTGTCCCATAGTTACAGTGTTCATCTCTTCAGATAAACGCTGTAATCATGGACAGCGTGGCGGTGAGGCTTCTGAGGGCATCAGGAAGTTCTTCAGGATATACTCTTGGAAAGCTGCATTCATAAACAGTGTCCCCCCTGCTTTTAAAAATATCTGAATAGGGCTTATATCTGTTCTTGGATTTAACAGAACACCATGATACAAGGGGATTCCTTATGGACTTGTCTAATAACTAAAAGAGTGAGGATTTCCCTAGTTTCCATGAAAGCAGGTGGTCTGCCAACTCTTTCACCTTCCAGATGAACTGGGAGAAATGACCAGGCTGGCCATTAGGCATGTATGTATTATTTATCATGTGACATCTACTTCCCCTTCCATCGGCAAAAAGGAGGTGCTAAGGGCAGCTTGTGTATAAAAGAAAACTAATGAAACCATTAAAAAACAGCAATACATTCTGTGATCAATAACACAGCGCAACTCTAAGACACGAAAGAGCATTTAGAACAAAACAAAACAAAACAACAACTTAAAGGTCTGGAAAAAGAGCCCAGACTGAAATGCGGCAGACCTATGCAGCAATAAAATTAAAAATATTTATTTATGATTTATTTGTGTTTTCACCAGAAAATACAAGTCTCCAAGGAGTACTATTGTACTGGCAGAGTAGGGCAGAAAAAAAGTTCCCAGGGCAGGAGAGTTCCATATTTTAGGTGGCAAAATATAAATGTTCTTCTCCTTGGATTGTGCAAGTCAACTTATCCAGAGCTGCTGCAATATTCATAAAGCCACCTGAGAATACTCAAAGTCAAAAAAAGACACACTAGCTACATTCCCGCGTATTGCAAAACTGCAGTTAAATGGGGCAGAGGTTGGAATTTGTGAACAATGCAAATTTGCAGCAAAAATGACCTGTGGTTTGCTTCGCCAAAACTCCAACTTGAACCTTCGATTTGTAGTGAGTTTCGCTACCCCGACCCGAGGTTTGGCAATAGCAATGTGACGTCCAAACATGGACACTGCCATAACTGTGGTTTCGTGCAGTTTCTGGAACTGTAATCATAGAGGGGGGGCCCAGATCTGCCTGGGATCACACCCGCTCCATGCCTGCGGAGCTTCTCGCTGGCCACCTCTCTGACCACTTGCCCTACACCCTGTGTCCCATCTAATAAAGCAGTTGCCTGGCAACACGTCCCATCCCCAGCTTCCAAGCCTGCCAGATGGGAAAGTCACATGGGGACATGCTCCTTCCCACGTTGTTCCTCCCCCCCCCTCCTGGCAGTCAGGAGACATAGGGGACGGGATGGCAAGATGGGCACTATGTGCTTTGCTCTCCAAAAATGAAGTGATCAAGATGTATGTTCACAAACACATGCAGTCTTGGTGGCAACATACACAGGGCAACCGTATTACAGTGCTGGGATGGCAACATATGGCAGGGCAGCAATGCCCAGGGTCAGGTTTAAAAAAGCAGACTCACCTGGGAATTATTGAATTCTATATTTTGCACAATGATGTTGGGGAAGGGAGGCCCAGCCCCCTCCCCTTGGGTGAACGCATGCGGTCCCTAGGCTTACTCATGAGCAGCAGGATCAGCACTGCTTCCAGTGAAAGGAGAGATTCCTCATTGTGATGAGGACGGATGCTCTTCCTGAGGGGACCATTCTTTCATGAGAGTAGAAAGCCACAGGGATACCCCTTCACAACTCATGAGAAGAACTGTCTGTGAGAACAGTGTTGGGCAGAATCAGTATTGATGTGTGATGACATCCCTTCTCCCATGGACCGCTCTCTCATGAGAGTGTCAGGCCATGGAGATATGAAAGCGGGCTGGACAGCAGATGCCACCTAGCCTGGTTGCTCAACACAAACAAGCCACGGGGACAGGTACCCTGGCAACACCTCTCCTTGTCTTGGCAATTGCCATGAAGAAGCAGTCAAAGTGGGCTCTCTGCCAGCCTGTCCACCTATTTGAACATGTCCTTCTTTATTTTTACCCGGAACTATGACCTCACTCTACTGGGGCAGCAGACAGCCAGGGCTCCCCTCTCCTGAAATTCTAGTGAAGGGAAAGTGGGGAAAGGTCAAAACAATGGCCATTAGAGAACCTAATACCCAGGAGGTGCAGGGTGATCTTACCCTCCCTTTATCTTCCCCTCTCTCTCCCAGATTGTGGAGTTCCACAATGTTTCACTAAGTTTCATGTTATCTCAAAGTTTGCTTCACATATGACACTCCTCATACTTCTCAACATTCACAGTGTTGTTCTCCACTGACAGCATACCTGGGGGGGAAATGTGAAGCAGCCTTCACTTTTCTTTCGACAAGCAGACATTTTATATTTCTCAGACACTGACATTTCTGAATATTTAGATATTTGTCATATGGCGTAATTAAGAGGAATGGTTATTTTCTCTCATAGAGAGTGTCAAAAAGGCTTCAGATACAGGCTACAGCCTCAATCATATATCATGTGTTAAGTGTTAAGTAAGGGAGAAGGAGCATAATCTGGAGCATTGCCAGGAGGAGCTCTGGGTTCCTTTTACACTTTGAAAACAGTATAAGAAAAAAAAGTCTGCCATACTGCCACACTGCAAGGCAATCCAAATATGGCCCTGAATATATGGAGCAACAAATGCATTTTAGACTAAACTAGCTGGTTCGGGCACAAAGCATCTGCACCTCTAGTTCTCCCCCACCCCACCCCACCTGCCCACCGCCGTTTTCTCCCCACCTGCCCGCCTGCCTGTCCAGTGCCGCCACTTTCCTCTTCTCCTGCTGGCAGTTTGCTCACGAACTCTTGCAAGAGCTGCCACGCATGGGATTAGCGATGGGTACATCTAAGATAGATAGATAGATAGATAGATATGCCTGATTTGGTTCAATTTTCATTGATCCCAGACTGAATGCAACTGCAAACTGCAGTGTACATCTGAATGCTATTCCCATTCACACTGCAATGCTTATCTGCATCCCATTGCACTGGCAGGATGAGTCTTTTTCTGTGGATGGAAATGCCCTCATCTCCATCCACAGAAAAACTGACTCAACAAACAGAACTAGTCAGGCTAAGAGATGGAAGATCAAAAAACAAAACAAAACAACCCCACAACCCCGCCAGTATATTTTAATCAATCAATCAATCAATGAATCTTTAATTTGGTCATCGACCAGAACAATTGCTGTCTGTCTGTATGCCCACCCGTGTGCCCTGCCCCCTTCTACAACTTCACAATGCCTGCACTGATTTGCACTAAATTTGGTACAGATGGTGTGCCACATAGGGACACCTGAACAGTGTTGCTTGGGATGACATCATGCACCCTGATCCAAGATAGCGGCCACATCAAAAGAAGATGGATTTGTTTTTATCTGAGCTGCTTGTTTTTAGTATAGTATACACCATTGTGGTTTTTTGCTCTTTTCTGGTTATTGTATCTTCTTATACTGAATTTGTTTTAAAATTATTTTTGAAAATAAAAATCTTTAAAGCCTTAAAAAAAGGAAAGGAAGGAACATAGGGAACTGCCTTATATCGAGTCAGACCATTGGTCCATCTAGCTCAGTACTGTCTACATTGACTGGCAGTGGCTCTCCAGGGTTTCAGGCAGGAGTCTTTCCCAATCCAATGGAGATACCAGGAGCTGAACCTGGGACCTTCGGCATGCAAAACAGAATCTCTTCCAGTGAGCTACAGCCCCATTCCCTAACCACTGCTGGAAATGGGATGTTTGACAAGAAAGACCATAGGTCTACTCTACTCCAACATGAAGCTTTTTTCAGTAACGGCTGCAAAACAAACAAACAGACAAACAAACAAACAAACAAACGGTAATTGATTATATATATAATAAAGCAATCATTACAAACAATATTTGGGTATATTATTTATACACTACTCAATATTTTGTTGAATTGATGCCAATACTAAGTGATATATTAGCAATGTGTCGAGTTTCTAAATTCCAGAGAAGACTGAGGTGAGATATTTCTCTTTCAGCAGTGTAATTACTTTGACTTTTCAGCTTGAGGACACCAGGAAGTCCACATGTCACATTCAATTAAAAGTAACCTTTACAGAGCTGTTTGGAAGAAATTGCATCCAAGCAGCAGAGAGTGAGCACTTGTTCCAGTGCAATCTCAAAATGAATGTGATGTGCCTTTCTTTCACAGTTATAACGATTTGTGTGTTCTCCAGTCATGCACCTTCTTCATTCATGCGCCTTCAGAATTCAATGATTTGGGGCCCACAGCTCAAGTCACAGCTATAAACCTGACAGAGAATGTCGGATGGGCAAAACAAATGGAACTCCAACTCCTAAGTGCCAATTCAATAAAAGGCCTGCTCTTGTCAGATACTAAAAGTCCTGGAAATAACTACTAGGGTGAACTGCAGGATACTCAGTCTTAAAACCATACGCGACTGAGAGCGGAAACTGGCCTCCTGCACTAAAATCAAGGGCAAACCTTCCACAGATCTCAGTAAGATGGCATAGGAGTCACTAGATTTTCTATAAGTATACAAATAGTGGTCATGAAAAAGGAAAGAGGTTGAGGGAAAGATCTCTGGTGAGGAACATGGTGGGCATCAGGAGTTGGCATTGTTTGGGCACCTGCCAATGCCCATGCCCCCAACTGGGCTATGGCTCCTTTTTCTCCTCTCTGAGTGGATGAACAGCGAAGGAGCAGGAGTCTTCACTTGCCTCTCCCTCTCTCTCCCCCTCTGGGCAGCTTTACAGATTGGGCCCAAAGGAATTATGCAAGTGAACCTGGCAATAACAAGAAGGTGGGCCCTGTGGTAATAGTTGTATATAGTTCAGGGCTGCTAGGTGGCACTGTGTGTGTTCTCACATCCACATATTCCTGGATAAGAGGGGGTTAACCCAGGAACCTGTGGTCATCTGGGGCAGCGGGGGTCCTCCCAACCCAGCAGTTTTAAATCCAGGTAGCCCAGTTCTGCTACACAGGTTAAAAGTGAGGTAGGACAAAAAGGTCCTATCTGTCCTACCTTTTGTTTTGGTCATCTGTGCAGCTAACATGTTTTAAGCTGTTCCCAGGCTGCTGGTGGCCATGTTAACCATAGAGTCAGGTGGAAAGCAGGGCCAGGGAGAGGAGAGCTGTTGCTGTATTAAGAACTGGCTCTCCACTGCTCACACATTGAATTGTGGGCTACTGGTGAACCCAGCTTGGGTTTTATTTTCCTCCCAGAGTAAGTGGCAGTCCAATTGTGTGGGGGTTGGTTAAGCAAACCCAACCAGGGGCTTGGGTCATCTGGGAGGCACACGGTAGGAACATGCCTCCCCTCCAGCCCACCTCCATATGGTCATGAGAACAGGCTCAGTATCTTTCATCCTCACTCTCCCATCTGTAATATAGGAATAACAATACCAGCCCAGCCTACCTTTCAGGCATATGGAAAGGCTTTCCGAGATCATATACTGAGAAGCTACCCAAGTACTTACCAAAAAGTGGCAAATATTATTATATCCATCCAGTGTATACCTATACCCCATACCCTAAATGCATACCCCTGCTAACTTGGCAAAGAGGCACCTTTTAATGTGGTGATTCTCTTTCTTTAGCAGGGGGAGAGTAACTGGCCCTATCCACCCCAGCACAGTACTTCCAGTGAGTGTTGCTGGTGTCTATCTTATGTTTCTTTTTAGATTGTGAGCCCTTTGGGGACAGGGATCCATCTTATTTGTTTGTTATTTGTCTGTGTAAACTGCCTGAGCCATTTTTGGAAGGGCGGTATAGAATAGAATGAATGAATGAATAAATAAATAGTGACTAAACCCCATGCTGATTCCTCCAACTGTCCCTAGCTCAAGTCCTTCTTCAGTTGCCCCCGATAAGAATTATCCAGCAATGGAAAAGTTCCTGGCCAGCATTAAAACAATGTACTAGGTTCCAATGTCATCTTCTTCTTTCCCCTCTAGGAAGATTATACTTCAGAAGTTTGTTTGTTTTTTAAGTGGCGGGGGGGGGGAGGGAGAGAGCAGCTGTATTCTGTCAGTTCTTGGCAGAGTATGGGTAATCATCACACTCAGCTAAAATCCATAACCAGCCATATTAATGAGAAGAGCAGACCCGTTGCCAGCTGATGTAAACTAGGGATTCACAGTCAGCTCCCTGGTGGCACCTTCAAATTTCCTGTGTGGGAGCATAATTTTGGAAGGGACTGTATCTGTTGGAAAGGAGAGGAAAATGTGAAAATGTTGGGAAAGGTATATTGTGGTCTTTTCCTTTTAGATAGAGATGTTAGTGAGCGTGGTCATAGACCATGCATTTATGCCAAAATCTGTGTATGTGCTATTAGAATACAGGTTGAGTATCCCTCATCGGGACATCCAAAATCCAGAATACTCCAAAATCCAGACACCACACCGGCGGCGGTAGGAGCAGCAGTAAGTAGTAGCTGCGGGTGTTCTCACTACTTACGTGTAGGGCTGTGGCTTCTCGGGCTGTGCTTGGAGTGCGCTGGCGGGCACCACTGACCCGGTCGCGGGAGGCCCCGTCGCTACCAGGCCCTTCAACATGTTTTTGCCTTCCGGTCCCTCCGTGGCCACCCACTACCACCATGGAAGAGAGCTTTATTATTCACTCTGCACGGTCTGCACGGAGACCGCAATTCACTGGGGCTGCTGCCACCATTACCACCCCGGGTTACCCAAAGCATGCTGAGGCTTGTCGTCCCGGTGATGACAGAAAGTCCCCCTTTTCTTTTACTGGGCTTCCAGCCCCGGAAACTACAACTTTCCAAAATCCGGAAAAGTCCAAAATCTGGAACTCTTTTGGTCCCAAGCAGTCCAGATCAGGGATACGCAACCTGTACTGCCCTCAGTTTTGAGCACTGTTCAAGGGCTTGGTTTCTGGGAGCTAGGTTTGTGGCAAAGCACTTGGCAATGCAGTACAAGCCAACACAAACAGTCCCTGAAGCTGAACAGGGGGTAAGGTATTTAGGAACATGGGAAGCTGCCATATACTGAGTCAGTCCATTGGTCCATCTAGCGCAGTAATTTCTACACAGTCTAGCAGTGGCTTCTCCAAGATTGCAGGCAGGAGTCTCTTTCAGCCCTAACTTGGAGATGCCAGGGAGGGAACTTGGAACCTTCTGCAGGCAAGTATGCAGGTGCTTTTCCCAGAGCGGCCCCATCCCCTAAGGGGATTATCTTAGTGCTCATTTGCTGGACGGTGGCAAAAGAGAGGGTGGTTTATGTTAAGTGGGACTGCCTTGAGAAATTCCTCGTGGCCCCTTTGAGCTTTTAGAATAAAAATGCACATTTGGAAACATTATTGTCCGGCTACCAAAAGCAGACCTCTTTACTGTTAACAATTCAAAAAGGTCATACACACACCCAGATAAGCAGGTGGGGCAGAGGGCTCCTGCCTGCCTCCCTGCACATGAACAATTCCAGTCTCTTCACTCTGTCACTCACCTGGCACATGATTGGTGCAGTGGTGAGTGGCAGAGCAGGGAGGAAGTCTGGCATTCCGCAATGCACAGTGCCAAGAGGGGGACGACGACAAGATATTGGTACCAGTAAGTCTCTTTGAAACTATCAGATCAGGAGTGATTCCCCCTCATCCCACATCTTCCCTGAACATCAGATCTGCCACAAAAATGCAAGACTTTCTGCTGACCAAGGAATATATACATGTCTTAGATGCATCATGTGTTAGTAAAAACAACAACCCCAAAACAATAACCTGGTGAAATGCAGAAAAATGTGATAGCATTGAATGCATCTTGAACTTTGGACCATACATAAAGCAGACAGAAATGTTCTCTCTCATTGGACAAATTAAAAAATAGTTTAATTCATTCAGTTCACTGTATACGAATACAGTGAGAAATACAAACTCATCATCTAGGGTGGCTAGTGCAGGAGCCCCTTCCTACTGTACATTTCTAATAGCTGTCAATCAAAGTTATATTCTGCCCTTATCAGTATGAAGTTATCAACAAGGCAATTCAACAAGTTGGGGGAAATGTTAAATTTATTTGTATTTATCATATCTGCATATCATCTTTCTGCCAATGCACTCAAGGCAGTTAACATCTCAAAGTGACAACTTACAGTTTAATAGATGCAATTATAAAAAGAAAAGGAAACAGGGAGGGAAACCAGCAGATTTGGGTACAATTCAAACATGGTGGCAAACCACCGTTTCCAAACCTACTTTCAGCCATGGCAGTGGATTCTAGTTGCTTGCCACTATGGTTGTCAATTTGAACATCACATCAGCCAGCCCTGTGGACCATGGCTTGGCATGTTAGCTGTATTGAACCAAAGTATTCAAGTCCATGCAATTCCTTAAGGACATTTAAATGTATTCTTATTGCATGGTAAAAGAAAAGTGCAATTGCTGACCTCAGGGGAATTAATCAATATCTTTTCATATACTTCCTCAGGCTTAAAAGAGAAAGCTAGGTCAAATGGATTAAGGTCAAGTGTCCATTGTGTCAAGTGCTCATTGTGTCTAGTGGTAAGTAGGAAATGTGTTTAACAAAACTAGCTGCAGCTGACTGTCAGCATACCAAATGGGAATTAATGCTGCAGTGGTACAGCACATATTTGCATGCAGAAGGCCCCACAATCAGTCCCTGGCATCTTCAGGCAGGGCTAGGAGAAACCCAACCCATCCTCTGCAGGGAAGCAGCATGAAAGCATTGGTGCTGCTGCTTCTGTGCAGATGCTGAAACGCCATGTGTGGGTTGGGTTGGTTGGTTTTCTTTTGCAGTGCAGTGGGTGGCTGGAACACCTTCAGCTCTCTCACTTCACCCTAAAGCCTGCGGAGGCCACAGCTCACAACATCAGCGAATCTTTACCCATCAGTCTAGTTCTGCTTTGCTCCATCCTCCCTACTCTATAAGCCTGACATAGAAGGGAGGGAGGAACGGAGCTGAGCACCTGCTCTCCATTTTCTTCTCCACTCTCTGGCCCTCCCTTTACTGTCTGTGTTAAAAGGAGAGTATCAGACTGTTGCTCTGGAGGCTGGCTCTTTCAGGGCACTAGGCCTCATGCCCAACAGCAACACAGCTGCTGGGCACAAGGCTGTTGGTCTCAATGGGCCACAGGTGACACTCGTGCCCTGCAGCAGCCCAGCTGGAAGCCTCAGGACCAGCAACTGCTGGGCTCATTGGAGGAGGCAGTGGAGATGAGAGTTTTCGTCCAACCTCAATAAGCAGCTGGGTACAGCTGCTGGGTAGGATGAACCTCTCCACATGACCACTTCCTCCTCTTCTGACTTTGGTTTTAAGTTGCAGATGATCAGCAAATGGAGGTGCACTCAGCTCCCAACTTATTTATTTATCAATCACATTTTTAAATCGCCTGATATGTACATCTCTAGGCAGTGTACAAAATTTTAAAACACACATATTAAAATACACAGGACACAATAAAAAATATATAAGTTATTAAAACAAATTATTAAAATTAAGTCTAATTAAAAGCTTGTGGGAACAGGAGAGTCTTGAAGGTCTGCCTAAAAACAAACATAGAAGGAGATGCTCTTATTTCAGCAGGGAGCATATTCCAAAGCCCCGGGGCAGCCACAGAGAAAGCCCGGTCCTGACTTGCCACCAAACAAGCTGGTGGCAACCGTAACCGGACCTCTCCAGAAGATCGTAAAAGGTGGCAGGGTTCATGACAAAGGAGGCGCTCTCTTAAATATCCTGGACCCAAGCCGTTAAGGACTTTATAGGTAATAACCAGCACTTTTTATTTCACATGGAATCATATTGGCAGCCAGTGCAGTTCTTTCAAAACCGGTATTATATGGTCCCTTCATGTTGTCCCATAAACCAATCTAGCGGCCGCATTATGTACCAATTGTAGTTTCCAGACTATGTACAAAGGCAGTTTCCAGACTATGTAAAAAGGTCTCCCACAATTTAGGGTGGGAGGCTTCTCCTATAATCCTGATCATGTCGACAAGCCTAGAATGTTGCTCTGTTGATCACTCCAAAGGTAGAAGAAAGGGAGTCGCTATAATTGAGCGAATGGGTTCAAAGAACCCAGGCTCCCAAGCTCCTGAGGCCCCCCCCCCGATCCACCCCTCCCTATGTGATTCATTAACTCCCTCACTTGGAGGGGCCTCTGGGGAGAGGGGTGAACATGGGCCCTCTCTCCCCTAGCTATGCCCCTGGGTAGAAGGCCTGGTTCATCATAGCATTAAATATCAGGCATAGCCAACAGAGAGCCTCCATCCTGCCTATCAATCACATGGGCTGATATTTCACACTCCTATTCCTTCTGCACCTGAAGAAGTCTCTGTTGTCTAAGTACAATTATCCCATGGTAGCTCCCCAGCCTAGGTCCCAGCCTCAGATCTTGAAGTGCCTGGCTCAAGCCCTGAAATCTTTAATGTCATCTTGCCAATTTGGATAATTTATTCCCAGTGTAGACAGTCACTGTTTTTCACTAGGTTTCCTTGACAGAGAATCAGGATTTCCCTTGGATGGCGGTAGTGGGCAGTGGGCAGTGGGCAGGATAGGGAGGGTGGGATGAAGGACTGAATTATCCTTTCTTCTGTGGAATTATCCTCCCATCTCCTTCTGTGTTGTTCAGATGTAGTTTAGGCAGAAGAGAGAGCATATGGCTTTTATAGCTAACCTTTTAAATTTGAGTTATTTGAAGCTTATCCACAAGGTATTACTAGCACAGTCATTGTGGAAGCAATTAGTGCATAAACATGCTAATTATTAACATTACCATCCATAAAGTTCACTGCAAAACATACTGTGTATTATAAAAGCATTAGAAAGCTTTTGGCAAATTCCTTCGCAGACACCTAAATGGAAAATAATGACCATGTATAAGAACAAATGCATGGAAAGGCAATTGTCAACACTGATCCGCCCAGGTTTTAATCCACATTCACCCTGAAAAGAACTAATTATATATGAATAATCTATTTTTATTTTGAGACAAGTCCACTTTATAGTCAGCTAAGCGTTGCTTTTTTCATTGTCAAAGTAAATGCTCATTGACTTGAAACAGGGCCTAAAAGTGGAATGGGTATACTTTACTGAGGCCCAGACTGCAAGCCCATTACTCTGAAGAAAAAAAATGAGGCTGAATTGTAGATCATATTTGAGGATGTTTATGCAAATGCATTGCCTTCTCTCTATAGAGGACGCAAGTTTGTATAAACGTTTGTGAGATTTGTGAGCCAATCTGAAGTAGTATTAGAACAGACAATCAACATTCTGAATTGTGAGCTGCTAAGAGAGATGTGTGCCACTCAGCGGGCAGCTTCAGACATTGCATGGAACCTCAGCTGCCGCTAGACTCCATGCAACCTTCCTTGGCCCTGAAAGCACACACTTCCCCTTCCCATCCCCGTGTGAGTGCCTACTTCTGTTCTAGATTAGGATATGCTGAGAATGGTGGGCTTGGACATTAAAACCAATCACACCATATACTAACCTGAAAAAGGAAGTAGGCACTCATGCAGGGATGGGAGGGGGAAATGCAGAGCTCACAAGAATGGCATATCCTCGATATGACGATCCTCACCATCTCTGGCAGATTTCAAAAAACACTTGAAAACCCATCTTTTCGCCCAAGCTTTCTCAGCTTCCTAAATTTTTAGGTTTTAATTTCTGGTTTATTTTTAAATTGTTAAATTGTTTTTAGATTTGTATATGTTTTTAACTTGTTTTATGCTATTGTTAACCGCCCAGAGATGAAAGTTTGGGGTGGTGTACAAATTTGATAGATAGATAGATAGATAGATAGATAGATAGATAGATAGATAGATATCCCAGAGTTCCAAACTCTGTAATCTAGAGTTTCATATTTGAAAATTCAGACTTTTTAAAACTTAAGCATAATTCAACTCTAGTAAACACTGCTAGAGTGTTTATAACTTTCTTATAAAGGCGAACTATGTTATGAGGTGCAAAAGGTTGGTACTCATGACTAGACCTTCTCTTTAGCAGCACTCAGACTTTGGAACTTCTTGTTCAGGAGAATTCATTTTACTGAGCGTTTTTAACCTCGGAGACAGAAATTAGTATTACCATCTTGTTAACATTAGCTTGCCGCACTCCAAAGCTGAAGTTCACCCACTTCATGATTTTGAACTCTGAGATAATTTTTTCCTGAGGTAACTTATAATGGAAGAGGTTCAACAGACTGAATTAAGAGCTGCAATATTCTATAGCTCGACTGAACTGGGAAAGGAATCAATGCCATTTGAAGTTACTGAGGTCTCTGCCAGGTCTGGCAACAGGGTCAGCATCATCAGGCATATGCTGATGGTCTAAGGCAGGGGTTCTTAACCCTTTTGCACTTAAAGATCCCCCAGATTCTCAAGATTCTTACCCATCAACCCCTAAACCATTTATATATTTTCATAAGGCTCCAGTAAAACCTAGAGTACTCAGGAAAGTTATTTTCAAGAACTGTATTCTCACCAGAAAACAAATTAAATTCAGTGCAGCACAGATTTTCTATGGACAACCTGGAACTACCCCATGGACCCCCAAAGGTTCAATGGACCACAGGATAATAACCCCTGGACTAGGGCTATTAATTTGGCAACACATATACTAAAAGTGGAATGATACAGTGAAGATTAGCATGGCCCTACACAAGGATGACATGCAAATTTGTGAAGCACTAGATATTTGGGGGTGATAGGGCCCCGCAGCTCAGTGGTAGAGCAACTGCTTTGCATGTGGGAGGCCCAGGGTTCAATCCCTGGCATCTCCAGGTAGGGCTGAGAGAGACACCTGCCTGAAACCTTGGAGAGCTGCTACTAGTCAGTGTAGACCAGGGGTGTCAAACTGAGGCCCTCCAGCTGTTTTTTTGGCCTACAACTTCCATCATTCCTAGTCACAGTGGCCAGTAGTCAGGGATGTTGGGAGTTGTAGGCCAAAAACAGCTGGAGGAGGGCCACAATTTGAGACTCCTGGTGTAGACAGTACTGAGCGATATGGAACCATGGTCCAACTTAGGATAAGGCAGCTTCCAATGTGGCTATGTAAGAACCCACTACCAGTCTCTGAGACCACCTCCATGCACATAACCTTTGTGCAGTGGCAAAAGAGTGATTCTCTCGGCCAAGCAGGTCACTCTGTCACCATTTATTCTCTCCCCTAGAACTTGGAGGCTCATGGAGGTCAGAGCCCCCTGGAGCCAGTCCTGGTCTGTGCTATGCCAAGTGTAAGTGAAGGCTCTGCTGATAACTTATTAATGTCTACTTGGCTGTTTCTTTCCCTGCACGTAAAAAATAAATAAATTGGAAAACGTCTTTCAGTATTTATAGCCAATTCAGTCTTCTTCAACTCATGTCTGTGGTGAACAAGTAAAAAACCTCATTGTGCCCATGAACAATTAAATCTATAAAGGAAAGAAAGAAAAACAATACTCTGTTTTTTAAAGTGAACTATAACTTAAAGTTACTGCAGAGATTCACACTTTTTATTGCAACGTTAATCAGGCTAGGCTCAGAGACTGTAAATATGTCAAGACATTTCTGTGAGCTTAAAAGTACCCTATTAGATGTAAAAGAGAGTCATCCTGCCTTTTGAAAGGAGTAATTCAATTCTTGGAAAACTTACTTGCTGTATAAGAAAACAAGCTTCTTAAACAGCAATTCAGAGCCACGTTAAAACAATGAATGTGAAAAGTCAATCGCTGATCACCAGAGGGAGCAAGGACATTGTTCAGCACAGCCACTATGCCAAAAGGAGCTTCCTCATGGCACAGTCCTAATGCTGATGTGGAGAGTCTCTGTGAAATTAGGTTAAGTCAGCCACATGAAAAAGTAGCTTGCCCATGTTAAGATTATGGTCATGAGCCAGATACTTACCTTCTGTATGTTATTCTGCTCCATATTTGTGGTCCTGCCTGGCTTAGCTGGGGCTTGAGACACCTGGAAATGACATCATACGAACAGAGGAAGCTGCCATCCCAACTCAGAACTTTGGTCCATTTAGTTTAATATTAGAGCTGTTCTCATGATGGCACAGCTTTGGGAGCTGTGGATGCTACCGATTTTTGGTCGTCTTTTATCAGCAAATACCTAGGTAGTGGGGGGGATGATCATGTGGGAGGCAGGCACAGGCTCCAACGGTGCCATCCTACTCATAATCTTTGCCCAGCATATTATTAAGGGTGGAGAAAATTCTATTGAAGTCTCTGCTTGCTTCTCACATGATCACTTCCCTCTCCTCTTACCTAGGTTTATGTTGACAAAAATTGGGAGTGCGTACAGCTCCCAAAGCTGGGTAGGACAGTTTACCACTGTGAGGACCAGTCTATTGTCTCAATTGACTGGCAGCAGTTCTCCAAGGCTTCATGCAGGAGTCTTTCCCAGCCCTACCTGGAAATGCCAGGAACTGAACCTGGGACCTTCTGCATGCAAGGTGGATGCTCTACCACTGAGCTATAGTTCCATCACCAGTGGATGCTGGGGTGACAAAGCAGGCAGGTGGCCCATGGGGTGATAGCAGTAGCAGGCTGGTTTATGGCCCTGCATCAATGGCATTGCCTGGCACTTAAAAAGCAATGGCACCAGCATGAAGGGTTTGGGAACTGGAAGCAGCTGATAAATCTGGTGTCTCGGTGGTGGGGGTACTCTTTCCTTCACAGGCTACTGCTTCCATATATGGTTGCAGTTGCCATGAGGAAAGGTTTTAACCAGCTATTGTATAGATCCTCACCCCTCTGAATTCACCCTAGTACACTAATATAGGGGCTGCATGACAAGGCCTCACCTTGCCCGGCTGTAGCTATTGGGAACGTAGGCTTGGGTTACCCAACGAATGAATAGCTTTAGTTTGACTCAGGAGCAGATACCGGAGGTGTGGGGGGGGGAGAGTTATGTAAATAATTTAAATAAGCCAATTTAAAATCAATAGAAAAGCAAAACTTGTATTAGACCTTTCTCTTGGGAAGCATAAGCTCCTGTAATGGAGCATATATTCCATTAAACACTCTAAAGGTTTTAATGGGATCTAGATTGCAGTCCCCTTTCATATATAATACATGGACTCACTACCTTCATCTTTAAGAGGTGGTGCTATGAAACCGAAACTATTGTATGGCTTTGGATTGGAAAACTATTCTCAAGGCCAGTCCTGCTATTGAATGAGGTAAGAACATAGGAACAGCCCTGATGGATCAGGCCCAAGGCCCATCTACAGGTGAAACTCGGAAAATTAGAATATCGTGCAAAAGTCCATTAATTTCAGTAATGCAAATTAAAAGGTGAAACTGATATATGAGACAGATGCATTACATGCAAAGCGAGCTAAGTCAAGCCTTAATTTGTTATAATTGTGATGATCATGGCATACAGCTCATGAAAACCCCAAATCCACAATCCCAGAAAATTAGAATATTACATGGAACCAAGAAGACAAGGATTGTAGAATAGAACAATATCGGACCTCTGAAAAGTATACAGTGTACTGTGCTTGACTGGCCAGCAAACTCGCCTGACCTGACCCCATAGAGAATCTATGGGGCATTGCCAAGAGAAGGATGAGAGACATGAGACCAAACAATGCAGAATTGCTGAAGGCTGCTAATGAAGCATCCTGGTCTTCCATAATACCTCACCAGTGCCACAGGCTGATAGCATCCATGCCACGCTGCATTGAGGCAGTAATTGCTGCAAAAGGGGCCCAAACCAAGTACTGAATACATATGCATGCTTATACTTTTCAGAGGTCCGATATTGTTCTATTCTTCAATCCTTGTCTTCTTGGTTTCATGTAATATTCTAATTTTCTGAGATTGTGGATTTGGGGTTTTCATGAGCTGTACGCCATGTTCATCACAATTATAACAAATTAAGGCTTGACTTAGCTCGCTTTGCATGTAATGCATCTGTCTCATATATCAGTTTCACTTTTTAATTTGCATTACTGAAATTAATGGACTTTTGCATGATATTCTAATTTTCCGAGTTTCACCTGTAGTCCAGCATCCTGTTTCCCACAGTGGCCCAGCAGATGCCTCTGTGAAGCACACAGGGAAGAGGTGAAGGTGTGCCCCTTTTCCCGCTGTTGCCCCCCTGCAAATGGTATGCAGAGGCATCCTGCCTCTGAGCCTGGATGTAGCTCAGGACTACCATCAAGACTAGTAGCCATTGATTGACCTGTCCTCCATGATGTCACCACATCCCATGGAGGAGAATTCCGTAGATTAATTATGTACTGTGTGGAAAAGTACTTCCTTTTGTGAGTTCTAAATTTCCTGGCAATCAATTCCATGGGATGGTCCCTGGTTCTAGTGGTGTTAGAGAGGGAGAAAAACTTCTCTCTGTCCACTCTCTCCAGTGTGCATATATATTCAGTATTACCTGAGGTAGAAAAATTCAAGTACAGATCCTCCCTGCTCCCCACAGTAAAAATGAAATAATGTTGTGAATATGTAGTAATGCAAATGTTTTAAGTGGTATCCAACAGCTCTCGCTGGAGGCTCTCTTTGCCTAATGGTTGAGCCATAGTTCAATAGTAGAACCTATGCTTTGAATGTAGAAGTTCCCAGATCAAATCGGGGTATCTGAGGTCAGAAGGAGTGCTGTTAACTTTCTCGTATGGAATTTTTATATATAAAATTGCAGAATAAATTACATTTCTCAATATAAAAAAATCTCAGGTAGCAGAACTGGGAACGACTTCTGTCTGAGACCTTGGTGAACTGCTGCTAGTCAGAATAGATCAACACTGGGCTGAATGGACCAATATCTGACTTGGAGCATTCCCAGATGGAGCTTTTATCTTGCTCCACCAGAATGGAGGATGTGCATTCACACATCAGCTGGTTTTGTGCCAAAGTCCATGAAAGATATCAGGGAGCACTTCACACACGATTTGGGGTTTGCATTGCACATTGGAGAGGAGCCCGATTTATGTCTGGGGTTAAAAAAATCAACTTTTTGCATCATTGGGGGGAATTTGAACTCGCAGTAAAGCCTCACAGCAAACCCACGGTTAAGTCCGCTGTCTCTGAAACCTCTTGGTGAAATCAGCAATGTATGTTCAGCCCTACCAGCATGCCAGCTTAAAATAAACATCAAGTTCTAGCTGCCAGGTACATCTGCCAAAGTCCCATAGTACATAGGCAGGCAAACCTGACATGATCTGTTAGTTTAAAGGTGGCTGGATCCTCTAAAACAACCAAGCCTCACTCAGTTGCCAAATAATCTGCTATAAGCCCACACTCCATTTTCTTAGACCAGAGGGAGTGTCCTATGCATTTCTCTTCTGCCTTTCTTGCCAGGAACTCAATACAAAGCTCAAGGTTCTCTCCCTCCACCCCCGTTTCATCCTTATAATAACCTTATGAGGAAGGTTAGGCTGAGAGATAGTAGGACTGTTCTTACGATTATTGGGGTTTTCCTCCTACCTTTCTCTGAAGCTGGGGACAGAATCTGGGTGATTAACTTTTATCTAACACATGATCAAATATTGGGAGCATGCACAGCTTCCGAACTAGGGCAGGAGGCTTCTGAGGACAGCCCGACTGACTGGCCCAAGGTCACCCAGTTGAGTGGGGACTGAATCTGGGCAGTCTCCTCGGTCCCTGTCTCACACTAATATTTGCTGACATCCAGAGCAACGACCCACACCAAAAGGATGTTGCACTAGAGCTGAGCTCTTGCACCAGCTAGTTGCACCACGTCTGGAGCTTGCAACTAGTGTTGCGCAACTGTGGCACATCTCATTTCTTATAATGGGTACTTTTGCGCAAAAACACCATCGCACAATTCTGCAAATCCCTGGGTTGTAACTGACCTGTGCCATATCCCTGCGCAACTTTGCTCATTTCTGCAGTGCAGTTTGTTGCTCTGGATGTTATCCACTGGCTCTCAGTGTTACCAGCACCGGACATTCCCCCATACATTAGAAATCACATTGCACAGTTCTGCACTAGGTCACTAACAAATATTTCATCTCTCTGGAACAAAATAGTGTCTGTGTGAGGTAGACATTTGGTGGCAACCGTGAACAAATGGATGAGTTGTGTCTTGGACACACCTCCTTCCTCAAATTAACTCTCCTCCCTATATAACCTGATGAACACTACAATTTTGGCACCATTCAGTGGTTGCCCAAGGTTTAGAATGAGTCCTACAAAGCTGATAGAAGACTGGCCAGCAACACAAAACTTTAACTTGTAGACAACGAGATTATGGATGTATTATTTCCAAGACATTTACAAAGGCTTATTGCTTAAGTTGGGTGAATTTTTTTTCTTCATACACCCTGAGCCAAACACAGAGAGGAGAGTTGTGTTCAACTTCAATGTTCGCATTCATAAACATAACTATGTTCAATAAGCCATATTATCCCTTTGCTGGGGCTAATATCTGTTGCTTTCTACCTCTCTATTAATGAGCCAGGCATTATTCATAGAAAGGAATGAAAGAGCAGAAGATTAATGGCAACAGTCCGGGCCACGATACTTAAGACTGAGGCTTTGTTATATGTAGTCAAGAAGGATCAAAATCTGGAGTGAAGTTGATGGCAATTTCTGCAATGCAGGGTTGAAAACCCTTAAACAATTGTGATTCAGATCACTCCTAAATGCAAGTGGCACTGAAAATAATATTTGGCAGGTGGAAGATGTTTCTTTTGCTTTATATTTTTCTGGTACTTTCCTGATTGTCCTCCCATAATTGACACATCCACAGACTTCTGCTCACTTCTCTCCCCCACCCTTCCCTAGTCAAGATTCCCTACCCCTACATTTCTTCTCCATTGTTATCCATCTCCGCAGTTCAGTCAGTTTGGTATTCTGTTCATAGTGCTAGCTGACAACAAGAGTCTTGCTGCTACTTGCGTAATTGGCCATTTGCAGTGCTGAACATGGATATCTGACCGAGAGCAGGAAGGAAAACAGCTGCCTTTGAGAGGAGCCATTCCTCTGTGCTATAGTACAGTACTAGCTTTGCATATTGAAGGTCCCAGAGGCCCAGTTCCCCAGCACCTCCAATTAAAAGATCTCATGCAGCATGGCTAGAAACGTCCTGTGCTCCAGACAGGTCCTTTTTAAAACTTTGAGAGATTCGGGGGCTGAATGTTTCCTTGACAATCCCTTCCCTCCTCATTCTACCCGTATCCCTATTTTTTTCCTCAGAGTGTACTATTTGGCAGAGTTGGTGTGGCCTTTTCTATATGTGTGGCCCAGGACAATTGCCCCCATTAACCTCCTCCCTAAGACCTTAGAGAGCTGCTATCAGTTCAAGTAGACAGTAGATGAAGCAATGGTTTGATTCAATATAAATGTGAATATGTGTTAGAGAGCTCAGGGGGAGTGAGGGGGAGATTATCTGCCCCAACTGTAGCGGAAGTAGACAGTTAAGGGAGCAATGCTAATTACCTGTAATATTGTCTGGAGACATGGAGTTAAAGTTCCAAATGAAGAAGTGTATTTGGGAAATCTATCAGGGAGATAGATAGGACCTACATGCTTGGTTGCTAACTTCATACAGGAAGCAGGGAAGGGAGAAGAAGGAAGTCTCAGGTGAGAATGAAACCTGAGACTATCAGTCTAACAAAGGGAAATCAGAGTAAAGGAAGCATAGTCAGATGGGGAATGCCCTTACTGGCTATCACTACCTTAATGCCCCTAGTGGTCAATAGGGTTGCTGGTGCTAAGAGTCGATGCCATCAGGAGCTGCATCTCCAACAATATGTTCACGAGGCTTCAGCAGACGCAGAGAGAGAAAGCAGCATAATTACATGCTCTAATGTGCATATACTAATCCCTGCTAATTGGTCAAAGAGGCTCCTTTGCAAATGGTGGCTCCCTCATATTTAGCATGGTGAAAGCAACTGTTCTTATTCTGTGTGTGTGTGTGTGTGTGTGTAGATAGATAGATAGATAGATAGATAGATAGATAGATAGATAGATATCAAGCCCTCAGGGGACAGGGAATTGTGTTTCATACCATTTGCAGTAGTAGTAATAGTAGTAGTAGTAGTAGTAGTAGTAGCGGTAGTAGTAGTAGTAGTAGTAGTAGTAGTAGTAGTAGTAGTAGTAGTAATATATGACCCAAGCTCCTCAAAGTTTTCAGCCTAGAGTTTAGTCCAGGGTTTCAACACTCTATCTAGCACACTTAGAGTCTGCTTTCCTTTGATCCTTGGAAGACCCAGAGCAGCTTACAAAGCACAAATACATTGAACAAGTAATAAAACTAAAAACGAAAACTATTAGCACAACATAAAACCATATCACAAGTTACCCCCTAAAAATGTCAGCTGATATACGAACTTGTCTGTCATTTTGCTAAAGATTTTTAGGACTCTTTTACCTTTGATGGTTAGAAGAGGGCATTCTGGCAGATACAGTTTGTCATGAGGAATGAGGAAAACTGCCCCTGCTGACATGTCCTTTTCCATACAGTTATAGGAGCGCTGCCCTCCTTTCCATGCGGTCAGGTCAGATTCAGTTTATTAAGATCATAGCTCAATATACAGTTCAGATCCAGATATAAGGGTCCTTGAAAGTAAATATCAATTCAAATGTGTGTATACACAAACACAGACATAAAATATACAATTAAGAACTATTACATAAAATTAATATAAAATGGAATGAGATAACAACAACAAACAAATAAGAGCCTGTAGTAACCATCTCCAACATACCATGTGCGGATCTTAAGCAGCCGTAAAGAATTTGGCCACTAGATGCAAGACATCGGAATATATATCAGAAAGAAATAAGTTTATATAAAACTCATCGGAATTATTTGGATATCTAAAAACAAGAGGAGTGATAAATCTAAGACGCAAATCACAATAAAAAGAGCAATACAAAAGCACATGACCAACTGTTTCAACATTGCCCTTCCCACAAGGACACAATATCTTCAAATAAGGGGGTCTCCTAAACCTACCCTCTAATACTACCAAGGGCAACACATCCATTTGGGCTAGTGTCAGGGCTCTACTGTGTGTTGGATATGTCAGATTATACAGGTAGTTGGCTGGTTTTTGCAAGGGCTTAACTGCTCCAAACTGCCTGTAGCTTGATGCCTGGCCTAAATCTATCTGGTGTTCCAAATCGATAATGCACTGCTTAAGGATCACCCTGACCCTGACATTATCAGAGCCCAGGGGGAGTAGAAATTCTATTCAGCTCATATAATTTTAGCTTTTCAGTTATTGTGTCCAATCAGAGGGGTATTCATCCTTAAAGATTAAGGGAGCTAAACCAGAAGGAAAAAAGATCAATTTCAGCCAGAAGTTAAAAATATAAATCCAGCCAGAGGATTCAAAGTTTAACAAACCAGCTTTCAATCACAGCTTGACATCTGACACACAGCCGGGGGTTGAAAAAATAGCTTTGAGAAATTTGGACTGGATCTTTTCAAGTGGACGAAAGTCACAATATATGCAAATCTGTGAGCCATAAAGAAGCTGTAAAATTACCTTAGTCTGAAAGACCTTAATGGCAGCTGGAACATATCTGTGCCCTACAGAAAAAAAGAATCTCAGAATCGCAGTAGTAGACCTCTGAGCATTGGTTATGATGGCATTAATTTGCTCTTTCCATCTACCTGACTGTCACCTGGAAGATGACCCCCAGTTATTTATATTGCAATGTCTGTGCTACATCAACCCCATTAATTTGCCATTTATGCATAATAGGTTTCTTGGCAACATCATGACCTTAGTCTTCTGATAATTGATGGATAGCAAGTTTTCATGACAGTTGTCAGCCAGAGTTCTCAGCATTTTTCTTATCCCCACCAGAGATTGTGACAGAGGCATGACATCATCTGTATAGAAAAGGATAGCTAGATGACTGCTGCTCAATTTAGGTGGGTGAAATTCCAGGTTAGAAAGTCTGTCCACCATGTCATTAATATAGTAGTTAAATAGTAGTGGGGCTAATATACAGCCCTGCCGGACCCCGTCTTCTGCTCTAACAGGGTTTGTTGTGTCATTGAGGATTGCAGCACACTCTTAAGTGAGATCCCCTATAAAGATGTTTCTATTAGCAGAAGTAACTTTGGGTGGATTGAAGAATTTGATAATTGCCCCCATAATCCATCATGAGGGATGTGATCAAAGGCTGCCTTGAAATCAACCAAGGTAGCATACAGTGCACCCTTTGGCTTGTTCTTATGCTTTATTAGATGCCTCAGGACCAGACCCTGGTCTAAGGTAGATTGTCCAGCTCTGAATACAGCCTGCTCATCTGCCAGTACACTTTCTCGGACAATCCAATCGAGGAACTTCCGGTATAAGTGTCTGGCATAAAGTTTACCAATTATGGAGAGGAGGCTAATTGGTCTATAATTAGCTGGATCAGTTTTATTGCCTTTCTTGAGGATTGGGATAATTATAGCTAGAACCCAATTGTGAGGGATACATGCAGATTGATGGATGTGAAGAGTGATGCTAATACTGGGGCCCACCAAGCCACACCAGACTTTATCAATTCAGTGGGGACAAAAACACCACCAGGTGCCTTCCCAGATCTTTGTTGCCCAACCAATTCATTAATCTCCACAGGAATAACTGGGAGCCATTTTGGGGTGGAAGAATCCGCCCTATCATCTGTTGTATAAAGACTATCTGGAGTGGCTGTAAAATGGGCACGAAAATGGGATTCCCAAATACCAGGTGGAATCAGGTAGTCTTGGACCGTTCTGGGGCATATTCTCCCTCTGACTAGTGACCGAAATCTAGAGGATTTTTTCAGCCTAGAGCTCTGTATCAGCACCAGCCAGGACTTTTTCATTGCTAGCTTTTTCTTATGGTGAATCAGATTTTTATGCTATTTTTTCTGGACTATCATTGATTGAGAATATGTTGACAGGGTTCCTGCTCTCAATAGATTAAGTTCTTTAACCAGCTGTTTCTTAGCTAGTACATATTCATGGTCAAACCATGGTCTGGGTCTGTCGTTATAGGATGGGGGACCTGGTCACCTCTCAGTAGTGAGGGGGCTATGCAATTGTTGGATCAATGTTTGGTAATGGTCCAAAATTTCATTTGTTGAACCAGCCTTTAGAATTTTAGACCTAAGGTGCAACAGTTCCTCTGACTCAAGAAGGTCGCTCAGACCTTTAGCGGTTTCACTGGTCCATCTGACACGAGAGCAGGAAACAGTATCAGCATAGACAGGGGTTGATACTTCCAAGGAAAAAATATTGCAATCTGGGGGTCTCAAACAAAGGGTTAACCCACTCAAGCCCTTAGCCCAGGTTTGCGGAGCAAGTGCTCCGCAAAACCGGGCTCTCTGATTGTGAGTAGCCGCAGTGTGGCTCCGCGCTGCAGCTACTCACAAGTAGACCCCTGGAGGGGAGTTGAAAAGCTGCCTCCCAGCTCTGGGGGTCTCCCCAGTATGCCCTGCATGCTCGCGCAGGACATACTGGAGCTTCCAGGGGCCGCGCGGCCCCCAAGCTCCCCAGCCCCTGCCAGCTCCGTCACAGAGCCAGCAATTGTGTGGGCAGCCGAACCAGCTGCCCAGGGCTCCCTGACCAATCGTGAGCGGGGAGAGCGGGCTTAGCCCGCTCTCCCCGCTCAGCTCAGTAAACCGGATCTCACTGATCATGAGACCCAGCTCAAGGCCTCAGTATTCATGGTTTCTGTATCCATGGTACAACCCCCACAAATATCGAGGATATCCTGTATTACCAGTCTCCAGGAAGCATACCATTTTAAAGAAATTTTAATTCAGTGTCCGCTGTTCAATCACAATGTGGCATAGTCATATTTTCTGTTTCTTTTAAGTCCTGTTAAAACATTTTATTACATGCATTTTTTAAGTACCTGCCCCCACTCCTTTTCATCAGACCTAAAAAAATAACCCATGTAGACTTTTGTATAGTTTAGTTATAACTGCTGATATACTTACCGTAGTAGCTGGCCTACAACAACTAAGATATCTTGAAATAAGGCCGGTGACTTCATTTTAAATGTTACTAAAAGTAACATATATCAGGAATGTGTGAAACGTTTCAGGTACAAAATGATTTGTACCCAAAACGGACCATTTCGGGTGATTTGTCAACAAAACAAATCATTCCTTTGCACCTTCCAAAAGTTCCGTCGACAAAACAGATTGCCCCTGTTTCAGCTCAGAAAGATTTGTTGTTTCGGATCTCCATTTTGAGGCAATCTCTGAGTCAGTATCCATTTTGTGTTTTACGTCGATTTGGATTTCCTGCCCTTCCAGCCTTCAGATTGGTATAGCAAAGCATGAGCTGATCTGCTGAGAATTGTCTCCTCATTCCCAATTGGCTCTTTTGGCTCTGCAAAGTGCAAAAAGACCCCACATTGGCCAGGGGGAGGTCGAAGAAGGGGCAATGGTGGGGGCCAGTTAACAGAGGAGTTTTAGGGTATTATTTAAAGGGGCAGCAGGCAGCCTTTCTTTCTTTCTGCCTCATGGGAGAAGAGAGAGAGAGAGCTTTGCTTTTTGCATTGCTGCCTCATGTTCTTCCTTTCCACCATTGTTCAGCCTTGCTGCCAGCCTGCAGTCCTTTTCTCCTGTATTTTAGTGCGTGCGCTCTCTTGCTCTCTCTCCCCCCCCCTTGAGAAAAAGAGAATTGGGAGAGAGAAGAATTGAATTCCACCTTTCCTCCTGCTACCATTCTTCCTGCTGCTGAGAGAATCACTGCTGCCTGCCTGTGCAAGCAGCCACACCAGCTCCAGAGTGCTGGCCACCTGTGGCCAGCCAGCAGCCACCACCCCCTCCCCGGTTTTCCAAAGTTTGGGGGCTTTTGCTCCATCTGAAGAAGATTGAAGAAGAAAGACTAACCAGACCCACAGAAGTGGAATACTAGACCCAGCGTTGGAGAAGACCTAGACTGAATGAGTACCAATTTATTCTCTCTCTCTCTCTCTCTCTCTCTCTCTCACACACACACACACACACACACACACACCTCTTGAACTGTGTATTCTTGGGGTTTTCTTCCTGTTTGGAGGGAGGTTTTGGTTTGCAACTGAATTTAAAAAGTTGTGTGCTATTTAGAATAAGTTTAAATGTTTAGCTTTAGAGTTTAAATAGGAATCCCTGTTAGCTAGCTAGGTGGTTAGAGGGTAGCTTAGCCTTGTGGTTTATTTATTTATTTTTTAAATTCTCTTTTTCCCCCTTCCAAATATTTTTTTGCATTTATTTTTTAAAAAGAAGCGTGTTCTTCAGTGCCCTAATATATATAGTATTAATATTGCTGTTCTCTGCCCAGCAGCTTAGGCTCTGCAGTGGGCACAAATGTTTTGTGTTGCTTTTAAAAAAACAGAAGCCTGCCCCATCTATCCATCCAGTGGTCCTCTGTGCCTGTTTTATAGAGCAGTAGTATATTATGCTCTGCCCATTCTCTGTGGTGCTGCTCTAGCCTAACTTGTTCCCTAATTGCTACTAGTTCCCTAATTGTATCTGTGTGCCCACAATCCCTAGTTACACTGTATCTGCTGCTATTTGTTATTGACACTGTATCTATCCATCTGTCCGCCTAGTAGTTATTGACAATTGTTCCCTCCTATTTGTATCTGATTCTGCTTACAAATAAATTCCCTGAATCCCTAGCCTGTATATCTATCTCCATTCTACTGGTGAGGGAGGCAGAAGGGAGGGTTTTGGAAGATGCATGCTTGCTGATTGAGCTGATACGACAAAATTGCTTTCATTGACTATTTTGAATTGATGCCGAAATGAAAACAACGAAAGTCAATGTGAATATATATATATATATATATATATATATATATATATATATATATAGCTATTCGCTCCTTAGTCTCCATCACAGCTTTTAGAAAAAGTGTAAAATCTTGGCTTTTTGCCCAGGCATTTGTTTGATTCTCTGCTGCTGCTCTTTATAGTTTGTATTGCTTTTATGCTTTTGTTTTAAATTTTTAAATCAGATTTGTTTAATATTTTCCCCCACTTAATATTTTAATTTTCTTTTTTACCATCTTGTGTTAAAACAATTTTTTTTGCTGTAAACCGCCTTGGGATTGCTTTAATGAAAGGCGGTATATAACTCTAACAATAAAATAAATAAATAAAATATACAGGTATGATGCTGAAGCTGATATGATGATGAGTTGTTGTTCATACATTTCTGTTTTGTAATGTGGCTTGTTTCCACTTGCCACTTTAAAGTTTGTTGTCTGAGACTTTGCTTTGCTTTTTTCCACCCATGGAAGGACTGTGACTGAAGCAGCAGCACATACACACATGCACCCACCTACCTAACACGCCCCACACACACACACAGCTGTAGCCTAGCTAAGGATCAGCTCGCTGCTGGTGCCCTCACAAACGTCTGTCTCATGCAGACTTAGAGAGCACATGGCATTCTGAGGAGGTGGCCAAAATGTTACCCCTAAACCCACTAACCCTTTCGCAGAGCAAACACGCACAGGTATACTGTTGTTTTTGTTCTCCCCCCACCCCCACATAATCTCAAGTCTAGCAGTATGTACATTGCAATCCCAAATGCCTTGGTCTGTTGTGCCTATGTTTTGAGGGACCTCATGGGTGGAGAGGGAGTCTCTGTGTGGACTTCTTTGCAATGAAGATTGGGTCATATTGTGAGTTGTAGCATCATCAGCATTTTTATTCAAAGATTGCTTGCATCTACAATAGGTTGTGCTGGTGCCACAGGCTCCGATCCATTGCAGAGATGTCAAAGGAATGAGCCAAAGAATTGTGTGTCATTGTTGTCATCATCACTCTTTCAACTTGTGTAGGCGAGAGGGGGGCCAAGCCTTGCTGTTCTCCTGGCAGAATGTTATTTTGCATCCTTTCTTAACCTGCTTTTATGGCCGGATGCCACAGATGTTGCTGTGTCTCTGTTGCTTGTGGACAAAAAATGCTTGGGGGAGGGAGGGCATGGCACATTTGATGTTGTTGTTGGCCCTAGCTGCTGCATCTGTGATATCATGCTTGCTTTGGAAACCTGGTTCTTTGCAATGCTCTGCTGTTGTTGTTGATGTGTTCTGTTAATGTTCTTTGGGGAGGATTTGGGGCAGAAAGGGGACTTTGGGGGCAGAAGAGAGGTCGGGTGGTAGTGCCCCAATGGGTTCCCCGCCACCACCCAGATTTCAAAGGAATTGGGCAAAGGGCTGATTTTTTAGGAATGGTTGAAGTTTACGTGTCTTTGACATTTCCCCCATAGGGAATAATGGGGGCTTCAGCAGCCCCGTAACTGCACTTGAGGGGCACAAGGGTGGCCCAGAATGAGTGGTGGCACATAGGCTGCCAACCACCCCCCATGGGTTGCTAACCCATGGGGTACAGGGTTTTGTTGTTTCGGAGGTGTTCTGTGTGTATATTCTCTGGTAGCATATGAGATTTTCAATGACAAACCATGAATCCACTCTCATTTGCAATTGCTACCAGAGAATCTATGCTCCAAACACCTCTGAAACAACAAAACCCAGGACCCCATGGGTTAGCAACCCATGGGGGTGGTTGACACCCTATGTGCACTACACCACCACTCGCTCTGGGCCACCCTGGTGCCCCCCCAAGTGGAGTTATGGGGCTGCTGAAACCTCCATTATTCCCTATGGGGGAAAAAATCTTAAAGACGAGCAAACTTCAACAATTCCTAAAAAATCAGCCCTTTGCCCAATTCCTTTGAAATGTGGGTGGTAGCTTCCTTGCCCCCATTGGGCACTACCACCCACCACACTCCACTCTGGGCCACCCTGGTGCCCCCCACATGAAGCTCTAAGTTTGCTCAAATCCCCATTATTCCCTATGGGAAAAATCTTAAAGTGGTGTAAACGTCAACAATTCCTAAAAAATCAGCCATTTGCCCAATTCCTTTGAAATATGGGTGGTAGCTTCCTTGCATCCATTGGGCACTACCACCCACTACACTCTGCTCTGGGCCACCCCGTTGCTCCCAACATTAAGCTATATGTTTGCTGGAATCCCCATTACTCCCTATGGAGAAAATCTTAAAGATGTGTAAACTTCAAAAATTAATTAAAAAACCAGCCCTTTGCCCAATTTCTTTGAAATTTGGGTGGTAGCTTCCACCCATTGGGCACTACCACCACCCCACTCCTTTTGCCCCAGGACCCTTTTTTTGATCTGAATAGATTCAGATTCAGAAAAATTCAGGTACAAATTGAATCGGGGTGATTTGGGGGTGGGGTCAGATTTGGACCCAAAACAAATCAGGGGTGTTTCAATTTGGGTACAAATCAAAATGGAAAAATCAATTCGTGCACACCCCTAACATATATTACTTTTTATTTATTTTAAATAAAGTATTAAATATATATTAAAGTAATATATTTTAAATATATTGCAATTTGTTTCATATTGACAAGGTCTCAGGTTATTTCCCTCCATTTCATTTCATAAATGTCCAAAGCATGTTTACTGGGAGTTCACTAGCTGAGACTGGGTATCCCTTTGGACACACAACCATTAGGTAAAAAATGGCCTGCCAGGAAGGCATGGTGTTGGTATGGTAGAATTTCTTCTTAGTCTACCCATTCCACATGATCACTGGATTAAGATGTTGATGTTATCCTGGCATCATGAGATCCACCATGGGAAGCTGCAGTCACATAATGTATAAATCCGCTTTCAGTGAGCTAGCCACAAAAGCAGTTTTTGTTATGTGCAGAGATAGTATTTTTCCTTATGCCACTCTATACATGAGTTCAATTTCTGTCCTATTGTCTGTGGGTCCTGAAAGACCAGTTTTGGACAAAGTGGCGGGGTGGGATGGTAAAATTATGACTTGTAGGTCATTTTTCAGAATAAAGGGAAATGTACAGTCAGAGCCCAAAGACCACAAAATGAATGAGGTGCTAATTTAAAAGATGTCAATCTTTCACTGTAGCAGTTCCAGCAACAATGCAAGAAGCTGTAAGAAAGGAAATGGTATTGTAATGAGAACATTTCCACAGAAATCAGCACAATACTGTTAGTCATACTTCATGACATCCAGGAGCTCATAATGTCCTACTGAATCTGAAGACTATCCTTGAAGCACAGTATCAGTGAGGAGCCTGGAGTAGGATATTTGTGCAAAATTTTGCTGGATTTCTAAGGAGTATAAAGGATGTACTCCAATTGGGAAGACTTTTTCTAAAGCATACTCTTTTATATGCACCAAGCCAAAGCCAAAACAATACCAGTTACCTATACCATTTTGCTACCTGAAACAGAGGACCAAATGACACCCATTCCCTTCCATCACCTTCCTCTTTTTCCCCTTAAAAACAACACACCATCAATACATTTCTTATTTATCTTTCTCGTCCTTCTTTTTCTGTTGGTGTGGGGAGAGAAAAAGGAGTGTGGTACCATTTCATAATCTTTAGATAGTCAACCTTTTGGTTTGGATTGTGAGCTCTTTGGAGACAGGGAACCATCTTATTTAATTTAACTTTATCTAATCTAATCTATGTAAACTGCTTTGGGAACTTTGTTGAAAAGAGGTATATAAATAGTAGTAGTAATAGTACTACTACTACAACAAATATTTATATACCACTTTTCAACAAAGGTCTCCAAAGCAGTTCATAGAAAAATAAGTAATAAATCAAATAGATCCCTGTCCCAAAAGGGCTCACAGTGGGTAGGTTCACACAACTACCTGTAAGTACTTACCAAGTAGTTGTGAGAGGAACCAGAGACCATAGGGATGATGTCTGAACCCATCCAAGTCCAGTTTACAAGATTTCCCACCTGATCTTCTCTCGACTTCCATACCCAAGATCTGGAAGTCGGGCGGAGAATTTCAGGAGAACATTGGGCAGGGAGTGTAGGATCCAGACTTGAGCAGGTTCAGATGTCACCCAATGGGAGTGTGCACTCCTCACAATCTCCACCTCCTCTCATACCTACTTGATAAGTACTTCTAGATGGTTGTGTGAACCCACCTAATCTAACAAGAAATGTAAGTTATAACCACCACCACTGGAGGGATGCTGTGCTGGCATTGGATAGAGACATTGCTCTTCCCCTGCTAAATATAAGAGAATCACTACTTTAAGAGGTGTTTCTGTGCTGAGTTAGCAGGGGTAGACCTTCTTTTCTCTGCAGGCTTTCCATGCAAGAGCGATGCTGAATAGGCAGCTGTACTCCCTTTAAAACTGGCCCACAGTCTGCTGCCTGGCCTGCTTCATAGGAGGGCTGACCCTCAGCAGACACACCATCTGGACCTCTTTAGCTGCATGTCAGCTTGAATTCAGAATACATCATTTTTAAAGTTTTTAACACGGAAATGTTCCTATGACTTAACTGTCAGGGTGCAGAGAAGAGAGAACCCAGTGAGAACATTGATCATATGTAGCTAATGAGAAGCAGTTTGTGCTTTTAAAAAAGAAGTGGAATTGCCTGTGACTTATTGTCCTGCATCTGCTCCACAACCTTGAATCTAGGTTCCATCAAGACTGGTCTATGTGTTACTCTATCCCTATGACAACCTGCATGATGGTCTTCTCTCACTGTAATATCTAGGATAAATGTGCTGTGTGGGTCCTCCAGAGCAGGGATTCTCAATGTTGGGTCCCCAGATGTTATTGGACCTCAACTCCCATAATCCCCAGCCTCAGTAGCCTTTGGTTGGGGATTATGGGAGTTGAAGTCCAATAACATCTGTGGACTCAACGTTGAGAATCCCTGCTCCAGAGCATGTGGAGAGATTTTGTGCCATCCTTAGGCATATCTAGAACAGCAGAACAGACTCTTCAGGCGAACAGAAGTCTCCATGTGACAAGCCATTATGGAAGGGTGGAGAGGCGCCCAAGAGAAGCAGATTGCTACAACAATAATATTTGGATCAGCCTTTAGTCCCAGTTTGGGGAATTTCCCCTTTTCTTCTACAGTGACCAACTGGTAACTCTTGTTCTCTAAGACAACTCCCAATTGCATTGTTTAAGGTTGAGCTAAACATTCACTCAAAATCAGAAGGGGAGCTGAAAGGGGAGGTAAAATCAACTTAACCTTTCTGCAGTTTTTCCTCCCAGCACCTCTACTGCCTGTTTTCCAGTGGCAGTTCTTCTTGCAGCTCATATCCCCCCACCACCACAATCCTTCCTCCGAATGATGCTGCGTCCTTCAAAGACAGGGTTGCTCAAACGGCGCGGTTGTGCAAGCAACGCTTCTGCAGATTGTTGGAAATTCTCTGTGGTAAGAGAATCCCTTTTTCATTACAGCAGAGTGCACAGAGGCACAACACAGCAGAATTTGCTTAGGCATGTGTGTATGCTGAGAGTAAAGTAACTTGGAGCCAATTCATAGTTTCAAATCAATATATAAGGCATTTATTAAGGAACTCCATTCTAGATAGGAAAGTGAGGAGTTAGGATCTCTAATCTATCTATCTAGCTGGATGCAGATGGATTCTGCATCTTCTCTGCACACATGGTGCAGGGAGAGAAGTTTGCCATGTTGCAAGGTAGAAGGGCAGGTAGGGAAGAGAGAGAGGAAGGAAGTTAATCCCTAAGAGTACCAATCGACATTTCAAAGGGATAGTGTCCGAGCAGTGGAGAAGGGATGACCAATGTCTTGACCCTCTAGCCCTCTGACTCACTAGTCTGTCCTCCACTGTCTGAGACGAGACAGCGCAAAGTCAAAAGGGGCGGTTGTGCAAGCAGCGCTTCTGCAGATGTCCCTCATTGTCCTGAATGAGAAAATCTGCAGAAGCACTGCTTGTGCAAACACACCCATTTTACACAGCTTTGCCATTTTACACATCTGTTGAAGGATGCAGTAGCCCTGCAGCATTGTGAGGATATAACACTGCACTGCATGTTGCTCTAAACCTTGGACTGAAAATCGGGCACAGACTATTTGTTGCAGAATGCAAGAGGGTTCTAAGAATGCCCAGGGAGAAAGAATGCATTAGAATGAAGTGTTTCGCCTTTGGAGAATGAGATGTCAACATTGCAGAAAACCTTGACAGCCGATGCTACTCCTTTGTTGTAACCTCTCCATGTTTTGTTCATTCAGAGCAGTTTCTGCAATGCATCTGAGTGTCACAGTGGCCGAATTCAGATGTCACACAGAACCTGAGGTAAAACCACCTCAGGTTGGCCCTGTATGATGTACGAATTATCGGAACTGCAGTTGCGGGACCCAACTGTAGTTCTGATTTCTCCCCCCAAAGAAATCTTCGGATGAACCCTAGGCTTGAAGTAAGGTACACTTAACAAACCAAGGGTCCAGAGGCTGGAGTGTGTCCAGTTTGAGCAAGCTTCCCAAACTGGAGTTAAGGGTAGGAAGCTCCTCCCGCTCTTCAACTCAATTGGCTGCCACAGTTTTCCATTCTGGGTTGTAGAAATCCCGCACAGCTAGGTTGTGACTGCCTGGGAGCTCGCTGGGGACTCTGAGGGAAACTGCGGGTCTGTTGAACCCGCAGTTGAAAGGTACATGCGAATGGGCCCCGGTGTTTGTTCTGGTGCTTCCTGAACTTCACACCTTGCATGCTGTGGCTGAGGGTCATTTTCACAAAGCACTTCTATTTTAAGAACCCTCCTATCAAGGCATTAAAATGGGTGACAATTCTTCATTTCAAATGAAAGATTCATGGTGTGTCTTCCATCTTCTGCTAATTGAGGTTAGAAAGGTGATATTTGTGTCAAAGCAATTGTTGTGGTTCATTGAAATAGCTATATTTTGAACTTTTATTTATTTCACTCATTTCGTTTATGTATTTCATTAGACAATGCGGAATTACACATTGAATTATTGAGGCGGTTTAGTCACATATATTGCAATTAGTGGGAAATCAGCAGAAAGCATGAGACCATGTTCCAGATGTCTGGGCTAGAAAATTCTTGGTTAAGTCACTATTTCCCATCACAGCTGCATCCCAGGCTTGTCACTTGTGTGAGGCTAACGTTGCTCCAAGAGCCATGGCAGAGGGCAAGAATACACATGATAAATAAATATTGTATGAGATGGAGGAGAGAATGTTTTGTGGCAAACAGGATTAACTTCACTGAAATCAGTCTGAATGCAGCCGTGCACTAGATATGAAAATCAATAGGAATCTGCTTCAAGCAAAGGAAATAGATAGATCCACTGAGACCTCCAGAGGTGGTAAATCATGAGGAACTATAAATCATATACCTCTGTGCTTCTCAGGGATCTAGAGAAGCAAAGGAAATCTTTTGTCTGAATTTGCTGTCCTTTGTTCACTCTTCCTTTTATAGAGAATCTAATCAAATTGGCTTCCATTCCAGAATTTTCTGTGTGGTCCTCCTATTTTCCTCCAACCTGATTTGGGGATGAGAGTTGGTCTTGTGGTAGTGAGCATGAATTGTTCTCTTTGCTAAGCAGATTCTGCCTGGGTTTGCATTTGGATGGGTGATTACATGTGAGCACTGTGAGATGTTCTCCTTAGGGGATGGGGCCATAGCTCAGTGGAAACGCATCTGCATGGTTGCATTCAGAAGGTCCCAGGTTCAATTCCTGGCATCTCCAGCCATGTAGGGCTGGGAGAGACTCCTGCTGTAAACCTTGGAGAACTACTTCCAGTCAGTGCAGACAAAACTGAGGTAGATGGACCAATGGTTTGACCCAGTATGTATGCAGTGATTTTTCGAAAATGCAGCTGTAGCTCCAGACGGTTCAAAATGGACTAACAACATACTATGGAGACTAAGACTTCAAGGCTATCATCCCCTTTGTAAGAAGGCTCACTCGCCTTTGGCTACATGATTCCATCCTGAACCAGTCTTCATCAGGCTGTCTCCATCCCCTGGGTGCATGTGTAGTGAGGAGGGGCTACTGGGTTCTTCCTTACAATAAGAGCAATTTCTCTCTCTCAAATAAGCTAATTTGACCATTGCTTGGAACAAAGGTTGTGATCATATGCTACCTGAGCTTTCTCTCACAGTCACATTATATCTCCATGCTTACATGCATTAAGCCTAATGGGGCTTACTTTCAAGTGCACACCATAAGATTGGATTGCATGTCAGCTTAAATCAAAGTAATTCAGCAAAGGCTACATGGATCATGCTCACATGCACCCCGGGTTCCTGTGCATATTAAGGTCTGTGTTCCAAGAATTGTCCTTCACACAGACATAATGTAGGGTTGCCACATTTTGAACCATTTCCCCCATAGCTGTTCCTTTAGTAGCTGTCTAAGCAGCAACAATTAACAGATAATAATGTTTAGCTCCATCATTCGTGTCATGTTCAGAAAAGCTTCAAGAGCTTATTTTTGCTTAGCAAACCCCTATTAAAGACACCACAGCAGGCAGGCTAATATTTTCCGTGCAGCTAGGAACTCTAGGCATGGGGGGGGGGAGTTTTATATGTATGCTCAGAGTTTTGTGGTTGTTGCTGTCTTTTTGATTCAGCACCACTAGCAAACCACTTTTTAAGATTGTGGGAGTTTAAGATGCACTTTACTGGCTGGTGAGGTGGGATGTCCTGAATTTCAGAAGAAATAAATAAAGCATTCATAAGATTTGGTATATTTATGTAATGATTGTTTAAACTGATGATATATGATAAAAATGCATTAATATTCAGAGCCCCGTGGCGTAGTGGTAAAACTGCCACCCTGTAACCAGAAGGTTACAAGTTCGATCCTGACCAGGGGCTCAAGGTTGACTCAGCCTTCCATCCTTCCGAGGTCAGTAAAATGAGTACCCAGAATGTTGGGGGCAATATGCTAAATCATTGTAAACCGCTTAGAGAGCTCCAGCTATAGAGCGGTATATAAATGTAAGTGCTATTGCTATTGCTAATATTAGAAGTGGAGCAGCTTTGTACAAAGAAAGTAATTGATAATCTGTTTACATTTCAAGCCACTCTTTTTAAAAGAAACAGAATCAAAAGAAGCCACCATGGTGTAGTGGCTTCTTTACACCACCGTGGTGTAGAGTGCTGGACTAGGACAGGGGAGACCCGAGTTCAAATCCCCATTCAGCCATGATACTTGCTGGGTGACTCTGGGTAATTCACTTCTCTCTCAGCCTAACCTACTTCACAAGGTTGTTGTGAGGAAAAACCTGAGTATGTAGTACACCGCTCTGGGCTCCTTGGAGGAAGAGTGGGATATAAAATGTAAATAAATAGATAAAATAAAATAATCAGAGTCCAGATATAAAATAAGGCCAATCTCTGACTAGCTCTAACTTTTAACATCCAAACTTAGAATTAAAATTCAATCCTATTAGGATATCAGGCTTAATATTATTAAGTGGCGCAGCGGGAAAATGCTTGACTAACAAGCAGAAGGTTGCCGGTTCGAATTCCCCCTGGTAAGTTTCCCAGACTATAGGAAACACCTATATCGGGCAGCAGTGATATAGGAATATGCTGAAAGGCATCATCTCATACTGTGCAGGAGATGGCAATGGTAAATCCCTCCTATATTCTACCAAAGAAAAAACCACAGGGCTCCGTGGGCGCCAGGAGTCGAAATTGACTTGACGGCACACTTTACCATTGTTACTATTAATGATATGTGAAAAGTAGAAAGCAAACCACTTAAAATTTTATTTAAATTTCATTTAATTGTATTTAATTTTCTTTCATTTGTGGGTTGGGTTATCAACTTTCTGAATGGCCCTCCTCCTGTGTCTTTTTCTGGAATAGTAAGTGGCCAGAAAGAAGCGGGGGGCACAGAAGGGGCAAAGTGCATTTATAGATGGGTGAGCTATGTTCCACATATTAGATTTCTGAAATGGGGGGCAAACTACTTGTCTGATGGGGTGGAGCCACCCACTCCGAGCCACCCTTTCATAGCAGTATGTGCTAAGGAAAATAGCAGCTACTAGATATTGACATGTCATGTTGTGGTTAAATACAGAAGAGCAGACCCAGTAAAAAGTTGGCAACACGGTTTCTAGGTGTAGTTTACATTAGCTGATAGAGGCATGTTTTCATATGCCTGTGATAAAATATGGTGCATAGATTGCTATTTTTCACCATAGAGAAAAATCTGGGCTCTTCTGGGAGTATGATCTGTTCTGCATTTGAAAAACATTGAAATATGAATGTATAAATTGCTGGTTGATTTGTTATTAACACACTGATGTAGGAAATCCAGAGCCAAAAATCCAAGTGTCACTTTTGAAAGCTGCTTCACCTAGGTTATTAAATGTTTATTCAAATCCAGAACTTTCGTAGAAGCAATGTTCTTATGGTGAATCACATATATATTACTGATAGAGATTTGCAGCTAGAAAGTAATCTAGGAGCTCTGTGTTTTAAAATGCTGTAATCACATTTCACTGTCTCCCTCACCCTATGATGCAATGTACTGACATGGAGATTATTGTGCCACTGCTGCATCCAAACTTGTGACTCACATCAGTGATAAACTTAAACCAAGACAATTTGCATTGGAGCATGTGTCAATTTCTGATGCTGGAGGTTGCCATCACAGATGTAGCATACAGAACCATTTCACAGCATAAAAATGGGAGTAAGGTGTGCCGTCAAGTCGATTTCAACCCCTGGCACCCACAGAGCCCTGTGGTTTTCTTTTGGTAGAATACAGGAGGGGTTTACCATTGCCATCTCCCACACAGTGTGAGATGATGCCTTTCAGCACCTTCCTATATCACTGCTGCCCAATACAGGTGTTTCCGATAGTCTGGGAAACATACCAGAGGGGATTCGAACTGGCAACCTTCTGCTTGTTAGTCAAGCATTTCCCCACTGTGCCACTTAAGGGGACCTGGAAATTGGAATAGAGAGGGCAAAACGGAAGCAGATAATTCACTAACTCACCTATTCTTTCATCACATTCTCATGAACTGGTGATTGTAGTTATACTGTTGAGGATTGGATAGTGGAGAGGGGAGGAAGTGTGCACACTCCTGATTCCCTTCCATTTGTGCAGTGAAGAGGACCAGGAAGTGATTGTGTGGGAGGCATGCATCGTGTGTGCTTGGTGTGGACCACCAACCCTGGCAATCCTAGATTTGAAGTAGGGTGCCAATGTCGGTTGCCCACACCAAGCAATTTCTGGTTGTGGTACTGGTCACCCCAAGGCGCAGAAATTAGTCATTCATATAAGTATGTGTTCCAAAACTTGACAGACACCATTGATAATTGGCTGCCCAGAGATGTAAGTTTGGGCAGGGTATAAATTTGATAACTCCTCCCACACAATCATTTCTCAGTCCTTTTTACTGTGCAGACAGCTGGGAATCAGATGTGCCTCCTCCCCTCCCTCTGTTATCTGACATTCTGCAGCATAACTACTATCACCAGATCGTGAGAACTGGCCCAGAGTCATCTGTCACTCTGATCCTGTATGAATTGAATGTTCTCATAAATAGCCAAACTGGGATTTCAGCTGAATAGAAACCTCAAAGGGCAGATCTTCATATAGGATGTCAGGGTTAGCTGCACCAGCCCAACCAGTGTATGTCTTCATATCTATTCACTCACACACACACACACACACACACACACACACACACACACACACACACCCTGGTTGTGGTACTGGTCACCCAAGGTGCAGAAATTAGTCATTAATATAAGTATGTGTTCCAAAAACTTGACAGACACCATTCATAATTGGCTGCCCAGAGATGTAAGTTTGGGCGGGGTATAAATTTGATAAATAAATAAATAATCCCATTGACATCAGTGAAATTATGTAAACAGAAATGCTCAAAGAATTCTGCCAAGTTCTCTACAATCAATCTCTATATTAGCCTTGACCCCCTCTTTGACACTTCTTTGATTGAATACACTCATTTTATCACATGCTTCTCTTCTATATAATACTGGTTTCTCACCTTGAAAGAATGTCAGCATGGTTACAATCCTATTTACCTCACTGTAACTTTTGTGGGTTTCCAAATGGCAATTTCCCCATGATGTGTCATGCTGATGACATCATCCACGCAATCAGGATTTTCACTCCAATTAGTTAAGCAGGAAATAAATATAATGATCAATCCTTCATGTTTTTAACTGGTTAACAAAGCCAGGTCTGCAACGAGAAAAGCTGCTTTATTTTTGTACTGGCAGCAGAGAAATTAAGATAAACTATGCTAAACAAATGTGCACATTGCTGATTGTTCAAATGACCTGCAGCTGTTTCAGTTATTGTTTTAAATTGCTTAGAATCTAGCTTGCAACTTACTGTATTCTGTTTTACTCATCCTGTTATGATGTACACCAGCTTTTTTGTACACTTGGATCTGTTATAGCCTATAAAAGTTAGTGGTTCCAATCCACCTCCTATAGAGCAGCCATATTAAAATCCACAGGCTTACTGCACAAAGCATTATTTGGAGGTTGCAGTCTATGTTCCTGCTTTAGATAGATAAGCAGCATGTGCAACTTTGGGGCCTCCCACATACTCGCACCCCTAGGTTTGTGACTAAATACATTACATGGTAGAACACCCAGGTTGCAACTGAGGCTTGGCAGGGACCTGAAGCCAGTTCTGAGTGCATCTCTGTGCAGCCCATTTTCTAAACATGTTTTAGGTGTATAGTGAAAGAGAATAAGTCACTCTAAGTAAAAGTAATGGAGCCTAATTTCTGTTCCTTTTCACATGGCAACTCTAACCTAGGACTCCCTCCCATGTGCTGTGAATTGGATTGCATCTGAGGGTTGGCACATGGGTTACCAAGAGTGGTTGCCTACAATCTGAGTGACTGCCATCTTGAAACATGACAGATTGCCAACCCCGCCCCACAGATGTCAAAGAACGGGCATTTACTGGGAGAGCATTTCAGAGCCTGGGGGCAACAACAGAGAAGGCTGTGTTGCGTGTGCACAACAATTTAGCCTCTCTCAAGTTCTGGACATGGAGCAAAGGCCCCTTTGACAGCCTTGATGGGTGGGCAGAAACCCTTGGGAGCAGGCGGTCCTGCAGGTATCCAGGGCCCAAACCATTAAGGGCTTTAAAGGTAATTACCACCACCTTGAATTGGATCCGGAAACAAGTTAGCAGCCAGTGCAGCTCTTTCAGAATAGATATGATGTCCCCAGGCCCCATCCTCAGGCCCCATCCCTAAACAAAAGTTCCCAAAGTACAGACAGGCATGGCAATCTCATAAACCTTCCTCCTTTTTGAAAAGTAAGATAAAAACCCAGTGTACATAATCTATGAAGGCGTTCTTAATACAGGCATAATGCATGAAGGGATGCTTTAACATAAGAATTTATGCTCATTTTGTAGTGAAAATAAATCTGGTATTTTTACAAGTGAGTCATTCAGTCACAAGAAAAGAAAGCCAATACAAATAGACGTCAAACCAGGAAGACATTATTTGATCACTTTGGGAAAGCTAAGAATTGTGTGTTCCTTGCACCCTTATTAAACATGCCCATTGCCTTGAGATTATTAACCACCTTTGAATTCAGCCTCTGGCTTGCACATGGACTAGTCATTGCTGTATTCAAGTTCTCCTCCTCTTTTGACTCTGCAGTTATTAACACTCCTACTTCAGGGTTTATGCTGAATTTGTCGCTCACTCACTGAGCTGATTATACATCAATCAAAGCTAACATCCCAAATGCTACCCTCATGCTACAGATGAAAAACTTGACTAGCAGCATAATGTATAAACCAGGTATCAGCCAGGTTCTCACAAGCTTTTTATATAAAAAGCTGAAGCCCATTAAGTGAGAGAAAAGATTCCTGCTGACCAAGTCCCTGTAAAGGGAATGATTATTGACAAACACCCACATTCAAGTTACTTGATGTGGCAGAATGTTTGTTCGCAGGAAGCAGACAAAGAAATTAAGGGTGCAGTCTTTAAAAACTTAAAGTAAAAATACTTTTTAGAACTTGGGTTGACTGGGACCAAATCTGGCAGAAGACCCCTTCCTGTGGCAGAAAATAGATATTTATTTTTAATTTATTTATATATCACCCATCCAAAAATGGCTCAGGGCTAGAGATATGCATAAAGTGGATTTTTCGTTTCATTTAGAGCTCAAAATGAACAGCAAAATGGTCAAAATTTTTTATCGAAATAGCAGTTGAGCTAAACAGACTCGAAACGTTTTGAGGGCATTGGCCATAGGGAACAATGGGGAACTTGAAAATCCCCATAGGTAGCTCCTAGGGACACCAAAGTGGTTTGGGTGATAGGGCATGAAGGGTGCTACCTACCACCCAACCCACAAAAGAAATGAATAAGCGGGTGATTTTTTTAAAAAAAGTTTATCTTTCTCCAAAACCCTGTTAGGTTCCTATGGGGGTTCTGGTGAAAGGTTGAAAATCTGCAACATCCCCAAGGTTGAAAGACACTTAGGGTCCTTCCCCCTGCTGACCCGTGTCTTGCAGTGGATGCAGAAAGCATGGGTTGGGTCACCATGGCGGAGCTCAAAGTGGTCCCACACTATGCTGACATCAGAGTTGGTCCAGCCCCATTTAGATGGTGGTTGTACTGGGTAGGGGAGTGCACAGAACCACTTTGCCCAGTTTGGTTTGAATATGAACCAGATTTGATTTGGCATGTTCGGTTTTGGCACCCCATTGAGCCAGTCCCGGTTTGGTTTGAATTTGAGCTAGTTCAGGCCTGGTTTGAGTGTGGCGGGGGCATTAAAACAGTTTTAAAAGTAATGACTTACCGCTGCCGAGGGCTACGGTGGCCTCGGGCTGCTGCAGCTGCTGTTGGGGAGTGTCTCCAGCACTTTCCCTCCACCCACCCACCCTCCCATTTTGGAGCCATTTCGGCCCTCTGAGTGTGCAGCAGCCATCTGTTGGGCCACCATGCATGCACACTGGCCATTTGCAAGACCCACTTCACACCAATGGCCAGTGCACATGCGCAGAGGCCAAAAATATGGCCACTGCACACATGCAGAAGGCTGCCTCAGGAGGAGGCTGGCAAGGCAATGGAGAGCCGCTGAAGACCCCAACCCCCACTGTGGCTGATGCAGTACCTCCCGAAGCTGCCACAGCCCTTGGCGGTGGTAAGTCATTACTTTTTAAACTCCATTTTAATGCCCACCACCACCACAGAACTGTGTCCGAACCAGTTTAGCCAGTTCAACTTGATCTCAAACCAAACTGGGCCCAGCTCAAGCCTTTGAGCTGAGCTGGTTGAAGCTCAAACTGGCTCGATTTCAAGCCAGCTTGCACATTTTATTTATTTTTACATGTATATCCCGCTCTTCCTCCAAGGAGCTCAAGGTGGTGTACATGGTTATTTTTATCCTCACAACAACCCTGTGAGATAGGTTAGGCTGAGAGATACATGACTGGCCTAGAGTCACCCAGTGAGTGTGGGGCTGCTGTTTCCTTCTGGAGGCCGCCACCACCCTTGGTCTGGGGCGGAGAAGGTCCAGGAAGCAGAATGTCTTCCTCCTGCTCATCCTCATTCTCATACCGGGAGTTGGCACTGCCAAGGGCATTGGGGATGATAGTGAGAGTGATCTAGCTGGGCTAGCAACTGACACCTTCTTCTCTGCTACCACAGGAAGAGCTTCTTCCCTGACAGGGGATGACCTCCCCCTAATTCTACCTCAGCTGCCAGTGGTGGCTGTGCTGCAGGACCACCCTTCTCCAGAAAGTTGAACCTGCGTAGAACAGCCACAGCATTGGGGATGACTCAGGAGGAAGGGATCTCTTGTTATCGCCCACCACAACCAGTATCACCCCTCCCTCTGCCTGCCAATCTGCTCCTGGCTCTGCCTTGCACCCTTCCAGACCCCTTGGGGGTTTTAAAATTCAAGCCCTAGCTCTGATGGGGCAGGGGAGAAGAAACACCTTAAAGGTGGGTATTTAAAAAGAGGTGTGGGGTTGGGGATGCTCTTCGTATGCTGTGTGTGCCACACACAGTGCTGTCTATTAGGAGTGTGCACGGACCGGTTCGGAGGCCATTCTACTGGCCTCCGAACCGGTCCGGACATGGGGTGGTTTTGGTTCGGGAGGGTTAGGGTGGGGGGTTCCACTAAGGGCGGGGGGGGGCTTTACTTACCCCTCCCGCCCTTTCCAGTTTTTGCGCCGTAAATACCATAAAAAATGCGGGCTGCAGGATCCCTCTCCGCCCGCTTCTAGCAACCACGATGGCTCCGCTGCTCCTTCCTGCTTAAAAATTTGGGTGCCAGGATACTTCCCTGCCGCCCCCTGCTGCCGCTGAAGCCTGCTAGAAGCTATTTAGCCCCCTTAAATCTCGCCCGGACCGAGTCCGACCGCGCTCGGGCAGGCGGCGGGGAGATGTCCTTCCGCCCGCCCGCCCGCCCCCTTCCCTGCCGTCTGCGAAGTGCAGGGAGCCTTCTGCGCACGTGCAGAAGGCTTCCGTGCCGAAGTGCCTGCCCGCCCGCCCCCTTCCCTGCCGTCTGCGAACAGCAGGGAAGGGGGCGGGCGGGCGGGCACTTCGGCACTTCAGCAGGGAAGCCTTCTGCACGTGCACAGAAGGCTCCCTGCACTTCGCAGACGGCAGGGAAGGGGGCGGGCGGGCGGGCGGAAGGACATCTCCCCGCCGCCCGCCCGAGCACGGTCGGACCTGGTCCGGGCGAGATTTAAGGGGGCTAAATAGCTTCTAGCAGGCTTCAGCGGCAGCAGGGGGCGGCAGGGAAGTATCCTGGCACCCAAATTTTTAAGCAGGAAGGAGCAGCGGAGCCATCGTGGTTGCTAGAAGTGGGCGGAGAGGGATCCTGCAGCCCGCATTTTTTATGGTATTTACGGCGCAAAAACTGGAAAGGGCGGGGGGGGTAAGTAAAGCCCCCCCCACCCTTAGTGGAACCCCCCACCCCAGTGCCGAACCGCAGCTTCGCGGTTTTGTGCACACCCCTACTGTCTATAGCACTGTAGTGCACACAAAGAAGCTAGAGAATTAAATCCCTCCAAATAAAGATGCAGGCTTGCGGCGGGGTGGGGGGGGCACTTTCTGGAAGAGAGAGAGCAACAATGGTGGGTAAGTCTAGGGAAGGGAAGGGAAAGGTGTTACTGTGGCCTCTCCTAACCCTCCCCTCCTGTCCTAGTGCCTAGTACCTAAATCCCTTCCCCAAACTAGGCCCTATTTAAATAACTCTAACCAAGGCTGGTGCGGGGTGGGGGCTTACCTTCCAATGTCATCTGCTGGAGTCTGGCTAGGTGCCGCTCTCCAAGGAATTCAAGGCTGAGAAACACCAGGACTCAACAGCTGGGGATAGGACAGGTGGGCACCACTCACCCCCCAAACTAAAAAAAAGGGGAAAGCATGGGGGCAGTGGGGAACCACCCAGGAAACAGACAGAGAGTCTGGAAGGCTGGGTGCCAGAACATACCGGCCTACAAAAAGAAAAAATGAAGTGCAATCCAGGCACATAGCAGCAGCAAAGGTGCAGCTTAGGACTGTGAAAGAAAAGAAAAACAGCACAGCACCCCAGTTCTTAAAGCCAGTGGGAGCTGGCTACAAGCAAGGAGAAGAACAATCCACAGAAGAAAGGAACAAAATTCAAAGCAGCACCCAGTTAATGCCACTGGGGCTGCTGGTACTATTATTTAACACAAGCAGAAGATTGCCTCAGGAGGTAAGGATGCCAGTAGGGAGGCAAAATGCACCCCCATCCCCATTGGAACAGCTCTTTGGAATGGATCTGAGGCTTGCAAATGTTGCAAGTAGCTCGTCTCTTTGTAAAGTTTGCAACAAGCGTTAGGAGAGAATTAGGAGAGGCTGCTAGCAACCTTCCCTTCTCCCTGCATCCATGCACTGTCAAAGCTTGCAGGGGTCCACAGTACCCAGGGCCACTGCTGAGCAATATTGTGCATGATAATCCAGTCAGCATTAGAACGTGAAGAGTCTGAAAGCTACCAGACAACCTGAGGACGAGGCTGAAAGAGACTGCAATGCAACCACTTTCTCAGGAGATCTAACTGCCCATCCATATATTCATTCGGAGTATAACAGTGATGCTACCTCTTTCTAAATAATACCTTTGTGAGAAGCTTGAGGTTGGGTAAAATTGCTTGCCCTTGTACTTTAATTTTTGAAGCAAAGATTGCATTCCAGAAACTCATTAAGTTGTAATAGGGGGACTGTGATTGACTTCTTGCCAGGTAATGTGACTATTTGGCTTTCACAAAGCGGCAGAGTGAACAGCATAGACCTTTAGCAATCGAGGGGATCGCATGGGGCAGCTAGGGCTGTCGCAGCTCTCAAAGAGCATGCAAGTTGCTGAGGAAGTAACTTCAGGTTGGTGTGCTGTTCTCCGAATCTCAGTCCACATCATTACATGTAACCAAACAAAACCTGCATTAATATTGACTTTATTATATATTCTATAGCAATACTTTGACTTATTCCAAGGGATTGGAAATTATCTAGAGCTTTCTCAAAGACCTCTTAATGCGTAAATTTTAAAAATAAAAATAAAAAAGATGTTCCAAGTTAGCAGACATTTCAATGTGACACATCAGCTTTGGTGCTATACGCTAGTGGCTGAAACGTGCTCTTAAATACAGTAACTCAGCATGATGACTCAGTAAAACGGACAGCAGTTAGCCAATCCTGTTGCAGGACAAATGTCAACCAATCCTGTTACAGCCCCCCCCCCAATATCTCATAATAAGGAAGGAGATAACAAGATTAGTTGACATTGGTACTGCAAAAGGACTGGCAATCTGCTGTCATTATGTTAACCGCCCAGAGTCAAAAGTTTGGGCAGTATATAAATTTGATAAATAAATACATAAATTTTGCTGAGTCATGATGCTGAGTTGTTATATTTAAGAGCACATTTCAGCCACTAGTGTATAGCACCGAAGCTCAAATGTCACATCAAAATGTCTGCTAACTTTGAACATCTGGTTTTTTGTTTTTAAATTTATACATTAAAGAGAAAATGTGCATCTCATCTTCGTTTTAATTATCTAGAGCACTAACTGATTATGATTATCCTGAACACTAATTGTGGCTAAGTGCCTTATACTTCCGAAAAGGAAAGCAAAGGAAACTCCTGAGATAGAACAAGTGGATGTCTGATTTACTACTTTTGGGTGCTTATGAAAAAATTGCTTATTTAAAAAAGAGAGGCTCCTGACAAATTCCAGGAAATTTAGAATCTATTCTTGGAACTGTATGCATTGTGAAAGATAGTTTTGTTGAAATTAGTGCTCAGGGTGATTCTGTTATTAGAGTCTTTGCTTTGCTTTTGGTTCTTTTTGTTTGTGTTTTATTTTCTTTGTTTACCTAAAAGGGGGGAGGGTTTTGAGAAATGGGATGGGTTATTTATATATTACATTGTTGAAAGAGAGAAATACTGTACAATGCTGAAAGATGTAATTTTTAATCAGTTGTGTTTCTATATCTTAATTTTAAAATTGTCCATCCTGTCTGAAAAATTATTAATGAAAATATAATGTATACATTCACACTGGATGGATTCAGATAACATGGAACTGCTGGTTCCTGGTTCCAGTGTGGTATAGTGGTTAGAGTGCTGGACTTGGACCAGGGAGACCCGAGTTCAAATCCCCATTCAGCCATGACACTAGCTGGGTGACTCTGGGCCAGTCACTTCTCTCTCAGCCTAGCCTACTTCATAGGGTTGTTGTGAAAGATAAACTTAAGTATGTAGTACACCGCTCTGGGCTCCTTGGAGGAAGAGTGGGATATAAATGTAATTATAAAATAATAATAATAATAATAATAATATGCCCTACTTGTGGTTCTGAACCCAACATCTGTAACCAAGATTTGAAGCTGGTTATAAATGGGTTTGGAACTGCAAACAGGATGGAATATGCTAAACTGGTGGGTTCAGATGATACTCCCAGTGTTGGCATAGCCATTCCAGCACTGTAAGTCAAGCTCTTGCACATGCTCTGGGAACCAGCGGTTTGCCATTTTCCATATTGCCTGAACTTATCCATTGAAACAGCACTAGCTACTTTCCAATTGGCAATTAACAGATAAAGAGCTGAATCAGCAAAGATTTAACTCTAAAGAACTCCAAAGCTTATCTCTAAAGAACTTCTGGGGTGGGGGGAGAGACTTTCCTCACATTTTAAAAGATTGCTACATAGAAATAAATGAGATGCTGTTGGCCTTTCTTCTTCTTCTTCTGTGACAACTGCTGTGATGAATACATATTTTCCCCAAAGCAGGCCATCCATCACACCGTGCAGAAAAGACTTCCAAACCATTTAGGGATTTGTGGAACTAGCATTTTAAAAAAATAAAATAAAATAAAATGCTGAAACTTTAAATATACAGTTGGAGCTAAAAACTGAAATCCTGCCCACAATAATGCAGACATAAGGTACTTCTAAAATAATGAGATGTAGATGTACATGGTTATAGCCTGAAGTGTTGCTCAGTGGCCATAATTCTTAGGGGAAAGAAAACTCTCATGAACAATCCAACTGAAATGAACGGGATTCATTTTTCACATTTGCTTGTCTGTCTGTATACCTGCTGCTCCTCTTCCTCAGTTGCTTAACTGTTTGGGGCTGGAGATGTCAAGGGGAAGGGAAGGCAATTGGCTATATGAAAATCCTGAATATGCCCAGTCCCCCCAAGTACTGTGGTTCTGAAAAGCACATAAGGTTGCTTATGAAGGGGTTAGTGCCAGTGGGCCACCCCCTTCCTTCAAGGTCTCCCCCTAGGCATTTGAGGACTCCCCCCTCATTCTACTGAACTCCTCCTGCCAAACTGAATAACCCATATCTCCCCCCGCAAAGGTGTCCTTCCTCTCTCCATGAAAAAATTAAGTTGAGGAATTACTCATCAAACTTTCCTCTGTCTGCACCTCTGCTTCCTTCTATTCACATCCTTTTGCATGATTAGAAGCCTCAAGTCATTCACTCAGTCAAAAACTGTGTTCCACCCAGGTTTGGGAGCTGGGTATTCTCCCTATTTTCAGTTGTGTGGAAGCAAGGTTGGAGGTTAGAGGAAAACCTGGGTAGAAGTGATTGTGTCAAAAAGCTACTCAGGTTTTCCTCCTACCTTGCTTCCACACAATCACTTCTACCCAGGTTTTCTTCTTACTTTGATTCCACACAACCGAAAATTGAGAGCACACACAGTTCCCAAACCCAGGTAGAACATGGTTTTTGAATGTGTGAATGACAAATCAAATCAATCTTTATTATGGTCATACACCAGCATAAAGTATAAGGGGTAATTACATATTACATATTAAGATTAAAAGTAGATATTAAAAGCCTAGGGGTAAGTAACACCAAAGAAGCATATGATAAAAGACTATAAAAATCAGAAATAGAAGAAAATGTAAAATAAAACTATGGCTGTCTAAGGCAAAAGCAAGACCACAAACTAAATGACCCTTAATGTCCGAGATCTGAAGATTGCAGTTAACAGTAGTTAATAATGATTTTAAAAATGGGTGCAAGTATTTATAAAAGGTTTATAAAAAGCATCATTAAAAAAAACATAACGGCATACAAGCAAAAATGTATTAAAAAGTTATATGAAAAGCGTGGAGGAATAAAAAGACATAAAATCATTCAAGGGCAACTATAGGCATAGTAAGAGTTTTATCAATTTAAGGCAAGGTTGGGCAGCAGTGATATAGGAAGATGCTGAAAGGCATCATCTCATACTGCACGGGAGGAGGCAATGGTAAACCCCTCCTGTATTCTACCAAAAGACAAGCACAGGACTCTGTGGTCGCCGGGAGTCGACACTGACTTGGCAGCATACTTTACCTTTCAAAAGCCAAGAAGCTGTGGGACTGTAAAACTGGAGGAGTGCAGGGCTGCCATGAAGCACTCTGAGGCAGCAGGCAAAGGGTGTGCTGCAGTTAGTCCATAAAGTTGGGCTGGGCATGAGCAAGAGGTCATCATCCGCCGGATTTTAATTGCTGCAGCACAGAACCTGGCAACACCGTGGATGGTGGGGTTGTTATCAGAAAGCAGTAAAGAGGTGTAAAATTGGTCCGTATGATCGGGATACTTTCTTTATTTTATTGTTACTTGATTTGTTGTTAAATGTATATACCGCCTTTCATTAAAAACAATCCCAAGGTTATTACACTTATGTAATAACAGTAGAATGAAGGTGGAGCAAAAGTCCCTGTAATCCAAACATTGAAGGAGGACACGCCCTGTTGTTTCTACTTGCAAGGGCATTGAGGTTCCGAGAGTGGGGTTTTCCTATATCGTCCCTCAAGCACAACTCTTTACTCAGAACATGGAAGAACATGGCAACGTGCCAGCGTGAAGGCCCTCCTGTACTTTGGAACTTCCCGTTGTGTTAGGTATGCCACAGGTGAGGCAGAATACTTGAGTCCTTCACTGATTAGGAAGTTCGGGGCCCTGCCTATATCAGATTGTTGCTCTATGTCTGTAATGTGCTGTTTGATGAGAGCCTTGGCCAGATCGTTCTTAACTAGGAAGGGTGGGGATAGGCCCAGGGACAATATTTTAGTCATAACTGACTGTTTCCAGCTGGATTAGAAGTCATCGTTCAGGGTTAAGGGGGCAAGACCTAAGCGACAGAAAGATAGTCTAAGCCAGGGATTCTCAACGTTGGGTCCCCAGATGTAGTGGTGTGCATGTTAGAAGCCTCCGAACCGGTTCGGAACCTGGCCGGTCCGGCACTGGGGGGGGTCTAGCTTTAAGGGCGGGGGGTAGTACTTACCCTTCCCGCCGCTCTTCCCCCTCCACCGCTGCAGTTAAAGGTGTAGTTTTGGGGGCGGCAGCATTCCTCCCTGCCACCCCTGCCCCCATCGTTGCCTGGAAGTTCTGAAAAATACCAGCACACATGTGCCTGTCGCGGCGCGTGCGCCCATCACTGCCATGCACACAAATGCCGCACACGTCACACGCAGCATGTGACATGTGCGGCGCGCGCGCATGGCAGCGATGGGCGCGCGCGCCCCGGAACGGGCACATTTGTGCTGGCATTTTTCAGAACTTCCAGGCAATGACGGGGGCAGGGGCGGCAGGGAGGAATGCTGCCGCCCCCCAAACTACACCTTTAACTGCAGCGCCGGAGGGGGAAGAGCGGCAGGAGGGATAAGTACTACCCCCCGCCCTTAAAGCTAGACCCCCCCCCCAGTGCCGGACCGCGCCTACGTGGTTCCGTGCACATCACTACCCAGATGTTATTGGGCTTCAACTCCCATAATCCCCAATCAAAGGTCACTGGGGCTAGGGATTATGGGAGCTGAAGTCCAATAACATATGTGGACCCAACGTTGAGAATCCCTGGTCTGAGCCAATAGTTAAGTATGGTAATCCAGACCCTTGCCATGTGTGATTGACTTCTCTAGAAGAATCTGACAAGCGAGTACTGTGCATTCCATCCTGCTAATGCAGAAGTTGCTAGCAGCTCACTGTCTCATGTCTTCTCTCATCTGCTGGGGTCTTTGTTTCATTCTGTTGAGGGCTTGCTTGCTCTGAAAGAGTCTCAGTGAGGAGGAAATCCACCTAGGAAGTGTCCAGCCTTAGCAATCACATGTCAAGCGCAAGGGTGACACCCCAGGAGAGCAGGAAGCAGAAAAACAATAGGCTTGTTGTGGATGCTGCAAGACATGCTAAAAAGTAACAAATCAAAGTGAGCTGAGAGATTGTGGGAAATGCTGAGAGATGATGGGGTGGCCCAGGGCCTGAGGTGAGGTGCCAAATGCTGCCTGGCCCCCACAAGCTTGGTGGGGGCCAGCCCCCCTTTCAAAACTGATCCTTGCAAGCTTTGAAAGTGGTGTGGGAGTGGGGAGGTGGCCAGCAGCCTCCTCTTCTCTCCTCATGTTTCTTACAAGCTTTGCAAGGAATGTGGGAAGAGGTGCTCCTTGCAAAATTTGTAAGAGTCAGGTCATTCCTGAAGAGGTGCTGTGATGGCAGTGATGGAGGGCATCTCGCTGTCCTGTTGACATTCTGACAATCTGCTGCCTGAGGCCTCGCCCCATGAAAGGACTGCTCCAGCAGATGAGATCCATGCACCATTTCCATGCATACCTACCATGCCTTTGCCAGTTAGTAAGTACTGTCAGAATTCCTGTCATAAATTGCAGTGCTATGATGTGCGAAATCCATTCAAAGCACAGTAGGACTCTTCCCATAGAAATGGTGTTAGGATAAGCCATTATCCAAGGCAGGATGCTGCTGAGTACCAGTTGCAAGAGAGTAACAGCAGAAGAGAGGGCACGCCCTCAACTCCTGTCTGTGGCTTCCAGCGGCATCTGGTGGGCCACTGTGCGAAACAGGATGCTGGACTAGATGGTCCTTGGGCCTGATCCAGCAGGGCTGTTCTTATGTTTCTTATGATTGCTGCCAACATCAGTATAAAGGCCTCTGAATGATACAGACTACCAAAAGGTCAGTGGACATTTTGCCTGAGTAAAGAGCACGAGAGCAGGCATTCTTAACTCTGATTGATTTTATTCTGAGCAACCAACTGAGTGATTTATGTGTTGGCAATTACCAGGTTCTGTTAATACAGCAGAAGGATGTTAAATGAATAGGAGCAAAGAAAACTTTCATGATTCCTTGCTGGAAATGGAAAGTGCTGATTTCAAAGGGATGCGTGCTTGCTTTTATGCAGCTGATGGTGTAGTGGATTTTGCTTAGAAGAATCTTGGCCAGCCATTATCCAATTACAGTGATGGATCGCCCATTAAGGCAAGCCTTCTTTAGGGAATGGTGGGAGGGAGGAGCAATTGCTTACTCAAAAAGCAAATGGATTGAAAATTTAGATTCAAACACAAAAAAAGCCTAAAGCAACAGCAGGGTAACATGCGAATTATGTTGGGCAACAGCTATAACACATTGGGAAGAAAACAGATGGAGAAGAATGGTAATTAAGAACATTGTACACAACTGTCTGAACACAAAGGAAGCAAGATCATTACATGCAAGCAGTTCCCTTCAAGGGGAGGACTCATAGCTCAATTGTAGCTTCTCTCCTGGGACATATAACAGCTGCAAGGAGAGAGAAATCTGTATTGGGATCATCATATTTGGGTGTGTGGTTATGATCCTTATGCGCACATAGACCAAAGAAGAACTCACCACAATATAGTAACCTGAGTAGTGATGATTTAAAAGTATTCACGAGTCTTAAAAGGCTTCTAGGTAGTAGGAGTGTAAAACACCAGGTGTCTCTGAACACCAGAAAGCAAAGAATCAATATAAAGAAAGTATTTAATATATAGGATATTAAAACATTAATTAATAAATTCTATAAAAAGTAATGAATATCCATATCAAAAACATAGGTTCAGAAGAAAGACTGTTTGAGTGAACATTCAAAATAAACCTCACTACTAAAGTCTCCAAAGTGAGTACACGAAGAATTCTATGACTTTCAGTTCAGTCCTCCATAGGATGTCCTCCTAAGTTTCTGAATATCCAATATGGATGGGTGAAAAGTCCAATCAACTCTGAGTGATGTAAAAGTACAAATGTAAAATCCTGTGGGAAGTTGGAGTCAACTGTAGGCCACACAAGAGAAGTATCCTTCTGTGTACTATATAGCCATATGTGTTTTGGCCTCCACGGGGACTTCTTCAGTGGCCTATCTAACTTTTGATGTCTTACCCACCTGGCTGTTATCCACATGGCTCATGTTATCTATTCTCAGTGGAATAATACCACCTTGGAACAAAGAGGTTTGGATCCTTATGCATCATAGCTGCAAGCCAGATTTCGTCCCATTGTAGTAGGTATTTAAAGAAGACGCATGGAAGCCCTATTTAGACATTACGATGTATGTGTGTACAGACGGTGGATTTTTCTAATTGAAAATTTAGAAATGTCTATATATCAGCATGTATAAGCTAATGAAAACTGTATGCACACTCCTTGAAAAGCTGTCAGAGCTGTCTTATACTATTATAAGTCTGTCTAGGTCAGCAGAGGTCAGCATAGTCTGGCAGTAGCTCTCCAGGGGTTTCAGGTTGCGGGGTGGGGAGCGGTGGTGGTGGGGAGACTCCTACCTGGAGTTGCCAGGAATTGGACCAGAGACACTCTTCATTCAAGGCAGGTGCTCTGCCACTGACCTATGGCCCCTTCCCTAGCAACACTAAGCTCGTGACTCAGTTGATTCCACTGGGATCAATTAGCTAGAAGCTGGTCTTTGTTTGCAAAAGGCAGCTTCTGCTAGTGAAATGTTTTATTAAAGGTGCTGCTGAAATTCTCCTCAGAATTTATCCTCAGCTTTTGGAGTTCTGGAATACCAGGTCTTCATTCCCAGGCTTTTTAATTGCTTATTTCCAAATTGGTAACTCTCTTTATTTCCAAATGTTGTACAGAGCGCTGTGCACAAGTCAGTGGCTTCAGCTTGCTGGGTATCTCCTTCTCTACACATTAACAATGAATATGCGGACTGCAACGGTTCCATCCCACTTGCATTCTTTTTTAGCCTACTTTCCAGTAGGCTTATGAGATCACATGGCATGCTGTGTGTGTGTCCATGTGTGTGTTCGTCTGTATGTGTGTCCCCGCCATCAACTTCGCAATGCCTTGACCAATATGAACCAAATTGGGTACAGTTGTAGGGACACATAGGGACACTTCAACAGCACAGCTTGTGATGATGTCATCTACCCCAATCCAAGATGGCAGGTGTGTGAACATCTGAGGCACAAACGAGCTAATTGGTGAACTGTCTAAACAATTTAAACCAAATTAGGATCAGTTGCAGTGAGTGACACACAGGGACACCTCAGTGGCATAGTTTGTGATGATGTCATCCACACCAATTCAAGAAGGTGGACACAAACATTTGAGGTGCACATGCACTAACCTGTGGACAGTCTAACCAATTTGAACCAAATTTGCTATAGCTGAGCTATATAGACACATAGGGTTGTCCCAATGGTGTAGTTTGTGATTATGTCACCCACTCCAATCCATGATGGTGGATGTGTGAACTTTTAAGGCACAGGTTCACTAACTTGCGGACTGTCTAACCAATTTGAACCAAATTTGGTACAGTTGTAGTGACACACATGGACATGACAATGGTGTAGTTTGTAATGATGTCATCCACCCTGATCCAAAATGACAGATGCATGAACATTTGAGGTGCAACAGATCTAACTTGTGGACCTTGATTTGAACCAAATTTAGTCCAGTTGTAGAGAAAGTGAAAGTAAAGTGGGCTGATTACTAGAGCAACTTTTATCATTTTGAAATTCTCCATAACACTTTCCACTAGGCTTGGGCCTGAAACGTTTCAGAGGCCATTGTAGAGACCTCCGAAACATTTTGGCAGCTGAGGCTGTTTTGGCGTGTCGGGCGGTGGGGGGGGGTATTCCCTTAAAGGCAGCGGAGGGTGCACTCACCCCTCCTGCCACATCCCTCCCCCATTGGCACTCAATTGTTTTAAAGCCCCTTGGGGCGGCAGCGTTCCTCCCTGCTGCCCCGTTCCCTCATTGGCCGGAAGAGGCCAGAAGTACTGGGTGCGCATGCGCCGTGTCGCATGCATGCGCAGCAGATGGGCACGCACCTGCCCACGATGGGCACATGTGCGCCTGGTACTTCCAGCTGAGGGCAACGGGGCAGCAGGGAGGAATGCTGCCGTCCCGAGGGGCTTTAAAACAACAGAGCACTGGTGGGGGAAATGTGGCAGGAAGGGTGAGTGCATCCTCACCCGCCCTTAAGGGAATACCCCTGCCGCAGCCAAAAAGTGGTAGAGCCGTTTCGGGCCCAAGCCTACTTTGCACCCTTCTTTCTCTGTCAGGACCAGCCCAGGGGTTTTTGGACTCTGACACTGTCCCCACCAGTGTTCCCTCTAACAGGGATTCCCAGATATTATTTACTACAACTCCTAGCCTCCCCAGTTGCAACAGCCTTTGGCTGGGGATTATGGGAGTTGTAGTCAACAACATCTGGAAATCCTTATTAGAGAGAACACTGGTCCACACACCCCCAGGTGAGAAGTACAGACCCCTGGCTTTAACTTGAGCTGCACAGGTTGCTCAAGTAAAGCAAGGCAAGTAGGGCTCTGCCTGCTTGCTCTTTCTCCCCTACACCCCCTCACTCCCCCTCCAGGGAGGAGATCGAATGGGCACTCCCAGCCAGTCAGCCATGTCAGTGGTTGCTTGGAGAGGGAAAGGGAGGCATGTCTTGCCCTCAAGAATTGGTGCTCTAGGGAACCACCTAGGTCTGCCTGGTGGATGGGCTGACCCTATTTTCTGTTGCTGCTACCATTTTCTTAAAATTCCATTCTACTTAGTAGCAATGGTATTATGCATTGGGTGGGAGAGAGACACACCAGAGATCCAGGTCTGAACAGAAGTATCATTTGTGATTTCTGTAGGCTCAAATGAATATGTAACTATGTACAAGTTCATTTCCAGGACTCCAGATATTAATTAGGGATGTGCATGGAACTGGCTAGCCTGGTTCAGTTCAAGTCTGGACCGGACCCAAACCAGACTGGGCCAGTTTGGTCCGACACCCCCTTGAAGCTCCCCGGTCCAGTCTGGTGGGGTTCGTGGACTTTCCCCCCCCCTCAGAAATTTTTTTAAGGCACTTACCGCCTCTGGGGGAATTGTTGGAGGTGGCGGGGCAGTCCGCGGAGGTTCCCCCTCCCCCTCCAGCCTCAATGCAGCCCAAACCGGCCCATTCAGCCGGCTCTTTGGCCCATTTGGGCCTTCCCCCTCAGTGCAGAGGCCATTTTAGAGGCTGCCGCGCCTGCACAATTGTCCTCTGAGAGGCCTGGGTCATGCCTGTGGGTCATGTGAGGCTGTTCTCAAAAGCAGGCAAGCTCAGGCTTAAGCAGCCAAGCCCATGAGAGCCACTGGGAACCACGCAGATCCTAGCAGTGCTGTGGCACTAAACTGCCGGCAGCTTGGTAAAGGAGGAGTGCACTTGGGGCCGCGGCAGGAAGGTGAGCAGCAGCAACTGGCAATGCTGGCAGCCGTGCCAGCAAGGTAAGGAGCTTATTACCTCTCTCACCGCCTCCACCCGGCTGCTCCTTACATTTGAAAGAGCCCCCCACCCCTGTACTTGTAAAGGGGAATCCTCAAAGGATTCCCCTTTACAAGTATATTGGCCGCCTGACCTGTTCGGTCAAACAAACTGGAGCAGCTGGTTGGTTCGACCAAACCTGTTCAGATCAATGTGGTTTGGTTCAAATTTATTCAGATTCAATACCAAACCACATTTTTTGGTTCCGTGCACACCTCCAATGGAGGCCTAGAGCTCCCACCCGCCTAGGGAATCCCCTAGTCTCCCAGGTGCAATATTCTATGACAAACCCTAATGTTCTGAAGCTGGTTCGAGTGAGCTGTTGGATTTAACATCACTTCCTCCCACGCTGAGGCTTTGAGGGGAGAGGAGGGGGTAGGTGATATGATGGCTTTCCTTCCCCTTGGTGAATTTACACAAGGGCACCAGGTTCTTGGTGGGCGGGGGAGGAAGGTGATCCCTCCCCCCAAGTATTGTTGGTACTGTTGTGCAAGAAAATGAAAGGGTGCACCAAAACCAAACACACACACAAACTGTCTCACTTCACAAAGAAGCAGATGGGTCATTTCAATTACTCACAACAATAATAATAAAACACACCGATATACACACACTTCCAAAAGGTACAGAGGGAGAAATGCAGCTGCAACCCAATGCACTCTTACTTGGGAGGAAGTCCATTGAACTAAATCATTTACTTCTAAGTAAACCCTGTAAGCCTGCAAACTGTTCTCAAAACTAAAACAGCTACCATTTTATCACGCACATACAACATTTTAAACCTGAAACGTCAATGTAAGATCCAAATACAGGCTGTGGCTGTGTGAATGGCACCTTGCTATTCTTGACCTGTATGCAAGACGGTGTCAAAACCCAGATCTTATGAACCCACACCAAGCCTATACATAGCGAAGCACTTTTAAGTTCCCATCTGGAAAGCACTCAGGAGTCATCCCATGAAAATGATTGCCAGGAAATTTAGGACTGACAAAAGGAAGTACTTTTTCACTCAGCACATCCCATGGAATTCTCTGCCATGGGATGTGGTGATGGACACGAGCTTGGATGGCTTTAAAAAGGGGCCTAGACAAATTCATTGAGACAAGTCCATCAATGGCTGCTAATCTTGATGGCTATAGGCTACCTCCATGTTCAGAGGCAGCATGCCCCTGAACACCAGTTGCAGGGGGCATGCCTTCATCTCCTGCTTGTGAGCTTCCCAGAGGCCTCTGGTGGGCCACTGTGGGAAACAAGATGCTGGACTAGATAGGCCTTGGGCCTGATCCAGCAAGGCTCTTCTCCTGCTCTCAACTATTAACCCTTTGTATCTTTGACTCTTCACATGCCCAGTGATTAAACATCCCCCCCCCCCAAAAAAAAGCAGTGTTGACAAGATTGGATAATTGTATCAAGTTTTGTGGTGTTTTAGGGACACATAGGATTGCTGATATGTGCATCACTGAAACACTACATAAAAGGAACCTTGGTGTGCTTTTATTTGCTACATAAAAGCGCATACAGATCCACATCAAAACTACTTTTTTGTACAGTATTTTACCAATTTGAACTTATGCCTGAGTAATGAAGATGGGAGAAAAGATGCAAATGAAGTGAAAGGTCTGAAAGCAGTAGCAAAGTATACATATGCTACTTCTGGAATTAATGTTAGAAATTCTAGTTAAACTGGAGTTCAGGAGGTATGTGACTCAAGGCAGCGCAAATCTACTGAACAATAAAGGAACAGACCAAGGAATATATAAATATATATTAATCACTATATTTTATTAAGCAAAGGCTGAAGTTTTTATAAAATAGCATATACCATATTTTTATTCTTATTGCTTCTACATTGAAATAATATCCTTTCCCCATACAGAAACTTATCAGTGTGCTGTGATGGAAAGATACAGAAACTGATGAAAAAGGTTTTGCAAAAGCTTTGGGCAAGAAAAAGAAAATTGTATAGAATGATTCACAGCTTTCAAATGCTGCAGTATTCTGTTAAGGTTCTCATGCTGGGAAATAGATCTGTAATCTTGCAGCATATGACATGAGTCATATCCATAATATAAGAAAATAAAGCTCTGTTCCCATGAAACATTTGAATGGAGGCAAAGTGTAAGAGATTAATTAGCTTTGCAGATTAATTTTGCTACACTTTGAGCTCAATAACACAGAAATCTGAAGTGTTACACCACCATATGTAGCAATGCCATCTTTAATGTGTTGTGGTAGGGAATCTAGCTGTCCAGTACTTAACACTGATATTTATCTATTATTTACTCATTTTTGCATTGATATACCACCCTCCTGTCTTGGAATCCAGGGTGTACACAATCCAAAAGACATCCATTATCAAGTTAAAAATGCAAACTAAAAACAAGGAGCAGCATCCAATCGAAGTTCTGCTCTCTGTAGGACGACTATTATGATTATTTAAAATATTTACACCCCACATCTCTAGTACACTACTGCTCGGAGAGGCTCATAACAATAAAATAGATACAATGTAAAATAAAACTAATCAAATTAAGTAAACAAGTTAAAAGTCCAGGCTAAAACCACAATGAGAATTAAGTTTCAAATTAAAAATAATTTAAAAAGCTAAAAATTGTGAATGATAAAAACTAAGCGGAAGGCTTAATGGGGAGCAATAGAGCTTTTGCTGCCTCATGGTCAAAGCTAGCCTGAAGAATCCTCTCAGAGAAGGAAATCTTCAGATCCTTGAGAGACAGGATTGCAGGAAGCTTGAATCCTCTGCCATGGGTTTGGTGAGTTCAGGAGGGAAGCCAGGGCTTTGGCTTCAGGGAAAAGTTTAGCCAGGGAACTGTGTGTTAGGCAGCCTGTGAGATTATTTTGGATTTTGTGCATTGCAAGTCCTTACAACTAGTTTATTGTGTTTTTCTGTAATGTAACAAGCTAAGAGCAATGCTAGCCTGAGCCCTTTCTTTCTAACAAGGGGGCTTTTGTATTTTCTTGCATTTATGTTCTATTCAGCTGAGTAACCATGATCTTTAAAGTGTGCCACTCCAAACAAACCAGCCGGAGTGCTTTTTGGAAGTATTCTTGAAAGTACGGAGTGTCTCTGTTGCCTGTAACTGAAGCTGCTAGAGCCTCAGACTGGAGCAGTCTGTAGTCTTTTGAATAAAGTTTTCTCTTTTTATTCTTTGTCATTTCACCTGCCTCTGAGTGGATATTTAACTCAGGAAAAAGGGATGTTACTCTGGTGCAGACACACCTCAAGGTTAATTGTTCAGCAACCTACCAGGTTTGCTCTTCATGTGTAGAATGCATATGGAAGGTTTTTGTATTTTACCATTGGTAAATGAGAGGAGAGAGTTCCCTGGACATTCACCCAAATCCAGGGAAGAGTTAAACTCTGTAATTAGGGTGTGGTGGCAGCATATTTTCTACCAATTTAAGTTTGAAAGGAACGGCCTTTGTTGAGCAAACATGGAGGGAATGAATCAGCATTTTTCATTCCCCCATGTGGACTTGCTCTGAGACAAAGGCTGGGCGTAAATCCGCCATTCGCTAGTCTCTATTCACTACAGCCCCACTGAATTTACTCAGTGGGGGTTTACTACTAAGTGAGGATCAAAGTAGATATTACTTTAAGGATGTGATCAGGGCTAGTGTGCTTGTTGTTTATTTAGTATATAAAAGAGTGATTGGGTCCCCTGAGATCAAGATGGTGAGCAGGATTTAACCCTTTGCCAGCCACTGATGAATACCCTGGGGGGAAGTTCCCATGGGTCAATTGTAGCATTTCTGCTCCAGAGCAAATAGCATTAGGGATGTGCACTGAACCGGTTTGGAGGCCCTTTATGCTTAATGGGGATGCACAGCCCCATTTGGGAGCGAAATAATGCCCCCTGTGTCTAACATCAGATGCAGGGGGGTGTCTGGGGCTGCAAGGCATGGCAGCCCAGGTTCTTTGAACCCGCTCACCCAACGGTGGCTCCACCCCTGCATGAGGGAGAGCAGTCCAGATTGAGACTATTGCAGGGTCAAAGGACTGAAACCCTCCTCCCACACCATGGTCTGGATCCAGATCACCCCTATGCCCTGCAGCTCCTATTGAGTGTGGTGAGCCTAAACAAATCAGAGGCACACATGTTACTAATATAACACTGAATTCCCTCCTTGGGGAGATTTAATGTTCTTATGGCTTGTAAAAACTTGGTTATTCTGGCAAGCCTTTTCACATATCTTATGACTCTCTGGTGTGGTTTTACTCTGTCTCTGAGATCTTTTGCTCTTTGGTCTTATCACACTTTTAAAAACATCCTTTTGAACAAGAGTGCAAATTCTCCTCCTTCCCTGCCCTGCCCCACCCCCATCAGCCCAAGCACTGGTGAGTTGTCCCCTCATTTTACAGAACTCCCTCCCCGCCAAATCTAATAACCCATATCTCACCAAAAAGTGTCTTTGCTTTCCCCTTCCACAAATTTTATGTGAGGAGTTGGTCTTCAAGCTTTCCCTCAGTCTGCACCCTTTAAAAAATGTATTATTAATAATACATATTATTATTATTTTGTGAACACATTTTTATTGTTTTCAACGTTGCTGTAACCTGCCTTGAACCTGTAATGAGAATGGCGGGGTATAAAGGTTTAGTAAATAAACAAACAGTAGTCTGACCCTCAATAACCACCAGTACAACAGCTCTGTAGGATTTTAAAAAGGGGCACGGACCACGTGTACAATGTTACTACTTTTCCTACTCACGAATCAGCAAGAGCAATAGACTGCAGCCTGAAACTGTGCACATTTCCGGGGTAAACTGAGTCCCGCACAGCCGAATGGTTTACTCTCCAGTGAGTGTGCATCCGACCGCAGCCTTAAATCGGCAAGAGAGCTATAATGCAACTATATTAAAAATCGAGAAATGAAGGGTTTTTCTGAGCAAGATCATAAATTCAGAACAGGAACATGATTGACTGGAGGAAGACCTGGAGGAGGAGAGGAGGAGGACAGCTTCTTTTCCAAATCATAAAAACCAACTCAGCACAAACCTGATAAACAGCTTTGGGTTGCATTGTATTTATCAAAGTTCAATAACCATAGTGTCTTAGATGCTCGGGGTGGCGGGGGGGGGAGAAAGAAAGAAATCTAACTTGCTCTCGCAAACAGATTTCACTCCCCCTCCCGCCCCGCGCGCAATAGTGAGTGAGTGTGCGTGCGCGCGCCCCTTTTCATGGATTTACACACACACACCCCTTCAGCAAAGCATATGTAGAACTTCTTTCCGAGCATAACGTTACATCCTTCTTTCTCACATCAGGAGCCTCCAAGAACTACATTCCCCAGAAGACCAACTAGCGTCCCTCCCTCCCCTTTGCCTGAGAGACTACGTTACCCAGAAAGCCCAGCGAAGGAGAACGGAGAACTACGTTACCCGAAAGGCTTTGCGAGGACTAAACGCTGTCGTGGCGTTCGTGGGGTGATCTGTAGTCAGAGTTCGGAAAGGTCGCGCCCCCCCACTTTTCCCTGCCTCGTTTCCTTGCCGGGGTGGAGGGTCTGAAAGCCGACCCCAAGTATCGTCCTCGGGTGCTGGGAACAAGGCTTCACCTCACCCGCTGCGGCGGGGTGGGAGTTCACGGAGAGCAAGGATGAGGCGGGCCGGGCTAAGTAAGTGGGGTGAGCTGGGATGGGAGAAAGAGGGCCAGCAGGGGCAGCTTGGGATGGGGAGCCGGGTCTGGCCTAGCCTCCCTCCGGGGAAAAGGCCTGTCGTCAAGGCCGCAGTTGGTTGCTAGGGACTGGACCCCTGCCCCCTTTCCCCTCCCTGCCCATTTTATGCTCTCCCAAACCAAGTCACGGTGTATAAACAAAAACTGGCCGGGATGACTTAAGCCTCCTCCAGTCCAGATGTTTTCCTCCCAATGTAGGCACCTTGTTATCCAGTCAAGACAAAGGATTGGGAAGCAGAGAGGCCCGATTCGTCTCTCCCTCCTGTGGCTATTGAACTAAGACATCCCCCCCGCCCCAAATCTTGTGCATGTTTCACTGCGTTAGTGGGTTTGTTTGTTTTACTCCCATGTAAATGTGCTCAGAATTGCGGCATTCATTACAGAAGTATGGTGGTAATTGGCTCCACCAGTGGTCGCCACCGTCTGTCAAGAGAGTGACCATATGGTCGATCAGCTCTGCAGATCTTGGCAGTACCTGAGTTGTCCCATATCCTTGCTCAGGTGCCCGAAGTCTGATAAACTTTACTCGGAGAGTTTTATGATGCCACCTGTTCCTTAGGCTTCATGGTATGCTCACTGTTGGGCAGTTTCAGTAAATGGCTTGACTACCAAGCTAGAGGTTGCCAGTTCATATCCCCGCTGGTATGTTTCCCAGACTATGGGAAACACCTATATTGGGCAGCAGCGATATAGAAAGATGCTGAAAGGCATCATCTCATACTGCATGGGAGGAAGCAATGGTAAACCCCTCCTGTATTCTACCAAAGACAACCACGGGGTTCTGTGGACACCAGGATTCGACACCAACTCGATGACACACTTTACTACTGGAACACATCACTATGGTGGTAGAACTTGTTTTCTGTATTGAATGTGACTCGGTTCCACCAGAAGTGATAAGTATTTTGTGAAATGGGAGAAATTGCCCCTAGTAATTACCTGAATCCAAGACTAGGATTTTTGTAAGTTCTTTGGTGTTAGAAATCAGGGGTTCATCTCAGAGTCCCTTTCAAGTAAATATAGTATCATCTGGTTTTAACCTGGCTTTATAACCTGGTATTTTTTTTAAGGGGATTGTCTTAAATTCAGAGTTGGTTTCTCTTAAAGTAAATATGGTAAACAGAAGGATTGATCATCCTCTTTAAATAGTGCATCCTTCATATTCCATTTTTATTTAATGGAGTGCTGCAGATGTGTTTACTCTGGTTGCTTTCCTGAACTAAATTCTGTCAGGTGTTCCACTTCTGCTGCACAATGCACACACACACATTTTATTGGGCTTTTAACACTCCTGTTTTCCACCAGTTTGTCCCCAGTGTGTAGCTCATGCAGATAAAAGAGTTGTGCCTCTTCTGTTTCCTCTTGCAACAAGTAAGGGAATATGGAGGATGCTAGATGTGAACAGTGTTCTCGCCAACTAATTTTTTTGTTTGGTAGGATGTACAGAAGATTGATAGATAAACTTTATTGCAGTCTTTGACCAGTACAGGGGGAAAAAGAGGGGGGTGAAAGCACAGTATCATACACGTACAATATAACAGCACATCTTTACGAATATACAGTGGCATGATAAACTATTCCACTACAATGGTCATTAGTTGTTGTCATATATTCATTGCTATTAAACAAAATTTAGCCACGTTATGGGTAACGTGGGCTTAATGATCTGATAAAAGAAATTAAATGTATGCTTCATCTCCTCTGCCTGGTAGATCCTTAATCAAGGGTAAAAATGATTTGCGTGAATCCTTGTAAAAGTCACAATTTAATAAAGCATGACCCACATCCTCTATGGCCTGTGTACTACAGGGGCAGTAATGTTCAGAGTAGGGAGTCCCACCATATCTGCCATATTGCAGTGCTGAGGGCAACACATCAAAGTGGGCCAATGCAAATGCTCTGTGATATTTGGAAACTATTAAGGCCTGACAGTAATCAGCTGGCTTGGTGCTAAAGGCATGTCTCCATAATTTAAATCATTTTGGGGCCTTGCTTAACTCCTGTTGGATGTACAGAAGTAATTATTTGGTATTGTGGGACTATTTGTGCTGCCTTTGTCATACTGGTTCTCCAGGAATGCTTGTTGTTCTTGCTGAAACATGTTTCTTTCTTTCTGAAAAACAACTATTGGCAGGTGCAAACCTTTTGATCATGGGAGGCATGTGACGTAGTACTTCTAGTAACAACACAGTGTTAACATTAAAAATTGGGTGTGGTTCACCCTTAAAAGATATGGGAGATCGATGCAGAGGTGATGTAGCTTGCGCTGAAGTTACCACACATATAAAATTAATAACAACACATATAAAATTAATAACAATATTTGTATAATGCTTTTTGAGTGTTCCAAGTGCTTCACATTAGTTATCTTGTTCCTTACAACAACCATGAAAGGGAAGTGTTATCCTCGTTTTGCAGTTGAGGCTGAGAGGACATAGCTTGCCTATGGTTACCTAGTGAGCTCACTAGGAACATGGGAAGCAGCCTTATACTTAGTCAGACCCTTGGACCATCTAGCTCAGTATTGTCTACTCCAGGGGTCAGCAACCTTTTTGTAGTGGCATACCAACTCCTTGGGCCACAACCCCTCATGCCAATGCCATGGGTGGGATCAGTCTGCCTTCTGCGCGCTTCCTCCGCTTCTCCTGGCTGGCTTGCAACCAGTTCACTAGCTGGGAGGCTTGCTTTCTAGAGCAAGCCTGTCAGCTAGAGAACTGACCACAAGCCAGCTGGGAGAGGCTGAGGAAGCGTGTTGGAAGGAGGCATACTGGCTCCACCTCTGAGGTGGGTTGTTCTACCTCCTTCTGTGCACTTCCTCCTCAGCCTTGCTCTGCAGCAGCCAGTTGGCATGTGAGACAATTCCCCATGGGACTTCCAAGATTGGCATTCCAGGGCACTGTTCCCTCTAAGAGGTCTTCCCAGATGTTGTTGACTACAACTCCCAGAATCCCCAGCTGCAGTGGCTATTGTTTGGGGATTATGGGAGTTGCAGTAAACAACATCTGGGAATCCATGTTAGAGGAAACACTGTCTCCCACTAGTGTCCCCTCTAACAGAAAATCTCAGATGTTGTTGACTACAACTCCCAGCATCCTCCGCCAAAGCCCACTGCAGCTAGGGATTCTGGGAGCTGTAGTAAACAACATCTGGGAATTCCCTCTTACAGGGAACACTGTTTCCCACTGAGGTACAGCCCCATTCCCAAGCAGGGAAAGTTTTATTCTAGCTCAGTCTTGGCCACTATTCTACCCTAGGTCTGAAGATGCACCATACAAATTGCCACCTTTGCACAATGCAGGAGATCTGTAGTGATAAGTGTGTGTGGTATATGTGTATCACCAACAGCCCAGTCCTAATTTGGTTTATGCCTCATTGAGTTCAGTGGAGCTTCCTCCCAAGTAACTGTATATTGGTTTGCAGCCTTAAACTTCCATTACCTGACCAGTGAGTGGTCTCTAGGGATAAATATCCTTGATCGGCAATTCCTTTGCAGAGTTCTAATTATTGTGGTCAAAGCAGATGCGATCACTTAAGCAAGGCCTACTATTAATGGAAATATTATGTAGTGTGTAGAGAGCCAGCCTAATTTGGAGAGCAAATGAGTAGAAAGCTTAGTTATCCTGCTAGCTCTTTTTCCCTGTGGAATAATTAGGGTCTTGCATAGAGATGGTCATCTGCAGAGTAATTTGGATGGTGTTCTGTTGTGGCGCATTCTGTATAATAAGTTGGTTTTTCTTCTCTCTTACTCACTTTGCCTTCCTCTTACATAACACTTTTATTAGCCATAGCCCATGACAGAATCTTCCTCTTCACATTTCTCTGCCATACTTTGCTTTGCACTGCTTGCCAAAAATGCTTTTTCTTTACTGCAGGCCTCACTAAGTTAATCAGCTGTGTAGGACTCTGTACATTTTGGCTTAGCTGATCAGCCTGCCATTATTTGTAGTTGCCACATCCTCTCCTTTTCACTCCCAGTCTTGTAATGCAGGCGTTCCCTATTTTGGGTGCCCAGTTGTTGTTGGACTCTGGCCTTTGGTTATTGTGACTGCGAGTGATAGGAGTTCTAGTCTAGCAACATCTAGGGATTCAAGGTTGGGAACAGTGTTCCCTCTAACGGGGATTCCCTGATGTTGTTGACTACAACTCCCATAATCCTCAAGCAAAGGCTATTGCATCTGAGGATGCTGGGAGTTGTAGTCAACAACAACTGGGAATCCTTGTTAGAGGCAACACTGGTTGGGAACCCCTCGGTTGTGTGTGCAGAGCACTCTAGGGAAGGGACTAGGAAGAAGTTTTCTCTTGGCCCTTGTGTGGCATTCTTGTAGAAGATGCAAGCAGTGCCTCATGGCAGTAGCCTTCTGCAAAAGCCCAGCTGTAAGGGAGAGGCACCAGCCCCTCCTTTCATCATCTTTCCTGAGAGAAATAGTATTTCTTTTATCCATCCATGAGGCATGCCAGCAGTATCTTACTGCTGTTGCCTCTTACAGAAGCCCAGTGGGAAGGGGAGAGATCACGCAGTGAGGCGATTCTCACGATCGGCAAAAAGCGGGCTAAGGGAGCCTAGCCCACTTTTTGCTGATCATCTGCTGCTACGGGAGCCACATGCTACTGGCAGCAAACCTCCCAAAGTACCCCTCCCCTTAGCGAGGTTGACAGAGCAAGCGCTCTACTAACCTTGTCTTTTGGATCGTGTATTGTTGCGGTGTGGCTCTGCGCTGCAGCAACACACGAGGAGCCTCCTGGGCTCGGGGCTCTCTCCAGCATGCCCTGCACACTTGTGTGGGGCATCCTGGAACTTCTGGAGGCCACGCGGCCCCCAGTCCCCGCAGACCCCACCGGCTCCGTGACGGAGCCAGCAGTCGTCCCAGGGCTGCAATTGTGATCGTCTGCGGGGAGCGCGGGCTAAGCCTGCTCTCCCCACAAACCCTCTTAAGGCGGGTCTAACTGATCGTGAAACTCGCCTCCTCCACTCTCTGCAGAGAACTTGGCAAGAAGGGCATCTTTTCTCCTATCGTGTTGCTCTCCCTGCTTATGCATTTGTGGCTCACTGAGACCTGAGGGAACAGACCTGTGCTACTTGGGACTAACCTAATGCCACCTAATGGTGCAGCGGGGAAATGACTTGACTAGCAAGCCAGGGGTTGCCGTTTCGAATCCCCACTGGTATGTTTCCCAGACTATGGGAAACACCTATATCGGGCAGCAGCGATATAGGAAGATGCTGAAAGGCATCATCTCATACTGAGGAGGCAATGGTAAACCCCTCCTGTATTCTACCAAAGACAACCACGGGGCTCTGTGGTCACCAGGAGTTGACACCGACTCTACAGTACACTTTACCTTACTTTTAATTGGGGCTACTCATCACTGGCAAACAGGTAAATAGACTCATAGTCCCTGCAATAGTGAAATGATTAATCTTGCACATTATAGTAGAAACAACCCTGAGACTTTAACTATGACTCAGAGATGGCAGTTTTGTATCCGTGAAGCTGTCTGTAGTCCAAGGGTTGTCCTGCTTAGTTCACATTCACTATCATGAAAGTTGAGAAACTCTTTACAGCTGACAGCTGAGATTCTGGAAAGAATCTGGCTGTGGTTTGTTACGTAAATGATGAAACCGACAACATCTGGCAGTATGCTAGACATCTCTCGTCTGTGAGACAGCTACTTGAACTTTGACCATGTAAAATAATATGCTGCTTCCTATGAACATCAGTTACTTGAGGTACAAGTTGTATAATGAATATATTTGGCATTTATTTTATTTTAATCACTTGAATGTGAAATTTTCTACCTAAACATTGTGCCTCATCTTACATAAAAAATTGATTATTTACTGCTTCAGTCAGTTAGTAAGTAAGTAAGTATATTAATATGAGAGTACCCAGCATCCAGAAATTCATGCTTGGATCACCAGCCAGCCACTATTTGTGGTCACCACCAACCCCCTTTCCCACATCCTTTTCTGGCACACAGGCAGAGAAGGCTTAGGAGAGAAGTGGGTCTTCTGTCATTGGCACTAGGATATGGAGATGGTGAGAAACAGTGGGAGCTGCCAAAAATGGCAGTGGGAGTGAGACTTCTGGTGTGGAGATCTGTGTGGTGGTACTGGCTACCCTGCTCCTCAGGGGGCCTGGGGGCAAGTGCCACAGGTGAGCTGGCAAGTGGATTTGTAGATGTCTGGTGCACAGAAGATGGTTTGAGGACACAGGATGAAACACCTTGTTGAAGCTAAAGAGGTTCACATCTATTCTTTGTTTGGATGGGAGACAAATTGGAAACCCTATGAATGCTGCCTTGAATTCCGCCATGGGGCCTAAATGTAGATATCCATCCTATTTACCTATCTGGAAGGCAAAACCTGGATTCTCCCACTTCTGTTATCAAGAAAGTCAAAGTGTTTTCTGGGTTATTAGTTGTCAGTGAAATAACCTGCCTTTCCTTTACTCCCCTCCAGAGCCAGCCAAGTGTAAAGCAAATTAATTTGGCACTCGCACTTCATAATTTTATAGGTTTTGTAAACTTTAAATGTATAAACCTTTGAGCCTTATACTGCTGCTTCCTTTATATTGATTTATTGCTAGAGCAAAACTGTATTTGGGGGTGCTAACTGGCCATCAGGAATATTACCTTTGCAAAATGAGTATTGTTTGTTTTTTAATTGGAAAGGACAATATAGAGCATTGTGAGGAAACTTTGGAGACTGGTGTGTGCTTGGCATGCAACCGAAGCAGTGCAGTCTTCTGATAGTTCTGCTATGTTTGAACTCTTATAAGGTTACATTTCTGCACATTCCTTTAAAAAAAGAAGCCATTATCTTCATAGGACCTTAAAGATTACTAAACCTGGACCTTGCAAAGTGAACCCAACACACTTTCTACAGATAATAGATAACACTTCCTCACGTGTGACCCATGCCTAAGCAGCAATTTGCTCAGAAGTAAGCCATGCCACCCTTTCCAGATTTACTTAGGATTCCAGTGTCAGTGGAATGATGAGTTCCATTTTTTTAGCAAGTAATGTAGTGATAATAACGTTGACTTATCCCCTGAAAGCAAATCTGTCTCATTCCCTAAGAAATAAGCTGTTTGTGATGTTTTGTTGTCTGATCCAAGACTTGGAATACAGTCCACTGCAAGTTAGTCATTAGGAATTCCCATTGAAAGCCTGCCATTTTTTTGCAGCAGTTTCATGCTATTGCTTGCAATGGGACTCAGTTGTGACTAACATCTGCTAGGTTGTGCCTTCCATCTTTTCCCCATCCTCTTCTGTTTGTACTATAATGACTATCAGGTTTGCTTGCATTGCAGTGTCTGTGGAAAGGTGGGAGAATCTATGTTGTTATTCAGTATAGTTCTCCTGCGCTCTCCTTGTTAGTTTCCAACAATGTCCTTAGAATGGTGGATTAAAATTTAAGACTGGACTAAAACTGAAATTTAGAATCGAGGCAGTTAAGCTTGCCAGTAAGTCTTCCAAACTGCACACATTGTCCCTTTAAATTTTTGCTTATTCATTTGGCTTCATGGTGAGTCTCTTTTCGGATGAGCATATGCAACTTGTGTATTGGTAGTGTTGCCTTGTTACTGTGACTGTGTGGAGACCTGGTTATTCTGTGTGTACTTTTGGGACTTGCATGCACCCCCTAGAGCTTCTAAACTTTGTTTTTAGGCACGTAGTTCTGCCACACCATATCAGAACTACTTTGTAAAATGGAAAAGAAAATGGAAAACAGTAATACTTTAAATAAGGTTTAAAGGTAGGACACATGGAGTGTTCCCTCTATTTTTTTTCCATCTATGTGCAGAATGAGTTTTGTTCTGGGCGGCAGTATCAAGACAGTGTGTGCACGTCCACTCAGAGTGGGGCATTCCTGATTCAACCTCAGCGGGATCTAAAATTAACTGAGCGGACATCAAAAAACTTGTGAATGCAGGCACATGCACACTCCTTAGAGGGAACATTGGACACATGCCATTTGAAAAGGAGCTATACACAGCCTTGATTTTTGCTTGCGCTGATGGGTGTACAAAACTTCTTTGTGGTGGGGTTTTTTGTTCGTTTTTAAAGAAAAAGCATAGCTTTTTAAGAGCTATGCTGTGAGTATCTCTTGGTGGCGCAAAAACTATTGTAGAATTTTTGTTTTTCAAACCATATGGCAGTGTTTGAATATACATTGGAATACTTGCAATATTAATCTCTGCCAGTTGTAGTCCTACAGCCAGTGCAAGGATAAACAAGATGGCTCTCCAGTGTAATAGACGAGAATCTGCTGAACATGCAACACTGTTCAGAAGGTTAAGGAAGCACTGGCTTTGAAAACAGTGATTATGCCCCCCTACACACACACACACACACACACACACACACACACACACACACACACCAACCACCTTAAGTGGTGCAGCAGGGAAATGCTTGACTAACAAGCAGAGGGTTGCCAGTTCGAATTCCCACTGGTACTATATCAAGCAGCAGCGATATAGGAAGAGGCTGAAAGGCATCATCTCATACTGCACAGGAGGAGGCAATGGTAAACCCCTCCTGTATTCTACCAAAGAAAACCACAGGGCTCTGTGTCAATTTCTGCCAGGAATCGAAATCAACTTGACAGCACACTTTAAACCCCACCCCCCCCCACACACACAATTGTTAGTGCAGTGAAAGGGCGATTCCTTCATGCGCATACAGCAGTTCTTGTACTTTATTTGGGATTCTGGAGTAAAAAGTCTTGAGAGCAGGCATTTGGCAGATTCAGTATATTTAAGTGGCTTCCCTTCATCTTTCTTCATTTTCTTTGTATCTATATTAACTAAGATTGCTGGGGTTGAGGGGATGTTTGGTTCTTCATATTGTATGATATCATTACCTGCCCTAATCTCTTTAAGATGAGTGGTAGTATACTCAAAATAAAGAAAAGTAAATTCCCCTAGAATTCTTGTTTTCTGACTGTTTCTTTTGCCCACACTGATTGTCTTTTCAGGTGAAGGAGCTGCTGGCAGCAATTATGGCTATACCAATAGTGGGTATAGTGTATATGAGGAAGAAAATGAAAGGCTAACTGAAAGTTTACGTTCAAAAGTCACTGCCATAAAATCAGTAAGTATATTTATTATAGCAGCAGCATTTAAAATTGATTTGAGTGCATAATGCTTGCGCAATCAGTGCAACAGCAATATAGTAAAAATTGAGATGACTTAATTGAGTTCAGGCAAAATATTGCCCATCCGAAGGCAGAGTGCACTCATTTGTGGAACAAATTCCTCCTCTAATTGGATTTGTGCTCCAGCTGCCCTTTTTGGCTAATCAAGATATTAGTTACATGTTGGGACAGCAGAAGCTCTACATATTTGGCACACTGTGACTAAGAGTTGTGTCCCCAGGGAGTTACAAGTCAAGGTCAGTTTACAGACCTGCCAATGAAGCATGAGGCTAAACTCTTTCTCTGCCAATGAAATAATCATAGCTAAAGTTTAATCAAATTCTAAGGTGGGCTTTGTCAAAACCTTCTTTGCCATCTTTGCCATAACGAGCCCCTGGTGGCACAGTGGTAAAACTGCCGCCCTGTAACCAGAAGGTTACAAGTTCAATCCTGACCAGGGGCTCAAGGTTGACTCAGCCTTCCATCCTTCCGAGGTCGGTAAAATGAGTACCCAGAATGTTGGGGGGCAATATGCTAAATCATTGTAAACCGCTTAGAGAGCTTCCAGCTATAGAGCGGTATATAAATGTAAGTGCTATTGCTATTGCTATTGCTATTGCTATCTCATTCAGCCCTCAGCAGCAAAGCAGGACAATTCCTTTTTCCTCCTGCCTCCATCAGCCTATGTGATTTGAGGGCAGTTGTGCTGCAGAAAATACTTTGTAGAACCACACTTGAACAAGTGACTTGTCATATGATGTAGGGAAGGTAAATAAAGGCACCAGCTAGTTTGGCTTTCTGTTAAATGCTTTCAACAAGAATATGATTGCCCTCTTCAGACATTATACAAAAAGATGCTGTACATGAGTAAAAATGTCCCAAGGCACTTTAGAAGTCCTGCTCCAGAGGAGTGTTGCTCACCACCTTCTTCCCCGCAGCACTCACTGTTATGGCGGTGTTCATCTGAAGAGGCAAACGCCATAACTCTGATGGCAGGTGTTTTCACTCCAGGCTACCAATTGTGGAAGTGCCTGCCATCATGCTTACAGCGTTTGCCCCTTTAAATAAATGCTGCCATAACCATGAGCAGTTTTGGGTGGGTGGGGGGGGGAACTACGTGATGCTCTGGGGTGGGAGCTCCAGAGCACTTTAGGATGCTTGTACTCATCTTTTTGTCCAAAGAAGGTTCTTGAATCAGAAGAGAGACACAAGCTAGTTTGACCTTCTGTTCAATATCTTCAGTAGGAAGACCCTGAGTGAAAATAAAACCAACCTCCCAAATTATCTCCTGATATCTTTCACCAGACACAGTTCTATGGCAGCCTATAGCTCTAGTTATGGTAGGCACTGGTGCATCACAGGAGAGGGAATATTTCTTCTGAAGCAAGCAGATCAAGGGAAACATCAGGGGTAGGGGTGTGCACAAACCAATTCGATGGCGAACTGGTCCGCTGCAGACCGGGCCAGTTTGATCATGAACTGGTTTGAGCCAGTTCGGTGACCTGGCCCATCCAGCTGATGGTTCAACCCAACTGGTTCAGGGACCCATAGTTCAGTCCAAATTTGGACCGAACCGCACCACTCGGTCTGTGCACACTCCTAGTCAGGGGGATGTGGATGTAATACAGGGTCACAATAGGTCCTGTATAATAAAGCAATAGGTCCTGTATAATAAAGCTGTTTGATTGGATGACGGTACTGCTAGTCAGCAGCAATTGCAGTGTACACAATGCTGATTCAGAGTGACTGGAAGAGCACACTGCCTTTGGGCCTGTAGATGCACAAATGGAAGCATTTGAGAATGTGCTGGTGTCTTCTACAGCAAGACCCCTTCACATTTAGAGAACTAAGGCCACCTCTACCTTAGTAACTGACAGCTGCAACACTTCAGCCCTCCTGCAGATGTTGGACTATAACTCCCATCATCCCTGACTATTGACCACTGTGACTGGGGATGATGGGAATTGTGGTCCAAAACCAGCTGGAGGGCTGAATGGTGCAGCCCTGCTGTACACGTTTATGATGCTGCTGAATTCTTACAATGCTCTGAGGGTAACCCTTTAATTTTAATTTTTATAAGGAAGTATGGAGCATGCCACTTAAATTTTCGATAGATATGGGGTGCTGAAACTGGGAGATATTAAAGAGCAACAGTCAGGATGATGAACAGCAATTGCTGCTCTAACAAAAAGGGTACAGCTTTCTTTTGTGCATCTCCTTGAACAGTAGTCCTTGCCACATCTAATACAACTAGTCTAAGTTTTTGGTTTTTTAAAAATCTGACCACAGTAGATTGTGGTATTGGAGTTGTGATGGAAATCCATGACAAATGGGGATAATGAGTAGGGGAATGTGGCTTCTCATTCCTTGTCCATTAATCACAGAGCACTGTGTCACTAGGCTGCTTCTCAGTTGTGTAATTTTTCACCCAGTATGCACCCCACCATTTTTTTTGCAGATCTAGCCAAGCGGAATGCACTACTGCTTAGTCCTTAATAAATATATATGGCTAAGGCTTAAAATGTACAAGCAAAACATAAAGTTAAGAGGAAATATTTGAATTAGGGATGTGCATGAATTGTTTTGGGCAGCTGCAGTAAAGTTACTGCAAAGAGCAGTAACTTTAAGAATAAGGCATGCAGGTCCTTACCTGCTCCTCCACCGCCCTGCCACTGTTCCGGTCATAGAGCTGTCCTTCCCCAAAGGCCGCATGTGGCTGCATCGGGACCGGAACAGCAGTGGGGTGGCAAAGGAGCAGGTAAGGACCTGTGTGTTTCATTCGTAAAGCTACCACTCACACATCCTTAATTTGAATGAAGAGAGAATTGCAAAATGACATTACAACATTCCTATACTTGGCTCTACTTATATCTTTATTAATTTTGTTACATTTGTATACTGCCTAGTCAATCATCTCTATATAGCAATATCTCTCTCAATAGAATAGACTAGGTTTGACTGTCATCTTACAGAATACTTCCACTGATTTTTTTCTTTGACTTGGATCTTTAAGAAGGAAGATGCTTTTTGGAAGTTTATTAGCTGTGCTTGATACTTCCCAAACAAATGTCTCATTTGTGTGATGGAATCTCTTTAGTAGTATAGGTCATGATATACCAGTCTCCTGTTTTCTCTCTCTCGTAGCTTTCTATTGAAATTGGAACTGAAGTTAAGCAGCAAAATAAAATATTAGGTGAAATGGTATGTATGAGATTAAAAGTTTTAGTTGCTTTATATTAACTTGAAATTTGTTCAATTGATGGATTTTATTTTATTGAAATCTGTCATTACTTATGCAATGTTGAATTCTAATGGAGGATGCACAGTTGTTTCTATCAAATGTAGTACAGATAATTTACAAGTATTAGATTAATAAGGCATCTTCACCTTGCGTAACTTAAACTTGTTTTGGAATTTTCTATATAGAAGACGCCTCAGTTCCAAGATTTGCATATACATGATCTTTTATGCCATGCCCAGCAATGGGTTCTTTTTCTTTATTTTGGTTTTTTTTTTAAGCCAGTGACAAGTGCTCCTTGTGGGATGACAGTGCTATGTGTGCAGAAGTAGGCTACTGTGTTTGTGTCCTCAGTTGGCTGGGAAACCACGTGAGCAACCAGGTGCTCCATTCCTCCTCTCCAATCCAACAAATAGGACTGTGCGTGTAGACCTGTGGATCAGATGTTCCAGTAAACTTGTAGCAACCTGCCTCCCCCCAAGTGCTGCAGGGCAGCGAGTGCTTCCCTGTGCAGTACTTTCTGTTTCCAGTACTGAAGGGTGGGGCTTTCTCACTGGAATTGAAGCTGCCAAATGCTGGCCAGGATAGAATGCGGGAATGCCAGAAGGATGCACAAGAGCATCTGGGACGTCTTGTTACCCCATGAGGAAAACAGTGGGAGGGATGACAGGTCTCAGGTGCCCTTGCACATCCTTCTGACTTTCCCTTTGCTTTCTCCTAGCTAGCTTTTGGCATCTCTGGTTCTAGTGAAAAGCCCCACGCTGCCCCCAGTACCAGAAAGAGGACATTAAACACACAGCACTAGGGGGTTGCTACAAATTCATCAGATGCACAGGCCTATGTGCATGCATGTTACAAAGCAGGAATTGTACTCCTCAGGTGTCTGGGAGAGGCAACTTGGATTCAGTTGTCTCCCTCACCCACCACACACTTGCCCTTCACCCCCCAAACAGCTGATGGGAGGATTTTAACGTGTGTGTGTGTGTGAGAGAGACCTAGCTGCTGTTTGTGTTGAGAATCAAAAGATTTGGAAGCACAAATACAATTGCTGCTTGGAATAATTCAGTATGTGATTTGTTTTTTTACTACAGGATAATGATTTTGATTCAACGGGTGGATTTCTCGGCGCTACAATGGGCAGACTGAAAACCCTCTCCAGAGGCAGCCAAACAAAAATCTTATGCTACATGATGCTCTTTTCACTGTTTGTCTTCTTTGTAATTTACTGGATTATTAAACTGAGGTGATATAAATTCTCTATCATAAACTTTATAGTTAGTGCCACTTGAGACCTATGAAAAGATATCTGTGAAAATGGTAAAACTATTTTTTGTAAATTGCATCAGTGCATCTGGTTCTGTTTTGTGCATTGCTCAGTGTTTATTGGATCAGAAACACTTTCACTTAAACCCCCCCTTTTTGTAGGGTTCTTACACTGAAATCTGCTCAGGTCTGAGCACCTTACAGGAAAAGTGTTTGTTAACTTTAGGTGTGGTTACATTGATAACTGCAGAAAATGAAGCTTTTTTCATGTCCCAAAGCGGTATTTGTACTTTTTACCTAATAATGCTTTTCTATCAAAGTTGTAACTACAATAAAAAGCAATGTCATTTGATCATGTTATGTATATATTATACGGAGGTTTTTAAAAAATGATGCGATCCAACCAAAGTTAAGTACTAAGCTTGTGCTTTGCTTTCCCACTGAAATCCCTGAGGTTTAACAGTATTTAATTTTGGTTGGATTGTGCCTATAGAAGTCTGTTCATTCTTGCAGCAGGAATGTTGAGAGTGGTAGAATTGCCAACTTTCTGAATTCCTTAAGTTGTCTTGTGATCATTGGAGGGAGTGCGGGGGCAAGGTGGAATAGGCAGAATAGGCAGTCAGCCCAGTTTCACGAGGGTGGTTATGAAAGTTGGCTTCTGTCTGCAGATCCACTCCTGGATCAGCTTGTGCCTGAGTCCATGCCTTTGGTTCTGTTTGCTTGATGGAGATGGTTGCCTAGTGCCAATAGTTTTAACAGCACTATCTACTAGCCTGGTGATTCTGTGCATGTGAATTAGTGAAAACGTTGGTAGTCCAAAAATACTGCTGACGACTTATGTTTTTAGTTGGATCATTGTTTTGTTGGTCATTCGTATCCCTTGATGTCACACTAGATTGAAAATTATGGCATAAAGAGTGTGATTGTTTTGTTCTTGCAGTATAAAACCATCTTCTAGAGTACTGAGTTTTTATCAAAAGTCATTCGTAACCAAGCTGTTAGTATTGTAAAGAGCACATTCCAATCAAAGCAATAGTTACAAGCTTAAGATTATTTGAAGATTCTCAGATGGTTGTGTAGATCCTCCCGCCCCCACCCACCCCCCAAAAAACCCAGCTGTGGAGTGCCAACAATTCAGTAAGAAATATTTCATTCATGTAGATTTTCTGCTACATGAGCTGCCTGTAGACTTGTGTGCTGCAGCAACAAATAGCAAACATATGACCAGTGAGTGTGCTGTTTTATAAATACCAACATTTCTTCCCCTTTTGAACAGCTTTGATGCTCCCTTTGAAGCCTGCAACAGCCCCACATTATGTCTCTGTAACATTGTGCAATATGTCAGCCCATGTTTTCAACATGGCCCCTATGCGCCTTAGAGTTGGAGTGCAATTTGCTAAGGTGGAAAAACCTACCCTCTGCTTTGACAGGCTCCTCCAAAACTGGCTGACCTGGAGACCATCCACTGTCAAAATTTGTGCTCACATGTCCCACAACTAGCAGTTGTGAATACTGGTAACTAGAATTGTTTGGAAACTAAGTATGAATTTAGGATCTTGGCAGCACAAAGGATGACAACCAGGTTGCATTTTCCAAGTCTACATCAGAAGCACTGGGACTTGTGCTGAGGGGATCAACCAAATCACAGCCAATTTGATATGTACTGTATCTTGGATGTGATGACTCTCAGGATCCCATTCACAGATGTTGAGTAGAGATCAGGTTATCAAATCCAGCTATTCCTAGGGTTCTTATGTTACTAGTTTGCCAAATTTTGATGTAGTTGTAATAAACTCCCTCTATACATATGTGAAAGAATATGCTGAAACGTACTGGTGTGAGCAAGAATGTCTCCATGAGTTCATACATATTTACAGCAAAGCATTTTAGAACAACCTTCCATAGAGAAAACTTGATGTTAATTTTTTTTTAAGTTCAGTGGAACATTTCTTGATTTGTAGTTTTAATCTGTTATAAAACAAAAATAAAGCATGTTTGAAAGCTTTTAGCCATTTATTTGCTGAAAATGCACTTTCATTGACATGAATGTATTTAAAATGAATATATATGTTGTCCCTTAGCAAGTGTACTAGTCTGGTGGCCAATATTAATGGTCAGGCCTGGTGCAGACATAATGTAAACATTGCCCCACTAAAGATTCTGCAGTGATTGTGCAATGCAGAATTAGTTCTGTACCATAAGTGGTGGTGGTGGGAGGTTTCAGAAGACTTCTTCCAGTCATGATGTGAACCCTTCTAATTGTAAATCTTATTTGTGCTGCTGGTTGCAAAGTTCAAACAGTGGGAAAGGATGGGGGAAACTCTTTTAAAATGATTTTTACAGTTGGCATGTAATGTTTTGGCTTATGTGCATTCTTATAAAGCAAGTTAGGAACTGTGATGGGTAGGCAGCAACAGGTTGCCTAAGCTCTGGTTCATCAGGAGTCCTCTAACATCCTTAACCCAGATTGGCTGCGGGATCATGGAGTTGGCACCAGCAGTTCTAGTGACAAACTTGCCTCCCAGACAGAGATTGGTTATCTGTTCCAACATAATGCATCCTCGCGTTCTCATTTCCCATGGGGAAGTGGAGCTTAATACGTGTAAAAGACAGCATGGGTTCCTCTGAATAGTGAAACTGAGTGGAGAGAGGGAAGACTTGGATTGGGAAACTCCCCCCTCCTGTACAATGATGGGACAAAATGCAGCTAGCAGGAAAGAAGGAAAACTTCTCATGAAACCAAGTAAGGGATTAGAGTAATCAAATTCCAGTCATGTACCATGAGAGGCTATTACCCTTGCTGGTTTAGTCTAATGCAGAGCTTCCCAACGGGGTACTCGAAGCTCTCCTGATTTCCCATGTTACAGCTCTATTTGTTCTCCATCTGAGGATCCCTGGCTTAAAGCTGTCACATCCTCAGGAATGTGTCCACTGAAGAAGGGGAGGGAGGCTGAAGACCTCTAGTGCTGATTGGCTGACTACATGCTGATGCTCAGCAAAGCCCTCCACTGAGGCTTCAGAAAACTTGGGATGGAGCATGGAACTGGTTGGTTCAGTTCAAGACTGGACTCAAACCGACCGGGCCGGTTCGGTCGGGGGGAGAGGGTTTGCAGACCTTTTTTTAGTTAAATTGTTTTTTTAACCTTTACTCCCCTCTGGGGAGTTCCTGGAGGTGGTGGTGGGGGTCCGCGGAGGTTCCCCCTCCCCCTGCCGACTCCCTATATAGCCTCCTTTTTGGCCATCACCCGGCGGCCCGGACCATGCAGAGGCACAGTGCGCAGGTGTTCAGCCTCCAAAATGGCTGCTGGGAGGCCAAAAACCAGCCGAAGAACTTCCGAACAGGCAAAGAGCCGGCCCGAGGGGGCATATTGAAGGCTGGTGGGGGGAGGGGGAACCTCCACAGGACCCCCCCCCCCACGCCTCCAGCAACTCCCCAGAGGGGAATAAGGGTTAAAAAAACCAAAAACTAAAAAAGGTCTGCAAACCCAGTTTGACTTTGGCTGTTGAACCGAACCGGCTGGACATCGAACTGGTTTGCACACCCCTACAGAAAACTAGTACTGCAAACTGAAGCTAACAGGACAATTAAACTTGTCTCATTAATTTCAACAACACTACTTATGAGTAGCATATGAGTAACAATCTGTATGTAAGCCAGTGACTGGAGTAGCCTGTCTCATAACTGTGTACACACACACACACACACACACACGTGGGTACTCTCTCAGTCTGAGATATCTGAGCTGAAGGTTTGCAACACAAGGGATATACTTGTTTTAAAACATTGGGAACCCCTGGTCTGATGAATGGCAGTTATCTATTTGCAAAAGCTGGATGTCAAAATAAAGATGAATTGAGTGGGTATTTGAGGACAGAGGTGCTCTACTTGGAAGAAAAGTATTAAATAGGGTACATATGAACCTGTTTGGAAAGTGTTTTCTGTCTTCCACTAATCTATAATTCTACATCTTCCTGTTTTGTGTAGACAAGGGCTGTATTTTTGCTCTATATGGAATAAGGAGTACAAGTCAGTTCTGAAATTACAAATAGCTTTATTCAGCCTAGTACAAAGCTAATATTTATGACTTACTGCAAGTAAATTCCTACATCTTGATTGTCAGGTATGGTGGCTTAATTTAGCAAACCATCTGTAAAAGGAAATTTTTAGGGGAATTCGTTTTGCAATGTATATTTTGTGAATTATCCATCTTAATTACTTTCATGCTGAAAACTCTTGCCCCAATAATAAACCTAAGCAATTATTCCATCAGTCTAGATATGTGCTGTGCACACCACACCAAGGTGCACACCACACCAATCAATACTTTGCTATTCCAAATTAGGAGTCTGAAGCCTCACTGGAGTAGAGTGTGATAAGATTCCTGCAGGCATTTTAAAAGACAAGACTGATGCTTCAAGTTCTCCTTGGCTAAGGAGAACATGCTTTCAATTTGGTAACATGCGTAATTTGAAAACTAAGCAAATCACTTTATTTCACATTTAAAAGCCAAGAAAAATCATGTTTGAAATCTACCCATCAGTGGTTTATATAAGTACTCTTCCATTCAAACTTATGTACTGTTGCTCAAATTCTAGTTTTCTTGTTAGGGTTTCTTAGCTTTCTAAGAATTCACTAGTCACTCGGAGAAGGTGGTTCTGGCTCAGCAGTAGAGCACCTGCTTTGCAAGGAGAACTGGCACCTTCAGGGAAGACTCCTGCTTAAAATCTTGGAGACCCCTGTCAGTTAGTGTAGACAATAATGAGCTCGATGGGCCAATGGTCTGACTCAAAATAAGGGAGGTTTGTGCATTCAAGCAGGCCATATGCTTGCTAGTGAGAGGGTTGTTCACAGAACCTTTAGCAAAATAAGGCAACATTTCCGCCCCTAGCAGTGGTTGTATGGTATAGCCTATTGTCTACACAAGACAAAGTCCTAGCAACATGAATTTTATTATTATTATTTTACATTTTATATCCTCTTCCTCCAAGGAGCCCAGAGCGGTGCACTACATACTTAAGTCTCTCCTCACAACAACCCTGTGAAGTAGGTTCGGCTGAGAGAGAAGTGACTGGCCCAGAGTCACCCAGCAAGTATGAACTAAGTAGTTGGCTTAGTTCATTAGTTGATTTTGAATAGCTTTCTTCCATAATCTTTTCCCAAGCAGAAGATCTCCCTGATGCAAATCATCAAGATATAAACAAATATAAGATTTATGGATGCTACTTCTTCGGTAAGGTGCCCATGTACTTGCAGATAATGGAAAGCATGACTTCATCAGCACCACCTCCAATGGACAGCAATCTTGAGTCTCTGCCAAGACAAGAGGATAGGGCAAAAACAATATAAGCAAAGTGAAATGGTTGTGTGTCCTATCACTGTCTGCTCCCTCTGCCACCTACTAAACCAAAACACAATTATAATGGAACGTCTTGCTTTTCTAATGCTGTACATTGGAACATTTGTTGTCATTAGCTGACATCCAGACTAACAAAGCACTGGTGCTACAGGAGAAACACTGGTGTAGCACTAGTGTTTTTGAAGAGTTCCAGACTAATGCTGCACCTGTCTTTGTGCCAGGGAGAGAATTTGGATGACCTCCCCTTCTCCTGGAAGCACTCTGTGCTACCTGAAAGTGTTGCTGAGGGCTGCACAACCCCCGGGGACATATTTTGAGTGGCACAAGTTGCTGCCAGGGGAAGGGGAGGTTGTAAAAGATTCCTTCTCTTCCTCCACTGCACAAGTGGTGGAGCTGTGTTAGCTTTAACTCTTCAGAATCACCAGTGCTGCATTTGTCTGGATGGCAGCCATTGTCCACAACCATTTTAGACCAAGCTCTATTAGTTTAGAATCTATACTGCAAGTAAAGATAAGCTAAGTAAGGTCTGGCTAACACAACTGCCTTATTACCAGCAGTTATATACCCAGAATAATAACCCAATGAGGCTAATAATAAAAATCACAATTAAAAACTAGAACAGATTAAGAGTTTAACACAACAACATTGAAACCAAGTTCATCCATCTGCTTAAAACAACACTTTAAAAAAATCATGTGGAATAAAAATGTCTCCAATGCCCTCTGTGTGCATCAACTGTTGCAGCAGTGCCTCTTTGCTGGGTGCATTGCCATAGGCTGGAATCAATGAGCTTCTATATATGCAGTGGGTTACATACATAAGATGAGAACCATCTTGAGTATTCCTGGTGCTGTTAATCATGGATGAAATTCCCACTTGCAATGTGCAACTCTTGCACTACTAGGAGAATTTTCTGTGACAGTTCCCCAATAAATCCGTCATTCAGACACAGCCTTGCTGTTGCATCCTTTTCTACCGAGTGACTGAAGTCTCAATAACAGAATGACAATGTGTGTTACGTAGTTTTGCTGTGACTGAAATAGCAACTGGGGGCTTGAAAGTTATTTTCTGGCTAGTCTTGCCTTCCACTTGGAAGACTGAGTTCTCGGAAAGCTGGCTACAAAACATAGCACGGAACACTGTTACCAGCTATGCTTATTCTGCCTGGCTCCCAGGAGCCTCCCTGTTTGCAGTTGCATCTCCAGGCTTGGAGACTGCACTTTGGATATGCTCAGGAGCTTCACAGCTCTCAGTTTATAGTAGACATGGGAAACAGGTCACTTAGTTGGCAATGGGCTAGTCGCCCCTATATTTGGTGGCAAACAAAGCAAATTGGAATGGGGATCCAGATACATGCCCCCCCTCCCTATACAGGAGCCCCAGCTAAGCAGACTCCAGAAGTTAACTTTAGAGAGTTAGCAGGCATCCAAGGCCACTCTAAACTCAGCGTGAACTGCCTTAACTCCCCTCATCCTCTTGCAAGAGATACAATAACTCGTTAATGAGCTGATTATGCCAAGCAGGAAGAAAAGTAGATAAGGTAGTGGAGTAATGGTCTCCCCATCACAAAGAGATGAGTCAGTGACATAGATTAAGAAGTGTATCTTTTGAAATTATTATTATTATTATTATTATTATTATTATTATTATTATTATTATTATTATTTTATTATATTTCTATACCGCCCTTCCAAAAATGGCTCAGGGCGGTTTACACAGAGTAATAACAAACAAATAAGATGGATCCCTGTCCCCAAAGGGCTCACAATCTAAAAAGAAACGTAAGATAGACACCAGCAACAGTCACTGGAAGTACTGTGCTGGGGGTGCTGGGGGTGGATAGGGCCAGTTACTCTCCCCCTGCTAAATAAAGATAATCACCACGGTAAAAGGTGCCTCTTTGCCCAGTTAGCAGGGGTGATTATTGATAGTATTACTATTGATAGTAATTCACTATTGATAGTAATTACTATCACTATTGATAGTAATTACTATTGATAGTAATTGATAGAAATTATTGATAGTATTACTGGAGAGCCCGACTTAGCACAGATACTCTTTCACACATCTACATACTCTGATTTTCATCACAAACAGCCTTACTTGCAAAAGGCAAGTGCCCCCTCCCCCATTTTGTTACACCAGGAAAGAACGATCAGACACAATGCATTCCATGCAGTTCCAGCCTGGCACTTCTAATCAGAGAGAAGGGGCAAGAGGCATTTGTCCCAAGGCATGTTTTGGGATATAAGTATCCCCACTTCCATGACCCAGTGTGCTCCCTTGTGCTTTACACTTGGGACTCCATCATGTGCTCCTCTGGTCTTGCCACCTGGGACTCCAACCAGCGATCTTCGTGTCCCCTCATATCCTATACTTGGGACTCCATTGAGCACTCCTTTTGCTCTCTTGCATCCTGAAAAGAGCTTGAAATCACTACCAGCCTGGGTGATCTGCTATCCACCCGCCATTGCTACTGGGGGTGCTCAGTTTTTCATGCCATCAACCAAATTGGTCCTATCAATCCCTCCAGCTTGCCTCGCATCCATAGGAAGCTGGACCCACAGAGAAACCCTTCTCATGGGCACCTCTCCCTCTACTAATCTCAGCAACTCTCCTGTTTCCCCACCATGCTGAGGAGCGAGATTCTGCAGCCCAGAAGTCCCATCGTTCAGATCAGGTGAATGCTTTTCCCGCTCATGCCCCTCCATCTATCTCTTCCTTAAATCTAAGCTGCCCCCATCTCTCTCTCTCAAGCCTCCTTCTCTAGCCTGCCTGGGATATCACAAAATTAGACTTTAAGTTAAAATGCCTCATTGCAATTGATTCTTTTAGAAACATATTGTTATTTGCTTTAATCACACAATTCTCTTTTCTGTATCCGCCCCCCCCCCACCATCTGCTTTTTATTTTGAAACTATAACCTTGTCTCAATCCAGTCATTTCTTGAGTCCAAACGTTTGCACAAATTAAAACTGGTGGAACCGACCCCCTTAAGAGCTAATTCCCGCACAAAGCCTGAATATTGGGGTGCTGACCAAACACCCCAGCGCAGTTCCATTAACAACACTTTAGGGAGGCCATTGTATATTGGGCTTTTGTTTAAAAAGAGCTGGTTTCCATCAACATGGAAATTAACTTAGGTCAAATTAATGCTTTTGAGATAGGCAGGCAAGCTGAGCTAGAACCCAGAATAAAAATATAGTCTTGCAGCCAGAAACCGTTGGAAAGCTATATTTTGGATCTGATGTAGGGCCCTGCCTACATCAGAAGCACTAATCTGAGCTAGCCTAATTACAAGGGGATACTTATGCTGCCTCATTCAATCCTGTGTTAATTTTTAAGGCTAAATAGGGGTGGGTTTAAAAAACAACAACTACACACTACCCTGTTTTCCCGAAAGTAAGACCTCGCAGTAATTTCTGATGTACCGCTAATTGCCCTAGTGCATTTTGGGGGCTAAAATTAATATAAGACACTGTCTTATTTTCGGGGAAACACGGTACTAGTTTCCAAATTAAGTTGCTTACACCCAAGGCATGTAAAAGACAGAGGGTTGAATCCAAAGAACTATAAGTGGAATCTGTAAATGCTTGTGTAAGATCTTGCATAAGGGTTCATGCAGCATTCTAATAGGTTCTAGAGGCATTTTGACTATTCTGCTTATGCAAAGGGCTGCATAACTTCATGTGTAAGCAGAAGTTTGTTTGTGAGACAGTGTTGTGGTAAGAAATGGACAGTGGCAGCTCAGAGGGGTGTCTGTGAGAGAGATTTTCTTGGTGGTTGCTGTGAGATGAGCTCCATGTTTGGCCTTGAGATTAACTTGTGCTTTACCCACTGCTCTGCAGTCTGCATTACAAGGTGTACTCAGTCAAAATGTGGCTGAAGATGTTGCTCTAGTTGAGCTTATGGCCATGCATGCTGCTAAGGGTGCTGCTGTGGCAGCTGTTGCAATGCTAGGAACATAAGGGGTCATAATTGTGTGGGAGAGAGCAACTTGTGCCAGTGATGTTAGTATATGGCAGCTTCCTATGTTCCTATGTTACTGCAGTGCAGGCACTGTGGCTGGCAGTGGATTCTGAGTCAGTGATTCTTTTTTTGGCCATTTTTGGTCTGTGTTTGAAAAAAATGTGTGTTCTGTGTTGGGAAGGACAGATTCCCTTTACTGTGTGCTTCTAATCTGCAGTGTTTTTCAAGGCAGGATCACAAAATGCATTGGAAATTGCAATGCAAAACGTGTCATGTGCGTGCTGTAAGGGAAGCTTGTTTCGGCCATAGAGAACAATGGGGAATTCGAAACACCCCATTGTTAGCTCCTAGGGACACCAGTGGGTTGTGTGGGAGGGCACAATGGGTGCTACCTACCAACCAACCCACAAAAGAAATGGGCAAGCGGGCAATTTTTAACCAATTTTTTGCCTCCCCCCTCCCCCGAAAGGATCCTACCTGTACATTAAAGGATAAATTTGTTAAAAATTGCTTGTTTGCCAATTTCTTTAATGGTTTGGGTGGTAGGTAGCACCCATCATGCCCTACTACACAACTTACTGTTGTCTTCCTAACAGTTACCTATGGGGAACAATAGAGTAATTTGAGTTCCCCATTGTTCCTTATGGCTGAAACACTTGACACATTGAGTTTGTGTTGTCGAAACAGCTAGCCTGGCTGCTGTTTCGATTAAACACATTTTGTTTCAAGCTAGAAACAAAATTCAAAATCCATTTCATGCACAGCCCTATTTCAGTAAGTGGAAGGGACACTTTAGCATTCAACTTGGAGTTCACACATCTTAAAAAACATCTTAAAATGCACCTTTTAAAGGAGACTTTTTAATGCTCCATTATTATTTTTTTGTTATTTCTGACAGGTTCTTTAGCTTCTTATAATTTTTAGTCTTAATTTGAACCTAATTGTGGTTTTTAATCTGACAACTTTTTTCTTCTTTTTTCTTTCCTTGTTTAGTTTAGTTAATTTTATTACTTTTATTGTATCTTGTGTCTATCTTGTTGTGAGCCGCCCTGAGCAGTAGTGCATTGGAGAGGTGGGGTATAAATATTTCAAATAATAATAAAAAAATAATTAACACCCGCTATTGCAACTTGTCTGCTCTTGGGAATTCCAGAGGTAATGTAATGTTTTGTTTTCCAGGAACCAGAGACTACAACTCCCAGCATCCCCAACTGCAATGGCCTTTGGCTGGGTATTCTGGGAGTTGTAGCCAACCACGTCTGGGAATCCCTGTTACAGGGAACACTGCAATTAGGAGTGGGTGATTTTTATTTCCAGTTGTAGCTCCTTCTGAATCTTCAGGTGCGATTTCAGGGGGCTTCCTAACCTTCTAGAGGGACTTTCGAGAGGTTAGCTCCAGAAGGAGAAAATTGCAAGGAACCCGCGGCTGCATGAACACTGTGTGCAGGTTTTGGAACCTGGCCAGTATATTAAACTGTTTTCCTGTGACTCATGCAAAGGGGAAATTCTGTTTAAAGGAAACCAAAGGCACAAGTAGCAAGTATTCATTAATTAAATGAGTTCCTGTTTTTGATATGATTGCTAAAAGATTCCATCCACCTAATACTGTGAACCAGAATATAAAGGCCATGATTGCTCCATGAAGAACACAGACAAGGATTTCTTGAGATCTGAATAAAGCGAAGTTTATTCAAAGATCTCGTTAGGTGGTGACCAGTTTGTTGCACCCCAAGTTTTGGCATTTGAAAGAGGAACCAAAAAGGATGAAGTAGCTGATGCTGTTTTTCAAAGCATTTTCAATATTTGGAAAGAAGCCAGGGGGGAAATTAAGAAAATGGAAACAAGGCATATCTATTGAAAATTCACTTTTGTTCAGGAGGCAGAAGTTGTTTTTGGAAATGGGGAAACCCTGATGTGTGTCCAAATTTGCAAAGAATTACTAGATTGAAGTAGGAATTGCTGAATTTATAACTACCTCATATGAATATAGGAAGCTGCCATATACAGTCAGACCATAGGTCCATCTAGCTCAGTATTGTTTACACAAACTGGCAACAGCTTCTCCAAAGTTGCAGGCAGGAATCTCTCTCAGCCCTCCCTATCTTGGAGATGCCAGGGAGGGAACTTGGAACCTTCTGCTCTTCCCAGAGCAGCTCCATCCCCTAAGGGGAATTTCTTACAGTCTCACACATAATGTCTCCCATTCATATGCAACCAGGGCGGACCCTGCTTAGCTAAGGGGACAAGTCATGTTTGCTACCACAAGACCAGCAATCCTCTTATGCATACGATCAACTCAATTGAGACATCCAATCAACTCAATTTGTCATAGCAAGATATATTTCTGAATAACTGTGTGGAAGTATGTAAAGTTTTCTAAGATATGATGTGAAATTGTGCATGGAAAACATAATCTGTCTCCACCAAAAGTGACTATTTTTAAAATCAAATATCTGAGTAGAACTATTCTTTCACGTATAAAAATCTTATTCTATTTAGCTTGTTAAAAAACGCTACAGTGCAAAAAGCAACACAATGAAGAAAGCTGTAATAATATAAAGCCCAGAAGCATGTCTGAGTCTAGAGGGAAAGGCTTTCTGAAAACTTTTCCACTTAAACATTTTTTATAGCAAAAGTAATTTTCTGAGTTTTGATCCAAGATTAAAACGGCAGAGGGATTTGTTCAGTGTAAGACTAAAATTCTCCTACTATGAAGCAACTTGCAGAGTAAATGTTTTAACCAGACACTACAGTGCGTGATCTTTGTTATAGTAACAGCAAAATGACCTGTGTGTCATCGGACGCTAGCACTTCCTCAGCAGCTTCGTCAAGATTTACGCAGCAAAGTTATCTTCATGGTGTGACGGAAAGCACATACCGTGTGGGTATGATAATTGAAGCTTGCTACCATGCAGACATCCCTGCTATGTCAACATATTACAGTGAAGTCTGAGCAAAAGTAACAGCAGTTGGCGAGAAGCCTTTCCTGTCACCAGAAAAGTGAAAGGAAGGAGTTTGCATGTGCCATCCTGACTTTCATAGCTCCCCTTGTTCCTTGATAAATGAGATGCTAGTTCAGAAGTAAAGAAACTCATAGTTTCATTGGCAGAAAGCAAAAAATGGATTCTCAAACATGGGATAGCAGAACGAATTTGCCAGCTGTATATGATCAAGTATATATCTGCTTCTATTCCTTTCAAGTAGGGTGGTCCCTTGATGAAATGGGTTTTAAAATTGATTACCCAAAATGAATTTAGTTGACTGAATTTGCATATGGATAAAACCAATCATTCGGAAATGAAAAAATGAAGCTTTTAGATATGCATGCATCACAGCAGGCATTAATAGCTAGGTACATCTTTAAAAGAGGCATTCTCCCTTTCTTTTCTGTGGAGTGCCTCTTCACAAAGACAAAAAAGGAGCTCTCTGGTAGTTCTTGCAAATTCTCTCAGTGACAGTAGAAGCCCATACTAACAAGATGAAGGGAATGGAAAATGAGGTCCAACTGTTTGAGTACCAGCAGCCACTTTCTCGCTCCCTTCTGGCCTTACCTCGGCTGTAATTGGGCCGTGCCCACCAATCATGTGTGCAGGAGGAGATTTCCCTGCCCTACTGGACAAATGACCAGTCCGCATGGCTCAATTACAGTCAGGGTGGGGCCAGAAGGAAGTGAGAGAGCAGCTGCCGATACCCAAAGCAGCTGGGGCTCATTTTCCACCCTTCCAGCTTGTTACTATGAGCTGCTGCTTCTCAGGGATAACTGCGGCCATGAAGATTCTGGCCAGGGTTCAAAGATAAAATATGCACCTGTAGAGGAGAAAAGGCAGCTGAAGGTTTGTATATTGTTTTTTTGCAATTTAAAAGTCAGACTGTGATGTAGGTTGGGGTGGGTGTCAGAGTAGCTCTGGTATGTGTGTGGCTAATAATAAGTTGGACTGTGGGGAAAGCCTGTTTTAAAAATACCTATAACAGTGATCTTCACTAGTTTTCAAGTGGAGGCCATTTTGGCAAAAAATCTTCAATGTGAGAGTGATTTCCCACTGTACTGACCTCTGCACAATACTGCACTTTTCTCAGTGCAGGAAAGGCCCTTTAACAGAGCCCCTCTTAAGGGTTCTAGAAGGAAAGCACTGGGAAGGGCTACAGTTCCCAGAACTCTGTGCACACTTCCCAAGATGGTGCAGGGGTTCAAGAGGTCTCTGTTTCCCTTAAGGGAGCCCCCCAATGTTAGGCAAAGCACAGCACAGCACTGCACAGACGGAACAGGCACCTCTGTAAGGTGCCACGGGAACAGTGCAGAGCAGGGTTTCTTAACCTTGCGCTTCCAGATGTTGATGGACTACAACTCTCATCATCCCCAGCCATGTCAATTGTGGCTTCAGAATCGCAGCACAATCCCTTTAAAACCAAGGGCTTCCACAGCCTCTCCAACACAGAGGAGAGCAGGTCCATACCTGCTCCTCCACTCGCCATCACTTCTATTATCACGGCGCTCCCCGCAGCTGGTGGGGTGTCTCCCAACTACCCCAGCATGGAAGCCATGTACGTGCCAGCGTCATACAGGTGCAGCTGGGAGATGATCCACCAGTGCAGAATCATAGCTCAGGGGAACGCTGCAATGACACAAGTGGTGGTGAGTGGAGGAGGAGCAGGTATGGACCTGTTCTCCTCCATGTTAAAGGGGCTGTGGAAACCCTCGGTTTTAAAGGGATTGTGCTGCAATTTGGATGTCGAATTGCGTTTCAGCACATCCCTATCACACAGGCCCAATAAACAATTCATTAGGGAGTAACACTTGGGGTTGATGGGGCCACCATTGGCTAGTGAAGAACACTACCCTATACTGAACAATGAATGAAAACTCCCTTTAGTAATTTGTAGATGTGCAATGGCTTCATAAAAATAAATTAATTAAATAAAAGTAGAGGTGATGTTCATATTTCATTACAAGGAACTCACTCACCTGTAAATTCTGTTCACTAGGACCTCGTTAGTGAATCCCATTCCTCCCCAGTACTGAAGACAGCTATCTGTTAGCTCCCGAGCTAGACGCCCAGCCTTCAGTTTAGCCATGGATGCAAATTTGGTCACATCATTCCTACGTATGTAGAGAGCTGAAACAAAAGCACAAGCTCAACATTAAGCTGCCTATCAGGAAGGCTCTAAAACAATATATATGTTCTTACTGAACAAAACTTTACTCCACTTACCAACAGCCCGATAGAGCAAGGAACGAAGGAGCTCTACCTCAGTTTCTAATTCAGCCAGACGAAAGTGCACTACTTGGTTATGAAGTATTGGCTGGTTGAATGCCTTACGTTGGAGAGTATAATCAATAGTTTCTTTTATCGCATTGTCAAATTGTATCAAAACTATAGGAATTGGAGAACAAGATAGGAAAGTGAGTCTACTTAAGGTCTTTTTCAAAAAATTAATACTATTTCTACCTTTTGTATAAGTGACATAAAAAGGTTACATTTATGCAGCCCTGAAAACAGGCTGAAATGTGGGTTGGGCATATGCAGGTTGTGTTTGGATGTGTCTGAAATGGTCATATGACAGCTTCAGCGTATACCAAAATCTCAATTTTTTAATGCAGGCAGACTATTTTACCAAACTGCTACAAATATTTTAAGAACCGACCTATATTGCAATGAGGGAGATGAGTGACGAGCTCGAGCAAGACTTCCAACCCACTTAATGCTAAGCATGTTTAGTGGCATTATTTGGAATGCCTGAATAGGGTTATTGCGTCTAGGAAATGAGAGGCAAAAATGGATGTCCTGTTTGTGATGGTGTTATCTGAAGTGGTCAGATAACCAATGGATAACCAATGAAGTGTCATCAGCCAATGGACATGCATGTGTGAACCTGCATTAGCTATGTCTGTGCAACCTACTTTCAAAGCCATATCAACTGATATGCATTTTTCTTTTTTCATGCTTAGGCTGGCATTATAATCTCTCTCCAAATATGCTTTACTAACACATACTGAGAAAAGAGTTTTTAAAAATAGATTTCATTAGGCATCTAACATACCAGTGAAAGTGTTCAGTGAAAACCTTTTTGGAATGACACATTCAACATATTTTCTGGTCATCCCTCTTTTCTGTTCTACTAAAAATATACCACTTGGAATGCATTAATCTTTTTGTTTCTTGTTTACATCAGGAGCTAATGTAAGACTTCTATATGTTAGTATTTCTTCATATTTATATAATGTTTGTAGATCAAGAGACCTTTCTAAGTAAGAAGTTGATCTTTTCCTTTACTGTTTTTAAAATAATAATCTTGTATAAACAGTCTAAGGCCCTAATCCAGAAATCATTCACATTCAGTCCCAATGGATTTCAAGAGCCCTGAAATCCAGTCATGGTTACTTTGTCCCCAAACTTCAGTAGGACTTCACTTAGGCATAACTAATTGTATGCTAGCCTGTGTATCTAAAATGATCTGCATCCCTATCCAGTGATAACGTACTGCCTCCAATTCTGACATAATGTCATTGCATTGCAGTTAGTATGTGTCATCATTAGCATGACTGATACAGTAAGATTCAAGGATGATCAGAACTCACTCTTGCTTTTATAATTCCCATAGGAGGCCTCCAAAGTCTAAATCAACTGAGAAAGCAATCTCTCTATGCAATCAGCTAAAGCATGCAAACACTTATGCTTGTCCTCATTTAAAACAAACTGTGTTTCAACAGGAAGTTCTTCTAAAGTAGTAATCAAAGTAACAAGTTAGTGCTTGGAAAACTGCCCCCCAAATAAAATGTTCACATCTCTTACAACTAAGCTATATGAGTGGTGTTTACTAAAATATTGCATATACACACCCCATGTTCCCCTATCTAGCAGCTATAATGGCCCTGCAAGGATTCAATCAACAGTTATGGCTCTTCTACTTTTAAATTCTGGGGGGAAATCTCAGCCTGGTAGGAGTCCCAGACTTTTGCCCACCTGTTTGACTGATTCAGACATTATCAAAAATGGCTACATGGCTAAAGCAAGGCGAAGAGGGAGGAAGTTCCGCCCCTGCCACATCAATCAGCCACATGCCTCACTGCTCATGGTTTTGATGGGATTTCTCTGAAGAGGAAAGCATCCTCCCAATCACGGATGTGCCCACCACCACGGGGAGGGCTCTTCCCTATTCAGACAAACCCCATGGTAACTATGAGCAGCAGGGCATTCAGGTGATTGACATGGCAGGGGCACAACTTCATCCCTCTTCACCCCACTGTACACAGTTACAGTGGGACTTTTTAATAATGTCTGAATCAGGCTTTTCCTTCAATTCTGGGAGAAAGGGATGAGTGAACTAGGGTATAGCACAGGGATTCGAAGATGGTATCTCCTTGACACCCACCCCACAACTGTTCCCAGTTTGCTATCATGGCATTTATACACATACCCAGGCTTGAGATGTTCCCCTGGAAATTAGTGAGGGGATAGGCCTGTGGCTTCATGGGAACACCAACTGCTCTTTTCTCTTCAGCTGTATGGATATATGTAGCATGAAGCCATGTATGGTGTTTTTCTTGGCAGTGGAGAGACTAGGGAAACTCCTACTGGCTGAGAAGCTGCATGTGTGCATGCAGAGAAAACTCTCTGGGCTTCTAGATCAGGGATTCTCAACGTTGGGTCCTCAGATGTTATTGGACTTCAACTCCCATAATCCCCAGCCCCAGTGGCCTTTGGTTGGGGATTATGGAAGTTGAAGTCCAATAACATCTGGAGACCCAACACTGAGAATCCTTGTTCTGGATCATGGCCAAGTATTATTTATGGTATTCTGTTAGGCAAGGGTTCCCCATGGGCCTTAGTTAAATAATGATGAGTAGGATTTAGCTGAGACTCATGGGAAACTGTTGGTTAATAAAACAACATATACTTTACCGTGATCCAGAGACAAACAGAGGTTTCTATGCACTCAGAGATTTTCTCACCAGTGGGAGTTTCCCTATCTCCTCCTCTGCTAGAAAACATACCATACATGCCTTGCTGCTGCACATATGGCAGAGCTTCAGTTCTGCTCATCACACTGCAAACACCACCTTACATATTTTTAAATATATATTAAAGATGAAAACTTTCAAAACCTGAAGAAGCCTGGAGAACTTTCACCATGAATAGGAATCCATTAGTCCCAAAGCAGCTTGAAAAGGGCCTTCGTTGACATAATTTTAGTATCACAAATGACTTCTCAGCACAAATAATATTTAAGACAAATGACTTGCTCTTCCTGTACCTCCTGGGAGGATTTTGTGAACGTTTGACATTTCTGTCATTTTCAATTCCCTGCTGCTTCAACACATCAAATCTTTTGCTAAAAATATGTCTTCTCAGTTTTCATCTGGCAATGTCCTCAGTCTTTTATAAATTCACTTCTTCCTTGTGATTTTATATCTCACTATATAATTTAGATTTTATGTTCCGAGGGAGCCCTCTACTAGATTTCTACAGGGCAGGCTACTACTCAGGTAAATGGCGGGGGGGGGATCAATTCCTGCCCCTTCACCTTTTAGTCAACAGAAAACTAGCTGAGATTTGAGCTTCATTTCCAACAGAGCACTTATGAGACTGCAGAGACAGAACCCAAGTACTGATGTATTGTGCTAATTATAAGAACACATCCTAAGTGATCTCTAAAATCAAACTGTGAAACGATTTAAAAAATCCAATGGATTTTTTTAAAAAATTCAAAACACCTCACATAAAGACTGTGAAACAGATGGTAACATTGGATATGTCATCGCTACAATGAAATAATAATTTAAAAAACCCTAATAATGGAGGTGCTTAATTTCTTTGGTACTGAAAGTAGCAGAGTACGATGTGTTTTTAGAAAAGAAAAAATCCAACATTACCCTTTTGATCCCCAGATGTTTCTGTAACATCCATATAAAATGTACAACGTTTAAAAAATGTTTTAAATTACAAGTAAATTCAGAAAGTGCCCTGGAAATTTTGTGTCTGCTATGTTCAGCCTGTACTGTGATTATCTTTTTGTTTCATGTACAATGGCCATTTTCTGTTCTTGTATTTATGTATTTTTTGCAAACATTACATCAGGGACGCACCCATAGGAAGCTAGTAACGGGGAAAGCCTAAAAACAGTGCCAGACAGACATGAAAGACTGCCCTGACAGTTGGAAATCTTATTCAGTTGCTTCTTCTGGCCCCTGAACAAGCAGGCATTTCTCTTTAGCTATAATGTCAACACATTAGAATAATTTTAAATTTAACACAATGCTAAGCTATTAAAAACTATAGTTGTAGTCCAACGTCTGGGAACCTAACACTGGGAACCTTTGCTCCTAAACATCACAGCTAGGGGTGTTCACAAAACCGGTTGGCCCAGTTCAAGTCCAAACCAGACTTGAACCTGACCAGTTTGGTTTTGCACCCCCTCAAACCCCGCCCCCGTTAACCGGGGTTCAAAGTAATTTTTTTAAAAAAAAATCATTTTACCCCGGGGGGGGGGCATTCCCTAAGAACCTTCTCCCTTTCCCACTGACCTCCATTATTGCCAGAAATCACCTGGTTCAGGTGGTCTTCAACCCATTCTGTGCCTGCCCACTGTCATGGCAGCCATTTTTAAACTTCAAACCACCTAAACAGGCCAGGGGGTTCGGCTTGATGCTGAACCGAACCGGGGAAAGGAACTGGTTTGCACATCCCTAATCACAGCTGAAAGCCAATTGTTTTGGGTTCTGGTTTATCTGCTGACTGGTAAACGGGTTTTTAAAATTACTGTGACGTGTTTTTTTTAACTCTACTGATAGCTCTCTTGTGTGCATTATAAAAGCAGAAAAACAGAACTTACCGTATATTTTCTTATGAATAAACAAAGAAACCAGACTTTACCGAGGCATATAGAGTGGCTTGCTCTCAGCTAGTGTAACCCTGAGTATTCAGCCCTCAATTAGATGGGGAGTGCATTGAATTATTTTTGGCCCTAGTGGATAAGGTAGTGCCTGTGTGAGAGAGAGAATACTGAGGAAGAGACTTTGTGAGGAGAAAGAAGGACATCTTGAGAAGGAGTGAGATTAAGAAGAGGAAGGGCATGGGCTGAACCGCTGAAAAGGAGAAGAGAACAGCAACTTTCTCTCCATCATCATCATCATCATCATCATTTATTACATTAATATCCCATTCTTCCGCCAAGGAGCCCAGAGCGGTGTACCACATACTTAAGTTTCTTTTTCACAACAGCCCTGTGAAGTAGGCTAGGCTGAGAGAGAAGTGACTGGCCCAGAGTCACCCAGCAAGTCTCATGGCTGAATGGGGATTTGAACTCAGGTCTCCCCAGTCCTAGTCCAGCACTCTAACCACTACACCACGCTGGCTCTCTCTCACGCATTCACTCAGCCCCAGAGTCAGCATCAGGAGCCAGGGAGGAGACTGGGCCTAAGAACTGCAGAGAAGCTTGATGAGTGGCTGCTTCACTGACCCTGCATAGATTACAAAAAACTGTAAAATCTGTGGTCTGTTTTGTTTTACTGGCTTCTGCTCTTCTGAACTGGGGATTGGGGCTTTTGCTTTAAATATGTGTATTATGTGTGTAAAATGTATATTTAAGTTAATTACTTTAAATCATTTTAATTATTAAATTTGCCTCTAAATTCTTTTCAGTATTGGTCTCTGGAGTGTGGACTCTGGGAGACATAGGAGAGGGTTACACGAGAACCTGCCTTTTCTGACACCAAAATAAACTTTGCGAGTTATAAGAGACAGGCTTGTATCACTGCCAAAGGTGGAGCTAAGGACTTACTGTTGGCTACTCCCCACAGACGCTCCTCTTGGAATTGCAACATCTGGTACGTAAAACCCATTCCCTCCTCCCCAATAATGTATTTGCTGGGAACTCTGACATCTTCAAAAAAGATCTGTGCTGTGTCGGATGACCTCATGCCCATTTTGTCGATCTTCTTGGCAATCTGAACACCTAAAAATAAAATGTTCATGAAACAAATTACAGGAAATGATTAGCCCCAAATTGCAAGCATGGTATTTTCTTTAGCTGAGACATTTAGAAGGAATAAGGGTCTGTCATCAACATTTATAACTGAGGCATAATGAAAATTTAAATTTATGAAGACATGCAAATGCTTTAAAACCTTTGAGATAAGGTTAATGCTTCAATTTCCACCTAACCTGTAAAAAATGGCAGTCACTGTTAATTAGCAAATTAGAATTCTCAAAACTTTAAAGCTTTTGCTTTTCCTAATCCAGAAAAGTTAATGATTTCTTGACTAGTATAAGTTGATTTTTTTTGCAAATGTCAGAACTTGATATTTGCTTATTACTACAGAATTTAAAAAACCATTTAGCAAAATGCAATAAAGGCAACACAGGAGTATTTAACAATATAGTACAAGCAATTAATGTGAAATTCTTCCAATCTTTCAGATTTTCATTCTGATATCTGAACATCCAAGTCCAAATGTATCTACCCTTTATTCACACCAGGAATATGATCCTCATAATTAACTCACAATTAACCCAATGGATGTACTGTATACTTACATGAGACTGCTTACATGATCAACTATCATTTGAACTCACTTCCACTTTGAAATCAGGAATAGAGCATTTCTTGAAAGGATCAGGGTCTGTCAACTAATTCTTCTGCATTCTAGGATGATTTTTAAAAAATTGAGAAAAACACACAATAGGGCAGGGAAGCATTTTCATAATTGACTTGGAGGAGGGAGTAAAGCAGTAGATGCTTATCAAATCTGCAGATGACATGAAGCTGGGAGGGATAACTAGCACTATAAGATGACAATCAAGATTCAAACTGATCTAGACAGGCTCAAACATTGAGTGAAAACCAACAAGATGAAGTTCAACAGAGACAAATATAAAATCCTGCATTTAGGTAAGAAAAATCAAATGCACACATTTATGATGACAGGGGCCAGCCTTGGCAGCAGTACATGTGAAAAGAACCTGTCTGTTTAAGAGGACCAAAAGCTGTCAGAGGACCCTCCAGCTGTTTTTGGCCAACTCTCATCATCCCTGGCTACTGGCCACTGGCCACTGTGACTGGGATGACAGAAGTTGTAGGCCAAAAACAGCTGGAGGACCACAGTTGGACACCCCTACTTTACTAGTTTCCCGCACTGAGTTGGTTGGATTAGAAGGCCTCCCAAGGTAGGGATGTGCACAAATGGATTTGTGCACTCCCTGGAGACTGTGTGTGTGTGTGTGTGTGTGTGTGTGTGTGTGTGTGTGTGTGTGTACTTTAAAGGGCAGGGAGAGTGCTCTTACCTGCCCCACCACTTTCCCCCTGCCAGTGCTGTGCCCAAAACTATTGCCGTGGGGCTGAAGCGTACCTCCCTGCAGCCCCAGTGTGCATCTTACCAGAAGTGGTCGATGCACATACATACTGTGCGCATGCTTGCTGGTCACTTCCGGTAGGATGCACACAAGGGCTGCAGGAAGCTACGCTGCAGCCCCGTGGCACCTGTTTTTGGAACAGCACTGGTGGGGGGAAATCAGTGGAGCAGGTAAGAGCACCCTCCCTGCCCCTTAAACCCCCCCCCCCCCCACAACTGGCTTGAACGCCAGACTTCCAAACCGATTCGGCACTCCACAAAAGGAGAGCCGAACCGATTTGTGCACATCCCTACTCCAAGATCCCTTCCAATTCTGGGGGGGGGGGGACACACACACACACACACATTTTCTCTGCTCGGGGGAGACAGCAAAACAGTGTGGCTAAATCAGCCTAAAATTCCTTCTCTTTATGTTGTCTAATGTAGACAAGGGTTAGGAACATAGGAAGCTGCCACACACTGAGTCAGACCACTGGTCCATCTAGCTCAGTATTGTCTACACAGACTGGCAACGGTTTCTCCAAGGTTGCAAGCGGGACTCTCTCTCAGCCCTATCTTGGAGATACCAGGGAGGGAACATGGAACCTAGATGCTCTTCCCAGAGCAGCTCCATCCCCTAAGGGGAATATCTTATAGTGCTCACATATAGTCTCCCATTCATATGCAACCAGGGTGGACCCTGCTTAGTTAAGGGGACAAGTCATGCTTGCTACCACAAGACCAGCTCTCCTCATTGCTGTCTCATATATAAACCACCTCAGAATCTTGAGTGTGCAATTGAATCCAACAGTAGAATTGTTACTCTGGTGAGTGGAGAAAGAGCATGGCTGAAAAGAAGATCCTCCAAATGCTCATACGTATAAATAATGTAGAGAACATTTCTTCATTTTGTAGAGCCTACTCCAACTTGTTTCTCTGTTAGACAGCAATGATTAGAAGTCCTCCTGGATGAATTCAGCTCTTGGATTAGCAAAATTAGGCACAAGACTTCAAAGGATCATAGGGTCAGAAAAGTAAGATTTTTCCTAGAGGAATAATGCAAGGAAAATATAATTCAAGATTACTGGCAATTTTTGAAGAAGTTGGTAAAATCCTATGTCCTGCTTATACATAACTTAAGTCCTGATGAACTCAATAGGTTTTGTGCAAATAATTGCTAACAGAGTGACGTAGCCAGGGTATGCTATTCCAATGCAAAAGAGAGGAAGAATAAAAAAAGAGTGATGATGCACAAGATGTTTGTTGGCTTCTTTCCCAAGGTTAAAAAAAAACCTGATGAATGCGACAATTGCCTATAATAAATCTATTAAAATTAAAAGTATATATTTCAGAAATGGCAGGCGGTGTAGCATTTGAGTACGGATGGGGAGACACTCCAATCAAGGAATTGCAAGGAATGCACTATCTGAGAAAGAGTCGCATCTTATCAGGGACAAAATATAGGCTTGGTTCATATGCAACACTACATCACGATTAAACACTACTCATGTGCATTTAGAAATTAGATGCTTCCATTCATGGTTTGAAACAAATCACGGATGCCCATCTTAACAGAATATGGGAAACTGTGGTTTGTACAACTATTCTCACAAGCAATGGAAACCGGACTAGGAAGCCCAGTCTGGTTTTCGCTGTACATGAGAACTGCTGGGAGCCATGTGGCTCCCGGCAGTGGCCCCTTTTAAGAAGCCCGCCATTTAACCCAGGTTTTGGGCACAAGCACGCCCAAAGATCGGGCTAAGTGATTGTGTGTCTGTCATGGCTGCTTGTAGCCACAGTGGACACAGTCGGGGGGGGGGGGCTCCTAGTAATGCACCGCGCTGCTGCTCATCTTGGTGGGTGATCCACCCACCCAGGGAAGGGTAAGAGATTGTCTGTCGGGAAGGGTTGGAGAAACCCACAATCCCTGCAGACCTCCTTTTGGTGTGAAGCGCCTCACTTCACAAATCAGAATATCAAACCAGGATTTGAATATCAGAATATCAAAACCAGAATATCAAACCAGGATTTGACCTGGACAAATTGGAAAACTGCAGTTTGTAACAAATAATGAATAGAAGCATAGGAAGATGGGGGAATCCTGAAGCCCAGAACATGCCATAGCACCTTCTTGCAATGCTAAACTATGCTTTAATGTTACATCTGACCCAGGTCACTGTGTATCCAGTCCTGGAAAGCATATCTGTGCACATTAAATGGGCAACCCTGTTCATTTATTCCATTAAAAACTCTCTGTGTAGGAAAACTTTAAGAGAGTATGGAATCCCTTTCAATGAGATTCTTTAAATGGATGTCTGTCAGGAGTATCTGTGGACATGTGTGATGATTAGGCATTTAAAGGGAGGATGCTCTGCACTTCTCTGCAGGTGTGCTCAGAACTTTGATGAGCAGCTGTCAGTCTTTTTAAAAAACAAAACATTGAGGCAGTTGGAGGAAGCAGTTGGAGCTATGGTCTAGTGAGGGTTGGTCCCAGAAGGGAAGGCTCAGATACTCTACTACTACTACTAAATACATACATACATACTGCCAGATGTGGGAGGGCTGGCTATATATAAAAGGTGCCTGCCGTGGACCTTAAAAGGTAAAGTTGTGATGTGAAGTATGTTGAAGGAAAAAAATAAGTAAGCCTTTCAGAAAGATTTTGTTAAGGAAAAGAACTGGTTAAATGGTTGTCAAAATACCTGAGAGGTGTGTAGAGTTTAGTTAACCTAGTAACTGATGCAAGTTAAGAACCCTAGTGACAGTAGTGACAATCAAACCTTTTATAATCTAACACAAAGGGGGAAAAATAAAGTTCCTTCTTATTTTATTTGTGAAAATCTGGTTTGAGTGATTCTGTTCTCCTCCCGTTTTGTGAAGCCACACTGACCAGCATAAAAAGACAAACGGAAAATGGAGGCTTGAAATGATTTTATGGTGGCAGCGGTTACAACATTTTCAAAGAAAAAATTATAGTGACATTAAGGGGGTGGGAATAAAATAACAAATAAACCTATCATTCCCAGTCCCCTCTTAGGACAATGTGTGGCAAACATGTTCTAGGAACCACTAGGATTGGTCTAAGCAAAGCTGTCAAGGCAGCAGAAGATTCACAGGCTGTATTTGGTTTACCCAGATTCTCCCCTAGACCAAACAACTTCAGAAAATAACATAAGAACAGCCTTTCTGGATCAGGTCAAAGGTCTATCTAGTCCAGCATCCTGTTTTACTCACTGATTTATACGCTTGCTAAGTGATGACCATCTTGCAAGCCCATTTTTCCAAGAAAAAAAGGAGAACATGTTTTTCCTGGAGAAAAACCCTTGTAGGCCAGGTACAGCCTTCAGACCATATGCTTCCTACCATGGCCTAGGTGATTTCCATAATCTCTTCCAATTCCATGAATATGTTGGGACTTTATGTTCTTTTATCTGACCCTGAGTTTAACTGTATTTTGGAAAGACAAACTCTTGTCACAGTTGTTTTTCACTATATTTCCAGGTCTCCTGTGAAGATAAAACCATCATTTCATGCATTTTGCAAGATCTAGTAGTATATTTTTTGAAAGAAAAAAAGAAAAAGAAGCCCAGTCACAGCTTTGGTGGATATCTTCCAAGTCTGACAACATTGATAGCACTATTGTTTAGTTTTGTTTGGATGTTTCAAAATGATGTTGTTCCGAGTATTAATATTTATCTTTGGCAGTTCCTTAACTTATCAGTGGACTGCAAACACAAAGAGAGAGAGATTTCTGATACTTAATATATTCACAGTGCCTGACATCCAGTCAATGCTGCAATGGTGCAAAGATGTTGCACTAGCTAGTTTAACATCATTTAATTTATACATAAAAGATCTAGAAGCAGGAGTAAGCAGCGAGGTGGCCAGATTTGCAGATGATACCAAACTCTTTCAGGTAGTGAAATCCAAAACAGATTGTGAGGAGCTCTAAAAGGATCTCTCCAAAATGGGTGAGTGGATGTCAAAATGGCAAATGTGCTTCAATGTTGGCAAGTGTAAAGTGACGCACATTGGGGTGAAAAACCCCAACTTCAAGTATACGCTGATGGGATCTGAGCTGTCGGTGACTGACCAGGAGAGGGATCTTGTGGTGGACAGCTCGTTGAAAGTGTCGACTCAATGCACGGCAGTGATGAAAAAGGCCAATTTCATACTAGGGATCATTAGGAAGGAGATTGAAAATGAAATGGCTAATATTATAATGCCCTTATACAAAACTATGGTGCGGCCACACCTGGAGTACTGCGTACAATTCTGGTCACATCTAAAAAAGGACATAGTAGAACTGGAAAAGGTACAGAAGAGGACAACCAAGATGATCAGGGGCCTAGAGCACCTTCCTTATGAGGCAAGGCTACAACACCTGGGGCTATTTAGTTTAGAAAAAAGACGACTGCAGGGAGACATGATAAACGTCTATAAAATCATGCACAGTGTGGAGAAAGTGGATAGAGATAAATTCTTCTCCTTCTCACATAACACTAGAACCAGGAAAAATTGATTGCCAGGAAATTTATGACCAGCAATGGAGGTACTTTTTCACACAACGCATAAATCAACTTGTGGAATTCTCCACCACAAGATGTGGTGACAGCCAACAACCTGGATGGCTTTAAGAGGGGTTTGGACAACTTCATGAAGGAGAGGTCTATCAATGGCTACCACTCTGAGGGCTATAGGCCACCTCAAGCCTCAAAGGCAGGAAGCCTCTGAATACCAGTTGCAGGGGAGTAACATCAGGAGAGAGGGCATGCCCTCAACTCCTGCCTGTAGGTTTCCAGTGGCATCTGGTGGGCCACTGTGTGAAACAGGATGCTGGACTAGATGGGCCTTGGGCCTGATCCAGCAGGGCTGTTCTTATGTAACTAAGTCAGGACCAGGTTCCAGACTAGCATTGCACCCATGCAACAGAGTGCTCTTGGACAATCTGTGGTGTGCCCCCTGCCAAGAAAGCTCTTTGTCAGTCCACATGCATTTCAGGGAATGATGCAAAGTTATCTGCTATCCTTGCTTCACAAACGGACTGAGACTGCAAGAGACTGTGCAGCTTTGAACATCCGCTCAGCTACTCAACCTTCTTGCATATGTGCATCTTTATTCATTGTACTAGTTATGTGCTAGACTGGATGTCAGTCATGGTGAAGAGAAACTAGAAGCTGTCCATAAAATATTTAGTTTCCTTTTGTCCCTGTGTTTCATTCTGCACAGTCCCAAACCCTTTTCTATTCTGCACAGGTTTCTATTCTAACCTTTCTCAGATGTAAGGGCATATTTGCTTGGTCATTTTAACAGAGAATGCCATTTTAAGGAATTTTTTTTTACTCTGAAGATACAGGACATTCCTGCCATGGGTTAGATCAGATGTTTTTCCCAGCCCTTTGATCTTAGGTACTACTGTGGTTTTTCAAAAAGGAATTATCCTTCTATAGAGCACTCATAAAGAACTAGCTTTATTACCAGGTAACTTCATGGGCAGACATATAAGAGATTTGTTTCTGTGAGGTGGCCCGTCACTCGTGTTTGCTAGCAGACACATCCAATCAGCCTGACACCCAGAAGTAATCCACATTTTGCCACCATTTATGACATAGTCGCCCCCTTTCCTTATGGCCTTTGTCTTGATACCTATTCAGAAACAAAAAGGTGGAGCAAGAAATCTGAAAATTCTGGTGACACTGAAAAATCAATCATTTAATATTGTAACACAGAGACAGAGGCTACAATCTGGTGGCTTTGGTCCATGGACAGAGCTCTGTTCACACTGTGGCTTCTCTGTTCTCTTCTATGAGCAGCATAGTGCGCCCATTGGAAATTCTCATTTCCGTTCATACAAGAAAAGAAGGGAAAGCCCCTAAGCACGTGAGGCTTTGGCTCACATGTTCAAAATTTTGTGAACACACAAACCTCAGAAGGTGCCTTATACCGAGTCAGACCGTTGGACTTTCTAGCTCACTATTGCTGACTCTGATTTGTAGTGACTCTCTATGGCTGAGGCTGAGGTTTTTCCTAACACCTTCTACCTGGTCCTTTCACTGGAGATGCAGATTGAACTTGCGATGGCATGCCCAAAACAGGAGCTCCACCCTTATCATCTCCGCCCAGCTCTTTCTTCCTGGCCAAACATATATTTGAAGCTTTCAACTACGACTCCATTAAAACACAGGGATATTGCAAACACAAGGCTGTATCTTTTTCTCTTGTTAGCTTTGCCATAGGACACAGAAGGCCAAGCTCACTGCTTTGCCACCGACTCCTAAACAGTGCAGAGAGAAGAGCCTCAGATACTTCACTAGTGCACAAATAATAAAAGTATCTGCATAAAAAACAGGACACAGTTTCATAAGCATGCTCCATTACCAGAAGGATTCAAAGCCATACGTGGATAGAGTGGGGGGGAAGTCTAAAATTTTTTTTTTTTAAGACTTCTGAACAATACTCATTGATACTTGTGAATTCAAAGGGAAATGAATCATGATGTTTTTCATTGCAGAGGTATTCACATTTGTCTTGTCGCTGGCAATGTAGTGCACTGCTACTCTTTGGTGTGAGTTGCCTTCCAGAAGCAAGCAAAACATTTGGCCCTTCTTTCTTAAGAGTACCTTAGAAAAAGGCTTTTTAATGACAGCTTACAGTGTCATTATTTGTTCCAGATTCTGCCCATTGAAGACACAGTTCACAGCTTTGCTGCACTGTGCCTAGGCAGCCTCTTCCACTGCCAGTACAAACAGTTAAGCCTTGGCAAACTCCAGGTATACCTGAGAGCTGAGGATACTATAGGGCCCAGTGACAGCTGCTGAAACTGATGCACTTGATCAGGACAGTCTTGAGAGCTTTCAGCCAAGAGCTACAAGCAGTGTTCCCTGTAACAGGGATGTTGTTGACCATAATTCACATAATCAACGGCTGCAGTGACCTTTGGCTGCAGATTATGGGAGTTGTAATCAACAACATCTGGGAATCTTTGTTATAGGGAACAGTCTCTACAAGCCTACCTATATGTTACCCACAGCTGTGTGTGGGTCTGGCTAGGATCCACTGCAATTGTTCTTTACTATCTAGGGTTGTTGTTGGGTTGCTAGGCCATTCAGTATCTCTGCTCCTAGGTGTGTCTGGAGTTTGCCTTCCTATGCCGGGTGGGGGTGAGAAGTGTTGCAGATGGGTTAGGGATCATGCTATTAATCCACCTAAAAACAAATAATATCATAATGATGGTGCTACTATGTGCTGCAAGTCCTTATTTCAAACCTTAAGTGTCTGCAGATTTATGTAGATTACTGAGCTGTGACCAAAATACACTCTAAACACGCTTACTTGTTTATTATTTCACGTATTTGTGGGCTGAACAAAAGGGTAATAGTGGGAGGGGAAATCACATATACTACTTTGAGCTCCTTGGACAAAGGGCTGAGCAAACATAATAAAGCAAGCAACAGATTATGGGTCGTATCCTAAAGTTTCCTCGGTCCACAGGAGGGAAAGCTTAGGATGCAACGCTCTGTGTGTAAATAATTATGCTTAGGATTACTTACTCGCAACATCTGAGCCTGCCCCAGGCTCGCTGACTCCTAAGCAGGCCACTACATCCCCAGCTATAGTCGGGGCAAGGAACTGTTGTTTCAGCTCATCAGACCCAAATCTGCAAAGTAAAAATTAGCAATACTACGGATGATTTTTGAAGATTCCTTCCTGTTTGGGGGTGGGGGAGAGGGGGGAGGCTTATGGCTTGTATTTGCATTTTGAAAAGATATATGCAACAAGTACATGTCATATAATCTACCTCTCTACTACTTCAAATGAGAGAAAAGCAATAGAAACAACAGAAAAACAACACTGGCAATTGGATTATGAAGAGAGTAAGACAAGTGGCAACCATTTCTAAGGCAGGAGACTCACCATCGACAAACCTACCAGATACTTGATGATGGACCTCCCCCGCCCCACTGCTTTTGCAGTCCCAGGCAGACAAAAAAAAAAGCAAACTAACAAAAAAAAATGGCCTTGATCCCTAGTGGTTGAGCCTTTATGGCTGCTGGGCTGCACTCCCATGAGTCACAAGCTGAGCAGGCCTCTTCTAAGGCGGTTTTATATTTGGCAGTTTGTTTTAGGCATAAGGGTCCCACTCCAGCCAAGAATTAGTAAGTGTCTGGGGTTTTATAGAGCCGTGAGAGGAAGCTTATATTGTTCTCAGATGGTTTCCAGAGAACAGTTCTGGGAAACCATACTGCTTATTAAGCAAATATGTTTCCTGCAGATCACACAGCATGCAAACATTTCTAGCCATACAACCTATATCATCCCATCCAGCAACAATTCAGTAGCAGTGTCAAAGTTATGCCGTTCAGAAGTATTAGAAAAGGCTGCAGCCTACAAACCACCGACTCTTCTATCTGTTTTGAGGACTGTAGCTGAAAGGCATCATCTCAAAGAAGGAAAGACAGCTGGTCTTGTGGTAGTAAACATGTCTTGTCCCATTTGCTAAGCAGGATCCTCCCTGGTTTGCATTTGAATGGGAGACTACATGTGTGAGCACTGTAAGATATTCCCCCTTAGGGGATGGGACTGCTCTGGGAAGAGCACCTGCATGCTTGTATGCAGGAGGTTTCAAGTTCTCTCCCTGGCATCTCCAAGGTGGGGCTGAGAGAGACTCCTGCCTGAAACCTTGGAGAAGCCGTTGCCAGTCTGCGTAGACAATACTGAGTTAGGTAGGCCAATGGTCTGACTTGGTAGAAGGCTGCTTCCTATGTCCCTGTGTCCTTCCAGGAGGCATGGTGAAGCAGGTGCTTCAGATGTGGGTGCCAGGGCAATTGCCAGCCCACCACCACCATCACAAGTATGGCCCTCCCTGTTGTTTGCTGCCACCACCCTTCCATGGCAGCATGCTGTTCATTTCCCCCTGCTTGTCCCACAAGGCCACGCCTCTCCTTTCCCCTCTTTCCCCCCACCAAAGTGAGCCAAGAACACCCACCACTACCAGGCTTAGTGGAATGGTCTAGGAGTGCTCGTAGGATGCTGCCTCAATAACCAGACTGAGAATGCCAAGTACCTGCCTGCAGATGGAGGTCAAAGGCATCATATTGTCCTTCACCTCCAGCAGCAAAATGTCTCAGACTGCCCCAGAAAGGAGGCTACATTAAGTTAGGATGGGTTTACACGGGTAAAAGAAGACAGTGCTGCCATTGGCCTCCTAACTTGGCAAAGAGGCACCTTTTAACATGCTGATTCTCTTTATTTAGCAGGGAGAGAGTAACTGGCCCTATCTACCCCCAGCACAGTACCTCCAGTGACTGTTGCTGGTGTCTATCTTATGTTTCTTTTTAGATTGTGAGCCCTTTGGGGACAGGGATCCATCTTATTTGTTTGTTATTTCTCTGTGTAAACCGCTCTGAGCCATTTTTGGAAGGGCGGTATAGAAATAAAATAAGATGAGATGAGATGAGAGGAGAGGAGAGGAGAGGAGATAAAATAAAGGGATGGTTGGTGAGGCAGACACTGGAGACCTGCTGTTGCTCATTTGATCAATTGTCTTGCAATTCTGTTTGATAATATCTTATGAATACAGCATAAGAACATAGGAAGCTAGCTCAGTATTGTCTACATAGCCTAGCAGTGGCTTCTCCAAGGTTGCAGGCAGGAATCTCTCTCAGCCCTATCTTGGAGATGCCAGGGAGGGAACCTGGAACCTCCTGCATGCCAGCATGTGGGTACTCTTCCCAAGGCTAAGAGGAATACAGGTGAAACTCGAAAAATTAGAATATCGTGCAAAAGGTCATTAATTTCAGTAATGCAAATTAAAAGGTGAAACTGATATATGAGATAGACACATTACATGCAAAGCGAGATAAGTCAAGCCTTAATTTGTTATAATTGTGATGATCATGGCATACAGCTCATGAGAACCCCAAATCCACAATCCAAGAAAATTAGAATACTGTGAAAAGGTTCAACAGTCTAGGCTCCAGGGGTCCCACTCCAATCAGCTAATCAATCCATAACACCTGCAAAGGGTTCCTGAGCCTTTAAATGGTCTCTCAGTCTGGTTCATTAGGAATCACAATCATGGGAAAGACTGCTGACTTGACAGTTGTGCAGAAAACCATCATTGACACCCTCCATAAGGAGGGAAAGCCTCAAAAGGTAATTGCAAAAGAAGTTGGATGTTCCCAAAGTGCTGTATCAAAGCACATTAATAGAAAGTTATGTGGAAGGGGAAAGTGTGGAAGAAAAAGGTGCACAAGCAGCAGGGATGACCGCAGCCTGGAGAGGATTGTCAGGAAAAGGCCATTCAAAAGTGTTGGGGACTTTCACAAGGAGTGGACTGAGGCTGGAGTTAGTGCATCAAGAGCCACCACACACAGACGGATCCTGGACATGGGCTTCAAATGTCGTATTCCTCTTGTCAAGCCGCTCCTGAACAACAAACAACATCAGAAGCATCTTACCTGGGCTCAAGAAAAAAAGAACTGGTCTGTTGCTCAGTGGTCCAAAGTCCTCTTTTCTGATGAGAGCAACTTTTGCATCTCATTTGGAAACCAAGGACCCAGAGTCTGGAGGAAGAATGGAGAGGCACACAATGCAAGATGCTTGAAGTCCAGTGTGAAGTTTCCACAGTCTGTGTTGATTTGGGGAGCCATGTCATCTGCTGGTGTTGGTCCGCTGTGCTTCATTAAGTCCAGGGTCAACGCAGCCGTCTATCAGGAGATTTTGGAGCACTTCATGCTTCCTTCCGCAGACGAGCTGTATGGGGATGCTGACTTCATTTTCCAGCAGGACTTGGCACCTGCCCACACTGCCAAAAGTACCAAAACCTGGTTCAATGACCATGGGATTACTGTGCTTGATTGGCCAGCAAACTCGCCTGACCTGAACCCCATAGAGAATCTATGGGGCATTGCCAAGAGAAGGATGAGAGACATGAGACCAAACAATGCAGAAGAGCTGAAGGCCGCTATTGAAGCATCCTGGTCTTCCATAACACCTCATCAGTGCCACAGGCTGATAGCATCCATGCCACGCCGCATTGAGGCAGTAATTGCTGCAAAAGGGGCCCAAACCAAGTACTGAATACATATGCATGCTTATACTTTTCAGAGGTCCGATATTGTTCTATTTACAGGCCTTGTTTTATTGGTTTCATGTAATATTCTAATTTTCTGAGATTGTGGATTTGGGGTTCTCATGAGCTGTACGCCATGATCATCACAATTATAACAAATTAAGGCTTGACTTATCTCACTTTGCATGTAATGCGTCTATCTCATATATCAGTTTCACCTTTTAATTTGCATTACTGAAATTAATGAACTTTTGCATGATATTCTAATTTTTCGAGTTTCACCTGTATCTTACAGTGCTCACATAAAGTCTCCCATTCAAATGCAAATGCAGAATGTAGAAGGAGAATGCTGAGAATGGATATTTTGGACTACAAGAGAAGGAGACCACGTTTGAATGTTCCTCCATGTAAAAAACAAAGCAAAATCGTCCACAAATAGAAATCAGCACATCAGAGAAAGAAATTCAGCCCAGCTTTTGCCTGCTGACTGTGAAAGCTTTAGGTGCAACCTTATGACATTTGAGTGCATTTTATACCAAATTTGGTGTTCACAAGTACAACAAATGTATATGAAGCAGCTCTTGGAAATGTACAGAAGTTCGAGCATGTTAAAATTTCAGATGAAAGCTGACTGAAGGCGGTCAAGAAGGATATGCATTTCCCATGACAACCAATCATGAAGCCAGTCTCATATTTATGAAATGCTTGGCTCTAGTCCAACATGTCTGCAGTCCAAACCTCTGATTTTAAAAATGCCCACTGACATCTCACCAATCCTAAGGGTGAGACAGTGCTAAGATTTATAAAGGTGGTGAAGGCCAGGAAGCACTCTCACCACATTTCATTCACAACATTCCACATACACAAACGTTAACGCTAAATCTAACATGTCATACAATCCTGTTGATTGCCTTAAACGGAGTTAAAGACTGGAGGGGACAGTCACTAAAGGAACCAAACATGATTATATTTAGTAGACTCAATCTTTTATTCCTACATATAAATGCCCAAGGAAAATGCTTTCTTAATACCTCTAAAAGAGCAATCAATTTGCTTTCCTGACAGATGGGATCCTTGCCGCATGGAATAAAAACATGCCTAATGCATGCACTTCATGCTGATTTAATGGGGCTGACGCGCCATTCCCTTAATATGGAGGGGGTGGAAAAAAAAGTTGATAGCACTCATTCTTCTTTTCACACCTCACAGGGGGGAAAGAAGCTGTGTGGAAACGTCATGCAACTGAATTAATTAAATTATAAAGGGAGGAAAATTTCTAATTAGGAGTGACACTTTATGACATATCGTTACCGAAAAAGGATTACTTCAAGTATGAACAGCTGCAGGTAGGTTCTTTATACTCTGCATTTCATTAAATCACATGAAGCTCATCACTTTTCAAGACCAGATTCTAACTGTCTGATCATATGGCCCACTTCAAAGTAGATGGCAGGTCTTCCGAGATAAGCACTCACTTGGCACACGAGTGGTGTGGCAATTTTTCCCAAAGGATATATAGCAACTGATAACTAGGACTGAAGAGGAGGAGCATCAAAAAGATTCAGCCCTGATACTTGATTAGAATTGGTAAAAGACAGGACAAAATAGTTAGCTTTGGAATTCCCCTTAAATCTAAAGAAATGCAAGGCACAAGAGCAAACACAAATGAAAGTTAGGTGCCTTAGCATTTTCCTTATACATGAGACACATATTTGTTAATTTGGGCTTCTCTCTGGACAATTATTTTCTGCCTAGATTTGCCAAAATGCTCACTCATTACAGCCATCAACTGTGTTCTTTATGGGCCGCAGTGCCATAGCTTCCAGCTACGGCACTGACTGCATTTCTCCAGAACACTAGTCTCATCTCAGTGGTCCAGGGGAGCCATAAATCAAAACCAAGCCATTCAGGGAGGATTTGCTGGAGTGCAACAATGGAGAAGGAAGCTTAACATATGAGTTAGAGGGGTTGCCAAACTCCTGGACTCTCCTTGGTAGCAACGCTCTCAAAAAGTGGTCATAGTTTTGAGCCTAGAAAGGTTTCTGGTTCAGGTCTTTAATGTATTCATTTGCATGCAAAATATGTGCAAGGCGGAAAGCTATTATTGATTATGATTATGAATATTTATATACTGCTTTTCCACACAAAAATTCTAAAAGTGGTTTACATAGAAAAAGATGGTTCCCTGTCCCAAAAGAGCTCACAATAAAAAAAGAAATACAAAGTAGATACCAGCAACAGCCACTGGAGGGATGCTATGCTGGAACTGGGTAGGGACAGTTGATCTGTTAAATATAGGAGACCCATCACTCTAAAAAGTGCCTCTTTGCCCAATTAGCAGAGAGGTATACCCAGTTTACATCACTTTCTATGAGCTTTAACTCCTTCCCTGTTGTAGCATATGGCATTCTAATATAAAACAAGCTCATTAAAGCTTCTGCCACTCTTTGGAGCAGAAGTCACAGGTTAAATGTGTTAGGATTAGCTTGTTATGCCTGGGTCCAGGGCCCGGTCTGAGGGCACATGACACAGTGGACTAAGCAGGTGTATGAAGGTCAGTGACTGGATAGGTGACTGCTTGAGAATCTTATGTATACTGGCTTGAGTTCCAGAATGGAAGAAAGGTTGTATGCAAATAATAGTACTAATAAAAAATAATAATCTCAAGACAGCATCTCAGTGTACCTTTAGCATTTCCCAGCACCGTCTGCCATTTTGTTGCCCAATCCCCAGACTCCCACTGAATCCTGGTGGAAATCCAGATTCAATCAGTTGGGGCAAAGAAGTGGGTCACAGGTCTTTTCCCATGAGGTCTCAAGTTCTTTTTCTGCCTCAACTAGTGTGAAAGCAGGATTCTATGTAGATGTTTGTGTGGCCTGTAAATTGATGTGATTAATATCCCCTGAGGCTGTCATTGCCACACTTTTGAAAAACATTGCAAATAAGAGCCAACACACTGTGAGGGAAAAGAAATCATGCTTCAGCTATTCATTGATTTGTTTTAAACCACAGGGAAGAATTAAAAATAATAATAAAAAGGAACCTGTTTTGGGGGCATTCTTTCCCGTAGTCCACTGCATAAAGCTGCCATTGTATCCCCCACAGGACAATAAATCGGCTAGACTCCTGGAGGAAGTGATTAAATGTGGAAGTATGGCACCTGTATGCTATTAATGCATGTAAGGCAAAGGAAAAATGCTGTTTGGAAAAGTTTCTTAGGTGGAAAGCCATCAGATATATGACCATTTGAATGAAGGATTGATATGCAATAAATCAAGAAAAAATCAACATTTCCACCTTGTCTAAATACACTAAAGTGAAGTATTATTAATTGAGAAGGAACAGAAGTGGCAAGAGAGGCAAAATGCCTTCATATTCATGGTTCTCAATCTCTTGCATTACAGACAACTATTTGTTTTCTTGGCAACACTGGATTTTACACATGTGAGGGCATTCACATATAAAATATATTCAAGGGGGAAAGTCAATATTTAAAGCTTTCCAAATTCATGTAACTTCCTATAAGACATAACCCTTTACTTCCTGTGAACGGCAACTCCTCCCCAATCCAACGCACACCATTCTAACGTTTGTTGCTATTCACATGTGTGGCAACAGGGTGGCAATGAAGACTGGATTGCTATCGGGACATGCCCAAATAAAGCATGACCTACCTGCTTCTTTTCTCAAGAAACAGGCATACTGGCTGACATTCTGCACTGTGGAGCACCTGCTTTATTTTCATTTTTCCATTTCTATACCACTTTTCATTAAACTAATCATAAAGCCATTTACAATATAGTTAAAACAATGAACAATTAAAATACAAATATTGAATATAAAAATAATATATCCCTCTTTAAAAACTTTTGACACTCACCAGCACTGCTGCACAATGTGAAAGGTGATGTTGCAGAGGTGGAAGTTGCACAATGATCTAACACAGCACGCAGGCACTTGCATCTTGTTTCCAATGGAAGCAGTGCTGTGAAAATGCCCACACATTGTTCTAGGTTACTGAGCAACTTCCCACCTCTACAATACCGCAGGGGCTGCCTTTTCACATTGGGTACCAGCAAGTTCCATTCACCTATATTCTCTAAAAACAGAACATAAGATCTTTGCAAGGACAACATAAGCATATTTTTCAGGTGGGGTGCTACACCCCTAGTAGTATTACTACAGTCATGTCAACACTCTTTCAGATGCTGTACTGAACACAGAAGTATTATATACATCTTGAGGGTTTGCAATCTAAAAGGCATGCCTATATGCAGTTTTTGTTGCACTTTAAAAAACCAGCGAGGCTGAAACCAGATGGCCCTTCAGAAAATAGGCTCAGAATTATTCTCCATACAGAGAAATAACTCTTGCTTGTCTAAAGTCATCAGTGACTGAGCTGAACTGAAGCAAATGATTTGCTTCCCTATATCTCTGTCAACCAAAACATATGTAATGTTTAAATGAGTTTGCAGGTTCATATCTCAAACTTCTTGTTCCTGTAATTCTACACGGAGCTAGATTTAAAGCTGTTGCTATCTTCCTGTTCCAAGGATTTTGACATTTTATTCTTCCCTGAAGATCTACACATTAAAATGGTTGTAAACCAAGAGCGTTGGGGCTTTTCTTTGTGTGTGTGTGGCGGGGGAGGGGAATTACCTTGCAAGGGCAGGAGTAGCCATGTCAGCTTGCACTCCAATCGCCATGGGAACGCCTCCACAGCGAATATTCCCCAGTTCTTCTGCCACTGCAATGCTGTAGGAAAAGTCCAAGCCCAAGCCGCCATATTCTGGACATGAGAAAATTAGTATCTTTAGAATTCTAGAATTGCGACCTGCTATTCTGAACTGCAGATTCTACACATCAGAGTTATGTGCTGGAGGAAGAATTGTGACTTTACAATCTGCCTGCATCACCATCCTATAATAATTGAAGCATGTAAAGCTCTAAGAGCAAAGGCGGCGAATATCTTCACAACTGTGTGGTTCCAAAGATAAATGTTTGGCACAATCCATCCCTTGGTCCCTTCAAGGAGGCCTTCATATGTGCAAAGAGACTCTTCTAGTATTCATATCCAGTCTGCAGAGCAGCATGTTCATGGAACTTTCCTCATATTGCACCACAGACATGTTAAGTGTATACCTGCACAAATGGCCATGATGCAGTAATGGTTGTCCCAATCCAAGGAGAACCTCTAAGGCAGGGCTGCACAACTTCAGCCCTCCAGCTGTTGTTGGCCTACAACCAGATGCACTCTTACCCATGGACTTCGGGGCCGAAGACCAGGGCCTCCACAGCCCCTGGGGTCCCCCAAATCCTCTTTAGTCTGTCCTGGGTGGGGTGGGTGCCCAGCCAAGCATGGTGATGCTTAATTTGCGGTGGGTGGGGGCTCCAAAGGTCTTTAGGTCCAGGATCCAAATTTCCCTAGGTGCACCTCTGAATACAACTGCCATCATCCACAGCCACAGTGGGGGATGATGATGGGATCTGTAGTCCAAAAACATCTGGAGGGCTGAAGTTGTGCAGCCCTGCTCTAAGGAGGTGACTCATTGCCTGTCTGTTCCACCACAGGCTGCAAAGAGAATGAAACTGGGGAAACTGTGAACATATACTTCCCAAATTGTGTGTGGGAAAGATGGAACATGTCTGTCTACGTTAAATATACTGTATACATGTCTTTCTATTTAACCATCTTATTTTAAAACCACCAGCTTCATTTTATCTCCTTCTATCCCCCCTTTATGCTAGAATGTTTGTATTGCTCTCTCTAGACAATTCACATTGAACAGAAAGCACTGGATGAGGAAAATGTATAATGCTCCACTTTAAAACAGAATAATGAAAATGCATTCATATAATCAGGAGCAATTGTAGAGATGTAACATTAGTGGTATTAATTGCTTGAACTTTCTTGGGATATTTAATGTGACCAAGCGATTTAAGAAGTTGACAACAGTGATCAAATGATCAAGCAGAGAAAAGTGTACACACACATTTAGATAATGCCTTCTAAATGCTCTTTATAAAGATTATTCCTCACATCTCTATCAGGAATTAACAACCACCTAACTTACTTACTTGATTAAAGCGATACACGTAAAGTTAAAAGAGATACATATCCAGCCACAAGCAGGGGCATTGACTGAATTATGGAACGGAGCCACAAAATTACGCTTACTAACATACTGCACAAGGAGACATGGTTTGCTTGAGCACTGTCCGTACCCCTGCATGTGTGTAAATAATTGATGGGGCTGCGCCACAGAGCAGAGAAGCGCTCAGTGGTAAGGGCTCTGTGCATGGAGCTGTGTGGCGTGACCCCCAGTAGAAAGAATGGGTGGCATAACATGCAACTCTTTATTTAGCAGGGGGAGAGTAATTGGCCCTATCCACCCCCAGCACAGTACCTCCAGTGATTGTTGCTGGTGTCTATCTTATGTTTCTTTTTAGATTGTGAGCCCTTTGGGGACAAGGATCCATCTTATTTATTTATTTTTTCTCTATGTAAACTGCCCTGAGCCATTTTTTTGGAAGGGCGGTATAGAAATCAAATGAATGAATGAATGAACTCAGTGCATACAGCCCTTTCTGTGGAGTCGCACAGCCCCACAGCAGCTGCTTATGTACGTGCATGGACACGGGCAGTGCCTAAGCCACCTGCATCCCTTCATGTAGTATGAAAGCCAGTATGTTCATGGCCACAAACCAATTGTGATGGCTTGCCAGCACAGATTTAAATACATCCCCGATCGTTCCCAGTTGAGGATTATGAAATAAGCACATGCTCAGAGAATTCAGAGAAGGCAGCAATTGATCATGGTACAAGGCAGAATTCACTGAATATTAATTCTCAGGAAAGAGGTTGGAAGAGAGCATTGTCTCTGACAGAAGAACTTGTATTTCCTATCCACCCACAATTCCCACTCACTGTGCAGGTGCTATTTTAAGGCCAAGCTCTGCCACCCTTAAATACACAAGAACCAGCATTTGGAGAAGTGGGAAAAACCCACCAATCTAATAAATTTTCTTCAGTTCAAAATTGTTGAAGCTCCACAGAAGTTAGAATCCTTTGCATATAACTATCAGAGGGACTGATGTGGGAAGGATTAATTTTATTTCTGGAGGGAGCTGCATATGAGCTGAATTCTATTCTGCCCCCATTCTTAACTTTAAGTCCCACTATAAAAACTTTGTTCTTATTTCTTCATCACAAAAACAATAGTATTTTAAACTTGAGTGCCAATTTTCTGTTCATCATATTCCTGGAAAACCAGACACAGTTTTGAAAGATCAAATTTAACAAAGAGTTCCAGTTCAACATTCTCTCGTGCCTTGTCCAAATTAATCAAAATTACTGGCAGCAGAGAGACACTAGGTCTTCCGGAGATGGAACAAATTGTCAAAGTTAGCTTAGTTTTGGTTAGATCCATGTATACTGTCAAGCAAATTCTTCTGAAACTGGACTCAAAAATGTTAAAAAGAGACAGATGTAAATTTGGAGAAAGAGACAAAAATTTGGAGAAAGAGAAAAAAAAATTTGGAGAAAGAGACAAAAACTGGATATTTATTTTATTTTTTGAAAATGAACCTGCTTTTCAGGCTTAAATTAAAATGTCCCAAAATGGGACTATGACTAAATGTAAAGAAGACTAAACTGATGACAACGGGTGCAACAACCAGCCTCAGAATTAATAATGATTCTACATTTTCAATGAAGACATTGAAGGTGAATATCTTCTGCCTTTTAGGATCCACCATCAACAGTAAAGGATCCAGCAGTCAAGAAATACACTGCAGACTAGCACTTGGTCGGGTTGCAATGAAGGCATTGGAAAGGCTATTTAGATGTCGTGATGTATCTACACCTACAAAGATTAGAACCGTTCAGACAATGGTTTTTCCTGTGACACTCTATGGATGCAAAAGGAGTCAGACTAAAAAGGAGTCAGACCTGTGACACTCTATGGATGCAAAAGGAGTCAGACTAAACCAGACAGCCAGGAAAACGATATTATCTGCATGGATAATATGGAGGCCATTCTAGTGTCCTCCATGCCTGTACAGGAGGCCCGAACTGGCCCAGCAACTCTAAGGTACCTTTTTACTCCCCTCCCAGCTACTCTACTTTTACGAAGTTCCCCCTGCCGCTCCCCCCCCTTTTAATGGCAAAGGGGAATCCGAGCTGGCTTAGTTCGAACCGAACCAGGCTTGACCCAAGCCCTTCAAGCCGAGCTGGCTCGACCCAAGCCAGCTCTTACACACCCCTATCCCAGACACGTATGCCAGCAAGCTCTGCACTGATGTGCTCTTAAACTACACACGTCCCACTCTCTACAGATAGAGCATTTGTCTACATTTACAACTGCTATACTCAAATAGGACAGAGATCCCCAAGCCCAATGGTTATCTTTGCAGACTGTCTCTTCCACTATGTTAATAACAAGTGAACAGGGCTCAGAAGAGGTAAATACACACCCTTTAGGGTTATTGGAATGCAAGACATCTTCTACCTAGGGCTGCTTTATGAGGCTAGATTAGGATGTAAAATTCTGTAAGGAGCAGAGCCGTCAGATGGGGTTTTTTTTGGTGAATATCCCCAGACAAGCAACTCCCCCATCTCAAAAGTAGCAGATGGGAACCATTTCTCAGAGCTCTTGAACAGCAGAACACAGTTGATTGCTACGATTCCCACCAGCAAAATAAAGGCTGGAAATATTGATTTTCTGTCATTTACCTTGAACAATTCTGAGGTGAAAGGCTATCCTAGCAGGGGCATATAGAATGCTCTGCACAGTGCAGTATGTGCCTGAACTCATACCTGAGCTCATTTCCACAGGAACCTCCACAGTCCCTGTCATGAAATGGTCGGGGCTGTTTGTGCCTTTAGCTATGTCTCCATTTGGGTCACCAAGAAGGGGTTCATCACCACTCACTGGCTCAGAATTTTGTCCTCAGAGTTAATATTTGCCGGAGCTTCTCCTTTTGGAAATTACAATTTCAAAAAACAAACAAACTGAAACATACAACCACTCTGCCAATTTAAGATTGCTGCCACCCTAATACTATTTTAAAAAACCAAGGTTTGAGTGCATTTCAACAGGTGCAACTTAAACTAGGATTTGACCCATAGTTCCCAGCAAACAAATAGTAATAAGAAATAACTCTGCATAACCGTAACATATTTTTACAAGTAATGAGGCAGAATTTAGGAAACAATTATTTAGGACAACTACAATGGGGAAACCCCCCCACAAATAAACATGTTCCTTTTACAGCACAACTTGCAGAAGAATAGAAACAGCAGTGATTACTCACAGAAGCAAGGAAAGGCTTATTCAGGAAATGCATGTTTTTTATAATATCTATGAAACAAGTTTGGCAAGTGGAAAAAACAGGAACTGTTCTTTGGAATTTGACTACATTTTTAATTGGAATTCATCTAATATAGTATCTGCCAATCATGAAACACATTGTGAACAATGTGGAGATTGCCAAACAATCCAACACACTGTAATAATTCCTATAAAAATGGAGGAGCTCCCCCCCCACCCCCAGGACTCATGACCATGAGTTCTTTACAGGTAGATCTGTCCCCATATCAAATCTATCTGTGATTATTAAATATAGAAATATATTCAGAAGAGAACACAATTCAAAAGCCAAAAATGAGGTTCTCCAGCTATCCTCATGAAAATAATGGAACCAACTTGAGTTCATGGGTCCACTACTTATGACAGCACTTAAGCCTCATTCTAGATGTGGATGCAGTTTAAGGCTGCCCATCCCAGGGATTATTAGAGTTGCCTTTAATAAAAACTCTTTCTACTACAATACAATCCTATTCACAAGTAAGACCAGGTGGATGGGGATACGATTGCTACCAGATCCCTTATGCTGGTACCACTTCATATTGTGCATGCACACTGAAGTTAAGAGGGCGGAGTGCCACCACTATGCATCATAACTTTAAGTCAAACTTTAATGTTTGATCAAATGGGAGGGCTCTTTATATGGAATTACACTGACATAATTATCTATGAAGAGGAACAAGTGAGTTTACTTCAAAAGGGACTGCTTCTTTTGTTGCAAATAGAAGCAGAGAAGCAGCAGGATGGAAAGGATCAAGCAATAATGTGAACATATGAACCTGCTTTATACCAAGTCAGACCATTGGTCCATCTAGCTCAATACTGTCTATTCTAACTGGAAGCAACTCTCCAGGATTTCAGACAGTGGTCTTTCCTGGCTCTACTTGAAGATGCCAGAGATTGAACCTTAGACCTTCTGCGTGTAAAATATAGGCTTTACAACAGAGCTACAGCCCTTGCTCTAATCCCACCTGGATATTTCAAAGCCTCTACCCAGTACTGTACAATGAACCCTTTAAAATTTGCACACACATTGCATAAGCAAATGTTATTTTTAGCCTACTTTCTGAAGAGAACACAGCTTATGAGATCAACACTCCTGTGTGTCTGTCCATCCATGTGTCCCCCTGTAATAACTTTTCTGTTTATAGTCCAATACAAAACAAATTTACAGCACATGAGAGGGGCCCTACGGGACCCTCGATGGGAGTATTTCTGTGCTTCAAAGAATATTTGTGGTTTCAAGGTGGCAGCTACTCAAAATAGAAGCTAAAGGTCCCCAACTGTCATGGCGCAGACTTCTGATTCAGGTATTTGCCTGCTAGTGAGGGCTCAGAGGCACAGCAACAGGATTTGGCAGGGAGACCAGTCTCTGGAGCTGAGGAATCGGAACAGCTGCCAGTCATGAATCCTGATCAGGAGGAGCCTGATCAGGAGGAGCCTGGGATTTCACCTGTTTTGAGAAGACGTCTCAAAAGGAGAGCTCAGTGGGAGACATGCAGGCACAGGAGATCACAAGAGAGGAAGCAGAAGTGCTGACTCAGGGAAGCCTGATTGGCTGCTGGTTCTCTTGAGCCATATATCAAGCAGTCTGTGTTTTCCACCGATGCTGTTAGCAACTTTCGCTGACTGCAGACTGTGTTCTATTGTTGCATTCTCAACTTTTCCAAGTTCCAGTTTGCCCCTTGTTCTGTTCCTTCCTGCTCTGTGTTCTTGTTCCGTTAATTCCTAGCTCTGGTGTCCTTGTTCTTTCCCATTCCTTGCTCTGTTGTTTTCTCTCAGTTATTACTCAGTTATTGTTAGAGGGGGGTACCTAGCTCAGTTCAGGGGATTTGATTCATTTACTGTTTTCTTTGTGAGCTTTTTGTTTTCCTTCATGCAGCTCCGCTGCTACTTTATGTTAACTCACGGGGTGGGGGGGTGCTGAAGGAGGTTGTAAATCCTGTTGGGTGAGCCGAGCTGACAGATTTACGACACCAACCTGTGGTCCTCCAGATGTTGCTGTTGCTGAACCCGATCATTCCCCGCTACAGTTGATTGAGTTGTAGTTTATCAAAAGGGGCATAACTCTTACACCACGTGAAATGAAAAGAGGGAAAGAATCCAAGCTGTTGCAGGAAGGTTGGCTCCGGGCATGGCCAACTCCAAAATCATAAATCCAAATATTTGAACTTTACTTGAAATACTGCTAAAACCAGAAGTATAATTTAAAGCACATGTTGTGTTCACATTTTCAATATTTTGACTAGACCTCTGAGGGACAGAGGCTGGCTTTCCTCATGAAACCTACAGCACACAGTCTTTCAAGTGCTCTGATCTCCAGCTTGTGAACACCTATCCTAAGGGCTTCAACGATGAATCTTTGTTTCTGGAAGCCTCATGAGGTTTCTGCCAATTCTTGCTTTTGAACATTTGGGTTGACAGTGTGGGCAGTTACCCGGTGGGAAATCTTTTTCTGTATTATACTGAACTGCATCTCTACCCAAACTGGAGTGCTGGTTACATCAGTCCCCTAATTAGAAGCTTGTGTTGCTTCACTTCATGTTGGCATTAAGAGATTTTAATGAGAACAGCCTTTTCAAGTTTATTGTGTACTCTGGAGATTGCATGGACACTTGATTTAATTTGTTTGAAATATATTATGCATTCCCTCTTAAAGAATTTGCATCATTCATTTAAAATATTCAGGAGACAAACAATAATAAACTAAGGCCCAGATATTAGAAGTCTGCAGGAAGGCAATATCTATATATTTATTTCTCCTAAGTGTACCCGTTGCTAATCCCGTGCGTGGCAGCTCTTGAGAGAGTTCGCAAGCAGAAGCACCTGATTGGGCAGTGGGGGTTCCATATGTAGATAAGGAGGAGGAGCCTGTGATGGTTAAGGTCAGTTGGAATGCAACTGTTACTGGTTGGAAGATGTTCTTGATTGCAGAGGAGAGGAATCTCTATATATAAAAGGATAGCAGGCAGGGGTCTGCGAAGAGAAGGGTCGTGAGGGAGGAAAGAGCCCCTTCAGGAGAAGGAGGCTGCCACTGTGTGAAACAAGATGAACAAGATCTGTTAACTCAGGGAGGGAGGAAAGGAGGGAGAGAGATAAAAAAGCATGAAGGGAGGGGGGAGTGGAGAAGAGTGAGTGGAGGAGAGAGAAAGAGAGAAAAAGAAGGGAGGGGAAGAGAGACAGAAGGAAGGTTGAGGGATGTGCCCAAGCCTGTTAGCGGCCTGAGGTTAATGAGCGGCCATGGAAGCACTGGCAGCAAGGAAGGGCCCAGTCAACCACTGCTGCTGCTCCTGTGGGGAGGAACAGGAGCAGGGTTCAAGTGAGTGTGGGGGGAGTCTCTGGGGATAGGGTGCTGCAGCTTGGCCAATAGGCACCAGCAACACTGCAGCTGCGACCAAGAGGGGTGAGGGGGATGGAAGCAACAGGATGGAGGAGGAGGAGCAGGAGTGTGGCTCAGGTAAGATGGAGTGTAGCAGAAAGGGAGAAGATGATAACATTTTGAGAAACTGCATTCATAAAAACTAGCTGGGCTGGGCACAGAGCATCTTCGCCTCTAGTTTGTCAAAGCTGTTTTCTCTCTTCACCCGCCTGCCGCCAGCACTTATTTCCTGGCCGGCCAGCCACCCACCCTCTCTCCGGTGTCCTCCTTCTGGCGTCTGGCTGGCCTGCCACCTCCTCTTCCCACCGCTTGCTCTCCGTGGCTGGCTGGCCAGCGTGCCTCCTCTTCCTGGCGGCTGGTCCACTGCTTCCTCCTGCCAGCTACCATGCTTGCTCCCTGATGCCACCTCCTCTGGCCTGCCGCCGGCCACCATCGCTGTTTTCTTCCCTGTGGCTTCCCTGTGGCTATCCGGGCAGCTGCTCACAAACTCTCACGAGAGCTGCCACACATGGGATTAGCCACAGGTATGACTTTGAGAAATAAATATATAGATAATGAACAGCACAGAGCTCAGGACAGAGCCCTGTGGCACTCTACTCCATACTTCCTTCCACTTTGATGTGGAGCCATTAATGACCCCCCACTGGGTACAGTTCTGTAGCCAGCTGTAAATCCGCCTGAGATTGTATCATCTAGCCCACATTTTAACATTTTGTCAACAGGTTTATTATGGGGAACTTTGCCAGTTGCTTTGCTGAAATCAAAATAGACTATGTCCACTGCATTCCCATGATCTACTAAACTAGTAACTCTATCCAAAACGGAGATAAGATTAGTCTGGTATGACTTGTTCTTGACAAACCCATACTGGTTCCTATTAATCAGCACATTATTTTCTAAGTTTTTATTTATTTTCTAAGCCCTATCCACCTTATTTATTTTCTAAGCCCTATCTTATGTTTCTTTTTAGATTGTGAGCCCTTTGGGGACAAGGATCCATCTTATTTATTTATTATTTCTCTATGTAAACTGCCCTGAGCCATTTTTTTGGAAGGGCGGTATAGAAATCGAATAAATAATAAATAATACTAAGTTGTGATGGGACGTATATAGCAGCTAGTGAATGAGTGCGTGAGCGTGTGGGGGTTACCTTAGTAACCAGGCATGGAAGGTTCAGAGGGGCTGAATGGGGACTTGAACCCGGGTCTCCCCGGTCCTAGTCCTGCACTCTAACCACTACACCATGCTGGCTCTCTGTCTGAAGTTTGCAGACTTTACAGTTCGTAAAGCCTGCAAACCATGATTTGTGCAAACCAAGATCAAACTGTGGTTTGAAACCCTGGTTCATAGTCAAACCAGAGTTTGTTTGACAAGGAGGAAGCAGTTTCTCAAAACAATGGCTTGGCATTTCATCTGAAAAGGGTTACAGAGGGATGTAGTTTTGTCATGCAAAGCAAGCAGTATTTCTGCTAAACAATACTAGTGATATACCTGTCAAGGCAACCTGTACCCTCCTCCTGCCCAGTGTTTTAGCAAGCAGCCCAGAATGTGTAGCAAACTCAAGTGTGTCACAGCAACAGGGAAAGGTTCACAGACATAGTTTTGGGTTTATGTTTTTGTTCTACCCCCAGTAACCATACATGGCCCAACACCAGTTGGTGCGAACCACCACCAAACCCACCACAAGGCAGTTCACACAATCAAAACCTGTGTTGGATAAGTGTCCTACCCAGGTTTCAGAGCTGTTCATGCTCCCAATTTTTGCCTGTGCACAAGCAAACAACTACGTAGCAGGGGGAGGGGGTGATCGTGTGTGACGTAGGGTAGCATTGTCCTACCCAGTTTTCATACTCAGCATTTTACCAAGGAAGAAAAGCAGTCACGAGAAAACAGACAGCCTCACACACAGTCACTCCTCCCTCCTCCTACCTAGTTGTTTGCTCCTACACAAGTGAAAATTAAGAGCGTGCATGGCTCTTTTTGATTATGTGAACGGCCTTAATATGTAACTTAAGAAGAAGAGCAAATAGCTAGTGAAGTCTACTAGTGAAGTCGTAATGGATAAATGGAGTCTTTTATCCTCCATTATTACTTTTAAACATATTTATACACCACTTTTCAATAACATTTCTCAAAGCTGTTTATGTAGCGAAATGAATGAGAAGATCATCCCCTTCCCAAAAGGGCTCATAATCTAAACACACACACAGCCATCAGAGAGATGCTATACTGGGCCGAACAGGGATAGTTGCTCACCTCCTGCTAAACACAAGACTGCTGCCACTTTAAAAGGCACCTCTCTACCCAGTTAGCAGGGGTAATTAGATGCAACTCTGTATACTTACAGAGCATTTTTGTAGGAATTGTTAACATTGTATATCAGTGTTTACCTAGACGCCAACAAGGTGCAAACACATATAGCATCAAAACAGAATGCTAAAATTTTAGTTATTGTTATTATTATTTGTTTAAGTGCCTAAAAACAAGGTGCTATAAAATATAAAACATAACAAGGGACTTGTCCCACAGGTTTACAATGTGATTAAGCATACACATAGAGGAGTGCAGAAGTAATTGAAGACAGGCCAGATCAGGATACCTCACTTGACAATGGACAAGGTTGCAAAACAAGTTGTCATATATGAGAATTAATGACATTATTTGTGAATACAGCATTTCACAAATGCTGGAGTGAGTATCAGAATTGTTGCAACAAAAAATTAAGCCTAAATACCCTCAGACAAGCAATGTTGGATATGAAAAGCAAGAAATTGATTTGCCACTGAACTGGGGAATACAACAACACTTCTCAAGTTTGCCAAACCTAGAGCTTTGCTTTGATCCAGTTTTTGGTCTCTCTCTCTCTCTCTCTCTCTCCTTATCTGGTAATCCCACTAGTTCTTCAAAGTTAATCTTAAATGTCCTCCTTGCACTGTCAGCATTTTCATAAAGAAGTGGTAGCTCAAAGCTATTGTAATTGGATCTGTCAACCCATCAAAGTGAAACAGTTTTCTGAAACAGAGCAACTGTTAAATGATTCGAAAACTCCCGCCTAAGACAACCCCTAAAAAAATGGTGACGTTGCTTCCAGATGGGACTTTCTTATTTAATTCCATGGCATGGAAATTCGATCAAGATTGCACTAATTTTGGCTCACCACCAACCCTGCCCTGAATGCCTTCAAGCTCCAGTGCAATTGCCAGGACCAGCACCCTGCCCCCCCCCCCCGCCACTCCCCTTCCCTGGTTTAATCACACCTCAGAGCGGTATCAGGGAAAGACCCTTTCCTTTTCCTGTTAGCAGAGAGCCTGCCTCCCCTGCTTTTGCTCTATTACTCCACTTGTTCATGACGTCCAGCTCCTGGCATGGGAGTGTGATTAGCAGTGGAAAATGGCATTTTTGGTGCCATAGGCCAATCTCACACAGAGCTAAAAATGGCGATGACAATAACCAGGAAAATGGTTACTCCCTGAGAAGTAAAGCAAGGTTTTACTTGCTATTTATTCTCTAATACCAAGCTGAAGACCAGGTTATATATTCTGAACAATGAAAAATAAAATGAATGTGAGTTGCTCTTAAGTGAAGCTTTTACCATGCCAACTGCCAAAGAAAGAGAAGGCAGAATTTGGTGTGGGTATCTTGGGGCAACTTTCTATCTTCCTAAATATAGATGGGAGCACTTCTGTGCAAACCAGAATGCCATTAATCTGGCATTCCAACATGTGGAGAGCAAAACAGGCTCCACAGGGGTAAAATGGCTTGCAGGACTCTGATGTGGCAATAGCACATGAGAGCATTTTGCAATCACCTTCCAGAAATGCTCTCTGTTGTGAGCTAAAAAAAATACCTGAACGTATGCTTATTTACCCTTTTCCTGATCTGATGCTGTAATTCAATTTATCTTATCCTCAACAATAAATCATCTGTTCCTCAATCAATCAAAGCTATGAGCTTGCTGTTCTTATAGGCATTTGTCTCGTATCACTGTCTGTCTTATCATTTGTCTTGTTTTGCAGTTATAACTTTCAGAAAAGTGCACAAACAACCAGACTCAAGAAAAGCAACAGATTATGTGTCTATGTATGCATTTGCTTACACACGCAGGACTAGAGTATGGTGTTATCAGCACTTTTGCAACGTCTCGTGATAATCAGCAAACCTCACAGCATCCATGGGAATCAAAATACAGTAGATATGTATCAGTCCCATGTGTTGGGATAAGTACACTTTCAAAAGGAACAGAGAAGCCATAACCAACAATGGACCCAGAATATGAATTTCCTAGTTTTAATAAACTAGTATACCATTTTCCATATCTCTGTCCAACAGGTAATATCTTAAAACCCAGGAGGAATACATACCTCCCTTGCTTTCTAATGGAGATTGACACTGCCCACATATCTCCATTACAATATGTTGCTCAGCCCCTATAAAGTAGTTTATGAGCTGGTCTGTGACCATAATAATAAACTATCTCTCTATCTAAGTAGCCTGAGGCTGGAAGCAGACTTGCAATTTGCCACTCAGCTGCTTGCCTTGGGTGAGTAGGAACAGTCTTCAGGTGGATATCCAAGTGGCAAACTCTACAGTGCTACGTGATGTCAAGTGGGATGTGCTCTTTCTGTTCTGCTTTACATAACATGCCAAAAGTGGAACTGCCAGTTCCCAGCTAGTGAGCATTCCCAGCGTGAGCCACTAATTCCGGTCCCAGTGAGTTGTTCAAACCAGTCACTGTTGGGTGGCCAGTGTCGGGTAACGGAGAGAACCTGACAATGGCAACCCAAAATAGCAGATTGGAACAACATGCTGGGATACATGTGCCCTCTAACAGGGATTCCCAGATGTTGTTGACTATAACTCCCATTATCTGCAGCTGCAATGGCTTTTGCTTGGGGATTATGGGAGTTGTAGTTAACAACATCTGGGAATCCCTGTTAGAGGGAACACTGATTGGAACCTGCAGCTTTGCTAGGAACAGGCAGATCTTTTTTTGTCATGTTGAGTGAAGCTGCCCTTAGAAGAGGAAAAGCAGGCCACACACATAGCCTAATCTGTATTGCCCTGCACTTAACAGGGTGGAGGTGGCTGCATGCACAGCTTGAAAGGGAGACTGAGCTATGGCTCCATCCCCTAAGGGGAATATCTTACGATGCTCACATGTAGTCACCCATCCAAATGCAAACCAAGGCAGACTCTGCTTAGCAAGGGGACAATTCATGTTCGGTTCCACAAGACTAGTTCTCCACCTCCTTTCCCCGGTTCCCCCTAAGCCAAAAGAAACAGCAATGGTGAGTTGAAAGGGAGGAGTCATGGGACAGAGGCAGGGCCAATCAAAAGACCCAATGAGGGCAATCACTATTCTCAGTAATCAGTTGTGAGTCTGTCTAGTTGGTTTTTCCACTTATTCTTCAGTGCTCGTTTTGTGCTCTTCTGGGCCTAGCATGCACCATGGAGCTCCAATTGCATAATGCATGTAGGAGGCAGGGGCCAAGGCAATATATCTAGAGTGGTAGCTCTAAAAACCAGGGCTAACAAGAAATAACGTAAGGTCTCCAAACACACATCCCTCCTACATCTATTAGAATATCCTATGCCAGGAACATTAAACCCCATTATCAAACATCTTCCCTCATGTATCTTTCACCTCACACAACCCTGTTTTGAGAATTTCAGCCCTGTGTTAGAGTAAATTCATTAGGTATTTATTTATAGCCTTAGCTGGGTACCGAGGCACTTAGAGCTTTAGCGAAGAGGGAGATTTAAAACAAATGCAAATAGGGTGAGCATATGGCATAACACATACCTAAGCTTTCCTATACACAATGGAAATAAATGCGAATGTTAATCTGTTCCTTCTAGAATCAAGAATGTGTATGTACAAAACTGGCCCAATTATCCTGCAGGCTGTAAAAATGTACTGACTTTAATATTTCTGAGAAGAAATACTTTCATAGCAAAGTATTCACCTTGGGAAGAGCTTGTACAAATATTCACAGGAGTGTAAAGCAGTAAAGAATGAGAAAAAGCAGCAAGAATTGCTTCTAAATATGAAATAGTCCAACACTTTGCATTCTTACAGAGAAACAGGAGAGGAGAGACCCACAGAAGCTTGATTCTGGAGCATAGAAGAAAGAATACAAGGACTCACTGCCTGCATGTAGGACTGAAACACAAACATCACCAAGCTTTATTTAAAGAGAGAGATACATCAAAAATATCTGCAAAGCGTTTGTCTTGTACATTTTGCTAGAGTTGTGGCAGCAACATGCCATCTCTCATGCAGCTAGAATGTGACCCGTGGTGCAGGAAAATGAGTGAGTCCCAGTTTTGTGCAATTTAAATATGCAGTGCATCGTGAAGCTAACATTTAAATTATGCTAAAAGCCAAGCCAGCAAAAAGAAAAGTGGCAGGGGAAAGAGAGATAAGCATTATATTACTGCTAAGTGTTTACTCGCATTTTACTCTGTAATTTGGTAAAGAAAAGTGCATTTTTTAAATATAAATACGCAAATGCTCACATCTGACTACAGTACTCAAAACTAAATCTGAACTATGCAATTAAACCCTGTGTGTGTTCCAGGGTTGCGGCATCTGCACAACTCTAGCTGGAATCCAAAGTATGTTTACCAGGGAGCAAGTCCCAATTAATTCAGTAGAACTTACTTCTAGGTAAGCAGGCTTAGTATTGGGCTGACTAATGGTCTCAATCAGGAGCCATGAGTGCCCCAAACTCTTCTACATTGTGCATGTAAGGCCTTTTCCTAACCACATTTTCATGTTGTAACCAAGACTGTGGTTTAAAACAGCTATGATCCATATTAGCATATAATGGAACAAGCAAATAATCGTTATTCTTATTGAGAATATTTATACATTTGTACCATTTTTCAACATAATTTTCAAAGTGGTTTCATAATAAAAGAAATTACAATATAGAGTTTCTGTCCCAAAGAGACTCACAATCAGACAGACAGACACTGGAAATGATGCTGCGCTGGGATGAAACAGAAACATCTGCTATCCCTTAGCTAAATACAAGAGAACTGTCCCTTAAAAGGTGCTTCTTTGCCCAGTTAGCAGGGTTCAGGTCATAGTGTAGTCTGTTTTAGTTCCTATTATCACAGTGACACACTTTAAACAGGAGTTGGTACATCACAAATTTAAAAGCCTGTTTAAAAAAAAATTGAAGGCAGTACAAACCAGTGGTCCATGTTGGACAATGCAACCATTGGTTCCACCCACTGGCTACATTTACTGATTTTGGTAAATCTCTGAACCAAATCTTTAAAAGTTAGACTATTTCCTTTAATCAAATGCAAAGATTAATTTCCCCCCCCTTCTCTTACCAGTTGGTTTGTTCACTCCAAGAAATCCAGCCTTCCCCAGTAATTTAAAAACTTGGTGTGCTGGAAATTGTCCCTCTTCTTCCCATTTATCCACAAATGGGTTAATTTCTTTGACAATAATCTGTGTACAGAAAATGAAAACAATGTTTTGAATATTAAGAAGGTTGTATAGTGAAATGATAGCTATTCAGGCAAATCTGGAAGAGGTGCTGGATCATTAATGTAAACCAACATAGGACTGAAGTTGGTTAAGACTGATTAGCTTCAGTAGACTTAAATCGGCTTAAAACCAAGCGCCTCAGAGTTTAAAGGGAGTGTGGATTTGGCTTCTCATCATAAACTGAGAGAGAAAATGTTGCATTACTCAAGAACGTTGGATTTTTATATCTCAGGATACTTTCCCTGTAGCATAAATATCAATGGCTTATACTTTAAGTCAAATTAACATCATCTCCTACAGGGCTTGGCAAACAGCAGTTTCGCTCTTTCCAAATCAGGCTCCCTTGAGAAGCCAAGTAGCCTCCTTCAACACATGCCAATTCATTTCCCTCCTCAGGCTTCTTGGAGTTGCTTGAGACAATTGGTAGAGAAGGAATTAATGAAGAAAAGAACTTTGTCACATTCATCTCATGTGACAAAGTTCTTTTCCTCATTAATTCCTCCCCATCACATCCGCCATTTTTTCTGATATGAGGAATGCAGCCCAAAAACTAAGAAAGAGGGAGAAAGACATGTTCTCTGAAGGACATTAGCCCTATTCAGACATTGTATTATGCATACAGGTGTCTATGATTGACGGTACATACCGGTACATTCATTTTAAAAGTGGTGAACCTGGATACAGGTCACCTGAAACACAGGATATAGATAGGGAACATACTACTGTATGCATGTTTAACATAATGGCCGACATCCAGACTAGGTTACTCAATAGTACTACTTAGGAGTGCCTCTAAGGACTACCTATTTCAACAGGACAACTCAGGAATAATTTAATATGGACGTCAGCCCTTGTGTGAATAACTATATGCATACAGACAGACAGACAGACAGACAGACAGACACACACACTGTACACAGAAGCCTCAGACATTATTTAAGGGAGCCTATCCTCACATACAGCCATCACAAATGTGCTGGAAGCCCCGCCTGGTACATCAATGACTGATTTCTTTCTGATCACGGAAGTGCCCACCATCATGCATAAAGGCGTTTGTCACAGGGGAACTCAGTTTTTTTTTTTGCACCAAGCGGGACTTACGGCACAGTGACGGAGGCTGTACTTATTTTGATTTATTTTTACATTTATATCCCACTCTTTCTCCAAGGAACCCAGAGTGGTGTACAACTGAAAGGGGCTAGATTGTATGGACATAGAACATAACACGTGAACATGTACAATCTAGCTCTATGGGGGGAACTGCTGGGAAAGACTACATTTCACAGTGTTCCTCACACACCATTCTGTGCAGTTTCTATGATGTCACCTGAGCTTCTTGCAGCTCTGCAGCCATTTAACATCCTACTAGTGCTGCACTCTGGACCATTCTGCACAGAGGTAAGCACTGCAGGTGGCCACTGGCCTGTGGGGGCCAGAGTGAGGTGCAAATGATTAGGCTTTGACACTTGGAACTCAAATCTTGCACATTCTGGTCCAAGTTACTATGCTACAGCATTTCTCAACTTCTAAGACGCTGGCAGTGTGTCCATTTAGGATAGATCAGGAGTTCCCAACTTGTGGTCTTCCCGCTGCTGCTGAACTACAACACCCATCATAATTTATTGTGGCTGGGGATTATGGGAGTTGTAGTTCAACAACATCTGGAGGACCACAGGTTGGGCACCCTTGCGGTAGACTGTATAGTCTTTAGAAAGCAATACTGAATACATGACAACAAAATGTTAAAGGGGGGTGAGTGGGTCCTTTTTGTAATCAGCTTAATAAGGCTAACAACGACAGAAGGCATTATTTTGATCAAAAACTTACTGCTCCTCAGAAGCTTGTGCTGTTTGGTCTTGAAAACATTTGCTGCTAGTATTGATTGGCTTTCTTTGTTATGTATCAACTAAATACTAAGACATGAAAGAGAGACACATATAGAATGGAACCACGGCAACAGCATAACAATGTGCTGTTTTAATCTTTCCCTTTTACAAGGAAAAACAAACAAATCCCAGAGTGTTAAACCCTGTGGCGATAACTATAAAGAAGTCAACACATCTATTTTCCAAATTGCTTGGTGATGAAGAAGCTGTGTGGAACATTACTGGAGAAACTCAGTTATTGTACATTCTTGAGAAAAGTTCTGTTCCCAAATATTTACTTCCCAGCTGGACAACAACAGCTCACATCCAGCAAAATCTATCAATACCCCCTAGGCTGCTCCTTTAATGTTAATTTCTGCAAAATGATTAAATTGGATTCTTAATGAATGTGCTAACTGTTTACCTTGTAATCAGTACACAAAAAGCTCTTTTTCAAAGGCAGCACCATCACCTTGTGGCCTCCCACTATAAATATATACACATCCCAGACAGTTATATTTTTAGTTGTTTCGTGCAGCAGACTGCATGTTCACAGTAGCTGGGGGTTGACTGAGCCTCATCTATTAGCACTTGAGCTCTTGGCTCCACTGGAAGATGTAGAACTTAGGGAAACACCTTCAGAACACAGCAAGCTGCCTTATACCGAGTCAGACCATTGGTCCATCTAGCTCAGTATTGTCTAAACAGACTGGCAGTTGCTTCTCCAAGGTTACAGAAAGGTGTCTCTCTCTCTCAGCCCTACCTGGAGCTTAGAGATCTGCACAAAGCTCAGTTTGAGCACAGTCTGGAAGTGTGGACTGGGAGCTTTTTAAAAAGAGGAGAGCAGGTCCTTACCGTCTCTCCAGGGCCCATGTCAGGGATCCCCTGATGGGCCCCAGGACGCAGCAAGAGATCAGGCCAGCACTCGGGAACCTATCCTCCCAGTGTGGCCAGTGTTGGTCCCTCCTGGAGTTGGTCCCATGCAGCCCTGCAGGCGGCTGCTTGCCCCGGCCAAGGAGTGTCTGCCTGGCCCCCACAGGATAGCAGTGCGCTGTCACTTGAAGACATAGAGTCATCGCAGGATTGGGGGCAACTCACGTGAGATTTCAGCCTGAGTTCTCACTAGCCCCACCTGCCAAGGGTTATAGAAACCAGAGATGGCCAGTGATGAGGGGCCAATCCAGGAGGAGAGCTGTCAGGAGAAGGAGCTCTGTGACTCCCTTGGAGAGCTGGAGGCAGCAGTTCCCTGGGGAAGTCTGTGAAAGGAACATTTTGCTGGGCAGTGGAATGGCGCTCCCCCAGTGGCCATAATTCTGAGGCTGTCTGGAACCCTCTACACAGGAGGAGGTGGAACTCAATGCAGCTTCCTGCTGGAGCGGCGCATGTCCCAAAAATCCCTGAGCGGTGGCAGCACTCACATGGTGTCCACACATGCGTGGGGACCACTTGCATGGTCAGCACGGTGTGGTCAGCATGTGCAGATGCCATGTGCATGCTGGCACCGCATGGGGATTTTTAGAACGTGCACCGCCCCAGCAGGAAGCTGTATGGGGTGGTGGAGAGCAAGTATGGGCCTGCTCTCCTCTTTCTTATAGCTCTCGGTCTCCGCTTCCAAGCTGTAGTCAAACTGTGGTTCAAACCGTGCTTTGTGCACATCCCTAGTGGAGATGCCAGGGAGTGAATCTGGGACCTTCTGTTCCACTGAGCTATGGCCCCATCCCCTAAGGGGAACATCTTACAATATTCACAAGTAGTCTCCCAGCCAAATGTAAGCTGAGACAGACCCTGCTTAGCAAAGGAGGGTGACCACAAGGCCAGCTCTCCTCCCTCCAACAGCCTGTTTAGATGTGCATACTAATTCTTTTGCTGCATAGTCAGTTCCAAGAAACAACCAGTTGACATTCTGAAAGGATGGGGAGGGGCGACATCCCCTGAGCCAAACTGCTATACATCAAATATTTCATACTTGTGCTTAACTTATTCAAAATATCTCAGAAACCTTTGTTTCCGTTTGTTGGCTCCTAAGAACTAAACCTGAGTCTTCCACCGTTCTTGTAAGCTATCAATAGATTGTTCCTTAAGGCCAAAACACATGTTACATTAAATGTGTAGCTTTCTCTTGTGTTTTCTCTTTAAATAGCAGCCATGTTGGGGGCGGGGATAGGAGTGATAAGGACCTCAACACTGGGAGAGCTCCATTATTCCCTTAGCACCACAGTTCTAATGAAAATCATTAGAGCTAAGGACCTACATCCAGACTAAGAGTTGCATGTGGGTGGGAACACTTTTGTATGCACATGGTGGAGAGGAGCGACTTTCAGTGATCCTCTCTTCAGACATCTGTGCCCCCTGAAAATACTCTTCAAGGATTGCAAGTCAGAGACACATTTTCAAGAGGCAAAGGGAAAGAGGGGTGCCAAGAACTGCACGCACACTGAGTACATGCACAGAATTGTTCCCCATGCACAATTCTTAGTTTGGATCAGGGCTGCACAACTTCACACACCCCGCTATTGTTAGACTACAACTCCATCATCCTCAGCTACAATGGCCAGTCATGAGGGACGATGATGGCAGTTGGAGGTCAACACCTGTAGGAGGGGATTAATGTAGGCCACTGTTCTCCGGTGGAGGGGGAGAGCTGCCATGGACACCTACAGCAGCTTTCTTCCTGGGGCAAACAGCAGCACGTGGGGGCAGTTTTAGATTGGAACAAAGCACAAAAGAAATGGGTTAAAATCCCAAGCCATAGCCCCAACTGGGCCTCCCCTGTGGCTGCTGTTTAAAATGGAAACAAGGAAAACACTATATGCCTAATGTTAACATGCTTTAGCTTTCAGACCTGAATGTTCATGAAAGGATTTGACTGGGGATGCAAATCCAAACAGGCTGATGCACAGACTGCAGGAGGTCTCTGAGTTTGTCTTCCAGAGCAACCACAAGAGTAAGGCCTCCCTGACTGTTTAACAGGTAGGTATTCTCACAACAGTATAATAAAATGCACCACTGACCGACATGAAAAAAACACACTCAAAATAGTCCCATTGAAATTAAAAGGACATGATAGCTACTTGTCCTTTTAATTTCAATGGGACTACTTTGAGTAATTTTACTCCCCATGTTAGCCAATGTATTTTATATTATTTTTGTAAGTTGCCTTGAGATGTTATTTAGCTAAAAAGTAACTAAATCAAACAAACATTACAAGAAACTCAAGACATTCTCCAAACATAGCAAGTCAAGCTCTCCTCATTGCCCTGTAAGGTCTAGAACAGGGGTAGGTAACCTTGGCTCCCCAGATGTTGTTGAAATACAATCCCCAACCTAAACTGTGGCTGGGGATTATGGAAATTGTAGTTCAACAACTAACTTGGAGAGTCAACAACAAAGTTAGAGAGTCAAGGTTGCTTACCCTTGTTCTAGTATGATTGACCTTGTATCCTAAAGTCATTATGATGTACATTTTGCCATCACTTGGCAGCCAATGATGTGCGAAATACACATAATGACACGTGTAAGTTGTACTAGATGTTACAGGTTAGGTGCTTGACACAGGGCTGCCATTTTCAGCAGCAGCCTCATGTTTATAGGAACATTTAATTCCACCCAGAATGAAGACCACAGAAGAACCATTGAATGTCCTGTATTCTACCCTATCAAGAAGTTGGTTCTCAACATTCTGCACCAATTATGATCTCCAAATGGCCATAAAGGGCAACCAAACACAGAACACTAGTGATGGAATCTGGACAAATATACTGCAGACTTGATAACTATAATCCTACCATACATTACTGTACAATTCTAATATTGCGGAGCGACTGCTTGAAATGGAGGTGGCTGGCCTCAATCAACTTGCCTCCCTCCCTCATGGGCCGGCCCATCACATGGAGAGGGACGCAAGATGGTGTCCGTGCCTGCCTCATGTGACAAGGGCACAACCCTGCCCCCTGCCTTATCACACTGGTGCGGTGGTGTGGACCGACATTTCAGTCTACATCCAAAGGTTGTAGGTCTATGCACATACAGAGCACCATGTGATCAGGAGTTACTCTATGTCTTTCAGGCTCAAGGAATGTGTCACACAGACTCAGATTACTAACCAACATGGAAGGCAATCTGCAGTCCCAACTGGCACAAAGGCCTACACTCATTCCCATTCACACAGCAGTGGCTGTTGTAGAATCATTTGCCACAAGGATAAGCAAGTGTGGACTGAATAGCAAGTGTGGTCTTATCTGGAAAGCACCACACTTACTCTACTGGATCTGCTCCCAGGACAAACATATGTAACAGAAGAAGGAAACTATATATTTTTTAAATATTTGATTTCTGACCAATAATTCAAATAGCACTTGAGATAAAATTCTAAAATGGACAGACACCAATTGCCCTATATTTCTATTAAAGTTATTTAATGGACCTTAATGACATATTCCCTACATTATGAAACAAGCATGCAGTAATCATCTAGAAGATTCCAAAGGGCATATTCTGAGGAATCTGAAGGGACTTGATGAGAAGTCAGGTTTTAGGCTGCAATGAAATTAAAATTCTAACAACAATTACACTTCTTTTACTAAAAGCACAGCCGCTTAACCATAATTAGATACCCTGTACAGTTAAGCGGTATTTATGTCTGTGGCAATCTTAAATGTATTTCAAGCAACAACCTGACATATAAATATATGCATATAAATAAAAATACTGATTGCAGGAATACTCCTGTGCATTTTGGGAAACCTAACTAAACAATCCCTGAAGTGCTATTCATGGATCAGAAATCCACTTAGGTACTTGTATGATAAAGGAAATGGGGCTGGGAAGATAAGATACTTTGTTCTAGTAAGGTGCTTAATTGCATTTTAAGATCAAATAAATGCAGCACATTTGTTACGATTATTAACAGTGTCCTGCTATGCCAATGACTTCAGCAAGGAAAAAAATAGGCAAGATCATTTCAGATCTCATGACAAAATAATTTAGTCTGCACTTTAATTAATAAGGAGAAAGATAATAAGAAGAGCAAAGAATGCCAACAGAACCAGTTATCGTTCTTTGACAATACCAAAAAGATTTTTAAAGGCTAATATTAAGATAAATTACTGCCACAGACAATAGATTAAAGAATCCGCATATCCTGCCAAGCTTTTGCCATTTATTTCATTCAACAGCATAATCAGTTTAAAAGGATCTTTTAAAAGTAATTTCTTAAATTAACTCCACAGTATAGTATTCTGATTATTATGAAGTCTGGGAATGATTATAATAGCAGATATCGGTGGCCCTCATTATTTGTGGGGGTTCCATTCTTGCCTATAGGTGTGAAGACAGAAACCATAAACAACAAAACCTTGAGTCAATGGGAACTAGGAATTAGGTTCCTAACCCCCCCTCCCACAAAGGCCAAAAAGTAAGGGGGGGCAGAAATAAGAGGAGAAAAGGACAGTACCTTATTCCCCAGGTCTCCAGCAATGCCATCCCACACCCCAAAAATTCACCCCACTCAAAAATAAAAATAAAATAAAAAATTAAGAGCCACAAAATGGCTCTGTGCTGGAAAATTGCAGCCAGAAATAACACCAGAAATCATTTCTGGTCATTTCCAGCCACTCAAAACTACGAATAGGCAAATTTCACATACTTTTCCACCCGCGGATAATGAAAGAGTCTGCAGATAATGAGGGCCACCTGTATTATAAATTGCTCCATGTATCATTACCACTCACATTCAGAATACTCATTCTGACCATTTATTTATTTACCAAAGCTTTTTAACTAAAATTGTGGTTTTAAACTGTTTTAATGTTCTAATTTCTGTTTCAGTTTGTTTTATGTTTGCTGTAAACTATCCAGAGATGTGAGTTTGGGTTGGTACACAAATATACCAAATAAATAAACCATGAATGAAACCCTGTGGGAGAGAGAAGAATTGAATTCCTATTACTTTCCTATTTTAATAGGCTACAGGTAACTTCATTTTACAGGATGGAAGCTGTCGAAGTCCTGACTGCATAGTTTACATGAAGTTGCCTTATACAGACCACTGCGCAATCTAACTCAATATTGTCTACACTGACAGCAGTGTTCCAGGGTTTGTGACAGATATTTCCCAGACTTATTTGGGGATGTCAGGGCTTGAACATGGGACCTTCTGCACGCAAAGCAGATTATCTTACACTGAGCTGTGGTCCCTCATAGAGACAGCCTCCACCATCCCTGGCAGTTGGCTATTAAGTGGCACTCCACTCATAATAACCAGAAAAGGATTATTCTCCCCAATAAACTGGCCTGACAGCCAGAAACTGTGGGTGGGTGGGTGGTTTGGGGGGGGAGAAGTGAGCTGCTCCTGCTAGCAGCGGCTGGCCAGAGGGAGCAGCAGGTGGCGGGCCGGCCCGGACACCAGGAATTGACAGGTGGGAGGAGGTGGCGGCCCACCAGCCAGAACCCATGAGTGGGGAGGGGGGGAGAAGTGGGCCAGTGGAGGAGCAGATATTCTGTGCCCGGCCCAGCTAGTTACTGTGAAACCTTGTATTTTGTCTCAAAACCTGATCCTTCCTGATAACCTCCTTGCGCATTTCTGCTTAGGAGAAAGGTTTGCAGAGTATGCACCCCTATCATTGCTATCAGCTTATCTAAATACTTGATAACAATTTCAACTATTTCAACAAGCTCTCCTTTGAACCCTCTCCACAAATCGTAATTAGTCTAGGTGAAGACCAAACTGACATGTCCTCCTTTTGCTCTACTGGCTGATGGGGGGCAGCAATTGAACAATATCCCTTCTCCCCACACAAGCATTTTACTCAGTACTTCCCATGTGAATCTTCTCACACATCTTTGACATATGACAGGGCTTGACAAATCCCAGGTGTTAGTAAGCCATGGCTCTTAGAAATTTCACCATGGCACCTAGACTAGTCCTTTACCATGGCACCTAGAGGTAGTCCTGTTTCTGTTCTAAGTATGTTACTTGCAAAGAAATAAAAAGAAGTCCACAATGGGAGGACAGCTGATCTATGGGAGGAGAGCTGTTCTTGTGGTAATAAGCATGAATTGTCCCCTTTGCTAAGCAGGGTCTGCTGTGGTGTGCATTTGAATGGGAGGCTACATGTGAGCACTGTAAGATATTCCCCTTAGGGGATGGGACCACTCTGGGAAGAGCATCTGCATACAGAAGGTTCCAAGTTCCTTTCCTGGCATCTCCAAGATAGGGCTGAGAGAGACTCCTGCCTGCAATCTTGGAGAAGCTGCTGCCAGTCTGTATGGACAGGACTAAGCTAGATGCACCAATGGTCTGATTTGGTATATGGCAGCTTCCTATGTTCCTAATGTCCATCACTAAGTCTGGTAATTTTGCCAAGTGTCCACTAGCCACAAAATATTTGGGCTGGCTCCTACATCCAAAGGAAATTTGTCAAGACCTGCCACATGGATCTTCTCTTTGCCCATATCTCACAGCTGAGGGAACTAAAGCAACAATAACCACCATGCTTTGTCAGTTCCTGGGAAGGCTCAAAATTATATTCCTTTAATTAAGGAGGTTCATTAAGATACAGGTTCTAGTGCACAGATCATGAAGCTGCGGCAGCCAAACTATCCTGTCCTGCCATGGTTTGCACTATGTTTGTGTTTATAATACCTGCATTTCAGTTCTGAAATTTCTATTCCGCATTTCTGTTTTGACCACTTGCCCCCACACGCCTTTTGAACGTGCTTAAGGAAAAATACCAACATTTGGACCCAAGGATTTGTTTGCAGACTTCTGTTTCTATTTTCATGGGGAAAGTTTAGAATATGATCCATTCTTTGGAATCAGGGAACTTCAACCCTATTACAATATGTTTCGGAACTTATCACCATCTAAGAAGCATCCTGAATTAAAGCATCTTGTTTGTTCCCCAAACACAAAAATCGTGTTATGTGTGTGCTTCCTTCTGCAAGTGTTGACATTTAACCTACTCTGGGAAGAGCATCTGCATACAGAAGGTTCCAAGTTCCTTTCCTGGCATCTCCAAGATAGGGCTGAGAGAGACTCCTGCCTGCAATCTTGGAGAAGCTGCTGCCAGTCTGTGTGGACAGGACTAAGCTAGATGCACCAATGGTCTGATTTGGTATATGGCAGCTTCCTATGTTCCTAATGTCCATCACTAAGTCTGGTAATTTTGCCAAGTGTCCACTAGCCACAAAATATTTGGGCTGGCTCTTACATCCAAAGGAAATTTGTCAAGACCTGCCACATGGATCTTCTCTTTGCCCATATCTCACAGCTGAGGGAACTAAAGCAACAATAACCACCATGCTTTGTCAGTTCCTGGGAAGGCTCAAAATTATATTCCTTTAATTAAGGAGGTTCATTAAGATACAGGTTCTAGTGCACAGATCATGAAGCTGTGGCAGCCAAACTATCCTGTCCTGCCATGGTTTGCACTATGTTTGTGTTTATAATACCTGCATTTCAGTTCTGAAATTTCTGTTCCGCATTTCTGTTTTGACCACTTGCCCCCACACGCCTTTTGAACGTGCTTAAGGAAAAATACCAACATTTGGACCCAAGGATTTGTTTGCAGACTTCTGTTTCTATTTTCATGGGGAAAGTTTAGAATATGATCCATTCTTTGGAATCAGGGAACTTCAACCCTATTACAATATGTTTCGGAACTTATCACCATCTAAGAAGCATCCTGAATTAAAGCATCTTGTTTGTTCCCCAAACACAAAAATCGTGTTATGTGTGTGCTTCCTTCTGCAAGTGTTGACATTTAACCTACTCTGGGAAGAGCATCTGCATACAGAAGGTTCCAAGTTCCTTTCCTGGCATCTCCAAGATAGGGCTGAGAGAGACTCCTGCCTGCAATCTTGGAGAAGCTGCTGCCAGTCTGTGTGGACAGGACTAAGCTAGATGTACCAATGGTCTGATTTGGTATATGGCAGCTTCCTATGTTCCTAATGTCCATCACTAAGTCTGGTAATTTTGCCAAGTGTCCACTAGCCACAAAATATTTGGGCTGGCTCCTACACCCAAAGGAAATTTGTCAAGACCTGCCACATGGATCTTCTCTTTGCCCATATCTCACAGCTGAGGGAACTAAAGCAACAATAACCACCATGCTTTGTCAGTTCCTGGGAAGGCTCAAAATTATATTCCTTTAATTAAGGAGGTTCATTAAGATACAGGTTCTAGTGCACAGATCATGAAGCTGCGGCAGCCAAACTATCCTGTCCTGCCATGGTTTACACTATGTTTGTGTTTATAATACCTGCATTTCAGTTCTGAAATTTCTGTTCCGCATTTCTGTTTTGACCACTTGCCCCCACACGCCTTTTGAACGTGCTTAAGGAAAAATACCAACATTTGGACCCAAGGATTTGTTTGCAGACTTCTGTTTCTATTTTCATGGGGAAAGTTTAGAATATGATCCATTCTTTGGAATCAGGGAACTTCAACCCTATTACAATATGTTTCGGAACTTATCACCATCTAAGAAGCATCCTGAATTAAAGCATCTTGTTTGTTCCCCAAACACAAAAATCATGTTATGTGTGTGCTTCCTTCTGCAAGTGTTGACATTTAACCTACTCTGGGAAGAGCATCTGCATACAGAAGGTTCCAAGTTCCTTTCCTGGCATCTCCAAGATAGGGCTGAGAGAGACTCCTGCCTGCAATCTTGGAGAAGCTGCTGCCAGTCTGTGTGGACAGGACTAAGCTAGATGCACCAATGGTCTGATTTGGTATATGGCAGCTTCCTATGTTCCTAATGTCCATCACTAAGTCTGGTAATTTTGCCAAGTGTCCACTAGCCACAAAATATTTGGGCTGGCTCCTACACCCAAAGGAAATTTGTCAAGACCTGCCACATGGATCTTCTCTTTGCCCATATCTCACAGCTGAGGGAACTAAAGCAACAATAACCACCATGCTTTGTCAGTTCCTGGGAAGGCTCAAAATTATATTCCTTTAATTAAGGAGGTTCATTAAGATACAGGTTCTAGTGCACAGATCATGAAGCTGCGGCAGCCAAACTATCCTGTCCTGCCATGGTTTGCACTATGTTTGTGTTTATAATACCTGCATTTCAGTTCTGAAATTTCTGTTCCGCATTTCTGTTTTGACCACTTGCCCCCACACGCCTTTTGAACGTGCTTAAGGAAAAATACCAACATTTGGACCCAAGGATTTGTTTGCAGACTTCTGTTTCTATTTTCATGGGGAAAGTTTAGAATATGATCCATTCTTTGGAATCAGGGAACTTCAACCCTATTACAATATGTTTCGGAACTTATCACCATCTAAGAAGCATCCTGAATTAAAGCATCTTGTTTGTTCCCCAAACACAAAAATCGTGTTATGTGTGTGCTTCCTTCTGCAAGTTTTGACATTTAACCTACTACCTCTGCCAAGGCACACATAAATTTAATGTTTAAGCTTTGCACTTTGCATAGCATAATCTGGCAGCAGCAAGCATAGAAGCAACGACTCCACTGCATTGTTCTTAAACTGAAAGAGGAGTTTTTCTCTCCAACTCCTGTGGGTGGGAGAGGAGGAAGCGTGCAAACGTGCAGCGCTCCCAGGTTCATTCACACAGAACCAAACCACAATTTAGCCTTGCATCTGAACTGGGCCTGTGACTCTGAAATACAATAATGCTCCCGTCAACTAGCTCATCCCCGTTTTCATATTTTGAAATCTTGAGTATTTGCTGATAATTCCATTTTAACAGGAGTATCACATGAACCTGCAAACAAACAGGGACCAATCAAGATAGTATCACAATGTACTCTGATTCTCATTTTGTGAAACCTAGGACAACACACACAAGAGGACAATGGTTTTTCCCAACAGATGTAATGAACTTTCCCTGCCCTTTATGCTGTCCAAAGGAAGGTTTTAAGAAACAAGCCAAAAACATCATTTTTCACAGCAAAACAGAGTTTAAACCAAAGGGTTATTTCAAGTTCAGACCAATGTACTGGGGCCTACAGCTGGCACATTTTTTTAAACAGACTAGACTATAACCTCCCTGAGCCTTTTGGAAGGGCGGTATAAAAGTTTTAATAATAAAATAAACAAATAAATAATATATATCTAGTAGCCAGCTCTAGCCTTTCTAGCTGTGCTCATATTGCAGGAAAACCTGCAGAAGATCACAAACAAAATAATCAAGGGATTGGAGCACTTTCCCTCTAAGGGAAAGCTAAAGTTTGGGGGTTTGTTGGGGTGGGCGGGGGAGAGGGATGTGCTCCGAGCACTTTGGCACCTCTGTTACCAGGTGCCAATATGCTTCGAGCTGCCCCAGCCGAATCGTTCTGGCTGGGGGCAAGTGGGAGATAGTGGGCACTTTAAAAGGAAGAAGGCAGACCTTCCACTGTAGCTCCGCAGTTCCCTGCCGCCCCAGAGTGGCGCTGTTTGTATGAGCACTTTAGCACTCAAGGTGGGGTCTGCACATGCTCAGATGCCATTTCCTGCTGGGAACAGAGAGCTTCCTGTCCCCAAGCAAACGCAGCTGGCAAACAGAACCCACCGCTATAGGGTGGTGGGGCTGTAGAGCTGCAACAGAGGGTCAGGTAAGACCTGCCTTCCTCTTTTTTAAGTGCCCACTCTCCACTGCCCCAGATGTGCACAAAATGCTTCATGCACATCCCTAAAAAACAACAACATCGAGGGGGATTTGCTTGAGATATATAAAATTATGCTTAGTATAGAGGGAGAGAGAGAGAAAGAGAGAAGTTTTTCTTTCATAATAATAAAACTTGACAGAAGCTTCAGTAAAGGCAAGAGACAGTACTTGTCAATACCCACGCAGACTCAGACCCACAAGAGACCCTCTTGGAAGAGGAGAACATCCTGAGATTCCTAGCCCCAAAGCAAGCCCCCTTGATCCATGAGACTCTTGGCAACCAGAGATTGTTACCTCTGCTTCAGTCGGCTCCTCAGAGGATTCCTGGGGATGCAGTGGCCCTCAGTGGGGCTCCTGTCCTATACCTAGAATCTCATCCATCACCTCCAGAAGCAGAAACTCTTCCAGGGACCAAACTCTGGCTCCAGAGGCAGAACACTCACTTAGCTGCTCAGAGCTCTACTTGGGAGGAGGGGGAGGGCAGCTCAGGCATCCGCTTTGAATGGGGGCCAGCCTGAGATGCAGGAAGGGGTAGGACTCCTGACAACTCTATAAGCTCTCCATTTGGAGCTAGTTTTTGCTGGATCAACAGCTCCTTGACTGAGCTGATATGTTATGGGACCTAGCATGGACAGTCCTCCTTCACAAAATACATAATTAAGGCCACTGTGGCTGGGAATGATGGAAATGGTAGTCCAACAACATCTTGGGACCCAAGTTTGAGAAACTCTGATGTATGGAATTTACTGACACTAGATGTGGCTATGGCTATCTACAAGCCTTTAAAGGCAAATTAGACTAATTCATGGAGGCTAGGTCTGTAGCAACATGAATCTGGATTTATATGCCAAATATGCATATTCTACTTGAGATAAAGAGGTGTGAGAGCTCTAGACCTGGCTATCCCAAGTCTCTTTTTCTTGAAAGGCTTAAAAGATGCTGAATTTGAAGTTTCTGTCAAACACAGCAGATGCATTCTGTTATAATCAAAGCTTACTTTAGGAGAGGATACTGTTTGCTAAAGAGAGATTATTCTAGCTTTTCTTGCTAAAGCCATTGTTGTGAAGAAACCAAGAAGTTTTCTCGAGGTCAAAGGTTGCTTGCACTTTAGAACTGGTCGAAACAACACTTGGGAAAGACAACATTCAACAGGGCTATTAAAACTAGCATTTCAACAAGTTAAATGGATGAGATCTTCCAGAATCCAGAGGGAGTGCCACGTTAGTCTGTTGCAGCAAAAAACAACAAAGAGGGAGGTTTCACACTTCACAGTGAACCACCAGTCTGACCGAGTCACAAGTTCCCAGAGAGTGGGCATAGCCTGACTTCTGGTGGCAGGAAGGCAGTGCACATTGGGCATGACATGCGAACCCACCAATGTCAGCATATTCTACCCTACTTGCAGTTTAACCTAGATTTGAAGCGCAAGACAGGTGTTGGGTTCAGAAACACAAGGAGGATAGAATATACCAACAAAGGTGGGTTTACACGTCACACCCAATGTTGGCATACCACGCGTGCACTCCAGGAACTAGCGGCTTGGCCAAACAGATGGCTCACCATGACATGTGAAGCACACCCTTAGTCTCATGTCACCTTAAAAACTACCTGAAAGAAATGAGGAGTCTTTCATTGCTTTTGCAAGTTAAGTAGTAAAGATGCTGGTCAGCAATAAGCACTTTTCAGCTGTCTTGCTCAAGAAAAATCAAACCACACAAAAGTATTTGCTAATTATTATTTTGCAAGTCGACTGCTATTGCTTGCAAGCTTAGGTATGAAAATGTAATATGTAACCCGAAAGCTCACTTATGTGGTTTTGTAATAGAGGGATAGATACCTATAAGGAGTGGCTGGTCTTTCCTACATTTTCCTGTTCTTCAGATAAAGTCCCCTGAGTAAAGCTGACCCAGCTTTAGTTATTGAAATCTGAAGGTTGTCTATGTCTGCCTACCTTTTCCATAAGGAGTTAATCTGATGCCAAGTTGGCAACTCCATGCCCTGTAAATGAACCCTTCTTATCTGACAAGGTCCATCAACAGCTGTTAGCCATGACAGCTAAATGAAGCCTCCATGTTCATAGGCAGTACACCACCGAAAAAACTAGTTGCTGGGACAACTGCAGGGGAGTACCTTCATGACCTGTTTGTGGACTTTCTAGAAGCATCTGTCTGGGTACTGAAAGACACATACTGGGCTGATTCAGAAAAGCTGTTCTTATGTTCACTAGACCTAGTTTAAAACAACAGATTGCCCAGTGGAACCCAATACAAATGAGGCTGCCAGTTTCATGGTCAACTCAGTAGCCATTTAAAAATAAAGTCAACATGTGGGGGGAAGTTGATATGGAATCCTTTGGCATCAAGAAAATCTTAGTTTTTTTTCAAGTGCAATAGAGCAATTTTCTGGCAAAAATAAGTCTGCAGACTAAAAGTCTATGTGCTCTCTCCAGCAGCAAATATACTAAAATTGGATTGGATTGGATTAAAAGTCTGCAGAATAGCTCATTTTCATAACACGACTTTCCAAATCCGGTCACAATAACTGGTGGAGCTGCGACAAGACACTGTTCCAGTCACTGAACACAACTGCACCTTGTGCTAAATCCAGACTTGGGGTGAATCTGCATAGACTCTTCCCATTCACCCGCTTTGGCATTTAGCAATATACAGTACTGTGGGGTGGTGCTTTCCATTCAGGGGAAATGAGTTGAGGTATATGGATCAAGGTGTTAAACCAAGCAGCTGAAGCGTAGCAAGCAGGAGACACTGATCTGTTGGACAGAACAAAAACAGAAAATACCGGGCTTGGCCAGGCAAGAAAGTTAATAGTTCTTCTAGTCAATCACAGGGCCAATGTTGCATACACACCCCAGCCCTTTTTCTTCTGTGCCTGAAGAGGGTTCCAAGACCTGAACACATACAATCCACAGTAGCTCACTTAGCAAGGTCTCGTCCTCGAGACTCCTGGCCTGTTACCCTGCTTGTGGTTTGCCAGCACACCCCAAATATAGAAATATGGCTTTTCTCAGGCTGTGAGAAGGGAAGCCATAGCCTAACTGCATCCCTAAGATTCCAGACCAGACACAGAAACAGGTTGTTCTATTTCCTCAGTTACACTCACCTGAGGTCGGTGTTCCTCATCATCCGAATGTGGGGAAATCCCGCAACCGCGGTTCTGTTGCCACCTTCAAACTAAGGACTGTACCCTCAGTTTGAAGTTGGATAGCTTGCTAGAACTAAAGGTCCTGGCAATTGTGTCATTCATTGTGTTTTGATTTGATGACCCATGGATTTGAAGGCCCATTGTGTCACTCAAATGCAGCAACTTGGGGTTTGCACTCAAGCTCCTCCCGCAAGCATGTCCCCTCTCATATCGGGGCCAATGGTTGCCAGACAAGTGATGAGCTCAGCGGAAGAGGGGGGGACACTGCAGGTGGAAGCAATGGAACTGCAGCTGCCGGATCATCTGATGTATGATTCCTGGCTTCCAAGTGTAACCTCAGGTAAGCCTACTCCCCCTCCATTTCACTTGCCATTCAAATGGGCCATAGGTGTTCTTTAGTGCCCCCAGATCATGAGTGCAACTGCAAGGGACTAGGAGAACCACTCTGGCTGCCTCAGAGATCCATACAGAGAGCCAAAGCAGACAAGCCTTAAGTTTCACAAAAGAGACAATTGGCAATGGAATGCAACTCCCTTCTTTTAATGCGCTGGTCTGTAGATAAGTTAAGCACCAAGGACGTTTCCTCCCTTTTGCAGTAAAATCTGGTGAGTCATGCTGGAGAAGAGTGAGCCCCCTCCCATCTTTCTTTTCAGTCTACCTCTTTAGTAGAAACACTCTTTTTTCTTCTTGTTTATGGAGAACAACGTAGTGATCAGTCCACAGAATTTATGCAATGCTGACTTAGAATCACACCCTATATGGAAGTATTATTATTATTTGAATAGCAGTAGGGTTTTTTCTTTCTTTTTTGCTCTGTATTCTAAGATATTGCCCCCTTTTTGTTGGTACTGTGTTGTGTGTTGGCTCAATACATGCTTGCTCCCCTTGCTTTCATGCACACCCACCAAGAGACACCCAAATGGATAGAAGATCTCCACCTAGACAGCAGGTAGCTATGGGTGTGTCTTTGCTCTATACCAGTCTCTAAACCTTCAACCCAAACCTCTATCCCTCTTCCTTAGCACTAAAACATGATAAACATATATTGGGCAACCCAAGCCATTTCCAGCAAGTCTGCAACAACCTTTTTTTCAGCATCCCGCTGAAGCACTAACTTCTGTTTTCACTATAATCTTTATCCTTCAGTAAAACCCCTTTTGCTTCAAGACACATGTCTGCATTCCTTCACCTGTAAGCTATCCTATGTTTCAGTGTACCCTGCCACGATCAACCTTCCTGGTACTTTAAATTTATGAACATAGCTGTATGCAGAGTTGCATGCAGCAATTGGGCTAATTCCCCCACTTTAGGCAAAATACAGACACACAGCGTGGTTACTACCACACTTCAGAGCAAACCTGGCAACAGGATTAAGTCATGGAATCCCTAACATGGCAAATCACTTGTATGGTTCAGAGAAAAAAGTCACATGACCTGCTGGGTGCCCACAAAGCCCTGGGCACATCTAATGAGCTCTTTGGAATGTGACCAAACTAGACCAGAAGCTCATAAGAGCATAAGGGTAGCCCTGCTGATCGGGCCCAAGGCCTATCTAGCTCAGCATCCTGTTTCACACAGTGACCCACAAGACTCCTCTGGGAAGCCTACAGGCAAGAGGTGAAGGCACTCCGCTCTCAATTTTGCTCCCTGTGACTTAGTATTTAGAAGCATTCTGCCTCTAAGCCTGAAGGCAGCCTATAGCCCTCAAACTAGTAGCCATTGATAGACTGTCCTCCATGGATTTATCTAAGCCCCTTTTAAAACCATCCAAGTGAGTGAACATCACCATATCCTGTCGCAGAGAATTCCAAAGATTAAGGAGATGCTTATACAAAAATCAACTCTACTTTTATTTATTTATTATTAAAACTTTTATACCGCCCTTCCAAAAGGCTCAGGGCGGTTTACATTAAAACACCATTAAAATCAATTAATCATTAAAACAAAAATTATAAAACATAAAACAATAATTAACAATTAAAAACATCATAAAACAACAATTAAATATTCAGAACTATTTAAAAACAAGTTTTTAAAAGCTGAAAAAGCCTGGTTGAAGAGGTGTGTTTTCAGGTGTTTTCTGAAAATTGCGAGAGATGGGGAGGATCGTATCTCAGCAGGGAGCGCATTCCACAATCTCGGGGCAGCAGCCGAGAAGGCCCATCTCTGTGTAGCCACCAAACGAGTTGGTGGCAACTGGAGACGGGCCTCCTCAAGTGACCTCAACGGCCGGTGGGGCTCATAGCGAAGAAGACGCTCTCTTAAATACCCAGGGCCTAAGCTGTTTAGGGCTTTATAAGTTATAACTAGCACTTTGTATTTTGCCCGGAAACCTATTGGCAGCCAGTGTTACTCCATCAACAAAGGAGTAATGTGGTCTCTCCGAGATGACCCAGAGACCAACCTGGCTGCCGCATTCTGAACCAACTGAAGTTTCCGGACTACGTACAAAGGCAGCCCCACGTAGAGCACATTACAGAAGTCCAGTCTGGAGGTTACCAACAAATGTACCACTGTTTTGAGGTCATTGATCTCAAGAAACGGGCACAGCTGGCGTATCAGCAGGAGCTGATAGAAAGCACCCCTGGCCACCGCCTCAACCTGAGAAACCAAGGAGAGACGTTGATCCAGAAGTACTCCCAGACTGCGAACCTGTTCCTTTTGGGGAAGTGTGACCCTGTCTAGAACAGGCAGATCAACATCATCTCTAGAGTTCCGACCCCGCACAATAAGTACCTCCATCTTATCTGGATTCAGCTTCAGTTTATTCTCCCTCATCCAGCCCATTACTGCTTCCAGGCAGGCATTTAGGGAGGATATGCCAGCTCCCGAAGGAGTTGACATGGAGAAGTAGATCTGGGTGTCATCAGCATACTGGTAACACCCAGCTCCAAATCCCCTGATGATCTCTCCCAGCGGTTTCATGTAGATGTTAAAAAGCATTGGAGAGAGTATGTAGCCTTGAGGGACACCATACTTAAGCTTAGATTTTGAAGAGCAACAATCTCCAATCGACACCATCTGGAATCTGTCCGAGTGGTAGGAGCGGAACCACTGTAAAACAGTGCTTCCCACCCCCAACCTCCTCAGACGTTCCAGAAGGATACTATGGTCGATAGTATCGAAAGCCGCCGAGAGATCCAAGAGGACCAACAGAGTCACACTTCCTCTGTCCATTGCCAATTGGAGATCATCCATCAGGCCGACCAAGGCAGTCTCCACCCCATAGCCCGGCCAAAAACCAGTTTGAAATGGGTCTAGATAATCAGTTTCTTCCAAGACCGCCTGGCCTCCACCCTCTCAATTACCTTGCCCAGCCATGGGAGGTTGGAAACTGGCCTATAATTGCTCAACTCTGAGGGATCTAATGCAGGCTTCTTTAGAAGAGGTCTAATAATTGCCTCCTTAAGACAAGGAGGCATCCTGCCCTCCCTCAGAGAAGCATTTATGATTTCTACCAGGCCGCTTACAACAGCCTCCCTGCTAGATAGAACAAGCCATGTTGGACAAGGATCAAGAGGACAAGTGGTAGGCCTCACTGCTCCAAGCAGCTTGTCCACATCATCAGGAGTCACAAACTGAAATTGATCCAGTCGAATTGTATAAGAGGAGTTGTCGGACACCTCCAGTTCAGACATCAAATTAATTGTCGAGTCTCCATCTAGGTCAGCCCGAATCCGAGAGATTTTTTCTGCGAAAAATTCATTAAACACACCACAGCGGGTAACTGATGCCTCCAAATTCTGGTTCAAGGGAGAGGGAGCAGATACTAGTCCCCTCACAACCCTGAACAACTCCGTCAGACGTGAACTTGCAGAGGCAATACGGGCAGAAAAGAACCGCTTCTTTGCTGCACGTATCGCCTGAGCATAGATCTTTAAATGTGCTCCATGTCGTAATCTGTCGGACTCAAGTCAAGTTTTTCTCCATTTGCGCTCCAGTCGCCTACCTTGCCGCTTCAGCCCCCGTAGATCTTCCATATACCAAGGGGCCAATTTTGAAGCAGGTCGGAGGGGACGCTTAGGAGCAATCGTGTCTACTGCCCTGGTGAGCAAGTTGTTCCAGTCCTCAACCAGAGCATCAACAGGATCACCAGCAGAGCCAACATTAAATCCCTCCAAGGCGTCTTGGAATCCTACCGGATCCAGTAACCTCTTCGGGCGGACCATTCTAATAGGCCCCTGTGTGTAACTATGAACTGGTATTCAAAAGCAGGATCCCTGCACTAGATCAGCAGAATGTCCACCATATGTCTATCACTCCGGACACCCCCAATTTTTCTATACACTAAAGAATGCTAATGCTTAAGTGAAAAGGAAGATTCATGGTTCTCCCCTTACAATGCTAGAAATACAGCAGGGTGGAAAAATCAAGTAATACAGGAACACTTAACAGAGTAAAATACAATTTCCTAATCTTTTGAAAGTATTACATGCACAAAATTAGTAACTGGGGAAAGGAATGCTTAATATATTAGCCAATACTGAGAGATTAAACAATGCACTGTAATGTTCTTGTACTTTTAAAGGAATTCAACACTGAGCGCAAGAAAAACACATACCGGGTTCAGTAACTGGGAGAGTGTGTTTTCTCCTTTGAGTGATAATGGGAATGGGTTTTATTTGGGAGGTTTTTAGCCCAGTCTACAACTTCTGCCAACAATGGAGCAACTACTCACAATGCTGGCACGCAAGACTCATCTCCCAAAAAAGCAAGGCACAGAGAAGGGGGCCGAGCGAGCAGAAAGCACTTTGCCAAGGACCACTTCAAACCTTGGGCCAGTCCTAAGTAACATCCATCCATCCATCCATATATTTCTCTTAGGCGTACATGTCGCTAATCCCATGTGTGGCAGCTCTCGTGAGAGTTCATGAGCAGCTGCCCAAATAGCGACAGGCACAGGCGGGAGGAAATAAAATGGCGGCCGCAGCCAGGCCCAAGGGGTGTGGAGGCCCTGACCTTCAGCCCAGAGGTCCAGGGGTAAGGGTGTCTTTGATGGGGGCATCCCCATGGGTAAGTGCATGTGAGAGGCCTAGTACCCACAACTATTGGCAAATACACCCACATCACAACTTGTGCGGTCTAATCCAATGCATACAAACTCAGAAACAAATTTCACTGAATGCATTTATGCTTATTCCCAAGTCAGTATGCATAGGTTTGCAGACTTAAATTCTCCATACCCATAGTGTTGTGCAAGTCATTACAATGAGCTCAGAATAATATTTTAATTATTCCAAGAACTTATCTTTAGGTCTGAGTTTGTGTTGTGCTCTTTTTGTCTAGACTAATGATATCCATTCTGACCAGTATTGTAATCTGTATATTGTCAATGCTGTAAGACCTCAATTCTATGAAACAGTCACATTTTTCTCCATCTCCTAGAACAGCAGCCCTTGCAATGAAATTGAATGGCAGTCAGTTGAAGACAGGCAAAAAAAAAAAAAAGCAATTCTTCACACAATGCATAGTTAATTCATAGAGCTCAGAGGTGTGCTGATGGCCACATGCAGCTTTAAAAAGGGGCTAAGACACATTTATAGAGGATCTTTCTATTACTGGCTATCAGTCATGAAGATTACACAAAGGTACAGAGGTAGTATGCCTCTAAATACGATGGAGGGTGCAATGATGTTTTAAGTTCTGAAAGTTTTATTTATGGTAATGTTAATGTGTTTTTACATGATTTTTAGGTTTTTGTTGTTTGTTTAAATTGTAAACTGCCCTGAGATTTTATTTAGGGCAGTATAAAAATACAATAAAATAAAGAAACAACTGGGCAGAGTTCTTACACCTGTGTCCTGCTTCTGAGATTCCCAGTAGTATTTGGAGGATGGCTACTGCTAAAGGTTGCCAGTTCTCTTGGATTCATCTGGAGTCTCCAGAGATCAATCTCCAGTCCAGGAGACTGTTGAAAGTAATCCTGGAGATTTTAATTGTTTGATATAGTAAAAAATATTAGAAAAAAATATGAGGCAGGGAATCTCCAAGAATAGCTTCAGATCAAAGTTGGCAACCCTCCCACCTTCCAGCTCACAGGAGGTAGACAAGAGCAGTGTTCCCTGTAAGAGGGATTTCCAGATGTTGTTGACTACAACTCCCATCATCCCAGAAAAGACTATTGCAGATGGGGTGATGGGAGTTGTAGTCATCAACATCGGAGGAAACACTGGACAAGAAGGATTTCTTTGGTCTCACTCAGAAAAGCTCTTCTTGTGCCCTTAGCTGAGACACAGCTGGTTTTTTAAAGAGGGCGCTGCCACTGAACAGGGCAGCGGCCCCAACTGTCGCGAGGGTAATAAGCCAGCTGGACTGGAGCTGCCTGGGTCATAGTCTCCTACCCGAGGCAGCTACAGAAAAAGTGTGGTGGACTTGCCCGCAGGCTGCTGAGAGCAAGGAAGCGCCTTTGGTTTCCCTCCCAGCAATTCCAAAGTCGAGTCAGCAACAAGCGTCCTCGATCTTCAGCCGCCGCCGCCTCCCTCCGACGCGCAATTCACTGGGAGGAAGGACGAGCCAAGGCTGGAGAACTGGAAAGCCAGAAGTGTAAAAAAGGCTGGGGTACCTTTCTCAGAGACGCTCGCAGGGCGAAATGCTCTGGCGTGTATATCAGGTGGTCTCCAGAAGGGGAGACTTCAGCAGCGTCAGTGCTTTGGCTACAAGAAAAACCTCGCCGAGCGCCAAGAAGGGGCAGCCGGGAAGTCCCGCCACCGAAGCTACTCCGGAGCAACTCCGCTCGCCTTTTGCGCACTAGGAGAAAAGGCCAGCGTAACGCCATGTCTGGGACGGCGGACTTGTGACGCATGCACAGCCTATGGACTTCTGTCTTGTTGCCTGCTTTTGAATCCCTCCCTCTTAGGTTCACTTTCATTTACTGAGTCCGTGGGCGGACGTCTCTTCCTACCCAGGAACCCTTCACCTTTAGGGAGTGTGCGTGTGATATAATTTATGGACGGTCCCTGGAAATGTTGGACCAAATCAGACAATTATGCAACGTTAGTTGTAAGAACTTCCTAAAGAATATGTGCAAAATAAGAGACATTATGCAAGTCTGTTTAATTTGCATGATTTAAGCTGCAGAATCAATTTTCTCTGATGCAGACTTTTTTTTTTGTAGCTCATTCAGAGTACATGCTTAACATTCCCCCCCCCTTTTCTTTTTATGCTTGCTTTTCCTCCTTAAGCCTACATTCCAGTGCACACTGACAGGGAAGTAAAGGGAACAATTTTTAATGTATAGTTCCTGTTATCAGTTTATGTATTGCATTTTTCACAGTCAATATGGCAATAAAATTAAACTTGAGAATAAAGTATCATTAAACTTATCGGCTGATAGGATGAGGAACATTTTCTCGAAGTAGTCCCATTGAAATTAAAAGATTGATAGCATTGATTGATAGAATCCATCACAGATGGTTAGAAATTACAAAAATATTTGCATTTCCTAACTTGTCATTTTAATTTCAATGGCACTACTATGAGTAATTTTCCTCATGTCAGCCATATTTTTGGAATAAATATGCATAGGATAGGGCTGCATGTTGTTTTGTAATTTCTATCAATCTGTAACTGTAACTTTATACTTTTATGGAGGCACTAGTGTTTTTTAGCCCGTTACAATAACGGGCACTAGCGTTCCCCCCCCCCTTACCTCCCGTTCCCTCCGTCTCTGGTCAGCGCCAGAGTTCTGCCTGGGAGTTCCCGCAGCCGCCGGCCGCCCGCCCACCCTCCCAGCTGCCCGAGTCCTCCTCAATCCCGGCCCGCGTCAGTCGGGCGATCAAAGACCATATTCTGAGAAGGAGAGAGGAGCTTGCAAACAGAGCTCCTCTCTCTGCAAAGCCTCTGCCCGAACTGGCACTTTGGGCGCAAAGTACGCCTGTTGCGTCCTTTGCGTCCATAGCGGCAGTTCGGGCAGAGGCTTTGCACAGAGAGGAGCTCTGTTTGCAAGCTCCTCTCTCCTTCTCAGAATATGGTCTTTGATCGCCCGACTGACGCGGGCCTAACGGGGTGAGGAGGACTCGGGCAGCTGGGAGGGCGGGCGGGCGGCGGCAATTGTTTGGGCCGATTTGGCCCTTAATCATGTGTGTGGGGGGTGAGGAGGACTCGGGCAGCTGGGAGGGTGGGCGGGTGGGCGGGCGGTCAGCGGCGGCGGCCGCGGTGGCAATTGTTTGGGCCGATTTGGCCAACATGGCCGCCCGTGTCTGGGCGGCTGTATCTTTCTCGGCGGTTCTGGGCATGCGCTCCGCACATGCCCAGAACTGCCGAGAAAGACACGGGCGGCACGGGATCACACTTAAGGGTTTTATTATAGAGGATAGTGCTTATAATTTTTATTGCATAAATGAAGGTCTCCCACCTTCAAAAGACCCTGCCAGGAAATGCCTCCCACAACACTGCATGATGCACTTCTAGAAACTCAATTTTCCTATGATGTTTTTGGCACAATTCCTTAGTCCACATACCCCACTGTAACTAAGTCCATAGGTTTTGCTGTCAAGTCAGCGTCAACTCCTGGCGGCCACAGTGCCATGTGGTTTTCTTGATAGAATACAGGAGGCAGGGGCGGAGCCACCATTTGGCAAACGAGTTCAAAGAACCCAGGCCACTGCCTTGTGATACCCCCCCCCCAGTCTGACATCAGATGTGGGGGCGTGATTTCTCATGGCCCCATTTAGGAGATGGATTGGCCTGTGCTGCATTGGCAGCGTGGCCGGAGAGGCTCTTGGGGAGAGTCACTCTGGCCCATGCTGCCAATGCAGCATGGGCTGATCTTACTCCCAAATGTGGCTGTGTGGCCCCTGTTGGGGGGCTCAACCACGGCCTTGCAACTGACATCAGATGCAGGGGGCAGGGCTAAATGCTCCCTGTGTCTGACATCAGATGCAGGGGGTGGGGCTAGGGGGGCCCATAGATGCAGGGGGTGGGGCTAGAGTGGCTGTGATGGCAGCAGAACACAAGCTGCCACTGGCCTCCCTCCACCCCTGGCCCACTACCCCCCAATTCCCTATTCTGTGTGCAGCCCTTGTTTCTCAACAAAGTTCAGATACTTAGAAGTGGCTTCAGTCTGATTTAACAGGTTCTGGAGGGTTACTTGCAAAACTCTTCCCCGTGTGCCTCATAAAGTCATTTCCTACTGTTGAGTTGTTTTCAAAATAAAATATTGTTTTCTAGAACTGGGTTGTGTGGACTCTGGCTGTACAGTGCCTGTAAGTCCCAAGCCAGACAGTTCTAGGTTGTTGAAGCCGTGTCTAAGGCTGGTCAGTGGCTTTAGATCCGTCTTCAACTGGTGGCAGCCTACCTTGAAGGAGCAGCATGCTCCGAGATTTGGGATCAGAGCAATTCCTCTCCTGAGGGTACATCCCAGGAAAGCATAGAGTCACCCCCATTTCATCACAGAGCCATTTTTTGTTTGTTTATATCTATATAAACCGCTTTGGGAACTTTTGTTGAAAAGCAGTATATAAATATCTGTTGTAGCAGGGTAACTCTCCTCCCTTGTGTACAGTTGCAATCTGCACGGTGGCCTGATCTGGCTGCTGTTTACTGAATAAAAAGCACACGGCCCTCAATTACATGCTTAACAGCGAGTTTGACCACACGTGTGCATGGGATTACACTCTTAAAGCACATCATGGTAGAATGTTCCTTCTGGGACAAATAGCAGCCCATGAGAGAGAGAGAGACTACTGCAGGGTCAAAGGACTGAAACCCTCCTCCCACACCATGGTCTGGATCCAGATCACCCTTACGCCCTGCAGCTGCTATTGAGTGTGGTGAGCCTAAACAGATCAGAGGCACACATAACACTGAATTCCCTCCTTGGGGAGATTTAATGTTCTTATGGCTTGTAAAAACTTGGTTATTCTGGCAAGCCTTTTCACATATCTTATGACTCGCTGGTGTGGTTTTACTCTGTCTCTGAGATCTTTTGCTCTTTGGTCTTATCACACTTTTAAAAACATCCTTTTGAACAAGAGTGCAGATTCCCCTCACCGACCCCATCAGTCCAAGCACTGGTGAGTTGTCCTCTCATTTTACAGAAACCCCTCCCCACCAAATCTAATGACCCATATCTCCCATAAAAGTGTCTTTGCTTTCCCCTTCCACAAATTTTATGTGAGGAGTTGGTCTTCAAGCATTCCCTCAGTCTGCACCCTTTTAAAAATGTATTATTAATTATTAATAGTATATTATTATTATTTTGTGAACACATTTTTATTGTTTTCAACATTGCTGTAACCCACCTTGAATCTATAAAGAGAATGGCATGGTATAAAGGCTTAGTAAATAAACGAGCCCATAGTCTAACCCTCAATAACCACCTGTACAATAGCAATAGCACTTACATTTATATACCACTTTATAGCCAGAGCTCTCTAAGCGGTTTACAATGATTTAGCATATTGCCCCCAACATTCTGAGTACTCATTTTACCGACCTCGGAAGGATGGAAGGCTGAGTCAACCTTGAGCCCCTGGTCAGGATCAAACTTGTAACCTTCTGGTTACAGGGCGGCAGTTTTACCACTGCACCACCAGGGGCTCTGTAGGATTAAAGCCCTGTAGGATTAAAAAAGGGGGCAAAGAGCATGTGTACACTGTTACTACTCTTCCTTCTCATCAATCAGCAAGAGCAATAGACCTGTAGCCCCAAACTGTGCACATTTCCTGGGTAAACTCAACTGAGTCCTGCAAAGCTGAATGGAATTTACTCCAGTGAGTGTGCATCAGACCGCAGCCTTAAAACCGCAAGACAGCCATAATGCAAATATATTTAAAATGAGAAATGAAGAAGGAGTTTTCTGAGCAAGACATTAAATTCAGAACAGGAACACAATTTACTGGATGAAGACCTGGAGGAGGAGGAGGCTGGACTATGAATCACTTCATGCTTCTTTTTCAAATCATAAATACCGTATTTTACGGACTATAAGGCGCTACGGACTATAAGACGCACCTTAATTTTAATCCAGTTTTTCAGAGTTTTAACATATTAAACTGTTAAAACATATAAGACGCTCCTGAATTTTGGCGGATATTTTTCGAGGAAAAAAGTGAGTCTTATAGTCCATAAAATACGGTACTAACTCAACCAGGGGTGCAGCTATAATTGAGCAATAGGGTTCAAAGAACATGCCCCCCAGCTCCTGAGGGCTCCTCAGCTCTACCCCTCCTTATTTTCTTCATGATTCCCCTCACTCTGAGGGACTGCCAGAAAGAGGGGTGAACGCAGGCCCCCTTTCCCCCTGCTATGCCCCTGACAGCAGGGGTTTACCATTGCCATCTCCCAAGCAGTATGTGATGATGCCTTTCAGCACCTTCCTGTATTGCTGCTGCTGTATTGCTGCTGCTATGGGAAACTGCCTATTGATGTAGGAGTTTCCCATATTCTGGGAAACACACCAGCGGGGATTTGAACCAACAGCCTCCTGCTCTTTAGGCAGGTTGCTTCCCCGCTAAGTACAGGTAACTAAAAGACATATTCTTCCTTTGTTTACACCTGCTTCTGTCTCCCACACTGTCCTTTATTGTTTCCTTTGTATCAGATTTCAGACTGCAGATTAGCACATGACATGTTCTTTGTAAACTGCATGCACAGTGTTGGTGCTAACATATTCTAATCTGCCATTCTGCCCCCTCCCCTTTTGCTCATGGTGGGTTCACACGATGTGCAACCCAAGGTGTGTGTGAGCTCCTTCAGTCCGGCGAGTGTGCCCCCTCCATTCCCACCCGAGGGTCTACTGTTGGATATGCCAAGATTGGTGGGTTCAGACATCGTGACCAATCTTGGCATATCCTAACCGATTTGTGTCAGGGAACCTGAAATCCGAATCTCGGTGACGTTAGTTTCAGATCTCAGATTCCCTGAAGCAAATAGGTTAGGATATGCCAAGGCTGGTGGGTTTGGATGTCATGACCCATCTTGGCACATCTTAACCTACAAAGAAAGTATCCATGTGGGGATGGGAGCAGGGGTGTATCTAGGGTAGGGCAGTCAGGGCATGTGCCCCGGGCACCACTTGAAGTTGGGCACCATTTTTTAAAATAATTTTTTTAAATGGCTGCCAAAAACAAAATGGCCACCATGCATGCTCAAATGGCCTCTGTGAGGCCCTAGGCCATGCCAGGCCTCGCAGAGTCCATTTGAGCATGCACAGTGGCCATTTTGTTTTCAGCGGCCTTTCCCCCCAAAAGAATTTATTTTTTAAAATGGCCACCTGCACATGCTCAAATGGTCCCTGTGAGTCCCTAGAGGCCAGTGGGTGGAGGGGGAACCTTTGCAGCCCCCCCACTTCCTTTAGGAAGCCCCCCGAAGGGGTTACAGGTAAAAAAAATTTTTAAAAATTAATATAATATAAGTCACTGTACACTTATTCAGATATGTGACTTGTATGTGACCTTCAGACTTGTATTTTTCAGCTGATATTATGGTAAAGTTATCTGAAAGATGGGTGTCAGATGTTTGGACAGGGGGCGCAATTTCAGTGCTTGCCCTAGGCGCTATTTTCCCTAGATACGCCTCTGGATGGGAGCAGGGAGCACACACTCCTGGTGCCGAGGGAGGTCATGAGAACCTTGGGCTCCACATTAAGTTTGAACCCACTCCTTGCAAGCCTTGAGACAAGGGCTTTTTGTTGTTTTAATTTGCTGTATGTGGAGATAACAATGAATAAAATGCTTAATAAATGATAAGTATATTGGTATTTTTCACCCATAATAATAACGAGGATGATGAATATGTGGTTTTAACAGCATGTTTATTAATTTTCAGTGCAATTCGATTAATAATTGGCACTTGGAACCTAAATGTATTTACCTATGTATTGTGCCTGTAAGTCAGTTTCACTGATTTCATTACTTCTAATTATTTGTGCTTGGGATCACAGCCCTAGTCTACACTCCTCCATTAATTATTCCATTGGTGCCAACCAGGATTAACTTGAAGTAAGTGGCTTGAAGAGCCACCTAATGGCACAGCAGGGAAATGACTTGACTAGCAAGCCAGAGGTTGCCAGTTCAGATCCCCACTGGTTTGTTTCCCAGACTATGGGAAACACCTATATTGGGCAGCAGAGATATAGGAAGATGCTGAAAGGCATCATCTCATACTGTGTGGGAGGAGGCAATGGTAAACCCCTCCTGCATTCTACCAAAGACAACCACAGGGGTCTGTGGTCACCAGGAGTCGACACTGACTCGATGGCACACTTGACCTTTAAGTGGCTTGAAAGCAAACAAAATGATGAAATTGTCCATGCTTTACCATTTTGGAACGAAAACCTATTTTAATATGACGCATAATGACAAAGTGTTGTTGAGGTTCCATATTCTGCAAAAGAGGAAAGCATTTACCATGCAGCTTGAATTTTCTTAACCAAAATGACACTGTAGTTGGTTATACAAATATATTAATTCAAACTATCATGTACAGAAAATGAAAGTGGTCAGAAACAACTTCTAGAAATATATTCAGTGATAAATTAAGCAAGAATCTGCCTCAGGGAATGAAATTATAAACAGACATTTCACTTTTGTAAAAAAAATAAAATCAATGTATATGGATTTGTTCAATAAGGACTCTTGGAACTGAAGACAGACTAGTAATTCAGATACTCTTTATTCCAGTATTGCCTAATCATGTTCTTTTAAGCAATAACACACCCTCCTTTGTCTTTAAAAGGATTCCTGTCTTCGGGGATGCCTTTCACCAGAGGGTCTTCTCCAGATCTTTCTTCAATGTAATTTTTAATTTCTTCAGAACATTTAGAGACCTAAGGGGTGGGGGGGAAACACAGTCATCTGATTTATATATAGGGATAGCATTCACCACTGCCAAGAGAAGGCAAAATCACAATGTCGGATCATATAAATTAGCTGTACAAATATTGTTTTTACTTCCCCGGCTCATGAACACACCAGAAACAAAACACACACATATTCCTGTGTATCAATACATGCTTTGATGGTTATCAAACACTGTGCTTAAATTCCTATTGCTATTAAATTGCTATTCTCACTGTGTGAGAATAGCAGAACCATTTTAATAATAGAAGCTTTCTACATTAGCATTTTGTTTCCTATTTGTTGTGCTAAATCCACACACTTTTCTCAAGTAATGTTTTTATTGCAGGAATTCTTATTATTATCTTACAAAGAATGCTCCTTGTTTCTTTAGGAAAAATCCAAGATGACTAAAAACTAGTAATTAAAAGAAGCATAGAAATTTTTACAAATAAAGCAAATTCTAGAAATAATAATACAGCAATCAGTAAACCACAAGGCTATAGCAGAGGCAAAGGTAATCATGCACCATTAAAAGCCTGATGGGTGGTGTTCTTATCCATGCAATGAAAAGCAAGCAGTGTTGGGGACAGGTGGGTATTCAGTGACTGTGACTCCATGACCAAAAAGGCTCTATCTCCCCTATCCACCTCTACAGGGGGTATAATGAAAATACTAATGAATATGCTATGTGGTATACGATTGTTCAGATGACACAGCTTTGGATTAGATATTCTATCAGTTTTGCCTGATACGCCAACTATAAACGACCTCAGAACAGTAGTACACATGCTGGTAAGTGTAGTGAAGTGTATAAAGAGAACTGTGGGAAATTAAAAGGTAAATAGTTGTAGGAGGGGCTTCTACCACCAGTGGGGCTTCTACCACTGTAGGAAGAAAAAACTCCTGGTAGCATAGTCTGTGAGAAACTTCAAGATGGCTGTTGGGTTCCTGAAGCTCTTGATGTCTTAAGTATGTATGTATGTCTTTAGTTGTTACTTTAACTTTAATAACATTACATTATGTTACTTTAACATAACATAAGTATGTATGTCTTTAGTTGTTACTTTCATTGTCTCCTACATCTAAGTAGTAGTAGTAGTAGTAGGTCATTTGTGAAGAGTAGAAGAATTAATGAGCTGTTTACAAATGGTGACAAAGTCTAATAGAACCTTGCGTGTGTTTTGCATGTGACTGTTACAACTGGACTGAAAAATGGATGGATCCCCTATTTGGAGGCCCAGACCTGACTTTTGTAGAAGACTCTGAGACATTTTCCTGTTACGTTCAGCATTTTAAGCAGTTATTTCCTGCAAAGGGTATACAGGCAGAAGCCAGATAAATAGGCAGGTCTCACTATCGGTGAGACCCGCCTTCAGAGCGTTTGCAGGGAGAGCGGGCTTAGCCCGCAATCCCTCAGTTGATCCCCAGACAGCCCAGTGCGGCCGGATCAGCCACCCACATGACTGCCGGCTCCATCATGGAGCTGGTGGGGGGGCTGCGGAGATCGGGGGCCGCGTGGCCCCCAGAAATTCCAGGATGCCCTGTGTGAGTGCGCGGGGCATCCTGGAGAGACCCCCAGGGCCTGGAGGCTTGTTTCATCCTCCCACCAGGGGTTTCCTCGTGTGTTTCCACAGCCAGAGCCATGCCACGGCAATAAACGATCAAAAAGATGGGGTTAGCGGAACGCTCGCTCCGTTAACCTCGGCTAAGGGGAGGGGGAATTAGGAAAGTTTGCTGCCAGGAGCTGCGCGGCTCCCATGGCAGTAGACAATCAGCAATAGGCTCCCTGAGCCCACATTTTGCTGATCGTGAGAATCTCCTCAAGGTCTTCTTCACAATAAGCCCCATCACCTATTGAGATCATCCAGAGAAGTCCGTCTGCAGTTGCCACCAGCTCATATGGGGATGGGCCTTTCTGTTGGCGCCCCAAGACCCTGGAATGCGCTTCCTACTGAAATAAGAGCCTTCCCATCTCTGACCGTTTTCAAAAAGTCTTTAAATACTCCTTTCTTCTTCAAAGCTTTTTAACTAGAATTGTGGTTTGAAATGATTTTAATGTTTTAATTTTTGTTTTATGTTGTAAACTGCCAGAGGTTTAAGTTTGGGTTGGTGTACAAATAAAATAAATAAACAGTGTTTGAGATTATTGACAAGTAACAATACATTCCTGCTAGCCACAGTGCTATTGCATGGTTATTTGAATTTTATTTGTTATATTTATTGGTCATTTTTAAACAAATGAAATTGTAATGTGGTGGGGTTTTTTTTAATTCTCTGGAGGGTGTACACTTATCTGCAGTACAAGGACTGTCAGGAAACAGGAAACACACATCTGTCCAGCTTTCTGAAAACAATCCAGAAATCTAGAGAGTGCAGCATATTGTTTACCCATACGGGAACATTTTAATCACACCCATCAAAATTCTGAATAGTGTTTAATTTGCATTTTTCCTTCTTAATTTTATTTATTTATTTCATTTATTCCTTGCAAGCTGTACCATACCTCGGCTCCTTGTGGTCTTGTCCTACAGCAATAAAATGTCCCAAATTTAGCCTGCTGTTCTGATACCCCATAATTAGCCCTTTCACGCTTCTCCCTTTTCCTTGTAATTACTGTTTTCATTTTTCTTTAGGCTGTGTCATCAACTCTGCAGCTTTCCTTTACTCAGTGGTTCCCAAATTGTGGTTTGTGGGGGGTGGGGTGAGGCAAAAAGACAACCAAAGACATTTTGTGCCTGAGGCAGAAAATCCAAATAGTCCAGATTGCTCTCCTGCTCATAAACATATAACACTAAACCAGGGCTGCCCAGTTTCAGCCCTCCTGTAGATTTTGGCTTACAATTCCCATAATCCCTGGCTATTGGCCACTGTGGATGGGGATTATGGGAGTTGTAGTCCAAAATCACCTGGGGGAGGGCCTAAATTGAGCAGGCCTGCACTAAACTAAGGCTTTAATCCAGGCATCCCCAAACTGCGGCCCTCCAGATGTTGCTGAATGACAACTCCCAGCATCCTTAGACACAATTTTTTGTGGCTGGGTATGCTGGAAGTTGTAGTTCACTAACATCTGGAGGGCCGCAGTTTGGAGATGCCTGCTTTAATCCAAAACAGTAGGTCCCATTGAACGCTGTGGGACTTACTTCTGAGTTTGGATCATACCCTAAATCAGAGGTCGGCAAATTTGAATGTCCAACTGTTGCTGAACTACAACAGTTCCCAACATCCCCAGCCACAATTATTGTGGAGTTGTAGTTCAACAACAGCTGGAGGGTCAAGTTTGCCCACTCCTGCTCTAAATCAATGGTGGACCAGATGTGAGCCAACTGAGGATAGACAGGAGTACCCAGCAGATACAGGTTTAGGTGGAAAGCCCATTTTGAATGGTTGTACTCTCCCTGAAGAATCAGGCTAAAAGCATGGGGAGCAGTGTTCCCTCTAGGCATGCGCATGTGCATGCACACACAAGGTTTTTTTTAAACCTCTGCTCAGTTAATATTAGATCCTGCTCAGGTTGACTCAGGAAGGCCCCTCTCTCAATGCACAGGCACACATGCTATTGATACTGCTGCCCAGAACAAAACTCATTCTGCACCCAGGTGAAAAAAATTAGAGAGAACACTGAGGGGGAAGTGTTTAACCCTAGATCAATGGGCTTTGTCATGCTTGCTGGGAATGATGAGAGCTGTAACCCAACACGGCTGGGAACCCCTGCCTTAGATCAAGGGTCGCTCCTGAATGTCCAGGTGGGCATGAGTACTGTTTTCCAGTTTAGGCTGATTCAATAACTATGAACATAAGAACAGCCCTGCTGGATCAGGTCCAAGGCCCATCTAGTCCAGCATCCTGTTTCACACAGTGGCCCACCAGATGCCGCTGGAAGCCACAGGCAGGAGTTGAGGGCATGCCCTCTCTCCTGCTGTTCCTCCCCCCCCGCAACTTCGCCCTTTCCTGGAAAAAGCAGACCTAGCTACAGTTATCCATGCTTTAGTAACATCCAGACTGGACTACTGTAATGCACTTTGCAACATGGAAATGCTTTCGAAGAAATTTCACCTGCAGCAGCCATAGATTAGAGCATGTGTTGGGGTGTGTGTGTGTTGTGTGTTTTTTTAAAAATGCTGCACTCAATGTATTAAGTAGAATTTGCTAAACTACAGTCTTGTTCCATGATCTGCCTCACCCTGCCTGGGGTGGCAAATGTTTGGCTCCATGCACACCAAGATGCAGATATTGGGTAGAAATGGGAAGAGGACTCTGGGAAGAGGGTGAGTGAGGTGGTAATAAGAGGGGAGCACTTCTAGGCTAGGCGAGATATTGGAGTTGAGATAAGACCTTACATTATTCCCAAAGCAAAAAAGACTGTGTGTGGGGGGGGGGGACTCCTTTCTCCTATACTGCTTCATTTGAAATGAAATCATTTATCAGAAAAAGGTGTCCTATGCAACCATCAGAAAGTCAACAAAAGGAAGGAAAATAACTCAGTTCCCGAAAATACAGTAAGTTAGTTTACTTCTGTTTCCCCCCCACCAAGCTGGGCAAGTAAAGCTTATCTTCCCTTCTCCGATTCCTGCCTTCTGTACATTTCCCACTAGCTTTTGCGGGTGATCCTGCATTGTGGATCCCTTTTCCACAATGGAATACAATTCCAGATTTTACCCCTCTGTGCTTCATTTATCCAAAGAGATAAAAGTTTTCTCTGAAGTTCACGTTTTCCCTGCAGCTCTCCCAGAAGGAGTGCTTGGCTCATAACACGGTTTTACTTTTAACTGAGCCTCCTCTCTCCCGTCCTGGAACCAGGCAACTTGCCTGACAGCTTTGTTGACCCTGACCCCAGCTCACATGCTGCAAACATGCGCCTGCCTCATCCAGAAAACACGACAGGGCTTTGCTCTGAGATGGGAGTTGTTAACTTTCAAAAGTTCTTTCTGGGGAGAAAGCACAAAGCACTCACTCACCGGTTGCCTTTCCAACTTCACTTCTTTCCGGAGCTGTTCCACTTCCATTTTCAGTTTATCCTTTTCACTCAGATCTTCTATGTTGATGGCTGGCATGGCTGGTTTACAGCCGAGACACAGAGACAGAGAGAGATTAAAACAGGTTGGAGGATGCAGCTGAATACAAGAACCCCAGCTTCTTTTTCTGCCAAGAAAATCCTTACTTGTTTCTGTTTGAATGTGTCCGGTCTCTCTGTAGTGGCAGCTTCCTCTCCTGCCAACTCTCTTGCCAGGCTCTCTCAGCTCCTAGTAACTACTTAGAAGATTTTAATTCATCAGCACAATCCGTCCTAATCTGATTAAACCGCACAGTTTGACCTCTCTCCCTTTTCACTGCTTCAAAGGAGAACTAGGCATTCATTACACATGCACTCCTCTGTCTCTACACCCATTCCAAAGCTTCTGAAACCTCCCTAAGACACCAGCTCTTACTACAGACAATCTTGGATGCTCAGAGAGGAGGGATTGGGGAGTATCACGGATAAATCCACTGAAATCCCAGAGTATTTAATCTGAGATTAACACACCTGTAGGCAAAGGCTCTAGAGATAGCCTCCAACGTGCATGACCAGAGTGTGTGGAGTGGCATAGCGGGATGCAGGGGCGCCGGGGTGGGGGGGAGGAAAGCCATGAGAGACAGGATGTGTGCTTCGACTTTCTCTACAATGGAAAAGGCAGCCATCCTGAGAGTTCCAGAGGAAACAGGCTTGCAAAGGAAATGCCTGGCCTTTCTGACTGCCAGGTTGGAGCAGCCAAAACAATGGGGGGAGGGCTTGGGGAAAGGGAGGGGAAATGGAAAAGCCAAGCATATAAGAAAACTATTGCATTGCCCTTCTTTCCCAGAGGTTTAGAAACACCCTATCATCATCATCATCATCATCATCATCATCATCATCATCATCATCATCTATACATTGTTATACACACTCTGCTTTCCTGAGCAGAGGTTTGTACTAAGGAGTGCAGAGCGACTCGGATTCTGGCTCCCTTTGTAGAAAAGATCACTGGAGGGCTATGGTAAAGCAAAGCAAAGCAAAGCAAAGTAAAGTAAAGTGTGCTGTCAAGTCAGTGTCAACTCCTGGCGACCAAAGAGCCCTGTGGTTGTCTTTGGTAGAATACCAGAGGGGTTTACCATTCCCTCCTCCCGTGCAGTGAGCTGATGTCTTTCAGCATCTTCCTATATCACTCCTGCCCGATACAGGTGTTTCCCCTCGTCTGGGAAACATACCAGCGGGGATTTGAACCAGCAACCTCTGGCTTGCTAATTAAGTCATTTCCCCAGTTATGGTATCTTTGCAATGTCGGTGCATTTACAAATGTGCAAGCTAAGCATCAGATGGAATTGAATGCCCTACAACTTAAAGTGCTTCAGGCCAGCTCCTCCATTCCAGCCTTCCCAAACTTTGTGTTTCTCTTTATCAGACATCCCAACCCCTATTCAGACATCGAGGCTATTCACACAAGTGTGCAAAACCGGGCTAAGGGAGCCCAGCCTGGTTTTGCACACTCGTGTGAACCACCAGGATTGGGATCGATCCTGGTGGCCACACGGCAGCAAACCCGCCAAAGTAGCTTCCATGTTAAATGAGGTTAAGGGAGCGAATGCTCTCTTAGCCTCATTTCCTTGATCGTGTGTCTGCTGTAGCTGCTTGCAGCCGCGGTGGCAACTCAGGGGGATCCCAGTAATGTACCACACACTCACAAGGTGTGTTATCGGGGACTCTGGGGGCGGAGCAAAGTGCAGCAGGGCATTCCGGCACCCCAACCTTGGGAGCGGCAGCGGGAGTGGCAAGAGAGCTGCCATTCGTCTGGGTGGGTGATCCACCCGCCCACAGACTGACAGATGATCCTCTGCAGAGAAGGTAAGTAAGACCCTCCTTCCCCGCAGATAGCCCACCAGCTCTTCTCACCGATCGTGTATATCTGTTGTACAGTACCGGGAGTCATAGGAACATAGGAACATAGCTGCCTTATACCGAGTCAGACCATTGGTCCATCTAGCTCAGTATTGTCTACACTGACTGGCAGCGGCTTCTCCAAGGTTTCAGGCAGGAATCTCTCTCAGCCCTATCTTGGAGATGCCAGGGAAGGAACTTGGAACTTCAGATGCTCTTCCCAGAGCAGCTCCATCCCCTCAGGGGAATATCTTACAGTGCTCACAGATGTTGTCTCTCATTCAAATGTAAACCAGGACAGACCCTGCTTAGCAAAGGAGACAATTTATGCACATTGAACATAATGTGTGAATAGTAACAAGCTCATACTGAAGCTACTTATTTGAAATGGCAGATTCTTTTCACTAATCACAAACATATACCTCGGCTGTGCTGGAGGGAAGAATGAGTCACTTTACATTCTCACATGAGCATATTCTCATTCGGTGGAGAATACATGCCATCTTTCAAGACTCTGGTGGTTTTCCCTTTCAGGGTGATCTTTCAACCATTAGGTCACCTCAGGAAAAACAAACTGGCCTCCTGAACTATTAGCCTGGATCCGCTTAACAAGAGAGTAGGCCCGTTAGCATTCATGACTGCAAATTCCTTACAATATGATACCTATTTAAATGGCCTCATAATAAACTAGACTTTTGCCTAATATAACAAAAAGGATGCACTAGCCTGCTTACTCTATGCTGCGGAAGGTGAAGCAGCTTCAGCAGGGCTCCTTCTGCCTCTTACTCCTTCATTATTTATTATTATTTTTACATACTTAGGTTTCTCCTCACAACAACCCTGTGAAGTAGGTCAGGCTGAGAGAAAAGTGACTGGCCCAGAGTCACCCAGCTAGTATTATGGCTGAATGGGGATTTGAACTCAGGTCTCCCTGGTCCAGCACTCTAACCACTACACCACACTGGCTCTCATGCCCAACAGGAGTGTCTTGAAGGACCTTCCATGGAGTAGGGGTGTGCAGAACTTGTTTGAATCGAACTGGGTCCAGTTTGAACCAACTCAATCCAACCGGTTCAAATTCGGACTGGACTGGCCTCAAAAAAGGTGGCCAGTCCGAGTTCAAACTGAGCTGGGCCCGGTCCACTATGGACCAGTTCAACATTTCAAGGACCTATGCTTGTAAATGGGAATCTGGTAAGGATTTCCCTTTACAAGCAAAGGCGAATCCTGCCTTTAAAAGGCTTCTAAGGCACCTGGGGTAGCGGTGGCGACGAGAGGGCACCTTACTGGTGGCACTGGTGGCAGCTCCTCTGAACTCTAGCACTCCCCACCCCAGCAATGTGGGCTGTGGGCCACAGGCTGTGCTCCTGGGCATGCATGGAGGCCAGTACTATGCCGCTGCTGTGTGGCCATGAGAAGTCTGAGACCGTAGAATGCCAGTGGACTAAATATGAGATGACTAGGACTTAAGTCGGAGTCTTAGCAACAGTAATGGACAGTACCAGCTCTCAAGAATCATCATGTAAAAGGTATTTTATGAAGATTATGACTTCTCTTGCTCAGATGAGTGCATCCTCCTCTTTCCCAACTGTCATTTGGACCACCACCAGCTCCTGGAAAATTAATATTAGCAACTGCATTCCAGAGGAATTTTATCACCCTTAATCGCATCCTGCCACCTGTCCTTTGCTTGGACTGGGATAAGGCTCTTGGGGCTCAATTTTTTAGGCATTTGCCATTATCTGGAAAGTGGCGCCAACCTCCTGTGCAGTTGAATAACTTACAACAGAGGTTCATTCTATTTGCATCCATATTCTTCATTCCACACTATTTTTTTTTTATAACTGGCACATTAAACCAAATCTGTTTAAGTGTCGGAGAGGGAATGGTTGCTGTTTCCATTTGCAAAGTACAGCAATGCCTGATTTAGCTTCTTCCTGGAAGGCTAACAATAAACAATTACAAATTTCAAAAAAAAAGGGGGGGGATAAAAGGGGGGAGCAGAAAAAACATTATTTGGGTGTTTCGCTCCCACCACTTTGTCTGGTTCCGTCTCTAGTCTCCAACAACTGCTAGAATTAGATGCTTTACCATAAAAGTACCAGAAATAGAGGCTGATCTATTCTCAGAGGTTCATTCCACTTGCATCCATATTCTTCATTCCACACTATTTCTTTATAACTGGCACATTAAACCAAATCTGTTTAAGTGTCGGAGAGGAAATGGTTGCTGTTTCCATTTGTAGAGTACAGCAATGCATGATTTAGCTTCTTCCTGGAAGGCTAACAATAACCAATTACAAATTTTTTTAAAAAGAAAAGAAAAGGGTGGGGGAGCAGAAAAACATTATTTGGGTTTTGTCGCTCCCACCATTTTGTCTGGTTCCATCTCCAGTCTTCAACAATGGCTAGAATTAGATGCTTTACCATAAGTATACCAGAAATAGAGGCTGATCAATTTCTCCCTTGTTGTTCACTTCCTGATTTCTTTCCATGTTCAAAGGATTAAGGGCATCCAAGTGTGTCATTGCATCTTGAACACTTTGGCTATAAATGGAGCTATTTTCTAAGAATTTGACAGGATCAGAATCAGACTGGCAGAAAAATTACTGAAATTTTATTTGATAATTTTCAAATATGTTGCAATTAGGGCTGTCAATTAACTACATGCTTTAAGTTGCAATTGTGCTTGGGAATAAGCTCTGTTGAACCCAGTGCAACTTACTTCTGAGTGAACAAGCACTGAACTGAGTTCCTTGTTGGTCCATTAATCAATCAATGAAATCTTCATAAATTTGCATATGAGAAAAAATAGTTGAAAACACACACACACATATATATAGTTTTTAGATGTTGTATGCATGAGACTCAGTGAGCATATGATTATTGTATTTCCCTTTCTCTCTTGTATGGTAGGGGATCCCTTTTTTATGGCATTTGCCATCTGCAGTTTTAATAACTACTTGAATTAAAAATATTGTTTTTTAAATCTTGTGACATTTGGGGGCACCTTAAGTGACGCAGTGGGGAAATGCTTGACTTGAACAAGCAGAAGGTTGCTGGTTTGAATCCCCGCTGGTACTATATCGGGCAGCAGCAATATAGGAAGATGCTGAAAAACATAATCTCATACTGCGTGGAAGGAGGCAATGGTAAACCCCTCCTGTATTCTACCAAAAGAAAGCCACAGGGCTCTGTGAGCGCCAGGAATCGAAATCGACTTGACGGCACACTTTACCTTTATTGATCAAAATGTTTTTAACTGATGAATCTAACCAAGTAATCAACTAAACACTGGGGTCCTAGCTGAGATGATTAAAATCTAGTAAAAGTGATACTCTAGCTTCATGGACATACATGCATGTGTAAATGTTCTACTCTGTCACCTTTACTCATCTTCAGACCAGTCCATAGCCCTTTTTAAGCAGTGATGCAGAACTATGTCCTGATGAAATCAGTGAAATTAATGCCATTATCCAGACTGCAGAATAAAAAACTGTATGTATTAGATCTAGAGGTTAAATCTGGCGTTTGCTGAATTATGGACTTCTTTGTTCCTATTTATAATGCTGTTTAAATTGCTTTCCTTGAAATTCCAAAAATTACACTTCATAGAGAATCCGTGCAGAAATGCACTCAAATCAGCTGAAACCCTGGGATTATTTGAAAGATTGCATTTAACAGCTAAAGAAATGAGAACTATGTATATGCACACGAGGGAGCCAAGTTTCATTATATATGAAGCTTCTAATAACCCTAACTGAAAATGAGGAAATCTGCTCTAAGGGTGTCAAAAAAGATTATAAAGCAAGACAGATGGGTCTTTTGGGGTTTAGGTTGGTCTCAGCTGGTTTAGGTTGTGGTCCCTAAGGCCAGTATCAGAGGGGGCCAAGGTCAGGTCTTTGCCAGGCACAGACCAGTCTATATACCAGTCTAACAGCAACACCACTCACATTTTTCATGGAACACTCAAAGCAGGGATTGATTCTTATCTCTTCTGGGCAGTGTGGGAGCCACAGGAGTGCCACATCGGTAACATGAGAAGCCCCAGCCCGTGCAGGAGACACTCACACTGTGCTACGTTCCCATGCCAGCATTAACCCCTGGAACATTGGGTTAGTGCTTGTATGATGAGCAGACACAGTCCATGCTTCCATTGCATGGACTGAGCTTACATTCTCCTAGAACCATGGAGAGGAATGAGCTGCTGTAGCTTTCACACCATGAAATCAAGGCAAGAACCAAGTCTAAGGGTCCAACCAAACAAGACTCTCACTTGAGGGTCTTGTCTTTTTCTCAATGGCAGCCATGGGGGACCCTGATTAAGGATGTGCACGTGCACGAACCGAGGTTCGAGCACTGGCTCGGTGCCGTGGGGAGGGGAGTGGGGAGTGGGGGCTTTAAGAAAGGAGAGCAGATTCCTGCAGGGGCGGTGCTTGGCCAAGTACCCACGCACAGTGCATTGGCACCATCTGCATGATCAGCAACACCATGATGACCATGGTCAGCAACACCATACTGACCACACAAATAGTGCTCATGCATGCGTGAACACCATGTCCATGCTGGCGCCATGTAAAGTACCAAATGCACCATGTCGGCACCATGTCCATGCTGGCGCCGTGTAAGTACCAAATAATTGGTACTTGGGCCGACTGCCACCCCAGCAGGAAGCTGCATGTGGCAGCAGAGAGCAGGGAAGGATCTGCTCTCCTCTTTCTATAAGCTCCCACTCCTGTGGTGCTGAAGTTGACCTCAGTTTGTACACACCCTTAACCCAGATCCAGACTGGGGCCATGACATAGGGGGAAGTGGGCTCTAACCCTTTCCCCACACTGTGCTCCTAATTCAGATCAGCCCTTTGCAGCCAATATTTGCTTTGGAAGGCAAGTCCCCATTGGTATCAATGAGAGCTCCCTTCAAGACAAATATCAGTGGCAAAGGGCTGATCTGGAGGGGACTGTGACAGTGGGGAAGGGTTAAAGTCTCCCACCCCCACCCCGCATGCCATGGTCCCTAGTGGAAAAACAAGGGAAACATGCAAAAACTAAGTATGCAGTAAATGTGTAATTTGTCCCTAAGAAGACAGTGTGGGAGAATTCCCATTCACTTTAAGGGGGCTTGTTTGGGCCAAATTTGATGTATCTCATGGGAACCATGACTGGCTCCTCCAACATCTCTCTTTTGCTAACAGAAATTTGGATCAGGGCACTGCACAGGAGGGAGGATACTAATTTCCTGATCCAACCTGCTCTTGAAGCTGCTATTCATTGGAAGGGAAGGTAAAAATCTAATGGCAGCTTTGTGCATCAGCCTAAGGGAGAAGGCTGAAAACAATTATTCTCCCATGCCACAAATCCAGACTTCATCAGGGCTCCATGAGGTTGCTTTAAAGCAAAACATGTTGGGAGACCCAGTGCCAAAATTGTCTGTCATATCTAGATTGGCCCTGAGGTGCGTGTTGATACTGAGAAAATCACTCTCCGAATCTTGGCAATGATCCTGGCAATCCACGATATTGACTCTCTCCAGCACAGTTTGCTTCTGAATATATTTTGTTGTGGATTGCCAATGTTATTCTGAGCTCGAGTGCATTTATCTGGAAGCAAGTCCCATTTATTTTAATGGTACTTCTATGTCATGTTTTGTGGAACAGAAATGGTAGCCTATGTTATTGAACTAATATTGAAGTCTTGATAAACGTAGCTAGTATAAGCTAGCTAATATGGTATGTACTAGATCAATACTAGATAAGATAGCAACCTAATTGAGAATTAATTTATGTATACAGATCACAGGTGTATATGACACAAAGCTACAATCATGCAATAAAGGCAGGTCCTTCCTAGCTTACAAGATGACATATCTATGGTTTAATTTAAATGGATACATCATACATTTGTCAGCTAAAGCTTTCAATAGTGTAACTAGGATGGAGTGACAGACACACCTGCTGTGGTTGCATCTCGGGCAAGGATGCAAATGGGTATCAAGGATTATTTTATTTTATTTATTTACTTATTATATTTATAAACAGCCTAACACCTAAATCTCAAGGTGGTGTATACAACTTAAACAATAAATAAAACTCAATAAAAACAATTAAAATCATAAAAATTTTAAAACAGTTTTAACAAAATAATAGTAAAAGTATTTTAAAGTAATTCTAACATAGTTTTAAAGTAGTTTTAAAAAGTAAATTATGTAAAGTATTGGTGATAATTAGAACAATTATTTAATGTCCCTTGGCTCAGAGAGAACAGAAAGCCAGATTGTGATGCAGTTGCAGCTGTTCCTGAAGCCTAACATATGAGAGGATATTCTGTCACTGAAAATGGCTGAAGAAGTTGAAAATCAGATAAATGTGACAGCAGCAAACAGCGGGGGGGGGGGGGGGTTTGCGCGCGCGCACACACACACACACACACACACACCACACCCCAAAAAGGAGGTTTAATCTGAGAAGTATTTTAGCAGTGGTACCTCTGGAGCCTGAACCTACGTATATTTACTTGGAAATAATTCCCATGAATGTTTACTCCAAAATAAGAGTGCTGCCTCAGAGGTCCACACCCTTTAGTAGAAATGACTACCTAAGACACGGTAGGCTTTCACAACATTCCTGACAGTATTGCTTAGAACTATAGCTTGAAGATCATTTAGAATCAAGGAAACCTAGAGTTGGAAGGGGACTTGTAGGCCTTCTAGTCCAGCAAGAAGTAGGCATGTGCATAAAACGGATATTGCATATCATTTCAAGCACGAATCACAAAATGGCCGAAACGTTCCATCAAACCAGCAGTTGAGCCTGTGATTAAATAACTCTTCAATCCTTATAACCTAGGCATGACCTGCATGTGTGCCATAGGCAGTACTTGGACAGCTAAAGAGAGAATAAAAGTAAACCTAACTTCTGCACAAATCTGGTTAGGGTGACACCCAGCTGTACCCAGACAGCCTCACAATCTGAGGATGGTTTAGCCACGGAACATAGGGACATAGGAAGTTGCCAGATACTGAGTCAGACCATAGGTCCATCTCACTCAGTATTGTCTACCCAGACTGGCAGCGGCTTCTCCAAGGTTGCAGGCAGGAATCTCTCTCAGCCCTATCTTGGAGATGCCAGGAGGGAACTTGGAACCTAGATGCTCTTCCCAGAGCAGCTCCATCCCCTAAGGGAATATCTTACAGTGCTCACACTTCTAGTCTCTCTTTCGTATCCAGCCAGAGCAGACCCTTAAGGTATTCCCATGATCACTGGAAAGCGTGCAAAGGGAGCTTAGCCCACTTTCCAATAGTCGTGGGAACCACTGGGCTCGCAGGCAAGCCCAGTGCTCCCAAGGTGGCTAGCCTGCCTAAACCACCCTCCCCTTAAATGAGGTTAATGGAGTGAGCGCGCCAATAACTTCATTTCATTGCTCATGTGTCCCCGTGGTGCGCGGTGACACATGAGTAGACCCTCAGCTATAGATCCCTATGCAAGCAGCCTCCTGGGCTCAGGGGTCTCTCCAGGATGCCCCGTGCACTCACGCGGGGCATCCTGGAACTTTGGGGGCTGTGCGCCCCCTGATCCCTGAAGCCCCTGCCAGCTCTGAAACGGAGCCGGCAGTCATGTGGACGGCCAATTCGGCCACCCAGTTACAAACAGCTGCTTGTCTGCAGGGACAGCAGGCTAAGCCCACTCTCCTCACAGACCCAGAAGAAGCTCTTTTCACCAGTCATGAGAAGAGCTTCCCTGCTTACCTAAAGGGACAAGTCATGCTTGCTACCACTAGACCAGCAAAATGAGGTAGTGGAGTCCCAAGACAGGAGAGTGGACTGTACTGCCTCTGTCTGTTGGATGTATATATGTCACATTTATAATGCTCCCCTATGTAAAAGCCACCTAACGGCACAGTGGGGAAGCAACCTGCCTGGAAAACAGGAGGCTGTTGGTTTGAATCTCCACTGGTATGTTTCCCCTAATATGGGAAACTCTATATCGGGCAGCAGCGATATAGGAAGATGCTGAAAGGTATCATCGCATACTGCGCGGGAGATGGCAATGGTAAACCCCTCCTGTATATTACCAAGAAAACAACATGGCTCTGTGGTCACCAGGAGTTGACACTGACTCAACAGCACCTTTCCTTTTCCTTATGAAAAAGCTTATTGGAAGCAGAAAACTAGGATATTAGAGAGACAGGTTCTCTGTTAATTTTCTACATGTATGGTATTTTTGAAAAGCAAGATTAAATAGCATTAGGCAGACACTCCTGTGTACTCTAAAGCAAGGATTCTCAATGTTGGGTCCCCAGATGTTATTGGACTTCAACTCTCATAATCCCCAGCCCCAGTGGCCTTTAGTTGGGGATTATGGTAGTTGAAGTCCAATAACATCTGGAGACCCAACGTTGAGAATCCCTGGTCTAAAATGTTAAAGTCCTCTGTTCTGCCATTTTGGGATTCTTCCATCACATTTTGTTTTATTTGCAGATTTAGCCATATGCAAAGCCCAAGTAAAGGGGTTGGGATGTCCAAAGATGTTGTGGACAGAACTATCAGAATAGAGTTTTGTTGAGCATTAGATGAAGGCCAGAAGGTGGCTGGGTGGCACCCTAACCAGATTTGTGCATGTTTACTTCGATTCTCCCTTTAGCTGTCCAAGTACTGCATATGGCACACATGCGGGTCATGTCTCGTTTATAAGGATTGAAGAGGCATTTAAGTCCAGGAGGAATTTTTAGAGCATGATCCTATGCATACTTAGTCTGAAGTAAGTCCTATTGTGTTCCACAGAGCCTGCTCCCAGATAGGTGTGCATAGAATTGCAGCCCTGAAAACAGACACATAGGAAGTTGCAGTTGTGTCTATTTGGTCAGAGTGTAAGCACTCTTATTAAAAATTCGAAAAAGAAAACGTTATCTATCTATCTATCTATCGAGATGTTTTAAAAGAATTTACAGAAACCACCAATTATATATGGGGAGGAGAGCTGGTCTTCTGCTAGCCCGCATGAATTGTCCCCTTTGCCAAGCAGGGTGCGCCCTGGCATGCAGAAGGTTCCAAGTTCCTTCCCTGGCAGCATCTCCAAGATAGGGCTGAGAGAGTCTCCTGCCTCCAACCCCGGAGAAGCTGCTGCCAGTCTGTGTAGATAGTACAGAGCTAGATGGACGAATGGTCTGTCTGACTAAGTATATAAGATAGTTTCGGTGTCCTATACTCCTATGAAATCAAGGCGGCGCACAAGGGTTTTTCAGGCAGTAATTCCAGGCACCCAGTAATTGGCGATGCCTCTGCTGAACAACACCTGTTAGAGTAAGCCTCTTGAGGAGTTAGTCACCCTTCATACAGATCGAGTGCTAGACGATTTGGAAATCGGTGGTGCCTCGCATAATCCTCAGGTTGTTACCACAGATTTCTTCAGCAGTAGAGGGGATTTTCTGATTTCGTCACTCGTCCGTCCCCCCCGCCTCCCACAGCAAATATTAGTTTCGAGAGAGCAAGGCGCCAAGTCTGCCACACCCCTCCTCTTCTTTCCCCGGAGGCTTCTGGGTTCTCCAGCAGCTTGGTGGAGCATCTTCGCTGGAAAAGGAGGATGACGCGCAGAGCGAGCTGAGCCCTGAAGCGCGCCGCCTCCGGTGATTTGCATCTCCTTCCAGCAAGAGACATGAATCACCGAGTCCCTCCTACTACCCGCGGCCGGGAACATGCGCACAGACTGAGGCAGGAGGCGGCGGGTGCGGGGGGAGAGGTGGCTCGGTGCATAAAAAGGAGCCGTGATGGGGCCAAGGGCAACAACGGTCAGATCTTGCCTCTCGCTCTGGGTTGGCTGCCTCGATCGCCTTTGCTTGCATCGACTCACGCAATGGACCTGATCTCTGGAAACTCGCGGGGTTTGTTGGTGGCGGCGGCCTCGCTCTTGTTGCTTCTTCTGGGGCAAGTCTGTCCCCAGGAGGTGCTGAAAGGTAAATAACGTGGTGGGAGTTCTAGATGTTTTCATGCAAGGATCTGAGAATGGGGTTTTGCTGCTCCGTCTTTCGGGGGTTGGGGGACAATAACGATTCAGGATCTTGCGTTTAAGTTTGCATAGTGTGGTCGTGCACGTGCCTCCGCCTCCGCCTTACTGATGGCAAAACTTTCTCGCCTGCCTTCTACTGTACTTTGCTTTACAGATGCTGTTGCCTAGAAGAATATGGGGCGGGGGGGTTATTTGGGAGGGATGTATGTCCCATGCAGATGTGCATGGTGTTTCTCATGCATAGATCTTTACTTATCTAAATATGACAAATTAAAGAACTTGCTTATTAGTGTTTCATTATTGAAATAATTCTGGGATTCAGAGGAATAAAATGCCCGGTCCTCAAAAGGAAGTTCTGGCTCATGCCTCAGTGCATTTGCTAATTTTAAAGTATGTTCCACTGAAATTGATAGACTTGTTTCCTCTTAAAAGTGTCTTGGAGCAAGTTGTGGAAAAATGGAAAGGGGAAGTCTGGGTGAAACTCTCTTCTTTACGGGGTGTGTGTGGAGGGGATGCTACTGGCTTTGTAAAGTGGTCTTTCTCTGTTGCTTCAGGACCAGTTTTCTAGACTTTGTGGTTGACATTGCTGTTAGTGAAGTGGGATCAACATCCCATCCCTATTTTACTGTGTCGAAGATTTGCAGTGAAAGCGCCTGTCTTCCTTCTCTTGCAGATGGAAGAGAAACCTGTCTGCTGCCACCACTCAAAGGATCATGCCGAGCTCTAATTAGCAGTTGGTACTATGACAAATACACACAGACGTGCAAGGAGTTCACATATGGGGGCTGTGAGGGGAACGGCAACAACTTCGAGAGTCAGGCAGCCTGTTGGAAAGCTTGCCGGTTGATCCCAAGTAAGTCATGTTTTAAGATGGGCAAGCGTTCAGCCTATTGTATGCGAAACTACTAATGGTAAGGGGAATGGGATGAATTATTGTCCGGAAAAGATTCTACTACTGAAGTCTTGGTCACTGATGGCTGCCTTGCTTCCATCACTCTTATAAATATAGCTGCTAGTTTCTGTAGATTCTTTTTAAAAAATAAGTGTCGTTCTGAAATTAGAGACCTATTTCTTCTTTAAAATTTTATGCAAATCTTAAATTGGATGCTCACACTTTATTCAGCTGTATGGACCTGATAGTTTTCTTTATCATTGGGGGGGGGGGATGATTTCTGCTGCAACTGTGTCCAAGCAGGGGTGTTGCTAGGTACTTAAAGGATCTGGGGTCCAGGCCCACATCTACCTGTCGATAATTAAACTCGGTCATACCACTTCAAGAATAATTACATATGTTTTTTAAAGTCTCCATTATTATAATACATCACCTATGAAGGTGAAAGCAGTAGAGAGTCAGGTGAGGCTAGGAGCTCTCCCCCATGCTCTGTGCAGGTGCCTCCTCTGCTGCACTTCCTTTCTGGAAGAGGTCATGGAGGATGGAGGGAGGTGGCTGATGAGATCCAAAGCTCTGAGCCATTCATTTGGGGCTTGTGCCTCATGGATCACCCCCTAATGACACCCCATTTCCAAGCCTGCAATTCTGTGTACACTTAACTTGGGAGTAGGCTCTGTTAAACACAATATAACTTACTTCAGATTCATGCAGATCCTAAAACTGCCTCCTAAGATTTCCTCATACCCCTTTAATTCTTCATAAACTAGGTGTGGCCTGCACGTATGTGCCATATGCAGTACTTGAATAGCTAAAGAGAGACTAGAAATAAACCTGTCTGCACAAAACCGGTAGGGATACAGCACACCCACACCTAGCCAGCCTCACTGTCTGAGGTCGGTTCTGCACATGGAGCAGAATGAGGTAGTGTGGAATCCTAAGGTAGAAGGATGGACTGTACTGCCCCTGACTGTGAGATGTATGTCACATTTATGACTCCCCTATGTAAAAGCACCGCAGGAACTGGAAACTAGCCTATTTAGAGAGAGTAGTTGTTTATGCTAGTTTTCTACATGAATGAATTTTTTTTAAAAAAAACCAAATGATTAAATAGCGTTTGAGAAATGTGACAGACACCTCTATATCGTCTAAGGTAGTTTAGTGCATTCTGCTCCTTTGGGACTCCCCCACCTCATTTTGCAGTTGTGCAGAACAGCCATAGACAAAGACTAGGAAGGGGGAAAGGATGCTCAAAGATGGCAGCTTTTTGAGTAAGAAGGAAGATAAGGAGCAGGAGTAGGGTTTGAGTTGGAATAATGTTTCCGTTTCAGCTGAATCAGAATGAATCTGAATAGGCTGCATAGCCCTAGTGCAGAGTAATAATTTTCATATAAACTCTTTTCATTGTAGAAGTGCCCAAAGTCTGCAGACTGGAACCTGATGTAGGACCATGTAGAGCTCTATTCCCAAGATATTTCTTCAACATATCTTCAATGACATGTGAGACATTTGAATATGGAGGATGTCATGGAAATGAGAACCAATTTGAAGATAGAAAATCCTGTATGGACTACTGCTTGCCTGTGAAAAGTAAGGATTATTCCATTGCTGCCCAAAGGCTTAAAGTCTGGCATGTGGTGGATGGATGAAAAGTTCCAGTCCATTTTCCAGCCCTACTCATCACCCCTCTACACACTCACTCAACAAGCAGTATAACAGGCAGGCATGTGCTTTTTGCTCGCCCTACTCCAGTGGCCTCCATGATTAATGAGATAGCAAAGAAGAGATGGTGAAGGGTTTTTGCTCTCCCACCTAACCTATCCCATTCTCCGGCCATTACTATATGGAGAGAAAGCATTGGGACCAGGTCTTCCTTTGCCTGTTGTCCCAAACCAGCCACCCCACATAGGCCTTGAGAAGGAGATAAGAAACACTTCCTCCACACCAAGCAAGAATATGCTTCCCCACTCTTGAGGTTTAGGGGATGGTCTCCAGGGATTGGAGGATTGTAACATTTCTGTCTCTTCTCTTGAAACCAAGAGTTGCCTTCACAAGGAGGACAGGGAAACATTTTGTTGCTCCCCAGAATGTCCCTATTGACGGGATCATCCATGTTGGGGATGATAAACGGGTATTGTCCACACATGCAGAATGCTACTTTGTTCCCACAGAAATGAATGCCAGACATCTATTTACATGGGAGAAAGTAATGGACTTCATATGTAGACAGGATTGAAATGGGAGTTAACTCTGCTCCCTATTGCTGGTGACCTCTGTCATAAGAACCAAGCCAGTTCCAAGATGCTCAGAGCCCCATCTTGGGTTCTGTTTGTTTCTCGGTTGTGTAACTGGATTTTGTCAGAATGGAGAATGGCTTGCTACGTGTGCTGTCAAATAAACTAGAAGCTTGCTTTCTGCAAGGGTAAATCTCTTTCTGGCTGCTAGTGGAAGTGCCCTTCCCAGATCAACATTTGAAAGGAAAGAGAACTCCCACAGCAAAATATTTCCTCTAATTCATAGTTTTGTTTTGCCTTTGCTGGAATGTTGTCCTTTATTGGCAAGTCTAATTCAAGCCCCATGTTTGGTTTAGATGCAAAATTGTTCCATTTGCAGACATTTCTAGTAATTAGGATGCTGTATATTTCATATCTAGCTTATGGGGGAAATGGCCTAACAGCTTTGAACTAACATCAGAGTTGTTCTGTGGCCCTGTTTTATATGCGGACATTTAACATACGTACCATCAATGTACCCTTGTTGATTTATATGTGCATACAGTTATGTATACGTTGCTTTCAATGTATATACAGGAGTACTCATGCTCTGTAGCCTACATTTTCAAGGGGTCCAGTCCCCATGTTGACTTTTAAAATGAATGCATGTCCAGTTATTTACATGAAAATGTGGATGTGTTTACAGAGACCTATCCTTGTGTCCCACGTAACTTATAAATACCCTGTTTCCCCGAAAGTAAGACCTACCCCAAAAGTAAGACCTAGCAGTAATTTCTGATGTACCGCTAATTGACCTAGTGCATTTTGGGGGGCTAAAATTAATATAAGACACTGTCTTATTTTCGGGGAAACACGGTAAGTCCTGAGCACTTCTACAATACACACACATATACCACTTAGCAAAATGTTCATCATTATGATGGTGTGTGCATGTGGATATAGGGAAGGTCTATATAATGCAAGGATCCCATGTTGGCAACATGCATCTGTGTGTCACCTGTACAGGAAAAGGTAAATGGGTGCATTCAGGACAACATTGAGATTGGGCTTTACATTTGATCTGGTCATTGGTTAAAAGGCAGATGATTAATCCACTAAACATTCTGTTGATGGCTTTGGTCAGTGCAAGTTGTAGAGGTGTCACTGAGGGTAGCATTTTAGACAGATCTTTGATTCACAAAGTACAGTAGTCCACTACTTAGGACAATGTCCTGTGAAAGTTAGAATGAAAGTAGAATTGTCATCCTTCCTCCCTACCCCTGCTCCAAAGAGGCCTTGTGCTTTTAACATGCAAAAACTTTACAGGCCTTTCCCCGCTTCAGCATGAAAATGTGCTGGCATAAAATAATAAAATAAAGCTACACATACTGAATTTCTGCCTGCTATGTGGTTCTTAAAAGCGCAGGAAAAGATGGTGGGGTGAGGTGGGGTGGGGAGGGAAACTGGGGTTGGAATTAACTTTGCACCTGCCTTTTTGGATACATGTAAGTTGGATTGTGGTCATTAAAGATGTGAACTATTGTAAATGTTTCAAGAGAGCCCAATTCTGGAGCCAGACTGTACTGATTCTGAATTCTTCACTTCAGTATGATATACAGTACTTTTTAAGAACTGACACACACTGAGTTTTTAATATAATTAACTTTCTGGTTTGTTTGTTTTAAGCTGCCCCCTTGCTTTGCTATAGAGCTAAAGATGAAGGACTATGTTCAGCTTCAGTTCCTCGCTTCTTTTACAATATAAAGACAAAAAGGTGTGAAGAATTAAACTATACAGGATGTGGTGGAAATGAAAACAACTTTGTTACTCAGAAGGACTGTTGGAAGGTCTGTCGGAAAGGTAGGTTATTTTGCTCTTGTTGTGATAAAAACTAGTTATTGGCTTTTTTTGCAGTGTTAGCCCATTTGTGAAGGCTATTCAGTTCACAAATCTACCCTGTACTGGCAAGTCCGGGTTATTGACTATTGTTTTCAAGGATCTGTTGATCCTACAGAATCAAAGATAATGAATTTGTAGAGGAAACTTTCAATTAGCCCTTTTTGTTTGATCTAGGTCAAGATGCAGTTTGACAACTGCTCGATCCTTTGGGACTGTAGAAGAAGGAAATGAGAGATGCCAGGAGGGGCAGTATGTGGCTGGAAAAGTACAAGAAGAGAAGTTGGAGTGTGCTTCAGAGTCTTCTCCGAGGACTTCAAGGCACATTCCAACACTGTACAGGGCAGAAGCATCAGCCAAGCTAAAAGTCATGCATGGCTTCATTCCCTGACATTTACACACCCTGCATGTGTTGGAATGTGTCCCATAGTCCTTCATGATAATGCAAAGGATTCTGGGGACCCAACCTGCCTCCTTCCATTCCCCGCCCCCCGTGTTGTTTGCCTGGGCGGAAGGTGGAAAGTGGTGTGGGGTTGCTACTTTTGATAAGGCTTTAGGAAGGTAGAAGGGGTAAAGGGCTGCCTGCTACCCTTTCCGAGAAGCCCACAGCCCCTCTGTCCCTGATCAACATGGGATACGATCAGGCAAAAGCTATCATCAAACAGCGCATCACAGACACTGAGCATCAAGCAGATCTCAGCAGTGTCCCAAAGTTTTGTATAAGTGAGGAGCTTAGATATATAGCCTCTCCAGCAGCATACCTTTCGCAACTGGAGGCCCCAAACCACAGAAGGGCATTCACTCTGGCCCGCTGCCATGGTCTCCCCTCAGCAGTAATAGAGGGTCGATACAGAAAGATCCCGTACGCAGAGCGATTATGCCCCTGCAGCTCAGAGCAAATTGAAACCACTGAGCATGTCCTTTTATACTGCCTGTTCTACAGAGACATTTGTGCCGCCCTTATTTCTCCACTGTTGAACAAGCTTACGAATCACTTCTATACTCAATTGCTGCTATCTGACTCTAACCCCGCCACCACAAAGATTGTTGCCAAGTTCTGTGCGGCTGCAATTGGCATCCGGCGAAAGATGATAGCTGATGGGCTCCCCTAATTTGAGTCCTGTTAACACTTGCCTCCATATTCCTCGTACCTTATTAATTATGCCATGACAATGCATAGTATTTTATTAGATTAATGCAGTGTAACTTCACCATTTAGCGTATTTTAGTGTATTTTATCATTCAGTGTAATTCCGTGTAACTTTACCATTTTTAGTAATAGTCCAACTTATGGTAACCATTATAGTTTTAACCATTTTTAATTTTAATTCTAGCTTTTTACCACATATGAAATCATTTCCAGCTATATTACTACTACTACTTAAATTCTCCTTCTGTCTTTTCTGTGCATTTTATTATGGGAAAGTATGTTTAGCGGTTATAGGTTTTTAGTAGCTTGTTTCCTTTTTAGTAGCTTGTCTCTTTTTAAATTGTAATTATTTTAAATTTTAGCCTTTTTACAATAGCTATCATCATATTTGCAATCACCTCTGTTAACATGTAACTTTTCTCCAGTATTACCTTCATTTAATGTGTAATTTTATGCTGGTCTCTGACCGTAATAAAGCTTGCTTGCTTGATTGATTGCTCTAGCTGAGGTGCTAATATATATGCAGCTTTCAAACTACACAGGATACTGAATGAGGCAGACTGGCAAGGTAGTCAATTCTGACCTAGTTACAGAGTAGGGTGATCCACAAAAGGCTTCAGCTCTATTTGCATCTCAGACTTCACCTGCTAAATGACTCGGGGTCCATTTAGTCCAGCATTCAACAACAGTTGGCTAGATGCTTCTGAAAACTCACAAGCAAAGTTTAAGCAGACTGCACTTAAGACCTCTAGAAAGTGTGTATCATATTTGGAGCAGGCTGCCACAGTAGGCAGGCACCATCAGTTAATAGCTTTTCCAGTGGTGAAGGGATGTCTTTTTCTCTCTCAGCAAAGCAATAATGGGAGGTGTGTTACTCTTGTCAGAAAGACAGGCACACTGCACTCTTCTTACAGCTGTTGCTACCACCACAAGTTAATAACATGATCAAGTTGACCCAGATTGTGATCTGGTTTCTATTATTTTCTTAGCAGGGAGAAAACCAAGTTTTGAGAGAGTAACTATTCGGAAACCAAGAAAACCCCAAACAAACGCATGAGAAGTCTACGTAACCATGTGAATGCCACATACATGCTGGAATGTTATGAAGTTTCTGGACGCACTATTTTCATTTATTGGAAGTGTTACTGTATAATGAATTGTCTGTTATATAATAGCTGTATGTGATCAGTTTCTGAATGTAGCAAGATGATCACCTTGATCCAGTACCGGCAGTTTACACAATCACCCTTCTGAATTGTCTCCCATGTATACACCTGTGTAATCTGCTGTGGGAGATTGATACCCTAATATCCCACAACTAGCTTTCTTTCACAGATCTTGACATGGAGGAGTAAACTCCAGATGCACTGCTATACACAAGGATCTTACAGATTATGATTGGTACTGCTCTCTGATCATCGCAAGTGATTTGGGTGGCGGAGAAGACATTGCTTTCATAGGCTTGGGGACACAATAGGGAAGAGAGACCTACCTGTACCTGAAGATCTATGGATCTTATTTATGCTGCATTTTCCCCAAGGTTTTTTTTTTTTTAAATGTAAATTATATTGTGTATGGAAATTGTCCTGCTGTTTTTAGAGAAAGGCTGAACTACTGCAAACATGAGGCAGAAATTATAGAGCTTTTGATTTTGATTTTTAGATATAGAATTACCATACACATTTGACATTCTTTCTTTAACTGATGGGTGGACAAGCTTTTTTCAGGAACATAGAAAGAACTCAATATTGCTGCTATTAATACTTCTGCTGTGAATATTTCAAGAAGAATGCAAAGGATAGGCATGTCTGATTATTGGGGATGGGTGTGATTCATTTAAATAAGCAAGCATTACTTGTCCCCTTAGCTAAGCAGGTTGCATATGAAAGGGAGACCTGATGTGCGAGCACTGTAAGATATTCCCCTCACTGGATGGAGCCGCTCTGGGAAGAGCAGGTTTCAAGTTCCCTCCCTGGCTTCTCCAAGATTGGGCTGAGAGAGATTCCTGCCTGCAACCTTGGAGAAGCCACTGCCAGTCTGTGAAGACAATATTGAGCTAGATAGACCAATTGTCTGACTCAGTATAAGGCAGCTTCTTATGTTCCTAAATTAAAAAGGCAATACTGTGTTTGACATCCTTGAATGTTTTGGTGCCAAATTCCTTATTGTGGCTTACAAAACATGAGTAGGTCATAATTTTAATTGGTTTTGGTGATATACATAATTATAAAATTTATTAGCAAAGGAATTTGACGAGATTTTTTTAAAGATAAAGTTTATGAAATACCTTGTTTCCTTTTCTTTCTTTGGAGTTGTCACCATCATCTATGTTCTTAATTAGGGGAACAATTGTCTATTTTACCCCTTTCCATCCCTTTCTCTAGAGTTCTACATACTAGGTATCATTGTACTTGTGCTAGGCAATGTTTTATCTATGCAAGAATGTGTGGATCATATTCTAAATGACAATGTCCAAATGTAGCTAACTTTTATTGTAAAAAGTATTACTAAAAAAAGTTGTAAATCTGCTAAAAAGGTGGGGGGATTATTTTTTTACTGGTAATTTCAAGACTTCAGGATTTATTAAAGCCATGGTTGTTATAAACCGTGCCTGAGCCATTTCTGGTTGGGAGGGGGAGCTGTTTGGAGGATAACATGCTGAGGTAAGTTTTGTGGGCAGGGTGGGGAGGAGATACTGGGAGGCTGTAATATTAGATTGAAAAAGTTGGATAGGGTTTGGGGATGGTGTGGAAGAAGAGTGGGTAGTATTGTAGATTAGGAAGAGTTAGGATATTATAGGCCAGGCCTTGACCAATTTTCTTTGGATCTAGGAGCCAGCCTCAAAATTTGGATACATAGTTTTGGCACGTGTCAAAACTACTGGACTTAGTGTTGGACATTGTGGAGCAGGAGGGCAAATTGATGTTTCTTCGTCCCCTTTACAAGTAACGAACTTAGAACAGAAACAAGGTTGCCTGGGACAAATAAAGATTTTACTACAATAACTACCTCTGACTATCCTTGTCTAGGCTTCATGGTTACATTTCTAAGTCCCATGGTCTAGAATATGTCCAGTCCTGTGTTAGGAATTTTAAAAAAGAGTTTGTAAGGAAGGGAATGTACACTTACGCCACACGTTCAATTTACACCTATTCTAATTATGTATTTGTTTGGTTAAACCAGTAGGAGGTTTGAGCACCAGCTCCATATAAAAGCCCATGGTAAATTAAAAACAATGTGTCTATGATAAATGTATGGTAGCACTGAAAAATAATAAAATATTTGTGGTGTTGGGACTGCAGCACTATGAGCATGGGGGAAGCTGCAGCTTCTGGTGATGGATAAGTCATTAGGGAACTGTTAGTTTGCTGTTACTTTACTCCTTATTAGGGATGTGCAAATTGATTCGGGTTCAAATTGATTTGTTCCCGAATCTAGTTGATTCGGGTGATTTGGAGACAAAAATCACCCCTGTGGTCCATTGGCTAGATTTGGGTAGAGCAGAAGGCTTCAAGTTCCCTCCCTGGCTTCTCCAAGATAGGGCTGAGAAAGATTCCTGCCTGCAACCTTGGAGAAGCCGCTGCCAGTCTGTGAAGACAATACTGAGCTAGATAGACCAATGGTCTGACTCAGTATATGGCAGCTTCCTATGTTCCTATGTTGGGTAAAAATTGAATCACGCCTGATTGGATTCAAATCGATTCGAGGTTCAGATCCCTCCTATTAATTCCCCCAGATTCCCAGCTTTCATTTTTTTAAAAAAGCTAAGCTCTAGCCCAGGGATTCTCAAACTTGGGTCCTCAGGTGTTATTGGACTTCAACTCCCATAATCCCCAGCCTCAGTGGCCTTTGGTTGGGGATTATGGGAGTTGAAGTCCAATAACACCTGAGGACCCAAGTTTGAGAATCACTGCTCTAGCCCTTGTAGAAGTGGAGTTATGGAGCAAAATGTGTGGTCAATATTTTTTAAGTGTTTGGATTCTTTGGCGTATAATAACTTCCCCTCAATGAATCCCTATGAGGATTCATTACACAACTTCTTTTCTTCTATTCATTTTGACTGCCTTTTTGACAGTGCCAACTGTCAACTGCCATGTGCCAACTGCACCCCACTCCCACCCACAAGGCAGTGGGGTACTACTCAGTTTATGTTCTAGGATTTTTTTCAAGTGTTTAGGCTCTTCGGTCCCCTGCTAACTTGGCAAGGAGGCGCCTTTTAATGTGGTGATTCTCTTTATTTAGCACGGGGAGAGTAACTGGCCCTATCCACCCCCAGCATAGTACCTCCAGTGACTGTTGCTGATGTCTATCTTATGTTTATTTTTAGATTGTGAGCTTTGCGGGGACAGGGAGCCATCTTATCTATCTATCTATCTATCTATCTATCTATCTATCTATCTATTTTTTCTCTGTAAACCGCCCTGAGCCATTTTTGGAAGGGCAGTATAGAAATTGAATGAATGAATAATAATCTTTCCTCATAATGAATTCCTATGAAGATTCATTACACACCAAAGAGTCTAAACACCTCAAAAATTCCTAAAATATAAACTGAATACCCATTGGCTTGTGGGTTGCAGGGTAGTTGGAACATGGGATGCCACTAATTCCCCACCCCCAACTGCAAAGCAGTGGAGTCAAAATGAACAGAAGAAATGAAGGTGTGTAATGAAGACACCAAATAATCTAAACACTTCAAAAATACCTAAAAAAATAAACTGAGTACCCCTGTGTGGGGGCGGGGGCAGGTGTAGTTGACACATGGCAGTTGACAGCCATGTGTCTAAACATCTCAATAATCTAAACATTTCAATATTCCTAAAAATTGAAATGAGTACCCCACTGCCTTGGGGGTGGGGTGGAATGTAGTTGGCACATGGGAGTTGACAGTTGGCATTGTCCAGTGACAGTCAAAATGAACAGAATAAATGAAGGTGTGCAATGGAAAAGTTAGGAAAAGTTATACACCAAAGAATCCAAACAACTGAAAAATAATGACTGCACATTTTGTTCCATAATTCCACTTCTACAAGGGCTAGAGCTTAGCTGCTGCTGCTGCTTCTTCTTCTTCTTCTTCTTCTTCTTCTTCTTCTTCTTCTTCTTCTTCTTCTTCTTCTTCTTCTTCTTCTTCTTCTTCTTCTTCTTCTTCTTGAAAGCTGGGGTTAGGGTTAGGATATGGCAACTTCAAGTCCTCATTGTTTCTTATGGTGGAAATGTTCAAAATCAGTAAAAACTAAAGAAAAATCATTAAATTTCAACCAAGTGTCCCACTGCCTTGAAATTTGGGTGGTAGGTGGCACCCATGGGGACCTATGCACCATCCAAATTTGGTGTCCTGGGGACCTTGTTGAGTGGTCCGAATAGAATCAAAGCAAATACAAATTGAATCTGGGGTGATTTGGAGGGGGTAGATTTGGATACAAAACAAATCAGTGGTGATTTGTTTTGGGCACAAATCAAATTTAAAAAAAATTGTGCACATCCTTACTCCTTATAAGGGCAAGCATGAGCTGACTGGTATGAACAGTTTGAACTGGCAGCTGAAATAAATGGTTAGGTGAAAGGAATCCAGGTAAAATTTCAGAGGTTCCTCTTACAAGGGAAAGCCCAAGAAGCTTACTTAAGAATGAGCCCTGAAGTAAAGCAGACTGGCTGGTCTCAGTGGTCTCTTTGGAGTGGTGCCCTTTCATCTTTATTGTTTCATAGGCAGAAAAGGGGTGAGACTACTCAGGAGCTGAGGGACAAAAGTTTATCCAAATATTACTCTAGAGGCTCATGATGCTTTTGTAAGAGCAAGAGGGTGCAGCAGAGAATGCAGCTTCATCTAGTCAACACCCCCCCCCCCCCGACAATGTGATGGAGGTGGAAACTGGGAGATGGAGACTCAATAGGAAATAACTGACAGTGCAAGTACTGTCAGCTTAAGTACTGGGTATTTAAGAGAATGTCTTCACCATGAGCCCCACCGCCCATTGAGATCATCTGAAGAGGTTCATCTGCAGTTGCCACTGGTGCATCTGGTGGCTACTTAGGGACAGGCCTTCTCTGTTGCTGCCTCGAGGCTTTGGAACATGCTCCCTGCTGAAATAAGAGCCTTCCCATCTCTGGAAACTTTTAAAAAGGTATTCAAGACACATTTGTTCACCCAGGCTTTTAATTAGATTTATAGTTTGTAACAGGTTTTTTTTTTTTACAGTTTTAACATTGTATTAGATTTTAAATTGTTTTACTGTTTTGATTTTGTTTTAATTTGTATTGTTTTGATTGTAAACTGCCCAGAGATATAAGATTTGGGCAGTATATACATATATTAAAATAAAGTACATAATCTTAGTGAAAAAGAGGTGGTTACCTCACAAAAGGGTTGTTGCTGCAATATGGGAGGAGTTGAAGGCAGGAGTGGTGGTTCTGAGGGCTCCTGGGCAAACAGTGGGACATCTCAAAGAAAGGTGAGGGGTTGCTGGAAGTGTGAAAAGTTGGGGCATTTAGACAGGCATGTCCTCAGTAGAGGGGACAAGAGCTGCAAGCAAACTGAAGCAGGCAGTGGCTGAGGGGGATCACTGCTGCCCATAATTACAAGGGGCTATATATCTGAGTAATGGTAAATGGCAGTAATGGTGTGGAATATTGTCTAAGGGGGAAATAGTAGGTTTATCACAATTTTCAGCCACCCAGTTGGGGAGTTCAGTTCCAAGCCAGGTTAATTACTAGCCAATTGGGCTTGGGGCAGGGCAAGATGACGGAGGGAGAGAGGTAGCCAGGGTGTGGCGGAATGGTAGTATCGAGCACCACACCAGCAACTTGTTTTCTACTCACCCCCACAACTCGTCTGCAATGGCTGCCACTTAAAGGTCTGTATTGAATGCCTTACAGGAAATTTACCAGAAAAAAAGGTCCCCTTGTTGATGACAAGCATGGTAATACATGCTCAGATCAGATGTGCTTAATCCTTTCTGTACTTAAAGGGTTAAGCACATCTGATCTGAGCATGTATTACCATGCTTGTTCTGACCCATAGCCTGTACATGTACACACCATCAGTCTGTTGTGTGCCCATGGCAGGGCTGTCCCTAGAGAGCCCTGTGGGGTGTGAGGCCTGGGGCAAATCAGCCAGTGTGAGGCCCCCTTCCAGGTAATCCTAATGAGGGTTAAAAGTGTGGGGCCTGGGGCAGTTGCCCTGCTTGCCATGCCCTAAGGACAGCCCTGGCCATGGCTTGGAACACAAACACTTGTGGAAGACAAGACACTTGTGACAAGACAAGATTGGAAGACAAGACAAGGGAAGACAAGATTGGAAGACAAGACAAGGGAAGACAAGACAAGGGAAGACAAGACAAGACACTTGTGGAAGACGTGTTTTGAAGCTAAGGGGAATTACTTGGTTGCTAGAGGAAACTCCTCTCCCCTACTGCAGCCAACTCTACTAGTCAGGGGAAGCATGATCAAGATCAGCTTCAGAGAGGCAAAGAGAGTCAGAAAAAGGTCCCCCTGCCCCGCCCAGTAAACCACAAAAACAGAGCATTTGAGATTGGTTGCAGTACTAGGATTAAAGGGGGTGGGGGGTGGGGAAGGTAGAGGCTTGTAGAGCCATGCTACTGGCTGAGGAAACAGAAGGAAAACATTTAGTGAAGTGGGGAGAGGAAAGAGGACGAGGAGGAGAGAAGGAAAGTGAAGCTTTATACTTTACCTAGACGATTTTCACACCTGGCTTTTAGTTTGCATGCATCTCCTCCAGAATGGAGTTGTGTGTTCACATATGGGCCAATTTACCCCAAAGTCCCCACGAGTTATCAAGGAGCGCTTCATACACATTTGAGTTTTTCATTGTGCATTAGAGTATAGCTCAATTTATATACGAAATTTTTTTAAAAATCCACTCTTTGCGTTGGGTTTGGGGGCAACTTCGAACTCACAGTAAAGCCTCACAGAAATCCCACGTAAAGCATGCTGTCTGGCAAAGCTCCTCGAGCCTGCTGACTTGAGATAATGATGCCAAGGAGATGGACCTCTGGTCTGGAGGTCTGGGTCCCATGCTGCAGTAGCATCCCCAGCTGCAGAGGCAAGAAGCTTGGAAGCTACTCAGCCTGGCAGCTCACACTATGCATGAGTCCCAAGCAGCTGGCTGCCAGGCAGGCACTAGGCAAAAATGCACACCATGTCAGTAGTCAGCCAGGGAAGCAAAGGGAGTTCTAGGGCCCTCAGAGGCAACATATCCCACCCACAGCAAGTCTGCATCTGGAAAATACACTCTTGTGGATTCCATGAAGGAATCCAGGGAGCAGCAGAGCAGTCTTGTGGAGAGAGAGAACACTCTGCACAAGACTGTTCTACATGGAAGTCCACTTCTAGGTTAGCTCTGGTGATTTAGCTCAGTGATTTCTTGAAATTCTTCTCAGGGGTGAGGCTCAGCTTTTGGGCTCACTTGTTCCGGAAACAGTAGAGGTTGAGTGCAGATGAAGTGGGCATTTGGGTGGATTTTGTACTTGGGGTTCTTGCGGAGGCAGAGTTCAAGGGTTGCAGCAGTAATCTGAAGTTTCTTGGGCCCAGGGAGACACATGGCTGAGGCAGGTCTATTCAGGTAGAGGTGAACAGAACAGCTCTAGTCTCGTATGCCAAATCTAAGTGGTTTAGAATTGCTCTGATTGTATTATGGCATTGTTGGCTAGTAAGCTGGGAGGTTCCTTTGTCCTGGGACTATGCCTTGGGAAGCCCACAAGCAGGAGAAGAAGGCAACAGACACCCCTTTTCTGCTGTTTCTCCACTGCACCTGGTATTCAAAGATGTCTTACCTCTGAACTTGGGAGATAGCCTATAGCCATCAAGACTAGCAGCCATTGATAAGACACACCCTCCATGCATTTTTCTAAGCTCCTTTTAAAGCCATCCAAGGTGGTGGACATCATCACATCCTGCAGCAGAGAATTCCATATGTGCTATGTGGAAAAGTACTTCCTTTTGTCAGTCCTAAATTTCCTGCGATGAAATTTTATGGGATGACCCCTGGTTCTAGTTCTGTGAGACAGGGAGAAACACTTATCTCTATGCACTCTCTTCATACCATGCATAATTTTATAAACTTCTATCATGTCTCCCCTTGTCTAATAATTTGATCGGATCAGATTGCTAGAAATTTTACTGACAAAATCTTTGATCATTCATTTTCATATATGTTGCAATTAGGTCTGCGACCTGATTAAAGAAATCTTAATTAACTGCATGATCTTTAGACTGCAATCCTATACGCATGGAAGGAAGCCCCACTTAACCCAGTGGGACTTGCTTCTGAGTAAGAATACACAGGATTGGGTTCTATGTTGATCAATTACGTAATCAATGAAATCTTCATACATATACACATAAGAAAAACAAGTTGAAAAATTCAAACTTTCTTTGTGTCAAGATGTTATATGCATGTGTCCCAGTGCCCTAATTTGGGCAGAAGCATTTCCTCTCTTCATTTGTATGGGAGGGAACACCACTTTTAAGATGGCATTTTCCAGCTGCAATTTTAATAGTATTTAAAATGATTTCTAAAATTTCTATTTATGGAACTTCTAGCAGCCTCAAGGGTTCACAACCTTTAGTAGAAACTATTAGCAAAGACAATGAATGCTTTTACAACATTCTTGGCAGAATTATTTAGAATTATAGCTTGAAATAACTTTTATTCCTCTGCAAACCCCAGAAAGATCCCCCTGCCCCCTTCATAATATGCAAAGGTCATAATTCCAAAGAGAGCGCAAAGTTCTGCTCATCTGAAGTTCATATGGTGCATGAAGTGTTCAGTGTGTGTGTGTGTGTGTATTATATAATGTATCCACCTGACCATGCTCAATAGCAGTAATGGGCAGTACTACTGTCCCTCGAGCTTTTCAGTGGCAGCACCAGGAAAAAGCAGGGGGGCACAAAAGGGGCAAAGTGCAGTGGGTTAATTGGGCCACACATATTAGATTTCTGAAATAGAAAGGGGGTGGGGGGGCATGCCACTTCTCAAGGGGTGCGTGCTTGCTGCTCACCTATGCTGCCCCTCTGGAGTCGCCCTTGTCGCTTTGCTATGCTAACTTAACACTACCTGTTAATAACAATAACAAAACGTATTTGTTAGCTGCCTCAAAACAAATTGTTCTCTGGGCGGTTCATAATCACACAATGGTACCAATATATATATATCTCTCTCCAATAAAAACATATAAAACAAAGTGAACAATTTACAATACAAAACATTTTAATAACTTTTTTAAAAAAAGCCTTGGAGAGTTAGCCTCGATCCGGATCAACTCAAGTGCATTTATGGGGGGCCGAGCTGCGCCCCACACATTCGATTTCTGAAACAGAAGGAGGCGCGCGGGGCGGGGGACTACTTGTATGAGGGCGGGGGCGCCAGCCGCCTTGCCTCCTCGCATAAGGCCCAGGTGTGGTTGCCCTTGAATTCTTCCACAGTGGAGACCGAAGCTCCTCCGCATGCCCTTTTCTCCTTTCCCTCCCACAGCAAATACGGCTTTCGTGACTGAGCGAGGCGCCAACCAGCCTGCGCCGCCGCCCTCTTAACCTTCCCTCCCCGGACTCGGGGCTCTTCCCAAAACTCGGCGGAGAGGCGTAGGGCGAGTGGGCGAGCCGGGAGTAGACGGAGGCGCGCCGTCGGACGTCCTCTCACAAGATTGCGCCGCCTCGATCCACGAGCTCCTCCTACGCCCTCAACTTCGGCCGGGATCACGTGCATTAAATGAGCGGCTGTGGGGAGAGATGAGGAGAGGCAAGAGAAAGCCAGCGAGTAGAACTTGGCTCTCTCTTTGGGGTTCTGACATTAGCTCACACGATGGATCTGGTGGTCCCTAGAAACTTTTTCTGGTACTAGGCTCGTACTTGCTGCTTCTCGGGCACACCTGTGAGGGACCAGGTAATCGCTTGTGGGGAAGCTTTGCTGCTTTCATGCAAGGATGTGGGTAGGTTGGCCTGCTGTTCCGTCTTCTGCATTGAGATTCAGGTTCTTGTTAGCCCCAGACACGTAGCAAGGGCTTGCCCCCACCCCCAGAGGTGCACCTAGGTAATTTTGGAGCCTTGACCTAAAAGGCTTTTGGAATTCACCCACCCCCACAGTATCTTTAATGCAACCAGCCACACCACCTGGAACAGACTAAAAAGGATTTGGGGGACCCCCTGGGTGTGTATGGAGACTCTAAACTTTAGCCCCAAAGTCCAGGGGTAAGAGCATCTCTGCTCCCAACTAATTTTTCTCTGCCACTCCCCAAATTCTTTACAAACAGCTTTTAAATAACTCAGTATTGCTTGCACTTAGGATGGATGTTTCCAGGTAGGCTGCCTCCTTCCCCTATTTATTTTGGTGCCTCTCCCCTAAACTTTTAGGGTGGCTTGCTATCAGGCAGGCTCAGCCCTCTTAGTTTGCACAGTGTGTGCATGTGTCTCCACCTCTGGTTTGGGGAGCTGTGTGTTCTCCCAATATTTGGTTGTGTGGAAGTAAGGTGAGAGGAAAACCTGGGTAGAAGTGATGGTGTGGGAGCAAGGTAGGAGGAACGGCTACCCAGATTTTCTTCCTACCTTGCTTCCTCACAACCAAAAATTTGGAGGACACATAGCTCCCAAATCTGGGTAGAACACAGTTTTTGATTGTGTGAATTAATTACCTCAGTATTTCCTATGACCTTCCCCTTTTCTTTCCAGCTCATCGCTAGAATAAGGGGTGGGGGGAAGTAATTGGGATATGTGTCACTGTATATTTTTTTTTAACAGTCATATGGGATTTCATTCACAAATCTATTTCCCCAACCATGACAAACTAAAGAAGAAGCTTAACATGGCAACCCTTATCTAACTGTCAAGGATTCAGAAGCATATATTGTGCAGTGCTCAACAAAAAGTTTATACTAATGCCTGAATATGTGCTTAACTTTAAAGAAATCAGTGGGACATCAATAGACTTGCTACCTCTAGAAAAGTTTTGGAGCAAGGTGTAAAAAATGGAAGGGGAAAATCTGGATGGGAGATCTGGCTTTTCTTCAGTGTGTGAGGTGGTGAAAGTGATTCTTGGTTGCTTGGGGATCAACTTTGTAGGCTCTCTGGCTACAGTGAATACTACTTTGATTGCTGCTCCCTTCTTGAGTGATTGCTGCTCCCTTCTTGAGTTGTGTGCTTGACAAACCCCAGAAACCAGGGAGCTATGTCTCCTAGAAATTTAACTGTGGCACTTAGATAGGAGAGTCAGTAGTCATGTTATTTAATAAAATCTTTACTTGTCCCAGGAAGTTCTGTTTCTCTTCTAAGTATATCACTTGTAAAGGGGATAAAGAGAAGCCTCACCCCCCATTGGTTATCACTAACAACAACTACTCATATACTGCTTTTCAACAAAAGGTTCCATAGTGGTTTACATAGAGAAATAATAAAATAAATAAGATGGATCCCTGTTCCCAAAGGGCTCACAATCTTAAAAAACAAACAAACCCAAAAACTAAGGCTGGTAATTTTGTCAAGTGACCGTTGTCTGGCTTCTAAATCTTTGGGTTGGCTCCTAGATGCAAAGAAAACTGGTCAAGCCCTGACCTAAAGCACCTGTCTCCTCTTCTTTTTCCCCCCCTTGCAGATAACAAAAATATCTGTCTCCAGCCACCAGAAAAAGGGCCATGCAAGGCATCGCACAGGAATTGGTATTACGACAGACTTGACTCACAGACTTGCAGGAAGTTCGTATATAGGGGCTGTCAGGGGAATGACAGCAACTTCTGGCATTTGAAAGAGTGTAGGTGAACCTGTAGATGAGTTCCAAGTAAGTTATGCTCTAAGATTGTCAAGCATAACCATTGTAGGCCAAAGTTACTGATACTAAATTAAATTGGGTGGGTTGTCTCGATAAGATTCTGCACTGAAGTGTTCTACTACTCCATTGGCTGGTGGGCCACTATAAGTGTTTTGCTTCCATCACTTGTGTAAATATAACTGCTGGTTTATGTAAATTCTTTTCAAAACATATAGAAATTGAAACCGTTTTTCTCTTTCAAATTTTAAATGAGGGTGCTCACACTCTACTTGACCAAATAGGCTCAGCTGCAACTTCCTGAGCCCATTCTTATGACTGGAGAATGGGCTCTGTGTTCGCTCTGATTTTTTTTGTCTGTGTGTGGAATGAGTTTTGTTCTGAGCGGCAGTATCAAGGCAGTGTGTGTGCAGGGCTGTCCCTAGCCCCACCCTTAACATTTCAAATAAATAAACAATATACATTTTATGTAAAACCAAGACACAAATATATACAGGTTGTCCCCATGACTTTGACTCTTAACAGGAAATACCTGAAGAGTAATATTGGAGGTCATAGAGTAGAGACAGGTAGAACAGTTAGGGAGACCCTTACTCACTGTCTCTACCCCCAGTGTCCCTAGTGGTCATTAGGATAGTTGGTGCAAAAAGTTGATGCACTGGAACTCCATCTCCAACATAAACAGCAACTGTACTCAAGAGAAAGCAAGAAATTAACACTGTCTGCTGGCTTCCGTACTGCCGCCTGGCCGCTTCCCCTCCCCTCCCCTCCTCAATCATTTTCTCTCAGCTTCACCAGCCAGGCCACCCACCGCAGAGCCTCCGAGCCAGGCAGAGCAGCAGGATGGGGGAGGGAGATCTGTTGGCTGCTGCTGTGGAGCCCTGCTGCTACTAGCTCCCTGGCTTTGCAGCAGCCTCCATTCCCTCTCACTGCTGCTGCCTGAAAAATCAAGCAAAGCACGTGATGTGCGAGTGAGCAGATCACATGCTCGCTAGCTCACTCGCACCCTTCAGCCAGGCTTCATGGAGGGAGGCAGGCAGGGGGTCCATTGCAGGTTGGCTGCACTCTCTCTCCTGCCCCACCACTGCTGCCACCTGCACCTTGGCGTACACTCCCCCACCCCACCGCCTGCACCTCAGCCAGTGAGTGCCCATGGCCTGCCTGCCTGCCGTGGGGCCCCCTCAAATGTGGGGCCTGGGGTGATTGCACCAGTCGCCCCACCCTAAGGACAGCCCTGGTGTGTGTACATGCATTCAGAATGCAGCCTTCCAGATTCAACCTGAGCAGGATCTAAAATTAACTGAGCAGACAAAAAAAAAAAAAAGTAGGAGTGTGCACACATTCGCATGTTTTAGAGGGAACACTGAATGGGCTCGGACGGGGCAAGGGGAGGAAGTCATGAAAAGCTTACCTCCTCTGCAGATGAGCCCATCCATGTGGCTGGATTGGCCACCCAGACGATTGTCAGCTTCTGCTAGTAGCAGGGAGAGAGCAGGGAGGTTTGGGGGCCAGGAGACCCCTGAAGCTTCCATCATGCACTGCGTCAGAAGGCTACTTGTATGTAGGTGCCACACGAAGCCGCGCAACACTGACACATGAGCATTTAGCCCACTTTTTGGGTGCCCTCACACCCCAAACCCAGGCTAAGCAGCGGGCTACCTAAGCAGGCTCCCCAGCATGGCTCCCAGCGGTACACATGCACACCAAAATCCGGGCTGGGTTTCCTTAGCCCGGTTTTCAGTGCACATGTGAATAGCTTTCCTCTGTATGTTTTCAAGGCTGCAATTCTATGCCCACCTACCTGGGAGTAGGCTCTGTTGAACACCACAGTATTTACTTCAGACTAAGTATGCATAGGATGGTGCTCTACAAATCCTCCTGGGCTTAAATTCCTCGTCATTCCTTATCACCCAGGCATGACCTGCATGTGTGCCATATGCAGTACTTGGATGGCTAAATAGAGAATCGAGGTAAACTTCGCTTCTGCAAAAGTCCGGTAGGGTGCCACCCAGCCAGCCTCACTATCTGAGGCCGGTTCAGTACATGGAACAAAATGAGGTTGTGGAGTCCCAAGACAGGAGACTGAACTGTACTGCCTCAGACTATAGGATGTATATGTGTCGCATTTATAATGCTCTCCTATGTAAAAGCTTATTGGCAGCAGAAAACTAGCATATTAGAGACAGGTTCCCTGCTAGTTTTCTACGTGTATGGTATTTTTTTAAAAGTAAGATGAAATAGCATTAGACAGACACTCCTGTGCAGTCTAAAATGATAGTCTGTTCCTCCCTTTTGGAATTCTTCCACTGCATTTTGTGTTATGTGTAAATCTAGCCATATGTAAAGCCCAATTAAAGGGACAATATGTCTAAAGATGGCAGCACTTGGGTAAGGAGGAAGGTAAGGAGCAGCAGTGTGGTTTAGAGGAGGGACAAGCGAGGGCTTTTGGGAGAGAAAGCTGTTGGGGCAAAAGACAGTGAGAGGCAGTAGGAGACTGTTAGGAAGAAACAGCAGGTTTAAAAACAACCCTAAAAGAAGTATTGCTTTACACAGCTCCAGTTCTCCCCATAGAACCCATTGCCACAAATTGTTGTGGACAGAACTATCAGAATAGTGTTTTGAAAAGGATTAGATGAAGGCCAGCAGGCCTCTGTCAGTGGTTATTAGCCATGGTAGAAAATCACACTTACAACACACCCCAGGAAGCATAAAGGAGACTACATTATCACAATGTGATGGAATATGAGGTCCTTTAATTATTTGTAGATAATTATATGCCTGATATTTCTTCGGGGCAGTTATATACTATAACCTTACAAGAGATCTCTGTTTGCTGCTAGTTAACTTCAGTAATGCACAGGCATTATAGCAGAGGCAGTTCAATAAAGGGCAAACTTCAATAATGGATTGAAGTTAACTAGCAGCAAACTTTCAGCAGAGATCTCTTGAAAGGTTATAGTAGATAACTTGTTGGGGGTAATTACTTATACAGCAGAGTATTTCAGGAGCTAACTCACTCCCATTTCAACAGAAGTTAACAAGGTCTCAGGGGCAACAGCTTGTAGATGATGATGATGATGATGATGATGATGATGATGATGATGATGATGATAATAATATGATTTCTATACTGCCCTTCCAGAAATGGCTCAGGGCGGTTTACACAGAGGAATAATAAATAAATAAGATGGCTCCCTGTCCCCAAAGGGCTCACAATCTAAAAAGAAACATAAGATAGACACCAGCAACAGTCACTGGAGGTACTGTGCCGGGGGTGGATAGGGCCAGTTACTTTCCCCCTTCTAAATAAAGAGAATCACCATGTTAAAAGGTGCCTCTTTGCCAAGTTAGCAGGGGTTGCTAAATGATAAGCATGGAGATTCATGTAAGTTAAACTAATCTACTTTATTCAGAAGTACATGATGATAGAAAAGACCTATGTCTAACAGCTGGCTACATGTTGGTCAGAGAGAGACCTATGGTGCTCAGAGAAAGAGCTAGAAGCATTTTGGGAAGAAGGAAGTCACTCCCAGGAAGTTCCTGAGTACATTCTACTCATAGGGAGGTCATAGAAGCAGAGATAAACAGGAAAGGGAAGGAGATCCTAACTATCTCTACTCTCAATGCCCCTAGGGGTTATTAGGTTTACTGGTGCAAAAGGTTGATGCCATCTGGAGGAGCTGGATCTCCAACATAACTGCCCCTGAAGAAAGCCTTGTGGCTGAAACACATCAGGCATAAAATATCTACAAATAGTTAAAGGACCTCGCGTTCCCTTGAGATGTGGTCTCCTTTTTGCTGATATATTAGCCATGATAGCCAAAAGCACAATCTCAGCTTTTTCCAGAGACAATGTGCTTTTGAGATCCCCCTTGTCCCCTCACTAGCTCATGGTCAATATTCCATGCTTGTGAACTAGCCAGAGCATCTATTTACTCGTTTGTCATGGAAAGACTGAGGAACATCATGTACCTGTGGTCTGATCTAGCAGGGCTCTACTGAATGATCCTAAAGTGAACTCCAGAAAAAAGCAGTGGGAATTTCCGTTAGGAGGAAATTGTACTAACTAATGGCCCATTCATGTGCCCCATCAGTGATCAGTCATGCTTCAGCCCAAATTGAAGGTCGCTTCATATGGTAAGACAGAATGGTGCATTGTAATGGTTTAGATTGCCATTTTGATGAAATCTCTAGATGCTCTATTTTAACTTACTGGAAGCATGAGTTTATAATGGGGGTGGTGGTGGTTGCAATTGCAAAATGCCTAATCTGCCACTCAAAATCTCATGCTGTGATCATTACCTTTATATTTACATTATGATCAAATGTAAACCGATTTGTTTAAACTTACCATTTTTTTGGTATTACGTATGACAGTCATTCTGCCACTTTGGAGAAGGGCTTGGCTGTCGCAAATCTTGGGGAGAATGAACCTTTTGTTGTCAATCACAGTTTGACATTTTGTCAATCACAGTTTGACATTTTGTTGTCAATCACAGTTTGACATTTCCTCCTTAAGTGGGGAGTGGCCAAACTTTCCCCCACAAGCATTGAAACAGCTCAATATTGCTGCTAACAATACCTCTACTGTGCATATTTCAATGAGAGTACAAGGGACAGGGATGTCAACTATTAATTGTGTTGGGGGGTGGTTACTTAATATTATGGTTTAACAGATATGAGCTATTCATGATTTTCATTGTTGTAGATTTATTAGCAAACACTATAGGAGGAGCTAGGAATGTACTTCACAAATGTTTCTGAAAGGCAATTGATAAATTACTTAACTGGTGGATGCATTTTTCATTGTCACTTGATTCACTTGTAAAGCTGTGGAATTGATCTAGATCATAAATTTGCCACTGAAGATTGACTTTGGACAGTTATGGTAGATAAAGCTACAACAAAACTATTTAGAAGCTGCAGTAAAGACTAGAAATGGGAGATTATGAAATACCTGGAGTTCAGTTTCTTTCTCTGTGAAATAAAGTTGTCAGCATGGTCTCTTAAAAGCATATATAAATGCATTCTCTATTGATTTCTTTGTATTAACCAAGTTCTGTTCTTAATTAGGAGAACAATTAGCTGTTTTGCCTCTTTCCATTCCTTTATCCAGGACTGCACAGGCTAGAAATTGTTGCACCTATGCTAGGCCAGTTTTAATCCTTGCAGGAATGTGTGGGTCATATTCTAAATAGCTATGTCAGATGCAACTCGCTTTCATTTTTAAGACTGTTAATAAGAATAGGTTCATTTCCTAATAATAGCAAATGACTCCAGCTCTGTTCAGGCATTGTTCAAACCATACTCATCACTTGGTACTCAGCATTCTTGGAAACAGAGGGTCTCTTCCCAAGCACAGCATTTGTCTTTGCAGAGAAACACTGTCCTCATGGAAAAAAGGGCCATGGTTTAAGAGCACATTGGCAGGCTTGGTTGTGTGCCTGTGGACACTGATCTGCAGTGTCTATACTCTCAATAATGCTTGAACAGGGCTTTAATATAGTGCACTAATAATGGGTGTACATTCTGTCCCTCAGCCTTTCTGCAATCCATTGCAGTTATCTGTGTGTATAGACACACTACGTTTTTGCTCCCTTCTTTGCAATTAAGTAGGTAGATGCCCTCAAAAGCACTATAGTGAAAGATAGCTTTTGGTCTAGACTCTGTGCGTACAAATAGATCCACTCTGTTCATTTCAAGTGAGAGGACAAATCTATTATGGGCGGAGTTGCCTCTGCTGTTGAAATCAGAGGGAAATCAACTGAGGTTTAGTTGGATCTGATCTGAGAATCTAAGGTCCCACATCCTCTTCCCCCAGGATTCAAGGTTATCTTCAGACCAGCACTGTCAGTCCCTTAGCAGAATATATGAAGCTGGTGAAATAGTTTCATGTCTATTGCAATGGAAATCACTTCCACTTGAATGCAGTATAATCAGCCAGAGATCCAACTTCCTAGTTCAGTAGTGACTATTCTGACAATGGCTGGTAGTTCTACAGGCCCTCAGAAAGAAGCCTTCCTAACCTTGCTACCTGATATTTGCTTTTTTAAAAACTAGAGATGCTGGGAATTGAACCCAGATGCTTATGCATGCAAAACGTGTGCTCTATCACTATTTGGGTCATTCCCCAGATTTGGTTTTGTGGTGGCAAACATGAATTGCCCACTCTGCTAAGCAGGGTCCACCCTGGTTTGCATTTGAATGTGCAATTATGGTGTGAGCTCTGTATGATATTTCCCACTTAGGGGACAGGGCTGCTCTTAGAAGAGCATCTGAATGCTTGCATGCAAAAGGTTCCAAGAGACTCATAGGAGCCGAGAGAGACTCATAGGAACATAGGGAGCTGCCATATACTGAGTCAGACCATAGGTCCATCTAACTCTGTATTGTCTACACAGACTGGCAGCAGCTTCTCCAAGGTTGCAGGCAGGAATCTCTCTCAGCCCTATCATGGAGTTACCAGGGAGGGAACTTGGAACCTAGATGCTCTTCCCAGAGCGGCTCCATCACTTGAGGGGAATATCTTACAGTGCTCACACATTAAGTCTCCCATTCATATGCAACCAGGGTAAGCAGACCCTGCTTAGCTAAAGGGACAAGTCATGTTTGCTACCACAAGACCAGCTCTCCTCTCCGGTCTTCAGTCTTCAGGAAGCTATGACCAGTCCATGCAGACAAAACACAATACAATTCTGAGCTTGATAGACCAATGTTCTGACTCGGTATAAGGCAGCTTCCTATATTCCTCTCCTTCTCTAAGACTATAATGTCAAAAAAGGATCGAGGGACCAACCACCCATTCCCCTCTGAGGCCCTGGTTACTCGTTCTATATGTGGTTTCTCTGTGCCAGGCCAGTATCCCTCCAATACTACCTTGTTCACAAAAAGGCTCACAATCTTATGTTCAGTGCTGCCAAAAGAGAATTAATCTATGTGAATTAAACTGTTCTTTGCAGGATGCTCAGAAAATATATGAATTGTAGTCAATGTAAAGTTTGATGCTTCAATAATTACATACTGCCAATTATCCAAGCATCAGACTGCCAAAATAATTTGGAGGTCTCTCTCACTGCCCCCCTTTCCAGCCCATTTAGATAATTCAGTTCTACTGTACAGAATGTTGCATGTATTACACTGTGATTTCCAGGCATACTGCTACCAATGACTAGCTACACAGCCCACAGCATGAAGAGTGCACGGAACAGAACTAAGGTATACAAATAATTACCTTGCCCCCTGAGGTTTGAGAGTATAATAATCATCTTCCAAAATGTCTAACTGTTACCAGCAGTAAGCTAATGGTCTATTTATTTTCATCAAATATCTAGGAAAGCAGAGTAATGGTCATTTTGTATTCAAGACAAAGCAATAAATCCCCAGTGGCATTAGGGATGTTGGCACATTATGCACACTGGGGATGATTTACAGGCTCAACAACTGCCTAATGATTTTGGCAACTCTTACTTTGTTCTGTTGAATTGCAAGTAACCTTAAAAAAACCCAAAAAACCCCCACAGAAATATAAATATTGTTGCATAATTAAAGTTTCACCAAAGCAAAGCCATGCATTACTAATAGACTGTATAAACAGTATTCAATCTTACTCAGAGACTGTTCTCAAGGATTTATAGTTATTAAAAGACTAACCCACCCCGAATGCCAGACAATGTTCCATTACTTACCTCTTTCAAATTCACATTTCAAACCACCTTCACTTCCCAATCACAGAGTTTTGTTTTCCATGTCAACAGTCCTTCTGACTTCTTATGGGCACCTGGAGAAACATGCATCACTGTTTTTGCCAATCATATCAACTGTGTTATGCAGCAATTTATATTACTAGAAGGGAGCTAAAAGCTTCAGCTGGAGTGGGGCTTAGCACTTAAATAAAGGGATGTTTATTGGACAGGAAAGCATAAAAAGGAGTAAACCTGAAGACAGCAGGTCCTGCTTAACTCTAAATCCCTCCAAGGATAGGGACTTGTTCTTTTCCTTTTTGATATTTTGTAAATACCATGGGTGTAAGCTATATTAATACAGGTAATGGTGATGCAAAAATATCCTGCTGTGGAGAAAAATTGGTGGAGTGAATGTAGGCAATATACAGAAAAATAGTCTACAGCAGGGATTCTCAACGTTGGGTCCCAAGATGCTGTTGGACTTCAACTCCCATAATCCCCCAGCCCCAGTGGACTTTGATTGGGGATTATGGGAATTAAAGTCCAATAACATCTGGGGACCCAACGTTGAGAATCCTTGGTCTACAGTACAGCAAATTGTTAACCAAGATATTTAATTAAGACATTCATTCAACCTGCCTATCTGCTAAGACTGCGACCCCAACACTCTTACTAGTTAGTAAATCCCCTTGAACTCTTACTTCTGAGTAAACAGGTTTAGGATTCCACTGTGAAAGTCCCCAAGGCAGCCAACAAGGCATAATGGCAAACTCTTTGCTGCATTCCTAACCTCAGGACAAATAGTTATCTCCAAAATCACCTGCTGGAGATGACATGGATACATGGTGTGAACAAATCAAGTTAATCTATGTATGCTGCAGGGCTGTCCCAGTTAAGTTGTGAGCACAGAGTCATTCCTCATTGAGATGAGCCTGATATACAGGATATAACTATTGAGACGGAGCCCAAAGACCCCAGAGAGCAGCCCTACACTAGTAATCAATGAATGTACAATCTCTGTACAGATCTGTATGCACATACTCTTAAACAATAGCTGTATTCACATGTTCTGTTCACTCATACAGTGTACACAGGTAGAGTCATTCACATGTTACATTGAATGCAGGTATCCTATCTGTATTTCAGGGGGTCTGTACCAAGTTTCACTTTTAACATGCATGCAGGTTCAGTAATTCACACAAACGTTTGTACATGTGTACAGACACCTGTATACTTGTACAACATAATGTCTGAATAGGGCTAATATGTTCTTCCTATCTGTACCCTGAATCTGAGGGGCCTGTACCCAGGTTTACTTTTTCATTGAACACATACATCGTCATTCACACACGAAAACATATACATGTGTACAGACCCCTGTATGCATGTACAAGATTATGTCTGGCAGGGGTAGCATCTTCACCAAATATATTGTTCCTTTTTAGATTGGTTCAGACAATACCTTCCTGGGCCATACAATTAAAAGGGAGGACATAGGAACATAGGAAGCTGCCATATACCGAGTCAGACAATTGGTCCATCTAGCTTAGTATTGTACAGAGACTGGCAGTGGCTTCTCCAAGGTTTCAGGCAAGAGTCTCCCTCAGCCCTATCTTGGAGATGCCAGGGAGGGGAGTTGGAACTTTTTGCATGCAAATATGCAAATGCTCTTTCCAGGGCAGCTCCATCCTCTAAAGGGAATATCTTACAGTGCTCAAACATGTAGTCTCCCATTCATATGCAACCAGCATCCTGCTTAGCAAATAGGACAAGTCATGCTTGCTACCACAAGACCAGCTCTCCTTGCATCTCTGCTCCCATTAGACAGATTGAGTGTGCACCTGTTGCAATGTCTTTTGCAACACCCTGATGTCCTCAGTGGGGCATCTAGCGGGGGAGGGGGGAGAAAACTAGTAGAGGTGTGCATTTTGTATCTTTTTAGTTTCAATTTGGACCAAATCTGAAACACCCGCAATTTGAATTTTGTCTGAAATTAAGCCTTCCCAAACACCCCATTTTCAGTTTGGATCTGAATTGATCTGAATCCAAATTAATTCAGATTAAGAAAATGGGTCCCGGGCCCAAAAGAGTGGGTGGGGGTTGTAGTGCCCAATGAGTGGAAGCTACCATCAAAATTTCAAAAGAATTGGGCAAAGGGCTGATTTTTGGTGAATTTTTAAAGTTTGCGCATCTTTCAGATTTTTCCCATAGGGAATAATGGAGGTTTCAGCAAAAGTATAGTTTCATGTCGGGGGGGAGGGGTGGCCCAGAGCAGAGTGTGGTGGGTGGTAGTGCCCAATGGGGGTAAGGAAGCTACCACAATTATTTTGAAGGAATTGGGCAAAGGGCTGATTGTTAAAGATTTAATGAAGTTTACACGTCTTTAAGATTTTTTCCCCATATGGAATAATGGAGGTTTCCCTTGCAGGGAATGGCAAGGATGCAAAACAACGTACTTCCACATAAACAAGTTGAAAGAGTGAAGAATGATGAACAACAACAGCACTCAATTTTTTAGCACAGTTTTTTGAGAATTTTGCAGCAGGTCGCAGCCTGTGGCACCAGCACAGCAGCACAACCCACTTGTGGATTCAAGCAATCTTTCAATACAAACGCTGATGATGCTACAATTCACTATGTGACCCAATCTCCATTATATATTACTGTCTGCTAGACAAGGGGGGTGGGAATTAGCATCTTATACCCGTGCGTGTGTGGCTGCATGCTCTGCAAAGGTTAGAGAGGGTTTAGGGTAAACATTTGTGCTGTGGCCTCAGAATGCTCTGTACTGCTCTCTAGGTCTGTCTGACAGACATTTGTGAGGGGATACCAGTAGCATCAAGCTCATCAGTGGCCACAGCTGGGTGTGGGGGCGGGTTGGGGTAGGTGGGTGCATGTGTGTGTGTCTGTGCTGCCACTCCAGTTAGTGACAGAGTCCTTACTTCTTGGTTGGAAAAAAGCAAAGTCTCAGACAGCAAACATTATTGCAACTCATTGCCATCATCACCACATCATCAGCAACAGCAAGCATGCAAGCAGCATCGAATTATTATTTTTTAACATTTGGCATTCGTCATCTTCATCTCGGCATCAATGCTACTTTTGCGAGCAATTCTTAATTTCTTTCATTTCAGCATGCAACTTCCCTGTGGTGGTGTATCAAACATGTGTGATTCAACAACCTAAGCATGTGTGAGACATGGCATCCCAGAAACATTCCTGTGCCTGCAGTCGCACGTGCAGCAGCCTGCCTTTGTGATGGACAGTGTTGTGCCACTTCTGCCTTCCGGGCCTTAGGACCGGGCAAGCGGATGCTCCCCTGCAAGAGGGAGGGCTCGACCACCACAGATGTATGCTGCTGAGACAGTGACCACAACTCTCATTGTCCCTAGTCTCGATGGTGGCCAGCCATCGCAACAGTGGGAAATGGGAGTTGAAGTTTCTCTCAGCAACACCTGTTGGAAGACCCAATCCCTGATGCAGGGAGCACTCACTTGCCCTAGCCCTGAGTGCCAGCACAGCAGCAGTCCCCCATCTCACCGTTCTCTGGCTGGCAGTGCAACAGTGCCTGTGTGTGTGTCTGGATGTGTCAGCAGAAGTTAGGGGCAGAGACTGTGGCACATCTTGGTCGGAGAGGGACGAGCTGCCATAGCATGGGAGGCGCTGCATAGGGGGGTGACATGAGTCAATCGCCCTCCACGGCCAACTCGGGGAAGTCCAGCAGGGGGAAGTTGGCTTTTAAGAAGACCAGCTGCTTGACCAACTCAGCATCCAGATGTGAGCAGAGAGGAGTCACCACTTCCCCGGCCATGGAGAACAACCTTTCGCTCGAGACACTGGTTGGCAGGCATGAGAGGAACCGGGCAGCAATGGTTGCCAAGTCTAGCCAGACTTGGCGATGTGTTGCCCCAAAGAGGAACAGCTCCATCACCTTGTCTTCACGCGGCTCATGCAGGTACTGGGCAACAGTATCCTCAGCATGGCTGCAGTGAGGAGCAGGCTCCTCCCATTCCCCCGGCAAGGCATCAGCGAAGCCCTCAGTGAACCACCAGTTTGGTGGAATGCTGAGGTGGCACCGGCCGCTCCTCTGGTGCCATTGCCAGAGAAATCGCGCTGCTGGACTTGGAAGAAGAGGTGGTGGCATTGCTGCTGGAGGTGGAATGCACACTGCGAGGCTGTACACTGGCCCCCTCCTCCTGGTTGTCCTCCTCAACACAATCCTCACCTATCCCTAACCTCTTTGCCTCTGCATGCTGGACATGCCCGACCAGGAGTTCCCTCCACTTTGCCAGCTGCCAAGGGGGCACAGCTTTTGTCTTCATCCTTGGGTCACAGATGCATGCCAGGACATGCCATGCAGATGAACCCAAGGGTTTCTTAAGCCGCTCAACTGCCCCAGTCCTCAGCCGACCTGCCAGGGCAATTGTGTCCCCAGTGGTCAGAGTGGAGGCAAAGCCTGGCTCAGCGTGGCTGCCTCTGTACACAAGCTGTTCGTGGCGGAACTGAATGGCTCAAGTACCAAGACTAGTTTGGCAAGGAGCTTCCAGTCTGCATTGGACAAGTCGCACACTTCCAAACTACCACGCCTTGCCAGGCTGTTGCGGGCTTGCCCTTGCTCCTGCAGGCGCTGAACAGGGAATTTAACAAATCAGCCAGAAATGGAAGAATGTATCGAAAAAATAATAACAACAACTCTGGTGTCAGATGGATTTGAATTGACACAATGACATCAACAAGCCACAGCCAGACCAAGAAAAACTGTTTGGGGAGTGTGGCGTTAGGCTGACACAGACAGAAAAAGATACGAATTATGGGCAGGGAAAGAATACAGTTACAGTTGCTCTCTCTCTCTAGAATGGCCACAATCAGACTGACTGACACAGGGAGGCTTCCTTTTTAAAGAAATGCTGCCGAGGGCACCAGCAATCTCAATTATCAATATACAGTGGTCCCTCGACTACGATGTTTGTAGGTCGAGGGACCACTGTAATACTGTTCTTAATGGAAACAAAATATTTGGAAGGGGAAAAGAGGGAATTATTATCTATATATTTTTATTCTAGAACCTCTCCAACCTAACTAACAGGGATTCCTATTTATGCTAATGCTAAACTCTATTTAAACTAACTTATTCTTAATAGGAATAGAACACTTTTGTTTAAATGAAATCCAAATGAAAACCAAAGACCTCCCTCCAAGCAGGAAAGAAACCCAAAAACACAAATCAAGATAACGGAGACCCCACCAAAGCAGGAAAGAAACCCAAAATACACGATAACAAGATTAGAGACATGTGTTTGTGTGCATGTGTGTAAAAATTATAAATGGGTACTCTCACTCAGTCTTCAATAAATGCTGGGTCTGGGTCTCTCTGTCTGCTGCAGCCCACTTCTGTGGCTCTGGTCTTCCTTCTTCAGTTTTCCTCTTCTCAGGATGGGGCAAAAGGTTAAAAGCAACTTTGGAAAATCAAGGGTGGTGGGTTATATAATTCTCTCAGCAGCAGGAAGATTTAAAAAACAGAAAGATTTTTAAAAATAATGCAGGGAAGAATGGCACAGGGACAATGCTCGGGCAGGCAGCAGGCTGGCAGGCCAGCAAGGAAGAAATATGTTTTTAAAATAAAAGTAAAAATAATCCCCTTCTCTCCCAAGATTTTTTTTTTAAAGGATGAAAATGCAGGAGAAGAGCCAGGCTCTTCTCTTCTCGGGATGGGGCAAAAGCCTTAAACACAGCCTTGAAAAGCTGCCTTGGGATTGTTTTTAATGAAAGGCGATATATACAGGTGAAACTCGGAAAATTAGAATATTGCGCAAAAGTCCATTAATTTCAGTAATGCAAATTAAAAGGTGAAACTGATATATGAGACAGACGCATTACATGCAAAGCGAGAGAAGTCAAGCCTTAATTTGTTATAATTGTGATGATCATGGTGCACAGCTCATGAAAACCCCAAATCCACAATCCCAGAAAATTAGAATATTACATGGAACCAAGAAGACAAGGATTGAAGAATAGAACAATATCGGACCTCTGAAAAGTATAAGCATGCATATGTATTCAGTACTTGGTCTGGGCCCCTTTTGCAGCAATTACTGCCTCAATGCGGCGTGGCATGGATGCTATCAGCCTGTGGCACTGATGAGGTATTATGGAAGACCAGGATGCTTCATTAGCGGCCTTCAGCAATTCTGCATTGTTTGGTCTCATGTCTCTCATCCTTCTCTTGGCAATGCCCCATAGATTCTCTATGGGGTCAGGTCAGGCGAGTTTGCTGGCCAATCAAGCACAGTACACTGTATACTTTTCAGAGGTCCGATATTGTTCTATTCTTCAATCCTTGTCTTCTTGGTTCCATGTAATATTCTAATTTTCTGAGATTGTGGATTTGGGGTTTTCATGAGCTGTACGCCATGATCATCACAAGTATAACAAATTAAGGCTTGACTTCTCTCGCTTTGCATGTAATGCGTCTGTCTCATATATCAGTTTTACCTTTTAATTTGCATTACTGAAATTAATGGACTTTTGCACAATATTCTAATTTTTCGAGTTTCACCTGTACATTTAACAATAAATAAACAATAAAAAAAGTCGTGTGTGTGTGTTGGAGTGCTTCTGGCTGGCTGGCCCAGCGCTCTAGGGCTATGCTGCTGTGGCCACAAGCACGGGCAGGCAGCAGCAGTGATATAATTTTCTCAGCAGCAGGAAGATTTAAAAAACAGAGAAAGATTTTTTTAAAATAATGCAAGAAAGAATGCTACAGGGGGAGGCTGCTTGGGCAGGCAGAAGGCAGGCAGGCCAGCAAGGAAGAAATATGTTTTAAAAATACAAGTAAATAATCACTTTCTCTCCCAAGCCTTTTTTTTTTTTTTTAAAAAGGCTGAAAATGCAGGAGAAGCAGGCTAGGTGACGAGGCTAAGCAATGGCGGAAATCCTGGAGAATGGCAGCGTTGCTGAGAAAGTTGAGTCAATGGTGGATGATAGGGACAATTGCTTAAATAGGGGCAATTCCTTAAAAGTAATTTGGAGGCAATTGCAAGCAGATCGGCCCCTACTCTCACCGGCTAATCCACAGGCCTGAAAGACAGGAAATTCAAACAGACGTCAGAACTCAAGATGAAGAAGAAAGACTTCACTAGATCGCAAAATGGAGATCTGAAACATTTTCCGAAAAACAAATGCTTCTGATCCGAAATAGGGTCATTTCGGCTTGGAAACAAAGATCTTTGTAAGTGGAATTCTCATTTTGTTTCATTTACAAAACACCCCAAAATGGTGTTTTGGGGCACAAAACGTTTTGTTGCCAAAACATTTCGCACATCCCTAAAAACTAGTTTAAACTGGTATTTGGAGCATGTATCGAGCAGCTGTTCAGATGAAAAGCACCCCCCCCCCATGCAATAAGGAGGGTGCACCAGGAGAGTGTCAGAACATCATGAAAGGCATCACAATGGGACCATAGCTTGGTGCATCCTTCTTTTAATAGTGTGGGCCAGGGAGGTATTGTCAGAACCAGCCCTTTGTTGATTTAAATTGGAAACTGCTTTCAGAGGCAGTCCTGGCTAAAAAGCAGAGTATGTATAAACAAACTAACAGAACATTTTCAACTCTGGCTTGGCAGTTGTATTAGTTTGTTGAGCTGGTCCTAAAACAAAAGCCTAGTACTGAAATTGTGGACTCCGTCTATGCACAGAGTACCACTTCTGGTGGGAACTCACATTAATGAATGCTCCTCCATATTAAAAAAAAACAAGCTCCAATCTATGAGCAGAAGGATGGGGTATAAATATATTCTCTCAATGAATAAATGTTCTCTCTCTGGAAGAAAAAGTGTTCTGAACAAAAGGACACTGATTGTGAGAAAGAATAGGAATGGGGCTGCGGTTCATTAGCGGTGCATCTGCTCTGAATTCAGAAGGTCCCAGATTCAAACCCTGGCATCTTCAGGTACAGCTGGGAGAGACCGATCTGAAACCCTGGACAGTAGGGATGTGCGGTTCGGTTCGGATCCGGACCGGTTCGTCCGAACCGGTCCGGATCCGGCGGCTCGATCCCGGACCGAATCGGGCCCTCCCGGGGACCGAGCCGGACCGAATTCGAGCCGGTTCGGTACCGAACCGGCTCGGGTTTCCCGAACCGGTTCGGGAATGAAATTGAGTCTCACTCAGTGTCTCTTTAAAGTGTGTCCTCCATTTTGTGTCTCCTTCCCGAAACTTTTGCTCCTCCTTGCATCCATTTTGTGATGCTATTTCCAGGCATTGTATTGGCTGCGCTATTGATCCTTGATTGGCCAGAATGAGTCCTTTGGTCTGGTAGGCTGCTTGGCTGTTGCACTGTTGAGAGCTGGCACCCTGTTGGCCGTGGGGGGAGTGCAAAGGTGGGGGCTCCCAAAGAAGGGAATTTCAAACCTATATAAACCCAAGCCTCTTCTCTGGAAACTTCTCTTGGCTGCAGTTGTGGGATCATCTCTGAGACCTGCTTGCCCTTTGCTGGCTGCTCTGGTGTCTCTGTGAGTCCTGACTGTGTCCTGTGTCTCTCTGTGTGTGCTCTGTCTAATCCTTTGTCCACCTGCCCTTTGTGACTCTCTGTGTGTCTCCTCTCTCTGTCTGTCTCTTGTCTGTATACTGTGTGTTACTTCACTTTACTTTCTTCTTAATTTCCCCCAATTTTCCCTGTTCCTTGTCTGTCTGCTTTTCTCCCCCCCCCTCCCCCCTTTCCCTTCTCATCCTTTGGGCCTACCCTCCCCCTCCCCCACTCCCACCCACTGCATCCTCATTGCTTTAAATCTTCTTCCATTAATTATTGCTCTTTGTCCTGCCTTGTTGTTGTCCAACTTTTTGATTTTCACATTGCATTCCATTGGTTTCAGTTATATATTGCTTGCTGGTTTTGCTTAAATTGTACCATTTTGTTTGTTTCTGCTGACTGCTGCTGCCCTGCGAGTTGGTTCCCTGAATCCCTCCCCCCCACCCCCAGAGGATTCTGTTGTTGTTTCTTGTTGTCCCATATAATCAGTTTTGGTTCCCTGCTCCAAACTTGCCCCTCCAAGTCCAACCACACCCCACCCCAACCCCACCCCATCCAGCCTTCTCCCAAGTTTGCTGCTGCCAAACCGAGTCCAGTTTTCTTTGCTTGGTTCCACTTATTCATTTGCTATTATTAATTTGCAGCAATTGTGGTTTCATTGTCTCTGTTCACTTAGTGGCCCCCCTCAGAGTCTGTGTTTGGTTCCCCCTCCCCACACCCCCACCCCCAAGTTTTTTCTGCTGGTTATAGTCTTTCTTTTAATTTTTTTTTTAAACTTCTGGCTTGTGTTCTCTTGATATATATTGCTTTATATATTTTGCTACCCTCCTCCTCCTCCTCCCCCCCCTGCCTGCCCCCCCACCCTCCCTCCTCCCAGACCCTACCCTAGCCCAGGCCCAGCTCCTCCCCCAACCACCCCATCCAGCCTAATCGCTGCTGCTGCCCGAGTTGTTCCAGTTTCTCCTTTGCTGTTTGTTGTTGCCCCCTCCCCTTCCCCCCAACACCCCTCTGCCACACACTAGCCCCCAACCACACACACCCTCTCTGCTCCCCCCACCCCACCTCTTTTTCTCCTTGCCCCTGACTCTCTCCACTCACCCCAGGCCCCCTGCCACACACTAGCCCCCAACCACACACACCCTCTCTGCTCCCCCCACCCCACCTCTTTTCCTCCTTGCCCCTGACTCTCTCCACTTACCCCAGGCCCCCTGCCACACACTAGCCCCAACCACACACACCCTCTCTGCTCCCCCCACCCCACCTCTTTTTCTCCTTGCCCCCGACTCTCTCCACTTACCCCAGGCCCCCTGCCACACACTAGCCCCCAACCACACACACCCTCTCTGCTCCCCCCACCCCACCTCTTTTCCTCCTTGCCCCCGACTCTCTCCACTTACCCCAGGCCCCTGCCACACACTAGCCCCCAACCACACACACCCTCTCTGCTCCCCCCACCCCACCTCTTTTTCTCCTTGCCCCCGACTCTCTCCACTTACCCCAGGCCCCCTGCCACACACTAGCCCCCAACCACACACACCCTCTCTGCTCCCCCCACCCCACCTCTTTTTCTCCTTGCCCCCGACTCTCTCCACTTACCCCAGGCCCCCTGCCACACACTAGCCCCCAACCACACACAGCCTCTCTGCTCCCCCCACCCCACCTCTTTTCCTCCTTGCCCCCGACTCTCTCCACTTACCCCAGGCCCCCTGCCACACACTAGCCCCAACCACACACACCCTCTCTGCTCCCCCCACCCCACCTCTTTTCCTCCTTGCCCCCGACTCTCTCCACTTACCCCAGGCCCCCTGCCACACACTAGCCCCCAACCACACACACCCTCTCTGCTCCCCCCACCCCACCTCTTTTTCTCCTTGCCCCCGACTCTCTCCACTTACCCCAGGCCCCCTGCCACACACTAGCCCCCAACCACACACACCCTCTCTGCTCCCCCCACCCCACCTCTTTTCCTCCTTGCCCCCGACTCTCTCCACTTACCCCAGGCCCCCTGCCACACACTAGCCCCCAACCACACACACCCTCTCTGCTCCCCCCACCTCTTTGGACCGCTGCTACTGCTGTGTCCTCCCCCCACACCTGAATCCCCCCTCCCTGCTGCGCTGCGCTTCTCCTCTCTCCTCTTTCTCTCTATCATCTCTCTTTCTCCTCTCTCTCTCTTTCTTTTCTCTCTCTCTCCTCTCTTTCTCTTTGTCCCTGCCCCCCCCTCTTTTCTCTCTCTCTTAGTCTTTTCTCTCTCTGCTCCCCTTCACTTTCCACCTCCTCTCCCACAGCTGCAGCCGCACACAGTAGCCTACCCACCTGGCGGCTGCCATCGGTTTTTTTTTTCTTTTTATAGTTTTTGGTTGATTTTGTCTCTGCTTGGGGGTGAGTTGAGCGACACAAATAGTGTTGTCTCCTCACTTCTGCCCCTCCATCGTTGTTGAACTACCCCGGTTGCCTGTGTGCCTCGTGCGGCCGCCCTGCTGTGTCTCAGCCCAGGGTGGCTGGCTGGCGGCGGCGAATCCGTGACCAGCAGTGAGTGGCAGGAGAAGGACCGGAAGAAGAGGGGTTAGTGCGTGTGCGATTGTGCACCTTTTGTTGCCCCTTTCTCTCCCTAGCTGGCGGTTTTAAATAGGGACACCCCTATTCTGAAATGCATTTGGGTGTGGGGAGGAGGGAGGGAACCTTGGAGAGGAGATGTACTGTTGTAAAACTTGTGTCTTCATGCCCATGCCCAGTAAAGAAATTGCTGCTGTGTGTTGCGTTGCATTGCATGCGTCTTGCAGGTGGTTTTTGAACAGGTGCCTTCCAGAGTGCTTCCTTGCCTCTGGGGCAGTCTGAGTGGGGTCCAGGGTTCTGATGCGATGCTGCCACTACATGCTGGGCCCATGCCATGCCAGAGTGCTTCCTTGCCTCTGGGGCAGTCTGAGTGGGGTCCTGGCTGGGCTCTGATGCTGCCACTACATGCTGGGCCCATGCCATGCCAGAGTGCTTCCTTGCCTCTGGGGCAGTCTGAGTGGGGTCCTGGCTGGGCTCTGATGCTGCCACTACATGCTGGGCCAATACACACGTATGATGATGATCATGATGTTCAATCCATGAGGCTGCCATCAAGTGTTTGCTGCTGCTTGCTTGCCATGGCATTGGGCAGGCAGAGTCACAGAGTGGGTGGGTTCAACCTCTGTGTTGGTGTGACTGGGTTCTGGTTTTGGTTGTGTGCAATTTAGAGTCACTAAATAGGCTGCATTGAGTTTGATGCTCCCCCCACAGGAGCATTACTTGAGAACCACCCCCCAGAACCCACACTTTGTGTTCCAGTTCACTAAATAAGGGTTTCCTCCTTTGATCTGCAGGTTCCCAAGCGTTGACTGCATCCCTCCCCCACCCCCGGTAGGTGCTGTGCCCTCCCCCCATCCACTCTCCCCCCCCAAAAAAGCTAAAAACTTGCCACCCACACCACAACTACTCCACCCAACTGCCCGTGCCACCCTCCCACACCGGGGTTCCACCCTTTAACCCCCTATTTTTCTAAAAAAAACCCCTCCCAGACCCATCTCCCCAATTGGCTTGGTGGTTGACTCCCAAATTCAAAAAGGACACCCTCCCCCTCACTTCGATTGGCTTCCCCCCCCATATCAAAAAGTCTTCCTTTCCCCCCAATTGGCTTCCTTTTTTGAAAACAAACTTCCCCCCCGCCGCCTCCAAATCAGCTGCCTTTTTTTTGGCCCCTAAGCCCCTCCAAATTATTTTTTTGACCCTGTCTGGCCTTCCTCCTAAAGTCTCCCTCCTTCTGACCTAGCAGCATGTCTGAGCGCCGTGTGGCGGGCAGGGCTCGCTCAAGGCTGGCAGGCAGAGGTGGGAGAGGCCAGGTGCGGGGTGCGCCTGCGGCACGGGGAGGGAGAGGACGCGGGGAGCCTGAGGACACCCCAGTTCTCCCCATTGGAGAATTCTTTGCTCCGGCCCCATCTTTGGTGCGCAGGATTCAGTTCCCCACGCCTGCTGCCGCCAATCACGGCAGAGGCAGAGGCACTGTTAGGGCTGTGGCGGGTCCCTCCTCGCCGGCGGCACCAGGTGCTGCTGAGCTACCGCCAGTTGTTGAGGTGGAGGAGACTGTGGAGTTGGAAGAGCAGGTAGAGGGCGGTGAGGACCATGCGGCTGGCAGCGATGCAGCCAGGTTCTCCCTCCCTCTGGGGCCCCTTCCCCCTATCCTTTCGCCGCTCAGTGGGGCCCCCCCTCGTGAAGCCCGACACTCTGGTGGGGAGCGGTCTGGCGAGGTGGTGGAGGAGAGGCCTGCCTCTCCGATGCCAGTTGAGCCGGGCCCTTCCTCCGCTGTGGAGGGCGGAAGGGGCGGGTTGGGTGGCAGCAGTGGGCAGGCAGCGGCGGCCGCCCCCCCCCCAGGACTGCAGCCACCCTGCGAGAAACGGCCTAGGACGGCGCCCAGGGTGCAGGAGGCCAAGGGCAGTGGTGCATGGGTGCATTTTGAGGTCCCTCAAGATGCCCCATTCCACGCCCGCTGTGTCCACTGCAGGATGCTTGTCAGCCGTGGAAGGGACCCTGCGCACCTGGGTACGACGCCTATGTGGAGACACCTAGAGCGTCACCACCCAGGTCTCAGGGGACAGGCTGGCAGCGCTAGTGCGCCTTGTGCATCTGCCACTAGGGCGGGCAGCGGCAGTGTGCCAGCCAGCAGGCAGGCTACACTGCCCGTCCAGCGGTGGACGCAGTCCTCGGGCAGCCAGCGTATTGTTCGCGTGGACCATCATCACCTCACCCGCCTCATAGGGGAGATGATTTCCACCGATGACCAGCCGTTTCAGGTGGTCGAGAACAACGGCTTCCGCCCTATTCTCCAATACCTGGCTCCCGAATACGTCATCCCCTCAAGGACGACGTTCAGCCGGAACGTGGTCCCCTCCCTGTACCGCCGGTGCAGGGAGCTCGTGTCGGCCGAGCTGCGTGCAGCTCCGGCCGGGACAAGCGTGCATTTCACGACTGACCTCTGGACCAGTGTCAGTGGGATGCACGCTTCTTTCCTGGCCCTCACTGCCCACTGGTGGGGACCGGAGAGTGAGGGGACCTCCGCGGGCGATGCTTCCGGGTCCGGCGCGGCTCCCGATGCACTACGGCACAGGTGGGCCGTCCTGCACGTGGAGACGATGGACACGAGGCACACCGCGGAGGAGGTGGCGGCCGTACTCGACCGCCAGATAGAGGAGTGGATTGGCGGGTGTCCACACCTCTCCCGCGGCTTCATTGTCACCGACAATGGAGCCAACGTTACCGCCGCTGTCGAGACAGTCATGGACTGTGTGAACATACGGTGTATGGCACACACGCTCCATCTGACCGTCAGGGACGCCCTTGGCCTTAAGGAGCTGAGGGCGTCCCAGGAGAAGGGGGCCCGCCCCATCGCAGGTGCTGTTGCTGCCACGGCTACGCTTGTGGATAAGTCCCGCAAGCTGGCCGCCCACTTCCACCGCAGTGAGAAGTCCAGGAGACTGCTTCGCCAGAAGCAGGATGACCTTGGCCTTCCTCGCCATCTCATCCCTACGGATGTGGAGACGCGGTGGAACTCCACCTTCCTCCTGTTCCAGCGCCTGTTGGAGCAGGAGAGAGCCCTTGTCGCCCTGGCGAGGGACGAGTCCTTGGATGTCTGCGACTTCTCGAACGCAGAGTGGAAGCAGATGTCCGAGGCGGTGTCGGCACTCGAGCCCTTCCAGCTTGCCACGAAGGGCTTGTGTGGCGACACCACTCCCTTGAGCCAGGCGCTGCCCACAGCTGTTGGTCTCGAGAAGCTGATGGGTGGACTCCATATCTCTCTGACCACGCCAGAGGGTCGTGCTCTGGCTGGGAGGCTGAGGTCTGGGGTTGACAAGCGGCTCGTTGATGTGCTGGGAGACAGGGAGGAGTATGTCCTCGCTTGTCTCTGTCACCCAGCCCTCAAGGGCAATGCCGTGAGTGCCGACGACTTGCCCAGGTGGAAGGGCATCCTGGTCGAGAAGGTTAGGGAGGAGGAGGCCGCTAGGGCCCGCAGAGACCAGGGTGTTGGTAGTGGTGCGGGGGCAGCCCTCGCGGCCCAACCCGCACCCAGCAGCAGCATGGGCGGCCAGCCGGCGTCAGCTTCCCCTTCCCCTCCCTCTTCCCAGTCCAGCAGCGCGGCATCCCAGGTGGCGCCATCGCAGCAGCCATTTGCTACCGACTCGAGATCCGCCCAGTGGTTTCAGCGGTTCTGCTATGGCGCCATGCCTGGTATGCGGGAGGCTCGACCTGCCAGGCCCCCCTCCAGTGCTGAGCAATGCGTTGCGCAGTACTTGGAGGAGCCTGTGGAGGGAGACGGCGTGGACTGCGCACAGTTCTGGGCGAGCCGCCGCCAAGTCTGGCCGGACCTGGCGGTGGTGGCTGTGCGCCTCCTCTCCTGCCCCCCAACCAGTGTCCAGAGCGAGCGGGTGTTTTCACGTGCCGGGGACGTGGTGACACCCTCTCGCTCCCGCTTGGACCCTGGTCTGGTGGAGCAGCTGGTCTTCCTTAAGGTGAACCTCCCCCTGTTGGGCTACCCCAAGCTGCAGTTTGAGACGGGCGAGTGATTACCGTGGGTTGCCCCATGGTTGGTCACCTGCCTGGCTCGAACTCTGTGCTTATCCCTACCCTCCCCCCTTCCACCTCTAGCTGAGCTGACGTGACAGATGCTGAGCCGTGCCAGCCAGTCGCAGCGTGTAGTGTGCCCACACAGAGATGCAGTTGTAGTAGTAGTTGTAGTGCTGCGACTGGCCAGATGTTTACAATGCCCACGCCCACCTAAAAAGAAACCCAATGCTGACCAGCACAGGCCCTTTATCTATCCACCTGTCAGCATTTGGGGACCTGGCGTGGGCACGGCACACCCCCCCAAAGTAGCACAGCCCACGGAGTACTAGACTTAGCGGCAGCGGCGGGTATACGTTCAAAAATGCAGTGTAGAAATGTAAATACTGTATGTAAATAAACATGTAAATAATTTTTTCTTTAAAAACCCCATGTCAAAATCAAGCCTCAAAATTATGCAAAAGAAAGAAAAAAAGGTGACAAAGGGAGAACAAAATGATGAATGCCAAATGAATTGATTTTATTGAAAATGTCACCAGAAATCATGTGTGGGGGGCTTGGTTTACATGGAGAAGATGATTGGGTGATTTTTTGAAATGAAACGAATGAATTATTATCATCTTATGTTCATCTTGATTGTGGTCACTGTTGATGTTGGCTGATGGCAAAAAACCCAAAACCATCAGAATAGCAATGAACTGGCTGCCAACACAACATATTGATTGATAACTGTGCAGGGGGGGAATTGGGTCTGTGTGTGTGTGTGTGGTGCAGGCTCAGTCTGTCTCTTCCTGTTGTGTGTCTGTCTGTCTGTCTGTCTGTCTGTCTGTGTGAATGGATGCCTAGCACTGTCTCTGTGTGTGGATGCTTTCTGTGTGTAGTGTGGTGTGTGTCTGTCTACATGTTTTTTTTCCTCCCCCCCATGCCTCCCTCCATCCTTCCCCTCTCATCCTCTCCCCTTCCTCTTCACCACCTTCCATCCTCCCTCCCTTCCAGCCCACCACCGCCTCACCTGCCCCCAACCCCGGTCTGGCAGATGATGAGAGTCTGGTCTCTCCCACCGAAGCACACACGTGAGCACGTGTGTGCACAAATATGTGGCTGACCAACTCTGAGCTGGACCCTCCCCCCTTCAATCCCCTCTACATCCCTCTCCCCCTCCCCTTTCCTCCCCCCTGCCTCCCAGCCTCCCTCCCTGCCTCCCTCCCCCCTCCTAGCTAGCAGCGCACACATACACACACAAAACACCTGTGGTGGCAAACACCACCAGCACACATGCACTCACACTGGTGCCACCACCTCTGCCTTGGGCCTCTGTGTCCTTGAGCAGATATGTGGTGGTGGACCAGAGAAGCATTTCTTTCCAGCAAGGCAAAAGGCATGCACTCACTGCACACACACACACACACACACACGAAGAGGTGAAGACGAGAAGAGGCAACTTCTAGAACCAGCAGCAGCAGGTGAGTGTCGTGTAATTGTGTTGCTTCCCAAGGCCACTGCCCATGCTCAATGCTCAGTCTGCTGAAACTAAAGAACTAGCTACAATCACCCTTCCTCACATGCAGCTCAGCTCAGCTCAGCTCAGCTGCACAGCACACTGACTAACTAGACACTACAGCTGGTGGTAGAAAAAACAGAAGTCTAGATTCTAGAAGATGTCCTGGTGGATTTTAAACTTTCAAATCTGTGCTAGGATTGCCTCGCCCGCCTCCTCCTCCTCCTCCTCCTCCTCCTGCCTGTAATTGTGCCCTCTCCCCTTGCAGTTGCGCCGTCGTGATGGGTTGGTGATGTGCGTGCGCCGTCTACTTGTTAGCTCTCTCCTCCTCATGTTGGCTGGGCTTGCCAGGCACTGGCTGGCAGCAGCTGTTGGCTGTGTGCTAGGCTCAGGCTGTGGCGCGCGTGACTGGACTGGGAATGTTATTGTAGCGGCAACACTGGTTGTGGTGGTAGCAGTAGTAGCTGTTGTTGTTGCTGGGCTGGTGGCTGCTGGCCTGTGCTGACTCTGCGCACTTGGTCTGGTCTGGTCTGGTCATTGGGATGCAGATGTAGGGTGTGTGTGCATCATCCATGGGGAGCATCAGAGCAGAGCAGAGCAGGTTGGCTGGCTTCTGTCTGTCGGGCCTAGTCAGTGGCAGGCACTGAGTGAGGCGGTGGTTCCTTTGGGCATCACGTCACCCATCATGCAGAGCGGCAGGTCTGCTGCTCTGCTGCTCCGCCTCCTGCTTCTTCTCTGTGTGTGCTGCTCTTGTGCTTAGTGTGCTGCTCCGCTGCTGCTGCTGTGCTGGCAGGCAGCACAGCAGTGGCCTTTTTGTTAGATCAGAGAGTGGGTGTTGTCTCTCTGAGTGTCCTCCTCTTACTTGCTTGGATAGGAGTGGTGGTAGTAGGTAGGCATTAAGATGGACTGACTAGGTGTTACGTGTTAGGGCGCCCAGAGAGAGGGGCCAAAAAGATGGGGTGGCAATTGTTGGGTTGCTCCTAGTATTATTGGTGAATTTCTGAAGAAAAATTTTTTTTCCATTGGCTAGAATGGGGGTTCGGGGCTGCCCCAGACCCGCCTCTGTGGGGTGGCAGCACCGCCAAAGTGGGTCCGGGGCCATGGCAAAAATGCCCTCAGTCCCTCCCAGCAATCCCCGTAGAGATAGGAGTGATGGTTCTGTTGTTTTTCTGAGGTGTTCTGAGTGAGTGTGGATTCTGTGATAGCAAATGAGAGTGGATTCATGGTGTCTCATTGGAAATCTCATAAGCTATCATAGAATCTACACTCAGAATACCTCAGAAAAACAACAGAACCATCACTCCTATCTCTACGGGGATTGCTGGGAGGGACTGAGGGCATTTTTGCCATGGCCCCGGACCCACTTTGGGGGTGCTGCCACCCCACAGAGGTGGGTCTGGGGCAGCCCCGAACCCCCATTCTAGCCAATGGGAAAAAAATTTTTCTTCAGAAATTCACCAATAATACTAGGAGCCACCAATTGCCTTGGGATTTTTGGGGTGGAGGACACCCATGGGTGGCTACCACCCACCCCAGCTTTTTTGCCCCTAAGGGCTCCACATTGTGAGTTATGGGCAAAAATTTATTTTTTGAAAAAAATTTGTAAAAAATCAGAGGAAGGTCCAATCGACTTGAAATTTGGGTGGCAGGTAGAACACAATGTCCCCTTCAAAACCAGCCACTTTTTGTGATCCGAACCGGTTCGGTTCGGATCCGAACCGGTTCGAAACCGAACCGGACCGGGGGGGTGGTCTGGCAAAACCAAAACCGAACCACCCCGGTCCGGTCCGGACCCGGTTCGGACCCGAACCGAACCGGGAGAACCGGTTTTATGCACATCCCTACTGGACAGCTGCTGCCGATCAATGTAGACCAGGGATTCTCAACATTGGTCCCCAGATGTTATTGGACTTCAACTCCCATAATTCCCAGCCCCAGTGGCCTTTGGTTGGGGATTATGGGAGTTGAAGTCCAATAACTTCTGGGGATCCAACATTGAGAATCCCTGGTGTAGACAACTCTAAGATGGATGGACCAATGGTGAGGCAACTTCCTTTGGACTAAGTTCTCAGGCCACTGCTGTTTCCTGGAAGGTAACTCATCAGTTCCCTCTTGGGCCCAGTTCTTAATTTACAGATAAGTGTAACAAAAAAGGAGATTTTCTCATGACAGGAAGTAGAGGCCATTTATTCTTGACAGACACATTCTCAACAGTAACTCACAACATGACTCTACCAAGGCTTACTGTCGCAAGAATATATCCTTTGGATTGAGATATTCAAGTTTCTCGATAGTGCAACATCACAAAACATAAACAACAGCCCTGTTGTAATAGCATAGCAGTCAGACACACCCTCAAGAATGTGTAGGATGGTGGTGCCAGTCATCTTGATGCCACAGAGATTCATCTAATATGAATGTGTGGCATTGAATGTGTGGCATATATTGAATTAATAATAATAATAATAATAATAATAATAATAATAATAATAATAATAATTGATGGGAAGTGGGTGAGTTGTAGCAACTGTGCCCATGCTGTAAACGGCAACAGAATATATGGTCTAAATCTAGGGATAAAAGTCAGATTTTGATAAGAAAGATTAATGTCTATTAATGCACTTTAGTCAGAAATAGCTACTACTTTAGTAAGAAACAGGCATACTATAGTTCAGGCAGTGTATTGCATCTTTAGATTGTGGACTCTTATATTCCTTTTTCAATGTAAATCACTTTGGCAAAGTTTTCCTGTTGAAAAGTGGTATATAAATATCCATAGTAGTAGTAGTAACTAATACCATTTAAAACCACTGTGTTTTATGTGAGCTCTGCTGAGTATTTGTTAGCCCTGCCAACTGAGCAAATTAGCCTCTTTTAAAGTGGCGATTCTCTTATATTCATTCATTCATTCATTCGATTTCTATACCACCCTTCCAAAAATGGCTCAGGGCAGTTAACACAGAGAAATAAGGGCTCACAATCTAAGAAGAAACCGGCCCCCAGCAAAAGTCACTGGAGGTACTGTGCTGGGGGTGAATAGGGCCAGTTACTCTGTAAGATCCAATTGGGATCATTTTTATATTGAATAAGTGCATAGATAGGTTAGCCATATTGTATTAGATAAATGTTTGACATGAGTCTGTTCGCTTGATACAGTTTAGGCCTTGATCTTAGCATGAACCCATGAGCAATGCTGTCATATAGATAAAGTCCCAGATCCTCCGCATTGTGCTCAAAATTAGATATCCTCTTCACGGCTCCATATGCATACTCCCACCTCGGTGGAGTCCCGTTCTCCCACATTACGTTCAAATTAGATATCCTTTTATGGTTGAACACACACCTCCAGAGCTTATACAGAGTGCAAAGTGAGTAATTTTTCGCCCACTGTTCAAGAAAGCCCCCACCATCTCTCTTGTCTAATCTTAGAGACCCAGCCTGTCAGCCCAGGCAAACTTCCTCATTTTTTAATACCTCAGAACGAAAGTGCACCAAGACTCGGTGTTCCATTTGAAAGGGGGGTCGCTTGGTCCATGCTTTGTTCCTCTTTCACATCTTTTCTAGCCAATAATATTAAATGTCAAAAGGGACAGGTTAACAGAAGGTCATGGATGACCAAGACCCCTTCTTTGTCCAATCACTATTGATGCGTAGGTGGGAAAGGTGAGGATACTAATCTGAGGATAGAAGGAACCGCTCTCTCCCTCAGGGAGGGTGGCTCAGGCACAGCACACAGGAGGAGGAAAGGAGGAAGTTGATCCGATCAATCAATTTGACGGCACCTAGCATCTAGCAAAAAGAGGAACAAGTCGAGGCTCCCTTGGGGTATAGTATATTGCGACCGCAAGGGTCTGGCTGTCCTGTCAGTGTCTCAAGGCTGTTAGTTTTGTGACTGCTTTGTGTGAGAGAAGTAATTTTGCTGTATGCTGTGATTCATCTGAATATTGGTAAGAAAATAAATCTGTTTTGATTAAATACAATCCCTTCACTTCTCGTGTCTTCTTGAGTCTTGGGATTATTGACAGCCAGGACGATCAAAAAGAACCCACAGTCTATTAGTGTGAGGATTTTTGGAGCCCTCATTTATTCCTGGTTGCAGGGATTTTGGGGTGTCAAAAATCTCTTACACTCTCCCCCTGCTAAATAAAGAGAATCATCACATTAAAAGGTGCCTCTTTGCCGAGTTAGCAGGGGTCAGATCAACTGTCCCTATCCTACCCCAGCACAGCATCCCTCCAGTGGTGGTTGCTGGTGTCTACCTTATATTTCTTTTGAGACTGTGAGCCCTTTTAGGACAGGGAATCATATTGATTATTTATTTTTCTATGTGAACGGCTTTGAGAACTTTTGTTGAAAAGTGGTATATAAATAGTCGTCGTCATCGTCGTCGTAATTAGTATATCAAGTAATTCCATGATCAATATGAGCACTCCAGTCCTCGGAACTTGATTTCTGATGGTGTAGTGACATTTCAAAATACATTTTGCAAGGAAATGGACAATTTAGGAGATAGTCAGTGAAATGTGCTCTGCACTTCTGCAGGTGTAGTATGATTCAGGCCCACAGCACTGTAAGTCATTTCCATCTGAATGTAATATAATCAGCCTTACAGCAGTGTGCTCCTCCAGATTAGAGAGAAATGTATTTTCTCATAGGGGGAAAAGATCAATACATCTGTTTCCTTCTATATTCTCAGGTCCGTAGGCGTATATGGACATAGGATCTATTCCTTCTGGCCCTTATGAGCCATCAATTTCTCTCTCTTGGAGATCAGGAAAACAGATAGTTTTGTGGGGAAAAGGTGAATGTACTTAAAACAAAGGATGTCGGCTGAAGTGGATAGATAATAACATCATTTTTTAAAGTTGTGAAATGGCAAATATATTTTTAAAAGGAAACAATAGCACTGATTCTTTGTGGGATTTGATTTGTAATTTCAAATTCCTTTGCTATCTTGATGAAAGGAGAACATGAAAGACAAATTGCCATTTTTGCTTGCAACAATACCCTTAATTCTGGATGCTTTGGAAGTGTGAAAGAGGATGGAAGGGTAGCTTTTAATTTCTTTCGTCTTTATTACCTGCACCCCAGCTTCTTGATTTCCCCACTTCATGCCAGACACATGCAGTCATTTCCCCCCTACATTTTAGCTTAAATGCAAGTTGAATCTCTTTGATATTATTATGAATTATTTTAGCTGCTGGAAATGGGATATGTGTGAATATCTTTATTCCCACGTTGGGCAGATAACTTTAAAAAAATTCATATACATTCTCTGAATTTTGGATCATGTTATTAGACATAAGCTGCATTTTGATTGGTGTGGGTTTTTTTTTTTTTTAAAAGATAACAGAACGCTCCATTCAAATGCTTTATCCAAGACAGGAGAAGTGTATAGTGGCTCCATATCTCTAGCTAGGTATTTTCAGCTCACCTGGAGTGGAGATGTGGAAAAACCAAACTGCTTCACATAATCACCACCAAGTTAGTAAGCCATGAACCTCCAGATCCTGGCAAATACATGTACTCAGTGGGCGTGCCATGTGGGCCCACCAACTACCAGTTCCCATGCCGGGTTATTGAGAGTCTACCAAGATTATCTGCCCAACTTCAAGTCTTGGTTACAGAAGTTGAGCAAATCACTGTAGAATCTCAAGTAGTCCAGTACAAGAACTGGCAGTTGTGGGGTCACGTGTCACTCCTACCAGAAGCCCATGTTCACCGGGAACCAGAGGTTCCTGACTTACTGGCTTAGTGGCAATTGTGTGAAGCCACTCACTGACTGAGAACATTCTCTAGTGTTTCTAATTGGAAGAAATTCCTCCTTGAATTTTAGCTACTCCTTGGAGGAATCCTGAAATTCTCCTTCCCTTTGGAGAAATATTTCAGTTACATCTCTGAGTAGGCTCTACTTGTCTCTTGAAGAACTGAGACAGAGGCGGCAGCAGAGTATATCAAAGTAGCATCTCCTCTCAGCAAACTGGCATGAGGGAATATGAACCCTGGTCATCTGGGGTTCCTGCTGATGTGGAACACATGTTTATAACCCTTTGCTCATGGATACTGAATGAGTGGCTGCCAGTGCATGCATCAGAGAGAGGGCCAGTGGACATGGTCCTGCTCAATCTCCCTATGTTCAATGAATGTGGATAAAAGTAACATAAGGAAGGACATTTGATTGTGAACTGCCCTGAGCTGTTTTTGGACAGGCTGAAGATAGATAGATAGATAACAATTACAGATCTATTTTTTCTACATTTGGAACTGATAGAAGCAGGTCTCAAGATTAAAATAACTTTGGTATTTCTGTTGAGAAAAAACAATTTTACTTTAATTCTAACTTAGAGAACACACTTTTTGAAGATCATATAATGAATGCAATGCTTAGTATTAAAAATCTTGTCTGTATTACATTTTACTTTCGGCTGTAAATTACTTTGGCATCTATCTGTGTGTCTCTCTGTTTGTCTGTGTGCTTTTTCTTATTAGAAGATAGGTTTTATTCTTTTGCAGAAATATTCCACAGAGTGTCAGAGGTTAGCAAACCCTGCATTGTTACACAGTTTCCTTTTCCTTTAAAAAAAAATGTGATTTTTTTTTTAAATTTTTGCTCAGCATAACACAGAACCACATTTTAGCTTAATTAGGAAAGCCTATTGCTGGAACAGAAGAACCACAAGCTGGTCTAGGAGGCTAATTGGTTTACAGTGGGAGCAATATTGAGAAAAACATGTGGTCCAAAAGATCAAGGGACAGAAAGTGTGCCAAAACTAACATAATATGTAAAGCAAAACATTGCAGACAATATGGCGGGGGGACATCCAAGAATAACCACCCACCAGATAGCTCATGGATGCCTACAAATGTCACCTCTGAAAAACCTTCAGCAAGGAATGATCTTTAGCCTGTACTAACCTCATTGGAGTCTGCAGACCTTTGGTGATTTGGACATGCTTTTGTGAAGTGGATAATTAATTCTTTTGTTGGTAATGTATGCCACTTTATTCTAAGAGACCTACTTATTTTCTCACATGCAGGGGACTTAATTTCTCCAGGCCAATGCTAAAATTGGCTGGTATGTACTGGTGTTCTTTTTGTTCTTGTTTTGTTCTATGCTTTCTCCTGCTGCACATTCATGTTTGAAAGAGCATAAAGTAAAGTGACACATTACTCTGGGCTTCAGTTCAATCTCAGGCTTTGCAAACTGCCACTTGTATCACTCAGATCCTCTTAACCTCTGGACACCTGCATGGCAGGTAGAATCTTGTCAAATTGGAATGTTTCTGTTTGAAAGATCCAACAATCAATAAGGTGGAGGGAAGGTTATCTTTGAGATGTGGCCAGAGGCTCACTACATTATTAGGAGAGAGAGGGAGAGGGAGAGAGTCGCTACAATACGACTTTAACCATCACTTTCACAGGATGAACATTTGTTCTCAATGTGCCCTCATATGGTGAGTTCTGAAATTTATCATATTGCAAACAGTTTTAACTTTCACTTGATCTTTTCCCACATGCTGGAAACAATTTTAACTTTCGGCTGATCTTGTCCCACATGCTGGAAGAACATTCTGAATAAGTCTGCTGTCTGTCCACCACATGAAGGGAAAACCACATACTGCTGATTTCCCTGTGCCTACAAGAAGTGTAAAGGCTTAGAAAGGTGGCAGTGTTTGGGACTTTTTAGTTTAGAAAAAAGGCAACCAGGTGGTGACATGACTGAGATTTATAAAATTAATGGTGTAGGCAGGGCTGCACAACTTTGGCCTTTCTGCAGATGTTGAACTACAACTCCTATCATCCCTGACTATTGACCACTGTGGGATCATAGAAGTTGCAGCTAGTGGGCAAAGGTTGTGCAGTCCTGTTGCAGATAAAGTGGACAGAAAGAAGTTTCTCTCCCTCTCTCACAACACTGGAAGCAGGTATTTTCTAAAAACAAACAAAAAAACCTGATTGGCAGGAGATTTAGGGCAAACAAAAAGAAATGCACCCATACTTTGAAAATTGTTTTAAATGTTGTTTTGGTTTTAGGTGTATTTTATCATAATTTTAATGTGTTTTAAATTGTATGTTTTATTTTAGTGTTTTATTGCTTTAGTCCAGATAATATTTGTTATGGGGCAACCATACAAATCAAGTTATTATTTACCATTGATCATATCTTCACACAGTGCATAATTACTCTATGGAATCCATTGCCATGCAATGTAGTGATGACCACCAGATGCAGGAGAACAATAGTAAGAGAGGGAGTATGCCTTCAACTTGGGCGTGTCAGCTTCCCAGAGGACACTATGGCAACAGGATGCTAGATTAGATAGGCCTTGGACCAGTCCCGCAAGCAGCATTGCCAACTCTGGCTGAATCTATTCCTGGAGAATTTTTACACAATATGTTTCGCACTGTTTTTCATATCACACTATTAAAATTTCCAGGATTACTTTCAGTTGTCACCTGGAGATTGATGCTGATTCCTGGAGACTTCAGACCAGTTTTGGAGAGTTGTCAGTCTCACCAGCAGGGCTCTTCTTATGTGCTGATGTTCTTAAAAGGGGATTCGACCAATGCATGGAGGATTGATTCTATCAACATTTATTAGCCAACATGGCTAAATGGTACCACCATGTTCAGAGGCAGCATAGCCCTGAATACTAGATGCAGAGAAGGGGGTAGCTGAGTGTGCTTATATGCTTCTTAAAACCTTACACACTTCTCAAAACCACCTGGCTGACTATGGTTAGACACAGAATACTGGGTTATCTAGGCCTTTGGGACCATCCAGCAAGATGTATTTTTATCAGTCCTCTGAATCTAGCCTCAGAAATGAGAAAGAACATTATATTGCTGACCCAGATGAGCAGACGGGCTGGGAAGGAAGGCGTTAAACAAGCTCTTCTCTTTGTCATGTCTGCTGCCCAGAATAGAGACTGAGTCTCATCCTAAGGAGACTGGAGCACTAGGCCCCAGTCTTGGGCACTGACAGCAGGCCAGAGTCTGAAAGAGCAAAAATATAATGTACTGGGATCTATACACATACACCACAAAAAGTTCCCCCAGCAAACTGTCCAATGAGGAAGAAAAAAATTACCGCAATATGATAGAGAGTTACTATGTTAGAAAATGTATTCAGTATGGATCAGTTAATGAATATGGATAGAACAATTGTCTTGTAAACAAAAATCAATGGAATCCACAGTAGAAATGAACACATAAATAACAGAGTCCACAAACTATATATCACAATAGAGCAATGGAGTCCATAAGGTGAAAATATGAGTGAAGACGTCCACACACCACTTATCATATTGTGGTTATTCTTTTCTTCTTCATTGGACAGTTTGGTGGGGGATATTTTTGGCTTTTTCAGAGTCTGAGTCTTGAGGTGGAGCCCCCAAAACAGCACCCACAGAGTCTGAGCTCCCTAAAGCAGAATGCTTGGAACTCAAGCTCCCTTAAAAGCTGACCCTTCCCACACCATTGAACTCTCTGAGGTCTCCACAGCAATGAGCTGGCAACAAGTTTGGCAGGTTCAAATAGAATAGAGGAGGAGCCAGACTTGAGAAGGCTGCCCCATAAGGCTTCCACTCTCCAGGCAGGGAGGCGGAGCTCAGGAGGGGTAAAGTAAAGTTGTGCCGTCGAAGAAGGTAAAGTGTGCTGTCAAGTCGATTTTGGCTCCTGGCGCCCACAGAGCCCTGTGGTTGTCTTTGGTAGAATACAGGAGGGGTTTACCATTGCCTCCTCCCATGCAGTATGAGATGATGCCTTTCAGCATCTTCCTATATTGCTGCTGCCCGATATAGTAGCAGCAGGGATTTGAACTGGCAACCTTCTGCTTGATAGTCAAGCATTTTCCCGCTGTGCCAATTAAGGTGACTGTCCAGTAGCTTGAGCATAAAGGTCTTTCAGAACTGACCTCCAACTGCTGTCAGACCAGCATGTCCCACAGAGCTGTCCGTGGTGCTGCAGCCTGCCATCACCTTGCCTCACCACCTTGCAAACCTTGTGGGCTTTTACTGACCCTCTACTCAGTCACCTTAAGTGGCGCAGCAGGGAAACGTTTGACTAAGAAGCAGAAGGTTGCCAGTTCAAATCCCCGCTGGTACTATATTGGGCAGCAGCAGTATAGGAAGATGCATCATCTCACACTATGCGGGGAGGAGGCAATGGCAAACCCCTCCTGTATTCTACCAAAAGAAAACCAAAACCAAAAGAAAACAGGGCTCTGTGGGTGCCAGGAGTCGAAATCAACTTGACGGCACACTTTACCTTACCTTACACAATCTAGACTGGTTTGGTCATCCACTGGCCCCTATTAAATTGAATGTGAGAGGCAGTTTAAATGAAACATCTCCCTGTGTGATTATGAGGCTGTGGGATTGTGCAAGAGAAGTGAAGGGGGTGGGGAAAAGAGTGCAACTTTCTTCCTTACATATGAGCTGGACTGGTCAGACATATCACCTGAACTGGCCCTCTGAAGCAACTGCTTAACTTGATGAAAGGCAGGCCTTAGTTAAAGGAATCATGGAATAATATGCATAGTTCTGCCCTCAGGCAGCAAATGTTGGATTGCCATTAAAGAACAGTTAATTGTTAATCATTTAGGTTCTTAGTGTGTGTGTGTTTTAAAATCACTACAGGGGCACAATGCCATTTAGATTTTCTGTCTAAGACAAAATGTCTTGGGCTGTGTTAAATTCTAATGCCTATTCTCCCCTCCTGATGCCTAATGGTCTGTCAGAACTGATTCTTTGGACAAAGATATAACTGCCTGATCCAAAGGAAGAAAAATGAAGAAGGAATGAGGAATTACAGAATTACAAGGAAGACTTGCTAACTATGGCTGTTAATATTAAATGGTGCTTTTAAAGGTTAATGGAATTATTCTAAGCACTGCTAGCAGATGAGGGACAAAGGCCAGAAAATGAGTGACTCAAGGAATTACTTTCATGAGATAATGAATCATGAGATAAGGGAAACAGTGGCTAACACAGAAAGAAGAGAAAAAACACCTAAAATGTTTAGGACTAAGAAATTAAGTGAATCTACGTAAGTCTGGAATATTGAACATCTGATGACCTCACACAGATCAAAGCATAAAAGCTGTGGTTAGTTAACTATTATGAAATAAAAACATCAGTGAGCCATAATCAAAGAATAATTGGTTATTTCATGAGATCAAGGCTTTGCAGTGATCCTTAAATGTTCAGTTACTGAATCTTGGTGGAACTAAACTAGATATGATAGCAGCAGCCTCTGGTATTACAGTTGGGTTTGCCACTGAATTCCTATAAAAAGACATGGATGAAATGTAGAATGTATTGTGGATAGGAAGGAAGTGGGAGGTGTTTGGGGGAAGATATTCTTCTCTGTTTCCCTTTCCCCACCATTCATGATTTAATAAACCCTATCATGCCCTCATCCCCTTGTGTGAATACTTAATGCCAAATGATGCTCTTGCTCAACAGTCTGAAATCGTATTTCAGAATATGGCATGCAAATTGGGAAAGTACTGTGAAGTACTGACCTCTTGGTGACCAATATAATGTTATCCCCTTCAGCTTTTAGTTTCTTTACATGTAATCTCCTAGATCTAAAAATCAGAAAATCTGAGACTCTTACAATAGGCAGAGAAACCATTTCATTAAGCACTGAAAGGGGAGACAAGGAACTCCATGATCTTTTGTTCATTTCCTAATAGATCAATGCCTTTTAGAATTAGAGAAAGTTTGGGTCTCAGATTCAAAGAGGCAACACAGTACTAGCGAGAATAAAGGCTACAACAGAGAGAACTCTTCACCATATATGAATAGTGGGGACATATCTCACCTGTTCTTAAAGTAGTTCGCTAGATTCCAGCCCTTTTCCAAATAGGGTTGCCAACTCTGACTGAAGCTGATCCTGGATTTCCCTGCCTTCAATCCCCCCCCCCCCACACACAATAAAATCTCTAGACTGCTTTCAATAGTCACCTGGAGACTGATGCCAATTCTTGGAAACTCCATAAGGTAGTACACAAAACCAAAGATGCTAGCAGGATGGAGGGATGAGGAGCAGTGTTCCCTCTAACAGGGATTCCCAGATGATAGCAATAGCAATAGCACTTACATTTATATATCGCTTTATAGCCAGAGCTCTCTAAGTGGTTTACAATGATTAGCATATTGCCCCCAACATTCTGGGTACTCATTTTACCAACCTCGGAAGGATGGAAGGCTGAGTCAACCTTGAGCCCCTGGTCAGGATCGAACTTGTAACCTTCTGGTTACAGGGCGGCAGTTTTTTTACCACTGAGCCACCAGGGGCTGATGTTATTGATGATGTTATTGACTACATGATGATGTTATTGACTACAACTCCCAGGATCCTCAGCCAAAGGCCACTGCAGCTAGGGATGCTGGGAGTTGTAGTCAACAACATCTTGGAATCCCTGTTAGAGGAAACAGTGGTGAGGAGGCAAGCTGCCTGCCTCCCTGCACATGATTGCCTTTCCCTTCCAGGCTCTGCTGCTTGCCCACCACATGGTTGGTGCTGTGGCAAGTGGCAAAGCCGGGAGTCGGAGGAAGAAGTCTTCCGACTTCCCTCAATGCACCATGCCAGGATTGTGGTGCATTGAGGGATTGTCCCTCAGCCAGGTACTCTTGCCACCTGGCTCTCTGTGTTGTGCAGCCCACTGCTGTGCCACAGGGGTTATTTGGACCTTGTTTCTCTCTGTATATTATGCCACTAAGTGTCAATAATGTGCCTATCACTTTAAAAACCTTTACTGAGAGTCTTGTCCAATTGATCTCTAATAGAACAGGATGAATTTGAAATATCTAATCTAACCACAAAGGCTAGATACTTGATCAATATTCCAAGGTTTGATTTGAGATCTCTTTCTGTCAGAGCAAAGACAGTCCAGCCCAATTTCCAGTGTCACAAATTTAGGTCCTTATTCCAAGTATCTGTTCAGTTCCAGTGAATGTAGTCCAAGGTCTCCAACTTTGAGTCCATACATCATTCTGAGACAAAGTACCTCTCAGATGCTGTGTTCTCAGTCACTTTGCACTCTGCATATGCTCTAGAGCACCTCAGAGCCAAAGGAACTGAACACTATGACCTGGGAACTCTCTGGTCCTCTAGTGAGATATAGCAATTTCTTGGCAGAGACATGAGAAAGACAGCCACCAAATTGTCTTTTAAATGTTAAATAACAGAAGCTTTTACAGAGAAATAACAGCTGGCAGGTGGTGTATATGTGTGTAGCCTTAATGGTTAGCAATAACTAATACATAAAAACTACTAAGAGTATCTTAACTTTGTAAGAAAAGGAAGAAGGTGGGAGAAAGGTGGGGGAGAGACAGAGAGATTTGACTTAGGGGAGGGAGTGGAGCTGAGTTTTTCATATTACCAGGCTTCAGTCAGCAGTTGGGATAAGCTGGAAACTGGTCTTGCTGGACGCTGGAGACTAGCCATGGATGTTTGAGGGTCTTGGAGCTTTGGAGAACGTAGGCCAGGGAAACACAGGATCAAGACACCAGGTAAAAATCTCTACTCTGAACTCTGCCCTTCATCAGAGATCACCAACAGAGAGTCCATGCTGTGGATAAGGCATGGCTCAGAACCAAGGCTAGGTTGCCCAAGCTTGGGCTTGGCTGCTGTTTGAACAGCATCCATGGCAATCATAGAGGATTGGCAACCCTTTGAAGGTGATGGTGTTGATCTTTAAAGCCTTGTACATTGTAAGCTGCAACTGGCTGCAACCAAAGTGTGGGTGCAATGTAAGAAGTGACAGTGCTTCTGCTCAGTTCAACTAACACCAGCATGGTGTAGTGGTTAGAGTGCTGAACTAGGACCGGGGAGACCCAAGTTCAAATCCCCATTCAGCCATGATACGAGCTGGGTGACTCTGGGCCAGTCACTTCTCTCTAAGCCTAACCTATTTCACAGGGTTGTTGTGAGGAGAAACTTAAGTATGTAGCACATCGCTCTGGGCTCCTTGGAGGAAGAGTGGGATATAAAATGAAATAAAATAGATAAATAACACAGCACTGGCAATTGTTTGTGGGGAGCAAATTTTGACAATTTATCCATATCCTGGAATCATGCTGTACCACCAGAAAATAATATGTCTCTGAGGCTTGCACAGCCCTCAGGAACATATTTTTGGGTGACACAGAGCGCTTCCAGGGAAGGGGAGGTCAAGCACTGGTGCTGCTTTAGTCATGACCTCATCAGCACTGTTGCTTCTCACATAGCACCCACACTTTGTTAGTCTGGATAATGACCACTGGCCCTATAAACTACTGATGGTCTCTATTTTCTGGAATTTATCCCTGGAAAGTTACTATCCATATTTTGCCCCTCATTTTTCTGGATTCATTGAGCCCTTCCCCACGATTACAGAGAAAGGCCTGAGGGAGACCGGAGAGGAAGCCTTAAAATGCTCACCTCCCTGCAAATGATCTCCAGGACCTTGTTGGATGGGCGGATCATCCGCCCAGACTATTGCTGGCTTCTGCTGGAAGCAGGGAGGTTTGGGGGGTCCAGGAGGCCCCCAGAACTCCTGCAATGCATCACATGAGTATTGGGATCCCCACCCCCCCACCGACACCAGCCGGGACTCCCACAGTCTCCCAGCCCTGGCACTTGCTCCCTTAACTTTATTTTGAAGGCAGGCTCTAGAGATGTGCACGGTCCGGACCAGTCCGGACCGGCACCGAAGGGGGGCCCTTTCTTTTAGGGCGGGAGGGCTTTCTTACCCCTCCCGCCTCTTCACCCCCTCCAGCGCCCGTATTTAACTGAATAACGGGGCGCTGGAAACCAGCCGCCGCCGCCGCCGCCCCCCCCCAGCAGATTCACATACAAAGGTGCCCATACCCCTGCCGCCGTCGCCCGCCCACCCGCCCGCCAGCCAGCCAGCCCTCCCTCCCTCCCTCCCTCCCAGCTGCCCACCCGCCCGAGTCCTTACCCAGCTGCAGGAGAAAACGAGAGGAGCTCCCGGACAGAGCTCCTCTCGTTAGAAAGGCCTGCTGCAGAATGAAGGCGCTTTGAGCGCACGCACATGCGCGCACCACAAAGGACGCCAGAGGCCCGGTCTACCCGCCGGGAAAAGGCCAGGTAGACCGGGCCTCCGATCGCCGGAGGCCCGGTCTACCCGGCCTTTTCCCGGCGGGTAGACCGGGCCTCCGGCGTCTTTTGTGGTGAGCGCATGCGCGCGCGCGCAAAGCGCCTTCATTCTGCAGCAGGCCTTTCTAACGAGAGGAGCTCTGTCTGGGAGCTCCTCTCGTTTTCTCCTGCAGCTGGGTAAGGACTCGGGCGGGCGGGCAGCTGGGAGGGAGGGAGGGAGGGCTGGCGGGCGGGCGGGCGACGGCGGCAGGGGTATGGGCACCTTTGTATGTGAATCTGCTGGGGGGGGGGCGGCTGGTTTCCAGCGCCCCGTTATTCAGTCAAATACGGGCACTGGAGGGGGCGAAGAGGCGGGAGGGGTAAGAAAGTCCTCCCGCCCTTAAAGTTATACCCCCCACCCGGACCCGGACCAGCAAGGGCCGAACCGATCCGGCAGTTCGGCCATTTCTTAGAATGGCCGCCGGACCGGTTCGGACACACCCCTAGCAGGCTCCAGAGGCGGGTTTGCCTCTGTGCCACCTCCAGGAGCCAAGTGGCTCTTGGTGGCTCTCATGTGCAGGCAAAACCGGGATGGGCTTCCTTAGCCCTGTCTTTCCTTACACATGAGAAGAGCCTCAAGTTTAAATTTTATTAAGAAATTAAGACTCTAAGTGGGTAGGTGAATGCATCATATTACTAGCACACCTGCATGTAACTGGATTAAGATACTATGGAGTGCACAGCATATAGTGGGTGGAACCCAGTCTCCAGCGATGTGTAATAGTGGGGGGCAGGGCTTGGGCAGTAGGCATGATAGTTCATTGTTGCAAGTGTTTCCCTATGTTCATCTGTTAAATGATACATAAGGACATAAGGACAGTCCTGCTGGATCACTCCCAAGGCCCATCCAGTCCAGCATCCTGTTTCACCCAGTGGTCCACCAGATACCTCTGAGAAGCCTAAGGCAAGAGCTGAGGGCATGCCCTCTCTCTTGCTGTTGCTCCCCTGCAACTGGCATTTGGAGGCATCTTGCCTCTGAGGCTGGAGATGGCCTATAGCCACCAGACTAGTAGCCATTGATAGACCTGTCCTCCATGAATTTATCTAAGCACCTTTTAAAGCCACCCAAGCTAGTGACCATCACCACTTCCCATGGCAGAGAATTCCATAGATTAATTACATGCGTTGTGAAAAAGTACTTCCTTTTGTTGGCCCTAAAATTTCCGGCCTTCAGTTTCATGGGATGAATGGATAAAAATCTGTCTCTGTCTACTCTCTCTACTCCATGCATAATTTTATACACCTCTATCATGTTTCCCCGTAGTCGCCTCTTTTCTAAACTTTTGTATAAGTTGATATGTTGGTGATGCGATGCGCATAACAACTCTCAACAAAAGACCTTTATTGTGCAAAAAGAAATTAAAAATGGTATACAAAAAATAAATAAAAGACATTTCAGTGTAACACCATCATCAGCTAAACAAACAAATGCACACAGATAAAACCCTCCTCTGTGCCCCAGCTGTTAAATTCCATAGACCTGATAACATTCTGTTCCATGACTGGCAGAGAGATAATGAGGGGGGGGGGAGAAAGGAAATCATCTGATTTTTTTCAAAGGCTAATGAACCTTATAGCATCTGCCAGTGCCTCCCAAACATTAATATCTGGTCTCCGTTTCTCTATAAATAATGCTTCCTTTATTTTCCATTTTTGTAAGTTCCTTTCAATCCCCAAAATACATACTTTAGTAGGTACTATTTTGCCTTTGTGCTTTTTTCTCATATGTATTGAACAAGGCTTTGTTCTCTTTGCACAATGCCTCATATCTGATAGATGTTCTTTATATCTATCTTTCAGTGGCCTACCAGATTCTCCAGTATAGAATGAAGTACAACCTAAGCATTGAATTTTATATATTGCACCTTTCTTCCCACCATTTCCTTTCCCCAATTCACAAATCTCACAATGTTGTACATCACACGTCCTATCATACGACCTGGGGTTACCTAACAGTTGTTTTAGTGCCATTGGTGCTGTGCAAACTACATTCACATTAATTCCTTGTCTTTCCAAGATTTTCTGGGTTTGCCATGTAAATCTATCAGTGATGAATGGTATTTTAAATACTGGCAAATGCTTAATGAATCTAGCTCTTCTCCAACTCCTTGAAACAGGCAATTCATACCCATTCTTCCTAATTACGTTTTCTGCTTTCTCTCTAGATTCCTTTTGATGTTCAGTTGTGGAAACATCCACTGCCCTCTTTATCCCATTTCTCATAGTTTGTATTTTCACTGTTATGGGATATGCTGACTGATTCTTTTGGCTGAATTTCTGTACCATTTAGTCTCTAAATAATTACTTAATTTTATTTCCATATCTAGAAAAGGAAGCCAGCCCTCTTCATTTGGTTTTTCCCTCATGAGTCTTATATACTTCCGCTCCTATGCAATTTTTCAAATATTTCATCTGCCTGCTTTTCAGAAGAGGTGATAATATATATATTTCCAAACTAAAAAGCCCCAGATGATGCCGAATATGGCAGGTGCTCCAGGTTTGGTTGCCCTCTTCTGCACCTTTTCCAGTTCTACAATGTCCTTCTTAAGATAAGGGGACCAGAAATGCACGCAGTACTCTAAATGTGGCCACATCATAGATTTGTATAAGGGCATTCGAATATTAGCATTTTTATTTTAAATCCCCTTCCTAATGCTCCCTAGCATGGAATTTGCCTTTTTCACAGCTGTTGCACACTGAGTTGACACTTCCAACGAGCTGTCCACCACGATTCCAAGATTTCTCCCCTGACAGTTCAGAGCTGAAGATGAGATTGAGATCTCTCTGGACTGGCCAATATCCTGAATAATTAAAAAAAAGACATTGTCCAGAAGGTAGCAGCAAGTTGTCACCTTTTTGGGACCCAGGAAAAGATGAGAATTGTATAGATCAAAGGAAAATACACTGTAAAGAAGGAGGCTACTAGACAGAGAGTTTAGCAGTCTTGTGCCTACAGCAAGATTTGCTCACAGCAATGCCAGAGTTTGCTGCTAAGCCGCAGAGCTAGAGGTAGGAACTCTGTCCATGGACAGGAACTGTCTCCTACAAGCAGTCTTATGCCTATGGGCAATCTTGCTCACACAAAGATCCCAGAGTTTGCTGCTAAGCCACGGGGCAGAAGCAGGAACTCTGTCCATGGACAGGAACTGTCTGTGACTTCTACTGCGCAGTGAGAAGTCAAGACTTTACCCCAGCCATGGTGCTCTGACACTCAGCTGTGATTTGAGCACTGCAACAACTCCTGTCTCCAGCCAGAGGCCTCCTTCAGCTAAAAGATCCTGCGCTCTCAAGTCTCTGATCCTGGTAAATATGCTGCTCCTACAAGCCTGGAATCCCCTCATCCCTTCCCCTGCCCCCCTTCACCTCTCCCCCTACTAATTTCTGATCCCCCAAACCATACCAGCCCTTAGCCTTCCTTCCTCCCCTCCCCCTTTCTGTCTGTATCTGAATTGTATTAGGCTCTAGGAAGATTTAATTGCACACACATATGGTAGTTAGGAACACTGGTTGTGGTTAGGATGTTCTGTTTAAATACTGTTGCTGATATTGATAGAGTGTTCTGCTTTCTGCTTTGCTAGATTATGTTGTTAGTCTTTTATACTCAATAAAGCCCATTGAATCTTTGACGATTGGTTTGATCTCCTTTCTTCCATGCGCCCAGATCCTACATGGTCACTAATATAAAAGAACTTGGTCACTTGGTGACACTATGAGCCAGACCTAATTTTGTATACTCGCTAATGAGCATATTTAGTGTATAAATCAGGCCTGGACGATAACAGCCTGGAGGTTACCAGCTGCTGCACCATTGTTTGAAGGACATCCTCTTCAAGGAATGGATGCAGCTGTCCAATCAGCCAAAGCTGGAAGAAAACACTCCTGGCCATAGCCTCCACCTGAGACACCTGGGTGAGGCCTGGGTCCAAGAGTACTCCCAAGCTGCAGTCCTCTGCCACTTTCCAGTCCTCTGCTACAGAGCCTTGATTGTGGGGACAAATTACATATTTTTGTTAGGAGATCAGCATTTTCACATTTGAGCTCCTTCAGAAGCCTTGCATGGATGCCATCTGGCCCTGGAGATTTGTTAATTTTTAGTTTTTTTAGGACAGTTTAGAACATCCTCTCTCGTCACCTCAAATTGCCCCAATTCTTCCGCCTCCAAGCCTGAGAAGCTCAATTCCGGAGCGGGGATATGGTCAGTATCTTCTGCCATGAACCTGTGAAGACAGATGCAAGGAACTCATTTGGCTTCTCTGCAATCTCCTTATCCTCCTTAATGCATACCCTTATTGTTCAAAATAGAGAGCTGGCTGTCATTTGGCAGGCATAGTACAGTTCCAGGCCCTTCTGGTATGACTAACACTGAGCCCAAAGGAACAAAATATAGTAACTGTGGGACCTAAATATAGTTTTATGGGGTTCCCAGGCGGTCACCCATCTAGATCTGTTTGGAAAATGGAGCCATAGGAAACTGCCCCTATACTGAATCAGACCATTGGTCCATCTAACTCCGTATTGTCTGCACTGACTGGCAGAAACTTCTCCAAGGTTTCAGGCATGAGTCTTTCCCAGCCATTCTGGAGATGCCAGGGATTAAACCTTGGATGTTCTCATACTCTAAAACTAAATTACAGCTCCACTCCTTAAGGGGAATATCTTACAGCAGACAGTTCTCACACATAGTAACCCATTCAAATGCAAACCAAGGTGAACCATGCCTAGCAAAGAACTATTCATGCTTTCCATTGCAAGACCAACTCTCCAACCCTCATAAACATTTTCTCCTGGTGCCTTACAGGGATACCTCTTGGCTTATTGAAGGCTGTAGATGATCTATACAAGCTTGCATATTGGCAAAACCTAATGGAACTGGTCTTTGGAAAAGACAAGATATGGGGGCAATAATTAACATTTCATCTTTAGTATTTTACAGTTTACAATATGCATAGGCTCTATAGCACCTCTCTTAGTCCATTTCCCTAAATATTCCTAGACCACTTTTAAGTATTCCATTTCCTACTAGTATCATTAGGTATTGGTAATCAAACCTGAAGTTATTGTCTGTGCCTGTTAAAAAAAAAAAATCTATGGAAAGTGGCCCACTCAAATATGACACTGGTTTTGATAATCGGAACATATATTTATTTTAAGTGATGTATTTCCTTTCCAAAGAAGGTGGAACACATTCTGATTTAAGGAGGGATTTAGTCCATAACATTTTCCTCTTCCACTTTGAAAAATGTAGACAAAATTTGTTGTGCCTGAATGCTTCTCAAGGAGTCTGGGTAGATCACAACAGAGATAAACTTTCAAGACTTATGTAGTTGCCATTTGTCTGTTAAGTTTTCCTTGCAGTGAATGATCAGAAACCTTGACAAAATGACAAAGCAGACACAACATATGTCAAAACTGTATGGTAACAGTTTTTCTACAAGTGTTTCTACAAAAGCCATCAGAAAAGCCATTTTCTTCAGAATACAAACATTCAAAACATGTCTTTGCTTGTGAATGTTGCTTGATCTCCTTGTGTACTTTAAAATAAAAAAGCACAGAAATTCAGAAAAAAATACCATTGTGCCACACTAAATCAATACAGTTTATCATTCCCTGAATATACAAAAGATTCAATTTTTTTAATCTGCCCTATCCGCACACACATTTCCTTTATTTGTATTCCAAATAATTCCTTTCAGTGGCCCTCCCTCCATTACACTGTGCTGCTAACAAAATGAGTTGTCCAAAGGCTAATGGAAATCGATATTTCATTATAAAATTTAAATCACCACTGTATCAAAGTACTGTTGTAAGTTACCTTCTCACCAGATTGACTTGCAATCCAGGATTTCTTGGTTTACATACAGGGTTGTACCAGGAGGCAAACTGAACCCAGGAATGACACCATGGCTGGTTGGTTCAGTACAATTATTCAGTGATGACCTCTGCTCTTTATGCTGCATTGTTAGCCCCTCAAAATGGGACCTTGCAGAAACTGGATATGCAATCCCAAGTGCAGGTCAAAACATCTGCTCTTACCAGACCTTTGCTAAACTATATTTGTAGAACTGTTGCCCATGTTCCAGTCAGTTATTGACTGTAGGTCTTGCCCAAGTTTTTAGAAGCACACCTAATGGGAGGGGATGGGGAGGAGATAGAGGCAGTGCCCTGGTGTCATAAAAGGAATTGAAGTCGGGGCAGAGCCACCATTGGGTGAACAGGTTCAAAGAACCTGGGCTGCCACCAATCAGGGGCCGCTAGCGTGGCCCCAGACACACACCCTGTGTCTGACGTCAGACACGGGGGCATTATTTCGGTCCCAAATGGGGTAACGGGGCCCGTTTGGAGCCCAAATCGGCCTGCTCTGCATTGGCAGTGTGGCCGGAGTGACTCTCCCTGCCTTAAAGGATCGATCTCCCTCCCAAATGGGGCTGTGTGGCCCCATTTAGGAGAGAGATCAGCCTGCGCTGCATTGACAAGGTGGCCAGAATGGCTCTCCCTGCCTTTAAGGAGATGCCAGGGATTGCAGCGCAGGCCGATCTCCTTTCCAAATGGGGTTGTGTGGCCCCATATGGGAGGGAGACCATGCCCCCACATCTGATGTCACACACAGGGGGGTGAGGTTAGGGGGCCAGAGCAGTGGCTGCATACGGGCCACCGCCAGCCTTCCTCCTCGCCTGATTGAAGTATAGGAAGCAAGGGGTAGAACTCTGTCTCACTTGGCTTCACAAGGGAGGCTGCTTTCACTGCTGTGGCATAAGCCAAGGTTTGCACCATTGCCCCCAATAAAACCAGGCAGTATGTCTGCAATCTTGCACCTGATTGTCATGTATGTCAGAAGCTGTGTTTGGGGATGGGCGCATCTGCTTTGCATTCAGGAGGTGCCAGGTTCAATCCCTGGCATCTCCAGGCAGGGCTGAGAAAATATTCCTGCCTGAAGCCCTGGAAAGCCATTGCCAGTCAGAGTAGACAACAGTGAGCTAGAAGGACCAATGGTCTGACTCAGTAGACGGCAGCTTTCGATGTGATCTAATCGGAAAAACAAAGTGTGCCATAGCAGCCAAAGGGTATGATTTAATTCCTCCATTGCAAGCCTGAGGAGACTCAATGTTCACGCAAAGATTTATATGTGAAGGAGCTCACCATCATGTGTGTGTAAAACATTTCCCTGTGCAAAACCCCCGAGGGCATGGTGCATGGGATTTTGGTAGCCTCTAATGCTTATTTTTTCACTTACTATCTTAACCTGCACAGAGCATCTGCGTGCTAATACTTGATTGCTCCCCTCACCCTCTGCCACAGCCCCCGTCACTGTAGAGATCTCTCCACCCTCACCTGAATGGCACACCTGATCCTCCTCCTCCATCCGGTTGCTTCCATCCCCCTCACCACTCTAGGTTGCAGCTACAGTGTTGCTGGCACCTACTGGCCAAGCTCCAGCCTCCTATCCCCAGAGACCTCCCTACTCTCACCCGAGCCCTGCTCCTGCTCCTCCTCACAGGAGCAGCAGCAGCAGTTGACTGGGCCCTTCCCTGCTACTGCCACTGCCATGCCCACTTGTTCCCCTCAGGCCACTGACAGGTCCGGGCCTGTCCCTTGCCTACCTGCCTCCCTTCGCCAATGGCCTAAACAGCAACAGTGGTGGACTCGGAAGCCCCAAACAGCAGCAGTGGTTCACTGGGTCCTTCCTTGCTGCCGCCACCATGGCCACTTGTTCCACTCAAGCCACTTACAGGCTCAGGCCCATCCCTTGCCCTTCCTTCTTTCTCTATTCCCCTCCCTTTCTCTCTCTTTCTCTCTCCTCCACTCATTTTCCCTCTCTGTCTGTCTTCACCTCCTCCCTCCCTCCCTCCCTCCCTCCCTCTTCCTGAAGAACAGAGCTTCTTCATTTTGCTTCCTCATCTAATTCACACAACAGCAGCTTCTTTCTCCTGAAGGGGCTCTTTCCTCCCTCACAGCCCCTCTCTTCACAGACCCCTGCCCACTATCCTTTATATATATATAGATTCCTCTCCTCTACAATCAAGAACATCTTCCAACCAGTAACAGTTGCATTCCAACTGACCTTAACCATCACAGGCTCCTCCTCCCTATCTGCATATGGAATCCCCATTGCCCAATCGCCATGGTGCTTCTGCTCTCACAGACTCCTCCCCCCTATCTGCATATGGAATCCCCAGTGTCCAATCAGGTGCTTTTGCTCACGAACTCTCGCGAGAGCTGCCACACACGAGAATAGCCATGGGTATGCCTTAGAGAATTAAATATATAGATGCTGTCATGTAGAATTTTTTCTGCCAAAATCAGAGCAGCATGACGACTCTTTTGGGAATTCTCTCTGGTAAGAGATATCCTTCTATTACAGCAGAGTGCACAGAAGCAAAACACAGTGGAGTCTGCCCAGGCATGCGTGTTTGCTGAAAGCAAAAGAAACTCAGAGCCAGTTAATAGTTTCAAATCAATATGAGGAGTCTTTATTGGAGAACTCCATTCTAGACAGGAAAGTGGAGAGATAGAATCTCTAATCTAGCTAGCTAGCTGGATGCAGAGAGATGCTGTCTGCATCTCTGCATACATGGTGCAGAGAGAGAGGTGAGTGTGTGTGATAGGAAGAAGAAGAAGGAAGAGAGGAGGTGAGAGAGAGGCAGGAAGTAAGTAAGTCCTTGAGAGTAGCAATCTACATATCAAAGAGATAGCGTCAGAGCAGTAGAGAGAAGGGATGACCAATGTCTTGACCCCTCTAGCCATCTGACTCACTAATCTGTCCCCCTCTGTCACTGAGGCATGAGGCAGCGCATAGTCCTTCACTTCCAACAGGCTTAAGAAGAAGAACTATAGAAACCTTGTCATTGCATTGCTATGACTTTTAGTTTGTACATATGGTTCCGTAACAGACATTATTTTAGTAGGAAGACAACAGCATAGAGTGCATAAAATGTCAGCAGCATGTGAAATCTTAAGAGTGGTAAGCTATGATTTATGGTAGCCCTTGTGGTATATGGATTATGTAATCCTTCCGGTGGTATACCCTTGACCTGTTCCCATACTGTAATGGATTTCATGTGATTTAAAACTGATCTTAGTTCTTACTGTGACCCATATACCTCTTGGATCTAAATGCCGGAAAATGTAATTTCAATACACATCTAGTACTGTAAATACATCACTTTCCTTGCACACTAAGTTCATGTGTTGAGGCTAGAACCACAATGAGAATGAATGTCTTTAATATCTTTTTGTGAATCAACCATTCCCTCCAAATGGCTCTGGTAATTTTTTTAAAAAATGAGCATAATTGTGTTGACAGAAAGCTTGGAAAATTATATAATATATGCTAAAGAAGAAGTGAGCATATACTGGGGCCATTCACACGACCTACCGGGCAGGTGGGGGTGGGGGAGAAGGCTTTGCAAACCTTGCCTTCTACCCCCAGATGATCATGCTGTGCTTAGTGGGGGCACGGAGCGCACTCCCACACAATCAGCATTGCTCCGTGCAAAGCAGGGCAGATCACTCTGAGGCCAGGACTTGTTGTCCTGGCCTCCAGTTTCCCCACAGTGCAATGTGCGCTGAGTGCAGTGGACTGGGTGTTTCCCCCCCAGAGGACAGGTGCTCCAGGCCCCATCTCTGTGCCAGCACGAGCTGCAAGCAGCTTGTACTGACACAAAATCCTGGCAGCCAGGTTAAAAGCTGGTCTTCAGTGCTGGGTTTGGTGCTGCAGCATTGCTAGGATCCCCATGATCTCCAATAAACTCACAGGCAGCCAAACCCAGGCTTGGCTGCTCATGAGAATAGCCTCATATTGTTAGATAACAGAAACATTGCATGTAGGTGTGCTGATCTCCCTGAAATAAACTGGTATGTTTAAATACAAGTTTAAGCACTTAAAAGGCTACAAGGGACTATTCAAGTGATTTCTAAATGACTTGAAAATATCAGTTTAGCCCCCATTCCCTCTTCCCAGCTACCTTCTTCCCTTCCCTTCCCTTCCCCAAGTCAAATAAATATTCTTTTGGGAGAGAGCGTGGGGACAGCAGGCTGTTGAAAGTGCTCTCAATATAGGAGACATCAAGAGCCCTCTACAGCAGCAGAATCAGCAGCAGCAAATGACATGTGGAGCACTTTCCCCCTTGGAGCTCGTGGGACTGGACTAGAATTCCTAATTTCTCCAACAGGAAATGATACACTGCATGATTGCAGCCAATGAGAGCAGGGGTATAGATACCATTGAGAGGATGAGTTCAAAGAACCTGGACCTCCCTGCTCTTGAGGGTCTCCCTCCCTATTTTCCGCCCCCTCTTATTTTCTTCATTATCTCCCTCACTCCGTGGAGCCACCAGGGCCCTCTCCCTTAGCTACGCTCCTGATTGAGAGGATCATATGGCATCATGTCATGTGCATATAGTTCTAGAAGTGACAGCTTCTTATTCTTATTCCAGTGGAGACCTTCTGTTATATTTCCCTGCTAACTTGGCAAAGAGGCACCTTTTAACATGGCGATTCTCTTTATTTAGCAGAGTGTGAGCCCTTTGGGGACAGGGATCCATCTTATTTATTTGTTATTTCTCTGTGTAAACCACCCTGAGCCATTTTTGGAAGGTATAGAAATTGAATTAATTAATTAAAATATTTCAGAAACCTCCCTAAAATTTACATTATCAAATGGATCAATCTTATTTTGAAAAGTTAGATGTTTCTACCTCATGATATTGCAAATCAAATTCCATAAGGATGCATTGTGAGACTTCTGTTTCCCCCCCTAAAGTTACTGCCCAGAGCTGCTCAGGGAAGAGGGACCTAAGCAATAAAATCCAAATGCTATGTTGAGCATGGCTAATAAAATAAACATGCTCCCATTTTAAATAGAAAGAGAACCATTTTTCACAAGACATGACTGAGAACAGAAAGATAACCTCTACTTGTCAACCAACTGCCATCATGGTCTGATTTCTGCAGGCTCCTTCCTAGCGATACTCTGAGATGTGCTAAAAAAAAAAAAAGCTAACAGCTTCAGAACTTGTTCTGAACTTGTCCCCAAATATCACCTTAAATAAATATCACTTTCAACTAGTGCTCCTACTAGGGATGTGCACGAATTGCTATTCGTAGCATGATTCCAAGCACATTCCTGGCATCTTTAAAACAGAAGAGAGAAAGTGCATATTAGGGATGTGCAAATTAATTCAGGTACTAATTGATTTGTACCGAATCTAGCTGATTCGGGTGATTTGGAGACAAAACAAATCACCCCTGTGGTCCATTGGCTAGACTTGGATACAAATCGAAATGCGTCTGATTCTATTCTATTCAAATTGATTCAAGATTTGGATCCCTCCTATTAATTTCCCCAAATTCCCAGCTTTCATTTAAAAAAAAAAAAGCTAAGCTCTAGCCCTTGTAGAAGTGGGGTAATAATAATAATAATAATAATAATAATAATAATAATAATAATAATAATAAATAATAATAATAATAATAATAATTTGATTTCTATACTGCCCTTCCAAAAATGGCTCAGGGCAGTTTACACAGAGAAAGAATAAATAAATAAGTTGGCTCCCTGTCCCCAAAGGGCTCACATTCTAAAAAGAAACACAAGATAGACACCAGCAACAGTCACTGGAGGTCCTGTGCTGGGGGTGCATAGGGCCAGTTACTCTCCCCCTGCTAAATAAAGAGAATCACCACGGTAAAAGGTGCCCCTTTGCCCGGTTAGCAGGGGCACCTTTTGGAGCAAAATGTGTGGTCACTATTTTTCAAGTGTTTGGATTCTTTGGTGTATAATAACTTCCCCTCAATGAATCCCTATGAGGATTCATTACACACCTTCATTTCTTCTATTCATTTTGACTGTCTTTTCGACAGTGCCAATTGTCAACTGCCATGTGCCAACTACACCCCATTCCCACCCGCAACGCAGTGGGGTACTTACTCAGTTGATGTTCTAGGATTTTTTTCAAGTGTTTAGGCTCTTTGGTGTCTAATAACCTTTCCTCATAATGAATCCCTATGAGGATTTATTACACACCAAAGAGTCTAAACACCTCAAAAATTCCTAAAATATACACTGAGTACCCAGTGGCTTGTGGGTTGGGGGGAAGTTGGAACATGGGATGCCACTAATTCTCCACCCCCACTTGCAAAGCAGTGGGGTCAAAATGAACAGAAGAAATGAAAGTGTCTAATGAAGACACCAAAGAATCCAAACACTTGAAAAATAATGACCGCACATTTTGCTCCATAACTCCACTTCTACAAGGGATAGAGCTTAGCTTTTTTTTTTTTTTTTTTAATGAAAGCTGGGAATCCATGTTAAGGTTAGGATATGGCAATTTTGAATCATGCAAGAGAGCTGGGAGGAGTGCTGCCAATTCAGGACGTGGTGGCAAGTGGCGGAGAAACAGATATGCACCTGCATATCATTTTAAAGGTGCTGGAAATGTGCTTAGAATCACTCTGCAAATCCTGATTCGTACATATCCCTAGCTCCTGCACCTAGAAAAGCATAGGCGGAACTGGGGGGGGGGGGGGGCGGCAGGGCACATGCCCTAGGCGCCACTGAGGTGGCAGCACCACGCCAGTTCCTGCCACCCTCACCCCATTGCCCAGCCCCAGGGCCCCTCAGCCACTTGCCTCCAGCTCCGGCCTAGGATCCGTGAGGCCTAGATCGGAGCAGCCTGCAAACTGCAGAGCTCTTCTCTCCCCGCCTCTCAGCTGATTGGCGGGTGGGCGGGGCTTCCAGAGAGGCCTCCGAGTAGGCCTCCCTGAAGCCTGAACTCAGCAGGCCCCAGCAAGCCAGGAAGGAGGCTGGCAGACCCTCCCTGTAGCAGACCAGACCATCCAGCACAGCTTTTGCAAGGTAGGCTGTGAATTCCTTTTTGTGGTTACCCCTGTATATAGGGATCTGCTTGCCATAGGGCTTTGATATGGGGGGTGGGGCGAGACTGAGAAGTCTCTGAATATTTAATTTAAAACAGACTGAAAAATGTGCTGGCTTTAAAAACAAAAACTATCTAAAAAGGCCTATAAGTGGCTTGTTTCATGTCAGAAAATTACAAACACGTCTGGAACAAATATTTATGTATTCATTCATTCTTTCATTCATTTATAAATGCACTTATGTTCAAGTTGTTTTGCAACCCAGAAGGTCTGAGTGAGAACTGTGAAGCATGTGTTGTGCTTTTATTTTATTTTATTTTTCTTGTGTGTGAACTGCTCTCCAATAACTTGCAGGGACTTCAGGGTAAATCTGGCCAACATGTGAATGCAGCACCTCCATTCCAGAGGAGATGTGTGTTAAAGGGCTTTAAAAGCGCCGTGTGAAAAACCTCCTGGAATCAAACTTTACTGAATTTGTTCAGAATTCTGAGAAAACAAACACAGGCTCACCCTGCATAGTTGAAAGTCTCCTTTGCTAATCTGCAGCGAGGGGGCCATTTTAATAATTAGCGTTGCTAGTGTGTTCTAGGCATTAAAAGTAGCACAAATATATAGTACTCAGTGTATATCACTATATACTGTGAAGTGTGCATGTGTGTATTCAGTGAAATGTATTTCCAGGCAGCATACTTATTTTGAAATATCAGACTTAAATCCTTGGGGGCCTGGGGTGTGTGGAGGCCCTGGACTTTGAGGGGCTGGGGCCATATTTTAAAATTTTGTCTCTGGGCCCATTCCAACCTTGCTATGCCCCTGGTGGAATAGATACTACACAACACCTGCACAGAAGAAACTTCCATGTAGAAAATGTGTCTCTTGTAAATTGACTCTGAATTTTCCATCCATGACTGGGATATCTGAGAGCTAGAGTCAATAATAAAAGAACAGCACACTGCTTGTGACAGGAAGGGGCAAATTACCCTGATTTCTTAGTCTAGCAGGGGATGGTTTTGGCCCTGGCAAAACTTGGCTGTCTGCTCCTGTTGCAAATGCCTCTGTCTAGTGTGGCAAACTAATGTATCCTCCTCCCTCTTGGTGTCAAAGTAAGCACTGGTGTGGTGAATGCACATATACCCCATCATGAGCCAACAGTCATCACAAGACAAAGGCTGGCAGAAATCATTCACTGGTTTATAGACACACACCCCACCACCACCTTCTTCTTTCCCTATTTTGCTAGTGGCTATTTGGGCAGTTGATCCTCTAGGACAAAGTCATGTTTTTTAAAAAGAATGAGATGAGACAGAGAAAATGACACTTGGAATCCTCGCATAACTCCTGACTGTTGTTCTAAGTCTTTTACAGAGATGGCTCATGTTTTCAGGTTTTGATCAACAACCATGTCTAGATGGTACAGTGTTCCTTTTAACAAGAATTTCCAGATACAAGCCGACCCCGCACAGAGCATCTGTGCGCTCTTTGGGGCCGGCTACCTCTCCCCCCCCCCCGGCCGGTTCCGCTACTGCCTGGTCTTGATCCGCCTCCGCAGCCGGGCCGAGTTCCGCCTTTGCGGCCGGGCGTGCCAGGTCCGTTGCTGCTGTTTGCTGGCCTCTGCAGCCGGCCTCCTCTCCCCCACCCTCTTGCCCAGGCTGCTGGTCGAGTCCCGCTGCTCCGCCGGGGGCCGCCGCTTCGCCCTGCCCGGGCCTGCCGCCGCCTCGCTTGCCTGCCCACCCAGGCCCGCCGCCGCCTCGCCTCGCTCGCCTGCCTGGGCCCACCGCCGCCTCGCCCGCCTGAGCCCACTGCCTCACCTCCGCGGCCGGGCCTGTGGCCACCATGGCCACCCACAGCCTGGCCTGCCGCTGGTTCAGTTCTCCTGGGTGCGCTGCGCCACCCAATCAGGCACCTCCGCAGCCCAGCCAATCAGCTGGGCTGCCGGGACGCATCCCCACAGGCACGTCTACGAGAATTAAATATATAGATTGTTGACTACAAGTCCCATCATTCCTGTTTGGACAGGGGCGCAATTTCAGTGCTTGCCCTAGGCGCTATTTTCCCTAGTTACGCCTCTGTAGAGAAGATTTTGCATGTTAGCAGCAGTACTCCTAGTTCTGATTCCAGTGCTGTCACTAGCCTTATTTGGACATTATTTTGTATGTGTGTACAGCGCTCTGTTCACCCATTCTTGTTTATGTGTGAATGATTGTATCTGCATTCATTTTAAAAGTGAACCAGACCTCTCAAATGCAAAGTATGGATAGGAAGTATGCTGCTGTACCTGTGTTCAACATAATGTGTGAATAACTATATCTGTGTACAGATATGTGCCTGTGTACACCATACAATCATTGTAGGAGTGCTGAACAGTGAATAGGGTGACTGTCTCTCACAGGAAATCTGCAGTAGGGATGTGCATGGAACAGATTCTGTACACTCCCAGGAGAGGGGGGGGGTTCTTTAAGGGGCAGGGGAGGCACTGCCTACTTGCCAGCCCCCGCCTTGCCACTTTCCCCCCATCGGCGCTGTCTCAAAAAGTGGGCATGTGGGGCTGCAGCGTGCATCTCTACAGCCCCGGCCAGTGTCAGCACAGAAGTAGCCGATGCAATTGCGGGTGCATGCTGTGTGCTTGTGCATCAACACTTCCAGGCCAACACTTTTCATGGACCAACAGCACATCACTGGTTAGCAACAAAACAAATCCATGAATATGATAGCTCTTTCTGAGTCTAACGGCAGAATTTAGCAGTTTATATTTCAATTTTCTGGGTTAATTAATTATTACATCATAGTTTATGTGCTCTTTCCCCTACAATTCCATGCTTCCCCTCCCTGACAACTAACAGAGCTGGCAGGTCTCAATCTTTATCATGGCGCAGAGTTCTGCTCAGTCATACTAAAGGGCTGCTGACTTCAGTCTGGCTGGCACATGAAGGTCTTTCAATTAAATCAGACAACGAGGAAATGAACCCAGCATTTGTATAATAATGCTCCAGAACTTTGGTCCACCTCCTCTTTTTGAACCACGTGTATCAAGTGCATCAGTGTAGACAGGAGAGGAAAAGGAAGCAAAATTTCTGTGTTTGGGAAACTTGTCATCTTTTAGATGGGAGATCCCACACCCCACCAACAAAGTACTTTAGCTCCTAAGAACAGCAGTAAATCAAAAGGCTTTTTAAATTCCATACTATTATTCATTCCTTCCATACATAATAGGTTTTGGATACCAGTCATGAACATTTGTCAATGCGTTTTGCACTTGGTTGCATGGGCTGAGAATTCAGTAACGGCTTTGCGTTTACAATATTTAAGCTTCAGATCTTTGCTGATCAGTCTTTTCCTCTTAAGCAACTCTCTTCTTTCCTAAACTTACCTGGAGAGTCGGATGGGAGGTTCAAAATCCATTATTTATTTATTCATTCATTTATTGTTAGAAAGATTCATTTCTGTAATCATTTCCTTTGGGTTTTGGGTTTGGGTTTTTTGGGGTTTTTTTTAGTGACATTTTACTATAGATACCTTTTGAGCTTATAGATTTTCTTTGCATTGTTGTTTCTTTTTTTGTGTTCCCATTATTTCTGGACCTCTCACTGAGGCTGTTTAGGAGAGGAGAGCCAGTATGAAGTGATTAATGTGATCTGCTTAAGATTTTGTGGTATAGTTATGGCACAGAGTTGGATACTTCTTCTATCCAGCTTATGTTCTACTCTGATGAAATTATGAAAATTACATACCTATTTTAGAGCTTTTACAAACAGCATTGGATTTATGAATTTCTCCATCTGCTACTTACAACATTGAGATAGGTGTATGTGAATTTATAGCTTTTTACTGGAGAAGTCTTTAACAGAAGCTTTTCAATGTCCTTGTCTTATCAGAAAAAGGATTTCTAGTGATATTAAATATCTTTGGCTTTTTTCTAGACTTTCTGATTCTTTTTTGACCACTTAAGATTCCATTCGCCTATCAGCCTAATGAACAACATAATTAAAGGAACTTATATTCACTGCATAAATCATTCATTACTCTGTATGGAACCTTTTTATTTGCTGTTCAGAGAGAAGCTGGGACGAAAAAGATCTTTGACTTTTTAATATCTTTCTTTTTATTTAGAAAATTATTATTTAGTATAGTAAAACTTTTAATATTTACCCTTTTATCATCAGATTCACTAGATTTAGGATTTTGAAAGTTTCTGAATAGTTTTAGATTTTTTTCCCTTCCTTCTCTTTTTTTCTTTTCTTTCCATTCACATCATAGGTCTTAAATCAGATGAAGGACGAATTGGTAGTAGGGAAATTTATATTCTCTCTAAAGAATAAAGAACATAATTTAATGTTTGGGATGGGTATTTTTACTCTAGAACACAATGGGTGTTTGAATTACCTATGTGGAAGGGTTGGTTCTCCTCTCTTTGTCCAGCTGGTTCCCTGGGAGGTTCAAAATTCTATATGGATGCCTAGATTTAGACTTTGTGTGGCTAGTTAATTAAATATCTTTTACTCCTTATATAAACTATTACTACTTTTGTATCTTTCTTATGAATGGGGTTTTTTCTTGGATGGATAAGATCTTGTTTGTAAACATGTATTTTTGTTGGAATCTCAGAAATGTAACATTTTCTGTTTTTACTTATAATACTAATAAAAGCATTTTAAAAATCTAAAAAAGGCTCTCCATGCAGAGTTGCTGCTGCTGCTATTATGTTTTGATGATGATAATGATGATAATGATGATGATGATGACGATGATGATGGCTGACATACTGCACAAGAGTATGACAGCCTAATAATGTTGCATTTGCTCAGTCTGCATAAGTTATGAAAATTGCTCAAATGCAAAATCTGTGCAAATATTTTACACAAGAATAAGCCTATTGTTTCCAATGAGCTTATTCTTGTGTAAAGCAATTTGCACAATTTTTGCATTTGTGCAACTTGCACAGCTTACACAAATTGCACAAACACAACATTACTAGGCTGACATTCTCCTGTGCAATATGACAGATCTATCCCATGTTTCCATAACCCCCAAGTTTGTTAACAGTAATCCTACAATACATAAAATGCAATATGACAGAGCAATCAAGGGCTAAGGGTTGCATCTAAAGGTTCTCTTCCTCTAGAAGAAGGTGTCTTCCTTTGGAGCATGGAGTCTTCCTCCATAGGAAGCTTCTTCCTCCATAGAAAGCTCCTTCCTCCACAGGAAGGGAACTTTTGGAGACAACTCTGATAGTTTAATGGTGGGGGAATGGGGAAGCAGCAGATCTCAACAAAAATAGCAGTTTATACTGGTCAGTTTGCATTTTCCAAAATGACTTTTGGAATAACCAGATTCTCACTGATTAGTAAAAGGCAAGCATTGAGGGAGCCAAGAAGACCCTTTCCAAGAGTATTCCACAGTTGTGGCACTAAACCAAAAAGTCTCTATCTGCTATCTTGTGTGCCCACCTGATGCATGTCAATGGCCCTATCTCAGAGTACAGAGATCATGTGACAATAGCAGCCCCGTCCTTTCCCTTTGTTCTCCCCCCTATCTGCATGTTAGAAAATTCGAAACTCTGAAAGGAAAGGTAGCCCTTACTACAGATTTCAAACAATCCCATTATTTCATGGCCACCTTCTTGGCCACCTACACTGTATAATGTGCTGGACTGATTATACAAACAAGAGAACACCTGCTCAAATTATGGGACAACCCAACAGACTATAATAAAAAAGCAGCCTAAGTGAAAGAGGTTGAAAAATGTAACCAACAAATGCAAGTTCTAATAATAACACCAGAATTAATAAGTGAAAGAGCAACTAAAAATTGGACTGCACCAGGTGATGATAAACTGCATGGCTTTTGACTTAAACACCTAACAAGCCTTCATAAACAACTATCAAAACAGTTCAATCACATTTTGCAAGGAGGTGGTATTGAACAATGTCTAACAACTGGGAAAACGCATCTCATAATGAAAGACCCAGTAAAAGGTGCAGTTCCAGGTAATTATAGACCAATAACCTGCCTACAGTGCCAACCATGTTCAAATTATTAACTGGAATAATAGCAGATGAAGTAATGCAACACTTATTAACTAACAAACAGCTTCCAGTTGAACAGAAAGGAAATTGCCCGAACACCAGAGGCACAAAAGACCAGCTGCTGATTGACAAAATGATTTTAGAAAATTGCAAGAGAAGAAAAACCAATCTAAGTGTTGCATGGATTGACTACAAGAAAGCCTTCGACTCATTGCCTCACACATGGATACTAAAATGTTTAGAAACAACTGGTGTCAGCTAGATCGTAAGACCAGGAAAATCATGACCATCAATCATGCTCTGCACCCCCGCAGTGATGTCGATAGGCTATACCTCCCTCGCAGCTCAGGTGAAAGAGGAATGCTTCAAGTCCATCAAACAGTAGAGGAGGAGAAAAGAGGCCTTGAAGAATATATCAAGGACAGTGAAGAAGATACACTTAAAATGGTCAAGAACGAGAAACTATTCAACACCAATGAAACAAAGCAGGCCTACAAGAAAGAACAAGTCAAGAACCAAGCAGAAAAATGGAGAAATAAGCCCCTGCATGGTCAATATTTGCACAATATAATTGGAAAATCAGACATCACCAAGACCTGGCAATGGCTTAAGAATGGTTACTTGAAGAAAGAAACAGAGGATTTAATACTGGCTTTACAAGAACAGGCACTAAGAACAAATGCAATAAGAGCAAAAGTAGAAAAGTCAACAACAAACAGCAAGTGCTGCCTTTGTAAAGAAGCAGATGAAACACTGGACCACCTGATCAGCTGTTGTAAAAAGATCGCACAGACTGACTACAAACAAAGGTATGACAAGGTAGCGGGGATGATATACTGGAACATCTGCAAAAAATACAAGCTACCTGTAGAGCCAAAGATTGGTGGGACCATAAAACTGAAAAAGTTGTAGAAAATGGAGATGCAAAAATATTATGGGACTTCCGACGACAAACATCTGCCACACAATACACCAGATATCACTGTAGTCAAGAAGAAAGAAAAACTAGTTAAAATAATCGACATAGCAATACCAGGGGATAGCAGAACAGAAGAAAAAGAAATAGAAAAAATCACAAAATACAAAGATCTACAAATTGAAACTGAAAGGCTGTGGCAGAAAAAGACTAAAATAATCCCAGTGGTAATTGGCGCCCTTGGTGCAGTTCCAAAAGACCTTGAAGAGCACCTCAACACCATAGGGGCCACAGAAATCACCATCAGCCAATTACAAAAAGCAACTTTACTGGGAACAGCCTATATTCTGCGACGATATCTATAACAACAGCAATAACATTGACAATAAAATTCAGCCATCCCAGATCCTTGCGAAGGACTCGATGTCTGGATAAAACAAACCAGTCAATAACACCTGTCTGACTGTGTAAACAAGAAATAATAATAATAATAATAATAATAAAACAAACCCTGTCCATTGATGATTTCTAAAATCACAGTCTGACTCACCATGAAGACTGACAGTAAACAGATCTGGAATTTCCAGCAGAGAATTGAGATGGAATCTGACTCCACAAACAAATCTCTTTGTCCCATTCTCATTTTTATCCACACCACAGGAATTCAGCAACTTAAAATAGCAAAAGATGATGAATGAGAAGAATTAAATTATCCTTGCTAAAACAATGTATTTGAAGTCTAGCAATATTTACATAAGACATCTTCCCTTTCAACAGAAAATCTCATTCCCCCAAATCAGCTGCAAAAAGAAAAAAAAAAGGCATAATTTATTCAAACTGTCATCAGAATTTGATTTGTTAGCTAGGGATACAGAATTAGCTAGAGATCACAGAATGTCATAATTTGTAACAAAATAGATTAATCATAAATGGCAACTTCTAACTCAAAGACAGCTCCTGTGCCTTAAATAGCTGCATGGTAGGGACAAACATGTCTACAAGGCAGTTTTATAAAAGTTTGGATGTACATCTATTCTCTGCACTTGTGTTGACACCTTGCTAGTGCTACAGTGATTTCTGACAATCCTCATGACATACCAAGTGAATCCTAGATATCATGGCTAGGACAGCCTGACTAGGGGAAGACTGCACAATACTTTGAACAACATGGTGCCTCCTTTTCAAGAGAGTTTTCTGTGAAGCTGATTTCCCCTCCAATGAAAGATCAGTGCCATGGAAAGCTCCTGTTTGGACATGTCATTAGAAACAAAACTCAGAACAATTATAAACATCTACAGGGTGAGTTTCAAGGGTAAGATCCTTATAGGACTGTAGAGAAGTTTCAAAACAGTTGGACCTGAAGATAAATGGGGATTATCTCCTATCCTCCATCCTATTGTAAATATTGAAGTAAGAAGTTCCTTACTTAAAGATCTAAAGGCTGTGCAGATATAGGCCTAGTTAAGATGTCAAGCTTCAGGCACATATGCTCCTCCCCCCTCCCTTCATCCTTTGCATGCAAAGGAATGTGTCTCTAAGCTTCGTTTGTTACCAAGCAACAAACCACAGTTTCCCTTTTCATCCTTTGCGAGAGTGAGTGGGGAGAGTGGGCTAAGCGCACTTTCCCCACACATGAGCAGGGCAGGAGCCCTGGGTGGCCGGATTGGCTGCCCACACGATTGCTGACTCCGTGACGGAGCCGGCAGGGGCTGGGGGGAGCGGGGGCCGATCAGCCTCCAGAAGCTCCAGTATGTCCTGCATGAGTGCACAGGGCATGCTGGTGAGACCCCCGGAGCTGAGAGGTGGCTTTTTTGCCTCCCCTCCGGGGGTCTCCTCATGAGTAGCCATAGCGCAGAGCCGCACTGCGGCTACTCACAATAAAAAAAACCAGGTTTGCAGAGCGCTCACTCCACAAACGCAGTTTCAGGGGTGGGCTACTTGAGCGGGTTACCCATTCAAGAACCACCGGGCTCGCAGCCAAGCCCGGTGGTTCTCATGATTGCAGAAAATTGGGCTAGCGGAGGCTAGCCCAATTTTCTGCAATCGTGTGAATAGCCTCTGTGTGTCCTAATATGGGAAACTAAATCACAGTTAGTTAACAAACCAAGGTATCAAACCAAAATCAGAGCTGGATGTAACTGGAAACTGAGGTTTGTTACAAACCAAAAACAAAAAGTTACATATCTAACTCTTGTGCACAAGGAAAGAAATGGGAGAGGGGAAACATGGAAGTTTGACATTCTCCACAGTTCATTCTCATAATATCTCCTAATGGTTTTGTTGTGACATCGGAACTCGGCCATAATTTCCTTTTTCAGCCATAATGGGAAGATATGCCAACTGGCAGCCCCCCTGGGCCAACACACCATGTAGCCCCACTACCCACCACTACCAAAGAGACATATGGAGGCTATTCTCATGACCTCCCAAAAGCTAAGGGAGCCCAGCCCACTTTGGGGTGGTCATGTGCTACAACGGGAGCAGCACAGCTTCTGGCAGCAAACCCCCCAAAGCACCCCTCCCCTTAAACTAGTTTAGTGGAGCGAGCGCTCTGCTAACCCTCTTTTGGTGATCGTGAATCGCCATGGTGCGGCTCTGCACCACAGTGACTCACAAGGAGACCCCTGACTAGGAAGCTCCAACAAGCCTTCCGGCCTCGAGGGTCTCCCCAGAATGCCCCGTGCACTTGTGCGGGGCATCCTGGGACTTCCAGGGGCTGGTTGGCCCCCAATCCCTGCCACCCCTACCGGCTCTGTGACAAAGCTGGTAATCGTGTGGGTGGCTGATCTGGCCATCCAAGGACGGCTCCCTGCTCATGTGCGGGGAGAGCGGGCTAAGCCTACTCTCCCTGCAAACCACCCTGAGTCGCCTCTCTTTGCTCATATGAAGCGCCTGTTCCTGGGGAGAAATCTGCCACATGATTTGGGTACACATTGACTTTGGGTACAGTGGCCCACATAATATGCTGCTCTAATATTTCCAGTGGAATTTGCACTGCTGTTTCAGATCCAGAAGCAGCAGCACCACTGCAGAGAACTGGTGGTAGTGCTAGCAGCATTATGCACTTCCTCCACTACAATGGGAATAAATACGGCATTTCCTCCATTCACTCTAATGGGAATAAATATGGTAGTTTTCTACAGTGGTGCCACTGCTTCTGGGTCTACAGCTGTGCCACAGCAAACTCTACCAGACACATTAGAACCGTGCATCCTGTCAGCAAATGTCCACACCTTCGGTTAACATCTGAAGAAGGCTATAGTGTGAAAGAAGCAGAAATCCAGAACTGGTGTTGAATATATTCCTTATGTTAGAAAGCAGAATACCAAAAAGGGGGACAACCTTTAGACAATAAAAGTTTCATTTTAAAAATTGCTTCACTGATTTTTATGACAAGTTGCAACTAGAATCTGTTACTGTTATTATCTAAAGCTTAGCCTCCTGAAAAAGGTCATTAAATATAGTTTTGAACAGAGATTGATCTTCACAGAGTAATTATGAGTAACAGGTTCTGTAGTTAGAAATTGCTTTGATGCATTTTATACAATGGTCAACTAAGTTATCATTTTACTGTGAATCACATTTTTGACATATACAGTATGATTCATAGGGAAGGGCTCACACCTCTCTTTTTATTCTTTGGAGATCTTATTTTTAGAAATATTTCCATGGGCAACAGAAACATTGTTTTTGTCACAATGACATATAAAGAAATAATTTAAACTGCATCCTATGACTTCGCTTACTTGCAGATATTAAAGCAGCATGATTGGACCATTAGAAAGCTGGGAAAAGGAACACTGATCTTATCAGTCATTCATTCAGTCAGTTTATTATTTATGGTCATTGACCACATTTTTTAAAAAACTGATCTTGCTTGCAATCCAGGTTTATTCTAAACCATCATTGAACAAATTTGACTAGACTAAAGTTTGGTTAAGTTTTAACCAGAATATCTCGAGAACCCCTAGGGAGATGCTTATTCACACAAAGTGTAAAAAAAATCTGCAAAAAGTTCAAAAGTTTCACATAAAAATAGTAACCAGCACCTTGAACTGGACCAAGAAGCAGCAAATAGGAAACCAGGGCAGGTGAACCAGAACTGGTGTGTTATACTCACTGCAGCCTGGCCTAATGAAAAGTTAGAACTCTGCACTTGCTATGATTTCTGAAATGCCTTCAAAGGCAGCCTCACACAGTGTGCATTATGAAATTTGTGGCATTTGTATACAGTATTTATCTTCTAATAACATAGGGCAATGGATCCCTTTTCTATGACAACCTCACCAGATAACTGTCCAGCCTTTGGCAAAAAGCCTCCAAGGAAGAACATCCTATGGCCTCCCTGGCCAGCTTGTTCCAGTGATGAATTTAAAAGCTAGGGGAAAAGCTCTTCCTACTGTTGTACTTAAATCTACCTGTCATTTATTACTACATCCTGTTCAGAAGTGCCCCCCTCTTTTGAGACCCCTTAAATAAGTCTTTTGAGATTCCCACTCACCCTGCCATATAAACACATGTTTAATCTTGCTTTTCTCTAGACTAAACAAACCCAGCTACTTCAGCCTGGTTCTCATAGGAATTGTACGCAGGCCCTTTATTTTCTTTCTGGCTTCCTGAACTTGTCAACATCCTTCTTGAATGATGATGCTCCAAACTGAACAGAGGATCATCAGGGTCAGCTACATTTTGGCTGAATAAAGGGAAGCGATGAGCTTCTCTCTACACTAGGCTTTTGTTAGCTAAAGATGATTCTTTAATGGGCATTAATAGATAGACACGACTTGCTTAAAGGAGCATTTGTGGTGACTACTAGCTACCAAATTGTTGAGAACTGTATTAAGAAACAACTCCACCTATTTCTCTCCCTCCATTTCTTCCTCTCCTCTCTTCCCTTCTGACTCTGTCCCTTTTTACCAGATCTCATAAGGACAAACTTCTGAGCAATTGAAAAGATCAGCTGACTGGATATAATACATATAGCACCTGCTTGAGAGGTGTCTCCAAGGGCTGACTGTGGCATTTGCGGGAACTGATGCTTCATCAAAGACAATCCCTAGCCTTCATATATTGAAATTCTCACTTTGAATATATCCACTGATAGACCACATGACGGGGCAGCAGGATTGTACCTACCATTTCCCACCCCCAACCTTCATACATTCAGCAGAAGGTATCAAAGTATCTCTATGCACATACAGCTGTACATGTACAGGCTCTTCCATCTTATCGGGAACACATCAGGAATCACTTATCAGTGCGGAGAGCTGGTCTTGTGGTAGCAAGCATGACTTGTCCCCTTAGCTAAGCAGGCTCCACCCTGGTTGCATATGAAAGGGAGAGTAGAAGTGTGAGCACTGGAAGATATTCCCCTCAGGGGATGGAGCTGCTGCTCTGGGAAGAGCAGAAAGGTCCAAGTTTCCACCCTGGCAGCATCTCCAAGATAGGGCTGAGAGAGATTCCTGCCTGCAACCTTGGAGAAGCTGCTGCCAGTCTGTGTAGACAATACTGAGATAGATGGTTCAATGGTCTTACTCAGTATAAGGCAGCTTCCTGTGTTCCTGATTGTGCATATTTCCCAATTGCATAGAAGAGCCAACACGTGTATAGCTGTATGCATTGGAGAACCACTTTTACACTTTCCTGAATGCATGGAGGTTAGGGTGAGGTTGGAGCCTTCGCCCCGCCCTTACATATTCAGCCAACACACATTTGAAGGTCAGTGTCTATCTGGTTGCCCTCTGGATTTGTAAATGAATAAATATTATAAAAACACCATCAAGCTGTCTCTTTACTAGAAAGCTGTGACTGTAAAATGCTGCTCCTGGAACCTATTGCTTGGGGGAAGTGAGGCTCATAAAACAATCTATCATATAAACCATACTCCCTTGACAGAAAGCCCCATTAAAATCTATGGTATCTCTAGGTAAGATCGGGATTGCATCTGAAGTGCACAGAGTTCTACACTCAGTCAGTGTAGACAATACTAAGCTAGATGGACCAATGATCTGATGTGGTATAAGGCAGGTTCATATGAGACAAAGCTTCATATTCAAATTATCTGTGGAGACTAATAAGAATTCCTGAGCAGCTTTACAAGCAAATTTAGAAGTTAGTGATCAAGGAACCAAAGGTGTGTGTGTGTGTAGAGCTGTTTGTGATCTCACCTGAAGCCACCAAAACAGCCCTGTTCTCAAGGCTCTCTTTCCCCTTCTCTTCCCATGACCCTGTTTTCTTTTCTCTTCCCATGACTCCTAGGATCTCAATCTTTGAAGTGGAACTTTATTGAAAATCCATCACATTTTCCATATCCATCAGACAATGATATCTTCAAAGAACACCAGCAGGCTAAGCCAAGCATCACTTCCCTTGCCTCAATCTAGGCTTCCTACCTTTAATCAATTCACTAAAAGGAAGGTAGCTAAAGTGAAATTTGTTGAAAGAAATATGAAAGAAGAAGTTGAAAGAAATATGTGGAAAAATAGGCTACCCACGCCAGGTTGTTTCCTTGAAGCAAACTTCAGTGTAGGGCCTTTAGTTTCTGTGCCTTGAAGCAAAAGCCATATTCTGTGTAAAAGGCCTTAAACTGGAAGGTGTTTGGGGTTTTTGTTTTTTAACAGAATGGGAAGAGAATCAGGATCCCAATCCCCCAGATATTTCTAACAAAAAGAAAGTACATTTATAAAGTACTTTCAAATATTCAGAACTAAAAATCACCACCTGTCAGCTATTGGTACCTATATATGTTTCCTGCAAGGCAAAAAGCAGCCTGGGGCTGCAATCTTTAGTAGGGATGTGCATGAATCGGATTTTGCAATTTGATTCAATCTTGAATCGAATAGCGAACTCTCAAATTGAATCATCGATGCAGCTGACATTGGCCAGCTGATTCAACAATTTGATTTGTGAATCGAATCGATTTGGTTTTACTGCAGAGCTAGTCTACCCATTAAATCGAATTGGTAGGCCAGGTCTCCCTATTAAAACTGCAATTTTGAAGACTCTTTTCCCAAGGATAGTTGGTCCACCAATTGGGTTTAATGGGTAGAGCAGTTTTTTTTTGAAAACCAACTGGTAGACCAGCATTTCCTGGAAAAACAGGAGAGCTGGTCTACCAATTGTTTTTCTTGGAGGATTGGTCTACCCATTAAAACCAATGGGTAGACCAGCAATCTCTGAAAAACAGTCCTTGAAATTCCAGTTTTTCCTGGGGAGAGCTGGTCTACCTATTGAATTTAATGGGTAGACTATTTCTCCAAGAAAACCAATTGGTAGAACAGCTCTCCTCACATTGAATTTTATCTGGGTCAGTAGGGCAATAATCTGAAACAACCCTGATAAAATTTTTTTAAAAATCATAATAAATTACCCGATTACCTGATTGCTCTGTGGGTTGGGTGGTGGGTAGTACCCATCATGCTCCACTACCCAACCCTGTCTGGTGCCCCTAGCATGGGGAACAATGGGGTGTTTTGAGTCCCCAATGTTCCCTATTGGAGAAACACAGCAAAGCACACTCACAAGCTGCCCCTCCCAACATACAAAGAGAACACACATTTCAAAGATAGTCCAAAGATGGCCAAAAAAGAATCACACTGACCCAGAATCTACTGACAGTCACTTTATCATCACGGCAGTAACATCATTGGTACAATGTGCTCTCTAACACACGTATGACTCTGTCCTTACTTGCAACCTCTGACACAGCACAGCAGCACCCTTAGCAGCCAGAAATCATAGCCATAAGCTCAACTGCAGCAACATCTTCAGCCACATTTTGACTGAGTATACCTTGCAAAGCAGAATGCAGATTGCAGAGCAAACAAGAGAAGTGAGTGAAGCACAAGTTACTCCCAAGGCCAAACATGGAGCTCATCACATCAATCACCAGGGAATATTACACAGAGACACATAGAGCTGAGCTGCAACTGTCCATTTCAACACCATATCACAAACAGACCACCAAATCACAGCTCTAGCTCTAGGAAGCAAAACTAGATAGTTATGGCAGCAAGCAATAGCAGAGCATTATACGCAGGGCTGAGAAAAGAAAACACACAAAATCAAACCTCCTTGACTCTCCTGATGTAAGGAGAGGCATAAAGCACAGCAAGGAGCAAATCTGGTGTTGGGCCAGGGCAAGCTGTCAGTGGGTGGGGCTGACCACGAGTCACCCACCCTCCTCCACACCCAGCTCAGGATAGCCCAGCAGGGGAAGGTTGGCCTTCAGGCCAACAGCAACATATCTATATATTTAATTCTCCTGGGTGTGCCTTTGGAAAGTGCGTCCCGGCAGCCCAGCTGATTGGTTGGGCTGCGGGGGCGCCTGATTGGTCCTGGCACACCCAGGAGAATTGCCTGGCTGGGCGGGTGTGGAGGCAAGGCGGCGGGCCAGGCCGTGCCGCAGGCCAGGCGGCAGCGGGCCAGGCGGCGGCGGCAGCACTCTTGGGCCCAGGCCCGGCCGCGGCGGCACTCTCGGGCCCGGGCCCGGCCACGGTGGCGGCGGCACTCTCGGGCCCGGCGGCGGCGCTACTAGGGGCGCAGATGCTATGCGCCCGGTCAGCTAGTTCTATATATTTCTCAAAAATATTTTAATCTTTTAAACTCAAAGAAGTCTCCAAGTCTTAGTTTTACCATGCCTAAAGCCTTTAAATACTTACTACAGAGGAAAGGTGCAAGATTATTTGAAATTTGGTGGCAGTGGGAGTTGTTGTGGGTCGGTAAAGCTATAAAATAACGATTTTCCAGATATGAAAAGTGTGATGTCAAGATCTCCAAGGCCCAGTCTTCCAGAAGGGGAAATAAAGGATTCAGTCCTGTAGAGTCCCTTATTGTAGTTCTTAACCTGATATTACTCACCACTACTATTTTTTGGGGAGGGGGGGAGGGTAGGGTGAGGAAGGGCAAACTGCTTGATTAATGTAGCATAGAATTTGGTCCTGAGTGTCATGTATACTTTCTCCCTCCATTGCTTTCTGCAGATTGTTGGACTGAGTTACCCATTACATGTTGTGGCAGATCCTGCTTCTGTCTTTGCTACTGGTATCTTCCTTGTGGTCTAGAATCAAAGAGCTGGAGTAGGGGGCTAGACCATCTGACCCAATCCCTTGCTCGATGCAGGAAATTCATCCCTACTTCTTAGTCTCCTCCTGCTGCTGAGCCTCAGTTACTGGCTCCTGCCAGCCACCACTTTGTGATTTCCTTCTTCATGTTTCATGGCAGAGAGGACACCCTTCCGTTGTCATTAAAAAAAAATTCTCGTGTGCACAACATAATAAGTGAGACATTGGAGATCTTGATTGGCCCTCTAGTCTCTAATGCTTTCTTAGAAGGCAATTGTAAGCTGGAGTGGGTGGGGATGAACCGCAGTGCTGAGGTAGGGGTTTTCCTTAACCATTTTACTGTAATGGGTCTCCCCATTGAAATTGCTATTCATCCCGCCAGGGAAAACTTCTGAGCACACATGTCAGTTTCCCCTAATGGAACAAAAAGCAGCTGGGCATGTAAAATGGCATGTAAGCAAGGGGTTAACCCTCTATCACCCCCGGTGCCATGGTTCCAATACTAATTTATTCATTTAAAATTTTTCAATCTCATGCCTCCTGCACACTGCTTCTTGGGGTGGCTTATAATAAAACACACACACACACTCCACAGTAAAATCAATAAAACACAATCAAACCTCTATGACTGTTCTTTTAAAACATGAAATACTGTAGATAAGAGTTCTTATCATGGATCTTCAACATCTTACCTGAATTGACCTTGAGGATGCATATATTCTTGCAGTAGGACATCATTCCATTTTGTTCCATGGACAATGTAGGCTTACCTTTGATGTTTTCTTGTCAGAACTGACAGCAACCTCAGAGCTTCATTGGAGCTTAATGAATGGGTTTATTAAACCATAACCTTAATGCAACTGACTCACTATCTCTTTTCAGATTTTTGAGGAAGAGAACGATGGTGATTCAAAAGACACTAGTTTAAATCACACAAGACACACACATTTGTTGATCTAGGAACACTACAGGGGTTTAGGAAGCTAACCTCTGAACAATAACTGTTACGTTTATTGACATGAATATAGTAAAAAAAAAAAGGTCCTATAGATATAAAATTCATTTTCATTTTTGAAATGAAAATGAACATAGGAACATAGGAAGCTGCCATATACTGAGTCAGACCATTGGTCCGTCTAGCTCAGTATTGTCTTCACAGACTGGCAGCAGCTTCTCCAAGGTTGCAGGCAGGAATCTTAGCCCTATCTTGGAGATGCTGCCAGGGAGGGAACTTGGAACCTTCTGCTCTTCCCAGAGTTGCTTCATCCTCTAAGGGGAATATCTTACAGTGCTCACATGCAGGGCGGACCCTGCTTAGCTAAGGGGACAAGTCATGCTTGCTAACTCCAGAGAAAAATTGCACCTTATTGGATGCAATTGTATAAACAATCACATCTCTATGCAAATAACGGACAATGTATCCTTAAAATCTGGTGAGTGGAAATAAATGTTAAGTGCATGTTTTATATTTGAATGGTGAGTGTTATCCCCGGTACTCTACAAAGCAGGCTTCGGATACAATCACTACTGCCTAGTGAAGGTGTAAGTCTTGTGACACACCCTGTTCCCTTTAAAGTTTGAGTTTGTTTTTAAATCATGCAGCTTTAAAATTAATTATACCTGCTTATGGTTTCTAGATTCTATGTGCTAGTCATTTTTAGTAGCAGTGGTAAAGAAATAAATTTCTAGTTCTCTCCCCCCGCCCCCCAATAATCATAAGATTAGGAAATAAAGCATGAAGAATGAATTTCATATCATATGTTGGCAACATTAGAAAATCAATAGATAGAATGAAAAATTGGGATGAAATACAAGATAGTGCATCTAACCTTTGCCTGGTTTCTACATTCAGACATTGCAACAACCAAGTATATAATCTGCAACCACCATCCCATTATAAGGGCCTTCTGAGTTGTATTACGTGAGAATTATTGGTCAATAAAAGGGTTAATTTTTGAAAAGCCACTCCTCTCCTCCTCTCTCTTTTCTCCTGTCCTTGGATTGGTTACCTAGTTTCAGTTACTCTATTTAATCTCAAGTGCTCCCAGCTGCTTAAAATCAAGCACTGATGGTGATGTTTTGACACTGAAATTTGTTTGCTTGATTTGTAAGATATTTTATTTGTTTTTTATTCTATGCATCAAAGCTACCTAAGCATTTCATCTGAAGCATGGGAGTATGTGTTTGCAATATTATATCATCTTATTTAAGTTTTATGGCAGATTTTCTAAACTTCTCCTTCGGCTTGTGAGACGTATTTATCAGCCCTTTGGGCTTTTGCTCTGGGTTTACCTCGCACGGAGTTCTTCCTCTGCAGGTTCTGGCCTGGATCCAAAGAGTTCACATTCTCTTTCAAGTCCATTTGGGTGAGATGTTACTTTGAGCTGAGACAATGTCACATTGTGGTCTCCAAAGAGGCATTTCAAATACATACTTGACAGAGAGAAGCGCATAAAGGCATGAGGTTCCTCCATTAAGGCAGGCCAAGTGCACCGTTTCAGTCATCATTTGCAGTGACAGTGTGCCAGTAGTTATGTGACCATGAACTGAAGGCAGCAGCAAATGAAACAAGCTATATTTTTAAAGATGTGTGATGGATGGCTCTCCTTGTCACTAAAGAAAGAGCTCTGTGGCAATGCTTCTGCAAAGTTGCAGATCCCATGGAAATTCACAGGGCTTAGCAAATAAGCTACTGAATGTTGAGGGAGTGTTAAAAGATGGTTTTAATGGATAACGTACCCTGGCCTAAACAGGATGGATGGATGGATGGATGGATTTATTTATTTATTTATTTATAATATTTATACCCCGCCCCTCCAGTTCACTATTGCTTGGGGCAGCTCACAACAATAAAATAGATACAATATACAATAAAAGTAATAAAATTTACCAAATTGAGTAGGAACATAGGAAGCTGCCATATACCGATTCAGACCATAGGTCCATCTAGCTCAGTATTGTCAACCCAGTCTGGCAGCGGCTTCTCCAAGGTTGCAGGCAGGAATCTCTCTCAGCCCTATCTTCAAGAAGCCAGGGAGGGAACTTGGTACCTTCTGCTCTTCCCAGAGCGGCTCCATCACCTCAGGGGAATATCTTGCAGTGCTTACACTTCTACTCTCCCTTTCATATGCAACCAGGGTGGAGCCTGCTTAGCTAAGGGGGCAAGTCATGCTTGCTACCACAAGACCAGCTCTCCTCTCTCTAAATAAGTAATCAAGTTAAAAGTCAGGTTAAAAACCGCAACCAGTATCAAGTTCAAATTAAAACTTGTTTTATTGAATTATAAGATCCTATTAAAATACAAGTAAGCTAAACACATAATGTTGGGAATATTCCTGGACCCAGGCCTCACCCTGGTAACTCAGGTGGGGGCCATGGCCTTTCTATCAGCTTTGGTTGATTCGACAGCTGTGCCCATTCCTCAAAGAGGATGACCTCAAAACAGTGGTGCATCAGCTGGTAACCTCCCGGCTCGACTACTGCAATGTGCTCTACGTGGGGCTGCCTTTGTACGTAGTCTGGAAACTTCAGTTCGTTCAGAATGCGGCAGCCAGGTTGGTCTCTGGGGCAACCCGGAGAGACCATATGATGCCTGTTTTGAAACAGCTACACTGGCTGCCAATATGTTTCCGGGCAAAATACAAAGTGCTGGTTATTACCTTTAAAGCCCTGAACGGCTTAGGTCCAAACTATCTAAGAGAGTGCCTTCTTTTACATGATCCCCACCACACCTTAAGATTATCTGAGGAGGTCCGTCTCCAGTTGCCACCAGTTTGTCTGGTGGCGATGCAGAGGCGGGCCTTCTCTGTAGCTGCTCCTGGGCTGTGGAATGCACTCCCGGCAGAAGTTCGTAATTTGAGATCATTGCTGTCCTTCAGGAGAGCCCTTAAAACCTACCTATTTGGCCTGGCCTTCCAGGGTTTTAAATGATTAACTGTTTTAAATTGTTTTAAATTGTTGCCCTGATTTTCAGGGCTTTTAGCTGTTTTATTGGTTTTATTGTGTTTTAATAGTTTGATTTTAATGTTAATTTGTTTTAATTGATTTTATCATGCTGTGTACTGCCCTGAGCCATTTTGGAAGGGCGGTATATAAATCAAACAAACAAACAAACGAACAAACAAATGAACAATAATAAATAAATAAATAAATAATAGATGCTAAACCTAATGCTCTTTACTGGCTTCACTCGACTCCCAAAGACAGCTCTGTCAGAAGAGTGTTCCAGGTTCAGGTTTGGGTACATTTCCACAGAAAGACACTTCCAGACTTGTGGAACTACCACGTAGGTTCAAATTAGATGTGACATTGAATATGTCTTTGCACTCCCATTTTTATTTTGTGTTTAAATAACAGCCATGGGGGAGGGCATTAACTCTTCCTCTCTGCAAAGGTTCCCCCCCCCCTCTGGCCTCTAGGGCCTCGCAGGGACCATTTGAGCATGTGTGGTGGCCATTTTTAAAAATAATCTTTTTAAAAAAAAATGACCTCTGAAAACAAAATGGCCACTGTGCATGTTCAAATGACCTCTGCAAGGTCTGGCATGGCCACAGAGGCCATTTGAGCATGCGCAGTGGCCATTTTGTTTTTGGCAGCCTCTTTATTTATTTTTTATTTTACAAAATGGCGCCCCCTTCAAGTGGCACCCAGGGCACGTGCCCTGCCTGCCTTACCCTAGATACGCCCCTGGTTCTCCCTGACCCTGCTCCTTTAACAGGCTGTGGCAAGCAGATATTCAACATGTGGAGCTTTTCCTATCACTACATCTACATGCAGGGAAACATTTCCCTTGCTGAATTATAGTCCATGAGACACACCTCCAAAAATGGTGAATTGTCCTCATCTGCAATGTGGCATTACCTAACTGTTTCAATAGGACTGCTTTGAGTAATTTTTCTCCTCATGTCAGCCTTGATCTTTGGCAAGGTCTACATCTCAAGAGATGAGAAACAGGCAGGAAACTCACAACACCCACATGGTTTTGAGTGGGGGAAAATACTTATTTTACATTGATTTCAGTGAGACCTACCTTGTATTCTGTTGCCCTTAAATCAGTGTTGTTTTTGACCTTTAAAGCCCTTAATGGTTTGGGCCCTGGATATCTGAAGGACCGCCTGCTCCCAAGGGTTTCTGCCCACTTGATAATATCATTGGAGGGGGGCTCTACTCCACGTGCTGATGTTGAGAGAGGCTCAGTTGTCAAGCATGTGGGACAGGGCTTTCTCAGGTATTGCCCCCTTTGGAATGCTCTCCTGGTTGGCATCAGCTCCAGGGGTGGAGCCACCACTGAGTTGGACGGGTTCAATGAACCTGGCCACTGTCAATCAGGGGCTGTGCCTGGTGCCCCAGCCACACCCCCTGCATCTGATGTCCAATGCAGGGGACATGGCGGGCGAGGGGCACTGGCAAGAGGAACACAGGCCACCATCTGGCTTCTTCTGCCAGTGATCAGTTCCTCAGTCTCCATGTCATTTTTTAGGAAACAAGTAAAGACATGGCTCTTCACCCAGGCTTCTAAATGAAAATCTTGTTTTTACTGTGGCTGCTTTGTGTTTTTATGTATTATTGTTTTTAATGGGTTTTTACATTTTCAAATAGAGATATTTTTATATTCATATTATCTGTACTTTTGTATTTTAATTATGCATTGTTTTAATTATATTGTAACCCGCTTTGAGTTTTTTTAATGGAAAGTGTTATATAAATTTAATAAATAAACAAATTCATGTTTTCCCACCAAGAAATGAGAGAGAAACCTTCCTATGAGCAGGCTCCACATCACACTGATATCTAGAAACACTGACCAAGTGGGTCACCTAAAGAATGCAGTTAGAACGTACTTCCCACATTGGCACTTCATGTTTTCACTCTTAAGTGCAGGGATCTTTGATACTGATATGGCAGATAACCACATCATTTGGGGGAATCTGTAAGATGGATACTTTGCCATGTTACTGATGTGACGTGGGTGCACAACCCCAGGGGATTATTTTTCAACAGCCATGGAGCAAAGGAAACATGTACATCAAGTTTTAGAAGTCCCTTGTGATAAACTCTCTATGAAACATAAAGTTGATTTACGGTGTTTTCAGCAACCTCCTTTGCAGTTCAGTGAAATATTTGTGGTGTACTCCGGTCAGGTTGCCTAGTAACTGAAGCAACCTGTCCTGCTCCATGCGGCACTTACTGGTTGTGATGTGAAGCAGTCTCTTATCAGTGTTGTACTAGCTGTCTTCTGTGCTCAGCTCATTAGCCTTTGTCTCTTATCTGTAAGTAGCAATTACGCTCACTGCAACTCCAGCGCACCTGGGGAGAGACCAAACAAATGTAGTGCTTCAACAAAGTTGTTAAGCAACATCTCTCTGTTTTCCCCAGTCCCATAAACTGGTTAAGGCAGTGTCAGGGTGGGGTTGGTGGGATGTGGGAAGAGGCACTATCAGTGCTTGTTTATATGCCTTGCCAGCCAGATCTGCTCTGTCTAGATTCATCCATACCTGTCCAAGGTGCTTGACACTTTCTGGGGTTGAATCCCAGGCTGCATTGGAAACAAAGGGTGGAATCGTGTAGGGCAGGTGGATTAGGTAGAAAGTCCCATGTCAGTACAGCAGCTCCACAAGAGCCACTGAGTATGTGGATGGCAAGAGACCAGCATTCACTGCTCAAATAAGGACCAAGTGGATGTACCATTGGTGTAGTCTGGAGGACTGGGTGAAGGACCAAGCTAATTAAGGACCTAAGCCACCCAGAGACAGAAGCTTGGGGTGACATACAAATTAGATAGATAGGAACAGCCCTGCTGGATCAGGTCCAAGGCCCATCTAGTCCAGCATCCTGTTTCACACTGTGGCTCATCAGATGCCACTGGAAGCCACAGGCAGGGGTTGAGGGCATGCCCTCTCTCCTGTTGTTACTCCCCTGCAACTGGTACTCAGAGGCATCCTGCCTTTGAAGCTGGAGGTGGCCTATAGCCCTCCAACTAGTAGATAGTAGTAGATACTACTACTTGGAGTAGTACTACTTGAATACTACTTGGATACTACTCAGGGGCGTAGCAAGGTTGGAGTGGGCCCAGAGACAATATTTTAAAATGCCCCACCCCCTTGAAGCTCAGCTCATGAAGTAAAGAAATCTTAAGTGAGGCTGAATAGTGGTCACAAAAAGCATAGTAAAACACACACACACACACACACACACACACACACACGTCATTTAATGGTTCTAGAGAAAGACATGCTGTTCTGGTAGCTCCAGGTCTTAACACTCACATCAATTTCGGAGGCTGAACACAACTGAAGGAAGCCGGGGTGTGTGTGTGCAGCTGGGGGAGTCAGTCATGTGACTTGCCTCTGGGTGCCCCCCAAACAACTGTCTCCCCTTGCCCTATTATAGTTAGGCCCCTGATACTACTACTTGGAGTAGTAGCCCTCCAACTAGATAGATAGATAGATAGATAGATAGATAGATAGATAGATAGATAGATAGATTCATCAAACACTTTGGCAGGGGGGAGGGAGTTCAAAGTATCTGGGAAGGGAGAATTTGATTCAAGGAGGCTTTAATCATTTGTCCCTGCTGTCAAAAGCAGCTCTGCTACTCTTTTTAAACTTCAAGGGGTCACACACACACACACACACACACACACACACACACACACACACACACACACACTGCCATGGTACAGGTAAGCCCCCCACCCCACCCCCGCACTTTGTGAAAATGAAGCAGGGGAATGCCAGCATTGATTGTGAAAGGAATGCAACTTTTCTGTATGAATAAGTAAATAAATGAAGTTAAATTTTTAAGTGTAGAATTGGTCTGTACATCCTGCTCAAAGTTCCTTTCAAGTTTTGAAGGCCAGAAACCAGTTAAGAAGGACAACAGGGCATTAAGTGGTCAAAAATATTGTTGCAGGCTCAGACTGTGGGGATTGCCTAACTCCAAAAATTTCTATTCCTAATTCTCAAAGTCAGCATCAACAGGACAAGGCATAGCCAGCGTGGTATAGTGGTTACAGTGCTGGAATAGGACCGGGGAGACACGAGTTCAAATCCCCATTCAGCCATGAAACTAGCTGGGTGACTCTGGGCCAGCCACTTCTCTCTCAACCTAACCTATTTCACAGGGTTGTTGTGAAAGAGAAACTCAAGTATGTAGTACACCGCTCTGGGCTCCTTGGAGGAAGAGCAGGATATAAATGTAAAATATTATTTATTATTTATTTACACAGTCAGACAGGTGTTATTGACTGGTTTGTTTTATCTAGACATCGAGTCCTTCCCAAGGACCTGGGATGGCTGAATTTTATTGTCAATGTTGTTGCTGCTGTTATAGATATCGTCGCATAATATAGGCTGTTCCCAGTAAAGCTGCTTTTTGTAACTGGCTGATGGTGATTTCTGTGGCCCCTATGGTGTTGAGGTGCTCTTCAAGGTCTTTTGGAACTGCACCCAGGGCGCCAATTACCACTGGGATTATTTGGGTCTTTTTCTGCCACAGCCTTTCAATTTCAATTTGTAGATCTTTGTGTTTGGTGATTTTTTCTATTTCTTTTTCTTCTATTCTGCTATCCCCTGGTATTGCTATGTCGATTATTTTGACTTGTTTTTCTTTCTTCTCGACTACAGTGATATCTGGTGTATTGTGTGGCAGATGTTTGTCTGTTTGTAGTCGGAAGTCCCATAATATTTTTACATCTTCATTTTCTTCCACTTTTTCAATTTTTTGGTCCCATCAATGTTTGGCTACAGGTAGCTTGTATTTTTTGCAGATGTTCCAGTGTATCATCCCTGCTACTTTGTCATGCCTTTGTTTGTAGTCAGTCTGTGCGATCTTTTTACAACAGCTGATTAGGTGGTCCACTGTTTCATCTGCTTCTTTACAAAGGCGGCACTTGCTGTTTGTGGTGGATTTTTCGACTTTTGCTCTTATTGCATTTGTTCTTAGTGCCTGTTCTTGTGCAGCCAGTATTAAACCCTCTGTTTCTTTCTTCAGGTTGCCATTCTTAAGCCATTGCCAGGTCTTGGTGATGTCTGATTTTCCACTTATATTGTGCAAATATTGACCATGCAGTGTCTTATTTTTCCATTTTTCTGCTCGGTTCTTGACTTGTTCTTTCTTGTAGGCCTGCTTTGTTTCATTGGTGTTGAATAGTTTCGCATTATTGACCATTTGAAGTGCATCTTCTTCACTGTCCTTTATATATTCTTCAAGGCCTCTTTTCTCCTCCTCTACTTTTTGATGGACTTGCAGCATTCCTCTTCCACTTGAGCTGCGAGGGAGGTATAGCCTATCGACATCACTGCGGGGGTGCAGAGCTTGATTGTTGGTCATGATTTTCCTGGTCTTACGATCTAGCGTCTCTAGCTCTGCCTGGGTCCAGTCTATTATTCCTGCAGTGTATCTGATAACAGGTATAGCCCAGGTGTTTATGGCTTGTATGGTGTTCCCACCATTGAGTTTGGACTTGAGGATTTTTCTAACTCTCCTGATGTATTCACTTCCAATTTTTCTTTTAACTTCAGTGTGTGCAATGTTATCAGCCTGGAGAATGTCCAAGTATTTGTAATGTTCTTTCTCTTCCAGGTTCTTGATCTTGCTTCCATTGGGCAGTTCTATTCCTTCTGTTTTTCTTATTTTTCCTCTGTTCATTATTAATGCAGCACACTTGTCTAGTCCAAACTCCATTGCTATATCGCTACTGAATATACGGACAGTGTTTAGCAGTGATTCGATTTCTGACTGGGACTTTCCATACAACTTCAGATCGTCCATGTACAACAGATGGTTGATTTGACTTGATGTTTTAGATGTTTGGTATCCGAGGCCTGTTTTGTTTAGTATTTGTGAAAGTGGGGTCATGGCGATTACAAACAACAGAGGGGATAGTGAGTCCCCTTGGAAAATGCCTCTTCTAATGCTAACCTGTCCAAGTGTCTCGCCATTGATTGTTAACTGTGTACTCCACATGCTCATTGCTTTTTAAAAAATACATATCTGAATGTTTTTGCTGACACCAGTTGTTTCTAAACATTTTAGTATCCATGTGTGAGGCAATGAATCGAAGGCTTTCTTGTAGTCAATCCATGCAACACTTAGATTGGTTTTTCTTCTCTTGCAATTTTCTAAAATCATTTTGTCAATCAGCAGCTGGTCTTTTGTGCCTCTGGTGTTCGGGCAATTTCTTTTCTGTATTATTATTTATTATTATTATTATTATTATTATTATTATTATTATTATTACTACTACTACTCAATGTCTGGATAAAACAAACCAGTCAATAATACCTGTCTGACTGTGTAAACAAGAAATAATAATAACCTCCCTAAATGCCTGCCTTGAGGCAATGATGGGCTGTATAACAAACTGAGACTGAATCTAGTTAAGAAAGAAAGGTACTTATTGTGCGGGGTCAGAACTCAGGAGACAATGTTGATCTGCCGAAACTGGATGGGATCACACTTCCACAGAAGGAGCAGGAACAGGTGTGCAGTCTGCTTCTGGATCCAAACCTCTCCCTGGTGTCCCAGACTGAGGCAGTGGCCAGAAGTGCTTTCTATCAGCTTTGGCTGATACGCCAGCTGCATCGGTTCCTTGAGATCAATTACCTCAGAACAGTGGTACATATGCTGGTCACCTCCAGACTTGACTACTGCAATGTGCTCTATATGGGGCTGCCTTTGTACATAGTCCGAAAACTGCAGTTGCTACAGAATTCGGCAGCCAGGTTGATCTCTGGAGCATCTCAGATAGACCATATTACTCCTGTGCTAAAAGAACTACATAGGCTACCAATATGTTTCTGGGCAAAATACAAGGTGCTGGTTATAACCTATAAAGCCCTAAGCAGCTTAGGCCCTGGGTATTTAAGATAACGTCTTCTTCACCATGAACTCCACTGCCCATTGAAATCATCTGGAGAGGTTCGTCTGCATTTGCCAGCCACCAGCTCCTCTGGTGGCTACACAGGGACGGCCCTTCTCTGTTGCTGCCCTGAGACTCTGGAATGCGCTCCCTGATGAAATAAGAGCTTCCCCAACTCTGGCAACTTTTAGAAAGTCTCTTTTTTCACCCAAGCTTTTTAAATGAACTGTGGTTTCAAATTGTTTTAAGGTATTTATTTTTAAACTGTTTTATGTTGAAGTTTGGGGCAGTCTACAAATTTGAAAAACAACAAATAAATAAAATCCCCAAACTGAGTCTATTCTCCAAGTGCCTACAGCCGTATCTGAACAATCAGCTCAAAATGTACCTCTTCTGTATTTTAGCCTTGGCAGGGAAGACATTTAGGTCCATAGGCAAAGGAAAGAACATGATATCCAGTCTACACATGACGGATACCTACAGAATCCAACTTCCCTCCAAGAATAAAAAGCAGCTTAGGGAATTGAGTCTGTGCAGAACAAAGGAAAAAGGTTAAGCAATCTCTTCTGCCCATCATCTCTCTACTGAAACTCAAAGCCTCAGTGGCTGCCTCTTGGTGTCAAGCAAGCAAGCAAGGAAAAGAGTCAGAGAAGAGTTATGTCCGACTGTATGTAATGTGTAGTTTTCATTACAAACCAAAGTCTGGCAAAGCTCCTTGTCCGTTTGATCTCACCGTTAAAATGTTAAGGACTGAAAAGGCACTGCTGACAAAAGACTTTCCCACTCTTTGGCTGAACATTTTCAGCTTGTGCGTGAGCTTGCTCTTGCCACGAGGTCACAACATGGTGTGGGGGCTGGGGAGAAGGAAGGCTTTGTGCTGTTCACCACCAAAATGTCCACATGCACAATCCAATAGGGGTCCATGAGTGTGTCTTATGGTACTGCATGGATTTCATATAGGCACCCAAACCTGCCAAACCACATTCTACAGATAGAAGCAAGGTTTTGTGCATGGATTGCCCATCAGTAACAGTGGAGAGCTGGTCTTGTGGAAGCAAGCATGCCTGGTCCCCTTAGCTAAGCAGGGTCCACCCTGGTTACATATGAATGGGAAACGAGAAGCGTGAGCACTGTAAGATATTCCCCTCAGGGGATGGAGCTGCTCTGGGAAGAGCAGAAGGCTTCATGTTCCCTCCCTGGCATCTCCAAGATAGAGCGGAGAGAGATTCCTGCCTACAACCTTGGAGAAGCCATTGCCAGTCTGTGTTAGACAATACTAAACTAGATGGACCTATGGTCTGACTCAGTATATGGCAGCTCCCTATGTTCGTAAGTACTGCACATGCTATAAGCTGTGGCAGGAGAAGGAAGGCATTTCTCATCTTTTTCAGAGGTAACTATATAGACAGCTTGGATCCTCACATGCAACACCCCTCTTTGCCCTTGGTTTTTTGGTGGGTGCGGGATTAAATACAGTGAGTGCGGGCATCTGCTTTAATCCTCCTGTAGACCATCTGTTGGGGGAAAGGGTCTCTCAGAGAGTACTGAAGTCCTGGGATACTCAGGGAGTGTTGGATTGTAGTTCTACCATACATCATCTATGGAGAAGCCATCTGGGAAAATTCTCCAACATTCTTTGAGAAGAGCCCCAATATTTCGCTTCAACTTTCACTTTCTCCTTGGAGGAGGAGACATTTCATTTTCAACTCTAGTTAGTAGCAAAGTCCTAGGAAAACTGCATACTGGTCCATAACCATTTTACAGTTCACATAAATGTTCAGGAACATTCATTGCCCAAAACCAATTTGAGACTGAGTCTTTCACCACACATCATGCACCATTCATATTGTTTTTGCTTCCAAAAACAGCTTAGTTACTTCAGTCTTATGTACATTTACCTGGGAGTAAGCCTCATTGAATACAATGGGGCTTACTTTCAAGAAAGCTGGCATAGGATTGCTGTGTGCACCAGATGCTACAAGAACATTGCTGGAAAATGCTAATAATATTGTTAAATCTGTATATTATTTTAAATAAATGCAGCAAACACTGTTAAAGGCAGATCCACCTAATGTTAGATAGATCAATCTATCCAATTGATGTTCAAGGGCAAATACATGGTGACGGAGTAGGACTGTTGACATTTCTTGGGGCTGTGAATAAATATGCATATATAAAAGGCAAAGTATTTGATTGCAGCACTAAGTCTAACCTCTTGCTAGGGTTTAATTACCACTTTGCATATCATGCTCTGCGCTCCTAAGGTCACAAACCCACTGATCGAGCTGAAGTGAAAAATTTATTCAAGACTTTCCATAAATCACATGTGTAGTTTTCTAAAAAATAAGAAACTCAAGAGAGTGGCATAGGTGATGGAAGGAAAGTAATGTGAAAGCTTTTTAAAAGTCTTTAAAGATGCATCTGTTCACCCAGGCTTTTAATTAATATTGTTTTAATGGTTTTAATGCTGTTTTAAAATATTCTTTTAAAAATTTCAAATTGTTGTAATGTTTTAAAATTTTTGTTTTTGTTTTAACTAATGTTTTACTTTCTGTTTTTGTTTTGTTGTAAACCACCCAGAGACATATGTTTTGGGCAGAATAAAAATGTGTTAATAAATAAATAATAAATAAATGTGTGAGACAGAAAACAATCATTTGACCCAATTTCTTTCTACCCTGTTAAAAAAGAAACTACACATTTATATTTTTAAGGCAATGGAAACGTGTGTGTCTGTGTCTGTGTCTGTGTGGATAAAAGTGATCCTATGACAAAGTGTAAATAACTTTTGGACCAGGCACACTGACAGTAAGTGTGTGTGTGTGTGTATCCCAATTCAGTGATCAGTTTGCTTGTGAGACAGAGATTTTGCATGCAAAGGACTGAAGAACAGCTATGACTTTTCCATATAAGGGGCAGAACAGGAAGTCAGTCTATCTATCTATCTATCTATCTATCTATCTATCTATCTATCTATCTATCTATCTATCTATCTATCTATCATATTTGTATGCGGTCTCAAACTTCCACTGCTGGGCAGCTTACAACAACATAAAAACAAACCAAAACACACAAGTAAAACCTTAAAACAATTTAAAATCACAATTGAATTTAAAAAATCTTGGGTGAAAAGGTAAATCTTTTAATGACTTTTTAAAAGTTGCCAGAAATGTGGAGGCTCTCCTCTTAACAGGGAGTGAGTTCCAGAGTCTCGGGGTGCCAACAAAGAAGGCCCATCTCTTCATAGACAGACATGCCGGTGGCTGCTGTAGATGGACTTCTCCAGATGATCTCAATGGGCAATGGGGCTCATGGAGAAGAAGACGTTCTCTGAGATACCCAGGGCCTAAGACGTTTAGGGCTTCATAAGTTATAACCAGCACCTTGTGTTTTGCCTGAAAACTCATCAGCAGCCAGTGTAATTCTTTACACTCTTAACCCGGAGACCAACCTGGCTGCCACATTCTGTACCAACTGCAATTTCTAGATTATGTACAAAGGCAGCCTCACATAGAGTGCATTGCTGTAGTCAAGTCTGGAGGTTGCCAACATATGTACCACTGTTCTGAGGCTGTTCATCTCAAGAAATGGATGCTGCTGGTGTATCAGCCAAAACTGATAGAAAGCACCTCTGGCCACCACTTCAAACTGGGAACCAGGGAGAGGTGCTGCATGAGACAACCAACAAGTGGTGATGAGGATGCTGATCCCCCGAGGTGCAAGTACATGAGAACAGGGGTGTTACTAGGTACTTAAAAGATCTGAGGTCCAGGCCCACAACCTCCCTTTTGATCATTAAACTCAGTTATAGCCTGATCCAGCAGGGCTGTTCTTATGTTCTTTAAAAATAGGTAATATAATACAGCACCCATGAAGGTGGAAGCAGCAGAGAGCTAAATGAGGCTAGGAGCTCTCTCCTAGGCTCTGTGCAGGTGACTTCCCTGCTACACTTCTCTTCTGGAAGAGGTCATGGAGGAGGGAGGTGGCTGATGAGATTCAGGGTTCTGAGCAATTCATTGGGGGCCCATAACTCATGGGCTACCTTCAAAGATGCCCCTGCACGAGGATCTAGGTCGCACCACTAGCCAGCACAATGGACTTCTCAGCATAATTCCCTAAGCTCATGGTTCATGGGTAGGGATGTGCACAAAGCCGGTTTGCTTGATTCGGTTTGAGTCCAAACCAGATTCAAAATCGACTGGGCATGTTGAGTTTTGGCACTCCCAAACTTGGGGCCCAGTTCAGTTCAAATTCTAATGGTTCAGGCCCGGTTCCGGGATGCCAGACATGGTAAAATTAGAAAAAAATTAAGTCGGACTCAACACCAACACCAGGTTTAGTGGCCTCGGGGGTGCTGCTGCAGCTGTGGGTGTGGGTGTGTCCTCCGCCGGCCTCCCCTCAGTCACCTACAAGCCAGTTTGAGGTCGAGCCAGTTTGAGGTCAAGCCAGCTCGCACATCCCTATTCATGGGGAATGCAAAAGCATGTGCCAACAAGAGCCATGGTGGATTGTGAGTCATTTTCCGGCACATGAAGCTGCAGATGTGTGGTGTCACTCCCCTCGCCGCCTTTACTTCTCTCACACACGCCAAGCACATGCTCAACTCTGTTTCTGGCATCTGGAAGAGGCGGCAGCCAGCCCTAATCAGCAAGCCAGGTGGCACTTCCTGTACACTCTGGGGCTGCACAGCTACCACCACTGTCATAATGCACACTGCCCAGCTCTTCCTCTGTATGTTCCTGGATGCTAATTTGCAAACAGAAGGATGCAGTCACTCTGATCTTTTTAACAGTCTGTACATACCCCAGCACGAGGCTCTTTGCAATGAGGAAATCTCCACTCCATATACATAGCAGGCAATCCAGTGTTCTGTTTGTATAGTCAGTTCTGAATTGTCAGTTCTGAATTATCGGAATTATCAATGCTGGTAGAAAAGACAATTCAACTATTGACCACCAGGTGGCAGTACAAAAGAAAACATCAAAGTAGAGTAGTCTGTGAGCTTAGGGGCCAATTTCTAATCCTTATCCTGAATCATTGGGGGCCCTGGTGGTGGTGGTGGTGGTGTGTGTGTTGTCTCTGTGTGTGTTGTTTTCCGAACAGAAGGCATGACTCAGTTAGGATTTATGCATCCCAAGCCTCTGCTGTAGCTAAGCCGCATCAAAGGTTTTGGAAGGAAACCTCCATAGATTATGAAAAGCAGGCTTTAAAATATGGAAACTCTGAGCCATATCAGTGAATGTTAGTTGCTGCCTCCATAAATGATTTTTGCACTTCTTTCATTAGGCAGAAGTAGGCTCCAATAACTGTTCTTAAGAGACGCAGTGCAGAATAGAGATGTATTGGTCTGTTATATTTGTTCATCTTCAGATACCATTTTTGTCTTATGAATGACCATGGAAATGAAGGACAAACAGTTAGCTGCTTACGATTCTATGAAAGTTTTTCTATTTGGCTAAAGAGTGAAAGACTTGGAGAATCAGCAGTGGAAATATCACCGTTCTGCAGTACAGGCCTAGGATACAAACCAGCTTCCTCAGATCAGTAGGAGTTTTGCCAATAGCTTCAGCGCAGAATCAATAATCAAGCTTATTTACTAGAAATCACAATGCCAACACCTTTTTGTGTTGTCTGATATAGATAGGTTTCATAGTGAATAGTACAATGTTTGACCAAGAACTGAGCAATAATTTATTACAGGAGCAAATAGATGGAAAAATAAAATCAGGACATTTGTTGTTAAATTGGAATTCCTCAGTTTTTTGAATGTTTTATTTTAATAAATATAGTTGCAGATGTACTTTAGCTTTGAGATTATATGACTACTGAGGCTTCTAGTGGTTTAATGTAATGTCTTTTGGATATTGTCTTTTCTCTTTTTCTTTTTGTTAAAATATAATAATAGGTTGTATTAAGTAATTTTGAGACTATACACACACACACACACACACACTAACAGTATCATGTTAGCACAGATATGAAACAGCAAAATGTAAGTATATTAGTTGTTTTTTCGTTCATATTAAAACCTTGTGCAAAAGAAAGAGTTCCATTATTGTATCTTGAAAGAGCTGGTGCAGTTTTATTAATTGTTTGTAGTAGAAGCTCTGGGTAGAATCAGCTCAGTTTTTGTATGTATTGTATAAACAGCAAGAGAGTCCAAACCCTAAAATATATTTAATTGATCCCTGCTATAAAACATATTTTTAAAATTAATTGTTTGTAGTAGAAACTCTGCATAGGATAAGGGCTCCATTTTTGTATGTATTGTATAAACAGTAAGAGAGTCCAAACTCTAAAATATTTTTGATGGATCCCTGCTATAAAACATATTCTCTTACAAAATCAAGAGCTTCACCTCCAGGAAATAAAGCATGTCATTTCATGAAGACACTTGCAATGATAACAAGATTAGCTGCTCTGCAGCGGTGTTCCTTTGCAAATATTGAACATATGGTAATCCACAGGGGAGTGACACCAAAGGGATAGTTTAAATTTAATTGAATCCCTGGGCATTAAGTGTCATTTTTGTATCTACTGATGCTTTGGCATGAAAACATCCATTGTAGCTAGACTTTCTGGAAGGGTTATTATTGTGCTCTGCACAGGGCGAGGGTCTGTAGTCCAGGAAACACTCGAGAGGAGATGTCACGTGGTGTAAGCAAAGGAGCAGGAGGTTGAAGGCTGAGAGTCAATACATGTCAGTTTTCAGGAGCAAACGAAGAATGTAGTCAGGGGAAGCCGAGGATCAGGAACCAATCAAGACCAGCTAGTACAACAGACAGGGAACGTTTGCAGCGATGTTGCTTCAGCAACTGCTGACCGCTGACGGAGCACTTATATAGCCCTATTGCTGGATATAGTCGACACTGCCAGAGACAATGGCTAGTTAAAGGATTTATTTTATTTATTTATTTATCGTTGCATTTATATACTGCCTTTCATTAAAAACAATCGCAAGGCGGTTCACAAAAAGTTAAAAACACACAATAAAGTGACAATAAAAGTATTAAGCTAAAAATATAAAAACAAACCAAATTTAAAATCTATAAAATACAAGCATAAAAATGATAGACAGATAAAAATACAAAGAAGCCGCAATAAAAACAATTATGTAAAAGCCTGGATAAAAAGCCAAGATTTAACAAGCTTTCTAAAAGCTGCAATGGAGTCTGAGGAGCGAATAGCCACTGGGAGAGCATTCCAAAGTCTTAATTAAGACTTTGGAATTAAGAAACAGGGTTGAGCCCTGTTTCTTAATTGCAGACTCCTATGGAGCTGGGGTGATTCTTCAGCCTCTGGAGGAGGGTCAAAGTCCTCCTCCGAATCAGAGGCAACAGTGTGTCCTCAAGGCGAGGTGCAGGTGGTGGCTTTTCTGGACCCAGTGCCTCTTGGGTTCCCTTGTCCTTGGAGCTCTCACCATTAGGTCCAGAAATAGCTGAGGATACGGATGGTTCCCAGAGGGGAGCCTCGGGGCCGGATTGTGCCAGTATCTCCTGGGGACCAGGAACCTCATCCTCAGAGCTCTCACTGTCCAACCTCATCTGGTGTGGCAATAGGACCTGGTCCATGACAAATATACTATGTACAGAAATGGCAGATCAGTTTGACTCGCCGTGAAAGGACGCATCTAATATTTGCCCAGAAAACCAATAGTATTTGGTCTGTCTTTCTTTCTTTCTCTCTCTTTCTTTCTCTCTCTTTCTTTGGTAATCCCATAAAATTAAATATAGCCCTGTAGTTTTAAAAATCATTTTTAGAACTTGGGGCTTAATGAAGCAATGACTCTAAACATTTAGATTGCCCAAGGGATACCAAGCTGGTTATAGGACAACAGTAAAATGTAAGATAGTTGGAAGATTAATCCTACAGTAAACTCTTGTAGGCCTAAATCCAGATAAAGGTAGTTATGCCTAAGTCCCATTGATTGTACATAAAAACAGGCACTCGAGGAGACTTCAGTCAGTCAAGACTAACTTTGTAGTGAGTGGCACTTAAGCAGGCTTAATTTATCAGGGTTTAGCCATTGTGTAAAAGTTGTGTATCCGTGTTGTGAGGTCAGTCACCAATGAGGACTCGACTTGTGCAAATCTGGAAAAGCTTGCACTCATGGCACGAATTGTTCCCTTTGCTAAGCAGGGTCCACCCTGGTTTGCATTTGAATGGGAGACTACATGTGAGCACTGTAAGATATTCCCCTTAGGGGGTGGGGCCACTCTGGGAAGAGCACTTACATGCTGGCATGCAGAAGGTTCCAAGTTCCCTCTCTGGCTTCTCCAAGATAGGGCTAAGAGAGGTTCCTGCCTGCAACCTTGGAGAAGCCGCTGCCAGTTTGTGTAGATAGACCAATGGTCTGACTCAATATAAGGCAGGCTTCCTATGTTCCTATGGAGTCATTCAGGGCAGAGAGAGAGATCACTCATCCAGTCTCTACCTTAGCAGCAGTTTTTCCTTCTTAGTGATTTCTTAGTTATTTCTACATTTCCACCAAGGTTCAGAAATCATTGATAACATATATAATAGCAACAATTCCCAGGTTCTTAGGGCATATATGGCACAGTCTTCTAGTCCCAATACTCTACCATAACTAAGGATAAGTAAGGTAAGGTAAAGTGTGCCGGCGTCAAGTTGATTTCGACTCCTGGCACCCACAGAGTCCTGTGGTTTTCTTTGGTAGACTACAGGAGGGGTTTACCATTACCTCCTCTTGTGCAGTATGAGATGATGCCTTTCAGCATCTTCCTATATTGCAGCTGCCTGATATAGTACCAGCAGGGATTTGAACTAGCAACCTTCTGCTTTTTAGTCAAGCATTTTCCCGCTGTGCCACTTAAGGTAGATAAATACATGTAATGAAATAACTGCAGATTCAACCCCTGATTACTTCTGCCTCCATCTCTGTCGTAAATCTGTTAGCTCGGCTAACCCAAAAGGATAACAACCCCCTTCAGCTCTCCCCGTCAGTTAAATAGAAAGTAGCAGTGAAGCTGCACCAAGGAAAACAAAAGGCTCACAAAGAAAATAGTAAACAAATTAAGTTCCCTGAACTAAACTAGGTACCGCTCTCTACGATAACTAATTACTGAAAAGAAAACAACAGAGCAAGGAATGAAAGAGAACAAAGGACACCAGAGCAAGGAATTAACAGAACAAGAACACAGTGCAGGAAAGAACAGAACAAGGGCAAACTAGAACTTGAAAAAGTTGAGGAATTCAAAATAGAAACACGGTCCATGGTCAGCAAAAATTGCTAACAGCATCTGTGCAAGTCACAGACTGCTTAATATATGGCTCAAGAGAACCAGCAGCCAATCAGGCTTCCCTGAGTAAGCACTTCTGCTTCCTCTCTTGTGATCTCCTGTGCCTGCATGTCTCCCACTGAGCTTTCCTCTTGAGACATCTCAAGACAGGTTAAATCCCCGGCTCCTCCTGATCAACCTTCATGTCTGGCAGCTGCTGTTCTGATTCCTCAGTTCCAGAGTCTGGTCTCCCTGCCAAATCCTGTTGCTGTGCCTCTGAGCCCTCACTACTGTCACACCCTCGATCTCAGATAGCAAGGAGGAAGGGGAAGCTGACAGCCTTTCAGCCGATGCAGTTTTGCCTGAGGGGCAGAGCTCAGCTGTAAGTTCCCAAGAGATGGCTGAGGAAGGTCTGGCTGATGTTTCAGAGCACGCACAGCAATCTGAGGCAGCAGAGACAGCGACGGACAGACTAGAAGATGAGCTGTGCAGGCAACCCCCACTGACTCCACAGCAACGGAGTGCCACAAGGTGAAGAGCACAGCTGGAAACTATCAGGAGGAGTAAATGCCTCTTGCAGAGGGCTGATAAGCCTTGAATCCCTGCCAGCTGAGAGTTATCAGCTTGGACTATAAAGCATGTCAACAGCTTTCTGTTAGCTGCTGGAAGACATTTGTCAACCCTCGTGTTGACAGCTTTCAGCCCAAGCCTGATATAAAGAACTAATCTGAGCCGTGTTTTGTTTCTGCAGCCCAGTTTGTATTGTCTTGTATCTATCTTTGTATCTATCTTCCTGGACTTCCCTTCTGGGTGGCCAGATTTCTGACAACTACCAGGTGAATCCTCCTGTTCCTCCTCTGACTCTTCTGAGTCAGAAGTCTGAGCCATGACAATCTCCCTCCCCATCCTCTGTGACTTCCATTTGTCTGTTGCTAGATATTATAAGTCCCTTAGGGCAGAGACAGATCTACCATTGACATGGGCCACTGGGGGCCCTGCCGAGGGGCATCACTCAGGGGAGCCCCCACAGCCGTTAAACCAGTGTCAGCCTTTAGAGTAGACATGCCTTTCCTTAAATTTGTTTTTAAAAGCTGTGCACATATACAGGCGACAGTTTGGCAAAATAAAAGTAGTAATAGAATCTTTATATTTTCAGCTCTTAACTATCTTTATTAAAAAGATAGTTAAGAGCTGAAAATATAAAGATAGTTAATATAAATGCATATAAAGTTAGTTAAGCACTGAAAAGATGTTCACAGTCTGAATGGCAGTAAAGTTTGCTTATTTCATCTAAACAACGACCCTTCTGGGATGGAAGGCTGAGTCAGCATTTGCCTTTGGTGTTTTGGGTTAGTCTGCTATAGCGGCCAGTGATGTACTTGTTTGTGGACAGGCAGCTTCAGTGTCCCTGGTTCACTTGTTAGCATGGAAGTCACGTAATGAAAAGTTAAAATCAGACAGTGAGCAAAAGCAGAACTATGCAGGGAAGATTAATCTTCTATATATGGAGAAATAGACAAAAAGTACTAGAGGGCAAGCAAAGCAGAGGCTGCTTCAGGTAAAATACTGTTCCTCACAAAAGCAAATGGGTCATATATATCTAGCTGTCCAGATTTTGAGAGAAAGCAGAACAAAGTCTGAGGATCTCGTGCAAAGGAAAACAAAAAGAAGAACAAGAGCCTTTGTTTTGTAGCTTCATGGCAAAGCAACGGTCCCGATTTATCCCAACATAGTGTTCCTTCCAAGCACTGTTGCTTGCGTTTCCCTTGTGTGTGTTTTTTAGAGTCCCTGAGGGACAAGAAGCCACCTTCTCTTTCCTTTTGCTATATATGCTGCTTTTGAAGCTTTTTTGTTGTTGAGAAGTGATATATAGATATTCTAAAATTGTGTTATCTTACTGGTCAATGAGCATGATAAACTTTGACTGATATTCTAAACAATAATAATTATATCATCATCAATCATCATCATCATCATCAAGCCAAACAAAACTGTATTACTTTATTTTAAGCTTCTTTGGAAAGACATTTTCTTCACCTGTATGCCATTGCACCGTCTTTTCAACACTTGGCTTTATTATGATTATATTAAAATATCATTATATGATATTTCCCTAACCTTAAGTGGCGCAGCGGGGAAATGCTTGACTAACAAGCAGAAGGTTGCCAGTTCCTCACTAGTACTATATCAGGCAGCAGCGATATAGGAAGATGCTGAAGGACATCATCTCATACTTTAGATTGTAAGCCCTTTGGGGACAGGGAGCCATTTTATTTATATCTATGTAAACTGCTTTGGGGACTTAAGCTCTTAATATTTGAAGATGAACATTATAAGGTCAAACTGTTCACTGGTCTCAAATAGGACAGAGTACAAATCAGATGAGGTAGTCCATAAATGAGACAAGATGTAAACAAAAATATAATTAAAATAGCACAGCTATTGTCTCAGAATTATTTATATTGCAGAACAAATGGCTTTAAGATGTGTTGCCTCACTTGGTCAATTGCTACAATTCAAGTGGAAAAAATTATTCTGTGTTCTCTGGATCTCAGATTCTACAGTGCAGACTACAACCTTGTCCCTTCTCACCCATTTTGTTTCTGATAAACATAGACTTGCATAATCTAGAAAAGACAGGATTCTTCTTTCCCAATCTTTCCCGTAATGTTTGCACTTGAAACACAAGCTCGAAACACAGTCACTTGGTTCTGGGTAGCTACCTCGTGCACCAAAATGAACTATTGTTATGTGTAAACTGTCCTTAAGAAGCCCTCACAGGCAAAGAATAACTCACTCAATTATTTTTGTATCTGACCACAGAATACCATACATATTGCAGTCTTCCCCTCTTCCCCTGTGGAACAGAAACTGACTTATTTAGTTGGAGACCCATGACTTCATAAATCACACATTTCTCTATGTGGATTCAGTGAGTGGCTTAAAAAACGCAGACACACACAAGTTGCTTTCAAATTAGCCTTGACCGTAGTTTCCATCATTTGTTCACTAACTTAGGGCTTCTCAAACTTGGATCCCCAGATGTTGTTGGACTGCAGGAGAGGAGAGCCAGTCTTGTGGTAGCAAGCATGACTTGTTCCCCTAGCTAAGCAGGGTCCACCCTGGTTGCATTTGAATGGGAGACCACATGTGAGCACTGTAAGATATTCCTGTCAGGGGATTGAGCCACTCTGGGAAGAGCAGAAGGTTTTAAGTTCCCTCCCTGACATCTCCCAAGATAGGGCTGATTCCTGCTTGCAACCTTGGAGAAGCTGCTGCCAGAGAACACCTGCAATTTTTTCAGAGCACCCAGATGACATCAACAGATGCCAATGACTTACTAGTGTTTTCTGTGTTTTCCCTTGTCCTGTGTTCTTTCAGATCTGATGTGGGCCTATTTCTACATTTTAAAATGCAGTTTCCATACATTTTTCTGTAATCTGGACCATAACACTGCAATAGGGGCTTTTAAAGGTTTCAGTGTCTTTGAATAAACATTTCCTGTTTCTAGGTTTCACTTTCTTTATTGCTTCCTCTTGATTGTGGCTGAGGGATTAGTGATGAATCTGTTAATTGATCATTGTGCAGCCCCTCTTAATTTCCTCAGTGCTAGTTTCTGTTTTCGCGGGCGGGGGCAGTATGAAAGAGAAAAGAAGAAGAAAACTAGCTCACTTACTGCACAAGATTCCATGCATGTTGTAACATAGTGTGCATGCAGTTGCACAAAAGCACACATGCACAACTGTGTGCATGTTGTGTTACAATGTACCTAGAAGCTTGCATAGTATGAGAGGCAAAAACAAGAGGAAACTGGTAAATTAAAGCCTTCCCTCCTCCCCTGTGGATCAAAACATGGCATTGGGGCAATTAAGAAACACTACCTGAGTTATCCAGTGCTACAACTGTGTTGGGCCTCAGAGCTACATGGCCAGCCTTCCCAACTTATGGATTTCCCCCCCTAATTTCCCATTGACATCTCTGTTAAAGAAAACCCCTTGTAGATGGCTATAGAGACATGTGTCAGCCTTCCACAAAATCCACATCATCTAAAAAAACCAAAAAACCAACAAGTCAGACTTTTCAGGATGGAAGAATTTTAAAAATTAAAGAAAAGAAAGAAAGAAGTGAATGAGTGGAAATTGACTCCAGGGCACAGGAAACAAGTCCTATCTTATCAGAAGACCCTTGGCAAAGCCACACCTCCATCTCATCTTGATCCGCTTTATCCATGGTGTCTCTGCACACATCAGAATCATACTCTGCAGAATGACAGTGTATCCCAGGAAAACATTTTAGAACGTGCAACTATTTTTGGGTTAGGCAGTAGTAGAACTACTGCTACTACTATTATGAATATGTATATACTGCTTTTCAACTAAGTTCTCAGATAGAAACATAAAATAAAATTAAAATGGCTCCCTGTTCCGAAATGGCTCACAATACTGCAATGAATACTTTGATCGCCAACAGGAAGCTGCTGGAAGGAGCTTTGACACTTAAAAAAATTTTTTTTAAGAGTTTAAAGATAAGGAAAAAATGCCTGTTGCTTTGGTCTGTCTAAAGGTGAGCCATCACCCCCTTTCGTAGGAAAAAGAATGGGGGCAAGCAAAGAATGGGGAAGTGGCAACAAGCCGAATATTCTTTGCCATGAATGAATACCCAAGCAAAGTTTTCCCCTCCAAAAACAATGGGAACACAAGTAAGGATTGTTTTTTCACACATACCTACCACACACTTCTCCCTAGATAATACTAAAATCCATGTTTCTGACAGTTCTATGCAAAATAGTCTGTAACCAAATCAGTTCAAAATACTCATCACAATTACTTACTGGGTGGATTTTTAAATGTTTGAATGATCATGAATTTTGTATGGCTTCCAGGTTAATACAAAACCTTTGTCTTGCAGAATTACCATATTCCTTTATGAAGCACTGGAACCATTTGTGGTGATGATACTCATTATGGAAAATTAGTGATGTTTCCCTTGTCCATCAAAAGGGAGTGCACCATCCCAGGTGAATAGGTCAAGAGCAGATTATGCAAGTATACTCATCGGTATGCAATTTCCCCCTAAACAACAAGGCATATCGTTTTTTAAAAGAGGCAAGTCAAATTGATCGGAATGCAACCATTATGGAAGAAGCAGAAAAGATGTCGTGAGTGACTGCAGCTAACACCATGTTAACTACTGGAGAAATGATAAGTTGGAGTCTTCTGTTATATTGCATGGAAAATGATGGAAATTATAGTATTAATCACAGTGTGATAGCTAGTTTCTGAAATAGTTGCGCTTAACTGTATAGCAGATTTTGAAGTGAATAACACTTATAAGGTTATAATGGTATTCATCTGATATATTAATTTGTAATAGCCGAGGCATTATCATGGGCCAAGAGAGGTTGTATGAACCAGTTGTCATAAAGTATATAACTCACTTCCAAATGAAATACAGGAGACAAGTATCAAAAAGAGACAAAAGAGACAAAAAGTTAACAAAGAACTTATAAAGATGATCTAAAGTTAGTTTAGAAAAAAGATGACTATGGGGAGACATGATAGAGGTCTATAAAATCATGCATGGTGTGGAGAAAGTGGATAGAGATAAATTCTTCTCCCGTTCACATAACACTAGAACCAGGGGTCATCCCATGAAATTGATTGCCAGGAAATCTAGGACCAACAAACGGAAGTACTTTTTCACACAATGCATCATCAACTTGTTGAATTCTCTGCCACAAGATGTGGTGACAGCCAACAACCTGGATGGCTCTTTAAGAGGGGTTTGGATAACTTCATGGAGGAGAGGTCTATCAATGGTTACTACTCTGAGGGCTATAGGCCACCTTCAACCTCAAAGGCAGGATGCCTCTGAGAACCAGTTGCAAGGGAGTAACAGCAGGAGAGAGGGCATCCATATACCTCTTGCCTGAGGGCTCCCCAGAGGCATCTGGTGGGCCACTGTGTGAAACAGGATGCTGGACTAGATGGGCCTTGGGCCTGATCCAGCAGGGCTGTTCTTATGTTTTTATGTTCTTATGGAAAGTGATACTATGGGGGGAGAAAAAGGGCACTTGAAATGATATGCCATTTTGCATGGCACCCTCATCTCTGACATGAAGTGTTCCTCCACTCACAATGTTTTTAGCACTTTAAGAAATAGGTATGTGTACAAAGCGCTTCATGCACATGAGCGGGCGCTTTAAACAGAGTCTTACCTGCCCCTCCGGCACTCCCACCCCCCACCATGGTGCTATCACTTCCAAATGCCTGCACATCCTCTGCAGATAAGCTGCACCATGAGCTTCCTGCATGGGAACAGAAAGTTTGCCTTTCCCAGCATCCCACAGGCATTGTCGTCATGCACGGATGCCATCTTGAGAGCTCAGCAACACTGCTGAGTTAGTTTCTAAACTAACTGTAGATAAGATTATTAGGAATTGAATAAATAAATAAATAGCCCCAGGTGGCCACTGATTATCTTGGTTGCCTTCCTACAATGTCCTTTTTTAGATGTGATGACCACGACATCATAATATTGTGTCAGGGGATAGGGCAACTGGGAAATCAACATGGCCCCACATGCTGGAGAAGGAAAATGTCTACTACTGCCACTCACCATTGCCTGGTAAGCTTGTAAGTGTACAGGGCCCAATAAGAAGGCTTTAAGGCAGCAATGGACATTCTCCTCCTTCTTCAGGGTTGGATGAGTGAACCCTTCGATGGCCAACCTGGGCAATTTATGACACTGGCCCCACAAATGATTATGCTCAGCTTCCAAAAATCCTCAGTCTTGCCATGCTTATGGTTGTATGTATTGCATTAGTTGGAAGTCTCACTGTCTTGATAGATAAATAGGACATTGTTTTAATGATTCCTAAAAGAATAGCATTATGTGCCAGTGAGTGTGTATCAATCAATTACTTCTTTGAAAGAACCAACATTTCATCTGAAATCTTGAAAATAAACCTACCTTTCCCTTGAAGGTGTCCCATTTGTTTAATGCAAACAAAAACACTCCCCAATTAGCTTCCTAACAATCCTTTCAAACATGAAGATGAAGGGGAGGGAAAAGCACGTCGGGTTTCTTCCTGAAAGACTTTCCCCTCTGCATCAGCACTATTTCATAGTACCAGAGCAGCACCCTTTGATGTTGCCTTGATGAGCTCCAAATGTGTTTGGAATCAGGTAAACAAAACTTGATATAGCATCAAAGCAGGAATCATTTCAGCTCATTTTGTGTAGAATGATCAGAACTGTTAAGGGGGGGAAATGGAAAATAACTTTTGCAGAAGTATGATGCATGCTAGAACCCAAGCATTTCCATTTATTGGCTATATAATTGAAATTTTATAGGACATTTAACTTTTTTATTAAGAAGTACATCCACATTCATACAAAGCTTGAGAAAGCTATAGAACATTGGAGCTATTCACACGACCATGCAGGTGGGCGGGTGGGCAAGAAGGCTGGGCCTACTCACTTTCCTGCAAGATGAGCAACTGAATGTTGCTGGGAGCATGGACCATGCAGAGCTCTGGAGGCTGGGACCATGCCTCCCAGCCTCTGGATATCCCACAATGCACTGCACAACATGCACTATGCACTGGGGAACTCCTCTAGGAGATGCGTGCTCGAGGCGGCCGTCTCTGTTTCCACTTGGGCTGAATGCAGCCCAAACAAACACACAATCCTAGAGCTGGGGTTAACCCCAGCTAAAAGCTGAGTTAAAAAACTGGGCTGGCAGTGCTGCCCTGCCGGAATCCGACCTGATCCTGGCAGTTCTCATGTGCAGCCTAACCCAGGCTGGGCTTCTCTAGATGCATGGGAGAACAGTCTCATAGTATATCAAGTTATAGAAAAGTATATCCCTTAGTGAAGGGGTACAGTTTCTCTTTCTTAATAGAACAGTCTATGTGGGGCTAGAACAAAAAGCCTTTTATTGGCATATGAATTGCAGGCAAGTCATATTGATTTCAATGGCATTCATTTATGTGTCCTAACCTTGGGTGGCAGGGAAGAGTCTAGAGTGCATCCTCTAGTTATGGACTAGTGCTTTGAGAAGGGAAGCCAATTGTTCTTGAAAGAATGTTGAGACAATCTTACCAAGTATTCCATTGCTAGAGATCCTAAGCTGCCCAGACAGCCTCCCTCAAGAGCCTCAGCTGTCCACAAACTAAATCTGAACTCACCATGATGTGTCTTAAACAGATATTAGTTTATTATGTTTATATTTCACCTTGCTTCTTGAAACTCAAGATGGCACAGGGTTCCCAGCTACTCTCCCATCCAGACACTGGCTGATATCCTGACTAAATTATGCAGTAGTATGTAACTCAGGGGTTAGTCTAAAGGATTTCTAAGTTTCAATAGGACTTCTTCTAGTACATTTACTACTACTACCACCACCACTACTACTTATATACCACATCAACAAATCCCCCAAAGTGATTTACATAGAATTAATAATAATAATAATAATAAATAAATGCTATGGTTCCTTGTCCCAAAAGGATTCACAATCTAAAAAGAAACATAAGGTGACATCAGCAACAGCCACAGGAGGGATGCTGTGCTGTGGTTAGATAGGACCAGTTGCTCTCCTGCTAGCAAATATAAGAGAATCACCACTTTGCAAGGTGCCTCTTGAGTCAGGATGTCAGCCACTGACCAGTCCTGTAAAGTGTTAACATGGACATTGTGAGGTCATTCACACAATCAAAAACAATGTTCTTCCCGGGTTTGGGAGCTGTGTGTACTTCCAATTTTCAGTTGTGTGGAAGTGAAGTAGGAGGAAATCTTGGGTAAAAGTGATTGTGTGGAAGCAAGGTAGGCAGAAAAGCTACCCAAGTTTTCCTCCTACCACACAACTGGAAATTGGGAGCACACACAGCTCCCAAACCTGAGTAGAACATGGTTTTTTATTGTGTGAATGACCTCTGTATGTTTTGCCTTCGGATCACACTTTATGACCAATAACGTTATTACTTACATGTTGCTTCAAGTTCTTTGAAGGTAGAGAATATGACTAATATATTTTATCAACAAGTAACAATTCATATCCATAACTACTGCCGCTGGGCACTTAATGCATCTGATGCCATTGGCTGTCACGTATGCACACACACAGTTGGGTGTTGCAGTTTTTAATAGGACTCTGTTACAACCTCTTCTTCTCCTCAGTGCTACTTTTACACCTGTTTACTGCTGCGGTACTGGAAATGCTGTGTTGTACTTGTATGGGATTCCTTGTGGATAGCATAATATGGCTCCCATGGCATGGTCAGAGGGCACATGATACAACCATCTTGCTGAAGCTAAGCAAGCCTAGGTTTGGCTAGGGTCTGGATGGATGTCCACCCAGGAACGGCATGTACACCACCTTGACTTCTATGATGAAAGAAAGGTGGGATATAAATTAGGGATGTGCAAATTGATTCAAATTTGAATTGATTTGACTCAAATCTGGGTGATTCAAGTGATTTGAATTCAAATCGAATCACTCCTTAAAAGGGCAATCCGATTGAAATTTGAATTGAATTGTTGAAATTTGATTCAAATTTGACTCGAGAGCCATTTGACACCTTTTAAAAACCATTCAGGTCCACCAATTGGTTAAAAACTGCACCAAAACAGGAATTTGAATCAAATTTTTGGACCAGATTCTAATCTGATCCAAATTTGAAATGAATTTTCAGAATTTGATTCGAATTTGAAATGAATAAAAGAATTGTTTTGTGCATATCTCTAATATAAATGTAATAAATATGTATGGGCCACAATACATTTAAGTTTATTGCATTGGAACTTAAATGCAGGGCTAGCTCCAGGTTTCAGGAGACCCTTAGCAAGCTACCCTCTATAGGTCCTCTCTTGGGCTCCAAGAGAGTCCATTCTGTCACTACCACTACATGCCCAAATGTGGTCTCAGGGATTAGATAAGTGCCCCTCTGAAGAATCTAGGCACTTATCCAATTTTGCCAATATCAGCCCAGCCTAGATGGGATCAGCACTCAATAGATTCTGTCCATAATCTATTTTAAAATGAATCTGGATTCTATTTTAGCCCTGCATTGATTTTAAAACAAAGTGCATTAGCACAATAGGAAGCATTGTGAGTACCTGAACAACATGGTCCTTCCTTTCCTCCAGGTAATATTTCCATGCTTGCTAACTATCAGGTCAGTTTGCTGGCTCAAACAATGACCATGTGCCAAATGCCAATCAACTGATGAAAAACCTCTATCCCTGCCATAAATCTGTAGTAATAATGCAACCATTCGTTTTTTCTGTTCCAGCAGGGAAAGCATTTCTTAATCATCAAGATTTGTTTCCCAACAGACTACTAATATCACCTGTCATGATGAGCTGGTTATTTTGTAATAGTTGAACTCTAGAGCAAGCTGTGTGTAAATTCAATTTACAATTCTTAATTCTGAACCAGATAATGCTACTAGAATGAACTGAGGAAAAAAGCAGGCATGTTTATGTCATGTAAGGTATACTTGTTGCAAAATGTAATGCTGATGTTAGAATAATGTGTGCAAAATGAGACTATCTATCTATATAAACCAAATTTAGGATTAGGAACATAGGAACATAGGAAACTGCCATATACTGAGCCAGACCATTGGTCTATCTAGCTCAATATTGTCTTCACAGACTGGCAGCGGCTTCTCCAAGGTTGCAGGCAGGAATCTCTCTCAGCCCTATCTTGGAGAAGCCAGGGAGGGAACTTGAAACCTTCTGCTCTTCCCAGAGCGGCTTCATCCCCTGAGGGGAATATCTTGCAGTGCTCACACATCAAGTCTCCCATTCAGATGCAACCAGGGCAGACCCTGCTTAGTTATGGGGACAAGTCATGCTTGCTACCACAAGACCAGCTCTCCTCTCCTAATGGGAAGATTCTTCTTCCCATTTTAAAATCTCTCCCCCCCCCCATTTTTTAAACATTGCCCCCTTTCCTTTCTAAGGAACTAGGGAAGGGGGGGGTCATAGAAAGTTATCTTGATTGTGAGGAGTAACTTTCATTTTGGCTATGTGTTCATGGAACTTCTATGGAGGCTTGCTATCTTGTCGCCTTCAAGCAAAGACATTTTTCCTTTGCCCAGGCTTTTAAGATCTATTTAGGCCCACATGCAGCACAGCGAAATGAGGGCAGTTCATCACAGCTCACACTACTGTGTGTGTCAAAACTACCACCCGTGCTTGTGAGGAACAGGGCTATTCCGCTCTGACTTAAAATTGCACAACCACAGTTGTGTGGCACTCTCTCTACTGAAAATAGACTGAAATGTTCTGCCGGGTGTTCGGTCACTGAGATAGCTGGTCGTAGAGTGATCTTGTAATCCATGGTTATTATGTCATGTGGCATGAGTATTGTATGGGGTTGTGGTTTATGAGGTTATGTAAGATGTATTTTATGGAATTGTGTTGTTATGTATGTTATTGCTTGTAAGCCGCCCTGTCTCCTATGGGAGTAGGGCGACATATAAATCTAACTAGCTAACTAACTAACTAACTTGGTGATAGTTCAGGTGATAGTTCACTATCACTAAACAGGTGATAGTTCAGACACTCTTAGGAGTGCAGGCAGGGCTGACCCAAGGGTTGGTGGCACCCCAGGTGAAGCCCCCTGCCTCCTTCGCTTGCGTGGGCAGGCACCTCCTGTTGGGTGGGCAGGCAGTTGATCGCCATCACCCACCCAACCAACTGCCCACTTGCCCGCCTTCCTGCTCCTGCCACTGGCCTGCTGTGGCGCATTACAATGACATCGACATGTGACAGAGTGACGTGATGATTATGCGTTGCAGCTGGCCGTTTGCAGGAGTGATGGCGGGAGGTGGCAAGTGGGCAGGTGGTCCCTGTGGCTCACCCAGCCAGCCTCTTGCTCGCCTCTCTGCCTCCAGCTGCTGCTCCTGCTACCGGCCCACCATGTTGTGTTCTAATGATGCTTTTGCATGACGCTATTATCATGTGCTGTGGCAGACCAGCTGCCCAAACACAGCCAGCCAGAGTAGGAACAGAGGTAGCGAGGAGAGCAAGTGGGCAGCCGGGCAGGTGACAGGGATGGGGAGTGCCTGCTCAGTCGGTCATCTGACTGCCTGTGGGGGTGATATATGACCCAAGCTGGCAGTGCTCCTCCTTGCTTGCTGCCCTAGGCTGAACCACCTGCGTTTTGCTGAGCTGTATGTGGGCCATCGTCTTTAGCTGCTCTTTGAAATTGCTGTGAAGGTTTTGTAACTGTGAACTATATGTATTTTGCCTTAGAATTTTAAAAAAAAAATCTGAAAGGTGATGTACATGTTTTAAATTACAATAAATCAGTGGAATAGGGTCTTTGGCAAAGAGGAGAAATTGAAAGTCCCAGGGAGGGGACGCTGTTAATAGCGACATAGGGCTCAAGCAGAGGCATAGGGAGCTTGTCCACAGCTGGAGGACAAAGTCCTCTGAAGGCTCCCCTGCCCACTAGCCTTCACAGTCATGCATGGGAAGCATGCACATGCTCCAAGCCCCACCCCTGCATCTGACATCAGATGTGGGGGAGGAACCAATGCTGTGAATTGGCCAGTCCTGGCAGAGCTTCCCCATTCAGTGGTGAAAGAAGGCAGGGAAAGGAGCTCCCAGTCAGCGATTTGGTGAACCACTGACTGGGGAAGGGAAGCTCTGCTGGGGCTGATGGGCCCCAACCTTGGCATTGGCCCCACCCCTATATCTGAAATCAGATGCAGGAGGCGGGGCCACTGCCCAGGAGAGGGCCCATTCAGACCCTCTCCCATCCTCCCTGGTCAGCATTTCATTGGCTGGGCTTTCCTTTCAGCACAACCAGCATTTCAGTGAAACACTGGCTGGGGAGAGGACGTGCCTCACACACCCAGCTGGTGAGTGTTTTGTTTGCCGGCTGAGTGTGAATGGGGGCAAGGGGGTGCCCTGGTTGAGGAGGAGCCTTGGCAGCCCCAACAGACCATAGCAGCCATGGTAAAGTTGTTCCCCCTTACGCCATGGTCCCTACATCCCTGGGCTCAAGTCATCCTTTATTGCTAAGGGCTATTCACACATGCACAAGTCACACACCACTCTGTCTCGCATCTGTCAGTTATTCAGGCACTGGCAATTGAGAATTGCCTCCATGTGAAATATTTCTATTTCACTGAGGTGATATGAAGGCTCTAGACTTGGTTTCCTGTCTGTCTCTCGCACACAATTCCTTGCTTGGTGTTTCATTCAGCACTTTACGTCTGCTGTAATAAATCTCAACATTCACAGGCACAATCTAGATGTCAGTCACCACCAAATCTCATTTTCAGTGGAAATTACTCATGACAACTTTTGCTGGATTGTGCCCAAAGTCCAATATAGAATTGGGGGTGGGGGTGGGTGGGCAGAGTGAGCAATTGACATTTAAAAAACTGTTTTATGAATTATGTGTGACCTGCCTAGCTTTTGGCAGTGTTCATGTTATGGTTTATTACATTTTTTTTCCATGTTTCCCCTGTCATCTCATGAAAAGTTTGAAATACATCATAGATTAATTTGAGATCACAATACAATGATTTTAGGAACTGGAATCACAGAGGCTTTTAAAAAGATAACCCTCTGCCAGGGAATCTGGTGGCAGGCCTTTAGCTACATATTTTGGTGCTGGTGAGCTAAGGACATACTAGGTGTGTGTGTGTGTGTGCGCGCACACACATGTGCATGCAAAACAATATAATCCTAATACAAATTGCCTAAGAGCAGGAATGTATGGTCTCTACTGAGCACCACACTTACATCAGAATTCTCATCATGTCCTTAAAGATAAGATGGTCAACAGATATGGCCGACTGGTAGTCATAGGCTGGATTTATTCTGAGAAGCAATTTTAGTTGGCTTGGAGTAGCTCTACTAAATTCTATGTGTGTGAATGAGGCTCATCATGTGACTTTCCTCACCCAATCAGCACTCTTGCAATGGGGTACCCTCTGGATAGGAAAAAAGCAACAACATGTGATCAGCCTCCACTCACATGGTCACACGTGTATCACAGCTGCATGGGGGAACAATATGTTGGAGTTTGTAATTATTTAGCAAAGCACCAAATGGAAGCTACCCACTCCAGTTACAGAGAAGAGTGCAGAGTTTAGTTCTTGCAGTTATTTGAAGAACACGCATGGAGACTGTTGTACAATCCAAACTACATAGATTTATTGGTGAAGTATATTTAGATAGGAAAGACTTAGTCCTATTCATTAGTATCAGCTACATAATGAATATTATGTAAGCGGGGGAGAGAGAGAGAGAGAGAGAGAGATATGTCTCCATCTACTCTCTAAGAGGAAAGGAAGAGGATTGACTCTACAGGAAGTACCTGAGGAGTCAAGGCAGGGGCCATAGAGTAGAGGCAAAGCAAGGCCAGGTAAGGAGACCCTCACTAACTACCTCTAGTCTCAATTCCCCTAGTGGTCATTATGTGAAAAAGGTTGATACACTGGAACTCCATCTCCAACACAGTATGAGGAAGCAGCTCCCACAAGGTTTGAGGAGTACATATGTGAGAATATATGTGTGCACATACTTGTAAAAATGAGATCTCTGAATACCCAAGTATGGTTAAAGTCTAGGAACAGGCAAGAAATCCAAGTTTTGTGATCTAGAATATATAGTCTAGGAAAAAATATCCAGAGAATAAAGGATAACCTTTTTACCCGCAATGCATCAAGCTCAATAAAGGATTTGTGAGGCACCTGAGGGTTCCCTGTCTTTCTGTGCTAAAATATAGATCCTAGGAAAAATCTCCAGAGTGAATATGGTGTGTAAACTAAGGTAAATTTCATTTCATACCATTGCTGTTGCTTGTTGAGGTCTGATATTGCTTAGCGGGGGGAAATTCTATATACAATAGTTTTTGTCCTTTGCTTGCAATACTACTAGAACTTTAATTATCCACATGATTTCTTATCCTAGACATGAATAATCCACTCTATAGTAAATCTGCTCCTCTGAGATGAAAATATTTCATTCTATAGTTAGTGCACTCTTTAGAAATGAAAAATATTTTGAATGATAAGATGAGTGCACCATAATTTTAAATAAGACAACATCTTGAAACTCATTACACACTTAAAGTACATGCACTGGAACTGAATTGGCTATCAGAAATACTCTTTATTAGGGTGTCTGAATCCTAACCAAATAAACAAGATGAAATTTTCATGCAGCATATGGAAAAAGATTGCTACAAATTACTGAAAGCAGAAAATCTGAAGATACAGCCATTGAAAGCTCAGATGGCAGTAAACTGGCAGTCAATGAGCCATCAAAGTTTAGTCTCAGTCCATTAAAGAACTGAAATGTATTTTTATTTGAGTACACTGAATAATACAGATACAAATAACCTGAAGGCAGTCAACTATTTCCATGGATAATATTTTTCTAAAAGCAGAGTACAAAGTTGATATTTTGTTTCAGAGAACTGTTTTATAACTGCTTCCATCACAAACACAAAGTAATCTTATGTAGATTTAAAAGTAAAGTGTGCCGGTGAGTCGGTGTAGACTCCTGGCAACCACAGAGCCCTGTGGTTGTCTTTGGTAGAATACAGGATTTAACTAAGGGCTTATTCAGAAACAACTCAATTTTCTCCTCCTTTGCCGCCCTTTTCTTTTCTCATTCCACCCCGCCCTGCCCCCCCCCCACTCTCTACAGGATCCCAACTGGGACAAACTTCTAAAAAATAAAACACAGGCCGCATCCGCACAAAACATGAAATCAAAGGTTGCCGAACCTGCAGTTAATTTTTGTAACCATGAACTGCACTCCACTGCATTCATCCAACCGCAGCCCAGCAATCTCCAGTTTCAGGGTAGGGGAGCCGTTCCCTCTTCCTGGTCCACCAAGGCTGCATCACAGCAAGCTCTGTAGCGCTCGTGGTGCCAGACTGTGGGCAAAGTATCAGAATGTTTCCAAGGTGGCAGCCATGAGCCGCAATCTTCAAGGTTGGTGTGCTGAGTACAATTGTGCCTTTTTTGAATGAATGGACTGCCTGGCCTTGGCAGCTGCCACCTGGCCCACATGTGTGTGTCCATGGCCTTTCACTCTCATGAGAGAGCAGTCCTTGGGAGCAGGGCTATCATCACACATTATTCGTGATTCTAATTCCAATGCCCATGTAACCCGGGACGGTTCTTCTTGGGAGTTGTGAATGGGCCTCTCCTTGGTCTTCCACTCTTGCAAGAGAGTGTTCTGATCCAGAGCAGCTTCCATCCTCATCACATAAAAGAAATATCTCCTTTCACTGGAGGCAATGCTGCTCCTGCTGGATGGTTCTTCTTATGAGTAAGGCTAGGGACTGTACATGTTGATCCAACTTTATTCTACAAAAAATAGAGCAGAGCCATTCAAGAATTCCTGGGTGCGGCTGCCTTTTAAACCTGACCCCGGGCACCACTGAGATCTAATTGGGTTGCCCGGTTTATGGTGCCACCGCAACCGAATGTGCTTGTAAACATACTTCTTTATCTATTCATTTTCGGAGAGCAGAACATATAGTGCCTGTCTTGCCATCCCATCCTCTTTCTCTTCTAATTGTCAAGGGACTCAGTGGGAAGTGGGCATCCACCCATGTGACTTCTCTGTTTGACAGGCTTAGGAGCATGGGATGGGACATGGCGGCCTCCCTGTTGTTGGGCAATGGCTTCAGTAGCTTAGAGACAAGGCGTGGGGCAAGCACGGCAGGCATGGAGTGGGCACGTTCCTGGGTGGGTCTGGGCTGCCTTCTCTATGACTTCGGTTCCAGAAACAGCACAAAACCATGGTTATGGTGGCATCTGCATTCAGGCGCAATGCTGCTACCCCCAAACCTCAAGTTGGAGCAGCGAAACTCACTACAAACCGAAGGTTCAAATTGGAGTTTGGCAAGGGAAACGGCAGGTTGCTTTGGGTGAGAACAGCAGGTTCACACATTTGGACATACAGGAATTCCAACCTTTGCCCCATTAAACTCCAGTTTGGCGTTACATGCAAATGGGCCCATTAAAAGTACACTGACAAGAACTTGCAGGGGGAATGGATGCAAGGGTCTGTGATCTTCTGTTTCCAAATGACATGTTCAGTAGTGTGGATCTGTGGCCCAGGAAGGCAACAGATTTGAGAGTATTCTCAGCAGAGCTGTGGAAAGAAAGCAATGACTGGATGCACAAGTGGATGTGTTGTATTATTATACGTATGGCCAAAATGTGTGGTCTCTAAATAATATAGAGAGATGCCTTTGCTTTCAAATGGAGAACACATCACACAGTTAAGCCAATTATGGATAGTAGCATGCAGTACACAACAATTATTTGGATCTCCAATGCAAAATTACATCTCTAGTTTTTATGGGTAATGTGGACAGGTTCACACATAATGCAGAACCTGAGATTTCCCCAGCCCAAGATATGGAGGGACCTGAAACTGGAACTGCAGACAGTCATATCTTGGTTTGTTGGAAGTAACCATGTTGAACCAGAGGTATGTCCCCTGTCCAGGTCTCCCAGCAAGGTCCTGGATTCTATCCCAGCAGTCATTGCAGTCATTGGCCCTGATGGCAAAGAAGGCAGGCTTGCCTGGAATGAACCAGTGGTTTATGAAGAGTGTGCGTCCAGACATAAGATGCACCTCAGCGGTGCAGCATTTGGTTTGGCAACCCAACTTCAAATCTGGGTTTGAGGCCCTGGGTGAACTTCAGGTTCCTTCCTTGGCATGGGTTCAGACAGTCATAAACAAGTTGGTTACCAAAAAAAAAAAAGTTGGTTTACAATTTTATGAGTACGTTCCACATTATGTGTGGACCTGCCCTGTGAGGGTAAAATGTTGCAATTATAATGAAAATGTAATAGCAGCATGTGAGAAAACATAAATCAGTGAGGAGCAAGGGACAGGTTTCACATGCCCCTAGTGGGAGTTCATTAATGTTATATTCTGAGTCACCTGGGCTTGGGAATTCCTCTTCATACATTCTGCATTGTTCCAGTATTTGGGAATTCTTACTAAGACCTCCTGCTCCCATCCCGTTCTGCACTAAACTGGCACTACCCTGTATGCCTTTGGCTGTTATGCCACAAAAGCTAGAGGTATGTGTGTCCACACCTAAAGGCTGCTTCAGCCATTTTGAATATGGGACAGGACCTTCTTGGTCATTGCCCCCAAGCTTAGGAATGGTATCCCAATGGGCATCCACTCCTCAGTCTCCCTCACTGCCATTAAGAGGCAGACAAAGACCTGGCTTTTTACTCAAGCTTTGGTATTTGAAGATGTGCTGTTTTCCTTTTTTGCTGTTGGTGCTACTGTTGTGTGCTGCATTTTAACTGTTTTATTGGTTGTTTTTAATTTGTATAGGTTTTATTATTTTTTTTAATATGCCGTGAACTGTCTTGGAGTTTGTTTTTTAATGAGGGGGGTATATAACATTTAAATAAATAAATAAATAAATAAATAAGCAGAATTCTGTCTAAGCAGGAACTGTTGTATCGTTAAGGAATATTTGTTTTGGGCAATTAGGAATTTGGTGATTTTCACTCACTTAATTGTATAGTTATTTTGACATGGCCCCTTAGGGAGCAAGCACTTGCTTTAAATGAGTTTCTGTTCTGGTCATTAGCCATTAGTTATGCCTAGGCATGACCCAGGAGAGGCCCTGTTTTGGTTCTAATACACTTTTCAACCTTTTTAGTATGGCAGGGTGGGGGCGTGTCTTGGGAAATTATTAGAAAAACCACATGTAGATTATCACATGTGGAGGCTGTATATTTATTTTATGTGTTTTATTTATTTTAATGATAAAACAGGCAGAAGGTGACACAATATGAAATGATTAAAACAATGAAACTCAATAATATGCACTACACATAAAACCAATATAAGAGCAGTAGTCTTAGTCAGATCTGTTACTTCTTCCTGTGCTGTTTGGTTTCCTTTTATAGATATATTAATAATAGTCCATCTTTTCCTAAACCCTCCTTAGTCCATTATTTTTTGGAAAGACACATTTGGCTGAATGTACAGTATGTGTGTATTATTCCCTGTGGTTTAATTTATGTGGCAGACTTAATTTGCCTATGTATTTATGACTCAAAACTGCATGGTCTCTTATGTATTCCTTTTATGTCTGTTAAAATGTCAATAATTTTTTTTAAGCCAATGTCTAAAATCAGACACACATTGTAATAGCCTGTGGCTGGATGCAATATAGGTAATTTGAATTGATAAAACTTGAAAAGAGACAAAAGTTTCACTGATCTGCAATACAAAAGTCAGATGGGAACAAACTGGCCAGCATTTTAACACAGTGGCTGCACACCAGGAAGATGTGTCCACACTGTAGGGAGTTTCCAGAGCACTGCAGAGTTGGGAGTTCAATGGGGTGGATTTCTTCTGTCTCTTCTTCGCCTTGAAGTGGCCTGTACCACCCAAAAATATGTCCCTGAGAACCATGTGACCCTCAGGGGCATAGGTTTTAGTAGCTCAGGGCACTTTAGTAGCTCAGGGCACTTGAGAGGGGCTTGGGACACCAAGAAATATTTCTGTAGTGCAGATAAGTCTTCCCGAAGTGCTACTGCTGTGTTAGTTAGGATGTCAGCCACTGTCTTCAAGAACTGCTGTTTAAAAATAGTGAAACAGGGAGCCTGAAACATCTCCCTGGAAGAAGAATTCCCCAGGATGAATGCTGCCAAAGAAAAGGTCCTGTCTCTGGTTCCTTATATTGCTACAGGAAGTTTTAGATTGGAGGGAAGGCATGGAACAATAGCACCAGTAGCGGCAGGTAGGCATTGGGGCGGGCAGAAGGGAGAAGAGGAGAACCCAATAACCAAAGCAGGAGCCTCCCCGCTGCTTTCCCACATGCTGGCAGGCTTGGGTATTTACCTAAGCCAGGGCTGCTCAACTTCGGCCCCCCCTGCAGATGTTGGCCTACAACTCCCATAGTCCCTGGCTATTGGCCACTGTGGATGGGGATTATTGGAGTTGTAGTCCAAAAACAGCTGAGGGGGCCAAAGTTGAGCAGGCTTGACCTAAGCCCACCAGCATGGAGGCAAACAGAATGGGGAGGAAAGCAGAAAAGAAGGGGGAAAGGCAGAAAGCAGAAAAGGAAGGGCAGAAAGCAGAAGAAAAAGACAGAAAGAGGGACAGAAGGGAGATAGCAGGGATTGCATCCGTCCCGCCCCGCCTCCAACAAACAAGCTAGTAAAAGATCAGACTTATCAGCAGCCAAGGAAACCTCCAGAGCAGGGAGCTTCCTCCACTCTCTTCTCTCCTGCCTGTAACTTTCTCATTTGTTCTTACTGGCTGGAACAGTTGCTACTCAAGCTGTTCCAGCCAATCTAATTCTTAGAGGGCTCCGCCTGGCACTGCCCCCTGGAAGAGGGTGGGGTGGGGGAACCATGTTAAAATATACTCTCTGAAGCAACTAGGAAGTGTATTTTTACCCATTATTTTAGTTCTGTTTGGGGCAGTGCCAAGTGGAGCCCCCTAGGAATCAGACTGGCTGAGTTACTTGAGGAGCAGCTGTTTCAGCTAGTTAAGACCAAAGAGGAAGTTATAGGCAGGAGGAGGAGGGGCTGGAGGAAGCTCCCTGCTCTTGAGGTTTCCTTGGCTGCTGGTAAGTCTCATTTTTTTTTTACTAGCTTGTTTGCTTTTGTTGGGGAGGGGCCGGTAGGAGGGCACTCACCCCACTTCCTGCACTGTCTATATGCTTAAATCTCTAAGGCATACCTCTGGCTAATACCATGCGTGGCAGCTCTCACGAGAGTTCAGAGAGCTACCGGATAGGCTAGCCACAGGATGGATGGGTAAAAATGGTGGTGGCGGCTGAAGAAAACTGTGGTGGGTGGTTGGGCGGCCAGCAGCAGGACGAGAGTGAGGACAAAACAGCGGCGAGCAAAATGGCGGGGGACAGGTAGGCAAAAATGTGGTGATGGCGGCCAGGAGAGAAGGCAGCAATGGCGGCCGGCGGGCAGGCCAGTGAGCAGGGGAAGGAAGAAGCTGGGTGGGTGGGGGTGGGTGGGAGAGAAAACAATGATGACTGGGGAAACAATGGCAGTGGGTGGGTGGTGTTGGGGAGGCAGTGGCGGGGCAGGTGGCTAGAGGTGCAGATGCTCTGTGCCTGGCCCGGCTAGTTGACTCTGTTTGCTGTGTGTAGTCTAGGATCATGCTACTACTACTGCTGCTGCTGGTAAGAGCTGGGTTTCATTTAATGTGAAAGTAACCTCTCACTGCTCCCCTGGCAGTGCCCTGACGATGTTAAGATTTAAAAAACCCCAACAACACCATAACACTCGGAACGTTTCAGCTTGGAATGGTTCTATTCTGTTGAAACACCAGGTCACCCCGGTGTTTTGGCCGGAACCTTCTGGACATTTGACATTTTGTTCCGAGTCAGAACAGAATGCAAAGTATGTTCTGTGCACACCTCTAATCGTTTGTGTAAAGAAATATTTCCTCTTGTCCATTCTGAATCTTGGAGCATTTTGCTTCAATGGATTATCCTGTGAGAGGGGGAGAAAAACCTATCTCTCTCCACTTAATCCACACTGTGCATAGTGGACAGGAAAAGGAGGGTCATAGTGTAATGAGGGATGCTTTTGGTCCCCCTTTTGGGACCTTATAAGCTTCAAAGGCAGTTTCCCAAGAAAGCTGCAACCACAGGTTTAAAAGTCCAAATAAAAATATTTTTCATTGAATACAAAGTAGAGGCTTTGGCTGTGATGGAACACATGGGTATACCCATATTACATGGAACACACAAGATAGTTCACGTGTCTTGGTGCTAATACTTGATCTCTGCTGTACTGGTTATCTAGATGTATATGTTATGCTGAGGTGGAAGAGAAGGACATGGAGGGTACAAAGGGGAGAGGGCAAGAGAGAGATCCAAGCAAGATTGGGGAAGGTGGGGAAGGTAGAACTGATGAGGATATCCAGAGAAGAAGTGGAGCGGAAAGGGAAAGAGTTCTGAACAAGTTTAAGTAAAGAGAACAGAAAGAGCTGGAGATCTGGAGAAATGGAGCAAAGAGGGAAAGCAACCTGATCAAGTTTGGGTAAAGAGAGTAGGCTGGGCTGATCCAAAGACCTGGCAAGAGGAGCGGAGTGGAGAGAGGGAAAAACCTGACCAAGTTTATGTAGAGAAACTATGCAGGAGCAGGGAGAATCAGCTTTGTTCTATGGAGGGAAGGCCTCAGCTCAGCTTTTTGGCGATGGAGCAAACCCTGGGGACAGGGTTATGCAAGTAAAGGGAGATTGTTGGGAACCAGGAAGTGGAATCCAAGAAGGAGGTGGCTTTTGGACTTGCCGAGGGCCACTGCCAGAGGCCTGGGGGACTGCTCTGGCATTGTGGGGATTTAGACTAATAGAGACAACAAGGGAGGGCTCATGGCTAGAATCAACGGTGCTGAGAGGGACATCTCATCATGGGTACCCTTGGCTGGGAAAAATCAGCTAAAATTCACTCCAACTCGGGCTCTTCAGCTTCAGTGATGCACACTGTTTCTTCCTGGACTCTCTCAAACACAGGTCAAGCCAAGTCAGACACCTCTGTAGGGGTGCCCGGAGCGGGGAGCGGGGTTTGCAGACAGTTCCATTTCTGGACCCTGTAACAATAGCACTGTTCATGACCATAGAGTCTCACTCAGGGACTATGGTTGTGTCTTTATGTCCACAGCCACTAGGAGGATACCATGAATACTTTCAAAGATATGGTTAACTTAGTAGCCGTGCCTTCTCTCCTGAATCTTATCACAGGGCCTCTTGGGTGTTTGTTCTCTGAGAAAATAGCATGGCCCAGTTTATAGAATCATCAGGGGTGTGTGTTCACACAATTTATTCCCTTTAAAAGGGTGGGTAATAAGGTCAGCTGGGGGGGGAGCAGGGGAGAAAGTGCCCCCCAGACAAGTAATTTGCCCACCCCCCGCCCCCATCTAGGGATATGCATGGGTAGATTTGGCATGGCCCACCAAATTGTTTCAGTGGGACAGGGAGTGGTACCTTGTGTGCTTCCTCTATATTTTTCTTTCTTTCTGGTGCTGTCACTGATGGGAGGAAATGGCAGGTCTCTGCCTGCCTAATGGCACAGTGGGGAAGCAACTTGCCTAGGGAGCAAGAGGTTGTTAGTTCAAATCCCCACTATGTTTCCCAGATTATATCACCTATATCGGGCAGCAGCGATATAAGAAGGTGCTGAAAGGCATCATCTCATACTTCACGGGAGGAGGCAATGGTAAACCCCTTCTGTATTCTACCAAGAAAACCACATGGCTCTGTGGCTGCCAGGAGTAGACACCAACTTGATGGCACAATCTTTCTTTCCTGCCTAATCAATGGCGGATTACGCCATAGGCAGTATAGGCAGCTGCCTATGGTGGCAAATCTTAGGTAGAAGCATCTTGGAGGGAAACTTAATTCTGTTTTTTACCAACTTTTAAAAATGCCACTGTGTAGTGACGGAGGCTCCGCCCACCTCCTAAACCATCACAGGAGGTTAGGTTGGGCACTGGAAGATGGTGGCGAAAGAGGTCCTCACTCAAGCCCGGCTTACTCGCAAATGACAGAGAGCGGCATTTTTAAAGGTTGGTAAAAAACAGAATTCAGTTTTCCTCCCCCGCAAGCACCCTTACTCTTGTCCCTGGGGTGGTAAATCTTTGGCTGCCTATGCATGGAAAAAGATTAATCCACCTCTGTGCTGATTGGGTTCCCATGGACACCTTTGCATAATGGAGGAGAAGGGCGTGCACTGCTCAATACTATTTCAGGATGAGCTCTGGGTGTTTGTATAAATCAGAGCCCAGCAATGATCTTCCAGCTCTCTACAGGTACAGCTCTAGTCTGACTGATGCCACCTCTTGCTACATTCCTTTTTTCTCTCCTGTAGATCTTTATAATGTTCATCATTATGGTTAGAGATTAATGCTCTCTTATTCTCTTTCTTGTGAATAGGAGTGTAGGTAGGAGTCTATTAAAGCTGTAATTTGTCTTGTTAAACTGAACATGGAGTATTTGATGAGAAGGAATGTATGACCTAATTGTTTCCAGAGCTTCTGTTGGGATCACAGTCCTGGCTTGTACACCCAGACTTTGGAGGGATTCACAATGGTTTTAATGTTAATGATATGAAACCAAGCATGAGATGTCCCAGTACTGTGAAAGACTGTGAAGGACTGAGGGTTTCCAAAATTATTGTTCTTGAGTTGGTAAAAGAAAAGTGCTCATAGAAACTGTGTGATCATGCAGAGTGGCACATTGTATAAGAGCAGGGAAATGGATCAAAATAACTAATATTCATGTACAGAGAAGAAGAAAAATAATTGTTATTGAACTGGTTCTCATGATCCCTGCACTGCTAGGGAATTGGGAGATTCATGAGACGTGTGTGCCTCCAGTTTCTGATAATAGAACCGGGAAGTTTTCCATGATATCGGGGTTGCACCGCACCAACTTGACATTTAACCAATATTGGAAACCCTAGATCCATCTTAGGGATAGGGTTAGGATCCATCTTAGGTTACCAATCCTGGTTAAATTTGGCACAGCGCCAACCAAACATCATCAAAAGCTTCCAGGTTCTTATAACTGGGCATTGGGAATGTGGATGGCCCACAAATCTCCTGTTTCCCAGTCCCCCCCGCAATGGATTGAGAGAAACAGCCCATTGTTATTATATAGTAACATCAGTGCACATGGCCCTTCACTGAGTCTAAGGTGCTAGGTCCCTGCCTCAAGGAGCATACAACCTAATATTTGACACAGGGAAAACAGAGGATGGCGGCAGAGCAAATAAGGAAAGAACATGTGTTTGTTTTGGTACTTAGGTGTAGTTCGTAGGAACATAGGAACATAGGAAGCTGCCATATACTGAGTCAGACCATTGGTCTATCTAGCTCAGTATTGTCTTCATAGACTGGCAGTGGCTTCTCCAAGGTTGCAGGCAGGAATCTCTCTCAGCCCTATCTTGGAGAAGCCAGGGAGGGAACTTGAAACCTTCTGCTCTTCCCAGAGCGGCTTCATCCCCTGAGGGGAATATCTTGCAGTGCTCACACGTCAAGGCTCCCATTCAGATGCAACCAGGGCAGACCCTGCTTAGCTATGGGGACAAGTCATGCTTGCTACCACAAGACCAGCTCTCCTCTCAGGTTCCCAACCTTGGATCCGAAGGTGTTGTTGGACTACCGCTCCCATCACCGCAGTCACTTGTGGCTGTCTCACTCAGGTTGAATCACTCATTCTGACACACTCCCCCTGCTAACTTGGCAAAGAGGTACCTTTTAACAAGGCGATTCTCTTTAGTTAGCAGGGGGAGAGTAATTGGCCCTATCCACCCCCAGCACAGTATCTCCAGTGACTGTTGCTGGTGTGTATCTTATGTTTATTTTTAGATTGTGAGCCCTTTGGGGACAGGGATCCATCTGATTTATTTATTATTTCTCTGTATAAACTGCCCTGAGCCATTTTTGGAAGGGCGGTATAGGAATAGAATAGAATAGAATAGAATAGAATAGAATAGAATAGAATAGAATAGAATAATAATACCACCCAGAACAAAATTCATTCTGCTCACAGATGAGAAAGAATTAGAGGGAACACTGTCTGGGGGGCAATTCTTTCATCCTTATATTCTTAGGGAGGTTTTTTTTTCCTATTTAAAAAAGGATTTTGAAAACCAGCAACTTCCTTAAGCATCTGAGAAATCTGTACATTCCTTTGTTGTTATGGGGATTTGTAAGTGCATATATACTCTGCAGTGCAACATTAACAGTGGGAGCAGGACATACTCTGACTCACGATAGTGCTGTACAAAAAAGGAGGGGGGGTGTCTTTGGATAATTTATGGTGCTGTTCATTTTCTTTAATTAATCTGCTAAATAAAATATGCTCCTTCATATTGTGCTAATTGCTTTCTCAATTCCCCAAACATCAACTGTGTTTCAAAGCTACACTCAGGGAGCTAATGCCATTACTGGCTAGACTTAGGTAAGCTTACCAGAATTATTTAAAGTCCTTTGCAACGATTCAATCAATCCATAAAAACAGTTACAGTTACACCACACTTAGGATGACTTGCAAAGTGATTTCATTTTATTCTTTCTAGTAGTTTGAGTGAGATGTCCCCAATCCCCCCCCCTTGCTTGTTCCTGGCATCACTGGTTCTATTAAATAGGAATCACATTAACACACATTAGGGATGTGCAGAACCAGTTTGATCGCATACTGGACCACCACAAACCGGGCCAATTTGAGCCATTCGATTCCAAACCGCTTCAAGCTGGTTCGTTGAACCAACTGGTCCAGCCAATCAGTCCGACCAACCCAGTTCGAACCTGCGGTTTGCTCCAAATTCAGTTTGAATTCAACCCGAACTGTGCCAAACGGTCCATACACATCCCCAACACACATACACAGAAAGAGAGAACACATGCACCTAATCCTGGGCAGCTTGGAGTCTCTGTCATCCCTGTGGCCATAGGCCTGCCATTCACTGAAACATTCCCAGCCCACCTCCCCCCTTGTAGTACAGAGAAGAACAGGGTGGAGACCTGTGCATAGCATTGAATTGTCTTCATTCTTTCCTTTACTCCAAATGCAACCTTCTCCATCCAGTGTTATTCATTGCAAAGTACTTTTAGAATTCACATTCAACAAGTGGTTGGGTGACATAGTGGGAGTGTCAAATCAATTATTTATTTAGTGAAAACATTTTTATATCCTCCAGTGCAATACTGCTCAGGGCAATGCACAGAAATGGTAAGACAATCAACATAAATATATGAGACTAGTAACTTTAAGCCCGTTAACTTAACGGGCGCTAGTAGACCTTTGGGGCCAGCTACTGCACCGTGTCCTCCTCCACCCGGGCGGGCCCACCGCCTCCTCTGGCCGAGGCCACAGCTCCGCCACCGCCTTGGCCACACCGCGTCCTCCTCCACCTGGCTGGGCCCACCACCGCCTCGGCCGCACCGCATCCTCCTCCACCCGGGCGGGCCCTCCGCCTCCTCTGGCCGAGGCCGCAGCTCCGCCGCCGCCTCGGCCGCACCGCGTCCTCCTCCACCTTCCCCAGGGCTCCGGCTCACCCCGGGCCCGCCATTTTCCCCGGCCTCCCCCGCCGCCTCCTCCCGGGTGGGCCCACCACCTCCTCTGGCTGAGGCCGCGGCTCTGCCACCGCCTCACCCGCACCGCCGTCTTGCCCGGCTTCCCCCGCCGCCTCCTCCCCCCGTCCGGCGTCCCCTCCGCCTCCTCTTGCCGAGGCCGCGGCTCCGCCGCCGCCGCCTCGGCCGCACCGCGTCCTCCTCCACCTTCCCCAGGGCTCTGGCTTCCCCGGCCTCCCCCGCCGCATCCTCCCGGGTGGGCCCACCGCCTCCTCTTGACAAGGGCACGGCTCCGCCGCTGCCTCGCCCGCACCGCCTCCTCTGGCCGAGGCGGCGGCTTTGCCGTCGCCTCTCTCGGCTTCCCCTGCCGCCTCCTCCCCCCATCCAGCGTCGGCGGTGGCCGCTTCTCCTCGGCCCGCCGCTTCTCCTCCACCCGTCCAACATGGCGGCCGGCGTCTGCATCCATTTCTCTCTCGGCGTGTTCTGCGCACGCGCACCATGCATGAGCAGAACACCCGAAAAAGACACGGACGCAGACACCAAGCATCTTATTATATAGGATAGACCTGAGTGACAGAGAATGACTAGCCCAAGAATATCTAGGAGGCTGGTTCTCATGACTGACAGCTGGGTAGGAGGAGCATCCAGCCAGGCTCTGTCTAAGCCCCATACGCATTCCCAAGAAATGGTTGTGTGTCAGCAAAAATAGAGACAGGGAAAGTTACCATGCTGTAGCCGCAATCTGTGTAGGATAGTGGTGGCCAGCCCACATCATGCACCCAGCACTGTAACGAGGGTGCTGGAAAGGCATGTCCTAAGCTCTCCTACCCAGATTGTGGCTCACACACCATCACTTCCTCCTCCCCCCACCTCAATGTTTGCCAACACATGACCATTTCTCAGGAGCATGCACAGAGCTTGGAGCCTGGCCGGACATTCCTCCATCCCAGCTATTGGTTGTGAGAACAAGACCAGTGAGTTTTTTTGGCCGAGGGGGATTTGATCCTGGCCTTCCCAAACCTAGTCTGACATGCTAACCACTACACTGTCTTGGCTCTTCCTCAGCGCATGTCCTATGGCCACTGGACTCTTCACATGCTTCAAATGCCCCATGACACAGCTGACAAGATCTCTTTCTGATTGAGAGGCCCTTCGCTTCCATATAGGATTTAACCCTCAGACATTATGTCATTTCCAGCCCTGGATTAACCATAAGGCAAAACAAGCATGTGCTTAGGGCATCAAGGGAAGGGGGGCACCACAGAGTTCCCCCCCCTCGCTATCATGCCCTTAACTCTTTCATTGAACATAAGAACAGCCCTGCTGGATCAGGCCCATCTAGTCCAGCATCCTGTTTCACACAGTGGCCCACCAGATGCCACTGGGAGCCTACAGGTAGGAGTTGAGGGCATGCCCTCCCCCCTGCTGTTACTCCCCTGCAATGGGTTCTCAGGGGCATCCTGCCTTTGAGACTGGAGGTGGCCTACAGCCCTCCAACTAGTAGCCGATGATAGACCTCTCCTCCATGAAGTTATCCAAACCCCGCTTAAAGCCATCCAGGTTGTTGGATGTCACCACATCTTGTGGCAGAGAATTCCACGTTGTGTGAAATTATGCATTGTGTGAAAAAGTACTTCCATTGGTTGGTCCTAGATTTCCTGGCAATCAATTTCATGGGGTGACTCCTAGTTCTAGTGTTATGTGAGTCAGTCACCGACAGCTTAGATCCCATCAGCGTATACATGAATTTGGGAGTTTTCATCCCAATGTGCATCACTTTACACTTGCCAACATTGAACCACATTTGCCGTTTTGTCACCCACTCACCCAGTTTGGAAATCCTTTTGGAGCTCCTCACAATCAGTTTTGGATTTCACTACCCAAAAGAGTTTGGTATCACCTGCAAATTTGGCCACCTTGCTGCTTACCCCTACTTCTAGTTCATTTATGAATAAATTAAAAAGCACCAGTCCCAGTACAGATCCCTGGGGAACCTCACTTCTTACTTCCCTCCATTATGAAAACTCTCCTTTTATCCCTACCCTCTTTCTACCAGTTTGCAATCCACACATGTACTTGTCCCCTTATCCCTTGACAACTAAGTTTCCTCAGGAGCTTTTGATGAGGAACTTTGTCAAAAGCTTTTTGGAAGTCCAGGTATACTACAGGTATGTCAACTGGATCACCTTGATCCACACACTTGATGACACTCTCAAAGAACTCCAAAAGTTTTGTGAGGCAAGATTTCCTTTTGCAGAAGCCATGCTGATTCTCCCCCAGCAGGGCCTGTTCTTCTAGGTGCTTTACAATTTTATCCTTGAGGAGGCTTTCCATCAATTTGTCTGGAACGGATGTTAAGCTAACCGGCCTGTAATTTCCCGGATCGCCACTGGATCCCTTTTTGGAAAACGGTGTTACATTTGCTACTTTCCAGTCCTCCAGTACAGAGCTTGATTGCAGGGATAAGTTAGATATTTTGGCAAGGAGGTTGGCAATTTCAAATTTGAGTTCTTTGAGGATTCTTGGATGGATGCCATCTGGCCCTGGCGATTTGTTAGTTTTCAGATTTTCCAGACAGTTTAGAACATCACCTCTTGTCACTTCTATCTGACTCAGTTCTTTAGCCTCCATCCCCGAAAAGTCTGGTTCAGGAACAGGTATATGCTCTGTATCCTCTGCTGTGAAGACACAAAGAACTCATTGAGCTTGTCTGCAACCTCCATATCCTCCTTAATAATCCCTTTCATTCCCTCATTATCTAATGGTCCAACAGCCTCCCTGGCAGGTTTCCTGCTTCTGATGTATTTAAATAACTTTTTATTCTTCTTCTTGATACTTTTAGCTAAATGTTCCTCAAACTCTCTTTTCACCTCCCTTATTGTCACCTTGCATTTCACTGCCACATTCAGCTTTAGTCAATTTTTTGTCATTGTTTTTATCTGCCATGTTCGACTTTACTCTGCATTGTTAAAAAAATATTTTCTTTGGCTTGGCGAGCAACTAAAGTCTCGAGAAACTACTAAACTATGTATCTGAAGTAAAAAGTCATTGATTTGTGAGATTACTGTAAAGAGCAGTGCAAAATATTGATAAAACTTCACGTAAAAGATGATCATATGTTATGATGTGTGACCTTGAAAACGAAATATTTTTCTCAATCATTCCTTCTGTTGTGGCTGTTTATATGAAATTATAGGCAGTGGAACTATTTTGTTTTACCTTAAAAAATCTAGAAGAAAACTTTTTAAAATTTAAATAAATATTAAGGTATAAGTTAATAATTTGCTTGAGTCTTAATGTCTTGTCAGTTAAGCAATGGAGGGGGCCGAGTGGGGGGGGGCACCATTGTTGGGCTGTGTTTAGGGCATCAATTGCCCTTAATCCGGCCCTGCTCATTTCCTGCTCTTCCTTTCATCTGCTAATACAGCAAAATTCCCACTCCTATGAAGTGCTGCATCAATGTGATGGCCCCGCTTTTATACCAACAGTTGTTGTTCTAATGAAATGTGGTTCAAATGATGTTCACCTTTCTCTTCCATATTTTCAAGAGCCCTAAGCCAGCCATGGTGGGGAGACATCATCTGGACACCAGTTTAATCATGTGTTGACATCATGTTGTATATATTTGACGGAAAGAATCACAGCCCCATCCTTTGCATCTTTTACTTGAAAGTCTCACAGAGACATGGGGATTTATTACTAAGAGAGTGTACCCCACATTTATCCAATAGATGTTCACATTTATCCAATATTTATTTATTTTTACATTTTTATACCGCCTTTCGTTAAAAGAAAACCCCAAGGCGGTTTACAAAAATTAAAACATACAATAAAAGCAGTAAAAACATCAAGCTAAAAACATACATAAAAACAAGACAGCAGATAAAAAACACACAAGAACAGCAGTAAAAAAACGATTATGTAAAAGCCTGGGTAAAAAGCCAAGTCTTTAAAAGCTTTCTAAAAGCTGTGATGGAGTCCGAGGAACGAATGGCCACCGGGAGAGCATTCCAGAGTCTAGGAGCAGCAACAGAGAAGGCCCTGTCCCGAGTGCATGACAGCCAGGCCTCCCTCATTGTCGGCACCCACAGCAGGGCCCCCTCAGATGTCCTAGTCAAGCGGGCAGCAACCCTTGGGAGCAGGCGGTCCCTCAAATACCCCGGGCCCAAACCGTTTAGGGCTTTAAAGGTCAAAACCAGCACCTTGAATTGGACCCGGAAACAAACCGGCAGCCAGTGCAGCTCTTTCAAAATGGGGGTGATATGTTCCCAGCGGGCAGCTCCGGATAAAACCCTCGCTGCCACGTTTTGCACTAGCTGCAGTTTCTGGATATTCTTCAAGGGCAGCCCCACGTAGAGCGCGTTACAGTAATCCAGCCGCGACGTGACTAAGGTGTGGGTAACCGTGGCCAGATCTGCCTTCTCGAGAAAGGGACTCAGCTGGCGCACCAGCCGAAACCGTGCAAAGGCACCCCTGGCCACCGCCTCCACCTGAGCTTCCAAAAGCAGAGCCAGGTCCAGTAGTACCCCCAAGCTGCGTACTTGCTCCTTCAAGGGGAGTGCAACCCCATCCAGAACCGGTAAAATCTCCTCATCCCGATTGGCTCTCCTACTGACCAACAATAGAACCTGTTACACCACTTCAGGCCACTGAATCCAAGGAGAAAGGAGTTGGACAATATAATGAAATAAAAGAGAAACAAACAGAAGCAAGCGCATGACAGATTATGCTCTGTTATGGGTAGGATTGGGGCTGGGCATTGAGCAAGACTTGTTTATGCAGACTGTTTTATGCATTTCTGTTGTTCTTCAACAAAATGAGTGTTAATACAAATTAATGTAAAACAAATGCCAGCTTTCTTCCAGAATGTCAGCTTCATTAAAACACATTACAAGTAGATTTCAACATTTGCAGTATTGATTTTGACAGATGGGACGGGTGGGGTTAAGAATGTCCGTGGAGAGAAGTCTTTACACAATTTCTTGATATATTAGGGAATAATGAACTTTTCTGTATTCTTGCTTTACAGTTCTTATAATTTGTCCATTTCACAAACTCATTCAACATTCAGTTTTTCTATTTTAGTAGCGGAAATTTGGCTGTACTTCATAATCTCTGCTGGACCTTAACTGGTCTTTCATTTAATCAATAATAACTTAGTAAAGGTAGAGTGAAGAACACTGCATTAGGCTGATAAGTCTAGATTAACAAACTAGGAGCTTGGACTATATGTTTGATGGCTTAGTTTATGCATTCATGTTTCCTGAATTCACTTTCCAGATGGGGAGAGAGGTGAAGCTGCAAGATAGTAGCCCCCTTGTGAGTTCAGTCACTGGAATAAAATTGCAAAACTGGAACCATCTTTCTCTACAGTTTATGCACAAACATTTTAATCCTAGATGCTGGAACAAGATCCAGGCAGGACAGCAGGCAGTCACAATTTTGTTGAAATAATAGGGAGTCTGTGCAGATGGTTAGTAGCCTTTCGGGGCTTTATGTAGTCCAAGGATGCAACCAGTCTGGAATCATTCTACCCTCTACACAACTCCTGTTCAGTGCAGATGGGCTTATACTTTTCAGTGGATTGTGGACCAATGAAACAAGAGACATGAGTTTATAATGTCCACAGAATATTAGACTCTCCCATGATTTTATAACATATAGCCAGAACTTGTCTGGCACCATAAGAACAAAAGAACAGCTGTGCTGGATCAGGCCCAAAGCCCATTTAGTCTAGCAACCTATTTCCCACAGTGGCTCACCAGATGCTTTTGAGAAGCCCATAGGCAAGAGGGCATGCCCCCTCTCCTGCTGCTGCTCCCATGCAAATAGTATTTATTTAGAGGCATCTTGCCTCTTAGGTTGGAGGTGGCCTATAGCCATCGGACTAGTAGTCTGAGATAGGGCCAGCTCAGCATGAGATCAGTTCCTTACTGTGTGTGTGTGTGTGTGTGTGTGTTAGTGTTACCTAGAGATGTGAAGGCCTGGGGGGGGGGGAAGTGAGGGAATTGTCCCACCCCACTGAGGCCTTCACATCTCTAACGTTACCAACAGAGCAGGTGCATGTTAGCATTGTGATTAGGTGGTAGGTATGAGAGTACATCATCACTCCCAGAATCTACCAGCCAAATACCATGCTAAAATATGGCTTGGTGAATATAAATATTGTTTGTGTATTTTTAAAATATGTTTAGGCTTCATTTTCAGCCATGGGGCTTTCAAAATGACTTATGAATTTAAAAGTTGGGGGAGGGGAACAGCAACCATTGCAATAAAAGAAAAGAGAGTCAGAGATCCAGACTAACGAAGCACATGTGCAGTGAATATGGAGCACACACTTCAGAGGAGGGACAACTTTTGTTGACCTTCCCTCCCTTCCTCGTAGTGCCCCACTACAGTATGTCCTTGAGGTTCACACAGCCCTCAGGGACATATTATCAGGAGTCAGTAGGCTTCAGAAGGAAGGGGATATCAACAAAAATAGTTTGCTGCGCATATGCTTCTTTAATCTGTATGTCAAGCAATAAATGTAGTACAGTAGCAGCATAACCAAAACAATGAAATAGGCAAAGAGAGATAGGCAAGCAGTTAAACTCTAAGCCAAATGTTTGGTGAAACAAGATAATGATGTTAGTGGTAGAATCTTTAAGCGAAAAAAGGCTGAGAACCTGCATTAAATGTTACCTGATACATAATACATTCCTGTACCCTTGCCCTCATTATTTCTTATTGCTATTAATATTTAATTTTTTAACCTTAGACTTCCAGCAGTATTCTATTTCTGTCCATCTGAGCAATTTGGAAAGTTTTCCAACTAGAGGGTAGAAAAACTTTGATGGTAGCAACACTGGGGTTTAAAGAATAGCATAGAAGGATGTACAGAACTATAATTCTATAAGCCTTATCCAAATTCCTCTGATGTCCTTAGACATTCCTCAGATGTTTGACCCTGAAAAACACTTCCAAATTAAATCCTATGACAACCTAGGAATGTGCAGAATCCCCTGAAGAACTTATTCCACTGATTTATATACAGATGGACCTCGTTGTCTGCGAGGGTTCCGTTCCCGCCGATTTCCGTGGGTAATGAAACTGCAGATAATAAGTCATTGAGTGAATGGGAATTGGGGGGTTAGGTTCCTGCACAGCAAAAAAGGTCAGGAAGATGGCAAAAATAATTGAAACAAAATGCCATACCATGCTCCACAGGTCCCCAGCTGTCCAGAAATGTGCCCCCCCCACCCCCACTGCCAATTTGGCCAATTTTTCTGCAGATTTTTTTTTTCTTTTTTCAAACCAATGAACTACAAAATGGCTCCCTTTGACAAAATGGTGGCTGGAAATGACCCTAGACATTCCTCATTTCCGGCCACCAAGGAACTGTGGATATGTGGGTATTAACCCTTTCTGTACCAATTTATGCCAAAGTCAGGTGCATATTTTCAGATGACGGATATGCAGAACCATGAATAGTGAGGTTCACCTGTACAGTCAGATCATTGGTTGATCTCGCCCAGTATTGCTCTGACGTATAGCAGCTCTCCAGGGTAGCAATTCTCCAGTATTCCTCTGACATAGCTGTTCTTCAGTGTCTCTGGTCGATTTCTTTTCAGCCCTATTACTTGAGATTGATTTAACTGGCGATGTTAGGGACTGAACTTGAGACATTCTGTATGTCCTCTTCCACAATCTCCTCCTCCTCCTCCTCTCCTTCACCACTTTTCAACAAAAGTTCTCAAAGCAGTTTACATAAGAACAGCCCTGCTGGATCAGGCCCAAGGCCTATCTAGTACAGCATCCTGTTGCTTACAGTAACCCAATAGATGCCTCTGAGAAGCCACAGGAAAGAGGTATTTAGAGGCATCTTGCCTCTGAAACTGGAGGTGGCCTATAGTAATCAGACTAGTAGCCACTGAAAGACTTGTTCTCCTTGAATTCTATAGCCCCTTGCAGAAATGTTAGCTTCCCCTCAGAATATCTCCTTTGTTTTGTCAGAACTACCAAATCTACTTTGATTTTCAATTTAGGCAAAATTTCAGCAACCTAAATTTGTCAGTGATTCTAGTGGAGAGAAATCAGATGTTATGACCAAGATGGTGTTGCAGCATAACCATAGAGAGACTCAGCTACCCTGACTGAAAGAAGGAGAAAGCATTTTAGAAGTCTCTCTTCTCTCTACAATCTACCATCCTTGCTATAGAAATACCTTGATTAAAATGGCCAGAAATAGTCAAAAAGAGCTTACCTGCAATATGGGACTTGAGGGGAAAGCACTGAAGGTAATTATAACTTCCTGGCCTGAATTTTCAAGAACAATCAAGGACCTGCCTCAAAATACATGTAGTCCAGGCTCAATTCACTCTTGAGGACCAATCAGAATGGGACTTCCTTTCAAATAAGAATGCACAGTATTGGGCTGGAAATGATAGTGTAATTATAGTATTTTCAGATTTTAAAACCTGTGATTATAATAAAGAACTAGTCTGTGGTCTTTGAATTTCTAGTTACTCATATTGCAGCTGAATACTTCTCATGCTCTGCAGCTCTGTGGGTGTGATTTTGTGGGGCTCACTCAGCAGTTTGGATGCTGGTTATAAGTGTGTATAAGTAAGACTATCTGAGCTGATTAGTAGCAGATCAAAGTAAGCTGAAGGCTTGCTTTGGGCATTGCCATTCAGCTAAAAGGAGCTGCTGCTTCATTAGCAGCAGAGTAAATCACAGGTAGTGGCCGCATTCACATGTAACATGAAACTGCAGTTACATGAGGCAGAGGTTGGAAATTGTGTATGCTCAAATGAGTGCAACCATGGTTTTGCAGCAAAAGTGACCTGCGGTTTGCCTCACCAAACCCCAATTTGAGCCTTAGGTTTGTAGTGAGTTTTACTGCCCCAACCTGAGGATTCAGGGTGGCAGCGTTACATCTGAATGCATATGGTGCCATAATCTCAGTTTCACGCTGTTTCTGGAACTATAATCATAGAGAGGATGGCCCAGACCTGCCTGGGATTGCGCCCACTCCATGCCTCTTGCTGGCCACCTCTCTGAGTGCTTGCCTGCCCCCAACTCCAATCAAATCAAGCAATTGCCCGGCCCCCGACTCCAATCAAATCAAGCAATTGCCCGGCAACAGGGATGCTGTTACATCCCCTCCCAAGCTTGTAAGCCTGTCAAATGGGAAAATCACATGGGGGCATACCCTCTCCCCACTTTGTCCCTTGTCCCCCCCCCCCCGACACACACACTTCTGGCAATCAGGAGAGAAAGGGGACAGGATGGCAAGACCTATGTGTTTTGCTCTCCAAAAGCGAAGTGAGGAAGATGTCTGCTCACAAGCACATGCAGTCACAGGGGCAACATAAACAGGGCAACCCCATTAGATGGCTGGGAAGGCAACATATGGAAGGGTGGTGATACCCAGCCTCGGGTTAAAAGGCAGCTCCACACAGGTGTTCTTGAATGGCCCAGGTGTGTGTGTGCGTGTATCAATTATGTTGGGGAAGGGGGCGCAGCCTCTTCCCCTTGGGTTTACGTGTGCAGTCCCTAGGCGCTCTCATGAGAAGAACCATCCAGCAGGAGCAGCATTGCCTCCATTGAAAGGAACAGTTCTACATGTGAGCACTGAGCATAGTAAGATATTCCCATTAGGGAATGGGGCCACAGCTCAGTGGCAGAGCATCTGCTTTCCATGCAAAAGTTACCAGGTTCAGTCCCTGGCCTCTCCAGGTAAGGTTGGGCAAAACTCCTGCCTGGAACCTTAGAAAGTCGCTACCAGTCAGTGAGGACAATGCTGAGCTAGATGGCCCAATGGTCTGGCTCTGTATAAGGCAGCTTCCTATGCTCCAGGTTGTTCTTACCAACAAAACACATTACATGAACTCTTTTCAAACTGCCACTCACCCCTTCTTTCTCCCTTCTGCTAGGGCAGGGCTGCTCACCTTTGGCCCTCCTGCAGGTGTTGGCCTACAACTCCCATAATCCCCGGCTATTGGCTACTGTGGCTGGGGATTATGGAAGTTGTAGTCCAAAAACAGCTGGGCGGGGGGGAGGGGGGCTAAGTTGAGCAGGCCTGTGCCCACCCTGGCAGCAAGGCTTTTCTCTGCTGGTGCAGGTAATATTTTGAAAAGCGGTATATAGATATTAGTTGAATTCGAATTCATAACACAGTAACACTATTCAGCCTTTCTTCTCCACAGCCACCGTGGCCATGACAAACCACATGAAAGCTAATCTGTCGCCATACCGAAACACCATCACACACCATTGCATCAGTTCCATAATAACTGATGGGAAGATGTCCCACCACTCCTTAGTTACCTCTAACATGTTCTCAGAAGAGACAGAGACGGGAAGAAAAATGCCTCATCACAAGCATAAGTGTTTGCGATAGCCATGAGAAACATACTGTAAATTCCTCAGATATGTTCTAATTGCTACCAGAGCCACGGAAGTCCAACAGTTATAAATAATACACATTTTTTCCTATCTAGTAAAGACTTTAGACTAGGTCACTGGAGAAGGATAATAAATCATAATATGTTATTTAAAATATACCTTAAATAATAAAAACAATTCTTTGCAGCATGTATCACAAAGGACTTGTCAGAGCAATAGAACCAGAAGGTACCTTGTCTTATTAAAAGCACAGTCACAACAGTAGTGGAGACGAGAACAAAAATAAAGCCAAGAGCAAAACCAAAAATAGCATCCTAAAAAATAGTAATGTTATGATAGTAAAACGTATATTTCATAGAAGAGGTTCATAAAGGAGCTATTGTCCTCCAGTCAGAATGGCCCAACAATCATTTTGAATGGTTTTCTTTTACAAACCTGAATGCAGTGAAAAATTGAGTGTTCTGGGTGTTTGTCTACATATGACTGAATGAAACTGCTTTATCCATCCATTTATCTAGTCAATTATTGTCTGTTCTGACTGGCAGTGACTGTCCAAAGTCTCCGACAGCAGCTTTTCCCAGCTCTGCTGAGACATTTTTAACTGGAGGTGCCAGAGATTCCTAGTTTTTATTCAGCAGCCTGTCTAGTAGCAACAAGCATGGAAATCCTGACCCCTATTCAGTGAAGGCATGCCACTCTGCACATGCCCAGAGGCACGCAATGCCCACAAGCTTCTCAACTCCATATAGCAATTCTTTAGGGATGCAGATCCCCTTTCTCCTGGAGGAGGAGAGCTGGTCTTGTGGTAACGAGCATGAACTGTCTCCTTTGCTAAGCAGGGTCTGCCCTGGTTTGCATTTGAATGGGAGACTACATATGTGAGCACGATAAGAGTTTCCCATTAGGGAAAGGGGCTGCTTTGGGAAGAGCACCTGCATGCTTGCATGCAGAAGGTTCCAGGTTCCCTCCCTGGCATCTCCAAGATAGGGCTGAGAGAGACTCCTGCCTGCAACCTTAGAGAAGCCACTGCCAGTCTGTGTAGACAATACTGAGCTAGATGGACCAAGAGTCTGACTCAGTGAGGTGAGTCTCACGATCAGTGAGACTTGCCTGAATGGGGTTAGTGGGGAGAGCGGGGTTATGAATGGGGTTAGTGGGGAAAGCCCACTCTCCCTGCAGATGAGCATGCCAGCAGCCCTGGGCGGCCAAATCGGCCACCCGCACGACTGCCGGCTCCTTCATGGAGCTGGCGGGGGCTGTGGGGATCAGGGGCCACATGGTCCCCGTAAGTTCCAGGATGCCCCGTGCAAGTGCGCGGGGCATCTTGGAGAGACCCCCAGGGTCGGGAGGCTTGTTTCAGCCTCATGGCGGGGATCTCCGCATGTGTTGCCATGGTGTGGAGCCACGCCAGAGCAATACACGATCAGAAAGACGAGGTTGCTCCATTAACCTCGGCTAAGGGGAGGGGTACTTTGGGAAGTTTGCTGCCAGGAGCCACACGGCTCTCGTGGCAGCAGACAATTGGGAAAAAAGAGGCTAGGCTCCCTTAACCTGCTTTTTGGCAATTGTGAGAATCTCCTCAGTATATGGCAGCTTCCTATGTTCCTATCTTTCAGTGCATTCTAAGAACTCTCCAGGGGCTCTCCAAAGATTGTGGTACCTGAGGCGAGGTGCAAATGTTGCCTTGTTCTATGCTTCTGGTGAGGGCCAGCCCCCTTTCAAAACCAAACCTTGCAAAATAGTAGAACTGGTCTTGCAGTAGATTGTCCCCTTTGCTAAGCAGGGTCCACCTCATTTGCATTTGAATGGTAGACTACATGTGAGCACTGTAAGATATTCCTCTTAGTGGATGAGTCCACTATGGGAAGAGCATCTGCATGCTTGCATGCCGTAGGCTCCAAGTTCCCTTCCTGGCATCTCCCGATAGGGCTGAGGGAGACTCCTGCCTGTAATCTTGGAGAAGCCGCTGACAGTCAGTGTAGACAATACTGAGCTAATGGACCAATAGTCTGACTCAGTATAAGGCAGCTTCCTATGTTACTAAACTTTGAAAGTGCATGGGGATCAAGGAGGAGAAAAGTTGCCAGCAAGCTTTTGTTGTTTGCAAACTTTGCAAGGAGTGTGAAGAGATATATTCAAAAAGATGTTCACAGAGATGTGTGAAGAGAGATGTTCAAAGTTCGCAAGAGTCTGATTGGTTCCAAAGAGCGGCTTCCATGGAAATCCAATAACTTGCTACCTGAGGCAACATTTTCAGCTTGCCTTGTGAAAGGGTCAGCCCCAGAGCAAGGGCTGCACCAATTCATTTAAATGAAGGCTGCAGAAATGTTTAAACCTATTTACTTTGTCCTTTGAAATGAATGGAGCAGTCACAGAGGACAGATGAAGCACTTCAACAAGAAGCATATACAGAGTGAAAATATAAAATAATACCAGCTGATTTTCAAAACACATTGTCACCATTATAAAAATGTTCCATTCTGGGCAAGTGCTCTGTGTTTTAATTAATTAATTCACATTAAATTAAATTTTAATCAATTAAATTAATTAAATTATCTGAGACCTGTATGCAGAATATATTGGTTATAAATATGTTAAGAAAATGTCACAACAAATAGACATAAATCTGATATGTAGCAAAAATGTTGTTCTAAAAATGATTGCAGACAGAAAAAGTATTTCAAAAATAGGAAATGTATATACAACTCTGGCAGATTTCAAACACTATCAAAATGGTGGTCATGTCAGTTTGTTAATAGTTTGTCCCATACAGTCATTTATTTATTTATTTATTTATTTATTTATTTATTTATTTATTTATTTATTTAGCAGATTTTTATACTGCCCAAAACTTAGGTCTCTGGGTTTACAACAAAACAAAATAAATGACAAGAGAAGAGTTAAAACATTAGTTAAAACAAATAAATGACAACAGAAAAAATTTAAAACATTAGTTAAAATAAATGACAGCAAAAAAGTTAAAACATTACAAGTTTTTAATTAAAAGCCTGGGTGAACAGATGAGTCTTTAAAGATTTTTTTAAAATTGTCAGAGATTTTTTATAATACCTTAATACCTTTCAGAGTCTTATAATACTTTAAACATTTTAACAGATTTATTGTGACATACACTTTAACAGACTTCAGCCCACTATAAGTCTGTTAGTCTTTAAGCTGCCACAAGAAAGACTCTGGGTTTTATCCTAACATATTCCGTGAGCAGGGAGCATTTCTGTTTGTGCAGTGCGGTGGTGGTGGTGGGGAGTATTTTCACCAATCCCCACTTTTGTCTATAACCCCTTGTGCTGCAGGCCATCTTGTTCCAAAGAATCCCCAGCTTTCAGCATCTGATTTTCAGGAAACAGGGAGATGGACAGAAGGCAAGTTTGAGGAGTATCTCCTCACTTAAATGTTATTGGGGGGCAGGGGGAGGAAAAATGGATTACTAGATTTGTCAGGAAAAGTTCAGTAAAATGAAGGAAAGACTCAGATACTTGGGGGTGAGGATCTGTACCCCTGTCAGGACAGGCAGGGGCTGCAGAGGGAATGAATTAAGCAATTAGTGTTGCTTAAATATCAGTACAAAATTCAAATGGAAAATTTGTTCCCTATTACCAGCTCTAAACACTAACCATAAACACCTAATATAAGAGATGTGCTGTGTATCCTTCTTAACTAATGCAACCGACCTTCAGTTGGTTCTAGCATTAGAGCAACCAGGAGAAATAATACCTTTTTGTGATACAACTTGACGAATCATTATTATGAACCAACATTTGTATAGTGCTACAAATGTTGGTTCATAATAGTATTCAATAATTGACTGGATACTATGGTGCCTCTCAGAGGTACACCATCAGGCAATCAAGTCCTGCCTACACATGGAAATCTAAAGCAGTGATCTCCAAATGCTTACTCCAGTTACTATTTATTTTACAGAAACGGCAAGTGCAAAACGGCTTCATGCTAGAAACGACACGTTTCATATACCATATCAATATCAATTCCTTGAACTTAAATCAAGCAATACAATGCAGCTGGAGTAAGAATTTGCTTGGAAATAGGTTACATTCCAGTCAGTATTATTTTCTCAGTCATCCAGATATCCAAAGAAGACTTCTTAGGTATAGAGCTATGGTTCATTTTATTCCTAGGGTGCCCATAGTTTCATTCACTCCAGGGAACAAAATCCCTGGAAATTTCTATTCAATTGCATACATGCATCTTCTAGCACATTTGTTTGATCTAGTTTATATTATGTCAAGACTGTGGTCTGCAACATGTGCGTTAGTTAGTTCAGGCCTCATTGCACAATCTTACATAGGAACATAGGAAGCTGCCATATACTGAGTCAGACCATTGGTCTATCTAGCTCAGTATTGTCTTCACAGACTGGCAGCGGCTTCTCCAAGGTTGCAGGCAGGAATCTCTCTCAGCCCTATCTTGGAGATGCCAGGGAGGGAACTTGGAACCTTCTGCTCTTCCCAGAGTGGCTCCATTCCCTGAGGGGAATATCTTACAGTGCTCACACATCAAGTCTCCCTTTCATATGCAACCAGGGCAAACCCTGCTTAGCTAAGGAGACAGGTCATGCTTGCTACCACAAGACCAGCTCTCCTTGACCAAGTATCTCTCTCTTGACCAAGTAGCATTGAAATCAATGGGACAAGTGAGTCATGACAAACTTAAGTCTCATTAATTTCAGTGGGACCTCAGCCCGTACGTGTTGAGTGGTGGCGGGGTGGTGATAAACAAGCCACAGGTGTGACTCGTTCGCATTCACCTCTCCCCCTCCTGACTGGCACTGCCTTGTTCTTCTTTGCCACCCCTGCCACTGTATTAACTCCAGGCGTGGAGGCTGATCATTCACCCAATTCCCCAAACCATCCAACTCTCATTAAACTGAGAAACATTACTTCTGAGAAACCATGCTTAGGGTGGTGTCACATGATACTGCCACCACCACCACCACCACCACCACTACTACTACTACTACTACTACTATGAATATGTATATACCACTCTTGAACAAAAATCTCAAAGCAGTTTACATAGAAAAATAAATAATACATAAATAAGATGGCCCCCTTTCCTCACAATCTAAAAAGAAACATAAGGCAGATACCAGCATCAGCCACTGGAGAGATGCTGTGCTGGGGTTGGATAGGGCCAGTTGCTCTCCCCCTGCTAAATATAAGAGAATCACCGCTTTAAAAGGTGTCTCTGCTCAGTTAGCAGGGGCAACTGAATGTAATATACTGAATATAGCTGGATGTAATATACTGATTATACATATACATTACATATCACATACTGAATAATTCCCATTTTTCAATAAAAGATCTACAGCTGATCCTCATTACATCCATAAATACAATTGCCTATCCACAACTCTAACCAGCCTCCCTTCTCATCAGTGAAAACGTTGCTACCGCAGTTTCCACTTACTAAGTGATCAAGTTTCGACTTATTAAGTGATCAAGTTATATATCTTTCACTCATCTACACTATCCATCACTTCCTCCATTCCAACTGGTTACAGTGACACCTGCTGGAGAGGAATGTCATTTCACCAACACAGATAATTTTCTTTCAGTGCAGTTGAGCCACAGATGGTGGAGGTTAAGAAAGACGTCTCCAATTGTAGCAGCAGGACTGTTTCTTTAACGAAACTATATCAAAAATTGTAACCATGCACTAGGAAACAGGTTCTATCACTCATAGAGGCTGTTCTCAAACCAAATGGGGGTGGGCTGGAGGGAAGGAAAGATTCTACCTTCTGGATCCCTGACGATCAGAATCTCCTTATGGCTCTGCAGCTTGTGTGCCCACACAAGCACTGTTGTCATACCCACATGGCATATTTCTGCCTTTCACATCATCCAGAAATTCAGTGCTTTATTGAGTACTGACTGATTTCCACCCCCATCCACACAATGTACTCTAGTGAAGGATTTTGATATTGCTTGAAGATTGCTATAGCAAATTTTAAGTGCTAAAGCAGAAAAGCAAACAGATGTAACATTAATGTCAAATATTAAAAAGAAAAAGAAAAGAGGCAGTAGATAGCAATATGCATTGGTCCATTGCCATGTGTGCAAATAAGTAAGTTATAAAGTGAAAACATGTGCATTACGTGAAATGTAGTGTAAAGTCCTTTAATAACTTATTTATTCTCCAGTAAAGTAAAATACAATAAACTAAAATTATTCGTGTTTTCACAGCTTGACTGTCGTCAACAGCTGTCATCTCCACTGCTCAGATGTCCATATGTTATGGACGATAACAGCAGTACAAACTACCTGTAACTTATCACCTGCTACAATATGAACTAGAGCTTGTTGACTGGAGATTATATTTAATGTTTCTTGTTGTATTCTGAGTGAATGCCTCTCTTAACCAAAGTACCCTCAGACCTAGACTTGGAGAAGAATATTCTCCAGTGAGTTTAATGGAATAGATATAATTATTCTCCAAAGTATTATCTTCATTTCTAATTATGCATTGGTGAATATTCTTTCCGAGTCTACAAGTTCCAGCAGTTCTCTTCCTAATCATACTGAATGCTGAAATGGCCTTTATTCAGAGTTGATACATCCAATAGCTGGAGGGCTTTATTTATTAATAAGCTGATTTATTTCTTAACTCAGATTAAAGCAAGAAATGAGCCCTATTCAGACAATATGTTGTACATGTGTTCAAGTGTCTGAACACATGTGCATGTGTTTGTGTGAATGACTGTACCTGCATTCATTTTAAAAGTGAACCTGAGTACAGATACTCTCAAACACTGGTACAGGTGGGCTGCTGTATGTGCGATCAACAGAACATGTGAGTAACTGACTGTACATGTGTGCACACACTGTATATGCATTGAACATGACCTTCCCCAAGGTTACAGGCAGGAGTCTCTCCAAGTTCCCTCTCTGGCATCTCCAGATAGGGCTGAGAGAGACTCCTGCCTATAACCTTGGAGAAGCCGCTGCCAGACAATACTGAGCTAGTTGGACTAATGGACTGACTCAGTATAAGGCAGCTTCCTATATTCCTATAATGTGTGAAAAGAACTGCCATGAAGCAGTCATCCTAGTGCTTTACACATCTGGATCACAATTTGCTGCAAAATTGTAAATTATCTTTTTTGAAATAATGGTATCACCTAGTCTGGAATAGCACAAGAAGTCAGCCCTGATTCATTAGAGGGTGCACAGAATCTGTCTTTGAGCCTTTTTTCCAAGTCTGGAGCTTTCAAAGGGTCAATTTTCATGGTACATTTTGTACACCCAATGGAATAGTTTCCTTAGCAGTAGAGCTAAGAAAGTAAACATACAAAAAATGAATTTCATTCCAGCCTGAAGTCTGTTAGATTTACTATGGCATAAGCCTTCATGGACTACTCTTTATTTATTATTATTTATTCGATTTCTATACCACCCTTCCAAAAATGGCTCAGGGCGGTTTACACAGAGAAATAATAAATAAGATAAGATAAGATGGATTCCTGTCCCCAAAGGGCTCACAGTCTAAAAAGAAACATCAGATAGACACCAGCAACAGTCACTGGAGGTACTGTGCTGGGGGTGGATAGGGCCAGTTACTCTCCCCCTGCTAAATAAAGAGAATCACCAGGTTAAAAAGTGCCTCTTTGCCCAGTTAGCAGGTGTTAGCAGGGACTAGAGGTATGAAATGTTATCTGCAGTTGGCATATCTCTCCCTCACCACACACACACACGAGCGCACACGCGCGCGCGCACACACACACACACACAGAGACATGTTGAGAGTGGGTCCAAAAAGCCATGAAATGCAAGAGGTAAACTCTGTGACATTTCTTTGCAAAGCTCAAATGTCGGCAAAGCCGAAAGTGTAAGTCTCATGTCCTCATTGGTCTCTTAAGGAAGAGACAAAAACATCAACAGGCACTAGACTAGGCACTATCCCCAGATGTTGTTGGACAACTCCCCTCATTCCTGGACAATAATAGGAGTTGTGGTCCAATTACTTCTGGGGACCCAAGTCTGAAAATCCCTAAACCAGATACATTTGAGATGGGGCCATAGCTCAGTGGGTAGGACATCTGTTTTGCATGCAGAAGGTCCCAGGTTCAATCCTCGGTATCTCCAGGAAGAACGGGGAAAGAGTCCTGCCTGAAACCTTGGAGAGCTGTTTCCAGTCACTGTAGACAACACTGAGCTAGATGAACTAATGGTCTGATTTAGAATACAGTAAAAGGCAGACTCCTAATCTGTGTGCAGAAATATCTGAAGTCACATGTTTAGTTTCCTCAAGAAATTCCTGCACATTTTAATGCACTACATATATACAGATGTACAGAATACAAGCTAGCTTGTAGGCTAGATACACATGGCTGCCATCTGGAACATGATTTATAAAATCTTTAGAGTTAAGCCAACTGGAAGCATTGAAGCTAATAATATACATGAAACACTTCTCTCTATCTGAGCCCTGAAGCAGTAAATCTGATTGATAAAGTGACTTCTTTATACCTCTGTTACATTGTTTTCCATAAAAAGTCCCTGATAAGATTGATCTTCATCTAAAGCAAGCCGTCTGATGAAGGTTATGGCCACCCACCAAGATCAAATCATAGGAGATTGTGTCTGTAGCAGAAGAGGGATGAAAAGAAACCAAGTGTACCACTGGAAGAGAGTGTAATCAGAAGAAACCAGAAGGAACATACTGTAAGAGCCCTATTTAGACCTTACGTTGTACCTGGATTTAGATGTCTGTACACATATGTTTTTGTGTGAATGACTGGACAGGTATTCACTTCAAAAGTGAACCTGGATGCAGGATACAGATAGGAAGTGTACTATTGTACCTGCATTCAACATAACATATGAATAATTGTACCTGTGTGCAGATCTGTACCTGTGTACACTATACATAGATTGTATGAGTGTGGAACATAACATGTGAATAGGGCTAAGGGCTCTGCTGGATCAGACCAACAATCTGTTGAGTCCAGCATTCTGTTTACCACAGTAGCCTGCTAGATGCTTCTGGGAAGCCCACAAGCAGGACATGGAGATAACTAACTATCTCTCTTGCAGTTGCTTCCCAGCAACTGGTCTTCAAGGCATACTGTCACTGAACTTGCAGGTAGCATATTCCCATCATGACTACCGGTAGTAGCCATTGATAAACAAAATCATTGATAAATGAGTCCATGAATTTGTCTAATCCTCTTTTAAAGCCATCTAGGCTAGTGGCCATCACTACATCATGTGATAGCAAATTCCATAAACAAATCATGCACGGTGTGAAGAAGAGAGTGTGTCTCTGTATTCAGTCTTCTATCTGTTTGTTTTACTGAGTGACCCTGGGTTCTAGTCCTTTGAGAGGAGAAAAACATCTTTCTATCCACTTTCTCCACCCCATGCATAATTTTATGAACCTCTAACATGCCCCCCTACTTAGTTGTCTCTTTTCTAAACTAGACTAAACGGTCTCAAATGCATTCGCTTTCCATTGTAGGAAACATGTTCCAGGCCCCTGATCAGTGATGCAGTTGCAAATTCAGAAGTTCAGGGGCTCTCCATGACAGTCTCCATGGCTCTGCCCACCCCAACAGCCAGAGAAGCCGAGAGGTACCAGTGCTCTGTCCCTGCATACCCCCCCCCACCACCACACCCCTGCCCTGTCCCTGATCTTTTTGGTTGTCCTCTTCTACTCATTTATAGTTCTGCAATATCCTATTTAAGATGTGGCTGTATGCAGTATCCCAAATTATGCTGCACTATAGATTTGTATAAGGGCACAACAATATCGGCATCCCTTTCTTAATGACATTAAGAAATGACATTTCTTAATGTCAATTCTTAATGACATCTAGAATTGAATTTGCCTTTTTCACAGCTGCTACACACTGGGTTGATATTTCCATTGAGCTGCCCACCAAGATCCCAGCATCTTTCTCCTGGTTAGTTATCATCACAAATGTAGACACCATCCAAGTACATGTGAACTTGGGGGTTTTGTCCCAATATGTATCACTTACATGGAATCGCATTTGCCATTTCATTACCCATTTTACCAGTCTGGAGCATTCTGATTTGGAGTGCTCTTCAGTCTGTTTTGGGTTTCACCACCCTAAATAATTTGATGTCATCTGCAAACTTGGCTACCTGCCTAATTCCAAACCATTTATGAGCAAGATAAAAAGCAATGATTCCCATCTTTGGGGAGCCCCATTTCTTATTTCCCTTTATAGTGAGAATTGTCCATTTATTCCATGCCTACACAACATAAGGCCCGGGGCCCAGATCTGGCTCACAGGGACTTTTTTGCTGGCCCCCAGGTAGGAATATCCTGCAGCAACAGCAGGACCCATGAAGACCTCTTGGCTTTTCCCACTAATGAGCAGTAACAGCTCAATGGGTCTGGCCACTTGGGACCAGATGATATGCATGTGGCAGTAACAGATCCATGAGCGAGCAAGCGAGCCAGATGGAGTGGGTTTGAAGAGTGGCAGCAGCAAGCAGGCACAGGCAGAGCGTACCCCAGAAAGGCAGAGGGTCACACTTTTGGTCAGTTCTCTCTTCTCTGAGGGGGTTATCCTCTCCGGAAATTGCCTAACAATGCCATCCTGTGCATATTTACTCAGAAATATGTCCCCCGGTGGACCCAGTGAGGCTTACTCCCAAACAAGCGTGCCTAGAATTGCAGACGGAAAGCAAAAGCGATTTAGGGAGAGGAGAGGACTTGTTGGGGGCTGACAAGCACTCCCAAGTGCCCCACTGACTGAGCAGAGACAGGGCCTATTTTATGGCCACTATCCTTGGTTAAAATTCTGTTCCTTGACCTGTTGCAGGGGGCGGGGGAGACATCCACAAGCAGCTAATAAATCACTCTGATTAATTATGACATTAAAATTAATGGTAATGGGCTAGAAATTGACCTTGCCCCCCTGCACACCAAGTTGTGGTTGGTTCCGGCCCATCGGAGCTTTTGTGTTGTGCACCCCTGATTATTGTTACTACTTCCTGCTCTTTAGGTAGTTACCAGTCCATAAGGGGACCTGTATATAAATATCTGTTCTATTCGTATATTTTAAAACAAAAGGCAGGTTTTGACCATGAAGAGCTGTTTGCCCATCCAGCCTTCAGGGATGAGCAGTAAGGAAGTAGTTCAACAGCAAACCCTCCAGATAGTCAATCTGCCATGTTTCATCTAGTTTTAAAAAATATTTATGAATTTTAAACAAGTAAACAACAGACTCTCTAGACATTTACTATGTTACTTATCTATTTTGTATTACTTTTATATCCCACTCTTCCTTCAAGGAGCCCAGAGCAGGTTATATTTATCCTCACAGCAATGCTGTGAGGTAAGTTAAGCGGAGAGGTAAGTGGCTGGCACAGAGTGAACCAGTGAGTTTCATGGCTGAATGTGGATTTGAACTCGGGTCTCCCCAGTTCTAGTCGAACACTCTAAACCTGCAAAGCTGGTAAAAATCCTCTGAAACAGGATCCTTCAAACTGCTGATCTATTCATTTCAAAAAAGCTTCTTCTGGAATAAAAGGTCAAAACTATTTTGTCTTTTCTTCACTGACCTAAGCTTAAACATGCTTAATTCTTCCTGCTTCCCCCTACGTTAGATCTCTTTCTTTGCATGTGATTTTTTAAAATAATACCTATTATTGAAAGAGTCTGGAGGACTTTAAATACAATAAAAATTTTGTATTTACTTGCATATTATCATGAAAGCAGCAGCTGAATTACTGTGGTGGGTAGTTAACAGTAGTAGTCTCTTCTCCCTATGCGGAAGGGCTTTAAAGTCATCCATTTTTCTAAATTACAGTGACAGCTCGGACTCCTTTTGCTTTTCTTCTTCAACTGGCTGTATAATAACCTAATCACTCACAGTGTGCTAAGAGTGCCTTTTTAAAAGTGGCAAGGGAAGGAGGACACAATTAGAGCGGTTTTGGAGATGGCTTTTCATTCTGCGTTGAGTCGAGTGTTTCTAGAGCGATCTCTTGAACACCAGATGTGCTGGCACAAATCCCTAAATGTAAAGATGATAGCTTTCCTGCTGAGTGCTCAGTGATGGGGAGTGTATTTGTCCTCTTTGCTAAGAAGGGTCCACCTTGGTTTGTATCTGGATGGGTGCAGGGGCAGCTTAACCTTTTTGCCACCTGTAGGCGACCAAAGATTTGCCACCCCAGCAAGGATTCCATTTTGCAAGTAAAGGGCTTGCGGGGGCCGGGGGTGGGGAAGTTAAATCTGCTTTTAATACCTAGTGGGCCTGCCTACCTCCTAAATCATGATGGATCGGACCATCTTTACGCATGTAGTGGGATGGTGGAGGCCATGGAGACGGTGGTGAGAGCTCCTCCCACAGGTCCACCTGTCTCTCAAATGACAGGATGGCCCAACCTGTCATTATTTGGAAGGCAAGCGATCCCACTAGGAGCTCTCGCCAACATCCCCATCACATCACCACTGCGCAACAGCAGTTTTAAAAGGCTTTGAAAGCAGATTTCATTTCCCCTCCAGTTTTCCCCCACAAGTGCAAGTGGAAGATTAAAGCATAGGCAAATTTGCCGCTCCTCAAAATTTTCTGCCATAGGCAAGTGCCTACTTTGCCTATGTGTTAATCCACCACTGGAAGGGTGACTGTTGCCCACAATAAATTATAGCTGGGGATGATGGGAGTTGTAGTTCAGCAACATCTGGAATACCACAGGTTTGGAACCCCTGCTGAAGACAAGATGAGCTGGATGGACCAATGATCTGACTCAGTATAAGGCACCCTTAAAGCATGGGCCATAGCTCAGTAGTAGAACATCTAGGTCCCAGGTTCACTCCCTGGCATCTCCAGGTAGGGCTGGGAGAGACTCCGGCCTAAAACCTTGCAGAGCCACTGCCAGTCAGTGTGGACCAGGGGTTCCCTACCTGTGGTACTCCAGATGTTGCTGAACTACAACTCCCATCACCCCCAGCTACAACTTACTGTGACTAGAGATGATGGGAGTTGTAGTTCAGCAACATCCAGAGTGCCACAGGCTGAGAACCTCTGGTGTAGACAATACTGAGCTAGATGGACCAATGGCCTGACTCGATATAAGGCAGCTTCCTATGTTCCATCAAGAGCAGCTGCCCTTGTGGCAATATCTTTCAGTTCAATGGAAGGTAGATAAATGAGCCCATCAGGCTGTGTGTGCTGAGTTATCCTCTCCATTGAAGTGACCAGGACAGCCCTTGGAAAGCAGCAGCAGCACCTAGCCACAGCCAATCATCAAGAAAAGAGATCCAAGACTTCTTTCCAAGCACCAATGTTTAATTTCTTTTTTTTAAAAACACACAAATGTTTATTGAAATTTGTTTTACTGTGTGCAAAACAACAAATGTTTAATAGATTAATCGGCTTTGTTGGGGGTTCTCAATCTTGGATCCCCAGATGTTGTCAGACTATTCTCGCCTAGAGATGAAAAGACCTGTAGTCCAACAGCACCTAGGGACCCAAGATTGAAAACCTCTCGATTAGGTTAATTGATTTAAGACTTTTAATTAATTCTTCTGGTCTTGTTTCCATTCTTAATTCACTGACTCTCAAGCTAATTAGGACTTCTGTTTTTGCCAACATTTATTCAACACCTTGTGCTCACCAGTGCTCAATCTTAATTTAATAGGAATTCTCATTTATTTCAAAGCAAACACACACACACCCCTTGAATTCTTGTGGGATTCACTTTTCCTGAATTCTGTGTCATGCTCAGATTAGAAAGGATGCCCTTGCAGATGTGACTTCAAAAGATGCTGTTTTGCACAGTTGCAAAGCAGATCACAATCCGTGTCTGTGTCTTCTTCCATGCTGTTAGATCTAAGCTAATGCCATGCTGCCTGGCCTCATGTTCCTATTATGCCATCATTTTAATAACTGAGCATGTTTTATTGGTTGCCTATACTTTGCCGTGAGTGCCAGGTCTTTTTACAGTGTGTACCACAACCCCAATGTCATTTTCTGGGTGATTTAAAAAAAAAATACACATCTGTAAAACAGTAATCAGTTTGCTTTTATGTTTTCATGTTTGTATAACTCTGCATGTACTTTCTTCTTCTTCATCAGACTCTTGCAAAAACTTCATTCAGGAGCCAGCGTGGTGTAGTGGTTAGAGTGCTGGACTAGGACCGGGGAGACCCGAGTTCAAATCCCCATTCAGCCATAAAACTAGCTGGGTGACTCTGGGCCAGTCACTTCTCTCTCAGCCTAACCTACTTCACAGGGTTGTTGTGAAAGAGAAACTCAAGTATGTAGTACACCACTCTGGGCTCCTTGGAGGAAGAGCGGGATATAAATGTAAAATAATAATAATAATAATAATAATACTTAAAGCAGTAAGCAAACAACTTCTCAAGCTGCATCTATGTGATGATGTGTACCATGGAGATTCTGCTAATAATACTTAAAGCAGTAAGCAAACAACTTCTCAAGCTGCATCTATGTGATGATGTGTACCATGGAGATTCTGCTCCCTGTGTCCAGTTCTTCTGGATCCCTGTGTCCAGTTCTTCTCCTCTTCCCCTCTGCAAAATGTAGGAATGCTCACCATATTGTGCAACATGCTAGCCCTATTCAGATGCTACAAAATAAAACCACTCTACATGGTTTCTAGTGCTGAGCAGGTTGGATTAATGACTTCACCCAGGTGAGTCATTCACTCTTCTAGCTTGCTACTCGTGGTTAAAGCACTATTTCTGTGAAGAGGGAAGCGCCATAACTGCTAAGAGCTTCTGTGATTGGCTGCCTTGGGCAATCCAGGCTGCCAGTCATGGAAGTGCCAGCCATCACGGTTATGGTGCTTCCTTCTTCACACAGATGCCACCTTAACCGCAAGCAGAGAGCTGGAGGAGGTGAATGACGCCAGCAAGGTGGGACTTGCGACACTCTTCAGTACTGAAACCATGTAGAGCGGTTTCACTTTAAAACATCTGGATAGGGCTGTAGTAACTCGACTCATGATGTCACCATGGCATTTCTTTGCCCTCTTTCAACGCTATTGGTGAGGCAGGCAAACATGAGGGCATCACATAGAAGAGCTGGAAAACTCAGTGATGCTTTTTGAACAACTTTATGGAGGCATGTCACATGTACTTCTTGAACTTGTCCCATGTCACTTATTGAACTTGTCTGTCAAGGTGTTCGTCTTTGTTCCTCTACAGTCACCTTTAGTGACACACCTGGAGCATTCCAGGTGCTTAAGGGGATCCACTCTTTTTCTGCATCTTCCTTTCCCCCTTTAAAACTGATTTTAATTGGTGTTTATATCATTATATTGCAGGCTAAGTGCCTCAGTTCCATTTAGTGTGTACTTATTTTCTTGGATGCCATCGCTGAAGAACATGCCTAGTGCTTTATATCCTTAGATGACATTTGCCACAAAATCTTAGAAACGCTACAACTACTTTTGCTAATGAGTTGCTTTTGGATGGAGAGTTTTTTTCGAGTGTCAGGTGCCCTGATTCAGCACATCTGATACATGCAAGCCACAACAGCGCTAATCCCCATGCTGATTTCTACTAGTCCACATGCCAAGCTGAGTCTAGCAGGGCCAGTGTAGGTGGCATAGCCCAAATCAAGGGTATGACTACATACATCTGTGTCAGGGGCACAGCAAGCCTTGAGTAGGCCCTGGGACAAGATGGACCCCTGCCCCCCAACCTTTGCCTTCCCCCATGGCTTTGCTGCAGAAGAACTGCAAGGTTCTCAAACTTGGGGGTTTGATTTTAAGCAAGTATGGAAACCAGTTATAGATATAGTTGAGATAAATAGGGTTTATTATAATCTGAGTAAGATCTTGGTTGAAATGGTTAAGAAGATGATGGATTTAATGGATGGATTGATATACCAGTTTAATAATATCTATACCAACTGTGCATATTGTAAATGTTTCTTTATCCTGTTGTAACATTAATGTATATTTCTAATATTCAATAAAGTTATAAAAGTTTTTTTTTATGAAGCCCACTCCAACCTTGCTACGCCCCTGCTCAGAAAAGTGCTTTCATTACAGTTTTGAAGATGGAAGGATATATATTTGTTATCAATTCATGATCCAAATAATTGGTTAAAATACAGGTTCATAAAATATTAGTTTGTAAGCCACCTAATGGCACAGCGGGGAAGTAACTTGCCTAGCGAGCAAGAGGTTGCTGGTTCAAATCCCCCCTGGTATGTTTCCCAGACGATGGGAAACACCTATATTGGGCAGCAGCAATATAGGAAGATGCTAAAAGGTATCATCTCATACTGTGTGGAAGATGGCAATGGTAAACCCCTCCTGTTTTCTGCCAAAGAAAACTACATGGCTCTGTGGTCACCAGGAGTTGACACTGACTCGACTGCACAACTTTACCTTTACCTTTTAATTGGTTAATAGCATTATTATTATTATTATTATTATTATTATTGTTGTTGTTGTTATTATTATTATTGACATATCAGCTTTCTTGATTATGGGCTAAATTGCACTCTGCACATTCTTAGCACATTCAGTTGGAATGAAAACCATCCCAGTAAGTAGAGATTTATAATGGTGAATATGCTGATATTTTCATAGCATCATCAGAAACAAATGCTTTTCATTTCAACTCAGTACATGTTGCCTCTTCAAGCATGGTTTTTCCTCCAGGGCCAAATATGCCATTAGGCTTACACAACTTGATAGCTGCCACTATAAAAGCTAAATCAAACATAAATCAAACAAACAGATTGTGCCCATTAATATAGACTCCCAAATTTGTTCTGCTTTTTGAATCTCATTTTCCAGAGAACATTAAAAGTGTTAAGAATACCAACAGAAGGCTGCAGCTGGAGATGTTAAAATACACACACATAGCTGTTGTGCCATTCACCTTGCTAATAAGAACTTACCAAGAGATATCTGTGATATATACTGAGGCGGGTCTCAAGATCAAGGAGACCCACCTTGGGAGGGTTAGCAGGGAGAGTGGGCTTAGCCTGCTCTCCCCGCACACGAGCAGTCAGTCTGCTCCGGGCGGCTGAACCGGCCACTCACACGACTGCCAGCTCCGTTACGGAGCTGGCGGGGGCTGGGGGGGATCAGGGGCCGCGCGGCCCCTGGAAGTTCCAGTATGCCCTGCACGAGCACGCAGGGCATGCTGGAGAGACTCCCGAGCCGGGAGGCTGCTTTTGAGCCTCCCGGTCAGGGGTCTACTCGTGAGTTGCCATGGCGCAGAGCCGTACCACGGCAACACATGATTGGAAAAACCGGGTTTTTCAATCAAACCAGGCAAGCGCTTCACAAACTTGGTTTAAGGGCAGGGCTACTTAAGCGGGTGACCTTAAGCTGCGAGCCCGGTGGTTCTCAGTTTTCTCCCATCATGTGAATAGCCTCATTTTGTGGCTAAGGGTTCCTCAATCAATTGAATGGGCAGAACTCCTTACACATAAAGGTACATGTGACGTTTCTATAGAACTGGATGGCGAGGAACTGTTTTGCAGAACACTGGTATACTCAGGATTGGTGTGCTAAGACTGCAATATTTATCTTTGTGCCGTTTGAAAACCACAGTTTATTGCGACTTGTTATCTGCACATATGTACCGGAAAGGATATTAAATGCAATGGGACTTCTGTGCAAAACAGTGAACAGAATTGCAGCCTAAATGTTCTGCTTCGGCTAAAAGTTCAACTGCTCACATTTTTCACAATATGCTTCACCACATAAAGAAAGATCAAGACCATTTGATCTTCCTATTCCCCCCACCCCCAGGTCTCCAATATCATAGGCAAAAAAGAGAAACAAAAGTCATATTTTTTATTACAATTATATTGATAATGGCCCTATCCAACCCCAGCAGCACAGCATTCCTACGGTGACTGTTCCTGGTGTCCAGTATTCCTTCTATTGCATGTGCATGTGCATGCACACACACATTATTTTACTGTCTGCTCAGTTAATCCCGCTCAGGTTGCATCACAAAGACCCTATTCTGAATGCACATCTGCACACACTGTCTTGGTTCTGCTGCCCAGAACAAGATTCATTATGTGCACAGATGAACAAAACTAAAGGAAACTCTGCTGGAGCCTCCCTTTATGTTTCTTCTTCGACTGTGAGCCCTTTTGGGGACAGAGAACCATCTTCTTATTGTTGTTCTCTGTAAACCACTTTGAGAACATTCCCTGAAAAGTGGTATGGTATTCCCTGTACCATTTGGAACCGTGGGAATTCCAATGTTAGAATTCTACCTCTGTTTTTAACTGTTAATTGGTTTTAATTGTTTTGTTTTAATGTGAACCATCCTGAGCCATTTTGGAAGGGCGGTATAGAAATTGAATGAATGAATGAATGAATAAATAAAATATTTAAAGGGACCCCACTAGCGGCAGGCTACCTGGGGCACTTGCCCTGTGCTCGAATGCCTCCTGGTGGTGGGAGGCGGGAATTATGAAGTTGGAATTTTTGCGGCTCCAATTTGCACAGGCAAATAGATAGTAGTAGTAGTAGTAGTAGTAGTAGTAGTAGTAGTAGTAGTAATAGTAATGGGACAGAGTGAATGGATTTTTAAAATATATTTTTTCAGGACTGCAAATTATATGTCTAGGTGGTCCCATTGCAAACCCTGATTTTCACAGTTTTCTTTTTTCTTTTTACATTTGATGCAGCTATGGTAGAGAAATGATGACATGTTCACACACATACACACACACACCCCATAGGATCCAGAATGAAGCCCTAGTCTGACTAAAGCCCTATTCAGATATCATGTTCTGCTTGCCTTTTTTTTTTTTTTTTTGTAAATGTTTCTGTGTGAATGACTGTACCTGCCTTCATTTTAAAAGCGAACTTGGGTACCCTTCAAAAGCAGGATGCAGACAGGAAATGTACTGCTGTACCGGCATTCAACATATCACGTGCAGAAATAAGTATACCTGTGTACAGATGAAATCCATGAGACAAGTTATTCTCACACACAAAGAGAATGACAAATTATCAGCAACAGGCAGAGAAGTATTTTATTTTCAAGTCTGGAAGGACCTCTAACAAGAAACGCTATTTTATTAACTTCAAATATCTGTGCTAATCAAGATGGGTGGGGTTTTCCAGCTGCAAGTATAGTAAATGTCAGATTAATCAAATCTGTTGGTATCTTGAAGTTTTTAACATACTTGGCATCCACTTCTCAGTGAAGATCCAACAAGTGAATAGAACAGATATTTTAGTCTGGGACTGAAGTGCATTGGCTCAGATCTTTGTGGAAGCTTCCAGTGTTCTCACTGCTTCAAACACTGCTGTACTTAAAATAAAATAAAATTCTTGATTTCTCAGAACCATAATTCCATTTCTCCCTTGCCAACAACTTATTTTCAGAGGAAGCACTATTCAGGGGGGAAAGTGCTGACTATTGTGTATGATATGATTAAAACTGGGGCCATCAATATCTGACCGTGTTTATGTCAGAAGAGCTTGATCCACTTGCACACAATGGAAATAAATAAAAATGCCCAGTAAATACAGTGTATCTGCTTACTAAGGCACAGAAGTTCCAAGAAAGTTCATCCCTAAGTTTAAAACTTACATAACAATTGCTACATAATTCTGAAACCAATTTAGATTCAAGCTGTCCTCTCTCTCCTGTTCTTCCTTTCTGTCCCTCCTAGCAAACAGTGTTTTGTTATGGTAGCTGTACTAGGAATATTTACAGTGGTGTAATATATAGAAAGCATCATGATAACAATACTGATCCTCCGTATGAGTGTTCGGAGCACTTTACATATGCAGTAGTATATCAGTAGTAAGCCTTTCGGTATTTTTATCTCTATATTGCTGAGTGGGGTGGGGAGTGTGGGGGCTGAGGCTGAGAGAAGAGCCACCTACGGAATTGGTAGTAGTTGGAGAGATCTGAATCGGGCACTTCCCAGCTCTTAATCTTGGCCACTACATGATCCCAGCTCTTAGTAAGCTGATTGTGTTTATTACATCTAGCTAGAGGGTGTGGAGCTCAAACCTGTTTGGGAGTGGTGGCTACTTGCTACTAGCCTAATGATGAGGAAGGCTCTATATACACAGAGGTGCTCTTTTCATGATTACTTTCCATGTCTCTTGGTTAATCTCTGGCATTAATGTTCCACCTTTCCACTATGTTGTGTGGTGTGTTTTTTTTTAAAAAAACAAACCCGTAACATCTAACATCGCTCCTTCTTTTGTGGACCATTTTCTCACCAACTAGATCAGAGGTCCATGGGCTCCATAGAACATCTTTGCTAGTTGAATTTAATTTGCTTCCTGAAAGTTCCTGAAAATAACTATCCTGATATCTGTTTCCCTCTCTAATTTTTACTGGAGCCTTATGAAAATAAATTACATAAATGGAGTGGGGGCCCATGGGCAGGGCTGCAGAAACCCACTAGTCTACTGGTCTGTGACGAGTGAAAAATGATGCCTAATGAGTGTAAAAAGTCCTGATGAGTAATGTACCAACATAGAGTAAAGTATTTTGTCTGGTTGATAAACTAAGCCAACATTTCTTCACCCCTGCCCATGGGTACTATCTGAGGAGAGTGTGTGTGTGTGTGTGTGTGTGTGTGTGTGTGTGTGTGTGTGTGTGTGTGTGTGTATAGTTGAGAAAGGTTAAAGACCCCTGAGTAGATGATCCTATGAACAGGATATCCATGTGCTGGCAAGGAGAACCTCTATGTGAAATGAAATAGTCTTTTAAATAGTCGTGGAAATAGGAGCACTAACATAGCATCCCACCAGTGAGTTTTGCTGATGTGTCTACCTTATGTTTCTTTTTAGATTGTGAGCCCTTTGGGGACAGGAAACCATCTTATTTATTTTTCTATGTAAACCACTTATGAACTCCTCTTTGAAAAGTGGTATATTAACAACCACCACCATGCCTTACAGAAGAGAGAGAGAGAGAATCAGGAAAAGGCTGTCTAATGTACAGAACAGTCATAAGTGTGTTGTGTGCACCACTCATTCCGATTGTTAAAGGCAGAGGTTTGTGTCATATACAGAGTTTGTATATGTAAGTATGTAAGTATGTTTTGATTTATGAATGGTGCCTGCCCAAGGTCTTTGCAAATTTCAAAAGGGGTTTGGCAAGTCTCCCAAAAAGTGGTGTTTGTATTATGTAATGGTTTATTAATTGTACACATATACATCAATCCGTTCTCCAGCTCCTGTATTTTATTTTGCTGAAGAATGCCTCCCCCCGCTTCAATGTATGGTTTTTGTCAGGCATTCACACACCCACACCCACACAGGCTTAGATGGGTCGAGAGCATTTGCTTTCTACAGCACAGCTGGAAAATACCTGCTGATTCTGAAGCAAATCAGAAATGGATCTCTTGGGAAATTCTCCCAATTTCTTAGAAAATCATTATTCCTTTCCTCTGTCCCCTCTAACATATGTGTACTTGTGATATCGCCACATTTACTAATAAGGTATGCATTTATGCATTTCATAATGCTAACCTAGTGGTTTTGTTCAATACATCTTAGTAGCAATTACTGTATATTAGAGCAGTTTGATTCTTCCAGCAACTGTGCCAGCAAATACAGTGAACATGAATATGTATGAATCAATCACAACTGTAAAAAAAAGCTCCTTTCTGGAGTACTGCTCTGCCCCTTCTAAAGGATGCCCTCATTTCTAAGGAAGCAAGCAAGCAGGCAACCCTTAAGGTCTTGCAAGTTGTGTATCGCAGCTCACAAGAATGGTTTTATGCTCTCAGTTTGCTCAGGTGAGAGGAAGCTTCACAGCAGCCTTTTTGGAAGGTCCATTTTTGTAAGGAGGAAACACTGGAGATCTGGACTCTCTTGTTTACAAAGATACCAGTTCAGAAGGCAGGCACAAAGACAGGCAATATTCTTAACACACTGTTGGTGTCCCTGAAGCAAAAGGAAACCTTTGGATCCCCGCCGGTGTTGTTTCTCAGACTGGTTTTCTTTCTCGAACTAGATTGCAAAAGTGTTTCTTCAAATGCTTCAGTTTGCACAATAGAAAATAATGGCAATGATAATATTATTTGAATGCATTAGGGTGATACATACAGAATTCTCCGGTTATGTTATCCTAATTTGTGCGCAAATCTCCATCGCCTTGTCCTCAAAAAGGTACCCCTGCTCTCTGCTCATGTTGATGTTCATGGTGCTGTTATGCCTTCTCCAGCTTCCTTCATTTTTTAATCTTTCCTACTCACTGTTATAGATGACTTTTCCTGTGTGATAGGGGGAGAATCAATACAGGAATTCAGGGCAAAAATATCTCACTTCTGGCTGTCAGCTGCATATTTCAGGTGGCAGATATATGCTTATGGAAGTTTGCACAACACCCAGAAGACACACGTCCATACAGCTCAGATGGAGCAGTTACATCTCACTTAAGTCAATAAGAGCACTCATAAGTAGATTTGGATAATCACTTCCCTATCTGTAAAAAAACCCTAGCAAATCAGGGATATTCAAACATTTCCAAAGAATTGTTGCTGCAGGACAAATCCCATTGCTGATTTCTATTTCCACAGACATCAATAAGACATTGTAGCCATTTGTCAGATGTAAACATATCTCAGCCAATTTCACAAAGACCTGGAATAAATATGAGAAATTATTCTATTAAGCTCGTTCTCTTCATGCGGATCTCTGACAGAAGTGAAAAGTGTAAACAGACAAAAAGCAAGTATGGAAAATACTAGTTTTCCTTGAGTGGTATATAGGTTAGTTTTCTCAGCAAGCTGGTTGCCTCCATAAAGGACATGCACTGTACATGTACACGTACATGTTCACACTTCACAGTTCCTGCCTTCAAGTTATCACACTTACTTACACTTATTCACAACTGTATTCCAGAACATTTGTACATCAATGTCAACAGAACCAGTCTTGGAAACAACAGATGTTCATAATGAACTCTGGTCTCCAGGTCTTTTTGAAGACAAAGCTGGCTGAGAGGTTGTGCTTACATCTGAAGGGGATGTCCACAAATTGTCCCCTTTGCTAAGTAGGGTCCACACTGGTTTGCATTTGAATGGAAGACTACATGTGTGAGCATGCAGATGTTCCCCTTAGGGTACAAGGCTGCTCTCGGAAGAGCATCTGAGGTTCCAAGTTCTCTCCCTGGCATATCCAAGATATGGCAGTGTTGTCTGCAGACTGGCAGCAGCTTCTCCAAGGTTACAGGCAGACGTCTCTCTCAGCCCTATCTTGGAGATGCCATGGAAGAATCTTCTGCATGCAGGTGCTCTTCCCAGAGCGCCCTCATCCCCTAAGGGATCTTACAGTGCTCACAGTTGTCTCCCATTCAAGTGCAAACCAGGGTGGGCCCCACTTAGCAAAGGGGACAATTCATGCTTGTTGACCAAAATAGCCACATATGTAATCATTGAACTCCTTTCTAAGAATACAAGAGAGAAACAGTAGTTTCTTGTACCTTATTGCTTTTTAGTAGTAGACAAGGACAGGAAGTGTGTCTTGTTGTCAATATCACTGACTAGGGGGAAGGATTAAATACTGGTTGTGGTGGGGGGCAGCTCTGTTCAATAACAACCCGCTCACACACAAAACATTGCTGCTTTCTGCTTAGCTTACTGCATGCCCCTTTTAGCCCTAATTGAAATTTATATGAAGCCCTGCATAAGATGGACATCCCTATGGACATCTCAGTATTTGCCCCCAGGCTGTGGAATCCGCATGGCTCCCTCTCTCCCCGCTCTTTGGGGGAACTTTGAAGATCGCCCTTTTTATATAGGCTTTTTGCCAATGAGTTTTGTTTTATCAATATGTGTTTATGTCAACTGCCCTGAGGTCTTCGGACAAAGGGCAGTACAGAAATATAAATAACAACACATAAATGTGCAGAAGGAGGAGAGCAAGGAGGACTCCTGTATTCCTTTCGTCTCGGGAAAAGGGCTTCATTTACTATAAGAGGCAGCTGAAACCTCAAACTCCTTGTCAAGCAAGTCTGCTTGACCTGGATCGGAAGCCCCGACTCGTAATCCCACAGGTATGGGGAGAGAGAGAGAGCGATTTGCCTTTGCGGATGTCAGAAAGGGAAACGCGCTCTGCACACGCTCAGAGGCGCTCTCTTTTGCCGTCCGTTACTTCTCGGGTCGCAACCGGCGAGGCGAGCCCTGGCGTTGGAAAGGGCGGCTCCAGTCCTGGGAGCCACCTTGGGAGAGGCGGGGCGTGGCAGATCCCTCTTCCAGCAGCCTCTCCGCCCGTCTCCCCTGCCTGGGAGCGCCCGCCCCTCCTGCCCCCGTGACGGCCGCGCGGCAAGGCCATTCAGCGGCGCTTCCCCGCTACTGAGAGTGTGCGGCTCCTTTAAAGTCTGGGCTGAGCCGCCACACTCAGTCCGCGCCGTTCAGGTTCTCTTGCTGGGACCGGCGGTGGAGGCGGGCGCGCTGCTCCTTCTTGCTGCGCGCTGGCCGTTCTCAGTCACCTCCCGCCTGCGCGCTGAGCGGCCGGCCGAGCGACTCCCGCTGCTTGGCTAGGCAAAGCGAGGCGGGCGGGCACCCCACTGCAGCTGGGGCCCGGGGAACTAGAGACCCGGCACCAAGCAGATCCCCTCTGGGGCGGCTGGGCTCTTGATCTCTGCCCCCTCCCTGCAGGACTTTGGGTCTGGGGGCACCTTGGCAGGACGCTTGCCCGGTTGGGAAAAGCAACGGCGGCTGGTAGCGACCCCTCGGCTCGCTCCTTCTCTGTGGGATTTAAGGGATCGAGCTGCGCAACGATCCCCTCGTCCTCGGGCGCCTAAGTGTTTGGAGGATTGATCCGCGGCTGCGGAGAAAGGAGGAAGAAGCTCAACTCCAGGGCGTCCGGTCCATGAGAGGGAGAAACCCCGGCAAGTTTGCGGCTTTGTCTTTTGGGGAGGGGGTGAAGGGTGGGGAAGGAGGGGCATGAGATGATCCTTCCAGACGGATCGAGTGAGCGAATTGGAGTTTGGGGCGCTCAGCGCTGCAAAAGGGCTGTGGAGTATTAAACGTGTCTTCTGCGAGAAGCTGCAGAGTAAATGGAAGGTTGGAAGGCGATGTGCAGATCCCCCAGTTCTTGAAGAGCCCCCTCCCATTTTATTGAACTCCCTAATGTCATATCTTCAATCCTCCAAAACATATTTCTCCCCCTCCCCACAAGTGCCTTTCCTCTCCCACCTCTCCAAAGTGAGAAGTTGCTCCTCAAGCTTTCCCTCTGTCTGCACCCGCTGCTGCAAATGTCCCTGGCGCGTTCCTTCTGACTGAGCCCAGCTTTTCTCCAAAAAGGCAGTTCCAGGTTAGCTGCACTTGCCCCTGGGTCGCCGCTGTGCCTGGCTGACCTGTTCTCCTGCGTTCACCTTCACCCCAAGGAGGAGAAAATTGATGTGGAGGAAACTTCTGCTTTGGTGCCTTCGCATTTGGTCTTGAGTGCTTCTCCCTGGAGTCTAACGTGGGTGAGGATTTCCCAGTGTTTATGTTACTCTCCTCCACCTCTGATTGTCGGTGGGCACATGTGTCCATCATGAGGGAGAGAGAGAAACACCTTCTTTTCTCTGCAGTGCTTAATAAGGGACTGGAAGGGGGTGGGGGAAACCCACAACCCCAGAACATAATCACCAATGTCACACTGCTGTAGAATGTGGCTGAAAATATTAACCAGCAAATATGCTGTACAGTGGGTGCTGCTATCAAGGTTACCCATGAGAAGGAATCGGCTCTGCCCCATGAAGAGGGCTTTATTGGTATCGGTGCAAAGCAGTGGCTGGGTTGACAAGGTTGAGGAAGGCTTAATAACTTGGGTGACAGGAAGAATGATGTGAAGCCTCAGTTTTCATCTAGCTTTGGATAGGAGTCTAGAGTGAATTCTAAATGCTAGTAATCTCCATCCCTAAAGCACAGGGCATTTAACTGGCATCTGAGTTAATCTAATGTCATGTCTGAGGTTGTTCTTGTATTCCGTTCCAAGCACTTAACAAGCATCAGTTTGTTGTTTACTGTTTTAAACTGGCAAATATACATTTTAAAGCGGCATCTAGCCACAGGGCTCTCTGTTTCTTTGCATGGCATAATAGATTTTGCATGTGTTTTGGGTTGCATGATCAGATACAAGGAAAGCACCTTATGTGATCCTGGCTTACAGCTGTTATGCTTCTCCCTCCTTCCTTTATAGCGGTTTAGCAGATTTCTTGGCAAATGTGGGTCTGTTTTGCTTTCGAAGGGGTGAGAATTCTACAGATAGTTGTGTTTTCATTTTACATTCTGTGCGTCAATGGTCTTAAAAATGAAGCCCTGATGCAATAATGAATGAGCAAACATTTATACCAAAGAATTGTTTCATTGCACAGAGCTTGGTAGAGCTCAGCATGTCAATTTTTTGTCCATGTAGCAACTGCTTCTTGTGTATGTTTATATGCTGGCAGTCACTCGCATCAATTAACAGTAGCAGAGACCCTGGGACTATTATCAAAATATTTCTTCTTTTTATGGCTGTTGGTAAGAGGAGATGCATGAATGAGGTCAGGGGAACTTAACCATTGAAATTATTTTGATGCCTTCTCTCCCCCACCCCAGCAGAAAGGGAACTGAATCAATGGTCTTGCTTTCATGTGGCTAAGATGTGATGTAGTTGCTAGTGTATAACCAGCTACAAGTTCTGTGCTAATCTTTGACACGGATACAATTATTGTTTAGAATATTTATGTATCTCTTTTCAACCCCGCAAAGTTCTCAGATGGCCACATAGCAAAACAAACGAGGAGCTGGTTCTCTGTTCCCAAAGGACTCACCATCCAAAAGAAAGAAACTGGCTATAGTCACAGGGATGGAGCTCAGTTGGGTTAAATAGGGACAATTGCTATCTCCTTGCTAAATATAAGCGAGCCACCAGTTTAAATAAAAGGTGCCTCTTAATCTAGTTAGCAGGAGTTAGACTTGCAAAAATGCATTCATCCTTAATAGTTTTTGAAACAGACAATAGGTGGATTTAATTTGTCTCTGTTTTAATATACTGGATCAGAATGAGGTGAAATACAAAGAAGCTTCCTCTTGCTTTTGATTCCTTCCCACCCACCCCCCATCTGAAAACTTTAGTGTAGCTGATCACTACTATATTATCTTGGTTTTTCCAGTTACTGAAAAGTTGGCTTTATAATGGTTAATAATAAATAAGCCTGGCACTGCTATTTCATGGCCAGCAACGGAATTCCTCAGTACAGTAATATCACTGTTTTAGGCAAACTCTCTTGCTCTGTGAAACTTTATTAAACGTTTTAGTGTTTATTGCCCTTATCAGACTGTTTGGTGTCGAACATGATCTGCTCTGGAATCTCCAGCAGCGACTTCTTTAGCCTCCTCCTCAATGTATTTTGTCTGTCTTATAATGATGTGAGGACTATAAAACAATCATTGTATTATAGAATAACTGGAGTGGATGCTATGCAGACTAGTAGGGGGAATTCTAGGTCCCCAGTAGAGCACACACATTGCATTCAAAAAGTCCATCCCTGGCATCTTCAAGCAGGGCTAAGAAAGACCCCTGTCTGAAATGCCCAAGTCTTGCTCCCAGTTGGGGAAGAAAATACTGAAGTATGTAGAGCAATGGTTTGCCTTGGCACAAGGCAGCCTCATATGGTCATAAAGATCTACTGTTGCATCTTGTTATGAAAGAGGAAAGTTTACACCAATACCCTTCCTACACATTGGTTGTCTTTTGTTACCAGGGAATGTGGTTCTGAAGCTCACATTAGCTTTAGGAGCACAAAAGTTTGACCCTCAGAAATGATGATTTCTGCTGCCACCATCATTGTATTTCTGCAACGTTAACTGAGATGATCATTTATTAGTGTCTTTACCAAGACTACGTAGGAAAGCGGTTATTACTACCTGGAATAATTTATTGCATTAACTGGATGAGACAGAGAGGGAGACTGGAATAAGTTAAATAATAGAACATTCAGCTAGAACGCTCCTCTTCTTACTCCTTGTAAGTATACTAATATCTCTTATGCTGCACTCCTGTACTTACTTGCCTGGGAGTAAGTATGATACATGTGCTGCGTGCAGTCCTACACACGATAACTCAGAAACTAGTCGCAGTGCATTCAGTGGGACTATCTTCTGAGTTATTGTGTGTTAGATTGCACCTAGCACATTTATCATATGCACATGTTTATGCAATGTATAACCTGCTCTTGGGTGAGGTTTGCAGTGGTCTCCCATCCAGGGGACTGACTAGTTCCATACCTAGTCAGCCTCAGCAATGTTGCTGCCTCAGGTGCTCCCAGACCATTCATTGCTCCCTAATGCCTCTGAACTACCCTTAAATAGATATATCTTTATTATATCTCCTGACTAGGGATGTGCAAATCTATTCGAATCAATTTGACCTGGATCCGGGTGATTTGAGTAATTCGAATTTGTATAGAATCACCTCTTAAAAGGGCAATCTGATTTGAATTGAATTTTCAAAATTCGATTTGAATTCGATTCAAGAGCCATCTGGCACCTTTAAAAAACTATTTAGCCCCCCCCCCCCCGATTGGTTTTAAGGGTGCCAGAACAGGGTCAGATCAACTCAAATTTGAATTGAATTTACAGACCAGATTTGAATTGGATTAAAAACTAATCAAAAACTTTGTTTTGTGCACATCTCTACTCCTGACACTTGCTAACTGAGCAAAGAGGTACCTTTTCAAGTAGTGGCTGTCTTATATTTAGCAAAGGGAGAGCAACTGTCCCTGTTCATTCCAACATGGTGTAAACATAACTATATGTGTCATGGACCCGAATCCACCACCACACCATGCAGAGGCAGACAATGAGTGTTCAGAGGGCAAGACATTTGTACTCCTTGAGTCCCCTGGACACATCCATATAATCCAGCCTTGAGGCTCCCTTCTAGAAACCATGAGGTCATTCACACAATCAAAAATTGTGTCCTATCCGGGTTTGGGAGCTGCATTTGTTCTAGGTTTTCCTCCTACCTTGCTTCCACACATCTGAAAATTGGGAGCGCACACAGCTCCCAAACCTGGGTAGTTTTTGATTGTGTGAATGACCTCCATGTGTATCAGCAGGCATATCAGGGCAGAATGAGGAAAGCTCTGAGGATGAGGAAACCAAAGAGACACTTGTTCCCAAAGGGCCTCCACCCTTTCCTACCCTTCAGGATACTCGATAGGCTAGCTGAGAGATAGCGACTAGCCCCAGGTAACCCAGTGACAATGTGGCTGGGTAAAGATTTGAATTTGGGTCTCTCTGATTTTATATTCCACCTGCTGCAGTACGCTTACGTACACAGTTGGCAAGCTGGTTGTTGGTGTAAACACATGAGGACAACTTCATGGAGTTAGTGGCTTCTATTCAGAGACATTTGTTTTAAATATTTTTATATTTATGTCTTGCTCTTCCTCCAAGGAGCCCAGAGCAGTATACATGGATATGTTCCTCGTTACAACAACCATGTGGTGGAGGTTAGGCTCAGAGAAGTGACTGGCTCAGAGTTGCCCAGTTTGTTTCATGACTGAATGGGGATTTGAACTTGGGTCACTGCATTGTACGTGTTGTGCAGTGCATTGTGGGATCTCTGGAGGACTGGAGAGTGAGTTCTGGCCTCTGTGTTGTGGTTACAGTTGGACTAGGACCAGGAAGACCCAACACCACACTGGCAATGAACCATTTGCAAAACAAGCAAATTTGCAGTAGCTCAGTAAGTTAGCTTAACTGCACTAAAAATGGGGATTGCGCAGAAGATAAGTTAAGTTTATTTGGTCACTGACCAGCAAAATTGCGCAGAAGTGTTACAGCATCCTTGGGCAAAACTTCCCATTGAAATAAATGGGCATGCCACCGTTGCGCAACTGTTATGCAGCCACAAGTGTGCACTCGTCTGGAATGCGAGTTCCAGACTGAGCACTGCTAGCTAGCGCAACAGTTCTGCGCTAGCATAAAGTCCTCCCATAAGCAATTTGTTGCTCTGGATGACAGCCAGCCATCTTTTCAGCTGAATATAAATGTCTTTTAGAAGTATGCAGATAACTCGGGTCTTTTAAACCATATTAGAATACTCGATTACCTGCCAAGGCTGTTAACATGACCGCGCACAGTTGGGCAGGTGGGGGGAAGGCAGGGTTCAACCTACCTTCCTCCAGACCACTGCTCACAGCTCTGAAGGTGCACAAGCCATGTGTGCCCACACCAGCAATGTTGCTGAGAGCAGCCCCGATTAATCTTTGTGCTGGTCCCAGCAGTGCGGGTAAACAGAGGCCAGAACTCACTGTCCTGTCCTCTAGAGATCCCACAATGCACTGCACAACACGTGCAGTGCATTGGAGGATTCCCCCAAGAGATGGGTGCTCTAGGCGCTCATCTCTGTGTGCAGTCGGGTTGGAAGCAGCCCAGCTCGCACACAGACAAGTAGCACTCACTCCCTTAGCCTCAGCTAGCAGCAAGGCTAAAAAGCTGGGCTAGGCGGTGCTGGCCCACTGAGATCGGACCCAATCTTGGCAGTTCTCACATGCAGCCTAACCCAGTGTTGGACTAGGACCAGGGAGACCCAGGTTCAAATCCCCGCTCAGCCAAGAAACTCACTGGGTGATTCTGGGCCAGTCATGCATCTGCCAGCCTAACCTACCTCACAGGGTTGTTGTGAGGATAAACATAATCATGTACACTGCTCTGGGCTCCTTGGAGGAAGAGCGGGATATACATGTAATAAATAAATAAAATAGTCTGGGTTAGGCTGTGCGTGAGAACAGCCTCACCATTTATTTAGGGCAGGACTATACAACTTCAGGCCTCGTGCAGATGCTGGGCTACAATTCCCATCATGTCTGCTGATTGGCCTTTATGGCTGGGGATGATGGGAGTAGGAGTCCAAAACCAACGGGAGGATCAAAGTTGTCAAGCCCTGATTTAGGGTCTGTTGTTCACACAATTGGTTATCCTGGCATAACATAAGAATATAAGAACAGCCCTGCTGGATCAGGCCCAAGGCCCATCTAGTCCAGCATCCTGTTTCGCACAGTGGCCTACCAGATGCCGCTGGAAGCCACCGACAGGAGTTGAGGGCGTGCCCTCTCTCCTGCCATTACTCCCCTGCAACTGGTACCCAGAGGCACCCTGCCCTTGATGCTGGAGGTGGCCCACAGCCCTCCGACTAGTAGCCATTGATAGACCTCTCCTCCATGAAGTCATCCAAACCCCTTTTAAAGCCATCCAGATTGTTGGCTGTCACCACGTCCTGTGGCAGAGAGTTCCACAAGTGGATCACACGTTGTGTGAAAAAGTACTTCTGTTTTTTGGTCCTAGACCTCCTGGCAATCAATTTCATGGAGTGACCCCTGGTTCTAGTGTTGTGTGAGAGGGAAAAGAATCTCTCTCTCCACTTTCTCCACACCATGCATGATTTTATAGACCTCTATCATGTCTCCCCGCAGTCGTCTTTTTTCTAAACTAAAAAGGCCCAGGTGTTGTAGTCTTGCCTCATAAGAAAGGTGCTCTAGGCCCCTGATCATCTTGGTTACCCTCTTCTGTACCTTCTCTAGTTCAACAATGTCCTTTTTAAGATGTGGTTACCAGAATTGTACGCAGTACTCCAAGTGTGGTCGCACCATAGTTTTGTATAAGGGCATTATAATGTTAGCCGTTTTATTTTTAATCCCCTTTCTAATGATCCCATAATAATCTCTGAACTTGCTTCAACCTCCACAACTTGGAAGGATGAATGAAAGGCTGCACTGAAGTGAGAGTGAACAACCCCTGATAAAGTCAGGAGCCTTGGCTTGCTATTTTTTTCATCCTCAGACAAGTGACTAAGCAGTTGAGAGCAAGGTGGATGAATCAAAATTTTCCTTTTGGGGATGCATGGGAGTAGAGCAAAGACATCTCTTTATATATGTTGATGTTTTAAAACCACTTTACACAGCCCATTTTAAATACACTTGGTGACTTCATGGAATTTATTTCCAAGCAAACATGCTTAGGGTCATAGCCTTTAGCCTGTAGATGTCACTAAGTATCCTATCTAAAGGCTAACAATATTGTAGTGATAACCTTAACAAGAACATCTGCAGTGGCAATAATCCCCATCTTAGTCAGTTTCCTTGAGGGGGTTTAAATTCCTTGTGTGCCTGAACTATCAGTAATGAACAGGGTACTGCTGAATCTGGCTCCCCAGTTAATAATCTGAAAGTCAAATCTGAGTGCTCATCAGATAAAGAAATGGTACAGAATGCCAGGTTAGACTCGGAATCACTTCATTGGTTTCTGAATAGGAGTTATGTTTAATTTACTTTCAGACAGTTCATTGGGGGTTCTGGATAATTTAAGATTATTAATAAAATGTAAGTTAAAAGGGTTAGCTGAACTTTGATGACAATTGTTCACAGACCATAAGAACAGCCCTGCGGGATCAGCTCAAAGCCCATCTAGCACAGCATCCTGTTTCACGCAGTGGCCCACCAGATGCCTCCAAGAAGCCCAAAGGCAAGGAATTAGGGCTTGCCCCCTCGCCTTCTGTTGCTCCCCTCCTCTCTGAGGCTGGAGGTGGCCTATAGCCACCAGACTAGTAGCCATTGATTGACCTGTCCTCCATGACTTTGTCTAAGCTTCTTTTAAAGCTATCCAAGCTGGTGGCCATCACCATATCCTGTGGCAGAGAATTCCCTAAGTTAATTATGCACTGTGTGAAGAAGTATTTTTTCTTTTTTTGGTTGGTCTTAAATTTCCCGGCCTTCATTTCTGTGGGATGACCCCTGGTTCTAGTGTTGTGAGAGAGGGAGAAAAATTGCTCTCTGTCCACTCTCTCTACTCCATGCATAATTTTACATACCTCTATCATGTCTCATGTCTAGGGATAAATTTGCCTATTTTTAAAAAATGGTGGATTTTTTTAAAATGGTGGGTCCCTCCGACCCAACATGAAACCTCAGGTGCCGGGACTGTGAAACCTGTATTGATTTTACAGTATATTGCTGTCTTTGTTTTAAAAACTGCAGTATAAGGAAGGTCAGAGGAGGAGAGCTGGCCATGTGGTAACAAATATGAATTGTCCCCTTTTGCTAAGCAGGGTCCATCCTGGTTTGCATTTGCATGGGAGCCTACATGTGAACAGTGTAAGATATTCCCCTTAGCGGATGGGGCCACTCTGGGAAGAGCATCTGAGAGAGGCCCGGCTGTTGTGCACTCAGGACAGGGCCTTCTCTGTTGCTGCCCCCAGACTTTGGAATGCTCTCCCAGTGGCCATTCGCTCCTCAGACTCCATCACGGCTTTCAGAAAGCTTGTTAAAACTTGGCTTTTTATCCAGGCTTTTACATAATCGTTTTTACTGCTGCTTCTATGTCTTTTTACCTGTTGTATTGTTTTTATGCTTGTATTTTATAGATTTTAAATCTGGTTTGTTTTTATATTTTTTAGCTTAATACTTTTATTGTCTTTTTATTATGTTTTAACTTTTGTGATCCATCTTGGGGTTGTCTTTTTAATGAAAGGTGGTATATAAATGCAACAATAAATAAAAAATAAATAAAATAAATCTGCATGCTTGAATGTATAAGGTCCCAGGTTAACTCCCTGGCATGTCCAGATAGGGCTGGGAGAGACTCCTGCCTCCAGCCTTGGAGAAGCCACTGCCAGTCTGTGTAGACAAAACTTTCTATGTTAGGGAGAGGAGAGCTGGTCTTGTGGTCGCAAGCATGACTTGTCCCCTTAACCAAGCAGGGTCTGCCCTGGTTCTGTATGAATGGGAGACCAGAAATATGAGCACTGTAAGATATTCCGCTTAGGGGATGGAGATGCTCTGGGAAGAGCAAGAAGGTTCCAAGTTCTCTCTCTGGCTTCTCCAAGATAGGGCTGAGAGAGATACCTGCCTGCAGCCTTGGAGAAGCTGCTGCCAGTCTGTGAAGACAATACTGAGCTAGATAGACCAATGGTCTGATTTGTTATGATGTGATGGAGATGTCTTCAAGCATGGAGGAGAATATTAAAAATGAGGACAAGAAGAACCTTGAAGCTGATAAAGAACACTGCATGAGCTAGTATAGGAGTCTAAAGCTCACACGTAGCCACAGGAAAAGTAGATGAAGTTTGCTGAAGCATTCTTAAATTAGATATAGCAGGAAGGATGGCCAGTTGCAGTGGGGAAGATTGTAGGAGTCTGAGACAATATGAACATTGGTTCTGATGTTTAAAATGATGCAAATGTTTAGAGCATGGACATAGCTCTTTGTTTCCTAGACGGTGTTTTGATTATATGTGATTAGATACACAACTGAGCACATACTCGGACTAAAAGAAGTTGAAATCACTTACGTTAACATTAGTCCTAACCTTGCTGGCAAGATTTTTTTTCTCTCTGCAAGAACTGAATGGCATGCATTGTCTGGTAAGCTTTATAATGGCAGATGGTAATGAAGGTGATAATTATAGAACTGGCACACTGTAAAACACAAAATGACATGCTGGGCCCAAAGGAGTGTGTAGTGAAGTTTAGAATAGGATGAATGATGAATTGGCTACAGACTGGATACTTGGGACTGTTTCTGAGCAATGATAAGTGAACAGGCAGAATTAAACATTCTTGGAAAGGAAAGATCACACCATGGTTATCCTTGTTTTCATAACCTTCATAATTGACTACTATGAAGTGCTCCTATAACCTGGAAGCTTCAGCTGGCTCAACATGTGACTAACTGCCTCCTATGGTAAGCTGGAAGATGATCTTACTGCAATTAAACTGGTTGCCTTTCTGTTTTTTAAAAAATCACTTATGTTTCAAAAACAGATATACAGCTGGAATTAAAATAACATACACACACACATCGTTTATAGAGAAGTTCACAAATCCATTTGATTCATAGACAAAACCAGATTTTTAACAGTATTACAAAATATAGTCTTCAGTCTTTGTGGTCTCTTACAGTTAGTCTTCTGTCAATAAAATTTTAAAATGATAACTAGAGAAGTATCAATATGATTAGGACTTAAGGTTACCTTGATACTGTACATTCTGACAGTTTGTATTCCACTAAAATATCTCAGATCTTGTCAAACCAAGATTTAATAGAAGACCTAATAATCTTATATTAGATCCGGTAGTATATTAGTAAATCTACTAAGGTGTAATTTATGTTCTACTTTTGATTTACACCTGTTGATATTAATTTTTTAATACATATATAAGATTTTGTTGTTATATATTCGTTTTGAAGCCTGTCTACTTTTAGGCTAAATTCAGGACATTGGTGCTTATTCTTACAGCCCTTCACAGCCTGGGACTCACAAATATTTAAAACTTTTCCTTGGTTCTCCATGGCAGTGGCACTGTGTAGACTGATCCTTGCTCTAGGTACTTTTGCTTTTGGAGCAGGGCTGAATGAGGTTCCGGGGGTGAGATGGGGCTAAGGGGCTGGTCACCCAGGGCCCCATGCTTATAGGGTCTCTGCACTGCAACGGAGACTCTTCTACTTCTTGTAGGGCTGGAATAGTATTGATTCATCGGACGGGGTGGGGCACAAACTATTCTTGCCCTGTTTAGGCGAGAGACATCTCTGTTTCGGAGGCAAGAGCATCTTCTGTGAGGCATGGGACTTTTCCCACAGTTGCCCCATGGCCCTGGAACATCCTCTCCAATCAGGTATGAAGTTGCTCCTTCCTCATGGCCTTCTGTAAGGGTTGCAAGACATCTGTTTCCAAAGGTGTTTGTCTGCTGATCTTGTCACTTGTGTTATAATGTTTTAACTGCTTGTGCTGTTTTAATGTATTGGGTTTTTATTGTTGTGGTATGTGCTTTACTTCTTGATTTTGTTAGTCACCTTAAATCTTAGAAATACATAGTAAGACTCTTTTAGAGTAAACAAACAACACTGAAGGGTGGGAATACAACCTTTCCACCTCCTACTTCTATTCACGATAGATGTCCTTCACTGAAGAGTTCTTCAGCACAAGCCCTCTTGAGATAAAGAACTAGCACTGAGTATGTTGCGCTTTATTACCTTCTGGTTTCTTCTCTGATTATAAACACTTTATTATAAAACCATTGTGATTTATTTTTTGTTGAATTATACCTTTTTTGGTAGAAACTAACTATATGTTTGGATGGTGGGGGAGTCAGCTGAGGTAAGGAGGGAAGCAAATGTAGATTTTTTTTCTTTTCTTTTTAAAGCGATGAGAATATGGAACTTGGAACTAGAATCCTAAACTTATCCTAAGATTTGATGACATGGTTTAGAAAGGGTGTGACATCCTACTCACCCGGGGGCGGGGGCGGGGGCAGTGCAGTTCCACATCAGAAGGGCTGGGGTTTGGTAGGGTTTGCATTGGGAGCAACAGAGAAGACGCTGGCAACTAGTGATGCTTCCAACAATTTCTTTTATTTTAACACCTGTGGAACAACTTTCAACTGCTTCCCCTGCTCTTTACGGAATGTACAAACTTTCCTCCCTTTTTGTTGGCTGGTTGGTTACTTCACCTCAAAGTCCTAAATAAGGCCCTGACTGGCATGTGTGTTTAGGTCCTATTGCCTCAGAGACCTTTATCAGTAAGCCAGCTGCCTGGAAGCTTCAACCAACTTTGGTTGTAGTCCGAAGAAGCGGTCGTCTTCTCTCTTCTCTGATGGAGCGTCTCCCTTTCAAAGGCAAGTGAGGTCTTCCCTTTCCAGGATGCTCTGCCCGTAGTCCCACCTTGCTTAATGTTGCCAGGAGCGCTTTCTTGTATCTTCTGTTGGCTAAATGCTATCATGGTGCCTCTCACGAGCACTGAGACTGGCGTCTACCTGGCCCTCTGCTCACCTGCTAACTTGCATTGCTTCCCATCCACTCAATGGTGGTTTCTGATGGGGATGAGAGTTCACAATGGAACTTGACAATAGCTGTGCCAAAATAATGTCACAGAGCAGGATATCCTAAAGCTGTAGCTGAGTACATTGGTGTTCAGATTCTATTCTGTTCTATTATACTATATTTATTTATAGTATTTACAGGAGAACCTTGTTAATCACAGACCCAACATCCACAGTTTTGTGTATCCGCGGCCGATTAATTGACACCTGACCTCGGTATATTTGTGGGTGGGTGGGGTGGCAAAAAGTTACTTTTCACATATCCGTGGGTTGGGAGTGGGGAAAAATGACCTCTGAGGTAATTTCTGCCTGCCATTTTGTGTAAGTGAGCCATATTCTGGCTCATTTTTGGTTTGGGTTTTTTAAAGGTTTTTTGTGTGGAGAAAACCAAAAATTGCAGTATTTGGGGGCACTGCTGGACAGCTGGGGACAGACTGAGCATGGTAGGGTAATTTCCACCATGTTTCTAGGGCCATTTAACCCATTTCCCCCACTTTTTTTGACCTCATGGAACCTAACCGCTGCAATCCCATAGACATAATTACTCGGTATTTGCTGTTTCCTTATCCACGGTAACTGCGGAGAATGGAACTCCCGCGAATCCTGAGGTTCTCCTGTATATCCCGTCCCTCTAGTGCAATACGCATAGGGTGGCTTACAAAAAGAAAAACAATAAAATGCTACACTGTATTAAATTAATACAAGATCAACAAACTGGATTTTAAAAACTTCATCGGATACAAGCTGCAGTAAAACACCTTCAAAAGTCTCTCTAAACAGATGAGTTTTTGAAATAGATCTTGAGAGAAGGAGCATGGCAAAGGTCTTCTGGGAGGGCATTCCAGAGCTGAGGGGTCACGACCAAGAAGACCCTGTCTCTAATCCCTACCAACGGAATCTCAGTTAATGGTGGAGTTGTGAGCAGGGCCTGAGATAACAGAGGACCCTGGCAGATATATATGGGATTTGTTTTTAAACTTGGTATAACTCAAAGGCCTTATTTATTTTATTTAAAAATGTACAAAGTGTGTCTTTTTAAAAAAGCCCACTAGTAGGGAAGTGCAGAACTTTCCTCAACCAATCTAGAATCACACAGTTGAGCAGAGAGGACCAAAAAACGACCTAGTCCAACCACTGCCCAAAGTCAGGGAAACTACACATCCACTCCTACAGAGATCAGTCTAGACCAGAGATTCTCAACGTTGGGTCCTCAGATGTTATTGGACTTCATCTCCCATAATCCCCAGCCCCAGTGGCCATTGGTTGGGAGTTATGGGAGTTGAAGTCCAATAACATCTGGGGACCCAACATTGAGTATTCCTGGTCTAGACAAGTAATTCTTAGCCTGTGAAATAGGCCCTTTCTTGGGGAAAACGAATCAGATGGAGGAACTATGACTACTACAAATATTTATATACCACTCTCTTCAACCAAAGTTCACAAAGCAGTTTACATAGAAAAATAAATAATACATAAATAAAATGGTCCCCGGTCCCCAAAGGGCCCACAATCTAAAAAGAAAGATAAGGCAGATACCAGCAACAGCCACTGGAGGGATGCTGTGCTGGGGTTGGATAGGGCCAGTTGCTCTCCCCCCTACTAAATATAAGAGAATCACCACTTTAAAAGGTCTCTTTGCTCAGTTAGCAGGGGAACACACACACACACACACACACACGTACTTACACACTTTTAAAAATTCCTAGTCAGAGCTATAGACATGGGGAGGTTGTAGGGGCCCGATCCGCTAAGGGATATTTCATGCCCCTCTGTGAATGTTCAGCATCTGTTGCAACCCCCCCCCCCCACAAAAAACCCACCCTTGTCTTTAGTCCCTCTCCTTGTGGAGAAAAAAAATACAGGCAATATTCTACCCAATTGTTCATTAAAACATAAGAAAATTAAACAATTTTTAACATGTTAGGCTACCTGTATTTATGTTCTGGCTCTTCTATGATGATTGATTGCCTCTTTAGGATTTCCACTACAAACACTTCTGGCTAAGAGCCAGTTCTTAATTTATTTTATCTTCCACAATAAATCACCTTCAAGCCCCTTAGTCTGATTGCCGTATTATCACTGGGCCATGCTTGCTTCTGAGAAACTGTTTCAGTGTGGTGAGAGCACATACCACACACCATTCTGCAGCCTGCTAATCTGGTTTAGAGGGATGCCAACATGGAGACCTCAGAGATGATGCAGTTACAAAATGACAGATGTTGTCTTATACTGGAGCAATCATTCATCTTTCTAGCTCAGTAGTAACTGACTGGCAGTAATTCTTCAGGCTTTCAGACAGAAGTCTTTCCCAACTTTACCTGGAGATGCCAGGGATTGAACCTGAAACCTTCTGTGTGCATAACAAAGGTCATACGGCTGAGCTATGGCTCCTCTCAAAAGCTTAGCCATGACATGGGGTGAACGTCGGAACAGCCCTGTTGGATCAGGCTCAAGGCCCATCTAGTCCAGCATCCTGTTTCTCACAGTAGTCCACCAGATGCCTCTGAGAAGCCCACTCCTGCTTTTGCTCCCCCGCAACTGATATTTAGTGGCATCATGCCTCTGAGGCTGGAGGTGGCCTATAGCCACCAGACTAGTAGCCATTGATAGACCTGTCCTCTGTTGATTGATAGACTTTGTCAAAGCACCTTTTAAAGCCATCCAAACTAGTAGTCATCACCACATCTTGTGGCAGAGAATTCCATAAATTAATTATGTGCTGTGTGAAGTACTTCCTTACATCAGTCCTTAATTTCCCAAGCTTCAGTTTCATGGGATGACCCCTGGTTCTAGTGTTGTGTGTGTGAGAGAGAAAGATTTCTCTGTCCACACTCTCTACTCCATGTATAACTTTATGAAGCATTTCTTGACAGCAACCATTGCGCAGTAGTGAAGTAAGAATTGCATCTCGGCATGCAATAAAATGCTGGACTAGATAGGCCTTGGGCCTGATCCAGCAGGGCTATTCTTCTGCTCTTAAGGATAGCAACAGATCATCAGACTCCCTCAAAGCACTTGTTTTTAAGGTTATCAGTATGGGTTCTTCCTAACTTTGGACATCCTGTTAACAACAGTACAGATGACACTGGATTTGGTGAAGCAGTGGGAGACCTCCACATATTAATTCAAATTCTCTTCTAAGGATCCTTTGACCTTTTTAGGTTTCCCTCCCTCAACACCCCTGGCTTCTGGGAGTTCCTTTGATCTTGAAGTCAGAAGTTATTTGCATTGAGTGCAGACAAATAATCTCTGTCCAACACAAGGTAAATTACCACACATGTGGCTTTTGGTACAAAAGATTAGATAGGCCCACACCCTCCTTCTGGAGTTATATCTACATTTAAGCTGCTCTGAAAGCTTTAGTTTTACATGCAGGTGTGTAAGAGAGTCTTTAAACTTCCTTTAATTAGATGAGTTAAGAGTTCATTTCTGCATCCAACACGTCTCCACTCTCAGCAGCTGAACATTAATCATTTTCCAGCTTTGGTGTAGCTTTACAGAACACTTACTGACTCTCTACAGGGGTCGTCTTTTCTTGGAGTGGGTTTCTGTTGTTGTAAAATTCCTCTATGTCATTGAGCCCTTTCTCACGATCTGGTAGAAGGGCTTGAAGGGGTGAGGGGAGGAGACCTCGAAAAGTTCCCCTCCCCCATAGACGATCCTCTCCTCATTGCTGGGCCGTCCTGACGATTGCCGGCTTCAGCCAGCAGTAGGGAGGAAGTCCCATAATGCTCCACACGAGTGCATGGTGCATTATGGGGAGTTTTTTGACATCAGCTGGCAGGCTGCTTGTGTGAGGGTGCCGCGCAGAGCTGCACGGCACCGACACACAATGTTAGCCTGGGCTCCGTACGGCACCCACCCACACACCAGCAGCCACCCAGCTGGCATGGAGAGACACCCCCCCCACACACCCCGTTATACACCCTGGCTAACAGCCAGGGATCCCTTGTGGGTTTAACCCTGGCTAACAGCCGGGAGCCACATGGCTCGCAGAGGTTCTCACACACAGGCAAAACCTGGCTGGGCTTCCCTAGCCCGGTTTTGCCTGCACATGAGAACCACTTCTATGGATACCCTGTGCACCCTCCCACTAATTAGCCAGTTGGATCTAGGCACTTCTAATCAACGCTTCACACAACTGAAATGTATGCAGGATTGGTTCATACATCTTGCACTTCCACTACTCTTTAAACTGCTACCAAAGTTTTGTGACCAGGAAGGCTGTGACTAGGCTTAGCTGGTGTCATTTTCACTCACCACACTGGTAGGTTCTTCGTCTGTGTGCCTTTACAATGCCTGTTGCCACCGCCCCCTTGATCCATCATCATCATCATCATCATCATCATCATCATCATTATTATTATGATTATTTATTCAATTTCTGTACTGCCCTTCCAAAAAGGGCTCAGGGCGGTTTACACAGAGAAATAGTATATAAATAAGAGGGATCCCTGTCCCCAAAGAGTTCACAATCTAAAAAGAAACATAAGACAGAAACCAGCAACAGTCACTGGAGGTACTGTGCTGGGTGTGGATAGGGCCACTCTCCCCCTGCTAAATCAAGAGAATCACCATGTTAAAAAGGTGCCTCTTTGCCAAGTTAGCAGGGGCAGGCCAAGATATTGCAGTGCATGAATTGAAGTGCCAAAAAACTGTCTCGCCCCACAATGATAGTGGGGACAAGTTCCATTTCCAAATTGACTCCTTCCACCACCACCCCACTTTTGGGGGGAAGGGGGTGTGGGGTGGAGGGGAAGGGGGAAAGTTCACAGAAGCCGCCTCCTTTTCTCCTTGTGCTTTTTGCAAGCTTTGCAAGGAATATGAGGAGAGTCATTCCTTGGTAAGCTTGCAAGGATCAGATTGGTCCTGAAGAGCTACTCCAGTGGCAGAGGGCATTTTGCCACTTTCCTGATGCCCAGTAATTTGCCACCTGAGGTGACTGCCTCTCCTCGCCTCATGAAAGGACTCTTGGGGAGAGTGATTTTTATTGAAGTGGTGTGAGTGGAAAGGGTTAAATACCTCCTCACCTTGCAAGACTGCCAACAGAAATTGGAGCCCCCAACAATTGTTCCTCTTAAAAAGCTAAAATTTAAGAAAAAGTGGGGGAAGATCCAGTCATGTCTTTCCTGAGATGTGTCTTCTTTGTCCCTTGGTAATATAATATGTTCAAATTGCAGTATTCAGTGGGTTCCACTAATACAAGGACAGGCAACCCTGGTTTCCCAACTGTTGTTGGGGAACCCCAACTCATTGGTTCCCCAACTCAGTTCCCATCATTCCCAGTCAAAGTAAATTACGGGAGTTCAGCATCAGGAGAACCAAGATTGCCTACCTCCCTGCTCTAGTATACCTTCCAAGGTTTTTGTTTGGGTTTTTTTTGGTAGTTTAGATGCTGTTGTTGGCCCAGCTGCTTGTTCAATGAAATCTACTCAGCAGGTGACGTCATTAGCATTTAAGGCTACCACGGAGTTCTAGTTGTGAAGTGGTAAAGATGATGAGTCCTTAAGTACTGCAATTCCACAAATAAATAGAATCTTAAATGCTACTAATTGAGTTGACCTTACTCGCTTTGCCATTTTGATGCCGGTCTTTAAAACATAAAAAGAGTTGGGCCTGCTGAGAAAAATACAGTGCTTGGTATTCTGCTGATGCCAAGAGGTGCCATTTGGAACCAGGCATTTACTAAAGTAAGTGCTGTACGAGGTGTGTATGAAAACATGGTTCCTGGCTTTTAAAGGCTTCTGATGTAATTGGCTCCGAGGCTCTTAAAAACTATCCCTTGCTGTTTAAATTGAAGGAAATTAAAAAGAATGCCGTAAATATAAAGCTATGAAAGCTACACTTAAGCAAATAGAAGTTACAGCTGGCTACTAAAGCTGAAATAGTTAGCACTGTACTGAAGACATATTAAAGTGGTTCAAATAATGGAGAATGGATACAATCCCATAAATCTAGCACAAAGTGTTCCATTCATTTTCATTTGTCTAATAATAAAGGCAGGATACCTGGGAGGAGCACCTCAGTTTTCTCTTTTAATTTCCTAACAAACATTTGCAAATTAAAACACACCACCAAAAGAGGTAAAGTGTGCTGTCGAGTCTGTGTCGACTCCTGGCGACCTCAGAGCCCTTTGGTTTTCTTTTGGTAGAATACAGGAGGGGTTTACCATTGCCTCCTCCCACGCAGTATGAGATTATACCTTTCAGCATCTTCCTATATCACTGCTGCCCGATATAGGTGTTTCCCATAGTCTGGGAAACCTACCAGTAGGGATTCAAACTGGCAACCTCTGGCTTGCTAGTCAAGTCATTTCCCCGCCACGCCACTAGGTGGCTACCAAAAGAAGTAGCATAAGTTAAAACACTCCCATGGTTCTTGGTGGGAAAGCTTGGATAACTGCCCACCTCTTTTCCACTTCCATATATTTAACAGAGGGTAGGATTGCATAGGAACAGAGGAAGCTGCCACATGCTGAGTCAGACCATTGGGCTATCTAGCTCAGTATTGTCTTCACAGACTAGCAGTGGCTTCTCCAAGGTTGCAGGATTCTAATTAAGGGTCAAATCAGCCACTGCTTTAGCCATGTGTCATGACCCTGGATCCAGATCCAGGACCAACGACCAGCCCCACTCCAGATCCAGGACCAACAACTGGTCACAATGCCTCCCATATTCCCATACAGGATACGTGTGCCGCCTGGAAGAAGATGGTTGCTGTTGGCCAACGAACCCAGGTGAACTCTCACCACACACCAGTGAAAAGAATTGGGATCAGTGAAAAGAATCCGCCATTTGTATTGGTGAAGTCCAAACACGCCACTCCCTTGTTACAGCCATCACTGGCTAAATATGCATAGTGACCCTTTTCCTTTGTAGGATCAGAGCTGTCCCTGTTACTCTTCCACCTGCCATTCAGCTTTTCAGAACGCGGCAGGTTAGTGACCTCATTCTTCTGAGGCATTGTCAGAACTCGCATTTGGGAGAGGAGAGCTGGTCTTGTGGTAGCAAGCATGACTTGTCTCCTTAGCTAAGCAGGGTCTGCCCTGGTTGCATCTGAATGGGAGACTTGATGTGTGAGCACTGCAAAATATTCCCCTCAGGGGATGGAGCCGCTCTGGGAAGAGCAGAAGGTTCCAAGTTCCCTCCCTGGAAGCATCTCCAAGATAGGGCTGAGAGAGATTCCTGCCTGCAACCTTGGAGAAGCCGCTGCCAGTCTGTGAAGACAATACTGAGCTAGATAGACCAATGGTCTGACTCAGTATATGGCAGTTTCCTATGTTTCCTAACTGCTGCTGGGTTTTTTGTTTAAAGAAAACCATCATGGGGCAGGGGGAGTTGTGAGCTCCCCACTGCCATCACCAATGATCACCATGTAAGGTACAAGCTTACTACAGACTGCAGTCTGTATCTTGATCACAGTCCTATCACTGAAACGCCAGCAAGGGCATGGGGCTGGCTTCAGCGGCACATTGGCTTTCTCCTGGATACTTCTGGCATGGTAAACCAGGCAGCTGAACAGCTGTGTGTGTTAGGAGAGGTACTGATGATGACATGGTCTGCTGGGAAATCAATTAGTAGCTGCTTGCAACCAAGCAGATGCATAGACAGGGCAAGGCTGGATGGGATGCCAGAGGGGGGAAACAGGCATTTGGAGGCTGACTGTTGTCAGGGTGAGGCCACGACTGATGGATTTGATTTGTATACTGCCCTTCCTAAAGTGGCTCAGGGTGGTTTACACTAAAATACAAAAATACATAACAATTATAATTAAACAGACTAAAATTGCAATTAAAACTAAATATCACTAGTCTTTGTACTACACATTCTGATGAGCAGTTGCATTGCACCATCTCAGGTGTGCATGCCTCTTCTCATCCCGATTGTGCAAGACACTAGTAAGGTATTGAATTGAACCTGGAACCCCTTGGGTACTACCTGAGCTCTTCCATGGAGTACAGCTCCAAGACTGAGTCCTTTCAGTCACAGAAGCTGTTCTCACGAGCAAAAAAAAACCGGGCTAAGGGAGCCCAGCCTGGTTTTGCTCGCTCATGAGAACCAGCGGGCTCGAGTTCAAATCCCCATTCAGCCATGATACTTGCTGGGTGACTCTGGGCCAGTCACTTCTCTCTCAGCCTAGCCTACTTCACAGGGTTGTTGTGAGGAGAAACTTAAGTATGTAGTACACCGCTCTGGGCTCCTTGGAGGAAGAACGGGATATAAAATGTAATAGAGAATAGGAATAGAAATATAAGAGAATCACCACTTGAAAAGGTTAGCAGGGAACCTGAGAAATTCCAAGACTATCTATGATTGGACAGCAGTCCTCCCATTTTGTCTGGTCTTGCCTGGAGCATTCCCAGACATCAGGCTTTGCTGTGGTCTTTACCCCTGACATAAATCAGGCTACACTCTAATGTGCAATGAAAAACCCACATCTTTTCTGGAGTGCTACCTGATAGCTTGCTGGGACGCAGGAGTAAATCTGGCTGATATGTGAATGCACACTTTCCATTCTGGAGGGGAAGCAAGCTAAAAGCCCCATCTGGAAATGCTCCTGGCAAAAGGGTGTTGGTAGGCTGCTGTGACTTTCCCCTGTTGTTGTGATGCTATCTGGAGTTGAGCTAGAAAGGCATTTCAACCCCTGCCTAGGGGAAGTCTGAAGAGCTTGTTCCTGTAGGCATCAGTTATAGTACTCTTGTGTTGTTGAGCTTGGAGGCTTCTGAGAAAAGAGGCATTGTGGGTTCCCCCTAGCATTGTGCTTAAATATATTGAGTAGACTGTGTGGGGAGACTTCATTGTGGTGCTTATGCCATCACCAGCATGCCATGTCTTCCATGCTTATTGGAGTGTCGTCAGCAGGCCATTTTGTGATTGGTGGATGCCAATCACAAGAATGTTGTGGGAGACTCTGGTGTTGTGTTGTCAACAGCTGTTCTCATGCTTTCTACGCTGCTGCTTGGGGTGCATAGGATTGTGGCTTTCTGATGTTGGCATTAGTCTTGGCATAAAGCCCCGTGGTCCAGGGTAGCACGATTATAGCAATGACTTGTCCATCTCGTAGAAACTTACACTTCTGCATGAAAATGCTGACTTCCCCCTCTTCCTTCCACACTGTGAAAAATGGTCACATAGATAAATATAGTTCTCTTCTTAAGATGTGCTGCATGTATAAGAATACAAACACTTGTTTTTCAGTGATCAAGGAGACTAATACTGTAATGATTGAAAGAATGTGGACTTGAGGATAATGTACTAAAATATTTCATTGGTTTAACATTATTGATTTACCTTGATCCTCGAGCAGCATACATTCTTAATCTTCTTACAGAACAAAATATATACCCACCAACAGCTATTTCCTTGTCCATTCATGAATGTCGAGAGGGAGTGAAATCTGTCTCAAAGATACATTCCAGACTTCTTGCCCCGCTCTCTAAATTTTGCATCACTATTTATTGGTTTGGAATCACATCCTTGGTTTAATAGAGCACAGCAGGAAAGGCTGCAGAACTCATTGGAATTAATTTTGTGTTGGCTACTCTGTGCTGGCCGGGTTCCACAGCTTTATCCCAGAAGCTCTCTAAGTTACTATGGTTGCTAGTGACACACGAAAAGATGACACAAGCTCCTGGTTTTCCAGCAGCACCATGAGGGTGTGGAAGCAGTTACATTGCTTTTCATGACTGGGGCACTCTTAGTTCAAGGGTAAGCAACATTCGGAGGCAGTTCACACGACCAGAGATGAATGGTCTGGGTGGACCAACATCAGACCTTCTCCAACTACAGCCCTTCTTTGGGGTAGGAGAGGGTTAAGCCAGGGATTCCTGGCTGTCTGAGGAACTAGGAGCCCCTCCTGACCCAGCTGTGCCAAATGTGGGTAGCTCAGTTTCCCTACCCAGGTTAAAAGTAAGGTAGGAGGACAACCAAGCTTGTCCTCCCTCCCTCTGTGATTGTCTGTGTATGCGATCTGCAATAAATGCAGCTCCAGCTGCTGGCACCCATCGAGACCTGGGCTTGGAGGGCCAAGCAGAGCTGAGTTGCTGCAGTATTCGGAGTTGCCTCACAGTTGCTCAAATGATGCACTGTGGGATACTGGATGTTCCAGGTTGGGTTTTCTTCCCTCCTGGAGCACGCAGCAGCCTGATCATCTGGGGTTGGGTAAGTTAACCCAACCAGGGGTTTGGATCATCTGGGAGGTACGAGGCAGGACCGTGCCTCCCCTCCAGCTCACCTTCACATGGTTGTGCGAATGGAATCTTAGACTCATGAAGTTTTTACCATGTGCTAATTTTCCTTGCATGATCTGAAGATTTGGTTGGGTACTGGGTGTGGCAACCCATCCATGGCTCTAGAAATCAGTAATGTGACCTAAGATGGGCAGCATGTAGAGAGTGTAGGGAAGATTGCAATTGTGTACTGCCTGCCACACAGCCTTGAGAAAGAATTATTGGAGAAGGGCTGAAGTTTGTCCACCCAGCCCACAAAAACAACTAGCTATGGTTCGACTATAAATAATGATCACATGTGTCACTCTCTACACCTATTGTAACTCTGGTTTAGGTATTAAGTTATGCCTGTGGCTAATTACATTGGTTTTAGTACCATGGTGTCTGTTAAATAGCAACAGGCTCTTAGGAACATAGGAAGCTGCCATATACTGACTCAGACCATTGGTCTATCTAGCTCAGTATTGTCTTCACAGACTGGCAGCGGCTTCTCCAAGGTTGCAGGCAGGAATCTCTCTCAGCCCTATCTTGGAGAAGTCAGGGAGGGAACTTGAAACCTTCTGCTCTTCCCAGAGTGGCTCCATCCCCCGAGGGGAATATCTTACAGTGCTCACACTTCTAGTCTCCCATTCTTATGCAACCAGGGCACACCCTGCTTAGCTAAGAGAACAAGTCATGCTTGCTACCACAAGACCAGCTCTCCTCTCCTTGGGTCACGCATCTGATGTTGCAATCCACATGTCATCCAAAGTACTCTAGGGAATTCTGTTTGGGGCCTTAGCATCACTGCATGCACTTAGGGAAAACATTGGGTTGGATCTAAAAGTTTTCTTCCTCTGATAGAAAACCTCCTTCCATCTGTGGTAGGATGCCTTCCGTCAAAGGAGGAGATCCTTTGGGTCCAACTCATTTTCTTGGTGGTGCCTGTCTTTCCTTGAAACTAATGGGCAAGCTATCAGCCTGGCTAGTGATTTTATTTTCTGAAGGAACCAGCAATGTATACTCCAGGTGTGCCTGAGATCACTATTCCCTCTAAGGTGTGTGCACGCTCACAAGTTTTTGGATGTCTGCTCAGTTCATTTTTGATCCCGCTCAGGCTGAATCAGGAAGGCCCCAGTCTGAATGCACTGCGCGCACACTGCCTTGATACTGCCGCCCAGAACAAAACTCATTCCGCCCAGAGATGAAAATAATTAGAGGGACCACTGCCTGAGATCTAATGCAAATTTTTGGGGTGGGGGGCAGAATCTTGGTGCAGTCTTCTAAGAGGCACCGTTTCAGAATGCACACACAGGCCATGTCAAAAGCTCCCTGCACATGGAAAACTACCCTGTTGTGGAAAAGGCTAGGCTAGAACTCCTTCTTCTGAAGTGTTAACGTTTCAGATACATGGAGGTTTAGATATTCATACATATGATTCTGTGACTGCATTTTGACGCTTAGTGCCTTTTCTTAATGTTTGCATCTGTTCTGAATAAGGGATCTTTTAGACATTCTTCCAGCTTATTTCTGAGTAACTTGCAAATATAAAGAAAAGTTTTTCGGCAACCCTACCACATGGGCAGGGAATTGTCACTGCTGTCAGAACAGTGGGTGCTGCCTCAGAGAAAAAGACCAGTGCAGTAACTGTGTGGTCTCCATCAACATAGTTAGGCATTTAAATGTTCTCCCAGCTACACAGATGCTTATGGGGAGGCATCTTTCGTATTACTGGGAGAATGTCTCAATGGCATTTATGCTTCTCAGGGACTAGGGAATAGGTTAAGCACAAATGGCTGAGGGTCATGCTTACTGCATTGAGGCTGAGGGTCATGATTACTGCATCTATCTTCATCATCATCATCATCTACAAATTGAAATTGAAAGGCTATGGCAGAAAAAGACCCAAATAATCCCAGTGGTAATTGGCGCCCTGGGTGCAGTTCCAAAAGACCTTGAAGAGCACCTCAACACCATAGGGGCCACAGAAATCACCATCAGCCAATTACAAAAAGCAGCTTTACTGGGAACAGCCTATATTCTGCGACGATATCTATAACAACTGACAATAAAATCCATCCATCCCAGGTCCTTGGGAAGGACTCGATGTCTGAATAAAACAAACCAGTCAATAACACCTGTCTGACTGTGTAAACAAGCAATAATAATTAATAAACCCAGCCTTCACCATAGGTTTGTGGCTGACTTATCACAGCATGCCAGCGTTTTGTTCTTTGCATCCATAGCATCATTGGTTTTCAGAAACTGGTATTCTGTAAATCTCTGCTTTGATTTAAAATAGATGGGGAATACCCAGAGAAATATGTGAGTCAGTTATCTCTGCTAACTGAGTAAAAGAGACACTTTTAAAAAGTGGTGATTCTCTTATATTTAGCAGACGGAGAGCAACTGGCCTTACCCAGATCACACCTAAGTGTTCAAATGGACTATATATGTTGTGGAAGATCCTTTGCAACATTTGTTTGCACTTTGTGTTATTAGGTGGGTGTATTATTTCTGTTCAGATACGTGTACCATATAAAATTGGGGTTGATTGATTGACTTTTTGAGCATTCTGATTCCAGTTCATTTAGTCAAGCTGTGCTATTCATCTGTTTGTTTATATACTGAGTCAGACCATTGGTCTATCTAGCTCAGTTTTGTGTTCACAGACTGGCAGCAGCTTCTTCAAGGTTCCAGGCACGAATCTCTCTCAGCCCTATCTTGGAGATGCCAGGGAAGGAACTTGGAACCTAGATGCTCTTCCCAGAGTGGCGGCTCCATCCCCTGAGGGGAATATCTTGCAGTGCTCACACATCAAGTCTCCCATTCATATGCAACCAGGGCAGACCCTGCTTAGCTATGGGGACAAGTCATGCTTGCTAACCACAAGACCAGCTCTCCTCTCCTCTCCTTGTCTATAGCAGGATTTCCCCTCAAAATGGCTTCCTTCCTGAATCATCCACCTTCAGAACAGCATGTAAATCATACCATGTGTTTTGCATGTGGTGATTTTCTGATAAAGATGGAATGAAGTTTTGGACCAGAATACTTAAATATGTTTAAATATCCAGTTAGATCAAAACAGAATATGAACAGAGCTGAGACTACATGGAGACAAGGCTTGAAAAATCCCAGGCGCCAGGGAGTCACAGCATCCATAAATTTAATCATGGCACTGGGACTAGGATATTCAGAGGCAGAGTTATTAAATAAAATCCTTGTTTGTCCCAGGCAGTCCTGTTTCCATTATAAAGATGTCACTTGTAAAGGGCATAAAGAGAAGCCCACTTACTCCACCCCACACCCTGTCTGTCTGGTAATTGTGTCAAGTGTCCATTTTCTGGCTGCTAAATTTTTGGGCTGGCTCTTAGATCAGAAGAAAATCTGTCAAGGTCTGCACTGAGATTCATATTGTCTTAGGGTAGTTGCATCCACAAGGTCGTTCTTCTCTAAATTACGATGTTTAGGTTGAATCCAAAGGAATAACTTACTTGGAAATAAGTCCCATTGAAAGCTGCATTATAAGATGTAGGTGTGAACATGCTAGTGGTGGCTCCTATTTCTGGGCAAATTTTTAAGTCCCTTTAAAATTTCTGCATCAACTATTTTGTTTCTGCTGCCTGCCAGCATTTTATGTTCCTGTCTATTTGCTTTCTCCCACTGTGTTCTTCTCTGTTCCAGTAGCCTCTTGCTCACTGCTAGCAGAGTGCTTGGGGACACTGGTACCAGTCCTCCAATACTGCCAACCCAAAGCAGCAGCAAGCACAAAATAGTAATATTTATGAGCAGACAGCCAATCATTATGTTTTCTTTTGTTTTGTAAAGTACACCACGAGAGCCAGCGTGGTGTAGTGGTTAGAGTGCTGGACTAGGACTGGGGAGACCCGAGTTCAAATCCCCATTCAGCCATGATACTAGCTGGGTGACTCTGGGCCAGTCACTTCTCTCTCAGCCTAACCTACTTCACAGGGTTGTTGTGAGGAGAAACTCAAGTATGTAGTACACCGCTCTGGGCTCCTTGGAGGAAGAGCGGGGTATAAAATGTTAAAAAAAAAAAAAAGTGGGCGGTCCCTCAATCGCCTTCTACCCAATTGGAGATATAATTGATGCCTCAGACATCCAATCAGAGCACCCGTAGGGAAGGTGCTTCGGAGGCAGACACTTTTTGTATAGGAGTAGGAAACAGCAGCAAGTGCCATTTTTCTTAGAGGTGGAGAGTCGGTGGTGTGATTCTTGTGCTGGTCCTGCAGTGCAGAGTAGGGATGTGTATGGAACCACGGCAGGGAGGCTTGAAGGTGGCGGGGGTGTGTGTCTATCTTTAAGAGCAGGGGAGGGTGCACTTAACCCTCCCGCTGCTCCTCCCCCCCGGCATCCATGTTTTTAAAAGCCCATTGGGGTGGCTGCGTACCTTCCTCCCGCCCCATTGCCCCTGTCTTCTGGATATGACTGGAAGTCTCTGGTGCGCCGGCGACTTCCTGTCATATTCGGAAGACTGAGGCAATGGGGCGGGAGGAAGGTACGCAGCCACCCCAATGGGCTTTTAAAAACATGGACGCCGGGGGGGAGCGGCGGGAGGGTTAGGTGCACCCTCCCCTGATCTTAAAGATAGACACACACACACCCCCACTGCCTTCGAACTGGCAGAACTATAAAAGGCTTCCTATACAGGGCCTCCGAACTGGTTCCATGCACATCCCTAGTGCTGAGTGGGAACATGGTTGAGGCAGAAAGTTTTTTCTGACCCAGCTAGCAATCTTTGAAATAGTAAGAAACATGAATTGGGGGTGGGGGTGGAGGTTTTTAGCAAGTGAAGTGATAGTGGGGTGGGGTTGGGGGTGAGGGACTCCTGTCTCAAGTGCTCTGCATGTGGGGAAGAAGGTTGCTTGCCTTGCTTCATATTAGACAAGTTTTAATATTTTCATCCTAGCTCTATTTCATTTTATTTATTCCAGACTTTGCATCCCACCCTTCCACTCCACAGAGCACTTCTTATTTATTTATTTTTTTTAACAAAAATACAATATAGGTGTTAAAAAGTCTCACTGATTTTTAACACCTTTGTGTGGCGCCCCTCCTTTTTTCCACCCATTCTGCTTGCTCATTGTGATTTTTTTTTTTAAAGGCTGAGCTGAGCCCCAGCAGGCAGCACCAACCAGAGCTGAGCCCCAGCAGCCAGCACCCTTCTGAAGGTGCAAGCGTGGTGTCACTCTGATGCCATGTTTAGCTTAGTGCATGGGCAGAGCACAAAGGCTCTCCACCAGTGTTCTCCCTAACAAAGATTCCCAGATGTTGACTACAACTCCCAGAATCCCCAGCTGCAATGGTTTTTGCTTAGAGATTCTGAGAGTTGTAGTCAACAACATTTGGGAATCCCTGTTAGAGGGAGCACTGCTCTCGGTCTTTCTCCAAGGCCAGGCACTGAAAGGCCAATAGAGCTCTGATCATGGTCCGTGCACACCCCTACTGCTCGGCTTCCTACTAGCAGAAACTCAAGAGCTGGGCACAAAGGAAGGAGAGGAGTTGAGGGGTCATAACATTCTTGATTTCCTCGGTGTCCTCCCTTAGAGCCTCTAGAAGAGGTGGCATGGTGCATGTATGTGTACTAGAAAATCTTGCAGTTATGACATATTTAAAATTTAAACGATCAGGCAGGCAGAGTTGCCCCAGTGACTTTAAAATACATTTGCTCACCATAGTAACAGCCTTTTATAGCAGTTTGTCAGTACTTTACTTATGGCATACAAGCCTTGACATCTAATCTCATTCTAAAGATTATTTTTATCTGTATTGACCATGGGGAGCGGAGAATACAAAATTCCTCCTCTGAGAGGAGTCCCAGGTAGGCTGGGACTTTTATATGAGCAGATTCATCCTTCCACGCGGGGTATCCTGGGAGAGTAAAATTGAAAACCCCTCTCTTACAAGATAGGCTTGAGCAGTCTTGGGACTTCAAGTGTGATTAGGGCAGATTCCAATAAGGAGTGACAGTCTATAATGATTTATGAATAACTGGATGACAAAGAAAGCTATAGAGACATCAACAATTGCTGCTTACGTGCAAGTAAAACCCTTCCCCAGGCACTACAAGAACCATGAAGTCAGATACAAGCACTTAACAAAAATAAATTCTCTGATGCATCTAGATAAACTGGTCCCTATCCCTCCTTACTCCCAGATAAGGAACTTCCAGTTGATTCACAGCCCAAGGCTGTTGGTGTCCCCTTTTCTTACTGTGGCTGCTGATCAGAACTTACTCAGAGGCCTCTAGGGAAGAACTAAACTCTCTCATAAACCCTCTCCTACTCCTCTATAGGCTGTTGTCCAGTAAACCCTGCCTCTCATTCTGGATTGGGCCACAGGGATTTGATTCTCCCGGGCTTTTTTGCTTATTTGGAAAAGTCTACCTTCCAAGCAGTTATTCAGACTGAGGCCTAGTTCTCCCTTAAGCTTGACTATCACTACATTATATATTTATCATATTTATATACCATCTCATATAGAATCACTGGGCGGTTTAAATCCCACATCTGTTAGTTACACATCTACATTCTAGTGTAAACCAAAAGGTGTTTTCTAGCTTCTCTCTTTATCTCTGATGAGCAATATGTCTTTCCTGCCTTTAAACAAAACAGCTACTTTCAGGATCACTTAATTTTCCTGTTCTGTTTGCTGGACCCATGGGAAACCATAGCAGGATGTTAAAGGTATCACTACACTGTATTTCCTAGATTGTCCCTAAGGAGCCCAATATGGCAATATCTGGTTTGTCTCTCATGCAGAGGAGGAAATCACAGATGATCACTTCTTATTTTACCATTCCTCAGCCTTCCTTTTATTTCCTGCTGTCCCTCCAAAGAGCACAGAGCAGTGTCCATGGTTATGTTTATCCTCATCACAAGGTGAGGTAGGTTAGGCTGAAAGATAAGTGATTGGCCCGGAGTAGAATTGTCATGCCTCTCAGAATTCTGGGTTTCACCCGGATTTGAAGCATCTTACCCAGATTGCTTAGCTCACCCGGATTTGCCCAGATTCCACCTTTCATTTAAAAAAGAAAGAAAAGCTAAACTCTAGCCCGTGTAGAAGTGGAGTTAAGGAGCAAGACATGCAGTCACTATTCTGCTCAACTGCTGGACTTGGATTAAGAGAGGAAGAGCACACGAGGGTTTCACTTTTACAGTAATCCCCTGAGGAATGTTGCCTTATTTTTCATCAGCAGGGGATTTTTATCGGGCAGTTGAGAGGATAGCTTGCTTTTATGTGAATCACTACCTGCCTACCAGGCTCTGTATTGTAATGTTTAAGGACTTTCTTGGCATTACGTTCTATGCTTGCCTACTTAGAAGTAAGCACCATTGGCTTCACTCAGATCTTCTCTCAAATAGGTGTGTACAGAATTGCCACCTTAATTTAAAAGCTATGCAATTTTTGTTGTGCTGCTGCTGCTGTTAATATGTCAAGGAAAATGGTCAGGCAAAGAGATCTTCTCCCAACTATTGTTGGTAGATATCCAGAGCAAATACAAATCACCTGGAAAGTGCAGCTGCTAATTTGCACATGCTAATTATTTTCAAGCCAATTTACGTAATATGCAAAATAGGCACCTGGATTTCAAAAGCCAGAATATGGTCACTTGGTGAGAATAAACAGGGAACTTGTTACATGTGTGATCACACATTAAGCAAAGGGTTTAGGGTTTGTAGGCTTTTCATGTGTATGAGTTTGTTTGTTTCAGCTATGTGGGCCACTACATGTTCCCTCGCTTTTGAAATGAAGCCCTACTTTGGGTAAAGTATGCCACGCGCATCAGCACAGCACAGTTCCAACGGAGGGGTGGTTGCTTTCCCCTGCTAGTAGGCTCCCAAGTGCTGCTGAGCAAGGCAGAAGGCTGGACTGGGTGGGGCTTCCAACAGAGCTCTTCTGTTCTGAAGAATTATGTGTATATTCTTGCATAATGTAATATTCAGTTATTGCAATCTGTGCTTTTAAGAAAGAATGACTCTACTGCTCCTGAATTGCTCTTTGAGTAGCAGAAAGCTAATTTATGTTGAAGGCTCGATGGTGATGTATTCATTTTCCCTCCGCACCCCTGGTTTCATTCCTGTATCCCTCCCCTTCATTGATCCCCTAATTACCCCCTTTACTTTGGTGCTGTTTTCTGCGGACATGTAAGGAAAACTGCTAAAAGGAGAGAAAAAGACTTGCAAAACCCCCTTATGTTTAATACTCTTATAGCCATTTAAAAAGAGGTACATGTACATGTTATGCTTAATGCCCATATAATCTGTGTATACAGTTTGTTCACATACAGATCTGTACACACATACATGCTCAACTACACACTGCATTTGAGGGCTCCTGCACCCAGCTTCATGGTTAAAATAATCACATGTGCAGTCATTTTACTGAAACCCTGTATATGTCTGTGTGTCAGCTGCAGGAAAACATATTAGCTGATTGCATATCAGATCTCTGAAGGAATTATGTATCTCTCGTTTCCCCAACCCTGTCCTTTAATGTGCTTTGTTTTAATTTAAAATCCACCTTTAGGACAGCATTTTTTTGACACCAGCAATTCCCTTAAAATTGTATTTATTTATGATTCAACAACAAATGTTTATATATCGCTTTTCAACAAAAGTTTCCAAAGCGGTTTACATGGAGAAATAATAAGTAAATAAGATTTTGTCTTAGTTGACTTCCCCAAATATTGCTAATGGACCTGCCTAGTCCTACTGCTAGCTCGGCCCACAGTTAGCTCCACCTCTTGCCTGCCTCGCCCACAGTTAGCTCCACCTCTTGCCCCTGGCTCCACCCATCATTGCCTGCTCTCCCTAGTGCCCCCTAGTCCTAGGACCACCAGCCGCCACTGAACATGCCTACCTGTAAGGTTCAGGACAATAAACTCTATCTCTCATTCTTCTTACACTCCTAAGAATCTGGTCTAGTGTCTCCTTTTAGTTCAGTTCAGCAGAATGAGACACTGAGGCTGAAACTGACCTGTCCAAGGTCAACTTGAGAGTCCAAGACTGAGATGGAACTTGAAACTAGGTCTTAGTTCATCCCATATTCTTCTGGGCCACGTATATTTTTGTCTTGGGGAAAATGTTTATGCATCTTTTTTTGTTCACAGATATTACCAGTATATTGCTTTCTGTAATTGTATGAACTACAGGTTTTGTTTTGTTTTTAAAATCTCATTTTTCTGTAGAATAATGTTATGATTTCACATTGAGCCTACATGACTGAACCATGAAAATTTAGCATTTGTTATTTTAAACCAATCCATATCCTTAACTTAAAAAAAACAACCATATTTAAATCAAATCCTTACTGGAACTTCACAGAACCAGAGGGAAAGAGTTACATGAATAAATTAACTATGAATAAATTCCTGTAAAAGATTACTATAAGGGAGAGGAAAGATATGTGTGAGAAAAATAGCTAACTCTAGACGATGAGGAATCTCAGAGTAAGGAATATTGAGAAGTGGTTTTTGTCTTTTTTAAGTAGTGTGTTTTGCCAGACTCTTGAAAAATTACAAAAACATCTTACACTTGCAATTTATTCATAGTCCTTTGGAGAAGGGTGATAAAAATGTCCAGTAGGTGGCAACATATTAACATACTGTTGATAGTTTTCCATATTCTTGCAGATCTTTAACCAAATAATATTTCAAAAACAAACCTTAAAAACCAGACTTACAGGTGTGGAAAGATGTTCATTATGGTACATCAGAATTTTTTACACTTCATTGCCGGAGGGTTTGGTTCTTGAATTTGCAGCTAGATCCACAAACCTGTACTTCCACCTAAAATTGATTTTATCCTATATTAATTGGCATATGGAATGGGTTGTTAGGCACCTAAATAAAGAGGGTGGCTTTTATGCTGTGTATTAATTTCTCTTCAAATTCTCTAGAAGTAAGCTTTGGCATAAATCATCAAATAAAAATTGTATGTATTTTAGGATACAAATGATCTTTTTGTTTTAAGGTTGTTTGGCAGTTCTAGAAACTTTTTGTATTCATGCTGTGTTATGCAGATGCTTATTTGTTTAGCTAACTGATTTTAGTTTCCTCACTTTTGACAATGGCTGACATCTGGGCTAAATTAAGTAGTCCTATGGAGTAACTCCAGAATAGTATTATTGAGTCACTTAGTTTGCATGTTAGCCAGTGAGGTTATTCACACAAGTGAAAACTGTGTTCTACCCAGCTTCTGGAGATGTGTGTGGTAGGATTAACAATTAAGTAGGAGGTGGGAGAAGTGATTGTGTTGAAGCAAGGTAGGAGGAAAAGCTACCCAGGTTTTCTTCCTCCCTTGCTTCCACACAGTCACTTCTCCTTCCTACTGCCTTGCTGTTTGCACTTACACAACCAAAAATTGGGAGCACACACAGTTCCCAAACCTGGGTAGGACACAGTTTTTGCTTGTGTGGATGATCTCCCTAAGGCTGTTCTCACGAGCTACCTAACCCAAGCTAGGGCAGCCCAGCCTGGGTTGGGCTGCTTCTGTGCAGCACCGGAACCTGCACAGATTCCCTTATCCAGCCTTTCACCAAGGTTATGGGCATGAGCATGTCCTTAACCTTGGCACAAAGGTCGTTTCGGTGCTTGGGCTGCTTGCAGCCTGGGCAGACACAGAAACTGATGCCTAGAGTGCCCTCCTCATGAGGGCATGGGTGTAGTGTCCATTGGATGAGGGGGGACAAATGTCACCAGGCCCAGAGGGTCAGGGGACCCACAAGGGGCCCACAAGACTCGGGGTGCACCCTGCCAACACCACCTTTTCCACACTGGGAGGTGGTGCCCTGCAGCTGGAGCATGCAGCACTTTGCGCCTGCATGTGTCGGGGTTTCCTTTCTCCCCCCGTGCTTCCTCCTCCCAGCAGACCACCCCTTGCCACTGCTCTGCTCTCTGGCCACCATGCCGGGTGGGTGGGCTGTCAGGCCTGGTTCCGTTGCCATCCCCGGCGGAGGATGGCAACTCCAGGCAGCTCCGTGCCATTGAGCCGGTGCTGCTGCTGGCCGCGGTGGCAGCCACCCTCATGCACCAAAAGGCTCACTGAATGGAGAGTTCAAGCAGGCTTGGGGGGGTAGGTTGCCCTGCCCCCTTGCATCTGATGCCAGATGTAAGGGGCGTGGCTTGGGGCTCTTTGCACGTGTGATAGAGGCCTCCTGGCTGGACTCTGTCCCCCAGCCGCTGGGAACCTTGCTATGCCACTGCATGGGGGTACCCCCCCATGCACCATGCTCATTGCATGGTGCATTGCAGGATGCACAGTATTTGGGACGCATTGTCCTGGCCTCTGGAGATCCACACTGCGTGCAGCAGTGCAGATTATCTGTAAGCATGGTCCACACTCCCAGCAGCTCTTCCAGGATCATCTGAGGAGAGGTACATTAAACCCTGCCTCCCTCCCCCCCACAACCTCATGTGCATAGCGTTACTGTTTCTTTAATCCTTGATCACATTTTACAGAGAAAATGATGCATTTAAAAAGGTTCCCATTATTCTATGTTGGTTCACTAATCCACTTCTGACATCTTTGAGACTTCCTTTCCACTCCAAAAGTAGTTTGATAGTGGCAACTATGAATGTGGATGTTGCCTGTAATCATTCTCTGCTGCATATGAATGGATTCACAACCTTGTAAAAAGGATGTGCCAGGTTATTTAGTGGTAGATGGATAGGTCAGGTGTTTCAGGCTATTGTGTACTTGGCAGAGGAGAATTATTGCAGATATAGTAATAGTGTGCCGTCAAGTTGATTTTTGACTCCTGGTGCCCACAGAGCCCTGTGGTTTTCTTTTGGTAGAATACAGGACGGGTTTACCATTGCCTCCACCCAACCTATTTAAGATGATGCCTTTCAGCATCTTCCTATATCGCTGCTGCCTGATATAGTACCAGTGGGGATTCGAACCGGCAACCTTCTGCTTGCTAATCAAGTATTTCCCCACTACATCCTTTGGTGGTTGTATATTCAGTTAATAACCAGCGGCCTGTTCATAAGTGGAAAGCTGATACTTCTGAAACTTTAGCAGCATGTAATACAGAGGGGGAAATGATCTAGTGCAAATATGTGGCAGTTCAAGGTGGAAATCTTCAGATATAAGTTTTTGTTTTTCTTAGTGCAGAGAAGCAGAAAAGGAACACAACTTTTTTTTAACCCAAGTTAGGCCAGAGGTCAAGCTAGTAAAGGGCCTGCCAGCTGGGAGCAGGTCTTCAGCCTAGCTTCTGAAGAAAAGATCTTTCTGACCTTGAGCTTCTTATACTGAACATCTTTAGGGCCTCATATGTTCAAACATGTGATAGAATTGTTTTGACAAGTACATTGTTCAACCAAAAAAAAAAAAAAAGGCTCGCAGTGTGAGTTGATATTTTTACTGGTGAAGCAGAGCATCAGATGGTGCCCCCTCCCTCCCCTCCCCCTCTTTCTCTATCCCCTCCTTCCTTTTCCGTTAGGAAAGGGAGAGAAGCAGTAGCATGGTGCCATTTTTGTAGGCCATCTGTGGGGGAAGTGCTGAGTGATCTGCCATGCTGTCGAGAACTGGCCCACAGTATACCACCTCAAAGAGCCTCCTTCAGCCTGCTTCATGACGGAGCCGATTCTGGAGAATCAGTTGCTTCTGTGAATGCCAGAGATGCCACCAGGCTTGCAGCTATGCACCAGGGGCGTTACTAGGTGTTTAAAAAATCTGGGCGGGAGCTCAGGCCCATAGCCCCCCCCCTTTTGATAATTAAACTCAGATCTCCCCCCCCCCGCAAGAATAATTACATATGCCTTAAAAAGCCTCTAGTATTTTAATAGAGGACATGAAAGTGGAAGCAGCAGAGAGCTCAGTGAGGCTAGGAGCTCTCTTTCATGCTCTATGCAGGGGCCTCTGCTGCTGCACTTCTTTTCTGGAGGAGGTCATGGTGGCAGGAAGTGACTGATGATGCTATCCAGGGCTCTGAGCAATTCATTGGGGGCCCATGCCCCATGGGCTGCCCCCTAATGACACCTCTGCTGTGCACACACAGATGCATTCATTGTTTGTATGGATTGACATAATTATTCAACATGGAGCAATATTGCCAATGTATAATGGACACAAGTGGGGGTGAATGGAGGAGTATTGGGGAGCCTGAGTGCTCTATGTGTGTTTACCACTTTCAGCTTAATCTACAGTACAAGTTACAACTTAGATTGCTTCTCCTCTGCTTTGAAATGTGCTCCCTGCTGACATAAGAGCCTTCCCATCTCTTACAACTCTTAAAAAGGCAGTCAAGACACATTTGTTCACCCAGGCTTTTAATTAGATACTGAGGGCATTCGCATGACCACTGGAAAGTGGGCTAAGAGAGCTTAGCCTGCTTTCCAGTCATCGTGATAGCCAGTGGGCTCGCAGGTGAGCCTGGTGGTTCCCTTGTGGCTAGCCTGCCAAAGTAGCCCTCCCTTTAGCCCAGGTTAGCGAAGCAAGCACTCTGCGAACCCAGTTTTCCTGACTGTGTATTGCCGTGGCACAGCTCCGCGCTGTGGCAACATATGAAGAGACCCCCGGCCGGGAAGCTGCAAGCAGCCTCCTGGGCTTGGTGGTCTCTCCAGGGTGCTTCACACGCTCGCAGGGCCACATGGCCCCCGATCCCCACAGCCCTGGCCGGCTCTGTGACAGAGCCGGTAGTCATCTGGGCGGCTGATCCGGCCACCCGGGCTGCTGCCTTGATCATCTGTGGGGAGAGCTGGCTAAGTCCGCTTTCCCCACAGAACCTCCTCCGGTAGGTCTCGCTGATCGTAAGACTCATCTCACTGTTTTAATGATTGGTTTGTTCTGAATAGTTTTAACATTGTTTTAGGTTTTAAATTATTGTAATGTTTTGACCCCTTTTATTTGTTACTAGAATTGTTTTGCTGTAAAATGCCCAGAGACTTTCATTTTGGTTGTTAAATAAATAACCATGGTGAGCCAAACTAGGTGTGGTGTAATTTTGTTTTCTAGAAAGAGAAGTGTTATTAGCTAGTAAAAATAGGTTTCACACATGAGCACTATCAAGTAGTCATTGCTTGCATGACTTTCATGATCCTGATACCTGGATAATGCTAAGTTAGCCAATCATTGATGGCTGCAAATGTTAATGTTTCTGTTAATGTCCCCAATATGGGGCTGTTGGAGTCTGCAGCCTATCAGAACTGCAGAGTTCTCTAGTAGGGAGGGAGAAAGGAAAAGAGTTGGAGCTCATTAATTATTCCATTATTAGTGAAAACAACTGGTTTGATCCGAGCCATAGGTTCTTCCCATTAGATGAAAATAAGGGACAAATGGCATCCCATAGTCTATTTTGGGCTGAAATAAGGGACTGTTGGAGAGCCTAACATGGAGGCTTTAGAGTAGGGTTATCAAACTGAGGCCCTTTGGCTGTTGGCCTACAACTCCCATCATTCCCAATCACAGTGGCCAGTTGATGAGAGTTGTAGGCCAACAACAGCTGGACGGCTGCAGTGTGAGACCTCTGCTTCAGAGATTCCTCCTGCAGCTTGCACAAACACAATGAAGTGCTGGCGCATTCACTGGAATGGCAGTGTCGCATATCCAGCTCTGATAGGAAGCCTTTGGTTTTTCCAGACAGCTTCCACATCCATGTGGAATACGTGCCCTTTTCTCATGTGTGTGTAATTTGCCCCAGAGTTGGTGTGAATTTGGTGTGAGTTGGTATGAATTTGCCCCAGAGTTTGTTTGCCCTTGGGGTGAACAAGGCATTGGATACCTTACATCGCAAGGCACTGGATACTTTATGTTAATAAAGAGCTAATACTAATTACACTAATAAAATGGGCCTCTGGCATGATACCTGAATAAACCATGTTCAGGAATACATTTGAGCAATTTGTAAGTATTCAAGTGAAAAGGCACTCTTGGGGCATGACAATACTTAAGGCCAGTTTTATTTTCAACAGCATTTTGGTGCTCCTGTATTGTGAGCAGAACATCACCAGAGAGCCACGTGATGTGCCAGCAGGAATAACAGATGATGATAGGACGATATGAAGCTCTCCTATACTGTATCAGACCATTGGTCCACCTAGGTTAGGATCTGTTTGTTCTGATAGGTAGCGGCTCTCCAGGATTTAGGACAGAGGTATTTCCTAGCCCTACCTGGAAGTTCTAGGGATTGCATCTGGGACCTTCTCCATGAAAAACATGTGCTCTACCACTGATTTATAGCCCTGCCCTGGCTACAGCAATCCTGTCATCCTGTGCAGAGCTTGTCTGGGATGGGTAGAAGGATTAACTCTAAAAGATGTGTGGCATTTGAAGAGAGGATAGACCATAAACTTAATATAATTGATCATGACTGAAAATTCAATACCTGCTATTTTGGCTGTGGTTTAACATTCTATAGTTATACTGCTATGAAAGCAGATATCCTTTTATGCTATCTTTATATGTGTAAATGAATAGTAGAAGCAGTCTTTGGGAGGGCAGAGAGAATAATAGATAGAAGTGGATATAAATTGGTTTCAGGTTGAATTCCAGCTCAAAGCTTAGTAAAAAGGAGCTATGTGTGCTGATGTCTGCTGTTAGCTCCACTTTTGCTAATTATACTGGTACAGTTGTGCCCGAATAGTCAAGTTGAGGAGTGTTTTCATCATTCCACCATTATAAGCCCTGAACATTCTATTGCGTATGAAGTCAAAAGTATTCACCCAATCCCTCTGGAATCGTGTGCACATCAACTGGGTAGAAAGAGATACCATCCCTCCAAATGTGGTGCAATTGCAAAATGGCTGAGATGCAGCCGTGTTGGGGTTTTTAAAATCCCCTAAAGAGAGGTTTCAAAGTTATGGTGACCTTTTTTCACTGTTATATTTAAATGTTTGTCTTTTTAGCATTCTCCAAAAATTCAGGTCCATATGGGACTGGTGCCTTTCGTTGGTGTAGAAAAACATCAATCTAGTGATTTTTGAGTACTTACTGTTCGAAATCCCCATAATAAAAGGGAAAATAACTAAGGGAAAGTTAGCTAAGAGCTTAACTGAGTCTGCCCACAGAGAATTTTGAAGCCAAATCTGTGAGAGATAAGTCCTGGCAAGCGACTTCTTGGTTCTGAACATAGGTGTCTGATAAGCACTCTGGTACCTGTATTGTTAAACAACCATTCCTCCCCCTCGCTTTCCATTCATGGAAATTTGCTTTCTTGTAAGAACATAAGAAAAGCCCTCCTGGATTAGGCCCAAGGCCTGTCTAGTCCAGCATCCTGTTTCACACAGTAACCTACTAGATCAGGGTTTCTCAACGTGTGGGTCCCCAGATGTAATTGGACTTCAACTCCCATAATTCCCAACCAAAGGCCACTGGGGCTGGGGATTATGGGAACTGAAGTCCAATAACATCTGGGGACCCACACGTTGAGAAACCCTGTACTAGATACCTCTGTGAAGCCCACAGGCATGCCCTCCCCCTTACTGTTATTCCCCTGCAACTGGTATTTGGAGGTGGCCTATAGCCCTCAGACTAGTAGCCATTGATATACCTGCCTTCCCTGAATTTGTCCAAGCCCCTCTTAAAGCCATTCAGGCTCTTGGCTTTCACCATATCTTGTGGCAGAGAATTCCATAGGGAAATTATGCATTCTGTGAAAAAAACACTTCCTTTTGTCAGTCCTCTTCCTGGGGATGCCAGGGAGTGAACCTGTGGCCTTCTGCATTCAAGCATGCAGATGCTCTTCCACTGAGCTATTGCCCCATCCCCTACAGGATATCTTATACCACTCCCATCTAGTCACCAATCCAAATATAAACCAAGGGGGCCCCTGCTTAGCAAACAGGGCCAATTTTGGCTCACTGCCACAAGACCAGCTCTTCTCCCCAAATCTCATAGATGCTTCTGGAGGCATTCTGCAGCTGGATATGGTGTACACAGACAGGAGGTATGGGAGCACTCTAGATATCTGTATTCTCTTGTACCACCCTAGCCATCCCACCTGCTCTCCCCATGTTCAGTGCTTCCTTCTGTATGCTGGGAGAGCAGGCAGTTTTATAGTATGGGGACCTGTGCTTCTTAATTTATTCACAAATTATCTAGAAGCTGTGGTAAGGAGTGACAAAAAGAAGTTTGCAGATGACACCAAACTATTCAGAGTAGTGAAATCCAAAACAGATCGTGAGGAGTCTTTTCTCTTTTTCTCAGTTGAAAAGCCTATTATCTGAAAAGGCCTTTAGGTACAAGTTAGCTGCTTAAGGTGCCAAATGCTTCTTCTCTTTTTGATCCTAGAGATTACGTTGTAGCTCTCCTGGAACTTATCAATGTAAACTTATCTGTTTACTCCAGAGGTGTCTGAAAACATGTGGCTGAGTTCCACAAATATTTTTGGCCCAATGCTCTGAAAACTGCATCAATCTATGCACAAAATGTTTTGAGGACTTGACATTTATGTAGCTCTGCTTAAGAACTAATTGCTACAACCCACCAAGACAGTCTTCTACAAAATTCTGTTTGGTGGAAAACCATGGAACTTCCATCTGTTTCAAGGGAATATATTTTAAATTTTATTTACATTACCATTTTATGTTTTATTTTTATGTTTTATTTCCATTTGCATTACAGTATTGCCACTCAGTGAAACCAGCAGCAGTTTACAACACACAATATAAAACAATTAAGAACCTGAACTAAAAACCTGCCCCCCCCCCAAAAAAATGCATTCTCAAGGCCTTCTTGAAGGATGCCAAAGATATTAAGCATTGAATCTCAGCAGGGCACACGGGGGGTGGAAATGCAGACTAAATTTAGAGATGGGCAAACTGTCCCACACTGTCCCATTTTTTTTCCTCAACCCACATTAGGAAGAAACCAAATCATTTCCCAAAGGACTCCATGTTCTCCACCAGCCCCCAATCTGCTAAAACACTTGGAGGTTCTTCACACAATCAGCCCTACAAGGGTAGAACTGGGCTACCCCAGATAGGGCTAGTTGTATGCAGCGGCAGGATTGCTCCTGATCCTGGGTAGCCCTGATTTTAAACCCAGGTTAAAAGTGAGGAAGGAGGAGGCATATATGCCTCCTACCTCACTGCCTGTTCATGTGGGCAGTCAGGTTGCCAGCAGCTCCTACTGGGCTGGGGGCAGCCATCTTGGCCATAGAGGCTGGGGAGAAGTACAACCTGGCATCAGGGAGATGTCTCAATGCCCTGCATTTACTCACGCAGTGGTTTGTGGGTTCTATGGTGGCCTGGCTGTCTCTTCCCTGCCTCCCACTCACTGCACAGGTGGCCGCACGCCACTCATCTGGGCGCATGCGTGGCAGAACCCTCTTCAGGCTCAGACCATGTGGGGGAAGGCAGGTATGCCCCTGCCTTCCTCCCAGCTCCAGCTGATTTGGTTGTGGGAACGACCTTACGTTCTGTTTCCTTTTACTTACTAGTCCAGTAGTGGCAGGATCAGCAGCATTGCACAGACTGGAGGGAATTTTGTCTTTCATTCCTTATTGCTCTGCAGTGTGCTAGGAGGAAAGCAGTGACACAGCTCAGGGGAGGGGAAGAGGTTTTTCCTTCCTCCTCCTCATCTTGATGCACAATAGCTTTCCCAAGGCTATTGCAACGGTGGTGAATTAAGCTAAGGGGAGGGAGACAAATTTATTCATAACTTATTTATTTATCATATTTCTATACCGCCTGATATGTACATTTGTAGGTGGTGTAAGGTAAAGTGTGCCGTCAAGTTGATTTTGACTCCTGGTACCCACAGAGCCCTATAGTTGTCTTTGGTAGAATACAGGAGGGGTTTACCATTGCCTGCTTCCGCACAGTATGAGATGATGCCTTTCAGCAGCATCCTATATCGCTGCTGCCCGATATAGGTGTTTCCCATAGTCTGGGAAACATTCCAGTGGGGATTTGAACCAACAACCTTCTGCTTGTTAGTCAAGCATTTCCCTGCTGCGCCACTTAAGGCAGTGTTCAAAATTTAGAATATTTAAAAGTTACAAAATTACATGACAATAAAAACAATAGAATAAAATAGATATTAAAACAAGTTTTAAAATTACATAGATAAAAACAGATATTAAAAAAGTTTTAAATTTACTAAAATTCATTCTAATTAAAAACCTGCGAAAACAGGAGAGTCTTGAGGTTCTTCCTGAAAACAAGCAGAGAAGGAGATGCTCTTATTTTATATGCACATTCCAAAGCATAATATTTCAGTAGGGAGCATATTCCAGATTCCCTGTGTGGCATCGTGCATTTCTTCCTAGTGTGCTAGTCCGCAGCATAATAGGGTGAAAAAGAGATGGATGGGGGGGAAGCCCTCATATCACCCTGTGCATTGCTGCTTATCTCCCACCCCTGCACTGGACTGGCAAGTAAAAGGTAAAAGACAAAATTGAAGCTGAATCTAAACAAGAGGAAGGTTTTCATTGTAGGGGTTCAGAATCTGAGGGATGAGTTAGATCTTCCTCTGCTGGATGGTATTGCACTCCCCTGGAAGGAGCAGGTATGGAACTTGGGAGTATTCCTGGTGGAGCCTATGGCCAGGAGTGCTTTCTGTCCACTTTGACTGATTCGACAGCTGCGTGCATTCTTTGAAGAGGATGACCTCAAAACCGTGGTGTATCAGCTGGTCACCTCCAGGCTTGACTATTGCAATGTGCTCTATGTGGGGCTACCTTTGTATGTAGTTTGGAAAATTCAATTCAAAATGTGGCAGCCAGATTGGTCTCTGTGGCAACCTGGAGAGACCATATTATTATTTATTTGATTTCGATACCACCCTTCCAAAAATGGCTCAGGGCGGTTTACACAAAGAAATAATAAATAAGATGGATCCCTGTCTTATATTATTATGCCTGTTTTGAAACAGTTGTACTGGCTGCCAGTATGTTTCCAGGCAAAATACAAAGTGCTGATTACTACCTTTTAAAGCCCTGAACGGCTTAGGTCCAGGTTACCTTGGACAGCGCCTTCTTCTGCATGATCTCCACCTCACGTTAAGGTCATCTGAGGAGGTCTGTCTCCAGTTACCACCAGTATGTCTGGTGATGACTCAGAGGTGGGCCTTCTCTGTAGCTGTTCCTGGGCTGTGGAATGCACTCCCTGCAGAAATCCGTAATTTGAATTCATTATTGACCTTCAGGAGAACCTTCAAAACCTATCGGTTTGGCCTGGACTTCCAGGGTTTTTATTTTTTTGTAAATGTTTTTAACTTGCCATAACCTGGTTTTCAAGGGTTTTTAAACTGTTTTGAATGTTCTAACTGTTAATTGATTTATGGTGTCTTATAGTCTCTATTTTTAATTATTAATTGATTTTAATTGTTCTCATGTAAACCGCCCTGAACCATTTTTGGAAGGGCGGTATAGAAAATGATTGAATGAATAAAGGAAGTGTGTTTTAGCAGGGTGTGGGCAACTTTTGATGATAGGGAAGCTGGTAGGGAGAGAGGGAAATGCCATTAAATATCTTGTGGGAAGACTGTGGGAAGATCCTTGGAGGCCTGGAAAGCTTGCATCTCCTTTAAGGAGGACTTATATAGGCCCTAAAGTTATCTTCTGTGGTTGAGCTTGATAGAGATGTGCATGAACGGCTCATGCACGGGCTGGCGGGGCATGGAGTGGTTCCCTTAAGGAGCTGGTAAGCAGCTCCTTACCTGTTCCTCCCCACCCTGATGCTTTTGCTTTCCCAGGCATGGATCCCATTCCCAATCGTTTGTGTGGGGCTGCGGCACTGTTCCCTGCAGCCTCCAAATGACATTGGCACTCACATGGCCGATGCTGCACAGAGGCTTCAGGAAACAGCCCTGCACAGACAGTTGGGGACTGGGCATTGTGCCAGGGAACGTGGTGGGGCAGGAAGGAGCAGATAAGGAGCTCCTTACTGGCTCCTTGCCCCATCAAGCCAGCTTGAACGCCAGTGCCCGAGCCAGTTCGGCACTTCCTAGAGGAGATGCCGAATTTGGCTTGTGCATATCACTAGAGCTTGAAGAAGCTGCCTAGAAATAGTTTAGCGATGTTGTGTTAGTTGATCAGTGGGAATTGGTATGGGCTTTGGATTATTTTAAGAATTATGGAAGCGTATCTGTGGTTTACCTCAACTTAATTTACCACAACAGTAGTGAATGATGCTGGCCAGAATCTAGCCATCTTGTCACTTAGAAAATTCAGAAATGGAAGCAAAAAAGTTGTGTGTGTTTTTTTAAAAAAAATTCATTTCCCTTAAGCTTCCTGTTAGAAAGATACACATGACAGCCACTGAATCATGGCCACTGGAAACCATTCTTTATGGAAGCTGCGTCAGAATGTTGAGATTTCTGTCTGGAGAGATTTGCCACAGAGAAGCCTAGCCTGTAAATAACATTAAAGACCACCTATTGGAGATAGAGTTCCAGTGCAATGACCTTTTGCACAGACTATCCTAATGACCACTAGAGGCATTGGGAGTAGAGGTAGCTAGTGAGGGTCTCCTTACCTGTCACTGCTTTACCTCTACTCTATGACCCCTGCCTTGACTCCTCAGCCATTTCCTGTGATGAGTCAGAATCCCTTCCTTTCTTCTTGGAGAGCAGATGGAAACCTCTCTCTCTCTCTCTCTCTCTCTCTCTCTCTCTCTCCCCCTGCCCTTTACCTATTCATTATGTAGCCTATAGATAGGATTAGGTCTTTCCTATCCAAAGTGTACTTCACCAATATATCTACTTAGTATTTAGATTCTACAAGAATCTCCATCTGTCTTCTCTAAATAGCTGTAACAACTAAACTCTGTATTCTACGCTGTAACTGGAGTGGCTAGCTGCTTTAGCGCTCTGCTTATTAATCACAAAACCCATCACGGATAAATCTCACCCTCCAATACTAAAGGGTTTCAGCGACTGCACAGCAAATGCTCATATGTAGCTTTACTGAATTCATCTAGTTTCCTGCATCTCAAGCACGCAAGCAGGCTGATCTTTGATTTTCACCAGCCACAAGATAATGAGTCAATTTCTATGGAAATCCATTCAGCATTATGGTTCCCCCTAACGAACTATTGCATTGTGAAATACTTTACAAAATTTGAATAGCTGTTAATTCAATTAGGGTGTCGATTAAACATGGACGGTGTCTGACTCCCTACCATGCGCCTAATATGGACTTCACACTACTTAGTTAATAGCCTGGTTATTTTGGTACCGTTCAGGGGTAGAATCAAAACGAGTGAAATCAGTTTGTTACTCCATTATCAGTAGCTGGGACCAGGCCTTGACCGTTATGTTGCAAAGAAGCCACCTTATGAAGCAGCATCCATCTTCTAGAACACCACAGCAGGCTACCTGGGACCAGTCAGAAAATGGACAAGGTCTCCATGACAAGAGAAAATGGCTTCAGTAACAGCTAGACCCCCCCCAGGTTGCAAAATCATAATGTATGGAGCTGGCACCAGGATTGGAGTCTTAAAACATGCCTGGTGTGTTCCATAACATCTCTGCTGCCTGGGCAAAGTGGCACATTTTTAACTGTAGTGGTCAGAGACTGTAATGTCTGTCTAACACATTTTAAAAGTGTGCCTCTCTAAAATTTTAGCAGAGGGAGAGCAACTGTCCCTATTTAGCTCCGTTATCAGCATCCCTCCAGTGGCTGTTGTTTGGTGTCTGCCTTGTATTCTTTTTAGACTGTTAAGTCCTTTGGGCACAGGAAACCATTTTTCTTTTGTATTTGTAAACCACTTTGATAACTTTCTTTTTTGTTTAAAAGCAATATAAAAATACCCACATCTGATCTACCCAAATTGAGAGGCAGATCATGAAACCTTTATTTCCAATAGAATTGGTTAATTACTGTCACTGGAGCAGTAACAGCCAGTGAGCCCTGTCCTGGGGGCGGTGGGAGCAGAATAGAACTTTAAAAAGCCGTGAACTTACCCCCTGTCAGTACCCAGCTTCCTATGCAGTCTGGTGGTGGCCAACTCACCATCTCACCCTTGCTGCTCAACTAGCCTCTGCACAGACACAGCAGTCAGCTGAGTGGCGGAGGTGGGATGGTGGGTGAGCAACCACCGAGACACATAGCATGCTGGTTCCTTGCAAGTTAGCCACTTTAAAAAATTATATTCTGCTGCCCTCACTGCCTCTCCCCAGGGCAGGGCTCATCGGCTGTTACTGCTCTTGGGGAAGCTCCAGGGGGTGCTGACTCTTCTTTTATCTGAGTCATAAGTATTGGTGCTGCGCTACCAAGCGTTTGTGAGTGTTCATCTGATCCTCTAAAGATGCTCCAGGAGTGGTGAATAGCTCCAGGCCAATCTTCCCCACTCTGTTGGGTAAGCAGAGAAGATTTCTGGAAAATGTCACCAGCTGCATTGATGCCTGCATCTTTTTCAACTATTCTTAATAAATTAGCTTTCTTAGTCTAGCAGTACATAACTGTAGTTCTCAATAGCCACTCTTATCTAGCTCAACTGTGCCTTATTTCTGGCTAATGAATTCAGTCTGAAGTCACAGGCTTGGTTAGCAATGCAATAAAGCAGGCAATGTGACAAGATCTGCCATTCACATTAGCATTTCATTGGTGCAAATGGTCTAATCTTTTTTTTTTTCAAGGCGATCCTGTTGATTTATAGCAGTAACTCTCAATAATTGCAATATTTTCTTTTAAGTAAAATAACCTCATAAATGGCAAGGGCTTTGCAGTGAACCATTTACCCAGAAGGATTCTCCTCCCTGCCTGTATTCTCCTTACTGCTGATAATTCCAGTGGAATCTGAGGCAAAAGAGGAGAGCTGGTCTTGTGGTAGCAAGCATGAGTGGTCTCCTTAGCTAAGCAGGGTCTGCCCTGGTTGCATATGAATGGGAGACTAGAAGTGTGAGCACTGTAAGATATTCCCCTCAGGGGATGGAGCTGCTCTGGGAAGAGCAGAAGATTTCAAGTTTCCCTCCCTTGAAAAAGTGCAGCACACAGCTTTATGTGTGCCAGAAACTCTATTCAGCAAGAAGGAGGAAGAGGTGACAAAGATGTCTGATGGTCTCTAGACCAGGGCTGCACAACTTTGGCCCTCCTGCAGATGTTGAACTCCCATAGTCCCTGACAATTGGCCTCTATGGCTGGGGATGATAGGAGTTGTAGTCCTATCATGCCCTGAACTCCTGCCTGTAGGCTTCCAGTGGCATTTGGTGAGCCACTGTATGAAACAGGATGCTGGACTAGATGGGCCTTGGGCCTGATCCAGCAGAGCTTATGTTCTTATGTTCATATGTCCTAGTCCAAAAACAGCTGGAGGACTGAAGCTGTGCAGCCCTGGTCTAGACCAATGTTTAATTCTCTAGTATGATTATTTTATGAAAGGGGGTATATAAATCTAAATAGTTTTATTTTTATGGCTATTTTTGGTGTGTTTGTTTTTATGGTTTTAATGTTAATATTTTAATACAGTTTTTTAATGGAATGTTACTGTATTAACTTTTGTAAACTGCCTTGATACAATTTTATTAAAGGTGGCATGTAAATCTAACAATAAATAAATACATTCCACTTCAGATCTGGGCTCTGAGTGTGACTAATGAGTTTTCTGTAAGGCATCACTTTATATTATGGCTGTCTTCACATTGGGTGACTCTTGGCCATTCACCATCTGTCAGCCTAAGCTACCTTGCAGTGAAGATCAACTGGCATCCGTTCATGGAGGAAAGCTAGGATACTTTACTACATCAATCACAAACAAGTTGAGTTTGGGGAAAGGGGTCCCTCATTGGTTGAAATCTACTATTCTCTACGGCCGCCATGGCAATACATGTCTTTGTTTAGGTGAAAAAAGTGGATATTGTTTTGATGCTGTTACTGAAACTTTTCATTGCATTTTCACGGGCATTCTATTGGAAGGTCAATCAGGGTTTTTTAAATTAAATATTTAACAGAAGAATATGTATTCTTTATAACCATCCAAGTGGGTTGTAAGTATCCAGTTCATACTGATAACTCTGAACTTTAGCTTTCGGTTGCACAGGAATTAACAAGGAACAGAATGTGGCTGGTGATCACAGGTGAAGAACTCACCAGGTGCATAAATAAATATTTAATGGGAATAAAAAGTGTATGGAAAACGTTTCTTGGTATGTTGTTGGCCCTGCAGATTTTGTGTTGAGGCTTGATTGACTGATTAAGTGCTGTCAGGTCAGTGTCGACTCTTAGCAACCACACAGAGATTCTCTCCAGGATTATCTTTCTTCAACTTGGCCTTTAAGGTCTCTCAGTGGTGCATTCATTGTTGTCGTAATCGAGTCCATCCACTTTGCTGCTGGCTGTCCTCTTCTCCTTTTTCCTTCAACTTTTCCCAGCATTATGGATTTCTCAAGGGAGCTGGATCTCTGCATAATGTGTCCGAAGTATGATGGTTTGTTGTGGTTCACCTATAAAATATTGCTTTGGACTAAAATTTCCTTTCTATGACACAGCATGCCTCATCCTCTCAGTAACCAACGGATAAGATGGTACATAATTCAGAGTGCAGCTGAATGTGTTTCTTGTAAAGAAGAAAGTGTAGAATTGGATAAGCTGGAGAACATATCTTTGGTTGGCAAGTCATGTTGTCTGACCTGACTTGGCTATTCCACATTAAAATTAGTTTTCAGATGTGGCTGGCCTCTATAAAACATGGTCTATTATATTTCAGAGGTTATGGCATATTCTGCCTGTGGCTTTTCATTCTGCAGGGTGAATTTATAACAGAGACAGATTAATTTATAACTGCTGCTATAAGAGGAATTACAAACTGATGCCTGAGTAGTTGCTTATTGAGGTCAAACAGGACACTTTCCCCCCTCTCCCTCCTCCTCCTCACTTGCTTTCAAGCTTTGGAGAGTGCTACATCTGTGCATGATATTGGAAATTGTGGGCTGATGCCAAGATGTTTAGAAAAGACTTCAAAAGGACTTCTGAATGCTGACTCACCAGCTCAATCCTCTGCTTACCCCAAGTGGCCAGAGAACTATACTCAGGAGTGTAATGGAGGGGTCAGGGACAGAGCTCCAGTACTTCTTGGCTTCTCTGGCTGTTGGGGTGGGCATGGCCATGGAGGCTATCATGAAGAGCACCTGCACTTCTGCATTTGCAACTACATCACTGACTATACTGTTCCCCTGCCTCCTTTTCCCATCCCTTTATTTTGAAGCAGTGCCAGCACTGCTCTGACCCAGGCTGGAAAGACAACTGGTTGCAGAGTGATTCCAGTTGCTCTGTTCACCTCTAGAGACTGGGGAAAGTGTGCTATAGTGGGGTTTTCAGATAGGGAGCCGGAAAGATGGCGAGTTGGGCACTGCCATTTGTTTGCTTATCTGTAAATATATGCTGCATCCTCCTCCTTTTACATGTGAATGGGAGTCAGGAACTATAGACACGTTCTGCACTGAGAACTGGTGTAAGTTCAACTTAAGTAGAGCCAGTGTGATGTCATGGCTTAATGGCACCCCAGATCGCTCGCCTGCAGATCTTTCATCTGCAACAACCTCCTTGCCATGCCTTGTGTTAAGACAGGCCATATTTGCCCAGTAGGTGAATAAATGCATGTGGGATACCTGCTTGGAGATGCAGGTAGGGATGGACCCAAGGTAAAGGAGGTTACATCGATTCCCACATGCCTCCAGCAGTGGCATGTGCATGCCATCTGTTACCCCTCACCCGCCTCTTCCCTTCCACTTCTCCTATCTAGCCTCTTGAAAAGGTATGGAGAGGCAGGAAGTGTTTCTAGAGAGCTAAGCTGCTGGACTCTGTGCATAGCAGGAATTTGCAGATGGTGGTGATGGAGGAGGGGAAATTGGCCCATGAAGCACTTTGTTGAAATAGTGGAAGAGATTGGGGGAGACTAGAGAAATTCAAAGTGGGGTCAATGGCTCATCACAGCACATAAGGTGACAGGGAGCTTGGGGAAGGCCTTCTCCTTGTTATGTTCAGGCATGGCAGGTGTGTTAGGGAACAGTATGCTAGGCAATGAGGAACCAGGAAGCAAAAATCGGGAGGGGGGAGATGGACCAATCCAGAGTTTATAACAGGCAAGTGGTCAAGAGCTAGGTAGTGAGTCCAACAGGAGCAAGCAAAACAAGCAAGAGGTCAGGATCCAGAGAACCAGTCAAAAAGGAGTGAGCTGAGACTGAGTCAAACAAGCAGGAGGTCAAGCATCAGAGGGGCAGTCTAAGAGGAGTGACCTAAGCCAGAGCAAACACAACGCAAGCAAGTCGAAAGGCAGGAAAGCATAAGAACAGTGAACTAGCATCAATCACGTTGCATTCTCAATGCAGTTGCTTCAGCAAAAGGCAAAGACAAACAGAAGCCAGACAGGAATTCAGTCCCAATCTAGCCTGGAAGTATCCAACTTTAAAAGGGCTAGTGCCCTATTCTCCAGGCACTGGCTGTGACGGAGCTGAATAGCTGCTGGTGGAGCCTCTGCTTCATGCTCTGATTCAGAAGATAAGGGCAAAGTTGTGCTGGGAGGTTGGAAGAGACTGGTGACCCTATTAGCAGAGTCAGGGGTTCCTCAAATACTGCATCGCCTTGTGATATTGTCCCCAGGTTCATGACACTTTTCAGACTGAACCCTTTGGGGACATGGAACCATTGTCCTCATTCCTTTTGCTATGTAAACTGCTTTGAGAACTTCAGCTGAAAAGCAGTATATAAATAAAAGCAGAAGTCTAAATATTATTCTGTGTTCCTACTCAATAATACATTTCATTTCTATGACTATGTTCAGTTTCTGTTTGGTTACACATGCAAACTAATGTCTCACATGGGAGTGCTTCCTGCTGGCAGCTGTGAGGGAGGAAGAGTCTGCCCACAAGTGTTAAAAAGGAATGTGCAGGAACAATGGATGACTGTAGATGCTAATAGCTCCTAGAGAGTATGTTTGGCTTGAGAAAGCACTGTGAAATCAGAAGCTATGTTTCCCAAACCGAAGGCTGGAGAGAACACGCTGGTGTTCCCATGGAGCAAAATCTCCTCCTTGCTTCCAGCTGCTCATTTGCAATAAGATGCAGCTAAAAATATACACTTTCTTAGCATTCTCTTTATTATGCCAGTAACTGATGGTGAGGTGTGTGTGTGTGTGTATGATCACTAAATGGGGATACAGGTTTATGCAAGGGTGAATTAAGAAAGTGTAGATATGTGTCAGAATCCTGGTACAGCCACCCACCTTCTTCTGCCAAAGGAGTTTGAGGTGGCCTCAGTTTTTAGCTGGGAGAGCTTAAAGGCAGAGCTTGTTCCATTCACCATCCCTGCCCTAGTGTTGCAACCCCCAAAGTGCTGTCAGAATCCCAGGGCTCCTTCCACACCGAGCCCTCATCCTGCACTGGCCCCACACCACTGGCCAGTCCTCCATTATCTAGCTCCCGACAGCTGGGGCAAGTACCACAAAATCTCACCTTGAGATCTCGCAAGAGCCGCTCCCAATCTTGCAAAGTTATGTTTATAGCGAGGCAACATCCCCCTCCTGGGTCCAGTGTGAACTAGGTGGGCGTATTGATGTCTCCCCCTTTCCACAACCGATAGGGTCCTCTCTGCAAGACCTGGCCAGAGGAAGCCCTGACACGAAGCTCGCCACATTTACCTGCGGTGATCGGCTCCACCTCAGGGATTCCCCTATACCATGTTGCAGAAGTTTGGAATTATTTGGATCAAAATGCGAACATGGCAACTCTTAATGCTCCTCCAGCCTGAGGCAGGATCTATTACTTCAAGAGCTAGAGAAGTATTCATCCCTCCCAGCTCATCCACCAACATTCTGTCTCTTCTTATCTGGGTGTGGTAGCTGTAGCTTCAGTGGTGGAACTAGGGCAAGAGAGATCTTTCTCCATGGTGTCTGAAACACTGCTTTGTCAGGCACCTAGGAAGTGTAGTTTTGGGGATAAGATTCGGATCCCATTTCTATTTATTGCCAGTGATGTCATTAGAGATGAAGTAGGGTCCGGATTGGGTTGTAATTGGACTTGGAAATACCTTAGATATTTCCCAACTTTTCTGGAAAATAACCAAGACCAGTTCCGAGTCAAGCCCACACTGTGTGGTGATGGGTATTTGAAAGGTTCAAAACTGGATTAACTATGATGATCAGTTGGCAACCTACTGATTCTACAAAGACTGGCTGTGCACCCTGGGATGTGTGGTCCACAGTAAATCAAGCAAAACCTCCCACAAACCCCTTTGTAGTCTTTGTTCCTTGACTCGTTGTTGTTAGAGTAGATGGTGCGACTAGCCTTGCCTATCACAATTTTTGTGATTGCTCCTTAAGCCCTGTATATTCAGATCATTCAGTTAGAGCTGGATAAATTGTCACAAATTTCATAATCCCAGTTCCAAAGAAGTGATGTGAGAGAGAACCGTATGTAGAGCTTGATAGTTTCCTCATAATATATAACTGCTTACACCACCAGAGACAAGCCTCCTTTAAAAAGTAACACTGGCTTGTCTCTTTGGCATGAAGAAAACATTCCACAGATCTTTACCTGTGCACATGACTGTCCTTTATGCATGCATAATTTGAATCCTGATCATACTCATTTGAATCCTGATCATGCTCTGTGTTTTTATTAGCTAAACATGATTGTCATAAAATGTAATTAGAAAAAGTTGATTCAGATGGTGGGTTGTTTCATAAATATCATGAAAGTAGTTTACACCACAATTCCTGTTTTTGAATATCTTTTTATTAATGCTTTGTTAGGACAAGAAAAAAATGGGGGGGAAATTTGGGTAAAAGATAAGATAATTCAGTCTGCAAACTTCTGTAATCTACATTGTTATATGTATTATCACTATTTAATAATAATAATAATAATAATAATAAATAAATAAAGATTCTTTTTAAAATCAAGGTTTTAAAAAAGCATGTGAATAAATGTATCCATGTGAAGTTCAGAACTTTTCTAATGAATATGACCAGTGTACCATATCTCTCCTCATGACTGGTAAAATTGTTTTTGTTTAATTAGTTGTAAATTATTGAGACAAGAATATTATAGTGGTCTGCAAGGTGGCCAAATAATTCTGCAGTTTGCACACAGGATTTCCCCCATGGTTTGAGAGTGTTTCTTCAATTTAAATTAATTGCTTCCTGAAATGAGCTTCTGCAATGCAGCAAATAGCATAATACCTACAATATGGAGACATACTTGAAATATGGAGAAATTAATGTAATGTAATGCATGGATTCCTCTGGACTTTTATCAGAAATTGATCATTTCACTCTCTAAACATAAATGTCAATAATTTTGCAAGGGTGTTTGGTCTGTCATGATGCAGAATTTCGTTCAGTTTGGGAAGGTGTTTCAAATCCTGACTGACTATGATGGAAACCCTTGTTGGTGGCATGACAACAGATGGGCTTTTCCGTGAGCCAGTTCAGACATACAAAATAACTGCAGTTAATTGGGGCAGAGGTTGGAGCTCCATTACGAACAAATGCATGAAACTGCAGTTAAGCATAAAAAGCTACCTCTGGTTTGCCTTTCCAAATTCCAGTTGTAACCTTTGGTTATACCTAAGGTTCACCGCCAACAACTGAGGTTTTGCCACTGAAGCATCACGCCCGACTGCTGACTTGCCATAACCACAGTCTTGTGCCTATTCCAAACAGCAATCATAGAGAAGGTGGTGCTGTGCCTTTCACTGGGTGCCTCTCGGGAATTCAGCCCCGCCCCCACTTGCTTCCCTGTTCTGCCTGGCAACAGCGACATCTGTCATGAAATTTAAAGAGACACAAACCTCCTACTAATTCCTGTTGCAAGATGCTGCACAGTGTTTTGTTTCCCAGTAAAGTAAACTCAGTCTATATCCGTTGTGTTTCTTTCAATTAGAAGTGTGGAGCAACCCCTCTCTCACCTGGACAGGGAGAGGGGCGATGGTGGGGAGTGTGACCACCTGGGCTCTCTCTCCATGCCCTGGATCTCTCCGTTGCTTGCTTGCTCTCGCTTGCTGCTGCTACTACTTAGAGGATGAGAGGAGCCACCATGTGTGGTTCCTTCACTTCATGCAGGGGCTATTCTGATGACTGGCAAAAATTGGGCTGGGAGAGCCTAGCCCGATTTTTGCCGATGGTAAGAACCACCGGGCTCAGCTGCGAGCGGTTAACCCGCTCAAGTACCCCTGCCCTTAGTCCGGGTTTGCGGAGCGAGCGCTTCGCAAAATTGGGCTCTCTGATCATGAGTAGCCATGGTGTGGCTCCGCACCACAGCTACTCACAAGTAGACCCCCAGAAGGGAGGCGAAACACTGCTTCCCAGCCCCGGGGGTCTCCCCAGTATGCCCTGCACGCTTGCGCAGGGCATACTGGGGCTTCTGGGGGCCGCATGGCCCCCGAGCTCCCCAGCCCCCACTGGCTCCGTCATGGAGCTGGCAATTGTGTGGGCGGCCGATCCGGCTGCCCAGGGCTCCCTCCGCGCTCGTGTGCAGAGAGAGCGGGCTTAGCCCACTCTCCCCGCTCACTGGAAGAAACTGGGTCTCACTGATCGTGAGACCTGGTTCTCAGTGTTGGGGCTGTCACCTCCTCATGCCCAGGCTGAGTGATCATGCATGGAGGCACAGAGGCATCGAGAAACATAGTAAGAGAAAATGAGGAAACGAGGAGAGAAAACAGTTTACTGCCTTGTAGTAAACAAAGGGGACAGGGGAAAGGACTGCATTGAATGGTTCCATCAATGTGTGCTCTGCTGTTGTCTCCTTTAAAAAGAAACAAAACAAAACAGCCAGAAGAATATGAGTTAAAAGCTTTGCAGAGAATTGGGAGGGGACCTTGCACATCATGTTCACACACACCCTGTTCCCTTGCCTCCTCTCTGCACTTAATGGAGGCAGCAAAGCAGAAGCCCTGGATTCATGTGTGATTTGCCCTGAGCCCCACACTCCCCTAGGGACGGCTCTGCTGGAGGATGTGCCCCTCTGCTGCCAAGTATTAGTCCTGCGATCCACTGCTTTGCAGAAAATTAATAAGGATAATATAGCTAGAAGCAGAGTGAGGAAAGGGTTAAGTTGTCACCCACCCAAGGCAGCTAGAGGAGGGTGAAGGACATGACCCATTTGAGATTGTGGCCAATCATGGCCACTTTGCTGATGTGGTGACACTTTGCCCACAACTGGGCAGTGGAACTTGCTGGGACGCTGTGGAACTGGAGTTTTGCAGGCCACCATTTGGTGAACGTCTGCGGCACGATTTGGAGTTACAAACTGAAACTTCAGCCATGCTTAACTCTGAAAGGGGCACATGTCGTACATCTGAAAGGGGCACATGTTTCTGACTCTCAGAGGCTCCCTGCTGTCATGGTGGAACTCCCTCAAACAACATCCAGCAAAGGGCACATCTGTCCAACAAGTCTGTCAGACCGACACAATTGCACAAACCTACTAATTATTTTATAAACGATTCTTGGCAATAGTGTAGCATTCTATGTTCCCCTAACCCTGCAGAATAGAAATATTGGCTGACATCCAGAATAATGCCACGCTGGTGAAATAGTGTATAGGTGAGGCAATTATCAGCAAACCCTACAGCTGCCTGTGCCTCCCCAAAATGTGTCCCTCAGAAATATATTTTTGAGAGGCAGAGAGCTGCAGAGGGAACGTAGGATTGCTGAAAATTGTGTGGTGGATAATGCATGATGGAAAATGCTGTTCTATCAGCATAGTCTGTTAGTCTTTGATGGCAGCCATTGATTGTTCCAATCCTGGAATAGAAGTAGCAAATTCTTCATTGGATTTTTATGAATAACAGAGAGGATGGCATCCTAAAGAGAACAGCTTTCCTATTAAATCGGTTGTCAATTTATGAAATAAGTTAAATGTGAAATTCCAGGGATATAGCACTTATTGATTTCAATAATGTGTTTCACACACATTTCACTTTACAATTATGCAGCTTTTTAAAGGCGTTTAATTTATCCTGTATTCTCCTGGGTATTGTGGAAATGACAAATGTTCTGTGGTATACAGAGCATAGAATTGGGGCATCTGTGCATAGTCAGGATGCTGTGTATATCACAGAACCTACATCTGAATGGATTGCTGAGTGTGGAAATATGAAATACTGTATGGGCAGCAAGAAGAACAGAATAGATAGATATCTATATAGTGAAATCCTGTATGAGTTCATTATGAATGTACTATTCCATATCCACTTATTCCTATGAAACTTTGCTACCAGGTTCCTTACAAAACTGAAAATATTCATAATTCATCAAAAAAAAAAGTGTGTTTGCATCTACATGTTGAAAACAAAAATTGCAATTTGAAGTTGCATTTTGAATCTGAAATATTTCCTGAAAATTCAAAATATCAATGGCTTAGTTTTTGGTTAAGAGTTTTGATTTTGGCTGCCATCACATAAGAAATGTCATAAACTGCCAACTATTAAATACTATCAGGTACTAATACTATTCAACTTTGTTGCCAAATTCTGTGAAATACGATCTATTCATGTCAGCTGTTAAATACATCTTGTGTTGCATGTTATCAAATACTATCAATGATGAAGTTCTATTGCATGCCAGCTAAAAAATGCTAAATGTTATTACACGTCAGTGATCAAGTCTTGCTAAACATCAAGAACTCAATTCAAATATCAGTGGCAGTGAAGGAGATTTCAGATATTCAGTGGGTATTTGCCAAATATTTAGCATGTGGAGAATATATTTGGTAAATATGTATTTACCATCAAAAATAGAGGAGAATTGTGAGGAAATTTGAGGAAGTAAATTTGTTTAAGCTTTAGTGCTGCAACTCACATCACCGTGAGCTTTCATAACTTTCATAAAAGCTTTCATGTTTTAATTAGTTTTATATTGTGAACTGCCTAGGGACTTTTTTGTATGGGGTGGTATATAAATGGAGGTAGTAATGGTAGTAATGGTAGTAATAAATAAATCATTAATAACCAGAGTTTGGCCTGTGCTAGATCTGTCTAAATGTATTTTCTTGCTCTCTGTCTGTCAATATGTGGCTCTGAGGCAGAAATGCAGATCAGAAACTATGAGGTCATTCACACAATTCAAAACTGTGTTTTACCTGGGTTTGGGAGCTCTGTGTACTCCCGATTTTCAGTTGTGTGGAAGCAAGCTATATTCCTTATAAGCTGCATGCATGAGTGCGCAGACACAGACACACACACAAAAAAAATTCAACCTCCCCATGCAGTGATTCCAAGCATTGTCATTTGCCGCTGCTACCGGCTTCCCGGCTGCTGGCTGCTGCTCCCCCAGCTGCCGCTGCCTCCTCCCTGTGGCTACTGTGCGGCTGCTGCACCCCCCAACTGCTGCCTTTCCCTCTGCCACCTGTTCACTGCTGCCACCAATCACCACTGTGTGGACTCTTACCATGGGGGGAGGGAGGAATTCTGCTAATATTATTGTAAATTTATTTATAAATAATAAATTAAGTATTGGATGCTGGTGTTGCTGCTGGTATGGCACCGTGGAAATAATATAGAATTTTCCTCTTTTTCCCAGAGAGAAGATATATTTTTGAATGTATGGTTTGTTTGTTTGTTTTTGTTTGTTTAAGAGATTTACTATACCACAGTTGTCTCCCCAATCCACAGACTTGGGGACAAGACAAGAACAGCAACTGAAATTTAAAATTTCTAAAAAGAAAGGAAAAAGGTGTGTGTGGGGGGGGAGATGTAAAGGGCAAACGCCTGGTGGAAAAGAAACGTTCAATAAGAACTTAAAGGCTGAAAGGAAGGAGGCAGGCCAAATCTGGGAGGGAAGAGAACTCCAAAGTGAAGGGGCGGCAACAGAGAAATCCCTTATTAGTTGAATATTAGTTGAATATTAGCTGAATTAGTTCTTTTTTTAAAAAATGAAGTGCTTTGAAAAAAATCTTAACACATAAGGAAATACCCCCACACACTCCCACTGTAGCTTCCCACCCCAACAGTACTTGCTTTGTTTTATTTTTATATTGTGCATGCATGTGTGTATGTGGTATCTATAGTGGTACATAATAGGAACATAGGAAGCTGCCATACACTGAGTCAGACCATTGGTCGATCTAGCTCAGTATTATCTACCCAGACTGGCAGCGGCTTCTCCAAGGTTGCAGGTAGGAATCTCTCTCAGCCCTATCTTGGAGAAGCCAGCGAGGGAACTTGAAACCTTCTGCTCTTCCCAGAGTAGCTTCATCCCCTGAGGGGAATATATTACTGTACTGACACATAATAATGCACATGTGCTCATGCTGCCTTGATACTTCTGCTCAGAACAAAACTCATTCCGCATGCACATGAAAAACATTAGAGGGAGCACTGGAAGCAAGGTAAGTGGAAAACCTGGGTAGCTTTTCCTCCTACCATGCTTCCACACCATCACTTCCACCCAAGTTTTCCTCTGACCTTGCTTCCACACAACCAAAAATTGGGAGTACACACTGCTCCCAAACCTGGGTAGAACATAGTTTTTGATTGCATGGATGACCTCTATGACTGACATGTATTTTATTTTGAAGATAAAGTGGTGGCCTATTCAGTAACCCACCCAGTACAGGTGAGGGAGTGATATGGTGGCTGTCTTTAGTTCTTCCCAGTCCCAGTATGGTCCATGCCAGGTTTCTACCTAAAGCAGAGCACCAGGTGGCATGCCCTCCATTCCCTTTCCTTAAGCTTTTTAAAGGAACCCTAGTCAGTTTCAAATCTCTCACCCCTATCTTGCTTCTCTGTTAGGAAGGTAAGAGAAACAGCATTGTGGTGCCATTTCCCCATCTAACTGGGGGCGGATGGGGTGAGTGGGTGCTGAGTTTCCCCTTGAGAGCCAGTCCATACAACTTGCCACCTGAAGCAGTCCCCCTCACACTGCTGCATGATAGGGTGGTAACGATAACTCAGTCCAATGGGTGAATTCCCTTATACTGCTAATTGGGCAAAGAGGCACCTGTTTAACATTAGGGAACGTGGTTCTCTTTATTTCGCAGAGGGAGAGTAACCTATCTATCCCCAACACAGTACCTCCTAGTTATTATTGCTGGTGTCTATCTTATGTTTCTTCTTAGAAAATCCTGCTGCATGTAGTAGCCAAAAAATATTCTAGGATCCTAATTATTAAATGGCTGACAATTCCAAGACTTCCACAGAGGTTCAATTAGTATAATTTTCTCCCTACTATAGGGTTAATTTCCTCCCTACTAGGACTGCTTATTCAAGAAAAATCTTCCAGTCACTTCAGTGAGTGTTTTGCCTTAGTAAACGCTGCCATATCAAGCCTTCAGGGAATACTACACTATAAATCAATTTTAACTAATTCATCAAAGATGCACAACTTACTCTGATTCGGTTCATATCTCCCATAATCTGATTACAGATCATTAACTATCTAATAATTAAGGTAATTAAATACTGTTAGAATTAATTGCATGAATATCTGCAGTCCCCAAATCCTCTGTTAAGTTAAATTATTACACCAGTGCTTATTATCAATAAATATTATTTATGGACCATTAAAATTGAGCATTTGTTAAAAACAAACAGTTATTTGAACAAGATAAAAATTACTTAGCAGACAAAAAGAGGACCTGTTATTAACGGCGAGCAGGAACAAATCAGAACATTGTGTTTATTCCATCACCCTATGAGATGAGTGCCTAAGTGAAGTTCTTTCCCAGGTTTTGGAAAAGTAGGTTGGCTTATTTTTGAGCCAAACGCAATACAGACCATATTGACTAATGCCTACTCGGGATGTGCAGAACGTCGCAAGCTCAGAACAGAATGGCCTTCAAATGAAGGTCCGGTTCTGAGCATGACCCCATTTTGGGGTCATGCAACAGAATGACCCCATTCTGAGTTGGAACGTTTTGAGTGTTACAATCACCATTTTGGACTAAAAAAATGGCACTCTTCTGGCCTCGGTGTATGTGTGTGTGTCAGCCATTTGTATAGTCAGCACCACCATACAAATGGCTGCCGTGCATGTGCAGAGGCCAGAAGAGCGCCATTTTGGAGTCCAAAATGGTGGTTGGAATGTTTTGAGTGTTCCACGCTTGTTCTGTTGGAATGACCGGCTCCACCAGTTGTTCTGATGGAAAGTGCCAGGCATTTGCGTTTCATTCTGAGCTCAGAACGGAATGCAAATATCATTCTGTGCACATCTCTAATGCCTACCCCATCACTGCACCATATCTGACACAGAGTTTGTTTCCTGAAAAATTTAGGGTGTATTTTCCCCCAGTAGAATTGTGACGTGTTTCCAGCACTCATGGGCATAACAAGAAAATTGAGACCAAATTGGTCACCTGTCTGCTACCCCTGTGTATGTGCTTTCTTTTCTTGCATGGGTGCAGTTGTAATCAGGATAGGGACACAGGAAGCTGCCTGATACATCTGGCTCAGTATTGTCTACACTGACTGGCAGCAGCTCTCCAAGGTTACAGACAGGAGTTTCACCCAGCCCTACCTGGAGATGCCAGGGAGTTAACCTGGGACCTTATGCATTCAAGCATGCAGATGCTCTTCCTCTGAGCTGTGGCCCCATATCTCACAGAGCTCACAAGTAGTCTCCCAGCTAAATACCAACCAAGGCAGACCTTGCATAGGAAAGGGGATAAATTATGCCTGCTACCATAAGGCCAGCTCTACACTCCTGACTGGTGACATGATCATGCCGTAGAGCTACAGAAAGTGTTTGTTCATTTGTCTGTACAGGTGGCCCTCATTATTCGCAGGGATTCCGTTATGGCTTACAACCGTTGATAATGAAGCCTTAGGTAATGAAACCTTAAGTCAATGGGAATTGGGGCGGCGGTGGGGAGATAACGGAAAATATAGGGTAAAAGCAGAAATAAGGATACAGCACAGCACTGTATCATGGCCACTGTAGCTCTCCCACTCTCCAGCTCCTACAGCAGTGGCCTCCAGCTCCACCAGCAGTTTGTAATTGTGAAGTTTCTTTGCCCCACAGTTGAAGTCCAGCACTTAGCAGCACAAGGCCTTTGCCCTTGGCCTGGTTGGTTGGAAGGTTAGCCTAACAGGCAGCACAAAATTAAATTGAAAGTAAAACAAAAGTAGAGGTGTTACCTCACTCCAATGTGTGGTGCTGAAGTTGACAGCACTCCAACTCTAGTCTTCTGCTTGGCACACAGATCAGGTAGCAGAAGAAGGCTCCGGAGAGGCAGACCTGCTGATGGCATTCTCATCCTCCCCCTCCTCTTCAAAGCCGTAGAAAATGAGGGTGTCGCTTTCCAATGATGATGGCTCTGGAGCTGTGGTGCTGGGTGTGGCTACCTTTTCAAAATAGCTGGTGATGGTGCTTTGCTTACTTGCTTTGCAGAACCCAGTAGGTGTCCTTATAGGGTTGCAAAGCATCCTCCAGCTGCCTTTTGAACTTTACACTGTGCTCCATTGGGATCTGGTTCGAAAATATTGTCAGCCAAGGCAGTCCCCAGCTGCAGAATCTCAGACAACCCCTTTGTGGTGGATCTCCTCCTCTTTCTCCTCTTCTTCCTCACTCTCGGGAGCTACCTGGATGATGTCCTCCAATTCCTCCTCTGTCAACTTCTCCTGATGGGTTTGGTAGAGTTCTTCCACCTCCAAAAAGCCCCACAGGAATGGCTCAAAAAAGGTTCCCAACTAAGGGCTCCCAAAGGCTTGCAAAAGCTCCACAGAAATAGCTCCAAAAAGCCTCAAAAAACTCCAGAGCAATGACTGGCTCCCTAAGGATATGAAAGGCTACCCAAAATGGTTTTTAGAAGCACAAAAAACCTCAAAAAATGCAGACCAAAGCACTCCACTGTCCTCAAAACTTCTCTCACAACCCATGAGCATGTGCAACAAGATCATAACCATATAAGGGAAGTACCACATGCTCTGAAAACCACAGGTATGTGAAACAGCTTGCCATGAATAAAAAAAAAGGCTGGGCATATATTGCCCGATTGCAGTTACACAAATCGCAAGTGCTGAATCCGTGGATAACAAGAGTCACCTGTATTATCATAACTGAAATATAATTTTTGCCCCATTGGTAACATTTGCCTGCCTTTTCATGTTTGTAAATTCAGTTTTTCTATAGATACACCTTTGCTTAAGAAAATATACTTCATGTCCTCTGCAAGGCTGAAAGAAGTCTGAAGATGTTCATCATGTAATCAGAGAAGCATTGATTTGAGCTCTATGGAGTCCTGAGTACATTTAAATACATCTCTTCAAGTTGATGAGCTGCCTATGTTAATCAAAGGCAAGTGAAAGGTTCTCTGAAGAGGCCACAGTCTGAGACATTTGATAACTAGCATCTGTTCCCTTATATGTTCTACATCTAGAGGATCATTTTCAGCAGTGTGATAGGTCTAAAGTTCTTCTAACCAACACAAGATTATTGTTAAAAGTGAGAATTCTAAAACATCGCTCTTAACGTTACAGCAACCTCTTCTGGCCACTAGAGGAGTGAGGAGTTATGTTAATAGGTCTGTTGGTCAGTTAGAACCAGTTGGAACTGTTCAGTTGTTGTTGAAAGCTAGTGCCTGATTGTGTATGTTGTGCAATGACACACTCTCAGTATGTGATGTTTTTGTTGCTTAACCTAATGTCTCCAGATATTGTAATCTCTTGGGCTAAACTTCTTTATCACCAGAGCACACTCTGTGGTTTTAATGTTTCTCCTCACATCCCTCAGCAGGGTTATGGGCCCAGAGCTTTGAGAATGAGGAGGAATGTAATTAGCCTGAATAAGAAAATAAGGTTTTCTTAGTGATAGAGAGACAGGATAGGTGCTACAGAGGATTGATAAGTTACAAGGTCCAGATCGTGAAATGTTGTCTTTCAAAATGGAGATGCTCCTAAAAAGCCATGGAACCAGCAGGGTCTTAGAGCTCCCTGTCAGAGAAGGAGAAGAAAGACAGGCCTGGGACAGTGCAGATGATAAAGCCACTGGGATAATTTATTTATCGGTGAGTGACTGTATATTGGTGCATTTAAGAAACAAACAGCATGCAAAGGATATGTGGGAGACTCTGAAGAAATTATTTGAAAGAAAGTATTCTATCTCCAAGGTGCATCAGGATATAAAGAGGTGTTTAAAGGAAATAAAGGAGGGAGAGGATTTGTCCAAGCATGTTGTTAGAGTCGTCATGACAGCTGCAAGCACAGGGAGTAATTTTGCCTGTTATGGTTCAGATTGGCTTGTTATTGAACAGTCTTCCTGAGCATTTTGAGCCTATTGTAAATGTATTAGAAGCCAAAGATTATTTTAGTTTGGAGATTGTAATAAACCACTTGGAAGACTTCAATTTGCGCAGAGGCAATAGGCAGCAACTAAAGTCAAGGGAAGAAAATGCTTTTAAAATTTATCAAAAGAACTAAAAGAGATCATTCACCCAGTCAAAACCTGTTTTCTACCCAGATTTGAGAGCTGTTTGTGCTCCCAATTTTAGGTTGGGTGGAAGAAAGGTAGGTTGAAAACCTGGGTAGCTTTTCCTTCTACCTTGCTTCCACACAATCACTTCTACTCAGCTGTTCCTCTTATCTTGCATCCATACAACCAAAAATTGGAAGCACACATAGCTCCCAAACCCGGGTAGAACACAGGTTTTGACTGTATGTATGATTTAAATATGTTTTGTCTGTGGGAGTTCCAGACATGTGAAGGCTCTGTGTCCTCAGAACAAAGAATTTGCAACTAAAAAGGAGGTGAAACCACTTTTCAAGAGGTGTGAATCACTTAAGCATACAAAGAGGATAAGACTAACAAGTATAAAACATAGGTTGCTAATACAGAGAAGAATTTAAGAGCTAGTTCTACAAAATATAATGCTGGAATTTGTATTGATTCAGGCACAACGAGCAATTTGATTAAAGAAAGAGAAAGATTTACTTAGTTGGACACAAATTATAAGTTTCCCATTTTTCTAGCTGATGGGAAGTAGATGTTTGCTGGATGCAGTGTAGCCTTGCAGAACTTCTGTCAACCGCAAAAAGGAGAAACAGTGAAACCAGAGATGCACCTAGGTAATTTTGGAGCCTGGAACTAAAGGCTAGGGATGTGCATGGAACTGGTGGGGTAGACACCTTGTAAGGGTGGGAAAGGGTGCAGTTACCCCCATCATGTTTTCCTCACCAGCGCTCTATTAAAAACTGGACTGGCAGGGGAGTAGCATACCTTCCTGCTGCCCTGGTCCCTCCTCAGTCCAGAAGTAACTGGAAGAATGCTGTACGTGCTGTGTGCACACATTGTGCGCGCCCAATGTTCACTCGCATGCAGGGTACTTCCTGTCACTTCCGGACCAAGGAGGGAACACTGCTGCCCCACTGGACTGGTTTTTTAAGAGAGCACCGGTGGGGAAATGTGACAGGGGGGAATGCACCCTCCCCCGCTCTTAAAGGTGCCCCTGCCTTCAAACCGGCCAAACCACCGACTATTCAAACCTGTTCAGAGGTCTGTAAAAGGGCCTCCGAACAGGTTTATGGATATCACTACTAAAGGCCTTTGGAACTCCTCCCCACCCTGCTGCAAGTCAGACATCATCCTCCTACACACACACACACACACACACACACACACACACACACACACACACACAATATTTTTAATATGTGGATTTTCAAGGGCATAAACAACAACTGAACTGAACACAAGACTGTAAGAATATAAAACAGGTATATTTATGCAAACATACATTAGCAGAAATATTTCAGCACACAACTTAACTTATTCCCATATTTCTTTCCCTACTCCCCCTTTGTCTCTAAAGCAGAGGTCACATTTGGCTGCAAGTCACAGTTATGCTTGGCCACCTGGTGCAGTGTGGGCAAACACACCACCCGGGACAGACAAAAGAGGATGTGTGGGGCCCCAGGGAGTGTGGAGCCCTGGACTTTGGCCCAGAGGTCCAGGGGTAAGAGCACCTCTGAGTGAAACTTACTGTTGAGGATGCATTGTTTGTGTGCCTGATGTCAGTAAAATATGGTACAGAGAGAGCTTATGAAGTGAAATTCAAAGGAAAATACTGTTTTATCACAGCTAAAGGCAAGCTGCTTATGAAAGGGACTTTGCAAGAGAGTGGCCTATTTGAAGTGGATTGTATAAATGAAATGGCCAAAATTGCAAAGAAATGTTCACATTAAAAATTCTTGAATTTTTGGCACAGAAGAATGGGACACTGAGACCCCAATGCAATACTTCAACTGGAGCAGGAGAATCCAGCCAGAGGCCTAAATATAAGTCACTGTAATGTGGAGTCTAAGTGTATAAGGGTGAAGAGAATGAAACCCACCTTTCCTCATTGTAAGGAGAGAAACAGCAACCTCTTGCACTGATACACAATGATATTTGTGGGCCTATAAAGATCAATTCATCAGGGGAAAACAAGTATTTGTCAACTTCCATAGATAACTATTCAAGATATACATTTATTGATCTGATTAGTGAAAAGAACCAAGTCGTTGAAAAGCTGAAGGAGTATGCTACAAGAATTTGCAATAAGTTTGGAAGGAAGCCTCAAATCCTGATATCGGACAATGGAGGGGAATATGCAGGAAATGAGATAACTGCATATCTGAAAAAGGAAGGCATATTGAACATCAAATGACTATGTCATGGGCTCCAGAACAAAATGACGTTGCAGAAAGAAAGTATAGATCTTTAATAGAAATGGCCATACATGCTCTAGATGCAAGACTACACAGTAAGTTTTGGGGAGAGGCAATTATGACTGCTACCTATTGACAAAACAGATTGCCTACTAAAGTTATAAATATGACATCATTTGAATTGTGGCATGGAAAGAAGTCTAATGTGGAGTATATTAGCATTTTTGGCTCAAAGGCATATGCCTATGTGCCATGGTTTAAAAGAAACTGCAGGTATGAGGAAGGGATATTAGCTGGCTATGCACCAGGATGTAAAGAGTATAGAATACTTGATCTTTCCACAGAAACTGTAAAAATGTCTAATGTGATGTATTTTGATGAAAAAGAAAAGCCAACTGTTGTAGTTCCAGATATTAAACTGGATAATACACAATACAAAAAGAGCCAAGATAAGAAAAATCAAAGAAAGAAGTTGATACAATGATTGTGCCAACTACCTATACAGAGCAAAATGAAAATGTTAAGGCTCAGTCAGAGATAAGGTGCTCAGCAAGAACTGAGAAAGGTGTTCCAGCAAAAAGACTCTCATGTATGACTAGAGAAGAAAATGTGCGAGAGCCTAGTACATGGAAGGATATTAATAAGATGCCAGTTGATCAAGCTTGTAATTGGAGAAAAGCTGCAGAAGAAGAGATCCAGTCTCTACATAAAAATAATCCTTGGATACTTTCAGAGCTGCCTATGGGAAATAAAACAGTAGGTTGCAAATGGGTTTTCAAAGTGAAGCATGATGCAAAAGAAGTGCAACGCTGTAAAGCAAGGCTAGTAGCTAAAGGATATTATCAGAAATATAGTGAGGATTATGATGAAACTTTTGCCCCAGTAGTAAAACACTCTTCTGTAAGAATGCTCCTCTGTATTGAAGCAGCAAGGATAATGTATTTATCCTGTAACATTTAGATGTCAAATCTGCATTTTTACATGGTGATATTGAGGACATTTACATGGAGCAACCACCAGGGTTCGAGGAACCTGGTAAGGAGAGACTTGTGTGTAAACTCCAAAAGAGCATTTATGGTCTAAAACAAGCAGCAAGAGCCTGGAATACAAATCTAAATCAGTTGCTAGTTAAACAAGGCTTTATTCAAGGAAAAGCTGACTTGTCTATATTCAAGATTTAGAAACAATAGATCATGGACATATACTAACAAAAGGTTGATTTGACTATTGTCAAAACAGAGAAGATTGTGATGAAATTGTAGATCATTTAAATAAAGAAATAGAAGTAAAGCAACTGGGGGACACTTCCTATTATCTTGGAATACAAATAGAAAGAGAACAAAATGGAGGTTATCTTCTTCATCAGAAACAAAAGATAAAAGATCTTTTAGAATGTATGGGTCTTACAGATGGGTTTTACAGATGCTAAGGAAGTCAGCACTCTAATGGAAGCTAACTTCTTCAAACAAGTTGCAAACAGTGAGCTTCTTGCAGATAATGGACAGTACAGGAAAGCAGGGAAACTTCTATATATTGCTAGAGTAACAAGACCAGACATTGCTGGAGCTGTGGGAATTTTCAGTAGAAAAGTGAGTACATCCACCAAAAATGACCGGATTGCAGACAAAAGACTGGGTAGGTCCCTTAAAGGTACAGCTCATCTAAAACTTAAAGTGCCAGCAAGTAGTAATCGTAGTAATCCTAGACTAGTGGGTTATGTGGATACAGACAGATCAGAAGATAAAACAAATCATAAATCCACAAATGGATACTTGTTCTTTTATGGAGGTGGAGTGATTCGTTGGTGCAGTCGAAAGCAAAACGTTGGTGCTCTTTCCACTACAAAGTGAAATATGTGTCAGCCATTTAGGCTTGCCAGGAGATGGCATGGATACACAAATTGTTGTAAGACTTTGGAGCTCATGAACCAAAATCAAATGAATTGTTTGAGGGCAATTGAAGTTGTATTTTGCTTTCTCAAAGGGTGAAGATAAAATACAGAATGCATATTGAAAATACCGCCCCATACAAAAAGGTCCCTGGGTGGTTCACAATATAAAACCATTAAAATATTAACATAATTAAAACAATTTAAAATACAATTAAAAACTATAGAACTCTTAGCACTGCAGTAACCTCTTCTGGCCACTAGAGGCATGAGGAGTTATGTTAATAGATCTGTCTTGTTCAGTAGGAGCCAGTTGGAACTGTTTAGTTGTTGTTGAAGCCTAGTGCCTGTTTTTGTATGTTGTTCAATTACTCTTTCTCAGTATGTGATGCTTTAGTTTCTTAATAAATCTTTATTTATTTATTTTTTAATCAACCTAATGTCTCCAGATAATATCTTGGGCTACATTTTTTTTACCACCAAAACATTCTCTGTTGTGTGAGGGTTTTAACATTTCTCTTCATACCCCTCAACAACTATGTTAAGTTATTCTGTGAGAGATGATGTGGCAAAGTGGTCAGCATATTGGAATAGTCCCAGGGAGACTTGGCTTTAAACAAGGGTGTTGCTTGGGTACTTAAAAGTCTAGGGCCCAGGCACACAGCCCCCTTTTGATAATTGAACTCAATCATACCCCTCCTTCAAGAATAATTTACATGTGTTTTTTAAACTCTCTGTTATAATACAGCATGTATGAACAGGGGCATAGCCACCATTGTGTGAGTGGGTTCAAAGAACCCGGGCCGCCAATGGTAGGGGCCGCTGAAGCCCCTGGGGGGGCATGGCTTGGGCTCCGGAAGAGCTCCAAATGAACCTCCCTGCCCACGCCTGGGCTACTGCGAGCCCCGAGTGAGCGCTTGCTGATCCTTTTCAGGCAGCAAGCGCTGCCTGAAAAGGACACGGAAGTTCTTGCTCAGGCTCTTCGAAGCTCGAGGCCATGCCCCCCTCTGCACATGATGCGCAAAGGGGCATGGTCTCAAGCTCCGAAGAGCCCAAGCGAGCGCTTCCGTGCCATTTCAGGCAGCGCTTGCTGCCTGAAAGTGTCTTTTCTCCCTTTCTCTCCCTCTCTGGAGGGAGATAAAGGGGAATAGATGCTTTCAGGCAGCTGCCTGAAAAAGATCAGCCAGTGCTCGCTTGGGGCTCCCAGTAGCCCAGACAGGGGGGGTTCATTCAGGGCACACCCCATGCTCGTGATGTCACGTGCATGGGACGTCATCAGACGGGCCGCTGGGCAGGGTAGGGCTGGACCCAGGCGCCACTCGGCGCCTGAAGGTGGAAGCAACAGAGAGCTAGGTGAGCTGGGAGCTCTCTCTCATACCCTGTGCAGGTACCTCCAGTGGCAGTGCTGCACTTCTTTCCTGGAAGAGGTCATAGAGAAGGGAGGTGGCTGATTAGATTTGGGGCTCTGAGCAGTTCATTGGGGGCCACCCCATGCTGGTTCAATTACCCATGCTGGTTCAATTACCCATGCTGGTTCAATTACCCATGCTGGTTCAATTACCCATTCAAGCCAGATAAGGATTTCGCTCCTTCTGTATATTATTTTGAACAATCCTCATGTTTTAAAGATGAATAAACTTGGATAATATTCTGAACGGAATGCCTTGTGGTATGGGAATATAGCTATTTTACATACAGAAATCATCTTCTCCATGGAGACTTCTTTTACTATTGAAATGGGAGCATGATATTTACCCTTGAATAGAACATATATTCACACATAAATTTGTCTGCAGAAGTATGCAAAATAGCAGCCCATAAAGTATCTTAATTAACATTTCAAATTCTTTTTGGAAAATGACCAGTTGAGAATATTAAATGTTAAGGTAATTCTAATTCAGACATCCATTACCTGCTTGTCAAATTGTGTTTCCCCCCACAGTAATCCTACAGAATTAAATTTCAGATCACTAAGCATTGCGGTTATTCATTATGAAATTTCAGGCATGCCATTGAACTTGCAAGACAAGTCTCCCAAATGACTGCTTTGCCAGGTTAGGCTAGAGCGTGCAGTTCTTTAAATAATAATAATAAAAGAACAGAATAAATAGAACATAGGCAGAGCAGTAACTACTGATTACATAGAAGAGACTATGGATTTGTTAGAAAATTAACTTCCCAGTGGTCCTGCTCTTGTGATTCAGTCCTGCATGTGCAATGCAAGACTCTCCCACTCCCAAGTGGCAAAGGAATTTACCTTAGAGAGGCCACAGAGGCCTGGACCATCATTTGGGAGGCTGGTGGAGCGGTTGGAGGAGCCCCCACTGCTGCCTCATGAATCACCACTGCTGCCCCCCACTGCCCCAGCTGCTGGTAGGCCTTCATTATAAAGGTAAAAATGAAGCATTCTCCCCCATCCACCGCTTTAAAGTTGAAGGAAAGCCCTTTTAGACTAGGAAATTCCCGGTACTTGTAAAGGGGAATCCTAGCCAGATTCCTCCTTACAAGTATACCCCTCTGAGCCACCCCCCGAGCTGGTTCAGTGAACTGGGGGTGGGGGTCCCAGTTCAAACTCAGACCGGCACCTCCCCTTTGGGGGCTGTGTCAGTTTGACGACCCAAACCGGGCTGGCTCGATGGTGATCCTGGCTCGCTGGCTCACACATCCCCAGTAGTGGTTATAGCGTTGGACCTAAATAGGCAAGACTTGGGTTCAAACTTCTGTTGAGCCCTGAAGCTCACTGGGTCAGTTATCTCTCAGCCTAACAGGGTCTGTACAGGTGAAGTGTGTGTGGGGGGCAGTAAATAAGCCACTGGTGTGGCTCATTGCCCCCCAGCTTTCCCCCCACCAGCTCTCCCCCCGCCCAGCCACCTTTCTGTGCCTTGTTTTGGACACCACCGCTTTAACCCCAAGCACATGGGCTCATTATTCACCCAGTTTCCCAACTGGCTGAATAACCAGCCTGCACGCCTAGGGTTAACGCAGCTGCAGGCAAAACACACAGAAAGGAGGCCAGAGCAGGAAGAGGCGAGTGGGAACAAGCCACACCTGAGGAACATTTACTTCCCCCCCCACACCACAGTATGGGCTCCTACGGAAGCCTAAACTAATTCACAGGGTTATTGTGAAGATAAAAATAGCCATGTATGCAGTCCTGATCTCCCTGGAGGAAGAGTGGACCATAAATGTAAAAATAAATAGCCAGCAATGGGAGCCTCACATATACGGGGCTCTGAGCTACAGCCAGTATACAGCTGTATACAGCCAGTATACATATATATTGGGCTCTGAGCTACAGCCACAGAGCAGCACTCAGGCTAAGTTACTCAATAGTACTACTCGGGAATTACTCTATAGGACTACATAATTGCAATAGAACTATTCAGGAGAAATTTAGTCCGAATGTTTCCACGGATGTTTGTGAGCTTTGGATAGGCTTTTAATGGAGCTGTATATTTTAGGTGTCTTTTTGATGTCTATGTTGTATTTTGAAGCTCCTGAAAACCTATATATGTTTCCAGGCTTTTAGTTTTTAACATGTGTGTGTGGAGGGGTTTCTTTTTCTTTTTCCTTTTCTTTCTCCCCCACTTCCCCCCTTCTTCTGTTGTCTTCGTTGTTTGTTTTAATTTATGTAAATAGCCTCAAGCCTAAGGAAGTCAGGCAGTCAATACATTTGCTAAATAAATAAATAAATAAATAGCTAAATACATCATTTTTATTGTTGTTATATTACGTTTCTTTCAATATAAACTATCTTGGAAAATAAGTTTGAAAAGCAGGGTATAAATACAAATAACAATACATAGGTGCAGTTTATTCTGTTTGCATGTTTGCATAAATAAAATCTTCTCTACTAAAAAATACATATCTTGGGAGAATCATTGCATCCAAACCATAACAAGAACAGAAATAGTGAACTTTTCCAAAGCTATTTCTGGTCATGTAGCCAGAAGCTCTTTTCCTGTACACTCTGCTACAACTTGTCTCAGTCTAAACTCTCTGAAATCCCAAAATGTTACTTTCATAGAAGCTTAACTAGGTCAGGCAATGCTTGTCCACCCCTAAAGTTGGGTATCAGGGGACAAGACAAGAGTTATTTGACTGCAGTTAAATATGTCACAAGCATCCCTCTAAGAGAGATGGAATCATCATCATCATCGTCATCATCATCATCATCTATTCGATTTCTATACTGCCCTTCCAAAAATGGCTCAGGGCGGTTTACACAGAGAAATAATAAATAAATAAGATGGATCCCTGTCCCCAAAGGGCTCACAATCTAAAAAGTAACATAAGATAGACACCAGCAACAGTCACTGGGGGTGGATAGGGCCAGTTACTCTCCCCCTGCTAAATAAAGAGAATCACCATTTTAAAAGGTGCCTCTTTGCAAGTTAGCAGGGGTGTTCTATAACAAATGATAATTAAGATAAGAGCAGCTTTTAGTTTGGTAATAGATTGATCCAGTTGAGCTAATTGAATCAGACAGTAGGGTAGCCCCCTGTCCCGTTGCTGATACAGATGGAACCATTGGTGCTGCTTGATGCAGTATAACTGTGTAGCAGAAAAACAGTTAAATGGCTCCAGCCTCCTCAAAGAGGTTGAGGGCTGGTGTACCTCAGTGCAGTAAGTGAAGTGTAGGCTGTTAAATCTGGTTAACCATTTAGATCCTTGGGTTCCATTTTGGGGCACTCAGTGACTGCTGAGTAAGTAGTAGAGGTGTGCAGAAGTTCCTGGTTTGGGAAGTTCCAAGCTCGAAATGGGCCGTTCCGAGTGTTTCAAGCCCTGAACAGAACCCCCGTTAAAAGGGGGCCCTGTTCTGCGCTCGGAACAGAACAACTTCATTCCATCTGGATCGTCCTGACCCCCATCCTGGCCACCATTTTGGATTCCAGCCAGGACATTCCAGCCAGAATGGAGGTCTTTCCATTGGAGTGACCAGCTCCCCCAGTCACTCCAATGGAACGTCCCAGTGCTTTTCCCCCATCCATTGCAAGTCTGTTCCGAACTCAGAATGGAACACAAAAAGCATTCCATGCACACCCATAGTAAGTAGAGACATGTTTGTACTGTCATGTCCCTTGGGATTAATGATAGGCCAACTCCCTCATGTTCAATTCAGACTAGGCTCAGTTATTACAGCTGAAAGTGGGGCATGCTTGGGGGTGGGGAGCTCTTTTCTTGAGAGGCCTAAATTGAAACAAAATTGCTGGCTTCAGTCCCAGAGCCCCAATCTTCCTGGTGCGTATACCATGCCATAGCAGTATTATGGGGATGGGGGTGGAAACAAAGAAACTCCCCTCAATCCCTGCTCTCACTGTGGCCAGGTATGGGAGGATGGGCAGAGGCAGAAGTTTCCTGAGAAGAGCTCTGTCTTTGTACAGAAGGCAAATAGTATGAGTTGTCAAGGGTAGTATTCTGAGCCAAGGAATTACAAACTAGCAACATCACTATCTGGTTGGATTTTGGCAGTAGCCACATGTCTATCAGCTTGGAGACTTCCTGTTACAGTTGGGGAAGCTTGAACTTTTCTTTTTTATTTTGACCTGGAGAGGTTCAAATGGCCAAAATTTGAGAACTCTTGAAATAAAAGTAGCAATTACATAAGAGTTAATTAATACAAAAAGGATACATTGATTGGAAGGAATTATTGAAAGAGCAACAAAATATTCCATTAACTGTTAACATATGGCTTTCAGTCTCCCCCACACCCCTCCACCAGTTTTATAGTGATGTTGGTTTGTGTCATAGGGCTGTAGGTAGGATAAGCAGAAGCTCTGAAAACAATGAAATTTGAGCTGTGCTGAGTTATTTAGGCAATATGAAGGATCTCCAAAACAACCATGCATTTTATTGTTTAGGATGTATGGAAAGATCCACCTTCAGTTAGATTAATCCTCAAAAAGATGATCATGGCTTATTAGTTCATTGAGCCCCTCATAGTTCATTGTTGGAGGAAAGATGGAGCAGTAAGGGGTAGAGCTTAGGATATCAAGTAGCAGTGCTGAGAAAGGCCTCTGTCTGGCACCTGGAAAGCCACAGCCTATTAGAATAGGCAATGTTGGGTTAGACCAACCAATGGTGTGACCAAGGGTGTGGCATAAGAGAACTCTAAACACTGGGCAATGTTCAGACTCAGTCATATCTAAACACCATTTAAATAAATGGGACAAATTAGTGTTGACTAACTTAAGTCCCATTAATTGCAGTGACTAATAATTTCATGACTAACTTCATCTGGATATTGCCCAAGCATTATCTTTGAAATCTACGGTCCATTCCTGTAAAGCGTTTTTTATCATGATGGCTAATTTAAAGCTACTAAAGATGAAAAGGTGCAGAAAAAGTTTAAATTGTCAAGTGTCTGAAGGAGGAGAGTGAGATACCTGTGATATATCAGTCCCTGTGGTTTACTGTTGTATTCTGTCTAGCGATCTTCCTTGTTTTGTTAATTAAAAGTTTGTCCCTGTGTGGGCTGGAGTCAGAAAGGAAAAAGGAGAGAAAGGAGAAGGATCAGAATGGAGTTGTTTCTGAATAAAGCTTAGTTAAACAAACATAAGATTGCTTCATGTTGCTTTTCGAGGAAAGCAGCTATAAAACATTTGGTGATAAGATTTTGAACCAACAGTGTGTGTCTGTGAGCCTGCAAAGCTTGTGAATGTTTCTGAAACTTCATTTCATTGCATTACTGGGCCAACATGCCTGAACTCCTGCATTCTGCTATTGCTGTTGCTGAGTGTTCCTCCAGCTTCCTGACTTACACAACCCCAGATGTACTTTTTCCTTATCCATCCTGGACTCTGTTGTTCACTGGTTGCCCACTGCAGCATGTCTCATATCCTACCACCATTTTTTCCCTTGTCCACCCCAGGAGAACCTGCACTTCCCTGGAAACAGTGGGGGTCCTATTTCTGCAATTACCTCTTCTCTATACAGACCCCTGATTTTACTCCAGTAAAGCAGAAGGTTATATTGCTTCACTGCCTGAGCCCTGAAGGCCAAAGAATAATATATTCATTTTCCGTTTCCTACCAAATTGGAAGGGGATGCCATGCCAACCCTTATGAAGCTGCTCTTCAAGGCTTAAATGATTGTTTTAACCCACTTTTAGTGATTGCTGAATGTTACAAGTTCTGTTCTAGATTCCTACTGCCTGGTGCAATATGTCACAGCATTGCACGCCTTAAGGGTAACCTGTGAGTTTGCCAGAATTACGGATGAAATGATCAGGGATCATTGCCATGAAATGACCAGACTATTATGAAATCGAACTGCTCTGGAATGCATGAAAACCTGTTACTGGAGCGGAAACTTGCCTTGGATACAGTTATAGAGATGCCTAGGAGGGTGGAAAATGCTCTTCACTGCGCCAAATCACTCCATTTGGTGCCCCAAAACTAACTGTCTGAAATCCAGGCTGTTGAGTCTAAATCCTTCCCATCCCAATCTTCTGATATGACACTGTCAGCACAAGAGAGGAGGAGCTACCACTGCTACCTATGTGGAGGCTCTACCCACAAAGTATCCACAAACTTTGCTCACTGTCCTACAACAGTGCATTTGCAACAGGTGCATGAAAAGGGGACACTTTGCTAAGGTTTGCACATTTTTCTAGAAAAAGGGACTGACTAAATTTACTAGAGGAAGTCCAACTGAAATTTAGTGGCCCTTTCAGTAATGAATAATTTAACCAGGGTGTCAGTCACTGCTCCTTAATGTGCAGAAATGATGGCCATGATTCAGTTAATTTATTTGATTCACAAATAGCTTGCCATGCATGAGGGAAATCAAACCATACAGAAAATCTGCTCTACATGAAGATCCTTCTATCTCATAGCTGTTTTTGTGCATCCTGTGTGCAAAACTACACAAGGATTTATTTAGGCCTGAGAAATGAGTCAAGAGTTATTGGCAGCTTAATTATTTGTCTTGAGCCAATTAATTGTTTGTTAGTTACATTTCTATTTTTCCCCTTTCCAAAGAGCTTGGGACAGTGCAAAGTTCTCCCCTGCTTCATTTTATCATCACAACGACCCTGTGAGTTTGTTTAGGCTGAGAGACTGACTGGCCCAAGGTCAGCAAGCTTCATGACTAAGTGGCAATTTATGTATTAATTATGTATTTGTTAGAGTTATATCCGGTTTCATCCCATAGGCTCAGAGTGGCTTACAGCATTTTTAATGTCTTTAATTGGAACCTGGTATACCTTATCCCAATCTAAAATACTAACTACTATTCTACATTGCTTCTCAGTTATGCAAATGGAAGTAAATTTGCATATTGCCAGCCCTTCATGCAGGTGATTTTCTGAGGTAGTAAAACAAGAACTTGAACTTTAAAATGTACTGAGCAAAAGTCAATTTTGCAATCAAAAGTAGCTCATTGTTACAAGGATAGACCATCTTTCCGTGGCCAGCAGAAACTCCTCCAGTGGCTCCCCTGCCCCCTCGGCTTCACAATTGTGCATGCACGTGCCCCAAGCCACGCCCCCTGCACCTGACATCAGGCACAAATGGCAGGCCAATGCCGAGAATTGACCTGTCAGCTCCAGCAGAGCTTCCTCAGTAAACAGTTTGTGGAATCGCTGACTTGGAACTCCTTTCCCTGCATTCTTGAGAAGGCAGAGAAAGGAGCTCCTGGTCAGCAATTCCATGGACTGCTGACTGGGGAAGCTCATGTATAAACAGAGATCCGTGAAACAACCTTAAGCAAGGTCAAAATATATTAAACATGCACATAAAGAATGTCTATGAACATCCAAAATATACAACTGCTCACAGACCATGAATAGAGTCAGCAAAATACAACAAATGCAAAAATACAAGAGGAAAATGTGAATGTATAAAAAGTTCAAGATCAAATCTTCACAGCTGGAGTACAAAACATGCAAAGTACTTTGAAGCCAGAGATGCCAAAACATGTCTTCATTCTTCACAAATAAGAAATGTACATCCCTTTACAGGCGTCCTAGGTTATCTCGCCAGTTTCGAAACAATCTTCTTCAGAAGTGCATCATATCTTATATCTGGAACAGCCTTGCTCTGTCAAGCGGCACATAACAAATGTCTGCACAAGCATGCTTCCCTCCTGGGGAAACTCTGCTGGGGTTGACGGGCCCTGATTTCTGCACTGGCCCCGCTGCCTGCATCTGTCAGACACAGGGGACAGGGCCAATGCCCATTCGGACCCCTCTCACATCCTCCCTGGTCAGTGTTTCATTGAAATACTGGCTGGTTGGGCTCCCCCCGCCCCCAGCACAGCCAGTGTTTCAGTGAAGCACTGGCTGGTAAGAAGAGGGGTGTGCCTTGTGCTCCCAGCTGGAGAGCACTTCATTCACGAGAAGGGGACAAGGGAGTGCCCTTGCCAAAGGGGTTCCTCGGTGGCGAGAGCTTCATTCATTGACTGGGTATGGGAGGGGCCAAGGGGCACCCTGGCAGAGGGCAAGGGGGTGCCTTGGTGGATTCCCAGACCCTGGCTGAAGGGGGACAGTCATCCCCCCCCTTGCTCTAAGGTTCCAATGCCCCGGCCTGGTACAAGATGACCGTTGCTGGTGTCCACTGACTGTTGCTGGTATCTATCTTAAGTTTCTTTTTAGACTGTGAGTCCTTTGGGGACAGGGATCCATCTTATTTATTTATTATTTCTCTGTGTAAACCGCCCCAAGCCATTTTTGGAAGGGCAATATAGAAATAGAATAAAATAAATAAATAAATAAATAAATAAGACAGGCATTATAACTTTGTTTAACAGTTAAGTGGGGGGAAATAACTCGTGCAAAGTAGAGGCATGGGCAAGGGGCAGAGCAGTCGTCTCATGGTATCCTGTGGACTTTTTGTGCTCATTGAAACAGTGCTGGGGAAAGTCTGCCTTTTTTTCTTTTGCCAAGTATAGGATGCCATGGTAGCGAAAGCCTCCTACATTGCACTAGATTCAGGCTTCTAATTTCAAGGAGTATGGGAAGAAGGAGAGGAACAGCACCACAGAGTGCTTCCACTACCACCAATGGTAAAAACATAATCACCATTCAGATGAGCTTTTGAATTTTCTCTTGGTTTTCTTTTGCTATAACTGTCCATAGTAAATATCACTGTCTGCTAATAATACATATGGAGAGCTTCGATTTTCTTTAACTCAATAAAGTATTTGATGTGGAACAGCTGAAATAATGTTTTGACATTTAGGCAAATCAGTTCAATCAAATATGAAATGGCATTTTAAATCATCTAGAAAGATAATTCATTTTTTACAATTATGTCTTGGCAACATTAATAAATCTGATTATATCACATTAATATTCCAGAGAAGCAAGCTTTATTTCATATTTATTCAGGGTATTCATTCTGGCATTCATTCTTGTGTGCATTATGCTTCTATTTATTAATGCTATGGAATTTGACAATTATGATATGAACCCAAAATACCTTTCCCCATAATATTAAAGATGTGTAATTTTGTTTTAAAGTATTCCTATTTTGTTTAGCACCAACATCTGAGTCAGAATCTTTTGATTATCATTTTGGAATATGCAATTTGACCTCCTTTGCCTGTCCGTCTCTGGCTTTCAGTAGCTAAGAACAAAAGAGCAGCTCTGCTAGATCAGGTCTAAAGCCTGTCTAGTTCAGCAACCTGTTTCCCACAGTGGCCCACCAGAAGCCTCTGGGAAGCCCACAGGCAAGAGATGAAGGCATGCCCCCTCTCCTGCTTAGGGATGTGCACGGTCCGGAGAAGTCCGGACCGGCACCGAAGGGGGGCCTTGTTTTTAGGGCGGGGAGGGCTTGCTTAGCCCTCCCGCCTCCTTGCCCCCGCCAGCGCCCGTATTTAACATTATAGGGGCGCTGGAAACCAGCCGCCCCCCCCGCCGCCGCCACCGCCGCGAAATCACTCTTAAAAACATCCAGCCCTCCCTCCCTCCCAGCTAGCTGCCCGCCCGCCCCCCCACCCACCCACCCAGTCGCTCACACCGGTCGGTAGATACTAAGCGAGAGGAGCTCCGGCACAGAGCTCCTCTCGCTAGGAAGGCCTCCGGGAGAATGGTGGCTTGCGCGCGCATGCGCGCGCCGCAAACCACGCCGTTCTCCGGAGGCCCGGTCTACCCTCCAGGCCCGGTCTACCCAGCGATCGGAGGCCCGGTCTACCCGGCCCTTTCCCGGCGGGTAGACCGGGCCTCCGGAGAACGGCGTGGTTTGCGGCGCGCGCATGCGCGCGCAAGCCACCATTCTCCCGGAGGCCTTCCTAGCGAGAGGAGCTCTGTGCCGGAGCTCCTCTCGCTTAGTATCTACCGACCGGGTGAGCGACTGGGTGGGTGGGTGGGGGGGCGGGCGGGCAGCTAGCTGGGAGGGAGGGAGGGCTGGATGTTTTTAAGAGTGATTTCGCGGCGGTGGCGGCGGCGGGGGGGGCGGCTGGTTTCCAGCGCCCCTATAATGTTAAATACGGGCGCTGGCGGGGGCAAGGAGGCGGGAGGGCTAAGCAAGCCCTCCCCGCCCTTAAAGATATACCCCCCACCCGGACCCGAACCAGCCCAGTCCGAACCGGTCCGGCAGTTCGGCCATTCTTTGGAATGGCCGCCGGACCGGTTCGGGCACACCACTACTCCTGCTGTTGATCCCCTGCAACTCGTTGCTAGAAACATCTTGCCGCTGAGGCTGGAGGTGGCCTATAGCCATCAGGCTAGTACCCATTGTTAGATCTGCCCACCATGCATTTGTTTAAAACCCTTTTAAAGCCATCCAAGTTAGTAGCCATCACCACACCCTGTGGCAGATAATTCCATGGGTTAATTATGCATTGTGTGAAAAAGTATTTCCTTTTGTTGGTCCTATGTTTCCTGGCAATCAGTTTCATGAGATGACCCCTGGTTCTAGTGTTGTGTGTGTGAGAGAGAAATGTCTCTGTCCACTCTCTTTACTCCATGCATAACTTTATACACCTCTGTCATGTCTCCCCTTAGTTGCCTCTTTTCCATACTAAAAAGCCCCAGGTGTTGTAGCCTTGCCTTGTAAGGAAGGTGCTCCAGGACCCTGATCATAACATACCTAACTTATGTTAGAACTGGAAACAAGTTCCTGAGCTGGAGATTTTCTCAAAAGAAACTTGTTCTTCTATTCTGTGTCATCTACTTCTCTGAGCCACAGGTTTTCTACCTGGCTCCTGTTGGTGGGCCTTGGATAGTTGTAAACAACATAGTCAGTGCTACAAACCTAATGTTCACAACTAGTATGACATGCTAAATACTATGCCAAATTGCCTTTTGGCCCTACCCACTGCCAGCACAGTACCTCCAGTGACTGTTGCTGGTGTCTATCATGTTTCTTTTTAGATTGTGAGCCCTTTGGGGACAGGGGTCCATCTTATTTATTTATTATTTCTCTGTGTAAACTGCCCTGAGCCATTTTTGGAAGGGCAGTATAGAAATCGAATAAATATTATTATTATTATTATTATTATTATTTAAAAATAATAATAATGCCTTTCAGTTAATTAAACCAAAACGTGATTTGTTGATCCAAATAACTAAGAATTTAATTAAATTTACATATTATCAAACCCTCAATACAGGTGAAATTTTTTCTTCAAACATTAAAGGAAGTGTGAGAAATACTCATTTCTAACAATGGGTGACATCTAAATTAAAAAAAAAAAAACACCTGGCTCAAATTAATGTGAGATCTACCAATGGTGCTGCAAAGTTCCTAACTAAAACAGCACTGGCACTCACACTGGGGTGTTTGTGTGCGTGGGGTCTGTGTGTGTGGATTTTAATGACCTCTCATCCCCACAGGAGCACTCTGTCATATGCAGAATGCAGATATGACCCTGAGGGCTGCAGAATCCTCAGGAGCATACTTTTGTGTGGCACAGAGCACCTCTTTGGCAAGAGGAGGTCATCCAAATGTCTTTCTCCCACCCGTGTGATTGCTGGTGCTTACTTAGTCGAATCCATCAGCAGCACTGGCGCTTCTCACATAGCACCCACGTTTTGTTATTCTGGATGTCAGCCAACAATATAAACAGTATTAAGCAATGATTAAAAAAACCACCAGAAAAAAATCAGCTAAAATTGATTCAGCTAAAAGCCTTGTGAAATCTGGCTTACTTAATAGGATGAAATAATGCTCTGGTTTGCCCATAGAGGGGAACCTGCAGAGTAAGGCAAAGTTCTTGTGGAAGCAGCCTAGCCATCACAGTGGTAGTAGCTGACTAGTAAGCAAGCAGTCAGCACAGGCAGTTTCACTGGATGTGAGCTCCAGGACCTGGGACAGCTCCAAAGTCCAAAGCTGAACACTTGCTTCAGCAACGGTCAAAGCCAGACTGAGCTCATGTGTGCCAGAGCAAATCCTGAAGACTGCTGGGACCCAGTTTCCTAGGATAAGGGATGCCTTCTTAAAGGATCCAAACTTATACCCAAAGCCTGTACTCCTACAGTGCTCAGTGGCCTCTTGACGGGGCCTCCAGTATTTATGGCAAGTGATGCTGGGAGGCCATGAACTCTAGGGTGTTGGGGATCTTCAAGAGGTTTTGACTGACAGCATGTGAGGAGCGGGGCTAGACTGCTGGACCTTTGGTCTTAGTCCAGAGATGCCACTCTCTCTCAGCTTGTTTCTGCCTGGACTGGACTGCTGGTGTGGCTGGGTTATCTAGGTCCTCCATAGACTTCACGTCTTTGGTATTCAGCTCCAAACATGGTGTCTGCCCTTTTTTTGGAGTCTGTGTCTGGCACTCCAGTGGGAGTGGAAATATTGACATTGTAAAGACTCTAGTCACCCCCCCCCCACAAGTCCTGCTATGCCTCATCATGGCAGGAGAAAACCCAGCTCCCTTGAGAAGTCCATAATGCTGGGGAAAAGTTGAAGGAAAGAGAAGAAGAGGACAGCCAGCAGAAAGGATGAATGCACCTCTGAGAGACCTTAAAGGCCAAGTTGAAGACAGATCATCCTGGAGAGAAGCTATCTATGTGGTCGCTAAGAGTCGACACTAACTTGACAGCACTTAATTAATCAATCAATTGAAGACTCCAGTGGCTGAAAATTCTGTCTGCCACCAGTGGAACAAAATTCTAGGCCTTTGGGGTGGCATGGAGGATATCTATAGTATTTCAAACTGGTCAGCTCTGTGCCAGTAACAGCTGATTGGGATCAAGTTTTTTGTTGTTGTTTTGGTGCTAGAGAAATGTTACTGAATTTGAAGTTCTTTAAGATCTCTTTATACCTAGGTCACGTTCTGTCTTTATTCCTTAGCAACAACTTGTTTTAAAGAAGCACTTAAGTGGATGCATGAATGCAATGGTTTACATATTGTGCAGCTTAACAAGGACAGTACCAGAACCCCTGGCACTGCTGTGGGGCTGTAGCACCCAGAGTGACAATGCCGTGTAAGAGGACAATACCAGATGGCAATGCTGACTCTTCCATGATTGCATGTCACAAACTACTTCCATTATTCCAATTGGAAATTGCACACAATGTGCAATCACGTAAGAGCTCAGTAGTTCTGGTGCTGCCCTCTTGTGCTGCACTGTTGCTCTGTGTGTGTGTGTGTGTGTGTGTGTGTGTGTGTGAGAGAGAGAGAGAGAGAGAGAGAGAGAGAGAGAGAGAGAGAGAGCGCCTTGCAGTGGTGCAGACAGTTCTGACAGGGCAGGTGAGCCATTATGCCTGTATGGTTTCCCCAGCTGTCTTGATTTTGGGAGGGTTAGATCTTTGTTAATGGAAGCATAGAAACAGTTTCCTCTGTCATGGCAGATGTCCTGTTGGGAGTCTGTGACTGGTAAGGAAAGGGCTGTAGCCCAGTGGTGGAGCTCATGCTTTGAATGTGGAAGGTTGCAGTTTCAGTTCCCAGCATCTCTAGGAAGGTCCTCTCGATCCCCAGCACAGCATCCCTCCAGTGGCTATTGCTGGTGTCTTTCTTATGTTTCTTTTTTAGATTGTGAGTTCTTTGGGGCCAGGAAGCCTATGTCTGTCTGTCTGTATGTATGTAAACCACATTTGGAACGTTTGTTGAAAAGTGGTATATAAATATTCATTGTATTCATAGAAAAGACCCTTACCTGAAACTCTGAAGATGTGCTGTCACTCAGTATCGAGTGGACAATATTGACCTAGTTGGACCAATGTTCTGAGTCCTAAGGCAGCTTCATATGAAATGTCATGGATTAGGGAAGAGTCATGATGTGGCAACTGGTGCTAGATGCTTAGGAAGTGCAAGTTTTTGTAGTATAGCTTGTAGTCTAGTAGTCAGAGGCAGTGATCTGGGGTAATGAAACACAGAGTTGCATTTTGAGCATGCAGATGTTATTTTCAACTCTGTGTTTGTGTGCTTGTTTTTCTATTTTATTTTATTTTATTTTATTTTATTTTATTTTATTTATATACCATCCTTCCAAAAATGGCTCAGGGCAGTTTACAACAAAATGAGACCAATTAAAATCAAATGACAATTAAAATCCAAACTAAATCAATTAAACAATTAAAATCATTTAAACATTAAAATCATTTAAAACCAACATTGAAATTTAAAACCATAGATCTAATTAAAAGCTTGGGAGAATAAATATGTCTTCAGTGCCTTTCTAAAAGTTGCTAGAGATGGGGAGGCTCTTATTTCAACAGGGAGCACATTCCAAATCCAGGGGCTGTAACGGAGAAGGCCTGTTCTTTAGTAGCCGCCAGATGAGTTGGCGGCAGCCGCAGGCGAACCTCTTTGGAATCATTTTAAAACTGTGCTTGTTGTCTGTGCGTATGATGAAATAGTGACCTCTGCATGAACTAGGGTTGCCAGCCCTCCAGAACTGACCTGGAAGGTTCAGGGGTTGTCATTAATTGAGTATGTATTGCTAATTAATCCTGGAGATGTTAATGACTTGAGAATGTAAAAAATATTGTGGGGGGGAGGGATCTCCAGAATAGCTTCATTCAGAGTTGGCAACCTTAGTATGAACACTGTTACTGTCTGGCGTGTCTTGCAACTTCTTGCAGTTTTAAGCACATTATTTATCCTCTAAAATAATTGGGCCATGAGTAATGTCAAGCTTTCGATAGAATCAACATTTGTCTTCCAGTTTAAAAAGAATGAGCTTGGAATTGCTTCTTCCCCCAACTGACCTTTCCCAAATGCATGAAGGAGATTTTTTTTCCCCCTTCTGCCATCAACCAAAAAGGACTAGCAACCATCTGCTGAAACAGCATGACCTGAAACCCAGCCAATCCATTTTCCATTTATATTTCTCCATATATTGTCCTTGTCCTTTTGATAGGTCTGTACTCAATAGCTTAGCTGGAAATACTGCAAGTACTCATCGTAAAGATGTACTTTAGCCTTAGAGTAAATGCAAAATGAAGCAGAAGTATTCAGGGCAGAGTTCAATGGCACATGATGATGGAGCTTTGTTGAAGCTAAGCAGCTCTTCATCTAGCCAGTTCCTAGCTGGGGCACCACCTGAGAACCCCATGTATGCTGCTTTGTGAAGGAAGAAAGCTGTGGTAACTAATGCAATAAACCAATCCAATTTGGACTGACATGTTTTCAAATACCGTCAGTTGCCTCAAAAAGACACCTTTTAAAAGTGGCAATTCTCTTTATTTATTTGCGAGAGAGCAACTGGCCCTATCCAACCCCAGCACAGCATCCCTCCCGTGGTTGTTGCTGGTGTCTATCTTATGTTTCTTTTTTTATTGTGAACTCTTTGGGGAAAGGGAGCCCTTTTATTTATTTGTTTTGTTTGTTTATAAACCGCTTTGGGAACTTTTGCTGAGAAAAAGATATATAAATATCTGTAGTAGTAGTAGTAGTAGTGGTCGATTGCAGTCAAATATTTCGTGAAACCAAGAATACCACTATGTAGGTAATTTAATTACGGTGTCATCTGTTGGCAAGGACAGGAGTGAAGACCACTAAAGAAGTGTTGTATTCTATCCAGTAATCTTTTGTATTTAGTTGTTGGAACGTTTGTACCAGTGGGGATCCTGTAGACCATGTTGGAGTGGGGAGGGGAGAAATGAAAAGGGAGGGAAAGGAGGAAGAGAAAATGGAGTTGATGCTGAATAAACCAGGGCTTCTTAACCTTGGGCCCCCAGATGTTGTTGGACTACAACTCCCAGAATCCTCAGCTGCAATGGCTTTTGCTTGGGGATTATGGGAGTTGTAGTCCAACAACATCTGGGGGCCCAAGGTTAAGAAACCCTGGAATAAACCTATAGTTAAAGGTGGATGCTTAGTGGCAATGGCAAAGGCATCATCTGTGCGGGAGAAAGGCAATGGTAAACCACTTCTGTATTCTACCAAGAAAACCACATGGCTCTGTGGTTGCCAGGAGTCAACACCGACTCGACAGCACAATCTTTCCTTTCCTTTTAAATCTACATAAGATTTCTTTGTGTGTGTGTGAGGTAAGCAGCTATAAAACAAGAAAGTGCTGCTCTAAGCTCTTAGAGCAGGGAATTCCACAGGCTGGGTGCCATGGCAGGAAAGATCCTTCTGCATGTCAGTATGGCAGAAAAGATTTTGCACATCTGTATGTATTTACGTTAGTATGCATCAGTAGACTGCAGAATATGCAAGAGGACCTCACTGGATAATATCAGGGGCTGGACAGATTCATATAGGCTAGGGAGGTTATACTTTATGTAGCTTGATCCTTGGCTATATGAGATTGTTAGGGTAATAACCAGCCTGAAATAATCTGGAATTGCCCTAATATTCCAGTGTATCCTAAATCTGTGCAGGAGCCTGAGGCTCTGAATTTTTATTTATTTTTTAAAGCTTTTCCACTGTCCTGAAATTCAGGTCTTCCTTGAACCTTCCTATAAGTCCATCTCATAAGCCCTCTTCAGATATGATTTCAAAGGAGCCTCAGAAATCCAAGCCTCCTAATCATGGGAGCATCTGCCATCACACTTAAAAGTGTTTAGCTCTTCAGACAAATACTGTAAGCATGAGTGGTACAGAAGGGGGAGTGAGGGACATTTTTGCACTGTTGGGGCAGGACTTCTGTTTTCCTTTGGATGGTGTACGCAAGGACACCATCCTTTAAAATCATGTCTGAAGAGGGCTAACCTCTTCCTTGGTTTTCAGAACCTATGCAGGTTGACTATAACATCATGATTTGCCACTTTGTACTGGTACAACTCATTTGCAGATCTTATCTCTGCCTAATATATCTATCTGCTTGTACTTTGGCCCTTACAGTAAGGCTGATATTCAAAGTATGCATCTGAATACTTGAATGAACACCATTCATTCTCTTTCTGTTTAAACTCTGTATGGGTGTATTGTTTTATAACAGTAAAATATTTAGTTTTCACTTCGTTCATGTATCCTCTGCTGGGGTGCGGGGAGGGTGCAGGGGAGGTCTCCTATATCCAGGAGCTGAAAATGCTGTCTAAATGTATTTACTGTGGTGTGGCTAATGAATAATTTTGAAGCAGTCATCCAGAGTTTCTGCTTCAAATTGTGACCTTTTTATTTTAGGGGTTATATACAGCATGTTTAATTTCCACAAATGGTTTAAATCAAGCTGTAAGCTTTGGGCAGCAGGTGCACAGGGGCAGAGAAAGGGCAATGGCACACCTGTTGCTCATGCATTTATTCACAAAATATCCTTGTCTTGTCTCCATTAATGATCTGTCATTAGAACTGGAGTGAAAATAATCTGTCACTAGAACTGGAGTTTAGTCATCATTGACACATTAAACTGTGAAAAATGAAAAGAACTGCTGCCAGTGGATCTTAGAGAACCCTGAAAGGATTGATCAGGACATAAGTTGAAGGTGTTATTGCTGCCAGGCTGATGCCATAAAGCAGTGGTCGTTACTATTTTTCAAGCTGGGGCCACTTCCATGTGAGAGCCATTGCCCACTCTGCTGACCTTGGCATAGTGCCAAATGTTTTTCAGAGCTGGGAAGGCCCTTTAAGAGAGATGGAGCCCTCTCAAGAGCTCTGTGGGCAAAGTGCTAGGAAGGACTACATTTCCCAGAACCCTGTACACACCTTCCAGGGCCTCATTACAACAGAGGTGTGTATATACCTACACTTGAACTGAGCTTCTTGGGGATGGATGCTGAAGAACTGAGACAAATTGAGGTGATGAGAGATGTTCTAAACTGTCTTGAAATATTAAAAACTAGTTTTACCCACACAGAGCATCTGCGCACTAGTACTTTATTGCTAAATCATCAATTTCTGTATACACACAATTTCCTATCTCTTGATTTGCTGATACAATAGTTTAGAGTCAAATGATAGCATTTTATGTATATAGATTTTTAAAAAATACCTTTAAAAACTGCCACTGTGCGGTGGGATGGCGGCAGGAATGGTCGTGGAGATGGAGGTGAGAGCTCCTTCCTTGGGCCCTCCTTCCTTCCAAGTGCCAGGTTGGGACATTTTTCGAGCCATTTTGGGACTTTTTGGAGGCAGGTGGCCAGTGGGAGGAGCCAGTGGGATGGTTGGCAGAGATGCCACAGTCTCTGTCACCATCCCCACCGCACCACCTTGGCTGCAGTTCTTCCCTGTCCTGGGGGCTAATGCAGGGGCACCTTACCAGGCTTGGAGATCCACAACCCTACAGAGGGGCATATTCATGATGTTCAAGTCAAAGCCCAGCTCACCACGCCCACTCCAATACACTCCAGCATGCCATGTATTGCCTTAGTGTGATAGATAGATAGATTAGCAAATCACCAGGGACAGATGGAATCCACCTGAGAGTCCTTAAGGAATTAAAATGTAAAATGGATGGTCTCCTAGCAAAAATATGTAACTGATTCCTGCAATCAGGCTCTATACCAGGACTGGAAAGTAGCCAATGTAACACCAATTTTCAAAAAGCGATCCAGGGGGGATCTGTAAAATTACAGGCCAGTTAGCTTAATGTCTGTTCTGGGTAAACTGATGGAAAACATAGTTGATAAAATTATTAAACATATAGAAGAACAGGGCTTGCTGGAAGAGAACCAGCATGGCTTCTGCAAAGCTAAATCTTGCCTCACCAACCTTTTGGAGTTCTTTGAGAGTGTCAACAGAAATGTGGATAAAGGTAATCTAGTTAACAAAGTATACTTGGACTTCCAAAAAGTTTTTGACAAAGTCCCACATTGAAGGCTCTTGAGCAAACTTAGCAGTCATGGAATAAGAGGACAAGTTCATGTGTGGATTGGTAACTGGTTGAAGGAAAGGAAACAGAGGGTAAATCGAAGGAGGGCAAATCTTCCCTTCCAAATGGAGGGAATTAAGAAGTGGGGTACCCCAGGGATCTCTACTGGGACCAGTGCTTCTTAATATATTCATAAATGATCTGGATGTTTGGGTAAGCAATAAAGTTGCCAAATTTGCAGCTGAGACCAAACTATTTTGGATAGTGAAATTCAAAATGAATTGTGAGGAGCTCCAAAAGGATCTCTCCAAACTGGGTGAGTGGCAAATGGCAAATGCAGTTTAATGTAAGCAAGTGTGAAGTGATTCATATTGGGGCAAAAAAACTCCACTCCCTATTTCACATATACACTGAAGGGGTCTGAACTGTCAGTGACTGAGCAGGAGAGGGGTCTTGGGGTCATGGTAGACAGCTTGTTGAAAGTATTGACTCAATGTTTGGTAGCTGTGAAAAAGGCAAAATTCATGCTTGGGTTCATTAGGAAGGTGACTGAAAACAAAACTGTTAATATCATAATGTCCTTATACAAATCTATAGTGTGGCCATATTTGAAGTATTGTGTACAGTTCTGGTTACCAAATCTCAAAAGGGACAGGAAAAGGTGCAGAAGAGGGCAACCAAGGTGATCAGGTGGCTAGAGCACCTTCCTTGTGAAGCAAGGCTACAACATCTGGAAATTTTTTATTTATAGAAAAAAGACTATTAAGGAGAGACATGATAGAGTCTATAAAATTATGCATGGTGAGGAGAGAGTGGAGAGACATAATGTTTTTTCCCTCTCTCACAACACTAGAACCAGGGGTCATCCCATGAAACTGATTGCCGGGAAATTTAGGACTGACAAAAGGAAACACTTGTACATACAGCACATAATTAATCGATGGAATTCTCTGCCATGGGATGTGGTGATGGCCACTAGCTTGGATGGCTTTAAAAGGGGCTCAGACAAATTCATAGAGCACAGATCTGTCAATGGCTACTAGTCTGGTGGCTATAGGTCATCTCCAGCCTCAGAGGCAAGATGCTTCAAAGATGCAGAGGAGCAACAGCAGGAGAAAAGGCACACCACCTCTTGCCTGTGGGCTTCCCAGAGGCTTCTGGTGGACCACTGTGGGAAACAGGATGCTAAAGGCCTGGGACCTGATCCACCAGGGTTGTTCTTATGAGTTCCTATGTAAAGTAAGCCAGTTCTGACAGTCATTAACTGGGCATAAAAAGAGTCCTACCCAGTTTGGGGAACTTGCACATTCCCAATTTGTGAGAGACTGAGAGTAAACAACAAGATAGGAGGAGGGGAAAGAGCTCATGTGCAAGGCTCCCACTGGGTAGAACAACTTTTCATCTGACCTTATTCAACTGCTTGGTTTGACATCTGGATAGTACGGTGCTGCCCTACCCAGCAGGAGCTTCACACATGAGCATTGCCCTATTTTCTTACCCTGTTTACTCACAGATGAGCACAAACCAGGAGGAGGATGCTTGTCCTACCCAGTTAATGAACATCAGAACAAGCCAACTGTATGGCTGCTTATCCATTTACAGATGTAATTCAAGGTACTGGCTGTTACCTAGATCCTAATCCATGTAGGGCTTTCAAGGTCTCTAAAGAACCACTTTCCACCACATGAATCTGCCCATTGTTGTATGTTCCCCTCCACAGGACAAACAGCCTTGAGAGAGGAATGAATTTTGAAAATGGTGCAAGGGATTTGTGTCTGCCTCCATGCTGACTTGATTCTGCCACCCCTTGTGTCTGTATTTTACTTTTTTAAAAAGAAAGAGAATGTAGATGATGATCATGGTCATGAACATCCTGCACCATGTCAAGTTTAATCCTCAGATACGGATCTCCAGGAGCTGAGCTTACATAACAGAAGCCCAGTTGGACTGCTGAGACATAAGATTATCCATTGTTCTCTGTTCTGGTCATCAGCAAGCAATTTGAGTAATTAGCCGGTGAATGAATAGGCGTGAAATCGGTTACGGAAGTAATTCAGATGTTGTACAGCAAGTTGATATGCCCTGCAGAGAAGCTTACCAGACTGAGTATATTTTTCCCCCAAGTGACTAACTTATTTCATTTGTAGATTCTTCCCCGAGGGGGCGTTCTGCTTGAAATACGTAGGAATTTTTTGCATAAAATATTGAGAGCATCTGCAGCTTTGGTTTCTCTGTTAGCATTCCTTGCTGCTGCTGCTGCTGTATACATTGCTATTTGGTAGACACAATGCCCCCTTATATGTGTTTTTAAAGCAAGTGAGCAAAGTATGATGAACTTTATTTTCCCCATCTTCCTTTGTAAAGTATAGCACTGGCAACTTCTCCCCTGGAAATGAATTAGCGACAGCTCACGCCCTGTCGAATCTGGATTAATATAGTTCAGGCCATTGTTGCCTGATAGAAATTGTACTACTGCATTATGGACCACCTGAAACTTCTTAAGTGTCTTTAAGGGCAGCTTCATGTAGAGCAGATTATAGTTATTTAATCTGTCATTGATAAAATGCAACCTGTCAAGGGATGTATGATAGTTCTGTTTCTTTCAGGAGAGGAAGCAGCTAGTGAACCAAAATTGCTACAATGCCTTTTCCTAGGGGAAATTCATTATCTGAACATTCAGAAATACACCCAAACAGCATATCTGGTCCTTAAGGAGAAGTGTGGTCCTCATCTAGAACAATCAAACATTCCTGATTGGCTGCCTAGTAGTAGGAATCCTTCTTTGTCTTACTGACTTCAGAGATAGGCAATATTATTTCTTGTTTACACAGTCAGACAGGTGTTATTGACTGGTTTGTCAATCCAGACATCGAGTCCTTCCCAAGGACCTAGGATGGCTGAATTTTATCAATACTGTTCGTTATTATAGATATTGTTGCAAAATATTGGCTGTTCCCAGTAAAGTTGCTTTTTGTAATTGGCTGATGGTGATTTCTGTGGCCCCTATGGTGTTGAGGTGCTCTTCAAGTTGTTTTGGAATTGCTCCCAGGGCGCCAATTACCACTGGGATTATTTTGGTCTTTTTCTGCCACTGCCTTTCAATTTCAATTTGTAGATCTTTGAATTTGGTGATTTTTTCTATTTCTTTTTCTTCTATTCTGCTATCCCCTGGTATTGCTATGTCGATTATTTTGACTTGTTTTTCTTTCTTCTCGACTACAGTTATATCTGGTGTATTGTGTGGCAGATGTTTGTCTGTTTGTAGTCGGAAGTCCCATAATATTTTTGCATCTTCATTTTCTTCAACTTTTTCAATTTTATGGTTCCACCAATTTTTGGCTACAGGTAGTTTGTACTTTTTGCAGATGTTCCAGTGTATCATCCCTGCTACCTTGTCATGCCTTTGTTTGTAGTCAGTCTGTGCGATCTTTTTACAACAGCTGATTAGGTGGTCCAGTGTTTCATCTGCTTCTTTACAAAGGCAGCACTTGCTGTTTGTTGTTGACTTTTCTACTTTTGCTCTTATTGCATTTGTTCTTAGTGCCTGTTCTTGTGCAGCCAGTATTAAACCCTCTGTTTCTTTCTTCAAGTTGCCATTCTTAAGCCATTGCCAGGTCTTGGTGATGTCTGATTTTCCACTTATATTGTGCAAATATTGACCATGCAGTGGCTTATTTTTCCATTTTTCTGCTCGGTTCTTGACTTGTTCTTTCTTGTAGGCCTGCTTTGTTTCATTGGTGTTGAATAGTTTCTCATTATTATTATTATTATTATTAGTTTGATTTCTATACTGCCCTTCCAAAAATGGCTCAGGACAGTTTACGCGGAGAAACAATAAATAAATAAGATGACTCCCTATCCCCAAAGGGCTCACAATCTAAAAAGAAACATAAGATATCTCCACCATCTTTATTCAGAGTGGGCAGTTTCTTCTCAAGCATTCTATCTATCTATCTATCTATCTATCTATCTATCGTTTCACAATAATTTCACAAAATTCTCACAACTCAGGTTTACTAGAACCAGCCCTGCCCATGAGTATTTCTGCTCACCCCAAACCTCAAACAATACTCAAGGGCAGGGCTGCGCAGCAAACTGTTTTCCCAGGGCCCCCACTTAAGTGGGCTTCAAGAGAGATGCTCATCATCACCACATGAAGGCAGTAGGCACAGAGGTGTTCTCAGGGATCAGCAGTGAGAGCCCTTGGCAGCTGCCCAGCAATTCTGGTCCTGTTCAGGGGCTTCTGCACTAGGAACTTCCAGTTGTTAAGGGACTGGGGCCTTATGAGAGCCCCCAAAATAGCCCTCTCCTTTATGTCTCCTCCTTTGCTGCCACTGCTGCAACAAGTTAATTGTGGGGGGGGGGGAGAAGAGGGGACAAGGGCAGCTCAGAATAAGCTGTGCTAATTTATGAGCAAAATTGAAATTCAAAGGTTTGGGGTTTTTTTGCACGTTGGATTATAATTAAGCTCGAAGTTTCTGAATTAGTGGGGGTGGGGGGTCCTTGTTATAGACGGTCCATAAACATATCAGAACCAGAGGTACCAACTCAGAAGTATGTGAAATATGGGCCTGTGTCTGATTTCACTTTATATTAAGAAATGAATTAACTCCTGAACTCAAGGTGAACTGGTATACTGCTCTCCCTGCTCTGTGAAGGGAGGAGGCAATCCAGCATTGTTTTGTGAAATGGGTAAGCACAAAGGCTTGGCCTGAGCTACTCATATGCTAAAAATGTGACTCAGGCTGATCCCTCCTTCCTGTTGCAAGAAGCCAGTGTTAATCCTTGTCAGTGATTAACTCAATTGCTCTCCATAGAGATTCAACATAGCTAAATGGATACAACGAAAATGCCTGTAGACTTTAATTCTTATCTCACTGATGCTTCTTCCCTAGCCAAATGTATTGAACGTCTCACCTTTTTATGTCACTTTAAATAGTCTCTTGTTTTAATTACATACCAGATAGAGGTACACAAGAAATAATGTAATTGCTACACAAATAGATCTAATTCTCTCACTAACTCCTGATTTTTAACACCTTTTGGGGTCAGACTGGTGAGATGCAATTTGCAGCTCTGAGATGCAGATTTGCTTTGGGCAACGTTTCCCCTCCCTTCTGAGCGCACAGTTAACAGAAGATGAGATTGAGATCTCTCTGGACTGACCAAATATCCTGAGCTAATTTTGGTAATTAAAAGACAATATTCAGAGGATAGCAGGAATAAACGCCTTTTGTGATCCAGAAGACTCAAATGGACATCAAAGGATGGAACCACTATAAGAAGGAGTCTCTGGACATGGCAGATTAGCAATCTTGTGCCTACAGCAAGATTTGCTCACAGTAATGCCAGAGTTTGCTGCTAAGCCGCAGGGCTAGAGGCAGGAACTCTGTCCATGGACAGGAACTGTCTCCTACAAGCAGACTTATGTCTACGGGCAATCTTGCTCACACAAAGATCCCAGAGTTTGCTGCTAAGCCGCGGGGCAGAAGCAGGAACTCTGTTCATGGACAGCAGCTGTCTGTGACTTCTACTGTGCAGTGAGAAGTCAAGACTTCTCCAGCCATGGTGCTTTGGCTCTCAGCCGTGATCTGAGCAACTGCAAACGCTCCTGTCTCCTGCCAAAGACCTCTCTTCTTCAGCCGAAGGGATTCACCATTCTCAAATATCTCTGATCCTGGTAAATATGCTGCTCCTACAAGCCTGGAATCCCTTCATCCCTTCCCCTTCTCCTGCCTCCTTCTCCTCCCCCCCCCCTTTTCCTCTACTAATCTCCCCATACCATGCCAGCCCTCAGCTTTCCTTTTCCCCTTTTCCATCTGTATTTGAATTGTATTAGGATCTAGGAAGATTTAATGCACACACATATGTAGTTAGGAACACGTGGAAAAGTGGTGCTGACTAGGAAATACTGTTGCTGATATTGATAGAGTGTTCTGCTTTCTGCTTTGCTAGATTATGTTGTTAGTCTTTTATACTCAATAAAGCCCATTGAATCTTTGAGGAATGGTTTGATCTCCTTTCTTCCATGCGCCCAGATCATACATGGTCACTAATATAAAAGAACTTGGTCATTTGGTGACACTATGAGCCAGACCTAATTTTGTATACTAGCTAATGAGCATATTTAGTATATAAATCAGGCCTGGACTGTAACATCCTCTCTCTCCCAACATCTTCACAATGTGCAAAGGACTTGAGGGAAGGGATTAGGTCTTTTCTCTCATTTCACAAAGGACATTGAGAAGTTGGAAGCAGGATAGGTCTCCCTCACTCTTCTCCAAACCCCAGCATAAAGTGAGAGACCACCCCAAGCCTTCCCTGTATCATGTATCAAAAGCCTTCCCTGTATCATGTATCAAAATTCATGTATCAAAAGACTGTGGGGTGGGGGAGTGGCGGTGTAGGGGGAATCGGTGAGAGCCACAAATCATGACTAAGCCTGTGCAAAATATCTGGACCCTTGTGTGTAGCTAGAACTGGGCAGCATGGCCAGTCATCCAGGCACAGCTGTGTATTCAGTTCAGGTAAGATGGAAGTAACTACTGCGTCTGCTTTTTAAAAAGGCCTCCAGATAATTTTTCAAAGACTTTCCCTCGATTACACACACCAGGGATGGCCCAAGCACCTTAGGCAAGATGCCAAAGCCTTGCCCCACAACCCTGATGGGGACTAGCTCAAAACCAACCTTTGCAAGCTTGAGGGCAGAGAGGGAGGAGGTTGTCAGCAGACTCTTCTTCTCTCCTTGTGCTTCTTGAAAGCTTTGGAAACTTGGAATCATGAAACAGCCACCCCAGTACACACACCAGGATCTGTCTCCACTGTGTATATTGTTGGGATTTCTCTCTGGTAAGAGAAACCCTTTTTCATTATAGCAGAGTGCACAGAGGCACAAAACAGCGGAATTTAGTTATGCATGTGTGTATGCTGAGAGTAAAGTAACTTGGAGCCAGTTCATAGTTTCAAATCAATATAAGTATTTATTAGAGAACTCCATTCTAGATAGGCAAGTGAGGAGGAGATAGGTTCTCTAATCTAGCTAGCTAGCTGGATGCAGATGGATTCTGCATCTCTGCACACATGGTGCAGGGGAGAGGAGCTTGCATGTTGCATTGGAGAAGGAAGGGAAGAGGAAGTGGCAGGAAGGAAGGAAGGAAGGAAGTCCCTAAGGGTAGCAATCTACATACCAGAGCATGTCAGAGCAGTACATGTCAGAGCAGTAGAGAAGGGATGGCCAGTGTATTGACCTCTCTAGCCCTCTGACTCACTAGTCTGTCCTCCTATGTCACTAAGACAAGAGACTGTGCATAGTCCTTCGCTTCCAACATATATGCAGTTCCATTGTTGTCCTCCTTCATTCCAGAAGGCAAACCAGCTCAAAAATGCACAATGAGGGTCACTGCTTACCTGGAATGTTCTCCTGAGAGCAGGGAAACAGACACTGCTCCACTGCCAATAGATTTCTGTGAGAGATGACTTATTACCGCTAGGGATCTGCATGGAACTGGTTCAGCGCTCGTATTCTAGAGTGCCGAACCAGTATAGAGGTCCGCTGTTTGGGCCAGAGAGCGCTGTTTGGGAAGCGAGGGGTTACCTTTAAGGTGCAGGGAGGGTGCTCATCTCCGCCCCACCGCATTTCCCCCCCACCAGCGCTCTCCCTAAAATCTCTGGCACGGGGCAGAAGGATGAGCACCCTCCATGAGCACTGGGATGAAGAGCACCAGGATGAGCACTCCCAGCTCCTGGGAGTGTACGAAAGCGTTTGTGCACATCCCTAATTACCGCCTGTTTTTCAGATGCCTACATATTGGAATGTGTGCTACAGTTAAGGTCTTCTTAGGATGCAAAGAGTGCTGTTCAATGTCCCACCTATTATCACTATCATGTTCTTTGAATTCTTAAATTGTAATTTGAATCCTGCCGATCCTGAAGCTGACTTTTTAAAACTACCTGCTATGGAACATCTCAGAAGAACTCTGATTTTTCGAACATTGGTTGATATCCAGATGAAGTTACTTTAGTACTACCCAGTAGTTACTCCAAACAGGGATTTTCAGCCAGTTTACTTTGAAGGCTTTGTGGGCGGATATACCCTCTTGTCTCACTGACTCAGTTGCATGCTTCACTGCTCTCTCCCTCTCCAGGAGAAGAGGGGGAAGAGCAGTGTTCCCTCTAACAGGGATTCCCAGATGTTGTTGACTACAACTCCCAGAATCCCCAGCCAAAGGCCATTGCAGCTGGGGATGCTGGGAGTTGTAGACAACAACATCTGGGAATCCTTGTTAGAGGGAGCACTGGGGAAGAGTGTCAAACAGCATCCCTCCCTCCTCCTCTCCCAGGACTGGCTAGCTGTGTGCTCAGGCTCAGTTCACCCCTCCCTCAGCCTGACAGGCTCACCAGCAAGGGAAGTGCTGGCTGATATTCAGCATCAGCTGCTGAGCCTATCAGTGAGGCTGAGGGAGGGGTGGGCTAAGCTTGAGCATCTAACCAAGTCACGTGGAGAGGAGGAAGGAGAGGTGGGAGTCAGATCAGGGGCATGCTCTGGAGCCTTGGCCATGAAGCGCCAGAGAACAGCAGGAAGGAAGCCACAGTGTAGAGTTAGGGGTTTGGATTTTGTGTTTAGTTGGTTGGCTTGATCTTTTGTTGTTGTTGCCAGATGCCAGACAGAATCACTTCGCTTGTATTTTATTTCCCACGAACTTTGGCAAGACTTCTGGGGGGGTCACAGTTCTTGGCTATAGGTAAAGCTTTTGGATAGAGGGGGTAGACATTATTAAAAAGGATGAAAAAACCTGCTCTTTAGGACTTTTTAATTTCAACAGAATACTGTTGAAGAGGAGAATTGGTCTTGTGGCAGTGAGCATGACTTGTCCCCTTAGCTAAGCAGAGTCTACCCTGGTTGCATATGAAAGGGAGAGTTGATGCGTGAGCACTGTAAGATAGTCCCCTCAGGGGATGGAGCTGCTCTGGGAAGAGCAGAAGGTTCCAAGTTCCCTCCTTGGCATCTCCAAGATAAGGCTGAGAGAGATTCCTGCCTGCAACCGTGGAGAAGTTGCTGCCAGTCTGTGTAGACAATACTGAGCTAGATAGACTAATGGTCTGACTCGGTATATGGCAGCTTCCTATGTTCCTATGTACTCAGGAATAATTTAGTCTGGATGTTAGCTAAAGTATTTTGCAAGGTGGTATATCTCTCACCTTGCTAGTTAGGTGTTTGGACATCTCCTCCCCTTGACAGAGACTAAAAGTAGGCCATGCTGGGGATGTGGTATTGATTGACTAACAGCAGTTATGTTTCCAGCTGTTAGAAGCTGCTGGAGCACCTCAAGAATGTTACCATGATGTTTTTTCAGTATTTAGACTGAAGAGCATTATACCACTTGAACAAACCATTCTCCTTTCCCGAGTTGTATTTGGGGCCAATAATTATGCGTCATGCAGTGCATAAATTCCTATTTGAAGCATGGAAGCAGTTGGAGAAGCCCCACTTCTATGTTCCCACACAGATAAACCAAATTATTGAGTGTTTATTTCATATTCTGCCTTACGGAGAGATTTATTCCCATGGTGAGAACAATACATCCCTTTTAACTTTCATCTCATGGTCATAACCACCTAACCGTTTCAGTCATTTTGAGTAAAAACAATGGTGACAAAAGGCATATCTTTGTATCACTAGAGAGTCATGAAGTATTTCCACACTGGAGAAAATGGGAAAACATTCACAAAATGCACACCTGGGACTTAGCAGCTGCAAGTCTTAAAAACTAAGTGAAGATGTGAGAGAATGCAAAGTATTTCTAATGCTGGTGAATTAAGATAAACAAGATGAGCTACAAGTGCCAAGGGTAAAATTAGTAAATGTTTTATGGTCTGGTCTGGTATTGTTTCCCAGTATAGTCAATGGAAATTGCTGTGTTCACATATTATTTAGAGAAGGCCACTAGGAAGTTGCATCTGTTTATTTTGCTCCACAGCAACTAAAACTAAATAGCACAAGTCTGTAATACTTATAATTATCCTGACATATTTTTAATTATTTGCGGGGGGGGCGGGAGAAGGGAGCATGTTGTATAGTTTCCCCCCCCCCCTTTCAAATGTATTTTTCAATGTCAAAAATGTTCACTGGCTGTCTGTACATTTGCCAGCCCTTGAATATGAAGTGGGGCAAGGGGAATAGTTTGAACAGAGATCAGGTTCTGCAGATAGTTAATTTATCTCTTTATACAAAGCAAAATAATATTTGCCACTACAAAGCAGGAAAGGGAAGTTGAATATGTTCTTCCTGATTCCCAAGTGGGTGTCAGTTCAGAGATGGGATGGAGTTATTTTGAATTGATTTCAGCCATTTGTAAAAAACCACCTGGTCAGTTTTTATCTGTCACAGTTGGCAAAAGGTAGAATGTTTCTCTCTCTCTCTCTTTGATATGTCTGATTCATATCTGTCACAGATCCCACTGTGCTGTTACCACATGTCACAGCCCAGTCTCAGTCAGCTCTGTGATTCTAAGCTTCACCACTGCCATCAAGTAGACTTTTGGTTCCCCTCCCGCTTCTGGTTGGGTCTACTAAAATAGCCTTCCAAACCTCTGTCTTATTCAACGTTAGGTAAGGTGGTAAGGCTTCTAAGCATAGGATGGGGAAATAGACAGCAGACACAAATTTTTAACTTCAAAATAAGAATACTTTAAAATAGTTCAATTCAAAGCAATAGTTCTTGTACAAAACAGCATCCAAATGAGCACAAGGAGGGAATAAAATATGAGCAAACAATCTATCCTGCACTAATACTGGGTCCTAACTTAGAGTCCTTACCAAAGAGTCCTCTTGCAATTGCCCTTAGTCAGCTTCTACAGCAAGCTTGTCTTGTCTCTTGCTCAGCCTTAGATCCCGTTCAACAGCACCAGTTCTGATTCTCTCTCAGACTGTGACCTCAACTCCCTCTCTTGAACTCTCTCCAGCTCTCCAAATTGCACTGCACTAAAGTCTGCTGAAGGCAGCCTCCTTATATTCTTTTCCCCCCTCCATTTTTTTCAAACCAATCAATACTGTTAAGTTCCCTCTGTTATTTTAAAACATACCCAGTCAAATCAAACCCTCTCTCTCCTCCAAAATCAAACCAGTATATTTCTTCTCCCTCCACAACCAAACTTTAAAACAGAAGCTGTGAACTTTTGATCTCTGCTCAGCTTTTTAACATAGGGAGTAAGCAAAGCAACAGAAGTCTTATATACAAAAAGAGGAGGTTCAGGCTAGGGATGTGCATGAATCATGATTCGACATGCCTCTTGGAACACATCGCTGGCCCCTTTAAAACAAAGGAGAGCAGGTGCATACCTGCTCCTCTGCCGCTTGCTGCCACTTCCTGAATCAATGGCACTCCTCCCAGCCATTTTTGTGCACTGGTGGCACTCTTCCCCAGCTGCCCTCGTGCAACACAGGCACACACATGGCTTCTGCGCATGTGCAGTGGCCATTTGCATGGTCAGCAGGGTATGCACCTGCTCTCCTCCATTTTAAAGCGCCGGGGAGGTGTGCTGAATCACGTGTAAGATCATGATTCATGCACATCCATAGTTCAGGTCTCATTCCTTCACAATATCTAATATATTTTCCCTGCCATTAGAGAGATATTGTAATGCATATTTTGTTAGATACAGTGCATTTGTCACAGGTCAGAGTCTATCACTAAAGGTCTCTAACTGTGCTCCAGTTATTAGCATCTCTATTGTGACTTCTTAAAAACAAGCTATACAATACACCTTTACAATTTCTTGAGTGAAAAATGCACTTGTACATATTTGTCTTTGCTTATGCTTGTAAGACAAAGGTAATGATCAACATCTCCCACCTTCCAAGAGTGATATTTAGAATTATAAAATAACGATGTTATTGTAGTTCTAGAATTAAATAGAGAGAGATAAAGAGCTTTGAGTTCCAGAACAGAAAAGCTAGTATTTATTACCTGTCTAGTTAAACAAACCCAGTTAATTACTTTTAGTTATGGTGAACATGGTATGGGGGTCTTTTACCCCAGGAGAGAAGCACAGATGCATGATGCTTGCACAATCTGAGCAGATTACAGAAATAACATTACACTGTTCATAACCAGGAAGCATACCAGTGCCATCACAGGAAAATCAGAAGCCTAAAGAAATTGAGATCAAATATTTTTTAGGAAATCGACAATCCTTGTTTGATGGGCAATCTGTCTCTACATTTTATTACTGCATTCTGTAGACTTACTGATGGTTCAGTGAACTGAATGCATTTGAGGCAGTACAGTGTACTTCAGTAAAGACTGTGCTTTTCACACATAAATGAGTGTGAACTTTTACCACTTTTAGCCAAACCACATTGATTGCGGCTCTGCTTACTTTAATAATGGAGAGGACACCACTGTTTCATGTGGGTCTTAGCAGCCCAGTACCTTAAAGCTTCAACACACTTTCAAGTACTTAGCTAAATTTTTAGGAGAATATTATATTAAAATTTTGAGCTCATATAAATGTGTAAAGCATGGCCTACTGGTGTAGAGATGGTATATGTCACTGTTTTTGTGACTAGGCATAGGAAACGACAAATACTTCATATATGTTGTGTTAATAATAACCGGTCGCTATCAAAGATATTTAGCATTTTCTCTCCTCAATCATGTCTCCCCTTAGTCACCACTTTTCCAAAGTAAAGAGCCCCAGATATGTAGCCTAGCTTCATAAGGAAGGTGCTCCAGGCCCCTGATAATCTTGGTTGCCCTCTTCTGCACCTTTCCAAGTTTTACAATGTCCAGATATGGTGACCAGAACTGTACGCAGTACTCCAATGTTCAAGAAGTTGAATCTTCTTTTTTCTCAGCATTTTCTATTTTTATCCAATGGTCAGAGCCCAGATTTGGTTGGTCACTACCTACTACCCAATATACATGACATTATCTGTAGAGCAAGAAATCCTCTTGGGGCGGGGGGGGGGTGTCTCACTCTGCACCTGTCTCTCTGACTTTAAACAATGAAAAAGTCCTGCAGTCCTGGTGGGAAGAGACTAAGGAGTGCAAATGACCACTCCAAATGCAGGCAGTTGGGAAACTGTGATAGGATTAAAGGAGATGTTAACCCCTACATTGACGGAGAACTGGATTGTGTGAGGGAGGATAAATTATCAAGAATTATACTGTGTGCCAGAGAGGGAAGAAGCAGCATAAATTATGCAAGCTACCTGGGGGATGCTTATGGATGAAAAATTAGGATAGAATAATATATGAAATAATAACTATTAATACATTAATTAATCAAATTAGACAGATATTCCCAATAGATTATTTACTTGTCTCATACTGGCCAGATTTTCCTTTCCATTTCATTCTTATGACTGTCAACCCTTACAACGGAGGATTTCTTTTCTTTTTTTAAAATAATTTTTAAAAAAGTTTTATTCTATTACTGCAGACTGTTTCCATCTGAGGATTTCTAGCTTTCTGTTGTGGTGAATATTTTTGTGTTTTTTGCAAATATTTCTAAGCTTCTAAATAGTTAGTTAATGTTCTACTCTCATTGAGTATGAAATATAACTAATGGACAGATATAAAGACTGCTGAATGTTTAAGGGGAATGTTTAAGGGGAATATCTTACAATGCTCACATGTAGTCTCCCATTCAAATGCAAACCAGGGCAGATCCTGTTCGGCAAAGGAGACAATGCTTGCTTGCTATCACAAGACCAGCTCTCCTCCCTGCTTTTACTTATGTATTAATCTAGAAGATTATAACAGAAAAGCCTTTTGATCTTTCTAGTTCAGTGTTTAGAGGGCCAATTCAATTCAGAGATATATATATATATTTTTACATTTATATTCCGCTCTTCCTCCAAAGAGCCCAGAATGGTGTACTACATACTTAAATTTCTCCTCACAACAACCCTGTAAAGTAGGTTAGGCTGAGAGAGAAGTGACGGGCCTAGAGTCACCCAGCAAGTATCATGGCTGAATGGGGATTTGAACTCGGGTATCCCCGGTTCTAGTCCAGCACTCTAACCACTACACCATGCTTGCTCTTTGGGTCAAACCCTTGGGCCAATACAGTGCAGTCAAGTCCAGGTCTCTAGAAGTCTTTCCTGACCCTACAGCCAGTAACTGCAAACATCAAATACTGAACTTGAGTCATCACATATGGCTGGACCATTGGCAAAGGTACCATCTGGACAAGTCCCTTAATAAGCTAAATATGATGCAGCCATTTTCAAGGAGAATCCTATCAGGTGTTGTGGACTTTGCTCTGAATTGTTTAAAAATCTTTCCAGTTTGAAAAAGGCTACATCCTTGCCGTTCTGCTAGAAGTAATCAAACAGAAAGTAGTTTGCAATGCTTAGAATAGAGCATGTGGGAAAACATGTTTATTAATGTATATTAAAAAGTTCAGATACTTGGCAAATGTTGCACCTGGAACAGGTGTACATGAAAGACCAGATTAAACCCTCAATTTCATACCTATTAAACCTGAGATGAAATGTCATACTTGAAAGACACAAACATCCATCCAGAATGAAGGGTTATTTACATAGCAGCTACAGCATCTTTGTCAGCCTTCCTGGTGCCTCTTTCATCTGTATACAAATACAGCCTAAAACCTTCGTTTTCATGAAAGACACAAGTGACTGACTGCCCCCTACTCCTGCCTTACACTAGAAGGGCGGAGGTGGAGACGATGCTGATTTCTGCTTGTTGTGTGCCTCTGGGAGAAAAACAATTTGATCACAGACCTAAAAATAAAAGAATGTTGAAGCTGAGCTGCAACACAAACTTTAAAAAGAAGTTTAAAAAATGTCCATTGTATTTGCTTGGCAAAGAACACAAAAAACCCATCCTACAGAATAAATGAAATGTGATGTTTTTCCAATGGCATCCACATCAGTTTGATGTGTTCTTGATTTAGGAGTTACATATTAGGAGTTAAATAATAATTGAATAAATAATATTATGACTGCAGAATATCCATGCTAAAACTGTAGTGTTAAGTATAGCTACATCTGTTTTCAAATCTCTATGGCAGTGGTCCAGGCTCCATTGCAAATATTTCTGTAGGGCGCATCTTGTGTACAGCACCTTGAAGACTAAAGGCAGAAATTCCACCTCACCTCATCCCATCCAAAAAGATTACTGGTGCTATTTAAAGCTGATAGCACTGACCATCTTGTTTGGTGCTGGTAATGAGTTTCCCAAATCATTCAAAAAAGAACATAAGAACAGCCCTGCTGAATCAGGCTCAAGGCCCATCTAGTCCAGCATCCTGTTTCGCACAGTGGCCCACCAGATGCTGCTGGAAGCCAGAGGCAGGAGTTGAGGGCGTGCCCTCTCTCCTGCCATTACTCCCCTGCAACTGGTACTCAGAGGCACCCTGCCCTTGAGGCTGGAGGTGGCCCACAGCCCTCTGACTAGTAGCCATTGATAGACCTCTCCTCCATGAAGTCATCCAAACCCCTCTTAAAGCCATCCAGGTTGTTGGCCGTCACCACATCCTGTGGCAGAGAGTTCCACAAGTGGATCACGCATTGTGTGAAAAACTACTTCCATTTGTTGGTCCTAGACCTCCTGGCAATCAATTTCATGGAGTGACCCCTGGTTCTAGTGTTGTGTGAGAGGGAAAAGAATCTCTCTCTCTCCACTTTCTCCACGCCATGCATGATTTTATAGACCTCTATCATGTCTCCCCGCAGTCGTCTTTTTTCTAAACTAAAAAGCCCCAGGTGTTGTAGTCTTGCCTCATAAGAAAGGTGCTCTAGGCCCCTGATCATCTTGGTTGCCCTCATCTGTACCTTCTCCAGTTCAACAACATCCTTTTTAAGATGTGGTGACCAGAATTGTACGCAGTACTCCAAGTGTGGTCGCACCATAGTTTTGTATAAGGGCATTATAATGTTAGCCGTTTTATTTTCAATCCCCTTCCTAATGATCCCTAGCATGGAATTGGCCTTTTTCACAGCTGGCGCACATTGAATCGACACTTTTAATGAGCTGTCAACCACAACCCCAAGATCCCTCTCCTGGTCCTTCACCGACAGCTCAGATCCCATCAGCATATACTTGAAATTGGGGTTTTTCGTCCCAATGTGCATCACTTTACACTTGCTAACATTGAACCGCATTTGCCATTTTGTCGCCCACTCCCCCAGTTTGGAGAGATCCTTTTGGAGCTGCTCACAATCCATATTGGATTTCACTACCCGGAAGAGTTTGGTATCATCTGCAAATTTGGCCACATCGCTGCTTACCCCTGCTTCTAGATCATTTATGAATAAATTAAAAAGCACCGGTCCCAGTACAGATCCCTGGGGGACCCCACTTCTTACTTCCCTCCATTGTGAAAACTCTCCATTTATACCTACCCTCTGTTTCCTGTCTTTCAAGCAGCTAGCAATCCACACGTGTACTTGTCCCTTTATCCCATGACAGCTAAGTTTCCTCAGGAGCCTTTGATGAGGAACTTTGTCAAAAGCTTTTTGGAAGTCCAGGTAGACTATGTCAACTGGATCACCTTGATCCACATACTTGTTGACACTCTCAAAGAACGCCAAAAGTTTGGTGAGGCAAGATTTACCTTTGCGGAAGCCATGCTGGCTCACTCCCAGCAGGGCCTGTTCTTCTAGGTGCTTTACAATTTTATCCTTGAGGATGCTTTCCATCAATTTGCCTGCACAAAGTCCTGTGTGTAGCACAAAGCTACGCACAGTCCCCCAGTGCTTGGTTCAGAGATTGTGTGCTAAATATTACATGTACAGTACTCTTGGGCATCTTTGGTTTCCAATTTACTACACATGAAAAGCTGCTTCTATGCATGTGCATGGCTTTTATTGGACAGGATCAATGAACTCCGCTGTGGATGCAAATGCAGACGTTTCATAGATTGGATAAAATTCTGGCCCTACTCGTTCAGCGGTAGTTTGCACTGAAAGCAGTAGAGGCAAACGTTCATATATGAAGCTGTCTTATCCTAGGAGGAGAGCTGGTCTTGTGGTAGCAAGCATGACTTGTCCCCTTAGCTAAGCAGGGTCTGCCCTGGTTGCATATGAATTGGAGACTTGATGTGTGAGCACTGCAAGATATTCCCCTCAGGGGATGGAGCTGCTCTGGGAAGAGCAGAAGGTTCCAAGTTCCCTCCCTGGCGTCTCCAAGATAGGGCTGAGAGAGATTCCTGCCTGCAACCTTGGAGAAGCCGCTGCCAGTCTGGGTAGACAATAGTGAGCTAGATGGACCAATGATCTGACTCAGTATATGGCAGCTTCCTATTTTCAAGGCCACTTTTCTAACTCTATAGTGGCCACACTGACTGGGAACAGCTTTCTAGAGTTTTATTTTTTTTAATTTATCATATTTATATACTGCCCAAAACTCATGTCTCTGGGTGGTTTGCAATAAAACAACACAGGTTCAAACATAAAAACAATTTTAAAATGATGGATTCTATAAGTCTAATTAAAAGCCTGGATGAATCAATGCATCTTAACAGCCCTTTCATAAGCTGTCAGAGATGGGGAGGCTCTTATTTCAGCAGGGAGCACATTCCAAAGCCTTGGGGTGGCAATGGAGAACACCAGTCCCTGGCGAGCTTCAGGGTTTCAGACAGGAGTCTTCCCACCTGCTACCTGAAGCTGCTAGGGACAGAACCTAGAAACTTCTGCATGCAAAGCAGATGCTCAGCCATTGACCTGTGGCTCCATCCCTCTTCCACTGATGTCAGTAAAAATGGCAAGAGTACCAATTATGAAAAATAACGGGTTAGTCAGGAGCTCTTCTTTATCATTGTAATCTAAAGCCTTCCTCTGTGGCATATAGAAATAATGGTTTAGAACAGGCCTGCTCAACTTCAGCCCTCCTGCAGATGTTGGCCCACAACTCCCATAATCCCTGGCTATTGGCCAGTGTGGCTGGGGATTCTGGGGATTGTAGTCCAAAAACAGCTGGAGGGCCTAAGTTGAGCAGGCCTGGTTTAGAACCTACTGGTATGGTGCAGTCTTCTATATGAGAGTAACTTAAAACATGATACAAAAATCTACCATCTTGTACCGGCTAATCAGAACATTATTTTTGAAATGACATGTCTTCTGGTTTAATGTTATGGAATCTGGGTTAGAGTTTTCTTGCAAGAGGTGAAATTAATAATGCAGCTACAACATAAATTGTTCTGATGTGAAAATTAGATTTATGTCTTGAAAGAAAACTTTAATCCATAGTACTTCCAGTGCATCTGAAATACAGTACTTGTTGAATTAATGTCCTGTTTGGAAAAGCACAGGTGAATAGTCGTCTCTGTCATTAGCAGTGTGTGTTAGTTACTGATAAAACAAAATAGTGATAATGTTTCAAATGAAACAATTCGTTCTTTCTCGTTCAGTCTACAAATAAATCATTTAGAAGGAGCTGTATGGTTAAACAGTGGAACTCACTTCAGAGTAAACATGCACAGAATTCCAGTGATAACAGATTTTGATCCGAATGAATTAAATACTTGGGAAATTATTTTAAGATAACATGCTAATTTAAACTCAGAAGTAACCCTGCTGAAGATAGGAAGCTGTCTTATATTGAGTTAGGTCCCTCTACGTCAGTATTGTCTACACTGACTGGCAGCAGCTTCTCCAAGGTTTCAGGCAGGAGTATTTCCCAGCCCTACCTGGAAGATGCCAGGGATTAAAACTAGGACATTCTACTCTACAAGTGAGCTAAGGCCCAATCCACACTACTGAATTTAATGGGATTTAATTGCCAATTACAGAGTGTACAGGACTGCACCAATGTACAGCCAAGTCTTGTTAATGTATTCTTCAAAGTAAGTCTCACTGATTTCAGTAGCTGACATCCAGACTAGCACTACACTACTGCAGCAGTACTGAGTGCCAGACCAAGTCCATGCTGTCAGTTGAGTGGTGGAAGGCGTACTTTTCAACTATGATGTCCCTTTCCCTCTGAAGTCCACTGTGCATGAAAATATGTCCCTGAGGGTCATGTGACCTTCAGGTACATATTTTCTTGATGCACAGTGTGCTTCAGAAAGAAAGGGAGATCGCTCCTTTCCCTGTTTATGCAGTGGTGCAATTCAGGAATTCAGGTATTCTGGAATTCAGCCCTGCTGCACTAGCACAGTGCTAGTTTGGATAGCCAGTAAAAAAGCACCCTGCACTGCCATGGGGGCAGGTGCTTCCATCATCTGCAAGTTGATTGGCCCAGGTTACAGATCACAGAATAATCTGCCCTCACAGTTGCAGAACTTCCCACTTCCCACAGAATGAAGCTATAACCATGAGCAGTTAGAAAAAGAAGTGAGCGGCGGTGCAGGGGCGGGACTTCCGATCCGCTCTGGCTCCTGTTTGCGTGCAGTTAACCTTTTTTACTTCTATCTGAAGAGGACTGAAGAGACTACACCTAAGAGTCATACAACCAATGGTAGCCAGAATTACTGTGACATTGCTCCCTGCACAGGTCTACTAAAGTAGAAAAATCATGCAGTTGCCTTGAGATATGGGGCAGGCAGAGAGTTTTGCAGCTGGAGAAGTGCTTTTAGTGGAAACATAGAAATGCACACTCCACAAATATTTAAGAATTATTTAAACATGTTTGAGAACACTTAACTTTCACTGAAACCAACTTGATTTAAACATAATTACCTTTGGCTGGGCCACATCTACATTCATTGGAGCAAGGAAAGACTATTAAATTTGCTTCTTCCATTATTTTATTTAGCCATTTCACAAAAATAAAGCCAACGGGTTTTCTCATAGCACTACTAATGGTTTCTGTAGTGAATCATTAATGTACAGCTTTTTAGGCTGATTTGCATTTGATTTTAATAATACACTGACAGGCTGCTCCATTTGGCAGCATTTGCCTTAATTTGTTTTGCCTTCTTATTCCTTTGGTGTGTCCTTTCTTTTTAAAAAAAAAAAAAATCAAAAACTTTTTTAAAAAACAAAAATAAAAATAAAATAAAAATGAAATCGCATATAAAGGATAGTTACAACAGCCATAAGAAATGATTATATCATAAATATTAGCAGGCTTATAGACATGAGCAAGGTATAAATGGGATTTAATCCATATTAAAACTAGAGCTCAGCTATAAATTCTGGCAGCACTTTCTGAATAGCCTGGAATGTAAACTGGATTCGTGTTGTGCTCAATTGCATAGCGCAAATCCTTTTCCACTTCACAGAGATGTCATAATAGTAAAACATCTGACTATTAGGAATCAGCCCAAATTACAGTGTAGAAAAGTATTTTCCATGCATAATATTTCCTTTGAATAACCTAGATAACATGGCAATTTTAAACTAGAGAGATGCCCTCAAAATGGTGGAGGAGTTGTGTTCTGCAGTCTCAACCAGTTTGTCAGCTGAAAGTCACAATTTTCAAAATTGTAAATAGAGGGGAGCTCAGAGGAAGAAGACTGGCCTGTTGGCTACTGATGTTAGGGATGTGCACAAAACGAGGTGAGGTGAGGAGAGCGACGAGCAGGATCCTTTAAAAAGAGGAGGGCGGGTCCTTCCTGCGCTCTGCCACCACATCCAGCTTCCTGTTGCCGTGGTACTTGTTCCAAGAACCTGTGCACAGCGTGCCAGCACACACAAGGCCAACCCGTGTGTGGCGCCAGGACACATGCCCTTGTGCATGCATGGGCAGCATTTTACTCGTCCTGAATACTCGCGTGCAGCTCCAGCACGCACAAGGTGTCTGCGCATGTGCAGGCACCATTTGCATGGTTAGCAACGCTATGCTGACCATTTGCATACCAGCTCTGTGTGTGGGTTCTTGGGATGAGCACTGGCAAAGCAGGACACTGCATGTGGTGACAGAGTGGAGATGAGGACCTGCTTTCCTATTTTTTTTAAAGATCCTGCTTACCACTCCCCTCCCCACAGTGCCAAACCAGTTTGGAGTCAAACCAGTGCACAAACCTCAGTTCATGAACATCCCTAACTGATGTAAGAATAGCTTTACAGGTCTGTGCCATGTTGTGGCTTGCCTGTAAAACCTTCCATGGAGTGGAATGAGGATATATGAAGGATCACCTCATCCCACAAGTGTCTACATGTACTCTCAGGTCAACATTTGAGGCCCTGCCCTATGACCCCATTCAGACATACACCAAAGCAGAATTAAACGTGCCAGAGACTGGAGTTTGTGATCATCCAAATGTGTGACGCCACAGTTTCATCACCTAACTGTGGCTCCGTTTTTGCTTCCAAACCTGAATTTGAACTTTCAGTTTGTAGTGAGTTTTGCTGCTGAAACCTGAGGTTAGAAGGCACCATTGTGCCCTCCGTATAACCTGGGTTTTGTGCGCAAACTCCTCCCGCAATTGATCGCCCCTCAGAGCTGATGCTCCTCCCTCTGACTTCTCTTCCTACCACTGCTTGGCAACAGGGATGCCACATCCCTAGAGTTCATGCACTTAAAGAGACAGAGCCACATTGGAGCAAGCCCACTTCCCCCTGCATGTTTTGGACCTCGTGTGCTCCTGAGCAAAAAAAAGGATGGGAGGACAAGACGGAGACAGCAGGGGAGGTCTCCAGCAATTCATCACTGCAGTGATTTGTGCACAAACACATTAAGCCCTAGTAACACAAATATTTGAACACATTTCTCACTACACACATCTCAGTCGTCTCCCCCCACTCAGTGTTCCATGTCTCTTGCATGCATATGGTTGATGACCACACCGCTCCTACACTGCTGATTTTGCATTGTAGTCCCCTCCTATTAGTGATCTGTGCCATTGAATATATGTCCCTGATAGCAATGTGACTTTCACAGACATATTTTCAGGTGGCACAAAGCATTTTCAGGGGAAGGGGTTGCTCAGCAAAAATGTCTTTGCATCTCCACCGAGTTAATCAGGATGTTGCTCACTGTGATTTGTGAAGGAGTTTCAGACAAGCAGATGTTTTCTGCAGCTGGATATAATCAAACTTTTAATATTGTGCTTCTTTCTTTTTAATGCTGCTGTTTTAGATGCTTTTATTTTGTTCTTAACATTTGCAAGCTGAATTTTAGAAACTGAATGCAGATTTCTTTGCCCACTGACACGTTAAGAAGATACATCCCATTGCCTTTCCTTATTGCTTGCCTTGTGGTTTTCTTAAAGCAGATTTGATACTCATATGGCAGGATTGATGCCTTTCCGCATCTTCCTATATATCACTGCTGCCCAATATAGGTGTTTCCCATAGTCTGGGAAACATACCAGTGCAGATTCGAAACAGCAACCTCTTGCTCCCTAGGCAGATGACTTCCCTGCTGTGCCATTAAGTGGCTTCTGTAGAAGTACTTAGGTTAACAACTGTCCTGTGATTGTGTTTTCTTAAGGGGAAGGTGTAATGATTGTAATTTTGAGATTATTTTTGACACGGAGCAGCAGGAAAGGTGGAGCGTATTCCACTTAGAACCAGTTTGTGCAGGCTGTACTCAGCATAGTTTAGTTTTATTCTCTCTGCAATAAAGAAGTGTTCTTTTCTTGCTCAAGTGCCTGTCCTTGTGTGGAACCCAAATTATTACACATTCCTCTACTAGAATTCTCTTTCACATCCGAGAATTCCTGCTGACCGGTCATGAAATGCAGTTTTAAAAGTTCTGGGGATCCCTCACCTCCTCCAGATACCAAAATGAAGGGATTTTAAATATTGCAACTAGATCAGAAAGAAGCTGCTTATCTTGCCGTGTAGAATTATTTCTGTTTATTATACAAATATGCTATCATAATCCATAGTTCATAAGGCTATTACATCTCACTTTCCCAAGAGCAAGAGTATTGTTATCTTTAATACCAAACCCTGGAAAGCAGACAGGCAAAATGCTAGGGATTAACTCCTGGAATCAAATTTCAAGGAAGCGATAACAGGAGCATTCATGTAGACTTAATCTGTTCCTATATTTGAAAAGACATACTCATCAGCCGTATTCTCTTGGTTGATTTAAACCCCTCTGGAGAGCTTCATCCTGCATTTTGATGAGAAGGTCTCTACAAATTAGTACACCTCTCACTCTCTGTAACCTTGCAAGCTACATGATTGGACCAAACTGTGAAGCAGGAACAAACTCTGCACACACATAGCACGGAATAGAAACTCTGCAGAAAAATGAATAGCAGGAAATCATTAACCTGTTGTATAGAGGCAGTCAGTGAGGGCAGCGCAGGGGAAGCAGCAAGCGGTACCGTTAAAAAGTCATTATCGGCCATACTGCCAGCACCTACAAGCCTCCAGGAGCAGCAGTGCCCTTCCTGGCATCCCACAGGGCAGCTGCAGCGCTCACCTGGCCTCTGAGAATGTGTCCATTTGCATGGTCAGCATGAAATTGCTGCTGTTCCGGGCTGTTGCTGGCAGTTTTGCCGATAATGACCTTTTGAAGGTACATCTCACCACACACACACCTCCTGTGCCACCCTCACCGGCTGCCTCTACTGTTGTCTCTCTGTTAGGAGAGCAAGAGTCCAAGCTGGCTCTTACATGAGAGTCAGTCGGGTGTAGCTATCATTGAGCAGATGGGTTCAAAGAACCTGGGCCCCTGAGCTGCTGAGGTATCCCAGCTCCACCCCTCTCTGTCTTCTTCATTATCTCCCTCACTCCAAGGGGCCACCGGAGAGAGGGGTGAACACAGCTCCCCTCTCCCCTAGCTGCACGCCTGCTTGTGGTAGCAAGCATGACTTGTCCCCTTTGCTAAGCAGGGATCACCTTCATTTGCATTTGGATGGGTGACCACATGTGAGCACTGTAAGAGAATCTGCATTCAGGGATGGCTCTCAATGTTCCTGTGAAGCGAGGTCAAGCCATTGCCACAGGCAGATCACTCGGGTGCCGGAAAGGTATCAAACAGCCCCCATGCCAGGGGTGTAACTATAATAGGGCAAGGTGAGACAGTTGTCTGGGGGCCCACTGCCTTGGGGGGGGCCCCCAGAGGCAAGTCACATGACTGAGTCCCTCAGCTGCGCACCCGCCCAGGCTTCTTTCAGTTGTATTCATCCTCCGAAATTGATGTGAGTGTTAAGACCTGGAGCTACCAGAACAGCATGTCTTTTTCTAGTACCATTAAATGACTTGCATCGTCCACAATTTACAAAACCTTAAAAAAAAATTTAGGATGATGTTCTATTGTGGCACATAGGTTGTATATATATAAATTTTACTATGCTTTTTGTTACCACTATTCAGCCTCATATAAGATTTCTTTACTTCATGAGCTGAACTTCAGTGAGGGGGCGCCCCTTTTAAAATCTTGTCTCTGGGCCCACTCCAACCTTGCTACGCCCCTGCCCCATGCTGCCACCATTGGAGCAGATTTTCGGGACCATCCTGCAAGCTTTGCACCTCCTCACATTCCTCACAAAGTTTACAGGAAGCAAAAGGAGAGAAGAGGAGGCTGCTGGCAACCAGTCCTGCCCTCTACCCACCACACCACTTTCAATGTTTGCAAGAGTCCGTTTTGAAAGGGGCCTGGCCCCACCAGGGATGTGGGGCAAGATAACATTTAGTGCCTTGCCTCGGGGCTGCAATACATCGGATCACCCTGGCAACAGACCTAGGTAATGTGCAACAGCTTAATTCTCAAGTCTGTTCACAATTACACCAAAGAGAAGCTAGATTTCATGAGCAAATTGCAAAGTATACATTTCAACAATGTGTGCAGGTAGGGTTAAAAAACAACAACACCTAGATCCAGAAAAGTCCACTGCAGACCAGAGGAGAATCTCAAAGAAACAGCCATGGCACAGGAGGGAGGGAATCTATCTATCTATCTATCTATCTCTTAGGCGTACCTGTCACTAATCCCTTGCATGGCAGCAAAAGTTTGTGAGCAAGCTGCTGGCAAGGAAAGAAGAAAGCGGCAGTGCCAGAGGTGAGATGGGAAACAAAATGGAGGTGGAGGAGGACAAAACGGCGATGGTGGGTGGGGAAAGGCCATGGGAGGTGGACAGGGGGAAAAGTGGCAGTGGCAGTGGGCGGGGGAAGAAAATGGCGATGGTGGGCAGGCAAGAAAGTGGCAGCAGGCAGGCTGGGAAAGAAATCAACATTGTTGGCGGTTGAGTGGGTGGGGGAAACTAGAGACACAGATGTTCTGCGCCTGGCCCAGCTAGTATTAGTTAACGTTTATGTTGAATGTGTACTTCTGTTCTTCTGTATTTTGAAATCAGTACCATGAACTTTGAATGTGTTTCTCTCTCTCTGATTCTCCACAGTAATGAGACTGCTTTCTTCTTCCTTAAAGATTAGCACTCAAAACTTTGTGGTACGCTTCCACAAATATTGCAGCATTGTTGAAATACTGTATTGCCAGACAGGACAGAGACCACAGGCCATCTCAAATGTAAAGAAACAGTCTGTTGCACAGTCTTTCCTGCCATCTGTTATATGTATGTAAAATCTGCATGAGCTAGAAAGTACATTTGGTCTAAAATTGCCCTCTTTTTTCATTTTTTGTCACTCCCCTTTGCTCTGTGCCTTCAGAAAATAGGTCCTTGAGGGCTGCATGGCCCTCAGGGACATATTTTCAGGAGGCACAGTGGGCTTCAGATTAAAATCACCCCTCTCAGCTAGAGTACCAGCTTTGCATTAGTCTGGGTGTCAGCCACTGACTCCCCAACATGGAAGGAGTGTCCTTCCTTATCTCCATTCTCTAACTGCTGCCAACTGTTGAACACCAAAAGCAGAAATGTCAAGTACAACTGCAAAAAAGCCCTGAGACCTATCTGCCTGAAATGTTGCAGGCTCAATGACAATATCCTGAACTGGTTTCAGGTTTGCATAAAGAGGTGAGTATACTGAGCCACCCCCACCACATACACAAATAACCAGCTGTTATGCCTGAAACATTCATCCCGTTCTGGCAAGAAATGATAATGTTATTGTCATTCCCCCTGATTATGGATCTGGCCTTAGCACAGCACCAGTTCCTACTGGATGTGAGCCAGTGCTGAATCACAACCTGGACAGCCATTCAAATAAAAAGCAGTAGGCTGTTCTCACAATCAACATTAGGGTCGGGAAAGCCCCCTGCCCTCATTTGGGAGCTGTGCACGCTCCTGATTGGCCATCGTGAGAATTCTACAAGCAAGGTCGAATGAAGGAAAATACTTGTCTGTGAGCTGGGCACGGAGGCTGGTGGCCGTGGCAAGCCCAGGACTTGTACCCAACACCAGAGTGAGGGCGGAGGAAAAGCACTCCCCATGCCTTCCACCTCCATACCCAGCTTGCAGACAAGCATCCCCCCTTCTCCTACCTCAGTTACAGAATTATCATGATGACCAATCGAGAGCAGACACAGCTCTCTAAGTGAGGTAGGAGGTGTCTAACACCCTGCTAACTGAGCAAAGAGTCACCTTTTCCAAGTGGTGATTCTCTTATATTTAGCAAGGGGAGAGCAACTGGCCCTATCCAGCGCCAGCACAGCACCCCTCCAATGGCTGTTGCTGGTGTCTACCATGTTTTTGTTGTTAAGATAGTGAGCCTATTGGGGAGAGGGAACCATTTTATTTATGTTTATTTTTCTGTGTAAACCACTTTGAAAACTTTGGTTGAAAAGTAGTATATAATATGTGTAATAGTGGTAGTAGTAGTAGTAGTAGTAGTAGTAGAGAACTTCCCTTGTCTTGGTTTGGAAAAAAAAGGTACATAGCCATCCGAAGTCCTTGCTCCAGCAACGACTCCTGTTCCAAAATAAGGACAACTGTGGATGCTTCCTACTATTCCTTATTTTAAATAACATTTTAGATATAGCCTCGAAGTGTTAGTCTTTTTTTCCTTTATTTAATATTAAAATATTACTTTTGTGACCAGAAATGGGGGTGGTGGGGTGGGGACTCTGTTCTCTTGTGACTATTGTGACAAATTATGTTTTGGTTCAGCATTGCCAGGTAAGAAGAAAGATTTTGCAATAAATTATTGTGGCAGTTCCAACACGTTTCATGCTGGTTTCACAGTCAGATGCCATGTCTGTCGTTCACTTCATTCCCAGCTGTGATTTGTTTCACCTGCATGCCACTTTTTAGATAATTAGTCACCAGTATTTCAGACTATCCTCGCTCCCCAATCCTAACCATGTGCACTCAAAAGTATGTCCTACTTATTTCAATAGTATCTGTGGCCAAGTGAGTAGTATTAGAATGTGTGCCTCAGTTCCATGCTTCTGGTTCCTAAAATCTAAATTAACTTATAAAGCCACCTCTCTGATGAGTCCTCAGGACACCAAAGGGTCGTTTTTGTTGTCAGCTGCAATCTTGATATCATGATTTAAAACATAATAAAATATTGAACCTTGCCATGATCAAAAGCAGTGGGGATAATAAATGCAACATCAGCCTATATATTACACTAAATGTATATTATAAATAGATGCTAATAATTTATAACTGGAGGGCTTTGTTGGTTCAAATGCCAAATTATGCTGCAGTTCCCATTCTATACAGACAGATTTCTGGAAAGAGGTTCTACTTAATACCAAATGTTAGAGGCCGTGCCATTCTGTCAGTGCAGAGCAAATGTGAACATAATGCTTTCAAGATGTGGAAGAGAGGTTAAAAGGGATGCTAAAATTCCTTCTTAGCAAAAGAAAAATAGTAACGACCACCATTTATTTTTATTCTTGGCTCTTTGAACTACATCTGTATAGTTTGAGTATAATGTTTGGGGTTATTGTCTTAATTGTTCCAGAACTAATTGTACATACAAAAGGAAGATTCAACATATTGGTTACAATATTTTGAGATTCTAAGTTATGTTATACTTCCATATTAGGTGAGTGTGGCAGTTTGTAGTAAGTTCAGTGGCACAGAAGCCCCATTCAGTCGGTATGTGCACGGAACAATATTTGTGTACCGTTCCAAACTTGGAACGTTCAGTCGGAACAACCAGTCGAGCCAGTTATCCCGTCGGACTGAGCTTGAAACATTTAGGACATTCCGAGTGTCATTTTGAAGTCCAAAATAGCACTCTCCTGGCCTCTGCAGATCTGAAGCAGCCATTTGTGTGGTGATACTGACGACGCAAATGGTTGCCACATGTGCACAGAAGCCAGAAGAGTGCCATTCTGGACTCCAGAATGGCACTCAGAACACTTGGAACATTCTGACTCAAACGGAGTCTTTCTGTTTTGAACCTTGGAACAGGCCCTTCATTTGAAGGGTGTCCTGTTCCATGCATACAGGAGCTTTTCCAAATGGTGACTGAATGCAGCTTCACTACACTTAGCTTGGGGGAGTGGGAGTTCAATAAATAAATACATACATACATACATACATACATACGAGCGAACCATTTACAGTGATGTCAGAATGGAGACAGAAGGTGCTGTTCATAAAGCCAATGGCATTATTCAGCTTTGCTCCTGATGATTCCCTGTTATTGCACATTATGTGCATCCTAAAATGTAGCACTTTGGTGCAGAGCTCAGAACAGCTTAACTTTAGCCTCTTCCTGCTGCAGTAAAGCCACCTGTCTGGGAAAGGCCCCAGTATGTCCAGGTCCCAGTATATTTGTGTGAATGTGTGTACTTGCGTTCATTTTAAAAGTGAACCCGAGTACAGGTTCCCTCAAATGCAGAGAACATAACGTGTGAATAGACTGAACATAATGTGGTAATAGGGCTAGGAGAAAAGGTAAATTCTTAAATGCTAAGCCTTGCATTATCCAATGCTCTTGCTTTAGTATACTGAATCCTCATTGCACTGGTGTATACATTATTGTTAATTCATGTTATTAAGGCATATTTTTGAGGACATCTGAGCAGAACAGTGTCCCACAGTGATTGTGTGTGTAAAACACCACCTGTGCTGCCATGGAACAAGTTAGTGCTGCTGAGACTTAAAGGTACACAAACACAGTTGCCCAATACGATGCCCATTATTTCCTATGGGTGTTGCATTGTGCATTTGTACAACTCTGAGTGGAACTGCCCAGTTCTGCAACAGCATGGGTGGTGTTTAACATATGCAGTAGCCAGAGTCATTGTTACATATGGGGGCCCAGGTCCGTGTGTCCACTCTGCTAGAGGGACCCATGATTAGGAGTGTGCATGGAACTGGTCTGGGGCCATGTAAGAGGCCTCCGAACTAGTTCGAAATTGGGCCGGGCCGGCAGTCCGGCGTGGGCAGGGGAGTCTGTCTTTAAGGGCAGAGTGGTAGTACTTACTCCTCCCACCACTTTTCCCCCTCCTGCGCTCCACTTTGGTGCAAAGTTTTTGGGGTGGCAGAGTTCCTCCCTACCACCCCTGCCCTCATCGTTGTCCGGAAAAAAAGGAAGTTGCCGCACGCATGTGCCCGTCACCGCCGCGCACCGCACACGTCACAGTGTGATGGTCACACAATTGTCCCCCCTTGCTCAATGGCCACTACGTCTCTGATGCCTACCCTCTTTTCCCCCAACCCTTTACATTTCCGGAGTGGCGGGGCTTAGAGTTCTGAAATTGGCCATACGTGTAGCCCAGGATGGCAGGACCCTGTTTATTTTTATTTAAAGGAAATTGGTCAACCCTGTGATTTTTAATGATCTTTCCCTACTGCAGTAAAGCCACCAGAAAGTGTTCCCCACCAAAGGCTCCTCAGTAAATTTAGCAGTCGTGGGATACGGGGACAGGTTCACGTGTGGATCAGTAACTGGTTGAAGGATAGGAAATAGAGGGTAGGAATCAATGGACAGTTTTCACAATGGCAGGGAAGTAAGAAGTAGGATTCCCAAGGGATCTGTACTGGGACCAGTGCTCTTTAATTGTTAATAAATGATCTAGAAGTTGGGGTAAGCACCAAAGTGGCCAAATTTGCAGATGACACTAAACTATTTAGGGTAGTGAAATCCAAAAGAGATTATGAGGCGCTCCAAAAGGATCTCTCCAAACTGGGTGAGTGAGTGACAAATGGCAAATGCAGTTCAAGGCTAGCTGCTGTAAAGTGATGCATATTGGGGCAAAAAAACCCAATTTCACATATATACTGATGTTGAAAGTGTCAACTCAGTTCACGGCAGATGTGAAAAAGGCAAATTCCATTCTAGGGATCATTAGGAAGGGGATTGAAAATAAAAATGCTATTATTATTATTATTATTATTATTATTATTATTATTATTATTATTTTACATTTATATCCCGCTCTTCCTCCAAGGAGCCCAGAGCAGTGTACTACATTCTTGAGTTTCTCTTTCACAACAACCCTGTGAAGTAGGTTAGGCTGAGAGAGAAGTGACTGGCCCAGAGTCACCCAGCTAGTTTTATGACTGAATGGGGATTTGAACTTGGGTCTCTCCGGTCCTAGTCCAGCACTCTAACCACTACACCACGCTGCTATGGTGCAGCCACATTTGGAGTACTGTGTACAGTTTTGATCACTCTATCTTAAGAAGGACATTGTAGAACTGGAAAAGGTGCAGAAGAGGGCAACCAAGATGATTAGGGGCCTGGGGCACCTTCCTTATAAGGCAAGGCTGCTGCATCTGGAGCTTTTTAGTTTGGAAAAGAGGTGACTATGAGGAGACATGATAGAAGTGTATAAAATTATGTATAGAGTAGAGAGAGTAGACAGCAGGACTGTTCTTATGTTATATTAGTGGCACCATTACCATATTTTCCGAAACAGAAAACAACTGAATTTAAGATGATGCCCTTAAAAAATAGAAGTTAAATAGAAGTTAAACCTTTAGTGACCCAAAAGGAAGAGAACTCTGAATTTATTTTATTTTAATTTTATTTAATTTATTTAATATATTTGTATACCGCCCAAAACGCAAGTTTCTGGACAGTTTACAACAAAACAATAAAAACAACAAATAAAAAGGTTAAAACATTTCAACAATTTAAAACGTAAAACAATGTTAAAACTATTAAAAATAATCAGACTATTAAAACAGTATCTGATTAACAGCCTGAGTGAAGAAATGTGACTTGACTCCCTTTTTAAAAGTTGTAAGAGATGGAGAGGCTCGTATTTCAGCAGGAAACACATGCCAAAGACTTGAGGCAGCAATGGAGAAGGCCCGTCTCCGAATAGCCACCAGATGAGCCGGTGGCAGGAGGTTTAAGAAGACGTCCTGATTTCTACCATCAAAGAACTTGGAAATCAAGACTGAAGTTTTGATTTCAGATAAATATGGTACTTTCCACCTGCCAAATTTAAGAGCAGGGGCGGAGCCACCACTGGGTGAACAGGTTCAAAGAACGCGGCCCCGGATATGCCCCCCACATCTGATGTCAGACGTGGGTGGAGTGCATTATTTCAGTGCATTGACTAGGACAAAACAGATCTTATATTAGCTGTTTCTATATTTGTCAAGTCATGAATGACTGCTAGATGATAGAATGAAACCAAAATAAGTGCCCGAATGTGAGGAAATTAGCTCTGCAGGAAGAAAACAGAAAGAAGCCAAAAGGACTGATGAATTATGCTCTGGTGCCTTTGCCAGCATAAGGGGAAAATTCTTGCCATGATGAATGACAGTAAATCCTTTCCTCATTCTGTTTTCTTTCTTTTTAAAGGTGGCCTTAGGTCTCTCCATGAAGCACACTTACAGTAGGAAGACCAAAAAGATATTTATTAGACCTTAATGTGAGTCAGGGCTTAGACCCAGGACCCTCTTTCAAAGTCAAGGAATAGAAATTTCTACTTCAGTTGTGAGATTGCTTTCTCCTGAAAAGCAATCTCACCATGCTTGAAACAAACTTTCCTGGATACTAACATTTCAGTTGCAGAACCATCTCTTGAAATATAGAGTAAGCACTACTTGTGGGTTATGTGCACCTCTGTTTACAGTCAGCTTGGATTGAATACATGTGTATGGTGGAACAGTAATTTAAGCACTCTGCCACAAACCCTGATCCCAGTATACTGTGCCACAGTGTTTAGATGTCAGTTTCTGCAATGCACACATTCAGTCCAGGTTAAGCAACATAGTTGTCATGGAATAAATAGCATGGCCAGGAACCTGAGCTGCTTTGAGTCAGATGCATGGGTGTGCCCAAGCCTTTTTGGAATTATTTTATGTTCTTGCCTTTGAAATGGGGAATGGCATGCATTCCTTTCACATCATGGTTGAAACTTCTCCCAGTTTCCAAAGAGGAAAACTTTGTGTGGCATGTGGGGGAGAAGGCAATAGTATTCAAGAAACACAAAGCCAGAGTTCTCTTGGTCTGGAAAACTGCTTGCATAGTTTCCTGGATACAGTCCTCCATATGGCGGGGTGGGGGCATTGCTCAGTGGTAGAGCACATCTAGTGACCCAAAACTGAGGACCCCTGAACTAGACACATTGGAATGGGGCCATCGCTCAGTGGTAGAGCTCTTCTGGTGACCCAAAACTGAGAACCCCTGGACTAGACACATTGGAAAGGGGCCATCGCTCAGTGGTAGAGCATCCGCTTTGCATGCAGAAGGTCCCAGGTCCAGTTCTTAGCATTTCCAGGTAGGACTGGAAGAGACTCCTGTCTGAAACCCTGGAGGGCTGCAGCCAGTCATTCTAAACAATACTGGATCAATGGTCTGACTTGGTATAAGGCAGCTTCTTGTGTAACTGTGTAATACCTACAATGCATCTGAATGTGCTGAACTCTCCCTGAAGTGTAACATGAGCTCAGGCTGACAAAAGATATGACCATGGCAGAAGGTGACTGAGAACCAATTCTAACTGTGGCAAGATAGGAGTGGAGGATAAGAAAGGCTGCAGCAGAACGCGGCTGCTTTAAAGGGATTTTTAATCAGCCCTATGTGGCCTAGGACCAAGTAGGGATGTGGACAGAACCGGTTTTGCCAGTTCAGTTTGAATGCAAACCAGATTCAAACTGACTTGGTCCAGATTCCTCCAAACCAGATCCCCCTTTACCAATAGACCCCCGAACTGATCCAGTTCAAACCGAACCAGATCCGAACTGACCTGGTTAGGTTCCAGCTGAACTGGAACTAGTCTGGTTCGACTGCCAGACTGGCTCGAACTAGTTTGTGGACTGGTTCAGGGTCTACTGGTAATGGGGAATCCAGTGGGGATTCCCCTTTACCTGTAAAGGGGCAGGGGGGCTTCCCTAGGGCTAGAGGGGTGGGGTGTGGGAATCAGAGGTACCTACAATAAAGATTGATGGCAGCAGTGACCGTGGGGTGGGAGCAGCAGCAGCGCCACCCTCTCTTCTGGCCTTTCCCAGAGTAGCCCAGGCCAGCAGCTGCCTGGTTCAGGCCTCCGCGCATGCCGGATTCCTCCTCACTGAATTCCCCTTTACCAGTAGGTTCGAACAGGACTGGTTCACACATCCCTAGGACCAAGATGCCTAAAAGACTGCCTTCTTCCTCCTGAACTGATCAGCTGGGGAGACTGCCCCATGCAGCATAGCGTTCCCCCCCCCCAGTGGCTGTTGCTGCTGGCTAACATAAGAACAGCACTGCTGGATCAGGCACAAGGCCCATCTATTCCAGCATCCTGTTTCACACAGTGGCCCACCAGATGCCTCTGGGGAGCCCACAGGCAAGAGGTGAGGTTGTGCCCTCTCTGTTGCTCGCCTGCAAGTGTTATTGAGGGGTATCGTGCCTCTGAGGCTGGAGGTGGCCTAAAGCTACCAAACTAGTAGCCATTGATAGACCAGTCCTCCATGAATTTGTCTAAGGGGACAAATTCATGTATTTCTTTTTAGATTGTGAGACCTTTGGGGACAGGGGATCATCTTGTTTGTTTTTCAGTATAAACTGCTTTGAGAACTTTTTTGAAAAACAGTATTCCTATTAATAATATTAGGTCCTGCCACCATCTGAAGTGTGATGAAGAGGGCTTTTGTTTGACTATGCTTAGCCTGTGGAACTGTTGAGATCTTTCTGGCCACTCCCTAATGATGATTTGCTGTGTTTTGAAGGTTTTTCTGTTTTGTCAGGGATTTGACCTGCTGGATTTCTTAAATGTTACTGCTCTTCCTGATTCTGGGACTGTATTATGAAACCTCTACTGAGATCCAGTTGGCCAATGCTCTGATTCAATAAAACATGGCATTTCCTTATCCTTTGCTTAGTAAGCTGATTCTTTCTAGTACCAGGTTTATTTTTATACCCAATTTATTTAATCCTTTTATTCCATATCTATCTATCTGTTTCCCCAGGCATTATAAATTGCTAAATAGTACTAACCAGTTTTTCTAGCTGCATTTAAATACTCCCATAATTCCCAGGACTGCAGTATGCAATGACCAACATCCTAATACTCAGAGGTGCTGCATGCAAAGCACCTCCACAGCATTTAGTAATCCAGAGTGCCACTGCATGGGCACTTGCACACGGGGAAGGATTTTTGCTGATCTCTTCTTCCCACAGAAGTGCTCTTCAACACCCCCAAATATGTCCCCAAGGGTTGTGTAGCCCTCAGGGACATATTTAAGGTTGTTAAAGAGTGCTTCCAGGGGAAGGAGAGGTCAGTGAAAATTCTGCCCTCAACCCCACTCATGAGTGCCTGTACACCTCCGCAATATCAGTCAGTGTATTGGCCAGTAATTATTTTAGGCGAGTTCCTAACCTTGGCTATGCTGCTTACATTGACCATTTGTAAACACAACTTCGTTTATATTATCTTGGTGAATAGACACATACACACGAGCCACATAACTTACTTATAACTAACCCTAGTAAAAACATGCCACTTTTGTGTAGTCAGAGGGCATGTAAATATGAACTTTAAAATCCTATTTATATTTTACCCCAAATAATATGGATGATGTAAAACAGAAAAAATGATGGCTTGTATATATCTCTTTTCTACATGATATTAAAATTAGCTTTCTAATTTGCCTCTGAGAAACTGAGTTGAGGAAAACTTTTGATAGCTTTTGATAATCAGTAAAGAGCTCAGGCTTCTTAGGAACATAGGAACTTAGGAACATGGCCTTTTACCAAGTCCAACCATTGGTCCATCAAGTATTGTTTGATATATGTATTGTCTTGCCCTCCACTGTGGCAGATACAGTGTGGATTTGGGCATTCAAGTCTGATTGGTGAGCACCTTAGGAATGTGTTTGATGTTAAGCAGAGTCCTGGTTAAGAACATCGGAACATAGGAAGCTGCCATATACTGGGTCAGACCATAGGTCAATCTAGCTCAGTACTGTCTACACAGACTGGCATTGGCTTCTCCAAGGTTTCAGGCAGGAGTCTCTCTCATCCCTATTTGGAGATGACAGGGAGTGAACTTGGAATCTTCTGCATGCAAACATGAAGATGCTCTTCCCCAGCTCCATCCTCTAAGGAGAATATCTTACAGTGCTCACACATGTAGTCTCCTTAGCAAAGGGGGAAATTCATGCTTGCTAACACATGACCAGCTCTCCTCCCTTTCCTTCTTTCCTATCATTTAGTAGAGATAAAAGCAAGAAATATAATTGGAGCACCACACATCACAGTCTCTGGTTTTGCATCCTGTGCAGATCCAACTGCTGGAAATTAAGACAAGCTTATTCAAAGAGTTTTTATGTAAAGTGACAGCAGCAATTCCCCATTTCAATTAAGACAAAACCATCACTTTGCTAAACACTCCATTACATATTTTTTTTTAACAACTCCTGGTAGAATCCACACCATTAATTTTTGAACTGTGAAGGCAGAAGATATATGATGTACTAGAATTGAAATTAACCATTTAATTAAGAAAAACATTTATGGAACACTACAGGCAAAGATCTAATTTTGCTAATTTGCTGTAAATGATGCATCTGGAGGTATTTTAAATTAATGCAATCTATTCAAACTATAAATAGTGAGTGAGTTACTTTTACTAGATGTGACAATTGCTTTCAATATGAATCCATGTTTTTGTTTTTGAGCTAAACATCTTGAAGCACTGTTTGTCCTGTCATGAGCTAAGTTATTTAAAAATCGAATCTTAACTGCATTTATTTGAAAGGATGTTTCAGAAAAATGATTATATCTGTGGCTTGGCCTGAGATGTGTAGAACCAGGCCAGCTGTTCACAACTTCTTTACAGTGGTCACATCCAATCGGAGTGCAGAAAGGCTGCAGTTGCTACCTACTAAGGCTGTGTATCAAATCAGGCTGATCATTGGAACTGATTTGATATGAACCCTATTGGACAGTTTTTTATTAGTTGGACCAGATGAAAAGATTGTCCAATAGGGCCAAATCCAGTTAGATCTGATGCAAGGGTGCCCAACACACCCTGTATCAGATTGAATCAATGTGTGTTCAGTGTTTCTTATGCTTTCCTTGTTGGAAGGCTTAGAACAGACAACACAGTAGACACAATAGTTCTCCAAAGCTGTAAGGTCCATACAACATTATGAGGAGAATAAGAAACAGTGAACATTTAAGCTTAAGAGAAAAAATTGTATCATAAGGATAATATCAAGTAGTTATTTACCTTGAAAGTTAAATAAGATTACTGATAACAGAACAGAGTGAGTCATATGGAGAGAAGGAAAGTTTATATATTATTTAAAAATGCAAATTAGACTGGAATTGAAGAAGATTATGAAACAGAATGTTAGCGCTTTCTGTCTTCCAGTCATCAGCACATGCAGCTGTTTTGTTGACTTCAGTCATCAGGACATTCAGTTGTGTTAGGTTTGATTATTACTCTTCCAGTTATTAGACATTTAGCAATTGTATTCAGATTGATTACCCCTTTTTGGATGTTTCTCGTTTATTATCTCTGACAGATTTGTATATTCAAAATTGTGCATCTCAATATATCGTGTATTGTATGACATGTATCTAAGCTCCTTTTTGTAAGATCGGGTGATATATAATATTGAGGTATATATTTATACAGCAGTATTGGGATGTTCTGTTTCTCTGATACATGGGCTAAATTTGATGTGGGCATCCTTGGTTGCGCGCGCATGCGCACGCACACACACACACACACACTGCTGTTTATCTGGAGAAAACAGCCATGTGATGTGTGGTTATATTGCACTGCCCCAACCATATTTAGGCTCCTTTTTGGCAACATAATGCTAAGTGTGGCAGGTCATATTAGCAGCTATGCAGAGGCAGCTTCCTCACTTCTGATCTGAAGCAGGCACCATGTGCTGGGGACATGGATTATTTGTGTGGGGTCACCTCAGTCCTTGGAACATGGCATTCGACTGTCCCTTAATGAGTTCTGATTCTCTGTTTCTAACACAAATGGTGTCAGAGAGACCACATGAATTTACCTGAAACATGTATTTTGTTCCCTCTTGAACTGGTTTAGAGGTATCTCAGTCATAGAGCATCTCCCTGGCATCTCCAGGTAGGGCTGGGAAAGACCCCTGCCTGAAATCTTGGAGAAACTGCTTTCAGTCAGTGTAGTCAATACTGAGCTAGGTGGACCAAGGTGGTAATGTCCACCAGCAAGGCATTACTTAGTTGCCGTCAGGGTTGCAGACAGAGGGAAAGCTTGAGGGGCAACACCACACTTAAAAAGATTTTTAGGGGAGAGGAAAGACGCCTTTGGAAAAGATAAAATCTGTATTGGGAATTCAGATATGTAGGCTCTTCTCACGATGGGGGGAAACCAGGCTAAAGGAGACCAGCTCGGTCCCACCCACCCATTGTGAGAACCACCAGGTTCGTGGATGAGCCCAGTGGTTCAACGGCGACTAGCCTACTTAAATTCCCCTCCCCTTAAATGTGGTTAGCAGAAGGAGTGATCCACTAACCCCTTTTGCAAGATCGTGAGATGCCACGGCATGGCTCCGCACCGACCTGCAAGTAGACCCCCGACCAGGAGGCTACAACAAGCCTCCCAGCCTCAAGGGTCTCTGCAGAATACCCCACGCATGCGCGTGGGGCAACCTGGGACTTCCGGGGACTGGATGGTCCCTGATCCCCTCACCCCACCCCTACCAGTTCCATGACAAAGCCAGTAGTTGTGTGGGCAGCCAATCCAGCCACCCAGGACTGAGCGCCTGCTCAGCCTGCTCGTGTGTGGGGAGAGCGGGCTAAGCCCGCAGAGCCCGGTTAGGCTCTGCACATGGAACATGTAGATTATTAGATTTGGTGGGAGAGTTTAGAAAAAGGAAGGGGGAACACCTCAGATACTTGCGGGGGGTGGTTCTGCACCTCTGGTTGCCATTCAGTGGTGGTGACCATTTATTTCCCAATATATGAATTCATCAGCCTCAGTGGCATAGGGAGAATGCCGGCGGCCATGACCCCTGCACATCTGATGTCAGAAGCCCCTGTATATCAGTCCCCAAGCCAGCAAATATCCACCTGCATGCCTGGGGTTAACACGGCGGTGGAGTGAGATGAGAGAGAGCGAGGCAGCCGAGCAGGGCAAGAAGAGTGAGAATGAGCTGCAACTGCTGCTCATTCTCCACACACACCCCAGCCCCACCCATACTGGCCACCACTGTCAGCCATTCAGCTCAATACATCACCTTGGGCCAGCCTAGCCTATAGCGGTACTGATTAAAAGTTTGGAGGTATTTATGTTAGAGGTTGTTGATTTTTACCCACAATAGGTAAAACAGCAGAGCACTAAGGAATGAGCACACGCTCCAGTTACAGAGTAGGTAGCAGAGGATGGTTTGGATATTGCAGCTATTTAGAGAAAACACATGGAGATCCTAAACACTAAACATTTATTGGTTAAATACACTTAGACAGGAAAGACCTATATCTAATCTAAAGGACTACATCGTGGATAGGTAAGGAGAGAAAGAGAGATGTTTCCATCTGCTCTCTAGGAGGAAAGGAAGGATTGTGACTCAGCACAGGAAGTGCTGCAGAGTCAGTTCAGGGGTCACAGAGTAGGGACAGATAGGGAGACCCTGACTCACTGTCTCTACTCTCAATGCCCCTAGTGGTCATTAGGACAGTTGGTGCAAAAGGTCGATGCACTGGAAGTTCATCTCCAACAATTTACACCTCTATTTACACACTACTCTATTTATACACTACTCTGAGCTCCTTGCAGAGGGATAAAAATGTGATTAGTAATGTTTTATATGAAAATCCATGTCCTTTGGATTCAGCATCTTCATGTCATTTCCCTAACCCACCTAATGCAATTTATTGGAATTGGTTAAACAAGTCTCAAATATTAAACACACACACACACACACAGAGAGAGAGGCTGGGATCCAAAGAGACCTGCACGTGTGTGTGTGTGTGTGTGTGTGTGTGTGTGTGTGTGTGTGCATACTAGGTGTGATGTTGGGGCAGCTTGTCTGACCTTCTTGAATGCTGCTCTAGGGACTTCACTGATGTTCAAGCATGGCGTCTGGCAAGCTGCAAATGGGGTTCCAAGAGGAAGAGGGAGGGGGAGCCTGGCTGCACACATGTACTAGATTGCACATGGCCTTGGGATCTCAATCTGCTATCTATACATAAATAAAATGCAAACTATATCAGTGAATTCCAAACTGTGCTTTGCGTAACTCCCAGGGCAGGGGCGTAACGATAGGGGGGGCAGGCAGGGCACGTGCCCTGGGCGCCACTTGCTAGGGGGTGCCAAAAAGTACCCCCGCCGATCCCCTGCCTTTAAAAAAAAAATCTTATTTTTTTTAGTGCACTGCAGCAGTCCGCAAAGAGCAGTCCCCCTCCCCCTCCCCCGGTCCCGGCGCACCCCCCCCCCGATTGCTCAGCTCCGGCACTGGGCGCAGCGTTTGCCGTTTGCAGCGCTTGCTTTGCAGCTTCGGCGTCGGCAAGGCAACGGACCTGACCTCTCTTCGTCTGTCTCTCTCTTTCTTCTTCGTGACTCAACACTCCGAGAGTCTGCTGATCCCCGCCCTGCCGCCCTGCCCCACCACCAGTTGCACATGCGTGTCGGGAGGTCACGCCGCGCATGCGTGTCTGGCCTGGGAGAGCTCGCCGCCTGCATGTGCACTTGAGGCCTCCGCCCAAGCGAGGCTGAGGGAGATGCCCTGCCTGCCCGCCCGGCTGGCTGAGTAATTCGCACGCCCCTCCCTGACCCGACCCTTCCTCCCTCCTCCTTTCCTTCCCGCCCTCTTGGTTACCCTGCCGGCCAAGGGAGCCTGGCAGAGCTAGCGGCGCCGGCGTCATGTGACAGCGCTGCCTAGTGCCAGGAGCCTGCCTGAGTGGGGGAAGCGGAGAAGGCGAGAGAAGCACTCAGACGGACTGGTGGGCGGACGAGCTAAGGTGTTGCTCTGTGCAAACAAGGCAGAGGAACGCACACACACGCAGGCTCCGGCGGCCACACTGCCGCTCGAGAGGAAGAAGAACCCGGCCCTCCCTCTTTCCTTCACGGGGACGCACACAAGGGGAGAGAGACAGACAGAGAGAAAAGTTCTTTGGTTTTCCACGCAAGACGACAACGCCCTGTCCCCCCACTAACTTCTGGAGCAACTTCTGTGCCCAGTTGAGGGTTAGTGGCGCCGCATAGCTTCACTTGACAAGTAAAAGTAAGTCGCTAAAAGGAAGGGGAGGAGAAAAAGAGATGGTAGTAGTGACTCCAAGGAAAGCAACATGTGAGTTGTGGGGAGGGAGGAGAGGGATTGGAAAGAGGAAGGGGGGACATGGGGGGTGGGGAGAAGAAGGTGCTCCTCTGGGCACAGCGAGCGGGAGCTCATAAGAGCCTGTATACTGTATGTACTTGCGTGGAGAGATTGCTGCTTTGAGGACACGCACGCACAAAGCCTAGGCAAGGGACGTTTGCGAGAACACTTCTGCAGCTGAAAAAGTTGTGAAAGGGAGGGGGTGGAATCTCAAACTCAACCCCTCCTCCATTCCCAGTGTGGGGAGAGAGGCGACTTGCCATTTGGATTACCAGATGCCAGTTTCATGGTTGGAAGGACGTGCTACAGCTTGCATTCACGTGTATATCCACACTGATCTGCGGTTGACTGGAATTATATGGAGAACTGTGAGGTGGTTTGGGGTTTCTGTTCGTTTTTTCTTTTGAAATAAGACAACTTTCTGTCTTGGAGTTGTGGTCTTGTCGAATAAGAAGCATCTAACAAAAGCCTAGGTGGCGTGGCGTGGCGTGGCTCTTCAGAGGCTTTTAAAAAGGAAACCCCAGGACGCACTAGGATGTTGGATTTGACTGATTTTGCAGCAAACTGCTGGGATACTCTTCTCTCTCCAAGTGGGAAAGAATATTGCTATGTGTACGTTTTGTTTTCCTTAAGTTGATGATTTCAGTTTCCGCTGTGTAAGATGCATTTTGGACAGCAGCAACCCCTCTAACTGCCCCCACAGCAGCCTAGCAGGGACCCCAGAAGTGTGTTTAAGGGAAGAGTAACTTGCCTAGGGAGCAAGAGGTTGCTGATTTGAATCCCTGCTGGTATGTTTCTCAGACTATGCGAAACACCTATATTGGGCAGCAGTGATATAGGAAGATGCTGAAAGGCATCATCTCATACCAAAGAAAACGATCAAGTTGCAGCAACAAAGATATACGTACATTAATTGAATTAAAAGAGAAAAACGTGTGCTTGCTGTTTCCTAAATCTAGGGTAAAGAGCATGTTGTTTCAAATAGCTCCACTCATTACGTTGTAGATTGGCTTTCTAGGTCCAATGAAACATGTGTGTCAGTCAGATGTATGTTTGCGGTGGGGGGGGGGCGCAATTTCAGTGCTTGCCCTAGGCGCCGTTTTCCCTAGTTACGCCTCTGTCCCAGGGTACTTGATGGCTTTCTTAGGGATACCTTGTAGTTCACCTCCTTAACCATGGAGATGAAACATCAACTGTATTGATGGTGACATAACGAAAACAATGAGCTGGTTCATGACTGGCAGATGGATAGGAGGAACGTGCAGTCAGGCTTTCAAGTCCTACCCACAATCTGAGTAGGATGACACAGGATATGCTTTCCCTTTTGGGGAGTTTTGGGAGGTTGTGTGCTGCAATGGGAGCCACACAGCTCCTAGCAGCAAACTTCCTTAAATGCCCCCATCCTTAAATGAGGTTAGCGGCATGAGTGCACCGCCAACCCCATTTTTTCTATCATGAGTTGCCATGGTGACTCATGAGGAGATCCCCAACGGGAAGCTACAACAAGCCTCCCAGTGTCAGGGGTCCCTCTAGAATGCCCCATGGGAGAATGCACTCGCGTGGGGCATTCTGGAACCTCTGGGCCAGGCGACCCCTGATCCCCACAACCCTGACCAGTTTCACACAGTGGCCCATCAGATGCCACTGGAAGCATACAGGCAGGAGTTGAGGGCATGCCCTCTCTCCTGCTGTTACTCCCCTGCAACTGGTATTCAGAGGCATCCTGCCTCTGAGGCTGGAGGTGGCGTATAGCCCTCAGAGTAGTAGCCGTTGATAGACCTCTCCTCCATGAAGTTATTCAAACCCATCTTAAAGCCATCCAGGTTGTTGGCTGTCACCACATCTTGTGGCAGAGAATTCTACAAGTTGATTATGCATTGTGTGAAAAAGTACTTCCATTTGTTGGTCTTAAATTTCCTGGCAATCAATTTCATGGGATGACCCCTGGTTCTAGTGTTATGTGAGAGGGAGAAGAATTTATCTCTATCCACTTTCTCCACACTATGCATGATTTTATATACTTCTATCATGTCTCCCCACATTCATCTTTTTTCTAGACTAAAAAGACAACATCAATTATATTCTTAAAAGCAACAGGAAAAAGGGAAGAAAGAGAATGCATTGTGTCGTTTAAGTGCCTTATTTAACAGGTTTTCAGCTGGTAAGTTCTACCCATAACTGGGTACAGCTTTCATAACATGACCCTAGGGTGGTTTGCACCAAACGTATCACAGCAATTTTTTTTTTTAAGTGGGCAAATGAGAGAGACTGAAAGAAAGAAGGAGAACGAAAAAGAGAAAGAGAGGGAAAGAGAAAACAAATCCAGGAAATAGTGAGGTATTTTATATACCTTTATTAGATTATGGGGGTGGGTGGCATTAAAAGCAGGTCTCACGTTAGTGGCATTTCATCCTAAGCAACTTATTATTTGAAAGAGGGCAAGCCAACCTCATCTCACTGTGGTTCAATGGTTGAGTAGTTAGAACCAAATGTCACACATTGTTAAAGGCTTCTGAGCATGCGTGGAGAGGGAGACAAAAGGATGAATTATCTTGGCTTCTGCTACCCCATGATGTGTTTTCTGGCTGTCAAACTACCTATTCTTTGCGAGTACACCAGCAGATGATACAAAGCAATAGCATTTTATCTCTGCAAAATCATTGTTTCCAGCTTTGAACAAGCAGCACAATCAGGAAACGGGTGAGAAACTGCAGGAGAAATAGAACATTTTACCCCACTTCTGTTTCCGCCATGTTTTAATATTGTCATGGCTTAGGGCTCAGTGAGTATCTGGTGCCAGAGCATTGCTGAAACCAAGCCGATGTGAATCCAAACAGTCCCTTGAATAGTAGTCTCATGTAATCTCATCTCAATAGTAGTCTCATCTATATCTATCTATCTAGCTAGCTAAAAAATTGTTTTGGTTTTATCACCTAGTTACAGATCTAGGTAATATATGAAGGGTGTGTAGTGCTGCTCACCTGTTGAGCTCAATGGTGATTATTTATCCCCTAGTAAGAGTATTTAGGAGTATTTAGTATTACAGCCATTTATATGGCTCCTGAGTTCGCTGCCCCAAGCAGAGGTGGCTCTTTCATGGGGCCAGGTAAGGTGGTTTCCTCAGGTGGCAAGTGTGCCATGGGACACTGAATGCAGACACCACACCCCTTGCTGCAGGTGCCACACACCTTATGTGGGCACTCCCATACCGCTCTCACCTCACCTCACCTCTGCAGCTGCCACCCCTGACTACAGGCTGTTCTTGACTTCCAACTGTCCACCGCTGCTTATGGGTCGATGGGGCTACCTTGCCTCTCTCACCAACCTGTTTCCCAGCCCAGAAACTGCCCTCTTCTGCTAGCTGCAGTAGTAGTAGCTGCAGTTGTGTATCTTGTCATAGCAGCAGCAGCAGCAGCTCCTGCAGTGGCTGGATTCTTGTCACCGCTGCGGTTCTGTGGGCACAAACACCAGGACTGTACTCTTATTCTTTTTCTCTCTCTCTCAAGCCCACAACTCCAGCCTCTAGCACCATGTTGGTACTAGAGGGAGAAGGGAAGAGAGAGAGAGCTATGTTTGAACTCATAGCATCCCAACTTATTCTATCTCTCTCTGTCTCTGTCTATCTATCTATCTATCTATCTATCTATCTATCTATCTATCTATCTATCTGTCATATTTATATGTTGCCTGATATGTGTCTATATGGTGTAAAAGTAAAGTTGTGCCATCAAGTTGGTGTCGACTCCTGGTGACCACAGAGCCATGTGGTTTTCTTTGGTAGAATACAGGAGCGGTTTACCATTGCAATCTTCTGAGCAGTATGGGATGATGCCTTTCAGGATCTTATATCTGAAAGCTAAATACCGCTAAATATAGCTAAATACAACACATGTAAAAACAGAATAAAAAACAATTAAAATTTTGTACAGAATAAACACTGTTCAACAGTTTAAAATTAATTAACTTAGACAAGTGTTACATCACTATCAAGGACTATCATTTAAATGTTTAAAAACCTGCATTGTGGGACTTTCTGTCCACATGTCTGGTGGTTGACAGTTGTGTGAACAAGTCTGTAGAAATCTGTGATGAATTCCATTCTGACTCAAAGGAACGTCCAGGCATTCCATAAATCAGAATTGAGCTGAAACTCAGTTTTGCTTTCCTAACATTTGAAAAGCACCTCCATTTTTCAGTGTGCTTTGTAATTGCCCCCTTGAAAATGTTGTAGACTTTTCTTCTAAGTCTTCTAATAATAGAAGGAACTGTGCAAAAACCCCTGTCCACCACCCAGTTTTCTGTTGTTGTTTTTAACAATCTCTGATTCATAGGAACATAGGAAGCTGCCATATACGAAGTCAGACCATTGGTCTTTCTAGCTTAGTATTGTCTTCACAGACTGGCAGCAGCTTCTCCAAGGTTGCAGGCAGGAATCTCTCTCAGCCCAATCTTGGAGAAGCCAGGGAGGGAATTTGGAACCTAGATGCACTTCCCAGAGTGGCTCCATCCCCTGAGGGGCATCTCTTACAGTGTTCATACTTCTAGTCTCCCATTCATATGCAACCAGGGTGGACCCTGCTTAGCTAAGGGGACAAGTCATGCTTGCTACCACAAGACCAGCTCTCCTCCCCTGTTGCCATATATCTATATAATTCATTGGCATCTATATATCTATATCTATAACTATATCTCTATCTATCCATATATCTATATCTATATCTATAAGATATACCCGTCACTAATCCCATGCATGGCAGCTCTCAAGAGAGTTGGAAAGTGAGGGTAGGGGAAGGCGATGGTGGCAGGGAACACAAGGCCGAGGGACAGGCCAGCAAATGGGCAGGCAGGAAGAAGAGAAGGTGGGGGGGAGAGAAAGTGGTGGGGGGGAAGAGAAAGCAGCATGGGGGGAGAGAAAGTGGCAGTGGGGGGAGAGAAAGAGGCAGCGGGGGAGAGAAAGCGCTGGTGGCCGGGGGAACTAGAGGTGCAGATGCACTGCGCCCAGGCCAGCTAGTATTTAGTAATACGGTTAACATCTTTAAATATTCTGGAGCTAACTTAATGGGAAACCTTTTGGGGTGTCATTTAGACAGTTGAAATAGTATTTATACATTCATCTAAGAAACACCATTTTAAAACGTGGTTATGCAAAACAAGGCATTGTCTTTATTTGCACCCGATATCTAATGGTTGTGTTTTTCTTCCATTTTCAGTAGGGCCAAGAACAGCATTCTGCTCCAGAAAGGATCTGCAATGGCCAAAAGAACCAATGGTTGCTTTCTACTGCTTATTCTAATTGTAAGTAAAAAACAAAAGTTACAAAAATTACTTTTACGTCTACCATGAAAACCAATAGGAAGATTGAATATTGATGTTAAATAAATTCATTGAATACTGTTCATATCCCATTCTAGAGGACTGATGTGCAATTTTTTAAAAAATCAGTCCAAACAACTGTGAAAAGAAGAAATAAGGGAACTTCTGATTTCTTACCTTTGCCATCACATTCTTGAGAGACAAACTGTTTTATGTTGCTGAAACATTATTGTAGCATCTGGCTTGTTGTGTCTTCAGCATATTGGACTGACCTATTTTTGCAATGTATTTTTGGTGTAGTGAAGATGTACTAAGTTTACCACTCTCTGCTCCTTGGTTATTGAATTACACAGAAAGATATTGTGGCTGGGTTGTCCTTTCGATTTGGGCTGAATTTTTTGCTATCCTACATTATTTATCTCATTTTTATCTTTCCTTTTTCTGTGGAGTTCAAGACAATATACAGAGGGTTATCCAGTGGTCTCCCATGCAGTTACTGTCCAGCCACAGCTTCAGCAAGGTTGTTGAGACATTATGTGCCTTCAGACCATGACCTGGTACCATACAAAAGGGCTAGAGGTATCACTTTCCCAGCTTGAGCTATGCAACTATCCTTGTGAAGCACAGCTATATCATAGCAGGGAAATAGGGCAAATATTGGCACAGCAGCACAAATTGATGCTTCTATATCTTTGATAGAAGTGAGAGAGGGTCCTGCCACTTGCATAAAACCATCAGTTGTATCCACTTGCCAGCATTAGAACACTTTTCCTGGTTTATTGCCTGATCATATAAACTGCAGTCAGGGTGGCCCTTTCATGTGCCAAGGTGCTGGGTCCCCTGTGTGGCAGTGATGTGGTTCCCACCTCTGTGCATATGCGGAGACTGGAACTGCACAGTTGCTGTGCAGCCACACTGCTGGGGAGCGTGGCGGGGGGAGTGTTGAGATTTAGAAGAGCTGGTGCTGCCAGCAAGGTGCCCTCTCAACTTCAAACCAGTTGAACCAGGTCAGTTCAAATTGAACCCATTTTGATTCAAACTGGTTCTGCACACCCCTACCCCATCCCTACCCATCACACCAGGAGAACTAGAGGAACACAAGCCAGCACTCACATGATGATCCAAGGATGCAGCATTAACTTCATCCTCAGAGTCCCCTGAGGACCCAACAAAATGATCAGAGGCCTCCCAGCATCATTGAAGGGAGCATTTACAAAATTTGGCAAGGCCCCTTTAAGAAACAAATCCTTCCCTAGGGATGGGAAGCAGCCTTAGATAGATAGATACTTTATTTACAGCCAATGGCCAAAACAGGGAGCAGCCTTAAATGCTGGGAGTCTGTTCTGAGAAGCTGCAGTCATGTCCACATACCTAGCTCCTGTGATCCTACTTGATGCTAACTAAGGTTCTGACTCCTGGCTCTTATAGCTGTTCAAGGTCAGTAGCATTTCTGGATCCCTACCTCAGTAGAGACCCCAGTTCAATCCACAACTAGATAATACATTCAGCTCAGTGCCTATTATCCCTGAGATAAGTTTTCCATACAGCTTTGGATGTACTGTTTGGCTGCACTCCGTTTGAGTTTGGTGACTACAAGCAGGGGACAGTTGTTAGGGAGCTTGGAGGGAAGATTTCTTTATCTATCCCAGCTGCAGTGGAAATGTATAGGTGAGGAGAGCACTGCAAATTAATATTATCTGGAGACATAGAGTTCTAAACAAAGAAATGTATTTAGGAAATCTATCTGAGAGATAGAGAAGACCTACATGACTTGCTGCTAGCGACATACAGGAAGTGAGAGAGGAGAAGATGGAAGTCTCTCTCTCCAGGTGAGAGAATGAAACCTGAGACTATCAGTCTAACAAATGAGAAGTAGACTAGAGAAAGCATAATCAGAGAGGAGATTCCCTTGCTCACTATCTCTACTCCTAGAGCCCTTAGTGGTCAATAGCATTGCTGGTGCTAAGAGTCGATGCCATCAGGAGCTGCATCTCCAACACTCATTACGTGATAAGATACACTCACTGGGCTAGCTCAAACATAATGGTAAACTATGATTTAGCACTACATGTTTCTTCTTCCCTTTTCTTCCTTATTTGAATGCAATACGAGAAGATTGAAAGTTTTCACTAAAAGTCTGAAATATGTCAGAAGTCATGGTTTGATCCCTCTTTTTTAACTAACCACAGTCAGAACAAACTACAGTTCCCTAAGTTCAAATAATAGAGATTGGTAGTGTATGCAAAAGTGGATGAAGAAGCTTTCAATCTCCTCTCTTGCACAGAGGGGGAGGAGAGGGGAGAAAGGAGCACATGATCCCATGACTTGCCAAGGTTCATTTATGCAGCGCTAAATCATGGTTTAGTGTTACATCTGAACTGGGCTATCTTAGTGCTGCTGGGCATCAGAACAAAGAAGGGTTTTGTGGCACAAGCTGTGTGCCATTTAACCTTCTTGTAAGAGATTTACAATTGATTTGGTATTAGATTTTTTTGTTTTGTTATATTTTTAAGGAGACTGGAGGGAAAATACATCTAATCTATGACGTCACGAAATCACGAAAATGATGTTCAATAGTATACTTGTATTGTTGATGAAGGCGTCTTCTCAGCTGCTTGTTCATTGTATGTAGCATTTTCTGAGACATTTGCTCATTCTGTTCTCATCATTTCAAGTGTTGGTGACATCCTTGTATTAGTTGGCTGCTCTTTACTTGTGCATTATTTGAGAGTGTCTGTTAAGTCAAAATTCTTTTTATTCAGACTATATTAACATCTTTTAGGTATAAAGAGGTTGCCAGGATTCAAAGAAAGCTGTTCTTTCATTCCATAGTAATGCACCTTTTATAACAATCAATTAATGCGTGATGGCTTGGTGGTCGTATGTATGACGTCATTTACTTGTACTTTTAGGAGTGACATCATATGTACGGCTGCTAAACTGCCACATGGGACATCAGTTAATCAGTTCTCTTCAGAAGAATTAATATTGACCCCTTTCATCACATAACAGACTTCCTGATTATGAAGCTGTGAATGATTCATTTTATTTAATAAAAAATAAGTTTCTATGCATAAGATATTCCACTTTCCTATACATGGCAACATCATTTATCCTTTATTTTAAAACAGCACCCTGAGTGTTCATTGTTTTCAAAGAGCAATAATATTCTGTGAAAGCTGAAATCATGGTTGATATTATAAACAGCGGCCGAAATCCAAAGAACTGCACAAGTAGTACCACGTGCCCCAGGTAGCCATGGGCTTCTGTGTGTCAAAGAGCAGCCCCTCCTTGCCACTCAAGGAACCTGCTTTGGTAGGGAGGGACTTCCAAAAACAATTTGTGGTATAACATGGCTGTTCAAAGAAAATGTCAAAAATCCTATTGGGCATTTCACACTCAATGCACCTCAAGTTGGATCCTGACCTACAGTGCAAGACTGTGCACATCCTAACCTTTAAAAAAATATACATACATTTTAAAAACCATTCCAATAAAAATGTCCATGTTAGTTGCAACAAAAATACAGTGTTGTGATACTTTCTAGTTCTTCATAGATAAATTATATACGACCAATTCACAGAAACTCTTTGCAGCGTCTTTCGGGTCATAACTTGGGGTTCAGGGGCGAGATAAATTGCAATAGTTTTTTTTGGAGGAACCATGAATCTAAAGTGGCTGACATGATGAGGAAAATTACTCAAAGTTGTCCCATTGAATTTTAAAGGATGTTAGGCATTGCCTAACATGTCTTTTTAATTTCAATGGGACTGTTTTGTGTAGTTTTCCTCATTGTGTCAGCCAGTGAGTTTTTTGGCTGGGCGTTCTTGTCTCCCCCCCCCCTTTTACTGAAAATACTATGTTCTTCCAGGTGGCAGCAGCAGCATTTCAAAAGCTGCTGCTCTTCAGGGTGGCTAGCTCCTGCCATCCGCTTTTTTCCCTCCTGGAATGCACCAAGAATTAGACTACATCATGATGTAGCATAATTCCCAGTGCATTCCAAAAGAAAGAAAGAGTGAGACTGCAGAGAGGTAGGTCTAAATTTAATCCAAATGTGGACAGGAAAATGGAGGAGGGGAGTGTGGAACCGCAGGTCCATTGGACCTGCGGTTCTGCACTATGTCCGAAGGCAGCCTCTGTGTGTTTTTCATCACAGACTGTGAATTAACAATAATGGGGAGGAGAAAAGCATTAAGGATGCCATGTCCCTTCTCCTTCTAATGCTATACTGTCTTGATACTCAAAATCTATTCCAAATTTTACTTATTTATTTATTTATTTATTTGTTCAGTTTCTATACCGCCCTTCCAAATATGGCTCAGGGCAGCTTACAAAGAGAAAATACATAAATAAGATGGATCCCTGTCCCCAAAGGGCTCACAATCTAAAAAACGAATCTATCCGTTTCATCTAATGGATGAAACCTGGGGCACTTATGCCCTCCTGCATAGGTTTCACTCAGCTGATGAAGAAATGCTGATAAACTGGCTATAAGGCTGGAACTACAAGAGCTAATAAATGTGATTTATATTTCATCCTCCAAGAAATTATCCTGGTGATCTAATGGTATTAAACTGAATGCAGTCAATAGTAGGATGATGACCAATGATGTGTTTCAGGGGAAGGAGGCTGGTATTTATTACTGGAAATGCTCATGTTGCCTCTTTGTACAACTGCAAGCATCTGCTTAAGCCATCAAATGTTTCTGTAAAACTGTGAGGAGAGGTGAATGGTTTATGAAAGTGTTAGACAACCATCTTTTTAAGATCCTCATGGGAATGCTAAGCCCATAGTTGAACCATAGTTTAGACTAACATAGCAAAAGGGAAATATTTTAATATGGCAACAGCTTCACCAGCTCATGTTCTCAAGGTAAAATGGAATACTAAGAATGAGTGTCCAAAATGTACAAATAAACATTGCAATTGCCTGATATATTAAAGGCTGCTTTTAATGCACATTTCCCACTAGAGCCTTGAGCTGCTGCCACTGATGGAGCACATCAGTTCTGACAAGCAGCTTAAACGAAAACATATTTTATTCAGTAGAGAAGTAAGCTGGCTGATACAAACAAGTCCGCAGCAAATGGTTGTGACCACAGAGTTAAGATGTGCTCAGATGAGCATGCAGAGCCCTTGTGTGTGCAAAGTGACTGTCCTGGTATGAAAAAGCTAAAAATAACCTCATGCTCAAGAGCATGAAGTGCCTGGATGGATCCAGTAAAACTGGTTTACTTTGTTTTAAAATACTGTGCCTGCTCATTTCAATGTGCCTGTAGAGGCATACACACATGGATCTGAATGGGGCAGGATGCTTGGTAGATTGAAGTGAGAGGGTATACATATAAAGCTATACATATTCATGATGCTTGGTGTCCTTGCTTACTCCTGTCAGAGGAGCCATAGTTGAAAAGGCAATGTGCACCTGCTTTGCATGCAGGATGTCCCAAGTTCAGTCTCTGAACACTGGTTGGAACCCTGGACAGTTGCTGCCAGTCGGTGTAGCCAATACTGCACTAGATCAACTAAATGGTATAAGGCAACTTCATATGTTCAAGAGCAATGCTAAAGACAGACCTTGAGCCAGTGCTTTAAAATAGCAATTTATTCCGTGAAGATTGCTCATTGTTTTTCAACCAGTGTTCTTCCTTGCGGCAAAAGGTCTTTGTGTGTCTTATTCTAGGTCTCCAGTTAAAACAACTCACTCAAAATTACACTCAAGTATAACCTTGCTTTTTCTCTTCTGCTTTTTGGTGCTTTCTCTCCTAACAGTAGTCGAGCTTCAGGATTCCAACAGTGGTAACTGGTGGACGCTGGGGCAGGTGGGGTGTAGTGGAAGGGCATTAGTGAGTGAGTGAGTGAGTACGTACATTTCTGTACCACCACATACAAAAGTCTCTGGGGCTATTCTCACGATCAGCAAAAATCGGGCTGGCCTCTGCTAGCCCGATTTTTGCTGATTTTGAGAACCACTGGGCTTGGCTGTGAGCCCGGTGGTTCTAGAGCGGGTAACCCACTCAAGTACCCCTCCCCTTAGCCCGGGTTAGCGGAGCGAGTGCTCTGCAAACCTGGGCTATCTGATCGTGAGTACCACGTGAGTAGACCCCCGGAGGGGAGGCAAAAAGCCATCTCCCAGCTCCGGGGGTCTCCCCAGTATGCTCTGCACGCTCGTGCAGGGCATACTGGGGCTTCCGGGGGCCACGCGGCCCCCCAAGCTCCCCAGCCCCCGCTGACTCCGTCATGGATCCGACAATCGTGCAGGCGGCCGATACAGCTGCCCAGGGCTCCTGCAGCGATCGTCGGGGGGAGAGCTCTCCCCACAGTATCGGCAAAAGTGGGTCTCACTAATCGTGAGACCCGCCTCTCTGGGTGGTTCACAATCTAAAAACAACCATTAAAACATCAATGCAATTAAAGCAATTTAAAATACAAATAAAAACTCTAAAACCTGAAGCTTACAAACTATAAACTAAAAGCCTGGCCAAACAGGTATGTTTTCAGGTCCTTCTTAAAAGTGCTCAGAGAAGGGGAAACTAATTTCATTAGGAAGCGCATTCCAGAGTCCTGGAGCAACTGGCCTGGTGTATCTTTAATGATTGGTAAAAGCTCCTGCCACTGCTGCCCAACATCCCACCATGTGCACTGCTCCTGCCACTCACCTGGTGGATGTGCATGTGCGGCAGCCATTTGAGGGGCCAGCATGGCAAACACTTGCTGTGTGGACTATGCATGCACATTGGCCAACTGAACAGCTGGGGCTGGGCATGTGGTGGGCATGTGGCAGAATGCCAGGTGGTGGTGTGGAGAGCTTTTACCAGTCATTAAAGGTATACTCTTCTACAGTGTACATCAGCCGGTACTGGGTTCTAGTAAAACACAGTGGATCCTGCAGATCTGAAGTATTCCTAGCCCTGCCATAAGCAACCACACTTTAAAGCCCAGTGCATTTTGTACAGCTGCATTACATGAGTAGAAGCAAAACTCGGTTATCACAATCGGCTGCTATGTCGCAAAATCTCATAGTAGTAATCCCTTCAGGGTGTAGTGCACTTGTGTTTGTTGGAACATGAACCTCAGTTCTGGCTCTGTGTGTCCCTAGAATATGGAAATGAGAAGAGGAGACCCTCACATGCCTCATAGGTGTATTTATTTTGGTCTGCCATGTTTCGGACAAGTCCTTTTTTAAGGGCACCTTCTGAGCTTGATCAACAATGTTTGTTTGTTTGTTTGTTTGTTTGTTTGTTTGTTTGTTTGTTTGTTTGTTTGTTTGTTTGTTTGTTTGTCATATTTCTATACTGCCCAGAACTTGCGTCTGGGCGGTTTGTTGTAGAAGGAAGGCTGTTCCTGCCTGCAAAGCATAGTTTTATCCTTTGGGAAAGGACTTTTCAAAAACATGTCAGGCCAAAATAAATTTACTTTGTCATGACATGTTTTGGAAAAGTCCTTTCCCGAAGGCTAAAACCATGCTTTGCAGGCAGGAGCAGCTTTCCTTCCACAACATTGTTGATCATTGTTGACTGAGGCATCTCAGGATCTCCTCTTCTTGTTTCTTTGGTGGTGCCTCCACCCTTCTTTCCCCCTTAGAATATGGAGCCTGGTAATTTAGATAACTCAGTCATTGCCAAGGGGATACCTAAAGGTGGCAATAAAGCATACAGTCTGCAATTTGATGAGTACTTTTTTAACAGACTTGCCAGCTCACAGTGGGGTGTTTCCTTTTCCTTCTGAGCGGCAGTTGTGCTCATGGTATGGGGTTGTGATGACAGTGTGCAGTCCACTGGGCATGACTATGGCTCAACTTCCGTCCATTACACAGAGGATTGCACAGCCTTCCTGCACAAATCTCACTACAAACAATATGATATCACAGTGCCTCATGGATTGCTTCCTTAAGGAGATTCAAAAGGGGCTCTCGTAGGTAATCAGAACAAGCAGCCCTTTGCAAAGTTTTACTTAATGCTGTATTTTGCCTGCTCGATAGAAACCTGTTGGTAAAGGGAAGTGCTTTACATTTTTACTAGAAATACATAAAATCTCCATGGTAACACTGAGCATATGTGCAGATGAAAAGGCCTTTGAAGTAAGAATGATGGGCATCCCTGACTCTCGTGTTCTTGATTATTTTCTCCTGCTTTTACTCACATGCATTAACAGATTTTCCTCTTTGCACAGAGAATGGCTCCAAGTCTCTCTTCTACTGTAAGTTATACTGACCCCACATTAGAGCCTATAGCAACTGAATATTCAGCCAGACGCCAGAAGATAGTAGATTCACAGTTCAAATGCTATGAGAGGATGAACAGAGACCCTCCTTACAAGAAACCAGGTAAAAGAAGAAAACCACTTTTAAATTACTTTAATGTGTTTCTAAAATGCTATAGGCTAGACAAAATAGCCTTTATGGCTAACCATGGTTACAAGAACAAATGGATTAGCTGCTATCTGGTGATACTTTTCAGGCTGGAAGTCACAAAGAAGTTCTTAACCTCTGGAAGAATAAAGTTTTGCAATAGTTTCCCTGCAACAATTGCGTGAATTGAAAGAGACTTGTTAGTTTTAAGACTAAATTGGATACGTTCGAGGAGGCAGACATTCTTCAAAAAGAGGTTGTGGGTGTGTCTGCTAATAAGTTGCCTGGACTGTGAGAGAGAATCAGTAAAAGAACTTCAAGAACATAGATGGCACAGAATTCCCACACCTTACAAACATTGCCACCTCGACAGGTGGCCGACAAATATAGCCCCATTAGTCAGAAATGAGGTGGTAGTGCCCTGAGGTAGCAGAGTGAACTACTACTTCAGACTGCCAGTAGTGAATGTCTTTTTCCGCATTCTCTCCTACATAAAATACTTCCTACAAGTAGAAAGGTGTTGCAGTAGGGAAAGAGCTGGTCTAGAACCTTTTCCATTATGTGCTAGTTTTAATTTCAGGGAGTTGCTCACATGGTGAAACCTCTTGGAACACAGTAAGTGTGTACAGCAGGGTTTAGTCTGAACAACTAGACAGGGCTTAGGTGTTATCTCCCAGGCCCTGGCATGCTCTACTTCCTTCAGCAGTAGCACCAATTGTGCATGGTGACTTTTAGAAAAGATGCTACAGAATGGGATGGAGTCCAGAGTGCACTCCTAAGTTTGATGAATTCCCAAGGCTCCATCACACCTAGGACTGAGTTCTGGCCACCGCTCTGCAGCACCTTCTCCAACATTCATGATGGGCCTCCATCTGCTCAGGAGGGAAATAGATCTTTAAATCCCAGTACCTAAAATGGCACTCCTGTATACCACAAGGGAAGTCTCTCTCATTCTTTGGAAGTCTCATTATTGTACTCTGTTGGACATGCAATCTGACCTAACAGGGTTTATAACAGAGAACAAATTCTGTGTAACTGCAACGGACCATTTAGCTTAGCACACCCTTATCAAATGTAAAATACCACAACCAAGACTGCCCAGCTGAGACCTGAACTGAAAAGGCATCCCTGGAGAAAAACTTTTTTTTTAATTATATTTTTATTAATTTTAACAATATCTTAACAATCACAACAAATTGAACAAATATGGACTTCCCGCTCACACCTCCTCGTGAATCACCAACTATAGAATTAACCCTTGCTATAATAATAATTCAAAACATAGATCTAAACCTTACAAACACGATTCACTGGAGAAAACCTTTTTTTAAAAATGGGAGTGATTATTTTAAGGCAACAAAGAACTGGGGATCGCAAACACGCAAATTTGAAATACAGCCCAGAAATAACACTACACAGAAATAAAATTGGTTTACTCTTTCCAATAAAATAGTAATTATGAGGGAGAAGTATTTATTTCCCCTGTGGAGGGGGAGGACTTTGTATGGTATGCTGAAGAACACAAATGTTTTTCATTTCACAAAATGACAAATGTTTTCAAAATTAAAAACAAAACTTCCTATGTAGCCTACCCTGCTGTCTTCCAGAAAATGTGCTTTAGTTGTTCTTTGTGCTTCTCTTGTTAATCTTTTCCATTGATTCCATGAAGTGATTCTTCCAGCTTATACAGGAATGCATCCCAGGCCTGGGAGAAAACAAAGTTTTTTTTGTCCACAAAACAAAACCCTGCCGGGGAAGGAAGGGTGTAATGGGAGTGCTGTTATGAATTATCAGTAACCTAAGCAAAGTTTTTAGCACATCTGTGTTTCTAAGAGAGGAACACATACACACACACACACATCACATCACATCACATAATATATTAAGAAAAAATGCATTTGAAAAAGGAAGGCTCAACACAGCCACGGGGCAGGGGGTGGGGATGATATTGTAATGTTTGGAAATGGAACAGAAAGCTTCAGTCTTCTGACTTAAAAATGTCCAGCATTAAGTTTCAGTAGCCTTTAAACAGCTGTTAATCTGATTGCTGAGCATCTTTAAGCAATACTTGTCATCCATTTTGTGCTGGATAAGAGCTTTGAAAGCTCACTTTAATCCTGGCTGTCAAAACCAATGGGTCAATGACAATACCACTAGCAGAGCCAGACCACGGGTGGCCCGTGTCTAGCCGCCACCCCTGCTCTGATCTCAGACACCATCCAGCTCCCGAAAGGGGTCGCATGGCCCCATTCGGGAGTTAGATCGGGGCCAGTGCTGTGTACGCAGCACGGCGAGAAGAGCCGCTTCTGGCCATGCTGCAAATGCAGCACCAGCAATTTAACTCCTGAATGGGGCTGTGCGGTCTCGCTCGGGAGTTAAACCAGCACCTCCCACATCTGACGTCAGATGCGGGGTATGTGTCAGGGCCGCGGCCCGGGTTCTTTGAACCCGGTCGCCCATTAGTGGCTACACCCCTGGACAATACAGTTGATAGCAACGGTCTTGAGAGGAAGCTTTCAAACTCACTAAGAAATGGTTATCATGTTACCTTTGCAGTGTAGGAACCAGGGGCATAGCTAGGGGAGAGGGGGCCCGCGTTTGCTCCTCTCCCCAGTGGTCCTTCAGAGTGAAGGAGTTAATGAAGAAAATAGGGAGGGGGGGCTGGGCAGGCCCTCAGGAGCTGGGGGCCTAAGTTCTTTGAACACATCCACTCAATTGTAGCTACACCCCTGGTGGGAACTATACAGTGGGCCTGTTCCCAGGTTCACTTTGAAAGTGAGTGCGTATGCAGTCATTCAAACAAAGAGATGTATGTGTGTGTAGACATCTGTACGCATGTACAACAGAGTCTTTGAAAAGGGCTCTAATGTATCATTTCAAAATAGTGGTAGTCACATTTCTACTACAGTACATCCTGATTTAAAAATAATAGTAATACTGACACGATGTGCCTCCATGATGGTCCATCCTGGGGCTGTTGCAGAGGCACCCCCAGTGCTGTTTGGAAGCAGCAATCGCAGGAACTGCATTTCTGGAGGTTCCCCCATTTGCAATAATGGGGGGAATCTCTCGAAACATAGCTTCTGCTATCTCTGCTTCAAAACAGCCTCAGGAGGGCCTTTGAAGTCTGCATCAGCTCCGGGGTAGACTTTTATGGAGGTGGTAGACTGTGCACCATGTCAGGCTGTAAAATCTTACAAACATTACAGAAGGGAGGGAGGAAAGCAGAGGGATAATCAGAACAGGAGAAGGCGATTAGGAGGCTTTTTCTGAACAATAACAGTTTATTCTTTCTGCATTTCCAGGGCTGTTTTGTAACCGGACATGGGATGGATGGCTTTGTTGGGATGACACACCTGCAGGGAAACTGGCTGACCAAAATTGCCCCGATTATTTTCCAGACTTTGATCCAACTGGTAGAGTATTTCTTTTTATCTTCAACAAACGTGTTTAAGGTTTGGAAATAAAGCCACCACTCTTATCATGGATTTAAAAATAAAAGTGGCTTTATACATTTAATTAAGCAAAATGTATTTATTTATAGATTTTTCAGCTGCAGAGGCACACTTTGCCATGGACCTTGGGGGTCTGGTCTGTGGCCTCCTGCCTCTGCGGGGAAGGCCTCCAAATGTCCGAGGGGGCCTCCACAGAGCCCCGCCACTGCCTCGTGCCCACCACCCTGCTGTACAAGCTAATTTTTTTTAAAAAACATTTTTCAACTGCTGCTGCATAGCGGGGGTAGTAGCATGCGCAGAGAGCCTCTAAATGCGCCAAAAATGGCCCGACCTGTCATTTGGGCAGCAGGCAGGCTGGGTAGCAGGCAGGCTCTTGCTACCGCCTCTGCCTCCCCTGCCTCGGTCACCCTTTGAGTGCCCGCACCCCACTGGCCACCCCTGTCTTTGCTACTATCCCTGTCACGCAGTGGTGGCTTTAAAAAAGTTTGAAAAAAAATTTAATTTGCCCCTGACCCCGCCCCAAGCCCTCAAGCCAGGGGGGGACTTTAAATCCCTTCAGGTCTGGGCTCCAAAATTACCTAGGCACACCCCAGTTCAGGTGCCTCTTCAAAGGACCCATGCAAATGTTTCTCATTGTAGCATCTTGTCCTTTCACTTATCCATGTACAGTATTTCCCAAAGTCAGCTTAATGAAAGTGGCCTTGTTTGTTTTTAATGTCTGCCTGCTTTTATAATCATTCTGTTTTTAGGTGAAGTGAATGGAATAGCAGCTGCTCAGGCTGGTTCGTCTTTGTGAAATGAGTATTGTTATTTCCAGGGTCTTGTTCCTATATTTTATGGTCTAAGACAGCTTTACAAAGTTCCTGGAAGAACAGAAGCTAAAATAACATTTTATTAAACCGCAGAGGCCTGGTGCCTATTAGTGCTTCTTGAATTATTCATAAAAATACATATCACCAAATAGACTGACAGATTGCAAGTTTCAAAAGGGTTATCAAAACGTTTGTGTGCGTCTTTCTCTTTCTCTCACTGTGTATGTAGGAAAGAAATCAGTGTGTGGCTGTGCGTGCACACGGAGAGAGTGGTCAGTCTGATCTGCCGTAGTGTAATTTGGGATAGGAGGACTTCAGGCTTGCAGGGTCTGCTTTGTTTTTTACTATAACCCTGAAGTCCGCCAACCAGAGCCAAGTGCAAGACAGTAGCTCAGAAGAGCAGAGAGAATCATCTATGAACCCCATCAGGCATTAACATAGGAAGCTGCTGCTTTATACCAAGTCAGACCATTGGTCCATCTATTGTCTACACAGACTGGCAGCAGCATCTCCAAGGTTTCAGGCAGGAGGCCTTTGCAGCCCTACCTGAAGATGAACATCCTATAGGACATTGTAGAACTGGAAAGGGTGCAGAAGAGGGCAACCGAGATGATCAGGGGCCTGGAGTGCCGTCCTTAGGAGGCAAGGCTACAGCATCTGGGGTTTTTTCGTTTGGAAAAGAGGTGACTACAAGGGGACATTATTGAGGTGTATAAAATTATGCGTGGAGTAGAGAGAGTGGACACAGAGAAATTTTTCTCCCTCTCTCACAACATTAGAACCAGGAGTCATCCCATGAAGGCTGTGAATTTTAGGACTGACAAGAGGAAATACTTTTTCACACAGTGCATAATTAATTGATGGAATTCTCTGCCACAGGATGTGAGGATGGCCATTAGCTTGGATGGCTTTGAAAGAGGCTTGGGCAAATTCATGGAGGACGGGTCTATGAATGGCTACTGGTCTGGGGACTATATGCCACCTCCAGCCTCAGAGGCAAGATGCCTGTGAATACCGGTTGCAGGGGAGCAACAATAAGAGAGAGGGCATGCCCTCACCTCTTGCCTGGGGGCTTCCCAGAGGCTTATGGTGGGCCACTTTATGAAACAGGATGCTGGGCTGGATGGGCCTTTGGCCAGCAGGGCTTTACTTATGTTCTTATGCTGCCAGGGACTGAACCTGGGAGCTTTTGAATGCTAAGCAGATAGCCTAAAAGTGAGGTATAACCCCATTTTCATCCAATTCTGGCTACTCCATCCCTGCTGGACACTAGTGATGTGCACGGACTGGTCAGGAGGCCATTCTACAGGCCTCCGGACCGGTCCGGACATGGGCAGTTTGGGCGGACTGGGCTGGGGGTTCCTTTAAGGGCAGGGGGAGGGTGTACTTACCCATCCCACCGCTTTCCCCCCTCCGGCATGCCTTTTTTAGTTAGCAGTTGGGGCGGCAGGATACCTCCCTGCCGCCCCTTCCCCTGCTCAGCTGCAAAAGGCTTCAGGAAGCCTTTTGCGCGTGCGCACGTTGTTCGCGTGCATCATGTCTCTGTGACGTGTGCACGCACAGCCACACACGCGCGTGCACACTCAAAAGGCTTCCTGAAGCCTTTTGCAGCTGAGTGGGGGAGAGGCGGCAGGGAGGTATCCTGCTGCCCGAATTGTTAACTAAAAATAGCGCGCCGGAGGGGGGTGAAGCGGCAGGAGGGGTAAGTGCATCCTCCCCCCACAGCTCCGCGGTTCCGTGCACATAACTACTGGACACCTCTCTAGCTGGTGCAGGATTTCTGATCAAGCCCATGCTCTTTTTAGCTGAATAACTCAGTGACTGATTTGAGATCCTCTCAGCAGTATTTAGATATACAGGTTCTGTTTTCACCAACCCTGAGCAGGCATGGGAGAACTCAGCTGACTCAGCACTTGCTTCAGCTCAGGGGTTCTCTCATGCCTGTTCAGGGTTGGCAGAAACAGAATCTGCATATCTAAATACAAATCTGCATCTGTGTTAGTACAAATCAGGAATTCAAACACAAATATACTCCTTTTTTACACAAGAAAAGCATAGAGGCTGAGAGATAGATAATCAGCACAAAGCCTGCTGAGTCAGAGGGCTGTTTTTTGAACTTGCAATTCCATTGGCCAGGGATTCCCAACCTTTTTAAACAAGGGTACCCCTTCTATCATGAACCTGCAGAGAGAGAGCGCTTTTATATGATTGTCTCCTCTGCTGCTTCTTTGTATTTTGTACGGTTATTTTATGCATGTATTTTTAAATCTTTTTAGTTAGATCTCTGTTTTTATTTTTTTAGCTTAATATTTTAATTGTGTAATTTTTATAGTCTTGTTTTAATTTTTCTATGTGAACTGCCTTGGGATTGTTTTAATGAACGGTGGTATACAAATTTAACAATAAATAAATAAAATTGCTGTCATAATTGAGTCCATCCACCTTGCTGCTGGTCATCCTTTTCCCAGCATTATGGACTTCTCAAGGGAGCTGGCTCTTTGCATAATGTGTCCAACGTATGATAGTTTGAGCCTGGTCATTTGTGCCTTGAGTGAAAATTCTAGATTGATTTGTTCTAGGATCCATTTGTTTGTTTTCCTGGCTGTCCATGGTATCCTCAAAAGTCTTCACCAGCACCAAAGTTCAAAAGTGTCAATACTTTTTCTGCCCTGCTTCTTCAAAGTCTAGCTTGTGTATCCATAGAGTATCCCGGGGGGAAATATTGTTAGCATCTAAATATCCTTTCTAACGCCTTCATTGCAGCCCAGCAAGTGCTAATCTGTGGCGTATTTCTTGACTGCTGGATCCGTTACTGTTGATGGTCGATCCTAAAAGGCAGAAGCTATCCACTACTTCAATGTCCTCATTATCAATTCTGAGGCTGGTTGCTGTACCCGTTGTCATTAGTTTCGTCTTCTTTACATTTAGTCGTAGTCCCATTTTTTCACTGTGCTTCTTGACTTTCATTACTAGAGCTTGCAGATAATCCGCATTCTCAGCTATCAGAGTGGTGTCATCAGCATAGCACAGGTAATTGATGTTTCTTCTTCCAGCTTTAAAACCACACTCATCTTCTTCCAGTCCAACTACCCTCAGTATATGTTCAGCATATAAGTTGAATAAATAAGGAGAAAGTATACAGCCTTACTCTTTTGCCGATCTGAAACCAGTCTGTTTCACCATGTTCTTTCTGAACTATGGCTTCCTGTCCTGTGTATAGGTTTCTCATGTTCTGAGATGCTCATTTTCCTAAGGATATTCCACAACTTGAATGGTCGACGCATTCGAAGGCTTTTCTATAGTCAATGAAGCACATATTGAGTACTTTTTGGTATTCTTTGGCTTTCTCAATTATCCAGTGTGCAACAGCAATAATGTCTCCTTTCTTTGGTACTGGTATGTACTGTATACTGATCTCTTCCAGTCTGTTGGCCACTGTGTTGTTCTCCAAATTTGCTGGCATAGTTTGGTTAGAACCTTGACTGATTCTTCTTCTGTTGCCTCCTATATTTCTATCAATTTCTGTAGCCTTCCAACTTGGTAATGACTGGAGTGCTGATCTAACTTCATCTTTCCGTACTAGAGGCTCTTACAAGTAGGGCATATCTTCTAGAGCAGGGATTCTCAACCTTGGGTCCCCAGATGTTATTGGACTTCAGCTCCCATAATTCCCAACCAAAGGCCACTGGGGCTGTGGATTATGGGAGATGAAGTCCAATAACATCTGGGGACCCAACATTGAGAATCCCTGTTCTAGAGTATCTTGGATGCTGACATCCCTGCTGTACAGATTTTCAGTATACCATCTCTGATCTTCTCTGAATCAGTTACTATCTGACGTTTGGCATCCTTTAATATGCCGATTAGAGGTTGGAACCTCCTTCTGAGTTCAGAGATCTTTTGGAAAACTTTCCTTGTTTTTCCGTGTCTATTTCCATCCTCATGGTCTTTACAGATGTCATTGTAGTACTTCTCCTTGTCAGTGAGTACTCTCATTGAAATTAATAGGACGAGTTTACGTGTCCTATTAATTTCATTGGGAATACTCAGTGATAATTTTCTCAAGTCTGTCTAGATAGATAGATAAACTTTATTACAGTATTTTACCAGTACAGAAACATGAAGAAAAGAACACTTTGTCACCCATGTAACAATATAGCAACAATATAGTTTTATGAATACACAACATAGCAAATTATTCCACTACATTAGGCATTAGGCGTCATTGTATATTCATTGCTATTAAACAGAACTTAGCCATGCTGTAAGTATCATTTGCTTGATGGTCTGACAAGAGAAATGAGATATATACTCCATCTTCTCTGCCTGGTATATCCTTAATCAGGGGTAAAATTAATGACTCACGCGAGTCCCTATAAAAAGTGCAATATAATAAAACATGACTCACATCCTCTATGGCATATGCATCACATGGGCAGTAACATTCAGAATAAAAAATCCTACCATATCTACCATACAAGTCCACAAAGACATCAACGTGAACCAGTGCAAATGCTCTATAGGGTACTTAAGGGTAATTAGAAGTTGGCTATAATCAGGTGCAAATCTCCATATTTTTAGTCATTTGGGGGCCCTACTCATCTCCTGTTGCCATTCCATATCTAATATTCATTGTTTTACAGCCTTTTTTTTTTTTTTTGCTTGTTCATGGCCCATAGATTGCAGCGCTTCAGGAGAAAAGCCATAAAGCGCATGGTTTTTAAAAATAGCTGGCTTCCACCATAATTGGAAGCTGTCTTCATGTATCAGTGGCGCCAGCTCAATCGGAGAGAATACCACCTTCAACCAGTAGTCAAAAATGATAATCCACACCTGGTTCTCCAGACTTATGACTCCCAATTCTAATCTTAGCACTGTATTAGAGATGCATCTAGGGACTTGCATAATTGATCTTAAAAACATGGATTGTACCATCTCTACGAGAGCCTGAAGCCTGTCTGTCAGGCTGAGGAGAGGGGGTATGCTGAGCTTCAGTACATAGCTAGTCAATCAGAAGGCAAATCTTCACCTCCCTTCCTCCCCTTCTACAATTGGCACATCGCTGAGGATGCGTCAGCCTCGAGTGGCAATCCTCAGATGCGGAACAGATAGTGTGGCTTCAGGAGGGCTCTGAGTACACCCTAGGAGCCATTCAAGTACCCCCATAGATACTAGCTCCCTCTTTTGGGAACCCTGTTATAGGCTATTATTAACTGAGAGCCAGTTTTATTGGCAATTGTTAAACAACAATCTACTGCAAGTCACCCAGAGTAATCTAAGGGGCAGGGGGCCCCAATCCATCCCAGAAAGGACCAAAGGCCTCCAGGCCTTTTTGAGTCCCAGTGATGACCTTATTGAGTCTGGTCCAGAACTTTTTCCTACTAGTCTTTTTAAAGCTCAATTTTGGACATTTAGTGGCCATCAAATCTGGTTTGGAAGACCAGAAAAGTCAGAGTTCACCAGCAATGCTCCAACATTATGTTCTTTGGCATTTTATTATCACAACGTACCTACTCCATTTTTGCTTCGCCATAACATTTATGTTTTATATATATATTTTAAAAAATCAGTGTCAGGATTTTTCTTCACTTCAGTTTAATATTTCTTCATAACTTTACATTTCTTAAGGTTTTGTTGCATGGAGTCAAAGGTTTCTCCACCTCCTATTTAAAGCATTTTTAGATTACTTCTAATATCACCATAGTATCACGTTTGATTCCCTTTCCCACCCCTTTCGCTGCTTCCCTTGATAATCTCCATTTGACACTATTCCCTCACCTCGCTGACCTGCTCATTAACTTTTTTTTTCCCCAACTGGAGAGGATTCTCTGTAGGTCAATTTATCTGGTTCCACATCACCGTTCCTAGGCAAGTCAGCGTGTAGCTAGAAATGGTCTTCACAGGTGACTGATCTTCACTGGGAGATTTAATCAAAAGTGTGTGAATCAGGGAATCTTATGGTGACTGCAAACCAGCACCTGCTAATGGAAGTGGCTGCCACTTGACCGTGGCTTTAAGAGCTTTCACTGTACTGCAGAAACGTGTTAGGTATTGATGTGCCAGTATTTGTCTTCAACCCTGATTTGTTCCTGTTAAAATACAAATCATATTGTTTCCGGGATGGACGCTTCTATGGTTTCCTGCTTTTCATAACTGAAAATGTCATAAAGTCTAAACTGGTTCTCTACTCTAGACTGGCTTGGAGACAGAATATATTAAATTTGTGAAGTCTATGAGCACTTTTCACGCAGAAAATCACAGCAGGTCTACATTTATGCTTTGCTTATTTGTAAATGTATGACAAAAGGTAATTAGATTCTTGGTAGAGATGTGCATGAATCATGATTCATGCACTGATCTGAAGGGTCAATTCGGGCACCTTTCAGAGTGAGGAAAGCAGGTCAATACCTGCTTCTTTGCCACTCACCGCAGCTTCCCACTGTGGCAGCATGGTCCCAGCATCCCTCACACAGTGGCGGTGTGGCAGCACGTAGATGGCCTCTATGCATGTGCAGTGGCCATTTGTGTGATCAGCATGCTTGCTGACCATGAAAATGGCCACCACGCATGCGCAGAGGCCATGTACTACGCACCACCGCCACATGACGGGATGCTGGAGAGCATGTGTGTGTTGCTGGGGAGTGTGACTCTGCAGCAGGAAGCTGTGGTGAGCAGAGGAGGAGCAGGTATAGACCTATTCTCCTCACTCTTAAACATGTTCAAACTGACCCTTTGACTCGGTGCACGAGTTGTGATTCGTGCACATCCCCAATACTTGGATGTGAGTGATTCACAGTATATATTAATGCAGTATATTTCACTACATGTATCTATCAGGTTGTAACTGGCATACCTATCCATTTTGTTTCATTTTTGTAAAATAATAAATAAAATGGGATCTGGATCTGCACCATTTTGGTTGGCCGCAGGCAAGTTTCACCCAGGTGTCTGCTTCCTACTTTCATTTTCTTAACTAGTACCGATGTAGAGTTTGATGCTGGCAAAAATGAGTGTCTTTAAACCAAATTGACATCTATATTTGTTTGCCCACTTATTAGATAATCATCTTTTAAAACTTTGGTACTTTCACATATATTCTAGAATCGTTCAAGATAGTGAACTATTAGTGGAATAGTTCAAGATAGTGAACTGAATCAAATATTTGCTGCACTTTCAAATTTAAAAACAAAAATCGTGTTTAGATCTGGATTGATGAATAGTCTTTTGTAGGGTTTGCAATTTGGTATTTTCAGTGTTTCGGTTTGGACTCGAACTGAAACACCCCTGTTCTGTTCTGTGCCCGAATTTTGCTCACCCGAATCACCCCTGATTCGGTTCGGATTCAGATTTACCCGAATCCAAATCGATTCGGGTAAGAAAAATGGGTCCTGGGGGCCAAAAGAGTGGGGTGGGGTGGTAGTGCCCAATGGGTGGAGGCTACCACCCAAATTTCAGGGGGATTGGGCAAAGGGCTGATTTTTGGTGATTTTTTGAAGTTTTAGTGTCTGTGGGGCAGATCGGGGGCAGAAAGTGGGATCTGGGGCAGAAGAGTGGGGTGGGGTGGTAGTGCCTAATGGGTGGAGGCTACCACCCCAATTGCAGAGTGATTGGGCAGAGGGCTGATTTTTGGTGAATTTCTGAAGTTTACGCGTTTTTAAGGTTTTCCCCCATTAGGTAGAATGGGGGGGGTGTCGCTTCACGTTGGGGTGAAAGGGGTGGCCTAGAGCAGTGTGGGGTTTTTGGTTAATTGTTGAAGTTCATGTCTTTAAGGTTTAGATTCTATGATAGCAAATTAGAGTGGATTCATGGTGTGTCATTGAAAATCTCATTTGCTATCATAGAATCCACACTCAGAATACCTCAGAAACAACAGAACCCTGTACGCCATGGGTTAGAAACCCATGGGATTGGTTGGCACCCTATGTGCACTACACCACCACTCGCTCTGGGCCACCCCAGCACCCACCAAATGAACTTATGGGGCTGCTGAAAGCTCCATTCTATTATAACTTATGAGGAAAAACCTTAAAGACGCGTAAACTTCAACAAAATCAGCCCTCTGCCCAAATCCTTTGAAAAAATTCAGGTAGCTTTCTTTCCCCTACCCGGCACTACCACCAACCCCACACCACTCGAGGCCACCCCTTTCCCCCCAACGTGAAGCGATACACCCTCCATTATACCTAATGGGGGAAAACCTTAAAGACGCGTAAACTTCAGAAATTCACCAAAAATCAGCCCTCTGCCCAATCACTCTGCAATTGGGGTGGTAGCCTCCACCCATTAGGCACTACCACCCCACCCCACTCTTTTGGCCCAGATCCCACGTTATGCCCCCTATCTGCCCCAAAGACACTAAAACTTCAGAAATTCACCAAAAATCAGCCCTTTGCCCAATCCCTCTGCAATTGGGGTGGTAACCTCCACCCATTAGGCACTACCACACCACACCACTCTTTTGGCCCCAGGACCTTTTCAATTAAAGTAAAAGGAAAGCAATTTCTGCATTGAAATCAATGGAGGCAAAAAGGCGGGAAATTCAAAGAGACGTCAAACTGAAAATGGAGGGGGAAGAAGAAGACAAGACTGGCACTTTTCCAGGGCACAAAAAGGAGACCCGAAACACCCAAAAAATTCGGATCCAAAACGGGTGATTCGTTTCAGGTCCGAAAATTATCAGGTCTCATCATGGGTGATTCGGTTCGGCTCCGAATCACCCGAAATTGGTCGTTTCGGGCACAGATCATTCTGTACCCAAAATGTTTTGCACATCCCTAGTCTTTTGACTGGCAGGCTGTGGTTATTTCCAGATACTGCAAAGTCAGAATTATGTTGCATGGAATTGTCTGAAGTTTGGTGGTATTGCTTATTTACTGAGACACCACTAAACTACTTTAAAACCTGAATAGCTGTACACTGAAGGCAAGAGGAAGAAGACCATCTGGTCTTTCCTTGTACTTGAAGCAGTTTCATTTTTCATGGTTTTTGTGGCAGGTTACCACCTAGCTGAGGCATGCTTTTCTTCTTTGCAAAACTGAAACAAGAGGAAAAAATGAACACTTGGGAATTCAAACAATAAGAACAGTCCTAAAAATGATAGATAAAATGAAACAGCATACGCTTTCGAGTGCTCAGAGCACTTCATATGCATTATTTTGCTGCAACCCTTTCAACCAGGGTTGTAGCCATTTAATTTTTGATCCTGGACCTAATGGTCTTATGGGAGCCCCCTCACTCCTTGGTAATTTCAACCCGTTGGTTCTAGTCCTGCCCTCAGGAGTAAAAGAAAACAAGTCTGTTCCTTCTTCTGTATATGCAAACAGACACACTGATGTGTGCAAACATCAGCTTAAATAAACTTAAGGCAAATTTTTGTTGCATCATTCATGCCAATGAATTCAAAAATTAAAACCACAACACATGCCCCTTGGTTCACAGTTCTCACGTAGACCTTGTGGATCACAAACCAACTTGAAAATAGTGCATTTGTGGGGGCGGGAATTGTTGTTTGTATGTTAATAGTTCATTCTACTTTCGCTAAGTGTGAAGTACACTATAGATAGAGATAACGCTTTCTGGCAGTTTTACTTGAGCAGTGGAAAAATTGAAGTTTTTGTAATTTTCTGCAATGAAACAAGCCACTTGTAGAATGTTTTTGAAGTTTAAAGAAAAAAATTCAAGAAAATCATTAAAAATCAACAGATTGACTAATCTATTTCAAAATAAATACACAGAGTCCTGCCATCTTATCTTACACCTGAGCCCAATTGCAGAACCCAGTGTCAAGCCATTCCTGGATATCTAAAGGGTTGGACATAAAACTAGGTTGCTTTACCCTTTTTTATGAAGGCAAAGGTCATATTCTTCCAGATGGGGGTGAAATGATGATCTAAGGGGAGGCTTCAGCTACAGGAACTTTGGTAATTTTGTGCCTTGAAACAAGCCTGTTATAGGACTTTTTTGGAGTCTTTTTTAAAATCCAAAAATCCATTGAAAATCAATAAATTGACCAACCCACTTCAAATTCAATACACCAAGTCCTGCTATGCCACCCTATATCTGTGTCCAATTTCAAAGCCCTATGCAAAGGCATTCTGGAAATATACAAAAGGGGGAAAGCCCCATAATCCCCCATACTTACCTTCTCCAGGACTTTATGGCTCTTCCTCAGGAAGGCACAGGACATCAGGGAGGCAGCAACAGGGCAGAAGGAGTTTGCTGGGAAGCCTCCAGTACTCCTGCTGGAGAGTGTCCCAGGGAGGCAAGGAGAGAACACAGAACTCTGCCTCTGGAAACCCCACCCACCCACTGAACAGTGGATGGTTGAGTGGGAGAGGAGTAGAAGCCTGCCTGAAGGCCCTAGAGATTCTCCCTGGGCTGCTGGAGTGGAAGAGAGAGCACGCCAGGGAGGAATCTCCCAGTTGGTGCCCTTGCCCCGCCGGTGTGGGAAGGAGATTCCTGGCCTGCCGGGGCCCTCCAGGACAGTGAGGCATATGGACATTTGCCCCAAGGTCCATGGGGAATGGTGTCTCTGCTTACAACTCTGTAAGGTGAGCATAATTATCCCCATTCGGAGATGGGGGAACTGAGAGGGAGTGGCTTGCTGAAGGCCACCTAGTGGGTTCTTGGCAAAGGTGAGATTTAACCCCAGGATGACTTAATTCATAACTTAGAAACTATGCTCCACTGGCTCTGTAACAGCACTGAAGAACAACAGTGACTAAAACAGATCTAGCCAACAATGTAATAAACCTGAGTGAACAAAAAAGTATTTGCCTACCACTGAAATTACAGAATATATGATGCCAGACAGGCCTCCTTAGGGGGTGCACAAATGGGGCGGCCCTTTCTCTGGTCACCTTTTGCCTAACTTCAGAAGGTTGAGGTACTGGAAGATGGACCTGAGAGGATGGTCTTAACATTTGGACAGATTCTTATGGGATTAGGGATTCCTTCATTTCATTTCTTTATTGCAGTAGTGCCAGGCTGCATGCATGGGGAGAAAGGTTCATCAAGATAATCAAAAGAGGTCTATCTTCAGGTGCCATCAGTTCACCTGCTGGCAACTTGGGATCAGGCCTTCTCAGTAGCTTCTCCTAGGTTATGGAATATTTTCCATGCAGAAATACAAGATGTATCATCTTTAGATGTGCTCAAGAGAATTTGAAAAATTCTTTTATTATTATTATTAACCTTTTATATCCCGCTCTTCCTCCAAGGAGCCCAGAGCAGTGTACTACATACTCAAGTTTCTCCTCACAACAACCCTGTGAAGTAGGTTAGGCTGAGAGAGAAGTGACTGGCCCAGAGTCACTCAGCTAGTTTCATGGCTGAATGGGGATTTGAACTCAGGTTTCCCCGGTCATAGTCTGGCACTCTAACCACTACACCACGCTGGCTCCCTTTTTAATTTGAAGAATTAAAAAAATGTAGCTTGACTTTTAACAGTGGTTTTAATGAGATTTATGTTGTGATTTTTAAATTTTAATTGTTTTTTTTTAATTGTGAACCGCATGAACCATTTTGGATTGGGTAGTATAAAAATAAAATAAAAATAGATAAAGGCTGACATGACCCCAGGCCTTCTGTTGCCTAGGCCTACAGCCATCCTGGTTTCCCATAAAGAAAAAACCCTAACAGTGAAATAAACAATTTAAGCAGCCTCCCCCTTCTTTCTTCACAGTGTATTGAGACAAATCTTCCATACTGAGGTAGTTCAAATTCCATAAGCTACCTTACTATAGCTCTACAGAGCAAAGGGTTGTCAAAGAAAATTTCCTCTGATTAATTATCCTTGCTCTTTGCCAATGAGTCAGGCCCTCTGTATAGTGTCTTGGGACAAGAGATGTACTGATTAGACCTCATAAGTACTAGACCAACAATTTCCACCCTGGAGTCCTAGGAACTTTCTTGCTGAAGCAGTATTCCTCTCCAACCACTGTAGCAGAGACATGAATGTTGTTAATGCTATGATCTCGTGGGTATCAATGGGAGGACATTAGGTAAATTTTGGGTACATTGTGTTCTATAGCTTAGTCATCTCTCATCTCTATTTAAGACCTCAGATGCTTTCCAGCTTGAGATAGCATCTGGCAACAGATGCTGTGGAGAAGATAGTAGGAAAGCAGTCTACGATTATCTGCAAGTTAAATTGATGGGTGCCTAAGATATTATGTTGTTTTCTTTTCTTCTATTGCCCATGCACGTACTACATTTCGACATCAGATCCCCAGAGCTGTTATTCTGAAATTTAGCTCTTCCAAAAGACTTTTCCTTTGGACTGCATAGAGTGTGCATATTCCAAGTGTTTCTATATAAAGTGTGTTCCTGGTCATAGAAAGAAAACACGTTTCCTCATCATTGGCTTACCAATATGTTCCCCTTTGCTTCTTTTGTTAAACTAGAGGTTACTGTCAGGAACATGCTTAAGAAATAAATGGAATTAATTTTTTAGAGCATCCAAGAAGATTACTTAACTTGACTAAGTAATTCTGAAAAGACACATGTACTTGGATGACAAAATGAATGTTGGATATGTGGTCCTACATATGAATGTGTGGTTCTACAACACAATTCAGCCATAGTCCCCATTGAAATCTATGGCATCTACTGGATAAACAAAATTAGAAACTGGAAGGAAAAAAATTTTTAAGGACCCCATATAAATTAATGTACTTCCCAAACACACATTAACTGACTAAAGAGTAAATAAGCACTCTGCTTATTCATTCACTCACTCACTCACTCACTCATTCATTAATTCAACCACTCTTCTGCAACCCATGGCGGTAAGACACATTATAACACTAACGCAACCAATTTACAGAGATTAAAACATTAAGAAGCAATTTAAAACCTTGAAACTAGCCCTCACCAAATTGAATATGTAAAGGACAGAAACAGCATATGTTACCCCTTTGAGCATTTTGGAACAGAAAGGCCTTTGTTTGCTTTCTAAAAACTCATTGTGGCTAGTCCCTCATAGGTGCATATCATATGGGAAAGGGCATGCTCTCAAATGCTTATAGTATGCATTATGTACTTCACATCAGCAGTGGGCAAAGGGTAGGCTATGGTCTACCAACCCCAGTAGACCATCCAGTGCCTATTTGCTGCTGGGATACTTGCAAAGAAATGCTGAACAATAAGCACCTTGTTCTGATTCAGACAGGGGTGTAGCTATAATTGAGTGGATGGGTTCAAAGAACCTGAGCTCCTGAGGGCCCCCCCCCAACTCCACCACTCCCTATCTTCTTCATTATCTCCCTCACTCCTAGGGGCCTCCAGAGAGAGGGGTGAACACAGGCCCCCTCTCCCCTAGCTGCGCGCCTGGATTCAGAATGAATGAAGTAAGAATGAAGTAAGCCCACCTCTGCTTCATATTCCTTTGCTTGCCTGTCTATCTACCGTATTTACCTGAATCTGATTTCCACCCAGGTCTTTCCTGTTAAATATAGTGGGGTTGTCTTGAATTCAGAATCCTCTTTGTTTTTGGTAAATGCAGGTATAACCTGTATTTATCTTTTAAGGCATTGAGCCCTTTCTCACGATCCGTGAGTAGGGCTTGAAGGGGCGAGAGGAGGAAGCCTTGAAAAGCTTACCTCCCCTGCAGACTAAACGGGCAAGGCCCCTTGGAGTGGTTTTATCACTCTCGAAGCATTACACTCCAATTTAGATTGGTGGGCCCCTGTTTTAGCCTCCCTTTTTACTTTTATAGATAATACTGCAAAAGTCTCCCATGATTGGTATTGCTATTATCATTCCAGTCTATAAAAAGTGGAAAAGAGACGAGCCAGCCAACTTTCGGCCGATTAGTCTTCTGAATATAATCAGCAAATTATATGCAAAACATCTTCCGGCAAAACTTGTTGACTGACTTGACTCGAATAACATTTTGGCCCCCGAGCAGGTAGGCTTCTGTGAGGGGCGCTCTCCAATGGAGCAAGCTTTTATACTACACCATTTAGCTGAGAAATAAACTCACAGCACTAGGTCTGCCCTATACACTGCTTTTATAGATTTGAAACCAGCTTTTGACCTTATATTTAGGGATAGACTATGGCTAAAATTGAAAGACTTATCCATTGATAAGCGCTTTTTGGTACTAATTTACAAGCTCCATGAAAACACCCACCTGAGAGTTTGATGTAATGCGAGAGGTCATCTGTCTGCTGATATTCCAATTTATAGGGGTGTGAGACAGGGAGGTATTTTGGCCCCAGTATTGTTCAACTTCTACATCAATTCCGTAGTTTTGCACTTAAATGACCCCTCTACACATCCACCAAAATTGGCGAATAGACATCTCCTGATTTTATTGTACGCAGATGACATGGTTCTGTTGCTCAGACCCCTATTGGGCTGAGGCAGGCACTCACCTTATTAAGTTCCTACTGTGCAGACAAGGACATAGAAGTAAATTATCAGAAAACAAAGGTCCTGGTTTTTGCCAAACGCCCTCAGCCTCACACGTGGCATATGAATGGACAAAAGATCGAGCAAGTTAAAACTTTCAAATATCTTGGCATTGTTTTCCATTCAGCAGGCAGACAAAGAGCCTATCTACATTTCATAACCCAGAATGCCCAACAGTCGGCAAATTCAATTAAATCTTTTCACTTCACAAGGGGTGCTCTCTTTATCTCTGCTGCTATTAAACTCTTCGTAGCAAAAGTTTATCCGCAGTTTTTATATGGAGCCCAACTGGGTCCATTTGGAAATTTTTCCCCGCTGGAAGTTGTACAAATGAAATTTCTTAGAGCAATTTTTCAGGTGCCTTGTTGAGTTCCAAACACCGTCCTTAGATGGGAGGGAGGAGTCATCAGATTGGAAACATGTTACTGGCAGAGCATTCTCATTTTTTGGTTAAGATTGAACTCCTCCCAAGTGGGTCTGGCCCCCCTTAGTATTGATCGATAGTTTTAATTCGAAGTGGAAGGTGATGATAAAAACTAAACTCCATATTATGGTCTCCCTCAGGAAGAACTCGTTAGGTTGGGGATTGACCTAGCTAGGAGGGCCATTAAACAGCATATCCTTGACACTGAACTACAAGAGGAAGCAGCCAGGGTACTGAGAAGCTTGCATATAGGTAATCAGCTTTTAAATTCCTGATTATTTAAATAACATAGTAATTGCAAAATTTAGGCGAGCAATAACTCTCACTCGTGTCAACGCACTCCCCGCTGCAGTCTTAGAGGGGAAGTTCAATGGGATTCCATATTTGTCTTGCTTATGCCCTTGTGGCTCAGGTGCTATCAAAACCACCACCAAAGTAATTTTATATTGTGACCTTTACAAAGATATTCAATTGAATTTTATTTCCCCTTTACTGAAGAATTTTCCTGGCCACACAGATGATTTTTATCTTGACTATTTGCTGTCCAGTTTTAATGTAACGATCACTACTACTGTGGCCAAGTTTTGCTATATTGTGTGTAAACCTCGTAATGACATTGTTTGATGTCACTGTATTCTGGTCAACGGCCAAAATAAAGAGATTCTGATTACTCATGCTCTGGTAACCTCTCACATAGATTACTGCAATGTGTTGTACATGGGGCTGCCTTTGAAAATGGTCCGGAAACTGCAGCTGGGACTGGACTTTTTGATCATATTACACCAGTGCTTCGTCAGCTGCACTGGCTCCCAGTCCATTTCCGGGCCCAATTCAAAGTGCTGGTTTTAACCTTAAAAGCCCTAAATGGCTTGGGACCGGGTTACCTGAGAGAGCACCTTGCCCCATATGTCCCAACCCAGACCTTCAGATCTTCGGAGGTCCTTTTTCTGGGTGCCCCCACCAAACGAGGTGAGGCAGGTGCCTACGAGGGAAAGGGCCTTTTCAGTGGTTGCACCTAGTTTATGGAATAGCCTCCCCAGTGAGTTTCACCTGGCTTCATAACTTTGCTCTTTTAGATGCCAGGTAGAGACCTTTTTGTTCACCCGAATTCTGATTTTTAGATTTGATCTGATTTTTAACTAATTTTAAAACGAGTTTGTATTGTATTTTCTTTTCACCTTTTTTGTCTGTTATGATTTAATGTGTTATGTGTATTTATTGTATGTTTTAATCCTCAGTGAGCCATCCAGAGAACAATTTGTTATGAGGTGGCTAACAAATAAAGTTTATTATTTTATTAACCTGGGCTAACAGCTGGAGCTCCCTTGTGGGTTTGCCGCTGCGCCACTGCCAGGAGTCACCTGGCAGTTCACACGCGCAGGCAAAACCGGGTTGGGCTCCCCTAGCCCATTTTTGCCTGCGCGAGAGAACAGCCTCATTGTCTTAAATTCAGAGTCGCTTTCTTTTCAGGTAAGTATCTATCTATTTCTAGTGCACAAAGTGAAAAGCCACCAAGCAAAACAGGCCAGAAGTACTGGAATGACTGAAATAGTGGCTTAGTACTAGTCACAGGACACCTTAAGTGGTGCAGCAGGGAAATGCTTGACTAACAAGCTGAAGGTTGCCGGTTCGAATCCCCGCTGGTACTGTATCAGGCAGGAGTGTTATAGGAAGATGCTGAAAGGCATCATCTCATACTGTGTGGGAGGAGGCAATGGCAAACCCCTCCTGTATTCTACCAAAGAAAACCACAGGGCTCTGTGGGTGCCAGGAGTCGAAATCAACTTGATGGCACACTTTACCTTTACCTTACTCATCACAGGACATCTGAGTGCTGTTTTCATACTGCAGCTGGTTTATTTGAGCTTTGATCAAAAGAACCATGAGTGGAAAGAGAAAATGACTTCGTGCTTTTCAGCAAATCCTTATGCAAGCACTACTACAAACCTTCCCCCAGTGCAGCTGCAGTATATGGCAGGTTGTGTGAGTGAATTAAGGAAGAGGCAATCTGTAGCAGCACACTTAAGTGGGCCATGAGCCTTAACAACTGGTGCAAATGGAAGAAATTCTCCAGATTTAGGGTCACTGTTCTCACACAGCACTTTCCCACTAATGCTTTCCAATAACAGAAGCACACCTTTTGGTCAAAGTCTTGGTTTTTCATTGTATCGTTTCATATTGTGAAGCCACCTTGTGGATACTAATCGATGGAAAGGCAGGGTATAAATATTTTAAATGAATAAATAGTGGAAATAGCTGATTAAGGCTAGTGAGCTGTGCATTGTGGAAAAGGCAAAATTATCTCTGGATCTCAAGTAAATCTGCTCTGCAGTCCAAATTTCTCCCTGACCTCAAATACCTAATCAGCCTTCAGATTAGGCTAAATAATCAGCCTAAAAGGAACTTAATCGGATTAGGCTGATTAGGTGATCAACCTAAAAAGAACTTTGAAATTCTTTATTAAAAGATGTTCATGTTATACAGTAGACAAAAAGTCCCATATGTGCTTTTTAAGAACTCCGGCCAGCCAGACTTCTGGGCTATGACCTAACACAGGGATTCCCTACATGGGGTACTAGAGCCCCTAGGAGTACGTGAAGGGTTCCCAGGGGGTACTCGGAGGCCCGCCCCCCGTGCTGCTCATAAATAGTCTTACTGAAACTAATGGGACAAGTTTACTTCAAATGGTAGTAACTTCAAAAAGTGTATTTCAGTGGGATTACTCATGAATAACTTAGTTTGGATGTAAGTCAGTAACTAGAGTGGTGTGTCTCATAACCACAACATCTCTATGAGGTACTTGAGCTGAAGGTTTGCATCAGAAGAGGTACACTTGTTTAAAAGGGTCATGAACCACTGTCCTAACTCAACATGCTAACAGTAGAGTAAGGACCGCAGATCAATTTATATTTGGGAAATATGTTAGTATTTTGGATTGTATTTTAATAAGTAACATGGGAGAATCACACTGGAATGGCTTAACACTCAGTATGCATACTTTATGTGCATTTAATGTGTTAAATGCCAATTGCACATTGTGATTTCTCAGGAAACCAAATTCCAAGCTTTTTAAAATAGACTCTATCTACTTTAGAATTCAATGCAATGCTTGTTACTATGGTTATTAAGCTACTGATTTTTCAAAATTATGTTATCCTAGATTCCTTTATTCAGAAACAACTCCTAATTACTTCAATAGATTGTTTCTGCCCTCAATAGATTGTAGCTGTGAGATTTCCCCCTGTATTTTCCCACCCACCCTCTCTCATTTTCTGTTACACAAATACATGCCTTGAGTTGCAATTATAGCCCACAGCCTAATTGGATTCAGAAAGAACTAGTGATATTTTGGAGGTGGATATTTAACTAAAGCCAAGTCTTCTGAGCAGCAATTCATAGAAGCAGGCTGGAGGGTGTTCCCAAGATCATTTCAAGGCAGTGCTGGCATTACTCAGGCCAATGCAGTAAACATTGGCAATTGCTTCCCAGTCGAACATATGAAGCTGCCTTATACCGAGTCAAACCATTGGTCTGTTTGGCTCAGGGTTGTCTGTACTAACCTGGAAGCTGTTCTCAAGGGCTAAGTGGGATGTTAGAGAAGGTGCTTCTTTCCCTCCGTCCCCTGCTTTGAAGTGACTCTACCTTTCCTGATGGAAAGGGGGACATGTCAATGCTAAGCAGAAAGCTCACTCAACTCATGTTCTCATTGTCTCCATGGCACATCTCTGGCTTCATCTTTACACAGCAGTGATGGACGAGCAAGCAAGAAAATGAGCTTTTGGCTTATCCTCAGAAGGGATGTGCATGAGCCATTTTGGCGCCTCCTCTAGGAAGTGCCAAACCAGCTCGGGCACCTGCCACTGAACCGGTTCAGCGGGACAGGGAGGGGAGCAATTCCTTTGAGGAGCAGGTAAGCAAGTCCTTGCTTGCTGCACTGCCGCAGTGCATGCTTTTCCGGACACGGTGCTCGCTCAAGCAGAAGCCGCACACAGGTGTGGCACTGTTCCCTGCAGGCTGCGCACAGCGTCGGCACACACATGGCAGGCGCACACCCCCCAGAAAAGTGGCCAGGCAGCAGCGGAACAGGTAGGACCTGCTTACCTGCTCCTTAAGGGAACCACTCCCTACCCTGCCCACACTTGCATGAACAATTAGGCACATCCCTAATCCTCAACACCTTTGGTAAAGAAAAAAGATTATGCTGGGTGGAAAGCAGCAAAACAGAGCTCCTCCCCCTCCTGCCACACACATACACACACTCACACTCATCTAACCCCAGGCACAGCACCCAGTTTCCCCTCCTTTCTCTGCTGACCTCACCTTGCCAGCCCCAATGGACAGAATGGGTGGACCCTGAGCAGGGGAAGCCAACGCTACTGGCTTTGAAGCCAGACAGTCAGTGGTGATGGGTGTCCCAGCAGGAATAGATGAGAGAGGAGGGATGGCCCAGGGGGCAGGGCTGGTAGGGCTGCTGAGTTCCCAAAGGAGCGGGGAAGGACTTGATAATAAAAGAGGAAGGAAAGGGGGTAATGATGACAGCATGCTTCAGCTGTCACCACAAGGCAGCAGTTGAGGCAGGGCTAGCAAGGCCCATTCTCCGATCCTTGCCCCGGGCATCATTTTCCAATGAGCCACTAAAGGTAGGATTGACCACCTGATCTTAATATCTGGATTGGTTGAAGATATATCCTCTCGATCCTAGAGGCTCAGAAAAAGTGTAAAAGAAGAAACTGTTGATCCTCATCTATCACATTACAGAAGAGATTATGATATATTCATTATAATGATTTGCTATTTTTTTGCAGCTGAGTGAAGACAGGTATGCAGTGATCTGGGATCAAAGAGATTTAAAGATACCCAAAATTAATTTGATGTGCAAAAATAATGGGGTTTAATATATGGACTTGAGTTTTTTAAATGCATTGTCTCCTTTAAATTCACAGAAGTGGCCACAAAATACTGTGATGAGATGGGAACTTGGTTCCGGCATCCTGAAAGCAATCGAACTTGGTCCAACTACACACGGTGCAATTCTTCCACAAATGAAAAGCTCAAGGTAGATTTTTGAATGCTTGTTACAGCTTTTGTTGCTATCTAAATTTTTGTTCTACACATGTTCTACATATTGAGGTAATTCACACAATCAAACACTGTGTTCTACCTGGGTTTGGTTGCTGTGTGTATTCCCAATTGTGTGGAAGCAAGCTAAGAGGAAAATCTGGGTAGATTTAATTGTGTGGAAGCAAGGTGGGAGGAAAAGGTGCCCAGGTTTTCCTCCTATCTTGCTTCTACATAACTGAAAATTGGGAGCACACACAGCTCCCAAACCTGGGTAGAGCACAGTTTTTGATTGAACTCATTGTCAGGGATGTAGTTCAATGAGGTATTAGATTCCTTCCCTGTGCTGGAGACCACATGCATTTATGCCACACAAACACCACCTATAGTCATCTCACAGTGCCGACATCCTGAATGTCTATTGTTTAAAGTTGAATAGACATCTGTCCTAAGTAAGCAAGCCAAAGGGACAAACCCCTTTGCTTCAAAAGATGGTGTCTGCCATGTGCTCATAGCATTGATGTAGTTACTATGAAATATAAAAAAGCAAGAGGTGGCAACAACTCAAGCAGCAGTTTGCTAGAGATCTACCATCTTCCGCCACTTCATAGGGGAGGAAGCCATGAAACCAGCAACCCACCCTGGGCACCCCTGTCCACTCAGTAACCATGTGTCTAAACACTGCTAAATAACACCCACCACCATCTAGCAGGTCGTATTCTGTTGTGTAGCCGGACACACTTTGTGCAATGGGAACCAGGTTTTGTTCAGTTGGGCATATGTGTTCAATAAGGAACTTCAGTTCTTTTAAAGAAATAGATGAAACTAGCTGACCCAGCACAGAGCATCTGTGCCCCTAGTTCTCCCTGTCCCATCCCTCCTACCGCAACCGATCTGGCTCCCTGGCCCATCTTCATTTTGTCTCCATCCCTTCAACCGTTCTCCACCCATCCCTTCAGCCAGTTCTGCCGCTGCTTATGCAAGTCTTGGGTAACTTCTTGTTTTTGGACTACAACTTTGCTAACTGGGCAAAGAGGTACCTTTTACTGTGGTGATTCCCTTTATTTAGCAGGGGGAGAGTAAGTGACCCTATCCACCCCCAGCACAGTACATCCAGTGACAGTTGCTGGTGTCCATCTTGTGTTTTTTTTAGAATGTGAGCCCTTTGGGGACAGGGATCCATCTTATTTATTTATTATTTCTCTGTGTAAACCACCCTGAACCATTTTGGAATGGTGGTATAGAAATAGAATTATTATTATTATTATTATTATTATTATTATTATTATTATTATTATTATTAAAATAATAACAATAACAATAACAATAACAACAACTTACATAATCCTTGGCCTTCCGCCATTGTGGCTGGTATGATGGGAATTGTAGTCCAAAAACAAGTTACCCAAGACTGATTAATACTGTTCCTGTTCAGTCTTTATAACCTTTTAAAGTGTCCTGTCAAGTCAATTTTGACTCCTGGTGCCCCCAGAGCCATGTGGTTTTCTTTTGGTAGAATATAGGAGGGGTTTACCATTGCCATCTCCCGCACAGTATGCAATGATGCCTTTCAGCATATTCCTCTATCACTGCTGCCCGATACAGGTGTTTCCCATAGTCTGGGAAACATACCAGTGGGAATTTGAACTGGCAACTTTCTGCTTGTTAGTCAAGTTTATTAGAGCCTTCCCTTTCTCTCTCACTCTCTGCAAAGCAACTTCAGTTCTTTCTTTCTTTCTTTCTTTCTTTCTTTCTTTCTTTCTTTCTTTCTTTCTTTCTTTCTTTCAGATAGTTCAGATGTCATGCAGCACCAGGTTCTGCAGAGCGTCATTTGAGCCTCTGGAACACATGCTTTCTCCTCCCATCCCTGCACAAAAATGGCTACTTCCTGTATACACTTGTGCAAGGATTTTAAATTGGTTTAAGTTAAAATAAGATTAGATTGGTCATATTGTCCGAACCCACAAATCCTGCCTTATTCTAACCTACTTGCTTCAAATAACTTCAGACTTTGAGTAGACACTCATGTGGACATGGAAATGAGGTGCATGCGTTCCTGAGCCTTAGGGACATTGCCCAAAGCCTAGCTCTAACAAGATTCATTCATTCATTCATTCATTCATTCATTCATTCATTCATCTTATTTTAAAAATTTGTATACCGCCCACTACCGAAGTCTCTAGGCAGTTTACAGCATATGGCGCCATATAGAGAGCCAGCGTGGTATAGTGGTTAGGACCGGGGAGACCCAATTTCAAATCCCCATTCAGCCATGATATTTGCTGGGTGACTCTGGGCCAGTCACTTCTCTCTCAGCCCAACCTACTTCACAGGGTTATTGTGAAAGAGAAACTTAAGTATGTAGTACACCACTCTGGGCTCCTTGGAGAAAGAGTGGGATACTACCTTGGCGTAGTTGTTGGGCGTGGTTGTGTGGCGTGGTTGTGGGGCTAATAATAATAATTATTATTATTATTCCATGTGACATCTGAACCAGCCCTTCCTTCCTTCCTTCCTTCCTTCCTTCCTTCCTTCCTTCCTTCCTTCCTTCCTTCCTTCTTCTCTGTCTCTTTCATTTTTATTTTCCCTTATTTTATTAAAATTCTGGAGTGAGATTATGCTTGTGGATGTTGGGGTCGGCAGGCTGTGTCAGCTACTTGTATGCAGTAGTAGGTTTTTTTTTTAAGGCTTAGAATAAATCCTGCCCCCCTAGTGATGTCCTCCATCAGAGTGTTGGGCCTCTTCCACCATGCAGAGGCACTCATTGGTAGAAGCTGACTGCCCTCCAGTGAAATACTGCTGGGGGAGTGGCGGAATTACCAAATCTGCTCATAAAATACACAACTTTGCTCAAGTTAACCTTGCATTCATCCAAACATTTATCACTGTGTCATGCACAAGCTGCAGTCTTATCTGCAGTCTTGATTTGATAACATTAAAGCCACATCAAGTACTTCTAAGTAAATACCACCGAATGACCTCATTTGTCATGGATACCTGCTTAAGATGGACATTTATTTGGATGCATGTTGATGAGAAAATGATTCCATGCTAGTAAAGTATTGTGTATGTATGTATTTATTTATTCATTCATTGATGGATTGCATTTATATCCACTTACTTACTGCTCTTCTGCCAAGACGTTCAAGGTGGTTTACAGTTTGGTTGAAAGAAACCAAAGAATTACCAAGGACAAAACAAGAAAGCAGAAAAGTGATTCAAGCCATTGGTGGTCTCTTCGGGAGCTGATGGCATGAGCTTCCTGTCCTGAACTCCTTCTCTTTTGTCCCCTAATCCAAGACACAGGCCTCTAACTAGCCTTTAGAAAGATAGGGCACAGCTGAGCTTGCTTGGGTTTTTGGTGGTCTCTTCCAGAGCTGCTGGCATGAACTCCCTGGCTTGGGCTTCTCTTCTGCCATCCTGCAAGGCACATGAGTCTCTAAGAACCCCTGGGTAGTGACTGTCCTACCTAGCTACTGAAGTCATCCACATAGTCAGAAACTGTGTTCTACCTGGGTTTGGGAGCTGTATGTGCTCCCAGTTTCCAGTTGTGTGGAAACAAGGTAAGAGGAAAACCTGGGTAGAAGTGATTGTGTAGAAGTAAGTTAGGACGAAAACCTGGGTAACGTTTCCTCCTACCTTGGTTCCACACAATCACTTCTACCCAAGTTTTCCTCCTACCTTGTTTCCTCACAACCAAAAATTAGGCGCACACACAGCTCCCAAACCTGAGTAAAACATAGTTGATTGTGTGAATGAGCTCTTAATCCCTCACTAAGATAAAAAGAATGACCTGAGTTAAAATATGGACCTCTGATTAAGTAGCTGGCCTTCTTTGGGTGCTTGCTCATGTCACTTGATGGTAGGGCAGTTTACACGATCAGAATGGGTAAGAAACCAAGCTCAGGAGCTGCCCACACTCCCATGTTCTGAAAATCTGTGAGTTAAAAACAAGGTCGGAACTGGGGAACTTGACCGTTTGCTAAGCCCTGGAAGGGGAAGGTGTTTTTTATTCCTACCTCATTCTGATGCTGGGGACCGAATCTACATACAAATATAGCAATAGCAAGCAATAGCAATAGCACTTACATTTATATACCGCTTTATAGCCGGAGCTCTCTAAGCGGTTTACAATGATTTAGCATATTGCCCCCAGCATTCTGGGTACTCATTTTACCGACCTCGGAAGGATGGAAGGCTGAGTCAACCTTGAGACCCTGGTCAGGATCGAACTTGTAACCTTCTGGTTACAGGGCGGCAGTTTTTTTACCACTGCGCCACCAGGGGCTCAAATATGACAAATATTTATACACCGCTTTTCAACAAAAGTTCTGAAAGCAGTTTACATAGATAAAAATAAATAAATAAAATGATAGGGCATGCTCGTCCTACCCAGCTGAGCCTTAGCACACGAGCAAGATCCCCACCTTGACCTTGTTTTGCACTCACAGACAATCAGAAAATGGGATCATGCGCAGCTCTTGAACTTGGTTAGGACTTGTCTCCTACCCAAGTTCTGATCATGTGAACTGCCCTGGTGTCGTCCTCCTCTCAAAAGTCTGCAATAGAGGAAGGGAGGAGTGCCTGATGGAAGACTTCGGCTCTGGTGTCTTTAAATCCTGCTGAAGGCTTTCTGTGGATAATCTCCTTGCGTGGTTGATGCAGTGTGGCATATGCAGTGAATCAGTCTTGTAACTACAGGCATGTGTTGTCTGGACAGACTCACTTTCTGCTCACTTTCTGGGGAGCCAGCGTTGTGTAGTGGTTAGAGTGCTGGACTAGGACCAGGGAGACCCGAGTTCAAATCCCCATTCAGCCATGATACTAGCTGGGTGACTCTGGGCCAGTCACTTCTCTCCCAGCCTAACCTACTCACAGGGTTGTTGTGAAAGAGAAACTCAAGTTTGTAGTACACCGCTCTGGGCTCCTTGGAGGAAGAGTGGGATATAAAATGTAAATAATAAAATAATAATAATAATGCATGATGTTAAGCAGATGAGGAAGTTAGTGTGTTACTGTAGTCTGCAAAAATATTGTGGAAGGCAACGGCAGGCAACATTTTAAATAGCAGCAAAATGCTACAAGTCTATGTCATCGTAGATGTGCAAACTGTAGATGTGCAAACTGTGGTTTGAACAGCTGCAGCCATAATAGTTGTTTGATTATAAAATTTCAACCCTACCTTTCACTACGAAATGACCTCAGGGTGGCTTTATAGTGGCAGAACACAATAAAATGTAATAATACAATTGCTAACCAGCTAAAACAGCAGGTAAAGAGATAAATATCTAAACAAACAGCAGATAAAGTAACAAAGCATTGCACAACTATGGCCCTACTGCAGATGTTGGATTACAACTCCCATCATCCTTAACTGTTGCCCTCTGTGGTTGGGGATGATGGGAGTTGTAGTCCAACAATAGCCGGAGGGCCAAAATTGTGCAGCCCTGAAGCAGCACATAAAAGGCCAGAATGATATCTCATATACCATTAGAAGCCCAAGACAACAGAACAGAGCTGGTGCCAGGCAAAGATGTCTGGGGAGAGAAGTCCATAGTTTGGGTGCGATCCCAGAGAAGGCCCTCTCATGAATACTCACTTGCCTGACTTCAGAAGGTGGGGATGTACAGAGAACAGTCACTGAAGAGAATTTTAACTGACAGGCAGATTCATGTGGCAGAAGACAGGCTTTTAGATACCCCTTCCACTGGCTTTTTATGGTTTTAAAAGCCATAAGCAACCTGTACATGGGAAATAGGATAAACCAGCAGCCTACACTGTCCTACTTGTCAGCCAAATCACTACTGACCTGTCCTCCTCTTCCATCCCTGATCCATACTCAGGATCCAACAGAAGAGCTGTTCATACGTGCACTTATATAGGTGTCTGTATGTGTGTGTGCATTTTCATGACTAAACATGCATTGAATTTATTTATTTATTGGCAGTCTTTTTTGTTTAACTGAAGAATTTTTTTCAAGTTTACAAAACAAGCAATAAGCAGAGCTGCTTTACATTGCAGATTATTGATGATGTCAGAAAGTTCAAGATTAGCCAAAAATGGCAATTAAAATATCCCTCTTCCATATTGCAGAATAAATATTGGGTTAAGATGCAAGGGTCTCCTACATGTTGTCGTTGTTGAGTCCACATTTTTAATAAATGGGAAACATTTTTCCAAAGGTTTATCCACAAAAGATGTTTAAAATCCATATGTGGACTGGATCCCTTGCAAACGTAGAATACAGATTTCATGGTACTGCTGTACACACATTCATTGTGAGATGAATAATTGATACAGATTTGCCCGTTGTATACAGATTGTATGCATGTTGAATATACCTTGTCAATAGGGCTGTTGTAGAAGCACTGTTGGCCCTGCCAATGTGAAAAACACATCCACATTTAGACACTGGCCCAGTTCAGAAAATACTTTTTGACCTCCATGTTTAAAAGTGGGAGAGCAAGTTTGACTTTTCATATCCTTCTGGCATGTTCCTTTATTAAGTGAGGGAATGGTTCATCCAAATTGCTACTCTACACAAAACCCCAATACTATCCCCTCTTTAACCGCATGGCCTAGAAAGGTATAATCTGAACCAGCCCATTATGGGTTTACGTCCAGTTATGGTTGCTGCAGGCTCCTCTGGTGGTGACTGATGACAAGGTTTCATCATGACTGGCTGCCCCAGGGCATTGGAATGCACCCCCTGTAAAAATAAGAGCTTCACCATCTCTGATTGCTTTTTAAAAGACCCTTAAGACATACCTGTTTTCTCAGGCTATTAATTAAAACTAATTTTTAAACCGTTTAATTGTTTTACTCTGTGAAATTGTTTTAATTGTTTTATTCTGTGAATTGTTTTGATTATGGGAAAGTGTTTTAATTGCTTGTTTTATTTTTATATTGTAACTTAGATTATGTACACCAGTGCCTAGAGAGAGATATCAGGCAGGATATAAATATGACAGAGAGATAAAATTGCTTAGCTGGTGGACACAAATTGGTCCTGGGTCAATAAGTGTTCATGCAATTCCCATGGGAAGTCATTGATATATAGGAATTATTATTCTTGTTGTTTACACAGTCAGGCAGGTGTTATTGACTGGTTTGTTTTATCCAGACATCGAGTCCTTCCCAAGGACCTGGGATGGCTTAATTTTATTGTCAATGTTGTTGCTGTTGTTATAGATATCGTCGCAGAATATAGGCTGTTCCCAGTAAAGTTGCTTTTTGTAATTGACTGATGGTGATTTCTGTGGCTTATTATTATTATTCTATGCCACCCTTCCAAAAATGGCTCAGGGCAGTTTACACAGAGAAATAATAAATAAATAAGATGGATCCCTGTTCACAAAGGACTCACAGTCTAAAAAGAAACATAAGATAGACACCAGCAACAGTCACTGGAGGTACTGAGCCAGGGATGGATAGGGCCAGTTACTCTCCCCCTGCTAAATAAAGAGAATCACCACGTTAAAAGGTGCCTCTTTGCCAAGTTAGCAACCTATTCCAACAAAAATTAAGCTGTTTGTGGCCATAGCCCAGTGACAGAGATCCTGCTTTATATGCAGAAATTTCTGGGTCCAGTTATTGGTATCTCTAGGTGGGCTGGGAAGGGACCAGCTACCACCAGTCAATGTAGTGTAAACAATACTGAGCTAGATAAACCAATGAACTGACGCAGTGGCTGACATGATACCGTGGGCAGCAGGGGCGTAACGAGGCTGGAGTGGGCCCAGAGACAAAATTTTAAAATGGACCCCTCGCTGATACACACACACTCACTTCACATGTGACTTGCCTCTGGGGGGCCCCTCGAGGCGTGGGAGCCCCCAGGTAGCCGCCTCCCCTTGCCTAATGGTAGTTACGCCCCTGGTGGGCAGTTCTGCACTGCCTGCACTGCTGCAGGCATCTAAAACAATGCTGGCACTGCTGAGCAAGAACACTATTGTGCTAATACGTGAAATTGTGAAATTGCACTTCTGCGACTAAACAGCAATTGGAAATACAGGGCTGTAGTGCCATGCAAGCCTGATTGTGCAATTTTACATATTAGCACAAGAGTCAAGACATTGTTACGCAAACACTCTTGCACAATAGTGCTGGTGTTGTTTTAGATGCCCTCTGCACCGTCCATAGTATACTATGCATCATGTCAACCAGTATCAGGCAGCTTGAGATTGATATAAGCATGTCTAAGACCCATTGATTTCACTGCGAGAGTTCTTAACTCTCTCAGCTTGATAAACTCTGGCATATGCCTCGGATTTTTTAATAAAGAACTCAGGGCCACCCAATAAAACTGCTTGGTAGTAGACGAAAATATTCACACAGTGCATAATTAATTTATAGAATTCACTGCCACAAGATTCTGTGATACCCATGGGCTTAGATGGCTTTCTGAGGGAATTGGACAAATATGTGGAGGATTTCTGGCTGTGATACTTAAATGGAACTTCCAGGACTAGAGGTACTAGGCTATGCCTCATCAGGAGAGGGGGGGGGGGGAGAGCAAAAGACAGGCAGTTGCCTTTGTGCTGTGCTGTGCTGTGCTGTGCTGTAGGCTTCCCAAAAGCATCTGATTGGCTACTGAAACAGATAGACCCTCAGTCTGATCCAGCAGGGTTTTTCTTATGTTCTTAATATTAGTTTTAACCCATTTCTGTGCTTTGGATGTACAGACCACCATTCATCAGAGGTCATCCTATTTTTGCACCTGGAATTTAGATCTAGCAATGGCCTACTGGATACAAGAGAGCCTTTCATATTCCCACAGAGCCTGTGACCTCTGTCCCAATAATAAATTATGTTCCCAGAGGTAGTAAACTGAAACGATATACAGATTTCATTTTTCCAGATGCTGGTCTTTGGAAGGAGGCATGATACCCATTGAGCATGCCGTTCATGGGAAGCATTCCGAACATTATTTGTCCTCAATGTAGAGGAAAATAAAGCTGAAATCATGTGCAGCAGACCATACGTGTTGTTTGCAGAGATTCCAGGCATCTGCAAGCAATTGCCACTCATCTGGGGATGGGGGAGATCAAATGCGGATCCAGCAAGAAATTACCGGGGGTGAGGAGGCACACAGGTTCTTTTCCCATAAAAGTTTTTTTCCTCCATATATAAAAATAGTGAGGCTTGGATTTTCTTTCTTTTGCAAATGCACTATGCTGTATGTGAACATAGGAAGCCACCATATTATACTGGGTCAGACCATTGGTCTATCTAATTCAATATTGTCTTCACAGACTGGCAGTGGCTTCTCCAAGACTGCAGGCAGGAATCTCTCTCAGCTTTATCTTGGAGAAGCCAGAGAGGGAACTTGAAACCTTCTGCTCTTCCCAGAGTGGCTCCTTCCCCTGAGGGGAATATATTACAGTGCTCACACTTCTAGTCTCCCATTCATATGCAACAAGGGTGGACCCTGCTTAGCTAAGGGGACAAGTCCTGCGTGCTACAAGACCAGCTCTCCTCTGGTACATGGTGGTTCCCTGTGTGGAACCACCATGGGGCCTTTCCCCCAACAAATGCCCAAGCCCCCAAGCCCTCTACCTTTTTATTCCTTTTCTTTTTTTCTCCCATCCACAACATGAAGAGGAAGTAGCAAGCATGAATTGTCCCCTTTGCTAAGCAGAGTCTGCTCTGGTTTACATTTGAATGGGAGACTACGTGGGAGTACTATAAGATGTTCCTCTTATGGGGATGAGGCTGCTCTGGGAAGAGCATCCGCATGCTTTCATGCAGAAGGTCCAAAGTTCCCTCCTTAGCATCTCCAAGATAGGGCTGAGGGAGACTCCTGCCTGCAGCCTTGGAGAAGCTGCTGCCAGTATGTGTAGACAATACTGAGCTAGATGGACCAATGGTCTGACTCAGTACATGGCAGTTTCCTATGTTCCTAAGAACCTGGCCTTGCTCTGAAGAGGAGAATGAGGAGTCACTCTGAGGAGGAGGCACTTGCACTGTGTGCCTTTGCTGCTGCTGCCTCATGTCTAGTTGGATCACTGTTTCCCCTTCTTTCCTTCTATGTTGCTGGAACCCCAAATTTGAGAAACTGATTATGTGCACATTATTTTGGCTACTTATAACTCTACTTTAGGAACTCAGGTTAAAGTTCCCAAAGCATCAATCTAAACTGGAGGAAGCAGCGCTGTGGCATAGGCAGTGGCACTGCCCCTAACCCATGCATGCACATTCATTATCATGACTCTAGGGAGCCGTCACCAATACAGCTGTAGGCACAAGGGCTCTCTACAGATGTTCTAAGGAATACACATGGAATAGGATGATGCTCGACACCGTGGAGCTGCTCTTGCCAACATGCATTCATTTGATATTTATTGAATGTCTAAAAAGAACATAAATAATGGTTGTGTAGCTGAACTCTGAGGCCTGCTCTTCACATGCAGCAGAATGAGAAAAGAATACATTATTAGAATCCAGAGGCAGTAGAATTGATTGTGCCAATACAAAATGCAGATAGGGTTGGCATTTTTTGAATATTATTTTATGTAAAGCATTTGAGGAGACATGATAGAGGTCTATAAAATCATGCATGTAGTGGAGAAAGTGGATAGAGATAAATTCTTCTCCCTTTCACATAACACTAGAACCAGGGGTCCTCCCATGAAATAGATTGCCAGGAAATTTAGGGCCAGCAAACAGAGGTACTTTTTCACACAATGCATAATCCACTTGTGGAATTCTCTGCCACAAGATGTTGTGACAGCCAACAACCTGGATGGCTTTAAGAGGGGTTTGGATAACTTCATGGAGGAGAGGTCTATCAACAGCTACTAGTCTGAGGGCTATAGGCCACCTCCAGCCTCAAAGGCAGGATGTCTCTGAGTACCAGTTGTAGGGGAGTAAGCAGAAGAGAGGGCATGCCTTCAACTCCTGCTTGTGGCTTCCAGTGGCATCTGGTGGGCCACTGTGTGAAACAGGATGCTGGACTAGATGGACCTTGGGCCTGATCCAGCAGGGCTGTTCTTATATTCTAAAAATGACAACAAAGCCTGAATGTCTCAACCTCCATCAAAAGGCCTCCAACCATTTCAGTGGGGGCTGGATGAGGATCATAGTTCAGATGTGGATCCACATCTACATGTATCTCGTCCTTGGTAAGGGAGACAAGGGTGAGCATTAATATCTAACATATATCTGACTCAAAATAACTTTTAAATACAAAATAGAAATATTTATATTTGGTGTCCTTCATTTAGTTTTCTTTTTCTTTTTTCATTTCAGATGATATTCATACTTTATTATATGGTTATAGTAGGACATGCTTTGTCTATAACATCCCTATTGATTTCCTTGGGGATTTTCTTCTATTTCAAGTAAGTATTTTCTTCAACCTGCTCCTTTGTTGTCTTTAGTGCCTTGATTGAAATATTCACAGTCATGGGCACCATTTCTCCTCCTTGTTGGTCCATGCAATGCAACAATATGTGTGTTAACCAAGAGTTATCTAAAAATAATTCTATTCATACCACTTGATCCACCTCACTGCAGCTGCAGCAACCATGCACAGAGCCTTCCTTTAGTCTTCAAAGAACTCTTTCCACCCTCTCTCCACATAGATAGCACACAGTCAGCATGACAGGCTTGTTAAAGGGAATAGGAGATCTGCATGGACTTCTCATATCTCTGTCTTGCCTTCCCTCTCACCATTATACCCGATACAAGTTAGTGGTGTAGCTTACTCAGAATGCGAAACAGTTATAGCGGGGGAAAGTAAGCAGTGAGGTCCTCGATGGATCTGTATTGAGGCTATTTTTATTTATTGAGTGGGTTCTCTCTTTTTAAAAAAAGATTTTTATTTAATAAGAAAATAAGAAGAAATAACATGATTGCATTATCATCTCTTGAACTTCCAGCAGTTACATATGGGATATTACATATGATAAACCAAAATTCCACCTCCACCCTTTGCCAGCCTTCCACTTCCACCCTTTGCTAGCCTTCATCCTCACAACAGATATTGCTGAAAGATATAAAATATAAGTAATACACTAGTCAGCCCTCAGTATTAAGAAAAACCAAATCTTGGGTGTGGATGTTGACTTTGTGCTATATTATAATTTATAAAAGATTCCCAAGTTAACATAAATGTTTCATCTGAGTTATTCCACAAGTAAGCAGTGACTCTGGCCATCAAAGCATATTCCCATAACTTTAGTAGCCAGTCACCCACGGTCAGGGTTGCCTGTGACCGCCAATTGGCCGCATAAAGAATCCTGGCGGCAGTAATCATATATAAGGACAACTCCATATGTTTAGTAGGTATACAGGGTTTAGTCATCTATATATTCATTTCTCTTAGATGTACCAATCGCTAATCCCATGTGTGGCAGCTCTTGCGAGAGTTCGTGAGCAGAAGCACCTGATTGGGCAGTGGGGATTCCATATGCAGATAGGGAGGAGGAGCCTGTGAGAGCAGAAGCACCATGGTGATTGGGCAGTGGGGATTCCATATGCAGATAAGGAGGAGGAGCCTGTGATGGTTAAGGTCAGTTGGAATGCAACTGTTACTGGTCAGAAGATGTTCTTAATTGTAGAGGGGTTGTGAGGGAGGAAAGAGCCCCTTCAGGAGGAGGAGGCTGCCACTGTGTGAATTAGATGAGGAAACAAGATGAACAAGATCTGTTAACTCAGGAAGGGAGAGAGAGAGAGAGAAGAAGGGAGGAGAAGAAAGACAGAAGGGAAGAGCGAGTGGAGGAGAAAGAGGGAAAAAGAAGGGAGGGGAAGAGAAAAAGAATGAAGGGCGAAAGATGGGCCTGAGCCTGTCAGTGGCCTGAGGGGAACGAGTGGCCATTGCAGTGCCTGTTGGCAGCAAGGAAGGGCCCAGTCAAGCACTGCTGCTTTTTGGGGCTACCAAGGCCATTAGCGGAGGGGAGGAGGCATGCAAGGGATGGGCCGAGGCCTGTCATTAGCCTGAGTGGATCGAGCGGCCATGGTGGCAGTGAGGAAGGACCCAGTAAACCGCTGCTCCTGCTCCTGTGGGAAGGAGCAGGGCTTGGGTGAGGGTGGGGAGGTCTCTGGGGATAGGGGGCTGCAGCTTGGACGATAGGTGCCAACAACGCTGCAGCCAAGGACAAGAGGGCTGAGGGGGATGGAAGCAACCAGATTGAGGAGGAAGAGCAGCAGGAGTGTGGCTCAGGTGAGGGTGGAGAGATCTCTGTGAAGGGGACTGTGGCAAGGGGTGAGGGGAGCACTCAAGTACTAGCACGCAGAAGTTCTGTACAAGTTAAGCTAGTATTTAATAAAAAGAGCTCAGGTGAATAAGGAAAATTTATATTTAAAATTTGTTGCATCTTAAGATGATTTTTCCCCAAAACTGTTGTGCTTTGCCACAAGTCTACCACATGTGATAGAATGTTCCCACATGATTCTTGCATTTCCAACAATTTCCCGGGTAAGTGCTGTCCATCTTTCTGATGATCACAGGAGTAATATACTAACAAAAATACATTTTGTACCATTTTTCTCATTGATGCTCCCATTGTTGAATATCAATTGTCCTATTTAAGTTTTGCATCCACTTGATCATGCAATCTTTAATCTGTTCTGTTTATAAGTTGTAATTCAACAGCAGTTGGTATATCAATCCCAATAAATAATCAACATTTTTGGTTATTAATACTTCAAATTCCATTAAGTCTCTGAGCTTACCACCTTGTTTTTGTATTTCTTTCTGCACTATCGAACTAATTTGTAAATATTGAAACCATGAAGGTTCCTCGGACCATTCCAAAGTGAGAGTTTGAATAGATTTAGGTTTTGCTTTTCCAGTGGTTAAATTTTGCATGCTATATGCCTTCTCTCTCCAAAGATCAAACTTATTAGATTTTTCTTCTTCATGAAAAAAAAAATGTTTCAAATGGATACTAAAGGTGATAGATCTGGGTTGATCCTTTTCTTATACTTACCCCAGACATTTAGCAAACTGTTTCTGATTGTGTGGAGTTTTATTTCCTGGTCATTTCTTATGTTAGTCCATAAAAACTTGTGTAATCCATCTGACAGATCTGGTCCCTCCATGTCCATAATTGGACCGTGTGGTTCTCTGATCCTGTCCGAGATGTATGTCAAACAGCTGGCATGGTAGTATAGTTTCAAGTTAGAGACAGCCAATCCTCCCCATTCTTTTGCATATTGCATAATCCTAAACTTGATTCTTGGCTTCTTGTAAGCCCATAAAGGAATTTATATGCCTCTACCATATATCCAACATCTTATCTTCAATCTTAACCAGAAACATTTGAAATAAAAAATTCATTCTTGGTAAAATATTCTTTTTAAACTGGTGCTATCTTTCTCAACCAAGAAAGATTTCATTTCCCCCCATCTATTTAAATCTGCTGAAATAAGATTCCACACTGTTAGGTAATTGTTCTTGAACAGGTCTCTATTGTTCCCTGTTAAATTAATCCCCAAATATTTAATAGCATTTGTTGTCGTCTGAAATCCAGTATTATCTTACAAATACAATAATTCCAGATCTGACAGGTTCCATGTGATGATCTGTGTTTTGCTTTTGTTAATCTTGTATCCCGAGATCCTACTGTACTGGTTTATATGCTCCATTATAGCATCTAGGGAGTCCTTTGGCTGAATAATTGTGAGAACCACATTATCAGCATACAATTTTATTTTATACTCTTGGTTCACCATCTTAATTCTGTGAAGTCTTTGTTCCTGCCGAATCGTCTTTGCCAGAGGTTCAAGAGCTAAAATAAACAACAGTGGAGAAAGAAGACATCCTTGTCTGCTACCCTTGTTGATGGCAATTTTTTTGGATGGGATCCCATTCACTATTATCTTTGCCGAATGCTCCTGATAGATACTTTGAATCCATGAAAGGAAATTTTATCCACAGTTCAGTCTTTCCAAAACCTTAAACAGAAAGGACCAGTCCAGATTATCAAAAGCTTTCTCTGCATCCAGGAAGATCATCGCTGCTTTACTCTTCCTCTTAGAAATATTGTCTATTGCATTCAGTGAAAATCTCAAGTTGTCTTTCATATATCTCTTCGGTATAAATCCTGTGTGATCCTGATGTATTATGTCAGTCAGAAAGCCCTTCATCCTTCCTGCCAGAATTGCCGTAAAGAGTTCGTAATCGACATTCAACAAAGAGATTGGTCGTTATGATCCAGGTCGAGTTGCATCTTTACCTTCCTTGTAGATAAGAGAAATGAATGCTTCTTGCCAAGAGGAGGGTAATGCATGGCAGTATAGTATTTCATTCATTACCTGAGTCAGTGGGCTGACTAATATTTCCTGAAAGTATTTGTATAAACCGAAGAGAATCCATTTGGGCCAGGGGTATTATTCTTTAAACACCATATTGTCGCTCTTGTTTCCTCCTCGGGAATCGGTTTGTTCAGAAGTTCTTTCTGTTTATCCATAAACTCTAATATCTGTAGATTTTCTAAGTATTGTGCAACTTCCTCCGGATCCATCATTTCCTTTCTGTATAATTTAGTGTAATAATCTGTAAACTGGTCAATCATTTTATCCGTATTTGAAACAAACTCTTCCCCGTTCCATATGGAGGTGATAACTCTCTTCTCGTGTTCTTTTCTCAGTTGGTACGCCAGTAGTTTATCAGGTTTATTACCCTTCTCAAAATGTTTTTGTTTTGCATAAATCATGTTTGTGTATGTTTCTTTTGCTTCTATGAGATCCGTTAGTTTACGAAGCTCCTTTATAGTCTGCCATATGTCTTTCAAAGGATTCATCTTGTGAGTCATTTCTAAGAGGTTCAGCTCATTTAGTAGGGACTCCTTCTGCTTTTGCAGATCCTTCTTCCTTCTCAAGGCCTCCGAGATAAGCAGTACTCTCATGAAAGCTTTACTAGAGTCCCATACGGAGAATAATGAGACTTTTAATGTCATATTACTCTGGAAGAAACTCTTTAATTCATCTTGGCACTTCAACTTAACTTCTTCTTGCAATAACAAAAGATTGCAATAACAGAAGATCAGTCTCCACCTTCTTGGCCCAATATATTCTCTGTTAAGTCTAATTACTAGCAGGTTATGATCAGCATACGTAAATGGGGCCACTTCCACATCAATCAGTGTCGGTAATGCAGATTTTGAGATCATACACATATCTATTCTAGAGTAAATTTGATGGGGTTGGGAAAATAAAGTATAGCCCTTTTCCAAAGGATGCTTGTATCACCACGTGTCTTCCAAAGATAGAAGCGTCATGTGATCCAACGCATTTCTTGGCAATTTGCCAGAGTTCTTCTTGTGTTGTCTTGATTCGTCCAGGGCTAGCAAAAAAAATTGCATTCCAGTATCCCATCACAAATACTTCTCCTTCAGCTGTCTCCAGCAATGACTGAAAAAAACTGCTCATAGAATTGGGTCTTGTTATCGTTTGGAGCATAAATTGAGGCTATTGTAATTGTAAGTAGTTGCTGAGTTTGGAACCTCAGTATACTATATCTGCCAGCTGTGTCCTGTATTTGTTCTTCCATAGTCCACAACAAGTCCTTGACATAAATCACCACTCCATTTTTTTAAATCCCCAGAGGCCATATAACTTTGACCGAGAGATTTACAGTCCAACAAGTTAACATTACTCGACTTAGTATGAGTTTCTTGAAGGCAAATGATATCTGCTTTTTCTTTTTTCAATTTCAGAAAGAATTTTCTTCTTTTGAATTGATTGTTCAGTCCATTGACATTTACATTGAATATCTTTATTTCATCCATGCTTAAATCAAATCAAATCATTCATGATTCTAAATTCTTAAAATCATGTGGGTTTTTTTTTTGTTTTGTTTTTTTTTGTCCTTCCCCCCTCTAAAAGGCTGAGGCTTGATCCCATTTTGCATCTTCTGGATGGTCCCCATCCAAGGTTTTATCTGGCACAATTGAGGTGTCTGTTACACTTAAAGATTCCAGAAAGTGTTTTGCATCTTGAGACGTCTATATCTATGCCTTCCTATGGTCCATAAAAACTACCAGACAGAAAGGTATTTCCCACCTGTATTTGATTCCTCTCTCCTGAAGGGCGCTTTAACTCCCGGCGCTTCCTTAAAGTATCAACAGGAACATCTGGATCTCAATGTGCTTGCTCCCTTGTTCCAAAGGGGATACTCTTTGTACACAGAGAATTGTTTCCTTGGTCCTTTTGTTTGTAAATTTTATCATGATATCTCTTGGGAGATTCTTATCTCGGGCATACCTGGAATTCACTCTATAAATTTATCGGATAGCAAGTGAGTCTTCTGGATCAAGTCCCAAAAATTGTAAAAGAAGAGATTCAATCTCCTTTTCCAGATTCTCCTTTCCCACCTCTTCTCCCACACCATGAATCTTCAAATTACAGGCACATGATTGGAATTCTAAAATCTCCACCCGTTGCTGCAGGCATTTATAATCGGATTCTCATGTTCTCTTCACAGTTTTCAGTTCCTTCTGAGATTCTGTCATCTTATGAATAAGTTGGTCATTCTCAGCTAGTTTCCTTTCAACCACGTCAAATCTGGATTTCACTTCTGTTTGAAAGGAATCCCATTTCAATTCAATTCACTCTATTGATTTCTGAATTTGTTCTGTTGCATTATGTAATTCTGTAGAGAAAGTTTTTCGCAGTTTGGAAAGGTAGATCATCTCCTGAGAAGGTGATGGGTTTTCTTATTGGTTCAATCCTGCAGCTTCGGAATCTCTTTCTGTATCAGCTTTATCGCCTGCTCGATCCTGGTCTTGTGGTAGCAAGCAATTCGCTCCATCGATTTCTGAATTTGTTCTGTTGTGCTGTGTAATTACGTAGCGAAAATTTCTTGCAGTTTGGAAAGGGAGATTGGCTCCTGAGAAGATGATGAGTTTTCTTGTTGGCTCGGTCCTGCAGCTTCGGAATCTCCTTCTGTATCAGCTTTATCGCCTGATCGAGCTGGTCTTGTGGTAGCAAGCATGACTTGTCCCATTAGCTAAGCAGGGTCTGCCCTGGTTGCATTTGAATGAGACCACATATAAGCACTGTAAGATATTCCCCTCAGAGATGGAGCAGCTCTGGGAAGAGCAGAAGGTTTCAAGTTGCCTTCCTGGCTTCTCCAAGATAGGGCTGAGCGAGATTGCTGCCTGCAATCTTGGAGAAGCTGCTACCAGTCTGTGAAGACAATACTGAGCTAGATAGACCAATGGTCTGACTCAGTATATGGCAGCTTCCTATGTTCCTTTTTCTTACCCATTTTTCTGGATTGTGAAAGAGGAATGCTCTTGCTCAAGTACTTTCTCATTAAAAATATCAATGGCAAAAGCTATTTTTTCTTGGGAACTCACAGGATTTAAAAGAGCTCCATGTTTTAGCTAAATGCAAGAATTTCTATTACACTGTTCCAAGTTATTAAAAAAAAAACAATAAAAAATTATACAGAAATTTCACTATAATTTCCCTAATATAATACACCTTGTTTCCCCCTCCAAGCAATCAGGAGACAAAGGGGACAGGAAGGGAAGATGGGCACTATGATTTGCTCTCTGAAAATGAAGTAATAAAGATGTATGTTCACAAGCACATGCAGTCGCGGTGGCAACATAAACAGTGCAACCCCATTATATCGCTAGGACAGTAACATGTGGTAGGGCGGCAATACCCAGTGTTGGGTTTAAAAGGCAGCCCCATCCAAGAATTCTTGAATGTCTCAGGTCTATTTTTTGTACAGTTATGTTGGGGAAATGGGGCCCAGCCCCTTCCCCTTGGGTTAACGCATGCCGTCCCTAGGCTTACTCATGAGAAGGGTTGGGCAGCAGGATCAGCATTGCCTTCAGTGAAAGAAGTGATACTACATGTGGCAAATACACTACCGCTCACTGCCACTTGCCCTCCTGGCACAGCCCCAAGCACGCTCCTCCCTCCTTTACCAAGCTGCCGCTGAACCGGGTGAGTGGCGGCAAGTGGCAGCGCCAGCAACCATGCCAGCCAGATAAGGAGATTATTGCCTCTCTTGCCTCCCCTGCCTGCCCCTTGCATTTGAAAGAGTCCGCCACCCCTGTATTTCTAAAGGGGAATCCTCACCAGATTCCCCTTTACAAGTATATTGGCTGCCCAAACAGCCAAACTCGCCAGACTAGACCAGTCAGTCGAAGCTATGCGTTTCAGTTTGAAGTGATTCGAATTCGAACCAAACCACATTTTTTGTTTCTGTGCACATCCCTAACTGAAGGCTGGTTGAAACATGCAATAACACTTTCATTATCTGTATCAGTGAGTCTAATGTTCTAATAATACAACAATTTGTGATTGGTTCTAGTACAATTTTGGCTCTGGACTGTGGAAATTTGAAAAATATGCTCTTGTCTTGATTACTTTGGCCACAATTAAACAGGAAATAAGTATCTCTTTGTGGAATACAAAGAGGAATCAAAACCATGCAAAATATGTCTCCACATTTCCCTGCCATCCAAGGAAATTCCAGATCTAGGTTCCTTGCTTAGTTGATTACTCATTCCTACAGTATTATATAATTTCCATCTTAATGTTCCAAAGAACATCTCCATATAGAACAGTAATTGTGTTGTTCATAAGTTGTATTCATGCAAAAGAAAATTATTTACTATCAGGGTACCTTTCTGCCTATACAGTACAAATTGAGTGTATAGGGCACAGAATGTAAGCATCAAGTTCCTTTAAATGTGAGCTGGAAAGCATGGGGCTTTAAACAGGTGTAAAAAGAAATTTTGTCAGCTCCCATGGCTTCAGTGCCAGCCATGTGTTTTCCAGCTGCCTCTTGCCAGATTGCAATCCTCTGAGCGAGTTGCCAACATGTGCTTGTTATAAAGTGACATAAGACTCAACATGCTAATTTACAATTTGTGGTGCATATTTTTCAGGAGCCTCAGCTGTCAAAGGATAACACTGCACAAGAACTTGTTTTTTTCCTATGTTCTTAACTCTGTGTTTACACTCGCCCACCTCATTGCAGTAGTGCCTGATCAAGACTTGGTAAAAAAGGATCCAGTGAGTATGATGCTTTCCCCTTTATTTTCCTAAATGAAGACTTCATTGTGGGTTGAATAATCTGAATTCTGCGTTCAAAAGCTAAGAGGAGGAATATCTTGCTGCCACAAAACAAAGCCTCCCTATATCCCAAAGCTTCCTAATACTCCCTATAGAGTAGGCTCATTCACACGATTCCTATCTGGGTCGGAGAAGTATTCAGTCAGGGTAAGAGAGGCAGGTGTGCGCCTGATCAGCAGTCATGAGAACCCGAAAGATAGATAGGAGGCAGGGAGAGGGATGATATGGGAGGCGAGAGCTGGGTAGGATGGCTTTTCATCCACCCTCAGAAAATGTTAGACAGAGAATCTGGGTAGGGCATGCCCTTCTTAAGAACATAAGAACAGTCTTGCTGAATCAGTCTCAAGGCCCATCTAGTCCAGCATCCTGTTTCACACAGTGGCCCACCAGATGCCCACGGGCAAGAGGCGAAGGCATGCCCTCTCTCCTGCTGTTGCTGCCCTGCAACTGGTATCCAGAGGCATTTTGCCTCTGAGCCTGGAGGTAATTTATAGACATCAAGACTACTAGCCATTGAGCGACCTGTTTTCCATTAATCTGTTTAAGCCCCTTTTAAAGGAACCCAAGCTGGTGGTCGTCACCACATCATGTAGCAGAGAATTCCATCAGTGGGTTAAGCGCAGTATGAAAAAGTGCTTCCTTTTGTCTGTCCTAAATTTCCTGGCAATCAATTTGATAGGGTGACTCATAGTTCTGGTGTGAGAGAGGGAGTAAAAAATCCACTCTATCCTCCCCAGCTCTCTCCTCGCACACAATGAGGTCGTTCATTGTGTGAAGCCTATCTCCTTTCCCCAACACGATCAGAGCCTGGACAGGTCTCTGCTGCCCATTGGTGGCAAGCTAGGTATCAATTGGGAGGCTGGGGGAGGAAGCCAAGCCACCAGGAATCCCACAATGCACTGCACAGGTAGCACAGTGCACTGGAAAATCTCCCAGCTTCCAGTTTACTCCTTCCTTTGACTTCTGTGGTAAATATGGCTGCCCGTAGCCCAGGAGCAGCTGCCCGCAGATGACCAGTGAGTGTGGTAGGAGGCATGCACTTGTCCTCATGCCTCACTTTCTGGCTGGGTAGAAAATCAGGGCTATCCAGGGGAGGAGCAGTGGGATCAAGAGCAATCCCATCGCTTCTCACGATCAACCTTAGCTGGGCTAGACCTGTCGTAGTTGGGTAGGGGTGGTTGTGAGATGGACCTCATTAACTCTCCCTACCTTGATTTGTAGATTCTCACAACCACTGATCAGGAGCTCACCCAGTTCCCTCCTACCCTGGCTCTCTCATCTGACCCCATATATGGTCATGAGAACAGCCCTTGTATTATTCTGGGTAGAACTATATCTAGTGAAAATAATGGATTCATCTCTCAGAACAGCAGCCCCATGTCACATATACTCGCTTCCCCTTCTAAGAGATCCATTCTGTCATTATCATGTCATTTCCCTGACACCCCAATTCACCTCAGTAGTTATTGCTGGCAGCAGTGGCAAAGCACACATTGTAATGTCATGACATGGGATACATTGAACTAGAAGTTTGCGGGTGGGGGTGGGTGGGAAACATGCCAGAGGGCTGCCTTTTTTTTATTGGCCCCATGTAACACGTAGTTGCACCCTGAAAAAGAACCTCATGAAGTCTGGCTAGAATATAAAGCCTTGTGTAGATCAGTAATTTGTAGGGGTTTTAGCCTGATTCAGACATTATGTTGTACAAGTGTACAGAATATGTGAATGGCTGTGCCTGTGTTCATTTTACAAGTGTACTTCTGTACCTGTGTTCAACTTAACATGTGAATGATTGTACCGGTGTTCAGATCTGAACCCGTATCCAGCCCTCTGAGCTACAGTCTAAACTCAGTGGGTCATACTAGTGGGCTTTTAGTCCATTTGTTTTCTATATCTGTGAGTCAATGAGTATTTGCCTGTCTTGTAAATGTGTTGGCCAATGATTCATTCATATAGAAACAGAGCTGGGGTTACCCCCCGTTGGGGAGAAGCTGGAGGAGCACACTCATGGCAGGGACATGATGGTGGCAAAGGCAGGTGGCTACAGGTGCCACCTGGGGAGGCAAAGTAGAGACTGCTGGACGGTGCTTGCACAGTGAGGTTTGGGAACATGGTGTCCCTGGGCTGGGGGGAGACAAGGAGTTGGACAGTCCAGCACTCTCACAAGATCCCGACACCTTCTTGTGGGAGGCAGTGCCCTTCATGACACTACAGTGACTGTACCAGGTGACTTAGAGCAGTGATTGACAGTGCCAAGGCTGCTCCAGGGAGAGTCGTGAGTCCTAGAAAGGAGTCCAGTTGGAGCAGCAACATAGCCACAGTGAGGAAAATCCGGGCATTGAAACCCTCTCTCAATGTCTGAGGCACACAGGAGTGGGAGACCAGAGATAAGCCAGATAGGCAGCCCGGCCATCCGAAATCCCACACACAAACTCCAGGTCAAATCAGTTCTGCAGAATTCCATATAAGTTCAATATGATTACACTGTAGAAGAGGAAAGGAAATGTTGTGTTTTGAGGGACAGCTAGAGATTTTTCTAAAAGTAACTTGCCCAGTTGGCATGTCAGAGAGAAAGGTTCTAATCTTCTGTGCTAGTTTGCTATAGTGTATAGAGGGTTTTTGTTTGTTTAATGTGCGGGCTGCCATTCAAACACAGATCCCTGCCACCATCACCTGTATTCTGAAGTGATATAAGCCTGATTCAGACACTATGCCGTACAAGTGTACATATATCTGTACACTCATACATGTGTTTGTGTGAATGACTGTACCTGTATTCATGTTAGAAATGAACCTGGGTACAGGCACCTTGAATTCATGGTACATATAGGAAGTGTACTGCGGTACCTGCATTTAGCATAACATGTAAATAACTGTGCCCGTGTACAGATCTGTACCTGTGTACACTGTACACTCATTGTACGAGTGTTGAACATAACATGTGATTGGGGCTATAGTCACAAGAGGAACCACTGTATTTCTCTTGGAATAAATTTATCTTGGAAATATAATCTGCCTTCTTCAGAATGTGCACTTTCATTCTACATATTTTCAGATGTCTGATGCCAACTGGGTAATCCACCTTACGCCTGTGTTGCCCTCCAAATCAAGTGCCACATGCCACAAAACACAACTTAGAGGGTTTTTTTAAAAAAACAAATAAAAGGGAATTGATATTTTAACCATTACATATATCATTTTATATGCAAACATATGGTGGAAGTGACATATAAACATTTAAGCAAAATAGGGTAATTAAAATGAGTAACTCATTGTAACTCAACTGAGAGGAGTTTTCCTTTGGTATCTGTATAAAAAATATGATGAGAATGTTTGAAACAAGTGAACAACACAGAGAAAGTGGTGCAGTTTGTCATGCTAACAAGTGAAGAAGAGTTCTTGTATGATTTATGGAACAAAGGAGAAATTGACTTTTCTCCTGTTACCTGAGGGAGCAGCAGAAATGAGTACAAGTCAAAAGACAGGGCTGTGAAAACAGAAATACATTGCTCTTTTCGGGAGGTAAATGTTCACTTTTCCTTGTTGAAATTCAGCAGGTACCCTGAAGCTTTTGTTATTTTTCTTTCTTCCTTGATGCTGCCTCATGAATGCCTTGAGGAATTTTAAAAATTCATTTTTATCAGGAGCCAGGCTGAATTCTGAGCCCCATTGGAAGCAAAGTGGAGAAGTCCCATTAACTTCAGCCCAGTCTGCATTTTGCTTCAGTGGTTTGGACATTGCTCAGCATTCCATTTTTTGCTGGACATAGTTAAAACTGAACGTCTTTAAAGCAGCTTATCGGAGTTCCTAAAGGGTTGCCAAGGCCACTTGCAGCACCTGAATAATTCAGGTGAGCCTTTCTGATATTGTGCTGACTGCAATTATCTGCAAAAGCCTTCAATACACAGGGTGAAGATGTGTCCTGGGAAATATCCGAGCATCCATAATAGATCAGGGTATCGGATACCCACATTTCCCTTGGAAAGAAAAAAAAGGTGATATAGTAATTAAGTTGATAACAGCTGACATTCAAACTAACACTATGCTGGCATGGTGCACAGGGACAATCTTCACTGATCTCACCTGTCCTCTGAAACTCATTCTACCTCCTGAAAATATGTCCCTGAGGGTCGCATGACCCTCAAGAACATATTTCTGGGAGGCAGAGTGGGCTTCAGAGGAAAGGGAAGATCAGCAGAAAATTGCCCCTCCCCTATAGCACCAGCATAGTGTGAATCTGTATATCAGCCACCGTGTTTTTAATTGTTTCAGTCCTAGCTAAAATTGGTTATGTATCAGTTGTTGTCTATTGTTACCAATAGAACAAGCTAGTTGTAAATAATTTAAATTATATTGTTTTCAATTGGACTTAGTTGTGACTTATTGTAGCACTATTGAGGCACTTTCTCTCCCTTTTTTTCATATTCCTTTTGCTTACACTCACTTGTCTGATGAGATTGCTATATTTCCACTTTGCCCTTCATCTTCTTCAAGGTCCCCAAGTAAGGAAAGGAATCTTTTTGTGCAGTTTTCAGTAAAGGCATTCAGCAATACTTCAGATAAGCTGAGCTAACTCTTATCACTCTCCCACTGTTTCTATTTTGATACATCCCATGTGCAGGAAAATGAATCAAGCTGAGAATTTAGGTTCAAGCAGGAGAGAGAGAGAAATCTCATAAGACTTTCTGTTAACATATTATTATTATTATTATTATTATTATTATTATTAAAATATTGTCTATATATTTAATTATCTAAGGCAAACGCGTGGCTAATCCCATGAGTGGGTTGGAGGGAGAAAAATGGCAGCTGCATACAGCGAAGTAAATGCCGGCCAGCTGGCCAGAAAGGGTGGTGGTGGTGAGAAACTGGGGGGGGGGGAAGAAGCCGGCCCGCCAGCCAGCCAGAAAGCGAGGGGGAGAAGCCGGCACCTGGTTGGCCATAAAGTGGTGGGCGGGCCAGCCAGCCAGAAACAGGGGGTAGGGGGAGAAGAAGCCGGTGCCTGGGACAGCCAGAAAGCGGCTGCCTGCTGGCCAGAAATGAGGGAGGGAGGGAGGGAGAAGCCAGCCTGCCAGCCAGATAGTGGTGGGTGAGAAGAAGCCAGTGCCCAGCTAGCCAGACAGCGGCGGGGTGGAGGGGACAAGAAAAAGGCAGCGTGCAGGCCAGCGGGAGAAAAAGACGGTGGCGGGTGGGTGGGCTGGCCCGGGGCACAGATGCTCTGTGCCTGGCCCAGCTAGTTGTTGTTATCATTATCATTAGTAGTAGTAGTAATAGTAGTGGTAGTAGTAGTAGAAGTAATTTAAAATATGTATATCCTGCCCCTCCAATATAATACTGTTTGGTGTGGCTCACGAAAGTAAAACAATAAAAGTAATATACAATTTAAGACAATAAAACACAATGTAGAATCAAAACAATTAAAACAAACCCAATTAAATTAAAAATTCACCAGGCTGTAGAAAAATACATTAAAAAGCCTCTCTAAACAAGTAAGCCAATGCTTCCACACCCTCTCTACAAAGGTAGTTGCGTTAATTATCTGTACCGATCACTCTCAACTGTTCAATTAAACATCATGAGAAAAACCCCTACTCTGCCAACCTATACTTTAATCAGTTATTTCTATTGTGTCATCAGTAGACAGGCTGAACTGCCTGCCCCCACTTGGACATCCTTTGAAGTGTTAGGAAATTGTGAATATTTGCTGACATGATGCGCAGCAGTAGGTCAGTGTAAGAAGCGCTGTGGATCCATAGGGAGTCTCCAGTGACCTTACAGTGGATGCATGTTGCCTGCAGTATTCCTGTGGCAACAGCATGTGGACATGAAGGGAGAGAGGAGAGGACTTTTGGAGGAAGGAGAGAGGAACAAAATTGCTCCCCATGGACTCACATCCCTTCATATGCCAACCTATTGCTACTCATCCAGTCAGCCAATGACTCTTTCATTTTTCTTTTCTTTATCCAACTGCTTTAGCTTTTCCTCATATTATTTAGATTCCAAAACCTTTATTATCTTTATGAGTCTCTTCAAAATCTTTTTTCTGAATGGATGGATGTGTTTTAATAATAAATAATAATAATAATAATAATAATAATTCAATTTATATACCGCCCTTCCAAAAATCTCTTATTACATAGAGAAATAATAAATAAATAAGATGGTAATTATTTTAAATAATTACATGCTGCTTTTTAAGCTAGAAATATTCAAATCAGTTTACAATAAAAGTCCATCATAAAACTTACCAAAAGGTCATTAAAATTATAAACAAAGCAACAAAATACTATCTTAAATAAAAAAATATAGAAAGCAAACCAATGAAAATATCCACTAACAATCACCCATTAATATCCACTAACGATCACCTTGGGCAATAAAAAGGTATTAATGGGCCATCTGAACAATAAAAAAGCTGGTGCCAGACAAACCTGCTTTGAAAGGGCATTCCATAATTGCAACTAGACACACACACACACACACACACACACACACACACACACATGCACACCTGCATTGAAGTAATTTTGAAAGGAAAAACAGCCAGCAGAGATTAGCACCCCCTCCCCTCCAACTCTTCTTCCTCTAATATAGATTTTTTCTGATCTCATCCATGTTACGGACAGCCCTGCATGTTGATATCATGCTGCAGTCGGAGAACTGGAAACTTAGAGCTGAACATGAGGAATCCCCAAATACTTATAAGCTCAGTCATTTAAGACCGTATGTGACTGTCCACTGTGTCAAAGATTCTCACATTAAGACAAAGAGCAGACTGCATTCAGGGCAAATCTTCAGAGGCAAATAAGGATTGTATAGAGTGCAGTGACTGTTAAATGAATTCTGACAGTAATCCAATTTCTACTTACTCTATTGCCGTTCTTCCTTACCTTCTTTTTGATCAACCTAGGGTGCTCTTAATTGCTTGTCATGATGTGCTTCTTTATATACCTAGCGTAAGAAGTATTGGCATAGGCTGCGAGAATTTCCCATGGATTATATGATTATGCACACCACACTTCCTTTGAAAAGTTCCATGGGCAGCACTGCCAGGTTTGGTTTCTTTTGGAGGAAAGCACTGGAGACTTAAGATATTTTTGTAATATTGGCTTTATTTACAAACACATGAATAGAGCATAAAGGTAGACAAACAGTAGGCATTCCTACAAAGCAGCAGATCTGTTCCTGCACATGAACTTTCAACAGAGAGGCCCTGCAGGATAAACTCCTGAAGTGGATCACATTCACTTCACCTTCTGCCTACTCTCAGCATTCATCAATTTTCTATCCCTCCTTCCCCTCTCTCCCTTTCCCGCCCAGAGGCATATCTAGGGAAAATAGCACCTAGGGCAAACACTGAAATTGTGCCCCCTGTCCAAACATCCCACACCCATCTTGCAGATAACTTTACCATAATATCTGCTGAAAAATACAAGTCAAGCTTGTTAATCTTTTAATATTTCAAAAACTATTTAGCAGTGGACGTAGACAGACCAAAAAATGCTGGAAAACTACAAATTTAAGTATGCTGGGGCTCATGAAAGACCCAAATACTATTTGGAGGTGTACTTGGGAAACTAAACAGAAGTGCCTGTCTAATTCTCTACTATGCATTGTAGCATCACTATTACAAAAGTTTTAAAGATAAATGGAGAATTTGACTTTTCCCAGATACTCTGAAAATAATTAAAGGATATGCAGAGTAAACTGTGTCACTGCTTGGAATATATTCTAGTATTTCAGAAAGACAGTTAAAATGAGAGAAAGAGTGCCAGAAACTCCCAGTGGGCCTTAATACTAAGGATTTCACACTGATTCAAAAACAAACTCACCATTAATAGCCATATTATTAAGTCATCACATTTAACTCACTTATCACAAGAAGCAAAGTAAGAGCAAATGAATACAATCCTAGCTCATAAGATTCAGCTCAGTATTCACAAGCCCTGATTCTCTGTACATAGTGCCAAACTAAATATGTGTAAAGTGACTTATATTAATTTTTTTTAAAAAAGATTTTACCTGTAGCCCCTTTGGGGGGCTTCCTAAAGGCCATGAGGGGAGGTCTGCAAAGGTTCCCCCTCCCCCTGCTGGCCTCTAGGGCCTTGCAAGGACCATGTGAGCATGTGCAGTAGCCATTTTTAAAAATAAATTTTGTTTTTTAAAAAAATTTTTTTAAAATTAAAAAAAATTTAAAAGGCCACTGAAAAACAATGGCCACTGCACATGCTCAAATGGCCTCTCTGAGGCCTGGCATGGCCTAGGGCCTCACAGAGGCCATTTGAGCATGTGCGATGGCCATTTTGTTTTTGGTGGCCATTGTTTTAATTTTTAAAAATGGCACCCCCCTTCAAGTGGTGCCCGAGGCACGTGCCTTGTCTGCCCAACCATAGATATGCCCTTGCTCCCACCCTCCCCTCTCTCCCCTCTCCCACCCTCCCTCCCAGCCCCTCCTAGAGTCTCTTCCAAACTGCACTAGGGTTGGATCAAACCCCCATTTTCACCAAAATTTCCACTGGGAGTGAAAATAGAAGAGAGGATTCTACACTTTCATGGGCAACCCAAAAAATGGTCTCAGATCTTGAGAGAGGAAATGGGGGGCTTGGCTAAGGCAGTGGAATTGTGGCAGTTTTTACCGCTTGCTACCTCTTCAGGCAATAGCAGGTGTTAATTTGAATAAGAAAAAACACCTCTATATCCCTGTGCCCTGAGCCTTTCTCCTCCTCTTGAAATTTAATATCATTTCATGCCCCCCACACACAAATATGAGAGAGGTTTCTAACCCCTACTGAACCCCAGGTTTCTGAGATTTTGACAAATTGGGGAAATCAGAAACTTCACCCACAAGTCTATTGCAAACTACAATTTTTTGCACACATGTGCATGTGTGCTTACAGAGAGAAAGAGAGAGAGAGGGAGAGAGAGAGAGCTCCAATGAATGTTTAGGCTAGTTTTTACTAATACTAAACTAGACCTATATTAGTGGGAGCTGGCCTTTATCTGTTCTGGGCCATGGGTTTTTTTGGACTGTGAATATGATCAATGGACTCATAAAATTTGACACATACACCTGCCCATTAACCTTAGCTGGGAAGAAGACATGGGTTGAAGGGAGCTCACTTTCCCCAATTTCTCTCTAATTCAAACACCCAGTGATGGTCAATTATCTCCTAACCAGTAGCTCCCATCAGCTAACATTCTGGGCTATTAACTAGCAATATGCCTAACAAAAGGATGGTCAGCCTTCAGCACAATGCTATTTTTACAGTGTGCCCAGGTACTCCCCCAAGACCATTGTTACGGATGGGTTAGAGTAGTTGCCCAGAAGTCAAATATCTCACAGACAGGGGAACATTTCATTACAATGATTTTCCCAAATATAAACAAAATATATATACATTTAAAAGATACATAGTGAAATAGGATGTTGTTAATAACAATATTCTTGATGTAATTAAACAATAATTTGGCACATATAATACAAGTAAACATTTCCCAAGCTTTTTTAAAAAATCACTGTTCACTATGTTGGGGATCTTTATAATGGCACATACTTGGTAGTATTAATATAGTATCACCATTTTTTGAACATGTTAAATTAATCATTTTAAAGCAGAAATCAGATTATAGTAAATCACTGATCTACTCAGTTCTGCTCATGCATTTAGTCACTGCAGAGAACAGCAAAGGCGGCCAGTCTTATTGTTAAAAGAGGTTCACAGCTGAATGACTTCATGTTGTAAATTCTTGCAAACCTTCTGTTAAAACTTTATATTAATTAATAATCATAGATCATTACTCTAGTGGATTTAACCCAGCCTTTGTCTTAGAGCAAGCCCACTTGAGGGGAAGAAAAATACTGAATCATCCCCTCTCTATGCTTTCACCTACAAAGGCTGTTCATTTAAACCTTCCTGTTTTACCAATAGCTTAGTCACTGCCACAACCACCCAATTATTACAGAGATTTTTTTAAAAATCTTGGATTAGGGTGGAATTAGGGAGACTCTCCTTCTCTTATTCTCGTAAAAGTACAATAACCCTCCACGTGCAGCTTACACGTGGTGAGAAAACTTGGTAGAGTTGCTGAGCAATCAGAATTGAGACATGTGTTGCACCAGAGTAAAATCCCCTTTCCTGAGTTAAAAATCCACTCAGAGGCAGGTAAAATTTTCCTATTGTTGAATGTTAACCATCCAGAGATGAAAGTTTGGGCGGTATATAAATGTAATAGATTGATAGATAGATAGATAGATAGATAGATAGATAGATAGATAGATAGATAGATAGAATGCAAAGAACAAAAAGAGAAAAACTTTATTTAAAATACTACAGACTACTTCCATCTGAGGCTCTCTCAGCTTTTAGTTACAGATAAAAATTACTCAGTCAGTTACAGGAATACTTCTAAAAAGCACCCCTGCTGCCAGGAGCAGGGATGTAGGAAAATCCAAAAGCACACTTACGGTTTACAGAGTCTTTTACAACACCCTGTTGGATAGTTGGGCACAGGCTATTCTTTCTTAGCTTAGATGCATTACAAATAGACAAATTGAGAACAATATCTGGGAAATGCAGGGCACACGAAAGCAAAAATAAGTTTCTGATGCAAACTGACTAGCAAACTGTTCCCTAGACTAAATCCCCCTTTCCTTGAAAATTCACCCCAAACCTGATGGGGTAACTCTTGACTCTTCAAGCTTCCTGAATTCCTGTCTCTCAAGGATCTGCAGATGTCCTTCCATGAGAGAATTCTCCAGGTTAGCTTTTGGCCATGAGGCAGCAAAACTCCATTGCTGCTCCTCATAAGCCTTCCGCCCGTCCTCTCTCTCCTCCAGCCTAGCTTCTTCTGCACAAAGAACCCTCTCTTCCTGCCACATGGCCCTCTAGATCCCACCCACCATGTGCTGAGTGGCTGAGCCTGTCACTCAGGGTTCATCTCCGGTTCACCTCTAGACAGGGTTCACCCCCGGTTCACTCTTTACAGGAAAGGAAAGGCTGTTACTGCCTGATAGTTACAGTTACAAAAAAGATTCTTGTTACATTCTGTGCCTCCTTTTGTTCAGATTTAATGTGATAATTCCAGCATTTTTGTGATAGGCTGTATTTTTTTTAAATTAAAATTGACATTTTATTAAGCTGGAAATTAGCTGAACTACTAGTTTTATTAAACTAGTAAAATACCTGTCATAGTGGTGGGTTGTGGTATGTTATCAACCCAGGACCTGGGACCAAATTTCTTCATAAGGTCTTGCCTGAGGTCTTCCTATTTGCCTACAGCAGGGGTGGGCAAAGTTGGCCCTCCAGCTGTTGTCAAACTACAACACCTATCATCCCAGCCACAACTTATTGTGGCTTCAGTTGTAGTTTAACAACAGCGGGAGGGCCAAGTTTGCCCAGCCCTGACTAACAGCCTTCCTCTGGTCACTCTTATAGGCTGCCTTTACTAAAAGTGATTACAACAAGGAGACTCAGCATAATTGTCCTTATGATACACAAGAGAAAATCAGTTGGCTGCTGTTCATGTTTCTGAGATTAAAAAGATGAAACACTTGACCCAAGAGTAAACAGAGCTGAATCTAATCCATGCCTTATTTAAAAAAGAAAAGAAAAAAAACATTGCTTCATCTGTGCTTTCAAAGCAAAGCCTCCCACATGAATGGAGTTTTCGGTGAATCAGAGCTAATTTATTATCCAGTGAATACCAAACAACTGCACTTGAAAATGTTCCAGTTGTGACAGCATCTGTCAAAAGACAGAAAATTTAAGTGAACGTTGGAGGGTTTTTTCTTTCATCTGCAGGCCTCTTTTCAGTTGAGAAGGTTAATACATTATCACAGGACAGGTTGTTACTTTGCTCCCAATCTAGGCTATGAAAATGCTTTCCACAGGCATGCCTTTGCCATCAGGAGGTTTCAGGTTTGGCACCATGAATGTAATACAAGAGTATCCTACTCATAGAGACACAATGTCTTCTTTGCTTTTCTAAAATTTAATCTCTGAAGTGTACACTTTTGGGGGAAAGTAAGGAACACATCACTGTATGCCATGTATGTCCCTATCTTATTCTTCTCTTTCAGGAATTCCCAATTTTGAGTCACCAGATGTTTTTGGACTACAAGTCTCATCATCCCCAGCCACAATGGCCTTTATGGCTGAGAATAATGGGATTTGTAGTGCAACAACATCCCGAGATTCAAGGTTGCATACCCCAGTTCTCTTGTAATCTGTAGTACAATAAACAGAGGGTTGGACTAGACCTTTGTTTATTCGTTTGTTTATTTATTTCTCTATCTACCTATTTATTTAAATAAATAAGAGATTCAGTTGTAGTTTAACAACAGCGGGAGGGCTGTACATGGTTATGTTTTTCCTCACAACAACCTTAAGCTGAGAGAGAAGTGACTGGCTCAGATTCACCCAGCATGTCTCATGGCTGAATGGGGATTTGAACTCGGGTCTCCCTGATCTTAGTCCAGCACTCTAACCACTATACCACACTGATTGTTAGCAGGTTGTTGAGGATTAAAATGAACTTAACCCTATGTATGTAGCTCTGATCTCCTTGGAGGAAGGATGTGGTGGTACATATATGACCCATCCATCATTAGCTGCCTTGCCTACTTAAAAAAAAGGATTGTTTCTTTTTTACCTGTGTATCTATTACTGATATTTATTTATTTATTTATTTATTTATTTATTTATTTATTTATTTATTTATTTATTAATTATTGAATTTATATACCGCCTAGTATAGAAATCTCTAGGTGGTGTACAGAATTAAAACATAATATAAAACATTTAAAATTCATAAAAAGATAAAAATCATTATAGATAAAAACACACATTAAAATTTAAAATTTGATCTCAGTTGAAGGCCTGGGAAAATAGGTATACCTGAATGTGCCCCCCATATTTGACCCAACAAGTACTTGGAAAGGGAAAAGGAAGAAAAGCAAAATAACCTCCGAATATCAGTGATAGGAATAGATCTTAGGATACCATACAGCTTCTAACTGAGCAAAGAAGCACCTTTTTAAAGTGGTGCTTCTCTTTTTTTAGCAGGGGGAGAGCAACTAGCCCTCTCCAACCCCAGCACGGCATCACTCTAGTGGCTGTTGCTGGTGTTTGTCTTATGTTTCTTTTTTTTATTGTGAGCCCTTTGGGGACAGGGAGCCATTTTATTTATTTATTTAGCTATTTATTTATCTATTTATTTATTTATATGTAAACTGCTTTGGGAACTTTTGTTGAAAAGAAGTATATAAATATTTGTCGTATTCGTATTGTAGGACTCTGTTTTACCTAGTTTCCTTGTTTGCAGCCTTTATATTATTTACTCTTTATATGCATGCATAGCTCTCCATATTAGCACTTTGGCAAGTACAGGAAGTAGATTGCATAGACACAGTTCTATACTGTTCTTGCTTTATCTGTATGCTCCTCATAACACTTTGAATAGTCGCACTATCCAAATCAACTATGTGTACGAGAGAAATGCTTAAATGAGTATTAAAAGTAAATCAAATCATCAGCCTTGATGAGGCTTTGATTGTCATTTTTCTAACTAGAACAGGATTTAATAAATAGCACAGATTTTGAAAATAGGTAGTGATATATGAGTGGATATCATGTGTACAGACAGAAATCTGATTTAAAGCTCTACTGCTTAGCCTAGTGTAGTCTGTTGCTTATTTATTCCAAGCTGCGGACATTTGGAATTTAAACATGTTGTCATAGAGCAATGATCTAATAAACAGAACAAGTTTAGTAATCCATACCCAATGCAATCTTGTTTAAGACTGAATTATATCGTCTGAAGAAAATGTCCTAGTGTCTTCAATTTGAATTCAAATTGACAAATGGGCTGCTTTCGGTACTGAGAGCCAGCCTGGCACATTTCGGCTCTTGTTTATCAACTTGCATGACTGTTGCCTTTTGAGAGGACTAGACCAGACCAGTAGACTGTATGCAGAGCCATTCATTAAGGGACAGTATATCTGCTGCATACTTTAGTAGGCATCTCAAAAATCTACGCAAAATCACCACCTTAGGCTAAAAGCTGCACAACTCTTGCCTGTGAGGAGAGGAGAGCTGGTCTTGTGGTAGCAAGCATGACTTATCCCCTAAAGCTAAGCAGGGTCTGCCCTGGTTGCATACGAAAGGGAGACTTGATGTGTGAGCACTGCAAGATATTCCCCTCAGGGGATGGAGCCGCTCTGGGAAGAGCAGAAGGTTTCAAGTTCCCTCCCTGGCTTCTCCAAGATAGGACAAGATTTTTTTTATTGAACCAACAAACTACCAAAGCATACAGTACATTGCCAAAGCACAATTATATACAAAGTGGTTGTTTGTACATGATATATCTACAAAGATTTACACACAAGGATTTGGAAATCCACAAGGTGATGAAGTATATGCAAGTAGTACTGTAACTCGGGGGTGGGGGATTTCAAGGCACATCAGGTAATCGGGGCGGTTACATCCGATGTCCATTTCCACAATTTGTCCCATTGCTGTTTAGAAGAGATACTCTTGTCTTTTTGCGCATAACCATACAAACTTTTCCAGAAGAGATTTACTGTCTCATCTGCGTGGGCTGAGAGAGATTCCTGCCTGCAACCTTGGAGAAGCCGCTGCCAGTCTGTGAAGACAATACTGAACTAGATAGACCAATGGTCTGACTCAGTATATGGCAGTTTCCTATGTTCCTATGATTTGAATTCCACTGGAGCAAAGCACGTTCCTGTATCCTTGTGGTGGTGCATCCTACTATGCTGCTTTTTAGTGTATTTGGCTCTGTGCATCACAACTGGAGAAGGCAGTGTGCTGGCGGAGACAGCCAGTGGGTAATCCACAGCCTCTGTCAATCTGCCACCTGAAGTGGCCACCTCAGCCAATACAGGCAAACCTCACTATTTGCGGATTTACCATCCGCGTTTTCACGTCTCCATGTGTCTCTAAATGACACCCGTTTTCATTATCTGTGGATTGAAGGGCTAAAACCCATGTATCAGTTCCTAGAGGGCCGGAAGTGGCCACAAGGTCACTTCCTGCCATCATTTTTTGGCCCATTTCTATTAAAAACAGGCATTTTCCCCGTAACTTTTTGCAGTTTTGTGGGGTATTTCACTGCTTGGGAGGCATTGCTGGACACAAGGAGACCCTGGAGAGCATGGGACAGCTGGTTTTTTGCCCATTTGCCATTTTTTTGCCTGTCCCCCCTCCCCATTTTAGCTGTTTGGGGGCATTTTGCAGTTTGGCATTGCTGGGCACATGAAGGGCAGAAGGAGACACCACAGTGCACTGTGTAGTTATTTTCTTTCCTTTTTTCACCTTTCCCCCCATGTTTTTTGCCCTTTCTAATCAATCCAGGAACCTAACCCCCCTCTCCACATAGGCATAATGCCTCATTACTTGCTGTTTCGTGACTCAAGGTAGTAGGTGAGGAACAGAACCCCCACGAGTAACAAGGTGTGCCTGTATCATTAGCAAGCTAGCTGTGCCCATTCCTATCCATGCCCACTTCATGAGTCTTCTGCTAAGACCTTCTCCGCAAAATTAGCTTTACAGAACAGCAACATAACAACATACCCAAACTGGTACATGGAGCACTGCCAGTGAATCCTGCCACCTCAGGATTAAATCCTGGTTGTGCTCACAACAACACTGTCTATTACATAATGGGATGGACACAAGAGTCACTGAGCTCCATTCCAAATACTTATGTGTAGTTCAGCAGCACACAGAATTCATCTCTTAGGATTTATATTATGCATAACTGCTGCTTGCACTTGCTCTAAAGTTCTAGAAACTCTCTTTTCAAAACTGGAGTTTATTTCACACTGGCACAAGGTGATATGCCCTCAGAATATTATGTGGCAGGCAATTCGTCTGAAAGCATGAAATATGTTTTGGTCTAAATGTTGAGAGTATGCACACACACACCCTCTGCTTCAGTCCCGCTCTGTTTCCAGACCATCTTCAAGGGCAGCCCCATGTACAATGTATTGCAATAGTCAAAACAGAACAGTACCAGAGCATGAATAATTGTGTCCAGGCTGTCTCTGTCCTTAGCTGCAGTCACAGCTGTAAGCCCAACCTCAGCTTGTGAAAGATGCTGCATATTTAATTATTTATTACATTTATATCCCGCTCTTCCTCCAAGGAGCCCACAGTGGTGTACTACATACTAGGGTTGTGCATTTTGTTTTGTTTTTTCTGTTTTGTTTTTGGCCCGAATCCGAAACACCATGTTTTGTTCTTTGTTCGAAATCAGCCAATCCGAAACACCCCAATTTTGTTCTTTGTTCAAAATTGCAAAATCTGAATCCGAAACGTTTTGGACTTTGAAAAATGGCCCCAGGGAAAAACTAGTGGGTGGGGGTGGTAGTGCCCAATGGGTGGAAACTACCATCCAAATTTCAGAGGAATTGGGCAAAGGGCTGATTTTTGGTGAATTTTTGAAGTATAGGATTTTTCCCATAGGGAAGAATGGAGGTTTCAGCAAAAGTATAGCTTCATGTTGGGAGGGAAAGGGGTACCCCAGAGCAGAGTAGGGTGGGTGGTAGTGCCCAGTGGGGGCAAGGAAGCTGCCAGAATTATTTCAAAGGAATTGGGCAGAGGGCTGATTTTTAAAGATGTAATGGAGTTTGCGCATCTGTAAAGTTCTTCCCCATAGGGAATGATGGACCTCCATAATTCCTGCCCCATAACTGCACTTGGGGGGCACCAGGGTGGCCCAGAGTGAGTGGTGGTGTAGAGCACATAAGGTGCCAACCACCCCCATGGGTTGCTAACCCATGGGGTGCTAGGTTCTGTTGTTTCTGAGATGTTTGAGTGTAGATTCAGATTCTCTGGTAGCATATGAGAGTGGATTCATGGTTTGTCATTGAAAATCTTATATGCTACCAGAGAATCTATACTCAGAACACCTCAGAAACAACAGAACCCAGCACCCCATGGGTTAGCAACCCATGGGGGTGGTTGGCACCCTGTGTGCACTACACCACCACTCGCTCCTGGCTACCCCAGTGCCCCCCAGGTGGAGTTATGGGTCTTCTGAAACCTCCTTTATTCCCTGGGGGGGGACCTTAAGCGTAAACTTCAACAATTCCTAAGAAATCAGTCCTTTGCCCTATTCCTTTGGAATAGGGCAAGTGGCAGGCGCCCCTTGGGGCACTGCCACCCAACCCACTGTTTTGCCCCTCAGGCCCCCTTTCTGCCCCGAATTTGCCCCAAAGACATGTCAACTTCAGAAATTCTTTTAAAATCAGCCCTTTTCCCAATCCCTTTGGAATCTGGGTGGCAGCAGGAACCCATTGGGGCACTACTACCTGAACCGCTCTTCTGCCCCCAAAGCCCCCTTTCTGCACCAAATCCACCCCAAATAACATCAACATCACACATCAACAACATCAGAGCTTTGGAAAAAATCAGGCAGATTTCCAAAGGTCATGCACTGCCACACACCCCCCCCCCCGCCCAAACTGCAATTGATCTAGACACAACAGTATGAAACAACAACAATGAAATGAACACTGCCCCACTAGCCAATGAGGGTAAAATTTACCCTTAATTTTGCTTAAAAGGAATAGGCAATTGCCAGCAGATCAGCCCATGCTTTCGCTGCCAGTCTGTGGGCTGGAAGGGCTGGAAATTCAAACAGATGTCAAAACTCAAAATGGAGACTGAAGGAGAAACAATTTTTGCGATTGCAAAATGGAGTTCCAAAACAGCTGAAACAACAAAACATTTTGTATTCGAAACAGGGACATTTTATTTTGGCTACAAAACTTTCTGTTTTGAGCATTGGGTGTTTTGTTTTGGCTACAAAACAGCCGAAACGGCCTGTTTTGTGCACAAAACGTTTTGTATCCAAAACGAAATGCACATCCCTACTACATACTTGAGTTTCTCCTCACAACAACCCTGTGAAGTAGGTTGGGCTGAGAGAGAAGTGACTGGCCCAGAGTCACCCAGTTAGTATCATGGCTGAATGGGGATTTGAATTCGGGTCTCCCCGGTCCTAGTCCAGCACTCTAACCACTATACCGCGCTGGCTCCTTTGCACCTGTATACCTTTTGGAATATGCACAATTATGCTGTTGGAGTCTTGAGAAAAGCTTGAGAACCCGCCAACACTTACAGTGGGTGACTGTTGCAACTTCTGTCAGAACAGTAGCTGCAGACACCAATGAAGGGCTCCTTTTCAGCACTTACAGCACTGCTACCAATTGCTCATTTCTCTTCCAAAAAGCACTTAGCTTCTTCTAACAGCAGGGGGTGGGTGGAATAAAGAAGTCACTACCAATGTTCCCTCTAACAGGAATTCCCAGATGTTGTCTAAAGTAAAGGTGAAGTTGTGCCTTCGAGTTGGTGTCGACTCCTGGCGCCCACAGAGCCCTGTGGTTGTCTTTGGTAGAATACAGGAGGGGTTCACCATTGCCATCTCCCATGCAGTATGAGATGATGCCTTTCAGCATCTTTCTATATCACTGCTGCCCAATATAGGTGTTTCCCATAGTCTAGGAAACATACAAGCAGGGATTGGAACCAGCAACCACTTGCTCCCTAGACAAGTTACTTCCTTGTCGTGCCATTGGTGTCTACAACCCCCATAATCCCCATCCAAAAGCCACTGCAGCTGGGAATGCTGGGAGTTGTAGTGAACAACATCTGGGAATTCCTGTTAGAGGTAACACTGGTTACCTCTAACCAGTGTTACTAACTACCCCTTCCCTTCATTTCTTAGGGACATAGGAAGCTGACTTATACAAAGTGAGACCACTAATCCATCTAGCTCATCATTGTTTTCACTGACTGGTAATGGTTCTCCAAAGTTTCAGGCAGGATCCTTTCCCAGCCCCACCTGTAGATAGCAGGGATTGAACCTGAGACCTTCTGCATGCAAAGCAGATCCTCTACCACTGAGCTATTGCCCTATCCCCAAATATCTGATCTTCTTTTAATAAAATCTGGAGATTCTGGACCTGGTACCTTCTGCATGCAAAACATGTGCACTGCCACTGACCTGCACCTCCTCTACATCCTTTCTTAAGGTTGTATTTGTATTTGTAATATTTGAGAAAATTCTCCAATATCAGGATAGGAACCCCCTGAAATTCTCTTCTAAATTGCACTTCAGAGAAATTTCTTATATCAGAAGCATCTGATATAAGGCAGGTGGGTAAATGAGCCATGGTGGCCCACATGTTCTGCAGTGATACAAGGGCAGAAAAGGTCCACACATTGACAGAGATGCAGGCAGGAAAGATGAGCCTGGATAGTGCTGAAAGCGATGTCTCATCCATTTAAAAATACATTATAAAATGTTAGCATTAAGAGTGAAGGTTTCTTCTGCAGCCGAGCATGCAAGGAGGGGGATGGGGAAGCAATTTTTGTTTCTCTCCTCCCTGAAAAAGTTCTGTTCACTGCCAGGAATACGTCCCTGAGGGTCACACTGCCCACTCCATGTCCCTGAGGGTTGCACACCTGACACTGTGAGCCTTCTGTAGCACAGAATATTTCTGGGCATGGAATATTTCTGTAAGCAAAAGAGGCTTTGAAGGGAGGGAAGAGAAGCAAGAGAAGTAGACCTTCTTCTGCCATCATATTGCTGCAGAACATGTGGGCCAGTGTCAGCAGGCAGCAGCACTGAGAGGGCTGGAAGCAGGAGCGGCCGGTGCAGGCACCGCTGGGGGCGGGGAGGTGAGAGGCACCTTTCAGCACAAATTAATAGGTGCTTAACCACACTGGCCGCTGCCTGGAAGGGGGCTTTCTGTGGGTGCTTGTTATGATCAGTTCTGAGTGCTGCTGATAGAGTCACCTGGAGGCTTCTTAATATATGATGGCTGATTCCCAAGCTGCTGTATGAGCGGGACCTGGGAGATTTAAAACAGACTAGGAAATATACTGCATGTAATATTAGAATATAAAATTACCTTTAAACCACTTTGGTATAAACGAAACATTATATAAAAGCTTGCCAGTGAAGATTGATGTTGACTGTGTTTTGAATAATATTTCTTTAACACACTTCATATATTGATAAATTGCTAGAGCTGAATTCTTAATGCTAACATTTTATAATATATTTTTAAATTAATGAGACATTGCTTTCGGCACTATACAGGCTCATCCCTCATGCCTTGTCTAATAACTTTCCCAAACCTATTACACATCAAGAGACTGAGCTTCTCAAAAAGCTTTAAATTGATGTGGGAATTAACTCCTAAGATGTCTGCAGAATGTAAATCACAGTGCTACAAGCTGTGATTGCTGCAGGAGATTGGAAGTATAGAAATTTAGGTAACGTATTAGAAATATGGGCAGCTTCATAGAATTAGGTATCTGGAGAAGCTAACAGTGCCTGCATAGTCATTAAGCTGGAAAGGACAGAAAAGGCCATCACATTGAATCCTCACCAGCAAGATACATAGCAGCCTTTGACAAATCAAATAATGGTAATACAAACTACTGTGTGCCACAGGTGGACAGTTTACCTCCATAAGAAATATGCAGAGCCATTGACAGAGGATGCCTCGAGCTAGTGAGCCAAGCCACATGCAAAGAACTGCCAATCCAGCTTAAGGGAAATCCCTTCCCCAACCCAAATATGGAATGGGGTGGTGATGTGAAACTCATAATTTTGGTTCATATTGTACTGGAACTACAGATCAGTTGGTCCTACTTTGGCCAGCTCTTGGGCAAGGCCTGTTTTAGGATATGCAGGAAAGTCCAGTCCAGCTTAGCTGAGTCAGCTCTGTACAGAGAGTCAGTAGTAAATAATAGAGTGGTTAGAAGAGAACTCTAGAGACCTGGCTTCAAAGCCCCACTCAGCCTTGACATTCGCTGGCTGAGTGGGCCAGTCACTCTCAGCCTCAGTGGACTGAGCCACATCCATATGCATAGACTGGTGGCTGCCATTTTGTCCCTAGAATCTCCTTCAGAATGATGCTCCCTGGAGGCTTTACAGACAGGGCTTCTACCCCGAATCTCCTTCAGAAGACAGTGTGTGCATTCACACACCAGCCAAACCTACCCCAAAGTCCCGTCGAGATCCTTGGACGCACTCCACACACAAATCGGACTTTGTCTTGCGAATGCTAGCTTATCTCGAGGTATTTCCAGGTTTTTAAATGCTGGTTTTAACCTACTTTTTCTGAAAACTCAAATAGGGAGAGGCACTGATGTAGAACCATTAGCCTGATTAGAAGGATACTCTCTTTAGAAATGCAGATGTAGCTCTTTAGTACTCTTTAGTACTCTTCCCCCCGCCCATAGTTGGCTAGAAGGAAAACACGGAGGAAAACATGTGAACTTGCAACAAAACAAAACCCAAGAGCAGAGGGGAGGGGCTGCTTCCCTCAATGCCACGAGTCTGATTCGAAGTGGCTTCGCTCAACATTTACCCTGCAGCATGAAGCCATGTGCAAATAACTCCCTGGTGATGTAATTTATTTTATTTTATTTTATTTTATTTTATTTTATTTTATTTTATTTTATTTTATTTATTACATTTTTATACCACCCTAACCCAAGGTCTCAGGGCGTTCTCAGGGTGGTATCACTCCAAGGGATGGATCTGCAGGGTGAATGGCAACTGCTGGGGCAAGTACCCTTGTTAGTGAGTTTCACACTCCTGCCACCCCTAAAAAAACCCACCCTGAACTCCCTCCCATTTTTACTGATTGCAAAGGAAGTTGTGAAAATGGGGAGATTTCAGCTCTGCCCTAAATGGCTCCTCACCTCAGCCTCCATCCGTGCCTTTCTCAGATATTCACACAAACTGCACTCCTCCAGACAGATAACTCTCTCTTCCTGTGCTCCCCATATTGCAGAGGTTCAAATATTGCAGAGGTTCCCAACCCAGATGTTGTTGAATTACAATTCCTATCATCCCCAGCCACAATGGCCAAAGGATGGGGGCGATGGGAGTTGTAGTCCAGCAACATTCGGGGGCCATAAGATATTCCACTCTGATTTCCGCCATCGCTTCTTCCTTACTACCTGCTCTGCCTCCCTCCCTCCCACCACTTCCCTCTTACTGCTCATGGAGGTAGCCAGCAACAGCAACAAGGCTAGTTCAAATCAGCAGCAGCTGGTCCCTCTCCTCCCACGGCACCTGAAAGCTGTTCAGAGCAGCGGCATGCCACCCAGCACCCATTGCGGCAGAGGATTGGCTCCGCCACTCAGCTGGCCTCTGCACATGCATGGAGACCATTTGCTGGTCATGCAAATGGCCTCCGCCAGCTGAGTGGTGGAGCTGATTCTCCACCGCAGGGGGTGCTGGGTGGTACGACACTGCTCTGAACGGCTTTCAGGTACAGCAAGAAGAGAGGTAAGCACCTACAAATTGACAGTTAAAGGTGCCTCCTGCCACCACCATCCCTGGCTGGTTCAAATATATATTTAGATGCTGTCTATTCCACCCAAGCACTGTTAGCATTCACCAATTGGGGAGTAACTCTGTATTCACCTTCCTTAACCAGCTTCACATGAGGAATGTGCCTTATTAATGATTCGAATGATTCAATTTTCAGTAGTCATTTTCCTATCGGAAATCGTTTCTCAAAAGTAAAGGAAAAGCAGACGAGGACATGTAATTGTATGAGATGAACCTGCTGCACTGATCAGATTACATCCCTGCCTTTTGTGATGGCTCCCTTCACTTCTCTTTTTGAACGGCTACAGAGGGTCATGATTTGACTGCAATTGGGTGTCAGGGGGTGGGGCTTGTGGATTTCATTAAGGGCCCCCTCATACCCCATCATTTGAGTAGGGATGTGCAAGCCAGCTTGAGATCAAGCCGGTCCGGTTTGGGCAGTCCAAGTTTGAACCGGACCAACCCCAGTTCTAAGAACCAGCTTGCAGGCCGGCTCTGGAGGTATACTTGTAACAGGGAATCTGGCTAGGATTCCCCTTTGCAAGTCAAGGGGATTCCCTAGCCTAAGAAGAGGGGCAACAGTGAAAGGGGAATCCTTTACTTTTAGTTTCCCACCAGTGGGGGCAGCTGCGGCAGTGGCTACATTGGAGGAGGTGGGGGCTGCTCCAACATCCTCCCACCGGCCTCCCAAATGGGAGTTTGGGCCAGCTTAGGCCCAGTTTGGACCTAAGGGCGCGGAGGCCCTTCAAGTGCAAATCGTGTGGTGATGTAAATCATGTGGTGACACAAATGCCTTCTGCACACACTCAGAGGCCACTCTAAGGGCATCTGTGCATGTGCAGAGGCCCGGACTGGAAGCTGGGGTTGGTGTTGGAGGAGCCCCTGCAGCTGCTCGTGATGTTGCCGCTGCTGTCCCTGCCGTCCCCACTGGTGGGAAACTAAAGGTAAAAGAATCCCCTTTCGTCATCACCCCCCTTCTTAAGCCAGGGAATCCCCTTTACATGTAAAGGAGAGTCCTAGTCAAATTCCCTGAGTATACTCCCTGAGCTGGCCCACAAGCCAGCTCGGCCAGAGTGATGACCGAACCAGATAGGGCCCAGTTTGTCCAAGACCAAGCCAGGCTAGCTTGAATCCGGTCCGGTTCTGTGCCCATCCCTACATTTGAGTAACAAGCCATTAAAATGTAGACTACAGATTCTGTTAAGGGGCTGCTACGCAAAGTGGGGGAGGGAGGAGGGAGAGAATGCATCAGCTTCTCCAGATTCCTCCTTCCACCTCTGTGACAAGGCAGCCTTGACGTGTTATTTGTATTCCTTTCTCAAGAGCTGTTTGACTGGAACCCTGTGAAACAGACTCTGGCTATCTGAATGAATGCATTTGAAGTACCACAGTCAGAACATGCAAACAGAGGAGTCCATCTTCCAGTGTATTGCCTTTAAGAGGGACACTGATATTTTGATACAACAAACTCACCTACATAGATTGGGATGGGGCTGTAGCTCAGTGGTAGAGGGTCTGCTTTGCATGCAGGAGGTCCTGGGATCAATCCCTGGCATCTCCAAGTAGGCCTGGAAAAGACTCCTTCCTGAAACCTTGGAGAACACTGCCAGTCAGTGTAGACCAGGCTGCACATCTTTGGCCCTCCTGCTGATATTGGACTACAACTCCCATAATTCCTGTTTGCCACTGTGGGAGTTGTAATCCAACAACAGCAGCTGGAGGGCCAAAGATGTGCAACCTTGGTGTCAACAATACTGAGCTAGATGAACCAATGGTCTGGCTCCGTATAAGGAAGCTTCCTATGATTATTTTATATGCACACACTGTTATTGGCAGTCTATCGTATTCCAACCAGCAGTTCAGTCTGCATGATACACTTATCAGAACCAGGAGCTGCACTAGCACTTCACGCCTGATATCGATACATCCCGTCGCTTAACACAGAGGATCCTGCAGAAGAACTATATGGGGCCTCAATAATTTGACAGCCGTACACCTGCACCTCAATCAGTATGTCCAAGAAATGAACAGATACATTTTTAGATCATCAATAGGATGCTGCTGTAAGACGACAGAGTGCCTCCTTTGACCTGAATTCTCTCTTGCATTCTTTTTTTCTAGGCTTCTTTGGCTTGTCAGTCAACTATAGTTTTGTACTGAAAGGCAGTGATGATTTTGCTGTTTATTGGCAGGTTTTAGACACATGCATGCTTTGGTTAGATGAAATCATATCATGACTTGTGCACTTTGAACAAAGCCCTGTGTGTCTGTCAATCACAACAATACACAACAAGCCATGAGATCAATAAGAAGAGAAAGAAGGTGTCTTGGACACCAGCTGAGAGGCTGCATTCAGCACCCGAAGGACAAGTGTAGAACATATTGAACCATACTTTAAGAAAGCAGTCTTAGGAGGATTGAGGTAACCATTTTTAATGAACATGTTCGCCAGCTACAAGGAGCATGCAAATCATGCTTTCTTCTTAAGTGCTATTCTTCTGCCCTCTGTGCTTAATTTGCAAAAAAGAATATGTCAGGCCCTTCCACTGGTGCCCGACTACACAGGGCACTTACCCAGCAGAACAGGGGCAGGGGCACTTACGGAGATGGGTCCAGCCCCCTTTGGAGGCTGCAATGCCTGTTGCAAGAGGCCAGGGAGGCAGGGGCGTAGCTATAATTGAGCAAAAGGATTTCAAAGAACACGGGCCCCCAGCTCCTGAGGGCCCTCCAGCTCCACTCCTCCCTATTTTCTTCATTATCTCTCTCACTCTGGGGGCCACCAGGGAGAGGGATGAACACGGGCCCCCTCTCCCCTAGCTACGCCCCTGCAGGGAGGGCATGGAAGGCTGGGAGGAGGCCACCCATGGCTGGGAGGGAATGGTCCGGTGGGCAGCCACCTGGCTGTGGCAAGACAGGAGTGGCCCCTGCCTCTCTGCTGCGGTGCCGTGTGAGGATGGCTTGAGAAGGGGCGGGACCCATGAAGACAGCAGCCTCCGCTGTAGAGAGTATGATTGGGACTTGGAATAACCAGGCATCGGGAGGGGCCAGTAAAGGACGCAGCTGGATGTCCCTCATGTGCGGAACTATTTAGTGGGCTCACGGCCGATGAGGAGGAGGCCAGAGGAGACAGAAGGTGACAGAGGAGGAGCAGGGCATTCTCTCTCACTGGCAGGTGGAGGAGCATTTGGGTGACTAAAAACCCCTCCCCACCCACCTGAGGGATGTTGGACCCTGCCAGGTTACAGGAGGAAAGAAAAAGGGAAGCCTTACAGAATAATTCCAAGTTTCTGGTCTGCTTGGAAATGTAGAGGATAGTAGATATGTAGAGGATAGTAGATGCTCAGTGGTGGGGGAAATAGACTGCCATGCTCAAGGACATAATAATGTTGGCTTACATCAGGGGTTCCCAAACTTTTTAAACAAGTGTACCCCTTCTGTCCCAAACCTTCAGCTCAGATACGAGAGAGAGATTGAGAGAATGAGAGAGAGACAGAAAGAGACAGAGAGAGAGAGAGCGCACTGAATGATAGTTATGAGATGGGCTACTCCAGTTCTGGCTTATATCCAGACTAAGTTACTTATGAGTAACTTACTCATGAATAAACATTTTGAACTTGCTTTCATTTGGAGTATACTTATCCCATTATTTTCAATAAGAGTGCTTATGATCAGTGCAACTGCAGTGTAGGAAGGTAGGAGAGCTCTGAGTACCCCCTGAAGCCCTTCAAGTTCCCTTAGAATTAGTGCTGCCTGTTGGGACCCTGACTTATGTGATTATCTATACCGATTTCTATACTGATTTCTATACCGATTGTGGAGAACTTTCAAACTACCCTGCAGTTTTTCCCCACGACCCAGCCCAGACAAGAAGAATTTTGATGGCTCACGTGCAAAAGTGGAACACCAGCTCAAAATATACCTCTTTGTTTATTATTTAAGTCTTAAGTAAGTATATTACTTTAAGAATTTTAGGATATTATTAAAGTCTACTCTACTCATAAAACTCAGCTTTATTATGAGTCAGACAAAATTCATATTTCAAGCCCATTGCTTGCAAATTTTGACAGTTGCACTAATCCCCAGATCAATTCTTGGAACTGAAAACAGACTTGAGAGCTAAGCTCAGTGATTCCCAGTTTGTCTGCAAAGTTTGTGAATCACATCAAGTGTCTGAGAAACAAATAAAATGTTGTCTTCTTTTTTTTAACTATATATGTTTAATTTTACTATATGTATTTCAGAAAATAAGGGCAACTTTCCACATACCACATGGGCAGCCATTTTGTCATTACTTTCCAGAACAGCTTGCAGGGGAAAAATACATTTTAAAAAAAAAATCTAATCCCTTTGAGGTTGAGGTTTTGTGAGACTAATATTTTACAATGGATCAGCGGGTAATGAGTTGGGGAAGCTGAATAGGGTGCTCTTTTTACTGCAATCATGAATATCTATATTAGCAAAATAAAATTTGTGGAGAAAGTCGGGTTACTCTGGAAAAAGTACATATCTCACAGGAAGCCCTTCAGACAGGAATTCATTTGCTTAGTGGATAAATGTTACTTTTTGCATTGCAAGTAAGCTCATAAAGGAAAAGATAGTTCTTTATGCACTCTATATCCAGTATCCAAAGACAGTTATAAAGGTTACAAAGAAAGAAGAAAAATGCAGCTTCCTCCTGCATATGCAACGAAACATTCTAGATTTTTAGGAATAGTCAAGGACTAAAGCAGGTTTTCATAGCTCTGATGCTGTTGAAGGGTCTGAGGCTACACAAAATGACTGACATGTCAGGAAAATTACTCAAAGTAGCCCCACTGAAATTAAAACAAGTTAGGCATTGCCTACCTCATCTGTTTAACTTCAGTGGGACTGCTTTGAGCAATTTTCCTCATGTCAACCCTTTTAAAAAAGTCAAAGTCATGAGTTAAGTTAGTGCCAACCTAGGTACCAGACAAGGACTGTACTGCTATTGCCAGGAGGTCTACAAAGCCAGTGAGTCAGTTCAAAGACCCGAGGATAGTTTGCTTGCTACAGGCTAAAGTTTTCTCAGAATAACAATGTGGCCATAAGGAGCTGTGTCATGATGAAAGGGAATGAGCACAAAGAAGAAAGGATCCTGTTTGTGGTGGACTTTCATCCTGTCTCACCAAACTATCACCAGGCAATGAAGAAAAACTACCCTCTGATAGAGAATTCTGAAGCCTCCATGTATTGCTTTCCATCAACCACCTAATCAACACAGACTATTAATAAGAGCAGCCCTGAACCCACCAATCAGCAATCCTGGATGACACGGATGTCAAGCCAGCCACTGCATTACTTGTACTTCTCTAAGGGATACGATCACCTTTAGCAGTACTGCTCAGTATCCGTTGAGGTAATAGAGGCTGGGTCTTGTGATACTATCTGGGATACCTTTGAGCTTGTTGGGGCTGATGATGTGGACAGGATTCTCGCCAACGTAGACACAGCGACCTCTAGCCTGGACCCTTGTCCCTCCTGGCTTGTTAGGGCTACGAGGGGGAGTGTTCTGTCCTGGCTTCGGGAGATGGTTAATTCCTTTCTTCAGGACGGGTTTGTTCCATCAGCCCTTAAAGAGGCGGTGGTCTACCCTCTTCTGAAAAAAGCCTTCTCTCGACCCTAATGATCTATTGTCCAATCTCCAATCTTCCTTTTCTTGGTAAGATTCTGGAGAAGGTGGTTTGTGCCAGTTGATGAGAGTCCTTCAGGAAACTGATTTCCTGGATCCTTGCCAGTCAGGTTTTAGGCTGCAGCACAGCCCTGAAACGGCATTGGTCACCCTGTTGGATTACCTGTATGTGATGTGAGAACCTTGGTGCGAGAAGCGCATCTTTCTTGGTTCTTCTTGATCTCTCAGCAGCCTTCGATACCATCTACCATGCTATCCTTCTGGAGCGGTTAAGTGGGCTGGGCATTGGGGGCACTGTTCTTTAGTAGGGATGTGCAAGGAACCACGGAGGTGTGGTCCGGCACTGGGGGGAGTGTGTCTTTAAGGGCGGGGGGTAGTACTTCCCCCCCCCCCGCCGCTCTTCCCCCTCCGGCACTGGACTTTCCTAAAACGTTCTTGGGGCGGCAGAGTTCCTCCCTGCCACCCCTGCCCCCATCATTGTCTTCAAAGTTAACAAGCAGAAAAAGCTGGTGCCACGTATGCACCCTTTGCAGCGTGCGCGCCCATTGCCGCCACTGGCGCGCTGCATACATCATTGTGCAGTATGTGGCGCACGCACCAGCGGTGACAATGGGTGCGCACACCGTGACGAGCGCATGCGTGGCGCCAGCTTTTTCTGCTTGTTAACTTTGAAGACAATGACGGGGCGGGGCAGCAGGGAGGAACTCTGCCGCCCCAAGAATGTTTTAGGAAAGTCCAGTGCCAGAGAGGGAAAAGCGGCGGGGGGGGTAAGTACTATCCCCCTGCCATTAAAGACACACTCCCCCCTGCTGGACTGGCCGAATTCCGGACCGGTCCGGAGGCCTTTTGTATGGCCCCGGACCGGTCCATGCACACTCCTATTCTTCAGTGATTCCGATCCTATCTCACTGGATGATTCCAGTCGGTGTCGATTGGGGGTCAGTGTTTTGTGCCCCTTTCTTGTGGGATTCCACAGGGCACAGTCCTTGCTCCCATTCTCTTTGACATCTACATGAAGCCACTGGGCCTGGTCATCCAGGTTTGGGGTAAGTTTTCATCAATATGCTGATGATACTCAGCTTTATATCTGTGCCCAAACAAGTGATGCCATCCATGTGCTGGCTTAAGTGCCTAGAGGCTGTCAGGACCTGGATGGGCCAAAACAAGCTCAGGCTTAATCCCTCCAAGACCGAGTTGCTCTTGTTCAGTCTGCAATCTGGCCAATCACTGTGTGTGAGTTTATCTCTTGACGGGGTTGCGCTTCCCTTGAGAGAGACAGTTCATGATCTGGGGGTCCTTCTGGACTTGCAGCTCCTGCTTGATCAGCTGGTGGACGCCGTAGCCAGGCGTGCTTTTGCCCAGCTTCAGCTGGTTCACCAGTTACAGCTTCTCGACTGGCAGGCCCTGGCAACAGTAACTCGTGCCTTTGTTACCTCTCGTTTGGATTACTGTAATATGCTCTACCTAGGGTTGCCTTTGAAAATTATTCAGAAGCTTCAACCAGAATGCAGTGGCCCCTCTCCTCATGGGTAGCCATAGATTTGATAGCGTTACACCTCTTTTACGGTCGCTGCACTGGTTGCATGTCTGCTTCCAGGTCCAGTTCAAAGTGCTGGTTCTCACCTATAAAATTCTTATGGGCTTAGCACCTGTATATCTCCAGGATCGCCTCTCTTGGCCAGTTGTATCCCAACCTGTGAGGTCTTCTTAGCTGGCCCTCCTTGGTGTCCCAGGCTCTTGTATAACACGTAGTGCCTGGGCCCGTAGGAGGACCTTCTCTGTGGCTGCCCCCTTCTTTGGAAACCACCCCCCTCCAGATTCGTTCAGCCCCCTCCCTGGCTGCTCTTAAGGCCCTTTTTAAAACCCACCTGTTTCGCCAGGCGTTTGCCCTTTAATTTATTAATAATAATTATTATTATTATTATTATTATTTAAATTAATTGTTATTGGTATTGTTGTTCACCGCCTAGAGTCTTTGGAGGAGGCAGTATATAAGAAAATTTTAATAAGATAGATAGATAGATAGATAGATAGATAGATAGATAGATAGATAGATAGATAGATATTACCAAGAAAGTCTATTACATCAGAAAAAAAATTCACCTGTACTTCCACCTACATCATTTATATTATAGAATGCAAACATCCAGACTACCCCATGCAATATGTAGGCAAAACATCCACAGACCTGAGGACACATTTCAGGAACCAGAAACTTGCCATTTTAATAAAGAAATTGGAACAACCTGTGGCCAGTGTATAAGTTCTATACCTTGCTATATAAATATTTCCAATTGATTCCAATACATCATGAGATTCTGGGCAAATGAGAACAATTTTGGATATATAGACTCAAGATCCTCACACCTCATGGGTTGAACTTGGAGGATAATACATAAAACCACCACCTTACATCCATCTGCAGCGTCTGTCCATCATTATTTTCTTTTCAACTGCCCTGGAATTCTGTTAACACGGTATTCTTAACTGCCACCTTGTGAGCTGCATGTGCTCACACAACCTTTAAAAAAGTTGCTGGTGTCACGCTATGAGTGTAGCCCCTTGTTGGAGCATAAAGACTGATGGGTTTGTGTGTGTTTTTTTTACTTTTGGGGCTACTGTAGTGGGGATCTCAGGAGAAAGTTTTCTTGAGGAAAGTGCTGGACTGAAAAAGAAAGCGCAGGGAATGAGAAGGAAGCAGCCAAATAGAAGCGCTTTTACCCCTAGACCTTGGGGCCCCGGTCTGGGGCCTCCAAATGGCCAGGGGGGCCTCTTGCCGTCTTCCTGCACCTGCACCACCACTGCCCTGCCGCACCGAACCTCCGTTACCTCCCCCGCCCCATAATTCCAGCCACCAACCTGAGCATGGCCAGGGGGTGAGCCGAGCAGGCCTCCCTGCCCCCCATGGCAGCAGATGGAGCAACCACTGGGCCTGTCCATCCGGCCCAGTGCCTCTTGATAACTGCTAGGTGCTCCCGCGTTCCTGTGCAGTTGAAATAGATCGCTGCAAGCCTGTGATGTCACGGGCTTACAACAATCTATTTCAACTGTGCAGGTGTGCTGGAGTGCTTCACAATTATAAAGAGCTGCTGGGCTGAACAGACAGGCCCAGCAGTCACTCTGTTTGTCGCCACCGCGGAGGGAAGGACTGCTTGGCTCACCCGCCAACCACCGCTGCCCCACAGCCACGCACATGGCAGTTGAAATTATGTGGGGAGGAGGTTCGGCATGGCATATAGGGCACGGGTGGCTGCAGGAGGCCCCCAAAAGCAGGTTTCTAGGGGGCTTTTGGCGGGGGGAGCCTCCCAGCGGGGGCAGTCTGGGTGCTCCAATTACCTAGGTGCACCCCTGCAGCCAAAGCCTAGATTGTGAGGATCAGAGAAAGAGAGACAAGACAAGCAGAGAAGAAGCCAATCAGGAAGAAAAGACAAGCTGGAAAATAAGACAAATAGGGATGCAACATCAGCTCTCCAGGAGAAGAATGGAGTGAGGGACAGGTCTGACTCAACTGGTTGTGTACAAAACCTTTTTGCATTCTGTTCCAAGCTTGGAACGGAACACAAATTTACGGAATGTTTTATTGGAACAACCAGCTGAGCCAGTTGTTTTGATGAAACAAACCTAGAACATTCTGAGTCATTTTGAGTGTTCCAGGTGTGATTTTAAACATGGCAGAGCCTATGGGCGATGCGGCTGAATTCAAAACAAAAATTTTGGTTCATGCACACCCCTACTACTGTCCTTACTTTATATTTTTAAAAGACATGTAGTTTAGTGGGAGTTAAATTTCTCCCCAAAAAAGTATCTTATGCAACTTTGGAAATTCATTCTAGATATAGAAACATGATTCTTGTAATTTCGCAATAAAAGATTTTTAAAAGGTTATTGTGACCTTCTGAAGCTAGTTTCTCTCCAGGACTTTGCTGGAGTTTTGGTCCACTTATTTGTTGGTTCTAAAGCACACCAGAGTGGAAAAATATTCTAACATGTGAGTTACTGATAGAACTTTTGGAATTTTGGCTCTTTGGACCTGATGTCTAGTGATTTAGGTGGAAGATGTACTCAGCATGACTGATTTATTAGTAGCTCATAGTCAGTTGCAGATGCGAAAAGAGTCCAACAAATATGTGGTGGGAAACCCTTTGGATCTTAGCAGTGATATTTTTGTTTGCTTCCTTATGGGCCTTGGACCTGATCCAGCAGGGCTGTTCTTATGTTCTTATGTACGGTATGTATACTGTTGTCTGCCCAATGTCTGTCTATACTTTAATGATTTTCCATTTGTCTGACAGGTAAGCTGCAAAGTACTTCAGTTTTTTCACCAATACATGATGGGCTGCAACTACTTCTGGATGCTGTGTGAAGGCATTTATCTTCATACTCTCATTGTGGTGGCAGTGTTTGCTGAAGAGCAGCGTTTGCATTGGTACTACCTCTTGGGCTGGGGTATGTGGGTTTTGGTTTTGTTTGGTTGTTTCACTTCCTCCTCTAGTCACAGTGCATTTCCAGACTTGTCATTCCAGCTCACAAGAACTTTTCAGCCCACAGAAAAGCACAGCAAAATGCCTTCTCTCAGTTATCAAGTACAACTCTCCTGAGATGATAACGCTTTGAATGCATACACAGCAGCCAACATCCAGACTAAGGAAGTCTGAGTTCTATAGAGGAGGACAATTTTCGTTTATCTCCCCTTCCCTCCATAGCTGACTTAGACTCCTGAAAATATGTCGTAAAGGGTTGCACAGCCCTTAGGGACATATTTTCAAGAGTCACAGTTGGCTATAAAGTAAAGGGGAGAGTGACTAAAATTGCCCATTCCTATTACGTGTGCTGCGCATTTGCTGCACACATGCTTCATTGGTCGGGATGTCAGCCAGCAACTTTCATACACCTGTATAAAATACTTCACGTACATCTCAGTCTTTACCATGACCCTGTAAGACAGGTCAGTATTAGTCCCATATTACAGAAGGGAGGGCTAAGACTAGTAGGTGGAATGACAGCCCTCCACTCCAATAAACTCTCTGGTTCTACTTTTTGTACTAATAGCTCCAGCTTGGCAAGTCTCTTTCCAGGAACCACATGTTTCAGATTTCCAATGAGAAAACAAAATAGAATTTTAGGGATGGGGAGTAAGATTTCAGCAAGATTTGAAGACTTCCTCTTGGGTAGATTCAGGATTAAATTGCAAATAAGTGGTCGCTAAGAGTCGACATCGACTTGACAGCACTTAATCAGTCAGTAAGTCAATCAGTGTATGTTAGGACCATTTCTTGTGGCTGCCTTTTTATACCTTACTAGTTGAACCCGAGTGCCGCCGCCGCAGCCGGGCCGAGTGCCGCCGCCGTGGCCGGGCCAAGTGCCGCCGCCGCGGCCATGCCGGGCCCGCCACCACCACCACCTTGCTGCCGGGCCACCCCCGCCACACCACCATCACCGCGCTGTTGGGCCGTGCCGCTGCCACCGCCTCACATCTGCGGCCGGGCTGGGGCCCACCGCCACCGCCTGGCCCACGCCACCGCCTGGCCCACCGCCTTGCCTCCGCAGCCACCCAGCCAGGCCATGACCGCTGCTGCTGTTCTCCTGGGTGCGCCTTACCCAATCAGGCGCCCCCGCAGCCCAGCCAGTCAGCTGGGCTGCCGGGACGCACGTTCTAAAGGCACACCCAGGAGAATTATGTATATAGATAGCAATTTAAACTATTATGGCTGAGATACCATACAAGGGTATGTCAGCCCAGTAAAGTTGCATGTACACAAATTGTGTAAATTACACAAATGCAAAAATTGCACAAAAATTTTTTTCTTTCTAATTAACATATTTTTATACCACCCAAAACTTACATCTCTGGGCGGTTGGCATTACAAATGACATTACAGAAGAGTAGGTTCACTGGAACCCCTGCTAACTTGGCAAAGAGGCACATTTTAATGTAGTGATTCTCTTTATTTAGCAGGGGGAGAGTAACTGGCCTTATCCACCCCCCAGCACAGTACCTCCTGTGACTGTTGCTGGCATCTATCTTATGTTTCTTTTTAGATTGTGAGCCCTTTGGGGACAGAGATCCATCTTATTTATTTATTATTTCTCTGTGTAAACTGCCCTGAGCCATTTTTGGAAGGGCGGTATAGAAATCGAATGAATGGATGGATAAATAAATAAATAAATAAAATAATGGGCTTACTCTTCTGTCGCATCAGTTGCACAGTTTGGGGGTTTGCACTACTTGCATATACAGAACATTACTGGGCTGACATACCCTTGGTACATCAGCCACCATCAACCCAAGTCAAACCAATATACCCTATTTTTTTAAAAAAGGGATCTACCTTTGGCATTGCATAGGTTCATTTAATCGTTTATAACCATAAACTTTGTAATCATAATCAAATATTGTACAGATTCAGTAACCTGGCCAGATCTATAAATGCTACTAAGGATTCACAAGTGTCGTGAATCATGGGCAACCATGACTCCCTTGTCTTCTCCAAATGGCCTCTCCTTTTGTTCCCAGGAGAGTAAAAAAGCAGTGGCTTGGAAGGAAAGTCCTTGCACAAGCTACATTGCTTCTTAGCCAGTTTACCAAAAGAAAAGCCTCCTTGAGGTCACCACAGTTCTCAGCTGTAGTAACCTTCTAGTTTCTCAGCAGTGTGTTACACTTCTCACAAGCCTTCAACTGTGGGCCTAGCAAAATAAGTCCCTTATGCTGACAAAATGGAAAGAATTTTAATCTCAGCAAGTCATCTGGATTGAACTGTCTGGCCAAGAGAAGACGTGTTGACATTGGGACTGATATACTTGTCTTAAAAACCTCAAGACTGCTTCATCATGTGCCTAGCACATAGTTGAAATGAGGGCCAATACAGAGAATTTAACATGAATCAATATCCATAAGAATGCTAATTAGGGGATGAACTGAATGATATATCTGAATATTATTATGCAGAACTGTTAAAAATGCAAAGCTGTATCCTGCTGTACTTCCGCAGTAAACAAACACTTGCCTTTTTGTTGTTGTCATACTGACAGATCTGCACATCACAGTTTCCCTTTAGTAGATGTAAAACCACTCATGTGAAACAAGAAAGCAAGAGATTAGTGCTTTCTGAGGCTGAAATTAGAACTGGTTGAAAGAAAGCTATCTTATTTCTGTTCAAGCAATCCAAATTCAGATAGTTATGGTACAATTTTCGGATCTTGTTCCAATATAACCAGTACTAATGACAGGTCAAAAATGTGAACATATCAGAATGTTGACAATTTGAGGGTTTTGAAATTGTTTACCAAATTATGCATCCAAATGCTACATGCCTCGGTGATGTATTATTTTCATCAAAACCAAATTCTAGTTTTCAGCTGTTTAAACAGGTCTAACAAAAAACAAACGTTTGAAAAGTGATTCTGATAATATTTTTTTGCAATGATTTGGAATCATTAGTCCATTCACTCCTCATCCCACCCCCACCCCCATGCATATAGCAAACATGTGGAGGGGGAAGTGGACCATGCTTGCCAGACATATGCCACAAATCGCTGCACATTCCATGCAACATCTAAAAGGGGAGTACATGTGCCTACAGCTGTTATCCATTCTCAGATCCACCCTATTGCCAATGCCATTTCTGAAGAATTCACTTTCACTTGTGGCCAAAAGAGCACTGATCTAATTGCCTAAACCTGTGTTAAAGTGTTGTGTTGATAGCAAACATGAGCAAGACCACAATCCAAAGAGATTTGACCACAGGTGTTTTCCACAGTTTCTCCTACCTTTTTTCTTTTGTTAGCAGGTTACTCTCTGCTTACTGAGCAAAGAGACGCCTTTTAAAGTGGCGATTCTGTTATATTTAGCAGGGGGAGAACAACTGGCCCTATCCAGCCCCAGCACAGCATCCCTCCAGTGGCTGTTGCTGGTATCTGCCTTATCTTTCTTTTAGAATGTGAGCCCTTTGGGGACAGGGGACCATTTTATTTATGGATTATTTTTCTATGTAAACCACTTAGTGAACTTTGGTTGAAGAGAGGTATATAAATATTCATAGTAGTAGTAGGACACATTGTGCAGCAGTCTTATAGAAACTGGGTCCAGTAGGTCTGGGGGTGGTCAGGGCAGGGATGAGAGACCTCTTGGGAACTCTATGCCATGAGTTCCTTGATGGAAGAAAGGTGGATTATACATTATTAAAGGTAAAGTGTGCCGTTGAGTCATTGTCGACTCCTTGTGATCACAGAGCCCTATGGTTTTCTTTGGTAGAATACGGGAGGGGTTTGCCATCACCTCCTCCCGCGCAGTATAAGATGATGCCTTTCAGCATCTTCCTATATCACTGCTGCCCGATATAGTCCCATAGTCTGGGAAACATACCAGCAGGGATTCAAACTGAAAACCGTTATTGTTATTTAAAATATTAATATACTACTTTTCAACTCCCTCCCATGGTCTCCCTCCCATGGAACTAGGTGACACCCTCATGTTATTTGTCCCAAACCCTTTTCATTTAGGATCTTCAAGGGGCCATGTTTCTTGGAGCATCACAATATCAAATTTTGAAATAAACTCAGGAAATGAAACATCATTGCATTTGAACTTCCAGCCCATGCCATATTCCAGCTTAAGATGGAAATATTACTAAGGAGACTTCATGGAGTCTTTTGAGTGACTTGCATCAATTTCAACTTAATCTGCATACTGACAGAGTATTCTCTGTGAAGTTGCCTCATCATCCTGCGGGGCTGTCATAAGGCAAGATTCCTCCATTGTCTGACTCCCCAAACATGTAGGAGGAACAAGAACAACCTTGTTCTCCTGAAAACTCACTCATTAATTGAAGTAAATTGGACTGCCCAAACTCGATGTTTTGTGATGAAGGTTGCAAAATGGGAGCATCCAGCAAGCCGAGTGTTTGCTCTGACCAATGATTTTGTTCCAACTGAGTAATATCAATTAATTTTGAGTCAGGTTTGTTACCAAAATCCATTAACTCCCCTTTTTTGAGGTGCAATGGAGTAATAGGATTAACTTGAGAAAGAGCAATCTACTTCTTTCGCTCTAATTACAGTATCTACATCTTCTGCAGCCAAGCTAAGTTTCAGTGGGTCTAAAATGTCTTGCTTAAAACATTTTATAGCTCTTTGAAATTCCACTAAATCCTCTTTAGCTGTTAGCTGGTTCTCTTGCTGTAAGGGTATAGCTGTGTCCGGCTTAGTCCTCAAAGGAAATTTCAGCCCTGATCCTCTCCACTGTAAGAGCAAAAGATTGAGAAAATAATTCATTGTCCTGAGAGGTCTCATGATCTAAACAAAATAAAATAAAAAACAAACACAAAGAAAACACCAGCAGTAGCCACTGGAAAAATGCTGTGCTGAGCGAAATGGTTGCTGTCCTCCTGCTGAATATAAGAGATCCACCCTTAAAAAGGCACTTCCTTGCCCAGTTAGCAGAGGTTAATATAATTAATTAATAACTTAAAACATTAAAAAGAGAAGGAATAGCTCCCAAAGTTCCCTCCAAGTTTGAGGAGTGACTTAGGAAGTAGCATAGGGGTTTTCTTCCAGAAGTAAGGATCTATATATGGAATGGAATGGAATGGAATGGAATCTTTATTACAGTCATCAACCAGATGAAAAAATAACACAATCGATAAGTAGCTCTATATATGCATCACCAAACGCATAGCCCTTGTAAAGCACTCTTCATGTTAAAAGTAGTGTATAATTATTGTTCCTGTAAATGGCTGGCAATGGAGACAATGGAAGTAGCACTGCGCAACTGCAGACGTGCAGTAATTGTGCAACTGATCACTTGCGCACAAATGTGCAACACCACCGGCCCTGCCTGTCATGTGCACAGCTGTGCTGGCTGATGGGCAATGCCAATGTTGTGTTGCCCATCAAGTCGGTCACTGCAAATAATAATAGTGAAAATGGGAGTGAAAATAGTCTTATGGCAACTTAAGCAACTGCATGTTTTTACTTTGGGAAATGCTTTTCCTCCCTTCCCTCTCCAGCGCTCTGGAAGCCTGCTAGGACAAAAAGTCCTGCTGGCCCTAGGGAAATGTAGTTTCCCCAAAAGCCACCGCCACATCATAATTTTAAGACAGTGAAGACATTTACTAGTTTAATGTATTCGAAAGTGCAGAACGCTTCATAAATATTTACTGGCATATACATTTAAACATTATAAAGAAATACTAGCTGTTGAAATCAAAATGAGGGGGATTCTCTATGAAACTGAAAATTGTGAGTTTAAAAAGAACAGTAGGAAGAGGAAAAATAAATATCCAGAGAATATCTTCCATGTCACCCCAAATGATACTAAAACCAGTTTCTGTAATATGCTCTGTTGCCCTTACAATTCCCTCAGATTCATTTTCTAGTTATTTCAGCATTTTAGAAAACATCTCAACTTAATGTTAGATGCAGTGGTTTGGGCATATAAAGCTGTATTCAACCCATTTTCACTCCTTCAAACAGCCATAATTGGACAAAATTGAATAGGTAGATTTTTCTGTTGAAACAAAATACGTGGGGAAAGGGACTGGCTGTGCTATCAGTCTTAACTCTGTTGCATGCCATAGCCAGAGTGAACATCTCTAGTAATGCCAAGCCGTATTCACTATAGGCCTGGCTTGTTAAGACATTTCTGAATAACAAGAATAAGTAATTTACTTGCAGGCAGTGTCTGAATTACTTTGATGGACCACCAGAATGAATTACAACCAGCTAGGCAAAATCTCCCACAATCTGTAATAGGGATGGGATACAAGACGGTTTTAAGGGCTGTTAAAAGTGAAGGTAAAAACAGCTGTCAGCCTCTTTTGCTTCTCCATTGCAAGGATTACTACCTCTGGGATTTAAATCCACAGCCACTAGTATGATAAATGGAACTATAAGCCCCATGGGTGAATTCAAGCATGCCCTGCGTAGGAACAAGGGGTGGGAATTGACCCCTGAGCATCTGATGTCTAAAGCTGCAATCCCACACACTTACTGGTAAATCAGTCCCATTGAGCCCAGCGGCTGACATGATACACAGCCTACTGTCTCCTTAGCACTCCACCAAGCAGTACAACTGCAGTTTTATGTTATGTTATGCATATTATATCTATATTATTCTCCAAGACGGGCCATGCGTGGGGACGTGGTAGAAAGGAGGTGATTGGCTGACAGAGGGGGAGGAGGTGATTGGCTGACAGAGGGAGAGAGAGCTCCGGAGCAGCAGGGAGTTTTGCGGGGTGGCTGGAAAGCAGTTTGACATTTGGCTCGGGGGCACCGTGAAGCAGCAGGGAGCTCGTAGGCTGGGGGCAGCTTCGGGCGCTGGACAGTTGGCTCTGGGGGCTGCAGGCGGCAAATGGTTGGCTGAGCTGTGCCGTGAAGTGTCAGGGAGAAGGGAGCTTGGAGGCTGTCAGGCAAGCGGGCGACAGTCCCTGGCAGTGGCAGGGGGAAGCAAGGACTGCGAAACAGAGATAGAAAGACGGAGGACAGAGAGCATGGTTGAGAGACTTGCGGGGGGGGAGAGTGCGGACATGAGAGTTGTGGGGGGGAGAGCGTGGGCACAAGAGTTGCAGGGGTAGCACGGGCGCAAGAGTTGCGGGGGTGAGAGCGGGCGTGAGAGTTGCAAAGGGGAGAGAGCGGGCGTGGGAGTTCCGGGGGGAGAGAGCGGGTGCGGGAGTTGCGGGAGGAGAGACCGGGTGCGGGAGTTGTGGGGGGGAGACCGGGCGTGGGAGTTGCGGGGGGGAGAGCGGGCGCGAGAGTTGCGGGGGGGAAGTGGGCGTAGGAGTTGCGGGGGGGAACGGGCGCGAAAGTTGCGGGGGGAAAGCGGGTGTGAGAGTTGCGGGGGAGAGCGGGCACGAGAGTTGCAGGGGGAGAGCGGGTGCGAGAGTTGCAGGAGGGAGAGTGGGCATAGGAGTTGCGGGGGAGAGCGGGCGTAGGAGAGTGGGCGTAGGAGTTGCAGGGGAGAGTGGGCATAGGAGTTGTGGGGGAGAGTGGGCGTAGGAGTTGTGGGGGAGAGCGGGCGTAGGAGTTGTGGGGGAGAGCGGGCGTAGGAGTTGTGGGGGAGAGCGGGTACGAGAGTTGCGGGGGAGAGAGTGGGCACAGGAGTTGTGGGGGGAGATAGTGGGGGCGAGGGTTGCGGGAGGCGGCGAGAGCGAGCGAGAGAGTTGCGGGGTGGTGAGAGCGAGTGAGCGAGTTGTGCGGGCAATGAGAGTGAGCAAGAGAGTTGTGGGGGGTGGTGAGAGCGCAAGAGAGAGTTGGGGGGCGGTGAGAGCAAGCGAGAGAGTTGGGGGGGGATGCCATAGGCTCAGTGCAGGACCACGCAGATGCTCTGTGCAGGGTCAGCTAGTTATGTTATATTATATTATAATATAACTATAATGAGTGACCACCAGATGAACTGGTGGCAGCTGCAGATGGACCTCTCCAGTTTATCTCAATGAGCAGTGGGGCTTAAAGCAAAGAAGATGTTCCATTAAAGTTGTCCTCATTCCAATCAGTGGGGGGAACTGCAGTGGTGTTGCTTGCACAACCTTTCATTCTGAACAGAGTTGGGGCTGCTTACAATTCTACAGCAGCCACGGGATGGAGCATTATGGAAACAGTACACTGTGCATCCTGTCAGCAAGCAGGACTTACTTCCAAGTAATCATGTATAAGATTGTGCTACAAGAGCTGTCAATTCTCACCCTAAGACTTCAATAAGGAAATGCTTTAGCTGGCATTGGCTCCATATGGGGTCCTAGCTTTCATATGCTGCTCACTATATGGAACGTCAGCATTGTACATGCTGTCCTTTTTTTGGGCTGACCTACATTAGTTTTCAGGCAAAGAGTTGTCCAATGAAGTAGCAGCTTAAATGGAAATACCTCCAGTGACTGTTGCTGGTGTCTGTCTTATGTTTCTTTTTAGACTGTGAGCCCTTTGGGGACAGGGATCCATCATATTTATATAATTTCTCTGTGTAAACCGCCCTGAGCCATTTTTGGAAGGGCGGTATAGAAATTGAATGAATGAAATGACACCCATGATTTCCAACAGGCAATGGGCACTGTGTTGCACAAGTGTGTACATGGACTCTTTACCCCAGAGTGCAGCTGTCCTGTGGTGCAGCCCCATTGGAGGTGTATACATGCATGCTGGGATGTGGGCAGTGCTCAAGCCCCCTGAATTCCTTTGCACAGTATATCAGTCACAATGACCAATGGCCTTCTATGGTCACTGACCATTAGGGAGGTCAGAAACCCCAGAGACACATTGCTTGTCCTATGGAAATGTGTTTGGCATGACAATTTAAAGATGTTTCAGTTTTGGAGTTACCCTGAACTTATTTTTGAATTGCACTTCAAATTTCAAGGCCCACCCTAGGGTGTTTAACCCCCACCGGATTCACGTTAAAAATGCTAAGAAGTTTCATCTTGGGAAGAACCCTGACATTCACATTTCACTCTGAAATTTCTATACCAACTCTACTGACTGCATCACAAGAAAGGAAGCCTATTTTCTCACATCCCTTTTTAGTTTTTCTTTCCAAGAAGTATTATCACCCCAGCAGTCTGCCTTGCACAGCGACGCACTTCACATCACTTAGATTTGTAATTCCTTGATATTCACATTTGTATGTGCTTTTAAAAAAGGTTCTTTTCAGCTTAACATGGTATGCCTTCCAAAATAATATGTATATACTTAATTCTTCTAGGGTTTCCTTTAGTGCCAGCATCCATTCATGCTGTGGCAAGAACACAATACTTCAACGATAAGTGAGTATAATGCCTAATTTTTTTTATACAGCTTACTTAGCATTTTTGTAAAAAAAAAAAAAAGTTTTTATTCTCTCCCCCCCCCCCCTTTCTTCCAGCTGCTGGATAAGTGTCGACACTCACTTGCTGTATGTTGTTCATGGGCCTGTGATGGCAGCCTTATTGGTAAGACTAGTATTTGTTACTAGCTGACCCAGGAGCAGAACATCTGCACCCCTAGTTGTCCCTTCCTCCACCTCCATTTCAGGGCTCAGCCAGTTCTCCTCCCATCCCTTCAGCCAGTCTCCCTCGCCGCCCTTTCTGCCGGTAGCTCCGGTCCTCCTCACAAGGAGCACAGCGGCCCATTTTTGTTGGCTGCTCGGCCACTCATGGTGGCCGTGGTGCCGCCGCCTTGACCTCCCCCTGCCAGCTCTCATCCTCCTTGCAAGGAGGCCAGCGGCCCCAAATTTGTAGTCTGCTTGGCCGTCCTTGGTGGCTCACAATGGTTCCTCCTCAGTCTCCCTCCCTCCCTCCCTCCCTCCCTCTTCGCAAGCTCTTGCAGTTCCTGGCAGCTGCTTGTGAACTCTCACGAGAGCTGCCACACATGGGAGTAGCCACGGGTACGCCTTAGAGTATGTGTGTGTGTGTGTGTTGTACATACTGTATATGTGTAGAGATAGATGGGTGGATGGATGTATATGGTGTTGGGAGCCCGAGGCTTTGGAATATGCTCCCTAGTGAAATAAGAGCCTCACCATCTCTGACAGCTTTTTAAAAGTCTTTAAAAACACATCTCTTCATCCAGGCTTTTAATTAATGTAATTTAATTAGTTTTAATGCTGTTTTAAAATATTATTTTAATTTTTTAAATTGTTGTAATTTGATTGTTGTTGTAATTTACCCCAAATTGTTGTAATTTACCCCACCCCCCATTTTTGTCTTAACGAATTTTTGATTGTTTGTTGTAATTTACCCCAAATTGTTGTAATTTACCCCACCCCCCATTTTTGTCTTAACGAGTTTTTTATTTTGTTTTTATTTTCTTATAAACCGCCCAGAGACATAAGTTTTGGGCAGTATAAAAATGTCTTAATAAATAAATAATTAAATAAACTATTTTCATTCTGTCACCATTACATAGGAGTTGAGCAACTCCACCTTCTCTTTATCATCTGTTAACATTTCACCATCCTTAGTGGGCAGTGAGCTGATTCCTTCCTCTTACTTTGAACATACCTGGAAAAACCCTTTTTGTTGCTTTTAGCAGCCCTCACCAAACTCAGCTGATTCTGAGCTTTAGCTTTCCTTACAATTCTGGGCTATCTATATTATTAATTCTCCAAGACGGGCCATGCGTGAGGACGTGGTAGAAAGGAGGCGATTGGCTGACAGAGTTTGCAGGCAGAAGCACCTAATTGGGCAATGGGGATCCCATATGCAGATAGGGAGAAGGAGCCTATGAGAGCAGAAGCACCATGGTGATGGGGCTGTGGGGATTCCATATGTAGATAGGGAGGAGAGCCTGTGGCACTGTGGTGATTGGACAGTGGGGATTCCCTATGCAGATAAGGAGGAGGAGCCTGTGATGGTTAAGATCAGTTGGAATGCAACTGTTACTGGTCAGAAGATAGCAATAGCAATAGCAATAGCACTTACATTTATATACCGCTTTATAGCCAGAGCTCTCTAAGCGGTTTACAATGATTTAGCATATTGCCCCCCAACATTCTGGATACTCATTTTACCGACCTCGGAAGGATGGAAGGCTGAGTCAACCTTGAGCCCCTGGTCAGGATCAAACTTGTAACCTTCTGGTTACAGGGCGGCAGTTTTTTACCACTGCGCCACCAGGGGCTCGTTTCAAGATGTTCTTGATTGTAGAGGAGATGAAGATAGATAGATAGTAGGCAAGGGTCTGCAAAAAGATGGGTCATGAGAGCGGAAATAGCCCCTTCAGGAGGATGCTGTTGTGTGAATTAAATGAGGAAACAAGATGAACAAAATCCGTTAACTCAGGGAAAGGGGAATGGGGGTGGGAAACATGAAGGGAGAAGGAAGAAAAAGTGAGGAAGAGCAAGTGGAGGAGTGAGAAAGAGAAAAATAAGGGAGGGCGGAGAGAGGCAGAAGGAAGAGCAAGGGACGGGCCCGGGCCTGTCAGCGGCCTGAGGGGAACAAGCGGCCATGGTGGTGGTAGCAGGGGGGAGAGCGAGCGAGCTGCGGGGGGAGAGCGAGCAGGCTGCGGGGGAGAGAGCGAGCAGGCTGCGGGGGAGAGAGCGAGCAGGCTGCGAGGGGAGAGCGAGCGAGCTGCGGGCAGAGAGCGAGCAAGCGCACTGCGGGGGGAGAGTGAGCGAGCGTGCTGCAGGGGGAGAGCAAGCAAGAGCACTGCAGAGGAATGCCACAGGCTCAGTGCACAACTGCACAGATGCTCTGTGTGTGGTCAGCTAGTTTGTCTGTATTTGTCCTTCATGACTTGTGTGGGTGCCGCCGGGAGGGGCCACAATTTGTGGAGGCCATTTGCATGGCAGATGAGTGGTGGAACCAATCCTCTGCTGCAGCGGGTGCTGAGTGGCACGCCACTGCTCAGAAGAGCTTTCAGGTGTGACGGTATGGTAGGTAAGCACCTTCTAATAAGTAAAGTGTGCCATCAAGTTGGTGTCGACTCCTGGCAAAAAGAGAGCACTATGGTTGTCTTTGGTAGAATGCAGGAGGGGTTTACCATTGCCTCCTCCTGTGCAATATGAGATGATGCCTTTCAGCATCTTGCTATGTCGCTGCTGCCCAATATAGATGTTTCCCATAGTCTGGGAAACATATCCGCAGGGAGTTGAACCAGCAACCTCTGGCTTGCTAGTCAAGTCATTTCTCTGCTGCGCCATTAGCTAATTTACACTTAAAGGTGCCTCCTGCTGCGGCCACCCCTGCAGCTCCTGCACCGACCTCTACTGCATATACACATCCCTTTCTATTTTCAGTTCATCACGGCCTTTTTTTAGAAGTCTCCCATTTTTCTCTCTCCTTGGAGTCATTTATAACTGTGCCTTTGGTAACTTCTTCTTTAGAAATTCCCATCCATTTGGGGCTCTTTTCCCTGTTAGTTTATCCAGGTATGAAACCCTAACTAGCATTTCTCTGAGCTTATTAAAACAAGCTTGCCTGAAATCCAAAGTATATTTGACTACACTCAGCTTTAGCTTTTCATAAGGTTAAGAATCACAGCATCACTGGCCACCTTTTTCCAAAATCCCCCCTTCTTCAAGATCATTGACCTCTTAATTACTGGTTAGAATCAAGTCAAGAACAGCTGGTCCCTTATTCCTTCCTCTACCTCCTGCCAGCGAGGCAGTTGTGTTGGGAATTTGTTGGAGATTCTATAATTAGTGGCATCTGTCATCCAACAGAAATCAGGGTAGTTGAAGTCTCTCATTACTACTGATCCTTGCTGCCTTGAAGCATCTGTAACTTGTTCATGAAAGCATCATTCACATCCTCTCCTTGGTATGGTACTTTGTAGTAGACTTCAGCTACAGTTTTTTGTTTTCTTCTCTGTTTATTGTTTCCCAGAGGTTCTCTACTAGGCTGCTCAGAATATCCCAGAGTGATCCTTATTCAACCATGTCTTGAGGATCTCTAACGAAGAAGATCCCACAATCTACTTATATCATTATCCTAATTGTAGGAGATTTCACCTATATTTGTCACCCCTTCATTTGAACTGCTACTTATCCTGAAGCCAGATCGCAGAGACAAAATTGCCTTGTTTTTCCATGCAATTCATATACAGGAACATATAAAGAAATGTGTTCTTTATGTTGATAGTTCATCCATTCAGGTGATTGTGGGATATCCAGGTGTGCTCCACAACTCTGGAAGTTGCCACAGGTCATGTGTACTGCCAGTGCACACAATACTTCTTCCCCCCGCCCCCGCCTCCATCTTTTCTTTTCTCCCTAGACTGAGCATATACAGCTCCCTCAGCATTTCTTCGCACATTTTGCTTTGGCTGCCTTTTATTATCCCTGAACTTGCTAAATCTTAATCGAAAATTAATAAACCCCTTGAAATATTCTTAAGGAGCTGACTCATTATTTTGGATATTTGTAGTTAGCAGTACTGGGGACCAGGGACTCCAGATGACTGGAAGTCACAGATGGTGGCAGGGAGATTGCTGCTCAGTACACCAATAATTGTCTCAACCAAATGAAACTCCTTCTAATTCAATGCAAATTATATCATTTAGATGATATCATATGAATACAGTACAAAGAACTGTCCTCGTCTATGCTGCCAGCATGTCCTGCAGAGCAGAACAAGTTGTCTAGTTCTGCATTGATTACAACATTCACCCTTGGTTTTCTGTCTTGATAGACAGAAACATGAACACATTTAATGTGGCATGGGCTTTCTAAGGCAACGTACCTAATTTATCATCTGCATGCCCATGCCATAATAAATGAGCTAATCTCTCAAGTGCACCACACTAATGCAGTGTCCCTTGTGGACATCCCACATATTCTCCATTCATTTCAATGGAGCGGCCACCCTGCGGTTATATCTTCTTGTACACTACAGCTGTCTCCCTTCATTCCCAGACTATCATCATTTCCTGTATAAAAGGGGGAGGAACTGGCTGGATGGACTTCCTCCAACACAAGAAGGACAGCCACAGCAGCCAATTGTGCTGGAGAGAGGGAGGAGATTCCTCCCCTTAACTCTGGATTGTGCAAGCTGCACAAACTAGACATCACATTGGAGGCTATGGACCCTCGGTTTGGTAAGTATACCTTACTTCCAGCCGAGGGTTCATTCCCAGTTTGGGGGGAAGAATTGGAACCCCACTTTGGTCTGGGAACCATGGTTCCATTCATTCCAATGCCACAGGGGGTGAACCTGAAGTGAGTTTGCATCAGGTTCTCCATGACATCCAAAGATGGCCTATATGTACACTGGAGTGCCATACTCACAGTTCTGTTAAATCAAGACCTTAGGCTAAAACCTTTGAACATAATTCCCACTGAAAGGATTGAAATTGACTTCTAAGTAAACACGACTGTATCAGAGTGGTGCAATATAATTCTCTGCATGTTTACTCAGAAGTAAGTCCCACTCAGTTCAGTGGGACATACTCTGAAGTAAATGGTTACGATTATAGCCTGGGTCATTTTACTTTTAAGGATGGATGTGGTCCTGAATCTATTACCTGCAGACATGTTTCTGAATCTCTCATGAAAGACAATTTCACAGTAACATTTCAAACAAGCTCTTTTAAAACTGAAGTGTGTTTACATAAAAATTAAATTCATTATTAGTCATTCAGCCTGCAGTCATATCCACACTTACTAGGGATGTGTGAATCCATTTGTGGCCAAATTGAGTCAACTGGTCGATTTGACTAATTTGACTTTGAATTGAAGCACACTTGGGGACATTGATCAGATTTGAGGTTGAATCGAATTATCATAGACTTGCGTTTGAATTGATTTGGCTATTTGAGTTGCCATTTTGTCTCCACAGTGCCAGCCCTCTGAGCTTCTCTACCACTCTGGCTAGATTGGTTCATGATATCCCTTGCTTCTTGGTGTGGATTCTTGGTTTGAAATAACTTCTTCATAGGTATTCCCTATGAAAAAGTTATATCACAACTGAGAATCCACGATGTGTATATTTCACAACCGAGAAATATACACAGTATTTATTTCACAACTGAGAATCCACACTGTGAATCCACATAAAAATTCCTAAAAATTCACCCTTTTGCCTGATTCCTTTGGGGGTTGGGTGGTAGTTGGCACCATGGGGCCCTACCACCCAACCCACTTTGATGTCCCCTAGCCCTTAAAAATTAGGCCAAATAGATTCAGATTCAAATTGAATCAAATCGAATTCAAATCGAATCGACCCCAGATTCAAGGCAGCAGATTCAAGCTTGAATCGAATCAAGCTGATAGGATTTGAACTCAAATTCAATTGCAAAAATCAATTCATGCACCTCCCTATCATTTACCTGGGGGTTAATTGAACTCAATGGAATTTCCTTCTGAGAAAACATGAGTAGGGTTGTGTTGTTACTGCCTGTTTTCTCTGCTAACCTTCTGATCCTAAACAAACTTTCTTGGAAACAAAGCCAGCTGATCTCAAGATAACTTTCTGCCAAGAATAATAATCCTGACATTAGCTGTTTCATTGACAAATAGGTGACCCTGATAGAAAGCAACAGTTGGTGCCACACTAGCCAAAATAGCATGGCTTCATGTTGCTATGCTGAAAGCAACCAACTTTGCAAATACCAGACATCCTGCAACGTTTGTTGGATAGCCTTCCTGGTACTCTAAAGCTTTGTCATGGCTGTACATTTCATCTTGCCAAATAGAATCCCCTTTACAATGGGAGTGCAAACATGGAGTTGAACCATTAAAAATTTGGGTTCCATTCCAGTTCAGGTTCAACTGCAAAAACATTTTTAACTTTTTTGTTCGGTTCTGGTTCAGACACTAACTTTAAAAATTAGTTTGAAAATATATGCTACCAAAGAATCTACACTCAGAACACTTCAGAAACAACAAAACCCAGTACCCCATGGGTTAGCAACCCATTGGGGTGGTTAGCACCCTTGCTCTGGGCCACCCCAGCACCCCCCAAGTGCAATTATGGGGCTGCTGAAACCTCCATTCTTCCCTATGGAGAAAAACCTTAAAGCCACTTGTGGGGTGCTGGGGTGGCCCAGAGTGAGTGGTGGTCTAGTGCACAGAGGGTGCCAACCACCCCCATGGGTTGCTAAATATTAGATTTTCAATGACAAACCATGAATCCACTCTCATCTGCTAACCTTAAAGACACATAAACTTCAAAAATCACTTAAAAATCAGCCCTTTGCCCAATTCCTTTCAAATAATTCTGATAGCTTCCTTGCCCCCCTTGGGAACTACCACCCACCACACTCTGCTCTAGGCCACCCCTTTGCCCTCGACGTGAAGTTATACATTTGTTGACACCTCCATGCTTCTTTATGGAGAAAAACCTTAAAGACGCGTAAACTTCAAAAATCACTTAAAAATCATGCCTTTCCCCCCGATGTGAAGCTATACATTTGCTGCAATCCTCATTATTCCCTATGAGGAATTCAAAAATACTTTTAAAATTCACCAATAATTGGAGGAGTGTCCGATTGCCTTGGGATTTTTTTGGGGTGGTAGGCACCTCTGAGTGCATACCACCCACCCCACTTTTGTGCCCCTAGGTGCTCCACAATAGGAGATAATGGGCTGGTTCCGGTCCCATTATACCCTATGAGAAAAATAATTTAAAACATTTCAAATATTCATTAAAAAATCGTAGGAGTGTCCGATTGCTTTGGGGTTTGGGTGGTTATTGGCAGCAGGGGATCAAATACTTATTTCCCTCACTGTAGGTGTTTTCTTTGTATGCATCTACCTATGTTGAATTTCCATAGAGAGCAATTGAGTTAATCATTGACAAGGATTAACGCTGACTTCTTGCAACAGGAGAGGGGAGATCAGCCTCTGGCCTCTTTCACAGACATTATCTGGTCGTGAGTCACATATTAGCATTTGGATTGTTCGGGCCTGGCTTTTGTGCTTCCTTGAGTATCCATTTCACAATACAATGCTGGATCGCCTCTTCCCTCACAGACCATTTGAGATCTGGGGTGTCAGTTCACCCTGAGTTCAGGTATTATTTCATTTCTTAATATAAAATGAAATCAGACACAGGCCTGAATTCCACATACTTCTGAGTTGGTACCTTTAAGTCCAAGGTTGGGGTACATGTCAAGGTTGACTCAGCCTTCCATCCTTCCGAGGTCGGTAAAATGAGTACCCAGAATGTTGGGGGCAATATGCTAAAATCATTGTAAACCGCTTAGAGAGCTCTGGCTATAGAGAGGTATATAAATGTAAGTGCTATTGCTATTGCTATGTGTCCATAACAGATTTGGTTCAGATTCAAATCAACCTTGAGATTTTAGTTTCAGGTTCAGTTCTGGTTCACTGGACCAACTCTCTGAATCGGTTTTTGAGTCCTGATTCACTTTGACTCCCTGATTACAAATGGCAGACTGGCTCAACACAGGCTTTTCTTGAAGCTAAATCTACACAAGCCATCCTTCGTGCTTCTTGATGCTTAATATACAAACCTGTAAGATTGGGATATGAGTCAACATCCCTGAAGATTCAAAATGGAATGGCCTGGCAGCTGACCTTGCCTGCAGCCGTGTGTATCATTTGTTTATAAGAACAAATACTCTGGTGACAAATAAGGTGGAAATGGCAGAAAAGCTAGCCTCAGTCTGTCTTCAGTATTTTAATTTAGATTTCAAGTATCCGAGGGGTGCCATGTCTTTTGGGGGGGGAATCCATTTGGAAAAATAAGTTGCTTGTTACTTTCAGGCTTCCATGACTCAGTACCTCTGCATCGACTGGAGACGACACACAGTCATTTTCAGTGTAACGTTTTGTGAAAGCAAGCTGCTGTGCTTAATGTCAGACTACATTTTATCATCTGGATGGGAATGCCTCGCATGCTCTTTGGCCTCTCCAGAGCTGCAAGCAGCTCAAGATTTATGGCAGATCTTTTCCTATTTTTGAACTCTCTCCCAAGCTGTATACTTCAGTTGCTCTTATAGAAAACCTGTCGTATTTCTAAAATGACCTCTAATAAATTCATTTTTTAAAAAAATGTATCATAATTGCTGGCCTCAAATCCTGCTATTAAGGTCTGGCTTACTCATTACAGTACTGCTTGTCAAAAATACACTAGCAATCAGCTCAGTAGCCACCAAAGGACAGACAATAGTATTTGGGATTAAACCGTCTGGTTCAGTGGGAATTGCCTCAATAAACCTGGAGGGAGGCTAAGCTAGCTGAGTAACTGAGCTCCCAAAAGCAAGAATAAGGCAGCAGTTTTTTGGACAAGTATCAGATGTGAGCATTCATCAGCTGTGTGAAGGTTATAGAGTGTTGTTTCTCTCCTTATCTGAGCATTGGCTGAGTCTTGAAAAGTCTAAGATGTACTGTATATTTATGCTCTTGCTACTTAAGTACATTTCTCATATATCTTCACATAAGTGTGGCACTTTTGACAGAGCTTATACTTCAGAAGCACAAATGAGTTTCAGGGGTGGTAGGGATGGCAGGGAGAAGAACAGATTTCTAAAATATCATTCAGTCTGCTTTACAGATTCCCAGTGTTAGCTTCAGCTTTGAACCCCATGAAATTCATGCACCTGTATTATGGCCTTGACACAATTTTAATTTTAATGGAATTTAAGTGGATCCTATTTTAAGCTCTTGTATATGTAAAAGAAGCGTAGTTTTTTTAAAAAAAACTTTGTCAGTTTGGAATATTTGATTGGTTCAGTTTGATGATGATGATGATGATGATGATGATGATGATGATGAATAATTTGTTCTTTCAGGTCAATTTTTTCTTTTTGCTTAACATCGTACGAGTTCTGGTAACAAAGCTAAGAGACACACATCGGGCGGAGTCCAACATGTACATGAAGGCTGTCAGAGCTACTTTAATCCTTGTGCCCTTATTAGGAATTCAGTTTGTCATTATTCCCTGGAGACCAGAAAACAAACTTGCTGGAGAAGTATATGATTACATCATGCATATATTAATGCATTACCAGGTATGGCTATATAACATTAACTAGGATGTTTTAGTGATGTACTTGGTGATCGGTTTAATCTGAATCTTCTCCCAGAAAAGACAGCTGACTTCAGCGAATGGATTAGTGTCACTGAAGTCAATGGGAGTAAGACAGCTTTACACCAGCTTAACTTATTTGTGGGCTGCTATTTTCTAGATAAACTTTGCATACTTAAAATGTCTGGGACACCTTGCTTATATTTGGGCTGCAATCCTTTGCAGACATGCCTGGGAGCAAGTCTCACTGAAATCACTGGCTGACATGCAGAGCAAGGATGTACCTGTGCGACAAGAAAGCAGCCTAAGAGAATTTCCCAACTACTGATCCATCCTTTTCAGCACAAAAAAGTGACATTTAAATATCCTAAATAATAATAGCATGTGTCCACACCCTGTTACTGGCCATGTCTAAGTGGGGCCACCTGACATTTCCTTTCTTCTTCTTCACCATCCTTTCAATATGGACAGCCGCAGAATCTCTGCAAGATAATGGGCAATTCCCTATTAAGCCAGAACTGTAGTGTCAGGGTCAAACTGCAAACTGTTTACACATCATCCATCCCATTTCACCATCTTTTAAAGCAAGCCGTAAATAGAGACCTCTTTTCACTCCCTTCTGTGCCATGGAAGGCCTCTTTACTGTGCAAGGACATTATTTTTTTTTATGACCCCTATGTATTGCTGTTCCTTTCTGTCTTGTAGAAACAACATCTCTCTCACCTTTTTTACAGCAGTCTCTTCTCCCGCCTCAGTCAGCATCCTCTACAGAATCGTTAACTAAAATCTAATTTCAAGGCCATCTGAACAAGCTCATTGTCTTCAAGCCATAGTCTCCATTGTATTCTTGCAAAGGACAAAGGGCGAAGTCCATCACATCCACCAAATTGTTTTTATTAGTGGTGTAGAAGCACACATAAGAAATACTTTCGTTGGGCTTTTAACAAGCAGTTTAAGATCCAGGAGAGTTGCTAGGTACTTCTGGGGCCCAGATCCACAGCCCCCTTTTGATAATTAAAGTCAGTCATAACTGCTCCCAAGAATAATAATAATTGCATATATATTTTTAAGTCTCTAATTATTTATTTATTTATTTATTACATTTATATCCCGCTCTTCCTCCAAGGAGCCCAGAGATACTCAAGTACTACATACTTGAGTTTCTCCTCACAACAACCCTATGAAGTAGGTTAGGCTGAGAAAGAAGTGACTGGCCCAGATTCACCCAACTAGTTTCATGGCTGAATGGGGATTTGAACTCGGATCTCCCCAGTCCTAGTCCAGCACTCTAACCACTACACCACGCTGGCTCCTTATATATACACACACTATTTTATACAGAGGCGTAACTAGGGAAAACGGCGCCCGGGGCAAGCATTGAAATGGTGCCCCCCCCACGCCCCCCCCCACATACTACATTATACTTAGGTTTTTCCTCACAAGCGCCCGCCGCCGCCAAGCCAGGCCACTGACTGGCCGCCAGGCGCCAGCAAAGCAATGAGGGGGGGCGCGGGCGGCGCGGAAGGGACTGCTCATGGGGGAGGGGGCGCCAACATGCTCCCTTGACTGCTGCAGCGCTGCTGCACTGAGCAGGAAACATTTGTATTAACAAAAAATTTAAAAAAAAAATTGTCATGGCGGCGCCCCCCACGTGACCAGAAAAGATGGCGCCCGGGGCACATGCCTCCCCTGCCCCCTATAGTTACGCCTCTGATTATATATATATATATATATATATATATATATATATATATATATATGTATACACACACACACACACACACACATACATATACATACAGCACCTTTGAAGGTGGAAGCAGCAGAGAGCTGGTTGAGGCTAAGACTCTCCCATGGTCTGGGCAGGTACCTCCAATGCTGCACTTCCTTTCTGGAAGAGGTCAGAGGAGGGAGGCAGCTGATGAGATTTGGGGCTCTGAGCAATTGATTGAGGACCCATGCACCATGGGTCTGCTAAAATCCCTTTTTAGAGGGTCAAATCCTAACCTCACTTCCTGGAGCAGGGGTGGGCAAACTTGGGCCTCCAGCGATTGTTGAACTACAACTCCCATCATCCCCTGTCACAATTTATTGTGGCCAGGGAAGATGGGAGTTGTAGTTCAACAACAGCTGAAGGGCCAAGTTTGCCCACCTTGTTCTAGAGTTTAAGCCCCATTTAACACAGTGGCCCACATGCTGCACAGTGCTATGAAACCATAACACTGTGCCCCAGGGTAGCAGCAGAATGAGAAAGCAGCCCTGATGCTGGTAAGCCACTGGAGCTACCACTCAAGTAAGGCTTCCACAATTCCCCCCATTGTCGCAAATGGCAAGAACGCCAGAAATGCTTCTTGCACTACTGCCCGTTCTTACCAGGGCTGGAGCTGCCTTCTAACTCTGCAGCAGCCACAGGGCACAGCATTACAGTTCCACAATGCTGTGCAGCTTGTGGACCAGTTGGGCTGAGTAAACATATATAAGGTGATTGAACTGAAAAAAGCAGCCTTATGCAGATGTTATCCCTAGTTGGATGTGGGGAGATGACAAGTAGGAGTGTGCCGACTGCAGAAAACAGCACCAAGCACAGGAAAGATTCCCCCATGCAGTGTGAAGCCTGGGGCTTCAGTGTTCCACATGGCATGGAGGAACCCTCACCACATGGCATGGAGGAACCCTCACCATAGAACAGTAACAGTTGCAGGGGAGCAACAGCAGGAGAGAGGGCATGCACATACCTCTTGCTTGTGGGCTCCCCAGAGGCATCTGGTGGGCCACTGTGTGAAACCTCAGCCTTGGGCCTGATACAGCAGGGCGGTTCTTATGTTCTTACGGGACAGTGGATCAGTGGCAGAGCATCAGCGTTGCATGCAGAAAGTCGCAGGTTCAATCCCTGATATCTCCAGGTAGGACTGGGAAGGTCTCCTGCCTGAAACCCTGGAGAGCTGTTGCCAGTCAATTTAGAGAGTGCTGAGCTAGCTGGATCAATGGTCAGACTTGGTATAAGGCAGCTTCCTATGTTTCTGTGTGTCTGTGTTTCTGTGCAGACAAGCACCAGAGGCCCAGGGGTGTGGCTAGTTAGCATGCTTCTCATGGCTAGAATTTCCCCCCAATAATGGTTGCCAGTGTCCCCGTGGTGGGTCTGATGCTGGTTATGGTGAGCCAAAATGAGTGGGACAGGAGATTTTGTGAATTCTTGCCCCCAATGAAAAGCAACCCCCCTTTAGCATTTTTTAAAAGGAGTTTTAGAAAAAGGCAAAGTGTTCTCAGCATGGCTGTGTTCTCCTCTCCAGCACTTATCATGTGGCAGCTGCCACACTGTCTTCCCTGATCTCCATTCAGTCAGCTGCACACCTCTCCCTGGCACCATTCAGGCAGCAGAGATGCTGTTCAGAGTGAGGAGAATGTGATGCAGGAAGCATCGCCCACACTCTGAATTCGCTTCATTTGCCCTCAGTGACATCATCATGTATCCAAATCTGCTTAGTTATCGGATGACATCACTGTTTCCCAGTAGAAGACAACTGATTTACGAATACAAATACGACGAATATTTATATACCGCGTTTCAACAAAAATACCCAAAGTGGTTTACATAGATATAAATAAATCAAATGGCTCCCTATCCCCAACAACCTACTTTTTGTGCAGAACAAATATTTGAATATAAACATTCAGTGCAGTAGTGTAAGTACTTCTGCTGGCATAGTTCAGTTTCCTGTTGACAAACCATGAAACCAATGGATCTCCCATAGACTAGAGACCACCTGTGTGGTTTGTAAATATGTCAGGAAGATGAGTACCTGGATAGAAGTTTGCACCTTAGAGATAAGTGGCAGAAACACAGGACACAACCCATTTACATGAAATTAAATACGTTTTAAAAATGGCCCATATCTGGACCAGCTTAAGGGAAGCAAGAGAAATGGCAGCAATCACACTGGGGAATGGGTGTGAAAGGGGAACCTCAAAGGAAGATCTATTTGAAGCTTTGTTTCCTGCTGCACAGGTGATGGATACAGGCCACTGCTATCCACAAGCACCCCCTTATACCAGAATTTTTGAACAAAAAGAAAGAAAAATGGAAGGGAAAATGAGAATTAATAGAAGAAGAGAAGGAAAATAACGAGGAAATTAGAGAGACAGAGAGGAAGGAAGAAAAATGGAGGTGCCTTGCAAAAAATGAGAGAGAATAAAGGAAGGCTTTAATATGTTTTTTGTATAAGGTTATGAACATTGAAAGGGGCCAGTAAGTATTCATCCTTTTTCTCTTTTCATTTTCATTTTTTCCAGTTCCTTTTTCTCTTTTCATTTTCTCTGCTTTTTCCTCCTCTAAGAAACAACCTTAATGCTTTATTAAACTCCCAACTACACAAAGACTTAGTTTCCACTGCACAGTGGAGGTTTTTTTTTGGTACTTCACAAAATGTTGCCAGTTACATTGTAGAAAAAGCCTTGCCTCAAAGTGAGTTCATACATTTCAGGCTTCCATGATCATGAAAGCTGCTGTCACTGAAACCCATTCGTTACCACGCCCCGAGTCCCCACTTCTCAGAGAAGCAGGCCGCTCTCACAGAATAAATAACCGAAGTAGCAGAGAGTCATCTGCAGATTATTGTCCTCAGTGTGCATGGCTAGCTTGCTATTAGAAAAGCATCTAAATCCAAACATGTTCCACAGTCTCCCAAAGCCAGGAAGACTAATTCCTCATACCCACCCTTAGGCTTTGTAAAAAGATCACCTATCTTCATTTTAAGATTTTTGGCTGAAATCCATTGCAGTGATACGCCAGCCTTAGGGAGGGTCCATCAGCCTGCACAACATGAAAGGCAGCCTCAGCAGTGCTGTTCAACACAGCTTAAAACAGTGTCCACATAGTTGCATAGCTGACTTTCACATCGAACATCTGCCCTGGTGGGTCCCTAATGCCAGCATTCCATCGCACGGAATGTGTCAGCCATTGTTTCCTGCAGTGACAACTGCTAAAATCAAAGAATGTGCATATAGGCGTCAAATGCCCCTGGTGGCACAGGAGCCCCTGGTGGCACAGTGGTAAAACTGCTGCCCTGTAACCAGAAGGTTACAAGTTTGATCCTGACCAGGGGCTCAAGGTTGACTCAGCCTTCCATCCTTCCGAGGTCGGTAAAATGAGTACCCAGAATGTTGGGGGCAATATGCTAAATCATTGTAAACCGCTTAGAGAGCTCCGGCTATAGAGCGGTATAGAAATGTAAGTGCTATTGCTATTGCTAAATACAGGCAGAAATGGCCATTATTTATTTATTTATCATATTTCTTTCCAGCCTGATAGGTGCATCTCTAGGCCATGTATGCAATTTAACACAACAAATATAAAAACAGAGTTAAGATAATTAAAACAATTTCACAGAATAAAAACAATTAGAGAGTTTTAAATTAATTTCAATTAAAAAGCCTGAGAAAACAGGTGTGTCTTGAGCGTCTTTTAAAAAATAATCAGAGATGGAGATGCTCTTATTTTGACAGGGAGGGTATTTCAAAGCCCCGGGGCAGCCTCAGAGAAGGCCTGGTTCCAAGTCACCGCCAAAGGAGCTGGTGCCAGCCGTAACTGGACCTCCCCAGATGATCTTAAAAGGCAGCAGGGTTCCTGACAAAGAAGGTACTCTCTTAAGTACCCTGGACCCAAGCCGTTAAGGGATGACTTACTGAAGACAATTTGAAGATAAGACAGTAAGATTCACATAACCAAAATCCCTGGTGGCTAGGGAGGGCTGTGGGGAAGACAGGAACAGACCTATCTTCCCCTACACAATCTCCTTCAGCCCTGTGTTACACCATGCCACCGAGCACACGATCCCCACTGCAGCGAGTAGCACAGCTTTCTGGAGGCCTGGGAAACACACAGCCCGGCTTCCAGAAATCCCTCAATGCACTGTGTGCATTGGGGGATTTCTCCTCAGCCAGTCTGAGTGGACACACAACCGGCATCCCCGGTATAAGGGTGCACTCATGCCTTTCTATCTGGGTAATAGCCCAGGGAAAATTCCTGGACTACCCGACAGGGCAACTCCAGGCTCAGCCAGGATCCTGGCACTTCACACGAACAGCCCTACCCCAGTAGAGATGTGCAAGCCCGGATAGGGCTGCTCATGTGAGCAGCCTCAATTACATGTCTACACTAGTGAATCTTAGCAGAGGAGAGCAGGTGATTTCCCTCCAACTGACCATCATCCGTTTCACTGGATTTAAGGAAGATGCCAAAAGGAGTGGTTGTAAATGGTCTTAATCATAGGGCCCTGCAATTTATATCTGGTCCCTCAGAGACATTTATCTGGCATCATGATATAACAGATGAAATAAAATGAGGAAATGCAGGGGCTGTTTTTTCACCTAGAGAACAGTTAAAGGCATATATATATATATATATATATATATATATATATATATATATATATATATATATCAGAAATTGATTGTAAGAACTAGTTGCAGAAAACTTGACAGTTAATAGAAGAATTAATCGGCTTATTGCACTCCTGCAGAGAAAATCAGGTTTATGATTTTCTGCCAGTTCTGGCAACAAACAGTGCCCTTCTACTGTCTAAATCAGAAAAGCAGGTCAGTCTCTACACAAGAGAATAAATGGACACAAATCTGACATGTGTTGAGCGGTGCGAAGAAAAACATTAAAACGCTTGCACAGTAGAGGATGCTCTGGTGGTAAAGAAGTTACCCAAGAGATTATCTGGAGACATAGGTTGAGTTCAAAAAGCAAATAAAGATTTATTAAGAAACTAAAACATCACTTAGAGAGAGAGAGAGAGCGCAACATACCCAAACAGGCACTAGCTTTCAAGAACTGAACAATTCTGACTCTCAACTGACTAGAGACCTATTAAGATCTTATGCATCTAGTGGCCAGAAGAGGTTCTTGTTGTGCTGACAGCAATGCTTTAGAATTCTCATTTCTAACAATATGAACATGACAACATTCAGAAATCAGTGGGATAATGTTTCAACCTCCCTGCTGCTGACCTCAAAGACACCAGATTGCTCAACTAGAATATGCCAGGAAATTCAGTTCTCCTTCATTTGCCCTTGGGACTTCTTTGTCCTTCTCTTAATGCTACATCTTGAAGACATTCAATACAATTGACTAGAAAGAGGTCCAGGGCAGACAAGGAGAAGTACTTCACACAGAATTTATGATATCCACAGTCAAAGGATGTGGCCATGACTACAAACTTTAAAACAGATTCGTGGAGGTGAGGTCTATCCCTGGCTATTAGCCATGATTGCTATGTGGAAGCTCTGTGTTCAGAGACCTTTGAATACCAGGTGCTGGGAAGAGCAACAGCGGGGACAGCCAGGTGGCTTCCATGGCCTGAGTGTGTATTTTCCAGCGGCCACTGTCAGAAACAGAATGCTGGACTGATGAGCCTTTGGTCTGATCCAACAGGAATCACCTTGTGTTCTTCAGTGTTAAATTAGCAACAAAACAAAACAAAAAGAAAAATAGAAACTGAGTGGCAACATTATGCATGCCAGAAAATGTTTTGTATGTGCAATGAGGGAATGGGCGATTGCCTGTGACCCACCCACCCACACTTCTCTTTGCAGCCCTGTGTGCCACCTGCAAATATGTCCCTGAGGATCCTGCAACCAACGGACTAGACAAGGACTACACAACTTTGGCTCTCCACTGTTGTTGGACTTCAACTCCCATCATGCCCGACTATTGGCTACTGTGGCTAGGAATTATGGGAATTGTAGTGCAACAATGTCAGCTGGAGGGCTGAAGCTCTGCAGCCCTATACTAGACAATACTGATCTAAATGGACCAGTCATCTGACTCAGTATAAGGCAGCTTATATTTTCCTATATGGGGAGGCACAGTGGATACAGAGAATGGGGAAAGGGGTGTCCCCCCCTTGTTGTGTGTGCAAAATGTTTGTAGGCACACACAGTATTAGTCTGGATGTCAGCTAGACAGATACTCTATCACAGTGACTGCTATGATGAATGGATCGCTGTTCTTATCATTAGGGCTCTGCATAGAAATGTCATATGTAACATTTTATAGGTTACTGCATAACCGTTTGGGGAAAGAAGATCTGTCCATAATCTGACAATTCCGCAAAGTGAAATTGGATTCCATTGGATTTCTTGGCCTTTTTGACCCCCACTGGTTTAACTTTCTGGCAGTACATGTAACCATGTACTTTTTTATCAGCTTCCTGAGGATAATATTTGAAGCATCTGATGATGTCAGGTTTAACATTAATTCATGAAAGCTTGCACCTCAATAAATCTGTTAGTCTTTTAGCTGGCACAAGATTTTGATGTTTATGCTGCTCTTCTCTTTTCTGTTCTGCAAAAGTATAGCAACTTCCAGGTCAATGCACCATTAATTTCCCTTTTAAAATGGTGCCAAGCTGGTACATTTCCACAAACATCCTTACTTCCTCCCTTCTCTTAGTCCAGGATATGCCGTTTTCTTTCAAACAATCTTGTTTTTTACATGAAAAAGTTAAAGAGATATCCTGAAGTTATAACTGCTGTCTTGTCTTTGAACACTGAGAAATTGTAATTGTATGACAGGATGGTTCGGCTGTTGGAATATCACTATACAAAAACTGAAATAAAGCAGATATTATCTTTGTATCATTTCATTGGGCAAAGGATTTTTTTAATGGGCAAAAAATTAAAATGGGCAAATCATTTAAAAAAAACAAAAACCCTTCCACGGGCACACACTAAATCCTTTTTTTTTCCCCTCAGGGTTTACTTGTGGCAACTATTTTCTGTTTCTTCAATGGAGAGGTAAGCATATAAAACAACTGAACTTAATTTCACAAGTCATGAACTAAAACCTATGGCTGTTACTAATATCTCTGTTCACTCTTAATATCAGAAGAGCAAATGTGTGGATAAGGCAACTGTGTGGCATTCTCTTCTAGTCCCTCATAGTTGATTCCTAGATCACACATAGAAGTGGATGGGTAGCTTACATGCAGAGATCTTACATGCTGCAGCCTCTTGCTAAGGTAGCAGGTTTGCATATACAACTTCTTTCCTAAATTAGGCATTGTTCTTCTGTTTCTATCCCCCTTACAAACACATGAAGCTGCCTTATGCAGTCTGATCACAGTTCCACCATGACCAATACTATTTACTCTGACTGGCAATGACTCTTCAAGGTCATTTCCCCTCCATTTCCTACCTGATGCTCTAAACTGGAGATGCCAGGGATTGAATCTGGTACCTTCTTCATACAAAGCATGTACTCCACTATTAACTTCTGACTCCACTTAGCCAAAAGGTTCCCAAAGCAGTTACAACAAGGTCAAAAATGGTTTTACACAATTTTAACATTCATAATTAGAAATTGCAATATAGGCTGGAAACCAAAGAGCTACTTCAGGTACACATAAGGACTTGGCCGCACTCAGTGAGATTTGACTTTTTCTTTAAACAACATACCTGCATGCTGTACTGCAGACTAATTTTGAAAACGCCCTCAATTTCAAAAATCACTTGGTATGTGGCATATGGCAGGAGGAAGCCCAGCACCCGCTTTTGCATGTAGAACAAGATACATGATTGTTTGGATCCCAGCTATAAACCATAATACCCTAATTTCATGAAACATTAAAATAGAAAATGTGTATGTGTGTGTATATCTCAGCCCTGACCTTCAGTTTTACTGGCTTGTACAATGAAACCAGGACATGCAAACTCCTCGCGCTAAATATCTGAGAAGCTGTTTATAATGTGCATACAGAATGTCATTTCATTCACACATTTTATAACCAGTTGCTGAACTTTATCACAACTTAGCAGCTCTGAAGAAATCACTGGAAAATAAACCCTTGAGTGAATGTTCTCTCACACACTAATTCTTTTGGATCAATATTTTATATGCCTACTAGTATTTACATTCCTACTCTCCTATAATGATGAAATGTCTTCTGAGGATTTTTCAAGCAACTCTTTAGTATCTATTAGAAGCAGTTCTTGAAAGGCAATTTAAGAACAGCGTGGAAAGACTTTGTGATCCTGCTAGAGTATTTGACTGCAAGAACCTGTGAAGGAAGGAGTGGATATGTAATGGCGATTGATGATATAGTCAAGGTGCCTGCCAGAGGGAGGGGCCGGAGGAGCTGCAGATGGGCTCAGCAGCTGGCTAATGATAAAGTTGACAACCTACAGAAAGTTGAAATCTCTCTCTTTCTCCCCAGCTACTGTCTTGTTCCATGGGGCAAAACATTAACACACACATAGCCTTCCAAATTCCTCCTCCACCACTACCACCACCACCACCTGCTTCAATGTTTAAATGTTTTAAAATGTACATGTTTAAAAATTTTATCTTTAGAAGGGCAGTCTTGGTCATGGATCTTCCAGGTCACACTGCATTTATGAAAGGCCTCTTGGGACCTGTAGACTGGGCCTGCCTACAGCTTCATTCCCTTGCCACAACTGATGCTGGCTAACATCCAGACTAACGTTACGAGCTCTGAATAACCTTGTGCATGTGCAACATGGAGGAGCAATATTTGCCAATCCTCCTGACTTTATGCAGCCCTCTGTTCCACCCCAAAATATGTCCCTGAGGGTCCCACAACCACCAGAGTTATAATTTTGAGATGTCTAGAGGGCAGCACAGGGAAGGGAGGGCTCAGCATAAATTGCCCCTCTCTCCCATTATGCACACAAAATGAAATTCCATGTACTCAGCATTACTTTGGATGTCAGCTACTGTGTTATCTGTGTACAGCATAACTGCATTTGAGACAGAACTAATACACCAGTGCCAATGGCTGCCATTGCATTCATCTACAGAATAGTACTTAAGTGACAGGAAGAATCCTCATCCATTTTACATGCTGTTGTACATTTTGGACCATTAACTACCCAGTTACATGGCTACAGCATCCCAGCAAATCATTTCCTGGACAGGAGGGATACATTTTATATTTTATTTTATATGAGATGCTTTAATATCATAAAAGCTAAGAAGACAGTAAAATCCTAAAAATAAATGTGCTCATTGACATGTTTCAAGCACTGTAATGAAGTTGTCAATGGCAAATCCATAGCAGCAAAAAAAAAAAACCAAACCAAAAAAACCTTCATTCTCTCATTCTAAAGCCTGACCACTCCATTAATTAGGATACAGGCTGGGAGACAGGAGTTGAGCTGTTCATTAAATCCCCTTGCACAGAAAGCCAAAGGCCTGGCGCAGCGGGGAAATGCTTGACTAACAAGCAGAAGGTTGCCAGTTCAAATCCCCGCTGGTAGGTTTCCCAGTCTATGGGAAACACCTATATCGGGCAGGAGCGATATAGGAAGATTCTGAAAGGCATCATCTCATACTGCGCAGGAGGAGGCAATGGTAAACCCCTCCTGTATTCTACCAAAAAAACCCACAGGGCTCTGTGGGCACCAGGAGTCAGAATCGACTTGATGGCACACTTTGCCTTTACCTTTACTTTTCAAGTAACCCCCATGCACGAATCCGTTATCTTCCACAGACTTTTAAAAAATAAAATAAAAGTAGAAACTATTATTATTATTACATTTATATCCCTCTCTTCCTCCAAGGAGCCCAGAGCGGTGTACTGCTACATACTTGAGTTTCTCCTCACAACAGCCCTGTGAAGTAGTTTAGGCTGAGAGAGAAGTGACTGGCCCAGAGTCACCCAGCTAATATCATGGCTGAATGGGGATTTGAACTCAGGTCTCCCCGGTCCTAGTCCAGCACTCTAACCACTACACCATGCTGGCTGAAATGTGTCCAGGGACTTATAGCTTAATATATTTGGATTTTGAATCTTTGTTTCCTTCACTGCTTAAGTGCCAGTCAGGTCACTAGTTTAATCTGCTTATTAAGAATATGGCCCTTAAAAGGGGGGGGGGAGGTAGTCTGCAAGCTGTAATATATGAACAAACCAACATTCATTTAAGTCTGTTTCTTTAGTGGACTGTGGCTAAAACACTGAACTTATTTCCCATTCAATAGGGAACTCAGTTGAATTTTTATAGAACTACTTGTCAATAAACATGCTTAGGATTTGCATGTTCATTATCTTAAATGCAAGTATTCCAGCAAGTATTCGAGCACTGATATTTGGCTACAATGCTAGTAAATGTTTGACTTTTTTCTTAAATCTTGAATATTATATTGCTATTGATGATTTATGTGACATTTTCAGTGTACAGAGTGCTTAAAATTTTTATATCATTCATCCTCACAAACTTGTAAGGTTCTCACAAGCTTGTACGGCAATTGGGTAGAGTCTAAAACAAAGACTTGGCTATAGCCACCCAGTGAGTGCCATAGTAAAGAAGAGATTTCCAGCTTTTAAAACTTGGGTCAATTTAAATAATAGTTTAGAGTCCCTAGAGCAGGACTGAGAGAACTTGGCCTTCTAGATGTTGTTGAACTACAACTCCCAAGATCCCCATACACAATAAATTGAAATAAATTAAACTAGAAGGCCACATTTGCCCAGCCGTGGCCTAGAGACACTTGCTAAAAAGAGAAGTCTTGATCCTGGTTGTGGAAGGGGGGAAAAGGTTATTTTGTTGGTTTGGTCTTCACAAGGAAATATTTCTTCTTGGTTTGTGTGTTTAAGAACCTTCCAGAGGGAAATGTAGAGAAAGAGAGAGAGATCTGATCTGGGGGATGTGGATCAATATGGATCTGGTATTCCTGTGGCTTGCTCATGAACATCCATATTTTATCTTTAGTATTTAAAAAGTGCATATTAAGAACATAAGAACAGCTTGGCTGGATCACGCCCAAGGCTCATCTAGTCCAGCATCTTGTTTCACACAGTGGCCCACCTGGGAAGCCCACAGGCAAGATCTGAGGGCATGCCCTCTCTTCTGCTGTTACTGATATTTAGATGCATCTTGCCTCATAGGCTGGAGGAGGCCTATAGCCCTCAAGCTAGTAGCCATTAATAGACCTGTTCATAAATTTATCTAAACCCCTCTTAAAGCCATCCAGGCTATTGGCTGTCACCACATCTTGTGGCAGAGAATTCCATAGGTTAATTGCATGAAGAAGTATTCCTTTTGGTGGTACTAAATTTATTGCCAATCAGTTTCACAGGATGACCCCTGGTTCTAGTGTTATGCAAGAGGGAGAAAAAATTATATCTACTTTCTCTACATCATGATTTTATAAACATCTCTTATGTCTCCCCTCAGTCATCTTTTCCAGTCGTCTTTGTGCTGTAGCCTTGCCTTGTAAGGAAGGTCCTCTAGGCCCCCGATCATCTTGGTTGCCTTCTTCTGCACCTTTTCTGTAAAGAGACCATGTTTCTCTCATCCAAAGTGAAACTAGCCCCATAAAGGCTGTCCAAAACCTTCCATACCTAGGAAAAAACAGAGTGTAAAATATACTATCTTGTGGTTCACTTGGAAATATGAATAACTGAGAGGGTATTATTGTTTTTTAATTGATTTATCCTGTATTAAGTCCATAATGCTTTTTCTGCCCATATTCAGTAAAGTAGTTATTGAGTAACTAAAGTAGTTTTCTTCAATGATTTGGTCAACTAAAGCAGTATTTAGTGTACATTTGTTTTCCTTTCCAGTATAAAAACATTACAATTGTGGCAGCCTAGTAATATTTTTATACTGCATTGAACTTATCACTGCACTATAGTTTCATAATGATTTCTGCTCTCTTTTACTGGAACAGCCATCTGTTAAGATGTTGATGCTGAATAGCCTGAGAAGAAGGCCAGGATCCAGGAACCACAGAATTCACATCCCAGTTTTACTAAGAACTCATTGTGTGGGATTTGGAAACCATTTCTATGTTGGCTCCAGTGGTACAGGTCTTACTCATTTTGCTGGAACCTGTGCCTGAGAAAAGTTTGACCCAACATACTTCCAAGTACTTCCCAAGTTACTTTACCCTGTACAATTTTCCCACTGAAAAGACACACACACACACCCCAAAGCAAATAGCTGGTTCAGGGGCAAATAACAGCTTTGAGGGATGGGATTTGGCAGGAAAATGGCACAGGTATGGCTGCCATATAGAAAAGAGGACAGGTGTCCTGTACCTTTAAGAGATGCAGAAAAGAGGGAATTTCAGCAGGCGCCGCTTGTCATGCAGAGGGAAGAAAAGCTGCACCTGCTGAAATTCCCTCTTTTGTGCATCTCTTAAAGGTGCAGGACAGCTGTCCTCTTTTCCTTACGTCAGCCCTAGAAACAAGAGAAAACGGTGTGTTAAAAATTATGTATGTCTCCATTTGTTTTGGGGTTTCATGCAACATTCATATGTGAGCATGTTTGGCTCATCACAAACCTTTCTTCTCACACACACACCTATTCAATTTCTGTAATGAGGAAAGGAATTGACTTTTAACAGGCCAGAGCCTAGATTTTTCTCTTTTTAAAGTGCAGTAGCATGATTTCAGAACTCCTCCTGGCAGCATCCTTCCCTGCCAACCCCACAACCCCAGAGGTTGGTTTGGGGGGGGATGGGGGGACATCGCCACCACAGCTAATGACAGCTGCCAGGTTTCTATGGAGAACAGCCACTGGGAAGAGGTCTGAGACTCCTTTTGTATTTTAGAGATTGTTTCTAAAAAGGAAAAAGGCTCACTAGTCTGGCTTGCTACAAGGTAAACTCCTTACCACACAACATTTCCAATTTGGTTCAACATGCCATTCAGAATGAAATGAATGCACACTAGGGATGTGCAAGCTATCTCGCTTCGAGCCGGGCTTGACATCAAGCTGGCCCAGTTCAGGTGGCCCGAGTTCGAACTGGACTGCCACCTGGCTCAAAGAACCAGCTCACAGACTGGCTTGGGGGGTATAGTTCTAAGGGGAATCCAGCAAGGATTCCTTTCACAAGTAAAGGGAATCCCTTACACTTAATACAGGGGAGGAGGGAAAGTAGTATTTACCTTAATAATTAAGGCAGTGGGGATGGCAGTGGCCACAGTGGCAGTGGCAGAGACATTGGAGGTGGAGACAGGGCCTCCTCCAACCCCACCCCACACCTGCCAGCCTCCCAATGAGAGTCCGGGCTGGTTGCAGCCTGGTTTGGGCCTCTGTTCATGCACAGAGGCCATTAGAGTGGCCTCTGCAAGTGCACAGAGGCCCAAATTGGGCCACAGGCAGCCCGGACTGTCATGTGGGGGGCCGGCAAGGGAGGGGTGTTGGAGGAGCCTCCGATGTCTCCACCACTGCCACGGCCTCCTCCGCCACCCCTGCTGCCTTAATTATTAAGGCAAATACTACTTTCCCTCGCCCCACCCATTTAATGCAGGGAATTCCCTTTACTTGTAAAGAGGAAGCCTTGCCGGATTCCCCTTAGAAATATACCTCCCAAGCCAGCCCATGAACCAGTTCTTTGAGCCACCTGAACTGGGCTAGCTCGATGTCGAGCCCAGTTCGAAATGTAGAGGGCTGTCTTTGGAAAGCCAACAAGGGAAGATAGAACAAAATATAAAATTATGTTCCCTTTCAGTGAAAGATCATGGAATGACATATAGTTAAAGCTTCTCTGTTTGTTCTTTCATGTGGTTTCCACCACCAAATTTCTCCAGGGATTCCAGCCAGCCACACCTTACATCCAGTGCAATTTTAGCATAAGCCACAATCTGATTTCCAGCATTCCACTTCTTCCAGTGAAAGAAAAAGAGATCAAAGTTATATTCCTTGGGGGGAAACTATACCATGGCACAGGAAAGGGATTAACTGTAATGCAGTAGAAGCTCAGTTGCTCAGTGATTTATTGCTTATTACTGGACAATTTTGCATTAAGGCTGCAAAATATGACATTTATCCAAAATAAATGATTTCAAAAACAATCTAATGTTCCACATCTAGAACTCAAGCAACTCACACAGCCTGAGTTATTCAGCTTTCAGTACAGGCATACCTCGTTATTCGCGTGGGTTCTGTTCCTCACCTACAACTGCGAGTAACGAAATCGCAAACAGCAAGTCATTGCATCTGTGGGAATTGAGAGGCTAGGTTTCTGCAAACGTGGTGGGGGGAGTCCAAAAACAGTGAAAAATTAAGGCAAGATTACTTGAAAGAAAGTGCCATCCCATGCTCCGCAGGTGTCTATCTGTCCAGTAGTGCCCTCCAAATCTGTTAGTCTGGCTATTTTCCAGGAAAAATTGTGGGGGGGAATCTCTCTGTTTTTCAACAGATGAGCCACAAAATGGCTCCTTCATACAAAATGGTGGCCAGAAATGACCTCGGAGGTCATTTCCAGCCACCTAGCAACAGCAGGTATGTGGGTATAAACCCTTTAGATGCCCACGTATGTCGAGGTCGGGTGGCTATTTGTGGACTGCAGATACACAAAATCACGAATAGTAGAACTGCGTGTAGCAAGGTCCACCTGAACCATAAAAGCTTTGTCTTTGTCAAGAATTTAGTAAAGAGTGGCCCAAATGGCTGATGCCTGAATCAATAAGAAAGCATCATTTTTGTTCGAGCTTTAAAGTTATTGTTTACACTGTCTCTAAAAGGGAATATATAATAGTTAGCCTTTTACCCTTTGTGAAGTTCTTTTGAGAGGACTGAGCACAATACAATGAAACTAAACTCTTTCTAAAACATGCCAAGGACATTTATAATACCAAATCGTGCCTTCATACCCTTTACAGGTACACTTTATTTTGACATATTAATGGTGTCTATGCAACCTGCCAATACGATTTAACAAAGTTGTGGCTTATAAAGGCGGTGACAGGAGAGAATAAATGAGATTTCGGGAAAGAACAGAAGAGAGCAAGTTTGCTTCAGTTTAATAAGCACTGGCAGACATGTTCTGCAATATAATGTGGGCGGATCTGAGCTGCCTGTCCTGTTGCAGGCTCCTAAGGAAGCACCTGCAATCTTGCACATGAGGGCAAATCAATACTTAATTATTAAATACTTAATTATGCACTTCATGAATACGACTTAATTATTTCCAATGTAAGTAGCACTCCTGGAGTGTGAGTGTGCTACCATGAGTATATGCACTCTTGCACAAGACCACCAGCGCTTCCTTAGCAGCGCGGGTGGCTCAGAACTGATGAAGTGGTGCATTCTATTCTGCCACCTCGGCCTTGTACCAACTCATATTGCTGCATGTATACTCTAGGCCTGTGTTAGATTAGGACCAGGAAGACTGGGTTCAGATCTCCACTCTAGCCACAATATTAATGGCATAAACTTGGCCTGATCCACATTCTCAATCTAACCTGTGTGACAAGGTTGTCGTGGGGATAAAAGGGTCCAAGAGTGGGAGAGAGACCTTTGTGCACTGCCCTGAGGTCCTTACAGGTATGTTGGGATTAAAATGTCATGAATGAATAAATAAATATGACCCCTATTTCACAAAAAACACACCCACAGCATGATGATATTGTGAAAATAAGTGGGTAGTACTTTTCAAACAGTGAGACACTCAGACCTTATTTAGACATTATTAAAATACTAGCTGAGCCGGGCACAGAGCATCTGCTCCTCTGGCCAGCCCACCCACCGCCACTACCTTTTTCTCACTCCCACCCCCCAGGCCCACTCAGCTTTCTGGCCAGCCGGCCAGCCCGCTTCTCACAACCGCCTGCTTCTCACCCCCGCCCACCTCCTCGCATCCACCCGCCAACTCCCAGGAGCGGCTGTCTCCTGCTCCCAGTGGCCAGGCCGGCCTGCCGCCACCTCCTCCCGGCAGCCGGTCTGGTCCACTACCACCTCCTGCTTCCGCCAGCCCGCCACCAGCCAGCATCGCTATTTTCTCCCTGTCCCCGTCACTATCCTACCCAACAGCTGCTCGTGAACTCTCACAAGATCTGCCACGCATGGGATTAGTGACAGGTACGTTTAAGAGAATTAAATATATAGATGATGCTGTGCACGATTACAGCATCAAAAGGGGGTCCAGAAGTTCTGCCCCCTCGCACTCGCTCCCCCTCACCACGCTCTTCACAGTTACAGCGTGATCAGCAGTGATGGTTACAGAGTGATCAGCAGCCTGGAGCTGCTCTGATGTGTGGGTAACGGTGGTGGCTAACTGCTTGATCGGCAGCCTGGAGCACCCCCGACTGACAATCATGGAAATGCCCACCATCATCGTCATGGCATATGCCTCTTCAGATGATTGCCACTGTATCTGTGAAGAGTGTTGGAAGGAGATGAGTGACACTGAAAATGCATTGGTACATCCTTCAGTGACCATGGGACAGATCCGTTCAGCTTCCTTGTGTGTAAACGGCACAGCAGGCTGAGCTTCTTCTGAACCAGCCCAATGTGAAAATAAAATAGCACACATTTATGCTTGGGCTTAACAGTAATAGTTGCAAGATTTCTGAATAGAGAGATGGTTCATGAATTTTAAAATTAAATAAACAAACAAAATGTGATCCCCATAGTTTTAAGAGAGCCATGACTCCGTAATATATTTTAAATGAACCACTTTAAGGACAAGAAATTTCAGGTCATTTCATATTCCCCAGACTGTGTCCGCATCAATACTCTTATCATTCTTATTTCAGTTCACATTTTAATAAGCAACTTTTGGAATCAAAATATATGATCAGAAACTATAATTATTTATTACACAAGCAACGAAGACTAAGTAAACACATTAATGCTGTTGTATCCACAAACTATCTCCAAAAGAACAGTGAACACAGCAGCTGGATATGTTTCAGTGATGTCCTATAAACAGCTTTAAAATTCAATGCATTGCACTTCCATTCATGTTAATTTGCAAAGCAAAATTATTTCATTTGACTTCATTTTTAATTGCCTCAGTGTCCCAAAGAAATATTTGAGCATATGCATTTTTGCACTGTGGCCTTTTTTAATAGCCAGCAATCCAAAGTGTTATTTCCCCACCCCCGTACTATAGTAGTTTAATTTACCTAAATTAACATTTTCTGTGTATAAGAAGTTAGCACCCACATTTTATAGTACGATTTATTTAGAGAATGTGCTGACTTTGCTCTGAGTCAATATTGCTTGGAACAAATTACTAATTTAGTTTTATTTTACTGGTTCTCATTTTACTGTAGATGCAGCTGATTAAAACAAATGGCTTTTTGAAATACTCTAGCTGCATGATTATATCACAAAAATGAGTTTTCAGCATCAAGATCCCTATTTATCAAAAGTTAAACATACTTGTTTAATTCTGCAAAAAGAATCCTGCAAAAAGAATATCCAATATCCAGACTAAGGAGTGGAATTTCATTTAGCTGACTGTGACTCCCAAAAATATGTCCCTGCAGGTTGCACGGCCCTCAATAACATATTTTTGGAGTCACCGTGGGTTTCAGAGGGAAGGGGCAATTGAAAATTACATCTCCCCTGTTGCACCTGCACAGCATTAACAACGCCAGCACTGGTTAGTCTTGCTAACAAAGCACATTGGATGTCAGCCAGTGTGTTTACAGAATATCACAGGTACAATGGATGGGATCCAGAGAGTTCCTTGCATTAGTGGTATGCACTCCTGCTCACACAATGGGAAAGTGTCTGATTTCCATCGATTTATCCTCCAGCTACAGTCAGTAACACCACATCCCATTCAGACCTCGTCCCGCAACCCTTAGGAATATATTTTTGAGGAGAGGCCAAGGGGTTGCAGCAGGAAAGTGAAGGCAAGAAAGACTTGTCTAAATGAAACTCCACTCACAGTTATGTGGCTCTCACCCAATGTATTAAATGTATCAAGATTCCAACATCAGCGCTTGCAGTTTTACTTTCAGAGAAAATGGTCCCCATTCTAGACCTCTTCTGGAAATGCAATTAGCCCAGAATAGTCCAGAACCTTAATCTTGCACTAGACTTAAATCAGATGTCTTACACTTGCAGGTCCAAGGAGCTTTGAAGAGACAATGGATGCAGTATAAAACCCAGTGGGGTCAAAGACGACGAGAGCATTGCTCTACGCGATCTACCTCCTACACAGCAACATCTATCACAGAGGTCCCAGTTTATCTATATCATCATGACTCCAACAGCGAACAGTTTAATGGGAAATATATAGATGACTCTGAACTCGTTGCATTAAAATCTGGAGAGACAACTGCTTAGGTTACAAATGGAAGATTTTGCTTTCTGTTTGTACAAGGAGAAGAGAAGGAGAAGACCTCAAAAGTCCTTGTAAGAGCTTGTTTGGTCAGATGACATGATATGTCATAAGCAAACTACAGAAACTCAGCTTTCTGACGGCAATGGCTCAAAGAGAATCTGACAGAGACAGAGGTGTAGTGACTGGCCCTGTTGCCACATGCAGCTCTAAAATGGGGAAAGGACTAAAGCTGGTGTTACCCAGTGAGGAGCATGGAATGTCCCCAGTTCTGGAACTTGGCCATATGAAATGAGGATGAAACTGTAATAAACACTTCCATATAGTGACCTATGAACACCTGGGAGATGTCATTGTTTTTATCAATGGATCGTTGTTGTCCAAACTGAACTAAAAGTGAATGGGAGGCAGGCAACGATTATGGCATTCAATAATTTCCTTTTACATTAGACATTTGAACCATAAACACAAGTTACTTCAGCATCTTGGTAAATGTTTATCCTTTGAATTTCAGTCTGCGCTGGTGCTTTCTTAAAGTTTTTTGCACTCCAAGCAAAACAATAAAAAAATCATTCCACTGTATTTGAATCCTCAGTTTCTCAAGAGGATGTCATACAGTATTATTCTGACTTCATGCACAGCAGAGACAAGACAGTAAAATATTTATTGTGTCACACAAGTATTCAACAAGAAGAATAAGCACTGCCTGAAAAATACAGTTTTCTGTCAGCTAGTCTAACACCCACAATACTTTGTTCATTATACTATAGACTGGTTCCTTTATATTAATCATTCATAGGGAAAGCGTCAGCCATATTTTTCAGTCCAGCAATCAGATACAGGGAACCAATTTTCTCTATGAATAAACTGTGAAATGTACTTGGAAATTAGTTTTCCCCCACTTTTTAATCTTTCAGTTTGACATTTCTCTGCTTCCAAATCTTCCTTTCCTTTGCAAATAAATTAGTAACCCTTGTGGTTGAAGAATCCAAAGAGGAGCTGACCATTATAATATCACTTAGAACCAATGCATATATGTGGGAACCACTTCAGAATTTCTTCTTTCCCTTGCTGCTCTTGTAATATCCAGATGCAGGAATCATGTTGGTTCTAGGAATGTCACAGCTCATCCCTTGCTGGTACTGCTCTTTTGAAGGTCAAACAGTGCTTACACAGGATAAAACCATGTCCTCTACCCCACCGATATGGGTCTAAATGCTGCTCCAGTTATATGGGGTGCAGAAAAATGGCTTTCAGGCTGCATAGTGCCTAAGTCTAACATTACAAGTAAAAGAAACAGAGACGTTTGACACCTGTTGTCTTTTTCTTACACACTATACTTTAACCCAGGTATTGTTTTATGTTTACAAAAGTTCCAGTGGATTCATGGAGCTTTCCCTCTCACATTAAAGCTCTCCCACTCAGGTCTGTATATACATTCATTTGCATGTGCAAATAGGCTACTTCCAATGAATGGGCCAGCCTATGTGCATGAGAAATTGAGGTTAGCCTCTGAAATTGCTTTTCATGTTAGAAAAAGTGGCTGGCATCCAAGGGTTGCATGTGCTGAAAATGATTTTGTGGGTGCAATGGCAGAGAGGTAATTTTTGCCAATCTCCCCTTCCTTCTGCAGTCCTCTGTACCACTTGAAAATATGTCCCTTTGAATCTCATAATCTTTAGGAGCATATTTTCAGGAGGTAGGGTGGGATGTAGAGGGAAGAGGAGATTGCTGAAAACCATTCCTCCTCCATCGCACATGCAAAACTTTTTCACTGTGCATAACAGCAGTCAGTCTAGATGTCAGCCAGTGTATTTTTTTTGTAATATACATATGGTGGTGCCCGTTGCTTTTTGCCATTGGTGAATATATGAGGTACATTTAGCAGCTTCCTAATGTATCTACTAAGGCCAGAAACAGACTGTGCCAATGTTCACATATTAGTAGGTAAACACTTTTTAAAATCCCAGCCATATTCTATTTTTTAAAAAATATCCTGGAAACTGACTATTTCCATCCTTCTTTTCCTTGAATGTTTGGCATTATGTGATCTACTCGAAATGGCAGAGAATCATTATCCCAATAAGTAGTTATATTTTATTTATTTATTTAATTTAGATTTTATTGCTCCCATTTGTTCGATTAGAGATATATTAGAACATAAGAACAGCCCTGCTGGATCAGGCCCAAGGCCCATCTAATCCAGCATCCTGTTTCACACACAGTGGTCCACCAGATGCCTCTGAGAAGCCCACAGGCAAGAGGTAAGGGCATGCCCTCTCTCCTGCTATTGCTCCCCTGCAACTGGTATTTAGAGGCATCCTGCCTTTGAGAGCCTCTCCTCCATGAAGTTATCCATGAAGTTATATTATTGAGTATTTGTCACAATCTACAAATGGCCCAAATATCTCAGGCTAATTTAAAGATACCACAGAATTATTTTCACCACAGAATTGTTTTCTGAAGAGTTCTGAAAACTATTTTGTGGATCTAAGCATTCTGTCTGTGGTTCTACATAACACTGAATGCTGCACAAATCAGATATTCATTGAGTAGATCAATCCCTTCCTGAAATAAGGAAAACAGAATGATTTCGGTGAAAGGGAGAGATTTCCATGAGGCTTGGGCAAAGGTGAGAGACTGATATAACTTCACCAGACATATCCTAGCATCAATTCAGTTTGCTGATAGATTTTCTATATTTATCCTGAAATAACTGGAAACCACCACTACTACTACTACTACTACTACAAATATTTATATCCTATATATAACCTATATAAAATACAGGCCAACATACTGCATAGTACCCCACCAATCCAAGAACTGGTCTGTGCTGGTTCTGTCTGATTCTAAGCAGCGTCCAGGCTGTTTCTGAGCTTGGTGGGGCCTCTGCACCAATTAAGAATTGCATCGCTGCTGTAGCAACACTGCACCAATTATTCCCAACGGGAGCAGTGTTCTTTGAGCTCTGACTCCATTCCTCATCATCATGGAGGCTTTTCAAACTCAGAAACCACATGGATGCAGCTTAGAGCTGGGTGGTCTCAATGCAGGCACTGCACAGTATATAAGCCACTTTTTCTTTTTTTAAAAAAACAAACAAACCAGCTTTGTGGATTTTAGAAAGTCCTTTTGGGGGGTGGATGGATTACTTGGCCAAAGTGTCCCTGTGATCAGATGTATGCATGAAGGCATCATATCACAAAATATGTTCTGTGTGCAGTAGGGTGCATGAGTTACACTCACTTCCATTCTACGCTGGACTTACAAGGATTTAGAACCCCCACACCAGAGTGCTGTGTAAACTAGCCTTAAATAATGATCTCCACAAGATTTCTGAAAATATTGTATATTTAAGATCTTGCACAGACTCTACCATGGTATTGGCTAGACTCTACTATTTCTTGTTTAATGATAAGAAAAAGAAGAATATAGAGGTGAGAAAGCAGATAAAGCACAATCCAGCAAACATTAAAAGTGGTTAAGGCCCACTGATTTGAATGAAAGATATCCAAGCATATTCTTGTTTTCATTTGAAATCAACAGCACTTTAAAATGCTTAAGCTTAGCTGGATCATGCCCACAGAGTATGTTGTATCTGATGTTATAGCTCCTCCTCTGTGAATTGTTAGCCTTTTATACATATCAATGATGTACTGAACAATCTGCTTGATTTCTCTTTTCAAATTCATTTCTGTCTTTGCATCGGGATCGTGAAATTGTATACTTGTGTCCAAAATCCGTTACATTCATGAAGATTCAGGTTGTGAAGCTGAGTCTTGATTTGGTAGTTTACTTGGAAAAGCAAATTTAGTTCATTAAATGCACAATCACATTGTACATCACTGATTTATGCTTGCTTTTCTTGAAATGTACAGAACAACAGGAAGCATTCTTGACAAATGCATCTGTAACTCCACTCCTCCCCCCCCACCTTCTTCTAATATTCTGGGCACAAAATTGAGAGTTTAAAAAAATCAGGTTAACTTTACTAGGAATTTTATATTTCTGAGCACTTTTGTGCTTATGGACCTTTCTCCTCAGGCTTCAGCAGCTGTAAACAACTTAGAGGTACAAAAATGGGCTATTGAAACAGAAATGTACATAATGAATATAACTATCACATACCTGTTTAATTTATCGGTACAAAATTGTTCACAAAGCCTACTACCTCCACAAAGATCTAAAATAGTGCCATATTTTTCTAAGGGAAAATAATGTTCAGCTTTATCATTCATCAAGTCATTCTACTAACTGAACTTTGCTCATATGACACAAGATATTGCTGGAGATGCTTTTGTATAACATATTTTTCATATAGATTACATCACCAAAGGATTACACAGAGGATTATATAGCCAAAACTGGCACAGGACCACTTTTGGCCAAGTACAAATACGATGATTATTTATATACTGCTTTTCAACAAAAGTTCTCAAAGCGGTTTACAAACAAGCAAGCAAGCAAGCTAGCTAGCTAGCGAGCCTCCCTGTCTCTTGCTGCCCTACATAATGGCACTGTTGAACACTCTGTGCTAGCTTTTTTTCTTTTTTCCCTTCACACTAGCATGGGGTGGGAGTTAACAGAAAAGCCACCACTGAGAAGGATTTCACACACAAGATCAATACCTAAGCTTGAAGGTGTAAAGGACCTATATCTACAGGCTGCACATGTGTTCACTAAGCTAAGGTTTCTTTGAACATTTTAATAGGAGTGAAGCTCATTTGGTAGCTCTAGATTAGAAAAGCAAATTGGCTTCACAAGAAACAAAATGTAAAAGAATTCTAGAGTTGTAATCCTAAGCACACATACTAATAAGTAAGTCTCATGAGTGCAAAGGGGCTTACTTCTAAGTAAACATGCTTAGCTCTGTACTGTATCTATAATAAATTTAGCAGGATATAATGGGGACAGCGCAATTTAAAAAATTAAAATGTAGAGAGTCATCAGACTTAACTAGTAATCAGTACAAATTACTAGTTAATCTACTAATTAGGTTCTAGTTAATCAAAAGTTCTAATGTTTCCCCTGTGTCAGGCTTGTTTTTCTTAATTATATTTTTCAGAACATAATTATATCTACCAACTACTAATTGTATATTTGATGTTTAAAATATAATTGAGCAGGAAGGTGTTTGAATGTTGCTAACAATGCTTCAAAGTGGGATAAATTCACAATTGAAACATTGACTATTGATGATATTTTCAAGGTTGTTATGTGCAATGTTACCTTAAATAGTGCTGTGATATAATATAGTACATTTGCAATAGTCATTCATACAAAACTGATATTCACACTGGTGGGGTATCTCTGATCTCCAAAGTGCATAATATCAAAATTACAACAGCAAAAGGTGTTATAGCTTGATTACAGGTAAGGTTGCTGAAACAGATCTGCAAATGTAAAAAAAAAAAAAAAAAGGCTACAATAACAGAGTGGCTGACACTCAATCTGTTAAAACTGCTTATAAAACATGAATTATAAAACTATTGTGGTTTTTTTTCCATTTATATAAACTAATTGTTTATAGTGCTTTTCTTTTTGCTTATTCATTAGATACTCCGACTGTATCTCATCAAAATGCTGACAGCATCATACAATGGAAAACGTTAATTTCTGACAATAGCATTTATTGCTCTATTGCATTAGACACCATGTTCCGTTAATTTTATTTAAGCCAGTTCTAGTCATGTAAATATTTACTTGCAGATAAAACAAAATCAGTCAGCTCTTATTGACAGGCCATGGGCCACTGAGCAAAGGGTGCGGTAAACCCTGTCTCACGAACATCTGCTGCATCTGGGAACAAGTAGTTCTAAGTAGAACTAATGTCGCCTACTTTGCTTCTGTTAACACAGCAACTCTTGACTGTTAACAAGGGACCTCCTCCCATGTCCTATGAATTTGGTTTGTATTTAAAGGTCAGCATATGAGTTACAAAGGGGTGTTACCTATATTTTGAGTGACTGCCATCTTGAAACAAAATGGCAGATGGGCCACACAAAAAATCCCCTAGGATTCTCTCCCATCAGTGGCAGCTGGGGAAGGGCGGAGCGGAAAATGGAGTGTACCTTTGATGCTCCTGTAAATGCTCCTGCTGCCAGCATTTGGCATCTGCAAAGGACAATGAGCTGGTTGCCATGTTCTGCTAGCCGATACACTTGCAAAGCGGCTATTTGAGGTGCCATCATTTGCCTTCCTTCCATCCATCCATCCATCCATTCTTGATCATGTTTCCGAGGCCAGCCAGCTGCTCCTGTGAAGTCTAGATGACAGCAACCATCCTGCTCCATTGCTTGTCCTCCAGCAACCAGTATTCAGAAATACCCTCAAATCCTCCATGCTCTGATAGAGCTAATAGCTGCTTATAGAGCTAGCTCCTGTAAATTTGCCTATCTCCTTTTAAAGTCATCTAAGCTAGTGGCTATCACCAGATTTATCATGTGTAGTGAATTCCATAAGTTAACCGACTGATAGGATGAGGAAAATTACTCAGAGTAGTCCCACTGCCTAACATGCCTAACATGTCCTTTTAATTTCAGTGGGTCTACTCTGAGTAATTTTCCTCATCATGTCAGTAAATTAATTTCACCAGGTGACCCTCCTCTTCAAAAATGTTGAGGGAGGGTAATCTTTATTCTGCACACTTTCTCCTCACCATGCATTCTTTTATAAACCACTCTACCGTCTTCCTTATCTTTTTTCTAAATTAAAAAGCCCCAAATACGCAAGCCTACCCTAATAGGGAAAGTGTCCGACTCCTTGAACATTTTGATTCCCCTTTTCTGTACCCTTTTTTCAGCTATACAATATCCTTTCTTTAGAAGACTAGAAGAGTGATTATTTTACAGATATATATGTATTTGTATTCATTGAGTTTTTAATTTATACCAGCTGGGCCAGGGGCAGAGTATCTGCACCTCCAGCCAGCCCACTCACCCACTGCCAGCACCATCTTTTTCTCCCCCGCACCACACCCGCCGCTTTTTGGCGGGCCAGCCGGCTTCTCCCGCCGCCACCACTACTTTTAGGCTGGCGGGCCAGCTAGTCTGCTTCTTCTTACCCCTCCCCACCACTTCTCCACCCTCCCTGCTGCCACTGCTTTTAGGCAGGCCGGCTGGCTGGCCCACTTCTTCTCACCCTTCATCACTGCTTTCTGGCCAGCCGCTGCCACAGCCACCATTTTCTTCCCTCCCGCCCTCACCCGTGGCTATCCGGCAGCTCTCTGAACCCTCGCGAGAGCTGCCACGCATGGGGTTAGCATGGGTACATCTTAGAGAATTAAATATATAGATCCTGCTCTTTACCCAACAAGCTCAGAGCAGTATACATGGTTTTATATTCATCTGCACAACAACCCTATGAGGTAGTTTAGACTGAGAGATAAGTGATTGGCTTAGAAACCCAATGAGTTTCATGGTTGAGCAGGGATTTGAACTCAGGTCTCCATGGTCCTAGTCCAACACTCTAACCACTACACCATGCCGGCTGTTTTATTTCGATTCTTTCCCTAACAATCCCAAGCACTGAATTTGCTTTTTCACCATGTTATAATTAAGGTGAGAATTCACACCAGCAGCTTTGGAGAACCAAGCAGCTCAGACTTGGGCCCACACTGGAAAGGACCATAGCTCAAAGGAAGAGCATCTGCTTTGCATGCAAAAAGTCTCAGTTTCAAGCCCCAGGATCTCCAGGCAGAGCTGGGAAATAGCCATCTAAAACCCTGGAGGGTTGTGTTGCTAGTCTGTGTAAACTATAGTGAGCTAGACAGACCAATGTTTTGACTTGTTTTATAAGGCATCTTTCTATATGACCAATGTAGGGATCTGAAGCTGACATTTGCAGATCCATCCTTATTTCCAGGTAGAAAAACAATCAATTCTAACAAGACATGCAGACTTTGCTATTCCAAAAAGAGGAATTAACACAGATTAGTTGGTATACACACAACTAAACCACCACCTGTGCCAATGTCACATTTGACAATCGTACATCTACCCAGCTGTACAGACTGTTTCCAGTTACTCCTCAGTGGAAAACAGACCTTAGGTTTTTCATTGCCTCTAGTGAAGATACAGAGAATGAAAATTCAGCCATTTTAATTAAAAATGCAGAACAAAAATTTAATACCAAATGCTTGCTATCTCCCAGATATCTTACTGAATGGCTGTGACGCTGGTGGTGCCTAACTGGTGATGCTGATTATTTCAGACAAATTTATGGCCTCACAGATTTGCTAGCCCTTAATCATATTGGATTGTGATAGATGGGTCCAGCAGCAAACAGCACGTTGGTCTGCAAGTCACCCACTCTCTAGCTGCTTAAAAGAAGAGACATTTGTGACCTTGAACAAAACAACACAGTCTCTGGCTAAGTGTCATCAGACTGAAAAGTCATATGCATCACAGGCTTCTCAAGGTCTGATTAAACTAGATATGACTTTAAATAATCAGTTTATACATTTTTAATCATACTGTCTTAGTTGTTTTTATTGCTGTGTGAGCCTCAGGTTTTCACAGAGCACTTCCAGGGGAAGAGAGCTGGTCTTGAGGTAGCATGCATGACTTGTCCCCTTAGCTAAGCAGGGTCTGTCCTGTTTGCATATGAATGGAAGACTACATGTGAGCACTGTAAGACATTCCCCTTAAGGGATGGAGCCACTCTGGGAAGAGCATTTAGGTTCCAAGTTCCCTCCCTGGCACCTCCAAGATAGGGCAGAAAGAGATTTCTGCCTGCAACCTTGGAGAAGCTGCTGCCAGTCTGTGTAGACAATACTGAGCTTGATAGATCAATGGTCTGACTCAGTATATGGTGGCTTCCTATGTAGGGGAAGGGGAGAATGATAAAGTCCACCCTGCCTCTGCACAACCATCCATGCTGTGGAAGCGGGAACACAGCTACTGCAGGCGGGTATCCTTTGGTTGTACATATCAGGCCCGTAACAACGATAGGGCAAGGGGAGACAGTTGTCTGGGGGCCCCACTGCCTGGAGGGGCCCCCCAGAGGCACCTCATGTGACTCCCCATTGCCCCCTGCCCAGCCCCAAGGCCCCTCAGCCACTTGCCCTGTTCGCCGTCTCTCCTGCTTGTTCTGCTGGCCCGCAATGGAAGCAGCAGGCAAGCTGCAAAGAGCTCCTTTTCTCCCGCCTCTCAGCTGATTGGCGGGTGGGCGGGGCTTCCACGGAGGCTTCCGTGTAGGCCGCAGTGAAACCTGAACTCGAGTAGGGCCCAAGCCAGCCAGGAAGGAGGAGGCAGCCAGAGTGTTCTCTGCAGCAGAAGACCCCTTGCTGCCCTGCTTAACCCAGACCAGCATTTGCCAGGTAGAGTGTGAACTCCTTTTTGTGGTTACCTTCCCCGCCCCCCCCCACCCGGATATATAGGGATCTGCTTGCCATAGGGCTTTGATATGGGGGGGGGGGGACTGAGAAGTCTCTGAATATTTATTTTTAAACAGCTTGGAAAATTTGCTGGCTTAAAAAATACTATCTAAAAAGTCCTGTAAGTGGCTTGTTTCATGGCAGAAAATTACAAAAACTTCTGGAAGAAACAATATTATATTTATTTTATTCATTCATTTATAAATGCACTTATGTTCAAGTTGTCTTGCAACCCACAGGTCTGAGTGAGAACTGTGAAGCATGTCTTCTGCTTTTATTTTATTTTATTTTTCTTGTGTGTGAACTGCTCCCCAATAACTTGCAGGGACTTCAGGGTAAATCTGGCCAACATGTGAATGCAGTACCTCCATTCCAGAGGAGATGTGTCTTAAAGGGCTTTAAAAGCCTCCTGTGAAAAACCTCCTGGAATCGAACTTGACTGAATTTGTTCAGAATTCTGAGAAAACAAACATAGGCTCACCCTGCATGGTTGAAAGTCTCCTTGGCTAATCTGCAGCGAGGGGCCCATTTTAATCATTCATCTTTCTAGTGTGTTCTAGGCATTAAAAGTAAAACAGATGTATAGTACTCAATGTATATCACTATATATTGTGACATGTGCGTGTGTGTATTCAGTGAAATGTATTTCCAGGCAGCATACTTATTTTGGAATATCAGACTTAAATCCTTGGGGGCCTGGGGTGTGCGGAGGCCCTGGACTTTGAGTGGGGGGGCCCCATTTTAAAATCTTGTCTCTGGGCCCACTCCAACCTTGCTACGCCCCTGGTACATATGCAATGTTAGAATGTCAGCCAGAATGTAATTTACAGAACTGAGCCATACACAAGACTGTTCCTGTTGCACTCATGTTGCTAGAGGCCCATGTGGTGAGCCATTTTTGTGAGCAGTTTGTTATTATATAGTCCAGGGATGGCCCTTCCATGAGACAGGGCAAGTCACCTCAGGCATGGGTACAAAGAGGCATAAGGGAAAGAAAGTGCCTGTACAACTTAGTGACAGGGGGCTTTACAGGCAGGTAGTTATGCTCAGGAAGCTAGGCCTTGCTCCATAGCCACAGCATAGCTGGAACTAAGACTTACCACATGGGCACAGGGGGGAACAAAACTCCTCAGGTTACACATATCTGAGGTAGGGAAAACTAAGACAAAAGGGTAGGGTCCATAGTCACATATCAGGCTCATGATCAAGAGCAGTACAAAATTAGGGGTGCAAAAATGATCAAAGGGTTTGAACCAATCAAAATACATGTAATCAAGTGGTGATCAAGCTGCTACATGGTGAAATAAGGGAGAAACAGTAAGGTGGGTGAGAAAAGGGTTCCCAGTTCTTTGGAGGAAGCCTGTGTGCTCTTCTGAAGACTGGTCGCCTTCAGCTAGCTGGGAAAAACAGTTGCGCTGCCTCTGGCTGGTATCTTCTGAGATTGTGGTAAGCACAATAAACTGCATATTGTTAACTGAATAGATTGTGCCTGGCCATTTTTCCTGTGGGTTAAGTAGAACAGATAGCATTGGAGGATCCTGTCTATGGGCGGGGAGGACATCAGAGATTGCCACTTCTCTGCTGCACCAGTGCAGTTAGTTGGGAAGTTCTATTAGGGTGCTGCATCAGGCCCAAGCCGATCTGGTCTAGCAACCTGTTTCCCACAGTGGCCAACGAGATACACAAAAGGGCAATTCTCATGATCTCTGAGAGCGGGTGGGGGGGGGCAGAGAAGGCTCCATAGAGCTTACCCTCCTCATAGACAATCCAAGGCTTCATGGTAGGAGCATGCTCCATGCTCCCACACGAGCAGCCCTGCTCCATGAAGCACAAAGCAGGGTGGAAGAATCTGGGACCAAAGCTTCTTGTTCCAGCCTCCAGGCAGCCCACAATGCAATGCAGTGTGTGACATCCGTGTTGCATTGGAAGATTCCCCGGTCAGATGGGTGCTCTAAGCACTCGTCTCTGTGTCTCCTTGGGCTGAACTCAGCCCGAGGAGATACATGATAGCAGCATTAAGGGTGTGAATGCACACCTTGGCTAACAGGGAATCCCACCACTTCTCACAATCAGCCTAACCCAGGCTGGGCTGTACCGGGCAGGGTTAGGCTGGTCATGAGAACAGCCTCAAAGTCACTTTGTGGTCGCAAGATGAGTGAGAAAAGGGTCATTAGAATCTGCTGCACAAGAGCTGAAATCCAAGGAAACATTCTCTGCAGTATAATGACTTTGTAAATACATGTGTAAATCACAAAAAAGCTGTTTCATTGTGCTTCTTTATTACAAAAGTTTTGCAATAGAAATCCCGCATTGTTGCCACCGCTGCTGCTGCTGCTGTTAAAGCACATCCATTCCCTTATTGTCAAAAGCTGTTAGGTGAAATGAGAAACAGAAGCAATCCAGACTGACTATTTTTTGTGGGGGCAGAAATTCTATATAATAATCCAGGAGAATGAAGCAAGCAAAAATGCAGAACTGCATACTCCAACAAATATTCTTTCTTTAAAAATATTAAATTTCTCAAGGTTGCAATTGCAACAGGAGTCTAATCATTACTAATGTAATTGTTGCATTCCATTTTGAAGGGATTAGGAACGTTTAACTCATTTAACTGTGCAGAGGGGTGGGTGAATGGATCCTCAGATGGTTTTAATTTAGCATGAGGAAATATTTTGCAGCTTTCACAATCAGGATAGTAATTAGCACGTCTGTTCTGAATCCTCTAAATAGTTTTCCCACCGCATAAAGCAAAAACAAACAAAAAAAGGAAGTAATTTTCATATTTGGCGAGTACAATTATTCTAAGTATATGAAAGAATCTCGCTGAAGGAAGTTAGATGGATATTTACGAGAGTGCCTTCTTTGTCATGGACACTGCTGCCTATTGATGTCATTTGGGGAGGTCCATTTACAGTTGCCACCAAATCTCCATCTGGCTGACTTTTAAAAAGCTATTAAGATGCACCTTTTAGTTAAAAACATTTTTAAAAGTTTTTAAATGGTTTTAATTGTGCTTTTATTTTTGCTGTATTTTTTAGAAAGCAATAAGGTAGTTTACAAATGTAATAGGTGTGATAGATGGATGGATAGACAGATGTTATTTCTCTCTACTGATCACAGAAGGAAGGAGTGGTTAATTATGACATTGACACAATACAGCAACTACAGGTACTTCAACAGATCATGATCTGCCACCTGATCTTAGATTGATTTGCACTAAATTTGGCAAAGATGTCTGCTTCCCTTCCAGCCAATACTGCACATTGATTGGGCTGGCTGAGTGGAGTACGGCAGTGCCATTTTCAAGTTCTCGTCTTCAAATGTTTGAAATTTAAAAGTGTAATTTGCCCTATATATTTTGAAAGAAGAAAAGGAATGGGATGCAATTCTGATAGAAAGAAATAGCAAGGGGTGAGAAAGAAGGCAACACAATTTGGTGATTGGCCTCAGGCAGAAAAATAGCTGGAGCCAGCACTGGGGCCCACAGCTTCCCACCACTGAAATAAGAGAACCATGCACTTGGGCTCTCTTACATATTAGAAGTATGAGCTCAGAAATTGCACATTTCTCTGTCACCAGTAGTGCCTCAGTTCCTTCAAGATCCATACTCCAGTGCTGACTCAGTGGCCTGATGTTTGGTGCACCCTGGTTCTTTGGTTGTCTTCCTTTTGTCCTTATCCCTCAAATGTTAGAGTTTATTTGTAACTGAACTTCATCAAATGGGCAACTTTATTAAATGGGCATGGTCTAACTTTAAAATGCCCATTGCTATGCTGGAGTTTAAACTAGCATAAGTAGCCAATGTCCTATTATCCCCCCACAGCAACATCAAAAGCACAATAATAGCAGTAGAAAAGAGAGTGAGTATAGCAGTAACAATGTCCATTCCCACAGCATCCCTAGAAAAACTGTCACCATCCACCAAACACAATGTTGCCCCTGACAATACTCCCATGCTGTCCACAAATAGATGGAACCAATCAACAAGCAGCCACAGGAACACCTAGACATCACTTAACCCATTCCATGCCCTCTCCCACACACAAGTCACAAGCCATCTGACAGAAAAGAACTCAAAACACGACCCCTTATACAAGCTCACAGTGCGACCTACTCACATGCCTCATATTATGACCCTCTGTGGTGACCTCCTCACACAATTATCCATATTATCGCCAAAGAAGTACCCACATTTCCACCCTCCAATCCATGGTAACCTACACACACAATTAGATGCAGCTCCTCATGGCATCAGCTCTTAATGCCGGCAGCAGCCCTGTTGACTACTAGGAGTATTAGGGGTAGAGAGAGTGAGCAAGGGAATCCCCTCTCTGACTATGCTTTCTCTACTCTACTTCCCATTTGTTAGACTGTCAGGTTTCATTCTCTTACTTGGAGAGAGAGAAAGAGACTTCCACCTTCTCCTCTCTCGCTTGAAAACAGTGCCTAGGGCAAGCACTGAAATTGCGCCCCCTTGCCAAACATCTGACACCCATCTTTCAGATAACTTTACCATAATATCAGCTGAAAAATACAAGTCTGAAGGTTACATACAAGTCACATATCTGAATATGTGTACAGTGACTTTTATTATATTAATTTTAAAAAAAACCTGTATCCTCTTTGGGGGGGCTTCCTAAAGGCCATGGGGGGGGGTCGGCAAAGGTTCCCCCTCCCCCGCTGGCCTCTAGGGCCTCCCAGGGACCATTTGAGCATGTGCGATGGCTATTTTTAAATTTTCTTTTTAAAAGGCCTCTGAAAACAAAATGGCCACCATGCATGCTGAAATGGCCTCTGTGGGGCCTGGCATGGCCTAGGGCCTCACAGAGGCCATTTGAGCATGCACGGTGGCCATTTTGTTTCCAGCAGCAATTTTTTTGGGAAAAAAAAATTAAAAAAAATGGTGCCACCCTTCAAGTGGCACCCAGGGCACATGCCCTGCCTGCCCTACCCTAGATACGACCCTGCTCGCTTCCTGTATGTAGCTAGCAGCAAGGCATGTCGGTCTTATCTATCTCCCTGATGGGTTTCCTAAATAAACTGCTTTATTTAGAACTTTAGCTCCATGTCGCCAGACAATATTAATTAGCAGTGCTCTCCTTACCCATGCACTTCCACTGCAGTTGGGGTAGATAAAGAAATCTCCCCTCCAAGCTCTCTATCAATTACAAGGCATTGGACTCTACATTAGATGGACAAGAGAGTGATGGGAGGAGCTGCTGCTTTCTGGATGTGCTGTTGCTTGCTGAGGAGCAGGATCTATGGATAGGAACCAATGTGTGCCATCTTTTCAAGGTTTTAATTCGTGGATGATTGTTAAATTGTTTTAAGTTTCTGTATATATTTTAACTTGTTTTATGCTATTGTTAACCGCCCAGAGACAAAAGTTTGGGGTGGTGTACAAATGTGATAGATAGATAGATAGATAGATAGATAGATAGATAGATAGATAGATAGATAGATCTTTTTTTGGAGTCCAGTTATATTGTTTTCCAGATGAAAGTAACTGAGATCATCAGCTGAACTCTAGACTGCATAAGACTTCTATCTACACAGCTACTTATTCAAGTAATAGTGGGATAAATTTGACTTACTTTTCACTGGGGGAAATGGTAAAAATCTGTTGCCAGACAGAATTATGCTATGAAATATAATAATGTGAAAAACAACTATATGTTATGTTATGTTATATGCATAATAATAAAGGTAGTAAAAGTGCTAAATATGTATGCAGTGGCAATTTAATAGCAATTTTTACTATCCTTTATGAAGAATCATTTCGTTAGTTTAACCATTAAATTCGAGATCTCATTTGAAATTCAGAAGAATTTGCAACAATGCTTACACAACCGTAAGTCATGTTCACATTCTAAAATATTTGTGTCATCAGTTTCTACTTTGGTGGGGGGGATTTTCCCTATGATTTGAGAACAGACTGCTGATGCCAGCTGGTTGCACATGCTGTATTAAACATTAGCCTGATTGAAATCCAGTGAAGTGTACAGGATGGAATGGGCAGTCACTAAAGCCGTAGTTTTTATTTTACATATGTATCAGAGATGTTAAGGGGCGGGGGGATGTCCAGCTGGAAAAAACAAACAAATATTTAAATCTGTGGCTTTAAAAGTGAGTCCCATGACATGGAGGCTGCTTTGAATCTCTCCACATGGCAGCTAGGGGTGTGCACGGAACTGCCAACTGCGGTCTGGCACTGGGGTGGGGGGTAGCTTTAAGAGCGGCGGGAGGGTTTACTTACCCCTCCCGCTGCTTTCCCGCTCTGCCACCGTAATGTTAAGAGTAATTGGGGCGGCAAGATACCCTGATGTATCTCTGACGTGCACACGCGTAAAGGACTACTGGGAGTTTTTAAGAGCAACAGCGGGGAAGGGGTGGCAGGGAGGTATCCTGCCGCCCCAATTACTCTTAACATTACGGCGGCAGAGCGGGAAAGCGGCAGGAGGGGTAAGTAAACCCTCCCACCGCTCTTAAAGCTACCCCCCACCCCGAACCAAACCACCCAGGTCCGGACCGGTCTGGACCGGTCTGGAGGCCTTTTCAATGGCCTCCGGACCAGTCCGGGCCCATCCCTAATGGCAGCTGTTCTAACATGGGGAAGCATTCTCTTGTAGTGGCTTGCATACTGGCTTTCTCCATAAACACACGGACAGTCATTCCATGAGGCAAGGTGAGGTTGCACGAAGCAACAACTTGCTGAGGTGCCTGCGAGGTAGCAAGATGCCCACAAGCACTCCCACCTCACCTGCCTCTGTCTGCTGCTCCCTAGCATTTGAGCAGCTCTTCTCCAAGCAATGGCAAAGAGTCACTCCTCATCTGGGGTGTCATTGGCGGTTGGTTCATGGGGCATAGATGCTGAATGGATTGCTCAGAGCCCCAAATCTCATCAGTCACCTCCCTCCTCCATGACCTCTTCCAGAAAATAAATGCAGCTGTAGAGGCACCTGCACAAAGCATGGGAGAGAGCTCCTAGCCTCACCTAGCTCTCTGCGGCTTCCACCTTCATAAGTGCTGTGCTATAATATTAGAGAGATCCCTTTCTCACAGTCAGTGAGAAAGGCTACCAGGCGGACATTGGGAAAGGCTGCTGAAATTTACCTTCCCCACAGATGACTGCAACTCCATTACTGGGCACGTGCATCGCACACCCAGACAATCCTTCCCTGTCCAGAAATCCCAAAATGCACCGCATAGGTGCACTGTGCATTGTGGTGATCCCCACAGTGACAGGTGGGTGCCTGTCACTCCGGCAGCGCCAACGAAAAGCTGCCGGCGCTGCACACGATTGAAAAAATGGGGCTAAAGGAGCTCTCACTTCCTTAATCTCATTCAAGAGGCTGGCTCCACAGGCGGGTTTGCCACCAAAGAGCCACTGGGATTGGGCGCAATCCCGGTGGTACTTACGAGCAGCCAAGACTGGGCTTGGCTGCATTAGCCCGGTCTTGGCTGTGTGTGAGAACAGCCTCAAACTGTTAATAAAAGTAATTATTCTTGGGGGATACGATTGAGTTTGGTTATAAAAAGAGGGGAGGCAGGGAAGATAGGAGGAGTGACTGCAGCTGGGCTGCTTCTGAGAGAGCATTCTGCTTCCCCTCTCCACACAGGTACAAAAGGCTGGAGCCTGAGAAGTTGGGTTGCCAACATTTCATTGCCAGAATGAGCGACACAAGTTTAGAGGGGCTGGGGGGCTGGGGTGGGGTGAGGTGTATTATTATTATTATTATTATTATTATTATTATTATTATTATTATTATTTCATTTATATCATGCTCTTCCTCCAAGGAGCCCAGAGTACAACTACATACTTGAATTTCTCTTTCACAACAACCCTGTGAAGTAGGTTAGGCTGAGAGATGCGTGACTGGCCCAGAGTCACCCAGCTAGTTTCATGGCTGAATGGGGATTTGAACTCAGGTCTCCCCGGTCCTAGTCCAGCACTCTAACCACTACACCACGCTGGCTCTGTGGTAATCTGTGGTATGCAGTGGTAATCCTAGACCCCTGCTAACTGGGCAAAGAGGTACCTTTTACTGTGGTGATTCTCTTTATTTAGCAGGGGGAGAGTAACTGGCCCTATCCACCCCCAGCACAGTACTTCCAGTGACTGTTGCTGGTGTGTGTCTTATGTTTCTTTTTAGAATGTGAGCCCTTTGGGGACAGGGAGCCATCTTATTTGTTTGTTATCTCTCTTTGTAAACCGCCCTGAGCCATTTTTGGAAGGGCAGTATAGAAATCGAATTATTATTAATAATAATAATAATAATAATAAGCCTGAATATCATTGACATATATGTAATTGAATTATATGCTAATGAATAATGCCAGCATTGTTATTATTTAGAACATATTCAAGTTATAGCACTTTTCAACCAAAAACTTCTCCAAATAAGAAGCTTCTGCCCCCACCACCAAAATGAGGGGCAAATGCTGTCCCTATAAGGGACCAATATTTCATCCCTGAAATGAGGGACATCCCGCAGAATGAGGGACAGTTGGCAACCCTATGTGTGTGAAGGGCTCTGTGAGGGAGGAAAGGCAAGAGAAGTGATTGCAGCTGGGCTGTTGCTGAAAGTATAAAAAGGGGTTGTGGGCCCAGGTCCCGGATCTAAGTACCTAGCAACACCCCTGCTCCTCCCGGCTGCCTCCTCCCTTCACAGAGTGTCTCCAGTACTCTAATGCTCTTTCCTCATTTCCTCTTCTGTTTCCTCCCCCTTCTCATTATAAGGATAGTGGCAAATAAGGGAGGGTGGGTGCACACACCCACAAGTGTACACACAAAATCAAACAGCAGCTATTGCCACTGCATGAAAAAGGGAGGGTATTGTGGCTAAGGATTATGGGAGTTGTAGTCCAAAAATATCTGAGGACCTAAGTTTGGGAACCCCTGCATAAACAATTCTAAACGTTTTAAAGGGTTTTTCACAGCAGAAATGAATGGCATATGCTTCAAATCCCCATTTCCATGGTGCCACTGCTGTGGCATGAAGAATTAATGTGAAGAATAAGGGGGGGGAGGTGTTAGAAACATTAAAGCAGCATCATTCTAACATCTGTTAAAAGTGTGGCGTGTTATATATAGACACACACACATTCATAAATATGAGTCAATGAAAAGAAGCCCATAGCCATAAAGATAGTGAATCCCAGGGATGGGATGTAAAGAGGAAAAGGGCTTTCAAACCATGCTTTGAAATATGTTATTTTGATTCACAATCTTCTATTCTTTCTATTTAAAATGTTCTCCTAATCAGGCATTAACGAATTAGGAAACTTCACAGATTGTTATTTTCAAAGTCTTAATTAGGCTTGCAATCATAACTGTAATCAATTATTGAACTAAATCATACAGCCAGCCAAATCAAGCAGGATTACTTGTCAGCCCCTAGAGCTTCATCTAAGGCTGAAAAGAACATCATCTGTTCATCATAATGAGCAGTTTTTCCATGTTTGTATTTTATGTCTTGGGAACTGTCTAGAGAATAATGGCTAACATCCAGCACAGCATTATGTCTCCATAATGCTGTGCAGCAGAGCTTCTGCACCCTTCAAAGGGAGGATTGGCATTGTTCAAATGGGGTGGTTGTGCTAGCAAAACTGCCATGGATTTCCACTTTGTCCTGAATGGGGAAATCTGTGCAAGTGCTACTTGTACAATCACCATGTTGACTTTGATGAGTGTAGCAGCCCTGCAGTGCAGCATTATGGAGACATAACGCTGTGCTGTATGTTGGCCAATACGCTTATAGAATATCTATCTATCTATCTTTCTTTCTTTCTTTCTTTCTCTTAGGCGTACCCGTCGCTAATCCCATGCGTAGCAGCTCTCATGAGAGTTGAAGAGCAAGCTGCCGGCAGGGAAAAAGGAAAGTGGTGGTGGCGCCAAAGACGAGGTGAGAAAATGGTGACAGGGGAGAGAAAACAGTGGAGGCTGTAGGTGGGGGAGAGCAAGAGAAAACAGCAGCAGGGACGGGTGGGGGAGAAAATGGCAACAGTGGTGGAGAGGGCAGGCAGGGGGATAAAATGGCAATGGCAGAAGGTGGGGGGGGGGAAGTGGCGGCTGTGGGCGGGCAAGAAAGTGGCAGCGGACGGGAGGGTGGCAGGAAAGAAGCAGCAGTAGGTGGGCTGGGAAAGAAATTGGCAGTGGCAGCAGTGGGTGGGTGGGCAGGGAAAACTAGAGGCAAAGATGCTGTGTGCCCAGCCCAGCTAGTTTCCTTTTGTTGTCTTAGAGGTCAAGCATCATTGGACATTCTGTCTAAGACAACTAAAATTAATTGCCATAAAGTGGCATAGCTACATAGTGCTCACATGTGAACCTTGGTATCTGCAGGGGTTCCATACTCCACTGCAACCACTGAGAATGGAACTGCGGGTACCAAGACATTGTGTCAATGGAACACAGGGAGTTAAGTTCTGGTGGGGGGGGGGATAAAAGGCTAAAAATGGCTGGGAAATGTCAAAATAATAGAAACAAATGTGCCATGCTCTACAGGTCCCCACCCAGATGTCCAGTGATAGACCCGAAGAGGCCCAATTCTGCCATTTCTTGAGGGGGGGAATCATGATTAATTTTTATTTATTTATTTTGCATATGTGCCACCAAATGGCTCCTGTCCTCATAATGGTGGCTGGAAATGACCTTGAAGTTTTCGCATATGCCATGGCTGGGTGTCAATTACCGGATCCGGGATACATGAAACAATGGATGTCGGATCCACAGATAGTGAGGTTTTCCTTTTTTAAACTTAAAATTGACAGTCTAGTAATACAACTCAGAAACCAGTTCAGCCACAGGATTTGGGTTTATTCTGGTTTAGTCCCACTGTCTGTTGTGGTGTCATTGCAGTACCAGTTTGCTTCCAGGCACAGTTCAAAGTGCTCGTTTTGACCTATTCTAAGCAATCTGGGGCCAGAATTTCTGATCAATGGACTGCTACTGTATGAAACAGCCCAACTTAAAATCATCTATATAGACCCTCTGGCTACTCTCAAATTCAGAGGTGGGGCTTGTAACTACCAGGGGGACAGCCTTCTTAGCATTGGTGCCACTTTATGAAACTTCCTCCCAAAACAAGAGTCAATCGGGCCATTTGATATGTGCTATGATGTGTGTGAAGACTTGATTATCCTGTTAATATAGGGATTTCAAAGGCTAATGAAGAATACTCAGAGGATTCTCCCCCACACACACACACACAAGCCCCAAAAGCATATCCTCTATGGGTGTGCACGAATCAAAATCTGTGATTCGATTCGAGTTCGAATCTAAAAGCAGACCCCTCAAACTGATTTGTTGAAAGCAGACAGCTTGGCCGGCTGCCTCAACGGATTAGCCCTGAATCACCCAGATTTATCTGGGTGATTCACCTGCCATTTTGAGCCCCATTTTGCTGGGAAAATGGGAACCAAAATGGTGCTATTTTCCTGGAGAGAGCTGGTCTACCAATTGGAATTAGAGGGTAAACCAGCCCTCCTCTCCGGACTTAGCATGTCAGCCCAACTACTCATATAGACCTATCCTCCAAGGTGGGCTGACATGCCAAATCCGGAGCAGAAGGCTGGCCTACCTGCTGATCCCAATTGGTAGACCAGCTCTCCCTGGGGGAAAGTGCCATTTTGAAATCCATCTTCTCAACAAAACAAGCCTCATAATGGCATTCTAGAATGTGCAGAGTTTATAATGCTGGTATGGAATCCTGTTTTTACATTTCACCTTGATTGCCCAAATACATTTTATATAACAAATCTGTAGCTGATCTGGCTGTCACTGGGAAAACTCAAGAAACAGTACTGATCAGCTAAGAAGTAAAGTCTTCTATGGTGTTTTCTAGGTTTCAGCTTGATGTTCTGAAATCAGATATTAAACCACATTTGATTTTGTTGGCCTCTGTCTACAGCAGTAAGCACAGGCAACAATTATGATTCTGCTGCCATATGATGGATGGGGATGGTGTCAGCATTTGGCACCATGAATGTCCTCAAGAGTCCTTTGTTGGATTGCTAGACAAAAGGAGCAGAATTGGATCTGCATTATCTCTGATGCTACATGAGGTTCTGCTCTGCTCTTCCAGGCTTGTCCTTCTGTCTAAACCATATGCCTTCAATATGCAACGCTTGGTGCCCCCACTGACTCTCCATCTGTTCCTTCCCTATACTGATAGCAGTGTACAAATATTCACCATTATCATCACAGTTTCATTAGTATAGCCTCTAAGAACACACTCAGCAGCTCCCAACATTTTCTTCTATTATGTATTCCATTATTTTACTAAGATTCCCCCCACCCCTATTCTATTTTCATGAATAGAAAAATATTTGATATGAACTCATCTCTTAAGGTCATTCACAGAACCATTACTGGGGTGGCGAGGAGGAGAAGGCAGGGTCAACCCTACCACCCACCCACCCCTGATTATCTGTCATTGCCTGTGAGGTGTGTGGCTCACGCACCCACACAATCTGCACTGCTCTGAGCTCTGGAGGCTGGGGAAATGAAGCCCGGCCTCTAGATATCCCTAAATGCACTGTGCGAGGCGCATGGTGCATTGAGGAATTTCCCCTCAAGCTGGGCAGTCTAGGATCCCAGCTCTGTGTCTGCTTGGGCTGCTTGAAACCCGAGCATACACACCTCGGATATGAATAAAAGGGCACACTCATGCTAAGTAAAAATCCAGGGCTAGCCAGGGAGACAGTCAGTGCCTCAACCTGCGCTTCACACAAGCAATTCTACCCATGTAGGGCTGTTCTTGTGAGCAGTCGCCTTATTTATTTTTCATGGACATTCACAATTGTCCGCTTTAGGATTCTTTTCTTTATAAATATGGATGCCAAAGACATAATTTTCAGCAGCTGACCAATTGAAAGAGGCAGGCCCTTTTCTATAAAATGAACAAGTGATTTGTGGCATAGGAGATGCTTCCACGGAATCTAATGGCATGACTGCCAGAGATTTTTATTTTAATGTTTCTTGTTACCTTCAAAATGTATATTTCCCTACAACCCAGAAAGTTGGGAAGGGGTTGGGTTACCTTTAGACATTGAAAATATATGCTTCTTTAAATCTCACACTTCACCTCTAACATATAAAAGTGTTTGAGAAAACTGTTATTGCACCATTTGCACCCATCTCAGAGCTGTGCATGCATAGAAGATCCCCATAGGACTCAATGCTGACCTTTTGACTCCCTCCCTCGAGTTAACCCTGAGGCAGGACTTTTGCCCCTTGATGGGTAATGACCATCAATGTCATTAGCATCCATTGGGGACATTCAGTCATCCTGTTTGTGCATCATGGAAGAGTAAAGAAGGGAAAGAAGGTCCATTGAGCACTATTGGAGCCCTCTGCCTCATAGTCCATTCCCACAGCTATGGGGCTTGGGAATGGATCACAGTCTGAATTGCTTTGGTTAAACGATCATATTATTCCACATATTCCACATTAATTAAAATGTTTCTCAGATGTGACACATATATGTTAAGCCTAAGCTTATGAGATAACCAGGTATTCTATATGTCTATCAGTGTGTCCCACTATTAATTTCCGCAATGCCTGTAGCAATATAAACCACATTGTAGGGACACCTCAACAGTGTAGTTTATGTTGATGTCATCCACCCCAATTCAAGATGGCAGAAATGTAAAAATTTGAGACACAAGTGATCTAACTTGTAAACCGCCTAACCGATTTGAACCAAATTTGCTTCAGCTGTAGGGACACATAGGAACACCTCAATGGCATAATTTGTAATGATGTCATCCACCCCAATTCAAGATGGTGGCTGTGTGAACATTTGAGGCACAAGTGGGCTAACTTGTGGACCATTAACCAATTTGAACCAAATTCGGTGCACTTATTTTTTATTTTTTATTTATTGTTAAATTTATACCCCGCCTTTCATTAAGAAAATCTCAAGGTGTCTCACAAGATTATATTATTATTTTTTCTTGTTTACACAGTCAGACAGGTGTTATTGACTGGTTTGTTTTATCCAGACATCGAGTCCTTCCCAAGGACCTGGGATGCCAGAATTGTATTGTCAATGTTGTTGCTGTTGTTATAGATATCGTTGCATAATATAGGCTGTTCCCAGTAAAGCTGCTTTTTGTAATTGGCTGATGGTGATTTCTGTGGCCCCTATGGTGTTGAGGTGCTCTTCAAGATCTTTTGGAACTGCACCCAGAGCGCCAATTACCACTGGGATTATTTTGGTCTTTTTCTGCCACAGCCTTTCAATTTCAATTGGTAGATCTTTGAATTTGGTGATTTTTTTTCTATTTCTTTTTCTTCTATTCTGCTATCCCATGGTATTGCTATGTCGATTATTTTGACTTGTTTTTCTTTCTTCTCTACAGTTATATCTGGTGTATTGTGTGGCAAATGTTAGTCTGTTTGTAGTCGGAAGTCCCATAATATTTTTACATCTTCATTTTCTACCACTTTTTCAATTTGATGGTCCCACCAATTTTTGGCTACAGGTAGCTTGTATTTTTTGCAGATGTTCCAGTGTATCATCCCTGCTACCTTGTCATGCCTTTGTTTGTAGTCAGTCTGTGCGATCTTTTTACAACAGCTGATTAGGTGGTCCACTGTTTCATCTGCTTCTTTACAAAGGCGGCACTTGCTGTTTGTTGTGGATTTTCCGACTTTTGCTCTTATTGCATTTGTTCTTAGTGCCTGTTCTTGCGCAGCCAGTATTAAACCCTCTGTTTCTTTCTTCAAGCAACCATTCTTAAGCCATTGCCAGGTTGTTGTTGTTGTTAATTCAATTTCTATACCACCCTTCCAAAAATGGCTCAGGGTAGTTTACACAGAGAAATAACAAACAAATAAGATGGAACCCTGTCCCCAAAGGGCTCACATTCTAAAAAGAAACATAAGATAGACACCAGCAACAGTCACTTGAAGTACTGTGCTGGGGTGGATAGGGCCAGTTACTCTCCCTCTACTAAATAAAGAGAATCACCATGGTAAAAGGTACCTCTTTGCCCGATTAGCAGGCGTAGTGAGTGACACAAAGGGACACCTCAACGGTGTAGTGTGTGATCATGTCATCCACCCCAATTCAAGATGGTGGATGCATGAACATTTGAGTCATAACTGGGATAACTTGTGAACCACCTAATCAATTTGAACCAAATTTGGTGCTGTTGTAGTGAGTGAAACAAAGGGACACCTCAACGACATGGTTTGTGATGATGCCATCCACCCCAATTCAAGAAGGTGGATGCCTGGATGCTTGAGGCACAAGTGGGAACCAATTTGAACAAAATTTGCTACAGGTATAGGGACACATAGGGACACCTCAATGGTGTAGTTTGTAATGATGTCATCCACCCCAATTCAAGATGGCTCATGAATGGTTGAGGCACAAGTGGGCTAATTTGTGGACTGCCTAACTGATTTGAACCAAGTTTGGTACAGCTGTAGTAAGTAACACATAGGGACACCTCAGCAGCCTAGTTTGTGATGATGTCATCCACCCCAATTCAAGATGGTAGACATGTGAATATTTAAAGCTGAAGTGAGCTAACTTCTGAGGATGGTTGTAATGACCAGTCTCCCCTTTTCTTAACAAGAAGTGAACCCTCATCTTGACTGACAGACTGGTGAACTCCAGGGCAATGAATCAGTACACCAGGTGGGTGGGACCTAGAGCACTGTTGCTGGGAATTCTGGGAACAAGAAAGGAAGTCTGTGCTGGAGGAGCAAGAAGGACATGAGGTAATGGCATTTTGCTGCAACAGGATGACTGTAGATACTTGTGAGACAGGACTTCTGGAGGCTTGATTCTCATATGGAGCTTGGTGAATTCAAGGGAACGGGAAGCCAAGTCTAGGTGCTTTGGGAGTTTAGGGCAGGAGAAAGTGTATTAGCAAGAATTTTTGTTAGCATTTCTGTTTCTTTGGTGTGTGTGCTTTGCATTATCCTAAATATCTGTTCTTTGCAACTAAGATTTTAAAGTATGCCACCCCAGCATCATGCAGGGTGCTTTTGAAGTGTTCTTGTAACCAATTTTCTATTTGTGTTTCTTAAAAGCTAAATGCCTCAGATGGAACCAGTCTTTAGTAATTGAATAAACATGTTTTTGTCTTTGTTCTTTATCTTTTACAAGCCTCCAAGGGTGGTCATTAACTGAGCAGAAGAAAAGAGGGGAGGCAAAGGGGGGATTTTTCTGGTGCAAAATGTGTCTCAAAGATAGCTTGGCCAAATTAAGAATTAACTCCATGTGCAGGCAGATGCATGGGAGAGAGAGGTTTTATTCTTGCCTACTGACAAGGAGAAGCAAAGTGAAATGGGGATTGCTATTCACCCCAAACCCCACTGGGAAAGACTTTCTATAGAGGTGGCTTGGTGGCAACAAGATTTGCCTACCAGAATATTTTTCTTTTTCTTTCTGGGTTTTGGAAAGTTAAAGATTTTTAAGCTAGCCAGTCTGCTTCTCAAGCAGAGGAAAGGGATGACTCAACACTAGAGTCTTCCCTCATGCTGCAGCGATGACTCCAACTGGTCAGTGAGTTAAGCATTAACTGGCTGAGTCAGAAGGAAAGGAAAGGAATTTTCCACTACCCACAATCCACTGGTAATTATCCACTGGTGTGTTCAACAAAAATCTCTCAGTTAAAAAATGTCCATAATAAAACAAGTGTAGGATTAATTTAAGTTAATGTCTGAGATTTGTTTTTCTTCTTCTCCTCCTTGCTCTACTGTTCAGTGGGGTTGAATTGTTGCTTGGTTACAAAGTAGTTGTCTCTCACACACACACCCTATGCCCACAGCACTTGATTGCTTAACACACCACTCATAAAGTTTTATACACTTGTACTCAGTTCCTTCCCAGAACTGTATTTCTCTATATATTTACTTGTTTTAACTCTTGGTTACTACTAGAGTCCGGTCCTGGCATCCTTTATTCCAGCCTTCACTAGGCTACTTTCAGTCTCAGTGACTGACTCCCATCTCACACTGACTCCAACTCACACTAACTCCAGTTGCCACTGTCCTCTCAGTTTTTAGCCTACTTCCCAATAGGCTTATGAGATCACTCGGCATTTTGTGTGTCTGTGTGTCCACATGTGTGTCTCCCCCATCAACTTCACAACACCTGGACTAATATGAACCAAACTGGGTACATTTGTAGGGACACATAGAGACACCTCAGTGGCAGTTTGTGATGATGTCATCCAACCTGATCCAAGATGATGGACGCATAAACTTTTGAGGCACAAATGGGCTAGTTTGTGAACCGTCTAACCAATTTGAACCAAATTTGCTACAGCTGTAGGAACACATAGGGATGCCCAAATAGCATGGTGTGTGATGATGTCATCCACTCCAATTCAAAATGGCAACCATGTGAACATCTGAGGCACAAGCGGGCTAATTTGTGGACTGCCTAACCCATTTGAACCAAATTGGGTTCAGTTTGTTTGTTTGTTTGTTTGTTTGTTTATGGGTACAGTTTCAGTGAGTAGCACACAGTGACACCTCATTGGCATAGTTTGTGATGATGTCATCCACACCAATTCAAGATGGCGCATGCGTAAACTTTGAAAATTTTGGCGCAAGTGGGCTAACTTGTGAACTGCTTAACCGATTTGAACCAAATTTGCTACAGCTATAGGGATACATAGGGACACCTCAACAGCATAGATTGTGACAATGTCATCCAACCCAATTCAAGATAGCAGACATTTTGAGGCGCAAGTGCACTAACTTGTGGACTAACTTGGTTCAACTGATTTGAACCAAATTTGCTACAGCTGTATCGACACATGGAGATGACCCAATGGTTTAGTTTGTGATGATGTCAGCTGATCCAAGATGGTGGACATGTGCACTTTTGAGGCACAAGTGCACTAACTTGAGGACTGTCTAACTGATTTGAATCAAATTGGGTACAGTTGTAGTGAGTGACACACAGGGACACCTCAGTGGTGTAGTTTGTAATGATGTCATCCACCCCGATCCAAGATGGCAGACGCATGAACATTTTAGGTGTAAGAGATATAACTGGTCGACCTCTATTTGAACCAAATTTAGTCCAGTTGTAGAGATAGTGAAAGGAAAGTAGGCTGATTAGTTCTTACTAGAACAACTTGGGGTTTTTTAATGACAGTTGGCCAGCAGAATTCTAATCATACAGCTACTGAGACTTGTAAAAACATTAACCCTTAAACTGCTAAATGTTCTTATCATTATGTGCTATAATCACCACACATGGAAAAAGAAATAAGAAGGTTCCGTGTTCCAAAAGGGCTCACAGTCTAAAAAGAAACATGAGGGAGACACCAGCAGTATCCACTGGCTCGCAGGGTTGTAGCTACAATTGAACAAGTAGGGGAACAAATGTCTCTGGGCCGCTGAGGAAGTGGGGGCACTGCCTGGCTGACAACTTGCTCTTTGCTTTCCCCCTCATACCTCTCAGAAGGAGGAGGAGGAGCCCATCTTCACTTTCTTGTTCCAAGGACCAGACCAACCTTGGTACACCCCTGCACTGGATGGATGCTGTGCTGCAGTCGCTCTCCCTCTGCTAAATATAAAGAGTCATCATTTTAAAAGTGCTTCTTTGCCAAGTTAGGAGGGATCAGGAGCAGCTTGGGGGTTGGGGAGCATAATTTAGATGAGGGAATTGGCATAGGGCGTAACACTTCCCCCTCTGCAGAAAGAACACAAACACACACCCTGGCTGTAAAAAGGTTGAGTGATGCTGTGATGGTTGGCAGCAGCTCCAGTCCTGCCAATCACCTTTTAAAGCCCAAGGAACCACCCTTCAGGTAAAATTCCTAAGAAAGGGGCTTTATAATGCAACAGAGAGTGGCTGTTAAACTGATTTTCGGTAAGCTCAGAGTGTTAGATAGGGATGGACAGGGCTAGAGAGAGGATCTCTAGAGAGATAAGGTATGTTCTCGGACTGGTGGGGTTCCAGGGAGGGACTGGGTAGGGCAGAATCTGTGCCTATAGGTGATAGGCAATCCAACTGTGCAGTGGCACACCTGGTCATTTTGGAGCCTGGACCTGAAGGGCTTCAGAGCCGCCGCCACCCCACCACGAGGCCTCCCCCCCACCGTGAAGCCCCACTCTTAAAAACTTATTTTAAAAACCTGACAGAAGCTTGCCACCCCACTGCTTCCCTGCCGTGCCAATCTTTGCCATTTTTGCCCCACCGTGCCATTATTTTGCCATTTTTGCATGTGCAGTGGCCATTTTGCATGCCTGGGGGGTGAGCTGAGCAGGCTTCCCCTGTGGTGGTGGTGGTGGTGGTGGTGGTGGCAGGCACAGTGGTTGGTGGCCTGTCCGTCTGGGCACACCTGCCCAGTAGGAGTATCAAGAGTCACAAGCCCGTGATGTCATGGGCTTGCAACAATTGATACTCCCACTATGCAGGTGTGCCCAAACGGACAGGCCCACCTGCCACTGCACATGCCGCTGCCACAGGGAAAGCCTGCTTGGCTGCTTAAATGGCAGAAAAAACAGCTTAGATCAGCAGGGCAGCGGCAGGGCAGGCTCAGAGCAGTGGTGGGGCAGGCGCAGGGTGGTGGCAGGCCTCTGGGGAGGCCCGCCAGAACATTTGGAGGCTCTCCGGAGTCAGGAGTCCACAGACCAGATCCTCAAGGTCCGTGGGAAAGATCACCTCTGCAACTGTGGCTACCTCACTCATATTGTTTGTTCATTTGTCCATGTATTGTGTAGAACATCTACCAGTGGGTAAAATGTGTAAGCCACAAGCCTTACATCATACAGTATATACACTGCCTTGTTACTGTTGTTTTAAACCATTAAAAGTGTGTAGCCCTGCTTTGGCAAGAGAGAAACCTTTAAGACGCAGCCCTCAGCTACACTACTAGGGGTTGTCAGGAACCCAAGCAGAAACAGCTTAGTGGTGGTAGCAAAGACTAGATAAAAAGAAGTTGAAATAAATGCATATTTCTTGGTAATAGTGCTCCACATAAGTATAAGGTTGTTAACCTCTCTAGTTTTGGGTACAGACCCCCCTCACTAGCAGTTTCTCAGGCTGACGAGTAGTGTGCTGCTCAGATGCAATCACAGATTTCTCATATAACATCTGTTTTAGCCCCAGGAACACTAGGCGAAGCTAAATTCCCTGCACATCAGTTTTCATTTCTGAAATATAGATGAAAGGCTAAAAGAAAGAACTTATTTTGCATATCCATAATTCATGATGCAAGGCTTCATTTGCTAATCTTCCTGCTTTAGTTTGTTTCATAATGAAATGACATGTGTGTGATCTAGCACCAAGAATTTACAGAGCAAACCCTTTCCCCACAAGTCTCACAGCATTTTCAAAACACGTTAACACCTCTCTGTCAAGCTAGGTTGAAACACTGAGCTCTCCTGTGGAAAGAGTGCTAAAACAGGCTGGAGATTGTTTAGCACTTCTTACAAGACCAAACCTATCTGACAGCCAAGCTCAAGGACAGAAAACTGTATTGAGTTTGGCAATCATGAAAACACTGTTGTTGTTTTTCTGATCAGGCTTTGCCTAGACCTTCTGATGATGCCACATTTTGGGACTGAAGTCCCAAATTCCGGTTAACACCAGGTAAATTTTGTTCCCAGTGGACAGTGTGAATCACATAGAACCAGACATTGCATTTATATTGAATACCTCTAGAAGCTCTGTGCTATATATATCCATTCCCAGCACATCACCCCTCTAGTGGCTGTTGCTGGTGTCTTATCTTATGTTTCTTTTTAAAATTGTGAGCCCTTTGGGGACAGGAAGCCATTTTATTAATTTATTTAAAACTCTGAATAGCTTGGGTCCGGGTTACCTTAGAGAGCGCCTTCTTCGGTATGATCCCCATTGCTCGTTGAGGTCATCTGGAGAGTTCCATCTCCAGTTACCACCTGTACGTCTGGTGGCAACTCGGAACTGGGCCTTTTCTGCAGCTGCTCCTGGTCTATGGAATGCACTCCCGGCAGATATCCGCAGTTTAGGCTCACTGTCGGCCTTTAAGAGAGCCCGACAAACTTATTTGTTTGGCCTGGCCTTCCAAGCCTTGTAAAGTGTTGTTGTTTTTGTATTTTAATTGGTTTTAAATGGTTTTAATTATTTTTTTTATTTTTTTTATTGTTTTTAGCACTGTGTTTTGAATTGTGTGTTTTATGTCTTTTTAAAAACTTGTTGTACACTGCTGAGAGCCTCTGGATGGAGTGTTTTATAAATGTAATAAATAATAATAATAATAATTATTATTAATTTATTTATTTACACAGCCAGACAGGTGTTATTGACTGGTTTGTTTTATCCAGACATCGAGTCCTTCCCAAGGACCTGGGATGGCTGAATTTTATTGTCAATGTTGTTGCTGTTATTATAGATATCATCGCAGAATATTATATTATTATTATTATTTCTTGTTTACACAGTCAGACAGGTGTTATTGACTGGTTTGTTTTTATCCAGACATCAAGTCCTTCCCAAGGACCTGGGATGGCTGGATTTTATCATCAATACTGCTGGTTGTTGTTGTTGTTGTTACTATGAAAAAGTATTTCTACTTTTGAACTTTGGTGCTGGAGAAGACTTTTGAGGATACCATGGACAGACAGGAAAACAAACAAATGGATCATAGAACAAATCAATCCAGAATTTTTACTCGAGGCACAAATGACCAGGCTCAAACTATCATACGTCGGACACATTTATGTGAAAATCCAGCTCCCTTGAGGAATCTATAATGCTGGGGAAATCTGCAGGAAAGAGAAGAGGACAACCAGCAGCCAGGTGGATTGACTCGATTATGACAGCAATTAATGCACCACTGAGAGACCTGGAGAGAATCTATGTGGTCGCTAAGAGTTGAAACTGACTTGATGGCACTTAATCAATCAATCAATCACTATCTGTGTAAACCACTTTGGGGACTTTTGTTGAAAGCCGATATATAAATATTCATCATATTCATATTCATATTCATCATATGTTTCAATTGTGTTCACTTGATGCCAGCATTATTTCCAATGGCTGTACAGTTGTGTAACTGCATTTGTGCAATTTGTTGGCAGTTGCGCAGGAGTGCTCTTGCACACATGCGTTGGCATCGTGTTTCTGACCCACGCAGCAGTGAGGGAGGTGCACTACCAACCACCTAACACTGCGCTGTATATGGGCCGCTATTATTATCATGACATCACCCAGACCAGCCAGTCACTGACTACTGTTGAAATCAATGAGACATAGGGTCGTCAACTCTGAATGAAGCTGTTCCTGGAGATTTCCCCCGATGTTTTCCTCCCAATATTTTCCCCAGTATCAAGCCATTATAATCTCCAGAACGGCTTTCAATTGTCTCCTGGATAAAGAAAAAGGGAGGGAGAGGACAAGGAGAAAATGGAGTTATTTCTAAATACATTCTAAGTTAAATCTATATAAGATTACTTAGTGTTTGTGAAGGAAGCAGCTACAAAACACCCTATATTACTACCATGACTACTTCACCATCTATGAAAGGGCCACAACTTTATTTTTAAAAATAGTAATATAACTATGTCAATAACAATCCCCACCCCGACCCCCATGCAATGTAGGCCTAACTTAGACTGGAGTTCAGCCAACAGTGTCCGTCTCTCAAGCCTTCCAGACAGTCACACGCTGGTTCATATCCATAGATCAGACTGATGCTGGTCCCTGCTCCTCTTTGCTAACCCTAGAGGGGTCAGGACACGGTCAGGGGCTTCACCCCACCAACCCAAGCCATTCATCCTTTGGGGTTGGTGGAGCCCCTGAAGTAGGTAGGAGCCCCAATCCTAGCCACAGCCCTGCAAAGCCTCTAAGGACTAATGGTCTATTCTCCCCTTTATAAACCAGCCCAAGGAAGCTCACCAATCAATTGTCCCTACCCCTATTCCCAGTCTGCACTACACCTGCCTTTTGTAACTAAAAGAGAGGGATACAGAATGGCAGTGTTGCCTTTAAAGTGTGTGCACACATACAAGCTTTTTATTGTCTGCTCATTTAATTTTAGGTCCTGCTCAGGTTGAATCAGAAGGGCCTCATTCTGAATGCATGTGTGCACAAACTGCCTTGATACTACTGCCCAGAACAAAACGCATTCCGTGCACAGATGAAAAAAATTGGAGGATTAGGAAAATTGGGGGGAAATTTTCCAAAAAAAATCCCCAAAATTGGGAAAAAATGGGGGGGGGTTCCCAAAAAATGGGGGGGAAATTCCAAAAAATTGGAAAAAAAATCTGAACACTGCAGAATGGAGTACACACACTTCATTCAGAATGGAGGGAACACTGCAGAATGGAGTGCACACACACAAACATAAAAACCTTTCCCAACTTGCCCAATCTGTTGGGAAGCAAATAAAAAATAAAAAAAATAACCTACTTGGCCCCAAAAAGGGCAACCAGCAAAGTCTATTCTGTGCCTGAGTGGGAGGGAGAAGAAAGCATGAGAACATTCACATGGAATCAATGGAAATGAATTGGACTTGCATCCAGGTAATGTGCTTGCTATCAGGATAGAAAATTCTGTCATTTGTGCTGAACTTATTTTTGTAAAGATTTAGGAAATGATCAATTTGAGTGTTTAGGTTGTGAATTTTAGCTTTCTGAAACTGACAATAATCGCAGGGCAGCATTTTAAAGTCAACCGGCTGAACCCGCACAGATCATCCATGTGCTAGGATTTGTTGCTTTACTTGCCCCTGCCACAGCCCCTGCTTTATTGCTCAGTGTCAGCAATCCACTCTCACTTGCCCACTCCCCACCGCTCGCTCGCTCACTCACCCCTCCCTGCCGCTCGCTTGCTCACTCCCTGCTTGCTCACTCAACCCCTCCCTGCTACTCCCTCACTCCCTCCCCACTGCTCGCTCCCTGCTCACTGTCTCACTCATCTCCTCCCTGCCGTGCGCTTGCTCACTCACTCGATCACTCCCCACCTCTTGCTCACTCCTTGCTCACTCTCTCACTCACCCCCTCCTCACCACATGCTCACTCACTCACCCCCTCCTCACCACTTGCCCCTCCCCACCACTCGCTTACTCGTTCACCCCCTCCCTGCTCACTTGCTTGCCCCCCCTCCCCACCCGCTCACTCACTCACTCACCCCCTACCCACTCCTCTTCCTTATCTGTATATGGAATCCCCACTGCCCAATCATCACGGTGCTTCTGTTCTGTTACCTCCATTTGGTAAAGCACTGTGTGTATTATATAGAGAGATAGGAGATTCTGAAGAAACAAGATTGCTGCTATAATGAGTTAGCCCCCCTCCCCCAAGTCATTTTGTTTGCTTCTGTGTCTCCTAGCCAACGGGTGAGTATTTCAGAACTGTTTTTTAGCTTTCCTTTGTTCGGTTGCTGTGGAAGAATTGATTCATTTGAGAAAGGAACTAAAATCAACAACCACCAAAGACAGATAAATATATATTGCTAAAAATATCTTTTGGTTCAAGCCACAAACAGCACATTGACTCTGCAAAAGATATAATACCATGAGATGATGATATATTGAATGATTTTCAAAATATTCCAGATTCAATTTTGTTTGTGGTCCATATGTTTGTTTGTTTTTTGAAGTTAAAAACAGTAACATCATATGCTTCTTACACCTTAATTTTTTCATTTGCTGAGTTTTGCTGTATAGGCGTATGTATAAATGTAGCAGCTTATTTTCGTACCTCTTGTTTTTCTGAGATGTATTTCATTTAGATTTGTTTTCCAACTGCCTGTAAGTTGCAAAAATTTTCAGCTCAGGGCTGGTTCAGTCAATTAAGTCCCTGCCAATGAAATGTGCCAAGAGCATACCCATCAGGATGCCCACGGAGGACCCTAACCCAATATGCCATTTTATTGCATGAGGGAGGGCATTCATCCAAATGGCCCTACTATCACAGATGAACAGCCCTCCACACACACACACAATAAAGGGGATGCTGGGAAGCCATCAAGAGGGAAGCCTTGGAGGCCATCCCAATGGATCCCCCTCCTAATGCGTGGGTGGAGATTATATCATCCAAACTGGCTGATCAGCCATAAAGTTTGTGACTCTGTAGACTACAATGTGTAGATGAAATTCAGCAACCCAGTAGTTCCACTGTATGTTGCCATCAAAGGTTGCTGATGAGGTGGAGGGCTGAAGGATAACTTCATATTTAACCTTCTCCAGCGACAAAGAAGCAGCTTTTCAAGTGGTTGCTCTCTTTAGCAGTGGGGAGAACAACTGTCCCTGTCCAACCCTGTGTTTTATCCCTCCAGTGGTTGTTTCCGGTGTGCTTCTTTTTAGACTGTGTGCCTCTTTGGGACAAGGAACCATCTTTTCATATCACTTTAGCTTTGAGAACTCCTTTTGTTGAAAAGTGGTATATGTTCTTCTAAATGCTGAGAATAATAGCAATCAGCTGCCATTTTGAGCAGCAACCAAAGAAGAGCCCCTCCACCATGTCCTTCCTAATGAGTAGCATGAGGCAGGGGCAGCTGGATCAGCATCAAGCAGTCACATGGTTGCTGACTGGCCAATGGACCCCCAGCATGGGTGTGGACATTGTCAGCCAACCTAGAAGGCAACCATGTGCCTGCTTGGGACTGACCAAGCCACCCTCGCCTCTACTGCAGTCTCACAACATTTGCTGACAGGGCAGTTGGGAACTTTCCCCTCATGGTTACCACTCAGCAGTGGCCAATTATTACCTTCTGCCTCTGTTTGGCATACATTTGTCGTCTTAATTATCTAAGGAGGACATCACACACATATACATAGAGATAAGAAGCATGCAATATTAGGCCTTGTTGATATAGGAAGCTAGCAAGAAACTAGCCCAAATATGCTGACATAGGAACATAGGAAGCTGCCTTATACTAAGTCAGACCATCAGTCCATCTAGCTCAGTATTTTCTATACTGACTGGCATTGGCTCTCCAAGGATTCAGGCAGACGTCTCTCCCAGCCCTACCTGGAGATGCCAGAAACTGAACCTGGGACTTCAGATGCTCTTCCACTGAGCTATAGTCCCATCTACTTAGGGGAATTATACATAACTCACATGTAGTTACTCATCCAAATGCCAACCAAGATAGACTTTACTTAGCACAGGGGAAATCCATGCTCACTATCACAGGACCACTTCTCTTCCTTGGACCAGCTGTCCTTCCCTTCTGGGCCTTGCTCAGTAGGGATGCACATTCATTCTGTATCAGGCCCATTTGGTTCCTATTTCATTCATTACCAAGCAAATGAACATTGTTCCTCAATGAACCAAATGACATATATTCGATTCAGTTCATTCAGGAACTTACTATGGTGTGGAGCTGTTATGGCATGCAAGGATCAGAACGATCAAATGTGACTGTAAGGTCTTTCTGTTCTGTTTAGAATTCCATTTTTTAAAGAAACCCCCAGACAACCCAGCTAGGTTGTTTCTGCGTGTTCCCATGCGAAGAGAAACACAGCACAATTTATGACCAGACCAGGGTCTGAGTCTGTTTTATTGTTGTATGATTTATTTACTGAGAGTACAGCCAAAATACATGAAAAATGGAAAAACACATTAAAGCAAATGGGTATACGTCCCTTTTAATAGAGATGATTATTTGATATATACCATAGAAGGGATTTGGAAAGCAAAGAGAGTAACAGAACAATCAGACTAAAAGCAGTACTCATACTGTCCGGCTCAGTGTCCTTTGGATGTGAATCTTCCATTGGCATAAGCGTAGGGACTTCAGCAGTATAACATTACTACTTACAACTCAGAGAGAATCAACTACTTGGAAGAATCCAATCATCCACTGATATTCCTGGCAAATCTCCCATTGACTTTCAAGTGTCTATGTCAGGTCTCTACATACAAAATTGCACAGAACAAAATGCAGACGCATTGGGCAGCCTCTTGTACCCACAGGACAACAATTCTCAGTGAATCATAGAAATTCTGTGCCCGGCTTCCCAGACTTCTCGTAACTGGCATGAGTGATACCAGAGTTAAAGGGTTTTTCTGAACAATTGCTTTATCCATGTGGGAGGCTACTTCTGCTTGGCAACTCTTCATGCTCAGCCAAAGCATCCAATACACGTCGCCCCATGGAGAGCGCGTCCTCAAATAGCATTGGCTATGTCTGAGAACATTCATCATGGATGTGGAAATTCTACATTTATTGGGGGAAATTCACATGCCAAGCTATGCGAGAGATGACAACCAGTTGCAGAGAGTTGCCACATGGAAGTGGCTTCTACACTGATGAAATGATGCCAGACCATTCTATTGGTATCTCATTTCTGGGTCAAAGACTGTGAGAGGTGGATCCCCAAAAGGAGAAAGCTTCTTGTGGATCTTCCTAATAAAAAAGTGTAGAAACCACTGGCAAGTTGGAAATTTGTTACTCACACAAGATATCCTGTTAAAGTAATAAAGCAATCACTCAAGCATATATAGCTATTGTACAGTCGTGGTCACAAAAACTGTGTCACAGCCTTTGGATAGGGCAATATAGAAATGTAAATAAATAAATAAATATGACACATGTATTGTTATACTCACTCCCCACTTCTCTGAGTGGTGAGAAATTCCAGGAGCGAAGTGCTACTTGGTTCTTGCTTCTTTGGTCACTGAAGGCTTCTGGTTTCTTTATAATATTCACTGTATTTGCAAATATAGAGCATCCAATGGAGTTGTATCAGCAGTGAACCCCTACAAGCCAGCAACAGAATAACATCAGATCTCCAGGCAGAAAATTCTGCACTGCGAGAGAGGAACATAGGAAGCTACCTTCTACTGAGTCAGACCTTTAGTCCATCTAGTTCAGTATTATCTTCAAGGACTGGCAATGACTCTTCAAGGTTCCAGGAAGGAGTCTCTCCCAGCCTACCTGCAGATGCCAGGGCTTGAACCTGTGATATTCAGCATGCAAGGCAGATGTCCTCCCAGAGATGCTCTTATGCGTGGACTTTGAGGCCAAAGTCCAGGGCCCCCACACAGAGGTGTATCTAGGGAAAATAGTGCCTAGGGCAAGCATTGAAATTGCGCCCCCTGTCCAAACATCTGACACCCATCTCTCAGATAACTTTACCATAATATCAGCTGAAAAATACAAGTCTGAAGGTCACATACAAGTCACATATCTGAATATGTGTACAGTGACATATATATATATACATATACATATACACACACACACACACACACACATACATACACACACACACACACACACACACACATATATATATATATATATATATAACCTGTAGCCCCTTTGGTGGGCTTCCTAAAGGCCATGGCTGGGGGTCTGCAAAGGTCCCCCCTCCCCCTTACTGGCCTCTAGGGCCTCACAGGGACCATTTGAGCATGTGCAGTGGCCATTTTTTAATTTATTTGTTTTTTTAAAAAATGGCAGCTGAAAACAAAATGGCCACCATCCATGCTCAAGTGGCCTCTGTGAGGCCTGGTATGGCCTAGGGCCTCACAGAGGCCATTTGAGCATGCGCGGTGGCCATTTTGTTTTTGGCAGGCTTTTTAAAAAAAAACACAATTAATTTTAAGAAATGGTGCCCCGCCCCTTCAAGTGGCGCCTGGTGCACGTGCCCTGCCTGCCCCACCCTAGATACGCCCCTGCCCCCACAGCCCCTGGGGGGCCCCAAATCCTCTTTAGTCCATCCTGAGTGGTGTGGTCACCCGGCCAAGCATGATGATGCTTAATTTGCACGGCAGTGGGGACAGGGGGTCCAAAGGCTTTTAGGTCCAGGATCCAAGATTACCTAGGTGTACCTCTGTGCCCTCTACTGGGTTATGACCCCATCCCCTTCAGCTCTCTGTCTACCTTCTTCATTCAAAACTCTCCAAAACTCAGTCTGTGTCTCTCTGTTTTCCCCACAGACTCTCTCTCTCTCTCTCTCTTTTCTCAAATATCAACACCTCACAACAGGTAGAGATGGATATGTTCCACTTTACCAACCTCTGACGGCCTCCCCCATTCAGAATACCTCAGGGACTCTTTCCCCCCTGGACTATTAGCCAGCACAGAGTAGTGGTTAGTGTGTTGGACTATGACCGGGAAGACCCGAGTTCAAATCCCCATTCAACCACGGAACTCACTGGGTGACTCTGGGTCAGTCATGTATCTCTCAGCCTAACTTACCTCACAGGGTTGTTGTGAGAGTAAAAATAAGGAGGAAGGAAGGAAGGAAGGAGGAAGGAAGAGCGGGATATAAATGTAAAAAAAATTAAAACAAACAAACAAATAAATATTCTGCTAAACAGATGGGCCAAGCAGTCACACAACCTAATCTGTACCAATATATTAAAAGTTCAGGGTACCATGGAAATGTTCCCATGCAATGCCAGCCACCTCATGGCACTATTTAAAATGAGATGAATGCACCTCATAGGTGGGAAAGATTTGCTATTTTAACCGGCACATTCTTTCTTGGAAATATTACTTGAAAAGCGCAGATATATACTTTTGACTGAAGGCAACACACCAGCTACAGGGATTGAGATTCTATGAGGGGTTTTTTTTTGTTTTGTTTTTAAGGAATGAATGTTCTTGGTGTGCAGAAGGAAGAGCAGGGGAAATCAAGGAGGTAACTAGGTGGCTGCGAGAGTGGATAAAAATAGCTACAGGCAAGGAGGTATTGAACTGAAAGCCAAGGAGTTGCTTCATTTAAGCACTTTTTAACTTATCATGCATTGAGGATCGAGCGTTTGGCAGGGGAGATGGAACACCAGCTGATATCTACACGCCAAAGGAGCAAGCTCTGTTCAGAGAAGTAAACAATCACCTGCTCACAGCAAGCATCTCCAAATGAGACCGTGAGGACAATTACCACTTGATCTTATGACTTTTGGGACCTTAGCCAGCCCCATCCCATGCACCTAAGTGTTAATCTCTTTTACCAGTTTTCCTTGAGGTTACATCTTTGTCAAAGAATAGACCTGAAATTTTCACCAGGCAGGAGATCAAATGTGAAGCCAAATACACAGAAACCAAGGAAAGAGATACTGCTGTTTTTTTAGTTACACATTTCTTTTTAGATGCATGACAAATGCAGTGCTTAATCAATCTGAATAGAGCTCATGATGCAGCTGATAAAATATCTACAGATGCCACACACTTTGTTTCCCTTTAAAATCCAAATATATTTCCTGCTGAGCTTTGTTGGTATGGTCAACAATACCTGCTTTGCCAGAAAGTACTCTTGGTTAATCTTGGTTAATCACTTCTACCTACAGTGATCTAAAAACAATCAGGATGGGTTTCTTCTCACCTTGGGAGAAGAAAAGGAGACAATCTAACGTGTGATTGACAATATGCTTGAGCATAATAAAAACACAGGACATTATATCAAATTATTGGTTTTTTTAATCTTCATGTGTATTCTTTATAAAGATATTTCTTTTACACTGAGAAAAAAATCTATTATAACATTTTGCATCCATATGATTGTTTTCCAAGAGAAAATAAAGTTTCCGCAAACACCCAGTGACCGAACCAGGTCAAGCATCAACCATAAGATCACACATGAAGCTGCTGCCTTAGTCAGACCATTGGTCCACCTAGCTCAGTTTTATCTGAGGCTCCCCAGGGTTTCAGATGGGTATTTCTCAGCTCTACCTGGAAATGCCAGGGATGGAACCTGGGACTTCCTGCATGCAAAGCAAATGTTCTTCCGAGTTACAGTGGATTAACAATGCTGGATTAGACCACAGGTTCATCTAGTATAGCATTATGTTTCCAATAGTGGCTAATCAGAAGCTTCTCTCAAGGGAAGTTCATGAGGAGGGCATGAAAGCAATAGGCCCTTCCTATTTGTTCCCAGTACCTACTAGATATCTTGCTTTTGTACACTGAAATTCTATTTAGCTATTATGAATAAGGAAAAGAGAAGAAGAAGACGACCAGCAGCAAGATGGATGGACTCAATTACGACAACAATGAATGCACCACTGAGAGACCTTAAAGGCCAAGTTGAAGACAGATCATCCTGGAGAGAATCTATCTACGTGGTCGCTAAGAGTCGACGCCGACTTGATGGTACTTAATCAATCAATCACTTATGACTAATAGCTGTAGGGAGACACCTCCATGAGTCTAATACTTTTTCAGAGACATCTAAGAATGAGTGTAGCCAGATATCCACCCTGAAAATCTATGTGGAGTCTGTTCACCTGAGAAGAGTGCAGACCTACTCAAGATCACCGAGAACTCCCAGGATTTAAAAAATGGCAATATGCAATTTTGCTAATGGTGGAAGTGAGCAACTGAGATATTTTACAGGTCTCTGCTTTAATGATTAACAGAAACAGGAAAGGAAAAGATGCTGCATCATCTCTAAACAAATGCCCATGGTCACATCTTGTGGTGGGATGGCAGCAATACTGCATTTGCTTTATATGAAGCTAGACCATTGGTCCATCTAATGCAGTATTGCAAGGGTTGCACAACTTTCGTCCTCCTGCAAAAGTTGGACTACCTTTCCCATCATCCCTGATTATTGGCCACTGTGTCTGGGGAGTTGAAGTCCAAAAACAGCTGAAGAACTGAAGTTGTGCAGGCCTGAGTTAGTGTTGTCTGCACCAAGGCTACACAGCTTTGACCCTCCAGCTGTTATTGGACTGCAAGTATTGGCCACTGTGGCTGAGGATGGTGGACATTGTGCAGCCCTGAACTACACTGAATAGCTGCAGCTCTCCAGGGAGGGTGTGTGTGTGGGGGGGTGTTGCCAGCTTTACCTGGAAATGTCAAGGATTGAACCCAAGACCTTGTGCAGGTAAAGCAGGAGTGGGCAATTATCATTTGTACAACATCACCAGCTTTGACCCTCCAGCTGTTATTGGACTGCAAGTATTGGCCACTGTGGCTGAGGATGGTGGACATTGTGTAGCCCTGAACTACACTGAATAGCTGCAGCTCTCCAGGGAGGGTGTGTGTGTGGGGGGGGTGTTGCCAGCTTTACCTGGAAATGTCAAGGATTGAACCCAAGACCTTCTGCAGGTAAAGCAGGAGTGGGCAATTATCATTTGTACAACATCACCTCCATCTTTTGGAAAAGCACAGACATGCCTAACTTTGCACTGGATCTTGGCTAATAGCTTTTCTGAGCACTGGAAGTTATTGAAGAGAACATTCCAGGCTTAAATAATACACAAAGACGAGACATAAACCTGGAGAATACTTGTTATATTTCTTTTCATACTGTCTTACTGAAAGAAAAAACTAAATGAAACCCTAACATCAAAGCAAAGCATACTGGGCATCTGAACCTGGTAGAACAGTTATCTCTGGGACTCTTTGAAAGGCAGCGTTTTATTCCAATCTTTATAGCACAATCATCTTCAAACCACACATTGTGTGAGACTTTGCTGAGAAAAAGATCAGGATCCCCCAGCCTCAGTATAACCTTTCTAGATCACAGCCAACCTGAACTTTGAAAAGAGACAAAAGGAAAGAGGAGGAATAGCAGGAGTCACACAGAACAATTTCCAGCAAGGCTGTTGCCGCTGTCGATTGAAAAGGCTTTGTAGATAACTGGGCTGTGAAAAGGCACCCTGTCTTCTTTGCCGTAGTGATGGCACATCTCTACATGCAAGCAAATCTAGTGATGAGGAAGAAATGTCATTGGAAGGAAAGTGGGCGGGGGGGGCGACACTGGGAATTAGGAAAATAAGAATATTTGTACGATTTCTGTGTACAGAGCAGGGGGGTCATTCGGTGGTGGATAGGGGGCCCTAATGAATGGCTCAGAGCCCTGAATCTCATCAGCCACCTCCTCCTTCCTCCATGACCTCTTCCAGAAGGGTAGTGCATCAGTGGAGGCATCTGGACAGGGCATGGAAGAGAGCCCCCAGCCTCAACTAGCTCTCTGCTGCTTCCACCTTCATACATGGAAACAGCAGAGCGCTAGTCTTATAAAAACATACATAATCATTCTTGCGGGGTGGTATGGTTGAGTTTAATTATCAAAAGGGGGCTGTTGGCCTGAGCCCTGGATCGTTTAAGAACCTTGCAACGCTCCTGCAGAGTAGGCATTCATGTATCACATTCAGGGCCAGTCTTAGAGGTGAGCAAACTGGGGTGGTTGCCGATGACACCCCAATCTACTTCTCCATGTCAATCTCATCAGGAAATGCCTGTCTGGAGGTGATAACGGGCTGGATGAGGGATAACAAACTGAAGTTGAATCTGGTACTGACTGTGGGGGGTTGGGACAACACAAAGCGACCACATAACAGCAGTTTTGAAAGAACTGCACTGGCTGCCAATATGTTTCCAGGTGAAATACAAAGTGCTGGTTATTACCTACAAAGCCCTTAACAGCTTGGGTCTAGGCTATTTAAGAGAGCGCCGCCTTTGTCGTGAACCCTGCCACCTTTTACAATCTTCTGGAGAGGTTCGGTTGCTGGCTTTCTCTGTGGCTGCCCCGGGGCTTTGGAATATGCTCCCTGATGAAATAAGAGCATCTCTTTCTCTGTTTTCAGGAAGACTCTCAAGACTCTCCTGTTCTCACAAGCTTTTAATGAGAATTAATTTTAATTGTTTTAATTTGTTTTAATAACTGTTTTATACTATTGTTTTTATTGTGTCTCATGTATTTTGTATTGACTTTTATTGTATTGTATTGTGTTGTATGTATTGACTTTTAAATATTATTTTAAATTTTGTACACCACCTAGAGATGTGGATGATGGTTTTTATATCAGGTGGTAAAATATTATTGATAGATAGATAGATAGATAGATAGATAGATAGATAGATAGATAGAAGATGAGGATGAAAGAGCAGTAATTGCGCAAATAGTTTCATCCACTCATGGAGTGATCAAGAGCTTACTGAACTTAAACCTTTCATAACTAATGGATGGCCATGCAAAAACAAGGTACCCGAACATCTGCAAGCATACATGCATGTAGCTAGTGAGCTGTCCCTTCTCAACGAATTGGTGCTGGACTGATTGTTTGGTGGTGCCAACCTCTTTAGAAGCAAAAGTGATCAAAATTGCCTACAAAGGTCACCTGGACATGAGCTTGACAAAAAGGCAAATCAGAGAGTTTCTGGTGCCTAGGTATGGGCAAACACATTGGAAAATGTAATCAAGCACTGTATGGCTTGTGCTGTATCATAGAAATTGCAGAAGATGGTGATAGTGGATTACTATTCCAGGCGGCCAGAAATTTCATTTGCTGACAACATTACTACAAACAAGGTTATCCAGTTCATGGCTGCAGTTTTTGTGAGAGAAGGACTTCCTAATGAACTAGTGACTGACAATGGGACACAGCTTACCTCATTTGAAATAGAGCAGTATATGCATAACCATGAGATAAAACACAAGACTATTTCCTTGTACCATCCTCAAGGGGATGGCTTAGTGGAAAGAATGAAGAGATTAGTGAAGGAAAGTTTACAACTGGCTACTACACAACAACAACCTGGAAGAAGGCAATCTGTGAAACTCTATTTGCTTATCAAACTATCAAACTACTTGCTTATCAAACTACTCCTCATTCCACTACAGGAAAATCACCTTTTGAACTGCGGACTCAAAGTTCAAAGTCCTCGGAGAGGACTCAAAGCTATCACCATACTTACCTGATGGCAACAACTAATAGGACTTTCCATGCCATCTCACCCTGAGGATGCAGAGATTCATGATTGGGTAAGGGAGAAGCAACAAAAACATAAATTTTATGTAGATCAGAAACAGCAAACATTTCAGATGGAAGAGCTTGTTTGAGTACAGCTGCCTTATACAGTGGGAAAGGGGCGTTCCTGATATTCTGGACCAAAACAAATAATCAAAATCCAAGGAGATTCTGTCATATTGGATGATGGAAAGAAATGGAACAGTCTGAGACTTTCAAGCATGCATGCTATGAGAAAAGAGGGAAGGGAGAGAAACTGGAGAGGGATTTGATCCTGCCTCCAGTTCTGACCTCACAAATGAGGCTGATGAAAGTGATATTTATTTATTTATTCGATTTTTATACCGCCCTTCCGAAATGGCTCAGGGCGGTTTACAATTAAAAACAGAAACCATTAAAACCAATAACAATTAAAACAGAAATATAAATATGAACACCAATTAAAAAAACATCTTAAAAAACAAATTATCATAATTAAAACCCTGAAAACCAGGTTAGCATTAAAACAATTAAAACTAATTAAAAACTCTGAAAGGCCAGGCCAAACAGATGGGTTTTAAGGGCTAAATTGAAGGTCAATAAAGAATTGAGATTATGAATTTCTGCTGGGAGTGCATTCCACAGTCCAGGAGCAGCCACAGAGAAGGCCCGCCTCTGAGTCGCCACCGAACGAACCGGTGGTAACTGGAGACGGACCTCCTCAGATGACCTTAGCGTGCGGTGGGGATCATGTAAAAAGACAATCCTCTGTACTAGAAAAGAAATCACTAACAGCTCCTGTACCAGAGACCTCAAAGGAGAAGTGTGCATGACAGGAGACCACCTAAAGACAGAGAGCTGGCTAGAAAGCCAGCATGGTGTAGTGGTTAGAGTGCTGGACTAGGACCAGGGAGACCCGAGTTCAAATCCCCATTCAGCCATGAAACTAGCTGGGTGACTCTGGGCCAGTCACTTCTCTCTCAGCCTAGCCTACTTCACAGGGTTGTTGTGAAAGAGAAACTTAAGTATGTAGTACACCGCTCTGGGCTCCTTGGAGGAAGAGCGGGATATAAATGTAATATTATAATAATAATAATAATAATAATAATAATAATAATAATAATAATAATAATACAAGCTGGAACATCCGCCAAAAAAAAAAAAAAAAAAAAACAAGCTACCTGTAGCCAAGAATTGGTGGGACCATAAAATTGAAAAAGTTGAAGAAAATGAAGATGTAAAAATATTATGGGACTTCCGACTACAAACAGTCAAACATCTGCCACACAATACACCAGATATCACTGTAGTCGAGAAGAAAGAAAAACAAGTCAAAATAATCGACATAGCAATACCAGGGGATAGCAGAATAGAAGAAAAAGAAATAGAAAAAATCACCAAATACAAAGATCTACAAATTGAAATTGAAAGGCTGTGGCAGAAGAAGACCAAAATAATCCCAGTGGTAATTGGCACCCTGGGTGCAGTTCCAAAAGACCTTGAAGAGCACCTCAACACCATAGGGGCCACATAAATCACCATCAGCCAATTACAAAAAGCAGCTTTACTGGGAACAGCCTATATTCTGCAACGATATCTATAACCATTGACAATAAAATTCTGGCATCCCAGGTCCTTGGGAAGGACTCGATGTCTGGATAAAACAAACCAGTCAATAACACCTGTCTGACTGTGTAAACAAGAAATAATAATAATAATAATAATAATAATAAGAAGAAGAAGAAGAAGAAGAAGAAGAAGAAGAAGAAGAAGAAGAAGAAGAAGAAGAAGAAGAAGAATTATTCAAGACTTTGTCCTCAAACTTTAAGTGAATTCAATTCTGGTTGTTATAAAAGGGAGGGATGTGTTGTATTTTATCCAGTGAGGATATTCCCACGATCACTGGAAAGCAGGCTAAGGGAGCTTAGCCCACTTTCCAGGGATCGTGGGAATCACTGGGCTCGCAGGCAAACCTGGTGCTCCCAAGATGGCTAGCCCACCTAATTCCCCCTCCCCCCTTTTTTTGCTCATGTGTCGCCGTGGCATGTGGCGATACATGAGTAGGCTCCCGGGCTCGGGAGTCTCTCCAGGATGCCCCGCGCACTCACGTGGGTCATCCTGGAGCTTCCGGGGGCTGCACAGCCCCCAATCCCCGCGGCCACTGCTGTCTCCATGATGGAGCTGGCAGCCATGTGGGCAGCTGATCTGGCTGCCCAGCTACGAGCGGCTGCTTTTCTTTGGAGAGAGCGGGCTAAACTCACTCTCCCCGCAAGCCCAACAGAAGCTCTTATCACAGATCATTAGAAGAACTTCAGTATCTTTTATGTTTTGTTGTTTAGTAGTTTGTTCTAGTAGGGATCCTGTTGAGAGTGTGGGGGTGGAGTCAAAAAGAAGGAGAAAAAAACTGAGATTCTCAATAAAACTTAGTTAAACAAACATACTGTAAGATTGCTTTATGTTTATGAGGGAAGCAGCTATTTTAAAAAGCTCTCAGAGACATATGAGCACTCAGAGACATCTGAGTGACATCAAGGGCTTCCATGGGAAAGGGAGGTCATCATCATCATCATCTCTCTCTCTCTCTCTCTCTCTCTCTCTCACACACACACACACACACACACACACAAACACACACAGTTAGTCTGGAGCTCTTCAGAAGCACTGATACTACACTGTTGCTTTGCCCATTGCCCTGGTGCTTCATTGGTCAGTGTTGGAGATCCAGCTCCAGATGGCATCGACCTTTTGCATCAGTAACCCTTTTGACCACTAGGAGCATTGGGTGTGGAGATAGCCGTTAAGGTCTCCTTCTCTTTCCTGTTTATTTCTGCCCCTATAACCCCTCTATTAATAGAGTGTTCTCAGGAACTTCCTCCTCCTCCTCCTTTTTCCCAGAATGCTTCTATTGATCTCTCTCTGACCACCATGTAGCCAGCAGTTAGCTATAGGTCTTTCCTATCATCATGTATTTCAAAATAAAGTAGATTAGTTTAACCTTAAGTCAATATCCATCATGAACTATCTGTTGCACCTGAGACTCTGTTAACTTCTGCTGTAATGGGAGGGAGAGAGCTCCTGAAATGTTCTGTTATATAAGTAATTATCCCCCAACAGTCTGGATATCAGCCACTGATCAGTTAAGATCATGAGCATGAAACAACCCATTCACTGAACCTCTCTAATGGAATAACTGTGTGGCCCTTCTTGAAACAGAGGCTGAGTTGTTGTTTTTTATGTCCCAGGAGACATTTAACAACCAGGTCTTGGGGAAGGGTGGAAATCTTCCATAGCCTCCACTGAGCCATAACTGGGGTACCGGATTAAAATAATCTTCACGAAGTTTAATTATTCATTGTGGTAGTTATAACACAGAGTGCACAGCCTAGTGCTAATAACTTCAGTTTAAAGCTTGATCCTCCTTTTACTTATCTCATTACAAGTGAAAGAAAAGAAGTTGAACATCATAATACTTTTTTAAAAGCATACTATTCTAGATCTCTTTCTAAAGGTGAGCTCATGTACATTTCCAAGCAATACAATAAAAGAGGTTTGTCAGACTTTAGGTTACTCTGCTCTTGGAAAATGTAATGGCATGACAGAAATTTAAACATCCCTCCCCCCCCCCGCCGCCCCGAAAGCAACTTCATCGTTTTCATAGGACAATGTGGTGTGAACAGATTTTCTTTCCATTATACATAATAATTCAGAGCAGTGACATTTCAAAAGAAAAAGGCCCTCAAAAGCACAGATGCTACACGTGCCATTCTGTAAACGACCTTTCATTCACACCCAAATCAGGAGGCTAGGAAGACTACCTGAATTACTGCTAAATGAAGGAAAAAATTGTGATTTGTATTTCATTTTTCAAAATGACTTTTCTTTAAAAGCACCCTTTCCCCTGCTTTACACTTTTCAGAGTTCTTCCTCATCTCTCTTGTTTACCCAGAAGGTAATGGGCACAATTTACATTGAGAACTGAAGAACCAGGGGATGGGTTGTTTAGGGTTCTATTTGAGATGTGAATCTTTTCTAAAGAGGCAGCCTCAGAATGTTATGGTGCTTTTGTAGGTTGAGGTTTCTTGATCAATTTGCAGCTAGAGGAGAAGTAGCTGGAGAACTCTTTAAGGGCTGGGCTTCGATGGTGGTGGTGGTGGTGGTGGTGGTGGTGATGATGATGATGATGATGATGTAAATCTTTTGTGAAAGATGCAATACTGACTCTGTCAAGTTGCTCAGACAATGGGCCAGTATCACGATCAAAGTGCCGCCAAAAGTTGGGGGGAGGAGGAGGAGGAGGCGTGCATGCTCCCGATACTGGAGCTGCACAGTGATCGCTTGCATAGTGATCGCTTACATCTCTGACAGCTTTTTAAAGGTCCTTAAAAACACATCTCTTCACCCAGGCTTTTAACTGATACTGTTCTGATTGTTTTTAATGTTGGTTTAGAGCATAGTTTTTAAAAAATTAAATTGTTCTGTTTTAAATTTCTTGTTTTTGTTTTTAACTAATGTTTTAATGCTGTTTTTATTTGTTATGAACCGCCCAGAGACATAAGTTTTGGGCGGTATAGAAATGTGTAAAATAAATAAAATAGTGAAAGTATCAGGAGGAAGAATGGGAAGTGACTTTGTGTTAGTGGTAGTTGATCAGTGCCATCAGTCTACTTTCTCCATCCTAAATTAAATCTAAGAGCATAGTAGCATAGAATGGACCATTGATCCATCTAGCTCAGTATTGTCTACACAGACTGGTAGTGGCGGTTTCTCCAAGGTTGCAGGCAAGAGTCTTTCTTAGCCCTATCTGGAGATGCCCGGGAGGGAACTTGAAACCTTCTGTAAGCAAGCATGCAGATGCTCTTCCCAGAGCAGCCCCATCCTGTACAGGGAATCTCTTACCATGCTCACATGTAGTCTCCCGTTCAAATGCAAACCAGGGCAGACTTGTCTTGACCAACTATGATTGACTCTTCACATACAATCACATTTCTTGTTATTGTATATCACATTGCCCAACATTTTCACTGCCCAGATGATCGCGCATTGGGAGCACACTCACTTCCTTTTCCTGACTTTTAGTGGCACTTTGATCTTGAGAGCCGGCCCAATATTAAACACTAAAAAAGGAGGTGCTGGGATAAAGCAAGTCTGGATAGTGCTAAATGTAATCGGGAACACCAGACTCCTAACTACAAATGTGCGTGAACCTGAGCCATTATTAGATGCAACAGAAAACAAGTGGACACTTGTGCAGGCAGGGGAGGAGAGAGCATGCACTCCCAAGGCTCAGAGATGTTGTGCGGAATCAGTCTGTAACTGTGTTTCCGCATGATGTCTGAACCGGCCCTCCGTCACACTATTATGTTTTTCTATTCTGTCTTTAACCAAGAGAACAAATGCTACTTTGGCTTTTAAATTATTGGAGGACAGGCTATGGCACCGTAAATGAAGGCATTGTATACATTTCATCATCATCAATAGTACAGCAGATGGGATAGTGTCTTCAGCAATGTATAATGGTGGGGGCAGGAAGACCTTGCCAGTTATTCCTAAGCAGAGAATGGAGGTTTTAGAAGTACATCCCTGTTCCCATCTGTGAAGCGCAGGAGGACATGGAGATGAGTTCTATATGTCTGTGGTCCAGAACTGAACCCTGGAAATGTTCCTTGGGCCTGAACCCTGGAAAGTCCAACCATCCATTGCCCTTCTACTGTCCTAGCTGAAGAATCTCTAAGGTACAGTCAAGGACCAAACAGACATAAATATACAAAAGGGATTCACAACATGTTCTTCAGCCGAGCTGCCAGCTTTTCTTGACAGGTGAGCTGGCTGACAAGCCCGCCAGCAAAGTGAACACTGGTTAAAGTTGTCAGTCTTGCCCTGCCCACCCATGCCATCACTCCCCACTTCCCTCATTGCTACCTCCTGCTCCACCTGGAGAAAATTAATAACATGGCCTGCAGCCAATTGTCTGAAATGGGAAGCTTGCTTTCAGAGTTATTTGTCTGCAGGGAGCTTTCTCAATTTTTGTCAGCCAGAGCAGGCCAGGGGGGACAAGGTGGCAGTGAGTGATTAAGTGAAGGAAGGTTGAATCTGGCAGAGGCTCAAGCTCATCCATCCAATTCCATTATGAAGATGCATTCCTAGCACCTTCACAGTGCCACCAGTTCTCTTTAGATGTTATACCTTCTCCCTCTCTCGGCCTCAAAGCCACTCAAAAGGTCTCCCAAAAGGCTCTGCTTCCTAGCCTCTCTCTGTGTGTCTCTCATCCATGAGAACATAGAAAGCTCTCTTATACTGAATCAAACCATTCGCCCATCTAGCTCAGTATTGAGCTAGATGGTACATAGGAACAGGTATGTAGCTTGGGAGTGCTTCTAGACCCAGGTCTCACTCTGGTTTTTCTGATTGAAGCTATGGCCAGGAGCACTTTCTATCAACTTTGGTTGATACGACAGCTGTGTCCATTCCATGAAGATAATGACCTCAGAACTGTAATACACTCTCGGGTAACCTCTAGGCTTGACTACTGCAATGCGGCGCTCTACGTATGGATGCCTCTGTATGTGGTTCAGAAACCTCAGTTGATCCAAAATGCAGCAGCTAGATTGGCCTCTAGGGTTTCTCGGAGAGACCTTATTATGCCTATTTTAAAACAACTGCATTGGCTGCCAGTAGGCTTCCAGACAAAATCCAAAGTGCTGGTAATTACCTTTAAAGCCCTAAAAGGCTTAGGACCAGGTTACCTAAGAGAGCGCCTTCTTCTGCATGATCCCCACCGCACATTAAAGTCATTGAGAGAGGTCCATCTCTGGATGCTGCCAGCTCGTCTGGCGGCTACTCGGGAGCAGGCCTTTTCTGTAGTCACTCCTGGACTGTGGAATGCACTCCCTATAGATATTTGCAGTTTAACATCTTTATTGACCTTTGAAAGAGCCCCCTTTTTAGCCTGGCTTTTAGTAATTTTTGAATGTTTTAAATTGTTTTAAATTGCCTTTAAATAAAACAATTGCCTCCCCCCTTTCTATTGTAGTTTGTTATTGTATTTCTTGTTATTGTATATCACATTGCCCAACATTTTCACTGCCCAGATGATTGCTCATTGGGAGCACACTCACTTCCTTTTCCCGACTTTTAGTGGCACTTTGATCTTGAGAACCAGCCCAGTATTAAACACTACAAAAGGCGGCGCTGGGATAAAGCAAGTCTGGATAATGCAAACTGTAATCGGGAACACCAGCTACAAATGTGCATGAACCTGAGCCATTATTAGACACAACAGAAAACAAGTTTCTTTGTGAACCACCTAGAGCCTTTGGAATCAGGCAGTATATAAATAAAATAAAATAAAATACTCTCTACTCTTCCTGGCCTTGGCTTCCCAGAGTTTCAACAGGGATCTTTTCTAGTGAGCTGCCAGACATTGAACCTATTCCCTTCTCCATGCAAAACATAACCACCAAGCTATCCCCTCGTTATCCCAGCTATCCTTTTCCCCCTTGTAGGCTCAGAGATGTCCAACCAAGAAAGCATAAACAGCCCACTTACCTGCCTAACTGATGCTGTTTGTTACAGGCTAAGCTGGGATCAGGGATCTTCTTGGGAGGGGTGGGCTTGCCACCTATGCTTTGCTATGTCTTGTGCTCCTCTTCCTACCACCACCCACCTGAACAGGTACTCCCCATGGTCAGGAAAAGCCTCTAACTGCAGCATGAGGAAATTCAAAAAATGCTTTGCTGAAGCATACTATATTTCAAACTTGGCCCAGATACGTGATGTGCCAGAAAAAGAAAAAGTAACTCTACTCATTGTGTACAGACACACCCCTATCTTGTTACCATGAGAGCCTCTTTGGGGGCTCCTAGGAGCACCCCTATACCTAGTTTGGGGCTACAGGCTTGTAGTTCCCACATTTGCTCTTCAGACCCCATGGGACCATGGGATCTCCATTTTTGATTCGCATGAGCAAACCCATAGAGCATGTCATTTTGGTGCACAGCCTGGGATGATAGCTCTCAGGTCAAGTTTAATTTCGGGACTGAAGGAGAATCTCCTTGTGCTCGGCTCCCTGATTAATTTCAGATGAGTAATGCCAGAGTAGTCACCTTAAGTGGTGCAGAGGGGAAATGCTTGACTAACAAGCAAAAGGTTGCTGGTTCAAATCCCCGCTGGTATGTTTCCTAAACTATGGGAAATACCTATATCGGGCAGCAGCAATATAGGAAGATGCTGAAAGGCATCATCTCATACTTTGCGGGAGGAGGCAATGGTAAAACTCTCCTGTATTCTACCAAAAGAAAAACCACAGGGCTCTGTGTGCCAGGCGCCGAAATCGACTTGATGGCATACTTTATCTTTATGCCAGAGTAGACGTGCTATGCTTTTTCAATAATTAGCCAAGTATTCTCCCTCTGTTGGAACAATGGATCAGGTCAGGATATCACCTCCTCAGGAAGGAGTGATAAGAAGGTAGCAGGTCATGTCCTCTACTAATGAGTATGTTAATGGTTGGCTCAAGGCACAGGAGGCTAGCTTGTTTACATTTTAACGACTCCCAAGTATTCTAATAAGAGGACTCAAGATAAACTCTGATGCATCCATTTTGCTTCTCCCTACACAGGTCTTTTAGACCTTCTCAGCCTTTGTCCAAGAAGAAGTCCACTCCTTACAATTGAATAGGACAATGCTTTGTTCTCTCTTTTGTCTCTATTGTACACCTTTTCAATGTGCAATCAGCATAATGCCTTCAAGCAAGATTTTTCCTATCAGAGATCAAGACACCATCAATCCGTGTGTCTCCTGGATCTCCTGTGTCTCTACCCCAGATTCACCAGGTGTTTCTTCCTCTGATTCACCAGCTGCTTTTCACTACATCTTGGCACTGCCACCTCCATCTTGCCCGGCCTTGACTTTCACTCCTGCTTTCCTTTTTGCCTCCAGACCGGTCTTTTTCCTAACCCGGTCTATGCAGCACTCCTGGCTGCAAGATTCTGGTCCCTTTTGGGATTTTACCTGTCTCCTAGACCTCTACCTGGTCCCTGGGTTTCCACTCCCCCTTCCTGCTTACTTCAGAGGATAGAAACCCCTTGGTAATGACAAGGATTTACATCACCCCTCCAGAAGGATCAAGGTAGTATTTAACCCCCTGCTCTCAAATCTCTCACTCTCCTCTCCTTTTACTCCTTCTAAAATCCAAAAGCCTGTCTCCCTTGCCAGCTTTGAGTGAACTTAATTCAGAAACCCGAGCCAAATTGCCTCCTTGTGAACTGTAACATAGTCCTGTTGATCTCTTAGCCTGGCTAGTTTAAATATTGCTGCCCATTAACCATTATTTTCTTTTCCTGTACTCTAAAAACCCTTCAATAAACCTTATTCTATTTTTGAACTCTAACCTCTCCATTCAGTTCTTTCCATGACTGAAGCCCTGCACAAATTTATTCTGAGGTGGGACTGTTCCATTTCAAGCTAGCTAATCTCCGCTCCCGCACACAAGCCTAAAACATAGCAGGGAGTGCCTGCCAATTTTCTGGGAGCAGTTCCATTAACAAACTGGGCTGAATTGCTTTAGACACTCCCACTGTTTGGTGGGCATCTCAGACCTGGTCTCTACATGCACAGAATGATTGGTAGGATCCTGAACAGCTAGAGTGGACTGTATTACTGCAGATTTCAAGTGGTAGATGCCATGCCTTGGATGCTCTCCCATGTAATGCAAATGTCAGGGAGAAAGATTCCTTCCAAACTTTCAACAGATTCAGTTAATTTCACACTGGCAGAGCATCCTGAGCTTTAAAAAAACTAAGTTCAAACCCTGACAACATACTCATTAGGACTCGGCAAGAAAGTTTTAATAATGCATATGATGTGCTTCTTTAAAATGCAGCTAATATAAAAATTAGTCCCGATGAAATGAGGACATGCAAATCAGGCCTTTGAATCTATTTGAGCCATCTACTTCACTCTAAGCAACTTTGCAGCTCACCGAGTCAAAGCCGATTATTCACTCAGTACAAAGGCCAAAGTCAAGGTGGAAGAGGGAGGAAGACATTCCACTAAGTTCTAAGGCTATTAGCCTGTACACGGATGGCCCAAGTTATTGCCGCACCAGAGGCCACATGCCCAACAATGCCTGGGCCCACATGCCCATGGTGGGGGCCAGTCTCCTTTCCAAAACCTTGCAAGGTCTGAAAGTGCATGGCAGGACAGGGAGGGAGGAATATTACTAGCAGCCTCCTCTTCTTTCTTCACAAGACATAGTTCCTAATTAAATGCATTAGAACATGGTTTGAATTTTTGTCAGCATCACCTATCAACACTTTTTGCCAGAAACCTTATTTGTGATGACTTCACCCTCAAGCCTCCTGCCCCCCACCCAAGGTTTGTCTCTGCTTCTCCCATTGAAAAATGTTTCACTACACAACTGCCTCTTCCATTCTATTTCCTTCCTCCTTCTGAGGCAAAGGCAGAGAGGCACAGACACTCCCATGGTGATGGCAGCAGAGACAGTGGCCAAATTCAGACAGAAGGTCCCTTCACCTCCAGTTTCCTTTGCCACACATCCAAATTCTGAACAGAGTAGAGTTTCGCCACCCTTAACTCCAGTTCTGTGGCACCAGTGTGGCACCACATGCAAGCGCACACTTTGGGCCCCATGGAGCTGGAGTTGAGGAAGGAAGCTCCTCCATCATTCTGACCTGCTTGGCTGTAGGGGCTGTCCTTCCGTCGAGAAGGAACCCTGCACAGCCAGCTCCCTTGCTTCTCTGCAGTCTCGCTGACTGAAGAGAGACTGCTCTCCCGGACATACAAATGCAAGAGAGGGGGATGCAGAACTGTGGGTCCATGTTACATCTGAAGGCAGGGAGAGGGTGCCTTCATGGATGTGGTAGGATGGGCACTCTGCAGTGGCAGCAGTGTGAGTAAATCAGCACTGGTTCAGACTGCTACTAAGTCAAGTGATGGTATCTGCTGCCTTAGGCACATACTTCACTTTTCCTAATAAGGCCAGTGCTGAATATGCCATAGGTCAATTTCAAGCAGGTCCAGCAGCAATCACCCCAAAAGACCATCTACATTCAACAGTCTGATCCTAAGCGTGTTTACTCAGAAGCAGGGATAAGTGGGTTCACCCCCACCTTCCATTTCTTTAGTTTTCCATGGGTTTACTGTCTGCTGCATTCCACACCTATGCATTCCACTCCTGTATTCCAGCATCCAGATGTTCATCCTATGAAAATAGTGTGATGCAGATCGATGATAGCTGCACTGGAGGGACAGCCTTGCTCTACTAACTGAACTCTACTAACCCTTCCATTTGTAATCACTGTAGTGTGTTGTATATTGGACTGCCCTTGAAGACTGCACAAAACTATGGTTAGTCCAAAATACTATTTTTTTATGTTTTACATTTGTATCCCACTCTTCCTCCAAGGATCCTAGAGCAACATATATGCTTGTGTTTTAAGAAGTGGGTGGACCACTGCCTCTTTCAATGGGGCAGGCATTACACCCTCCCTAAGAGAAGTGTTTGCTACCTAATAACTAGACACCCAGGAAGCAAAGAAAGGCAAGGATCCATTAAGAAAGTAGGCCTCAGAGCCCCAAGTAACCTGTCCATGACAAAACAAGCTGGGGGAAAATCTGTAATAATCTGACCAGATGGAGCAGATTGAATATACCTACCTCTGACCCTGACATCATTATGGAATCTAACTGCATGGAGAGCTATTTTATCTGCAAAATGTTTTGTAAATTGGTTACAGTAACCAACTGCTGGCTCAATACCACACTCCCCAGGGCAAGATTGTAATAAACCTGTTGCTACCGGTAACAGAGAGGAGAGGAGAGCTGGTCTAGTGGTAGCAAGCATGACTTGTCCCCATAGCTAAGCAGGGTCTGCCCTGGTTGCATCTGAATGGGAGACTTGATGTGTGAGCACTGCAAGATATTCCCCTCAGGGGATGAAGCCGCTCTGGGAAGAGCAGAAGGTTTCAAGTTCCCTCCCTGGCTTCTCCAAGATAGGGCTGAGACAGATTCCTGCCTGCAACTTTGGAGAAGCTGCTGCCAATCTGTGAAGACAATACTGAGCTAGATAGACCAATGGTTTGTCTCATTATATGGCAGTTTCCTATGTTCCTATGTACCGGTAGCAAGCATGAATTGTCTCCTTTGCTAAGCAGGGTCCACCTGACTTGTATTTAAATGGGAGACTACATGTGAGCACTGTAAGATATTTCCAAATAGGGGAGGGGGCCGCTCTGGGAAGCGCATCTGCATGCTTGCATGAAGGAGGTTCCAAGTTCCCTCCTTGGCATCTCCATATAGGGCTGGGAGAGACTCCTGCCTGTAACCTTGGTCCATCTAGCTCAGTATTGTCTACATGGCTTGGCAGTGGCCTAAGGCTACAAGTTGGTGAAGCAGTAAATTTTATTTGCTGCCATCATAAGGAGTATTGTATCAATAGCCTGTATAACCTATTATTAATCATTATTTTTGCCAAAGTATAACTAGGGCATTGGCCATTCTGCCCAGTGGAAAACTTCACAAAAGGTATCAGGAGTCCATCTGGATCCATACGTCTCCTGGGGTGGACCATCTCAATAGATTCTCCACCCCTTCAGAGGGCATGAGCAGCCAGAAGCTTGATAGTGATCAGCCCTTGGCAAGCGAATTATTCCAGGTCCCCCTACTTTTTAATATTTCCCTTTTACAGTTCATAGCAGTGCAGTTTCTCTCATATTCCTATTCATATTAAGAAAGCAGTGCTGTATTCTTTCAGTAATCCTTGTTTCAATATAATATGGTAATAACATGGTATCTGTTCTCAACAACTTTTCTTTTTTTCTTTTTTTTTAAAGAGAGACAGCATTTATTAACTGCTGTGGGCAAGTGTATTGTAAGCCCACTGTGCACATTAGTATTCCTCCTCTGCAAGTAATAAATACATTTTCATAGCTGTAGAACAGAGAATTCCTTTGGGACATAAAGTATCTAAGCTGTAAGCAGCATATGGAAACCTTCAAAGTATAATTTTGTCAGAAAAGCAAAGCAGGAAGCAAGTCAAAAACTATATGCCAACATTACTAAACTTCAGTACATCAGTGACTTAGACCTTCTGTGCATATATGTAAAGGCAAGTGAAGCAAGGAAACCTGACACCCAGCCATGGTATCCCTATGGATCTATCTGTGATTCTATATAGAGGAGCTAGGGTGGTGTAGACCATCCTAGGGTGGTGGAGACCATCCTTGGAAAGTTTTCTATTTAAATCTCAGCTAAGTCATCAACTTAGGGCAAGCTACAAACTCAGGCAGGTTCAGCTCAGCACCTGTGATAGGGTGGGCGGGGATTACTGAGGAATAATTATCCCAAAGATCCACCATCTTAAATTGCCATTTCATGCTCCCAGGCAGTGGAAACCTTGAACCTGTTGTTTGGAGGCAGGTTTGGCCTAAACGGAACTGAAGCTAAATCCAGACAAAACGGAGAAGCTATGCGTGGGGAATACCAATAATCTTGAGTCTGGCTTGTTTTGGATGGGATTGCATCATTGTACTCAGCGCTAGCCCATTACAATGATCACTCCCATTAGACACTGGAGGTCTTCATGCAGAGGCTGGATAGCCACCTGTTGGGGATGTTCTAGCTCTAGCATTCCTGCATCAAGGAGAGCTGGTCTTGTGGCAGCAAGCATGAATTGTCACCTTTGCTAAGCAGGGTCTGCCCTGGTTTGCATTTGAATGGGAGACATGTGTGAGCACTAAGATATTCCCCTTAGGGAATGGGGTCACTCTGGGAAGAGCATCTGCAAGTCTGCGTGCAGAGGGTTCCAAGTTCTCTCCCTGGCATCTCCAAGATAGGGCTGAGAGAGACTCCTGTCTGCAACCTTAGAGGCTGCTGCCAATCTGTGTAGACAGAACTGAGCTAGATGGACCAATGGTATGACTCGATATAAGGTGGCTTCCTATGAGGTTGGACCACATGGCTTACAAGGACTCCACCAACTCTGTGAATCTATTATTCTACTTGGAAGAGCAGGTGTGCAGTGTGGGAACACTCCCGGACCCAGCATTGTCCCTGGATTCCCAAATGACCATTGTAGCCAAGGAGTGCCTTTTACTCGCTTTGGCTGGTGCTCCAGCTGCAGCCCTATCTGGAACAGTTGCTGATGCACACTCTTTAAAGGACATGCACAATTCATAATCTGAAGACTCTGCATGAGGTTCTTCTCACGTGGGTTCATAACAAAAGGAGTGCTGAGCATAGAAGGAAGAACCACTACACCAATAGTCCTTTTCCATAAATAAAACAACATAACCATTGGATCTAGCCACAGTTATCCAGGCACTGATTATATCCAGACTAGACTATTATAATATCCTGTATGTGGGGCTGCCTTTGAAAATGGTTCGGAAGCTTCAGTTGGTCCATTCTGCTGCTGCTAGGTTACTAGAGGGGCAAAGTGACAAAGGGGCAATTTTGCTTGAACTCCAGGAGCTGAACCCAATCTGCTCTGGGCTCAAAAGCAAAGTGCTGGTCTTGGTCTTTAAAGTTCTTTACAACCTGGAATCAAGCAAGCTTCAGGGCAAGCAGTCATTTTGAAGAAGTGTACAGAGCAATACAGGGAAAGGTCAGGCAGATGTAACTACAGTTATTAAAATGGTGGTCCTCCTTGGTGGTCCTCCTTAGTCAATCTTCTGGAGACAGAGTTCACTTTGAAGAGTGAAAGAGAATACTGCAGCAGAGCCAAGCAATGGTATTGCCCATCTCTCCCCTCACAACTCTGTTGGGGCTTTAAGTTTCACCACCTGCAGTCTTATCACCACATATTCATTCCAGTCAGTGTAATCCCTCTTCAGTGGGACTCTAGCACTTGCTGCAGTTGTGGGGAACCTTGTTCATTCATCTGCATCTGAAATAGCTTTGAACAGGGTCTGTAGTTGTCTGGCATATTGGTTCATGGCTCCTTATCTTTAAAGTGGAGTCCCAGATAATTTGAAAGCATGGGCTGTGGAATACTGCTGGAGAGACACTTTGTGCCGGAAGCTTATTTTATGCATTAAGTACAAGGTGAGGTGGACTCAGCAGACCAAGTCAGCTTATGCAGACTATCTTAATACGGCATAGAGCCAGCATGTGTAGGGGAGTGCTATCATGGAACAGATATTTCATAAGTGACTAGGAACAGATGCCAACAATAATTCATTAGTGTACAGTATTTATTACTTTTCCATAATTTGTGGTCAATTCTTTTGCCAAGACAGAATTCATTTGGAAATGAACTTATGTTTAAAAGTACATAAAATGGCAATGGGCTTAAATATTACAGTAATGTTTTGCTGATGCACACTCTTTAAAGGACATGCACAATTCATAATCTGAAGACTCTACACAAGGTTCTTCTCCTCATGTGGGTTCATAACAAAAGGAGTGCTGAACATAGAAGGAAGAACCAATACACCAGTAGTCCTTTTACATAAAGAAAACAACATAAAACCACCAACTAAATATATTAAATCAGCTCGTTTCCTTCTAATTTTGATTTAGCCATATAATACACAATTAAGGAAAATATACAACAAAAAATGGTACAACAGTGCCCTCTTGACAAAAAAAAGAAAACAGAAAAGACATTATAAAAATGGTATTTGAGAAGACCACACACTGATTCCAAGTGTCTTCAAAGCCAATAAGAAAAGGATGCACACTTTTTCCATTTAACCAAGCCACCGTCAGTAGTCTTTGAAGGATTCTTTACATGCTTCACCTTAACAGATGGTCAAAACATCACAAGACTGGAAGCTTTCCCCAATTATCTTTTAGGCCTATCGATGTCATCAATAGCTGCTAACAGTTTCTGTCTTGCTTTTTTGTTAATGTGGGATCCCAGACAAACATTCACCAAGTTCGTCAGTTGCTTGGTAGAATATTCCTGGTCAAAGAAAATAAATCATTTTTTATTTCAAGCAAAGAGAACACAACTACCCAGAAGAAGAAACATATTGTTAGAAGGGGTGGGGTGGGGGAATCAATTTTTCATCAAGCAAATCCTGTTGCTTCCTGAATAAATATTGAAAGCCACACGTGGTTACTATTTGAGGTGGTGAAGCTTAGGAGAGTGTTTTGCTACAAGTATGGCAAATGATAATGGAAAAATGCTGACAATTTTAGTCAAGCACTGGACAGAATGCAATTCTGTGAATATTTAAACATCTTAAGGCACTGAAAAATTATTTTCCATTCTTCGGGGGAAAATATGTGAAACTGGCTAAGCTGGAAATCAACGATGAAAACAGACACTTAAGAACATAAAAGCTGTTTCTACAAATCTGTTTTTAGGGCTACTGCTCACATTTCTAATTCAGCTTTACCTAAACGATTTGAGAACAAATTAGCATTAATGTATCTGATAAAAGGAAACACAAAATTTATGATCGTTGTATTTTTAAAAAATCAGAAAATTGATAATTCCTACAAAAACATTGACCTTTGCCAAGACACGGCTGCCTACTTAAACAGAGCTCTGCCTTTAGACACTGCCAGAACATTTGAATGATTATTTAACAGAGGTAAAGCTTTTAACATTTATCTTGGGTTAAGGGAGAAGGGTGGAAATGCTCTCAAAGTGGGATTACTCATATCCAAGAAAAGTAAATGTCTAGCCAGATTGAGTGTAATCCAGTGCATCATTTGGAAGTTTTTAAATTGCTACCATGCATAGCTCCAACCAGCACATGATGAGGGTGTGATTCAAAATCTGTTGTTTACAAACTGCGATTGTTGCAGAAAGCCTGATATACAAAAATAGCAAAAGAACAACAACAAAACCTTATGCACAAAATCCCAACATTTAACATAGGTATTTAGGTTCTGGCACAGTATACTTGGACCAAAAAAAGAGACAATACAATGAGATTTCTGGATGAAAGCAGTAGCAGCCAGTGAGGCCTGCCCCCGAGTGTAGGGGGACAGTGAGGGAAATGGGAAATCATTTTTTTTTTAAAGGTGAGCGTACCCACTACCAGCACTCAGTGGTGGCCAACCCAGCATCCAGTGGGGAAGTGCCCTGCCCTGTTGCACAGTTGGCCTTTGCACATGCACGACAGCCATTTGAGGGGTGGGGCACCCTCCCGAAAGAATGTTGGGTTGGATGCCACTGGTTCCCTCAGGATGTTGGGTGCTGGCAGTGGGTAAGTTTGCCTTTTTAAAAGGTTATATCCCGCTGCCCTCACTGCCCACCCTGCTGGGGCAGGGCTCACTGGCTACTACTGGTTGAATGGTATTGGTGAGGAATCTATTGCTAAGGCTTTTTGGCTTTATTTACCAGCTCAAAAAGAAAAGGGGGGTGGGCGGGCAGGGCAAAGACTGGGACTACAGTATACAGCTTAATTTTTTTTAACTGCTCAGATGACCATAGGAACATAGAAAGCTTCAGTACTGTCTACAATGACTGGCAGGAGCTCTCCAAGATTTCAGGGGTTGAACCATCTGCATGCACAGCAGATGCTCTGCCACTGAGCTATGGTCCCATAGCCCAACTGGAGACCTTTGGTGTGCCTGCGCACTGTGTGCCACTGACATGTTGCTGAGTGAGAGAAATTAAAACAGAATTCTGGCACATTCCATTCAGCTGTTTCCAGGTTTGCTTTGGTGCAGCATATGGTGTCCAATCTATGACCATCCAGAATCTCTCACCTCTGTTTTGCAGCAGTTCTAGCACATAATTAAAGGGGCATAACGTGATTAATCCCCACCCCACCCCACCATTTGTCTCTCTGCTAAAGTCATGGCTGTGGGAGAGTCTCCTCTCCACTTTATCTTTGACTTGACCATGAGCCAATGAAAATGATACTTTCCTCCTCCCCAAACTGGCTCATGCAATTATAAAAGAGGAAGTCTCAAGCCTGCCTGTCCTGACATCTTTCCCAGCATATTCCTTTATCATGTGGGAGGGGGCAGTTCCAATAAGGGGACAGGCTGCATGATACATCCCAGTAAAGGACTATAAAAAACCTAAGGAGTTGCCATAATTGCTTTTCTCACTACTTCCTTACTATTAGTTTACAACAACAGTGTCAAAGATCTGGAGGGAAACGTTAATTCCTTAACGGCATAGGCTTAGATTTCCCCCACCTTATGATGAAAATGATCAAGAATGAGTCCTAGCATCTCCTCTTACTTAGCATCCTAAGTAAAGAAGGAGCAGTGCAGGTAAGAGACCGTGAGTTCTGTAACTGAAAAGCAATACCGCAAAAGTCAATGGAGGGAAACACACGGACCTTGGTAGCAGATTAGTGAAATGAGCCCAAAATGTTTCAGATGTAAAACCCTTCTTCAGGGGCTTGTGTGAGTCTGGAAGAAATCATTCCCTGAAAAGTTTCAGGTGGAACTATTTATGCTGTGCACATGCATGACTTTTCCCACCAAGTACTTTTTTGCATAGTGCAAAGCAGCGGAAGATGGCTTCAAATTGAGTGGAGCACCAATCTGAAGGAGCTGTTTAATCCTTTCTTTGCCAATCTCTTGTCTGCTCAAAATCTCCCCTCAGGAACTGGACTCCAATCTGTGGAGAGGTCATACCTTTAATCCCTTGGGGAGAAAAGTAGCTGGGAGGGAGGGCACTTTGAATCGACAAACAACTTGAAAAGGAAGGGCTAAACCACCACCACCACCAATCTGGTCACCTTCAGCTGCTTTGCATGATAAAATAAAGCCATCAAGAGAAAGAACCAAAGAACAATGTGTGGTTCCAAAGTCAGAAAAGGGAGAATTGTAATCCTCCTGCAGGATTTTTTAAAAAGATGAGCTGAAGGAGAATTACACATCCCAAACATATTGATACATATCATGTTGAGTTCATATCAACAAACTGGGTCAATGCTTAGGGCACATATTTTCAGCAGGCACAGAGGGCTGCAGAGGGAAGCTGGGGGATTAGTTAAAATCACCCCTCCCCACACAAGCAGTGGTCTTTCTCAGGATGCTAGCTAATATTTTCTAGCACATAGAATCATTCCTCTTGTTTTCTTTTTCCTGCTGCCTAATTGAGCAAAACACGATCACAGCAGTGATCTTCACTATTTTTTCAAGTGGGGGCACTTGAGCAAAAAGCATTAAATGTGAGAGCCATTCCCCACTGTTCCAACCTCTACACAGTACTGTGCTTTTCTTAGTGCTGGGAGAGCCCTAGGAGGGCTGGACTTCCCAGCACTCTGTGTACACCTTCCAAGATGGCGCAAGGGTTCAAGAGGGCTCTGTTTCCCTTACAAGGAGCCCCCTGGCACTGAGTAAAGGGCAGCACTGAATGGGGAGAATGGTTGTCTCCTCATGCTGCTCCAGGGACTTTACAGAGTGTTCACATGGCTCAATAAATAATTACTCAGGAAGTCGCACTTAGGGTTCATGGGGACCCTCACAGGCTCCTGGGCCTTACAATGAAGAATGCTGCCTTACAGCATAAGTATATTTGCATCTCAAACCAGCAATTATGGATGGGGAAAAAACTCCAAATGGGAAATAGCATAGGGACAAATTAAGCATAGGGATGTGCATGAATCACGATGCAACCTTGCTGACCACGCAAATGGCCGCTGCACATGTGCAGAGGCCATGTCCGTGCCACTGTTGCGCCATCACTGCATGAGGGCTGCCAGGGTGTGTGCTGCCACAGCAGGAAGCTGCAGAGAGCAGCAGAGGAGCAGGTACTCACCTGCTCTCCTCACTTTTAAAGGTGCCCCGGTGGAGCTTCAAATCTGTGCATGAATCTATGCACAAACCGTGATTTGTGTACATCCTTATTTAAATAGGATCGGGGTTCATCATAAATTGGCTACATGGGCTGCACTGATGCTTGAAGAGCCCTCTTCCGGCTCTCTGCTCCCATTCAGTGAGAAGAAGCAAAGTTCAGTTCTTACCCTGTGTTCCTTGATCCAGCGTTCCATGTCATTTTCGGTCAAATAGTATGCTTTGATGTAGGTCTCAACAAATTCTTTATCTGGAATAGGTCTGATATCTGTGAGCTTCTCTAGCTTCATTAAAAATTGCTGGAAGTCCAATTGCATCAAGGCGCGGCCTTCATTGCTGCACTTTTTGACATTAGCATAACTACAACATATACACAAGAGGTCAGGAACTGTTCATGTTTCCATGGGCATTACTTTGCTGTTCTGATCTTTGTAGACAATGTACTCAGGAATACACAATACAGTTAAAAGATATTAAAGAACTCTAGGTATACTATTGTGGATATAGAAGAGCTGGTCTCGTGGTAGCAAACATGCGTTGCCCCCTTTGCTAACCAGGGTCCATCCTGGTTTGCATTTGAATGGGAGACTACATGTGAGTGCTGTAAGATATTCTCTTTAGGGGATGTGGCCGCTCTAGGAAGAGCATCTGCATGCTTGCATGCAGAAGGTTCCAAGTTCCCTCCCTGGCATCTCCAAGATAGGGCTGAGAGAGATTCCTGCCTACAACCTTGGAGAAGCCGCTGCCAGTCTGTGTGGACAATACTGAGCTATATGGACCAATGGTCTGACTTGGTAAAAGGCAGTTTCCTATGTTCCTATATATATTTACAAAGTTAAGTGTTCAGAGGTGACCATGATCATTTCCTTTGTGCCGATTTCCCTTCAGCCTCCCAGAGAAGGAATAATTTAGCTTCTGAATGCACACCTAGGGAGTTAATTTATAATTTTAATTTATTAATGTATAATAATTTAGTTTCTAAATGCACACCTAGGGGGAAATTTACCATTTTTCACACAGTTGGAATGTGTCTGAGCAGCCTAATGTGATATTAATATTTTGCTACTGATAAAACATCTGTGTTCATAAAAAGTAATGATAGAAGCAGCCGTAAGTTGCTGTAGCATCTGTTTTTCCTGGCTTGGAAATGAAGGGAAGAATTTTCACAAGTAAAGTAATATCCTCACACATGTACAGTGTGGAACATAGGAAGCTGCCTTATACCAAGTCAAACCATTGGTCCATCTAGCTCAGTATTGTCTACACTGACCCATAGCAGCTCTCCAAGGTTTTAGGCAGGAGTCTTTTCCAGCCCAATCTGGAGATGCTGGGATTGAATCAGCGTACTCTACCACTGAGCTACAACTCCATCCCCATTTCTCATGAGATTTTATTTTATTTATTATATTTGCACACCAGCCCAAACTTTCATTTCTGTGTGGTTTTCAACAACATAAAACAAATTAAAACAGACATAAAAACCTTAAAACTATTTAAAGCCACAAGTCTAGTTAAAAAGCTTAGGTGAAAAAATGTGTCTTCACTGACATAATACATATGCCAGACATGTATTATATATGTTGGCCGACATGATGCGCAGTTCCAAAAAGGATGGAAGACACTGGCGCCACCGCTGCTGCAGTTCTGGAGGCAGTAGCGCCACCGTAGAGAACTGGTGCCAGCGTTACCACAATTTTTCACATTCACTACAATGGGAAGAAATGTGGTAATGGTGATAGAGATAAAGTGCTGAGGACTATAAAGTGGGTGGGGTAGGAGGACCTTGATGGAGGAAACCCTGTAGCCTAGCTGGGAAGGGAGACTGTTTCACTTGGCTGCAGGAGCAAGCACACAGGTGGGCAGTGCAAACCCACATCACTTTGAAATCCTAAACTGGGCAGATTCAAGAACTGCTGCTGCCTCTGCGTCTCTTGGCCACGCTCTGCTAGACATCAGATTACCAACCCTGGGGGTGGGGGGAAACGATTAACCTAGCCTAGGGTTAGAGGGTTGGACTAGGACCGGGAAGACCCAAGTTCGAATCCCCATTCAGCCACGAAACTCACTGGGTGACTCTGGGCCAGTCACTTCTCTCTCAACCTAGCCTACCCCACAGGGTTGTTGTGAGGATAAACATAAGCATGTACACCGCTCTGAGCTCCTTGGAGGAAGAGCGGGATGTAAATGTAACCTATCTATCTATCTATCTATATAGTGGCTCCTGGGTCTGCAGTGGTGGCGGCACCAATGTCTTCCATCCTCCTTGGAACTGCACATCATGCCAGCCATTTATTATTATTACTGGGCAGGATTCAGGCTAAGTCGAAATTAGTGGGACTTAGATTAGCCATGATTACTTTGTCCCATTTATTTCAGTGGGCATAGACACAACTAACTAGACTGCTAACTTGGTAAAGAGGCACCTTTTAACATGGTGATTCTCTTTATTTAGCAGTGGGGAGAGTAACTGGCCTTATCCACCCCCCAGCACAGTACCTCCAGTGACTGTTGCTGGTGTCTATCTTATGTTTCTTTTTAGATTGTGAGCCCTTTGGGGACAGAGATCTATCTTATTTCTTGATTATTTTTCTGTGTAAACTGCCCTGAGCCATTTTTGGAAGGGCGGTATAGAAATTGAATAAATAATAAATAAATAAATAGACTGGATGCTGCCAAACAGACACAGATTTGGGCAGGACCTGATAACCATCTGTCTGAAGACAAAGGTAAGTTGTATACAATTGAAAATCCTCTTACTAATTAAGCCCGTAACAACCAGATTGTAGTGAATCATGTGTAAAAAGGGAAGAGGTACTGTATTTGTAAGACCAAATGTGCTTAGGTGTTTATCTTTAGTCAGATTTTATAGAACACTCACCCTTCTACAATAGTCCTATTGGCTAGTCGTATACAGTGTTCCCAAAGAATATTCGACACTGGCAATGGAATACGGACTCTCTTAGATACCTCATTCAACTTCCTGTTAAACTGTTCAAATTCCTAATGAAATGTAAAGGAAATACTAGTCAGCAGTGGTGATACACAAGCAGTATCTGGCAATGAAAGCACGTAGCATAAGATGAAAATACAGTGGCACGATTTAATCTCATTTATGGTTGTTACTAGGGTTGGCAGCCACCAAATATCCAAACTATCCAGAATTAGTAGCTGAACTGGTTATTTGGCAGATTCTGCAGCATATGTAGGAGATGCGGGGAGAAAGAGATTCCTAGAATTCCGTGATGTCATCCAACTGGATCGGACCTTATGTCACATCATGCTACATTAGGTCTGATCAAAGAGCTCTAGATTCTAGCATGCTCTGATGTCACTGGGGTACCACAGGACTTAAAGTCTCTGTGCATATAGTGCAGATTAATTTCTGAGTTCTGGATGAATTAATTAAATCAGTTAGTGTCATGGTGAGATCCTGGTTCATACTATGCTCGCCACAGCCTGCTCAAAGGCCCTGAATGCTCCTGTACATGTGGGGGAACATCCTGAGTCACAATGTTCATGGGAACTACAACTCCACTCACCTCACACATACTTGGATGCAGGAATGTAGTAAATGTGAATTATTACCAAACCAGAATCCAAGGAATGCATCCCTAGTTATTAAATATTATATGAGCTTCACAAAATGCATACGTGCACATACACTAGTTACATTTCCATTACAGCCAACATATCTGAACATTGGGTTACTGAGTTCTCACATTTGTTATTTTAGTTTCAGTTAAGCATTAAAATTGGAAGTGCTAGCCTACTAAAGGCAAATGAAACTGGCATATACATGTGTTGATCATTTGACAAAGATAATCACAGATCCAACTATCTGTCCCTCTTGTCCTGTAAATGTAATAAACATAAGACTTAACGGAATGCTTCTGTGACTGAGGATACTGGCATTCTTTAGCAGATTTATAGAAAAGCATAGTGAAAGGGGGGGGGGAGAAAAGAAAGAAATTGCAATAGATTACTATTCAGGGTCAAGCTGACCAGATTTTGTCAGACTGAAGATTCAAAAATTATGTTTGGTTTGTCTTCTCTCTGTGGTGTCTAATCTGACAATTTCTTCACATGTCTAAGAGAGCCCCACGATGCCATTGTTCAGGAGATAGTCTACATTCATAATCTGGTGCGAACCCTTGTGGTACCGAATCTCCCAAAATTACTGCTGGAACACCTTTCACAAGACTAAGTGCTAACTGGTCAAAGAGGGACTTAACGTGGTGACTCTCATATGTTTAACAAAGGGAGATCAGCTGTCCCTATCCAACCCCGGCACAACATCCCTGCAGTGGTTGTTGCTGCGATCTCCCTTATATTGCTTTTGAGACTGAGAGTCTTTTGGGGAGAGGCAGTATATACTCTGTGTGTGTGTGTGTGTGTACATATGGGCAGTTTTGGGATAGGCAGTTATGAGTTAAATATCCGTAACAATAAATTTGTAATTACTACTGTAATAAGCTTTCAGCTTTAATAATGGATAAACAAATACCCTTCGGAGGTGTGTGTGTGTGTGTGTGTGTGTGTGTGTGTGTGTGTGTGTGTGTGTCTAACATGACTAACAGGACAAAGTAGAACATCCAACTAAGAATGTGTTGCCCAGAATATGCAACAAAGCAGTTACAGAAAGTCTCTCTCTTTGTTAGGCCATTTAGACACACTGCAAGAAGAAATGTTCACCTTTAGAAGAGAATCTACATAAATATTGTGTTGGGACATGATTTCCTTCACATCCCATTTCACATTTGCCATTAGGAGCAGCATCTGTTCATAGTCAATTGCTTTAGCAGCTACAATCCAGTAGATAGGTTTGCGCAGTTCATTGGCTGTTGAAACTGTCTGGAACACAAATCAAACAGAATTCAATTTAACCAACAGCATTTTTGCTAAAGATAGAGAACACCTCTAAAAAAACTACACAAAATATAATGCTGTGCATGTTATACTATATAGGAACATAGATGGATCCTGTGCTTGGGAGGAGTTATGTGCAGAATGCTGACCTGAGAGTAGAACTGCTGCAGAAAAGGTTTCTTGGCTGGAGGCATCACAGCATCAAGATGGGGCTGGAGGAACTCAAACTGCTCAGCTAAAAATACTCTGAAACAACACAGAAAATCCAGTGTGATCTGGGTTCAATTTTATAAAGGGTTGACTCTGTTTTGCAGCGAAGATATCTTGAAAGCATGACAATTTCAAACAATCTTTGCTTAGAAACCCTTTTAAAACCAGATTTGTCAATATCATATCCTATAGGTCCAAAATTCAAAAAGTCCTGTTTTACTGGTTAAAGAAAAACACAAACTCAGTGGAAATCTCACAATGTTGCTAAGTTTCCCCTCAGTTACAAAGTGAGGTTGTTCACATGACTGGGTGGCTGGGGCAGTGGGCGGGGTGGAAGTCTTGTTTTACTCACCTTCCCCCCAGAAGAGCGAGTTCTTGTTTCGATATGATACGAACAAAGCTGCATGGAGCGGTGCACGGACTCGGAGGCTGGGACGACGTGTCTCGGCCTCTGGGAACCCCACTGGGATTCCCCCAAGAGATGCGGCACGCCCATCTCTGTGTGTGGCTGGGCTGGAAACGGCATGCACCCACACATGAGCAGGTAGCCCGGTTCAAGAGAGCTCTCGCTCCCTTAACCTTGGCTAAGAGCTGGGTTAAAAAGCCAAGTTAGGCAGTGCTGCCCAGCCGGAATCAGGCCTGATCCTGGCAACTGAGAACAGCCTCAGTATATATTGACAACTGATGCGGTTGTAGCTCAGGACCTGCTTTGCATGCAGAAAGGCCCCAGCACCATCTCCAGGTAGGGGTGGGAAAGCCTCCTTCCAGAAACCTTGGCAAAACACTGCCAGTCAGTGTACTGAGCTAAATGGACCCATGGTCTGACTCAGTATAAGGCAGCTTCCTATGACCATCTATAAACTGGGTACGATCTGTACATTTCTTGGGTACAGAACGAACCATGTAGGTACACAGAGTGAGAATCTACATAACAGGATACTGAAAGCAAACACTGAAGAGAGCCTCTTCTTCTTCGTAAGTCTCACCACTTTACTAAGATTGTCTGCCGAAGTCTACCTATGGTTCCCAGCAGGGTCCGCTGTAACAGGGATGCCCAGCTGTTGTTGACTACAATTCCCATAATCCCCAGCCAAAAGGCCTTTGCAGCGGAGAATGCTAGGAGTTGCAGTCAACAACATCTGGGAATTCCTGTTAGAGGAAACACAGGTTGCCACCAACTCACCTGGTGGTGTCCCAGTATCAGGCCTTCTCTATAGCTGCCCGGAGACTTTGGAACACACTCCCAGCTGAAATTAGAGTTTTAGCATCTCTGGCAGCCTTCAGAAATAATCTTAAAACACACCTGTTTAGTCAGGCCTTTGGTTAATTGATGTCTTTAAATTCGTTTTAGAATGTGTGTATTGCTTTTAATTATCTTGTTTGCTTTAATTTTAGAATGTGTAAACTACCTAGAGGCATAGCTGTTAGGTGGTATATAAATGTTCTAAATAATTAAAATCATCATCATCATCATCATCATCATCCCAAAGGGAAATTTTTTAAAAGGCAAGCAACAATTGGTAATGGTTGTCAGTATCAACAAGTACAGTGCAGTCAGAGTAGCTTGAGTGTTCATGTTGCCGTCTACGGAATGGCACTATTGGCAGGGTTGTCCCTAGGAGGGTGTGGGGCTGGGGGCGAGCAGCACTCCCTATCAGCCCCACTCCTTCACCTCTGCTCCTTGCCCCACCACAATAAGTATCCAGCACACACAGCATTAAGGAGTCCCATCGCCTCCATCCTTGTTTGAGCAATGAGAGAGACTACCAAACTCCCCAGGACCGCGCCAGCTGGATACTAAAGGAGAGGTGTGTGAGCGCCCTGATTAGGCATCACAGTGCACACGCACCTTTCATTTAGTATCCAGCTCAGGTGGTGCTGGGAAGTCCACCTCTCTTGTTCCAACAAGCAAACTTCCCAGCGCTGTGCAAGCTGGATACTAAATGAGAAGTGCACATGCACCCTGATGTCTAATCAGGGCGCATGCACGCCTCTTATTCAGTTTCCAGCTTCCAGGATGCTGGGAAGTTCGGTTGCCTTTCTTCTCGCTCAAATGAGGAGGGAAGTGATGGAAGTCCTTGGTGCTGCACGTGCTAGATACTGAGTGATGGCAGGGAAGGAGCGGCCGCTGACGGGGAGTGCAGGGGTGGCTGGGCCCAGCCACAGGACCTGAAGGAGTGTGGGGCTCAGAGCAACTGGCCCAGTCACCCTGCCCAAAGGACGGGCCTGTTACCCATGGGTTAGAAATGAACTAATATTCATCTTTCTTTCTCTTATCTCATTGCTTGAATGCAAATCGTTAATTATAAGAATAATATAGGCTTTTAGGTAAAGAGGACCTGTAAGTGTTGAGAATATACTCATTTAAGCATTAGCTTAAATGAGTATATTCATTTATTATACTCATTTAAGCATTAGCAGAATGAAGAAGCCCGGCTACTGGCCTGTTTTGGTAAAGTCTGAATCAGAAATCCCTGGTTTAACTTTCGTAATGCATCGCTTGTGGGTTCCCTCCTCACATATGTACTTTTGAAGACATGGGACAGAAGTGTGTGTGTGTGTGGGGGGTGTTTTGTGTGTTTTGAATGCACATACATATCCAAACTTATGAAGCTGCCCAATACTGGATTACTGCTCCATCCAGCTGAGTGTTGTTTACTCCGAGGGCAGTGGCTCTTGGCGATCTCAGACTGGCCTTTCCCAGTCCTGCCTGAAGATGCCAGAGATCAAACATGGGGCCTTCTACATGCAAAGCATCTAAGTGACTGACCTCCTCATTCTCCTCCATTGTCTCTCCTTACCCCTTTTCTTCCTTCCTTTTCCTTGTGTGCCTGTTTATTCAGCCCGTGGATTATATCATCATCATATCATAACCCCTGCTAACTTGGCAAAGAGGCACCTTTTAACGTGGTGATTCTCTTTATTATTTAGCAGGGGGAGAGTAACTGGCCCTATCTACCCCCAGCACAGTAATGGTGTCTGTTGCTGGTGTCTGTCTTATGTTTCTTTTTAGATTGTGAGCCCTTTGGGGACACGGATCTATCTTATTTATTTCTCTGTGTAAACCACCCTGAGCAATTTTTGGAAGGGCGGTATAGAAATCAAATACATAAATAATATAATATTATAATATATAATAATCATAATTGTTCATTCTGTGTTTCAAAGCATACAACAGCTTGTTTTTTTAGAGGCTTAAGAAATAATGTTTCTTACTGTGCTGAAATAAGTTACATAAAACTTAATTCCGATGCAATTGTTTAGAAATTTAGGAGTGGTTGGCCAATCTTTCTTGAAGCATATTTCACCAAAGGCCAAGACTCCCTGCTCTCACTGGCCATGGCTATATGTTCGGTTTGGGTTTCTGCTCCAAGGCATATTGCAATAGGAGTCCATCTCTTTCTTCTTAGGAACACAGGAAGCTGCCTTATACCAACCATTGGTACATCTAGCTCAGGATTGTCAACCCAGACTGGTAGTGGCTTCTCCAAGCTTGAAGGCAGGAGTCTCTCTCAGCCAGATCTTGGAGATACAATGGAGGGAACTTGGAACCTTCTGCATGAAAGCATGCAGATGCTCTTCCCAGCCCCATCCACTAAGGGGAGTATTTTACAGTGCTCACAAATGTAGTCTCCCATTCAAATACAAACTAGGGTGGATCCTGCTTAGCTAATGGGACAATTCACGCTTGCAACAACAAGAGCTTCTATCTTTCCTCTCTCTGGGAAACAGACTAGTATTTTAAGACTTATTTTGTTAGGTTATTTCTTTCTTTATCACGTTTTTTTCAGGAATTCTCCAACTTGGACCCCCAGATGTTGCTGGATGACAATTCCCATCATCCCCAGCCACAGTAGCCTTCAGCTATTGTGGCTGTGGATGATGGGAGTTGTTGTCCAACAACATCTGGGAACCCAAGTTTGAGAACGCCTGCTTTACTTTGTAATCTTGTACCTTGTACAATTGTATTATTGTATTCTATTGGTTCTGCTTCCCAACTTCATTTAGTAAAAGTGTAAACCTTTTCCCTGTGCCTGCTTTCATTTGGGCTAAGCACACTGCCCTCTCTTTGTGTGTTTTCATAGGAATTTCTTAAAGATTGGCACAGCAGGCTGGAACTCCGCTATTATTACTGTAGGTGACAACCCCCTCCCCCAGCACTGCATACACCAAGGGTTTTCCTCACAGATGAGCTAGCTGCACACATGGTACAATCACAGCCAATGACAGAAACCTAGCGGTGTGAACATTCCACAAGGAGTGGCTTCACAATCGCAGGATCAATCTAATCAAAATTGATTAACAACTGCCCACATAATGAGTGTGCCTGCAACAAGTAGGAAAAGAAATGTGGTGGTGTTGGTGGGGACGCACAAGGATTCTGTGGCTACCACTCTCTCTGCCAAGCCGTACAGAGTGCTGCCAGATGTCAAAATAACAAGATGACTGAGATGTGGACTGGGAACTTTCTCCTTCCTTTCTTCAGCTGCAGTCAGAGTTCCAGTAGCATCAGAAGAAACCTCCTGCAACAATGGGGGGGGGGGGTGGGGGGAGAAAGAGAGAGAGAGAGAGATCAGAATAACTGGAGATTGATGAGACTAGCTAAGGTATTGTGGCAGCAGGAACTGGCATGTCTCATTTCCATTCAGCTGAATTTCAATTGCAACACAGACCCCCAGGGACCAAGCTTCAAAAAAACCCCCAAAAAACCCAGTCGCTTCCATTTTAGTTTCTGGTGGACAGATAATTTGACCACAAGAGCCCACATGCTGCATCTAAGGAAGGGAGGCATGAGATTTGAGAAGCATAATTAATCAGACAGTTTTTCTGCTCCAGAGGTAGCAAAGTGAGTCTGTTCATTGCTACTAGCGGGAAGCTTATACTATTCTACTCCAACTCTATGGCTGTTTTATGGATAATCAAGCAATCCATTTTCTAGGATTTGATTTTGTTAGATTTCACAAGCACTTCATACAAATAAAAATGTATTTTTAATCAGGTATTTCTGGCTTTATTCAATAGGAATTCCTGCCTGCTGAAATCTCAGTTTCAGATTCTTTCAGAGCAGCCAGATTTGAATGCATCCATCACAGCTGAAGATTCGTCATGCCCTCAAATATTCAGTGGGTCCCGATTGCTACAAAGAAGTAAAATTCATGTTTTTTAAAAAAGAATGGGGTGTTATAAACAAGTCATACAAAACTGCCAATATAACAGAAAGAAAAGTTTTAGGAACAAATACAGAGCAACAAACTGCATGTGGAACAAGTTATGTTGCATCAGTGAAGGAGAATGGCTTAGCTCTGCTTAAAAAATTGGGATTTGCAAAACTCCACCATAGTGCTTGTGCGCAGGAGTTTCCATAAAAACAAAACAAATGAGGCATGCTGCAGTTGCGCAACAGCAAGCATACTTGTAGTTATGCAACACTAGTCTAGAAAGCAAGCACTAGATGTAGTATAACTGCTTCAAGCTGGTGTAACTTCCAAGGGCAACTGTAGAGAGGGAGCAAGCACCCCCCAAACAAGTAGTTTGTGCCCTCACCTGCCCCCCATTCTGTTTCAGAAATCTAATATGTGGGTAGCAGCTTGCCCACCCAACTTTGGCCCTCTATGCCCCCCCCCCCCGGTAACTCCACTGGTAACTTCCTCTGCATGTGGCACTCTGCTCTGGATGTTCATCAATATTTGCAACAGGGATTACTAAAAAGTAAATTGAATGATTTACAACACAAGAAGAGTTTTATGTAGCCACCTATTGTCTTTCTTTTTACAACTGTCTCCATAATTAAATGAAATATCAATCCTATTGAAATCATCAAGAGGGTCCATTCTCCAGATACTAATCTATTGGAGAAGTATTTGTAGCAGCTGTCATGTAGATACCAATTTCAACCCTTGTTCTGATCTTATAGATAGACTACAGTTGGGGTCCAAATTGCCGCTTAGTTTCAGACAAAATGCTAGCACTGGCCTATACCAATGAGCTTTTAAAAAACTTTTTCTTATACTGAACAGCAGAACGTCCACCCAGTACAAGTCACAAACTGCTCTGCATGGTTTGCTGTGGAGTGGATAAGAATGCACGGAGAAAGCAATCATCACTTGTTTCTGCAAGTCAGTCCTTGATTATCAGAGAGTGTTCATTTGATTAACATTTGTCCAGGCAGGCAAGGTGTCAACCACATATCAAAAACAGTGAAGACATTAAGTGTGGCTGCCACTTTGTATCCAATTCAAGACATTGAATGTTATTCCCTATGTCAGCCATGGGAAGCACAGCTTTCACTCAACAACTGACCACTTCATGCCAGAAGAGAGAGAGCAGTACATACCAAACAAAATCTAGACAATAAGGTTCTTCACCTGGCAGCACCTAACCAGGTAGGGCTACCCCGAAAAACAGCACCAGGATGGTCCTGATCCCAATGCTCCTCACCAGGGTGGCCAGGGTTTTTTTTAACCAAACCTATAGTGGGGTACAAGTGCACGAGCTTGCACTCTCTGGCTGTGTGCAAGAGGTTGGGCGCCAAATATGTATTAGGGATGTGCCGGAAAGTATTTTGACGCCCACGGGGGTGGTTCTTTAAGGGCGGGGAAGGGTGCACTTACCCCTCCTGCCGCATTTCCCCCGCCGGCACTCCGTAATATTCAATTTCCTCGGGGTGGCAGTGTTCCTCCCTGCCGCCCCGTTGCCCTCATCGGCCAGAAGTGACCGGAACTACCAATCACATCTGCGCCTGTCGCATCCACAGCAGACGGGCGCACACGCAATCGGTACTTCCGGCCAATGAGGGCAACGGGGCAGCAGGGAGGAACGCTGCTGCCCCGAGGGGATTGAAAATAACGGCGCGCCGGTGGGGGGAATGCAGCAGGAGGGGGGAATGCACCCTTCCCCGCCCTTAAAAAACCACCCTGCCAGCCCTGAAATGGCCCCCGGAGCCAAAACGTTCTGGAGGTCTTTATAATGGCCTCTGAAACGTTTTGGGCTCAAGCCTTATATGTATCACTTTACACTTGCTCACATTAAACCACATCTGCCATTTTGTCGCCCACTCACCCAGTTTGGAGAGAGCCTTTCAAAGCTCCTTACAATCTGTTTTGGATTTCACTACCCTAAATAGTTTGGTGTCATCTGCAAATTTGGCCACTTCACTGCTTACCCCAACTTCTAGATCATTTATGAATAAATTAAAAAACACTGGTCCCAGTACAGGGGTCCCAACTTCTTACTTTTCTCAATTTAGAGAATTGTCCATTTATACCTATCCTCTGTTTCCTCTTCTTCAACCAGTTAGCAATGCACACATGAACCTGTCCTTTTACCCCATGACTGCTAGGTTTTCTCAAGAGTCTTTGATGAGGAACTTTGTTGAAAGCTTTTTGGAAGTCCAAGTATACTATGTACACTGGATCACCTTTATCCACATGTCCACTGACACTTTCAAAGAACTCCAAAAGGCTGGTGAGACAAGATTTACCTTTGCAGAAGCCATGCTGTTTCTCCCCCAGCAGGGCCTGTTCTTCTATGTGCTTTACAATTTTATCCTTTGAGAACGCTTTCCATCAATATGCCTGGCACAGACATTAAGCTAACTGGCCTGTATTTTCCTGGATCCCTTTTTGAAAATTGGTGTTACATTGGCTACTTTCCAGTCCTCTGGTACAGAGCCTGATTGTAGGGATAAGTTACATATTTTTGCTAGGAGATCAGCAATTTCACATCTGAGTTCTTTTTTGAGAACTATCCCTGTTCAGTACCAGCACAATGTTACTCTAGTGACTATATATATTGTGTATGCTTTTGTATAGATTGTGAACAAGAACCTGTTATTGTTATTATTCTTTTTCCACATAAACTCAGCTGAAAAACCTTTTTTTTAAAAAGTGGTATATAAATAATGCTAATGAAGTAATGAGTTTCCCATTTGCAGATTTGTGTCTAGGATAACCGGAGCTCAAGAACGAAATACTTCGGCCTTCTCCTCAGCAATAAGTTGTTCTTAACAATGATATTCTAAGTATTAATTGCAGCAAACACCTCATCATAATGTAACGCTGTGCTGCTTTCCCTGCACATTAACAAGATGGAAAGCTGTGCCCTATAAAAACAACATTAAGAAAAACCCTTCAGAGACTGCAAGGGGAATGAGAAACAAACAAGCGTTCAGGATGAACAAAGGGATGGCTACTGTGCAAGGCTGGCTGAGAAAATCTGGGCCAAAAGACAGATCTCTTTGTTCTATATCGGTCAATGTTTAAGTCAAAAAGCTATTTAGTTTAAAAGTGAGATGTGGTTCATAATTGAAATGTTGCTCCAGTGGAAGGCAAAGCTCAGTGCAACATCTTTCAGGCTGCTAATGCAGAACACTGGCATTTTAATGAACACCTGAAAATGCAAAATAAAACTAATAAATAAAAGCTAGCCTATTTATTTATTTATTTATTTATTTATTTATTTATTTAAATAGGATTCTTTATGGTCAGAATTACAGATTTTTATGTTCAATCCATTGACCGTTTTGATTACATTAAGTGGATGTAGAAAAAGAGTGGAAATATAGGTCCAAACTTGAAGGCTATAATTTACTGTGGCACTTTTACTAGCCGTGATTTAAGATTTAGCTATAATTCTTATGCTTTGAGCTGAGCCATTCTGAGTGAAATCATGGGTTCTTATCCCTCTTCCCCTCTAGCTGAGAGTGCAGTGCGTGCTTTGATTGTGGAAGAGAAGCGGTGTCTCAGCTTTCCCTCAGCACCCTCTTCCAATGAGCACTGTATGGATGTGCAGTGCATTATAGTCTTAAATCATAATGCTGGGGGAAGCATGCCTTTCTTTTATGTATCTCCACTAGCATACCCTCCATTGAGCTGAATGTTCAGGCAAAACAAAATGGGGAAGGGAAGACAAATTAGGAAGAGCTCCAAGATCTGCAATTTGCAGTCTTGTGAAGGGGTGCAGGGGGCGTTATGCAGACATTTAGATGTTTGTATAACAGGCCAACACATCTACAATTTATGTGAACCTTTCATCAGAAATCTGAAAGAATTCTGTGGTCCCCTCCCATTTCATTTATCTGCCTGCTTTGAGAGATTAAATCAAAGTGATCAGCACAATCAAGGGATTGCAAGAGCCAAGATAAGGATGGGTGCTTGTCTTGAGACTCCACTGGAAAGATTAACCAAAGAAAGAAAATGACTGTCAGTCCAATTCAACAGAAAACTTCAAAGATGATTCCCCTTCCTGCTGCTGGGGACGGCTTTGTCTCACCTGCTTTCTTCCATGGTGAAGGAATTGTCAGAATGCACACATATGCATTGTGAGGAGGGTCTCTAGTGTTGCATTGCTGAGCAAGTTAATCCTACAATCATAGCCTCTGTGCTCTCTCTTCCATTTCTACAAAGCAATTTACATGCAATAAGGACCACTGCTCAGTTACATGCAGTTGGCAGTTCTCCTCCTAACTTGTGGGTTGGTGGCAGAATACAGTTGTTATGTCAATGGAATTGGGGAATATTGGGAAAGAGCAGGAGAAGGAGGCCACTCTGTCTTAACACCCTGTGGTATTTGTAAGTAAAGAGGAGATTTGGTGCACACATGAAGAGCATAAAGCAAGGCTGTCACTCCAAACATACAAGGTTTTTACTGGACAATAAACCTCCCTAAAGGGCTCTTTTGTTTGAAGTCCAGGAGCTTTGCATTTCAGAGTCATAGATATGTCAAGAGCTCTGTGGTAAATGAACCACTGACTGAATTTTAAAGCACAGCACCTTTGTTCAAAGCCGTTCTATGTGATGGTTAAGGCTGAGCAAAGGGGGGGGGCATTTTATGAACATTTTCAGCAATTAATTGAGAAAGAAAACAATGCACTATTGTGAAGGTGATAAATGGTGGCACAACAGCAAAGAAGGAAAACACGATAGCAGTGAACAAGATAGGGAAGAAAGGTCAGTGTTCTCACAATTCAGTACATGCAAACAAAAACTGAACATTTTCTCCTCTTAATGAGAGGGTGCTAGCAATCATAATTTATCTCTGCAACATTGCAAATATCTAGACCATAATAGCAAGAGCAAAAAATATGTATTTTACAGAAAATGGCAAAAGGTTAATGGGTCTTGGTTACTTAAACAAATACATCAGGCACATATAAGAAATCCAAATTTCTTAATACAATCCTGTATCTCTGAGCATTATAAAAATAAATGAGTCGCATGATGCTATGGAAATTTACAAATAAATTAAGTCTCCTTAGATGCCATTTGACAGAAAGGTAGGATAGAAATCCTTCAAATAAAGAAATGCAGTGGTCCTTCAAATAAAGAAATGCAAAATATACAAGCATAACTACAGTATCTAATCTTTCACCCTTTGTGGTGATGGAGTATGTCAATTAAAACTTTACTTATTAATAGTTCCCCTGGCCAAGGGCAATTTTCAAACCAAAATGTGCCCTTTCCCCACAACAATACAAGCTACCTTCTACTTTAATATGAAACTAGCTGATCGGGTGCATAGCATCTGCACCCCTAGTTCGACTCTTCCCGCCCCACCTGCAGCCCCTTCTCCCTGTTTTCCGGCTGGCGTCTCTGACGCACACCTGGCCCACTTCTCTCGCTACCCCGCTCACGGTTTCTCCTGCCTCCTGGCACTGCCTCCTGACCCCGGCGGGCACGCAGGCCTCTGCCACCTCCTCACCACGGCCGCCACCATTTCCCCCGTTCAACGGCCTCCTGCCATGTGTGAGCTCCCACCGCCTTAGCCTATCAGGCGCCTCCGCCACCCAGCCAATCAGCTGGGCGCAGGGACACACATTCTAAAGGCACACCCAGGAGGATTATATACATAGATAATAAATGAGAAATTAAAAAGTTTCTTTTTCTGACTGCACTATGAACCATGGCCTTAGCCTGCAATTCACAGCACAGCAGAGAATGGCAAGAACTTTTATCTATATAGGAAACAAGAACCTAGTTTAACAGCCAGTGCAATTCAGTGGAAAGAGTGGCAGAATGTGCATTCAGAAGATCTGGGCTCAAAATCTCCCTCACCACTAACTTGGGGAAGATTAATTAACATCTGAAGAGGTGAAGTCACTACAAGAGTTGACTTAATTACCCATATATCTTTTTCTCTGTATTCTGTATTGGTAGATTTCAGGACCAGTCCTTACTAAGGTCTAGAATATAATTCTGAACTTTTTCTGCAAACAGAAAGCCTTAATGTTTATTAATTCCTAACTAATATGCTGAACTCTCTCAAATCATATGTGGAACTGGATTCAAGATGAAATGCAACTTATTACTGGATATTTTTGCTACTGACAAAAGTGCTTAAGAAACCAGTCTTATTTAAAACAAAATTAGCCTAATTAAAGTTAATTGAACAATTCATAATCAACATTAGACAGGAAGTCAATGAAAACACACTTGGTAAAAAAAATGTAATAGCTAATAGCCATTGCCAATGAAAGGTTTCTCAGAAAATTAGGCAACAGAAGGAGGTTTTGCCTTTAAAAAACCACATTTGACAAGCAGTATTCTAGGAGCTAAAAAAAGCAGCTAAAGTAACTCTGTTTCCTAGGTCTTGAATCCTGAATACTGGGAAAACTAGTAAAAATTAGTTCAGCACTCACTAAATATTTCAATAACCTAAACACGGTAAAAGAAAAGTAGCCATGGTTTTTATCAAGTGAAGCCATGTGTCACATCATGTGCCTGTTTTATTGAGGTTGTCCATGATCATACTGGAGAGAGTCCACTGATCCACAGTTTTAAATACTTCATGAGCTTGATCAGGAGTAAGTCCCTTGCTCAGGTTCTTATATCATCACAGCTATTGAGCACTTTCCAATGCATTAATCAACCTGATGTGTATCTCTTATATGAGGCTCTATTCATTCCTTGTTTCCTTCCTACAAAAATGAAGTCTTTTTAGATACAGGTATCCTGGTTTGGTTCCTTTTTTGAATAGCGTCTTGATAATTCAGGGAAGCATAGCACTGGAAATGCATTCAATAAAAATATAGACTAAAACTCCACAATTACTGAATATTAAAAACAGCAAGAACTTAAAAACAATGGGTTTGCCAATGGCTATTATGCAGCTTCTTAGAGTGGAAAAGAGACAGGAAAAGGCTGGCACAATTTCATACTAGACTTGACTGGTATGGAAGAGAGATGGTTAATAGGAAGAGGGTGAATTTTTCATGTTAACATTCTCATACATTAAAAACCAAACTTTGCTACAAAGTTACATTAATTGTCATTGTTAAGTCTGTGGGTCATACACAATTGGACAAAATCCTCAGTAACAGGTTATTAATAGAGGGGCTCCTACAGGCAGCCAGCAGCTTCTTAAAGTGAAACAATGGCTGCATTCATATGGAACATGGAACCGTGGGTCCAATGGACCGCTGCTCCCACCCGGTTCTCTCATCCAAATTAGGACATAACAGAAACATAACAGTCTGTCCTTGACTGAAGGACAGCCCCGGCAGCCAATTGCATGCAGCTGGGGCAAGGGAGGAGTTTCCTCCCTCAATCTGAGTTGCTGAAGTGTGAGAATGTGGTGCCACATTCGGATGTAACACTGGCAAAACCAGAGGTACAGGCAGCGAAACTTACTACAAACTGAAGGTACAAATCAAAGTCTGGGGAGGGAAACCATGGGTCCATTATCTGGTGGCACGTATTCAGATAATCAAAAATTTCAACCAGAGGCCCCTTCAACTCCGGTTTTGTGTGTTGTGCGAATGCGGCCACTAACAGAAGCCTCTTAGAGGCTTGGTAGAGCATACACAACAGTCATGATTCTTCAAAGACCCAGACATTAATGAGGAAATAATTGAAAATGCATATCCTGCAAAACTGGGTTGTTGAACATGGTAAACCTGTCCTGTTACTCCAGGGGAAGACTCCAACCCACTTGCAGTCAATAGAGGAGGATTCCATGAATGATCTCCCAAAGGCTTAGTTTTGCTAAGCTGTTTTAAAACATCAGAACTGTTCAGAGTGCCTTTTGAACCAGCTCCCTCTGACTAGTTCCTTATAGTAGGAATTGATTTGGGGGAAAATGAGAGAAAACCCTCAAACAATGTACATGTGATTGCGTATACATGTACACCAATATACCCATGTGACTACAACATCTTCCAAGGACAAACTTGCACATATGCACCATCTCAACAAGTTGTCATCCTAGCAACAAAGCTGCAGATCAAATCTTAACAATCACATTTTTCCCCTTTCTTCCACCAATGTTTCAGATTTAGTTCTGGTAACATTTATGTCACCAGCTGTTAAAAGATAGGCAAAACCATTTAGCACTGCTATAACTTTTAATATTTATTTATTTTTATCTCTAAAGGCCAACATATCTTTAAGTCACACATATGCCTCTATGTAAAAATAATAAATCAGTATAAATATAAGCACACAATCTTGAACTTGAGAAGGTCAGCTAAGAGTGTGCAGTGATGGACGAACTCCATGGACAACACAGCATTATTCATATCCTTGGCAACCTGATTTTCGGGTTGGTTATAGGACGGAAAATGCCTTGGTCACCCTGGCGGACAATTTGTGCTGGACTACGGGCCAAGTCACAAGATGACTTGTTGCCAACATCACAAGAAACTGTAGGAGGAGAGGGGGGGATCTTATTACCCATTGTCCTAATCTTCAAACTGTAATTTATTACTACAAAAAAGGCTTTTAGGTTGGGTATGGAAATTTGAAATCCTAGCCACAGTCTGTTTAAACACAAGGCCTCTTCCATCAAGGGGACAAGGGCAATCTACCAGTGTATGAATTCTGGGTTAAACAAACAGCCAAAGACTTCTAATAACAAACATTTTCCCTATCATTACCACTCTTTTACTCCTGCTATACTAAAATATGTTTCTATGACAGATTTGTGCCTGCTTCCTTCTGTAATATTTCAATTAGTGTTTGTGGGCTTTCCAAATTATGTTATATAAAGACATTTTATAAATAAGGCTGTGGGCAATGGTTAACAATCATCACGTGCAACACTCAAATCAGTTGTGTGTGAGAGAGATTTTATCTCTTTGTACTTCAGTACAAAGTGTTTGTGTGGGGTGGGGAGTGTTCATCTAAAATATCTTTTCTTAGAACATAATTCAAATAAACCCCAGCTACTTTTGTTATGGGTGCAGAGCAAGGGCATCATAGGAAGGTTGGCGGCAGGTACTCCACCACCTTTGCCCGTAGCACCTATCTGTTGAGGAAGATGACAGGCCGTCCCTCCAGGTTCTGATGCCAGCCATGCCCCCTGTGCTGAAGTGCTGTCACATGCAGCATTACTGGCATCAAAACCTGGAATCGCATCTCAAGGTCCTTCCAGCTAGCAAGTTGTTTGTTCACCAAGAGGGGTGCCCTGAGAGAAACCCCAGGGTGGCCCCTGGACCTTGGCAGCCCAGGGATATTTGTCATCTTCCCCTGTTCCATAGTGGTTATACCACTGGTGCAGAGTACAGCAAACGGATAAAATTAATTTTGAATTACTATACATTCCCAACCCTCACAGTTAAAAATATAAGCTTGAAAATCAGATGGGAAAATATCTGGTGCAGCAGGCAATGCTGATCAGGGTTCCCATCCTCGTTCAGGGTCAAATGTTCTAACAATGCCCTGCAACTTACCAGATCAATCAGACTCTCCTGTATTCTGTTCAGAGTCGTTCGGAGTCTGCTGCTGCTGAGTCCTAGTCCTGTTGATTCAAACTGGAAATAAGAAAAATATTCTAAGAAACACAATTTGTTTAGAATACAAATAAAGTAAAGTTTGTAATTTGCTCATACCCAGTTGCCATACTATAAAGCTCAGCATGGCAAACCAAAATGGAAAAAGTAAATAGTGTAGCAACAGTAATGCACTTGTGTAAAAAATGAACTAAGTTCCATATGCTAAGATTACCACATAGAATTAATAAGGACGCTTGAATTATCCACTGTGCTAGTAAGGTCAAGGATTTGATAAGTTCCAGGATTTGATATTGCTTCGGAATGTTTACTTTGGGGCATATTAAAATGATAGGCTTTGTATTCTTTGAGATATAACAACATCAAATGGAATGAGATTTTCATTTCAGGAAAAACCATTTGCAAATCAGAATGAAAATCCATGCTCATTTGGGAAAGGAATGAATTTTCTTATTTCTTTTGCCATATAAACTTTTTCTTTAAAAAGTTTTCTTTTTCTTAGGATTGTAAATTTTTAAATTGTTTTAAATTGCTTTATACTGAATTTTTAATAAATATTTTATTGCTGTTTTAAAATTGTATTATTTGACCTGGTGCAGAGCATCTGCACTCCTAGTTCTCCCTGTCTCTCCTCCCCCATCTTCAATTCTTTCTCCCCTCCAGCCCCATTTCTCCCCCCCACCCCATTTCATCCCCCCCCGCCCCAAACAGCCTATTCTCCCTCGGCAGCCAGGATGCTTTTCCTCAGTGGCTGGCTGGCTGCCGTCTTGGTGGCCACCACTTCCCCTGCGTGTCTGCTTCTCCTCCTGTACCCGTCGCTAATCTGCAGCTCTCTCGCAAGAGCTGCCATGAATGGGATTAGTGAGGGGTATGCCTAGGAAAAATAAATATATAGATTATTTTTTTTAAAAAAAAAAATTATGTTATTTTAGGTTGTAAACCCTTGCTAACTTGGCAAAGAGGCACCTTTTAACATGGTGATTCTCTTTATCTAGTAGGGGGAGAATAAATGGCCCTATCCACCCACAGCACAGTACTTCCAGTGACTGTTGCTGGTGCGTATCTTATGTTTCTTTTTAGATTGTGAGCCCTTTGGGGGCAGGGATCCATCTTATTTATTTATTATTTCTCTGTGTAAACCCCCTGATTCTCTGGCAGCATATGAAATTTTCAATGACCAATCATGAATCCACTCTCATTTGCTACCAGAGAACCTACACTCAGAATACCTCAGAGACAACAAAACCCAGAGACAACAAAACCCTCTGTGCACTACACCACCACTCGCTCTGGGCCACCCCAGCGCCCCCCAAGTGCAGTTATGGGGCTTCTGAAACCTCCATTATTCCCTATTGAGAAAAACCTTAAAGACGCATAAACGTCAACAAATCACAAAAAATCAGCCCTTTGCCCAATTCCTTTGAAATAAATTGTGGTAGCTTCCTTGCCCCCAGTGGGTAATACCACCCACCACACTCCGCTCTGGGACACCCCTTTCCCCCTGACATGAAGTGATACATTTTCTGGAATCCCCAATATTCCCTATGGGAGGAATAAAAAAATGAAAAAAACTTCAAAAATTCACAAATTATCGCAGGAGTCTCTGACTGCTTTGCCATTGAGTGGGTGGTAGGTACTCCTTGGTTCCTAACACCCACCCCAGTTTTTTGCCCCTAGGTACTCCATATAGGGAATAATGGGCAATAATAATAAAAAATTTCAAAAATTCATTAAAAATCATAGGAGTGTCTGACTGCTTTGGGGTTTGGGTGGTAGTTGACACACATGGGTGCCTAACACCCAACCCAGTTTTGGAGGCTCAAATCAGTTCAAACTGATCCAAAACAGTTCGAACCAGGCTCATATTCAAACCGAACCAAAGGGGGGTTCGAGCAAAACCAAAATTGAACCTCCCCACCCCGTTTTGAATCAGGCAAACTGGTTCACATCCCTAAGGGTGGTATAGAAATCAAGTGAATGAATGAATGAATGAATGAATGAATGAATGAATGAATGAATGAATAAACTTCCCTAGAGACATGAACTGAGGCAGTATATAAATCCATAAAATTAAAAAATAACTGCTTTGATAATTTTTTCTGTTCAAAGGCAGTATTTAAATAATAAGCATTAGTAGAATACAGCTTCATATGCTAAGAAGAGATGTGCATATCAGGCGGTATAAAAAGATGATAAATAAATATAACAAAGATAACCAGTTATGAAGTACAGTTTTGCATTTGCAAAGATTTTATAAAATTAAAGGTAAAATTGTGCCGTCGAGTTGGTGTCAACTCCTGGCGACCACAGGCCATGTGGTTGTCTTTGGTAGAATACAGGCTGGGTTTACTGTTGCTGTGTCCTGCACAGTATGAGATGATGCCTTTCAGCATCTTCCTATATTGCTGCTGCCCAATATAGGTGTTTCCCATAGTCTGGGAAACATACCAGCAAGAAGTCAAACCAGCAACCTCTTAATAAAGTTACAGCTGCATTAATACTTATGATATTAACCATGCAGAACATGCTTCATTGTCACAGGGAGTGCATTCCAGACTCTCAGGGTGGCAACAGAGAAGGGCCCATCCCTGTGTAGCCACTGGGATGGTGGCAACTGCAGACAAACCTCTCCAGTTCATCTCAATGGGCAATGGGACTCATGGCAAAGATGACATTCACTTAAATACCCAGGACCTAAGCTGTATAGGGCTTTATAGGTTATAGGGCTTTATAGGTTATAACCAGCACCTTGTATTTTGCCTGGAAACTTAGTTTCCAGTGTAGTTCTTTTAATATAGGAGTAATATGATCTCTTCGAGATGACCCAGAGACCAAACTGTCTGGTAATTTGTAAACTGCCCAGTAATGGAAGATCGGGGTCATGTACAGATACAATACACACATACATACATACATACATACATACATAGTTCACACAAGACCCAGAGTAAGGCCCAGTTGTCAGCTGATGTTCTGGCATAATTCCACTGTATCAGTTAATTATATCAGCTTGAGTCATTGCTAGCTATCCAGCTTTAAATGCAGCAGAAACTATAAAGACCTAAATAGAACTGCTCTGCTAACAAAAGCTACATCATGATGGGACAACTAGGAAACATACATGCATTGCCAGGGTCTACTTCAGTTACATTACCAAAATACTGATGTGTATTTCATGCCAGGAATACATTGCTCAGATTAGAAACAGGCTCTCCTTTGGTTTGGATTCAATGTAAGTTTCTAAAGTGTCATTCAAAAACCACTTAAACTAGTGTCCTTGTGCATAAGTCAAGTTAGTCCCATTGAAGTCCTACTGGCATATACTGCTAAGTGGCTTGAAGTAAATGAAACAAGTTGAATACTGAAAAGATGGAATATGTTAAATAGCATGCAATTGTCAGTGCCTACAATTGTTCTGTGGATAAGCAAATTCTGAAGAGCACTTACTCTATCAGTGTTTCTTTGTAGGTGACACATCTGGGGCATGGGGGCAGAATATGGTTTCACTGAGAGAAATGTCATGGGGCCTGGGGGCAGGCACAAATTTTTCATTCTGTGCTTATCTTTAAAGTTCCCAAAGATTCCTTTCTTAGTTTGGTTTGGCTGACCTTTTAATTGGCAAGCAATCAAAAGTTCAGCCACTCAACAGTGATGTTACTGCAAACTTAAATGGCACCAAATATTGAAAAGTGCAGAAGAAAAAAATCTATATTACTTTTATTGCTATCAAGTGGCTTTCAATGGAGAGATCCAACTGCTTCCTGGATGAAATTCAGGTGTTATATGCGACCACATAATTGTAAACCCTTTTGGCATTCTTCCACTGCTGTGTGGATGAAAAACCAGGATCCAGGCACTGCTATTAGAATATCTGGTAGTTACCAAATATGGTAATTAAATCTGAAACTGTGCCATTCATTCATTCATTAAAAGGTTTTGTATATTGTACACATGTACAGCATACACAAATTTGTTCACAGATGAGGTCGTCAGAGGGGGCTCTGTTCTGCGTGCCGACAATGAGGGAGGCTCAGCTGTCATGCATGCAGGACAGGGCCTTTTCCGTTATTGCCCCCAGATGTTGGAAAGCTCTCCCAGCATTCCAACTCCTCCAACACAGTTTTTAGAAAGGAAGTGAGAGCTTGGGTTTTTACCCAAGCTTTAAGAGGAGTGTAGGGTTTTTTTTGTTGCTGCTGCTTTGTATTTTATGGTTAGATTGTGTATGTTCTTTAAATTTTTAATTAGATCTGTATTTTTATATCCAATTTTAATATTTTTATTGTGTAATTTTTATAGTCTTATATTGTTTTAAATGTTTGTAAACCGCCTTGGGATTTTTTTTAACTGGCAGTATATATATTTAACAAACAAATATATATGCTTCCAAACATCAGGCTTTGATATCATTCATCATTGTGAATCATATTGCGGATTGTGTCTGACACGACTTGCAAGGCTGCTCTAATGATTCATGAATTTCTGGGTCTAAGCATGATTCATGAAGTTGAAACATGCTTAGCAGCCAAAGTGCTTTTGGCTGGTGCAAAAGCATCAGTTTAAAGCACTTTGCAGTGGTTTGCTTAGGGCAGAGTTTAATTAGCAACTTGGGCTTCTACCATACAACTGTGAGAATGGTTTAGTTCTTCAAAATGCTTTTCTGGCAGGATTTGCAATACTATCTTCTTGTATAAGTATCTCTGACCTTTTGGTTAGTCATCTTGTAAGCTTTTATGGGCTGGTGGAGTGAGTCTAGTGGCTAAGAGGCTGAACTCTGAAACATGGAGACTAGTTTAAATATCGCCATTGTCATGAACTCAATAGATGTCCTTCAATGAGGCCTCAGTGTCAGCTTTCCCCATCTGCAATATGGATCTCATGACCGCTAACTGGACAAGAAGCACCTTTTTAAAGGGGCGACTCTCATATTTAGCAGTGGGAGAGCAAGTGTGCCTATTCAGCCCAGCACAACATCTCTCCAGTATGTTAGAATAAGCCAAGGTTGATTGGTTCAGGTGTCACAACTAATCTTGACTTGTCCCTAAACTCAGTTGGAAGTAGAATTTTTCTGACTGATGTGCAGGCAAGGAGGGATGCGCACATGGAAACCGAGAATAGAAGACACTGTGCAGAACTGACATTTAACCAAGGCCAAGTGTCTCACATTTAAACAAAGTGAGACAGTTTGTGACCCACCAAGCCTAAAGCAGCCCACCAGTCTTGAATTGCGGCCTGCCAGGTGTCTGACAACACATGCACACACTTTTGCAGCCCAAGTCAGGCAAGCAAAAGCAGGTGGCTTATGGAGCCCCTTAGTGGGCTATTATTGAAGGCTGGTGGGTCACAATCTGGTCTAACCAATGGAGATCACTGGTCAAGAGCACATTCCAAATGCATATTTAATACATTAGATAAAGTTGTTTTAAAATTTCAGAGGTGCTAGAATATCATGTTGCCTTTACAAGAGAGATGAATTAAATTCATAGACCCTTTTAAGTCATATGTTTCCTGTGAAAACCATCCTAAACCAAACAAAAATAAAAGCACACTACAGTAAGATACACAACTTTTTTAAAAAAAACCTCAGCTGCTATGCATTTACCTGCCTAGCACTCTGGTGTTGTCTGCTAGATGTGGAAAGTGTAGAACTGGGTAAGAACTTTAAAATACAAACAGGAGGCACAAAGCAAAGATAAAGAAAACAGAAAATGTGAAGCAAAGAATAGCACAAACAGCCAATGCAAGTTCTCTGTAAACAACCAAATCTCAATATATTACTCCTGCCAAAATGAACAGCTCAGGAGTATCTGGAACCAGATGTTGTACATGTGTGGATATTTTTAACAAATAAATGACTAATTTATAATTCTATTCTGTTAGGGCTCATGAAGCAGTCAATTCAAATGTTCACATTGGTATTTCAACTACTGTTCTATGGAAAACATCCTTCCTCTGATAGTCCCAGACACATCTTTCAGATTTAAAAGTTCTAAATAAATTATATATAGCATGTGAAAAAATGGATTCAGCTAGTTACGGTAGAACCAAGCTTCTTAACATATGGACGTGGCTATCCAAAGATTCACTGATAGCTGCAAAAAGGAGTCATGGGATCTTCCTATTATCCTCTTCTCATGTATCTTGAACGGGCCAAGAGCCCGGGGGTTGATCAACAGAGGTGCACCTAGGTAATTTTGGAGCCTGGACCTAAAGGCTTTTGGAGGCTCCCCCTGCTACAAGTTAAGCATCATTTTTAACACATAGGTTCTTGAGGGCACAAACCACACCACCCAGGACAGACTAAAAATGATTTGGGGGCCCCCCAGAGGTGTGGGGACCCTGGACTGGCCCTTAAGTCCAGGGGTAAGAGCGCCTCTGCTGATCAATCACCTCTACACTTTGAATCACTGTAAACAAAAAATAGCACTGTCCCCCTCTACAATCAGACTCATAATTCTAAGGCAAATATACTCGCCATGTTTTTTAGTTAATCTGAAGTTCCTTTCAGGGGAGTTGGTTGTTGTTGTTTTTTAAAGGCCATAAAAGCACACCCTCTGGTGGCCCAAACAAATGGCTCAAGCACTGGGCGGCATTGCCTTTTCAGAATGCCCGGGGCATTCACTGGGCATTGCCTTTTCAGAAGGAGACACATTTTAGTTCTCTTCCAAAGGAGAAGCTTAAATAGTTTTTGTTCTCTTGGTCTCAGAAGGTTTACTCTGACATAGTGTGAAAACTCCCCGAGTTAGAATAATATCAGATTTGAAAAGCAATTAACTGAAGGAAAATGAATTGTTCTAGCATTTACAGATGTATCCACCTCTGTAAATACCACCAAGCAGAAACTAATTTTTTCCTTAATCCTTAGACTGCTTTCACAAGTGCATCTCCTTTTCTATGCCATCTTGAAAGTCAAGATAAGTATAAACCCATCTACAGGCCTTGTAATAATTATACTTAAAGAGCAATTTACTATCCCAGCCATGACTGTTTCCTTATTCTTCACCATGCATGCCAAACACTGATTAAATGGTAAGATTTACTTACTGTGTCATTTCGGCCAAAAAATGTATATATTGCATACAAATAGTAATCAAAAAGCTGAGACATGAAGTGGATCACATCAAATGCAATTGGCTTCAAGATGTTCATCATCTGCATGTATTTGCCTTTAAGACAAAAAGCGGGGGGGGGGGGGGGGGGAGAAAAGGACAAGTTCAATTTTCCAAGTCAAATTTATACATTATTGCACTTAGTGAATTCAAACTAGTTTTCATAACCACTTACTGTTTAACCCTGAGTACTGAATACTAGTGAGTTGACCATAACAATGGCACGTGAAAGGTGTGTATGAAGCAATGCCAATGGGCTGGATAGTTGTCTGTTTTTGCAAAGCAGAAACACACTGCAAAATCCATGCTGAACCACTCCGTGTCAGGGGTTTTTGCCTTCACTGCAACAATGTCCTCAAGTGCAGATTTTATCTCTCCCCCAAAGGAACAAATGGCAACCATTCACTTATGTAAGAGAAAGCATAGGAGTGCACTCAGGCCACCATAGGGTAGGAACTAAACAGGTTCCTGATCAACCCAGCTATGACATTCAGGGCTGTTCCTAGTTACACAGCCCCATTTCAGGCTCATGGCTCATCAAGCTTGTGGCAAAAAGGTCCAGAGGATACTGCTCATCCTAACCATCTGGTTGAAGAGTACAGGTGCCCACTCTCCCCCTCCCCAGCACACCATCCCGCCACTGTCTAACCACTCAGGGGGCAGTTTTCTGAACTGTCCATCAACGCATTGATTAAACACAAATGCACACACTGAGGGGCAGTCCAGTCTGGATGAACCATCCCACACATACGGTTAGGTGATGGAACAGCGCACTGGATAAGGAGGAGACGTGAATGAATCGCGATTCACAGCGCAATTCGAAACACATCCCCGGCACCTTTAAAAAGAGGAGAGCAGGTGCATACTTGCTCTTCTACCACTCACAACTACTTCTTATCGGTGGCCCTCCCCCCCGCCAGCTATCGCCATGTACCAACAATGCTCTCTCCAGCTGCTCTCGCGTGCTGGCGTGGCGCAAGAGCAGCTGGGGAGAGTGCCACTAGCATGCGGTGATAGCTGGCAGGGCGGGGAGGGTGGGGTGCCACTGATACAGGAAGTGGTGATGAGCAGCGGAGGAGCAGATATGCACCTGCTCTCCTTCAATTTAAAGGTGCCGGGCATGTGTTTCTAATCGTGCTGCAAATCACGATTCATGCACATGCCCACGTTCCTCACGCACATTATTAGAATGACCAGTCACAGGGATGTCCAAATTGGCATTCAGACTAGGAGTCTGAAAGTTATGGTTAATGCATACCAGACACACAGCAAGTTTATGGAAAATATCATACTCTATAGCTTCCCCTGCTAACTTGGCAAAGAGGCACCTTTTAATGTGGTGATTCTCTTTAATTAGCAGTGGTAGAGTAACTGGCCCTATCCACCCCAGCACAGTACTTCCAGTGACTGTTGCTGGTGTCTATCTTATGTTTCTTTTTAGATTGTGAGCCCTTTGGGGACAGGGATCCATCTTATTCATATATTATTTCTCTGTGTAAACTGCCCTGAGCCATTTTTGGAAGGGCAGTATAGAAATCGAATTAACAACAACAACAACAACAACAACAACAAGTTAAAATAATTGACATAGCAATACCAGGGGATAGCAGAATAGAAGAAAAAGAAATAGAACAAATCACCAAATACAAAGATCTACAAATTGAAATTGAAAGGCTGTGGCAGAAAAAGACCAAAATAATCCCAGTGGTAATTGGCGCCCTGGGTGCAGTTCCAAAAGACCTTGAAGAGCACCTCAACACCATAGGGGTCACAGAAATCACCATCAGCCAATTACAAAAAGCAGCTTTACTGGGAACAGCCTATATTCTGCAACGATATCTATAACAACTGACAATAAAATTCAGCCATCCCAGGTCCTTGGGAAGGACTCGATGTCTGGATAAAACAAACCAGTCGATAACACCTGTCTGACTGTGTAAACAAGAAATAATAAAATAGCCTGCACTGAAAATGGAGTACACATACTCATATTCAGGGGCCTGAATAGCTTTACAAAATCAGCTTCATGCCCTAATAAAGAGGCATAACAAACTTTAACAACGTGGAAGAGCCCCAGGTGTTTCCTCTGAAATTTGGAAAAGACACCCTGTATTCGTAAATGATCCCCATTCTCCTCCTCACAGTAGTTCAGACCCTTAAGTAACCTACATGTGAGATAAACATAATATATAATAGTCCCAAGAGCATAGATTTTCAAAATCTCTCTTCAGTTGGCTCATTTATACAACACAAAATGTATGACAGCATTTAACAGACTAGAAGCAGCACAAGGTACTCGTCCCTCTAAATCTTGTCCCTGTAAAAAACAAATTTCTCCACAGAAGCCAAGAACATTTCTTTATCACTGCATCATTCTGCATCTTGACACCATACATGTTCCAAGAACATTTCTTCTTTGTTCCTTCCATAAGATGATGCCAATTTTAAACTCTCTTCTATAAAATTATCAAGCAACCTATTTGCACTGAACAGGTATTTTAAAGGTATCACTAGGAAGCTCACCATCAGCAAAAGCATAACTAAAAGAGATGTGAAGGACATTGTGAGCACCCCTTTCAGTAAAAGCATACTCATACAAAAGTAACTTATCAGTCATGTTTTTTCTTGACAGATGTTGCCAGGTTGGCACATATTTCTTTGGATTATTTTCTTGCTCTCTAATTAAGCATAACATGTCACATAGTGTGGCCTGAAAGGTTTAGTACCACATTGAATTCAAGTTTGAATTTTGTTATTTTTATTTTTATGACATTTTATGTTCTGCCAAGTGCTTAGTGATATATTTAGCATTATCCAGGCCATTAAAAAAAAATCATTCTAATAGTGGATTCACATGATCATAGATCATTATTACAAAATACAAGAGTATTGCAAATACTATATAACAATTGAAACTTCCATTACATTTTGGTTCACTCGACAACAGGTTTTGTAGCACACAAACGCTGTAACCAAAGGGAAAAAAGCTCACGCATGGTAAATTTATCACAAGTGGATTATAAATTAGACAACCTGAATCTGCCTCTACAGTCTGACAGAGAGAAGAGATAACAGAAAGGCATTTGTTCTACATTTTGAATGAGGTTAAGCCGCATAGCACAATTTCTACAATAAATCATAGTATCAGAAGTGGCAATACAATGCATCTGTAGAAAAGATTACATTCGCTCATGCAAGATGAAAGGTGAAATTATATTTATTTTTATCCCGTATTTCTAGCTGACCGCACCACACTATACACACGGTTTGCATTCATTGACTTCAATCACACTTAGTTATTACTAGTTTTCTCAGGGTACAGCCCAGTAAAACTCTATATGGCAAAACTCCCAGATTCCAAAACCTGTGTTCTCTGCCTTTTTTCATGCTTCTCTGTTATATCCATCCTTTTTTTACTCTTCATTTTCTTTCTCCCACAAATGTTCATATAATGCTCATATTAGAGTTGGTAAATACATGAAGGCTCTCATGTTACATGGGAAAACAAAACAAAATATTCATGTATCCCTATCCTAAAACTTGGAAAAAAACACCTCTTTTTAAAAAAGAATGAAAAGTGGAGTTCTAGCATGCTTGATTTAAATGTGGTGGGGTTGCTGGAAGCCATGTAAAATTCCATAGGAGGTGGATATGGCTGGATATATACCAATTAGTAGGCCTGTGCAAACATTTGGCTCCAAATAGCTGAAGCTGAATAACCTGCAAGGTTCTACTGATACCACATGAAGGCAAGTGTTCCTAATGTGCATCTCCAAGGGGGACTTAGATCCCTAACCAACCCCCTACCAGTTCGGAAGGTCCCTTAAAGAGGACAGCACCCTGCTGGACTTCCAGCATCATCTTGGAATGTGTGCGGGAAACACTGGGAACCGAAGTCGTTTCCAGCAATGTCCCCATATAAGTGCTAGAAAGGACTTTGCTTCCCAGTGCTCTTTGTACACCTTCCAAGATGATGTTGGAATGCAGCAGATCACTGTTCTCCTTAAGGATCCTCCAGAACCAGTAGGTAGCTAATTAGAGATCCAGATCCTGTATGTAGAGGTGTGTGTTGGGAACGCTCGCCTCCGTAGGGTGTCATCAGGGCTTTGCAGATTATTTGGCTTCAGTTATTCAGAGCCATATATTTGCAAAGGAACATAGGAAACTGCCTTCTACTGAGTCAGACCATTGGTCCATCTAGCTCAGTGTTGTCTATATAGACTGGAAGCAGCTTCTCCAAGGTTACAAGCAGGAGTCTCTCTCAACCCTATCTTGGAGGTGCCAGGGAGGGAACTTGGAACCTTCTGCATGCAAACATGCAGATAAGCTTCCCAGAAAGGTCCCATCCCCTAAGGGGAATATATTAGAGTGCTCACATGTAGTCTCCCATTCAAATGCAAAATAGGGTAAACCCTGCTTAGCAAAGGGGACAATTCATGGTTGCTACCACAAGACCAGCTCTCCTCCCCTACCAGGCCTACCAGATGGCCACTTCTGCCTTCGGCAATATATTCTCTCCACAATATATTATCTCTTAAGCAACATTCTGTAGCCGAACCTGAACCTCTGGCACAATGTTCTACCACTGAATTGTCAACCTAGCTAGAGATATTTTTTAATAAAACTTGTAAAGAAATGAAAAAGATGCAGGGATGGTGGAAATCAGGGCTTGGGGCACAGGAGTTTTTTGTTACATTTTCTGGCTTGTAACCACCAAACAACATAATCTCTGCCAAGTTCATCTAAGTTTTGATAAATGCTATGAAAGACCAAAGCGCCGGCTCAGATTTATAGCTAGTAATTCTGCAAACGAACAGATGCGTCAACCGACTATTAGTTCCGAGAAAGATATCGTGTGTTTGGCCAAGAACTACTGGGCGATATTTACTAACTTATTACTGCAGTGTCCCAGAAGATTTGAAGAGCAGCAGCTCACGCTGTTAGGTCAAGCTAACAATTCCAATGTTTTCCAAGTGTAATGACGTTTCCATAAGAGCTTGGGGAGGACAAGCCTGGCAAGTGTGCATGAAAATGAGCTTCCATACAAAACAATTCAATTATGTTCCCCTGTGCTCATCAAACGAAAATCAGCTTTGCCTACATTTGAAATTAAGTTAATGACTTCATGGGATAACTTTTTTAAACAAAGCAAAACATTACAGAGGTAAGGAAAGGAATGCAACACTCTGAAAGACACGCAACCACCACAAAAACACGCTCACAGATGCACATGCTTAGCCAGTGTTTGCATAATACAACCACCCTCCCAAGGTTTGCCTCTTACTTCTTCACTAAGGTTAAGTACCAAACATCAGTCAAATCATGTTATGTGAATGCTTAGTTCTTTCTGTTAAAATACTATGGCTGACATCCAGACTAAAATTATGGATGCCCAAACAGTTGTGTGCATGCAACAAGGGAGTGGTGACTTTTGCTGATCCCTCTGCAGCCCTTTGTGATTCCTGAATAAATGTCCTTGAGGGCTGTGGGACCCCCTCAGGGATATATATTTTATGAGGTACGGGGGGGTGGGGAGGTAAGAGTGGTGAAAACTGCCCCTACCCCCACTGAGCGCACAGAACATTATTCAGCATGTACAACATTCACCTGGATGTCAGCCTAAAACCACAATCTAAGGTGTCAGTCCAGACAAACCCTCAACGTTTTGTGCATCATCACTGGCTTTGTTGTTGTGCGGAGGAATTCTTCTGAACTTCCCCTGAGGGCAAAGTTGTCTGATAGTTGGGAGTGTTGCTTCCAGACAAAGAAGGGCCAGAAGCCCTGCTGCATGTGCAAAATTCACTGCAGAGCCATTTGGATCAGGGCCTGTTCATTAACTTTTGCCAATGTCCCTTTTAACTCATTGGGTTAGATAAGTCTGCTCTCACATGCAGAAGGCGCTCACAAAAGGACAACTTTACATGTTTTGCTAGAATGCTGAATTGAAGAAGTGAAGTTAAATCCCAAGATGATGTCCTGCTTCCACAAGTGCTCATGTAAGAACTTGCAAGACCCCTTGCACAAGCAGAATCACAAGAACGGCTACATAATCCATTATAGCACAGTGAGAAATTTTGTGCAAAAGCTTGAGTAAGTATTTGCAGAACAGCACTAGCAGCCATTTTTCTTCTGCTTTGGATCAATTATTATAAAGCAGGATTTTTTTTTAAAAAAAGTATGAGATTGGGGTAGATTAGTAGTAGAGCATATGCTTTGCGTCTGGAATGTCCGAGGTTCAATCAAGATATCCTTGTCTGAAACTCCAGTATTGACAATACAGAAACTCTGGACAATACAGAAACTCAGTATTGTCTGCACTGTCTAACAGTGCAGACAATAATGAGTTAGATGGACTAATAGTCTGACTTCGTATAAAGCAGCTTCCTCTGATTCTATGTACACAGAAATTGCACATACTTATATTTTCAGTCATTTGTCCTTATGACTTAGGATATATATGGAAGCATGGTCCTCATGAATTATAAATTTTTATTTTCTCTCTGATGCCTTCCACTTCCTGTGAAGCATCAGAGCTCACCATAAATTTAGGTGTCACATTAAAAATGGAATGATTGCCAATACTTGCATGGAAACAAATGAAATATTTTCAGAACTATTCAAACAAAAGAATATGAGCTTCCTCTTCCAAGTGTTAAAATCCAGGTGTCTTACATAAAATATACAATATGTATTTTAGAAAAATTAAGCCAAACTCTTTCACTTACCAACGAGTCTTATTACATTAAGTGTAGTGTTGGTTAAAATGGGCGCATTCACCTTGCTGAGGCAATAATCTGACCGCTTCTTACTCCTCAGGGTTTCTCGAGAAATACTAGATTGAAAAGATATACACAGCATAAATACATAGACACATGCCCCATCACAAAGATTGGGGGAAGTAACATCTCTTTTATAGCTTGACTAGTAGGGGCGGTTTATCATTGACTGGTCAACGTCATTTTGCATAGGTTACACTTAAAGGAAAGTTCAAGGAATTAAATATAGGTAATTAAAAAAAATATTCATGTACTTGCAAAAGGGAAATAAAACAACCGTGTGAAATATGTAGGGTTTCAACTTCAAACATTAATTTTATTGAATATTTACCATATATGGTAAATTTGAATCTGAGAAAGGTCTTCTGCTTCTCTTGATGTCATTTTGGAATTATTGATCTGATTTACTGATTTTTAAAAATCTGTTGAGAACAACAGTTAAAATATGGTTATATTTAAAACATCATTTAAAAATAGAAAGAAATATTTCTTAACCTTCCCCCAATTGTATTCCAGAGTAAAGGTAGTACATTCAGCTAATTTCAGTGGCAGGATTGTTCGTGCAAAATTTGGTATATCTAGGTAATCAGAAAGTATGATATTCAGAATTTCTTCTTAAATTTTTTTTAAAAATTTAAACTTTCACCGAGCATATTCTGGTGTAAAGTGTAGTGCATTCAGTTAATTTCAGTGGCAAGATTGTGCAAAATTTGCTATCTGTAGGTCATCAAGAACTAGGACTTTATTTCACACCAATCAACCCACCCATCCTTCAAAATATGTAATAGATTGTGCTAGCAAACAATAAATTAGTACAATCCAATATTTGTTTTTTGCTCTCTGTGTGTGTGTGTGTGTGTGTGTGTGTGTGTGTGTGTGTACACACACACACACACACACATTTATGTATATTAAGGCCAAACCCTTCCCCCATAACACTCCAAACTGTAAACTGTAAAGCAATGTATATGTTAATGATTCGATCCAGTGGTTATAATTTTTTGCCTAGAAGCAAGTAGCAGCCATCATAAACCTGGATGCATACAGTGTCAGCCACATCAGGCTCTTCCCACTGCACCTTTTGAAAATTAAAAGGCCTTCACTGAGAAGGGAGCAAAGACCACACAGCCAGACTACCCAGCTGCCAGTACAGGTGGCCCTCGTCACCCATTGTCCCGACACCCGCAGTTTTGCATATCCATGGCTGGGCAATGGGGACCCGAACTCAGTATACATGGTTTTAAAAAGGTTAAAATTTGCCTATGTGTGGTTCCTGGGTGGTCGGAAATGAGGCCGTTTCCAGCCACCATTTTGCTGAAAGTAGCCATCTTGTCAAACAAACAAACAAACAAACAAACAAACAAACCACACACACACACACCCCTCTATGATTTTTCATGGAAAATCACTGGAATTTTGTTGTTGTTGGGGGCATTGTTGAACACCTGGAGACCCACAGAGCATGGTCAGCACTGTATTTATCTTATTTCTTCCATTTTTAGCCTGCAGGAACCTAACCTCCCCGCCCCCCCGCCGCCAATTGCCATTGCCTCAAGGTCTTTTATCCACAGTTCCATTATTCACAGCTGTAGCCAAGAATGGAACTCCCGGGGGAAATGAGGGTCACCTGTAGTCAGAGGAGAGGATGGCTTTAAGAGGGGTTTGGATAACTTCATGGAGGAGAGGTCTATCATCGGCTACTAGTTGGAGGGCTACAGGCCACCTCCAGCCTCAAAGGCAGGATGCCTCTGAGTACCAGTTGCAGGGGAGTAATAGCAGGAGAGAGGGCATGCCCTCAACTCCTGCCTGTGACTTCCAGCAGCATCTGGTGGGCTACTGTGTGAAACAGGATGCTGGACTAGATGGGCCTTGGGCCTGATCCAGCAGGGCTGTTTTTATGTTCTTATGAGAGATATAGGATGAAAGGTCATGAAAACAGCCATAACAACCTAATGAGAACTGGGGTTAGAGGGAATTGAGTGCATTGATCCATAGAGTGACTGAGAGTCGGACACGACTGAACGGATAGAGAGAGAGATTTGCTACCACAGAGAAATATATCAGATGGGATGGAAGCAACTGTGATGTAATTACATGTTCTTTTTTCATGTAAGCTGCCTTGAGGGTCCTTCTGGATCAGGACAGAAATGAAAAGATATAAATAAAATAAGCTAACACCACCACCATCCTGCTTTCTTTTATTTGGGTAAGAAAAGTCGAGGATGATTGCTCGCTTTGCAGATATATCTTCATTGCAGAAGTACTTCCAGCCTACGAAGCAAGATGCCTCTAAATACCAGCCGCAGGGGAGCAAGAGCAGGAGAGAGGGCATGCCCTCACTCTTGCCTGTGGGCTTCTCAGAGGCATCAGATGGGCCACTGTGGGAAACAGGATGCTGAACTTAATAGGTCTTTGGCCAGATCCAGCAGGGATTGTACATTCTTATCTTGCCTTAAATCAGATATGAGTGTCTCTTCACTATGTCTCTTCACAACCTCTAAGATTCAGTGTGAGTGCACCCTTGTTTAATTTCCATGTATCAAGACAAGACACCAAAGCCAGGTAGACATGTATTGGTTTTGGACTGTCTACTGCTAATCACCTTCAGCATTTCATGAGAAGTGGAAAGGCAGAACAAGTAGTTATAATAAAACCAATAAGCTAGAGACTAGCTAAAGCTTAAGCATCTTTATGACACACTGTGCAATTTATATTTGGGCTAGATACTGGTGACCCAATATATTTTGTTTATGTTTGTTTGATTATATACCAACCTTCCAAAAATGGCTCAGGGCGGTTTACATTAAAATCAAATACACATAACAAAACAATTATATATATATTTAATCCCCGTAGACGTGCATCAGCCTCTGTGGGGATGCGTCCCGGCAACCCAGCTGATTGGCTGGGCAGCGAAGCGGAGGGACGCACCTGATTGGCTGAGGCGCATCTGTGGTGTAGGACAGAGATGGCAGCGGGCCTTGCCGGGCCATGGAGGCCAGGGCGGTGGCGGGGGCCCTGGCCCGGCCGGGGAGGCCGGCGGAAGCCTGGCCGGAGACTGAGGCGGGGGGGAGAGAGGTAGCCGGCCCCAAAAAACACGCAGATGCTCTGTGCGGGGGTCGGCTTATTATTATTATTTTAATTTAAATCAGATTAAAATTAAAACTAGATATCATTAAAAGCCAGACTAAAAAGCTGTCTTAAAGATAGTGTGGCATGGCTTTGACTGCCTTTGGGAAGGAGAGCTGGTCTTGTGGTAGCAAGCATGACTTGTCCCCTTAGCTAACCAGGGTCTGCCCTGGTTGCATATGAAAGGGAGACTTGATGTGTGAGCACTGTAAGATATTCCCCTCAGGGGATGGAGCGGCTCTGGGAAGAGCATAAGGTTTCAAGTTCCCTCCCTGGCTTCTTCCAAGATAGGGCTGAGACAGATTCCTGCCTGCAACCTTGGAGAAGCTGCTGCCAGTCTATGAAGACAATTACTGAGCTAGATAGACCAATGGTCTGACTCAGTATATGGCAGCGTCCTATGTTCCTATGACTGGACTTAAAACCAGCTTGGCAAAGGGAGATTACACATCATTCTTTGTTTTTCTTTCTCTCAAAAATTAATCCTTTGTTTAGTTCTGTTTTCCACTAGCCTCAGGCTACCACATCTGTTTATTTGCCAGGTACAAGAGAAATAAATTTCTCAGCTCCTATCCTTGGCAATTAAGTCATACTTAATTTTGTCTTTGCTAATGAACTAAAGGGATCAAAGGCTCTCGGCCCCAGTGTTTGAAATGATCGAAGAATTCACTTTAGAAGCAACTTGCAGCATTTTATTTTCTCTATATAAAAATTGTACTATGACTCCTAAACAAAAGAGCATTCCTTGATTTTTACCAGGAGGACTTACCAAATTCTTCACTTATAAAGGTTTCCTTTCTCAGAGCTGTCATCAGGACCCTTTCAAAATTAATCTTCATTTGCCTCCAAATCACTACTGATCTGGATTAAAATGCTGAGTTATGCAGCTTCATTTGATTTTAGAGGCTCTCTCTATATCAGTATTTTCAAATGGAATTCTGGGGAACCCTACAATTCCTCCAAAGCTTATCACTGAATAGATAATGACCGAGAAGCGTCCCTAGCTTGCCCACACTACTAATAAATCACATTATTTCCCTGCAAAATGCAACTGCAAGAACTTATTTGGGAGTTTGGTGTAAGCTTTTATCTTCTTCTTTTTAAGCTTAAAAGTACTTCATTTACATTTCCAGAGAGAAATGCTATGATGTACAAGATTAAATCAGAATTTTGGAAAAAATAAGTGAATGTGAAGAAAAGTCCAAAGCTAAAAATTTGTGCTCTAGCATGTTTATCCAAGAAGGTCTTTCCAAAGTGAGCTTTGGCAGAGTGGTGGTCCTACAGCTATTGATGAATGCAATAAAATTGTACCAAACTGCATAAGAGTCTTGGCTCTTTTGTCCTAAAATTCTGATTTTGTGCACCAGCTTTTTCAGTAAATATGCCATATCCTGAAATACCATGAGCTCAACATTTGTAGGTCCAGTTTTTCCCAATGTTTAACTACTTCAGGAGATTAACTGATTTGCTGACAACATAGCAAGACCCAACAAGCCAGGACAGTCCTCTGTTTAAACCAACAGCATCCTAGCTGTTGTACTAGAATCCTACTTTACTAGAATGTACTAGAATACTACTTTATCAACAGATATGTGTCTTTGATGGCAGGTGTGTTTGATGGTTGCTCAGTGGAAGAGCATCTGCTTCGCATAGAGAAGATCCCAAGTTCAATTCCTTGAGTCTCCAGGTAGAACTGGTAGAACAGGAGAACCTCACTATTCATGGAACCGCTATTTGTGGTTCTGGATATCCGCGGGGTGTTTCACTGACTCTCTTTTTTAGTATCCACATATATAAAAGGGTTATAGCCCACGTATCCATGGGTCCTAGAGGGCCAGAAGTGACAGTGGAGGTGCCTCCTTTCCTTGCAAAAATGGACCTTAAAAAAACAACCCATGACTTTTTGCGGTTCTGTGAGTCATTTCTGGACACATGAGGGGATTCCTGGCAACATACAGATCCTGCAGAGCATGCCACAGTAAGTTTTTTCTGGTTATTTTGCCATTTTTTTAATGTCCCCACCACCACCATTTTCTCTCCACCCTGGACCTAACCCCCCTTTCCCCACAGTGATAATGACTCATTACTCACGGTTCTATTACGCGTGGCAGTAGCTGAGGAACGGAACCCCCCATGAGTAATGAGCTTCTCCTGTACCTATTTGAAACCTTTGAGAGCCACTACCATTCAGTGTAGACCATTCAATAAGTTGTAGCTGGGGGTGATGTGAGTTGTAGTTCAGCAACACCTGGAGGGCCACAGGTTGGGAGCTCCTGGTATATATAGTACTGAAGTAAAGGGATCAATGGTCGGACTCCATAAAAGTCAATATAAGACAATATAAGCTGTCAGTATAAGACAGCTTCCTATGTAACCTATGGTGGGAGAGCGGTTCTCAACAGGCAAATCAAAGTGGAAAGGGTTCCCTAAAGGCAGAACCTCTGGAAAAGGAGCATTCGTCACAAAGTTTCTTCTAGCTGCTAGTGTTGAGGACATATTACGTAGCTTATCCTCCCCGCTCGCTCCAGTGGGCAGGACAAATCAATTAGGCAGAGCCTTTAAAAGATGAGAGAGAATGCCCCTCCCAGTTCTGTGTAGTCAAGCCCAGCTTCTAGAAGGTACGTAACAGTGAAAAAGGGAACATGCAATATTGCAGTATGAAAAAGAAAAAAGGCCAAGCAGAAAGAAAATGCTAACCAGTGGCCGTGGACACCTCAGGGTGGGTCGAGATGTTCTTAACACCAGCAGCCAGAAGAAGCCTTCATGGTGAGTGACCAACGTTCCTTTCACGGCTGCTGGGTGAGGACATCTCGTGTGAGATGTGTCACAGCTAGAGACCTCAGGTGGGAGCATCCCCGGCTAGTGGAACGGAAGAACATACTGGAGGACGTGTCTGCTGAACGCGGCCTCAGCTGAATTGAAGAGGTCCAGCTTGCAGTGCCTAGTAAACATGAAGAAGAGGTCCACATGGCTGCCCTGCAGATCTAGTCCAGTGGAGCATTAATGGAGAAAGTCGCCAAGATGGCTGCTGAATGGGTAGAGTGGGCAGTTATCTTCAGAGATATTGGAAGGTGTTGGACCTCGTAGACCAGGTCGATGCAGGCCTTGATCGGACGGGCCAGGGTTGGTGAGGATACAGCCTGGCCGATGGTGGAAGAAAGGAAAGCGATAAAGAGAGCCTTGGAAGACCTGAAAGATGCTGTCCTGGCAAGGTGAATCTTTAAGCAGCGTCGGGCATTGAGTTTATGCCACTGCTTTTCCTTGGTGGCGGTCAGTCGGGGGCAGAACAAGGGTAGGACTACATCCTGGGAACAGTGAAAAACTGATGCCACCTTCAAAAGGAAGGATGGGTCAGGGATCAGGCAGACGGAATCCCAGGAGAAGACGCAGAATTTAGGATTGGAAACTCAGAAATCCATACAAAACTCAGAAATCTGTCTTGCGGACATGAGGGCAATGAGGAAGATGAGTTTCACAGATAGGATAGTAATGGAATAGAGTTGATGGGTTCAAAGGGTGGTGCATGAAGGACCCAGAGGACCTTGTGAAGTTCCCAGGAGCGGAGGAAAACGTCGCTCCTCTGAGAACACCTAAGATAAGGATGAGATTGGACACTCTATCCCTTGGTTGGAGCTAGGAGGTTGGCCAGGGTGGCTGCTTGATGGTGTTGGCCTTAAGGCCCTTATCCAGGAGGACCTGAAGGAAAAGGAGGAGTTGAGGTATGCTGCAGTCATCCGGGGTAAACGTACATTGGCGGCACCATTGGAGGAAAGTCCTCCAGGTGGTTTGGTAAATCTGGTTGTTAGAGGCCCTCCTGGATGCAAGAACAGTGCCCATGACTTGGGGGTATATCCGTGGTGTTTCAGGATGTTGCGTTCATTCACCATGCAGCAAGCTTGAACCAGGCCAGATCATGGTGGCCTACTTGCCCCTGGGTAAGGAGGTCTGGCAGGATGGGTAGAAAGTATGGACCTGCAGGATGGTCTGGCAGGATGTGTAGAAAGTATCAATCCGAAAGCATGGAGGTGGAGTATCACTTGGAACCAAGCCCAATGTGGCCAGAAGGGGGCCACCAAGATTACTTCTGCTTGCAGGAGCTATACATGATGTAGGAAGTGACAGAGGAGCAGCACTGGGGGGGAATGTGTATAGGAGCTCTTGTGGCCAGGGCAATGACATGACATGCACGGCTTCCGTCAGGCAGCAGGATAATCGAGAGAGAAACCTTGGGAGCTGAGCATTCGTTGGTGAAGCGAAAAGGTCCACACTGGGAAGACCCAGGTGGGATGAAATCATCTGGAACACCCGGGAGTTAAACCTCTATTCCACTGCATGGAGTTCTTGTCTGCTCAGCCAGTCCGCCTGGGTGTTCGGGGAGCTGCTGATGTGGTGAGCCAGAAGGGAAGTGCATGCTTCTCTGCCCAGGAGAGAAGAAGGACTGCTTCCTCGTGCAGGGATCTGGAACGAATCCCCCGTCAGTTGACATGTGCTTTGGCTGTAGTGTTGTTGGTGCGAATGAGGACATGGAAGTGGTGGATCCTGTCCTGAAAAGCTAGGAGTGCTAGGTGGATGGCTTGCAGCTCCAACCAGTTGATGCTGTGCCTGGCTTCTTGAAGTGTCCACTTCCCCTGGGCTGAGTGGTTGAGGAATTGGAGGCCCCAACCCGAGACGCTGGCATCTGTTGTTATGATGAGGTGAGGTGGGTCCAGAAATGGGCAGCCCTGGGCCTGCACCACCAAAGCAAGGAATCTCTGACTGATGGGATAGGTTGCAGGCTGAGGTGGTAGTGCCTCCCGGCCATGTAGGTGACAATGTTCATGGTGGATTGGCATGTGGAGATATGGTTCTGTCAGATCTACTGATGCCAAGAAGTCCCCGTGATGAAGGACCTCGGAGATGGAGCAGAGGGTTTCCAAATGCAACTTCCTTCACCAGACTAGCCTGTTAAGATATTTGAGGTCTAGAATGGCCCGAAGGGAGCCATCTTTGGGGGGCACGGTAAAGAAGATGGAATAAATGCCCACCCCTCCTGGCCCACTGGAACCCCTTCTATGTCAGAGATGTTGAGGAGGTGTTGGATTGCTGCTAGCAGGACGTGTTTCTGTAGAGAACAGGAATGGAGGGTGAATAGGAAGCGGTTCCTGGGGTGGGATGTTAACTTGATCTTGCACCCGTGCTGGATGGTGTCCAGAACCCAAGCATGGAAGAAGAGACAGAGATGGCCTCCTACGCTCGGGGGCGGTGAGTCAGGAGGTCTGGTGGGGCTTCTGCTTTAGCCCGAACTGCTGCTTAAGGCTCTTCCTTGATTTGCGGGGGGGGGGCTCTCAGAGTAGTCAGAAGAGGAGGATTAATCGAAATCCAAAGACTGAGGCTGATCTATGAACTTATGGTGCTTTTTTTTTTCCTGGGGGCTGCTCTAGGGAGACATGCATGGCCTCCATGAACCAAGCTTGACAGGCTATCGGCATTTCCCCAGGAAAGGAGGGTACTGTGGAGTGGGGGTGTGGACATGGACTTTGGGGATGGCTAGGCTGGAGGGGAGGCAAGGGGTCCGCCAGCGGAGGACTCACTGGCCGCTGAGGTGGAGGAAGAGCTGGTCTGGGAAGGCCTCCAGAGCCCCTGTTGTCAGGGGTGGGGGGATTGGGATGGCTGGAGTGAGAGAACGTGGCTGCTTGAGCTCCTGAGGGAGGATTGGAGCTTGCAGCAGCGGCTCTGCTCAGGTTTTGGGGCCCGAGGGCCCTTCCGGATGGTTGCCTGTATCTGCGTCATCCCGTGGGGGCAGATTCAGCATGTCTGGAGTGGAACGGGCATGCCAGAGGAGTTTGGACCCACGGGGCAGTGGGGGGATTGGCAGGCCCAGGAACCAACTGCTGACCAGGAGGAGCAGAGGATATGTTGTCCTCCCAAACGACAATGTTCGGGCTGTTCTGTCTTCAAGAGGGGGAGGCGGGCCGATATCATTTGTTGGTACAGGTCACAGAGGCTGCAGAGACCTTCGGAAGCTCTCTGCTGGGCTCCGATGCTACCAGGCCTCTGCTCGACTCTGGCGCAGAACAAGAGGGTCACAGCTGGCCCAAAGCAACAGCGTGTACAATGGCGGCATGATCGATTTTTCTGTGCTGCAGCTGGTGTTCTTTGTCCTTGTGCAGCAGCACGTGCAGGACGCTGGTCCTCTGAGGCTCCATGGGAAGGGAAGAAGGAAGGAAGAGGACAGAAGGGAAGAAAAAGGAGGATTTCTTTATCTTTTTTTGGGGGGGGGGAGAATTGAGCTGGAAGAAAGGCAGCAAGAAAATGAAGGAGGAAAAAGGGTTGCAGAAGAGAGAGAAGCTAGAAGCTGGCTGAACAACCTTCTCTGGAGCACTCGCAGGACAAACTGAACTGTGAGGAGCTATCTTCTCCCGCCTTTTAAAGGTTCTGACTAATTGATTTGTCCTGCCCTCTGGAGCGAGTGGGCAAGATAACCCACATGAGATGTCCCAAGAACCACTACGCTACACCATTTGAAGTTTCTATAAGGATCTATAAGGATGACAGTCTAATCCTCATGACAATGCCATGTGTTCCAACAGTCGCCAGATGACATCTCTATGTCGTTTCATGCTTTCAATTGTTAATGGTTTCAATTTCTGATGGATTAGCTAAGTGTATCAGTTTTATACTGAGCTTTCAGGATATTGTATTGGGACATTACCCATCATCCCATGCGTAGCGTGGCATGCACAGGAGGAGATCCCCATAGGGCTCAATCAAGGTACCTTTTGACAGGAGCATCTCCAGTCTGTTCATCAACATAGTCTCTTTTCAGTTCTTCGGGAACATCACTGTCGCTGTCGTACTCTTGATAGGCACTCTTTTCCTGCTCATCTGATTCATACTATCAAAATAAAGCATAAGAACTTTCAGTTCTGTCACAGTAACTCAGAATATAGATAACATGCCTCAATTGCCCACAGGCTTTAATACTGCACACTGAGAAGGAGGCATGATGCAAGATTATGCTTCTATTATACCCCTCCAGGCAGACAACATGCTCATGAGATGAGTGTTTTGAAAATGTAACACACTATGGCAGTACTTAGCTTTCTTAGTATTAAATACACATACACACACACACACACACATCAGCATCACACTGTTTGAAGAAGAATAACAAATATTGATATGAACGCTTTTTCATATCACTATTGCCCACTCTGAGCCACAGGGATGGAATTGGTCAGAAATTTAAGCACAATAAACATCTTATAATGGACACTTTACTTTAAAATATTTTATGCTTGAACGACTACCAGCAACAGCTTTCAGTTGTAAGAGAAACAATGTCACTGAAACTTTGATCTAAATACGCTAAATTGTAATAAATTGCAGATCACCATCATTTAAAATACTAGCCAAGTGCTTCCAGAGAAATTAATGCCACATGTAAGATTAATGAAACCCGTTTACAATAACTGCAAGTCTAACTATTGTCCAATCAAGTTTAAGGAAAACATGTACATAACTCTTTTTCAGTGTTCTAATTTCTTTCTCACAGAACGTTCTGCACTGCAAGTGCCACACAGACGCCAAAAATTACTCAGCACAAATTTCTTTTCAAGTCATAATGCAAAATGCTGTACTCCCTGCAAGGTAACAAAAATGAAACAACACAGCAAATCTTGCAAGGCGATTTCCGTCAGTCTTCATAATAAATATAAAACAATTGAGCATTGCCATGGGATCTATAACAAGGTTAGAACAAAACAGTCCTACCATTTAGAGAAATCACAGCCTATTGCTAATAGATGTGATCATTGCTCCTTCAAGTGGCTGGTTCCATTAACAGTCCTATTATCATCACAGAATTGACACAATCTCTTACTTTTAGGTAGAGATCTAATGACATTTTAGCAACAGACTGACATTCCCAAATAATGATCAGCCATGAATTTGTATATTACTTGATGGAGGTTCACTTGTGCTTCAATTAGCAGCAGCTAAGTGAAATGCATATATTGTATTAACTAGACAGAACTCCAAAGAGGTAGCTATTTAGTCTGTTCCCATAAAAACAATACATTTTATGGCACTTTAAAGGCAACACATTTACTGTGGGCTAGCAGCAGTTCTCAACCTTGGGTTCCCAGATGCTGTTGGACTACAAATCCCATCATCCCTAGTGACAATGGCCTTCAAAGGCCATTGAGGACCCAAGTTTAGGAACCCCTGACAAAGTATATACGGCTTCAACTTAGGTGAACACTTCATGCATCTGATAAAAGGGGGCTATGGCCCACCAAAGCTTATGCCTCAATCAATGTTTCTCTCTTTAACGGCACAAGATTCTTTGTTGGTTTAACTAGACAGACATTGCTACATTAAAGTCAGATACTGTCATGAACAAGTTGCACACAGAAAATCAGTGTTCAAATGCCAACTCAGCCAGGAAATCATAGGGAATTTGGGCATCTCACTCTCTCATACCATACACATGCAGCATCATAAGATGGTCAAATGCTTAGAATCAATTGCACATTTCAGACTACAAGTGACAGATGCACTTCTTATTCCACTGTTACCAGTAGAGACATGTCCTGTTGTCATGAGTAGGAGTCACGTAAAAGTTGTGGTTGACCTCTGGAACAGGGAACTGCTTTCAGCAGTTGACACAATCACTCCTAGACACACTCCCCACTCCAACTTACAAGTGTCCAATCATCTTTCTGGTTATGATGGAGCTTGGGGTGATAAAACGGCAGTGGCAGTGGCTAGAGTGGCAGTGGAGAAAGGTCCATGAATCCAATCACATACTCTATTGACATTTTAGAGTTGCCACTGTACTGGTGATGGCGAAGCCTACCACATGCTTCATTGACTCTTCCCTTCCTGGACAATTTGAACTGCTTGAGGGACCTGCCCGCTTGGTGAATGTCTCCTTGAGGGATGGGGCAGGCATCATGGCCTTAGAAGACACCATTCCTGGAAAAATCCACTTTAGACGGTATTGGTGTGAATAACTACTGGCCAGTTTCAAATATGCCATTCTTGGGCAAGATGTCTGAGTATGTAGTAGCAGTCTAATTCCAGGACTTCCTGGAAGACAGGTTATCTGGATCCTTATCAGTCCAATTTCCAACCTGATCTTGAGACTTTCTTGATCCCTCTGGCAGATAACAAGGAAAGTGGAACCCTGTCAATTTCCTCAGTAAATGGCTGATATCATTGACCATAGTGTCCTTCTGGGTCATCTTGACAGGATAAGACTGGAGAGCATTGTTATACCACGGTCCCAGCTCATCCTGAAGGGTAGGTCTCGAAAGGTAGCATCAAGAGACTACTACTCTGCCATTGCCCCAAGAAATGCTGCAAAACGCCACCCTGCCTCCCATGCTATTAACACCTCCACAAAACCACCAGATGTGGCTGGGATATGCAGATGACACAGAGCTCCATTTCTTCTTTCCATCAAGTCCAGGGGGGGGCAGTTGAGGCCCTCTACCAGAGCTGAGATTATTGATGGACTGTACAGAGACAAATAAACTGAAACTTAATCTTAACAATTAGGTGAAGGTGCTGAATGACTGGAGAATCAGGAGATCTATGAGTAGATGTACAACATATTTGGGATGGGATTGCACATCCGCCCCACCCTCCCCCCTCACTACACACAAAAAATCCCAAGTTCACAATCTGCAGATACTCCTGAATTCAATATTTCTGGAAGCTAAATTAGCAGCAGCAGTCCAGGGTGTTCTTTTCCCATTTTAAGCTGGCATGCCAGTTGTGCCCTCTCCTGGACAAAAAGGATGTGGCCACCACCTTGGTAACATGTGGAATACATTTCTCAAAGCAGCCCCTTGGACTGTATGTTAGAGAAGGGTTCAGAAGCTACAAATGTTCAGAATGCATCAGCCAAGAATGTTAACTGGAGCATGCCACACAGGGCACAAGACTCCGATTTGGCATATACTTCACTTGCTTCTAGTTGGTTTGGGGGCCCAATTAAATGTGTTGCTCTTGACCTTTACATCCCCAAATGGCTTGGAGCTAGGATATCTTAAGTATCATCTTCTCCCATGTGAACCTACTTGCTCCCTGAGCTCAACTTCAAGGCTTTAGAAGCCTTGTTCTGTGTCTTCGCCACCATCTGATATGATGGTGGTACCTAGTTTGTGGAACATTCTCTTGAAGAAGGCTCACTTGGCTTTCTCAGTTCTGGATTTTAGATAACAAGTTAAAGACCCTCTTGCATTCCAGTGGGCTTTGGTGATGCCACACTATTTGTTCCTGTCATTATGCCTCCATCAAACTCCTCAATTCAATTGCTTTCTGCTAGGGATTTATGTTATGTTTTATACGCTTGCTTTGATATTGATGGTTAAACTCCCTTGTGGATGCTACTGCCGGATAAAAGAGAAGGGTATAAATACTGTAAATAAATACTAAACTTTGTGACTACAATTTCTCAAATGCAATGCACATTTATACACAAAAGCTACGGACAGGTGACAAAAATTGGATCTATTTAACAACAAGCAGACTGAAGTTTGTGCATGAAATTTAGCATCTGTCATTGAAAATGAAACAATAAAAAGATTTACCCAGTTTAAATGCTTGGAGAACCAGCGTCAAATTGTAAACACGGTATTTTGCAATCTACCTTTTAGATTATAACCTGCTCGGATAAGAACAGCCTTGCAGGATCAGGCCCATGGCCTACCTAGTCCAGCATCCTCTTTCACACAGTGGCCCATCCATTTAAAAATGGATGGCTCATTAAAATACTGTAGTTCTACAACCACTAAGCCCTCATCAAGAGTGTTTGCATACCCCATTAGAAGCCAGCACATCTTCCGTCTCATCATCCTTGTTGTTGGCTTGAATTTCAAAGGGGTTTCCTCCATTACAGTACTGCTCAAACAGAGTTATAGTTGTTTCTATTTCTGAAGCAGGCTGCTTGCTCGGAGACACCGAAGGCGAACGTGACTGTGCCATGAACTTAAATTCCTTTTAATACAAATAGATAGAAGATCATTGTAGACTCTGCCAGGTAGTTCAAATATTGATCCATATAATTAAAGAGCAGTGTCTGGACAAGTGCTTTGATATTAGTCTTCCCACTTTTCATTCTTAATGTTTACCTTTTAGACCACTAACTTAAGGGTCAGTTTGAGGCTTTCATAATTTTAACAGACTTGTACAATTACCCTCAGGCAAAACACAAGAGCTATGAAAATATAATGACTTTGTTTTTACATCTATTTAAAGTTATCAGTATAAAAACACAGAACAGCATCCTGACTAAATTAGCCCTGACAAAGTCCCATTGAAATTAAAGGGACAATTTAGTTATGATGAACTTGTTAAGGATATTTCAATAGTGCTTACTCATGATAAATTTAGCCTAGATCCTACCCACAAATCCCACATTTTATATACCCATATGGGATGGGGAATTCATTTAGTGCACTGAAAAAGAAAGCCTAATTCTCAGTTCTAGATGAAGCAAATTTAAGCTAGGCTAACCCAATTGTAAAATGTTCATCCATATTTGGAGTGCAGTTCATATATTAGCAGAGTATTGTGGGAGATACGTATAGATGGCTAGATCTTTGGGAATGCCTCTCTAGAAGAGAAGCCACTATGTTGCCCACTCCATTATTTCTGGTGATCTAGGATTCACCAGTAAGGAAGTGCACTCCAGGGACATATGGGGACAAGGAGCCATTCTATTTATATCTATGTAAAACTCTTTGGAAACTTTGGTTGAAAAGCGGTATATAAAATATTGATCGTATTGGTATATATAAATATTTGTCATATTTATATGAATCGTATGAGAAGAATTCAAGGATTCTGTGAAACTAAAAAATTGAACTAGAGAAGATATCAATCATTTATCAAACTCCCAGAAATTCACTGAGCTTCTGAGGGAAAAGCTGAATCATGATGATTGGCCACCCGATATTGGCAACCTGAACAGTTACGCACTTAACATTAGCATGAAAAGACTATTAGCAGTGAGGTGTACAGGGAACTTGGGGATGCTGAAATGATGATTTCCCCAACTCCATGGAGAAGCCTATACACATACAGCTGGAACACATAGGTTCCCCGCATGTTAACTTTGAATGTGTGGACAAGGGATTGCAGGCAGCAGGCATGGTCCCACCTTTAACCTTCACACATTCACTGCATGCAAGGAAAAATGAGCAAACAACTCTACAAAGTAGGGCTGCACAACTTTGGCCCTCTTGCAGATGTTGGACTAGAACTCTCATCATCCCACTGGCCGCTGGGGATGATGGGAGTTGCAGTCCAACAACAGTTGGAGGGCTGAAGTTGTGCAGCCCTGCTATAGAGTAATGTCAAGCTCAAAACGTGCTATATGCTTCTGCTATGCTAATGTAATTCTCTTACTATGCATTAGTTCAGGAGACCGAGGGTGTCAGGGTAAAATTCAATAAATCACACAAGAATATGGTTTGTTGAAGCTTCATCTTGACATCCCTTCTCTCCTTTGTGTCTGTCTCTCTCCCACTACAGTTTTCAGGCAACCCAAGGGGAAGAGGGAGAACCTGGTCTATGAAGTGTCAGAACTGCACCGGCTTTGTGTTTTTATCCTTAGGCTTCACTTTAGCAAATGCTGACATGTTACTGTCCTCAAGTAAGCTTCAACTGGATTTGAGTAGCTGATTTCATGAAGTCCAGGCCCATACCATAAGGAAGAAGAAAACAGTAACTGCAATCTCAAGTATGCTGAACTTGGCTATTTGATCAAACATCTACCTTTAACATATCCCAACGCACACCTGGCTTTAAGTAATTGCCATGCATTTGTCATATAAAATGCATCTCCATTTTTACACTGCACATAAAAATAAAGCAACACGGTACAAAAATCCAGAGCAGTGTTCCCTGTAACAGGGATTTCCATATGTTGTTCACTAAAACTCCCAGCACCCTCAGCTGCAAGGGTCTTTATCTGGGGGTTATGGGAGCTGTAGTCAACAACATCTGGGAATCCTTGTTGTAGAGAACACTGATCCAAAATACAGCAAAACTTGTAGAATACTCTTGACACCAGCATGTTGCATTTTGTTTCACTTCGACAATACAGTCATAGCACACATGCAGTGAAATTCAAGATAACAGCACCCCAATCACCAGTCTTGACTAAAGCAGCCTCTACCATATGACCCAGGAATTCATCTCAACCCTGTCTTTAACTTGGTTGGAACTTACATGAAGTTGCAATATGCTGAAGCTTGATTTAACAGGGCAAAGCTCCCATGTCTCATTCTCCAAGAACATTCTCAATTCTTCAAGACGAGTTCTAAAACAAACAATTTAGTGTCAACAAAAGCAGAGTGTAACCAGCAAACTACTGCTATATAAACAAAAGACAAAAACAAAAATGAAGAACCATCAAATGTATATATGATTAAATCAAGTTGCATCTCCCTTTAATATTTTCTCCTACAGTTTAAAAGATACATGTTTATGGAGCTGATCACATCCCACCCTATGACCTGAGTCTCTGAACTGGATCTACTGCAGCATCCTTCACATCCTGAAGCAGAGATCCTGACCAGATGATCAGCATTTAGATGTGGGGAGTGGTAATGGAATCATAATCCGCCCATGTTGCAATGAAGCAAGCTGAGGTTATGCACATAGAAGCAAATAGGAATGGGTGGATGCGTCTTTATTGGATGAATAACATGCACTGACAAATGGAATGATATGCAAGGCAGTGTTTTTTATCATTAAAAACTTCAATTTCTGCATTAAGAACTGTGCAATCAGAATTATGCAAATTAAGTCTGCATCTCTCTGTTCAGTTGAAGTAATTTGTTTTCCTTCCAGGATCCAGGCAAGCTGAGCATTTATATTGTCTTGATAAGTAGTGAGGATAACTCTGAAATCTGGGGAAGCAGGAGCTGATAACACACTCCTCACCATGTGGAAAGAAACTGGGGAGAGTGCTGGGGGTGCGTGAAACTCAGCTTATCTTTTCACCAGCTCCCACCACTAGTTTTGTATTTGTGGCAGCAGTTCTCTGAGAAGCTGCCATTTTTATTCCCCAGAAGGCACCTGGAAACTACCTCATCATATGATGCCATTCCTGGGTAATAGTCTGGTGGGGGGATGGACCATTTTAGTGGCATATGATTCCCACAGGTCTTTTGGGGAGCAAAGCAAGCAGCCACCACCTAGTGGCTGTTGGAAGGAGTGCCACTGCTACCATCACAGGCAAGGTTCTCCACACCTTTTACCCCATTTCACACCTTATCCACAAAAATCACAATCAGAGGGGCAGTTTTGGCCAGCTATAGTTAAAATTTATAAACAGTTGGCTTTATTCAATTTCTTACAAACACAGTTCCCTACATTTCCATTATTAAATATTAACTCCAAAATGTCCATGTGGTTCAATTGCTGGAAGCCCCATCTTTGAAACTCTTTCTAAACAGTTCTGCCAAACATTGGAGGGAGCGGGATATTGGCAGCAATGAAATGTTCTCAGCAAGGGCACAGTGTAGCTTTTAAAAACTAAAACTCTCACTCTGAACAAGAAGCATAACATCCAGTACTTTCCAATCAGTCTATAAACTATTGCAAAAGTACAACTGTATAAATGTCGGCTAGCATGATCATTACTGTTCGTGCATTGCAAGGAATGTTATACACAGAAATATTGAAGTTCTAGTGATTCTCCTAAAAAAAAAGGTTTGAGAATTGGTTTTCAAAGTGAGTGACGTCACAGTTCTCATTCGCTGCCTCCCTTAAGGAAACCATTCATTGATCAACAAGTGTAATACTGCTAATATCTAAAGGCTTTAAGCAGGCAGCTAAACATCAGTTATAGCTATTCAACCTCTCCAAGGATTCATAAGCTCAAAGATGAAAGGTGAGGCAAATGATTTTGGGGTTAAATCCTTTTGAAGGCAGAAAAGGCAAGGAAGTAAGAGAGAAAACTCTGTTAAGTGGCCCAGGGGCAGAGCTGGAACTCCCTTTGAACTTCTGCTTTTGTGGGCACGTCCATACCATATGTTATTGCATTCCAGGTGCAACCAGAAATTTATTCAGCATCCCTAGAAAAGTCAGGACTCCAAAGAAGAAGATGGCTGCAGGTTCACCGAAGCACCATACACAGCCTGCTAAACCAGGAGTTCCCAACAAGGGCTATTAGCACCCCTAGGGTTATGTAAAGAGCTCCCAGGGGATATCCAGAGCCCTCCTGCTTCCCTACACTGCAGCTGTGCTATCTGTTTCCCATCTGAGGATTGCCAGCTTGAAACCAAAGCATCCTCAGCAATGTGTCCACTACAGAAGGGGAGGGTGGGTGAAGACCCACCTTCTCTGTTCCTGATTAGATGGCTACATGCTGAAGCCCAGCACACCTCAGCCTGACTGACAGGCTTCAAAACATTAGCACTGAGCACTGAGTACTCCTATTGAAATTAATAGGACCACTAAACTAACTTGGTATCTTACTAACAAACTGACTACGTCATTTAGTGTATATGTGAGCCAATGACCGGAGAGGATTGCTGGGTCCTCTTAGCTAAGCAGGGTCCACCCTGGTTGCATTTGAATGAGAGATAACATGGGAGCACTGTAGGATATTCGCCTTAGGGGATGGAGCCACTCTTGGAAGAGCAGAAGGTTCCAAGTTCCCTCCCTGGCTTCTCCAAGATAGGGCTCAGAGAGATTCCTTCCTGCAACCTTGGAGAAGCCGCTGCCAGTCTGGGTAGATAATACTGAGCTAGATAGACCAATGGTCTGACTCAGAATATAGTAGCTTCCTATTTTTCTATGCCTATCTCCCTAATTGTAACACATTTGTTTGTGTGTGCATGTGTGTGTGTGCGCGCACATGCACACAGAATCTATATAGGGTATGTGAAATGAAGAGCTGCAACAGAATGGGCATCCTTGTTAAAAATGTTGAAAACCCGTCTTTAGTTATTATTTATTTAAAATATTCATACCCACCCCTCCAACACACTACTGCTCAGGGCGGCTAAGAAAGTCAATAAAAACAATACACTACGAAACAATATAAAACCATTAAAATAGAAAGCAACTAAAAACAAATCTCAGTTCAAGCCAAAATTCAAAATTACAAATTATCCAAAACTAATCAAGACCAACGACCGCTTGGCGCCCACCCATCCCCCCCAGCCCCACTCCCCGCAAACTGCTTCCCTCAGCGGCCATCCCCCACTGGCTGCAACAGGGTGTGGTGACCCAGCCAGTGCCGCCGGGCCCCACCCCCGCCCAATCAGCCTGGCCACGATTAACTCTTCTTCGGCTCCTCACTTCCAGAACTCCTCTATCAGCGGCCTGGTCATTACATAACTTCGTCTCATCACAGTATGGAAGTATTGGGGACTGAATGTGCTTATTCTCCTCATCCCTCTCTTTTATATCATGTCTCTTAGACTGCAAGCCCTTATTAAAAGATGTAAACTGCCATGAGTGCTTTGGCAGAAAGGCAGGACTGTATATAAATGTTGTAAGTAAATTAAATTAAATTTTGTGTCCTAACTTCTGTCTTCTACATATTAGGTATGCTCTGGATCCATGAGTAAACAATAATATGATTTTGACATTGCAAAGGCAAATCTATCAGGTCTTTCTGGAAACCTGAGTCATGGTTCTTTATGAATGAGCATGCCAATTACTGCTCCCCCCACCCACCCACCCATTCGCAAAACTAATTGTACTTCCCAATAAAATGCTTCAGTCTGTTTCTCAGCTTACATAAACCAATGTTTCTGATGTCATCTCTAGATTACAGCCAATTGTTCGATACATCTATATCCCACTTGTCCACATATGTCAAGTTGAATGACTAAAAGACCATGGTCTCTGAACAGTTCCCAGCTAAATAGCTTTTATGTCTTAATGCATCTTCAAAAGCATTTCTTTATTAAGCACACAATGGGAAGCAAGAGCAATACATGCTTGAAATGGAGAGCCTAAAACTCATAAAAGCTTTAGGTGATTCATGCTCTAATATGCGAATGGTGCATTTACAGCTCAATAGAAACTTTTCCATCTCCAAGGGGCTTTGCAGCAAGCATTAACAAATTAAATCTTTACAGCACCCACTCCAGTCAGTATGCAACAATCCGCATCAAGAACTATTTCCCTGATTAGTCAAAAGAATGGGGCTAAGTATGCTTATTTCTCTAGCAACTTGCAATGTGTGCTTTTGATCCAATATTAGCACAAATTATTACCCAGCTGACAAAAGGGATGAAACAGGCAAAACACTTTCCTCAATGTTTCTAACCTTGACCTTTCACATTCTGTGCAAATACAATAGCAAAGATTTGCAAAGTGGCAGTTATGCTTGCAATTGTTAAGTCAAACATTCACAATGGGCCATTCGGATTAGACTTTTCCAGTCAGTAAGATTAAGACAGGGATGTGCTGAGAATGTGTCCATCATGACATCGTTTGCAGATCTCCCAGCACCCTCCTGGTGCCTTCCTTTATTGCATGGAGGAATCTGTTCAAACGGCAGCTCTGTACACAAACCAAACACTAGTTAGTATTTGGGTTGCATGTGGGAGGAGAACTGGTTCAGCAAACATGAATTGTCCCTTTGCTAGGCAGAGTCTGCCCTGGTTTGCATTAGAAAGGGAGGCTACATGTGAGCACTGTAAGATATTCCCCCATTGGGTATGGGGCCGCTCTGGGAAGAGTATCTGCACGCTTACATGCAGAAGGTTCCAAGTTCCCCCTCTGGCATCTCCAGATAGGGTTGGGCGAGACTCCTGCTTGCAACTTTAGAGAAACTGCTGACAGTCTGTGTAAACAATACTGAGCTAGATGAACCAAGGGTAGGACTCGGTATAAGGCAGCTTCCTTTGTTCCTAAAGCTGCGACTTGGACGAACAGCCCCCAATACAGACAATCAAATAATGCACCATGATATCTGCACTCTTGGGAGTATCTCTCTTTAATCGTGTGAGCCAGAAAAGTATCATCCAAACTGGCCCAATAGTCTTGCTATATTTCACTAGATATTACATTACAAAAATATTTAAAACTAGCTGGGTGCAGAGCACCTGCGCCTCCAGCCGGCCCACCCACAGCCGCTGCCTGTTTCTCCCCCTGCTCCCACCGGTACACCCAGCTTTCTGGTTGGCTGGCCTGCTTCTTCTTCCCCCACCCCCACCCCAGCGCTTTCTGGATGGCGGACGGGCCAGCCTGCTTCTCCCCCCTACCACTGCACTTTCTGGCTGGCGGGCCTGCCAGAAAGCCAGCCCATCTCCCCCCACCCACCCGCCCACTCTAGGCAGCAGCCACCTCCTCCCAGCAGCCGGGCCAGCCCACCGCTGTCTCCCCTTCCTCCTGCTCCCGGCAGCCGGGCCAGCCTGCCACCACCTCCTCCTCTTCCTTGTGACAGCTGGCCCAGCCCACCACCGCCTCCTGCTCCCCACTATTTTCTCCCCCATCCTGTCCCCATCACTATCCAGGCAGCTGCTTGCAAATTCTTGCGAGAGCTGCCACACATAGGATTAGTGGTGGGTACGTTTAAGAGAATTTAGCGACGGGTACGTTTAAGAGAATGAAATATATAGATATAAATAAATATTTTCCTGCATAAGCACTTTGAGAGTTAGATGGACATGGTTATAGCAGGTACTGGATCAACATTATTAATCAAATTGGGTTGTGTACAGCAGGTTTCTTGGCTGCAGGAGAGAACTCTGTGCTTTTCCATTTGTTTTCAGCTGAAGGTTACATATACAGTATATAGCTTCTGAGCTGAATGCAGATTGATTCTTCCATTTCAGCATACCTTCCATCTTTTAGGAAGGCTGTCAGTTTAGTTGAACGAACATTTGATTAATCAGCACATGTTCTTGGTTTCTTTTATAAGATTTTTAACACAATTTTACGCTGAAAACTGTTTAGGGGGAGGTAGCTTTGTGATTGACACCAGAGTCAACTCAGGTCAGCCAATCAGTACTGTACACATCTGCCTTCTTCTGCATTCTAGAAAAACTGGATTCACTGACCTTGATCCAGTTGGGATGTGAGGAGAATTACACATTAGCACAAAAAGTGATGAGCAGGCTTCCTCAGTGGGCTTGTTTCAAAAATTATGTACATCCTTATGCACCTTCAGATATATCATCTAGACCAGGGATTCTCAGCATTGGGTCCTCAGATGTTATTGGACTTCAACTCCCATAATCCCCAGCCAAAGGCCACTGGGACAGGGGATTATGGGAGTTGAAGTCCAATAACATCTGGAGACCCAATGTTGAGAACCTCTGATCTAGACCACCAACAACCTTTCAAAAAGCATTTGGGTACCTCTCCCTCTCATTTATTTATGTTATTTATTTTATTTTTTACATTTATATCCCGCTCTTCCTCCAAGGAGCCCAGAGCGGTGTACTACATACTTAAGTTTCTCCTCACAACAACCCTGTGAAGTAGGTTAGGCTGAGAGAGATGTGACTGACCCAGAATCACCCAGAAAGTATCATGGCTGAATGGGGATTTGAACCCAGGTCTCCCCACTCCTAGTCCAGCATTCTAACCACTACACCACACTGGCTCTCACGCTGGATCCATTTACTGTCAATGACAAAACAAGTAAAATTGTTTTGCCAACTGATTATTCTTTATATGGGGCAATTTCTTCTCAACAAAACTCTCTGCCAGAAGATGTGGTAAGAGCCAACAGCCTGGATGGCTTTAAGAGGGGTTTAGATAAATTCATAGTGAACAGCTCTATCAATGGCTACTAGTCTGAGGTCTATAGGCCACCTCCAGCCTCAGAGGCAAGATGCCTCTAAGTACCAGTTGCAGGGCAGAAACAGCAGGATAGAGGGCATACCCTCACCTCTTGCTTGTGGGCTTCCCAGAGGCATTTGGTGGGCCACTGTGTGAAGCAGGATACTGGACTAGATGGGCCTTGGGCCTGATCCAGCAGGGCTGTCCTTATAATGCTCAAGCTCTTTTAGTAGACGTCTATGTCAAAGGCCCCTCTAATGTCTGAATAGTGTATGAACTGCATAAATATTATCAAAGAAATTAGGTTGGTCCAGAATAACCTGGTAGGCAATTCCAGGATTCAAAGGACCTTAGTCAAGTGCCATCTGGTAGGACTCCTCCTGCAATGGTCACCCCCACCACGCCACCCCGAAGGTACACTGGTGCCTCCCCTAAGGTTCACTGAGGCCCTGGGAGCTTTATCTTGGTGACAGCCATGATGCATCTTTCCTTTCGTTGCTAACCAAGCTACTCTCAGCGCCAGAAGTTGGTACACAAACTCTGACAAAAGAAATGCAAGGAGACAGTAAGGGAGGCAAAAAGAGAGTCTGAGGAACATTTAGCTAAAAGCATCAAGGGGAATAACAAAAACTTATTTAAATATATCAGAAGCAGGAACCCTGCCAGGGAGGCAGTTGGTCCGTTAGATGATGAGGAAGTGAAAGGGATTATTACAGAAGATATGGAGATTGCAGAGAAGCTAAAAGGATTCTTTGCATCCGACCTCACGGAAGAGAATACTGAGCATATACCTTTGCTTGAACCAAGCTTCTCAGGGACAGAAGCTAAAGAAATGAGTCAGATAGAGGTGATGTTCTAAACTGTCGGAAAACTAACAAATTGCCAGGAGCCAGATGGCATCCACCCAAGAGTCCTTAAGGAACTCAAATGTGAAATTGAGAAACATCTTGCAAAAATATGTAATTTATCCCTACAATAGGGTTCTGTACAGAGGACTCGAAAGTAGCCAATTTAACACCAATTTTTAAAAAGGGATCCAGGGGGAATCCAGGAAATTACAGGCAGATTAGCTTAACGTTTCTGCCAGGCAAATTGATGAAAAGCATTCTCAAAGATAAAATTGTTAAGCATATAGAAGAATAGGCCCTGTTGAAGGAGAACCAGCATGGCTTCTGCAAAAGTAGATATTAACTCACGAACCTTTTGGAGTTCTTTGAGAGTGTCAACAGGCATGTGGATAAAGGTGATCCAGTTGTCACAGTATACTATGTCATATACATAGTATTATGGGAGGAGAGCTGGTCTTGTGGCAGCAAACATGAATTGCCCCCTTTGCTAAGCAGGGTCTGCCCTGGTATACATTTGAATGGGAGACTACACATGAGCACTGTAAGGTGTTCCCCTTTGGGGATGGAGTTGCTTTAGGAAGAGCATCTGCATTCAGAAGGTCACAGATTCCTTCCTTGGCATTTCCAAGACAGATGACTCCTGAGAGAGACTCCTCATTGAAACCTTGGAGAAGCCACTGCCAGTCTGGGTAGACAATACTGAACTAGATGGACCAATGATCTGACTCAGTAGAAGGCAGATTCCTGTGTACTTGGACTTTCAAAAAACTTTCAACCAAGTTCCTCATTAAAAACTCTTGAGAAAACTTAGCAGTCATGGGATAAGGGGACGAGATCAAAGGCCAATTCCATGCTTAGAATCATTAGGAACAAGGTTGAAAATAAAACTGCTAATATCATAATGCTCTTATATAAATCTATGATGCAGCCACATTTGGAGTACTTTGCACAGTTCTGGGTCACCATACCGCAAAAAGGCAACCAAGATGATCAAGGGCCTAGAGTACCTTCCTTAAGAGATAAGGCTACAGAACAGGGCACTTTTTAGTTTAGAAAAAAGATGACTGAGGAGGCAACATGATAAAGGTCTATAAAAGTATACATGTTGCAGAGAGAGAGCAATTTTTCTCCCTCTCACATAGCACTAGAACCAGGAGCCATCCCATGAAACTGATTTCCAAGAATTTTAGGACCAACAAAAGGAAATACTTTTCAACAGAATGCAGAACCTATGGAATTCTATGCCACGAGACCGCCAGCCCCTGGGTGGCTTTAAGAAGGGCTTAGATAAATTCAGGGAGGACAGGTCTATCAGTGGCTACTGGTCTAAGGGCTATAGGCCACCTCCAGCCAAGATGCCTCTAGGCAAGATGCCTCTAGACACCAGTTGCAGGGGAACAACAACAAGAGAGAGGGCATGCAACATTCAGAGCACTATGGGAAACCAAGGGGGAGGGGGCTATTATGAGAACAACCCTGCTGGATCAGGCCCAAGGCCTGTCTAGTTCAGCATCCTGTTTCACACAGGAAATTAAAAAAGCGTTTATGATCTTAAAACTTGATCATGAAAATGAATCCTTCAATCGATCCTGTTTTGTATCTCTTACCTGTGATAGTTCTTGAAATAATTAACGCTTTGTTTTCGAATTGACTCTTGCAAAACTTCAGACTTGCTGCCACAAAATTCTTCTCCGACTTGCATGAGTCTATAGCAAAAGGAATGTGTCATTATATAATCACCTTTTCCACCCAAGAGTGTGTTTTTTTAAAGTTACAGAAATTTCATTATATAGCTACACTTCTCCATGTTCCCTGCTTGTCTGTCCTCATGAACTCATACCTCAAAGATTTCAAGTTAGCACTGCTGAAACAGACAGAAACTCATGCATATGGCCTGTTATCTCTATTCTTATGGCATGCCATCTGTCCATATAAGCAGAGCCAACATTTAGAGCAGTTCTATACCAGCAATTAAAAATATGAAATGCTCTGTACACATTCCACATTCTAGTCATGAACCTGCTTAATCACCGTTATTCTCACCTCAAGGAAGGAACAGAAGCACCATGGCAATTTGGCCATCACAAAAGGAGTAAGGTGGTACTGGAAAAGGTGGTACAATCAAAATGATCAGGGAGCTAATACACCTTCCTTATAAGAAAAGGCTACAAGATTGGGGCTGTTTTCTTTTCCTTGAGAAGGGAGAGATGATAGAGGTTTACAAAATTTTGCATGGTGTACAGAGAATGGAGAGAGAAGCTTTTCTCCCAGTCTCATAACACTAGAACCAGGGGTCGTCCCATGAAACTGATTGGCAGGAAATTTAGGACAGACAAAAGGAAGTACTTCTTCACACAGTGCATCATTAGTCTATGGAATTTGTTGGCACAGAATGCAGTGACAGCCAGCAGCTTGGATAGCTTTGGATAGCTATGGCAAGAATAAAGACCCTTTCTGCATGCCAGGATTGGGCTCCCCATAGCTGCCATTTCTAAATGAAAAACAAGCACGAGAGCAGACAATCACATGGTCTATATAACATTTGGCTACGGCACTTGCACAACTGTAGCATTGGTAGTCTGATCTACAAACTGAGGCTGTTCTCACAGGCACCCAGGCTGCTCATGAGAACCACCAGGATCGGGCCTGATCTCAGGAGGGGGGCAGGGCTGCCTAGGGATGGGGCCGCTCTGCGGGGAGCATCTGCACGCTTACATGCAGAAGGTTGCAAGTTCCCTCTCTGGCTTCTCCAGAAAGGGCTGAGAGAGACTCCTACTTGTAATTATGGAGAAGCCACTGCCAGTCTGTGTAGACAATACTGAGCGAGATGGACCAATGATCTGACTCAATATAAGGCAGGTTCCTATGTTTGAAGTGTAAGAATTGCTTTGATTTTGGAAAAACAGGTCACTTGACCATTAATAGGCAGAATTGTAAAGGGACAATTGTACTATCATTTATATTGTCTTCTGCCATCACCACCAAATAGCAATGGCAGAACACTCTGCTAAATTTTTCTGTATTTATTATTTATTGAAAATATTTACACCCTGCCACTTCAGTGCACTACTGCTCAGGGCAGCTTACAAGTAACATTAATAAAATAGATACAATAATTTCTGTATCATCCTTTCTTGTCTTAACTTGCACTTTGCCACCTCACCAGAACAGATGTCCCCTGAAAATACCTGCTGCTAATATCCAGCACAAAGATGAAGTCATCGTATTTGAAGTTGGACATGTCTGTGCCCAGCAAATAAGTCTTCACTTTCAGTTGAACATCCTATAAAATATGCATGCATGAAATAGTAAATCCAGAGTTCTTCAGTACATTTCTGTTTTACCCATGATTTATTGGCACTGGACACAGGCTTTTGAAAATATTATATATTCAGCCTTGAATTTAAATAAATCAATAACCAACATATTTGGGAGATGATTTTTGAGTTATGAAAAACTTAAGAACTATGAAAAAGAAAAGACAACACATACACTAGACTCTGTAACTCAGTCTTCCCACATTGCTTAATAACATATAGTAGCAGCAAAGGAAGTAATTCAGATTTTTGGTGATTCTAATTCCAAGTTTTGACTGAGACCATCATGTGGAAATCCCATTAAGGTCAACAAGATTTTAGAAATACTAGACACACAATACAGTACTACAGAGCATCCTATTCCAGGCCCTATGCATTTGGAACAACAGAAAAGAATATGTACCGCTCTCAACTAGAGCACTTAATATTTTCTTTACTTGACTCACATTTGGAGTAAAGATGTACAGAATGATTTGACAGTGAAATGTTTCGAGACAAAATGGGCTGTTTTAAGTGTTTCGACAGAACAAAAAACTCTTTAAATAAAGAGTCTGTTTTGAGCTCTGAGAAGAACAATCCCATTTCAACTGAAACATTTCAATGTTCTGAGCACCATTTTGGAGGCCTGTTTTTCGCTTGCTGATTGGTTTGCCCCAAGACTAACTAATGACGAGCTGTGATGAGCTCCATGTCTAGCCTTGAGAATGTTTTGTGCTTCACTCGCTGCTCTGCAGTCTGCATGGCAAGGTGTACTCAGTCAAATGTGGCTGAAGTTGCTCCAGTTCAGCATATGGCTATGCTTGCTGCTAAGGGTGCTGCTGTGGCAGCTGTTGCAATGCTACAAGTAAGTAAGGAGTAATGATTGTGTGAGAGAGAGCAACATGTGCCAATGATGTTACTGCAGCGCAGGCACCGTGACTGGCAGTGGATACTGCATCAGGTTGGTGTGGGGGGGTTGCATCATCTTTGGACTGTAAGTTTGGAGAAATGTGTTGTTTCATTTTGGGAGGGACAGATTCCCTTTTATTGCATGCTTCTGCGGGGTTTTTCAAGGCAGGGTTGCAAAATGCATTGCAAATTGCTATCCAAAACTTGTGTTCAATGCACTCTGCGAATGCAGCTTGTTCTGGCCATAGGGAGCAATGGGGAAACCTGAAACAACCCATTGGTCCCCATAGGTTGCTCCTAGGGACACCAAAGTAGGTTGTACGGTAGGGCATGATGGGTGCTACGTACCACCCAACCCACAAAAGAAATGTTTAAGCAAGTGATTTTTAACACATTTTAACTTTTCCCTAGAACCCCCACTTGCCCGTTTCTTTTGTGGGCTGGGTGGTAGGTAGCACCCATCATGCCCAACCACCCAACCCACTCTGGTGTCCCTAGGAACTACCTATGGGGAACAATGGGATGTTTCAAGTTTCCCCATTGTTCCCAAAGGCAGAAACACTCGAAACATTTCAAGTTCGTTCAGTCGAAACAACTGGTCGGACTGGTTGTTTTGACGGAACATTTCAACCATTTGCATTTCATTTCGAGCTCAAAACAGAACACAAAATCTGTTTTATGCACATCTCTAATTTGGAGCTATCTGACAACTGTTCTTATCAGCAGTGTCAGCAGGTGCTTGCCATTTGAAAACTGAAATGCATGCAGATTAATCTTTACCATTGGTTTCTGTGCCATGTGAACAGAAATATCAATGTCACAACGCAGAAGTGCCAATTTTGAACATATCAACAGGTACAATATAGGCAACATCCTTTTCAGTCCCAGTGAGTTTGTTGGAGCGCTAAACACTGACTCAGCTTTCTCGCATAGAAATAAATGGGACTTAAAAGTAGGGATGTGCAAAACGTTTCGGGCACAGATCGATCTGTGCCAGAAACGAGCAATTTCGGGTGATTCGGGGCCAAACCTAATCACCCCTGATGCCCCCCAATATTTTTCGGGCCCGAGCCGAATCACCCGAATTTCGGGCCCGAAAAATTCGGGTGATTCAGGATGACATCTGTTTGAATTTCCCGCCTTTTTGCCTCCATTGATTTCAGTGCAAGAAGGTCTGGTGTGACACCTGCTCGAATTTTGGGTCCCAGGGGCAAAATAGTGGGGTGGGGTGGTAGTGCCTCCACCCATTGGTGGAGGCTACCACCCAAATTTCAAGGGAATTGGGCAAAGGGCTGATTTTTGGGGAATTTTTGAAGTTTTAGTGTCTTTGGGGCAGATCGGGGGGCATAGCGTGGGATCTGGGGGGAAAGAGTGGGGTGGTAGTGCCTAATGGGTGGAGGCTACCACCCCAATTTCAGAGTGATTGGGCAGAGGGCTGATTTTTGGGGAATTGTTGAAGTTTACGCGTCTTTAAGGTTTTTCTCCATAGAGAAGCATTGAGGTGTCAGAAAATGTATAGCTTCACGCGGGGGGCAAAGGGGTGGCCTAGAGCAGTGTGGGGTTGGTGGTAGTGCCAGGTAGGGGCAAGGAAGCTACCTGAATTTTTTCAAAGGATTTGGGCAGCGGGCTGATTTTTGGTAAATTGTTGAAGATTACACGTCTTTAAGCTTTTTCCTCATAGGGTATACAGTGAGGGAAATAAGTATTTGATCCCCTGCTGATTTTGTCTGTTTGCCCTCTGACACAGAAATGACCAGGCTATAATTGGAATGGTAGGTTTATTGTAGCTGTGAGAGACAGAATAACAACAAACAAACCCTCAAAAGCCCAGTGCCCAAAAGTCAGCGATGGATTTGCATTGTTGTGAGGGAAATAAGTATTCGATCCCTTCACAAAAGATGTCTTAGTACTTGGTGGCAAAACCCTTGGTGGCAATCACAGAGGTCAGACGTTTCTTGTAGTTGGCCACCAGGTTTGCACACAACCCAGGAGGGATGTTGTCCCACTCCTCTTTGCAGATCCTCTCCAAGTCAGAAAGGTTTCGAGGCTGATGTTTGGCAACCCGAACCTTCAGCTCCCTCCACAGATTTTCTATGGGATTAAGGTCTGGAGACTGGCTGGGCAACTCCAGGACCTTCATGTGCTTCTTCTTGAGCCACTCCTTTGTTGCCTTGGCTTTGTGTTTTGGGTCATTGTCATGCTGGAATACCCATCCACGACCCATTCTCAATGCCCTGGCTGAGGGAAGGAGGTGCTCACCCAAGATCTGACGGTACATGGTCCCGCCCATCGTCCCTTCGATGCGGTGAAGGTGTCCTGTCCCCTTAGCAGAAAAACACCCCCAAAGCATAATGTGTCCACCTCCATGTTTGATGGTAGGGATGGTGTTCTTGGGCTCATAGGCAGCATTCCTCCTCCTCCACACATGGCGAGTTGAGTTGATGCCAAAGAGCTCGATTTTGGTCTCATCTGACCACAACACTTTCGCCCAGTTCTCCTCTGGATCATTCAGATGTGCATTGGCAAACTGCAGATGGGCCTGTACATGTGCTGCCTTGAGCAGGGGGACCTTGCGAGCACTGCAAGATTTCAGTCCTTCACGGCGTAGTGTGTTGATGGCATGGTGGTGAGTTTGGAAGCTGAGTGATTGCTTGCTTCTATGGACAGGTGTCTTTTATACAGGTACTGTAACAAGCTGGGATTAGGAGCACTCCCTTACAGAGGGTGTTCCTCATCTCAGCTCGTTACCTGCATATAGTGAAAAGACACCTGGGAGCCTGAAATCTTGCTAGTTGATAGGGGATCGAACACTTATTTCCCTCACTACAATGCAAATCCATCGCTGCCTTTTGGGCGCTGGGCTTTTGAGGGTTTGTTTGTTGTTATTCTGTCTCTCACAGCTACAATAAACCTACCATTCCAATTATAGCCTGGTCATTTCTGTGTCAGAGGGCAAACAGACAAAATCAGCAGGGGATCAAATACTTATTTCCCTCACTGTACATGGAGCTTTCAGCAGCCCCATAAGTGCAGTTGGGGGGTGCTGGGGTGGCCCAGAGCGAGTGGTAGTGTAGTGCACATAGGGTGCCAACCACCCCCCTGGGTTTCTAACACATGGGGTACAGGGTTCTGTTGTTTCTGAGGTATTCTGAGTGTGGATTCTATGATAGCAAATTAGAGTAGATTCATGGTGTTTCACTGAAAATCTCATTTGCTATCATAGAATCCACACTCAGAATACCTCTGAAACAACAGAACCCTGTACGCCATGGATTAGAAACCCATGGGGGTGGTTGGCACCCTATGTGCACTACACTACCACTCGCTCCGGGCCACCCCAGCACCCCCAAGTGCACTTATGGGGCTGCTGAAAGCTCCATGTATACCCTATGAGGAAAAAGCTTAAAGACGCGTAATCTTCAACAATTTACCAAAAATCAGCCCTCTGCCCAAATCCTTTGAAAAAATTCAGGTAGTTTCCTTGCCCCTACCTGGCACTACCACCAACCCCACACTGCTCTAGGCCACCCCTTTGTCCCCCGCGTGAAGCTATACATTTGCTGACACCTCAGTGCTTCTCTATGGAGAAAAACCTTAAAGACGCGTAAACTTCAACAATTCCCCAAAAATCAGCCCTCTGCCCAATCACTCTGAAATTGGGGTGGTAGCCTCCACCCATTAGGCACTACCACCCCACCCCACTCTTTTTTCCCAGATCCCATGCTATGCCCCTGATCTGCCCCAAAGACACTAAAACATCAAAATTTCCCCCAAAATAAGCCCTTTGCCCAATTCGCCTGAAATTTGGGTGGTAGCCTCCACCCATTGGGCACTACCACCCCGCCCCACTATTTTGCCCCTGGGACCCGTTTTTCTTACCCAAATCGATTGAGATTCGGATTTAATCCGAATCCGAACCTAATCAGGGGTGATTCGGGTAGCCCAGATTCGGGCACAGAACAGAATGGGGGTGATTCGGTTCGGGTCCCGAACCGAATCACCAAAAGCCCGAATTGCACACCCCTACTTAAAAGGACTTAATTTCAGCTGGATCATATCCATTCTAGGTATCTGCAATTTGTAGAAAACTTGTGGAAAACTTCCTTAAACAATCATGATATGTATCCTCTCTTGTCCTCTATTAATGGGACTTATAATCCATTATAGGCCTCTGAAAAGACTTCAAGGTTTCTTACATTAAAAAGCAATGATTAATAAGATATTATCAACAAAACATTCTTAGCATATTAAAATCTTAAAATTCTTAAAAGCTTAAAACAGCACAAAATATCCGACATAGGAGGAAAGGTTTTGCAAAGATCTTTATTTTCCAGAGAATTTTATGTTGCCTGCACATTTAACACAAATACCAATTTGTCTTAAACGTACAGGTAACGGAACATTCCCAGGGAAACACCTTTTCCTCTTAATTTTCTTTAAACTACGAAGAACTTGAAACTAAACCATGAGCCTCTCTTAGTCTGACACTATGGACAACTCTGCAAAACATTTTCCTGTGTTGCTCGGGTTTTTAGTTTTACAGATAATCTATTGCAAGATGAACCTTTGTTGGGGCGGGCGGGGGGGGGGGGGCAGGGATCATTTTGCCAGCTGCAAAGCATACCTGCCATATTCTTGAAAGCCCATGTTCCAATTTCTTTTTCACGTAACTACGGTCAAAATTGCTCTCCTCAGCACCCATAACACTGCTTCCATCTGGAAGATAAATTTAAGTATTTTTCATCCAAGCTGCTGGGGAAGGGAAATGTTAACCATTTGTTTTTTCTGTGAATCAAAGCTCCACAGTCTCTTGACTCAATTTTATTTACTCCACACTTGCAGAGTTTCAACATTTCACAGCATTTACACATATAAATAGGAGGAAATAACATGTCAAATTTTATAGGTATCATGTATGCTTATGACAGGGATGGGGCTGTAGTTCAGTGGTAGAGCATCTGCTTTGCACACACAAAATTCAAGGTTCAGTTCCTGGCATCCCTAGGTAGGGCTGGGAAAGACTCCTGTTGGAAACCTTCAAGAGCTTCTGCCAGTCAGTGTAGACGATACTGAGCAAGATGCACCAATGGTCCAACTCGGTATAAGACAGCTTCCGATATTATCCCATAAAATGAAATTAATTAAACTGGTAACAATAAACTGATCAAGCCCCAGCCTTACTACTAAATTAAAACTATTGATTATTGATGATAAAATAAGCTCAAAAATGTTCAACTATATTTTCATTAGTTTCATTTATTTTGCCTTGGCCACTATGAATTTTTCCTGAGACTCATACTAAAAATAAGCTCCATAATCATTTAACACAATTTATAAGCAACTTTTCATTTCATATCAACTCTTCTTCATCATCCACTGTTCACTTTAAGAAATTTAATGGACTAATAAAAATTGATTTCGGCTGTTCATAAAGACTAGATGTTTATAGCACACCAATGCAGTGTAGGCTTTAAGATAGTAGGTTTTAAAGAGTCAAAATAATCACAATAGTTGAAGTAACCGCCAACTTTTCATCCTGGTAGTAAAAAATAAACCATTTCTAAGAAGCTCTGAGGACAATGATGATTAAATACAAAGGAAGGTTACCATAAAGAGTGTGGGAGCAGGACTGCGAGTGTAGGAGCAGGAACGTGTGGGAGCACGATTGGAGATATGTGGGTTCAAATCTCCATGCAGCCATGAAGCTCAGTGGGTGATTTTCAGTCTCTGTAGCACTCCCTAATTTACTTTACAGGGTTGTTGTGATAAAATGGGGAAGGAGGGTGTAGTGGAATAGGTATAACACCCTGAAATCCTTGGATAAAAGATGAGATAGACATGAAATAAATATATTTATTTATTATTTGTTTATATTTTACACATTTATATTCCACTCTTCCTCCGAGGAGCTCAGAGAGGTGTACGTGCTTATTTTTATTCTCACAACAACCCTGTGAAGTAGGTTAGGCTGAGATACACAGGACTGGCCCAGATTCACCCAATAAGTTTCATGTTTGAATGGGGATTCAAACTCGGGTGAGCATTTTTAGATAGGTTTGTTATTTCAAGTCACACTCCTTCCTACATTGACAATACAAGTCTGCCTGTGCTTCAGCACAGTCGAATCTGAATTTGTTGTACCATCCCCTCAGTACCAGGATGAGGCAGCTGCTCCTCTGTGCCCTATAATATGAGGGGGTCTCCTTTATGTGAAACCAAATGTGCATGTGTTCCCAGCTCATGAAAAGACTGCTGCACACCATCCCAGCCATCGCTGGGGTGGTACAGGGCACAGTTTCTCATAAAGGAACCCAGCCATGCACTGGAATGATGTGATAATGTGTATAGGTGGCCAAGTTGGAAGTAAAGGTGTTCACAAAAGGTTCGTTCCAAACCAGTTCACCTTAAACAGAGGTTGCTTGGAGGTTTGTTCATGGACCAAACCGGGGGCGGTTCGGTCAGTGAACAGAACTGGGCCCAGTTCGGGCAAACCAGTTCAGAAATGTAAGAGAGGGCCAGGGGGGGCAGCAAGAGAGTCTTTAGCCAGCTGGATACTCTCCACCGCTCTCCCGGCCTGGTGCATCCCCAAGTATGCCCCCCGTCCTTTACCCAGCTGCCGCCTCACCAGATTCCCCTTTACAAGCATCTACCACAAACCGGTTTGGCAGCCAGACCAGACCAGCCGTAGATCCAAACTGGGCCAGTTCAAATCAGGTTAGAATTAGAAGTGAACTGGCCAAACCAGTCCCATGCATACCTGTAGTTGGGAGTGGCCACCTCCTTCTAGTACCAAGGGGATGACGCAACTTATTCGGACTTGTACACATCAAAGCACAGGCCTAAATGGAAAGTTTCTGGCCTGCTATTCACATGGACTAGATGTTCTGGATTGCCATTCTTACATTTTGAAAATGAAATTTGAAACATACATTTTCTCCATATATTACTTTAGAAGAGCAAAAGTCATGTCCTACCAGAAGATGAAGCAGACCCATCACGATCATATTTCTCATGCCACTCCATTGTTCGATAGTAACTGAGCATAACTTCCCAGAGGGCTTTGCAGAGATCAGCAAGGCAAGGAATGTAACTGTCCGATGTAATGTGCTGTAAAGCACACAAGTAAAACATGTCAAATTTCCTTTTTTCCCTTAATGTAAAGCTTTTCTCAAATACAACACCTACATCTATAAATATACAAACACACACATACACCTAGGAACAATAAAAGAGCAACATCACAAATAGAATATCCTTGCACAATATGACATATCCAAAATGACACATACAATTGTTGGAAGGAACAATACAGAGGGAGGAGAGCTATCTCCTTCCCTTCAACACACACACACCTCAAGTTTAAGAATTCCACCTGGATTTCAAAATAAAGCTACATTCTTGCAGTAACAAAATGAAGTGGACAAGTGCAAATGCCAATAATAAGTCAATATATTAATTAATTTTGTATTCATCAAGTGGCAGAACATTCTAGACATTCAAGAACAGTTATAATTTTCCAGGAGTTTGTGCATATCAATTAGCTGCTCTTTAAATATACCATTGATCTAAAATTCAATGTTTGTTAGTAAATAAAAATTGGAAGTATTTTTCAAGTCCTATCAATGAAGCTACATTAATTAAAGAAACACATATACTTCAATTAATATTTTTTTAAAATGATTTTTTGAACAGTCCCAAATAAGCTGGGATATCGATTTTGGCATAAACAATCCTCCAAAAGCCTTTTCCAATGGGGGGGAAATGGAAAAGCTGGTAAGAGTAGATACACAATATGATGAGACTGGATTTTTCCTTATTAACCTTTAATGCATGAGGTCCACATTAAATTGTGAAGCATTCGAGATGCATTCCAAAGACAGACCCACACAAATTCGTCAAGCCTAAAAATTATATTTGCTAAAATTTGTGCTTTAGAAGCACAAAAAGATACCAAAGCAGATGGAGAAAATGATTTAGCATAGTTCCGTAGCCTCCTGTAGAAGGGCTAGTCAAATAATTCCTGCAGTGGGGTGCCACCACATATTCAGGATGTATTACAATATGAGAAACATGGTGACTAAGGAAGACCCAAGTTGCAATATATAAATTTTAGTGGGTTATTTTTTAAAAAAAATCTTCCTAAAGGACATAGGTAGATAGAATAATAAATGGAAATAGAAAATGTTGCAGCTGTCATATGACTACCTACCGTGCAGAGGTCCTTGTACTGAAGTTTCTGAAACTTAGTATCTGTATTGCCTGCACACAGCTCTACATAACCGAGAACAACTTGGAATACTGTGTTGTGAATGGCTTGAGTAAAGTGCATATGCAGTTGGTCCATTGCTGTCTGAAGAAAAGGAAAAATCAATTGTGTACCACATTTAAAAAGTCAGTTCCACAAGCTTGGGTCTCCAAATGATGTTGAGGTACAATTCTCATCACCCACAACAACAGTGGCCAAAGGAGGGGAGAGAAGCAAAAATCATATCCACATCCTCCTCCACCTGTGCAGAGCTGCGAACCAGGTTTACTGGTACCTCAGCTAGTTTACTGGCTCCTTTTGGAGGGTGGAGGTCTTGCTCTGCTCTCGTAAGGCTGCGGTGCATGTCAGCCACTGAGTGCTGCTGCAGCACCATGGAAAATGCATCAGGTTTTGTCCTCAACTGAAGGGTTTACGCAACCCACTTATTCTCTTCAATACAATTTGATGAGTCTCAGTGATTTTTCTCAGGCAAAACAAAAGAGCTGAAATAACTGAAGACATTAGAGTCAGGGGCTTTTTCAGACAGCAACTTTACTTTGGGATGGTGGGTGTGCGTTCACATATTGGCCAGATTTACCCTAAAGTCAGCACGATATTTCAGAGATCGATTCACACATGATTTGGGTTTTTTGCTCCGCATTGGAATCTAGCCCAATTTATGTCCAGGGTTTTTTAAAAAATCCTTTTTTTGCGTCAGAGTATCCTTTATGCCCCAAACTCGCAGTAAAGTCTTGTGATAAAGCCTGCTGTCTGAAAAAGCTCTAGGAACCAGTATGTGAATAGTGTCTCCCAATGCAATGCCTGATTTTTCCCTCATAGGAATTTATAGTTACCAGAGGACAAAAATCAGGAAGCAAATTGGAAGATATTTTAGAGATAGAGGCAAAACTTTCCTCTTGTCCCAAATATTGGGCAGCCCAAGCTTAGGCCACTCTTAGGACAAGTTCAATGGTGAGAATATAACAACAAGAAGCCAGCAGAATGAATAATGCTGGCTATGGCATCAGTTAAAGCTGCTTTTCAAAGGATGAAGAATGAATCCTGGATGTGGAGGTGGCAGAGTATACCTCATTCTGGAAAGTACACTGGGTAGGCTGTGTGTACCTAAGAGGTATCAGCTAATATGGCCTACGGAAGCCAATACAGAAGAGATCAGACAGTACTATGTTTTGTAGATAATGTAGTCACAGGAGATTTTTGCCTCATAATTCAGGAGCTTCAGAGGGGCAAAATGTTTTGCGGAACCTACCCACTACTGCTGACTCTTATATTGCTGCTGCTACCACAGTTCTGGTGGTGGTGGAAAATTGCTTCACAGTTCTGGTGGTGGTAGAAATTATAGTTCTAGGAGTCCCAGAAGCTGACAAGCACCATATTTTTTTAAACTTTCCAGCAGATTTCAAGATAAAGGCAGGATGTATTACTCTCAGCTCCTACAAGCTTCATGACAACGTTGTGTGATGGCACAGCGTCATCATAAAGCCTATCACAGTAGTGGCTTCCTACCTTAACTCTGGAGTCTGCTAGGAAATTAAAAAATGGTGCCTGCCATCTCCTGGGATTCCTGGAGAACGTTGTTCCTCACTGGTAAGTTTGCATCATGCTTTGCTCCTTTTTGCGCCACCACCCCAACACTGGTGAAATGTCATCTCCTCACTCAATGTTGCGGCATGTAATAAAGGTAGCAAAGTTGAGGGAAACATTTCAACCCCAATTTGTACATTTTGCTAATGTTTGAGTTGCTCTTAGCCTTCAGAGCAGTGTGGAGAGAGGGAATCCAGACAGTAATAAAAGCTAGCCCATTGCATATCAGGAAATCATTTTAAGTGAAGAATGCTAACCTGTGTTTTCCCTAGAAGTCTGTAAGCCTGCTGCACCTTGGTGTAATGGTTGATATCAAAGTTCTTGCAGATTTTGGAGAGCGCTACATCTAACTGCTCCTACCAAGTTAAAACAAGAATATTCAGTAAAAAGGAATAATCTGTCTGTGATAGTCATGTTGAGATATTCATTTTTTAAAAAGAAAGCAAAATGTCATATAATCTTCTGAATGGCTGAAGCTATGCATACCCAAAACATGCCAAAGCATTCATTTTCTGATCAATCAATCAATCTTTATTACAGTCATAGACCATCATAAAGTAAAAGGGGTGATTGCAGATTACATTTTAAAACCAAAGAGACACTAGATACTAAAGCCTAATACAAGCATAAATCAATAATAAATGTAACATTTCTATGACCGAGCAAAAAGGACAATGGGTAAAGGCATAACAGAGTGAGTTAAAAAGTTACATGAGTAAACCTAGGGGGCATATAAAATCATAAAGGCATCATTAAAAATGCATAGAAGAGAGTAGCAAGCATGCAATAAAATGATATAAAATGAAGATATATAATAAAAGATTTAAAATATAACTGGCTGTCTAAAAAGAAACACTATTTAAGGCATAATTACATGATAAAACCTGAGAGCATCATAAAAGGCAACATTAAAAAGAGGCATAAAAGGAGAGTAGCAAGAATGCAATAAAATGATAACATAGTAACAGCAGGAGAGGGCATGCCCTCAACTCCTGCCTGTAGGCTCCAGTGGTATCTGGTGGACGACTCTGTGAAACAGGATGCTAGACTAGATGGACCATGGGCCTGATCCAGCATGGCTGTTCTTATGTTCTTATATAAGTGGACAAGTTCATGGGAATATAATTAGAATCTAGAGACTATCATCTAGGGACAACTATGGGCCAGCAAAGTAAAAGCCAAGAAACTGAGTCTATAGGATGTCTGCCATGAAACTCTCTGAGGCAACAGGCGAGGCTGTACTCTTATTCATAAAGGTCATTCACTTTCTGTTAAAAAAAATAATAATCAATACGCTGAATTCTTACCTCAATTTGCTCCAAAGTGTCTTGAAGTTTTGAATTCAACTCACTGCGAAATAATAACAGTCCAACATTAGACTTGGTCTAAAGTCAAGCCAACAAGGTATAAGAATGTTATTGGTCTGCCTCCTCCTTTTCAGCCTTTAAAACCTTATTGAAGACATTTCTTTTCCACCAGGCGTTTGCCCTTTAATTTTTATTTTTAAATCTCGGATGCTGTTCTTGCTTTGTACACTGCCCTGAGTATGTGGATTGAGTGGTATATTAAATCTTCTAATAAATAAAATAAAATAAAATGTTTCAGATGAAAATGGATATTGAGGATATTGATATTGATATCATTTTCATTTGGCAGTGTTTTTCAAGAACATTCTTCTAAAATTCTGCATCATATATTGTGTGCAAGGACATCTGACGATGTCTGAACAGACTTATTTCAGTGGCATGGAAAAGGCATCAATTATCATCATCCCTTAAAAACAGACACACAGTAAGTTCCGCAGTCCATTAAACCTGTGGGAGGAGTCCCTTCATGAGAACAGGAGTGGGTAGCCTGAAATCCATGAGCTGTGTGTAATCCTGTAGGCTCTTTTTAGCATCCTGGGAATCTATGATTAAATGATGACATTTTATACAGCTTCCTAAGTTCTGAAGAGAGTACCACCAAACAAAGAAGAATTATTCAGAATGCAACTTTCCCCATGGCTAGATGCAAGCCACCTAATGGCGCAGTGGGGAAACGCTTGACTAACAAGCAGAAGGTTGTCGGTTTGAATCTCCACTGGTACTATATTGGGCAGCAGTGATATAGGAAGATGCTGAAAGGCATCACCTCATACTGTGCGGGAGGAGGCAATGGTTAACTCCTCCTGTATTCTACTAAAGAAAACCACAGGGCTCTGTGGGCGCCAGGAGTCAAAATTGACTTGACAGCATACTTTACCTTAGATGCACAATGCAGCACAAAATCAGAAGTTAGGAAGATGATAAAACTAAAGCCCTATTCACACGTTATGTTCAATGCACATACAAGTTGTGTACAGTGTACACATGTACAGTTATGCACACACTAAGTTCAATGCATATACAGTAGTACACTTCTGATCTGAACCGGCATTTGAAGGGGCCTGTACCTGGGCACACTTTTTAAATGAAATAAATATTTATAAACATTCACACAAAAATGTTTATAGACACCTGTTTGCACATACAGTGTAATGTCTGAAAAGGGCTGTGTGATCCACAGGGACATATTTTCAGGTAGCCCAGGGCACTTCCAGGGGAAGGAGAGATCAGCGGAAATCCTATCCCCTTTGCACAATAGGCTCTGTGGAGATTTCCCCTGCTAACTAGGGAAAGAGACACAATTCAAGTGTGTTGCTTACAATTAGCAGGGGGGAAGCAACTGGCCCTATTCAGCCCTCGCACATCCCTCCAGTGGCTGTTTCCTAGTAGACTGTGAAACCCTTTGGGGACAGGGAACCACCTTCTCATTATCATTATTCTATGTAAACCACTTTGAGAAGTGGGCATGGACAGGAGAGCTGGTCTTGTGGTAGCAAGCAAGAATTGTCCCCATTGCTAAGCAGGGCCCACCCTGGGTTACATTTGCGTGTGAGCACCTTAAGGTATTCCCCTTAGGGGACAGAGCCGCTCTGGGAAGAGCACCTGCATGCTTGCATGCAGAAGGTTCCAAGTTCACTCCCTGGCATCTTCAAGATAGGGCTGAGAGAGACTCCTGCCTGCAACCTTGGAGAAGCCACTGCCAGTCAGTGTAGACAAAACTGAGCTAATGGAACAATGGTCTGATTCAGTATAAGGCAGCTTCCTATGTTCCTATGTAACTTCCGTTGAAAAGTGGTATATAAACATTAGTAATAAGATGCTCTTCACAGTGGGGAAGAGTTTCCCCATCATGTGGGCACATGCTCAGTCAGAATATTGGCCATTAAATAACAATCCTATTGATTTCGACAGAGTTTCCTTCTGAATAAGGGTTTCTGTGTCCATAGTGTGTTAAAAAGGTCATCTTAAAATTGGACAGGGGTGTTGGGGAGTAAATGGGGCACAAAACATCCATGAATTTTGAGAAGTAGATAGGCAAAATTTAGATGGGGAAACAAAACTCACCAAGGTTAACATGCCCCCAACAACCATCCAATAGCCACTTTGGGCCTCGATCAGTCTGCCCTGCTTACGCAAAGTTTGGAGACAGCTAGGAAGCTCATCAAACAGAGAATTGAGGCTATCGAGAGACAAACAGATATAGCAAGGGTACCTGACTTTCAGAGCCAGGAATCAGTCAGATATAGCTTGGCCCCAGCATCCTACCTCACTGTCTTGAAGGTGCCCTCTCAAGAGTTTTTACCCTGGCAAGATGCAATGCCCTGCTTTCAGCCCTCTTAGAGGGCCGATATAGAGGGATTCCCTATGGGGAGAGGCTCTGTCCATGTGGTGAGGGTCAAGTGGAAACAATCACCCATGTGCTATTGGAATGTTTGTTCTATAGAGACCTGCGCCGGGATCTTATTTACTCTTTGATAGCTAAATGCCCAGGTCTTGATTCTCCTCAGATGACTGACAGGCTGTTGGAAGGAAGCAATTCCTGCGCTACCAGACAGGTAGCTAAATTTTGCAGTGCAGCCCTTCGCTTGCGGAAGAACTTAGTAATGGGAAAATAGGCGATGGATCTAAGGCCAGAGCAACTTGTAGCCATAATGTGGCTAGCTGCAGGTGGGCATGAAGGTACTGGTTTCACCTGTATATCGGCTGTAAATTTAATAACAATATTTCTCAGAGCTCCTGTATTGTTTAAACCCCCTCAGATTTAGGAGTCGAGAAGGCAACTGGCTGAGTTTTGATTTTGTGTAATAGCCTCATAAGTAGGAAATACTGCTGCCTCTTTTATTAGCAATTATTTTAGTAGTATTTTTAGTATGCTGAGGACTTTTAAAAATTTATCTGGTGTTATTGTTTGCAATAGAAGTTTGATTGTCCTCTCTTTTACATTTGTTTTAATTTCATGCTGGTCATTGACCGAAATAAAGAGATTGATTGATTGATTGAAAATACTGGGATTGATTTCTCACAGTGAGGAAAACATAGCCAGGAAGAACAAAGTGGAAAGAATTTTATTTTACAACCCCCACAGTCTCTTTCTTGCCATTCTTTCCAGACTGAGCTTCACACATGGAAGCTGGGGATAATACATTCCATTCAGAGCTGATTATTTTCAGAACAAATTGTTTCTTTGGTACCTCACATATTATAGAAAGAAAATGTAGCACAAATTCCACTTTGTTCATATCAGAGTGAACTGACAGAAATCCATGGAGCACAGCCCAAATCTGCAACAAGCAGCTAAATGAAATATAACAATCCCTGGGCATAGCGATTTGATCTTTCAAAGGCGCAATTAAATGTGGCAACACAACTAGTTTGTGGCATTCATTTTATTCAGTCAATTAATTAAGACATATTAAGAGGGGCCAGTTTATCCATGCCTCTGTTGATCTGACAGTGAATCAAAAGGGAGCAGGAACACACCAACAAGGAAAAAGCAGCAAAGGCACAAGTTCAGCATACTCACAAAAATCCAATTATGGACATCTCTAATTCAAGAGACTTATTCAAAAATCAAAATGCAATTTGAAAGACGTGTTTTATTCTCAAACTATGTATTTTAATTATATGTATATCCTTCTTTTCCCCAAAAAGAACAAACTAAAGGCCAAACGAGAAATGCATATCAAATTTGCATTATTATTTTTTTAAGAGCAGCTGAGGAGGCAAAATTCAGAAAGGGATTACAGAAAAGAGAGAGGAAGAAATTCAGAAAGGGGCTGCAGAACAGGGAGGGGAGAGAGGAAGTATTTTCCCAATAATGAAGTCCCTTCAAATTTGCATGCATATTTCTACCTCCTCAGGTAAACAGTAGCTGTGGGGGGTGGGGGGGATGGGATATTCACTGAGAACACACCACAGGGTTAAGGAAAATCACTCCTGTGCAGCAGTACTGATCCACACACAGCTGATATTTTAAAAACAAATTTATACAAAAGAAGTCATTAACACATCTAATTTCGCTGGCTTACAAATATAAAATACAGGGTCAAAGAAAGCTAAAGAAAGGGACCTAAGTTTCTTCCTTCTCTTGCCTCGATCAAGTCCAAAATGCATTGATTGAGTCCAACAGGTAAGCCACTGGGAAGCACCTAGGCCAGGCAGGCAGAGTCTCACTCTCTCCCGCACTTAAACTAAACATGTCCATAACTGGATTTTCTTTAGTATGTTGGCCTTGCAGCTTTGGTCATGCTGTTTCCCTTACCCCACCCCCATTGCATTAATCCGAAGAGCAATTTATTGTTTAAAAAAAAATCAACTCCTGCTCAATGATTGAGAAGTATAATCGCCACTATGCAAATCCTGAAATCAATCTTATCGACAATACGTAGCTTTATTAATGTGGTCTCTATATAAAATAAGGCTGTTCTTTGTCTAGCCCATTAAAGGCTACAGATAATTGCAATATATTCACAGTGTGCCAAGGCAATCAGCTAAGAACCTTGATTTGGAAATACGAAAGATTTTGAGACACACACAAAATTCCCACCCAGATTATTCTCTCACTATTGGCTCAGGGCGGTTTACATAAGAGAAATAATAAATAAATAAGATGGATCCCTGTCCCCAAAGGGCTCACAATCTAAAAGAAACATAAGACAGACACCAGCAACAGTCATTGGAAGTACTGTGCTGGGGGTAGACAGGGCCAGTTACTCTCCCCCTGCTAAATAAAGAGAATCACCATGGTAAAAGGTGCCTCTTTGCCAAGTTAGCAGGGTGTTAAAACTTTTATACCGCCCTTCCAAAAGGCTCAGGGCGGTTTTCATTAAAACACCATTAAAATCAATTAATAATTAAAACAAAAATTATAAAGCATAAAAATAATTAACAATTAAAAACACCGTAAAACAACAATTAAATAATCAGAAGAATTTAAAAACAAGTTTTTAAAAGCTGAGAAAACCTGGTTGAAGAGATGTGTTTTCAGATGTTTTTTGAAAAATGCCAGAGATGGGGGAGGATCGTATCTCAGCAGGTAGCGCATTCCACAATCTCAGGGTAGCAGCCGAGAAGGCCCGTCTCTATGTAGCCACCAAACGAGTTGGCGGCAACTGGAGACAGACCTCCTCAAGTGACCTAAATGGGCGGTGGGGCTCATAGCAGAGAAGACACTCTCTTAAATACCCAGGGCCTAAGCCGTTTATCTGCTTTTATCTGCTGCTACTTGAATTGCCATTTATTACTTCTTTTATACTAAGCTCAAAAACTATCCTGCGCTTCCCCCCCCCGCCACTCAATACAATGTTTCCATGTGTGGTGTAGTGGTTAGTGTGCTGGACTAGGACCGGGGAGACCCGAGTTCAAATCCCCATTCAGCCATGAGACTAGCTGGGTGACTCTGGGCCAGTCACTTCTCTCTCAGCCTAACCTACTTCACAGGGTTGTTGTGAAAGAGAAACTTAAGAATGTAGTACACCGCTCTGGGCTCCTTGGAGGAAGAGCGGGATATAAAATGTAAATAATAATAATAATAATGTTGCTGTCATTGGTCGTTAACTTTCCCAAGTACAATCTGCCTGCCAATGTCAGGAATCAGGGCTTTACTTCTTCCCCAAGCACACCGTCTCCCAGTGGTCTGCATACAGGCTAGTGTTGTGCTAGCATAGTGCTGTTGCACTACTCAAGAGCACAGCATAAAGATGCTTCACCAAAAAAAACCCCAAACCAGAACGTCTGTTTCAGGTTAGTTCTTGTGCTTTTATTTCTCTATGTAAACCACTTTGGGAATTTTTTTTGTTGAAAAGCAGTATATAAATAACTGGAGGGGAAGCTAATTGAGCAAAGAGACACCTTTTAAAGTGGGGATTCTCTGATATTTAGCAGGGGGAGAGCAACAGTCCCTATCCAACCCCAGCACAGCATCCCTCCAGTGGCTGTTGCTAGTATCTGCCTTATGATTCTTTTTAGCCTGTGAGCCCTGTGGGGACAGGGACCATCTTTTAATGTATTATTTATTTTTCTATGTAAACCACTTTAAGAACTTTGGTTGAAGAGCAGTATATAAATATTTGGGGCAGGGGGAGCGTGGAACATGGTAGTGACAGCAAGGAGGATGTAAGCCTTCCAATCATGCTTCTGCTTCTGTGCACGGCATGGAGGAGTGAGGAGAACGATCCAGTCAGTGCAGCGAGTAGGGAGGAGCTGGGAAGGCTGTCACTTTGGTGCGTAACAGGGCCGGGTGGAAGACGGGGATTCAGTGGCAGCAGACAGAGGCTTGTTGGCCATGGCTTGTCCTCAGCAATGACAGTTTTTCCAGGCTGATTATTGGCTTCCTGCCCCATGCTCAGGGGCCAGACAATGGAGCCCTGCAGGCCATATCCAGCCCGTGGGCAAGGAGTTTCACAGCCCTGCACTAGAAGATCCCTGCAAATCAGAATTGCGTTCTTGTGCTAAAGTATGCCTGTGCAAAAATTCCCTTTAAAAGCAAGAAGGCGCAAAGACATTGTGCCATTTTTGTGCAAGAAGAACAAGCATGCTTGCATTAGCACATCACCAGTCTGGAGCGCAAGGGCCACAGTTAGTGCAAGTAGCTAATACAACAGCTTTGCCCTAGTGCAACATCCTCATACATGTACTTCTTTATCCAGGATGTCAGCTAGCGTTCATCGAAGAGAAACTGGGATCAATGTGCAAAAAAATAAACCCTATCCCCCATCCTTTACCACTGAATTAAAACTCTGTTAAGGCTCTCTGTTTCTAAACTTGCAAGCAGAAATGACCAAGAGGCTTTCCAATTCTTCTCTATAAGCACAGGAAGTAGAAACTTTTCCCCCTTTCCTTTTTTACTGTCTCTCTTTTTTTTTTCTTTCTTCCACACTAAAGGAAACCAAAGTTCTCAGGATTCAAGGCAAGCTACTGGCTTACCCACTGAGAGTCATATTCCATTCTCCCTGCACAACCTTTGGAGTCTTACATCACCTGGTCACAAACCCTTTTCTGCACCATGTCTATTTACAGTATATCACAATCCAACATCTCCCAAAGTGCTCATGGCCAAACATTATGTTGAATGCATAGTTTGCCCCTTGTGATCTTGGGGTTTTTGTTGTCGTTTCTAAAAATCAGCTGAGGGGATCCAGACTGGGACCATGGCAGAGGCACAAAGAGGCTCTAACCCTTTCCCTCCAGCACTGTCCTAACTGGGGCCACCTGTAGCTGCTATTTCCCCTGGGAGGGAAGCTCCCACTGATGTCAAAGGGAACTTCCTTCCCAGGGAAGATGCAGCCATGGCGGGCTCCCCAGTCTGGATCCAGAGCACAACACACAGAAAGGGTTAAAGTCTCCCCTACCACTACTCGGATCGGGCCCAACACAGATGCTTTTTGACTGCTAAAACCTCTCAGAAGCATGCAATCTGTAATTCAAACTACACATTGAACTAACATGTCATTTTGCCCTCAGACTTTGAAGGGCTCCAGTTAGAACACGGAGCTTTTCACACACAGAAGAACATATCCCATGTTCTTCTGTAAGCTGGCAAATGTCCTGCACACGTCCAGTTTCATAACTCCCACAGGCTTGTGGAGCATTTGTCAAACTGAAGAAATGAGGGAGCTTCCACAAATACAGAGTTCTTTATTTAGAACCAGGAGCGGCCCATGCTAAGAAGTGGGAGGGCCGGAGAAAAAGCCCCAGGTGTGTTTCCTGCTCTCCTCAACCTGACCACTTCATTCTTGCTCTCTTCTAGCTCCTCGCTGGCTGTAACAGAGCTGTGCAGGCTGGATGTTCCCTCGGGGCTCTGAAATCCCCAACTGGGCAAACGTCCAAGGTTGGGGACTACAGGGTGCAACCAGGCGAATGACCAGCCCACACGGCTCAATTACAGTCCAGGAGAGGCTAGAAGAGAGCAAGAGCCAGGCTGCCAAGATGTGGCAAGATGGGAGAGCAACAAACGCAGCTGGGCCTCCATCTTGCTAACATAGGCTGCTCCTGTTCAGAACTCTGTGGAACTTTCAATTGCGGCCCAAGTTCTTTGCTTTCTAAGAACACACAACAGTCGTATGAACAAAGGAATGCTTTAAGCTGCTACAAACATTATACTGAGCCCCTGGTGGCGCAGTGGTAAAACTGCCGCCCTGTAACCAGAAGGTTACAAGTTCGATCCTGACCAGGGGCTCAAGGTTGACTCAGCCTTCCATCCTTCCGAGGTCGGTAAAATGAGTACCCAGAATGTTGGGGGCAATATGCTAAATCATTGTAAACCGCTTAGAGAGCTCCGGCTATAGAGCGGTATATAAATGTAAGTGCTATTGCTATTGCTATTGCTACTATGCTGTACCAGTCTTCAGCCTTTGGCACAAAACATACAGTTAGGGAAGAAAAGGAAGCACTATCCAGCACAACTACTAAGCAACTCAGAATTTCGTAGCATTTTCATTGTTAGCAGTCACTACATGCATTCAGTAAATTCTATAAAATTAATTGCATTTTACAAGCCTTTTAAAAAAGAAAAAGAAAAAAAATCATTCTTGTCTTTTCTAACCAGAAAATTAAGTTCCAACACAGCAGCTCAGAAAATTCAAAATAGCTAAGAGTGCCCTAAAGCGTCTCACGATCCTCCTTTCTCACTGCTTAATTGAAGGTCAGAATCAGCTTTGGGGAAAGCCTGCTGAGTTACCTTATGCAACTGTAGTGTTTGAAAGTGCTAGCCGCTTTCTGGCATTCCAGACACAGTTGTATAGCCCCCGGGTAATCCTCCTCCTGAGGGAAATAAAACATATACTGAGTGGGTTGTGGGGGGGGCACAGAAAACAGCACTAGTTCGGAGTTTGGTTTGTTTTATTTTAAACTGACAGCATCACAAATCACAAAAGAGGGATGATTCAGCTGTGCAAAGCTGCAGACATTTGTGTTTTCCCATTTCCCCACCATCCAACACATTGATAAAGAGTTAAAAGCACGCTGGCATGCAGGGACAATTGTGTCAGGACACCCTGAAAGACTTGTGGATGTTTAAGGATTATAAAGCCTGGAAATTTCTGTCAGGTACAGCTTTACCTTCCATCAGAGATCTATGATGAGACGGGGAGCGCCAGCTAGTGAAATTCTCTTCTCTGTGCAACTATTAGAATACAGAGACCCTTTTAAGGCTTGCACCTGGAAATTCCCTCACTTCTTGCCAGTGGGCTCCCCAGAGACATCTGGTGGACTACTGTGTGAAACAGGATGCTGGACTAGATAGGCCTTGGGCCTGATCCAGCAGGGCTGTTCTTATTCTAATGGGACAGCCAGCCTCTGGGAGGCTTGGGTGGTTAACTGAACTTCACCGATTGGTTTGAACTAATCAGATATCCGAGAGGGTGGGAAGAAAGGCTGAATAACTCTCTCTAGGCCCACTAGATGTTGTATAAGGCATTGGCTGGGTTCACACATAACATTGCAACGGAACTTGCCAAGAGCTGTCACAGCCCCAGAAGTGCACGAAAATCCTACTTTTGGTCTCAGTAACAATACACCAAGATTGCTGGGTTCTTATGGCATGACCGATCTCAGCACACCTATCCTACTTGTAGCAGGAAACCTGACATCTGTCACTCACTTCAAATCTAAGTTACAGATCTCGGGTTCCCAGCTGCAAATAAGAGAGAATATGCGGATATTGGTTATGTCATATGAACCCACCAGTCTTGGCATATCCTTACCGAGACCAGAAGTAGAGGCTCGCGCAGGGATGTGGGGGCGAGGAGCACAAACTTCCAGGATAGCAGCAATTCAGGTGCCACCATTATATCTAAACCTGCTTATGGGAAGAATGGAAAGCAACTCTGACATCACCTGTGATTCATTTCACTTCCTTCCAACCATGGCAGTAGTTGCTTCACCTTAGGATAGATACAATTGCTATCACAGGTGAAGGGGACATCAATGAGATGTAGAGCAACCAACTGTCTGGTGGCTGTGGGCCATCTCCAGCCTCAGAGGCACAATGCCTCTCAATACCAGTTGCAGGGGAGCAACAGCAGGAGGGCATGCACATACCTCTTGCCTGTGGGCTCCCCAGAGGCATCTGGTGGGCCACTGTGTGAAATAGGATGCTGGACTAGAATGGCCTTGGGCCTGATTCAGAAGGACCGTTCGTATGTCCTTAAGACCTTGCCTCCCTCTTCACAGTGAGCTACAGCCCACAGACAGGCAACAACAGCATCCTTCAGCCTCTATACAAGAGTCTCAAATTGTAAACCTCCTGCAGATGTTGGCTAGCAACTCCCATTATCCCTGGCTTCTGGCTATTGTGACTGGGGATGCAGGAAGTTGTAACCCAACAACAGCTGTAGAGATGCAATTTGAGAATCCGGCTCTGGATTGGGTTCATTAAAAAAAAAAATGCTCTTCTTTTCCCAACAATTAAATTCTAGTCTGAAATATTCTTACCTCCAACATTTCACTTAACCGCACATCAGTCTGTTGCTAAAACAGAAAAGGAGAAGAAGGTCACTTCATATAGTACTACTAAAGCTAATAAGTAATTTTGATAGGTGGACATAAATTCTTTTTGTACCAAGGTTTTTATTGTTCTCAGAGATTTTAGCAGCCCCACCAGCAACTGTCGTTTTCGTTGATTCGCCAGAAGGCCCAAGCTGGCTTGAGTAAAACCTTCCTTTGCACTATTTAGGTGTCTGCAAGAAGTCAACAACAACAAAAATATTTAAGGCTGCCGATCACAGAATGCAAAGATCCAGCTAATCTAGGTAATGCTGTAGGAGAGCCCAATGTTCTAGAATTAAAGCCTACTGTATTGATCAGCCACCCCTCCCGCTAAAGTGTTAACCGGAAGTGAACTCATCCTGACTGACAGGCTGGTGAACTCCAGGGCTCAGCCAATCAGCACCCAGGTGGGAGGGACCTATGTTGGGAGGAAGAAGGCAGTTCTTTATTAAAAGAGCATTGCATGTGGCTATGTAGACTGGCTGCAGGAGAAGGACTGCAGTGGCTTGATTCTCAACCGGTGTTTGATGAGTTCAAGGAAAAGGGAAGTTTATTCTAGGGGAAAGTTTGTTTAGTCAGACTTTGTGTTGGGATTTCTATTTCTTTGGTGTGTGCGCTTTTGCTTATTCCTGATACTGTTTTATTATAGTCTACCTGTAATGCAATTGAAATAAGAAACACTAGCCTACGCCCATCCTACCTAGGGCGTAAACATTTAAATGTGACTAAGCCAACCTATTTTTGTAACCTACTAAGGCTTTTTAACTGTATCTAAGAAAGCTAGCAGGCCTCAGATGGTGGCAGTCTGTAACAACTGAATAAAACTGGAAGGTTTTTTAGTTCTTTTCTTTTTATAAGCCTCTCTGAGTTGGTTTTTTAGTTCAGGAAAAGTGGAGGGTGAAGGGGGAGTTCTCTGGTGCAAGCACATCCTCAGACGTTCAGCTATCAGTTTTCTCACCACATGTAGGTTTGCACGTGGAAGATTGTTGTACTTATCCAATAGCAAAATAAAGAGAATTTCCCTGGGATTCCACCCCAAGCCCAGGGAGGTTCAAACTCTGTCAGTAAGAGGGGTGGTGCTGGCAGCATTTTGAACCTACCAATAATTACATAATAGTTTTAGGAGAAGCCTAGCCAGAAAGCTCAGCAGGGATGATTCAGCATTTCTTTCCCTCACTTGAGCTTGCTCTGAGACAAAGGCTTTAATTCACTACACTTACTAATATAATATCCAGAATACAAAAGTGGTTCTCACCAGCACCACCCACTCACCAGAAAACATAATCTCTCTAGAGCAGGGGTTCTCAAACTTGGGTTCCCAGGTATAGTTGAACTACAATTCCCATCAACCCACTACAAATGCCATTGTAGTTGGGAATGATGGGAGTTGTAGTCCAACAAGATTCGGGGACCCAAGTTTGAGAATCCCTGCTCTAGAGTCAGTCCCCGGTCAAACATAAGTCTACAACTTATGAGAGCCCCTGGTGGCGCAGTGGTAAAACTGCCGCCCTGTAACCAGAAGGTTACAAGTTCGATCCTGACCAGGGGCTCAAGGTTGACTCAGCCTTCCATCCTTCCGAGGTCGGTAAAATGAGTACCCAGAATGTTGGGGGCAATATGCTAAATAAACAGGTTGCTTACCTGTAACTGATGATCTGGTAGAGATCCGTCGATATCCATAAGAATGGGTTCTGCGCCTGCACAGGAGTCACGCGGTAGCCATGCCTGAGCTTGTCGAAGCGCCGAAGCCACGCCCCCACGCTGAGCGTTCTATATAAGGCGTGTCTTTGGCGCGAAGTCCCTCAGTTCTTGGACGACCGCCGTGGAGGACGACCATCCAGAAGACGAAGGTGAGTTCATCCAAGGTAAGTGCTCAATAAAGGACGTTGCAAAGGGCTGCACACCGCAATGCACATAAAGGTAGTCCTACTGCAGAGGGGAGGTCGGGAGGGTCTTATGGATATTGACGGATCTCTACCAGATCATCAGTTACAGGTAAGCAACCTGTTTATCTGGATCGAGATCCGTCGATACCCATAAGAATGGGTGTCTAGCGAGCTCCAAAAAAGGAGGAGGGGAGCAGTAGGAATTAAGGCAGCACCCTTTTCAAGATGCTTCTCCCGAATGAAGCCTCTGCAGCAGAACGTACATCTATGGCATAGTGTTTGATAAACGGGGACTCAGAGGACCATGTAGCTGCTTTGCAGATGTCCGTGAAAGAAACCCCTGCTAGGTGTGCAGCCGAGGAAGCGTGGGCTCTAATGGAGTGGGCCCGTATAGCTTCTGGAGGTGCTTTGTTTTGTAGTTTGTACGTGAACAATATCACCTGCACCAACCATCTCGACAGTCGTTGTCTGGAGACTGGGGAACCTTTGGAAGAGCCTTGGTAAGACACGAAGAGACGTTTGGAGGCTCTAAAGTCTTGTGTTCTGGACATATAGAACAGCAGAGCACGGCGTACATCCATAGTGTGCAAGGATCTCTCCAAGGAAGTGGAAGGAAGTCTGAAAAACGTAGGCAGGATTATATCCTGATTGAGGTGGAAGGAAGACACTACTTTAGGTAAAAAAGAAGGATCCAGACGCATTCGGACTTTGTCTGGATAAAAGATAGTATAAGGGGAGTCTACTCTGAGTGCTGTGAGTTCACTGACTCGTCTAGCAGTAGTAATTGCTATCAAAAAAGCAGTCTTCCAGGAGACCAGTTTCAATGAACATGTGGCCATGGGCTCGAAAGGAGGCTGAGTGAGGGATGAAAGAACCAGAGATAGGCTCCATGGTTCTACAGGAGGCTTAACTGGCGGGTACACATTCGAGAGACCTTTTAGAAAGGCCTTACTCAACGGATGGGAAAACAAAGTCTTTCCATCACTGCCCGGGTGTTGTGCGGAGAGGGCAGCCAGATGGACCTTAAGGGAGACATTTGCAAGACCTTGAGTTTTTAGTATCGTTAGGTAACGTAAGACTTCCTTGATCGAAGCCTGCTTGGGTAAAAACCCTCTAGACCTTGCATATATTTTAAAACGGTGCCATTTGCTCTGATAATTCTTACGAGTGGATGCCTTCCGTTGGTTGAGCAAAATTCGTCTTAGGAGAGTATCCGCCAGGCGGTCAGATGAAGGGTGAGTACGTCTGGGTGCAAGATCTGGCCGTCGTCTTGTGTCAGCAGATCTAGGCGCTGAGGTAAGTGGTGGTAACAGTTCTTGGACAGTCTGCGTAGCCGCGGAAACCAAGGTTGTCTTGGCCACCAAGGGGTAATCAAGATCCCGTCGGTCGGTTGAGACAGCAGACGTGCCACTACCCTGGGTATCAGTGGGAGTGGGGGAAACATGTACGGAGTCTCTTCGGACCAGTTCAGCTGAAAAGCATCCCCTAGAGAACGAGCATCGTGGCCCGCTCTCGAGCAGTAACGGGAACATTTTGTATTCGTGGAGCAAGCAAAGAGATCTATGGAGGGAAACATCCATTGGTCGAAGAGCGGGGTCAAGACTTCTGAATGTAGTTCCCATTCGTGTTGGTGATCTTTCAAAAAGACCCGACTGAGGTCGTCGGCTAATACATTCTCCAGGCCTTTGATGTGTACTGCTGCAGGGGCAATCTGGTGTTGGATGCACCAGTGCCACAGCTGGACGCTGAGGGCACACAGGCTCCGGGACACCGTTCCGCCCTGACGGTTGATGTATGCTTGTGCAGTTGTGTTGTCGAGCTGGACTTGAACAATCTGGCCTTGTATGATTGGAAGAAGAGCTCGCAGAGCCAGAAAAACTGCTAGTAGCTCTAGGAAATTTATGTGTAGTAGGGCTTGTTGAGGAGACCACCTGCCTTGGATCTTGTGCCCGTTGCAATGTGCACCCCAACCCTGTAGAGATGCATCTGTGGTCAGCCAGACAGTAGGGGAGGGATTTTGAAAGGGGACCCCACTGAGCAGATTGTTTCGGCGCGTCCACCACGTTAGAGAACGAAGGACTTGAGGAGGCATTAGTAAGCGTTTGTCTTGATTGTCCCTGCATGGGTGAAAGACAGAAAGAAACCATAGTTGAAGCTTGCGCATTTTTAGGCGAGCGAAGTGTATAATCGCATTGCACGAAGCCATCAGCCCTAAGAGGCGTTGGACGGCAAGGGCTGGTTGGGTTGGTTGTTGCTGGAAGAGACGAATCAGGTCTCCAATACAGTTGAACCTGTCCTCTGGTAAGAACGCTTTCTGCACTCTGGTGTCCAAAACTGCTCCTATGTAGGAGATAACCGGAACCGGTTGTAGATGTGACTTTTTCCAATTGATTTGAACACCTAGGTCGTGGAGAAGATCTATCACATAACGGATATGCGAAAGTAACTCTTCTTTGGTCTTTGCTGCCAGAAGCCAGTCGTCTAGGTATGGATAGATAGCAATCCCTCTGGTATGTAGGTGTGCAATCACCACAGCCATGCATTTTGTAAAGACCCTCGGTGCGGTAGACAGTCCGAAGGGCAATACATTGTATTGGTACACTTCCCGTCCGACGGTGAAACGTAAGTACTTTCGGTGGCAAGGTCGAATACTTATATGAAAATAGGCGTCCTTGAGGTCCAGCGTTGCAAGCCACTCTTCTCCCTGAAGGAGAGGTAGGATGTGCTGTAACGCCATCATGCGGAATTTTCAGACGTGAATGAATTTGTTCAGGCGACGGAGATCCATAATGGGTCGTATACCCCCATCCCGTTTGGGAATTTGGAAGTAACGGGAGTAGAACCCGTCTAGCCTGTCTGCCCATGACACCGGGGATATTGCCCCTTTGCAAAGAAGATCCTTCACCTCTTCCCTCAGGAGATCCGATGCAGGAGTGAGCTTCATCCCCATAAACCGAGGAATGGTCTTGAATTCGAGTGCATAGCCTGAGCTCACAATCTTCAGGACCCATTTGTCTGATGTTATGTGGTGCCATGCGGGGACATGGCTGGCCAGCCTGATGGTTGGCTGGGACAGAATAGTCGGTGGTGAGGACGGTACCCGCGCTGGCTGGGAAAGGGAGAGAGGAGGAGGTGTCAATGGGCAATTGCAATTTTCAAAGACGCTTTTGGTTGTCCTGCGTCTTGGAACGCTGGGGTTGAGAAGCTTTATGCCTCTGCTGGTAGGCTCGCTTTTGATATGGGGTATATGGCTTTCTGAAATCCCGGCGATCTTGGGTTCGATAGTTGGGCCTGTATTTTCCATAATTGGGTCGGTATCTTGATGACTGCCCGGAGGATGATTGGGCAGCGGTGAAGGTTTTTGCCGTGAACTTGGATTTTTTTAACTGTTCCATTGTGGCGTCTGTGGTGGTGCTGAAAAGACCGGAGCCATCGAAAGGGAGGCCTTCGATCTTTTCTTTCATGTCCATCTGGAGATTAGTGGACCGCAACCAAGCATGCCTGCGTAGAGTGATAGCTGCTGTCATGGCCCTGGACTCACTTTCCGCTAGGTGTTTAGAAATGCTTAGCTGGCGACGAGTCAAATCCCCAGTGTTTTCCAAGGTCTGGCGGAACTTAGCCCTAAACTCATGTATAGGCAAAGATTCCAGGTCTTTTTCCAAAAGTTCCCAGAGGCCATGTGTGTATTTGGCCGTGCAGGCCGCATAGTTGGCCACTTTGATCGAAAGGCACGAAGTCGAATACACCTTCCTGCCTAAAAGGTCTAGTTTTCTGCCCTCTTTATCCGGAGGAACTGTATGGCGTTTGCCTGACTTAGAAGAAGTGGCGCAATCAATAACAAGAGAATTGGGCGCCGGATGCTTCAACAAATATTCATTGTCCTTATCTTGTACCCGGTAGAGGCTCTCAAGTTTCTTGGAAGTTGGCGTGGAGGTGTGGAGTACTTCCCAAGCGCACTTAGCCGCCCTAGTGATCACTGGTAGCATAGGGAGTGCCACTGGAGCGGTAGATTGAGACTGAAGCATAAAGTTGTATACCGGATCATCTATTGTCGCCAAAGGAGAGCGAATGTCCAGCCCCAGGGAATCCGCCATCGCACGAATGTGCTTGTGGTAAGCTTTTAGCTCATCATTCGGAGATACATACGTGGGTGGAGCCACATCCACTGGAGGATCCGCAATATTACTGTCCTCATCCGAATCCGACTCAAAATCGGACGAACCATAATGTTCAGAGGGGGAGCAAGGAGACGGTTCATTTACATTAGTTTGAGCAATGGTTTGTGTCTCTTCAGTGCTGACAGATGAGTGTGGCAGGACATCTGTCTGAATGGAGGCAGATCTTGTGCTCATAGGAAAAGTCTGTGAAGCGCGGTGAAATAGTTCTGGGCACTGCGTCTGGGTAGATACAGTAGACACAGAACGCAGTGGCAATCGTTGAGACCCGGTGTCATCAAACACATATGGTTCTCCAGGTGAAGTTGTACCCATGGGATCCTGGGGGTATTCACAGGTGTGCCATGTTAGCGGGGAGCATCCTTGGCTGGCGGATTGAGGTCTGGAGGAGTGTGCTGTGGAGACTGAAGGTTGAGATGGGCCTGCATCTGTTGGCAAGAAACCCTTAAAGGTAGAGGTTGTCCGTCTACTCGACGTTGAGTCCAATAGCGAAAGCAGTGAGCGAGTCGCTGATGGTAGAATATCCTCGGCATCGACGTCTATGATCTCGAAAGCAGGAGGTGGGCAGCGTGGCGTCACCTGAGAAGTGAGGACCGGGGTGTGCAGTACAGTATCTAGAAGACCGACCGACGGTGTAGATGGCGAAGCCGAGTGTAGTGGGGTCGGAGCTGGCGATAGAGCTCGAGCAATCGGCATCGAAATCGACGTCGAGGCAAGCACCGGTTGAACAGCAGGAGTCAATATCGAGGCAACTGTCGATGCTGAAGGAGCCGTCGACATCGAAGGATTTGTCGGCATCGACTGAGCTGTCGACATCAAGGGAGCAGGTAGCGCCGACTGATCAGTCGTCATTGGCGGCACTGCAGTGGTTGATGGAATCCCCGATGTTGATGGTAAAGCTGACGACTTCGATACTCTTGGTGGAGATGGAGTACGAGGAGGCAGGTCTGGGGATCTTCAACGTTTTCTAGGTGGAGAACTATGCCGATCTGTGTTTCGACGCCCAGAAGGAGGGTCGTTACGTCCACTTGAACGAAGATCCGGTCTCGATGGGGAAGACGAAGAAGATGTACACGGCGTCGATGTTGACTTTACCGGTTTCGATGTCGATGTGGATAACTTGGATACACGCGAAGGAGCTGGAGATTCCTTCGACTTAGAATGTTTCTTCGGCATCGAAGTAGGCTTCGAAGAATCAACTTTCTTCGATGCTGAGGAAGACTTTCGGTGGCGGCTCGACGTTGATGGAGGTGCCGACTCCGCCCTCGGGGGCAATTTTGAAGACGAAGTTGATGTCGAGGGACGAGGAGTACCCGGAGTGGAGGGGCTCAGAACCTCGTCATAAATAGCAACCCGAAGGCGTAGCGCTCGGTTTTTTCTCGTTTGCTTCGAGAAAGAGAGGCAAATCTTGCAGGAGGCGACATTATGTTCCTCACCGAGGCATAATAAGCAAAGGTCGTGAAGGTCCTTGGAGGGGAGTTTCGCCCTGCAGCCTTCACACCATTTAAAAGATCTTTTCTCCTCAGTCATATTCACACTCGTAGTGGAGTCCGTTCCGAGGTCGAAGAGCCGGGATCGTCGTCAGTCAGTCCGCGTCGAGAACCGGGAAAAACCGAGAAGTCAGTCCGAGTCAAATTCCAAACAAAGGTCGCTTTCCAGTCCGTCGTCAAAACCAAAAATCAGTCAGTAAAGGATGAACTCGTTCTTAATGTAGAGAGGAACTTTTCCAACAGCTGAGGTGGCAGACCGAGGTCCAAACGCAAAGGCGGTCAGAAAAGAACTGAGGGACTTCGCGCCAAAGACACGCCTTATATAGAACGCTCAGCGTGGGGGCGTGGCTTCGGCGCTTCGACAAGCTCAGGCATGGCTACCGCGTGACTCCTGCGCAGGCGCAGAACCCATTCTTATGGGTATCGACGGATCTCGATCCAGATCATTGTAAACCGCTTAGAGAGCTCCGGCTATAGAGCGGTATATAAATGTAAGTGCTATTGCTATTGCTACAACGTCACACCAAACAATGACTACAGAAGCTTAACCGTGAATTGACAAGCCATAATTATGGCCACCCCGGAGGCTGCCACAGCATGGAAATGAGAAGGGGCATGCATGTATTTATTAGATTTATACTCAGCTTTTCAACAATCAGGTCCCCAAAGCAGCTGACAGCTTACGAAGTGAAAGGGTAGAAGACAGAAGCTGAACATAGACAAACAGGTCTAAAACAAAAGGTCACCTGCTGTATGTTTGAAAGCTCCACCCTGATTTGGGTTCAAGACTATGCTTAGCACAAATCAGGGTATGATCTGATGTCTGAACTGAGTGAGAGGCTCCCTAATTTGGAACAGGCATTCTCTCCAATATGCATACAGGACTTCCTACTCACAATCCCTCCTCTCATTTAGTAGACAGGGCATTTGCAAAAGAACCTAAATGCAGAATGGCTTTCTCTCACTGTCGTAAACTGGACAACCTCTGTAGGAAAGGATACGGAATGTGTGCTCCAGAGACAACAGACCTGTGATCACTTGCAGAATCAGCTTGACGACTTAAAATTCCCAAGAGAATTAATGCGATGCAGGGGATAGAGTGCTTGGATTAGATTAGCGACAGATTGGTTCAGATTGCTGCTCAACTAAGAAGCTCACTGGGTGACAGAGCTATAGCTTAATGGTAGAGTATCTGCTTTGCATGCAGAAAAACCCAGGTTCAATCACTGGCATCTCCAGGTAAGGCTGTGAAAATACTCCAGCCACAAACCATGGAGAGTTGTTGCCAGTTAGAGTAGATAATGAGCTAGATGTGTGAATGGTCTGACTCAGAATGTGGCAGCTTCCTATGTACCTGTGTACCTGGGGTGACTTTGGGCCAATCTCGACATATCTGTGTTTGTGTACCTGGGGTGACTTTGGGCCAGTTGTGTATGCATGTGGTATCTCTCGCTCATTCCCTCTCACATGACCTAACCACCCTCACAGGGCTGTTGTGAGGATAAAGTAGGGTAGATCACACATTAGTGATCTTGAGTGCCTTGCAGAAAGGAGAGGATACAAATGTAACCAACAATTTTTTTAAAAAAAAAATCCCATGGAGTTTCAAGTCATCAGTTTTCTTTGTGTGTTGTCTGACCTGGAAATATATGGCTAAAGAGCATTAATGCAAACAGTTAAGGACTGGTAATTTAAAGTTAACTATCAAAGCAGCTAGAAAACTTTACTTTATAAATGCTACTCTTTTTTTATTCTCTATAAAGCAAAAATGCATCATTAAACGATATACTGTACCGTCTTCCATTTGTACAAATGACAGCAGCTAACTGAAGGCCAGTCTGTAATGATGTAACTCGTTCAAGCTCCTGCAGAAATGTAATAGCATCAATTTATTTCTCCAAGGATACAAGACTACTGCGTCAAAATGAGAAGCTCTCCTACAAACTTATCAACATCAGTCCGTTCCTTTTTAAAAAAACTTAAACACCCAAATACATAAAGAGCAGTGCACTGAATTAAGACCTTGAACAGCAAAGGGTTGGTAACAGCTTAATAAAAGACCATGTGTGAATCCAACCATTTCAGCAAAATATTTCATACTACTATGCTAGAAACATGCAAAGTGCTTGGACCAAATTAAGATTCAAACAGAGATTACAGCCTCTATAAAGCAAAATTCAACAATACATAGATTTTCACTTTAAAATAAATTTGCATGCCAAAGAATACAGCTCAGGTTCCATTCTTGTCTCCCACTGAAAGTTTTTAAGTGACGGAAATGTTTGCACTATGCACGTTGGCAAAATCAGTAATACTGCAAGTGTCACTAATGAAGCATAGATTAAAAGGAGTAATTAAATATCTGGAAGGATTACCAGAAAGCTTTACTTGTGTTTCAAGGAGAAAGAGGAGGAATGGGAACAGCCCTCAAAAGGTCACCATGGCCCTTGGGGGTGATAGAAGTTGTAGCCAAACATCTGGGGACCCAATTTGAGAATTTCAGGTTTAAGTGGCCACCTTCCATTGTATTCTTTTTATGTCATTGGAACCTCATAAACATTCTAGTTAAGGATCCCTAATCCAGGGTTCCTCGAAGTTGTTTAGACACATATAACTCAAACTAGGTAAATACTTAATTGGCTGTCAGAAAGAACGTTTATCGACAAGGCAAAATTTTAAACAGCCCCTTTGGAACCACTAGACTACCATGTTGTGCCATAAATCTAGGCATAGCGCTGCTTTTCAGAGTCAAAAAGCTGCTGCTGCTAGCACTAAATACCTACTTGGTGCATTTTATAGGTGGGGAATTTGAAATAAAGACATTCTTAAGTTGACAGTGCAAAATACTGGGGGTTAAGTTTCACCTTATGGCTTCACAAACAGCAGAAATAAAAATATTCCTGGAAGAGAAAAGCCAGCCACATGCTTGTTAGTTTTATAGTAAATATGGCCTTTTTCTCACTAGATCCTGAGGCTTAGCAACCATGAGTTCCAAGCAGTGACAAAGAAAATGGCCTTACTAGCAAAATGCCCATCATAAGAACATAAGAACAGCCCTGCTGAAACAGGCCCAAGGCCCATCTATTTCCAGCATCCTGTTTCACACGGTGGCCCACCAGATGCCTCTGGGGAATCCACAGGCAAGAGGTATGTGCATGCCCTCTCTCCTGCTGTTGCTCCCCTGCAACTGGTATTGAGTGGCATCGTGCCTCTGAGGCTGGAGATGGCCCACAGCCACCAGACTAGTAGCCATTGAAAGACCTGTCCACCCCATGAATCTGCCTCGGCCCCTTTTAAAGCCATCCAAGTTGGTGGCCATCACCACATCCCATGGCAAAGAATTCTATAAATTAATTATGTGCTGTGTGAAAAAGTACTTCCTCTTGTCAGTCCTAAATTTCCTGACCTTCAGTTTCACGGAGTGACCCCTGGTTCTAGTATTGTAAGAGAGGGAGAAAAATTTCTATCTGTCCACCCTCTCCACTCCAAGCATAAGTATACTGGGCCGAGATGGAGGCTGAGAGAAGACTCTTACATTAGGACAGGGGTTCCCATTCTATGGCACTCCAGTTGTTGCTAAACTACAACTTCCAGGTACCATTTACTGTGGCTGTGGATGATGGGAGTTGTAGTTCACCAACATCTGGAATGCTGCAGGCTAGGAATCGCTGTGTAGAGCAGCCAGTTGCAAAAGAGAACAGGGTTTCTCTGCCTTTTCAAGGGTATGGAGTACTGCCAGGGGCGAAGCCACCACTGAGCAAACAGGTTCAAAGAACCCAGTCAGCCACCCCTCGGGGGCCGTGCCTTGAGCCCCAGCCCCGCCCCGTGTCTGACATCAGACGCAGGGGCTGTGGCTTTGTTTGTGAATGGGGCCATGTGGCCCTGTTTGCAAGCTAAACCAGCGCCATGTTTGCAGCATGGCCAGGAGTGACTCTCCCTGCCTTTTAGCCAGGGGGAGCCGCTCTGGCCGTGCTGTGAATGCAGTGCTGGCCAGGGATTGTGCTTGTAAACAGGGCTACGTGGCCACATTTCCAAGCAAGGCTACGTCCCTTGCATCTGATGTCATACAGTCAGACACATGGAGCGGGGCTAGGGGACCGCGGCGGTGGGCTGCACCTAGGCTGCCACTGGGCTCCCTCCACCCCTGAGTGCTATGTACAGTCCTGGTTACCGTATCTTAAGGAGGACATAGTAGAACTGGAAAAGGTGCAGAAGAGGGCAACCAAGATGATCAGGGGCCTAGAGCACCTTTCTTATGAGGCAAGGCTACAACACCTGGGGCTTTTTAGTTTAGAAAAAAGAAGACTGCGGGGAGACATGATAGATGTGTATAAAATTATGCATGGACTAGAGAGAGTGGACAGAGTTACATTTTTCTCCCTCTCTCACAACAGTAGAACCAGTGGTCATCTCGTGAAATTGATGGCCAGTAAATTTAGGACTGACAAAAGGAAGTACTTTTTCACAAAGCACATAATTAATCTATGGAATTCTCTGCTACGGGATGTGGTGATGGCCACTAGCTTGAATGGCTTTAAAAGTGGCTTAGACAAATTCATGGAGGACAGGTTTTTCAATGGCTACTAGACTGGTGGCAATAGGTCACCTCCAGCCTCAAAGGCAAGGTGCCTCTAAATACCAGTTGCATGGGAGCAATAGTAGGAGATGGACATGTTTCACCCCGTCATTAAATTTTCTCTGTAGCCAACAAAATAAAGAAAACTGGGACCAGTTAGGTAGAAATATTTTTGGTGCTTGTATATGGATGAAAGAGATTTAATTGTACTGTTCCTAGGGACCTCGATTGCTTTACACAATTTTTTTAAAATGCCATTGATTTTGAGATCATTACATTCTCCCATTCATTAAAGCGTCTCCCCATTGTATCTTATGAAATATATTAATCTAAATTATAGTAACATTAACTACAGCACTTTATAAATTGCAGAAGGCTTTATATGCTCACAATCTTACCTTGACATATGCAGGCTGTTTTTCAAGTATCAAGTCTGCAACCTTTTTAGATACCTTTTTTAGAGAGAGAAAAATCTAGAGTTAGGCACAGCAATTATGGGAAATGCACCATTTGAAAAGGACAAGTTTAGATCAAGTATTTTTAAGAGCATCAGATATTCTTCATAAACTACTTGCAACATGAGATAATTAAAAGTGGTAAATGCTTCAAAGGGGCTGACCACACTCCACTGAAAAACAAAGAATAGGAGAAAATTTTCCAGGCTCTCTCTGGAAATCAATAGCTAAATTGAAATTAACCTCCCACCCCTTTCCAAACCGAAGAATGAATGCACTTGAATAAAAATTAAAAATACGTAGGACAATGAAGCTTAATATAGCTGATTTACCTTGTCATTAGAACATAATCATAAGTGATTCATCTACAAAAGAAGGTTTAAATAAATCTACATTTTTTAATATAGCTGTAGCCTCCTAAAAACAATTTATGGATGTTAGCAATTACTATTTATATGCTAATATTAATATTGCTAATATTAATATATTTATTAGTTATTTATTTATTTATTACATTTATAAACCGCCCCATCCAGAGGCTCTGGGCAGTGTACAATAACTTTTTAAAAGACATAAAACCCACAATTAAAACAATGCTAAAACAATATAAAAACAATTCAAAAATGATTAAGACTATTTAAAACCAATTAAAATACAGTGGTCCCTCGACTTACAAACTACTCGACATAAGTATTTTTCGAGTTACAAACGGCAGTTTTAGATCCGGTTTTAGATGTGGTTTTTTCGACTTACAAATTTTTAGATGGGGTTTCCTCGACTTACAAATTTTTAGATGGGGTTTCCTCGACTTACAAATTTTACATGCGGTTTCCTTGACTTGACTGCCTGTTTACTGCCTGTTTATTCTTGAAAAGAAATGTTCCTGTGCAGTTTGCAAGCCTTACTGGGGGTCTGGGTCTTTTTTCTAGGCTCCGGAACGCATTAATCCGTTCCCAATGCATTCCTATGGGAAACCGCTTTTCGACTTACGAATTTTTCGACTTACAAATGTGTATTCGGAACGGATTAATTTTGTAAGTAGAGGGACCACTGTACTTTTAAAAACAACAACACTTTATAAGCCTTGGAAGGCCAGGCCAAATAAATAGGTTTTTAGGGCTCTCTTAAAGGCCAACAGTGAGCCTAAACTGCGGATATCTGCCGGGAGTGCATTCCATAGACCAGGAGCAGCTGCGGGAAAGGCCCGATTCCGAGTTACCACCAGATGTACCAGTCATGCAAAGAACGAGGAAAACACGGAAAAAACAACAAGAAACAAAGGCTGTGAAGCCAAAAACTGTGTGGTAAATCTAATTAAACACGTATTATATACATAGTCTAAACAGACAATAACAACGAATGTCCTTTAGTAGAACATTTTCTACAGGCAGGTCATTCACCCAATGACTTTCAATTTTTTGTAATTTACAAACATTTACAAAAGAAATTTACTTATGACAATATTAAAACCACTCTTAAAAAAGGAGGCTTTCTATATACACCATCTTTGTACATTGGAACCTTGGGGTCTAAATCAGCTGAACGGTCTTTCTTGTTATTTATAAAGGTACTTATGTGTCATCTTATTCTTTTACAGTAATTTCATTGGGAGGTTTTCCTCCTAATTATACGAATATGTATTTAAATAGAGAGCGGTTGATATGAGTATTTGAAGTTAAAGTGTTGGCCCTTCTGTCTTCTCTCTGTTTTAAATGTATAAATATACTCACGGTCTCATTCTCATGGTCTTACAATACAGATTTTGCTTACACGAATAATTGGCTCAATGGAATGGGTTAAAGGCAACACTACTCCCTTTCTGACTTAAGAATGACAATCACCTGTGGTGTGTTATCAGATAAAAACACCCTGTCAACGTTAGGGGGGTAATGTGAGTTGGTCAATCAAGAAGCAATGAATCAACTATAGCACCACTCCCTTTGTGATTAACTGTTTCTCCTTTGGAGTATGTGTATTGATGTATTGTCAGACAAAAAGACTCTGTCAATGGCCAATTAAGAGGCAATGAGTTAATGTATAACACTACTCCCTTTGTGATTAACTGCTGTTTTGTGACTAATGATCCACAACACCTGCTGTAACCATATGATATAAAAAGACTTTGTCGACACCACAGGGACTATACGAGTTGGTATTTGGTAGGATCTTTTGAATTCAAAAGCCACCTTTTAGTGCAGGGACACTACTGAAAAATACAAATGTAAGTAAATGTGCTTTGATTTCTGTTATTGCTTGGGTTGACATATACCAATGACAAATACTGTATGTTAACAAAAAAAACTTTTTAAATATTTAGCTTCTCTTCTCCTGACGAAGCCCTGCCACTGCGGGAGGAAACAGGTTTACAGCCTAGGACACCTGTCGGGAATATGAACAGGAATGCACATTGAAAGAACATGAATAGAAATGCATACTGAAGAAATAAATACAATTCAACATTTATTAATATGAAAGGATTGAAAACAAGAGCAAATATATCCAGCACTGCTTTTCATCTCTCATGGGACATTCCCTTGGATATCATCTTTGGATTATATGCTCCAATTTATTTTCTGGGCTCTGGTTTTTCTACTATTCATCCCGGAATCATGACTCCTATTGACTAGTGCTTTGGATTGATGTATGCACCCTTGCTTATATAGGGACTGTAGTGGATTCTTCCATTGTTTGACCCATTCGTTGTTATTGTCTGTTTAGACTATGTATATAATACGTGTTTAATTAGATTTACCACACGGTTTTTGGCTTCACAGCCTTTGTTTCTTACCAGATGTACCAGTGGCAACTGGAAACAGACCTCTTCAGATGACCTCAACAAGCGATGGGGATCATACCGAAGGCGCTCTCTAAGATAACCGGGACCCAAGCCATTCAGGGCTTTAAAGGTAATAACCAGCACTTTGTATTTCTCCCAGAAACATATTGGCAGCCAGTGCAGCTGTTTTAAGACAGGCATAATATGGTCTCTCTGGGTTACCCCAGAGAACAATCTGGCTGCCGCATTTTGGACTAACTGAAGTTTCCAAACTACGTACAAAGGCAGCCCCACGTAGAGCGCATTGCAATAGTCAAGCCTGGAGGTTACCAGCTGATGCACCACTGTTTTGAGATCGTTCTCTTAAAGGAATGGACGCAGCTGTCGAATCAGCCAAAGCTGATATAAAGCGCTCCTGGCCATAGCCTCCACCTGAGATACCATGGTGAGGCCTGGATCTAAGAACACTCCCAAGCTGCGTACCTGTTCCTTCTGGGAGAGTGTAACCTCATCCAATACAGGAAGATCTAATTCATCCCTTAAATTCTGATCCCCCACAATGAGCACCTCCGTCTTGCTTGGATTCAGCTTCAATTTGTTATCACTCATCCAGCCCATTACTGCCCGTAGGCAGGCATTTAGGGAGTGAATGCCATTTCCTGATGATGATGATGATAAATAGATTTGGGTGTCATCAGCATACCGATAACACCCTGCACCAAATCTCCTGATGACTTCACCCAGAGGTTTCATGTAAATATTAAAAAGCATTGGTGACAGAATGGAGCCCTGAGGGACTCCATATAATAGCTCCCATTTTAAAGAGGAACTGTCACCAAGCTCCACCATCTGGAATCTGCCTGAGAGATAGGAGCAGAACCACTGCAAAGCAGTGCCTCCTATCCCCAATTCCCCCAGGCAATCCAGAAGGATACCATGGTCGATGGTATCGAACGCCGCCAAGAGATCCAAAAGAACCATCAGAGTTACACTCCCTCTGTCGATTCCCCGGTAAAGGTCATCCATCAGGCCGACCAAGGCAGACTCAACCCCATAGCCCATTCTAAAGCTAGTTTGAAATGGGTCTAGATAATCGGTTTCCTCCAAAACCACCTGGAGCTGGTTAGCCACCACTCTCTCAATCACCTTACCCAACCGTGGGAGATTGGAGACCGGCCTATAACTGTCCATCACTGAGGGATCTAGGGAAGGCTTCTTAAGAAGTGGTCTAATAATTGCCTCCATCAAACAAGGAGGCATCCTACCCTCCCTCAGTGATGAGTTAATGATATTAACTAAGCCATCCCCAACAATCTCCCTGCTAGATACTGTAAAAGCAGCCAACTTGGGCAAGGATCCAGAGAACAAGTGGTTGGCCGCACCGCCCCAAGCAGCTTGTCCACGTCATCAGGCATCACAGATTGAAACTGATCCAATCTAATACTGCAAGAGGGATTGCTGAACACCACCTTAATAGACTCTGCAGAAACAGTGGAGTCCAAGTCGGCCCAAATACAGGAGATTTTGTCCGTAAAGAACCCATTGAAAGCATCACAGCAGAACAAAGTCCCCGGGGATTGGTTCGAATTGGAAGGAGCCTGAATCAAACTCCTCACAACCCGGGACAGCTCTTCCGGACGCGAACCTGCAGAAGCAATGCGCGCAGACCAGAATTGTTTTTTGCCACACGCACCGCGTCTACATAAACCTTCAAATGGGCTCTATGCTGTGTCCTGTCACATTCAAGCCGAGTTCTCCTCCACTTGCGCTCCAGTCGCCTACCTTGCTGCTTCAGACCCCGTAACACCTCTGTATACCAAGGGGCCACTTTTAAAGCAGATCAGAAGGGATGCTTAGGAGTGGTCGTGTCTACTGCCCTGGTGGGTTCCCTATTCCAGGTTCCCAACAGGGCATCGACAGAGTCGCTGGCAGGACCAACATCAAAACCCTCCAAAGCTTTTTGGAATCCTACTGGGTCCAACAGACTTCTCAGGCAGACCATCTTAATAGGTCCTCCACCCCTGCAGGGCTGGGTTGTGGCTGTGAAACCAACCTTAACCAGGTAGTGGTCCGTCCATGACAGTGGGGAAACCACAGGATCCTCCACCCACGGAACACCGCCTTGATCCGAACAAAAGACCAAATCAAGTGTGTGGCCAGCAACAAGTTGGTCCTGAAACTAGTTGGGATAGGCCCATAGTTGTCATGGCTGCTATGAACTCCTGAGCCGCACCAGACAAGTCAGCCTCACAATGGATATTGAAGTCACCCAGAACCAAAAGTCTGGGTGACTCCAACACCAACTCCGAGACCAGATCCGTCAGCTCAGTTAGGGAGTCAGTTGTGCAGCGGGGTGGACGGTACACCAACAGAATCCCCAATCTATCCCTAGTTGCCAGCCTTAGAAAGACACACTCAATGTAAGTCAACTGTTGCACAGGGACCCTGGTGAGGGAAATGGTATCCTCATGGACCACAGCCACTCCACACACACACACACCCCACACACATCCCCTAGCCTGCTCCACAACAGAGTAGCCTGGTGGAAGAAGCTGAGCCCAAACTGGGCCACTAGCTTCCCCCATCCAGGTCTCAGTTATACAAGCCAGATCGGCTCCCTCATCCATGATCAAGTCATGGATGATTTTGGTCTTATTCTAAACCAACTTGGCATTGCAAAGGAGCAAGACTAGGTTCTGTGGGAAATTCGAACTGCTCCCTGAGGCCAGAGAGCTGACAGGGCAGCCAGAAGTGGAAACAGTTACTAAATTACTGGTTTCCCTTCTCCTGTAACGGCCAGCTGCTCTGCCAACGCTAATTCTTCTATTCCCCACCAGGAAAGTAATAGCTGCCCCTGAGCCACTGGACACACACCCGGCATCATTCTGCCCAAGAGAGCCCAAACACATGACAACAGAAGGCCTAGCACAACCCAATAAAAGAGAGAACTAACAAGAGACAACCCAGACCTCCAACCCCACCTTATAACTCCCCCCCACCAGACCTCAGTCCCACACCGAAGGCCCAGCACCAAAGGCCAGCCCCCTTTGGCGGCCGGCTTCGGTGGCTGCCTACAGGCGGTCCGCCAGCTACACCGTCGGCTACGCCTCTGGCGTGCCTCCCTCCAACATATGCTGCCAAGGGACTCCAGAAATCTCTCCTCTCAGGAGAGTTCTCTGGTCCTTGGGGACAGGTGAAACAAGTCAAGCACTCAGAGAGAAGGCACAGGTGAAATAGGGCAGCAATCAGAAGCCAAGCCAGTTCTTCAGAAGGTCTGGGGCTGCAAAAACAAACCTCCTCAATCGAGACAGGAATGCGCAGGCAGGGTGAGACAGCTGTTGTTCGTCAGGAGAGGTCAGGGAACTGACAGGATCTAGCTCCCTCCACTCTTCACCCTCTTTGATCTCTCAGACGCTCTCAACGTGCCTCCCTCCAATATATGCTGCCAAGGGACTTTTCCCTTTGCAGCATATCATTTTCCCTTTAACTTGCAGTATGTTTTCTTCATTCCACTGTTTCTGAATTCTAGTAAACGAAACCCTTTGCATTGTATTGTATTGCATTAAATAAGTTGCACAAGCCAGCAGTAAATAAAATGAAGATCTTTTCATTGTCAAGCTATCATGGTGCTAGAATGGACAATAAAGGTAAACACATTCAATTCCTTGCCAAAAAAGTAATAATTTCTTCACGTTTGTCCATACTGTCCAGATTATATGGTACATCCCCTACAGGGAACAAGACACCCCACCCCAGATCCACACACAGAGCAAAGAAGCCTGAACAATTCAACGACTCGTTTCGTACAATGAGCGCAAACAAGCAAACCAAAACTGTAGAGGAACAAAGATGACAAATCAATATGAACTGGCCTTTAAGCCAATATGGCAGCAAAGACCATGTGAGTAACATGGAAACAAAGCTCAGCGTGGTGGGGAAGAGGCTGTAGCTCAGTGGCAGAGCATCTCATTTGTTTGGAGAAGGCCCCAGGTTCAATCCCTGGCAGTTCAAGGTAGGGCTGGGCAGGGAAAACCCACCTGAAAGCCTGGGGAGTTACTCACCATCAGTCTATTCTGTCAGAGTAGACAGTACTGAGCTAAATGGACCAGTGCTCTGACTCAGTATAAGGCATTTTCCTATGGAACACTACCAAAGATTGCCTGCTCCTGCCCTGATTTCTTATTATGTTTCAACACAGAAACATGCAACAGCCAGGAGAGCCACACAGTAGCCCCCAAAGATGGGTGGGGTGAGGTGGAGCAGGGAAAGTGGAGTGCATGTAAATGGAGGAGAATGTAGGTTGGCTCCTCCTGAATTATGGTTTGATAGTTAATAGATGTGAAATTGTTTTCAAGCTCATGTTAAAACTGTCCTTTTTAGTCAAGTTTACAGATCTCATTGAGTACAACGGAGAGGAGAGGAGAGGAGAGAGGACATCCTACTTACAGCTGCTTGCTGCTGCTTGAGTTTGTCTCTGTACTCTTCCAGTTCTTGAAGACTAAGGACAGGAGGAAACTTCTGTACATAAGACACAAATAAAAAGGCTATTAACATGTACACACACAAGTCACTAATTCACTGAATTATTCAGAGGACCCATGAGCATGAAGCATGGAGTGACTCCTACCCGGCATCACCACTAGGGATGTGTGAATCGGTTTGGGTACAAAGCGATTTGTACCTGAATCTAGCTGATGCAGGTGATTTGGAGACAAACAAATCACCCCTGTGGTCCATTGGCTAGATTCAGGTACAAATCGAATCACGCCAGATTCAATTCAAATCAATTCAAGATTCGGATTCCTCCTATCAACTTCCCCAGATTCCCAGCTTTAAAAAAAGCTAAGCTCTAGCCCCTTTAGGAGTGGAGTTATGGAGCAAAATGTGTGGTCACTTGTTTTAAAGTGTTTGGATTCTTTGGTGTATAATAACCTTTCCTCAATGAATCCCTATGAGAATTCATTACACACCTTCATTTCTTCTATTCATTTTGACTGTCTTTGGACAGTGCCAACTGTCAACTGCCATGTGCCAACTACCCCCCACCCCCACCCCCACCCCCGCAAGGCAGTGGGATACTCAAGTTTATTTTTTAGGATTTTTTTTCAAGTGTTTAGACTCTTTGGTGTCTAATAACCTTTCCTCATAATGAATCCCTATGAGGATTCATTACAGACCAAAGAGTCTAAACACCTAAAAAATTCCTAAAATATAAACCGAGTACCCAAAGGCTTGCAGGTTGGGGGGTTGTTGGCATATTGAATGCCACTAATTCCCCACCCCCACCAGCAAAGCAGTGTTCAAAATGAACAGAAGAAATGTAGGTGTGTAATGAAGATACCAAAGAATCTTGACTTCAAAAATTCCTAAAAAATTAACTGAGTACCCCTGTGTGTGTGTGTGTGTGTGTGTGTGTGATGTAGTTGACACATGGCAGTTGACAGTTGGCACTGTCCAATGACAGTCAAAATGAACAGAAGAAATGAAGGCATATAATGAATAGGGACTGATAGGGATTCATTATGAGAAAAAGTAATTATACACCAAAGAATCCAAATACTTGAAAAATAGTGACCATAACTCCAATACTACAAGGGCTAGAGATTAGCTTAAAAAATAAAAAAAAGTTAAAGCTGGGAATCCATGTTAGAGTTAGGATAGGGCAACTTTGAATCTGCATCATTTCCTATGGTGGAAATATACAAAACCAATAAAAACTAAATAAAATAAATGAAAATCAACCAAGTGCCCCACTGCCTTGAAATTTGGGTGGTAGGTGGCACCCATAGGGACCTACCCACCACCCAAATTTGGTCCCTTAGGACCTTTATAAGTGGTCCAAATTGATCCAAACCTGAATCAAATTGAATCAAATCCAAATTTAATCTGGGGTAATTCGATTCAGGCACAAATCAGATTTTAAAAAATCAATTCATGCACATCCCTAACCACCACCATGGGCTTTGGATTGGATTTACCAAACAGAAGAAGCAGATAAATCAATTTTGGGGATAGAGCAAAATACAGGCCCAGTACAGTGAAGACTGCAGTAAGTATCAGAACTCATTTTTTCTTTGGAAGCATTGTCATTCTAATTCAAAGTATGTTCTTACCTCCAACTCATACTTAACAATATCAAAGGAATCATTCGAAAAATAGACTTCTTCAATGGAGTTAATTATTTCTTGCTGTGCCTGAGGATCAGTCGGTTGTTCCCGGAGCTCTCGGAGTTCCTCCTTGAACACACAATCCATTTGAATAAAGTGTTATACATTAAGAGAGTGATGCATTAGCAAACCAACTAATTTCCAAAGGCCATTTACAGGGCAGACCATGAAAGGGACTAGGTATACAAAAGAAAGCATTATATTTTCTTACTGTTTTGAATAAAGAAAAAGGTTCCTTATGGAGATATCTCACTGCAGTGTCTAGCGTGCTTTCTCTCTGTTAGTGATGTGCACCGGAACAGTCAGGGGCCATGTCAGAGGCCTCCAAACCAGTCCGGATTGGTGCCGGTCTGGCGGGGGGGGGTATGTAGCTTTAAGGGCGGCGGGTAGTACTTATCCCTCCCACCGCTTTTCCCCCTCCGGCGCTCGACTTTTAAGCAAAGTTTTTGGGGCGGCAGCATTCCTCCCTGCCGCCCCTGCCCCCGCCTGGCAAAAGGAGAAGTTTAGTGCATGCATGTGCCCATTGTGGCACGTGCCCGTCACACCCATGCACGCACGTGCCGTGCATGCGCTACAACGGGCACATGCGTGTACTAAACTTCTCCTTTTTGCCAGGCAACAATGGGGGCAGGGGCGGCAGGGAGGAACGCTGCCGCCTCCAAAACTTTGCTTAAAAGTCGAGCGCCAGAGGAGGGAAAGCGGCGGGATGGTTAAGTACTACCCCCCACCCTTAAAGCTACATACCCCCCAGTGCCGGACCGCACCTCGGTGGTTCCGTGCACATCCCTACTCTTCATGAGTCCTGACATGCATTGGAGAAGGCAACGCTGGATGGTGGGGACGGGCGCCTAGGGGATGCAGGAAAGGCTGATCCTGAGCAGTGTTCCCTCTAACAGGGATTCCCAGATGTTATTGACCCCAATCCCCAGAATCCCTAGCCAAAGGACACTGCAGCTGGGGATGCTGGGAGTTGGAGTCAACAACATATGGGAATCCCTGTTAGAGGGAACAGTGACCGTGAGTCAATTCCCCATCATCCAAATGCACACTTAGTCTCAGCAGAGCTGGGGGGCAGGCCCATGCTGTCTTTAAGATGGACTCGGTGACAACTGAAGGAGAAGGAAGGACTGCCCAGCCCTACCAACAGAGAAGGCCTGGAGGCTGACTAGACAAGGATGTCCAGTGACTCTCCATTCCCCAGAAAGACATGCCTCATTCTGAGGTAAATGTGTAGATTGGCCGTGAGTGACAAGAAGATGGAGAGGCGCAATCCCAGACGCTTGTGACTCCAGCAGCCAAATAAACAGAAACACTGTTGCATCAACTTGGAGTGCCCTGGATTCCTATATGCATTTACCAGGCCGGTATGGCATAGAAGTGTCTCCCTGGGCCAATGAGCCTGTTGCACTCTCCCATTGCAGAATGCCATGATGCAAACCTCCACGGGATAGCCATAAGACATACTACCAATTCCTACTACTAGAAACACACCTAGTGAAAGATGCTAGCTCTCCCTGCTGGTCTTCCAAGTCTCTAGAGTTGAGGCCTGTCAGAGACACAGACCCCAGAACCAATCTGCCTTATTTCAACAGGGCATGTGACAAATTCGAAACACTGCTTCCCTAAATGGTTTTCAGACCTTACACTGAAACCCAGAGTGCCATATTCTGGTCACAAACTATGCCCTGAAACAGCTTTTTCTGTTGCCAGGAAGGGATGAAAGTAGGGTCCTAAATTTGCTTTTCTATGTTGTCCTGGGAAGAATAAAAGAAGAGGCGGCTTTGGATAATTTGCCCCACTCTACTGAGGCAAAGTTAGGCAACAGTAGCAACACCCAACTGCTCCTAATACAATCATAATGTGGACAAACAATTAGTAGAATTACAGGTATTATTGACATAACAGTACCTAAGCCTAGCAACAGTAAAGTAGAATTAAACTTCCCTAGCAGCACCTTTTATTTATATATATATATATATATATATATATATATATATATATATATATATATATATGAGAGAGAGATGTTTAATCTGCCACCCTTAAATTTTACACAGCTACATAACATACTTAATGTGTTACCTGAAAACCAAGTAATGGTTCCACAACATTTCAGATTTAATTAACTGTACCTGAATATTAAACAGACTTTTGACAGCAGGAAAAATAAGCCTTTTCTAGATTATCACAGCACGGCTGCCTAAAACATTAATTTGACTGATCTAAAAGCTATCGCATTCCATTCTCAACTTCTCTTCTCCTTGCATGACTAATTTACAGCTCAACTAAACAGAAATAAAATCAGTGAGACTGAAAACAGGATTCACACAATGAAACATCAACAGTCACACCAAAGAGCAACAATGTTGTGAACCACTTATTGGCCATCTTCTGTAATATAGCCAATACTTGTTAATTTAATTCTGAATATAACCAACTCTTCAACTGTAACTATTTATTTATTTATTTATTCAATTTCTATACCACCCTTCCAAAAATGGCTCAGGGCAGTTTACACAGAGAAATAACAAATAAATTATACTATTCGAGTGGTAGTCTGCAGAGAAACGAGGGTTTAATTGATCGTGTGAGAGAGATTTGGAAGTGTCGTTGATTAGACCACCCAGCACAATAAAAAGAACAAATTAATATAGAGGATGAGGTTTTCAGCTGCTGTGTTAATCCTTTTTTTTTAAATGCATCATCTAACTTTCAAAATTAACAGAAACACTCCTTTGCAATGTCCCAGTGCATGTTCAGACTTTAATAAAACTGAAGTGCCACCTTCTGGAGTATCTATGAATTTACAAATTTAAAGAAAGGAACGTTAAAGGATGTTTCTAATGCTCGGCTACAGTCAGGTCTGGCTTCCATAGATAAAGATCTGCTAAGAAGCACAATGTCAGTGACTCCTAAGATAATAAAGGAATTTCTGGTGGAGTGAAAATCCATGAACATAAATCCAAAGACATGCTAAGAAATTCGACAACAGCAGGTAACTAGTTAATATAGTAGATTGGCAAAGGGATGCAGAAACAACCATATTTAAATGAGCCATCATTCCACCAGTGAAACCATGCTTAATATAGGTGCTAAGGAAAACTGCATACATCAGTGATCAGAATGAACAGAAACTGAGTGGAGTGGAAAATTTATTTTTAGTTTAGTTCAGCTTTTTAAAATTTCAATAGCAATAAATTATCTTTTCAAAAACAACCTAGTTAAAAGAGAAAATCTGTATTCAATAAAACAAATGTATTAACTCCTACACATTATCTTTTAAAACTCAAATACGTCTCACACACACACACACACACACACAGCTTTTCCATAAGGGAGGGAGGGTAGGAGAGAAACAGAGAAGCATTTTATTTATTGTTCTGGGCTTCCAATTAGACTCAGGGACTAGCATGTTATCAAAGCTGTAACCACAGCATGCTGTACCACCCTAGCATCATCCGCTGAGCCCAATGCACAATTTTCTACTCCTATTTATCTGAACTCTGCAATGCAACTGCATAATTATGAATATTTTCATCAGTATGGAGATTTACTTCGCTTATCACAGAGAAAGATTATTTTGTCCAGTAATTACCTCCTTTGCTTCTGGGAAGTTCTGGATTCTTAGAACCCAATCATATTATTTACCAGAATTAAATTCCACTTTGATCAACGGGACACTTTAAAATAAATGTGAAGCCTTAGTCGTCATATAAGTAATCTTGCTCAGGATCTCTGCATAAAGATGGTCCAGCAGAAATACGACTCTTTTCTCCAAGCAGATATAATTCAACAGACAGGTTGAGTGATGCTCCTACTTTGTACAAAGGCTCTATAGAATTGCTAACCAATATTTTTATTTGCTACAGCAACCAGTCAGCATCCATGCTTGTTCAAGAAATATATGGGTTTCAAAATGGAAGCCTTGATTTAAACAGTCCAGTAATTTTCACTATTTTTCAAACAGGGGCTCACTTTGGCAAAAAATCTTCAATATTATTATTATTATTGTAATAAATATGAGAGCCAGCATGGTGTAGTGGTTAGAGTGCTGGACTAGGACCGGGGAGACCCGAGTTCAAATCCCCATTCAGCCATGATACTAGCTGGGTGACTCTGGGCCAGTCACTTCTCTCTCAGCCTAACCTACGCCACAAGGTTGTTGTGAAAGAGAAACTCAAATATGTAGTACACCGCTCTGGGCTTCTTGAAGGAAGAGCGGGATATAAATGTAGTAGTAATAATAATAATAATAATAATAATAATAATAATAATAATAATAATATGGGAGCCACTTCACACTGTGCTGACCTCCACACAGTACTGCACTTTTCTCAGTGTTGAGAGGGCCCTTTAAGAGAGACACTACCCTCTCTTAAAAGCTTTATAGGGGAAGCGCTGGGAAAGGCTACACTTCCCAGCACTCCGTACACTCCTTCCAAGATGATGCAGAGGCTTGAGAGGGCTCTGTTTACCTAAAAAAAAAAAAAAAACCCACCAGCAGAGTGCAGCACTGCATGGTAGGAATTGTCTCCTCTGCATGGTGGCAGAGGAGAGGGACTGTGCCAGGGGGACTGGATTCTGCTTCTGCCGAAGCTTCACACAGGCCCAATAAACAATTAGCCAAGAGGCCACACTTAGGGTTGATGGGGGTGCCACTGGCTTCCAGGTCTTACAATGAAGAACACTGAAATAGTCAGTTATTTAAATCAGGGTTTTTCCTAATTTCCATCCATTATTAAATCAATCCACCCTGCCAATTATCAATACAATCAACATTTTTCAGAAATCACATTCAAGGTAGGAGATAGTCCTGTTCTAGTGTCCAATGCCATACATATGCAATGTAGTTTTCTCTCTGCCAGCATAAGCATTAGCATGCATTGGAGCAGACCACATCACGTATTCAGAGATGCAGATTGCTGGAATAAGCTGAATTCTGCACCAATACAAACAGCAGCAGCAATTCTTATTGTCATGACAGCTGAAATAACTGAACAAGTGTATTATGGAAATTACAGCCCTATATCTGCGTACGGCCTGCTTTACACTGGTATTTGTTATTTAGAAGATTTATATACTGCTTTTCCACAATAAAGAGTCCAAAGCGGTTTATAAAGCAAAAAAGAATGATAAAATGGCTCCATGTCTGAAAAGGGTTTAGAATCTTAAAAGAAACATAAGGGAGCAGTGTTCCCTCTAACAGGGATTCCCAGATGTTGTTGACTACAACTCCCATAATCCTCAAGCAAAAGCCATTACAGCTGGGGATTCTGGAAGTTGTAGTGGGAATCCCTGTTAGAGGGAACACTGTAAGGAAACACCAGCAATAGACTCTGGGAAGGATGTTATGCTGGAATGAACATGGAGAATTGCTATCCCCATCTAAATATACGAAAATCACCACTTTAAAAGATGCCTGTTTTAATGGGGCATAATGGTTCTCTACATAATGCCATATCTGGGGTAGGGATGTGCCCGGATTTCAGTATGAAGCGCAGTTCAAGCATTTTAAGGAAAGTTAGGAGGGAAACTTTTAAGAAAAAGTAGAGCAGGTGCTTACCTGCTCTCTGCCACCCCTTCCAGCTTCCTACTGGGGAAGCCCTACGTCCCATCAGCATACAGATCTCCCTTTTCTTAGGTTCCTTCCTAATGTTCCTAAAAATACTCGAACCATGCTTTGAACCGTGGTTCCGGCACATTCCTATTCTGGGGAAGGTCATGTGAAACCACAAGTAGAAAATATAAAAAGTGCATCTGTCCACAAGTGAGACAAAGACCTTAGTAAATATGGAAACTGTACATTTTCCAATCAAACCCATCACTGTCATTGTTGGGGACACCCTGAGCCCAACATTAAACCCAGAGTTACCAACCCAAAATTATATGGAACCCAGGCCTAGGTCTGACTCCATTTTATTTAGGAATCAATTAATGCCTGAATTCAGATGAACTGACCAGGGCATGATACCCAGATCTCGTGACTGCCTCTGGTAACTGATTTGTGGAGGCAGGTGTAATCTAGCATTGTTTATCAGTGTTTGTGAAACTCACAAGAGACACAATGGGTCAGGCTTGATTACCTGTCTCCAAATGCTAAAATTAACTTGCTCTCAGGTAATCCCTTACCTCCACTGACAGGATGTTTCTGCCTTAGTCAAATGTATTGATTAACCAACCTCAAACAAGTACCCCTTTTGCTGTTACTTTAAACATCCTTTTGTTATAATTACACATTAGACAGATGTACACAAGAAGTAATTTAATTGCTGTCTCACACAGACTTAATTCTTTCACTAACTCCTCTGACTCTTAATATTCTTGGGACCAAGAAAGGCAAATTTGCTTTGGAAATGACAATAGAATAATATTCTGCAAACAGGAGATGGAACTCAAATCCTGTCTTGACTTAACATCCTGAGCCAATTTCGATAATTATAAGACAATGGAGATCAAACGGAAGAAACAACTATTAAGAATTCAGCTCACTGAAGCAAGCTTTGCCTAACCAGCAGATTTTGCTCAAGAACGATCCTAGGGTTCGCTGCTCTAAGCCGCGGGGCTAAAGCAGAAACTCTTTCTAGGGAGAAGGGAATGACTGTGATCTCTGCTAAGCAGTGAGAATGCAAGACTTCCCCCAACCACTCTGCTCTTGCTCCCCACTTCGCTCTGAGCATCTGCCCCCAGCCTGCTTGACTGCTTGAAGCTTGATTCGCACCCCAGGCTCCTGTTCTCCAGCACCTGCGTTTCTCCTCCATCTGAAGCCAGCAGCGCTCTCAAGCCCCAGCAATGAACAAGTCCTTTGAAGCCTTCTTCGTGAACCTGGTGAGATGCCTATCCAACTCACAGCCCAGCCTGCTTCTCCTTCTTTCCTCCCTACTAATCACTGCCATTCCCTTCCTAAGCCCTCCATTGCTTTATTAGAATTTATTAGACAGCTGTAATTATTGATTGCACACACACATGATAGCTAGGCATCAGAGACATGTTTAAATTAGATGACCTGTTTGAATTTTCTCCTGATGAGCTACTTTCTATAATAAAGCCCACTGAATTATTTAGGAGTGTTTTGGTCTTCTTTCTACCTTTGCGCCCAGACTATACATGGTCACTGTATAAAAGAACTGGTCACTTTGTGACACTGGTGAAGCCAGCCTAATTTCATATGCTAGCTCCTGAGCATATCTAGTATACAAATCAGGCTTGGTTCACAACATCATCTTCCAATCAAGCCCCAAACCAAATGCATCAAAGGACAACAATGGTACAGATGTGCCATCTATGGTACTCATGCAGAAGTAAGGAACACTGTGTGTTTCCAGCATATTTCCCCCAAAAATTACATTGCAGACCTCAGCACACACCTACAAGAAAGCGACTCCCTCCTTGGCTTGTAATTATCAGCTTTTTCCTGTCTCAGCATTCTAGCTCTCTCATGGATGAACAGCTCGAGAAAAAAGTCATCATTTTTTACAGTGTTCCCTCTGATCTAGCAGAACTCTATAAACATTTAATTAACAGTCCTCAGGGATTCTGACTTTGTGCTCCCCATGGGTGCACAGAGAGGTCTGCTGCTGAAGTTAACAGTTCCCTTCACTGGTATTAGACAGAAGTATTCATAATGGATTTATGAAGGATGTCAGTAATATTCTTGATTATTTCGGGAGAGTTGCTGTTGCTGCTGTTCTTTCAGACTCAGCCGCCCTGAGTCCTATGGGAGTTTTTCACAAGGCAGCTCTTTCTGTGTAATCAGCTCTAAGAAAGTTAATATTGTCCAACAGTTAGTGATGGATGCTATGGATCCAGGAAACGTGGATTAACACACTAACTCAATCATGAACCCACCATCTTTGTTTGATTGTAGGAAGCATGTGCTCAAGCACAGGAACGTTACCTTAACTGGGTGGACATGTTCCAAGAACACAGACCACCCAAATAAAAAAGGCCACCAATAGCCACTCACCCATCCCCCACCTGCCTGCTGCCCACCCCCCACCATTTCCTGGCTGGCTCGCCCAAAGAAAAGGGGCTGAATCAGCTCTTCCCTCTCTCAAGCCAGGAGGAGGAGGATTAAACAAATTTTGGGCATGACTACGGCAAAACACAGGGAGCATCTTCATTTATTAAAATGAAGGTTGTATGGGGCTGTGGTTATGATGTTATGTATGCTGTATTTTATAGAACTGTGTTGTTTTGTATGTTATTGCTTGTAAGCCGCCCTGAGTCCTATGGGAGTAGGGCGACATATAAATCTAAATAAATAAATAAATAAATACGGGGCCCTTCTGCACTTGCTACGCCACTGCCTTAATTTATTTATTTTAATTAACAGAACAAATACAGCAAAAATGCGAGTAAAAGATTACAAGTAATTCAAGGGACAGGGGACAACAAGGTGAGGATTTGTACAGTGGCTGGCAGTGATGCCATAGATATCATACAGTAGGTGGTCATAAAACACATCCAGCCCCTGAAGAAAAACTATATCGTTGGAGGCCATCGAAGGCCAACCTTCTGCTCAGTGCATGAAATTCAGAGTGAGGACATCCCCAGCTGTTGGCTGTCCAGCCGCTACCTGAAGACCACCAGTGATGGAGGGCCCTCCCCCACCACTCCTGTTCCTGGTTCCATGGTCAAACTGGTCTTACAGCATTAAGTCATGTTTGCTGGAGCAAGAACTGCTGGGGCTTTTTTGCCATCGACTGCAATTAGCAGCCCAAGTGCTGCTAAGTTACAGACAGGAATGTTATCTGGAATGATATCATCTACGTGGATTAGCAATGTCTGCACATTCTGCCCAGAAGGAGCTCGAAGGAGCTCTTGACCCTGTCAGGAAAGGCTCGAAGAGTTAGTTTTCCAGATTTTAAAAAACATTCTTGATTTCTTTCTTTTTTTTTTTTAAAGACTTGGGGAAAAATACTACTTAATATAGCCACACTTCTTGACAAGCCACTGTTAATGAAACTGCCCCAGAGGTGTTTGGTCGACACCCCCAATGTTTGAGTTTGTGTGGGCAATTCGCTGTAAAAGGGGTCAGCTTCACCAGTTTTAATTTGTACAAACGTTTGGACTTAAGAAATGACTGGATTTGAAAAAAGGATATAGTTTCAAAATTAAAAGAATTGACTAAAATTACAGGGGGTACAGGAAAAGAATGGTGTGATTAGATCAATAAAAATACATTACTAAGCAATTTAACTACAATGAGGTGTTTCTAACTTAAAAGAGCAGAAAGTACATTTCTAAACAAACCAACTACAATGAGGTATTTTAGCTTAAGGTCTAATTGTGTAAGTTTCCCAGGCGGGCTAAGAGAGGGGGAAGGGGGAAAATTGAGAAGAAGTTATAAACTGGGGTCCTGAGAGCCGGACAACCGCAATAGGGCTTCGAGCAGCTGGAGACAACAACAACAACAACAACAACAAATATTTATATACCGCTTTTCAACAAAAGTTTCCAAAGCAGTTTACAAAGAGAAATAATAAATAAATAAGATGGATCCCTGCCCCCCGAGGGCTCACAATCTAAAAAGAAACAGAAGATAGACACCAGCAACAGTCACTGGAGGTACTGTGTAGGGGCGGGTGTGTGTGGATAGGGCCAATTACTCCCTCCCTGATAAATAAAGAGACTCACGTCCTTTAGGGGCAGCAAGGTGTAGAGCAGGAGGGTTGCAAGGATTAGTATGGGGAGTGATGTCCATGAGAATGGCTTCTCCGTGGGTCCAGCTCCCTATAGGTGCGAGGCAAGCTGGGTGGATTGGCACAAGGGCAGTTCCAGCTTGTGATTTCAAGCTCTTTGTAGCTTGCAAGAGAGCATGTGGAATGCTCAGTGGGGTCCCATGTATAGCATATGAGGGAGTACGAAGGTGGTGAGTCCCAAGTGTAATACACGAGGAAGTACCAAGATGGTCTGCTGTTGGAGTCAGAGCTGGAAGGACAAGGGAGCACAAAAGAGTGCTTATTGCAATGAAGTCCCAAGTAAAAGGCACGAGGAACACACTGGGTCATGGAACTGGGGATACTTATATCCCAGAACATGCCTTGGGGGCACATTCCTATCGTCATTTTTGCTGAATAGAAGGGCCCAGATGGCCCTGTTCGGAATGCATTGTTTCTGATCGTTCTTTCCTGGGTGTCACAGTGGGGGGGGGGGGCGCCTGTTCCAAGTAAGACTCTTTGTGATGAAAATCAGAGTATGCAGGTGCGTGAAAGAATGCCTGTGTCGGGGCGGGCTCCTCAATAATCCTATCAATAATTTCAATGGGTACACCTCTAAGCCACGTCACGGGCTCATCACCTTTGTGGTGGGGAGAAAACTACTTCACCATCTTATCTACTTTCTTCCTGCTTGGCATGATCAGTTCATTAGCAAGTTGTGTTATCTCCTGTGAAAGGAGGGGAGTGTGGTGGTTCACTCTAAGTACAGAGTGTCCTTGAAGGTTAACTCAATATAGTTAACTCTTGAGTCTACTTAGCTGGGCCTCCCATCTGGTGCAAGGGGGTGCATCTTATCCCCATTCCAATTTGCATTGTTTGCAGCCAAATCAAGGGGTGACTAGCCCACCACCAGCTCCTGAGCATATACAAAGTGCAATCTCCAAGCCTGGAGATACAACTGCAAACAGGGAGGCTCCTGTGAGCCAGGTAGAACAGGTGTGGCTAATAATACCACCCCAAAAAAGATCTGAGAGCAAATGAAGTTAATACCCTGAGGTTGTACAGATGACCAAAAACGTTGGGGCTGGAGAGGCATGACTGTACCTACTTTCCCCCATATGAGCACGGCTCTGTCCCTGCTTCATCACGCTGCTTACCCACTCAATCACTGCTGAGGCAAGCGGTGCAGCAGCAATCCAGAGCCGGCGAGAGTGAATCCCACATTGGGGGAGCAAATCTCCAAGAATCCCACAATGCACTGCACTACTTTCACGGTGCATCGGGGGAATGCCAGTTGCCAGGACACTCCTTTGTCTCAGCTCTATGGTTGAGCTGGTGGCCAGCGGCTGCAGCCTGCAAGCAGCCTGCTCGCCCATGCAACTGGGCGGTGGGATAGGAGGTACACTCACCTCCAGAGCTGGTGAGAGTGAAGCCCGGCCTCCAGGAATCACATAATGCACTACACTACCTGCACAATGCATTGGGAGAATGTTCCTTCATCCCGACTCTATGGTTGAGCTGAATGCCGGAGGCTGCAAGCAGCCTGCTCACCCACACAACTGGGTGGTGGGATCGGAAGCGCACTTGCGTCCTGTTACCTAACTTTTAGCTCAAGTTAAGAACCTGGGCTACCTGGCAGGGTAGCGCTGGGATCGGCACCAATCTCAGTGCTCCACACAACCAGTCCTACCCAAGTAGGGCTGTGCAAATCCAGGTAGGGTTGGTTGTATGAACGGCCCCCTTGTGTGTGTGTTTTTCAGGGCAATATCACTATTTGTTGATTACAGATTTAAATGAAGGGTTAAGGCCAAAGCAGCAGAAAAAGCAACAAATTGCCACACACACACACAGACACACACAAATCTGTTACTGAGAGAAAATAGATCAGTGAATGGTGAAAAGATACGGTTGGTCAACCAAGGACTTTGAAATAAATAATGTCCAGGATAAGAAGTCTATAATAATAGGTCCAAGATTTATATCCAAGACAGACAGACACATCGAACACTGGCTTTCAGTCTGGTCAACTGTTGTTGCTTTTTCAGCACACCTCATTCTCGGTCATCAAAGGCTTCCTAAACCAATGCAGACTAACTACTCAAACTACATTCCTAACCAATACGAAGGGACAAGATGACGCTTCAGGTGGCTCATAAAGGCTAAGCCTGCTTCCTGCCATCCTTGGAACATGCCTGAGTTACTGTGACTAATATACCATAAAGCTTATGAAGCATACGCTGTGCAACTAGATAATAAAGAACTAGACAACATGCTACACCAGCATGGCATAGTGGTTAGAGTGTTGGACTAGGACAGGGAAGACCCAGGTTCAAATCCCCATTCAGCCATGAAACTCACTGGGTGACTCTGGGCCAGTCAGTCATGTATCTCTCAGCCTAACCTACCTCACAGGGTTGTTGTGAAGATAAACATAACCACGTACACCACTCTGAGCTCCTTGGAGGAAGAGTGGGATATAAATATAAAACAAACATAAATAAATTTTGCTTGCCATAGTATCAGAGCCAATGTAAACCTCGCAAATTAAGAACATCCTGGACCACTCTTCTTTATTTGTTATTTCTCTGTGTAAACCGCCCTGAGCCATTCTTGGAAGGGCGGTATAGAAATGAAATCAATCAATCAATCAATCAATCAATCACTCTTTCAAATAAGGGTAGGGAGGAGTATTCCCATTTTCATTCAAGGAACTGAAGAGATTGGCCTCCTGTTGATGCCCAGCGAGGACGGCATCTTCCCATTCCACCCCATACTGCTGTCCTTGAGGACACTGAGCAACAATGGAAAAAGCAAATGAGATGGAAGCTGCTTCTCTACCACAAGCTTCCCAGCGTGTGTACTGGGAGAATTACAATGCAGCACAGCAATTCACTCCTCATTCTTACCAGAAGTCTGCATTAGTACAGCAGCACAGCCAATCATGAAATAAATATACTTTATACATAGATATAGGATATAGATGGAGAGGCCAAGAATGCAATGCCTTCTTCACCTCTGTTTTCTCTCCTAGTCTTCAGAAGGGGTTCCCAGCCTTGGGTCCCAAGATGTTTTTGGACTACAACTCCCAGCAACAGTGGCTGGGGATTATGGTAGTTGTAGTCCAACAACATCAAGGGACCCAAGGTTTTGAGCCCCTGGCCTACACTACCATCTATGCAGACCAAATCAGAAGGATGAGAGCCTTCAACATGTTATGTATTTATGTGCAAATGTATTTATCGTATTTATAGACCGCCTGATATGTGCACATCTCTAGGTGGCGTACAAAATTTAACACACAACAAATATAAAACACAGTAAAAACAATTTTACATAATAAAAAGTCATGGGGTGAAAACAATCCAACAGTTTAAAATTTTAATGCAGAGATGTGTATCCAGAGGAATTGTTGTATAAATCTGATTAAAATGTCTGAAGACACTGGGTGGCAATACCAGCAACCAATGAATGATTGCAGTGTTATATCGAACCATACATATTAAGCTCAAAATCAGGGACAGACATACTGAGGAAAAATTACTCGAAGTAATCCCACAGAAATTAAACGGTCAAGTTAAGATCTTATTAACTTGTCCTTTTCATTTCAATGGGACAACTTTGAATAATTTTCCTTAGTATGTCAGCCAGGATGAGATATTTCAAACAACCTATTTTCCAAATGTTCCTTTCGCCACCTCCTTTTATTTTTATTTATTTATTTATCATATTTTTATAACTCCCAAAACTTACGTCTCTAAAACGTCAGATCAAAACATAATATATTGGGAACAATGGTTCTGTTATTGGCTAGGGTTGTGCGAACCAGCTCAAGCTTGAGCTGGTTCACCATCAAACCAAGCTGGCTCGAGGGCTCACCCTCGAGCTGGACTGGGCCCGTTTTGGCTTGACCTCAAGCTGAAACACCCCTCCCAAGCCAACTCAGAGCCAGTTCAGGGGTTCTAAGTTGTGTGTGTGTGTTGTTTTTTTTACTTTTTACACCCACCACAGAGTCCAGGTTGTCAACAGCAGCCATGGGCTGGGGGGGAGGGTGTCTCTGCCATTTCTCCTCCCCCCTGCCAGTCTTCTCCCATTCTAAAAAGGGCCATTTTGGTCCCTTTTCAGACCATTCCAGCCATTGGTCCAGTGGCGGCAGCCATTTTGGAGGCTTCCACGGATGCCCAATGGGCCTCTACATGGCTTGGGTCATGACCTGGCCACAAGAGGTCTATTGGGCCTGCGTGACAGCCTCCAAAATGGCCGCCGCCACCAGAGGAAGGTCGGAAGGGCCCAATAATGGGCCAAACCGGCCATTTTTAGAATGGAAGAAGGCTGGCAGGGGGAGGAGAGATGGCAGAGACCCCCGCGCAGCAGCCACCACCAACCCAGACCCGGTGGTGAGTGTAAAAGTTAAGGGGGGGGAAGCTTAGAACCCCTGATCCAGCTCAAATTTGAGCCGAGCCAGTATGTGTAGGGAGCACAAAGCCTAACATGCCCGATTTTGTTCAAGTCTGGTCTTGAACCAAACCAGGCAAACCGGTTTTGTGCACACCCCTATTATTGGCAACTTCAACAACTATTTGAGAGAAAGTATCAGTAACTTGCTTATTTAGCAACACATCAGAGCAGGGAACCACTCCATATGAACTATCTGTCACACAATCAACACAGTAAATTAAAATATTTCAAATTCTTAGGCACTAACATCAATTCTCAGCCACAAAACTCTGCCAGCCCTGATAATATTTCCCAGGTGAAGCATTTGTCTGGATCATTTTGATCCCATTTGTCCTCTATGCAATAAAAACAAATGAATTTGAAATGCCATAAACCTTAATACAAATCCTTGTCTTTCTGCTTTACAGAAAAGATGCAAATTGTTTTGAGAACATTCTGTGTTTTCTGGCAAAGGGCATGGGCATGTGCTGTTACACATTATTATGAATAATACAATTTAAAGAGGATTTGGTTTGTTTCCTTCTGTGATATTATAATCCTGCACTTCGTGATATTAATATGTTGTTGTGAAAATAAAGATATCTCACCCTTCATTACATCTGTATCCCAAATGGTGTGTGTGTGTGGTGTGTATATATATAATGCATTGCCCTTTAGTTAAAACTCCCAGGGTCGTTAACAAAAATGAAATATCAACACAAAAAACAATGTTAAATTGCTAAAACCACAAAAGCAACATCATTTTGCGTACACTGTGCACAACTGAATAATTATACTGAATTAAAACTGATATCAAAGACCAAATCATTGGGATTCAGCCAAATTCTGCATGATCTGATAAATGCTTGTCAATTATAGGGTAGGAAGAATGGATAAAATATAATTAATGCTCTATTTTAAACAGAATAAGGAGTCCCATAGGAATTATACTCAGTCAGTCATTGGGTCATCTAGCCTAGTACTGTTCGTTAAGATTTGCAACAGCTTTCCAAAATCTCAGACAGAGACATCTTTTTGCAGTCCTGCTCACTGGAGAGTGAGCTTAGGTCCTAGTGGCATTGCTATGGACTTGCGTCCATAGCTCTGCCATTGTGCTATGGCCTTTCTTGCCCATACTCATGCCTGCGTACCCAGGTATGGGGGACTCTCTCACAAAGATGAATGCATATAACAATAGAGACAAAGACTCCAGGTATAGGGTCACTAATGGATACACATGTACACTGACACTCTTGCATGTGAACACACACACACAAAAACATCCTCAAAAGGCAGTGCACTGGCCAACAGGAGAGAAAGTCAGCGTGATGCAGGGCTAAAATGTTCAACTAGGACTGGAGAGACCCAAATTCGATTTCCCATTCAGTCCTGAAGCTCACTGTGTGACTTTGAGCCAACAAATATCTCTCAGCCTACCTCACAAGGTTGTTGTGAGGCTAACATGGGGAAGGAGAGAACCATGTACCTGAGAGCCTGAGCATCTTGGATGATGGACACAATATAACATTAAAATAAAGACCAACAACAGATAGTCCAATTAAAAACAATCAAACCATCCTTTCTGGACTGGAGTCACAAAAAACCAGCAGCAGCAGCAGCAAGAGCCAGTCAATGCCCTTGAAAAAATGACGTGTGCCTTGCGTCTTCTTCTGAGGTGCTACTTATTTAAGAAACCACATGTGGGATTCAAATAGACTGGCTGAAACAGGATGTCACGGAGAATTCAAGGAGGCTACCTGTGACTAAAACAAAAATGCTCTTTTTGAAGTTCTTGGAGAACCTCCTTCCCTGGCTTATTATTGAAATAGTACCAAATTAACAGAATGAAGAATACACAACATGACACAGGGAAAGAGAATGGGCAAGATAAAGGGGACCGATTTCAACTCAGCAATGACACAAGTATATTTTAATGCTTTCTGTTAGCCCAGAATAGGAGTTACTTTGCATGGTTGCCCAGCAACTGCACTGTGAGTCTTCCCTGCTTCACCTTCTCCCTTTCCTTCTAGTTTAACCCTTAATGAGCTCGGCTGGCATGAAGCTGGCTGGAAAGTAGGCACCTGGCCTGCCATAACCATAGGCTCCCCATGGTGGGAACCTTGTCAGCAACACCACCAGGGTCCCCAAAGGACACTGGGGCTTGCTAACAGCTTCCCACAAGCCACTTCCTGCCCATAGGCTAAATGTAAGTGGTTAATATAAAACTCTGAATGAGCAATTATCCAAACCTGCCAACATGTCCCTATTTCCCCATTCACCTAAAAAGAAAAATAGGGACACGTTGGCAGGTATGATGAGCTGAACTACAAAATAGCATAAGTTGACAGAAACGCTAAAGAGAGACAATACCTAGTAGAATGAACATTAAATCATACCTTGCTAGGAATTCTGAAGTTCTCAAGGGGGCTCAGATCATGAATATTCTCTTGAGGACTCTTGAGACCCTTTGTTGAGGGGAGAAAGACACATGTAAGTAATATAAGTATAAATTCTGTATACACCACAGTTGAATTACTCTTATGCAACACTAAGCACATGCTGACTAATTAGAGCTGTTGTATCAGGCAAATACATTTGAGAACCAATCCTGGAAATACTTAAGTCACATGTATAAGATTACCCACATATAAAAAATTGTGGGAGAATAATTGTAGGATACCCTGAAACTGCCAGTGTCTGATACCATATCACAAAAAGACAGAATTCTATTTCTCTCTTTTTCCCATCTAAGTACGGAATGAGTTTTGTTCTGGGCGGCAGTATCAAGGCAGTGTGTATGCGCATGCATTCAGAGTGGGACCTTCTTAACTGAACTTGAGCGGGATCTAAAATTGACTGGGCGGACATCAAAAAATGTGTGAGCATGCATACATCTTAGAGGGAACACTGGATGAGTCCGTGGCATCCATGGCGGGGGGACTCCTGCAACAACAACCACAAAATTGCTCCACTGGTCCAAAGCACCATATGACATGACAAAAATTGAGGCCCACCACAGTGTATGTTACATTTGCAGTTCGACAACATTTAAGCGGTCTTCTGTTGTGCATTCATAAAGGTGCCCACATCTATTATGCATCCATAAAAAAGCCTCCCTCCTACTGCAGAAACCCGAGTGTTCCAAATACCTACAATGAACTTCCCTGTTACTATGGAAAAATTCCAAGCACCAATCCTTCTCAAGAAAGGAAAGATGATTCATTTCTGCATTATTTTCAGAACAACAATTGACAAGATCTGGCTAGAGGGATATTTTATTTTTATATTTCAAAAGTGTTTTATTTAGTGTACACACCAAAATAGTGCAGGAAACTATAAGAGGGATCTCTTGCAACACCCACTGGTATCAATAGGTGAATCCAAATAAAACTCTGGCCATTTTCAGTCTTACAGAACTAGTTTCTCACAAATAAAACAAGAAACTCTGCACCACCACCCCCATACTACATTTCTCCACACAACTTCATCCTTTGCTTTCATCAAAATTATCTGAAGTCATCTTTCCCAGCACAGACATTATATGAACTTTCTGTCAATAAGTGCCGAGAGCACAACTACCAAGTATATGCATTCTGTCATGCAGAAGATCAAATCCTGATGTCATTCTTTCACTTGGATAATATAATGCCTGAACCAAGAAGCTCAGACTGACTGACAAGAAAGCATCAAACCTAACAGAAATTACACTGGGATCCTCAAGTCTCTCTAATTTGAGGAACATCAAGTGGGAAAAACTCAGAAACCGCTCAGAAAATAGCAGTATGGTCCCAACTTTGCATTTTCACAAACAGCTTCTCCCTCCACCCAATTCATTCAGGCTTCCCTCCCTCTTTCCACAAAGCAAACGAGGAGTCAGGGGCGTAACTACTATTAGGCAAGGGGAGGCAGCTGCCTGGGGGGCCCCACACCTCAAGGGGCCCCCCCAGAGGCAAGTCACATGACTATATATTGTAGTGTGTGTGTGTGTGTGTGTATCAGCAAGGGACCCATTTTAAAATTTTGTCTCTGGGCCCACTCCAGCCTTGTTATGCCCCTGCAAGGAGTGGTAAGTTCCTGTCTATCTATGCTGAGAGACACAAAATAGCTAATGTTTGGGGTGGTTTTTTTTAAGGAGGAGAAGTAAAACCCAAAGGATGGGTACAGCTCAGGGGTTCTTCCCATCTCCTCTTATCCTCTGACTGAGAGGTTCCAAGGAAGCATGTCTGCACCCTACAAACCTGCCTAACTTTCAGCTCCTGCTCTTCCCTCTTCCTCCCACCTAAAGAAGCAGGTTCTTGCCTATGTAAATCCATACTACCATCAAACAGTAAGGCTGCAATCCTATACTCTCCGACCGGGCGTAAGTCTCATGAGAAACCATGCATAGGATTGTGACGTGTTCCCCAAGACCTTCTGTCTTTCGATGCGACAGATTAATACGGCCACCCTTCTGCAAATTCCCCCCTCCCTGCTAAGGTTCGGCAGGCCAAACGTCGCTCTCGGTCAAAGCCCAACGAGGCGGCTTCCTCGGCGATGGGAATTCTGTTCTGCAATCGCAAAACACACCCCTGACGCTGGCAGCTCTCCCAGCCAATGCACTGCCGGTTCCACTCTTTTCTGCACGGATCCTATTCTGCTTCCATTTGCACGTTTGTTATCCCCCTAACCATCCCTGCCTCTCTCCCACAACGCTACCTGTCGGGTCATCAGCGACTTGATCTTCTGCATGGTAGCGCAGCGCCAGCCAGCCCGACTCAGAAGCTCCTGTCATCCATCGGACTCAACACACTCTGACACAGGGAAGCCATTTTGTAGATCACGTGACAGACTTCCCCTTCATACTTTCGTGGTTTGTGGGGTTTGTAGTCCAGCTTAGCCGCATGCCTTCCTCGCTTTGGGGCTGACTGTGAGGTTCCCAGAACTACAATTCCCATCATGCACCGCGGACATTTCCTGTGATCGCCAACCGCAGAGGTCTGCGTGGTGAAGTTTCTCTTTCGCAGACGTAAGAGGGAGGGAGCCCGTGTAGCATAATGGTCTCTTATTTTATCAGTTTTTAGTTTCCTGTATAACTGAGCATGCTCGATATGATCAAAGGAAGCGCTTTCTGTTTTCTGCTCACAATTATTACATTTTTTTAACTTCTTCAAAACAGGAAAACAAATTCAGATTCTGCAGAAAAGCATCGCATTTAGTTGCATGTATTATTCTGCAGCGAAATAACTCTGAAATGCAAAAAGTGAAGGATTACAATGGTGTATATTAAGGCAAATTTGAAGCGCCGTGAAATGCCTAGAGAGCTGTCAAGAAAAGAGCATGCTCAGTCTCTCCTTTCGTAGCCAGTGCCCTTACCCTGAAGATACACACCGGTGAGCAGATTTCCTAGGTGGAACCTGAAAGGCGAAACAACAACAGCCCCCTGCTGGCTGAAGTGCGTCTGTCGGAAAAGGAGAAACAGAAAAGCATGGTCACATATAGAACAGTTAGATTAACAGTTGTGCGAGGGGGCTAATACCTCCACTACAAAATTCTGCCTTTTTCCGAAGCTTCTACTGCCTAGTAAGGAGCTGGAACCTGATAACTTGAGAGACTAGTTACGATCCCAACCTACCTTTTCTATATTCACTCGCCACTTTTCTGAATCCCCATGCTTCAAGATGGAAAAAGGACAAGTATGATTTCATTTGATGGGATTACTCTTAGATCAATTCCCCAATTAAATATATCTTACAGGATACGTATGCGTTTTAGACATAACATCTGCTTACATTTAGACACAGGGATGTGAACCAGTAATATGTGCTGCATTCACTGCAAGAATAAATATACACAAACATGGTTTTCTGCAAGATATGTTCGTGAAAGGTTTCTGCTTTGAAACAGGCAGCATTTGTGAAAGACAATTTATTTTCCATTTAGATTGTAAAAAAGATGTGTCACAAATTCTCAAACTGATCAGTTCTCCCAATTTGGGAAACAGCAGAGTTGCCAGCTTATTAGAAATAAAGTGGCCAGGCAAACTGGGTTAGTTGTTGTCTTCAAACTAATTATCAGAACGACAAGTCTCTGGGTTGTTTCCTCAATATTTGATAAATAGAGTAATTCTTGTGCTGGGTTCCATCCCAGGTCGGCTAAAAACCACTGAATTGCATCCCTGACCCAAATAATTCCATCCCAGACACCAACATCATTATTATTATTTTTAAAAATTGTTTACATTGCATTAACCAATAAAAAATACAAATAGCTTGCCAGAAAAGCAGAAGACAAGACCACCCCGACCACTCCCATACTTTTTTAAAAACCTGTGCGACTTAGATAAATAAGTTGCACTTTAACTTAGCTCCACCCTGACTTGCCAAAAACAGCTGGACTTTGCTCCCAGACCCCACCCAGGATTTTTAATTTCAAGAACTGGTAATGCACCCTACCAATCCTCTTGAGGGGAGAAAGAAAAGTATCAGGGACAGGTGGCTTCCCCAATTTCCTCACAGAATTCGTAACTGAGATGAGATTTAATCTAGTTTTCAGAAACCAAAGGTAAACACTTTGGTTGTGCAACCAAATCCTAGATGGCTGCTGCTACATTCTTCTACAGGTGAACACCATTATCCCAGGGGGTTCCATTCTTCGCTACAACCATAGATAATGGAACCACAGATAATGGGGCATTGAGGCAATGGGACAGGTGGGGGGGTTACGTTCCTCGAAGCTCAAAATATGGTGGAAAACAGCAAAAAAAAAAAAAAAAGGCCCTAAATGGTGGGGGGTGCTCTACAGGTCTCCAGTGATTCAGCAATGCCCACCAAACGTCCCAACTGCACAATTTCTCTGTGAAAAATCACAGACATTTTTAAAAACAAACAAACAAATGAGCCACAAATTTGCTCCTTTCCTCAAAATGGTGGCTGAAAATGACTTCAGAGGAGGTCATTTCTGGCCACCCTGAAACCACGGATATGCGGAAATCAACACTTTTTTCCATGTATACCGAGGTCAGGTGTCAATTGCCCACTGTGGATACTGGGACCATGTATAGCGAAGTCCAGCTGTACTGACTTACAGTACAGCTGTACTGGACTTGTACTGACTTGAGCAACTTCCCCCCTCTACTGGGGTTAGTGAAACTGGCATGGAAAGTGCCCCTGTGATTCTGGCACCCCATGGCACATGGAACTTCAGACATTTCTGATGCAGCATGGAAATGACCACACTCGGAGGTTGGACTGGGCCATCATCATCTTTTCAAGCTCAAATATTCCTTAACAGTAAATAAAAGTCAGGGCCTAGTGTTTCCAAGGTAACCCTGCATGGTGAACAGACTCTCCACATGTATCATTATTATTATTATTATTATTATTATTAACATTTATATCTCGCTCTTCCTCCAAGGAGCCCAGAGCGGTATACTACATACTTGAGTTTCTCTTTCACAACAACCCTGTGAAGTAGGCTGAGAGAGAAGTGACTGGCCAGAGTAACCCAGCTAGTTTCATGGCTGAATGGGGATTTGAACTCAGGTCTCCCCGGTCCTAGTCCAGCACTCTAACCACTACACCACACTGGCTCTAGGGCCAGTTTCAGGGGATGGCACAGTTGATCATTTGCCAAGGCCCCAAGACAACTAAAGGATCTATCAACAGGACCACTGTTTTCACTTTGTACTGAATATGTGAGAAGGTCAGAAGCAACATGAGGGTATTTTCACTTTTCAGCCCACCACCACACCAGGTTACGTGGACTATTTCTAAGAGCTCCCAAAATCTTGGAGCCAGTATTGAAATTAAACCAACATTTGTTAAAGAGAAATATTTGTTTTATATTAAATTTATGTGGCTTTTTAAAAATGACAGACTTATTATAGGGAATAATGGTGTCCTGCCATTTATAAAATGAATTAACTAAAAAACCTTTTCCATGTCTAACTCTGTGATCATGTATAACTCAATGTTGTGTTTTTCTGTGTAGCGGTTTAACTGTATACTGTATTAAGGTGAATCTAACCTGTATATGCTCTAGGCTCATTTATTTTTTATCAGTGCTGAGTGATTCATACTGTACGCCCCATTTATCATGCTCTATATTTGCTGTGCATATACTGGAGCAGAGAATTATGATAGGGTCATAGGCAATGAAGATGTTGAATACTAATCCAACAGGTGTTCCCACTCCCTGTGTCTTTTGTATACACATATTCAAATCATCTAAGGCAAGACAGGGTAGGGGCTGTTAACTCACTGCTGATTTCCCTAGCAAATAAACCCACAGCTGCTGGCCCAAGCTCTGACTGCACACCAGAAAGAAGGGAGTATTATTTGCCTGGGAAAGGATGCTTTCATGGAGCCCTTTAGCACCACATTTTATGACTTGCAATGCAAAATCTATGTTCTTCTTTTAGGTAAGATACTGGGTGCCTTATTGTGCTTTTCTGATATTTCCTTCAGCTACTAGGTTGTTGAGATGCTTTAACTTGAGAAACTTTGTGGACAGAAAAAGTGGGAGGAAATCAATATAGTAAATGCAGTGGGTAGAGTTGGTGTTTTGCTTATCACAAAATGTGGGACAACTTTAGTATCTTTAGTCATTTAATTATGTATATTAATGTATAATGCAGGGTTAAAATAGTAGTATGAATGTTCTTGCAACTTAGAAAGTTAATTGTGCAAATGAATGTCTTAGTCTTGCCTGAATAACACAATATTCTAAGATGACCCTTCTTCTAAATGAAAATAATAGGAGTTTTATAATGAAGTTGTTTCCCATAAAGCACCACAGAGAGCAATAAGATCTTCAGTGAGATGTATAAGTTTTCCCATTGGTAGCATATCTTATAAGGATTAAGGATGAACCTTTTGAAATTTTCAGTCCTTCTACATGAGAAAAAAATCATGTTCCATGTACTTATTTTATACACTGTGATTAGCTGGGCATTGGAGGAAGCCCACTGACAAACTTACCATAGAGGTATGTCACCATTGACATACTGATTTTATACATTTAGTAGTAGTAGTAGTACAGTAGTAGTAGTATTTATATACCACTTTTGAGCAGAAAAAAAGTTCCCGGTGCTTGATAAAATGAGAAAATTCCCTTCTGTCGCAAAGGAACTCAAAACCATTTTTTAAAAGGTACCCCTTTACCCAATTAGCAGGGGTGATACCTCCCCTTGTCTTTCTATTATAAACCTGCCATGGAATGAAATTTTATTACTTTGGGGTGCCAAGCTGGCTCTTATATGTGGGGGCCAGCTACTATGTACAATAGATACAGTGATCACCATACATGGAACTCCAATATCAATACCTACTGTATATACCTCAGAATAATCAATGTGTGAGAGCAATTTCTGATGGTATTCAGTTGGCTTCAATCACTTTTGGACTAAATTGGCATGAACGTAAAATCTACTTTTAGCTACATTGATGTCTATTCCTCATTGTATCCCTCTTTAGCAACATTCACAAAACACCTTGGTATTAGCTCAGCGCTCAGAGGTTCAGTTTTTTCAATTGTTTGATGTGCAGAGGATTGACGACACACCAGCAGACAAAGTACCCCTCAATCTGTCTCCAGGTCTCCAAAAAGGGTGAAGACAGAAATACTATAAAAACTCGCAGCAGCTTACTTCTGGCTTCACGGCTGAAAGGACACACATGCATAGTAGCTAAATGAACACTTAGTAGTAATAATAATAAACTGTATTTGTTAGCCACCCCATACCAAACTGTTCCCTGGGCTGCTCACAACACAGCATTAAAACATGAAATAAAAACACACAACACATTAAATCATAACAGACCAAATAAGAAAAAAAATACAAAATACAATACAAAACAATTTAAAAACTCATTTAAAATAAGTTAAAAATTAGATTTGAGAGTCAAAATTTAGTATGTCAACTTAGCACCTCATGGTCAAGTGCCTAAGACAGGAAGAGGCTCAAAGGTAGAAGAAGATCACTCCTTAATCCAAATCCAAAGATTCCACAGACCAGAGGGGGGAGTAAACCTATTCCTCTCACTTCAAGCAGCACAGCCTCCCCTCATCTCAGACACCTCGGTGTAGGATTCTTTGTTAACTTGGTCCATTCAGAGAAAGCAAATGGCACAGGACAAAACTGACAAACCAGCATTTTATTTGCTAGTATGCACCTTTCAGCCACAAAGCCATACTTGCAGCATAGCTAAATAATATGCCATGTGTGCCCATTCTGTGGTTTATGTCTTTACCCAGGGTTGCACTAAACTGAGCCTTGCATACTTCTGATGTGCCAAGGCTCCTTGCCCTCTGAACCCCTCAGTCCCAGGATGATGCCTTATCCCTTGGCAAATGCTGTCCCAGCTAATTTTCAGCAATGCATGCAAGGTCATTCACCCTGAATTCAAATGGTATGTTTAGGAGCACAAGAATTATATCAAATCCCTTGAACCCAGTGTGCAGATCAGATGGTGTAGTGGTGGAAAGAAGCTGCGAGCCACTCTTTGAGAATCGATGAGATACAGAAGAAGTATCTTGGTGCAAAAGTTGGAATCGGAATCTTGAATTGTGCTCAGAATGCTAAATATAGACATGCAGTTGCGCCAGTGCCAGGAAGCAGAGTTTCTAAGCAGTTGCCATTAGCCTCCCCTTCAGTGCATGTAGTCTAATCTTGAGTTTATGACGGTGTGAATTAGACAGGGTGTGAATTAGACAGGGTCATTTTAATTCAGCAGCGCTTTCATAGCAGATGTTTTAATATCCAGAGGCCGGTATTGCGTGAGTTAATTCCTGGCACTATAAACTCCTGGTGCTGTGCTGGTTTGGTGTGCCACTGTGGTTACTCTACGTACAGTGTGGTATTCTTGTGCAAGATGAGAGTAAAATGACAGTAGCATTCAAATGTGATGGCATTATACCCTACTCGGCTTGGATTTAAATCAACATAAAGGTATATAATAAAGGAGAATTAAAGCTGATTTCAGGATACGAATACGACAAATACGACAAACATTTATAAACCACTTTTCAACAAAAGTTCCCAAAGCAGTTTACATAGAAACAAACAAACAAATAAAATGGTTCCCTGTCCTCAAAGGGCTCACAAGCTAAAAAAGAAACATAAGATAGACACCAGCAGCAACAGCCACTGGAGGGATGCTGTGCTGGGGATGGATAGGGCCAGTTGCTCTCTCCCTGCTAAATAAATAGAATCACCACTTTAAAATGTTGCCTCTTTGTTCAGTTAGCAGGGGATTTCAGCATGATACTGTGGCATGTGCTGAAAGACCTTAAAATAAATAAAAAGGAAATATTACCATAGAGGTCTTGGTTTATGCATTACACCCAAATTATGTTGTCAATGTTTGTATTTAAACAAAAGCTGCTGGATGTTTCCAGTCAACAAAGGTGGTGTTGTGCTTACCAATACTTAAAGACAGATATAGAAGCAAAATACAGCCTCCGCTCCACTTGGAGGTCACTTTGGTAAAACCTGGGCTGTTTATATTCAATGCCGAGAGACTAACCTCAAGAGATCATTGGAACTAAGGAAGTGTGAGGTTTGTTTAGGAAGCTCACAATGTAGTTATCATCGCATTTCAGAAGTTTGTTGGTCTTTAAACTCGGTTTTTAAAATGCTTGGCTGATTAATCAAGAGTTCTTGATGAGGTCTCTTAAGTTGATATAATAATGTGTGTGAAACAAAAGGGAGCACATGTCTTTCCCTAAGCTCTTATGGCGTGCCCTTTATAATGCCCCTATAAAGGTAAGCCGGTGTTATGATCCCTGTATTGCAGATAGAATGGGGCTGAGTCTGATAAATGGTGGCTTGTTTTACCCCAGTGTTCTTTATTGTAAGGCCAGGGGGGCAGTGGTGGCTCCAGTCAACCCAAAGTGTGGCTCCCTGACTAATTATTTATTGGGCCTGTGCAAAGATTCATCTGAAGCTGAATACTCTACACCAGTAGTTCCCAACCTGGGGCTTCTGGTTATTGCTGAACTACAACTCCCACCATCCCCAGCTACAATTTATTATAGCTGAGGATTAGGGGAGTTGTATTTAAGCAACATCTGGAGGACGCCAGGTTGGCAACCACTGCTCTACACAATCCCTTTGGCACCATGTGGAGGCCACCGTTCCCACCATGCACTGCTGCACTTTGCCCACTCCTGGGAGGGCCTTTTAAAAGGGAAACAGAGTTCTTTTGAGACCCTGCACCATCTTGGAAGGTGTGCACAGGGTGCTGGGAAGTCTAGCCCTTCCCATTACTTTCCTGCTAGAGCTCAAGGAGGACTCTGCTTCTCTTAAAGGGCCCTCGGCACCGACAAAAGCACAGTAATGTGTGAAGATCAGCACACTGGGAAGTGGCTACCACATTATTAGACTGGCCTCTGCGTGAAAAATAGTGAAGATTACGGAGTTATACTAGCCAGTGAGTACATAGCTGAGCTGAGATTCAAAATGGGGATGGTGAGCTCCTCTTTCATGCTGTTGTTATAAACGCTGTTCAACACCAGATTTGCAGAAGATGCACATAGAAAACCTCTTAGTGCATAGAAGAACCCTATAGAGCAACACAGATGTCCCCTCTTCTCAGCCAGAAGGAGTGTTGCAGCAAGGAAAAAGCAGCCTTCTTAAGTGAGGGGTAACACATGTGGCCATGTTTAAGAAATCTACCAACATTTCATTTTGGGATAGAAGCTACTTACTTTTAAGGCTAGTCTCTGTCCCACTTTGACATCTGGTGTCTAGCTCTGATGTGGTCCATATCATCATCACTGAAGTTTCCTAAACAATAGCACTCGCAATTAAGATAAACTTCCAAGAAATGAACTTCTTAAATCAAGCTCCTATGCATGTTCAAATAATCTTGTAAGACTTTAGATCTGAGCTGACAACATCTAGTTTATTCCTTTAACAATGAACCAATAAGGAAGTGCCTATGTTAATATTTCAAGAATAGAATTATAACTGAGGATATAACAACAGCCCTGCTGGATCAGGCCCAAAGCCCATCTAGTCCAGTGTCCTTTCACACATTGGCCTACCTGGTGCCACTGGGAAGTCCACAGGCAAGAGCTGATGACATGCCTTCTCTCCTGCTGTTACTCCCCTGCAACTGGTATTCAGAGGCATCATACCTCTGAAGCTGGAGGTGTCCTATAGCCCTCAGACTAGTAGCCACTGATAGACTCTCCTCCATAATTTATCCAAACCGCTCTTAAAGCAATCCAGGTTGTTGGCTGTCACGACATCTTGTGGCAGAAAATCCCACAAGTTGATTATGCATTGTGTAAAAAAGTACTTCCTTTTGTTGGTCCTTAATTGTGGTGTCCCTTTTTCCTCCAGGAACCTGGGACTCAGCTCCCAGAATCCCTGGTGGGAAAAGACACTCTATGGGAGTACCTCCCATCACTATGTCCTCCTTTTCCACCTCGCCATTCTCCACAACAAAACAAAGAAAAACCTGAGGGAAGGTGACAGCAGCAAAAGAGGTGGCAGGCACTCCCACAGATGCTTCTCCTACCAGAGATCCTGAGCAGGTGTAGGGTACAAAAATCTACAGTGGCAAGATGCCACAAATTGGCATGTTCATCAGAAATACATCATGAAAACTAGAATGTGCAAGACGCTAGGTAAATCAAAACATTCTTATTTTTATTATTAGGTTAAGATTTTTACCCTTCTTCCCAGCATAGCTTCCTAGCTATTCGCAAGGTTAGTCTGAACATATTATGCAGGAGCCACAAAAAATCTAACCATGTTACCCTAAAACAGGGGTTCTCAAACTTGAGCCCACAAATGTTGTTGGACTACAGTGGCACAGCAGGGAAATGCTTGACTAACAAACAGAAGGTTGCCGGTTCGAATCCCTGCTGGTATGTTTCCCAGACTATGGAAAACACCTATATTGGGCAGCAGCAATATCGGGAGGTGCTGAAAGGCAGCATCTCATCCTGCGCGGGAGATGGCAATGGTAAACCCCTCCTGTAGTCTACCAAAGACAACCACAGAGCTCTGTGGGCGCTAGGAGTTGAAATTGACTTGACGGCACACTTTACCTTTTACACCTAGAAACGGGTCCAAAAACGGGCTGCTTCCAGACATACACTCATTTAAGAGGGAGAGAGGGAGCTGGAAGGAGTTCTCCCACTCTGTTCCAGTCAACTGTTCATTCCTCCACGCAGCAGCAGAAGCTGCTTTAAGGTAAAATGAGGGAACTGCCTCCCTCCACCACAGCCCTCCCAGTCTCTGCTGCAGCTAGCCGCCCCATTCTGCCGGCATTTCAGTGTAGAAGGGGGGACTTGCCTCTCATCCCCTGCTTCTTGCAGCCACTGCAGCAGCATTTAAAATTAAAGGGGGAGCTTCATCCTCGCCACCCCTTCCCTCCTCGCTGCGGTGGGGGTGGAAAATCCTTGGTCACCTACCGGCAGCAAAAGGCTTAATCTGCCCCTGGTCATAATCTGCAAGATGGGATAGAAGATAGAACTTCCTGTTCTGGACAAGGTTACACTCCCCCAGAAAAAAACAGGTTCATAGCTTGGGAATGATCTTGGACCCGGGACTCACCCTGGTGTCTCGGGTTGAGGCTGTGGCCAGGAGCTCTTTTTACCAGCTACCATTGATTCAACAACTCCGCCCATTCCTTGAGGAGAATGACCTGAAAACAGTGGTACACCAGCTGGTAACCTCCTCCAGGCTGGACTACTGCAATGTGCTCTATGTGTCTTTGTACATAGTTCAGAAACTGCCAGCCTGGCCATTCACATTAACTTCAGTTAGTTCAAAATACGGCAGCCAGTTTGGTTTCTGGGGTATCCCAGAGAGACCACCCTTGGGTTGGTGGTATGCTCCCTGTGGCTATAGGAGGATTAACTTCCTTGGAGCCTTTCAGGAGAGCATTAAAGATCAACCTTTTTAGCTTGGCTTTTAATAATTAATTTTAATTTTAATCTGGTTTCAATGTTTGTTTTTAATTGTTATATGCTGTGTTTTTTATTTTAATGTAAACTGCCCTGAACCACTTTAGGAAGGGTGGTATATAGAGTGAGTGAGTGAGTGAATAGGAAGAAAGCTGGTCTTGTGGTAGCAAGAATGAATTGTCCCCTTTGCTAAGCAGGATCCACCCTGGTTTGCATTTGAATAGGAGACAAGTGTGAGCACTGTTAAGATATTCCCCTCAGGAGATGGGACCACTCTGAGAAAAGCACCTGCCAGTTTGCATGAAAAAGGTTCCAAGTTCCCTTCCTAGTATCTCCAAGATAGGGCTGAGAGAGACTCTGCCTGAAACCTTGGAGAAGTCACTACCAGTCGGGGTAGACAATGCTGAGTTAGATGGGCCAATGGTCTGACTCAGTATAAGGTGGCTTCCTCTGTAATAGACAAAACAAGAGCGCTTTGTTTTACATCAGCAACTTCCCTAATTCCCATTTCCTTCTGGCCTTGCAAGTTCTTCCAGTACGATTACATCTGAATAAATCATCAGACCATTTTAAGAGAAAACAACATTACACCCCCTGGAGGCAACTTCACCCTTCCTGACAGTGAAAACAAAAGGGTTCCTTTTTAATCATTCGTTGCTTGGATGTATTTCATGGCTGTAACCAGGACAGGTTTAAAAAACATGAGGTGCTACGCAAAACCTTATGTTATGGTTGTAAATGTGCATGTCCCATAAAACACAGCTCCTGTATTATCTACTTCACAAGAAGCAGGTATCTCTCTCTCACACACACACACACACACAAAGAGTACCTACCTACAAATCTTACTGTGATGGGTGTGGCCAAGAAGCATGTGGCTGTTCTCTCTCTCTCTTATACCACTATGTTAATTTCTTCCACAGCTAAGAGAATGACACTATGGAAGGAGAAAAAACTTGCATTGACACAATGTCCTGAGAGTCAGCGTGGTGTAGTGGTTAGAGCACTCCCAAACCTGGAGCCTCCAGATGTTACTGAACTACAGCTCCCATCATCCCCAACCACAATAAATTGTAGCTGGGGCTGATGGGAGTTGTAGTTTAGCAACATCTGGAGGCTCCCAGATTGGGAACCACTGGGTTAGAGTGTCAGATTAAGTCGATACACTTAGATTCAAAATCTCCACTCAGCCATGAAACTCACTGGGTGACCTTGAATCAGTCACTCTCTCTCAGCCTGACCTACCTTACAGGGTTGTTGTGAGGATAAAATGTGAGGATTATTTGTGTTGCCCTGAGTTTCTTGGAAGGAGAGCAGTATGAAAATGTAATAAATAAATACTTTTCTCGTTTCCATGTGATAGGTGCCATTTGCAGAGCATGAACACAGTATGACTAGGGCACAGAATTGGGGTGTGTGTTTGGGGGAATCTATCTCAATGACAGATCCCTTTTATTTATTTGTATTTATTTATTTATATCTGTGTAAACCGCTTTGGGAACTTTTGTTGAGAATCTGTATATAAATATTCATCGTATTTTCAATGATGCTCTGTCCTATTTGCTTAGAGTTGGTTACCCCTGTAGGAAACAGACCCACCAGCCAGATCCTGTGGGAGGAATTATCGCTGAGTCACCCCTCCCTGTTACCTGGCGAGCTGACTGGGTTTAGAATTAATTAAAAAGAAAAGAAGAATCTCTGGTAGTTGTCTCGCTGCCACCAAGAGCTCCTTGGTTAACAGAGTTACCTCTGACAGGAATAGGAATGCTAAAACTTCCTGTCCCTTTACTGTTCTAGCAAGCAAATATAAAAATGTGGTGCCATTTATATATGCTTAAGTGGAGAAGTAGCAGGTTTTGCTATCCTGTTTGAGGGCATGTGGACTAGAGGCTTCCCTCCTCCTCTCCCAGAGTCAGTCAGACACTCTGAGAGGGCTTGCAAAAACAAAGTAATCTATTTATTATTATTTTAAGAAAAAGTTCAGGATTTCACGCATAACTGTTGCAAATAATATTAGCTTAGTGGTTACGAGGTGTTTTTCAAAATGCCCAGATGTTCTCAGGCGGCACTTAAAGTAATCAGTTCCTAGATTAGGGTTGGAGATCGGTAGTTACAAGCAGATACTTAGCAACACACACAAAAGAAAATAACTTCTAACACAAGTCTTACTAATACACTTGCTCCTAATTCTAAGCTTCCGAAGCCAGATGCCTTGGCTTCCTTTCCTTGGACCTCACCAGGGAGTTATTCGGACATGGCTTCATGCTGTGGGGTAAATGTTGAGTGAAGACACTTCGAATCAGACTTGCGGCATTGAGGGAAGGAGCGCTTCCCCTCTGCTCTCGGGTTTTGTTTTGATGCAAGTTCACATAGTGTTTTCATTCTAGCCGGGGGGGGGGCGGGGGGTGGTACTAAAGAGCTACGTCTGCATTTGTAAAAAGAGTATCCCTCTTATCATGCTAATGATTCTATGTCAGTGCCTCTCCCTATTTGCTCTGGCATTTTCAGAAAAAGGTACTTAAAACCAGCATTTTAAAAACCAGGAAATACCTCAAGATAAGCTAGAACTCGCAAGACAAAGTCCGATTTGTGTGTGGAGTGGGTCCAAGGATCTCGAAGGGACTTTGGGGTAAGTTTGGCTAGTGTGTGAACACACACACTCTCTCCCGGAGGAGATTTGGGGTAGAAGCCCTGTCTGTAAAGCCTCCTGGACTTAGAGGTGAGACCAACTCCCTGCAATCCCTGATCCCCAGAGATTTGCAAAACGCAAGTCCTGCAAGGATTTGGCAAGTCTCCATTGCTCCTTCCTCACCTGGGCACACCCCTTCTTCTTCCCAGGAGCCCCTTAGCCCTGCCCAACTGGTTAACAGATTGGGTCATGACCTAGGGTCTCCAGTCCAATCAAGGTCAACTTCTTTTTTTTCAGTTAACTCTATCAGTGCTGGCTGGCTGCCCACTACAACCCCATAAGCAGCAGTGCTGAATGTATGGCTAGCTCAAAATGCTGGAGCCCCACTAGACGTACATTTATGCATGCATGTATGCTCATGATGTTGCACTTTCACGTGTGATTACTGTGTTTCCCATCTCTATTCATGGCACTGGTCCCTTGCCATGTAATGAAAACATACACCACATTGTTAGTTTTGTGAAGGAACTAACTTCGAATCAGACCACCAGAGTGAAAAAAGAAATTTTATTTATTTATTTATTTATTTAATCTAAATTTAAATGCTTTTAGATCATCCTTACACAATAAGGGCACCCAATCTGACTGACAACAAAACAGTAGCATTATGTTTAACATTCTATATCTGGCTCTTTTTTGTGTCACTGTAACTGGCATTTTCTCAAAATGAGAATTGCAGTTAAAGATATGGTGTTCAACTGCTAATTTTCAGTATTAAAAACTTTGAAAATCTCTGCCTAGTCAAGACAGATTAGCTACAAGACCTGAGCTGTAGGTAATTCCTAATGAAAGTCTTACAAAACCCTAACTTCCTTGCAAACAAGGGAAGGTGAATATGCTTAGAGTAGTATTTACAGAGCAGAATCATTTTATTTTTATTTTTAAAACTACAGGTATTCTTAGTGCTTAAAATAGCACTATTACTCTTATTTTTAATTTAATGTATGGATGTGCTACATTCATGCAAATTATGTTTAAATATTAAATATCTATATCTAAAGTTGATATACTGGCGATGCAATGTGCATATTAACACTCCAGTTTCTCTTCACAAAGACTTTTTATTGCACAAAAGTTCCACAAAGGTTGGTACAAATCAATTAAAAACATTTCAGCATACACACCATCATCAGTTTACAATCAAACACAGAAAAAGACCTTTTCTGTTCCCCAGCTGTTAAATTCCTTAACCAGATAACATTCTGTTCCGTGACTGGCAGAGAGATAATGAGCAAAGAGAGAGGGAGGGGGAAAGAGAAGGAGTCACCTGATTTTTCTCACAGGCTAATGAATCTTATAGCATCAGTTAATGCTTCTCGAGCATAGCCATATGGTTTTATCTAAATATTGGTTTTATCTAAATATTAAACACACCCCTGTCATTACTTTTAGCTTGGGTGTATGACAATTGCTATAATTCCTGATCGGCAGATCAGGCACATCTCATCCATGATTGCTGGCCATGATTCATTCTCAGTGTATTTCCATTCTTCTTTCTAGCATTACTCTTTTTGGTCTCAGCTGAGGGTTGCTTCACATATCACCAAAAACACAAGTTCCCAATTGTCTATTGCATGTCTCCATAGCAAACACTTTAATGTGCAGAGGGGAGATGTGTGTCTGAAAATGTAGTAAATACAACTATATATTGTGTTGACATGTTATTCAAGGCAACACAGTTGGTTCTGAACCACCCGCACTGCTGCGAGCATCTAAACCAGCACCCATGGTGTTGCGGAACAGGGCTTATCCACTACTACTTCAAATTGTGCAATAACACTTCTGCAGCACTACGGCCATTATTTCCAATGGACATAGCACTTGGGAAGTGCTATTGCTCAGTTTGTAGTAGTAACAGATGAATCCTGTTCTACAACACCACAAGTGTTTCTTTCAACAAATACAGCAGCACAGGCACTTTAGAATCTACCACATTGCCTTGCACAACATGTCAGGCACTAGGCCTTTCACACAATCATTAGAATCAGGGTAACCTGGTTTGCAAGACTGTGTGAACTCATGAAAATCTCTCCAACCTAGGTTGCTCAAAACAGGGTAGCCTGGCGTTTGTACCCTCCTCTTAATCAAAGTAAGAGAAGAGGATATCTTTCCTACCTTGCTTTTCTGGTCACATGGATCCACTTACCTCTTCTATCCAGACATTGGGACTCAACAGGCTTGGAGCCGTCGCTACAGAGGCTGCCGTCCATAGATATACCACTCTGCAAAGCACACTCTATGATCCTGTAGTTGGAGCTGCTTCAGCAAGCCTAGGTCTACCTCCTGCTCCTTTGTGGCCAATCAGAGCTGCTGGTATAATAAGGTTTTCCAATCTACTGGCAGTGAAAAGCATGTTGGGAAGCCTTGGAGGACCACCAGCTACTGATTTCAACCATGGATGCCAGGCCCGGCTTAAATACATTTCTTGGATTTGCTGACCCAAAAAGAGGTTCTGCTTGTGTGCTGCTCATGCAGTAGGAGCAATCTAACCCTCTATTGTGTAATAATTGAATTGGTTACATATTCATGTATAAAGTAGCTGGGAGATTAAGGTTTTCATATTGGTGCATGTGTCTATCAGCGTAGGCATGCTCCATCTTCTATTTTGTTTTAGCCATACTCAGTTGTTCAGTTTCTCAAAAGCTAGGTCTTTCTGTTTCCTGCAGAAAACATGATAATTACACAGAATGCATTTTCTCCCTGAAGTGGCTTTCATTTTCTTCTTTGGCTGTAAGTAGACAATTTCAGTCAGCGATGCCGATAAAAGTGGTTAGAAATGATGGATTATACGATAATTTATACTCATTATTGTTAATGTTCCATCTGCATTCTTGCAACTGTAGGCTATAGAGTGCCATTTTTCTCTTTCCTATGTATTTTACAAAATATTATTTTTGAAATGTCTTTTTAACGAACCTCCTGTGTTTAATGAAATGAAACGGCATAGCTTTTAAAAATCTGAAATACATTTCTTTATGAAAAAAGTAAGGCAGAGGGCTAGAATTAGAGTAGGAAATGGTAACAAAGGGAAGGAGATTAAAAAACTATTTAAAACTGGCTGGCCCAGGCTCAGAGCATCTGCACCTCTAGTTCTCCCTTTTTCTCGCCCCCCTCCCTCTTTCTCTCCCACCTCCTCCACTGGCCAGCATGGCTGTTGCTTTCTCACCATCACCCCACTGGCTGGCCTGGCTGCCACTTTCTCCCCCCCCCGTTGCTTCCCCCCCCCCTGCTTGCCAGCCTGGGTGCCACTTTCTCTCTTCCCTCCCCACCCAACCAGCCACCTGGCCTGGCCGCCGCTTTCTCTCCCTGCCCACCAGCCTGGCCATTCACATTAACTTCTCCGTTGTCACTTTCCTCTCCTCCTCCCCTTGCCTGTGGAACTCTCGTGAGAGCTGTCACACATGGGATTAGCAACAGGTATGTCTAAGAGAATTTTATATACTTAAGGGTAGTCCCTGAATTTTTTTTTTTAATGCTATTACAATAGAGCCTCAAACAACCACTGTTCTCCACTTATTTGCATTTCAGATTTCATGTTTGCAATGTTTACGGCTACTTCTCCCTGCAGGTATGTCTTCTGCATTGAAGTTGACAGTACCATCACATACAATCCATGGCATTGAAGGACAGCCACTCAATCTCCCCGTTGACTATGATTTCAACATCACAGTTACTGACATCCAGATAATATGGATGTTTGAGAAGCCACAAACAACCCTCAAGTATCTGCTTATCTCTGTAAATCAGACAGTAATTCCAGACTTAGAATATAAGGACAAATTTACACTGAGGCCTCCAAATGCATCCCTGCTGATAAAAGCTTTACATATTAGTGATGAAGGCAATTATATTGTCAAGATCAATATCCATGGAAATGGGACAATATCAAAGAGTGAACAGATTCGAGTTACTTCTGATGGTAAGTAAGATTAATCTAATCTAATGTTCCACTTTGATGAAATTACTAGTTAATGTTCATTCTAGCAACAGATTTGAATCATACCTATTTTCTTTGTGGAAATAACTTCAGACCTGGGCCAGACCCATAGCTGCCACCACCCCATTTTTTTTCTATACCCCTACACCCCCACCCCCACCTTACACTGGCTAAGGGCCTGGCCTGGCCTGCACATGTATGTAGCAGAATCCATTCTGAAGATGATAGAGCAAACTATAGCACTTCAACTCCTAGTGGGGGATGTCAGTTTTTAATGTTTCTCACATACAAAAAAAACCCTCCTGCAAGTTTTTTTCTTCTTCTTTAAATTGGTAGCACATCAGTGGAAACAATTCTAGTTCAGCCTATATTTTGACGTTTGTATTCATTCATTCATTCATTTATTTGCAGGCAGTTTTCTATGTAGGGTGCATTCAAAAATGTGACACCCCCCACCTTCCCATTTGCAGTCTTGCGTAGTAGTTTACAGTTCATTCCGCCATCTCATGGCTCTATCATCTCATTCTCACTTCATTCTGCATGTGTGAATATGATGAATATGTATATATGGCTTTAACTTCAACAGATGTTCCCAAAGAGGATTACATAGATATAAATAAATAAATAAAATGGATCCCTGCTCCCAAAGGGCTCACAGTCTAAAAAGGAAACACAAGATAGACACCAGCAGCAACAGCCACTGGAGAGATGCTGTGCTGGGGATGGATAGAGCCAGTTGCTCTCCCCCTGTTGAACAAAGAGAATCATCACTTTTAAAAGGTGCCTAGTAGACAAAGACTCAGTGACAGTTATTTCATGGTTATAATATAACAGCATCATAATATTAATTATGATTTATAATATTAGATGTATAGTTCTAATATTTTAATGTTGGGTTTAAAATGATTTTAATGTTAATGTTTTTAATGTTTAAATGATCTTAACTGTTTAATTGATGTTTAAATGTTTTTAACTGTAAACCACCCAGAGACGCAGGTTGTGGGCAGTATAAAAATATGCTAAATAAATAAATACAGGTTGAGTATCCCTAATCCGGACATCTAAAACCCAAAATGCTCCAAAATCCGGAAACATCATTGCGTTGAAAATTTTCTCACAATTAGTTTTCATTACATTTACAGCTACCTGTAGTTATCATAAATCCAATGCTTATTTGTTTTTTTTACTTTAAATAAAATCTTAAAAAATAAAATACAGTGTGCAGTAACCTTTCGTGTTTAGACTTGGATTCCATGCCCAAGATATCTCAGTACAAGTATGCAAATATTCCAAAATCTGGAAAAGTCCAAAATCCGGAACACTTCTGGTCCCAAGCAGTTCGGATAAGGGATACTCAATCTGTAATATCAAATGCACATACTAGATTAGCACCTTCTTAATTCTAGTCTTAGTTTTGCATAGAAATTGCAGACAGTATAAACCAGCAAGAGCTATCAAGTTTCTGAAGTTTTTTTTTAACTAAATCAACAAAGTATTTTAGCTTTTAAGCAATACATAGATCAAATTTAAACACATTTGTATATTTTACCAAAACATCAACATAGCCTTTTACAGGACATTGCTAATTTCTCTTAATATAAGACAGCTTTAGTTTATTAAACTCTGTTATCATTCATCATTAGAATATTTCCTTTTCCATCATTTTTTAGAATCTTGAATATAGAGCATTCTCTGTTACTGTAAATCACCAGGGCCAAAATGGCTTCCAAAATGGACAAGTTAAAATTTCATCAGGGTAATTGGAAAGATCTAGATTGAGTCCCACAAGGGGAATCATGCATTAAAGTAATGTTGCTTGCAAAAAATCTCTTACTGGATCAGGAACCACATAAGAAAGAAGTCCTATTCAGACATTATGTTCTATGTGTGTATAAGTGTCCATAACAGGTCTGCATTTTCTCTCTCTTTTTTTGTGAATGACTGTAGAGTCATTAAAGTTAATTTGAGTACTGCCCCCTTCAAATATAGGCTGCAGATAGGAAGTTTACAACTGTACATGCACTGAAGATAATCTGTTAATAACTGTACATGTGTACAGATCTGTTCATACATATACGGTATACAGACTGAACCTATGTTGAATGTAATTATAGGACTAGAAGGGTCAACAAATGTGCTTGCTTATGCTGGATCTTTGTAGCCAACATTCAGGGCTGCTCACAGGTTTCCTCATACTAGACCAAAACAAGACAACTTCTAGTTTTAACTCTCATCCCTACCACGAAAGTGATGTATAATGCCAAAGCTGACTGTGCTAACCTTTTCTTTGGCAGCTATGGACCAGTAGAAAAAAAATACCAAAGAAAAATACCACCCAATGAATAAAGCGTGAACAAATTAAAAAAACAACAACAATGTAACCAATATAAATGTCCAGTATCACTTCAGTAATCACTTCATTGACAAGGTTTCGCGATATATCCTCATTTCACAGTAAGCTTCATCAGAAGTACATGAACAATTATCAAACTCCCCTGGAGGAATTTAAGAATTTTGGGAAATAATTCACACTCCTTTGGAGAAATTGGAGAAATGCATTTGGAGGAAGCAACAAAGAATTCCACACACCAGAGAGAAATGATGTATATTTAGTAGCTGTGAAGTTTATCATGATTGTATTATATAATTGTTTACATAAACAATTATATAATACAATCGTGATGAAGCTTAATGAAGTGATATTTGACATTTATATTGGTTACAATTGTTCTTTGTATTTTTGTTCACGCTTTATTCATTGGGTGGTATTTTTCTTTGCTATCTTGAGTTAGTACTACTCTCCCCTTATATATTTTTTTCTGATGGAACAGTAGAGAGCTGATCCTGTGGCAGCAAGTACAAACTATCCCCTTTCCTAAGTAGGATTTGCCTTAGTTTGCATTTGGATAGGTGACTACATGTGAGCGCTGTCTATTGAAAGATATTCCCCTTAGGGAATGGGGCCATAGCTCAGCAGTGGAGCAACTGCTTGCATGCAGAAGGTCCTATGTTCAATCCCTGGCATCTCCAGGTAGGGCTGGGAAAGACTCCTGTCTGAAATGTTGCCGAGTGTAGACAATGTTGAGCTAGATGGAAGAATGGTCTGGCTTGGTATGTTGGCAGCCTCCTATGTTCCATGCACAGCTCAATGAACTGCAGATGACCAGCTCTATTGAAAGAACAAGAATATCTTGGTCATAACTTCTCACATCTTTTCTATTGCAGTCCCTGTTGTAAAGCCAACAATATACACTGAACCCTCTTTTGGAGTTGCAGAATACAGGGGGAACATTACTTTGAAGTGTACTGTGGGAAGTGGCACACGGGTGGCTTACCAGTGGATGAAAAATGGAAAGCCCATTGAAGCCAGCACTAACTACTCCTTCTCTGCAAACAAAGACACAATGTCAATTGTCCCAGTTGTCAAAGAAGCCATTGGGAACTACAGCTGTGTAGCATCCAATCCCATCAGTGCCATGGAGAGTGACAAAATCATGCCAACTATCTATTGTGAGTAGTTGGAATATGTATAATATCTGTCGTGGGTATTCGCTGATTTGAAGGAACAAGAGAGAGCAAGTAGAAAAAAATAAATCATGGAGGGTGACTTGTAACTTCTTGGCACCAAGCAGAAGTTTCTGATTGCCTTCTGTTAGCTGGAAGCCCTATAATGACAGAAGGCCTCCTTCAGATAAGGCTATGGAAAAATGAAGAAACTGCCCAGAATAGATGGAACACCTGTGTTTCACCTACCCTTTGCCCATGCAGTTACCTTTAATAAGCAGATCTGGACTTTAATTTAGGTGGACAGTTTTAGGGCTGTTTTTAAAAATATATAGGGCAGGGGAGGGCTGCTTTTCTTTATTTTTAAGGGAATGTTGCCCATAGTATGGAACCGGGATTCCATGGGCACCATGGCAGCTTCCCTCCCATCAGGGATTAGCCATGCTGGGCACCATCCTGAAGGTCCATGGCTAGCCCCCAAGAGGGTTATAGGCAGTGTTCCCTGTAACAGGAAAATCCAGATGATGTTGACTTCAACTCCCAGCAACCCAAGCCAAAGACCATTGCAGCTGGGGATGCTGGGAGTTTTAGTCAAACACATCTGGGATTCTTGGTTACAGGGAACACTGGTTATGGGTGTGCCAGGGGAGGCAGCACTGCCACAAGTCTGTTGCACCAGTGCTGCCTCCCCTTACCGGTGTTGGATATTCTCTGTGGTGAGAGAATTCCTTTCTCATTATAGCAGAGTGCACAGAGGCATGACACAGCGGTTTAGTTTAGTTAAGCATGCGTGTATCCTGAGAGTAAAGTAACTTGGAGCCAATTCATAGTTTCAAATCAATATGAAAGGCATTTATTAAGGAACTCCATTCTAGATAGGAAAGTGAGGATTTAGGATCTCTAATCTATCTATCTATCTGGATGCAGATGGATTCTGCATCCTCTCTGCACATATGGTGCAGGGAGAGAAACTTGCCATGTTGCAAGGTAGACGGCCAGGTAAGAAGAGAGAGAGAAGGAAGGAAGTTGAATCCCCTAAGATTAGCAATCTACATTTCAAAGGGATAGCATCAGAGCAGTGGAGAAGGGATGACAAATGTCTTGACCCTCTAGCCCTCTGACTTACTAGTCTGTCCTCCACTGTCTGAGGCAAAGAGACAGCGCAAAGTCCTTTAACTTTCCAACACCCCCTCTCGATGTCTCGTGACTCAGCTCACAAGATTCATTTTCTCTCTCAGCTTTTCAAAGCAGGGTCTTGGTAGTGGCTTAGTGAGTATGTCTGCAAGCATTTCATTTGTCGGGCAGTAGATCAGCTTGATTAGTCCATCTTTCTGCAGACTTCTCACTACATGGTACTTCATATCAATATGTTTGGTACTCCTCTTTACATCTTCTTGTTTGGAGAGTTGAATGCAGCTTTGGTTGTCTTCATACACTGGTATGGGCTGTGGTACCTCTGTACCTAGGTCCTTCAGTAGTTGACACAGCCATTGTATCTCGTGACAGCCCTGTGCAGCTGATACATATTCCGCTTCAGTGGTTGATGATGCTACTATGTCTTGCTTTCTGCTTGACCAGCTTATCGCTCCATCTCCATAGAAAATTATGTATCCACTGGTGGATTTCCTATCTGTTATATCTCCACCCCAGTCTGCATCTACATATGCTTCTAGTTTTGGTTGACTGTTAGCTGGCAACTTGAGCTTAAAGTGTGCAGTACTCTTTAGGTACCTAACAAGTCTTTTAATTGCATTCCAATCCTTGACTGTTGGTGATGCAGTCTTTCTGCAAAGTAAGACAACTGCTGTACTAATATCTGGCCTAGTGAGTGTTAATATATAAAAGCTTACCCAATGCTTCACAATATCTATGGTTGTCAGATAGTGGCTCAGTTTGATCTTCTTGCTTTATGTAGTTCACTTCCATTGGAGTTGGTGTAGGATTTGCATTTTCCAGTCTGAGCAAGTTTATCAAGTCTTTGATTTTCTGTTCTTGGTTGATCAGGAAACTTCCATCTTTCTCTCTTTGTTCTTGAATGCCCAAATAGTGTGCAATGTTGCCAAGTTGCTTGACTTCCACTTCTCTGTTCAGATGATGCATTATTTCCTTGCTGTCATCTGGATTTTCATAGGCAAGAATCAAATCATCAACATACACCAAAATGTAAGTCTACTTGCCATCTATGCATCTCGTGTATAGACAGGGATCCGCGTTGCTTCTTTTGAAGTTTGCTTGAAGCAGCATATCATTCAGTTTTATGTTCCATGCTCTGGCAGCATGCAAGAATGCAGTTTTCACGTCTAGGTGTTCAACATACATTCCTTTGCTAGCAGCAATACTTAACAGAGTCTTTACTGTGGTATGCTTAACCACTGGTTCAAAGGTTTCATCATAATCTTCTGATTGTGGTAGCCGGGATATTTCCTCCCATAATGAAGGTTCTAGTTGTTCCGCCGTTCTTGCGAGGTAGGACAGCCTCGGAGCTGGTACACCTCTGTTTGAGCGCATTGATCGCCTCACCTCACCCTCTGTGTTCTCTTCCATTACCTCAGGTGCGTCTGGTGGATCGCTGGGGGTCTCTGTGTCGAGTGTGGTTGGTTCTGGATCTGCTGTCTCCTCCTCCTCAATTCCTCTGAGATCAGGAAGCATAATCCAGTCATCAGGGTGCTTGGTCTGGTTGCTTGCTTCGGTATAGGCCCCCTCTGAAGGTGTAGCTCTTTCATTCTCATCAAAACACACTGCTCTGCTTATGGTTATCCTGTTGGTGTCAGGATCCAGAATTCTGTAGGCTTTGGATTGTGCTGCGTAGCCTACAAAAATCCCTTTTGTGGCCCTAGCCCCTAACTTAGTCCTTTTTTCCTTTGGGATGTATGAGTAAGCCGTGCTTCCAAAGACACGCAGGTGCGTCATTGACAGCTTATGACCATGCCAAAGTTCATATGGTGTTGTTCCTATAGGCTTTGTGTGCATTCTGTTTTGTATGTATGTAGCAGTCATGATGCCTTCTCCCTAGAATTTCTGTGGGAGGTGTGCGTCAGCAAGCATGCATCTTACCATGTCCAGTAGAGTTCTGTTCTTTGACACTTCATTCTGTGATGCGTTGGAAGCTGCCGTGGTTTGATGCACGATTCCATGTTCTCTCAGGAACTGCTGTGTGGCGCTGGACATATATTCTCCTCCATTGTCTGTGCGTAGGATCTTTGGCTTCCAGCCAAATTTGTTGCTTGCCATCGCCACATATTCCTTTAATTTCTCCAGCATTTCTGATTTTTCCTTCAGTAGAAATACACACATGTATCATGAGAAATCATCTGTTATTGTTAGAAAATATTTTTGATTACCTATGGTTGCTGGTAGTGGTCCAGATATATCGCTGTGGATCAGGTCCAAGGGTTTTTCCGTCTTCCTTTCACTCTGCTTTGGAAATGGCCTGTTTACTGCTTTGAACTCGAGACAAGAAACACAGTTAGTTACAATGTCACATGGTACAAAATCAATGCCATTAGCTAATCCCTTTTCCTTCATGTTCTGGATTGATTAAAAACTCCTGTGTCCTAGCCTTCTATGCCACAGTTGCGAGCAGTGTTCATGCAGGCATGACTTGGCAAGGTTCACTTCATTAGGCTTGTATGCCTCAGGTTGTGGTCTTTCTCTGTCTGTAGAGTGCTCTTCCACACAATAAAGACCTTGGGATTCAGAGCCTACAAGGCAAACTTCTCCATTCTGGGTAACAACACATTGTCCATTTTTAATATACAGTTCACAGCCTTGCTTTTCTAGCTTGGAAATTGAAATAAAGGAGCTTGAGAAGTCAGGGATATACAAAACATCTATAAGAAAAAATGATTTAACAGATCCATCCAGCAATTTGCAATACAAAACTCCTTCGCCTTTCTTCTTGGCTTTAATTGTAGTATTATTGCCCAAATAAACAGTCTCTTCAGGAATATCAAACAGTTCAGTATAGAAACTTAGATTTTTAGAGATATGCACAGACGACGCAGAATCCAAAATGAACTTTTCATCACCTTGTATTAGATTAACATTATAATTTCTGTTTAAATATCTTCCTGTATTAAAATGATCCACATTTCTTTCAGTAGAATCAGTCCTTCTTGTCTGATTAGAGTCCTTTGTTTGATTCTTGGGACAGTTCGCCACCCTGTGGCCAAATTCGTTACATAGAAAACATCTAAAGGCTTTATTCCCAGTTCGCCTCATTTCAGCACTGGCGGTCATGTGACCTCTCTCTCTGGGCTGAGTTTCTTTGGCGGCAAAGTAATCAGATCTCTTTGTATGTAAATGTGAGGGGCCCATGCGGTTTCCTCTTGCAGCATTCCCTCCCCATCTCGGGTTACATCTGGAATGATCAATTGTTGCTTTAAGAGCAAAGTTACTTGGCAATTCACTTTCACAGCGTGAATTCAAAATTCTCCTTCTGCTTGTTTCAGAACACAATGTTTCCACAGCCTTTTCAAAGCTTAGATTGGTGTGGGTTTCCAATTGGCTGATTATACTGCTATAGCTGGGGGGCATGCTTAGGAACAGAGATTCCAGCTTCTGACTCTCTGTAAACTCCTCCCCTGCCTCTCTAAATTGAAAAAAGAAATCTTCCAAAAATCCCACAAAAGCAGATCTTGCATTTTCTTTCGTAAAATTAAAGGTGTATGCCCACCCTTTTTTCATATGCAAGGAATCTAGCTTGCTTAGCATTTCCTTTGAGGTTCCAAGATTACATATACAAAAAGATTTTTACTCACAGAAGCTGTAATCAAAGCTTGCGATTTTGCATCTTTGATGAGCCAATTTTGCCTGGCAGTCTTTTCATCATTTGTGGATCCTTCTGGCAGGGGGGTCCTCTTCAGTAACGTTATGTAGTCCTTCTGCTTTCAGTGGAATCCTCAGTCTGGTTTTCCATTCCAAATAGTTGTCTGCATCCAGGATAGTCAGCCTGAGTTTTCCTTCTAGGTATGTAGCCATCCTCACCAGCTCCAAAAGGCAGTTTTTGTAGATTAGCAACTCAAAGTGTCCACGCTAGATCTCAATGGATCTCTTGGAACAAACCTAACTCTCTAGTTGCAGCACACGCAGCTCAAAATACTGGGCCCCCATAACCTGTTGGATATTCTCTGTGGTGAGAGAATTCCTTTCTCATTATAGCAGAGTGCACAGAGGCATGACACAGCGGTTTAGTTTAGTTAAGCATGTGTGTATCCTGAGAGTAAAGTAACTTGGAGCCAATTCATAGTTTCAAATCAATATGAAAGGCATTTATTAAGGAACTCCATTCTAGATAGGAAAGTGAGGATTTAGGATCTCTAATCTATCTATCTATCTGGATGCAGATGGATTCTGCATCCTCTCTGCACATATGGTGCAGGGAGAGAAACTTGCCATGTTGCAAGGTAGACGGCCAGGTAAGAAGAGAGAGAGAAGGAAGGAAGTTGAATCCCCTAAGATTAGCAATCTACATTTCAAAGGGATAGCATCAGAGCAGTGGAGAAGGGATGACAAATGTCTTGACCCTCTAGCCCTCTGACTTACTAGTCTGTCCTCCACTGTCTGAGGCAAAGAGACAGCGCAAAGTCCTTTAACTTCCAACAACCGGGCTATTTGCAGATGGGGAGGGAGATGGAGGATGGCAGCTGCAGCAGAGACTTCCTCCCAGCCCCCTGAAAAGACTTGGGGGTCTCTGGGAGGAAAGCCCATCCACCAAGGAGGTGCTTCTACCAGGAGATTTGACGATGGTGGGGTCCTTTCTCCCCCCCTCTAAGGGTGAAGAAGAGTTCCTGCCATTCTACCGCCACCTCCACATGCCCCCATTCACTGGGGAAACTGAGAATAGCCACTTCCTGCCACTGCTGAGTCCCTTCCGCATTCACTGGTTGCTTGGCAGGTACATACTGGGGAGCACACCATCGAGGGAGTCAATGCTGCATCAGTGCTGTTGCTATGGCAGTAGCATCTATGTGGAAGAGTCCTATCCAGTTCAGGACCACAGCAAGGAGGAGAGGTTTAGGCACCCTCCGCCACGACCACATTCCCAATCCTGATCCCCCACATAACAAAGAAAAATTTGTCAAGAGGCTCTTTAAAAGTTGACAGAGCTTCAGGGAGGCTCTTATTTTGACAGGAAGTGCATTCCAAACCTTCGGGGTGGCAGCAGAGAAGGCCTGTCCATGAGTAGACACCAGATGAGCCAATGGCAACAGCCATTGAACCTCTCTGGATTATCTTAATGGGCGGCAGGTTCATAGCGAAAAAGACATTAAAGCCGTGCACACGACCATCACTAACAGCCAGGGATGACACGGGAGGAAGGCAAGATTCCAGCTTACTTTCCCCCTGAGACGAGCGAAATCCATGTGTGGGATGCACTGCTCACACACCCACACAATCCGCACTGGCCCAACAGCGTGGATCTTTCAAGACCGGGAGAATGAATCTCAGCTTCCAGGAATCCCTAAATGGGGTGGGTGAGTCAGGCGGTCTAAGCACCCGACTCTAAGTGTGCTCGAGCTGCGTGCAGCCCAAGCACACACAACCCTGGTGCTGGCTAAAAGGCCGAGGTAACAAGCTGAGTTAGGTGGGGCAGCAGCACTGGGATCTGCTTCAATTCTGGTGCTGCGCACAAGGCTGCCCTAGCCTGGGTTAAGCTGCTTGTGAGAATAGCCTCATTCTCTTAAATACCCTGGGCCTAAACTGTTTAGGGCAGGGTTTCTTAACCTTGGGCCCCCAGATGTTGATGGACTACAACTCCCAGAATCCCCAGACATGGCCTTTGTGACTGGGGATTCTGGGAGTTGTAGTCCAACAACATCTGGGAGCCCACAGTTAAGAAACCCTGGTTTAGGGCTTTATTAAGTAATAACCAGCACTTTATGTTTTGCCCAGAAACGTACTGGTAGCTGGTGTACTTCTTTTATTATAGGAGAGATAAGGACCAACCTGGCTGCCACATTTTGCATCAATTTGCAGTTGAGGAGGGGAGAGCTGGTCTTAGGAGAGGAGAGCTGGTCTTGTGGTAGCAAGCATGACTTGTCCCCATAGCTAAGCAGGGTCTGCCCTGGTTGCATCTGAATGGGAGACTTGATGTGTGAGCACTGCAAGATATTCCCCTCAGGGGATGAAGCCACTTTGGGAAGAGCAGAAGGTTTCAAGTTCCCTCTCTGGCTTCTCCAAGATAAGGCTCAGAGAGATTCCTTCCTGCAACCTTGGAGAAGCCGCTTCTAGTCTGTAAAGACAATACTGAGCGAGATAGACCAATGGTCTGACTCAGTATATGGCAGTTTCCTATGTTCCTATGTTCCAGGCTACGTACAAAGGTAGCCTTACATTAGTCAAATCTGGAGGTTACCAGCATATGCACTGTTGATGTTATGACATATTTATATACTGCTTTTCCATAAGTGGTTTACATGGGAAAAGAAATAAGATGATTCCCTGACCCCAAAAGGGCTCCCAATCTTAAGTGAAACAAAAGGTAGACACCAGCAACAGCCAATGGAGGAGATGCTAAGTTGGTTGAATAGGGACAGTTGCTCTCACCATGCTAAAAATAAGAAAATTGTCACTTTTAAAAAGTTATTATTCGCTCAGTTCCCATTTAGTTTGGCTCAGCTTAGGTCATTTTGAAACTGCTTTGAAATCCAGTGTGGATCATTTCTGTTGTGACTGATGTACAGGGCCTATACAGAAATGGGCTTATACAGAAATAATTGATTGTATTCTGGTTTCACTTATATCTGCAATGTAAATACACAGGCTACCCAGGACCCAAGAAATGGTGTCCATTTGCCCAAATCCATGTGCCCAAGGAGGCTTTGAGCTTACATTTCTCAAAAGCACTTCTTTTAAAAAACAGTTTGAGGCATAGCATGAGTGTTTGCATTTCATAGAAACAAAAAAGTCAAAAATCCTACTGAGCATGTCCAAGTTCCTGGCTACACTGAAAGCAGGTCTTTGGATATTAGCCAAGTTCAATATAAATGAAAGAAAAATAAGGCCTAATGTTCATACAATAATCATTCTTTATTTCTAGAGCTCTCAGTAAATGGCAAACAGTCAATATAAGCAACTTACATGGTTGCCTAAATTTACACCAATGAAGTCATTGGGATTATCCATGCAGTGTAGACTGTTAAAGGTTTGCATAATCTGCATAGTTTGTTCACTGGAAACAAACTGATAAAAACTACACCAGTTCACGCTACATTAGGAATAGCAATAATTATATGCAGCAGTTTGGAGATGGGAAAAATTTGATGGATGGGATAAAAGGATATGAAAAATAAACTTTGTTTAACCAAGTTGTAAGCGAACCGGTTTACTTGAGCCACTCTTGAAAGAAACTTTGTTGACTCTGAAGGTGTTGGAAGCATATTTCAAAACAATATGACAAGAACTGATGAATTTATGCAAATATGCCTACAAAATGATGAAAGGTGAGGGGGGTGGGGAAAGGTAGACAAACTTTAAGCCGTGTAGTAGAAGAGCCTAAATCATGAGTCAACAAATGGGCATTCCATTTGCACATACATAAATCCAGTGAGTATCCAGAGTTTACATCCAAGTAACCATGTGGTTATCATCAGTTTCTTTTTCATGGGTCACATATGGACTTGAAGGTCCCTCAACTACAGACAATACAAGATATAAACAGAGAGGGACTTAACCCATAGCATTCACTAGTTGGCTGTGAGGTTGTGTGCAGTCCATAACGACTTTTCTTGTGGACATTTCCCTCATTCTTTTCCCATTTTCCTCAGTCTTCCACTCATATCATCACTTTATTTGCACTTGGTCTAGAGTCAACTTGCCTGCCATGATTGCCACTGCTGACAATCATGCCAGGCAGAATCAGTCCTAGACCAAGTGCCCCAGGTGAGGAACATCTTCGGTTCCCCTCTCCCTTCATTCAGTTTTGGAATACCTCATTTTTAATTCCATGTGTAGCCCTATTCACAACACTGATAAACAATTTACATGCATTTATTTATCCCTGTTATATAAGATGATAATTTGCACACATGGATCTGTACATTCATATTTATCCATGCCATGTAAAAGCAAAGAAAAACACCTTTGTTTAATCTCATACACACTTTTTATTGTTAAGCATATTTGAAGTACCAGGTGCCCTCAGAGCCCCACACCTCTGGGTCTCCTACCCCTAAATTTGGCCCTCTCTGTGACCAACAGAGAGATGGAGTTTAAAGGTTGAGTGTGAGTGCAATGTTGGGCTTGGAGGTCGGCAACCCAGGTTATTTATTTATTTATTTTATGTAACAAATTTCTATACTGCCCAAAACTCATGTCTCTGGGCAGTTTACAATTAAAAATAGTACAATTAAAACATTTAAAATAATTTAAAACTTTATTATTATTATTATTATTATTATTTATTATTATTTATTCGATTTCTATACCGCTCTTCCAAAAATGGCTCAAGGTGGTTTACACAGAGAAATAACAAATAAATAAGATGGATGGATGGATGGATGGTTGGATGTTAAAAATGTTAAAACCGTAAACCTGATTAAAAGCCTGGGTGAACAGATGTGTCTTGATCAACCTTTTAAAACTTTTTGGGAGCCCTCGGGCAAAGAGGGCTCTAACTGCTAACTGGGCAAAGAGGCACCTTTTACCATGGTGATTCTCTTTATTTAGCAGGGGGAGAGTAACTGGCCCTATCCACCCCCAGCACAGTACTTCCAGTGACTGTTGCTGGTGTCTGTCTTATGTTTCTTTTTAGAAGGTGAGCCCTTTGGGGACAGGGAGCCATCTTATTTATTTATTATTTCTCTATATAAACTGCCCTGAGCCATTTTTGGAAGGGCGGTATAGAAATGAAATTATTATTATTATTATTGGTATCCCACAGTATTTGGGCATCTGAGGGGGTACCAAACGGTGTGCCTGCCCTGCCCACCTGCCACCACTGCTACTGCAATTGCCACTCCGGCTGAAGAAGCTGGTTGCTGCTGCAGAAGCAGTAGTGGCAGCAGGCAACCAGGCAGAGCACAACCCAAAAGGGGGAGTGGGGAGAGGAGAGAACAGGGGTTGCATAGCAGAGAGGAGGAGAGATGGTGGCAGCAAGGATGGGGCAAGGTGCCCAGGCCCGTAGCTAGATGGTGGCATGGTTTGTACCTGCCACACCAAAAAATTATCTTGCCTCCCCAGCCTCACTGACTGTTTTCACTGAACATTTTGTAACCTGCCTCCCCTGACTTCTGCAATCCCACCCTCCCAATTTTGAGGTTGATTACAGGCCTGAAGGTGCCCACATTCACCCCCCCACACTACATTATCTAGTCAGTGTCAAAAGAGCAGACCTTGAGAAAACTATGCCCATAAACTGGCAGGAGTTGCCACTTGAGGCGGCTGTCTCATCCTGCCTCATTAATCGCCAGCCCTGCCCCCGTTGGGCAAGTAATTATATCCCAGCCATATGGTCAAACCAGACACTTCTTTACACAGGTTTAAGCAGAAGGTGAGCCAGTAGTGATCCTTTTAAGCCCCCGCAACAACCCCAGTGGGCCTAATTCAGTAAGGGAGTGCAGCACACCATGAGGAAGGGTTTAATTCTTTCCCTGTTCTATCATTTTCACACAGAAAATCTCACACACCCCAGAACAATTTACCCCCTAAGCATCAATTTGCTTTGGGAGCAAATAAGTGCTTCAGAGGGCAGTTTCCAATGTGAAAATGGTGGAGGGGGGAAGCATTAAACCATCCCTCATGACATGCCACCATCAGGCCCCTCTGCTGCTGTTAAGGGGCTTAAAATAACCACTTCTGGTCTACTTACTGCTTTAGATCCATCTGTTACTTTCAATCTGTCTTCAACTGTACCTGTCTCACAAGATATTTATTTATTTATATATATATATATATATATATATATATATATATATATATATATACACACACACACACACACATACATACACACACACACACACACACACACACACACACACTCTCTTACTTATATCCTCCAAGGAGCTCAGAGCGGTGTACATGCTTATTTTTATCCTCACAACAACCCTGTGAGGTAGGTTAGGCTGAGAGATACATGACTGGCCCAGAGTCACCTAGTGAGTTTCATGGTTGAATGGGGATTCAAACTCAGGTCTTTCCAGGTCCTAATCCAACACTCTAACCCCTACGCTATGGTACTACAATGCTGCTCTGAGCTCCTTGGGGGTAAAATGGGATAAAAATATAACAAATAAATATGGCTGAGGAGAGAGAAAATAAGCAGCAGTATGGACTTGCTTACACTTGTCATTATCTATATGTCAAGTGGCGAGTAAGGAGAAGAGAGAGAACATTTTATATGGCATGTGTGCCTGAAATACTTTTCTGTCAATATGTGGGTTGCCAGCACAGAACAGAGAATGACCTTTGGCTACCATTCTTGAGTGTGACAGATAGGAAGAACTGCTTGGGTGGAGGCACCATCATCACCACAGACAGTCCGTAACAGGGTGCAGAAAAAAAAAACTTTCATGCCAACAAACAGACCAGTTTGTCTGTTCAGCATCACTGCCAAGGGAACAAACCTTGAGAAAACTATGCCCATGGATTTTCAGGAGTTAAAATGGATTCAAGCCAAGTTGTTCTGAATATAGTTTTTAAGAAAATGTTCATTCTTAGGGTGAACATCAAATATTATGGAACTCTAAACAAATAATCTCACTCCAAATCCCAACATCCTCTCCTTATCTTCCCAGCCTGGCCTTGTGGCTTGTTGGGCACCAGTTTGTGGCAGAGTTATAGTATAAAAAGGCCCAGTCAGCTACCTTTTACTAGAGTCCCTAGCTGTATTCACACATTATGTTAAACCCATGTACAATCTGTCCACAGTGTACACATATACAGATCTGTACCCATGTACAGTTATTCACATATTACTTTCAAGAGATATGCAACAGTACACTTCCTATCTGTACCTGTATTTTAGAAGGTCTGTACCCAGGTTCATTTTTAAATGAATGCACATAGAATCATTCACACACACAAATGTCCATATGTACAGAAACCTGCATGCACATACAGTGTAATGAATGCATAGGGTTCTTGACTCATCTCTCCCTGTCACACCTCTGAGTAAGTCCTGGGCATCACATACATGTAAAGTAAAGTGTGCCATCGAGTTGGTGTCAACTCCTGGCACCCACAGTGCCCTGTGGTTTTCTTTTGGTAGAATTCAGGAGGGGTTTGCCATTGCCTCCTCCCACGCAGTATGAGATTATGCCTTTCAGCATCTTCCTATATCGCTGCTGCCTGATATAGTACCAGCAGGGATTCGAACCGGCAACCTTCTGCTTGTTAATCAAGCATTTCCCCGCTACACCATTAGGTGGCTAGGGACAAAACTACATTGCTGCAAACAGTGGGGGCAATTTGTGGCTTTCCATTTTGAGCATTTTGCAGTAAAATTAAGAAATGACATACGTACCTTGACACAACTCTTCCAGAATTTAACCCATATGATCTCAGTGGGCAGCATCCACACTAGTTAACCATAAGTAAGCACCATTGAAATCAATGAGGCGAGTTAGCCATGACAACTTTGCCCCTTTAGCTTCAATGAGACTTGTCATGTCTAACTTAGCCTGAATGCTGACTAACATTTAGGACAGTTCACATGCAATGGTGGCAGTATATATGGGAGAGCTGCTGGTTTCATCCTCCCACTACTGCCACAATTTCCGTGAGGGGTAAAGCCAGAAACGTCTAGCAGAGAATGTTGATTACCCAGGCATGACACAGTCATGCCAGCTTCAAAGGTTGGTTAGGAATGTTGGGCTGAGGTGGGTAAGAGCAACATGTTCTACCTGACAGTCAGATTCACATGTCACGGAACCAGCAGCAGTAGTGGAAGCATGCACCCAGCAGCAACTGGCAACGCGTCCTGTATTTACTTACTTTATTCATTCATTCATTTTATTTAACATATTTTTATACCGTCCAAAACATACGTCTCTGGGCGTTTTACAACAAAATAAAAACAGAAAGTAAAACCTTAGTTAAATCAAAAACAAAAAGTTTAAAACATTACAACAATTTAACTTCTTAAAACAGCATTAAAACCATTAAAACAATATTAATCAAAAGCCTGGGTGAACAGATGCATCTTTAAAGAACTTTTAAAAGCTGTCAGAGATGGGGAGGCACTTATTTCACTTGGGACCGCATTCCAAATCCTCGGGGCAGCAGCAGAGAAGGCCCGTCCCTGAGTGGTCACCAGATGAGCCGGTGGCAAATGCAGACAGACCTCTCCAGATTATCTCAGTGGGCAGTGGGGTTCATGACGAAGAAAACGTTCTCTTAAATACCCAGGGCCCAAGCTGTTTAGGGCTTTATAGGTTATAACCAACACCTTGTATTTTGCCCGGAAACATATCGGCAGCCAGTGTAGCTCCTTCAATACAGGAATTATATGGTCTCTCTGAGATGACCCAGAGACCAGCCTGGCTGCCGCATTCTGGACCAACTCTGGTTTCTGGACTAATACAAGGGCAGCCTCAGAGCGCATTGCAGTGATCCAGTCTGGAGGTTACCAGCAGATGTACCACTGTCTTGAGGTCGTTCATCTCAAGAAACGGGCGCAGCTGGCATATCAGCTGAAGCTGATAGAAGGCACTACTGGCCACTGCCTCAACCTGAGACACCAGGAAGACGCTTGGATCCAGAAGCACCTCTAGACTGTGTACCTGTTGCCACTGTAACATGTGAAGCTGCCCTTACAAAGAGATTTTTGCCCCAACACAAATGTGGAGCTAGTGAGTAACATTTAATGAAGTCTTCCTGTGATAGCACAAAAGCCATCATCGGGCACAATCATCTTGACTACCAAAGTTCGCTTTCAAGTCACATAACTCAGTCTAAGCTTTATCAGTCCACTACTTTATCAGTACACTAAAACCCTGTTTGCCAGCTACCAATTCTCTGAGTAAGAACCCAGTGCAGGCTCCAGGCTCTCTATGTGCCATATGCCATTGCTGCCAAGAGAGGTACAGTAATAATAAAGGTCACTCACAGTAAATACTTGCCATCTGTTCAGAAACAAGATGAATAACAGTTTCATGGTGACAAGAGCAATTGGTTATGTTTCCACCGAGAAGTAAATTGCTGCTAAGAAGTAGTGATTTATTATTTTACAAGTCATTTAGTAAATAGGTTTTACTGAGTCAGTCTGCTGAGAACAATACTGGAAAGGACAGGATGCTGCCAAAGAAAATCATTCTGAAAATATCCTTAAAACCTAAAAGCACTTTATTTTTAGGGTGGTTAAAAAAAAATATTAAAGTGGCTTTTAAAAGGTGTTTTTCATCTACTCACAGTCCATATTTAATTTGCCTGCTGATTACAAAACTAATATGTACTAAGTATTTATAGTTCTGTTCTACAAAAAGAGATCAGTGCAAAATCAGGAAGGAGAGATTAGCCTGCTGGCCTGACAGCACATCCAAAGCTGACATTCTGAACAGAAAGTTCTAGTGAGCAAATAATCTAGGCTTTTCATTCACTGAGTTCTGAAATTGCCTAAAATAAAGATTTTTAGACTAGCGAAGATGCCGACTTCCTATTGTGCATAACCTGAAGTACAGTCCCAGAGATACCTTTCCCCTGATACAACCCTACACTGAAAGCTGGAAGTTTGCTGTGCACATGATAGACAAATATAGAATTAATTCAGCCATGAAGACAAATTGGGAACCAGGTTGAAGTCCATCATGCAGGAATTTAATGCATGCACAAGCATATACAGTACATGCCCAAAATAAGCACAATACTCTCATGAGCTTCCTTTTTATGGTATGAATGTATGTATGTATTATTTAATTATCATTACATTTTTATACCGCCTCTCATTAAAACAATCTCAAGGCAGTTTACAAAACATTTAAAACAATATAAGACTATAAAACAGTTACACAATAAAAATATGGAATTGGAATATAAAAATACAAATCTAATCAAAAGTTTAAAAAACACACACAATAAGACCATAGACTACAGAGCTGCAGCAACAAAAACAACCCTCCTAAACAACCCTTTAACCCAAGCCTGGGTAAAAAGTCAAAATTTCAGTTGCTTTCTAAAAACTGTGATGGAGACTGAGGCGCATATGCCCAGAGAGCATTCCAAAGCCTGGGGGCAATAACTGAGAAGGCCCCAACCTGCATTCACAACAACCAAGCTTCCCTCATCAGCAGCACACAGAGGACAGCCCCCTCCAATACCTCATAAAGTGGGCAGAACCCCTTGGGAAAAGGCAGCCCCTCAGGTATCCAGGGCCCAAATGGTTAAGGGCTTTTAGTTTCTCAACCACCGGTCCCTGGACCGCTGCCGGTCCCTGAAGGGTTGAGTGCCGGTCCCTGACTGAGAGTCAACCCCCCCCCAACTGCAATCAAGGCACTCACTTCCTCAGTTTTGCACATGGCACGGAAGAGGAAGAGGAAGAGTATTACGGAGGCGTTGGACCCTTCTTGTGCCTTGCCTCCACGTGCTACTGAGATCTTCCTACAGCTATCTTATTCCCTATCTTTACAGCTTCAAACTGTATGCAGCACGGGGGCATCAAGGAAAAGGTATGGCATTGGGTGCCACTTGAAGGGCTGCTGGTTCTGGCATGCTCATTGTTTGCAGCCAAAGGTTGATTGATTGAAACCCAGCTGCCTGTTGCGGCCGAGGCACCTTGAGAGGGAACGCTGTTTCCCTCTTGCATTGGTGGGGCGTTGTGGTTCCTCGGTCCCCTTTAACCCCCTGGTCTGCACTGCTGGTGGAAGATGGCGGTCCCCTTTGTGACCTCGCCAGGGGGTGGAACCTCTGTCTGGGATCATGCCGCAGTAAGGGCTAAGTGGTGAAGGGAGGGAGGGAGGAGGGCCACCTTGGCTTGGGCTTTGCAGAAAGGGATTGCAGGTGGACCTTCCTCGGGGGAGGGGGAGCAAGCACGCGTACCTTCACTAGAGCGACCAAGGCAGTTTCAGTCCCATCTCCAGGACAGAAGCCAGACTGAAAGAGGTCTAGATAATCCATAGTATTCAAGACCCTCTGCAGCTAGGACACCATCACATGCTTTTTACTCTCAGCTCTTCCTTTTTTTCAAACAACATCAGGATGTATGATTCAAGCATATAACAAATGATACAAGCATAGCACAGGAAATTAGGGATGTGCAAACCGGTTTGAATTCAAACTGGTTTGAATTTGAACTGGTTCGGTTCAACGGTTTGAATTCTAACCAGTCCAGGCATTGGGTTCAACCTGCTGGTTTGAATTCAAACCGAACTAAGCCTGGTTCATTTCAAACTTGTTGATCTGGTTCTAGCCTCCAAAACTAGGTTGGGTGGTAGGCACTCATGGGTGCCAACTACCACCCAAACCCCAAAGCAATTGGACACTCCTACAATTTTTATGAATTTTTGAAATTTTATTATTGCTCATTATTTCCTATGTGGAGTACCTAGGGGCAAAAAATTGGGGTGGGTGGTAGGCACCCGGGGTGCACCCACCAAACCCCAAGGCAGTTGGGTGCTCCTACTATTAATGGTGAATTTTTAAATTATTTTTTCCTCATAGAGAATGGGGATATGGAGAAGCCCTGAACCCCCCCTTGGAGGGTGGCAGGGCACCCCAAAGTGGATCTGGGGGCATGGCAGGGATGGCCTCAAGCCATCCCAGGCATCCCCAAGTCCCTGGGATTTTTAGTTCTTAAGATATTAATTTTTAAAGGTATTTATTTTCCTTTCATTTTGCAGCCTGCAGAAATACTTTCACTTAAGGGGCCAATGTGTATTGTGTACCGCTGACCACATAATTGCTGACCTCAGGTCAGTCATTAAGCAATTAAGGTCAGCAGTACACAGTGTTCCCTTGCAGGGAAAGTAATAGTCTGCAACTGCAGGAAATGTAGGAGTGTCCGATTGCTTTGGGGTTTGGGTGGTAGTTGGCACCCATGGGTGCCTATCATCCAACCCAGTTTTGGATGCTAGAACCAGTTCGAACTGGTTCAAATCAAATCGGTTCGAAACAGGTTCGAATTTGAACCGAACCAAAGAGGGGTTCAAGCAAAACCAAAACCCAACCTCCCCACCCCGGTTCAAACTCGATTTGAATTCAAACCAAACCAGGCAAACCGGTTTTGTGCACATCCCTAAATCCTGTGTATAACAGCCTAGATTTCAATGGGTTGCAGTTTGCTGGAGGTAGATACTGGGCAATATCCAGACTATTTCTGTGCTGTATAACAGCTTTGGCCATGTGTAGAAAGAGTCACATGAAGTAACCCTGAATGAGCCACATGTTGATGACTGATGAGCATGTATCTCTGAGGTCCTCTCTGCTGTGTTATTATTCAGTAAATAAGTACCCAGCTGCAAGTACTGTAATCTCTATTTACCTAGAGCTTTTCCAAAACAAATTTACTGATCGTCTTCTATAAACAGAAATATTGTGCAAGTTATCTTGCTATGTAAATAGAAGAGTTTCACTCTTGCGTAGAAAACCATTTCAAGGCTTGTGCAGTTTTTCAGTCTTATTTTAGCCATACTGTTCTATTGCACAATGTGAAAAGGCAGCCATCTTGTTAGGTTTTGGTATAGCTTCATAGCTAAAGATGCTTATTTACTTGTTGATGATCAGCTGTTTTTCTTAGTGTTTGCTAAGCAGTAACCAAGAAAAGTGCCTTATGCTCTGAGTAAAGCTCTGTTAAACTTCCACTGGCATTTGTTCTTCAGTCTAATAAAACAGAACATATTCGGCAACACCTAGAACCAGGAATACAGGTCACACCTTCAAGGCCTCGCGAGAGCTAAAATCAGAGTGATAGGGAGAACTGACAGGAACAGATTTGTAGTTTGAATCTGACTAGAGCACTACCTGTGGTCCCCCAGATGTTGCTGAACTACAACTCCCATCATCCCCAGCCACAATAAATTATAGCTGGGGGTGATGGGAGTTGTAGTTCAACAACATCTGGAGTACCACAGGTTGGGAACCCCTGCACTAAATCATCACAGACTCCAGTAAGGCAGGCACCTGGGTAGCTTCCAACCATAGGAAAGTGGAGACAACAGGAACATTCCTTAAATTTCAGGTACAAGTTTAGGTATTATAGATGAATTCAATCAATCAATGCTTTATGCATTCTCCAGAAGTAACTTTTGGAGATGTGACTCCATAGACAATAACTGTTAACACCCTATAACTCCTATTAACTACTAGGGACATTAGGAATGGAGGTACAGAGAGTGTAGGACTGCCCCCTTATTCTCTCTCATTTCTATATATCTGCTCTAAGTCTCTTGCGATCAATAGACTGATACTCTTAGGACACTCCCTTCTTTTTTGTTCTCGCTGTTCCTTCTTCTTCCTTCCACCATGAGGTAGCTAGCACAGCGTGCAGGCTCTCTATCAAAGTTTGTTACTTCCTAAAATAAATCTTTACTTGTTTTAGCCTTTAAGCAGTTGTCTTCAGATCTCCTTTGTGAGCTCTGTTCTCATCATAAGAATAGCCCTGCTGGATCAGGCCCAAGGCCCATCTCGTCCAGCATCCTGTTTCATACAGTGGCCCACCAGATGCCTCTGGGAAGTTCACATTCTCTCCTGCTATTACTCCCCTCCATCCTGCCTCTGAGGCTGGAAGTGGCCTATAGCCCTCAGACTAGTAGCCATCAAACAAACTATTGTTTCTTTACTAAATAAGGGTTTGACTCAAATTCTCTACACCGATCCCAAGAGAAGGTGAATGAGAGAGATCATTAAGGCACCACTATTCAACAAAGTGAGGGACAAACTACTTGGATAATATTAGTGGGAATGTTCTGGCCAGAAAGCAGTGAGGAGAGTCCTTCTTCCTTCTCCATATGACTGTTGAATGTTGCAGTGCCTTTAGAAAAAAATTAAATGGGAGGCATTCCCATCCCTACTTGATGACTCTGTTGCACTTGTGCTATCTGGCAGTGCCTCTAGCCATTTTCCACTGAGGTTGAAGACTTGAGCTGCACAGGCAGGTTAAAAACACACACAACATTTTTATGGAGACAAGGATTTTCCCCCCAAAAGGGAAATCATATTAGACCAATACTAAATTCAAAGAAATAAACAATAACAGGTTATTGGCAAAAAGACACTGGAGGAGGGAAGAAGACTTAAAGTTACAGAACAAATCATATAAATGTATCAAGAAGGATCAAAATTACACCATGAAGGTATCAGATGCAAATATGAAAAAACTCATAGGCAGGAATTACTATCAGTGTCAATAAAGGGAATCAACTGATACTGTTAGTTATTGTTCTTTTCTTCTGGCATGTGAATATACCTGAAGAATGAAAACCCAGTATAAACAAGAAAGGATTTTGATCTAAATGGACCTTTGACTTCTCTCAGTTAACCCTGATAACTGAGCAGCGGCACCTTTTAAAGGTGATTAAAAGGTGGTGATTATCTTTACTGACCAGGGGGAGAGCAACTGTTCCTATCCAACGCCAGCACAGTATCCCTCCAGTGGCTATTGTTGGCCGGGGCGGTGGTTCTATCTTTTTTTTTAAATTGAGATCCTTTTGGAGACAGGGAGCCATCTTTATTTATTTATTCTTATTTATCTATGTTCTTTGGGAACTTTTGTTGAAAAGAGGTATCTAAATATCTGTAGCGGTAGTAATATATGCATGATCATTACCTCCTGTACCAGGGGTCTCGGACTGCAGCCCTCCTGCAGATATTGGCCTACAGCTCCTATAATCCCTAGCAACCAGCCATTGTGACTAGGGATGATGGGAGTTGGAGATCTAAGGGAGAGGGGGCCCTTATTCACCCCTCTCCCCAGTGGCGCCTTGGAGTGCAGGAGATAATGAAGAAAATAGGGAAGGGTAGAGCTGGGGCACCTGAGGAGCACCTCAGGAGCTGGGGCTTGGTTTCTTTGAACCCAACGTGCTGCTTCCATTGCCCAGGCAGTCTTTGCAGCCAGAAGACTAGGAAGATGATCCTTGAGGCAGGACAGTTTTAAAAGCAACACAACCTAAAACCAGCTTCATGTGTCTTTAGGATAAGCCCAGTAGAATAAGAATGTCAATGTGTGAAATAAAAGTATTTTAACTGTATTTCACACAAACGTGTGATTTCACACAATAAAAGTATTTCACACAATGCGTGATCCACTTGTGGAACTCTCTGCCACAGGATGTGGTGACAGCCAACAACCTGGATTGCTTTAAGAGGGGTTTGGATAACTTCATGGAGGAGAGGTCTATCAATGGCTACTAGTCGGAGGGCTGTGGGCCACCTGCAGCCTCAAAGGCAGGATGCCTCTGAGTACCAGTTGCAGGGGAGTAACAGCAGGAGAGAGGGCACGCCCTCAACTCCTGCCTGTGGCTTTCAGCGGCATCTGGTGGGCCACTGTGCGAAACAGGATGTTGGACTAGATGGGCCTTGGGCCTGATCCAGCAGGGCTGTTCTTATGTTAACTGGAAGATCTGACACGACAGCAGCCATTTGACATGAAGCACGTTTCTCAGTTGAATTTCTTTCTCCACCCCCACCCCACCCCCCATTATCTTTATATCCATGCAGACGGACCCTACGGGCTTACTGTAAATTCTAACAAAGGTCAGAAAGTAGGGGAAGTGTTTACACTTGATAACGGTGAAGCAGTCCAGCTTTATTGCTCAGCCGATTCCAATCCAGCAAATGTCTACTCGTGGATCAGGAAGGCAGACAACTCTACACACCTCATTAAGTATGGAAGATACCTGGAAGTTGCATCTGAAAAGGTGAAACAGAAAACAGAAGAATATATGTGCAGTGCTTATAACAACATGACTGGAAAACGGGATGAAACCCGCATAGTTGTGATAATTATGCCTAGAGGTAAGAATGAATGAAAATATGTCAGATAACAGTGGTTATATTTTATTTATTTATTTGACCTATTTTTATACCGCCCAAAACATACATCTCTGGGCAGTTTACAACAAAGCAAAAAAGATGACAACAGAAAAGGTTAACACATTAGTTAAAATAAAGTAAATGACAACAGAAATGTTAAAACATTACAACAATTTAAAATTTGAATAACAATTTAAAACAATATTTTAAAACAATGTTAAAACTATTTAAACAATATTTAATTAAAAGCCTGGGTGAACAGATGCATCTTTAAATACTTTTTAAAAGCTGTCAGAGATGGGGAGGTTCTTATTTCAGCAGGGAGCACAAGCCGGTGGCAACTGCAGACAGACTTCTCCTGGTGATATCAATGGGCGGTGGGGTTCATGACGAAGAAGACAGTGAGGCGAGTCTCACAATCACTGAATGGCTTAGCCCGCTCTCCCTGCAGACGATCATTCCTGCAGCCCTGGGCAGCCGGATCAGCTGCCCTCACGCAGCTGGCAGGGGCTGTGGGGATCGGAAGCCGCGCAGCAGAGCACGCAGGGCATCCTGGAGAGACCCCCAGGGCGGAGAGGCTGATTTCAGCCTCCCGGTGGGTGTCTCCTCATGTGTTGCTGTGGTGCGGAGCTGTGCCATGGCAATACACGATCAAATAGATGGGGTTTGCGGAGCACCCTCTCTGCCAACTTTGTCTCAGGGGAGGGGGAATTAGGAGGGTTTGCAGCCGGAAGCTGCGTGGCTCCCCTGGCAGCGCACAATCCTCCAAATGCAAGCGAGGCTCCCTTAGCCCACTTTTGGTGGATTGTGGGAATCTCCTCGTTCTCTTAAATACCCAGGGACCAAGCCATTTAGGGCTTTATAAGTTATAACCAGCACCTTGTATTTTGCCCGGAAACTTATCAGCAGCCAGTGTAGCTCTTTCAATATAGGAGTAACATGGTCTCTCCAAGATGATCCAGAGACCAACCTGGCTGCCACATTCTGGACCACTTGTAGTTTCCGGACAACATACAAGAGTAGCCCCACATAGAGTGCATTGCAGTAATCCAGTCTGGAGATTACCAGTATATGTACCACTGTTCTGAGGTAGCTTACCTCAAGAAACAGACACGGCTGGCGTATCAGCCAAAGCTGATAGAAGGCACTTCTGGCCACTCCCTCAACTGGGACACCAGGAGAGGCTTGGATCCTAAGGTACTCCCAGACTGCGTACCTGTTCCTTCTGGGGAAGTATGACCTCATTCAGAATAGGCAGATCAAACTCCTCTCCCAAGTTTCGACCCCACACAATGATAACCTCCATCTTATCTGGATTCAGTTTCAGTTTGAAATCCTTCATCCAGCCCATCACCACCTCCAGGCAGGCATTTAGGGAGGTTATGTCCTCTCCCAATAAGGACATAAGAACAGTCCTGATAGATCAGGCCCAAGGCCCATCTAGTCCAGCACCCTGTTTTGCACAGTGGCCCACCAGATGCCGCTGGAAGCCACAGGCAGGAGTTGAGGGCATGCCCGCTCTCCTGCTGTAACTCTCCTGCAACTGGTACTCAGAGGCATCCTGCCTTTGAGGCTGGAGGTGGCCTATAGCCCTCCGATTAGCAGCCATTGACAATGCTGACATGGAGTAATAGATTTGGGTGTCAGCAGCATACTGATAACACCTAGCACCAAATCTCCTGATAATCTCTCCCAGCAGTTTCATGTATATGTTAAACAATATCAGAGACAATATGGAGCCCTGTGGGACACCACACAAAATTTCAGATTTTGTAGGCAACAGTCTCCAATGGACACCATCTGGAACCTGCCCAAGAGGTAGGAGTGGAACCACCACAAAGCAGAGCCTCCCAATCCTAACCCTCTCAGAAGCTCCAGAACGATATTATGGCCGATAGTATCTAAAGCCTTCCGATAGGTCCAAAAGGACCAACAGAGTCACACTTCCTCTGTCAATTCCCAAATGGAGATCATCCATCAGGCCGACCAAGGCAGTTTTCACCCTATAGCCCGCCCAAAAGCCAGTCTTGGCATTCTTACAAATCTACAGTTACCAGGATTCTTTGTGGGAAGCCATGACAGTTAAATCAGTACAAAACAGGTTTGTAGTATGGAAATGCCCTTTGTGATGGGTTCATTTCTGATGATGATGATGATGATGATGATGACGATGAAAAGTGTATTTGTTAGCCACCCCATAAAAAATTATTCTCTGGGAGGCTCACAACACAGCATTAAACAGAGTAAAAACACATGAAATCGCAACACAGACACACCCCAAATACCATGCAAAACGATTTAAATACTTATGCTTCCTCATAATGACAAATTGTGCAGCAGAGTTAATATATATCGTTTATCTAATAGAGAATGGTTTGTAAGAGAAAGGAAAGTATTTGGGGAGAAATTGGGTGAGCTCTGAGACTGCCAGCAACCTCTATGTTATGCACAATATATCTTCAACTAGCCGACCTGCACAGAGCATCTTTGCGCTCTTTGGGGGCCTGCTGTTTCCCCCTCCTGCCCCACTCTCTCTTGCCCCCTCCCTCTCCCTCCTGCCCCATTCTCCTTGCCCCCTCCCCCTCCCTCCTGCCCCACTCTCCTTGCCCCCTCCCCCTCCCTCTCCTGCCCCACTTTCCTTGCCCCTTCCCTCTCCCCTCTCCTGCCCCACTCTCTTTGCTCCCCTCCCCCTCCCTCCTGCCCCACTCTCTCTGCCCCCTCCCCTCCCCCTCCCTCCTGCCCCACTCTCTCTGCCCCCTCCCCTCCCCCTCCCTCCTGCCCCACTCTTTCTTGCCCCCTCCCCCTCTCCCTCCCTCCTGCCGCACTCTGTCTGCCCCCCTCCCTCTCCCTCCTGCTGCACTCTGTCTACCCCCTCCCTCTCCCTCCTGCCCCACTCTGTCTGCCCCCTCCCCCTCCCTCTCCCTCCTGCCCCACTCTCTCTTGCCCCTCCCCCTCCCTCATGCCACACCCTCTTTCCCCCCTCTCCCTCCCTCTGGCCCCCTCCCTCACTCTCTCTTGGCCCCTTCCCCCTCCCACCACAGCGAGGTTCTTCTTACCGGGGTGGCAGTGGGATGAAATTTTTTCCTCCCATCCCGGCCTCCGATGCCTCCAGTGACCAGGCTGCCACCTCTTCCAAATCTGGGATGGCCAGGCCAGGCCATCCCACCACCTCCGCCTTCTGCTTGGTCAGGCCGCTGCCACATCTCATACCTGGGACGGCCTGGCCAGGCCAGGCTGCCCTGCCACCTCCCGCCAGATCGGGCTGCCGCCGCCTCTTCCATACCTGGGACAGCCTGGCCTGGACAGGACAGGCCGTCCTGCCGCATCCACCTCTCAGCAGCCAGCCGAGGCCACCTCCTCTGGCCATTTTGCAGCCCACCCCCACCACTGCCATTTTTTCTTTCCCCTCAACTCTCACTGGGCCCGGGAACTCTCGCAGTGTGTCGCAAGAGTTCTGCTGCCAAATCCAGGAAATGCACCAGCTAAGAGAATTAATTATTTAGAAGCTCTCTTTCTCACTCCTTACTCAAACTGGATTTGTTAGTATGTAAGGAGTGTCCTGTGCCTGAAAGAGAGGAAATAGTAGCCCTATTCAGACATTATGTTGTACAAATGTACAGATGTCTCTTCACGCAGACATGTTTTTGTGCATATGACTGTATGTGCGTTCATAAAAAGCAAACCACGCTGAGCATTTATGCTGAAAACAGCTGTCTGTTATACAGAGGGATTTTAAATAATCACCCCAAATGAAATTTCTGTGCTTTCATATATGCTGAAAAGAAAATAGATTACAGTTTGACAGTGAAAATGATACCGCGCTCTCTCGGTCTCCCTCTGTTTGTGCGTATGTGTATATATATTATGCCTGGGGAGGAAAAAAACATATACAAAGCTTTTGTGTTGCATTAGAAATAAACATTTCAATTTTCTCATTAGTGAAAGCAAACCAGGGCAGTCTATACTTCTACGACACAAATTTATATACAGCCTTTCAGCAAGAAAAATTGCAAACCACCCAGAGACGCATGTTTTGAGCGGTATAGAAATATGTTAGGTAAATAAATAAGAGGAATATAGAACAACCATTTTAAAGTTTATTTGAAGATCTGAAGTGATAGCAAAATCTGTGTATTTGTACTTTTGGGGCTATTTTCCAGTAGGTGTTGCTGTTGTTTTTTAATTATTCCATATAATTTTAAGATGTTGAACTCCTATTACAAAATAAAATAAATAAAAATCACTGTAAAAATCAAAAAATTTTAAAAAATCAAATAAAAACCACTGCATTAACTGCTATTCAGAACTTGATCTGCATGAGAGAGCTGGACATATCCGAGCTAGGATAGAATCCCTTATTTTATTTTTTCACTTATATCCTACTGTTTCTCCAAGGAGACCAGAGCAGTGTACATAGTAATATTTATCCTATACCAATTCATTGAGGTTGTTTAGGCTGAGAGATAAGTGATTGACCCAAAGTCATCTAATGAGTTTCATGGCTGAACAGAGATTTGAATGCAGGTCTCTCTGGTCCTAATCCAATGTTCTAACCACTGCACTATACTGGCTCTCCAGCCAGGCCTTACAAGGTATACCAAGTTAGTTCCCTTGTCCAGGTCCAAGTTCTGAGAGGCTCCTGTTTTTAGTCTACTTATAGAGGACTTCAGGGGTGTAGCTAGGGGAGAGGGGACCCATGTTTGCCCCTATTCCCAGGGGCCCCTCGGAGTGAAAGAGATAATGAAGAATATAGGGAGGGGTGGAGTTAGGAGGCTCTCAGAAGCTGGGGGGCCCAGGTTCTTTGAACCCATCCGCTCAATTATAGCTAAACTCCTGGAGCACTACTTAATTCAACTATTCATAGCCTGCCTTTTCAGAGGCTTACAATAACAACCAGCACCCATAAAATTAGAAATAACAAATTAAATCTAAAACAAATGAGAGAAGACAGCAGACAGTATCCCTTGAGTGATACAGAGAAAATAAATGACTACAAATTAAAAGTCACCTGGAAGGCAGGGGAATGATGCGTTTTCACTTGTCCACAGAAACAGGAGATGGTAGGTGTAAGATGAGCCTCCTGAGGCAAGGAGTTTCATAACCAGGGTGCCACTAAGGAGGTCCTCTCTCATGTGCCCACCAAGTGTTCCTCTAACAAAGGCAGAACACACTGTGGGGGCTTCCCAGATTATCTCAGAGAGCAAGCATGCTCATGGGGGCAGGTGGCAGGGAGGTAATTTGGGACCATGTTTATAGACCACAGCTAGGATCCTACCATAGCCCAATTATGTTCAGTGTAGGACCACAGGACTAACAGAAGGGGAAGTAGGACTGACATTTCCACAAGGATTCCATCTCCCTTGTCAGGTACTCTACTGGCACACCACCTATTTTGAATGTAGGTACCTGAGTTTGGACTCTTGAGACCAAACAGGGATTCTGTTGGTATACCATCAACATCACTGTTGCATTCTATTGGTATACCATCAACCCCTAACAAATTTAGAACAAAGATGGAAGAAGTGATCTTAGGTCTTGTATTAGTCACCTAAGATTTGGTTCTGGGGAATCTTAACATTCATACCCAGCGACCCATAACTATTGCAGTTCAGAACTTCATGGCCACCATGATAGCCATGGGACCAATGTCGATTAGAAGCAATGCATATAGCAGGTCATACCTGAGAGATTTACTAAAACTGCCCGTAAATGGTAGTGCCAAAAGATAGGTTAATCACCTCGAGACATAACTTTTGTTTTATAGTATCTCTGGCAAACCCCATCATCTCATCTCTGGTAGGTAAAACCCACAAGAAGGTCATTCACCGAGTGACATGGCGATGCATTGGGAGATTCCCCCCAGGAGATGGGCACTCTAGGCACCCATCTCTGTAACTGCTGGGGATAAATATAGCCTCAGTGAACACACAATCCCAGAGCCCGAGTTCAGGGCTCAACTGAGCCAGGCTACAAAGTAGCAATAGCAATAGCAATAGCACTTACATTTATATACCGCTCTATAGCCAGAGCTCTCTAAGCAGTTTACAATGATTTAGCATATTGCCCCCAACATTCTGGGTACTCATTTTACCGACCTCGGAAGGATGGAAGGCTGAGTCAACCTTGAGCCCCTGGTCAGGATCGAACTTGTAACCTTCTGGTTACAGGGCGGCAGTTTTTTTACCACTGCGCCACCAGGGGCTCTTATCTCAACGGTTCTCACGTGCATTCTAACCCAGGGTGGGCATCCCTAGCCTGGGTTAGGCTGCGCATGAGAACAGCCTTAAGGACTCTATATGGGGAAACTGAAAAAGAAATTATAGGCTGCTTTAAAAAGAAAGTAGACTCCCTTCCATTATCAACAGAACACACAATATGTTTGTGCATGTGTACATTTAACATGAGTTCATCTGGCCCTCGGTGAGAAAGATCTCTTATCGAAATGTGTTGGAATACATCTTCTATTCTACTCTTACTATTGTTTTTGTGACCATCTCAGCTGGCATTGATCCTCTATATGGTTATGTTATGATAACAATTATGTTATGATATCAATCCTCTGCAATTTTTAGTAAAGTTAAATAATATTTTAACATCAAATAAATCATTTTAATATCAAATCAACATAAATCTAAAAATTACACAAACACAGGCAAGTTCTAACCTGTGACCTTCAAACTTCTACAGACTATGACTAATAGGGTTATTGGTTTCAATGATGTCAACATTAGTACACTTCTAAAATAAGGCCATCATTTATTATACCATCTTACAAAGCAGGGCTTTGAGTGGCAAGAGAGTCAGTCATAAATAGAGGAAGCATGGAGAAGTAAAAAGCATGGCAGTCTTATGGCTGTCTGTGGTAACATGCATATTAGCATAAGCCCTGATTGCAACCGGTGCTAGAGCCAAAAGAATGAAGCTTGCTGAAAACAATAAAAAACAATAAACAATAAAAAGGAGACATGGGATGGAATTTAAAGGCAGAACCTTTAAAATAAATGGAATTATCATCTCAACTGTGCAGTGGGCTTCAGATTTGTTTTTGTTATACATTTTATATCCCGCTCTTCTTCCAAGGAGCCCAGAGTACTACATACTTAAGTTTCTCCTCACAACAACCCTGTGAAGTAGGTTAGGCTGAGAGAGAAGTGACTGGTCCAGAGTCACCCAGCAAGTATCATGGCTAAATGGGGATTTGAACTCGGGTCTCTCCGGACCTAGTCCAGCACTCTAACCACTACACCACACTGGCTCTTGTGACATCACAAGATGACAATCACATGATAGCTGCCTAAGAGCTCATCATATATTACATATTTTGCATGTTATATCAGAAGTGGCTCCTCTAAGAGCAAATTTACTTCCTATGATGTGGAAAGCTCCCTTCGGAAACCCAAACAAGATATGATGTGAAGCAATGAGGTCATTCACACAATCAAAAAACATGTTTTATCCAGGTTTGGGATCTGTGCGTGCTCCCAATTTTTGGTTGTGTAGAAGCAAGGTAGGAGGACAACCTGGGTAAAACTGACTGTACAGAAGCAAGGTAAGGGTAAAGCTACACAGATTTTAGTCCTACCTTGCTTCCACACAACCAAAAAGAGACCTTGGCCTTACCTGTGAAGGATTCTTTTTCACCGTAATCGGAGCCCATCCTTAACCATAGGGTTGTGTATCCAGCATGCCTCAGGAACAGACACTCAATTATCCCAGCAAACCTCCGATATCAGCAGGGGGAGCCCTCACACCCCAGTTCCAGATTGCCGTGTGGAAGGATGCCATGGAGACTAAAGAGAGCTAAAGGACAACTCAGAGAACAATCATAATACAAACACAGAGGGGGGAAAGGACTGAACGCCCTGGAAGTCGACCACCACCCTACTGGTGACACCCCCAAAAATGTAATATCTCTGAAGGAACTGGAAAATCATAAAGGATGTAATACTGTGGGAGGATCGGATGGGCTCTGATTACAACGAAAAAGAACCCTTCACAGATAAGACCAAGGCCTCTTTTTCTGCCATAATTTGAGCCCATCCTTAACCATCGGGACATACCCAAGCCTGTATAATCAATGGTATTGGGAGGGAAAGTGGATATTACACTACTTGGTGAAGAATAGTGCAGCCCAAGACTTCTTGTTCCACATGGAAGGAAGAGATCTTGTAGTGTCGAATGAAGGAAGTGATTGACGACCATGTAGCTGCCTGGCAGATAGTTTGTAGAGGGGCGTTAGCTGAAAATGCCGCCAAACTTCTGGTAGAATGAGCCATGATGCCTCGAGGAACTGGGATATGCAATGATTCGTATGCCAGTGAAATAGTGGCCCAGATCCATTTTGAAAGAGTGGTTTTGGATACTTTGTTTCCCATTAAAGCCAGTAGAAAGGATATGAATAGGGAATCAGACTTCCGAAAGGTTTTGGCCCTTCAAATATAGATGCACAGTGCCCTCCGAACGTCCGGGGTATGCCATTCTTTCTCTACTGTGTACTGAAGACAGGCAGAATGAAGGAAGCGCCACTGGTTAAGATCTATGAAAGGAGGAATTGACTTTAGTTATGAAGGTCGGGCCCAGCTTGACAATGACAACGTCACTTTGGAAGACACACAGCTCTTTGCGGACTGAAAGAGCGTCCAGTTCAGACACTCGACGAGCTGGAGTAATTGCTACAAAAAAAAGGTATGACAGGATCTTGAGCGAAGCAGAGCTTAGAGGCTCAAACAGGGCCTGGGTGAGGGCATTAAGCACCAAGTTCCAGGAGGGAAATCTGTGTATAATTGGAGGGGCCAGGTTGTTTGCCCCTTTTAGGAAATGTCTAATGTGTGGATGGAGAAGAGCCAGGGGCAGTAATATCCAAGACAGAAGATAACATGGATGTCTGCCTATGGAGCGTGCTCGGTCATAGGCCCAAGCCTAATCCGACCGTAGAAAAGCCAATACTTTCAGAACCCTGTCAGAGGTGGATGTAAATCCTTTCCTTCTAGCTCAGTGGGAAAACACCATCCAAGTTTCCTAGTAGATTCTCGTAGTGGAAGGATGTCTCAAAGCTAGGATGGTGTCCTGTACCTTGGAGTCATGGGCCAGAGATGCCCGTTCAATGTCCATGCGTTGAATTGCAGCCAATCTGGGTTGTGGTGTAGGATTGGCCCCTGGGACAGTAGATCTCAGCGTTTGGGAAGCTGCCATGTGGAGAGAGAGACTAGGTCGGCAAACCATGGTCTCTGTGGCCAGAGGGGAGCCACCAGGATGATGAGCACCTTTTCCTGGAGAAGTTTCTAGATGACCTTCTATCAAGCCTTTCTTCGAGGACGGAAGAGGAGTGGAAGGCAAGGAATTTACCCAAGGCTCCCGAGGGCCAGCTTTGTGATCAGAGTGAGTAGGCACTCGAAGAGGGCTTGGTGCAGGAGGCAGAGCAGAGTGATGAATCCCAGGAAGAACTCTCGCTGCCAGTGTTATCTCCCAGGGCACGCAGGTGTGAGAAGTGGCGTGACAAAATCAGGGAGTTGAGATGCAGCAGTCACTTGGTGTGCACAAGACTAATTGAAGGTGGCTGACTGGACGGAGCACTGATTGATTCCAGCTGGCAACCTGCTATAAATTGGGCAGCTTCACTCTGTCTTGCTGCTGGAGACAGCTCGTCAGACAGCCTTGATACCTCCCTCTGTGATGCCTTGGACCCTTGGACTCGGGATCTCTGGAATCTGGTGAGCGACCTTGGTTGTGGGGGAATGCAGGTTGAACTTGGTGCTTGGTAGTTATTTGTTCTCCTGTGCTTTTTACAGATTCTGGATGAAAACCTCATGCCTGCCTGAAAGAAGTACTGTAACCAGAAACATCTCTTTGCCTGCTGCTGTGTCATAAATTACGGACAGCTCATCGAGTGTGGCAGGTTTACGACACCTTTGATATGATAGCTGTAGGAGGAAACGCATACAGGAGAGCCCTTGGCCATTATGTTGAGAGGGAGTCTATGGCTTCCGCTCTTGGGTGTGTGAACTGAGAGAAGAACCTTGGTAATTGACTGTTGAGGCCGGTCGCAAACAAGTCTAGTGTTGGTAATTACAGAACCTCAGCCATCAGTTTGAAGACTTCTGAACTGAGGGACCATTCCGCTGGGTTGATCCTTTGTCTATTGAGCCAGTCTGCTCTAAGGTTGGCAGAGCCGCTCAGATGTTTGGCCACAATTGAGCATATTTTCTTTTCTGCCCATGTGAACAGGAGAGCAGTTTCCGTCATGAGTGCCTTTGACCTCATGCCTCCTTGGTTGTTTATGTGAGACTTTGCTGTCACGTTGTCTGTTCTGACCAGGATATGACATTGTCCGATAAATGGAAGGAAGCTCTCAGTTCTAACAGGTTGATTGACTTCCTTTGCTCCTGGGGGCTCCACATGCCTTGGGCATAGTGGTTGAGGCAATAATCCCCCCACCCTGAAAGGCTGGCATCCGTGGTGATGGTCACCTGAGAGGGGGGATGCAGAGGAAGCCCCTTTTGGAGGTCTGTGGAGCACCATTAGCGAAGGCATAGACAGAGGTGGAGAGAGATGGGAATTTCCCAGCTAGTGCAAGCTATGATTTGGTCCTGGTAGAGGAGGAGGCACCATTGAAGGGTGTGCAGATGCCTTCTGGCCCACAGGGTGCACTCTAGGCATGATATCATGGAGCCTAGAAGTTGGGCTAGAAACATGAGATCCGCTGACGACTGGCTCAATACTGCTGATATGAGATGTAATATCTTCTCCCTGCGGACTGGTGGCAATGAGATCAGGCCTACGGAAGTGTTGAAGATGTCTCCCAAGTGGTGCAGTCGTGTCGAGTGCAGGTGGCTCTTTTGGCAGTGGACTACAAACTCGTGCGACTGGAACAGGAAGAGGGTTCTCTGGACGTCCCTTTGGGCCTAGTGAAAGGACAACAACCTGATCAGAAGGTTGTCTAGGTACAGATGGGTGTGAATAGCTTATGTGCGCATGTATGCAATCAGGGCTACCATGACTTTTGTGAATACCCTCGGTGCTGATGACAGCCCAAACGGCTTAGCCCTGTACAGGAAATGAAGGTTTTTGATGCAGAACCGGAGATAAGTAATGGTTGGGGTGGATTGGGACATGAAGGTATGTCTCTGATACATCTATTGATGACAGAATCTCTAGGTCCTTCACTGCCTCTTTGATGGTCTGTAAAGATTCCACCCTAAACAAGTGTTTGAAAATGTGCCGATTCAGAGCCTTGAAGTCCAGGACTGCCCATTTTGGGGACCAAAAATCGTATGGAATATATGCCCTGACATAAATCTGTCGATGGGATGTATTCTACCGCCTGGATCTGAAGAAGATGTTGTATCATCTGATACATGCATTGGTGTTTGACCGGTATCTTGGAGACTGGAGTGGAGATAAAATGGTTTGGTGGAATTGAAGAGAACTCTAGGGAGAGGCCCTCGGAAAGAGTCCAGCAGTTGGAGGTGACGCCTGATCAGGCTTCTGCAAATTTTAAGAGCCTGTCTCTGACCGGTAGGGAGTCATTGTTTGAGGGACTGGGAGGGGGGAACTGGAATTGCCTGTGCTGATGTCTGAATGCTTCTCTGCCACACTGCTGCCATTAGAGTCGGCCTGTTGATCTGGAGTTGAAATTCCTGTTGTCACAGAATGAGGTGCTGGTAGAGTAACCTGGATGTCTGAAGGAAGAACGGAAGGAGTGAAAAGAAGATGAGTTACCCCTAAAAGGACTAGCTGGGTGACTGGGGAGTCTACCACTGGAGGAGCCAGGAGGGTAGAAATCTCTTGTGGCAATGAGTACAGTTTGCTAGGGAAGGAAATAGTAGGTTTGTGCACAAAACAGGAAGCCCATTCTGCTATCATGGTAGAGTGAAAAAGTGGTGGAAAGGGCACTGAGGGAGAAGGAGAAGAAATAGAGGGAAATACTTTCTCATCTAGCTTTTCTGCCATGGAGGAAAAAGATTTTCCCTGTGAGCACTAAAGCAAACTAGAGACTAAATTCTGATTAGAGAAATGATGCAAAAGGGTTAAGCAGCAGCCCGCCTTCTAGGATAACGTGCAAAGGGAGAACTTTTCTTTTCAGTGAACTCTATTAGCTGTCCACATCTAGAATTCATGCATTCCTCTGTAGGAGAGATGCACAAGTTACCCTGGAAGCAAAAAAGTAGTTGCACAATTTATCTCTACTTTTACTTCCCACAGCTTCCTTTGGCGTGTGGTCACCCTCCATTTGGATACTGTCTACTTTATGATCATATGGTTGTACTATAGCCAAAAGTAATCCCTCAAATTCATTTGCAATTTTGTGAAGCCATGGATACAGCTTATCTCTTTCCTATTTGTACTTGGTGAGAAACAAGATTATATCTATTTAACTAGAGACAGACACTTTGGAAGACAAATATAATTTTGCATTGGCACCAGGCAATGTTGAATATACTGCAAAAGATATGCAAGTCATAGATACTACAGATTAAATTTTGGATGCTTACAGAAAAATATCTGGGCAATCTAGCAGGTACAGGTGAACCCCATTATCCAAAGGGGTTCCATTCTATGGAATAATGGAACTGCTGATAATGGGGCATTAAAGTCAATGGGATTGGGGGGGATCAGGTTCCTAGAGGCTAGGAATTGTGTGGAAAAGGGGGGAATGCAGGGTGGGGAGTACCCTACTGTGCTCCACGGGTGTCCAAGAATACCTCCCCAAGTCCCAAATGCCCATTTTTTCCATGAGAAATTTAAAAAAAATGAGCCACAAAATGGCTCCTCTTGACAAAATAGCAGCTTGAAATGACCTCCAAGGTTATTTCCAGCCACCTAGGAACCGTGGATATGTTTTGATTCTTGTCCCAGACACCATCTCAAAAAAGCAAATGGAAGACATAGTGTTGGTTAAGTTGTAACATCAAACCATGGTTTGGCTTTACATGAATGAGGAGTCTTGGGCTTGCACGCTCCCCTCCTGCTTAAGTGTCTCTGAGAGAGGGCAAATGACACTTTAGCACCATTAGTGTGTCTCTAAGAAATAACTAGTATCTAGCCCAACAGTAGATTGTGAAAGTGACCTGATTAGAAGTATTTGAACTGGAGAGAAGTTCCTTTTAAGTTAGGGGCTCCAGTCATGGGGCCTCTGGCTGTCTACTACACTCAAATGTGCTGCCCTCCCTCATCCTCTTTGGTCTTCAAAACAAAATAGCCACAAAGTAGAAACAAACATGGCAGCAGTGTTCCCTCTAACAGGGATTCCCAGACATTGTTGACTACAACTCCCATATTCCCCAAGCAAAAGCCATTGCAGCTGGGGATTCTGGGAGTTGTAGGCAACATAATCTGGGAATCAATGTTAGAGGGAACACTGCATGGCAGCACCCTTGGAAGCAAATAACAGAGCCATTGGATATTTTGCTCTGCACACTAATGATCCCATACAAAGGTGAAGTGTTGATACCTTCTTAATCTCTGAGACTTTGGCATCTAGAGCTTTTCCGGGGAGCGTGGAATGCTGCTACCCTTGTCCTGTAAATACTAGGTCCTTTTTCCTCCCCCCTCACTAAGCAGTACTGCTTAGCTTTTAATTATTACTTTTTAATTATATCTACCAAGCAGCCTTCATGGAAGATTGACCCCTTGCTGATTACCAAACGTGCTACCTCCTTTCCAGCAGAAGGGTCAGATCAGGTTGTCTCAGTTTCGGCTTTCTGGCCCATCCGAGGCAGTTAGTTCCTTGTCTATCCATAAGGATGCAGTGGCATCACACATACTTAAGTATCTGTGTTGACTTAAGTGGCATCATTGTAGCAGACAAGCTGGGCAAGGTGGATCCAAGTCCTCAGACCATTGCATAATTAATGCATACACTAACGACATTGACACAAACCCTCTATGCATGGCTGCTACAGCTTTCCAGAATGATGATCTTCTATGTCCTCTAAGTCTGTGTGGATCCTCTTTCTTCTCATTATGTGCCTAGCTTCTCAGTTTACTACTTTACATCCACTGATATTCCTGTATCACCTCCTTCCACAGTGCATTTTGCATTCCCTTTCTTCATATCCATTGCATTTATTGCCTACTTAGCCTTCTTTCCCCAGTACTTCAATGGTCTTCTGTACCTGCTCCTACCCTCCTGACCAGTGGCAGCTGGTGAAGTCTGAAGTTGGTGGGGCCAATTTGGATTTTTTGTCATGCCATTACAACACACATGCTTTTTGTGGTGTGAGGGTTACACACTTTTGGATAACCATTGTATGCCAATCAGAAGCTTCAAAGGGTAGATTCAAAGGGTAGTAGTGTAGCATCTGCATGAACTTAGTAGGTAGGCAACTGATATTGCTTAACTCCATTGCCCCAACTAACCTACTTTACAGTAGGGATGTGCATGAGCCATTTGTGCAGCCACTGGTGGGGTGGGGAGAGGTTCCCTTAAAAAGCAGGTAAGGTCATCTTACTTGGTCATCTGCCACATTTCCGCCAGCAGCGTCTGCTCTCCAAAAGGCCGCGTGCGGCTGCAGCACTGTTCCCTGCAGCCTCTGCGCCTCCGCAGCACACACATGGCCAGCGTACATGCCAACACCACAGGGAGGCTGCAGGGATCAGTGCTACAGCCGCGCATGGAGTTACCAGAAAAGCAGCAGGGTAGGGACGAGCACGTAAGGAGCTTCTTACCTGCTTTTTGCGGGAACCACTTCTTGCCCCACCAGGCTGGTTCGGATACCAGTGCCAGAGCCAGTTCGGTACTTCCCAGAGGAGGCGCCAAACCAGCTCATGCACATCCCCACTTTATAGTACTTTTATCATGGTTCATGAAGTTGTATCTATAAAGTACTTTTAATATTCAAAAACATAATATAAATACTATTATTCAAAGACTTGAACACCAGTTCCCGTATTCCCAACCAGAGTCTCTCCTACAGAACACCCAGTAGAAGGTAGCTTACTATGGTCTCTAACACCCTTCTCAAGGATCCGTAATTCCGTTACTGGAAGGTCCAGCCAAGGACACACACACACCCCAATTTAGCACAGTTTAGAGGATTAGACAAATTCATAGAGAAAGAGAAGTCTGGTACTAGCTGATAATGATGGCTATAATGTGAACCAACCAAATTCAGAGTATAGCACTAAGTGTGGTCAAGAAGTCATTCAAATCCTCAGACAAGTGGACAAATACAACTTCTTCCTTACAAAAAACTAGATCAGGATTACCTTGCCAAAAGATCTATCAGGACAGAAAATACACAAACTTTCAGACAAATAGGCAAATACATATTGACCATCCATCTGATTTCAAACCATATCTGGATTTACCCTTTTTTTAGGATTTAAGAATAAACAAGCACTTAAGTGGCAGGGAAAAATGGCATCTTTTAAAACAATTCCCCATGATTTATTTTACAAAATCTTATTTTGATACAACAACAAAAAACAGACTATAAATAATATATTATTGCTGAGGGAGAGGAAAATGTGTTATTCTCGGTTTTGAGTCTGTAAGTCTTTGCTAAACAGAAAAATACAGTGGATATTTTATTCTACTGCAAGCTTATAAAAACTGACAATATACAAGTGATGTATGTATGCACTGCTGTTATAAACATAGACCGGGGTGTTGTTTTTTAAAAGAATCAGTCTTTCTTGGGGAGAGCCAACTTGGGGCACAAAGAACCATTTTCTAATTCCTTTTGCTAACAGGGCAAAGAGACACCTTTTAAAAGTGGTAATTCTCTGTATTTAGAAGGGGGAGAGCAACTGGCCCTATCTACCCCCAGCACAGTACCCCTCCAGTGACTGTTGTTGGTGTCTATCTTTTGTTTCTTGTTAGATTTCGAGCCCTTTGGGGACAAGGATCCAACTTATTTATTTGATTTTTTCTCTCTATGTAAACCTCTTTGGGAACTTTTGTTGAAAAGCAGTATACAAATATTTGTTGTAGTAGTAGTTTTGCTATGTAAACTGCTTTGAAAAGCAGGCAGGCCCTTCCCCTGGGTTAATATTGTGAAAAACATTGTGCGGGGGGGGGGGATGGAATTCTCCAAGAATAGCTTCAGTAGGAGTTGCCAACTAGGGATGTGCACAATTCAATTTTTTCAATTTGATTTGTGCTCAAATTGAATCACCCCTGATTTGTTTTGTGTCCAAATCTGTCCCCCCAAATTACCCAAGATTTGATTCAGATTGATTCACACCACTTATAAAGGTCCTAGGGTCATCAAATTTGGGAGGTGTTAGGGCCCCATGGGTGCCACTTACCACCCATATGTCAAGGCAGTGGGGCACTATAATGATTTTTTTAAGGTTTTACTGATTTTGTATATTTCGACCACAGGAAATACTGGGGATTCAAAGTCACGCTATCCTAAACATTACATGGATCCCCAACTTCCATTTAAATTTTTTTTTTTTTTTTTTTAAAGTAAGTTCTAGCCCTTGTAGAAGTGGAGTTGTGGAGCAGAATGTGTGGTCACTATTTTTCAAGTGTTGAATTCTTTGATATATAATTTTCCTCCTAATTAATCCTTATGAGAATTTATTGCACGCCTTCATTTCTTCTGTTCATTTTGACTGTCATTGGACAGTGCCAACTGTCAACTGTCATTTGCCAACCACACACACACACCACACACACACACACACACACCTGCAAGGCAATGAGGTACTCAGTTTATTTTTTAGGAATATTGAAGTGTTTAGATTCTTTGGTGTCTACTAATTTCCCTCATAATGAATCCCTATGAAGATTCATTATATGCCTTCATTTCTTCTGCTCATTTTGACCCCACTGCTTTGTGGGTGGAAGTGGGGAACTAGTGGCATCCCATGTGCCAACTACCCCCCAACCCACAAGCCACTAGGTACTTAGTTTATATTTTAAGAATTTTTGAGGTGTTTAGACTCCTTGGTGTGTAATGAATCCTCATAGAGATTTATTATGAGGGAAGGTTATTAGACACCAAAGAGTCTAAACACTTGAAAAAATTCTTAGAACATAAACTGAGTAGTACCCCACTGCCTTGCTGGTTGGAGGGGGGTGTAGTTGGCACATGGCAGTTGATAGTTGGCACTGTCCAAAGACAGTAAAAATGAATAAAAGAAATGAAGGTGTGTAATGAATCCTCATAGGGACTCATGATGAGGAAAAGGTATTATACACCAAAGAATACAAAGAACTGAAAAATAGTAACCACACATTTTGCTCCATAACTCCACTTCTACAAGGGCTAGAGCTTAGCTTTTTTAAAAAATGAAAGCTGGGAATCTGGGGAAAACAATAGGAGGAATCCAAATCGAATCTGGCACAATTCGATTTGGACCCAAATCTAGCCATTTGGACCACAGGGGCAATTTGTTCTGTCTCCAAATCTTCCAAATCAGCTAGATTCGGGTACAAATTGATTTGCACCCGAATCGATTTGGACATCCCTATTTCCAGCACTAGCTGGAAGACAAATTTGAAATTAAAGGTTTAAGTGGACTAGCCTAGGCCTAGTACCTTGAATAATTCACCCACTGGGCTTCCTATTATGGGAACCAGACAGGCCCTTACCCTGTGTTAATATTGTGAAAAACATGGAGGAGGGGCAGAATACTGCAGGAATAGTTTCAGTAGGATTTGCCAACCTAACTGGAGCACAAATTTGGGGGGAAAGGCCTACTAGCCTAGGCCTACTTACCTTGAATTCCATCCACTGGAGCAAGGCCCTTCTGCTGTGTCTAGAAACAGCAAACCAAAACGGGAGGGGAATAATCTGCTCTTTAGAACTGTGCCCCTTCTTCCCAATATGCCAATTTGTCTTTGTGTGCATGGCCCAGCCCACACAGTGGACAGTTGACCAATCAGAGAGAAGTTGTAGTTGAAGGAGTAGCCAAGGGTCTAGCCAAGGGTCTAGCCATGCCCAAGATTGCTTTATGCCATTGTGCTTTATGTGATTGGCTGAAAATTCCTGTTTGCTGAAAATTTCTATTGGCTGATCATTTGCCAGCTCAGCAGTTCCCATGGGACTTTTCCTGCCCAGAGGTGGCCAAGATAAGAGAAGCCAGTTTGGCCCTCCCTGTATTAAGAAGACAAGAGACAAGGAAACCTTGTCATGTGATCTGTAATCTGCAGTTCCCTTCTTCTGCCAGCAAGAGCCTAGACTCATGATTCAGACATGAGAGAAGCAATGGAAAAACAAAAATAAAGCTAGAATGAAATAGCAGTTATTAAGGTCACAAAGAAGTATTTGTTTAATAGATATAATGCAACTAAATACTTATTTTTTTTTAATTGATTGATTGATTGGGAGGGCTGGCCCAATTTGGCCCTAAAGAGGAGCCTCCACTGCTTCTGGCTGTTTGAGGCAGTTTCTTCAATCTTTCTTTTGCAAGCTAAACTAAACCAGAAGCAGTGAGATCAATGTGCTGAGCACCCTCTTGTGGTCACATGTAGCCACAACAAGCACAGCAAATTAGGATACACAAGGAACAGTCAAACTTTGAAGGCTTTCTTTAGCAGAATGATTAAGCACTTTTTAAAAACAATAGTGAAACCAATGACTCACACTTTTCTAATAAATTATCCTGACCACTTAGTTAAATAAGGGGACTTGCCCTGGGTGAAAAGGCAACTGCATTTTTTCTTTAAACCACAATGAAGAGAAATTCCTGTGAAATAATGCTACCAAACAGCAGTAAAAATGGGCTCAAGAGAGGGGAGGATACCACTGCTTGCTCCCACAGACACTGAAAAGGAGACTGGAGGTTGGGGAAAGAAATTTTTCTCCCTCTCACATAACACTAGAACCAGGGGTCACACAGCACATAATCAACTTGTAGAATTCTCTGCCACAAGATGTGGCGACAGCCAACAACCTGGATGGCTTTAAGAGGGGTTTGGATAACTTCATGGAGGAGAGATCTATCAATGGCTACTATAGAGATGCCAACAGTCCTGCATTATGCGGGATGTCCCACATTTTCGGGGGAAAGTGCTTGTCCTGTTCAGGATGCAATTTCTCCCACATTTTCACCTTAAATTTATTTTAAAACAAAAAACAAAAAACTTTTGAAGCCACCGCTGACCCTAACCCTAGGCTACTAGTCTGAGGGCTATAGGCCACCTGCAGCCTTAGAGGCAGGATGCCTCTGAACACCAGTTGCAGGCGAGTAACAGCAGGAGAGAAGGAATGCCTTCAACTCCTGCCTGTAGGCTTCCAGTGGCATCTGGTGGGCCACTGTGTGAAACACGATTCTGGACTAGATGGGCCTTGGCCCGATCCAGCAGGATCTTATGTTCTTATGACAGTTAGCACTGTGCAATTGTTACTAAAACTGATCTCAAAATGGCTGCTGGCCTAGATGTCCATTGCCTGCTGATGTTCCCCAGAACTGCTTCCCTCTGAGGTACAAATTCATGGAACACTTTTGTTCCTACTATCATTACAGACACTTTTGACCCACTCTGAGCCCAGCCCAAGTGAAAAAATGTATACTTTTCTTCACCTGTCTGTACTGCAAGGTAAGTTAGATGAAGAAACAACAAGTTTGGATTGTTGAAGGGTCAACAGAATCTTAACTGCAGCGGATTTCTAGTGGATAAATGCAGACTAAAAAGGAGGTTCCAGTTCCAGGAGTATTTACACTACTTAAATAGTGGCAGTGTTCAAATTCCACAGCACGCTTAAGTGCAATAGAGTACACTTAATTTGCATTATAGATATGCCTAACTGTCAGGTTTATTCTACAAATTATCATGGCAAATTAAACATAAAAATGTATACTTCTGTTCTTCTCCGACACAGGACTGGAGCAGCTGGCCCAAAAAGGAAAATATTTGTCACCTCTAGCAATAATAACTGGAATTTCCTTATTTTTGATAGTATCAATGTTCCTTCTAACATTTTGGAAAAGATTTCAGTTTCATAAAGGTATGTTCAACTAAATGCTCAATAATACCCATTATGTCTGTAAACTGTGACAAGAGGGGTTGATTTTTCTTTGTCTCACTTGTTTTCAGTAATACAGCAGATGCAGAAGAGCAGGTAGAAAACTAAATCATTATTTGCCCACAACCCTACACAAATTTTATTTTAAGCCCAGCATCCTTTTCCTTCTACTCTGCTGAAACAATACTGAATGTTAATTACTTGGATTTCTTTTGATGTTTTTAGGCCTGAAGCAGATTACAGAGGAGCACACACAATTTCAGGTAATATGAAATAAGGCATTCAATATGAATAAAACCCTTTAGACCCTATAGGGCAGGGCTGCACAGTTTTGGCCCTCATGCAGACGTTGCCCTACAGCTCCCATAATCCCTGACTATTGGCCACTGTGTCTGGGGATTATGGGAGTTGTAGTCCAAAAACAACTGGAGGGCCTAAAGTGTGCTGCCCTGCTGTAGAGGTTCATTCATAAATTACATCACAGGGGAAGGGGATAGCAGAGGGCCATACTAGACAAAAAGTGAGAGATCTGTGATTGGATCTCTCAATATTTCTATGTTTTTTTTCTTTAAAACAGCCATGACGAGCCCAAATTGGACTTGGCCTGTGGTACTGGGGTGGAGGCAGCGCTAACCTTTCTCCCACATGCCATTTTCCTGATCTGTTATTTCCTTTTATTTGGCTCAATAGGGAAAACACAACCCTCCCTCAGCACCCCTCAGTCAGGCTTTGTGGGGGCGGGGGAGGAACCACACCTGCCTTTGAAGAAAATTAGAAATATTTAGAAACATAGGAAACATAGGAAGCTGCTATATACTGAGTCAGACCACTGAACTATCTAGCTCAGTATCGTCTTCACAGACTGGCAGCAGATTCTCCAAGGTTACAGGCAGCAATTTCTCTCAGCCCTATCTTGGAGAAGCCAGGGAGGGAACTTGAAAACCTTCTGCTCTTCCCAGAGTGGTGCCAGACCCTGAGGGGAATTTATTTATTTTTACATTTCTATACCGCCTTTCGTTAAAAAGAAAACCCCAAGGCAGAATATCTTACAGTGCTCACACTTCTAGTCTCTCTTTCATATGCAACCAGAGTGGACCCTGCTTAGCTAAGGGGACAAGTCATGCCTGCTACCACAAGACCAGCTCTCCTCTCCTAAATACATAGAAATGTTTATTTTTATGTATTTATTCACTTAATACATTTGTATGCTGCCTACTTTAAAAACAGTCTTGAAGCAGTTAAACAAGGAAAATCAGCCAATCAAAATCAAAACTTATGCATAATTCATTTAAAACCATTTAAAACAAAGAAACAGTATAAACATTCAACTAAAAGCCTGGCTGAATAGGTGCATCATTAGTTGTTTCCTAAAAGCCATCAAGGATAGAGGAGCTCTAATTTCAACAGGAAGTGTATTCTACAACTGCAGAAAAGGCTTGCCTCTGAGTCACCACCAGATGAACTGGCAGCACCCTCAGACGAACCTCCTTTGACTATCTTCATAGGCATTCTCTTAAATACCCTGGGCCCAAGCCACTAAGGGCTTTATAGGTAATAACCAGTACTTTGTATGTTTCCTAGAAATCTGTCGGCAGCCAGTGTCGTTCTTTCAGAAAAGAAGTTATATGGTGTCTTTGGGACATCTCAGAGACCAGCCTGACAGCAGTATTCTGCACTGATTGCAGTTTCCAGACTACATACAAAGATAGCCCCACAAACAGTACATTGTAGTAGTCAAGCCTGGGGTTACCAGCATGTGCACCACTGTTTTAAGGTCACTCTCTTCCAGGATAGGGCACACTTGGTGTATCAGCCAAAGCTGATAAAAAAGTACTCCTGGCCACTGCCTCCACCTGAGGTATTAGAGAGACAGTTGGATCCAGAAGTACTCCCAAACTACACACCTGTTCCTTCAGGGAGTGTAACCCCATTTGGAACCAGCAGATCTCTCCCATCTCTTGAATTGTGGCTCCCTATAATGAGCACCTTTGTCTTGTTTGGATTCAGGCTCCGTTTGTTATCTCTCATCCAGTCCGTTACTGCACCCAGGCAAGCATCAAGGGAAGTTATGCCATTTCCTGTTGAAGCTGACATGGAGAAATAGATTTGGGTTCCATCAGCATACTAATAGCACCCTGCACCAAAATCCCTGAAGATCTCTCTCAGGGTTTCATGTAAATATTAAAAAGATTTGGAGACAAAATGGAGCCCCGAGGAACACCATATAAAAGCTCTCGCTTTGCAGAGCAACGGTGTCCAAGCAACACCATCCGATTTTAAAATCTACCGGAGAGGTATGAGCAGAACCATTGTAAAACACTCCCTCCTGTATCCAACCCCCTAAGGCGAACCAGAAGGATACCATGGTCAATGGTATTGAAAGCCACCAAGAGGTCCAAAAGGACTAACAGAGTCACACTCCCTCTGTCAGTTCTCTACTGGAGATCATCCATCAGGCTTACTAAAGCATTCTCCACCCCATAACCTGTCCAAAAGCCAGTTTGAAATGAGTCTAGATAATCTGCTTCAGTTCATCCAAGACTGCCTGTAGCAGAGAGGCTACCACCTTCTCAATCACCTTGGCCAACCATGGCAACAAGGTTGGAGATGGGCCTATAATTGCTTAACTCTAAGGGATCTAATGTAGGCTTCTTCAAAAGAGGTCTAATAGTTGCCTCCTTGAGTGCATCCTACATTCCCTCAGAGAAGCATATTGTGAGATCTAATCACAAACCTCCCACAACTCATCCGTTTCGCCTGGAATTGTCACAGTTTCTGCTGAATGTGAGGGAAATGTGGTGGCTGACTCCAGATTTCAGAAGGCCATCAGTCAATTGTGCTCCATGAGCTCCCTCCTGCCTGGGTGGGCTCCAGTAAAGTCGCTCCACCATCACACAAAGGTTGTGGGCATAGAGCATGTCTCAGGGATCACCAGGGGGCACTTCTTAGGGCCCTGGACTTCACCTGCCCAAGATGCCCACCCCCTGATGATGGCCAGGGCACCCTGATGTATTTAATTCTATAGCACAATCTTTTACTTCTAGTGGTGCCAATAGAAATAGTTACTTGCTTTTGTTAGACTCCTCCCTATTTTCATTTGACATCCCATTTGCTGTGTTTACCTGTTCTCCATCTTCCTCTCTGGCATCTCCATGTCCTGGCAATCTTCTGTGCTTCTTGATTTCCTTTCATTCTCATGTATCTCTCACCCATACTCTCTCTGTGTAGCTGAGGACCTTTTAAATACACCCATGCACACTTAAGGATTCCAGTGGGACTGAAGTAGAAGTGGAGCATAAGGGTAAATAATTAATATTCTTTTTCTCTATCTAAATATTTGCATTTTAGGACATGAAAATGCACTAGATGATTTTGGAATATATGAATTTGTTGCATTCCCAGATCCTGCAGGAATATCTATGGTAAGTATTGGTAAAATAAAGGTGCCTAGAGATCTCTATCTAGAGATCAATATCTCTAGGGAGATTCAAAATCTCCCTAGAGATATTGAAACATTAACTGCCATGTTGTATAATGTACCACAGTGACTAAGTACAACACAACGGTCCTGTAAAGCAGAAATATTACCGAGTTTAAAGGTTTCCAAAAATGTAAACCATACATTAAAATCATAAAGAAAGTAGACAGTTTATTTTAGTAGCACTAAATCTGGTTCCTGTTTTCCGGTCTGTTTCTTTCATTGTTATTTCTTCATTCTCAGTGCTATAACCACTTCCTAAAACTTACGAACTTCAGACCACACTGAACAGCTATAAAATGCCTCAGTGTGCATAGAGCTGAACTTACTTTGCCTAAAAACTTAGATAAGGGGCCAAAGTAGAAGTGAAGCAGGATTTTTGTAAACGGGATCTCCCACATAAAGGGAGATTCAAATTCAGATTGGTCAGTGCGGGAAGGAAGGCTTAACCCTTTCCCCTGCACCATTTTTCCAATGAAACCTCCCCTACTCCAAGCTACTATTTATCTCAATCAGTGCTGGCCCCAAACCTCAGTACATTGAGTCAGATCACCAAATACCACCCCCACCTTTTTCTCTCTTGCACACTTGCTGCCGCCGCCTCCTCCTCTTTCTTTTCAGAGCAATAGCCACCACCACTTAACTTGGCAAGTGTGCATGGCCTTCTCCATCACACCACCTCTTCCTCCTCCTTTTCAACAGTAATAGCCGCCACTGTTGTCTGACTGTGCACACACCCTCCTCCTTTACATAGCAGGCTAGCTATGAAAGGGGGGAAGAGAAGAGGAAACGTAGAGAGAGGAATCCATAAAGTGTCTCTGGTATCCACTCCCCCTCTTTGCACTCCATCTTCCACTCATTTTCTCTTTTCATAGTCAGCTCAACGCACGGAGGCAGCCATGGAAGCAGCCATAGAGAAGGAGGGGGAAAGGGGAAGAAGAGGAGGACCACCATCTCAGAATGTCTCTTTGCCAAGGGTTAGCTGTGCCACCACCACTCAGCAAAGAGCTGCTCCCATGGTAGTGGGCAACAAGGAGGCATGTAAGATGGCAAGGAGCACCTTGCAATCTTAGTAGCATCCCAAGTATTTGCTTGTGGTGACCTCGTGGAAGGACCAGTCCTAGCCCCACAAGGCAAAACATATAGATACAATACAGATCTTCCATAACACATCTAGGTCGGCCCTAGGACAAAAGAATGTGCCCATTCCAATATGTAAAGCTGGATTTCTAAACCAGCTTTAGGCTTCTGTTCTAGTCATCCCTAAGTTTGTCAGATAAAACTTTTATTTCCTACTTCTAGGTGTCAAGTTGTTCTGGTTCTGATGTTGTGCAGGGGCAGGATTTTAATGGTACAGTTTATGAAATTATTCGGCATATTCCTGAACAACACCAAGAGCATCAAGAGTAAGTCAAAATTAATCCATCAACTGGGTTCCACAGGAGTCTGGTAATAGTTGAAGACAAAGAATCTGTTGATAGTCACCTGCACTTGTGGAGATGACAGAGCAAGAGACCCTTCCTGCAAGTTTTTCCACATCTCAAAAATGAAACCAGAAGAAAATGGTGTCATTGCTTTGTGCCTGCTTAGATGAAGTGGCAGATCCTATGGCATGCCCAGAGGACAAGGGGATTGTAGATCTGTGGACAGGAAGCTGTTAAAGTATCTAGCATGTTTTGTAAATTATAAATTATAATAAGGGGTCAGCCTCTCACTTTATACCAAATTGGGAGGCAAGTGGTGAAAACCTCTCTGTTTGAGAATCTTTCTATTTTTCTAAGCGAAAATCTTTCTTAACATTCACTACATGCCATGCCATGAAGTCACTCAGAAATGGCAAGAGAGAAGAGATTCTGGTTGCTTTCAACTAACTACCAGTCTGGCATAAAGTGAAAAGCTCACTTCTTTCCTTCCCTGAATCATATGGAAGGACAGGCCAGGGAATAGCAAGACATTTTTCACTGGGTGAACAAGACAAACCTTGGAAGGGCTGGAGGGTTGGGAATAGAGGACTATAAAGGAGTTTTCTGGCAAAATGTTTTGATTGGTAATGATAACAAAAATAGATTCCATTTCACATTATGCATTTTAATTAAGTCTGCATAACCATCACTAAGCTAGGGAGTCAAGCCATTAAAATTTTTGGTTCCGTTCAAATTCAGCTGCAAACAGAGTTGTAATGGTTTGGACACATTTTAGTGACCAGTTCAGCACACATAAGCAACTGGAGTCTGGTTCAATTCTAGTTCTAATTTATAATTTCCGGTTGAGAAACGACTGCAACAAAGGCTCTAGCCACACTACATTCTTCAAAACCATTTTGAACTGGAACCAACTTGAAAGGATGCTGGGTGTGGTTGTTCTGTGGGAGTGGACTATGAATTTTCAGCACTTCAACAAGTTCCCAGAATTCTTTCAAACTGGTCCATGTTCAGAACAGTTTTGAAGAGTATAGTGGAGCTAGAACCTGTGTATCAGGAATAAGTGCTATGAGGCATACATGGGAAACAGAAAGTAATGTCTAAGTTAGTACTTGAAAACACATGCTTATTTTCTTGATATTGTTTGCTTTTATTTGTACAGTCAGAGATAGTGTAATAAGTAAGCACAGAACTGTTGGGGTGAGAGTTAACTTTTCGAGATTATGTATTTTTCAAGTGCATTAATAAACTAGAGAGGAAACAACCCCCAACACACACACATCCTGTCGCCTGGGCTATGTAAGGCCTCCTTCAGGCTTCCTGGGCCTTGTAGAGCTGCTCACTCATCTCTCCAATTCTCAGGGCCTGGATAAAACAAGGCTGTTTCATTGTGCACTCTCTGCTGGGGCCCTGAAGGTTGCTACTGCTAATGCATTAACCATACCTACCACCTAAGCAAGTCACCTTAAGTGACGCAGCGGGGAAATGCTTGACTAACAAGCAGAAGATTGCTGGTTTGACTCCCCGTTGGTATGTTTCCCAGACTATGGGAAACACCTATATCGGGCAGCAGCGATATAGGAAGATGCTGAAAGGCATCATCTCATACTGCACGGGAGGAGGCAATGGTAAACCCCTCCTGTATCCTACCAAAGACAACCACAGGGCTCTTTGGTCGCCAGGAGTCAACATCGGCTCGGCGGCACAACTTTTCCTTTACCTACCACCTAAGCAAGCTAGTTCAGCACTGCACAAGGAGACATTCTGCAGTGCACAGTTAGCAATAGTGTCCTCCCCACTTTCCTTCCTCCAATTGCAAACCCGTCGATTTTCAACTCCCCTCCCTTATCCATCAAGATTTGTTTTCAGACTTCACACTGGTTCATTTGAATTGACCCTCCTTGATCCTACCCTATCTTTGCTTTTCCTGCCTTTCTGTAATAATCTTCCCATTTTTCTGTCCCAGTTATGGATCCAAAGATTAATCCCTATTTTTCAAACATATTTCCACTTCATTTAACAGTTATGCATATGTTCTCACTGCATTTTGTACATGTAAAGACCATTTGATACAGACCCCCAAATACAGTATGTCTTATGTTGTATTGTTGTCATAGATGCACTGAAGGGGGTGCTAATGGTGTTTAACAAGCACAGCCTCCCACAGTCTGATCACCAGGAGCACAAGAGGTGGAAGCTCCAGTATTCTGACTCTGCAGTCTGCAAATTTTGGCTGATCTTCCTTGTTTGTTTAGGGCCCTGCGTGTGTATTATAATTCCTATGACTTGCATTCAAGAAGGTTCACAATACCTTAATCTCTTGTATTTGTTACCTGTGTTCACATTTCCTTGGTGTGACCAATTAACTTTGCCCCATGTGGTATGCCCAAGATGTCTTCCCAGCAGCTGGGGTTTTACGTTTCTGAAATGTTAGGAATTTGAGAATTGAAACGAAATGTCATTTGGAGGGCACTGCCCCTGTTTGCCCTCTTCTTGCTACACCCTGGGACAGGTTCACTCACTCCCCTCATTCTGGGCTGAGACACTCAGAAGCAGCAAGAATAACACACGCTGAGTAGTATGAATTGCAGGGCTGAACATGTTTTGTAGTATTAGCATCCACACTGGAAACATATGTAAATGTTACTGAAATTGCTGAAGGGCTAATGTTAATTCTGTTCACAAACAGCTGATACAATTTCACTACCACTTGCACGTATATAATAGACATCACGTGATGGCTAGCTGGCATTTGTATTCTTCTAGCATTAAGATATTTAGGAGGACCTGGTCATCTGAGATGTTATTTTATACAAGTTCGGTAAAGAAGTGAAATCTGGGGCTACAATGATTCCATTTCAGAGATCCCTTTTTGTGTAGTACACCCATTTGAAAAAAAGTGTGGTGGGGGCTTTTAAACATTTTCTGTGCCGTGATGAAAGCCATTTAGATTTGGAGGAGTTTATCACATCTGTATCCTATTTATTTGTGACTTCGAACTCAGGGGCTGATTAAGCTTTTCGCTGCCCATAGGCAGCCAGGGATTTGCCACCCTTCTCTGGGGGCAGCTGCAGTTAGAGGGGGTGAGGGGAATATCCCCCCTTTTACCTTTTTAAAAAAGTTGCTGCACGGCAGGATGTGAGCAGCGAGGGCAGCAAGAGCTTCTTCCAGCTCCCTTCTGGCCTCCCAAATGACTGCATGGACCAGTCTGCAGCCCATTTTGGGCCTCTCTGTGCATGCATGCATGCATGCAGAGAAAGGCCCAAAATGGGCTGCAGACCAGCCCATGCAGTCTTTTGCAAAGCAGGAAGGAGGTCCTGCCACCCCCATCCCTTTGCGCAGCATTTTTTAAAAGGTAAAAGAAGAACTTTCCCCTTTCCCACAGCAGCTGTGCAGCCGCCTCCAGCCCCAGAGATGGGTGACAAAATTTGCTGCCCCTCAGATTTTGCCGCCATAGGCAAGTGCCTACTTTGCCTATCTGTTAATCCGCCCCTGTTCGAACTTGTTATATTAATAACAAGCTTGGTCCTGATGTGCTTCATTGTTGTTCTCTATATAGCAGCCACACAAAGGAGTCCACATCAGGACCATGATGGGACAAAGGGGTTAAATCCCCCGCTTCCCCATGTTGCAGTCCTAATCCAGATCACACATAGCACACCCTGCACGCATTGTTGCTATTTAGAGAATAAGAATAAAGTGCATCATTCATATATGTCATTTGGCCCTGAGTCAAGATTTAAGCCTGCATCTTTTACATTCAACCACAACATTCAAGCCACCACAACAACTCACACTGCCCTCTTATCAGGCAGCTTGCAGTGCAGCAGGACAACTGTTCAAGAATGTGGTAGCATAGAGATATGTTTGCTAACAAGCTAACATAGCTGCCCTTTTAGCATTTATTGCTGTGCTCAGGAAAGAAAGTATAAAAGCCTTGCACACTCTTCTTGTTCAAAGTCTAGGACTAAGTATTATTGCTTAACAATTTTTTTCCAGTTGTATATGAAAAAGATGAAACCTTTCTGATGAAATTGGTTTTGGAAAATCTACAGCAGGAACAATTGCCAGCAAAGGAAAAAGCACCAAGCTGTTACTCATCATGCCACATATTTCAGGTTTTCCTCATTGCTGCATTTCTATTTATATACTGAACTTCTCGAAACTATAGTTTCTGGAAAAACTTCCTGCTCATTAGAGTTTGGACTGTAAAAATTATAAATCCAGCAGACAGCCAAAAATATGAATGTTGGATGTTGTCCCATTATTTTACAAATATGGATGTTTTGGATGTTGTCCCATTATTTTACAAATACGTTTGTTTTATATTATTTTTATTTAACTCTGGGATTACTGAATCACAAAGTAAAAATCCTTGCTTTCTTTAAAGAAACAAAACTGAATGCAACTTAAGACTTTCAGTCAGCCTACACGGTTAAAAAAGGAGAAATAACTAAATGTTGGTTGGGAACATGATAACATGCAATATGTGTTTGTTAGCAAATACCTGCTTTTTCTAAAATCAACCTAAATATTAAAAATACAGCATTGCAATTGAAATAATGTATAAAGCAACAACTGTGTTATATTTCAGCATTGTTTGTACACAGGTATGCCACTCCCAGCTATTTCATCCAAAAAAAGGGTGCTACAAATCCTCCCCACCCCAATCCTGTCACTTCCACTCAGAAAGTCAAACCATTTTTAAAAATGTGATGGTTTCCTGTTTAGGTTCAACAGCATTTTTTAACTCTCCAGTTTGGTAACTGGTTCAGACACTCTGAACTGATTGCACATAGAACATCACACTATCAAATTCTTCTGCTTGCAATGTAAATCTGCAAAATGAGTTCAATGGTAACTGCTAACCTGAGGGGAAATATTTATTTTTAAGCTGCTTATTAATGTTTTCATGCCTCCTGCCCTGCACTCCCACTGCAGCAGTGCAAAATGATTGTTCTGTGGATAGTTAGAACTATGAGTCTTTCCTAGGCCTTGAGGGTTTGTTTTTTTAAGAACACCACTTTGCCTGCAAACCTAAATTAAAAAAAAAAAGCCAAAAAAAAGCAATATGCAATAATTTTCTATCTTTCTGGGAAGAAAGAATCTTCTAGTCTTAAGAGTCTTAGTGGCCAGAGTTAAAAAAAAACTTTAGGCCCTGCCTAAAGGGAAAGCCCATCCAGGGAAGGCCTCAAGTCAAATAGTAACGTGATTATTAATCGGGATTTCATATCCATCTCCCCTCCCCCAGATGCATTAGGGCTCTACCTAAATATCCATCTCCCCTCTCTCAACTAGGATTCAATTCAAACATAACAAAAACATTAACTTACCCAGCTTAGGATGAATGGTAAGGAAATACTAAAATTTGAAATTTGCAAACGACTTCAGCCTCAGGATCTAATGAGACCTTGCCACTGCTGGACAACAACAGCCTCTGCATGGGAAGTTTCCGCTTGAGCATCAGACTAGCACTCTTATGCCCTGCCTACCAATCTGTACTGCCCCTTCCTCTTCTCAAGGGTAGCTTAAGAGGGGGGCAAGCACCCCCTTGGACTAGTTCCCCCCGCCATCTCCAACCAAATCTATGGAACTTGATTCCTTCTCCCTGTTTAAAGAGATGGGGCTCCAGGCACTCATGCAGTGCTCAGTACACTTTCATAGGCACAAGAAATGGCAAATCTTTTTTGGACTCCGTTCTTCCCCAGCGTTGTGGTAACAGCACCTTGGAGCCTTAGGTCCCCACTAAGGTTCCACCTTGAGAGAGAGAAGATAGTAAAAATCATGAAGAGAATTCTAGAATGTAGCTTAGAAATAGATCCATTATAGTGTTTTTCAACATGTATCAGATTATGTTCCAAGGCATTAATTACAGTAGTTTCTTGTATCCTGTGAGAACTGTATATGCTACATCAGGGACAAATGAAATTTCCAGCTCTCAAGGAGCGGTTAAAGTTTGGCAATATATTAGCAACAATAACCAATCATATTGGCTTACATCCTGACTAACGATGTACCCTGTAGGAATTTTGTGGTAATTTTCTTTATTTAATGAAATCAGTTTTCCCTCACAGCCTTGCTTGGCCAGGGCTTGGCTGTTGGGGTGGATTAGTTGTCCACTGAATGGGAGATGATGCACAAAAGTATATTTACAGTTCACCAGTTCCAGAACAGCAGTTACACTCGCAGATCAGACAAACAACAAAAATTCAAAACAGCTATGACAGACATAACTGAGACAGACATTACCTGGGGTTCAGTGGCTAACAGCCGGTTCACAATCCAAATCAAGATGTTTTGCTAATGAATGGTGACCAACCTCCATAAGACACCCAAAAGGTCCATGTAGAAGTCGTGACCCTGACTGTTAATATTCAGGAGCTTTCATAAAAACATTTACACAAATAATGCTTATGCTTTCTGTGATTGGTTACATAACAAGAAGCTGTTTCAGGATTTTAGGCGTACATGTCACTTATCTCTTCTGTGATAGGTTCTTACAAAAATACTATTTTTCTATGATATTTCTAATATTCCAAAAAGTTCCTCCTAACTTTCAGTCAGGCTCATCTCTTAATTTCAAGCTGTCAACTAAGGATATTTGGTTTTCTGCTGATGCCAGTCTTACTGACATGTCAAGGTTATTTTATCTGGACCACAAATAGACATTATGACACTCTGACTTAGATTCTATCTGAGCTTACTTCCCTTTCTTACTGATGACATCCATGTTCTAAGCCTAGGCCACAAGGCCTATGCTCGAAAACTGGGGAAAAGGATACAGACATTGCCAAGAACTAACCATGTACAATTATACAACCTGTGCATAGCCTTTATGATAAAAATGGATCACACTAATTCCCCAGCTTTCAACCAGTTAACTTCTCTAACAACCAGCATGCCAGGAAGAAGTTTAGGGATATATTTTCCCAAAAGGTGGTGCAAGGCAGGGAAAGGAGAGATCAATGAAAATCGCATCTCCCCATGCGATTAGTGCTGGTGACTCAGCAAGCTCCCTGCAGCGGGGACACTTAGTGCTGTGATGTCATAAAGGGGCACTTGTTAAACTGGTGATTCTCTTAGTGGTGATATCTCTTATTGGGCATGGGGCAGAGGCGCTCTTACCCATGGACTTCTGGGTTGAAGTCCAGGGCCTCCACAGTCCCTGGAGGCCCCCCAAATCCTCTTTAGTCTCTCCCGGGTGGTGTGGTCGCCCAGTCGAGCATGATGATGCTTAATTTGCAGGGGAGGAAGACCCTCCAAAGGTCCAAGCTCCAAAATTACCTAGGTGCACCTCTGGCAGTGGGGAAGCAACTGGCCCAATTCATCCCCAGCACAACATCCCACCAGAGTGATGTTGCTGGTTCCTACTTAATGTTTCTTTTTAGAGTCTGAGTCCTTTTGGGACAGAAAACCATCTTATTAATTAATTATTCTATGCAAAGCGCTGTAAGAACTTTTGTTGATGCGGTATATAAATATTTGTGGTCGTTGTCATTCTTATTGGTGCTTGGGCACTCTGTTAGAAAGGCTGTCAGCCGTAATGCATGAATGAAATAAACAAAAGCTGCATGGGTTTGTTAAAATTTGAATGCATTTTATTAAAATGTTGCAGTGACAATTCTCTTCTGATATATATTGTTTTAATCTGTTAAGAACAGCCCTGTTGGATCAGGAACAAGGCCCACCCAGTCCTGTCTCAGAGTATACAGAGTATCTTGCCTCAGTACTGAATGTTATGAATCTATTATGTAACAAATATAAATGTTATGAGTTTATGTAAATTTTTTAATATTTAGAATAAAAGGAGTATGCTGTAAAAATAAATAAATCAGTGTGCATTGTTTTTTACTCTCCTGTGTTTACCCCTAAATGGTAGTTTAGCATCCAGTTAAAGGATTCATAACTGAGTGTATTGAATGTGTTAAGAAATTTTTGTAATATTGTGTTGTGTTTGCATTTGTAATCGGACCACACACTCATGTTAATTTGTTATTTGTAATCTGTATTTTGATTATATAAATGTAAATTTAGATTATATAAATCTGCCTTTCATTTAAAAAAATATCCCAAGTTAGTTTATGGCAGCCTTTTTAAAAGGAAAGGGCCAACCTACCATGCACTTCTGTAAGACCATTAAAAGAGTCCTACTGGATCAGGCCAAGACCAATCGAGTTCAGCATCCTGTTTCTCACAGTGGCTAACCAGATGCCTGAAGGAAGTCCACAAGCAGAAGATGAAGGTATGCCCCCCCCTTTTCTACGATTGCTCATCTACAACTGGTTCTCCTGGCTTTCTTTGCCATGCCACTTCTGTTGCATTTCCTGAATGATCCAAACTGGATGTGGTACTCCATCCTATTGATGCTAAACAAAAATCCGACTAGTTTGCATGTAACTGGTCTTTTGTAAACATTAGTACATTGCTGACTTGGATTTTGAGCCAGAACAATCTGTAGGTCCTTCTCAGTGGTACAGGCAGAGGCACAGGGGTCCACTGCCACTCTGCCAACAAATACAATTTCAGTAGGATTTTTCTGCAATCAGCTCTTTTGCCATTGATATGTCAGACTTTCCCATCACTACCATCATTTCTGCTGCCTGCATAATTGCTGCTAAAATGCTTTCAGTAGGTAGAAGGGATGTGCACAAACGGCTTGTGCAGCCACAAGACCTTACCTGCTCCTCCACCCCACCCCCGCTTTTCTGGGCACGGCACTCACTCTTTGTACTTTGTACTGGTTTTATGCTTGTGTTTTAAATTTTTAATCAGATTTGTTTAATATTTTGAGCTTAATATTTTAATTGTGGTGGTTGTTTTTTTTTTTACAATCTTGTTTTTAAATTTTGCTGTAAACTGCCTTGAGATCGTCTTAATGAAAGGCAGTATATAAATTTGACAATAAATAAATAAATAAATAAACAACAAGTAGCACATGGCTCCATCACTCCCAGCATGCAGGCTGTCGTGCATGTGTTGCAGCCATGTGTGTGCCGACACCGCACGCAGGCTGCGGGAAGTAGTGCTGCAACTGCATGCTACCTTTTGAACAGTGAGTGCCATGACCAGAAAAGTGGCAGGGTGGTAGAGGTGCAGGTAAGATCCTGCTTACATGCTTTTTAAAAAGAACCAACCCCCTCCTCACCTAAACAGTTCAAATGCAGGTGCCTGAACCAGTTTGGTGCTTCCCTAAGGAAGGACTGAACCAGTTCAGAAACATCCCTAGTAAATAGTAGGCTTATTCTCATGACCCAGAACAGGGTTAGAGGAGCGCTCAGCCAGGTTAGGAGAGCCATACACAGTCCCAATCGGTGGTCATGTGAACCCAAAAATCAAGGTAGGAGGGATGAGTGATTGTGTGGGAGCCTAAAGCTGGGTAAGACAGCTTTTTGTCCACCCTCAGTAAAATGCTGGAGACAGAATGTCCAACTCCGGGCTCCCATATGATCACTTTCCCCTCCTCTTACCTTGATCTTTGGATTCACATGACCACTGATTGGGACTGAGCATGGCTCTCCACACTAGTGGATGCTCCTACGACCCTGGTTTGGCTCGTGAGAATGAGCCCAGTGAGTTACTGTGAATCAGCTAATCACATTCAAAAATGCATTATATGGTGAAATGAAGTCATGATGCACATTATGTAGTTACTAGTGGACATTAAGCCCGTTACATTAACGGGTGCTAGAAGAGTTGTGTAGAGAACAGTCTTTCTTCAAGGGCAAGGGACGTTGCAAGACTGCATGGCGCGACCCTCCTCAACAGCAGCTCCGCCGCTGCGGTTCTTGCTTGGGGCTATTACTGTTGTCCCAGTCCACGCCTGCCTTCTGCGCCCGCCCATCCACGCGGCTAGCACCACTGAAAGAGAAGCGAAGGGCTGCTTCTCCCGCCTTCTGGGAGCGAGGGGAGGGGCGGAAAAGCAAAAGGACTGGCTGGCTGTCGATCCTCCCTCACCTGCAGTCAGTCCGCAAAGAAGAAAAGGAAAGTCTCCTCCTCCTCCAGTCAAAACAAAGTGAAACGCGCCTCCTCGCTCCTAGTCCCCCCGCCCAGATACAAGAGCCCGGTTCCAGCCTAGACAAAATCCCATCCCTTTCCCGTCTGCGCATCCGCTGAGGGCAGAGCCAGTGAGCATGTGTGCCACTGGACTGCACATGACCAACAGTGGAAGGCACTCAAGGCAGGAAAGGAGAACACAGCGTTGTTTTTCACGCCCCCCTTCCTCGCACCGCTGCGTCTGCGCGCGCCACGCATGCGCAGAACACCTGCAAGAGACATGGATGCAGGTACCTTAGGGTTTTATTATATAGGAGGATGGCACTTGAAATTTTAAGCAGCAGCAAAAATTCCAGACATCTTTTAAAGTCAGAACAAAAGAGATTAAAAAAAAAATTGATCACAATCTTCAGGGAAGTTCAAACTAACTAAGGCAGAGTGGTTTCATCCCCACAGAACAGACCTGTATACATTAATATTACTTGATAAATATGTATAGGACCACAACTCAGTGGAAAAATGAACACCAACATTTAAGTTCTGCTTTCTAGAGAAATGAAACTAAATACAGTACATTGATACATAATAAAGCTGGAAGTTCCAGAAAAACAACACCCATGATACAATTAATCTCTACAAAGCTATGCTGCAAATGAAAATAATATGCACAAAGAGCCACTAAGCCTTCCATGAGATGTCAGCTCAGGTTGTAGTTTTGACAAATGTCAGGAATTAAAAGGGTAGCTAGTAGAGGGAACACACACAAGACCTGTCCCTAGCATTACCTTCAACAGCAGATACATCTGTTTCTGCACAAAATTCTCCTCCATATATTTAATCCTTACAAGGTCATCCGATGAGTTATTTTGTTGATGATTGGGGATCTGAATAAAGTCTCCCTGCTCCTAGTCCAATGCTCTAACCACTACACCAGAGATGGACAGCCTTGAGTCCTCTGGGAGCTACTTTGCAGAGCAGGGGGCAAGTTGCAACAGCCTTGGGAACTACTAGCATGATAGCAGCTTGGGAAAACAAACCCAGTCACAAAAACGGCACCGTAAGGAGGCGGAAGCAGTCACAAAATGGCAGATTGTACAAACATTTACCTTGACAAAATAAAGTATTTTGATATAAAACCCCTGGCAGGGCTGGCTCAAGGGGTTGTGGTGCCCTTGGCCAATTTTGCTCTGGTGCCCCACCCCCCATTTTTATATAGTGGTGTTGTGAGGGGGGTTTTTTGGTTAAAAACCATAAATCATTACATGTCTTTATGGTTTACTTCATTCAGTGCATTTTACTAAAATAACATCAATATTTTAATAACTTTAATTCACAAACAACATTATAACATACCCAGAAATTAAACATGGGCTACTCATCCATATTCCCCCCCTCAAAATCTCTCTTTCCGTGCCTTAGCAGCAGCAAATCTTTGGATTATTTCAGCCAGATCTAGAACCTTGGCAATAGCACATTCAGTTGATAAAGTTGCCAACCCATCTAACCGAGCTTGATACTGATATTACCTGGCAATGCTTCCATGTGGCTGTGGCTATGCTGGGCTTAGTACAGAGGCCCTTTCACATGGGAATAGGACCTCTATGCTGTACTTGTGCACAGCTGTCTGTGAGTGCATGCACATCTTCGTGTAAATGACTGCACATGTGTTCACTTTAAAAGTGAATCTGAGTGCATCTGTGTTTGAATAGAAGAAGTTTTGCACTCTAGCCCCCATCCAGTGATAGTAGTACAGTATTGTACCTCATGCAATAGGTGAAAGGGAGGAAAGTTGCTATGGTAAAAAATAACACACATAGACAGAACTCTCTCTCTACACACACACCTTCTGAATATACCTGCCAATACCAGATTTTGCATGAACAATCCTGCCCACAATCCCCCTTCCTCTCTCTCTTGCAAAGGTGTTGCTAAGTACTTTAAAAAAATCCAGGGCAGGGCTTGGGCTCACAGGGCCTGCCTGAAGCCCACAACCTCTCCATATTTTGACAATTAAACCCTTTTATGCTCTCTAAAGGGTATACAGCACACTCCTCCCCACTAGTTTACTTCATCGCTAAAAATGAATCTCCTTTTCCTCCTGAATCAGATTTTTACAAGGAGTTTTGCAAGCACAGAGAGAAGACCTTGGTACAAAAAAATGAAACCTACACAGATAGGACAGGAGGCCCAATCTCCACGAGGCTGCTCCATTCTCCGTGCCCCCCGCCACTCTTTCCCTTCTCTCTTTGCTTATAGGAGAGAGACAGTTTGCAAGTTGCAATCCATCCAAGCTCCAAAATTTGCAAAACACAAAAGCAAGTGGTGGTGGGGAGTGTCTTACTTTTCTTGACTTTCTTGTTGTCTCTCCCACCCTCTTCTGCCTCCAGGTACAGCCTCAGGGGATGAAAGGCAGATAGAACCATCCCCCTCCCCCAAGTCTGTGCAGGACCGAGCTCAGCACCGAGTGATCCAATCATTCTCAGCTGGCTGAAGTGAAGTTTGCTTCTCTCCTTCCGTCCATTGCAGGGCTCACTCTCACAGCAGGCACACTCACACCTCTTTCTCTCCCAGGGGCGTAGCCACCATTGTGTGACCAGGTTCAAAGAACCCAGGCCGCAGCCCCTCAGGGGCCACGCCTTGAGGCCCTGACACACACTCCGCATCTGATGTCAGACGGGGGGGCTGGTTTAGCTCCTGAGCTAAATTTAACTCTGGTATACAAATAGTAGTAGTACCTGAATAGGGCTACCAGCTCTCTCCAGCATGAGAAATGTGTGGCATGTGGAGCCCGCCCGCCCCCCCAATGTGGGGCAAAAGGCAAGCAAACAGCGATAGGCTCTACCCTATGTTCTCTGGCCACAGCAACAGATATTTATCCACACACACAAAACCAGGACCAGGAAGCTTTACACACAGGGCTTCTGCCCCGATTCTCCTTCAGAATAGAGTGTGCGTTCACACACCAGCCAAACTCACCTTGAAGTCCCTTCAAGATTTTTGGACCCACTCCACAAAGAAACCGGGCTTTGTGATGCAGATTCTAGCTTATCTCAATGTATGTCCAGGTTTTTAAAATGCTGGTTTTAAGCTACTTTTTCTGAAAACCCCAGAGCAATGGGAGAGGCACCCACATAGAATCATTAGCATGATAAGAGCCATGCTCTCTTCAGAAATTCAGATATCTCTCTTCAGGAGCTCTCCCCTTCCCCCCATTGGCTAAAAAGAAAACGAGGAGCATGCCATGTGGACTACTTTCAAAAGAGGGGAGGGGCTGCTTCCCTCAATGCCACAAGTGTACTTTGAAGTGGCTTCACTCAACATTTACCCCAAAGCCTGAAGCCAAGTGTGAATAACTCTCAGGTGAGGATCATATCTATAGACTGAACTGCTGAATGGGCAGCATTTAAGTTGAAGCAGATATAAGCAACTTCATCCTCAAAATGTTAAACAAATGTCACAGTACACCTCCGAGGGTTCCTCAAGAGTTCTCGTTCAACTGGGTGCAGAAAACCTTTTACAAAAGAAATTAGAACACTTCTTTGTAAATGGGTTACACAGCAATTTTAGGTCCTGTTGCAGCTCTGGCCCACTAAACCTGCATTGTTGGCCTAAGTGTAATGCCCTAAGGTTCCCTAGTACAGGATCACAGACAGCATATCACCCCCATATGCCATACTTGTACCCCCTGCTAGTTAGCGTTTGGGCATTCATTGCTACTTTTCAAATGATCCATAACTTCATACTCCTGAGAACCTCGTTATGAACTCCACCACCACTGAGCTCTTTGGAGGAGGTTTGTCCATACCACCCCTTCCCACTATGATTTTATCTGTCTCTTTTTATTTTATCTTTCCCCCCTATTTTTTTCTTATTTTTACACTGTGAGAAAGGGGAGCAGCAGGCTGACGGGTGGAGCCTTAAGAGCTGAGAGGGGGCAAAGCATGGGGGACAGCTGCCTTGACTCCCCCACCACAACCCTCTTGTCCAAAATCCACTCGATGTCTATCTAGGGGCCCTCTCTGCCATTTTTTGTTTTGCTATGCTGGATTGCTTGTGCAAGGGTGCAACGCTGCAAGTAAATTTTTGTTTTTGAATGGCATTTTCCCTGATGGCTTTGTGCAAAGGAGACAAGATTTAAAAAAAAAAAGATCCCCCCATCCCCCAGTGGCCCAAAATGGGGCAGGAGGTGGTGACAGATAATGCAGTTCAAGAAGAATATGGACACTGCCCACCTGGAAACCATGATGCAGTGGACAGCAATATTAATGGCCACCAGCCTACCACAAAGCATTGAACAACCCTTCACTCACAGTTTCACCTTGCAAGACTTCTACCGGTGCAAAGCTTGTAACCTGGAAAATGATCTGAATAACTATAGTTAAGAAATCCATGTCCAGAAAAGGCTGCAATAGGTGTACCAACCTCAGTTAATAAAATACACTCAGTGACAGTGCTGGATCTAGGGGTATTATCAGACTGCAAACCTGATCCTTTAGGGACATTGCAACTCCATCCAGAACAGGCTGTAACCATCTATCTAAACAGAAGAAGCACCACCATCTTTTTGTTAAAACTGAGCTTTAATTTATTGGCCCTCATCCAGCCCATTACCAACTCCAGACACTGATTCAGCACTTCTATTGCAATTCCAGATCCACTTCTACATTAACTGGATGTAGGCAGATGGGAGATTGGTTCAGATATGAAATAGGGCTTTTCTGTGGAGGTCTCTGTCCTCTGGAATTCCCTGTCTACACAGATCCACCAAACCCTGCCACTGTTTTCCTTCCATGGAGAAATGAAAACAGTCTGTATCTGCAAGCTTTTCCTGTCCACTAAATTATTTGAGTCAGTCTGTATAATGCTACACTTCTAGTTTATTTTACAGTGTTGTTGTAGGATTTTTAAAAAATGTATTTTATCAGTTGCTTTGAGAACTTTAGTTGAACAATTCCCGATAAATTTATAAAATAAATGAACTGCTCTTAGTCACTATCTGCATTGAAAACTATTCTTACATGTGCATGGTAATGGGTTTTAAAATAAAATGATGTTTATGAATTGCATTTCATGTCAGTATAGTCTTACAGTGTTGATGAGTTCTGACAATGAAAAACTCTCAGTTGTGGATTCCTAGAATTAGATCATTTCCACTATATGTATAAGTGCAGACAACTTTAAAGGTGTTTGTGTTTTCTTTCATTTTTGTTACAGTATCAATATCAGAAGCTTTCAAAGATTCATGAATATAACATTCAGGTGGTTTGGGTGTCACTTGCAACAATTATTATATAATACATTATTTAGGAACAAAAATGGGTGCGGAAATATGTGGGTGGGGGAACCACATCACCCTGTTGCTGGTCATGTGATGGGGAGTTGGCAAAAACGTAACTGCTTCTTAGTTTCTTGCAAATTTATCTTACAGATGAGGTTGCCTTTTGTAGCCAATAAAAGCAAGAACAGAGATCCTTTGCTTTTGTTCAGTTTTGCTTACTGAACAAAGTTTATTCAACCAGCTACGACAGAGAAGAGTTTGCATAAACGTCTTGGTAAGTGATTTAAATAGAGGTAAATGCTGGAAAGATATTTTTCCTCAAAAGTCAAGCAGATATAGATATACAGATGACTGCATTCTTCATCTTATAACAGAAATCTCTAGACTATCATATTGTCTTTGTAGAATTTTTATAAAAGAGTTCTGAATGTTATTGTATCTGATGAACATATCTCTGTGGAGTTCTTACTGGAAGAAGGAAGCAAAATATTGGCAACCTAGTCTATTTTTGTAGCACTAAGAAATGCTTATTGTAGCAACCAAACATTGTCCAAATAATATTACCTCGATACCAAGAAAACAAAACTGAAAACATTAGACTTTAGAAATAGTATTCAGTATGCAACCAAACATGCTACTGTTTCTTTTTCCTTTCTAAAACACAAAAACAACAGCCAGCAATTTTTGTCTGCTTTGAATAATTCATAAAGCAGTTCCCAAGTCATTTTAAAATGCAAGTTTCTTAACATTTGTAATAAGAACATGACAAAACAGTACAAAAGACAGTTTTACAAACAAATAACTTATTGGTGAAGATTACATAGAAAAACAGAAAGCCCTCACTTCAAGAAATGACTTAGTTTCAGTTTCCTTTCTCAGCACTGCAGTTCTTCCGAAAATCATGTCTAAGGGTAAAGAAGCATACATGAAACAATCACATATTCATTGCCAGCTCTCTCACAGTTGCACTTCTCTCCCTTTCCTCTTCGTCTCCCTTGTGTCTCTTTTGATTGTTCACTTTCGGAACCAGTCCTGTGTTCTCTCTTCATGGGAAGAGCCATGAATGTGAATAGTGATATATTATCTAAAATTTGCACAATGGAATTTAATGTGGGAAAATATGAATATGGAGATATACGAGAAGGCCATAAATGCTTGAATTAATGAATATTTATTATTAAGTGAACATAATAGGACATCGTATTACAAATCTTTTTTACAATTCAGGTACTGTGAAAATTTGTACCAACTGATGACAGCTAACATGTAAGTATCTGATCATGTACAGTACTATATATTCTTCTTATTTATTAACGTATTTCAACAAGCTAAAGGCAGCATGATTGTCTTTTCACATTTTATCTTCACGGGGTAGTGACTAGGGATGTGCACGGAACCGCAGCAGGGTGGTTCGAAGGCGGCGGGGGTCTCCCTTTAAGAGCGGGGGGAGGGTGCACTTACCACTCCTGCCGCTTTCCTCCCACTGGTGTCGGTATTTTTAACAGCCCATCAGGGCAGCAGTGTACCTCCCTGCTGCCCCGTTGCCCTCCTCTTCCAGATATGACAGGATGTTGCTGACACGCCTGTAGGCACGGGTGCACACACATCACATGTGCTGCATGCCCGTGCTGGCGTGCGCAGGCATGTCAGCAACTTCTGGTCATATCCTAAAGAGAAGGACAACTGGGGGCGCGGGCAGGAAGGTATGCTGCCGCCTGGTGTGAGATGTCAGTGTCACAGAACCTTTAGGGAACAGCGACCATCATGTGATCAAATTCAGCATATATGCGAGGTCATCCACGCTAGTGGCCATTACCACATCCTGTGGCAGAGAATTTCATAGATTAATCATGCACTGTGTGAAAAAGTACTTCCTTTTGTTCTTAATTTTTCCGGTCTTCACTTTCATGGGATGACCCCTGGTTCTAGTGTTGTGAGAGAAGGAGAAAAATTTCTCTCCATCCACTTCCTCTACTCCATGCATAATTTTATACATCTCTATCATGTCTCCCTGTAGTTGCCTCTTTTCCAAACTAAAAAAACCCCAGATGCTGTAGCCTTTCTTGATAAGGAAGGTGCTCCTGGCCCCTGATCATCTTGGTCACCTTCTTCTGTACGTTTTCCAGTTCTACAATGTCCTTCTTAAGATACAGTAACCAGAACTGTACACAATACTCCAAATGTGGCTGCACCATAGATTTATATAAGGGGATTATAATATTAGCATTTTAATTTTAAATCCCCTTCCTAATGATCCCTAGCATGGAATTTGCCTTTTTCACAGCTGCGATGCATTGAGCTGAAACCTTCAATGAGCTGTCCACCACAACCCCAAGATCTCTCTCCTGGTCAGTCACTGACAGCTCAGACCCCATCAGTGTATATGTGAAGTTGGGTTTTTTTGTCACAATATACATCACTTCACACTTGCTAACATTGTACCACATTTGCCATTTTGTCACCTACACACCCAGTCTGGAGAACCTTTTGGAGTACAGATCCTTGGGGGGGACACCACTTATTACTTCCCTCCAATTTTAGGGAAATTTAGGACCAACAAAGAATTAATTTGTTCACACTGCGCATAACTAATTTTTTTGGAATTCTCTGCCACAAGATGTGGTGTCAGACACCAGCCTGGATGGCTTTAAGAAGGGCTTGGATAAATTCCTGGAGGAGAAGTCTATCAATGGCTACTAGTCTGAGGGCTATAGGCCACTTCCAGTCTCAGAAGCAAGATACCTCTAAATATCAGTTGCAGGGGAGCAACAGCAGGAGAAAGGACATGCCCTTAGCTCTTGCCTGCAGGCTTCCCAGGAGCATCTGGTGGGTCACTTTGTGAAATAGGATGCTGGACTAGATAGACCTTGGGCCTGATCCAGCAGGGCTACTCTTATGTACTTCTCTCCATAGTATCTTGTGATATTTACCTGTGTTTTGACAATATGATAGGGTTTAATTCCCTCTGGAGTCATAAATGATTCCAACATCTGTTATTTTTACTAATATTTTAATAGCTAAATCAGGTTTTAAGTGTGGCTTCTTTAACCAAGACCTCTGAATGCTAACCAGCACTATGAAGGGTGTCAAACATATGGCCCCAAAGGCTCTCCAATCCAACCCACAGCTATGTAGTGGTGCAAGGAGTTTTCCCATGGTTTCCAAACTCCTGGAAATGTGACATCTCTAATCCTGGTTCTGAGCATAGAATGCAGCCCAATGACTGAGCTCTTCTACACTGACTGACTGTGAAGAAAGTTTATAATATAATGTGGTCCTGTGTGTAAAATCACAGTATCAATGAATGCAGTCAATTTCTGTAACTGTCTCCTATTAAATGGGTACAACTGCAGAAATAGGACACACACATGTATTTGAGGTGGATTAACACATAGGCAAGATACAGGGATGTGCACAAAACTGGTTTGCCCGGTTCGGTTTGAATTTGAGCCAGGTTCGAACCAGGAGCGGGAGGTTCGGTTTTGGTTTTGCTCAAACCTTCCCCTGGTTCAATTCGAGTTTGAACCTCCAAAAGTGGGTGGGGTGGTAGCTTACACACATGGGTACCTACCACCCAAACCCCAAAGCAATCGGACACTCCTACGATTTTTAATGAATATTTGAAATAGTTTTAATGATTTTTCTCATAGGGTATAATGGGACCTTAACTAGCCCATTATCCCCTATTGGCAAAGGGGTGGCCTACAGCAGAGTGTGGTGGGTGGTAGTTCCCAAGGTGGGCAAGGAAGCAATAGAATTATTTGAAAGGAATTGGGCAAAGGGCTGATTTTTAAGTGATTTTTGAAGTTTATGTGTCTTTAAGGTTAGCAATGAGAGTGGATTCATGGTTTGTCATTTAAAATCTTATATGCTACCAAAGAATCTACACTCAGAACACTTCAGATACAACAAAACCCACTACCCCATGGGTTAGCAACCCATGGGGGTGGTTAGCACCCTTGCTCTGGGCCACCCCAGCACCCCCAAGTGCAATTATGGGGCTGCTGAAACTTCCATTCTTCCCTATGGAGAAAAACCTTAAAGCCACTTGTGGGGTACTGGGGTGGCCCAGAGTGAGTGGTGGTCTAGTGCACAGAGGGTGCCAACCACCCCCATGGGGTGCTAACCCATGGGGTACTGGGTTGTGTTGTTTCTGAGGTGTTCTGAGTGTAGATTCTTTGGTAGCATATTAGATTTTCAATGACAAACCATGAATCCACTCTCATTTGCTAACCTTAAAGACATGTAAACTTCAAAAATCACTTAAAAATCAGCCCTTTGCCCAATTCCTTTCAAATAATTCTGATAGCTTCCTCCCCCCTCCCCCGGGCACTACCACCCACCACACTCTGCTCTAGGCCACCCCTTTGCCCCCGACGTGAAGCTATACATTTGCTGACACCTCCATGCTTCTTTATGAAGAAAAACTTTAAAGATACATAAACTTCAAAAATCACTTAAAAATCAGCCCTTTGCCCAATTCCTTTCAAATAATTCTGATAGCTTCCTGCCCCCCCCCCCCTTGGGCACTACCACCCACCACACTCCAGTCTACAACACCCCTTTGCCTCCGACGTGAAGTTATACATTTGCTGACACCTCCCTTTCTCCCCTAGCTGGAAGTCAAGCAGTCTGTAGCTGCCAGATAAGATACACAAAACTTCCATATTCAGCCACTGCATACTGTTAAGGCCAGCAATCACTATGCAATATCTGACCATACATGAAGAACTTTGTGAGTGGTCTTTGGAATAACAGTCATTTCAGAAGCCTGATGCAACATCCCCTAGTAGGGAATGTCCTTTCTTTTCTCCATATCTTTTCCATGAATCATATTCCTCTCTAGGGAAAACAAAAAGAAACACAGTGATTGCCTATATGAATGCCCAATTCAATTGATTTGTTTGATAACATGTAAAAAAAAAAATTAAGGCGGGGGGGGCAGGTTCCTTCAATTATGCTGAACGCTAAGGGCTGCTTATCTTTACTTTCCTTATATTGAGTGCAAGACAAAATATTATAGTCTTTGCTTGGTTGCATCTTCAGCTCTGTTAGCAATGCTAAATACAATTGTTCGTGTCAAGTTAAAGTAAAAACACTTCAAAAGCTAAATGCTCTGAAGCCAGGAAATGTCATCCTTGTGACATGATGCATGAAAAAGAATGGATAGCTCTACTGAGGCAGCACTTGTCAATCAAATAAATTATAATTCTGAATGCATGTCTGCAGGAAGGTAGGAGGTCAACCTGACTAATCTCTCCCTCTATATTGCTCTTGCTCAACAGTTCTGGAAGATTGTAGATATATTTTAAAATACAGTAGCTGCTTTGGCACTACTCATCTTTGTATGATGGTGAAATGCTTATACCAAGATAAGCAAAACTGTAGCCCATTCTTCTCTTTCTTCTGAAATACGGCCCAGCCTAAGGAAAGTTGAATACTGAAAAGCCATCTCTTTCTATCAGTTATTCTCTGAAGGAATGCACTAATAACTAGGGATGTGCGCAAATCAATTTTTTTTTCTCGATTTGTGCCCAAATTGAATCACCCCCAATTTGGTTTGCATCTGAATCTGTCCCTCCGAATCACTCCAGATTTGATTAGATTCAGATTGGGATTGATTCGGACCACTTATAAAGGTCCTATGGGCACCAGATTTGGGTGGTGGGCAGGTCCTCATGGGTGCCACCTACCACCCACATTTCAAGGGCACTTAGATGATTTTTAATAAACTTTTTAGTTTTTACTGATTTTGTATATTTCCGCCATAGAAAATAATGGGGATTTGAATCCTATGCTAACCTTAACATGGATCCCCAGCTTTAATTTTTTTAAAAACTAAGCTCTATACCTTGTAGAAGTAGAGTTATGGAACAAAATGTGTGATCACTGTTTTTCAAGTGTTTGGATTATTTGCTGTCTAATAACGTTTCCTTGTAATGAATCCCTATGAGGATTCATTGCACACCTTCATTTCTTCTGTTCATTTTGACTGACATTGGACAGTGCCAACTTTCAACTGCCATGTGCCAACAATACCACCCCCCCCACACACACACACACACACTGGGGTACTCAGTTTATTTTTTTGGAATTTTTGAGGTGTTTAGACTCTTTGGTGTGTAATGAATCCTCATAGGGATTCATTATGAGGAAAGGTTATTATTCATTCATTCATTCATTCCATTGATAAACCGCCCATCCAAAGACTCTGGGCAGTGTACAACAACTTTAAAAAGACATTAAAACACAAAATTCAAAACACAGTGTGTTGTGAACTGTGCCTGGTTTCGCACTCTGTACATGCTCAGAGGGAAAGAGGCAAAGTCACATCATACACAAACTGAATTGGTTCTTGGAGATGGTGACCATGTATGATCTGGGCGCGCAAACAGAGATAGAGAGAGACACACTCAGAAAGTTCAATGGGCTTTATTATGAAAAAGTTGCTCATCAGGACAAAATAAAAACATAAAAAACACGTTTCCGATTCAAGGTGTAGTGTAATGTGCCTAACATATGGGATTGTACATATGTGTGTGCAATCAGTAATTACAGATATCTAATAATCTAACGTCCTAAATAAAACATTTAGAGAGAAGCAGAGAAAGAAGGAGGAGGAGGGGGGCTTAGGAAGGGGGGGTTAGTAGTGATTAGTAAGAAGGAGGAAAGTAAGGATCCAAGGCTTGTGAAGGCAGCATATTACCCAGGATCAGAGGCTTTGAGAGTGGTGGATCTTTTCAGTTGAAGAAGCCAGGCCTTTGGTAGGAGACAGGAGCCTTTTTGCAGTCTGCTCAGGGCACAGCTGAGCATCCATGGGCAGAGTTCCTGCTTTTTCCATGCAGCTTAGCAGCCAACTCTGGGATGGCTTCTGTGAGCAGGATTGCCCGTAGGCACAGAACTGCTAAACTCTCTGTCTAGTGACCCCTACTCTTTATTTTCCTTTGATCTATACAAATCTCATCTTTTCCTGGGTTCCCCAGAAGGGGTGACAAAGCTATTACTTTCTGGACAATATCTTTTAATTATTCAGGGTATTGGCCAGTTCAGAGAAATCTGAATCTCATCTTCTGCAAACTGTGCACTTGGAAGGGAGCGGGAGGGGGAGCAAGTGTTAGTAGAAAGACTAAATCTACAGGTGTTCTCCTAAGGTGGAATTTCTATAGACAGCAACTGAGTAATTCCCCCTTGGGCATAGCAGGGCCATCAATGACAATGATTAGCATAGATTTCTTGCACAGACATTATCTGATAGTGAGTTACATTTTAGCATATTGATTAGCACAGGCCCGGCTCTTTGTGTTTTCTTAAGTATCCAGTTCACAATGCAATGCTGGAATGCGCCTCTCCCTTTGCAGAGCAGGCAGTTCACCCAGAGTTCAGGTGTGATTTCATTTCTTAATATAAAATGAAATCAGACACAGGCCTATATTCCAGGCCTATATTCCACAAACTTCTGAGTGGTGTATTAAAAGTGCTAAAAATAATATAAAAACAATTCAAAAACAATTAAACCATTTAAAACCAATTAAAATACTTTTAAAAAAAAACACTTTACAAACCTTGGAAGGTCAGACCAAACAAATAAGTTTTTTGGGCTGTCTTAAAGGCCAACAGTGAGCCTAAACTGCGGATATCTGCTGGGAGTGCATTCCATAGGCCAGGAGCATCTACAGAAAAGGCGCGGTTCCAAGTCTCCACCAGACGTACCAGTGGTAACTGGAGACGGACCTCTGCAGATGACCTCAATGAGCGATGGAGATCATACTGAAGAAGGCACTCTCTAAGGTAGCCCGGACCCAAGCCATTCAGAGCTTTAAAGGTAGTAACCAGCACTTTGTATTTCACCCGGAAACATATCATCAGCAAGTGCAACTGTTTTAAGGTCTCTCCGAGTTACCCCAGAGACCAAACTGGCTGCCACATTTTGAACTAACTGAAGTTTCCAAACTACGTACAAAGGCAGCCCCATGTAGAGTGGACTGCAGTAGTCGAGCTGATGCACCATTGTTTTGAGATGGTTCTCTTCAAGGAATGGATGCAGCTGTCGAATCAGCCAAAGTTGATAGAGAGCGCTCCTGGCAATAGTCTCCACCTGAGATACCAGGATGAGGCCTGGATCCAAGAGCACTCCCAAGCTGCATACCTGTTCCTTCTGGGGGAGTATAACCCCATCCAGCAAAGGAGGATCTAACTCATCCCTTAAATTCCAATCCCCCACAATAAGGAGCTCTGTCTTGCTTGGATTCAGCTTCGTTATCCCTCATTCAGCCCATTACTGCCCATAGGCAGGCATTTAGGGAGTGAATGTCATTTCCTGATGATGATGATGATGATGATGATGATGATGATGATGATGATAAATAGATTTGTGTGTCATCAGCATACTGATAACACCCTGCACCAACTCTCCTGATGACCTCACCCAGCGGTTTCATGTAAATATTAAAAAGCATTGATGACAGAATTGAGTCCTGAGGGACTCCATATAATAGCTCCCATTTTAAAGAGGAACTGTCACCAAGCTCCACCATCTGGAATCTGCCTGAGAGATAGGAGCGGAACCACTGCAAATCAGTGCCTCCTATCCCCAATTCCTCCAGGCAATCCAGAAGGATACTATGGTCGATGGTATCAAACACCGCCGAGAGATCCAAAAGAACCAACACAGTTACACTCTCTCTGTCGATTCCCTGGTAAACGTCATCCATCAGGCCGACCAAGGCAGACTCAACCCCATAGCCCACTCTAAAGCCAGTTTGAAATGGGTCTAGATAATCGGTTTCCTCCAAAACCACCTGGAGCTGGTTAGCCACCACTCTTTCAGTCACCTTGCCCAACCATGGGAGATTGGAGACCAGCCTATAACTATCCATCACTGACGGATCTACGGAAAGCTTCTTAAGAAGTGGTCTAATCATTGCCTCCTTCAAACAAGGAGACATCCTACCCTCCCTCAGCAATGAGTTAATGATATTAACTAGGCCATTTCCAACAATCTCCCTGCTAGATAGAAGCAGCCAAGTTGGGCAAGGATCCAGAGAACAAATGGTAGGCCCCACTGCCCCAAGCAACTTGTCTACATAATCAGAGTCTAAATACTTGAAAAAGTTCCTAGAACATAAACTGAGAAGTACCCCACTGCCTTGCAGGTTGGAGATGGGTGTAGTTGGCACATGGCCATCCTCATAGGGATTAATTGAGGAAGAGTTATTGTACACCAAAGAATCCAAACACTAGAAAACTAGTGACCACACATTTTGCTCCATAACTCCACTTCTACAAGGGCTAGAGCTTAGGTTTTTTTAAAAAAGAGAGAGAAAGAAAGCTGGGAATCTAAGGAAATGATTGGAGGAATCTGAATCTCAAATTGATTCGAATCAAATCTGGCACAATTCGATTTGGATCTGAATCTAGCCAATGAACCACAGGGCCGATTTGTTCTGTCTCCAAATCTCCGAATCAGCTAGATTCAGGTACAAATTGATTTGTACCCGAATCTATTCACAAATCCCTACTAATAACATACAGAAGCAAGAGCAGACTACTGGTCTTGTAATATTTCACAACATACTATCACATATTCTTTCAGTACAAGAATCAGCATACATACCCTTTACATTTCTTATAGATTAAGGAAAGTGAAGGTAGTTTCAAGAAAAACCCTGTAATTCTCAGTCCTGTTTTTGCTGTTGATATGCAAAGTAGTGATAAATGGGGAGGACATTTGTTGGGTAGAAGCAGCACGTGGGGTGTTTAACCCTTCTCCTCTCACTTATATGCTTTTCCTTCCTTCTTATATGTTTTTTCCTAGAAGGTAGGCAAACTCATCTCGGAATCTTAGGTGGGAGGTGGAGGGAAGTAGCCATGAGGGGTGATTGCACAGGAAAAAAACAATTAGCAGGAGAAGGGTTAAGTATGCTGCCTGCCTCTTCACTCCACTGCTTTCCATTTTGGTGAGAAGCACAAAGTTAGGAATGCTGTGTTTGCTGCCAAACATTCTGTTCCACTGGTAGCTATAGCATCAAAAAAGAAAGGCCGATACTGATTAAGAATACAAACATCAATATCCAAATAAATAAGGGAGGGAACAGGACCTGTGTTTCAGGAAGCAGAGTCAAGAGACACAAAGCAGAAAAAGTGCTTTTGAGCCAAGTCAGAAAAGAATAGTGAGGAATCCCAAATGGTTGTATCTTCTTGATGAGGCTTCCTATAGACTTTATTTCTCAGGAGTCAGTGAACAAACAAGAAACAATCATAGACTGAAAGGTAGAAGCAGGGCAGTTTTCCTAGTTACTAACCAAGTCTCATATGATTTTCAGCATGAAACATTTTAAAGATGTTTCCCTGCTAACCCGGCAAAGAGGCACCTTTTAACGTGGTGATTCTCCTTATTAAGCAGGGGGAGAGTAACTGACCCTATCCACCCCCAGCACAGGACCTCCAGTGACTGTTGCTGGTGTCTATCTTATGTTTCTTTTTAGATTCAGCCATTTTTGGAAGAGTGGTATAGAAATCGAATGAATGAATGAATGAATAGGCATGTAGATGTTTGCCTTCTGTGTGTTGTATAGATATAGAAGCCAAACTGGGTTTGTTTGTTTTCAAATGAAGATAATTTTTGTTCCTTTTTCAGACCTTGAACTTTCTTGTTACTAAGAAAGAGCAAGACATCCCTTCATTCAACAGAAAAACTCAAATATGAAGAAGAAAAGGTATATTGAATTGCAATGCTGCTGCTGATTCAGCAGAAATGAAAATCAGCAGAAAACTGATAATGAAATTCAAACATCAGGGTTTTCACATTCACTTTATTTTTAGGAAATTAGTCAGTTTCCCCAAGCCATGCTATCCAGAACATAAAGTTTTTCCCAGTGAAAGATGAGACTATTGTGATTTCAGCTGTAAAATGTTTTTATATAGTTTTTAAAAAAAAAAAACAGTATTGTATTTAGTAATTTTTGCTTATTTTTTCTTTAAAAGGACTAAAGGCAACAATACAAAGAAAAGTAACCAGCTAAATTTGCCTGAAAAAATTGAGGACTGGACAAAAGAACATGTAAAACAATGGGTGACCAATGTACTTAAACTGGAGGAGAAACATGGTGATACTCTTTTTCATCAAGATGTGACAGGCACCACTTTGAAACTCTCAACAAAACAAGACCTTATAGAGATGGGGATAACCCATGGCCCTGCTATTCAAATAATGCATGCACTAATAGAGTATGATGATCTAGGTGAAGGCAGTAGCAAGGTTTCTGAGCAAAAACAAAATACAGGGGCTCTCAATACTAAAACATCCATGGAAGAGAAAGCTAGAGCAGGGATGGAAGAGAATGAGGATGAGCAATCAAATGCAGTTGATCCCCATGAACCAACATTGCTTTCAAGATCTGAATGCTCTGGAACTTCAGATGCTGTGATTCAAGAAACAATGAGAAGCATGAAGGAGAATGGAAATAATCAGTCTGCAACCAGACAAACCTGTATGCCATATCCTTTTGATGAGTTTCACAACAGTCATCGTTATATAGAACATTATGTCCTTCATATTCCTGAAACAGGGCCATTGAATCTAATTGATCCAGTCCATGAATTTAAACTCTTTACAAACACAGAAAATTCAACAGAGGAGGATTTGAAGATGAAATTCTGCAATGAAGTTTTTAGATTCACTGCAGCATGTATGAACTCTCGCACCAATGGTACTATTCACTTAGGAGTATTAGACGATCCTCACGGGGAAATTGTTGGTGTGGAAGTCCAAAACAAGGAGAAATATATTAACTACTTTGACTTAATGATAAAGCAATACTTTGGAAATAATGTTGGTATTGCAAAAGATTGCATTAGGAAACCCAGGTTTGTGGAAGTGTTACAGCAAAATAGCATCGCATCAAAAACATTTGTTATTGAAGTAGATGTAGTTCCAAAACATTTGATTTGTCAATCTAAATTTTTCCCTACTAAGAAATATGACTTTAAGAATAAAACATGGATGGACTGTTTATTTATAAGAGATGGTGCAGCTTCTAAAAACATTCTCAATTCTAAAACAGAACAGAAGTTATTTAAGTCCAAATTGGAAACATCAGCAATATCTAGACAAGAAGCTGAGAAATAACATAAAGCAGGGGAAAGGAAGGGAGATGGTGAAGGTCACAAGCTGGTCAGGCTACTCACAGGCAATAGAGATTTGCTAGACGACTCCTATTATGACTGGTATATTTTAGTCACAAACAAATGCCATCCAGATCAAACACAGCATGTTAATTTCTTACAGGAAATAAACTTATTTGCTGTTCTAGAGTTTGATCCCGAGTCTGTAAGTACTGGTGTGGCCAAAGCATTCAGAGAAAACAGAGTTGCAAACCTTCATTTTCCAAAGCAATACCAGAAGCCTGGGAATTCAGCTTCTGAAACAATTGAGGAGTTAAATCTTTATCAACAGCCAAGTTGGATTTTCTGCAATGGCAGGTCAGACCTGAACAGTGATGCATACCAGCCCTTGAATCCTCAAGCATGGCAGCAACAAAGGGCTGATGAGGTCAGGGAACTGATTTCATTCCTTTCCCATCGAAACACAATGCAAAGAGGGAAATATTTGGTAGTGTTTCTCTTGCTGTCCAAAGTGGAAGATCCAGGTGATCCCATGATTGAAGTGTTTTGTGCATTTTATCAAAAACTGAAAGGACTTGATGACATGTTGTGTATTTGTACTGGAGCACAAACATACCAACGCTGGGAAGATCTTTTACAAGCCAGATTCATTAAAGCAGACACATTAGCTGAAAGATCCATATCTAACTTAACCCTGGCAATGGTGAATGGTACTGTCCTAAAACTAAAATCAGTGACTCAAACATCTCAAAGGCTTTTACCTTCAAAAGGGTTTTCTTCTACAGTTCTTTCAAAAAAAGAAGAAGACTTCATGACTGCATTGGAAATTCTTTGTGAAAATGAATGCAAAGATACTGAAATTGAGAAAGATAAAGCTCGGTTCTCTGAATTTAAAAAATCCCAGGAAGAACATTTTTATCGTGGTGGGAAAGTATCTTGGTGGAATTTTTATTTCTCCTCTGAAAACTATTGCTTGCCTTTTATTAAACGAGATGCATATGAAAAGCTTGAAAATCTAGTTGAGTCAGGGTCTCAGCACCCAAAACAATCCCCCACAAAAATGATCAACCTTTACCATCATCCAGGCTGTGGTGGCACTACTTTAGCCATGCATATTCTCTGGGAATTGAGGAAGAAATATAGATGTGCTGTTCTGAAAAACAAAACTATTGATTTTGCAGAAATAGGAATGCAATTGACCATGTTAATTACACACGGGGCATCAAACAAGTTTGACTATTTGCCAGTATTGCTACTCGTGGATGACTTTGAAGAGCAAGAAAATGTTTACTTGCTCCAGCATGCAATTCAATCTGCTATAGCTGAAAAGGGCATTATATATGAAAGTCCACTGGTCATCATCTTAAATTGTATGAGATCCCAGAATCCTGGAGAAAGGTCAAAGAGCAACAGCCTGAACAGTATTGCTCTGCATCAAAAACTATCAATGAAAGAACAGAGGGCTTTTGAGGAAAAGCTGAAAGAAATTGAAAAACAATATAACCATCCTGAAGATTTCTATTCATTTATGATTATGAAAAAAAATTTTGATCAGCTGTACATAGAGAATGTAGTCAAGAACACACTAAAAGGTTTTGATGTTGCAAGCAAGCAAACTCAACTCATTTCCTTTCTGGCACTTTTAAATTCTTATGTTACAGAGTCAACAATCTCAGTATCACAATGTGAGGAATTTTTAGGAATAAGCACTAAAAAGGTTTTCTGGGAAAGAGAAAGCTTAGATGACAAGATGGGAAATTGTTCCAACATCATAATACAAACAGAAGTGCAGGAACGTGGACGGTACAAAGGGGTGCGGATCAGTCATTTACTGATTGCTCAACAGTGTCTAGAAGAATTTAAACAAACATACAAGTTTGCTAAAAGTGAGATTACACTTTTGTTGTTAAGACAGAATTTATTTTATGACATTGGCATAGGGAGAGACAAACTCCAACAAGATGTACAAAGCATGCTACTTACAAGGCATCGAAGGGAACATGGAGATGACACAGACACTTTGTTTTCCCCATTAATTGAGGCAATTCAAAAAGAAGAAGGGAGCAATGAAGTTGAAAAGGTACTAACTGAGGGGACTTATAGATTCAACCAAAATGTATTTATTAGCCAAGCCTTAGCAAGACATTTCTATATCAAGGAAAAGCATTTTGATCATGCGCTAGAGTGGGCTAGAAAAGCTAAAAAAGGTGCCCCTAATAACTCATATATATCAGACACTTTGGGCCAAGTTTATAAAAGCGAGATAAAATATTGGTTAGAAGAAAACTCAGCAATATCTATCATACCTGTAGATGACCTGAAACATTTATTGAGTCTTGCAAAGTACGCCTCAGAAGCTTTTAAAGAATCCCAACAACAAACTGAAAATAAAGACAGTGAAAGAGAATGTTTTCAGAGTATAATATACAAACGAAGATATGAAATATATAATACATCTGGTTACCTAGGAGAAATAGAAACTGGTCTATATACTATAGAAATTATTAAATGTACTCCTTTGTTCAACAAAAAAGATGAACTCTCTAGAAAACATATCTTACAGTTCTTGTCAGGAAATTGGGGTATCCCAAAAGCCACAAATGATACAGCCTGTGAAGAATACAGGTTGGCACTTGAGGATTATGCTAGTTACTTAAGTGATTTGCAAGCAAGTTTAAAAAAAGCATTTGACTTTTTTGATAACTATTTTGTCCTTCTGAAGACAAAGAACCCCGAAAAAGAAACTGTGGAGCTCAAAATACGAAGGAAGGTTCAAGAATTTTTCAAAACGTATGCAGAAATATTTTGCCACACTGATTTTGAGTGGCTAATGAACTCAAAACTGAGTTCATCTTTGCAAATGGAAAATGACAGGAAGAGTTTAGAAGCTTCCAAAGCAGACAAGTTTTCTGGACTTTTAGAACATCTCAGCAATCATGAAAATTCTATAAGCAAAATGGACGACATAGTGAAGAAGTATACAGGTTTGCTTACTCAGAGCGCTACCAAATCTCTGCAAAAGGACAAACTGAATTTTATCTTGGCCAACATTGTCCTCCATTGTCTAAATCCAGAATCTAAGACAGTGCACTCTTTTCTCAAACTGAAAGAACAACTCAGAACAATTCTACAGTCAATAGGTCTAGAGTATCGTTTTTCCGAACCATACTTCTTAGCAACATTATTGTTCTGGCCTGAAAACCAAAAGCAGCTAGATAAAGATTCTAAACAAATGGAAAAATATATTGGTTCACTGAAGAAAGCATTTAATGGGCAGTACTGGCAAATGTGCCGTTCCAAGCAACCTATAGCACTGTTCTACCTTGGGAAAGGCAGCAATCTGAACAAATTCATTCACAAAGGAAAAATTGATCAGTCTGTTGCCAGTATGAGGACCAGGATGAGTGATCAACTGAATGCCCTGTGGCAGAGTGGAGAGATATGGAAAACAGATCAAGCCAAAAAGCTTTTGCGTCGGTTGACTGGCAAGGCTGAAGATAATATTGTCTATGTGGATTACGGTATTGATGAAGACATCAGAATACCAGCACGACCCGTTTTCTTAGGCCAGCTAAAGAGTGGCCGGAGCATAGAGCGAGTGTCTTTTTATTTGGGGTTTTCCATTGGAGGCCCAATAGCCTATGACATAGAAATAATGAATTAGATTATATTCCCAATCAATTAGAAATAGTTTAACAGTTTTTGAAAGTGTTAAAATTGTTATGTAAATGTAACACGACAACTCCTTTGTCTGTAGTTGCAAAAGACACATGACATTTCCCCATATCACTATAGTAGTTGCTCATGCTGCCTGCTCTTGATATTCTCATCTTCCAGGAATTAGTCTAATTATCATTTCACGATTACACCAAAACCATTGGATAACTCAACCTGTTGCATTACATGCTGCAAGGCAACTTTTTGTTAATCACTTCTTGACATTCATGGATCCCATTGCAAAGGGTGCTTTTGCACATCATGAGCCCTGCTGAGCTGGACACAAGAGGCTTCTAGATCCAATGCTCTTTATCCCTTGTACCTGATCTTGGGAACATGGTCTCAGTTTTTAAACTTTTGAATTTTAATGTGTTTTTATCTATTATTTTTATCTTTTTATGAATTTTAATGTTTTATATTATATTTTATGTTTAATTCTGTATACCGCCTTAAAATTTTTATACTAGCTGGTATATAAATTAAATAAATAAATAAATTTTATCTCTTTTGTTTTTAATTTTAAATGACTTATTCATGTTTCTGTTTTATTATACAGGTGAAACTCGGAAAATTAGAATATCGTGCAAAAGTCCATTAATTTCAGTAATGCAAATTAAAAGGTAAAACTGATATATGAGACAGACGCATTACATGCCAAGCGAGATAAGTCAAGCCTTAATTTGTTATAATTGTGATGATCATGGCGTACAGCTCATGAAAACCCCAAATCCACAATCTCAGAAAATTAGAATATTACGTGGAACCAATAAGACAAGGATTGAAGAATAGAACAATATCGGACCTCTGAAAAGTATACAGTGTACTGTGCTTGATTGGCCAGCAAACTCGCCTGACCTGACCCCATAGAGAATCTATGGGGCATTACCAAGAGAAGGATGAGAGACATAAGACCAAACAATGCAGAATTGCTGAAGGCCGCTAATGAAGCATCCTGGTCTTCCATAATACCTCATCAGTGCCACAGGCTGATAGCATCCATGCCACGCCGCATTGAGGCAGTAATTGCTGCAAAAGGGGCCCAAACCAAGTACTGAATACATATGCATGCTTATACTTTTCAGAGGTCCGATATTGTTCTATTCTTCAATCCTTGTCTTCTTGGTTCCATGTAATATTCTAATTTTCTGAGATAGTGGATTTGGGGTTTTCATGAGCTGTACGCCATGATCATCACAATTATAACAAATTAAGGCTTGACTTATCTCGCTTGGCATGTAATGCGTCTGTCTCATATATCAGTTTCACCTTTTAATTTGCATTACTGAAATTAATGGACTTTTGCACGATATTCTAATTTTCTGAGTTTCACCTGTATTTAAAATGTGTCTGTATTACTTTCAACAACAAAAATTTCAACTTGGTTGGTATAGCAAAAGCAGTAAAAAGATGGTTCAAAGGGGCTCACAATCTAAAAGAAAAAAGAGAGGGAAGGAAAAGAAAAGGGCGATGCTGTATTAATAATGTTCACCATCTCTCTCAGTGCTTTCTTTATCCTTTGGTCTCATGAAATGCCTGGCTTTCATTATCTCTTCTAGAAAGAAAATGGCAGGAAAAAAGAATGTATTTATTAGGCCCATTCAGTGTTCACAATGCCCACAAAGTAATGTGGGCATTCAAGTTGCACAGGCTGATATACAGTCTAAGTTACTCAATAGTACTACTCAGGAGTTACTCTAAAGGGCTACTTAATCAGGATGTCAGCCACTTAACTCTTCTTATGGCTGTATTTTCAAGTTTTGTTTTAAAGCAAGAAAGATGTTCCTGTTTGTGGTCATGATGTTAAGAACTGCCTGCAGTTGAAAAATACAGTGATGGAAGAAACTTTAGTAAACTTGATTGGATTTGCATGGTAAAGATATGTTGTAGAGTGGTATGCTATTATGAAAAATGGAGGATTCCTCTTTGAAATTATACCCTTTGTTTCTATTTTCTGGTTTTTATTCTAATCAACTCGCATTGCAAGCTATTGACCTTCTTACAGAAAGAGTTCCCTGACAAATGCTGCCTTGTGCAAGCAGTTGGCCATTTTGAATATTATGACATTTCCTAATTATAATAGCTCTGCTATTAGAAACAGACTTGAATATAAGCAACTACCAGAACATTACACTTGCAAAGGTTTCAGTATCATACAGGCCAGACACACACATAATCTGAAGGATAAGTTTTTTAAAAAGAGAGCAGTATTTAATTAGCATATTTAGATCACCATATGACTCTCTACTATGGTCATACTAAAGTTAGATCATCTCGCAATTGGGTATTGTAAATTGATGATCTCACATAACCCAGCCAAGAGATATGAGAAATGTTGTTTGACCAATAAAAAGAAGAGACAGGTTTGTTGCCACTCTGAGAACTTCCTGGGTCACCTGTATGACCAGAGCGAGTAATGTTTTTCTCGGTTGTCATGAGACACAAATTATCTCCTTATCTTGAAATTCTAAAATGATGGGCTCTTCTTTGTTCTCCAAATTTAACCATATCAAATAATTATCCAGATTTATAATCTTAGATCTCTTTTTGTCTTGGTTATTCATTTCCTCACTGGAGTTATAATCTTCCCTATCAATTTGTACCTTGTCAGCTTGAATAAATTTTATCTTTCATTGTAAGAATTTCATCTTCTTGTTATTAGCATTCTTCAAAATATCCATAAACTTTATTAAAATTCTAATTCTGTTGGTCTAGTTTTTAGATAACAACATATTGGGCAACTAGATTTATTTATTGTGATACACACATGAGCTTAAAAAGTGCAGAGCTTATAGAGGCCAAAGACCCCAACATCAACAAAGAGAAGCTCATCAATAGTTCAGATGTCTAGGAAAGTCATAGATTATCTTGACTTGGAGATTATAAAAAGAAAGTAAGAAGGAGTCCGATAGGCATAGGATATAGTCTACCTTGAGCTGTTGAGGGAGGTGAATGATCTCCCCCAACATCTCCCCCCCCGCCCGAAAGTGAATTGCCTTCGAGAAGGAAAAGACAAAGTAAAATTCTATCCTTCTTTTCCCCACTAAAGGGAGCACAGGAAGCAGACACCAAGTCCCCTTCCAAGTCAGTTTTGGATTGGTCTTTGGGACATAGGCTAGCTATATCTGAACCACAAACAGATGGACGAATTATTGATTTGGCAATATGTTGGCTGAATAATTGGGAGTATCAAAAAAGTTTGGAGGAACAAATGGATAATCGGTCATTTTGCTCATTCTTCCACCACAATTAATCATGAGGCCACTGGGGCTCAGGATATATTAGGCACTAAAGAGGGAAAAGAGTTAACAAAACATAATGTGAACATAAGAACTAAGAAATTGAACTCTATTAAGACATTTCTTTCTGAGTGTTATGGACTTTTGAAAACAAATGCAGAATTCTGTTAAGAAGGAGGGTCCTAGATATAACCACTGTCATAAGGACAGGATTAAATAATGAACAATTTAGTGATTCTAGTTTCTTGGACAAGGAGATTTGCATACCTCGGAAGTGTTATGGCCAAGGTCACCTCAATTGGACAGGAGCTGGGGGCCCAAAAGGAGGCTCAGGTTGGTGCCCGAAATCAGTATTCTGTTGAGAGATTCCCCGATGCCAGGCATTGGTGAACTTTGAGTGAACTGGTTAATTCCTGAGAAACAGGCGAAATTGCCTGTTATAACAATTAGTTGCTTGGGAAAAGCTGGGAACAATCCTGCATTTCCTCTGGAAGGTATCCTTGCAATACTTGTGCAGCTTGCTATGTTTGCTACAATTGTCACCATTGCTTGCTTGTTTTATGGATATTTACATGCAATCATTCTGAAATGTTTTTCAAAATGCACATTAAATATATTTACACAAACACACGCCACTTAGATTGGTATTTCTCACGAGTGGTGTGCACGGAACCGGTGCCTGCTGGTTTGAAGTTGGGGGGGGATATCTTTAAGGAGAGGAGAGGGTGCTCTTATCCCTCCCACCGCGTTTCCCCCACCGGCGCTGTCTTTTCAAAAGGTCCAGCGGGGTGGCAGCATACCTCCTTGCCGCCCCAGTGCCTCCTTGGACTGGAAGTGCCTTGTGCATGTCCGTAATTGAATTTCCTGCAATTGCTACTTTAGCTTGGGCATATGCTCTAAACTTTTGGTTCAGTTTACATCAACATTTGGCTCCAGATAGTAACTTAGCCTTAATATTGATGTATACTTCAGTACTTGGCAGAAGAAAATTAATTTTAATGCTAATTCAATAGGACTCTCCTTATCTCATTTGAGAATAAATGACTATACAGAGGAGAAAAGAAAAATCAAAAATAGATTGGTGGATATTGATTTTCTGGAAATATTGACATAGGCAAATTACTTTTGTTCCCCATTTAAGTGGGATATAGGGCCAAATGGGTCCAAACAGGCCAAATAGACCCAAATCTATTTCTCCATGTCAACATCATTGGGAGAGGGCATAACCTCCCTAAGTGCCTGCCTGGAGGCAGTGATGGGCTGGGTGAGGGATAAAAAACTGAGACTAAATCCAGATAAGCTGGAGGTACTCATTGTGCAGGGTTGAAACTTGGGAGATGAGTTTGATCTGCCTGTTCTGGATGGGGTCACTTTTCCCCAGAAGGAACAGGGGGGTCTGGGGGTGCTTCTGGATCCAAGCCTCTCCCTGGTATCCTAGGTTGAGGCAGTGGCCAGAAGTGCCTTCTATTAGCTTTGACCAATACACCAGCTGTGTCTGTTTCTTGAGATAAAGTACCTCAGAACAGTGGAACATGGTAGTAACCTCCAGACTGGATTTCTGCAATGTGTTCTATGTGGGGCTGCTCTTGTATATAGTTCGAAAACTACAGTTGGTCCAGAATGTGGCAGCCAGGTTGGTCTCTGGATCATCTCAGAGAGACCATGTTACTCCTGTATTGAAAGAGCTACACTGGCTGCCTATATGTTTCTGGGCAAAATACAAGTTGCTGGTTATAACCTATAAAGCCCTAAATGGCTTGGGCCCTGGGTATTTAAGAGAAGATCTTCTTTGACATGAACCCCACCGCCCTTTGAGATAATCAGGAGAGGTCCATTTGCAGTTGCCACCAGCTCGTTTGGTGGCTACTCAGGGACGGGCCTTTTCCGCTGCTGCCCCAAAGCTTTGGAATGCGCTCCCTGCTGAAATAAGAACCTCCACATCTCTTTTAAAAAGTCTTTAAAGACACATTTGTTCACCCAGGCTTTTAATTAAATATTGTTTTAATAGTTGTTTTAAAGTATTATTTTAAAATTTAAAATTGTTATTTTTTAACCTTTTCTATTGTCATTTATTTTGCTTTGTTGTAAACCACCCAGACCCATAGGTTTTGGGCAGTATAAAAATATGTATAAATAAATAAATGTTGGTCTAATATCAGGTTATTTTCATATATTGACTGTATCTAAAACTTTCACCTCTGCTCGGTTTAACTTTCTTCCCACAGCCATTACAGAGGGACATTTTAAAAAAATCCCTCTTGAACTAAGATTTAGCCCTTGTGAATTCGGGCTTGTTGAAACTGTGGAACATGTTTTGATAGAATGTAATCTTTATGATAATATGCGGTGGGGGGTGGCGGGATATTGTTTTGCATTCGATTTCATTCCCTGGTAGGACAAGAGGCTTTTATGTCGCATATCTTTTATCTGGTTAAATAGAACAGTAACTGAAAACAAAGCCAAATATCTTGTTGCTGTTATTGCAATAAGATTCCCAAGTAGTTAAATAAGAGTATATGATTGAAGTTTTTAAATATCTGGATATTATATTATAGGGATTTTTAAGTATTATATGTTTTATGTAATGTTTTATGAACGACTTTTTTTATGATGTGCACATTCTTGTATATTCAACATTTGAGACTTTAATTGTATCCTCTCTCTCTTGGTGGAATACTCTGTTGACCTAATAAACACTTGATTGATATATGTTCTATCCTGGCCAGAAGAAAAATAGCTATCACCACCACTATTTTACACAGAAAGCACTTAGCATTACTAGGAGCTGTACAACAGTAACAAAAGTAGCCCAGGCTGTCCATAGGCTTTAAGTTTTAAACTGTACACACAAAATAAAAAAATTGAAGTGGTAGGACAAAGGAGAAAGAGACAAGGAAAAGAAAGAACAGCCTCAACATCATAACAGTAAAAAGAATGCATATTTAGAGAGTAACAAGAGTCAGTCCCTCGTGCCCCAGTTAGCGGTGATAGATGACTGTACAGTCATTGTTCATATAAATTAGGGATGTGCTGAAACACGATTCGACTGTCCGAATCATGGACACATCCCACAATTTGGACAGCCGACCGCAAGCACATCCCTTTAAAATAGAGGGCTCACACAGCCCCTTTGAAGTGGAGAAGGGCAAGTCCGTACCTGCCCCTTCTCTGCTCGCCACCATTGCTATCATCCTGGCACTCCCCCAGCTATCCCCATACACCAGTGGGGCATCTCCCAACTGCCCCTGAGCAGCACACATCGCATTTTTGGCACATCCCTAATGTAAACCTTTTGCTTATTTTTATATCTTCTGTGATAAAAATCTAGTCATAGGCTGACTGATATGATTGTGTACATTACAAATATTAGTACGAAGGACTATGCTAACAGTACTGACCTTATAGCATGCTTATGGTTCCTGCAGAGATTTTCTTAGATGAAGAGAATGATGAAGAATATCACTCTTCAAACTTAGATATTACCATACCTCCTTACATCGTTCTGTTCATACAAGGCTGTAATCCTATAATTTACTTGGAAGCAAGCCATTGAATATTGGGGGCTTATGTTTGAGTAAACATGCATCAATCTGGCCTCAAGTCTATGCAATGCAGTTAGCACACTGATATGAATATCTATCCTATAGCTGTCAGTATCACACTAGTGGTTAGAGTGTTGGACTAGGACTGGGGAGACCTGAGTTTAAATCCCCATTCAGCCATGAAACTCACTGGGTGACTCTGGGCCAGTCATTTATTTTCAACCTAACCTATCTCACAGGGTTGTTGTGAGGATAAACATAACCATGTACACTACTCTGGGCTCCTTGAAGGAAGAGTGCAATATACATGTAAAAATAAATAAATAAATAAATAATATATCCTGTAGGTGTCAGTATTATACTACATAATTTATTGCACTTTATAAACATCAGTTATCTTCAAGGATTATTGGGGGTTTGGGTTGTAATTTGTTTGGGGCTTAGGTTAGGAATGGTGCCATGCCCATGTTTGTCTTGACATGTAATTATATTTGACATGTTAATTTTTTATATTCTAATACAAATACTTTATACGCTCAGTGAGTATAATCATAATCAAATGGGCAAGAAAACTGAATCTTTAGCTCCATGATGTAATTCAGACACATTATTCTAGAAACCAGGAAGTCCATCACCCAATAATATCTCTCAATTTGTGTGTATTTTGCAAATTAAGTATAAAAGTGGGAATTACAATATCTGTAGACTATGACACCAACATTGTTCTATGCACTCTCTCTCTCTCTAGCTCTATATGAGCTCAATCCAGAAACAGAGTATATCAGAGTACGTTTTCATATTAGCAAGCCCCACAGTTAATACCCAAACTGGTTTTCAAATGTCCTCAGACTTCGATTGTTTACTTCCTGCTTATGTATGTGTATTTCATCTATTAATTAGCTCATTCTGGGGTGGGAAAGTTCAAATTATTGCTTCTTAAGTTGCATTCCATGTGAGACCCAACATCACACTGAATCAAGAAAACCTCTGATTTGGGAGTGTGAAACCCCACTTACCTTATGGATGGACAAAAACTGCACTCATACTAGAGAAAGAAAGTTTGCTCATTCTGAATTTTTTTTTTCCTGAATGTAAACCTTTCTAATCTCTAAGACATAATTAGAATCTTGGGGCGGGGGGCGGGGGGGGGAATTGGCCAGAATTCTGCCATCTGTCTAGAAAAGCTTTAACAAAGATCACCATTAAGTGAATTTGTCACATTGTAAGTGATCTGTTTGGGGAAAATATTATTTGTATGTATTTTTATACAAGTGTCCCTTTTGCATATACTTACTGGACTGGAACAACTGAGAGAAATCTTGTGTCACAGAAATATGCAATCCTATTTTTCTACAACTGTAAAGTTGTACATTCATAACTCTCTTTAGCAGTTTCCATGATCTGTAGTTCTGGCACCACAAGTTTCTGCTGCCACCCAGAACCATGTTACTTTTAATAATACACATTACAGCTTCTATCGTGTTTACAGTTTAGAATTATGTCACTTTTATTCATAACTATTGATGATTGCATGTGTCCCAGACTTCTTGCCCACGTGGGTTGAAAGAATGAGGTAAGGCGATGACCACTAACCCCAAATTTAGTCTACTTTCATTAAAGAGTTTTTCAAATCCCCACCCCAGCATGGTTCCTTTTTGTTGGGGTACAAATACCCAATTACAAAATACACAACTTGCATCAGCTGTGAATGGTGTGCCATGTTTAAGCTGCCATTTCCCCCAACAAAATACATGGAAAGATGCTCCTGATACATTTCTCCTCTTATTGCCAAGAATATCAGCAATTTAAATATGCGGACCTAAAAGCAACTTTGACAAGTTTTGTGGGACTGTGACATCCTGAGTGCCATTTTAAATTAGAGTTATACCAGTTATTAAACACAAACCCAGACAGAAGGGTTTTAAAAGCTCTTCCAGGAAATGTTCAGACAAACTTTGGCAAGCTTTGAGGATGAAGAGTCCCCAATAGTTGTAGGATACAGTGCTGGATAAGCATTGAGCCCTTGAGACAGGGAACCATCTTATTTATTTACCTTATTTTTCTATGTAAACCGCTTTGAGAAATTCTGTTGAAAAGTGGTATATTAGTAGCAGTAGTTCTACCCAAATTTGGGTAGTGAGAGTGGGCTTACTGCTTTTGCAGAATGCTTTTTCTCACAGGGACAACATAGTAGAAGAACAAAGTCACTTCTATTGGCTAGATACAATCTTAAACCAGACTGCCCTTAAAAGCAAAGATCCCTTCAAAAAGGCTACATTTAGATAGGAATCAGAGCAGTATAACTGCATACAGCAACAGGGAAAGCATAACTGAGTATGCATAGCATATCAATTAGAGTAGCTGGGGAGACCGAGGTTCAAATCCCCACACTTCTCAGCAGCTTACCATGTCTCAGCCTGACCTATCTGAAAGGGTTCTTGTGAGAATAAAATGAGGAGAAAAAGACTGACAGACACAGGCCTGAGAAGCTCCTGGGAGAGAGAGTAGGATAAAAATGTAATAAATAATAATATCTTCTGAAGCATGCCCAATTTTCATACTGATGTGTAGAACTCCTTCTGTCCTTAAGATCAGTTTGAAGGGCAGTCTCTAATGGCAAACCATGATATTATATAATATATTATATTATATTATTTACATTTTATATCCCACTCTTCCTCCAAGGAGCCCAGAGCAGTGTACTACATACTTGAGTTTCTCCTCACAACAACCCTGTGAAGTAGGTTAGGCTGAGATAGAAGAGACTGGCCCAGAATCACCCAGCAAGTATTATGGCTAAATGAGGATTTGAACTCGGGTCTCCCTAATCCTAGTCCAGCGCTCTAACCACTACACCACACTGGCTCTTTAATAAAAATGCATAATCCCCTTGTTGGTATGCTGCATTACCTGATCACCTATGCAGCCCCGTGAAGTCCAGCAGGGAGTGCAGTGTTGCTCTTTTGGGCTTCTTCCTTCCCCTGATGGAGATATGGTCAAGAGTTGTCCCAGTGGAGTTCAGCTAGCAGGGAGGAGAGAACTGCCTGGAGCAGCACTAGCAGGAACACCGTGTTAGGGGAGGCAAGAAGTGCAACCTGAGAGGGGAGGGACTTGGAGCTCTGTCAGCTCGCTACTAGAGCATATAAAGTCAAGTCATCCGATGATGAGGGTTTCTCTGGGGAAGGGGATCTGGAGTTTCCCTGGAGAGGGACCTGGCTAGAAGTGGTAAGCCAGGAGGAGGATTGAAGTGATTAAGCAACCTTCTCCCCTGGACTATTCTGAGGCTGACCTTAGCTATTATTACCCTGGATTTTTCATACAGCACATAATTCATCTGTGGAATTATTTGCCATGGGATGTGGTGATGGCCACTAGCTTGGATGGCTTTAAAGGGGGCTTAGACAAATTCATAGAAAACATGTCTATCAATGGCTTCTAGTCTGGTAGCTATAGGCCATCTCCAGCCTCAGAGGCATGATGCCTCTCAACACCACTTTCAGGGGAGTAACAGCAGGAGAGAGCGCATGCTCTCACCCTTGCCTGTGGGCTCCCCAGAGGCATCTGGTGAGCCACTGTGTGAAACAGGATGCTGGACTAGATAGGCCTTGGGCCTGATCCAGAAGGGCTGTTCTTACGTTATGATTTTGATCTTAAGGGACCGGAGTCCACCTCTTTCCTCCCTGAAGCAGGACACCCTGCATGTAAATACTTTAGTGCATATCAATACGTATAGACAGCAAAGGTTTTGACTTGAATTTTTTCTAGCTTTGCATCCTCTAAGTTTAGCAACCAGCTAAGATGGTCAATGCCTACCTTGTTCATTCTACAGTGTTATTTAGCTGCAATATCTCTAACAAACTCCAGAATAATAAACACAAGACAGGCTGGCCTTCACATGCTATAAACCAGTGCTTTTCATTGTAAGGCTCAGGGCCAATGGCAGCCCCCATGAACCCTAAGAGCAGCTCCCTAATTGTGTGTTCGGCCTGTATGAGGCTTTGGCCAAAGCTGAATACTGTGCAGCTGAATACATGATGCAGTCCCCCCGGCGTCATGTGGAGGTGATTGCTGCACTGCATGGTGGGAACACTTTGCCCAGTGCTGGTGCAGCTCATTTAAGGGAAATGGAGCTCTCTTGAGCCCCATTGTACACAGTTGTACACAGAGTGCTGGGTAATGTCATCCTTCAGGCCTCCCCGCCTAGAGCTCTTAAGAGAGGGCTCTCTCTCTCTCTCTCTCTTAAAGGGCCCTCCCAGCACTGAGGAAAGTGCAGTACCATGCAGCATTCAGCACAGTGGGCAATGGCTGTCACATGGAAGGGCTGGTTGGTTGGTTTTTGCCAAAGTGGTCCCCATGTGTAAAATAGTGAAGATCATTGCTATAAACCCTCTTTGTGCCTGCTTAATAAGCTACAAGCACTTTGATTTCCTCTACATACATAATCACTATGGGCCACTAGGTGGCAGTATGCAATGAGGCTTTCACAATAGAGTTGGTTATTTCAGTTTATCATGGAGTCCTGAATAACTACAGGGTACAGTAAACCTCACGATGCAGAAAAAGACAGAGATAAAGCAGTTGGGCCCTGTTAATTCTACACCTTCCAGCAGCTCCATCTGCTTCCTGCTGAAGGGAGGAGTTGCAGATGTGGCTGACAGCTATTTTTGGAGAACATGCTTTCACCAAGAATCTGAAGATATTAACAAATATTGCAGCAAATAAAATACAAGATACATTGGTTAAAACCCAAGGAGTGTCCCTTCCACTAAGCAAGGTGTTAAGGCTAATCAAAAGTTAACATGTTCTCTGTGAGGATAAAAACTACCACAGCTGTGTTTCCTCAGCACTGGGACTGCCAGGGATCCCAGCCATGAGAGGAATGCAGCTGGGTTCAGCTGTAGGGACTTACCCTAGCCTGAGGGAAATTCAGAAGAAGAAAAATCTGTGGAGAGCTTCCCACTACAGGCTAGTTTGAGCTGGAAGCCTCTCGTACCCTGGAACGAAGGGGAAAGCTGCTTCTCAGAATGTGTAACTGGCTGGCATTTTAAAATCCTGGTTTTTGTGAGGGCTTTTTAAAACTTCCTCCATGGCTTTTGAGCAACAGGCCCATGTATTTCACAGTTGCTCAGCCTCCATTTACTTAACCTATTCATTTTGGATAGGAGAGCGGGTCTTGTGGTAGCAAGCATGACTTGTTCCCTTAGCTAAGCAGGGTCTGCCCTGGTTGCATATGAATGGGAGACTAGAAGTGTGAGCACTGTAAGATATTCCCCTCAGAGGATGGAGCTGCTCTGGAAAGGACAGAAGGTTCCATCTTCTCTCCCTGGCATCTCCAAGATAGGGCTGTGAGAGATTCCTGCCTGCAACCTTGAAGAAGCCGCTGCCAGTCTGTGAAGACAATAGTGAGCTAGATAGACGAATGGTCTGACTCAGTATATGGCAGCTTCTTATGTTCCTGTTTTACAGGATAGCTACTATCATGGTATTCAAGCTGGTGCTAACTGCCCAAGCCTTGATTTGAGGAGAAGTGTTTGGTTTTGTTTTGGTTTTGTTTTAAATTAGTTTGAAATTGAATAGGATTGGAATAGAAAGGAAAGTGAGGCAGGTGGGATGGAATGGAACCGAGGGACTGGGATAGGCTAGAGCAAGGATTCTCAACGTTGGGTCCCAGATATTATTTGACTTCAACTCCCATAATCCCCAGCCCCAGTGGCCTTTGGTTTGGGATTATGGGAGTTGAAGTCCAATGATATCTGGGGACGCAACATTGAGAATCCCTGGGCTAGAGCCTATCCCAGTGTTCTTCATGGTAGAGCCTGAGGGCCAGTGGCAGCTCCTATCAACCCTAAGTGTGGCTCCTTGACTAATTGTCTATTGGGCGTGTGCAAAGCTTCAGCTAAAAGCGGAATACTCTGCACAGTCCCCCTGGTGACCATTCCGACCAGTGCTTTGCCCAGGGCCTGCGGGGCTCCTTTCAGGGAACCTGAGCCTACTTCAGCCGTCCTGGGAGGCAGGCACGAGGAAGTGTAATCTTTCCCAGCACTTTCTCTCTTAAAGAGCCCTCCCAGCACCAAAAAAAAGCAAAGTACTGTGTGGAGGTCAGCACAATGGGAAATGGATCTCACAGTGAGGTTTTTTTTTTTGCCAAAGTGGCCCCTTCTTGAAAAATTGTAAAGTTCTCTGGGATAGAGACTCATAAAGATATTATGTATTGATTGTGTTGCATGTATATGCCACTGTAATGTAAAATGTGTGCTTGTTGGTGATCCTTGCAAAGAATTCTGGATTGGAGGATCTTGGTCTAATCCTGCAAGCCACTTTCCCCCTCTTTGTCTATTTTTTTTTTTAAACTTAAAATGTTTATACTGCCTTTATGTCTAAAAGGCACCCAAGATGGTTCACAGAAAAATTAAACAACCAATATAAGTAAAACAAATGAATCTAAAATCAAATACAAGAAATATCCAAACTAATTCCATATCAGTTTCAAGAACAGGAAGGAGGGGGCAAAATAGCAAGATCACAGTTAAGTAACTCCACAGAATTCTGGAAGCAAAACCATAGATCTAATGCAAAAGGGTAGTCTGTACAACCTTCTTGAAAGTGGAAGCCAGGCCTCACAAGAGAAGGAAGTCAGCTTCTTAACATACATGGGTGGAAGTTCCTGTCCCAAGTATCCACCTACTTCACCTCAAATGTTGGTAGCACTCTTATGTTTCCATACATTCTCAAGCAATATTCATCATGTACAATCCTCTGCCACAAAGTTAAATCCTCTTCATACTAGTTCCATTTCAACTCACATAATGCAGATAACAGTGTGCCAATACAGATGAGAGGTACAAATATAGTTTACCTCACTATGAGGCTGTCCTCACAATCAGCCAAGACCAGGCTACGGAAGCTAAGCCAGGGCTTGGCTGTCCATGGGAACTGCCAGGAGCCAATCGGTTCCCTGCAGCGCCTCGGCAGCAAACCTGGCTAAGGAGCCAGGCCCTTAAATGAGATTAAGGGAGCAAGGGCTCCCTTAACCCCGTTTCCTGGCCATGTGTCAGCACCATCTGCTTTCAGCCGGCACTGAAGCACTACCAGGTGCCCACCCATCACGGGGAGATTCCCACAATGCACCACACATTGTGGGATTTCCAGGACAACGCGTCCCTACCTCCACACTGCCTATGGCAGCCACAGGGCGTACCATCTGTGCATACGATCTGCACATCCAGATCTCCCACACGGATTGTCTGCGAGAAAGGTGAGTTTCTGATGTCTTCCCTGCCACCTGTCCTCAAGCCATCTCACATGATCGTGAGAAAGGGCTTGATGTTGCCTCTAGAACAGATTGATCTAGATTCTTCAAGCAAGTAAGTCAAGCCATAATGAATGGAGAGAGAAAATTAGTCCACTAGCCAGTTTGTTATGATTTCCTATGCTTTCCCAATCCTAGTTCCAACAATGTTTTGCAAAGGATCAGTGTGGGGCTCAGTGATGATGAAGACTTTCATTAATGATGAAAGAATGGGCAGTACATTTACCAAATTAGCAGAAAATGCAAACTAGAACTGGCAGCAAGCACTTGAGAGAGTAATCTTAACATTCTTTGTCTTAATAAATGGGAAACCTGGAAGGAGAGCAACATAAAGAAATTTAGCAAAGACAAGTATGAGGTGTTATGGGAGGGGGGCTAAATATAAGGGATGAAAGTAACTAGCTAGACAGTGGCACTTCCCAAAAAATAATGCACTAATTGGAAAACCTAAGGAGAATTCAAATTATTTATCAAACACTGTTTTTGATCTTGCCATTTCAGTACACTAAACTTCCCAGTTGTCATCCTATGAGAGGAACAGGAATTAATGATATAGATCCCGCAGATTACCTAAGGTGTGCCTACTTGTCTGCACAAGTAGCTATGCTTTCCCCCACCCCACAGTGGCAAATATGAGCATATCTCTACCAACCGTCATTTGAATTGCATACCTAAGAACAATTCCTACACAAGTTGTCATCCTCTAAAAGCACAAGCAATTCAAGTGAATTGGCACTTGACCATAATGTATACAGTAACTTGGCCCTGTCATCTCTGGTTAGTGGTTATTTGGCTTTATCCTCAGTATGTTCTAGAACTGAAGCCAGTAGCCAGAGCCACACAGTGGGTGTGCCTGGCAGCCATGGGCTGTGATGCCAACCACTGGAATGCATTTAATGTATCACTTTTTTTCTAGCTGTGGCTGGACTTCCTGGCCAGTCATAAGTGAAGACTCTTCTCCGGACTCTCGTCTGGCTCCAGGGCTTTGCTGTGGAAGCTGTGGAACTGATTCAGGATCAATTTACAAATGAGCTGTTCCACCATTCCAGGGATCATTTTCCTGTACAAATCCCAACAAGATACATACACAGAGCAGCCTTTTGTATACAATAAAGAGAAGAATTACCAGTGGCCATAATCATTCCAAGAACTTCTTCATGGATACCCCCCAAATATAAACTAGGGACTGTCATAGGCCACGGTGTGGTAGACAATATTTAAATATTGTATTAACTGGCAGGTGATTAAGCATTAAATCTTTGCTCCACATAAAAGGCAGCTCCCTGAGGTATTTTGCATTCTGAAACAACATCTATTTGGAATTCTTTTTAGCAGAAAATTTCTGCCTTTTGACTAGCGTCAAAGTCTGGTAAACTTTTCTGCATTTGGAGGGAACCGAGAGCCAAGTCAATTTAAGCTAAGAGGGGGTAGAATGCTCCTAATTCCATGGTGAAACTCATGCCACACACTAACTAAGACTGCTATAATCATTACTGTCTTATGAAATGTACAGCTTTTACCGTAATGTCTGATGCTGTCAAAATAGTAAGCAGAACAGGAAGTACCTCAGAGAAAAAATTTCAACTTGTGCTGGGATTTGGTGCTACTATAAATGATTTTATACCAGAGTTGCTGTGTCAGACATGCTAATCAAACCAAACCAAAATGATAGAAAAACTTGCACATTTTTGATGTTTAAAGTGTTTTATAATTTAAAGAAATTTTAAAGGGTTTTAGAATTTGGATAAGTGAATGACACTGAGAGGATTATTTAGCAATTCATTGCAATTTTATACTGTTCAAATCAACTGTTTCTAGGCAGCTAGCTCATAATCATTTATAATTATTTGTTTTTAATTTGTTGTTCACTGCCCTGAGCCTTAGGACAAAGGGTAGTATAGCATATAAAATTAATTAATTAAACCAATTAACAAACAGCTAAAAACAGTTGAGGAAAATTACTCAAAGTAATCCCATTGAAATTAAAAGGACAAGTTTGGCATTGCCTAGCTACTTTGCATAATTTTCCTCATCATGTCAGCCAAATAAAAAGACCCGACCTCAACTCTTTGCCCGATAAGTTCATCTGGGGAGGCAGAAGAGGCTTTATTTAATCATTAGCCGCTGCTGTGTTCCAATTCTGATCAGATCCCCAGATGCTTTTTGCCCCAAAGGGAAACTCCCATTGGCACCAAATAGCAACAGTGACGGACCTGATCCAAATATGGACAAAGCTCCTTAAAGCTCGGAGAGATGGTCTTGGAGAGGAGAGCTGGTCTTGTGGTAGCAAGCATGACTTGTCCCCATAGCTAAGCAGGGTCTGCCCTGGTTGCATATAAATGGGATACTAGAAGTGTGAGCACTGTAAGATATTCCCCTCAGGGGATGGAGCTGCTCTGGGAAGAGCAGAAGGTTCCAAGTTCCCTCCCTGGCTTCTTCAAGATAGGGCTGACAGAGACTCCTGCCTGCAACCTTGGAGAAGCCGCTGCCAGTCTGTGAAGACAATACTGAGCTAGATAGACCAATGGTCTGACTCAGTATATGGCAGTTTCCTATGTTCCTATGTTCCTCCTCCCCTCCTGTGCCATGGCTCCAATCCAGATAATTACCTCCCCCTTCCAGGGACTCATATTTGCTAAATAAAAGTTAGGTGTATCATTTGAGGTTCTATCTTAATGCAACTTGCAGTTTGACCCCTAGTGTGATACCCTAACCACTACCCAACACTGCTTTCTTTACTCACTACTACTCATCTCTGCAATGCACAGCTGTGTTGTTTGTGCGTGTGTTCTAGTGTCTACAGGATGAAGGTGAGACCCAACTGGTGCAGCTAGTGCACTGTATGAATTGAGTGTGAGCTCTAGAATAGCCCCCAAATCATCTGCAGTACACAGAAATTTCATGGCAGCTGCACAGATTTGTGAAAATACAAAGACTGAAAACCACTGGTGTAGATCAGAGTCAAGCATCTTAAACTTAATGGAAAATACTAACATTGTCTTCCACAAATAAATAAATGTGTTCAGTTTTGTGGCATGTCTAACTCTAGATTATTTTCTCGTAAAGAGCAGAGCTTTCATACTTTTTTCTTAATTTTTTTCTCAAATATAGCTATGGAACTCACTTAAACAAGACGACACTCAAAGCTAACAGCTTGCTAGGATTTGTTCACTGAAAAGAATGAGAGTGTCTTCCTTCTGTTTAACCAGACTAGTAAAAACTCTCTAAGGGATCTCCACCTTTAGCTCAAAATGCCTCTGGAGAAAGGCCAGGAACTAAATATGGCTTTGTACAAGCCATGCAATTGCATAATTGTCAATTGCATAATTCTTTACATTCTAAAGCATCTGATTCTGGCTACTGCTGAGTACATGACTGAAGACAAGATGGTCTGAACATGCATAGCAAGCCTTGCATTCCTGTGTGCCTCAATAATTCACTGAAGTATTTGAAAGTGAAAAATGTAGGAGTGTTAATGTTAGGTTGTTTTTATGACATAGAAATTAGCACACCACAACAGCCTGTTCTTGGGCATTAGCTTCACATGTGTCAACAAATTCATTGCCCTTACAGTTTTCCTTTCATATAAAGCAGAAACAAAAATAGGGGGAGGGATGATGTATTGTCTGTTCTGTTTCTTTTAAGCTAACCATTGCATTACATAAGCTTAGTGTGGCATGACACATTCCTTATTTAAAGATTTTTCCATTTTGGTCTCAATTCCATATTAGGGCAGATAAAGTACTTCTTTATCTTCAGTATTCAGTGAAGTGGTTGATATTTATTGAACCAAAACAAAATGAGATGATGCTTCCCCCCAACACACATGCACTTCATTTGGAGATAATGGTGGTTTCACTCTGCACCACAGTGGTCTGGCTGAAGTCAATGGTATGGTTCACACAATCAATCAAATCTAGATTTAATGTGGGGTTACCAACATCAGCATGATTTTGTGAACCCATGCCATGGTGGGACTCTCCAATTCATCTTTGGCCATTAGCACCTTGGAGTGGGTTGACACAATCACACTAATGTCAGTAACATTATACCTAGATTAAAACCATTGTGTGAACCAGTATGGCTGTGTGAAAGGTCAAGGTTTATGACCTGAGATTCTCACTTTGGCATGGATTCACACAATCACTTCAATGTTGGTACCCCACATTAAACCTATATTTGAACAACTGTGTGAACGCAGGTCAAGTTATTTCTGGATTCCTGTTTGTTATATAGCTCCTAATAGCATTTGACAAGAAGTTGTTCTAGTAAGAACTAATGTGCCTACTTTCCTTTCACTGTCTTTACAACTGGTTCAAATAGAGATCCACAAGTTAGAGTTCTTCTGCCTCAAAAGTTCACACATCCACAATCTTGGATTGTGGTGGATGGCATCATCACAAACTACACAGTTGGGGCATCCATATGTGTCCCTACAGCTGTAGCAAATTTGGTTCACATCAGTTAAGTGGTTCACGAGTTAGCCCACTTGCACCTCAAATGCTTACATGTCCGGCATCTTGAATCAGGGTGGATGACATGATCACAGACTGCCACTGAGGTGTCCCTGTGTGTCACTCACTACAACTGTACCTAATTTGATTAAAATTGGTTAGGCGGTTCAAATGTTAATCCTCTTGTGTCTCAAAAGTATACATGTCCACCATCTTGAATTGAGGCCAATGAAATCATCACAAACTACCCTATTGACATTATGATGAAATCAACACAAACTGCACAGAAACTAACCCTAACCCCTGTTAACTTGGCAAAGAGGCACATTTTAACGTGGGGTTTCTCTTTATTTAGCAGGGGGAGAGTAACTGGTCCTATCCACCCCCAGCACAGTACCTCCAGTGACTGTTGCTGGTGTCTATCTTATGTTTCTTTTTAGGTTGTGAGCCCTTTGGGGACAGGGATTCATCTTATTTATTATTTCTCTGTGTAAACCACCCTGAGCCATTTTTGGAAGGGAGGTATAGAAATCGAATTATTAAGAAGAAGAAGAAGAAGAAGAAGAAGAAGAAGAAGAAGAAGAAGAAGAAGTAGTGGTGGACAGGTTAGCATTAGAAGAAGCATTTTCCAAGGGGACTCACTATCCCCTCTGTTGTTTGTAATCACCATGACCCCACTTTCACAAATACTAAACAAAACAGGCCTCGGATACCAAACATCTAAAACACCAAGTAAAATCAACCATCTGCTGTACATGGACGATCTGAAGTTGTATGGAAAGTCCCAGTCAGAAATCGAATCACTGCTAAACACTGTCCGTATATTCAGTAGAGGTATAGCAATGGAGTTTGGACTAGACAAGTGTGCTGCATTAATAATGAACAGAGGGAAAATAAGAAAAACAGAAGGAATAGAACTGCCCAATGGAAGCAACATCAAGAACCTGGAAGAGAAAGAACATTACAAATACTTGGGCATTCTCCAGGCTGATAACGTTGAACACACTGAAGTTAAAATAAAAATTGGAAGTGAATACATCAGGAGAGTTAGAAAAATCCTCAAGTCCAAACTCAATGGCGGGAACACCATACAAGCCATAAACACCTGGGCTATACCTGTAATCAGATACACAGCGGGAATAATAGACTGGACCCAGGCAGAGCTAGAGACGCTGGATCGTAAGACCAGGAAAATCATGACCATCAATCATGCTCTGCACCGCCGCAGTGATGTCGATAGGCTATACCTCCCTCGCAGCTCAGGTGGAAGAGGAATGCTGCAAGTCCATCAAACAGTAGAGGAGGAGAAAAGAGGCCTTGAAGAATATATCAAGGACAGTGAAGAAGATGCACTTCAAATGGTCAATAATGCGAAACTATTCAACACCAATGAAAGAAAGCAGGCCTACAAGAAATAACAAGTCAAGAACCGAGCAGAAAAATGGAAAAATAAGCCCCTGCATGGTCAATATTTGCACAATATAAGTGGAAAATCAGACATCACCAAGACTTGGCTTGAGAATGGCTTAAGAATGGTTACTTGAAGAAAGAAACAGAGGGTTTAATACTGGCTGCACAAGAACAGGCACTAAGAACAAATGCAATAAGAGCCAAAGTAGAAAAATCAACCACAATCAGCAAGTGCTGTCTTTGTAAAGAAGCAGATGAAACCGTGGACTACCTAATCAGCTGTTGTAAAAAGATTGCACAGACTGACTACAAACAAAGGCATGACAAGGTAGCAGGGATGATACACTGGAACATCTGCAAAAAATACAAGCTACCTGTAGCCAAACATTGGTGGGACCATAAAATTGAAAAAGTGGTAGAAAATGAAGATGTAAAAATATTATGGGACTTCTGACTACAAACAGACAAACATCTGCCACACAATACACCAGATATAACTGTAGTCGAGAAGAAAGAAAAACAAGTTAAAATAATCGACATAGCAATACCAGGGGATAGCAGAATAGAAGAAAAAGAAATAGAAAAAATCACCAAATACAAAGATCTACAAATGGAAATTGAAACGCTGTGGCAGAAAAAGACCAAAATAATCCCAGTGGTAATTGGTGCCTTGGGTGCAGTTCCAAAAGACCTTGAAGAGCACCTCAACACCATAGGGGCCACAGAAATCACCATTAGCCAATTACAAAAAGCAGCTTTACTGGGAACAGCCTATATTCTGCGACGATATCTATAACAATTTAATGTGTCCGCTATCTTGGATTGGGGTGGATGTCATCATTACAAACTGCACCATTGAGGTGTCCCAGTGTGTCACTCACTACAGCTGTTCCAAATTTGGTTGAAATTGGTTAGACAGTCCTCAAGTTAGTACACATACACCTCAAACGTTTATGCATCCACCATCTTGGAATAGGGTGGGTTACATCATTGCAAACTACACCATTGGGTCATCCCTATGTGTCCATTCAGCTGTAGCAAATTTGGTTCAAACCAGTTTGACTGTCCACAAGTTAGTGCACTTGTGCCTCAAAAGTTTATGTGTCTGCCATATTGACCTGGGGTAGATTACATCATCGCAAACTACACCACTGAGGTGTCCCTGAGTGTCACTCACTTCAACTGTACCTAATTTGGTTCAAATCAGTTAGACAGTCCACATGTTAGCCCACTTGCACCTCAAATGTTCATGCGTCTGCCATCTTGGATTGGGGTAGATGACATCATCACAAACTACACCATTAAGGTGTCCCTATGTGTTCCTACAGCTGCAGCAAATTTGGTTCAAATAGGTTAAGTGGTCACAAGTCAGCTCACTTGCACCTCAAAAGTTTATGGTTCCGCCATCTTGAATCAGGATGGATGACATCATCACAAACTACACCACTGAGATGTCCCTGTGTGTCACTCACTGCAACTGTACCCAATTTGGTTCAAATGGGTTAGGCAGTCCACAAATTAGCCCGCTTGTGCCTCAGATGTTCACACAGCCGCAATCTTGAATTGGAGTGGATGACATCATCACACATAATGCAATTTAGGCATCCCTATGTGTCCCTACAGCTGTAGCAAATTTGGTTCATATCAGTTAGTCAGCTCACAAGTTAGCCCACTTGTGCCTCAAAAGTGCACGTGTCTACCATCTTGGATTAGTTTGGATGACATCATCACAAACTACACCATTGAGGTGTCCCTTTGTATCCCTACAACTGTACCCGATTTGGTTCATATTGGTCCAGGCTTTGCAAAGTTGATAGTGGGGGACAAACAGACGGACACACACACAGGGACGGACACAAACACGGACACACACACAGAATGCAGGGTGATCTCATAAGCCTACTGGAAAGTAGGCTAATAAAAACTGGCCAATTAGTGTACAGAACTGATGATTGACATGAACATTCTAAACTCTATCACAAGCCTATTCACAGATATACATGCAATACATCAGTGACAAGAACAAAGACCATGTATACACATGTAAATCCCAACATTCCACTTCTCATTGTCTTGTTCCTTAATTTATAAGCCCAGTTGCTATCCACAAATTTTGAAATTGTTCTCTGGTCAATGGTTTTGTCAGTATGTGTGCAACCATTTACTCTGAAGCACAATATTTTATATCAATAATATTTTTCTCTTGTAATTCTCTTACAAAATGATATTTCACATGAATATGTTTAGTGTAACTTTCTCACTTTGTGACAGAATAATAGAACTTTGATTGTCTTCATACATTATTATAGGCTTCCATGCAACTACACCAAAATCTTCTAGAAGTTTTTGCAGCTAAATAACCGCTTGACAAGCTTGTGCCATGGATATATAATCAGCTTTGGTTGAAGGTAAAGCTACAATAAATTGTTTCTTGCTTAACCATGAGATTGCCCCTCCTCCATAGAAAAATACATTGCCACTAGTCGACTTTCTGTCATCTCTATCTTTAACCCAGCTGGCATCCATGTATCCTACTAACTTGGGTTGCTCACATGCTAGCAGTACGAATTCCAGATCTGCTGTGCCCTTTAAATACTGTGCAATTTAAGTGAAAGTTATTTTAAGTGAAATCCAGTCCTCCTTTGTCAGTGAATTCATTTCCCTACTCAATATTCCTACTACTGCTGCAGTAGAGCATCTCCTTCTCTGTTTGCTTTTAGGAGGACCCTGAAGACATACCTGCTTTCTCGGGCCTTCAACTGAGATTTGATTTTGAAATTTTAATGTGTTTTTAATATGTTTTTATTTATGATTTTTATCTTTTTATGAATTTAAAATGTGTTCTATTTTATGTTTTAATTCTGTACACCACCTAAAGATTTTTATACTAGGCAGTATATAACAAATAAATAATCAGGACATGATACAGTTGTAATGAACACTAACTTTCCAATTCTCATTCTGTAGTTTTTATTGCTTTCCAGGGACTCATTGGATTCCTTCTCCTTTAAGAAACCCACTTCCATTGGAGTACTCAACTCATATGCCTCTGTTAAACCAAGACACTCAAGTATATTAGCTTTTGCCTCTGACTGAGTGTAAAACTTCCATTATCTCACTTTTTTATTTGTATCCCAAAGATAAGATATTTCACCCAGATCTTTCATTTCAACTTCTTTATTTAAATTCTTCACTATATCATCATAATCTTTCTTATTCTGATGACAATCAGATTATCTACATATATAAGAATGAATGTCCATCTTCCATATCTATTTCTAGTGTACGGTCAAGGATCTGCTTTCTCCTATCTAAATCCTTCTTCCAGAAGGAATTGACTTAATTTATCATTCAAAGCTCTGGCTGCTTGTTTAAGTCCATATATACTTCTCTGTAGTTTACACACAAGAGTTCCTTTACCTAACTCTTCAAAACTTGGAGGTTACTGCATATATATATACTGCATATATATAGATATCACCATATAAAAATGCAGTCCTTACATCTAGATGAAGCACATCCATTCCCTTAGATGCAGCAAGCAACTGCAAGTAACTACAGGAGATAGCAATGGTAAACCACTCCTGCATTCTACCAAAGACAACCACAGGGCTCTGTGGTCATTAGGAGTCAACACCAACTCAACAGCACGCTTTACCTTACCTTTAACTACTGGTGCAAATGTTTCTTCATAGTTCTCACCATATTTCTGTGCATACCCCTTAACAACCAACCTGGCTGTCTATATTTTAATGCCTCATTTTTCATCACACTTAATGGTAAACACCCATTTGCACCCTATAGTCTTTCTATATTCTGGTAACTTTACATGTGTAAACTTTACAAGATACGGAGGTACTTATTGTGTGGGGTCAGAACTCTAGAGACGATTTTGATCTTTCTGTTCGCAGTCTGGGAGTACTTCTGGATTTACACCTCTCCCTGGTTTCTCAGGTTGAGGTGGTGGCCAGGGGTACTTTCTATCAGCTCCAGCTGATACGCCAGCTGTGCACATTTCTCGAGGTCAATGACCTCAAAACAGTGGTTTTAATTTCTGGTTTATTTTTAAATTGTTAAATTGTTTTTAGTTTTTGTATATGTTTTTAACTTGTTTTATGCTATTGTTAACCACCCAGAGACAAAAGTTTGGGGCGGTGTACAAATTTGATAGATAAATAAATAAATAAACAAACAAACAAATAAATAAACAAATAAGTGACCATGTCTGATTCTTATGAAGTGAACCAATCTCTTCCTTAGCAGCCTATATCCACTTATGTGTATCTGAATCAGGTATTCCTTTTATTTTATGCAAATCTATGGATTCAGGTATTTTCTCCTCTTTTACTTCAAAAGAAAATCTTTTAGGTGAAATCCCTTTGTTAATACTATTTGAACGTCTCACCTCAATTGGTACTATTTGAACGTCTCACCCCAATCACCCCTTCTTGATTAGATCTATCCGCAACATCAAGATTGATGATTACTTCTTTATTTTGTTGTTTCTGTTCAGCTTCTTCACCTGTTGGAAAAACTAAGTCACAATTAGAAATTGAACTGACATTAGATTCCTGTTTCTCATCAAACTTTAGCATGAGAGAGACTTGACTGGTCATAGTTTTATGTTGAAAAACCTCCTTCAATCTCTCCCACATTTCTCTTGCAGTTTTCTTATCTTCTATATGATATATCAGTGTATCACTTACAGTGATAAATGCCCTCAGGTGATGTGTGGTTGCTGACCATGCAAATGGCCACTGTGCATACACGGAGGCCATGTGTGTAACTCACGTCAGGGCAATTGGGGGAGAACACCGCCGGCTCGTGAAGATAGCTGGAAGAAGCACCGCCAATTCAGGAAATGGTGGTGAGTGGAGGAGGAGCAGGTATGCACCTGCTATCCTCCATTTTAAAGGTGTCGGGGATGTGTTTCAAATCACACTGCCATTCGCAATTTGTTTGTTTGTTTGTTTATTGTTTATACCACTTTTCATTAAAATTATCTGAAATTTGCAAGTCTGCTGTCCACTCCATTATTGCTTCACTATATAAGGATGAGGCAGATGAACCACCTCCTAATAGCATTTTAAATGTGGCAGAATCAGAGCCTGCTTCTCCACATTGTCAAGTTAAACTTAATGAAATGTGGATGTTGGCTGATTCTGGTTCTCCTTATACTATCATTTCCCATCTACTTTACTAGAAACTCACTAATAATTTATATACCGCTCTTCAACGGGGGAAAAAGCAGTTTACAAAGAAAAATAAACAATACATAAATAAAATGGCCCCCTATCTCCAAAGGGCTCACAGTCTAAAAGACACATAAGACAGATACCAGCAACAGCCCCTGGAGAGATGCTATGCTGGGGCTGGATAGAGCCAGTTTCTCTCACTCTGCAGTGGTGGAGTGAAAAGAGAATCACCACTTCAAAAGGTGTCTCTTTGCTCATTTTGGAGGGGTTACTACATCAGACCAGATTAGATCATCAGGGGTTACTACATCAGATCTTACTATATCAGATCTGCACTTTCAGTCTTCAGACATCTACCCATGGGGAAATGGAGGTTTCCCTATTGTCATAAATGGATACTCCACTGCTGGCCTGGAATACAAAGAACGTACCGCAGAAGGGAAAGTGTATGTGTCACAAAAAATAGTCTCAATGTTTGGCTGGAAACATTAGATTGTGTTAGACCCAAATAGCATGGAACCTGTATTACAGATGATGGAGTATCTATATGCTGATATGATTGCTGATTTCTTGGATGTTTATGCTGATACTCTTGACACTGCTATATATTTCAAACATAAAATTCAGATGAAAGCATATGCAATACCTGTACAAAGTGAGGAACAATTCCTGGATCAAAATGATGTCATGACGTGAGAGATAGTCAGTGAAAGAAGGGTCTGCTGCAGATACTGTCCACCCAGCCACATTCCATGATAAAAGAGTCACCTTATGCTGGTCTACTAAGTGTCATTGAGACAAGGAGATTGGAAGGGATGAGACTGGATGGGAGACTCCTGCAGCGCCAGCAATTCCTTTGAGGGAATTGCAGGGGGTATACTGATGATGTCCTGAGCACCCACCTCTAGGGTCACCTGGTCTCCCTTTGTACATATGGTCGCCTCTCTGTGGTCCAAAGACTGCTGCTGATCGATGGGATGAGCCAGCAAATACAGATAAACTGTCTGGTGAGATTCGCATGTTGATGTCATCGAAATGTAGGTCACTGGCAAATGGCAACTCAGGTCCTGACACTTGCAGGACAATACTCCTTGGGGAAATGTGCACTGGCTGTAGCTTCTGAAGCGATGGGTGCTGTTCAGATGCCCTGTCCTCCACTGAGACATGACTCATGGTAGAGGGCAAAAGGAGCTGGGAAGGCGGTAGTTCCTCTAGGGCAGCCAGGGTTAATTGTGGCTCACTGGTCTTGTCTTTGGTCTATCATAAAATTCCTCTGCTCAAAGGTTCTCACAAATACACAGCCTTCATCACCTCAGGGGTTCTTTTCCAATACAAAAGACTAGCCTTTGGATTAGCCTCTACAGCTTTGGTATTTCAATGAATAATACATGCAATTTTGGGAAATATAAATGGCATCACTTACTTTCAGACTGACATTTTCGTTTATGGCAAAACCATTGAGGAGCATGATGCTAAAATGACAGAAGTCTTAAGAAAACTCAAACAACACAGACTTACTATCTCCACAGAGAAATGTCAGTTTTGCACACACTCGGCGACATAGTTGGGACACACAATATCTCAGAGTGGCGTACATCCCAAAACAGACTTGGTGAAAGCTATTCAGGAAGCACCAGAGCCATTTTGCACATCACTCATTTTTAAGACTGTGAGTATTACTCTAAATTTGTTAGACAGTTTGCTTCAAAAGTTGCTCCATTGCATTTTTTTTTTTTAAGTAGCATTTAATTGGGATGCATCTTACAAGGCTAGTTTTCAGATTATCAAATGGGCCATTGCTGAAAACCCTGCTCTCACTACTTTTGACACCAACAGGCACACAATTGTAACCAATGATATTTCTGAATATGGTTTGGGTGCTGTCTTGACCCAGCAAAAAGGGGACAGGGAAGTTACAGTTACCTTTGCTTCCAGAGTGTACACTGCTTCAGAGAAAAGGATCAAGGAGTTGTAATTGTGCAAAGAGTTTCATCTACTCATGGAGTGATCATCTCTTCTGAATTGAAAGTGGCTTTCCATGCTGATCAAGTGCTAACTGAGCTTAAACCTTACTTAACGAATGGTTGGCCATGCAAAAACAAGGTACCTGAACATCTTCAACCATACATGCATGTAGAAAGTGTGCTTTCTAGTCTCAATGAGCTGGTACTGAGGACTGATTGGTGGAGCCAACCTCCTTACAAGCAAAAATGATCAAAATTACCCACAATGGTCACCTGGGCATGAGCTTGACTAAATAGCAGATCAGAGGAAGGTTTTGGTGGCCAGGTATGGACAAAAACATTGAAGATATGATCAGGCACTGTATGGCTTGTTCTATATCTCCAGTGGCTGTTGCTGGTGTCTGCCTTATGTTTCTTTTTAGATTGTGAGCCCTTTGGGGACAGGGGACCATCTTCTTGATGTATTATTTATTTTTCTATGTAAACCGCTTTGAGAACTTTGGTTGACAAGTGGTATATAAATATTGGAGTAGTAGTATATCTGACAAGTCACAGCACTTTTGCCACCCCCTTGACTCCAGTAACGTATCCCAATGGTTCTTGGGGAAAACGTGCTCTGGATATAATGGGGCCTTTTGGTAACCAACCCACAAACCAAAGGTTTGTTATAGTGATGGTGGATGACTATTCCAGGTGGCCGGAAGTTTCATTTGCTGACATTATTAAATAATTATATACTAAATAAATAATAAATAAATTACTACAAACAAGGTGATCCAATTCACAGCTTCAGTTTTTGAAAGAGAAGGTCTTCCGAAGGAACTAGTGACTAACAATGGGACACAACTTCTCATTTGAAATAGAGAAATATTAGCATAACCATGGGATGAAACACAAGACTATTTCCTTGTACCATCCTTGAGGCTATGATTTAGTGCAAAGAATGATCAGATTAGTGAAGGTTTACAACTGGCTACTACACAATAACAACCCTAGAAAGAGGCAATCCGTGAAACTCTACTTGCTTATCAAAATAGTCCTCATTCCACTACAGGAAAATCACCTTTTAAACTACTGAGAGGATGCAAAGCTACCACAAAACTTACACAATGGCAACAACTGATAGGGCTTACCATGCCATCTCACCCTGAGGATGCAGAGATTCATGATCGGGTAAGGGAGGAGCAACAAAAATATAAATTGTATGTGGCTTAGAAATGGGGTGTGAAAAAGTGAACATTTCAGGTAGGGAATTTTGTTCAAATACGGCTGCCTTATACAATGAGAAAGTGATGTTCCCAATATTCTGGACCGAAAGAAATTGAAATCCTAGGAGATTCTGTCATATTGGATGCTGGAAAGAAGTGGAACCATTCAAGAATTTCCAGCATGTATATTATAATAAAAGAGGGAAGGGAGTCTGGTTTCAAGATAGGAACTGGAGAGGACTTTGATCTTGCCTCTAGTTTTGACCTCACAGAAGAGGCTGATAAAAGTGATGGACAATCCTCTTTACCAGAAAGAAAATCGCTAACAGGTCCTGTGCCAGAGAACCCAAGAATTAGAAGTGTGCATGATACAAGATTACCTAAAATACTTCCAGACTTTGTCACTGATTTTTAAATCAATTCAATATTGGTTGAGATAAAGGGAACATAGGAACATAGGAAACTGCCATATACTGAGTCAGACCATTGGTCTATCTAGCTCATTATTGTCTTCACAGACTGGCAGCGGCTTCTCCAAGGTTGCAGGCAGGAGTCTCTCTCAGCCCTATCTTGGAGAAGCCAGGGAGGGAACTTGAAACCTTCTGCTCTTCCCAGAGTGGCTTCATCCCCTGAGGGGAATATCTTGCAGTGCTCACACATCAAGTCTCCCATTCATATGCAACCAGGGCAGACCCTGCTTAGCTATGGGGACAAGTCATGCTTGCTACCACAAGACCAGAACGTGTTGTATTTTGTCCAGTATCTTTAATGTTTTGTTGTTTAGAAGTTTGTCCCAGAGGGGATCCTGTAGACAGTGTGGGTGGTGGAGTCTGAAAGGAAAAGAGAGGGGAAAGAGAAGGAGAAAATGGAGTTGCTTCTGAATAAATTCTCAGTTAAATCTATATAAGGTTATTTTGTGTTTGTGAGGGCTGCTTGTGTGAGGGCTGCTTGTGTGAACACTCCCATTGTCTACACTGACTGGCAGTAGTTCTCTGAGGTTTCAGATGAGCATTTCCCAGCCCTATCTGGAGATGTCAGTGACTTAACCTGGGATCATACAAAGAAGATATTCTTCCACTGAGCTATGGTCTTCCCCTTTCCAGTTATAAAATTGTAGCTTGTAAAAGACAGCAACCTTGTAAAGGACAGCAGACAAGGAAGCAAGCAGCCCAAGTGGGAATCCAGGAAAAAGAGTGTTTTATCCCCCGCCCTTATGTTGACACAACTAAACTCCATAATCATACAAATTATTAGCCACTACCTTAGTAGGGGTGTGCACAAAACCGACTTGCCTGTTTTGGTTCAAGTCTGGACTGGACACGAACTAAACCGGGCATGTTCGGTTTTGTGGGCCCCCCCCCAAAAAACCCACCCTGGGCTTGTCTTGAGTTCGAGTTTGAATACACTGTCCATACAGTGTGCACATGTACAAATCTGTATGCATGTAGAGTTATTCACAGGTTATGTTGCACACATACAGGAGTACACTTCCTATCTGCACCTGTATTTGAGAGGGCCTGTATCAGTTTCACTTTAAAATGAATGCAGGTACAGTCATTCACACAAAAACGTGTACATGTGTACAGACGCCTGAATGCATGTACAACATCATGTCCAAATAGCAAATCTAATGCACTTTCCCTTGGCTTCTGCACAGAAAAGGGCAGCTATATTATGTTTCTAGAATGGTTTGAAGGCACATGAAGCCTGTCCAACTTAAGAAGATTAGAATATAAAGAGTGCTCTGCTGGATCAGATGAAACATTCGTCAGGTCCCACATTCTTCTGCAGGGAGGCAAACAGGTGTAGACACCATGTTTTCCTCCCTGCTGTAGCTCTACCCAACAACTGGTATCCACTGCCTCTGAACATGTAAGTTTCACATAACCATTATGGCTAATAGCCAGAAATAGACTTCTCCCCATGAATTTGTCTAATTCTCTTTTAAAGCCATCTAAGCTATAGGGATGTGCGGCCTCAAACCAACCCCCAACCCCAGGCTGGCCTGGACCCAGTTTGGAGTTCAAAAAGTGTTTTTAGAAATGTAATAACTTACCACTGGGCACGGGGTAATTTTTACACCTCCAGGGGATGCTGCCGGGGGGAGGGGGCACTGATGCTCCCCCCTGGCCTCCCCCTGGTCATTTCCAGGCCCATTTTTGGGCCTTTCCAGCCTCTCCCAGCTCGTGGTGGTCATTTTGACAGCTGCTGCGCATATGCATGGGCAATTTGCGTACTCAGGTCCTGGGCACTTTAACAAGAGACCATTAACCAGACTTGCTATGTGAACTAGACAGCCATCTTCAGTTAAAGTTGCACCTGCCCCAGTCTTCAAGAATCCTATCTCATGGTTTGAGTGGTCTTAAAGCTTCACTCTTTGTTCTGAGTGTATTCTGACAGTTCATGAATACCAGTATCTTCTGGGTTAGGGGATGAGACAAAGTCCAGAATGAAGATAATACATCAGTTTTCAAAAATCTAGTGCACTTTCCCTTTGGTTTCTGAAAAGCGTGGGTACCAATATTTATTTTTCTAGAATGGTTTGAAGGCACACGATGCAGCCACCTTGCTGAAGCTATGCAGGGCCGGATCTGATGAGTGCCTGGATGGGAAACCACCAGAGAGCCCTGTGATTGCTTCCTTCATGGAAGAAAGGCAGGATATTGATGAAGAAAAAAATAAATATAATATTTGGACTCCTTATGCATGTATATGTGCATATTTCCAGAAATGCTCTTTCCATTACTGCATAGTTGGGCAGAAGACACAATGACTATGTCAAAAGGAAGGAGTCTATATTTTCCAGTAGTCTTACTGCTGCATTGCAAAATGAGCTAGTTGAGGAACAAAACTTGGAGCCACACCCATATATTCCCAAACCAGTAAAAGAATAGCACTTTGAAATCCATGGGCTAGTTCACCAAAGGCAAATTGTCCACACTAAAACTCCCAACTGAATGCAAAGGAAACTACTGAAAGTCTGCAAGCCCAAGGCTGAAACTTGAAATAGTTAAATATTTTTGTAGGCACAAATCACATTTCCACCAAGTGCAAGCAGTCAGCTGTTATTGTAGGTCACTAAGATACAATGAATTATTTTCTGCAGTTCGTGGAAAACATGAGGCAGCTGTAATAAAGTCAATGGCATTTCCTTCCTTACTGGAGCATTGCTTCAGCAATCCCCCTGTTTTGCTTAAACGCCATTTCATGCTTGATAAAATTTCATGGAGTTTCTCTTTTACTTTTCAAAGTTCTACTCCCTTTTTGTTCAGACTGAAACAAAATGTGAAGAAATAAAAATCAAATGTTGTTCCTCATGTCTGAAAGGATGAAAGGGAGGATCTACATTTAATAAAAATTATAAACTGAAGAGGAAGGAGAGATTTAGAAGTGGGTTTGAGGTGTAGATATGGAGAACATTATGGAGAAATAATGCACAATAAAAATCCTTTGAAGACATTAAAATAAAATGCTAAAGGAAAGGAGCAATATTCTTTCAAGACATCAACTCTTATCATATTTCTTTTTCATTTACCTGCACTTGAACCCATGCCATTTTTGCATTTCCCTATATTATTTGTTAGAAAATAGAAAATTTCCATCTGTTTCACTCCAGTGCAGCATTAACATGTATTTTTGTCAGAAGGCAACAGATCTTCACATGAGTTTCTTTAAGATGGTATATGTTAAAGCTGCCAAGAATTCCAAACAGATTAATTAAGGGTGGGTTGAGAGGTTAAATGTGATGGCAATACTTCTTGGGAGGCATCTGGCAAAAAATGTCAGTTTAAACACTCAGTGCAACCCACTTCCCTGCATTTCCACTGTCCAACAAAACATCCAGGATCATATTGCCATTAAGCTGACCTGGGTCAGCTGAATCTAGAAAGGGTTAACAGGAGAAAAAGGAAAACGGTGTGGCTCCTTCTGCTATCAATGCAGAGATGCAAGCCATACTAGCAATAACGATAATTGTATACGGAAGAGGGAGAAGCTGCAGGGTTAGAAATCCAGCCCTCCCATTCCAGACAGCAACACCCTAACCACAGAGACAAAAGAAAGACTCATGACAAGGTCTTTGCAATCTCCTGGGAGCCTTTGCTGTAATGCACCCTATTTTCAATTCACCACCACCACCCTGTCTCAGGAATGGACCCAGAGCTCCTAGCCATAGGCACTGTCCTCTGCTTCATCATTAGCCTATTTTCGTTGAAAGTAAGCTTATGAGATCACCTGGCACTCTGTGTGTGTGTGTGTGTGTGTGTCCCTATCGATTTCACAAAGCCTGGACCCATATGAACCAAATTGGGTACAGTTGTAGTGAGTGACAAAAAGGGAAAACTCAACAGCGAAGTTTGTATTGATGTAATCTACACCAATTCAAGATGGTGGACGCATAAACATTTGAGGCACAGGTGGGCTAAATTGTGAACCACATAACTGATTTGTTCCAAATTTGCTACTGCTGCAGGACACATAGGAAAGCCTCCATGGCATAGTGTGTGATGATGTCAGCCATCTTGATTCAAGATGGCGGATGCTTGAACATTTGAGGTGCAAGTGGGATAACTTGTAGACTGTCTAACTGAAATACAAGGTGCTGGTTATTACCTATAAAGCCCTCAACGGCTTGAGTCCAGGGTTCTTAAGAGAACGTCTTCTCTGTCATGAACTCTCTCACCTATTAAGATCATCTTGAGAGGTCTGGTTACACTTGCTGCCGACTCATTTGGTGGCAACTCATGACTGGGCCTCCTTTGTGGCTGCCCTAGGACTTTGGAATGCACTCTCTACTGAAATAAGAGCATCTCCTTCTCTGTTTGCTTTTAGGAGGACTCTGAAGACATACCTGTTTGCCAAGGCTTTTCATTGAAATCTAAATTTTAATGCATTTTTATTCATTGAGATTTTTATCTGTTTTATGAATTTTAACTGTTTTATGTTGTTTTTATATTATGTTTTAACTTGTACACTGCCTGGAGATTTCTGTATCAGGTGGTACAGAAATACAATAAATAAACAAGAAATTCACAAATAATAAATAAATAATAAATAACTGATTTGAACCAAATTTGGTATAGTTGTTGTGAGTGAGACATAGTGACACCTCAGTGGTGTAGTTTATGATGATGACATCCACTCCACTTCAAGATGGTGGACACATGAATGTTTGAGGCATAACTGAACTAACTTATGAACCGCCTAACTGATTTGAACCAAATTTGCTACAGGGACATATAGGGACAGCTCAAGGGCACAGTTTGTAATGATGTCATCCACCCCGATTCAAGATTGCAGACGTGTGAACATTTGAGGCACAAGTGGGATAACTTCTGAGCCACCTAACCAATTTGGACCAAATTTGGTGCAGCTGTAGTGAGTGACAAGAGGGACACCTCAACGGCATAATTTGTGATAATGTCATCCACCCCAGTTCAATGCATGCACATATGAAGTGCAACTGGGAACCAATTTGGACCAAATTTGGTACATTTGTAAGGACACATAGGAACACCTCAAGGGCATAGTTTGTGCTGGTGTCATCTACCCCAATTCAAGATGGCAGGCATGTGGACATTTGAGGCGCAAGTGGGCTAACTTGTAAACTGCCTGTTTTTGACCAAATTTAGTCCAGCTGTAGGGATAGTGACAGGAAAGTAGGCAGATTAATTCTTACAGAACTTCTCCCTACCCCACCTTTTTTTGTTTACATACATTCCACCCCAGTTCTCAAGGTGCTATGTAGAATTATAGCTCAGTGGGATACCCCAGGTTTGGCATACATTGCTGGCCAAAGACTCCCAGGAGGAAGAACTGGGGAGAGCTGTTTGCACACCTCTAATTCAGTACTATAGCCAGCTGAGGGATCGGCACAATATAATCTCCCTGGCAAATATCTACCTGATTGAAAGGCATCCAGAGGCCTCAATCAGGTAGATATTTGCCAGGGAAATAACACTTGCCCAACCCCCTACATTTCATCCAGGTATGCCTCCTGTGTTCAGTCAGTTGCCTGCCAGCACTCACTGGTTATTGGACCCTTCCTCCACTTCAGGGAAGCACCACTGCTTGTTTTATCACAGGAGTCCAACCTTGGGTCCCCAGATATTGTTTGGAAGAGGTTGGGCCAAAAGGGCAGATATACAATGGGTTGAGCATAGGCTGAGGCCCATGAACCAAAGACAAAAGCTGAGGAGTCAGGTCTGTGAAGGCATATGAACAGCTGCAATCAGTGAGCCAAATTCAAGAGCCAGGGAGTCAAAGTCTCCAAGGAACAGGCAGACGTCAAGGTCAAGCAAGCTGAGGTCAAGAGCCATGGAGGCAAGTCTACCAGGCATGTGAGTATCAAGGTCTACACATGCATAAGGCAAAAGCCAGACAAGACTTCAGCAAAGGACAGGTTGGAACTGAGCCTTGATAGAGCCCTGGGTTCTGACTCCTGCCTCTGGCTCCACCCGCCTCTTTGCAGTAGATGCCAGATTGAAAGAAATAATTCTTTATGCTGCAGGTGTTGACTCCAGCAAGGCTGAGAAGCTTCCACCTTGACATGCAAGTCATCAGATGTGTCCTTTGAGCCTGAGGATGCATGCAAGAGAGCATCCTCTCATTGTAATAGAGAGAGAGAGAGAGTTGATCTGGCAACACTGGTGTCTTCCACCTTGACTCATCTCCTAAACTTCCCATGTCCTGCATCACCCAAGGGATTTCAGGACCTGGGGCCATGACAGTTCCAGAGTACCTGTAAAGGGTTTGCCAATACAATTCTTATCCACTGGTCTGCAAATACTAATCTCATATATATAGAGGGGGGGGAGGGAGAGGGAGAGGGAAGAAGGGAGTCAGCCTTGGCTGTTTGTTGTTTTTTCAAAATGCTGTGTGGTGAATGGCCTTTCACCACATTCCAACCTGTGCTCATGTTCCAAGGATGTAGGGCTAGGGCAATATAGTGCCATGCCACATATCCTGATACACAAGAGTGGGGTGTTCTTTTGCTAGAGCTTCTATACTTCTAATGCTGTGCTTATATTCAGCTTATATGCAAGTGGAGCATTGCCAAGGAAGTCCAACGCAGATGTGTTCAGAAGAGGAAACTTCTCAAAAATGAGGAGTATGGTGAAAAGAAAGCTGAAAGGGAAAGTCAGGAGGGTCAAATAACTCAAGAAAGCATGGAACTTATTTATCACAATAATAGAAGCTCAGTTGGAATATATACCAAGGAAGAAAGATACCAGCAAGGATGTCAGCATGGCTAACAAGTAGACTCAGGGAAGCTATAAAAGGGAAGAAGACTTCTTTCAGAAAATGGAAGTCCTGCCCAAATGGAGAACAAAAAGGAACATAAACACTGGCAAAAGAAAGGCAAGGAGACAATGAGAAATGCAAAAAAAAAAGCTTGGGGAACATGTAGCTAGAAATATCAAGGGGAATAACAAACACTTATTTAAATATATCAGAAGCAGAAAACCTGCCAGGAAGGTGGATGGACAGATGATGAGAGAATGAAAGGGATCACTGAGGAGGATAAGGAGACTGCAGAGAAGCTGAATGAATTCTTTGCATCTGTCTTCATGGCAGAGGATACTGACCATATACCCACTCTGGAACTGAGCTTCTCAGGCTCAGAGGCTGAAGAACTGGGCCAATTTGAGGTGACAAGAGAGGATGTTCTAAACTGTCTTGGAAAACTAAAAATTAACAAATTACCAGGGCCAGATGGCATCCACCCAAGAGTTCTAAAGGAATTCATATGTGAAATTTCTGATCTCCTAGCAAAAATATATAACTTGTCCCTACAATCAGGTTCTGTACCAGAGGACTGGAAAGTAGCCAATGTAACTCCAATTTTCAAATCAATCCAAGAAACAAGAGGCAAGTTAGCTTAACTCCTGTGCTGAGTAGGTTGATGGAAAGCATACTTAAGGACAAAAATTTAAAACATTTAGAAGAACAGGTCTTGCTGAAGGAGAACCAGCATGGCTTCTGCAAGGGCAAGTCTCACATCACTAAACTTTTGGAGTTGCTAAAGAGAGTCAACAGTGATGTGGATAAATGTGATCTGGTTGACTAGTATACTTCAACTTCCAAAAAGCTTTTGACAAAGTTCCCTCCAAAGGCTCTTGAATAAACTTAGCAGCCATGGGATAAGGGGACAGGTTCATGTGTGGATTGGTAACTGGTTGAAAGACAGGAAGCAGAGGGTAGGAATAAATGGACAGTTTTCACAATGGAGGGAAGTAAGAAGTGGGTCCCCCAGGGATCTGTAGTGGGACCAGTGCTCTTTAACTTGTTCATAAATGATCTAGAAGTTGGGGTAAGCAGTGAAGTGGCAAAAATTGCAGATGACACCAAACTATTTAGAGTAGGGAAATTCAAAACAGATTGTGAGGAGGTCCAAAAGGATCTCTCCAAACTGGGTGAGTGGGCAACAAAATGGTAAATGTGGTTCAATGTAAACAAGTGTAAAGTGAAGTATATTGGGGCAAAACCCCCAAACCCAACTTCACATATATACTGAAGGGGTCTGAGCTGACAGTGACCAGGAAAGAAATCTTAGGGTTGTGGTGGACAGCTTAGGGTTGTGGTATACACCTTAGAATATTATACTACAATGCATTAAAAACTCAGTTCACTGAGAAGTACATGCTTAAGATATTCGTTCTGCATTTTCGGTCTCTTCCCCACCAGAAGAGAAAAGCCACTTCCTTTAATTGCCTAATTTTAATTACTTTGAGGATAACTTCTTGTTATTTCTGAAATCAAATGGCAATCCTTTCACATGTCTCATGGTTGTTTGTTGTACCTGATATATAGCCGCCTAGGTTTTCTTTATTTTCTTTCAGAAGCTACAGGAATTATCCCTTTCTTCCTATACAGAAACATAACCAGTGACTAAATAATCTATGGCTGTAATCCTTAGCAAATTTATTTGAAAGTAAATTCCACTGAAATCAATGAGTATATCACTTCCAGACCATCCAAGGACTTATAGCCTTCAAGGTACAACGTTGTTATTGGCATTTTTTGCACAACCGAAAACTGGGTAGGACAAGTATCCTATCCACTTGTCCTACCCAGTTTTCAGTTGTGTGAACAGCCTCATAATCTGAAGAGTATCCCAGTGTTTCCTCTGACCTTTCCCATTAATTTAAGGTTTAAAGAATAAAATCAACACTTTGATAGGCTGTAAGTATTATTCAGCCTCGTTAGAGCTGAGAAGACTTATGTTAAAAGGAAAACATTTCTGGATCTAAGGCTAGCAAAAGAAAAATACTCTAACATTTTTAATGTCATAAAATGAAGAAAATTGTGTCTTCTTGGCTGACAGATCTACAAGCTTAACCCTGGACTTGAGGCCCAGCAGATGGTGTCACCCTTGGATTTGCTCCATTCAAACTCTTGCTAAATCAGATACTTTGTGAGTACAAGCAGATTTTGGTTGCAGCATTTGGCTTGTCCTTGTGTGTCCTGGGGGTTTTATTGCTGGGATTCTTAAAACTTTTTTTTTAAGTATCAGATACATTAGCAAACCCAGCTCCCAAATTATGGATAGCTGGAGATTCACCAGGCAAGTCAAACCAATGCATTTAGAAAATATTGAGGAAGGAGCTTAAAGAAGAGATTAAAGAAGAGGGTGAAGGGAAGGGGAAGGGGGGATGGTGACCTATCTCCATCTCTGCCTCAGTTCACTGCAGTTTATCAGAGGTCCCTGCCTAAACTTTAGTATTCAGCTCTTTTAGGGTTGCAAAGGTTTTGAATAAGTGCTGGTGATAATAGGGAAATATTTTTCTTAGTCTATCAACTTTGAGAATCAGTTTAGCAACACAAATTCTGCCAACAACACCACTGCTTTTAAGAATTATTTCTTTAATTAAAATACATGTACATATGATGTCCACAACCTTACAAAACATCACAACAATTGCATCACTTCTAACATCTTCACACAGTAAAGAAAAGCAAGGTGGCAAATGGCCAGAAATAATACCATCCCCCCACCCCGCCCCACACGTCATACATTTAAATCTTTACATTTAATATCCTTCTAAACTGCTTTTTTAAAAGGGGATTTCTTTCCAGTGACTTACATGATGTGCAGAGTTAACCACTCTGTATTGCTGCCCCAGGGACTGCTGCTGATTTCAAAGGGTCGACACTGTTCTGAAGCAGCGGATGTGGAAGCAAGGTTCCCTCAAGTTCCCTCATTGCCACCTCCACTTGGGTTCCTGCATCCACCGCTTCAAAAGAGGGTCAGGCTTTGCTCTGAGGTCTGCAGCAGGCCCAGGCGCAGCATTATGAAGCCATCACATTGTGCATCATGTGAGCTGCCATTTCCAGTCCTGGAAACTCACCATTTTGTTGTGTATTGTTCAGACTCATCTACCTGTGTCGCATTTGAAGAATGAGATGTTATCATGCATTTAAAGATCCGTATAGACTGGAAGAGAGTAGGAGTATGGAGGAAAAAGATGCCAGCTAAGGTCATCCCTGAGGTTAGATTTCCAGCCTGTAGACTGTATCGTAGTTCTGTTTGTGTGGTAAAGTATCCTGGAACCTTGAGTACAGAGGCAGCTGCCTTACAGAGACGGGCGCCTAGAGCACCCATCACATGGGGGGTAGCCCCAATACACTGTGCTTGTCACACAGTGTATTGTGGGATATCCAGAGGCCAGGACACATAGTCTCAGCCCCCAGAAGTCCGCACTGCTTGGAACAGCACAGATTGTCTGAGAGTGCAAGCTATGCTCCCAGCAGCATTTTGTGGGTTGTCTGGGAGAAAAGTGAGTTGGACCCTGCCTTGCTGCCCACCTTCCTGCCGGTCATGTGAATAGCCTTTTGGAATCCTCTTGGGTAAATATAGGTATAACCTAAATGTTACCTCTGATTTTAAGGGGGGGGCATCTTAAATTCAGAATGGTCTTCTATTCAGGTGAACAAGGCAGATGTCTGCTATGTTACAGGGTACTGGTAGTCCTGCAGTGCAATCCTCTGCATGTTTACTAGGAAGGAAAGCCAGCCCAGAATACACCCAATAGACTTGTGTGGGGAGGATCAGTAAATTTTCAGAGCAGCTTGTACATCATTATTTATATTTTCATTGAGGAACCCCTGGTAAGCATACAAGCAACCCCAGAGTTCCCTGGAGCTGCCAGCAAGGGAAAAGGAAAGCGGTGGCACTGGACAGGTGGGCAGGCAGGGAGAAGGCAGCGGCAGGCAGCAGCGGGCAGGTGGCGGTGAGCAACAGTGGGCAGGGAGGAGGTGCAGGTGCTCTGTGCCCAGCCCAGTAATAATTCCTCAAGATCTATTATTTGTACAGATAGCACTTGAAAGGACTCTCTCTCTCTCTCTCTCTCTCTCTCTCTCTCTCTCTCTCTCTCTCTCTCTCTCTGGGATGTAGCTATAATTGAGCAGAGGGGTTCAAAGAACCCGGGCACCCCAGCACCTGAGGGCACCCCTCTCAATTTGCTTTATCTCCATTAATTACTCCAAGGGATGCCAGGCAGAGGGATGAACATGGGCCCCTCTCTCCTAGCTATGACTCTCTCTTTCTCTCTCTCTCTCTCTCTCTCTCTCACACACACACACACACACACACCGGCTTCACATGACATGCAGCAAGTCTGGTTGCTGTGAATCACGAGTTCCCTGAAACTGCACCCTTCTGATGTGAACCGCAGGTTCCAGTCCCAGCATGCTGTACAAACCCACCAATGTCTTGTTCCCCGGGTGCACCTCCCTGTGCCCCCCAACATCTGTAACCAAGATCTGAAGTTGGGTGACGGATGTCAGGCGGCAGAAGGAATTGCAGCTGGGGAACTGGATACTGTATTTCATACCTCATGTTATCGTCTCTCAGTGACCAGAGATATAAGGGTTCTGCACACTGGCTTACACACTAATTATCGTTGGTTTTTGTTTTTGTTTTAATTTAAATCATCCTGTGTATTCAATAGCCATGCCAAAGGGGCAAATCCCTCTTTTTAAAAAGGGGTGGCTGATGTATTTATAATGTTGCTCTAGTTATTATGTGGTATGAAAAACAACCACGTAAAATTATCTTCAGTTCCCTGGTGGTGAGTTTTGTTTTTGTTTTTGTTTTGCAGTTTGACCCGAAATATTTCCAAGCGAAGAAATAAGGAAGGGAAATGACAGATGCAAGCAGCACAGTGTAGATTAGCGGTCAGAAGTATGAAAGCAAAGAATGGATTTTTCAAACGTGTAACTCAGGAATCAAGACTCACTCACCCTCTTCTTAACAAGAGTCAGAAGCAGACCTCTGTTTAAACCCTTCTTCTTTCCCCACATCATGTAAGAAACACTTTGCCCCAGGACTCGTTATTTCCCCTATAGCATATATGCACTGCTAAGAGAGGAATGCAAGCAGGCGAATAGTGGGAGATGCTTCTAGGATTTTGCGGTGGGCGGTTGAAGGAACAGCCTCTTGTGTGGCTTGGCCATAATTAATCAAAACCTGAAGGGCATCACTGCAGTGCAAATCCAAAGCTACACTGCACTGCAAACATTCTAATTACTATTGCTGACATTTGGCTTTCATTAAAGCAAGGGGGGAAACACTTTTATTACTCTTTTAATAGGATAAAACCTGAAAACCCTTCTTCTCAGTGCAGAGTTTTCTCATCTGGGCTGGCATATTGTTTTGATTCACGTTACGTGTCAGGCATATAAAACACTTTGAGCTGAAATCAATACTATGAGAATTTTTGAGACTTCACATAATTGCTTCATGCTGTCTTCATGTAATTGCTGTGCTGTTTTGTATGTGCAGCTTTCTTTGTTAATACACAGACACACTCCGAATAAAGACAGTCATGTTGTCGAGAAAGTTGTGCTAAAAAAAAAAAAAAAGTGAAACATGTCAAGTGAACTAGGCAGCTCTATATGAAGGAAATTCCCAGTCCAGAATGGCTTTTAAGCATGTTGGCGCCTAGGGGGACTTCTTATAAGGACAAACAGCAGCTGCAGCCGGCGCAATTGCGGTTGCAGCAAAGGGTTAAAGCCCTCCTCTCCCCTCATGCTCATGGTAAATCTAGATCACCAACAGGCCTAATGTTTCTATTGGCCCTTGGATTAAAAGAGTAATGAGGAATGGATTAAAGTAATGATGAGGCATTCCATGCTAGGGATCATTAGAAAGGGGATTGAGAATAAAACTGCTAATCTTATAATGCCCTTATACAAAACTATGGTGTGGCCACACGTGGAGTACTGCGTACAATTTTGGTCACCACATCTTTAAAAAGGACATTGTAGAAGTGGAAAAGGTGCAGAGGAGGGCAACCAAGATGATCAGGGGCCTAGAGCACCTTTCTTATGAGGCAAGGCTACAACACCTGGAGCTATTTAATTTAGGAAAAAAGACGACTGCAGGGAGACATGCTAGAGGCCTATAAAATCATGCATGGTGTGGCGAAAATGGATAGAGTGAAATTCTTCTCCCTCTCACAAAACACTAGAACCAGGGGTCATCCCATGAAATTGATTGCTGGGAAATTTAGGACCAGCATACGGAGGTACTTTTTCACACAACGCACAATCAACTTGTGGGATTCTCTGCCACAAGATGGGTGGTTTTAAGAGGGGTTTGGATAACTTCATGGAGGAGAGGTTTATCATCGGCTACTAGTTGGAGGGCTATAGGCCACCTCCAGCCTCAGAGGCAGGAAGCCTCTGAATACCAGTTGCAGGGGAGTAACAGCAGGAGAGAGGGCATGCCCTCAACTCCTGCCTATAGGCTTCCAGCGGTATCTGGTGGGCCACTGTGCGAAACAGGATGCTAGACTAGATGGGTCTTGGGCCTGATCCAGCAGGGCTGTTCTTATGAATGGATCATTACAATGAGGTAGGCCACTCTGAGAACTCTGTTTCCAATAGAAGATCTGTTAGATCCTGATAGCGCACCAAACTGGGAAACCTTGCCTGACCTTATTCAAAGAGCAGAGATGGAACTGTTTGGACAGTACTTGTAGGTTATGACACTGATCTTAGCCTGATTCAGACACTATGCTGTGCAACTGTACAGATGTCTGTATACTCATACGCAGGTTTGTGTGAATGACTGTACCTGTGTTCGTTTTAAAAATGGACCTGGATACAGGCCCTTCAATTGCATGGTACAAATAGGTAGTGTACTTCTGTATCCATGTTCAGCATAACTGTATCCACATTCAGCATAACTGAATGACTGTAGCTGTGTGTGAGGATACTATCAATTTAAGAGGGTTGGACTTGAAAGATTATTGCCAAGTGACTCAGCAACCCCTCGGTTAGAGTTGAATTGGCAAGCAATGCCCACCTAGTATTTATCTCTAAGTATAACATGGACTCTTTCACTATGAGCCGGGTCTCACAATCAGTGAGACTCGGTTCTTGAGAGTGTGTGGGGAGAGTGGGCTAAGCCCGCTCTCCCCACACACGAGCAGGGAGGAAGCCCTGGGCGGCTGGATCGGCTGCACACACTATTGCCGGCTCCGTGACAGAGCTGGCGGGGACTGGGGAGCTCGGGGGGGCGCATGGCCCCCAGAAACTCCAGTATGCCCTGCACGAGTGCGCAGGGCATAGTGGGGAGATCCCCGGAGCCGGGCAGCGGCTTTTCGCCTCCCCTCCAGGAGTCTGCTCATGAGTAGCCGCAGTGCAGAGCAGCACCACGGCTACTCACGATTGGGAAGCCTGGCTTTGCAGAATGCTCGCTCCGCAAACCCGGCCTTAGGGGAGGGCTACAAAAGCAGGCTAGCCATTTGTAAGCCACCAGGCTCGCCTGCGAACCCCGTGGGTTTACATGATCAGCAAAAATCAGGCTAGGCTCTCCTAGCCTGATTTTTGCTGATCATGAGAATAGCCCCTCTGTAAATAGTTAAATGAAGTTTTGTTTATTTCATAACTGACAAACTGGAGGTTATTCATACTAGACGATCACACTGAACCCTTTCTCATGATCAGTGAGAAGGAGCTTGAGGGAGAGCAGGGAAGAAGGCTGCTAGCACTTACCTCCCCACAGAGACTGATCCCTCTGTCTTTGCACCTGGCAGCGCAGAGGGTCGGGGGCTGGGAAGCATTGCCCCACCCAACCACCCCCAAACTCCTATAATGCACCGCATGAGTGTGCAGTGCATTGTGGGGATTCCCCCAACTCCGGCTGGGAGCCCTGCAGTCTCCCAGCCCCAGCTGCAAGCAGCCATGGCTGGCAGATGAAAAAAAAAACAAAACAACTGGGGCTAAGGCAGCACTTTCTCTCTTAACCTCATTTTGGAGGCAGGCTCAGGAGGCAGGTTTGTGCCGCGCCGCCCCCAGGAGCCAAGCGGCTCCCAGTGGTTCTCATGCGCAGGCAAAACCAGGCTGGGCTTCCTTAGCCCGGTTTTGCCTGCCTGTGAGGAAAGCTTCACTGTGTACAGATCTGTACCTCTTCACACTGCACACTTGTTGTACGAGTGTTGAACATAACGTGTGAATGGACCTCTTACCAGAGGTGGCCCGAGTAATTGCAGTGCCTGAGGTGAGGTGCAAAATGCTGCCCTGTCCCATGCCCCTGGTGGAGGCCAGCCACCAGTCCCCTTTCAGAACCAACCCTTGCATGTTTTGTGAGTGCATTGGGGGAGCAGGGAGGGAGGAAGGTTACTAGCAGCCTCCTCTTCTCTCGTTGAGCTCCTTGGGAGCTTTGCAAAGAGTGTGAGGAGAGTTTAGAAAGCTTAGAAAGGGTCCATTCAGTCCCAAAGAGCTGCTGTGATGGCGACCATGGAAGCTTCTTGCTGGCCTGGTGATGCCCCTATAACCTGCCACCTGAGGCAGGGCTGGATTATGACATGCTGAGGCCCAAGGCTATGTCAAGATTGAAAGGCCCCACAGCATTACAAAGGAAGAAGTATTATTCTAATGAAAAGGACAATGAGATAGAAATGATAATGCTTTATTTTTACTGGACAAAGATGTGATGAAAAACTAATACTCTAACAGAAACAGTTAAGCCTATTTGCATTGGAAATGAAATTTCAATGAAAATACATTAAGGTGATTCATTGGAAACCACCTTACATTGGAAATTTCAATGAAAATACACTAAGGTGGTTCACATGACTGAAATCCTTGTTGGTTGGGGGGGGCAGGAGTACACCTACCTTCCCCCACACTATCTTCCTTAGCCCTGTGCTGCACTGCACCACCGCACACATGATCACCACTTCAGGAAGTGGCGTGGCATTCTCGAGGACCAGGAAACACTGCCTGGCCTCCAAAAATCCCAAAATGCACTGCACAAAGAGTGCAGTGCATTGGGGGATGGTCCCTCAAACCTGGTACTCTAGGCGCCTAGCTCTGTGTCAGCTTGGGCTGCATCAGCCCAAGCAGACACACGACAAAGATCCCCGGTAGAAGGGTGTGCTCACACCCTTCTACCTGGGTAATAGCCCAAGAAAAATTCCTGGGCTACCCAGCAAGACAGCATCAGGATTGGCCATGATCCCAGTCCTTCACACAAGCAGCCCTACCCCTGTAGGGCTGTGCAAGCCCAGGTAGGGCTGCCCATGTGAACAGCCTCATTATGGAACACTTGAAATGTACTCCTCCTTTTTTATTTGGAGGCCCCAAGCTCTAACTTACTTTACTTCTGCTTAAGAAGTAAAAGAGAGAGGGAGAGAGGGAGGGGTAGTGGGGGTGAAGAGAGTGAGTGAGGGAGTTGTGGGGGAGAGAGAGAGAATGAGTGAGTTGTGGGGGAAGGGAGAGGGAGGGAGGGAGTTGTGGGGGGAGAGAGAGCGAGGGAATTGTGGGGGGAGAGAGAGGGAGGGAGTAGTTGGGGTGAAGAGAGCAAGCGAGGGAGTAGTGGGTGGGAGAGCGAGCGAGGGAGTTGCAGGGGGAAGAGCGAGCGAGGGAGTTGTGGGGGGAGAACGAGTGAGGAGGTTGGGGGGGAGAGAGAGATAAAGGGAGTTGTGGGGGGAGAGCGAGTGAGGGAGGGAGTTGTGGGGGGAAAGCGAGGGAGCGAGGGAGTTGTGAGGGGAGAGCGAGCGAGGGAGTAGTGGGTGGGAGAGCGCTCAAGGGTTTTGTGGGAGGGGGATGCTACAGGCTCAGTGCATGACTGCACAGATGCTCTGTGCGGGGTCAGCTGGTTTAACTTGTTACCAAGAAGCTAAACTTTAGGCTTAAACTATAGTGCAGTACAATTCTGTGCATGAATTCTACTCAGAAGTAATCATCACTATGTTAGTTGGGATTTATTCCCATGTCAGCGAGCAGCTTTAGTCTGTTGATTTATTGTATCGTAGAGCAAACCTTTAACAGCTAATCTGACCAGAGTCTAATGATATTGTATAGTCTGCAGTGTCTCTGCAACTAATGCTATACTGGAGAAATCATTATAAGTTAACACCCATCTTGGATGAATTTTTAGCCCCAAAGCCAAACCAAATAGTTCTATTTTTAAGAAACTGGATGGAATGGTAGAGACTTGTGATTCATTCCATACTTTAAAGAGCATAGTATTAGATGACATAATTACAATACAGTTCCATATTTATATTGAAAAAGCTGTTTCCAAGTAGAAGGGAATCTCCTGCAGGTTTAACCCTCAAAAGGTTTCAGCATCTGTTGTGCTTCAAGTTAGACATTCTGTTTCACGCTAATAGTCGTATCAGTGAATATGGGACACTTTGCATTTCACCAGGCATGAAGAAGGAGGGGGGAAAACACTCCTATGCACCATATTAAACAAGGAATGACAGCTTAAAATCAAGAAATAGCTACGATGGTGAGTCTGAGACAAATTCAAAGAGAGATTTCTCAACAGCTATTAGCCTTGTTGATTCTATGAATCCTCTAGCTTGCCTCTGAATATTAGTTGCTGAAGAACAGCAGCAGGATGGGCAGCTATTGCCTGGGTCAGAACTGAACAATGTTGTTTCTCCAGCTACTGTTGGACTACAACTCCCATCATTCCCAGCCACAACGGCCAAGAGTCAGAAATGATGAGAGTTCTCATCTAATAGCATTAGGAGGGCCAATGCTGTGCAGCTCTGACCTAAACCTTGCTTCTGGACTTCCCCAAAGCACCTGGTTGACCACTTTGGAAATCAGCCTTTGGTCCAATTCAGCAGGCTCTTACATTCTGCATTTCAGCCAGCAGCTAGATGGTGATCTGCCATGGGTACTATGCAGTCTTCTGCACTGAAGAGATGTACAAGATCTCTTCCAACACTAAGATTCTATGATTTACATAGGAGTAGTTCCCATTGAAATAAAGAGGGCCTTTCTTAGGGTCTTTGATTCTATTCAATTACATCTATTAGAAATTAACAGTTTGGTTATACTGATTAATCCCGTACTCCTGCAAGGAGGCAAGTATTCTCTGCTGCCCTTATAAGCAGTACAGATAGGCGTACATAGTTTCAAGTTTCAATAGAACAAGAGTTTTCTTGATGAACCTTCACCTCCCTTCAACAAAATAACTCATTATTTTTATGTCCAAATCTGTATTCCAAAAGACAAAAGGACATATTCATAGCTTGCATCTGCAATCAAGATTCTTGTGCAATGGTGGAGTGGAAAACTGAATGATTATTGTTGGATCTTATACATGACATTGGATCCAAAGTAACACTTGGATGATGTCAGGAAAATGGTTACATTTTTTTCCTAGTGATGAAAAGAATGAGGGGTTGCTAGCTAACTCAGTCAGAATAATTACAGCTGGGCTATTTTTGTAGCTGAATCATTGTCTCGCCAGAAAACACAGGTGGCTTCTTCCCAGAAGGAAGATTTATTTATAATAACAACAACAACAAGGTAGCAGGAACATAATAACAGCAACAACACTAATAATAAAATCCAGCCATCCCAGGTCCTTGGGAAGGACTCAATGTCTGGATAAAACAAACCAGTCAATAACACCAGTCTGACTGTGTAATAATAGTTGTTATTATTATAGATATTGTTGCAGAATATAGGCTGTTCCCAGTAAAGTTGCTTTTTGTAATTGGCTGATGGAGATTTCTGTGGCCCCTATGGTGCTGAGGTGTCCTTCAAGGTCTTTTGGAATTGTACCTAGGGCGCCAATTACCATTGGGATTATTTGTCTTTTTCTGCCACAGCCTTTCAATTTCAATTTGTAGATCTTTGTATTTGGTGATTTTTTTCTATTTCTTTTTCTTCTATTCTGCTATCCCCTGGTATTGCTATGTCGATTATTTTAACTTGTTTTTCTTTCTTCTTGATTACAGTTATATCTGGTGTATTATGTGGCAGATGTTTGTCTGTTTGTAGTCAGAAGTCCCATAATATTTTTGCATCTTCATTTTCTACCACTTTTTCAAATTGAAAGGCTGTGGCAGAAAAAGACCAAAATAATCCCAGTGGTAATTGGCGCCCTGGGTGCAGTTCCAAAAGACCTTGAAGAGCACCCCAACACCATAGGAGCCACAGAAATCACCATCAGCCAATTACAAAAAGCAGCTTTACTGGGAACAGCCTATATTCTGCGACGATATCTATAACAGCAGCAACAACATTGACAATAAAATTCTGGCATCCCAGGTCCTTGGGAAGGACTCGATGTCTGGATAAAACAAACCAGTCAATAACACCTGTCTGACTGTGTAAACAAGAAATAATAATAGAATTCTTTGCAAAATGCTATTCTCCATTTCTGCTTCCAGTTTCTTAAGAGAGAGTTTCTCAAGCTTGGATGCCCAGATGCTGTTGGACTACAACTCCCAACATCCCCTGCCACAATGGTCTTTGGCCATTGTGGCAGGAGATGATGGGAGTTTTGGTCCAGCAACATTTGTGGACCAAGCTTTGAGAACCTCTGTTACCTTAAGAGGTTTGTTGCTGATTGTTCTGTATGGAGGAAGAGAGATGGCAGCACCCTTCCAACTCTTAAGGACTCCTGTCCAAAGGAAAAATTTAGCATGAATGTGCATCTAGTTATTTAGCACATTTCTCTCACCTGTCCTCCTTGGAGCCCAAGACAGTAGATACAGATCACTGTAGATACAGAGTACTCTCAGATAGCAACTTCTTACACCTGCTGGGAGTGGAAGGAATTTTTCAGGGAAAGGAAGGTACTTTTTGCTATTACATTAGAGATCAACATAAATAAAAATGGTGTCATATTGGAAGAATATGGGAATGGACCAGAATATGAGAATGGGTTTTTAAAAAACATTTACAAACAGAACAAGTAGTCTTAATGGATATAATGTATACAGTATTGCAGTATGGACATTTGCCTGTCTTTGTTAGCATTTATTGGACTCTCTTCATATTAAATAATTGTAACAATAACAAAATAAAGTGATGCCTCTCTGGAAAAGGAAGCCTAAAGAGGTCCCTTTGACAGTGATGGTGATCAAACTCAAAGTTCCTTTGCCTGGTCTTTATTGTTGTTTTTTTGTATGGGGGGAGGTGTTAATGTTGGGGTTGTGTTGCTTTCTTATATTCATTTCTGCTTCTCTTCACTTCTGTTATTTGTGATTGTGTATTCTTTGTTTTGGTTATTGTTTTCAGTTGTGTTTGGACTTTACATTTGTGAACTGCCTTGTAGATCTTTTTCATCCAAAAGTTAGGCTGTAAACATTTCAGTAAAGGAAAAGATATATCAACTGTCCCATTCTTTAAAAGCCAGAACAGCAGGAAGGAGGCCAGATCAGACTCCTGCTCTTTGACTTGCTAGCTTTCCAGAGGCAGGGAGCTTAGACATGGTGATTGGGGAACAGTCAGTCATGCAACTGAATTTGGAAGTGGTGTGCATCCAGTCATGATGTACACTATGCCTTTTCTGAATACGTAGAACTGCCCTCAAATGTAATTCTCTTTAACATAGGACTCATGGCATTAGATACAATCCTCCCACAGAAATAGAAACAAGGGTTAGTAGCTATTCTTAAAACAAAAAATTTCCTGATTGGGACCAACATATCCTAAGCATCTAGCACAAAGGTTGTTCTTACTAGACGTGTTCTTCTAAACCAGATAATCACTACAACAAATATCTTTTGGTATTCATATAACAACACTGTAAACTTCCAAATATTGGCAAAGATCCTGGCAGTCAGATTCAAATTGCTTCTCAGGAGCCCTATTTCCCTTAGACAAGCAGCATTACAAATAGGTTGTCATCCAAAGATGGAAAACAGTGTTATTATTCCATGCAAGATTTAAAACAAAAACCAGCCACTTCTGTCTCTTTGCTGCTGAAAAGACAAGTATCGGATTTCCTACAGCATAAAATATATTTCTTACAGTGGTTCAGAATAAATACACCTTGATAAGAGAGTTTTATAACAGAGGAACCAACGTCTTTGTAAGGATTCAAATCTACACAAGTAGATTTGCCTGATATGGTTAGAACTAAACCTAAAATAAATGCTATGGCTTTCCACAGATAGATTTTGCTATAGAATCTCATAGTGGAGAATGGTAAAACGTAAGAATCAGAGTGAACACCTAAATCTTTACAAGATCTGGTGGTTAGTGACGGCCCCCATCAACCAAAGGTGAATATTCAGAGGCGAGCTGGTCTTGTGGAGTGGAGAGCTGGTTTTGTGGTAGCTAGCATGACTTGTTCCCTTAGCTAAGCAAGGTCCACCCTGGTTGCATATGAATGGGAGACTAGAAGTGTGAGCACTGTAAGATATTCCCCTCCAGGAATGGAGCTGTTCTGGAAAAACAGAAGGTTCCCCGTTCCCTCCCAGGCATCTCCAAGATAGGGCTGAGAGAGATTCCTGCCTGCAACCTTGGAGAAGCCACTGCCAGTCAGTTAAGACAATACTGAGCTCGATAGACCAATGGTCTGACTCAGTATATGGCAGCTTCCTATGTTCCTATTCTGCACATTCCTTCTGGCACCGTGTGGAAGTGACCATTCCCACTGTGCAGTACTGCACTTTGCCCAGTCCCAGGGGGGGTCCTTTAAAGGAAACTGAGTCCTCTTGAGTCCCTGCACCAACTCGGAACGTGTGCACAGAGTACTGGGAAGTGTGGCCCTTCCCAGTGTTTCCTCCTAGAACAATTAAGAGAGTGTTCCATCTCTCTTAAAGGGCCCTCCCAGCACTAAGAAAAGTGCAGTACTTTGTAGAGGTCAGTACTATGTGCAGTACTGTGGGAAATGGCTCTCGCATGGAAGTTTTTTCTCGAACATAGCCCCTGCTTGAAAAATAGTGAAGATCCCTGACCTCAATTGTTTGACACCTGGAGTTCTGACGGACTCCATATGAAGCTACTGACTTAAACGCCCCACCTTCAGAAGTGAGATGAGTGGTAACCAAAGATAGGGTCTTTTTTACTGTGGTACCTCATTGATGTAGCACCTCCATAGCACCCTTACTCAGCACCCTCCCCAATGACTTTCAGACCACAGGTAAAAACACTGCGGGGCTGTTCTCGCGATCAAACAATGGGGGTGGGCAGGCAGGTGGAGAGGAAGCCTTGCAAAGCTTACCTACCTTGCAGACAATCGTCCTGTGGTGCTGGGCACATGGATCGCGTGCCCAGACACTCAGCTGCTGCCCCTGGCAGCGCAGAGGCACAAGGGTCAGGATGTTTCATCCCAGCCCCCCCCCCCATATCCCACAAAGCACTGTGTGAGTATGTGGCGCATTGTAGGGATTCCCCCAGTGACAAACAGCCGGCACTGGAACACAAAGAGGGAAATGGGGTTACACGAGTGCTCTCTCCCTTAACCTCATTTAAGAGGCGGGTTTAACAACAGGGTTAGGAGGTGTTGGCCTGGAGGGATAGGGCCAATCCTGGATAGGGCCAATCCTGGGATAGGGCCAATCCTGGAGGTTCTCACGTACAGCCTAACTTGGGCTGGGCATCCTTTGCTCGGGTTAGGCTGCATGTGAGAACAGCCTCTGCTAGCCATTCAAGGAGTGTTGGTTTTCTTACAGGGTTTAGATATTTTTTAAGATTTTTGGTTTTGCTGCTTCTATCTTCTTGCTGTTTTATTGTTGTGTTGGACTGGTCTTATTGATCTGGTTTGGTTTGTTTTTAAGTATGGATTTTACACTTTGTTGTAAATTGCCTCAAAACCTATTTAAGTGAAATAGTTGTACTATTAACTGTAATGTACTACCAGCTTTAATGGCTGTTTTAACACAATGAATATGTATATGTATTTTAATAATAATTAATTGTGAACATCTGACAAATCTAAAGTATATTGTTTTTAAAGTAAAAACTGTCAGGGATGCTCTGTCCTTCCTGAGCCTTATAGGAGCATAGCTAGCAATGCCTATGACGTTCTGCAAGTGAGAACAGGATCTTGCACAGGGATCACTTCCTCAGTATCTGCAAAAGGTGTCACAAGGGCTAAGAAACTCCTGCAGCAAGCCGCTATTCATTTCTTCATTTATTTGTTGTTTCTTGGTTTGTTTATCACATTCATATACCGCCACATATAACATCTCTGGGCAGTTTACAAATTAAAAGGCAACAGTTAAAACCTTAAATAAAACAAATTACAGTAACCATCAGTACAACTTTAAAGCTATGCAGAGATGTCCCCAGCCTCAGGAACCTGCATACACAAAAGCAGGTTAATCCACCTGCTTGCTGCCTTGTTCCATTAGTGCTTGTCATTCTGCGCCAACCTTTCACAAACCCCGTCTGTTTCTCCAGGGCAGGCTTGGCTGATGTAAAATCTTCTTAAGTAGCTGGCTATCTATGTGCGTTTTTCGTGTGCATTCGTCAAAACAACTCTGATTGGCTGGGGAGGAATTTCACCTCTCTCACCTTTAATCCAGTGAAGTCATTCTAATTTAACACCTTATGCATTCTAAGATGTGTTCAGGCATTTTGTAATCTTGTGCAGTGGGGCACCCAGCAGAGGCGTAACTATAATAGGACAAGGGGAGACAGCTGTCTGGGGGCCCCTACCTTGGGGGGACCCCCAGAGGCAAGTCACACGACTGACTCCCCCAGCCGTGCACCCACCCAGGCTTCCTTCAGTTGTATTCATCCTCTGAAAATGATGTGTGTGTTAAGACCTGGAGCTACCAGAACACTATGTCTTTCTCTGGTACCATTAGATGACTTGCATCGGCCACAGTTTACAAAACCTAGGGGGGGCCTTTTTAAAATCTTGTCTCTGGGCCCACTCCAACCTTGCTACGCTCCTGGCGCCCAGCATTTCCAATCACAAGGAGGCTCTCCCCCCCCCCCACTCCGCCCGCCATATACAGTGTTTGTCTCTGCAGACAAACACTGTACTCATGGTCAGGGCAGATTATGTAGCACATAGGGGTGGAAAGGCAGGGCTTGCATTGATGTTGTAACTTTTTAGTTGTGGCACCTCAGCTTTGGAACGCCCTCCCCGAAGAGTTTCGCCATGCTCCCTCCCACAGTGTTTTTAAAAAACATCTTAAAACACACTTTTTAAGGAGGCTTTTTAATATCATTATTATTTTGTTATATGTGGTAGGTTCTTTAGCTTCTTTAGCTTTTTTATAATTTTCAGTTTTAATTTGAACCTAATAATTGTTTTTAATCTGACTTTAAAAAAAAAAAAATTTTATTGCTTGTATCTGTGTCTGTCTTATTGTTGTAAGCCGCCCCAAGCAGTATTTCACGGGAGGGACGGGGTATAAATATTTTAAATAAATAATAATAAATAATAGGGCTCTAATCTCTGAAGGTAACCAGTATCTCTATGAGAGATGGTGTAATGCTGTGGTTGGTGTGGTAGACTTAGTCCAAGGAGAGCTGAGTTCAAATCCCCAGGTCACTTCAGAAGGTCTGGGATGTTATTTATTTATTATTTATTTGATTGGTTGGTTGGTTGGTTGGTTGGTTGGTTGGTTGGTTGGTTGATATACCGCCCTTCCAAAAATGGCTCAGGATGGTTAAAAATGGCTCAGTGATGTTAAACACATCATTGTCTAGTTAGGAACTTCTTTCAAAGTAGCAGCCCCATGTGGGTCCAATGACTGGGAGTGCAGCATGGAGGTGATGGCTGACAAACTGTGCACCAATGCATCAGATTAGTGTTCATGCACACAAACTGTGCAAATGAAAAATATGTAAAACTATTATTTCCAATTGGCTTACTCTCATGTAACATCATGTGCGCACATTTTGGTGGTGATTTTTATGGATATTTTAATCTGGTTTTGTGTTTTAACTGTTAAATTCTTGGTTTGTTTTATTCTTGGTTTGTTTTATGCTGTAAACCACTTGGAGACGTTGGCATTGGGCAGCATTAAAATTTATTAAATAAATAAAAATAAATAATAAATTTTGATTTGTGTAACTTATGCAGCTTGTCTGCATGCCAAGTTACTTGGCAGACATACTGTTGCACAGTATGCCAGCCGGGGTGTTTAATCTTCTACTTCCATGGCATTTGCATCACTGAAAACAGAAAGGCTTTCCAGATGGCAGTGAAATGTGCAGTTTTCAAAGCTAACTGCATCTTACTCATGATCCACATGTTTGCATTGGCTTCCATGCGCCTTCTAGCACTGTTTAACTTGCTGGTCAAGAATCTCGCATTATTTCCTTCTCAGAATTATTCTCTGTGTTCTTCTCAGAATTCAAATGCTGGCCAGCAGGTGGAGCTGTGAACATTGAGCAAAGTTCATACTTAGTGTAAGGCCAAAGAGTACAGTCACACTAGGAATAAAACAAGCATGTGCAAATGTGTGGACTCTGAGTTAGAGGTGTTAGAAACCAGTATGGAAGTATTAATAATCCTGCACTTTACTGCCTCAGCGTGTCTACCACCAGGAGTGAATCTGAAAGCATGCTGGGCTCTAGAGGAGTATAAGTCAATTGCAGGGGTTGCAATTGACTCATACTTATACAATTTTGACTTATGCAAAAGACACAAAGATAGGGGAGACTTCCAAATGGAGAATTCCCAAGCTCACAAAAGGCAGGGAGTGTTTATATTAATTTTTGAAAAAGAGGATTGTGAAAGCTGAGTGGGTGAGGCAGTATTTCCTGGTAGGAACACAAAGCAGATGGAGCTCTGGGTACCACTTCCATCAGTGGCAAGGATTTGTTGTTGTGATTGTACTGGGAGGATCAGATTGGCCCATTCAGATTCCCCTTGGAACTTTGCCTGCCTGCCTGGCAATTTGTTCCATTAAGAATACAAGAGAGCCTGTTGCAATCCCATGTATTTCAGGCTTGCATCCTCAAAGCACAAACTCCTATTTTTGTGACATTGCTGTTTGACCAAATTGGAGGTTCAAATCCAAAATAGAAGCTGCATTGGTAACAGTTTAGCATGTCCAAAATGAAATTGGTAATCAAAGTTACTTTCAGATCAGGATTAGAACTAGGCCCAGTGAAATCTGGGTTCAGCTCTCCAGTTAGGCATGAAATCTACCTCATAAAGAAGAGTGGCCCCATGTATGCACCCCTGAGCTCCTTGAAGGAAGAACAGGATACAAATGTGAGTAACAGTCATAAATCTACATCACCTGGCTGCTGTCTTTGGAACTTCCCACTTGTTTTCTGGTGTCCAATGACAGAATTGTATTAATACCTTCGAGGTACATTGCCCCTTCCTGCTGCACCCAAAGAAATCAGGCTACTGACTTTTGTCAAGATAGAGCTTTCTGCTTTCCCTTTAAATAACACCTTGGCACACACGTGTAATCAGAGATGAAATAGGTCGAGCGATTTTATTGCCACTTTATCACACAGTCTGTGATTCCTCAACAAAGCTTGCCATATCAAAACTTGCTTAATAAGTTGATAATGTTTAATTCAATAAAACAGTTTAACCATTTGTGTTATCTCGTATGCTTGTTGGCATAACATTTTGTTGCTAGGTGATTCCTCCTGGCTCAGCACCACTTCAGATTGCAGGTGGGGCAATCATATGTTTGGATGCCCTCCTACACACATGGAATTAGCATGTTTCCAGGCTAAAGGCTCTAACACGCCAGCTATCCACAGGCAGGGATATTTTCACATGGAAGAGCATCCAGACATACTGTCTCCACTGGCACAGTCCTGGAAAGATTCCACAAAGATCTCACTCTCACCCTTCCTTCCTTCCTTCCCTCCCTCCCTCCCTCCTTCCTTCCTTCCTGTGTTTGCAATGGCTCCAAGTATGGACAGATTCCATTTCACAAGCTTCCCACTTTCACCATGGAGGTGATATGGGGAAAAGGTATCTCCTGCCTTCTCCACTAGTTCCGTTACACATTTCCTGTATGCCTGGCTGTGTACCACAGAATAAGACAGGATAATAGGGAGTTGGCATCTGGATGGACATACCCCCAATGTTCTAGTGCTGCTGTGTCTGCTGGGAATGGGCTACAGCTTGGTGGTAGAGCATAAACTGTACATGCAGAAGGTCCCAGGTTCAGTTTCTAGTATCTCCAGGAAAGACTGGGCTATCTGAAATTTTAGAGAGCTGCTACCAGTCAGTGTAAACAGTATTAAGCTAGATGGTCCAATGGCCTAATTCGGCATAAGAATGTTTCAAATGCTTGTCCTGTGCCATGGATTCTCAACTTTGGGTTCCCAGATGTTGGCCTACAACTCCCATCATCCTCAGCCACAATTTCCTGGCCATTGTGGCTGGGGATGATGGGAGTTGTAGGCCAACGACACCTGGGGACCCAAAGATGAGAACCCCTGGTCTAAGCTTACCTGATCTATGGTTAGGAAGATGGATGTTATTCAGGGGTGGCCCAAGGTATCATGGCATCTGAGGTGGGTTGTCAAATGCTACTCTGCTCCACACCCCTGGTGGGGCCAGCTCTCTTTCAAAACTGACCCTTGCAAGCTTTGAAAGTGGTGCAGGGGGTGGGGAGGAGGGAAGGTGGCCAGCGGCCTCCTCATATCTCCTTGTGCTTCTCGCAAGTTTGGGGAGAGGCACGCAGCTTCAAATGGTCAGACTCATTCTGAAGAGCTGCTTGGGTGGTGGTGGTGGTCGTGGGGCCATTTTGCTGCCCTGCTGGCACTAGTTCTTTAGCAAGGGGGAGGTGCTAGGTTGGGCCTGCCCCCCCTAAATTTTTGACATTTTTCTCTCCCCCCCCTAAAGTTTTAAATAACTGAATGTTGCTTGCACTTAGGACTGATAGGGGCCAGATAATGCCCCCCCCACACACTTTTTTGGGTAGCTCCCTAAATGTAGGCCTGCTACAGCTTGGCTGGCACTCCAATAATCTGTTGCTTGAGGTGGCTGTCTCACCTCACCTAATGGGCTTTCCCTGGATATGTTAACAATATCTGGGGGACCCCGAGCTGAGAACCCCTGTTCTATGCTTAGCTTTTGTTTGCTACTTTCATGTACATCCTCAGTAAGGCAATACAGAATCAGGAAGAGTCTTTATCTCTCTGTGGCGCTTTGGTGGGGAGGGAGAAGGTTTATTATGACCAGATACTATAAGATGGACTCTGGGATCATGCCTGTTGAAACCACTATAGATTTTAACAGGCCTGTTTTCATGCTTCCAGAGTCTGAAGTGATGGATCTGGTGCCAGCAAAACAGTTTGAAGACCAGCGCCTCTGAGTATGAGTCATTATTTCCTCACTGATACCTATCTGGAAGTCTCATTATTTGTGCAGTATTATTTATACATTCTTTTCTTCTTCTTCTGGAACGAAGGTAAGTGCTAGCATGTTTGACCAGATCTTAAAAACAGTGCTTTTTAAAAAGCCATCATATATTTTGAAGACGGGTCTGTTCCAGTTACATCAACATCAGAAAAGTACCTGCAATCTGGGGAAGGGAAAGTTGTCCTCCAGTATTACCATGTCCCCACAGCTGTAACAATAGAATGGTGTGACAGTTGGCATATCAGTTACCACTGGAATAATAAAAGCCACACAGTGAATCCTGGACAAAAACCTGTTTTACTTGTTGATGTGTAAATTAAGGCCATGTTCCTTTTCATTCAAAGACTTTCCAAAAAAACAACAACCCAGAAATGCTTCTCAGTGGACTAAGGAATGTTTGTCTAATTCCTTTAATTAACAATCCCTTTGAAGTTGTGATGTGACTGTGAGTAGGCACCATTTCAGGCCAATAGAAATGCAGTGGGGGCCCCCCCACACACACTCCAGCTCCATTGCCGGGGGGGGGGGAAATAAAGGCAAGGCATTTTGCTGCTTGAACTAGAGTCTGGTACTCCCATCCACAGGTGGGAGGGGGGTCAGGGAGGGAGGTGCTCAGCATTCTCAGGCCATGCTGCTGAAGATGTGCCCCAGTAGGGAGAGAAGAACACTGTGCCCCAGGTGGGCAAGGAAAGGTGACTATGTGGGACAAACAGCACATCACGTTAACTGCATCATTCGAATTGGTGGGGGGGGGCAATAAAGTCTTTTATTTGAGAATGGGGGGGGGGTTAATTCTTTGCCCCACCACTTGCTACCCATGGAAGGTCCTCCAAGGGCCAGGATAATCCCCTTCCTTGCCAACAGACTGGAAAAGTTTCATGATGTCAGTGGCTGGCTTCCCGTTGGCCATAAAGAAGCAGAAGGTGGACGAAGTCGTGAAGAAGCTGCTCTGGCTTCAGGAGCATGGAGTGTGCTTTGGAGGTTAGCGCATCCATGGAAAGCGGCCACTGCAGGCGGCGCTCTCGATGGTGGCCATGTCAGTGAGGGTGTGCCAAGTGCTGGTAGTCCAGGCAGGAGTAGGGCACAGGTTCTCATGACTGGATGGTCGGGGTAGGAAAAGCTGAGTACAAAAGCTGGACAGTTCTGCCACAAGCAACCTGGGCTGGAGAAAAATGCATCTGACAATCATGCACACCTTGGTAGCCCACCTCCGCCGACCCCAGTCCTAACAATCATGTAAACCTTGCTTCTTTGGACCAGGGGCTGGAGAGCTCCCCAGCTTCATCACTAGCCAGGAAGGAATCTGAGCCCCATGGCCATGCAGGGGGGAACAGGACAGGATCAAGTTGGAAGCCACAGTTGGGAAACAAAAGCAAGAATCTGTGCAGGAGCCAGGGGAACTTATCATTGTCCACTCAAGGTCCCAGCCTATACAAAAAGCCTTCAGACGCCCTCCTGCTAGGGGGAGCCCTGACTAGACTGGGTGAGCAGAGCCAATCCCATACCTGGGATCTCAGGGAGATGCTCCAAACTGTAGCTCTGGTGACTCACTCATTGCAGGTGTGCACAGAGCAGAGAGTTTCCGGCTCTAGGCCCTGGCTGCTCCTGACCTTGCATACCTTGCTGGGGGATGGATCATGCCCATCTGGTGAGAATTTGACTATTATTCCAGCTTTTACGTGACTGTAAATGCATACTGTATAAAACTGCATGATTTATTGGCCAAGATGCGGTGCTTGTTGGCTTTTCAATTTCAGGAGAAATGGATGAGACAGAGGATGCACAGTGGTTCAACCACAGACAAGGAGAAACCGCATGATATTTTAATTGGTTTATTTTTACATTTATATCTCACTTTCCCTTCAAGGAGCCCAGAGCAGAGTATGTGGTTGTGTTTATCATCATAACAACCGTGTGAGATAGGTTGTTAGGTTGAGTGATAAACAACTGACCCAGTGAGTTGCATGGCTTTGAACTCAGGTCCACCCTGGTCCTCTTCCAACACTCTAACCACTACACCATGCTGGTACTCTTTGCTGGCTCTCTTTGCGTAGGGTGTGAAGGCAGACACATCATGGTGTTACTGTGTTCAGGATTCTTAATCTCAAAGTGGCTAATCAATTTAAGGGAAGTGGCAGGCATCTGGCCTAGTTCCCAGGCCCTGCTTTTCTCCGAGAAAAGAAAGGATTCTGCGAGACACACAGACAAGAGGCATCATCGGTGCTTCTTGCATTCCAAGCATTGTACCAAAGATTAAGTTGGAAGGGTTTTGCTGTTTACCAAAATCTCCTAGGTGCCGCATATTTCATCCCCTTCTGGATGTTGTCTTCCAGGTGGAGATTCTTCTCCCCGGAAGACATTAAAGTGCAAAATGGCATATAGGACTCTAGGAAGAGAAATGCACAGCATCAGTCAAGATCATATGAAAAAAAACCCAAGCCATTTATTTCAATGGCTGAATTCACAAGGAAAGTGGCCAGAGAGCAAGTAATTGTGCACTAAACTGTCCTGAGGCTCACCGCCAGGCAAGAACCATTTTACATGCATTCCAGAGGGGAAAAGCGAAGATAATCTGCTTAGCTAGGACAAAAAACCTCCACAATTTGTGTGTCTCGAAATAACTAGCAGATAATGACGTGTTATCTTTAGCCCTTCTTCCTTAAAGAAGACTGTTATAAATATATAGTATAAGATTCTACTACAGTGGCTGCCAAAGTCATTCCTTCACCATCCTGCCAGCAGACTCCCTGTTCACTCAACTCCAAGTACAGAGATTCAACTCAGTGTTGAGTTGAACATTAAATGGGATCTTAAAAATGCTCATTATAGTCCCACCCATTATTTATTTATTTATTTAGAAAATGTATGCACTACTTTGCAACAAAACAACGTTCTCAAAGCAGGTGATAAAAGTGCAAAAAGAAAAAAAAATGTTTCCCACTCATAGTCTTAAAAAAGACACTAGAGAGACACCAGCAAACAGCCTAGTGTGGGAAAGGCGGTAGGCTGAGTTGTATAGGGACAGATGCTATCGCCCACATAAGAGAACCATCACTTCAAAGGTGCCCCTTGGTCCAGTTAATGGGGTAAGCAATATTATTACATTTAGGAATTTATTTATTTCTCTGGTTCGCACTTTTTCATCCAACTAAAACCTTTAAAGGGGTATCAGTAAAAGCAACATGCTAATAGATCTATTTAAAAATAAAAGCAAACCATAACCCGATAAAGACAGCAAAAGCAAGAGGAAGGGATGTGCACCAACCAGTTCAGCGCTCATTTTCTGGAGCGCTGAAGCAGTTCGAAAGTCTGGCGTTCGAGCCGGTTCGGAGGCATGGGGGTTCTTTAAGAGGCTGTGAGGGTGCCCTTACCTGTCCCACCACATTTTCCCCACAGGCACTCTCCCCAAAAGTGTTGGTGCAGGGCTGCAGCGTACCTCCCTGCAGCTCTGGTAAGCATTGTACTAGAAATGGCTGGCGCCATAGGTGTAACTATAGGGGGGCAGGGGGGGCACGTGCCCTGGGCGCCACTTGGCAGGGGGCGCCAAAAAGTGCCCCTGCCGATTTGCCGAAAATTTTTTATTGTTATTTGGGGGGGGGGTTGCTGAGCAGTCCCCCTCCCATGGTCCCGGTGCACGCGCCCCCATTGGCATTGCTCATCCAGCACTGGGCGCCGTAAGGGAGGGGCATCATAATCATAATAATCATCATTGCATCATAATTCTGATGTTTGAGATACAAGCCAACTTCACAGGGTTGTTGTGAGGAAAAACCTAAGTATGTAGTGCATTTTGAAATTTTTGGTAATTTTTGTAAATAAAAGTTTTCTGAAACATGTGTGTCAGTATGTTGGGGGGGGCGGCGGGCGGCCGGGGGCGCAATTTCAGTGCTTGCCCCGGGCACTGTTTTCCCTAGTTACGCCTCTGGCTGGCGCATGTGCGTGTGCACGCCAACACTTACCAGGGCTGTTGGGTGGTATGCTGCAGCCCCACACCAAGACTTTTGGGGAGAGCAGCGGCAGGGGAAATGTGGCGGTGCAAGTAAGGGCACCTTCCCTGCCCCTTAAAGAACCGCCCCCCTCCTGGGAGTGCACAAACCAGTTCGTGCACACCCCTAGCAAGAGGCAGAGATTGGTGATGGGGAAATTATCACACATCGCAGATCTTTCTCCCCCTAGTAACTCAAATACTTATGGCTTACAAACACTTCACTGGAAAGGCCCAGGGCAGAAAATTGGTGGAATAGCAAGCATGTTTATCTGAGGACTGTCTCTGGTTACTCTTCGATCTGAGCCTAGGACTGTTCAGGCTCCTGAAAATGAATGTGTTTACTTGTTTATATACCACTTTCCAACAAAAGTTCCCAAAGCAGTTTACATAGATAAATAAAAAGTAAAGCTCCTGAGGAGATATTAGCCCAACCACTCTCACAGGCTTCTGGTACAAAACTGAAACTTCTCCCCAACTTCTCTTAGAAGGGCTTCCCATCCTGAGGTCTTGGAGGGCTGTCTCTCAAAAAGGCAGTGTACACATGTCTTTTAAACCATTTACAAACTTGTTCCCTGCTCTCAAAGGCATGGCAGGAGAGAAAGGTCTTCACCAATCATCTGAAAAATTATTGGAGCAGATCTTAAATCAGTGACCTCTCTCTTCAAAGGGAAGACAGTCTCTACATAAACCTCTCCCCTGCAATCATCAGCAGATCTTTTTCTATGACTCCCATTTATTTAAATATATAACACTCATCATCCACAAGGCATTTACAGAATACTGAATATCTGAATTAGACTTTATAGAATTCCACTCATATTAAAGCTCAGAGCTACTCTTGACCTTCAACCAATGATTCCTAAGTCCACTCGAAAACATGGATTTTGTTAGGTCTGGTGGTGGTGCGAGCATAAAAGATGTAGAAAGAGTAAGAGAAACCAAGTTCTGCATGACTTCTTCAGGAAAAGAAAAAAGGGAAGGGCATCAATGGCAAGCATGAAGATGGGAGCTGATGTGGAGATTTTTGGTCCTCTTTTGAAAAAGTCAAACTAGTTACCCCTAAGAAGAGTCCATAGATGTGATGGGCCAGTTGACCATCCTCTGTGAACCTATAAAGATTTCCTCTCTTCATTTGAGTCTTCCCATTTACTTACACACACACACACACACTGCCCCCTTTGCTAAGCATGGTCCACCCTGGTTTGCATTTGAATGAGAGACTGCATGTGTGAACACTGTATGATATTCCCCTTAGGGGTTGGGGCCACTCTGAGGAGAGCATGTGCATGCAGAAGTTTCCATAAAGGGCTGGGAGAGACTCCTGCCTCCAACCTTGGAAAAGCTGATGCCAGTCTGGGTAGACAGTACTGAGCTAGATGGACCAAGGGTCTCTGACTAGATGGACCAAGGCAGCTTCTTATGTTCCTATGACTCATAACCATATTTGTGAACTTAATCAGTTGAAGAACATTGAGTTTGAAGTGATGTGATCTGAAAGTGTTAACTGTGATGTGCCATCTGTGGTTTGCACATGCAAGTCACCACTTAATGCATCATCATCATCAATCATGATCATCATCATCATTCTTTATTAACTTTCAACAGACCTTCAAAATGACAGCAAAAATGGAAGAGTTAAAACAAAAAGCCAAAAGGCTAAAATAAAACCAGAACTAAATTATAAATTGTAACAGCTTAGACACTAACTCAGTTATATAGGGAGTAGAATCAATGATTAAGACAGTAACTGGAGCCAGTGTGGTGTAGTGGTTAAAGTGCTGGACTAGGCCCGGGGAGAACCGAGTTCAGCCATGATACTTGCTGGGTGACTCTGGGCCAGTCACTTCTCTCTCAGCCTAACCTACTTCACAGGGTTGTTGTGAGGAGAAACCTAAGTATGTAGTACACCGCTCTGGGCTCCTTGGAGGAAGAGCGGGATATAAAATGTATAAATAAATATAATATAATATAATATAATATAATATAATATAATATAATATAATATAATATACCATTCCATAGTTCTCCCAGGGCAACCATCAGCTAAGAACATGCTTTTGTGAACTTAAGTCAAGAAATTGATCTGAAGAGTGGAAACTGGGGTGCGGCGGGTGGGGGATTGTTATATTCCATTGTCACCAGTTTAGGAATGATTGGTTAAAGCAGTCAAAGGCTGGAGCTCACTGATATGTAAATAAAGGAAACGCTGTTAAGTAGCAAGATAATGATTTCAGCTAATAATGTTTAATACTATCTTACACTTGATTTTAGCCAAAAGGCCAAAAAGTGATAATTTTAAATAGAAAATCCCTAGGAAACATTTTTGTTATGCTTATTTGTAAAAGGAGACAGGGTCACCAACATATTGGCCCTCCATTTTAATACGTTTTATATATTCTTGTGAACAGCAATTTAAGACCTTTTGATACAATATATATAGATAGCATATATGTCTGTATTCTTTTAAAATTCCCGTTCCTGCAAAACCATCCTGAACAGCCAGAAATAATTGTATCCATATTTAAACTACTCAGACTTTGGAGTACAGGTACATCTAACATCTTGCGGGCAGTTTTCCATTCAGTTAGTTTCAAGGCCATAAAGTCCTACATTTCTCATGCTCCGAGTCACAATGCACACTTTCATGGCAATCTATAAAATGTCTAAATAAGACTAGCCTTCGAAACATGTGTTGCTTTTGTAGGGGGCAATGCATCCAATTTCTTTTTAAAATCCTCTATGGTAGAAAGTGTTTTGATTGTTCACTAGAACTATTTGTAAAATGTTTGATATGTTAGAAAATAAATGAAACCAGCCATTATATTTGCTCAGAGACTCCTTAACCAATGCATTAAAAAAAGCAACTCTGGCATTATGATGTTGGCACTGCATGATTCAGACCACACCGGTTCTTGCATCAGCTTTTTCCAGTACCTACAAATGGAAAATATTCCATCTATTCCTTATGCTGAATTTCCTGGTAATAAGCTGACCACAACAAGAAGACCTTATCAAAACTGTGAGATGCTCAGCATATGAGTCTATTTGCAAATCAGACTCTTTGCTACAGCACTTTAAAGTTTTCCTGATACAAATCCATTCTATGTTGGATGAAACATACAATTAGGCAGTATTGGGAAATCCTCATCCAGAAATCTGCCTGTGACTCAGTACGATGGGCGCAGGAGTGCATTCTTGGTGTTTTCCATGTCAGAGCAACACACAGACCCTGTGGATGCGGAGATATGGACTTTTGGTACTGGAACATGTAGGAGTGTTGTATAAAGCTGGGGTTTCCCAGCCTTGACTCCCCAGATGTTGTTGGACTACAACTTATGCTGAGTCAGACCACTGGCCCATCTAGGGGATGGGGATGATGGAAGTTGTTCAACAACATCTCTGGGATCCAAGGTTGGGAACTCCTAGCATAAAACACTGCTTTTCAAACACTGTGCCCTGGGAACCCAGCAGTCTGTAAAAACTTATAAGGAGTTCCTTTTAAAGAAGGAAGTTTTGTCCACCATGTTAAACCTTCCCTTGGAATGTAGAGCTGCAAAAGAAGGTTCAGAGTGTTTCAGGTCACACTGAGGGTGCAAATGGATGAGACAGGGGATATTTTATTATTATTATTATTATTTACACAGTCAGACAGGTGTTATTGACTGGTTTGATTTATCCAGACATCGAGTCCTTCCCAAGGACCTGGGATGGCTGGATTTTATTATCAATATGTTCTTGTTGTTATTATAGATATTGTTGCACAATATAGGCTGTTCCCAGTAAAGTTGCTTTTTGTAATTGGCTGATGGTGATTTCTGTGGCCCCTATGGTGTTGAGGTGCTCTTCAAGGTCTTTTGGGACTGCACCCAGGGCGCCAATTACCACTGGGATTATTTTGTTCTTCTTCTGCCACAGCCTTTCAATTTCAATTTGTAGATCTTTGTATTTTGTGATTTTTTTTCTATTTCTTTTTCTTCTGTTCTGCTATCCCCTGGTATTGCTATGTCGATTATTTTGACTTGTTTTTCTTTCTTGATGGGACCATTAAAAAAATTGACTACAGTTATATCTGGTGTATTGTGTGGCAGATGTTTGTCTGTTCGTAGTCGGAAGTCCCATAATATTTTTGCAACTTCATTTTCTACCACTTTTTCAATTTTATGGTCCCACCAATTTTTGGCTACAGGTAGCTTGCATTTTTCGCAGTGTATTATCCCTGCTGCCTTGTCATGCCTTTGTATGTAGTCACTCTGTGCAATCTTTTTACAACAGCTGATTAGGTGGTCCACGGTTTCATCTGCTTCTTTACAAAGGCGGCACTTGCTGTTTGTTGTGGATTTTCCGACTTTTGCTCTTATTGCATTTGTTCTTCGTGCCTATTCTTGTGCAGCCAGTACTGTTTATTTTTTCAAGTTGGCATTCTTAAGCCATTGCCAGGTCTTGGTGATGTCTGATTTTCCACTTATATTGTGCAAATATTGACCATGCAGGGGCTTATTTTCCCATTTTTCTGCTCGATTCTTGACTTGTTCTTTCTTGTAGGCCTGCTTTCTTTCATTGGTGTTGAATAGTTTTGCATTATTGACCATTTGAAGTGCATCTTCTTCACTGTCCTTGATATATTCTTCAAGGCCTCTTTTCTCCTCCTCTACTGTTTGATGGACTTGCAGCATTCCTCTTCCACCTGCGAGGGAGGTATAGCCTATCTACATCACTGTGGGGGTGCAGAGCATGATTGATGGTCATGATTTTCCTGGTCTTACGATCTAGCGTCTCTAGCTCTGCCTGGGTCCAGTCTATTATTCCTGCACTGTATCTGATAACAGGTATAGCCCAGGTGTTTATGGCTTGTATGGTGTTCCCGCCATTGAGTTTGGACTTGAGGATTTTTCTAACTCTCCTGATGTATTCACTTCCAATGTTTCTTTTAACTTCAGTGTGTGCAATGTTATCAGCCTGGAGAAAGCCCAAGTATTTGTAATGTTCTTTCTCTTCCAGGTTCTTGATGTTGCTTCCATTGGGCAGTTCTATTCCTTCTGTTTTTCTTATTTTTCCTCTGTTCATTATTAATGTAGCACACTTATCTAGTCCAAACTCCATTGCTATATCACTACTGAATATACGGACAGTGTTTATCAGTGATTCAATTTCTGACTGGGACTTTCCATACAACTTCAGATCGTCCATGTACAGCAGATGGTTGATTTTACTTGATGTTTTAGATGTTTGATATCTGTAGATGTTTCGTATCTGAGGCTTGTTTTGTTTAGTATTTGTGAAAGTGGAGTCATGGCGATTACAAACAACAGAGGGGATAGTGAGTCCCCTTGGAAAATACCTCTTCTAATGCTAACCTGTCCAATTATTATTATTATTATTATTATTATTTTAATTAATTGATTTGATTTATATACTACCCTTCCAAAAATGGCTCAGGGCGGTTTAAATCAAAATAAAAACAAAACAATTAAAATAAAAACTAAATCAATTAAACAATTAAAATAATTTAAACATTAAAATCATCTAAAACCAACATTAGAATTTTTAAAACCATAAATCTAATTAAAAGCCTGGGTGAATAAATGTGTCTTCATTGCCTTTTTAAGAGTTGCCAGAGATGGGGAGGCTCTTATTTCAATAGGGAGCACATTCCAAAGTCCAGGGACAGCAACAGAGAAAGCCCGTTCCCAAGTAGCCGCCAGACAAGTTGGCAACAACCGCAGACAAACCTCTCCAGATGATCTTAACAGGCGGTGGGGCTCATGGTGAAGAAGACGGTCTCTTAAATACCTAGGGCCGAAGCTGTTTAGGGCTTTATAGTTAATAACCAGCACCTTGTATTTTGCCCGGAATGTATCAGCAGCCAGTGTATTTCTTTCAACACAGGAGTAATATGGTCTCTACTAGATCATCCAATATGTAATTGAATGTCCCACTTTTTTAAAAGAGGACAAAAGGAGCCACAGGGCTCTCAGTTCAATGTAGCGTTGTAGAAAGACACATGTGCAATTTTTAAAATGTGCCATTCAAATGAACATTTGTGTAGTTCAAAAATGTTGTTATTCTTTTGCAGTTCAAACATGTAAATCATGAAAAAGTTGTATTATGTTACATGATGCAAAAAGCAACTGACAACATGAGAAAAGTAAAGTGAGTAGTCCAGGCTCCTCTAGAACCCAGACCCTGATCAAGCATCCTCATTTCTCCTCCACCTGTCCAAGATTCTACTCGCAGAACTCCACACAGATATTCTCCATGGAGTCTTCACCAATTAATACAACACTCTTCTGCAATAGAGATGTCAAACTCCCAGTTCTGAGGATTTTCTCCCACTCTATGATGTAAGCTGCTCGTGACTCTAGGCAACAAATTATATATACACAGAAAATGCACAAGTGTGTGTTGTAACACTGCATGCTATGGACAAAGATTACACTCACATATCATCGTGCAGTTCTGAATATTCCATTTTTTTAAGCCCTGCTTTGCTTGAAGAAGAGTTCTGTGTAGCTTTAAAAAGTGCATGCTTTCAAGCTAGCAAAATTAAGCCCAACAACAACCTGACCAATATCATCTTACGTGTATTGTATAAGAGCCCATTCAGTCATTTAGGAAATGCAGTCGGTTCTCTAAGAAGCCATGTGAGACTTAAAGGGGGAGTAAATTGTAGTGTATGTATATACGTATATAGAATCAGAAGTGTCGCTAACATGTTGAACATATAATTTAAAAAGCAGCTGTTCTGAAAAAGAATAATTTGCTGTGGCGAATACAGCTAGTAAGAACAGGACACTTTCAGAGCCTTGATTCCCCATTATGGCCAGCTTTAGCACAGCCTCAGGAAAACTGTCAGAAGTGCAATGAAACATCATATCATTTAAAATAAGAACGTAAGAATAGCCTTGCTGGATCAGGCCCAAGGCCCATCTAGTCCAGCATCCTATTTCACACAGTGGCCCACCAGATGCCTCTGGAAGCCACAGGCAGGAGTTGAGGGCATGCCCTCTCTCCTGCTGTTACTCCCCTGCAACTGGTATTCACAGGCATCTTGCCTCTGAGGCTGGAGGTGGCATATAGTCCTCCAGCTAGTAGCCAATGATAGACATCTCCTCCATGAACTTATCCAAACTCCTCTTAAAGCCATCCAGGTTGTTGGCTGTCACCACTTCTTGTGGCAGAGAATTCCACAAGTTGATTTTGCGTTGTGTGAAAAAGTACTTCTGTTTGTTGGTCCTAGATTTCCTGGCAATCAATTTCATGGGATGACCCCTGGTTCTAGTATGTGTGAGAGAGAAGAATTTCTCTCTCTCCACTTTCTCCATACCATGCATGATTTTATAGACCTCTATCATGTCTCCCCGCAGTCATATTTTTTCTAAACTAAATAGCCCCAGGTGCTGTAGCCTTGCCTCGTAAGGAAGGTGTTCTAGGCCCCTGATCATCTTGGTTGCCCTCTTCTGTACCTTTTCCAGTTCAACAATGTGCTTTTTAAGATGTGGTGGCCAGAATTGTATGGAGTACTCCAAGTGTGGCCGCACCATAGTTTTGTAAAGGGGCACTATAATATTAGCTATTTTATTTTCAATCCCCTTCCTAATGATCCCTAGCATGGAATTTGCCTTTTTCACAGCTGTCGCACATTGAGTCGACACTTTCAACAAGCTGTCCACCACGACCCCAAGATCCCTCTCCTAGTCAGTCACCGACAGCTCAGATCCCATCAGCATATACTTGAAGTTGGGGTTTTTTGTCCAAATGTGCATCACTTTACACTTGCCAACACTGAACCGCATTTGCCACTTTGTCGCCCATTCACCCAGTTTGGAAAGATCCTTTTGGAGCTCTTCACAATCCATTTTGGATTTCACTACCCAAAGAATTTGGTATCATCCGCAAATTTGGCCACTTACTGCTTACCCCTACTTCTAGATCATTTATGAATAAATTAAAAGGCACTGGTCCCAGTACAGATCCCTGGGGGACCCCACTTCATACTTCCCTCCATTGTGAAAGCTCTTCATTTATACCTACCCTCTTTTTCCTGTCTTTCAACCAGTTAGCAATCCACACACATACTTGTCCCCTTATCCCATGACTGCTAAGTTTCCTCAGGTGTCCTTTATGAGGAACTTTGTCGAAAGATTTTTGGATGTCCAGGTATACTATGTCAACTGGATCACCTTGATCCACATACTTGTTAACACTCTCAAAGAACTCCAAAAGGTTTGTGAGGCAAGATTTACCTTTGCAGAAGCCATGCTGGTTCTCTTCTAGCAGGGCCTGTTCTTCTATGTGCTTTACAATTTTATATTTGAGGATGCTTTCCATCAATTTGCCTGAAATGGACATTAAGCTAACTGGCCTGTAATTTCCTGGATCACCCCTGGAACCCTTTCTGAAAATTGGTGTTACATTTGCTACTTTCCAGTCCTCCAGTACAGAGCTTGATTGCAGGGATAAATTATATATTTAGCAAGGAGATCAGCAATTTTACATTTGAGTTCTTTGAGGACTCTTGGATGGATACCATCTGGCCCTGGCGATTTGTTAGTTTTTAGTTTTTCCAGAAAGTTTAGAACATCATCTCTTGTCACTTCTATCTGACTCAGTTCTTTTGCCTCCATCCCCAAAAAGCCTGGTTCAGGAACAGGTATATGCTCAGTATCCTCTGCCGTGAAGACGGATGCAAACAACTCATTTAGCTTCTCTGCAACTTCCATAGCCTCCTTAATAATCCCTTTCACTCCCTCATTGTCTAATGGTCCAACCACCTCCCTGGCAGGTTTCTTGCTTCTGTAATGATAAGGGGAAATGATAGAAGAATAAAAGGCAAAGCTGGCAGATAACGCTTACCTGGATTTTAATGTGCTTGGACCGATGATCAAGGAAACAAAAAAGCCAAGGAAAGGAACAAAAGATACATTTGTTTTGAAAAAAACAATTAAAGGATTTAAAAATCAGACATCAGCAGGTGTTCCTAAAAGTCAATACTAGGATGGAGCACCTGTTCACTTTGGAAAAGTGTATTTGATTTATATTTGCTGTTGGCTATATGAGGGAGAGTGTATCATGCGCCATTCATCTCCATGATTCTTTTCACTAAACAGCATCAAATGTAAACAGAAGTGGGGTGGGGGAAGGTACATTTTCTAAAATGCTTATGTAATTACCTACACTGTTCTGCAAAACTAATCCGCAGGAGTTGAGGCCAGGTGATAAGCACATTAATAAGATATTACCAAGTCTGTGAAATTTAAAACTGACAGCACTGATGAATGTACTTATTTATTTAAAATACTTATAGGTAACCCTTTCAAAAAACAGGTTTAAGGTGGTCTGCAATAAAACAAAAATATACAGCAGAACTTATAAGAGACTATCTCTATATTGCTAAAATAGCAACAGATAATGGATTAGAAGACAATGGAGCTGACATGTAGAACACCAGATAGAAGGAGCTAAAATAGCAGAGGGCAATTTAAAAGTAAACCAAACATAATAGAAAGCCATTTAGTGCATGAGAGGACAGACTTTGCCACCCAAAGGATAGCAGAAAATGTGTCACGTCTGAAAAGCAGAACTCAATGATATCCTTTAGGAACATAGGAAGCTGCCATATGCCGAGTCCAACCATTGGTCCATCTAGCTCAGTAATTGTCTTCACAGACTGGCAGCAGCTTCTCCAAGGTTGCAAGCAGGGGTCTCTCTCAGTCCTATCTGGAGATGCCAGGGAGGGAACTTGGAACCTTCTGCATGCAAGCATACAGGTGCCCTTCCTAGAACAGCCCCATCCCCTAAGGGGAATATCCTTACAGTGCTCACATATAGTCTCCCATTCAAATGCAAACCAGGGGAGAACCTGCTTAGCAAAGGGGACAATTTATGCTTGCTACCACAAGAACAGCTCTCCTCCCTTTCTAAACAGTGAGGAAACTACTCAGCCTCTGCAAAACTCTCTCATTAATCTGAAGGACCCAGGTATAGCGAGCTCCAGGGAACCTGTGTACATTGAGAGCATAAAAGAATTTGCAGTGATCAAAGTGATTGATGGCAATATATATGATGCATCTATTTACACAAGAATACAGTGGGTGTTTTTATAACAGGAGTCTCTTTGTTGTTTGCCAGCTACAATCAGAGTACTGATTGTACTGGAAATAATAAATCACAGGTTTTCAGAGTGATATCTCTATAGCTCACATTGATTAGAATAAAACAGTGCTGGAATAATATGGCAGAAAAGAAATGATGGCAGGAGTTTTGCTCTGGTTCATCTTAATAAAGGAATACCAAGTGGCATCTTGGAGAAAAATAAGGGTATGAGTTGTAATTGGTGTTCTTATCAGCTGTTTAACCTCATATATATTTCAACATTTAACAGTTGAAAACAGTGTAAGACCACCTATTTTTAGAGTTAATTGCTTTAGCTTCCCATTTCTAATTACACACTGCTAAAGAGTCCCCACCTGCTATTCTCTCTAGAGGCATTTACTTAATGCGTGGTGGAAAGCACCCACCATCACGGTTTCAGCATTTGCCTCTACGATTGCCACTGTAAGGACAGTGAGGGGGTGAGTGATCTGCTGGGTGGGACTTCCAGCCCCACTTTCAATACTGTACATCAGGCCCGGCTCAAAGTATCCCCCACTCAGCAGTTTTTGGACTACAACTCCCAGAATCACCAGCCACAGTGGCCAATAGCAAGGGATTACGTGAGTTGTAGGCCAACATCTTCAGGAGGGCCAAAGTTGAATAGCCCTGTACATGGGCTACATGTACGTTAAAGTGGGGTGGGTTTTTTTAAAAAAGTGTGAATAGGGCTTGAGAAAGGTCTCCTCTCCTACACACGTACAGCTCCTTGCACATAGGATTCTCTATGCCAGCTATAATTCTGGCTAATCAGGGTTCTAACTAGCATGATGGAAGAGCCCTATTAGTGATGAACTGCATAGGTGCTCAAGGCCCTTTTCTCATGAACACCAAACACATGGCCTGCAGACACATCAGGGGATATAGCTAACAATGCAGTCCTCTCACATGTGCTCCCTGCTTGCATGTTCACTGAACATATGGCAAGGGTGTTCACATGTTCACTGAACACATGGCATGTACACACTCCTTTATTCTGCAGTAGCTTATCTTGCACTAGCTTCTGAATCATTTCTGTTAATAAACTGACCATAACAGGTTCCTTTTGTTTTCAATTTATTATTTTAAAGGACAGTTTCCTTTTTTGCCATTTTGATATATTCTTTATCAGTCCTCTAGGGGTGTAAATCTTTTTAAAAGTACACATTTGAACAGAACGTTTAATCTCACAAGGATCGGATTGTACTTGTTAGAGAATAACTACTATTTGAGCACAGACAGCAACATTTACAATCTGTGTAGGCAGTTATTATTCTTGTTGGTTGACATCCAAACAAAATTACTCCTGAGCAGTCATGTTGAATTAAGCAACCCTTTAGAGTAGCTCCTGAGTAGGACTATTCAGTAATTTGGTCTGGATGTCAGCCATTATTATACCGCTTTTTAACAACAAAAAGTTCTCAAAGTGCTTTACACAGCAAAAGCAATTTTAAAAAATTATGTTGTGGAGGTGGAAGGATGGGAAAGAAGCTGGTACCCTTGAGCACTTGTGTGCACACTAAAAACAATGGCTGACATCCTGCAAAAATGCACTCAAGGAAGTCCCATTGGAATTAAAAGGACAACTTGTCCTTTTAATTTCAATGGGACTTCCTCAAGTAAATTTAGGCAAGATGTTAGTCAATATTTAAAAGGCATCTTCAGAATATTCCCAAACGACGATAAATACTTGGATTTATGAGGTCTCAGAAAATAGGGGCTGTCCCTAGCACTTGGAGCATTGGAAACATCGCCCTGCCAGTGCATGGAACGTAGGGATATGCACATTTAAAATAAAAGAATGGTGACTATTGGCAACCATTTAATACTGGAGGGCGACATGGTGGTGAGCATTTTCCCTTCTTTATAGTTAATAGTTATCAGGACAGGCAACGGGGTCAGAAGGGAAAAAGAGCTGAAGTGGGGGGAAAGTCCTTTTCAGTCTCTATTTCATGGTTCTCTCTAAGAAGAGGTAGCCCTGGTATTTTTGTAAATCAATGTCTCTTCTAGCTATCATTGTGTTCCCTGTCCCCCCGCACTGGATTGACAGCATGGGTTTCAGTTTCTCACAGTGGGAAACAAGCAGTATGGAAGCCAACTAGTGGGATGTCTTTGTCGTCATTTGACAATTCAGAAGAGGACAAAAGTTATCCTGCAGGTTAGGAAGATGGATTTGATTACTCTGTGGCCATAACATAATTCATCCGTAGAATGGCCTTGCAGTGTGGGATAAAAACAGGGCAAAATCTGCCTCCATATGTTTAACAGGCCGGCGCTGAAGGAAGCATGGCCTCATTTTCAGTAACATCCACATGTGTCAATGGTAGGTTGCATTTCCAAACGTGGTCTGGAATCTTTGGGGTAATGTTTTCTTATTTATTACATATTTATTCCACCCTTCCTCAAAGGAGTTTTAGGCAGCACACATGTTTCCCTGCCCTGATTATCCCTACAATGTTTCTGTGGGGGTGATTAGACTGAGAGAGAATTTGTGGCTGAGTGAGGGATTTGAACCTGGATCTCCCCAGTCAACATGCGACACGCTAATCACTACACTGTATTTCTAAAGGAGCACAGTAAAATAGTGTTTCTAAAGGAGCCCAGTAAAATACCGCAGAACTGTGAAAGCTAAAGTGATATAGACCACATCAACAGTCCCATGGATAGGAAGCACTGAGACCCTCATGGAATCGCAGGAAAATACATATTTTTTAAAAATGTACCTGCAATGTACATACAAAGGTATTTGCAAATATAGTATGTGATGTGCTAACTACTAGTGAGCTTCGGTTTGGTTTTCTGAAGACCAACGTGAAAGAGAAATTAGAAAAAGTACTAGATTCCAGTTCTTTTTTTTTTTTTTTCAAATAAGAGGAAACAAGGATGCCCCACCCAAGGACAAATATTTCTTAAGCACTTGCATCCTTGCCAAATATGATGTCTAGAAGCAACATCTGAGTCTTGAAGCAAATGTGCAGTGCTCTTATCCCAAGCTTATCCACTGTTTTTCAGCCAGTAGTTTATTGGTAACTTAAGCATAATATGGCACCAGGGAAAAGCAGTTGTAAGCAATGCTTTCCAGATTCTAGCAAAAAATGTTTGCTAAATATCTACACGCCATAGAAATATCTTAAGAAACACTATTATTTCATTCCAAACACTCATGGATGACAGAATTGGGTTTTTTGGTTACTGGTCATAGACCATAATAAATATACCTGTCTATCAATGATGGAGCATGGATGACAGAATGGCAGCCTTGGGGTAGCCGAAAACCAAAGACTGATATCAAAACTTGCACTGTGCCTTTGTGGGCCTTTGGGATGCCTGCATACAATGGCTGATATTCAGACTAGCACTGTGCCAGTGCAATAGTGCTGACTTCCAGACTAAGGCTGAATCTTTTCACAAATGGAGGGAAAGGAAAATTTTCTATAATCTCCCTTTCCCTCTGAAGCTGACTGTAGACCACAAAAATATGTCCCTGAGGGTTATGTGGCCCTCAGGGACTTATTTTTGTGCGGCACAGTGGGTTTCAGTTTTGTCAAAAACTGCCAATCCCCCCTCATGTGGCAGCACAGCTTCAGTCTGGAAGTCAGTACTATTGCGCAAGCGTAATGTTAATTTGGATGCCAGCATTTGTGTGCAGACACCCCTAAGGAGGCCTAAAATGCACTCAACTCTCTCCTATGCAGTGGCGTAACAATGTTGACAGTGGCCTGGGTTAAAAATGTGATGGCAGCCGCTGCTACCACAACCACACCCCCAGCTCACCTGCAGCCTTTCTCCCCCATCCTGGGCCTCACAGCCATCTCCTCAGCAGCTGCCTCCATGGAAGCTCATCTGCTGCCTCTCTTCCTCCACCGCTGTGCCTCCACCTCCATGTCTGCTGTGGCTCCCTAAACTTTGTCCAGCCACTGCATGGTATAAAAACATCATGGCCTGGTGCTGGGCAATGACCATGCTGTGGCCGGACAAAACTTAGGAAGCTGTGGCAGCTCCTGGAGCCTTAAGAGCTGTTGCAGAGGCTGCGGAGCTGGTGGCTTGGGGAGGGAGGCAAGTGGAGGAGGCATGGGAGCAGGGGCTTGGGGTGAGGGAAGAGGCAGCAGGCGAGTGGCCCCTGATGGAAAGCAGCCCATGTTCATGGAACACATTCACTCTATTTATTTATTTATTTATTTATTTATTTATTTATTTATTTATTTATTTAACATATTTTTATACCACCCAAAACTTATGTATCTGGGCGGTTTACAACAAAATAAAAACAGAAAGTAAAACATTAGTTAAAAACAAAAACAAAATGTTTAAAACAACAATTTAATTTTTTTAAACAATATTTCAAAACAGCATTAAAACCATTAAAACAATATTAATTAAAAGCCTGGGTGAACAGATGCATCTTTAAAGACTTTTTAAAAGCTGTCAGAGATGAGGAGGCTCTTATTTCACTAGGGAGCACATTCCAAAGCCTCGAGGCAGCAGCGGAGAAGGCCCGGCCCTGAGTGGCCACCAGACGAGCGGGTGGCAAATGCAGACGGACATTTCCTGATGCTCTCAATGGGCAGTGGGGTTCATGACGAAGAAGACATTATCTTAAATACCCAGGGTCCAAAGTGTTTAGGGCCTTATAGGTTATAACCAACACCTTGTATTTTGCCCGGAAACATATCGGCAGCCAGTGTAGCTCCTTCAATATGGGAGTAATACGGTCTCTCCAAGATGACCCAGAGACCAACCTGGCTGCCGCATTCTGGACCAATTGTAGTTTCTGGACTACATACAAGGGCAGCCCCACATGGAGCACATTGCAGTAACCCAGTCTGGAGGTTACCAGCAAATGTACCACTGTTTTGAAGTCGTTGAAGAAACGGATGCAGCTGGTATATATCAGCCAAAGCTGATAGAAGGCATTTCTGGCCACTGCCTCAACCTGGGACACCAGGGAGAGGCTTGGATCTAGAAGCAGCCCTAGAGTGAGTACCTGTTCCTTCTGGAAAAATGTGACCCCATCCAGAACAGGCAGATCAAAATCATCTCTCAAGTTCCGACCTCACACAATGAAGACCCGGATTCAGTCTCAGTTTGTTATCCCTCATCCAGCCCCTTACCACCTCCAGGCAGGCATTTAGGGAGGTTATGCCCTCTCCCGATGATGTTGACATGGAGAAGTAGATTTGAATGTCATCAGCATACTGATAACAACCTGCACCAAATCTCCTCATGATCTCTCCCAGCGGTTTCATGTAGATGTTAAGCAACATCAGAGACAATATGGAGCCCTGAGGCACACTATACAAAAGTTCAGATTTTGAAGAACAGCAGTCTCCAAGGGACACCAACTGGAACCTGCCCAAGAGGTAGGAGCAGAACCACTGCAAAGCAGTGCCTCCCACTCCCAACCCCCTCAGGCGCTCCAGAAGGATACTATGGTTGATAGTATCAAAAGCTGCTGAGAGGTCCAAAAGGACCCACAGAGTCACACTTCCTTTGTCAATTCCCAATTGGAGATCATCCATCAGGCCAACCAAGGCAGTCTCCACCCCATAGCCAGCCCAAAAGCCAGTTTGAAATCGGTCAAGATAATCAGTTTCCTCCAAGACTGTCTGATGCTGGGAGGCCACCACCCTCTCAATTACCTTGCCCAGCCATGGAAGGTTGGAGATAGACCTGTAGCTGCTCAACTCTGAGGGATCCAAGGTAGTCTTCTTCAGAAGCGGTCTAATAATTGCCTCCTTAAGACAAGGAGGCATCCTATCTTCCCTCAGAGACGCATTTATAATCTCTTCCAGGCCTTCTACAATAACCCCCTGCCAGATCGTATAAGCCATGTCGGGCAAGGGTCAGGAGAACAGGTGGTAGGCCATTCCAATCAGCTTGTCTACATCCTCAGGAGTCACAGGCTGGAACTGATCCAGCCTAATCACATAAGAGGAGTCGCTGGACACCTCCACATCAGAAACTGAAGTAATTGTGGAGATGGAGTCTAAGTCAGCCCGAATAAGAGAGATTTCCCCCAACAAAGAATTCATTAAACACATCACAGTGGGTAATTGATGGTTACAGATTCTGATGCAAGGGAGGAGGGGCACATACTAGCCCTCTCACTAGCCCTGAACAACTCTGCCGGACGTGAACTTGCGGATGCAATATGAGCAGAAAAGAATCGCTTCTTTGCCACACGTATCACCTGAGCATAGGTTTTCAAATGAGCTCTGTGCTGCAGTCTGTCGCATTCAAGCTGAGTCTTTTTCCACTTGCCCTCCAGTTGTCTGCCTCGCTGCTTCAGCCCCTGTAATTCTTCCATATACCAAGGGGCCAGTTTTAAAGCGAGTCGTAGAGGACGCTTAGGAGCAATCATGTCAACTGCCCAGTGAGTTTGCTGTTCCAATTCTCCACCAGGGCATCAACAGGATTACTGGCAGAGCCAACACTAAATCCCTTCAGGACTTCTTGAAATCCTATTGGATCCAATAACCCTCTCGGGCAGACCATCCTAATAGGTCCCTCGCCCCTGCAAATGTGGGAAGTGATTGTGAGTTCAACCTTAACCAGATGGTGGTCCGTCCGTGACAATGGAGAAATCACAGGATTCCTCACCCACGGAACACCACCCTGATCAGAGTGAAAGACCAAGTCAAGCATGTGACTAGCAATGTGTGTCAGTCCCGAGACCACTTGAGATAGGCCCATAGTTGTCATGGCTGCTATGAACTCTTGAGCTGCCCCGGACAAATTGGTCCCAAAATGAACATTGAATCCCCCAACACCACAAGCCTGGGAGACTCCAACACCAAATCCAAGACCAAGTCCGTCAGCTCAGTTAGGGACTCTATTGAGCAGCGGGGTGATTGGTACACCAACAGAAGTCCCAGTCTGTCCTTGGTCCCCAAACCTAAGTACACACATTCAATATGGCCCGACACTCTAACAGGGATCCTGGTAAGGGAAAGGTTATTCTTATAGATCACAGCCACTCCACCTCCCCACCCATGGTCCCTCACCTGCTCCTCAACCCAATAACCTGGAGTGAGAAGCCGGGACCACACTGGGCCCCCAGCCTCCCCCAGCCAGGTCTCTGCAATATATACCAGGTTGGCGCCTTCATCCAGAATAAAATCATGGATGGTTTATGATTTCTTCTGGACCGACCTGGCATTACAGAGGAGCAAGGTGAGGTTCCAAGGGTGGTTGGCACTGCTCCCCAAGGTCACAGAGCTGGCAGGACAGCCGGAAGGGGAAACAGCTATTAGATTTCCAAGACACCTTCCCCTGTAACGGCCCACTGACCTGCCAACGTTACTTCTTCTGTTCCCCACCACCACCAGAATTGCCACCACCACTGGAATTGCCACAATCAGTGGACACACCCCCTGTCTCCCCATCTCCAGGTAAGCCCAGATACATTCTAAAATAATCTCACCCAGGACTAATTAAAACAGAAGCCCCACTATTAAATGCCCACACACACATACACATACAGATACCTGGGCCAGAAGGCCTAGCCCTCACCCTCGCTGTCCCCCAAAGTGGCTTCCACAAAGCAGCAACCCCCTTTGGTGTCACCCCTTCGGTGGCGACCCCGCCAGTGATGGGCCTGCTGCCACAAGCAGTGTCCCTTTATAGAGCCAAAGATTACCACCCTGGTAATTGCCCTCAAAAAAAGATTGGTTGATAAAAATTTTGGAATATGCTGAGGTGGCAACACGTACAGTACTGATAAGAGATCAAAACTTGGAATGTTTTAAAGAAGATTGGAAACCATTCTTATTATACCTAAAGAACTATTTTTCTAATATTGATTTTTCAACAGGGTTTGAAATTTAGTAATATTAGCAGGTTGAGTAGAGTAAAATCAAGTTTGTAAGGTATAGGATATATGTTTTGAATTACTATGGCAATGGTTGAATTGTATAGTTAGTGATTCACGTGGATTGGTGAGCGGGAAGTCAACATTTGTTTAATTGGATGTAACGAGATTGTTAAGATAATGTAAAAATCAATAAAAAATTTAAAAGCAAAAAAAAAAAAAAAAAATTACCACCCTGGTCAGATGGAAAAGCAGGGACTGCTGAGCCCCTCCTGGGCCCTGATCCTGCAAAGTAGCCACTGCCAGAGGCTATAGTCCCACAGGTCAGGCAAGGGGCTGGCAGATGGTCTCTCTCTCTCTCTCTCTCTCTCCTGCAGGCAGGTAATTCAACAGCAGCAGTAGCAGCAAAAGCCAACACCGGTTCTCACCCTGGGGGCTCCCTGGGAAGCAGGTGGTCTCTCCCTCTGCTGCAGGGCTTCTTGCAGGCTGAGGCAGGAGGCAGTGTCCCTTTATAAGGCCAGAGATGACCACCCTGGTCAGTTGGGAAAGTTCTGGCAGTTTATCCACTAGCAATATCCTCAGTAATAGACCACTTTGATAGAGTTCTGTGGGAACACTTAAAAGCCATATATTTTGGACACTGAAAGGGGGGTGGGTGATAATAAGGGCCCTTTTCACTCACAATGAAGGCCTGTGTGTGTGTGTGTGTGTGTTTGTTTAAAGATGTTTCCAATAAATACTGTACCTTAAGTAAGGAAAGTACCACAGTTTCACAATTGATACAGGAACACCTGCCATTTAGCAGTTAATTTCAATGATATCGTGTTCTAAGTGGCAGGTGTTAAGGTAGTGTTGTTACTCATAAATGCTAAGAGCGTTCAAGGACTGGGTTACCACAGATTAAAATGTTTGTTTGGGAGGGGAGTGTTCCAAGCTATGCCCTCACGTATGTGCCGGCAAATTCTTTGGAGGCCCAAATGATATGATTCAACTGGACTGAGGTTGAATTGTTCACCATGCTATCTCTCATGTTGATTGTTGTAACCCAATCCCTTTGGAGAAAACTTTAATAATGCAAGACTGAGACCAGAAAGAGCAGAGAGGACAGAAGAGCTAAAATCACTGGAAGCTGGATAATGGCCTATTATTTCCTCATACCAAATCAAATAAATGGTGTTGCAAACTAGAGCAGAAAGCCTGCTATCTGAATTGGCTGCATATTTTCCCCCTCCCTCCTTCATCTCATGTAATTTTACATCTGCGTAATCCTAGGTAAATACCTCATAGATTTAGTCAAACTTCCGATTTTACAAATATCTTGTCTGCCTGCCAAGATGCTTAGATAAATGTTGTCATTATGTCATTACAAAGGTCAGTGATAGGGATAACAAACAGACTGTTTCATGTGGAATTTGTAAGTACATTAAGCAGTGGCGGCACCAGAAAAAAAATTGAGGTGGGGCACAGAAGGGGCAAAGTACACTTCTGGGTGGGCAAGTTGTGTCCCACATGTTATAATTTTGAAAGGAACTACTTGTCTGGGGGCACTTGCCCTCTTGTCTCTGCTCTGAAGCCACCCTTGATATCGAGAGCTTCTGCTGTGGACACATATGAGTTTATCTCTGGGATCAGGTGTACTGATGCAATTTATCTGATCCCCACTAGACACACATTTCATATATCCTGGACAAAACTCATTCTGAACCCCCTTTTTGAGACTAAGTTGTATACACAGCCTATGAAGAAATGCCAGTGCAAAGCTCCCCAAAGCCACACTGTAGCTGCTTGGGTAGAAATTACTTTCCATACATTCTTCATCAACTTAGTTAGCGGTGTCTGCAAATTCCTGGGTTGGTTTTGTGTTCCCTGAAATGAAAATTACAATAAAAAATGCAGTGGAACAAATACTGGGCTAGGATTTACAGATAAAAAAAGCCCTGGTGGATCAGGCAGTCCATCCTGTTTCCCTCAGTGGCCCACCAGTTGCCTCTGGGGATCCCATTAACAAGAGATGAAGCCATACCTCCTCTCCTACCATTGCTGCTCTGCAACTGGTATTCAGAAGTATCCTTCCTGTCTCTGAATCTGGAGGTAGCACATATCCATCATAAATAGTACTGTAGTAGACTTGTCCTCCATGAATTTGTCTAAACCCCCTTTAAAGCTAGAGACCATCACCCAGGGGTGTAGCTATAATTGAACGGATGGGTTCAAAGAACCTGCCCCCCACCCCGATCCTAACAGCCTCCCAGATCCACACGTCCCTATTTTCTTCATTATCTTCCTCACACCAAGGGGCCACCAGGGAGAAGGACGAACAAGAGCCCCTATCACCTAGTTATGCCCCTGTCATCACCATATCCTATGACAGTTAATTCCATAAATTAATTAGGCACTGTGTGAAGAAGTACTTTCTTTTGTCTGTCCTAAATTTCTTGCCAGTCAGTTTCACTGGATGACCCCTGTGAGAGAGGGAGACAAAAATTTATCTATCTACTTTTTCCGTTCCATGCATAATTGTATAAGCCTCTATCATGTCACCCCTAAATCACCTTTTTTTCCTAAACTAAGGAAGTCCCAAATGCTATAAACTTGTAAAGAAGGTGCATACCCCCCTGAAAATGTTGGTTGTCCTCTTCTACACATTTTCCAATTCTACAATAATGTTTTGAGGTCCTTTTTGAGATGGATCCATACAGATCGTTTATTGATATATGCTAAGGACATAACATACTTTAAAGAGAACAAATGGTTAGTAATATGGCCACAGTTTCAAGTGTAGGACAATAACCCTGAAGGAGAAGAGTAAAATCTGTCAGTGTTGTCTTAACAGGAAGCTGTAATGTAAGCACCTGATTTACTCAAACCAAGCAAAACAATGGTGCAGAAAAACCTATTATTTGAATTTGTGTCTTTCTTCTCTCTTCCTTAACTTCATAATATTTATCTGTATAATCCTAGGTAAGCATGTCATAAATTTAACCATATATCCTATTTTACAGTATACATTAATGGCCAAGTTAACAAATTATGTAATAGTTAAAGAAAAAGGACAGAGACTGGATACTCTTATTTAAACCTGGACTTCTTTTATGTAATGCTGTACATCAATTATATTCAAATTTCAAGTACAAAATACTGTTTTGCCTTGTTGTGAAGAATATGAAACAAAATGCTAGTATAGAAAGGAAAGCAGGAACACTCAAAGAAAATATGAAAATTTTCTCTGTTGGTGAAACATCCTGTGCTGACCTGGCTTCCTGGAATTTGTTTTTCCCCAAGAAGAGAACCCCATTCCTTAGCCCTAGTATTTATGCACTACCTGGGTCCTTAGACTGTTCTATATTATTTATTTGTCAAATTTGTACACCATCCCAAAATTCCATCTCTGGGCAGTTAACAACAACATAAAACAAGTTAAAACATAAACAAAAATCTTAAAACAATTAAGACAATCTATAAATTAAAAACGGGTTAAAACTTAAAAATTTAAAAAGCTGGAAAATCTTGGCAGAAGAGATGGGTTTTCAAGTGCTTTTTAAATATAGTCAGAGATGGGGAGGATCATATTTCAGTAGGGAGCGCATTCCACAGTCTCTGGGCAGCAACCAAGAAGGCCGGTACCTATGTGGCCACCAGCCGAATGGGCGGCAACAGGAGACAGACCTCTCCAGACTACCTCAATGGGTAGGGGGGGGGGGTCATAATGAAGAAGGCGTTATCTTAAATGCCATAAATACCATAAATAATATGGACCTCAAACTGTGCCTCCAAAACAGGGATAACCAATGGTCTGCCTTCCACTATACTTGGAAAACTTGTGTAGATGGGGAAAGTTGATCCAAATGTACTAGACCGTGCATATGCAAGTATAGGCACAACTCATATAGGTTGCCTACAAATCAAGAATACATGGACATCTGCTTCTGGACTCTAATGCAAAAGGCCATATACTTCTGAAATACAATGCAGAAGATATCCATCACCAATCTCTGTCTGCTGCACAAAGTTTTGGAAGATAGGACTACTCATGTGCATTATATTTGGATGCACAGGCATCTTTGAACTGAGGCCTCTGTTTCTGTTGTATTTGAATCCTTGACTACAGTATCTCCTAAACACACAATTTCACATTTGAAATGTGTTGTTAGCTTGTGTGATAGTTATCTTAATAATGAAATATTGGAAGGCATAAATAATAGGAATTATAGTGCTCCTGAATAATTAACTGGTATGTGGTTATTATAGGCTCTTCTGGTATTCTACAGATAATAAACAGTTTACTTATACATCTGGAATGTCTTTTAGATTAGTTTCTGCATGTTTCCATCAATTCACTTTTCTTATATCTGCATTACATTTACTAGGCAGATTAAAAGGTATTAAAGCCTTAAGGAAGATATTATTATCTCCATACAAGGTAAATTTGACTGATGTTAATAGGAGTTAGATGTAGATTGCCATATAGAAGAGATGACAGTATACTCGCTGGAATGCAGATGGAAGGGTTTACATGTGGAAAACACACCTTCCTGTGCTCACAATGAACCTCTTTTTGTTTGGCAGCTTGGCCAAAAGATTCTTAACTACTGTTATTAAATAGGATTTAAGTCACGGGGACTTCCGAGAGCTCTGCCTATAGTTGACATGCTGATTTTAGAAGTACAGTACTGCAGTGCAAAACAGTGGGATATAATAATACACTGCTTTTACCTGAAAGGTTTTCAATAGGTTACCATTATAGAATGACATTAAAATGGTGTGGGAGCGGGGGATGAGATAATGGGTCAGGGCAAGAAAGTTGAACAGTGGAGGACTCCTTGCTACCTATAATGTCCATTTATTATTATCAGTTATATTTACATACCACTTCTTAATAGAAACATGGCAAAAGGGATATGAAAAATGAGGAAATGAATGAGAAAATGGTTCCCTGACCCAAGGGGGTTCCCATTCTGAAAAGAAACATGTAGACACCAGCAATAATCACCAGGAGGAACACTATCCTGGGTAAAAGTTGCTCTTGCCCTGCTAAATATAAGTGAAACATCACTTGAAAATATGTCTCCCAGTTAGCAGGAGTTAGTGTGTGCAACCATCTTCCTAAGGTTATTTCCCCCCTCTCATTATAATAATTATTATTTAAATAAATTATGCAAGAGTTTGACATGTAATAGTTTGGGCACCTCTGTTTATAGTATCATAAATATTTGTGTGGTATTAAATTTGCATGAACTTTCCAGTATTTTGTAGATTTAATATAATGTAACTCCCCACCCGCGACTTGCCAATTTTATTTGCATTTTAACTGGTTTATGTGGTAGCTTGTCAGGTTTCCCTGGGTGCAGATTTCAGGCTTGCCAATATGGAATTAAGAAATTAAGAGTCTTTCAAAAAACATTCATGCTCATTAAATGTTTCTAAGTTATCCAAAAAGGGTGGGAGGAAGAAAGAGCTCTGGAGATTAAATCAGACCTAGAGTTCTGTATGAAAAAGCCAGCAAAAAATATGGAGGGATTCATGCCAAGTGAGAAAGACAGATGGTGTTAGCTGTTAGAACATTGTTACTGACAACTGAAATCAATAATTTCATTGCTGGTAGCTTTAAAATCAAATATATAATAGCAGCATTTGCCAACAGTGATACAAAAATGTTTTGCACATGATAATATATTTTTGATGTTAGCAGAGGCACGTAATTAAGCTGTGTCTTTTCCCTTTCTACTAGCCTCTATATCGAGAAATAATTATGAGATTCCACAGCCTTTTGTTACCAACTCTCTGTTGGATCATAGAAGACATTTCTCCTGTAAGGTTATTTCCTTAGTGCAAAGGTTCCCAGCCTTGGGTTTGCAAATATTGTTGGACTACAACTTCCATCATTTCCAGTTGCAATGATCTTTCTGGATGACGGGAGTTGTCCAACAACATCGGAGGACACAAGGTTGGGAATCCCTGCCTTAGTGTACCAAAATGACATATGCATGCATAGCATCAGAAAATGCATGGGGATCAATTTCACCTCATAAACATGCAGTGAAATGGGCATGTGTTGTGCAATTGTCACATGTTATGGTGTTAACACAATGTTTCTGCGTGGAAGGGAAATAAAATGTTGTCTTGTGCGAAGCAGCTCTTTCAAGCAGTGTATTATTAGCATACCTTCATCATTGTTTGGACTTTAAAATGGGTTTGAGAGAAACTGTGAATCAGATTACACAAATAAAGAAATCCATATGTATGCTATTATTCCCCTGGGATTGAGGTAGGTAAGAAAGTATCCACTTTGTTTTGTTAATTTTCACTTGAGAAAACAAGTTTGTATAATGTTTCCTTCCATCAGAAAAATCAAGGCTAGGAAAGACAATCCTACTTTAGTGACACCGTACCTCTCTCATCTCCTACTTGAATTAAGGTATTTTCAAGATTATCCTCTCATGACACCTAACAGTACAGTGGGGAAATGACTTGACTAGCAAGCCAGAGGTTGCTGAATGGCATCATCTCCTACTGTGCGGGAGATGGCAATGGTAAACCCCTCCTGTTTGACAAAAGACAACCACAGGGCTCTGTGGTCGCCAGCAGTCAGTACCAACTCGACGGCATACTTTACCTTTTACACCTCACAATATTATAAATCCTATTTCTGTGCATGTTTATTTGGAAATATGCCCCACTGAGTTGGGTGGGATTGAATCTCAAGTAAGCGTACATAGAACTGCAGCCATATAGCTTTAGCTTCTGTATGCTTACTCAGAAGAAAACCCTGGAATGTGGTGTAATATAGTAACTGAGACACTGAGCTACATATCAGAATGTTCTCAGTTTGAATCTTACCTTTACCATCAACTTATTTGGTAGCCTTAGGCTAGCTTCTGCCTCAGTTGCAATATGGTAATAATACTTACCTTTCAGGATTACTGTAAATTACAAGAAGATAATATATCTGAAGTGTTTTGAACACTTGAAAACACAATACAGATGCTTAGGATTACTCTTCCTGAGTTCAACAGTACTTACTCCCAAGTGTGCATAGGAATGCAGCCTTCCATCTGAATTTAGGACATGATCCTTTGTCAAGTTAGGTGTGAATAAGCCCATTGATTTTAATGGGGACACTTAACACTGTAAGTAAGTAAGTAAACTTTATTTTGGTCGTAAACCATAATAAAACGAATAAAAAGAATAAGATAACCATATAAAATCAGACTACATTAATACGCATTTGGCATATTATATAACAATATTTGACCACAATATGGATGACATCCGGGTTAAGGTTAGTAAGCAAATAGTTTAAATAAAAGTCATCTCCACGACCTGGAAAATTGATCAAAAGTTGGGCAATTAATTGGCATCTTATGTCCCTGTATAAATCACAATACAGGAGAACATGAGTAGTTGTTTCAACGTTACCAGATCCACAGGGGCATAATCTTATGCATATGGTGTAACCTGGAATCTCCCATGGAGTAGGAAGACGTCTTATGTTGGAAGAGCATTTACACGGACAAGTGTTAGAGCTCGTCTAAACTTTGATATTAAGACACTACTTAAATATGTAGCAGGCCTTAACACTGTATAATATCAACCTGCTAAATGAATAGAAATGTTTTATTTATCTACCATTTTTATATACCACCTGATATCTGTATCTCTAGACAGTATACAAAATTTAAAAGGCAACAAATATAAAACAGAGTAAAAACAATTAAAACAATTTCACAGAATAAAAAGTTAAAACAATTTCATAGGATAAAAACAATTAAACAATTTAAAATTCATTTCAGTAATAAGCCTAAGAAAACAGGTGCTTCTTGAGGATCTTCCTAAGCAATCAGATGCTCTTATTTTGAAAGGGCGCATATTCCAAATCCCCAGGGCAGCCACAAAGAAGGCCCAGTCTCAACAACTGTAACCTGACTTCTCCAGATGATCTTAATAGGGGACAGGGTTCATGACAAAGAAGGCAGTCTCTTAAGTACCCTGGACAGACCCAAGCCATTGAGGGCTTTATAGGTAATAATAGGTAATAACCTTCATTTTGTATTTTGCTCAGAAACATATTCCTTTGTCTTTTCAAATGACAAATCTGAAAAAATGTCATACTGAATAATGTAAAATACTCTGATGTATGAAAAAAATAAAATAAAACAGTGGGTAAGATCCAGACAAATTTAGTCATGACTAAGCCCCATTAAAATAAATAAATTAGTCATGTCTCATTTATTTCAAGGAGGCTTACTCATGATCATGTTAGTTTGGATCCTGTCCAGTATCTGGAGCTAAATTTTCAACAAATGGCAAACACTTAAAAAGCATATCTAACCATTTCTCTCTCAAATGCCACATGCTGTGCCACCATTTATCTCTCACACCCTTCCAAGGATGATGGTGGTGGTGATGATAATAATAAAAATAAATAAATTATTAATAATTATTATTTAGCTTCCACCATGAGAGGGCTACATTATTCAAAAGGGGGCTTCATTTATGGTGCATATTAGATATAGCAACAACTTTATTTATATAGCCACCACATAACAACTGTTCTCTGGGGATTCCCCAAATAAGGCGATAAAAACAACAATAAAATAAAACACATAATTAAAACACATGGATACAAACAAAAACCAAAAATTACCCCCCAAACCCTACAATAAAATACAGCAAGAAACAAAACTTTCACAACAGAAAGAAAATTTAAATATTTGGAATTCTTACAGTGCTGATACATACACCCGGGGGTGGCCAACCTACAATAAATCCTGGCTGACGATGATGGGGATTGCAGTCCAACAACGGCCTGAGAGCTTCAGGCCGGCCAACCCTGTGATAAAACGTACTCCTTACAACAGCCCTGTTAGTATGCATTATCCCCATACTGCAGAAAGGTGGACTGAGGCTGAGAGATCGTGGGGTGAGCTAATGTGAGCTGTTGACTTTGAGGAGAGGAGAGCGTTGAAGGGGGCCTTCCCGTCTCAGCCAGCCATGCCACTGTCGGCCTTTTAACCCCCAATCCATTCCCCAACTTCTTCACGTTTGTACAGCGCCGTGCACGCGAAAGCTCAAGCCCGTCTTCGCGGCGGCCGGCTCCCCCTCCCACCCCTGGGCCGCCTTGCCTCGCGTTGGGGGAGCGCCCCGCGTGCTGCCGCTCCAGTCTCCGGGCGCTGCTTCTCGCCGTTGCGCTCGCCGCGACCCTTGCGGTATGTGGCTGCCTTTGGCAGGGAGCACATGAAGGATTTCATTGAGTGTGAAGACAGAGAGCAGAGACAGAAAGCAGAAGGAGGCGGCCGCTGCCTTTGTAGTCGGGGAGGAATGCGGAAATGTTGAAGCACTATGTCAAAGTTTTTTGAAACGGGGTCAAGTCACATTCAGCCAGCGTGGGAAACCAAGGGGGAGAAAAAAGTTGAGGCGAGGTGGGGGGAAGCTCTGTTGCTCCTACTGCTGCTCCCAGACTGAGCACAGGAGCCGGGAAGGAGAGAGAGCGAGGAAGAGAGACGGAGAGGAACGGGCTTTTCTGAAAAGCGGCAGCGGCAGGAAAGAGTCGCCACAGGCAGGCAGTGAGGAGAGCTGGTGCGAGAGCCCCGCACTCAGGGGAGACTGATCGCTGCACGCCTTTGATCAGCCCCGGAATAGTTAGCACAAGCTCCTTTTTTTTTTTTTTTTTGGTGCTTCCCCAGAGGGAGGGGAGAAGCTGGGTGGGGGTGTTGAGATTCTTCTCTCTGCATGAAGGTACAGCCTGCCCTACCGCTTGCAGAAAGATGCGAACTCAGGGCAGGAGCACAGCCCTACAGGAGCCGCTGCGACTACCTGTGTGGCCCCAGCGGCTGCTGAGACCTGCTGGAACCTCAGCCATCACCATGTGAACGCTCCGGATCCGGTTCGGTTCTGCTCTCCGGCTCATCGCTGTGATGAGCAGTTAAATATTATATATCTATATATTTGTTTCGCGTTCTCTCGCTCCCTTTTTCCTCCCTGTTTTCAATTTTTTAACCCCTGCGCTCCTGGAGACCACTTAAGTGGGAGTTTTCTCTGAAGATCGAAGCAGCTGCAGAGCAAGACCAGGTACTTTGAAAAGTGCCCATGTGCTCTTTAGACCCTAGGACTTTAAATGCTCTTTTCCTAGAGGGGGTGGGTGAGAATGTGACGACCCCTCCCCCGCTTTCAGAGATTTTTATTACTGTAGAATGTGGTGATGGAGGCGGGGGCATTGTTACTCCGCTTTCCCTCGTTGCACACATGCTCCATAGGAGTCTGCTTTGGGGTGGTCCTCCTCGTGCACGTTTGCTATAGAATTGCGCGGTGTCCTTGCGGAGTTTGGGGGGGGGGTGATGCCTGAGAGTGTCTTGGCGCTGGTTGAAGAGCGCGACTTTGTGCTTCTGGGAAATACTCTTATTATGCACACTTTCTGTTTAGGGGATCCATGAGGGGAATTAGGGCAGAGGTTCGTCCGCTCTGGTCGCTGTATTCGACCCAGTATCTTTTATGTGAGGGATTCGAAGCAGCTCTAAAACAGTCGTTCAGTTGCAGGCGGCCGGCATGTATGCACGCAGCGCATCAAGAACACGCCTGCATTCTTCATGTGGCGTGGTGGTGAATTTTGAATCTATGTCGAGGCCTTGTTTGGAAGCGGTAGGAAGAAATGCCCGCACACACACGACACGTCCCATGGGAAGGATGTTTGGGTGGCGTCTTAATTGGACCGGTAACTTTCCACGGCTGCAGCCAAGGCACTAGCGGCGCTCTTCCCGCAGTTGCGGAGCGAGCGACAAGCAAGCAGCTGCGTCCGTGCGTATTCGCTTCAGGCAGGCGCAACGGTGGTATTGCGGGAGGAGGCCCCGCCCCCCGGCGACCCCACACGCTCAGCCTCCCGACCTCACACATGCACGCACGTTGAGGCCGCCTGGACGGTGGGGGGCGACCTCCGTCCCAGAGGCACCCCTCGGCCCCGCCCTCTTCTCGCCAGCGGAGCCATCTATTGGCCGCTCAGCGCTTCCCTCGATAGAAGGCTCTTCGCCCGTACAGGGGCACGTGGAGGTTCCATCCCGGTGGCGACTCTGACATTGGTGGATGGGTGCCGAGTCCCGGACCCTCTTTTCAGCCCCAGAGCATGGCCTGAAGGCACGTGATGCAAATCTGGGGCTGGTCAGTGCCTGGATGGTGGACAGCCTATGTATGCAGCCTTGAGTTCCATGGTGGAAGAAAGGTGGGCTATAAATGTAATAAATAAATGATATTTGAATTGGTAATAATAAAATGGAGAATGGCTTGCATGGGAAGAGTGCCCTTTCCTCAGCCCCCCAAATCAACAACAATTTCCCACGCATCAGGGATTTAGAGGAAGGGCATTGAGCTAGTGCAGATGTTACTTTAAAAATATTTTCGGCGTTTGCATCTGGAATGGGGATAAACTGAAATGTCACAGCTGCTACTCCTGTACTTGAGGGAGGGGAAGGGAAATCACCTTGTGATTTTCCTAGCCATGGACATATCTGCTATGGTCTTCCCTAAGTTCATACATCCGATGTTCTCTTGATTAGACTGCTTGTGTGTGCTGTGCTCATTATATCCAGGGGTTAAGCCAAAGGCACCAGCATTTAAAACGTCTCTAAGAGAGCATGATGTGTGAGTTTGAGCCATAACACCCACCATTTTCAAGCTTAAGTGTGATTACTGACAGTATCCAATTATCAATCATTTCCTGAGGGTATTTTAAACTTTGGGGTATTCTAAAGAGTATTTTCATATGTGAGGCTTAAATTAGTTTCTGCATTTCTTGTGTCTGTAAAACAGATGTAAAAACCTGCATTGGTTAGAGTGCACATTAAATTTGAAAATGGCTTTCTTTTTATTTGTACTGTTCATTAAAAGCTTAATGTATATATAAGCAAAGTCGCCTTCCAGTCTTACATGTGAAACTGCTCTAAGACCTTAACTGTCATAGATTAATTATTCTGGAATAATTGTGTTATCGTAGTATTCCAAAAATTAAGGTAAGGGATACATTTTTATACCACACATGAAGAAAATACCAATGGCGTGCAAGACACTGAACAACCTAAAAATAATAATTTTGAAAAAGAAAACATCAAAAAAAAAATTTTTTTAAGCCTGCCACAAAATTGAAGCTTCTTTTTCTTGAGCAACTGCTGCTATATTTGAGAACACAAATGCAGTATCTATAATTGGAGATAAAAATCACAACTTTTGTTATTGTGGGCATTATTTTTTCCTGTTGTTGTTCTCTTAGTCTCTAGTGGAGACTAAAATTACCATTCTGTTCTCTCACCTCCATTTAAGCATTCTCAACGCATGTGCTCAAAAAGATATAGAGCTATTCCCCTCAACACAGTTTAATCGGTCTTTACCACACTACCGAGAAGGTTGGATTTCCCCATTATTTCAGTCAATGCTTATTGTGTAGCATGTTAATTCTAACTTGTGTTTGTGAGTTCTGTACTACTAGTGAGCCAGTGTGAGAGTTGTTTTCCCAAGCTGAATCACCTTGAAGTGTGTCAATTTTCATATTCACCTAGCAGTTTGAACAAATGGGTGATTAAAAAGTGGTGAGGGATTATGAGTGTGTGCTAAGTAATTTTAAGAAAAACTGTGTAAGAATATGGAGTATGAAACAAGCAGCATTGCCTTCTTATGCTATCACAAGGACAATGGATGATGCACTTGACATAAGAGCCTAGCAGGATGTATAGACAAGATATGACCAGTCTGAAGAACTATGACAATTAAAATCCATACATGATGCTGTGAAGAGATAAGGAAAATATGGCAGCTAACACTTCCGAAATAGTTTGCAGGTGTTTTGTTATAATTGCTGCCCTTCTACTTGTTAAATGTTTTATTTACATTGAGGCTGTTCATGTAACCAAAAACTGAGTAGTACAAGTATGGAAGACTGGACCTGGTTAAGATAGTGCCATCCTACCCAGCTTTCATATCCATCATTTGACCATGGTAGGAGGAAAAGCTGCCCTACCCAGCTGCTGTCTCCCACACAATCACGTATCTCTCCTCCTACTTATTTGTTTGCTCCCACACAAGCGAAAATTGGGAGTGTGCACAGCTCCCAAACCTGGGTAGGACACTTGTTCTACCCAGTTTTTGGTTGTGTGAACAGACCCATTGTTTTTCACATTGTTTCAGGAGATACCACTGGGTAGTTGCGTCTTACCTGTGGCGTTTTGTATGTTAGTGAGGTCAACGCCTGAGATTTGGACACCAACATTATTTACAAGTAAACAGTTTCACATATTGAAATTCTACAGACTTTCTACAGAGAAATTTTGTAATGTTTACACAGAGCAACAATGTGGTTTCCCTGGAGATAATAACTATCCCTATCGCATACGGATATGTTAACAAATCTAAAATTGGGCATTGATAAGTAGGAACAGTAATGCCTAACATAATGGGATATGTGGCAAATGTTGTCCTGGGTTGCCTTGTAGAGCCTCTTTACCAAGGTATATCCCTATATGACAATATAGTCATTGTTATCAACATCATCTCTTCCAATTCTATGAGGAATCAATAACCCAGAGCTTGACAAATCCCAGGCACCAGGGAGCCATGGCATCTAGAAATTTAACCATGACACCTAGGATATTCAGAAGTAGTTATTAAATAAACACTTTGCCTCACTTTGCAGTTCTGTTTCTTTTTAAAGTATGTTACTTGTGAAAGGGGATAAAGAGAAACCCATTTACCCTCCCCCTCCACAGTGTCTGTCACAGATTGGTGGTTTTGTCAAGTATTCATAAAGGCTTTTTCACGACCAGCCTAACCCAGGCTAGGGCGGCCCACCTGCCTAACCGTGCTCTGAAGCCCAGCTTTTAGTCGAGGTTTAAAGATGTGAGCTCACGCTTCGCCCGCCAGGATCATGTGTCTTCTCAGGCTGCTTGTAGCCTGAGGAAACACAGAGATGGGCGCCTAGAGCTCCCATCTCATGGGGGTATCTCACAATGTGCCACACTCATTGTATGATGCATTGTGGGATATCTGGAGGCTGGACCAACAGGTCTTGGCCTCAAACGATCTGCACTGCAGTGGAGCAGTGCAGATTGTTTGAGTGTGTGGCAGCTTGCCGAGGACGCCTAAAATGATGGGCGGAGGGAGAAGTAAGAGAAGCACAGCTTTCCCTCTGTCCCCCCGCTTGAATGTCCTCATAGTCTGACTCCTAAATTTTGAAGTTGGTTCCTCGATTCAAAGAAAACAGGTCAATCTTCAGCATAAGAACAACATAAATAAAAACATAATCACTGTCACTCAGTACTAATCTACAAATGTTATTTATATTCTTCATAAATGTAATAAATAGAATAATGCTTTGCCTATACCCAGTTCTTGGGACTGTTTGTATGTCCTTCCCAACATCATATTAATGAACAACTAACTCTTCCTAGCTTGTTGTATCATACTAACTCTTTGGGGGGAAAGATTGAAACAGGACATGGCAAGTTCTTCTTCCATGAGTCTGCCTTTCCCCTATTTATTGCATTTACAGCCCAATCCTATGCACATTTTATTCAAAAGCAAGTTCCACTGCATAGGATTGCAGTGTGCATGTATTACATTTGTATCCTATCTTCCTTCCGTGATGGATTCAAGGTAGCATATACGGCATTCCCAACAGTCTCCAGTGGAAGCACTGGCTAGACTCAGGTATCCTTATGATGCTGCAATCTCTTTGGGAAGATTGCTGCATCATGCACCTTGAGACCATGCCTGAAACCTAAGCAGTGCTGGTTATTCTTTTCCTCCTAGAACTCTAACCTCAATTCGATAGAAGAGAGCATTTCCACATGATAGACTTCATTGATTTAACAGTCATTCCTGTTTCTAGGCATCCTGGGAATTTTAGATCTCTCAGGGGAAGCTTACCTTTCTCTAAAATAAATCCTCAGTATAAAGCTAAATTTCCCATGTGTTTTTTGGTGGAAGACATGACAATTGACATCATATAAAACCGATGTATGTTTGTAGTGCAGATAGGGTTAGTTGTTGCCCTGTCCTTGGAATTATCTGTCAACTGCAGATGGGAGTTGCATATTTGATAGTTTAGCTTATTTAACAATCATTTTTAGTATAACTGTCTTGTTTTATTTGGTACAATTAGTATGTTCACACGTTAACAGAAAAGGTGAAAGCTCAATTTCTTCCAAACAAGAACAATAGTCAAAAATTTGGAGTGTGTGTATATGTATGCATGCATGTGTGTACACACACACACGCACATATTTATATAGTAGTACTGTAAGAGATTAAAACAGAAGTTTCATTAATTATCTTAACATTAAGAACAAGATATAAAACTGGATAGAGATATTTGTTATCATAAAAATTCCAACCTTTCATGTAGAATGCCAAAGAGGACACACAATACATCATTTTAACTAGATGCTCCTGATATTTGTGACTTCTGTATATAATCAGCTAAAACATGGGAGCCATTTGGCTATATCTCTAAACTGACCCTAGTGATTGGTAAAGCTGCTGTGATGTCATGGATTGTTCATGAACCTTTGAATTGCTCAAGGAGATGTTAGCTATAGGATGTTGACCTTCTCTGAGGGAGGGCAGGATTCATCCTTGTTTTAAGGAGGCTATTATTACACCTTATTTGCAGAAACCTGTGATGGATCCCTCAGAGGTAGCTAATTACAGACCCTTCAAATCTTCCATGGTTGGACAAGGTGATTAAGCAGGTGGTGGCCTCTTAGCCCCAGACAGTTTTGGATGAAACAGATTACCTAGAACCATTTCAGATTGGCTTTTGAGCAGGCTTTGAGGTTTAGACTGCTTTGGTTGACCTGATGGATGATCTCCAATTGGCTAATGACAGAGGGAGTATGACTCTGCTGATCCTTTGGGATCTCTCGGCGGCTTTCACTACCATCGACCGTGGTATCCTTTTGAGTTGCCTGAGGCAGATTGGATTGGGTGGCACTGTTTAATGGTGCTTCCGTTCCTACCTCTCTGGTAGATTCCAGAAGTAGTGATGTGTATGAACCGGTTCAGCGGTACTTGTATGGACCGCCGAACCAGTTCGGAAGGTCCGGCGTTTGGCTGAACTGGCGGCGGGAGGGATACCTTTAAGGAGGGGGGAAGGTGCTCTAACCTCTCCCCGTCCAGCTGTGTTGCCCTCACCAGCTCTGTGATGAAAATTGCTGGTGCAAGGAGGCAGCATACCTCCTTGCCGCCCCAGTCAGTGTCCACCCAGAAGTGGCCGCTGTGCGCGCACGACCAACCTCATCAGGAAATGGCATAACTTCCTTAAATGCCTGCCTCGAGGCAGTAATGAGCTGGGTGAGGGATAACAAACTGAAGTTGAATCCAAATAAGATGGTGGTACTGGAGCACAACAGGGAAATGTTTGACTAACAAGCAGAAGGTTGCCGGTTTGAATCCCCGCTGGTACTGTATCGGACAGCAGCAATATAGGAAGATGCTGAAAGGTATCATCTTATACTGCACCAGAGGATGCAATGGTTAACCCCTCCTGTATTCTACCAAAGAAAACCACAGGGCTGAGTGGGCGCCAGGAGTAGAAATTGACTTGATGGCACCCTTTACCTTTACTGACTGTGGGAGTTCGGGACCCAAGAGATGGTTTAGATCTGCCTGTTCTGAATGAGGCTACACTCCCCCTGAAAGATCAGGTACATAGCTTGGGAGTGTTCCGGGACCCAAAAGTCTCCCTGGTTTCTCGGGCCCCAAGTGCTTTTTATCAGCTTCGGCTGATATGTCAGCTACACCAATTTCTTGGGGTAAATTACCTTAAAACAGTGGTGCATATGCTGGTAATCACCAGGCCAGACTACTGTAATGCACTCTACATGGGGCTTCCATTATATGTAGTCTGGAAACGACAATTGGTACAGAATGCAGCAGCCAGACTGGTCTCTGGGACAATCCAAAGGGATCACATAACACCAGTTTAAAAAGAATTGCACTGGTTACTGATATGTGTCCTAGAAAAATACAAAGTTCTGATTATTACATATAAAGCCCTTAATGGCTTAGGTCCAGGGTACTTAAGATACCGCCTTCTTTTTCATGAAACCTGCCGCCTGTTAAGATCATCTGGTGTGGTCAGCTTTTAGTTGCCACCAGCTCGTTTGGTGGTGAGTTGGCCTTCTCTGTGACTGTCCAGGGGCTTTGGAATATGCTCCCGTCAACATGAGAGCATCTCCATCTCTGACTGCTTTTTGGAAGACCCACCAGACACACCTGTTTTCTTAGGCTTTTAACTGAAACTAGCCGACCCCGCACAGAGCATCTGTGCACTCTTGGGGGCTGGCAGTTACCTCTTCTCCCCCCCACCTTCTGCCCCAGTCTCCACTTCCAGTCCCAGCTGCCGAAAGGCAATGCTCATGTTCCTTTGCAAAAGTGATGGAATAATGCCATGCTATGACCAGAGCCCAAGTAGCAATGAAGCATCCTTCGGACCAACCTAGGTGGGTCGCTTTTCTAAAAGTGCAAAAGATCCACTTTCTGCCTGCATTTGCATACTGGGGCTTTGATGTCACAAAGCCCCCGCTTGGCGCCGCTTGGCACAGCATGTTTACGTCTGCAGCGAGCAAGTCCCAAACAATGAGAAAGTGTTCTCTGCCTTGCAGTGGCCACTGTCCGTGTACGGCGGAGGGCACGGTTCACTCGGTTTCCATGGAAAAGGGTGCCTGCAAGTTCCGTCTAGCAAAGGGTTAACTGTCAGGAGCTGCGTCTCCTCCCCACTGTCGCTTCTGCCCCCCTCCCCCCTGGGCCTTGCCTCTGTGGCTGGGCTGGTCTTCTCCGCGGCCGGGCCCACCGGTGCTGCCACTCTCCTCTGCGGCAGGGGCTGCCGGGCTCCCCGGCCATGGCCGCCACTGGTCTCCTCCGCGGCCGGGCCTGCCGGTGCTGCCGCTCTCCTCTGCATCCGGGCCCGCCGGGCTCCCCGTTTATGGCCTCCGCCGCTGCTGGTCTCCTCCGCGGCCGGGCCCGCCGGTGCTGCCGCTCTCCTCCGTGGTGGGGGCCGCTGGGCTCCCCGGCCATGGCCGCCGCTGGTCTCCTCCACGGCCGGTGCTGCCGCTCTCCTCTGCATCCGGGCCCGCCGGGCTCCCCGTTCATGGCCTCCGCCGCTGCTGGTCTCCTCCGCGGCCGGGCCCGCCGGACTCCCCGGCCATGGCCGCTGCCGCTGCCGCTGGTCTCCTCCGCAGCTGGGCCCGCCTGGCTTCCCGGCCATGGCCGCCGCCGGTCTCCTGGGTGCGCCTTACCCAATCAGGTGCCCCCACAGCCCAGCCAATCAGCTGGGCTGCCGGGACGCATGTTCTAAAGGCACACCCAGGAGAATTATATATATAGATTAATTTTAAACTTTTAAATTGTTTTTATCCAATGAAATTGTTTTAACTTTTTATTTTATGAAATTGTTTTAATTGTTTTTACTCTGTTTTATATTTGTTGTTTTAAACTGTGTACACCTTCCAGAGATACACATATTGGGTGGTATACAAATATGATAAATGAACTAACAAATATTTAAATGTGAGAAGGGAAAAGCCAGATTGAGGGAAGGGAAATAGTGCCCATTGTGTGGAGGCAGGAGAGATTAGCTCATTTACAACTCAAGGGTGCTGCGTATTTATTTGTTTGTTTGCCAATATGTACCACCTTTTTTCCATCAAGGCATTTAAGGCAGCATACATGGAGTTCCAGGGAGTCACTCACCTAGGCACTGACAGGACCCAAGTCCTGCTTAGTTTCAGCAAGGTGACTGTATTGTGGGATTTCAGACGTTTGTCATGTGATGTCCTGTGAGTAGGAAGCTGGGAGGCGAAGAGAAGCGGAAGATGCAACAGGAAGTAAGGAAGCAAAGAGACATAGAGCCCAGAGGCAAGGAGGTAGAAGAAACAGGGAACAAATAGACAGTGGTTCTGAGAAGCAGGAACCTGAGCGAAGGCAGTATAGAGGAATCAAAAAGTTGAGGGAAGGAGGAGCCCGTTGCCCGTATGAAAGATGGACTTTGGAAAAACCTTACACAAGACAAGAGGAGGCCTATGTACTTTTGGCACAATGGGCAGCAACAGGCAGGAATGCAAGGGAAGCAGGACTGGCAAAAGAGTGAAAAGGGCTCTGAAATAGCTGAAGGAAGTGGTACAGAGCAGATGGTGGATTGAGAGGCAGAGATCTGAGATAGGGATGAAGAGAGGAAGAAGCAGAGAGACAGACAGACAGACACACACACACACGCTATTAGGAACATTCATCTAATACAGGCCTGCTCAACTTTGCCCCCCCCCAGCTGTTTTTTAACTACAGCTCCCATAATCTCCAGCCACAGTGGCCAATAACCAGGGATTATGGGAGTCGTAGGCCAACATCTGCAGGAGGGCCAAAGTTAAGCAGCCTTGATCTAATACCTTAGAGGCTGGTATTAGCCAAAGAGCAACATTTATTTATTTTATAAATTTATTAAAATACTTCTGTACTGTTTCTCCAGCAGTTAAAAGTGGTATGCATCAAATAAAAATACATTAAAGGCAAGAACAAAATCGCAACAAAATCACACCACTAGCCCATAGAAAACACCCATAGAAAATCAATTCCTTAATCAAAAGTCAAATGATAGATTTAATGAACCCTCCCCACTCCAAAAGGACCAAGTAGGTATGCGGTTGATAAAAAGCTTAAATGCATAGCCCACAATCATAGAAACCACACTGATACACTTTTACCGTATACTTCAATAACTTCCATTGTGTAGTTTTGTTTTCAGTCTCATTATTTTGTCCTAGGTTTCCTCACAATCTGGAATGTGTTAAATTGTGGTGGTTGTAATTTTGTCTTTTAATTTATTCATTAAAAACTAGTCCATTGTGATCTATTGCCAATGATTCTGGAATATATCTATCTGTCTGTCTATATCTCAGAATGGCTCCTGGTGTATATATATTGATGGTGAACGGGAACCTGCTAAATTGCGATTTGTATGTAGACTGCCTTGTGACATTTGTCTTATCTTTTACCAGGATGTGTGGCGAATCAGTACCAATAACTGTTCTGGGATAGCAACTGTGGGCATAAAGCTTCTGTTCTCCCCCGCTCCAGTCATACAATTTTGTTTTCATTGCTGAGCCCTATTCAGACAATATAGTGTATGTGCATAAATCTGCCTGTACAGATGTACAAGTTTTTGTGTGAATGACTGTACATAAATTCATTTTAAAAATGAACCTGGGTACAAACCCCATCAAATGCAGGGTACAGATAGGAAGGGTACTACTGTACATGTGTTGAGCATGATGGTGAAAAATCTTGCTGGCTACTGACCGTAATGAAGATGAACTGAACTGATGAGTGAATAACTGCACATGTGTACACATCTCTATGTACATACACTACACACAGATTATACTTGCATAACGTATGAATAGGGTTATAGCCCTCATCTTATCTTGTGAGGTAGTTAGGTATTTGATCCTTTGTAGAATGTCAACAAAAGATGAGGGTTATATTAAAGTTAGGCTGTTCCAGTTTAGGTAATTTGTAAAAAGTGAACCTGGGTAGAGGTCCCTCAGATCATGGTACAGATAGGAAGCTGAGTGCTGCATCTGTGTTCAACATAACATGTGAATTATTGCACCTGTGTTCACTGCACAGTCATCCGAGTGTTAAACATAATATGTGAATACAGCTTAGGTGTCATTGATTTCCATGGAAGAGATTTTAAGTATGGGATAGTGCTTAGTATTCCCACTGCAGTCAGTGGCCAGATTTAAATTACCATAGGTTGTTCAGTCATGAACGTATCCTAAGTTAGGGATTCCTCACCATTCCAAGTCTCTGTGCTTCTTCCTCCGCTTCCCTCCTCTACAATGTCTACATCCTTGTTTCCTTAAACAACAGCTCTGGATGCCATCTGAACCCAGAACTGTAAGCACAGTTTAGCAACAGCTCCTCGTTCAGGTGACAGCAGCTGTTGTTTAAGCAACCCAGGATTTGCCCAGTCCAGAGATAAGGGGAGGAAGGCACGTGCAGGTTCAGGAGAACTAGGGTCATTCATAACTGAGCCAAACCATCATTTAAAACATATGGGTCCTGGTGATCTCAGGGAGCATCTTCTTCCCTGTGGTTTCCTTTTGGGCACTGGAATATCTATCTATCTATCTATCTATCTATCTATCTATCTATCTATCTATCTATCTATCTAAAATTCTCTAAGGTCTTGTGGTAGCAAGCATGACTTGTCCCCTTAGCTAAGTAGGGTGCGCCCTGGTTGCCCATGAAAGGGAGACTGGAAGTGTGAGCACTGGAAGATATTCCCCTCAGGGGATGGAGCTGCTCTGGGAAGAGCTGGGAAGAGTTCCAAGTTCTCTCCCTGGCTTCTCCAAGATAGGGCTGACAGAGATTTGTGCCTGCAACTTTGGAGAAGCTGCTGCCAGTCTGTGTAGACAATATTGAACTAGATGGACCAATGGTCTGACTCAGTATATGGCAGCTTTCTATGTTCCTATATCCGTGGCTAATCCTGTGTTCTTGCAAGAGTTCACGAGCAGAAGCACTGTAGTGATTGGGCAGTGGAGATTCCATATGCAGATAGGGTGGAGGAGCCTGTGGTGGTTAAGGCCAATTGGAATGCAACTGTCACTGGTTGGAAGATGTTCTTGATTGGAGAGGAGAGGAATATATATGGATATGGGCAGGGGTCTGTGAAGAGAGGGGTCATGAGGGAGGAAAGAGCTCCTTCAGGTGAAGGAGGCTGCCGTTGTGTGAATTAGATGAGGAAACAAGATCTGTTAACTCAGGAAAGGGGAGAGAGAGAGAGAGAGAGAATAAGGGTGGAAGAAAGACAGGGAAAGAACAAATGGAGGAGAGAGAAAGAGAGAGAAAGAAGGGAGGGGAAGAGAGAAAGAAGGAAGGGCAAGGGATGGGCCCGAACTTGTCAGCGGCCTGAGGGGAATGAGCAGCCATGGTGGCACCTGTTGGCAGTAAGGAAGGGCCCAGTCAACAACTGCTGCTGTTTGGGGCTACTGAGGCCATTGGTGGAGGGAGACAGGCAGGTAAGGGATGGCTTGGGCCTGTCAGCGGCCTGAGAGGAATGAACAGCCATGGTGGTGGCAGCAGCGAGAAAGGGCCCGGTCAACCACTGGGCTGCTGCTCCTGTGGGGAGGTCTCTGGGGATAGGGGGCTGCAGCTTGGCCAATAGACACCAGCTGCAGCTGTGACTAAGATGGATGAGGGGGATGGAAACAACCAGATGGAGGAGGAGGAGGAGCAGGAGTGCCGCTCAGATGAGGGTGGAGAGATCTCTGAGGTGAGGGGGCTGTGGTAGGGGATGAGGAGAGCAATCAAGTACTAGTGTGGAGATGCTCTGCATGGGTTAAGCTAGTACAGATTAAACTTTGCTCTGTATTCTCTTTTCTACTAGGAGGAGGTAGATTGTCTTCCACTAAGAGTAGGTTTTTTTCATTAGTGGCTCCTGAACCCTGGAATCCATTCCCTTGACAGGTTCACCTGCTCCTCTCACTTTTAACCTTTTGAAGTCTATCGAGGACATTTTTATTTGATGAGACCATGGGGGTTTGGTATTTTAAGGCTGCAGCTTTTGATTCAGTTTGCTATTGATTCAGTTTGTTTTTATGCATTTTTTGCTGATTTGTTTTTGTTTTAAGATCCTTTAATTGTTGGTTTGAATTTGCTTTGTAAGTCACCTACATATAGGCTTAGGTGCAGAAGTATTCCTCTGCCAGAGGAAAGCCTTTTTCTCTCATAGAAGGGCTGTTTCCAACTCTTTGAAATTGTTGTGAGAGAAAAGTGACTCCAGATCCAGAGATGTTCCTCCATTTGCCTAAGCTCTTGCATAAGACCTTGTACTGACTCTTTTCAAAACCTTTTAATGGCCTACTAGAGTCTGTTTGCTATAGCCTGTATCTTCCTTATTTACCATTTTCCTCATACAGTAATTTGACACTGATAACATTGTGGTTCTCCACTGTGAAGAGTCTTCCACTAGTGCTTGCACAAGGGTTCACGAAACAGAGCTACGTCATTTGGTCTTTCTGTTCACTATTCTTTAGATCCAGGCCATAGTAAATAAATAATTTCTTTGTACATTAACATGTTAAACCAGATTCTATATAATATCCAACAGATACATTCTGTGTATCTGACGAGTGCATGTCATATCTATTCCCATCTGTGAAATATTTTCTCTGCCCATTCAGCTAATGTTGTACACATTTCACACATTCGTTGGTTCAGAGCAAGAACAGAAATTTCACTCCAGCTCAGAGTTATGCAGTCTGCAAAACTTACATTTTTGCTTTCTTTAAAAACACACACTCTTCCAACCCTCATGGTTGAGGAGACTAGTTTGTCAACAAGTAGTAGCATCTGGTGATATATAGAAACAACAGCATGGCTGAACATGGCTTCCCGTCTGTTCTTACGTGACCTACCTGCCCTTTCTAGTACTTGTCCCCCAAAGAAAATTGTATTTGAAAACATCTGATTCCTGGTATCCGAATAAATTATTCCAAATAAATATCAGGACACACACATACATAATTTACATAATAAAAGTCCAAGCACAACATTTAGGTTAGGTCAGAATTTGACTACTGGGCTGCAAAGCACCAGTATTCTGTTCCATATAGCCCCCAACCCTCTGCATCATATTACATGTTGCTGTTTCGCTGGAAAGTGTGCAAGTCTGCTCTATTAAATTATGTTAAGTAAAAGTTCAAATGAAGTGTTTAATAACAGTATTTTCTATGACGGAAGCCAGTGGAGAGACCCTTCTAATACTAATGATGTTCTCTTTGGGATTTTTTTTTGTCTCCCTTAGATCTAATTAGCTTTATACAAACAATGATCCCAAAGACTATGAGATAATTGCCACTGGCCAAGCAAGAAGGCTCACGGGGGGCATTACAGCCATTCTGGAAGGGTGAGAGAAACTGTCCTGCCTGCTGGTCCATCTGTAAAAGACCTGGACAGTCTGTTCCAGTAGCAGCAAAGTGCTGATTTGCAAGCTGAGAACCAGGATAACAGCTACAGCACCTGCAACACCGCAGAACGAACTGGGGAAGAAGGAAAGCAGTGCCGTCATGGATAAAGACAGCATGACCTTAGCTGATCAACAATATGAATGCGTAGCTGAGATTGGTGAAGGAGCCTACGGGAAGGTATTCAAGGCCCGGGACTTGAAGAATGGAGGGCGCTTTGTAGCACTGAAGAGAGTGCGGGTACAGACAAGTGAGGAGGGAATGCCACTTTCCACCATCCGTGAGGTGGCTGTATTGAAGCACCTGGAAACATTTGAGCATCCCAACGTTGTCAGGTGAGAAGGTGGTATAAGGCATATGGTCAGCGGGGTTCCGGATTGATTATGTAGGCTGAATAACTTTTGTTGGTTCTGAACATTACGTTTGGATATGTGGATTTGTTGAGAATAAGGATATATGTATGGAGTCTGAAGTTTGTTCAGGCAAATATGTTGCCAGCCAGCCTAACCCGCCTTATTCTTGATTTCTGCCTCCCACACATTCAAGCATCCATCTCCAGAGGCATAGGTGTGTGACTTAAATATTTGAGCGGATGGGCAGGGAGCCATGTGTACTCTGTGATCTTCTTAAGCACAAAAAGGAAGAATAAAAAGAGATTTTTTGTTGTTCTTCTGGCTATTAGTTGTGCCCAGCACAACTGATACTGATCTTTTAGTACTACTAAACATTTCCAGTGTGGCAATATTCATCCAAATACTCACTGGAATAATTCTACAGTTTTAGAGAATAAAATTTTGATTGAGTTCCGTAACACATCCCTACCCAAAAGATGCAAAGAAATCACATATAAAATACATAGTCTAACAAAGGCCAAAATCCACACTTAGCTGCCATCTTAACTCCAGCTGCCAAAATCCATAACTTATAGAAAGGTCTTGCAGTTTTTCCATTGGTGGCAGCAGCAGTTGAGTCCCTTCTCCATTCTGTCCTCCCTTCCTTCTTCCTATCAGCAACAGAAAGGGAGGACATATGGGGCAGAACAGGGGCTCCATGCCACCACTATTGCTGCTGTTGCAGAGTTAAAGCATATTGGCAGTGGAGGCAAAGAAGGCAAAGGATACAGAATGGCAGTGCAGGAGGTGGCAGCAAAGGACAGGGTACGTTCCTCCCCCGCCCTTCTCCCGCCTATGGTGGTAGTAGTAGCAGCCACAACAGCCCCTTCCAGCCTTGTGCATGCAGACCTCAGGTGAGTGTGTGCCTTGAGTCCCCATCGTGCATCAAGGTGGCTACGTGGTGGGAGGTGGTGGCACACCACTTCTGAAAGGTTGCCAACCTCTGTTCTAAACTGCCTCACAATTATATGTCTTGACATGCCTACACTATCTAAATGATGGACACATGGTGAACTCAGGAGAGTGCTTTATTATTATCATTATTAGTAGTAGTATTTATTATTTATTCAATTTCTATACCGCCCTTCCAAAAATGGCTCAGGGCGAGAAATAGAAAAATAGAAAACAGAGAGAAATAATAAATAAATAAGATGGGTCCCTTTCCCCAAAGGGTTCACAGTCTAAAAGAAACATAAGACAGACACCAGCAACAGTCACTGGAGGTACTGTGCTGGGGGTGGATAGGGCCAGTTACTCTCCCCCTGCTAAATAAAGAGAATCACCATGTTAAAAGGCTGAAGCTCATAGTAGGTTGTAGGGTAGGAGGTGATCTGGCAAATACATTGAGCCCAACAGTATAATCTTCTGCCAAGTGGTGTGGTTTTTAGTTGTGTGTGGTGTGGAAATAAATTGCTTCTTAGCCCAAGGTGGCTATGATCTATTGTGCAACTGGATCCCCTTGCAGCAGCATTGCTGACCTGTATCACTCTGAAGTCAGAACATTATAACTGATGGCAGGAAACTGAAGTGACCAGTGTTCTCTCTAATTTTTTTCATTTGTGTGCAGAATGAGTTTTGTTCTGGGCGTGAGTATCAAGGCAGTGTGCATGCACGTGCATTCAGAATGGGGCCTTCCTGATTCAACCTGAGCAGGATCTAAAATTAACTGAATGGACATTAAAAAAAACTTGTGAGCGCAGGCATGTGCACATACCTTGGAGGGAACATTGGAAGTAACTGCTTTTCATTAATGCTGTTGTCATATCATGATAGCTTTAGTTGTAATAGAAAAGGCTTTTCAAAACAGTACAAGGCTGTTTGTCAGCAATTGGGCAGTTTTGTGTGTTCAGATGTAAAATTTCTCATGCCATTCTTGTTAATTGTGATAGTTGGAAATGAAGATTGGATGGCCACTTTCATGGGTGTAGTCTCAATAGTTTAATCATGCATTTCTTTAGATGAGTAACATGTTAGATATGTAATAATGTGAGGTCTAAGTAGGAATGGTGATTAATCATAGTAGATCCTGCCCATACATACCAAGAGTCATTACAGAATTTGAAAAGTGAGCCTAGGAGTGAAATTTTCCAAGGAATATCTACAAGTATATAAATATTCAGTAATAAATATATTTTAATTTCACATTTAATAAATTATTTTGGAATCCACTAGGATAAACAAGCAAGTTGTGTGCGCATTTTATGAAGTAACAGAGTAATTTTATGTTTGTGGAATGAAAGAGATTGAGCAATAATTTTTTTTCTGTTTTTCTAGACATAATGAAAGATTTGTCTCCTTCCTAGATAGGTTGTAGTTTGTATAAGATGGTACATAGGGTGATTCAGTGCAAACAATAATTAATTCAGCCCATTAAGCACTACTGCTGATCAAACTCCAACCATTTTAGTGGATCTCAATTTCAGGAAATCTATTAATTATTACTCTTCGAGTGCAGTTTTTCAGCTAGGCATTTGTCTACTTTATATTCATTCTTTCTAATGTGTGTTTACCAAGCTTCCTTAGGAAGTCAAAGGTGTTGCTGAAATCCAGATACATTCAATCAATCAATTGCATCCCCCTTATCCATTATAACCGTTATTTATTCAAATCAAGAAACTGTTTTGGTCTAGTATGATTTGTGCTTAACAAATTTATGTTGTAATCACACTATTTCCCCCTTAGGTGTCCAGGAATTCTAAAATTCATGGCCCACATACAGCACAGCATCCCACGGACAGTTTCTGCATAATCTGTGCTGCTGGGTGCATTTTTTAAAAAGTTGGCATGGTTGTGCTAGAGCGTTGTTGTGCAAATGCCTAAAATTACACAAACATCGTGTGTATATGACCACTATATGACCACCATGAATTCCAGTGGATGTAGTGTCACACAACTGCATTTGTGCAATTTTATGTATGTGCACAAAAGCACTCTTGCACAACAGCAACATTTTAAAAAAACATCCACAGGTTCCTGCGCTGTATCTGTGCCCGTGTATTTAAGTGCCTTACACAGGAATTGCAAGACTATCCATGTTTAAATACACTCATATATAGAAACATGAACATTTATTTCTTCTAAATCAGTGTTTATAGAATCCATCACTGAACAATCAGTAGTGTGTCATTCTAAAATGAATCAATCACAAATGGACCAGAAGCAGCTCAAGGTTTTAACAGGAAAGTTTCAAACATTATTATAAACTATTTCAGTATTAACTTCATTGTATTTTCATTTTAAAAGTATTTAGTAAGCTTCACCGGAGCTCGTGAAAATGTTGTAATATGGGGGAACTCTGTCTCCCCCCCCCAAACATTGTTGTAAATCATGGGGTAAGTATGTACCCCATCCACTTGCCCAATGAAAAAACATCAGCATGTCGTGTGAATGACCACTTTATTTTCTTAGCATTAATTAACCAAGAAAAATAAATTAACATTATTAATTCTTTTAAACTTTTAATTTTCAGGAGCTCATTTTCTTTATCTAGATTTAAAAATTTTTTTTAGAAAAAACACACATTAACAATACTAAATTATTTGCAGCATCAACTCAGGAAAAAAAATTATATTAAAAAACACAGATCAATTTTTTTTATTTATTTTACAGATTTGGCACATAACTGCATTGTAGTGAGGTACATTGCACAAATCTATGACAGTCCTCATGCTTTCTGTGAGATTTGCAGTTTAATGCTCTTGGGCAAAAACTGCAGCATCCTGTTTTCCCGTTGTCGTCCCCCCGCCCCCATTTGTGAATTGGTGGGTTGTAGTCAGTAACGCTCATTGCAGCTCTGGACTTGATCAGATGCTGAAGCTCTAGCATTCGTCTTTTGATCTGAAAATCAGTCAAGTGGTGGTCAAGCTCAGTCAAAAAGAGGTGCTGTCTTCCCTCACTTGATTTATTATTATTCAAAATTGGGAAGTTGCCTATCCAAACTATGAAGCTGCCAATTGCACCATCAAACAATTTTTTTAAAAGGTCATTGCGCCTGAAGGTTGCCATGCATGCTAAATGGTCAAGGTTGTCCACTCCACCTTTGTTTTTGTTATACTCTGGAATTATAACTGGTTTCTTCTCTCCAAACACTGACATTTCATGGTGCATTGTGGAGAACAAAATCAAAGCTTTAGATTCCTGGATATATAGAAAACCAAGGACAATTCCCTATCAAAAGCAAAAATAGAGAACTGTTCCCTTCTGGAACTTGGCTACTTTTCATTAGGAATTTCAACCTTGTTTCTCCTGATGATACCTAGGTAAGTCAGGTCTTTCCTTAGCAGACTTTCTGCTAGACTTAGCAGATTTTCTGCTGTATTGGTGAAAAAATTATCAGTTGTTCCTCAGATAATACTGTGGCTGAACAAGTTTTCTATACAACACAGGTACCTAGCTGTTTTGCATGCTGTTCTCCATCTTGTTTCCCCAAGCAGATATCCCCATTCATGGGGTAAGAGGTTGCTGCATCACAGCACCACCAGATTTTTATTCCATATTTCGAGGGCTTGCTGGGCATATATTGCCTGAAGAGATAGCGACCCCTGAAAGTGACAAGCTGCTCATCAACAGGCACATACCATTTACGCAGCTGAATGACAAATAATGTCCACACATCATGGAAAGCAGCAAGCTTGTCTACAGCTCTCCATTCCTTCCTATTATCAAATCATACGTGTGATGTTGTTTGCATGAATCTGTTCAAACTCATAGTAACAAGAAAACAAGGACAAACTGCGTGAAGACCACAGCTCTTGCAGCAGTTCATTGTTTCCATGGTACAGGCCATGCAAAATGAGGCCAATGTAAGTTTTCAATTCAATCCCATCCAACTGCTTTTATGTCTTGACATTCTCAGGATGACTCTCATTCCATACCCTGTATTTTTCTTTCTGCCTCTCTGTTTATTTCTTGCACAAACGTAGACAAGATATTGTCAGCGAAGAATAGGCCAGATATTTCTGCTATTTGGCTGTCATGTGATGGATCACCACATTCATGAACACTGTCTTTGACCGTTCTTCTGAGATGTGCTTGTTGTGGATCTTTGTGCCACAACCTGCCATTCCTTCATTTCATGGTGGCAGGAGCTAGGGTGTTCCTTGGAGGTTGGTGGCTGTGGTTTTGTGGACTGTGAAGCCCTAGGTCTGCCTCTAGAACACCAGCCATAGGATGCTCCTCTTCTCTGTACTACTGGAAGACTTGGAATCTCAGCTGCGGACACCACCAACTCATCCTTATAAGTGCTGGGTGAACTTTCCTGGAATAGATGATCATCTGGTTTAGAACAGACTTCTTCCTCTGGAACAAAATCTTCATCCTGACTGCATTGTCATCACTTGAGGATTCACTGTCATCTCGGAAGAGCAGTTTTGAAGACTTCTTCAGTTGTCTGTGTTCACATTTCCTTGCCATTCTGGATTGGAGATCATAAAAGGGATTTTTTGATCTCCAGATCCGGATCACAGACACAATGAAACATAATAAATAACACAGCCTCCCTCACAAGGAAGCACATTGGCCAGCCTTGGCAACCATGGTCGAGAGTTACATAGAAGGACTTACTGTTGAAGGAACATCCATCATGCTTCGCTCTTGTTCTTTCTCTTTTCTTCACTCTTACTTGCTTTTCTGTCCTTGCTGGTAGGAAAGGGGCAATGGAACCCATATTTATAGGCAAAGATAACTGGTTGGCATGTGACTTCTTATTTTGAAAGTCAAAAGTGCAATAACTTGGCGTTCTTGAGTCAGGAAGGTAAAGAAGAGGTTCTTCTGGAGAACGGGTGATTATTTTTTCCTGTGTCCAGTGGTGACATGGCGGGGGTGGGGGAGTCAGATAACGTTGTTAGGTGCTAAGGGGCAGAAATACTGCAGTTTTTCCAAAGCTGCCATTATGGTGATCTTTGAATGCACCCTGACCCATAGGTCACTGACAAAACATATTGAGGGATGACACAGTGGGCACATACATTGCTAGGTGCTAAGCCAGGGCTGTTCACCTTTGGCGCTTCTGCAGATGTTGGCCAACAACTCCCATAATCCCTGGCAATTTGCCACTGTGGCTGGGGATTATGGGAGTCGTAGTCCAAAAACAGCTGGGAGGCCAAACTTGAGCAGGCCTGTGCTAAGTGGTAAAAATGTTGAACTTTTTGCAAATTTGCCATTATGGTGAACTTTGAATGCACCCTGATCCATAAGTCAACCAAACAGAACTTGTTGAGGCAAATCAAGTCCTAGAAGAACATATTGCACTGAGATAGTGGGTGTTTTGCAAGTCACCTATGTAAGGGTACAAATGTACCCCTAAATTCCTCTGGAAAATGAACTCTCTGGGTATAAGTGTTCCAAAGTTCACCTTTTCCCTACTAGTTGACCAGTCTTTTGTTTAAATTTCTAATTTTTAAAAGACATACTATGTGGATAAACACATCTTCCTGTACTTTGTTTTAAACAATGGTGACATTTCTAATGCATTTGGTAAGGTACATTTAATATATCCAGTGCAGAGTTCAAATGGAAAGATGAAATGCTTAATTAGCCTTTATTGTGCACAGTAGATAAATCTGGCACAAATATGTCCACCAGTTGTGTAAGTTACTGCTGCTCTGCTTGCGGAAAACATGAAGTATATGTAGACAAAGGAGAGACTTTGCCAGGAATAAATGACATACTGGATTCAGGAAATTCCTGTGTGTAAAATTAGGAGTATTTCCTGCTGTAATGCATCTGTAAGAATTCTTCTCCTGATGATATTTTTTGCATTTAGCTTGCATGTACTGGAATAATCTGCATTTAAAGCATGTAACTCATAAATGGTATATTGTTTAAGATAGGTAGAGAATGCATTTTAATACATCATATGAAATATGACAATTTGATTTAATTTTAAAGGCTGTTGTGATTGGCTTTTCAAGTGTTCTGTGTCCTCAATATTTGGTAAGTAAACAAGGTACACAAAGTTTTCTAATTTCTCCCCTCCACTTTGAGTCTTTGGACTTCATTTCCTTCTTTTGAAGAGTTAACTCTCATAAGCTTTGAGTACACAAAATCTTTACTAGAACATGGTAATCTGAGCTCTGTTCCTGTTGCTAAGCAAGCTGCCCAAAATCCTGGTATATGTAGCTATTTCTAGTAAAATTAGCTATGTGTGGTGGAAGCTGTGATTTCCAAGCTTGCAAAGACACTCCGTGCACAATCTATTTCTTTATTTTCTTTTTTTTTTTTTTAATGTCAATTTTTATTTTTCACTCCCAGGACACCAATTTTGGAAAATCAGCTTCAGCTCCAAAATTATGAATCGGCTGGTGGGAGATGTTACATTAATAACCTTCTCTAAAACATGAGGTCGAACTCTTACAGTAGAGAGCTCTAAGTATTGTTCCTAGGGTTGCCCAGCTCTCCTGAAGTTTAAATGCCATCACTTTATATGATTTTAAAAAACAATGACCTTGGATAGGTTGGGGGTGGTAAGAAGTGTAGGATATATGGTACTAGACTATGTACTAGATTATGAGTGAAAAATGGTCACTTGGAATTCTAGAAATGGTTCAATTTCCTGTCAAGTGTCAATATGGGCTATATACGAATACGACAAATATTTATATACCGTTTTTCAACAAAAGTTCCCAAAGCGGTTTACATACATACATACATACATACATACATGGCTCCCTGTCCCCAAAGGGCTCACAAATCTAAAAAGAAACATAAGACAGACACCAGCAACAGCCACTGGAGGGATCCTGTGCTGGGGATGGATAGGGCCAGTTGCTCTCCCCCTGCTAAATAAAAAGAATCACCACTTTAAAAAGGTGCCTCTTTGCTCAGTTAGCGGGGCAATATTCAGTCAGAACTCCCTCCTTCACCTTAATGCTGGCCTACCATTATGACCAAGTTCTTCCCATATAGCTAGCATGATGACCATAGGGCATGGTTTATCTGGATGCTGCTCTAACTCTCCTCACTTTCCCCAGCAAGCCATGCCATACTTCCCAACTGTGTGGACAGATCTTGGCAGTCATGCTGCTCACACGATGTAGAATCCTAGAGTTTTAGAGTTTGAAGGGACGTTGCAGGTCTTCAAGTCCAACCGCTCTCAGTCTTGGGAACTTTGAGGTTTGTGGCCTGTAACAGACTAGTGTGCAAAACTCCTGATGGTCCAGTATGGATTATTCTAAGGGCTATTCAAGAGTAATGATCTGTGGTTTGAGGCATAGGTTGGCAGGGGGTTCTCCTAAGCTCTTACAACATCATCATTATTATTTTATTTTATTTTATTATTTTGAATTGTCTTCCTGTCTCATTAGCACAGTTTTCCAGATGACTAACAACAACCATTTAAAAGAATAATAATACTTTATATTACAATACAAGTAATAATACAAGAGCTCATAGAAACAGGATTAAAACAGCAGATAAAATAAAACCATAGAATAAAACTTATCTTTAAGAAGTTCTAGGGAAATAAAAAGGGCCTTGCTTAATACCCTAAATACAAGCCATAAATACAAGCCATATTAGTTGCTCAGGGGAGACCATCCTCAGATGAGGTGTCACAATCAGAATAATGCTTTCATAATTTCCATCATCCCCAGCCACAGTGGCCAGTAGTCAGGGATAATGGGAGTTGCAATCCAACCACAGCTGGAGTGCCACCCTCCTGATTTCAGGAGACTTAGAGGCCCGGAGAGCAGCCTCTAAGCAGTGTTCCCTCTACCAGGGATTCCCAGATGATGTTGACTACAACTCCCAGAATCCCCAGCTGCAGTGGCCTTTGCTTGGGGATTCTGGGAGTTGTAGTCAACTTGGGATTCCTGTTAGAGGGAACACTGTCTCTAAGGATATGCAGCACAGAGGCAGATATATGTGAGAGAGTGTGACAGAGATCACAGAGAGAGAGATCACAGTCTAAAAAGAAATATAATATAGACACGTGCAGCAGTGTCTCTCTCTATGTTAAATATAAGAAAAATCACCACTTTAAAAGGTGACTCTTTACTCAGTAGGGGTAACATACCATATAAATTACCTTATTTTCATACTCACAATAGCTCTGTACAGTCAGCATGATTATCCCCCATATTGCAGATGGAGTGGGCAGGGGTGAGGCTAACACATGGCTGCAAAACTACAACTCCCCTCACCCCAGTTATTATTGTAATCCCCATCATCCATGACTACTGGCCACTGTGGCTGGGGAGTATGGGAGTTGTAGTCCAAGAATGGGTTGAAGTTGTGCATCCCCGGACTAAGAAATGGTGTCTGAGCTGAACTGGGAACTTACTGGCTCACAGCTCATACTGAGATCATTCACATAAATGGAAATTGGGTAGGGCAAGTGTCCTACCCACGTTTGGGAGCTGTGTGTGCTCCCAACTTTTGGTTCTTTGGGAGCAAATAATTAGGTAGAAGGAGGGAGAAGGGATTGTGTGGAGTCAAGGTAAGAGGAAAAGCTGGGCAGGACAGCTTTTCCTCCTACCTTGGTTAAATGCTGGGTATGAAAGTTTTGCATGATAGTGCTATCCTACCCAGCTTTCCCTCTTACTTTGATTCCACACAATCATTTCTCCCTCCTCCTACCTAGTTGCTTGCTCCCACACAACTGAAAATTGGGAGCACACACAGCTCCCAAACCTGGGTAGGACATCTGTCCTACCCAACTTTCGGTTGTGTGAATGACCTCATTGTTAACCAGTACTCTACATCTTTCTCTAGAAGTTAATTAACACTCTTGTTTCATGTGAAGATAACCTTGACTAGCTTCTGTTCAATGTCAACTTTATCTGAATAGGTTTTTGAGCACTTCAATTTTTCCTGCGTTGGTATCCTTTTTATGTGTTGAGGGGCTCTGTCTTTTAATTTTTGGAGAAAACATTTGTTGTATCTTTAGTGTCCCTTAAATTATCTTCTTGTGTTCCTTTAATTATCTTCTAACTAATGTCTTCATTTTGTGGTGTTCTCTCTTTTTTTAAAAAGTTAATTGTTACTGTGGTTGGTTTTCCTATCCCTTCCTGCACAGATGTTGAACTTTGCATTCCTTATGGTTGCTTTTGCCTGTAGCTCATGTAGAGTTACTCCTGTGATGTTAATGTTAATTGACTGTGATAATCCCATCAAACCTTTGAAATTCATATTATGGTACTATCCTTATTTAATATGAGATATTAAGCTCTGCCATCTTAATTGGTCGGTCAAGAATTTGCATGTTTATCCAATTTAATCATATTAATCCTAACCGGTTCTACAATAATAATAATGATGATGATAAACACTGTTTCAGAGAATGTGACCATGGAGTTCCTCTATAGAGTTCCTCTGTCTCAGGGTCTATTAGAAAACCTATCCTCAAAATCCATTATTTCCTGTATCATGGTACTTGCATGCACCATGACCATCTTCATGACATAGCCCACATGTCCATCAGGGATCCAGCTGGAAATGTTCCTTCTAGTCATTGATTCACCCAGAACTAATGGCCTGTGATCAGTAAAAGATTCTTTGTTTTAAGGGAGATATTCAGTGAGGAAAGGACACTGATATTATTTAGGCAGTAACTTCCATCTAAACTTTGCATCCTCCCATTCCAGTTTGTTTGGACACACTCCTCAACACCATAGGAGATGTCAGCTCATTGATAAGACTGCCATACTGTATTCCTAACCTATCACTTGTCAGTGTTTCATTGATCCCCTGTATTTTAGGGAGCAATCTGCAGAAAGTGATGTTTGCCTATGTCTCATTATTTATTGTTAAATTTATTTATTGTTCAATTTATATACCGCCTTTCATTAAAAACAATCCCAAGGTTTGTTGTACAAAAGTTAAAAAAACATATAATTAAAATGACAGTTAAAAGTATTAAGCTAAAAATATGACAACAAATCTGATTTAAAATATATAAGATACAAACATAAAAACTGTACACGGATAAAAACACAAAGAAGCAGCAGTAAAACAATCATGTAAAAGGCCTGGATAAAAAACCAAGATTGAACAAGCTTTCTAAAAACTGTGATGGAGTCCGAGGAGCGAATGACCACTGGGAGAGCATTCCAAGGTCTGGGGGCAGCAACAGAGAAGGCCCTGTCCCGCGTGCATGACAGCCGAGCCTCTCTCATTGTCGGCACCCAGAGCAGAGCCCCCTAAGATGATCTCGTCAAGCAGGCAGGAACCCTTGGGAGCAGCCAATTATCAGCCAATTTAAACACACAATTTAATCCCACGGGTTTCAGTTGGACTAAAGTGTGTGCACTTTCCTCTAGATTAGGCATTTAACCCACTCTGGCTACCAGGAACAGTATCGTATTTCAGAGAACCACTATTTCCCTCTTTTCCGTGGTTATCTGCTATTACTGAGATAATTCATTGCTTCTTCTCTTCCTCCTTTGTTCCAGAGCAAGAAGAAGCAGTGCATTGCTCCAGCACCTATACAGATCAAAACTGCCTGCAAACCAGCCACAGAGTTAATATGTGTGCTGGAGGTACTTAAGTGCTAATGGAGCCATCAGTGCTTACATCAGAGTCAAGTTGGATGCAACCAGAAGCAACATCTGTCGTGAATGAAACAGGCCAAATTTTCATAAATACCAGCTGAGGTTATAGCCTTCACTTCAGACTGTGGGTCAAGTGCACATGATTAATGCTGTTCCATTTTTAAAAAAATCACAGTGCATAGAAAACTAGATGTCAGAGGAAAGTATTTTAGTTTAGTTTTCTTCCTGACATGCTAGTTCTCGTGTGTGCGTGTGTGGGCATTCTATCCTGAGGGCACCTACTTGCAGTCTGTTAGTCCAGACACATCTGGGACCACCTCAGTTGCTGTTTGTGAGATCTAGGCCCAAGAGAGGATCTTCATCATAACCAATATATATGAATTGCAGAAGCCTTTTCTTTTAATGATTGATATCCAGTGACTGTTGTAATCATCATCATTATCATCTATATCAGGGGTTCCCAACCTGTGGCCCTCCAGATGTTGCTGAACTACAACCAGTGTTCCTTCTAACAGGGATTCCCAGATGTTGTTAACTACAACTCCCAGAATCCTCAGCCACAAAATTGTCTGGGGATGATGGGAATTGTAGTTCAGCAACATCAGGAGGACCACAGGTTGGGAACCCTGATCTATATAGCATCATCCATGTTCATGGCTCTTAGCAAAGAAGGAGAGGGTAAGTCTATGCCTTCAGAACCTGACAATCTAGACATAGACAGAAGGGAGATAACAGAGGAGAGGAAAGAATTGGAGGTGAGGGTGAGCAAGGGAAGAATATTAAGTTATACACAGGGCTGGTTTGGACGTGTCTGCTGGCACACATGCTCATGGTAGGGACATGCCAAGAATGCTCCCAGCCTGATGTCACTGAAGGTCATCAACATACTGTCAGGATGTCTTTTAATCACATGAAAGTAGTGTTCATCTGAATCTCCTATGTGGGTTTTGGAGCATGTGCAGAGGGGCAACTCAAATAAAGGCCCCCGCCCCATTAAAGGACATCCCTACAACACATTGAGACATCCTACAGTGATGTCAGGGTGGGTGCATTCCTAGCTCACTCCCACCTTCATCATGCGTGCCAGGCTGTGTTCGTTTGAACCGGCCCATAGTTAAGCTTAGTTATAATAGAGAATGGGCACTGCAAGAGAGGAAGCAACACACAGGTGTTCTGGGAGGGAGTTCTAAACATAAGGGGCAGCAAGGGAGAAAGGGTGGAGTTGTTTGAAAGGGTAGGAGACTTTCAGATGGTTGAGCTGAAGGAACAAAGGTCATGGGCAGACGTATGGGCTATGAAAGGTATCCCTTCCATGAGGGGCAATGCAATATAAAAGCTGAGAGGTAGGAAGAGGCAAGGCCATAGAAGCTTGTGCTGGATCCAGCAGCAGACAGGAAGCCGGTGAAAATATTTAAGGAGGGGTATGAAATGGTAAATGGGATAAGAGAGGTGATGATTCTTGATGGAATGATTCAGAAGAATGCTTAATGGAGGTGAAGGGAGCACGAAGAGCCAATGGAACACTGAAGGATGCAGTAGTCAATAGCCTCCGAACAGGTTCGTGCACATCCCTATACAGGAGCAGGCAGGTCAGGTCAGGTCAGACAAAGCCAGGGTCAGAAGCCAGGCAATCAGGTCTTTATGGAAGCAGGCTATCCAGAGTTAGAAGTCAGGAGATCAGGTTTGTGCAAGAGCAGGGAAAGGAGTAGTCTACAAGCTTGGGCAACAGTGTTGCAGCAGCAAGGACCTGCAGCAGTTTGAGCCGTTTTCAAGGGAAGTGCATCCGGGCCATACACCCTGGTCTGGAGTATGGCATTCTTAAAGTGGCCACACCTTATTTCTCTGTCTCTGGCTGTGGTGTAGCTGAGGTATGGCTGAAGCTTCTTCTTCCGAACTGGAGGAGGAAGAAGAGGGCAAGAGTGCATCCTCAGAACAAAGGGGAAGTTCCAGAGGCACAGAGTCCCCCAAGTTCTGGGGCAGGGGGCTCTCATGTCCCACTTCTTTGGTCTTTGGAGTCTATCTCAGGTTTGAGGTCTGTTTTGGGTCAAGTGGGGTCAAGCTCAGGGTCTGGGTCTGATGAGGGGGGGTTCAGCTTCGAGGTCCATCTCAGATGAGGAGAACTCAGGTTTGGGGATCATGACATTTTCTTAAAATTAAATGAAAAGTTGTTAATCCTGATACCTTTAAAAAAAATCCATTTGTCAGCAGAACTCTAGTTTATGTCCTAAATATGAATCCATTCATTTTGAGGGAATAATGAACAAGTGGTTTTAAAATATCATATGTGTGGGCATAGGAAAACAGCGAACTCCTATATAATTAGAAGTTAAAGTCTTTTTCCTGACCTCAAAGAAGACATTCCTTTGCCTAGATAAATTATTCACGTAAATGTGTTCCTTATTATGTTAGTAATGTTGGGGTTATTTTTTAAAGACTCCAACTTTATTAGAATAAAATTTACAGTGTAGAACAAAATTAATCCAAACACAAACAGCAAAACATGTAATGTTATAATGAGGTAAGCCTTGGTATTATTTTTAAGTGCTATAGGTTTGAGTTGAAAAGTGCTTCCTGCTTCTAGAAAAAATGTTCTGTCAGTTTCCATGGGGAATAGTGTTGTGTTGCTTTAAGTTTTCCAGTGAGAGAAATTCAAAAGTTAGTTCAGTTAACAGCAACAAGTCTTGGTTTGCAATCAGCAAGGTATACTAGTGCTTGAGTTGCACATCAGCTGCATTGAATAAACAGCATGTTTATTGCTGCTGCTGCTGCTGCTACTACGACTACAACTACGACTACTACATTTATCTTAAAATTACTTCTGGTCAACTCTTCTGCATTAAATTCTTACCTGAGTTGGTGCCAGTGCTTTCAGTGAGATTTGTTGATACATAAAGTGCATGGACAGCCAAATTTTGAGAGTGTTGGAGCAGATAAATATCCATCATATTTTGTTTGTTTTGGTCTTGTAGCTCAACATACTCTAATAAGTGTTATAGTTAGCGCTGGTTCAGATTCCAGAAAAAAAAGCTGTGTTAGGGCCTTTTCCTATAAACATGGGGGCATGCAGGAACCACAGAAAAATCCTAGCATGCTTGAAAATTCTTTATATGCTGGCTCTCAGTCCAGGATTGCCCCTTTATACCAGTTCAAAGCATACCTCCTTGCCCATAACAAGCTAGTTGTGTACATTTACAGTCATGCAGAGGGCTCAGTTTGTTAAAATGCTTCTAAAAGCATTCAGAAAGTGATATTGGCACTTTGAATCCGAACTCATTTTAAGGTGCTAGTTGTAGTTTAAGCCAGAGATTTTCAAACTGTGAACCACTAGTGGTCTGCAAACTCCATCCAGGTGGTCTTCAGAATGTCTGCAAAATAATTGAGCACATCTGTAATTCACCGTACCCTTAATTTAGTTTTTTTTTAAAATGAGTATTTTATATGAGTTATGTGCTTTGATTTCTAGCACAAAAAAATATTTATTAACTGATCCCCCTAAGAACGCTAAGCAAAGAAGTTTGAGATATGAACCATTTGGGTCCCGGTCTGTCTTCTCCCCTACTGTATGTCCCTCATTTGTGCACTCTGTTCATGAGGATCTTGCTGAATGAATAAGGTTCGGCAGCTGACTACTAGGAGCAGGACCCATTTGGTAGACCCAATTTTGTGGTATGCTCTTTCCCTGGAGGGCTGTCACAGGCCCAGAGGCTATACATTCTGCATTTTAAGAACAAGGCCACTCTTCATATTACCTTTGTCATGAAGATGCCTCCGTATTGTGTATTTGCACTAATAACACTTTACTGTGGAGCACCATTCAACATGTAAACAGCAGCAGACTGTACTGGCATGGAAATTCTCTGTGACAAGTAGAAGTACTGCTTCTACCTGCTGCTAGTATGGACTGCTAGAATGGATGGGGCCATAGAGCAGTGGTAGAGCTCAGTGGTAGAGCTTTGCACTCAGATGGTCTCAGGTTCAATCCCTGGCATCGCCAGATAGGGCTGGGAAAGACTCCTGCCTGAAACCTTGGAGCAGCCTCTATCAGTCAGTGTAGACAATGCCGATCTACATAGGAACATAGGAAACTGCCATATACTGAGTCAGACCATTGGTCTATCTAGCTCAGTATTGTCTTCACAGACTGACAGTGGCTTCTCCAAGGTTGCAGGCAGGAATCTCTCTCAGCCCTATCTTGGAGAAGCCAGGGAGGGAACTTAGAACCTTCTGTTTTTCCCAGAGCGGCTTCATCCCCTGAGGGGAATATCTTACAGTGCTCACACATCAAGTCTCCCATTCATATGCAACCAGGGCAGACCCTGCTTAGCTATGAGGACAAGTCATGCTTGCTACCACAAGACCAGCTCTCCTCTCCTAGATGGACCAATCATCTGATTCTGTGCAAGGCTGCTTCCCATGTTCCTATAATGTACCACAGTACGTACGAGCAGATAATGCTGCCTTATATAGAGTCAGACTTTTCTAGCTCAGCAGTTCTAGCTAGGAAATTGCCTTTTACTGTTTGAGGTGAATGGTAGCAAGCCTCCTGGCCCCCTCACTGGCCATGCCCCCAGGGCCGGAGCCAATGCTGACATCACCCTGCTCCCTTGCTGGCCCCGCCCTCCCCACCCCACTGGCCCTGCTGTGACCCCTCACCTTCCAGGCTGCACTGCTGCTTGGTGCCAACGAGGCAATGTGGATGGCATTTGTCTCCCACCAACCTCATCTCAATTTAGACTTAATTACTTTCTTGAAACAGATTGTTCTGTTTAATTCTTTTCAAAGTTTGGGTACAGATTGCAGTCTATTTCACGTAAGGAAGTTAGAATAAACTGAGATTGGTTGGTTCAGACGTCACTACTGATCTTGCTTTGTTGTAACCTTCCATTGGAAGTAGATGCTTGTGTTGGCATGGGAAGGGGAGAGCATACTCCCCCCAAGCCTCAGAGATGTTGTGCGGGACGAACCCTAACAGTGGTTTCATGTTGCATCTGAACCAGACCTGGAAGTCATTTCTAGGATGAGGAACATAGGAAGCTAACTTATACTGAGTCACCTTTGGTCCATCGAGCTCAGTATTGTCTACTCTGCCTGGCAGTGGCCAAGGCTTCAGGCAGGTGTCTTTCCCAGCCCTATTTAGAGATGCCAGGGATAAACCTTCTGCATGCAAAGCAGATGCTCGACCACTGAGCTATGGCCACATCCTCTAAGGGGAATATCTTACAGCAGACCGCGCTCAAATGTAGTAGCCCATACATTGGCAAACCCAGGTAACCCCTGCTTAGCAAAGGAGTAATTCATGCTTGCTCCAGCAAGACCAACCCTCTTCTGTGATAAAGTTTCCATGTGGATCATCATACTTTAATTCTTGCACAACATTATATTGATGCTGGGCTCTCCACTACCAATTGGACTTGCACAGCAACAATCGATTAATTTGGGAAGAAACCTGACACATGCACCAGATAGACATTTACATTATGATCCCAAAGTCATGCAGCTTTAAAATGCAGTTTGGCAATTCCTGGAGAAGGTAGGGCTGTTGTTTAAATAAAAGCAATCTGGTCTGTGCATAGCCATTTTGGTCTAAGAATTCCCCATGTTTGCTTATGGAAGAATTATGCGAGTCATTATCTTTTTAATTGAATCTGGTTAGGAAAATCTAACCTCAGCTTTTGTGATGCAGGGTCATACAGTTTGGAAGATGTAGCCAGTACAAAAAAGGATAAAGAGACATGTCAGGGTCTTCCCCCCCACCCCCACCTTAACTTGCCACAAAGCATTTGGTACTCTTCATATATGTAGATGAAATGATACGCATGAAACTTCTTGGGGTAAATGACTCAGTATCTGTTGCTGTTTAGTATTTCTGGGAATTTCCCTGTGTAAAATCTTTGTGTTCTGTACTGACAGTGTCAGTTTAATGTTTCCCAAGCTAGCACATTTCTGCAAGCGTTTGTGTGAATGCAACTCTGGGCTCTGTGGATGGCTTTTGTTTCTCTCCATCTTTGAAGCCAGACCTGTAGTGCAAATGGTGTGGGGGTGGGGTAAGGATTCTACATCTATTTTCCCCCCACATTTGATCTGGTAGTTTGCATACAGCTGCTGAGTAGACAGTTACCTTTGAAAGGAACATTTGGCTGGTTTAATTTGATTAGAGCAAGCCACCTCAATCATTTCTTAACTGAGAGTGCTTTCATTTTTGCTTGGCCGTAGGAGTTGGGAAAGTACTGACTAGTAAGAAGAGACAGAGGGAAATGGCAGAAAGGGACACAAATGAACTGAATGATCAAATGCCCTCAGTGGAATTTTTAAGTGTTAAATATGTACAAAAACCAGGGTGTTGGGTTTTGGGGTTGTTGTTTTGTTTTTTTTAACAGCATGCAAAAGTTAATGGCTGCTTTAAATGTGTGGTTTAAGTGAACAGAAAAACCGCAAGTCTTTAAGGCAGGCAAAAAAAGATCAGAAGTGAAGATTTCAGCAAGAAAATATTGGAAAGGATGTTTTGTGGATGTATTCTTTAAAATGTTTCACTTCAGTCTTTGAAGTAAAACGAATGGGGGAAAATATAACTGTCAGTTCACATTCCTTTCCCCCTCTTTTCCAGTGGGTTGGGGGTTTTTTTGTTTGTTTGTTTTGTTTTACAACCCAGTTGGGAAAGTACTGAATCAGTAAATGTCATATTAAGAATCCTGTTTAAAATTTAAAATTAAAAGACTGTGTGTTCTCTCCAGTCTAGACAATTAACACTCATAGCTATCAGAGAGAAGTTCCATAATTGTATTTGCTTTTTCTAAACTTGTGATCAGATAAATATATGCTGTAACTGTTTCCACTGTTTCAAGATAAAAACAGAAAATGAAGGAAGAACAATTTGAAATCATAGATGTACATTCTGGGAAACTAGCAAATATAATACAGACAGCTAGAGAAGATAACCATAGGAAGAACTATCTTATAGAAGGAATATGAGTGTGATAAGTTCAGATTCATACAGAAGTTATTTTGAGGATAATATATTTTCAGAAACACTTTGGAATGGTTAAAAAAGGGGGTTAGTTTAAACTGTACCTTAAAGTGGAGGGTTAGAGAGATGGGGAGGGCAGTGTGATTTCACATGAAGATTTACTTTTTTAAAACAAAAAAAGAAGGATAGTACAAAGCCTCAAATCAAAGTTGTCGTTAGAAATACTTAAAGCCTTAGAAAACGTTAGACTTAGAATATTTACTTTGTTCTGCTGTATAGATTAGAGCAGGCCTTGACAAATTTTCTTTGGATCAAGCAGCCAGCCCTAGATGGCAGGTATGGACCTGCTCTCCTCCGTGTTTGTATGTTTTTATCATATTTTTATACCACCTGATATGTAAATCTCTAGGCGGTGTACAAATTTCAATATTAAAAACCACAAGTTAAAACACAATAAAAACAATATAAAACAAATTATTAAAATTCTAATTAAAAGCTTGCAAGAACAGAAAAGTCTTGAGGGTCTCCCTGAAAACAAATAGAGAAGGAGATGCTCTTATTTCAGCAGGGAGCATATTCCAAAGCCCTGGAGCAGCCACAGAGAAAGCCCTGTCCTGAGTCGCCACCAGACGAGCTGGTGGCAACCATAACCAGGCCTTTCCAGAAGATTGTAAAAGGTAGGAGGGTTCATGACAAAGGAGGTGCTCTCTTAAATAGCCTGTACTCAAGACGTTAAGGGCTTTATTGTGTAATGACCTATGTTAGCCGACTGCCCAGCAACTCTGAAATCACTCCTTCCAGAGGGGAAGGGAGAGCCAACAGAGACACACCGTAGTCCAAACATTGCACAAGGTCAGCACTGGGAATTCCACAGACATCAGGATCAGGGGACAGGAATCATAGTCAAAACAAGTTCAGATTCCAGGGTCAAGGCGATTCAGAGTAAAGGCTAGTCACCACAGATGTTGTTTCCAGCACAGATCTGGCTTTCAGGCTGCTCTAAATAGGCTGTGTTCTGAAACCACCCATTACAGCAGCTGTGCCTTGTCAGGGAGATGCAGCCAGGTCAGAACTGGAACACCTGTTCCTTCTGGCCAGTCTCTCCAACCTGCAGCGTTCCTCCCTTTGAGCCTGTCCTCTAGTCACACATCGCTGCCGGGAATCTGGGACAGGCACCTTGACTTCAGAGGCCTTGGAGGCTTTATAAGGAGGAGGAAAGGAAGGAGACAGAGGGGCCTGCAAGCCTGCTGGCAGTGGATCAACCAGAGTTTCAACCTGCTCCCCCTGCTCTGGGTCTTCATCTGTGGAGTCCTCCTTCACAACCCCCATGGTGGACATCACCTATAGATAATAACCAGCACTTTGTATTTCAACCGGAAACATATCAGCAACCAGTGTAGTTCTTTCAAAAACGATGCTATGTGGTCCCTTCTAGTTTTTCCAAAGATCATTCTGGCTGCCGCATTCTGTACCAATTGTAGTTTCTGGACAACGTACAAAGGCAGCCCCACATAGAGTGCATTACAGTAGTCAAGTCTGGAGGTTACCAACATATGCACCACTGTTTTAAGGTCATTTGCCTCTAGAAATGGACGTAACTCACATATCAGCCAAAGCTGATAAAAAGCGGTCCTGGCCAGCACTTCAACCTAAGAAACCAGGGAGAGCTTTGGGTCCAGGAGCACTTCCAAGCTACCCAACTGATCTTTCAGGAGGAGTGTAACCCCATCCAGAACAGGCAGATCTAAATCATCACTCGGGTCTCAACCCCCTACAGTCAGTACTTCCGTCTTATTTGGATTCAACCTCAGTTTGTTATCTTCATTTAGGGAAGATATGTCATTTCCTGAGAGGTTGACATGGAGAAGTAGATCTGGGTCTCATCAGCATTTCCAGAACACCCAACACCAAACCTCCTGATGATCTCTCCCAGCAGTTTCATGTAGATGTTAAAGAGTATTGGAGACAGTATGGAGCTTTGTGGCACTATGTACTTCAATTGTTGCTTTGTAGAGCAACAGTCTCCAAGTGACACCATCTGGAATCTACCAGAGAGGTAGGAGCGGAACCACTGTAAAACAGTGCCACCCTATCCCACCTCCCTCAGGCGGTCCAGAAGGAGACCACGGTTGATGGTATTGAAAGCTGCAGAGAGATCCAAAAGGATCAGCAGAGTTACACTCCTTCTGTTGATAGCCAGTTGGAGATCATCCATCAGGGCGATCAAGGCAGCCTCAACCACATAGCCCACCTGAAAGCCAGTTTGAAATGGTTCTAGATAATCTGCAACATCCAAAACTGCCTGGAGCTGAGAGGCCACCACCCGCTCAAACACCTTGCCCAACCATGGAAGGTTAGAAACAGGTAATAAGTAATTACAGTAACTAATCTGTAATTAGTTAACCCTGAGGGATCCTATGCAGTTTTCTTCACAAGTAGTCTAATACTAGCCTCTGTAAGACAAGGAGGCATCCTGCCCTCCCTCAGAGAAGCATTTATAATAGTTACCAGACCCTCTCTGATAATATAATTATCAGATGAGATAAGCCAAGTTGGGCAAGGATCAAGAGAAGAGGTTGTAGGGCGCACAGTCCGAAGCAGTTTGTCCACTTCCTCAGGAGTCACAAACTGAAAATGATCCAATCTAATCCCATAAGAGGAGTTTCTAGACACCTCCACAGTAGGGATGTGCACAGAACCACGGAGGCGCGGTCTGGCGCCGGTGGGGGTCTCCCTTTAAGGGCGGGGGGTTGTACTTACCCCTCCTGCTGCTTTCCCCCCGCCAGCACTCTGTTTTTTTGAAATGCTGGCGGGGGGGGGCAGCGTTCCTCCCTGCCACCGCTGCCCTCGTCATTTGCAGGAAATACCGGAAGTAGCAACCATGTGTGTGGCATGTGCGTGTGGTGACAGGCACATGCGCAATTGCTACTTCCGGAATTTCCTACAAACGATGGGGGCAAATGAGGCAGGGAGGAATGCTACTGCCCCAAAATCATTTCCAAAAAATTGAGTGCTGGCGGGGGGAAACCGGTGGGAGGGGTAAGTGCAACCCCTCGCCCTTAAAGAGCCACCCCCGCCAACGCTGGACTGGGCCACATTCAAACCAGTTTGGAGGCCTCTATCATGGCCTCCGGACTGGTTCGTGCACATCCCTACTCCACAGTAGACTTTGCAGTAACCAGGGAATCCAGATCGGCCTGAATGTGAGAAATTTTATCTGCAAAATAGTCGTTAAAATAGTCACAGTGAGTAACTGATGGTTCCAATTTTAAATTCAAGGTGGAGGGGTTACATACTAGCCCCCTCACAACCCTAGACAACTCAGCTGGATGTGAGTTTGCGGGAGCAGTCCGGGCAGAAAAGAACTGCTTCTTTGCCACCCGCACTGCCAGAGTATAGATCTTCAAATTTGCTCTGTGTTGTACCCCATCAGACTCGTGCAAAGTCTTCCTCCATTTGCACTCTAGTCGTCTGCCTTGCCACTTCAGCTCCCATAGTTCATCTAAATACCACGGGGCTCTCTTTAAAGCAAGCCAGAGAGGACACTTAGAAGTGATTGTGTCTACTGCTCTAGTGAGTTCATTATTCCATCTTTGTACCAGAGCATCAACAGACTCATTAGCGGAGCCAACCCTAAACCCTCCAAGGCTTCTTGGAATCCTATTGGATCTAATAACCTCCTTGGGTAGACCAAGGTTATCACACATGTTAAAGGGAATGTGTGATCCCTCTGTTTTTAAAAGGGATGTGCTGTGATTAGGTTTCCGAATCATGTTTCGTGCGCATCCCTAATTTTCAGAGGCATCTTTCTTCTAGGGCTGAAGGTGTCCTGTAGCCACTAGACTAGTAGCCATTGATAGACCTGTCCTCCGTGAATTTGTTCAAGCCTTTTTAAAAGCCATCCAAGCTAGTGGCCATCACCACATCCCATAGCAGAGAATTGCATAGATTAACTATGCGCTGTGTGAAAAAGTACTTCCTTTTGTTGGTCCTAAATTTCCTGGCCATCAATTTCATGGGCTGACACTGGTTCTGGTGTTGTGAGGGATGTGGTAAGGAAGGTGTTCCAGTCCCCTGCACATTTTCCAGTTCTAAAATGTCCTCCTTAAGATAAAATTACCAGAACAGTACACCGTCCTCCAATTGTGGCTGCACCATAATGGCATTATAATATTAGCATTTTATTTTCAGTCCTCTTCCTAATGATCCCTAGCACACCATTTGCCTTTTTCATAGCTGCCGCCTGCAGACTCAGAACTTTCCACCATGGGTCGAAGCTTCCCACCATTGGCAAGCTGTCCACCATGATGCCAAGATCTCTCTCCTGGTCAGTTACTGACGGTTCAGACCCCATCAGTGTATATATGAAGTTCAGATTTTTTTGCGCCAATATGCATCACTTTACACTTGCTTACATTGAACCACATTTTCCATTTTGTCGCCCACTCACCTCGTTTGGAGAGATCCTTTTGGAGCTCCTCACAATCTGTTTTGAATTTCTCTACCCTAAATAGTTTAGTGTTCTCTGCAAATTTGGCCTCTTCACTGCTTACCTCAACTTCTAGATCATTTATGAACAAGTTAAAGAGCACTGGTCCCACTACAGATCCCTGGGGGACCCACTTCTTACTTCCCTCCATTGTGAAAACTGTCCATTTATTCCTACCCTCTGTTTCCTGTCCTTCAACCAGTTACCAGTCCACACATGTACCTGTCCCCTATCCCATGACTGCTAAGTTTACTCTAGAGCCTTTGGTGGGGAACTCTGGCAAAAGCTTTTTGGATGTCTGAGTATACCGTGTAAACCAGATCACCTTTATCCACATGCCTGTTGACACTCTCAAAGAACTCCAAATGGTTAGTGAAGCAAGACTTGCCCTTGCAGAAGCCGTGCTGGTTTTCCTTCAACAAGACCTGCTCTTCTATACAGTTCTATACCAGGCACAGAAGTTAAGCTAACTGGCCTGTAATTTCGCGGATCTCTTTTTGAAAATTGGAGTTACATTATCTGCTTTCCAGTCCTCTGGTACAGAGCCTGACTGTAGGGACAAATTATATATTTTTGCTAGGCGATCAGCAATAACATTTGAGTTCCTTCAGAACTCTTGGGCGTATGCCATCTGGTCCTGGTGATTTGTTAATTTTTAGTTTTTCAAGACAGTTTGGAACATGCTCTCTCATCACCTCAAATTGGCCCTGTTCTTCAGCCTCCAAGCCTGAGAAGCTCAGGTCTGGAGTGGATATATGGTCAGTATCCTTTGCTGTCTGTGAAGATAGATGCATTTAGCTCATTCAGCTTCTTTGTGATCTCTTTATCCTCCTTAATAATCCCTTTCACGCCCTCATCATCTAAGGGTTCAGCTGCCCCCCTGGCAGGTTTTCTGCTTCTAATATATCTAAAGACATTTCTATTATTCCCCTTGACACTTCTATCTATATGCTCCTCAAACTCTTTTTGCATCTCTTATTATCTCCTTGAATTTCTTTTACCAGCGTTTATGTTACTTTTTGTTCTCTTCCTTTGGGCAGGACTTCCATTTTCTGATGGAAGTTTTCTTCCCTTTTGTAGATAGATAGATAAATAACTTCCCTGATTCTACTTGTTAGCCATGCTGAACTTGGTGGAACTCCTGAACTTGGTGGTACCTTTTCTCCTTCTTAGTAAACATTAGATATCTGCAAATCGATTTGAGTTCAAATCGATTTGAGCTTGTAACAGGCCATTTCAAGTGATTCAAACTCAAAATGAAACACCTTTAAAGAGCCTGTTTTGAATTTGAATCAAAATGACCCTGTTTCGAGCTCAACTTTATTTGAGTGTTTCAAACGCCATTTTGGTGGGCTTCCCCACCTTGCTGATTGGTTTTCTAGCACTGGCTTCTGATTGGCTTGAGATCTCTTTGCTTCTTGGTTGGCTTGTTATCATAGAGATCAAGTGTTGTCATGGGCAACTGTGCCACCATTGGCTGGGGGGAGGGAGGAAGGAAGGGGAACAAAAAAGGAGGGAATTTGAAAATATTTTCAAAGGCCCTGGGGAGGGGAGGGGAGGGGAGGCAGAGAGAGCCCTTAGTGTGCCCTTGAAGAGGATATATCAAGAGAGGAGGGAGGGAGGAATCAAGCAAGGTTTGATTTTGTGGTTTTCTTTTCTCAGCTTTGAGTGTATAATATGCTGTGCTATTGCTGCTATATTAAGTTTTTCTGGTTTTTCTGGATCTCAGGTTGACAAAAGCAGAACTTGCGTGCCTGCCTGACTTCCTTGAGTTGTGGTTTGGTTGGTTTGTGAGATAGTGTTGTGGATACCAGGTCCTGGGTATCACTCAGGATTAAGTCCAAGGTTGTTTTCTCTCTAATTGGTTTCGTGACCAACTGTTCTAAGGTACAGTTATTTAGCATGTCTAGAAATTTGACCTCTCAATACCCACATGTGCATTTGTCCAGTCTATGTAAGGGTAATTGAAGTCCCCCGTTATTACAGTTCTGTCTCTTTGATGCCTCTCCTCTCCAACTTGCTTCGCCAACTCCAGGTCACTCTCAGCCAGTGTTCCCTCTAACATTCCCAGATGTTGTTGACTACAACTCCCAGCATCCCTAAATGCAATGGCCTTTGGCTGGTGACAGTAGTACCTCTAATTTTTTTCATCTCTGTGTGGAATGAGTTTTGTTCTGGGTGGCAGTATCAAGGCACTGTGCGCGCACATGCATTCAGAGCAGGGCCTTCCTAATTCAACCTGAGCGGGATCTAAAATTAACTGAGCGGACATCAGAAAACTTGTGAGTGCATGCATGCACATACACATGCCTTAGAGGGAACAGTGGCTGGGGATTCTGGGAGTTGTAGTCAACAACATCTGGGAATCCATGTTAGAGGGAACAGTGATCTCAGTATTTTGATCTGGAGAGTGATAGCATGTCCATAGTAACACATTTCCTTTCAGTCCTTGTATTGTCACCCATAATGATTCTGTGGAGGACTCTAGTCCTCCTAGGTTTCCTAGCTTGTTGGAGTCTATCCCTTCTTTAATATCAGGTGCTACTGCACCCCCAATTCACCTCTTCCTGTCCTTTCTGTAGAGTTTGTATCCAGGAATAACAGTGTCCCGCTGGTTCTCACCGTTCCACCAGGTTTCTGTTATGCCCACTATATCTGTGTTTTCATTATTAGCAACCAAGAACTCCAGCTCACCAATCTTGGTTTGGAGACTTTTGGCATTTGTATATAAACAACTATATGCCGAGTCTCTTTCCTGGTGTTGGCAAGTGCTATCTCCCTTATTGTAATTTGACCTTTTTGACCAGCTGTCATGTGTTTCTGTCTGCTCTATTCATAGTTCTACCCTGTTCCCCTTTGGCTTATCTGAAACATTTGCACCCTCACACCTTATGGAGTTTTTGCTTGTCAAACCAGATTCCACCCAATTCCTGTCTGCAACCCCCTAGGTGTCATTTTAAAAGCTGCTCTGTAACCTTTTTTATTTTAAGTGCCAGCAGTCTGGTTCCATCTTGGTTTAAGTGGAGCCTGTCCCTTTTTGTACTGGCTTTGCTTGCCCCAAAATGTATCCCAGTGCCGAACAAATCCATACTCCTCCTCCTGGCACCACCATCTCATCCACGCATTGAGACCCCTCAGGTCCCCTGTCTCACTGGTCCGGTGCATGGAACAGTTAGCACTTCAGATAATGCTACCCTGGGCATCCTGGACTTAAATATGTTACCTAGCAGTCTAAATTTGGCTTCTAGGACCTCCTGACTGCATTTCCCAACATCATTGGTGCCGATGTGCACCACGACAGCTGACTCCTCCCCAGCACTGCCGAACAGCCTATCTAGATGCTACATGACATCCACAACCTTTGCACCAGGCAAGCAAGTCACCATGCAGCCTACATATGGGATAAAAACCCATCTCTCTATGCCCCTAACAATCAAATCACCCAGCCCCTGGAGGAGTATCCTCTGTGCAAGATGATATGGGCGCATCACCCAAGGAGGTCTGAGGAAGGGGTCCCTTCTTCCCCTCATCCTAAGACTGATGTCCTTCCCCGAGACCTTCATTCTCCATGACAGCAGAGGAGGTGTCAGCCTGGGAATGGGATGCTTCTATCACATACCTGAAGATCTCATCCACATACCTCTTTGCCTCCCTAAACTTCTCTAGGTCAGCCCCCTTGGCTTCGAGGGAACAGACTTGTTCCCTGAGAACCAGGAACTATTTGCACCGAGTGCACACTCTCAACTTCTGTCCTTCAGTCAGATAGTCATACATGCAGCACTCTGTGCAATACACTTGGAAGCACCCCATCTTCTGCTGGCATTCTACCTTTAAGCTGGTTTTATTGGCTATTTAGAATATATAGAGCTTATTTACTAGAAAGCTAGGTCTTAACTGCAGTTGTCAGATAATTAAAAGTTTTAAGCTCTGTCCTAGAAGAAAATTTCAAAAGTGGACTAGTACTAACCTTCTCGTCCTGGGTGTCTCCTTTGTGATAACGGGGGACCACTTGTGTGCCATCCCACAGACTTCCCCGCTAAACTCCATGCAATACTCCTTTGATATATGTTTTAAAAGTCCTGGTATTTTGCAAAGTTCCCCTGGTCTGAGCTTTGTCTTCTCAAGAGCTGCTTCTAAACCTTTCATTCCCATTCTATTCTCTAACAGAGCAATTCCATGTTCCCATTCTATTCTCTAACAGAGTGGTTCCATGTTGCCTTTTGTATCCCTAGTTCTAACCTAAGTGGCTCATCACAACACACACACACACACACACACACACACACACACACACACTTTTGCACAAGGATAGAATTTGCTATTAGGCACAGGCATCTGCATGACAAGTTTATGGACCTCATCACTGCCAAGAAAAGCTTGAACAAAGCAGTGTCCGATGAAAGGGTCTGTTCTGGTCCATACTTTACCGGTTAGAGCAGGGCTCAACAGGACTTTCAAAGGCTAGGGAAAGGGACGAAAAGGCTAGGGAAAGGGACGAAAGTGTCCTACACATTCATTGTCCATCTCATTTTTACTAACAGCCAATGGGGTGAAGCAGTTAGAGTGTCGGACTAGGAGTAGAGATACCCAAGCTCAAATAACCAGAGCCATGAAGCTCACTGGGTAATACTGGACCAGTCACTATTGCTCAGCCTAACCTACATCACGAGGCAAGGATAAAAGGGGATGAAGAACCTTGTACACTTGCCCTGCGCTCCTCGGAGGAAGTGTGCAATAGAAATATAGTTAATATTAATACGTCCCCTGTCCCTCCAGCCTTCCTAGCCTATAATTCCATACCCTTTCTAGAGGGGTAGCCAATGTACACTTCCACAAGAAAACCATCAAATGGTGTGTATATATAACATACACATAAACACAGTTCTTTGCAAAAAATAAAGAAACAAGTATCAAGCTGAGACTTCTAATTGACAGAGCATATTTAGATTTGTGTGCGCGCCATTTTGGGGTTTGGAGGAAATCCTAGGGGGAATGGGTAATAGGAGCCAAGAGTGAGCAAGTCCCCCCTTCCCAATTTTTTTGTTTCTCTTCCTCCGGTCTGAATGGTAGTATATCATTGTGAACATCAGTGTATGGGCTCCACTGGTGTAATAGTTAAAGCCTTTGATTCACAATTTATGCCAGGTCAGTTGAGGAAGATAGCTGAGCAGAAAAGTTGGATTGGTCAGATTCTGTAATTATTATTTTCATTGAATAAGTCAGTCTGCCTCCTATAAAAAGTGTTGGCAACATTGATGTGTCACTAGGCGTCCTTTCCTAAATTATTATTTAAAAAACCCTCAGGCAGACAAAAATGATTAAGAAGGATTGGCATGTCTGGAAAAGAAAGTGATGTACAGAAAAAGCAAGAAGGAAGAGTGGAAAGAACTTCTTATCGGGCCTCGAAGTAATATTTTGAACAATTAAACCTTTTATAGGACTGGTGACATGGTAAGTTAATGAGCACAGGCCTTTAGCAGTCTGGAGCACAAACTGTGGAAGTGAAAATTAGTTTGGTGGTTTTAGCCTAGTCCCCACCAGACATTTGTCTACATCCCAAAACCACGGTAGAATTTGGCAGTTGGGGCAATCTCAGCCCTAAAGAGACCTGAGGAAGAAGGGCTTGGTACTATGAGTCAAAGCGAAGACATAGTTGTGTGTTGAAAGCTTGCCCGGGCTGTCTTTACTGGGTTGGCTTTGATCTTGAATTGTTTACTTTTTCAGGAGAACTTTCTTTTCTGAACCCCAACATAGGAAGAAAACAAAAGTACAATTTTTCATATGGGTGGCCTGATTCTGTGATTTCTCTGCTGGCAAATAAGTCTATAGGCTGGAGTACAGATACTCCTCTGCTGGTGCCGTGACAATGTCTGTGCATTGTTATAATTATTATTACAAATATTTATATAACATTTTCCAATTGAAAAAAAGGTTCTCAAAGCGGTTTACATAGAGAAAGAAATAAGTTGGCTCCCTATCCCAAAACAGCTCACAATCTGAAAAGTAACATTAGGTAGATATCAGCAACATAAAGTAGACCTAAGAAATGCTGTGCTGAAGGTGAATAAGTACAGTTGCTCTCCTCCTTCTAAATATAAGAGAGTGATTACTTTAGAAGGTGCCTCTTTGCTCGGTTAGTGTAAGGGTTTGCATCACACATGCACCTTGCCTGGTTTTTAGCCTACTTTCCAAAGGGAAGAAGTCTAATGAGATCTGTGTGTGTGTGTGTGTGTGTGTGTGTGTGTGTGTGTGTGTGTGTGTGTAAATAACTTTTGCATTTACAGTCTGATGCAATCCAAATGCACAGCACATGGGAGGGGTCCTAGGGATACCCAGTGTGGGTGTTCTTTTTTGCTGTTCTGCCATTTTGTTTCAAGCTGGTGGTCAGTTAATGTATCAGTAACACCCCTTTATAACCCATGTGCTGACAGCTGAATATAAACCAAATTAAATGCACATGGGAGGAGGGTCCTAGGTAAGCCATCACCATGTCAAAAGAAGCAGAAAGTAGGCTCCATTAGAACTCCTAGTTCATCACTTGATTGTTCAGCATTTAGTGACTGGCAGCTAAATGTGTGAAGCAACTCATTTGGAAAGCAAGTTGACACTGAATTAAAATGAATCTATTTGTGGTGATGAATCTGTGGCCCAGCTCTTCTGGCTTCCTGGAACTTTGTGCCCCTTGCCCTTGGATGCCTTGTTTTCTTGTTCCAGGAAGACCTAGCCCACAAGTTGAGAATCACTGGTTTAGAATGAATGCTTTAGCTGCGTCTTGCACAAGTCCTGTTTTTATTCAGGGATCTTGTCAAGTGTCTAATCTGCCTACCAGTAAATCCAGCTTTCCTGATTCATTGGCACCACCCAAGTCCAAAGGTAGTGGGAAAGGAGCAGGTGGAAGGAAAAAAGAATTTTTGATTGACCACAGCTGCGAAGCTGCTTGCAGCCTGCACTAGGGATGTGCAAATTGATTAGTGGTCAAATCGATTCAACTCAAATCTGGGCGATTTGAGTGATTCTACATCTAATCACCCTTGAGGATTCTTACCAGATTCAAGGTTGAATCGAATCACCTTCTATTCAAGCTCGAATCAGTTTGGCAATTTGAGCCTCCATTTTGTCCCCAGCTACCTCTACTTTGTCTCCTCCAAGCTTCTGCCATCACTGCCTGGAGTGAATTTTTAGGAATTTTTATGTCTGGGTTTTCAGTTGTGAAATGACTTCTTCATAGGCCACACAACCCACTTTGGTGCTCCCTAGCCTTTAAAAATTAGGGTGGATCAATTCAAATCCGATTCAAATCATATTCCCAGATTCAAAGGCAGTAGATTCAAGGTTGAATCACAAAAATCAATTTATGCACATCCTTAATCTGCACCCACGTGATGAGCTTTCTCTTGCCCATCTTACTTTAATCAGAGAACATTGAATATGGAAATCTTGTATATTAATTAGATTCACTTCATCTTTATTTGTGCACACCGTATAACCCTTTCAATAATTCACATGCTTTTGCTTGCTACCAAGTAATAATAAGCAGAAATAACAAGCCGGGGGTGGGAAAGTATTTGAGTGAGGTTTTTATTCGTGACATAGTCAGCAGCTATTGTGGAAACATGTCTATATGTTTTTCACAGTGTATGCTAAAAGAAGTTTGTAACAAAGAACTTTCATCATTAGCAATGGATTTTTTTCATGGTCTCTTGTCTGCTTCTTCCAGAAAGATTTGGCAGTGAGAGATTAAATTTGCTTTAATGGTAGTCATGCCTAATACCTGTTCTACTTACGTAGCATTTGTAGTTGGAGTAGTGGGTAGTTATGCTTAAATGGTGACAAAGGGGTAAATACAGGGGCCCACAATTGCTCCTGCCACCCTTGCCACTGCAAATGTTCCATCTTCCTCAGATAAAAGGAGTCCCATCCTCCCTCTCCACAATGGAGCTGAGGTGATACCAGGAATCATTGCTGCAGTGCTGCAGCACTTGGTAGTCTCCCGCTCCACTCCAGCTTCAACCTAGAGAGGAAGGATGGGCTTGCCATTTGGGCATTGGACTGCACTGGTGCTCCTAGCACCTTGGCAGCCCAGCACCAAAACAAGCCATAGCTCTGGTGAAGAAAGCTGAGACTTGCATATGAATGCTTTAGCACTGGGTTGTCGAGATGTTATGAACATAGGAAGCTGCAGTATACTGAGGCAGACCAATGGTCTATCTAGCTCAATATTGTCTTAACAGACTGGCAGAGGCTTCTCCAAGGTTGCAGGCAGGAATTTCTCTCAGCCCTATCCTGGAGATGCCAGGGAGGGAACTTGGAAACTTCTGCTCTTCCCAGAGCGGCGGCTCCATAATCTTCCAGTGCTCACACTTCTAGTCTCCCATTCATATGCAACCAGGGCACACCCTGCTTAGCTAAGGAGACAAGTCATGCTTGCTACCACAGGACCAGCTCTCATGTCCAGTGTGCATTGGCAGTCCAGTGCCAAAACAACTCAAGTTTAAATGTATCATGTGGATGCACTCTTAAGGCCTGTTTGCAGTACTGTTTTCTGCACACCAAGTTGTCCTTCAGGCTGTCATTCACATGAAGACACACGTGTGAATTGGTTGACCCCGGATACGTCCTGTTGTAACTCCCAAGAATGTAGAAACTGGAATAAATGCTAACTGTGAGTGCGGGCCATAGATGTGATTGGCTAATTCATAGAATACATGTCTCCTTTTGAATGCATACCTGAAAGAAACCTCTGTGTTAATCCCTGGCCACAAACTTTTGATTGAATGGAGGGCTATGCATAATTTCAGATATCTAAAACATCTCCATGTATAAACCAGTATTCAGGCTACTATGCTGTCACAATGCCTGTTGCAATATTAAAACAAATCTTGTTTTAATATTCTGCCAAAAGTCTGCCACGTGTTTTGCAGTGAGTCAGATGGATATTTGGAATCACATTTTGATTTCAGCTAAACTTAGCAGCAGCTCTGTACTGAGTGCTGTTCCTTATTATTTGTTTATATGGGACACAATCCACTGGGAGGTTCTCTTGTGCAAACCCATTGAATTACCATGCTCTGGCACTGCTCCCATTCATTTAAATTGAGCTTGCACTGGAGAGCAACCTGTTGGATTGTTCAGTTGGATTTTTAGCCTGTCCTGCCCATCCAAGCACTCAAAATACTCAGTTGGGGCGGGGTGGGGGGAGGCAACCATTAAGTAATTCAACCACAGATTGTTTCCCAGGATAAATCATTCTCTTTATACATAGGTTGAATAATAGTATCAAGCCAAGTAGCTGTACTAAGTATTAAAATATCTTGTATATAATATTTAAAATTCTATCTATAAAATTGTTTCATAGTTCTATTTTTCAGCTTTAGACCATCTTTCCAATTTTATACTGCCCAAGGCAGTTCACAATAACAATACATAATAAAATAGCATATATAACCAGTAGATAAAAAGTTATAATGGGGGGGGGGGGGAAGGGGTGGAGGGTAAAATACAGTCAGGAGCCAGAGGTGTAAAACTCTTTTCAGCCCAGAGACCTGGCTGTCATAAGCATTTTATTGCCTTCTAAAGAAGTTTACAGAATGTTGGTGGTGTTCACATTTTGCCCAGTGGAATATTTTAAAAAATATTGCATTAGGCATAAGGGCAGCTTTGCCAGTGTATCAAATACTTGGCAAAAAAGGTGTTTAAAAATTAAGTAAATGTTGTTCAACAGAAACATCCAGTTAGAAATATTTTCCAATGTTTATGTTCAGATTTCAGACCTGTCTGGCTCCTCTGTGTTTGCATGTACTGGGATAGATGATTTATTTAAATATGCTGCAGATTATTAAAACCCAGACAAATAGGGAATTTAACCTTGGTTAGTAGGTTTCACGTAAAGTAGTACTGCTATGCAGAGCCAATCCATCCATGTTTAATTTCTTTTTCTAAGGCAATCTACGAGTATTGGCATGGTAGGTATATAGACAGAGAACACCTATAATTGAACCAACAACAGGCTTTTGTTTTATTTTATTTTATTTTATTTAAAATTTAAAATATTTATACCCATGAATAAAATAGGTACAATGTAAAATAAAAGACTAATAAAGTTAAACAAGTTAAGTTAAACAAACATTACAATTTTTTTAAAAAATAAAAAGTTTCAAATTAAAAGTTATTTAAAATGTTAAAAACTGAGAACTATTAAAAACTAAATAATTTACCAGATATAAGCAGCAGATAAAACATTAAAAAGCCTCTTTTAAAAGATGTGTTTTTAATTGTTTTTTAAAAACACTAAGGGGGAGGAAGCATGGTGAAGCTCTTTGAGGAGGGCGTTCCAAAGCCAAGGGGCCACAACCAAAAAGGCCCTGCTTCTGTTCCCCACCAACCAGATCTCTGTTAGTGGTGGGGCCATGAACAGGGCCTGAGATGCTGAGTGGAGGGCCCACGCAGGTTCATATGAGCGAATGCGGTCCAATAGGTACTCCGGCCCCAAGCCGTGTAGAGCTTGGAACATTGATTCTGTGCTTAGAAAATTGACATTTTTCATTTTAAAAAATCTATAGGCAAAAAAGAATCCAATGTTTAAATTGTTTTTCTGCTCCTTGGGACTTGATAATTTCTATATGTGCAAGTACAGGATAATGATACCTGAAAAATGGCCAAATGTTTCTCAAAGTTGTAGGTTGGAGCTCTACGCTATAAATCTACCATTAGTCTGTTTGTAAGAGATGCCTAATCTACTGGAAAAAATGCTGAATGTGGTGGGAGCTGCATAATACTTTTTTTGTAGACATTTTGTAGGCTTTACATGGATCTGCTTTTACTGCATTGGTCACACAAGCCAGATTATTTACCGGCCATATTCACATGATCCTTTAAACCAAGATTTGGAGGATTGTGAGCAAATGCTGCATTGTATTTCCCCTCCTTTCCTTGCATGCAGGGCTTGATTCATTTGCTTCCTTGCATAGTCAATGATACTTATGTCTTATCTGGAAAACTATGGTTTGAGTGAGCCCTCCAAACCAGGATCAAACTGTGATCCTGACTTGGAAGGATCCAAATCATCAGTTTGTCAGTGTGTGAAGGCAGAAGCAAGTGATGGTTTTGATTAGAAAAGAAAACAGATTTTCTGTGAATTTCCTCCAGTGTTACACTGCACACATGAGCATATTGCTTGGCAAACAGTTATGTGTGTAGGTAAGCCTCCTACAGTAACATCTAAGAAAGACAAACCCAATAATCATTAATCCAGGGATTCCCAACCTTGGGTCTGCAGATGTGGGACTACAGCTCCCATTATCTTCAGCCACAGGACTATGGCCATGGTCCTGGGGATGATGGGAGTTGTAGTCCTGCAACATCTGAGGATCTAAGGTTGGGAATCCCTGTTTTATTCTATACAAGCTTTTTTCTCTACATGCCTTTTATAAAGCTATGGTGTCGGAATTCGCTCCAGTCATGCCTGTACATGACTGGGTCACTCACACCCATCCTGGCAGGTCACTCATGCTTATAGCATTTGTCTGAAGAGGCGAACACTGTCAGCATGATGGCAGATGCTTCCGTGAGCGGCAGGCTCAGGTGCCTGAACCTGGTGATCACGGGAGCGTATGCTTTCACACTGACAGTGTTCACCTCTTCAGACGAACTCTCTAAGTGTGAGTGACTTACCAGGAAAAAGGGTGAGTGAGTGACATGCTATATGAGACATCCGGCACACTTTTGGAAGCTGTACGTTACCGGGTGGCTCATAACATTAATAAAACAGATACAGTGTAAATTAATTAATTTAATTTAATAAAGTTAATAAAGTTAAACAAATTAAAAGACCAGGCTAAAACCGCCCTGAGCCTTTTCAGAAGGGTGGTATAAAAATCGAATAAATAAATAATAATAAATAAATAAATAAAACCACATTTTAAATTGCCATTTTAAAAAGTTTCAAATTAGCAATAGCACTTACATTTATATACCGCTCTATAGCTGGAAGCTCTCTAAGCGCTTTACAATGATTTAGCATACTGCCCCCCAACATTCTGGGTACTCATTTTACCGACCTCGGAAGGATGGAAGGCTGAGTCAACCTTGAGCCCCTGGTCAGGATCAAACTTGCAACCTTCTGGTTACAGGGCGGCAGTTTTACCACTGCGCCACCAGGGGCTCTTTTTTAAATTAAAAGTTATTTAACTTTTAATTTGAAACTTTTTAAAAAAACTGTAATTTAAAGGTAAAAACTGAGAACTACGCTATGCTACAGACTAGCATATGTACAAAATAATACTTATTTTCAAAATCAACAGTTCTTTCATTATTTCCCAAAAGTTTCTCTCCCTCATTCAAAGACCAGAGAGGAGAGCTGGTCTTGTGGTAGCAAGCATGACTTGTCCCTATAGCTAAGCAGGGTCTGCCCTGGTTGCATATGAATGGGAGACTTGATGTGTGAGCACTGCAAGATATTCCCCTCAGGGGATGAAGCCGCTCTGGGAAGAGCAGAAGGTTTCAAGTTCTCTCCCTGGCATCTCCAAGATAGGGCTGAGAAAGATTCCTGACTGCAACCTTGGAGAAGCCGCTGCCAGTCTGTGAAGACAATACTGAGCTAGATAGACCAATGGTCTGACTCAGTATATGGTAGTTTCCTATGTTCCTAAAGTAATAATTGCTTCTTAGTTTATTGTTAGTTTTTTCCCTTTAAGCTTGAGCATAGGCTTGGCTGAAGTTTGTAAGTTTGTTCCAGTGGTGCAAGCCCCATTAAACTCAAGAGTTAATTGGGGCTTTTCTGCTTAGCTTAAGTAATCTCTGATATCTTAACTGCATGATTACTGTGCTTCCATTTACAGGTTAGTTGAACTCTTTGTTCTTTAGGATAGTAATGCTTACCCAATTTATAAACTTCTTTGATATCTGAAGATGAAAAACATCTTGACAAAGGCGAAACATTTTTCGCAACTACATTGTGACCTGCTTGGTAGTATAGTATGTGCACCTTACTTACAAGAGGCAGATGGTATCTTCAAGAGACAGATTACAGTTGGTAGCAGACACTTGAGAGTGGAGCCTGAGAGCGTGAATGTCTAGAACAGGTGCATCTGTGCTGAGAGGTTGAAAAAGCAACTCACTAGTTCCATTAGATTGCCCCTCTTTTGCCCATAGTTCATGCTGCTTCTTAGGTAGATTCGTGAGGGATAAATGTTTTGCTTCCCTTTGAGTACATAAATAACTTTGCATATAATAACATTTCATAGAGTTACTATTTTCCCATTAGATATGGTTTTACTGAAGCCCTCTTCAGATGTGATTTCACTCATTTGACACTCTCACCACCTGATCATGGAAGTGCCCTCCATCACACTTACAGCATTCACCTCTTCAGATGAATGCTGTAAGTGTGAGTGGTGCAGGAGGGGGATTGAGGAAAATGATTGACTGATGGGGCAGGATTTCTGTTCCCGCTTTGGATATTGTACGCAAGTATACTGTCCTCTTCAAATTGTGTCTGAAAAGGGCTAGAGAAGTAGGGATTGGACAGGGAATTGGACATTGGATGAGGAATAATGGCTGACATGATTAGAATTACTCAGAGTAGTCCCATTGAAATTAAGAAGACAAGGCAATACTTAATGGGACTACTTTGACTAATTTTCTTCATCAGCCACTGTGATCAGGTTGTGGTTCTAAAAGCAAGAAGCTGATAGTAAAATAAAGGACTCATGCATCACTTGCATGATACACTACATGTTATTTTTACTGAGTGTAAAAGCAGTGTATTTCATAATGCCATAAATAACTACAAACCAATGTGTATGTTACTTGCAGCCTTGACATTTTAAAATTTAAAAGCTCTCTATATTTCTTCCTAAATACCCACCACCAATTGCTACACCTGTCTTTCACTTCTTACAGTAATTACATGTAGATGAGGTTAAAACTGATAATGTTTTTAGCACATTTCAGAGATTGTGCATGGTTTTGACTCCCATCTATGCTACATTGCCACCTGGTTTTGAAACAGTCCATTTTTCCCCACAGCCTGAGGAAGTCATGCTCCAGATGTATGGGTTGTGGACTGAGCATGCTCCAAAGACAGGACCAATAACAGAACTGAAGGCATGGCTAGCTTCCTTCCTGGGAGGTGGCAAAACCCCAGTTCCGGTCCTGTCTTTGCTCCGTGAACAGGTCTTCAATTTTGCTCTTGCCTTTTGACCTATATCTAATTTTTCCTATTGCACTCGCTTCCTCTACCATTTTCTCCTTCTTTCCTCACCTATTTAGTGTTGTGCCAGCATGGGAAGGAAGTTGGTTATTTTATTTAAAACTCTAAAAATCTGCTCTTTTGATTTTTATTTGGCTTATTGGCATTTGTTTACTTTCATTTTCGCTCAATAGCATTTTTCCTTATTTTGGACTTATGCAATGGTCCGCCGCTGGGGCCTCAACTTGGAGGGGTCGCTCTCTGAAGGCCCGCTTTCTGATAGTAGAGGCAGGGCTCTTTTCCAAAGCCATGCCTCTCTTGGCAAACGACCCCATTCGCTGTCCCCTCGCAGGGACTGTGCTACGGCTCCTCCGATAACCCACTCTGCAGTGGTAGAAGACTCGGAAAAGGCTTATAAAAAGCCAAAGAAAAACTCTAAACAAGCTGAGGAGAAGAAAAAAGAGAAGCCCAGGTCATCTTTGAAAAAACGCTCCATGCCGGCAAATGCCATGCATTTGCGTGAGCGGCTGTCCTTACAGGCTGTTTGTGTGGAGAGTCTCCCTCGCCATTTGCCTTCCCTGGAAGACTCTACGCAGCCCTCTAATCAGGGCAAGGTCAGACACCAGCCTCCGATCCCCCCCCCCTCCACTTGCTCCGCTCAGGGAGGTGATCGAGTTCTTGCTGCTGGTTGAAGAATCACCGCATGTTGAGCCTCTTGTTCCAACTTTACAGCCGGCTTCTGATGGTGATCTAAATGTGGTTCCTTCCAACCTGCACCCATCTCTCCACCCCTCCAGTCCTCCTGGACTAGCCCCTCCAAATCACCCAGTGGAGTGTTTACCTGCTCAACACCCAGCCACCCCATCCCTGCCGTCTCTTTCTCCCTCCCACCCATTTGTTACTCCGAACTGGCAGGGCCAGCTGCTCCAAGTGACCAGCCTTCGAACCCTTCCATTCCAGGGGCAGACCCTTTTCCGCCAGATATTGCGGCATGGCTGGGCAAATTTGTGGCTAGACAGTGTTCCTCCATGATCAAAGTGCAGCTCACAGCTCCCATTAATCCCTTGCCTCCTTCCCTACCTCCTGCCCTTCCCCCTGTTCCAAAGGCTGATCAACACCCTTCCAGATCCTCTTCACCAGCATCTAGTTCTCTAAGGCAGCCCATTCCAATTAATGAAAGGGGCTGTTTTAAACCTCGTCCCAGGACAGCACACAGAAATAGGAAACCCAGATCTCTTTCCTCTACTTCTTCTGATGGGGCTCCTTCTCCCAAGCGCCCTGCTCCCCCTCTCACCCTTTGTCTGTTATTCCTGCCCCTCCCTCCATACCACCTTCTATACTTGTGGCGGTCCTGCCTGCGTCTCTCCCTAATGTACCCACAGCTCATGCTGCCATCTCTCAATGAGGGGAAGTTCTCAGTGACTATAATGATAACAATTCCTCACTGTCTGAGGAGGAAGGAGAACTCTCTGATGAAGAGGCTCAGATGCCTGCCCCTTCATCCATACACCTTTTCTCATCCTCTGTTTTTGAAGTTATGTTGGCTAAGGCTAAGCGAGCTATTAATGATGTTACTCCTTTAGATGCATCCTGCTCCACGTCATCTTTAGATCATAATGTTTTTCCTTCTAGTTCTACACGCACTATTACGTACCTTTTCCACATCTATTCAAAGTCATTGTCCTGGCTGAGTGGGCAGCTCCCACCTCTAACAAGTCAGTGGGCCTTATCCCCCCAAAACTGTACACCTTGTTTAAGATTGTCTCTTCCCTCCTGGAAGTGCCTGCTGTGGATCCCGCACAGCCCAGTTGGTCTCAGCCTCTGTGGTAGGGGGACGAACAACTAAGATCCCCTGAGGATCGTAAGTCAGATCTCCTCCTATGTAAAAGCCACACTGCTTCTGCCACTGTCATAAAAGCCACTGTCACAAATTCTGGTTTTGCCAGAGCTTCTATGCCTTGGGTTAAAGAATTAGAAGCCTTGGTACCTTCTGAACTTACCAAACTTCATCAAGGCCTTAACAAATTGACCAAGGCCACAGCTCTCATGGCAGATTCCAACTTAGACTACATTCAATATGCAGTCCGGGCCATGGTCTCTGGAGTAGCAGTCCGGCATTCTCTTTGGCTCAAACACAGGAACATAGACTTTAGATCCAGAATTAATTTGTTATTCACCCCCTTTATAGGCGAATCCTTAGATCTTATCCTAGTGGAGACCAAGGATAAAAAGAAAGCACTCCCATCCACACATAGAGAATTTAAATGACCCTTCAGGTCCAATAATTCTAATTTTTGTCCTTTCAAAAATTTCTCCAGGGACTCTGCCTCTTCATCCAGAGATATGAGACACATCACATTCTGACCCTCCTGACACAACCACTGGCAACAGTGAAGAGGAAGTACTCATAGAGGTCTGTCCACCTGCCCCTTTCCACCTTCCTCCTCCCAACCTCCCCCCCAATAAACAATGACTACCACCAGTGGGAGGCAGGCTTCTCCATTTTTACCCACAGTGGGAAGCCACCGCACAAGATCGCTGGGTACTTTCAACACTCATCTAGGGCTACACCTGGTCTTTGAACTCCATCCCCCAGACCATGTCACCATCTCCCCGAAGTTGAGAGAACAAACATTATCAGATGAGTTTGGCCATTCAACATCTGGTCCAGATCAATGACAAGAACCTGTATCGTTGACCGAATTACGGCACGGCATTTATTCGCTTTTATTTTTCGTTCCCAAGAAAGACAGTTCTTGGATGGCAGTGCTGAATTTAAGAGCTAAACCGCTTTATCCGCAAACGAAAATTCCGGATGGAGTCTCTCCGTACTATCAAAGAGGTGATTTTGCCCTGAGATTTCCTGGCCTCCATAAACCTATCTGAGGCATACCTCCACATGCCTTTTTTGCCAGCTCATTGACAATATCTCGGGTTCTATTACAATGGCCTCAGCTACCAGTACAAAGCCCTTCCCTTTGGGCTCTCGTTGGCCCCAAGGGTCTTTACCAAGTTAATGGTGGCATTGGTGGCAGACTTCAGGATGGGTGGGGTCCACATTCATCTATTTCTTGATGACCTTCTGATCAGGGCACCATCTTTCTCCCAGGCGCAATGGGCAGTCCAGCAAACTGTGTCTACTCTGGTTTTTTAGTCAACCATCAAAGAAATTATCTCACCCCGTCCCAGTCCCTCCAGCACCTAGGGGCTGTCTTTGATACAGTTCAAGCTACGGTTTCTCTATCCCCGGAGAGGTGGGAGAAGTTGGCGAACATCACATTTCCACTGTCTCATGTGCCATTGGCGGTTCTGATGCTTCTTGCTTAGTTATTAGGATCCATAATCGCATGCCTAGAGTGCAACCCATTGAGCCGTTGGCACTCCTGCGCTCTCCAGTGGCTCCTCCTCTCCTTTCAGGAGGTTATCATGGCCTTCATCCACAAAGAAATCTGACTTCTATCACGGGTTCGGTGATTCCTATGCTGGTGTTTATCCTGTGCCCCTATGATCCCTATGCTGGTGTTTATCCTGTGTTTATCCAGGGCTTTCCCATGGTCATTGCAGATTGCACATCGTATCCTGGTAACCACGGATGCCAGTCTCCTAGGCTGGGGAGCCCATTGCAATGGCCAGATTGTACAAGGCATTTGGTCATCCCAAGAAAAAAGCCACATCAGCTGGTTGGAATTACATGTGATAAGATTGGCTCTCCTACAACTCCGACCAATCATTCACCATCAAAACATCCTAGTGTGGACAGTCAATGTGACCGCCAAGTCTCACATCAACCACCAGGGCGGCACCAGGTCCCACACTCTCATGACTGAAACCAACTAACTCCTTCAGTGGGCAGAGAAACACCTGTCATATGTAGTAAGTGCTATATGTAGTAGCGGAACATTTCCAAGACACTGCAAATACTCAGGCAGACTGGCTCAGTTGCCAGAAAGTGGACCCGGCAGCATGGTCCCTGCACCCAGAGGTTTTTCCACAAATCACTCGCAGCTTCGGGAACCCACAAGTGGACTTGTTCACCTCTCCTCACAATCATCTTCTTCCAAGGTTTTCCTCTTGCTTCTTCTCTCCACAAGTGGAAGCAACGGATGCCCTGTCAGCTGCCTGGCCTCCAAGTCTCCCGTACACCTTCGCACCAACAGCGGTCATAGGCAAACTTATTCAAAAACTCTGCATTGAAAGGGCAGAACTGATTTTCATTGCCTGCTTCTGGCCATGGAGGCCATGGTTCTCTAACCCTCAGTGTCTGTCCATCCACCCTCCATGGCATCTTCCTTGTTGCCCGGACCTTTTAGCTCAAGGGCCCGTCCTACATCCAGAGCCACAGTGGCTCCAACTCTGTGAGAGAGTTGGAGGTTGAGCGTGGAATGCTAGCTCGCAAAGGCTACTCCACCTCAGTCTAGGCGCCCATCCACCAACCGCATATACCAAGCCTCCTGGGCAGCTTTTTCTAGATGGGTGCGCAAGAAACGTGTAAATCCCCGAAGTCCTCGCCTCCCTCCAAGCCAGTCTTGACATGGGTCTTCATCCCAGCACCCTAAAGCGGCAGACTTTGGCTCTCTCATCCATTCTCCATCTATCTTCAGGGATCACCTCCCAGTTGCATCCTCATCTCCGGAGATTTCTCAAGGGGGCCTCCAACATAGCACCCCTGCCGGTCCACAGGTTTCCTACCTGGAACCTTAACAATGTTCTCAATGCACTCAATGAAGAATCGTTTGAGCCACTGCCAGACATCAACCTACGTTTTCTTTCCCTGAAGATTCTCTTCCTAATTGCTATAACCTCTGCCCAAAGGGTTTCTGAACTCGGAGCTCTTTCGGTCCGTAAAGAACGCTGCATATTCTAGCCAGATGTGGTGAAACCTGGATCTCTTGCTTTTGGGTGGAGGCAGCTTCCAGGGATCATTAGCTTTGCAGGCTTTTATTTTCCTTACTGTTTATTATATTGTTGCTGCATGATAATGCCTCCTCACTGTTTTTCTCTGCTATGCCTTTTTCCCTATCTTTTCTTGGAACGCATCAGTCCCGGAACTGGGGTTTTGCCACCTCCCAGGCAGAAAGCTAGCCACGCCTTCAGTTCAGTTATTGTTCATGTCTTCGACACATGCTCAGTCCACAACCCATACATTTGGAGGATGACCTCCTCGGCTGTGAAAAAGAACCTTTCACAGTAAGACCAACATTTCTTTCTAGAGCAGCCATGTGATATGAAGAGTGTCTATCTATCTATTGCAAGCCCTAAATGTAAAAAATTAGTTGTTCTATTCTCTGTAAAATGTCCATAAGGCATCATACAAAAATATTGAGTCCCCTTTCAGACATTACATTGTAAATATGTGCATATGTTTATTTTAAAAGTGAACTTGGCACCTTCAAATGCAGAATACAGATAGGAAGTGTACTATTGTATGTGCTTTGAACATAATGTGTGAATTATATGTACATGTTCTTGAATATAATATATGAACAGGACTTGTATGGTAACCAATTTGTAAATTTAGGAATTCTGGCCATCCTAAGCTGTTATCATCCAATGAACTGTGCTTTCTGTACTGACATTTAGCAGGATATGCTTGCATGTCATCATTTATAATAAGCAGAGATGAGTGTTCAAAATAGCCCTTTACTGGTTTTCATCAATTTACTTAGCATTTCTGGGTTTTTCCCTCTCTCTTCTTAGGTTGTTCGATGTATGCACAGTGTCCCGAACAGACCGTGAGACGAAACTAACACTAGTGTTTGAACATGTTGATCAAGACTTGACCACTTATTTGAATAAAGTTCCAGAGCCTGGCGTGCCTAGCGAAACTATAAAGGTATCAAAGAAGGGTAGGGGAGGTTTGTACATAATTTTATGAAATAATATGCTAAAGACAAAGAAACAGACAATGGAAACCTTTTTCATGAATGATAGCTCTCTTATTTTAACAAGGGGAAAGCAACTGTCTCAGTTTATCCCAGCATAGTTGTCCAGTGCTTATTGCTGGTGTCTCCCTTGTATATTTTAGCCTGCTTTACAAAGGGAAGAAGGCTTATAAAATTACTAAGTCTGCTTGTCTGTGTCTGTATGTCTTGTCCTATAACATTGAATGGGGATCTGGCAGGGGTTTTTTTGAGGGGGGTTTGCCACTCAAAGTATAGGCAGGGCCCCTTTTGTGTTGACAATTAGATGCAAGCCACGGCACATGGGAGAGGCTTTTAGGGGGACCCCACAGGGGAATTCTTTTGCTGATGTGCTGTGTTGGTTCAAGATGGCAGCCACGCAGAACATAGACAGCACCCCTTTGTAACCCACATTCTAACAATTGGATAAAAACCAAACCTAGGAGGGGGTCTTATGCAAGAGTCACCATGTTAAAATAAACGGAAGTAAACGCCATTTGTTCAACTTAGAATTACTTGGATCTTTTAGATTGTGAATCCCTTTGGAACAGAGAGAGGTTTCTCATTCTCATTTTCTTATTCTTTTTGCTATGTGAACTATTCTGTGAACTTTTTGTTAAAAGGCAGTATATAACTATTAATAATAATATACTATCTGATTTAAAGGAGATTTTGCTAATTACCTCCATTGGAGGTAATTACCAGTTCTTCTTCAAATGTACAATAGTTTTCTTATAAAAATGTTCATAACTGAAAAACATTCTTTTTCACAGCATGTGTTACTTTCTACAGATGGTTATTTTAAGAAATAAAAAAACCAACCCTGTACATATATTTTATCTGGCAATCGTATTATCACAGAGAGTCTGGTAAATATTATAAATGCTTCTCTGAATGAGGGCAGGGTGCTTCCTTGTCTTAAAGAGGCTATTATTAGACCTTCTTTGAAGAAACCTGCATTAGATCCCTCAGGTTAGCTAATTGCGGACCCATTTCCAATCTTCCTTGGTTAGGTGAGGTGATTGAGCAGGTGGTGGCCTCTGAGCTCCAGGCAGTTTTGGATGATACAGAATATCTAGACCCATTTCAAACTGGCTTTCGAGCAGGCTGTGGGGTTGAGACTGCCTTGGTCAGACTGATGGATGATTTCCAACTGGCTACGGACAGAGGGAGTGTGACTCTGCTTATCTTTTGGGATCTCTCAGCAGTCTCTTCCAATACTATTGACCATGATATCCTTCTGGGTTGCCCGAGGGAGATGGGTTTGGGTGGCACTGTTTTACAGTGCTTCCATTCCTACCTCTCTAGTAGATTCCAGATGGTGTCACTTGGAGACTGCTGCTATGCAAAGTGAGAAGTATTGAGTTCCACAAGGCTTCATACTGTCTCCCGTACTCTTTAACATCTACATGAAAACCACTGGGATAGATCATTTAATCATGCCCCAATACCTCACAGGCCTTAGCAGCTCAAGGATAATCTCCACCTCTAAAACCTCCCAGGAAGCCCCAGTGAGTTCCCATATGCAACATTTCAGGGCATTCCTGGTCAAACCACTCCAGTTAACAGTATTTAATCAGGATGGATAACTAGAATCAGTGGAACCTGCTGATCCCGATTAACATTTTAACCAAGATATTTGTGATTATGAGAATGGAGCCTGTATGTACATATCCTGTTGAGTTCATTTGAGTTTAAAAGAACATTTTGGATGCATCGTGCTACTTTTTTGAATGCGACATAACAACAAAATTGTTGTTGTGCTGTTGAGTCGGTGTCAACTCCTGGCAACCACAGAGCCATGTCGTTTTCTTTGGTAGAATACAGGAGGGGTTTACCATTGCCATCTCCTGCGCAGTATAAGATGATGCTTTTCAGCATCTTCCTATATTGCTGCTACCCAATATAGATGTTTCCCATAGTCTGGAGAAGCAATGAAGGAACCGCCCTGAGCCATTTTTGGATGGGCGGTATAGAAATTGAATTCATCATCATCATCATCATCATCATCATATAATAAAGCAATGATTCATCTTCATGTTGTTGCTTCCTACATTTACACAACTGTTTTTCCTCTGATGGTCATCATGCTCTGTAATCAACAGGCCATTCAGGTTTTCTGGTTTCTCAGATTTCAAAAACTCTCTTCATTTTGAGAATATCTCCAGTTTTTAAAGAAGCTCAAACAAAGACTTACATTATTGGAAAGTCAGAGTGTAGCTGCCAGCAAACAGAAAATTACGAATGAAGACATGAGTGAAATAACAGAGATGTACTGTTTGGGTGCTTAATCCTTTCTAAACTTGCCTGATGAGATTATTTTGCACCTTAGTAAAGTGAATCTGATATTGCAGAATCTAAAGATGATCTGCACATTCAGAAATAGCATATAGTGCAGCCCTACTGGCACTGCATTACTTCAAATTGTAGGAAGGAGGTGGGAGGTTATATATTTGAATGTTTCCCCATGTTTAAAAAAACACCTCCCTACAGATAGATGGAACATGTTAGGAAAAAAGGCAGACTAGAACCTTCTCTGACCTAATAGTTTCTCACAATCAAAGGAGGTGTGTGTGTGTGTGTGAGAGAGAGAGAATGAATGAATGAATGAGTGAATGAATGAATGAATGAATGAATGAATGTGGGGAAGCATTAAAATATGCAGCCTCTACACATGCAGCCTGAGTGGTACAGCCTTGATACAGTAGGAGCTGATTTTTCTGAACATGTAAATCATAATTAAAGCTCTTAGTTGTTTAAGTGACAATGGGGCAAGTGGTGTATTTATTTAAAACATTTATACTGTACTTTTCCATTTCTAAATAGAGATGCCCAAAATAGTTTCCATAACATTGGATAAAAACAGACAACAAAAAACAGGATAAAAACAGACAACAAAAAACAGTACCAGGAGGAAGTCAGTCAAAAGAAAAGAGCTTCACAGATCAACTACCCTCCATTCCAAAAACCTGCAAAAACTGTTTCCTGTAAAAAGTGTTCAGGGAGAGTACTAGATGGCTCTCCCAGGTCAAGGTATTTCATAGCCTACATATGGCCATAAAGAAGCTGTCTTCTTTAGGCACCTATCATATTTTCCAGCCAACCAGATCTCTGATTTTCGTAGGACTGTACAGCTGGTGCTGGGGATTATGGAAGCTGTAGTCCAAACAGCTGGAGACCTGCAGTTGTGCAGCCCTGGTTTCATTCATTGCTGCTACAGGTAGTGCATTAGTTGACTTGATACAGAATGTGGACCAATTTAGAAGATTATGGGAAAATCTGTGGTAGTGATACATCTGGTGCCAATTGATGGAGTTGGTACAATGGCATGGATGTTGTTCATGAACACTCCAAATGTTCAGGGAAGAAACAGTCAGAATATTTACAGCCCAGCTGCTATGAAGGAAAGCATAATTGTTCACTTTCAAACCTATAGGCAGGAATAGCTTTTGGCGGAAGGCTGAGGATGGAGAAGGGGTCTTCTGGTAGGGAAACAAAGAGGTAAGAAAGGCTGTAGAGCAGGCAATGAATTGAGAAGGAAGAACTTGAAGGATAGATGTGGAAAATGAATAGGGTATGAGGATAAGGCAGAAAAATCAGGGGGACTAAGACGTTAATAGGGCCAGTTAGAGAGGTGGTTCTAAAAACTCACAGCAATGTCAAGAGGGTCTGTATGCTCTGGGTAGGAGACAGGTGAGCTAGGAAGGTTGGTCAAGAGGCAAAGAGTGGGAGAATATGGATAGAGGCCTGGACAGCAAAGACCTAAGGACCCACGAGTGGTGTAGACATCTAGTTGAAGAATGGCGGAGCCAAGATGTAAGGAGAAACTGAGGTAAAATCACAAATATGGCCTAAGAATAGGAAGGTCTGTGAACTCTTGGAAGGAAGGAAATGTGCAGCCAAGGATGCCTCAGGTTGATAGATAGGGATGTGTATGAACCGAGGTGGGTTTGTATGCATCCCTACCTACACATCCCTCCCCCACGGGGTGGGGGAGTGGTGAGAGGTATCTTTTAAAATGAAGAGAGCAGGTTCTCTGTTCTCTGCCGCCCCATGCAACTTCCTGCTGCAACGGCACTTCCCCCAAGAACCTGCATGCCGTGCCATGTGCGTGCTGGCGTCACATGTGAGTTCTTGCACTCCAGGCCTCTATCCATGTTGTCCCACTCTCGTTAGCCTCTTTGTCTCTTGACCAGCTTCCCTAGCTCACCTGTCTGCTCACCAGAGCATAAAGACCTTCTTGACATTAAGTGTTGTGGGTTTTCTTTAGAACCACCTCTCTAATTGGCCCTTTTAACCTCTTAGTGCCCCTGATTTTTCTGCCTTATCCGCAAGCCCTATTTATTCTCCATATCAGTTCTTCATTCTCAGTTCATTGCCTCTTCTGCAGCCTTCTCTTGCCTCTTTGTTTCCTTACCAGAAGACCCCTTCTCAATCCTCAGCCTCCCAACAAAAGCTATTCCTGCCCTTAGGTTTGAAACAAAACAATTCGGAACCTCACCCAAACCGGTTTGGCGCCGATCCTGTGCTTGGTTCCTAACAATAGGGATGTGCATGAACCTAGGACCAAAGCCTATACACTGATGGGAATTTTACCGATTGTGTCTTTTCCTCTTACTGCAGCATTGTGACCTTGCAACTTTAGGGAACAATGAAGGCCAAGCAGCAGAGGCAGGGTGAGACTGAATTCCAATATTGGTTTGAACTAACTGGCCACAAGCTGCTAGTTCTTAAGGACTGTAACCTTAAGGAAAGGTTTTAGTTAAAGGAAAGTTCAAGACTGAATCAAGACTTAACAAGTTCAAGCTGAATGCAACAAAATTACAGCTTTCTCTGTTCAATGTCAGACTCCATAGCAATAGTGGGTAGAATCAGAATCAAGTAGAATTTAGAGACTAGATCGTATGTGTCCTCTTATCATGGACTTGTGAATTTGGAGAAGTTAGTGGGTAGCATCCAGACCAAGTTATTTCTGAGTAGTCCTATTGAAATTAAATAGCTTTATAGAGTCGCTCCTGAATAGCACTGTTGAGTAATTTACTCTTAGTGTTGTTCATTGTTTCAGCTACCCATCTGTAAAATGGGAATAATAGTATTCTAGTTTGTTGAATCTGTTGTGGTGACAATTATTAAACATTTTGCAAATGTACAGTCATATGTTTGTCATAGCACCTTAATTCATGAAGCTCATCTGTGCCAAAATATGCATGTTTTAAGAGACCAAGCCTCAAGAAACATCATGTAATGAGCTGAGGATAAAATCTAGCCAATGGTTCACTTCTGCTTTGTTTTGATTAAAACACAGAGTCCAACAGCCCCATTGTAATGCTGCGCCAGCATGTAAATGCTTGGCTATGTCAGCACAGTATCACAAAATACAACAATATATTGGTGTTGTGGATCTTTCAGTGACCTCACAGGTCTATATGCACAGATGTTTGAGGACCAGGTGCATTGTTAACATGCTTTTATTTCAGTTATAAAACACATCTTCTATTTCACTTTCATGCTCAAGAATCCTTACCTTTTGACTAGTATGAGTGACCAGTAGTTGACCTGTATAGTTGATGCTGTATAGTTTTTCTCTGCATACTTGTTGCAATAAAGTCAACCGCCCAGATCATAGTCTTTGTTACCCTGTAGACATGTTCTGTTGTGCAACTGCACAACAATTTACAAATCTCAAAAGGCTTCAGAATATTAGTATTTATTAATGATAATCACAATTAGTTTTTCATCTATTTTTATTTTATAAAAAGGGGAGCAGAGATCTATTGAAGCAGGAGAGTACGTGGGTCGAAGTAGGAATCTGTGTAGTGATGTATCATTTGAATTATAACAAATTAAGGCTTGACTTATCTCGCTTTGCATGTAATGCGTCTATCTCATATATCAGTTTCACCTTTTAATTTGCATTACTGAAATTAATGAACTTTTGCACGATATTCTAATTTTCCGAGTTTCACCTGTATATTAAACAGCATGGGGGACAAAACCGAACCCAGCGGGACTCCACAGGCCAGTGGCCAAGGAGCTGAGCAGTAGTCCCGCAGCACCACCTTCAGGTCCCTCCCCTCAAGAAAGGACCAAAGCCATTCCAATGCAGTGCCTCCAATCTCTTTACTCAGGAAGCTGTCCAGAAGGATACCATGGTCGATGATATCAAATGCTGCTGAGAGGTCCAGCAGAACCAACAGGGATGCACTTCCCTGTCAAGCTCCCAGTGTAGGTCATCCACTGGATCACTTAGGCAACCAAGGTAGTTTTAGTCCCATATCCAGAACAGAAGCCAGATTGAAAGGGATCTAGATAATCCATATAATCTAAGATCCTCTGCAGCTGAGACACCACCATACACTCTATCACCTTGCCCAAAAAGGGAAGGTTAGAAACAGGCCTACAATTGTTCAGGATGGAGGAATCAATGGAGGGTTTTTTTAATAGTGAAGCGGTTGCCACTGCCTCCTTGAGGCATGATAGCATCCTGTCCTTCGTTAATGCACCAATGATTGTAGGCTGCAACCACCTGCGTGTATGCTTCCTGGAAAATTTTATTAGCCATGATGGGCAAGAGTCTAGAGTGCATGACGTTGCCCACATCCTCAGGATCTTGTCCACATCCTCAGACTGCACCGAGCGAAAAGAATCCAACACAATAGGATCAGATGGTACCAGTCTTCTCTCTAATTTTTTTCATCTGTGTGCACAGTGGGTTTGGGTCTGGGCAGCACTATCAAGGCATTGTGTGTGCACATATTCAGAGTGAGACCTTCCTGATTCAACTTGACCAAGACCTAAAATTAACTGAGAGGACATCAGAAAACGTGTGAGCATGCACACATGTGCTCACCTTAGAGGGAACACTGGATGGTACCTGACGCACATCTGCCACAATTGCGAGCGACTTTATCTACAAAGTGTCATGCAAACTGGTCATACTGAGCTATAGATGGTTTATCCCCCATTACACAGGGGGATATGTGAAACAATAACTTTGCTACATGAAAAAGCTCTGCTGGTCTACACTGAGTAGATGCAATGGAGGCAGAGAAAAAACACTTATTCGCTGCCCCTTCTGTCATGGAGTAGTCCTGAAAATGGGCTCTAGCCTGTGTTCGGGTTTGTCACTACTCTTCCTCCTACATCATTCCAGCTGTCATTTGAGTTGTTCCATTGTCCTAAGCGCCTTGGAAAACGAAGGAGCAGGATGGGCTCCACCAAGCTGAAGAGGACATTTAAGTGTGACCATGTCAATAGCCCGGGCTGCCTCCATGTTCCAGAGATTTACCAGGGCCTTGACAGAGTCGCCTGCTCTGGACACTGGAAACTCCCCAAGCGCTGTCTGGAAATTGAGCAGATCCATAAGCCTCCGGGGGCAGACCATTCTTATTGGCCCACCACCCCTGCAGAGGGTAGATTGAGTAGATATTCCTCTTTGGGCAAGCAAAGTATATATCTTAAGAAATGTGCTCTTGTGTGGGGGGGGGGATGGGGGGTGGGGGGGATAAATTTTGACAGTAATCTACTCCTCCTTCTGTGATACAAAGGAAATAGCTGCCACCCAAGCCTACACTCCAGTTTAATAGACAGAGTTCCAAAGGAATGCATAGGATGTTACAAATATAAAAGGAGGTTAATGAAAGAGTATAGTGATGTCTTTCATGTATTTTAAATTGGAAAGGCTAATTTTGAAACTAAAACAACAACAGTGATCTAGGAGCCATATGCTTCACATTACTGAAGTATGCCTTGCATAGGCCTGTCATTCAATGAGAAACAACACAGACCAAAACAGAGGAGACATTGAAAAACAGTTGGTTTGTGGGAAGTCAAACAGTCTCTAAATATGTGTTCTATTATCTTTTTGGTGTTCTTTGCGCAGTTGCCATCATGATTAAACCAGTGAGCTGGCATCAGGAGGAAAGGGCTTTCCTTCCTCCTTCCCTCACTCCACATATCATGGGAAACAGCACTGTTTGTCTGTATAGTGGTTTGGTTTGGTGTTTGGAGAAAGAAGCAGAAACAATGCAAGTTTGCAGCTGGTGTTCACTGAGGTAGCTGTGCTATGAGTGGTGCTGGTCAGCCTCTCTTGGGACCCTCAAAGCATAGTTGTAAAGCAGGCAGGTTCCCAAGAAAATCACAACCATGGTTTTTAAAATCCAAATAATATATTTTATTGAATACAATTAGAGGCTCAACTCTGATTGAACACATGGTATTCCCACGTTACACAGATTCTTAGGTGTTTGTGTGCCTGGGCTCTAATACTTAACCTCCACTTATACTTGCTACCTAAGTATGTATGCAACATGAAGGAGTGGGGAAAGAGGAAGGTCGGAGGGTTGTAAGAGATAGAGAGAGCTAGATCCAAATGGGATTGGGTACAGAGGGAAGGCAGAGCTGGTCTGGGGATCCAGAGAAGGAGTGGGGTGAAGAGAGAAAGACACCTGAACAAGTTCAGGTCAGAAGGATAGGTTAAGTTAATTAGGAGATCCATAGAAATGAGAGGGACAGAGAGGAAAGGAGATCCAGACGAGTTTGGGCACAGGAAGCAGACTGAGCCTATCTGGAGACCCAGAAGAGGAGCTGAGAGAAAGAAAGGTCAGACCCAAAAGAGTTTGGGCAAAGAAGGGTGATTGAGTCAAAGTCCAGAAAGGAGAATGGGAGAAAGAGAGAATGAGACCTGAACAAGTTTGGTTGGGTAGAAGAAGTGAATCTGAGTCGAAGAAGGGAGCAGAGCGGACAGAAAGAGAAAGAGCTAAAGTAGCTAGGCAAGGTAAGGAGAAACTGCTCTGGTCTTTTGGAGGAGGGTCAAGACTCAGCAATCTGGTTATGGAGCCATGGGCTGGGGTTATGCAATTGAAAGAAGGTTGAAGGGAACTAGGAAATAAGACCTGAAGTGACAGTGGTCCTTCTGTTGCTGAGGGACCGCTGACGGACCGAGGGACCTTTTTGGAATGGCAAAAGTTTGGGCAAGCAGGAGTGAAAAGGAGAGCTGATGTGGCGAGAGTCACCTAAACTGAAAGAGACACTGGATGGAAAAATCGACTTAAATAAATACTCTTCTAGTTTAACTAGCTGAGACCTGCAGCACGTGTGTGTGCACATGCACATACAACCAGGATGGAAATGGGGAACTGGGGATGAAAAATAGCTACCTGTCCAATGCTGCGGGAAGAGAAGCTGGGTTCTTGGGAACAAAGCTAGGGTGTGATGATGAGAAGCTGAGGGGTTAACAGCCTTCAAAATGAGTCCCAAATACTGTACAGAATGGAAGGGCTTTGCTTTTTTTATAGAGCAAAGAGGGAACTTTCTAGAGTACCTTCACGTTAATGGTTATCTGATTTAAAAAATCTTGACTGGCAACAATGGGACAATGGATTCAAAGTGGCCAGATAGGGAGATGGGATTGCTTAGGAAATTAAATGTCTGGGGCTTGTTGGCGCTAGTGCTTAGGCAGATCCAGATCCAGGAAGGGGAACAGATAAGAGAAAATGATAGGTTTTAACACAGAGGAATACAGAGATGTGAGGAATACAGAGACATCCTGGAAAAGGATACAAGCCATAGTGACCTTAATTGGGTGTCTCAGAAACTGATTGGAATGGCCATGTGGAATGTTTTGTTTGGAGTGTTGGTGGGCCCTTTGGGGGACTGGATGAGGTCTGGATGCATTAGCCATGTTTCCTTCCTAACTGACTTCCTAAGCTATTCCTCACTTGAGTAGCAAGCACTGTTTCTTTCCTGGATTCTTCTAAACATGGGTCAGGTCAGGCCAGGCCAGGCCAGGTCAGGTATCTCTATAAGATGTCTGGGCAGTTACAAATAAACCTAATTCTAGACTCAACAGCTGGTACTTTCTAGGGTTGTGTGAGCCAGCTCGAAATCAAACCAGCTCGACTTTGAACCTTGGCTGAAAGGCTTGACTTCAAGCTGAATCTGACCCAGTTCAGTTCAAGCTTGAACCGAACACAGCTGGCTTGGAGCCGGCTTGAAGCCCTACCAGCAAAAGGGAATGCAGCGAGGATTCCCCTTTACTAGTAAAGGGGGAGGGGGCTTGCCTAACCATAAAGGATAGTAAAATTTGAGTACTTGCCAGTTGCTCTAGCGGGAGGGCGGCATCAATTCCCCCAACCCCCACCAGCTTCCCCCAGAGTCTCCTGGGCCAGCGGCGGTCCAATGTGTGCCCATTTGGGGCCTCTGCGCTGGTGCAGATGCCTTTAAAAAAAAACCTCCATGCATGCACACAGACAAGTTGCATCACCATGCATTTGCAGGGTGACACAAATGGCCCATGTGCAGAGGTTAAAAAATGATCGGTTCAGGGGCACGAATCGGGCCACTGCTGGCCCAGGAGACTTTGGGGGAGACTGGCAGGAGTCAGGGGAGCTGCCGCCATTTCTGGAGCAACTGGCAAGTACTCCGTTTTTACTATCCTTTACAGTTAGGGAAGCCCTTCTGCGCCCCTATACCAGTAAAGGGGAATCCTCGCCAGATTCCCCTTTTCCGGTAGGGTTTTGAACTGGCTCTGAACCCGTTCGATCCGAACCGGGAGCTAGTTCAAAGGTGCCAAAACCATGCTGGCCCAGTCCAGTTCAAATCAGGTTTGTAGCTGAACCAAACTGGGAAAAACAGTTTTGTGCATCTTGCTAGTACTCACTTGAGTGGCAAGCATAAATTGTCCTGTTTGCTAAACAGAGTCCCCCTTGGTTTGCATTTGAACTTACAAAGAAAATAGATTCTGGGGTGAGCGCTCCACAAACCCAGGCTATCTGCTCGTGAGTAGACCCCCGGCCGGGAGGCTTAAAAGCAGCCTCCCGGCTCGGGGGTCTCCCCAGTATGCCCTGCGTGCTTGCGCAGGGCATACTGGGGCTTCTCAGGGCCGCGCGGCCCCCAAGCTCCCCAGCCCACGCCAGCTCCATCTCGGAGCCAGCCATCGTGTGGGCGGCCGATCCAGCCGCCCAGGGCTCCCTGACCGCTTGTGAGCAGGGAGAGCGGGCTTAGCCCACTCTTCCCGCTCACGGCTAGGAACCGGGTCTCACTGATTGTGAGACCTGGTCCACTGTGTACAGGACTAGTGACAAGGCTGGTTTCCACACCAGCTTCAATGCTCCTCATGGCAAGCTAGTGTTCTCATGGGATGTAGCCACATCTGGCCCTGCCCACCTGATCCTTTCCTGTTATCAAAGTGGTGTGGCTGCAGTTGCACTACTTGGCTCCAAATTAATAAAAGAAAAAGAACAAGGAGTCATCTGCCTACATTCCTTTTTCACCATAATTTTCATTGGTAGTTACCATCTTCACAAGTTAGCCCACTTGTGCCTCAAATATTCACATGTGAATTGGGGTAGGTGTCATCACCAGAAACTATGCCGTTGCGGTGTCCCTCACTCACTCCAGCTGTACCAAATTTGCTTCAGGTCAGTTAAGCTATTTACAAATTAGGCCACTTGCACTTCAAATGTTCACACATCCACCATCTTGAATAGGTTGGATGACATCATCACAAACTACTCTGTTGAGGTGTCCCTATGTGTCCTTACAACTGTACCAAATTTGTTTTAAATGGGTCCAGTCAGAATTGGTCTAGGTTAGAGTGGTTCAGGGAAAGCTGAAATACAGCTTAGTTTCCTGGCAGTCTTCTGAGAATGCGAATAGGAGTTGGAGACTAGGCTAGAGGGACCAATGATCTGACTCCATTTCATTTTCCCTTCTGAGCATCAGGATTAGAAGGCTGGTGAAGAGCAGCTGGCCATCCTTCAGCTGCCAGTGCCACACTTGTATAGCTGGGGTGGGCTTGTACATCTGCCTACCTATCATGCAACCTGAGCAGACGGTGGGACGCAAGATGCACTGAGAATTCCCTTGCAGAAGACTGTTACTAGAGAGCAGCTTAGTTATGATGTTAATCAGCTTCAAGGCAGATAGAACTTGGATATGTCCCCCCACCACACACATATACACAGAGCAGAGTGAAAGGGGAAGCTGGCAGGGAGCATTTCCAAAGCCCTGGACCTCTTCTGCTTAGAGCTTTTCCTACAGTCGCTTCCTGTTCCGGCATTTCCAGACCTGTCCATTGGAGGTACAAGGGATGAGGCTAGCAAGGCCTTGATCCCTTCCATCTCCAAAACACAGGAACATAGGAAACTGCCATGTACTGAGTCAGACCACTGGTCCATCTTGCTCAGTATTGTCTACACAGACTGGCAGTGGCTTCTCCAAGGTTGCAGGCAGGAATCTCTCTCAGCCCTATCTTGGAGATGCCAGGGAAGGAACTTGGAGCCTAGATGCTCTTCCCAGAGCGGCTCTATCCCCTGAGGGGAATTTCTTACAGTGCTCACACTTCTAGTCTCCCTTTCGTATGCAACCAGGGCAGACCCTGCTTAGCTTTAGGGGACAAGTCATGCTTGCTACCACAAGACCAGCTCTCTTCCCTTCCAACATACCCACTTCTATTGTAACATTCACAGTAGCCCAGGCCTTGCAGGGCTGTCCTTAGGGCATGGCAAGCAGGGTGACATAGGAAGCTGCCTCATGTTGAGTCAGACCATTGGTCTATCTAGCTCAGTATTGTCTTCACAGACTGGCAGTGGCTTCTCCAAGTTTGCAGGCAGGAGTCTCTCTCAGCCCTATATTGGAGATGCTTCCAGGGAGGGCAGTTGGAGCCTTCTGCTCTTCCCAGAGCGGCCCCACCCCCTGAGGGGAATATCCTACAGTGCTCACACTTCTAGCCTCCCATTCATATGCAACCAGGGTGGACCCCGCTGAGCCAAGGGGACAAGTCATGCCTGTTTCCACAGGGGATGTGGCCACTCTGGGAAGTGCATCTGCCTGCTTGCATGCAAAAGGTCCCAAGTTCCCTCCCTGGCAGCATCTCCAAGATAGGGCTGAGAGACTCCTGCCTGCAGCCTTGGAGCTGCCTGTCTGTGTGGACAATGCTGAGCTAGATGGACCAATGCCCTGACTCAGCAGGAGGCAGCTGGGGGCCACCCCAAGCCCCGCTCTTTTAACCCCCATTAGAATTAACTGGAAGGGCGCCCCACACTGGCTGATTTGCCCTGGGCCCCGCCCCCCGCCAGGGTTCTCTAAGGACAGCCCTGAGGTCTTGACCATTTTTCTTTCAATCTAAGAGCCAGCCCAAAGATTTAGGAGCCAATCAATAAACACTTGACTTAGTGATGAACATTGTGGAGTGGGAAGGTAATTACACTTCTTTTTATTCCCTTTATAAATAACATGCAGTCAAGTAACATACTTAGAACTGAGACAGGGCTGCCTGGGACAAATGAAGTCTTGTTAAGTAACTCTACCTTTGAATATCGTAGTCTAGGCACCACGGTTAAAATTCTAGGCCCCATGGCTTCCTGACAGCTGGGATTTGTCAGGTCTTGCAGTAAACTGGTTTATGCCTATGGCTTTGTATCGTAGTAGTCCCCTCTAAAACACCCAGCAGACAACCACAGTTTTTGAATTGCATGAAAGTGCAATTCAAATTTTGCAGTGGAGCAATGCCACTTCAGCCTGCACGGATTTATTATGTGCATGTAGCTTCTATTAGTTTGATGTCTGTGGGACATAAGAAGGGAACAGTGAAACCAAACTATGGGCTGTAGTAAAGAATTGCAAAGGGAGGCATGCTTTCCAGGAAAAAGCAGACAAAAATATTTCTGGAGCAAAAAGTACCAAAAATCAGTAACATTTGGTTCTTCAGGTCATGAAGCAAACAGAAATGTTTCATTTTAGTACTTTTATTTTCAAGATGAGGTTGTGTTTGGTTGTGTTTGCTAATTCTTGCATGGTTTATTGTAGCATACATTTGTGTTTTCCCTTCTCCTGACATATGCTCTATTTCAGCACTGCCCCACCCCCCACCCCCAGGTAGCGTTTTTATACCACAAACACTATTATGCTATGTTCCTTAAGTCTATCAAAAGTTGTCTGGGCAAGTATTTTCCAACTTTTCCCATTCCAGCCAATGTCTCCACCACCACCATCTTTTCCAGGATGTATTATATTTTCTAAAATCTAATTGTGCCCATGTTAGCAATCACCTACATAGACATTAGGCATTCAATTCTCTTTAAAGCAGGTGGGGGGACCTTTGTACGTGGGACTCCCTTTGTACGTAGTCCGGAAACTCCAATTGGTACAGAATGCGGCAGCCGGATTGGTCTCTGGGACAACACGAAGGGACCATATAACACAGGTTTTGAAAGAACTGTACTGGATGCCGATATGCTGCCAGGTGAAATACAAAGTGCTGGTTATTACCTATAAAGCCCTTAACAGCTTGGGCCCAGGCTATTTAAGAGAGCACCTCCTTTGTTATGAACCCTGCCGCCTTTTACAGTCTTCTGGAGAGGTTCGGTTACTGGCTTTCTCTGTGGCTAATCCAGGGCTTTGGAATATGCTCCCTGATGAAATAAGAGCATCTCCTTCTCTCTTTGTTTTCAGGAAGACCCTCAAGACTTTGCTGTTCTCACAAGCTTTGTTTTGTATTGTTTTTATTGTGTTTTAACTGGTGATTTTTAATCTTAAAATTTGTACACCATCTAGAGATTTACATATCAGGTGATATAAAAATGAGATAGATAAATAAATAAAGCTAGAAAAAAATCCTTTGAAAAGAAGAAAAACCTGAAATCCTCCAAGATGGTGTATTCTACACTAACACCAGCTATTCCACTTGTACAGTGCAGCTGCAGGCAGACATGGAGGTCTGTGTAGCCCTTTTTATGGGTCATATGGTGCTCCGGTGCAGACATAATCGGCAAGAACTTGAAATCCCAAGTCTGCAATCATACTGAAGAATGTTGCTCCTCAGTAAATCTTGAAGAACCCTTAGACCTTACACTTTATGGGTTCCCCCCACCCGCTACCAATCTGGTGAAGGTAACCCTGATGTGCTAGTTAGTGAAGTCATGCTGTATTGTGCACAGCAAACCGAGAACAGTTCTCCAGCAAGGATAACAAAGGCCCACCCCATGGTGATTGATGAGAATGTTATAAAAGTGAAATGAGCCGGAAAGTCATCATCTTGTCTTTTCCTTTGCCACAAGAAAAGCATACCAGAGAGATCTCTTTTCTTCTGGTCCTGATAAGAAGTCTAACGAAGCATAAGGAGAGATTACATGGCATGGAAATGTGTTACACCCAGCTGCTCACTAGTTTTCAGAGCACACAGTAAATAATGCTGTTTAGTATCTAAGACACAAAAGAGAACAGCACTCTTTTGATAGTGATTCCGAGCCTCTTTCATTTGCTTCCCTAAATATACAGTTTGCTTCCAATTCATTGAGTGGCATTTTGCAACAGTGCATACTTTCGTGTGGTGGGCTCTCTGATTGGTATGTGGTTGTTGGTGTGTCCCCCCCCCCCCTTAATTGGCATGAGCAAATGAAAGGTTACTCAGGCCCTGATGCTGCAGAGGCACTTTAGTTTGTTTACAGTTGTTTGCTGAAGTGAGCAGTATCCATTTTAACCCTCTGAATTCATTCCCCATGAAGTGATTTATGGGAGGATAAAGCCGTCTTTTCTCACCAGATGCAATGATTCCTCAGCACATGAATATTGTATTTAGAAAATAATGGGGCCTTTCACACAACTTACCAGGCGGGTGGGGGGAAGGCTTAGCAAAATGCGGCTTCCCCCCAGATGAGCATTCAGAGACTGGTGGGAGCGTGCTCCATGCTCCCACACGATCCTCACTGCCCCGTGCAGCATGGAGCAGGGCAGAATGCTCTGAGGCTGGGACTCATCCCAGTCTCTGAGAACCCCATTTGCACCCTTAACCTTGGCCAAGAGCCAGGCTTCGGTGCTGGGTTTGGCACCACAGCTCTGCCAGGATCTGCATGGATCCAGTGGTTTTCATGGGCAGCCAAACCCAGGTTTGGCTGCCTAAACGTGGGCTTGGCTGCTCAGCCTCAGTGAATGGTTTGGAAAAGTATTTGTTCATCTTAATTTTATTATTCTGTTAACCAGTCACTTTTGCAAGTCCATGTTATCTTGTACATTTAGCCTATTTTCTGTAAGGAATATAAGCTTATGAGATCACCCGGCAGTGTGTGTGTGTCCCTCTATCAGCTTCACAGTTCCTGGATCAGTTTGGTACTGTTGTAGAGACACATAGGGACACCTCAGCAGCGTAGTTTGTGATGATGTAATCCACCCCGATTCAAGATGACGGACACTTAAACCTTTGAGGTGTAAGTGAACTGACTTGTGAATCGTCTAACCTATTTGAACCAAACTTGTTACAGCTGTAGGGATACATAGGGGACAAGGTGCAGTTTGTGATGATGTCATCCATTGCAATTCAAGATGGCGGACGCAGGAACATTAGAGGCGCAAGTGGGAACCCATTTTGACCAAATTTGGTACAGTTGTAGAGACACATAGGGACACCTCAGTAGCATAGTTTGTGATGATGTCATCCACCACAATTCAAGATGTGGACATGTGAACATTTGAGGTACAAGTGGGCTAACTTGTGAACTTCTTTACCCATTTAGGAAAAAAATTAGTCCAGTTGTAGGGATGGTGAAAAGAAAATAGGCAGATTAGTTCTTATCAGAACTTCATTTTTCTTTTTAATATTTTTGAAAGGTTTGTTGGTACACTATATTGGGATTAACACTTTTGCTAAGCCTGGAAATTTGTTTGCCACAACTTCCCTGCCACTTTAAAAAATGCTGGCTTAGTTCCTCTTATGCTTGTCATATTTACACTGCGTATTCCATGAGAAATCCACATGTCAGTGGTAGAGCACCTGCTTTGCATATGAAAGGTCACAAGTTCAATCCCTAGCATTAGCAGTTAAAAATTTCCTTGGTGGCATGGGAAGGTAGCATAATAACCTTTCTAACTTTTGATGGTGTAGTAAATAAGGTCACATCATCAACTGTCTAGAATATCAGTGTAGCACATTAACATTTGCATAGACATGGGTTGGGTTTTGTTTAGTTTGTTTTCATGCTTTAGTCACTTGTGGGGTCATGTGGAGCAATTAATAGCCAGTTCAAAGAAGAGACAATACCAACCTCATGGACCACCACCCAAAATACAGTCTGGGAACAAATGAGGACCCATTTAAAACTGCAGTGCACAGCAGAGGCAAAGGAAGGGAGGGATAATACTCTCTACCACTGCAGTGTTGCGCCCCGCCTCATACTTTCAGTGGGGTGAATCCATGGAAAGGAGTGGTTTTGCTTTTTCTTTCTGGCCCTCCTATTATCCTTTCATAGTGGGAAGGACGGGAAGGGAACGATCTCCCTCTAGCCTACTCACTGGAAGATATGGGTGGGGTAGTATTAGCGATACAAGTTCCCACAATGCTTTTGTGGACGTAGTTTAACCTCTGGCCTTCTGTCATGGGGGTTTAGCTTGGACATTGTAGCCTGAAAACACAATGGATACCTTATTCGTTCCAATCAGTGCTGTAGTGACTTATTCAGGGACAACAGAGAGTACCCTGTTATATTTAATAGACTTTCTCAGCTTTTTGGGAGCCTCATTCTTTCAAATACCTACACATTCTACTGGGCCCATTCCTTTTGATCAAGGATGAGGACATCCCCATAAACATCTATCTTTATATTACCTAGATAATAGTTGGGGAGACCCAAATAGAGTCAACTTGGATAACTAGTGTATAATTGGAGAACCTCTGATCTAGATAAATTAGGTAAACAGTAGGGATGTTCAGAACATTCTGAGCTCAAAACATTCTGCCTCAAAATGGGCCATTGAGACTTCCCGACCCAAAACGGAACACCCTTCAGATGAAGGGCCGTTCTGTCAAAACAACTGGTTGTTCCGACGGAACAGCCCTTCATTTGAAGGGCGTTCCATTTCAGATCCAAACACTCTCAGTGGCCTGTTTTGAGGCAGAACATTTCGAACTCGGAACGTTCTGCACATCTCTAGTAAACAGAAACATGTCCCGTCTAAGAGGACAATAAGCTTTATGTGCTGGAAGACAAAGTTCAGCTGTGTTCTGACTAAAGTTAATTTTCATAATTCAAAAGCTTCACTGCATTTCTGTCAGGGTTGTGTTTATAAATTTGTGTTTTTTTCTTCAGAGTGTGCACTATTCTTTTCATCATGTTCAGGTGAGAATGTATCATTTGCAAAGAGGTTGTGCATCCAAGACAATCTTAATCTGCAGAGTAGATAATTTTACAGATTTGCTTCGTCGAGAAAACCTGATCTCCTGAGTCTGAAGCGGCTTGTAAAAGCTCCCCCCCCCACCCCATGGTGCATTGTTTCAGCTTCCTAATCACTGACCAGCTGTCTTGTTAGTGAATAGAGCCATGGGCCCCTTGCCATGTTTCATGTGAGGTCTTGGCTGGGTGGTCAAGCAGGCAGCCTGCAGCCACTGTCAAAGCAATTCAAGAGGTATTGGCACAGCAGTGCCTCCATTAATTTCTGCTTGTCACATGCTGTCATGCAAGTTATACCAGAGAGGAAATGACCGTTGGGTGGGGGGAGTGTGATTGTGGCACTTGGTCCCCTCCAGACATTATCCCTGAGGTTAAACAAGTGGATGCTGTTAGCTGCTGTCCACAAACAGCTGTTAGGAAGGAGAAACCCAGACCTGGGCCCCAGAGCCATGTGTCTTTCCTGTTAGCGAGGAGCATCTTCTATCAGCATCTGCCACATTTTAACCCTTAATGGAGGTGTTCGATTCTGCTGTGAGAGCGAAATCAGTCACTGAGTTGCACTGAGTACTAATGGACATGTTGATGCAGAATATTGTATGATTTGACCCACGATGCAAAGCCCATGAAACACTTCCAGTTTCTGCACCCCTTGGATGTAATCTTTTCTCTGTGTCTTCAGTTTAAAATGAATATTCATTGCATAAGAAAATTTCTGAATGTTACATACATGGATAGTCTTTAAATTTCCCTTCAGACTGAGAAAGATTCATTTGGATCTTTTGGTGAAGATACCTTGAATTCTGAAAATAGCATGCTCTCTGTATTAGGCCAGATTATCCCTTTCACTTTTGACACAATAAAATCACACAATCACTTTTCATCTCATCAGTTTGACACAGAGAATATAATCAATGTACGCTCGGCAACATCAAGCTTAAGAAATTAACTGGCTCCTTGACATGAGATAGATCGGCTCTATCAGGTACATTCATGAGGCATTTTCACCAGATGAAACTGATTAGGTAAAATCAACCTGATGACTTTTCCACATGAACAATGAATGTAGAATTTGAGGCTGAGCAGACTCTGTGGTAGACAGGAGTCAACACCGACTCTATGGCACAACTTTACTTTACTTTAGAGCTTTATAATGTTTAGCATGAGCAAGATTTGAGCATAGTTATTGCATGTTCCTCTTACATCAAATGAATTATTGCCAAGGGAATTATATTTTAGACCAGGGCTTGACAAATCCCAGGTGCCAGGGAACCATGCTGCCTAGAACAAAGCTGCAAGGGTTCTTTCTGGAACTGCTTGCTCTGAGCATATGTCCTCTTTGCTAAGCAGGGTCTGCCTTGGTTTGCATTTGGATGGGAGACTACATGTGTGAGCACTGTAAGATCTTCCCCTTAGAGTGGGGCTGCTCTGGGAAGAGCACCTGCATGCTTGCATGCAGAAGGTTCCAAGTTCCCTCCCTGGCATCTCCAAGATAGGGCTGAGAGAGTCTCCTGCCTACATCCTTGGAGAAGCCGCTGCCAGTCTGTGTAGACAATACAGAGCTAGATGGACCAATGGTCTAACTTGGTATAAGGCAGCTTCTTATGTTCCTGTGGCTAGGTTATTCAGAGGTACACTTATTTATTAAAATCCTTATTTGTCCCGGGCTGCCCTATTTCTGTTTTGTGCTACTTGTTAAGGGGATAAAGAGAAGCCCATTTACCCTCTTTCCATAATGCCCATCACTAAGTCCAGTAATTTTGTCAAGAGCCCACTGTCTGGCTTCTAAACTTGTGGGCTGGCTGCTAGATCCAAAGAAAATTTGTCAAAGTTGATACTAAGAGAAGCATTAATTAAATATATATTTACTCAGTTGGAAACTGTGAATACGATTGTGTGAGAGGTAGCTCCTTTATTTTAGTCACTTTGGAAATATCACTTGCATTCCAGATAAAATGCTAATTCCTATTCCTGAAAGACCTTGATACCCTCTACATAAATGAAAACATAATATCAGCAGATGAGAATCCCATGGTTTCCCTCCAAGGGAATTTGGATTTGCCATTGGGAAGCCAGAGTCAATAAAGCAACCATGACAGGATCTAGAAAGGGTTTATTTTTCTGTTCCAGCCAAAATCTGTCCGTGTGTGTGTGTGTGTGTGTGTGTGTGTGTGTGAGAGAGAGAGAGAGAGAGAGAGAGAGAGAGAGAGAGAGAGATGGATTAGGTTTTTGGAAGATCAAGGATATGGAAGTTTTGCATGCAAGGAAGAAACTTAGTGTAATTTTCTTTTGATGCAAATATATTGAAAACACCATGACAAGTCAGAGACTGAGTTTTTAAAAATGGTGTTTTGTTATGTGATAGCTCCACTTTTATGGACACTTTAGTGTACTTTCAGACCAGAACTATAAAGTATCTGAAGATTTATTTTCTCTAATAAGCAATGTGATTTCCTCTTTTCTAGTTTGAATTTTTCCATAATTGATTCAGCAGAGTATAACAGAAATGAATGCAAACAGCTTTGTATGCAAACTGTCCACTTTAAAGCTAGTTTCTGAAAACAAACTTTTATAAGTTCTTTATAATACGTTGGTGAACATTGTTCACATTAAATTTAGGGCCTTCCTTTTCTCTTGACAAATGTAGCACTAGCCTCAACAAGTGACACTCCCCATTTAAAAGGAAAGGGACATGGCTTCTCATCTTGCAAGGGGAAGGGGGAATCAGATGTATTGCTATGTCTTCAGCAAATTTGTGGGGCTACTTTGAGTATGAATGCTGGTGGAGGTGAATGTATGAAGCCTCAAGATACAATCCAGCTGGGAACCCCTATAACTTTCCACACAGCCTGCTTTAAGTGAAGAACTTTACTTCCCAATTTTTCTATTATTGTTATTATTATTATTTAATCAATCAACATGACATACATGTTTAGCTTTGTGGCTTTTTTGGTGAGGTGATGGCACCAAAGGAGGATGGAAGAGTAAAGAATAGATGGAACAATGGTTCTCATTGGCTGCTCTCCCTATTCTTCTTGTCAGCACGGCATGTCTAGAATATCCTATTGAAAGAGTATATAATGCACTCCTTTACATGATTTGGCAAACAGGACCACTAACCATTGCCAAAAGAGTTTCTTTGCTATTCCACCCTAACAGCATCTAATGGAACAATTACAAATAGAATTACTGATTGTAGAGAATCACTGTACATAATACTTGTTACATTACCTCTTACTGTTCTTAATTCCATAGAAATGTGTTGGATCTGACCTTAATTATAGTTGACTGTGTCTTCAAAATTACTACTTAGTTCATTTTTTAAAAATTTCATTTTGAATGGCTCCTGAGAAGCTGAAAAATCTTCAGTGTACAGCTAAATACATTAAACCATGGGTTACCAACTTTTTGAAAAGAAGTGTACCCCTTCTGTCACAAAACCTTCAGCCCAGGTACCCCATAGAGATTTTTAGTGCGCATTTTTACATCCACACAAATTTAATTGTTACTGTTGTGAGACAAGCTACTCCAGTCACTGGCTTACATTCAGATTACTTGCATCCAGAGTATTCATGAGAGTTACTCGTGAGTAAAGTTAAAGTAAAGTTGTGCCGTTGAGTCAGTTTCGACTCCTAGCAACCACAGATCCCTGTGGTTGTCTTTGGTAGAATACAGGAGGGGTTTACCATTGCCGTCTCCCACACAGTATGAGATGATGCCTTTCAGCATCTTCCTATATCGCTGCTGCCCAATATAGGTGTTTCCCATAGTCTGGGAAACATACCAGTGGGGATTCGAGCCAGCAACCTCTTGCTCTCTAGGCAAGTTACTTCCCCACTGTGCCATTAGTACCCTCACTGAAATAAACATTTTGAAGTTACTCCCATCTGAAGTAAACTTTCTCATTAATTCCAGTAACACTGCTGATTAGGGATGTGCACGGAACCATGGAGATGCGGTCCAGCACTGGGGTGAGGGTTCCTTTAAGGGCGGGAGGAGGGTGTACTTGCCCCCACCCCGCTTTCCCCCCGCCGGCATGCATATTTTAGTAAGCATTTGGGGTAGCAGGATACCTCCCTGCCGTCCCTACCGCCGGTCGTCAGCAAAAGGCTTCAGAAACCCTTTTGTGCATGCGTGCATCACGTCTCTGCATTGTGTGCGCGCACAAAAGGCTTTCTGAAGCCTTTTGCTGACGACTAGGAAAAGGGGCAGCAGGAAGGTACCCTGCCACCCCAAATGCTTACTAAAATATGCGCGCCAGCGAGGGAAAAGTGGCGGGAGGGGTAAGTACAACCTCCCCCCGCCCTTAAAGGACTCCCCCCGCCCCCCGGCATCAAACCGTCCCATGTCCGGACCGGTCCGGAGGCCTTTAGAATGGCCTCTGGACCGGTCCGTGCACATCACTACTGCTGATGTGCAGTGTGGCTGCAGCATGGAGAGCTTTTAAAGTATCCCTAGGGCTACTAGTGCCTCCTGTTGGGAACTCTTGTATTAAACTGTCATGGTTAAAAGTAGATTCTAATTTTAAAAATAAATATTTCTATTCCACCCTTCTAGTACAATACTGCTTGGGGAAGCTCACAACAGTAAAGTAATAGAAAGTTTAAAACAACAAAACAAAACACAGCATAAAATAAAATCAATTAAAGCAAACTAAATTAAAAGTAAATAGGTATAAAAATAAAAAGTTCATCAATTATCATTAAAGCCTCTCATATGAGATCTTATTTAAAAAAAAAAAAACCCTAAGGGAGGGAGCATAGCGAAGTTCTTCTGCGAGGGCATTCCATAGCCGAGGGGCCACAGCCAAGAAAGCCCTGTCTCTTGTCCCCGCCAACTGAATCTCAGTTATTGGTGGGCCTGCGAGCAGGGCTCAAGATGATGAACTAGGAGCCCTGGCATATTTGTATGGGTGAATGCGGTCTGACAGATATCCCAGCCCCAAGCCATGTAGGGCTTTAAAGGTCAAGACCAGCACTTTGAATCGGGCCCAGAAGCAAACTTGCAACCACTGAAGCTGCCGCAGGATAGGTGTAATCATCAAGGAGTGACTAGCATCCATGAGCATCCTTGAAGCAGCATTCTGGACTAGCTGAAGCTTTTGAACTGTCTTCTAGGACAGCCCCATGTAGAATGGATTGCAGTAATCCAATCTGGATGTTTTCAGTGCATGAGTGACTGAGGTCAGGTCCAACTTCTCCAAGTAGGATGGCAGCTGACGTACCAGTCGTAGCTGGTAAAAGGCACTCCTGCACACCGCTGTCACCTGTGCCTCCAAGAACAGCATTGGGTCCAGAAGCACCCCCAAGCTGCAAACTTGATCTTCAAGGGGGAGTGTGATCCCATCCAGGACCAGATCTACCTCACCTCTCGGAAAATCAGTTTTACCATCTCAGAGCACTTCTGTCATATCTGCATTAAGATTCAGTTTGTTTGTCCCCATCCAGTCCAGAACAGCCTGCAGACAGTGGTTCAGCTAACACCTCCCGGGTGTTAGCTGACTTAAATGATAGGTAGAGTTGGGTATCATCAGCATATTGATGACGCTGTAGCCCATTCCTATGGATATTGTCCAATTTTACTGGGCAATATCCAACACCCATAGTTAGGCATAGTACCAGGCTGACATCCTAACTAAATTACTCAATGGAAATCCCATTGAAATTAATAGGACAAGTTAGTCCTGACTAATTTTAGTCACATTAATTCCAATGGAGCTTAGTAAGGAATAATTTAGTCTGAATGTAGTCCAGTGGTTCTACATTATCAGGCAGGTTACTTAGACTCCTAATATTTCTGGGTGGTATCTATAAACCATTTTATCCTTTAGGAGTTCTACCAATAACAGTCAGATTGCTTCACCATCATTGGTTTTCAAATTTTAAACTCCACAGCAGGGTTCTCACCACTGATTTCAGTGAGAACATGATCAGTCCGTTTGTTAAGTTCTGCTTTTTACCACTTACTATGTACTCCTTTTCCTTTGGTGAAAAACATCAATCAGCACCCACAGGACTGTGCCCCAAATAATAACAAGTTTTACGTTATGAAATGGGCATAAAATGTAGATTTTTTTAAAAAATAGCATAATCCACATGATGAGGTCAGGTGCATTTTTTAAATTTGAACATATAAAAGATAAAGGCAATGAGCATGGCCGTTAAAAATATTTGTGATGGTTGTTCTTATCGAGACTGAATGTTTCTTAGTCTTCCATGTCAAATGTTATCAAAGAACATGCTTCTGCTTGTGGTAACTCCTGGATTTAGCAACTGAATTGTTGAACTCTTACAAAAATACTTTGATTCCGAAGTTCATGCTCAGGAAATTCACAGTGTCTTGGTCTTACAAGCCAGCTGGTCAGAACTCTTGAAGTTATGTTAGGCACTTCCAGTGGTCTTTGATGTTAATTCTAGTCCAGTTGGTATAGTATGGGGTTCTGTAATTGTGAATGCCGTAGAAAACTTGTGTTCAAGACACTGGGTTGGACATTTCATTCCTGTTACTGTCATAGAGAATTTTTTAATACACTAGTCTTTATGGTACAAAATAGTTCTAGTATCTTACATAAAAACTTACATCTATCAGTTTGCAAACAATGTAAGCACATTCACGCTGGTGTTCATGCAGTTATTTTATGTCTTGTCCAGAATCTGTGTTGTGTGTGTGTGTGTATGAGAGAGAGAGAGAAATTATAATAATTTTTCAGATAGGAGGAACAATTTTAACAAAACGAACATTAAGTCAAAGAACAAAAAGTAATAAAGTTTTCATCCTTCAGCATAATAAAATATTTCCCTCTCTTAGTTCTATCAGTATATTGCCCATTTCAATATAGATGAAGAGTTTGTGTTTATATCTACAGATAGAAATATATATATATACTCACATATAGATGATGGGAAAAGTGGACAGAGGATTCTTTGCTTCCCACTTACTCATCAAAGCTCTTCATTGCTTACCCTTAGGATATGACATTTCAGCTGCTACGTGGGCTTGATTTTCTGCATTCACACAGAGTGGTCCACCGTGATCTGAAACCACAGAACATTCTAGTAACCAGCAATGGACAGATAAAATTAGCTGATTTTGGGCTTGCACGTATCTACAGTTTTCAAATGGCTCTTACTTCCGTGGTAAGTTTCAGTATTTTAATTCTTTCCGTCTAATTCTAGAATTTGGTTTTGCATAGGTGAACTGTCTAAATAAAGATAAATAGTAGGCTTGTTCACATGACCCAAAACTGGGTCAGAGGAGCTGCCAGCCAGGTAGGAGAGTTGTGCGCACTTGTGAGCTGTGGTCATGTGAACTCCAGAAGCAGGATCGGAGGAAGGGAGAGTGATTATGCAGGAGGTGGAAGCTGAGTAGAATGGCCGCGCCCTACCCACCTTCTGTCCTCAGCATTTTACCAAAGGTGGAAACTACCCTACCCGCACAGTCACACTCCTTTCCTCCTACCTTGCTTTTTGAGTTCACATGACAGTGGATCAGGAGTGTACACAGCTCTCCTACTCTGGCTGGCAATGCCTCTGACCCTGTTTAGGTTGGGCTAAGGAGCCTAATTTTTACAGTTGGGAAATCACTGATGTTGTTGCTGTTATTCTGAGGGGGAAAAATACTTCTTTAGATTACTGGATCTGATTGACATAGTAACATGCTTTTGCAAATGTTATTTTTTTTGCATCTTTTGCTATTTCATTAAACTAGTTTTACCTCGAGGTACGGTATGTCAAGTATGTGTGATGGCACATTACACTAGAGGTGTGATACAATCACAAATTACGGCTCTGACATTTTTGCTTCCTTGGTGAATTACAGCTAGACAAATGCGTAGGAAAATGCTTCCAGCTGTCATCAAAGTAAATGTAGCAGTTAGCTCCTTGCTCACCAAACATAGGATGAAAAGTATGAATAGAAAAGAGGAAAATGATATACTTTAAAAAAGAAGAGAAATGGGGAAAAGTAAAGATGGAACTGTGGGCTTATTTACATAATATATCTTTAGATAACCTCTGTTTGTGCTTCTGTTGATATTTGTTTATGCAAACAAATCATACAGATCTCTGAGGTTGAAGAAAGTGAAAAGTAATGAGGTTAACTTGAGATAAAATTCTTACCTTAGCCTTTTGCTGATCTTTGGGTGATCATATTAATTATGCATGCATTAAAAATTGCAGATAGGCTCCATGTGATGGTTTTCTAGCTGTCATTTGTGTTGAGCATGTCCGTATGAAGCTTCCTTATACTGAGGGCAGTTTCACACGATCCACCACAAGTAAGGAAATGCAGGAGGGATGTCAGGAACTGGTAGCATGTGCTCTGAGCGAGTGCCCAAGTTCAGTTCCTGAGATTCTCTGTTTGACATTCTTCCGACTTGCACCCAACTTCCACAACCAGGATTTGAAGCTCGGTGGAGATTTTTGGGAGAATACTGAGTGAAGGAATCAGGAATCAGACATTTGCACCCTTCCTTGCTTGCGGCATGTCAGACTGTTGGTCCACCTAGATCAGCATAGTCTACACTGACTGGCAGTGGCGTTCCAGGCTGTCAAACTGTGTTCCGCCCCCCCCCCCCCCAGCTTTGCTTGGAGATGCCAGGAATTAAACTTGGGACCTTCAGCATACAAAGCATAAGGGCTGTGTGTTTGGGCTGCTATTCTGAACTACTGTTTCCTCGTGTGGCATCTTTTGTGTGCCAGCGCTGCATGAGGGATGCCAGGGAACGCATCCCGTTGCCACAGCACAGCGTTTTAAAGGGGGAAGCGGGACAAGCTGCCGCTTGCATGGAGGTATTTCTGTTTGAACAGCGCCACCGTGGGGCAGCAGGGGCTTGGAGGACAGGCAGGTAGGATCTGCCCGCCTCCTCTTAAGGGAACCCTTGGCTACCCTTGGATGTGCACCAAAGTAATTTGGCGCACATCCCTACTCCCTAACATTTGTCCTAGTTCTCATCATCCTCATGTTTAAAGTCATGGCTTTGATCCCTTCCTTGATGGAGAGGATGAACAATTTCTAAGTCATTTAATAGAAATTCCTATACCAAGTTGAGAACCTTGTGTACCAATGACAGTGCACATAATGAAGTTACCATAAGTCTGTTGTCAGTGCTATCATTCTGATCAGTTTACATGTGAACTCTTTGTCATTTCCTACAACAAGGTAGTAGCTTGCAGCAGCCAGATAAAGTCAAAGAATAATTTCTTCAAGTATCAGTTCATTCCCAAGATACAGCTTCATTCTCTGGCCACAAAGGAACTCTTCTAGTGGAACAGAAAAAGCCATGGAAGTATGGCAACATAAAGAACTGATCCAACCTTGGTTTACTGGGTGCTATAAATGGATAATTTATAAAGCATTTTATCTGTGATAGTTGGCTACTTTCCAAATAGTAAAGTATTCTTTTGGCAGGTAAATCCTCCAAGTGTATTTCTGTTATTCACAACCCCCATGACTTCCTCTGATAAATGATCAAAAGACTCAAAATAAATTGACAAACGCTTATGGAGAGAATAGCAGTCCCAGAGCTAGCAAATCTGAGGACTGATATTCCTGATACAAGCCTCTGGACTTGTTCTGCTGGAGTAGGGTTTCATAATAATATGGAGTTAAGTGGAGGAATCCCTCACTGCACCGCACTCATCAGATAGAAGGATTCCTGGAGACCGGGAAAACAAGTCCCGGCCTCCAGCGATCATGGAGCAGCATGGACTGTGTTAGCACGTGACAGCGCACCCACTAGAAGACTAAGGATAATCTGGGGTGGGGGTGAAGTAGGTAGAACCTCCCCCCCCCATCTTCCCTGCTCCAGGAATGATTGTGAATATAGTCTTCACACTATTGTCAATTCAGTTCAATCCCTTTATTACAACCACAGACCAGCACAATTTGCAAACAGAAGTCCAACCAAAAAACCTACATAACCTACAGATCTAAGATACAGTGGTTAAGCACATACTTAAGCATACAGATCAGTTAACAATGATTCTTAATGAACTCTTGGTGGATTTTACTGGCTTCTCGGCCTTTTGGCTAAGAAAGCATTCTCTACTAGAGTCATCAGTAACCCAGACTAAACCTAGATTCAAAAGGTTGTGTAAACTAGGCCCATTGGTTTTAATATACAGCCCTAATAAGGGATTCTCAAACTTGGTTCCCTAGATTCTTGCATCCCCAGAAAGACCATTGTTACTGGGGATGATGGGAGTTGTAAGTCCAACAACTTCCCTAAATGGCTTCAGAACAGGGTATCTTACAGACTGCCTTCTCTGATATGAGTCTACCTAACTATTAAGATTCTCTTCAGAGTCCCTTCTTTGGGTCCTCCCATCTTCCAAAGTAAGGTTGTTTTTCTGATTAGGGCCTTTTCAGTGTGGAGATTCCCAGCTTGGAATATTGTTCCCGGGAGGGTGGGGGTGGTCACCTGATGCAGCACCTGATGTCTTTTTGGCACCAGCTGAAATGTTTTCCAATTTTCCCAAGCCTTTTAGATGAATTTATATATATATATATATATAGAGAGAGAGAGAGAGAGAGAGAGAGAGAGAGAGAGAGAGAGAGAGAGGCCGACTTCTTGACTAACTGGTGCAATGGGAGGACAAATGCTTCTGAAGAGTTCCAGACTAATGCAGTGCTGGTGTGTGTGTGTGTGTGTGTGTGTGTGTGTGTGTGTGTGTGTGTGTGTGTGTGTGTAGGGAGAGGGGAAAGAGAATTTCAACAATGTCCCCTTTCACTGGGAACCCTCCGTGTCACCCGAAAACATGTCCCTGAGGGCTGCACAACTCTCAGGGACATATTTTTGGGTGACATAGAGTGGTTCCTAGGGAATGGGAAGCCATTGGAATTTGCTTCCACAACTGAGCTAGTTGAACCTTTTTGAAGCAGTGCTTCTGGTGCTTTTCCTGTGGCACAGGTCCTTCATTGGTCAGGATGTCAGCCAATGTTTTAAGCTGGCATCATGTTCCTTTTGCTGGTTTTAATAATAATATGTAGCCATTCATGTCATTTCACATGTATAATCTGGTTATAATCTATACAACAATCATGCTGGGTAAATATTATTATCCCCCATATTACAGATAGGAACCGAGGTAGAGTGGCTTGATTTAAGGCCACCTAGTGAGTTCAAGGCAGAGGCAAGATTCAAACTGGGGACTTCTTGATTCATAGCTGAGACCACTATGCTACACCAGTTTTATTTTGTCTTTCATATATTTATTGTTTTTATGTTGTTACTATGTTCACCATTATTGGAAGGGTTGTTTTTTTTAAAAAAAAAAAACCTGAAGAGCAAGATATAATTTTTTTAAAATCAATAAAAATGGTCACTAATTTCCACACTGCAGACTGAATTCCAGTTTTTCAAAAAGAGTCTCTAGGTTCGTTATGGAACTGGGGGTTGTATTACATAGAAACATAGGAGCCTGCCTTATACCGAATCAGACCATTGGTCCATCTAGCTCAGTATTGTCTGCCACTGAGCTGCAGCTACATATTCTGATTCAAAAAAGGAAGGGGGGACATCCTGGCATTCTGACTCTACAAGTGTGATACACTTTGATGCTAGCTTTTTGATTAAGGGAAAGAAATTATATGTTCAGGAGAACCCCGTGATCCACGGGGCGGGGGGGGGGCAGTGGATTGCAGATCCACAGATAACGGGGCATTAGGGAAATGAGAATTTTTTTAGGTTCCTGGGGCAGCGAAAAAAGGAACAAAAAGTACTGAAAGTGGGGGAAATTGGGGGGGGTGCCCTATTGTGCTCTATATGTCCCCAGCTGCCCAACAATGCCCCTCAAAAGTCCAAAATTGCAGGTTTTCCCCCCACAAAAAATCACAGTTCCCCTACTTCTCAGCCTAACCTACCTCACAGGGTTGTTGTGAGGAGGAACTTAAGTATGTAGTACACCGCTCTGGGCTCCTTGGAGGAAGAGCGGGATATAAAAGTAAAAAAATAAAATAAATAAAATAAATACTTTTCCCCACAAAAACTTGCCACAAAATGATGGGCAGAAATGTCCTTGGAGGTCATTTCCACCCATTCCTGATCTGCAGATATGTGGGTCTTAACTCTTTAATTGCAGCATTTTTTCACAAATACCACGGTCAGGTGGCAGTTACCTGACCACAGATACACAAAACAGCAGATGCTGTGTCCACAGTTCATGAAGTTTGCCTGTACGTGGCAAACCAAAATAAGTGTCTGTTATTCTGATCAGAACAATTCAAGTATGAGGCACATTTATCAAAATGATGATTTAATTAAAAGAAAACACACTTTTCCAGGTAGGCCCTAAGTAAAATCTGGAAATGGGGATTCTTACATAGTCATAGTAAGACTTTCAATATGCATGGCTTAGACAGCTTTGCTGAGTCATAAGAGAGGTTTTTCAATTTGGGACAGAGTCATATGTTGAAAGCATTTCTTTCAAATTGTGTTGTTAGAAATAAATTTAGATTTATTTAACCATCAAAGGGGCAGCTAGGAAGAAATATACTATCTTCTTTGAACAGATAATTTTTTCTAGTATGCTTCATTTTATTTAACAGATGTTGCTTAAGTATATTGCTTCAGGATCAGTCTTTCATTCTGTGAAATGGACAATGGGCACACAACCAGAATTAGAGAGGCAAAAGCTCAGTGGTACACACATGCATCATATGCAGAAGGTCCATGCTTCATTCTCTGCTGTCTCCTGTTAAAAAGGAGCTCAGATGCTGATGCTGGCAAAGATCTGAGTCCTTAGAGCAGTGTTCTTCATTGTAAGGACCGAGGGTCACTGGCAGCCCCTATCACCCCTAAGTGCAGCTCCCTGACCAATTGCTTGTTGGTCATGTGTGAAGCTTTGGCCAAAGCAGAATACTCTGCATAGTCCCCCTGACATCATGCAGAGATTACCATTCCCACCATGTAGTGCTGCACTTTGCCCAGTGCCAGTGGGTCTCATTTAAGGGGAATAGAGCCCTCTTGAGCCCTTGTACCAACTTGGAATGTATGCACAGAGTGCTGGGAAGTGTACCTCTTTCCAGTGTTTTCCTCCTAGAGATATTAAGAAAGGGCTCCATCTCTCTTACAGGACCTTCTAGTATTGAGAAAAGCTCAGTACTGTGCAGAGGTAAGCATGGTGGGAAAAGGCTCCCACATTGAAGATGTTGTTGTTGTTGTTGTTTTGCCAAAGTGGCCCCTGCTTGAAAAATAGTGAAGATCACTGTCTTAGAGAGTCTCTGCCCATCAAGGTAGATAATACTGGACATCATGGACCAATGGTATGACTTGCTATGAGAGAGCTTTGTATGACAGATGATTTACATACCATACTGTGAAGAAATTGCTTCACTTTTTGCTGTGGCTGAAAGGGCACTCAAAAGAAGAAGTTTGTTACAGTTAGATCCCTCCTTGCTCCCATCATGGAACAAATGGTTGTGCCCATGAGATTTCTAGCTAGTTTCTCATCCATGCACCGTCCAGATCCAGAATAGCCTAGTTACCTCCAGGTTCTAAAGTGTAATTCAACCATTTATCTCAAATCAATATGTTAATGTAATAAGACATTTCTTCGAGTGACAGTTTGGTTTAAAATTAGACAGTCTGGAATAGAACACACAGATATAGGTCATCAGGCAATTATATGGTACCTGTATGCCACCTTGCCACAAAATTGTGCCCAAGGCAGTTCACAACAATCAAATTACAATAATATAGATAATACACAGCAAAAAATATAAATATCAATATGGCAAAGAATTCTTCAAAAATTCAGTACAAGTAAGCATGGGAAAGAAGCAGATAAAAGGACATCCTTATCATAAGGTTGCTTCCTTTTTTTGCAGGGTCCTTATTTCTTTCATGCCATGCAAAATTCCCATCGTCGTATTTATAGGCAAGGAGAGATGTTACTACTTGATTTTCATTTAACCTTAAAGGGGACAAAAACCCTGCTGGCTTAATGGTGGGAACACACAAATACTTGAAGGTTAAATCATGTAGTTCTGTACAGTATGGGGATGGTGACCTGTTCTAGATGACCACACTTGCTCACCACTGTAGTTCTAAGCCATTTCACATACCACCTGTAGTCCTGAGCATGCTTTGCAGCTGACTTTCAAGCATCAATGGATTGAAGTAGATATGCAGTATGCATACCTGCCAACATGTCCCTATTTTCTCATTCACCTGAATGGGAAAATAGGGGCATGTTGGCAGGAATGAGTATGTGGCAAGGACCATGTCTGGAATGTGTGTGTAACACAGGGCACATGTTTCTGCATTGCAGTGGCACTGCAGACAGGGATCATAGTGACAATACAACTTTGGAATATATGGGCTGGTTTTCATGATCATGATGAGTGCCGTGGAAGGTGAATCAGGAGATTTATTATTATTATTATTATTTACATTTATATCCCGCTCTTCCTCCAAGGAGCCCAGAGCAGTGTACTACATACTTAAGTTTCTCTTTCACAACAACCCTGTGAAGTAGGCTAGGCTGAGAGAGAAGTGACTGGCCCAGAGTCACCCAGCTAGTATTATGGCTGAATGGGGATTTGAACTTGGGTCTCCCCGGTCCTAGTCCAGCACTCTAACCACTACACCACGCTGGCTCTCATATTCATTCATGTGGCATGCACGCTCCTAATTTCTGACCATAAGAACCCAGAGATTTTTGTCAATGTCAGGTTGGCACCATGTCAACCTGACATTTAATGGTGATCCTCCTCCCTAGAACAAATCCAGATTACTGAGCTCCAGTAAATGTTGGGTTGGTGCAGTGTCAACATCAATGAGAATTTCTGAGTTCTTACAGTTGGAAATCAGGAGCATGCATGTTGTGCGACTCGCGATTTCCCCTTCTGCCAAGATCATTGTGAACATGAAAATCTGCCCTCTGTATGTTATAATACTGGATCTAATAAAGGCAAAAGTAAGTGATTCTGATTTTTCTTTTGCTTAGTCATTAAAAATATTGTAGATGTTGTTAGACTTTACCATTATTTTTCTCCCTCGAAGTAGGAGGTCACAGCTTACAATGGGTTGTCTTCCTCCCTTTGCTCCAGGTAGACAGGAAGTCTCAGGTGTTTGAATAGGTAGGTCCGTCCCCCTTCTCCCAGCATGCCCAGGCGTAGTTCCCCAGTTCCTTCCTGTCTACGCTCCGGGTTAGACGCTTTTGGGCAGGCTCCTGCCCAAGGAACGATCTTTCTCAACTTTTTCTACTCTGGTGAGCTCCCTTATACTAACTATGAATCTAGCTCAGACAGGGGACTCCCTTCTGGGATCCCTCTCAGAGGGCACCGGGGGGGAGGAACAGAAGGCAGGAAAGAAAAGGGCCAAAAAGCGGCACCTTTCCTCTTCTCCTGACTCACTGGGCCAGGGAAAAAGAAAAAAGAACCCCAAGGGGACAAAAAGTGGGGGAAAGTTGGTTTCAACCCTGCCTGCCTCCAGACAGAGCGAGAGGATATTGATCCAGGCTGCCTGCAGCGTTTCGCGACAGCAGCCGACAGACCAAGGGACGCACGTGGCCGGAGCGCAGCCGGTGGGAAGCGGACATTTGTCCCTCGCTCCCTCCACCTGCTCAGACCTTCCGCCTCGGCCGGGACCTTCCTTACTAGGCGCCCCGGGGATAGGCGGCTTTCCACCAAGCGCCGCCACGCCAGTCTCCCCTGGAGCGACCAGCAGGGTCGCAGGCACCACTTCCGCCCCCGCGGCAGTTGCTGCTCGAGCCGCCATGGCGGCCACCACCACTGGGGCCTCCGCCGCTGCGGCTGGTGCCGCTGCCGCGGAGGCCGCTGCCATTGCGGTCCCCAGCGCCGCACATGCCGCCCTCCTTTCGGCCCCAGCCGCGCATACCGCCACTGCGGGGGACCCGGGTGCAGTAGAGGCTCCGGCGGCGGTTGCGGCCGCCGGGGACGCACCCATTTCGGCCATCGCCACCATGCCCGCCGAGGCCGTCTCCGTTGCGGCCGCCGCCGCCATTGCCGGCCCCAGCGCCTCCGCCGCCTTGCCGGCCTTCCTGGCCCCGCAGCGGGTTGGCCCCATGTCTGCCGCCTCTGCTCGGCCCTCCACGGCCGAAGCTAACCACGTGGAGGATCCGGCAGGACCGAGGGCCAACGCAGCAGCGCCACCTGCTGGCCTCCTGCATATGGCACCCATAGAGGCTGAGGTGGATTCCACAGCCTACAATGCTTGGGGACTACTCCACCAGGACAGCCTAGGCTACCCCCAAGCGGCATGTCTCCCCACTCACGGGGGGCAGGTCTTGGAGGCGCACCCGAGACGGGGGTACACAAGGGGCCCGGCAGGCGAAGTCCATAGACCTCTCAGCCTTGCCACGGAGGAAAGCGGATGGCTGGGCGAAGTCCATAGACCTCTCACCCACGCCACATGCGATGTCCGCACGCTGGGGGAAGTCCATAGACCACTCACCCAAGCCGCATATACCCGGGCACGGAGTTCGGAAGACGACGGGCTAGCAAGGCCGCGCCTTCCGCAGTTCAACCATCTGCCCCAGGCGGCCCAGCACGAAACCAGGTATGAGACGGCGTCGATCCCCACGCGACGACAGGTGAGTGCTGCGTTCGGGGATTTTGAGTGTATGCAAGAGAGGGCCCAATGGGTCCGGGACATGATGGCCAGCGAGATGAGGGCGAATGCCAAAGCTCTCTCGCGCTCTGTGAAGGAGGCAGTGGCCAGGGAGATGAGGAGGGCCTCGAGACTTCCACGGGGCTCCCCGCCGCAACTCACCCCCGGACGGTCAGGGATAAGGTCCCAGTCCTCATCCTCCGAGGACAGCCCTGAGAGGACACTTCCTCGCACCCACGCAGTAAGACGCAGGCGTTCTTCAAGGGTCGCCCCCGCAAGCGGTCAGGGGTCTAGTGAGGATCAAGCTGGTCCCAGTGGAAGGGTCTCACCCCCTCCCCCAGCGAGACCTACGTCCCCACCGACCCCCAGAGATAGCACAGGGAATCGCAGTGAGAATGAGCCCTCTGACAAGGAGGAAGGGGAGCTGTCAGGGGAGGAGGCCCCACAGAACCCGGGCCCTATCCTGAGGTTGTTCTCCCAGGATACCTACGATGTAATGCTGGCTAAGGCCAGGAGAGCCATAAACGATGCAGCCCCGCAGCCAGAGGAGCAGGGCAACCCGGGTCAACTGGCACGGGAGGTTTTCCCCTCGCCCAGGCTCCAATCCCCGGTAGTGCCCTTCCCGGCTCTCTTCCGGAACACTATGCGGGCCGAATGGGCTAACCCAGCGGCCACCAGGCACACCAGCTCCTTTCCTAAGAAGTACTATATCCTCCCCGAGGAAGCTATGGCTGAAATATCGGTGCCCAAAGTAGACCCACCGGTGGTGGCCCTGGTGTCCGGAGCCATAGTGAACAGAGAGGGGGACGAGCAACTTAAAGGCCCAGAGGATAGGAAAGCAGACTCACTCCTGCGCAAAGCACACGAGGCGTCGGCCAACTCCATCCGAGCCTCGGCATCCACTTCTATCATGGCCCGAGCCTCGGTATTATGGGTCAAGGACCTCCTTAACAAGCTGGAACCTGGCCAGACTGAGCTCAGGCAAGGCCTCAATAAGCTTGCTAAAGCAGCGGCCTTCATGGCAGATGCCAGCCTGGACTCGATTCAGTCATCATCTCGAGCTATAGCGGCTAACGTAGTCCTTCGCAGGTCGCTCTGGCTCAAGAGTTGGCAGGTGGACGCTAGATCAAAGTCCAACCTGGCTTCCACTCCCTTCAATGGGGGTAAACTCTTCGGGGAGTCCCTGGATGAGGTGCTGGTGGAAACGCAGGACAAGAAAAAGGCCATGCCCGCGAGGCGCAGGGAGACGCGTAGGCCCTTTCGTAATAACAGACTACCCTTTCGCTCCTACAAGCAGGGTTCTAGTAACCGGGACAACCGACCATTTCGGCCCCAGGGCCGACCCCATTGGGGAAACAACTCTAACTGGAACCAGAAAGGCCGAGCGGGCCCACGCCAGCAACGCTTCACCGGCACACAGGCGGGAGGCCGGCAAAACCGGAAACAGAACTGACTATCTTCAGATTGGGGGCAGGCTGCAGCACTTCACCACCAGGTGGGCTGCATCCACACAAGACCGGTGGGTACTGGGCATAGTGGAGCGGGGCTACTGCTTGGAACTCACCTCCCAGCCACGGGAGCAGTTCATTGTCTCCCCAAGATCCAGGAACAGGGGCAAACACCTTCGGATGAGGCAGGCGATAGACCACCTGCTGGGGATTCAGGCCATAGAGCCTGTGCCCCCAACAGAGTTCCGTCGTGGCGTCTACTCCATTTTATTCTTGGTTCCCAAGAGGGACGGCTCCTGGCGGGCGGTACTGAACCTCAGGCGCTTGAACCGCTACATTCGGAAGCGGCGTTTCCGGATGGAGTCTCTTCACTCTATCAGGGAGGCGATTGCTCCTGGCGATTTCCTGGCCTCCATAGACCTCAAGGAGGCGTATCTTCACGTTCCCATCAACTCCTCCCACAGAAAGTTTCTCAGGTTTTGCTACAACCAGAAACACTATCAGTACAAGGCCCTACCCTTCGGTCTATCCTCGGCCCCACGTGTCTTCACCAAGGTGCTGGCCGCCTTGGTGGCACACATGAGGTTGGAGGGCCTCAGGGTCCATGCGTACCTCGACGACATGTTAATTCGGGCGCATTCTCAACAGCGGGCACGCAGGGATGTCCAGAGAGTTCACCAGCTACTGCTAGACCACGGCTTCCTGGTGAACGAGGCCAAGAGCCAGCTCCTTCCGTCGCAGGCCCTTCAGCATCTGGGGGCCTGGTTCGACACCAAGGCAGCAACTATCTCCCTTCCTGTGGACAGGAGGGAAAAGATACGCGACCAGATTCAAATGCTCTTCCGCCGGCCCCGGGTGGAGATCATGACATTAGCTCAGCTCCTGGGGTCCATGATCGCATGCATAGAATGCCTGCCGTGGGCAAGGTGGCATGCGCGCCCCTTACAGTGGGCCCTGCTTCCCTTCCAGGACGAGATCGCCAGTCGCTCCAGACTGCTGTTTCCCCTTTCGAAGGAGGTGCGAGAGTCCCTTCTTTGGTGGATCTCCCCAAACCTGGAGAGAGGGAACCCCTTAAGGGAACCCGACAGAATATTGGTTACTACCGACGCCAGCCTTTCAGGGTGGGGGGCCCATTGCGAGGGACACACTGCACAGGGCACCTGGACCTCGGAGGAGACCCTACACAGTATCAATTGGCTGGAGCTCAGAGCCATCCGGCTGGCTCTGCTCCACTTCACAGGGATCCTCCTAGGTCAACACGTGTTGGTCAGGACCGACAATATGACGGCCAAGGCCCATGTGAACCGCCAGGGCGGAACCAGATCCAGGTCCCTGATGGAGGAATCCAGGTCCCTCTTCCAGTGGGCAGAAGCCCATGTCCAGTCGATCAGGGCGGAACACCTGAGCGGCATCTCCAATGTTCAGGCGGACTGGCTCAGTCGCCAGACGGTGGACCAGGCGGAGTGGTCTCTCCACCCCGAGGTGTTCAGGCAGATCCAGAACAGACTGGGAACCCCCCAGGTGGACCTGTTTGCATCACCGGAGAACGCAAAACTTCCCCGCTTCTTCACGAGGTTTCACCATCACCTCGCGGAGGCAACCGACGCACTAAATGCACCGTGGCCTCCAGGGCTCCTGTATGCCTTTCCCCCAATAGGCCTCATACCCCGGGTGGTGGCGAGACTTCGCCACAGGGGGGCACAGCTCATCCTTGTGGCTCCCCATTGGCCAAGGCGACCATGGTTCGCAGATCTGGTTCTCCTCTCGAGGACAGACCCGTGGCCTCTACCGGCACGGCGAGACTTGTTGTCACAAGGGCCAGTACTACATCCGGACCCAGCGTGGCTCCAGCTACACGCTTGGAGTTTGAGCGCTCGCAGCTAGCCAAAAAAGGATATTCCAGGTCAGTGCAGGACACCATCCTAGCTGCCAGACGCCAGAGCACCAACAGGATTTATCAGACGACCTGGGCGGCCTTCCTTAGATGGGCTAGGCGCAAAGGCGTCAACCCTACCTCGGCCAGGGTGCCACAAGTCCTGGCCTTCCTCCAGGCGGGTCTGGACCAGGGCCTGAAGCCCAGTACCCTGAAACGACAAGCATCAGCCCTAGCATCGGTCCTGAAACTCAGGAGGGCTGGGGGTACCACCCTACACCCCCACCTTTCACGGTTCCTACGAGGCGCTACCAATATCGCCCCGCCACCAGTTCATCGCTTTCCCTCCTGGAACCTCAACAAGGTTCTCAACGCACTGACGCAGGCACCCTTTGAACCTATTTCATCTATTCCGCTGAGGCACCTATCGTACAAGGTTCTCTTCCTAACAGCGATAACCTCGGCACGCAGGGTGTCAGAACTGGGGGCGCTATCGGTCCGTAAGGAGCTTTGCACCTTCCAGCCGGACGCTGTGGTCCTTAGGACGGATCCTACCTTCGTCCCCAAAATTAACTCAGTGTTTCATCGTTCCCAAGCGCTTGTCCTGCCATCCTTCTGCCCCAGTCCTAAGCACCCACTAGAGCAGAAATGGCACACTCTGGACGTTCGCAGGGCTCTGCGATGCTACATCCGTAGAACCAAGGGCTTCAGGCGGTCCGAGGCCCTTTTCGTGTCCTTCCACGCCGGGTCCCTAGGGAACAGGGCCTCTAAGGCGACCCTGGCGCGATGGCTGAGGGCATGCATCGCCACGGCCTATCAGGCCTTGTCGATACAAGTACCTCGGGGCATCACGGCGCACTCCACTCGAAGTGCAGCCACCTCGGCAGCCTTCTCGGCCCAGGCCCCGTTAGCGGAGATTTGCCGCGCAGCCACGTGGTCATCCGCGTCCCCTTTCCTTAAACATTATAAAATCGACTCTCTGGTCTCGGAGCAGGCAGCCTTTGGGAGAACTGTACTGCAGCAGGTGGTGCTCCACTGAGAGGGATCCACTTCCCCTTCCCGGGTACCTAGACTGCTTTGGTAGGTCCCATTGTAAGCTGTGACCTCCTACTTCGAGGGAGAAAGAAACATTGGTCTTACCGTGAAGAGTTCTTTCTCCTCTGAAGTAGGAGGTCACGCGGCCCACCCGTGGATCCGGGGAGCTGCAGCGATAGATCACTGTTCTAACATTCATCTTCTTCGACTAACCTAACCTTCCTAAGTCTCAGGGTTCTGTCCTCTGACCCGTGCATGCCAATAACAACTCCTCAACAACTAAGATGACCAACGAGCATTGTCACACTGTACAATCAAGAGGCACGACAGTCGGAACTGGGGAACTACGCCTGGGCATGCTGGGAGAAGGGGGACGGACCTACCTATTCAAACACCTGAGACTTCCTGTCTACCTGGAGCAAAGGGAGGAAGACAACCCATTGTAAGCTGTGACCTCCTACTTCAGAGGAGAAAGAACTCTTCACGGTAAGACCAATGTTTCTTTCTCTGAACATATTTTGTTCTCATATTCAGTGTTGACCAAAAGGGAAAAAGGGGTGACTGAAAATGTTTGAGTTTAAATTTGTTTTGCTTCTGTCTTAAACAGTTTACTCACATTTGAATCTATAGATCCAAAATAATCCATTAGCTATGGACATGTTTTTGTAGCAATTTTGAAAGCAAATTAATTATTTGACATATTATTAATTATTTGATATATTTTGTGCCATATAAATGAAATTTCAGTCTCTCATTGCTGTGGAAAATACCTGGTAAATCTCACTGGAAAACATGCTGAAGTCTTGGGAATGATGGGAGTGTGAAGAGAAGCTCCAGTGTTTTATTTTTAAATATGCAATATTTGTATGCTGATTTCATAAACTACTAAGGTGGCAACACTTGAATGCAATGACTGCTGTATAGCTGTTGGCATATATTTATTTTAAAATTGTTATTCACAAAGTTAAATGGAACTTTTCAATAACATAGAATGGTGTTTAATTTTGTCCACCAGATTCATGGTGGTCCGGTCTATCAGTGGCTACTAGTCTGGTGGCTGTGGGCCACCTCCAGCCTCAGAGACACGATGCCTCTCAATACCAGTCGCAGGGGAGCAACAGCAGGAGAGAGGGCATGCACATACCTCTTACCTGTGGGTTCCCCAGAGGCATCTGGTGGGCCACTGTGAGAAACAGGATGCTGGACTAGATGGGCCTTGTGCCTGATCCAGCAGGGCTGTTCTTATGTTCTTAATTTTTTTTTTTTGTATTGAGCCCTTGTGAAACAAAAAATCCATTTTCAAAATGCAGCAGTTTAATAATTGAACCCAGCATAGCCAGAGTGTACCTGTGCATTTCAGTTCACCTTTTTAAAATAGAAATAGGGCATACGGCATGTCGTATATAATTGAATTATATACAGATGTATATAATCCAGTGTCGTATCGCATACATCAGCCATGGGTCTGTTCGTCTGCATTTTTATGTCACATTTCACTATTCTGACTTCTACTAAAGATATATTGATTGTTTATAACTATGGCACTGCTATTGTTAATGAATAGGCATTGTGGAAACTTAAGTGCCACTAAAGCATGGATAGATTAAAACAATTTGTTACATTACAGACTATCTTTACCTTATGTAATTAAATGGTGGACATTTTAAATGAGTAAAGGCCTGTCCATCGTATCAGTTCTTGTGGGAAAATATGCTTCAGTGACTTACTGGCACTGGTTGTGGAATGTGGCATTTAAAAGTACCTTTTTACAGTGGGAAAGAATTTGGTCAAGAATAAACAGTCTGACCTTGTTAAATGGACCAAAGTCTGTACAGATCCTAGTTCCAGAAAGCTAGTTTCTACCAGACTGTGAAAGAAAGCTCAGTTTGCAATTAATGCCATTAGGACTGGCCGGGGTTGGGGGAGGAGAGGGACTGTGGAGAATCCTGTGTGCAGTGTAAAGCTACATATTTTTCTGTAATGCTTTCGTGTTATAAGACTATGGGGCTGTTCACACAAGGGCAGGCAGCAGGGGGAGCCAGGGTTCAACCTACCTTCCCTCAGATGACCCTTTGCAGTCTGGGCAGCGCGCAAGCTGCACACCCACACAGCTAACGCTGCCAGGATCAGCGCAGAGCCTCTGTGAATTCCACAGTGCGCCAGGCACAGTGCACTGGGGATTCCCTCCGGGGACGGGCGCTCTAGGCGCCCGTCTCTGTGTCAGCGCAAGCTGCAAGCAGCTTGTGCTGACACGTGATCCCAGAGCCTGGGCTAAGAGCCAGGCTGCAGCACTGGGTTTGGTACAGTAGCACCGCCAGGATCTGCGCTGATCCTGGCAGTTCCAGCGGGCAGCCAAGCCCAGTCCTGGCTGCTTAAACCTGGGCTTGGCTGCTCGTGAGAACAGCCTCTGTCTCTTATATTGCTGTCATGTTGTATTCGTATTGTATTTGAGAAAAAATTCTCTCAGAATTTTAAACACTCTAATGAGTTTGGCTTGGGAACGTTAAGTAAAAATGAATTAGGAGCTTTCTTGATGCATTTATTCATATTTATGTATTGGATTTCCATACCCCTTTTTCTGATGACTTAAAACAGGTTTCAACATTTGAATTGCAAATACTGTGTTTTTAAAATATTGGTTGACACTACAGTGGTGCAACAATGCAACCCTCCAGGACATATTTTCATGCCACACATTGGGCTTCAGAGGACAGCGGGGGACATAGAACATCACCCCTTCCCCTGCTTGTATGTGTCAGCTTCAGTCTGGAACTCAGCACTGGCACCAGGGCAATGCTAGCCTGGATGTCAGCCATTGCCTACAAAGTTTGAACAGAAACTGCTTCCACATCCCAACTTACACCACAGTCTTGAGCATGTTTATTCGGAAATAAGTCCTATTGTGTTCACTAGGGTTTACTCCCAAATAAATTTCACTTTCTCGTTCCTTTTTACTGTATAAACCACTTTGAAAACTTTTTTGTTGAAAGGAAGTATATCAGTAATGGCTGACATTCTGTACAGTGTAATGTGGGCAGTTCTAAGCTGCCTGTGCCACTGCTGGCATCTTGAACAGTGTTCTAGTGCTGTGGAACAGTGTTTGCAGTGTTGTGGAATAGGGCTGGTGTGCTACTCTTTAACATTAAGCAATCATAATTAACTCTCAACTGGATTTTGGGGTGGATTTCCATCCCTAGCTGCATAAAGGTGTGTAAACAAGCAAATTATGCTCTTGTCATACTCTTACATGGACTCTTTCACATGATATATTCACAAATATGGCCCCTCACCAGTTATGCTATTTTTGTTTTTTAATTAAAAATATGGCACAGGGTAGTTGACTACCCCAAAATTAATGGACTTTCTATGGTGGAGTGGTTTCTATCCCATCCCCATTATGAGTCAATTGGGAGAAAAACTGCCCCAGAAATGAATGGAATCCCTATGGCAGGGTGGTTTCTATCCCATTCCTGTTAGAAGTCAAATGGGAGAAAAACCAGCCTAGAAATGAATGAGCTTTCTATGGTGGGGTGGTTTCTATCCCATTGGATGTCAGTTGGGAGAAATACCCCAGAAATGAATGGGCTTTCTATGGCGGGGTGGTATCTTTCCCATGCCCATTTTAAGCTCTTTGGAATGCGGGAAGACACCCTGATCCTCATTGGAAACTTCAGCTTTGTTCCCTCAGATGATGATAGTGTCTCAAAACTAGTCTGAGGCACTGTATAGTTCTGTGTTTCCGTGTTAGGGCAAATGAAACCAGACCCTCTCACAGTGTCAGACCTAGTGTTTGGAACAAGTAAAGCATTCAGAAGCATCTGACGTCATAGAAGCAGGGATTTTAGCCAGCAGAACAAAGCAAAAAGAATCACAACAGCAGCAACCACAACTTGTCAGCTTCAGTAAGGCTGGCATCAGTGATTCAACCATCTGCAGTACATCTCTGCTCTTTTCCCATTTCTCCTACTGGAATGCAGCCCAGAATAGGGGCGTTGGAGCTTGATTCCAGGTACAGAGAGCAAGAAGATGAAGAGGTGGGATGTGTGGCACTGAACAGTTTGTTGAACCTCACTCAACAGCCAGTGAAGATACCAAGATAATGGGTTACATGACAGCAGGTGCGGAGCCCGCTGAGCGGCGGCCTGCGTCCAGCCCCGCTCGGCAGCCCCCTCCAATATGCCTGTGCACATGACATCACATTCACGGGGGTGTGGCTCGGGCTTCATAGGAGCCCAGGGCGAATTCCCATGCCCGGGCTGCCGAGAGTCCGGGCGAACTCTTTGCCAATTATTTCAGGCAGCTCCGACTGCCCCTTATAATGTTTTTCCCTTCCTCTCACTCTCTGGAGGGATAGAAAGGGGAAAACATCCTATTAGGCAGCCGACACTGCCTGAAATGATGAGCTGAGAGCTAGTTCGGGCTCTCGGCAGCCCAGGCCATGCCCCCCCCAGGTAAGGAGAGGAAGTTAAAAACGTTCTGTGGGGCAGTCGGAGCTGCCTGAAATAATTAGCAAAGAGTTTGCCCGGGCTCTCGGCAGCCCAGGCGTGGGAGGGGAGAGTTTGCTCTGGGCTCCTATGGAGCCCGAGACACAGGGCCGGGCTCTCTTGGCGGCCTGGGTTCTTTGAACCCTTTCGCTCAATGGTGGCTCTGCCCCTGCATGACAAGCAGAAATGGCAAAAGGTGGTCTACAACCAGCTAGTCTACACCTAAGGTGATCTACATCTAACAGAACTGAAAGTGTATCTTAGCTTGCTAGTCCTGGCTGCTGTATTTCATGCCAGTCAGGCAGTGCTGCAGGGATTTTGGGCAGAACATTTGTGGTCTTTCTACTTCTGTGCCTTGGTGCAGCTGAGATGATTTGAGGACATTACAAGTAATGCAAGTTTCAATGACAAAGCCACATGACAGGAGAAAAGTGATTGCCAAGCTGGAAACCATTACAGGTATCTGAACCTTGTTTGTGCAGAAGCTGCAGCACATTCCTGAGTCTGACCAGCAGTTGATAAGCAGCTGTTAGGTTTCCGAGACACTGTCCCTTCTGGCAAGTCATTCCAAGCAAGCCAAAGAAGTACAGTTGAAATTATGGTGGTTCTGTGATGCAGAAACATCCCACCCATTGGCAGGAGATGTTAATCTTGGGAAGCAAGCTGTAGAACAACACTTGGGGTTGCTGATGTGCGTGTAGATGAGCATCCCTCTCACATGATTAAAAGATGTGTCAAGAGCATGTTGGCACATCCATAAGTAATATCAGGGTAAGTGTGTTCTTGCCACAGATCTGATGTTCTCATGTGTGCAGGGCAATGTTCTTCTGAACCTGCTCTCAGAGAACTGTGGTGAGAATATAGCCCCCAGAATATAGCTGGCAGATGCTCTCCTGAGCAAGGGCTTGACCTGTGTAGGCACTATGAAGCACAAGAAGCTAGACATACCCCCAGAGATGCAGACACATTGACAAAGGAAAGCACTATCAACTGTATTTGGCTTGGATGGGTGTGCCTTGGAATGTGCGTCCCAGAGCCCAGCTGATTGGCTGGGAGGCGGACGTGCCTGATTGGCTGAGGCACACCCAAGAGAATTGGTTGCCGCCGCCTGGCCGTGGAGGCCAGAGGTGGCGGGCCCAGGCCGGCTGCGGAGGCAGGGTCCAGGAGCGGGGAAAGAAAGCGGGGGGGGGGCAGAAGTGGCAGTGGGGAAGAGAGTTGGCTGGGCCCAGAAGCAAGGACTGGGGCAGAAGGGCGGGGGAGAGGTAAGTGCTGGCCCCAAAGAGCACACAGATGCTCTGTGCAGAGTCAGCTAGTCAACTGTATTTGGCTTGGATGCACAGAAGATGTTAAGGCTCTCCAAATGAGCAGTGTGGACAGCCGGATGGGATTAGGCAGGGAGAGCAGGCCAAGTCCGCTCTCCTCGCACACAAGCACTCGTGGAGCCCTGGGTGGCTGGATCGGCCGCCCACATGATTACCGGCTCTGTCACGGAGTTGGTAGGGCCTGCGGGGATCTGGGTCCACCTAGCCCCCAGCAGTCCCAGGACACCCCCCAAACCAGGAGGCTTGTTTTAGCCTCCCGGCGGGGGTCTCTTCGCAAGTCGCCATGGCTCAGAGCCACGCCATTGCGACTCCCAATCGCCAAAATGGGGTTAGCGGAGCAACACTCTGCTAACCTCATGGGGGGGACACACATAAGCGGGTTCCCCAGCAGTTCCCACAACTACAGGAAAGTGGGCTGGGCTCCCTCAACCCACTTTCCTGCGGTTGTGAGAATAGCCTCATTGATATTGTGTGTACCCAGGAAGTTTGTGCCCAGGACAAGTGACAGGAAACCAAGCAAAAAGTGTGATGATTGTGGGTGACTGGCCTGTAGGATACACTTGACAAGCTCCCGAATTGTCGTTAGGTCAGTCACAGCGTGTCCTTTCAGCTGAAATGCTGAGAACTGAGCTGTCAGAATTATGGATCCTAATTAATGTGGGGTTTGAGGTGTTCATTTTTCTTAGCTAAGAACTCACATTCTCAGTGAATCATGCAGTCACACAAGGTTCCATGCTTGGGAAGTTGGGGTCATTGCTGCACTCCCCTGGAGTGAAATGTTAAATTATTGTAAATGGCCATAGCATTGTGGAAGTGCAACTGCACAGTTTTAAATGGTAATGTGTCAGCCCTGTTCCACAACTCTACAGGTATTGTTTTAGATGCCCACTGTGGTACAGGTGCTTCAGAGCTGACTGCATTAATACTGTGCAGTATATCAGCTAACAACAACAACAATAATAAATTTGAGTATGGACCCACAACAAAATGTTGCAGTACATCCCTGGTGTGTGTGTGGGGGGGGTAGATGTGAGTTTATTGTGTGATTGTGTGTGCATGAACTCGTACAATTAAAATGTGATCAGATTAAAAGATTCAGAGTGCAACTTTCCCCTCCATTCCTCAGGAGATTCATACACACATGCAGTTGTTTTTATGTTATTGGGGGGTGGGGGGAGTTAACCCCCTCCGACACACACACACACCCCATAAGCTTAAATGTATCAAACTCCATTCCCCTCAGAAACACAAAGATTTGAAAGGGCCACTGAGAAAACTAAAGAATTTTAGATACCTTTCTCCCACAGAGGCAGAAGAGTTTGTGACTCTCTTGAAGGAGAGTTTGTCCTGCTCTTTTTGAGAACTATCCTGCTCTTTTTGTTCAAGGTCTCCTTCCCCCTCACCTCTTCCATTTGCTCCACCCACCTAGTTGTTTTTTAGGTGCCATCCAAGGCATTGAACTTTCTGCTCCAATGAGTTACATTGGGACAATTGTGGAGGGCTTGCCCCCTTAGGGTTTTTTCCTTCAGATTTTTGTGAAATTGATGTATCTGTGGGTTACCTCGAGTCTTCCACTACCTCCCTCTCACCCTTAGATTCTTCAGTTATGTGTCCATAAGGGTCATAACCTTTCCAGCTCTTTTGGAAATGGATATGAGATAAGATTTTCTGCATACTTACCTGGGAGTAATCCTCATTTAACACAAAGGGATGTAGTTTCAAGAAAATGTGCATAGGATTGTGCTATAACTCCTATCTATCTATACACAACTACATATGAAAGAGACAAAATAAACATGCATATAATTGCACTATATATGCATTGAAGGAGGGGGAGAGAGTGCATGTATAAGGATTAGGCCTCCAAAAAGCAGTCAAAATGATAAAGGCTTACATGGCATTTCAAAGGCCTAGTTTTCATGTCCTGCCTTGACTTTCAGATTTACTTTTACTTTCTAAAGAAGGTAGCTAGGCTGAAATTGGCTGCCTCTTTTGGCAAAGGAACACTTTGGGAAGGACACATCCATGTTTGGCCATAAAAATGCCCACATGCATCTCACAAAATACAGACCCAGTTTGTTATACAATACTATCAGCATAACTCAGAGACATCCCAAGGCCCTTCAGTTAATGCATACATAGATGAAAGGTTTTATGACGCAGGATTCTGCAGAAATTAATTTGGTGTTTCACACAACCTAAAGGGATCTTCCTAAGTAAATAATCTGAATATCAAAACAGTTGGAAACTAATATATATACTGAACATATTGATAACATTATAATTATGAAATAATTATTATTTCCCCTGATAAAAATGTTAATTCAGTATGATCAAGAAAACAAAAATGGAATACACTGAAATAAGATTCTTAGAGGTAAGAAGAAAAAAATAAGAGGAAAGCTTATTTTACCTCTGGCCAAGTTTAAACAAAGGCTTAAAAAGGAAAGAATCTAGAAAAAGAGTGGAACAATACTTCCTTTGAATCTATGCTTTGTTTCCAGATTTTTGTAACCAGTGTAAACATAACCTGAACTTGCCTGAGCTTCCTGAATTGTCTTTATTTTATAACACCCACAGTAAATACTGTGGAAAGATTTACAGAGTTGCCAAAAGCCAGTGAAGCTTCCTCACTAAGCAACCTTAAACCTGAATGGATGGTTATACATAAAACAAGTTCACCTGTTGCTGTGATTGCAGGGCTCTGTCTCCCAAAATGTTATCTGGACTGCCAGAGGACAGCATCAGTCACCTGTTGAAGAATGTGCCTTAACACAGGGGTTCTCAAAGTTGGTCCTCAGAGGTTGTTGGACTACATCTCTCATCATCCTCGGCCACAATGGCCTTTGCTGGCCTTTGGCCATTGGGGCTGAGGAGAATGGGAGATGTAGTTCAACCACATCTGAGGACCCAGCTGTGTTAACTGAACTCCTGTGTTAACTTAATCTGGCCACCTTCCTTTCCCATATAGCTGGCAATGTGCTCTCAGAGCAGATGCACTGCATTTAACTCCTAGCTACTGGATGCAACAGTGTTTTCCCCTCAAGCAATGAGGGGGAAACACTGCTCCTAATCAAGCTAGCCAGAATGTAAATTTTTCTTTCAACCTGCAGTTGGCTGCATTGCAATGTATGAAAAAAATTCCAGTTGAATTCAGTCAGATTTACATTCATATATCCACAGTCTGATCTCCACAAGTGCTTCAGTGCTCATGCAAAGCTTCATAAATGCAAGGTGTGTTTCCCTTTGCATGTACTCAACATCCCAGAAGAGAAGAGGAAGTGGTGTAATCTTAAAAAGGGAATCTTAGTAATCACTGGCCTGAGAGGAGAAGAAAGGAAATATTGATTCATTGCAGTAGTCTTAAGTTTGAATACTTTATCTCCTTGGAGTCCCCTTATTTTAGGATCTTTTAAAAAATTATCAGTTTCCTAATTAGTCATGAGACACTCCATTTTCTTTTTATATCCATGTGCTTGCTTTACTACATAGCTGAAATTCTTTCACAGTGAATACATGAAATATTATAGTCTGGATTAGCAATTAATGTCACAAATGGCATACCTTTGTTCCAGGCATTACAGAAGGTGGATATCCAACAAAGAACCTTCCCACCTCAATGAAATAGTTTTCAAACCAACCACAAAACACAAGTGGTAACCTGTGTTTTTTTTAAAAAAAAATCCTCCTGTATGTTTTATGCCTGTTTTGTGTTGGTTATATCTCACCTCCTTTTGGGAGGCATGTGTGTGTATATATATTTATACCTATCAATGGATTAAATTACATGAGGTGTATCAAATTTAAATATGTTTGCTTGAAGTGAGAAAATGTGTAACTGAGGTAGTCTTCTGTTTGGAAACACTGTTGACAGAGGTACATAACAACATTAGAAGAGCCTGGCCTATCTAGTCCAGCACCCTGTTCCCCACAGTGGCCCACCAGTTGTCTTGGGAAGCCACACAAACAGGAGATGGAGGCATGCCCCCTCTCCTGCCATTACTCCCCTGAAACTGGTATTCGGAGGCATCGTGCCTCTGACTGTGAAGGTAACCTATAGTCATCAGGTAATTTGTTTTCTCTTCAAACCTTTCCTGCAGTCCTTAAGAAGTGCAGTGTTTCCTTTATTTTTGTATAGAAAACCTTCACTACATTGTCTTCTCTTGTTCAGGGCACATATTTTCTATTGATTTCCCCCCATTTTTGATAGCAGATAGCATCTAAAAGGTTTTTTTTAAATCTAGTGTTCTGAATTTACAGAACATAGTATTTTGGTACATCTAATTTTTAGACCTTTTAAAGCAACACTGCTGGTTTTTTCGGGGGGTGGGTGGGTTGTACACGTACAAGTTTGCACATTATCCTGGCAGTTTATGTTGATGTATTAGTAGCGGTGGGCACTGGAGCAGGGGAGAACCTGATCACAGAGGCAGAAGCCTACTGGGTGGGGGGAGGGGGGAAGAAAGCAGAAAGCAAAAAAGCAGGGAGAAAGACAGAAAGAGGGACAGAAGGAAGAAAGCAGGGATTGCATCCCACTTCCCAACAAACAAACAATCTAGTAAAAGATCTGACTTACCTGCAGTCAGGGAATCCTCTAGCACAGGGACCTTCCTCCAGCCTCTCCTTCCCTGCCTTCAACTTCCTCTTTTGGTCTCCTGGCTGGAACAGCTGCTACTCAAGATGCTCCAGCCCATTGGATTCCTAGGGGGCTCCTCCTAGCAGTACCCTCAAGAAGAAGGGCAAATGTATTAAAAATATACTCTCTGAAGCAACCAGGAAGTGCGTTTTTAACCCATTATTTTAGTTCTTCCTGGGGGCAGTGCCAGGAGGAGCCCCCTAGGAATCTGATTGGCTGGAGCAGCTTGAGTAGCAGATGTTTCAGCCAGTAAGACCAAAATAAGAAGTTACAGGCAGGGGAGAAGTGGCTGGAAGAAGCTCCTTGCTCTGAAAGTTGCTGCTGGTAAGTCTGATCCTTTATTAGTGTGTTTGTTTTTGTTTGGGTGGGCACTGCTCCTCCTGCCCTTACTGACCAGCCACCACTGTGATGTATTGTTATTTTATCTGAATGAAAGTTACCGTGAGTGCACTTCTGTACACAAAAGTGAGGTATAATTTAATAAAAGAATCTGTAGCATATTTCTTAACAAGTTGTCAAAATAAGTGTAATCATGCATTCTACCCTCAAAGATTCTTTGTGAAACATCAGACAGACCAATATAATTTTTTCACACAAAGGTAGTCTTGACAGCTTTTTATGTTGTTGGGTCTGGTGGAGTAAGGCCACAATCACCCATGTTTCAGGGTCTATTGGTCAAAATGGCCTAGAGTTTTTTTGCATTCATACCCATATCATTAATTTCTTAATTCTTCCAGCATTTGCTTTGCTGTTGTCTAATGGCTAAAGCAAATTAAACCTATCATCCATCTATCTATCTTCGTTATTCAGTTTCTACAGTTTCTTTGTGAACTATTGCTGCTCTCAGAGTTACCGTGTTTCCCTGAAAATAAGACAGTGTCTTATATTAATTTTAGCCCCAAAAAATGCACTAGGGCAATTAGCGGTACATCAGAAATTACTGCTAGGTCTTACTTTCGGGGTAGGTCTTACTTTCGGGGAAACAGGGTAGGATACCTTGAGCCCTTCTCATAACCAGTGAGAAAGGGCAATAGGGTTAGTAGGTAGGAAGCCCTGAAGAGCTTACCCCCTCGCAGACAAGCACTTCCCTTTCCTTGGGTAGGCGGATTGCCTACCCAGATGAGTACTGGCTGCTGCTGGTAGCTCTGAGGGTTGGGGTGCTGGGATGTGTCACCCCACGTCCCGGAGCTCCAATAATGCACTGCCATGGCTGACAGATGACCGCAAAAACGGGGTTAAGGCACTTGCTCCCTTAACCTCATCTTAGAGGGAGGCTCCGTAGGAGGGTCTGCTGCTACGGTGCCACCAGGATCAGCCCCAATTGCGGAGATACACACACGTGCAAAACTGGTCTGGGGTTCCTTAGCCCATTTTTGCATGGATATGTGGATAGCCTCCTTGTCTGTGGTTTTCTTACTCCCAGTGCCTTATTTCCTTTCCTTTCTGTTTTCTTTGATGCACGTTTTCATCTGTATTTAATACTTTCACTTTCTAACCCTTTTCTCTGATTTTATAGTTTATATATTATTAGGAATATGTTGCATTTCACACACACACAAGTTCTTAAAACTGTAAATAATAAGACAGAAGAGAAGATGGTTCCCTTTCCTAAAAGGCAACAGAATATGGTGTTGGCCACTAGCTTTCATGGCTTTAAAAAGGGATTCGATCAGGCGTTCTCAGTCTGTAGTCCTCCAGATGTTGCTGAACTACAATTCCCAGTCAGTTGTGGCTGGGGGTGATGGAAGGTGTAGTTCAACATCTGGAGGACTATAGATTGGGAACCTCTTGATTAGATAATCTAATGTACATAGTCTGGAAACTGCAGTTGATACAGAATGCAGCAGCCAGGTTGGTCTCTGGGTTTTCTTGGAAAGACCATATTACTCTGGCTGCTGATAGGTTTCTGGGCAAAATACAAGGTGCTGGTTATTACCTATAAAGCCCTGAATGGTTTAGGCCTTGGGTATTTAAAAGCATGTCTTCTTTGCCATGAGCCCCATTGCTCATTGAGATCATCTGGATAGGTCAATTTACCTTGTCTAGTGGCTACTCAGGGACGGGTCTTCTCTGTTGCTGCCCCTGGACTTTGGAATGTGCTCCCTGTTGAAATAAGAGCCTCTCCATCTCTGGCAACTTTTTATTTTATTTTATTTTACATGTTATATCCCGCTCTTCCTCCCAAGAGCCCAGAGCGGTGTACTACATACTTAGGTTTCTTCTCACAACAATCCTGTGAAGTAGGTTAGGCTGAGAGAGAAGTGACTGGCCCAGAGTCACCCAGCTAGTATCATGGCTGAATGGGGATTTGAACTTGGGTCTCCCCAGTCCGAGTCCAGCACTTTATAGTTTTAATGGTTTTTAACGTTGGGTTTTAAATGATTTTAATGTTTTAAATAAAATAATAATAATGGGGGACAAGTCTATCAATGGCTACTAGTCTTGATGACTAGATGCTAGCTCCAGGTTCGGAGGCAGATTTTCTCTCTCTCTCACAAAACTAGTACAAGTGAAACTGATTGTCAGGACATTTAGGACAGGCAAAAGGAAATACTTCTTCACACAGTGCATAATTAATCTATGGAATTAACTGCCATAAAATTTGATTATGGTCAATTACTTAGATGGATTTTAAAAGTCAGAGATGATACTTCTGAGTACAAGTTTCAGGGGAATGATTGCAGGAGAATCATTCTGCAATCTACTTCCTAGAGGCATCTAGTGGGCCACTGTGGGAAACAGAATGCTGAACTAGATAGTTCTTGGGCCTAATCTAGCAAGACTCTTCTTATGTACTTAGGATTGTCCAGAAACTGCAGTAATTTCAGAATGCAACAGCCTTCCTGCTGACAGGAGGGAAGCTGCATGATGCATACTGTATAATACCTGTGATAAGACAACATAAACTTCAATGAGATGCTTGTTTTTGGTGGTGTGTAGGTGTGCTTAGTACGTATATAACTGCTGATTATGACCATTTAAATCCTAAGTGGTTTGAGCTCAAAGAATCTCGAGGAATGTCTCATCCTGTATGAGTAACCTCATGTTCTAAGAGAGGAATACAGGAAACAGCCATTGGTCCATCTAGCTCAGAATTGTCTACACAGGGATCCTCAACGTTGGGCCCCCAGATGTTAGTGGACTTCAGCTCCCATAATCCCAAGCCCCAGTGGCCTTTGGTTGGGGATTATGGGAGTTGAAGTCCAATAACATCTGGGGCCCCAATGTTGAGGATCCCTGGTCTACAGAGACTGGCAGCAACTTCTCCAAAGTTTCATGCAAGAGTCTCTCCTAGCCCTATCTTGGAGATGCCAGAGAGAGAATTTGGAACCTTCTGCATGCAACAATTCTGCAAGTATGCAGATGCTCTTCCCAGACCTTCTCCATCCCCTATAGGGAATATTTTAGCCTCCCATTCAAATGCAAATGAGGCTGGAACCTACTTAGCAAAGGGAACAATTCATGCTTGCTACCACAAGACCAACTCTCCTCGCTTCTCATCAGATCATCAGGTAAGACCCAGCTTCATGTGCTACTAAGTAGCATTGGCTGAAATTAGGTTAACTGACACATGAAGTAGGGCATTCTTGGTAAAGGCACCCATTTTATGGAGTTTCCTTCCTGGTGAAGTTTATCAGGCCTAATCATTTCCCTCCCAGAAGTTAGTAGTGAAGATTATTTTATTTCAGTGAGCATAAAATAATTTGTATCCTGATTGTATGGCAGATTTAACTGGAAGGTACTGTGGCTGCTTTATGATGATGCTGTTTCCTGGGTTTGCAGCATGGATTTTTAAATTAATATATTATTGTCATTGTATATGTTATAAACAGCATGTATTGTAAGCTACCCTGGCAGTATGTGTGTGTGGGGTGGGGGGGGTACTTTTTAAAACCATGCAGCAAGATATAAATAAAAGATAATAAATAAACTGTCATTATGTTGTGTTCCTCAAATAATAAATAGTCAGTCAAGCCCTTTATTGTGATCTGTGAACAATAACAAGTAATAAATAGGCATACTGTTAGATGCTTCTCTTTGAAAAGGAAGGCGGAGGTTAAGGATAAATACAGGTGAACATAAGCATGACTGAATCATTTTAATAGAAATGATTAGTAATGAAAAGTAGCATCCACCACTACTTGGCCCATATTCCATGGCATTATCAGTGAGGAATTCAAAATAGTGGTAGTCACTCAAGCATTCAGGTGTGGTTGTCATGCTAACCCGTGCATATGTCATCCATAGCTTACTTGCAAGCAAAGTGGATAAAAGCTATTCTGATTTGTTTTCAAATACAGCGGAATGGCTGTATGTATGCGCCAGTGGATTAGCCTGTTGATTAAGATGAGGAGGTATAATTGTAATTGCATGTTGATGAAAAGAATTTTAATCGCCCGTTGCTATTATACCTGGATCATAGGAAAAGCACAGGGATGATTTGTTTAAAATACCAGACTAATTAATACATCCAAAAGAATGTCAGAGACATACGTATGACTTGGAATTCCCCTCACAGTTCAGCTCTGCTTGCACTGAGGCATAATGGTAATCTTAATGGTACCTTCCATATTCCAAAAAGTTAGCAGATGGGGGTGTAGTATGGGGAAAGACTGCTCTCTCTCTCTCTCTCTCTCTCTCTCTCTCTCTCTCTCTCTCTCTCTCTCTCTCTCGCACAAACACACACACTTACTTTCTTTGGGCCTTTGCTGCTGGTGCTTTTACCAGGGACTTTTCTTGTCAGGACTTTTATAATTAAAGGGGAAAGTAAATTTAATTACATGAATATTAAAAGGTTACTCATCCGTTTTCAACATTTGGTCACAAGTTGGCTAATGAAAAGGAACTCTGGACTGGAGGCCTGCCACGCTGCTTCTCCTTTTTCTTTAGAGGGCCACATGCTGAAGCAATGATTGTTCGTGACAGATCCTGAGAACAATGCGTCTGCGCACAGCTCATCCAGACGGAGCATGCTTTGCTAAATCACACCAATAGCAGGGTGGCCTACAGGCAAACAAAATAGTTAAACAATACATAATAAAGTTTTTATTTGGTATTTCCTGTGAGGCCGTGCCAGTTGCCAGGGAGTGTTCTCATCCCCCCCCCCTTTTGGTTGTATTAATTGTTGACCACAACTGGCAAAGACCCAAACAAGCAGGGACAGATAAGGAAGGAGGAGGGAGAAGGGGAATGGCATCTGGACACTGAAGAAAAAAGCACAAAAAATTACAGCATATATCTGGAATTTTCCAACTAACGATGTGCGGATGTGGTAGTGCTAAGGAAAAAGAGCCAAACTGAGCCTGCTTTGTTCAGTGAGAGAGAGGCCCCCTGTAACATTCCTTTTAGCTGTGTATATTTTGGCTTCAGTTGTGCAGTGTTAACTATATGCTGTGTATGGAAGAGATCAGTTGTTAGCTGCATGTATACATATATAAAATATATATTGATTTTGTTGCAATAAATAAAACACCACTTCTGGTACATGCAAAGTGATACAGGAGCTGTTTTGGTGTTTTATAAATGCATACTCTTTAGAAGCAGGGGAAATGCAAAAAAAAAAAAAGGTGGGGGGGAGACTTTGCAGCAACAGCTGCCTTTAGGGAACACACAGATGTAATGAATACTGCCTTTTTAAACTCATCAATGAAGAGAGAGAATTTAGAGCTCGCTGATGTAATTAAAAGGCCTGTGAGTTAACGTGGTTGCTTGGATAAAAATAGGAAGTGCCATAACTGAAGAGCTTTGATATAACTTTTCTGTTCTGCGCAGCCCTCTGAACAGTTAAGCAATTGATTCTTTGTTAAATAGGGAAGTTTTACAGTATGTTAAGTGTTTAACACACACCCTCTGCAGCAAAGATGACAAGAGCAGGGCCTTATATTATCTGCTGTTCTTAAAGGGCAAATTCTTAAAAGATTACAAAACATTTGAAATGTACTGTTGAATGGCAACATTAATAAATGAGCAGGAATTAAAACTAATCTAAGGCTGCAATCCTAACATGCAATCCTAAATATTCTAAGCCCCTTTGAATACAGTGAGCCCAGGTAAACATGCACTGGATTTGCATGAGTATCACATAAAATGTATACTAAGCCATGCCTCAGATTACAGGTGGCCCTCATTATCCGTGGTTTCGGCACTTGCAATTTCTTGTATCTGCGGTCGGGCAGTATTTATACCCAACCTCATTATTCTCAGTATGCGGCTTTGCATATCTGCAGTTCTCGGCAGCACAATCCTGTTCTTACATGGTCATGATCTTGATGCATGCGGTCATGGGTGGTGAGAGGAGGTTAGAGGAGGACAGTGGAATGCTTTGGTCTGCATGTTTAGAGGTTTTTGTGCTTCTAAAAGCCATTTTGGGTAGCATTTGGCATCCATTGGGAGCCTTCAGGAGCCATTGCTCTGGAGCTTTTGGAGGCTTTTTGGAGAATTTTCTATGGAGCTTCTTGGAGCCTCTTGCAGCACTGTGCTGCCCTCCTAAGATGCTAATGGCTTTTATAATTTAATTTTAATTTCAATGAAATTTTATTTTTAATTAAAAATTAATTTTAATTTTTGATAATTACAGTACTGTAATTTTTAATTTAAATTGTAATTAAAATCCAATTTAAATTAAACCTTGATTTTAATTATCCATTGAAAATTGATTCTCCTTTCATTCCTTGATTATCACATACTCCCGAATTGGATTTAATATTGTGCTGCCTCCTTGGTCAACCTGCCAACCAATCAGGCTTGTGCTGCTAAGTACTGGACTTCAACTGTGGGGTGAGGAAACATCATGATTGGCTCATTACAGGAGAAGCTGGGGGGGCACTTCTGGAGAAGCTGAAGAGTGGGAGCGCTGAAGTGGCCAAGTTACAGTGGATGTAACCTTTTCTGCCTTTAGCCTGTCTTTTTGTTGATTTTTTTGGTCATTTAAAAAAAAAAACATTTTTCTTTCAGCAGTAGACCACCCGCTCAATCATGCCATGGCTGTTTGTTCAAGAAATACAGCTCAAACACACACAAGTGCCCAGAACAAGTTGTGTAGCTCTTTGGATCCTAGCCTTCCTCTTCTAAGTCCAAGATTGTGTTACCACAACCTCCTCTGATCTCCTCTGGTAGCCAGCCAGTTCATACTCCCTTAATAATTATCTGCTGAAATTGCCAGATCTTCTGATTATTTTATCAGTCGAGGCTATACATTTTCTTAAAATAACAATAAAGATGACGGTGCTAGGTCCTTAAAATTGAAGTATACAAAAAATAAGAGATGAGCCACTGCTAGAATGTTTCCCAGACTATGGAAACAGAGGCATATCTAGGGAAAATAGCACCTAGGGCAAGCACTGAAATTGCACCCCTCTCCAAACATCTGACACCCATCTTTCAGATAACTTTACCATAGTATCAGTTCAAAAATACAAGTCCAGACACTTTCAGGAGAAACAGGTTGTAAGCAACACAAACATGCATACACACACACACATACAACCATACATGTGGCACATATGTGCCAGTTGCCTACCCAAGGAAACACAGCACATCCATGTGCTGGGCATGCCTCCATAAAGCTAAGCAGTTAAAGCTCTCTTTAGCAAATGCTCTGCCACCTCAGCACACCTCACTACAGGTTGCTGCCCCCAAGAAATTCAGGGATGGGTTTTTTCTGTCCAAACGGCTTTTGGCTTAAAGGGAGATGGCTGCAATGGGAAATCCTAGGGGCCCCAAACAATCTGAAATTATCCATCAGCTTACAATAAGTTGCAACTAGCCACAGAACAGCAAAACAGTGTGATATTCAGGTTTTTTTTAAAGCACCACACAAGTTAAAGGCAGGCTTTTTCCAAATTTGAAATCCCACAAACCTTATAATCAGATTGCTTGACAAATATTCAGATAAAGATAGAGCTCTGTATAGAGAATTAAACAGTATGCAAGTGAATATTTCTATTTTATTCCTTGCCTCTCCCTTCCACCCTTCAGTTTTGCCAGCTTACAAGGTATTAAACCAACATTGTCTTTTTAAGGGATGTTTTGTCCACTTACTTTTGTGCCATTTATATCTGTTTTTTAAATGTTCGGGTCCCTTGCCAACAACTTTGCATTCTTCTGACTCCCTGGATCAGGGAAAAATCTAGACTTGGGTCAGGGGCGTAACGAGGCTGGAGTGGGCCCAGAGACAAAATTTTAAAATGGGCCCCTCGCTGATACACACACACTCACTTCACATGTGACTTGCCTCTGGGGGGCCCCTCGAGGCGTGGGGGCCCCCAGGCAGCCGCCTCCCCTTGCCTAATAGTAGTTACGCCCCTGACTTGGGTCTTGCAAAGGCCATTTGTGCATGTGCGGTGTCCATTTTTGTTTTCAGCAGCCTTTTTTAAAAAAATTAAAAATGGTTGTTGCACATGCTCAAATGGTCCCTGCGAGGTCCTATGCCTTGCCAGGCCTCGTAGAGGCCTTTTGAGCATGTGCAGCGACCTCCAAAATGGCCGCCGCACTGATCTTTGTAGGCCCAAACAGGCCTGAAAATTAGCCCGAGACAGGCTGTGGCAGTGATCTGAGAGGCTGGTGGGGGGAAGGGGAACTTTTGCAGACACACACACACACACACACACACACACACACACACACACACCCAGCAGCCCTTAGGAAGCCCCCCAAAGGGGCTACAGGTTAAAAAAAATTTTTTAATTGAAAAAAATCCGTGAATTGGGGAGGGGGGACTGTATGGGGCAGTATGGCACTGCTCCCCCCCCAGTGGCGCCTAGGGCATGCGCCCTGGCTGCCCCCCCCCACCCTAGTTTTGCCTATGTATAGGAAACACCTATATCGGACAGCAGCAATATAGGAAGGCATCATCTCATACTGTGTGAGAGATGGCAATGGTAAACCCCTCCTGTATTCTACAAAGACAACCACAGGGCTCTGTGGTCACCAGAAGTCGACACCTACTTGATGGCACACTTTTTACTTTACTTTACTTTAGAATGGCTTACAAACCAATAGGCATACAGAACAAGAATAAATAAGCTGGTCTGGTAAAAACCAATCTGTCTACTTTCCTTTCACTGACATCTTAATTGTAGTGGTGCGCATGAAGCAAGATCTGCGCTTTGAGGCTGAATCAAATTGCAAACCCCCTAACTGACTCATTGAGAACTGTTTTGGCCAGCTGCCTTGACAAATCACCCCCGATTCGACCCAAATCGATTCAGGTGCCATCTTGAGGCCTGTTTTGCTGGGGAAATGGGCCTCAGAATGGCTGGTTTACCAATTGGGATTGGTGGATAGATCAGCCCTCTGCTCCAGACTTATCACATCAGCCCGTCTTGAAGATCTGGTCTACCTGCTGATCCCAATTGATAGACCAGCTCTCCCTGGGAAAAGGTGCCATTCTGAGACCCATTTCCCAGCAAAACGGGCCTCAAAATGGCACCTGAATAGATTCAGGTCAAATTGGGGGTGCTTCTATTCTACTCTGAGTCTGGCCCTTTGTTTCAGGGTAATTCGTTTGGGAGTAGAATCATTGAATCACCCCCATTTTGACCTGAATCAATTCATGGATGAATCAATTTGCACATCCCTGCTTAATAGATAATTACCATCCTGACAAGTTAGCTCACTTCAGCCTTAAATGGTCACACATCCACCATTTTGAATTGGGGTGGATACATCATCACAGACAACACCGTTGAGGTGTCTCTGTGTGTCCCTACAGGAGTGGTTAGATGGTTCATAAGTTAGCCTACTTGTGCCTCAAATGTTCACGTACCTGGCAACTTAAATTGGTGTGGATGACATCATCACAAACGATGCCATTGAGTGTAGTGTCACTCACTACAAGTGTACTAAATTTAGTTCAAATTGGTTAGACAGTCCACAAGTTAGCCCACTTGCGCTTCAAACATTCACGCGTCTGCCATCTTGAATCAGGGTAGATGGCATCATTACAAGTTATGCCTTTGAATTGTTCTTATGTATCCCTACAACTGTTCCAAATTTGGTTCAAATCAGGTGGTGCACAAGTTAGCCCACTTGCGCCTCAAATGTTCACACGTCCGCCATCTTGAATCAGGGTGGATAACATCACAACAAACTATGTTGTTGAGGTGTCCCTATGTGTCCCTACAGTTTTACCCAATTTGGTCCAGATTGGTCCAGGCATTGCAAATTTGACTGGGGCAGAAAGAGAGAGAGAGAAAATGCTGGGTGATCTTATCAACGTCCTCTCCTTAAGGAAAGTAGACGAAAGAAGAAATGCAAAGCAACAACCTGTGCAGTGTAGAGGTCAGCTCAGGGAAAGGCATGTCTTTGGTGGGAAAGGTTGCAGGTTTAGTCCCTGGCATCTCCAAGTAGGGCTGGGAAAGATTCCTGCCTAATATGTTGGAAGAGCCTCTGCCAGTCAGTGCAGACAGTACTGAACTAAATGAACCAGTCCTCTTACTCAGTAAGGCAGGATCCATGTATCCATAGGTAGGTTTTGTGATAGTATGACACAAATTATTGTGAGGCTATAAGGCTTGGCGTTTCACAAACTGAGGGTCACAGTCTCACTCAGATTGCTAAAAAGGAATGGTTTCAGCAATCTGAATGGAACTGTGACCCTCACTTTGTAAGAGCCTAACCACTAGGCAAAACGGGTGGCTCAGATTTGTGGTGGGATTGCTGGGCTTTTACAGTATCACCACTTTCTGTATTCTGGTCAAACTTACAGGGACCATCTGCGAAGTATGTAACAATACTAACATGCATTGGGATTCTTGAATAAAATTCAGGATGGTAACAAAGCAGCTTCTTCCTGGAATGACCTCAATATGTTTAAGAGCTTGTCAGGAAAGCAGGCATTTAACCAGTAAAAGCATTAGCCAACATGGAAATTAATCAATGGGGGAAACAAATCCGCCCGGCCCCCCTGATTCCTACCCATTAGGTAGTTGTTAAAGGTACAGGAGTCCTGCCAGAAAAAATGCTGGTAGTCCTAAGTGTGAAACTATACATGGTGGACATGTTGTGGGATCTGGGGGAAATGGTGAGGAAACACTGTAACGGGTGTAGAAACTATGTTAGTGTAGAAACCAGTTAAATGTAAAAAAAAATCTGGAAGTCCTACTCAATGCTTTCTTCTTCTTTAAACATCAAAGAGGAAATTTATAAAATATTAACCAGATGGCACCTTCCCTCCTCCAACTTAGCTGCGACAAATCCAGATATGTCCCACTTGTGTTGGAAAGACTGCAGGAAAAAAGGTTCTTTCTGTCACCAGTGGTGGTCTTGTTCATTTATATACAAATTTTGGCTACAAATACACAAACATATTAAAGCAATATTAAACATAGAACTAGAGTCAAGCACAATGAATTATTTACTGGACTTACTGCTACAGTCTCACCTCACCACTTCAAGCAAAGAACTTTTTAGCCTCCTAACTCAATCAGCAAAATTTGTCATTGCCTCACAATGGTGGGGGGCGGGGTGGGGGGCACATTTCAATTAGAGTATGGTTCAACAGAATATGGTCTACAATGGTTATGGACAAAATTTATTTACTGCTGAAAAATGATACTGATCAAAACTTAAGTGCAGTATATACTATGCCAAGTGGGAGCCCTTCTGGAAATTTATAGAAGAAAGTAAGGACCCGATGCATGACCCTAATGCTCTAAACTACATTTATTCTTGGTGAAAGTGAATGTTCATTTGTAGAAACCAGCTGACTCTAGTCTGTATGTTCAAATGGTTATTTAATTGAAAGTTGCAGGAGGAATTGATGTTATAAATATATGTCATGGTTATTCCATAATATGATACCAACCTGTCATTGTATTTTGAAGGCAAAACTTATAATAAAATTTTATTTAAAACAAAAAAAATCTTTGGTTGGGAAAGATTGCAGAAAATGTAAAACATTTATTAGGGGGTACAATCTCATTAGGTTTGAGCAACACTGTGATAAAGCAATAGGCTGAATGTGCAACAGAGGGATACTGTTTGCTTTGCTGCTCCAAGAGCAGAGAAACTAAAATCTTTGAGTGCACCTAAGTTCTCTGTGTATTGAATGCTCCCTTTAGATCCAGGCTGTCTTTAATTTCAAGTCCAATTCTGCTAGTGAGAATGCCAGGAGGAGGAATCATCACTACCAGCTCCAGCAGTGTTATTGGCTAGGCAGGAAGAAAGCACTTCTTCCTAAATTGGATTCTTCATTCTCTCCTCAATATGCTGTTTCACAACCCTGTAATCTAAAGTCCATTGTTTGCAGCTGGAACTTTCACACTTGGGACCTAGAGGGAGATCATGTCTACATTTAGCTTGAGTTACCTTTTGTGGGGGGCGGGGGAGGGAGACAGAGGGCCCTGAGAGTAACTCTTATCCCAGCATTCCATAGCTGCCACAGGCTGACAGGTTTATGCCTGCAAGGGGGCGATTGTGCTTCCCAGGCAAGGTATTTCCTTCCTTAAACTCTTGTGCCCACAGTCTCCAAGGGGTTAACAAGGGAGCTACTTTGAAAACAGAGGCAGAAGGTCATCAGGCGGCAACAGCAAAGGCTTGTGGAGCCTGCCATCAAGAGCCTTTCACCCTGAATTCCCACCCCGGGGATTGTAAACATTGGCTGGCAGCCATAGCGCTCTACAGAACCTCTCTGTCCTGTCAATATACATGGCTACAGGTTTTAATGGAAACTGCAGTGCACAGTTATCGCTGCATGTCTAGAGAATGTTTCTCTCCAAGCAGAATAGACAGGGGAAAGTGTATCATTGCTATGCTGGAATTTGAAAACATAGATATAGGCTTATTTTGTGGTACTTCACATGTAACATAGCTGCCTTTCTCAGGCAAAACTCTCTCAACGTCGAGGAATGCATAGAATGCTGTCACTTAATCAGTAGTCATAAGAGCCCTTTTATCTGGTGTTTGTTGGTAACTAGCAATATCATTCTTATCTTGTTGTCCTTTAGCTGGATGTAGCGCCCTCAGACTTGAGAACTCGAACCATGAAAGTACTCACTACCTTGAACGTTCTTTGTAGAGTTGCATGTTAATCTGTCATCCTTTCATTTGTGGCAGGAAAGTCTTTTTCCAAAACTGATTATAAACAAGTCTTCTAATGATGCATAAGTTAATAGCCCTTAATTTCAGATGTAATCATTGATGCCTGAATTTTAAACATGCCAGAATAGAGAGCCCTACATATAAAAGAAGTTTCATTTTGATAAAACAGAGCATCTATAAATCCAATCTGCAGACTTAGGGCACTTGTTATAAGAGCAAACTGATTGACAGATCTCATACATTGTTTGTTTGATTTTAAATATACCCTCCTTGGTGACAATCCTAGAAAATGTGAATTTCAGATTAACAGTTGTAACCTGGCTATTGTGTTTGATGCCAAGACATGGGTATTTGAATCCTACACTAGCAACTTCTTTGGAACCATCTCAGCATGGTGCCATCAAGAGGTAGACAGAGGAGTCACAGGTAGTCTTTGGTGACAAGCACTGCATGGGGCTTATTATTAGCAATCTTCGATCATATGATCATGGTATCTCAGCTGTTCCAGTACCCAGAATGTTGGGGGCAATATGCTAAATCATTGTAAACCGCTTAGAGAGCTCCGGCTATAAAGCGGTATATAAATGTAAGTGCTATTGCTATTGCTATATAAAAATCTCATTTACATGTTATCAGTACTGGTCTAGAACTGAGAATTGTTTGGTGTACTGATACCTTAAGTGGCGCAGTGGGGAAATACTTGACTAACAAGCAGAAGGTTGCCGGTTCGAATCCCCACTAGTACTATATCGGGCAGTAGCGATATAGGAAGATGCTAAAAGGCATCATCTCACACTGTGCAGGAGATAGCAATGGTAAACTTGGAGGCACGTATTGCTACTTTGGAAAGGGAGCAAGATGCTGCCCTGGAAAAAGTGTGCGTATGTGAAACCAAGGAAGCCATGGCTCTGAGACAAGTAGAGGAGAACACAATCAGACTGGAGGACCATATTAGGAGTTTAGATTTCTCCAATCAGAGATTGGTTGAGGAAGTAGCACAGTTAGAAAAACAGAACATGGCCATTCCAGGATTAAAAGAGCTAGTAAAGGAACTCTCCCTGCCAAAACCCCAGCCAGTCAGGAAGGACAATCCTTGTGATTGTCACTCTCAAGTCCAGCAGCTAAAAAGACAACTAGAGCAGAAGACCCTATAGATCTCTAGCATCACAGGAGCAGAGCCCGATCCCAGCTCGGAGCCTGTGGCAGCGATTGAGGGACCAGCCCGAGAACGCACTGCCTCCCAGGGAGCGAATCCCGTAGCAGCGATTACTTCCTCAGTCACTACTAGGCTTAATGCACAGGGGCAGCCAGAAGGAACCTGTGTCACTGTCCAGAACAGAATGGTAAATGAGAGCCAGCGTGGTGTAGTGGTTAGAGTGCTGGACTAGGACCGGGGAGACCCGAGTTCAAATCCCCATTCAGCCATGAAACTAGCTGGGTGACTCTGGGCCAGTCACTTCTCTCTCAGCCTAACCTACTTCTCAGGGTTGTTGTGAAAGAGAACCTTAAGTATGTAGTACACCACTCTGGGCTCCTTGGAGGAAGAGCGGGATATAAATGTAGTAGTAGTAGTAGTAGTAGTAGTAGTAAACCTATCTTGTATTCTACCAAAGAAAACCACAGGGCTCTGTGGGCGCCAGGAGTCAAAATTGGCTTGACGGCACACTTTACTTACTTTACTGATCATGCCACTGACTGTAAGGACCACCAGAGTAAATATTCTTCTTGCTTAATCCTGAGCAAACAGAAAATAATTTAAATTTATACCTGTCTTTACAGGCTCCCCACAGGGATATTCTTTCTCATAGTGAACATGGATAATCTCTCTGTTGGAAAGAGTAGTTCTAGCGATTCCACACCACAAAAAAGAGAAATAAACTACCTACAATTGCTTAATTTAAAATAAAAAAGCTTATGGAAAATATACTTTCCATCTTAAAGGCTCATTGGGTTTATAGAAATGTTAGATTATATAACACAGTTTTGCCCTGTTGAATTCTTTGAAATATGTAGCTATTCCTGGAGTGAATGCTGCAACTATTGGTTGGTTAGGAGCTCTTAAGATCTAGATCTGTCTTGGAACAATTTACATAGATGTGCCTAATGTGTGAGGCTGTTGATACTAAAACCACTAGATCGAGATGAAGTGCTTTCAGTGGTGTTTACATGCACACACTGTCATGCATATATTGAGAACGGATATACCTAGAAATATTCTAAAAGAGCATCAAAATTCTAGGTATGTGGTTCTTCCTAGAAATTTAACACAGGAGTCTGATTAGTGTTTTGGTTAAACCATAAAAGGAAATAAATCTTCTGTTCATTGAATTGTCTTCCTTAGCCATTCTATTTTTTTTATTCTTTTCCAGATAAAAATGTCCTAATGAAGTGTCTCACAAGGCATGCTGAATTTAAAGTGCTGTGATGTTGCCATTTAAATGTTGCTGGGAGCTCCTCTGTTTGTTAGGTTTTTTCTTAAGCCGCAAACCCCCTGTGGGTTTATTTATTCACCAGCAGGATAGAATCAATAATATTTATTTAACTGGTGATCTGCACAGAAGGCTAGACATTAAATTAGAGGATAAGTAGAAATGTGGTTGAAAAGTTTGGATCCTACCATTTTCATGAATTCTGCCATAAAGTGATTTATGCCTCTTAGAATAAAGAGAAAAGTAAGGATGCAATTGTATTTGCACAGCTAGTACATAGGAAAGGATAGTTTTTCTTTCTATAGATATTGCTTAGAAAGAAAGGTTCAGAGGCAAATGTCTAGGCTATGTTAGCCAGAGTTCTTTTAATGGTTCTCTTAACTTGTTCAGTGCTGAATGGCATATTATCTTTTAGGGGAGAGTCAAGCAAATGGGAAGGTCCCCAATAATGAGATAAGAGAAAAACCTAGTAGGTGAGAGAAGACCATTACTATTACAGTCTTAGAAACTCTAGCAGATTTCCTTTTTTCAAGTAAACAAGTGTACAAAGTATTACCTTATGGGTATCTCCTCATAACATGAATGCAGGTAATACTTTAGTAAACGGCATCAGTGAAGCAAGAGTTGTAAACCACGGAAGAATCTTTGTATTGGCATTCTTCTTAAGGTCCTTTCATTTGTTACTAAATCATCCCCACCAGAGAGTTGCATCCTAAACGGGCTTATCAGGTTGTTATTGTCAAAACAACTGAAAAATTGTTTTGGGGGGTTCAGTTTGGGGAAAGATTTTTATTTCTTGCCTGAAATCCATCAGTATACTATTTTCATGCATCACAATTAGCCTCACGGATACCTCGGCTTTGAATAGCCACTTTCGTGCATATGAAGTATCTTTATAAAGCTATTTCCTAATTAATAATTTATATTCCAAATATGAGATAACCACATCAGTAGGAATATTCTGGCATCAGTGAATTTCCTCTTGTCACCTCAGCAAAAGGTTAATTTATTATATGATTCCATTTAAGCATGATGAGTTTGTTCAAGGTAATGATGTCTAGAAGCTTTGGTTTCAAGTTGTAATATAGATTTTCACTGTGTAGGCAAGACAGAGACAAAAGTGATGATTATCCATTGTTGCTGCAGCCTACAGCCACTGTAGAAACAATCCAGATCCCCAAAAAGCTAATATATTTATTTATTTAAAATATTTATATCCTGCCCCTCTAGTACACTACCACTTGGGGTGGCTAACAAAGTCAATGAAAACTATACACTATAAAACAATATAAAACCAATAAAATAGAAATAAACTAGAAACAAATCTTAATTGAAACAAAAATTTAAAAATTATGGGTTAAATGTTTTTAAAAGTTAAGAGATTAAAGGGTTCAAATCCCACTAGATATAGTTATAGCTAAAATGTTAATATGCCTCTCAACAACAGTGTGTCTTCAACAATTTCTTAAAGACCCTAAGGGAGGGATCGTGACAGAGTTCTTCCAGGAGAGTGTTCCAAAGTTGAGGGTTCATAACTGAAAATGCACTGTTTCTAATCCCTGCCAATCGTATCTTTGTCAGTGGTGGGGCCATGAGCAGGCGCTGAGATTCCAAAAGGAGGGCCCTGGCATATGGGTGAATGCAGTCCAATAGATACCCAGCCCAGAGCTATGGAGGGCTTTAAAGTCAAGACCAGCACCTTGAATCTAGCCTGAAAGTGGACTACTAACCAGTGAAGCTGTTGCAGGATGAATGGTAACACTCATGGAGTGACTTGTACCCATAAGCATCCTTGCAGCAGCATTCTGGACTAGCTGAAGCTTCCTAACTGTCTTCAAGGGCAGCCCCATGTAGAGCACATTGCAGTAGTCCAGTCTGGATATTACCAATCTGGATATTAATGAGAAGTGTTGTGCAGATTCTCACAGAGATAGGTTGCTTCCTTAGTCACCCTGGGCTCCATATTGCCTTTATAAGGAAGGTTTGTATATTAACCTAAAATCATATGTAGCCTTAAGATGCCATCTGGTTTGTCCTTTCTCCAGCATGTTCTAGTAAGCAAGGACACCTGCATATGCCCTTCCATTATTACTTCATTATGATTATGCCCTTCCATTATTACTTCATTTTCTTTTGGAGAATGAAACCTAAGCAAGCATTATAAGTTAAAAAAACAAAAACAGAACAGAAGAGGAAGTTATGAGCGAGTTGTTGAGCTCACCATATCCTGAGTTCAGAAGAATTTTCATTTCTGCTTATCTGTAACTATGAATGGAGTGTCCACAAATATTTGTTTGGTTTCTCTGGTGAGAAGGAAAGACAACAGAGGAAAATGCACTGTGCATGCTGTGTTTTTTCAAAGAAGAGTCAGAAGTGTTTTTTAAAAAAGTTATCTGTGGTTAGTCTTCACGTGCAAGTTCCTTGAATGCAAGTGGGCAAGTTTTGCCATTCTCCATTTGAACTTCAATCTGGCGTGTGGAAAATGTTGCCACTATCCGGTACTTTGAACCAAAATACTGCAGTTCTGTTTATTGAGAGCAGCTGCAGACAAGCAATGTCTGGTCTTTCTCTGTGAAACATTTTGGGCTGCTTCAGATAATACTTTGCTAAAACCACCACCACCTTGCACATGATAAGCACAAGTGTGCATCATGAGCCACAGGTACATATCTTTCCTACATATCTGTGCAACATGCATGCTTGCCTGGCATCCTGCCTCCGCAGTGGTGCTGTTCCTTATTCAAGTCTGGGAGGATGGGACACACATCCTTTATCAGGCAAGGAGGGCCAGTCAGATGAAGGATTATCTGAACTGGCCTCTTGACTTTTCAGAAGGACTGAATGCTTTTTTAAAATCCAAATTATTATTTTTAACCTCCCAATGGCACTGTTCCTGCACTTACCTGCAAACTTGTATTTGCATACATAATGCACAAGAGCAAGCTTACAATAAAAGGCTATTTTGTGCCATGCTTGCTTTCTTTGAGTAATAGCTGAGTAGTTTTTACTCAGTTGTCATGGGATCCAGGCTCCCCACACACACTTTAACAACAACTCTATTGCAGGCAAATCACATTTTCCCAACACTCAAACTGCTCTATTTTGTTGCTTGGAAACTGCAGGGGTGTCCGCCCACCCCCACCCCCACTTACATGTTAATTGCAATGGTGATTGCTGTGTGAAATGTGTATATTGCATATTGGTCCCCTTTATAAATGTATGTATTATTGTTAGTGCTGTAATGTATTGTTATGATTTTAATGTTAGCCCTGAGATGTTTGCTTCTGTATTTTCAGTCTAAAACGCATACAAGCAAAATGTTAAAACCTGCACTGCGCTAGAATAATACTACTGGTTGACATCCTCATTCAAGGTGGGGAGCCTCTGTGTGCAAAGCTCCTCCACAGCATTTAGTAATCCTCCGTCCTGCTGCATACGTGTGTGCGTGTGCGTGCGTACGCGAGGAGTGATTTTTACTGCTGCGTCCTTCCCCCAGAAGTGCTCTTTAGCACTCCTAAATACTATATGTCCCTGAGGGACACACCTCTCCTTCTGGGGCAGGAGTTCCCAACCAGTGGTACTCCAGATCTTGCTGAACTACAACTCCCATCATCCCCAGCCACAATAAATTGTAGCTGGGTGCACTGGGAGTTGTATTTTAGCAGCATCTGGAGGACCACAGCTTGGGAACCCCTGTTCTGAGGAAGGAGTGATAGGCGAAAATCTCCCATGCCCGCTCAGTGGGACTTTGGATTACTAAACCTGCAGGAGGCACTTTGCATGCAGCACCTCTGCATTTTTATTGGGGTTGTCAGCAACTTGCTGTTGTTGTTATCATCATCATCTTTTTGATTGATTGATATAGCACCCTCGACTAGGTGAAATCAAGAATTAAAGGAAAAACTACAGGGCTTATAACCAGAAGCTTGCAGTCTAAAAACACAAATGTCAGGAAGGGGTCCCCACCCCACTTCTTAGCAGCAGCCTCATGTATTTGCATGGATGAACTATTTTGCTCATTATTTTTTCCTCTTTGTGTTGCAGGTTGTCACTTTATGGTACAGAGCTCCTGAAGTTTTGCTTCAATCTAGTTATGCAACCCCGGTTGATCTTTGGAGTGTTGGCTGCATATTTGCAGAAATGTTCCGCCGAAAGTAAGGAATTATTTAAATGCTTTTTATTGTTTTTAAAAAGTGCAACATCATGTGCAACAAGAAGGCTAGTCACAAATGTTGATATTTTAATTTTTAAAAATCCATTTTTATAATAATTTTGCTCCCCCCCCCGCGCATTGTGCATCTTGAAGATCTGTTTTTAAGTTTTCATTCTATTATAATAGCTTATCTATACAGGTGAAACTCAAAAAATTAGAATATCGTGCAAAAGTTCATTAATTTCAGTAATGCAAATTAAAAGGTGAAACTGATATATGAGATAGACGCATTACATGCAGAGCGAGATAAGTCAAGCCTTAATTTGTTATAATTGTGATGATCATGGCGTACAGCTCATGAGAACCCCAAATCCACAATCCCAGAAAATTAGAATATTGTGAAAAGGTTCAACAGTCTAGGCTCCAGGTGTCCCACTCCAATCAGCTAATCAATCCATAACACCTGCAAAGGGTTCCTGAGCCTTTAAATGGTCTCTTAGTCTGGTTCATTAGGAATCACAATCATGGGAAAGACTGCTGACTTGACAGTTGTGCAGAAAACCATCATTGACACCCTCCATAAGGAGGGAAAGCCTCAAAAGGTAATTGCAAAAGAAGTTGGATGTTCCCAAAGTGCTGTATCAAAGCACATTAATAGAAAGTTATGTGGAAGGGGAAAGTGTGGAAGAAAAAGGTGCACAAGGAGCAGGGATGACCGCAGCCTGGAGAGGATTGTCAGGAAAAGGCCATTCAAAAGTGTTGGGGACTTTCACAAGGAGTGGACTGAGGCTGGAGTTAGTGCATCAAGAGCCACCACACACAGACGGATCCTGGACATGGGCTTCAAATGTCGTATTCCTCTTGTCAAGCCGCTCCTGAACAACAAACAACGTCAGAAGCGTCTTACCTGGGCTCAAGAAAAAAAGAACTGGTCTGTTGCTCAGTGGTCCAAAGTCCTCTTTTCTGATGAGAGCAACTTTTGCATCTCATTTGGAAACCAAGGACCCAGAGTCTGGAGGAAGAATGGAGAGGCACACAATGCAAGATGCTTGAAGTCCAGTGTGAAGTTTCCACAGTCTGTGTTGATTTGGCGAGCCATGTCACCTGCTGGTGTTGGTCCACTGTGCTTCATTAAGTCCAGGGTCAATGCAGCCGTCTGTCAGGAGATTTTGGAGCACTTCATGCTTCCTTCCACAGACGAGCTGTATGGGGATACTGACTTCATTTTCCAGCAGGACTTGGCACCTGCCCACACTGCCAAAAGTATTAAAACCTGGTTCAGTGACCATGGGATTACTGTGCTTGATTGGCCAGCAAACTCGCCTGACCTGAACCCCATAGAGAATCTATGGGGCATTGCCAAGAGAAGGATGAGAGACATGAGACCAAACAATGCAGAAGAGCTGAAGGCCGCTATTGAAGCATCCTGGTCTTCCATAACACCTCAGCAGTGTCAGAGGCTGATAGCATCCATGCCACGCCGCATTGAGGCAGTAATTGCTGCAAAAGGGGCCCAAACCAAGTACTGAATACATATGCATGCTTATACTTTTCAGAGGTCCGATATTGTTCTATTTACAATCCTTGTTTTATTGGTTTCATGTAATATTCTAATTTTCTGGGATTGTGGATTTGGGGTTCTCATGAGCTGTACGCCATGATCATCACAATTATAACAAATTAAGGCTTGACTTATCTCGCTTTGCATGTAATGCGTCTGTCTCATATATCAGTTTCACCTTTTAATTTGCATTACTGAAATTAATGAACTTTTGCACGATATTCTAATTTTTCGAGTTTCACCTGTACACTGTTATGCTCTTGGTATTTGTAAACCTAGATTGCTGAGATGTTGATAAAGAGATGTGAAGTGTCACTTCACAGGGCTCAGAGGGGCTGGGGAGCGGGGGACAGCACCATTGACTTTATAACTGAGATTGGGTCTTATTTTTTTCTCTTCATGCTTGGTGCTTAATTCCTTTAAAAACAAAAATGCCAGAGCTGAAGTCTATTTGGAAACTGCACCTTCTGAAACAGAAGCCCTTCCCTTTGCTCCCTGATGTGTGGGGAATCTCTGCAGTTACTTGGTGGCGAAGGAAAGTACACCTGCTCAGGATATTCCATCTGTTACTCTACCTCTATTATTTTCAATAGATAGGCAGGATAGATATCTTAGAAATAAATAAATACCTTCTAGGGATGGGTCCTTAGAAACAGATGTTGGGACTAAGCCCTGTTGAGTCCTGTTGCAAATTAAGCTGTGATGCTTGCTCTGATGCAGTCCTGATTAGTCCGAACCGGTTCAAAGATCCGGATGGTTCCACCAGTTTGAAGGCGGTGGGGGTCTCCCTTTAAGAGCAGGGGAGGGTGAACTTACCCTTCCCACCGCGTTCCCCCCACCAGTGTCCGTGTTTCTTAATGCCCATCAGGGCGGCAGCGTACCTCCCTGCTGCTCCATTGCCCTCCTCTTCCAGAAGTTGCTGACGCGCCTGCACGTGTCGGCACAGGCACACTCAGGTTGCACACGCACATGTGCCCATGCTGGCGACTTCCAGTCATAACCAGAAGATGAGGGCAACGGGGCAGCAGATAGGTACGCTGCTGCCCCGCTGGGCAATAAGAAACATGGACACCGGTGGGGGGGAAGTGGCGGGAGGGGTAAGTACACCCTCCCCACTCTTAAAGGGAGACCCCTGCCACCTTCGAGCCTCCCTGCCACAGTTCCGTGCACATCCGTAGTCCTGATGCCATGAAACCTTTCGCCACAGAAAAGTTGCCTGATTATTCAGGCATAGCCTTTTAGTTGCTTAGAATATTTTTGACCACTTAACCTTGCCAGTTGAACAGCAAAATGTTTTGATGTTTGTACATTTAATTTTTAAATGTTTTGCATTGCTTGTTTTTATATTAAAGTGTTTTCTGATCTCAGAATAATTGTGAATGAAAATGTGTACATGTGAAGTAGAATGAGGTTTCCAAAAAAAAAAAATCTGTATCTGCCAAAAATAATAGGTTTAACAGTCCCAATCTTACATCCAAGCAAAATCCAGTTTTGAAAAAATAGAAATGTAAATTATTATGAGTCTAGCAAATGTGATCATATCTCACATAGACTTGAAGTTATAAGAAGCTATACTTTCACAATATTGAAATTACTTGCATTGAATATTTTCATCTTGGAATGTTGTGTTTTCAATAAAATTCATGACATATTGCAATAGCAGTTGCGTAAGATATACTATTATCTAAAGACTCATAATAAATTGCAAAAGTAGCTGACTATATTATAGATTTAGAAGCAATAAATTATGAAAATTTACAAACCCCCCATGGATTATTTCTGAAGATTATGTATAAGTGGAGCACTTTTTTCTGTTAAATTGTATTGTGATCATAGCTACTTAAGGTAGCTATTTAAGGACAGAAGTAAGAGTGGTTGTTGAGTCAATATTGAAACAAGCCAAATGGTTTGTTTAATTATTGTGGTGAAGTATGCTTCCTTTTTCTCAGCTTATCTTAATTGTTTGTCTTCTTTAAAAGATTTTAAGTATGGATTCAGCCTCCTAGATTTTCCCATCATGTAGTTATGCTTTTCTCAAACATCGTCTTGCTAGGGTAAGGATTAATGTAGACTTGCATAGTCTCAAGAGGTCTCATGCATGATGGGCTCAGCTGTCACTCAGGCCATATTTCCAAGGCTTCCTTAAAGTTAAGATGTCAAAAATAAGGAGCTGTGTTCTGTCTGACTCTGCATAAGTGGAGCATTGTTCTTTCCCACTCATGGCCATGTGCCAATGAAGTCAAAAGCAAAGGGTGGGTCTCTTAGAGCCAACTAGTGGCTGACAGACAGACTAACGAAGTCCTCATGTAACAAGCAAAGTTGCACTAGCACAAAAAGATAAATTTGTTGCGCTAAAAAACAGGGATTTGCGGAATTGTGCTACAGCACTCTTGCACAAAACCTCTTTTTAAAATAAGTGGGTTGGGCAACCTGCAACTGTTGCACAACCATGCTTGCAGTAGTTCAGCGCTAGTCTGGAATACAAGCTCCAGACTTTGTTCAAGTAGAGGTAAAGGTAAAGTGTGCCATCGAGTTGGTGTCGACTCCTGGCGACCAAAGAGCCCTGTGCTTATCTTTGGTAGAATACAGGAGGGGTTTACCATTGCACAATATGAGATGATGCCTCTCAGCATCTTCCTATATCGCTGCTGCCCAAATATAGGTGTTTCCCATAGTCTGGGAAACAAACCAGCGGGGATTCAAGCCGGTTCAAGTAGCTAGTGTAAAAGCTTGGCGCTAGCACATACTTCTGCCAGGGCTTTGTTAGGATGTAGCCAATCTAAGGAATTTACTGCCTTAGACTGTATAGGTTTGACTGTATAATTTACTGGATTAGAGAGAGCATAGACAGAGTTGAACACAAGTTGCTGCCAAGAAGATAACCCCCCCAGGCAGGAATGGAAACTAGGCAAAAAGAACCTTGAAGGATGCCTAAAGAGGGAAAGGCAAAGACCAGGGGGTGAAACTTTAGCCCAAGCTGGGGGCCTAGAGAGGAACACAAGATAGAATTGTTCTACATATATACATACATCTGCATGCATGTATGTATGTATGTATTTTTAGGCCATCTTTTGTCAAACATTTCCAAGGTGACTTTCAACAATTAAAACAGATAAATTAGCAAAGAACAATAACTTTCAAACTAAAAACCAAGCATGGGTGCAAACATCAAATTTGTGTTGCATTCAGGTTATATTGTGAACCACCCAGGGACCTTTTTGTATGGGGCGGTATATAAATGTACTAAATAAATAAATAAATATTTCTGAACTTAAAACACCTTTCTTTCAGCATTGTCTGTGTACCCTAGGACAAGGACTTCGGACTTCACTAAAAATACTGCTTTTCAGCAAACCAGTATGCCTTGCTACCCTTCTTTTGTCTAGTAGTGAAGCATGATTCAAGCTGTCATTGTTATTCTGTTACACTGAGAGGTCACTGGGTTAAATTAGAGGCCTGTCTTCATTCAGCCTTGATGGTACGAGTCCAAGACTCCAGAAGAAAAGCTGAAAAAACTAATCTAATAGGCTGGCCACCTGTCTGGAGATGAATTAAAATCCAGTTTCATTAGGACTAGCTTGAAAGTACCATTAGTGTCCAACACATCTGTATGACTATAAAAAACAGAAGAATAAAGATGAAAAATGCAATATAATGACAGAAGAATTTAGAATTTAGATATTTCCCAACAGGAGACGTACCCTCCTTATACGGTTAATGTAGACTTCAGTGAGCTGAAATGAACAGTTAGATCATTCTTTCTAAAAGACACATTGTTCTAAAAATTGATAGGACTAATTCCAATCCCTTTACAGAGGGATTTGGATCAATGGTTGCAAAATGAGCTTGCCGACTATTATTGATATATTTATTTAGAGTATTAAAATGTCCACTTTTTGGCTCTAAATTAATAATAAAGAGGTGGATACTTTGAATCCATGAATGCTTTCATTCTCATGCAAGCCAGCATGGTGTAGTGGTTAGAGTGCTGGACTAGGACTGGGAAGCCCTGAGTTCAAATCCCCATTCAGCCATGAAACTAGCTGAGTGACTCCCGGCCATTCACATCTCTCTCAGCCTAACCTATTTCACAGGGTTTTTGTGAAAGAGAAACTTAAGTATGTAGTACTCTGGACTCCTTGGAGGAAGAGCGGGATATAAATGTAAAAATAACAACAACAACAACAACAACAATGCAGATACATCCAGATAAATTGTGACAATAGATTTGTTTGCTTAGCTCCATGTATTATTCTGTCTTCTGTTCACTTACACAGAAACCCTTTCCGCATGTTATGTTCAACACATGTACTATCTGTGTACAGTGTATACACATTCATATCTTCTATATAATTAATTCTCTAAGCTGGCCGGATGTACGTGGTGGGCAGAAATGTTTGGGGATTCAGTGGCGGAGGCAGGCCCAGGACCAGGCCTGGTCACTGGGGCGGGGGGGGGGAAGGGGGGCAGAAGTGAGCGGCGGGGAGGTGGCGGCGTTGGCTCTGGCCGCGGTGGGGAGGTGGTGGCAGCAAGGAGGGGAACCTGCCACCGCCAGGAAGAGCAGGAGGAAGCAGCGGGAGGTGGAGCCACACGGGCCCAGCATGGGCCGGCCACAGTGAGGAGGAGGCGGTGGCAGGTCTGGGCCAGCCACGGTGAGGCAGTGACTGGGCCACCACGAAGAGGCAGCTGTTGGCGGAGCCGTGCAACCCAGAGGAGCCCGGCTGGGCAGGCAGCAGAGCTGCGCCGTGCCTGGCGGAGATGAGAGGAGGTAGGCAGCAGAGCTGCACAGACCCAGGCAGAAGGAGGAGGGCAGGGGAGACTGGGGCAGAAGGTGGGGGGAAGGGGGAACTGCTGGCCCCAAAGAGTGCACACATTCACTGTGCAGGGTAGGCTAGTTTGTATGGATGTACAAATATGTCACAGATTATGTTCAGCAAATATAAAGTAGTACACAACCTATCTGTACCCTGCACTTGAGGTTCTTACTTACTTAGGCTTATATCCCACACTTTACAGGAAGTTCCAGAGGGGCTCACAAAAAGACCAACAGTAAACCGGCTACAATAAAAGTACAGGTGGACCTCATTATCCGTGATTTGCGTATCCGTGGTCGGGGGGAAGCACCTAACCTCGGCATACGCAAAAAAACACATGCCGACCTCACATATCCACAGGCCAGAAGTGGCCAGAAATGATCACAGAGGTAGTTTCTGGCCACCATTTTCTTTGATGGAGCCACAAAATGGCTCCCGTCTTTGTAAAAAAAGAAAGAAAGAAAAATGCTAATTTTTGGTCGATTTGGAGGCACAGCATGACTCTGGGGGAGCAGCAGAGCACAGTAAGAAGCTCCTCCCATTATATGCGCCCAGTTTTTGGCCAACTGGGAACGTTCACATAACCATCAACTGGGCAGGACAAGCATCCCACCCAGCCCCAGGAGCTGCGTGCATCCCCAGCCACGTGTGAATTCCCCTGCTGACAGAGCAATTGCCCTGCTAACTGAGCAAAGCAGCACCTTTTTAAAAGTGGTGGTTCTCTTTATTTAGCAAAGGGAGAATAACTGGCCCTATCCATCCCCAGCACAGAATCTTTCCATTGGCTGTTGCTGGTGTATATCTTATGTTTCCTTTTTAGACTGTGAGCCCTTTGGGGATAGGGAGCCATTTTATTTATGTATATTTCTCTATGTAAACTGCTTTGGGAACTTTTTTGAAAAGCAGTACATATAAATATTTTTAGTAATTGATGCATGTACCATCATTCACACAAAACCATGCGCAAGTCTACAGACGCCTGTATGTATGTACAATGTAATGTCTGAATAAGACTAGAGAGATACCCAGTCCACATTTAACTTAAAAGTACGTTGGCAGTGAAATCAGTGGAACAAAGGGCAGCAGTAGCTTTCTGAAATCACCATGAAATGTGAGGTGAGATAATAGACAATGGCTGACATCCAGACTAAAATTGCGCCAGTGTGCCAGCACCAGCATTTTCTGTTGTACAGCAGAGGAAGAAGGATTTTTAACAAACTTCCTCTCCTCTGCAGTCACCTGTGCCTCCTGAAACTATGTCCCTGAAGATCACATGACCCCCAGGGTCATAGTGTCGGGAGGCATAGGCGATTGGAGAGAGAATGAAAAATTGTTGAAAATCTGCCCTCCCCTGTTCCATGACAGAATGCTGGTGCATTGGCACAGTGTTAGTCTGTGCATTGGGGCAGTGTAATTAGTGAGTGATCTGTAATCTTGTCACATGACTATGATGTGTTGAATTATCATCACTTCAAAATAAATTGTCCCATAGAGACTTAAATCTCCCCAGCTTGATCATTTGAATCCATCCTTATTTCCATATAAATAAACATGTGTAGATTACTACACATGTTTATGTGTACACATGTATTCTACACATGTATGCTATCCTTCTTTTGTTTCTGTATTCTTTTCTTTTGTCTCAGCTCCCCCTGTACTTGCTCTTCCTTTAGACTGTAAAATCAGGTCTTTGTAGGAAGTTTTGAATTCAGTTTAATCAACAGTTAACTGAATAAGATGAACAAAATGGAAAGTCTGACAAAAATATTGATGTCATGTATAGGTACAACACTTACAGTATCTATAGGTACAACATTGCAACTGAGGAAAATACTGGCATTTCATCAGTGTTTCCCTCAGGACATATGTGAACATCATAGACATGTATACACATCCTTAGTATACGTATATTAAGTCAAGTCGAGTCAGTGTCGACTCCTGGTGATTACAGAGCTCTGTGGTTGTCTTTGGTAGAATACAGGAGGGGTTTACCATTGACTCCTCCTGTGCAGTATGAGATCATGCCTTTCAGCATCTTCCTATATCACTGCTGCCCAATATAGATGTTTCCCACAGTCTGGGAAACATACCAGCGGGGATTGGAACCGGCAACCTCTGGCTTGCTAGTCAAGACATTTCCCTGCTGTGCCATTAGGTGGCTACACATATTAAATACCCTAGGCCAAATACGTTTCCTAAATACTTGTACACAGATGTTTAAATACACATGATGGATAGATAGATTTTATTACAGTCTTATTTTTATTTTATTTTTACATTTATATCCTGCTCTTCTTCCAAGGAGCCCAGAGCGATGTACATGGTTATGTTTATCCTCAAAACAACTCTGTGAGGTAGATTAGGCTGAGAGATATGTGACTGGCCCAGTACAGAAACATGAAAAAAAAAATACACATGTACATGTGTGTGGTGACCACACGTTATATATTCCCTCTGGGAAATATTAGTCATTCCCACAGTAATCATTGTGGAAATTCCCTGAGTGACCAAGTTAATTCTGCAAAATATTGAATGGAAAACAGTTAAGAAGTTGCAGAAGGCTAATAACCCCATTTCATTATATAAACTATAAAAATAATGTTTCATATTAACTTCCTTCTTCCTTATGTTTTTCTGGCTTGTTATCTTCCCAAGGGCCTACGGTTTTGCTGATTGATAACCGTTAGTCAAATCCAGCAACTGTATCTGTCTGTGGTTGGAAAGGAGTGTTGAAGTGAATGCCAAGCCATTCAGTTGTGGTTTTTCTTCAAACTTCCAATCATGCCAGACTTTTGTCACAATAGTAGATACGATGGGCAAAGGAAACCGTTGATAAACCATAGAAACCAAAAACTGTTACTTACCCTAACAAAAGCAAGAAAGGGGAGGGGAAAACTCCAGCTTGGCATGCAGACAGGGCAACATTAGGGTGAGGTGGGGGGGGGGGGGGCGACAATATCTGTCACTGAGTTGTATTATTTTATTTTGGTTAAGAACAAATACAGCATTTTGGTGTTGAAGAGGCAACATCTAACTTTTGGTGAGAAAAAAGGGGAGCTTTAACAAAGTGCTTGGCTAATAGTTATTCATTCTATTAACTATTTGATCTTTAAAGCTCTACCTTGTTGCTTTGTTAAGCATACATTTAAGGCAAATTCTTCTAAGCAATTCACCTGTGCATGCCCTCTTGGAATAAATGGGAGCTGCATAGAATGATGATTTGTTTAATTCACGATATGTTCATCTGTTCCATCTATTTCAATGGGGTTTGCATATGAAAACATTCCAGTGGATTGTGTCCATAGCATTTTGATTGTGAAGGCAATGTGTTGTGTACAAATTAAGCAATCTTGAGTAACTTGTTGTTTTTGGACTACAACTGCCATCATCTCTGCCCACAATGGCTGAAGGTTGAGGTTGTTGGGAGTTGTAGTCCAAAACCAAGTTACCCAAGACTGGATTAGTATATGCAGGATTCTGCTTTGAGGCAGGGGATTGTACTAGTGAATCTCCAGTCTGTTTGTTTTTGAGAAAACTACTCTAACCGAGGCTGATCTGGAGAGTGATTTGCTGCATTCCTTAAGAGCAATTGTTTTGCTGGGGAAATTACAGTAAAAATAATGAAAGGCTGTAATATTAATCACACTGACTTAGAAGAAAGTTCTTTTGAAATCAATGGACTTCTATATTAATTAAGTTTGGGGTAAGGTCTATCTCGCTTATAAAGATTGCATATTGGGTCTTTTTTTTTAAATACTGTGCTGGCACTTTGCAAAGGAGATCTGTTTGCAATAAAAAGTAAAGGTCTACTTTGGTGAATTTTTAGTTTGCTGCCCATAGTATTTTTATGTATGGTATTTTGGTTTGATTAAGAAAAGCTTGGTTTTATATAGTGTAGTAATTAAATGTGTATTTGCTGCTCTTTTCCACTTTACAAGAAGCTGCCAACAAAATATTTTCAAATTCCAGGCAGGAAGGCAGAATATTTGTCCTGCTTTGGGATGAAAGTCTTCCAGTTCAGCCTGAAGATATTTTAGCTATTTCATGTTCAGTTCAAAAGTGATTACACTATAGTGCAGAATGTATAGAATAAATCTGTCTAATGTTTTGTTTGTTTTTATGAGCTTCATGTTGGCAGCTCTCTATGTGCTCATCAGAGCTCAAAAGTTTTTTTTTTAATTTTATTTTAAAGCATCAAGTTAATGCGCACCCAGGGAAGTGGAAAATCAAACCAATATCTGAAAGAGGATGGGACAGCAGGACATTGACAGCATCTAAGGACAGCTGAGGCAAAAACATAACACAACTCTGAAATATTTTGCTTTCTTATACCGACCAAATAAATCCTGAGCCAGATTTGCTCAAAGAAAGAGAGCACAGCGTGGGATTTGATGCTGTTTAGACATTTGAAAAATTATGTTTTCCCAGTCCATTAGCATATCACTGCTCTTTTGATACAGTCTGCTTCTGGGAACTCCCACTTCAATGCAATAGGATGCAGGAGGGACTGTGAGGAAGCTTGATATCTTGTAGGTCAGTGATATTGTTAGTTCATCTGTGGAATCTAGGGGTGAACCCATAAAATTCCGGAGTAACTGGCCGAGGAGAAAACAAAAACAAAATTGAAACAGTGGAATGCATACAGAAACTATGGGATGCCTGAGCTGTCTTAGCTCCATATTATTATTATCTATATATATAACTCTCTTAGATGTACCCATTTCTAATCCCATGCGTGGCAGCTCTCGTGAGAGTTCACGAGGGAGAGGAGGAGGAGAGGAAAGCGACGGCAGAGGGGAACATAAGACTAACGGACAGGCTAGTGAACAGGCGAGCAGGGAGAGAAAGCTGCAGTGGGGGGGGAGCAACAGCGGCAGGGGGAAGGAGAGAAAATGGGGGGGGGGGAGTAAGCAGCGGCCGGCTGGAAAAAGTGGCTGGCTAGGCACCTGGCCAGAGAGAGAAAATACCAGAGAGGGGAAGACGGAAGAGGAGTGTGGAGGTCTGAGAATGAGGGAGAACTAGAGGCACTGATGCTCTCTGCCTGGGCCAGCTAGTTGTTGTTGTTTTTTATAACTAGCTGGCTTCTCGTGAACTCTAGTTGTTGTTGTTGTTGTTGTTACTACTACTTTTCAACTAAAAAGCCCTCAAAATGGTTTACATTTTAAAAATAAGAAGAATAGGAAGAAGAAGAACTGACATCCAGGGCAAAGCACTACAGCAGGGATTCTCAAACTTGGGTCCTCAGGTGTTATTGGACTTCAACTCCCATAATCCCCAGCCTCAGTGGCCTTTGGTTGGGGATTATGGGAGTTGAAGTCCAATAACACCTGAGGACCCAAGTTTGAGAATCACTGCACTACAGGTTCTCCAGATAGATGCGTCTGTGCAGCATTAAGTGTGCAGTGGGGGGAACTGTGTGATCCTCAAGAACATATTTTTGAGTAAACCAGACTACTTCTGGAGGCATTGCAAATTGTTGAATTTCATTCCCTCACTTCGCAGTAGTGCAGAAACTTCCCAAAGTGCGGGCGAGTCTTCCTGGCACATCCGCAGTGTCTTGCTCTGGATGTTATTCATGGTTCCCTGACCCTAAAGAGCTCACAATCTAAAAAGAAACACAAGATAAAAACCAGCAGCCGCCACAGAGGGACACTGTGCTGGGGTGGAATAAAGCCAATTTTTCTCCTCCGTTAAATTGTTCTGCCTCGACCACCACTTTAAAAGCTTCTTCTTTGCCCAGTTAGTAGGGGTAATATAGCATGACGATAGATGATAATTATAGTTTCTAACAATACTATATTTGGTGAAGCTGGATCTTTTTCATGACAGCATGCTGGTCATCGTGACCAGGTCAGTATGTATGTTAATGTCCAGTTAAAACTATTCTTATCCTGCTGTGACTCAAATAAAACTGCCTTTATATTGAGATCATTTTATTACTTTTGTAATGCCTAACATGTACTGGGCTCTGTATGTTATTTGAAGCCAGTAATAAGGCCCTGTCCTCTGGTTTAAACATCAGATTAAAAACAAAAGACACACACAGAAAGGAATGGAAAGGATGAGGCAAGAATCTTGAAAACAAATGACTTGTGTCAATTTTTTTTGTTCTACTAGCAACATGTATGGTGTGCAGCTGACTAGTGGGCAGACCAGTACAATCCACTACTGTAGTTTGTTGCATTGACGAGGAAGGGGCATGAGGGTTAAAAATGTAGGAACTCTAGCAACCCATAGGATGGGAGTTGACCAAGACTGTTGGCAACTCTGACTCACCCTGTTTTTTGCCATCCCAAAAGCTCCGAGCAACAAGATTCTGCACCATCTAGTGGCTTTTTAAGGATGCCGCCGCATATATTATTGTACAATTGGGCTCCAAATCTGTGTTCTGATAGAAATTGTATTGAAACACAGTTCATGGTCCTACAAACTCAGTTCAAGCTGACAAAATATTCAAGAAAAATATTCTTCTGTTTAGTCTGTAAAGAAAAGTCTCTTATTTATTATTTTATTCATTCATTTTATATACCACTCTTCCTAAAGTGGCTCAGGGCGGTTTACATTAAATTAAAACACACATAATAAAACAATTAAAATAAAAAACAGTTAAACCAGATGAAAATTAAAGTAGATGTTAAAAGCCAGGCTAAAAAGATGGGTCTTTAAGGCTCTCCTGAAGATTTCCAAGGAAGATAATCCTCTAATATCTATGGGGAGTGTATTCCACAACCCAGGGGTGAATACTAAGAAGGCCCAATCCCAGGCCAGCACCAGATGAACTGGTGGCACCCAAAGACGGACCCCTCTGATGATCTTAATGAGCCATGGGGATATTGTAAAGAAAGGCGCTCTCTCAGGTAACCCAAACCTAAGCATTTTGAAGTAAGATCCACAGTGAAGTTTGTGGAAGGAGTTTAGCATAATGTTTCACAACTGCTTGTGGAAGAAGATCCGCTAGCACTGGAACAGCTTGTGAAAGAGGTAATGAATGCAGCACATTGCACAAAATTTAGCCAGTGCCTCCATGTTGTGCTACCTCTGGCACAACATCTTCCCCTAGCATAAGAACTAGTGTAGAACAGAGGTTACTTTCTTCAAGCAATGACCTTGCGCTTCATCCTTAGATTAGCACAACAGCCTTTATGCTAGCACAAGACAAGTCTGAATGCCACTCCTGGTTCATCATATTTGCATAGAGTTTCATAAACAGCACAAGCTGACATCCAGACTAATGCTGCATTAGTGCAAACATGTTGCACTAGTGCAGGAGTTCCCAAATTGTTCTCCAGATATTGCTGAACTTATAATGGAATAACTTCCATTATTCTCAGCTACAATTTATTGTGGCTGGGGGTTATGGGAGTCGTAATGCAGCAACATCTGGGTACCAGAGGTTGGGAACCCCTGCACTAGTGCAAGGACGTTGTGCTTGCTCGTTCTGCTAAGTCAGTTGCTTGCATTTCAGATTAGTGTTGTACATGTGCAATAGGGCATCCATGCACTTCCTGCTGTGAAACCTGTTCTTCCGTCCATATATGTGTCTGGGAATTATGTAAAGCTGTCTGCTTTTCTTGTTATGCAAGCAGACGGAGAGTGCAAGAGACTGAGCAACTTTGAGCATCCACTCCGCAACGTGACCTTCTTGCATGTGTATCTCTTTGTTGCACTACTGCATCTTTTGTCCGGATGCCAGCCAATACATGTTTCTCAACTTTTTATTTCAAAAAAATTAGTTCCACAAGGTGGCTTTTGGATTTATTTAAAGTTTCGATTTAAGGATAAATGTAAGACAAAATTACACTTTATAATTTTGACTTAAAATCTGATTTGATATAATATATTAAAGAAACTGATTTGGTTAAATCAGTGTTTCCAGACTGGGGCAATTTAATGCATCTGAGTAGTCCTTCCTGTGAAATGCTATATATTTTATCCTTTTGAGCAGAAATCACAAGCTTTGAAGAAAATAACAGTTTTCCAGTGCAACTTGTAAAGACTGTCTGGCATTAATGTTCTCAGTGTTTTCTACACATGTTTATTAGGGATGTGCAGCCACACAGAGTTTATTAGGGTCTGGCCACACAGAGGCCCATTGGGCATGTGCTGCGGCCTCCAAAATGTGCTGCCGCCACCTTGGGGGTGAGACCCAGAACGGGTCAAAGACCACCCAAACCAGACGATTTGGCAAATAATGGAGGCCAGCATGGGAAGGGGAAACTTCTGGAGACACCCACCCACCCACCCGTGGCCTCGGAGAAGCCCCTGGAGCTGATTCTGGGGGGAAATAAAAGATTTTTTAAAAATTAACTTGCGAACCAACTGAACCGGGAGTGGGGCGTATTCAAGTGCACAAAACCGAACATGCCTGGTCCAGACTCGAACTGAACCGGGCAACCCAGTTTTGTGCAAACCCCTAATGCACAAAACTATGTAGGCCAAGCTAAGTAGGCCAAGACAGCGGCTTCAAATTGCATATTTTTACCCTATCTTGCTTCACGGTCCTTATGCTCAAACCTAGGCAGCTGGTGCATAAGTTGAAATTTCACCTCTGCCTGCATAATAGTTTGGTATTTCATGTTCATGCTGTAACAATTTCTGATGCTTTTATTGTTTTGAGGTTTAACCTCCTTGGGAGGCACTTTGCTAATCACCCATGATCCATTACAAACAACATTGTGCTTTACTATATCTGGCTTCATGTAAGTGCAACATGCAGTGGGTGTCATTAGTCATCACTTGTTAGCCACAGAATGGCACTACCAGGTACATTTTGATAAACAAGCTGGACTGGATATAATTAGTGAAACACCACATTTGGCAACCGGTTTGTTATATAAATCATACTTGAATTGGGTTGCCTCAGTTTGGTTTTGTCACAACATTCATATTTTTTTCCAAAGGTTAGGGTAGTAGAGAATAAAGAAAGAAGGGAATTTAAATGGAGTTTACCAGCTACTTTGGGCCCAGCACTTTAAGAAACTTCAGGGGTTCCCAACATTTTTAAACATGTGTACCCCTTATGTCTCAAACCTTTAGCTCAGGCACCCCAGAGAGAGAAAGACAAAACACAAATTTAAATGTCACAGTTATGAGACAGGCTACTTCAGTCATTGACTTAGGTCCAGACTACATTACTCATGAGCAGTGTTCCCTGTAACAGTCCAGATGTTAAGAACATAAGAACAGCCCTGCTGGATCAGGCCCAAGGTCTATCTAGTCCAGCATCCTGTTTCACACACTGGCCTCTGGGGCCTCTGGGGAGCCCACAGGCAGGAAGTGAGGGGAAGCCCTCTTTCCTGCTGTTGCTCCCCTGCAACTGGTAATGAGAGGCATTGGCATTGTGCCTCTGAGGCTGGAGGTGGCCCACAGCCACCAGACTAGTAGCCATTGATAGACCTGTCCACCATGAATTTGTCTAAGCCATCCAAGCTGGTGGCCACCACCACATCCCATGGCAAAGAATTCCATAGATTAATTACTGTATGTGCTACAACTCCCATAATTCCCAGTTGCAGTGGCCTTTGGATGGGGATTGTGGGAGTTATAGTCCACAACATCTGGGAGTCCCTCTTACTGCTCATGAGTACTCCAATTGAAATTAATGGGACAAGTTCCCTTGTCTTACTTGGTGCTAGTTTTCTGAAGACTGTCACATAGGTTGAGGGGAAGGATATTCTGAGCTTCAGCACATAGCGAGACAATCAGAAGCAGAAGAATAGGGTTTTCATCCACCCTTCTCTTCTGCAGTGGACAGATTGCTGAGGATACAATTGCATGGAATGTATCGGCTTCAAGCCAGCAATCCTTAGATGGGGAACAAATGGCACGAGGAGGGAAGAGGGCTCTGAGTACCCCTTAGGAACCCTTCAAGTACACCTAGAGGTACCCCCTGTTGGGAATCCCTGATCAACTTGATGCAATTTGTGTTAAGAAATCATGAATTACAACGGATGCCTTTCCATCATATTCTCTATTTCATGATTTTATGTTGCACTTTTCCTCCTAACAATATTACCAAGAACTGTGACTTGCCTTATAAACATAAGAAGTTCAGGGGAAAGACCATAGTTCAGTGGAAGGGCATCTGCTTTGCATGCTGAAGGTCCGCGGTGCTCCAGGTACAGCTGGGAAATCTCCTCCTGAAACCTTGGAGGGCTGTTGCCAGTTGTTGTAAACAAAACTGAGCCAGATGGGTCAAAGGTCTGACTCAGCTCCTATATAATCCACGAGCAGGGACATTTATTTCATGAGGCAAGGTGAGGCGGTTGCCTCAGGCAGAAAATTATTGGGGCAGGATACCCCCCACCATTGGAGCAGCTCTTTGGGACTAATCTGATCCATGCAAGCTTTGGAAGGGACACTTCTGCTCTGATTCCTCACACTCCTTACTCCTTAGCCATTACCCCTGCTAACTCAGCAGAGAGACACCTTTTAAAGTGGCGATTCTCTTATATTTAGCAGGGGGAGAGCAACTGGCCCTATCCAACCCCAGCACAGCATCCCTCCAGTGGCTGTTGGTGGTATCTGCTTTATGTTTCTGTTTAGTTTAGTTCAGCTTAGTTTAGTTTAGTTTAGTTAAAATACTGTAAATGACCAGAAAATATTAACAGCAATAGATGTCAAACAAATCATCTAAGACTTTAAGGAGGCTTAAAATAAAGTCACTAAACAATAATCCAGCTAACTCAGCTTGTAGCTTGCAGACAGCAAAACAATATTTTGCAACATTTAAAGAAATGGCACCATTATTATCAGACAATAAATTTGCAAATAGAAAGCATCCAAGTGCCCTGGATTTTTTGAGAGCAATGGTAAAATTAATTAAGCCCGGGCATCTCTGTAATATGGACAGCACAATAAAACATTCAGCCACACCTGGAGTACTGCATACAATTCTGGTCACCACATCTAAAAAAAGGACGTTGTAGAACTGGAAAAGGTGCAGAAGAGGGCAATGAAGATGATCCGGGGCCTGGAGCACCTTGCTTATGAGGCAAGGCTACAACACCTGGGGCTTTTTAGTTTAGAAAAAAGATGACTGCGGGGAGACATGATAGAGGTCTATAAAATCATGCATGATGTGGAGAAAGTTGATAGAGAGAAATTCTTTTCTCTCTCACATAACACTAGAACCAGGGGTCATCCCATGAAATTGATTCCCAGGAAATCTAGGACCAACAAACGGAAGTATTTTTTCACACAGCACATAATCAACTTGTGGAATCCTCTGCCACGAGATGTGGTGACAGCCAACAACCTGGATGGCTTTAAGAGGGGTTTGGAGAACTTCATGGAGGAGAGGTATCATCGGCTACTAGTCGGAGGGCTACAGGCCACCTCCAGCCTCAAAGGCAGGATACCTCTGAGTACCAGTTGTGGGGGAGTAACAGCAGGAGAGAGGGCATGCCCTCAACTCCTGCCTGTGACTTCCAGCAGCATCTGGTGGGCTAATGTGTGAAACAGGATGCTGGACTAGATGGGCCTTGGGCCTGATCCAGCAGGACTGTTCTTATATTCTTAAACATGAGCAGAAGATTCAAAAACCCCAGCTCCACACAGGCAAACCCTGGCCCCATAAGGAACCTTCTTCAATTTGCCTTCAAGGTTGTAGATAAAATATTAAATCTAACTAATATCAAGGCTCTTCTTAGCTTGGGAACTGTGATGGAATATAAATAACTTGCAGGTCTCAGCAGAGGAGAGCAACTGCCAAGTAAAACATCTCTTGGTAAACTGGCTATATCCTCTTGGAGATCTAAATCTATCAAACGTTACACCATGATTCTCCTGGCTTTTTCATAGCCTATTGACAATAAAACCTCGCTTGAAAACCCAATATAGGGCAGCTTAATCTCCAGTGTTTTTTTCCAACTTGACTTAAAATTATCAATTAATATCAGTGGAGCTAGGCCAGCTGAGGAAAAGTGAAGTTTAAACCAGTACATAAATGTGCATTTCCAAATCGTAGTCTCCATTTTAAGAAATCCAGCCTCTCTGCATAGCACTGATGAGGGGACACATCATGCTACCTGAATAACGTTCCTTTAGAACTTCACTTGTACCTTTTCAATGTCAGTAACAACACCAACCGGCCCCAACTGGGCTCCATAAAGAAGTTGTGACCCAACTTTAGCCTGAAACCATTTATACAGTTTTAGTCTATAAAACTTCTGGACAGCGAAGCTGACATGGAAGCAGATTGGCAGATATAATTGCAATGGGCTTCCCGCTTCCACAAGGCCTGAAAAACTACACCCAAGTATTTGAATACCTTGACCTGTTCTATCAAAGTCTTCTCATAATTAATTACCAATTCTTCCTCCTTGCAATATGCCGCCAGAACATGAAGTGACTGCCTCAGGCCTACAGGGGTCAGAGACAGTAACACTAGGTCATCTGCATATAAAAGGTTTGAAATATGCCTATTTGCCAATTTTGGTGGAGAAAAAGACTGGTTACTCAACCAAGAGTATTACTAAACCAATTAATATAAAAATTGAAAAGCGATGGCACTAAAATGCAACCCTTAGAGATGCGGATCTCTCTTGTGAGCTGACCATATATATTGTGCCAAACCATCACACAAAAATTATCATGCAGCTTAAACTACAATAGTAATAGTCTCCTATCGTATGAGGAATTTTCCAATTGATTCCAGTCTATCTCTTGCAATTGAATCAAATGCCATCTTAAAATATAGAGCAGTACCAGATCAAGTTCTATACTTCTTTATCAAATGTTGCAAAACTAGTATATGATCAATCATGGAGTGGCCGAGTCTAAAACCGGCCTGCTCCTCTGCTATGATCTGTTCATCCTCCAGCCACGTAATCAGCTTCTTCTTTTTAGATTGTGAGCCCTTTGAGGACAGGGGACCATCTTATTTTTGTGTTTATTTTTCTATGTAAATCGCTTTTGGAACTTTGTTTGAGGAGTGGCATATAAATATCAGTAGTAGTAGTGGTAGTAGTAGTAATAGTAGTTGTTGTTGTTGTAGTACTCACCAAGTTTGCAAAAAGCACTAGGAGAAAAGAGGAGGCTACTGGCAAGGAGAGTTAGTCTTGTGGTAGCAAGCATGACTTGTCCCCTTAGCTAAGCAGGGTCTGCCCTGGTTGCATATGAATGGGAGACTTGATGTGTGAGCACTGTAAGATATTCCCCTCAGGGGATGGAGCCACTCTGGGAAGAACATCTAGGTTCCAGGTTCCCTCCCTGGCATCTCCAAGATAGGGCTGAGAGAGATTCCTGCCTGCAACCTTGGCGAAGCCGCTGCCAGTCTGTGTATACAATACTGAGCTAGATAGACCAATGTTCTGACTCAGTATATGGCAGCTTCCTATGTTCCTGTGTTCCCTACTTCCTGCCCTCACACCATTTGCAAAACTTGCAAGGGTTGGTTTTGAAAGGAGGCTTCCCCCTACCGAGACTGTGGGGCAAAGCAGCATTTGGCCCCTCACCTCAGGCATTGCAGTACTTTGAGCTACCCCTGCCCATGAGATTGTGTTATACTAAGTCAAAGCACTGCTGCATTAGGTGAGTTCTGTCTGCTTCACCTGGCGGTGGCTGTCTTGGTCTCAGGCAAAGGACTTTCCTAACCCAATTACAAGAGATCCTGTCTACCTGAGATGCCAGGGATTTAACCTGGAACCATTTCCACACAAAGCATGTGCACTCACAAAAGGTACTGCCCTCTCTTCTCAGATGTATGGACTAGTCTGGAATTCCTTGTTGCTTGTAAGCTATTTAGCAGCTTTTTTCATTCTTTTCCCCAATAACAGTATTTTAGCAGTAGAACTAAAAGCTGAAATTAATTGCTGCTCTTCAAACTACCTATAATATTTGAGGTAACCAATAAATAAGCTGCTTTTGTTCTGCTTTGTTTATTTACTCTGAACCGCTGTTAGATAGACTTCAAGTAGGTAGGAGTTAACTTCCTTCATGCTTTCATTCATGTGTGCAAAAGCTGTCAGCTGATACAAGTAGGAGTGTGTTTGGTTAAGCAAAGTTTATTCCATGAGAAACTGACCTACTGGCATTAAACAGTTGCTGCTCAAAGGTTTCCCATCATAGCCATCTGATTGGAAATATTTTCAGTTGGTGAGGCTCAAAGCAAACAGAGTTTATTGGCTCAAAATGTAAAAGTAAAATGAGGTGTATTTAAATAAAATAAAATAAAATTTCTTTTTCCAGGATGAACATAAAATCATCTTAATATTTGTATATTACATATATTACAGCCTGGGTTAGGTTGCATGTGAGAACTGCTGGGATTGGGCCTGATCCCAGTATGGCAGTGCTGCCTAGCCCAGCTTTTAAACCCAGCTCTTAGCCTGAACCCAGGCTCTGGGATCATGTGTTCATTGGGGCTACATTCAGCCCCAGCAGACACAGAGACATGCATGTAGAGCGCCGTTCTCCTGGGGGAATCCCCCAGTGCATTGTGGGATACCCAGAGGCCAGAATGTGTCTTCCTGGCTTCCAGAGTGCTGCGCCATGCAGCACTGATCGTCTGGGAGTGTGGTCCGTGCTCCCAGCAACAGTGAAACGCTTGTTAGTTCAACCAGCCTCTCCCCCCCCTCCAATGGACCAGCCTGGTCATGTGAACCACTGAGTGACTCTGGGCCAGTTTGGGAATAGGGACTGTAGACCAGTGGTATAGCATCTGCTTTGCATGCAGAAAGTCTCAGGTTCACTCCCTGGCATCTCAAGGCTGGGAAATACTCCTGCCTGAAACCTCAAGAGAGCTGCTGCCAATCAGTGTAGACAATGTTGGGGGAGATGGACCAGTAGTCTGACCTTGGTATAAGGCAGCTTCCTATGTCAAGCGGTGAGAACTGCTTCCCCATCCCCATCTTCATGCACTGAGGTGCATGGCAAGCCTGCAGCACAGCTAGTGGTCCGGCTCTGTGCGTGAGCAGAGCTCTTGCTCCACCTGCCGAGAATGTGGGCCAATATTTTGAGCCTTCTCTTCCATTCTCGCACCTGGATCTCCCACAACTGAAAAGGCAAGCAAGCTGTTAAAACTGAACAGCAGCTTGCCTCGTCAGCCATGGCGGTTGCAGCAGTGAAAACTACAAAGTAAGTTTTAGCTCTGTGTGTGTGTGATTTCTTATCGTGCATGGAAACAGTTCTTTTGGATCATTGCCAAAGTGTATAATCACATGCTTTTATAAAAAAGAGAGGTTTTTTTTCTGAGAATGGTAGCAGAACCTGAGCAAACCCAAGTCCGACTCTAATCTTCATGGATTCCTTATCTTGTTTCAAGATTAATTACCAACCAAAGGGCTGACATAGGAAGATATAGTGGCTGCATTTATTGTTACCTCCATGCTTCATACTCTGGGACAATTTGTATGTCCCTTTGCAGAGGGCACAGTGAAGGCTGAATCCATCCTTATTCAGCTTGGGTGCATAGTGAAGCCATTGTCTGCTTGCTGCATCCCTCCCTCAGCTTGCAAGTCAGCATGTAGTGAGATTTGTACATCGTCTAGCTTAGTGAGTTGCACTAAGGACAAGCTAAAGAAGAGCTCTATTCCAACATTATGGTGTATAAGTATACACTCGTACATGTTTTTGTGTGAATGACTGCACTTGCATTCATTTTAAAAGTAAATCTGGGAACAGGTCCCTCAAATGCATGGTATGAATAGAAAATGTTCTGCTGTGCCTGTGTTCAATATAACTTATAAACAACTGTACCTGTGTACACTGTACGCTCATATGAGTGTTCAGCATAAGATCTGGACAGCTCAAAGTGCCCAACAAAAAACAGTATCCATAAAACCACCCTAAAATGACTAACAAACTTTTTTTTTAAAAAATGAAACAAACCAGAAGAGTCACCAAGAGTCATAGCATCTTTCTGCAATCTTAACTTTCTGCAGTTCTTGCTGTTGGAGATGGAGTTCCAGTGCATCGACCTTTTGCACCAACTATTAGAAGTATTGGGCATTGGAAGTAGAGGTAGCTAGTGAGAGTCTCCTTCCCTGTCCCTGCTTTTGTCTGCTCTATGACCCCTACTTCGACTCCTCAGGTACTTCCTGTAGTGAGTCAGTCCTCATTCTTTCCTCCTACAGAGAAGATGGAAACATCTCTCTCTCCCTCTGTCCCTCCCTCCCTATTCATTATGTAGCTGATAGATAGGATAGGTCTTTCCTATCTCAAATGTACTTCACCAATAACCTAGTTAAGTAACTTAGAATCTACAGTGATCTCCATGCGTGTTGCTTTAAATAGCGGCAACAACTAAACTCTGCCCTCTGTAACTGGAGTGATAGCTTCCTTGCTGCTTTGCTAAATAATCACAAACCCCAACACTTGCACCCATTCTGCAATCTTAACAAGGGTAGTGTTCTCTGTAACAGGGATTCCCAGATGTTGTTGACTACAATTCCCATAACCCCAGCCAAAGGCCATTGCAGCTAGGGATGCTGGGAGTTTTAGTGGACAACAGCTGGGAATCCCTGTTAGAAGGAATACTGATGCAAGGCATTCCATAGCAACTTCTCATGTAGCAAATTCAAGGCATGTCTTCCAACCAGCTGCAGTTATTAAATGCTTACAGTACCTGTTTTCTAGGCCACAATCCATAGAACAGTGTGGCTCACTTTGCACATCCCACAAGACTTTGGTCTGGTGTTTGTCCAATACCATGCCACTCGCCAAACCATTTTTGAAACTCACGGGAGGGTCCGTTCAAAACAAAATATCTCACTGGATACTTGCATGCAGTGGAACAAACTCTGTTGGAACACATCTGGGTGTCTGACATGTGATAATGACCTGCTACTATAGGCATTGCAGTTGACCTGTAACCTAGCGTAGTGGGCCAGCTACAATTGGGCTTCACAGCTTGTCACTTTCACTGCATCAACAATTATTGCTTTGTGCTTCCCAGCAAGACTTTTCAGAGTAGAAGGAAATGCCTTGGTCACACTTGACTCAAGTACGAACTTGTGCTATCAGTTACCGTTATGCTCCCAGTCATTTCGCTGACATTACATCTGGTGTGAGTGAATTCAGTATGGTAAATCTCATTGAAATGTTTTGTGCAGTTATGGATGAAACTCAACTTGATTCTGTCAGAAGAGCAAACCTACTTCAAGTAAACTTTCATCCAGGACTCACTCAGCACAAGCTTTCCTCCACCATCCATGGCCAAGATGCCTTTTTACTCCCGTATCTTTGGCAAATAGCTGGATGCTTCTGGAAGCAATTGTGCCGTTTGTAATCATTCTTAACAAGCTACGTGTAGAAGAACTTCCTCTTGTACTATGTCTCACATACACTTGTACAGAGATAATCATGGAAATGAAAGAGGAAGAAGGATATTCAGCCATTCTGGCAAGTCTCATGCTTGAAATGAGAACTAGGCAATGCAAAAGTGTTGAAGCTAGTTGCTTTTGACTGAAAGTAACTCAAAGTGGGTATCATCCAAAATATGCAAAGCAGTCAGCTGTGCCTAGAGGGCTTTTCCGGATGGTTGCTTCCCCCATGGCTGGTTTAGAGCTGAAGCATTAAACAAGAAGTAGAGCAGAAGTATCAGAGGAAAGAGCCAGGGCTATATTAGTGCAGGGATTTCATGCAGTGGTCACTCTTTTGGACTGTGACATTTGCTTATCCCCAATCTGCCATTTAGACTATCAGGGATCATCACATTCTCAGCTAGCTTGGGGGTGTGAATCCACACATCTGACACTCCCTAAAAGGCTTCAGTCAGAAAAATATCTAAGGGGTATTTCCAGATTCGTAGTTTATTGTGCTGCCATTGTTTTCTGTTGTAGAATATCTAAACAACTATCCCCCCCAGCAAGTGTGACAGCTGTGGGGGAATCACATTTTCTTAATGCTCAGGCTGCCACTTGCTGTTCCGGGGACAGCGTGATTTCACCTCATATGATATGTCTATTGCTACTTGGTGTTTTTCTGATAATGAAAATTCTTCATTCTAGGAAAGAATGAAACTCAAATATGTTAAGTTAAGAACATAGGAAGTTGCCATATACTGAGTCAGACCATTGGTCTATCTAGCTCAGTATTGTCTTCACAGACTGGCAGCGGCTTCACCAAGGTTGCAGGCAGGAATCTCTCTCAGCCCTATCTTGGAGAAGCCAGGGAGGGAACTTGAAACCTTTTGCTCTTCCCAGAGTGGTTCCATCCCCTGAGGGGAATATCTTACAGTGCTCACACATCAAGTCTCCCATTCAAATGAAACCAGGGCAGACCCTGCTTAGCTAAGGGGACAAGTCATGCATGCTACCACGAGACCAGCTCTTCTGGTTTTAATGTTTGATTTTAACATTATTGTTTCTGGAGATCAAGCACTTGCCATGGCATCACTCCAGTTAAAAAATGTATATTTTGACTCAGTGGGAGCATTGCTGATCAACCAGTGCTGTGTGCATGTTGCAGTCGGCCCGAGCATTATTTCACAAGAGTGCAGTTGTGGAATTACTGAAAACAGTGTGCCACACTTGCACAGCACTCCTTACATTAGGAACACTGTAAATAGCTCTGTGCAACTGCGGGTGCGCTGTTCTAAATAATTCCTCAACTGTGCTGCATGTGCAGCAGCACTAGCCAATTGTCTAGTGCCGCCTGCAGCATGTGCAGCAGCACTAGCCAATCGTCAGCGCCGGTATTGCATTGCACTGTGTGGCCTGGCATATCATGTGGCCCATTGTTTGTGAAAACACATTGGATTTCTTTAAAATGGTAATAACAATGAAACATTTTAAAATTTAGTCCCCAACTATGTGCTTTCCCTCTCCAGTACTTGAGTACATGTAGCTTCTTCTTTTTTTAAGGAGGTAGGGTAAAATGGAGAATTGCCATGTCCACTGCAGCCTGCCTATTTAACCATGCTGCTTAGCAAAATGTCTGAAATACTTTTACATTCCACTAACAAGACCTGCATGGTTGCAGCACACGGAAACAGTTGTTCCTCAATAAAAGAAACATGTCATGTTCTCTTTATAAACTCTTACATCTTCCATTTTCATAGAGGAATGCTGACATGGCAATTGCATTGTGGTGGGTATTTTTGTTTTTGGTATAAATATAACCAGCGTTCCAGTAATGGAGATCTTAGTTTTTGCCTGTAGGTCACAAAAACGTTACAAGTTGGTATTCCACAGGCAGACATAGAGGCTAAAAAATGTGAGTGAGTTTGTGGTGCTCTTTAGAAAACCTTTGATGCAGAATTCTGGAGAGAGCAAGTACATCATATTATACAGCTGCCATCTTAGCTGGTGATACTGTACTAACAATGACAGAATCCAGATATTTGTCTTTGGAAGTTATTTCTCTTGCTTTTCATATCTGGCTTCCAGCCCAGAATTTGAGGCTGCTGTATTGGCAGTTCTAGAGGTTCTCACGTGGGCCTGTAGTGTATTTGGATTAGAAATAGAAGGCCTTGTTTTTCTCCTAAACACTAGTTTCCCTTTCCTATGTTACATATTTGCTGGGTTTTGTCATGCTGTGAGGTGGTTTCCAATGAGTTAATCTGTTGAAAATGCTTTGATACTCATGCCTGGCTCAAGATTAGTCATTCTTAAGGAACTAGAAGGAGCCATGCAAAAAATAGGCTTTCTGCCTTTAATGCAAGTGGCTTTCTTATTCGCAGAAGATGCAGCTATCTTACATAAGAAGAGCCCTGCTGGATCAGACCAAAGGCCTATCTAGTCCAGCATCCTGTTTCCACAATACCAACCAGATGTGTCTGGTTAGGCCACAGGCATGTAATGAAGGCAATATTGCTCTCCAGCAACTGGTATTCAGAGGCATCTGCCTCTGAATCTGGAGGTAGCATTTGGGCATCTCATTGATAGATTTGTCCTCCATGAATTTCTCTAATCCCCTTGTGTCAGCAAATTCCTTAAATTAATTACATTCTGTGTCGTGTGAAGTGCTTCCTTCTTTCATCCTAAATCTCCTGCTTAGTCAGAGATGACCCCTGGTTCTTGTCTTGTGAGAAAAGGAGAAAAACTTCTCTCTATCTACTTTCTTCACACGAATAATTTTATAAGCCTCAGTTATTAGTCAGTAAGTTGCAACTCCCTCCTTAGTTGCCTTTTTTCTAAATGGAAAATTCCCCAGTAATGTAGTCCTTGAAGGAAAGATCCGTTTGGTTGCTTTTTCCAGGTTTGTATGTGGAACAATTAAAAATGCACTGCTTTTGGAGTTGCTGTGAATAGTATTAACGTGAAATGTTCCTTTAGTCATATGAGCCATATGTATAAGATTTTTTTCTCTCTCCCAACTTTTCAGCTTTCATGTGGAGTAAAAATGTTATTTTGGAAATTGTTTTAAGAGTAGGTTCTAACAACCACTTTCCCCCACAACAAGCATTGGTTTTTTTGCATCACCAGATGTCTGAAATGCAGCTGTTTACAGGGTCCAACAAATAAGTGAACTTTTATAGCTACCAAATACTGGATAGGTTTAACATTTTTCTTTTGATTAGTGTGAATTTGAAAAGGGGGTGGGGTGGGGATGAAGGAACCCAGTGCTGGAAAACACTTTTTAAAAACTACATTTAAAGTTTTAAAATGCATGTGAATTCCAAGGTTTTCGCGTTTTAAAATGTTCTGCTTTTGTTTTTTCCAGGCCACTTTTTCGTGGAAACTCAGATGTTGATCAGCTAGGAAAAATCTTTGAGTAAGTAATCCCTTCTTGCATTTTCTGTAGAAGCATTTCAAGATAATGTGTCTTCTGTAATAAGTGCACACGAGTAACCCATCTTGTGACACAGTCCAGACATCTTCCTTCTAGGTTGTGCTTCTATCATATTTTAAGAGCAGCAGATGTGTAATAGTTTGTATTTAGAGAAAATGCAGTATTTAGAGAAAATGCAGTTCTTTTCCCAACTTAAATGTCCTTGAGGACTGTTAATATGGAATGTAATGGCACAAATGTTGCCAGCATTTATTGACTATTGTCTATAGTGACATTGATTGTGACACAGATCACATCCCCTCTCTGTGCCTCTGCCATTTTGTGAACTTTTTCTTTACTTTGTTTTTTAATACAAATTTTATTATCCTTGATGTCTATGTGCTCCACCACTACTGCTACCGTTGTATTTTTAAAGTTCTCAAAGTCATTTACATAAAAAAGAGTAATAGAAAGAAGATAGTTGCATGTCCCCAAAGGATACACAAACTAAAAAGAAACACAGGGTAGACACCAGCAACAACCTCTGGAGGAATGCTTGGCATTTTCGTTTCCCGTTGCTGCTCTACATCCTAAACAGGGTATTTTCCTATTTATGTTTTTTAATCTTCTTCTAAGTATTTTGTTGTAATGCCCTTTTTAAAAATAAGGTAGATTAGAGTTGCCATATTTAAGCTCTCCAAATCTGGCCACCCTAATTTGCAAAATTAGTTTGCTGGTAATTTGAATATTATGTTATAACCATGCAGTGTCCTGTTCACTTGTATCCATTCTGGATTATTGATATCTATCAACGGGAAGGATCTATTTACCTGACCATCTCACGCAGCATTAAACACCCATACTTGATATCCCAAACACAAGTTCAGTATTTTAACCTTGTTTAACTTGTAAATATACAAGTTCAGTTTTCAACCTTGTCTAATTAGCTGTGTGCTGTGCTGTCTTGCATTCCTTTCCAACTTCAGACTACCATCCCACTCCACTTCTCAATATCTGAATATGTTATATATTGGTAAAGATACCCAACCAAAGCTCATGCTGAGGAACAGTGCTGAGTGCATTTTAATCACCACTAGATTCTTTCCTGGGCCCTACAAAACTGGTGCTAGGGATTAAGGCTTTCAGTATGATTGAGCCTTGACACTATTTACATCCTGAGATCAGCACACAGAATGTAACACCAAAATGACTCATTGTGATCTGGAATACTAGTATAGGCTGGAAAAGAGCAGTGGGTAGGGAGAATTTAGGGTGGCTTAAAACAAACTAAAAACACACAGAGAAAAATATCTATAGAAAATGAAGACTACACTAAGTTTGACATATTAGTAGCAGCAATGGAACAAAAAAAAAAGTCTGCAGGGAGCGGGTGGGCAGTACGCGCCACCCCAAAGCCGTTCTGCACTTTGCTGGGCAGTCCACTCCTTAGCTACATATTGGGGGCAATGGAAAAGTTAAAAGGATCAGCTTTTCCTGCATCCACGCATGTGCATGGAGCTCTCTTGGGCTAACAGAAACTGTGCACACTCCCTTTCCTCTTCCAGCCCCCGCCTTGCCTCTGGTGGAAGCAGGCTCAGACTGGCCAACAGGGCATATTCCCGGTGCACCCCACCCGTGGGGCACCCCTGCAGCACTCAGCAGCAGTGAATACTCCCACCCTTAAGTACCCATTCTGCTCATAACCTGGCGCCTTCCCCACAAACATTCCACCGCCCTCTCAGTGCCCCCAGTCCAGCCCTGGGTGGAAGACCTTTTCAAAAGAGGTGTAAAACCTGACCTGAATTCCAAAGGAAAATCCCCAGATTTCAACAAAAGATTAAAAAATATACAGAAGAGAAGGAAGGGCAGTAGTTGAAATAGATTTTTATTTATTTGTTTGTTTATCATATAGTTATACCACCTGATAAGTACATCTCTAGGTGGTGTACAAAATTTAAAATATTTAAAAGTCAAAACAGATTAAAATACATGACACAATAAAAACAAGAAGTTATTAAAACAAATTGTTGAAATTATTAAAAATTAATTCTAATTAAAAGCCTGTGAGAACAGGTAAGTCTTGCGGGTCTTCCTGAAAACAAACAGAGAAGGAGATGCTCTTATTTCAGCAAGGAAGCATATTCCAAAGCCCTGGGGCAGCCACAGAGAAAGCCCGGTCCTGGGTCGCCAACAAACAAACTGGGGGCAACCATAACTAGACCTCTCCAGAAGATTGTAACAGGCATCAGGATTCATGGCAAAGGAGGCACTCTCTTAAATAGCCTGGACCCAAGCCGTTAAGGGCTTTATAGGTAACTAGCCGACCCCGCACAGAGCATCTGTGCGCAATTTGGGGCCTGTGGTTACCTCTTCCCCCCCACCTTCTGCCCCAGTCTCCGCTTCCGGGCCCAGCCACCTCTCCTCCCCACCGCCACTTCTGCCCACCCCCTTTCTTTCCCCCCTCCTGGGGCTTGCCGGGCCTGCCACAACCGCTGGTCTCCACAGCCGGGCTCTCCACCTCTGGCCCCCGGGGCCGGGCCAGGCCGGGCCCACCACCATGCCCACCGCCAATCAGGTGCATCCGCCGCCCAGCCAATCAGCTGGGCACCGGGACGCACATTCTAAGGCTCACCCGGGAGAATTAAATATATAGATAACCAGCACTTTGTATTTCACCTGGAAACATTTCGGCAGCCAGTACAGTTCTTTTAATATTATTATTTATTTATTTATTTATTTATTTATTTATTTATTTATTTTTACATTTATATCCCACTCTTCCTCCAAGGAGCCCAGAGCGGTGTACTACATACTTGAGTTTCTCTTTCACAACAACCCTGTGAAGTAGGTTAGGCTGCGAGAGAAGTGACTGGCCCAGAGTCACCCAGCTAGTTTCATGGCTGAATGGGGAGTTGAACTTGGGTCTCCCCGGTCCTAGTCCAGCACTGTAACCACTATACCACGCTGGCTCTCCTGGTGTTATGTGGTCCCTTTGTGTTGTCCCAGAGACCAGCTGCCCATTCTGTACCAATTGTAGTTTCTGAACTACATACAAAGGCAGCCCCATGTAGAGCGCATTACAGTAGTCAAGCCTGGAGGTCACCAGCATATGTACCACAGTTCTAAGGCCATTCACCTCTAGAAATGGACGTAGCTGATGTATCAGCCAAAGCTGATAAAAAGCACACCTGGCCACTGCCTCAACCTGAGAAACCAGGAAGAGCTTTGGGTCCAGGCACTCCCAAGCTATGCACCTGATCTTTCAGGGGGAGTGTAACCCCATCCAGGACAGGCAGATCTAAACTATCTTTTGTGTCCCGGCCCCCCACGGTCAGTATCTCCGTATGATTTGGATTCAACTTCAGTTTGTTATCCCTCATCCAGCCCATTACTGCCTCCAAGCAGGAAATTTGAGAAGATATGCCATTTCCTGATGAGGTTGACATGGAGAAGTAGATCTGGGTGTCATTATCATATTGATAACACCCAGTACCAAACCTCCTGATGATCTCTCCCAGCGGTTTCATGTAGATGCTAAAGAGCATTGGAGACAGTATGGAGCCTTGTGGAACTCTACACTTTAGTTCTCGTTTAGCAGAACAACAGTCTCCAGGCAACACCATCTGGAATCTACCAGAAAGGTAGGAGCGGAACCACTGTAAAACAGTACCACCCAATCCCACCTCCTTCAGGTGGTCCAGAAGGATACCATGGTCAATGGTATCGAAAGCTGCAGAGAGATCCAAAAGGATCAGCAGAGTCACATTCCCTCTGTCGATAGCCAGTTGGAGATAGCCGACCAAGACAGTCTCAACCCCATAGCCCAACTGAAAGCCAGTTTGAAGTGGGCCAAGATAATGTGCATCATCCAAAACTGTCTGAAGCTGATTGGCCACCACCCGCTCATTCACCTTGCCCAACCAATGGAAGATTAGAAACAAGTTTGTAATTCAGTGCAGCTTTCCAGTGCAGCTTTCTTCAAAAGTGGTCTAATAATAGCCTCCTTACGACAAGGAGGCATCCTGCCCTCCCTCAGAGAAGCATTTATAATATTTACCAGACCATCCCTGATAATATAATTATCAGATGAGATAAGCCAAGTTGGGCAAGAATCAAGAGAACAGGTTGTAGGGCGCAAAGTCCAAAGCAGTTTGTCCACTTCCTCAGGAGTCACATTTTAGAAAAGAGGAAGGAATTGGATCTAAAGAACAGGTTGTCGATTTGGAAGAGGTATGAGTAAAAGCAGAAGCAGGAAGCAGAAGAGAGGTATGAGTAAAAGATATTGGGAAAAGAAGAAAAGCAACATAAAGAGGATGAACCAGAAGAAAATGAAGAAGGACCAGAAAGAAGGGAACCATTATGGGATACTAAAGGAGAACTCTTGAGAAATGGAAGGGAAAAGAAAATAACATTTGCACTTTTATCAGATCAAAGGCCTGGAAGGTCAGATGAGGTATAGAAGGGATGAGGGATGAAGTCGTGAACTAAATATAGGAAAAAGATGTTCAAAATTAGGAAAATAAGACTGTTTTGGAGCATATACTCTCATATATGCTATACTACACGTAGAAAGATGCCTCTCTACCCAGTTAGCAGGAATAGTTCTTGCATCCAGGGGGTTTAACCAAACCTGAAACCAAAAACCAGTTCAGAGCAGTGGTCCCTCTAATTTTTTTTCATCTCTTTGCAGAATGAGTTTTGTTCTGGGCGGCAGTATCAAGGCTCTGTGTGTGCAGATGCATTCAGAGTGGGGCCTTCCTAATTCAACCTGAGTGGGAACTAAAATTAACTGATCAGACATTAGAAAACTTGTGAGTGTGCGCATGTGCGCACACCTTAGAGGGAACAGTGGTTCAGATAAACTTTTTTCAGTGAACTGAAGCTGAACTCAAGCCTAAAAGCTCTTTTTTGCCTTGAACCCAAACCAAATACCAAACTGGTTTAACTACTGGTTTAATAGTTCAACAAGCAGGCCTCAGGAGAGAGGGGTGGTGAGGTATGGACTCCTCTCTGTTCCTCTCATGGGGAAATATTTTTCCCAGTGAGCCATCTGAAAGGAAGGTGAGGAGAAGCAAGAAATATGAGTAGATGAGGCCTAAGGACTGAGCATGTTGGCTTAGTGCTCCGGTTGAGGCTTGCCCACCCACCACACTGGTCTTTTCTCCAGCAACAAGGATTCTTGAACTGCGGCCAGAAGTGTTCCTTGGCATTGTTGTTCCCTCTCAATGCCATACATCCTAAACAGGGTAGTTTCCTATTTTTAATCTTATTATATGTATTTTATTTGTATAGCCTTTTTAAAAAGTAGACAATTTTAAAACAGTAAAATAGACAAGTGTGCTGCATTAATAATGAACAGAGGAAAAATAACAAAAACAGAAAGAATAGAACTGCCCAATGGAAGCAACATCAAGAACCTGGAAGAGAAAGAACATTACAAATACTTGGGCATTCTCCAGGCTGATAACATCGCACACACTGAAGTTAAAAGAAAAATTGGAAGTGAATACATCAGGAGAGTTAGAAAAATCCTCAAGTCCAAACTCAATGGCGGGAACACCATACAAGCCATAAACACCTGGGCTATACCTGTTATCAGATACACTGCAGGAATAATAGACTGGACCCAGGCAGAGCTAGAGACGCTGGATCGTAAGACCAGGAAAATCATGACCATCAATCATGCTCTGCACCCCCGCAGTGATGTCGATAGGCTATACCTCCCTCGCAGCTCATGTGGAAGAGGAATGCTGCAAGTCCATCAAACAGTAGAGGAGGAGAAAAGAGGCCTTGAAGAATATATCAAGGACAGTGAAGAAGATGCACTTCAAATGGTCAATAATGCGAAACTATTCAACACCAATGAAAGAAAGCAGGCCTACAAGAAAGAACAAGTCAAGAACCGAGCAGAAAAATGGAAAAATAAGCCCCTGCATGGTCAATATTTGCACAATATAAGTGGAAAATCAGACATCACCAAGACCTGGCAATGGCTTAAGAATGGTTACTTGAAGAAAGAAACAGAGGGTTTAATACTGGTTGCACAAGAACAGGCACTAAGAACAAATGCAATAAGAGCCAAAGTCGAAAAATCCACAACAAACAGCAAGTGCCGCCTTTGTAAAGAAGCAGATGAAACAGTGGACCACCTAATCAGCTGTTGTAAAAAGATCACACAGACTGACTACAAACAAAGGCATGACAAGGTAGCAGGGATGATACACTGGAACATCTGCAAAAAATACAAGCTACCTGTAGCCAAAAATTGGTGGGACCATAAAATTGAAAAAGTGGTAGAAAATGAAGATGTAAAAATATTATGGGACTTCCGACTACAAACAGACAAACATCTGCCACACAATACACCAGATATAACTGTAGTCGAGAAGAAAGAAAAACAGGTTAAAATAATCGACATAGCAATACCAGGGGATAGCAGAATAGAAAAAAAAGAAATAGAAAAAATCACCAAATACAAAGATCTACAAATGGAAATTGAAAGGCTGTGGCAGAAAAAGACCAAAATAATTCCAGTGGTAATTGGCGCCCTGGGTGCAGTTCCAAAAGACCTTGAAGAGCACCTCAACACCATGGGGCCACAGAAATCACCATCAGCCAATTACAAAAAGCAGCTTTACTGGGAACAGCCTATATACTGCGACGATATCTATAACAACACCAACATTGACAATAAAATTCAGCCATCCTAGGTCCTTGGGAAGGACTCGATGTCTGGATAAAACAAACCAGTCAATAACACCTGTCTGACTGTGTAAACAAGATAATAGTTGTTATTGGATTTATTTTATAGAGTTGCATTGCAAACAAACGAGTTCTTTATTGTTCTCTATGAAATGTATCTAAACTAGTTCAAATGTGGTTCAGAGTGTCTGAACTCTTTAAAGTTGGTGTCTGAACTGGAGAGTTAAAAAAAGATACTGATACGCCTGAACCAGAATTGAACCCAGAATTGTAATGGCTCTGTTCCCTGGAATTGGAACTGGTGCTTTTTGATGTGTTCATCAGTGATCTAGAGTTAAGAGTGAACAGTAAGGTGGCCAGGTTTGTGAGTCACACAAGTATTCAGGATGGTGAAAACCCAAGCAGAGTACAGAGAGCTTCAGAAGGACCTTTCCAAAATGGTTGAATGAGTAACAGTATAACTATTGGCCACTGTGGCTGGGGATGATGGGAGCTGTAGTCTAATAAAATCTAGAGACCCAGGTTTGAGAAACTGCATTAAGCAAAAACCATAGGTACAATTCTCTGGTAAGTTCTATCCACTGAAATGAATGGGAGCCGTGCTAGAGCACAGCTCTTTTCAATGAAGTTTACATAAGAAAGCCTCCCAGTGGATTGTGCTCAGTTATTCTTGTCGACAATTTGTTTTGTTAAAAATAAAAGCAAATCTTAGCTCTACAGGAACTGTATGAAATAATTTAAGAAAATACATTAGAAGTAAAAACCATTAAGGGAAGCAACAAAGTGTACATTTTGGCCTTTCCTAATATGGAAATAATTATTACTATCTCTTTTTTTAACATCAATTGGATATCCTGCCTTAGAAATTAAAACATCAGGCATCCAACAAAAGATGCATCAAATCAGATCCAAAACAGATTAGCAATAGTGCCCCAAAGAATAACCAAGGGGAAAGGGAAATTGCTGACCAAAACAAAAGTCTTAACAAACTGGCAAATGCCAGCAAAGAGTCAAATCTCCTGACTGAGGAAGTTTACAGGGTAGGAGCAGCTGCTGAGAACAGGCCTCTTTTACACAGACTACAACCATAGCTCTGAAGGAAGTAGGATGTTCCTTCAGGGCCTCTCTGAAAGTTCTCACAGGATAGGTAGGTGGAAGGAGGAGGCACTGCAGTTCTTCAGATATCCTAGCTCAAAACTGTTTAGGACTTTAAAGATTAAACCAATACCTTGTTCTTCAGATGATGCCATATTATGTGCCCAGTTCCATCTTGTACATGAGCTGATACAATAGGCATGGCCCTGAATCACTCCCCCATTTGTAAAGTGGACAGCCTCATGTATTTGGCTGAACAGGGTACCAAAATTGGCCAAGGATAGGGAACGAGTGGCTTTTTCCATATGCCAGTCTCATGAGAGAAAATGTGTGTGGGGGTGTGTTTAAAAGACCCCTGGCTTCCAGAAAGATGCCCTGGAGCTGGGAGGGACTAGAGGTGTATGTGCACTGCCTTTATGTTACTGTGCTATGCATATCTCCTCACAGCAGGAAGGACTGCAGGGGGAGGAGATGATCTCAGAGAATATGCAGTCTTAGCTGTGTAATCTGTGAGTCCAATTTTCTCCCTACCATTCTACAGAATCCTTTATTTTGTGAGCGGGAAAGCCTCACAGTTTGGAAAACCATAGGGGGAGGAATGGGCCTAGAGGGTTAGTTGTCCCTCTTTCCAATCTCCCTTCAAGTTTCCAAGTCTCCATGATGGTTTGGGGGACCAAGTGGGAGAGGGAGATCCTTCAGCCCATGAAGCTGTTCTTGGGGCTGGACAGGCTGCTGGCGCAGGCTCTCAACTTGAAATGGACAATTGCCTGCTGAAGTGCCATAATGGCTGAGATGGCCGTTGTTCCCAGAGCCAGTTTGATAGACCCAAGCGCAGGACAATGCCTTGCACCTCTCTCCTCAAGCCAGGTTCTTTCTAGAGAAATAGTGTCTATCCCTATAGAGCCAGACACCCCCAAAACCATTCAGTAGATCCACATGTGAAAGCTTGCTTCCTTGTGTGTATCACGTTACATCAGGGAGGGCAGGTTTAAATCCGAAGGGCATCTAAATTGCATCTCAGCGTGGATTACATTTGGATGCATTCACATGCACCTTCCATTGAAAGCAGTGTGGTGTGGATATGCAGAATCCATACTTGGATGAACCTTTGGGTGTATATTCCTAGGCAAGCAAATGATATGCCTATAGAAACTTTCTTCTGAGTGTGAATCCTTAGTTGCATTTAAACAATGAAGTGGCGGGGGGGGGGGCGGGGTGAGTTGGTAAAATTTTCCTCTTTGCTCTGCTCCTCCCCAGGCTGTGAATATTTTCATGGTTTTACACTTGTATAAGTAAGTTTTCATTCTTTCCTGTTTAGAGTAAGATGATTATTTAGACATCCTTCTGAAAATGTATGATGATAAAATTGGACCAAATCAGAGCACCAGGTCAGGATAATTAATGGCACATTTATGTAATATATGGCATCATCATCAAAAATAATAAATAACGAGGACCAATGAGGGTAGTCTGTACCTGCAGATCTCATCACTCTTTGCTAGATAGGCTCCAGGCAACAAGGTGGAAAATGGGAGTGGGTAGATCATGGTAAGGAGAAAGAAATATGTCTTCTCCAGACCAGTATTCAGTTCTGAAGAGCAGATTCGAAGGCTTTAAAAAGCATAAAACAGTGCATTTGTCTGTCTGACAAGTGCCCAATTTTCAGACTGCACCATATCTGTTCCTAGAGGTTTTTGTTTTTGTTTTTTACAAGCTTTCAATAGCTGTCCTTTTGTTTTAACCAAGTTGGCTTCCATTTCCTCTGCTCTTCCCCATTGAATGTGACTCACTGGCATGGTTAATTAGTCATGCCCCTGAATAGCAATTCCTGTGCAATCTAGAAAAAGTCAGCCCTCAATGGTTTGGTTTTGCTGGCTCTGGTAATTATCCCCCTTTGATGCATTTATATCTGGCTTTATAAGATAAAGAATGCTTTGATGCATATACCATGTAGATTTCCTCCGTATAAAAAACATGGCAGCATTTTTTAAAAAGAACATGACATTTATGACATTTCTAAGGAGAAAATGAGCCAGGATAGGACTGACCAAAGAGCATCAAGAAAACGGCCTTTTCTGTCTGTTTCTAGTGGGTGCATTTACCTGCATGGGAAAGAATGTCCATTTACCCATTAATCAGAAAGAGAAAAATCCTATGCCAGTTTGAACAACCACAAGATATTCATTATGTGTCTGAATACAGAAAAAAATTGAAATCTGCTAGGCCTATAGTTAAGCTACCATAATTTAATATGCCCAGATTTTGATTGTCCCTGCAAAGATGTTACTGGCATTTCCAAGTGGGTACTAACGTTGTGATTTCTCCTCCTACATACCCTGGAGTTTGTCATGCAGGGCCTGCTGTGTTTACACAGATCTGATGCATGAAGAGAGAAGAGAAGAGAAGTGAAACATGTGGCAGGGAGATAGATATAGATATAGATATATTGCAGTAGCATGTGAGAGGAAGCCAACCTCCCAATTTCATTATTTGCAAGAGGAAAATGATGTAATGTTGCTTTAATTCAGATCAGTTCAGTTGTGTGTGTGCAAACCCTCAAGCCTTCATGGCATGTGATAGTGTCCTGAACCTGCTCTGTTGCTACCTAAGAACATAATAAGAGCCTTGATGGATCAAACCCAAGATTTATCTAGTCCAACTTCCTGTTTCTCACAGTGGCCTACCAGATGCCTCTGGGAAGCCCACAACCAGCAGATGAAGGCATCCCCTTTCTCCTGCTCTTGCTGCCCTGCAACTATGTATATAATACAATAATATAGCATACAATTCTTTTTCTTCTGGTCAGTAGAAATAAAAAGACAAGTGGTTTTAGCTTTGACAGCGGTGTGTTTGTGCTTGTTTGAGTTTATATTCTGCCTTTAGCAAATTCATAGTTGGTTTACTGGGACTTCTGGACAGTCATTTATTCTGGATAATAAATCAGTTTATCAGGCTGAGCTTTAATAATGTCAATGCATTGCATGCATGTAGCATTCTCTGTTGTTCTGTTCAGCATTTGCAGAAATGATGCGTTTGATATAAATGTTATCTGTAGTATCCTTTGGTGGAGAGCTTGTGGAGAGCTCTTGGGGACAATGAGTGCATCATCTCAAATACAATGGGACGATAGGTGTATTTCTGCACTGGGGCAAATTTGGAGTTGTTTAATTGACATAAATGTAAAAAATCTGTAACAAAGACAGTTTCCAATAAATAGAGTTGAAGGCAGTTTTTATTTCTTTCCGTAGCTTCAGTGCTGGATACACAATTTAGAACAAAACCAGGTGTACAAGAATACATACGGGGGGGGCGGGGGGGAAGAGTTGAATAATAGAAAAGACTGCACATCAGTTGCATGATTGTCCTGTTCAGACTGCAGTCTGCCTTTGGCACTGGCAAGAATCAACGCAGGACTGACTTATTCCCATGTGGTTTGAGGTCACTGAGTGACTTAAATCTGCCCCCCAACTTCTGAAAAGTCCTCTATCTGGAAGTGCATCATTTTCACTGCATGTGCACTAGAACTATCCCTTGGAAACAAGAACAATGCTGCACCCTAGTGGTGCAACACAGCCATTTCCTTTTAATTCAGAATCTATTTCCTTGACTTTTGGTTCAAAGTTGGTGTTTGATAGGGATGTGCACAGAACACGATCCGGACACCAAATCGCAGCACATCCCCTTTAACACGGAGGAAAGCAGGTCCATACCTGCTCCTCCACCGCTCACCACTACTTCCTTAATCGCCTCCACCTCCCACTATCATCACATGCCGGCAACTCTCCTCCAGCTGCCCCTGCGTGACATCGGCGTGCACATGGCCTCCATTCATGCATCATGCAGGGACAGCTGCGGGAGAACACGCTGTGATTGAGGAAGTTGTGGCGAACGGTGGAGGTGCAGGCATGGACCTGCTCTCCTCCATGTTAAAGGGGATGTGTAATCCTTCCATGTTAAAAGGATGTGCTGTAATTCCGCATCCAAATTGTGTTTCGTGCCCATCCCTAGTGTTTGACTGTGTAAACATAGAATGAAACAGTTGCTAAATATCTGTCAGGCTTCTAACAGGCAATCCTTCTTTCCCAGCTTTCTACCTTCAGCCTAGGCGATCAAGACCCTTGAGCTCTTAGCAGGTGACCAAGAGTGCTAGGCATAACGTAGCTGTTGCTCCAATGAATATTTGGAATTGGCTGCTGGTTTTTATAGCTGCGGTCTAGGTAGAGTGGATTGACTCCACCCATTCCCTGAGGAAGACCCTGTTGTTTAAAGGGACTTTGTCTGATTTTTTCCAAGTCTTGGCTCTGACAGAACTCTAAATGGGCTAAAAGGTCTTGAGGGACTCCTCTGAGTCAAGGCAGAGCCACCTCCTCAGGACATGCTGGGAGTACTAGCTCTGGTTCCCTTGGTTCTCCTGCTGTGGAGTGTTCTCAAGGTCTGGGTCATAGAGTTTTCACCCTGTCTGATCCTCTAGGAAGAGAGGAAGCTGCCTTATACCACATCAGACCATTGGTCCATCTAGCTCAGTATTGTGTGCACTGACTGGCCACAGCTTCTCCAAGGTTTCAGGCAGGAGTCTTTCCCAGCCCTCCCTGCAGCCGTGCCAGATGGCAATTTTACTTTGGAAGGGAAGGTGTGCGTTCACATATCATCCAGATTTATGTCAAAGTTCCTTCAAGCTATCAGGGAGCACTCCATACACAATTTGGGTTTTTCATTGCACATTGGAGCTTAGCCCGATTTATGTCTGGAGTTAAAAAAAAATCCACTTTTTGTGTCAGGTTTTTGGGCAAATTCGAATATCTGATATGCCCCATAACTCAAGGTATTGTACTCCTCTTAATCCCATGGTAAAACCTGCTGTCCGGGAAAGGCCTACTGTGAAAAGACTACTGTGAACTGTCCAACTCATTCCCCAAGAGGGAGCGATTTCTGGATCCAGGGTCACAACACGAAGCACATTTAGGCACAAAATATTCATTGCTCCATAAATATGTAATGACTAGTTGGAAAGGGAAACTGTTCCAGGAGGAGAGGAGCCAAATGGCAATTGGTCCCAGCCCAGACGATGGAGTGTGCTATTTTGTCTCACCTCTCCCTCTGCCAGGTGGATTTTTTTTTTTAAAGAACTTTGAAAAAGTGTGTGGGAAATGTTCTCCAATAGTGAAAAGATGTAACTGTGCTACAGCAGCCAATACTAGCATTTCCCCTGAAGCTAAGGTCTACTTGTTCCTTTCTTACACAGTGTAATTGGGCTTCCTGAAGAAGAAGAAGATTGGCCCAGTGACGTTGCCCTCCCAAGGAATGCTTTCACTTCTAGAGCCCCGCAGCCCATTGAAGCTTTTGTCGCGGATATTGATGAACTAGGCAAAGACTTGCTACTTGTAAGTATCTGCCCTAGCGTTTTAGGAGTAGGCGTAGAACTTTAGAAGAAGCTTCGTTAAAGTTTGTTGACACATTCAGTAGTATAACAGAAAACAAACAACTACTGTAGTAACAATACCTCTTTCTGACCCCCCAAATTATCACCAAAATAACAAATGAGAAGCACAGCAGGGGGTGGGGAGAGAGATAATAAGAAAGGACAGAACACATAAACACAAGGAAGGGGGAGAGAAAGGAAGGTGAATTGTGTGGCGGGAAAGATATTAGAATTCATAAAGCTCCAAAAATGCAAACTAAACGTTGTGAAATTTTGTGCTTGTCTCATGCTGGTTAAACACTATGGGCCCTTTCTCACAATCAGGGACATGGGTGAGAGGGCGGCTACAGAAGCTTACCTCCCCCACAGACGACCAGGTCCTAATTGTATGCCCAGATGATCTGCTGCTGCCTTAAGCAGTATGGAGTTGCCGGGGCCAGGACACAGCATCCCGGCCCCCAGAAATCCCAAAATGCACCGCGTTAGTTTATCCCTCCCCCCACCCCCCCGGCATTGACACACAATCAGTTAAACAGAATTAAGGGAGCGCTCGCTCCCGTGACCAAATTTAACAGCCGGGTTTCATGGGCAGCCAAGTCCAGGCTTGGCTGTCTTAGCCCTGTCTTGGCTGCTCATGAGAACAGCCTCTATGTTTTCTTTAACCGCTTGTCTCAAAGTTTTAATAATTAGTGGGCTCAAGGAGAATTCAATATTTAGCTCAGCACTGCATGACCAAAAAAATAGCAATAATTTGTTTAATCAATAGTATTAGTGATGATGGATGCAAATGCCAAAATCTTTGATTACACCTTAATGAAAGATTCCTAAATAAAGTGTGTTGAAATCTGTTCCATTCACTTTAGACTTTTAATTAGTATCATGGGTCCTTTCTTTCATGCATTATAGAGGAGAAGGGTTAGAAGCAAAACAAAATCTAGCTTTTCCATTACTGTTCCTTGATCAGAATCAGTAAAATGTTGTCATTCTTGGACAAATGTTGAGGTACAGTATCATAAGAATTGTGGAGCTGGATCCAACCAGATGTCACCTCTGGATGTATAATTATCTCATTTTTCCCATATACAGAAATGCTTAGCATTCAATCCCGCCAAGAGAATATCGGCTTATGATGCCTTATCTCACCCTTATTTTAATGATCTGGAGAAATGCAAGGAGAATACAGACTCGGATATGTCATCCAGTCAAAATTCCACTGAGATGAATACACCATAAGTCTGCTTCAGGCACAAATGAGCAAAATATATAGCTGATAAGGTTGCCATCGAAGGTAAAACAAAAACATAGTTGTTCAACTGAAGATGATTCCCTGGAAGCTTTACACGGGGTCTTTGTGCTGCTTCAGGATGACGTTCTGCTTCTCCAAGGAAAAGAACCTAGTTACCTTCATCAAAGCAATGCAAGAGGCAAGACTTCAATGACTCTCACCATGGCTTGATGTTTCTTTAGTTAACTATCTGGAGATCTCCAGGTGAAGAGAAGCTGCTGACCAGTTTTGCTGCCATTTTCTTCTTCTAACACTGAATGATGCCAGCATACATTAGAAGCAATCTAGTCTCACTACCAAAACATGACTTAATTTCCAGTCCTAGGTGCTGACACCTGATTTGGTGCCTCTGTGGAGTTACGGTGATAGTTTGCTTGCTTGTTTGTTTCAAATCATGACCGGAAAGTGATTTCTTAAAGCAATATTTAAATGAATGTCATTGAAATGTTGAACCTCTATAGCTTACAGATATAGGAGCTAGTCACACGACCTACCAGGCAGGCGGGGGGAAGGCTGCGCAAACCCAACCTTCCCCCCACCCGCACAGTCAGTAAATGTGCGCTGGAAGCACAGACCACGCTCCCAGACGATCAAGCTCCAGAGGGCCAGGACAATGCATCCCGGCCTCCAGGAATCCCACAATACACCACACGCTGAGCACAGTGTATTGGGGGATTCCCCCAGGAGACAGGTGCTCTAGGCACCCATCTCCGTGTCTCCTTGGGCTGCGTGCAGCTTGAGGAGACACACGATCCCAGAGCCTGGGTTAAGGGTGTGCTCACTCCCTCAACCCCAGCGAAAAGTCAGGTTAAAAAGCTGGGCGAGGTGGTGCTGCCCCACCGGGATCGGGCCCAGTCCTAGAGGTTGGCATGCAGCCTAACCCAGGCTGGGCTTCCCTAGCCTGGGTTAGGCTGTGTGTGAGAACAGCCTCATGGCTTGATCTTTACAAATGTGTACAAAAACATATGGCTGTTATATTCATGCAGTTATGTCCTTCCCTGATACAGAACATGAGATAGCGCTCCCTCCCTCCCCCCACCTTTTATTTGCTCTTCATAATAGCCTATGTCTCTGACACAAGGGGGATTATTAACAAGATTATGTACATGTGGTAAAGGAAAAAGTTGGGGTTTAAAAAAGTAAATGTGTAGGGATCACTCCCTTAGTCTGCTGAGGTTAATGTCAACCATTGCACACTGTATCATCTCTGTTCTTCTCTCATATGCTGTTATGCACCGTTGACAATTAGATATATGCTGAGCAGCTCAAAGGAGTAAATATAATACAAACCAAGTGTTCCTTTTATATTGTTTCCTTACATTTTTCTATAGAAGGGGAGGAAAATGGGAGACAGTGGTTTTTCTTCATTTGGAGAAAAATGAGATTAAGGAAGCAATTTGTTACGGCATCATTGCTGCCATGCACATGGCATGCCACGGGCAGCCAACCTGAGGCTCTTCAGCTATTGTTGCTCCCATTATCTCCAGCTGCAGTACATTGCAGCTGGGGGTAATGGGAGTTGTAGTCCCAGCAACGGCTGAAGAGCCAAAGGTTGGCCATCCCTGCTGTATGCCATGAGGTGCACAACTCTTATTGCTACCACAAAGCAGCCCAGAATCCTTGACATTTCATGTAATTTAGCAGATTTTATTTTTCTATATAGTATTGTGTGAGGAGTCCTTCTGCATCCTCACTTAGATTTATCTATGCTTACTCTTTCTAACTTGCTGTAACTTAAAGCCAGCTTTAATAAATAATTCACCTAGCTGCCTTAGCACAATTATTTTAAATATTACATTAAATTTTGTATATATTTTAGTTAAAGGTTAAAAAAATAGAATTTTTAAAAGAAGTTTTATTTTTGTAGTATGGTTTGATGAAATATTTTTAATCCACAAAATAAAGATGTGCACCTGACCTGTTTGAATTTCAGTGACCCAAGTGTAATTCTAGGGGAAATGGGTCCATTGTATTAGCAGCTGCAACAACAACTGCAGATATAGGTGCTATTAGAAATAATTGATGGTTAGTAATGTTATTACCCATCATAAACTTTGTGCTAACCCAACTTTGTCTACTGAGCTATATCAATCACACCTTTATTTCTTGCATGTTAACTCCTCAAGAGTGTCCTTCTCCTGTGCTGCAATGAACCTTTTTGTTTTCCAGGTAGTGCTTCTCAGATTCTCTGTTTTGCACTAAAGTACAGCACAGTTAGTGGAGAAAGCTCCCACGTTGATATGCCCTATAAGAACAGTCCTGCTGGATAAGGCCCAAGACCTGTCTGGTCCAGCCTTCTGTTTCACACAGTGGCCCACTAGATGCCTCTGAGAAGCCCACAGCAAGAATTGAGGGCATGCCCTCTCTATTGCTGTTGCTTCCTTGCAACAGGTATTTAGAAGCATCATGCCTCTGAGGCTGGACGTGGCCTGTAGCCACCCCAACCATGTGGCAACCCCAACCACCCCCCCAACTGAGCCGGTAATCATGTGGGCAGCCAATCCAGCTGCCCAGGGAGGGCTGGATGCTTGTGTGCAAGGAGAACATGTCAAACCCGCTCTCCCTGCCAGACCCCTTCCAGCTCTTCACACTGCTCATGTGGAGAGCCTTCCTATGTGATGCTGGGGTGTTTTGTGACATTGGGTTTTTTTGCCCAAATATGCATCACTTTCCACTTGCTTACATTAAACCGCATTTGCCATTTCGTTGCCCACTCCCCCAGTTTGGAGAGATCCTTTTGGAGCTGCTCACAATCCATTTTGGATTTCACTACCTGGAAGAGTTTGGTATCATCTGCAAATTTGGCCACATCGCTGCTTACCCCTGCTTCTAGATCATTTATGAATAAATTAAAAAGCACCGGTCCCAGTACAGTTCCATTTTCTGAAGGAAGTCTTCTTCCCTTTTTTGTTTAGCATTGCCACTAGGTGGTGTCTGAAGGCCGTCTGCCGGCAGTAACTTGAAGGAGGCATGATATGTCTTCACTATTCCTGTTCAGGTCTCTGATCAAACAGGTTTTGCAGTTTTTACAGCTTGCAAACCCCGTTTGACAAGAGTGAGTCCATTGTGGGACAGGAGGCATCAGTGTCTGTATCCATGGGTGCCAGTACCTCTGTTATACTGTCCTTTGAATCGGGGGGGGGGGATGTTCTCTACATAAGACAAGTTAGCACTCCCCGGGATTTGCAGTGGTTCCACAATCTAGCCAGATCCAGTCTGGGAAAGACTATTGGATTGAATAGTTGGAATATGTTTATTTTTAATGTGCTGTGTAAGTAATCTCTGACTTTCAGACCCACTTCCAGTTTCTAAAAACTGAAATCTCATTAGGCTTCATCCATATGGATATCCTCACATTGGACATAATATCTATAATGCTATGTGTCTAACTTAACCCTGTAACAATTACTTTCTAGATATTGCTTTTGTGTTTCAGAATAAGTTATGAGAGTCAGAAGGCACAGCAAAGCAATGATTTCAGATCATATAAAGGTGCATAACTTCATCATTCACAGTTGCAGTAAATATTGCTCTACACTTTACATGACGATGGCCATACAACCTTAGTCTTTTTCAATATCATCAAAACTCCTGCCTGCCACTTTTGAGCTTCCCACAAGAGATTTAACTAGAGAAGCTACTTTTCACTTTCCCCAGGGTAACCTAGTTACTGGCAGATTTATTTTAAAAAGCAAAGCTTACAGTCTAGCTATTTATCATTTAAAGTGTGAGAACACTGATCATCTGTGCTGCAAACCATTAAAACAGAAAAATATGATAGAACCTGGAGCTGGTAGAGGGGACTGCACCACTTCAAGCTATAGGTGGATTATCACCTTTTTATATGTTCACCTACATTACACACACACACTTCCATGTAAGAAGAAAACCAGAGTAGCCGGAAGAAAGCTGGGTTAAAAACTGCTCCAATGTGCTAGTTTTCTATTTGCATGGATTTTTTCTTTTTCTTTTTTTGCAAGAGGGAGTATTAAAAATGTCCACTTGCAATCTGAAGTGGTCCAGTCCGTCTACCATCTTGTTTTGCTGAATTGTAGACCAGGCCTCCGTTATGTATCTCTGCAAGCTTTAGGAAATTTTGCCATGTGTATATCTGTGCTTTTAGTAGGAGAATAAATTATGAATACTTAGGGCTTATCGGCACAGGGGACTAGGGATGTGCACGGAACTGCAGTGGGGTGGATTGAAGGCGGCGGGAGTGCCTCTTTTAGGGCGAGGGAGGGTGCACTTACTTACCCTTCCCACCGCTTTTCCCCTGCCGGCTCATTGCCGGTAAAAGCCTTTGGGGCGGCAGCATACCTCCCTGCCGCCCCTTCCCCCTCCTCAACTGAAAGTAGCCGGAAGTACCGGGTGCACGTGCGCCCATCGCATGCGCGTGCATGCACATCAGTCGAGCACACGATGGGTGCACATGCACCTGGTACTTCCAGCCACTTCCACCTGAGGAGGGGGAAGGGGCGGCAGGGAGGTACACTGCCACCTTGGAGGCTTTTACCGGCAACGAGCACCGGCGGGGGGGAAAGCAGCGGGAGGAGTAAGTGCACCCTCCCCCATCCTTAAAGCGACCCCCCCTGGCCTCAAACTTCGAACTCCCCCCACCCAGTGTTTGAACCTGTTTGGAGGCCTGTAAAGGGGCCTCCGAACAGGTTCGTGCACATCCCTACAGGGGACTCTCTACCTCCCATAATCCAGAGGGCTTCTTTATAACGCACAAGGGCTTAGAATGTGCAGCAGGGCTTCTCCCTTGGTCATTTATGACAGCAGTTCTTCAAGCTGCATTGGGGGCCATTGCCAAAGCTCCCTGATGTTTTGAGGGCAATTTGTTAGTTGTTATGACAAGGAGACAACTCAGTAGCTCTGCTGAACATGTGAAGCTCATCACACAGCACTCTGGATTGGGGACGTATATCACCAACCAGTTATTCAGGAGAGGTCTTCTGAAAGAAGGTCCACTACAGCATAGGGCAACCCTGAACCAACATGGCTTCGTGAATTGTGTAGGTATCAGAGCTTGCTCCACTATTGTTGCCAGGCAGGTCACCAGGGCGCTTTCCAGATTACCTGCTACAACAGCGGTAAAAATTTTCGGCTTGGCAGATTACATTCTTAAATAAAGGGTTGAAGCTGTTTGTTGTGCAAAGCCACCAGCAGGGGGAGCAGTCTTTTCTAGCTTGTGCAAAACCTCTACAATGGGAAAATACGGCAATTTTTTGCAACGCATATGCAACATTATAGGTCTGTAAGACAGCAATAAAACCCAAAAGAAGGCATTGGAAATGTGAATGGCACCTTGCTGACTGCACAGGTACTGTGATGTTGAAACACAGGCAGTACGGAAGCACACTTGGAAGACACATAATGACACTGTTGTAGCGGGTAATCTGGAAAGCAACAAGCAGAAGCTAAAGCTCACAAATAATAATAATAATTAGTAATAAACTTTATTTGTTAGCCACCCCATAACAAATTGTTCTCTGGGCGACTTACAAACTTTGTAAGTTCTCTGGGCGACTTACAAACATACAATAAAAACACATAATACATTAACTCATAAGAGACAAAAAAGGTGAAAAGAAAATACAAGATATAATATAAAGCAGCTTAATTTTAAAACTCATTTTAAAATTAGATAGAAATCACAATCAAATCTGAAAAACCAAAATTTTAAAGGCCTGGGTGAACAAAAAGGTCTTTACCTGGCGTCTAAAAGAGCAAAGTGATGAAGTCAGGCAAACCTCACTGGGGAGGCTATTCTTTAAATGGGATGCAACCACCAAAAAGGCCCTCTCCCTGGTAGCCACCCATCTCACTTAGTTTAGCAGGGGCACCTGGAGGAGGGCCTCTGAAGAAGATCTTAAAGTACTGGTAGGGACATATGAAGCAAGGCACTCTCTTAGGTAACCTGGTCCCAAGCCATTTAGGGCTTTAAAGGTTAAAACCATCACTTTGAATTGGGCCCAGAAACGGACTGGGAGCCAGTGCAGCTGACGAAGCACTGGCGTAATATGATCAAAACATCCAGTCCCATTCCAGACCGTTTTCAAAGGCAGCCCCACGTACAACGCATTGCAGTAATCCAAGTAAGAGGTTACCAGAGCATGAGTAACTGTGGCCAAGCTATCTCTGTCCAGATAAGGTTGCAGTTGGCATATCAGCCAAAGCTGATAAAAGGCGCTCCAAACCACAGAGGCCACTTGAGCCTCTAATGACAATGCTGGATCGATGAGCACCCCCAAACTGCAAACAAGTATGTTGGCTGTGAGGATTGGTTCTGCTGAAGGAACAGATCTGATTCCTGACCACCAGTCAAAAAAACCACCATTCAAATATTCCAGATGCTTAGATCCTCTCTTCCCCCCGCCCTGGACTTTTTGATTCTGACAGCTTCTGGACAGCCTAGGCAGTAACAGTATTTTTTCTGTTACAGTATTTTTAGGGGCTTCAATGAAACAGCATTTAACTGAGACACATCCTAGCACCCTTTGCACTGATCTCCATCATCCTCTGTAATATTGCAAGGTATATCCTGAAGCTCACTTCTCACATCAGCCATGTTGGCATAGGCTAGCCCAGCTCAGTGACCAACTGAAATTTCCACTTGAGTTTTCTGTGGGCAAACTTTGTTATTATTACTTCTGTATTGTGTTATTTCCCCCTATTTATGTAATATGTGCATTTTAGAACAATTTTATATTGTACAAAGGACATATCTCTTGGCTGCTAGAAACTGTGCCTATTTTAACATGTGGAATCATCCAGAAATACATTGTGCCAGTCTTCTTGTGAATAATTATTTTGCTCAAAGCTTACAATGTAATCAGATCTATATAGATAGTTATCAGTCATAAAATACACATTGTGATTGAAAAGGTCAGACATATTAATTACGTTTCTTGTGTAATCTGAAAATTAAGAAGAAACGTATGAGGGGCAGATGTTTCTTCTATGAAGCCTGCTTAAAAAAAAAATATTTTAGATAGTTTCCTTCTGTTGCTCCGAGGTTTGAATGAGATTTGCTAGTGTGGACTAGAAATGTGTGCTAAAATTCTCTAAAAATACATGCTTTCAGAATACACTACCCTTGTATTTTCCATTTTTGACAGAATTGTTGGTTGACTTTTTCACTAAATCTCAAAGACTGTTTTATTAGAAGCATACGTGGGATACAATTTTAAGCACTGAATACTTTGAAGTGCCAAAATGCTTTTTATAAGTAAGGAATATACAAGTACAGTACATTCAAGGTCAGAACTTTAGAAAGCTGTAGACATCATCCAGAAATGTTTGTATACCCACTGAAGTTCACAAGACCTTAGCACATAAGTGTATGCTTGAGTTCCATGGGTTCCTCTGAATTACACCCAGTATTTTCAATTTCTCTTGTTCATAATATTATTCAGTTTACTGCCAAATGATCATGACAATTCATGTATATGCTATTAGCAGATATAATTTTCTCGACTCTCTTTGGCACACACACACACACACACTTTACTCCCCTTATAAACTGGTTTGTGGTCTACTAGTGTTTATCAAAATGTTGGAGAAAGACTTTTCTTACTATACCCTTTATCCCAGAACCCTTTGCAGTATTCCCCAGCATCCTCTGTAACATTGCAGGGTATTATCCTGAAGCTCACTTCTCGCATCAGCCATGTGTTGGCATAGGCTAGCTCAGTTACCAACTGAAATTTCCACTTGAGTTTTCTGTGGGCAAACTTTGTTATTATTACTTCTGTATTGTGTTATTTTCCCCTGTTTATATAATATGTGCATTTTAGAACAATGTTATATTGTACAAAGGACATATCTCTTGGCTGCTAGAAACCGTGCCTATTTTAACATGTGGAATCATCCGGAAATACATCGTGCCAGTCTTCTTGTGAATAATTATTTTGCTCAAAGCATACAATGTAAAGCTTACAATTATTTATTTATGTATTTATTTATTATTTCTCTGTGTAAACCACCCTGAGCCATTTTTGGAAGGGCGGTATAGAACTCAAATAAATACATAAATACATAAATACATAAATAACATTAAATGTAATCAGATCTATATAGATAGTTAATCAGTCATAAAATACACATTGTGATTGAAAAGGTCAGATATACCCCATAGATACAGATCATGCTGGAGCTTTAGTACACAGTTTCCTATCCCACTAGATTCTGCAACCAGAAATTACCCTAAAAATATTTTTGCCTTCCCAGTAATGTGCCTGAAGTTCTGTCATTTGTCTTCCTTTGATACATTTGCTTTAAACTGCAAAGTCAACTGCAAAGATCTCTTGCTTATGAGTTGAATAAAATTGATGCGTCTGTGATGAGGAGAGTTGGATCCTTACACATCTGAGCTTTTGCTTTGTGTTGGTCACTCGTGCTGCTGTTGCTGACTTCATGGCGTTAGGCAACTCAGTTCTAAACATATCAATTGCATTTATTGTGGCTGGGGTGGATGGGAGTTGCACTCTAACAACAGCTGGAGAGTTGGCCACCCCTGGGATATCCCATTGAAACCAATGGCCGCCCCAAATGCTATGTTTAGGATTGGGGTCTTCCAGAAGTGTTCCTCACATTATTACAAAGCCAGAGCTCTTAGCATTGACCATGAAGTAGAAAATGAGTGAAAGTCTTGCAATAATTGTTAGTGCATATTTATATAAAGAGATATTTTGCATATCTGTCAGCACTGATCTGTAGGTAGCCAAACATGTAGAAGAATGAAAGTACTATCAAGCAAGTTCTATAGGAGGTCCTAGGCTGAACTTGGAAGCAGAGCCACAGAAATGTCACACAGAAGAATAAATCCAAAGGTAGAGTTGATAGAAGATCATGGGTCATCATAAGGAGTCCTTCCTGGACAGAGGTGCAGGGGACCAACAAAGAGAAAGGTAGGCAGGCAGAGGAGGAAGCTAAGAGAATGGCAGGCTGGGAAACTTAAGGACAGGTCTTCCCACTTGTCCTTAAGTCTCCCTGCCTGCAATTCCACTTTGGCGGAACTTTTTTGCAAAAATGAAAAGTAGTCCATTAACCAAGTGTATGTGGGTAAAACTTCAGAATGCTTGATTAGGGGTAGAGCAGGTTTTTGTTAAATACTGAAAATCATGTAAACCAAAGTTATAAATGGGTTAATAAGACATGGGGAAAGTGTCATGTAAAAAAGAACAGAAGGAAATTTGAAGACTCTACATGCAAAGAATGTGTGGTACGCATGCATCAAACAATCAAACAAGACTGAATTAGTGGATGTGACTTGTTCAAATTGAGTTTTATTAAAGCTTTGAATTTAGCAATAAATCATACTATATTCATCTTTGAAACATTAATTGATTATTTTAAAGTATTGCCCAAAGTGGATCCAGGAATGCTTCCATGTTAACAGTTGCAGTGTGTAACTCTGCTTGGGTGTTGGCAAATGGCTCATTTTCCCCTCTGGCAGCTATAAGAGCAAAAGCACTCTGAGCTGTTGTTGGGGATTTTTCCTTCCTACTGCAATATGGAAGCTAAAAATGGGCAATTGTTAGCCATTGATTAATGCCATTGAGCATTAGAAGACTTTAGAATGAACCAGTCCAAATGTTTCAGTCAAACTTGAAACACATAAGTTGTCCAGTTCTCATCAACTTCTGAATTTGCAGGAGAAAGCCCTGTTTACTTTAGAGTTCTGATGTTTATAAAACATTACCTTTGATATACAGGAAAATCAATATTGGAGACCATTTCACATTCACACAGCCTGCCTTAGTGGCAGAGTGTGTGTGTTGTACACAGAAGATCCCAAATTCAATCCTCAGCATCTTCAGTTAAAAGGATCTCAAGTAGCTAGCTTGGAAAAGAGACCTCGTGGCCATGCTGGAAAAGAGACCTCTTGGCCATGTTATCTTACGGTAAATGTAAAGTGTGCCGTCAAGTCGATTTTGACTCCTGGCGCCCACAGAGCCCAGTGGTTTTCTTTGGTAGAATACAAGAAGGCGTTACCATTGCCTCCTGCCGCGCAGTATGAGATGATACTGGTGGCGCAGGAGAGCCCCTGGTGGCGCAGTGGTAAAACTGCCGCCCTGTAACCAGAAGGTTACAAGTTCAATCCTGACCAGGGGCTCAAGGTTGACTCAGCCTTCCATCCTTCCGAGGTCGGTAAAATGAGTACCCAGAATGTTGGGGGCAATATGCTAAATCATTGTAAACCGCTTAGAGAGCTCCGGCTATAGAGCGGTATAGAAATGTTATTGCTATTGCTATTGCTATGATGCCTTTCAGCATCTTCCTGTATCGCTGCTGCCCAATATAGTACCAGTGAGGATTCGAACCGGCAACCTTCTGCTTGTTAGTCAAGCACTTCTGCCTAATCCAGACAACCCTTCCCCCAATATAGTCTGTAGAATCGAGGTTTTACTGTCGTGGGCAGCTTCATGTGAAATATTCTTTCCCCACTACCTAGGTCTTCAGTTTCTACATATAGCTATAAATGAAAGCATTGAAAGCCCCGATTAGCAACCAGAATCCTTGAAGGGCCACTTTGACAAAGGGATCGGGGTAAAGGGCCAAGGCCGTGAAATAGGTCCCACCATGGCTCGCTGACAAATCCTGTTGCCACAGATGCCTTGCATATTTGTTGCTCCAGATTGACAGACATAATCCCTTGGAATGGGGTTCCCCCCACTCTCGAATTTAGCCTGAGCATTTTAGTTGCCGCCTTGTAATGAAAGAATTATTATTTCTTTATTAAGATTTGGAATCACTGGTACCCTTTATTCCTCTGGTCCATTACTTTCCATTTTGGAATGATGGCCTCTGCGTGTTAAGATGCTGCATATCTAGCCCCGCAAAGAGCAGTCTGTATGCTTCTGTGATGGCTGGTCTACTCTCTTTCATCCACATGATATCTGAGGAGGGTACTAAAAGCAATTTACCTTTGAACCATTAAATCTTTATCTGTATGTTCATATACTGGTCAGGATACACCTGGAACATTGCAGCAAGTTCCTAAAATAATTTCCACTTAATCACCTACTGTTTTTGTTTTATTGTGATAATCTCCCTCTCCTGCTGAAAAGAGCTGCATTCAAAGCTGTGTGTATTGGGTGGTTGTATATTCACCTCCAATGATGTCAAGGGCAGGATTTGCATTTCTGAGATTCTGAGCATGTGTTTTGTTTAAAGTGTCATCGCTTCAAAGAGCTGCTTATAACTTGAAATGCATCCTACGAGAAATCTTGTATATGCTCTGATGTTTCAAAATAGATTTGAACTTGTGCATATATGCCATTTAGGTTTTTGCATATAGATCAGTATCTATTTTTATTTCTTCACTAGAGTTCATATTCCTTCAGTCTTAGAGCCTGAAAATGCAAGTATACACAAAAAGTGTGATTTCCTTAGTTGGCAGTCCAGCTGAATTTAAATTGTTGTTGATTATTGTCCTAAGTATAATGCCATGTATGTCAGCTCCAGTTGAGCTGTAGCTGACAGTAAATCAATGGAACCTACTTGTACATAATGACTTTCATCCAACAATTCCAATGGCATATGAAGCCCTCAGCTTATGGGGTTCCATGTTCTCATCTCATTCACCATGCATAGTGAATAGGAGGATTCTGCATGCACGCACACACTCCCAGATTATGTCTAGTGCTCTTTTCCCCAAATTCTATGGGTGCTCATGTGTGTACAGAGCTCCTGCATAAATGGGTTTTGCCATTTGCTTTAATGGGTGGGAGTAGCTATGTGTGCTGAGCTATCCTTCCCATTAAAGTGACCGAAGATGCCCTGGTGGGGATAAGATAACTCTTTACATGCACCAGAGCTTCTGACTTTCAATTAGAGCCAGGCCTGCTCAATTTAGGCCCCCCAGCTGTTTTTGGACTACAGCTACCATATTTCCCGGCCACTGTTGCCAATAGCCAGGGATTATGGGAGTTGTAGGCCAACATCTGCAGGAGGGCCAAAGTTGAGCATTTTGGACTAATTGGGTGATGCTTAAACTTGCTGTATCCTCAAAATGCTGGGTGGGGCATTCCAGCTGGCTTATTTATTTATTTACTGATGAAAGATAAAACTGCTGTGCTAGCAATATGTCACAAAACACAATTTTATCCCAGTACTGCACACAGATCTGCTAGTGCGGGATCCTGGGTCTAAATAATCCTAAATGCACATCCTCTGTATCAAGCCGTTTATTCCTAAGTACTTTGGTGAAGCTTCATGCCCAGCTATTGTTGGACTACAACTCCCATCCCAAGGTTGGGAACCCCTGTTCTACAGGATCATTACAAAGGAAGTCGGATGGGAGTCCCATTCACGACTGCAGCCTGAGGTTCCTAAACAGTTACTTTTGAACATCTTCCACTGAAACAAATAAGACCTGCCCTGCTTGGGAATAAATGTGTTTACAGTTGCAAGGAAGTGCAGTCTCAGCTTCCTGGTGAGCAAGTAACAGCTCTCAGGACACACACACACCCTTCCGAAAGGGGTCAACATTTATTGAAAAGATGGACATTTGTATTCAAGTTGTTCATCAGCTGGGTAAATGATGGTTTTACATGATGTGTGCTATCCTTTCTTAGAGTTTGTATCACTTCCCAGCTCCTCAGAGCTAAGATTGTGTAGCGCATCATTTATTTATTTTATTTATTTATTTATTTATTTTTGCATTTATATACCGCCTTTCGTTAAAAAGATAACCCCAAGGCGGTTTACAAAAGTTAAAAACATACAATAAAAAGACAATAAAAACATCATGTTAAAAATATAAAAACATAAAAACAGGCATAAAAACAATACAACAAATACAACAAATAAAAACACAAAGAAGCTGCAGTAGAAAACGATCATGTAAAAGCCTGGGTAAAAAGCCAAGTCTTTAAAAGCTTTCTAAAAGCCGTGATGGAGTCCGAGGAACGAATGGCCACTGGGAGAGCATTCCAGAGTCTGGGGGCAGCAACAGAGAAGGCCTTGTCCCGAGTGCACGACAGCCGGGCCTCCCTCATTGTCGGCACCCGGAGCAGGGCCCCCTCAGATGTCCTTGTCAAACGGGCAGCAACCCGTGGGAGCAGGCGGTCCCTCAGATACCCCGGGCCCAAACCGTTTAGGGCTTTAAAGGTCAAAACCAGCACCTTGAATTGGACCCGGAAACGAACCGGCAGCCAGTGCAGCTCTTTCAAAATGGGGGTGATATGTTCCCAACGGGCAGCTCCGGATAAAACCCTCGCTGCCGCATTTTGCACTAGCTGCAGTTTCCGGATATTCTTCAAGGGCAGCCCCACGTAAAGCGCGTTACAGTAATCCAGCCGCGACGTGACTAAGGCGTGGGTAACCGTGGCCAGATCTGCCTTCTCGAGAAAGGGACGCAGCTGGCGCACCAGCCGAAGCCGTGCAAAGGCACCCCTGGCCACCGCCTCCACCTGAGCTTCCAAAAGCAGAGCCGGGTCCAGTAGTACCCCCAAGCTGCGTACTTGCTCCTTCAAGGGGAGTGCAACCCCATCCAGAACCGGTAAAATCTCCTCATCCCGATTGGCTCTCCTACTGACCAACAGTACCTCCGTCTTATCCGGATTCAATTTCAGTTTGTTAGCCCACATCCAACCCATCACGGCCTCCAGCCCCCGATTCAGGACATCCACCGCCTCCCTAGGATCAGATGACAAGGAGAGATAGAGCTGAGTGTCATCCGCATATTGCTGACAACTCAGTCCAAATCTCCGGATGACCTCTCCCAGCGGCTTCATGTAGATGTTAAACAGCATGGGGGACAAGACCGATCCCTGCGGGACCCCACAGGCCAACGGCCACGGGGCCGAGCAGTAGTCCCCCAGCACCACCTTCTGAACCCTCCCCTCAAGAAAGGACCGAAACCACTGCAACGCAGTGCCTCCGATTCCCATACTCGAGAGGCGGCCCAGAAGGATACCATGGTCGATGGTATCGAACGCCGCCGAGAGGTCCAGCAGAACCAACAGGGACGCACTCCCCCTGTCTAGTTCCCGGCGTAGGTCATCCACTAGGGCGACCAAGGCAGTCTCAGTCCCATACCCGGGGCGAAAGCCAGATTGAAAAGGGTCCAGATAATCCGTATCATCCAAGACCCTCTGCAGCTGGGACGCCACCACACGCTCCATCACCTTGCCCAAAAAGGGGAGGTTAGACACAGGTCTATAATTGTCCAGGCTGGAGGGATCAAGGGAGGGCTTTTTTAATAGAGGTCTTACCACCGCCTCCTTAAGGCACGATGGCATCCTGCCCTCCCTTAATGAAGCATTAACGATCACCTCCAGCCATCTACCTGTCCCCTCCCTGGCAGCTTTTATTAGCCATGAAGGGCAAGGGTCAAGAGCGCACGAAGTCGCCCGCACACTGCCCAGGATCTTGTCCACATCCTCAGGCCGCAGCAACTGAAAAGAATCCAATACAACGGGACCAGATGGTACCAAAGGCACGTCTGCCGGAACTGCCAAAACTCTCGAGTCCAGGTCAGCACGGATGCAAGCGACTTTATCTGCAAAGCGACAGGCAAACCGATCACAAAGAGCTGTAGATGGCTCCTCCCCCATTGTCTGGGGGGATGTGTGGAGCAAGGTTTTCACCACACGAAACAGCTCTGTTTGTCTGCACTGAGCAGACGCAATGGAGGCGGAGAAAAAGCATTTCTTCGCCGCCCCCACCGCCACGGCATAGTCCCTAAAATGGGCTCTAGCCCGTGTTCGGTCGGATTCGTGACGACTCTTCCTCCAGCGTCGCTCCAGCCGTCGCCCGAGTTGCTTCATCGCCCTAAGCTCCGAGGAAAACCAAGGAGCCGAACGGGCTCCACCAAGCCGGAGAGGGCGCTTGGGGGCAACCGTGTCAACAGCCTGGGCCATCTCTCCATTCCAGAGATCAACCAAGGCCTCGACAGGGTCACCAGCTCTGGACACTGGAAACTCCCCGAGGGCCGTCTGAAATCCAAGCGGATCCATAAGCCTCCGGGGGCGGACCATCTTAATCGGCCCACCACCCCTGCAGAGGGTAGACGGAGCAGTCAAACTAAACCCCACCAGGTGATGATCTGTCCATGACAAGGGAGTGGTCTCAAATTCCCCCACCTCCAGATCATTTATTTCCCGGTCGGCAAAAACCAGATCCAGATTGTGTCCCGCCACATGGGTAGGGCCCGATACCAATTGAGACAGGCCCATGGTTGCCATGGAGGCCATGAAATCCTGAGCCGCACCCACTAGGGGGGCCTCAGCGTGGACATTGAAATCCCCCAAAACAATAAGCCTGGGGGAACCCAAAGCCACCTCCGAGACCACCCCCGCCAGCTCAGGTAGGGAGACTGAAGTGCAGCGGGGTGGTCGGTACACCAACAGAATCCCCAGCCTATCTCGGAGGCCCACCCTCAAGGACAAACACTCAAAATTCTGAGATGGCCTGACCGGGCACCTGGAAACGGGAAGAGTCTCACGAAAGATGACTGCAACGCCTCCTCCCCGACCCTCGAGGCGGGGCTGCTGCACGATCTGGAAACCTGGAGGACAAAGCTGAGAGAGACCAACCCCGCCCAGCGGATCCAACCAGGTCTCCGTCACGCATACCAGGTGATATCATACGCATACCAGGTGATATCATTAGATGCAAATGTAGAAGGTCTGTGCTTTGATGATTTAGTGTGTATTAGAATGTGCATTTTAGAGATGCAAATTGCCAATCTGATTAGAGGGATTAAAAAGGTAGGCTGGATTTAAATTATCTGAATGAGCTGCATAGTGATATTTGCGTTTTGTGAGTAAAGAGACAAAGCTTATTGGACGCAATATCTTTTAGGTCTCGTTTTGGGGTGGTTTTTTAAATAGAAAATATATAGATAATGAGCTACTTTTTAAAGTTTTGGTAGAGCTAGACATAAAATAGAGTTAGGAAGGGAATGTGCAGCAAGTTAAAATGGAGGGGGGGTGGAGCTTGATTTATTATTTGTCTTTATTTTGATTTGTTGTCATCACTATAGACATTAGCTGGTGATGGATACCTAAACCAGTTTCCCTGATTTCCTCTCTTTTAAATAAGCATTAACTTTTATACATTTTTCCATAAAAGAAATGTATTGATTACTTCAAAATTTTCAATGGTTGTAAGAGGAGAGCTAGTCTTGTGGTAGCAAGCATGACTTGTCCCATTAGCTAAGCAGGGTCCACCCTGGTTGCATTTGAATGGGAGACCACATGTGAGCCCCGTAAGATATTCCCCTCAGGGGATGGAGCCACTCTGGGAAGAGCAGAAGGTTCCAAGTTCCCTTCCTGGCTTCTCCAAGATACGGCTGAGAGAGATGCCTACCAACAACCTTAGAGAAGCTGCTGCCAGTCTGTGTAGACAATACTGAGCTAGATAGACCAATGGTCTGACTCAGAATATGGCAGCTTCCTATGTTCCCAATAGTGTTAACTAACCAGAAAAAAACAACAACAGCTTGACCTATTCCTGTGTCTTTTACAGTAATTATTCTGATGAAATCAGCCGGTGAAGCCCACAGCACTGAAGTAAGCAGTATCATCAGCTAAAATCTGCATATCTAGCTGCTTTTTTAAAGACACAGGAGCAAGAGGCGCTGGCAGTAAAAACAATGGCAAGTGTTTGAACCATACATGAAAGCAGCTGGTTTAGTAATAAATATGTACATGTCTGGATATAACAGTCTCAAAAGTACTAGGTTCATGAGCCTAATGAACATGGTGTAAGTCCAGGTACCCAGATAAATTAAATCTTGGCCTACTCTGTATATGATTATTGCATGAGGAGAAGAAAACGAGAAGAAAAAGTAACAGCAACTGAGATTTGCTGTTAATTAGCTTGATGGTTAATCATTTTTCTTATATTCTTACCCAGTTACTTATAGGAACAAATCTAAGAGGGAGAACATTAAACCCATCATTACTGGGTACCAGGAGCCCCTGGTGGCGCAGTGGTAAAACTGCCGCCCTGTAACCAGAAGGTTACAAGTTCGATCCTGACCAGGGGCTCAAGGTTGACTCAGCCTTCCATCCTTCCAAGGTCGGTAAATGAGTACCCAGAAATGTTGGGGGCAATATGCTAAATCATTGTAAACCGCTTAGAGAGCTCCGGCTATAGAGCGGTATAGAAATGTAAGTGCTATTGCTAAGTGCTATTGCTACTGAAGCTAGAGATTCAAGCCCTCCTCAAACAGACATTAAGCAAGCACTTTTTTGAGTTTTGTGCCTTTGAATACTTTCCTGTAACTCTGCATTTCAGCAGAGCTTCATCATATCCAAAGGCAGGCAGGCAAATATGAGCACAAGAATGAAGTTTCTGTGGGAGATGATGTTCTAGAATCTGAAATGCATGTGAATGTTTAAAAGCCTTGGTGTACAATACTGTGTTAAAGCAGTTCAGTATCACCTGTAATTTTTACAGCAGTCTTTGGATGTAAGTTTCAGTGCCATTTGTCTAAAACAGGGGTTCTCAACTTTGGGTCCCCAGATGTTGTTGGACCAGCTCCCATATTTCCCAGTCACAATGGCCAATCCATGGTCGGGAGCCTCTGGTCTAAGCTAAAAGCAATGCCATATCAACTTGCTCTCAGCGTGATCTCTTGTAAAATCTATCCCAAAAGTGCTCTGATAGTTGAAATAAAATCAAAACCTAGACAATCTCAATTTTTGGTGTTCTGGAGATGATGAGGAAAAGCATCCATTTAAAAACCTTGAGCTAGACATGAGACATGCTCGTCTCATGTAAACAAGCAAAGAAAGAGATCCTATGAGAGCAATTGTGCTCATTCAGCGGTGCATAGGATTCAATGACAGGGTCCCGGTGCCAGCAGCATGAGACCACTTGTCTACCAGTGAAGGGGCCCAAGAGCTGCTGCAGCCACTAGTGGGGTGAGGAGGAAAGGGTGAGGATCATTCACAGACTGCTGAGCAGAATGTCTAAAGGTGATCAGAGTGGACCCAGAGATTTTCCGGGCAGTATCTGAAGAAATAATCTGTGTCTAACCTGAGACTCTTGAACTACAACTTAAGGGAGGAGAGCTGGTCTTGTGGTAGCAAGCATGACTTGTCTCCTTAGCTAAGTAGGGTCTGCCCTGCTTGCATATGAATGGGAGACTAGAAGTGTGAGCACTGTAAGATATTCCCCTCAGGGGATGGAGCCGCCACTCTGGGAAGAGCAGAAAGGTCCAAGTTTCCACCCTGGCAGCATCTCCAAGATAGGGCTGAGAGAGATTCCTGCCTGCAACCTTGGAGAAGCCGCTGCCAGTCTGTGAAGACAATACTGAGCTAGATAGACCAATGGTCTGACTCAGTATATGGCAGCTTCCTATGTCCCTAACTTTCCTCATCCCCAGCCACAATGTACAACAGCTGGAGAGCCTCAGGTTGGCCAGCCTTAATCTAATGGTTTTAAATGACAAGTGGGCACTGGGCAGAGCTGGATGGCTGCGCTCAACTTTCCATGCTTAAGTTGCCGCTTTATCTGCAACCGCTCAAATTCCATTGATGCTTTTCTACTGAAGGCAGCCCTTTAGAACTGGGCCGTTGGAATGATCCTCATGTACACGAGCCAAGTAACTAGACTCTATCCCAGTCAAGTCACTGTACATGAAAGTTCATTATGCTTTTATCTGAAACAGTTAGATGTTTACCTAAGCTACAAACTGCACCACCTACAGAGTCTTTCATTCTTACCTAGCAACATAACGTGAGCTCACGGTTTTCACTTTGGACTTGAATCACAGTCAGTTGATTCAATCATCAGCATTCCTTAGACTCTTAAACCTACCTGGATTACTGTTTATTTTCAAAGGTGCCTGGATTGCCTTGCTTCGGCATGCTTAATCATTACTGTTAAACTCTCTGTATTCATCTTTGCACCAAATGGAATCAGCTCTGTTGGAAAGAAATGTTTTGTGTCACCTGCACATAACTAGAAATATGTACTTGTGATATTGATCTCACACTGTGTTCTGATTTTCTTTGTTCAAGATAACATTACACCAATGGATTAGAAAAGGCAATAATGGATATACATAACATACCATATCCACTTGTGCAACCATGACAAAGGAGAAACTGATTTGCTTGTTGAGAAATCTATGATGTGTTGTAAAGGTAAAGTGTGCTGTCAAGTCAGTGTTGACTCAACACCGAATATGTGTTAACTCAACACAGAATACAGGAGGGGTTTACCATTGCCATCTCCCGCGCAGTATGAGATGATGCCTTTCAGCACCTTCCTGTATTGCTGCTGCCCAATATAGGTATGGTGTGTTGTAGTAGTCATAATATTCTGGAGTTTGTTTCCATTTGATGTCTGGGGCCTGAAATATGGAACTATTTTAACTTAACACCTTTAAGGGATGCCATAAACAAGTATTTTGGCTATGAGAGTATCTACATGTGACTTATGATTTACTTTTCATAATGACTAACTTAGGAAATGAGCAAACAGCATAACACAATCATGGTAACTGGCACAATTTAAACTGCCCAGTTCACAAGCCATTTAAGCTTAATTAAAGGGTTTTAAGCTGATTTGATTGCATTTAGCAGGACTAAGGAGGCTGGGGAAGGTTTCTCATATGACTCGAACATTGCTTTTTGGAATCACCCTGGATATGACATCACCACTGCACTTGCTGATTCAAATTCCCTGTGTGTGGGATGCTCTCCCCCACTTACCTAGCAGGTGGCGGGTGGGATACAGCTCTGTTAAAATAGTGAGAGATGGGCCATATGCACATATTATTATTATTATTATTATTATTATTATTATTATTATTATTAATTCAGTTTCTATACCGCCCTTCCAAAAATGGCTCAGGGCGATTTTCACAGAGAAATAATAAATAAAAAAGATGGATCCCTGTCCCCAAAGGGCTCACAGTCTAAAAGAAACATAAGATAGACACCAGCAACAGTCACTGGAGGTACTGTGCTGGGGGTGGATAGGGCCAGTTACTCTCCCCCTGCTAAATAAAGAGAATCACCGCGTTAAAAGGTGCCTCTTTGCACCTGCATATTATGTTCAACATATCTACAATTTGTGCACAGTGTACACTTGCACAGATCTGAACACATTTACAGTTATTCACATATTATGTACAGCTCACATACAGTAGTACACTTCCTATCTATACCCTGCATTTGAAGGACCCTGTACCCAGGTTCATTTTCAAAATGAATGTACAGTCATTCATACAGAAACATGTATATGTGTACAGACCTGTATAACACAATGTCCAGCTAAGGCTATAAAGACCTAATAAAACATTTCAGGGAGGGGGTGTCTGCTCACAGATGACACAAAAGGTTTACACTCCCTCTGATGAAAACTAGATTTCTGAATATACGAAAAGAGACCAAAAATGTGATTTTTGGATCACTTGTGAAAACATCCTTTTATCCAATAATACCAGCTGAAGTAGACTGTGGATTGGCAGTCAAGATTAAATCCTTAGATGTACTGACTAGGAGCATTTTCAGACAGCAGGTTTTACTGCAGGTTTACTGTGAGTTTGAATTTGCCCCCCACCCCTGGCTGCAAAATTGATTTTTTAAACCAGGACATAAATTGGGCTACGTTCCAGTGCCTAATGAAAAACCTGAATCTGTGCTCCCCAATAGCTCGCAGGGACTTCAGGGTAAATCTGGCTGATATGTGAACACACGTCCTCCATTCCGGAGGAGATGCGAGCTAAAAGCCCTGTCTGGAAATGCTCATGGTGTACTATATGGCACAGACCTGGAACTGGATGCTTTTCTGTTTGCAGGCTCGGAAAGTAGTATATTTATTATTAGATGAAAAGGTCTCAATATGATAAATCGGTATCATAATTTTTAAATATCTGGTGGGTTGTTTTTTCACCAATTGCATACAAAGTATTTTAAAACAACAAAGCAGAAGTTACCTGTATATTGCAGACAACCTTCTCAGACTTTGCTTCACTTTTATAGGGAGAGATTTGTTTGAATCTCAAAATGTAAAAATGCAGATGGAGTAATTAAAGCCTATTAAATACTTACATTTGACAATACTGAGTCCCTTTGTCTATTGTTTTCCATGATGTGTTGATAGTGTGGGCCCAAATGGTAAAGGTAAAGTCGATGTCAACTCCTGGCGACCCCAGAGCCCTGTGGTTTATCTTTGGTAGAATACAGGAGGGGTTTACCATCGCCATCTCCCATGCAGAATGAGATGATGCCTTTCAGTATCTTCCAATTTTGCTGCTGCCCAATATAGGTGTTTCCCATAGTCTGGGAAACATACCAGCGAGGATTCGAACTGGCAACCTCTGGCTTGGTAGTCAAGCCATTTCCCTGCTGTGCCTTAGGTGGCTTGGTCCAAATGGTATTACATGCATATGTAGAAGCCTATATTCTAGAGTTTGTTTACTTCTTTTTATTCCCAAATACAATTCCAGTTGCCTGCTATATTAGAGGGGGTGGACAACAAAAAGGTAAATAAAGCATACTGTGATGTATAAAAACACACCAGCAAGAAACAAAAAGATCCCCCACCAAACTACCCACTTACCAAATAATGAAAGAACAAGCAAAAACATGGTCCAATAAATCTAATAATAAAGTCCATGATGTGGAAATTGGTATGATGCATGAACGAATAAGTCCACACAATGAATAAGTCCACACTGTGTGGATTTATTCTTTGTGGACTTGATCGTTGTGTGAATTTACTCATTATTCGTATATGCATCATGCCAATCTTCACATCATTGACTTTATTATTCCTTCCATACCATGCAATTGTTTCATTGATATTATTTCCCACTGTTTTGTCTTGTCTTAGATTGAATATATTTTCCACTATAGGTTTATTGGACCCAATTGTGCCTGTTCTTTCATCATTTGGTCAGTGGATAGTTTGGTGGGGGATCTGTTTGCCTCTTGCTGATATGAGAGGGGGCGGGTTGCCCTCCCGCAGCTCACTAAAAACTACATTGAAAACACATGAAGAGCCCCCTGCTGGCTCAGACTAAGGAGTCATCTTCTAGTGTAGTATTCTGTTTCTTCTCACACAAGATCAAGTGTTTCCAAACTTGAGTTTGCAGGTTATGTTGGACTACAACTCCCATCATACCCTGATATGGTGGCTGGGGATCATGGGAGTTGTATTCCAACAACATCTGCACACCCAAGTTTGAGAACCCCTGCATTAGATGCCTCTGGGAAGCTCACATCAAAGCATGAAGGCAAGCACAATACAGAGCTGAAGTAAACATTCCCAACAGAAATTAAACATGCATCCAAGGAAGACGGCTATGGACCCAGATAATCATAGCAACACAAGACATTTGATTTTGAAACACAGCAGTGTCCCAGAGACCTCCACAACCTCCAACCAGCGCCCCAAGGGCTCATTACAATCAAAGGCCCTATTCAGACATTACATCGTATGCACAAAGAGGTGTCTATACACATGTCCGTGTTTTTGTGTGAATGACTGTACCTGAGCTCACTAAAGTGAACTTGGGTACAGCTGCCCTCAAATGCAGGCTTACAGATAGGAAGTGTACTGCATTCCACATAATGTGTGAATAACTGTACATGTGTATAGATCTTTATGTGCATAGACATGTACACGTGCATTGTTGTACATACCGTGTGAATAGGGCTAAAGTGGTGGGCAGTTCTGTCCCGCTAAACAGGCCAGCTCTCACAAGGGCTGATTAAGTTGACTTCCTTCCCTCCTCACATCACAATCACACCGCAATCCTTTTTATTGTCCTTTCTTTGTCCTTGTGCAATTAGGGTGGCACATGTATGTTTAACAGCATTCTAATATATTCAGAAAAGGCACCTACTACCTGTAGTTTTTGTAGCTATTTATATTTTTATACAATTAAGATATTTTTAAATTGTGTGCCTCAATGAATTGGTGGTGGTGCTTTTTATGCAATTAATTTCTTTTGTAATCTATTTCTCTACCTAACTAATCAATCTAAGCTTGCATCTTAACCCGAATGGAAGGAGGAGCTCAGCTACTGAGTGGCAAGAGAGCTGCACTTTCCCATGCGTGGCAGCTCTCGCGAGAGCTCGGAGAGCTGCTGGAGAGCAACGGGGACAGGTGGGGGCGAGGATGGCAGCGGCGGCCATCTGGCTGCAGGCTGGGGAGAGAATGGTGACAGCAGGCAAACGATGGTGCCAGTGGGTGCAAGGAGAAGATGGGGACGACCAGCCAGCAGCTGGAGAAGGGGTGGTGGTGGTGGGAGAAAACGGCGGCGGTCGTGGCAGGGAGGGAGGAATTGGCAGGGAAAACTAGAAAGTGCCGGCCAGGTTGGTCGGAGAAGGAAAATAGACTGGGAGGGGGAGAACGGACTGCGGCTGAAGGGGGGGGGATGGAGATGGGGAGAAGAGACAGGGAGAACTAGGAGCGCAGATGCTCTGCGCCAGATCAGCTAGTTTATTACTATTACTACTACATACGTTTCAGAACTGTGCCATGAGAAGAGACTTCGACATTAGCCCAATTCAAACATTATATTGTATGTGCCTACAGTTGTCTGAACACATTTTAATTGTGTTTGAAAAGTGAACCCAAGTACAGGCCCCCTCAAATGCAGGGTGCAGATAGAAAGTGTATTACTGCGTGTGAACATAGTAGCATAGTAAGCTGCCATATACAAAGCCAGACCATTGGTCTATCTAGCACAGTACTGTCTACGCAGACTGGGTTAATAACGGCAAATGCATAGGGATTTGTACACCGATTGTACACATGCATTGAACATAACATATGAATAGGGCTTTTGAGTCCCATGGCATTCCTAAAGTCTCTCTCTGGTCAAAACAGGTGCTTCTCTGCCATGTCCAGGATTGAAAAGACAGACATAAAATTGTAGGTTTACTACTGCTGCTGCTGCTGCTCCTCTTCAACCAACGTTCTCAAAGCACTTGATTTAGAAAAATAAATAATATATAAATAAGATGGCCCCCTGTCCCCAAAGGGCTCACAATCTAAAAAGAAACATAAGGCAGATACCAGCAACAGCCACTGGAGGGATGCTGTGCTGGGGTTGGATAGGGCCAGTTGCTCTCCCCCTGCTAAATATGAGAATCACCACTTTAAAAGGTTTTTAGGGTTCCATGTTCTCATCTATGGACAAAAAGGATCACTGTGCACACACAAAGAGTTCCTACACGGAACCCTATATGAAAGTGAATGGGAAGCATGACTGTACCTACGCCCATTTTAAAAGTGAACCTCATATGGATGGTACACAGGCAGGAAGTATACCGTTGTACCTGTGTTCAACATAGCGTGCGAATCACTGCACTTCTGTACAGATCTGTACCTGCGCACAATGTGTACTCGTACGAGTGTTGAATATGTATAATGTCTGAATAGGGACACCTGGTTTCAAGACTTCAGAACCCGTCCCCCGGGTGTCTTCTCCGCACCAAATATATCGGGATACGTCCAGCAAGATCTGTATGGGGGTGGGGAACAATTTTGGAGCTGCAATCCGAAAACCGTTTGAGGGCCCAATGGCTCCAAGCCTTCTTGTTTCCCAGGCCCTGATCTGCAGCGGTGAGTCGGGTAGAATCGCAGCCTCCAAGTCTTTCCCCATAGCTTTTCGGCTGCAGCTAGTTCTTTTTGACGTCTCTCGGCTGGTAATAAAGTCAGGGACTCCACTCCAGAGAGAGAGAGAGGGAGAGCTCCGCTGCACCACTGCACAGCTGGTTCACAATTAACAATCCTGCTGCTTGGATGTCTACAGGTATCAGCCTTGTTTTTTTCAGTGTTCAAAAAACCAAAACACCCCACGCCGCACGACTCCTCTCGTTTAGCGCAGTCTTGTCCACGTTTCCAACAGAGCAGTGAAACCTGAGTCTAACTGAGGGCAAGGGGAGGGCAAGGAGGGCGGCATACGGCTTCAGTGTTTACTACTGAGCATGCTCGGGTGCTACCGAGCATGCTCGGTAGCGTTTGGTGCTAAAACTTGACGGGCAGCCGAAAAGGGGGGTCCGGCTAGGCCGGGCTGGTTCTGGTCGAGTTGGGGCCGGGATTTCTGTACGCCATGGGGAAAAGGGACAACCGGGTGGTGAGTAAGCTAGGCCGCTGCTGCGAGGGAGGCCTGTCTGAGGCCTCTGGATTTCGGTGGCAAGTTATGGCCGCTCCTCCTGAGCTGGGTGGGGATGCTGGAGCCGGGAGTGGAGTTCCTGCAAGAGGCTGGCGAGCGACTCGGATGTCTGGGGAAGGTGAACGTGGGAAGGGGTGGTGTCTGCCTCAGACGCGCGCACTGAAAACCTAGTGAGACGGCGGGGGGGGGGGGAGCTCTCAGAATAGTCCTAATTCTGATGGGGTTGTGGCCCCCCTTCTTGGGTTGGAGATAACCTGAAGGATGTAGGTTAACGAAAGTCTTCCTTGATGGACTAGAAGGCAAGTAGTGGGTAATGTAGGCTGGGCCCCGGAATTCCAGTGATTCCTGTAGACTGCCAGCTCTCCTTGTTTCTTATTCAGCCCGAATCAGATTATCCAGGATTTCGTCATATGGGCATGTTGTTACTTTGCATTAAGATTATTCTTAACAAAGCCTGTGCCTTAAGCCCTTCAGTGCTGTTGTTATTTATTTATTTATTTATTTAAAGTGTTCTTATTTTACTTGAATGCTTCATTATTGAGTTGTCACTTCCACCTTGGGGTGGAGGGTTGTTAATTTGAGCTTGCAAGATCACCATATCAAAAGAGGTGGGTGGGCAGATTCAGATGTGCTTTGGGGGGTTTTTTGGATGGAGATCTTTCTAACAGGACTGCACCTAGTTTTGTTGTGTGACACACAAGATATTTGTGGGGAGGGGAGTAGAAAGGGCAAATGACCATTCTGTTGCTTCTACTAAGAACCTTGTGCTGATCTGTATTTGCTACATCTGAGAATCTGCCCCTGCTGCTCTTGCTGAATCCCTGCAGAGACTTAAACCAAAATGCAAAGCAGGAGTGACAAATGATGTTTATAACGAACTGTCCTAGCAAAGAGTACATCACATCAGATTGCTACGGAAGCATTTGTTGCTATTAGCTCAGCCTGGAAATGTATATGCTCATCATATGCTCTGTATTGTACATCATCGTGGATACATTTAAAAGTGTCTCAGGAAAAAGCTATTGGGTTATTCTGCTGAGATCTTTCTTTTCTGGGTCAAATGCCGAACATTGCAAACCAGCTCAGGTTTCTCTTTGAGACTTGATATTGAAGTTAGCCAGACATGTAGACGGCTGCAGTTCTGTACAAGAGATGGCAAAGAAGATTCCCACTGAAACTACAATTGCCATTTTTGGCACAGACAGAACAAGGCAGTGTAAATTTTAATTTTGTACAGGTCAGGGACTGTCCAAATGAAGAATTCAATTTACTGAATTTGGGAACTGTCCAAGTAGCATGTCCTCGGAGCTGGTTGGGGGCTATAGCATTAAACCATTAAAGACTAGACTGAGGAGGGGAAACCCACTCACCTCACCCCCCAAAAAGAGGCAGTTCTGTTCAACACAAGCTCTTCTAGGTTGACCCTTTGGGTCTTGAGTTTACCATCTGGAATAGCAGAGATTAGTATAGAGATCAATTGTACTAAAACAGACTTGCGTGGTTTGTGGGTAAGGCATGCTCAATTAGCAATTTGCTTAACAGTAATGTCGATATCAATGTGCTCTGTGTGCGCCAGGAGTCGAAATCAACTTGACGGTACACTTTACCTTTACAAAATAGTGAATGCAGGTGGGAGGGAAATCTGTGAACAGAAATAATTTGAATAGCAGAACATTATAATAGGATCGTAGAACCATATTACATGTCGGCAAATTTGAGTTTGCCATCAGGTGTGCACTCACCAGGAGATTGCAAGCAAGCAGTCTAATCTCCTTAACAAATGCCTGGATGATACATGTGCATATTTGTAAACTTGGATTTGCTTGTAAGGGCCTCAGTTAATATTAGTGTAGTTTATATTTTATTTTTCTGCACAGTAGACTCAAGACTGTTCATTATAATTATAAATAAAATAAAAATACTTAAAATACAATTTAAAACAACACCAAAAAACACAATTCACAGCAGGCTTGGGGGTCAAACTGGACAATAATTTAATAGTGGTTATGGACCTGTGGTTAAGCATCCCTTCACTGCTACTCTGATTTATGTCCCCTATGATTGTTCAAAAGTTCAAGTAAAAGTGAAGCAATTTCAAATAATCCAATTAAAGGAGTTTGCAATGAGTTTAAAACATAGGGGGAGGGGTGTATTTATATTTATATATATTTGCATAGTGTTTAACTGACCTGCCTTCTCCAGATAGGGCTAGGAAGGACCCATGTTTGAAACCTCAGGGAGCCACTGTCCTATCTATCTATCTGTGTTATATATATATAGAGAGAGAGAGAGAGCGCCAGTGTTTTGACTCAATATAAGGCATCTTTCTTTGTTTGTATCTGGTATGTTTTGGATTTGTCTGTGAGTACAATTTCAGTTTAGCCATGAGCTCTCTAAATAGCATGAAGAAAGTCACTACCTTTGTGTTAACTGTGATTAATCAACAGCTGCATCACAGGGATGAGGATAAGTGAGGGAGTGTTAACTCTGAAAACCTTTATGTGGGCTGTGTGTTAAATGCTACAGAGTTAGACGGTGCTTGTAAAATTCATGCAAGCTGTAAATATTGTCATTAATTTCTGCCATTTTGGTTGTGTGCCAGAATTTGTTGAGCTGAATGACTTCCAGGGTCTGAGTATATACAGCTTCTGCTGTGCCAGAAAATAAAAAGACATGGTTGGAGGGGGAACCCAACATTTTTAAAATTGTGGGGAGGGGGGTTGCTCCTATAATAATTGAGCGCTTAATGTGTGTTTCACTTAAAAACCAATACTCTCTTTTTTTAGTCAGAAAGGAAGTATAACATTTTGTCAAGTCCAGTTGTTCACATCCTTTTCTTCCACTTTGACTCTCTCAACTTTGACTCTCTCAAAAGTTGTCTTCTGTGATTTGACCTGTAGAAGACCATTTTAAAAACTGATTGCGTTGATTTCCACAAATAGGAAGGAGGGGTATTATTTTTAAGGACATCAAATGGAATGACTCGGCTTATATCTGGCTTTACTTTGTCATCTTTAAGGCGTATATGAATCCCATAGCAATGGCTAGATCACGAGGTCCTGCTCCATCTTCAGGACCTACCATACAAGACTACTTGAACAGACCAAGACCAACATGGTATGTATGAGAGTGATGATTTTTTTCACCTTTGCCCAAAGCCTTTGTTTTTCCAAAAGATAACTTGCAGCATTCTTCTGCAGTGCAGAGAACTCTGTTTCAAACACAACAATAGCAAATGATGGTAAACTGGGTAGGACAAGTGTCCTACCCTGCTTCAAGAGCTGTGCATGCATGAAGGCGTGTGCAGGCTCCAATGACTTTCCCTCCACTCTTGGTAATATGTGCCCACCTCCCACACGATCACTTCCCCCACCTCCTACTTAGGTTTTTGCTGACAGACAACCAAAAATGGGGAGTGCACACAGTTCCCGAAGCTGGGTAGGATGCTTGTCCTACCCAGTTTACCATCATGAGAACAGCACTGTTGTGATTCTTGCTCCTTAGAATGGTTAGGATTATATAAGCAGTTGTCCAGACCTAAGAAGGGAAATTGCATGCAGAAGCAGGCTTCCCAGTGTGCAGCTGAAGCAGATGTGCATCTGGCTGCAAATCACCATCCCGTCAGACTCTCACATGGATTTCCTTGAGCTAGCTGGATATGTCTTTTGATGTGAATGGAGAGATGTATCCTCATTCAGGGCAATTATTTGTGTGTGACCAGTGCTGGATTGGGTGCTGTATTTATAAAGGATATCATTGGCAGTAGCCAGAACTTTTCCTTCTAGCGTATTCTTAGTCTGTTGTAAGATACTCTTCTGGCAATCCCCTTTTGCAAAAGAAAATGTAGGAAATGAGTCCATGGATACATTTAGCAGCCATTTCTCAAAACGATATCTAATGTAAATCCTAGACATAAGTACTTCCAAACAACATGGGACATACTCTGATTAAATGTAGGTAGGGCTAGACTGTACTTCATATCTATAATCTATATGTCAGATATATTAAATTTGCAGCTAGATGTTTTGGAGATTTGCATACACGAGGCTTTGGGGTTTTTTTTCTTCATTGCAGGGAAGAAGTAAAAGAACAGCTAGAAAAGAAGAAGAAGGGCTCCAAGGCTTTAGCAGAATTTGAAGAAAAAATGAATGAGGTTTGTTGTTTGGCTCGCATTATGATGGATTGCTTTGATTTTCTGTTCTGCCATCATTAACATAATGGAATTAATTTTTATGAATATCTTATCCCAGCCATCTGTGTGATCTTTTACAGCATGTTCTTTGAAACTGTAACAGCTTGATAGAAAATGTTGTTTATGGTTCATTATTATTACTATATAGTTGTAGCTTCTTGCAAGACCTTTCAATTTCCTCCCTTTGTATGTGAAGGAGGTGGGGAGGCAAGCGTAAGTCTGACGCTTGTGACCCATTCTCGCTCACCAAACCATGGCTTAGTGTTGTGTCTGAACCAGGCCATTATTGCTCATTTCTTTAGTGGATTCAATTAGGTGCAATGAGGAAGAAGGTGGGGGGGTTAAGCAGTCTTGCAGTAGCAAGCTTGAATTGTCCCCTTTAATAAGCAGGCTTCTCCTTGGTTTGCATTTTGGTTGGGTGACTACATGTGAGCTCTGCCTGCTGTAAGATATTCCCTTTAGGGGATGGGGCTGTACCCCAGTGGTAAAGCATATGCTTTACTCCAGGGGTGGGAAACCTTGGCCCTCCAGCTGTTTTTGAACTACAACTCGCACCATCCCCAGCCACAATAATTGTGGCTGGAGATTATGGGAGTTGTAGTTCAAAAACAGCTGGAGGGCCAAGGTTCCCCACCCCTGCTTTACACACAGAAGGTCCCAGGTTCAGTCCCTAGCATCTCCAGGTAGGACTGGGAAAGACTCCTGCCTGAAACCTTGGAAAGCCACTGAAGTAGATAGACTAGTGGTTTGACTTACTATAAGGCAATTTCTTATGTTCCTATGTGCTGAGAATTTAAGATATCGCTAGGGGAGGAATTGTAGCTCAGTGCCAGAGTACATGCTTGGCATGTAGAAGGTCCTAGGTTCCATTTTCCATATATTTATGTAAATGTATCTGGGTACATTTGTTTTGTTCATGATAACTTTAAATGTCTTTCAGAACTGGAAGAAAGAACTAGAAAAACACAGGGAGAAATTGTTAAGTGGAAGTGAGAGTACTTCAAGAAAGAAAGAGGTAATCATTAATTGTATATTCATGGGATGTGTATTTTCCTGGATAGCTAGTCTTTGCTGTTGGGCCTGAACTTGGTGAGAACACTCGAATGTACTGATGCAAGATCAATTGTTTTCCTTTTTAGAAAAAGAAAAAGGAGAAGAAATCCAGTAGGGTGAGCAAAGATTTCAGGGTTTTTTAAACATGTATGTAGAGACAAAACTTAAAGCAGTTAAACGATTTTTCTAGGGATAAAAATTAAATTGTTATAAGACAGTTTCTGAATCTTCTTTGTAAATACTTTAAATGGTTTAAAAATCCAGTTGATGCTACTTTAATTTAGAGTATTTCCTAGACTCAGCTTCTGGAATTCAAGTCGGTTATAATTTGTGAATGTCAAAACATTTAGGCTGTGTTTTGTTAATTTCTGTATTTCTCTTACAAATTCTGCATCTCACAAATTTACGTTTTGTTGTATTTGGTCAAGTTGTCTCCATCTTCCTCTTCCTCATCAAGCTCTGATTCTTCCAGCAGTTCTTCTGATTTTGAAGATGAGGTAAGCATGCTTTTCTCAGCCATGCAACTTTCTATATGTCTTCTGTGAACTTGTGCCAGTTCTCCTTGAATCTCGGAGTTGGTATAGAGTTTGTATTTAAGTATAAAATTAATATAAATTTGAATAAATTCATTCATTCATTCAATGGCAATTTTATTTGGAAATGGAGGTAAGGAGCAGTTTTTCAAGCCATTTAACATGCTACTGGTAAATATGGCTGAGAAAGCAAGCAAGATCTTTGCTTTCAGGTGGTAGTTTCCCATGCCTCATGGAGTGACATCCCCTCCAGTATCTTTGGGGAGATATCGGAGAGGCTGTCACTTGGAGTGGGAGGCTGAAAAGCCCTCATGTGCATGTGATAGATACAGTCCTTGGATCCCAGCTGTTTACTTGGAAGTAGATCCCATTAGTTTCAAACATGTAGTGGCCCTTGGTCTGTGCAGAGATCTTCTGCAGGATCTTCTGTTGACTTTATCAAAGTCCTTCCTTTGTTTTCCTCAATCTCCTCCCAACTGGATAACATGGTAAGGCTCCACCAGAGGAGTGGAAAGGATGCATCAAGAATGCATGTCAATAAAAAACTCATGTAATGGAAATTGGGTTGTGATTATTTAGTTTAGCATGAAAGAGTGAAAGATTTCTTGCCTGTGTTCTCTGAAACTGCTACTGCTCTCTTTAAAATGGAAGAGCAGAGACAGACTTTTAAATGAACATGCAACTGAAATGAACAGCATTGTTGAGAGAAGCAAAATTGTGATTTAGAGGTAATGCATTGATTGAATTTCTGGAGCATTTCTGTCTAAGCATTGCTGAGAGCCCCCAGGTTGTATTGATGTTAGTCAGTGCTGAGGGCTCTGAGCATCCCTGCAGGACTGAATGTATAGCATTTATCTGTTCTAAAAATGACGAAACGAAAAGAAAAAAAAAGCTCAGGAGAAGATGATATCTCCTTATTGACCCAGCTTAGGCCAGAGCTGCATGTGGCAGCTGCCTCCCGGACTAAAGCCACAAGGCCACTTCTGATCTGAAAAGTGGCACCAGGAGGTCTGCAGAGCAGAAGAGACAGCAGGGATGGTTCACAGCCATTTGTTTCTGCAGCCTTTCCACTTACCTTTCCAGCAGGCTTAAAACCTGGGTCTGAAATAGAAATGTGTGTGTGGACACTGGCATTTTAAAGGAGAGGCAGTAGAGGCAACTGCCCATGGCGCCAAAATTTCCCCAGCAGCAAATTTTGGTCAGGGAGGTCAGGCTTGGGTTAGAAAGGGTATTGCCGCCCTCTCCGCCGCCATGCTGCTGTGTGGCGGCGGTTTTAACATTTAAAAAATAGATTTTAACTCCCCCCTCCTTCCTCCTGTGCCACTGGGGCAGCAAATCTTTGGCCGCCAACAGGCGGCACAGAGCTCAGTCCGCCCCGGGTGTGGATCCCCAGCTGGCAGAAAAGTGAGAGGAGGGGGAATTTCAGAGGGAAAGTGGTAGAGAAGGGTTAAGCACCCCCTTTTCTCTCATCCCCTGCTTCTCCACTGTAAATTGTCTCCTCTTGACACTGCCTTGTGGAGGAAAAAGCAGCTATTGAGGTTTAGATACACAGAGTGACCATGTAAAGTGTAGAAAGACTGTACATTTTTCATAGAGGAGAACTGTGAAGTCCAAAGCCAACCCTGCTTTTGCTAAAATGCTTATTTTAATGTTTTACTTACAAATGGGAAACAAGGGAGTTTGAAGGTCTTGAGCACTCTGATTGGAAATGGAGACCAATTGCTCCACTCCTTCCAGAGTATATCAACCCACAAAAACAGAAAATAAACAAAGTGCACATGCTAACATAAATATAACATATTTGCAGTCAAAATGTCAGAGTCCTGTGCCGAGGCAAGTATTTGTTGTGAGCAGGCCTTGCCTTCAACAGAACTCTTTAAGGCTTGTGACTATGCTGAGAATGTTTGTTTATTTCCTGAGACTGATTGAGATGTTGGTCCCTGTGTGAGGAAAACCAGGATCCCAAATGGTTTGGCTATTATCTTTTGTTTGGACCAGTGCAATAGTGGTTTGAGCTGGATCTTTGTCCTTTTTAAAATAAATATTAGTGGCAGTTTTTGCACACTTTGTTTTTACATTTCCATTTAAGAGTGTTTATTGGGAATTATTGATAATTTGTCTATTACATATTTTTTAAAAGAATTCTGTTCGTGTTGCCTTGGATATATGAGCTGAATTAGAGCAGCAGGAATTGTAGCACAGAACAAAGACAACATTTCTAGACAAAGCCTGCAATGCTATGCATGCTTACTTGAGAATAAGTTCCATTCAACTCTGTGGGACATACTTCTGAGTAAACATGCATAGGATTGTGCTGCAAGAGAACTTGCTTCTTTTTTTTTTGAGGAAAAAATGCATCTACAAAAAGGAAAAATATAAGGAACTTATGTAAGATTTAGCCATTCTTGTAGCTAGTCCAGGATACAAGTTTATGTTTCTTCTGTTTCAAATTGGATAAGAGTTAAGTATGAGGAAAAATCCAAACTGTTTTCTTAAAATATTTGTGGCTAGGATAAGAAACAAGGGAAAAAAAGAAGGAAAAAAAAGTATCGCACTTCACGGAAATCGTCTGAAAGCTCTAGTTCGGATTCTGAATCAGACAGCAAGGTAAAGTGTAATAGTGTATATGTTGTCTTGGAATTCCTTTAAAATACTTTAGAGTGTTTTAATATGCCTGCAGTTCTTCATGGAGTCTGGACCCAGCACTCTAGGGCCAGCTAGGAATGTGCTGATGGCAGCAAGTGTTAAGTGGGAGAGGAAAAGAGGTTTGGCTCCTCCCTTCTGAGCGGTGTTATAGATTGGTCTGCTGGTGGATCTAGTTGGTGACCAGGAAGAAGAGTCTTACACTTTATTTGGCAAAAGATTTGTTCCCATTTTCAACATGGCCTGTTTGGCTTCTTTGCCTGACCACTCTCTTCCTGCCAACAGCACATAGTCCCTCCTGTTCCTAGGCTATGTATGAGGTTTCCCCACTCCCACTTCCCTTGTTCACATCCATGCCTGCACAACTCCTCATTCCCTCAGGTGCAAACGTTTCCATTCATTTCTACTAAGTCACACTGCCTTCTTCCTCCTTACTTGAGTCCCTCTTCCCTTTCACCACCCCATCCTAAAGAGCTTCTCCACTTATTTATTTCTCCTTCTTTCGACCCAGCTTTGTCCCAGCCTCTCTGTAGGCTTTGTGAAGTTTTCCCCCAAGCTTGTTTTTAGTGGCTCCTTGTTTCACCTTTCTGTAACTCTTACTTGTCTTTCTCTTGGCCTCTCCTCCATTTATGCTGCTCTCCATTTCCTGTTCACCACTTAGATTTCCTTGAGTTATGCCACCTCGGCATTTGTCCTATTCAATTTCCCTGCTTGCCCCCATCCGAACTTTGCATTTTCTCCTGGGTCCTCTGAGGTTTTTGCCCCAGCAAAATCTACATTTTACTGCCCTAACGGACTCTAAATTTTTAGGATTATAATTCTTGGCATATCTTAAATTGAATATTTATGAACATTCCATGATATCACAGCAACATGGCTAATGGATAGGAAAGACTGGCAAACAGACATGTGAGAAATTACAGGTGATGGGCAGTTAAGATATACAGTATATCATAGGATTAACATGCTGGTGTTAGCTAAACACCAGGAATAATATTGCCATAGTTATCCTGGCCTATATTTAGACCAGTTTTTTAAAATCTGTTAACTCTTACCATCTGAAGCAAAATAATCCTCTACTTAAATACATACCATGCTAATTATATCCTTGTATTTCACCTAGACAAGCAGCTGCATGCATGCAGCTTCTAGGAAACAAGAATCAAGTTGCTGAGAAAATAAATGAAATCTCCAAAGACTCTCTTATAAACATCTTTTATTTCAGGGTCTAATAATAGTTTTATGGGTAGCTGGCAGAGGGAGATATTGTGGTGGGAGTTGGGCAGGCCGTTACAAGGGGGAAAGGTCCAGGCAATTGAGGCCTGTTCCTTTTTCTGGCTCTTCTCCCAACCCTGCAGCCCCAGGGAGCTTTGTAAACACTCCCTCTAGGATGAGAGTGCTCGTGTTGAATGCCAGATCAGTAAATGCTAAGACATCTCTCATCCATGCTGACCTGGTACGTGTGACAGAGACCTGGTTAGATGAGCTGAGTGAGGTTGGTCTCTCTCAGCTCTGTCCTCCAGGATTTCTGATCCTGCAGCAGCCCTGTCTTGAAAGCCAGGGAGGGGACTTTGCAGTCATCTATCGTGAGACCTTTCCCCTTTCCAGATGCCTGGTCAGGCAGTCTCAGAATGTTGAGTGTTTGTCCTTGAGGGTGGGCCTCTGAGATAGGCTGCGGATTTTGTTGGAATCCCCACTGTACTTCAGTCTCCCTGCCTTGGCTGGCAGAGGTGGTCTCGGAGGGGGACTTCATTGTCCACACTGAGGCCCCTCTTGTAGGAGCAGCTCAGGATTTCATGGCCTCCATAGCAACCATGGATCTATCAGTTGGTATTGGGCCCTACCAATGTGGTAGGACATACTGGATCTGGTTTTTGCTGACCAAGGAATAAATTATCTGGAGCAGGGGGAGTTTCACATATTTGTCATGGACAGAGCATCATCTGGTGGCATTTAGTTGACTGCTCCATCTATCCTCTGCAGGGGTGGTGGACCAATTAGAATCGTCCACCCCCAGAGGCTGATGGATCCCCTCAGTTTCCAGATGGCCCTTGAGGAGTTTCCAGTATCCAGAGCTGGCGACTCTGTCAAGGCCCTGGTGAATCTCTGGAACATGGAGATAGCTTGGGCTATTGACACGGTCATGCCTAAATGCTCTCTGCAGCTTGGGGTGGAGCCCATTCTGTTCCTTGGTTTTCCTCAGAGCTTAGGACAATAAAATAACTTGGATGATGTCTGGAACAACCCTGAAGGAAGAGTCATGATGAATCCAACCAAACATGGGCTAGAGCCCATTTTAGGGACAACTCTGTGGCCCTAGGCATGGTGAAGAAACATTTTTTTCTCTGCCTCCATTGCATCTGCTCAGTGCAGACCAGCAGAGCTGTTCCGTGTAGCAAAGGCATTGCTCCACACATCCCCCCACAGGTAATGGGGGAGGAACCATCTATAGCCCATTTTAATCAGTTTGCATGTCAATTTGCAGATAAAGTTTTGGCTGTTCCGGCCAGACCATCTGGTCGTATTATGTTGTATTCTTTTCAGTTAGTGCAGCCTGAGGATGCGAACAAGATCCTGGACAGTGTTCGGGCAACATTGTACGCGATTGACCTTTGTCCTTCATGGCTAATAAAATCTGCAAGGGAGAGTACAGGCAGATAGTTGGAGGCTATAATCAGTGCTTCATTTAGGAAGGGCAATATACCACCATGCCACAAGGAGGTGATAGTAAGACCATTATTAGAACAATAGACCTGTTTCTAACCTTCTCTCTTTGGGCAAGGTGACATAGCATGTGGTGGCATCCCAGCTGCAGAGGGTCTTGGATGATATGGATTTTAAATCTGGCTTCCATCCTCGGTATGGGACTGAAGCTGCCTTGATTGCTCTAGTGGGTGACTAGATGATTAGTGGTCTGTGCTGGGAATTTGACGGGGGGAGTTGGTTCTGCTGGATCTCTCAGCAGCGTTTGATACCATCAACCATGTAGGGATGTGCACGAACTGGTCCGGAGGCCATTGTAGAGGCCTCCGAACCGGTTCAAATGTGGCACAGTTCGAAGGTTAAGCACCGGGGGGGGTGTTCTTTAAGGCTACACTTACCCTTCCCGCTGCTTTCCCCCCACCAGCACTCCTTTTGGGGCGGCAGTGTATCTCCCTGCCGCCCCTGCCCCCGTTTGTGGCCAGAAGTACTCCGCGTGCGCACACACACGTCACGTACAGGCATGCGCACGTTGGACATGCGCACACACGGTACTTCTGCCCGAAAACGGGGGCAGGGCGGTGGGGAGGTACACTGCCGCCCCAAGAAGGTTTTTTTTTTTAAAGGAGTGCCGGCGGGGGGGAAGCGGCGGGAGGGGTAAGTGCACCCCCGCTGCCCTTAAAGACACCCCCCCCAGCGGCGAACCGCAGAAGTGCGGTTCTGTGCACACCACTACAACCATGGTATCCTTCTGGACCACCTCTCAAGTATAGGGATTGGAGGCACTACTTTGGAATGGCCTTGGTCCTTTCTTGAGGGGAGGGTCCTGAAGGTGGTGCTGGGGGACTACTGCACGGCTCCTCGACCATTGACTTGTGAGGTCCCACAGGGTTTGGTTTTGTCCCCCATGCTGTTTAACATCTGCATGAAACTTCTGGGATTGGTCATCTAGGGACTTGGACTGAGTTGTCGGCAAACCCCTGCTAGCTTGGCAAAGAGGCACCTTTTAACGTGGTGATTCTCTTTATTTAGCAGGGGGACAGTAACTGGACCTATACACCCCCAGCACAGTACCTCCAGTGACTGTTGCTGGTGTCTGTCTTTTGTTTCTTTTTAGATTGTGAGCCCTTTGGGGACAGGGATCCATCTTATTTATTTATTATTTCTCTGTGTAAACTACCCTGAGCTACTTTTGGAAGGGTAGTATAGAAATTGAATAAATAAATAAAAATAAATAAATATGCAGATGACACTGAACTCTCTCTCTCCTTATCACCTGATCATAGGGAGGCAGTAGATGTCCTGAATTGGGGGTTGGGGTCAGTGATGGGTTGGATGTGTACTAACAAATTGAGATTGAATCCAGGCAAGGAGGTGCTGTGGGTCAGTAGGAGAGCCAATCAGAATGAGGGGATTTTTCTGGTTCTGGATGGGATTGCACTCTCCTTAAGTGCATGTGTGAAGCTTGGGGGTATTGCTAGACCTGGCTCTGCTTTTGGATGATCAGATGGAGGCAGTGGCTTTGCACAGCTTCAGCTTCAGCTGTGTCCCTTTCTTAAAAAGGCAGCTTTGGCCACAGTTACCAATGCCTTAGTCACATCATGGTTGGATTACTGTAACACATTCTATACGAGGCTGCCCTTGAAGATTATTCAGAAACTACAGCTAGTGCAAATCTGGAACTGCCAGCTGAGATCATATTACACCCATTTTGAAAGAGCTACATTGGCTGCCAATTTGTTTCCAGATCCAATTCACGGTGCTGTTTTTGACCTTTAAAGCCCTTAATGGTTTGGGCCCAGGAAACCTGAAGGACTGCCTTCTCCAAAGGCTTCTGCCCACTTGACAAGGTCATTGGAATGGGTTCTGTTTTGCATGCTGACAATGAGGGAGGCTCGGCTGCTGTGCATGTAGGACGGGGCCTTCTCAGTTTTTGCCCCCAGACTTTGGAATGCTCTTCCGGTGGGCATCCGCTCCTCAGTCTCCATCACAGTTTTAGAAAACAAATGAAATCTTTGTTTTCACTTTTTACCCAGGCTTTTATATGAGTGTTGTTTTTGTTGTTGCTGCTGCTCTTCTGTATTCTATGGTCTTATTGTGTATGTTTTTTAAACTTTTAATTAGATTTATATTTTTATATTCCAATTTAATATTTTTATTGGTTAACTTTTATAGTTTTATATTGTTTTAAATGTTTTGTAAACCACTTTAGGATTGTTTTAATGAAAGGTGGTATACTTAGTGTAGAGTTGTGTTTGAGTTTGTATAGAAGCACCTGAGTCATACATTTGTTCAGTAAACCTTCCCATCTTATGCCCATTACCCTTATACCTGTTTAACTATTTCCTGTCACTTTTTCAATATGTACATGAACTTCATTTACCCATCCCATTGATACTCTCATTCACAAAACCTATCAAGGGTGATGATACCAGAATTAGACACTACATAAATATGGTTTGTCTTTGCTTCTGATTTTAGTTTATAGTCCCATTGCTCATGAATAAATCAAAATAATTGCTCACAAGCAAACTTTGATTTTTGTTTAGGGGAGGGGAGTGCTATATTTCAGTCTGACCATTATAGCCCTTTTATGTCAGCACATAAAATGTGTCTTTTATCTTGCATAGGACAACAAAAGCCTTGGTAGAAAAAGGAAAAAAACAGATCGTGGAGATGATGTGTTATCATTGGAGTCGTCTTCAGAATCTGATCATACAGAGGAGGTTGGTATACATTTAAAACTTGGGGCTAATATAAACATGTTCAACAAATGTAGACCCTGTTCACTAGCGCATTCATGTGCACACGCACGTGCACACACACACACACACACACACGAATGTGGAAGCCATTTCCCATGATGTAAAGCCACACTATTTCAGGACAAAACATTTCATCAAAATAGTGGTCGAGCCAGCTGTTTTGACAAAACAGACTCGAAACGTTTTGAGTGTTCCGGCCATAGGCAACAACGGGGAACTCCAAACACCCATTGTTCCTCATTAGTAGCTCCTAGGGACACCAAAGTGGGTTGGGGAGTAGGGCATGATAGGTGCTACCTACCACCCAACCCACTAAAGAAATGGGTAAGCGGGCAGTTTTTAACAATTTTTTAACCTTTCCCCAAACCCCCATAGGATCCTGAGGGGTTTGAGGGAAAGGTTAACAATTTGTTCAAAATTGCCCACTTACCCATTTCTTTTGTGGATTGGGTGGTAGGAACACCAATCATGTCCTACCACACAACCCACTTTGGTGTCCCTAGGAGCTACCCATGGGGAACAATGGGTATTTCAAGTTCCCCATTGTTCCCTATGGCCGAAACAAGCAGAGTGCACACATTTTTTAACCCTGCCTTAAAAACACTGCAGAACAGAAGCAAGCACACAGTAAAAAGGAATCTGTCCCTCCCAACACAGAACACACATTTCAAACACAGTCCAAAAATGATCAAAAGAGAATCGCTGACCAGCCATAATGCCTGTGCTGAAGTAACATCATTGGCACAATCATTGGCCTTCCAGGGTTTTTGAACTGTTTTTAAACTAAATGTTTGGCCTGGTTTTCCAGGGTTTTTAAAAACTGTTTTAAATGTTTTAATTGTTAATAGTTTTATGTTGATTTTATAGTTTCTGATTTTAACTGTTAATTTATTTTAGTTGTTTAATTTTAATGTAAACCACCCTGAGCCACTTTTGGAAGTGTGGTATAGAAATCAAATAAATATATAAGTTGCTCTCTCACACAAAATTATGACTCCTTACATTCCTAGCATTGCATCAGCTGTCACAGCAGCACCCTTAGCAGCAACAAGCATAGCCATCAGCTCAACTAGAGTAACTTCAGCCACATTTTGACTGAGTTCACCTTGCAATTCAGATTACAGAGCAGACCAGAGCGAGTGAAGCACAAGTTAGTCTCAAGGCCAGATATGGAGCTCATCACAGCAATCACCAAGATATAACACACAGAGAGCTGCCACATTTCTCACCACAACACTATCTCACAAACAAAACAAACCACAACTCAGGGAAGGCAGGAACCCAAGTTTTGCTTTTGTCAATCTGAGATCCAGCAAAACCAGTTAGTTATAGCAGCAGTAGCACAGCATATTATACTCAGTGCTGAGAAAAGAAAACCACAAAATCAAATCTTCCTTGATTCCTTCCTCCTCTCCTGATGTATCCTCTTCAAGAGACTATAAGAGCTCTCTCTGCCTCCCAGTCCCTTTGAAAACATTTTGAAATTCCCTCCAAAAGTGTTCTTCCCTCCTCTTCTCCCTCACCCCAGCCAATGGGGGCATAGTTGCCCATGACAACATTTGATTTGGTTGATAACAAGCCAACCAAGAAGCAAGGAGACATCAAGCCAATCAGAAACCAGTGCCAGAAAATAGGGGTGAGCCCGAATCGGTCCGGTGGCCATTCTAAAGAATGGCCGAACTGCCGGACCGGTTCGGCTCTTGCTGGTCCGGGTCCGGGTGGGGGGTATTGCTTTAAGGGTGGGAGGGCTTGCTTACCCCTCCCGCCTCTTTGCCTGCTCCAGCGCCCGTATTTAACAGACAAATGGGGCGCTGGAAACCAGCCCCCCCCGCTGCCCCCCCCCCCGCCGCGAGCAGATTTACCCTTCAAAACTGCCAATACCCCTGCCGTCGCCCGCCAGCCCTCCCTCCCAGCTGCCCGCCCGCCCGCCCGCCTGAGGACTCACCCAATGCTTTAGAAAAAACGAGAGGAGCTACCGGACGGAGCTCCTCTTGTTACGAAGGCCTGCTGCATACTGAAGGCGCTTTGCGCGCGCATGCACGCACCACAAAGCACGCCGATCGCCGGAGGCCCGGTCTACCCGCCGGGAAAAGGCCGGGTAGACCGGGCCTCCGATAGCTGGAGGCCCGGTCTACCTGCCGGGCCGGGTAGACCGGGCCCCCGGCAATCGGAGGCCCGGTCTACCCGGCCTTTTCCCGGTGGGTAGACCAGGCCTCCGGCGATTGGCGTGCTTTGCGGAGCGCGCATGCGTGCGCGCAAAGCGCCTTCAGTATGCAGCAGGCCTTCGTAACGAGAGGAGCTCCGTCCAGTAGCTCCTCTCGTTTTTTCTAAAGCATTGGGTGAGTCCTCGGGCGGGCGGGCAGCTGGGAGGGAGGGAGGGCTGGCGGGCGACGGCAGGGGTATTGGCAGTTTTGAAGGGTAAATCTGCTCGCGGCGGGGGGGGGGCGGCGGCGCGGGCGGCTGGTTTCCAGCGCCCCGTTTGTCTGTTAAATACGGGCGCTGGAGGGGGCAAAGAGGCGGGAGGGGTAAGCAAGCCCTCCCCACCCTTAAAGAAAGGCCCCCCTTCGGTGCCGGTCCGGACTGCTCCGGACCGTGCACATCCCTACCAGAAAACCAATTAGCAATGGAAAAACAGGCCTCCAAAATGGCACTCAAAACGTTCCGATCGAAGTAGGATCGTTCTGTTTCAAGCTCAAAACAGGACGTTTATTTTAAAGGTGTTTTGTTTCAAGCTCAAACCACTCAAAATGTATTGCACATAGGAACATAGGAAGCTGCCACATACTGAGTCAGACCATTGGTCTGTCTAGCTCAGTACTGTCTTCACAGACTGGCAGCGGCTTCTCCAAAGTTGCAGGCAGGAGTCTCTCTCAGCCCTATCTTAGAGATGCCAGGGAGGGAACTTGGAACCTTCTGCTCTTCCCAGACCGGCTCCATCCCCTAAGGGGAATATCTTACAGTGCTCACACATCAAGTCTCCCATCCATATGCAACCAGAGCAGAGTCTGCTTAGCTAAGGGGACAAGTCATGCTTGCTACCACAAGACCAGCTTTTCTAGTGCATCCCTAGTGCTTGGCTGTTTTTAATTACAGCACATTCACAGGAGCTGCTCTTGTTTTGTTACACATAGCAATGACTTCAATGCCTTATGCCAAACACTCTGTGTATGTACAATGTACTATGCATGCACATTGTATTGAAAGGAACTGTGAAGCAATGTGCAGGATTGGAGATCACAGCAATGTGTAACACTGGAGATTAGTTAGTAATTATTTGAGAGAGGGTGACATCTGTCCACATAGTTACTTCATTGGCACTGTGTTGTCATCTGTGTCTAAGTTATCTAAATCCTGTATTCCAGCATATCTGAAAACTTTGTTCTGTTTCCCCTTCCTCACTTAGGTACAAACAAAAAAGAAGAAAAGCAGTGAAGAAAAAGAGAAAAGTGTAAGCACGATACTGTTTATTCAGGAACCTTTAGAACAGGCCTTGTCAAATTTTCTTTGATATAGGAGCCAGGCAATGAATAAAAGTAAAGTGTGCCGTTGAGTCGGTGTCGACTCCTGGCGACTACAGAGCCCTGTGGTTGTCTTTGGTAGAATGCAGGAGGGGTTTACCATTGCCATCTCCCACGCAGTATGAGATTATGCCTTTCAGCATCTTCCTATATCACTGCTGCCCAAAGGTGTTTCCCATAGCCTGGGAAACATACCCGCAGGGATTTGAACCAGTAACCTCTGGCTTGCTAATCAGGTCATTTCTCCGTGTGCCATTAGGTGGCTTTGACAATGAATACTTGACAAAATTACCAAACTTAGTGATGGACATTGTGGAGGGGGAGGAGGGCAAATGGGCTTCTTTTTATCCTTCTTACAATCAAAATACTTAGATGAGAAACAGGGCTGCCTAGGACAAATAAAGATTTTATTAAATAACTCTACCTCTAACTATCCTAATCTAGGCACCATGGTTACATTTCTAGGTGCAGTGACTCCCGGGCACCTGGGATTTCTCAAGTCCTGCTTTAGAAAGTACTGTTTCTGAAATTTCGAACAGCATAAATATGTGCTGGTGCGCGCGCACACACACACCACTTCCAGTTTTTCTTAAGAGTTTCTTTGATTTGTGTCGATTAGAACTGGCTGTCTGAATTGTTGAGTAATAAGGATATAAAGAACTAACTTATATTGAATCCAGCAATTTAATATAGTGCTGCCAACTGTACTGCAGAAGGTTTTAAACAAGCTCTCCAGCATCTTGACTAGAGGTTTTCCCCAACTCTGTTATCTCACATGCCAGGAATTGATTGAAAAAGAAGCATTATACTATGGCCTCTGTAAACCAATACATTTATTTGCTTGGTATGCATTACTTTATATTTGGATGGCATTAATGTCGTCTTGAAATGCCTTTGGTTAAACCTTTCTTTGAAAACACACACATTTAGTCATGGACTGGTTTGAGTAAACGGTTTTATCATCCTGTAATTACTTCTGATGTTTTGCATTTTTAAAGGATAAAACAAAAAAGCGAAAGAAGCACAAGAAACATGGCAAAAAGAAGAAAAAGAAGACTGCTAGCTCAAGTTCTCATTCAGAATAACTTCAGTCAAGACTTTCCCCTCCCTTCTCATCAGAAGTGCAATGAGATTTGAGAAAACTGCAACTGTGAAAATGACAAACTCTACCAAGCTGCATGAGCTTTCTTGTGTGTTAACAATATTCTAGACTTACAGCTTGCCCGGTGCCATTGGGCTGGAAATAGCCATTGTTGTTGCCTGAGGCTTAATACATGTAGTCTTTCCTCTCTCTTTTCAGTAGCTAGCTAGTGTTAGATGTTTCAACATGAGTCCTGCACATGGTTTAAATGAGTCAGCAGCAGTGTGAATTGAGTTTGAAATGAAAAGGTGTTGCCCGTTCCAGAGTTTGATATGTACTCTCTTGTGCACATGGACCCTCCTGCATGCATGGGGTCCGTGTATATGGAAGGACCCAATTCACAGAAGCGAAGAACTGCACATGGGTGTTGGCTCCATCCATAATGAATGGAGCAGCCCTTGTGAACAGCAATGCTCTGTGTATGCATCGGAGCCCTACTTGCAAAAACTGAACTTGGCCACCTGCTTTTAATAGACTGGTGATGGCTTAAATGTTCCTTGTGGAGAAATTTTTAAAATTGCATTTTTGAATATGTAAGATAGCAAATTTTTTGGACATTTCATTACTACTGATGCCATTTTTGACATAGGAACATGCCAGTAACATATAGAAATGTTACTTTTGTAGATGTGTGTAATTTAATTTTGCTCTTGACTTTTGGGGTGGGACACGGGTGTTCATGCTCTCTTGGATCTGAGAACAACTTTGGATTCTTGCAAATGACAGCAGTGTTTGCTGATACTGGCGCTGTGCTTCCCAGGGTACTTTCATCAAGCTTTTTCTTTCCGAATATGAGGTAGAATCCACTGACACCTCTTCCTATGCCAGGCCTGTTTAAATAAATGGGAGTCGCATACGAGAGGTTGTGCTGATCGTCTGAAAGGGCATTCATGAGGCAACCAAATGGTGAATGTGGGGTGGGTGGGGAGTGGCTCTTCTTACAACAAAAAGTATGGCAGGAAGAGGAGTTGAACTTTGCCACCCATGCATGACTGCTTCTCCCCAGCCCAGCTCACTTCCTGTATTGGAAGTGGGCTGGGAGAAAAGTCCTTGTAGGAATAGATCGTGAGGCAATAAAGCATGGGAAGGAGAAGGTTGAACTCTCCTCGCCATCTAACACACCAACATACCTCTAGCCCACCACCTCACTTTATATGGGAGGAGGGCAGACATGTGAGCAACAAATGTGACTGCTTCCATCACATCTAGTTTGGCCCTCAGCTTATTGCAACTGTATTGCATCTGCTACGAGGGTGAGCGAAAACACCAACCTATTGCGGCACAGCAGACATCCAAACAGTAAGGATTTTATTCCTGTTGAATTAGAATACTTACTGTGCTAGGAATGTACATTACCATTATCTGAGGTATTAGTGAGTTTCACTGAATGTTTTTGGCAAACATTTTTTTTTAATGGTGTCAGGGGATTTAGAATTAATGGTCTGCATGATTTTGTACCATTTTTAAATTAATAGAGGAATACAGTTGTAATTTGTGCGGGTTTTGTTTAATTATGTTCCAATTATAGGTATTGTTCATATTGCATTCATGGCTATGTTTAAATGCACACTTGCTGAAGATATTTAGCATGTAAAAAGCTGGGGGGTTTGATATCAAACAGCTTCATATTGAAGCTGATTTTACTCTACGCAAGTTCAGTGGCAGACCTGTTATGCAACTATGTCTTGGTATATAAAATTACTGCCAGGCACTCAGTAAAGATAATGCTTAAAACGTGTTCTTTGTGTCGTGTGTGTGTGTGTGTGTGTGTGTGTGTGTGTGTGTGTGTGTGTGAGAGAGAGAGAGAGAGAGAGAGAGAGAGAGAGAGAGAGAGAGAGAGAGAGAAATGGATGGGATGGTGAATGAACTGGCCTTGTATTCTTTAGCTTTAGTTGTAAAATGTGTACAGTACTTTCATCTGCATGTGTGAAAGCAAGAGTTGGGGTCAGGACATGGCTCCTCACCATTGCAAAAGCACATTTGCCACCATATCTAATATATGGAGCAGCCCTTATACTGAGTAAATGCTTGCTTCTTCAGCTTCCTGTTAAGCACTTTTAAAAAAACCAAGGCCACTGGAAAGATAAAATTTACTACTGTTATTCTCAGGAGACCTGGCTCTTCAGCCTAAAGTGACTTTGTTTTACACTTATATCCTGTTCTTCCTCCAAGGAGCCCGGATCAGTTACATGGTTATATTTATCCTCGCAACAACCATTCATGTCCATTACTGATATTCCTGCAGTGGCTAGGGTCACTTGAAATTTTATCTATTAATAGATATTTAACATAAAATTGATTGGATCTACCTGGCAGTGTAGTCAATATAGGCACAGTCAGTTGTTGATGGGAAGATCAGTAATCGACATGTATCCTTCAATGATGGTGCTTGTCTACCATTTCTTCCCCTGCAATGTGTAACCATAGGGGACAAACTGAGCATGTTCTAAGGTGCTGCACTCAATATAGGCAAGATAACAGCCACCTCAGCACTTCTGGCCAGCATTGTGCTAAGTTTGCACCTTATTCTGTACATCTCATTCTAGCTTTATATACTCCTAGTGAGCTTTATGGGTGAGTGGGTAAATGAATATGAAAATTCTTAGGATCCCCACACATCCCGTATTCCATGACCCATAATCCCATGCTGGATTTCCTCAACATACAAATCAGAATAATTGAACCTAGATCAGACCGAATCCAGCATCCAATTTCTAACAGTGATCAGCTAGATGCTTCCTGGAAGTCTACAAACAAGGCTGAAAGCAGCTGCCACACTCCCTTGTATGTCCCCTCTATCTGATATTTAGAAGTATATACTCAGTTTAACTATTGTGGCTCATAGCTGATTTTGGAAAGTGTTCCTGAAAAAGGTGTGAGCAATGAAAGCAGCTTGCCCCTTCATGATGAGATGCATGATACGAATTCCAAAAGAGCTTGAGAACTGTATGGATATTAGGAATAACAAGAAGGAGGGAGGATTTGGCTTCCAGGGCAAAGCAGATATTTACTCTTTGGGTCCTAATTGTAGGCACTTAGCTGAGTACCACACAAGCCAGTGGAGTGTGGAAAATTCATTCTAAAGGGAAAAGTAAATCTTGCGTGGGAGTGAAAGGCAGGCTGATTATGATGGGGAGCAGTCCACTTCCAATACATAATGCATCTGATTATGATGGGGAACAGTAAATGATGGGAGAGACCGATGCGTATGGGGGAGGGGGAAGGTGATATTTGAGGGAGAAAGAAGGGTGGCTGAGAGAGACCGAGACCAATGTAAGCTGAAGGAGAACTGCGGTCACTCAAAATCCCCTTCTCTTGCTTACTGTCCATTCTCTTCCACAACTGTCCTGTCATTTCAACACCCCACATCTCTCCCAGCATTGTTGGTTTTATTCTCTGGCCTCCAATGGCAACCAACCCACGTTCATCCTCAGTAATTTACCTCCCAAGCAACTGGCAACAGTACACCCATACAAATCTAAAGGCCACAGAGTCTGGCCCTACCATACAGATCTGTTTAGGACCAACGAAAATAACGCAAGGTTGTGAGCCGCGCAGGCTTTCGGGTGCCCTAGAACTCTTCATCAGGTTCGATGACAAAAAGGGGCAGGCGGGCTTAAGCAGCGAGCCAGGGCAGCACAGGGGCAGAAGACCTCCCAAACCTGCGGTGTATAAGATCATGGAGCGTGCAGGAGGAGTTACGCAGACACAGGTTTATTTAGCCTCACTGTTGGGCGGGCGCGCGCATACGCAGCCGGCCGGGCGCTACTGGGGGCAAAGAGGCAACATGGACCGTTGCTTAGAAAATAAAGTCTCTAGAAGTTACACCTTTTTTATTTCCAGCATTAGTTGGAGCACAAAGCAGAGAACAGAAGGAAAGAGACGGAGCTGACTGCAACACGGAGCGCAAAGGCGGGCTAGGACAAAGAAGCCAGAGCGGGCAGCAGCTGTTGCTCCTGTTGCCTATGCAGCAGTACGTAGTCCAAACTAAGGCTGGCTGGCCTGGCATGCCCGCCCCGTTTTCGGCGTGGAGGATTCCTGCTGCGTGCGAGAAAGGGCGGGAGGAGGAGGGAGCGATCATGTCCTCTGGACTGGCCCGCCCTTTCTTTCCCTTCTGTTGAGGCCCTGCTGCTGCTGCCCGCCTCTTGGCGACGAGGCTGGCGTCTGTTGCCACGGCAACCGCGTGGCGGCCTGAAGCGGGAGGACCCGCGGAGGAGGCCTCTGAGCGCAAGATGAACAGGAAGAAGCTGCAGAAGCTCGCCGAATCTCTGGGCAAAACCGCTAGGCACTGTGAGTGAAAGAAGAGCCCCCCCCCCTTCTCCCTTAACGCCACCTCCTTATTTTAAAAAGCTGTCATTTGTTTTATTAGCGTGTTCTTACACGGGGCTCCCTGGTTCACTCCACCCCTGCCCGGCTATGCTGCTGTTAGCCAGGATTCTGAATTTCTGCGGCTGTGTTTTGTTTTTAACCTGATTTTTCGTTTGAACTCTCGCTTGTTGGTGTCTTGGAGTTTGCACCTTCTCTTTGAATTGTTTTAGGCTAGTGGGGAACAACTAGATTTAGTTAGTCCACTCGAGAAACTAAGTCCCATTGAAATGAATGGAACATCAGTTAGTCATAACACATTTGTCTCATGATTTCAGTGGTGCTGCTTAGTCATAAGTAACTAGTCTGGATGCCACAAACTAATTTTTAATTTTAAAAAATGAACTCTCAGCTACTCTGATTAATTCAGAATGGAAGAAAGTTAGATCTGGCTGCAGTAACAAAAGCCATTTAATTATTTGAAAAACTTATTTAAAATTGTCTTAGCTTAGCTGTACTATAAATTGCACTTCCCTTTTAAATTAATAATTTAAATATTATGAGAATTCAGCTCTTTTCCCTATGTAGCTCCATTACATTTGAATTATTGTCATAACTTCTTATTTTATAGTCAATAAATTTGAAGTGGAATGTCTCATCAAGCTTTTCAATGGCTTGGGAGTAGAGCCCAGTGAGCGACATGCTATTGTTGGCTTGGATCGTAATTCATTTCGAAATATCCTACATGTCACGTTTGGAATGACAGATGACATGCTTATGGACAGAGGTGAGGCGAAATAAACGTTTGCAAATTTCTGACATGTTTTAAACATCCCCCACAGAAGATTAAAACCTTCTATTCCAGTTCCCTTGGATGATTCACAATGTAGCTATTCACATGATGCAAGCCCTCACTTGCTTGTGTTACTTTCAAGATTTCATGCTCATGAGAAATGGGTTCTCTTCATACTAATTAGATCTTGGTAAGTACTGGGGATAGGCAGGGGCGTAGCTAGGGGAGAGGGGGCCCATGTTCATCCCTCTCTCTGGCGGCCCCCAAGAATGAGGGAGATATTGAAGAAAATAGGGAGGGGTGGAGCTGGATAGGGGTGTGCTCGGAACCGCACAGCTGTGGTCCGGCACTGTGGAGGGGGTTCCTTTAAGGGCGGGGAGGGTTTACTTACCCCTCCCGCCACTTGTCCCCCTCCAGCGCTCGTATTTATTGTAAGAATTGGGGCGGCAGGATACCTCCCTGCCGCCGCTTGCCCCTCCGCAAGCCTTTTGGCCTCCGGCAAGCCTTTTGCACACGCGCACATCGCGCGCGAGCTTCACGTCTCCCTGACGCCAGAGGCCCGGTCTACCTGGCCTCGGCCCCTGCCGGCGGGTAGACCGGGCCCTTTACAATGGCCTCCGGACCAGTCCGGACCCATCCGTAGAGCTGGAGGGCCCTCAGGAGCTGGGGGCCTGTGTTCTTTGAACCCTTTCGCTCAATTATAGCTATGCCCCTGAGGATAGGGCAGTAGTTCAGTGGCTTGCAGAAGGTCTTAGGTTCAATCCTTGGCATCTCCAGACAGGATTGGGAAAGACTCCTGCCTGGAACCTTGGAGAGTCACTGCCAGTTGGTTTAGAGCACAGTTTCTCAACCGCCGGTCCCAGACAGCTATCGGTCCCCAAGGGGTTGAGTGCCAGTCCGTGCAAGTCCTTTAACACCCCCTCCTTTTCAAGCATGCCAGTCCTTTAACACCCTGGAGATTAGCTCCCTGGAGCTAATCTTTAACCAGGCAGCCTTCTCTGCAAAGGTCTGTCTTCCTCCCGAGTCCCAGACAGCCTTTTCTCACTCCCAGCTAATCTCTCCAGTCTCTTTGATGGGAGGAGATAGCGAGAGTGAGTGACATCACTGGTATGCAGCCGGTGAAACACACAAGAGGCAGGTAGCAGGGCGAGTGAGAGGGAGTGCTTGGCTTGGCTGGAGTGCTGCATGCATAAACTCTGTTCTGAACTTCTGCATGCATCAACTCTGTTCTGAACTACTACAGAGGAGGAACAGAGAAAGGCAGGCAGGCAAAAGATAAGAAAACAAACAAAAGTAAGCAACAGTGCTGATCAAATGAAAAAAGAAGGGAAAGATAAGAAGAATGAAAGGGGTGGGGGTGAGGGGCGGATCATGTACTGACTCAACAAAAGGGGATGAAGATCAAATAAAATGGGATTTTAAAAAGCAAGCATACAGGAGAGAACAAGTACAATCTGTGTGAACTGAAAAATAAAATGGGGCGGGCGGGATGAGGGAGATGAAGAAAGGGGTGGCTAGGGTGAGCTACTGACTTACCAAAAAGGGGATGAAGCTAACATAAACTGGGATTTTTAAAAGCAAACATGCTGGCAGGAGAGAGAACTAGTGCAATGTGTGTGAACTGAGAAAACCAGTGGAAAAAAGAGATCACGAGAAAGGGGATGGAGTGGGGGCTGGGTGTAGCAAGGTATGAAATGGTGAACAGAGGAGAGAGGAAAGACGGATGAAGAAGAGACCCACTAAAAGTCTTCCCACTCATGTGTGAGTACATAGTACTCCCCCCTCCCTTAAACCTCTGCCTAAAAATCATTACAGTTGTAAAAACCTGGATATATATGAATGTGTGGTATGAAGGGTTAAATCTCCCCCCCTCCCATTCCCTGTGGTTTACTTTCCTAATGTGGATGCCATATTGATGTGTAAAGTTCATTACCATAACATTACCTTTTCAAGGTAATGAGTGTTTTAGTTCTGAGTGTACTGCTTGGAGGTTTTTTGGATGATGTTTGGTTACAGACTTCCAGTATGATATGAGATGTGATGTTTTAAGCTTCCTATCAATTAAGTTGATAAGCTGGTTTTATGGTAGCAAACATGCATTGTCCCATTTGCTAAGGAGAGCAAGGGCAGTGATTACCAAATGAAGAGAGGAGGAAAGCTGGAGGGGGAGTACTGTGTGTGTGTGAGAGAGAGTACTATTTTAAAAGCAATATTAAATTACTATTTTTATGCATTTAAGAAGCAAGATATTATGTATACAGGAACTTGACACAAGTTCCTGCCTGCATGTTTATATGCAAAATAGATAGATGAGGAGTAAGAAAAGACAGAATTGGAAGAATGGAGTGTAAGGTTGCAACCTATTTTTAAAATATGGTAATGTTAAATCTGGACTGGACAAATCTCAGGTGCCAGGGAGCCATGATGTCTCATCCTTTCCTCCCTCCCCCTTTTGAGCCAAAACTTCAAAAGTTAAATATTGCTTAAATTCATTTTCATTAATTTCACTTTGATTTAATTGATGGATTAAGTGTTATTTTAATAATCAGCACCCTAAAAATTGACCTCAGCCCCCATGAGCCAAGTCACGGTCAGTTTTGGCCCATCAGGACATTTGAGTGGTGAGCACCTGTGAACACCTGTACTAATAGATAAACTTAAAACCCCTTTGCTAACTGCTGGTCTGGGACTAGAAACTTCACACAAAAAATGTAGCGGTCCTTGAAACTCTGCATGACGAATTTAACGGTCCTTGACTCCAAAAAGGTTGAGAAACACTGGTTTAGAGTACTGAGCTAGATGGACCAGTGGTCTGACTTGGCATAAGGCAACTTTCTATGTTCCTTAGTAATGAATAGATATTGGTTTGTTCCAGTTCAGATGATCCCACAAATCATGTTTTGTTGAATTACCTGACAAGTCTGAACACACTCTCTTCTCCGCTACCATTCTTTCCTTGCATAGCTGGCCAAATCATACAATTCCTCATTTCTTAAACCACAGTTTTCCATGACATTGGGGAACTGTGGTTAAGTGATTCTTCCAACAAACCACAATATCCAGCCCCTTACATGGAGAAATATTAGTCCAAAATCCTTTGAGTGTGGGGAACTAGCTGTGCTGTTCTTTGGATCACTAATGAATGATTGATAATGTTACTATAAACATTAGTTTTGCAGTACGTTTTTACAGTAACCTATCTTCTGCTTTCAGTGTTCCGTGCTTTTGACAAAGACAACGACAGCTGTGTCAGCATAACAGAATGGGTAGAAGGCTTATCGATATTTCTTCGGGGGACACTGGAAGAAAAAATAAAATGTAAGGGTTCTGTAACTCTGGTATATGTTAATGCTATTATCAAATCTAGGGCAATTTAAATTACAAGGATATTGTTAGAGTACTGTATATGAATAATCTGCCTTGTCACTCTTTTTTAAATTTATGACCTTTTTATCCCACTCTTCCTCTGAAGAGCTTAGGAAGACATACATAGTCCTTCGGTTCCTTGCTTTTATCCTTACAACCTTGTGAATAGGTTAAGACTAAATGACAGTGACTGTCCAGAGTCACCTAGTAAGTTTTGTGGCTGAATGGGGATTTGCTCCCAGATCTCCCCAGCTTATAACCACTACAGCACTGTGGCTGTGGACTCAGATCTCTACATTTAATGTATGTGTATGCAATAGTTGATGATGCGGCGCTCAATGTGGGAACCAATACCATTGAAAAGCAATTGTATCTGAGGAGCTGTGAAGAGATATGGAAGTTCTCTCTGGTGATCTGCAATGGTTCATTCACATGTTCCAGTCACCAAGTGATTAACATTAATGTATGAACCAGCTCTAAAATTCTCAGGATCAAATATCTAATCATGGGATGTACTTCCTAACGCTTTTATACACTATAATTTAGGCCTTTTAGATAAGTATTCTGACAGATTTCCTATCTTTGAGGTTGTTACTTGAAGTCAGGAGCAGGGGCAGAGCCACCATTGCGCGAAAGGGTTCAAAAACCCTGGCCACCGCGCTCAGGGGCCATCCCTCACGCCCCATTCAGGCCCCCCATGTCTGACATCAGACACAGGGGGCAAGGTTTCACACACAAATGGGGCCGCACTCCCCATTTCTGAGCAAATTCTGGCCAGTGTTGCGTTCACAGCACAACCAGGAACGCATCTCCCTGCCTTTTAAATTAGGAAGAGCTGCTCCCGGCCAGGGTCCAAACTTTTCACATGCAACACTTCTGTTAAGTTGGAAATGGCGTTTCTTTGAATATAGGAGGCTTTCTGCTGATGGAAGGACACCTTTGGATCCCAGCCAGAGTGTTTCTTGTTAACAGTTCTAGGTTCTGTGCATAGAGGTGAATCTTTTAAATTAAAGGTGGGTGATCCTACAGCAAGTGTTAAAGTGTGTAATCCCTGAATTTAACAGCAAATAACCATAAGTGAGTTTCAGCAGAGCAGGTCTTAGCATTTTTTTCCTTTGTACGCATTTAGTAAGTACTATGTTTTATTTTGATTATCTGAAAAGTGTTTTGTTTTAATATGCATGCTTTACATTAAAATAGTTATCTTTTCCAAAGACTGTTTTGATGTCTATGACCTGAATAGCGATGGATACATTTCACGGGAAGAAATGTTTCATATGCTGAAAAACAGCCTGCTAAAACAACCATCTGAAGAAGATCCTGATGAAGGAATTAAAGACTTGGTAGAAATAACATTGAAGAAAATGGCAAGTACCACAACTTAAAGGACAAGTTTAGTCCTTTGCATAGGGTATTCTGTAATAATATCTAGTATATATTATTCATTGGTATAATTGGCATAAATGGTATCAGTGACTCCAAGAACAATGAAAAAGATTATCCAAGATTCTCTCTCTGTTCATTGCACTAATTAGCAATAGCAAATTAAGCAAATTAAAATGGTTGGAACAACAAAAGTAAAATACTTTAAAAGTCATTAGTAAAGTGGAAGACTTTATACAGCAGCAGCACAAAACTCAAGTTGTTGATTTTACCAGCATGCTGAATGAGGCAACTGAATTGACTAAGAATGCCTACTTTCCTTTTATAGGACTATGACCATGATGGCAAACTCTCTTATGTGGATTTTGAAAAGGCTGTAAGAGACGAAAATCTCCTTTTAGAAGCATTTGGGCCATGTTTGCCTGATATCAAAGTATGTATGAAAACTATTTTAGATCTACTATAAATAGTAAATAGCAAGTTTACTAAAGTATGGCACATAGACTACTGAATATAATTGTAGGGTGTTATAGTCCACTTAATGGAATATTTATTGCAAAGAACTCATAGGGCTTTATTCAAAGCACTATGATATGTGATAATTGTGTACATGCAATAAATTAAAAGTGGGACAGGTACAAAGAACAAAACTGAGGTTATTACTGAAGATTAGAGGAAGTTGTAGAAGGAAAGGTTGGTTTAGTCTAACAAAAAGACAGAGTATACTTACATTACAAGATATACTGGAGATTGATGAGTAAGCAAACTATTAATACAAATACAAAATTCTAGAGTACTTCTGCCATGCTCAGTGTTCCCAGGCAATTAATGAGGTGCTGGGCAAAATTCAGTACAAAGTTACACGTGAACTTCATTGATTTCAATAGGATAAGCACATTTAACCACATGCTGGTGTACACTCATAGTGGCTTACATACTGTGCACCAAGCCACACACCCAAGTGGCATGCGGGTTCACTTCTTGCGGGGCATTTACCAGCCTACCACCACTCCTAGAATGGGCAGGGGAGGCTTTGTGCTCCACAGAATGGCATGGCATTCTGTGTCAGCACAACAGTGCCAAATTCCCATTGGGAATGCTGGAAGTTGGGCACAGCTGCTCTGCTGCACCATGTCATTAACAGAGAGACTCTCCTGCCTACACTGAGAGCGGTGGTAAGCTGGTAAGTGCTCCACAAGAAGTGAGCCCAGATCCCACTTGTGTGTGTGGCAGTATGTAAACTAGTGTGTTTATGGAACACTGCCATCCTTGCATACTATAGAATAGATCATATCTGGAGCAGCAAACATCCCTCCCTAATCAATGTATCTGTTGATCTTGTTTGTAGTCGACAGATGGGAACAGCTGGAGCCAATGTACCAATTCCTGAACTCAGGGCAGGGTGCTTAGTTCAGAGGGGTTTTGGCACTTGTAGTAGAAAATCAAATAGGAGATCCATAAGCAGAGTTGGACATAGTTGTGACTGCAGCCATCCAAGAATGACATTGGTGGGGAGCATCATGTAGAAGCTGAGCAGAAATGATCTAGGACTAGGTGGTGACAAGCAAGTGCAGAGGTAACTGGCACTGCTTAGTAGTTGTGGAACAGAGGGCATAAAAGGGTATCTAGTGAACTGCTCACTAGTGCTAAACAAAGTGGCTGTAGGAATACGGCAATAAAGGGCTCGTCACAATACCATTCTACTTAGCTTCAAGCTGCACCAGACAGAAAAGCAAATCCCTAGACCAAGGCAGCCCTCTCCTTCCTTTTTTGGACAGAATGGCTCAGAGAAGCTACAACTCTCCTCCTTCAACAAGGAGCCGGGTCTCACGATCCGTGAAACCCAGTTTTGCAGGGTGAGTGGGGAGGAAGCCCTGGGTGGCCGGATCAGCCGCTCACACAATTGCCGGCTCCATGACGGAGCCGGCAGGGGCTGGGGGGAGTGGGGCCAATTGGCCCCCGCAAGCTCCAGCATGCCCTGCGCAAGTGCGCAGGGCACGCTGGCGAGACCCCCCGAGCCGGGAGGTGGCTTTTTGCCTCCCCTCCGGGAGTCTCCTCATAAGTAGGCAGAGCACGAAGCTGCACTGCGACTACTCACAATTATTAAAACCAGGTTTGTGGAGCGCTCGCTCTGCAAACCTGGCTTTAGGACGGGTTCTTGAGCGGGTTGCCCAATTTTTGCAGATTGTGAGAATAGCCCCATAGTTTTGAGATGGAGTGATTGCCTGTGAGTGATACATTCTTCCACCATAAAAGTAGATCCTAAGCCTGGTTAGGTCATTTGTGTTTACGTTGGGGCTCTTGTTAGAGAGCTCATATCATGAATAAAAATTGTGTAAGAGGCACCCAGGTACTTTTGGGTTAAATGCAGCTCACTCACTTGAGCTAGCAGGATTTGTTTCACTAAAAATATTTTTCCTCTGGTACACCTAATTTGCTTTTCTTTTCATTTAGAAGAGCTTTGGGCTATTCACCAGTATTTGAGATATCATGTCCTAACACTGGTAATTATAGGGAATTGCATCTTTCTGGAACAAATCCCATTTTCTAGTTTTCAAAAATAGTGGGTTTTTTTGTTCTGTTTTTAGCCTACTTTCCAGTAGGCTTATGAGATCACCCAGCATTTCATGTGTGTCTCCACCATCAACTTCACAATGCCTGGACCAATATGAACCAAATCAGGTACATTTATAGGGATACATAGGGATACCTCAGTGATGTAGTTTATGATGTCATCCACCCTGATTCAAGATGGCAGACACGTAAATGTTTGAGGCACAAGAGGGCTAATTTAAGGGGCCCCTAGCCAAACTGAACCAAATTTGGGACAGCTGTAGTGAGTTACACATGGGGATATTTCAATGGCATGGTTTGTAATGATGTCATGCATCTCAATTAAAGAGTGCAGGCACATAAACATTTGAGGTGCAAGTGGGATAACTTGAACCAGGTGCATAGAAAGGGTTTCTCTGAGAACATAATTTCTAATTTTAGAACTAATTACCTAACTCCATGTACAACTTTAAATAATTATAAACACTGTTGACATTCTACAGTGCTCTAAAATTAAGACAAGGGCTGCAATTCTGTGCATACAATAATCCACTGAAACAAAATGTTAGTTAGGAATTGATTATACTGTATGGCAAAAGGACTACAGCCAACATCAGGTACCCTTATTTACAAGGATCTTTCTTACTTAGCAGTAATTCCCAAACTGAGCTAGGCGCAGTAGTGTGCTACAAGAGAGGTGGAAGTATGAATTGAAAATAATTAAGCCATTATGTTGGATGCATTCATTACTCTGTGACCTCGTAGAGTGGGGGAGTCCCATGTGTGTTAGGTGATTTAACAAAAATATCATTCATACCACCTCTGCCACCCCCAAGAGCCGTCCCAAGAAACAGAACCTGCACTACAGCTAACAGGCAAAGGGAATTTTTTATTATTATTACATTTATATCTCGCTCTTCCTCCAAGGAGTCCAGAGCGGTGTACTACATTCTTGAGTTTCTCTTTCACAACACCCTGTGAAGTAGGTTAGGCTGAGAGAGAAGTGATTGGCCCAGAGTCACCCAGCTAGTTTCATGGCTGAATGGGGATTTGAACTTGGGTCTCCCCGGTCCTAGTCCAGCACTCTAAGCACTACACCACACTGGCTCTCCAGAGACAATCACCATTTCCTCAAAGCATAGATAATTGGTAATGGGGCCGGCATACCACTAGGAGACAATATAACTGCGATATCCTGATATAATTTTTTTTTAAAAGAGGATGCCTGCCCATTGTTCTGAGTGAGCTTCCTTAGCCGTTTTGATTGTGATTGTGAATAGCTTCAGTGTTGGTTTTTTCCAGGCTTCTGTGGTGTATGTTATATTATGCAAGACAAGCCTTTTAAAAAATCTACAATTAGTGTAACCTAAAAAAAAAAATGTTATTTCTTTACAGTGCAGAATGGCATTTGAATCACAGGCATTCCAAGATAGTCCTGACTTATAGTTCTGCAAGTGAAATACACTATATGAACTACTATGAAAAGAACACCAGAATTTTCATTTTAGGTAAAGAAGGCAAGTCAGTAATACTTTTCCTTCGAAATGCCTTTCAATATAATACTTGCTAGGGAAGTGTCAGAAATTAATAGAACACTGATTCTATTTTTAGCGAAGTAAAATATTTGTAAGAATTCAAAAAAATAATGGGAATACATAAATTGATAGTTTATTAAATAGAATGTACAAAAATCTTTTGTATACAGCCATAACTGTATTTGTTTAGAGTTGTGTGTATAGAAAATGTTTCCAGTAATATTTATATTCGTCTTCTCTGCTTTACTGTTGGCTGTGTTTGACTGTTTGCTGACTTCTCCTCAGATAATTCTGGAGTTTGAACAGGAACCACAACCTAGTTTGAAGAAAGGAGACTAAACTTAGTACATCATTTTTTTCTCCATTATTATTGCTAGTGATTTTTCAGACAGTTTAAGACAAAGTCTCTTGTAACACCTTAAGAACTAAAATTTATTTCAGTATAAGCTTTTCAGTATAAGCTTTCATGAACCACAATCCACTCCATGGGATGCATGAAGTGTGTCTTTCTTAGCTGGTAGGGTAAACCTGAAATACTTTTACGATTATTGATCAGTTATATATACAAACAGACACTACATTCAAATAAGTAAATCATACAGCATGCTGCATAAAATTTGGCAACCTTGTAGGTGGTAGAAGGTTTCTTATCTGCCAGGAGGGGTATGGCATAAAATTCAGTAGTCTGGCTGGGAAAGCGTGATAGCAAGGAAGAACTAAGACTGCACCAGCTATCGTTACAAAAAGGACAAAACAACAGCACATGATGGACAGATTTGACCTCATCTGAGCTACGGGGCATAACCAACTGGCCAGAGGTTTTCAAAAACCTTCCTGATAAGAACACTGACGATAAGGCATCATATCTTGCTCTGAAGGAAACCCTGTGATGGCTCAGTAAAGAGAGGGGCAATAGATAGCTAGCAGGTTCCCGGTTAAAGTCACCAAGGCGCTGTCTTTTGGTCTTCGGAATGGAGCTTAAATCGTTCTGATGATCAATGTCCAAGATGCTCTGTTTGAGGATCTCCTTGGCCTGACTGTAATCTAATGACAAATGTTCAGCAGAGAGGCCCAGTGATGACAATTTACCCATCAGTGCTCATGTCCAGGTGGATAACATAAGAGGGATCAATCCCAGAGAAGAGAAATGTATCCTAAGCCAATAAATGAGGATTAAAATCCAAGCTTTTGTTTCTACCCTCTGGGGGCCCGTTTTCAACCTCAATGCTGCATTGGAGATACATTGAGGGGCCCTGAATACTGCTCTAAGAAACTTGGATTATCTCTAGTGCTCTATAGTTAGGATATGGGCCCAGTTGTGCGCCATACAAAAGTTAGGCCAATGATTTAACAGCAAATAACTTTAGTGCTGCAGGGATAACTTCTCCACCTTTGGAGCGAAATAATCTTAATGTTGCTGAAGCACTTCTTTGTGCCTGTTGGGCAACGTAGTCCACACAGGCCTTCCATGACCCAGTGACATGAAAAACCACACCCAGATATTTAAAACTATTGGCCTGCTCTATACGATGGCCAGTTAAATCTTTTAGGCCTCTTGGCAAAGACCATAACTTTGGATTTATGGAACTTAATTACCAAGTGGTTATCCTTGCAGTAAGTGGCCGAGAGCCTAAGCTCTCTCCTAAGGTCAACAGGAGTTTGTGAAATGATAGCAGCGTCATCTGCATACAGCAGGATTGGGATAGCTGTGCCCACAATAGTTGGAGAATGTAGCGCTGGATCAGAGAGATTATTAGCTACGGTATTTATGTAAAGATTGAACAGGGAGGGTGACATTTCATACATCTTATGCTGAAATAAATTTGTTTTTCATTTAAGGTGCTACAAGACTCATTGCTGGTTTTGCTGCAACAGACTAACATGGCTATCCCTCTGGAAGTTGTTACCAAACAATTTGATTCATTGTACAGCAGGGGAATCAAGAAAATGTTGATGGCTCACTGTTCTTTAATATGGCTTGTCTTCTCCATTGCAAAGTGGGCCTGTATTGATACTTTGTGGCTTACCAGCAAGCCATATGCCGTCCGCCTGTCACTACCACTTCCTCTCATTACCTCACTCTTGCTGCCATCCTAGAAGGAAGGGCAATATGTATAGCCATTAGCTAAAGCGATCTCTGTAAACTTAATTCCTGCTCTTGCCCTTACTTTCCAGAAGTTTTGATACCTGGCTACTTAAGAGTTTCTGGCTCTCACTTAAGTAAGAGTGAGGGGCAGGTGGTAGGGAAACTAGTACCAAGCAACCAGCAATCTTCTGTGAAATGGATTTAGCTCAACATAAGAACAGCCCTGCTGGATCAGGCCCAAGGCCCATCTAGTCCAGCATCCTGTTTCGCACAGTGGCCCACAAGTTGCCACTGGAAGACTAAAGGCAGGTGTTGAGGGCATGCCCTCCCTCCTGATGTTACTCCCCTGCAACTGGTATTCCAGAGGCTGGAGGTGGCTTATAGCCCTCTGACTAGTAGCTCTTGATAGACATCTTCTCCATGAAGTTATCCAAACCCCTCTTAAAGCCATCCAGGTTGTTGGCTGTCACCACATCTTGTGGCAGAGAATTCCACAAGTTGATTATATGTTGTATGAAAAAGTACTTCCGTTGGTCCTAAACTTCCTGGCAACCAATTTCATGGGATGACCCCTGATACTCGTGTTATGTGAGAGGGAGAGGAATTTCTCTCCATCACTTTCTTCACACCATGCATGATTTTATAGACCTCTATCATGTCTCCCCGCAGTCGTCTTTTTTCTAAACTAAATAACCCCAGGTGTTGTAGCCTTGCCTCATAAGGAAGGTGCTCTAGGCCCCTGATCATTTTGGTTGCCCTCTTCTGCACCTTTTCCAGTTCTACAGTGTCCTTTTTTAGATGTGGTGACCAGAATTGTACACAGTACTCCAGGTGTGGCCACACCATAGTTTTGTATAAGGGCACTATAATATTAGCAGTTTTATTTTCAGTCCCCTTCCTAATTATTCCTAGCATGGATGACAGCCACCAGCTGTTAATTTGTAGGAAAGAAAAAGCTGTTGAATCATTTCAAGTGGTATTCATGTCTAGTCCAAGGAAAAAGAAAAGAAGTTCTTCCTAAGGTCTAATTTAACTGATTTGGGCTTATATTAAACTTGCTCACCTGAAGGCAATATGCTAAACTCTTCATACAATGCATTTTTATACTTGGGAGAAGATTTCCAAGTACAAAATACACATGCACAACAGTTATGAAGAGTACCTACATGTGATAACACACACCACTGGCTTTAAATTACTGGGTGGAGGGTGGGATGTACTTGGAAATCAGCTTCCATGCTCAACACTTACTGTATAAAGTGGCTCTAAAACTGCAATCCTAACTATATTTCTATAGAAGTTAGCTTCCATTAACATCAGAGGAGATTTAAGTAAACGTGCTTATAGTGACTGAGGTGTAAATATTCTTTGTATTAAGTAGTTCAGACTTGGGTTATAAACCTAAATTGCCACTCCTGTCAGAATAAGTATTACTCAAGACTTGAGTAATACTAAATAATTATTGGTTATGCATTTAATTCTAAAAATTATGTTAACCAATAGCTTCAACAAATGTCAGCAAGTTAACCCAAATAAACAATTTCTATCTAATTTTATATACTATATATTTTGAAAGCACTGAATGAAAGTTTACAATAGCATACCTCCTTAAGTTTATTTCGAATTAAGTTTGCTGATGTATTTAGTGAATCATCCTCCATGTCTATTTTAGGTGCTTCTGGTAGCCTTGGGCCAATAATAATTTCTTTACTAATAGTGTCCTTTCCAAAAAGGGCAAATTTGTTATCTTCCTCTCGTCTCCTCTTTCGTTCTTGCAACTGAGTTGTTCGAGGCATAAATCTGCCAAGTCCATTGACACAAGGAAGCTTTCTTTGCAGTGTGCAATAGTTTGGTCCGTTGTGTACTCCTTGCGGCAGATGCTGAGTCATTTGTGTCTTCTGACTCAAGCCAAGAGATGGTTCAGCACAGTGTTCAGCATACTGAGGTGCTTCCAGCACACTCCAATCGTACTCTCCTGAAGGAGATGCTACACATCCACTGTGAGTTGACACTGAAAACGATTGGGAAGGATGATGAACACGTGCAGATGGATTCCAGTTACCCGTGACAATCTCAGATGTATGAGGATCAGAAGTATCCGGCTGAAAGATCTTTCGAAAACTTGCATTAGAATCCTGTTTCTTTACCCGTAATTGATCTTAAATATAAAATAGTAGGAGTTAGCATTCAGATTATCGAACATGGTTTTCTGTTTAGTAAAAAGTGGATTACAATGCAATAACATTCTAAGTTAAGATTGACATTAAGATTGTACCCCACGCTCAATTGTCATGTCTGAACCTATGAAAGTGTTACTTTTAGTTAACTGTGGCAAGTTGTAAAAATATGTTGGGATTCAAGGGGTCTGATAAAGAAGCATTCAACATTCCTTTCAAAAATAGTTCAGAACTAAATGAATATGCAGTACTTTAATCCATTTTAATGGGATTTTAAATATTAGATAAATATTCATCTCTTTAGAATTAGAAAGAGTTCATTAACATTATGATCAAGTTATATGAAAACAAAATATGATTACTAAATCCCAGAAGAATTATTAGTACACATTAGTGCTATTATGAAGAAGTTAACTCATATTACTCATGGTCATATAAACTCCCAAAATGTGTTTCCGGGGGCGGGGGGAGGAATTTAAAGAGGCCTCTCATTTGCCTTATCCAATATCAAGAGATTTTTTAACTTTCTCATTGCAAATATTTCCATGTACAAACATAACATTTGGAAAGAAGACTGGTTCTCAGACATGGAGGCTGTGTACACAAGCAGCCCAGCCCGGGTTGGGCTCCTCTTGTGCAGCACTGGGATTAAGGCTGATCCTGGCACTGCCTCTGCCACAAGCCTGACTTTTAACCCCGGCCCTTAACCGGGCTTAGAAGGCATGAGGGCACCCTCAACCCCAGGGCCAGGATCATGTGTGCACTCAGGCTGCACAGGGGAGTCCTTACATGCACCACACTGCTCATGCAGTGCATTTAGGGATTCCTGGAGGCTGGGACTAATTTTCCCAGCCTTCAGAGAGCCTTGCACGTGGGTGCACGAACCACACATCTCTCACATGGATCACAATCGTTTGGAGTGAAGGTAAGTTCAATCTTGCCTTCCCCATGCCCTCCCCGCCCGCTGAAAATGGTTGTGTGCATGACCTTATTATTTCAGAAGCTTGCCATCTTTAAGAGTACTACTTTTCTAATCTCTCTGTCCACTATTCTCCAGAAGAGTAGTTTGGCTTATTTAGTTCTTACTAGTCTATTTCTAATTTAGCATACTTTCAGGAAATGAAAGCAAACTAAAATTGAATATAGACAAGTTACGTTTCCACTCAAAACAGTATTTCATTATTTTTAAGCTTTTACTTAAGTGTGGGAAGAATCTCTGCTCCTGACCTTGAGTATAAGTGGGGACATAGGTCAGTGGTAGAGCATCTGCTTTGAGTGCAGAAGGTCCCAGGTTCAATTCCTGGCATCTCCAGGCAACGTTGGGAAAGACTCCTGCCTGAAACCTTGGAAAGCCATTGCCAGTCAGTGTAAACCAGGGGTCCCCAACTTGTGGTATTCCAGATGTTGCTGAACTACAACTTCCACCATCCCCAGCCGCAATAAGTACCACAGGTTAGGAACCCCTGGTGTAAACAAAATTGAGCTAGGTGGACCAACGGTCTGACTTAGTATAAAGTAGGTTCCTATATTCCCATTTTAAAAGATTCTTCTATCACATCAGAGTTTACTATAGGCAGTGAAGGATACGTATCAGAGCATTTGGAAGCCAGTGAAGGGGTGGCCTTCAATGCGGGTCAGTATGTAGATTTTATTTCATATATATTTTCTGACTGTCATAGGAAATATTTCCTCAAGGACACATTAGTAAGTGATGAGTATATTTTCAGCATGATGTTTTGATATTCCTGTTCAAAACACTGGATAATTTAAATAAACTATTTTTCAAATTACGCATTTCAGAAACCTCTGGCACTGTTTGCTTCTATCTGTAGAACACTATACTGGGGTGGGTGTGATTAATACAGGGGGGATCCAGATGTAGTTAGAGCAGATAGATTAATGAAATTAACATTTAAGCATAAAAAAGTGTACAGTCACAAACCTTTGGTACTAGTTAATTTAGCTATGTACTTCCTTCTGTCTTGTAGTTTTTCTCTTGTCTCCTGTACAGTCTCAAATTCTGGAGCATAACACACATGCAGCAAACTACCAAAGAAACTCCGTTCATCCAGTTTTCTTTTGGCTATCCTAATAAAATAAAGTCAGTCACATATAAAACATTACCCAACTTTGCTGCAGTTCACCCCAACAAGCTTCATTTATGACACCGCAAAACTCATTGTGCATGCAACAGAAACTAGTAATTTTTAAAAGCCAACATTAAACTACAAAGAATTGTAGGGAGAAATAAAGGCAGGTCATCCTTGCAAAATTATGAATACCTTGCACTCTGTATCTTTTGAAACTTGATTAGGTAAACTTCTGTAAATTCTTCTGCTGGATAATCATCTAATGGATTATATTCTTCAATGGTGCCATATAATGCAAACTGTTCAACTAATTCCTTCATCACACCCAAGGCAGGGACACCTTGAATTAACAAATATCGAGACTCTAAGTTGACAGTATATACCTGAAAAACATAAACATATTCATGTTTTGGGTTTTTTTTGCAAAATAAAGCCATTCCCCATTCACCCTGGAAATATAGGGTCAAGGCTAATATAGTGTGTTCAGCCACTAAAACCCTGAAGCAACGACAAAAAGTGTGAAAATAAAGGCTGTCTAGTCCGTGAAAATGGAGAAGGCAACTGCAGGCAGAAAGGGGTTGTCTATAAAATCTCTTGTGGAGAATGAGGAGGGTTCTCCCAACCCTTTGTCCCCAGGGAGCTCTGAGAACACTCCCTTGAGAATTAGGGTGCTGCTGCTGAATGCCAGGTCAGTCAGTGCTAAAACATCTCTCATCCACGATTTGATTGTGAATGAGCATGCTGACCTGGAATGTGTGATGGAGACCTGGTTGGATGAGCTGGGTGGGGTTAGTCTCTCTCAGCTCGGTCCTCCAGGTTTCCAGATCATGCAACAGCCCTGCCTCGAGGGTCGGGGAGGGGGCGTTGCAGTCATCTATCGAGAGATCCTCCCCATTTCCAGGTGCCTGGTCAAGCAATCTCAGAATTTCAAGTGTTTGTCCTTGAGGGTGGGCCTCCGAAATAGGCTGAGGATTCTGCTGGTGTAGTGACCATCCCGCTGCACTTCAGTCTCCCTACCTGAGCTGGTGGGGATGGTATCGGAGGTGGTCTTTGAGTTCCCCCAAGTTTATTGTTTTTGGGGATTTCAATGTCCACGCTGAGGCCCCCCTAGTGGGAGCGGCTCAGGATTTCATGGCCTCCATGGCAACCATGGGCCTGTCTCAGTTGATATTGGGTGCTACCCACATGGCAGGACATAGCCTGGATCAGGTTTTTGCCGACCGGAAAATAAATGATCTGGAGGTGGGGGAATTTTAGACAACTCCCTTGTCATGGACAGATTATCATCTGGTGGGGTTTAGTTTGACTGCTCCGCCTGCCCTCTGCTGGTGTGGTAGACTGATTAGGATGGTCTGCCCCTGGAGGCTTATGGATCCGCTTGAATTCCAGACGGCCCTCGGGGAGTTTCCAGTGTCCAGAGCTGGTGACCCTGTCGAGGCCCTGGTTGATCTCTGGAATGGAGAGATGGCCCAGGCTGTTGACACGGTTGCTCCTAAATGTCCTCTCCAGCTTAGTGGAGCCCGATCTGTTCCTTGGAGCTTAGGGTGATGAAACAACTCAGGCGACGGCTGGAACAATGCTGGAGGAAGAGTCATGATGAATCCGACTGAACACAGGCTAGAGCCCATTTTAGGGACTACTCTGTGGTGGTGGGGGGGGGGCGGCAGCAGCAAAAAAAGGTTTTTTCTCCACCTCCATTGCATCTGATCAGTGCAGACCGGCAAAGTTGTTTCATGTAGCAAAGACATTGCTGCACATATCCCCCAAATAATGAGGGAGGAATCATCTATGGTCCACTGTGATCAGTTTGCATGTCACTTTCTGGATAAAGTTGCTCACATCCATGCCGATTTGGACTCCAGAGTTTTGGCAGTTCCGACAGACGTGCCTCTGGTATCATCTGGTCCCGTTGTGTTGGATTCTTTTCAGTTGGTGCGGCCTGAGGACGTGGACAAGATCCTGGGCACTGTGCGAGCGACATGTGCTCTTGACCCTTGCCCTTCAAGACTAATAAAAACTGCCAGGGAGGGTTGGAGGAGATTATTATGCCTCATTAAGGGAGAGCAGGATGCCATCGAGCCTCAAGGAGACAGTGGTAAGACTGTTATTTTAAAAAGCCCTCCCTTGATCCCTCCAACCCGGACAACTATAGACCGGTCTCTGACCTGCCCTTTTTGGGCAAGGTGATAGAGCATGTGGTGGCGTCTCAGCTGCAGAGGGTCTTGGATGATATGGATTATCTGGACCCTTTTCAATCTGGCTTCCGCCCTGGATATGGGACTGAGACTGCCTTGGTCGCTCTAGTGGATGACCTACGCCAGGAACTAAACAGGGGGAGTGTGTCCCTGTTGGTTCTGCTGGACCTCTCAGCGGCGGTTCGAGACCATCGACCATGGTATCCTTCTGGGCCGCCTCTTGTTGAGTGGTTCCGGTCCTTTCTTGTGGGGAGGGCCCAGAAGGTGGTAATGGGGGACTACTGCTCGGCTCTGTGGCTATTGGCCTGTGGGGTCCTGCAGGGTTCGGTCTTGCTCCCCATGCTGTTTAACATCTACATGAAACCGCTGGAAGAGGTCATCCGGGAACTTAGACTGAGTTGTCAGCAATATGCTGATGACACTCAGCTCTATCTCTCCTTGTCACCTGATCCTAGGGAGGCGGTGGATGTCCTGAATCAGGGGCTGGAGGCCGTGATGGGTTGGATGTGGGCTAATAAACTGAAATTGAATCCGGAGATTCTGTTGGTCAGTAGGAGAGCCAATCAGGATGAGGAGATTTTACCAGTTCTGGATGGGGTTGCACTCCCCTTGAAGGAGCAAGTACGCAGCTTGGGGGTACTACTGGACCTGGCTCTGCTTTTGGAGGCTCAGGTGGAGGCAGTAGCCAGGGGTGCCTTTGCATGGCTTCGGCTAGTGCACATGCTGCGTCTCTTTCTCAAGAAGGCAGATCTAGCCACAGTTACCCATTTATTTATTGTTGCATTTATATACTGCCTTTCGTTAAAAGACAACCCCAAGGCGGGGTTAGTCACGTCATGGCTGGATTACTGTAACATGCTCTATGTGGGGCTGCCCTTGAAGAATATCCGGAAACTACAGCTAGTGCAAAACAGGGCAGCTAGAGTTTTATCTGGAGCTGCTCGGTGAGAGCACATCACACTCATTCTGAAAGAGTTGCACTGGATGCCAGTTCATTTCCGGGTCCAAGTCAAGGTGCTGCTTTTGACCTTTAATGCCCTTAATGGTTTGGGCCCTGGATACCTGAGGGACCGCCTGCTCCCAAGGGTTGCTGCCCACTTGATGAGGTCATCTGAGGGGGCTCTGCTCCGGGTGCCGACAATGAGGGAGACTAGGTTGTTGTGCACTCGGGACAGGGCTTTCTCTGTTGCTGCCGCGACTCTGGAATGCTCTCCAGGTGGGTATCCGCCCCTCAGTCTCCATCACAGTTTTTAGAAAGCATGTCAAATTGTAGCTTTTTACCCAGGCTTTTATATGATTGTCTCCACTGCTGCTTCTTGTATTTTGTACTGTCTTTATGCTTGTGTTTTAATTTTTTTTAAAAAAAAATCAGATTTGTTTTTATAATTTTTAGCTCAACATTTTAATGTGTCTTTTTTATAAGCTTGTTTTTAAATTTTTATTGTGAGCCGCCTTGGGATTTTCTTAATGAAAGGCAGGAAATAAATTTAACAATAAATAAATAAAAATTACATGGGGAAACAGGAAAACATCTGGTCTCCAGATTCAAAGAACACCTAGCAGATTCTAAATACATAAACAGGGAAAAACCATGGTCGATACAGATGAAACACATACATAATGGAGTAACAATGCCTCTCAAAATAAGCATTTTAGAATCTGAACATTGTACACTTAAAGGGAAGATAAGGGAAGCATTATAAACTATGGCCAGAATTACGGCAAAGGAGAAATGAAGGAAATCTTAAAAGTACATAGGCCATTAAAGGGTGCAAACAACGTTTTTGTGTCATACCCTCCCTCTTCCAGGTTTTTTCTCTCTCAGCATCAGCAATAATCAGGTATAGCTGTGGGTCATCAACCTTTTCCTCTCTCCTCCCCCACTATGTACTACCCAGGTGTTTATTAAATTGGGGGAAAGTCTTGGATATAAGTGTGGATTTTAAACAGTGGGCTTTAGAACACTGAAGCAGATGTATATATGTCGAAAAGGTCTGTCTGTTTCAATTCCCTCTTTCTATGTTTTAATTTAGGCAATAAAAAGGTCTGGAGAGAAGTATTTTAGCAGATCCATCATGCGTATTGTGTCACCATTATATCAACTAATTTGGATAATACATATCCAAAATGTAGATACAAATATGAGTAATAAGACCAAATGTCCATAAAGTAACTACTACACAATACCAGATATTCACATAACATCTCCATAATGCTATGCATCATGTTAGCCGCTTCTCGGCCTCTTGGCTAAGATCATGTGTGGTATCAAGGAGGTTAAATGTTATGGTGCGATGGCACGTACACTGGCTTAGTCATAATTGCCAAAAACAGCTATTATCTAAATGTAAGAGCATTACACAGATTTGTCACGGATTGTACCGCTTGCATTCCACGGCTATTCAGCACCACTGCGTACATCTCTCCCCACCCCCATCTATGCTATCTATACGATCTCTTAAACATCTGGGTGTTGTAAATCCCTTTATTTATATGAGAAAAGATAAAATCTGCCTTCCACCTAAGAATACCACGTTGTGCATCTGGTGAAGTAGGCTCTGATCCTCGGAAGCTTGAGACTTGGGTGTTAGGCGGTTTATACGTGTAATAAATGAATCTGAAGCTATAATAAATGGGTGGTTTTTAGACTCTTCGCCGCTTTTATTTCTAAAACGAGGGAATGTCAGAAGACAAGAGGAAAGGAGCGAAACGGACAACAGTCCCCCCTTCCTTACCTTCACAGCGCGAGGCCTGCGCCCCTCACGATACTTCGCGCGCGAGGCGCAAACGGTTTGCTGCGCGTGATGTTGATAGACACCGCCAACCTCACCCCCAGTGTCACTCTCAGCAGCGGCCGCCGCCATCTTCCCAGAGCACTCCTCGGATTCACACACACGCCTACCTACCACATTTCGCTCGCCATCGTTGTCTCTCTCACTCACACACAGAACCAATCAGATTGAGCTGGAGCCAGTGCCGCGCTTTCATTGGCCTTGCTCTAGAGCGGAGGGAACCGGGTGAAAGTTGAATAGGTCCACAGCGGAGTGGCTTCGGCCAATCGCAGGAAAGGGCGAAACTATGCTGTGCGATCTCATTGGCCATCGTAGACCGACGGGGGCGGGGCGAGGCGAAAAGAGACAGGGAAGACAGTTCCCGTCGTGCCACGGTCATTATTGGTAGTAGTGGCGGTGGCGGGGGGTAGGGTTGGTGGAGTCCTGAGGTGCCTGGATTGAGTTCCGCAGACTGTGGATGGTTTCGGGCCGCGATCACCATGTGGGGGGCGGGGGGCCCTGGAGTAGCCGCGGTGAGCGTCTCTCTGAGCGGCGCGCGGGACTGCTTCCTGCACCTGCCGCCCGGGCTGGCTTCCAGCCTCCATCTGCAGCAGGTACAGGAACGGGAGGCGGGGGAGGCTTCATCCGGGGCCTAAGCTGAGAAATGGGTCTTGCGCAGAGGCTCTTGAGAACCTGGAGCCTCACTCCGAAGCCCTTGCTCTCTTTTCGCTCCGTCTTAATATGGCGTTGCTATAGTGACGAGGCAGGCCTAACTCTTCAGGGTCGATGCTCTCGCTTTTGCTCTCTTCCCAACGTAGTCTTCTGGCGACGTTCAAGTGCCCCCTTTCCCTTATGGCAGCTTCTCCTCACCAGTCCAGCATCCCGTTGGTGTGACAACATTGAGGGCGCCTTAGCATCTTTTCTTGGCACCTTGGTTCACACAGAACACACCATCTTAAGGCAGTAATGAAAGTACGGCTCCATTACCTGAAGAATGCCTTTCAGCACTTTTCTAAAAATGGGTATTGGAGAAGTGTGGCATACTTCTTTGAGGAGGACATCCCACAACATGGCATTTGTACCCACCAGCCAAGCTTCCAGTGATGGTGGGACAGAGAGATGAGCTTCAGAACTAGAGGGGAATAGTCAGACAAGTATTTATTTATTTTTATTTAACATATTTAAAGTACATAAGGGAGAGGGCAGTTCTTGAGATACTCTCACCCTAGGCCATTCAAGGTTATAAGGATTCAGTTCAGAATGGAGATTGTTTTCTTTTACTAGGAGTAAAGTGGAATATAAAGTTTAGAGGTTTCATTTCTTCTTCACCACTGCATCAGTATGAGTGAAATGCTTTGCCTATTGACATTCTCCCTTATTTCCTTTATTAGCTAGAGAAACAAGAGACCTGAGTAATACCTGGCATATTTTTCTGTCTCTTGTGCTTTCTACTGCTGTTCCTGATTAACTCATGTAGGGTAACAGTATCTACCACACGTCTGATGCACTTCTGTGAAAGATCTAGGTTATTTTAGCGATCTAGCTTGTTAGCATCTGCTGGCTTTCTCCATTAACTTTTCTAAAGAAAATATGCAGTCTTCCTAAGTTTCCTTGCCTGTTCTTGCTAATTTCCAGAAAAATCTATCCCAGTGGCTTTAAAAAGTTCTACCTTCAAGGATCCTTGCTTGTTGTGGCCTTTCCATTGTTTGAGACTCCTCTCCAACACTTGCCCATCACTGCAGGGGATTGATAGTGATGCACCAGCCATCTTCCAGGAAAAGATGTCCACCATTTCTGATCCTCTTGAGGAACTCAAAATAAGTTTCCGAGGAATTTGAGGATCCCTAGAATACAGTTCAGAAACAAGTGATTAAGAAAAAGCTTTACTGCAGAAGTGATATTCGCAGTAGGTAGCTGCACAGGCCTCAGGGCCCATGTGGTACTGCAGATGGGCAAAGTACATTGCAGATCAATGGAACCAGCGTGGTGTAGTGGTTAGAGTGCTGGACTAGGACCGGGGAGACCCGAGTTCAAATCCCCATTCAGCCATGAAAATAGCTGGGTGACTCTGGGCCAGTCACTTCTCTCTCAGCCTAACCTACTTCACAGGGTTGTTGTGAAAGAGAAACTCAGGTATGTAGTACACCGCTCTGGGCTCCTTGGAGGAAGAGCGGGATATAAATGTAAAAGTATTAATAATTGCAAGATTGAAGAACAATTTTGCTTAGGAAACTGTTAGATGTTGTGTTCTGTACAATATCTCAGCAGTGATCAAAGTTTCTAAACAGAAAAAAAGTATCATAGTGTTTATTGGGCGAAGAGCCCACTTTCAATTCTACCATTCCTTCCTACCAAGCAGTCTTTTAGCCACTTATGCTGTTGTTCCTCCCTGCTGCACTTGCATTCCTCTTCATGTATTCTGGAACAATTACAGTTAAATTGCTGCTTAATCACCCAGGCTCCACTTGCCAATATTCTTCCCTTACCAAACTGCTTGTGCTCATTAACTTCTGCCAGAAAGCCACTGTAACATCTCCACAAAGTGAGAGAGATACAGTGCTGAGTCCTCTTTGGTCCACAACTATTGATAGTGCTGGTATTACTGTTGGTCCTTTCCCATCTTAAACACGTGCAAAATGATACAGGAACATTTTAGAGTTGGGCTGAAAAGCATTTTGGAATGTGTTTTTATTCTACGTTGTGAACACATGTCATGGGCTGGTTCAAACAAACACCTTCCTCTACACATGAGGACGAGGTCATGGCGAGAACATGCCCACCTTGACATCACTACAGAACATACCAATGCGATCTCGGCACATCCTCAAATCATGTGTGAGAAGTGTTCATCCAAATCACCACTCTATATGTGCTGCAAAACCCTGTTTAAACTGGTGTGTAAAGGGGCGATTTGCACAGAACAAGAGTGTTGGTACAGTCTAGCTGTTAGCTGCAGTGACTTTAATGTGCATAGAACTTTGCCAGTCACAAGAATTCTTCTGCTTATTCCAATATGGGAATCTGATTCATGTGGACATTTCTTTGTTCACATGAATGTGCTCCCTCCACTGAAGTGAATCTGGGTATCTATCCACAAACAAACTGTGTATCTGTATTGCAGCACATGTAGGACCTTGAGATCAGACCAAATAAGTAAACATTAAAATATTAGAGCTGCATTTTGATTATCAAGAAGTTGGCAGCAGTTTCTGACATGAACATTCTTTCAGAATGCCAATGAGATTGGATCATCCTATACAAGACTATTTGGTTGTATTGTATATCCATGTAAAAATTATTGCCTAATACAAGATTGACACCTTTTGATAGAGCTCATTTCTCTATTGCTATCTAATGCTAACTGAATGCTGTTTCTGGTTATTTCATATTGGGTACTATAGAAATTATCTCTGTAGAAACCTTGTTAGTGATGTGTATTATATGCCTCTACACTGTTTAACCTATGTTTGTTTCTGTGATATTATCAGGGTCAAGCTCTGAAGGTTTCCTGGGGTTATCAACCTATATTCTTGGGCTGGATAGAAATCAGACATTATGGTCAGAAAGAAGGAAACATTGTTGAAATAAACAGACAGCTAGCGGAGAAACTTGGTATTGCAGATAAGCAACAGGTTTGGAATGCAGATTTTTATTCTCATAGAAGATCTGGTTTTTATCTATAATTATTGTTGTCTGTCTAGCTACTTGTCAGTTTTAGTAGTAAAGAATTTTCATGCAAGTAAGAGTAAACCAAATGATAACACTGAATCAAGATAAAAATGTTTTAAAAGACGCAAGCAACTTCTGAAATGTTATTTATCTTTATGTTTCATTTGTACTCTCAACACACACTGTCTCCAGTCTTGAGGCCTTTGTGTATAACAATTGACTAAGGAGAGATCCTACTGTGTGGAAGGATCTCAGCGAGAAGCAGATGGTCAATGCTGTCATCTTGGAAAATATTGGTCTTCCTTAATGGGGAATACGGAAGTCAGTCCGCTACCCCAAAGTTGAGAAGAACTGACAGCACAAGATGTTTGTGTGTCACTGAGATTTCTATAAGATCTAATCAAGAAAGGGATCATTATCAGGGGTTAAGAAATGTTGTCTCAATTCACCAGCCGGACAAAAATATTTTACTCGTCAGATGGTTCTGCAGATGCATCATTTTTCACTCGTCATGGACAAGTAGACTAGTGGATTTCCTGAGCCCTGATCATTATATTGACATCTGTTTCCTGTATAAATTTATACTCTTGCTGTATAAGCTCGTTAGCTGTGACGCAGTGAACTGATGAATGCGCACACAAGCAAAAGTATATACATTATCAGAGTGATTTTTGTAGCCATTTGGCCTTTGAGAGTGCCTTGAACCTAATTGCAAGCTTCTTTATAAATGTGGGGAAGTTTAAAAAAATGGCTTCTGGATTTGCCTGGAGCAGGCAACACTGCTGAAAAAATAAATGGCAAAAAAAATGTATTGTGCAGGTCTGGCATGTGTGTTGGTCTGGGTCAGATGTCCACTGGGAAGCAACCTCCTTATTCCCCACATCTTATGTGTGTGAACTATGTTGTGGCCTGGTTTAGCCTGGATTGTGAATGAGCAGTATGCCCATGCACTCTCCCTTCCCCATTCTTCTTCTTCCCCTTGTGCAGCTAACTGAGTACAAAGCTTCCAGGTTTGTTAAAGCACAGTATCCTATGATGCCTAAACAGGGAAACTGTAGTTTTAGTGATGCCTCCAAATCAGTATCAAAATGTGATTTGCAGTCTTGGCTTGTCAGCACAGGGATTGCTTAAACCAGAGGTAGGCAACCTTGGCTTTCCAGCTGTTGAACTACAGCTCCCATCATCCCCACCCACAATTTTGTGGCTGGGGATGATTGGAGGGCCAAGGTTACCTACCCCTGGGTTAAACTATAGGTTCCCAGTACCGTGGTTTAAAAAAACCAGGAAGCTTTGCATTCACGAGTGTGTATGAGGGGAAGAGAGCACATACAGTCACCCAGCTTGTTAATGATCTAAAACTATGGTTTCTTGAATTGTCTAAACTGGGCCATTGTTTCTATCTCATCTCCACTGTATTTTCATGTATGTAGGTAATCAGAATTGTGTGAGTAATTCTTTCAACAAGATCTGTTGTCTTCCAGATATTCCTTGAGCCCTGTTCCCAAGTCTTGTCCTGTCAGCAAGTAGAAGTGGAACCCATTTCAGCAGATGATTGGGAGATACTGGTAATAAAAATGCTTAAATTCTTTAGATCTCCTTAAGCTTTCAAAATATGGTGTTTCCATACTAATTTTTCCCATTCTTCCCAAACTAATATTTTTGATGTATAAGAGTTTTCTATTGCATCCTTGCCACCTTAAGTGGCATAGTGGGGAAGTGCGTGACTAACAAGCAGAAGGTTGCCAGCTTGAATCCCTGCTGGTACTATATCAGGCAGCAGCAATATAGGAAAATGCTGAAAGGCATCATCGCATACTGCACGGGAGGAGGCAATGGTAAACCTCTCCTGTATTCTTCCAAAGAAAACCGCAGGGCTCTGTGGGCGCCAGGAGTCGAAATCGACTTGACAGCACACTTTATTGCATCCTTATGATTCAAAACCAGTTTGTGCATCAACATGAGTTTTTATATGGTCGTAAGATATATTTTCTAATACACTGTAAAATTATCATAGGAGCTGCATGCTTCCTCTCTCGAAAGCCATCTTCTTGATCAAGTTCGAATAGTGTTTCCCAAAGCTATCTTCCCAGTGTGGGTTGAACAACACACTTGTATTTATATCCAGATTGGTAAGTGATAATGCAAGCTTTTCTACAATATCACCAAGGAGTTATTCTAAGGTGGCTAGTATATTAACATCTTCCTCTTAAATTCCAGTTAGTCTAAAACCAGCTGCTATCTATGGAAGACTTGAACCTCGAACAGAACTCTTCATACTCCCTAAAGTACGCCAGTGTGGAGAAAGTTCCACCATGCTGCCTTCTGCAAATAGTGACGTTTTACAGGATACTGTTTCTGAAACCGAGTTCGATCAAAGAGAAATAAGTAAGGAGCCACGTGCCAAAGAAATGGATTTAAATACAGGAGTCCAAGATCATAAGCCAGATACAAAAGTGTCATTTAGTTCAAATGTCCTGCCAAACATATGGAATTTAATTGGGAACATTTTCTCTCACACTTCTGACAAGAAACAGGAGGCTTCTTGCATCGCTGATGAACTGAGTGCTGTCAAAGACAACCTCTTGAACTTGATTCACATGGATTCTATATTCCGAGTATGCCAGACTCAGCCCCATAGTGTGCAAAGTACATCAGTCACATATACGTTTAATAAACACAACGCTATTCATGTTTTTCCATGGGATTCAGAATATGCTACTTCAGATGCCAATATTCAGGTATCTTATGGAAAGATTAGTAAACTACTTTCTCCAAGACAACAGCATCAAGAATCAAAGCAGAATCTAACATCAAAGAAAGAAAAGCAGGTGATCAATGTGCAAGATCCAAACCAATCCAGCTCTGGTAGAAGTCAAGAATCCAATGAGATTTCTGTGGTACAAATCATATGGAATGGTTTTGAGGACCTAAAGAATGCCATAATGTGTAATCATAACGTGGAGCAGCTGCATGTTGGAAGAGTTTGGGTTAGTTCTGTTTTAAGAAGTTGGAGGGAAATAATTTATCAGTGTTTTAAAGATTTTAAGTAGAATATTGGAACACATCTCACTAACACCTCCATTTTAAACATGCTGACCTGGAAATAAGGCCCATTGACTTGTTGTTTTTGTCCTGCCCTTCCTCCAAAGTGCTTGTCTTGGGGTACATGGAGTCCCTCTTCCTCTGTCCTCACAGCAGACCTGCGAGGTAGGTTAGACTGAGATACAGTAACTGGCCCAAGTTCATCCAGTGAGCTTTGCTGTTGAGAAAGGATTTGAACCTGCACCTCCCCAGTCTGTGTTGAACTCTCTAACCTCTACACCACTAACATTTTTATTTCCATGGAACTTCCTTAGACATACATCTTCTCAGAATATCTGTGAGGCTGCAGTCTTCAAACTACTTACTCAATAAATGTCTTAGAAGAGCTCCTTTTATATCAGCCAAGGCTACTCACCAAAGCAACTTTAGAATAAATAGTTGTGAATTGGTTCCCCCCCTCTGTAGATGAGTTATTAAATAGATCACAGCCTAAACATTAAATTTTGAAAAGTATATGAAAAGCAAAAAGAGTATAATATGCTATCTTTATCACACTAATTGTAAAAATTACATTTAGTAGGGATGTGCCTGAATCACAGTTCGAAGCGCAGTTTGAGCACTTTGAGGGAAATAAAAAAGGGAACTTTAGGAAAACAGAGATCAGGTGTTTACCTGCACTCCGTTGCCCCTTCCTGCTGGGGCAGTGCATGTCCAAAAAAGCCCAACACGCCATCAGCATGCATATTGCATGCATGGATGCCATTTGCATGGTCAGCATGGTGTTGCTGAGCATGCAAATGGCACTGGTACATGCATGTGCATGTTGATGGTATGTGGGGCTTTGGGGGGCATGCGCTGCCCCAGCAGGAAGCAGGAAGGGGTGACGGAGAGCAGGTAAGCACCTGTTCTGTTTTCTTAAAGTTCCCTCTTTAATTTCCCTCAAAGTGCTCGAACCATGGTTGGGCACATCCCAAACATTTAGCAATAGCAATAGCACTTACATTTATATACCGCTCTATAGCCGGAGCTCTCTAAGCGGTTTACAATGATTTAGCATATTGCCCCCAACATTCTGGGTACTCATTTTACCGACCTTGGAAGGATGGAAGGCTGAGTCAACCTTGAGCCCCTGGTCAGGATCGAACTTGTAACCTTCTGGTTACAGGGCGGCAGTTTTTTTTTTTACCACTGCGCCACCAGGGCCATGATCCTAAGTAAACCTATATGGAAGCAGTGGGTGACATCTAGACTAACCTTCCACAGATGTGCCTGGTTTTTCTGTTGCAGAAGGAGCAATTTTCAGTCATCTCCCCTTGGCTCTGTAACCACTTATGCCCCCTGAAATGATGTCCCTGGCAGCTGGGGGACCATCAGGGAGATAGTTTCGGGAGGCACAGCAGCTACAGAGGGAAGGGGGAGGGTTAAAATTGCCCCTCTCATCATGCAAGAAAAAACTTGGTGCATTTGCAGAAGGCTAGTCTGGATGTCCACCACTAAAACTAACTTTTAAAGTAAGGTTTAGGATATTAGCCTGAGCACTACAAATCTGCAATATGAAATCCAGGTTTCTCAATTTTTGATGTCTTAAAACAGTTATACATGGTTTTTAATGTCTTGAAAACTAATTCTGCTTTCTTTATCTAGGTCAGAAATTTCTTAGTAGAACTCCAGTGTATGAATAGGAAGGACAAGCCTGCCTCTCCACTCTTGTTATTTAGAGCCAACATTCTTATTGGCTCCCTGCAAAAGCTCACTCCTTAATTTCTTTCAAAACTTGGTGACCTGAGGTTGTCAAAATGAAATGATCCTTGCAGAGAGGGAGAGTTGATAGGTATACTGTTCTCTTAAAGGCAGCTGACAAATACAGTCCTATCCAAATACTGAGAATCCACTTTTTCAGTAGAGCCAAAAAGCTTGTAACAATCAAACATATATGAAATTTTCAGATATACTAGAAATAATTTTTAAAATGAATTTTCACATACTTGTGGGGGTACCTCAGTAGAATGTATAGGTTTTTGTCTTAAGCATTTGTGCTTTGTTATTTCTTATCATAATCATATTTCAGATACCAGATGGCTTGAGGAAGAGACTACAAATAGAACTACATGCAGCTGTCAGAATAGCTTCAGTGAATTCAGATCCTAAAATTCCAACATCTCTTAGATTGCATCCTAAGAAGACTTTAGTGAGTTTATGTTCTTAAACTTATAATTTGTTAGATGCCCTATGGTTTGTTTATAGTTTGGGAACTTCATATTGCATTAAGCTGCTGTTCTGGCATATTTTATTTAGCATTCACTCTTGAGTTAGTCTCTCATGTTTGTAAAGCAGGTATGGATGTATAATACATATATCTGCAATTATGTGTCATTTTATTCAAGGATAATATAATTCTGAGCCATTGTTTTATTTTTCCTCTTTAGTGTACCAAAAATTGAAGCAAGAATTGTAAAGCACTTTTCTGCAGATACTTGTCTGTAGAAGGCCACAAATGAAAATAAGAATGTAATGAATATTCAAGTCTGATTTTGTGAAGGAGAGTTTTTTCAATCAAATAGTACTGGTGGAAGTTAGAACTTATAAAGTTTGTTTTGTTTGCTATTTTGCCCTGTCGTAATATTCCAGGGCAGATAATATGCATTTGATTTAAACTGATAATGATGATTATACATCCATTCATCTTAAGAACCCTATCCCCAGATCTATATCATATTGCTGTTTGCATGGGTTAGAAAGGTAGAGGAGTTGTTAGCTTTTCCTTTGCCACACTATTCATTTTCTCTAATGTATACACTAATTCATAAATGCTTCTCTCACTTACTGCTATGATAAGTGCAGAAGCTTACAGCGGGGCTTGTCTGAAGAGGGAAAAACTGTAAGTGTGATTGCGGGTGCTTCCGTGATTGTGAGACAGTTTCGCAATCAAGAAAGCACCCACTGTCATGCTTACGACTCTTCTCTCTTCAGACAAGACCTGCTGTAGGTGTGAGCGGTGGCAATTGACAGGGCGGGGGTGGGGTGTCCTCTCTCTTTGCCCCGCTGTATTTGGCTACAGCTCACTGATTTTGTAATGTCTGCATGAGGCTAGAATAGCAGGGAAGTGCAGACAAGAAGAAAGGAATAGAGATTATTCATATCCCTTAAAGGTCTACTGTCTAACTTTGCATCTACACGAGAAAAATCCTACTCCTTGATTAGCAGACTATAGATAATGCCAGTGAATTTCTTACCATGGTTTTTCATTTTGGTCACAAGTATCAAAAATAATCGAACAACGTGATCATGCTCAGAAAATCTAAGTTCAGGTCCTTCCTAAAACTTTCTGCCAAGATATGCCTCTTCTTCCCCATGCTTTCTTATTGGAAAAATTAGCAGAAACATGTATTTGAAAGGAGAGTTTCCTGGTAAGCTGGGAAGTAAAAAGGAGATGATTGCTAAAGGAAGGGAGGTATTGATAAGATTGGGAAGTACCAGATAGGTCTAAATTGTTCATAGATGTAGCTATTACCTGGCCATGGATATTTTGGAAGTTGCTATAAAGGTAAAGTGTGCCGTCAAATAAATTTCAACTCCTGGCGCCCACAGAGCCCTGTGGTTTTCTTTTGGTAGAATACAGGAGAGGTTTACCATTGCCTTCTCCTGCGCAGTATGAGATGATGCCTTTCAGCATCTTCCTATATCGCTGCTGCCTGATATAGGTGTTTCCCATAGTTTGGTCAGCGGGGATTTGAACTGGCAACCTTCTGCTTGTTAGTCAAGCATTTCCCCACTGTGTCACTTAAGGTGACAGAAGTTGCTATACCACTGATGAATTGAAATAGTCATTGTGTTTGAGGGGCTTGAGCACTATTCAGTTATAAATCCTATTCCCCCTTCCCCGCAACTGCAGTGCAGGTTTTCCTTGGGAAAGAAAAAAGACTTTTTTGGTGCTTGTTGGGATCATTGATACATTATCAGTCAGTGAATGATCCCAGCCATTAGTAATGCTGTCCCTTGGGTAGCTGAATGAATAACTTCCTTGTGTGAAGGTATTTTTGTTAGGAGGACTAATTAAACTTACAACCCTTCCCATTCTTTCTTCTTCTTAGAATAATTATATCAGTGAAGATGACATTAAAAATGCTTTTAATTTGTGGCTGGAGGATTACAGTACCATCAACGTCCCTTTGATAATAGCAGACAAAGGCTATTTACAATTAGCACTTGGAAATGGTAAGCAAAAATATATCCTCAGTTGTGATTCTATTGTTGGAGCATTACAAAGATACCTTTCCATTACATTTGCTTTTTAGAAATGCTGTTCACTGATTAAATTATGTTTTGTTTACTTAATCATTGACTGTTCAGCCAGTTTGTATTTAGACATATTTGTTTACTGCCCGAAATGTATGTGTCTGCATATACATAATGTCTCAGCCTATTGCATGTGCATAAATTTATCTTGTCACTAAAAGCTTCCATATAGGTACCTTTGGGGAATAATTTACAACATAATGAACAAATGCTACCAATCGTTAGAAGGAAAGGGATCTTTAATAGTTTCTTATAGTAGCATATTGGTGCTAAAACAATCTCAATAAATAAAGAAACTCATACTCAACTTCATAGAGCCCTTTAAAATTTGTCCCTGCCAATTAAGGAATTAAAGCTGTAGTATTTAATTTGCCAGTTCAACGGAATTCCAGTGTGGAATGTAGTATTACAGTCCTAGTATGTGTTGCAAAACTGATTAAATCAGTGCCATGTCTCTCTTTTTGTATCATAGCAAATTAATTTGTCCATTGTGTTTTGAAAGGCATGGAGGACTTTGTCCTCAGTGTAGTGTCTTCGCCTGACACCGAAGAAGAGAAATCAAAACATACTTTCCTCTTGAGCCCCAGCATGCTGCAGAAAGCAAATATGCAAGTAAATATCACTTTTTTCCGGTATCCGTTAGTGTCAATTGTGTCGTATTTGGTTAAAAAGATAAACAGTACAAATTATTTCAGTTATTAGATATTGTTTCAGGGGGTTTTGTTTGTGCATTTATAGCATGAAACATGGAGAGGGGATTCTGATGATAGGCTGTGCTTAAATTCTGTAACAACTTATCTCTGCATTCCATGATGCTTTAGAGCAGGGGCAGGCAACCTTGAATCTCCAGCTGTTGTTGAACTACAACATCGATCATTCCCAGCCACAATTTATTGTGACTAAGGATGATGTGAGTTGTAGTTTAGCAACAACTGGACTACAAGTTGTACTTGTTCAGCAACAACTGGACTACAACCAAGTTTGTCTACCCCTGCTTTAGAGTATCAGAGCAAGGATTCTAGAGCAACCTTTTCCCCTTCCAAAACAATCTTATAGCTGTCTTCTTTTAAAAAGTGCGATTTCCCCGATTTCCTTAGTAACAGTCAGCATTGTGTTAAACCATTGCTAGTCTGAATCTCAGGCTTGTGCATTCTGCCTCCCCTTCGTGCAAGAGGGGAGGAAACATTGTTTCTGTTTTAATTGTTGTGAGCGAACCTGACAAATCATGGTTTGTTCTTACCACCCTTCCTGAACAAGCCAGGATGTCAAACCAGGTATCTGGGTCGTGATCCGTTGAATCCATTAGAATGGGTTCTGCGCCTTCGCGGAATCCTTTCAGTGTCGAGTTCTTTTTGGCACCTGCACCCCGCCCCACATGGCTATTTAAGACAGGAGGAAGTGCAGGCACCTCAGTTCCTTTGCGACCGCTGTGGAGATCAGCTCACTCGGTTTCTGCGGCTCCTCATTCTGGTTTCTTACTCTTCAGAAAGTTCTACTACTCGTTTTTGTATTCTCTGGCTTCTGACCTTGGACTGTCTTCTGGACAAAGCTTCTGCCTTACGATTCTGTTTGCCACTTGATCGGACTGCTATCTGGCTATATGACCCGGGACTGCTTAAAATTTCTGCTTACTCTGTAGCGATTTTGTTTGATAACTGATTGGACTGCTACTTGGCTTTGACCTCAGACTGCGTAACAACCATGTTATTTGTGAGTAACAGGCTGCCTTGTGGGCTATTGAAGGGGATATGGATACCCTGAAAGAGAAGAAAACTTTTAAACTCTGTGAAAAATGCAAGGCAAAATTGCCCTCACAAGATGCCCATAGTTTATGTTTGCTCTGTCTGGGTGAAGCTCATGTCACTTCATCCTGTAAAATTTGTCAATCGTTTTCAAAACAAACCCGGAGGAATCGAGAACTCCATTTGAGAGCCGTGATTTACAATGATGTTTTGACGGTGCCATCGTCCTCATCCTAGAGATCACCTCAGGTGCATGGATTGGGGACCCTGGGTTCTGCCCAATCTAAAACCCCGGTGCCCTCTGTGAAAACCTATAAGTCCTTGAAACGGCCGGGTGAAAAAATGGCGGCTGCTGGAGAGCCCGCTGAAAAACGCAGAAGCTGTTGACGTTGAGGTCAACTCCGTTGCCAAAGTCCACTCAAGATGTGGTCTTCGTATCGATATCGAAGCAGTTGACATCAACCATTCCAACAGTATTGATGGCAACTCAACAGACTGGGCTCTTGACACCGAAGGCACTGCCATGCTCAACACCGAAGGAAGCCTCGGCATCAAGTTCTCCACCACACGTCTCATCGATATCGGCGTCAATGGAAGCTCTGGCATTGAGCCAGCCTCCACACGTTGCTATGATCCCAAGGTCGAAGGATGCAGGACTGCCAGCTACGCCGATATCAACGCTCTTGGTGCTGACGTTGCAGGATTTGCAACCAGTGCTGACTCCAGTTCGGTCCCCTTCTACATCGGGGGAGGGGCCACAGCCTTCGACCTTGAACACCCCGACGAATATTACTACAGTCACACCTCGATTACGAGCACCCTTGACATTCTCAATAGAAGAGGCAGATCTTTCTTACACAGAAGCACTGCCTTTGGACCTGGGGGCGGCACAATCACTGCTTATGATGTTAGACTCTGCAGCTAACATGCCCTCGACATTGCAAGGGTTTCCACATTTGGAGGAGGATGTTCCACCTGCCGACCCTCAACACCGCTAATCAACTTACCGGTCACCGCTACTGACCGCTAATCAACTTACCACCACTGCGCCTTGGTACATGTGCGGATTTAGTCACACAGTATCTCCATCAAAAGAGACTGCATTACCGGGTGCAACTTCACCGGGTATGGCCTGTGCCGAGAATCGAGCTTGGCGACAGACCACATCGATGGGTGCTGTGCCTCAAGTCACTTCCACACTACCACTCCATTCTCTCTCTATGGGGGATGCCCCTCTAGCTCCAAAGAAGGTGCTCTCCAACGCCTTGACTCAAACTTTGCTTTCTACGTCTACAAGATCTACGCAAAAACAGGTAACTGCAGCAGCAGCCTAAACAGAGGACCCGCCTTTGACTGCTTCCCTATGTATAGAGTCTCCAGGTGGAGCCCCATTGCACCACTCTCCTTCTGAGATGTCGTTTGATGACAGCCACCATGGCTCATCTTTGAATCAGATGCTGAGTCTATAGAAGCTGACTCATCACCAGACGTGGCCACACCTGCCCACGTCTTGCCGACGGAGGAATTGAAGGTTTATCATTCTCATGTGAAACAGATGGCTTCTGCCTTGGGACTGGATTTATCTTCTCAAGTCAAAACCATCAATGACCCAGTCTACAATTTCATGGCCTAGTCTCAATCAGCTCAACCAGTGGCACTGCCCCTGCTACCCATCTCGAACGCTGCTCAGTGCGCTTGGCAAGTTCCACACACATCCACACTGACATCAAAAAGATTGGAGGGCCTTTACAGGGTACAGGAGCAAGATAACACTTACTTGTTCAAACACCCTAGTCCCAAACTCTCTGGTCATTGATTGTGCTACCACTTCAAGATCAGGGAGGCGTCACACCACCCCTACGGATAAAGAGGGCAGGGAATTGGATGTTATGGGGAGAAAACTATATTCTACCTCTTGTCTCTCTGTCAAAGTGGCTAATTACTCGGCCTGCATGGCTAAATACAGCTACTGCATCTGGGATAATTTAGAGAAGGACCTTGATACATTGTCTCCTGAGGAACTCAAGGTTCGGTTCCGAAAGACTTTGCAAGAAGCGGGGGACCCCACATGCCAAAAATTGAGCACCGCAAAACACTTAGTGGAGTCAAAATCTCAGTCTGTTATCATAGCCATTACCCTACGTCATCATGCTTGGCTATGATCCGCAGCCTTACAACAAGACATGAAGGACAAGATAGAAGGCTTACCATTCGATGGTAAGGGCCTTTTCTCGGAAGAAACGGACGTGACAATGGAAAAGATGAAGAAGTCAAAATTCACGGCCAAAACTTTTACTTCTTCATCAACTTCAACATCCTATCCTTCGAAGAAGTGGAACTACTACCGCCCCTGTACCTCCTACAGACCACAAGACCGATGGGACTACCGTAAAAGTTACCAGCCCTTCAATAAGGGAACTGCGCAAGAGAAGGGAAAATATGCCTCTACACAGAGTAATAAGCAGGTAGAGGGCAACAAGCAGGACTTTGAGGTACAGAGTAGCCCATCACACCCTCCATCTTTATTGCACCATCAACTTTGCTCTCCCTCCCAGGACATCAGGGAGATAAATATGCTGTCTGAATGGGGTACCTATAGAGATTTGTTATGTTTCAAGATAAGGGCTGTAAATTAAAAAATCTAACTGAAGTTCAAAATTTGGTTAGTAACTGGTTTCAGTACCATCAGTTAAATGAAATTTATAAGAAGGATCTTAAAGCTGTATTTGAGGATCAGATGTCGAGATTTGAAAAGGAGTTGTGTGAAAATGATGAAAAATTAGTCTCCAAGATGTATAAGTTGTTGCTTTTTGAGGAGACAAGAGACAAAGTGGTTAAAACAACTATGATAAAATGGGCTCAAGATGTGGGTCATAATATAGAGATGGCTGCGTGCAAAAAATTATGGAAAACTGATTTAAATTTCACTGCATGTTATACATTAAAAGAAAATTGTTATAAGATGATGTAGAGGTGGTATCTGACACTGAAAAAAATAGCATTAATGTATAAAAATGTTTCAAACAAATGTTGGAAATGTGGACAATGTGAAGGAACCTTCTTCCATATGTGGTGGTCATGCGGGAAGGCAAAGGCCTTTTGGGATATGGTATATAATGAGCTGAAGAAAATTTTTAAAATGACATTTCCTAAGAGGCCAGAATCCTTCTTGTTGGGAATAACTCAAGGAGAGTTCTTTAGAAGAAATTTAACTTTTTTAATGTATGCAACCACGGCGGCTAGAATAGTATATGCGCAGAAATGGAAAGATAATAAAATGCCTTCAAAAGAAGACTGCTTGATAAAAATTTTGGAATATGAGATGTCAAAACTTACAACACTTATAAAGGGTGAAAACTTGGAATGTTTTAAAGAAGATTTCTTACTTTACTTAAAAAACTATTTTTCTAACATGGACCTTTCAGGGTTTGAAGTTTAGTATCACGGCAGGTTGGGGTAGGGTAAAATCGAATTGTAAGGCGGAGTATGTATGTTTTGTAATATTATAGCAATGGCTTATATGTATAGTTAACAAGAACTGCGCAGACTGGTAAGCGGGAAGTCATTATTTACTTCATTAAGTGTAACTTGATTGCTAAGATATTGTAAAAATCAATAAAACTTTAAAATGGAAAAAAAGAGATTTACAGTAGGAACCTCGATATATCAATATCAGGTCCTTCCGTTTGGCCTCTGCACTGACCTGCGTGTATTTACAAAGTGCATGGCGGTGTTAGTGGCTCACTTAAGGACAAAGAGCCTAAAACTGTATCCCTATCTGGACTGACCAGACTGCTGTCATCAAAAGACAAAAAAGAGTTACTTTTGCAGATTCGGTACATGTTGAACCTTCTCCAGGACCTAGGGATACAGGTCAACTGGAAAAAGTATTGCCTAACCCCGGTATCCACCATATCTTACATTGGTGCAGTACTGGATGCCAGTGTGGGAAGAGCTTTCTTACCAGAGGAACACTACCTGACCATCGCACTAATGGTTCAGCAAAGACAATCCCTTACAGACAGCACGTCAAATACAACACTTGCTGGGCCTGATGGCCTCCTGCAAATCAACTGTGCGCTACATCTGGTTGAAAATGCAGAAACTTCAACTGTGGTTCCTGTCTTCATTTTGCCTAAACAGGGACAGCCCTACGAAACAGCTACGTCTGCCTCTACCAGTCCTACAATCTCTGTCTTGGTGGACACGACGGCTCAACTTTCTCAGGGGAATACCCTTTCAGGCACAGACTTCGTCAGTGTGGGTCACGACGGATGCTTCACTCCAAGGTTGGGGTGGACATTGCAGTGCTACGTTGACGCAAAGTCTCTGGACCCATGCCCAACATCATTTCCATATAAACTTCCTGGAACTATTGGCAGTTTACCAAGCCATGAAAGCCTTCCTCCCAATGCTGAGAGGGAGGGTGGTACAACTACACTTGGACAACACTATCGCCATTGCCTACCTCAGCAGACAGGGCGGGATGGTCTCCAGGTCTCTATGTGCCCTGAGCATTCAGATCTGGCATTGATGTATCAAGAACAGCATTATCCTGATGGCCATTCACATCAAAGGCACGGACAACGTACTGGCGGATGGCCTCAGCCACTCATTCTTGACAGAAATCCGACACGAGTGAGAACTGAACACCACTTACCTGCACAGGATCTTCGATCTCTGGGGTCACCCGGAGATCAATTTATTTGCTACAGCACAGAACACAAAATGCGGGCTGTTCTGCTCAAGAGCTGGCCACGACCCTCTGTCTTTGGGGGATGCCTTCCAGATGGACTGGTAGAGTCATTGGACTTACATGTTCCCCCTGTTACCTCTTGTGAGCAGAGTTGTGGCACAAATCCTGGCAGGCCATGTGAAGTGCATCCTGATCACGCCTTGGTGGCCCCACCAAGCATGGTTTCCACATCTACTCATACTAGCTTTGAACACTTTTCAGAGGCTTCCGAACTGTCCAGATCTCCTGACTCAGGAAAACGGGCGCCTTCTACATCTAGAAGTACTAACCCTACAACTAACAACGTGGAAGATCGACTGCTGAAATGGATCATGCTGAATCAACACAAACCATCTACAAGGAGAAACTATGTCAGCAAGTGGAAGAGATTTTCTGTCTGCGCTTCTCGGCATGCTTTCTGTCCTAAGGAGGCCTCCATCCGTGAGATCCTACTTTATCTGACCTCTCTGAAAACGGCAAAGCTCTCAAATGTGTCAGTCAAAGTCCACCTAGCGGCACGATTGTCTAGACATCCAGAGTGGGATGGCAGGACAGTGTTCTCCCATCCCTCATGCAAAAGTTTCTTGAAAGGCCTCACTAACCTGTATCCTCCTATCCATAAACCGCTTGAGCAGTGGAGCATCTTGCTGGTCCTTTCTGCCCTGACTGAGCCACCTTTCAAACCCATGTGTTCCGCAACGTTGAATTTGGCATCCTTGAAAACTGCCTTCTTGGTGGCTATCACTACTGCTCGCAGGGTGAGTGAACGTACGACTCTCCGAATGGATGTCCCTTATGCCCGGTTCTACCTGGACAATGTCCTCCTGTGGCCGGGCATCACTTTTTTTAACCTAAAATCATGACTGATTTCCACATCAGTCAGGACATTATGCTACCCACCTTCTTTAAGACACCAACCATGCCTTTAGAAAAGGCTCTACATTGTAAACTGCCCTAAGCCATTATTGTAAACCGCCCTGAGCCATTTTGGAAGTGCGGTGTAAAAATCAGATAGATAGATAGATAAATAATACATTTCTTGGATGTTTGCAGAGCGCTTCTCTATCTTTCTAAAACTAAGCCTTTCCAGTCATTAAGGAGGCTATTTGTGTTCTATAAGGGTGTGGCCAAAGGACAGGCATTATCTAGACAAAGACGATCACACTGTGTCCTGAACTGATAGCCCAGCTATCCCTACAGGATTTACAGCCCCATTAAAGTAAACAGAAAGCAGCAACGAAACTGGATGAAGGAAAATAAAAGGCTCGCAAAGAAAACAGTAAATGAATAAAGTCCCCTGAACTGAAACTAGGTACCCCCTTCTAACAATAACTGAGTAATAAGTGGAAGGAAAAGACAAAACAAGGAATGAAACAAGCAAAGGACACAGAACAAGGAATAAAGGGAACAATGCAGGGAAGTACAGACAAGACAGACTGGAACACGGAAAAGATATAATATGCAAGAGCACACTACAAGCTGCCAGCGAAGTTGCAAACAGCAACTCAGCCATGGGAGACAGTTGAATATATATGGTTCCACAGAACCAACAACCAATCAGGCTTCCCTGAGTCTGCAGTTTGGCTTTCTTTCTTGTGATCTCCTGCACCTGCGTGAGTCCCACTGAGCCTGTCTTTTGATACGTCGTCTCAATACAGGGGAAATCCCAGGCTCTTCCTCATCAGAAACCAAGTCTGGCAGCTGTTGAGAATCTTCAGCTCCAGAGTCTGGTTTCTCTGCCAATTCTTGTTGCTGTGGCTCACTAGCAGGCGAGTCCTCCTGCTCTGATTCTTCTGATTCTGAAGTCTGAGCCATGACACACTGGCTTGTGGAAGCCATCCATCTGACTTACTCTCTACAGAAAATTCAGCCACCAAAGACCATCAAGGCACATTCCATAAGAGCTTATGGTGTTTCAGCAGCTCAACTGTCCAGCATATCTTTTCAAGACATTTGTAAGGCCGCTACTTGGTCTTCTGAGCAACCATTTGTAAAGCACTATGCCATTGACTTTCATTCTGCGGCGGAGGCAAATTTTGAGAGAGGTGTCCTCAAAAGGGTGTTACAATAACACTACTGCTCCCTCCTCCTTAAGGAGCTAACTAAACGCCAATTCTAATGGATTCAGTGGTTCATGACCCAGATAAACAGGTTGCTCACCTGTAACTGATGATCTGGTAGTGATCCGTTGATATCCATTAGACCCTCCCGAACCTCCCCTCCGCAGTAGTACTTACCTTGCTATAGTAGAACTTACCTGCTTACTCGACTGCTTCGCGGTCTCCAAGGAACTGAGGTGCCTGTGCTCCCTCCTGTCTTAAATAGCCATGTGGTCATGTGGGGCGGGGCGCAGGTGCCGAAAAGGAGCTGTAGAACTCGACACCGAGAAGCTTCCGTGCAGGTACAGAACCTATTCTAATGGATATCAACGGATCACTACCAGATCATCAGTTACAGGTGAGCAACCTGTTTTTGTTTTCTGGGTTCATACACAATGGCAGATTTTGGTTTGTTTTAAGCCACAAATGGAAGCAGCAAATTCCAAGGCCATAGAGGCAGAGGAGATCTGAATTAGAAGCAAATGTGAAAATCATCCAATACTTTCAATTTAGTAGTATAGCAAATATTTCTTGGGCATTTATACAGCCAAGGAACAATCCGTTACACTGTTATGCTCCTTAAGATTAAAATTGCTTCATGTGGTTTTTAGCAGAATATTTAAGTTCAGGTTGATGCTAAATTTAATATATGGTAGCAATCTGTTATTATTAGAGCATTATTTTCCCCCACCCACACCCCAAGCATGTTCTAAAAATGTAGCTGGCCTCCATCTTATCAGCGCTAATTCAGCTTCTAAATAACAACTATCTTTTATGCAGGTTCTGCTACATCCCGAGAGCTCAGTAGCCAATGGTGGTGGTAGCACAGAGTCATCTTGTGACCTGATCCTCCCATGGTTCAGTCTGAACTGTTTAGGGTAAGATATTGTGGCTGTATCACAAAATAGAAGTAGAAGTCCATAATAAAGAAACTCTAAGAATGTAAAGGTTCCCCCCCCCCCCGAAAATGCACAATATCAGAAATACTGAGAGGAGTCCTCAACCTTCAAACAGATTGTGTTCAAAAAGTCCATCTGTAAGTTGGATGTTCATAACTCAGAATGCATATAGCTCCTATGAGGGATGGTATGATTGTATGTGTGGGTTGGCATTTGTAAGTTGTGGACTTCCTATTTAATATATTATGGAGCTTTGATTGTAAGTCTTGATCATTTATAAGGTGTTTGTAAGTTAGTGAGTGCCTGTATCTTAATTGCCTATACATTTGTAATTAAAGGGAACATTAGGTTTTTATCATAATCTGGAGTCCTGTTCTGTCAATATTTAAGCACATGTTTAATTTAGCCATGGGATTCAGAAACCAGACAAGTATCAAGCAGCAGTGTGATACACAAGCGAATTGGATTCATACATAGTACAACACACAAACTTTGGCTTGGTAGGTGCAGCAATGCCCTCTATTTTAGGTTGTACCCATCTATCTGAACACATCATATATGTATTAGGGTATAGCAAATATACTGTGAAGATGCAGCAGCACTTCTTGACTTATGGGGAATGTGCTTATGACAAACATTCTACACTTTTGCAACTGCTACAACCATGAAGCTACAGGAACAGCTGGCAGCATTATATCCATAGGTTGCTTTTGCATAAATAAGTCACTTTGGGCTATTTCAAGATAACAGGTATTATCAAATTTGGGAAGAGAGCTGGTCTTGTGGTAGCAAGCATGACTTGTCCCCTAAAGCTAAGCAGGATCCGCCCTGGTTGCATACGAAAGGGAGACTAGAAGTGTGAGCGCTGTAAGATATTCCCCTCAGGGGATGGAGCCGCTCTGGGAAGAGCATCTAGACTCCAAGTTCCCTTCCTGGCATCTCCAAGATAGGGCTGAGAGAGATTCCTGCCTGCAACCTTGGAGAAGCCGGCTGCCAGTCTGTGTAGACAATACTGAGCGAGATGGACCTATGGTCTGACTGAGTATATGGCAGCTTCCTATGTTCAGATAGCTAGTGCCTTATATTATTTTGTTTGATATGATTAGGGGGCATTCAGTTTTCAATTTTGTTAATATTTACTTTGCAGAGGAATAGATAAACTAGGATTATCCTCCTTTAAGCATATATCACACAGCCTCTTGGGACGACCACTGTCTCAGAAGCTAGCCACCATATCTGCTGGACTACGCAGTGGAGGTATCCTGATTACTGGAGCAAAGGTACATATTTACATTTATCTATGCATTAGCATGAAAAAGTGTTAAGTTTCTATTATTCCATTTTAAATGCCAGACAGTCATGATTTGTTTTCTCATTTGCTTCACTAGAAACAGAAAATGCAAATTAAAATAAAATCCTGGATTATACAATTTGTTTCTCTTGCTGCTGCGGAATATTTTTTCTACAGTACACTTTGGTTGTATTGACTTATGCGTCTTTTAAAACTGTCTTAAGTATAGGAAATAAACACTTCCTATTCATTTCCATCTTTATTTCATTTGTAAATGAAGTGCCAGGGTAGGTAGAATAAAATTAAAGCTCTCTGATACTATGAAACTGGCAGTAAATAGATGAGGTTGCAGCTAAAGATGGCTAAGGTGAGCTGAGCTATGCGGAACATGCTACTGCTTCAGTGAGTGCATCTCTTCCTGAAGGTACTCTCATGCAGTTCCAGGAATTCTAGACTCTTGCATAGTTTTTTTTCATTTTATTGGAGCTTGTGTGGAACTAATTCCTGACGGGCTTTATTCTATGTTTATTTCCGTAGGAAAAATCCATAGAAACAGATGAGGATAGTAGTTTTTCTGGGTCTTTCTTTTTGAAGATTTCAGTCCCAATTTATTTTATAGGGAAGCGGCAAGTCAACATTAGCAAAGGCTATCTGCAAAGAAGCATTTGATCGACTGGATGCTCATGTGGAAGTAGTTGACTGTAAAGCTTTAAGAGGTACAAGTTGAGTTGTGTCCTTTCTATAACACTTGTCAGAATGTGAAATATTTTACTGTTCTTATTTAATACTGTATATACGACTACTGTGAATATTTATATACTGCATTTCAACCAAATTTCTCAAAACAGTTTACATAGAAAAATAATATGGATTTTTGAAGTGATCCATGTTCCCTCAACCTGGGTTCTGCGCCTGCACGGTAGTCCCTCATGGAAGAATTCAAAGCGCTTTGAGGCTCTCTTTGGCTTTGCCAAATTGCACATGTGTATGACTGTTATTTTCAACAAGAGAGCGCCATTCTCCTCAGTTCCTTCTCAGCCACTGCAATGTTCACATCAGGAAAGATTGACTCTGCTCTCCTCATTCTTTAAATAATTGATCTGGATCGTGATCCATTATAATCATAAGAATGTGCCTGCGCAGGGACCTCACGGGTTAATTGAATAGCTCCTCGTGACACCCTGCCTGCCTGCACATGCAGTGCTGAGTTCGTTAAGAGTGGCGATTGGAGCATCACAAGGAGCTACTCAATCAGCCCGCGAGGTCCCTGCGCAGGCACAGAACCCAATCCTTATGACTACAACGAATCACTTCCAGATCTTTAGTTACAGGTAAGCAACCTGTATTTCAACAACCTACCAAGTTTTCCCACCACATGGAAGCTGCATGCGGAGGGGGTTTTGTAATTTTCAATTGATAAAAAAGGAAGAGAGTCTCCCTGGACACTCACCCAAATCCAGGAAGGAGTTAAACTCTGTAATTAGGGTGTGGTGGCAGCGATTACCAAGGAACAGTTAAGTTTTAACGGAATAGCCTTTGTTGAGCAAACATGAAGACAATGAATCAACATTTTTCTTTCCCCCACGTGGACTTGTTCTGAGACAAAGACTGGGCTTAAATCTGCTATTTGCTACAGTCTGTTTCTCAGTTTCTCTATATCTCGCCCCTACTGCTCTAATGGATGCTAGGAAGACTTTTTAGAAAATGTACCTCTTGTGGGTGTACTTTACCCTTATTAGATAAGCAGTATATAAATATTTGTTGTATTGTCATATCATACTGTCTTTGAATGAGTGGTGTTCCTGTCCAGGAGAGTCATGAAGGAAATGTGCTGGTGAGAAGCTGGATAAAAGTCCCACACGATCAGCAAAAGGATTCTAGGTCGGAGTGGTGACTGGCATCTCTGTTGAAGTGGTGACTCATGCCATTGTCATCATCGAAGAGGAAAAAGCGACGAACAAAGTCTTTGAGCCAAGGAACCAGTGCAGGAGCCAACACTGAAAATGAGGTCGAACGTTGGATTGAAGACAGAGAAGTGGTAGACGAAGCCAATAGAGATGTCGGTGAAACCCTTGACATGGACGCAGGTGATGAAGTGGGCAAAGAAGGTCTGAAGGACCCTTGCACGGTGGACGGTGAAGGGGTATGAGGTGATGTCATCCATGCTGACGAAGTAGATGGCTTTGGTCTCATTGAGCACTGAGCTATCTATTCTAATGGCCTCTGAAAATGCATGGAGGCCCACTGCAAACTCTGCAGTTCCCACATGGAGGCCTGAACTGCTATTCAGAACTTCCAAGGCTTCTTGGAATTCTATTGGATCCAATAACCTTCTCAGGTGGACCATCCTAATGGGCCCCTCACCCTTGCAGAGGTGGAATGTGATTGTGAGTCGAACCCTAACCAGATGGTGGTCCTTCCATGACAATGGGGAAATCACAGGAGTTCCCACACATGGAACATTACCCTGATCAGAGTGAAAGACCAGATCAAGCGTGTGACCAGCAATGTGCGTCGGACCTGAGACTGCTTGGGATAGGCCAATAGTTGTGTCCACTATGAACTCCTGAGCCGCCCTGGACAAATTGGTCTTGAAGTGAACATTGGAGTTCCCCACCAGCACAAGCCTGGGAGATTCCAACTCCAAGACCAAGACCAAATCCATCACTCAGTTAGGGACTCTGTTGGGCAGCAAGGTGGACTGGAGTGTTGTACACCAACAGAAGACCCAGTCTATGCCTGGTTTCCAAACTTAACTTAAGTACACACATTCTATATGGGCACAACCGACATATTGAATGAAGAGGTTCGTTCCCTGCTGGAGAAAGGTGCAATAGAACTTGTTCCCCCAGAAGACTGGGAGACGGGCTTCTATTCAAGGTATTTCCAGGTACCAAAATGGGATGGAGGCCTTCAGCCCATCATGGACTTCCTCAACCTGCACAAATATGTGAAGGCCAGGAAGTTCAGGATGATATCATTGCACACCATTCTCCCTTTGCTCATAGAGGATGCTTCACTCTTGACAGGCATGCCTTTAAAAGTGCCGAGTCTGTCCTTGACACCAACTTCCAATGCTTCTCTGATAGGCTGGAGAGTGCATTCCAAGGATTTTCACACCCAGGGTGTCTGGACTCCTCAACAGCAATCTCTCCACATGAATCTTATGGCTTTTCTTGTAGCCATAACTTTGGCACATCGTGTCAGCAAGCTAAGAGCCCTCCATGCTGACTCACCGACTCACAGATACTAAGAAACTCTTCATTTCTTACAAAGGGGGAAATAGAGGCCACCCTATTTCTCAACAAAGACTTTGTCATTGGCTTGTGGACCTCATTATCCTATTTTACCACAAACAAGGAGTTTAGCCCCATTGGAAGATCAGGACACACTCCACTCGGACCATGGCTGCGTTGGCAGCTGATATGTCTGGCATCAAAATGAAGGACATCTGCAAGGCGGCTGCCTGGTCCTCAGACTTACCTTTCATTAAACACAATGCTGTGGACATCCACTCAGTGGCAGAGGCCAACTTTGGGTGGGCAGTTAAAAAAGGTTCTCTGAAAGGTATCCTAGCTCCCACCTCCATCTTGGTGAGCTGGTTAATCACCCAGGTTGTAAGGGAACATGGATCACCTCAAAGATAAAAAGGTTGATTACCTGTAACAGGTGATCTTTCTGGTGACCTATGTTCACTCACAATACCCACCCAGCCTACCCCGCTGCTGGGATAACTCTGTAGTTATAGTGCCTTACCTGGCTTTGCTTACGGACATGCTTCTTCACTCGTCACAGCGGCCAATCAAGAACTGAGAAGAATGGTGCTATCCCACCAAAAATAATGGCCGTGAGCGATTTTGCAGAGCCAAATTGCTCCTCAAAGAGCTTGGAATTCTTCCACGAGGGTCTACTGCGCAGGCACAGAACCCAGGTTGTGAGTGAACATGGATCACCAGAAAGATCACCTGTTACAGGTAAGCAGCCTGTTTTTCCCTGTCTCCAACGGGCTCGCAGTCTAAAAAGAAGCATAAGTTAGACACCAGCAACAGCCACTAGAGGGACACTGTGCTGGGGTTGGACAAGACTAGTTGCTCAATCCCTGCTAAATAGAAGAGAATCACTACTTTAAAAGGTGTCTCTTTGCTCATTTAACAGGTCTCAACAGCAGCTCTTAAGAATTCATTAGGATAAAAGAGATTGTTTTTCAGAGGCCACCCATTAAACTTCATGATTGAGCAAAGGTTTGAAGTTAAGTTCCATGTCCAAACCCAGCGCTCTACATCCCACATGGGCCTTAATCTTCATATCTTAGACCTTGCTGCTATTATACAAAATAAGTATTTTAGCAACTAGCTGGAGGCGGCAAATAGATGTGACCCTTTCCCTTTTGAGAAGCTCATTAATATAATACAGAAGATTACCCACATTCTTCCCTTTTCCTCTGTTGGGATGAAATATCTACTGATATAAACATGTCGTGTTTCTGCTATTCGAGTGTTTCCCAACCTGTGGTACTCCAGATGTTGAACTGCAACCCCATCATCACTAGCCACAATAAATTGTAGCTGAGTCTGATGGGAGTTGTACTCCAGATGTTGCTGAATTACCACAGTGGTTGGTAACCACTGCACTATTTCATTTTGTGTCACTTAGACTGCAACCCTATGCACACTTTGTTGGAAATAAGTTCCATTGTACTCAGTGGGACTTACTTCCAAGTGGACTTACATTGGGTGGTTGTTAGAGGTCACTCAACACCTTACTCCATGGACCAAACCAAAAAGTATTCCAGCCTCTCTTTATGGCCATTGTGACAGATGCCAGCCCTTCCTCTTTGTAGCATTCCCCTTATAATAACTCATAGCATTTATTAACATTTTAGGGTGTTCAAAGCATTTCTCATATAACTGTCCTATAATGTAGGTGAGTAATGTTATTCCCACACTACATGTGTGGGGCTGAGTGATTTGTCTAAGGCCACCTAGTAAGTTCATGATGGGGTGCGAGTCAAACTGAGGGTTTCCCAAATCATTGCCATTATTCTACTTCAGAACTCTCCCTGTATGTTTGAGAGAGAGAAAGAAGTTAGGGAAGACTCTAAGGGAGTTTCATAATTCTAAACTGGGTCCTATTACAGCCCTCTACTATAACTGGAATGTGGAATAGGATCATATAAGGCTAGACTTCACCCATTATTTTACAACATTATAAATTGTATTGGAAGTTACATACTTTCCCTTCTGTATCTTTCTACTCACCATATATTTGTGTTTTAGGAAAAAGATTAGAAAACATACGGAAAAAACTAGAAGAGGCATTTCTAGAGGCAGGATGGAGACAACCATCTGTTGTTCTGTTAGATGATCTCGATCACATAGTTGGTGTTCCCCTTGCTCCAGAACATGAGAATAGTCCTGAAGCAGTCCAAAGCATTCGCCTAGCTCATGGTAATGGCTTGCCAGCTAGTTGTTGCTGGCTATATTTTTAACTGTTCTTTATTAACAGTCTTGATAAGAGTGGCCCACATTTTGCACAGCCTTATGCCAGCATTTCCAAGATACTTCCAAGTTCCACACTTGCTCTTTGGGAGCACAACATAGATTGGAAACAAGGGAAGTGCATGCATGCAACTGTAAATATTTGCGGACTTGCCCTCTTATGCAAGATTGCTGGTGCTTCCTTAGACGCCTACCGTTGCATGGTGTAAGCCTGCACAATATGTGGCCACTCTTGAAATTTGAAACTTTTCAGGTTCTGGTTTATTGGATGTTAATTATTTCAGATTCAATAGGAAAATATTTTGCTTCATAGGGTTATGTAATATTGATATAAAGGAAAGCTATATTGCTTAAACTAGTTACATATTCAAACTATGCATTGGGAAATAAGGTATTTCTGTAAAACTTAAAGAAAACATGTATCTGCTATTTTATATTACTTTTGATGTGCTGATGGTTATACTTTGAACTTATTTATTTTTCTATTTCTAGTTCTGAAAGATATGATAAAAGAAATTATTTCCATGTGCAGTTTGATTGCACTTATTGCCACAAGTCCATCTGAACAATCATTACATCCTTCCATTGTGTCTGCCCAAGGAATTCACATATTTCAAAATTTCCAACATATCAAGGTTCCAAATCAGGTAAAAGCAATAACTGTATAATTTGGTCAAAACTGCTTAGCTACTTAAAGTTAGTGGGATTTATGTCCAATAACTTATTCAGTGCTGGGTTTACATAAAGTTCTTGTGATGTGTTGAACACATTTAGATTTGCACTTTATCACCTCATCAGAATTAGTATTTTAAATTCTTTTGAAAAGTGGTGTATTTTTTCTCCTAGTTCTTATTCTGTTCTTTGTAAGTTTCTATTTGCCTTCTTTTCAGGGGCAACGATGTGAAATACTTCACTCCATAATCAAAAATAAACTTAACTTCAATACAGACAGATTATCTGATCTTGATCTCAATCAAATTGCAAAGGAAACAGAAGGATTTGTAGCAAGAGATTTGACAATGTTAGTTGATCGCGCCATACATTCGTGTGTGTCTAGCAGAAGAGGGTGTAAAAAAGGTGTGTACTACAGCCATTTGATTTCAATCCATAAATGTTCTTCTACCATACTAACTTTTTAATGGCTTAAAGAATAAAATAGTGTTTTATAATTCAAAATCTAATAAAGAAGTGCTAACATTGTAAGAGTATTATAAAACTCTAGGACACAGTAATTATGGGGTTAATAGAGCTATGGCATGATTGATTAACCTTACCATCTGATCACATGATGCATTCAAAAATGTGTTGCTGCATGAGCATATGCCCAGTGCAAGCTAGGTGTTAACTGGTGTTAGCTGGGGAAACCCTTTGTTCTATATACATTCCCATTATCATTCATTTCCTCTTCTTTTTGTGACTTATAGACATGCAGATGTCTGTGGGGAATGGTCTCTCAGGTGTTCAGGCCCAGGGGAAAATAGTTATTTTGGTGAACAAGCCAAAGGTAGGCTTTTAGCGAACAGGCTCAAGATAGGTTGGCTGAATGCTTGTAGTCTGGTATGCAGAGAGAGGATTGGGCATTGCTTCTCCAGCAATGAGTTACTCAGATAGAGGGAAACAGCAGGCCCGAGAGCCTTTGTTTGCTCGTAGCACAATTCCATATAATTCAACTTTGTAGGCCAGTTCTTATAGGCGGTTATATAAGTGCCCTGGTTAGAAATGGCTACTGTTTCCCTCCTGCCTTTAACCAGCAGCTGTGATGGCACAGTTAGGAAGATGCTTCTAACTAGAAGGACTCCCTTCCAGTTCAGGACCTCTTGGGGGATCCTGTTCAAGGGTCCAGTTTTGTCTGAATGCATGATTCACAGATCATAGAATTCTTATCCATTGTGTTGATTTATGCTGAAGTGAGGGGAGGGCGAGGGAGCAGCTGGGCTTTACACCTGGTATGTGACAGCTTTGGTATAATGATCAATTATTTATGGCTGCAGTTGTGCACTGACACTGTTAGGAAGGGGTCTCTGGTCTTGTTGAAGCTTCTTAGATAGTGTCACCTCACTGTAACCCTTCTCAATATCTAACCATGTCAGATAAAACTACTAGGTCCCTTCACAGATGGAACATCTTGGTTGTCTTAGCTGTGCTGGTGCAATGGATCTTGCATTTATACTGTAACTGCTTTTCGCTTTGTACAAGGCTATTAGACTTTAAACTGGGATTCACTGGACTAAGTTGTTCATGAGATAATCAGAAGTATTTTCTATATAATGTAATGTTTCTGTTAAAAGATAATAAAGCAAATGTGTCGATCCACTTTAACAGATTTGATTCTATCAACATTAGACTTTCAAAAAGCTTTAAAAGGTTTCACGCCAACATCTTTGAGGAACATTAATCTCCATAAGCCTCAGGACCTTGGCTGGGATAGGATTGGCGGTCTGAAGGAGATACGGCAAGACCTTATAGATACTATCCAATTACCTGCAAAGGTATTTGTCTTTGTAACTAGAAACTATTGCTTTGCTGAATGCTTTGTCTGTTATAGATAGATGACTGTTAGAACAATCAAGTATCTATCTTCCTATACTTTTGATTGATGGTTCCAGATTGGGGGATAACAGCTTAAGTTAAAATTGACAAACACGTATCTGCTCTAGGGGTCCTTCTCCCACTCAGTCATACATATGGGTTTGCATGAGTCTGAGAGAAGAATGAAATAGCAGTTGCAAAAATACATTGAAGAGTATATGGTCTGGGGATTATCTCTGGAATTATGGATGTTGCTGAGGAGAGGACAGGATGCAACTATCAAGAATTATTGATGCAGAAGGTTTCATGAGAAGCCAGAGTTGTGAAGCGACTGAGACTCAAGCCATCGTTGTCTTAGTCCCGGATAATTGAGATTTCGTGTGCAGTAGTAAGAGGATCATTCCCACCCACCCACCCAACCTCCAGGCCTGCCTTATGTTGAACCTAATAGAGGAAAATAAAACCAGGCAATGTGTTTTTTATGGGGCAAGTGTTGTAAACATTGGCCCTAAACACACAAGTCTTATTTTTGTTACATTCAGTATAAGGTGGGGTAGGTTCAGCCAGAGTAGTGGGGAAGGCATGATTCCACCCCCCACTACTCATTGCCACCATATTATTTGAGGTAAGTTTGAACAAGGACAGGATGTATGTCTTGTCACCTTTTTACAAAATGATATGTGGCTGTTTGGTCATTACTTAAATGTATTGTAATGTGAAAAGAGACAAGCTACCGGAATATTGTATTTAAAAATAATCTCAAATGTTTAATTTCTTCTAACAAGTTCATACTATTGTGTTTAATTAATTTTTTAATGAAACATTTTATATTAAGTGTTCATATGAGGAATATTTTGTTTTGATAATGGTTTAAATAAATAATCAAGAAGTTCTGGTAAGAACTAATATGCCTACTTCCCTTTCATTAACTGATATTATAATATTAACTGATAATTACCATTCTTCACAAGTTAGCTCACTTGTGCCTCAAACGTTCACACATCTGCCATTTTGAATTGGGGTGGATGACATCATCAGAAATTGAGCTGTTGCAGTGTCCCTACAACTGTACCAAATTTGGTCCAGATTGGTTAGGCAGTTCACAAGTTAGCCCACTTATGCCTCAAACATTCACACTTCCTCCATCTTGAACTGGGGAGGAAGACATCATCACAAACTAAACCGTTGAGATGCCTCTATGCATCGCTACAGCTGTACCAAATTTGGTTCAAATTGGTCCAGGTATTACAAAGTTGACAGGGTGACACAGGGACATGTATGTGCACACATGCACACACAGAGAAAGCTGGGTGATCTCATAAACTTACTTTCCTTAAGGAAAATAGGCTAAAAGAGAGAGAGAATGTATTATAATGTGTATGCCCAAGCAGGCTAAGCTGGTGCATTTCTGTATTTGCAGCCCAATGATGCATAGTATTAGAGGTACTATTAATAATTAGGGTGAGATTGTTTATGAATACCTAAGACACAGACGTGCTGAAAGTAGTAGTATTGAGAGAGCTTTTATTTTATATATTTTCAGTATCCAGAATTATTTGCAAACCTGCCAATACGACAAAGAACAGGAATCTTATTGTATGGAGCTCCAGGAACAGGAAAAACATTGTTAGCCGGTGTAGTTGCTCGAGAGAGTAGAATGAATTTTATCAGTATCAAGGTAACAAATTGAAATTTTTCAGAATTCATTGTAGTAGTAAAATGCTAATAGATTCACTGCATAGGTCAAAATCCAGTCAGGTGATACAATGAATATGCTGTAGTTGTCTTTTAATGGCTCTCTTGCCAGACTTAAAATTTGCTTTTTAAACTGGGTAAGTTTCAATGATGTACAAATGGATCTGGCAAAACCTCTGGTTTATAATTTTTGTACATATGCGGACGAGAAAAATAAACCTTAAGATGACACATTTGAAATTCATACTGGCCAACATCCTGACTAAGCATGCACCTATGTGCTGAAAAAAAGTGTCCCCGCTGCAGAGGGGACACTTTTGCTGCTCTCTCCTTCCCTGGAAGAACCTTGCAGCATCTGAAAATATGTCCCTAAGAGTTGTGTGACTCTCAGGCATATTTTTGGGTGCTACAGGGCCTTTCAGGGAAGGAGAAAGCAGCAAAAATCCACTACTACCCCTAGCACAACAGGCACCGTTGAGTTCAGAAAGCTCTCTACAGCGGGGGCACTTCTTTTTAGTACATGGGTGCATACTTAGGATGTTGATCATTGTCCTTACAGCAACCATAGAGAAACTACTGGGAGGTAAATAGTTGAGCATATTTTAAGTCCTTATCTGGTGTGGAAATTAGATTTCCCCCCGACTGCTGTTGATGACTAATATAATGCATGCTAAAAAATAATAATGTGGGCAAAATGGCATCAGTTTCATTATAGTTTAACACACTGCATAACTGGCTTTAATTGCTTGTTTATTCGCATTCATTAATGAAGAATCTTAATATCATTTTCAGTAGATCAGGGCTGTACAACTCTAGTCCTCCATCTGTAGTTGAACTACCATCATCTCTAGCCACAGTGGCCAACAGTGAGGAATGATGGGACTTGTAGTCCAACCCCAGCTGGAAGGCTGAAGTTGTGCAACCCTGAAGTAGATCATAAGACTGCCAGAGCCAGTCTCGGGTTTAGGATACAATTGAATCCTTATTTGTATAGGAAATATCCCTTCTTGAAGGAATTGATTGTTGGCTATGTTTAGAATAGCTTCTAATTATAATACAATAGAACAAACAGCTCATCTTTTGGTTACGATGTACCCTGCCCCTTCTATGTTGTTGTTGTTTTAAAAAACAATTCTTTACAAATATTAAGGGGGGGGGGCAGTTCTTTGAGAGTTCCATTATTTTTGTGTCTTTATAGGGTCCAGAATTGCTCAGCAAATACATTGGAGCAAGTGAGCAAGCAGTCCGTGATCTATTTAACAGGTTGGTTCCAGTTTTGTGGTGTTGCTGATAGATTCTTGTTTGTATGGTCAGTGTTAAAAATAGTTATTGTATTTACTAGTGAGTAATGTGAAGTAACAGGCCTAGTGGGTGTCAGGGTGGTGTGAAATAGCAAGACCTGCTGATATCACATGCTCTGTCTTGGCAGGGTCAGCTCACTCTTCCTTCTCAATTGTCTTGTATTGCAGAGCACAGGCAGCCAAGCCTTGTATACTTTTCTTTGACGAATTTGATTCCCTTGCTCCTCGTCGAGGTCACGATAACACTGGAGTAACTGACAGAGTTGTTAATCAACTGCTGACTCAGTTAGATGGAGTTGAAGGCTTAGAAGGTAACAATTTAGTTGTCTCTGTCTCTTCCAGAAAACAGTTCAGCTAGAGTTGTTAACAAGATTCTTACTTTTTCTAAGGGGTTTATGTCCTAGCAGCCACTAGTCGTCCCGATTTGATTGACCCTGCTCTGTTGAGGCCTGGTCGACTGGATAAGTGTCTTTATTGTCCACCTCCTGATCAGGTAAAGAAACAAAACTCTCTACCAAGTAGGAAAAGAGAGACTCTATCTCTTGTGTGGGTATGAAAATGAAGTTTGTCATTCTGCTTTGGTTCAAAATGGTAACAACAAAATCAGAATGGTATACAACATTATCTTGACTGGTAGAATTCCATGCTGAGAAATCCAGAATTCTACACCAAGAAAATCATGGTAGCATGTCAGTGTAATGCGCTTAACTGACTTTGTTTTGAAATTTATCTTAACTTTGACCATTTTCAAAATCTCTGTTATATGTAAACCATGATATTTTGGTACTGGAATATAACATTAACTCAGTGCAGCACGACTTTGACCTCCCAGTTGTTGTTGGACTACAATTACCATTATCCTCAGCTAAAGCAGCCAGTAGTCAGGGATGATGGGAGTTGTAGTCCAACAACAGCTGGAAGGCAGAAGTTGTGCAACCTTGCATTAGATCATTAAAGCAAAGATGTATATACAGCATATACTATTATTACAAAAAGGAACTATGGCAGGTTTACTTCAGAATTGTTTTGTACTAAGGATATGTAACTCAAAGTAATTCAAATTGAGTATGGTAAATAAATTATGTAGATATCTAAATAATCTGGAGCATGATCCATTGAGCCCCATTAGAAATGGGTTATGTGCCTGCGCGGAAGCCCCTCACTGTGGAATGCTACAGCTCCTCATGGCATTTCTGGCTCACCCCATGTGACCACATGGCTGCTATTTAAGGCAGGAAGAATGCCAGCATTTCAGTTCCTTTTCGACATCCGTAGAATTGGTCACTTGGTTGCTGCGGCTCCTTGTTCTGGTTCTTCCTTCTCTGACAAGTTCTTTAAAAACAAACAACTGACTAATTTTTCTGGTACTTTGACCTACGGACTTTGAACAGACTACAATTATGAACTCTCCTAAAAAGAAAGAAATAAGATGGATAAGAAAACCAACACTGCAAAATTGCCCTCTCAGGACAGGCACAATTTATGTTTAATTTGCCTTGGGGAAGGGCATTACACCTCAACATGCAGGATATATATGTTGTTTTCTAAACAAACAAGGCACAACAGAAAGCTCCGATTACGTGCAGCCTTGTACAATGACGCACTTGGTCCCCCCACTCAATCAAACAGGGAAGGCTAAATCCCCTGGCCTAAGGACTGAAGCCCATGCTCAGTCTAAATCCTCGGTGCCCTCTATCAAGAGAAAAAGAGGTTGAGGAGGTGTCCGGTGAGCTCACCAAAAAAAGGCAGAGGACTTCAAGACCGGAGAGAACTGTTCCCGTCAGATCTAAGTTGTAACAATCACCTTGGTGTCAAGGCCCTCAACCCCAAGATCTCTGGCTCCAGTATTCTCTTCGACTTTGGAACATCTGCCAAGATTGAGACATCCATCAATATTGGTTGATTGCCAAGAATTTTCAGTGCCGACAGCGTTAGAATCAACACCATTCCATCTTTCTTTGACATTGGGGCTGTCGGGACCGAAGCCTTCTACTCCGAAACCTCCAAGTCTTGTGGACTATGGTGCTGAAGACACCAACGCCTAAACTGTCACCAGGCGATCTGGCTTCAACGCCAAAGCAGACAGAATCGAGGATAGCTTCGATTTCACCTTTGACGCCAATGGGGGTGGATGTGGTTTCCACATGAAATACCCCAATTCTGACAGACACCAGTGAGTCACCCCGAGATAACAGGAACCAATGACAATATCTGTCATATTTGTATGTATAAAACTTTGGCAAAATAGACTGCGCTGACCTGCCAGCAATTGAGTATAACAAAGCATCTGGCTGAGTCTGAATCTAGAGCCATGGCAACAGCGATCTCATTGAGACGGTATGATTGGCTTAGATCAGCCTCCCTTCAAGGGGATATGAAGGATAAGATTGAAGGATTGCCCTTCGATGGAAAAGGCCTATTGTCAGAACAAACCAACTCCATGATGGAGAAGCTTAAAAAAATCCAAATTTACAGCTAAAACCTTTACCGCAGCTTCTGCTTCATCCTACACGTCTAAATACAGGTTGTTTAACAAGCCCAGCTCAGGCTACAAACAAGGGCGGTGGGCCAGAAGCAATATCTCTTGAGAAATTTGTCTGCCCTCACACCTCAGCACCGATAAACCTAACACAAATCCAGGCTCATACCCCTTCACCTGCATGACACCGCGGAGACCTGCCAAGACCATCTTGATGGCACCAATGATAACACCAGCAACTGCCAAAAACATCAAGCTGGCAGGCCATGCCCTAGCATGGCATCATATAACTTCAGATTGTTGGGTACTGAAAATAATTTCTGCGGGTTATGCCATAGAATTCAAGACCTGACCTATTTTCAAAGATGTGTGCTGCACGAAGGCAATACCTGCTCTGCTGGAAGAGGTGAAGGAACTGCTGGTGAAAGGGGCCATAGTCCCTGTAAGGTGGGCATAGAGGCGGGAGGGCTTCTACTCCTGCTGCTTCCAGATCCTCAAGAGAGGAGGAGTAATACCACCAATAATGGACTTGAGACACCTAAACAAAGTTCTCCAGGTGAGGAAATATCATATGACAGCGTTGCAAGACATCCTGCCACTATTACATCAGGAACAGTGGTTTGTGACGCTAGATCTAAAAGATGCTTATTTTCACATTGGAATTCAAGAGACACACAGAAAGTTCTTGAGATTCACAGTGGGCAACTCAATTTATCAATACAAAGTTCTACCCTTTGGCCTGTGCATGGCCTCCCACGTCTTCACCAAATGTATGGCGGTTATTATTGCACACCTCAGGACCAGGGGTATGGTGATATACCCATATCTGGACAATTGGCTACTGGCTTCAAGAAGCAGAAAAAAGTTGCTTTCTCAGATAGAATATCTATTGCACCTGCTACACGAACTTGGAATAGAGGTGAACTGGAAGAAATCCCACTTAGATCCAGTGAAATCAATACCTTACATAGTGGCAATCCTGGACACTGAGACAGGAAAAGCTTACTTGCCACAGGATTGCTTCCAAGCCATTTTGGAGTTGATCCTTCAGTTTACATCTCAACCTTTACAGCCTGTGACACAAATCCAGCGCCTCCTTGGACTCATGGCATCCTTCAAGGTGACAGTTCATTACACCCATTGCAATTGTGGTTCCTCTCAATCTTCTGCCTATGTATGGACAGCCCGATAAAAAAGCTGCAGTTCCGCCCCAGATCATTCCGTCTCTGAACTGGTGGACACGCCCAGAAAACCTCCTACAAGGGGTATCTTTCCAAGCACGTCTACCCTCAGTATGGGTAACGACAGATGCTTCCATGACAGGCTGGAGAGGCCACTGAAACAGGAAAAAGGTCCAGGGACAGTGGAACTCTCACCAAAAAGAGACTCAATATTAACTTCTTGGAACTCTTGGCAGTTTTTCAGGCAATGAAAGCATTCTTACCAAAGCTCAGAGGTAACACAATACCACTGTGATTGCTTATCTCAACAGGCAAGGGGGGACTGTATCCAGATCTCTCTGTGGCTTAAGTATCCAAATCTGGCACTGGTGCATCCGAAATCACATCCATCCCCAAGCCATTCACATCAGGGGGACAGACAATGTGTTGGTGGATGACCTGCATTGTTTCTTTACCCAAATGAATCAACACGAGTGGGAAATAGACCAAGAATACATAACACTGATCTTCAGAGCCTGATGTCTATCTGGGATAGATATATTTGCAAATTTACTCAATACCAGTGCAAAAGATTCTAATCAAGAGTGGGTCATGACCCGCAGTCTCTGGGGGATGCATTTCTGAGGGACTGGACTCAGGAGCTGGTCTACATGTACCCTCCTCTTCTGCTCTTAGGGAGGGTGGTTCAAAGCTACTAATTTGTCAAGCAGCATGCATTCTGATGACACGATGGTGGCCAAGGCAGTCTTGGTTTCCACTGCTTCTCAGGTTGTCCAACCACTCTTAGAGAAGGCTTCCTCATTTTCCAAACCCATTGTCTCATGAGGGCGGCCAGGTGCTGCACCCAGACAGAGCCACATTGAAACTAACAGCATGGAGGATAGGCTACTAAATGAAATTATGTTAAACCAAAGAAAACCTTCCACTAGAAAGAACTATGCCAGCAAGTGGGAAAGGTTTAGGTGTTATGTATCTACAAAGGTTTTTTGCCCTCTTAAAGCATCTGTTAAGAGGAGGAGAGCTGGTCTTGTGGTAGCAACAAGCATGACTTGTCCCATTGTCCCTTGTGGTAGCAAAAAGCATGACTTGTCCCAGCATTTGAATGGGAGACCACACGTGAGCACTGTAAGATATTCCCTTCGGGATGGAGCCGCTTTGGGAAGAGCAGAAGGTTTCAAGTTCCCTCTGGCTTCTCCAAGATAGAGCTGAGAGAGATTCCTGCCTGAAACCTTGGGGAAGCCGCTGTCTGCCTGTGAAGACAATACAGAGCTAGATAGACCAGTGGTCTGACTCAGTATATCTCAGCTTCCTATGTTCCTATGTATCTAATGTCTCTGAAATCAGCTGACCTATTGATCAAAGGGCACGTGGCTGTCTCAGCTAAACATCCGAATTGTGATGGGAAGTCTGTCTTCTCCCACCCCCAGCTGCAACCTAAAAGGTCTTAGTAATTTATATCCACCAATCAGACAACCGATAGAGCAGTGGAGCACTTCTTTGGTTCTCTATGCCTTGATGGAAAACCTGTTTGAACCAATGTACTCTGAGGATATAAAACTGGTCTCATTAAAAACAGCATTTCTAGTGGCAATCACTACCACTCGCAGAGTCAGTGAGCTGACAGCGTTGCGCATGGATAATCCATACACAAGATTCTACCCTGACAAGGTACTGCTGCATACAGATGAGTCTTTGCTTCCTAAGGTAGTATCTGATTTTCACCTAAACCAAGACATCGTGCTGCCTACCTTCTTCAGGTCTCAAACCACTCCTCTTGACAAGGCTCTGCACTCAATAGTCGTCAGAAGGGCTCTCTTATTTTATTTGGCAAGGACAAAGTCTATATGAAAAACAAAGAGGCTGTTCATCTCGTATAAAGGAAAATCACAAGTCCATGGCATTTCAAGACAAAGCTTATCTCACTGGCTCGTGGAACTTATACTATTAACATATAGGCATCAGCAGGTTGACCCACCAGAGTCCATAAGGGCACATTCCATCAGGACCTATGCAACATTTGCTGCCCGCTTATCTGGTATATCCTTCAAGGACACCTGCAAAGCTGCAACATGGTCATCAGAGTTGCCCTTTGTTAAACATTATGCCACTTGCGCTCTGCAGCAGAGGCTGACTTTGGGAGAGGTATTATTAAAAGGGTGCTACAATAACTACTGCTTTCTCCACCTGAATGAGCTAACTAAGCAGCCATTTCTAATGGAGCTCAACGGATCACGCTCTAAATAAACAGGTTGCTCACCTGTAACTGATGATCTGGTAGCGATCCATTGACATCCATTAGACCCTGCTGGACCTCCCCATTGCAGTAGCCCAAAAATAGCCCAAAAATTCTCCAAAATAGAATTCACCTCTTTCTTTCTGAAGGATAGTCCCCTGTTCTGGCAGTCGTCCAAGAACTGGAACACTGGTGTTCTTCCCACCTAAAATAGCAGCCATGTGGTCACATGGGGTGGGCCAGAAACTCCACGAGGAGCTGTGGCATTCCACACCTAGAGGCTTCTGCGCAGGCACAGAACCCATTTCTAATGAATGTTAACAGATCACTACTAGATCATCAGTTACAGGTGAGCAACCTGTTTTCTTTTTTGTGGTCTCGGTGCATCACACTCATGTTTTCCCCTACACAAAGCCAAGCCTCGGATCCTTTTAGAGCTTTACCATATAAGGAAAAAAGAGTGGGAAGATGGCTCCCTCTAGCCGATAGCTTACTTATCCCCTCAGTCTTTCGCCGACCACTGCAGTTTCTTCCTTCCACCGCTTTCTTCTGCTTTACTGCTTGTCTGCTGACATAATTTGTTTCCAATTTGCAAGTATTTACCCTTGACTAATATTTATTTTTGTTTGTTCTGCCTTTCTGTCTTTCTCATGTTTCTATCTGGGTTCTTTTGTGTTTTTATTTACTCTCATGCCCTCTCCTGCCCTTTCCTCTGGCTTCTTATAGCCACAAAAGTGACCTTCAAATGTTGTTCTCAGTGTTTGTCTAAGCTGCCTTCCTCGGATGGTCATGCTGTGTGCTTAGCCTGTCTAGGGGAGTCTCATCGTACAGACTCTTATCAAGTTTGTCGGGGTTTTGTTCTCAGCTTCCATGCTTTATTCTAAACTCAGCATTTGACCTCTCCTCTTGCGAGAGGCATGAATAAGTAGTGAGTGATGGAACTCAATGGCAATGGGAAAGTGACTAGGGGTTATGACTGATGGTCATGTAGTCACCCAGGGCACACAGACTGCATTTCCAGAACACTGGGGTCTTTTGCAGACCCTGGACCCTGCATGCATGCTGTAAAACACATATTTGTCATTATGAGTGCTAGAAGTTTTTTTTCATACACATTCAGACTCTATACTGCCAATACTGTTTGTTCTTTTTCTACACATATTACAGAAAATCCAAGCTTATTGTTCCAAGTTCCAGGCAAGCCTGATTTTTGTATTATTAATTATTATTTATTTATTGACTCAATTTTTTTTGAAAGTTTGTTTTCAATTTTATATTTTGAAATGCTCAAACTATAACTCAAAAGATTTGCTTAAACTCTTGACAGTTTCTTAGATTCTTCTTTCATGAAAAACAGTTTACTTCAGTGTGTCCTTCCACATGCTATTTTAGTTTCATGAATGTCTCTTTCACCAGCTTACTTGAACCAAGTAGAAAAGTGCAAGACAAGCTGAGAATTGAAATGTTAAGTGTTATCAAAGGCAAGAAACCAGTGTTTTAATAACAGGGTTATTATGTTTCTAATTTTCATAGACTTCCCGATTTGAAATTTTAAAAGCACTGAGTCATTCTCTGCCTCTGGCTCATGATGTGGATTTTCAGCATTTGGCGACAAAAACAGAACATTTCACAGGAGCAGACTTAAAAGCTTTACTGTATAATGCTCAGTTAGAGGCAGTGCACTCTAATTTGGGCTCAGCATTGCCCCAGGTAAGTACATTGAAATTTCAAGAATATCTTTTGACACTGCTGCCTCTCATAAATGTAACAATGGCTGGGAGAATCTGAATAGCTGCGAATATTGAAGGCGAAAACCCTGTCACTTTCAAGGGTGGTGTCTAGAAGTGTTATGTCACCAAGAGTTGCATTCCTGAATTTAATAGTAATTAATGTTATAAAATGTTAACTCTATAGGCTGAGATTCAAAGGGCTTCTTCAATATGCCTGAGAGCTTGGATGTACCCAATGGAATTTGTAATTTATTTTTCTTTGAACAGCAAACCCCCATGCCATATCACAAATTGCTTTTGACAGACATCTGAGTTTCAAATCCTCACCTAAGCTTCTTTACCAGATACTGTTCCACCACTTAGTGAACTGCTTGAGATCTGCCTAATGAATATAGTTCATACATGCTTGCTGACTTTTTGTCCTGCTGTTGATAGCAGTAATGATTGGCATTATGAATGATTTTCTTGTAGCATGTTTAAATATTTTGTTTTCATTTTGTTTTGAACAAAATAAATTTCCACATGTAAAGGTGACTACTTTAATCACAGCCGTTTGGACATAGCTTCATGTAGCAAGCCATTTGTGTGGGTGGGGTCCCCATATAGTTTAGGCATTTTTAACCACAGCCACATCGCTGTGCTTTTTCTTCTTTTTAAAAAAGAAAAGTTCTGTTGGCATAGTTACAATTGCATTAGTTATATAGGAGGCCTTTGTCAACATATACATTACACAAACATTTAAAACTGAGAAGTAAAATATCAATAATGATCAATGGTGTTCCAAAGAAATGGAACACAGAAACATCCATCCATCCAATCTACTGATATGCTTTGCTGCTTAGTCATCCATCTCTACTGTGAATGGGCCTCATAGGCTTTTTCAACACTTGGTCTACAACTCTTGTTTTTATTGTTGCATGGTGAATGCCAAAAATGAATAATTCATCATATCTCTTGCACTTGCTCTTTGTGTTAGTCTACTTGCATGGGAGAAGAGTCAACCCAAAATAGAGGTGTTTTATTCAGAAAACATTGTAGAAATAGTCTTCTGTTAAGAAGAGCTTGTAGCAGTTAAAAAACACTGGTCCAGTTATATTTTTATGAATATGTAATCAAATATTTGATGCTCTAATAGTGTCTATTACTTTTTCTAATTTTGTGTGTTTTTTCTCTTAGGATATAGGTTCTAGTTCAGATAGTGATCTCAGTTTGTCTTCAATGGTTTTCTTAAACCAAAGCAGTGGATCAGATGATTCTGCAGGAGAAGGAGAAGGAGGCTTCGAACAATCTCTGGTCTCCCTTGATATGTGTGAGCTCCTTCCTGAAGATCCAAGGTCCAACATATATCGTCTTTATTTTGGCAGCTCCTATGAATCAGAACTTGGCAATGGAACTCCTTCAGAAATGGTAAATGACTTATTTTCTTTAACTGATATTGTAAAGTCAAAGAGCAGTGTTTAAGTGCTCTAATGTCTTTCGGTTTAAAATTGATGTCAGTATTGACTGACAGATACCAGATTCTGAATAAACAGAATATAGATGGGCAATCTTTTATCCTTTAAGTAATTCCCATACTTATTTGTGCTTATTATTTCCCTTGGAAAACTGGATAGGTTGGTAACTGCAAAACATTATAATGACTTTTCTTGCTTATGTATTTTAATTTGACGGTTTCTGGTTCTGCTCCATCCATGTCTATTCTTTCTTGACCAAAAGTATCAGCTAGTCACAGAGATTATTTTCTCCCTCTCAGAGGAGGAGGAGTTAGGCAAATGTTTCTTCTTTTCTTTCTTTTCCTTACCCTTTCCCTCTTCAGAACAGGTCAAAGTAGTTCTCTTTAAATGCAGACTATTTCAGAAATTATTGAACGATACTTATATACTGCTTAAAAAAAAAAAAAAGGAATGAAGCATGCTGTTGATACTCTTCAATTCTCCCTCAGTTCAGAGGAATGTATCCAAGGGTGAGTTATGCCTTCCACTTGATCAGAGACAGGGCTAATCAAAAGAAGACACATTGAGGCTATTCACACAATGGGGCAAAATAGGGCTAGTAGAGGCTAGCCCGATTTCTCCCCATCATGTGAACCACCGGGCTCCGTTGACCGGTGGTTCACATGATGCCTAACCCGCCTAACTACCCCTGCCCTAAAACCAGGTTTGCAGAGCGAGTGCTCCACAAACCTGGTTTTAAAGATTGTGAGTAGCCGCCGCGCCACGGTTATGCACGAGTAGACCCCCAGAGGGGAGGCGAAAAGCCGCCTCCCGGCTCCAGGGGTTTCCCCAGTATGCCCTGCGTGCTTGCACAGGGCATACTGGAGCTTCCACGGGCCGCGCGGACCCCGAACTCCCCAGCCCCCACCGGCTCTGTCATGGAGCCGGCAATCGTGTGGGCGGCCAATCCAGCTGCCTAGGGCTCCCACTCTGATCGTAAGCAGGGAGAGCAGGTTTAGCCCGCTCTCCTCGCTCACTCTTACAAACCGGGTCTCACTGATCGTGAGACCCGGCTCACTGAGCCAGTGGGAGGGATCAACCCCTCAGGCTCCAGTCTTCACCCTATCTTGCTTGGAGCAGGAGCTGTTTTTCCTTGTGCTCAGTTTGGAGCTGTGAACTTTGTAGGCCAAGAGAGTCTGTTTCCTTCCCGGCCGTCTTTTCCTTTGCCCTTCACAGCCGTGAGTCAGGGAGGGAAGGGAGATGGTGGGCGCCAGCTGTTCTGTGGCTTGTTGGGTCGTTTTTACTGCATGCTGCCTTTATCATGGCCACGTGTGGCGAGAAAGGTGTCTCCCTCTCGGTCTCTGAGAGAAAAGCTGTGTTAGCTTTTGATGAGGCGTGGGCAAGGGTGGTAGCATCCGCTACGACCACCCACACTGAACACCGGGTGGGGGATTGATCCTTCCGTAAGGCTCAGGAAAAGCTGCAGGGAAGAGCAATCTGCCCAAGAAGTGGCCTCACCTCAGCGCCGGCCAGGTGGAGCAACCACGAGTTTCAGAGGGTGGCAGTTTGTTTGTTTGTTTGTTTGTTTGTTTAATTAACATATTTTTATACTGCCCAAAACTTATGTCTCTGGGTGGTTTACAACAAGATTAAAAAAACATTAAAACATTAGTTAGAAACAAAAACAGTTCAGCCATTCTCCTCCCAGCACAGCCTTCACTGCCATCTTCCCCGCCTGCATCAGAAACCCCCGGGAATCAAAGGTCGGTGCCTTCCGTTTACATCTGCTAACTGAGCAAAGAGGCACCTGTTAAAAGTGGTGACTTTCTTTACTGAGCAGAGGGAGAGCAATTGGCCCTATCCATCTCCACCATAGCATCCCTCCAGTGGCTGTTGCTGGTGGTTGTCTTCTGTTTCTTTTTTAGATTGTGAGCCCTTTGGGGACAGAGAGCCATTTTATTTGTTTGTTTGTTTGATTGTTTATATCTGTTTCTTTTTTAGATTGTGAGCCCTTTGGGGACAGACAGCCATTTTATTTGTTTGTTTGTTTCTATCTATGTAAACCGTATTGGCAACTTTTGTTGAAAAGCGGTATATAAATATTTGTCGATTTTGTATTCTGCAGAATGTTCGGGGAGGCAATTCTCACAGCTGGTCCTGTGCAGGTACAGCTGCTGATGTGGGGGAAGCAGAGGAGGAAGTTTCAGAGTGCCTGCAAGCTGATTTCAGGCGCATTGTGGCAGAGGAGCTGGGCAAATGGTTAGAACCTAAGAACAGCCCTGCTGGATCAGGCCCAAGGCCCATCTAGTCCAGCATCCTGTTTCGCACAGTGGCCCACCAGATGCCGCTGGAAGCCACAGACAGGAGTTGAGGGCGTGCCCTCTCTCCTGCCATTACTCCCCTGCAACTGGTACTCAGAGGCATCCTGCCTTTGAGGCTGGAGGTGGCCCACAGCCCTCCGACTAGTAGCCGTTGATAGACCTCTCCTCCATGAAGTCATCCAGACCCCTCTTAAAGCCATCCAGGTTGTTGGCTGTCACCACATCCTGTGGCAGAGAATTCCACAAGTTGATTATGTGTTGTGTGAAAAAGTACTTCCGTTTGTTGGTTCTAGACCTCCTGGCAATCAATTTCATGGAGTGACCCCGGTTCTAGTGTTGTGCGAGAGGGAAAAGAATCTCTCTCGCTCCACTTTCTCCACGCCATGCATGATTTTATAGACCTCTATCATGTCTCCCCGCGGTCGTCTTTTTTCTAAACTAAAAAGCCCCAGGTGTTGTAGTCTTGCCTCGTAAGAAAGGTGCTCTAGGCCCCTGATCATCTTGGTTGCCCTCTTCTGTACCTTCTCCAGTTCAACAATGTCCTTCTTAAGATGTGGTGACCAGAATTGTATGCAGTACTCCAAGTGTGGTCGCACCATAGTTTTGTATAAGGGCATTATAATGTTAGCCGTCTTATTTTCAATCCCCTTTCTAATGATCCCTAGCATGGAATTGGCCTTTTTCACAGCTGCCGCACATTGAGTCGACACTTTCAACAAGCTGTCCACCACAACCCCAAGATCCCTCTCCTGGTCCGTCACCGACAGCTCGGATCCCATCAGCATATACTTGAAGTTGGGGTTTTTCGTCCCAATGTGCATCACTTTACACTTGCTAACATTGAACCGCATTTGCCATTTTGTCGCCCACTCCCCCGGTTTGGAGAGATCCTTTTGGAGCTGCTCACAATCCGTTTTGGATTTCACTACCCAGAAGAGTTTGGTATCATATGCAAATTTGTCCACATCGCTGCTTACCCCTGCTTCTAGATCATTTATGAATAAATTAAAAAGCACCAGTCCCAGTACAGATCCCTGGGGGACCCCACTTCTTACTTCCCTCCATTGTGAAAACTCTCCATTTATACCTACCCTCTGTTTCCTGTCTTTCAACCAGTTAGCAATCCACACATGTACTTGTCCCCTTATCCCATGGCCGCTAAATTTCCTCAGGAGTCTTTGATGAGGAACTTTGTCAAAAGCTTTTTGGAAGTCCAGGTAGACTATGTCAACTGGATCATCTTGATCCACACACTCGTTGACACTCTCAAAGAAGTCCAAAAGGTTGGTGAGGCAAGATTTACCTTTGCGGAAGCCATGCTGGCTCACTCCCAGCAGGGCCTGTTCTTCTAGGTGCTTTACAATTTTATCCTTGAGGATGCTTTCCATCAATTTGCCTGGAACGGACGTTAGGCTAAACAGCCTGTAATTTCCCAGATCGCCCCTGGATCCCTTCTTGAAAATCGGTGTTACATTTGCTACTCTCCAGTCCTCTGGTACAGAGCCCAATTTCAGGGATAAGTTAAATATTTTAGCAAGGAGGTCGGCAATTTCACATTTGAGTTCTTTGAGGACTCTTGGATGGATGCCATCCGGCCCTGGTGATTTGTTAGCTTTCAGTTTTTCCAGACAGTTTAGAACATCATCCCTTGTCACTTCTATCTGACTCAGCTCTCTAGCCTCCATCCCTAAAAAGCCTGGTTCAGGAACAGGTATATGCTCAGTATCCTCTGCCGTGAAGACAGATGCAAAGAACTCATTCAGCTTCTCTGCAACCTCCATATCCTCCTTAATAATCCCTTTCACTCCCTCGTTGTCTAATGGTCCAACTGCCTCCCTGGCAGGTTTCCTGCTTCTGATGTACTTAAAGAAGTTTTTGTTATTCCCCTTGATACTTTTGGCTAAATGTTCCTCAAACTCTCTTTTGGCCTCCCTTATTGTCACCTTGCATTTCTTTTGCCAGAGTTTGTGTTCCTTTCTGTTCTCTTCGTTTGGATAGGCCTTCCAATTTTCAGAATTGGTCTTCTTTCGGAAGGAAGTCTTCTGGAAGTCGTCTTCCCTTTTATGGCTTCCTTGACGGTACCTGCTAGCCATGCTGGCATCCTCCTGGACTTAGTGGTACCTTTCCTCCTTTTGGGTATACAATCTAACTGGGCTTCTAGTATAGTATAGTATAGTATAGTATAGTATAGTATAGTATAGTATAGTATAGTATAGTATAGCTTCTAGTATTGTATAGTATTGTTCCCACCAAAAGTTCCTGCCAACAGCTCTGACAACCCTTTGCCTCCAGCAGGGCTTGTGCTTGGGCACAATACACCTAGGGGGTGCTCTAAGAGCAAAAAACTCAAAGTCTCAGTCTAGTCATTCCTCTAGCGGATCAGGCCAGGATTCTCCTTCTCCGCATGCCAGCAAAGCACACCCTGTGTGCTATCCACTTAGTTTGTCACCCCGTGGACCCGTTACCCCTGAGGTCCCTGATAACCTGGGTCAGCCCAAGGCATCGGATGATGAACCAGACACAGATGCCTCTGTGTCTGACAAGGAAGAGGGGGAGCTCTCTGAGGATGAGACAGAGTTTGCTCAGTCTGTACCCCACAGGCTATCTGCTCTGCAGGATTTTTCAGTTTTGCTACACAAAGAAAAAAAGATTTTAAAGTTGGAGGGCACCATCAGTGGTCTCTAATTTTTTTCATCTCTGTGCAGAATGAGTTTTGTTCTGGGTGGCAGTGTGTGCGCACCTACATTCAGAATGGGGCATTCCCGTTTCAACTTGAGCAGGATCTAAAATTAAATGAGCGGACATCCAAAAACTTGTGAGCACACACATGTGCACACGCCTTAGAGGGAACAGTGGGCACCATCCTTTCAGTCCCTGATCAGGCTGAAGGGGATCCAGAGGTTCCCTCGGTAGGGCATGCACAGGAGGTAGTAGTTCCATGTCCACAACTATTTTTGAATACCATTCAGGCCAAATGGGACAAGCCTGCTGAGGGCAGGGGCCCTGCCCCTTCCATCAGGAGGAGTTATACCATGCTTAAAATGGTGATGGACAAGCTTAAAGTACCTATAGTGGATGCAGAAGTTGCCGCCCTGGTTTCTGGCGCAGATCCTTGCCTATACTTGAAGAAAGTGGTCAATTGATTGATCTTTCTTCTGGTCTACGTGTATGACCTACTGATGTGTTTTGAACAAGAAGGGGATGACAGTGGAATAATGAAAGCCTTAAATCAACAATTTGAAAAGAAAGATCTGGGAAACGCAAAACACTACTTGGGAATACAGATAGAGAGAGAATATGATGGGAGCTACCTCCTTAGTCAAAGCTGCAAAATAGAAGAAATAATAGAGAACTTTGGAATGAAAGATGCAAAGGCAGTAAGTACTCTCATGGAAACCAGTTACTTAAAGGAGAGCAAAGTACGTTGTTGCCAAACAACCAACAACATAGAGAAGTAATTGGGAAATTGTTACACATCACCACTGTCACACGACCTGACATTGCAGCAGCAATTGGGATCTTATGAAGGAAGGTCTCAGCACCAAGTCAGAAGGACTGGAATGCAGCAAAGAGGGTTATATGTTACTTAAAAGGAACTTTACACCTTAAGCTATGACTTCAGCAACTTCTGAATGCTACCTAAATGGATATGTGGTCGCAGATTGGGCTGGAGACAGTTCTGATAGAAAATCTACCAGCGGTTATATGTTTTTTCTTGGAGGGGGACTGATCAGTTGGGCCAGCAGAAAACAAGCTTCAGTAGTGCTCTCTTCTACAGACATTGCAGCTGCACAAGCTAGTCAAGATGTAATCTGGCTACAACAGCTATTGATGAACTTGGGTCAGTGTCCAAGAGAACCCACAGAAATCTTGGAAGATAATCAAGGGTGTGTATTGCACATGAACAAACTGAGAGAGTTAACCTTAGAACCAAGCACATAGATGTGACGTATCACCTCCTGAAAGACTTACAGGAATAAGGACACATAGACCTGCAGTATTGTCCAACTGAGAACATGATGGCGGACATTCTTACAAAGCCTTTGGTCAGAGAGAGGCATTGTAGGCTGTCAGGGGTAATGAACTTAGTGGGCTAATGCTTCAGCTGTTGAGAAGGGGTGTTGGGATGTGCAACACCTGCAGCCTTACTTACTGTGTGTATAGTTTGTATGTAATCTGCTATGAAGCCAGAGGGGGCACTGTAGCTTCCTCAGTACTAGTTGGGCTAGCTAGGAGTTTCTATCCTCCTTCCTGTTCCTGTGTGAGTCAGCAAGTTCTATACTGATCTCTAAGTGCTTCTTTTGTTTGTCTCACAAGTAAGGTTATCTTAAACCTTTCTCTGGTGTTTGTTCTGAAAACCATGCAGACAGCTCACATTCTGCAAGAGGTAGGGGGCTACATCCCAATACCCTGAAACACGGCGGGTATCTATAGCCTTACTTCTCATTCACATGTTAAAATTTTTTTCTGAAGGGTGCTGTTAATCTCCATCCCCTAAGGTCCACCAGTTCCCAACCTGGGACCTTAATGCGGTGCTCACGGCCTTAACAAAGGCTCCTTTTGAACCACTCAGGTCGGTCTCTTTGAGGTTTCTATTTTGCAAAGTCATGTTTTTAGTTGCTGTAACCTCAGCATGCAAGGTATCCAAGCTGGGAGCCCTTTCTGTGCATAAGGAGCTCTGTTTAGTCTTCCCAGACTATGTGCTCCTGAGGACAGATCCCATCTTTGTCCCAAAGATGAACTCTCTTTTTCATAGAGCCCTGGAACTTATATTGCCTTTGTTTTGTCCTCATCCTACTTCTCTAAAGGAGAGGACGTGGCACTCCTTGGACATGTTTCATTTTGTGAGTGTACCTTGGGGCAGAAGGTGTCAAACTCCACCTTGTCTAGGTGGATCTTCCAGTGCATTAATATGGCCTATACATCTCAAGGTCAGGTTCCACCTAAAGGGGTCCTGGCCGATTCTACCAGGAGCACGGCAACCTTGGCAGCCTTTCCCACATTGGCTCTTCCGGCAGACATGGCAACCTAGTCATCCATTTCTATGTTCATTAAGCACTACAAAATTCAAACCTTGGCATCTGTGGATGCTTTGTTTGGATGCCAGGTGCTGCAGTAAGTAGTGCCCTCTTAGGACCAGCCTCCTCTCCTGCTCGGGAGGTTAAGGGGGCTTTGGTGGGTCCCATCCTTTGATACACTCCTCCAAACTGAGGGAGAATGATATGTTGTCACTTACCTGAAGGGTCATTCTCCTCAGGAAGATGGAGTGTATCCACCCTGTCCATGTTCATCTGGTCATTTTTTCCCTGATATTCTGTTCTGTTGGGCAGCTTTCCTTTCAGGATGGTCCATCTCCCTGGGGTTTTGTGCTAGTAATAAGGCAAATTCCTAGGGTTTTCCCCTCCCCCTTGGTTTGGCATTTGTAGTTGGTTGGTTGTTGTGGTTTTTTGTACTCTATTAGTCCGTTAAGTTTGAATCTCTTTGCACCAGAGCACTCTTTTTTCAGGGCTTTGAATCCTAGAGCCTGAGGGTTGATCCTTCCCACTGGTTCATTGTGTCTTCTTTTGATTGGCCCTGTCTCTGAGCAAGTGAGAGGCATAACCCATCCTTGGATATACTCCATCCTCCTGAGGAGAATGGCCCTTTAGGTAAGTGACAACATATCGTTTTACAAATAACTTGCCTGATTGACAAAACTCTACAAGTTGTCTTGTTTGATATGTTATAAAATATTTATCTGTAGTTGACCTATTGAAGCCCTAGAAACAGTGACTACAAAACTGCTCTTTTAATTCATAATAGATTATGAATTTCTCCTCATCCCCTTGTCTCTACAGAGTTCTCAATGTTTTTCTGGACCAAACTCCATAAATCATGATTTAACCAACCTCTCACTGAAGGATTTAGTATCTTCTCAGCCCCCAGCATTAAGAACAGCCTTACAGGAAGGTTACCAAGAACTCAGTCAAGAACAAATAGAGCAACTCAGGGCTGAAATCAATGCTATCAAGGCCAACTTCAGGAACAAAAATGGAGTATGAAAGAAATTTTATTTTTGTTACTTCTCTATTATGTATACAATTATGCTTTATAAATCCTTTCTAGTGGTGCAGTAACAAAGGCTTGCAGTTGCAGAAGCATAGCATAAGATGGAACATTAAGTGTTTTAGACAATACACACTTTAGCTCAATGGTTTGCACAGCTTAACTGTGGCTTGTCATGATGTCCAAACTGATATGATGTCAAAAATTGTCATGTTGTCCAAACCATCTTATTTATGTGGTGGTTGTTTTATGTAAACTGCTTGGAGAACTTTGGTTGAAGAGTGGTATATAAATATCCATGGTAGTAGTAGTATATACCTTGGTTTGAGATCAGTCTGGAAACCATGGTATGAACTTTATTTATTTAAAACATTTATATCCCATTCCTCCAGCACACTGCTGCTCAGGATGGCTTGCAATAAAAGATTAAAAACAATATCCACAGTAAAACAACATCATCATAAAAACACAATACAAACAGGTATAATAAAGGCACACACAAGGTAAAACAGCAGTCAGGACTAAAATGTAATTGACACCCAATTACAGCCAGTCTTTTAAAGTGTCTTTAAAAAGGAGGGCTTGTAAGTTCTTCTTAAAGCTAATCAAAGAGGGAGACTGATGAAGCCCCTCTGGGAGGGCATTCCAAAGATGGGGAGACACTAATGAAAAAGCCCTATTCCTGGTCCCCTCCAACCAAATCTGTGTCAGTGGTGGGGCTGAGAGAGGGGCTTCATTTGACAATCTGAGGGCCCTAACACATTCATAAGGGTGAATGGAATCAGACAGATACCCTAGCCTCAAGCCATGTAGGGTGTTAAAGATCAATACCAGCACTTTGAATCTATCACAGAAGCAAACTGGCAACCAATGAAACTGCCACCAGATAGGTGTAATACTTGCGTAGCGACTAGCACTCACAAGCATCCTTGCAGCAGCATTCTGAACCAGTTGCAGCTTCCAAACAGGCTTCAAAGGCAGGTAGAGCACATTGTAGTAGTCCAGTCTGGATGCAGTCAATGTGTGGGTAACAGAGGTAAGTTCTGGTTTCTTCAAGTAGGGTTACAGCTGGTGTACCAGCTGAAGCTGGTAAAAGGAACTCGTGGACATCACTACCACCTGGGCCTCCAAAGACAACATTGAGTCCAGGAGAACCCCAAGCTATGAACTTGGTCTTTCAAGGAGAATGTGACTCCATCGAAGACCAGATTTACTTCACCACTTGGATCACCGGTTTAACTGACCTGAATCACCTCTGTCTTATCTGGATTAAGTTTCATTTTATTTGAAATGAAAATAAAACAAGCAAAATAAAAAACCCATCCAACCGAGAACAGCCTCCAGACACCAGTTCAGGAAATCTCCTGCCTCCTTGGTATCAACAGATTTAAATAACATCACATACTTATGGCACCACAGTTCATACCTACAGATGGCCTCTCCCAGTAGTTTCATGTAACTGTTAAACAGCATTTCCACAAACCATGGCTACAGCTGTTACTCCAGGTCTTGAGTCTGTCCTGCCATATAGAGGGAAGACATGAGCAGACAAAGTACTCAAGCGGCTCTTAATGGGGGTTCCCTCTTCCACTGCCCTGAACTTAACAACCTGCTCTAGCTCTTGCTTTCCTGTGTATATCCCAGCTTCTATGCAAATTCCCAGTGTAAGAGCAAACTAAGGCAATGGTGCCAAAGCACTTTATGTACTTAATGATAAAATAGCTTTACAAGCAGAAATTACCCAAAGACAATATTCCAACAAACCATTATCACTTTCTTCAAACCATTATCACACCTCCCCAGTTAAGTGTGCATTATGATCCCTTTTCTACAGTGTAAACTGCAGGTATGGCCTAGCAGCTTTCTTGGAAGTCCTCATTCCATTAGGTGGTACATTGTAGAATTCAGCTATTTTCTGCTAATGGGGGTGAGATTGTTCTCAAAAGATGCTTTAGTTTAGGGGAAACAAGGAATAGTAAAAAGTAATGAGGGAGGGAAATGCTGCTTGGCAGAACATCAAAAGAAGGCTGACAGTAGTGCTAAAATTCCAAGAAGGCACATCCTTGATTGCAGTCACTCATTTGAGGTTGATGCTAGAATAAGAAAGCACATGTGGTGTCACTTTGTCAGTAGCAATACAGGTGTACTGTTGCGGGGCAGCATCCAGGGTTTCCAGTAGTATTCAGGCAAGAAAAGTGCAGTATAAACTCTAGTTTTTTGTAGCTTTGGAACACAAGCAATGGTTTGGCTTATAAACTGAGGTTTTTGCAAACCACAATTTGACATGATTCTTGAATTGAGCTATTGTCAGTCTCCAGAAAAATGTTTTTGGTTATAGTGCAGTTTTTTCAATGTGCTTAAAATTCTTAATGATCTCTGTGGCTGTTTTTCAGGAGGAAGTAACTCCTAGTCAATCAGTGATATCTAAGAACGCTTTAAGTATTACACAGTCTCACTTAATGACTGCACTTGGAAACACAAAGCCATCTATTAGTCAAGATGACTGGAATCACTTTGCTGAATTGTAAGTACATCTGAGCAAGGAAATCACATGCAGTATTTATTAATTCTGAACATTTTTCAATGTGTACTGCAAATATTTACAGTCTCTGTATCCAGATTATATTGAGTACTCCATAATTCTCAAGCACTTTTCTAAAATAGGAAAGTGTTTGTCAATTATGGAGGGCTCAGTATAACTTGAGTATTATAGAAAATAGCTATTAAAAGGCATTTTGGTCATGGCTGTAACATTTCTGAATTCCCTGATAAGCAGTGGCAGCTGGTGGTTTGGAAGTGGTGCTGCTGACCTGTTGGCATTGTAGCAGAAATCTGGGCTACTAGGCCTCAAATCCCTGATGAGAAAGTGAACCAAAGTTACTGTTTAGGATGAACTGATTATTTTTGGAATGTGTGATAAGGAGGGGCTTGTGGGGAACAATGAACAATGAGATTACTGTACTCTGAAGATTGGACATGCGTAGTTGGGATCATAATGTATCTTGTCTAGAAGAACCATGATTGGTCCTTCTAGCGGAAGAGGATGCTCAGTTTACAAGAGCCTATGTATAACTAGATATTAACATAAAGATAAGAATCATAAAGATCACCTGTGTGTATTAGGTGAAGGCCCGGCTGTGATTCTCATTATGTAATAAAGTGCTTTGAATCTGATGGAAAGGGTGTTGGTCTCTACCTAGAAAGAACCTAGAGTGTAGAATTTCCACAACAGCATCTAGGCATCCATATGACCTTGCCACCTCTACCTCCAGAGGTGGCAGTATCAGTAAGGACATCCCCTCACCTCCTCTTACCACTCACTGGCGGTAGCCGTTTCCTACCACCACACTGTTACACTAGCTACAGGTAACAGTAGTAGCCAGTAGTGGCCAATTTCAGCCCGAGCTTCCCAGTTTTTTGGAAAGAGAAACATTATGCAATATTTGCTGAGACTTATCTGGAATTTATTTTTATAGCTGATTATTGGCTCTGATTGTTTTGGGGTTTTCATTCTGGTTTTATTCTTAATGTTTATGATGGATTTGTTTCTTACTTATTGTAAGCTGGCCTGAATCTTCCTGAATGTAGAGGGGAATATACATTTAATAATATGTTGCACTTTCAATGGCTTATGCCATACTAGACCATTTGACCTCTAAGGCACCACAGCAGGTTATATTTTTAGCTGATCTTTGATTATGTTTAACCTGAGTGTTTCTCCTACAAAGAGTGTTTCTAGTGCTCTTGTATTATTATTGTATGTTTTGTTTTAGATATGATAATTTTCAAAATCCAAAGAAGAAGGGGCCCAGTGGAGCAACTTTCAAACCGGGACAGAAAGTGACATTAGCTTAACTGCTGCTAATAATATGTTGATGATCACTGAATAACTTCTACAGTAACATGTTTACATTATTAAATAATTAAAGTGTATATACCTCTGGGTATGATAATGCTAAGATGAAAAATAATATTTTCTTTGAAATAGTTGGGAAATGATTTTACATAATTTTAGTTTTCAAAGTTATGTCTTCCTACAAATCTATATTAAAATGTTTGATATAATATTGGTGACTTTGTGTTAAACTGTTTTATTTCAGAAGAGTGTTGTTATTAAACAGATCCACTTCATGCTGGATGAGAGAGAGAACCAGGCATTACCCAGTTCTCCATTAGGCAGAGGTGTGAAGGATTTATTTACTGTAGTATAAAGGGTTAATCCCCTATATATGGGAAGGGCTTCATGTTGTCATCAGAAAGGCCCCGGTCTTTTTGTTGTAACTGAAATAAAGCTCTTGGAAAAGACAGGTCTGTCTCAGTGCTCTCTCAATATAATACATTTGCTATGGAGCTTTTGTGGGTTCCAATAAACTCTGAAAATCAGCTTCTGTTTTTCATGGTCAGAGATTCATAGAGGAACAATGACAGGCTGCCATTCATTCATTAATTCATTTATATAAACAACATATGTATGTATCTCTGACCAGTTTACATAATATATACCAAAATTTAAAACAACAACCAAGTAACAATTAAAACATTAAAATAATTTAAATAGTTTAAAAGATTAATAAATTAAAACTTTAATAAAATTTCTTACTAAATGCCAGATCCAGTAGACCCAGTAGGCAGAGTTTCTGATGTTGAGCAATTATAGCATCCATAAATATGGGTCTATAACTGCCTGATTTCTACATATTGCCAGGGTGCAATGTTAGGTAAACTTATATTATATATATTTAACGTGTAAATCCAAATATCTAAAAAATTACCTTCCCCTTCTAATAGTTGGTACAAGGTTGTAATCTGATGTGCAAGGTTGTACCCCAAAAAAGAGTATATCAGCTATTCACAAGTCAGGGTTATGCCCAGTGTTGTCTGGCATGTTAAAAAAAAAAAAAAGGAGTGAAAATGAGATTTGTGCCTAAGGACTCTCCAAATTAGTAGGGCTGCCTGAATTGTAGGGAGGACCCTGGTTGATTCATATAGGTTGGATGATCCCAGTACTTGCCAGCAATGTCTTTGGAATGAGATAATATTATTCTAAATTGATCCGGGCTGCAACTGAGATTGTCAATGGAGAATGTTGGAGAGGATGCAAGCTTTTGATATTTTCAGCCAGCTAGAAGGCACATGCCTGTGATTCTAGGAAAAGAGAAAAATCAGCAGAGATGGAGGTGGTTAGCGAGGGTTATATGGTTAGTTAATACCTGAAATTGTGGTCATAAAAGTGATCTATTTCAAAAACAGGTGGAAAGTTATGCTTAAACTCTCAGATGTGGACATGTGTTTTTACAGAACAGAAATACTGTAATTGAAGGAGGCCTGTGCTTCATTTTCAAATACAAACTAGTTGCACCAACAAGTTTTAATTTATTATATAGATTAAACTGCTTATCATTCTGCCCAAGACTGACCATGTTTTAAATGCTAATAGTTGTCACATCCAAATTAAATACAATATAAAATTAAATCTCTCAATCTCTCATCTTCCCTACTCATAGTAGATTTATTAAATAGTATATTGTAAGTATCAAAATCTTGTTAAGAGTATCTTAAAAAGGGAAACAAGATTTGCACCATATCAGGACTAAATCAAATGTAAATACTGTATACCACTTCTCTAGTTACAGTTTTCTCTGTGTTTGAGTGAAGGTGACTTGTCTAACTCTGGCAAGTGAGCCATATTGTACATTAAACATTAATGAAAATATGGTTTTCATTGGGTTGTTATCACTGATGTACATCAATATGCATAGGTGTGTGTTACACAAATATGGCGTTTTCATCCCCTTCTATGTTAAGCAGTCCCATCATTTGTTTCCAAAATCTGCAAAACAGCATCTAATCGTCCATGTAACACTTGTGCAAATTAGGATGGTTTTGATTGTTTATCAGAGAAATTGCATTTCAGTGCAAAATGAGTATACTCTTGAATTGTTGGATGCTCCAGTATTCTTTTCACAAGAAGAGTTATCTCTGAAGGGTGAAATCATTATTTGTAGTTTTTAAGACAATCTTACAAAGGGGCTGGTGTCCGGTATTAATTGTGGCAGTAGTTATATCTTCACAGAATATACACTGAATAAGACTCATTATTACAATTGATGTTTGTATCTCACAGCACCTGAGTTGATCTGAATATGAAGCAGTCAGAATCCCATTACTGTTTCTCTGCATCACTCTGTTCATGTGATATGCTAAATCCTGAATTCCATTTCTCAAAAGTATTTATTTCAGACTGTAGATGCTGACAACCCAAGATATATTTTCCTTTGATTGCTGTAATGACATCTGTTTTGTCAGATGCTGCTCTTCTCAGCTGACCTACCCAACAGACCTTGAGTAACCTTTCCATGATTATCTGTCAGTCCTGCACAAAATAATGTTTATAGTACATGCAATAAAATGTATCAGGACTGCAAAATTACATTCTGCAGAAATCATTTTTGCTGCAGTAGTTTATTGGAACTGAATCTTACACTTGATACTCCTGTCACTTGGCACTTTCTCTTTCCAGAAACCTCAAGTTTATGCTGAGTAGATTAGTACAATATCGGGAATGGCCATTTTAGTGATGAACATCTGACAAAACCATTCTTAATAGTCTATTGGCCTAAAATGCAACATCAGGAACTCTTGTTGATGTGACCCAAACTGTTACAAGAAGCAATGCAAATATCTATGTCTAACTATTAGTGACAGCAGCTGCTTAAGTTATGTAACAACCTGTAACTGTATCTTAAAAAAAAAAAGATTGCGTGTTATGGGTCAGACCGATCTAATTACATCTGTCCTTCATTTCCATTGGTATAGTTAGTGGATATTTTATAAAGCATGTGATTTTGCCCTACTTATATGCCACATAAGTAGAGCAAAATCACATGCTTTGTAAAATGCCCACTCTAACTACGACTAATGGAAAGCAAGGATAACTGTAATCAAATAGGTCTGAGCCACTATATGCCATATAGCCAGACAGACCAGTTGTTGTGTGTGAAATGTATTCTAAAAACTTGACTATGTAGAGCTATGCAAATTAGGCAAATCTGCATGTACTGTATTTAAGATATATTCAATTTATCTTGAATATATCTTGAAAAATCTGTTTGTGCTGGGGTGATAAGGTAATTCCCCCTGCTTTTGCATAACTTTTGATCTTTATTTCTAAGGGTTTTTTGTCTGGGTTCTGAGGAGGAACTGCAGAGGCATTTGGGAGCTGTGGGGGAAGATCTAAAGAACCATTAAACTAGATCTGTGCAGCCACAGAGCTTTTGGATTCCTTCAGCAGTAGACCTCCTTAGACCACATAGCAAGCTGCTTTTAAATATGGGGAGTTTTCTATAGGGAGATCACAGCTAGTCAGGCAATCATCGTGAATTTAGGGGTGGAGTACTGTTCCATCTGTGTACTTCTTCAGTGGCACAGCTGGTCCTTCTCAGATTCACATCTGACAAAAACCAAGGAAAACACAGATATCAGAATATGGAAGGCATGAATGTTCTCTCTGATCTGGGGCATGATCCGTTAAATGGGTTATGCACCTGCACTGAAGCCTGTTGGTGTGGAGTACTACAGTGCCTCTCAGTGCTTGCGCCCCACCCCACATGACCACGTGGCTATTTAAGGCAGGAGGAAGCACTAGCACTTCAGTTCCTTTGCAACCACTGTTTTGTTTTGTTTTTGTTTTGTTTGTTTGTTTGTTTGTTTAATGGATTTTTATACCGCCGCAAACCAAAGTCTCACTGTTGTGATCAGTTCCTCGATCATTACGGCTCCTGTATTGGCACCTGTGGCCAGCCGGTGTCCAACAGGTTCTGGGATTCGGAGGCAATAAGCTCAGACCAGTGTAAATGCCAAAGAGGTTTTATTAGACAGAGCTAAATAATATTTTAAAGAGGATTACAGAACACAAGATAAATCATATGTTCCAGTTCAAGCTTGCTTGTTGGGGAACCCCGGTGATGCGGCGGACGAAACCCCTTAAAGCCAGCTGGTGTGTAGCACCTTCCCAGGTCTTGGTCTACGAAGAAGTTCTAAATTCTAGGCTGTTTGGCTGTCTTGCTTATACTTTTACAAAACCCATAAACACAATCTGGGCAGGGGCTGCTGGTACATCTTATCAGTGGCCTGTGTAAGACAACATTTAACCAACTGCCAAGTACATTCTCGTCCTTGGCTGCACATCTTCCCATCCTCCCTATCTCAGGTGGGTTATTGAGTATGTTTTAAAGTAAACCTTATCTTTTCCTAGCTATACTAATTGGCATAAAGATACAAATTCAAAATATGAGTACAGGAATACAGGTGGATATACAGTCTTCAGCAAAAGAACAGGAGTACAAGGTTACTAAAGTTTAAGGCTATAGAGGCTCAGAATGAACCCTGTAAATGCATGCATGTCAACAGTGTATAAAAATCTACATGTGCAGAGGGTAAATGTGGACATCACTAGGCCTCCTCACCATATCTTCTGTAGTACTACTACAGTTCCTCATACTGGTTCCTTGCTATCTGAGTGAGTTCTTTAAAAAAAATTTTTTAATTTATTGGCTATCTTGACGGCTTAAGACTGTTTTGTGAAAGATCGGATGGTTTGTTTTGGCTCTGGATAACAGAACGCAGACTACAGCAATGGATGACCCTAAACGCTTAAAGAAGAAATCAGATAAGACTTTCAAGCATTGCTCTAAATGTAAAGCAAAATTACCCTCGCTAGATGGCCATGACTTGTGTTTGCTGTGCCTGAGGGAAGCCCACAACACCTCTGCTTGTAAGGTTTGCCAGTCTTTTAAAAAGTGGACGCAACGCAACTGGGAGCTTCGCCTGAGAGCTGCGCTTTACGACAATGCGTTAAGTCCCCCAGGTCCATCTAAGAAGGGAGCATAATCATCTTCTAAAAGGAATGGTTCGAGGGCTGAGGCTTCAACCCACTGACGAGCTTCAGCACAGGTGCAGAACCCATTCTAATGGATGTCAACGGATCACTACCAGATCATCATACAGATGAACAACCTGCTTTTTTTTTTTTTTTTTAGCCCTGAAGCTATTTGTAAACCCCTGCTAACTGAGCAAAGAGGCACCTTTAAAGTAATGATTCTCATATTCAGCAGGGGGAGAACAACTGGTCCTATCCAACTCCAGCACAGCATCCCTCCAGTGGATTTTGCTGGTGTCTACCTTATGTTCCTTTTTAGATTGCAAACCCTTTGGAGACAGGGGACCATCTTATTTATGTATTTTTCTATGTAAACAGCTTTGAGAATTTTGTTGAAGAGCAGTATATAAATAGTCATCGTCATCGACTCTTTGTCCATTTCCTGTATAGACTCAAACCATCTAACTACAGAAGCGGAAGTCCTCATAATAGCTATATTTGTCCCAGTGTCTTTGGTTTGCCTATCCGATAATTTTCTAGAGATCTTCATGCCACTGTGTTCTCTACAGTCTTTTGGCACAAGAATTAGGCACCACAAGCTAGATCTTTTTTCTTTCTCTAGGATTTTGGAGCTGTATGGGAGGGTTTTCAGTTGGAAAACGTGTACTCCAATTGCATTTTTTAATTCTATCAATATTAAACATGAAAACTAATAATACAGTTGTGTTAATTTTCTTATCTATATATATAATTTTCCTAAACGTACCCATCACGAGAGCAGCTGCCTGGGGGATAGTGATGGGGATGGGGAGACAATGGCGGTGGCAGCCGGTCAGCTGGAGCAGGAGGCAGCAAGCCAGCCTGGCTGCCAGCCAGCCCGGCCACCAGGAAACATAGGAAACTGCCATATACTGAGTCAGACTATTGGTCTATCTAGCTCAGTATTGTCTTCACAGACTGGCAACGGCTTCTCCAAGGTTGCAGGCAGGAATCTCTCTCAGCCCTATCTTGAAGAAGCCAGGGAGGGAACTTGAAACCTTCTGCTCTTCCCAGAGCGGCTTCATCCCGAGAGGAATATCTTGCAGCGTTCACACATCAAGTCTCCCATTCATATGCATCCAGGGTGGACCCTGCTTAGCTTAGTGGACAAGTCATGCTTGCTACTACAAGACCAACTCTCCTCTCCAAACAAGAGGTGGCGGCGGTGGGTGGCCCGGCCGCAGGGAGGAGGAGGAGTCTGCTACCGAGAGTGGGCAGGAGAAGGCAGCAGGCTGGCTGGCTTGCCTACCAGCCAGAAACCACAGGGTGGGGGTGAGAAGTGGGTGGGGTAAGGGGGAGAGAAAGCGCGGAGGGGAGAAGCAGGTGTGGGGGGGAGAGAAAGCGCGGGGGGGGGGGAGAAGCAGGCGGGGGCGGCCAGAGGCGCAGATGCTCTGCGCCCGGCCCAGCTAGTTTTAAGTAATTGTCATTGACTAACCCAGTATTCAACACTCAGTTATTTCTTATTATAAATGTGTTATTTTTTTGAGCAAATGTGCTCAGGCTGCTATAAGTTCTGTTATTGATAGGCCTGTGCATCAGACATCCCAATGAAGTTGTAGCAATCCCCTGATGCCTCAGGGGGCAGGCCCTCCATGTGCAGTTCCTTTTGTTTCTGGCACCAGGAGGTGCCAGATGCTGGCTGGAAGAAAGTGTGGGAACCCAAGAAGGATGTGCAAGGGCATCTGGGGACCGTAGATCTGGGTTGTGATCGAATCCATTAGGATGGGTTCTGTGCGGAAGCCTCTCGGCGTCGAGTTCTACAGCTCCTTTTTGGCACCTGCGCCCCGCCCCACGTGGCTATTTAAGGCGGGAGGAAGCGCAGGCACCTCAGTTCCTTTGCGACCACTGTAGAGATTGGTTCACTCGGTTTCTGTGGCTCCTCGTTCTGGTTCCTTAAATCTGATAAAAAGTTCTATTCTTCTTCTTCGTATTCTCTGGCTTCTGGCCTTGGACTGTCTTTTGATAAAACCTTCTGCCTTGCAATTCTGTTCTGCCTACTGATCGGGCTGTTTTTTCTGGCTATAAGACCCTGGATTGCTTAGTGTTTTCCATGTACTCTTGAAAGAATTTGGCGATTTGATAGGACTGCTACCTGGCTTTGACCTCAGACTGCTAACAGCCAAGTATTTGTGAGTAACGGACTATCTTGTAGATATGGATACCCTGAAGGGGAAAAAGACTTTTAAACGCTGTGAGAAGTGCAAGGCTAAATTGCCCTCACAAGATGCTCTTAGTTTGTTTGCTTTGTCTGGGTGTGGCGCATGTTACGTCCTCCTGTAAAATTTGCCAATCGTTCTCGAAACAAACCCGGAGAAATCGAGAATTCCGTTTGAGGGCTGCAATCTATGATGATGTTCTGGCGGTGCCTTCGTCTGCATTAAAAAAAATGGCCTCAGGCGCATGGCTTGGGGGCCCTGGGTTCAGCCCAGTCTAATACCCCGTTGCCCTCCGTGAAAGCCCATAAGTCCTCGAAAAGGTCGGGTGAAAAGATGGCTGCTGGAGAACCCACCACAAAAACGCAGAAGCTGTCGACATTGAGCTCAACTCCGTCGCCAAAGTCCGCTCAAGATGTGGTCTTTGTGTCGATATCGAAGCCCTCAATGTCGGCCACTCAATTGGCATCAACAACAGCTCAGCAGACTGGGCCCTCAACACTGAAGCCTCCACCACGATCGACACCGAGAGAAACCTCGGCATTGAGCCCTTCGAACGTTTTGTCGGTATCGACCTTGACGTTGATGAAGGCTCCAACATTGAGTCAACGTCCACGCATTGCGATGATCTCTACATCAACAGTTGAAGGAGTGCCAGCTATGCTGATATCGACGCTTTCGGTGCGGACATTGCGAGATTTGCAGCCGGCGCCGACCCCTGATACGGTCCCCTTCAACATCGGAGGATGGAGCACAGCCTTCAACATTAAACACCCCAACAAGTATTACTGCTGTTACACCTCGATTCCGAGCTTCCCTGATGTTTGCAATAGAAGAAGCTGATCTTTCTAATACAGAGGCGACGCCTTTGGACCCAGGAACTACACAGTCTCTCCTTATGATGTTAGACTCCGCGGCTAACGCTCCATCTACATTCCAAGGTTTTCCACGGTCAGTAGAGAATGCTCCGCAATCCAACTCCCAATAGTTGTTGACCACTGAACAACTTACCACCACTGTGCCGTGGCACACGTGTGGTTTCAGTCACAAAGTATCCCCGCCAACAGAGACCGCGTTACCAGGTACGACTTCACCAGGTATGGCCTATGACTACGCCGAAGACTGAGCTTGGCAATGGCCCACGTCGTCAGCCGCTGTGCCTCAAGTTACCACTGCCCTACCACTCCATTCACTCTCTGGGGGGGGAGCCCCTCTTGCTCTGAAGAAAGTGCTCTCTAACGCCTCGCCTCAAACTTTGCTATCTATATCTTCGAGATCGACACAGACTGCACAACACGTCACTGCGGCAGCGATCCAAACAGAGGACCCACCTTTGCCTGCTCCCCCATGTGTGGACTCACCAGGCGGAGGGCCCTCACTCCACTCTCCTTCTGAGATTGCGTTGGATGACAGCCACCATGGCTCTTCTGATTTTGAATCTGACATGGAGACTATAGAAGCTGACCCCTCACTGGATGTGGCTACACCTGCCCACATCTCGCTGACAGAAGAATTAAAGGCGTATCACTCTCATGTAAAACAGATGACTTCCACCTTTTGGATTAGATTTATCTTCACAAGTCAAGACCATTGATGACCCAGTCTACAATTTCATGGCCTGGTCTCAGTCAGCGCAACCGGTGGCTCTGCCCCTACTACCCATCATCTCAAATGCTGCTCAGTACGCTTGGCAAGTTCTGCACACATCCACACCAACGTCAAAAAGATTGGAGGATCTTTACAGGGTACAGGAACAGGATAATACCTACTTGTTCAAACACCCAGTCCCAAAGTCTCTGGTCATTGACTGTGCTACCACTTTGAGGTCGGGGAGGCGACACACCACCCTTGTGGATAAAGAGGGCAGGAAATTGGACGTTATGGGGAGAAAGCTATACTTCACCTCTTGTCTCTCTGTCAAAGTGGCTAATTACTCAGCTTGCATGGCTAAATACAGCTACTGCATCTGGGAGAATTTAGAAAAGGACCTTGATACGTTGTCTCCAGAGGAACTCAAAGTTCGGTTCCGGATAACTTTGCAAAAAGCGGGGGATCTCACATGTCAACAATTGAGCACCGCAAAACACTTAGTGGAGTCAGAATCTCGGTCTATTACCCTATGTCATCATGCTTGGCTGAGGTCCGCAGCCCTACAGCAAGATATGAAGGACAAGATAGAAAGCCTACTGTTCGATGGTAAAGGCCTTTTCTCGGAAGAGGCGGATGCAACAATGGAAAAATGAAGAAATCAAAATTCACAGCCAAAACATTCACTTCTTCGTCAACATCATATCCTAACAAATAGCAGACCGACTACCGTCCCCATACCTCCTAAAGGCCACAGGAACAACATGACAACCGTAAAAGTTACCAACCCTTCAATAAGCTATCTGGACAGCAAAAGGGAAAAATATGCCTCTTCACAACACGTTAAGCAGGCGGAGGGCAACAAGCAGCGACTCTGAGGTACCGGACAGCCCATCGCACCCTCCAGCTCTATTGCTCTATCAACCTTGCTCTCCTTCCCAGAACATCAGGGAAGTTGACGACCCAGCCTACACCATCAACCGGCCTGTCCTGCTAGCCAACAACTTCAGATTGGCGAGTCATGCGCAAGCATAGCGCCACATAACATCAGACCAGTGGGTCTTGAAGATTGTCACATCAGGCTACGTGATAGAATTCGAGACACGCCCACTATTCAGGGGCCTTTGCTTTATGAGAGCGACACCTGCCGTACTGCAAGAAGCACAGGAACTCCTGCACAAGAAAGCAGTAGTCCCGGTGCGATGGGCACAATGACGAGAGGAATTTTACTCCCATTATTTCCAAATCCCAAAAAGAGATGGCGGGATATGACGAATCATGGACCTCAGACATCTCAACAAGTTCGGCCAGGTGAAAAGGTATCTGATGATGACGTTACAGGACATCCTACCGCTGCTACATCGGGAGTGGTGGCTTGTGATGTTAGACTTAAAGGATGCCTACTTTCATATAGGGATTCGGCCATTCCACCAAAAGTACCTGAGAGTCACAGTGGGAACGTCGATATATCAATATCAGGTCCTTCCATTCAGCCTCTGCACTGCCCCGCATGTATTTACAAAATGCATGGCAGTGGTAGTAGCTCACTTAAGGACAAAGGGCTTGAAACTGTATCCCTATCTGCATGACAGGCTGCTGACATCCAAAGACAAAGGAGAGTTACTTTTGCAGATTCAGTATATGTTGGACCTTCTCAAGCACCTAGGAATACAGGTCAACTGGAAAAAGTCTCGCCTGACCCCAGTATCCATTATATCTTACATTGGTGCAGTACTGGATGCCGGTGTGGGAAGAGCTTTCTTGCCAGAGGAACGCTACCAGACCATCGCATTAATGGTCCAACATTTTCACGACAATCCCTTACAGACAGCACTTCAAATACAACACTTGCTGGGCCTGATGGCCTCTTGCAAATCGATTGTGTGCTACACCCAGTTGAAAATGTGGAAACTTCAACTATGGTTCCTGTCTTCATTTTGCCTAAACAGGGACAGCCCTACAAAATGGCTATGTCTGCCTCTACCAATCCTACAATCCCTATCTTGGTGGACACGATGGCTCAACCTTTTCAGGGAAATACCCTTTCAGACGCAAGCCCCGTCCGTGTGGGTCACCACGGACGCTTCATTCCAAGGTTGGGGTGGACATCGCAATGCCACGGTGACGCAAGGTCTCTGGACCTGCACCCAATGTCATTTCCATATAAACTTCCTGGAACTACTGGCGGTTTACCAAGCCATGAAAACCTTCCTCCCAATGCAGAGAGGGAGGGTGGTACAATTGCACCTGGACAACACTACCACCATGGCCTACCTCAACAGACAGGACGGGACGGTTTCCAGGTCTCTATGTGCCCTGAGCATTCAGATCTGGCATTGATGTATCAAGAACAGCATTACCCCGGTGGCCATCCACACCAAAGGCATGGACAACATACTGGTGGATGGCCTTGGTCGCTCATTCTCAACAGAAATCCAACACGAGTGGGAACTGAACAACACCTACCTGCACAGGATCTTCGATCTCTGGGGTTACCCAGAGATCAACTTATTTGCTACAGCGCAGAACACAAAATGCGAGCTGTTCTGCTTGAGGGTGGGCCACGACCCCCCCCCCCACCTTCCAGATGGACTGGTTGGAACATTGGACTTACATGTTTCCCCCCTTACCTCTTGTGAGCAGAGTTGTGGCACGAATACTGGCAGGCCATGTGAAGTGTATCCTGATCACGTCATGGTGCCCCCCCCCCGGCATGGTTTCCACATCTACTCATACTAGCTTTGAACACTTCTCAGAGGCTCCCAAACTGTCTGGATATCCTGATTCAGGAGGATGGGCGCCTTCTACATCCGGAAATGCTCACCCTACAACTAACAGCATGGAAGATTGACTGCTGAAATGGATTATGCTGAATCAACGCAAACCATCTACAAGAAGGAACTATGCTAGCAAGTGGAAGAGATTTGCTGTCTACGCTTCTCTCCATGCTTTCCGCCCTAAGGAGGCCTGTGTCCGTGAGATCCTACTTTATTTGATCTCTCTAAAAACAGCAAAGCTTTCAAATGTGTCAGTCAAAGATCACCTGGTGGCACTGTCATCTAGGCATCCAGGATGTGATGGAATAACAGTGTTCTCCCATCCTTCATGCAAAGGTTTCTTGAAAGGCCTCACTAACCTATATCCTCCTATCCGTAAGCCACTTGAGCAGTGGAGCATCTCGTTGGTCCTCTCTGCCCTGACTGAGCCGCCCTTCGAACCCATGCTTTCCTCAGCATTGAAGCTAGCATCCTTGAAGACTGCCTTCTTGGTCGCTATCACCACTGCTCGCAGGATGAGTAAACTTACGGCTCTCTGAATGAATGCCCCTTATGCCCGTTTCTACCCAGACATGGTTCTCCTGCGGCTGGACATTACCTTTTTACCTAAAATCATGACTGATTTCCACATTGTGCTGCCTACCTTCTTTAAGTCGCCAACCATGCCATTGGAATAGGCTCTGCATTCCTTAGATGTTCGCAGAGTGCTGCTCTATTACCTTTCTAAGACTAAGCCTTTTCGGTTGTCGAAGAGACTATTTATCTCCTATAAGGGCGTGACCAAGGGACAGGCATTATCTAGGCAAAGACTATCACACTGGCTTGTGGAAGCCATCCGTTTGACTTACTCTCTACAGAAAATTCAGCCACCAAAGACCATCCGGGCACATTCCACAAGAGCTTACAGTGCTTCAGCTGCTCATTTGTCTGGCATATCCTTTCAAGACATTTGTAAGGCCGCTACTTGGTCTTCCGATCAACCATTTATAAAGCACTATGCCACAGACTTGCAGTCTGCAGGAGGCGAATTTTGGGAGAGGTGTCTCAAAAGGGTGTTGCAATAACTCTACTGCTTCCTCCTCCTTTAGGAGCTAACTAAACACCCATTCTAATGGATTCAACGGATCATGACCCAGATAAACAGGTTGCTCACCTGTAACTGATGATCTGGTAGTGATCCGTTGATATCCATTAGACCCTCCCAAACCTCCCCTCCGCAGTAGTACTTACCTCGCTATAGAGGAACTTACTTGCTTACTCGACTGCTTTGGCGGTCTCCAAGGAACTGAGGTGCCTATGCTTTCTCCCGTCTTAAATAGCCACGTGGTCACGTGGGGTGAGGCACAGGTGCGGAAAAAAAGCTGTAGAACTCGATGCCAAGAGGCTTCCGCACAGGCGCAGAACCCATTCTAATGGATATCAACGGATCACTACCAGATCATCAGTTACAGGTAAGCAACCTGTTTTTCCTCCCAGCGCTGATAGCAGATAGCAATTGATCTCTCACTCATTTATTTATTTTTAAACTCTGGTTGACAGCTTTCATAAAATAATGCCATAAGATTCACTGTTTGCCTTCATTAATATCCCTACATCAAAGGAAAGTGTGGTGGCATGCATGTATATAATACATTCATATAGATTTTTCTTGTAGTACTTATAACCATATGAATAGCTTAAACAAATTGAGATGTCTACTGCTTTGATTGCACCACTGAGAGACCTTAAAGGCCAAGTTAAACAGATCATCCTGGAGAGAATCTATGTGGTCACTTAGTCGACTTGATGGCACTTAATCAATCAATCACTGCTTTGATCATATTTTGACCTCAGGTCCCTATTTTATTAGGAAATCTATACCATGCCTTTCCTACTGCAATTGCTCAATGTGGTTTACACAGCACAAAACCAAATAAACACTAACAATATTTAACAATAATAAAAGGCAACCGGGGGGGGGGAGACTTGAAAGAGCCAACAAATTAAACTTTTCAAAGCAGCAAATAAAAGTTTGTCAAAATAAGAATACCCAGTTGATGACAAACAGTGGCAGGGAGGGAAGACAACCCTAACGTATTATGGCAGTAAGTTCCACATTCTAAGTGCCACAGGAGAAAAGGTCCTCTTGTGTCTCCACAAACGGTACCTCAGAAAGCAAAGTGGGGGAACGGCATTGTCAGATGGGCAGATTTATAGTGCAGAAAGACAATCCTTTAGCTATGTGTGGTCTAAGTAGTTTAAGGCTTTAAAGGTGACTGTAGAATATAGTCTACTGTATTGGAAACTAGATAGTAGTAAACATGTATAGAACGTTGGTCTCAAATAGGTTTTTAAGAAGCATTCTGACATACCCTTAGCAAATTATGATAAATACAAGTTTATTAAGTGTTTGAACTGAGGCAAATATTTATTATTTTATCTTCTCACCCTGTATATTCTTTCCCTACTCCTGTGATTTTTCCTGGAAAGCTATTTTCAAAGGCTATTATGTAAGTCTAGCATGGTATTAGTTTGTTTTTAGATAACCACTGCCTAGGACTGATCTCTTTTTACACATAGCAGTCTTGTCCTTGGCTGACCTCCCAGACGAGTTTAAAAAAAACCCAGACATGAGCAGTGTGATCAAGCTGGAAAAGATTTAAGGTTTCTTAACTATTACAGAGTGTACATGGGTGGGTGTAGTCACACTGGAGAAGCATTACACTCTGATTCAGCAAACTAAATATCATCAACAGAAACAGGGCTGACCTCCAGACTAGTGTTGTGGTAGTGCAATGACATAAGTTGGGTGCACTTCAGCAACTTGAAGTTACAATGGGCATTGGTATCTAAAAGATCTGGGGCCTGGCTCAGATCCACAGCCTCCCCAGCCATTTTGATAATTAAATCTTGTCATGCTTTCTCAAGGAATACAAGTCTCTATTTCAGTTTTTGAAGCCATTAATCACCAGTATATCCTTGCTACAGCTGGCATGTTTTGGTCAGGGATGTTGCTAGGGTCCTCTTATTGGGTCCCTGCTGGCCCATAGCACTTTAATTTTCAAAGTTTCCATCCCTTTGTAATCATTTCTTGCCTTGGCCTTACCATGGCATGAAATGGGGGTGGGGGGTTACTGTGCCCATTAATATCTCATCCCTCAACCTCTCTTTGTTTTTGTGGTGGCTTTGTTTGTTGCCACACAGTTTTAAACGGAGCTTGGAGGTGGTGAACTGTCCTTTGGGGGGAATGTTATCCAAAGCCTTTTTTAAGGATGCCACCGCCACCCCCTCCATTGAGTCCAGCAACTCTCTTGCTGCTGGGCACAGAAGCACTCTTCCCCCCTTGGCCTTCTGGATGGAAGTCCAAGTCCACACCCCCTGGGGGCCCCCAAATCCTTAAGTTTGTCCCGTGTGGTGTGGTCCACGGGTGGCTGACAGTGACTGTGACCTGTGCTAGACAGCCAGGTGTGACCTCTGCTTTAGAGACAGAGGGAGGAGGGGGGAGTGGAAGAAGAAATATGTGAGATGGGAATATGTTGAGCTGCGTGTTGAAATGTTTCTGCTAATGCATATTTGTGTAAATATACCTGTTTAATATTTTCACATTCTTGTGAGTTCAGTTGCTGTTGATGCTTAACTTGCAGTGGGGTGGGGGAGCTCCAGCAAGGGGGTGGCCCTCCAAAGGCCTTTAGGGTCCAGGCTACAAAATTACATAGACACAACTCTAGCTGACAGATGCACCATAAGACTGAGGGCAATCTTTCCCCCGCATCCTTTGTGCCCAAATCAAATGGGAGGGGACAGAGGATGGAAGAGAAAATGAAAAGGTGCTCTGCTGCATCACTGCCCCTTTCCATTACAAGCACATGGGGGGTGGGGTGGAGGTTCAACAACAGATGAGGTAGTGGCGGTGAGCACCCGCTGGCCTGGAATTTCCCGTCTTCAGTGCATTTTGTCCAAACAAGATTTTGTTTGTTTGATTTTTGAGGGGGAGGCTGACAGGCAAGGGTTCCAGGGCACCCATCCAAACATTGGGGGCATGTGCCTCTTGTGCCCAGGACTAGCCATGCCAATGCAGGGGTGTAGCTATGATTGAGCAGATGGGTTCAAAGAACCCGGCCCCCCAGCTCCACCTCTCCCTATCTTCTTCGTTATCTCCCTCACTCCAAGGGGCTGCCAGAGAGAGGGGTGAACCATGGGCCCCCTCTCCCCTAGCTCCACCCCTGCGCCAATGGCTGTGCTGCCCCACCAGAGCTCTTACTTGCCACCCTCCCACCCCCGCAAAAATTGTCAAACGGGAAGTGCAGCATCTTGTGCAAGCGCAACACTCGTCTGGATTGACGGCCAGTGAGTGAATCCTCCCCACTGCCTAAAGGTGTCTCTCCCCACCTCCCGCCCTTATTATTAAGTGGGGTGGAACATAATGTTGAGTAAGGGAGAGAAGTCCGATCTTGCACTTGAGGTAACCAGTAAACCAGCCGAGAGAGATCTTGGATCATTGCCCAGTCGCCTAAAATGAGCCGAGGATTAGACACCGGCCAGCTGCCTTTTTCACGGCATGGGCAAGAAGGCGCAAGACTAATAGGACTTCTTTTTAAAAATAAATAGCGCGAGGGGGAGGGAGGCGAAAGATGCCGACTGGCTCAGTCACTCACTCCAGCTGGGCGGGGAAAAGCCGGCAGGGCGGGCTCCAAAAGGCAACGGCTGGCCGAGGCGGCGGTGTCGTCGCTCTCTTTCTCCGCCGCCGCGGCTCGCTCCACCTGCGAGCGAGAGAGGCTCCGGAGGCGGCGGGCGGGCCTGGCTGCTTTATCGTCGTCTTGCCTTGCGATGGCCGACTGCTGCGGTGGCGAGGATGGAGAGGCCTCCGAGCGGGGCCTTTCCGCTCGAGGAGCCCGCATCGCCGGCGGCGCCGAGGGGCTGCTGCACAAGGGCTTCGACCTGTACCTCAGGGACCCCTTTGACGCCGACCACAACCCACAGGTGCGTGAGTGGGGCGGGGCGGCCCCCCTTTCCTCGCCTGCACCTGGGGCGCGGCCTCCTCCTCCTCTTCCTCGTTATCCGGGGATGCGGCAGCTCTCTGGATGGACGCGGTGGTGGTGGCGGCGGCGATGCCATCCTTGCCCGGGCGGTGCGGCGGCTTTGAGGCGCGGCCCTGATCAGGCCGAAGTGGTTGCAGGGAGGGAGGGAGGGATGGTGATAACACAGGGCTTGGGTTGGGAGGAGGGGGGCAGTGGCGGCACTAGGGGGACACAGAAGGGGCAAAGTGCATTTATGGGTGGGAGAGCTGCTGTGCCCCCCATACTCGATTTCTGAAACAGAAAAGGGACGGACCACTTTTGGGAGCTTGCCCCCTGCCCCCACTCCCTGGAGGCCCCCCCCCCGGAGCTTTCTCCCTTTGGAGGAGGCAGCAACAAACTGTATGATCCTTGTTTGTGGGGAAGGGGGTGGGTTAATGGGTGTCTGCGTGAAGCAGGGTGGGGCAGGAGATCCCTTCTTCTGGTGCCTTGCAGTGGGGTGCACAGCTTCAGCCGCCAGCTGTTGTTGGATTATTTATTTATTTATTTATTACATTTATAAACTGTCCCATCCAGAGGCTCTGGGCCGTGCCAGAGATTTTAACTCCCATCATTCCTGTCTGTTGGCTGCTGTGGCTGGGGATGATGGGAGTTGTGCCATTCTAGGAGGGTTGTGGGAACTGATGGGGTGGATGCTTTGTGATTGGGGTAATGGGGAATGGGGAAACATGGGGAAATGGGTCATCCTGTGGCTGTGGGAGGGGTGTGGGAATAAAGGGTCTTGTGGGAAAGTGCATTCTGAATTGGCGCTCCAGAAAGCTGAAATGAAGGGCATTGCCAGCACCATACTTGCAGGGGCCCTTGAACAAGTGCCTTTGAGGGCCCCTATGGTGGCAAGCAGCTGTGCTTCTGGCTGCCATTTTTTTCAACCTATAATACAATGCTCCCTCTACCCCTTCACTAATGCAGTGGTGAGGGTGTGTTGCATTGTGGATAAAGGAAGATGGTGGCTGGTGAAGAAGAGAATACTGGTGGCTTGGAGCCAAAGTAAGCCCCCACAAGTGCTTGGGGGAGGCTTACCTTGGACAAAGGTGATAAGTTGGAGCTTTATGAGCAGAGGGGAGCAGGAACAATAGAAAATGGGGTGTGTTAGAAAAATGTGAGTGGAGAAAAGTGCGGGAAGCAAATCATTGTATGTGAGAAGATGGAGGGAATGAAGTGCTCTGAGGAGCATCTGCTAAGTACCTCTGAAGCTGGGTCAAAGCTCTGCAACAGCCCTCAGAAGTGAAGGATGCTTCTAAATAAATAAACTGTAATAGGACAGGAACTTGAGAAGGAAGATGTGATGACAGCAGCAACTGTATGACAGCTTTAGGAAGGTGTCCAGTGTTGGGATGCCACTGGAGGGAGGAGGTAGTTCAGTCTGGTTTGTACCAATGGATGTTATCCCCTGACCTGAAATCCCCCTTCTTAGAAGGATGCATGTATTGCTTTTTCTTGCTCTTACAGCCTGGTCTGCAGAACAACCAAGTATGGGACGTAGTTACTGTAGGCTTATATGGGGGTGTGGGTGTCTTGCCTTCACGAACTGCTTGTAGGAAAAGGAAAGTCACTCTAGAGCAGGGCTCCTCAACTTCAGCCCTCCTGCAGCTGTTGGCCTACAATTCCCATAATCCCTGGCTATTGGTCACTGTCACTGGGGATTATGGGAGTTGTAGTTCAAAAACAGCTGGGGGGCCTAAGTTGAGCAGGCCTGCTCTAGAGGGATGTATGGATTTTAACATGAAAAGTTAGGCATAGGGTAAACTACACCAGCTATCCTAAGCCATGTCTAGAACTGAGGAACCAAATAAAAAAAGCCTTGACTAAGTGTTTGCTCATTTTGGTTTTATAGTAAAATATATAAATATATTTCCATATTGTTCTTTGATTAGTAACTTAGGTATTTATAGCTAAATACTCAATTTGGTATGTTACTATAGAAAAGTTTAAAAAATAGTCACAGCACTAGTAAATATCTTTATTTATTATTTTTTACATTTTATATCCTGCTCTTATAGTAGCTATTTAATGTTTCATGCTTGTTTTCAGGGCATTTTGAATTTTGGAACGAGTGAGAACAAGCTTTGCTTTGATTTGATACAAGACAGGGTAAGTTAGACTACAAACAATAATAGTGTGGGTTAGTATTTTGGATTTGTGATCTTTTGAATAAGCACAGCATATATCATCTTGATACAACACGCCAATAGGGCTGGTACACTTATTTCAGTGGTTCAGTACATGGCAAGGAGAAGAAAAAATATCAGCACATTCTTGCCTTCTGATGGACTGTTGATTAGTGGTATGCATGGTTTTAGTCCGGCCCCATGGGAAAGACTGCTGGACCGGTCCGGATGGGTGGGGGACTGTGACTTTAAGTGGGGTGGTGGTGGTAGTACTTACCCCCCCGCCACCGCTCTTCCCCCTCTGGCGCTGGTCGGTTGAAAAATCTTCTTGGGGCGGCAGAGTTCCTCCCTGCCGCACCTGCCCCCATCGTTGTAGTTAAGGCTTAAAATAGACGAGCGCTAGCGGTGCGCATGCGTCCTGCGCGGCGCGCGCGCTCGTCTCTTAAGCCTTAACTAATGACGACGGCGGCAGGGGTGGCAGGGAGGAACTCTGCCGCCCCAATAAGATTTTTCAACGGACCAGCGCCAGAGGGGGAAGAGCGGTGGGGGGGGGTAAGTACTACCACAGGTACAGTACAGGTAAGTACTACCTGCTGGACCGGGGGGGACTCCGGACCATGCACACCCCTACTGTTGTTTTGGTGGCTGACTCTTGTGTAGGACTGTGCAGGTTGATAAAGTTGGAGTTCTGATGTCGGAGCTCCCATCTATCACCATCAGGGGGCGTCAGATTGCGGCCAAGAGTTCTGGGGTAGCATGGTAAAGGGAAAGTTGTGCCATCTATTCAGTGTTGACTCCTGGCGACCACAGAGCCATGTGGTTTTCTTTGGTAGAATACAGGAAGGGTTTACCATTGCCATCTCCTGCGCAGTATGAGATTATGCCTTTCAGTATCTTCCTATATCGCTGCTGCCCGATATAGGTGTTTCCCATAGTCCAGGAAATGTACAGGGATTCGAACCAGCAACCTCTTGCTCCCTAGGCAAGTTACTTCCCTGCTGCGCCATTAGATGGCATGATGATGGCTCTTTAACCAGCACGCTATCCCAGGGCACTTGCTTCACGATCTGACGCCACCTGGTGGTGGGGAATGGGAGTTCCGACTTTACCGTCCTGCACAGTCCTACTCTTGTTGAATAGAACGGTCAGGAAGGTATGTCTTTTTTCATTTCAGTCTCATATTTTGAGTACTGGGGAGTCCTACAGTGTAATATTGTATGTATGGTGTTTCCAATTAACATGAAAGAGAACAGCTGAACATGGTTAATTTCTCTTGACAGCAGAGAATCAGTTGGTGAGAATGAATATTTATATAAGGAAAAGTATTGATTTATCTCTCTCTCTTTTTAAATTTGATAGTTCACAAAACCTGACATGTACTATCTGGAACCTGATTTACTGCGGTACTCTGATACACAAGGCATTAAAAGGTATCAAGAATTCCTAGATTGTTTTGTATCTGCGGGTGGTTTCTCAAACTAGGTAGCTAATAAGCGGCTGAATACCACTAGTTTGCGATACAGTCCTTAAAGTTTCTGGTGTTATGTATAGAAAACTTCTTTCTATACATTTCACAGAATATATGGCAGATATGAGTAGGAAACATGTCCTTCTGAGGAGGGCCTTGTAAAAGGAACAATTGTAGATTAGCACAATTTCTTTTAGTGTTACTCCTTAAACTCCATTTTTGCCTTTTTAAATATATAAGCACACTCTACCAGAGTTTTAAACAATCATTGGCAACATTTTATGTTTATAATTATCAAGTGACATGATGCCATTTGATAATGACTTCACATTTTAATAGCAAATTTCCTTGCCTCTCAAGGCATATTTAATCTTCTACTACTGGCCCTATCCACCCCCAGCACAGTATCTCCAGTGATTGTTGCTGTTGTCTATCTTATGTTTCTTTTTAGATTGTGAGCCCTTTGGGGACAGGGATCCATCTTATTTATTTATTATTTCTCTGTGTAAACTGCCCTGAGCCATTTTTGGAAGGGCGGTATAAAAATCGAATAAATAATGATAATACAAATATTTATATACCACTTTTCAACAAAAGTCCCCAAAGACTTTTACATAGAGAAATAAAAATAAATAAAGATTGATCCCTATCCCCAAAGCGGGATATCATCATCAAACAGGTCTGACCCTTGAGTTAAATTGCGGCTGTTAAACTTCTGTCTTGTCGCTAATGTCCTTCATTAGACTTAATGTTTCATAAGCTACTTGGAGAAACCAATACCCCTGTTAACTGGGTAAAGTGGTACCTTCTTAAAGTGGTGGCTCTTTATAGTTGGCATCCATAGCAGTGGCTGGTGCTATTGTGTCTCTGTCTCACACCAGGTGGCTGGTGTGTTTCATTTTGGACTGTGATCCTCTTTGAGGCAGAAAACTGTCTTCTCATACATTTTGCTGTGTAAACCATTTTGAACTTTTTGTTGAGAAGGTGGTATATACATATTCAAAATAATATTTAGAATAAGCTAAAATTGGTACAACCAGCATTGTGCTTCTGTTGCCTCAAGTCAAACACATGTTATGCTTCATCACATTCAAATGTAAAATCTCCTGTGTGTATGTATATAAAATTTACATTAAAACAATATTGCAGAGTGTGTGTATTTTTTCACTTCAGATTCAGAGAAGAAATTGCCAAGTTCCTTACTATATATGCAAAAGCTCCAACAGCACTGGACCCAGAACATGTAAGGAACCACAGTATTTTCTCTTTATTTAATATTTTGTGAAGATTTGTTAGATCTTTTTAATACATTCTCCAGTGAGGCTTTTTCAAGATTTCTTGAGTCTTATCACTTCTGAATCGTTTTGCAAACTATGCAGTACTGTTCTGAGAATCTAGCTGCTGTTTTATTTTTATAAAAATTTAGGCTAGATAGAATCGGTACTTAAGATAAATTATGTATTACACTTCTACTCCTGTTTCAGGGTACTCAGATCATCTTTCATAAGGTTTCCAACTGCCTCAAAATGTTCATTTTTATAATAAAGGTTAACCAAGTCTTGTGGAGTAGCAGCATGATTAATTCTTTTTCATCAGCTGCTTAATGACTCTCAGTTTGGGTATATTAACAGGAAAATTCCTGTCTGGAAATATGTTTGAATTTCTCACTTCCATTATTATTATTTTTTTAAGCTGACAGACTGCTGATTTTTAGCTGTCCTTGATGTAAAATGAGTAGTCTAGGAACACTGTCCTTCTCAGAAGACATTTATACTGGCTGACATCCAGACTAGCACTGTGCCTGTGAGGCAGTGTTGAAATCCAGACTACCATTGCACCGCGCAAGCAATGACTGGGGTCATTTTTCCGACTATCTCCTCTTCCCTCTTACGTTCAGTAAGTCCCTGAGGTTCTTGTAATCCTCAAGGACATATGTTTGTGATGCACAGTGGGCTTCAGAGGGAAGGGAAGATAGTTCAAAACTCCCCTTTCTCCTTCTTGCATAATAGCACAGCAGTAGACTGGATCTTGGCACTGCTGTACAAGTGCAGTGCTAGTCTGGATGTCAGCCACAGTGCCTGGTGTCTTTTCATACTTTAATTGCCTGGGATGCACCTAACTGGAAAAAATCACTCAACTCTGGAGGTAGCCTTGGGAAACTGGAACCACTAAACAGTCAGCGAGTTTTTCTGTTGATCTGAATGATATACGCATTCATAATTCCAGTTATATAATTGTCCAGTAAGATTTCTCAATGGCTGATGGGGATTACAGCCAATAGAATACATATATACAGGACAGGAGCATTGGGGTGTGGTGGGGGCAGGATTAAGCATCCATTTGCTGTTAGGTTGATATAATAGTGCTGCATTTTTAGAACTGACCTGAGTCACTGACACCTGGCTATCTTAGACATGTTCATAACTTTAAAAAAAAAGAATCTTGTGGTTTGACAGACTTTTTTCTCTTAAATTTCTAGATTATTGTGATGAATGGATGTTGTGCTGCCTTTGCAACTCTTTCCGTTGTGTTGTGTGATCCTGGAGGTAAGTGAACTTGGGTATATAATATGTATATGCAACTGATTTACTGATGCCTCAGCATCTTTTCCTTTGGGCTAATAGCCAGTGGTAATGGATAAATCATGTGCATTCTTATTGTAGATGGATATCTAATTCCTGCTCCATATTATGGAGGTCTAAATTCCAAAACCTGGCTTTATGGTGAAATGCAACCTGTTCACGTGCCCTTATTCAGTGAGGTAAAACTCCATTTTACTAAAGATTCCCATCCTCTAAACTCGTGCTCAGATGTATTGCCTAGGAATTCACACAATTACATGAATCGGTGATGATGGAAACTAGACTCTGGAGATCTTTTTCTCATATGGTATTGAGACTAACCAGATTAAAATACAGTGTCAGGGCTATGCAACATGTATACTAAAGGTTTTGTTTTGTGCACAACTTTATACTTAAGAATTGGTAACTTGTTGCCCTCCAGAAGTATGAGTGGCTTTTTAATTTGAGTGGCTGACATCCAGATTGATGCAGCACTGGACCAACAGGGGAGGGCCAATTTTCACTGATCCCTGCCCCACTTCCCTTTGAAGCCCACTGTGTTTCCTGAAAAAATATGTCCCTGAGGGTACACAAAGACTGTGGTGCTCATTGAACCTACTTTCTCTCCCATTAAACAAAAGATTGGAAGGCAATACCAGCTGAGCTCGCCTCAAAATACAATCTGTTGTTCATATGTGGATCTTGCTACTTTCCCCCTAACCCTAATCATATCTGTTAAGGAATTCCTATTAAAATAATCAAGTCTTTAAAATTCTTACATAGGTGACTGATGAGAAAAGTCAGCCTTTTCAGCTAACAATTGAAAAATTAGAAACTGCACTTCAGAGAGCTGAGGAGCAGGTAGGAATATTTTTAACCAACTCAATTAGCTGTAATTTTGGCTAAATACAATTTGTGTAACTCACTGTCACCTTTCCAGTGAAAATGTGTGGTCCCACAAAGTATATGGTACTAATAATCTGGGTCATTCACTTCATACTGAAATTAGTGACAAATCTATCTATATTTCTCTTAGGCGTACCCGTTGCTAATCCCATGTGTGGCAGCTCTCGTGAGAGTTTGCAAACAACTGCCGGATAGCGGCAGCCAGGTCGCCTGGCTGGGAGGGAAAGAGGCGGCCAGACTGGCGGGCGGGGAGTGAGTGAGGGCAGTGAGAGAAAGCAGACAGGGACGGGGAGAATGGACTGGTGTTGAAGAGAGGGGTGGGAGACAGGGAGAACATAGGGGCACAGATGCTCTATGCCGGATCAGCTAGTTTTTGGTTAATTTGCAGTAGTTGTGGTCCAAGAGGTTCATGCAGGGATCTTCTGCTATTCCTACTGATTCTCTTTCTTTTTGTTGAACAGCTTATACTTTCTCCTCCTGCCCATGCAGTTTCACATACCGTTTGGAATCCCCTCTTTGTTTCCCAAGCACTTTGCCAGTTTCACAGATCTTTAGAAGGTGGCCATACAGTTGGTTTCCTACATAGTTTGAAACTACTCATTTTAGAATCCACCTTTTAGAAGAAAGATGTTGGGAAAACATGCCACAGTGAAATTATAAAATAATTAGATTGTGGGAAAATGTATTTCCATATTAGATAGTATTACATAAATACTATATTCCATTGTAGTTGAACATATCACTCTAATGTAGAGGTACATACTTTGTAAGATGATCCCTCTAAATTCTTGTAGACAAAGAATTGTCTACAAGCAAATATAAAAATTCAGTATTAATAGAAAACATGTAGAGTACAGTGGAACAGTTAAACCTTTTTTGCAAAGTTGTGTTGATAATGGATTTTCAGAAGGATTCACATTAAGAGGAATCATAGGAACTGCAACAGTGACTTTAAAATAGCTACCAAAATTTATAACTTTAAGTAGTTCTATTTCAAAAATTGGCTTAGATTCATAAAAGATGAACAGAAGAAAAAAATGTTCTGTGAACTCTTGACTAACAGCTCTCTTTTACTAACCACACAATGTATTGCAGGTGGAAGGGGGCCAGTGTTACAGTATACAAAACATAGGATTGTATCCAAAGAAAGTTAATTCTGACTAAGCACGATTGATTGCAATAACTTAAGTCACATTAATTTCAGTGGGTTTTCATCAGGATTGACTTTCTTGGGATACCATCCTATGTTTTCTGTACTGTAACACTGGCCCCCTTCCACCTGCAATACATCGTGTTGCTAGTGCAAGAATTTACATAACAGCAGATTTTTTCTTCTGTTAAATTACAGAGACTTGCTGTTGCAAGAACATGTATGTTCATATGCAGTCACATAACTTCACTACTTTGCATCTTATTAAAGGATGGCAAATGTGCAAGCTTGCTAGTCCTCTGCTTGACTGTGTGTTGGCATCTCCGACTACCAGTTTTTCTTTTTTCAGGGCATCAGAGTCAGAGCATTAATCCTGATCAACCCTCACAATCCATTAGGGGACATTTACCCAGCAAAATTACTGAAAGAATGTCTAGAGTTTGCACACAGGTTTGAGTGCTAGTGCTATTTGTTTGGGCTTTTAAGTTTCTATTATGCAGTATGCTAGTTATAAAATTGATTTTTGGTAATCTCATTCATTTGGCATATGTGTCTAAGTGTGTTTAAAATATGTTTATGCCATAATTTAATCTTTGCGTGGTTTTTGGTGAGGGTGAAAAATTAAATTAGCAGACTATCTCTGAATATATAACCCATTATGAAATTGACTTTACGCTATTAAAAAACAAAAATGTGTATGTGTCAAGCTGGGTATCTTAATTATATGAAAACTGATGATTACCAAAATCAATATTAGTAAGAGTGTACAATATGGATAGAAGTATTGATTTGAAAAGTACCTCAGTATCAATTTATTAAGTGGGTATTATGAAATGAAGCTTCTGACAGGGATATCTGATATTCCCCCACCACCACCCAGTCTGTAGAAGTCTCCATAGTACATAAATGAGAAGCTGTTTTCCCAAAGAAGGATCCCTTATCTTTCCTCTAAATGTTCATTGCCTTTTCTCCTGTTGCCTCAATTATTGCTGTATGGGTCACATTCTAAGATGCAATTGTTATCCATCGAAACAGTCTTGTAATGTCTACACACAATGCATTGTAATGCCTTAAATGCTATAAAGACTTGGAAGTATGTCTCACTGTATTCAATGGGTGTTACACCCAAGTAAGGCTTGTTGAATGTGCATCTGACTGCAAAACATCATTGACTTCATAACTAGTTTTGTCTGCGGAAGAATGCCATCATATATCCAAATTCTCGCAAACCTTTTCAGATCTATATGAAATGGATTAATTTTTGAAGTTCTGTGACTCTTGTTTATAATGGAAACAACTATAGTTCTCAGTGTTTGTAGGTCTCCAAGATCTTCTCCCCTCTTCAGCATGACCATGTAGACTTAGGGCTCCAGTCTGCCTCTGGAAGTTTGGAGATGTAAACTAAGAATATTGACCAACATCCAGACTAATCTAGTCATGACTAAATGCCATTGAAATCTGTGAAACGTTAGTCATGACTGAATTAAGTGCCATTTAATGTCAATTGGACTCTGTCTAGATGTTGCTTTTACATACTTCAAAGTTTATTTTTCCAGGAAAAAGCTTATATAAATTTGTAACAGTTTACTGCCACTTAGGATGTTTGGGTATCTTGCAGTCTTGAACATCTATGCCTGCTAATATTGGGAATAAGAATACAGTTTTATATGTGTTTGTGGCTTTCACTGTAGGAATGTAATAGGTAAATGTTAAGTGCATGGTGAGTTGTTAGGTACTTAAATCTGTGATTTGCATATTATTTAAATTATCTATATTTGCATTTAACCTCATGGTATGGATGTCAAAATAATGGGTGGGAGGATATATGTGAGCAAAAACCTGCTAAATATATGTAGATATTCTGTTGGGAAGAGCAGCTTTAATTTAAAAATGGGTATTTGCTAAGCAGCAACTGCAGTACCAAAAACATCTTGAAGATTTCTTACACATTTCTCTTTCTGCATATAGATATAAATTACATGTGATAATGGATGAAATTTACATGTTGTCTGTATATGATGATACCACGTTCACAAGCATCCTTAGCTTAGATAGGTATGTATAACTTCTTGCTAGTGTAAAAAATGTGTTTTTTAAAAAACCTAATTAGCAGACTCCTAACATATTTGTTTAAAAACAAGTATTTTAGATTTGGTAGCTTCAGAAGAGGGCTTTCAGTCTTGCCGTTGTTTCCACCCCCACCACCCTGACCATCTGACAAATTCTTGTGTGTCATATTTTTAGTGAACTATTTCACATTTGTGAAGCTTTATGCTAAAAACTATGGCTGTGATTTTGCTCCCTCTCTGTAGAGAACTTCCTCTTAGAATTCTAGCACGGCCATGCCCCTCTGTGCTGCCTTTGGACCCAAACATTTTGCAAGTGTGAAATATTTTTCCTTTCTTGTATGTTGGCAGTCATATTGTCAAAGTAAACATGCTTTTTAAACCCGTGCTAGGGATGTGCACGGAACCAGCGGTTCCACCAGTTTGAAGGCGGCAGGGGTCTCCCTTTAAGAGTAGGGGCTCATCGGCGACTTCCAGTCATATCCGGAAGAACAGGGCGGCAGAGATGTACACTGCCGCCCCGATGGCCATTAATAAACACAGGCGCCGGTGGCAGAAAAGTGGTAGGAGCAGTAAGTGCACCCTCCCCTGCTCTTAAAGGGAGACCGACCACCAGTTCAGTGCATATCCCTAACCCCTGCTAACTGAGCAAAGAGGCACCTTTTTAATGTGGTAATTCTCTCTATTTAGCTGGGAGAGAGCAACTGGGTCTCTCCATCTCCAACATAGTACCCCTCCAATGACTGTTGCTGGTGTCTGTTTTATGTTTCTTTTAAAATTGTGAGCCCTTTGGGGACAGGGATCCATCTTATTTTTTATTTCTCTATGTAAACCACTTTGGAAACTTTTGTTGAAAAGCAGTATTGAGGAGGATGTGGTGGAAGTGGTCTCTGGAAGGTTTCAAGACATGAGAGAACTAATTTTTGCAGTCAATAGCCTGTCTTGCTTTAGTGTGACAAGAAGCTGTGTGTGCAGTGTTGTGCTGGAGTGCATCCACCCTCTCCACCTGTGATCTGTATTTCTTCCTTCCAAGATCTTACCCAGCTGTGATCTGTTCCTGCCATGTAGTGTATCTACAATTAAAATAATCCAGTCAATATTTCAACCTTATAAACTTTTTGGATACCTACTTCAGTACATCAAAAACTTGTAAACACTATTATAATTAGAATAGAAGTGCTTTACCTTAGTTTTGTGATCATGTGTGAAGGAAATAGCACGGATGGAGGCGGGGAGGGGGAGTGATTTGTCTGGGAGATAGGTACTGGGTCGGACAATTATTCTTCCTAACCTCTCCCAGAAAATAACTTGTTTCCGTTGCACACAATCACCAAATGGGATGGGATACAGCTCCCAAACTACAGTAGGTTAGGATACTTAGAGGCTGATATCTGCTAATGTTGTTCTATTTAGAACATCTCCTATTTGATTTCTAGCTGTAACATGGGTATCCTTGATCTAGATCCCTCTGTGTCCTGCATTCCAAATGCATGAGCACACAGAGTCCTGCACTGAGCAATTTTCACATTTCAGTGGAAGGTTCAGTTCCATGCACATGCTTTGTATGTAAATTAGATTTCTATCCCTGCAGCAGATTTTGCCAGTAATCATCATTGCCCTTGTGACTTAAAAATAATGTGGTGGTTCATTAAACACAAGACACACATTCACTGGAAAACTTTTATTTTTAGTTTACCAGATCCAGACCGGACACACTTTATGTGGGGATTTAGCAAGGTAGGTTAGGAATGTTTGTTACTAGTGTTTCTTCCAAATCAATATTTGAAACTGTTTATGCTGTCATTGTCCTATTCTACCCTCCCTCCATATTTATACTTTGCTTTTTAGGAATACTTTAATTCTAATAATTTATAACCCAGACATATCTTCCAGAATGGAGCATGGCGATTGAATGCAACGAGATGCAGGCTCTGCCCTTGGGCGGCTTTCTTGCTTGCTTATTTTATTTATTGATTTAAAAGACAAGGTGCATGAGGGAGGGTGCAGAGTCAAAAGCAGAGGAGAGAGAGAAGTTTGGAAATGACAGAATAAAGTGGCAAATTGTAAGTGGGCATTTATTTCCTGTTGGGACTAGGCAGTTCTTCCCTTTTGACGTGATCTTCTTGGAGGGAAGGAGTGCAATCTCCCAGTGGCCCTTCGTCCTTTGGCCAATGGCAGAGTGTGCTTCTCCAGTCCCAGAGTAACTTTATGTAGACACTTAAATGTATGTAGTAACTTTATGTAGAGTAACTTTATGTAGACACTAACCAATAGCACAAATCATGGATTGAAAGTTTGTCTTGACCGCAACCACATAGCAGGCCAAGTTTCCCAACTGTGGCATACTACTTCCACCCCTATTAGAATCTCTATTGGCCACTGATGTGTTATAAATTCACACAGTGTACAGATTTACAAGTTTGTCTACTTGGCATCATGTGTCTGCTGCGACAGAGGGCTTTGGGGGCACAGGAGAGAGCTCTGGGAGAAGTGCCTGCTGGCTCCATTGTGCAAAAATGTGCAGCTCTGTCGCTTCCCTTACCTACCTAGATGGTCCTGCTGTGTGCTATTTACATGTTTTGTTAGGATGTCAGCCACTATATTTTATCACAGGAGGAATTTATTTCATTTCCTTCAGTTTGCTCTGATCAACACAAATTTGGATAGAAATTTGCACAGCATGTTAGTCTGTCAAGGATATCTTAATCATCATCTTTTTCTGTTTGTTCTCTCCCTTTCCAGGATTTTGGCATGTGTGGCATCAGAGTTGGAGTACTATATACCAAAAATCATGAGGTCAGGAAAGCTGTTAATCGATTGGCTGTCTTTCATGGATGCCCTGGACCTGTGCAACATGTTCTCAGCCAATTCCTTAGCGACAGAGGTTGGCATAACCAGCAAATAAAATTGCAGGGGGTAGGGGGATGATACACATTTGCCATCAAAGCAGTGTTGTCACAATTGTGTTCTTATTTTGACAGAATGGCTGGATGATGTGTTTTTTCCAACCAATAAAAGAAGGCTTAAGGAGGCACAGAACATTCTTGTGGATGGTCTTGCAGAGATAGGAATACCTGTTTTAAAAAGTTCAGGAGGATTATATGTATGGGCTGACTTCAGGAAAGTACGTGGAAAGTTCTAGAGGGATCAGGGAGGGAGGATTGAAGAAAATAAGTGCTGTTGGCTGTTTAAAGAGGGAAATTGTAGCTGAATTTTAATCCTTGGCATTCATACAGTACATATCAAGTGCTCAAAGCAAGATTATGTTATGCCTTGAACATAATCCACTAGTAGTATCCTCTTAGATATGAAATCTGAATTCATAGTGAATATGAGCCTTGAACCTTTCCCCACCTACCCCCACCCCTCTCTCTCGGAGCAACTAAACTATATTATTTGGGCTGGGACATTGACTAAACGGAGTAATGTTTTCAATTTTAGTCAATAACATATACAAAATATTTTGGATAACATCTTATCCAGTTCTAAATAATATTTTAGTTTTACGCTTTCATACTTCTGATCTTTGTCGAGGAGGAGGAAGTGTCTCTCTGTTCTGGTAGTAATGTGGTTTTATGTGGCATTTTGTTACAATGTATATAATTTTTCTCAGTTCTTAAAATCGCAGACATTTGAAGCTGAAATTGAATTATGGTGGAAGATTCTGAATGAAAAGATTCTCATTAGTCCTGGAAAAGCCTTTTGCTGTTATGAACCTGGATGGTTTAGACTGGTCTTCTCAGACTCTCTAGATAACATTTCCTTATGTAAGTTTCATTTTCTTTTAAGATTCATATGATCTCTTACCCCACCTCTTATTTACTGTGGCTGGATATATAACCAAGTAATACTATATATCTCTCCACATGTTCTGTGAGCTCATTTACCAAATAAAATAAGTCTGTTTTAGCACAATGTGACTTACTGAACATTTTCCTACAGAGGATTTTCCACAGTGTATTTGGCTCTTCTTGCTGAACAGAACCATTCAGTAGTAAGGAAAAAGTCTGTAGGACATGTGGGATATAGTGAGAATTGGGAGTACTGTAGATAGCTATCCAAATTTGGTTATCTCAGCTTTGCATACTTGCCAAAGTGTTATTTGGACTCTGCACTAAAATAAGCCAATGGGGCTTGAACAAAAGTAGATTAAACAACACCCTGTATTAAATGCCTCCTTAGAGATGGGCCAATATGATCTGCAGCCCTCTGGCAATAGTTCCTGCACCGAAATCTGCTTTGCAAAGAAGAGGCATGGAGTGGGAAGGGAAAGCAATTTTAGTTTCTCCCTCTCCCCTCCCTCCAAAAGCCCTGTCCACTAGTATAAATCTGTTTCTGAGTGTCACACAACCTGAAGTTTTCCTCCTGTCCTGGAAGGCTGAGGAGCAGGTCAACCAGAGGAGAAAGTGATCAGAATTTCACTTTGCATTTGTACCACTACAGTCTTTAATTCAGAGCATAAGTGCCAAATATTGTTAATTTCAACTCCAATTTGGGTGTGTAGGAGCAACTTCAGGACGGCAGAGTTCTACAGGCATATGGATGTTCCAATAGTAAAGCAGAACTGTGTGGTGGCACCTCTCTCTAAATGCCTCTGTACTAGTATGATCAGGCCTGTATCTGAGTAGAGAACAAACAGGTTGTTTTATCTCACTGAAATCCTAGCTGATGACATAATCAAGATCTTATTAACAAAATCTTCTGTTGTGGTTCCTTGAACACAAGACTGCATTATCTTCCCTTTTGTAGGTATTCAGAGACTTCAGCAAATGCTGTGTAAACAAATGGATGAACTTATTCCTATCAGCTCATCTGCTGTAGAAAATGAGTCTACTGAGTCGGATGAAGATGAGTCTACTGAGTCAGATGATGAACCTTCAGCTAACTACATAAACACATCAGTAGATGATGCTTCAGATGGATATTCGCACCTGAAGAAAATAGCTGTCTTTTAAGAACTTAAATGCTAAAACAAAGTGTGGCATGTTTCTCCTTAACTGTATGATATCCCTTTTGTTCACTTGTAGTCTGAGAGGCATTTCCCTTTGTTCTAACCTGTTAACCTACTAACTTTACAAATGAACTATTAGAATGAGGGCTTTTCCTTTTTTGGAACACAGCAGGCTTTCTTTCCTGGCTTCTTTGCACTAAAGCATTTGGTTTATTTTTCCTCTGTGTTGGAGCTGGGTCATGGTCCAATGGCCGTAAAACAGAGTGGGCAATTTTAAAGTGCACTGAACTCTTCCTTTTAAATACTGAACTCTTCCTTTGTTGCCCACTCAAACTGATTCTCCCCTGCTGTTTTTTCACTCAGTAGTATTCCAAGACCAGGAAGCATCTCCTTAGTGACAACAGCAGGGAAAGTGATATTGGGGCAAAACACAGGCAGGGGTAAGGTTAGCACTCCTTGAGGTCGTGCACACTACTGTTGGAAGGGTGGGGGGAAGGCAAGGATGGACCTACCCTGCCCCCAACAGTTGGAGATGTTGCCTTCAGTGAGCGGCATTGTCCCCACACAATGCACGCTGCTCCATGCAATGCAGATAACTGGAGGCTGGGACTCATTTTTCTGGCCTATAGGAATCCCACAATGAGTGTGTGCTCGGGCTCCATGCAGCCCAAACATACAGCACTGGGGGTAAGGGCACATTTGCACCCTTAACCCGGGTGGGGGGTGGTGGTGCTGGTAAAGTGTCAGGTTGGATGGGGCAGAAGCACCAGGATCACTCCCAATCCTGGTGCTCCACACAAGCAGCCTACCCCGGCTGGGCTGCTCATGGGAATAGCCTCATCTTTCCCAATGTGCTTTTCAAATCGCCTTCCTTGCACTTTATAGGTATTAGTGTTGGGCATTCCTCTTTCCCTCATGCTTTTCTCCTTCTATAGGAACAAGCTGTCATGCCATTACCACATTTTCAAATATTTAAATATCACAGATATCAAAATCAGTGTTCTAAATGTGTCAACTTGTTCAATTAGTCTATGAATTTTGGTCCACTAAGAGAAGCAATACATGTTGTACATAAATCAAAACAGCAAGCCAACTGGTAGCTTGCTATTGAATTTTTTCTATAATTCACAAGAGCTTGAGCTTTCTGAATGTGCACTACTTAAAATACTTTCTAAGAAAGTTAAAATTTGTTCTGTTCTTAAATGGTTTATTTGTATATTGTGCTGTACCATTCTTGCAGAATCACATTTTTTTTTTGAAATACACTTTATAAACATGCAGGATTGTGGTAGTATTAATTTGGGGAAGGAGTGGATGTAAATAGGAAACTTGTATTTGCATAATTAAGACCACTTCATGATGGTGCAGGAAACCAGTGGCTATGGGGGACACTTGTATTCTCTGGCAGCCACCAGCTTTACAGCATTGTGACATAACAGGATAATCTATTGCTGATTTTTCTAGTAGTAGTTACCTTAAAGGGGAAGTTATTTTAAAAGGAAACTCACCACCACCACCACACACACCCCCTTGTTGTAGGCAGCTAGTCCTGTCTCTAAATTTATCACTCTGCTGGCTTTCTCTCTTGATGTCCATCCTTCAAATATACCTTTCAAAAGTCTACTCCTTTTTACACATACAAACTCTGTTCAGAAGGTCTGTTTCTAATGTCATAAGCCCTATTCACCTTATGTTCAACACTCATACAAGTATACACTGGCAGAGTTATTCACATGCTAAACACAGTACAGCAGTACACTTCCAATCTGTACTGTGCATTTGAGGGGCCTGTGTATAAATGAACACAGGCACAGTCATTCACATTACAACATATAAAGTATACAGATGTCTGTACACTCAATCTCTTATTAGGGCTGAGTACATAATCTATAGGCTGCTATTATACCAAAAACTCTCTTGGTTGGCTGCCAGCTTAAACACTCCCAGACCTGTTGTAGCCACTTCCTTTTAAGAAGCTACATCATTTTTGTTGCCAGTACAGTATAGATAAATGTCCCTAAGTGGAAATGCTGTTTCATAGAATTAGAGCCTACATAACCTTGAACACTTCATGTTGTTTAACCACTCTGCAAAGTGTTCAGGGACTATTGCATAGCCATACACTTAAAAGCCTCCCTCTTTACTACAATTTTATATTTTTTTCTGTTGAACTGAGAGCTTGGGATAGATAGACACCTTAACACTGCAGGTTCTACACTCAGCTGTGAGCCAGTAGCTTCCCAGCTCTTATCAAAAATTTGTTTATTGTATAGTTTTCAAAGGTCGAGCAGATATATAAATTACATAGTCTACTCTTTAATATACAGTTTGCTATATTGTATATTGACCAAATTTCTAATTGCCTTAGCTGTCAAAAACAAATTTATCCTTCAGTACTGCTTAACCTTAGGAGAAGTATAGTTCAGGGTTTCTTAACCTTGGGCCCCCAGATGTTGGATTACAACTCCCATCATCTGGGGCCCAAGGTTAAGAAACTCTGGTATAGTTTATACATAACACTGCATACATCCTACCTTGGGCAACTGGAGACAATTCTGATGCACTGTAGACAACCAACCATTTACAAGCTTGCTTGTTGAAATGTTTGCTTTTCTAGAAGATTATGGGCTTCACAACAGTATTTATTTAGGACTAGAATGTAGATGAACACATATTTAGATAAAGAAGAACTGGAAAATAGAAATAACACTTCCACAAAGGTGATCAACTACTGTATATTCTTGTATAAGGCAACAAAAAAGAACTACAAAACATACAATTTGTGTGAGAAGAGTTACTTTTGACAGGAAAGAAAAGCAAGTTTCAAATAAGGTGAAAAACTTGATTGACAAAGGCACTGAAATTTAAATAATAAATAAACACTACCCATAGGGCTAGCTGTATAGTTGAATATACAAACATCTTAGTGAGTTTAATATACATACAAAAACGAGTCTATCAAGACAGACTACAAGCTGCTAGCAACAGTTTCCTTGATTGAGATTGCTGGAGTAGGCCCAACATGAGTCCAGATATAGCCTTTTTCTGGTCTAGTAGGAATGGTAGGAAAAGGAGATGACCGAGATTTGAAATATTCTGAAGGTGCATGACAAACAAATTCTAAGTATTCAATTTTCCTTGGAAGGTCTTCTTCTGGCCCTTAAGAATGAGGGGAAAAATTAGTTTTTTATCCCACAAGCATAGCTTATACAGATGGCTGATTTCTCTTTGCCACAGCTAAAGTACTTTACTCTCATATAGATAGCAGGAAGCAGGCTGTGTAAACTAGCCCTGGAATTTTCTCCATAAAACACGGATGGGGAAAATCAGTCTAATGTGAAATCCTCCTCACTTGTGGACTTAGTCTCCAATGTGCCAAGCAGATATACCCTCATAAAATGCAGCAGCACAACAGGGATTTCTCATCCCTTCTAGCAATGGATTTTATTTAGCTGATTTGGGCTCAAAGCCCGAAACATCTGGGAGACTTGAAAAGGCATTTGCTAAGCAACATCTCCATAAGAGGTTTTCTGCTTGAGGCTGCGTCACGATACTAATGATTACTCTTGGCAACAGCAGAACAAGAAACAGCATGCATTCACGAAACTGCATCTCTGTAACAAGCATTCATATTTTAGTACCCATCAGCATATTGTAACACAGGAGGACCTCAATATTCATGGGGGTTCCGTTCCCAGCTGCAACCACGGATATGGAAACTGTGAATATCGAGTCACGGGGGGCTATGTGATCACAGGGGTTAGGTTCCCTGTTGTCAGAAAATTGCCCAAAATTGACCAGATTCTGGGGGGAAAGCAGGGGGAAGCTCCCTCCCATGCTTTGCTGTTTCCCCTGAATCACGCTGTGCCCTGGAACATCCCCAAATTGGCCAAAAATCACCAGTTTTCTCTTTTCTTTTAAATGGAGCCATTATGAAAAATGGCAGCCGGAAATGACCTCCACCGTAATTTCCGGCCACCCCCGACCCATGGATACATGAGGTCAACACACTTTCCCACTCCTTTTTTCACATATACCGTGGCCGGGTGTCTTTTGCCCAACTGCGGATATGTGAATCTGCAGATATCAAGGCCTTCACCTCTATCACAGTTTCTTTTGGCTTCTAGAAGAGGAGGCATACAAGGTTCACTTGTGTTGAGGCTCTTTTGTGTGTGCACCTCAAACTTCTCACAGAAAGTGTATGTTCAAAAAATGACATCAATAGCATTACTGCCTGACATGCAATGAGACACACCAGTATCAACACCGTGCACAAGAACAGGCTGCTATTCAATATGCAGCTGCTGTTCAACATATTTCTAGAATGGCTATATCAATATTAAAAACAAGAGGCAGGCTTGCATGGCACCATAACATAACCATCTAGCTAGTGCTAAAACCAAATCTATGGTTGTGGGGGCTACACCACATGTAGCACATTATACAACAGCTTTTCAGGACCAATGGAATTTTAACATTTTAGGCCTTGGAACTTACCTATTATGTAAGTTGCAGGGTCAAAACAGTCTTTGGGGCTAGCTGTAGTAGGAATGAGCCAAGTTAAAGCTGCACTTTTTTCACAGTACTGGTCTTGAATAAACCCTCTAATCTGAGCATAATATGTTTTACCATCCTGCTCATCAATCACTGAAACAACATCTCCAATCTGATAGTAAACTCCCTAGAAAAGACATAGATATTAGAGTTGATATCATCATATTAGAGATGATACATTGATAGCTGCTGCTTAGATATATGCAGATTATCCCTTTAAAACATTTACAAAAAAATGTAAATGTTAAATTAAAAAAATGTAGATGTTAAATTTATTTACAAAAAGCCATGTCTGCATCTTCCCCTTACTGAGGGCAAATACTGTCTTGTCTAAGGACATCCCCTCACAACATACAGGAGTATCTGATTACTGAATTATGTTTTCCTTCCCTCAAAAGTATGAATTGGCTGTTTTGAGTTCAGCCTGGACCTGTGCCAATCTTGCTAGCATGATGTTTTAATTGCAACAGCATCCAATGCGACAAAAATTGATGAAGCAGCTTTTTAATCTTGAACCAAAAAAAACTATTACACTCTTGAAGAGCACAAACTGTGTGCTCAGCCCATAACTCAGCGCTGAACCTGTCAGTTGTCCTTTGGAAAGTATTTCTTTAGAAAACAGCTGTGATACACTTTCAGTAACAATGTAAAAAAAGTTATATACATGCACATGCAGCATTACTATAATAGTACTAAAGACACATGTTCGGGTTACAATCCAATAATGGTCTCTGCTATACAATTATTGTAGAAAGAACTACAGAGCTATGATAGGCGTAGATACAAAGCCCATTGAGCAAGCAGAAGGCACATAACTCTCACAAGTGAGATTTCTGACTATTTCTAAGTACATACACCTTCACTGATTTGGAGTCAACTTTGTGAAATTTTAAAAACATTTCTACTTGTTTAAAATATACTTCCAAAATCAGCTCTAGTTAATATAATTTGTGAGATTTAAAATAATCGAAAAGCCATACCTTATAGAAAATAGACTCTGCTGTAATTATAGTGGCTACAGACTCTGGAGCTTTGATGGGCTAAAAAAAAGTTATAATGATTCAACTGTGTGAAGAACACATCACTGTTAAAAATATATTATTGTTTTTGTAGGTTAATTTTGATAGAAACATTAATGGACAATCTTTGGATTACTAGATACGAATATGATATCAGGATAGCTATCATGAATATCTTCAGTACCAGAAAACCTTGTCATTCTTCACCCAAAGAAAATGAATCTTGACTAAACACCATTAAAATGAGTGGAGACAAGTTAGTCACAACTAAAATTCCATTAACTGCAGTGAGACTTAGTCAGGATTCACTTCCTTTGGAGATATAAAAATGCATCTAAACTTGTACATTGATTTTAACCAGAAAGTACTTCAAAGTCAGTAGTATATAGAATATTAAAGACCTATACTGAGTTAGAAGCAATAGAAAATATGTCTCAAAAACACTGCCTGAGAGCCATTCCACAAATTATGGCTTAAACGTATATACCAAAACATCTAGAATGGCTACATGCATCTATTTCAATGCAAGAATATGCACTGTAGATTGGCAGGAAGCAGCTGTCAATCACAGTTGCTTGCCAAATAATACATGTTGCAGAACAGATGCAGATATGCAATTCAAAACATGACAGTGTACTCTTAACCTATAAGGTGTGAAGCAACCCTTACATACACATAAGGAAAGTTAAAACTGTACTGCGAAGCAATGTCTTTAGTAAAAATCTGAATAGACTGCATGTTGAATTTTAACTGTATTCTATTAACATTTTCCTAACCTGTTTACAGAGATGGCAAAAATGAAATAACATTCAAGAGTCAGCATGAAGCGTTTATGCAAAGTCCATGGGCTGGGCCTGCTAGAAGAGGAGCGAAAGGATTGTAGAACTGGGGTTAAACAAAATTTATTCCAGAAGAAATACATGATTTCTTTACATTGATATCCTTTTTAAAAAAATCAAATCAAAGTAGAAGCTGAAATAATGAAGCATACTAAAAAGTCAAGGTTTTAACAAAAAATGCAAAATACAAGATTATTCTAAACTAACTAATTAGCATATTAGTCCAATTCCATTACAACATTTCTAATATTTAAAACAGCGAGTTAACTCTAAAGCAAGGCTATTAAATCTAATGTCACACTTTCAGCGATCTACATGTAATTATAAATTAGCAGAACTGAAAAAACTCCATAAGAAGAACCAACCGCATACCACATAAGAACTGCTACTTCCCTTTGCCCTTTCAAATCTCAAATTCAACAGGTGGTGTATATGAAGGCAAATAGACATACAGATTTGCATTTGCTGTTTGCCTGCACAGAACTGTTACAGGCAAGAATTGTTGTATCTGCAGCAGTCCTTAAGTTGCAAGCCTTCCCATGTTTGTTCAACACTAATAACTCCATCAATATTTAGCCATCACTAAACAGTAGCAGGACTCCATAATCATCATCTTACATTTTTTAACTTAAAAATATGCCTTCGCCCTTTTCCTTTAGTAGAAACTTTCTTTTCAGCCGCAGGAGCAGACTTGTATTTTGTGTTCCTTAATCGAGCAGATCTCCTGTGAATTTCTTGCTTACTCTGTGGTGTACAAAAATAAAAAGTGTTCATAACTCATAAGGATACACACAATTATGGAATAATAATTATATTATTTTTCAAAGGGACTGTAGGATCAACTATCATTCAGCTTATTGTGTACCCTGATTCTAGATCCATTTACTTAGAAGTAAACCCTACTGGTTTCAATAGAAATATGGAGATAGTAGACGAAAGAATTTCAGCAGCTCTCAATTATAATTTCAAGTCATAGCAGAAATTAATTTAGGTACATCCAACCTGATTCCATGCATGCTTACTTACAAGTAAGTCTTGCAATGCAATGGGGCTTACTTCCAAGCACGAAGCCTAAGAATTTAATATCCCAGAAGAAACAAGTCATTGCCCCCATTACCATGTAGGCCAGTGGTAATTAAAAACTGCTGATCATGCATTCATTCATCCATTCATTCATATTGAATTCAGATTAATCTTGATTTGCACCCCTAGTGCTGAAGATTATTTTTTCTATATCCTTTCACTGCATATTTATGGGGGAAAGTATGCTATCAGTAGGGACGGGAGCACAGACCCCTATGTAATTTGCTAATATTGATATCGAATGAAGTAGCGTGACTGTTTCCCACCTCCCTCAAAAAGTTGCAATACAAAATAAACCCCAATTAATTCAATGGGATGTACTCCCCAACAGTTAGGACTGCTGCACTCCCGAATTTCTCGAAGAGAAATGAGCGGGTTATATGACCTCTTCTGAGGATCTGGAAAGCCCGGGCTGCGATCCTAGGCACATTTTCTAACTATCAAGTCCACACTGAAATGAATGGGAAAGGAAAGGAAAGGAAAGGAAAGGAAAAGAAAAGTTGTGCCAGTCCGTGTTGACTCCTGGCGCCCACAGGTTGTCTTGGGTAGAACACAGGAGGGGTTTGCCATTGCCTCCTCCCGCGCAGTAGGAGACGATGCCTTTCAGCATCTTCCTATATCGCTGCTACCCAATATAGGAGTTTCCCATCGTCTGGGAAGCATACCAGCGGGGATTCGAACCGGCTGCCGCCTGCTCTCTAGGCAGGAGACCACAGAGCCATGCGAGCCAGACTCACAGAGCCATGGTCTGGATTCCTTACGCTTCCCCGCAGCGCCATCAATGGGACTGACTTCCTCCACATACACTGGCACAGAACCGCGGCGGCCAGTTCCGTTAGAGGAGCGCAGCCCTGATTCATTGGCCATGTCTCCACTCCGCCTGACAGATGCCTCTCTACAGTACTAGGAGGCGCTCCACTACTACCACTAGAGCCCGACTTGTTGACAGCCCCAGCAGCCTCCCTGCTCCGGCCCACACAGCAGAGCTAAGCCCCAAGGAGGAAGCGCCGCGGGGAGGGCTCTCGTCTGGGCAGGGGCGGGGGCGGCCGCCGGGAACCCGCCTCACCTGCTTCCCCCCGCCGCCACCTCCTCCTCCGCCGCCGCTCCCGCCGCCGCCGTTGCTATGCTGCGAGGCCGCCGAGGTGGTGGCGTAGGCGGCTCCCCCCGCGCCGGGCGGGCCCGGGCGGCCCGTGCAGTTGTTGCAGAGGATCTCGCCCTGGCCTCCCTTCTTCCACATGGACGAGGAGGTCGTGCGGCACACGCTGCACGTCGGCTTCAGGCCCAGCGGCATCTTAGCTCCCGCCTGTTTGCTCCGTCGCTCGCTCGGCGGATGTTGCTCGTGAGAGCGGCGGCGGCGGCGGCGCGGAAGAGCAGCAGGACTCGGGAGCCGCCGAGCGGGCAGGGAAAGAGCGGAGCCCCGAGCGGGCCCCTGCTGCCCTCTCCTGGCTGCCCGGCGGGCTTGCAGGCCTGAGCGGGCCCGGCTGGACGCGGACTCCCCGCGCGGAACCTGTCACTCCTTAGGGGTGGGAGCAGGACGCCAATCAGGGAGTCCTTTTCTGCGGGGCCCCCCAAAGGGAGGTGGTGGCCGGAGCACCCGAGAGCCATTCATGCGAAGCAGGTGGTCAAGGTGGAGTTTGTTTCCCCTCAGGCAGGTGCCCAAATGGCTTGGTCTCCTCTCGCAGTTGGAATAAGCTACTGTTCACACACACACACACACACACACACACACGGTAATTTTTTGGAGCCTGGACCAAAAGGTCTTTGGGGTCCAGCCCCCCCCCAAGTTAAGCATCATCCCCCTACACAGACACACACTGTGTGACACATGCAGTATTATTATTTTTTACATATGCTGCCAAACAGCAACTGAACTCACTAAGAATATAAAACAGGTATATTTATGCAAATAGGCATTAGCAGAAACATTTCAACACACAACATATCCCCAACCCACATATTTCTTTCCCCCACTCCCCACTCTGTCTCAAGCAGAGGTCACACTCCGTGGCCAGCGCAAGTCACAGTGCTGCTTGGCCCACAGCAACCGCACCACCTGGGACAGAAGGAAGAGGATGTGGGGCGGAGGCAGGGGGTCTGGAGGCCCTGGACTTTGGCCTGGAAGTCCAGGGGTAAGAGTGCCTCCAGCAGGGGTATAGCTATAATTAAGCGGATGGGTCCAAAGAACTCGGCCCCTCAGCTCATTATCTCCCTCACTCCAAGGGGGCTGCTGGGGAGAAGGGCGAACATGGCCCCCTCTTTCCTAGCTATGCCCCTGAGCACCTCTGTGCACGTGTGCATGCACGCACACACACACCCCGCAGTTCCAGTGCTCGAATGGAAGATGTGAGAGGTCAGAAGATCTGGGCTCCTTAGCCATAGTTTTCTGAAGGTTGCAGAGAGGGGCCATAATTTGTGTTTGGCCAATTATTATCTGCTTGTTTGTTAAGCGACCTGTTCAGAAGAGCAACTGAAGATGGAGTATGGGGGTGGGGGGAATGTAAGAGTTTAATTTGGGGCCCACAAATGTACTAAGGTTACAGCTAAATCTTGTTCATGTTTCTTCAGAAGTGAATCTCACTTAATTCAATATAATGTACTTCTAAGTAAGCATAAATGTGATATCTCAATGGGGCATTTGCAGAATGATGTTTCTAGCATCACAGTGCAAATGAAACGATGGCCAAAAACAGTGGTGCTAAAGAGTACCTGTTCTGTGGACAAGTAAAGGGATTCAGAATCCAAGGTTGCCAATCCAATATTTTTCATCAGCTCTAAATTCACCCACAAAAAGAGCAGAGATACAAATAAAGAACTTTGAATGAAAATACAATGAAAAATAATCAGTAGTTAAAATAAAGCAAATCATCCTGATCTGTGTGCAAGTAAATTATTGTGATGATAAATACTTACCATTGCAACCACAAGTTGATTATGCTTTGTGTGAAAAAATACTTCCATTTGCTGGTCCTAAATTTCCCGGCAATCAATTTCATGGGATGACCCCTGTTACTAGTGTTATGTGAGAGGGAGAAGAATTTCTCTCTATCCACTTTCTCCACACCATGCATGATTTTATAGACCTCTATCATGTCTCCCCGCAGTCATCTTTTTTTCTAAACTAAATAGCCCCAGGTGTTGTAGCCTTGCCTCATAAGAAAGGTGCTCTAGGAATTTGTCTAAGCCTCTTTTAAAGCCATCCAGGCTAGTGGCCATCACCACATCCTGTGACAGAGAATTCCATAGATTAATTATGTGGTGTGTGAAAAAGAACTTCCTTTTGCTGGTCCTAAATTTCTAGGCCTTCAGTTTCATGGGATGACCCCTGGTTCTAGTGTTGTGAGAGAGGGAGAAAAGTTTATCTCTGCCCACTCTCTCTACTCCATACATAATTTTATCATGTCTCCCCATAGTCACGTCTTTTCCAAAAGCTCCAGATTCTATAGCCTTGCCTTGAAGGTGCTCTAGGTCCCTGATAATCTTGGTTGCCCTCTTCTGCACCTTTTCCAGTTCTGTTCTTGTTAAGCTACTCCCATTTAGCTAATTTATTTTACATACTCCATTTTAGCCACTGCTTTTTGAGTTTTATATATTTTATGCTCATAATTCTTTAAATATAGCTGCTTATAAAAGGTTTTAATGATTTCACAGCTGCCCTCTTTTCTAAGGTGTAGCAGTTTTATAGTGTTATAATATACCGTATTTTACGGACTATAGGACGCTACAGACTATAAGACGCACCTTAATTTTAATCCAGTTTTTCAGAGTTTTAACATATTAAACTGTTAAAACATATAAGACGCTCCTGAATTTTGGCAGATATTTTTCGAGGAAAAAAGTGAGTCTTATAGTCCATAAAATACGGTAGTCTTATAGTATTAGAGTAGCAATTTTAAAGTAGTATAGTTTTATGGCTCCATAACTTGCTTTTATTATTATGAATCATGCCTTACTGTTCCGTCTTATGCTGGTCTTAGACCGTAATAAAGATAATTGATTGATTGATTCTTAAGATATGGTGACCAGAACTGTAAGCAGTACTCCAAATGTGACCACACCATAGATTTTTATAAGGGCATTATGCTATTAGCATTTTATTTCAATCCCCTTCTGAGTGATCCCTAGCATGGAATTGGCCTTTTGCACAGCTGCCACACACTGAGTCAACACTTCCAACAAGTTTCAGATGTAGGACTACAACTCTCATCATCCCTGACTATATGGGTCACTGTGACTGGAGATGATGGGAATTGTAGTCCAAAAACAGCTGGAGGGCCAAAGTTGTGCAGCCGTGCCGTGGAAGTCAGTCAAACATAAAGCAGTCAAAACATAAGTAGTATGTCATATGTTATGGCAACATATACCCACCAGGAGTCGACATTAACTCGACGGCATACTTTACTTTTATTATACCCCACTGACTCCAAGCTATGAAGTCTTCTTTATAGAAACTGATTGACTGCGTCTTTGAGATTATAATTTTTATAGGACTGGAATTTTGGAATGGTGAACATAACTACATCCATGCAAACAGAACAGAAGAACATATGCAGTGTTATACAGATATAAGGACCTATCTTTTTAACTCCCCCAACCCCTGAAAATGTCCTCCAGATCTCCTTAATCACTCTTTCCAGGGTCTTGGAGGTAAGCTCTCTTGGAAGACACATGCAAGATTACTGATTGTAGATTAGTTATTCCTTAATATTTATCATATTTGTATTAATATCTTTTAACCAACTTGTCATACACTCAGAATAATTAAGTGTCAAATGTATATATTTATGCATAGATTCTAATATCCAGTGAAACAGCCTTAGCCCATCATCCAGGATGATGCCACCACTGGATGAGGAAGAATGGAGACTAGATATAGTTCTTCAGGTCAATTCTTGCTCTTGTTCTTCCCATGGCAGGGGCCTGCAGAACACCTTCACCCACATCCTTCCTTTCTTCCATTTCAGATGTCAAGGATGAGAGAATAGGAAAATATTAGTTGCATTACCTTCTCCACAAGCCAGTTCTGGCTTCTGCCTAGCACAGATCTATACAACCTGTGATCCACCAAGCTAAGCACAGCCCCATCGGCCATACATGGTTTTCTGTCAGCTGCTTATCAATCCCATTTCTGCAGTTGCAGGTAGGGAGCAAAAACAGGCAATATGTCAAGCATTTGGTGAATGTAGTTTTTGAACAGTCATTGGCTGGGCAGGACCTGCTTGGTATGTCACAAATTGTGAAGATCTGATTTGGCATGATCAAAAGACAAATTTTATATGTGTTTGTCAGGGGGATAATCCCACCATATGGGAGCCAGTGTGGTGTAGTGGTTAGAGTGCTGGACTAGAACCAGAGAGACCCGAGTTCAAATCCCCATTCAGCCATGATACTTGCTGAGTGATTCTGGGCCAGTCACTTCTCTCTCAGCCTAACCTATTTCACAGGGTTGTTGTGAGGAAAAACTTAAGTATGTAGTACACCGCTCTGGGCTCCTTGGAGAAAGAGCGGGATATAAATGTAATAATAATAATTCCTTATTATTATTATTCCAGATTAATTAACATGGCGTTTAAGGGTATGATTGTGGTATGTAGTGAAAGGGAGCCATCTCTGTTTTGTTTGTTCTTGCCATTACCTTTTTCTCCCATGTCTTCTCTTTGAGCCATCTGACTCTCTTTTATCAACAGTCACTTTTAGAATTCCGATGCTTGAAGCTTCTGCACATCATGTTGCCATAGTGTCCTTGCTGAACGTCAACAAACTTGAGCAAATCTACTTGGGGTGCACAGGCAATAAAAACCCGAGTACAACTCAGCTAATTTGAAGGGAATAATTTGTAGCACGTTAACCGCTTATTTCAAAAGACAAGCCATTTATCAGTATGGTAAAACTGCACAACACAGGGATGACAATACACTGCAAATGCAACATTTCTGGGTGTGCATTCTTACAACAGGTTTTTTTTTTTTTAAGCACCACACAAGTTAAAGGTGGGCACTTTCCAAGTATGAAATCCCACAAACCTTATAATCAGATTGCTTGACAAATATGCAGATAAAGATAGAGCTCTGTATAAAGACCTCCAAAATGGCCGCCACGTTGATCTTTGTAGGCTGGGACGGGCTGCTGCAGTAATCTAAGAGGATGGTGGCAGGAGGAGAAACCTTTGCAGGGCCCCCAGCGGCCTTTAGGAAGCCCCCCGAAGGAGCTACAGGTTAAAAAAAATTATGATTTTTTTTTTTAAATTGAAAATTGGGGAGGGGGTGGAAAGCAGCATGGCAGTGGCTCCCCCCAAGTGGTGCCCAGTGCACATGCCCTGGCTGCTCCATCCTAGATACGCCTCTGTATCTAGACCCATTTCAGACCGGGTTTGGAATGGGCTATAGGGTGGAGACTGCCTTGGTCGGCCTGATAGATGACCTCCAATTGGGAATTGACAGAAGAAGTGTGACTCTGTTGGTCCTTTTGGACCTCTCGTCGGCTTTTGATACTATCAACCATAGTATCCTTCTGGAGTGTCTGAGTGGGTTGAGGGTGGGAGGCACTGCTTTACAGTGGTTCCACTCTTACCTCTCAGGCAAATTCCAAATGGTGACTCTCGGGGACTGTTGTTCTTCCAAAACTGAACTTCAGTATGGTGTCCCTCAGGGCTCCATATTGTCTCCGATGTTGTTTAACATCTACATGAAATCATTGGAAGAGATCATCAGGAGATTTGGTGCAGGGTGTTATTAGTATTCTGATGACATCCAAATCTATTTCTCCATGTCAGCATCATCAGGAGAAGGCATAACCTCCCTAAATGCCTACCTGGAGGCAGTGATCGGCTGGATGAGAGGTAACAAGCTGAGACTGAATCCAGATAAGACGGAAGTATTTATTGTGTGGGGTCGGAACTCAGGAGATAATTTTGATCTGCCTGTTCTGGATGGGGTCACACTTCCCCAGAAGGAACAGGTACACAGTCTGGGGGTGCTTCTGGACACAAAACTCTCCCTGGTGTCCCAGGTTGAGGCAGTGGCCAGAGGTGCCTTTTATCAGTTTCGGCTGATATGCCAGCTGCATCTATTTCTTGAGTTAAAAGACCTCAGAACAGTAGTACATCTGCTGGTCACCTCCAGACTTGACTACTTCAATGCGCTTTATGTGGGGCTGCCTTTGTATGTAATCCGGAAACTGCAATTAGTCCAGAATGCAGCAGCCAGGTTGGTCTCTGGGTCATCTTGGAGAGACCATATCACTCCTATCTTAAAAGATCTATACTGGCTGCTGATAAGTTTCCGGGCAAAGTACAAGGTTTTGGTTATAACCTATAAAGCCCTAAACAGCTTGGGCCCTGGGTATTTAAGAGAACGTCTTCTTTGCTATGAACCACACTGCCCATTGAGATAATCTGGAGAGGTTCGTCTGCAGTTGCCACAGGCTCGTCTGGTGGCTACTCAGGTATGGGGCTTCTCCATTGCTGCCCCGAGGCTTTGGAACACACTTCCTGCTGAAATAAGAGCCTCCCCATCTCTTACAACTTTTAAAAGAGCAGTCAAGATGCATTTGTTCACCCAGGCTTTTAATTAGATACTGTTTTAATAGTTTTAACTTTTTACATTTTAATTGTTGAAATGTTTTGATTTTTTTATTGGTTGTTTTTATTTTCTTGTAAACCGCCCAGAGAACTTGCGTTTTGGGCGGTATAAAAATATGTTCGATAAAATAAATAAATAATAAATTAAAAAGCACCAGTCCGAGTACAGATCCCTGGGGGACCCCCACTTCTTACTTACTTCAATTGTGAAAACTCTTCATTTATACCTACCCTTTGTTTAATGTCCTTCAACCAGTTACCAATCCACACATGTACTTGTCCCCTCATCCCATGACTGCTAAGTTTTTTCAAGAGTCTTTGATGAGGAACTTTTTCAAAAGCTTTTTGGAAGTCCAGGTATACTATGTCAACTGGATTACCTTTATCCACACACCGGTTGACACTCTCAAATAACTCCAAAAGGTTTGTGAGGCAAGATTTACCTTTGCAGAAGTCATGCTGGTTCTCCCCCAGCAGGGCCTGTTCTTCCTTGTGCTTCACAATTTTATCCTTGATAATGCTTTCCATCAATTTGCCTGGAACAGATGTTAAGCTAACTGGCCTGTAATTTCCTGGATCGCCCCTGGATCCCTTTTTGAAAATCAGTGTTACATTTGCTATTTTTCAGTCCTCTGGTACAGAGCCTGACTGTAGGGATAAGTTATATATTTTTGCAAGGAGGCCGGCAATTTCACATTTGAGTTCCTTAAGGACTCTTGGATGGATGCCATCTTGCCTGGTGATTTGCTAGTTTTTTTTTTTCTTTTTCTAGACAGTTTAGAACATCACCTCTGACTCAGTTCTTTAGCCTCTGTCCCCAAAAAGCCTGGCTCAGGAACAGGCATATATGCTCAGTGAAGACATTGCCGTGAAGACAGATGCAAAGAACTCATTTAGCTTCTCTGTGTTAGAGATGGATTTCTAGTGCATTGACCTTTTGTACCAACTATCCTAATGACCACTAGGGGCATTGGGAGTAGAGAAAGTGAGTGAGGGTCTCCTTACCTGTCCCTGCTTTATCTCTACTCTATGACAGCTGATAGGACTCCTCAGGCATTTCCTGTGAGAGTCAGAATTCCTTCCTTTCTTCCTAGAGAGTAGATGGAAACTTTTCTCTTCCTGCCTCCCTATTCAGTATGTAGCCTATAGATTAGGATTAGGTCTTTCCTATCCAATGTGTACTTCACCAATAAATCTACTTAGTATTTGATTCTACAAGAATCTCCATGAATCTTCTCTAAATAGCTGCAACAACTAAACTCTGCATTCTACTCTGTAACTAGAGTGGGTAGCTTCCATAGTGCTCTACTAATTAATCACAAAACCCATCATGGGTAAATTACACCCTCCAACACTCTGCAACCTCTATATCCTCCTTAACAGTCCCTTTCACTCTTTCATTGTCTAACGGTCCAACCACCTCCCTGGCAGGTTTCCTGCTTCTGATGTATTTAAAGAAGTTTTTGTTATCCCCCTTGATGCTTTTAGCTAAATGCTCCTCAAACGCTCTTTTCGCCTCCCTTATTGTCACCTTGCATTTCTTTTGCCAGAGTTCGTGTTCCTTTCTATTCTCTTCATTTGGGCCGGCCTTCCAGTTTCAGAAGGAAGTCTTCTTTTCCTTTATGGCTTCCTTGACTTTACCTGTTAGCCATGCTGGCATCCTCCTGGATGTAGTGGTACCCTTCCTCCTTTTGGGTATACATTCTAACTGGGCTTCTAGTATTGTGGTTCTGAGTAAACTCCATGCATTCTGGAGCGAAGTGATTTTCCCTTTCAATTTTCTTTTCACCATACTCCTCATTTTGAAGAAATTTCCTCTTCTGAAATTCGAAGTGTCTGTGTTAAGACTCGCTTAGTGATTCTTTCCCCACATGTATGCTGAATTTGATCACACTATGGTCACTGTTCCCTAAGGGGTCGATGACACTGACATAACGCACCAGGTCCTGGGTGCCACTCAGGATTAAGTCCAAGGTCACCTTCTCTCTGGTTGGTTCCATGACCAATTTGTTCTAGGGCACAGTCATTCAGTATATCTAGAAATTTGACCTCTTGGAAAGAGAAATGCCGGATGTTCAAGCTGGTTGCAGAAAAGGCCGAGGAACAGGAGACATCATTGCTGATGCATGCTGGATAATTGAGAGAGCCAAAGAATACCAAAAATAAGTCAATATGTGCTTTATTGACTACAGAAAAGCCTTCAATTGCATCGACCATGTCAAATTGTGGAATGGGTGTCCTAGAACGTCTCATTGTTCTCATGACAGACCTATACACAAGACAGGAAGCCACAGTCCAGACAGAACATGGTGAAACAGACTGGTTCCAGATTGGAAAAGGCGTTAAGACAAGGCTGTATACTTTATCCTTATTTATTCAACTTATATGCTGAACGTATACTGAGAGAAGCTGGAGTGGAAGAAGATGAGTGTGGTTTTAAAGTTGGAGGGAAAACATCAATAACCTGCGCTACACTGATGATACCACTGTGATAGCTGAGAATGCGGATGATCTGCAAACTCTAGTAATGAAAGTCAAGGAGCACAGTGAAAAAATTGGACTACGACTAAATGTAAAGAAGACTAAACTAATGATAACGGGTACAGCAACCAGCCTCAGAATTGATAATGAAGACACTGAAGTGGTGGATAGCTTCTGCCTTTTAGGATCGACCACCAACAGTAAATGATCTAGCAGTCAAGAAATACTCCGCAGACTAGTATTTGGTAGGGTTGCAATGAAGGCCTTGAAAAGGATATTTAGATGCCGTGACATGTCTATAACTACAAAGATTAGAATCGTTCTGTCCATGGTTTTTCCCGTGACACTCTATGGATGCGAAAGCTGGACTTGAAGAAGCAAATTAGATAAAGTATTGACACTTTTGAACTTTGGTGCTGGATAAGACTTTTGAGGCTACCATGGACAGCCAAGAAAATAAACAAATGGATCATAGAACAAATCAGTCCAGAATTTTCACTCGAGGCACAAATGACCAGGCTCAAAGTATCATACTTCGGATACATTATGCGGAAACCCAGCTCTCTTGAGAAGCCCATAATGCTGGGAAAAGTTGAAGGAAAGAGAAAAGAGGACGACCAGCAGCAAGGTGGATAGACTTGATTACGACAACAATGAATGCACCACTGAGAGACCTTAAAGGCCAAGTTGAAGACAAATCATCCTGGAGAGAATCTATATGGTCACTAAGAGTCAACACTGACTTGACGGCACTTGATCGATCGATCGATCAATCAATCAATGTGTGGGTTATTGAAGTCACCCATTATTACTGCCCTGCCTCTTCTTGATGCCTCCCTGATTTCTTTCTGCAACTCCCAGTCACTTTCAGCCTTTTGATCCAGAGGGCAATAGCACATCCCCAGTAGCACATTTCCTTTTAGGCCTTGTATTGTCACCCACATGGTTTCTGTGGGGGACTCCGGTCTTCCTAGGTTTTCTAGCTTATTCAGGTTCGGACAGGGTTACCAGGCAGCGGCGCAAATACCTGGTGCGCCCTGTCGCCGTTGGAGTGTGATGGCAGGCGCCTGCGACCATGGAAGAGGGAGGGGTGCTCACACTCCGACAGCGATGGGGTGCACAAGGAATTTGTGCCGCTGCCCTGTAACCCAGTCTGAGCCTAAGCTTGTTAGAGTCGATCCCTTCTTTAACATACAGTGCTACTCCACCTCCAAGGCACCCCTCCCTGACCTTTCTATAGAGTTTATATCCAGGGATAACAGTGTCCCACCAAATCCTATTAATGTTGTAGAGACTTTAAGCCTGCTGGTGGATGGCAGAAGACAGGATAATAATTCACATGGAGTCTCAGTCCTAGCCATCTATACCATGTGTTTCATCGCAGTTGTTGAATAATAATAATAAGCTTTATCTGTTAGCCTCCATATCACAAATTGTTCTCTGGGAGGCTTACAACAAAACATTAAAACATGAGATAAAAACACATTAAATCATAACAGACCAAAAAAGGTGGGGAAAATAAAATACAATACACAATACAAAAACAATTTTAATTTTTTTTTGTAATCAGTTACAAGCAGATTTTTTAAAAAATAAAATTTTTGAAGTGCTGCCCAGCAGTGGATTTGTTTGCAATGCAACAAAACAAAACAATACAAAAAATTCTGCAGCAGAGAAAGCTCTTTGAGCTACTGCTCTGCATTCTAGGTTACAGAAATTGATGTCTTCCATACACACTCAGAAGTGCTGGATGAATCTTTATGTGTATCAGCTTTTGCATTGGCTTCTTGATTAGCTATCATGGCATAGGAGCTGTAAACTAATATGCCAGTTTTTAAGAATTTGTTTTAATCCTTCCTCTATTCCAGTTTACAATTTGTCTGTAGTTTTCCAAATATAATACACACCCTGTATATTGTATGCAGTACGAACTTTTAAAAGAAAATGAAGGAAAATAATTGTTTTCCAAATGCACCATCAAACTTGGTCTTGTTTCTTTGCCCTTGAGTTACCTGGACAAGGAAAGCTGCAGCTAGTTTGTTCAAACGCTATAATTTGCCTTGGCAGGAAGCAAGAAACAGGAAACTGTTTTCTTGCTGGCAGGGTCAGCAACTACTTGCACTTATTTTACAGTGGATGGTCCACTGAGATGGGGGAGGAAGGCAGATCACTGACTAGAATGGTTGTCCAATCATTCAGAGCTGATTTGAGCCCACTGGTTCGGAGAGAGGAGATGGTGGGCACATGTGGCTGAAGGACAAAGAAAGAAACACCTTTGTGAAGCAGGTAGTACTTGTAAAATGCCTCCTTCCTCCTAAAATGCATATCTCCATGTATTATATGCACCATAGATGGAGACTGCTGGCAGCAGGGTGTATTATAATCGGAAAATTATGGCACATTTTTTCCAGCAAGATGCTCTCCTGTGTGGTAAAATTAAGCTATAGCCTTGAGAAAAAGACCTCTCTTCCAGGTCACCTACAGCAGCAGTGAGCTTTAAGAGTTTTTTTCTGCTACTAGAAAGGGATCCCTTATTCTTTCAACTAACTTTGGAAGCATTTTGATTACTGTGTCAGCTAGGAGAATAAATAATTTGGGTCATCAACCTTGGCAGAAAACACTTGTGTTTTTTTTAATTGTAGGAGTGGACAAAGGGTTAAAATGTCTTGGTGAATGTTGTAGAAGGGATGGAGGACCTTCCCTTCCATAGGTCCTCCATACTGAGATACTCCTATTCTTATCACCTCTGCATGGTAGGTAGTGTTGATTCCAATCTTGTTTCTCTCATTAATGGGATATCACCATTACATCTAGAGTCCTGCTACGCTAGTTTTACATTTTGTGATGATTGTTATAAGGACTCTTTATGCCATCCTGCAGTCACTGACAAGTAAGACACATTTTGCTGCGCTACACTTTTTTCACATTACAATTACTTTTGATTTTATTGTATCGGCCTTTGATGTTACAAATGCAGTTGAGGTCACATTCAACTTGGCTGAACATCCATTAAACCAGGGCTCCTCAACTTTGGCCCTCCTGCAGATGTTGGCCTACAACTCCCTGGCATGGCTATTGGCTACTGTGGCTGGAGATTATGGGAGTTGTAGTCCAAAAACAACTGGGGGGCCTAATTGAGCAAGCTTGCATTAAACCAAAGAGCATCTGTCTGTCTGTCTGTCTGTCTATCTATCAGGTTAGCACAATCAGTGATGCTTTACAGAGTAACAAACAAACAAAAACCCCAAAACAGACCATTGCCATTGGGAGCTTGTGTAAAATTCCATTCTGTTACACATTAACAGGAGGAGGAGAGGAAGATGGAGAGAAAGATAACGTTGGAAGAATATGTGTTCTGTTATGGGACACGTGGTGAATGCACGGGTCTGTGAGATCTTTTAAACCAAAGGGACTAGACTATGCATTGGAACAAAGTAGAGGTGAGACAAATGTCTAATGAACAAATAATATCTATTAAGAATTAAACATTACACAGTGATTAGGTGTGGGAGCAGTCAGCTATAATGCAGTAATTATGAAACAGTAAATAATGCAATAATTATGAAACAGTAAGGGAATTAGTGATAAGGCTTTCAGTTTTAAGTGTAGTAATGCAATGAAGAGAAATCCACTCAGATCATACGAGTTATTGGGAGTAGAACTCCTAGGATATGGAATAATACTGAACGGAAAAGCAAGGAGGCATAGCGAGTTTGAAGCAAAAGTAATTAGTTACCTGAGCTTTGTGGAAATATTTTGTAGCCATGGGCAGAAACATAGCGGGGATTTGGAGAGAAACAGAGAAGGGAAATGAAGCAGAAGAATGACAGGAATAAAAGACTCTGTCTAGCTGAAAGGAGTTTACCTGCACTGGAAGGCAATGGTGTAGTGTCAATGGCTATCTGTAGATAGATATTTTGGTGGCCCACTGCCACCATTCACCTGCCGCAGACACCCGCCCACCTGCTGCTGGCCTCCAAGGCTACTGCTGCCGTGACCACTGACTTCCCTCCTTTTGCCAGCTGCGATGTGGTATAATGACATCACACCCTTGGCAAGAGCCCATCCCAGCCATCACAGATGCTGGGGCAGTGATGTCATTACACAGCAACACAGATGGGAATGGGAGGGGATGTGGCGTAAGCATAGTGGCTCTCGCCACCCACCCCAGCAACCCATGTGTAGAGCACACATTCGTTAAACTGTGGATCCACCCCTGCTGGAAGGCAATAAGCAGAAGTTATGTGCGAAAGCAGGAAGGGTGGGAGAAGACACAGGAGTCCAGAAGAGAGGGCTTTTCCTTGGATGGAGAGTTTGTTGTTGGGAGAAAGAAAGGTTTTAGGTGCCAGGACTAAGGAAGAGAGACTGAAAACAAAAGGGGAACTTCTTGGCTCTGTCTCTGTTTAGTAAAAGAACAGAGGAGAAAGAAAATAGATCCAAACGTAGAAAGAAGTTCAGCTCTTGTGGGGAGAGGACTGGGAGCAATACAGGGTGGACAGAGGGTTGGGGAGAAAGAAGTGTGTGTGTGTGTGTGTGTGGTGGGGGAGAGCTTGGCTGAAACCAAAATGTGTGAACTTCACCCAGGAGGAATATCTTTCCTTAGTCTGCGAAGAGTAAGGAAGCAAGCATGGAGAAGGTGGAAGCAGTATAAAGGACAGCGACCTTTTAGCACAGCCAAAAGCCTCTGGGAGGCAACCCTTGTTTATCTCTTGCTTTCTGGAATAGTTGTGCTCAGTTCTAGTGGTCTGATGCTTATACTCTTCCTGGATAATGAGAGTTATGAAGAAATGATTGTTTTGCAAAGGCAAATCTTTTGAGACGCAGGCTTCGACAATAGCCTTTCCTTGCTCTGTCCAGAAATTTGATTGGGTAACGGGTTAGCCTTTTCATTGGGGAAGCTGAAGTTGTTTTTGACGATACCTCGTAGATTAGGGAAAGAAGTGTGGCAGCTCTTCTCCTAGGAAGATTCCTGGACTCATGATGGGGGGTCATTGACTTAGGAATTTCCACAGTTCCTGCCCCGCTGGGAAAGGTCCTAATGTCTTTGATTAAGTTTAAACTTTTCAGTGAGTGGATGGTAGCAATCTTTCCGAATGGAGCAGCATTCTGATTAGAATTTGGAAATATCTGAGAAGTGTAATGCATATCAAGTTAGCTTTCCCCTAAAACAGTCGTTAGATTGAATCATACTTCTATCTCTTGCATGCCAGAAATCTTTTTAAACCCTTTACTAACACAAAGAAGGGTGCTGTGGGTTTCCTCCTCCTTGCATCCATTCTTTTCTGATTTCATGGCTAAGGCACAGTGAAACCATGGTCTTCCCTCTCAGGAAGACAGACAGGGGTGTGTTGGTAGCGGGATGCTCCTAATATATTAGTTACACATATTTAGGCTTAGTTCAACTGGGGATGTGACTAAGGGATGAAGCAAAACTTAACAGAATGTGGGTTGTGAAAAGGATTTGAAGGGGGAGATTTTCTGGAAGGAAGTTTCAGGTCTAAAGTAAAGTGTGCTATCAAGTTGGTGTCGACATCATGGAGACCACAGAGTCCTGTGGTTGTCTTTGGTAGAATACAGGAGGGGCTTACCACTGCCATCTCTGGTGCAGTATAAGATGATGCCTTTCAGCATCTTCCTATATCAGTGCCTCCCAATATAGGCATTTCTCATAGACTGGGAAACATACCAGCGGGGATTCGAACTGGTAACTTCTGAATTGCTAGTCAAGTCATTTCCCTGCTGCGCCATTAGGTGGCTGGGTTCAGGTGTAAGGAACAGCAAAGAAGAACAGGCAGAATAGTTTAAGAGAGCAAGGATCATAGGGGTGGAAGAGCAAAGGTCTCACTCTCAGGTGGGGATATATTGGAATATGAAAATTCAAGCATAACAGGCTGAAGATGTGGAATTGAATGCTCTAGGATAGAGAGGTTGAACTAGGTGTCCTCAGATATAGATGGTACTGAAAGTAATTAGATTTGATTAGGTTACCCAGGGACAGCATGTAGAGAACAGCAGAGGACTTGAGACAGTTTCCCAGCAGGAGGTGCACCATAAGTTGCACTGGTGCAACACTAATCTGAAACACAAGCTCTCAACTTTGTGGAACCAGCCAGCATATCATCCTTGCACTAGTGCAATATCTTTACACTAGTGCTACATTAGTCTGGATGTCAGTCACTACCGTTGCTCCTCAATGGCTCTTCATTAGGTCTGGTAAAGATGAGACTGAGTAGTGACTGAGTAGCTGATATTTTGGGAATAATTCTAATACAGATGTACATTAGTATCTAGACCCAATCCAAGGATGCACACAAGTTGCCCCAGTTTAGTACTCTGAATAGAATCGATCAGCTTTTTGGTGGGGAGGGAAGAGTAGGGATTAAATTCAGTCCCTTGGTCCCTATTCTGAACAGCTGATTGGGACATTCTTACTCCGTTCATCTAATGGGGCTAGCGCATTCAGTCATGACTACTGGGTTGGTTAGTTAGTTAGTCGATTTCTATACTGCCCTTCCAAAAATGGCTCAGGGCGGTTTAAACAGAGAAATAATAAATAAAAATAAGATAGAACCCTGTCCCCAAAGGGCTCACAATCTAAAATGGATGAGGGAATTGTGCATATGGCAGCTGTTCGTGCATGCAGTTGCCTTGTCCTGGCTCCTACTTAGATTAGGCCAACCTATATGACTAGTTAGCCATAGGTTACCAGTTTGAATCCCCACTGGTATGTCTCTCAGATTATAGGAAACACCTATATTAAGCGGCACTGATATAGGAAGATGCTGAAAGGCATCGGGACTATTCTGACGATCACAAAAATCAGGCTAGGAAAGCCTAGCCCGATTTTTGTCGATCGTCAGAACCACCAGGCTTGGCTGCGAGCCCGGTGGTTCTAGAGCAGCTAACCCGCTCGAGAACCCCTGCCCTTAGCCCGGGTTTGTGGATTGAGTGCTCCGCAAACCCGGGCTATCTGCTCGTGAGTAGCCACAGTGGGGCTCCGCACCGTGGCTACTCACGAGTAGACCCCCAACCAGGAGGCAAAAAGCTGCCTCCCAGCTCCGGGGGTCTCCCCAGTATGCCCTGCACACTCGCACAGGGCATACTGGGGCTTCCGGGGGCCACGCAGCCCCCAAGATCCCCAGACCCCGCCGGCTCCGTCACGAGCCCGCTCTTCCCGCTCACCACCCAAACCGGGTCTCACGGATTGTGAGACACGGTCTATCATCTTATACTGTGAGGGAGATGGCAATGGTGAACCCCTCTTGTATTCTACCAAAGACAACCACAGGGCTCTGTGGTTGCCAGGAGTCCACACCGACTCGATGGCACACTTTACTGTGCTGAAAAGGACTGTACTGTGTCTGCTGGGTAGCAAGTGATCTGAAAGCTTTGTCTACAGTGTTTGATCTCTAGTTATTTCCTACCTGCATTGTTTACTTGTCATTAGTTAATGATCATTGATATGTGAACTCATGTTTAAGTAAATCATAATGACAGGATTGAAATGACGACCACAGAGCCAGGGGTGGGGATACACAAAGTGATGGCCTAGACTTCTCTGCCCTTACTCCTCCACCCATTTCCCTTACTACCCATTAATATAATTGGGATTCAAATTGGGCAGTTAGTGAAGAGTTTGTTGCCAATTTTTCACTATAGAATTCAGCTACTTGGATAAATACCCTGGTTAATGATACCATTTGAATTATCTCTGTACAAAAAATTGACTCTTAATGTTGCAGGGTGTTTAAAAAAAATAGCGGGTTGAATTCAAAAGCTCCCTTCTACATGCAGAAGCTTCCTTCTGCTTAAAGGGTTGTTTTATATTTAATGATGGACAATTGCCCTAGAAAAATGAAAGCAAATCCAACAATGTTCTACAGCAGCAAGATCTGCTATTGAACCTATTTTAGCATTATGTGAATTCTAGTGCAAGTGCTTGTCAAACAGTACAGTGGTAGCTGCTAATTTTCCTTAGACTTTCTTTGCACCGAACCCAAAATTTACTAAAGAGACATACAGGTAATGAGACAGAATAAAATTAGTTTAAAGTAATAAATGTTTAATCAAAGAATTTTACATATTATTAACAGCATTCATTTGGCCAAACATCTACATGGGTGTAATATCCTACTGTATATAAAGTGGGAATGTATCAAGTATAGACTATGAAAGTGCAAATAGCATTTTCAAGATTAGAGTATTTTTTTTTTTACATTATAAAATTAATTGGTTTACAAAATAGGCTTGCCAAACTTTCTTTCTGAATTGTAAATTCAATTACTGGGGTGGTCTTACACTTTAAATAAGTACCAAGAAAAAACAAATTTAATATGCTAAATTTCATGCTCAGAATAAAGTTAACACAGAAACAATGGAATATACGGCACAATCTAAAACCAAGCTACAGAAAAACCAGAACCCACAAACTTCACTATCATCACAGAGAGCACTCGTACATATCTTATCTTAGCTTTGCAAGACATCTTAATGCAATACACAAAATCTGTGTGAGATTCATCCTATTTGGAAATTATAAGGGAAGCTGAATGTGCGTCTCAAATTAATTTACGTATAAGACCAATTAATGAGGACAGAATCTTCAAGTCCTATTTTAGGTTAAGAGGATTTTATACCAGACAGGTGTTTAAATAGATAATGTTCCAAGCTTGGGGAAAGTGTTCAGCATCAATACTTTCAGGATAGGGTAGTTAGAAGCCAAGCTAGAAAACGTAATGGATCTACAGAATACAGTAACAGAGCGGCGGACTAATCCTTCTAAAGAAACTTTTAGAAGAAACAAATTTGTTTGGGAATTCTGGAATAAATAATTAATATGTAGTTGTTTAGTATTATGAGCCACAGGGACTGCAAGATTCCAACATTAATCTTTGAATGAAGGAGAGTTAAAACACTTTTTCTTATAACTCACAATAATCAATATACAGACAACCTTATTTGCCATCATAATACTTTACTATACACACTCAGTAGCAAGAAACCTTTATATCAGATATCTCTCATATCAAGTCAAATGTAAAAATGGAGCGTTTCACTTATTTTGCTTGTGTTATTCTAGGCTTTGATTATATGCAAGCAAAACAGTAATTTAAACAATTTCTTCTAGTTAAAATTACAAACTGCATCACTGTAACTTACAATGAGGTTTTGATGCTTTTAAGCCAATCTCAACAAGAATTTTCTTCACAGTAGGACACCACTAGGGAAGGTCTTTTTTTCTTCCTTTTACATTAAACAGCAGCCACACACCAAATGAATATTGTGCAATTGAAAGAGTACACAGTAGTGTTTGTTATCTATATAAAAACTTTGAACAATTCGGTACGATACTTCCCTGCTTGGGCACAGTGTCTGCACTCAGAGGGATCTGCACACTGAAGGCTCCCTCTACAGAGTCCCATTTTGCCTCTTTCCTCTCCTCAGCATGTGCATGCAGGAGGCACAGCAGCCGTCTGGGAATGGGAAGCTTGTGCACACTTCCACTGTTCCCATCCATCAGTCAAATTATGTAAGTTGGAGCTAATGTAACCCGATGGAGTGGAGTAGGAGGGCTGAATGAGGGTAAGACATTAATATATAACTGCGATTGCCCGTATACCAGAGCACTCCGATGTACATGCCATGGTGGGGAAGGGGGGAAACAGGGCTCTGTGGCTGGTGCTCTACCCTTGTGGGGAAGAATTGTACCCTATGTAATTATTTACTGTAAAGGCAAGGCCATGAGTGGTTTTTATGGAGGTCTTTGCAATTCATAGCATAGTAACTCCAGAACAGATAACTGAACTTAATTACTCATTTAACTGTGGCAACTATTTATTTGGGTTAGGCAAAGGCACAGTAACATGTTGCATGTAATATATATTATTAAAACTTTATTATGGGACTGACTCTAACTTAAGGACATTTCATATTTATTTTATATGGTACCATTAAAAGCAACTGCACCATTAGTGCACAGAATGCATTGTTAATTATGAAAAACAAACAACTATGATTGCACTTCCATTAAAGTGTCCTTTCAATACAGCATAGTTGCTGCTAACTGTATTTCAATGTTAAAATAACTGTTCTCATCCACTTAATTAACGTAAGGTACAGGTTGTATTAATGCAGTCACTATGGCAATGAATGCCAATTAAATATGAAAAAGCAATGCTTTCAAGTGGTCTTTCCATCTCTAAGAATTATGGGCTAGCTTTAAAAGAGAAACACTGTATACTTTGTGTTGAAGTTGGTTTGCTATTCACAGTTTGGCACGTCTGTACTGCCAATAGACCTAAAAAAACCCTTTGATTTTAATTAGAAAATAATATCCCACTCCTTGGTTTGTGAAGCAGCACTAAATAGAAGTATCATATACCTCAATTCACACTGCTAGTTAGAGGTTAGTTGCAGAAAGGCTATGGAAAAGCAAGATGTGTATGTGTGCATGCATATATATATATATATATATATATATATTCACATACATACACACATACACTAAAAAAATACTGCTAAACATTGTTCTGTTAAAAGATAATTAAAATAAGGGGGGGAGGATTCCCCCCCCTTTAGGATCAATAACCCAAATTACTCTCAATAGCTTTTAATCCATACTTTCAAGTTAAGGATCAACAGCCTAAGGCTAAATAGATGCTGCATTGTTTTAGGAATGTGGAGTACAAACTATTTATTCCTCTCTCTTCAAAGCAAGCAAGACACTTTTTGTCAAATGCAATGGAAATTCCCTGAAAGGTTCATATAATAATCATAAAGAACTTCAAGGGAACTCCTATGTATTCCATCTCTCAACACCACAGGTAAACAACTGAGCTCTGCTTACGTGGGCCAAAATCTCCAGAATGCTGACTCCACATAGTGTACCTCTGGCAACTGCCTAGCCATTTAGGCTTCTTACACAATTTCTGTGTTCAGATTTTTTTTTTTAAATAGTCACACCAAATGTACATGTTCAGTCCACTCAGTGGAGGTTTGAGATGTCTGACTTGAAACATCTCCTAAAGTATCAACTTGGTTAGTTGCCTCCCCAGTAGAGTCCCCACTTTGTGGCACTGCTTCTCCCGGAAGAATGTCCCTGGCAGCAGCAGTCTCTTCTGTTTGGGTGCCTCTGCCTTCATTTTTGAGCGCATCCTCAAAAAGTGCATGTTCCTCCAGAGGGTCCTGCCTTACACCAGGAAGATGTGGTTGCTCCACTAACCCCTCTTCAGTACTGGGTTGCTGCAAATCATCATCTGTTTCTGTACTTGCTGAAGGGATAAGTGCAATACTCTGAGGATTCATGTCATGGAACCAGGCCATAATATTTCCAAGGAGATTTTCATTTAGATTGGGATCTTGGCTACTTGAATCAGCTTCACTAGAAGTTGAATATAATCCACTTCGTGCATCACTGAAGGTCTGAGAACTAAGATGGTCAGCTGAAAAGGGATCACTGTCTGCACTTAGTTTCATCAGGCTATCTCCAAGTTCTAAAAGCTCAGAGCTACTTAGAGCAGCTCTCGGATTATCTATATTTATGGGGCCAGAGTCCAACCTGGTAGGCAAAGAAGTACCTATAGCTCCCAAGGAAGCTTCATTAGTCAGAAAGTCTCGTGTTTCCTCATCAATAACCAAGCCAGATTCTTGTAATGATAACTGAATAGCAAGCAGGATGTTTGGGTCATCTTCATCCAAGGAACTCAGAGCCTATGACAAATATAAAAAGCCATTTCAGAATTAAGATATGTCCATATACTGTTGCCATTTTTACCCAAATCATCTCCAAGTTCATTTTCAATCCAAATTTTATATCAAGTTTATTTATTCACATCGGGTCGGGATCCAAAGCATCCCAACGTAGAAGTAAATCTCATACAAATTAATAGATTTATTTCCAGTTACACATGTTTAGGAATAAGGTGCTAAGATCATCATCTCTCAATAACCAGAGTCAGCTAACCAATAGAGGTAGAGCCATTCAAGCTAAAGATCAGGGGCGTAGCAAGGTTGTAGTGGGCCCAGAGACAAGATTTTCAAATGCCCCCCCCCCCCCCCTGAAGCTCAGCTCATGAAGTAAAGAAATCTTAAATGAGGCTGAATAGTGGTAACAAAAAGCATACACACACACACACAAATATAAAATGTGCCACAATAGAACATCATCTTAAATTATTTTTTAAAAGGTTTTGTAAATTGTGGACAATGCAAGTCATTTAATGGTACTAGAGAAAGACATGCTGTTCTGGTAGCTCCAGGTCTTAACACTCACATCAATTTCGGAGGATGAATACAACTGAAGGAAGCCCGGGCGGGTGCGTGGCTGGGGGAGTCAGTCATGGGACTTGCCTCTGGGGGGGGCCCAAGGCAGCTGGCCCCCAGACAACTGTCTCCCCTTGCCCTATTATAGTTACGCCCCTGGTAAAGATACAGCACAGCAAAGAGGAAAGGAAGGAAGAAATATACCTGCAGAGAATCTTGGTTTTCAGAGTGACTGACAGGGGTATAGTCATGAAGAGAAGAGCTGTGAAGAATGCTCATTGAAGCTGAACTCACCATGGAATTGCCATGTCTTCTGTTATTGCCAGCTTCTTGAGTGTCTGCTCAAAGGAAAAACGGTAAACACATAAAATCAATATAAAAATCTTTACTTTTCAGAGAGCAACTGTCAGTGGAAGGAGAGATAAGAAAATTACACAAGAAACCTGGAAAGAGGAATATATGCTGTTAGGGACACACTCAGTGATACCACAAAATACAGAAAGGTTGCACAAATTCTCTTATTGAAGTAGCCACATATGAAGTGGGTCTTGAAGCAGTACTGCAGAAAGCAGGTTCTCCCCACCCCACCCACTAAAAAACCCAATGCCTATCTTTTAAACTGGTTCACAAGGACAGATTGTGGCTAGATAAATTTTCTTATGTTGCCTACTTGAATATGTTTCATGAATTTAAATATTGCTTTTCATAAATTATTGCTTTTAACTAAATGAATTCACTCAGACTACTGACTGTATTTTAAAAACAAGTTCTTTGCTGGAAAAAGGCTCCAACACTATATCTCCACTGAATTTCTCTCAAATACAAGGAATATCACTAACTACTTGAGAGGGAGACTTTTTATGCAAAGCTCACCTAATGTGCTCTCACTAGGATCATCAGGCTCTGGAGCATTGCTAAGCAGGCTGTGCATGTCTCCACGTCGGCGCTGTCTGTGCCTCCTCCGATACTGAAATTCAGCATATTCCTGCATAAACCAAAGGTTACAAAATACAGGGGAGCATGCAATAATATTTTTGGGCATAACAAACAGCACAGTGAAAGGGGGGAAAAAGATGCCTGTGATTTTATGCATTATAAAATCACCTGTTGTCATACAAAATAAACAGCTCTCTACACCATGCAAGCTTTTAAAAAATAAATATATATACCACATAAACCCAAATGCACACAGTTACTAAACTAAGCTAGCAAGATTCTCTATAAAGCTGCTGCTGTTTGATTGCATCTGTGTTCTGAAGTACATATTTTTAGGTACAAAAACTCTCAATAGTTATTTTATTATAACAACAATATGATCCAGTTTCTCAAATGTTTGGAGAAGGGTAATTTTAAAGATTATGGCTGAACCAGAATCAATTATTTGGAAGACCACACAATGTTGAAGGGGAATCCTGAACCCTGTCATACAAGGCAAGGACACAGGACACTACTAGCAAGGCTGCATCCTATAACATGAAGAAATCCCCCCTTTCTCTTTCCCCATTCTTCATAAGAGGTAAAAAAAAATGACTTAATCAGGATCCTAAGTGACTCTATTTACATATTAAGCAAAGAGGCCTATGTCAACCACAAGCTCATCAGAAATTTAACCATGAAATCCCAAGTTATTCATGTACATGAAAACTAGAAGCTCAAGTACAGAAGAATTCAAAGAAGCAGCCACAGGCTCAGCATTCTGGGGATTTCCAGATGGCTGGAAGCCTGCTTGAAAAACAACTTGGGACAGGCAAGGCAGGAATAGCAATAACTTATTCACACAGGATCTCAAGAAGTAAACAGCTATCGGAGACCAGGCAAAAACATCAATCATTCAAACTCAATATTCTTTATAATTTGGCTTTTACATAACAAAAAGTGGGAGGGGGAATTGCTGAAAACTGCCCCTCCCCTCTGTACACCAGTAGAAGCATTCCATATACACAACTCTTAATCTAGATGGCTCGATTAATTAAGAATATTTTCAGTGGCTGACATCCAGAACAGACCAAGCTCACAGCGTCTTCAATAGCGGAGTGCACTCAAGGAGGGAGAAATGATTTTTGTTAATATCCCATGCCTCCAGAAGTACTCTAAGCCTTCCAAGGGCTGAACAACCCTCAGGATCATACTTCTGGAAAGCATAGACCACTTCTGGAGGCTGGGAAGATCAGTGAAAATTGCTCCCTCTCCACACACACATGTGCTTTGCTGCTGGGGGGGAACTCTCAGCCTCCTGCTGCATCCTTGGTCCATTGCTCTGGATGTCAGCCCATGTTTCCAGCATACCTGATCAATATATGCTGAAATAAACTACATGGGATAACTCACATGAGCTTCTTAGAAAAAACTGGTTGCCCATGGTTGATGACAAGAGTGCTGGGCTAGATTATGCTATGGTCTAATGCTGCTCAGGCAATTTTGTTGGTCAACTTTACAGGGCTTTAAAAACCGTAATCTAAGTCTAGTAGCTAAACTGCGAGTATGACAGTGGAGCTTGACCCAATTTGCACTAGGCAATCATGTCACCATCTAGCATGATATTGCTGGTTTTGTGGTAGCAAGCATGGCTTGTCCCTTTAGCTAAGCAGGTTCTGCCCTGGTTGCATATGAATGGGAGACTGGAAGTGTGAGCACTGTAACCTATTCCCCCTCAGGGGATGGAGCCACTCTGGGAAGAGCAGAAAGTTCCAAGTTCCCTCCCTGGCTTCTCCAAGATAGGGCTGAGAGAGATTCCTGCCTGCAAGCTTGGAGAAGCCACTGCCAGTCTGTGAAGACAATACTGAGCTAGATAGACCAATGGTCTGACTCGGTATATGGTAGCTTCCTATGCTCCTATGCTGTGTCATAAAAGCAGACACAGCAGCAGATTGGAATGGCTCACACTACCCGTAGCACAATATAGGCCTCAAATCATATGCATTGTTTATATGAAAGCATGTTACCCTTTTATAATTATTACAATAAGTATTACAATGTTTTATTATAAATTCAACAATAAATAAATTATATACATTCTATTGGAAACAAAGCTTTATAGGAAGAACTGGGCAAAAACAAAGAAGCTGATTTGCCTTCAACAAGCAGACTATATTCTTGCAAGCATTGTGCTACCCAGCAACAATAGAAAAGGAAATATACAGAAATGCATAGATTTTATAGGACAGGAAGGGGGAAATTCTAGGTATATTGAATTGTGTCTAGCGTACTAAAACAAACAAACAAATTCATAGGAAAGACTGAAGAAAGACCTTTCTCTTTATTATTCCCCAAGGCTTCCAATGCTACTTCTGGGTTGCAAGATATTCCCAGTTTACTTCCTATGGTTGCAATTTTCAATGTTAATTGTCTGTTTACTTTCTTTTTATTCATTCCTATGTTTGCACATAGCAGGTTAGGCTGACATCCCTTGGGCTGTCCCAGTTGCATGAAAGGAATCTGTTTATGTCTCATCTTCCAAGTCTTTATTCAACTCTTATCTGTGGATGGCTGTTTTATCTTGGAGCAGTATAGTAAACAACCTGGTTCCAAGGCTCAGCAGTTATGTTTCCACAAGGTTTTTGTTAGAGTGTGTGTGTGTGTGTGTGTGTGTGGGAGGGTGGGGGTGGGAGTCTAAAAGGAACATTTGCTTGATCAGAAAATCTATGTTAGAGGAAATAATGTGGAGGTACATTAAATAAAAGGGTAACATGTTTATGTGTTTCTGACTGTCTTCAAATATCTGAAGGACTGCCACACATATGTGTTGCTCCTAAGGGCAGGACTAGAACTAATGGGTTGAAATTACAAGGAAGATGTTTTAGACTAGACATTTGGGAGGAATTTCCTAACTTTAAGTGCTCTTCTCATACAGTGCTGGGTTCTCCTTCTCTAGAGATTTTCACTCTGGAAAATCTGAAGCTGGACAGCCATCCATCAGGTATGCTGTAGTAGTTTCCTGCACAGAACAGAAGCTGGGACTCTGGAAAATCTGAAGCTGGAAAGCCATCCATCAGGTATGCTGTAGTAGTTTCCTGCACAGAACAGAAGCTGGGACCTCAAGATGTCTTCCAACTCTAAGATTCTCTGATTATCTCCATTTTCCTTGTTCAAATGTTGGTGTTTTCCTTCCACTAGACTAGGGATGGGCCCGGACCGGTCCGGAGGCCATTGAAAAAGCCTCCAGACCATTCCGGACCTGGGTGGTTTGGTTCGAGGTGGGGGGTAGCTTTAAGAGCGGCGGGAGGGTTTACTTACCCCTCCCGCCGCTTTCCCGTTCTGGTGCCGTAATCTTAAGAGTAATTGGGGCAGCAGGATACCTCCCTGCCGCCCCTTCCCCAATGTTGCCGAAAAATCTCCCAGGAGTGCTTTGCGCGTGCGCACGTCACGGAGACGTGAAGCGCGCACACGATGTCTCTGTGACGTGCGAGCGCACAAAGCACTCCTGGGAGGTTTTTCAGCAACAGCGGGGAAGGGGTGGCAGGGAGGTATCCTGACGCCCCAATTACTCTTAAGATTACAGCGCCAGAGCGGGAAAGCGGCTGGAGGGGTAAGTAAACCCTCCCACCACTCTTAAAGCTACCCCCCACCCCAGTGCTGGACCGCAGTTGGCGGTTCCGTGCACACCCCTACACTAGACTGAGGAATGCCCCTCTGTGCTCCAAAAGCTTGCATACTCTCTTGATAAGTTAGTCCAAAAAAAGATGTCAACCAAAATATCTTGGGCACCATCCAGACTAGTTAATCATAACTAAGACTACTACTACTACTAATATAAACTACTAGTTAATGTCAAAAACACACTGCTGCAATTCATTTTTATGTTATTCCTCAGTCAAGGAAATGGTCCTTGGGGGAAAACGTTGCTCCAATTTTACTTGTTCACTATCTGCATACAGACTATGTCTACAAATGATGGTAACTATTGATGCTGCAAAATTTTCAGGGGTGCAAAACTGAGCCAATAAAATAAAACTTCAAAATATCAGAGTGATGGGGGAAATCTCTCTCACCTTGGTTAGTGCCTTTGATACTAGAGGCATGAACTGAAACAAAAAAGTGGCAAAATGCGAAAATCAACTTCTAGTTGATCTGGTACAGTTTTTAACATGACAACTGTGTGGCTACACTGATTTTTCTCCTGCATGTTGTGCAGATGATGACAAGTTGCATGTTAAATGTAAGCTAAAGAGGAATACATCTGTGATAAGGCACTAGTACATAGACAAGTCCTAATGCATCACTAGAAGTGCAATCCTGCACTCAGTTACATCTGCATTTCATTACAATACAAAACACAACTGGAGGCAATGAAAGGCAGCAACAAGGGAAACAGTGGGAGCACTGTTCATACACTAGACCAATACAGAGCTCACAGCTGATTGCTGCCACTAATCTAGGATCTAGCTCAATGGAACGAGCAATAGCAGAAAAACAGGTTGCTCATCTGTAACTGATGATCTGGTAGAGATCCATCAACATCCGTAACAATGGGCTCTACACCTGTGTGGAGACCACACGGTAGCCATGCCACAGCTTGTCAAGGCGTCCAAGCCTCTCCCCCACTCATGCAGCATACTATTTAAGAGCGGCTGGACACTAGGTTCCTCAGTTCTTGGACGACTGCCGAGGACGACGACCATCTGGTTGAACAGGTGAGTTTGCAATGTTAACATGTAGAACCAAGAGCAAACGGCAAGCACACAAGAATGCATATAGCAGAGCACTACTACAGAGGTGTGGCTTGGGAGGGTCTTATGGATGTCAACGGATCTCTACCAGATCAGTTACAGGTGAGCAACCTGTTTATCTGGATTGAGATCAGTCGAGATCCATAGGAATCAAGCTCCCCAAGGAGGAAGGTGCAGAAGTGCTATTGCAAAACCCTTTTAAGTACACTTCTCCCGAAGCTTGCCTCTGCAGCATAGCGCACATCTATGGCATAGTGCTTTAATGAAAAGCATCTCAGAGGACCATGTCGCTGCTTTACAGATGTCCAGGAAGTTGATCCCCGAGAGGTGTGCTGCTGAGGAAGCGTAAGCCCGAGTGGAATGGGCCTTGATGGCTTCTGGTGGAGACCTGTCCTGGAGCTGGTACGTATGATTAGCTCAACCAGCCACCTTGACAGACATTGTCTGGATACACAAGTGCCCTTGGTAGTGCCTTTGTAGGCCACAAAGAGATGTGGTGTAGATCTGAACTCCTTAGTGCGATCCAGGTAGTATAGGAGTACATGGCATGTTCCAAGGCGGATGAAGGTCCCCTGAAAAAAGTTGGGATGACAATGTACAGGTGGAAGTCTGAGACCACTTTCGGTAAGAAGGACGGGTCCAAATGTATGAGGACTTTATCCGCATAGAACCTTGTGTAGGGCGAATCTATCCTCAGAGCTGTGAGCTCACTCACCTGCCTTGCCGTGGTGATGGCCACTAGGAAGGCTGTTTTAAGGGAGACCAGCCTCAGGCTCGACGTTGCCATTGGTTCAAAAGGACCCTGCGTCAGTGATGACAGTACCAGAGACAGGCTCCAGTGTTCTACAAGTGTTTTGATTGGTGGAAAGAAATTAGTCAGATCTTTCAGAAACACCTTGCACTGAGGGTGTGAGAACAAGGTCCTTCCCTCGCACCCTGGATGTTTTGAAGAGAAAGTGGCTAAATGGACCCTCAGTGAAAGATTAGCCAGGCCTTGTGACTTTAACTTGGACGGATATAGGAGTAAGTCTCGGATGGAAGCACGTCTTGGCAGAAAAGCATGGGTTTTGGCGTATGCCTTAAACCTGAGCCACTTACCCAGGTAATTCCGTCTGGTAGAGGGTTTCAGATGATTGAGTAGTATTTTGTCTAAGAGCTTATTTGCCAGGTGGTCAGACGAAGAGTGTGGATGTCTGGGTGTAGGATGAGCCTCTTGTCCTGAGAGAGGAGATCTTGTACCTGGAGTAGATAGTGGTACCGATTCTTCAACAGTTTGCGTACTTGTGGAAACCAAGGTTGCCTTGGCCACCACGGCATTACGAGATTGAAAGCCGTTGGTTTGGATAGGAGACGAGCTACCACCCTGGCGATCAGGGGTTGAGGTGGAAACATATAAGGCGTCTCCCTTGACCAATCTAGTTGGAAAGCATCCCCTAAGGACAGGGATCATGCCCTTCTCTGGAGCAGAAGCGGGTGCACTTTGTGTTTTCGGAAGTCGCAAACAGGTCTATTGTTGGCTGCATCCAACGGTGGAACACAGGAGTTATGTACTCCGAGTTGAGCTGCCATTCGTGTTGTCGTTTTTGGAAGAACACATGGCTCAGATTGTCAGCCAAGACATTGTCCAGGCCTCTAATGTGAACTTCCACTGGCGATACCTGGTGCTGGATGCACCAGTGCCACAAATGCACACTGAGAGTGCACAGTGTGCATGACACAGTCCCTCCTTAGCGGTTGATCTAGGCCTGAGCAGTTGTATTGTCAAGATGTATCTGGACAGTCCTGCCCTGTATAAGGGGCAGAAACGCCCGAAATGCTTGGAAAACAATGAGCAGTTCCAGGAAGCTGATATGCAGACAACTCTGTTGTGATGTCCATTTCCCCTGAATCTGGTGACCGTCGCAATGTGCTCCCCAACCCATAAGGGAGGCATCGGTTGTTACCCAGACAGATGGTAATGGAGTCTGGAAAGGCACGCCCTCTAGAAGGTTCTTGCAGTCTGACCTCCATGACAGTGATTTCAGGATCTAGAAGAAGTAGGCGTTTCTGCTGGCTGTCCTTGATTGGGTGAAACAGTGACAGAAACCATAACAGGAGTTTCCGCATCTTCAGCTGAGCATACCGGATCACCATGTCGCAGGAAGCCATCAGTCCTAAAAGTCGTTGGATGGACTGTATGGGCTGTAAAGGCTGTTACTGAAAGTGAAGTACTAGGCTCCGAATGCAGAGGTATCGTTCTTCTGGCAAGAATGCCCTTTGGTTTGTCGTGTCCAACACAGCTCCCATATAGGTGGTGACTGGAACTGGATCCAAATGGGACTTTCCCCAGTTGACTTGGATGCCCAAGTCCTGAAGGAGAGTCAACACATATAGGATCTGTGAAAGTAACTCGCTTTTGTTTTTGGATGTCAGGAGCCAATCGTCGAGAGAGGGGTACATTGAGACACCGGAGTGATTGCCTTCTTCTCCAACAGTTCCCTCATTTCTTCCTGCGACATTACAGACTGAAGGGTGAATCTCATTCCTGTGAACTGTGGTGTCTCCCTGAATTAGGAACATAGGAAGCTGCCATATATTGAGTCAGACCATTGGTCCATCTAGCTCAGTATTGTCTTCACAGACTGGCAGCGGCTTTTCCAAGGTTGCAGGCAGGAATCTCTCAGCCCTATCTTGGAGATGCCAAGGAGGGAACTTGGAACCTAGGTGCTCTTCCCAGAGCGGCTCCATCCCCTAAGGGGAATATCTGACAGTGCTCACATATGTAGTCTCCCATCCATATGCAATCAGAGCAGACCCTGCTTAGCTAATGGGACATCATGCTTGCTACCACAAGACCAGCTCTCCTGACCTATCCTGAGGATATGATCTTCAGGACCCAGAGGTCCAATGTTATATGGAGCCATGCGGGGACATGGCTTGCCAATCTGATGGAAGGAGATGGCAGGCACAGATCAATGGTGTGTTCCATTGTCTAAGATACTGGATCCCCCGCAGGCAGGAATGGGGAGAAGGGTGGTTCTGGTGGACAGGCTTGAATCTCAAAAACGCTTCTGGGCGTCTGATATCTTGGTCACACGGGGTTGCGTCTGTTTGGCCTTGCCCGAGTAATTTCACTTATGGTATGGGACAATTGCCATCTAAAGTCCCGGCGATCTTGGTGGTGGTAGGGTGGCCGCTGTTTTGAATAGGAAGTGCAGAACCTGGATGAATAGGATGAAGTTGACAGCTGGGCAGTGAAAGTATTTGCCGTAACCTTTGATTTTTTCATTACTCCATGGTACTATCTGTTGACTCACGGAAGAAACCAAAACTGTTGAATGGGAGTCCTTTAATTTTGTTCTTCATGCCTGCCTGAAGATTCCTAGAGCACAACCAGGCATATCTGCGCAAGGTCACAGCGGTCATCAGCAATCTGGATTCTGACTCTGCCAGATGTTTGGCTATGCTCAGCTGTTGCTTAGTCAGCTCCACCGATCGTTCAAGGGTTTGGTGGAACTTCCGCTTGAAGTCTTCAGGAGGCAAGGAATCCAAGTCCTCTTGCAAGTCTTCCCAGACACTGTGTGTACTTGGCTGTGCAAGCAGTGTAGTTCGCCACTTTGATGGATAAGCAGGAGGTCGAGTAGATTTTTCGTCCCAATAAATCCAACTTCCTACCCTCTTTTTCAGGGGGAGCCACATGCTGTTTTCCAGATTTGGAGGCAGTCGCACAATCAATCACTAGAGAATTAGGCGCTTGGTGCTTTAAAAGATATGTATTTTCCTTTTCTTGTATTCTATACAAACGCTCGAGTCACTTAGACATGGGGATCGATGTGTGGAGAACCTCCCATGCGCACTTTGCCGCCCGAGTGATAACCGGGAGCATGGGCAATGCTACCGGAGCAGTACTCTGAGTTTTTATCATAAAATTGTAGAGTGGGTCGTCAATAGTCTGCAATTCAGAGCACAGGTCGAGACTCAATGCCTCCTCCATTGCATGGACGTGCTTATGGTAACATTTTAACTCTTCATTCAGGGAAACATAAGTTGATGGAGCTACATCTGTAGGGGGCTCTACCAAAGTGTCCTCCCCCTCTGGGTCAGATTCAAAGTCAGAGGAGCCATAGTGTTCAGATGCCAAGCCACTAGGTGAGCTGGAAAGGCTATTTGAGTATGTGTGGAAGACAACGGGGGCCACCAGTCCAGTCTGTGTAGCGATGAAGCGAATTGATGGGCCTGTAGCCTGAACTGCTTTTTGTGATGTTGGTAAGGGTCCTGTCTGTGATGCTGTGCCAGTCGATGTCCACAAGGAGGGCACTGCCAAGGATGAGGAAAGCAGCACGAATGGCTTCCATGGCTGTTGGTAGGGTGCAGCCGGAGTGCTGGCTCCTAAAACAGGGGCTGAGTCCTCAGCCGCCGCTGAAGGAACACGTGTGAAGCCGCAAGTGTGCCATGGAAGAGTACGTAGACGTTCCGCCGTGAGAGGGGCGGGCTGCGTGCTCGCAGTAGGAGGCACATCAACCTCTGTGGGCAAGAACCCCTTGAAAGTGGCCGTCGAAGGGGTGCTTGAGGAAGAGTCCAAGATGGAGAGTAGTGTGTACATAGTGGACGGGTCAAGACCAGCGTCCACATCTGTATGTGGGTCATCATCATCTTCGATCTTGAAGACAGGCAAAGGAGCCTGGAGGCTTGGAGTCACTTGCTTTGACATTGGGACTATCAGTGTGTGGAGAGTCAATGTTGTGGAAAAGGACGTCTCGGCATCAAAGGCAGAGACGAAGATACAGGGGTCGATGCCGGTGAAAGTGATAGAGCCCTCAATATCGACAATCCCGATATCGAAGGCAGGTTGTGTCAACATCGAGGGGATGCTGTCGATGCCATACAGCCGATTTCGATGGCAGACTGGGACCTAGCGATTGATCCGTAGGCAAAGGAGCCTGCTGAAGACTGGTGATAGTGTTCGGTCCCCCTTTAAGTCAATGAGGCGTTGTCGCTTCTCGGGTGGAATCGCAGGGTCCCCGATCCTGTGACGCTTCGATGATCATGACGCAGTGTCGGATCTCCTACTAGAACTGCAACAATGTTTATAACGATTCCCAGTCGAAGGCTTCAATGCCGTGGTTAATTTGTGGTGGGCTGACGATGTCGACGTTGACGTCTAAGATCTTTGGTGACTTGATGTGGAGGCTGACGTTGATGGTTTCTGGGGTCTCGGTGTCGAGACCAACACTGAAGATTTCTTCGAGACTGAAAATGTCAAGGTGTGCCCCTTCGACGTCGATTTCATTGAAGTCGATGCCAGTGCTGAAAGAGGCAATTTAGAAGGCGAGGCCAAGGCTGAATTTGGCAGTGTTTTATGCAGTGCCCCGGGAGTAGATGGACTCAACACGTCATTGTAAATAGCTGCTCGTAATCTCAGAGCCCTGTTTTTGTGAGTTTCTTTGGAGAAAAAGAGGCAAATTTTACATGCCGAAATGTTATGTTCCTCTCCCAAACTTATCAGGCACAGATTGTGCAAATCCTTCGAGGGGAGTTTTGCTTTGCAGCCCTCACACCTCTTGTCCCCCCCTCTCCCCAAACTCACAAGAAACTTTCCTATGAAGGAGTATCAGACCGAGGTCCAAATGCTAAGGTGGTAGGAAAAGAACTGAGGAACGCAACATCCAGCCACGTTTAAACAGCATACTGCATGCATGGAGGCGGGACTTGGATGCCTCAACAAGCTGCGGCATGGTTACCGCATGGTCTCTACACAGGCGTAGAGCCCATTCTTATGGATCTGAACGGCTCTCGATCCAGATCTTGATGTTGCAGTACTGGAAAGGATCTCCTGGTCATGATAAGCCTGTGCACCTCTTTTCTTCTTTGATAAGAAGGAACAAGACAGGGAGTATTCCTCGCAAGAGACAGAACAGGAAGACTCTTCCCCACTTAGGAGGAAAAGAAAGCTACTTTAGCTATACAATCAACTTAGTGCTTGCCCTGCCCAGCTAAAGCACTGCTGGGGGACAGTGTGCCAAATGAGGACAGATATTGTTTGACCCTAGAATATTCAATTTTGGCCAATAGAGTATAAACTTAAAATAATATATTTCCTTCTATTGTAAAGCAGCAAAAATAGAAAGCTCATCCAGACCTTGCAAACCTTGGTGCAGTTTGCAACAACATTAGAAATCATGCGAAGTGAAATTCCATCATCATTTCTTTAATATGCAATGTACATAATTAAAAGTGACCAAAAATTACCTCTGGGGATGCAAATCCTAAATATTCCCAATCCCATGTTCCGCCAGCAAAGCTATAAATTAAACAGACTTTGTTATTGGAGAATAGTATAAACTATAAATTGGCCTCTTCAGCCAACAACTACGAACAAAACTAAACTGATACTTAAATGTTAGTTATGGATGTTATAATTTTACTCATCTAAAGAAGCACATGGAGAACTATAAAATTACTCAACATTCTGGAGTGGCTAAATACCGTAGCTTAATCTAGTGTGAAGCTAGCAACACTTCACAAATGTAGCACAACTGATGATGTGAGTAACAGTGTAATAATTCATATCTAGCAGGCCGACTAAACTAGACATGATTCTTTGCACAGAACCATGCTGTTCATTGAATCAACAGATTGGCAGAAAGCACAGCAGCAAAAGGGGCCCATTACAAAATATAGGGCATAATTCCTCTTGGCTTTTTTACCCAGTTCCCACTAAAAGATATACAGCCTTTGCCTACACTGATTTCAATTTGACTTGTGTTCCATGACTGCCCATTATGAACAGTAACATAATACATTTGTTTGAATTAAAGTGATACAATGCTGTTTGGGATTCTATCCTTTACATCTTACAAGTTAAAAATTTGTAGTTAGTCCAGGATCTACAACAGAGCACTGTAATTAAGTTTTGAACAGAATGGGTAGAAGAACTATTGCTATCCATAATTGCCACCAGCATGGACAGAATTCTAGGTTCAAATCTCTATCCATGTTCTCCTCAAAACAACCCTATGATGTAGGTTTGGCTAAGAGACGGTGACTTATCCAAGTCTATCCAGTGAGCTGGGATTTGAACCTAGGTCTTCCTGCTGCTAGCCTGGCATTCTATCAACTAGACCACACTTGTGGTAATTGTGAACAGCTAACACTCTTTGCCCATCTTGACTAAAAATATATTTTGCCACCCAAATCAGCTTGGGAAATGGTAGCTACAGAATTAATACCATAGATTAAACAGGTCTACTCAAGTTAGTTTTGTACCTACATGGTTCAGAAACACTCACACATCCCAAGATTTTGTGCACACGTGTGCGCATGTATTAAAAAAAATAGAGGTCTACTGCACATTCAGAATTAAAATATCATGTCTCTGAACTAGTTCAACAAACTATGTGTTATATCCTCAGTTAACTTCATTGACTGACCAACCTATGCTGCCTTTTTATTCTGGCATTCCATTTCCAGGACACTTTTGCAACATCACATTTTAATTAACTTACGTTGTTCCCTAAAAACCTACCTCTAAGTGCAGAATCTTAATTTTACTACGGCAGCAACTGGATAATGTAACTGGTACTTCAAGCATCTATTCTATCTCAAACTCCACAGGGCTCTAGCACCTTACTGACAATGTTACTGCATCCATGTAAAAGGATCAGCAAGCAGTAAACCAACTTTTGCCTGCTGGATAGCTTTGTGACACACAACTCAGCTGAGGCAGTAGACATCTGGCAGTTAAAATTCCTTCAGTATTCTGCAGTAGCAAAGGAGCAGCCCACCACAAACATTTCTTGCAAACTGTCACATGTACAAACCTTTCCCACATTACAATTTTGGTCACAAGCATAGCTGCAAGTCCATGACCTAAAATTGTAAAGTACGAAGTGGTGAAACCAAGATCTTAGTTTAAAAAAAAAAAAAACTTTTAAAGGAACAAGCTACTGCAGCGATCACTCTATATCTGACTGGCCATCTCTAAGCAAATGAGTGTTTGTAAGGCAGGCTTACCAGGCTTGGTGGTTATAAATTGCGCCTCTTTTGGGCATGCAAATCTCTGATATGATTAGGTTACCTGCGCCTTGGAGCTTCTGGAGAATCTGCAGGAGCCACTCCACGGGCCACAGAGGCCAAGAACTCTTGCCTCTTCTGCTGTACAAGGCAGGCTGCACGGATAATTTTATGACGGGGAGTACGAAGGTAAGGCCTGTTCACTTTTTGAGCAAGGTCCTCTGTGACCATTTCAAGGTCTGTCTATAATAGAAAATAAATATCGCTATCAATTCCTTATAAAGTAAAGCACAGTATAATTTCCAGCACCTGCCCAATATGGTGCTGCAAAATAACCTTCTGTCAGATATCAATGGTAAGTAAGGACAAGTGGAAAGGCAGGGGCATTTGGCAGTAGCTAAATGGTTTTGCAATGCCTTGCCCTGGGAAAACAAAACAATCAAGGCATAAGTTATTTCAATCAGAAATACAACACATTTTTAGCAGAGATGCATTTGCTGGCTGTGATTTTTTTTAAAAAAGGGTACGTGTGTGTGAGCATTTTAAAATGTTTTCTTTTAATCATCACTGAATTAAATAAAGGACTTCACATACATTGAACTAGGGTTAAGGAATCAGGCATCAGTTACGAGAAGATGTGCTCCAAGCTTCACCTGTCATACAAATTTCCACACTCTTTTAAACACGGTTAGGCAATATATCTGACCAACATTAACCATGGTTAGTGCAAAGTTTGGACACTCTGACCCCAGCTTTCAGAGACTCCAAGCACCTGCTCCTGATCCCTTTAAACCCCAAAAGGGCCACAGTTATGTGACAAATCCGCACCAGCCCTCGTTCTCTTTATTGCCTAGAAAAGGATGGCTTAAGGCCACAGTAAGACTTCCATGTTCCTGCTCAGTTTTTGCACTGACACTTCTGTATTTTTCTTTTATGAAATGCTGAAATGAAGTGTTACACTATAAAATAATTCTGGTAGCATTCTAGATCACTAGAATTGGCAGAACTGAAAATCACACACATTCAAACTGGAGTACAACCTCAGTTCCCCCCACCCCTATAATCAGCAGCCATTTTCAAGTTAAAAATTTTATGTTGTGGCTTGCTGTATAAAGTGTACACCTTACTATGCCACTGGAAGGCATCTGATGCTTAGAATGAAGAAAATTCAACACATTAAAGGTACAGTCCATCCAAAGTTAAGCCTTTTAAAACCCCACTGTTTTCCACAGGAGAGTTAAGAATACGCTTAAATCTCTCACAATAAGAAGTCAGATGTACTAACTTTGGCTAGTTCTTGCCCTAAGAATGCAAAGCTAGGGACCACTAAATGGAAGTGCACTTTACTGAAATATTAGTTCAAAACACACAACTATTAAGCTGTTAAAAAAAATTGCGAAAGCAGCAGCCACAAAGCTTCTTTTACCTGCATAAGCTCAAATATTTCTTTCTTTGTGCTTTTGGGTTCTAAAAAGAATCCATATGGGTAAGAACACTTCAGGATGCGACGGGTTTTGAGGAGTTCTTGTACTGCATCTTCAATAAATGTGGTATCTGGACAACCTCCTTCAGCTGCAAAGAAAATTCCAGGCATTGCAAATAGGTTTTTTCCCCCCACTGCCATTTGCTGATGTGACGAGTGTTTCAACAGCACTAGAATTTCTTCCAAACAAGTACAAAGTATTATGATTGTGTAAAATTAAAACCGTTAAAACAAATCCCAATCTAGACTTCAGATAGTAAGCAGAGGTCTATAAATAGCTCCATTGTTAGACTTCATGCACTTTTCAGAAGGACATAGTCATTTTGCTATAGATGAATGCATTTGCCTTTCAACAAAGGCAGAAACTAAAGACATTCTTGACCTTGACCCTGTGGTAGAAGCAGACTGGTGGTGGTGGTGGAGTTTGTATAATGCCCTGCATAACTGCTAAAAATACAACCCCTTTGTAGACTGCCTAAAGATGCATTTCAAGGTGGTTTACAGAGTTTAAACTTTGAGAACGTAATATTGGCTTATCACTAGCTTCAGTGATTCAATGATACCTAGTCAGGGGTGGCCTGCCTGTTACACAGACTGAGAAAACTGCTTCAGGTGGCAGACTGGCCACCTCCACCAGCCTGGTGCCAGGCCCCCAAACATTTTCCAGCAGTGGTGTGCTAGCCACTCCTCGCCCTCTTCCGTTATTCCTGATCTATCTTTGAAAAGGAGCAGAAGGTTTTGTATTGCGGCCAGTAGAGTGCTGATCTAACAGCACCTCCATGGAAGGCCAGCGCTCAACACACTTCCTTTGCTCCTTTTCAAAGACAGAGCAGGAGCAAAGGAAAAGGACAAGGAAGGCAATGGCTTGTGCCACTGCTGGAGAGAGCCAGATAGGCCCCACCAGGAGGGGAGGAGCAAGGGAAGATGGCAGGTGGGTGGGTGGCGGGAGTGGCTTGGCTGCCACTGTACACATGTATAAATGTATTACTTTTAATTCCTTTTAAGAGTGGGTTGTGAGTGGTCAACTATATATAGGACTTATACCTAAGTAGATAACATATGAAGAAAAGTTCCAGTTGTGGAAATTATGCAACATGCACCTGAATGCAAAGAATGGAGTTGTTGACAATAGCATTTTAAACTATTAATTAATTAATTAATTAATTAATTAATTTACATTTTATATCCTGCTCTTCCTCCAAGGAGCCCAGAGCAGTGTACTACATACTTAAGTTTCTCCTCACAACAACCCTGTGAAGTAGGTTAGTCCAAACTTAGCTAGTGCACCCAGCTGTAACCCTTGCATGAAAAAAAACTTCTGGCTACTGTCACATTGTGGTTGGATTACTGCAACATGCTTTACATGGGCCACCAATGAAAAATATTTGGAAATTACAGATGATGCAGAATATGGTGGCCAAATTACAAATTACTAGCCATTCAGAGTGGGGGTGAAGCACAGAAAATTTTAAATGGTGCTGCAGCTGAGAAGAGCTTCTGCTGCTACCACACACTCACCATCACCCAGTAAGCCATGGCCCAATGGGGAGCTTTAGCAGACAGGCATCAGGGTCCTGGGCCAGTCCTTCAATGGACATGGGCCCTAAGGGTTATGCCCAACCAGGGCCAACCACTAAGTGATAGGGCACCAGCTACTTTACAGGTACCTCCACTTTCCGTCTACATCATATGAAGCTAGGAAAGTTCTTACACACCACAGTGGATAAAAGTGATGGAAAGTCATATTATATAGAGCAGCTGAATGCCAGGAGAGAGGAAGGCCTGAGTAGTCAAGCATGGGTAAGCTAGGTAAGACCTGCAAGAGAGTGAAGGTTGGGGGCAGCAGTTTGACATCAGCTTATTTGGTATGTAAGATGGAAACATATGACAGCTGGAGTGTGGGAAGATACTTTCTGGTGCAGTGTCACTGCAGAGAATATCACTTTTTCTGAGATAAAAAACCCCCGGGTTGCTTACCTGTAACTTATGATCTCTGTCAGGATCCACAGTCAACTGAGTCTTCTGCGCCTGCACAGGAGCCCTTCGGAAGAATCTTTAGCTCCGTTTAGGCACCCTGGCCCTTTAAAGCATAGTGATATTGGAGCCTTCAAGGCAGTCTATAGAACCAGCTGTAGAGCACCTCCCTCTTCAGTTCCTGATAGTCAGCTGCAAGAGAGACTGATAACATCCAGAGATAGAAGAAGACAGCAATCACAGCAGCACAGGTAGGGAAACAGTTATTAATGTCAAAAATAAGCTAGCAGAGAGGACGGTTGGGCAGGTGTTGTGAGTTACCATGGATCCTCACAGAGATAAGTTACAGGTAAGCAACCTGTTTATCTCTGTAGGGATCCATGGGCCCTCGCAATTGGGTCAGTGATTAGCTCCCATGAAAAGGAGGTGGGTGCTAACAGTTACAGCAATTTCTTCAAGACTGCCCGACCAAAACTGGCCCCTAAAGCAAAATGCAAGTCCACAGCATGGTGATGGACAAAGTGCTGGTCTGAGGACCAAGTGGCAGCCCTGAAAATGTCCTTCGTACTGATGCTTAACATGTGGGCAGCCGAGGTAGCTATGGACCTAGTGGAATGCGCCTTGATCTTGGAGGGTGGCTGAACGCCTTGCTTCTTATAACAGAAGAAAATCAGCTGCACTAGCCAGTTGGACAATCTTTGTCTAGAAATGGCAAAACCTTTACTAACTCCTGCAAAGGGGATGAACAGTTTGTTAGAACTCCTGAATGCCTTTGTGTGATCCAGAAAATAAAGGAGACACCTGCGGACATCCAGGGTGTGCAGAGAACGCTCAAGAGGCGTAGATGGATTACAGGAAAACATGGTCAGCATGATGTCCTGGTTGATATGAAAGTCCGACACAATTTTAGGGCGAAAGGCAGGATCCGGACGCAGGATCACCTTGTCTGGGTAAAATCTAGTATAATATGGTGAATCCGCCCTTAGAGCGGTAAGTTCACTTATATATCTCACAGACATGATGGCCAAAAGGAAGGCAATCTTTAGGCACAGTAGCTTCATGGTTGGTGATAACAGCAGTTCAAAGGGGGCCTCCGTGAGTGTGGACAGCACAAGGCTGCAAGGCTCAACCAGTGCCCACACCAGGGGGTCCAGGTTGTTAACCCCTTTCAAGAAACGTTTAGAGTCAGGGTGGACAAAAATCAACTTGCCGTCCCAGCCCAGGTGGCGAACGGAGATGGCAGTGAGGTGAACCTTAAGGGAGGAGTTTGAGAGACTGAAACCCTTGAGAGAGGCGAGGTACAGGAATACTGGCATATTGAAGCTTGGAACGGGCAGGCGCAGCTTGTGAACTCTCCTCGGGGGGGGGGAGCGGCGGGTGGCTTCTTTAAGGTAAACAGAGCCGGTGCTCCGTGCCACCCAGTAGCCCCCGCGGCGGGGAATCACCTCCGCCACTCACCTGGCCGCTGGCGGGGGCTCGCCTCCGCAGGAGCCAGGTGAGTGGAGAAGGCAATTCCCCACCACGGGGGCTGCTGGGCGGCATGGAGCACTGGCTCCATTTACCTTAAAGAAGTTGCCTGCCCCCCCCCCGCAGGTGCGTCCACGAGCCGTGCCTGGGAATGGGTAAAAGCTTGGAACGGGTCAAAGCCCAGGACATGAAATGCTTCCATTTGCGCATATAGTCCTGTCTCGTTGATGCATTTCTCTCATTTATTAGGATCTTGTCTAAAGGTTCAGCCTCCACGCTGTCAACGAGAGGGTCCAAAGGGCATGGTGCAAGATTAGTCTCCTGTCCCTCGTGAGAAGGTCCCGTTGAAGTGGAAGGCAAAGGTAAGAGCCCTTGCATAGCTGAAGGAGAGCTGGGAACCAGGGCTGCCTGGGCCACGAAGGGCAGACTAGGACGCACAGTGTACGTGCTTGTAGTATCTTCCCCACCACTCTGGACATTAACGGAAAAGTGGGGGAAGAGGTAAAACAGTCTGTCCTCCCATTGCAGCTGGAAGGCATCTGACAGAACAGAGTCATTCAACTCCCACTCATGGAGGGAAGAATCTTGGTTCAGGGAGTCAGCCAAGATGTTATCTTCCCCCTTAATGTGTATAGCCATGGGGAAGATGTCAAATTTCAGGCACCTTTCCCACAACTGTAACGTGAGGTTATTCAGGGACTTAAAGACAGTGCCCCCCGATGGTTGAAGTAGGTGATAGCCGTAGTATTGTTGATGTAAACTTGAACCACCTGGCCTTCAAGGAAGGGTAGGAATGCCTTGAAAGCAAGGAAGACTGCCAAGAGCTCCAAAAAGTGAATATGCAGCTCCTGCTGCTGGGAATTCCAAAGGACCCTTTCCTGGAGAGAACCACAGTGAGCACACCAACCCTGCATGGAAGCATCAGTAGTGACTGATATCGTAGGGTTCAGTTCCTGAAAGGCGACCCCTAGCGAAAGGGACTCAGGCAGGAACTACCAGAGCAGGTCTCAGAGAACAGTCTCTGGCAAGACTAACTTGTTCTGACTGTCTAGGTTCGGCCAAAAGACAGACAGCAGCCAGAGTTGCAGTCTCAGCATCCATTCTCCACAGTCATGGTGCATGAGCCCAAAAGGCCCAGCAGACGTTGGATGGACTGAGCCCATTGTTGGGGAGCTGCCTCGAAAGCAACCACCATGGAAGAGATGGCCTGAATGTGTTCTTCGGGTAATTATGCATGCTTCTTGCCCACATCCAGGATCACACCGATGTAGTGGATGGCACGCTGGGGGGTCAGGAATGATTTATTCAGATTAACACTGAGCCCCAGATCTGCCAGGAGAGAGAGAGGGGGGAAACTGTAGATTGAACAGTAGGGTAGACTTTTCCGTTGCTGTAAAAAGCCAGTCATCTAGACAGGGAAAAACAGAGACACCCTGGATGCGGAGATAGGCAATGGCAGCCATCATGCACTTAGTGAAAACTCTAGGAGTACTACAGAGGCCAAACGGGAGCACTTTGTACTGGTGCCCAGGCAGAAGCACAAGAAAAGACGATGTCAAAGCCTTATGGAGATGTGGAAGTAAGCATCCTTCAGGTCTAAGGATGCAAACCACTCCTCCTCGCACAGTAGTGGTAAAATCGACTGTAGAGAAATCACACGAAACTTGGACGTTTGGGCAAACTTGTTCAGTTCTTGCAAATCCGAGATGGGGCGGAGCCCACCATCATGTTTAGGGACCTGGAAGTATCTGGAGTAGAAACCAGTGTGCATCGAGGAAGGTGGAACTGTTTCTATGGCATCCTTTTGAAGCAGCGAAGTAACGTCCTCTTCAAGGATAAGAGTTGTGTGGGTGTTATTTTATGCTCACATGGGCAGGTAGAGAGTCAAATTCAATAGCATAGCCACTGGCCACTATGCACAAAACCCAGGCATCTGATGTCACTTGACACCAGGAAGGGAGAAAGGGGGCAAACAGGTGCCAGGCGAAGAAATAGGGAGAGAAACTTTCAGGTCCGAAACATTAAAACGACTGTTTGGGTTGTTCCCAAGACTTGGACCCTGAGAGAAAGACATCCTGAGGAGTAAAACCTCTGCGCCATAGAATCCAGTTTACAACCTTCCTTATCTACAGGGGCCAAATGTTTCCAAGCAGACTTGGTTTGTAGTGCACAGTCCACTACCAGATAATTTGGTACTGGATGTTTGAAAAGAAAGGGGCAAGAAGCCTCCTGGACCTGATATAGGCTCTCCATCTTTTTACAAGAGAGAGTAGAAGTCACTGGGGTCAACCAAGCAGCCTTAGAAGCAGCCACCAGGGACGGAAACATTGGTCGCACAGTGGGATGTGCTACAGACATGGTAGCCACGTAACTGTATACAGGGTCTGTAACAGCATCTTCAGGAGGATGAACCTCCAGGCCCAAAGCTTTCACCATTTCTTAGATTTGCACCCAATAAGATTTAGTTTCTTCAGAAGGCGGGTTTGACGGTTAAGTCCTCACAGTATCATCGAGAGAAGTGTTCAGCAGCACATCAGTGATGTCAGAGTCCGGCTCAGAGGGGTACGAGGACTCTCCGTCGGAATCAGGGTCATCCAGCATAGGGTCCCTTGGGACCGGGTGTGAAGAAGGAGCAGGAGATGCAGGCACAGGTGGGGGAACTGGGTGTATAGGGTCAGAGGCCACTGGAAGGGCAGGCGTCTGAGGATGCTTAGGAGGCTCAGAAACCGGCAGCACCAGCAGCACTGGTGTGGGCGGCAGGGCCCTAGGCAATGGTGTGGCAGACCGGTGAAGGTACAGGTGGTATAGATGGCTTCTTGAAGGGGTCAGAAGGTTGCACATTCAAGGGGTCTGGTATATCCCCCCCTGAGATGGTGGTCACAAAAGAACTGAAGTGCTGGCGCTTCCTTCCACCTTAAATAGCCACGTGGCAGGGGGGCGCAAATGCGAGCTGTGGTACTTCACACAAGAGGCTTCCATGCAGGTGCAGAACCCATTCTAATGGATTCAACAGATCACGCCCCAGATCCTGTATTCCTGAAAATCATATGGTAAGGCAGGTGAATTATACAGGAAACGGGAGTGAAGGTGTTCTCTAGCTCTGAGATGTGGCAAGTCAAAGGCCCCCAGAGAACTATTATAGTTGAGGGGGTCAATAAGAACATGGAAGTCAGAGAAGTGGAACCTCTCCCTCCAGGGCAAAGCTGAAGGGCACTTTGGTGTCAAAGTCAAGAGACCACCTTTCGGTGTCTTAGGAATTAGCACAGGCGACTCTGGTTCATCAGTATCAAGTCCTTGTGACAGGGTGAACCTCTTAAAAGTAGAGCCCGACGGAGTAGTTTGCAGATCAGAGTAGGCGCTCCAGCTCTTGACAAAAGAGGGTTTGCAACACTGGGGAGTCTATAGAAGGCATTTCTGGATGATTCGGAAAGTGATGAGAAGGTGACTGGGCAGGTGTTGAAGTTTGTGAAATAACGATGAGTGATGGTGGCATCGAACAAACAGATGAAAGGCGAAGAGCAGTCATATTGGCAATGGGTGCCGATGGGGTCGAAGAGGTAGTGGGTGTCGAGGTCAGAACTCTTGAAGATGATGAATGCTTAGAGCCAAAGGCAGAGCCGGAGCCAAATGCAAAGAAGTCAACGGTGCTGAGCGAAGCGGCGCCGAAGATTGGGACGCAGAACCGGAGCCAATTGAAGTCGAAGCAGAAGAGCTTGAAGGTCCCGGTGCTGACGATGTCAGAGCAGTAGTCTTCGAAAATGAGGAATGAGGTGAGTACAAGGTCCCAGGATGAGCTGAGGATGGAGTCGAGCCTCTCGGCACCAAGCTCAGTGTCAAATGAGACCTGGCCAGCACCGATGCCGTTGTGGTCAAGGTCGCAGAGGGAGTATGTTTTTCGTTTTCCTTGTGGGGCTCCCCCAACAAGAAACAATGGACATCGTGCTTATGTTTATGCGGTCACTCCCGTCCTCTTTTTTGAGATTTTTAAAAGGAAATCGAGTCACAGAGGTCAATGGTGCCAAAGTCAAGGCCAATGCTGACAGTGCTGACAGTCCAGGCGCTGTGGTTTTTGGTGGGGATGAGGGACTCGGGCAAAGGATATTTTCATACAAAGACGCTTTAAGGCAAAGTTCTCGACTTAGGCGGGTTTTCTTTTAAAAAGATAGACACACTTTACAAGCACTGGTGTTGTGCAAGTCACCCAAGCAGATGAGGCAATCAGAATGCCCATTGGAGGAAGGCATAGTATTCTTACAAGTAGTGCAGCGCTCAAAACTCTTAGGAGCCAAGTCCCACAAAAAGTCCAGAGTCAGCCAAAAATTCGGAAGTAAGATGCCTAAGCCAAAGGGGGAAACTAATCAAAGTCCAGAAACAGTCCAAGGTCAGAGAAGCTGAGTTAAAATCAGTCAAAAAACAACACAGAAAGAATAGTCAAGAACAGTCCATAGTCAGCCAGAAAGATATATGATTTCAATCTCTTACAGGGGGAAAACAGTAGCAGATCCTTCACAAGGCAACGCGAGCAGCACACAAGAAGGAACTGAAGAGGGAGGCGCTCCACAGCCAGTTCTATAGGCTCCCTTGAAGGCTCCAATATCACTATGCCTTAAAAGGCCGGGGTGCCTAAACGGAGCTTAAGATTCTTCTGAGGGACTCCTGTGCAGGCGCAGAAGACCCAGTTGTGAGGGACCATGGATACCTGCAGAGATCAAATAGTTTTGTTATAAACCCAATGGCATATATTGCAATATATATGTTGAACTGTTTTAACTTTTATATGTGTTTTAACTGTTGTTAGCCGCCCAGAGACGCAAGTTTGGGCGGGGTATAAATCTAATAAATAAATAAATAAATAAATAAAATTAACCCAAGTTAAGCAAGCAAGCAATAAAACACTCAGGCTTTTGAAAGGTTTAATACAAGTACATTATTCTAAGGGCTAGAAGTAACACAGAAAATACTAACACACTTACTTCCACTGAGAGCTCTACTCAGCTGCTCCATCTTTTCTTTGGCTGTTTTAAGAAGGCGCTGTTCTAACTAAAAGCACGGGGGCGGGGGGGGGAATAAAGAAAAGGCAATAAACAACCTGATTTTTTTTTACTAATAAAGCTAAAAACAAATTTATAAAATTTCCAGTCATACTTGATAGCTGAGTTCATGATTCTTAAACCTTGTGTAATAGTGCATAAATCTATCAAGTTCTTGAAATCTTTTGTGTTTCTTTTCAGCCTGGAAAATAAATGTAGGAAATAAGAGGGGAGGGGAGGGGATTAACATTTACTGAGTTCATTTTAATTACTCATAATTCATTTTAATTTACTCATAAGCAAAAGCAAGTATGCAATCAAACATTTAAGCTGCAAACTGTAGAACTTTATTCACAAACAAAATGGTGATGATTACCATATGAACAAATTGGCCAGCCAGAAATATAACTAGCACAATTCAGAAGTAGAATAAGGTAGAGCTGTGATTAATTTGTATAAAGACTGTCAATGGGGTGGGGGGACTTAAAGCCATGGTAAGTACAATGCAAAGGCTCTATTTGACTGTACTTTGGAGTTACAATAATAAATTATAAAACCAAATATATCTGATTTCACAGAAGGACCAAGGCAGGGAAAATATTCAGAGCCAGTAACAGGTGACTAACAAGAAACTCCTACACTGTTTTCTACTCTGGGGTGGTGTGGAGGAGGGGAAGGAACAGGATACTCCGCTCATGAAGTCATGTTCTCTTGCCTTCCCAGTGCATCCCCTCACCCTCTCGCACGTGACATTAATTCTAATATGAGACACAGGATCATTGAATCCCAAGACTTGATTTGATAAATGATTCCACCAAACCATTTTCCTTTAATTTTTTTTTTAAAGAATGAAATAATTTTACAGTTAAGGCCCCACATGCTCCCCAAGCACTTGTCTAGTGGCTTGCGGCAAATATGAATTGGTCTTGTGTGCTATGTATTTATTTTAAAGATCATAAGTTAGTCCCCTTGAAATTAATGGGACAAATTGGTTACAACTAACTTGTCTCATTGACTTCAATTAATTTTGTGTTTTAGCCATGAATAACTAGTCTAGATGCTGCTTGTGGAGAAATGGGTTTGGTTGCCCAAAATTTGGTTACAGATCTACAATTTTCTCTTGCCAAGGCTCCAAAGTCCCTGACATGAGTCAGCGGTGGCCTTTGCTGGCACTGACGGGGGGGGGGCAGCAGAAAGCATTTTAAACTGTAAATTAGTAGGTGCTTACTTCTCCTCCTGCCGCACTTGAAAGCTGTTAGAGCAGCAGCATGCCACCCAGCACCCACTGTGGTGGAGGATTGGCTCTGCCACTCAGCTGGCCTCCACACAATCATGGAGGCCATTTGCTGGCCACGCAAATGGTCTCCGCAAGCTGAGTGGCAGAGCTGATCCTCTGCTGCAGCCAGTGCTGGGTGGCGCACCGCTGTTCTGAACAGCTGTCATGTGCGGCAGGAGGAGAGGTAAGCACCTACTAATTTACAGTTTAAGATGTCTCCCGCCACCCCACCCCACCCGCCCAGACCGCTGCTGACATGAATCAACCCCTTTTCTCTTTAGAGGTGTCATTTCATGGCGCCAAGGAAAGCACACAGACACATTCTTCTTCCTGTCAGGAATTCACACCTGGTTAATGCTTACCAAGGAAATGTCCAAGTAAGCCATCAATTAAGAGATGCAAAAAGGATAACTCCAGCTAAGGTAATTGCTTTCCTATTGAACAGGGGAGTGATAATAGTTGGCCCATCTCCAACCATGCCCACCTCACATATACACAGAAGATCTCCCAAAACCAGATGGAGAAATTCTATTAACTATTGGATCCAGCTGACTTCCAGTATACAGGTGAGAATAGCTGGGATATCTTTTATGCATAAGCATTTCCCTTTCATGTTTTGGGTATGAGAGCCTTTTAACCCTTGCAGCTTCCTCCCCACTGAGGCGGGACAGAAGCATTCCTTCCCAGCAAGGAAGAACTCTCTCTGACAGAGAGTAGCAGCCATGATTCTTAGGTTTTAAACTAGTTTTGCAACTTTGTGAAAGTCTCTTGATCTTAACAACCATATGATCTATATGTTGGATTGTATCATGCTTTTTCATACTATTTTTTCCATCTCCATTCTGAAATTTTATTGCCTGTAAATTATGTTCCTTTTTGGCAATAAAACAAGCTTTTAATCTTTTTATTATAAACTAGATTGAGCTGGATTTTATCGCTAGCCTTACCTATGAGGCTAAAAGCTACTTAAAAGAGGTCTTGGGTTTGGAATCTTCCTTTGGCTCCAGGAGATTTCCCCTAAGTGGCTAAACATCACACTACTTTGGGGGTTCAGGCAGTGTTTTGTCCTACCATAAAGGATGGCTGCTGGTGGTAGGGAAAACATTAAGGAGATTTTTTATCACACCTGGCAAATTTGGGTACCTGGGTGTGAGTTAGGAAAATTCTCAGCCCTCAGCCACAATGTAATCAGCACATTGCCCATTATTTTTTGAGTATATAACATTTAAATATGTCCAATAATAAGGGAGTATGTGAAATAATGTCTGATTAGTTCTCTCATTATATCAATGCATTTTAAATAAAATGAATAGAAGACAGCGCCTTTTCCACTTGTGACATAGTTGTAACAACAACGATAAGAGATACCGATTAAGCACTAGAGTAGGGCACTGAAGTATGTTATTCTCTCCCCTGAATAGTTGATGGCAGCCAGCCTTCAAGCAGCAGTCTTCCTACCCCAGTCCTGCCGCATTTCAGGCCTTGGAGATAGCAGAAAACAAAACCTAGATATATATAGAAATCCTTCGTTTTATGTTGTCATGATTCATCTTGGTTAAGGTCAGTAAGGGAGTCACAACATCATTCATATGAGGTGGGGAGTTCAAACTTTTATTCTGAACTGGTAACCTGAATTATTATAGTTTTTAGTTTCTACTCTGGTTCAGATTTAATAGAGATTGACAGGTTGATTACCTGTAACTTTGGTTCTTCTAGTGGTCATCTGTCCTTTTACAAAAATGGGCTTCATGCAAGCATGGAGGCCATGTTGGTACTTTCCAAGCTCCTGTTTTGGCAGGAACCCTGCCCCCAATTGCTATACGCAGCTGCGTCACTCCTCATCCCCTCAGTCTTGGGAGTCTGCCTTCAGGAGACCCCTGTAAGGAGGATGGGCATGTAAAAGGACTGATGACCACTAGATGAACCAAAGATACAGGTAAGCAACCTGTCACTCTACGATGTGGTCTTCGTCTTTTACACAAATGGGTGCATAGCAAGCTATCTTACCTGGTGGTGGGTCTAATCAAAAATAGATTGAAGAACAGCTCTGCCGGATGCAGCATTCCTGTGAGTCTGGGCATTGATGGCATAATGCTGGATGAAGGAATGTGGTGATGCCCAGGTGGCTACCTGGCAGATCATTTCTAGTGGTACTGCTCTGTCAAAGGCAACAGATGAAGCCATTGTTCTGGTGGAATGTGCCTTGATAGTTGGCGGTAGCTGTTTACACACCAGCTTGTAACAAAGTTTGATTGTAGAAATGATCTACCTCAATAGGATTTGTGCGGAGATCTGGCAACCCTGCTCTGACCTTCATAGGACACAAACAGGATCTTGGACTGTCTCCATGCTGCGGACCGCTGAAGCTAGGCGGCCATGGCCTGCCAAACATCTAGAAGGTGCAGGCAGCGCTCTGCTGGTGTAGTTCGGATTTTGGAAGAATGCAGGCAAGTTAGTTGGCTGTGAGCAGTGGAATGATGAGACCACCTTTAGTAAGAACTGCATGTCCGGTCATAGGACCACCTTCTCAGCATGGAAAATCAGGTAGGGAGCATCCATCTCAATTTGCGAAGTTTACTTACCCTACACACAGAAGGGATGGCCACTAGAAATGCAACTTTCCAGGTAAGTAGGTGAGGGTCCATCCTGCTTAGGGGTTCAAATGGGGGGCTCAGCAAACAGGCCAACACTAATGAGAGATCCCAAGTAGGGGCCATCACAGGGTCATCAAGGAGGACATGAGATAGTCCCTTGAGAAACTGCTTGACTGTTGGATTATGGAAACAAGAGTTTTCAGTCTTTGGTTGTGTGTGTGTGTGATGATTGCCGCAAGGTGAACTTTCAATGAGGATAACTTTAAACCTGAGCATTTCAGGTGCAACAAGAACAGATTTGCTGAACAGTTAAGGAACAAACATCAAACTTACATTGGTTTGCAAAGGAACAAAATCTTTTCCATTTGTGAGTGCAGGACTTTGCCATTAAAGGTTCCTCAATGCCCAAAGAACCACATGCAAATCTATGGAGAAGGAGGCAAGGTTCTCCAAGACATCAGATAGAGGGATTTCATGTCCAGATGCAGAATTTTCCTTGTGGCCTGAGAGAGAAGGTGCATATGCATTTAAAGATGTATGAACTCTTTGGCCATTTGCCATAATCATGGGAACCATGGCTTCCAGGGCCACCATGGTGCCACTAAAACACAACTGACCTTCTCCCTCCTGATTTTCAGGAGAATCCTCAGGAGCAATGGAATCAGTGGAAAGAGGTAAGTGTAGTGCTCTGTCCATGGAATTGCAAATGTATCCCCTAAAGAATTTGTCCTTCTCCCTGCTCTCAAGCAGTACACTTCGCACTTGCGTTTTCCTCCGAGGCAAAGGCATCCAGCATGGGGGTATCCTAGCAATGGAAAATGTGGAGCACAGTCCTTTGATCAAGTTCCCAGTTGTGGGAAGTCGCAGTTGACCTGCTTAGAGTGTCTTCACGAAGGTTCTCCACCCACTGGCTATGTACTGCCTGTGGCATCACCTTGAGGGTGATGCACCATCACCAAAGGTCAAGGCTAGCAAAGATCTGTTTATATACGGCTTGTTGCTTGTTTATATAAGGCTTGGCTGTCGTATTGTCCATTTGGACAGTGACAGACAAGTTCTGTATGAGAGGCAGGAAGCTTTTTAGAGTGTGGAAAATCGTGAGGAGTTCTAAGTAGTTTATGTGCCTGAGACACTCTGCAGTAGTCCAGTGGCGCCACTCAGATACAGGATCCCTGTGTGCACGCCTCAACCATCTCAGAAGCATCCATGATGATTATCCTTTCTGACATAGGAGAATGGAATGGGTTTCTGTACAAGTGGCCTTGATGAGTCCACCAGTTGACAACCGTCTGGATATGCTCTGGAGGGTGAAGAAGGGCATCGGGGGAGTCTCTGTATGGATTGAAGGTGTCAAGGAACTACCTCTGAAACACACACATGTGTAGACGAGTGTGTGGCAGCACATAGGTGGGAGCAGCCATGTTATGGTCCTTTCAGGAGCAGTTCAGGACAGTTATGGTCCTTTCAGGAGCTGTGGATGTTTCCTGAGATGAGTCTGCAGCTATGAGCCAATAATCTAGATAAGGGAATATCTGGATGCCCTTTTGTTGCAGAAAGGCTACCACAGGGGCCATGCACTCCGTGAATGGGGGGCAGAGGCCAGGCCGAGTTGAAGAGCCTTGAATTGGGACATGACCTTGCCCACTTTGAAGCGCAGAAACTTTCAGTGCTGTGGCCATATAGAGATGTGATAATAGGCATCCTTTAAGTCCAGGGATGCTAGCTACATATTGTGCTTGAGTGGGTACAAGGTGGTTGAAATTGAGAGCATGAGAAACGTTTGTACAAAATGTATTTGTTGAGCTCTCCGAGATCTAAGATGGGACAAAGGCCTTCATCATGCTTTGGGATTACAAAGTAACAGGATTAAAAACTTGGTGTTGCGGTTGCAGCTACTTCCTCTATCACATACGAGGGCGATGACCACCACCTCGAGGATAAGAGTTGGAAGTATGGTAAGCATGTGTGAGTGATTTGGTTTGTGTACAAATTCCAGAGCATAGCCTAGGCATATTATTGTGAGAACCCATTGGTCTGAAGTGATGTTGTCCCAAGCTGAGCAAAATAGGGCTAGGTGGGTACTTGTCACCCAAGATGGGAAGTAATTGCTTCTTCAGGTAACCTGAGGTCCTCTGCTTTTGAGGAGCTGGCTTGCCTGACGTGAAGGGTGGCTTTGTCCTAGGAGTAAACCTTGGGGGATGAAAGGAGCGGTCGGATGAGGTTTGTTGGGAAGATGAGTGTGAGGACTGGTAGCATGGCCAGTTGCCATCTTTGGCAGTCTAGACACTGTAGACTGGTAGGACACAGAGCGTGCTGTGCTTCTCATCTTCTACAGCTTTTGGCAGGTCTTGTCAGTCTTGTCCCCCAAGAGGGCTTGATTTTCAAAAGGGCAAGTCCTTAATCCTGAACAGGGTTTCTTACGTAAGGCCTGAGGACCAGAGCCAGGCGTGTCTACGTATGGCTACTGATGTTGCCATTATTTGGCAGCATATTGCATGGAAAGTCTAACTGAATATAACTCCTGCTTTACTAGCTGTGCTGCTTCCTTCAAGAAGATCTTAGCCAGGTCTCTCTTATCCAGGGGTAGCTGTTCAATGAATGGTGATATTTTCCCCCTAAAGGAAGTGATTGTTCCAGGCATTATAAGCTTGGTAGTTTGATTTTCAAGTGTAGGGCAGCAGGTGAATAAAGGCGTCAAACGTGGACTCCCCAGAGGCATCTGGCGGGCCACTGTGTGAAACAGGATGCTAGACTAGAAAGGCCTTGAGCCAGATCCAACAGGGCTGTTTTTATGTTCTTAAACATGTCTAACTTCTTTCCCTTTCCATCGTCCGGGTTTGCAGTAGTTCTTCTCCATGTCTTTGTTAACATAGCCTCCACAATTATAGAATTTGGAGATGGGTGGCAATGTAAGAAGGCTGATGCTTCCTCCTCCATTTGGACCCTGTAGAAATTATCAAGACATTTTGTAGGCTGGGGTAATGATGAAGGCTTCTTCCAGTAGGCTTTGACAATTTCAAGTAAGGCCATATTCATGGGCAAAGACACTGGGATATGAGCATCAGCATCTATTAACCCAAACAAGGGATCCAGTTCACCTTTTTGTTGTTGGTCAAGCTAACACCCAGTGCCACAGCCATTCTGGACACACAATTGGAGTATAAATTTAAGTCCTCCAAAGGTGAAACCAGCTTCAGATTGGCCAACAAATCTTGTGGAGAGGATCCAATAGAGGTCAACTCAGAGAATGGAGATTGTGCCTCCTCTTCAGAATCTTTCTCTAGGCTCGAACCCAAGCACTTGGGTTCAAGGGGTTCTGAGTCTTTTGGGGTCCTGGGTAGCTTTTGCAGTTCTGTCAGTACCAAAGAAGCCTTAGGAGCATGGGACACCAAGTATGCAGCTTTGGAGGATGCCCCTTTCCTGGTGGAGTGTGGGTTTTGGAGGTCAGGTACTCATGTGGACATGTAGGGTTGTATTGCTCCAAGTGTCTGTGGCGACATGGGCTTGCTCTGCAATCCAAAGAACAAGACTGAGTTCAACGTGAATCTTTGTAATGGTCCGTACGGCCCCATTCATGGTCATGATACAAGTCCTCTCGTTACTGACGACACCAGTTTGAGTAATAAATTGGCCAGTATTTAGTATAAGAGTCCCTGGAATCATGGGTGGTGGCCTGAGTCCCAACCTCGATGAGTTTCCTCCCCATGGCTTTCTGAATATAGGGAGTACCTTGGTTAGTAAAGTTCCCTCCAGGGGTCTATGGAGCAAAATGTGTTGTCGTATTGGCATGCTATCTGTCCCAACCTTGAGCTGGCTGTTGCTCCGAAGAGATGTCTCAATCCCGATGATATGTGTCCCAATACTGAGTAGAAATGCCCTTGGATTCTAGATGTGGTAGTTGCCTAGGTTTCAATGGTGAAGAGGTACGATCCTGGTCATCAGGGATATAGTCACTCGCGTCTGAAGGAGAGTATTCCAGGTCATTGTCATGGTCTGGAGAGTGTGGCCATGTTGTTATGTAATTCGGAGAGGCTTCTGTCTCCGGCAAGACTGCGGGTGGAGCTTTCTCCTTAGGTTCTAGCTGTAATGGGTCCAATGTACTCGTGCCTGGGGTATCCCCTCTCGGGACCGATGGTTGAGTCTGAAGTGGTTTAGCACCTTCCTGAGGTCTTTTCTTCTTTTTTGTCTCTATTCGAACAGCCTTGGCATCTAGTGGCTGTTTCCTTTTTGGAATGAAGGGCAGATGTTGGCCCACTGGCAAAGGAAGCTGTAGCTGTGACCCCTTCTTTTTCAGAGGCAATCCTGGTATCAAGCCGAACGTAGCCCTGGGGAGCGGGGGCTTCAGAGTTGAAGGCTTTGGCGTTGACCCCAATGGCACATGGGTCTGCAGTAACAATGCTGAAAAAGATGAAGGTATAGCCGGCAGCAAGATTTGGACAGTGACAGTTGGCGGTCTCAGTACCAACTGAGACTTCAGCAAAAGCAGGGGTCACCTTTTCAGTGTCCAGTAGTGCAGGGATTGAGGTGTTGTCACTGGACATTTTTCCAGCACTCGTGGTGGCTAGATCTTGGGAGGAGCACAATACTTGCTCTCACAACACCGAACACAGGCGTGAAGCTCTATTTTTCCTGGCCTGCTGAGTGAACTTCTGACAATGTACACAAGTTCCAATAATGTGTGATTCTCAATAAGCATCTGCTGTGGGTATCTGAAGGTGGTAATTTTGCTCCACAGCAGAACTGTCTGGGAGTGGGAGCTGGGGTGGGGTGGGGTGGAGAAAAAAATGAGAACTATGAGAATAACTATGGAATAACATTGAGGAAACAAAAGGATAAAACAAATAGAACTGATAAGAATATCCTTTCTACTTGCAGCTCGAAATTCAGAGGTTCCAATGATGTCTAGTGAAGCGCAGACAACGAACGGCTAAGTGGATGAGGAGTGGCACAGCTGCATATAGTTTGGGGTGGGGTTTCCACCAAAACAGGAGAACAGAAGCTTGAAAGGTACCGACCTGGCCTCTGTGCATGTGTGAAGCCCATTTGTGTAAAAGACAGAGACCACGTCAAAGAAGCTGCAGTTACTGGGTTTTGTTCTGTTTTGGTTAGGTGTGGATGTGTGTGTGTGTTTGGCACAGTTTCAGTTCAGGTCTGCTTTTATTCCCCAATTGTTAAATTGGCTCAGCAGCAGGACTCCACAGAGTCCTGCTTCCAGCATGCACAAAGAAAGCAGGGGAAGGACAGGACCTTGTGCCAGATTGCAGAGAGCACAAGGTCCTGTCCAGAGTGGTGAGCACCAGGTCCTCCATTTTGAGCCTCTGGAGAGAGAAGAGGGTTGATCTCTAACTCTGCACTGACCTTCTGCCTCCAAAGTATAGTGTTAAAATGGAAATGATGGAAAAGATACTATTGTGATCAGGAATATTTATGTACCATTTTTCAACAAAAACGTTCACAGGGGATGTCTGCGAGAAAGACAGCTGCCATATTTGTGGAGCTCTAGTGAGTAATATAAGGTCTAAAGACTAGGGTGAAAGAGGATGCAACTAAAATATGTAAATTCTATTTATGGTTACAGATTCAAAAATAAGGAAAGAGGACAAAGAGATATATCCTTATGTAGTTTCTCAGTATTGTTCAGTTTCTTACCTCTGCTGTCATTTCCTTTGACTGCTCCTCCACATGCTGAATGACTTCATAGCGAGTGCATCTGTAATAACCTCCAGTGGAAGAGCTGTGTTTTTTCCATTCTTCCAAGCAAATCCAACAGAAGTCATATTTACACTTGAAAAGGAAAAAGAGAACTCATTTCTTCAGTTCTGTTAAAAGATTTGCAATGAGATCTAGGACATGACAATAACAGAAACACATAACATTATACAATTTGTTCACAGATGAGCTTATGAATTGCATCTCTCCAGAATTTCAGTTCAGCTCACAGGAACATTCATTGGCTAATACAAGGAGAACCCATTTTGACCAAAACAAAAAACAAAAAAATCCAGAATCCTGCCCGAAACAAGTTCCATGTTTAGCATCTAGTGGAGTTTAAGTGACCTATATACATGAAACAGCACTTCATGTCAATAAAGGATGGTAGTGCTTTGGATATAACCTATTAAGTAAAGGAAGAGTACAAGAAAGGAAGCTGACATACACATGACAGGTGAGGTCGGGCACACGCGTGTGCATTGTCTGAAATTGACCTGATCTGTGTCATTTGGGAGGAAGGCAGGCCTGAGTGAGGAGCTCTTTCGCTGCCGTCTCTTCCGTCTGCCTCCGGCCAGCATGCCCACCCCGACCTCAACCCGTCATGGTTTGGGAGGCGGGTGGAGCTCTTGCTGCCATCCCTGCCATCACGCAGCGGCAGTTCTAAAAGTTAAAAAGTTTTTTTTTAAGTCAAAATGCGGGAGGAATTGAGTCCCAAACGGGGCGAGTATTTCCCCCCCATAAACAGGGACATTCTGGGTAATGATGGACTGTTGGCAACCCTACCCGCATTGCTCCTTCCTCTCCCACACCGATGGCATGCCGGGAAGGCAGGGCAAAGCTGCAAGCCGCTCCTTCCTTTTTCCCTGGCTCGTGGAGCTCCTTCCTCTGCCCCAAGCCTCCCAGCCTTCCTCTCTCCTTTGTTTCCTGGTGCATCACGATGATGGTATGCCAGAGGAACCGGGGAAGGAGACATGAACTGAACCTTCCCCCACCGCAAGCCGCTCCTTCCTTCCCCCCTCCCACTGTGCGGCAAGCCAATGGAGTGCATGGCAGGGAAGGAAAAACAAACCTTCTGCCACTGGTGAGCTACCCCTTCCCCTGCCCCCGTAAGGAAGTGAGTGAGAGAAAGAGGGAGGCAAATTATCTCTAAGGGAGGGAGGAAGAATGTAGACGGCGGGAGGTATATTCCCCACACGATGGATAGAGTGAGTGGAAGGTAAGGGAGCGGGGAAAGAGAGGTTCTGCCTTTCTTGGACATGATGTTGTTTTGCAGTTATTTATTTATTTGTTTAACATATTTTTATACTGCCCAAAACTTACATCTCTGGGCGGTTTACAATAAAACAAAAGAAATGACAACAGTGTTAAAACTATTAAAACTGTGTTTAATTAAAAGCCTGGGTGAAGAAATACATCTTTAACAACTTTTAAAAAGTTGTCAGAGATAGGAAGGCATTCATTTCAGCAGGGAGCGCATCTGTTGAGAACAATAACAGTTAAAATGTGATATTCAATTTTCCCTGCTGAAAAATAGGGGGGGGGAATATTTGAGCATATTGTGGTGTAAAAAGTGGTGTATTCAGCTAATTTAAGTGGCAGGATTATTCATGCAAAACTTGGTATCCGTAGGTAAGTGGGAAGTATTCAGAAATATTCAGATATTCAGAATTTCTTCAAAGAGCTACCAAAAAATAAAGTTTTCACCAAGCATATTGTGGTGTAAAAAGTAGTGTATTCCGCTAATTTAAGTGGCAGGCCAAGGCAGGAGGAAAGGAAGAGAGTGAGAGAAAGGAGGGAGGAAGACATAAGGTGGGAGCGAGGCAGGCGCGAGGCGACAGAAGGTGGCATGAGGCTATATGCGGCCCTCAGAAGTCCACTGGAATAAAACCTGGCCCACTACCCAATTGAGTTTGACACCTCTGTTTTAGAATAACTCAGCCTTTTCTTAATGGTCTTTGCTTACCTTTGCACACTGCATATGGTTGCAGCCTTCATTCTTCTGAATTGGAGATTTACAATTGGCGCAAGGTTTGGAGTTTGTCAGTAACCATAAGCAGTTGGCAGCATCTTCATAAGCCTCACTAACTCCCACAACTTTGAATGGGGAAAATGGAAACATTAAGGTTTTGTGCATTAAATTAAGTATGCTAAAAGCAAAAGCAATCACCATGTTTCCTAAATCCTTGCAAGTGTAGAATTAGGTTATTTGAAAAGACACTGTAATTCATTCTCAGCCCTTGATATAGGGTAAAATGGAAAAATAAATTTTTAGGATAAAAAATAATCGTGATTTTTCATAAACCAATACCACGAGGCAGGTACTACAAAAATCTACAGCAAATCTAATAGTTGGACAACACACAGCTCTAAGGTTAGCTGCATACCCATTTTGCCTAAGAGCTTTTCAAAATATTTTCTCATTATTTGCTAAATATATTTTACCAAACTCTTTACATTCTACTTTATTCAAAAATATTGCTCACATCTCATTTCTGAAACTCATATCAAGAACAACTATTATGCATAGATTAGTAAAGAGTAATTGCAATGTTGCTTTTCCATTTTAGTTTTCAACTCTCCTCAATTTTTTTAAATTCTCATTCTCTGTAGTAACTAAAGATTCATCAATATCAGATTAATTCCTTTTCAATTTAATACATGTTGCCTCTTCAAATTCTCAACAATTTAGGCCACATCCTTTTCATAATTAAACTTACAACAACAACAACAGATCAGCAATATTCAATGATTCAGAAATTCAGTTACCCAAGGATGGAAACTCACAAGCATAGTCTTCAGGAAACCTTACCCAACCATACAAGATCAATTCAAACTTCCCAGTTGTTACCTCTGCATGATTAATTTTACTCCACTTGATTAGACAAGTTTGAGAAACTGCCATCTCTCCTTACTTCTTCCATCCTATCTACAGCTTGTTTACATTCCCTTAGGAGATCAGGCTCCCTGTTATGGGAACCATGACTTGGACTATTTGTTCTTACTGGCACATACTAATCTTGTATTACATAATCACACAGAATTTCTACAAACGAAACCAAAATATCCTAATAGCCATTCTTACGCTCTTCGGGCTTCATTTCCGTAATCTTCTGCAGCCAGTTTTTCCATGTTTCACAGTCACAAGGTTCATGTGCTTCACCAAGACACTCCCTGAAAAATTGAGCCAAGTAAATACATTGAGTTATTATGAGGCGAAAACTAGTTTCCCCCTCAGATTAAAGAATATGAGTTTTAATTATGGCAGGAAAATTTGTTTCATTTTACAAAGCTTCACCTTTGCTTTTGCTCACATGCCTGCTTTCAAGAGCTGATGGAAATATTTAGAACAAATCAGAAAGGATATCCCAAGGCATGAATGGCAATTAAACACCAAACTCTCAATTTCTGCAGTGATATTCTGGTGCATAATTGCTACTTCTGTGTTTTGAATTCCTCCCCATTATTATGGCTACTTCAGAATGAGCTTGCCTCTGATTTGGGTTAACAGTCAAGTTGAACCGATTTAACTTTAGAGCATTTTGTTTTCTCTGCCTTACACACACACACACACACACACACACACACACACACACACACACACTCACACACACACACACACGAATAAAAACCAAACTGCTATTAATCATGGCTCCTAAATCCCATTCAAGGAACTACTCTCTCTGTTTCATACACATGTGTGGATATGTTTATCTTTTCCTGAAATATCAAAAAATGATATTACAAATGCTTCTGAGCACTGGCAGGACATGAGAAGCTCTCTGCATTGCACATGTCACACAGCTGTCACTTCCCATTTCTCAGAAGACAAAATAGTCCATTAGAAGTTGACTCAGTGACAGAGGTTGCTGTACAAGGGACCTCCTGTCCCACAGCCAACAGCCCGTCCCTGTTGAATTCCTTCTCCTCTTTCTGGGCTACAGCAGACTGTCATAGTCTAGGACTACAGCAGTTACAGGCTCGTTCTGGCAAAGGATAACGCAGCTAAAAGTTGCCTAGTTATTTGGAAGTGGTAGGGTGATGAGTTGGCACAGTTTTATCTTCCTCTCCTCCAGAACATGCGCCATAAGCAACATCAAGAACTAGTGCAAGAACGAGGCAGAAAAGCAGAGAAGAGGAGGAATGGCAATCTTGACTCAGCCTCCCTGTGGTAGTAAGCCATGCTTCATATTGGATAGAAGATAGGCTCTAGAACAGGGTTTGCCAACCTTGACTCCCTAGCTTTGCTGAATGACAATTCCCATCATCCCCAGCCACAATTTATTATAGCTTAGGACAATGGAAGTTGTAATTCAGCAACAGCTGGAGTGTCAAGGTTACCTACCCTGCTCTAGAATATACTATGTGTGCTGCATGTTCCTGGCTGTCAAACTAGACAGTGATGTAGGTCCTTGAAAAGGAGGGCTCTAGTATTCATATGTTCAAAAGTCCAAGCTGCCAGTGTTCTGAATGCTCTGTAAGGAGCTACAAAACATCTGTTCCTGCTTTGAACAGTTAGCAAAGAATAGGAAGGGTCTTCTATTAATTGAGGTAAATTTCACTTAATTAAAATTACCGACAATGATAAGCAACTGTCAGTCATAGAACCACAATGAATACAAGATCCTTACTCCGCTGTCCATTTCTGCTCTTGACTAAACATAGACCTTTACTAGGAATGAAGAGACTTTGCCCAGAAAAACCCATGAGTTCTTTACATACATCCCACATTACTACTGCTAGTTTTTAGAGCAGCAATCAGATTCCTAGAGCAGCAGAAACATGAATCCAGATGGTGCCTGGGTGTAGATGTGTCAACATGATTTCCAGAGTGGTCACGACTCACTCTTTTTTATGGGAAATACAGCAAAAGAGCTTTAGACATCTGCTACACATCCAACATACAAAAAGCAAAACAACTAAAATTAGCATCATGTCAGAAGCATAGGTTCATGAAAGAACCTGCTGTATTAAAATGAAGACAAGGAGTATTCTTTAGATCAAATGACAACATGCCTTTTGAAATGCTTTTTAAAGTAAAACAGGGACCACATAATCAATCTTTTTTACATCAGACCAAGGACCAGAACCATAAATGAAAACTTAAAAATTTCAGCCAGTCTATTATACTACAAAATGTAAAAACCAGCCTTGGGTATATTGCCCACTTTTGAATTTGTGCTAGAATAAAAGTCAATTTCAGCTCTTTAGGCTGGTTTGGACAACTGTACCTTCAAGCTTCCAGAGGTCACATGCTCCCTCCTCAACACAATTAGGATGACACAGACATCCTACTTTGGTTAAACAAGAGCTCCATGTGTCATCCAAACCTGGAAGCTGTTGTTTAACTGCAGTTTATGAACCAGGAAGCAAAAATCACTGTTAAATCTCTGTTTCTCATCCTAGTTTGCAGTCTTGGGTAACCTGTTGTTTTTGGACTACAGCGCCCATCATTCCTGGCCTTCAACCATTGTGGCCAGGAATGCTAAGTGTTCTAGTCCCAAAACAACTGCCAGTTTGTGAACAACAGTCAAACAACAGCTCTCAGGTTCTTATAACAAGTGGAGCCCTTGTTTAAACAAAACCAAGGTTTACTATATGCATGAGATGAGGAGATAAGTGGAAGAAGGAATATACAGACTAGAGAGGATTCAGATTGCATTCATGACTGAACAAAGTTTGGTCATCTGAAGTGACCCATGTATTTGTCCTCAATTTATGCTATAACAATACAAGAAAAATGCAGAGAAGATGCAGAACTTATGTATGTCTAGTTTACATTCAGTTAGGTATCCATGGTATAATGTTTCCAGAAATCACAAGAGAGTCTCTTCCATTGGTATACATTATGTATACTGGAAATGGGGTTAAATTGGAAAGAAAAAAACAGAGCCAAATTCAGCATTAATGTGTGTGGCCTACTCAGAATCCAAATTCATGTAGCAATGAAACCTTACAATAAAAACATCTATTTGTTTTTAGGCAAGGCAATTCTATATATGACAGTAAATGATTTATACTTCCTCTAACTGCATAAGACAATCAGGCAGGAAGACCAGACATATTTCAGAAGCATCCAGAACATCCGTTTTCATGGGAAAAAGCTCTGAGAAGACCTACCATACCCAGGAGTCCACGCATCCTCCTAGCAGCCGCGCAGACTTCCCAGGCTGCCTTGAGTCACCCCCTGCCCACCCACCGGAAGCTCCCAAGATCCGCTGTGCCGCCTAGTTGCTCCCGCAACAGTCCTGGGAGGGCAAGTTGCCACCACCACCACCGCATTAACTGGGGCACTTGCCTTGCATTCTGATGCCTCCTGGTGGTGGGGGCCAGGATTTCTGACATCAGAAATCCCCTTTTACCTGTTTGCACAGTCCTACTAAACATTATTTACTATGTCAAGTCCCACAAAAGTTAATTATTTTAAAGTTTGTACTAAGTTCAGCAACAGGTTTGCTCTCTGGTGCTTTTAAAGGGTCAGCAATTGTTTCTAAAGTATGAATAAGTGCCACTAACCAGCAGAAGAGATGCCCTTTCCCACAATCCACTGCAGGGGCTCTTAGCAATGGGAAACTAAGTGCTTCTGAACCTGATGTATTTGATCCTTGTCTTGTTAGTCTGACTGCTCTTTCACAGGCTGGTGTAGGACACCATTTTATAGAAGGATTATTTTCAACAAAAGCCTGGGAACAAAAAAGATGGGAATTAGTTACCATTATTTGATCAGACTCTTCTGAAAGATATAAAGCTTAATTTGAAGATGCAAACCTTTGTCATTTAAACAGGTGTGCGGTCTAAAATAGCTATACAAGATAATGATGTTATAACTAGCTAGACAAGTTTAGCTATTTGCTATAGCAACGTAAACCGTAGCCAAAAAACTACAGGGGACTAAATGTTGCTTAAAATATTTGGAACACGGAGAGTCAGATGTATGACTCTCACTTCATGAAGAAATTGTCACTTTTTGTATCTTTTCAGAATGATAAATTTAGTGATGATGTACATCCCTATTCATTGTTTTCTTTAATGAGAATGTACCCTTGTGAGGAGTTTTTCTGGCTATAATTTTGGTCGGATAGGTTAATAATCCAATATATATATATATTTCAATTAATCTATGTAATTGAAAATTGGAATTTAATTGGATTTTCTGTTTTTTTATAAAATTAATAAAATTCTTTTTTAAAAAAATTGGAACAAACATCACATTATTCAAAAAATAAACTTCTGCCCACTATTGATGTCCTGTGAAGTTTACTTGAAGGAGGCATGGATTCATTGCCAGGGACTAATTTTCCCAAAGAAAATCATAACATGGGAATGAATGTAGATATGAAAAGTAATAGTCCTCAATTGTTGTCGAGCAAGGGTTTTCATTGTTTCTTAAAAAGTCTACCCCTTCTAACTCAAAGCTTCAGCTCAGATACCCTACATATAAGAAAGGATCATATTGTAATGCACAGAAGTAAATCTTGACGGAGTTCTTGGGGGGAAAAGTAGAAGCTAACTGAATTTTCCCCTAGAATCAGCCAAAAAACAGCAACAACAGAACACCTAAACCCCTCACTCTACACTGTGGCTTCCTTCCTCTTGCCATCCTCTGGAACCTCATGGCCAGGGCTTCACAGCAAATCCCTGACCTGATCCTGCTTCTTTCTTCTCCTCTCCACGACTGGCCGGCTAGATGCTCAGGTTCTAACCATCACTACTTCAGTCTGACAACAGGTTTGGCAGCAAGGGCAAGGGAGGGTGGGATACTGCTTGACACTCCTCTCCCTCTACTGGAGAGGGAGCCAATGATGTAGCATGATGTAGCATGCATGATGTAGCATGATGTAGCATGCATGATGTAGCATGATGTAGCATGCAAGTGAGTCAGGAAGGCAGGAGGATTTTGTGTGTCCCATATAACCCTTACAAGGTTTCAAAAGTACCCCCAGGGGTTCAAATACCCATGGTTAAAAAACCTTGCTGTAGAGTACTAATTGCAGAATTTCATTATTAAGTACCCGTAATTCTAAGTAGTGATATGATTAAGGTATTAGAAGAGGTGAAGGTAAAAACATTGCCACAAATAGATAATTTTTTATGGGAACTTTCCAAATGGGGAGCCACAACTGATAGAAATGGTTGGCATCCAGAGAGTTGCTTTGGCTAATGAATGGGTCTCAAGCTAGTCCAGTAAGGTATTATTTTCTCTTCTTCTGCAGATATAAAGAAACCCCTGGGTCGAAGCTGGAAATGTGATCACAACATGACAGACTGAACACTAGAACCTCTAGAACTGATCTAATTCTAAGACCGCTAGAGCTGATTTAATTCAGTTAACTTGGCAACATGCCAAAGTAGTTGAGGGAAATGGCAATTTACCTCCCAATACAGGAGTCGCTACGACTGTCAATTGCGGAACAATTAAAGAAAGTGGGTTACAAATTTCAAAATAAATTCTTGCTTAACATTTCTTAAAACAGCCATCTGTGTCTGCCTTTCTAAGACGTTTTTTACTGGAGTTAGAATAATCAACTCAGGCAGATGCTTTAGCCACATGCTGGCAATCTGACAGTTTACCTTAATGTCAAATTGTAGGTAACGTTTATCCATCTCCTTGGAAACCACACTTTCTATGATCTCCACTGGAACAAGCTGGAAGCAATCATATGCTGGGCAGAAAATATTGTGGGCTTCACCCTCTTGAATTTTCATATTCAAAAACCTGTTAAATGTAAAGCAGTAGTGAAAAGGAAATATTAAATCCGTGGAATTAGGTAGGAAAAATTACCATATTAAAGTGATTCTCATGACTTTTACTGGGATGGGGAGGGCAAGTGGGGCATGGGGAAGTCAGGGTTGAACCTACCTTCCCCCTCGATGATCATTTGATTTCCACTGGGCATAAGACTCGCTGCCCTAACCTGGTTAGGGCTGCTCGTGTGAACAACCTCAAAGTATTAATTCTACAGGTAAACAGCTGACAGAGATTATACAGTAGCTGCCATGCAAAGCCCTGCAAGGCTCTGCAATGAGTGTGTGTGCAAGTAGGAGATGCCCTCTACTTTTGTTTATTGGGAAATGCTCTGAGTGTGCACCCCATCCCACACCCCAGAGTATTCTGCAACACAGGAGGGATCAGACCAGCCTCTGAGCATATGTCTGTACACAGGAGTGTGGCAAAATAAGTATGAAGTAAAACCTATCCAAAGCAATACAATTACAGGAACCCTTATATTGGTTTGGTTTGTATGTAGCATGGGTCAAAAAGCACCTCACTGCTCTTAAGCAACACGGGGCATTTAGTGGCAACTTTGAGTTGCAACTACTCTTTGGCACTGCAGAGGGAGCTGACAGAATGAAGTATGTTTTCACAGGGGATCTCAATGAGAAATTAGAGTAGAGACAGTAACCTGGCAGCTCAAAGTGAATCTCTACCCATAGTACGGTGGATAGGGTTTCTGTCTAAAAGAGACATGGTTCTCATGCACATAGGTACGGTTCCTACTAAAAAGAGAGCCATGTCCCTTTTAGACAGAAACTCTATCCACCTTACTATGGGCAGAGATTTACTTTGAGCTGCCAGGTTACCGTCTCTACTCTAATATCTCATTGAGATCCCCTGCGAAAACATACTTCATTCTGTCAGCTCCCTCTGCAGTGCCAAAGAGTAGTTGCACCAGTGCTGTTACAACTAGATGATACAAGAGGGCAATGCAAATGGCCATATGACTGCCAGAAATGGCTGACATCCAGATTAACAAACTGGGCGTGCTAAGTGAGAGGTGCCAGTGCTACTGAAGTTTTGGACTAAGACAGCACCCGCAATCACACAGTGGGGCAATTTTGATCACCTCCCCTTCCCATGGAAGCACTCTGACACACTCAGTATTACGTTCCCTGAGGGTTGCACTTCTGAGAGAAAGGGAGATCATGGAAGTTCACTCCTCTTCCCTATATGAGCATTGGTACAGCTTTAATTGGGAGCTCAGAATCAGCATTTCTCACCTATGCTTTATTTATTCAATTAATATACAGCCCTTCAAACACACATAATAAACAAATTAAAATAGAAAAAAACATTTAAACCAGATTTAAATCAAAAACTAGATATCATTAAAAGCCAGGCTAAAGAGATGGGTCTTTAAGGCTCTCCTGAAGGCCTCCAAGGAAGATAATCCTCATATCCTCCAAGGAAGATAATCCTCATATCCTCCAAGGAAGATAATCCTCATATCCACAGGCAGCACGTTCCACAACTCAGGGGCAACAACTGAGAAGACCTGATCCCAGGTCAGCACCAGATGAACTGAACTGAACTGAACTGGCAACCGGACCCCTCCCGATGATCTTAATGAGCGGTGGGGATCTCGTAGAGAAAGGCGGTCTCTCAGGTAACCTGGACCTAAGGGCTTTCAAGGTAATAAAACCAGCACTTTGTACTTTGCCCAGAAAGATATCAGCAGCCAGTGCAACTGTTTGAGAACAGGCATAGTGTGGTTTCTCCAGGATACCCCAGACACCAATCTGGCTGCTTCATTTTGAACTGAAGTTTCTGAACTACATACAAAGGCAACCCTACACAGAGCACATTGGAGTAGTCCAACCTGGAGGTTGCCAGCTGGTGTACCACTGTTTCCAGGTCATACTCCTCAAGGAATGTGTGGAGTAGTTGAATAAATTACAGCTGGTAAAAATAACTCCTGTCCACAGCCTCAACTGGAGGTACTAGGTTCCAAGAGAACTGGGACCAAGAGCACTCCCAAGCAATGAATCGGTTCTTTCTCGAGGAGTGGAACCTCATCCAGAATAGGAAGTTCTATCTCATCTTTGCAGATTATGACCCCTAACAATGAGCACCTCCATCTTGCTTGGATTCAGTTTCAGTTTATTATCCCGCATCCAGCCCATTACTGCCTGCACGTAGGCATTTAAGGGGATAATGCCATTTCCTGATAACGACTGCAAGGAGAAATAGATTTGGGTGTCATCAGCATATTGATAACACCCAGCACCAAATCTCCTGATGACCTCACCCAGCAGTTTCATGTAGATGTTAAAAAGCACTGGTGACCAAACTGAGCCCTGAAGGACTCTATATAGTCGCTCCTGTTTTGAAGAGCAACTGTCACCAAGCACTGCCATCTGAAATCTACCGAGACAAAGGAGCAGAATCACGCAGTGCCTCCTATCCTCAAATCTCTCAGGCAATCCAAGATAGCATGGTTGATGGTACTGAAAGCTGCTGAGAGATCTAAAAGAACCAGCAGAGTAACACTCCCTCTGTCAGTTCATTGCTGAAGGTCATCTCAACCACACAGCACACCCTAAAGCCAATTTGAAATGGGTCTAGATAATCCATTTCCTCTAAAACCGCTTGGAGCTGGTCAGCCACCACCCCTCAGTCATCTTACACAACCATGGGAGGTTGTTAGTCTGGATGTCAGCCAATATTTCTAGGTTTTGTTCTCAGGTTTCTGTCTCCTGTGAGATGGTCTGTATAAGATGCAGTCCTTTCCTGACCACTCCTGTTACTGAAGGTGAACTGTTCCATACAGGTCTACAACTTTCAGAATGAGTCACAATGCTGTTTTAAACAGAGAGCACCAGAGTAAAAATTGTAGTCTCCATGTCCTCTACTTCCCACTCTCCACTATTATAATCCATTATTCTTTAAGTCTGTGTCTACTTTGGTTCCCTTACTGACACACAGATAAATCCCACTAGTTGAGGTTAATTTAACATGCACAGACCAGGCCTTTTCAGTGACTGCCCATAAGCTCTGGGATGCCCTTCTGAGATGTTTATACCTTGCAAACCCTTTCAGTTTAAAGATACTGCTCAAAGACATTGCTTTTTACCTAGATGTTTAATGTGGTCATCTGCTCTTTTTAAATTGGCTTCTGTACTTTGAATAACTGCTGCTCTTATTCTTTTTTTAAAAAAATTGTGGGTTTTATATTTTTGATTTTATTGTAACTTCTACTATGTGCATTGCCTTGGGACAACATGCAAGGTGATTAATTAATTCTAAAAAGCATAGGATCTTTGCATAAGGTTTGTGTTTCCATTTGAGACTTCTGGATTTCCATTTGCTTCCATTTGGGACTTCTGACTTCTCTTTGGTGAAGACAAAAGCACAACGTATCTTTAGAATAAAATCCCAGAGACTAAGGTTTCTTTAAGAAGAAACCAATATTTAAAAGAAATCACATTCTATTAGTAGTAGGTTATTTTCATGGTTATTCTCATTTTCTCTCATGTAGAAATAATTTGTATATAAAAATATATCAATGAAAACTTACGCTTCCCAACATGCTCTACAAAACTCATGTCCACAAGGCATATCCACTGGGTCTTCAAATACAGAAATATTACACATACAAATTTCACACTGCAGATAAAGAAAATAACTGGGTAAGAAAATTTCATTTTTGCATGCTATATATATAGAACAGCCTGGTTAAGCACATGACTCTTTTTTTTGTTTCTTTTTGTACTTGCATTTCTTCATTATTTCTGAGAGTATATATGCTAAAGTATCTATTATACTCTAAGGGTTTGTATTATACACTAAGATTTAAATGAGGCACTAGTCTAACTGTGAGGGCTCATTCTCCCCAGTGGATGGAAGGTATCCTGATGGGTTATTACCCCTCCCACTCATTATGCACCACTGCAAGTCTACCTAACTCTGCTGGGAGAAAAGGCTTGTTCTAAACATATTAAATGACAGAGAAAGGGTAGGTCTGTTTCAAAATGTTTCAAAACTGGAAGTGGAAGTGGGCCAGACTACCTAGCAGTGGAAGTGGGCCAGACTACCTCACCACTAGCACACATAGCTATACTTCTGGAGAAGAGAAACAGAACTATGGTGAGAATTCTGGCCAACATGGCAGGCAGCCCTCCTTCAACTGCAGGGATCTGCTGGGACTTTGGTGCAGCTTAAAAGGCATCTGATGGTGTCGCTACAGAGCTGCTGTGGGATGACTTTCAACTGCTTCCAGGCAGCAGCACAGTGCTCCTAAAGCAGCTACACCGTCAGGTGTTTTATGTTGCGCAGCAGCCCTGCTGGAACCCTACTATCAATGGAGGGCTGCCCGTCATGTCAGACTTTAAAAATTGTCATATTGGCAAACTTTTCATTGCCCATTCCCTTTACTGCATCTTGTAGTTGACTAGAACAGAGACAAAGCACCTAATTGGCTATTATATAATTAAAGCACACTAATCTAGCATGTTCAATCTGCATGCACGGTAATAAATTTGTCAAATACTGTATATAAGTTACAGTATCTAGGTCTATAGAGGTGTGAAATAGCAACCCTATAGATGAATCATTCTTTTACACATCAGCCCAGTTCTACATTCACCAAGGATGTCTACTGACTTCTCTTTCATTTCAATAGGGCTGGTGCAGAGATTTTGGTGGATATTAATAGTAATATACACCATAAATTAAAACACACAAGACAACATAAAGTTCTTGATATATGTCATTTCTATCATCATTTAAGATCAAAGAAATTTTACTCTAAAAACAAAGCAAATCTTGAGGCAAAATGTATTTTCAAAAAATAGCTTGATCATCGAGTACAAATCTTATAATGTTACAGCTGCAGATTATTAAAAAGAGATTCTGTTTTCCAAAAGAGCTTTACTAATTATAATGAAAAGGGCTTTCATATGTTAAAGTTGTGCTGGTCTTATGGACTGGTGCAAACAATCCCGCATAGTAAAGTTCCTTATAATCTATCAGAACATTAGCGATTTGACCTTTAAAATGTAGACAAAGAGCATGTTGTTTCCTTAGAGGGGGAAGAATTACAGAAAGCAGAGCAGAAATAATTTAAATATAGTCAAGGAAACTGTTACAGTTGAAGTGAAAATCCAATTCTCTATAGAACTGCTAACACACTTTATATAACGAGTGCAACTTCAGTCATAGAACCCATCACAATTTAACAACTTGCACCTCTTCTTATACAAATTGTCAGCTCTGAACCATCTCTCTCTGGTGCCAACAAAATCCAATATGTTGTTCTTTGCACAGATGGGAAGAAAACACAGGGTTGTATCCAGTGTTCCCTCACACTTTTTTTAATGTCCGCTCAGTTAATTTTAGATCCCGCTCAGGTTGAATCAGGAAGGTCCCACTCTTAATGCCCATGTGCACACACTGCCTTAATGCTGCTGCCCAGAACAAAAAATTCATTCCACACACAGATGAAAAAAATTAGAGAAAACACTGGTTGTATATGGATGGAAGGAAGCTCCTGCAAGGAAACTGGCTCACATTCTCTTTCCACCAGCGGCCCCCAATGAATCCAAAAAACCTTCTCCTGAGAGTTGGAGGACCCTCCAGAGCTCGATGGCATGTGGTATGGGGTCTGCCAACGGAAGGACAGATGAATGAATCTGCTTTGCACTAACTGAAGTGCCCTCTGTTGCACAAAACCAACTCAGGATATAACCCACAGTTAATACATTATTGTTTTTAAACTGTTAAAGAAAGGTTTCCTACATGGTATCTTTCTCTCCTTCTCCCTCGCTCTCCATAACAATGCTTCTAGTTCCATATGCCCAAGGGAACCTTGATTTTATCTTTCTCAAAGAAGCAGCCCTTCATGCCACTTAGCAAACCAAATTTGAAATGAAGGGGATTTAGGTGACATGATACACAGCCCACTATCAACAGTAGTGACTCAATGGTGATGTTGATTCTTTGGTTGTTTTCAGGAATACTTAAATGCCAAGTACATGCTGAAAAATTATACTGAAAATTCAGCAATACATAGAATAAGACTCTCCCCAAAACAAACAAACAAACAAACAAACAAACAAACCCACCTACCCACCCACCCAGAAACATAACATACAGAGGTAACTTCTTAACAGTTATCAATCAATTCCTTCATAATATTCATGATTCATAGGGAAGATATTCATGTATCAGAGGCAGGAAGTTACTGCATGAACTCCAAGTACCATAGTTGTCTCAATGTCCCCCGGTGACAGGCTGATTTCATCTGGAGAAGTGATAGAAGAACGAGTCGTCCGAGGAGTTCTTGGTGAAGGAAGGGTGTCCCAGGCATTATAGCCACTTGGAGGTGGAGTTGGCATTTGAACACCTGAGCGTTGGCAGCAGTTCTCTGGATTAGACATCCAGGCTTCAAGTAACTTCTCCCTGTCCCAGTCTTAAACAAAACCAGAAGAGCAATTGTTAGAAGTAGTAACAGTAATGAGGTGGAAGAGATAATTTGGATGTCATTAGCATCGTTGTCATAGGTTCAAATATTGATTTTTAAGCCATGAGAAAAACATACTGCTTGCAGATGTCCTTACACATGCAACAACATGTATCCACAGATACTAAAGGGTTAAAACCCATGTATTCATAGTTCCTAGAGGGCCAGAAGTGACTGTCAAGGTCACTTCCGCCCTCCATTTTGTCACCAGGAGCCATTTTGTGGCTCATTTCCTTGAGGAAAAAACATTCCCCCAGCAATTTTTTACCGTTTGGGGGGCATTACTAGGCACGAGACCCCATGGAGCAAGGTAGAGTGCTTTTTCGCAGCTTTTTTGCAGGTTTCTGCCGATTTCCACCTCTTTTCTTAATGAAACAAGTATTTTCAAGATATTTTTTTCTTCCCGGTTTGGGGGATATGGCTGGGCATAAGGAGACCCCGTGGAGCACTGCAATAGTTTTTTGCTGTGCCCCCCCCCCAGTTTTTGGCATTATTACAAATTTTGTCTGCATTCTGGAACCTAATCCCCCTTTCCCTATAGGAATAATGCCTTGTTACTTGCAATTTCATTACTCGCCATCATAGGTGAGGAATGGAACCCCAGCAAGTAATGAGGTTCTCCTGTACTGAATAATGGGTACACAATGCCTATTTTTTTCTTTTTGGTACTTGTTCCTGGTGTGTCATGAAATTTCCACCCAATAGAAGTGGAGATTTCTTTCCACCTATACACATATCATGTTATTTTATTTGGAAAAAACATCTCCTAATTTTGCTTGTGCATATAGGCAAACCTTGCCATTCGCAGCCCTAACATCCGCGCTTCCACATAGCCGCTGCCAAGCAACTGATACCCGACATTGGTGTATGCAGGGGACAGGGGCTACATTTCACATATCCACAGTTTTGGGGCACTCGAAATGACCCCCGAGATCATTTCTACCCACCATTTTGTTAAACAGAGCCATTTTGTGGGTCTTTTGTGTATTAAAAAAAAGAAGGAAAAGAATTCCCTGCCATTTTTCATGGGAAAATCATCAAAATTTAGCATTTTGGGCATGGTATGGAACTTTCTTTCTCTGATTTCCACTGGTTTTTTGCCCTGCAGGAACCTAAACCCCAATTGCCATAGACTTAATGTCTCATTATCCATTGCTTCGTTACCCATGGAAATCTGTGGGAATGCAAACCCCATGGATAACGAGATCCACCTGCAGTAAATTTTCAAATTCTAACGAGGGCAGAGGAAGGAACTAAAAGGCTTTAGAGCAGGGTTAGGCACCCTTGGCTCTCCAGCTGTTGCCAAACACAACTCACATCATCCCTGGCTGCTTGTTTCCCAGTCCTCCAGCCCAAAAGGTTTGAACCGTGATTTGTGTACATCCCTACTGTAGTCTTAATTAGGCTCTGGAATGCTACAGAAACAGCATCCTGGGCACCAGGACTATGAGGATTGATAGTTTCCCAAGGCTTCTGAGTCCTGATTAAATATCTGGAAGTCCTGTAAAACAATTCCCAGCAATTCTGGTGGCAGGACACTGTTGAGCATGCTCTTGAATACCAGCATTTTGGGGGAATTGTGGTTTCCATAGTTTCAAAGTACCCAGACCTTCTGGAAAACTACAATACCCAGCAATCATAGTACCCATATTGCTGCTACAGGACCCATTAAAGCCCTTTTCATTATGCAGCTAGGTACATGTGAAAGCGAAAAAAGGCTAAACTAATTACAAACTGAACTTTGGAGAGATGTGGGCTCAGATTGTTATGTATGTATGAACAATCCAAACAGTTCAAGGTAGTTCACAACAAAACCCAGGAGTCCCAAACTGGAGAAGTTCATACTCCAAACCCTTCAATTCGAGACTTTGGGAGCATACCTAACCTCTTCACCTAACAAGAACCAAGTCTGCTTATTTTCCTGACAAACAGCAAAATTCAAGACCTTCTTTACTGGAGTAAATAAGTATTTGGCAACAAGAAATATTTTTTAACTTTGTTACCAGCCTAAGCTTCTGTGTGATATGTGTGTATGCATAAATATTATACAGAGATACAGATATATTATTTTCTAGTTATAATTGCTAAGTGATTTTTTTGCTGACACGGAGACACAGCTGGAAGTTGGAAGGAGTTGGATATCTATAATATCCTATTTAATACATGTATGTGCAAAACTTCCTGATTATTGCATTCAGCTGCTCTCTTTTATAGCAGACATAAAAGTAGTATAATTTCAGCTAAGCTGCAGTGTATTCATCCCAAATAAATAATAAAGTGCAAATTGAATTAGACCATATACAGTTTCAGTTTGGCGTAGTTAAATAATTTTCTTTTTTAAGTGAAGGCAAATAAAAGCAGGAAATTTCTACTTTTCTATTTACAAACTCTGTACATGTCCCCTTGGGAGCAGCTAAAAGCATTAAGTTACAGCTCATTACCAGGAAATGGACCTCTGCAATTCAGTCTTTTTCAAGTCTCAATTACTGTTCACTAGGCGTGGGCATGGAATTCAGGTGTGTACTTATTCATGAGAACAGCCACAAGCTTTGTTTTCCTGATCTGGTTACCACCTGGATCACTACCTAGAAACTGCAGAGTTGGTGACACAGTAAAGGGATCAACCAACCAATTATATCCACTCAGGATTATTTGGCTTAATACAGCATTTTTAAAATGTTAAGTAATACATTTCTTAAAACAAATAAAAATGTAGATTACATGGTCCAGATATCATCTAGCTCAGAGACAAACTTAAATGGGTTGGGAACCAAACTTCCAATGAGCAAATGTCATATATGAACATATAAAGCTACCGTTACCAAGTCAGACTATGGGTTCATCTAACCCAGTATTTTCTACTCTGACTGTTCGCTTTTTGGGATCTGAGGGAGGGAGGAATGGAGGGAGAGAAGTGGTGATGCCAGGGCAGGGCTTGAACCTGGGACCTTTTCCTGAAAAATGTGTGCTCTGCCACTGAGCTATGACCACACCACAAGGGGCCGCACTAAAAAAAGAAAAGAAAAAATACTGGTTTTGACAATATGTAGAACAAGTAGTTTCCAAGTCTTCTCCTCAACATCCAATGCCAATATGCCACTCTTTCACATTCTGTCTGCCAAAAACCCGTTCAAAAGCACACCTGTAGCTCTCAACATCTACGTCTCCTTGTCACATGCCACTTAAATCTTCTCATATGTCAAAACAGTTGCTCCTATGACTATCCTGATAGCACAACCCCTACCATCTAAGTCTCTTTCACCACTGAACATAACTATAGCTATTCATGGTACAAACTTTGCTATAAATGTTTGTTTGTTTAGCATATTTTTATACCGCCCAAAACACAAGTTCTCAAATGTTCTCAAACGCAAGTTCTCAAACACAATGTTGCAAATTCCACTCTCCTGATAAAAATGGAATGCAGGAGCAGCCAGTGGTGCTCTTACCCCTGGACTTCAGGGCCAAAGTCCAGGGCCTCCACATCTCCTGGGGGCCCTATTTAGTCTGTCCTGGGTGGTATAGTTGCCACTGGCCTGCACTGCACTGGGTGGCCAAGTGTGACTGTGACCTGTGCTGGGTACTTTAGAGACAGAGGGGGGAGTGGGGGAAAGAAATATGTGGGGTGGGAATATAAGTTATATATTTGAATGAATCTGCTAATGCATATTTGAATAAATATACTTGTTTTATATTACATGTGTGTGAGTTCAGTTGCCATTTGTGCCCTCAAGAACCCACATGTTAAAAATATTGTGTGCTTCATGGGTGTGTGTGTGTGTGTGTGTGTGTAGGGGGATGATGCTTAACTTGCAGCAGAGGCCTCCAGGAAGGGGAGCGGGGCTCCAAAGGCTTTTAGGTCCAGGCTCCAAAATTACCTAGGTACACCTCTGGTAGCAGCCATTAGTCATCAACCCCTTTGCTTTATTACATCAACCCTCTACATTAACTCCTTTGCTCTACTAAGGGCGTTGCTTTCTAGCCCTGAAGGTGGTTCAAAAGTTGCATGGAGTGCCATGGGCCACACTGAGGGCCCCAATGAGCTTGATGAGGCACCTGGGCCTCAAGTCTGAAAGCCTCGATCTAGTTCGTTCCATGCCACAAGATCCTGTACATACCACCTCACATTTGTCCCATACATTATCTCCAGATTATAACATGTGAAAGGCAAGAACAAAGAGTCTGATACCAGAAGTGCTTGTGCAATCCAAGGTATAGTTTAGGCAGACATCTATATAGCATAGGTAACAGGTCAAACTCTAACGTCAACAAAAATCATTTCCTGGCTAATTTTGAGTGCTCAGGTTCTAAAGCAGAACCTTCTTATCCTTCGTTCGTGATCAACAGAATGGCAAGTACAATCTCACTAGGGACCTAGCTTACACAAAAGAATTCCATTCTCTGAAATACAGGGTCTAACTGAAATAATTGTAATTGCAAGATGAAACAATATTATATTTTAGCAGTCTGCATTTACCATAAACTGTCATTTCTGGTTTTTTAAATTTTTATTTTTTAAAGGCACAGGAAGAAAAATCTGCTAATGGAACATATTTTATAAAATTTGTTATTAACATTGTCTGAATGTTATATAGGTCCCAATTACCATGCGCTCGAAGCAAAGCTTCTGCAGTAAACAGTGGGGCTTGAAGCATGTCAGCAGATTCTACTATCAGCATATCCTTCAACCTTCTCAGATCCTGAGGTCTTAGTCCTTCATATGTCTGTGAAAGAAAGCAGAGAGAGATTAGTGGTGCTGCACTGGAAATACGTTTCTCAGACTTCCCTCTGATAAGACTGAGCAATTGGTTGTACTTACATCAGTGTTCTGGAATATGCATGCCTAACTACTCTCAGCAGATAATTCAAGGTGCTGTTTTGACATTACCCTAGCTGCCCAACTTATGAAGCAGCACTATCTTGGCATGGGCTGCCTCTGGCAGCCATGAGTTTCCCTCCATGCTGTCGGCTCCAGCTGAAAGAGCACGGGAGGAGCTTCCAGGACTGTGAGGCCCCTGTCTAAGAGCAGCTACTAAGCAGAAGGTTCGGGAGGTAGATAGGAGATGAGATGAGATGAGATGAGATGAGATGAGATGAGATGAGATGAGATGAGGCTAGGGTTGCGTGGGGAAGGAATGGAAATGGGCATGAGAACCAGAAGGCAAATAAAGCAATGCAGGAGATGCACTGCTTTATTTAAGCGGTCGGCAGCCAGGGATGAGGTGGACTTGGACAGCAAGGATCTGGAGCTTTGCGAGGGCAGCCAGGTTCGAAACAACACCAGTCCAGAGGAAAAAGAAGATAGTGACAAAACGTCCTCTGAACTCTGGGGTTGCAAGCTCTCAATAATGACTTCTTCTTGCATCCTTAAGCAATAGTTTCTGCCCTGCATACTTTAGATTGAGAACAGTTGCTTCCCTACATCTGATCACATTCACTACAGTCAACCAAGCATTGCTTCTTAAGGCCAGAACTAAGTAACAGGGCCACTCTCTTAAATTTACAGTGGGACTGAGCTCTTGCCACTACCACCCACCTTAATAAGTCAATCTCATCAGCACCACTATTAATTAAGACTAAGAATGTTTTCCCTTAGCCAGGGTTTGCTAAATTGCTTTAAACAGAACAGAACTTAGAACAAAGTTTTGCAATGGAAAACGGATCCTTGGGGGTTAACAAAGCTCCCAGTGGCATATTTCCTATACAGTAAAAACAGGTTGCTCATCTGTACCTTTTGATCTTTTGGTAGCCTGGTATCATTCACAATATGTGCTCTGCACCTGCTCTTTCCCACGGAAAGATTCGTCAGCGCCTTGAATTGCTCTGAAGCCATGCCCTTCACACACAGAGCGCACTTGTTATCTTTGACAGAGAGCTGTTCCACTCAGTTCCTGGATGGAAGTGGTTGAGTTGAAGCTTCTTCTGAAGAGATAGGTAAAGAAAGAAGGTACGAGCATCCAATGAGTGGGGAGGCTGGGTGGGTGTTGTGAATTATGCCAGCCCATCAAAAGGTCAAACGTGACAGGTGAGAAACCTGTTTATCTTTGTTGTGGCCTGGTATCATTCACAACATGGGTGAGTAGCTAGCTCCCAAAAGAAGAGGCGGGATTTAAACAACCTTCTTAAGGACTGCACGTCCGAAACCAGCCTTAGAGCAGATGTTAATGTTTAATAAAAGGTTGGTCAGAAGACAAGATGGCAGCTTTGCGGATTTCAGAGAAGCTAACTCTAGAGATGTGAGCAGCGGAAGTGGCCATCGCCCTTGTGGAATGAGACTTGATAGCAGAAGGTGGAGTGAGACCTTGTTTCTTATAACAGGGCAGAGTAGCTTAAACTAACCATTTCAACAATCTCTGTCTGAAGGCAGATTGGCCTTCAGTGGGACCTTCAAATGTCACAAACAACCTGTTAGAACGCCTAAAGTATTTAGTGCAGGCCATGTAAAACAAAGGGGCTCTTTGAACATCCAAGGAATGCAAGGAATGTTCAGGGGTTAGAGAAAAAGGTGGGTAGGACAATGTCTTGATTAATATAAATGTCTCACACTATCTTATTTTAGGAATGTTTGAGGTGTTTAGACTCTTCGGTATGTAATGAATCGTCATAGGGATTCATTGTGAGGGAAGGTTATTAGACACCAAAGAGTCTAAACACTTGAAAAAATTCCTAGAACATAAACTGAATAGTACCTCACTGCCTTACGGGTGGGAGTTGGCACATGGCACTTAACAGTTGGCACTGTCCAAAGACAGTCAAAATGAATAGAAGAAATGAAGGTGTGAAATGAATCCTCATAGGGATTCATTGAGGAAAAGGTTATTATACACCAAAGAATCCAAACACTTGAAAAATAGTGACCACAAATTTTGCTGCATAACTCCACTTCTACAAGGGCTAGCTTAGTTTTTTTTTTTTTTTTTTAAGAAAGTTGGGAATCTGGGGGAATTAATAGAAGGGATCTGAATCTCTAATCAATTTGAATAGAATCCGCAGTGATTCAATTTGGACCTGAATCTAGCCAATGGGACTACAGAGGTGATTTGTTCTGTCTCCAAATCGGCCGAATCAGCTAGATTTGGGTACAAATCTATTTGTACCCAAATCAATTTGCACATCCCTAATATGCAGAGAGGCCTGCTGATAATTCTAAAGGCCCCAGGTGCGAAGGCCTGCACAGTGGACACCCCAGCCTATCGAAGATGCATCTGTTGTGATGGAAATTGAGGGTCTAAGGTGGTTGGAAGGGCAGACCCGTATTGAAGTTCTCTGGCAGAGTCCAACAGTGAAGAGAGTCCAAGAAAGGCTGGGAAATCAGTAGCTGGAGACCCTGATTACCTACATTTGGTTTGAACATAGCAGCTATAGCTGTGGACGACAAATATGTAGCCTGGTATAATTCATTGTTCACGTGCAAGAAGCCATCAGGCCCAAGAGGCGTTGTATGGATTGTGAAGTCTGGGTCAGATTGGAGTGGAAGGAGCAAATCATGTTCTGAATGGCCAGTTGAAGGCCTTGAGGAACAAAGGCATATTTGAAGTTCAAATCAAACACAGCTTCTATGTAAGGAAGGGAGCACTGAGGAAACAAGTTGGACTTCTTCCAGTTGACCTGGATGCCCAGGGTGTCTAATAGAGAGAGAGCCTCAGCAACATGGTCCAAAAGAAGACCTCTGTCATGTGAAGGGGGCAATTGTCTAAGTAAAGGAAGATGGATATTCCTTGGGTTTATAGGTGTGCAATGATCGCACTCACACATTCTGTGAACATGCAAGGAGCCGTGGATAAGCCAAAAGGAAGTACAGTGTATTGAAAAACCTGGTCCCCCATGGTGAATCATAGATACTTCTAGTGACACAGGTGAACGGTGATGTTAAAATAGGAGTCCTTCAGATCTAGAGTGGCGAACCACTCTTCTCTGGACAGCAGGGGAAGGAGCTACCGCAATGTCTCCATCTGAAACTTCCTGAACCTGTCAGGCCTACAGAAGTATTGTGAATAGGAGCAAGTTGTAGTGGTAGAGGTGAAAGTCCTGGCAGTAAACCTAGACTATTTCATGCACTCCATGACATCATCTGTTTCGGCACTAAAAAGACCTTTGCCATCAAAGGGCAAATCTTCAATTTTGTCCCACATATCCTACTGGAGGAAGACGAATGAAGGCAGGCATGTCCTCGCAAAGAAATGGCACTGGCCAGTGTATGGGATTGTCTCGGTGAGATATTTAGCTGTACTGAGAGACTGGCAGGTTATATCAGCAGACTTGGTGATAAGCTTCTTAAACCGAGGTTGTAGGGGTGCAGGAGCGTTCTGCATGTCTGTTTTAAAGCTCTCCCATACAGAATAATGGAATCTGGTCACACAGGCCATGTAGTTGGAAAGCTTCATGCAGAGGGAAGAAGAGGAACAGATCTTACATCCCAAAGAATCCAACTTCCTACCCTCTTTATTGACAGAAGCCAAATGTTTCCTTCCAGATTTGGAGAAGAGTGCACAATCCACCACCAAAGAGTTGGGTGGTGCTTGAACAAAAAATTTACAATCTTCCTCTTGCACCCTGTAGAAATTTTCTGATCTGTGAGAAGTAGATGCAGAAGAGGAAGGAGCCTCCCAAGCAGACTTTGCCGAATTAACCAGGCATGGGTAAGGCAGCAGGAGTAGATTAAGATAATGAAGTCATATACTGGATTGCTGACAGTCTTAGTCTGAAGACAGAAGACTTCAGCTCCAGCCCAAGAACCTTAGCCATCTCAGAGAACTGGATCCTGTAAGATTTGGTCTTTTGGGCAGCAGAGTCTGAAGGGTTGTTTGGAACATTATTATCGGATGAAGTTGCTGAAGGAGTTTCCATGACAGCAGAATCATCATCAGGTTCAGAAGTTGAGACATGATCCTCATCTGAGAGGCTTCTGTCAGGGATAGTAGGGGTATCCTGAGGCAATTATGGGAAGCAGTTGGAAGAGAAGTATGGGATGCTAGAGGGGAGTATATGATGGAAGTGTAGGTGGAGGAAGCAGAGCTGTAGGTTGGGATGGCGGAGGCTGAGGAACAGGAGGAGGATCCATGGGGTGTTTGAACGAAGAGGATTCAGAGTGCTGTTCTGGAGATGCAGTAGAGGACTTCCTTTCTTTGACTTCCAGAGTTGAAACTCCTTGTAGTCATAAGGAAGAGATGGTGAGTGTCCATACATGTGGTCCTGAAATCTTCCCAGTCTGTGGATACAGCATGGGTTGAGGGCGCCAGGAGAGTTCCAGTAATCAAATTTCCTTCGATAAGGAAAAAAAAGATGAAAAACAGAGAGGTGGGAGATGAGAAGGAGAGGGTTACTCTTGGCAGGGGAGACAGACAGTGTCTTTGGCACTCACGGTATCCCGATGTCAGACTCTTCCTTGATATCGAGTACTTGCTGCGGAAATCCCGTGAAGGTGGATCCAGATACAGTCAAAGGAGGATCCAAGATGAAGTCTGTCCAGCATTGGAAGGAAGTTTTTCAACATTGTCAATGTTGACAGTAAACTAGTACTGAAAGCTGGTGACACCACAGATGAAGAAGGTTGAAGGGCCCAGTCAACAATAGACAGAAATGGCAGAGTTGGACACGGAGAAGACTGGACTGTGGAAACCAGTGTTTAAGTCAGATCAGCAAAGGACGCTGATGTCAGAGTTGGCAGAAAACCCGATGCCGATGGTGGCACGGATGAAGTTCTCTCAGTGACCACAAGAGAAGACAATGATAAATATGAACTAATGACTTGGAAGGCTGAAGGCGTTGGCTGTACCGATGAGGGTAATGGATGCAGCGACGCAGAAGATCTAACTGATGAGGAGCGATGCTCAACAGTCATTGATGTCAAAGCAGAAGATAAAGTCAAAGCCGGAGCCGAAAGTGGCATAGTCAATGGAGGAGCCAGTTTGGTCGCTGTCGAAACAGCTGAAAGCAGTGTTGACACCTATGCCGAAGACACCAACTGTGTTTTTTGGCGTTTCGAGATTGGCGAAACACCAGTCTCCTTATGCTGAGTTCCTGTGGTTTCTTGAAAGCTCCAGATGAAGACTGGGATGAAGTCTTGGTAGCTGAACTTGGCTTTGAAAGCGTCATCAATGATGATGTTGATGGCATTGGGGTTGGTGGGCAAAAGGTGGTTTCGTACAGCATGGCCCTCAAACGCAACTCCCGACTTCTCCGGGTCTGTTTGGAGAACAAAAAGAAAATTTTACAGAACAATGTGATCCTCCCCTAGGCAAAGAAGGCACAAGTTGTGTCAGTCGGACAAGGGCAGAGTACCGCAGCATGAGGAACACCTCTTAAAAGGTTTTTCTCGTGTCCTCCAGACCGGAGGCAAACAATCCAAACGTAGGGCAAAAGCAAAGTCACAGAAACAGTCTGAACAGTCCAAAAAGCGAAATAACCAAGTATACAAATGTTTCCACCACCCGCCCGCCCACCAGGAACTGTGTCGACAGAGCAAATGAATCCCTGAGGAAGTTTACACTATGGCAGATGGAAAGGAACTGAGGGAAACAGTACTCTGGCACCAAATATATCTAGTGCACTCCATGAACGAAAGGTGTGGCTTCCGAGTGCTTTTAGTAGCTGACGAATCCTTCCACGGGAGCTACTGTACAGGCGCAGAGCCTATGTTTGGAGTGATACTGGACCACCACAAAGATCATTAAAATATCTGGCTGTTAGCCATGACTTGGTTTGAGCACTTGGTTTGAGAGCATTGAGAGTTTATTATTATTACTCAGGACTTTTAAATTTGATTTTTAAAACAGATTTTTAAATAAGTTTTAAAATTGTTTTGTATTGTTTTTTGGTTTTTTGTTTGGGTTTTATGTGTTGTGATTTCATGTGTTTTAACTCTATGTTTTAATGCTGAATTGTGAGCCACCCAGAGAATAATTTGTTATTGGGTGGCTAGCAAATACAGTTTTATTGATTACTAACACAGAGCATCTGCACGCTAGTATTTGATTGCTCCCCTCACACCTGCCACAGTCCCCTCACCTCAGAGTTCTCTCCACTCTCACCTGAGCTGTGCTCCTGCACCTCCATCCCATTGCTTCCATCCCCCTCATCCCCTCACTCCTCTTGGTTGCTCCTCCACCCTGTTGCTCCACCCCCCTCATCCTTCTTGGCTACAGCTGCAGTGTTTCTGGTGTGACTAGCCAAGCTGCAGCCCCCTAACCCCAGAGACTCCCCACCCTCACCTGAGCCTCGTTTCTGCTCCTCCTTGAAGGAGTAGCAGCAGCAGTTGAATGGGCCCTTCCTCACTGCTTCTGCCATTGCTGCTCATTCCCCTCAGGATGCTGACAGGCTTGGGCCCGTCCCTCGCCTGCCTGCCTCCCTCTGCCAATGGTCTCTGCAGCTCTGAGCAACAGCAATGGTTGACCAAGCCCTTCCTCGCTGCCGCCATTGCCACCATGACCACTCATTCCCCTCAGGCCTCTGACAAGCCCAGGCCTGTCCCTCGCCCTTCCTTCTTTCTCTCTTCCCCTTCCTTCTTTCTCTCTCTCTCTTCCATTTGTTCTTCCCCTCTGTCTTTCTGCCCTTCCCACCTCTCTCTCTCTCTTCCTTCCTGAGTTAACAGATATCCTCATCTAGTTTGCACAGTGGCAGCCATACAGTGGCAGCCTTCTGAAGGGGCTTTTTCCTCCCTCACAACCCCTCTCTTTGCAGACTCCTGCCTATTATCCTTTTATAGATAGACAGACAGACAGACAGATAGATAGATAGATTAGATAGATATTCTTCTCTCCTCTGCAATCTTCCCTCCAGTAAGAGCTGCATTCCAACTGACCTTAACCATCACAGGCTCCTCTTCATGTGTTCCTGCTCTGTTACCTCTGATTAGTAAAGCACTGTGTGGGCAGGGCCTGCCATACACTATTTGTCATGGACCACCTAAGTCTTTTATATAGAGAGATTTATCTATATATATAATTCTCTAAGGCAAGATAATTCTCTAAGGCATACCCGTGGCTAACCCTGTGCGTGGCAGCTCTTGCAAGAGTTCGTGAGCAGAAGCACTGTGGTGACTGGGCAGTAGAGATTCCATATGCAGATAGGGAGGAGGAGCCTGTGATGGTTAAGGACAGTTAGAATGCAACTGTTGCTGGTCAGAAGATGTTCTTGATTGTAGAGAAGAGGAATCTTCTATATCTATAGAAGGACAGTGGGCAGAGATCTACGAAGAGAGGGCTCGTGAGGGAGGAAAGAGCCCCTTCAGGAGAAGAAGGCTGCCATTGTGTGAATTAGAGGAAGAAACAAGATGAACAAGATCTGTTAAGGCAGGAAGGGAGAGAGAAAGAAGGAAAGAAAGAAACAAAGAAAGAGAGAAAGAGAGAAAGAAAGAAAGGAAGGAAGGAGGGAAAGAGATAAAGAAGGAAGGGCAAGGGACAGGCCCGAGCCTATCAGCGGCCTGAGAGGAACGAGCGGCCATGGCGCTGCCTATTGGCAGCAAGTAAGGGCCCAGTCAACCACTGCTGCTGTTTGGGGCTATCGAGGCCATTGGCGGAGGGAAGAAGGCAGGCCAGGGACAGACCCGGGACTGTCAGCGGCCTAAGAACGACGAGTGGCCATGGCGGTGGCAGCAGCAAGGAAGGGCCTGGCCAACCTCTGCTGCTCCTGCTCCTGTGGGGAGGAGCAGGAGTGGGGCTCAGATGAGGAGGTCTCTGGGAAAAGAAGGGTGCAGCTTGGTCAATAGGCGCTAGCAATGCTAGCAGTCGCACTCAAGAGGGGTGAGGGGGATGGAGTAAAGGGATGAAGGAGTGACCAAGATGCTTGAGAGGGATGGAAACAATGGGAAGGAGGAGGAGGAGCAGGAGTGCAGCTCAGGTGAGGGTGGAGAGATCCCTGAGGTAAGTGGGGGGGCTATGGCAGGAGGTAATGGGAGAAATCAAGTACTAGCGTGCAGATGCTCTGCATGGCTTAAGCTAATTTGTATTATTATTATCCTTTACAGTCCTTAAGTTTTCATATCTGCTATGAATATGCATGGGCATATTTTACACTTTGAATCGCATACAAAATAAACCTCCTATGAACAATTTTATTATCAAATGGATCTTCCTTTTAGTCTGAGATTGAACCAATTTGTTTGTTAATGCCACCATCACTGTAAAGCAAGGCTGCTCAACTTCAGCCCTCCTGCAGATGTTGGCCTGCAATTCCCATAATCCCTGGCTATTGGCCACTGTGGCTGGGGATTATGGGAGTTGTAGTCCAAAAATAATTGGGGGGGCCTAAGTTGAGCAGGCCTGCTATAAGGGGTGTTTCTATTTTTAAACTATTACATTTGTTGGAGAGCAATTCAATCAGGTAAATGCAATTTGTGGTACCTATTTATCAAGTAAAAACACCACACAGACCACCAATCAATCAATCAATCATTTTATTTACGGCTGTAAGCCAATCAAAATTAAAACTTTAGACTGTTACCATAGATAAATATACAGCATAATATAACTAAAAGATACACAACCCAGATCATAATTACTCAATTTGAACAGGAGAGTGAGTTAAGTACATGCTTTATAATTGAAATCAATACGACTTCAAAGTGCTTATTTTTTCATATTGTAAAATCTGCATACTGTTTAAGAAAATAGCATGAAGTGAATGACTGAACAGGAGTTCTTGTGGTTATTTGAATGCAGGATCTTCTCAGGTCCAGGGAAATGGAATCCTCTTTAAATAAAATTTGATCTACTGAGTTTAGAGGACATTTGCATTCAAATTACCACAAGATATCCTGTTCAACAATTCATTTATCCTAATAATGAAGGGAATAGGGGAGGAAACAGCCAGAACATAACTGTAAGTGGTTATGCATACTCTAAAGACAGGTTGCTTACCTGTAATTTATGATCTGGAAGTGATCCGTTGTCAGTCATGACAAATGGGTTACTGCCTCTGCGCAGGGACCTTCCAGATGGATTAATTAGCTCCTCTTTGGCGCCCCTCCTGCCTTGCATGTGCTCCATGCCTTCCTTTTCTCGGCAGTTGGGCGCCATTTTGTCTCAGTTTCTTGAAGATCCATCTGATGAGAGACAATCCACATGTTGTGTGATTCAGTAAGCAAGTAGGTAAGTCAGTCTTGTTCTTTAAATGCTGCAGCGAGAAGGTACGGGCGGGTCTCATGACTGACAACGGATCACCTCCAGATCATAAGTTACATATAAGCAACCTGTCTATCTGGAAGTGATCCACTGTCATCATGAGAAATAGGTGACTAGCCAGCTTTTACCTCCATGGCGGAGGGTGCAGCCATTTCACCCACTATTGAAGAATTCTCTTGAGTACCTCTCTTCCAAAGTTGGCCTCCACCGCCATACGAAAGTCTACGGCATAGTGCTTAATGAAAGCTAAGTGTGTAGACCATGTGGCAGCCGCACATATGTCCTTAAAGCGAAGACCGGATAAATGTGCAGCGGAAGTAGCATGTACTCTCGTGGAGTGTGCCTTTATCAGGTTGGGAGATTATTGATTCTGTAACTTTGTTGATTCTGTAACGTCGTTGTTGATGTAACATGGTTGTTGATTCTGTAACGTTAAGAAAATGGGCTCCACTAACCAGTGTGACAGCCTCTGTCTAGACACAGACAAGCTCTTATTCTTGCCTTTGAACATGACGAAGAGCATTTTAGTTCATCTAATACGTTCTGTTCCTTTTAGATAATACAGAAGGCATCTCCGCACATCTAGAGAGTGCAGTGCTTTCTCTAAGTGTGATTCCAGCTCTTGAAAAAAGGACGGAAGAATGATGTTCTGATTCAAGTGGAAGTCAGTTACTACCTTTGGTAAGAAGGCTGGGTCAGTACGCATAACTACTTTATTAGGATAAAACTGCATATACGGGGCATCCGCCCTTAAGGCAGTTAGTTTGCTTACATGCCAGGCAGTAGTGATAGTGATTAGGAAGACAGTTTTGAGTGTCAGGTAACGTAGGCTTGCTTCACAAAGCGGCTCAAAAGGGACTTCCATCAGGGAGGCCAAGACTAGAGATAGGCTCCATTGTTCAGCTGGGTGTCTTATTGGGGGGTAAAGATTATTAATGCCCCGACATATAGAGAAGGCCTTTCCCCCAGTGGTGTTGAAAAGCATCCCCAAGGGACCCTTGCCCAACGCCCGCTCTGGAACAAAATTGAGGAAATTTCTTGTTTGTGGCCAAAGCAAACACATCCACCTGAGAAACACCCCATCTTTTTATCAAATGGTCTAGGCACAATTGTTTCAGTTCCCATTCGTGATGTTGCTGGTTTCCGAAAGTCCTGCTGAGGTTGTCCGCCAAGGCATTTTCCAGTCCCTTGATGTGGATAGCAACTAGGAAAACATTCCTGGATATGCACCAATTCCACCACTGGGTGCTCAGAGCACAGAGGGAGCGTGACACCATGCCGCCCTGAGAGTTTACATAGGTGATTGCCATAGTATTGTCTATTAGTAACTGCACAATCATGTCTTGTATTAAGGGCGCCAGGTAAGCTGCCATCAATTCCAAGAAATTGATGTGCATACGTTGTTGCATTGTCCACAGACCCTGAACTTGATGGGACCTGCAATGGGCTCCCCAACCCAACAGAGAAGCATCTGTCATGACACACAGCATCGGAGTTGGAGAATCAAAAGTAGCCCCGCTCAGAAGAGCCAATCATCTAGGTACAGAAATACAGTGATCTCTCATGTTCATAAATAAGCTATGATAACTGACATATACTTGGTGAAGACTCTCGGCGCTGTTGATAAGCTGAAAGGCAGAACTCTGTATTGGAACGATAAATTCCCTATTGTAAATTTCAAGAACTTGCAATGGTTGTCCTGAATTTTGATATGAAAATACGGAGCAATCGGCCAGCTGATAAGATAGAGAAAGCAGGTTTGGGGAAGCAAAAGCACTTCAAGGATGTGCTTAGAAACACTTAGAAAGAAGCTTTAAAAATAATAATAGACAAAGTGGGGCATACACTGCCCACATTTTAAAATACAGTAGGACGGAAGCATTTCTTCTTCTTCTCTCTGCTGCCCTGTTGCTTTGTTTGTTTTCTTTCTTTCTTTCTTTCTTTCTTTCTTTCTTTCTCTTTCTTTCTTTCTTTCTTTCCTCGTCTCTGCTCTCTGTTGCATGAGACAAACTGCTTTCTTGAAATCCCCCACTCTTCCCCTCCTTCTCCTTAACCGAACACTGGATGGCTGAAACAGGCAAGAAGCCAGAACAGAGTGAATGAGAATCAGGAAGATTTTAAAAGACTTTAAATGCTGTGCCTTTTAAAAACCTGCTGGCACATTAACAGACTGGACTTGAGTTTTAAACCTTTTAAACCTTCTATGTTGGCACATAGAAAGATTGGACTGAGTTTATTGCAAAAAGCAAAAAACAAAACAAAACACAGAACAGAGAAGAAAATCAGGAAGAATTAGAGACTTTAAAAGTAGTGCCTCTTTAAACCTATTGGCATATGGACAGACTGAACTTAAAGTTAACTGCAAAAGCATGCCGACAGTCTGCCTATCTGAGAGGCAAGCTCCAAAGCACCTACTGCCCAGCCATGTTCCTGATTGACACATGTCCTCTGATAACATCTGCTCTTGATGACATCTGTCCTGATTGATTCTCCGCCTGTCAAGCAGACCACCCTGTGTGCAACATCCATGAGGGTCCCTCAGATGTCAAAAGCAACTGCCCACCTCGCTTTCCAAGTGCCACTGCCTGAGACAATGTCTCCCCCAGATGGCCTGTCTGCCTGAAACAATGCATCCCATATAGTTTATTTTGCTGAAGACTACGCCCCTTCACAGAACCTGGACATTGTTTGTTTTGCCTTAGACAACACACCCCAGCATCAAAGAAGTTAGACTATTGCCTGACACCACTGAGGGGGACATTTTGCTTCCAGCGCATCCTGATTTCAGTCACAGAAGAGAACAAAGGGGAGGGGGGTGGTAAAGAAGGACAAGGCAAATGAATGTGTTCTCTTCTGTTATAATTTCTGTGTCTTTGAAAATATTATTTTAGTTGGATGACATTACTTTGTGTAGAATTATTCTGTCCAGGCCTGTGTCTAAGATGGCTGGTTTGCAAGAAACTGAAGTGTGAACTTTGGTTCTGTGAGCCAAAGTAACTGAAATGGAATTGTTTATTCTGTAGACAAGGCCTGATGAGAAGGGTAATTTACCCTGTCCTGCCTTGGAGTTGTTTTGCATTGTGCTATGCTGATGTCAGTCATTTGAACTAGCTTGAAACTTGCTATGTTAATCATATTTAGAAGGTCTTAGAAAACTGTTGTGGAACAACAGTGGCCCTTGGAGAGGTTGGTAAAGTACGATGAAGTGTGCCAACCTCGGTATCTAAGGTCGACATCAAGGAAGTCAGGGGGGAGATCGATGTGGATGGCACCGGAAAGATCAGCATCGACACTGATGTTGATGAAAAGCTTGCTGTTGGTATCAACAGAAGTGTCAATGTCACTGTATGCGTCGATGCTAATGGTAGGACGAGCAGTCCAGAGGACGTTAGAGTAGGTGACGGTATCGATGGGTCCGAAGGTGGAAGAGGTGGTCAATACTGAACCGTCGACAGCGAAGGCATCCTTAACCTCAGTGAGTGAGTCAACTTTGACTTGTGCTTTTTTGGAGGCAGTAAATCACTATCTGATGTAACACAATGTTGTTTACGATTCTTATGCCCAAGGTTGGTAGACTTGGGCTTTTTGAAGACAATCTCTGCGAGATCATCCCACAGGGTTTAAGACTGTTCACGCATAGACCCTGGGGCAGAAACCGAGAAGATGGATGTCGACGTCGATCCCGAGATAGGTATCGATTCTGGCCTCAGCGTCGGTGGACGCAGCGTGTCTCCATACAGTGCTGCTCTGAGGCGCAACGAGCAATTCTTTAAAGTCTGCTTCAAAAAGGATCGTAAAAACCTACAAGAAGCTGGAACATGTTGTTCACCCAAGCAGAGCAAACAGAGATCATGTTCATCAGTTGAAGGCAGTTTAGCCCTACACTGAGAGCAATGCTTAAATGTACAGTGGTCCCTCTACTTACGAAATTAATCCGTTCCGAATGCACATTTGTAAGTTGAAAAATTCATAAGTCGAAAAGCGGTTTCCCATAGGAATGCATTGGGAACGGATTAATGCGTTCCGGAGCCTAGAAAAAAGACCCAGACCCCAGTAAGGCTTGCAAACTGCACAGGAACATTTCTTTTCAAGAATAAACAGGCAGTAAACAGGCAGGCAAGTTAAGGAAACCGCATGTAAAATTCGTAAGTCGAGGAAACCCCATCTAAAAATTTGTAAGTCGAAAAAACCGCATCTAAAACCGGATCTAAAACTGCCGTTTGTAACTCGAAAAATACTTATGTCGAGTAGTTTGTAAGTCGAGGGACCACTGTAGTCTTTTTCCTCTCAGACATGTCTTTTCCAACAGCAAAGCTGTGGAAACACAACTGTCAAGTCCAAAGTCCAAACAGTCAACTCACTGTCCGAAGTCCAAAACACTAAGATCTGTCCGAAATAACCGTAATATCCAAGTCCAAAGTCCAAAATCCTAAGAATAGTCAAGTTACTGTACAAAGTCCAAAACACTGAAAATATGTCCGAGTAACGTTTTCTTTTCTATAAACTGAGGAGCAATAAACCACAGGTCTCAAGACATCAGCAGTTGAAAAGAAACTGAGACAAAATGGTGCCCAAATGCCGAAAAAAGGAAGGTATGGAGGACGTGCAAGGCAGGGAGGGGCGCCAAAGAGGAGCTAATTAATCCATCTGGAAGGTCCCTGCGCAGGCGCAGTAACCCATTTCTCATGATGACAATGGATCACTTCCAGATCCACAACTTACTGTATATCGAATATATGGCTTTCTCTCTGCACTGTATTTAAATCTCCTAGTATTTCTTCAGGACAAAGCTATTCAAGATAATTAGAAATTTACATGAAGGTGCCTTTTACTTCATAAGTCTAGAATGTAAAGATAAGCCATTTTCTATTTAAGGACTAACTAATGAACCAGAAAAACCAATCATGACGGTCAAACAATCAACTATAGTGCAAAAACAGTGGCTTAAGATTTAATTGCATTTCATATTAATTGGGTTACAGCTAGCTTTCTTTGTCTTTCATTAGCTTAATAAGATTAACAATCACATTTTCCAAAATTAAACCTAGTTTTTTTTAACACTTTACTGTAATACAGACAGCCCCTGGAGTCAAACTTAATTCAATGAGGTGAACCAAGAGAGGCCTGATATTAAGTTTAGTTCAGTGAGATGGTAACTTGTGCTCTTTTAACTCCTATACTACAGCAGCGATCTCTATACAGATGAAAAGCAGGTTCCCCTGATTACACCAACCAGAGGAAATATCGGCTAGCGGGGCAATCCAGCTGTACTGTCTCTACTAAAATGCATAGAGTAGTGAGTGGTAGTACAACAAATAAGTGGGCTTTATAGTTGACTGGGCTTTATTATTGTGTATGATCTAATGAAAAGCCACTTTAAATAATATAATGGAAAATTAGAATCAAAGCAGACAATTTAAACTCCTCCTCAATCTAGATAACACATTTTAGCACCTTTGCTGAAATTAAATATAACAGCATCAAAACAAATTTTGGTCATAATATAAGCAGTGTCTCCTTTAACAGGGATTCCCAAATACTGTTGACTATAACTCCCATTATGTGAGCCAGCGTGGTGTAGTGGTTAGAGTGCTGGACTAAGACCAGGGAGACCTGAGTTCAAATCCCCATTCAGCCATGATACTTGCTGGGTGACTCTGGGCCAGTCACTTCTCTCTCAGCCTAACCTACTTCACAGGGTTGTTGTGAGGAGAAACTTAAGTATGTAGTACACTGCTCTGGGCTCCTTGGAGGAAAAGCGGGATATAAAATGTAACAAATAATAAATAATTATCTCCAGTCAAAGGTCACTTCAGCTGGGAATGATGGGAGTTGTAGTCTATAGCATCTGGAAAACTTTGTTACAGGGAACACTAGCCATAAGCTTTGTATATTTTAGTATTTTACACTGAAGGATTCATTATATTTCTGTATTTCTGAATATAACAAAATACATATTCGTGTTATCCTAAATTACTTATTAAAGCATAGTATTTTCTATAGATTATTAAAAGCAATCTTAAAAACAAAAAAAGCACTTCATATATCCAAAGCTCACCCTGAAAAATTAGTAACTCATTTGGGAAAATAATAATTTCCCAACTTAGAGGATTCAGTAACACCAGATTTGCAACAATATTTCAATTACAGGAGAACCTCAATATTCACGGCGGTTCCGTTCTGGGCTGCAGCCGTGCATCTGGAAATTGCAAATATCGAATCATTGGGCCTATGGGATCACGAGGGTTAGATTCCTAGTTAGCCAAAAATGGCCGAATATAATGGGGGGGGGTTCTTACTGTGCTCTGCTGCTCCCCCTGAGTTGTGCTGTGCCCCCAAATCGGCTGAAAATTGACATTTTGTCCCTCCCTCTATTTTTTTATTTTTTTTTACAAAGACGGAAGCCATTTTGTGGCTCCATTGAAGAAAATGGCAGCTGGAAATGACCTCTGCAGTCTTTTCTGGCCACCTCCGACCAGCAGATACACAAGGTTGGCATGGTCCCACCTGCCCCACGTATGCTGAGTTCAGGTGTTTTTTTCCTGACCATGGATGTGCAAATCCGTGGATGTGGAATCCGCAGATAACAAGGTCCACCTATATTGCCAATCAATAAAGCATTTAATGCCATCTCCTTCTATATGTACATTCTAGAGCTGTTTGATTAAATCTTCAAAGCAACTGACAGTGCTCATCCCCAGAAATAGATACAACCCAAGAGCTCAACATATTTGTCATTATCCCAGTGGATCAGGCTCCTTAAGACTTGCATTGCATATCTACAGTAAGAATAATCAATAAATTGTATTTCACCTCTCTTTTGTCTAAAGCGGCATATTCTGCTTCAATGCTTTCAGCTTCGGGATCTCGCGAAAACACCATCTGGGATTCCAGATTAAGCGCTAACTCTTTGTGGTGCTGCTTCTCTGCACAATCACAGGGAGTATCTTTGTTTTCATTTTCGGCAAACAGGTCTCCACCATGTTTTACTAGAAGCTAAAAGTTAAAGAAAAGCATAAATGTGAAGAGTCCCTTGGTATTTTAGATAAGTAACATCGACGAAGAATTTTGAGAGCTATTTTTCACACATCTCCTTGGAAATTATTTTTCAATCTACATACGTCACATACTTTTATATAGCCTAGAAGATGCTAAAAAAAACCCTTAAAAACAACAACAACTAGACAAGCAAACATGAGGAAGGTTATATAAATATAGTCCACTTGGAGAAGAGGTGAATATTCAATCAACATATTATCCTTCAGTGAACACTTAAGGATTAAAAAAGGTAAATAATACCAGAAATTCAACACAAAAAAATACTATATTAATGGCTCCTCATCAGAAATATTTCTACTAATTCACAGAGAAAAATACACAGAAATAATAAATAATAAGCCGCTCAGACTAAAGCAAAAAAACCTTTTAGAAGCAATTCCAACATCTGGCACCAGAATTGAGAATTAAGCCAGTGTGCCTGCAAGATCTCATCCACATGGATAACTTTATTTTTCATGCAATTTTTGGATAAGAGGCTATGTATATTTTGTCATCTCAGGCCAACTCCCCCCGCCCTCCATTGCAGCTCACAAACACTAGTCCTTTTCTTGTTCTCTCCTCAAGGTCTTCAGTCTGGGGAAGCCAAGCATATTCTTTTTCTAGATGAAAAATGTCACCGATTGCAGTTTTAAAATATTGACCAAACATTTGTCCAAGACAGGACCTGCTTCAAAAGGATTGGTTTCAGTGCCATGATAGTCAGGGCAGGGAAAGAGTTGTGCAGTAAGAGCCCTAATTTTAAGAGATTGTAAAAGTCCTCACATTGCACTTGTTAGATCAACCTTCATAATTCTGCATGAATACTCCCCATTGCTCTCAAAAATCCAATAAAAATAAGCACATTCCAAGTGGCAGGAAAAGGTATAATACTCTTTAAAACATATTACATTGCTGTTGGATAATGATTAAAGACTGGAGAATCCATTGCAAATAGACAAGCTTTTCCTGGTATGTCTATCCTGTTCTTAGATTCCCCGTTACCAGTACATAATTAATACAGCCAAGAAACATCATGAACCTTTTCCCTCCATGACACAGATAACATCTAATGTGAACTAGTCACGTTAACATGAATGCTTGACAATGTGAAGATGGCCTGCTCATGTGATTCTTCTTTCACCATGTAATGTATTTGTGTGTGTGCTGGGTCATGGTAAAATATCTGTACAGTGGTCAGAAGGATTCATTCCTCCTCCACCATGAAAATTTGAGCACTGCTCCTGTAGAAGTTATGAACCCAACCCAAGCTAATCCAAGTTAATCCTTGGCATAGGATTAAAATAAGGTTTAAACCAGGGTTTCTTAACCGTGGGCCCTCAGATGTTGTTGGACTACAACTCCCATCATTCCCAGACATGGCCTTTGTGGCTAAGGATGATGGGAGTTGTAGTCCAACAACATCTAGGGGCCTACGGTTAAGAAACCCTTGTTTAAACTGATTAGCATGTAGGATCATTTTGGCTTTTAATATTTGTGTGTGCATAGGCTGACATTCCGATGAACACTGAAGAATAGCAGCACTCTGTTGGTTGCATAGGTAGGGCAGGGTTTGTCAGATATCCCCTGCCCCCAGAAGCTGGTTCCTGAAGGTTGTGCAACCATCAGGGATTCACTTCCAGGTTGCAGGGGAGGTCAGCAAAACTGACTCCTCCCCCCATTCCTTTAGTTTGGGAGGCGGCAACAGCGCACACAAAGTGCAAGAGCTTCAATAGAAGTGCTGGTGCTTCATTAGGTAGCTATAACCAACTGTCAGTCATCCTTTCTTTGTTTTTAAATAGTTTAAACCCTTAAAACTATTTAGAAATGAAAAGTGTGTGTAAAGAAATAATTCTTTTGGTGCTTGAATAGCACAAGAACCACAACTTCGCAGCAATTGTTTCTTCCTCTGCAATTCCATGAAACCCCTTCTGTGGGCCATCCAATTCCATCAAAGTCTGTCACTACTCTGCCTGGCTTTTCTGCAAACAAGTGCTGGCAAGAGGGCAAGAGAGAGCTTGCACTGGCAGGGGTCAGAGGCAGCTGACTGTGTCACTGCAGCTATTCAGGTCTGTAGGAACTGGAACTGTCAAGACTGATAGATTAAGGCAAGTCTAATAAAACAGACCAATTGGCTTTGCCATCTGGAAGGAATGCAACTGAAAGTTTTGGATCAAATGTTTGAACAGATTGTACTGCATATAGCTTTGCTGAATCCACTTTCAATATGCAAGTGGGCTGTTAAGTTGTCAAGCAGTGAGTGCAAGATATAGCTAAAGCTTGCAGGGTTCAAGTGAAGGCATCAAGGACAGGGAAGAAGGACAAACAGACAAAAATACCACTGCTTATCCCTCTGATAAAACATTCGAGAGCCACAATTATGGAAGACCAAATGTCTTTGTGGACTTCAGTGGTAAGAACAATAGACTGATGGTGTCATATCCTCCAGTTAATTTCAAACCCACTACAGTTTGCCTCATTGGCAACTCCCAGATTTAACTGTTTGCACTATAGCACAAACTTCAAAGCCAGCATTCGCAAAACAGAGGCTAAGATACCAAGACATATGGATTGTTTTAAAGCACAGTCACCAATGCTGATACAGCAACCTTGCTGAAGCTAAGTAAGCTGGGACTGGTCGGTACAGGTGGCCCTCGTGATTCACAGGGGTTCCGTTCTTGCCTTCAACCTCGGATAATGAAACCATGGATAACAAGACTGAGTGAATGAGAATTGGGTGGTTAGGTTCCTGGTGGACAAAAAAATGGCTTTTAAAAGGCAGAAATAAGAGAAAGGAAGTAACATACCATGCTCTCCTGGTCTCCAGCTGTCCAGCAATGCCCGACAAAAAACCCTCATTCCTCCAATTTTCCGTGCAAAATTGTGATAGGGGGATTTGGGGGGGCATAAAATGGCTCCGTTCAGCGAAATGGTGGCTGGAAATTATCTCTGAGTTAATTTCCAGCCACCTAGGAACTACAGATAGAAAAATTTGAACTATTTTTCAATCATGTGGATAATGAGGCCAGGTATACATGGCCCGACCGTGGACCACTGATAATGAGGGCCACCTGTACCTCGATGGGAGAATATTTAGGAATACTGCATATGCTGTCTTGAGTTCCATTGTGGAAGAGAGGCGGAATATAAGTGCAATAAATAAACATGTAGACATTTTCACATAAACAAAACACTATGGGCTACTACTACATTTTCTCTTTTTAAAATAAGCAATATTAAATGCCTTTAAGATAGGAACATTATTAACTAGTGTGGGTCTTCTTTACCACTTTATCTGTCTTTACTTTTTCAGACATGCATATGCAATGCATATATTTCAACTAATACTTCAATCACATGTTACCTCTACACAGGTTTTCATCCCTGAGGCAGCAGCATAGTGTAAAGGTGTATTTTTTTTATTATCAACAGCATCAATAGCTGCTCTTTCATATTCGCCTTGGTCAAGCTTTGCTCCTTTCCATTTCAGGATCATCTGCAGACAATCCGCTCTTCTAAAATCATCCTCAAAGGGTCGTGCCAAGCGAGGTTGAAGAGCTCCATCAGATATCATAATCTGAGGTCCCATACAAAGCAAGTGCATAGACGTCTCATTGTGCACATTTCGTTTATTTGGGTTGCCATCTCTAACGAAAAGAAAAGTCCTATACAAAGAAAGTTAAGAACAAGAACAAAGTTAAGAAAAATATAAGGACTCTTGGAGAAATCTTGGAGGAAATTGATTATCTAGACCCATTTCAAACTGGCTTTAGAGTAGGCTATAGGGTTGAGACAGCTTTGGTTGGCCTGATAGATTACCTTCGCCAGAGAATTGACAGAAGGAGTGTGAGTGTGACTCTGCTAGTTCTTTTGTGTCTCTCAGTGGCTTTCGATACCATCAACCATGGCATCCTTCTGGATCGCCTGAGGGATATGGGGATAGGAGGCACTATTTTACAGTGGTTCCACTCCTATGTCTCAGATAGATTTTAGATGGTGATGATTGGCTACAGTTGCTCTTCAAAGCGGGAGTAATTATATGGAGTCCCTGAGGGCACAAATGCTTTTTAACATCTACATGAAACCGCTAGGTGAGGTCATCAGGGGATTTGGTGCTAGGTGTTATCAATATGTCGACACCCAAATCTATTTCTCCTTGTCATCAACATCAGGAAATGGAATTGGCCCCTTAAATGCCTGCCTACAGGGAGTAATGTGCTGGATGAGAGATAATAAACTGAGGTTGAATCCAAGCAAGATGGAGGTGCTCATTGTTGGGGGTCATAATCTGCAAGATGGGATATAATTTCCTGTTCTGGATGAGGATACACTCCCCCAAAAAGAGCAGGTTCATAGTTAGGGAGTGCTCTTGGACCCAGGTTTCACCCTGGTGCCTCAAATTGAGGCTTTGGCCAGGAGTGCTTTTTACCAGCTGTGACTGATTCAACAACTCCGCCCGTTTCTTGAGAACAGTGTCCTGGAAATAGTGCACCAGCTGATAACCTCCAGCTTGGACTACTGCAATGTACTCTATGCAGGGTTTGTATGTATTTCAGAAACTTGTTGCCCCTAGGTTGTGAAACGCACCCCCCCCCCATGGATATAAGAGGATTGTCATCTCTGGAGGCCTTCAGGAGAGCCATAAAGGCTCATCTTTTTAGCCTGGCTTTTAATGAGATGAATGACCTCAAAACAGTGGTACATCTGCTGGTAACTTCCAGACTGGACTACTGCAATGCGCTCTATGTGGGGCTCCCCTTGTATGTAGTCCGGAAACTACAGTTGGCAGCCAGGTTGGTCTCTGGGTCATCTCGGAGAGACCATATTACTCCCTTTTTGAAGGAGCTACAATGGCTGCCGATATGTTTCCGGGCAAAATACAACGTTTTGGATATAACCTATAAGGCCCTAAACAGCTTGTTATGTGTGAGAGAGAAACATTTCTCTGTATACACTTTCTCTACAACATGCATGATTTCATAGAACTCTATCATATCTCCCCGCAGTCGTTTTTCCCCTAAACTAAAACCTAAAACCTTTTCCTAAACCCAGGTATTGTAGCCTTACCTCATAAGGAAAGGCTAGCATGGAATTGGCCTTTTTCACAGCTGCTGCATATTGAGTCGTCACTTTCAACAAACTGTCCACCATGACCCCAAGATACCTCTCTAGGTCAGTCACCGACAGTTCATATCCTATGGAGTTTTTCATCCCAATGTGCATCACTTTACACTTGCCAACAGTGAAGTGCATTTGCCATTTTGTCACCCACTCACCCAGTTTGGAGATATCCTTTTGGAGTTCCTCGTAATCTGTTTTGGATTTCACTCCCCTAAATAGTTTGGTGTCATCCGCAAATTTGACCACCTCGCTGCTTACCCCGACTTCTAGATCATTTATGAATAAATTTTAAAAGCACCAGTCCGAGTACAGATCTCTGGGGGACCCCCACTTCTATTTACTTCCATTTTGAAAACTCTCCCTTTATACCCACCCTTTATTTAATGACCCTCAACCAGTTACCAATCCACACATGTACTTGTCCCCTTATCCCATGACTGCTAAGTTTTTTCAAGAGTCTTGAAAACTCTTGAGGAACTTTGTCAAAAGCTTTTTGGAAGTCCAGGTTTACTATGTCAACCGGATCACCTTTATCCACACACCTGTTGACACTCTCAAGGAACTCCAAAGGGTTTGTGAGGCAAGATTTACCTTTGCGGAAGCCATGCTGGTTCTCCCCCAGCAGGGCCTGTTCTTCTATGTGCTTCACAATTTTATCCTTGAGAATGCTTTCCATCAATTTGCCTGGAACAGACATTAAGCTAACCGGCCTATAATTTCCCAGATCGCCCCTGGATCCCTTTTTGTAAATCAGTGTTACATCTGCTACTTTCCAGACCTCTGGTACAGAGCCTGATTGTAGGGATACGTTATATATTTTTACAAGGAGGTCTGCAATTTCACATTTGATTTCCTTAAGGACTCTTGGATGGTTGCCTGGCAATTTGCTAGTTTTTAATTTTTCCAGACAATTCAGAACATCATTGCTTGTGACTTTTTAAAATTTATTTTTATTCAATAAGACAATACATAAACATGAACAGTAATACTGATACATAATGACATCCATTAACCATCCTTCCAGATATGTAAATAATTAGATGGAGGATGACTAAAATTATCTTGATTGTGAACAGAACAAAATCTGACCATATCATGAAAAAATTGTTAAAATTAGCTTGACCCACTTGAAGATGAATAATATGGGTCAGTTTTTCATATATTGTTTGAATTTTATTTATCTTATTTATTTGTTTTTTCTCTGTGTAAACCACCCTGAGTCATTTTTGGAAGGGCGGAATAGAAATCAAATAAATAAGTAAGTAAGTAAGTAATACGCCACATAGACTGATACCAAGATGTCAAAGACATGGTTTTATGCTTCCAGTATTGTGCAATTGATAATCTAGCCACAGTTAACTTGAAAACTATAAGATCCTTAGACAATAATGCCAAATTAGCTTCCAAAAATACATTTAATAGAGCCAACTCTGGTCTCATATCTAACCTCTGTTGTGTAATTTTATCTATTTCTAAAAATACCTCTGTCCAAAAGCAGAAAATAGTGGGATAAGACCACCATAAATGGAAGTATGTTCTCCTATTTCCACAGCCGTTCCAGTATAGCAGGGACAAATTCTTATTAATGTGGGACAATCTAGAAGGGGTCAAATACCACCTGAGAGAGAGCTTAACAAAATACTCTCTAATTCGGGAAGAGGTAGAAAACACCAGCTTCCATTTCCGTATTCCTTTCCATTGTGAGTCGCTAATAGTTTGCCGTAGGTCATTTTCCCAAGCCAACTTAAGGCCAATTAATGGATCAGATGATTGAATTATTAAAATCTCATATAATCTAGAAATAAGGCCCTTAGACTCTTCTAAAGCCTTTAATATTAATTCCTCAAACATAGTCAAATTCCTATTAGCCTGCTTAACTATATCAGGATGTAAAATAAAGGACTGAAACTGAAGAAAATTTAACCAAGAGTAATGCTTATTCATAAACTTCTCCCAAATTGGTTCTAAATCAATTGGCTTATCCAAATAATAAAAATCCTTTGATCTATTTACAACACCTCCAAAGACACCAAGCAATCGAGAGGGTGAGTCTAAAGCTGGAAATCTAGGATGATTACAAATGGATAACAAGGGGGAATATGGGGGGGAGGGGCAAAAATGTTATGCCATTTCCCCCAGATCTTAAAAGTGGTTCTTAAAAACGGATTTATAACAGATTTAGAACTCTTAACAAATTCAAATATCAATACTAAGTTGTTAATATTACCGAGATGTTCTTCAGGAACCTCCATCTTCACTCAGTATTTAGCTTCCGGGTCTACTATTAACCAAAGAATATCCCTAAGATGCGAGACTTCATAGTAGGCCATTAAATTTGGAACTCCAATACCACCCTGTTGTACTTTCCTATATAATACATTGTTACAAAATCTAGATCTTTTCCCGGCAAAAATAAAAAGATTTAAAATCTTTTGCCATCTACCTATAGTAGATTTTGAAAGTTTAATTGGCAGCACCTGAAATAGAAATAATAATCTTGGAAGTAAATGCATCTTTGTGGCAGCTATCCGACCCATCAAAGATAGCCTAACACCTTCCCATTTCCTGATTTTCCTTTTTATTTGACTGATAACTGGAGAATAATTCAATCTTTTGTGATAAATCTGTGATAAATCCATTGATATAAATACCCCTAAATATCAAATAACTTTAGAAATTTTAGAAACCCCTAAGGATTTTGCCAAACAATCTTGAGATTTAGAACCCATTCCGGAACACAAAAGCTCTGACTTAGTCAAATTTATTTTCAAACCAGCAATTTGTTCAAATCTTTCCAACTCTTCTTGTATGGCAAAGATAGACCTCAAAAGGTCCGTCAAAATTAATGCAATATCATCTTCATATAGATGGATTTTATGCTCTACATCTTTTATAATAAGGCCCTTAATTATCGAATTATGTCTGATGGCTTGAGCCAAAGGCTCGATAGAGAGTATAAATAATAAAGGGGAAAGGGGACAACCTTGTTTTGTGCCTCTTAATATGCTAAAGGGTTCACGCCAATTATTGCGGATGATTTACAATAAAGTTGTTTAATAAGGTTGACAAATCCTGTACCCATTTGTAATTTCTCAACTAATTTAATTAAGTAAGTCCATTGTAGACAGTCAAAGGCTTTAAAGATATCTAAAGTAAGAATAGCCAGTGGAGACTCCCCCGCCCTCAACAGTAATTAATACAGTATAAAATACGACATATAGGGTCCGCAATCTGATGTCCCTTGATAAAGCCAGTCTGATCAAGGTTTATATACTGAGCTATAAAATTATTCAAACTTTTCACCAAACAGGCTGTGAATATCTTAAGGTCTTGGTTAAGTAAAGCAATGGGTCTATAAGATTCTGCAAGTTCTTTATCCTTATTAGCTTTCGGAATCATTACTAGTCTGGAAAATCTCCACGACTCAGGGATCGAATGACCATCTAAAATAGAATTTAAAAGAGTCACAAGTCGAGGAATCAAAATATCCCCAAACCTCTTATATATTAAGGCTGTAAAGCCATCAGGGTCAGGAGATTTCTCAGATTTTAATCCTTTAATAACCTCTTGCAACTCTTCTACTGTAAAAGGTGCATTTAAAACCATACTATGATTAGCACATAAAGGGGACATTCCTGTGTTGTTTAAGTACAGTTCTATATTGCCAGTTTCGGAAGCATCTGAACTATATAGATTAGAATAAAATTTTACAAATGCGTCACAAATCTTGGTGGAGTGAGTAACTTTCGTGCCATTAGCATCTTTAATATAGTCTACCAGATTTCGTTTCACCTTTCCTTTTAACCTATTCACCAATAGCTTAGAACTTTTATCACCAAATTAATAAAATGTCTAGTTAGTATAGGCCATGGCTGAGGCAACTTTCTGGCATTCTAAAGACTCCAGCTCTTTCCTTATCTGTAGAAGTTTCCTATAAAATTTCCTAGAGCCAGTGGCTTTATGGGTTGTCTCCAATTCTCTTATTGTGGTAGTAAGAATATTAATTTGTTCAACATTTTTCCTTTTAAAATTCGAAAATTCTCTAATACATTCACCCCTTAACATAGCTTTCATTGCATCCCAAATAATCGCTTTAGACTTATTTACATTCTCATTTTGTTCAAAATAATCCAACAACACATTATAAAGCTTCTCATAACTATCTGGTTTGTCCAATAACACAGGGTTAAACCGCCAAATTGGCAAATATAAATGACCGTTCAAAATCTGGAGAGAGGCAACCACTGGGGCATGATCTGATAAACAGATTGACCCAATATCTGCTGTAATAGCTGATGACTTTAAAAAATCAGAAATTAAAATATTCGATCCTTGAATAGGATTTAAACCTAGAGGAATAATAAGTATAATTCCTAACAGATGGATTAACTTCCCTCCAGACATCTATAAGAGAAAATTGTCTAAATAATTTACCTAAATTGAACTGTTGTTTACATAAAGGCCTTCCTAGTGAACTTCTGTCGAGTCCATGATCAGCAACCCAATTAAAGTTGCCACCAACTATTACAATACCTTCACTAAATTTTTCCAATCTGGAGAATGTTTTTACTAATATTAGGACAATAAAGAGATACTATGGTGTAAGTTGTATCATTATGATTGCCTTTTGATAAAATATATCGTCCCTTTGGATCTTTCTTAACTTTTACCAGATGAAGATCAAAAGATTTAGTGAGTATAATTGCAACCCCCCTAGCCTTAGATGTACCAGGGGCCCTAAACTATTGTCCCACAAGAGGGTGTCTAAACTCATCCTTTTTATCCAGTCCCCAACCATGTGTTTCCTGTAAAGTTGTAATTGCAGGGTTCTCTTTAAGCATCGCTTTAAGAACCGTCTTTTGTTTTATTGGGCTTTCTAGACAGTTAAGAACATCACCTCCTGTCACTTCTATCTGACTCAGTTCTTTAGCCTCCGTCTCTGAAAAGTAGGAACAGGTATATGCTCAGTATCCTCTGCCACGAAGACAGATGCAAAGAACTCATTTAGCTTCTCTGCAACCTCCATATCCTCATTAATAACCTTAATAACCCCTGCTAACTGGGCAAAGAGGAAACTTTTAATATGGTGATTCTCTTTATTTAGCAGGGGGAGAGTAATTGGCCCTATCCTCCCCCAGCACAGTACATCCAGTGACTGTTGCTGGTGTCTATCTTATGTTTCATTTTAGATTATGAGCCCTTTGGGGACAGGGGTTCATCTTATTTATTTCTCTATGTAAACCGCTTTGGAACCTTTTGCTGAAAAGCGGTATATAAATATTTGTTGTTGTTAATAATCCCTTTCACTCCCTCATTGTCTAACGGTCCAACCACCTCCCTGGCAGGTTTTCTGCCTCTAATGTGTTTAAAGAAGCTTTTGTTATTCCCCTCGATGCTTTTAGCTAAATGCTCCTCAAACTCTCTTTTCACCTCCCTTATTGATACATTGCATTTCTTTTGCCAGAATATGTGTTCCTTTCTGTTCTCTTCATTTGGGCAGGCTTTCCAATTTTGGAAGGATGTCTTCTTACTCTTTATAGCTTCCTTGACTTTACCTGTTAGCCATGCTGGCATCCTCCTGGTCATGGTGGTATCTTTCCTCCTTTTGGGTATACAATCTAACTGGGCTTCTAGTATGGTGGTTTTAAGTAAACTTCATGCATTCTGCAGTGAAGTGACTCTCCTGATTTTCCCTTTCAGCTTTCTTTTCATCACACTCCTCATGTTGGAGAAGTTTCCTCTTCTGAAATTCAAAGTGTCTATGTTAAGACTTCCTTGGTGATTCTCTCCCCGCATGTATGCTGAATTTGATCTCACTATGGTCACTGTTCTCTAAAGGGTCCATAACACTGACGTAACGCAACAGGTCCTGGGTGCCACTCAGGATTACGTCCAAGGTTGTCTCCTCTCTGGTTGGTTCCATGACTAACTGTTCTAGGGCACAGTCCTTCAGTGTATCTAGAAATTTGACCTCTTTGTCATTACCTGACTGTGAATGTGCCCAGTCTATGTGTGGGTAATTGAAGTCACCCTTTATTACTGCCCTGCCTCTCCTTGACGCCTCTCTGATTTCCTTCTGCAACTCTCAATCACCATCAGTGTTTTGATCCAGATGCCTCCTTCAAACAAGGTGGCATCCTGTCCTCTCTCAGTGAGGTATCAATGATATCAATTAGGCCAGCTACAACAACCTCCCTGCAAGATGAAAGCAGCCATACTGGGCAAGGATCCAAATAATAGGTGGTAGGCCTTACCGCTCCAAGCAGCTTGTCTACATCCTCAGAAGTCACAAACTGAAACTGATCCTATCTAATCTTGCAAGAGGGATTGCTGGACACCTCCCTAACTCGCCCTGCAGAAATAATGGAGTCCTGATCAATCTGGATACAAGAGATTTTATCTGCAAAGAACTCATTGAATGTGTCACAGTGAGACACTGTTTCTGGAAACAAATTTGAAACAGAAGGGTCTTGAGTTAAACCCCTAACAATCCAGAACAGCTCTGCTGGATGAAAACTTGTAGACACAATACAAGCAGAACAAAATCACAATACATGCAGAATAAAATATCTATCACAGCTCTAACAAACCAAATACAAACTGAGGCATTTTCCATTTACAAACTTTTAAATAAAAATAATATTTTCAGAAGCCTCTTCCTTGCTTCCACTGAACCTATTTGATAAAGCCTGGCAGAAATCCTAATCAATGCTGTCTAGGCTTTATGATATTAGAGTACGTTACATTTCCATTTCAAAAATTTAATCTTGTAATAACTATTTGATAATACATGGCATAATCTAATCTTACTTCTCTGACTCACTGAATCAGGATGAAGTGTATCTCTGTTTTAGATGATGGTGTGCACCAATGTTTATAAATACCGGAAGCTTTATACATAAGATACTCCTGATAATATTAATGTTTCCTGGTAGCTACTAATTAGAATCTATGTGCAACACACAACATTAAAGCAAAAGGGCATGCTTGCCCACAGTATAAGGCGTGCCCAGAAGAACATTATTTCCTAACTAGGCTGGCTTAATTAGGCCCTTGTTTTTTCCATAAACATCCGCCTTTGCCTTGTCAGGGGAGATCGACTGCTATTAGAGAAGCAAGGAACTGTTGCTTTAAAAGGTTAGCTTCTCCCTCCTCTCAGGGAGCATGGCACAGCACGCCCCACAGCATACCCCTCCATCACTTATGGTTCTGACCACTAGTAGAAGGCAGCTTCATTTCTTCCTCAAAATTCCAAGCAGGCAGAGATGTAACTGTATGAATCTATCAACGGCTACTAGCCGGAGGGCCACCTCCAGCCTCAAAGGCAGGATGCCTCTGAGTACCCGTTGCGGGGGAGTAACAGCAGGAGAGAGGGCATGCCCTCAACTCCTGCTGTAGGCTTCCAGTGGCATCTGGTGGGCCACTGTGTGAAACAGGATGCTGGACTAGATGGATCTTGGGCCCGATCCAGCAGGGCTGTTCTTATGTTCTTAATGCATTTCTTCATTAGATAGTGTGTGAACCAAGCCTGAGTATCAAACGGCACCTGTGACATACTGGGCTTTTGTGCTTTTTTCACTCTTCCATAAAACAGGAGGAAGCATAATTGTCTATGCACTTATCTCAGCACTGGTCAACACAGAGTGAGTGCTGAGCTGAATCACATGAGGCCTTGGTCAGCCCTACCTCTGAAAGTCTTTTGGAGCTATGCAAATGAGAAACCATATACTCATGGTCTCACTTTGCAAACATTTTAGAGTATATACCACCCCGCCCAATCCCTGGACTGTCCAGGCCAGTTCTAGATATGTGACAACCCAAGTCCCATGTGACAAGCTGGTGTTAAAGATGGGTACTGAGTCTGAAAGATCAGTCCCTACCACCTTACTTATGACTACCGTACTGAATAAAGAAAATAATTTTTCTTTATTCTAATTATCTTCCAGGCATCATTACAAGTTCTACAAGACTCTAGCCTTTTTGCAAAACATTGTGCCTTGCCTTGCAGCTTTCTCAAAATTTGTATGCTCTGTTCAAAAATGTTTAGCTTTATTTGCTGCACCTAACTCTTTATTTTAGGTAGCTGTGAATGGGTCTCTGATTTATGTCAACAAATCTATGTCTGCTTTGAGATTATAGCACATTATCTCCCCTTATTTAGTAGATCTAATACTTACATATATAAAAAATCAAGCAATAATATGAAATGTAGTTTAGCAATTCATTCACAGGATATTACAAACCTCTGGAACCTATGAGAAACTAAGGTAGATAAGGCATGCATAAAAATACCAGAATTCAGGACAGCAAATCAGATCTATAGACATAGTGAAAATCCAAAAATAGAATTTAATCAACCTACAAATACACTTCAATAAAGAGGGAACTGAAATTCAATAATTGAATGAAATTGAATAGATTTCATAAAATCCATTTATTACTGGTAGGTATCTGACAGTCAAAATTATAAATACATTTATGATGGTGTTGATCTTTTCCATATGTTGTGGCAATACAGTATCACAATGCCCTTTTGAACTAAAGTAATCTTATAACTTTTATTTCCTTTCATCTTGATCTAAAGATTACTTCAGGTTATTGGATGATATCAGAGAAAAAGAAGTTTCTTATTTAAAGATTATCTGAATAGGGAACTGATTATTTTTAAAGCTTAGAAAGCAGCCAACCATTACATCTTAGCTATTTCAGACCTCAAAGTTATTAGCATTTGGTGTAATGGCATACAGAAGATGTAATCAAAATCTGCTTATCAGTATCTGGTCTCCTTTTATGAACTTTCTTGTTAATGGATACCTTATTTTGCTACCACTTTACATTATCCTAGTTGTGAAATAATGACAGTTTTAATATAGATTTCTTGAAAAATAATTAATGTAGAACACAAATGATGAACTAGATGGATTGAGCTTCAGTTTATTATACCTCATCCAGTGACTCAGTGGCTGAGCATCTGCTTTACATGCAGAATGTCCCATGTTCAATCCCTGGCATCTCCAGGTAGGGTCGGGAAAGACTGTTTCCTGAAACCTTGGAGAAGTTGCTGCCAATACTGAGCTAGATGGACCAACGGTCTAACTTTGTATATGGCAGCTTCCTACATAACTGAAAAATATTTCAGGATCCAATGAATGTTCTCGTATACATTAGATATTTTATTTAAGACATTTGTCCATACTTTCTATACAAATGTTTTAGGCTCAAGTGAGTTATGTAAGAGATAAAACAGTTAAAATTACATAAAATATTAAATTAGACTCACAAAAACAGGAGTGCTCTACTAAAGAGTGACTTTAAAGGCAAAGGGCAGCACCTGAGGTGAAATTGCTAGCAGTTGCTAGCTAATAGCCAATCCTAACCCTGTACCAGCTCCTTGATCAGTTAACAAATAAATTAGATGGTAGTGTCTGGAGAGCCACCTACAATCTCCAGTTGCTTAGGAAGCTATTTGTTTTGTAGTGTTTTTCCCCAGACCAAAAATTGTATCATTTTAAGAATCACTCTGGGAAACTAAAGCTAGGAAACTTCCCCAAAGGAAACCAGGGAAGCTTGTACCTTTCTTCATTTGTATATCTTTCATTCTAAGAAGTCAATATTGCCACAAAATTCTAAATATATGCATAACAAGCTGGATTGAAGGGCAGTTTCCACAGCATAGTAAGAAAATATCACTATGACTCATAAAGAGAGTACTGTGAGGCTTTGGAACGAAGGGCATATAAATGAGAACAATTTTTCTATCATATATACTGTAAGTAGGTTAAAAAAAAAAGAACTTTCAACTGGGAGATGTGGGTTAAAGCCCCACCACTGTGCCTTTTCATCCCCAGCACAGTTTCCCTCTTCAAACTGGAAGTATTCATGACTTACCAAACATGGCGGTTACAAAGAAAAGGCAAAGTCAGGATCTCCAGGAGACTGCTGTGTAATCTTTTCCCCTAGAAAGTGCCTCCAAGGCCCCCCAGCTACTCTTTAAACCCCTCTAAGATCACTCATGAGGCAGTTTGGTGATTAGGCACAGTTTCTACTGAAGAATCGACTGACTGATAAATGATACTGCACAGAGCTTCACGCAATTTAGAAAGGGACAAAAAATAATAATACTAGTTTCCTTATGATAGAAACATGCTTTATAATGTATTAAGCCTACAGTGGGGTTGCACAACTCAAATCACCCTGAGGGCTACTTTTACAATTTCACTAACTCAAAGAGAACAACTCTGCTACATTAACCATGGAAAGTCATGTCTGACAAGTTTAATACCATTCTCTTTTAATCTTCTTTTCTATCCGCTTGCTCGCTTGCTCTTCTCCCTGTACACTACTGGAACTCTCTCTAAACCACTCTCCATTAAGACTCTGTTCTTCTCTGTCTCCACTCCACAATGTGTACCATAATATGCAACACTGCACAAGGCTTTCAGTCTTCCAGTAATTCACTTCTGTGGAATAGTCTTGGAAACAAATCAGTATTGACTGGTTGCAATTGGCTGGAAAAACTGTCATAAACTTCAATGTCTTTAATCCAGGGAAAGGACAAGCAATGCAGGCAGCTTTCTATCCCCATTCCTGATGGGTTTGGGCAGGCCTTAGACAATTTCCATAAAGATGTGAGAAAGGGTCACAAACAACAGGTACTGAAAACTCCCAGAGGGACTGCAAACAAGGATAGAAGGGCTTACTTTTAAAAGACCTGAAATACACAAAGTGCTATCTCACTTTTCAATCTCTTGTAAATTGGAGGCTGCTCTTAGCAGGATTATGAATAATGGCACTAATTAAAGCAAACTGAACACTGACTGAATGAACAAGAAGGGTTTTCAAAAAGAAAGAAAGGTAGAAGTTTCCATAAGTTCAGTGGGTCACACAAGTCATATAAGATATATTCAAAGAATTGTTGTTTTTTCTTACCTAATTTATTTACTGTGCAAGAAATCTCACACATCAACGTTCTTTAACGATGTGTATTGCAGCGTCTTCTTTTTTCTTTCCAGTTAACTGACATAAACTAATAACAGTCAGTCCATATAATTGTGCCTGCAGTTTCTCAAGCTAATGCTGAGGTACGTAAAGTAAAGTAAAGTGTGCTGTCGAGTCAATGTCGACTTCTGGCAACCACAGAGCCCTGTAGTTGTCTTTGGTAGCATACAGGAGCGATTTACCATTGCCTCCTTGCGCGCAGTATGAGATGATGCTTTTCAGCATTTTCCTATATCGCTGCTGCCCAATATAGGTGTTTCCCATAGTCTGGGAAACATAGTCTGGGAAACATACCAGTGGAGATTCAAACTGGCAACCTCTGGCTTGGTAGTCAAGCCTCTGGTGTGCCATTAAGTGGCTCTGAGGTACCCTGTTTCCCCGAAAATAAGACATACCCATAAAATAAGCCGTAGCAGGATTTCTAAGCAGTTGTGCAATATAAGCCATACCCCGAAAATAAGACATAGTGGTGATCTCTCCTGGCTCAGTAGTAGGCTGCTTGCTGAAGCTTTTCCCCATCCCCCTGCTGTGTGTGTGGGGTGAGAGAGACCCACAGACAGGGGCGTAACGATACCGGTAGGGGTGGCAGGCTGCAAGCTGAGGCATACGGTAGAGGGAAGTATGGTAAAAAATCTCCTCAGAAAATCTCCTCCTCAATCTCCCCTCCTCCTGGCGCGGTTGTGCGGGAGGCGGCAAGAGTACGCCGGGAAGTGACGCCGGGCCTCGGCGTCGCTCTGCGCACTGGAGGGCGGGAGTGCGCAGAGCGACGCCGAGGCCTGCCGTCTGGCCCGGCGTCGCTTCCCGGCGTACTCTCGCTGCCTCCCGCCATCGCCGCGCTTACTCTCGCCGCTGCCCGCCACCACCAGGAGGAGGGGAGATTTTTGAGGAGGAGATTTTCTGAGGAGATTTTTACCGTACTTCCCTCTACCGTATGCCTCAGCTTGCAGCCTGCCACCCCTACCGGTATCGTTACACCCCTGTCTGTGGGTCTCTCTTACCCCACACACACACCAGTAAAGCTGCTGCTCCCCAACACTGACCAGCAACAGTCTGTGGGTCTTATATGGATCATATGAGAGTTATGACGATGTTCCAGAAGAAGATGACTTAACTATAATTGAATAAATGTAGATTGTTGTACCACACTTAATAAAAATAAGACATCCCCTGAAAATAAGCCATAGTGTGTCTCCTTGAGGAAAAATAAATATAAGACAGTGTCTTATTTTCGGGGAAACACGGGTACTTACTGCATCAATAACTACATGTGGAATAGTCAGTATCAGCAGAATCTATTCATCTCAGCACATGAGAGCAATAATCACACAAAGCATTTTCCATAATGCCTCATAATAGTGGTATTTTATGAGGGAATATTATTGGAGTATAAGTAGCACATGATTAACAAACATTATAAGAAAATGTGAGTAGAGGTTTTTAAAGAGCACATATTTAAGAAAATTGGATGATAGAGTAAATTAAGCATGCACATAAGGAGGGCACGGGAGTCCTTGTGCAACTCCCCCATTTGCTTGAGAGTAAGTGATGTGCTTCCGATCTTACCGAATCTGTAAGAAACTGCCTACCAGGCTGTGTAGTGTAATGTTTAAGGACTTTCTTGGTTTTACATTCAGTGCATGACTACTTAGAAGTAAGCACTGTTGGTTTCAATCAGATCTTCTCTCAAGTAAGTGTGTACAGAATTGCAGCCTTAATTAAAAAGACCATCTGTTCACCCAGGCTTTTAACTGATACTGTTTTTATTGTTTTTAATGTTGTTTTAGAATATTGTTTTAAAATTTTTTAACTGCTGTTTTTAAAATTCCTTGTTTTTGTTTTTAACTAATGTTTTAATGTTTTATCTTGTTGTAAACCATCCAGAGATGTAAGTTTTGGGCGGTATAAAAATATGTTAATTAATTAATTAAATGCTCAGAGCAGATCCACAAAACAGGAAGGCAGACAACCAACTTTGGGTGGATATAGGAAGGCATATAAAGCAGGGGGAGAGCAACTGGCTCTATTCAGCTAGTACAGCCTCTCTCCAGTGGCTGTTGCTGGTATTTGGGGACATTTCTTCTTCCTCCTCCTTTTTCTATGTAAACTGCTTTGAGGACTTTTTTATTGAATTGGTGTATAAATAATAGTAATGTGTCAAGGACTAGGGAGGGTCTTATGCAATGGAGTTTCCCTCCAATAAAGAGGGAAACTTTGCCCTGCTAACTGGGCAAAGAGGCACCTTTTACCATGGTGTTTCCCTTTATTTAGCAGGAGGAGAGTAACTGGCCCTATCTACCCCCAGCACAGTACCTCCAGTGTCTGTTGCTGGTGTCTATCTTGTGTTTCTTTTTAGAACGTGAGCCCTTTGGGGACAGAGAACCATCGTGGTGTAGTGGTTAGAGTGCTGGATTAGGACCGGGGAGACCTGAGTTCAAATCCCCATTCAGCCATGATACTAGCTGGGTGACTCTGGGCCAGTCACTTCTCTCTCAGCCTAGCCTACTTCACAGGGTTGTTGTGAAAGAGAAACTCAAGTATGTAGTACACCGCTCTGGGCTCCTTGGAGGAAGAGCGGGATATAAATGCAAAAATAGTAGTAGTAATAATAATAATAATAATAATAATAATAATAATAATTTATTTATTATTTCTCTGTGTAAACCGCCCTGAGCCATTTTTGGAAGGGCGGTATAGAAATCGAATTAATAATAATAAGAATAATAATAATGAAAGAAAATGGGAGGTGAAAGGGCTGAAGCCTCCCTTAACCTATCCCACCAAATACCTCCTCACTACAAGGGAGTCCAAAAGTGTGAGAATAAATGAAGGGCATTAGGACCCAGAAAACACTGGCTGGACTCCAGCTTCCAGGGAGCAAACATGCATGAAAGCAATGATGAGTGCCCCCTCCTTGGTGATGAATATTAAAGGGAAGTGAGGGGCTGTAAACCCCGACTGATGCTATGAATTGAAGCTCATCTCTTGCAGTCTTCTCCTCCTTTTCTTTTGTGACCAGGTAATTTACCAGGAGGGGGTTGATAACAGGGGAGGAGTAAAGGGGACAGGGAGGGTATCTAGAGCTTCACAAAAGGAAACAAAAACAAGGTAAGGCCTTTGAATTAGCTCTAGCTTAGGGTTGCCATATTCTGGCTCTCCAAACCCGGGTGTATAATTTGCATATTATGTAAATGGGCTTGCAAATAATTTGCAGATGAAAATTAGCAGCTACACTTTCCAGTTGACTTGTATTTGCTCTGGATATCTACCAACAATAGTTGGGGAACATATCTTTGCCTGACCATTTTCCTTGACATATTGACAGCAGCAATAGAACCAAAAAAAATGCACAGCTTTTTAATTAAGGCTGCAATTCAGTACAAACTTATTTGAGAGAAGATCTGATTGAAACCAACAGTGCTTACTTCTAAGTAGGCATGCACTGAATGTAAAGTCAAGAGAGTCCTTAAACATTACAATAGACAGCCTGGTAGGCAGGTAGTGATTCACTTAAAAGCAAGCTATCCTCTCAACTGCCCAATAGAGACCCCTGTTGATAACAAACAAGGCAGCATTCCTCAGGAGATTACTGTATTTGTGAAAATGAAACCCTCTCAGCTAGCCTCCTGTGCTGCTCTTCCTCTCTTAATCCAAGTCCAGCGGTTGAGGAGAATAGTGACTGCACATTTTGCTCCATAACTCTGCTTCTACAAGGGCTAGAGCTTAGCTTTTTAAAAAAAAAGAAGAAAAAGCTGAAATCCAGGTGAATCCAGTTGGGCTAAGCAATCCGGGTGAGATGCTTAAGATCTAGGTGATACCCAGAATTCCGAGGGGCAAGGCAACCCTATTCTAGCTTCTTGTGACAACAGAAAGGGAATTTCAAGTAGTTTCAAGAAGTAGTAGTAGTAGTAGTAGTAGCAGCAGCAGCAGCAGCAGCTTTATTTCGGTACATGACCAGAAACAAACTTTAAAAAAAAATAAAAGTATACATGTCTAATAACTGAATTTAACATTAATTAAAATTAACATGAAACAAAAACTATCCACCAGTCCATAACCAACTAAATTTAAAAAACCAACTAATCAGTAATATCTAACTTTAAAACATATCTTGTCTAATATTACAAACTGTAGCACAAAATTTTGCAACCTTAATATAAATTTCCAGGCAATTTCAAAGCTTAACTCACTCTAAATGATTATCTGAACAAGCCCTTAAATAATCTTTAGCTCAAATGACAAACTGTATGCGTGTGAAACAGTTGCAAAGTAGACACATCTAGCACTAGAGAGTAATGAGACAATCAACGTGCTGTGTCAAACACTGTAAAAAAACACATGAATAAGGGATTTCAGGAATTAGTTGTACACACAACATTTTGTGACAGAAGTGAAGATTAAGTAACTCTTCTAAATAACTAAATGCTGTTATAACAGTGACTGGGTTCCACAGAGCTATTTTTGACAAGCCTAGGGAGTTGGGCATTCCCCACAGAATTTTTTAAAAACTTATTTACCTTCAACAGAAGATCAACCCATGCCATATCAAGAATTGAAATTTTGGAGAAATAAGCCCAACTTCCCCTTAGGCACACAAACTAATTGCACTATTTTGTGGATCCTTGCCATAATGCAGATATATTATAGCAAGCAAAAAACCAAAACAAAATGTAAAAGCTTGTGTATCAAAAATGCTTCTATAGAAGACTCTAATGTTGTAACTAACCACAAATTACAAGACTAAGCATATCTAAATACACTATACAGCAATACTCACCCTAATATTCGGTGCATCCCATGCCTAGCAGCATAGTGTAATGGAGTATTATGCTGGTAGGGCTCACCATAAGAAATATTAGGATCCAGGGATTCTTTTAGTTGAGGGTTACCCTCATATATTTGACAGGCCAAATTTTCATCTCCATTTATGAGTGCTTTGCGGAATTTAGTAGTTGTATTTCCCATTTTGTTATCAACGGATTGGTGCTTTTCTGTTCTCCTTCAATCACTTGCTGTGTAGGTCAGCAACATGTTTTACATTCTGAAAGAAATGAACAGTATTTCAAATAGTGTTAAAGATTCTATATTAGGAATTCATCCAAAATTGATCAAACCTAAATCACAATTTCATGTGAATTATGCCTGCCTTTATTTGAACAGAAAGAAATTCCTCTAGCTCTCTAGTCCTACATATTTTAACTTTTGCTCTGTTAAACTATAACATCTTTACTACATAAACATAGTAAAACATTATTTCCACAGACACACTTTGGACCTTAACTATTGGGAGGGGGCGGGGAATAAAAATACAAATAGAAATCATGCAAGATAAACCTCAACCTGTAGTATTTTTATGGTAAACTAAAAATACAGCAAACCAAATTAAACCAAACAAAATACAGCAAACAAAAAAGTTGGTGGTGGGGGAAACCGGCATTGAAGTTAGAGACAGATCTGCGACTGATAAAGTACTTCAAATATAATATATATATAATATATATATATAATTGTAAATAATGTGCTGCTTAAATCATAGTGAAGTCTCCTTCAATCACACAGAAGCAATGTTTACCAGTAACTTCTGTGTTATGATTAGAAGTTCTTCCTCTGTAGAGAAAGATTTCAATATACAATGATGAAATCTTCAGCATTAATCTTAATTAGGACTGCATGGAATTTTCATGGGAAAGGCACTTGTATAGGCTTGAAATGGTATTTGAAGCTTACCTTTTTCATGATTATGTCATAAACATGAATCCATAAATATTAATGTGGCTTAATAGCTAAGCTTACATCGCTATCTCGACCTCTCCCTACTCACACATGCACCAAACTGTCCCTTAACTGACACATATGCACCAAACTGTCCCTTTGGCTTGGTAGACAATGATTAATTTCTATGAGAAAGTGGAAATATACTACAGATGTATCTGAGCACAAGCAAAGTGACATTCCCTTTCCATGGACAAGATCAATCTTCTCCTTCCCAAACAGAATTAATACAGGTTTAAGAACAAATAGTATTTTTCCCCTGTGCTAGTCTGAATTACTACACACCTCCTTCTAGAAATTAAAACCTGCCCCTATCTCCCTAGCAGCTCTACCACACATCACAAGAACCTTCCTTCCCCCAAAAGATCCAGTTCTGTATTTTACATCCAGCAGCTCTTCACAATTAAACTACTGCTTTCTTCCTCCTTCTCCTCCAAACTTTCCAACTCTCTTGACATAGGCAGGTTAGGAGCTAAGAAGGCTAATGAGCATACCGTTTCCTCTTCAAAAGAAATCCACTCCAGGTTTTTGTGCCCACCCACGTTCCCAACAGCAGCTCTGTTCTTGGAAAGTTATTTCTTTAAATCAGCTTTGGAAGACAACTTGGAGGGAGTTAGTGCAAAATCTGCCCTCCTCCCTTTTCTGGGCTGGGAAACTGCTGCATATAGAGTCTGGTTTCTCATACAGCAACACAGAGAAGCGCACATGACATGACCCCATCCGCATGCTGCTACTTCCATTTTTACCTCAGACTGAGAGAGAAAAGTCCCTCTCCTTGCCACTCCCAAATTGCCTGTGAATAAATTGCCTGTGAAAAAGGGAGAGGTAGTTTCTTTCCCTTCTGCGGGGCTTTTGCAGGAACAAACATAACAAGAAAACACAGACTCCTTCCTCTCCCCACATAATCTAGTCTTGATGTGTCTAGCTCCCACCCAGCAACAGTGAAGAGGAATCTTTCACTGGCCAGATGGGAGGGGCAAAGGAGGAGGCTACTGGGTATTTCAAAGCCTAGTCATGATGTTAAATCAGAGTAAGACAGGAATTACTACACTCATTGTGAATAGGCTACCAGCCGATAACAGGTCAAATATTACAGCTCAACAGTGGCACCACAAAGCCAAACCAAGAGTGAGAACAATGAGGGGAACCCTTCCCCTCCAAACAAGTTCTGAAATGGGGTGGGGGATCTCATGTTTATAGAGAATATAGTGCACTCTCCCCGAGCTTGCCTGAGTCCAAATTTAACCTTGGTCCTTCAAAGTCTGTTAATTTATCTATTAGGACTCATACTTCCTTAATGGAGCAACATTTAAGCTCATAACTTTGTGTCTGCAGACAAGGTTTCTGCGAATGCAGTAACTATCAACCGGATTGTGAAAAATATATTTATTCTTCTCCACTCACAATATATCTGAGGACTGGTATGAAACACTGCACCTTCTTCGATATAAAAGATATGAATCGAAGGGAGTTTTAATTCACAAAGCATACATTTTAATAGGCCAGGGAGATATCAGATATTTGAGAATGAGGACACTTTATGAGGCTGATACTTAAGATAGATAACCATATGCTAAACAATATATGATTTTAAAATGACTTGATACAAAAGTGAGGTTCTGGAATCAGAAAATCTACGATTTATGCACTAATTAGCAATGCTATAAATTGTTTAGGGATGTGCAAAAAATTTCGGGCACAGAATGATCTGTGCCCGAAACGAACAATTCCGGGTGATTCGGGGCCGAACCGAATCACCCCCGATGTCCCCGGATATTTTTCGGGCACGAGCCGAATCACCTGAATTTCGGACCCGAAAATTCGGGTGATTCGGTTCATGGTTGATTTTTGGCAATTTTTTTAAGTTTTAGTGACTTTGGGGAAGTAAATTGATTACTTCCTCATATTCATAGTAAGTGTGAAAAAGTGAAAGTGGGGTCATGAGAGTTGTTTAATTGAAAAAAATCTCATTTGCTATGATAGAATGAGAATTCACACCTCAGAAGTTTTTTCTGAGGTGTGAATTCTCATTCTATCATAGCAAATGAGATTTTTTTTCAATTAAACAACTCTCATGACCCCACTTTCACTTTTTCACACCTCAATTACTATGAATAATATGAGGAAGTAATCCATTTAGCACACTTCACCTTATGAAGACAAACCTCATAAATTCACTAAAATTCACCCCTCTGCCCAATCACTCTGAAATTGGGGACGGGTGGTAGTCTCCACCCATTAGGCACTATCTACCAGCCCACCCCACTCCTTTGGGGCAGATCCACTTACTGCCCCCAATCTGCCCCAAAGACACCCAAACTTCAAATATTCCCAAAAAATCAGCCCTCTGCCCAATCCCCCTGAAATTGGGGTGGTAGCCTCCACCCATTAGGCACTACCACCCCACCCCACCCCACTATTCTGCCCCAGGCCCCACTTTCTGCCCCAATCTGCCCCAAAGACATGAAAATTTCAGAAATTTCCCAAAAATCAGCCCTTTGCCCAATCCCCCTGAAATTGGGGTGGTAGCCTGCACCCATTAGGCACTACCACCCCACCCCACTCCTTTTGCCCAGATCCCATGCTATGCCCCCGAACTGCCCCAAAGTCACTAAAACTTAAAACAATTCACCAAAAATCAGCCCTTTGCCCAATCCCCCTGAAATTGGGGTGGTAGACTCCACCCATTGGGCACTACCACCCCACCCCAAAATTTTGCCCCTGGGCCCCTTTTTACCCACCCGAATCGATTCGGATTTGGATTCGGATTAAATCCGAACCGAATCAAGGGTGATTCGGGTGACCCAGATTCGGGCACAAAACAGAACAGGGGTGATTCGGTTCGGGTCCGAGCCGAATCACCCGAAAACCCGAATTGCACACCCCTAAAATTGTTTCTTAAATGCTTCTGATTATTCCTAGTTTAAAAATCAGTCTTTTTGGTTATTCCTCAGTAGTTGTTTTAAGAACCAGGTACATTTTGAAAGTTTTGATGTTGAGGAACTGTACACGAATGTAGATAATGAAGGGGCAAGAGATATGGTTTATTTAATTTATTAATTTATTCAATTTCTATACCGCCCTTCCAAAAATGGCTCAGGGTGGTTTACACAGAGAAATAATAAATCAATCAGTTGGATCTCTGTCCCCAAAAGGCTCACAATCTAAAAAGAAACATAAGATAGACACCAGCCACGGTCACTGGAGGTACTGTGCTGGGGGTGGATAGGGCCAGTTACTCTCCCCCTGCTAAATAAAGAGAATCACCATGTTAAAAGGTGCCTCTTTGCCAATGGTTTTTGGAAGAGAATATGGTTATTGGAAGAGAATAGTGATGTCATTGACAAATGTGGTTTTTCTATTAATGACATTAATGCAGTGATTACTGAATGCCTGCAATGTAACACCTTAAAGTTTGATGGAAAGTATTATGTGCAAAGACAGGGGCTAGCAATGGGTAATAGATTAACACCTTTACTGGCTATTTCATATATGAATACCATCAAGCAAAGGAGCATCAATTCTGATGTAATTTTGTATAAAAGTTACACAGATGATTTGATTATTATTACTTCTACAGAAAAGCAGGCAGATGAAATATTTGAGAACTTGAATATGGGGGCGAGTGTAAGACTCACGAGGGGAAAAACCAAGTGAGGAGAGCTGGCTTACTTTCCTAGATATGGAAATTAAATTTAAAAATAATCATTTAGAGACCAAATGGTATAGAAAATCAGCCAAAAAGGACATTTTATTAAAGAATCAATCAGCACAACCCAAAACAGTGAAAATGAAAACTATGAAAAATGTGATAAAGAAGGCAGAGGATGTTTCCACAGCTGAACATCAAAAGGAATCTAGAGAGAAAGCTGAAAACCTAATTAGGAAGAATGGGTATGAATTGCCTGTTTTAAAGAGCTGAAAAAGAGCATTACCAATAGATTTACATGGCAAACCCAGAGAATCTTGGAAGGACAGGGAATTAAGGTGAATGTGGTTTGCACAGCAACAATGACACTTAAACAATTGTTAGTTAACTCTAGACGGTATGATAGGAGATGTGATGTACAAGATTGTGAAATTTGTGAACAGGGGGACGGAAATTGTGGAAAGAAAGGTACAATATATAAAATTCAATGCTTAGGTTGCACTTCATTCTATATTGGGGAATCTGGCAGGTCATTGAAAGATAGTTATAAAGAACGAGCAGATATGAGGCATTGTGCAAAGAGAACGAAACCCTGGTCATTGCATATGAGGATTAAGCATGAAGGCCAAATGGTGCCCGCTAAAATATCTATTTTAGGGATTGAAAGGAACCTACAAAGAAGGAAAATAAAGGAAGCATTATTTATAGAAAAACTGAGACCTGACATTAATGCTCGGGAGGCACTGGCCGATGCTATAAAGTTTATAAGCCTCTGAGAAGAATCAGGCATTTCCCCCTTCTCACTCCTCCCCCACCCCATCATCTCTCCACCAGTCAGGGAATTATCACATCTAAGGAATTTAACAGCTGGGCAGCCAAGGTTTTCATCTGCGCTTATTTGTTTTACTTAACTGAGGATGGTGTATCACACCTAAACGTCTTATGTTTTTATGTTTACCAACGTTTAGCTTTTCTTGGTGTACACAATAAAAAGGTCTTTTTGTTGAGAGTTTGGAGTTAATATGCATCACCAACATATCGACTTATTCGGAACCAGATAATTAAGAATCCGACAACTATAGAGAAATTGCTTGATACACTCTTCTTTTGTACATTTCTACTGACTCGAGAATCTCCACTTTTGTTCTTTTAATAAAATGTCAAATCCTAATGGTTGCAGAGATGAGTTTGAACAGATTATGGAAAAAGTTTCTGTTGTAATTCTTTCTACCAACTAGTTTCCTCTCCACCAGTTAGATAACAGGTGTCTAATGAACACTTCTTTTTTTTAAAAAAAACCCTATTCTTACAGGGCCCAACCATTATTACAAACACAACAATGAAAATCTGACTATGAGCCAGTTCAAACAAAAAACATACATGTTTAGGGTGGGGAAGAGCCAATATGTGCCAATATCTTGATGTCCCTAAAGGACATCCCGATGCACTTTAATCACATGAGAGGGACATTCATCTAAATCGCCTCTCCACGTGTGTGTACAGAGGCACTTTAGATGTTTGCTCCTTCATGCAATTAAAGGATGTCCCGGGCCGACAGCACATTGGGATGTCCTTTAGTGATATCAGGGCAGACACGTCCCTGCCCTGGTCAGGCAATGGGAATGTTGTTCATACGAACTGGCCCAATATAACTTATGGTTGGTTTTTTGTTTTAAATATAAAGAAGCTACAATTGTTTTTAGTAGTTGTTAAGAAGATTTAAAGTATTTGGCTCAAAAATCTTACTTTAAAATAATGCAGACTGCAGATAGAAATAAGAAAAGGCACAGGAAAGATAATCTAGGAAACAGAAGGCAGAAAAAAGGATGAATGCCTGGAGCATGAGCACTCTGATTAGATTATGGAACATATGGCTAATTAGCCTATCACTGACAATAAGCTGTACATAGGGAAGCAAAACTTCGGCAGAGGTGAAGGATGAGAAAGAAAGAAAGAACAAAAGGATGCAATATCCATATATTTGAGGGCTAGTTTACATGATACCAGAAGTAATATGTGACATGCAGCTTGCCACATAAATACGTGTATTTAATGCAGGCAAGTACTACATCTTACAGTATTCACATATAAAAACACAATGATGAAGCAACTCAGCTACAATGTTTTTTGAGAAAGATTACTGACATCTTTACAAAACAAAACAAAACTTTTTAAAAAAAATTTAAATACTCAATCAATACTACAGATATGATTGGAAAACTAATTTATATGTTACGAAAGTTGTTTTAAAGAATGCTCTGAAAACAGAACCCTCATAGTAGAATTTTTAGGGAGAATGCATACAAAAACACTCTCTAGAACACTAGAATACTTCAAGGCTAGAAAACCTGACTTCAAATGTTTTAACTAAGAAGATGCCATTACTTATGGTAATGCTGTAATAGTTTCCTGCAGGAGGTTGAATCAGCCGATTTCCAAGATTTCCTTCCAAATCCAAAATTATTCTACTTCTATAGCAATACAATAACCATTTTAATATGACAGAAACTGCAGTTTTTTCATGACTGAAAAGATATTGTAGATATTCCCGGTGGGATTTTTCACTTATTTGATTGAACAGCAGGCCTCTATGCAATATTAAAAGCAGCTTTTGAAACTCCTCTCAGGTTCAAAAAGTTTGCTATCTGGCATAGTGGACTGCTGTCTGAGAAACACAGTGTCAAAGGCCCCTTTAGCATATGCAACTAGTTGCTTAATTTTTAGGATCTTGGCCAAATGACTAAGATGTACACTGAAAATTGTGTTTTCAGGTTTAGATGTGTGTCACTATTGTATACATCTGTTTTAGTTTCAAAACCCAAGTTCTCACTCAAGCACATCATTATATATGTAAGAAACATATAATTAGATATTACCAAACCCCGGGCGGGGGGTAATGTGAGGGGATTTGTGCGGCAAAAACATGCTTTGCAGGGGATGGATTGATGTATCCAACCTCCTGCTCAGTTCAGTAGGTGATCGAGAGATTTGCAGGCACAGTAAACTGATGCACACACGAAGGTCTCAATGCTTTCCACTTAGGAAGGAGAAAGAAGTCAGGCATTTCCTCCCTCCTGTAAATGATTCTTCAGATAAGGGAAAGAAGATCTTGCAGATGCATTTGGGCATATGTACATGTCTAAACCAGTAACAGGCTTTTTTCACAACAGAAAGTCCTGAAGAGGGAGAACAAACGTTTATGGCAGCCGGATTGGTCTCTTGGACAACATGAAGGGACCATATAACACCGGTTTTGAAAGAACTGCACTGGCTGCCAATATGTTTCCAAGTGAAATACAAAGTGCTGATTATTACCTAAAAAGCCCTTAACAGCTTGGGTCCAGGCTATTAAAGAGAGTGCCTCCTTTGTCATGAAACCTGCCGCCTTTTATGATCTTCTGGAGAGGTCCAGTTACGGATGCCACCGACTCGTCCCGTGGCGATTCAGGACTGGGCTTTCTCTGTGGCTGCCCCAGGGCTTTGGAATGAGCTTTCTGTTGAAATAAGAACATCTCCTTCTGTTTGTTTTCAGGAAGATGCTCAAGACTCTCCTGTTCTCGCAAGCTTTTAATTAGAATTAATTTTAATAATTTGTTTTATATTATTTTTGTGTTATATATTTTAATCTGTAATTTTTAATATTAAAATTTGTACACTGCCTAGAGATGTACTTATCAGACGGTATAAAAATATGATAAATAAAATAATTGGAAATGCAAAAATCCTTCTTCAAACAACAAATATACTAGTCATTTTGCTAGGCTCAAGAGATGGAGCAAAATATACTACTACTAGTGATGATAGTAATAGTATTACAGCTACTAAGCAACTATCTCCCAGCATCCATGAACATCTAGTAGCATTTCCTGCAGTTGCCTAGCAGTGTCACTTGGGAAGTTAAGAATAGTAGCGATATTGAGCTGGAGTCTTCTGCATCTTCTTCAGGAACAAAATATCCTATATTTCCAGTGGATGAGCCAGCAATGTAAAATAACACTAAAGCAGCTTTAAAAACAACAACAAAGACCTAAGATACTGAACAGATGCAACATTCCCAACAGCTTAACTACAGTTATGCAATTAGGAGAAGGGAAGAAGAGTAATTTAATTTGTTCACCTAACCTTTTATTCCTTCTGTAGTGTATCCTCTGCAGACACACTACCATAACTGCAGTTCAGCACACTGCAACAACATCAAGCTCAATTAATACTAATTTCATTCTCATTTAACCAAAAATTGAAACCAGGGTTTCAGGCTGGTTTCAGATCCACCATGGTTAGCCTGAAATGCAGTTACTGTATTTACCTGAATCCAAGACTAGGTTCCCCCCAAGTTTTTTCATGTTTGAAATTGGAGAGGTCATCTTTGAATTTAAGATGACCTCCCTGGAGAAAGAGTACTCTTCCTTTTGAATAAATAAGAGTATAACCTGTACTTAACCTCTAATTTTGAAGGGGCTCATGTTAAATGCAAAGTTGCCTTGTATTCAGGTAAATACAGCAACGTCACTGCCTTACGGCTGGCAGGGCTAGGGGATGGGGAAAGAGCTGGGCAAAAGGAGCACACAATTTATTTATTTATTATTTATTTATTTAACATACCACCCAAAACGCAAGTCTCTGAGCGGTTTACAAAAAAACAATAAAAACAAGTAAGATGGTTAAAACATTATAACAAATTAAAACTTAAAATGTTAAAACTATTAAAAACCATCAAACTATTAAATCAGTATAAAATTCAAAGCCTAGATAAACAAATGTGTCTTGATTGCCTTTTTAAAAGTTGTAACTGAGGGGGAGCAGTGTTTCCTGTAAGGTGTGTGCACATGTGTGTGCACAGAAGCTTTTTGATGTATGCTCAGTTAATTTTAGATCCCGCTCAGACTGAATCAGGACAGTCTCACTCTGAATATACATGCGCGCACACACTGCCTTGATACTGCCGCCCAGAACAAAATTCATTCTGCACACAGATGGAAAAATTAGAGAGAACACTGATGGGGAGGCTCTTATTTCAGCAGGGTGCACTTCTAAAGCCTTGGGGCAGCAATTGAAAAGGCCCATCCCTGAGTAGCCACCAGACGAGCCAGTGGCAGCTGCAGACGAACATAGGAACACAGAACATAGGAAGCTGCCATATACTGAGTCAGACCACAGGTCCATCTAGTTCAGTATTGTCTACATAAACTGGCAGCGACTTCTCCAAGATTGCAGGCAGGAGTCTCTCTCAGCCCTGTTTTGGAGATGCCAGGGAGGGAACTTGGAACCTTCTGCTCTTCCCAGAGTGGCTCCATCTCCTAAGGGGAATATCATATAGTGCTCACGCATCAAGTCTCCCATTCATATGCAACCAGGGCAGACCCTACTTAGCTAAGGGGACAAGTCATGCTTGCTACCACAAGACCAGCTCTCCCCTCCTGATGATCTCAATGGGAGGTGTGGCTCATAGCAAAGAAGACATTCTCTTAAATACGCAAGGCCTAAGCTCTTTAGGGCTTTATAGGTTACTAGCTGACCCAGACTGACGCAGAGCATCTGTAACTCTAGTTCTCCCCCCGCCGCTTTCTTTCCCCCCCTCTGCCCGCATGCCTGTACACCATCGCTTTCCTCTTCGCCTCCCAGCAGCTTGCTTACAAACTCTCGCAAGAGCTGCCACACATGGGATTAGGTATGGGTACGTCTTAGAGAATTATATATAGAGACAGAGATAACCAAACCTTGTATTTTGCCCAGAAACTTATCGGCAGCCAGTGTAGATCTTTTAAGATAGGAGTGATATGGTTTCTCTAAGATGACCCAGAGACCAACCTGACTGACGCATTCTGAACCAACTGCAGTTTCCGGAATAGGTACAATGGCAGCCCCACATGCCCCACATACAGCGCATTGCAGTAGTCAAGTCTGGAGTCGACCAGCAGATGTACTACTGTTATAAGGTCATATATTTCAAGAAACGGATGCAGCTGGAGTATCTGCCAAAGTTGATAAAAGGCACTTCTGGCCACTGCCTCAACCTGGGACACCAGGGAGAAGTTTATGTCCAGAGCACCCACAGACTGTGTACCTGTTCCTTCTAGGAAAGCGTGACCCCATCCAGAACAGGCAGATCAAAATCATCTCCTGAGCTCCGACCTTGCACAATGAGTACCTCTGTCATATCTGGATTCAGTCTCAGTTTGTTATCTTCATCCAGCCCATCACCATCACCAGGCAAGCATTTATTTATTATTATTATTATTATTTATTCGACTTCTATACCGCCCTTCCAAAAATGGCTCCGGGCAGTTTACACAGATAAATAACAAATAAATAAGATAGATCCCTGTCCCCAAAGGGCTCACAGTCTAAAAAGAAACATAAGATAGACATCAGCAACAGTCACTGGAGGTACTGTGCTGGGGGTGGATAGGGATAGTTTTAATCTGTCATTCAAACACAAAAACAAGAATACAGATACTCATTGGTACACTTAAGAATACCAGTATGATGAGGTTATGCCCTCTCCTGATGATGCTGACATGGCAAAAAAATAATAATTGGGTATCATCAGCATACTGATAACACCCTGCATCAAATCTGATTATCTCTCCCAGAGGTTTCATGTAGATGTTAAACAACATTGGAGACCATATGGAGCCCTAACGGACCCCATACCAAAGTGTAGATTTTGAAGAACAACAGTCCCCGAGGGACACTATCTGGAATCTGCCCAAAGGTAGGAGTAGAACCACTGCAAAGCAGTGCCTCCCAAGCTCAAATCCCTCAGACGCTCCAGAAGGATACTATGGTTGATAGTATCGAAAGCCACAGAGAAGTCTAAAAGGACCAGCAGAGTCACACTTCGTCTGTCAATTCTCAACTGGAGATTATCCATCAAGCCAACCAAGGTAGTTTCTACCGCATAGCCCGTCCGAAAGCCAGTCTTAAATGGGTCTAGATAATCAGTTTCATCCAAGACTGCCTCGAGTTGGGAGGCCACCACCATCTCAATTACCTTGCCCAACCACGGAAGGTTGGAGACAGGCCTATAGTTGGTTAACTGTGAGGGATCCAACAAAGGCTTCTTCAAAAGAGATTTAATAATTGCCTCCTGCCATGCCTCAGAGAAGCATTTATGATCTCTACTTGGCCTTCTACAACAACTTCCCTGCCAGATAATATAAGCCATGTTAGGCAAGTGTCAAGAGAACAGGTGGTAGGCTCCAGTGCTCCAAGCAGCTTGTCCACATCCTCAGGAGTCACAAACTGGAACTGATCCAGCCTGATCACATCAGAGTCGCTGGACACCTCTGATTCAGATACTGCAGTAATTGTGGGGTCTAAATCCATGTGGGGTCTAAATCCAAATCTCTTGAATACGAGATGTTATCTACAAAGAACTCATTAAACACGTCACAGCGGTTCCAAATTCTGATTCATAGATGGTTCCAAAACAGATGGTTCCAAATTCAGATTCAAAGGAGATGGGGCACTTACTAGCCCTCTCACAACCCTGAACACCATCGCTGGACATGAACTTGCGGACATAATATGAGCTGAAAAGAATCGCTTCTTTGCCACCTGTATTGCCAGAGCATAGATCTTCAAATGTTCTCTATGTTGTAATCTGTCAGATTCGCATCGAGTCTATCCTCCACTTGCGCTCCAGTCACCTACCTCGCTGCTTCAGCCCCTGTATTTCTTTCGTATACCAAGGGGTCGATTTTGAAGCGGGTTGGAGAAGATGCTTAGGAGCCATCGTGTCTACTGCCATGGTGCATTTACTGTTCCAATTATCAACCAGGGCATCAACAGGCTCACCTGCATAGCCAACACTAAATCCCTCCAAGGCTTCTTGGAACCCTACTGGATCCAATAACCTTTTCAGGAGGACCATTTTAATGGGCCCCTTGCCCCTGTGAAGATGGGGTGTGACTGTAAGTCCAACCTTAGCCAGATGGTGGGGAAATCACAAGAGTCCCCACCCATGGAACACTACCCTGATCAAAGTGAAAGACCAAATCAAGCATGTGACCAACAATGTGCGTCAGTCCCGAGACCCTTTGGGATAGGCCCATAGTTGTCATGGCTGCTATAAACTCCTAAGCCGCCCTGGACAGATTAGCCCCAAGGTGGACACTGAAGTTCCCAAGCACTACAAGCCTGGGGGACTCCAACGCCAAACCCAAGACCAAGTCCATCAGCTCAGTCAGGGACTCCATTGGGCAGCGGGGCAATGGGTTCACCAACAGAAGTCCAAGTCTATCCCTGGTCCCCAAACTTAGGTACACACATTCACAGGGGTGTAACTAGGTTGGAGTGGGCCCTGAGACAAGATTCTTAAATGCCCCTCCCCCCACCGTCACCGCTTACCTCTCCTTCCTCTGGCCGGATGTCTCTGCTAACTATCCCAACTAGTTGCAAGGTACAGAGAACACGAAAGCAGAACCAACTAATACAACAGATTTGTGATGGTGTATTGATACCAATTGCTGTTTGAACCACAATTATCTCCCCCGCTCCATTAACAAGCCTTAAATGGTGTTTGCGCGTGGGTACAATTTCACACGTGCCCATCCTGGTTATTGGATTCTCTCCTTCCCTCCCGCCGCTGTGCAGGATTTAGAATGGGTATAGAAAGAATTCTGCCTGAAGAAAGAATGCACGATATTTGTAGTCGTGTGTGTCTTCCTCCTCCTCCTCCAACCCGCCACCACCGTTAGCTAATTTTCTCCTCCCCCCTCCCAGTTTTCAGGCCCCAAAAGTTGCAGGAGTTTGATGTTGACTGAGATACTAAAATGGGGGAGTGTTGCTTTAAGGAGAAATCTTGTGTGTATTCATTGAAGGAAAGGGAGGGGGACCGCACATTCAGAGAAAAGGGGAAGGCTGGAGAGGCAGGCTACAGGCTTCACGTGACTGGTTGGCTGGCTGAGGGTTGTGCAAACAAGGCTGGGCTTCCCCTCCACATGGAATTTGGCGCGGCTACTGCTGCAGCCTCTTCACCTAGCGCGCACCGCGCAGTATCGACAAAGCGGTCGCAGAAGGGAGGACAAGGAAGTTCGCTTCGTTACGAGCTAGAGAACAGAGAGGCTCAGCCTTGGAACGCAGGGAAAGCAGCCGTGAAGCACTCCACCCCTCTCCCCGGGAGAGAAAAATGCCAGCCCACCGAAGAGGAAGCCGCCTTCTGCGCTTCTCCCTGGGCTTGGGTGGGGGCGTCTCTCTTGTGCACACTCCTGTCCTTTGATTTCGAAAACCTGCCATGAGCTTTCCAGGGCTGCCTCCTCGGAGGCGGAAGATCAGGTAGGCGCTGGGTGGGGGAGAGCCCCAAGGCGGGGGCCCCCAAGACAACGGCCTCCCCCTGCCTAATTGTAGTTACGCCCCTACACATTCAATATGGTCAGACACTTCAACAGGGATCCTGGTCAGGTAGAGGTTATTCTTATAGACCACAGCCACTCCACCTCCTCGTCCACATCCCCACACCTGCTATTCAACAGAGCACCCTGGAAGGAGAAGCTCGGACCAGACTGGGACACCAGCCTCCCCCAACCAAGTCTCTGTAATACATGCCCAGTCTGCCCCTTCATCCAGAATCAAGTCATGGATGGTGTCTAACTTATTCTGGACAGATCTGGCATTACAGAGGAGCAAGGTGAAGTCTGTGGGAGGTTGGCACTGCTTGCCAGTGTCAAAAAGCTGGCAGAACAGCCAGAAGGGGAAACGGCGAATAGATTTCTGATTTCCCTTCCCCTGTAACGACTCGCTGACCTGCCAGCTTTACTTCTTCAGTTCCCCACCACCAGTGGAATAGCCATCCCATAGTCAGTGGACATGCCTCATCTTTCCATCCCAAAACAAACCAAGACACATCTGAAACACCGAGGGCCTAAAAACAACAGAAGCCAAAATAAGAATACCTGGCCCTCGCCCTTGTTGTCCCCCAAAGTGGCTCCCTCAAAGGGGTAACCCCCTCCCTTTGGGTGCCAATCCTGCGGCACCCTCTCAAATCACTGAACGATGGTTAGGCTGTTAGAGTATTATGTTTGCACTGGTCCTTATTAATCAAGCTTGCCTATATACAGAAATACATGCTTGGGTTGCATAGCCCTCAGGAACATATTCCTGCAAGTAGAAAGGGCTTTTGGAGGGAGGAAGAGAAGCAGAATTGCTCCCCACTCCTCCTCCATTCCTGCTCAGCTGCACAATGCACTCCCACCATGGGGACGCTGGTGGCTCCCTGAAGACCCACACCCTTTCTTGTGGCAACCTATTGTTGTACATCACGTCAGCCAGTATCTAAGTTCTTGGTTGCCATTCTGGCTAACAAAGTGCTAACACTGCCATCCTGGCTAACATTAGTAGGGTCTGTGGGTACTTAGTGGGAACCATTACCCACAGACCCTACTAATGTTAGCCAGGATGGCAGTGTTAGCACTTTGTTAGCTAACACTGCCAATTCCCCTAGTCCTCATGTGCAAGAGTGCTAATACTTCTAAGTGCTGCCAGCATTTCCAACGTGTTCTGTAAGAGCAGAAACACATTGCTGAGAGTCAGAAACACATTGCACAAGAGGTCAGGGGAGTTGTGTAAGGGCTCCCACTAAGTTCCTGAAGACCTTACTAACATGTACACTTCAGCTGTCAAGATGTCAGTCCTTGAAAATAACTATCCAGAGTAATGTTCCCTCTCTAATTTTTACAAGAGCCTTATGAAAATATGTGAGGTGGGGGCTCATAGGTAATGTTTGAGGATCTGGGGATCTGTAGGTGTAAAAAGGTTAAGAACCCCTGCTGTGGATATAGATAGATATTCTGAATGTCCAAACTGTGGTGACCGTCAACAACCCCTCAGACATCTGAATAACACTAGGAATGGCATTATGGAGCTACACTAGCAATCGCTGCCATTGACCATTAGGTAGATGTTCTTATTCATTCATTATTATTATTCTTTCCCAGACATTCACCAGACGTGAGTGGGATTGCCAACCTTTTCTACAGAATGGGACATTCACTGGACAGATACATATATGTGTCTCACTAATAACTACAGCTTGCACCCTGGAAGACTAGTGACATTCCTTGCTGCTACTGGACCAGTCATGCCCTCTTCCCTTCTCAAAACTCTGTAGCATTCCACTATATTACATATATGGTAACTACCCAACTACAAATGTCTCAAATTCTAGGTTGGTTTGAGTGTGAGGGTTACACCCAAATTACTTGTTTGTGTGACCTGGCTTCATGCTGTGCATTTTTTACAAGAGGCAAAAAAATGCTTCTTTTTCAGACACTTCTAGTAATCAGGGTGTCATGAAACATGCGCATATCAAATTTTAGCTATCTGTTGGGGAACACCCTGCCAATTTTGATACAGCTGTGAGTGAATGAAATTGTTGTTTTTTTAATGATGGGAAGGCTGTAAGATGGTCTGGGTACTGCCATTTCAAAAGTGAAGGTCAGAAATAGCAGGCATATGATGAAAAGCAGAGATGTGGTTGTTATGCGGGAGGTTAGACATTTGAGGGCTATCTCCCATTCCAATTCTCCTCCAAACCAATGGGGACCTAGTTGCCATGGCAACAACCATCTGGTCTTAAAATACTACTGCTGAATGATAGACTGGTTTGATCTTGGATGACCACACTGAGCTCACACACATTACAGAGACCTGGTTGGATGAGGCAGATGCAATTAATTTATCCTCACTTGGACCACCAGGTTTTTCTGGAGAGCAGGAGCCTGGATCCAGTGGGTAAGGAAGTAGGTTGCAGCACTCAATCATGATACCCTTCTCTAGTTCTAGTAGCTGATCCACAAGTCATCTGATTTTGAACGTAGTTTGCTTATGACATTTTAATCCAAGGTTCTCCCAGCCACCACCTTTTACCCCATAATAACCCTGTGAGAAGGATTAGGCTGAGAACAGGTGATAAGTCCAAGGTCACCCACTGAACTTTATGGCCAACAGGGGATTTGGACCCAGGTCACCCTAATCCACTACTCTCATCTCTGCACCACACTGACTCTCAATGGGATTCTGTTGCTGTACTGCTCACCCCTTTGCCAACCATCTCCTTGCCTGAGCCAAGAAGGGTAGTCCCAGGATCGTACTGCAGTCCTCTAGGCTGGGGCCCTTGCTATTAGAACGGTTAGGCTAGCTGGAAAGTGATGGATATGGATGGATTTCAGATGGCTCTGGCAGATTTGCCTATAGCTGTGACAGTTTTGTCAAAGAACTGGCTAGCCACTCAAATCACTGGCATAATTGATTAAAACCATAATTGGTTTTAAATGATTTTAATTGGTAATTGATTTGATGTTTCAAATGATTTTAATTGTAAACTGCCCAGAGACTCAAGTTTTAGGCAGTATACAAATATTTTAAATAAATAAAATAATTGCTCTCTAGACTAGTGTTTGACGTTTATGGAGTAATGGACCAGTACATTATTCATATGCAGTTTCCCAAACCATCAGTTAGTAAGGGGGTCACCCCCCTTGCCCCTGATCCCACCCCCAGGCACTTCATTTCAAGGAAGTGAAATGAATGTTATCCAGCAGTGAGGGCTGCCTGGAAATGAGCTCTGGAGAGCTCCTGGTGGCCTCCGCCAAGCTGATTGGGGGGGGGGGGCATTTATTAGTGATGCCTCATGGACTGGTGGTTGAGAAACACTGCTCTAGGCTATGCTCTGCTGCTTGGAAGAACTCAGCTGGCCTTGTGGTTTTTCCAGGTAACTGGGAGGAATAATACATCAGGAACAAGGGCTATAGTGACAATGAAGGAAAACTAGCAACAAGCCCTATACAAAAACAGGGGAGAGCCCATTTTAGGGTCTAATCCATGGAAGCAGTTTTCCTCAGATTTTGCCATACCATTGTATCTATACAGACAGCAATATGTGCTGGTCTAATGGTAGCAAGCATGAATTGCCTCCTTTGCTAAGCAGGGTCCACCATGGCTTGCATTTGAATAGGAGACTACATGTGTGAGCACTGTAAGATATTCCCCGTCAGAGGATGGGAAGAGCACCTGCATGCAGAAGGTTCCAAGTTCCCTCTCCGGCATCTCCAAAACAGAGAAAGACTCCTGCTTGCAACCTTGAAGAAGCCACTGCCAGTCTATGTAAACAATACTGAGCTAGATGGACCAATGCTTTGACTCAGTATAAGGCAGTTTCCCACGCTCCTGCTCCAGGTGATGAAGGGCCTAAATCTTAGTCCTTCAGGCCCCTGCAACCAATTTGCAAGACACTTGCTGGACAAAATCTGTGCCAACCTGAGTTTTAAACTGCTGTCAGAAGTGTGTCTATCGAGTATAGTATATTCTCTGTCCAAGCTATGGAATTCTCTAGGTTAGGAGATCCATTTGGCTCAAACCCTCTCTCATGTCATTCTGGCATGAAGTTAAAACCTTATATTAAAACCTGCATGGTGTGTCATGGTTAGAGTGTTGGGCTAGGTCTAGGGAAACCCAAGTTCAAATCCCCCTTCAGCCATGAAACTTACAGGGTGACATTGGGCCAATCACTCATTGCTCAGTCCCATCTACACACAGCATTGTTGTGAGGACAAACATAACCAGGTACACTGCTCTGGGCTCCTTGAAGAGCAGGATATAAATTTTAAAAATACAATAATTTATGCAGCCAAATGAATATATGCAATATTAATCACACACCACTTGAATTTCTATGAAAAAGTATGCCCTCAAAAGCTAGTGTGCCCTCTGAATCACTGAGCTTTAGGATTAGTATTTGAGAGGACACAAGCATAGCTGCCTTCTAGGACACACAGTTCTGTGCAGGCGAGTTTAACAATGAACAAAACTGCACATCAGGATCCCTGAAGACAAGGTGGTAGCATACCATACAGAGGTAGACCTTGGGGTCTAATAGGAACCAAGGGACTGTGTTTAACTCCATGATTCTTTTAAGAAACTTTTTCTGCAGGGCTGCAATTTAAAAGACAACGGTTGGGATATAACTTTGTGGTGCTTCCTTTTTCCCCCATGGAAGGGGAAGAATTAGCTACTTTTATCCCATACCCTACGTTAGGCTGCAGCATAGGAAGTTGCTGTATACTGAGGTCCATCTAGCTCAGAATTGTTTACACAGACTGGCAGCAGCTTCTCCAGGGTTGCAAACAGGAGTCTCTCTCAGCACTATGTGTTGCGAGCCACTCAGAGAACAATTTGTTATGGGGCAGCTAACAAAGTTTATTATTATTTATCATGATCATCTTGGAGATGCCAGGGAGGAACCAGAAACCTTCTGCATGCAACCATGCAGGTTCTCTTCTGAGAACATCCCCATCCTCTAAAGGGAATATCTTACAGTACTCACAGATGCAGTCTCCCATTCAAACGCAATCCAGAGCAGACCCTCCTTAGCAAAGGGAACAATTCATGCTTGCTACCACAAGTCCTGTCTTGTAGGTCCTGCCCACAAAGGTACTAATTTACTCCATAAACACATTTTTAAGAGTCACACACCAGTGTAGCTTATATGGTATTTTTTCAATGCCACAGTCAATCGTACAAGTTGTTTTCCAAATGTACATGTGCAGAATGTCATATGTTCCTGCGAGTTGCATCACATACTGTCTTGAAAGTTTCAAACATATAAAGTCTCTGAAAACAAGGTGTCAGTTGAATACATTCCTCTCAATATTTGAATTATACAAGTCTCAGATGCTTTGAAACAATGAACTCGTGCCAAATAAAATATCGGATTAAAGGATCTCTTCAATGAAGAATGAAGCTATCATATGCTATACGAAAGCAAGAAGAGTCTAGAGCTCTTAGTATAGTTCACCACTGTGATGTTATTCCTGGAGGGTGGGGGGAAAGTCAGTCAGTAGCTTGAGATGCCCACTTAACCATAGCCAAATCTTAAAGAATGTGATGATGCAGCCAGTTCACCTCACTATAACAGGGTTCAGTATACATTCAGGCTGTTACCCATGGCTAGGTTTAGTTCTATTTATTTAAAATATTTATACTCCATCTTTTAGCCAAATGATCTCTGGCAGCCTACAGATTACAATACAAAGTCTCTTTCTTTAGCCAAGAGAAATATTAGAGGGATGCAATGCTGAAGCGTTTCCCTAGCATTCTAGTGTTCTTTGCTGAAGCGCCTCTTAGGGGCCTGCAGTGGGCTCAAGGAAATAACACACATTCTCCAAGCATGTTGCCAGGCAGCATTACATACAACTGCCAAAAAGGTGCAGGGCTTCTCCTCTTTGCAGGCCAGGCGGAACATGGCTTCCATTCTCAAGTGGTGGGGCAACTAAGAGAAATTGGGGAACACAGTGTTAAAAACCTCTTCCCAGCCTCATTCTGTTCCTGTAGTAAACAAAGGAAAACACTATAATGGTATAAGTATGTGTTAGTTTTAGGATGATTACACACTGCTTTAGGTGGCAATGGCAGTAGAGACTGTAGATGTACAAGACAGTGGCTGAGCTATCATGCAAGAGTATGTCTGCAGAGTTACATATGTCTACAAGAGTATGCAAGCTGTGAAATTTTTGCACAATTCAATGAATTTTTGTGCTCGCATACTTGTGCACACAAGGTTACTGGACTGACTTACCCTTGCATGATAGGTATGTCAGCCACTAAGACGTACAAGCGCACAATTTGGTCAATACATTACTGTCTTTATAAGAAGTTAAGCATGGAAACCCTTATGCACTATGCATTCCATGGGCAGAAGCAGTCTACAAAAATGACATCTGCAAAAACCTGCTTTAGAATTTCAATTATACCACATTTACCTGAATACAAGACGACCCTGAACTTAAGATTACTCCCTTTAAAAATATGGGTTAAATATAAGTTACTAGTGATTTTTGGCCTGTTAAATAACGGGCGCTAGTGGAGTTGTGCGCTCCGGGGCCCCCGCCACCATTCCCCCTCCCGCCGCCGCCAGTCTCCATGCCGCAGCTGGTCTCCCCGGCCGGGCAAGGGCCCCAAAGTCTCCCCCCCGCCCGGCTTCGGCGGCGCCACCAGACCTCGGCGGCGGCTCCACCACCACCTCGGGCGGCTTCCCCCGCCGCCTCTTCCCCCCGCCCGGCTTCGGCGGCGCGGCCAGGCCTCGGCCATGGCTCCGCCGCCACCTCAGCCGCGCCTCGACCAGTTTCCCCCACCGCCTCTTCCCTGGCTTCGCGGGGCTTCCCCGGCTTCTTTGTGGCGGCCGCTTCTGGCCTTTCCGCGGCCGGCCAATCAACCGCCCAACATGGCCGCCTGGTGCTGGTGGTCGTGTCTCCCTCGGCGTGTTCTGGTCATGCGCTCCCGCGCATGCCCAGAACATGCCGAGGGAGACACGGACGCACGCCAGGCATTGACACGGGCACACACTTAGGCTTTTATTATAGAGGATACTATTTACACAAAAGGAAGATAACCCTGAATTTAAGATGTGCCCCCACCGTTTCAAACATCAAATAATTTGGGGTGAAACTAGTCTTGGATTCAGGTAAACACAGTATGTAGCAATAGGCAACTTCTTTCCCCCATCTCTATTTGGAATTCACTCAGCTAAAAAGTTATTTTGCCACAAAACAGAAGAGTCAGAGCCCAATTTATGGTTTTCAAGTCCATACCTTGCTGTTCTGCAAACACTGTTAGTGCAATGGTGCTGGAACACCTCTCCTACAACCCCACCAAGCTCTATACAGTACTGCCATTTCCTTTCCCCACAAAGTTATTAGTAGGGATGTGCATGGAACCGGCGGAGGCCGGTTTGACGGCGGGGGGGGGGGTAGATATGTTTAAGGGCAGGGGAGGGTGCACTTACACACACACACACCCGGAAGCGTTTCCCCCCGCCGGTGCTCACTGCAAAACCGATCCAGCAGGGCAGCAGCATACCTCCCTGCCACCCCATCCACTCCTTGGACTGGAAGTGACAGGAAATAGCGTGCTCCTGATGTGTGCGCAAGCACATACACTGCTTCCTGTCACTTCCGGTCCAAGGAGCGGACAGGGCGGTAGGGAGGTGCGATGCTGCCCTGTCAGACCAATTTTGCAGCAAGCGCCAGTGGGGGATACGCGGGGGGGGGGGCGGGAACTTCAGTGGAAATAGAGTTTAGGTGTATGTGCAAACTCTCAAGTTGCCTCTACAACACTAATTTCAAATTATAATTAGCCCCCTAATTTCAAACTTTGCTACCATCATTAGCTATCTTAAATGTGCCTAGAGAAGATGCTGCTACAATGTTGCTTCTTCCCCATTGCTGGGTTCAGATATTTAGGAAATAAGACTAAGATTCAGGGAATGAAAAGTAAAATTAGGAAAATGGTTCCTTACCTTTATCCCAATTCATCTGAAGGCTGTCAACATATAATCAAGCGTGGCTCATCACTAGATGAGAAGTCTTATCAATCAAGTCATACAAGAGATGGCAAGTCTGAGCCTAATGCAGAAGATGGCAAGAGTGACTGAGTGAACCACTTTTAAACAGTTCCAGCCAGGCAACTGGCTAGTATGTGACTAGACAGGGAGGCTATTCATACGCACGTGCAAAACCGGGCTAAGGGAGCCCAGCCCACTTTTGCAAGCACGTGTGAACCACCAGGATCGGGCCAATCCTGGTGGCACCATGGCAGCAAACGTGCCTAAGTAGCCTCCCTCCAAAACAAGGTTAAGAGAGCAAAGACTCTCCTAAGCCCATTTTTTAAAAATTGTCTGGCAGCTGAGACTGCCAGACTGCGAGGAGGGGAGGGGGGCTCCCCATGATACACTGCGCACTCACATGGTGCATTACGGTATTTCCAGGGGCTGGGACAACACATCCCGGCCCTCTCTGCTGCCTCGGCGCAAGGGGAATTGTCTGGGCATGCGGGAAGCGCTAGTCACAGCAGAGGAGGAGCAGTCTGCAGGGAAGGTAAATCTAACCTGCCTTCCCCACAGCCCACCCTGGAGCCCATCTCATCGGTCGTGAGAAAGGGCTCCTTGACTCAGAGAGAAACATATAGTAGCAAACTGCATAGGAGTCAAGGGTAAAGGCCAGAGAGAGGCTAAGGGAACCCAGCCCAGTTTTCCATGAGCGTGTGAACCACCAGGATCAGGCCCAATCCTGGCAGCTACATGGTGGCAAACCCGCCTAAGTAGCCTCCCTTTAAAATGAGGTTAAGGGAGCGAGCACTCCCTTGGCCTCATTTATTTGCTCATGTGTCAGCCACGGCTGCTTGCAACCGCAGCAGACACACGGGGGAAGGTGTTTCCCAATAATGCACTGTGCATTATTGGAGCTCCGTGGGGGGGGGGTGGTCACGTGGCTGCACTTCCCTGCACCCCAATCCCCGGAGCTACCAGGAGGAGCCGGTGTTCATCTGGGCAAGCGATCTGCCCACCCAAAGAGCGACAACTGCTCATCTGCAGGGAGGCTGAATGAAACCCGCTCTCCGCACAGACCACCCCGGATCTCTTCTCACTGATCATGAGAAGAACTCCACCCTCTAATCAGTTACAAAATGTATATTGGCACAAGTGCTATGCAATTATTCTGCAACCCCGCCCGCACAGAAATATACAAACCTGACACATGGAGAGAGTTCAAATATAATGAAACAGTAGCTTACACAAGAGGAACAAGCTAGGCAATTATTCTGCCCAGTTACAGATTACACTACACCAGCATGGTATAGTGGTTAGAGTGCTGGACTAGGACATGCCAGTCAGTTGTTATCAGCAGATCATCTATTATTTTACTGTCGATTTAAATTCCATAACATCAAAAATGCTATCCAAAAGTGGCAGCCTTTTTCAATGGATCATGGTATGAGCCGATAAATGGCAGGAGAGTGTCCCATGCTCCGCAGTACACCTTGGACTTTTGCCTTTCTGATGAATGACAGCTACCTCAGGCAACTCAGCACCTATGATGCCAATTTCAGCCTAAGGAGGCAGAACAAGGATGGGACATACATTAGACTCCAGTTTCCAAACAGGTGAGGAAGAAGTCCTTCTACAAAAGCAAGTTATTTATAATTGCTCAGGAACACTTTGCCTTTGTGTGTTTTGAGATCTCTTTTCTCCCAGGAGGAAGACCTCCGAATGTGCTCAGATACTCACAGTCCCAGGTAATCAGAATGCAAATAAAAGGTTGCTCTTATTGCAAATGCCTAAGTAATTAATGACTACCTCTGCCAGTTACATTTGTTGTGGTGAGGAAGGGCCTCCATGTGATCCGACTCTAATATTTTGTAAAAAATAATGTGAAGGACTAAAATCTACTAGTTCTATTATTGTCCAAACCAGGATGGAGTTTTCCCCCACAGGTCAATTGCAAACACTAAAACCATGGGTAAATCTGCCGCAAGGATGTTCGTGGGTGTGAGTCGCTTCACGAGTATTACACCCATCCTGCTTCAGCTTCATTGGCTACCAGTCTGCTTCCGGGCTAGATTCAAGGTGCTGGTATTGACCTTTAAAGCCTTACACGGCTTGGGGCTGGGGCACCTATCGGACCACATTCGCCCATGAGAATCTGCCAGGGCCCTCTAATCATCATCTCAAGCCCTGCTCATGATCCCACCACTAACAGAGATCCAGTTGGCGAGGACTAGAGACAGGGCCTTTTCGGATGTAGCCTCTCGGCTTTGGAATGCCCTCCCTGAAGAGCTTCGCCACGCTCCCTCCCTCAGTGTTTTTAAATAACATCTTAAAACACACCTTTTAAAGGAGGCTTTTTAATTTCATTATTTTATTATATCTTGTAGGTTCTTTAATTTCTTTAGCTTTTTATAATTTTCAGTTCTAATTTGAACCTAATAATTGTTTTTAATCTGACTTTAAAAAAATTTATTATTTGTGTTTGTGTCTGTTATTGTTGTAAGCCGCCCTGAGCAGTATTGCACTGGAGGGGCAGAACACAAATATTTTAGATAGATAGATAGATAGATAGATAGATAGATAGATAGATAGATAGATAGATAGATCTGATAGGAGATCAACGCCATGGCCTAAGACTGATTTAATCATCACTTCTCTCCATTCAGTTGTATTTTAGTGTATGTCTAGCCAAGGTGCTCAAAGTCATTTTCAATTGAGAGATTGCCTGTGGAAACAGAAACAAGCCCTAATACACTTGTTCCCAGGAGAGAAGAGATAGCAACTCTTTGTAGAATTTTACCTCCAACATCAATGCCGTCTGGACTATCTTGCAGTAACTCAAACAAGTGTTAAACTTTTCAAAAGTCTGTGTTTCATAGCATATTGATTCAAAATTCATATAAATTTGTAATGAGATAAATTGATCTTCAGATTTCCTAGAAACCTAGTCTGGATCTAGAGGATGTAAATAATTATAGGCCTGTAGCCAATATTCCCTCCCTGGTCAGGATGCTTGACTGTGTAGTGGCTGACCAGCTCCAGACATTCTTGGAGGAAATAGATTATCTAGATCAATTTCAATCAGGCTTCAGGCCTGGCTTTAGAACAAAAACTGCTTTGGTCATCCTGTGGGGTAACCTGTGTAGAGGGGGAAAGACAGGGGGAGTGCAACCCTGTTAACTCTCTTGGACCTCTCAGAGGCATTTGACACCACTGGCCATGGTATCTTTTTGGATAGGCTGGCCAAGTTGGGTGGGTGTGAGAGGCACTGCTTGGAAATGGTTCTGCTCCTACCTGGAGGCCTGTTTCCAAAAGGTGGTGCTGGGGGATTACTGTTCAGCCCCTTGGCAGTTGTGCTTTGGGGTTCTGCAAGGTTCCATTCTTTCTCCTATGGTGAAACATGAAACCACTGGGGGAGGTGGTTTCATCTACATGAAACCGCTGGGAGACGTCATTCAGAGATTTAGCCTGAGGTATCATCAGTACGTGGATAACATTCAGTTGTATCTCTCTTTCGATCATATTAATATAAATATCTTTATTACGGTCTTTGACCAGCATAAGGCAAACATAACTATCATCAGAAGCAAAAGATTAAAACTCTAAAATTATAATTTTAGACAGTCTAAATAAGGGCTGTGAAGACAGTGACTATAGCATACTAAAATCATATTGCTATAAAACTAAAAACTATGAAAATTAGTTAAAAATTTAAAATGTGATAAGGTAAAACATGGAAGCTAAAACACAGAGGCTAAGAGATTAACAGCTAAAACAGCCCATGTATATAACAACAGTTTGAAGGAGATAGAAGAGCTCATGGGCTGTCTGAGGGGAAGGAGGATTAAGCTTACCTTTTCTGCAGACAATCAGCTGTCAGTCTCTGGGTGGATGGATCGCCTGCCCAGACAAGCAGCAGCTTCTGCTGCAGCTCCCAGGGTCAGGGTACTGGGATGCGCCACCCCATGTCACCCTGCTCCCAGAGCCCCAATAGTGTGCCGCACGAGTGCACAGTGCATTACCAGGATCCCCAGATGTTGTTGACTACAACTCCCATAATCCCCAAGCAAAAGCCATTGCAGTTGGGGATTCTGAGAGTTGCAGTTAACAACATCTGGGAATCCATGTTAGAGGGAACACTGCCCCCCTCCCCCTTGAGTGTGCCAACCACACAATTTTTAAAAAAAACTGAGTTAAGGGAGCACTCGCTCCCTTAACTTCATTTTAGCAGGAGGTTTCATAGGTGGGTTTGCTGCCGTGTAGCCACCGGGATCGGGTGCGATGCTGATGGTTCACACGCGCGAGCAAAACTGGGTTGGGCTCCCTTACCCCGGTTTTGCACACGCGTGTGAACAGCCTCAAAGTATTGCTGCAAACTTAGATCTATAAAAACTATAAAATTTTAAGTTAAAATTAAGATAAGAACTGCAGGACAGGTGAGCAGGAGATTAGAGGCATCAGTACAGGCATGAGCCATGTCGGGCCTGATTAACTCTTGTTGGTGGTCAGGTCCTGGTGAATTTTCCATGCTGCCATGCAGAACCTGGCAACAATATGTGTTGTGAGGGGATTGCAGTCAGAGAGTAGTAATGATACACGGAACTGGCCTGAGTGGCCTGGCAACCTTGTAAGTAGTGGGAGGATGAAAGTACTGTGGATGTCTCTATAAAAAAGGAAGTTTGTATTTATGGGAGTTTATATCTCCCATAAAACATGACTGAAGAGAGGGCGCTGCAACGGGTCAGGGTGAAAGCTCTTCTGTGGTTAGGGACCTCCAGCTGCATAAGATATGCAGTGGGTGACACCATGTACCTTAGGCTTTCAGTGATGGGGAGGTTTGGGGCCCTACCTAAGTCAGTTTGACACTCTGCGTCCATGATGTACTGTTTAAGAAGTGCCCTGGCCTGCTCGTATCCCAGGGAAAGTAAGTGAGGCAGGGAGAGCCTGCCAACAGAGTTTGCTTCCATGTGGATTGGTATCCATCCTCCAGCATTAGTGGGGGTTGGCCCATTGGGAAGGAGGATAGTCTTGGCCAGATATTGAATATCAACAGCCATACTCTGGTCTCCACTTTCACCAGGCCTGCCTCTAGTCGCAGACTGGCACTGGAGACACAGTGGGGTACCTGGAATACTGTTCTTAGGAATCTGGACTGGATAAGCTCCAGGGAGGCAATGTTGGGAAAGGGGCCCAGCTGAGCTCTGTAGATAAATTGCTCCAGGTATGTAATAGCTTCCTTTTGACAGAAAGGAGCACTCCTCTGAGTGTTTTGGGCAGCAGGAAAGGCAGTGACTGTCCTGAATCAGTGCCCTGATGCAGTAATGGACTGGATGAGGGTAAACCTCATATAGTCCACCTCCAGCCTCAGAGGCATGATGCCTCTAAATACCAGTTGCAGGGGAGCAACGACAACAAGAGAGAGGGTATGCCCTCACCTCTTGCCCGTGGGCTTCCCAGAGGCCTCTGGTGGGCCACTGTGTAAAACAAAATGCTGGACTAGATAGGCTTTGGGGCAGATCCAGCAGGGCTTGTCTTATGTTCTTAAACAAGTAGAGACTCAATCCAGACAACACAGAAGTACTGTTGGTCAGTGGTTTCTGTGCCTGAGCGAATGATGTCCAGCCTGTTCTAGATGGGGCTGCACTCCCCCTGAAGAACCACGTTTGCAATCTGGAGGTGTTCATAGATTCAGCATTGTTGCTAGAGGCTCAAGTGGCCTCTGTGACTCGGAGCACCTTTTATCAGTTCTGGCTGATATGCAAATCACAACTGTACTGTTGTGACCCAGGTCATCCCAATTGGACAGGAGTTGAGGGCCCAAAGGGCCAGGCTCAAGCCTGTGTCTGAAATCATCATTTCAGTGAAAGATTCCTTTATGCCAGGCATTAGTGAACTCGTGAGTGAACGGGTTAATTCCTGGGAAAAGGGCCAGATCGTCTGTCCTATGTTACAACTGTGAATTACCTTGGGAAAATTAGGAGTAATCCTGTCTTTCATGCAGCTTGCTCTATTTTGCTACAATTGTCACCACTGATTTCTTGTTTCACATATATTTACATGCAATCACTTTGGAATGATTTTAGAAATGCACACTAAGTATTATTTACACACACACACACACACACACACGTACGTTATTCAGATTGATATTTCTCACATATAGGATTAGCATTTGTTTCCCTTGACATGTTTTTTAAATTCATAATACCTCTTTGGGGCAGAGAGTTCAAGCTCAAGTTTGTTCACACAGTAGAGGCAAATCTGCAAAGCTCAGAAATTGTCTCAAAGCTCAGATTGTCTTGAGAACACAAGAAGAAACAATTCATTTCTGATAGGTTACCGCACACAGGAGATGGCTCAATCTGCTGAAACCCAGCTCTGGCAAACAAACAATTGTCCTGAGTGAGAAAGTTTTTCTGACCCAAGTTAATGGACACTTTTTAGGTACATGACGAATATAGCTTTTTTTGAAAGAACTTTATGTCCAGATCCAAGGATCAAAATGGGTATAAGAACTTAGCTTTTGAACATGGCTTCATGTAAAACCCTCTGCTCATGCTAAGAGCTTCTGCCAAGCTGCGTAGCAAAAAGGCAGGAGTTTCCTCTGATAGACAAGAGACGGTTCAGAGCTTCTGCCACAAGGCAAGTAAGCTGGGACTACCTCTGTCTATTTCTATCTACAAACCAGTATGCCTTTTGAAACCTGTCTGCTCCACACTAGCATCGGACCCAAGCAACGTTCACACCTATGGGCCACAACGAGACTCGGTAATATGCTGTCTTGGAAGACAATTCAACCTTTGCCCTCTCATCCCCCACTAAAACTCTGGCATTCTGCCACCCCGCTCCTTTAGCAACCCCCCTCCCTTCTTCTTCTTTCCATTCTCTCTGTCCTTTTTAGGTTACTAGTTAGTTAACACGGAAACCACATGCAACCAACACATTCATGAGTTAAGAAATACTCATGACTACACTACAAGCCACCTAATGGTGCAGCAGGGAAATGTCTTGATTAGCAAACCCTAGGTTTCTGGTTCAAATCCCTGCTGGAATGTTTCCCAGAGTATGGGAAACACCTATATCGGACAGCAGCGATATAGGAAGATGCTGAAAGGCTTCATCTCATACTGCGTGGGAGGAGGCAATGGTAAACCCCTCCTGTATTCTACCAAAGACAGCCACAGGGCTCTGTGGTCACCAGGAGTTGAAACTGACTCGATGGCACACTTTACCTTTTTACAGTACATTGCACGGGGAAACATTTTTTAAATTAATATTTTTTGACATTTTGTATTTTAAAAACATCTTTCCCAGTTGTCATCCCTGCCCTGCCCCTGAGCCCAAACTTACCTTCCCAATTCAGCGCTGGTTGGGGGGAGATGAGAAAAGAAAGGACAGATGGAAAGAGAAAGAGGGAGAAGAAGAGCAGAAGGGGAGGGAGCGGGGGAAGAGGAGAAGGGATACTCATCATTGCACCAGTAGGTGTGGGGAGATCAGAGGGGTTTTTATTCTAAGAATAGTTCAAGGAAGTTGTCCCAGATTTCTGACCATTTATCTGATTTATTTACTTTTATGATGGCCCATTTTTCATGTGCGGCTAACTCAAGCAGGTCATGTAACCAATCCTCACTCCTAGTGGCATTGGGAGATTTCCATTGCCTCAATACTAACCTCTCCATAGCCATTAATATTAATATTAAGCTCCCCCATAGCCATTGTTTAGAACTGGATTTTAGTCCCCAGTCAGATGGAAATATACCCTAACGCTACATGCAAATCCTTCAGTGCAAGAGATGAATCCATCACTAAGTTAATTCACTTAGTAATCTCCCTCCGCTTGCACTATGGGACAGTCCCAGAACATATGCATTAAGTTGGCGCGAGGATTATTGCATCTCCAGCAGTTACTATTTGAGGCCATTTTTAATCGCTTAAGATGTAGAGGGGTCCAATAGGCCTTGAAAATAATGTTCTGTTGGATTAAGCGCAATTTAAGATCCACTGAGCTGCATTTAACTCTACCTAAAATATCTTCCCATTGCGCTGGTGACACTTTATCTGTAAGTTCCATGTTCCATTTGCCCCTAAGTAAATCCAATCCAGGGTCCATGTCTCCATGCACAAAAGCATATAGGTATTTATCTTAATGGAGTTTTTATGTTGTGTTGTGAGCCACCCAGAGAACAGTTTGTTATGGGGCAGCTAACAAATAAAGTTTATTACTACAGTAATAGTAGTGTAGAGCCAGTGTGGTACAGTGGTTAGAGTGTTGGACTAGGACCAGGGAGACCCAAGTTCAAATCCCCATTCAGCCATAAAACTCACTGGGTGACTCTGGACCAGTCACAGCTCTCTCAGCTCAACCTATCTCACAGGGTTATGAGGATAAGCATAACTATGTACACTGCTCTGGGCTCCTTGGAGGAAGAGCGGAATACAAGTGTTACATGCGCTACTATTTTTAATACTTTCAAAACAACTTAACACAGTCTTACCATGAAAGAAGGTGTGTCATTCTTATCATGGTAGCATAATATATACAAAGTCTGAAGAATCTTACACTACTCCTCAGCCTACAAGATGGGTGAAGAAATTAATAATAAAAGGTACCTTTTCAGAAAGGTAAGTGCACTTACTGACTAAATCTGTCAGCACTCTAGCAGGTTTGCAAATAAGCCTTTACTTTAGGCTTACAAAAGGAAAAATAGTAAATCATGGCTTGACACATCCCAGGCACCAAAGAGCCATAGTGCCTAGAACTTTAACTGTGGCACCTAGACTTGGATACCCAGAGGCTGAGTCATTTAATAAAAATCTTTCTTTGTCCCAGGCAGCCTTGTTTCTGTGTTAAAGTACTGTATGTCACTTGCCAAGGGGCTAAAGAGAAGCCCATTTACCCTCCCCACCCGCAACACATAATGTCAGTCATGAAAGTCCAGCTCCTAATTTGGAGGCTGGCTGCTAGATCCAAAGAAAATTTGTTAAGGCCTGTATTAAGTTATACAAAAATGCAAAGCATGAGACTGCAGTGTTATGGTTAGCACAAAACAGATGAATGTTCAAAGGTCAGTAGCTATATTTATGTTATAAAGAAGTTATCCACTTCCTCTGTACTAGAATGTTCACTCAGTTTAACAAGCAAGCTATATTTGTAGTTAGCAGTATTGTACTAGACTCATGTGGCTCTTGCTCCCATTTCCCTGGTCTCCGAGCATGCTGTCATGTGATTGTCTTCTGTTAATAGAGAAGATTCTCTCACTGTATTAAATGGGAATTATAAGGACCTGAATTACAATTGCTTTGCTAATGCTCCATCCCAGCCTACTGAACAGGAAAGCTGCACCTTTCAGTATTCAAGTCAAATCTTTACTGTTACGGTCATTCGACCAGCAAACCTATAAGTACTAAACTTCAGTGTCCTTTGACCAGACACAAATATTATATGCAGAGAAGTTCTTATTTAGACTGAAAAAGTTTCTTTAACAGTATATATATTTTTTAAAGTTACTTTTAAAAATATAAAATTTTCTAGAAAGGTTAAAAGAGTAAAGGTAAACACTATTTAATGAAGCAAACCAAGTCTCAGCAAATGGTCAAATCAAGATGAGGCTGTAGCTCAGTGGTAGAACATCTGCTTTGCATGCAGAGGGTTCCAAGCACAATCCCTGGCATCTCCTGGTAGGGCTGGGAAAGACTCCTACCTGAAACCTTGGAGAGCCGCTGCCAGTCAGTGTAGACAATACTGAGCTAGATGGACCAATGATCAGACTTGGTGTAGGGCAGCCAGCCCTCTATGTTCCTTTGCACACAACTGATTCACTTTCAACCAAGAGATAGCTTGGCCAGTTACTCGTGCTCTGATAACCTCTCACTTAGATTACTGCAATGTGTTGTATTGGGCTGCCTTTGAAAAAGGTCTGGAAACTGCAGCTGGTACAAAATAGGGCTGCATGATTAACAACTTGTTGTAAACCGCCCAGAGACGTAAGTTTTGGGTGGTATAAAAATATGTAAAATAATACTAAAATAATAATAATAATAACTGGGAGTGGACGTTTTGATCATATTACGGCAGTGCTTCATCAGCTGCACTTGCTTCTAGTCCGTTGCTGGGCCCAATTCAAAGTGCTGGCTTTAACTTTAAAAGCCCTAAATGGCTTGGGACCGGGTTACCTGAGAAAGTGCCTTGCCCCATATGTCCCTACCCATACCTTAAGATCTTCTTCAGAGGCCCTCCTTCGGATGCCCCTGCCAAATGAGATGAGTGGCTACCAAAGAGGGGGCCTTTTCAGTGGTTGCACCCCATTTATGGAATAGCCTCCCCAGCGAGGTTTGCCTGGCTTCATTACTTTGTTCTTTTAAATGTCAGGTAAAGACCTTTTTGTTCACCCAGGCGTTTTAAATTGGGGTTTTCAGATTTGATCTGATTTTTAACTAACTGTAAAATGAGTTTTTAAGCCATATTAAGAGAGAACAGTGAGGGAGCATTTCAGTGTCCCTGAACATTCTGTAACAGATCTGCAAGTTACTACACTTAAAACAAGAAAGTTTCCAAGGGAAAGGCCAGCACAAAGCTACTAAGTTGAAATTCATTTGCAGATTTGACACTATCAGACTTTGGCTCAAAAGGAAGTTGTAATAGCTAGCTCACTCAAGGAAGCAATTGCTCTTCTTCTGGGGTTAATGTGCACTATTCAACTTGCTTTACCAAGTCATCAACAATTGGAACTGGGTCACACCCAGCATTCCTTGTAACATGGAATCCCAGATGTTGTTGACTACAATTCCCAGCCAAAGGCCATTGCAGCTGAGGATCCTGGGAGTTGTAGTCAACAACATCTGGGATTTCCTGATACAGGAAAACTGGTCAAACCCTTTCTGGATCTTTTGCTCCTGAATGGATCTTGTTTTCATTTCTGCTCTGTATGGTAATAAGACACCTAGTTTTTGCATCGCTGGGCTTTCAGGCGTCACTACCCATCCACCCTATCTGTTCCCATGTGTGTATATCTGCTAAAACAGGACAGGATTTCATACTTATGATGAAGTGGGCTCTCTTCCTATGATGTTCTATGATCTCCAATTTGTTCTTTTTGAGGCCCCAAAGACTGTTTTATTACACCTGACCTTGGTCAAAAGGTCAAGAAGCAATAATATAGTAAAGGTTTACTATACAGCACTGTTTAGGTATGGAACAGAATGCATTCTCTTTCATGCAACCTCACACTTGAACTGTTCACATCTATTGCAACATTTTTTCAATGAAAGATCCGGGTGCTACTGGATCAGAAAATAGTTCTAAGAGTAAGAACTAAGAGAGAAGAGTAAAAACTAAGGGATAAAAAGTTAGAGTTATATCATTAAGTGCAGATATGATATCTACAATAATATGGTCAATATCCCATTAATTCCTCAACAAAACATTCTTCCCCCTTATCGCAGGCATTCATCTCTCCCACTTTTGGCCTTAAACTAAGATCAGTATTACACCTGCACAACAGTTTTCAAAAACTATAGTTAACATCAAGCCATATATTGCAGTTATGGTCAGAAAGAGGTTTGCATACTGGCTTGGCACTAACCAAGATTAGCAAATACATTGGTGCAGATCTAACATTACCCATACTGTTCTCCCAATCTTGGTTAGAAGATAAGCAAGCTTGAATCTGCACAGCATCAATAACGCATTTCCCCCACTATACAGTCTAGTATTTTAAAACAGGCCACAATATCTGAGAATTATTATTTAGAATTTTCTTACTTCATGTATTTTAAGACTTTTACAATTCACAGCTAAGCTTGAAATATTTAACAGATGTTTCAAGTTATATCTAAAAAATAATTTAGCTTACTGCAGTAACACCCTCCAAGAAGAGATTATTAGCCCTGGATTCCAGATGGATCTATTTGCAAGCTATTCTTTTAATTCTCTAGCAGCAATTAAGCAATAGACCATACTGGCCTGGTCTTATTGACCTATATCAAATGAAAAGTTAGGGTATTTCCAGCAACAATTTCAGCTAAAAAAAACCCACACAAAATCAAACAGCACTAATTCTCATTAAATGGAAGTTGCTAGCATCCACAATACTGTTAGCAGTACCAACTTGTACATTTTAATAAATAGCTTAATATTTAAAGAGATGCAAGTATGTTTGCTAGTACTGCACATTTTCCACCAATTTTGAATGACTGTGTAGCAACAGTATGCTGTTCCACAATGCCTCAGTCAATACTACATTCCAGAGCTTATCTTACAAACCTTTATGCACACCTAAGAGGATCAGGATTTTCGGCTGAAATGTTCCAGACTTCTTGATTTTAGCTTGAAGCTACTGCCTTATAGATCAAACCATACATTCTCAAAGTTATGAAGTCACAATATAATCTCTCCTAATAATGCACATGCCTCAAGCTTCTACACTGAAGAGTAAAAGAACTTAGTGAATAGTACTGGATCGTAAGATCCTGACCCAACCAAACACACTGTTCCCCAAGTTCTAGTACTGGATCGTAAGATCCTGACACAACCAAACACACTGTTCCCCAAGTTCTAACAAGTCTCAAAAGTTACAAAATTATTTTAATTATTTCCTAAGTAAAGACCTAACTACACAAACTTGTTTAGCATAAGCAGCTTTGGAAGGAAGAGAGAATGCTTAACTGTTTCCCCACTCACCCACATCATCACTCCTCCCAACGCTCCCCCCCCCGGTGGAAAAAGCAGATTCCAGATGTTTACTACAGGCATGTATGTAATATGTAGCTATTGAGTGAAATATGTAGCTATTGAAGGATAGGCCTAGCATTTTTTTTAAGTTAGCCCAGCGGCAATCTGCATCATGGCCACTTTTTTATTTGCACAATCAAGTAGTAAAGACTTCCCCTGAATATACCACTTCCAACTGTGTGTGTTTCAGGTCTTCCTTACGGTGAGGGACTTTTATAAATTTAGAAAAAAGTCAAAAAGCCAGGCTAAGCTGACCCCCTTTCCCCAACATAGTTTTCCAAGTGCAGGGAATCCCTCCCCCAAATAGGGAACACTAGAACATTCAATCAGCACTTTCATCCTGAAATGGCACAATCCAAGTAATATTTTGCCAGCCCATTCTACTGATTATATAAGGTAGTCTTCATTGGTTAGGAACTATGAAATGGACGATATTTTTCTAGATGAACTCAGTTTAGTTTTAGGCCCAATGTGTCCACAAGTCCACACCCCGACACTCTAACATGATCCAGAATTTGTCTCTTTTTCACTCTGCACTCACAACCGCCAATGCAGAGATCAGAACCCCCCATAAACCTACATCAAATGCATGAGATTGGGGGGGGGGAGACTCCACCCACAATTATTATGAATTGAGAATTACAAGCATGAAGAAAGCAGTTAAAGGATATTAAGGAGAGCAACTGAACGGGCTCCAAAGGATCCTTCTGCCTCAAAAGCCCCGTGTGTGTGGCACCGCCTATCTTGGGCTGGCCTCTGCCACACCTCCAGGCGCAACGAAGCATCTCCATTCTCCTTCGAACGGGTCACCCAGGAGGCGCACAAACTCACCCCTGCTGCTGGCACAGCATCTCTGGCCTCTCCGGAAGAGCCATCAGGTCAGTGCAACTTGATCCCTTCCAATCCCCGGGAAGCAGAAGGCCGGAGAGGACTTCTGCCTGCCAGTCGCCGAGCCCCGCGGCGCCTCCTTCCTTTCACCTTCTCTCTCTTTCTCTCTTTCTCTCCAACATATATACTCCCGCAGTCCCCAGAAATGGGGCAAGGAAGGTTTCTGGGCGCCTCTGGCGCTCAGACAGCCCGAGCTGCGGCAACCCGGTTGGGATGGGGCCTTGTTAGGTTTATTTTCCTCTCCCGTTTCAAAACCGGGGGGTGGGGAGAGACCTCGACCCGGCGTCCCAGGAACACTCACCGGCTCCTCAGGGGGCCACCCTTCGCCTCCTCCCAACGCCTTTTCTCTTCACACAGCCGGCGCCTTCATGCCTTCAGTCCACCGCCGTCCCGAGGAGCCCGGGCTGAGGCACTCGCTGGCCGCCTGGGAGGACGCCGCTGCTGCTGATGGTCCCACCCCGCGCAATCCCCTCGCCCCCAGGAGAAGGGATGACAAGCAAGGCGCTCCCTGCAGGGCTGTTGTGGGCGACGAGATGCCCCGGAGCAGTGAGCCCGCCGGGAAGTCTCCGCCGGGCGGGCTCGGCAGCTCCCCCTCGCTCGGCGCTCCTCCTGCCCCCTTTGTTCAGCTCCGACGACGGCGCGCCTCCCCGAGGCTCCTCTCCGCTGGCGGGCCCCGTCGGCGTCTCTCCCGCTCCGAGCGCCGGCCGCCTCTGCGCTGCGCCTTTCCCCCGGCCGCCCCGCACCCCTCACGGTCCCAGCTCCAGCCGAGGCATCGCGCCGCCACCAACCAGCACAACGGCGGCAACAAGCAGTCAGGCCTCCGACCCGGAAACTCATCCGCCGCCGGAGCCGCACTGGAAGCGGATCTGCTGCTCCACCGGCTCAGGAGGAGGAGGGGGGGAGGGAAGCTGGGCGGAGCCTCGACGGAGGAGGAAAGCGAAACCCCGGGTGGGGCTGGGCGATGCGGCTCTCCCCGGAGCGAGAGAGGGGAAAAGAGCGCTCCGGAGAGGCGACCCGGTAAGGAGAAGCAAGGACGCGGCTCTCCCGTGATTCCCTCCGCTGAGAGGCTCCGCTCAGGCGCCCGCCCTGCGCTCGCGGTCCTGGGGCGCAAGGTCCCTGCGGGCGGGGGAGTGTGGCCGCCACCGCCACCGCCGCCGAAGGGCTGGTTGGTGCAGTCAGTGGTGGTGGTAAAGGACTGCACCGCTTCCGCTGGTAGGTGAAGAGCTGCCTGTCTGGATGTTTCCCCGAGGGGGCGAAACTTCACTGCGTCGTCAAACAGTAGGTATAGGAGAAGCTTAAGCTGAATCTTGATCTGCTGGTTTTCTACTTGCAAGGAGTCTTTCAGGGGTGTGCGGGGGAGTATTCAAGCCTAGGATTACGCCCGCCGCCGGAAGTGGTAGAGTCTAGGGAAAACTTGCTGGTGAATGTATAAGCTGGTCCCTCCCTCCTGAGTAAAGCTGCTACCATAGGAAGGTGCTGTCTACTGGTCTTGCAGAACTGTCAACCAAGGTGTCTGGTCCACATCAAGACGTTGAAGGGTGGATTTTCTCACTTTGCAACCAGTAAAGTTATGCTTTGGGGGCCCTTGGTAATCTGCCTTCCATGGGTCCCCTGGGTGGACTTGAGGAGGAGTTGTTCCACCACCACCATTTGCCCTGAAGGCTAGGGGCTCCAAGGTGGTCCTGGGGATCAGCCATGGGTCCTCAGCAAGTACCAGCAATGCCAATGCTGGCCCTTCTTAAATGCATGATTTGCGGAGGCATGGGGATTCCACTCCATAGCAGTGATTCTGAATATGAGTCCAGGGTTGGTAATTAGTTCAGATTAATTACCCAAGAACACTTTGTGATTTTCTCACAAGTGCTGAGAGGGTGCTCTAGGGGTCTTTTTCAGTGTGGTGGGACCTATCGGACATCTACATAAAACACTGAGAGAAGTTATGGAGAGGCTTTGGTTGAAATGTCAGTTTGTTGGTGACATGTGTCTTCTGATCACAGGAAGGCTGTTAGGAGTGGACTGAGGATAACATACTTAATCCAGTCAAAATGGAAGACCTGTTGGTTAGGGGTTCTGGTAATCTTGGACAGGATCTACAATCTGTTCTAGAAGGGTTGCACTTGTCATAAAAGAGCAGGTATGCAGCTCTGTGATACTCTAGGACCCAGAGTTTTCCCTGGATGTACAGGTGGCGGTGGTAGCCAAGGTGTATTTTTCTTCATCTGCCCTGCTACCTGTGGTCCTTGACAGTTCTGGCATCAATCATTTGTGCCCTGGCCTGAAGGCTGGTAATTCTCTCTGTATGGGGATGCCTTTAAAAAACCTTTGCAAACTTCATTTGGTCCCAAATACAGCTGTCAGATTGTAATTTGGGGCTTGGCATTCTGAGCAGATAACTCTGACCCTGTTCCACCTGCACTGGTTGACTATTTATTTCCAGGCTCAGTTTAAATTGCTGGTGTTTTCTGTATTGTTTAGTTCTAATATTTTTTTTAATCTTGTTGTTTGTGTCTATTGTAAACCCCTTTGTTTTGAAAAGTGTGGTACTAATAAATACTGCTACTACTACTAATAATAATCTATCAGCCCTGGGCAGGTGGTTGATTCAGTTTCCTTCCACCCTCAGATGCTTTGAGTCAGGGGCTTCTGATAGTGTCCATACCTCAAGCACAGGAAAGCTATTTATTATTTTATTTATTTATTACATTTTCTATCCCGCTCTTCCTCCAAGGAGCTCAGAGCGGTGTACTACATACTTAGGTTTCTCGTCACAACAACCCTGTGAAGTAGGTTAGGCTGAGAGAAAAGTGACTGGCCCAGAGTCAAGCTGAACATTTGAAGCTACCTACTGAGCCAGACTATTGGTTTGTCCAGCTCAGTATTTTTTACACCGACTGGCAGTGGCTCACCAGCATTTCAGACTTCTTTTAGCATGAATTAAACTAAGGAAAACATCCACATATGTTTAATTTAGTAAACAAAGCCACAATTTAAGGTGCTGGTTATCACCTATAAAACCCTTTAGGGTTTGGTGCCTGTGTACCTTCAGGACCACCTCTCCCATCCAACTTTGACCCGCCCTGTGAGGTCATCTCAGGTGGGCCTTCTCAGAGTTCCAGGCCCTGGGGGAGGTACATGGGGCCCAGGCTCGTTGTAGGGCCTTCTCTGTTGCAGCCCCCTCCTTTTGGAACACTCTGCCTCCTGAAATTCGTAATGCCCCCTCCCTTCTGTCCTTTAAGAAGCTCCTGAAAACCTATCTATTTTGCCAGGCTTTTAGTTTTTAACGTGTGTGTGGGGGGGGGTGTCTTTTTCTTTCTCCCTCCTTTTTCTTTTTATCCCCCCCTTCTCTTGTCTTCATTGTTGTTGTTTTAATTTATGTAAACCACCTCAAGTCTAAGGAGGTCAGGCGGCCAATAAACTTGCTATATAAATTAATGAAATAATTGCTGTTTTTTGTGAGCTTTTCTTAATTTAATGTTTTCTGTTTATTTTTTCAGTAACAACAAACCCAGCAAACCATGGGAAACCCAGAAATAATAAATGAAGCTTATGTGGCTGTCATTCGTCCAAAGAATACTGCGAGCCTGAATTCTCGTGAATATCGGGCTAAATCATATGAGGTTCAATTACTTTTCTTCTGGGAGGATGGGTTGAAGTGGCATTAAATGTAGTGAGGTGGTGTAATTGTAGACAACTGAGCCTCAGTAAGAATGGTGTCCTAGTCCTACAAGCATTCACGGTGCAGATGGAAACTCTGGAAGTGCCCTGAGATGGACAGTTTCTCACATCTTGAATTTCCTACAGGATTATCTTTTCTGCATTTTCTCACCTCTTGAATTTCCTACAGGATTATCTTTTCTGCATAGGAAATTGTTCCTTTGGAATCCTGTCTCAGCATTCCAAAGGGTTTCTTGCTGCCTTCAAAAGCCATACTGTGATAGCTGCAGGGTGATCGAGTCATCATACAAGTTGCTACTAAATCTTTCTCATGACTGCGTGTAGCTGGATTCTGCTCACCTTACATGTCAGGAGTGCTGGCTTGGATCAGATGAATGAGACATGATTAAATCATGGTTCTGCAGAACATTCACAAGCCTCAGCCTCATGCACTCCATTTTCTGTGCAAGGGAAAGAAGTGTTAAACTTCTGGTCCTGATTTAGAACAAACCAGGATTTGTCATGATGTCTGAATCCCAGCTTGTTCTAACCAGAGTGTTAGAATATGAAACTGGAATTGAATCCTCACCCCTGTATTGGATCCCAGTTTCATATTCTGTCTTGTTCATACACTCTGGTTAGAACAAACTGGGATTTGGTTCATAGCAAATTCTAGTTTGTTCTAAACCAGGACTAGAAGCTTAAACATTGAGAGAGAAAATCACACAAAGCTTGTGAACATTATGTAAAACTGTGATTAAATTATGACAACTGAACTGGGCTGATCTTTCATGTTTTGTTTTGTTTTTTTAAAAACCTTGAAAAACAAAGAAACACCTCTTAATAATTCTTGAAACTGTAAACAGGTAGTAAATATATTTCTAGTAAGAACATTCTGACATGCTAGTGAGGAACTGTATTATTTTATTATATAGTCATCATAGCTACATACTCATGCTAAATGTGATTATAACCTTATGGTTAACTGTGATTGTAAAATTGTAGATTTATATCATTTTTTAAAAAGTAGATGCATGAATTTGCAACAGAATAAGCATTGACTCAAATTCCCCCTCCCCCCTCCCTCTCCCCCACACAGCTGTTCTTGCAAAGTAAGTAGTCAAAGAATAATGAAATGGTTCCACCAGGAAAGGTTCACAGTAGCAGTAATGCATTCTGAAAAGATCTTGCACATGAACACAGTTTAAATACTGAACTATGTTATTTTTATGTTTCCAGATACTTTTTGTTATGCAGGGTATTTGCTGCAGAAGTACACAACTTTTGAATAAAACACTTGCATAATAAGCCTAAACGTTTTTGCCAGCAGTATCTGCCTCTGACACCACCATTGTGTTGCTTGCAATGTACAGTTGTGTTTTATAGCATAAGTATATAGCATGTGTTTTATAGCATATTCTAATTGTGCATGTGCTGGTGCAGCTTGAGTTTAGATTGCAGTTTTTTTTCTTCATTCAATATAGATGCTGTCCTTTTTGTCTAACTAATGTTTAATTTGTTACCAGATTTTGTTGCTTGAAGTTCCCATTGAAGGACATAAGAAAAAGAGAAGGAAAATGTTGTTGGAAACCAAACTTCAAAGAGGCAGTGATGTAACACAGAGCATCTTGGATTATATACTGGAAACCACTAAACCAATTTCACCAGGAAATCAAGGTATTAAAGGTAAAGAATAGCCTTTTCTGTTTGCTCTGTGGTTTTTCTTGTAAACAGCCATAAACTACAAAGTCTAAAAGAGATAGCCAGAACAAGCTTTTTTCATGTTTATATCCTACTTGTGGCACTTAGTGCAGCTAGAACAATAGTTCTCATTCCTCAAATGCTTACTGAAACTGAAGCAACTTCATTTATTTCTAGTAAGTGAAGAGGATTTTAGTTTAATAGGTTTCCCTAGGAAGGTGGTGACACAGAGATGTTGCTACTGCTGAGACTGCCCTGTCCCTTGTTCCTGCCAATCTAATCTCAGAAAGAGGGGAAATTTGGGGAAGATCTTTCCCTGAAGATCTCCATGTACGAAAAGGCTGGTACAGGGAAAGGTACTTCCTTAGATAACCAGGGCCCATGCCACCTAGGACTTCAGAGGTTAAAACCAGGATTAAGATTGTGCCCAGAATCTAACTTGGAACCAGTGCAATTGTTCTAGCATATGTGTCATTTTCTCCCTGCCACTAATTCCTGTAATCAGACAGGAAGCTGCATATGGCACATATTGAAGCTTTGGGACAGTCTTCAAAGGCAGCGCCACACAGTAGTGTGTTGTGTTGCAGTAGTCCAGCTGGGAGGTTACCAAAGCAGAATCTAGGAGTAGCCACTGATGGCACAGCAGTCAAAACTGGTAAAAGTAGCTCTTGGTCAGAGCAGCTACTGGGAAATCAAGGAACAATGCTGGGTCTAACTGTATCTCAAAATGCACACCTGTTCAAGGGGGAGCATGACCCTGTTCAGAATAGGGAAGCCACTGACTCCGAGGCCAGTTACTCCTCCCATTTTTAACAGTTCCTCACATTACCTGAATTGAGTTTATTCATTCTCATCTAGAATATCACTACTCCCAAGCACCTATTCAGGACTTTCACCACCTCAACTGGTAATGCTGAAAAGGAAAAATAGAGCTGGATGTTGTTATGACACCTCACAAATCTCCACCCCATCTCCCAGCAGTTTCATGTAGATGCTAAATAGCATGGAGAACAAGATGGAGCATTGAAGAAGCCCTTGGACAAAACCCACTGGGTAGAGCAGCAGTCCCCCAACACCACCTTCTGAAGTCAGATAGGAGCAGAACTACTGCAGCATGTTGCTTCCAACTCCCAACCCAGCCAGCTGCTCCAGAATAATTCTTTGATCAATGTGTCTAAAGCTGCTGAGATATCCAGGAGACTCACCAGAGAGTCACTCTCTTGTTGGAGTCCTGGCATAGATTGTCCACCATGGTTAGGAAGGCAGTATCAGGACTAAAATCAGATCTGAGGCACGACTGAGCTAGATAATCTTTGTCATTCAGAATGCCATGAACTACATTGCTATCATTTGCTTAATCAACTGGCCAAATTGTAGATTACACAGTGCTAATACTTATTCAGGGTTTTGTAATAGTTTTCATAGGGACAAAAACTAACTTCTCCTGAATGGATGCATTGATCACAACTTGGACCAATTGGCTATAACCAGTCAGGAAGGGCAAAGAACAAATATGCACATGGCTAGCTAGCTATCTCCAAAGATTGTCCACGTTTTGTACAGTTTTTATGCTTGTATTGTAAATCTTAGTAGTCAGATTTGTTTTATATTTTAGTTTAATATTTTAATTATGTCATTTTTATAGTCTTGTTTATAATTTTTGTGTAAACCACCTTGGGATTGTTTTAATGAAAGGCAGTATAAAAGTTTAATAATAAATAATTTTTTTCAGGTGAAATCACATTGAGCTCATTCAAGCAATTGTGACTGACCGAGGCCATTTGGACATTGAGTGTCCATCCTATTCAAGGATTGATGCCCAGTGTAGAATCTGAGAGCAAATAAATGTGACATAAGCATACACCTAGTTTTTAGTATCTTATGTGTTAGCAAGGAAGATTCATGATGAGTAAGGAGACATTATTCAGCTATTTAATTGTAGTATTTTTTTTTATTCAGGAAAGCGAGTTCTGCTAATGAAGAAGTTTCCTCTTGATGGCGAGAAGACAGGCAAGGATGTGTCCCTTTTTGTTGTACCAACAGTTGTCAAAGGTAAAATTAAAATATAAATATTGAAGTTACACACATTTAGAAGATATCAGTATCATTTCCCTTAAAATTTGCATAAGTCCTATAAGCCTAATGCCACCTCCACCAAAACAGTTCCAGTAAGGAGTACTCTCATAAGTGGTTTCTGGAATGGAGCTTTTATGGCCTGTTTCAGATGAAAGAAAACATAAATGTTGTTGTCATTATTTATAAAGCATCTGATCCAGCACCACATTCAGTTTCAAAGCTTAGTCTTTGATTATTTTTAATTTAAAAAGAAAATACTTAGTATTTAAGTGCTGCAGACACCTCATTTTAAGCGAATAAACTTTTGGAGACTTCAGTTCAACATCCGATGCTGGAGTGAGTAGAACAGCAAGTGTGTAAGAACAATGTGATAAACCAGCCTATATTTCCCATGATGTCTCAGGTTGTGATCTTATGCACACTTACTTCAGAGTAATTATTGCCCCTTTGATTTCAGTGGGATATACTTCTGAGAAAATATGCATAAAATAATGCTGTTTGTAGTTATCAGCCTCCCCTCCCCCTAAAGAGCTAACCAGAAGTAAAACCTCTCTTAACTGACATGCTGGTGAACTTCAGGGCTCAGCCAATCAGCACACCAGGGGGGTGGGACCTAGAGAGTGGTTGCTGGAAATTTTGGAAACAAGAATGGTAGTCTTTGTTCAGAGAAGCTAGGCTGGAGGTCCTCTGGAGGACATGTGGCCATGGAGGTTGGCTGCAGGAGAGTTCATGTTCAAGCATGTGCGCAAGCTACTTCTGCCTACTTCTGGTCTGAAGAGTGGACAGGACGGCAGGGAGGTATGCTGCTGTCCCTCCAGACCAGTTTTGAAGCGACTGCTGGTGGGGGGAAAGCGGAGGGAAGACTAAGTGCACCCTCCTCCGCCCTTAAAATTGTCTCACCCCTGCCTTCAAACCGGCCCCTGCTGGTTCCTTACGCATCCCTAACACAAGGAATAGTCTGCAGCTATGTTCACTGGGGGACTGAGAAGCACTAGGCAGGCGCCTTAGGTCCAAGTCTAATTGGTATCTGGTCAAGCACCAATGTACATACCAATCTCTCTGCCTGTGGGGAGAGCAACTCAGAGTAGGGATCTGCACATATCAAGATTTGTGCACAGATTCGAAGCACAGATTCAGCACCTTTAAAAGTAAGGAGAGCAGGTCCATACCTGCTCCTCCACCACCCCACTCAGCTTCCTGCTGCGGGGGCACGCCCCACCCCCAGCAGACCTTGCGTGGTGGCATGCGCATGGCCTCCATGTATGTACAACAGCCATTTGCGTGATCAGCATGCACAGAGGCCATGTGCATGCAATCACTGTGCCACTGCCACCCGAGGGCTAGTGCGGGGGAGGGAGCCGCCACAGCAAGAAGCTGCATGGAGCGGAGAAGGAGCAGGTATAGACCTGCTCTCCTCACTTTTAAAGGTGCTGGATCTGTGCTTCAAATCTGTACATGAATCTCGATATGTGCAGATCTCTAACTTGGAGACTCAACCATGTGAGGGAATAAGAAGGAATAGGGACTGCTTGGGGAACTATGAGAGGAGCATCAAGCATATGACTGCTTCTGAGGGGACATTTGGATAAGGATATAGTACAATAACCAAGTGCCTGATGAGGTGGAGACCAGGGCAAAGCAGGAACAGAGTGAGTGCTACAATTGCATGTTTTCAGATCACACTTGTGTTTTAAAGCAGAGATTATTTATAGGTTTGTCTTTCTGGGGTCCTCTCTGCAAGAGCTGCAAGGATGGGAAGGTTCAAGCCAGAGGAGATAATTAGGGATCTCTATTGTGCAAGCAATGGGGTGGGGGGAGTTGCTATCCAGGTGGATTGCCAAGATGAAGGGCATTAGTACATTGAATCATCTAGTCAACTGTTTTAGAGCTTGCCTTTGTTGCATTTTAGGGTACTGTTACCCAATTTCTCAGGGCTTGTCTTTAGTCATTCAGCTTCATTACTTATTTAAGGATTTGATATGCTTTGCCTTTTCATGCTGTTTGCACCAGTTCAGGTTGCATGACTGCTGTTTTGGTCGAAATGAAAGCTTGCTTCTCCGGGCACCAAACAGTTGTCTCTGTAACAGTCTCACTCACTCAAGTGCAAAGCTGAATTCCAAGATCTTGAAGGGAGACAGTCTGATAACATTTTCCCTGCCTATGTAGCATCAACCTTGTGTGTTCTTTAAATGGTCCAGAAAAAATGTTCTGTCTGACTACCTCGTGGGTGTCAAGTAGCTTCAGGATTCTGTCTAAACAGCTTGGGCCCTGGGTTTTTAAGAGAACCTCTTCTTGGTTATGAACCCCACCACCCATTGAGATCATCAGGAGAGGTCCATCTGCATTCGCAGGGACCTCCTCCGTTGCTGCCCAGCCTTCTCCGTTGCTGCACCGAGGCTTTGGAATGCGCTCCTTAGTGAAATAAGAGCATCCCCATTTCTGACATCTTTTTAAAAGCCTCTAAAGATGCATTTCTTCACCCAGACTTTTAACTGATATTGTTTTGATTGTTTTAATGTTGTTTTTAGAATATTGTTTTAAAATTTTAAATTGTGTTTTAAATTTCTTGCTTTTAAATGTTTTGTTTTTGTTTTTAATTAATGTTTTACTTTTAATCTTCTTGTAAACCACCCAGAGACTTATGTTTTGGGTGGTGTAAAAATAAAGATAGATAGATAGCAATAGCAATAGCACTTACATTTATATACCGCTCTATAGCCGGAGCTCTCTAAGCGGTTTACAATGATTTTAGCATATTGCCCCCAACATTCTGGGTACTCATTTTACCAACCTCGGAAGGATGGAAGGCTGAGTCAACCTTGAGCCCCTGGTCAGGATCGAACTTGCAACCTTCTGGTTACAGGGCGGCAGTTTTACCACTGCGCCACCAGGGGCTCTAGATAGATAGATAGATAGAATAATTGTTTGTTGCTTAAGTTCACACTGTCCCACATTTGTGTGAGAAATGAAGGACTCTTATTAGCAACAATATTATTAGAATATTGTTCTGTTCTGCTCCCCCCGCCGATGAACAAGCCACAGCTCAAAATGCATTGGTACCGTCCAATAAATATTCTTCTGATATCAGTAGTCACTCTTCCATGCTGTTCTTTGCACCAATTGACCTTTTGGTCTCCCTTTTTCTTTGGCGCTGGCCTCTGTTTTCCCTTGGCCTCTTATTAGCATAAACTTCCATGTTTGGCTTTTCCCCAATCTTGCTCTCATATGGAACATTACACTCCAGTAAGGCAGACGGCTTCCTGTCTCCATATTCTGACATCTTTTCCCTTTTCTCACCCTTTAAGAAACCAGGGAGATTTCAGCCTTGGAATTTGCCCAGAATGGCCAATTTTCTAACCACTACAGCACTCTGTCTCTGCAATGGAGTAAAAGAGTTTTTTAAGGTTTTAAATGGGCATTTTTATTTCTGCTTTTCTTTGTAGATAATACAAAGTATACGTACAATCCTGGCTGTCCAATTTTCTACTGCTTACAAGACATCATGAGGGTCTGCAGTGAATCCAGCACTCACTTTGCAACACTTACCGCTAGAATGTTAATTTACTTGGATAAGTAAGTCATGTTAGCCAGTGTGGTGTAGTGGCTAGAGTACTGGACTAGGACCGGGGAGACCTGAGTTCAAATCCCCATTCAGCCATGATACTTGCTGGGTGACTGTGGGCCAGTCACTTCCCTCTCAGCCTAACCTACTTCACAGGGTTGTTGTGAGGAGAAATTTAAGTATGTAGTACACCGCTCTGGGCTCCTTGGAGGAAGAGCAGGATATAAATGTAAAATAAAATAAAATAAAATGTTTCAGTAGAACTATTTAAGTTTAAAAATAAACAGATAACACTAAAGAATTATGCTTTTTTAGTGGCCTACACCTTAAGTGGCACAGCGGGGAAATGCTTGACTAAGAAGCAAACAGTTGCCGGTTCAAATCTCCGCTGCTACTATATCGGGCAGCAGTGATATAGGAAGGTGCTAAAAGGCATCATCTCAGACTGCGTGGGAGGAGGCAATGGTAAACCTCTCCTGTATTCTACCAAATAAAACCACAGAGCTCTGTGGGCACCAGGAGTCGAAATCAACTTGTTGGCACACTTTACTTACTTCCAGACTAAACACTGCATGCAGGGAACATTTCTGTGGTGCATGGAAAGGGAGTAACTTTCAAATATTTCCCCCTTTCCTCTGCAGTTGAGTAATATCTGAGCTGCCTGCATACCGTTTTTATGAGATATGTTGATTAGTAAAGTAATTGCTGTAGCACAATGATCTTCATGGTTCATGAAATGTGCAGGACTTTCAACTGCATTTTCTGTCTGCCAAAAAACAGCTTATTTGCTCCAAAATGTGTAGCACTCATCATTCAGATGTTCAAAGTACTAAGGTCTATGTAGGACAGGACAGTGTGCAATATGAATAGTTTTGCTGAAATCAGTGAAGCTAAATCTTCAGCCTTTTATGTATGGAACTTCTATTGTATGAATTATGAACAAAGGCCATGAAACAGAACATGAAAGTGGTTTCTTGTTCTTTTCTATGTGCGAACTCTTTGGTGCACTTCATGGGAATTTCCCATTGTGCTAATCAATTACTTTGCTTCTTATAGAAGAGCAAGGGAAAATCTCAGCAGATGATGCTCTCTGCTCTCGATTGATCCTCTAAATTGCATGCAAAGCACCCACTGCAGTTAAAGTTAGTCGTGACCATCCTGTTGAAAGCAGTGAAGCAATGGGAGTTAGGTTGGTCATGATTAACTCATTTCATTAGTTCAGTGGGACTTGCAGGCCCCAGTTCAGTTCCACATACTCCCAAGCAAGGGCGCATAGGATTGCAGCGTTAGGTGGGTCATGGCCAAAATATATTATTTTCTGATTCTCGGGGGCGGCTCTCTCATGAGGCTATATAAAGTGACAGCCTCAGGCAGCAAGTGAGCCACTGAGCTGTGAGTGTGGGCTCCCTATTTCAGGTGTCACCGCAACCGCTGTTTCTGCCACCTCCTCTCTGCTGCCCCCCCCTCACTGGCCCCACTCCCAGGGGCCAGAGCCCATCACTGTTTCCATCCTGCTTCCCCTCACTGGCCTCACCTTCGAGGGTGCTCTTTGTTCTCCAGCTGGCAGCACTCCTTACATTGTGCATCCAGCATCGCTGACCGATCTGTCTCTCGCCACCGCCACTGCGCTGCTGTTCCAGCACCTGCTCTCTCCTCCCCCCACCCCCCAGTCTCTCCAGCAACAAAACTATCCGCTTTGCCTCCTTCATTTCAGGAGGAGACAAAGTGGGAAAGTTTGGTGATGCAGGGGATCGACAGCAGGAGAGAAGGGAGTGGTTCTAGAGCAGCAGTGGCACTGAGAAATGGACAGGTCAGCAAAGCCAGATGCTTATTGCCTGAAACGGCAAGTAGCAGTGCCGGGGCAGATGACAAAGCATGTCCCGGAAGGTGAGGCCAGTGATGGGAAGCAGGGTGACATCCGTGGGCAGGGCTGGCAAGGTGGTGGTAGGATGGCATCAACCTCAGGCTCACCCAGGGGGCAGGACTGACGAGGGAATGGGACAACACCTTGTGACTTGCCTCAAGCAGCGACAGGCTGCTGATCCTAAGAAATTTACCATTGGATCTGCCTGTAGTTTTAATGTAGTATCTTGTGTTACACTGTGCTGTGATGTTCAGTAAAATGCTAATGAGGCCATTCTGTTTTGCAGATGGCTGGAAGAACGACATTCACAATCGCATTCTATCCCAGCTTTATTCAGACCATCTCCCTTGGAGCGAATTAAAACAAATGTCACAAACCCCGCATATGCTGTTGAACCTGGTCAGACAGAGAGCTCACTTCACATGGGATATACTGCATTAGAAATCAAAAGTAAAATGCTGGCACTTGAGAGGGCAGACATGTGCATCTACAACCCTTTGTTTGGGTCAGATCTTCAGTATACTAACAGGGTAAGAGGGGGAAATTATGAATTTAAGAGGGCTTTGGTGTCAATGCTAGATGTTAACGTTCCTTAGTGTCCATTTTAGCCAATTTTCAAAAATTATTATTATATGATATTTTCAGGTTGACAAAGTGGTTATAAATCCATACTTTGGACTCGGAGCCCCAGACTATTCAAAAATACAGATCCCAAAACGTGAAAAGTGGCAACGCAGCATGAGCAGTGTCATGGAAGACAAGTACTGTGATATATTTCATTAATTTTTCTTTTTTACAGTCCTTGTTGCATCTGTTCTCTGAACCTCAAAGATTCTTACGAACTTTAAATGGGGGAAGCGTACAGCAAAATCCTATGCATGTTTATTCCTAAGTAAATCCCATTGTGTTCAGTGGGACTCAATCCAAGGGAAGTGTGAACAGAATTGCAGCCTTAAAGTGCAATCTATAAAAGTATATTCATGGAAGGAAAACTGTCTCATTTGCAATTCTATGCACGTTAATAGGATCTCACCTATGTATAAGAGCCACAAATTGCTTTCAGTGTGTATAACAAGACTGAAATATTCTATTGTTTTGAATTTTCCTCCTAGGGAACGTCAGTGGGTTGATGATTTCCCTCTTCATCGCAGTGCCTGTGAAGGAGATTCTGAGTTATTGAGCCAACTTCTAGATGACCACTTTTCAGTTAACCAGCTGGACAGTGACCACTGGGCACCCATCCATTATGCATGCTGGTGAGCAGAGTAGCACTTGAAGAATGTAGGATTGTTTATAAAGTTAATGGTTTGTGTATGCATAAGCATCATCCCCAAGGTTTCATCACATTCGAGTAAGAAGCAGAACCTTGGATGGGGTGATGCAGATGAAAGGGTATAGCCATGAAACTGAGGGTTAGCTCGGTTCTCAGTGCGCCCCCCCCCTTGAGTTCTGTAGTACATAGTGAACAAGCTGAAGTCTAGGAGAGGCCAAAACCTTGTTCCAGACACTGGGATTATCAAGAGCAAGTTTGGCTTCCACCCAAATTAAATGCAACCCTTTACTTTCTCCCACACAAGTGATGGTTGCCATTCTCTCCTACCCTGGAAGAATAAAGTGCTGAACTCAGGGAGCGTTTTTTGCAGTGGCAACAAAGCTCATGTTCTACCTCTCATAGTGGGTGGTTTGGCCTCCTTTGACAAGGTCCCGAAATGCAGTGTGGTGTTCTGCAACTCCCTCCAGGTGGCAGTTTTCCCTCCACCACCTCCACTCCCACACACTATAATGATGGGCATTTCACTCACCTATAATAATTATTACATGTTTGTTTTTAAAGGGGGCTTGGGCAGCTGAAACTTCCAGACTCTGTGGAAACTTTGTGATCACTATGGTAACTGGCTTTCCATTTGAATAGGTCAGCTTTAGTTATTTGCACAGTGGGTAGGCAACCTTGGCTCTCCTGTTGCTGTTGGTGGTTTGTTTGTATGTTTGTTGTTGAACTATGGCTCTCATCATACCCAGCCACAATTTATTGTGGCTGGAGAGCCAAGGTTGCCTACCCCTGGTTTAGGCCAAGGGAGTGACTGGCCCAAGATCAACCAGTGAGGGTCATGGCTAAGCAGGGGTTTGAACTAGGTCACTTCATTCCTAGTCGTAATCTTAGCACTACACCTGAGAGTTGCAACCTTTCTAAAATGTATCCTTGAAATTGAAAAATTTCACTATTGTGGAATTAGTAAAAAATTCTCACATTTTTCAACTTTGAAAAAAATAAATTGAATGACTTTGCTTAGAATTGTAACTTTCCCCCTCCATCTGTAACTCAGCCCCTATTGAGCAGGTTCCAGACTAAGTCATGACTAAGTACCATTGAAATCAATGAGACAATTTAGTCACGGCTAACTTAAATTTCTTTAATTTCAGTGGTACATAGCCATCGTTCATTACTACTGCTGCAACAAATATTTATATACCATTTTTCAACAAAGAAAGTTCTCAACACAGTTTACATAGAAAGATTTACATAGAGAGATGGCCCCCTGTCCCAAAAGGGCTCACAATCAAAACATAACTATTTTAGTCTGGTTCCTGCCTATAATGCCTGCCAAATTTCATATAGCAATAATATTTTGTGGAGCATGAATTTATTCCAGAAAACTCTTAGTTTTGCAGTCATGCAGCCTGAACTAAAATGACTATCAAGAAAGTTTCACTTCTTGTACATATGGCTGGAAGGATTTAATAAAACACATGCAACCTTACCTTTGTTTTGGCTGTTACGCTTCCCATTTGTGTTTGCTTTCTGTGTAGGTATGGAAAAGTTGAAGCCACCCGAATGCTGCTAGACAAAGGGAAATGCAATCCAAACTTGCTGAATGGACAGCTTAGCTCCCCACTTCATTTTGCTGCTGGCGGTGGGCATGCCGATATTGTTCAGATACTCCTAAACCATCCAGAAATTGACCGGGTAAGATGCTTTTGTAATTGCAATTTCAGTCTGCCTTTGAAAATGCGCGATGCTTCCAGTTGTAAAGGATAAAACAATCAGGGTGCTTCTAAGTGTTACTGGCAGCAGCAAAAGTAGTGCAGGGCAGGAAGCACAAGAGGAACTACTGCAGAAAAGAGGAACTTCTTATGATCATGGTCTACTACTATTATTTTATGATGTAGACTATCTATATGCCACTTTTCAGCAAAAGCAGCTTACATAGCAAAAAAGAAGAGAACATGGTTGCCTAGCCCAAGAGGGCTCTCAGTCAAAAAAGAAACACAAAGAAGACGCCAGCAATGACCACTGAGAGGAGCATTATGCTGGGATGAATAGGGACAGTTAGTCTCCCTCTGCTAAATGTGAGAGCCACTACTTTCGAAGGTGCCTCTTTCCACAGTTGCAGGGACCAACTGGTTTAGACTGACCATTGTTATTTTGAACTAGCAGTGATTGATCCCAGAGTCAGTGAATGGAACAGCAACCTGACAGTATGGGTTGTGATGTGCTCTGATTCAGAGCTCTGATCACCCACAATACATAATGTATTATTATTTATTTAGCATATTTCTATACCACCCAAAACGCAAGTTTTCTGGGCAGTTTACAGGACAATAAAAACAACCAATAAAAAGATTAACATATTTCAGCAACTAAAATTTAAAAGTTAAAACATTTAAAACACAATTAAAACAATATATAATTAAAAGCCTGGGTAAACAAATGCATCTTGACTGCCCTTTTAAAAGCTGTAAGAGATGGGGAGGCTCTTATTTCAGCAGGAAGTGTTTTCCAAAGGCTTGGGGCAGCAATGGAGAAGGCCCGTCCTGGCTAGGAGTGCCCTCAAACATTAATTTCCTAATAATGGACATGAGCCAGTCTTTTGTACTGCAACTGGAAAATGCAGTTCATTACAGCACAGCCATTTTAGCTCATGAGTGGAGGCTGCTTTCCAAGACAGGGTAGTTTGGTGTGCAGTCCTTAGAGGGGTCCCTGTATTTAGAAAGCTGTATTTTTAACTCCTTCATATTTTTGTTTATAGCACATTACTGATCAACAAAGAAGAACCCCATTGAATGTCTGTGAAGAGAACAAACAAAATGAATGGGAGAAAACAGCTAACTTGCTGAAGGAGGCCATAAATAAGCCGGTATGCATTCACCTTTGAGACATGTTTACAGTTAGTGAAAAGATACTAAAAAGCAGAAGGAAACACTAATCTCATGGGTAGTCACTAAAATTCAAGTGCCCTATTGTCTGGGCTGCAAAATAATTAGGATTGCATTTCCATTTTTTATCTAATTCCTAATGACTGCTGGCCTTCTAAAATATTCACTTTCCCCCTCAGAGTTATTTTAATTTATGTAAGTTCTTATGCAATAGAAGAATTGGAAACTTGTAAATTTTTAAATGTCAGTTCAGCATGCAAGTTAAGTTTCTTAAAAGCCTGGTGCTCCCAAAGTGACATGAAAACTCCCACTTAAGCATAAGTAGGTAATATTTTATCTTTATGCTAGTTTGCCTTGCATGTTAAAGTTGTTTTTCAATCGGAGATACACATATTTGCTTACCATATACGCCGTGATGAGTATTGCTCCCTCCCCCTTATCTTTGCAAATGTGAAGAGCCCCAGCTTTCTTCCTGATCTTTTAGGTAAGAATAGAGATGATTCCCCCCACTTCCTGCTCCAGTTCATCTTTGTTATGTTTCACTTTCACTCCAAGTGTCTTAGAAGCATTCCATGACACAGATGACCTCCAACTCCCCTGAGTTTGAACTGGTGAGGAGTGCAGGGATCAACCCTGAATTTGTTCTGTACCTCAGAAGTGCTCAGACCCTGCCACTTCATAAGAGCAGCCCTGCTGGATCAGGCCCATGGCCCATCTAGTCCAGCATCCTGTTTCACACAGTGGCCCACCAGATGCCACTGGGAGCTTACAGGCAGGCAGTTGAGGGCATGCCCTCTCTCCTGCTTTTACTCCCCTGCAACTGGCACTCAAAGGCATCCTGCTGCTTCTGAGGCTGGAGATGGCCTATAGCCCTCTGACTAGTAGCTATTGACAGACCTCTCCTCCATGAAGATATCCAAACCCCTCTTAAAGCCATGCAGGTTGTTGGCTGTCACCACATCCTGTGGCAGAGAATTCCACAAGTTTATTATGCGTTGTGTGAAAAAGTACTCCCGTTTGTTGATCCTAAACTTCTTGGCAATCAGTTTCATGGGATGACCCCTGGTTCTAGTGTTATGTGAAAAGGAGAAAAATTTCTATCAATTTTCTCAACACCATGCATGATTTTATAGACGTCTATCATGACTCCCCACAGTCATCTTTTTTCTAAACCAAAAAGCCCCAGGTGTTGTAGTCTTGCCTCTAGTGCTCTAGGCCCCTGATCATCTTGGTTGCCCTCTTCTGCACCTTTTCCAGTTCTACAGTGTCCTTCTTTAGATGTGGTGACAGAATTGTATGCAGTACTCCCAAGTGTGGCCGCATCATCGTTTTGTATAAGGGTATTAGCAGTTTTATTTTCAATCTCCTTTCTAATGATCCCTAGCATGGAATTGGCCTTTTTCACAGCTTCTTCAGCTTAGTGAGTAGTAGGATAGCAAGGCCAAGCAAAATGTGTGGAAACCTGTTTTCATGTTTTCCCATAGTATGAAAAAGTGCGCATTTATCGAATGGATGGATCATACCGCTCTGTGGAGCTGAAGCATGGAAACAACACTACTGTGCAACAGATAATGGAAGGAATGCGTCTTTCCCAGGAAAAACAGCCGTACTTCACTATTTGGATCTGCTCTGAAAACCTTAGTAAGTAACCAGAAAATTGGTATCTTAAGAATGTTTGGAGGAAGGTTTAGAACATGATTATTGCCTTACATAAGTAGTAAATAAGTGAAGTGCTGGTAATATGGAAACATCTAGTATATGTCACGGCCTGAGCTCTGAACAGTAGCATGGAGTCCGATCCTGTGGGGGGAACAGTCAGACCAGAGTAGCCAGCCCCAAGCCCTGATGCCAGACTAGATCCTGAGCATGCCAGCTGGGAGACCCAGAAGTGGAGGCAATGGAAGCAGAGACCCAGTGAACTGGCCTCTTTCTCATTACATACTTTGCTCTCCCTAAAGCCTGCACAGCAACATTGCAACAGGCCAAGAGGGACTTAATAGATTGACTCTGGTTGGATCAAGTTGCTCACTTGGAGCTATCCAGGGTGCTGCAACCCAACTGCTTCACCTCATTTCACCTCACCTTGCTTCATGGGTTCCTGGCTTTGGGACAAGACAATAAAGCAGACTTCTTCAGATTTCTTTTGGCACCTCCATTCTTGTTTCATCAGCAGGAGGAACTGTAAGACCTAAGAGAACCTTCCTAATATGTGAGACTGTGCAACTGGATAAAGTCACTTGGTCCTGTTGGGTCAGTTGGATCCATCTACTTGGCAATATATAGTTGGAAAACAGTGTAACGGGATGTCATTATTATATTAATATTTCCCCATCCCCTGCTTTGCCACTTGTCAGGACTGGGAAAGCTAATCAGATCACATCATCTGTTTCCTCTTCCCCCACCAACTACACATTACTGAGGAGCCATAGGACATTGGCACCCACACATCTCCCCATAACACATAGTTTGGGTCTTAGCTTTGGGGAAATTTGGTTCAAGTCCCTCTTCTGTTGTGGAAGTATTGTCAGACTTTGGGGAAAGTCATCATCTCCCACACCATTAGTAAAAAGACCTCATAGGCTTGTTGTGAGGGCAAAACACAATACAGAACTGCAAGTTAAAAGGGCTATATACATGGGGGGCAGGCGGGGAGAAGGAGATAGTAGGAAATCAAGTCCTTGGTAAGACATGGGCTCACTGAAAAGTGAACTAGAATCTGCTTTGACACTCACTGGCAGTAATTTGAAGGAGGAAGGAAGTCATCTTAGGAAATGTGAATTTTTCTTCCAAACATAGTATTTAGGATTTAATGTAAAGTGTTAATATTTATAAACATGTTCCACTACATGCATGGATGTACTGAACTAAGCTTTTAACTTCTATTAAAATAATTTTGCAGACAATCAAAAAACAGGTTGCTCACCTGTAACTGATGTGATCTAGATCCAGATCTAATGTTATCAAATTAGTGATAACACTATCCAGAGGCATAGTTCTCACAGGTGATCTGTTTGAGATTAGCAGAAAACAGGATTGAATTCCTTCCTGCTCTGCCCCAGTAGATGATCCGATCCTCTTTTAAGCCAAATAACAGGAATCAGTAAGGCACACTGCATTGCTGATATCACTAATGTTTTTACTTGGACTCTGAAGTAGCTGAAATCTCCAGTTTACTGCTCTCTCTTCATGTGCCTTCTCTGGTTAGGAGGTTGGCAGCTGGCAAAAGCCATAAATCATGGTCCCTAGAATCATGGATGATATCTTCTGTGTCTGTTTCTAGTCATTCTTTCAGGTCATCCATCCATCCCTTCCTGGTCTTTCTATCCATCCCTTACGGATCTTTTGAGTGAGTATTCTTTAGAGTTGTAGTGGATTACAGCCTTTGTCTCAAAGCAAGCTCATGTGAGGGAAAGAAATTGAGCTGCCTGGCTAGGCTTCTCCTAAAACTCTTCTGTATTATTGGTAGGTTCAAAATGCTGCCACCACCACCACCCCTCTTATCAACAGAGCTTGAACCTCCCTGGGCTCGGGGTGGAATCCCAGGGGAAACTTACTTAATTTTGCTATGGGACAAGTAAAAAAATCTTCCACGTGCCAGCCTACACATGGTGAGAAAACTGATAACTGCTGAATGTTTGAGGACATGTTTGCACCAGAGAAATCCCACTTCAGCCCCCTCTTTTCCTGAGTTAAAAATCAACTCGAAGAGGCTTGTAAAAAGAAAAGAATTTTTAAAATCTAGTTTTATTAAATTACTATAGACTGCTTCTATCTGAAGCGTTCTAGCTTTCTTAAATACACTCAAAAGTACTTAGTAGATTACAAAAATAGGTTGTCTTAGGCATGCTTAAATGTTTATAGGGTCTCTTGCAACACCCTAGATAGGATGGGCATAGACTAATGTTTCTTATTTTAATTATGTTACAGGTAAACAATAATAGATCAGTATCAGGAATATGTAAAAGCACACACACCAAGGAAATATAGCAACCCCTAAAGCAAAGTCTGACTAAACAAACTTTTCCCTAGTTTAAACTCCCCAAAGCCATAAGCCCTGGCTCATTCCCTTGAACTCACCAAACACCTGACGAGAATTCACACTTCCTGCCCTCCTGTCTTTTAAGGATCTGCAGAGTTATTCTCCTGCAGCCAGCCTCCATGGCCACATATCCTCCTGTGCACCTCCAGCCAAGCTTCTTCTCTAACAAAGAATTCCCTTCTTCCTGGCAACAGTTCTCTAGGTCCCACCCACCTGGCATGCTGATTGACTGAGCCCTGGAGTTCACCAGCCTGTCAGTCAGGATAAGGGTTCACTTCCAGTTAACTCTTTAGAGGGAGGGGAGGCTGGTCACTACAAGAGTCATGATTAAGACTCATTAAAATTTAATGGAACTTAAGTTAGTCATGATTAACTTGTCACATTGATTTCAATGGTGCTAAGTCATAGTGAACAGATCTGGATGCTGCCCTTTTTTTCTGCAAAAAAACCTGGCTTTGACACCTCTTCTATGCAAGGAAATTCATTTTTCTTACTGATACTGATAGTATGGTATAGCATCATTTAGTTTACACTCAATTCATATTTATGAAGTTTTAATTTTTAAAAAATCTCTTCCCTCAAATTAAACTCTATACTGTATTCCTTTACTTGGATGTATTTTAAGAGAGGTAAGTTTTGGGCGGTATAAAAATATGTAAAATAAATAATTGTTGTACAGGTCTTCAGCTGAAGCCATATCACAAGCCTCTGCAGCATGTTCGTGATTGGCCAGAAATACTCACTGAACTGACAAATCTGGATCCTCAAAGGGAGACGCCACAGCTTTTCCTGAGGAGGGATGTGAGACTACCTCTTGAGGTTGAGAAAAAGGTTTGCATTGTTTCTATACCAAATACAGGGACAAAACCAGAGGCCAATATAATAAGGTTTATTTGGACCTTATTCTGAATTCTTTAGGTATAATTTTCTGAGGTTATTTTCCAAGCATAACTAAAAAAAGAAAGATGGTTGCAACAACCATTAAAAATAAAAAATAAATTACAGTATATAAAGCTTGGTGTAGAACACACTAGAAGTGCCTCATCTTCATGTAGGACCCAAGACAGGTCAAAGAAAACACTAGAAGACAGACAGCCACTTAAAATCTGTGGCTGACATCGTGATTAATGAAGTGCACATGTTACTGCAGGGATGCAACAGGGATTCTTGCAGAACTCCCCCAGTCCCTCTACATGTGTGCTGTTGCCTGTGCCTGCACTCTAGAAGCACTTTAGAAACATGTTGTGGATCCTCATGCAGTGTGTGTACATTTTAAATAAATACCCTGGCTGACATCCAGACTAACATTGCACATGCTGAACAATGTTTTGCATTATCTTAGGGGGAGGGTGATTTTGACCAGTTCTCCCCTTCTTTCTGCAGATCTCAGTGCCTCCTGAAAATATGCCCCTGACGGTTCCACAACCCACAAGGACATATTTTGGGGTGGCACAGAAGACAAGAGGGAATATTGGCAAAAATCACTCCTTCCTCATTAGTCTGGATGTTGGCCATCATTTCTGCTTCTAAGTTCAAAACAATAAAGGTTGTCTGTTTCAGGGGAAACTTCAGCATCTCAGGTTTGGCAACTAGTTACCTTCTAGTTTTGTAATTTATTTCTTTTTATGTTACAGATTGAAGATCCTCTGACTATTCTTATCTTATTTGATGAGGCCAGGTACAATTTGTTGAAGGGTTTCTATACCTCACCTGATGCCCAGCTGATAACACTTGCAAGTCTGCTGCTCCAGATAGTTTATGGAAATTATGAGAGCAAAAAACACAAACAGGGCTTCCTAAAGTAAGTGAATTTTAAGTTTCTGTTTTCATTTTTGCTTTTGTAGTGGAAGTATTCAGATGAGACTGTCTGAAATGTGGGTATCTGGTGACAGAATAAGAACCTCTAGGGAAATCTATTCCTTATATGCATCCACACAATGTATTCATTCTGTCTCAATTCAGTTTTTGGTGATTGCTGTCAATGGATTTTTAAGTCAGGGTTTTAGTTTAGTATTATTAATAAGGGAATATTTAAAATGTATTTAAGCTGGGCGATTCAAAGGTAGCTTAAAATAAACTAAAGGGACTGAAGGATTTGTTTAATGATGCTGGGCTTAGTCCTAATTGCTACCAAAGCCTTGGTCCAGATTCCCTTTCTCCACTGCAAAAACACTCACTCACTGGGAACCTCAAAATAAAAGGAACCTTCCCCCCCTTCACTGACTTCTGGTAACTGTTGAGGCAGATAGCCTTGAAATGTGGAGCCCCGAGAGCTCTGATGTAGCTGCCCAGCTGCTGTCCTGGGTCTTTGCCTTGACTGCTGTCTTGGACACAAAGCTGTCTCCACCTAGTTCTCCATTCTGTTGCTGGCCAGTTACCTGCCAGGCTCACTGAAGATGAGGAAGCTTTGCTAGCCAGCTGTTCCCTCAGCGGAAAGTATAGGGGCAGAGCTTCTTAGGTGAGGTGCTCAGATTAGACACTCAGCTTTTTAAAAAGTGTTTTGAGCAGAGCCTACCTTTCTACTCCTCTTCAGCCTTCCTAGTGACCAGCTTTTCGGTGTCTGCCCTCCTACTAGCCTTCCCAGGCTGCCTTCTTCATTCTGCTGCTTCTCTCGTCAGCTCTTCTTCCTCCAAAGCTCTCCATTTGATACCCTAGCCAGCTCTCTGTGATCCTGTTCAGACCCTTCTTTATACTGAGCTCTTTGGAACCTTCCTATTTTCCTTGCTTATACCAATTTAAACAAACCAGTTAAAATACAGAAATTAAAATGTTCAGATAGGCCCATCCAATCCTAACCCAGTAGGCTCCTCTAAATTGCTTTGCTTGCAGAGATCCTTCTGCTTTAGTTTGATTGGACAGGACTTTTATGTGTGGATAGTTTAGAATGCCATCAAAACTCCTGAGCTTTGTTAAAAACTACTGCCTGTAGTCAGACAAAGGTGAAACCAGCCAACCAAGAAAACACACCCTTGACTGGTTATAATGACTCAGTAGAACACACAGAGGTCATATTTTATTGTAACCAAGCATCAATATTACTGTATAAACTAAGCTAATAAAGATGAATAAACTAAGCTAATAAAGATATGCACAAAGTCCCACGTGCACAAAAATAGCTGGTTTTTACTTTAGTTATTTTTGTTTTGGTAGTTGTATTGTACATTTTGGTTGATTTGTTGTAGATTTTGTTGGCTTCTTAAATGAATTTGTGGTAAGCCAGTTTAATTTGTCTTACAGTCAAAGTGGGGTATACATATTAACATACAAACAAAATAAGGATATTGCTTGGTGGAATAAGTCAGCACCTGAAATGTGCACCATCAAACTGATGCTTGGAGATGCTGGCTGATTCTGGACACTTTCTCCCCTTTGTCTAGCTGAGCAGTGTAGTCAAACCTTACTTTGATGACCACCTATTTAGCAAGATTATCATATGCAGCAGGATAGACGTTAACCATCAACACATAGAAAGATTACTTGTTCATGTTGTGGTGTTATATCTGTTGTGTTGAGAAACAGTTAATGTTTTTGACTTATTTCCAGTGAAGAAAATTTAAAATCTATAGTACCGATCACCAAATTAAAAAGTAAGGCACCGCACTGGACAAATCGAATACTTCATGAATACAAGGTGAGAAGGTTACCAGCAACATAATTTAAGGGGGTGGAAAAACCTTGCTTTAAAATGTGCAGTGGGCAACACTCAGACTAAGTTAGTCATGACTAAATCCCAGTGGCTGACATCCAGCACAGCTTTTGGACGGTGGTGTAGGAGCTGCACTGTTGCAGAGAGGCTGCTTCAGAGCTCAACCAGTAAGATCATTCACACGACCAAAGCTTACCCAGCCTGGGGAGGGCTGGTGGGGAGGCAGGAGCCATCCTGCCTTCCCCACACGATCTATGCCACTGTTGGGCTTACAAATGTAGCACACCCACACAACCAGCATGCTATGGCTCCGAGAGTGATGAGGGAGTTGCGGGGGGGGGATGTAGGCTGCAGCCTCCTGCATCCCACAGTGCACCCCGCAAGGAGCATGGTGCATTGGGGAATTTCCCCATCGCCAGGCACTCTAGCCACCCGGCTTTGTGGCTGCTCAGGCTTAAGGCAGCCGAAGCAGCCACATGATTGGAGACTGGGGTGTAAGGGTGCACATCCTTCTACTTCAGTAAAAGCCTGGGGAGAATACTCGGGCTACCTGGTGGGGCAGTTTCAGGACTGAGCCCAATACTAGCGCTCCACACAAGCAGCCCTACCCAGGTAGGGCTGTGCAAGTCCAGGTCGAGCTGCTCATGTGAACAGCCTCACATTGTTGCTGAGCAGCAGAGCATATGCAGGAGGTGTGCACTCCCTTCACCCAAAAAGTACTTTCTGGCTTCCAGGAATTTGTTCCTGAGGGTTGTACAGCCCTCAGGGACATATTCCTAGAAGCCAAATAGCATTTTGGGAAGAAGGGGAGAAAGGCAAAAATTACTTCCCCTCCTGCTGTGTGGTTTCTCTTCTGCTCAGCAGCATGGTGGCTGAGCTCCAAAGCAGCCTCTCTGTGAGGACACAGCTCCAGCTCACCCTTCCTAATGCTGTGCTGGATGTCAGCCATTGAAATTAATAGGACTTAAGTTCATTCCAACTAATTTGTCTCATTGATTTCAATAGTAACTAGTAACTTGTCTGGATACTCACCTTTATTTTCTGGAAACGTTATGCTGACAGTAAAAAAAAAAAAGACAAAATATCATTAAATGACTATTGTTGAGTCATTGATATTAGGTAATATGTTTGTTTTATTTTTAGATTTGAGCTGAAAAATTTATTTAGCTGTGAAACAGCATATCCTTGGCAACAGTACCAATCAAGATTATGTATACATGAAATGGGGTACTGCAAGGTTAAAATCTTTTGTCTTAAGAGCTCAAAAATCTTCAGAGGTCAAAATCATTTGTTTTATTTTTTTTGTGTGCCAACTCAGCTGTTACTAAATTTTGTGAAGCATGATGCATTTGCTCCAGCATGATCTTATTAAAGTCAGTGGCACAAATGGTTATAAATAGGAGTTCTGAATTCCTTTTAGTTTTTTGCGTATGCTGGTAGACTGCGTAACATCACAGTGTTCTTAAAGAACGTATGCTTGCCATTTTATCCTGCCCTAACCGCCCAGGGGCTTTTTGTATAGGGTGTTATATAAATGCACTAAATAAACTTAATCCAGATTAAAGTTAAAACCCTATCTTCTGTGGCTATGTCAACTTGTATTTCTAGAGTCTCAGTACTAGTGAGGGCGTGAGTAAAGAGATGCATCACCTGCAGCGCATGTTTTTGCAGAACTGCTGGGAGATTCCCACCTATGGAGCTGCTTTTTTCACAGGACAAGTATTCACAAAGGCAAGCTCAAGTAATCATAAAGTCATCAGAGTGTACGTCGGAGTAAACGTCAAAGGACTGCATCTTCTCAATATGGAAACCAAGGTTTGTTTGGCCATGTTACTATTTTAAGTAGCAAACACTACTTGTGAACATAAATACAGGCTTGTGCATTCAGCATATCACAGGTATTTTAAGATGCTCCTCCCTGGGCATCCCAGACTGCATTTTAGCTTCCCCAAGTCTGGGACAAATGCCAATGATACAAAGACTCTCTTGAAAAGATACCAGTGTGCATGCACCAGAGGCAATATCAGGAGCTTTCATGCTATATTCTTAAACTGCTTATTAAATGGAGGGTAATTTAGATAGGAGTTCCTGGGAACATTTTATCGGGCCAAATGGGAAATGACATCAGCGGCTCACACAGCCCAGAGAGTCGAACCTCCAAGAGAGATGCAGGCTTGCTGTTTCCATGTCCTCCAGATCCTGTCCACACAGCTTCCGAAGCTGCTTGTCATAACTTTTGGATAATTTTTGCAAAAGTGGATTTAATGCAACCAATGCAGAATTCATATGACAAGTTCCAAAAAGCTCCAGATGGCTCTGAAAGATTTGAACTCCTCTCTCCATGAGAGATTTATTTAGAGCCAGGGTGGATTTGATTTAAATCAAACTGATTTAAATCACGATTTAAATCACGATTTAAATCACTAGCAGGGTGGATAAAAATAAAAAAAATCCGATTTAAATAAAAAAATCCGATTTTTTTGATTTAAATCTGATTTTTTTGATTTAAATCTGATTTTTTTTATTTTTATCCACCCTGCTAGTGATTTAAATCGTGATTTAAATCACAATTTAAATCCGTTTGATTTAAATCAAATCCACCCTGTTTAGAGCTCTCTTTGAAAGAATTACTCTTGGTTTAGGTTATGTGACCTCCTTTTCTGTGTCATTCAGTTGCACCCCCAGGCCACAATGGAGACAGGACACACATAACTGGAATAAACTAGGGCTACTTTATTGATAAAAAATACATAACCAAAACTTGCAGTGAGGAACCTAACTAACCAAAGTGTGGGTCAGCATCATAAAGAGGACTGCTCCACATCAACCCTCCGGGCCGCAAAACACTGAAGAGTTGTTCCTTGGCCCTCGCCCACCTTAAATGGTCCTCCAGCCTAACACTATTACCAAAACAACTTACCCCAACCTGCACTTTCCTGCCAAGAGACCAAACAATTCTAAATACTTTTAAACCCCTGCATCTCGAAACTCAGTAAGAAGTAGGTGAAAAGGCCACATCTGCCGCAGCCCAAAAAATTCCTACTGGGCCCTAACTGAGCCTAACCCTCACTGAGCACGGGTGGGTGGGTGGGTGCTTTGCAAAAGAGCAACTGGCAAGGATGAGAACAGGCCATCCCTTTTAACTGGCTGATCCTTGCCCTGATTGGTCAGCCCCGACCACATGCAGGGGGAGGCAAAATGGCGGCCCGCATGTCTGCCTCGGTGCCGGGAACACAACCCTGGCCCCTACCCTACTGAGAATCAGGGTGGCAGGGATCAGCATTCCAGAACCAAATGGATGTCAGACATCCATTTTAGAAAAACTGGGCCAGATACACACACTACTGAGAAAAGCATCCTTGCTTAATGACAATTTAGAGATTATTTGGCTTTTCAGTTTGTTTACTTTTATATTACAGGCTTTGCTCATAAGTTTAAAATACGGTTGTTTTATGTGGCAATTGGGAGATGCAAATACCTGTTTTCAAATACATAGTCTGGAAAACAAAATGAGCTTTATAGTTCATACCAAGCAGGTAAGCAATAGTTTACTGAATAGTTCTTTGCTCACATTCAAAATATGCATCAATACTGGCTGACATACTGAGGAAAATTACTCATAGTAGTCCCATTGAGCCACCTAATGGTGCAGCAGGAAAATGACTTGACTAGCAAGCCAGAGGTTGCCGGTTCAAATCCCCACTGGTATGTTTCCCAGACTATGGGAAACACCTAGATCAGGCAGCAGCGATACAGGAAGATGCTGAAAGGCATAATCTCATACTACGCAGGAATGGCAGTGATAAACCCCCTCCTGTTATCATCTATTCTACCAAAGAAAACCACAGGGCTCTGTGGGCGCCAGGAATCAAAATCGACTCGAAGGCACACTTTAACTAATCCCATTGAAATTAAAAGGACAAGTTAGATGTACTCGAGACCCAAAGGTCAAACTTTGGTGTTGCCTTTACCATCATGTGTCTTAGGATGCTTCATGTTAACATTAAATATATAGTACATTAAATGAAATCATTTTAAGTTTCTTGTACCGCATATAAATTGGCTAACCACCAAAAGTGGGGAGTGGGCATAATTATTTTTGTATGTAGTCGTAACTGACTTGTATGCTACACTTTTGGCTCCTCTCATCTAGGATGAGAGAGGGTCAGGCAGCATCCCTCCTCTTCACACGACTGGCTGGCCATGTGCTCAGGCTCAGTACACCCTTCTCTCAGCCGGACTGACAAGCTCAGCCATGATGGAAATGCTGGCTGGAGCTCATTGTTGGCATTGTCCTTGCTGCCAAGCCTGGCTGTCAGTCCGGATGAGGGAGGGGTAGGCTGAACCTGAGCACCTAGCCAGCCACTCAAGTGAAGAGGAGAGGGAGAGGTGGGTGGGGTCAGGTCACAGGTATGCTGTGGAGCCCTGGCCATGAGATTCCAGAGGATGGGAGGAGGAAGGAAGCCACCATGTCGAGTTAGGGGTTGGTTGGTTTTGCCTGATTCCAGGGCATAGTCACTTAGCTTGTATTTTATTTCTCACAGACTTTGGCAAGATTTAGTTTTGGGAGAGTCACAATTCTTGACTGCTTTTATGGGGTACCTAAGCTGAAGCTTTGACATAGAAGGGGTGCACTTGTTTTTAAAAAGTTGAAAACTCTGGCTTTAATGTTGAGTATTAAGATAGAAGTTGAGGTGTTTATTTTTCAAAGCTGGCAGTAATTACTATTGTTGTTTGGAAAATCCTGATTTGCTTTTCTTTTTGTAGGCAGGTCTCATTGTAAAATTGCTGATGAAATTGAGCAGCCAGTTGATACCTAGTGAAAGAAGCAACTGAAATAAATTGAAAATGGTTCTGCAGTGATTTGTGTGAAGCAAAACCCAAAGTATTATAAATAAAAGCCTTGCATGTGTGTGAGTTGTACAGACTGAAATATGTTCAATACAATGGAAGTTGTATTGTTTGTTTGTAAAACTGTATTGCAGTTGTTTTGCTATAACCTTTCAGAGGTTTCATTTGCAAAGCCATGAGATGAAATCATGGCTGACATCCAGATTACCACTGCATGTGTGGAAAAACATTCTGTGTGTGCAACAGGGGAGAGGTGCTGTTCACCATTTTGCCCTTTCTCTGCAGCCCACTAGGCCTGCCCAGAAATAGGTTTCTTCAGTGACATATTTTCAGGAGGCACAGTGCGCTGCAGTTGAAAGGGGGGCTTAGCAAAAATCGCTCATTGCCCGTTTTATATGTGGAATGTTCTTCCACATGCACATCATTATTCTGGATGTCAGCCCTTATTTTGTGTAGAAAGCATGTATATACATTCAGTTGGACCAGTATTAAAGAAAACCAGGTATACTGTTGTTCCGGATACATTGTCAACATTCTTCTGTTGTTGCACATGAGTACAATTACCATACAGCATAATCAGAAAAATGTCATGAAATTTACAGAAACATACCATATTTACCCAAAGATAAGATGACTCTGAATTTAAGACAAGCCCCTTAAAAAAATACAGGTTTTACCTCTATTTACCAAATGAGGACTCTGAATTTAAGATCGCCCCCTTATTACTAACATCAAAAACTTGCAAGTCTTGGATTAATGTACATACAGTAACTTGTAGTAGGCAGTAAGCATCCTATATTGAGCATAGTGCAATTTAATAATTACAAACTGAACTCCATGGCTGGGATTAAACAACATATACACACCAGGCATTTCTCACTCCCTTCCCAGTGCAGCTCTTAAAAGGGGGGGGGATGCTGACAGCATGGGTAGCCCTCCAGAGCAGCATTGAATCCTGTGCAAGTGGTTGACGCCAGAAAGGGAAATCAGCAAATCCTCCTAATGAATGTTGTGAATGTTATACACTTGTGTATAGAGCTCATTCAAATCTGACTTATTTTATTTTTAATTGGAGTTTCTTCATCACTTAACTGAAAATAATGGGTATAAGATATAACAAAATATATACTGCTGTATATTAGGGGTGTGCATGAACTGGTTTGAATGTCTGGCGGTTCAGCTGGTTCGAAGGTGGGAGGGGGATATCTTTAAGGATGTGGATGGGTGCTCTTACTCCTCCCGCTGTGTTTCCCCCGCCAGCACTGTCTTTTAAAACAATCTGACGAGGTGGCAGTGTACCTCCATGCTGCCCCGGTGTCTCCTCAGACTGGAAGTGCCTGGTGTGTGTGCACGTACAGGGGAAACTCAACGGAAGGGGTAAGAGCACCCTCCCCCAACCTTAAAGATATCCCGCCCCCACCGAACTGGCAGGCGCCAGTTCTGTGCACACCACTATTGTATATTGATTTGGAATACTGTATGGAGACTGTCCACCTTTAATTGGGTCCAATGTGTTGTGTACTTATTGCATTTTTATACTTACAAAATGTTAGTTTTATATATATAATTTATTTTGTTTATGAACAACAGATTTTTAAATATATATATTTGTATAAAGCTTAGACTTTAGTTGGTTTTTGCTTAAAAAAATATTCTGTTGAATAAGCCATTATTGTTGATTTTAGTATGCATACTCATGTCTGTGCCTTTATGAATCAAAATTAATCTTGTATGATGAAGGGTATAGGAATGCTTCTGATATTACAATTTAATTCATGAGGGCATTCCTGTAAGTTTCTCCCATGAATAAAGTCTTGGCTCCAAGAAGAGCAGTAACCTTAAAAAAACAAAACAAACCCCCCCAAAAACCAACCATTAAAAAGCTGAAATACCATCAAGAAGGTTCACTACTGAAATTAAACATATCTGCAGAATATGTGCTTTATTCTACTGGCAAATGAGCTGTATTTGCAAATGGTACTGAATTGTATTGCCTATACCTGAAGCAACCCCCCGCAGCTGTTCTGAGCTGAGTTTTTAAATAAATAATAATAAATACGGTTGTTATTTAACATCCAGGAACTGTATACCATAGCGCTTCATGCATGTATATAGGTTTTACTGCTTATGTTTCACTTAAACATACATAATTGCAATGTTCTTATTTATTACTACTATCAAATAAACAGATTTGCAGTAGTGACCTGGTTGAGTTGTTTTTTAAAGTTCACCTAACAGTTGATCTTTTTTTGCATTTTAAAATGTTATTGGTTTTTACCCTAACAGTTGATCTTTGAGGTGATCTATTTTCCCTCACAAAATGGGTTCTGTGCCTGCACAGTAATTTCTGTGAGAGAATGCCATAGCTTCTTGAGGTACTCTTCAATTCCTCCAAATCGTACGTGAGGCACGACTGTTGTCTTTGGCAGGAGGGTGTCTTCTCAATTCCTTCCCAACCACAATGGTGTTTACCTTGTGAAAGATTTGCTTCTCTTTCCTCAGTTCCTGAAAGAATACAAGGCTATTTTACTCTGTCTTTTCGGACAACTGACCTTTTAAGTTTGCTCTTTAGATTTTGTTTCAGTTATTGTTCTAATAGACATTTAAAAGACTTTTAAGAAGCGTACTTCTTGCTGGGGAACTCTCCCTTCCTCTGACAAACATGACTTGTTTATTGAACTTTGATGCTGATGACCATCGGGATTGTCAACACAGATGATGTTGACCTCGATGCGATCCCCACATAATTCTCTCCGACAACGGTCCAAAAAGAGCTGGAGAGCTTTCAGACCTCTTTGGATGCTACGGGATCATTTGAAACATCAGCCTTGATGCTGATGCCATCAAGATCGGCCACCGTGACTTTCACAACCACTGTGCATTGGTTGTACTACCGATGCCATTGACACCCCATCTGATCTGACCCAATACTGATCCTGATGCCAGCAAACAAGGCTCACCAAGTGAGCCCTCAGAAAAATGTGACTGGCACCTCTATAGCACCTCCCCTATAGTGGTGGATGTGTTACCAGATAACTCACTAATTCAGGCCATGACAACAGGCCTGATTCAAGCAGATGTCTCTCTTTGAAGGAAACTTCCCCAAAGGTAACAATACCAAACAACTTGACTCCAAAAACGTTTGGGATTGCTAAAGGGATCTACGCTCTCTACCAACTCAGGATCCACCTTTAGGGGATTTTCCATGCATGAACGGGATTAAGATTAGGAGTCCGAAGCCTTGCCTGTCCATGCCCTCTCCATCTTACACACCAACCTATTGCTAGAGGGAAAGGTTCCACCACTCCGCTCCACATTATTCAACCATAATGCACCCTATAGACTACTGGAGCTCTCTGGGCACATTGGACCCTGGCTACCCAAGAGGTTTCAGAGATTCATACTATCTGCCATCTCCTGGACCTCCCTTAGGATTTTGAAGAGTACAGACTCTGGAAGTCAAAGAAACTAAAGGGCAATCTCGAAAAATTCCACCAAGGACTGGGCTCAACCCGTCTTCCCTACTGGAGAACCTCCTTTTAAAAGACCTTCAGTCCCCAGTCTCAACCTCCTCAAAAGGATATCCTGCAAGGATAGCATTCTGAATTTTCTTGTTTTCATAAATTTATTCAGGTGACATAGGTCCATTATGTGTTAGCTCAGGGAGCTGCTCAGATCTTCTATTACAGTATCCAGATGCTGAACCTGACAGCTTGGAGACTGAACTTTTAGATGGCTTCCTCCTAAATGAAAGGAATGAACAAGATGTAACTATAAATGAAAATGGAAGAGATTCACACAGTATGCTGCTGCTAAAGAATTTGATCCCTATAAGGCTTCTATTTGCTGAATCCTTTTATTTGACAACTCTAAAAAAAACTCAGGCCTATCCAATGCCTCATATTTTTGCACTCTCAGCAAGACATCCTAGATGGAATGCATGCTCTGTATTCTCTCACCCTGACTCAAAAAGATTCCTGAAAGGAATCAGTAACCTATTTCCACCAGTCAGAAAGCCTACTGAACCTTGGAGCATTTCATTCGTTGTATCCACAATTACAGAGCCTTCATTTGAACTGCTAGCCCTTCTCATCTCCTTAAGTGTGGTTGTTCACTTAAAAAACCACATACTTGGTTGTCATTGCATCGGCAAGGAGACTCAGTGAACAAACAGCCCTCAGGGTTGACTCCCCTTACACAATGTTCTTTCCAAACAAAGGGGCCATTCAGGTGACCGGGGGGGGGGGGGCGGGGGACAGGCTGGTCCAACTCATCTCCCCTCCGGACAATTGCTGGAACATTTCTGGAAGCAAGGATCACACTTTCAGATGAACTCTGGAGGCCAGGACTTGTCCTGGCCTACAGATATCCCAAAATGCACTGTGTGACATGCACGGTGTGTTGGGGGATTCCTCCAGAAGACAGGCATTCTAGGAGCCTGTCTCTGTTTCCCCTGGGGCCAAATGCAGCCCCAGTGAACACATGATCCCGGAGTCCAGGTTAAGGGCCTGCTCAAAACTTTAACCCCAGCTAAAAGCCGGGCTAGGTGATACTGCCTCACCAGGATTGGGCCCAATTCCAGCAGCTCTCACATGCAGCCTAACCCAGGCTGGGCTTCCATAGCCTGGGTTAGGGTGTGTGTGAGAACAGCCTCAAAGTCATCCTAAGGACAGATCCAACCTTCAGACCCACAGTGGTCCCAAAATTCCACTTGAACCAAGGCATAGTCTTATCTTCCTTTTTCATGAACCCTTCTATTCCTTTGGAGAAGTCAGTGCACTCCTTAGATGTCAGAAGGTCCATGTTGTGCTTTATGGTCAGAACGAAGGAGCTTAGAAATAAGGGTGTGCATAGAACTGGCAGCGGAGCCGAACTGCCAGTCCATTAACCATTTCATTAGAATTAGCTGGCGGTTCAGTTCGTGCTGTTGAACTGGGTCAACCTGGTTCGAGCACCTTGCTTGTAAAGGGGCATCTGGTAAGGATTCCCCTTTACAAGCAAAGGGAGATTCTTTACCTAAAAAAGTTCAGAGGGTGGGTGAGAGCGTACCTTACAGGCTGTGGTGGCCCCTCTTGGCCCTGCCGGTTCTACCCTCTCACACTGCAGGTTGGCGGGTGGCCTAGTTCCGGCTGCCGTGCAGGCATGGAGAGGTGCACGAGGGGAGCACTGGTGGGGTTGAGAGGGGCTGCTGCCGGCATGGACCACTACTGCTGGGGAGCCTTTTTAGGGAGGAAATCCCCCTTTGCTTGCAATCCTTACCAGATTCTCCTTTGAGCAAGGCGCTCAAACCGGGCCAAACCAATGCAATCTGAACTGGGCCCAGTTGAGTTCAAACTTGGACGGGGCCAGTCCTGTTCAAGCTCGAACCGGGCAAGTTCAAATCAAACCAGGTTCTGCATATCCCTATTCAGAAAGTCAGATAAATGATCTATAAAGGGAAGGAAGAGGTACAGACTATTTCAAGGCAGAGACTATAGCACTGGCTAGTAGTAGTAGAAAAGTTACCCAGGTTTTCCTTCTTCCTTGCTTCCACACAACCAGAGGATGGGAGCACACAGTTCCCAAACCCGGGTAGAACACAGTTTGTGATAGTGTGAATGACTTCAACATGTCAAGCCTCCTTCTAGAGTCAAGGCACACTCTACTAGAGCTATGGCCATTTCAGCAGCTCATATGTCGGGCATAAGCATGATAGATATTTGCAAAGCAGCTACATGATCCTCAGACCTCCCTTTTGTTAATATAGGGTGCAATATAGCCCATTCCACAATATTGGCCACAATATAGCCCAATATAGGGTATAGCCATAGCCCATGGGCTATGTTAATGGGTATGTCAGCCTCTGAACCACAGCAACAGGATTCCTCCCAATGATCTTCCACAGATTATGAGTTATAAATGAGAGCTAGGATGTTCGCTGGGCAGAGTGACCTGATGACATCGAACTGGAAGCACTAATTCTTGTGCAGTGTTATTTCTCTGACACCTTGAACTTGGGAAACAATGCATCACAATAAATTATTAAATTGTAAGATTATTGTAATGTAATTATGACATTTATTTGGCAATCTAACTGTTATGTAGTGCATACATCAACCAAGCAAAACTAGTAGTAGACTCATAGTGTTACAGGGTCCAGAAATGTGACTATCTGTACACCCCCTTGGCACTCCTACAGAGGTACTTGGTCTGCTATAACTTTTGTTTGAGAGAAAAGAGTCCAGGAAAAGAACAGTGTTCAGAACTAAAGCTAAGAGTAGCTTTGGGAGTCTGGTGAGGAGGGAAGCATGGCCACCGCATCCTATCTCCATAGGAATCTGCATAAGGCTCCCTGTCACCCCAAAACATATAGCCTCTCTTCAGCATTCCTGAGACTCTCAAACTGGGTACCATTGCTTTTCTCCCTTTTCAGCCCCTTTCCACATTCCCTATCTAGGCATTAAAGCCACTCAACCTTTCTTCCTGGATCTGCCTAAGCCTTAGAGGCTGACAGCATGCCTGGCTGACACATGTCAGGGCACCAGTCCACAATCATCATGGGCCACATATGTACATGTCTGCTTGGAACAAAAGTTAACACTAAAACACAAAAAATCAAACCTCCTGCTTGCTCCACCACAGCCTCCAGTTGGTGCTCGGCTTCAGGGCACCAGTTCATCATCATCATAGGCCAAGTGGTGTGTGTCATATGTGTCAACAGAACTAATGGGCAGACTGTGACATATCTGGTTTGGGGGTTGGCCAGAGTGGGGGCAAGCTGACGGTGGTGTGTCAGTGGGTGTGAGTGACCATGAGGCTATTCTCACGATTGCCCCAAAGTGGGCTAAGGGAGCCTACCCTGCTTTGGGGCAATTGTGTGCTGCAACGGGAGCCACATGACTCCCAGCAGCTAACGGTCATAAATACCCCTCCGCTTAGACAAGGTTAACAGAGTGATTGCTCCGTTTACCTCAGCTTTTTGCTCATGTGTTGCTGCAGTGCCGCAGCACCCCGGGCTCGGGGATCTCTCCAGGAAGCCTTAGAGTCAACAAATCCTCCAAAATCCCTAAAACTTCCCAGGTAATTCTATCTTCCAGTCTAGTGAGAGCCAGCGTGGTGTAGTGGTTAGAGTGCTGGACTAGGTCCGGGGAGACCCGAGTTCAAATCTCCTTTCAGCTATGATACTTGCTGGGTGACTCTGGACTGGTCACTTCTCTCTCAACCTAACCTTCTTCACAAGGTTGTTGTGAGGAGAAACTTAAGTATGTAGTACACCGCTCTGGGCTCCTTGGAGGAAGAGCACAATATAAAATGTAAATATTATTATTATTATTTATTTATTACCTGTGGCCAAAAATTGGCAGGACCATAAGATTGAAAAAGTTGTAGAAAATGAAGATTCAAAAATATTATGGGACTTCCGATGACAAACTAGACAAACTGTAATCGAGAAGAAAGAAAAACAAGTTAAAATAACCGACATAGCAATACCAAGTGATAGCAGAATAGAAGAAAATGAAATAGAAAAAATAACAAATCACAAAGATCTACAAATTGAAAGGCTGTGGCACAAGAATCCCAGTAGTAATTGGCGCCCTAGGTGCAATTCCAAAACACATTGAAAAGCACCTCAACACCATAGGGGCCACAGAAATGACCATCAGCCAATTACAAAAAGCAGCTTTACTGGGAACAGCCTATATTCTACGAAGATATCTATTATAATAATAACAGCAACAATATTGATAATAAAATTCAGCCATCCCAGCTCCTTGGGAAGCACTCAATGTCTGGATAAAACAAACCAGTCAATAACACCTGTCTGACTGTGTAACTAATAATAATAATAATAATAATAATAATAATAATAACAACTTAATTAATTACTAATACTTGGGCATTCTACATTACAAATACTTGGGCATTCTCCAGGCTGATAACATTGCACACACTGAAGTTAAAAGAAAAATTGGAAGTGAATACATCAGGAGAGTTCTATAAATCCTCAAGTCCAAACACAATGGCGGGAACACCATACAAGCCATAAACACCTGGGCTATAGCTATTATCAGATACAGTGCAGGAATAATAGACTGGACCCAGGCAGAGCTAGAGATGCTAGATTGTAAGACCAGGAAAATAATGACCATCAATCATGCTCTGCACCCCCGCAATGATGTAGATAGGCTATACCTCCCTCGCAGCTCAGGTGAAAGAGGAATGCTGCAAGTCCATCAAACAGTAGAGGAGGAGAAAAGAGGCCTTGAAGAATATATAAAGGACAGTGAAGAAGATGCACTTAAAATGGTCAATAACGAGAAACTATTCAACACCAGTGAAACAAAGCAGGCCTACAAGAAAGAACAAATCAAGAACCAAGCAGAAAAATGGAAAAATAAGCCATTGCATGGTCAATATTTGCACAATATAAGTGGAAAATCAAACATCACCAAGACCTGGCAGTGGCTCAAGACAGGCAACTTGAAGAAAGAAAAAGAGGGTTTAATACTGGCTGCACAGGAACAGGCACTAAGAACAAATGCAATAAGACCAAAAGTAGAAAAATAAACAACAAATAGCAAGTGCCACCTCTGTAAAGAAGCAGATGAAACAGTGGACCACCTAATCAGCTGTTGTAAAAAGATCGCACAGGCTGACTACAAACAAAGGCATGACAAAGTAGCAGGGATGATACACTGGAACATCTGCAAAAAATACAAGCTACCTGTAGCCAAAAATTGGTGGGACCATAAAATTGAAAGAGTTGTCAAAAACGAAGATGTAAAAGTATTATGGGACTTCTGACTACAAACAGACAAACATCTGCCACACAATACACCAGATATAACTGTAGTCCAGAAGAAAGAAAAACAAATCAAAATAATCGACATAGCAATACCAAGTGACAGCAGAATATAAGAAAAAGAAACAGAAAAAATAACAAAATATAAAGATCTACAAATCAAAATTGAAAGGCTGTGGCAGAAAAAGACCAAAATAATGCCAGTAGTCATTGGTGCCCTAGGTGCAATTCCAAAATATCTTGAAGAACACCTCAACACCATAGGGGCTACAGAAATCGCCATCAGCCAACTACAAAAAAACACTTTACTGGGAACAGCCTACATTTTGCGGCGATACCTATAACAACAACAATATTGATAACAAAATTCTGGCATCCTAGGTCCTTGGGAAGGACTCAATGTCTGACTAAAACAAACATGTCAATAACACCTGTTTGACTGTGCAAACAAGAAATAATAATAACTAGCTGAACCAGCACAGAGAATCTGTGTGGCAGTACACTCCCCCCACCTTCTGCCTACTTCCCCTGCCCCTTCTGCCTCAGTCTCCTCCCCCATCGCCTTCTGTCCCAGCCTTCTCTCCCCCCCCCACTTCTGCCAGGCACCCCACCACTGCAAAGCAGGCAAACTTCACGGCAGATACACTTGCTGTTTTGCGGTCCCTCAGTCTTCGTTTTGCAGTACCTCATGTCATCGCCCATTGAGGTCACTTGAGGAGGTCTGTCTCCAGTTGCCACCAACTCATTTGGTGGCTACACAGGGAGAGACGGGCCTTCTTGGTTGCTGCCCCAAGACTGTGGAATGCACTCCCTGCTGGGATAAGAGCCTCCCCATCTCTAGCAATTTAAAAAAAACTTCTGAAAACACATCTCTCCTACCAAGCTTTGTCAGCTTTTTAAAACTTGTTTTTAAATTGTTTTGGCTATTTAATTGTTGTTTTATGATGTTTCAATTGTTAATTATTGTTTTGTGCTGTTTTATAATTTCTGCTTTAATTTTTAATTGATTTTAATGGTATTTTAATGTAAACCGCCCTGAGCCTTTTGGAAGGGCGGTATACAAGTTTTAATAAATAAATAAATAAATAAATAAATTGCTGCCAGCCCCAGCCGTCCCCTCCCAGCTGCCCCCAACCACCGAATTTCCTCCCGCTCCTTGAGGACGCTGCTTGAGGACGCTCCTTGAGATCGGGTGTTCGTTGTCTCTGTGCCCTCAGCCAAGATCCTTGGGTCCTCACAGGGGTCCGGTTTCCTCCTTTCCTCTTTAGTTTTCCTCCTTCCTTCTTTCCCCCAACTCTGCCGATGCCTTGCTAACCGCTCTCTCCCGCCTGCCTCTCTCCCTGCCACCGTTCCCTCCCAAGGCAATGTTCCACCAGGCATCCAGATGCATCCCCACATCCTACGCAGTTCCCAATGCAGTCAGCATAAGAGAATTAAATATATAGATAATAATAATAAATTGTCATAAAGGGATAGCAAATCAGAAGAAATATCTGATGAAAATATCAACATTGGCCAGAGAGTCAAAGTAACTTCATTCAGCCATGAAGACTGTATTATCACCTATTATTGCTGTTACCAATGTCTTTATTCAGTTTCACTTAAGAATGGTCACCCACAGTAACTCTTACATTCTTTTCCATAGACATTTGGTTCTCAGTGTTCACAGGTCTGGGTCCCACCCTTGAGGCTTTAACGGGAAACCATGGTTTCTTAACTTAGCATAGCCAGTAAGACAATTTTATCTAAGAACATAAGAACAGCCCTGCTGGATCAGGCGCAAGGCCCATCTAGTCCAGCGCACAGTGGCCCACCAGATGTCGCTGGAAGCCACAGGCAGGAGTTGAGGGCATATCCTCTCTCCTGCTGTTACTCCCCTGCAACTCCCCTGCAATCTCCTATTACTGCTGTTGTGAATCATCTATTTCTTGCATGTTAATTTTCTTTATTTATCACATGTATACACTACCTGATATATAGATCTCTAGGTGGTTTATATACAATTTAAATTAGAAAGTTAAAAGCAGCCAACATTAAAACAATTTACTCACTACTGTACCTCTTCCATCCATAGCTCTTTCACTCCACTGTTCACGGTGTTCTCTTTCTCTTTCCCCAGGTATGTGTATACATACCTGTCAACCAACATCATACATCCAATGAAGTCAATTCTAACCCATTAACTTATGTTGAAATACATTTGTTAGTTTTTAAGTTTCAACAGGAGTCTTTGCTGTTTGCCAAAGATACTCCTTCTCTTAGATGTGCTTACAAGTTGTGAAGGTTAATTATAAAGATTGGCTGCACCTGAGTAAGTGCTTGCCAGTTATAAGAGAGAAATGAGCAGGGTGCCAGGATGGAACTCCCACTTCAAATGCCAGTGGCAGTTGGGAATCCTGTCAGGTATTATGAAGGAACTGTTCTTGCAGTTTATATTGGTTTTTAGTAATAACAAGAGAGAAATTAATTGCTCTCTAGGCAAATATTTTGCCATTTTGCCATAGGCTTGTAATTTGGGCACTTGAAACAATGTATTGATTAATATAAGGAAATAATAAGTAAGATTTTCAAAACGTTGGTACACTAGGTTTCTAAACATGCATTATTCTTCAAAATGAATGAGATTTGTGTGGTAAATGTTTTAGATCTATATTAGCTTGTTTCACTACATCACTTTGACTTCTGTTTCTTAATCATCTGCTATGTACATTTTTCACGCTCCTTTTTGGTGCTTTGTTTTTGAGAAAATGCTGGAAAGAACCTATTAAGACCTGTGAACTTACTGACTGAAACATTATTTTTGGAAAGTATGTCTGATGAAAAAGAGGAAGGAGTGGATGAAGTCTTTCCAAAGGCTTCTGAAAGTAATACTGGCAATGGTGGAACACAATCAAATGAACAACTTAATACAATTGAAAAATCACCAAGTACATTGCCTAAAGAAAACCAGGATAAAAATAGATCTAGTTCTAATGCAAGTGGAATGGAAAAAGTCACCTCAGAAGTCTCTGATACAGATTCAAAACCAGATACCAGAAAATCACGGTCATTTTTTGAAACAATATTGAGTTCATCAATGAGTACATTGGATGAGGAAAAATCAAGTGAATTCCAGGACGGCCTCATACTGGCAGAAAGCTCTTTAGAGGTTTCTACAAAAGGTTCAGAAAAAGATATTTTGCATTCCAAAGAGAAACTGGAAAAGCATAAAGATGTGTCAACAGTTTTAACACCTGATACAAGGGATCCTGAACTCCTTGCATATCTGTATGCTGAGGGAATAAGTGATATTCCTCCAGATTTTTTAGAAGGGCAAGTAAAAAGAAGCTTATTACAATCTATAGAAAATGCTAGAGTGCCTGAAAAGATATCAGCAGATATGCTGTCAGAAATGATGATTGATGACTTCACTGTTCAATTAAATTCTAGAGGAGTGACTGAAATGCCCACAGGGGTCTTTGATACAAAAATGTTAAAATATTTGTACTTAAACAACAATGAAATTAAAATCATACCAAAAGGAATAAAGTTATTGAAAAACCTGGAAATATTATCCATGGAAGGAAATCAGTTAACATCATTGCCTCCTGAAATATCTCTGCTTCCAAAACTTAGAACTTTAAACATAGGTCACAATGAAATCTCATCCATCTCTGATGTTTTTTCAAACCTTTCAAGTCTTAGGTGCCTTTTGATGAGGTATAATAATGTTCAAGTGTTTCCTTCTGCTTTAGAAAAACTTGAAAGCCTGGAAATTTTAGATCTCAGTGGAAATAAACTAACGCTGCCAGAGACTATGATTAACATGAAAAAAATGAATATGTTCTTCTTAAATTCTAGCCAGATTTCAATATTCCCTAAGGTTCTCTGTTACCTTCCAAATCTAAGCAAGCTCAGCTTGGCAGAAAATCAGATCCAAAGTTTACCAAAGGAGATTAAAGAGCTCAAAACATTAAAAGAACTTACACTGAGTCACAACAAGCTTACATTTTTGCCTGTACAGCTCTTTCAGTTGATACATTTAGAGAAATTGAGACTGAATGATAACCTGCTGGAAACTCTATCAGATCTAGTAGAGAACTTGCAGGATCTTCGGGAACTCAATCTTGCCAAAAACTTATTCAAAAGCATAACAGATAGTATTTGCCATTGTATCATGATGGAACAGCTCAATCTTAATGACAACCAGTTAAAGAAACTTCCCCCAAACCTGTACAAACTAAAATATTTAAGGGAACTTTACATAAGCAGAAACCAGTTGATATTGTTAGATGAACAAATAGCATTATTTAAAGATCTCTCGGTTATTGAAGTATCAGGAAATGCATTAATGTACATCCCTGTTGAAATAAAAAGTTGTACAGAAATCACTACAGTTGACCTGAGTTACAACAAGTTGTCTTTCTTTCCAATTGGACTGTGTGCGCTGTATGCGCTTAAACACCTAAATCTCAGTGGAAATCACATTTCAGAAATAACTACTGAAATTTCATTCATTAAAAGCCTGAAGCATCTTAATTTAAGTCGGAACAAATTCCCCTCATTTTCCATACATCTATGCACTCTTAACAAGCTAAGTTACTTAGACTTAAGTTACAATGCAATAAGCAGTATTCCGGCACATGTGCAAAAAATGAAGTATCTTCGGGTTCTGCTCTTACACCACAACAAATTTATTTTGTTTCCTGGAGAGCTGTGTGCACTACATCGACTTAAGACGCTGGATCTTTCAGAGAATAAGATACCATTAATCCCCTCAGATATCAATCATCTGCAAGAACTAACGGAACTAAATCTGTCTAACAATGAATTTCAATCATTTCCAACTGAAATATGCTACCTTGCATCATTGGAGAAGTTAACATTGTGCCAAAGCAATGGGTTAAAGGTAAGATGGAATTTAAAAGGTAACTGTATCTGCCATACATCACTTAACATTTATGGTGGGGTTTTGTTTTAAAGTCTAAACCAACCCCTTTTGTAACAAAGTTTATACTGTATTCATAAAAGCAGAAAAACAAGGTTAGGATTCGTTCAATCCTACACACACCTGTTAGAGGTTGTTGATTTTTACCCACAATAGGTAAAACAGCAGAGCACTAAGGAATGAGCACACACTCCAGTTACAGAGTAGGTAGCAGAGGATGGTTTGGATATTGCAGCTATTTAGAGAAAACACATGGAGATCCTTGTGTGACTAAATACTAAACATTTATTGGTTAAATACACTTAGATAGGAAAGACCTATCTCTAATCTAAAGGACTACATAGTGGATAGGTAAGGAGAGAGAGAGATGTTTCCATCTGCTCTCTAGGAGGAAAGGAAGGATTGTGACTCAGCACAGGAAGTGCTGCAGAGTCAGTTCAGGGGTCATAGAGTAGGGACAGACAGGGAGACCCTGACTCACTGTCTCTACTCCCAATGCCCCTAGTGGTCATTAGGACAGTGGTGCAAAAGGTCGATGCACTGGAAGTTCATCTCCAACAACACCTAGACCAAATTACACATTGAGACTAGTCACATGAGCGTGCAAAACTGGGCTAAGGGAGCCCAGCCTGATTTTACACGCACATGTGAACCGCTGGGATTGGGCCCAATCCTGGCAGCTACACAGCGGCAAACCCACCTAAGTAGCCATCCTCTTAAATGAGGTTAAGGGAGTGAGCGTTCCCTTAACCTCATTTTTGTAATTGTGTCAGTCACAGCTGACACACTTGGGTGGAGGTAGAAGGACCCCCATAATGCATCGCACACTTGCACAATGCATTATCGGAGCTCCCGGGGGGGGGATAGGGCGGGGCAGGGCATGGAGGTGGCACATCCCAGCAGCCTGACCCCAGAGCTGCCTGGAGCGCAGCCGGTCTGGGCAGGCAATCTGCCTGTCCAGGGAAAAGAGCTCAGTTGTCTGTGGGGAGGGTGAATCAAACCCACTCTTCTCCCTGATCATGAGAAAAGCTCCATTATGTTCAACACAGGGGCTGACATACAGAGCAAGGATGCACTACTGCAGCAAGAGAAAAGCCTAACAGAACTTCTCAACTAACTGTACCAGTACAACAGGAAAGGGGCAATTCCCCCCTCCCCTCTCCCCCTCCCCCAAGAAAGCCCTCTGTGCCACCCAGAAATATGTCCCTAAGGGCTCACACTACACAGATCTCCACACCAAGAGAGACTACCTTGTTCTCTTCAGCATTTAGAGGTGCATCGTGATCAAAACATTCTTGTGCAGATTGAAGAACGATCAAGCCCTAGGTCACAGCCTCCATTTTATGCTATAGTTATGTTCAGGAATGACCTTTTCATTAGGCAAGGTGAGGCAGTTGTCTTAAGCAGCAGATTATTGGGGCACTAGAAGGGCGATCAGATGACTCTCAATGAGGCGACAGGATGCCATCAGAACAGCTCTTCAGGGCCAATATGGGCTTTTCATGAAGCGCCTCTCCTCATACTCCTTGCAGAGCTTGCAAGAAGTAGGAGGAAAGAAGAGGAGGCTGCAGGCAACCTTCCTCCTTTGCCACCCCTGCTTCTCTCAAAGTTTGCAATTGTTGGTTTTTGAAAGGGATTTGGCCCCCACCAGGGTCATAAGGAAAGGCAGTGTGTGGTGCTCCACCTAAGGCTTTGCAAACCTACCTCACAGGATTGTTGTGAGGATAAGCATAAACACATATACCATTCTGGGCTCCTTAGAGAAAGAGTGGGATATAAATGTAAAAATAATTATCTTGGGCCACCCTGGTTCTATCTTATTAAAGTAACACTCTCTGTAATTGTTTGACATACCACATTTATCTGAATAGAAGATTACTCTGTATTTAAGATGACCCCCTTTTAGTATAGAGCTTAAGTACAGGTTGCCGTTGTATTTACCCGAAAGGAAGAAGAGTCTGAATTTAAGATGACCCCTCAATTTCTAATATAAAAGAATCTGGAAAAAATGTAGTCTTGGATTCAGCTAAATATGGTATTAACCATAATGTAAACAACACATGCTAATATCACACTGAAAAAGAGTCCTTTCACATGTGATTGGAAAGAAGAGTTAACTAACTCCAAATTACCCAGAATTCTATGAGATATTGGATGGGAAAAGGAAGGCTGCTTGCTTCCATTGTAATAAGATACATGCAGAGTGTGCTTAGTGAAACAGTGATGACATCTCTGTGTGTCAGGGAAGAGCATTTCTTATCTGCAAAAACAGGTCCAGAATATAGGTCTAAATTAGTTCACTCCCAAGGAAGTGAGTGAAGCAAAATGTTTTTAAATAAAGTACTCCAGCCTAGCTGGTTTGCAGAGCAGAATTCTGTGAGACCAACATGTGTGTTCTTCTCCACTATTGCTATTAGCCAGTCAAAGCTGTGTATTATTTCTATATAATTTAAATAAAAACTATGATTTGCAATATAATTACATTCTCTGGACTAGAAAGTGCATTACAGGACACCAGTTATGACATAAAATGTTGCTAGGCTGGAGAAATACTGGCTGACAACCAAATGAAGAGTTGTGTGTGGGAGTGCTTCTATTCATGCTGAGTGGAAAGGCAGTTTTTGGCAGTTCTGCCTCTCTTTGTAGTCACTTGCGCCTCCTCAAAAAAATGTCCCTGAGGGCTGGGAATAAACTGTCACTCTCCTGTGTGCATGAGTAGAAGTATTTCCCAAGCACTAAATCTGGGTGTAAGCCACTATTCTTATTCCGGAAAGAATAATTCTACTTCTGAAAAGTTTGAAAAAAGGAATCCTACTCCTGATGTGTACACTTGCCCCTGATGTGTACAAAACCCTGCAAAATCTGTTTGATCAGCAGCAGCAGCAGCAGCAGTGGTGGTGGTGGAACAGAATAAATATATACATATACCATAGGAAGCAATGCCTCTCTCCAATTATGTTCAGCTTTCTTAGAAAAGACTGAGGTCATTCACACAATCAAAACCTGTTTCCTACCCAGGTTTGGGAGCTGAGTGTGCTCCCAATGTTTGGTTGTGTGGAAGCAAGGTAAGAGAGAAACCTGGGTAGAAGTGATTGGGTGGAAGTAAGGTAGGAGGAAAAGCTACCCACATGCAGACCGTAGACTAAGTCTGACCTGGAAGCTTTTCCGTGGATCAGACTATATCACATAACATACTCTGGCCTATTATTTCATCAGCTTATTTGCAGATCTGGACAATTATCTTACAGGTCCATCTTTTGTGCAGAATTGAAACTGCCTATCTATCTGGTACGTCAGAGCAAGGAGCCACTGTGGGTTTGAGTCTTCACATATAATGAGGCTGTTGTCACGTGCAGGCAAAAGCAGGCTGGGATCATGCTTGATCCTGGCGGTGCTTTGGTGGCAAACCTGCCAAGCGAGCCATCCTCTTAAACGGGGTTAAGGGAGCTAGCACTCCCTTAGCCCCATTTTTTAATCGTCTGCCAGCCCCAGCTGAACCACACAGAGACACCCCCACCAGCCGTGGCAGCACCCCTTGAGGCCACCGAACCCAGCGGTGTTAATTTTTTTAAAAAAAACTGTAGAACCCCAAAACTGGCCTTGAGCCGGACCAGTTCACTGTTAAACTGGCTCAAAGTTGAGTCAGTTCGCACATCCTTATGCACTGCCCGAGACTGCAGCTGCATGTATGGGCATGTGATCTCCATGTCCAGACCAACAGTGAGGATCGTTCGCACGGGAGGTAAGCTTTTTGAGGTTTCCTCCCCTCCCATTTCAAGCCTTTTCTCACAAATTGTGAGAAAGGGATCACTGTATAGCCTCTCTGTATGAATGTGTGTGGCACTGCTGTAACTATTTTGTTCCTTTATTCTCAGTTAAAACAACTTTCAGAACTGATATCAAAGCTGAAAAATCTTAAAGAGCTTGATGTATCTTATAATGAATTGCAAGAGTTACCAGAAGGCATAGGGGAAATGAAAAGTTTAGTCACCTTAATAGCAAATGACAATTGTTTAATTAAGCTCCCCTTGAGTTTTTCATCTCTCCAGAATTTGCAGCATCTGAATCTAAGAGGTAAGCATTTAAATGTCCAATATGATATAGGAACATGCAGCCACAAAAACAACACAACTCTAATCCAGGGAGAATGGTACCAGTGCAAAACTAAGCTTCCATGTGAAGACTGGCTTTAGTTGAAGGCACAAAATGGTTCTCTGTTGCAGTTAGAAGCTTGCATCCAGTTGCATCCAGAAGTGTGTGTTTTACTCATTCTGATCCCTGTATGGTAGCCCAGCGGAAAAGTTATATGAGTAATTATGATGGTGAAATTATCTAGGTTTGGTCTCTGAATACAATGTTGGGTGTTCAAAAGAAATAACAAAGAGATTATCTCTGAGCACCCAATATTCTTCTCCATTTGGGGAAATTCACCAGCAATACTCTTGTCTCCAGGACAATCTCCAGCAACCCCTCACCCTCCTCTTTGTAGCTTTTGGAAATACTACAAATCCTAAGGATCCCTGTGGGAGGAGGCTACATAGTGCTGGGGGAAGTCACCTGCTTGTTTGACAAGCCACAGAAGTTAGCACGGTTTCCAGAGAAGTTGGTGTTTCCCCCACTAGCTGCCTGTGGACTGTAAGTAAAAGGGAGCGGGGAAGAGTGGATTCTTGAAGGGTGAGGGGATGCCAGAGACAGTGTATTGGAGGGATGCATGGGATTTTCCGAGTCTTGCATTTCCTCAGAAAATCACCTTATTCTACCCCCCCTGCAATTTAGGGGAGAAGAAATTGGATGATGTTATAGCATATCCTAGAGTGGGGGTGCTTGCTCATTACAGTTGAGTTCACTTTCTGCTGCTCTCCTAGTTTTTTGTGTTTTTAAACAATTTTTTTTTAATAACCATGCGTGAGCACACAGATTAAGGGCATAACAAGACCAGTTAATGGAGTTCCATGACTGGCAAATAGCCACAGAAGGCCCCAGTTCAAATCAGGGCTGAACCACTGAAGGGCACCGGGGACAAAGTTTTCCCTAGCACTGTTTTATCAGCGACACTCATTCTCCATGCTAGAAGGAAAGTCAAATAATATAAATTACACCCTTGAACAGAAAGCATCCATCTTGAAACCACTGCCTATTATGTAGTAACTGTTCCTGCAGTTTTCCATTACATAAGTGTGCATGCGCGCACACACACACACACACACACACACACACGTACATGCACCCTCTCCCCATTCACTGCACTTTTCTAACTTCAAATGGCTTCGGGAAAGTGCATATTACAGCAAAGCTGCATTTCCCCAAATATCTGTTGTCCCATGCCACACACTGACTTCTTGCACATCAACATATCTCAGTGAGCTGGTTCAGCTGTAATGTTCAAGCCATGGTTTGGACACTGGGTTTGAGTGTCAGGCTGGTGCCCTCTTTCCTTCCAACCTTTGTTCAGATTCCCAATCTGACTTGTTGGTTCATGACAAACTGTTCAGTATGAGGAAGCCAAACTGCAGTTTGTGTGTAAACTAGAATCGGGAACCACACTCTGAAGTGATTACCAGTTTTTATTTGTGCATGAGCCTGAGGGTCAGGCCTGACTATGAAACCATTGCTTGTTTGTTATGTCCACACCAATATATATTGCCAAGCACAGATGAGTTACATGTTATTTTCACCTGAGAATAAGTGCTGATGTGTGCAAATGTGTGAGTCAATTAACAGTATAGACTAAAATGCATAGGAAAAACTGATTTCTGGACTAAGCCAAAGATCACATTCAATCTTCCATAACCTGATATATCCAATGAAAATGTTATAATACACATAATAAAGACAGAAGCCAAAAAAGAAATTTAGCAGATTATTTTATACATTGTCCTTTAACTGCTTCCTGAATAGACACTCCTTTCACAGAAATATATCCACGGCTGCTAACAGTGAGAGGAAAGTTCAGTTGCTGATTTGTGGCCAGTCATTTCCAGAGTAACAACATGCAAATATAATTATCTGTGTTTATTTTTTCAGAAAATAAATTGCTGCATCTACCTAGTGATCTGCACCATCTTCTGTTACTGAGGAATATAAATTTTGATAGAAATGATCTAGTTAGACCTCCATTGGAAGTCTGCAAAGGAAAACAACTACTCCCTATAACACGCTACTTAGAAAGTGCTGATGAAAGAGATGGTAAGTTTTGCATAGATTTCTAGCAGTGAGTCCCCCAAATATTATGACATTTTTTTCTCTGTAATATATCTGCCCACGTCTCTGAAGATCATGTAATCCCTAGATTTGTCAGTCTCTCTCCAACCTTGTTCTCCTGCTGCCCCTTATGCCTGGAGCCGTCTCTCTGAACTTCTCTGTGTTGAGGTGAGATGCCAACTCTTATTATTTCCTTTAAGTCTCTCCTTAAAGGTCACCACCTCTATGAAGACTTGGCCCAATCCCCTATTAGTCACCATACTCTAACTAAACCAAGGTATGTGTACATGCAGTAATAGAATATTTCCCCCCAGCTTTTCCTTTCTTGTAGAGCACCATGAACAGAGATGGTTTAATACATGCATACATACTTTAACCTTTTATTCTGTTGTAATTTGTATTGTTTTACTGTAAACCACCCAGAAATGTAAGTTTGGGGTGGTATAAAAATATTTCAAATAAATAAAATAATTTCCGGCAGTGGAACAGATTTCTAAATAACTGTGTGTTAGTAACTTCTAGCTGTCTCAGTCTAAACATTTCTGGTTATATTAAGAAACCAGAATTTTTGGGGTATCTAGTGTTTTATCCTTTCTCTCTCATCACAATACAGAGTTAATGCTACTGCTAGTGTTTTAAAAAGCAAAGTTCCTTAGAATGTGTTCCAAGTCTGAACATCTTGTATAAAAGTGGTTGTATAAATGTGCTGTCCTGTAACATTTGCAATGTGCTTGTTCTAGAGAAGATCTTGGATAACATACTGAAGACGATTGCTAGCAATATACCCTTTGAACATTTTGAATTTTTTTGCCAAAAACTGCAGCTGAAAAGTGCTGTGATAAAATCTATTGAAAGTAACAGGTTAGTGATAAATTCCACTCAGGATTTTTTCTCCTCACAATATTGTTACATGTTCACTATTTCCCCACATGGTGAGAAATTCCAGGGGCAGCATTTACTAGGTTTGGCCTCTTTTAGAGAAGAGATCCTGGAAATATATGGTACTGGAAATATATGTATTGACAAATATCTTCTATATATTTAATTCTCTAAGGCATACCCGTGGCTAATCCTGTGTGGGGCAGCTCTCGCGAGAGTTTGCAGTCAAGAAGCACTTAATTGGCCAGTGGGGATTCCATATGAAGATAGGGAGAAGGAGCCTGTGAGAGCAGAAGCATCATGGTGATTGGGCAGTGGGGATTCCATATGCAGATAGGGAGGAGGAGCCTGTGGCACCGTGGTGATTGGGCAGTGGGGATTCCATATGCAGATAAGGAGAAGCCTGTGATGATTAAGGTCAGTTGGAATGCAACGGTTACTAGTTGGAAGATGTTCTTGATTGTAGAGGAAAGGAATATAAATTCATTTGTTTGGCCTGGTCTTCCAAGGCTTGTAAAGTGTTGTTGTTTTTTAAAAATATTTTAATTGGCTTTAAATGGTTTTAATTGTTTTTTAATTGTTTTTATATTGTTTTTAACACTGTGTTTTGAATTGTGTGTTTTTATGTCTTTTTAAAGTTGTTGTACACCGCCCAGAGCCTCTGGATGGGGCGGTTTATAAATGTAATAAATAAATAATAAATAAAAGGATAGCAGGCAGGGGTCTGTGAAGAGAGGGGTTGTGAGGGAGGAAAGAGCCCCTTCAGGAGGAGGTTGCTGTTGTATGAATTAGATGAGGAAACATGATGAACAAGATCTGTTAACTCAGGGAGGGAGGGAGAGAGAGAGAGAGAGACAGACAGACAAACAGCGAACGAAAACATGAAGGGAAGGGGAAGAAAGAGTAGGGAAGAGCGAGTGGAGGGGAAGAGAGACAGAAGGAAGGGTGAGGGACGGGCCCGAGCCTATCAGCAGCCTGAGGGAAATGAGCGGCCATGGTGGCACTGCCAGCAAGGAAGAGTCCAGTCAACCACTACTGCTGTTTGGGGTTACCAAGGCCATTTTCAGAGGGAGCCAGGCAGGCAACGAACGGGCCAGGGCCTGTCAGCAGCCTGAGGGAATGGCCATGGTGGTGGCGGCAGTGAGGAAGGGCCCGATCAACCACTGCTGATGCTCCTGTGGGGAGGAACCGGAGCGGGGCTAGGGTGGGGAGGTCTCTGGAGATAGGAGGCTGCAGCTTGGCCAATAGGCACCAGCAATGCTGCAGCCACGACCAAGAGAGGTGAGGGGGATGGAGTAAAGGTATGGAGGAGGAGGAGGAGGAGCAGGAGTGCAGCTCAGATGAGGGTGGAGAGATCTCTGAGGTAAGGGGGGTAATCAAGTACTAGCGTGCAGATGCTCTGATGCTCTGCGCAGGATAAGCTAGTATGAATGAAACATCAGGGAACTTTGGTGACTTACCCATTCCAAAATATTCCAGACATATCCTTGTATGACGAGGCTCTCCTAAAAAGAAACTTGTTGACCACTGAGGAATATTAACAATCTTTTGTCTATTCAAAGAAATCAGGCAGGAAATATTACAATATTGTATTTTATCTTCCTTTAATTCAGCCGTGTTTGGTGGTTTAATTTCCCCGCAGTGGGGAAATGACTTGACTAGCAATCCAGAGGCTGCCAGTTCGAATCCGTGCTGGTATGTTTCCCAGACTATGGGAAACATCTATTTCAGGCAGCAGCAATATAATAAAATGCTGAAAGACATCATCTCATACTGTGTGGGACTCGATGGCACACTTTACCCTTAACAGCTTAATTAAACTGAATTATGTCGAAAGGTGAGAGCCACCTTATGACGCATTGGGGAAATGGCTTGACTACCAAGCCAGAGGTTGCCGGTTCGAATCCCCACTGGTATGTTTCCCAGACCATGGGAAACACAATATTGGGCAGCAGAGAGATAGGAAGGTGCTGAAAGGCATCATCTCATACTGCGTGGGAGATGGCAATGGTAAACCCCTTCTGTATTTTACCAAAGACGACCATAGAGGGCCGACACTGACTTGATGGCACACATTACATTATGTCAAAAGGTGGGCCAGTGGGAGAAGCAGGGTGCTGGATACCTTTGGTCTGATCGAGCAGGACTCTTATTGTGTTCTTAAGCATTTTCTCTGCATATATTTCTATTAGGGAGATGGTATTAGAAGATAAAGTAACTGAGGCATTGAACTTCTGGAAAACTGAAAACCAAGATCTGTCCTCTACTGCAATGACAGACCAGTTGATTAGAGTGCTAACCATGGCTGACATGTATTATTTAACCAACAAAGTGAAAGCATTAAAACTCTGTTCAAGAGTTGTAAAGTTCTAAAAAGCAAATAATATTTTAAGCGCAGTTGTTTGGTACTTAAAATGAATAAAGTTAACTCACATGGAGTCAGGAATTTACAATAAACTTATTATTGCTTTCAATAAAAACTCCTGTGAGCTGAAATTAGCCTTTAAAAGTAATTTGGTTTTGGTTTTGAAAACTCATAATGTGCAAATTGAATGAAGCTACATGGAAATATTTACCTGACTAAGATGTACCACTACAATGGGGAATGAGGCTTCTGCATGTGTGAACACTGCAAGAAATTTCAAAAGGCTATTTTGTAATATTTTAATTAAAAGATTTAATTAAAATCTTGGGGTTTTTTTTTAGTATAACTCTTCCTAGGAGAACAACTTCCTGGAACATGATGTACAACTTCTTACAAGCTAGTACCATTGGTCCCTCTAATTTTTTTCATCGCTGTACAGAATGAGTTTTGTTCTGTGCAGCAGTATCAAGGCAATGTGTGTGCACATGCATTCAGGGTGGGGCCTTCCTGATTCAGCCTGAGCGGGATCCAAAATGAACTGAGTGGACATCCAAAAAGTTGTGAGCACACACACGTGTGCATGTCTTAGAGGGAACAGTGGCTAGTACCTATCTTTTAATAAACAATTAGTGCACTGTTCTTGTTTTCTTCTCAAGATTTAATTAAGAAAACCAATATTATGGAGCCCAAATTATCTCATTTGTTCTAGTGAGCCTAATGAATGCTGTATTTAGCATTCATAGGAACATAGGAAGCTGCCGTATACTGAGTCAGACCATTGGTCTGTCTAGCTCAGTATTGTTTTCACAGACTGGCAGTGGCTTCTCCAAGGCTGCATGCAGGAATCTCTCACAGCCCTATCTTGGAGAAGCCAGGTAGGGATGTGCACGGAACCGCAGTTCGAAGGGGTAGGGGTGCCTCCTTAAGGGCGGGGGAGAGTGCGCTTTCCCGCTCCCTCAGCATTCCCCCTACTGGCGCTGGTTACTGTTAAAAGCCTTCGGGGCGGCAGCATACTTCCCTACCGTCCCGTTGCCCTCCTCGGCCGGAAGTACTTCCGACCGAGGAAGGCAACAGGGCAGCAAGGAGGTACGCTGCCGCCCCTAAAAGGTCCTCCAAACAGGTCCGTGCACATCCCTAAAGCCAGGGAGGGAACTTAAAGCCCTCTGCTCTTCCCAGAGCGGCTACACCCGCTGAGGGGAATATCTTACAGTGCTCATACTTCTAGTCTCCCATTCATATGCAAGCAGGGTGGGCCCTGCTTAGCTAAGGGGACAAGTCATGCTTGCTACAGGACCAGCTGTCCCTTCCTCCATGGAACTCAGGGCAGTGTATCCTCAGTACAATCCAGGTAAGTTGGTTAGGCTGAGAGAGAGAGAGAGACTGACTGGCCGGCCCAGGGTCGCCCTGTGTACTGAATGGATTTGAACACAGGCCTCCCTGGTGAAAGTCCAATGCTGCAGCTACTGACTCTCTGACCTGGCAAGGAGAAACAGCCAGCCATGTTGATGCAATCCTCAGACAACGATAGGGAGGACACACCACTTACAATGCATAGAAATATCTGGCAGAACGTTTGCTTTTTCCAGGCCATTGGACTGGCTTTTGGAGAAAGCTGTAGAAAGTGAGTAAAAATGGTGCGTGTGTGTGTGTGTGTTCACAGACATCAGTGGCAAACACACATTTATTTACAACATTTTAATACCGCCTTTCTGCATTGACCAAGGCACCCAAAGTGGTTTACAATATTGAAGCAAATTACAGAAGTTTAATAAAACGTCTCAGGCTGTTGGTCTTTTCAGGAGCTGAAGACAAGAGCTCCCTGGCCTGGGTGCCTCCTTTCTTGCCTTCCTCTCAGGGCACACTGGTCTTTCAGTACTCCCAGGAAGGAGGGAGAGGGGCTGTCCCAACAGTCCTCAAAGGCCAGAGTTGGTCTCTATGGGGCTGACGTTAAGCTCTCCCCTGGCCTGGGTGCCTCCTTTCATGCCTTCCTCTCAGGGCACACATGTGCGCGCACACACACACACACTACAACACACTACAACACAGTATTATGACATAGTATGTCATAATAAGAATATGGTGCCATACAAGTCTAACCCATGAGGTTACTAAATCTAGCAGAAGCTATCCCTGGAGATGGTTTTTTCCTCCAGTACGGTTTTCCAATATTGTTCACAATATCAAGCCATTAAAGTATCAAGGAGCTTTTCTGCACGGGACTTTTGCATGGTGAGGCTTGGGGTGTTCATATGAGGGCAGGATTTAGCCCGAATTCAGTACTGAGACAGCAACGTACTGTTCATATAGCAAGAGTAATTATTCAGGTTTTATCTTTACGAATGGAGCGTAACTCAAAATATCTGTGTCCAAAAATAGCTGCACTTTCTAAAATGTTTTCCTGGGATACACCATCATTCTGTGGAAAACGATTCTGATATGAGGAGAGACCCCGTGGATAAAGCAGATCAAGATGAGATGGAGGTCTGGCTTTGCCAAGTATCAGCTGACATGATAGCAGTGACTCTGGGCACACTTGTTCCCTATGCCCTGGAGTCAACTTCTGTTCATTCATTTTTGTTTTTAAAATATGTATATAAATATATTTTTAGAAATTATTTTTAAAAAAGTAATATTTGTATTTCTGATCTTGTGCAAGCCTTCCATCTGCTGGGCGACTGCAGTCTTATGCAAGACCAACGGGGAAATAATAACAATAAAAAACCCAAAGAAGTGAAATACCTTCATGTCTTAAAAAAATATTAAAAATCAATCAAATTGACCAATCAGCTTCAAATTTAGTACACAGAATTCCGCTACCCTGTGCTACAACTGTGCCTGGTTTCAGAGCTCCATAGCTAGCCCTTCCCAACTTAAGAATTCTTTCTAAATTCCATTGACCTCTATATGAAAAACAACAACCTTATAGCTCGCTCTAGATGGTAGCCCCTGTAGTTGGCTTAGCTTTGGCTTGTGCAAGACCCATGGCAAATTAATTATTGTTATTATTATTATTTAAAGTCAGACTTATATTTAAATAGCAAAGGTTTAAAAGAATGCAGGGTCTCCACCACATACCTGCTTCTTCTCTACTTACACATTTGAATAGGATGGAGCTTGCTCTGCAATCCCATTGGCCACAGATGGACCAGAAGGAAGGCATGGAGAACATGCAGCAGCATGAACAATCCCTGCTTGGGGTTGGGGGGAACTAAGCCAAACCTAATAAGAAGATATATAGGAATATAAATGGTCCCAGCTTTACTCCGAATTGCTGTATGCCTGAAAGCGTTTATTTCTACTCTTGTCCAAAGTTGTCTGACGTTAGACCACTTCGTCCCGCACTACAGCTAGCAGTCTGGAAAGTCCCCATCTCCAGGTCTTCTTTCAATAGTTACCTGGATATTGATTCCAGTTCCTAGAGGGCAGTCCTGGAGGGCTGGAAGAGTTACTAGAAGCAGCCCTCCTAGTAAGAGCCCTCCTCTGGAAGAGATCTACAGGGATCCTACTGAACCCTGGTCTCTAGGGCAGGGCTGTTGGGTCCCCAGATATGGTTGGACTGCAGCTCCCCTCGTCCCCAGCCACAGACCGGATGAGGGCAGTTGCAGAGGTTCAAACCATCTGGCCAGCCAGGTCGGTAACCCTTCGAGGGAAACATCCCCAAAGCCATACGATAGCCGCAAGGACAACATCTTGAGCAGACAACATCATGTCTGCTCTCCACTCTAGCCTTTCTCCTGCCTCTAACGCTTCCGAGCTGTTGTCTTCGCCAATCCGACTTCGCTGTCGCGGTCACCTCGTTGCCGCTCGCTCGCTGATTGGCTGCCCTGCAGAGGTCGTCAGATGGGCAGAGATCGGCCCAGCACAGGCGGCACGGAAGAGGCCACGCCCCCCGCTCCGCTCCCCCGGCCCCTCCTCGCAGCCAGCAGCCGGCTCGGATGCTGCAGCCGGAGTGCCTTTGTAGGCCGGTGGTGGAATCGCGCCTGTTGTTCGCCCGAGGCGAGGATGGAGGGACCAAGCTTGCTGGAGGTTGGCAGCTCCCTGCTGGAGAAAGTTGCGGGCGCTGGTGGTAGTGGCGGCTGCTCCTTCTCGCTGCTGCTGGCCCTCTCCGCCTTCGTGCTCAGCTTGGGCTACTTGCTGCAGTTGAGCTCCCGCAGCCGACATCAGCCCGGCGCCGGGCAGGTAAGTGGCAGGCGGGGCGCGGCTCCATCATCTCAGAGAGGGCTATGGTTGAGAGGGCTGCGGCGGGTGGGTCGCGTCTCTTCGCAGAAAGGGTGGGCACGAGGAGGAAACGGTAGGCGGGGGGCGTAGTCGCTGCCGGCCCTGAGAAGGATGCCGTGGTAAAGAAAAGGGATCGCGGCTGCTGAGCGCGTGCAGAGGGCTGTAGTGTGCCGCTCCCCTCTTGTTCCTAGAACAGGGCTCAGTTTCCCTAGCAAGGAGTCTTGACCCTCATTTTAGAAATGGGTGTGTGGTGTGGAGGTTTGAAGGGACCCAAGGCTGCCCAGAAGGTGGGGCAACTGGGGCAATCTGCCCGTCGCCAAACCAAGGCTCCCCTGCCTCAGCTCCTATGCTTGCTGTTAATCTCTGCTACAGCCCTGCCACAGTTTTCAACAAAGGTTTCAGTTAAAGGGCGGGGAGAGAGGGAATGGTTTATCATAGTATAAGGTAAAGGTGGCATATAAATTTAACAATAAACAAATAAATAAAGATAGCATTGAGTTGCAAAATGTACCGACCTCGGAATGTTCTGCCCAGGGCCGGACTGAGAGGGCAGTGGAATGTATGTGGAGAGGGCGCCGGGTTTTGAGCAGAATGGGTACTTAAGGGTGGGAATATTCACTGCTGGTGAGTATGGCAGGGCACAGGGGCACCCCATGGATGGGGCACACTGGGAATATGCCCTGCTGCCCTGTGGGACAGGCCGTTTCTTGTGTTCCGAGTTTGGAGCAGAGCCCTCTTCAAATGAAGGGCCTGTTCCAAGCTTGGAACAGAACGATTCCAACTTGAAATATTCTGAGTGTTCTGAGCACCATTCCAAAATGGTGCTCTTCTGGCCTCACACATGCGGAAGCTATTCGTGTGGTCAGCAGCACCATGTAAATGGTTGCTGTGCATGTGCATGAGCCCAGTACTTCCAGCCACTAACGGCCGTTGAGGGCAACGGGGCAGCAGGGAAGTATGTTGCTGCCCCGAAGGTTTTTACAAAAAAAAAATATGTCGGGGGGGGGAAGCGGCAGGAGGGATAAGGGCACCCTCTCCCTCTCCTTAAAGAGCCAACCCTGGGGCCTTTGAACTTCGAACCGGCCCTGTGTTCAAACCTGTCTGCGGGCCTGTAGAAGGGCCTCCAAACAGGTTTGTGCACATCCCTAACCCAGACCAGACCATGTTAAACTGGGCAGGAAGAGCCCAGGAAGGTAAAGGGTTTTTTGGGTGGGGGCGGGGAGATGAGGTGGAATATTTCTATAATGTATTAAATCTGAATCCCACTTATCTTCTAAGGAAAGCAGGGTGGGGTGCATAAGGATGGTTATGTCTTGTTCTTGCAATAATCCTGTGAGTTAGGCTGTTGAGCAATGCTTGAACTATGGGAAAATAGGTAGGGGGCCTGTAATGAAACCTAAAAGCTCCACCTTCTAAAGCACCCCAAGTTATATCATTCCTTGCATCACCTTCTTAATAGCTAAGGGTGGGGGGGGGGGACACACACCCCTGGCCCCCTGTAATTTGAGTACTAATGATAGTGAGTGAGTTTCATGGCTGAGCAGGGAGTGGAACCCAGATTTCTGTGACATAAGTTCACACTATATTTCTACACCATGATGTATGTGCTGGCACAGAGTATGTGGAGATAGCATCAGGATATAATTTGGTGTTGCAGACGTCGGTCTTACTGAAGACTTATCTGCTGCAATTTGAGAACAGTTTGTTATGGGGCAAATTGTTTATTATTATTAGCATTATTATTACATTGGGTTGCAAAATGTAGTAGGGATGTGCAGAACGTTCCAATCTCGGAATGTTCTGACTTGAAACATGGCATTTCACGTGTTCTGAGTTCGGAAACAAACACCTTTCAAATGAAGCGCCTGTTTCAAGCTTGGAACAGAAAGACCCTGTTCTGACTCAGAACATCAGAGTGTTCCGAGTGCCATTTTAGATTCCAAGATGATGTTCTTCTGGCCTCTGTACATGCGGAAGCCATTTGTGTGGTCAGCACTACCACTCAAAAGGCTGCTGTGCATGTGCAGAGGCCAGAAGAGCAATATTTTGGAATCCAAAATGGCGCTCAGAACGTTCTGACTTGGAATGGGGTTGTTCCATTAGAACAACTGATTCAACTAGTTGCTGTGATGGAACGATCTAGGGATTTTGCATTCCCTTCCGAGCTCAAAACAGAATGCAGATTCTGTTTGTGCACATCCCTAAAATGTAGACCCAGACCATTATAAACTAGATAAGGAACAGCTAAATGCGAGAATTCTCATGTATGGCCTCCATGTACACTGATGTATGAGTTCTTTTAGAGTGCCCCCAACATCATACCTGCCCTGGGCTCCATAAATCCTCTGGGTGGCCCTGAAGGGACCTTGGAGGGAGTCCTCAATATTGACCAAACAAAGGGATCTAAGCATGTGGTCTTAGAATGATGCTTTGAGTGTTTATGGGTGGTTGTTTTGTGAATAGAATAGTCTTTATTATGGTCTTTGACCAGCCAAGCAAACAGAGAAACAGTTCAAACAACCTATAACTACAAACTCTCTGTAAGATTACTTAGTATAATAACTGCTAAAAGTTAATACTATAATAATAAAACAATAGTCCAACCTATAATAAAACTAAAAATAGAATGACATTGACTAAGAAGTGAGCAAAGCAAAGAGAAATTGAATAACTAATGCAGTGATGGACCTCATAAGATATTAGTTCTTATTAAGCTCTGAACGAATGTTACTAGCTAGAAAGCAAAACTTGGCCATATTGTAAGACCTAAGGTCATTCTGGTCTGCTAAAATAAAATTCAGAAAAGGAGTCGTAACAGCCAGGATAAGAGCTAATATCTGAGGTCAGGTTGTTTTGGGTGGGTGGGTGAGAGGGTGGGGGGAGGTTAGGTGAAATATTCTTATAACTAGCTGACCCTGCACAGAGCATCTGTGCGGTGCTTTGGGGCCGGCTGTTTCCCCCTCTTCCTTCCTCCTGCCCCGGTCTCTCCTCTCTTCCCCTCCCCTCCCGTTCCCCCCCCCCCCACAGAGCCGCGGTGGGTGGCCAAGAAAGGCCCTGCCACCATCTTTTTCTCCCTCCCATCCGCCTGCCGTGGCTTTTCTCTCCCCCTCCCGCCGCCGCCACTTTTCTCTTCCCCCTGCCCACTGCCCTCCGCTGCTTTTCTCTCCCCCCATTCTTTGCCTCCCCCCATCCTTTTGCTGGCTGACTACCGCCGGCACTTTCTTCCCCCTCTCCTCCTCACTCCACCGAAACTCTTGCAGCATGTCGCCAGAGTTCCGTCGCCAAATCCTGGACACACACCAGCTAAGAGAATTAATTATATAGCTATATTAAATTTGAATCCCACTTTTCTTCTAAGGAATCCAGGGTGAGTGCATATGGATGGTTATCTGTTGTTCTTGCAACAATCCCATGTGTTAGGCAGTTGAGTAGTGCTTGAACTGTAGAAAAATAGGTAGGGGGCCTGAAATGAAACCTAAAAGCTTCACCTTCTAATACACCCCAAGTTATATCATTCCTCGCATCATCTTCTTAATATAGTATTTAAGGCGGGGGGCACACAACACTGGCCTCTTGTAATTGGAGCAATAATTATAGTGAGTGAGCTTCACGGCTGAGCAGTGACCAGATTTTCAGGTTTACACTCTATTACTACACTGTGCAGCTAAAGGCTACATAGAGTCAGCATCAGGATATGATTTGGTGTGGCAGATAAGTCTTACGGAAGACTTATCTGCCACAATTTGCCTTGAATTTAAACTTGGAAGCATTGGTCACTCGCTGTGATGTTTTAAATGACTTTTTTTGCGAATAAAATTTCTCTGATTCGGGCTGAGCTGGATTCCACAGCTACTGAAGGGTCTACTGTGGAGGTGTCCAGCAACTCCTCTTATGCAATTAGATTGGATCATTTTCAGTTTGAGACTCCTGAGGAGCTGGACAAACTGCTTTGGACTGTGCATCCTACAACCTGTTCTCTTGACCCTTGTCCAGCTTGGCTTATCTCATCTAGTAATTATATTATCAGAGAGGGTCTGGTAAATATTATAAATGTTTCTCTGAGGGAGGGCAGGATGCCTTAAGGAGGCTATTATTAGACCACTTTTGAAAAAACCTGCATTGGATCCCTCGGAGTTGGCTAATTACAAACCTGTTTTCAGTCTTCCATGGTTGGGCAAGGTGATTGAGTGGGTGGTGGCCTCTCAACTCCAGGCAGTTTTGGATGATCCACATTATCTAGACTCATTTCAAACTGGCTTTTGTGTGGGCTATGGGGTTGAGACTGCCATGGTCAGCCTGATGGATGATCTCCAACTGGCTATCGACAGAGGGAGTGTGACTTTGCTGATCCTTTTGGATCTCTCTGTGGCTTTTGAATACCATCAACCATGGTATCCTTCTGGACTGCCTAAGGGAGGTGGGATTGGATGGCACTGTTATATAGTGGTTCCGTTCCTACCTCTCTGTTAGATTCCAGATGGTGCTGCTTGGAGAATGCTGTTCTGCAAAGCGAGAACTAAAGTGTGGAGTTCCACAAGACTCCATACTGTCTCCAACGCTTTTTAACATCTACATGAAACCACTGGGAGAGACCATCAGGAGGTTTGGTGCTGGGTGTCATCAGTGTGCTGATGACACCTAGATCTATTTCTTCATGTCGACATGGAGAAATGGCATATTTTCTCTCAAATCACTGTTCCCTCTCACAAGTACTTGGATGTCCACTCAGTTCATTTTAGATCCTGCTCAGGTTGAATCAGGAAGGCCCTATTCTGAATGCACATGCGCACACATTGCCTTGATACTGCTGCCCAGAACAAAACTCTTTCTGCATAGAGATGAAAAAAGAGAGACCACTGCTCTCAAATACTGCTTGAGGCAGTAATGGGCTGGATGAGGGATAACAACCTGAAGTTGAATCCAAATCATACAGAGGTACTGACTGTGTGGGGTTGGGACCTGAGATATTTATTATTTTTTACATTTATATACTGCCCAACTCATAATGACTCTGGGCAGTGCACAAACCATAACAAAATAAAAACAAAATTTAACAAACTCATAATAAAGTCATAATAAATCACAGCAAAATCACAATAAGGTCACAATAAAAAAAACAAAACAATATATTTAACAATCTTGAAAGGCTAAACTATTTCAAGGAAAGAGTTAACAGAATCAACAATATATTGAGGAGATCCAGAAGCCCAACATCCCACCCTAATCCTCAGTCCCACCCCCAAAGTCCAGCCCCCTTTGGCAGCCAGCCTCGCAGGCAGCTGCAGCCAGCAGCTGCACCACTGCCCCAGCCCTGGCTTTATAGCTGGGCGAGCCACACCCCCACTGCTCTCTCCAGCAGGGCCTAGCTGGCCACAATGACCCACTCAAGAAGGGAAAGGAGCATTCTGCAGGCTTCAGGTAGGAAGGAGGTAGCAAGGCCTACGAGAATCAGCTTCTGCAGTCCCAGAAGGATGTTCCCAACCTAAGTCTCTCAGGCCAAACAGCAGGCAGGAGGGAGGCAGATGTTCAAACCCCTCCAGCAGCTCCTACAACTTTCCCCAGCTCTTCCTCTTGGTTTAGATCTGCCTGTTCTGGTTGGGGTTGCAGTCCCCCTGAAAGATCAGGTATGTAGCTTGGGAGTGTTCCTGGACCCAAAGCTGTCCCTGATTTCTCAGGTTGAGGCACTGGCCAGGAGTGCTTTTTATCGGCTTCAGCTGATACGACAGCTATGTCCATTTCTGGAGGTAAATGACCTTACCAGTGGTACGTATGCTGGTAACCTCCAGGCTCAACTACTGTAATGCACTCTACATGCGGCTGCCTTTGTACATAGTCTGGAAACTACAATTGGTACAGAATCTGGCAGCCAGATTGGTCTCTGGGACAACTTGAAGGGACCACATAACACCAGTTTTAAGGGAGCTGCACTGGCTGCCAATATGTTTCTGGGTGCTATAAAACCCTTAATGGTTTGCGTCCAGGGTATTTAAAAGACTGCCTCCTGTTACGATCTTCTGGAGAGGTCCAGTTACAGTTGCCACCAGCTTGTCTGGTGCTGACTTGGGATCGCGCTTCCTTTATGGCTGCCCTGGGGCTTTGGAATATGCTCCCTGGTGAAATAAGAGCATTTCCTTCTCTCTTTGTTTTCAAGAAGACCCACAAGACTCACCTGTTCTCACAGGCTTTTAATTAGAATCAATCTTAACTAGCTAAACCTGCACAGAGCATCTGTGCAGCAGTACACTCCCCCCACTTTCTGCCCACCTCCCCCACCCCTTCTGCCCCAGTCTCCTCTCCCCGCTGCCGCCCTCTGCCCCAGTCTCCTCTCCCTGCCGCCGCCCTCTGCCGGGCACCCCATTTCCCACTGCTGCCAAGCACGCAAACTTCGCAGCGTTCTTCGCTTGCCTTTTTGCGTTCCCTCAGTCTTTGTTTTGCGGGCCCTCATGTCATCGCTACCGGCCCCAGTCGTCCCCTCCCAGATGCCCCCAGCCCCCAAATTTCCTCTTGCTCCTTGAGGACGCTCCTTGAGACCGGATGTCTTTTGTCTCTGTGCCCTCGGACAAGCTCCTTGGGTACGTTTACCTCACAGGGGTCCAGTTTCCTCCTTCCTCCTTTTCCCCAACTCTGCCGATGCCTTGCTAACCACTTTTTCCCCTGAGTAGGAGATCCTCAGGATGAGTAGGAGATCCTCAGGATGGGTAGTGAACTGAGCATGCTCGAGACAGAACTGGACCACATGACATGTTTGTGGGCGTAGCCTCCTCCGTCCTAACCCCAGTTCCAGTTCTGTCTTGCTCGGGATAGGACATTTTAGGAGAGAGCTCATGCAGTTAAGCCTTTGCTTCAGTTTGTTTTATTTATTCTCCTTAATGACCAGCCTCTGGCTATTGAGGGAAACAGGAGTCACAACTCTTCGGTCTGTGCCTGCCTGGTGGTTCCCCCCCCCCTCTCCTCTTGGCTCTGCAAGGGTGGGGAAGGGAGCTGCCTCTATTTGGAGCCAGCAAACAAACAAATAATCAGATAAAATTTCCTACTCAAGTTAATCCTTTTAGCTTGCATTCGGCTTGATTGGCTGCTTACTAAAGTATTTGCATTTGTTTGGAGGGGTCCTGGTCAGAAGAACTCTTTCAGGGCTCAGGCTTCTCAGCTGCACGTGTTTTCTCAGCTCTTGTTGTTGCCGCGCCTTAGTCCAGCATGACTGCTTCAGATTCCCCCTGCAGCCTCAGGCTCAGATAATGGGGACAGGGACCTTGGGGGGGCACTTAGCCAAAACCCCCAAGAGGTCCAGGCGCAGTGGACGCCAAGAAATAGAGGCGCCAGCCTGAGTGAGTCCTTCCAACGTACTTTTAAGGGAGCGCCTGTTGATTCAGGTGGCCAGCTGGAAATCAAAAGCGAAAGCAACCAAATGGCGCCAAGTGGAAGGCTGGATCAAACAAGCGCCTTCGCTTTGAGGGAGATGACCAGAGCCCGTTGGGCACTATCCTGGCATCTCATCCTCCGGCCATTGGGGCCTCAGTGTTTGAGGGGGAACCGGCTGGTCCGCGCATTCCCTCCACGCTGCATGATGGATTGATCACACGTTCCCTGCCTTCGCTTTGAGGGAGATGACCAGAGCCCGGTGGGCACTATCCTGGCATCTCATCCTCCGGCCATTGGGGCCTCAGCGTTTGAGGGGGAACCGGCTGGTCCGCGCATTCCCTCCACGCTGCATGATGGATTGATCACACGTTCCCTGCCTTCGCTTTGAGGGAGATGACCAGAGCCCGGTGGGCACTATCCTGGCGTCTCATCCTCCAGCCATTGGGGCCTCAGCGTTTGAGGGGGAACCGGCTGGTCCGCGCATTCCCTCCACGCTGCATGATGGATTGATCACACGTTCCCTGCCTTCGCTTTGAGGGAGATGACCAGAGCCCGGTGGGCACTATCCTGGCGTCTCATCCTCCGGCCATTGGGGCCTCAGCGTTTGAGGGGGAACCGGCTGGTCCGCGCATTCCCTCCACGCTGCATGATGGATTGCTCACACGCTCCCCGCACAGCCTCAGCAGTCACGGCTGTAAGTATAGACCTTTTCTCACCCAGGATTCTCAATGGCTGTGTGAGTTTTTTCGGAGCAGTGGGAGGAAAGTGGTCTTGTGGCAGCAGTCATGAATTTTTCCCCTTTGCTAAGCAGGGTCCACCATGGTTTGCATTTGAATGGGAGACTGAGTGCTGTAAGATATGAAAGTTTTCCATTGAGCCACCTACAGCCTCGCTTGCTACTCTCCTAGCATGGCCCTTACCAGTTCTGCGGGGGCCTCACCCCTTACACGCAGGGACACGCGTGACTCCCAAGTTGTTTCCACCCTTGTTTGAATCCAGCCCATGACTCAGGGTTTTTCCCCTCTATATGAGCGTGGTTGGTGTATGCCCAGATTTTTTGTCATGCAAAACCAAGAGAAGGCGCAGGGATTCTTTCCCCTCTTCCTCCGACCCCTGCTGGTGGAACAGGAGTTGTTAACACCCCATGCTTCCTAGTGGAGCCAGTGTGGTTTAGTGGTTAGAGTGCTGGACTAGGACCGGGCAGACCCGAGTTCAAATCCCCATTCAGCCATGATTCTAGCTGGGTGACTCTGGGCCAGTCACTTCTTGCTCAGCCTGGCCTACCTCACAGGGTTGTTGTGAGAGAGAAATTTAAGTATGTAGTACACCGCTCTGGGCTCCTTGGAAGAAGAGCGAGATATAAATGTAATAATAATACTAATAAGGCGGCCTTCCGGTCTCACACCGGGTCAACTTGCACCATTCCCCTTTTCCCTTCCCCCCAGTCACCTCAAGTGGTGCAGCAGGGGAATGCTTGATTAACAGGCAGAAGGGTGCCAGCTCAAATCCCCGCGGGTAGCTATACAGTTACCAGTGATTTACGAAGAGCCTGAAAGGCATCACCTCATACCCTCTCCTTTCCCAAAGACCAGGGAGGCCTACAGCCCAGTAACCACCTGACCATCAGTCAGAAAAAGGGGCTCCTTGCAGTCGCTGCCTCTGGACCCTACTGGGCCATTGGAGCCAGACAAGGAGGAAGGGGAATTATCGGGGGGGATGTGATGCCGCCCATTTCTAACTCTGCCAGACTTTTTCCCTTAGCAGAACTCAGAAGGTTTTCCTGTCTAAGGCGCAGCGCACAATCAGTGCTGTCTCCCCGTCGGAAACTGCAGAGACGTCTTCGCCCATTGACTAACAAGTTTTCCCTACAGAACTCGGAAGGTTTTACTGTCTAAGGCGCAGTGCACAATCAGTGTGGTCTCCCCGTCGGAAACTGCAGAGCCGTCTTCGCCCCTGGACTAACAAGTTTTCCCTGCAGCTGATCCGGTAACATCCACAGTTACATTCCCCCCTCTATTTCGCAGGGTGATGTGTGCGGAGTGGCAGCGCTCTGCCTCAGCCAAACCGATGGTTGACCTCCCCAAGCAACATTTCCAGTCCCAGGGACCCCTCAAAACCTTTTGCCATGCCTAAGGTTGTCCCTTCCGGGGGCTCAATTGGTCTCCTACACTCATAGGACAGGGACCTCTCTAGCCCCAGGACGACAGGCACTGACATTCCCTTCTCTTGAAGGTCCGAGACACCTTCAGCCACATCCTTCAAGTTATGCACCACCAACCCCATCTTGCTCGAGCGTTCGACTCTGGACCAAGACACTGTTCAAGATGGTTCCTCCCGACCGGCCTAAGGTTTCACCAGGGCATTAACTAAATGAACAAGACTGCTGCTCTTAGAGCCAAGTATAGCTTAGATTGTACACAGTCGAGCCATAGCAGTGGGCGTGGCTGTATACAGGTCATCTTGGCTTAAGACCTGAAATGCTGACGATTATTCTATGTTTCCTTTGATTACTGCTCCATTTGTAGGAGCTACCCCTTTTGGTCCCACTTAGACCCAGTTTTTGGTCTGGGATAAGAGTAGGATAAGAGTAGGTTATGTCTTCTCCTCACAGAGAGCCCAATGGGTCCCCCGTAGTTGGTCCGGTTCCCTATCACCCTTACAGGCGACACTACTTCACACCAATTCCATTGGTACAGCTCTCTGCCGGGAGGCTGAGTGCGCGGACTTAGTGGCCAAGGGCCACAAAGATGCTTTTCTGCCAGAAGGTTCAGATTTCGTAATAGTGTATTATATAGGGAAGTATAACAGGATGGTATCGGAGTTCTAAACTTAATGGCCTACTATGAAGCCTCGCATCTTAGGGATATTTTGTGGTTAATAGTAGACCTGGAAAAGTTCTGGGTGAGGATGAAGGTTCCCGAGGAACATCTTGGTAATTTCAACAACCAGTTATTGATATTTGAATTTATTAAGAGTTCTAAATCTGTTACAAATCCACCTTAAGTACCACCTTTAAGATCTGGGGGATTTGGCATAAAATTTTTGCCCTCCCATATTTCCGCTTGTTAACCATTTGTAGTCATCCCAAATTTCCAACTTTTGACTTTCCCTCCCGATTACTTGATGTCTGGGAGGTGTCACACAATAGATTAAAGGATTTTTATTATTTCAATACGCCAATTGATTAGAACCATTTTGGGAGAAGTTTATGAATAAGCATTGCTCTTGGTTAAATTTTCTTCAGTTTCACTCCTCTATTTTACATCCTGATATAGTTAAGCAAGCTAATAGGAGTTTGACTATGTTTGTGGAATTAATATTAAAGGCTTCAGAAGACTCTTAAGAGCCTGATTTCTAGATTATAGGAGATTTTAATAAGCCAATCATCTGATCCATTAACCGGCCTTAAGTTGGCTTGGGAAAATGACCTACAGCAAACTATTAGCGACTTACTGTGGAAAGGAATACCAAAATGGAAGCTGGTGTTTTCTACCTCTTCCTGAATTAGAGAGTATTTTGTTAAGCTCTCTCTCAGGTGGTATTTGACCCCTTCTAGAGCAGCCCACATCAATCAGAGTCGGTCCCCATGATGTTGGAATGGCTGTTGTGATAGGGGCACATACTCCGTTTATGCTGGTCTTGTTCTGCTTTTGGGCAGAGTTGGCTCTATTACATATATTTTCGGAAGTTAGTTTGACATTATCACCTAAGGAGCTTATAGTTTTTATGTTAACTGAGGCTGGATTTTCCATTGCACTACATTGGAAGCATAAAACTATGTTGTTGACTTCTTGGCACCAGTCTTTGTGGCACATTACCATATCTGGGGAAAATTGACTCATATTATTCATCTTCGAACAGATCAAGCTAATTCTCCTGATTTTTCTTTAGGATCTGGTCAGTTTTATTCTGTTCACAAATCAAGATAATTGTAATTATTCTCCTCCATCTAATTACTTACATATCTGGAAGGATGGTTAATGGATGTTTTTATGTATCGGTCTTACTATTATGGGTATGTATTGTCTGAAAGGAAGAAAGGAAGAAAGGAAGAAAGGAAGAAAGAAAGAAAGAAAGAAAAAGATAGATACTACAGGTCTAAGACACCATTCTGGCTTCAGACACCAATCAACCAATTGAATATATCAAGCCTCCTGGCTCGCCTTCCGCAGAGGGTTGATCTCACAAAGAGAGATCCACTCCCCACAGGGGTGCCTAAGGTCCTCACCTTTCTCCAGGCTGGCCTAGACCTTCCTCTGCAACCAAGCACCCTGAGGCACCAAGCCTCCTCACTAGCCTTGGTTTTGCCATTTTTTCTTCCACTGACTTGGGCCAACCGAACCTGCGCCCACTCTCTTACAAATTCCTGGGGGAGCGACACACCTATCTCCTCTCTAGTCAGGCGTTCTTTGCCTGGAACTTCAACTGAGTTCCTAAATGCTCTCACGAAGGACTCCTTCGAGCCCATTGCTACCAGTCCACTGAAGCTCTTGTCTTATAAGGCCCTCTTCCTGGTAGCTATTACCTTGCCTCAAGGGTTTCTGAGCTAGGTACCCTCTTGGCACAGAAGTTATATTGCACCTTCCAGCTAGATGCAGTGCACCATGGCCTGAACACCACCTCCCTCCAAAAATGTCAATTCTCACTTTCATAGATCCAGAGTTGACATTCTTCCTTCATTCTGCCTTTCCCCTGTCCAGCCAGGGGAATGATTGTAGCACAAGCCTGATGGGCCCAGGGCTTGGCGTTCATCGCACCAGACACATTCACAAGTCCAACACCCTCCTTGTCTTTTTCCGTCTCTCCTCTTTGGGGAACAGAGTTTCTAAGGGCACCTCGACTGGCAGGATCGGATCATGCATTCACCTGGCCTACTCAGATCTCAACATTCGGTTCATGGCGCGATCGACCAGAGGCACAGCTACCTTTGTGCCCTTTTTTCAGCCCGTCCCACTATCGGAGATCTGCAGGGCAGCAGCACTTGGCCTTCCGCTGCTCCGTTCCCCTAGGCACTATAAGGTTCTGACCACTCAGCGGCACAGGCAGCCTTGGGGCGCATAGTGCTTTGACAAGGGGTTTGAATACATCCTTCCCATCCCAGGGATTAGTGTCTTCAGCTTGGGCATGTCCCATCCTGAGGATCTCCTACTCAGGGGAAAAAGGAACATTGGTCTTACTGTGAAGGGTTCTTTTTCCCTGTAGTAGGAGATCCTCAGCCCCACCCGGATATATTTTCGGGAGGTAGAGCTGCACAGATGGTTAACGGGGCCAACTGAAGGATGGGCCTGATTGGGGACGGAGGCAGTCCCTCAGGAGTAGACTCCTAGGCTGTTTTTTGCACTTGTCTGTCTTATTCTCTAACCTCTTGTCCGAGTTCTTCCCACTTTTTTCTTTACCTACAGCTTACAGAGTACTTACACAGAGCTCTCTCCACTCAACATACCACCTCGCTCAACAGCCCTGGAACTGGGGTTAGGACGGAGGAGGCTACGCCCACAAACAAGTCACGTGGTCCAGTTCTGTCTCGAGCATGCTCAGTTCACTACCCATCCTGAGGATCTCCTACTCATCCTGAGGATCTCCTACTACAGGGAAAAAGAACCCTTCATGGTAAGACCAATGTTCCTTTCTCCCGCCGCCGTTCGCCATCCCGACACATCCCCACACAGTTCCCAATGCAGTCGGCCGTAAGAGAATTAAATATACAGATAATTTCTTTTTATAATTGTTTTATGCAATATTTTTATTTCTGTTTTATGCTACTGTTTTAATTGTTTTGTGTATTTTAATCTGTGCTGATTTTTAAATATTATTTTAAATTTTATACATTTATTAAAAAGATAGATAAATAAATATAGATACATACATATTCCATATGTTCCTTTCCCCAGAAGAAAAATAGATAGCAATCCAAAAAGATATAAATTGTGCTCAGAGAACTAATGCTGGGTACATTACAGATAGGTATCAATATCAACATACATTAGCAACTTTTTAGAAGGAATTACTGATACTTCCTCCACACTGCTATTTGGTCGCTAATGTTGTTTTAATAAAGCCTTTATTAAATGCTTATTGGTGTGTCTCTTTCCCTGCAAGAGATTAAGGCTGTGGGTTTCTCAGAGGCATTGGTGGGCCACTGTGTGGAACAGGATGCTGGATTAGATGGGTCTTGGGCCTGATCCAGCAGGGCTGTTCTTATGACTACCACTTAATGGTGCTAGTAGACTAGAAAGAAAGGCTGGCACAAAGTACTACAATGTAAAACCTGAAAACATTGTCTTCGAGCATGCACAATACACTTCTTTCCTCTAAACCTCAGGCTCCTGCTTCATAGTTACGATCTCTTTCTTGGCACAGATCTCCACAAATTTTATTTAGATCTAACAGCCAGCCCAAATATTTAAGAGCCACACACATGAAAAAATTACCAGATTTAGTGACAGACATTGTGGAGCAGGGAGGGTAAATGGGCCTCTCTTTCTCCCGTTTACAAGTAAAATACTTAGAACAGAAACGGGGCTCTCTGAGACAAAAGTTTTATTAAATAATTCTACCTCTGAATATCCTAGTCTAGGTCCCACTGTTACATTTCTAGGCACCATGGCTCCCTGGTGCCTGGGATCTGTCAAACCCTGCCTTGCTGTACCATTTAAAAAGTAAGGGAGATGGGGTTCTTGGTCTCCCCCCACCCCATTTTCAGCAGATCCCATAACCTGTGGGATGTTGTAGAGAAGTTATATTAATACAGGGAATGTTCTGGTTAGAGCAAGGTATGGGTATTTTCCTCACTTTAAACAAGAATTCCTCCCCGATCTTTTAATCTTACTGTTGCTTCTCATCCTTCATTTTTAAGAGGATCTTTCCATTATCTTCCCTCTCATTTTGAACTGTCTCCCTGCCAAGTTTTAAAAAATGATCTTTCCATCATTCCCACCTCATTTTTACAGCGATTGTTTTGTTACTCCCACTCCACATCCTAGTTAAGAGGTTTCCCCTATTTTTACAGAGAGATCTCCATTACTTCACAGCCCCACATTAACAGTAGGACTTACCCTGGAGTAAACAGCTGCAGACACAAGAGGCTCAGTAAGCCAGCAATCTCTGATCTGAACAAAGGTCAAGTTAGACACCCCGCTCAAACTTGATATGGTGGCTCAGCTGGTCCACACAGCTAAGGATGAAGGCAGGCAGCAGCCTATTTACTGCATGAAAAGATTGCTACAGGGAAGAATCAATCAGGCTATTCACATGCTCTGTGATGTGCACTCTCAGTTGATTACCCTGTTATAATGGAGATTTCAAAGGTTAATAACAAAAGAAATACTCAACTTCCCCCTGCCCCAAAGCATCTGCTTTGCATACAGAAAGTCCCAGGTTAAATCCCTCCATCTCCATGTAGGGCTGGGAAAGACTCTTACCTGAAACCTTGGAGAAGACACTGTCAGTCAGTGTAGACCAGGCATCCCCATACTGTGGCCCTCCAGATGTTGCTGAACTACAACTCCCAGCATCCCTAGACACAATTTTTTGTGGCTGGGTATGCTGGAAGTTGTAGTTCAGCAATATCTGGAGGGCCGAAGTTTGGGGATGCCTGGTGTAGACAATACTGAGCTAGATGGACCATTATCTGACTTGGTATAAGGGAGCTTCCTATGTCCCCATGACATAAGTTCATACTGTTCTATGGATCTGGATTTTAAAATTTAAAAAGTCAAGGGTTGGTGGGTTAGGTCACCCTTGGTCAAATATAGGTTTAAAAAGAGCTTCTTAGAGGTCAATTTCCAAGCTTGTGTATATCTTTCATTTCTCAATAGATTTGCATCAAATCTGGGCAGATGACACCTGTTGCCCAATGCCAAATTTAAGGTGGATTGGATAAATGGTTTGAATGTTATGACCAAAAGAATGTTCAGGGTTTATAATAGTGTAATTAAGTTTTTATATCTTACCTTAACAAAACAGGCAGTATTGTACCTGCATAAATTATACACCCACATGTTCTGCGCAGTTCAAAACTATCTAAACAGGCTTACTCCCATATAAGTATACACAGGATTTTAGCATTCAGGTAATATTTAGGCCAATATAACATTTGTAGTGAAATCACAATTTGCATGGATGTCAGGCTTCCTTAATAATGCTAATGCTAACAATAATGCTAATAATAATAAAAAACAATTTGCCCCATAACAAATTTATTTATTCATCATATTTTTATACTGCCTGATATGTACATCTCTAGGCAGTGTACACAATATAAAATATTTAGAAAACACATGATTAAAATACATAATAAAAACAGCATACAACAGTTATTAAAACAAATTATTAAAATTACTAAAATAAGTTTTAGTATGAATGAAGTAGAAACTGTGTCAGTTATTTACAGATTAGCATTTCTGGACTGTTGTAAAAAATACCGTACTAATGTTGCAGGAGAACTCCCACCCGCCCCCCGCAAGCTCCTGGATAATTTCTCACTTTTAATTTACTCTGAACACCCATCTGTAGACTTTTGCGAACACAGTAGGATACATTGTGGGATTATTGTGGTTCTCTTCCTATTGTATGTCCCCAATATCAATACACTGTACAGGCGATAGTTCTAGGAGAGAGGAGCCCAATAGCAGTTGATCCCACCTGATCATGGCGACCTCACTGATGATGCTGAGGACCTTACAGTTTGGCTTTTTTTTTTTAACCTTCCCCTCTGATGGTGCCATGCAGTCTATTTACTGGGGACTGTTTTTTACAAGACTTAGCAAAAATGTTGCTTATTTGTCTTCTGCAGGAGTATCCACCTTATATTTCATCAAATATTCCCTTCTTTGGACATGCAGTTGCATTTGGGAAAAGTCCTATCGAATTTTTAGAAAGTGCATATGACAAGGTGAGTTTAAGCATTAGTAATGTAAATGCTTTAAAAAATATATTTTTAATTGAAAATTCTTCATAGCATTATAACATTTTAAAAAACAAAACAAAGAAAAGAACTTCATTACAAACAAAGCCTAATGCAGAATACAGAGCATCCCAAAGTTATGTAATTGTAATGTATCAGTAGCCAATCTAGCAATTAAGTATTGCCAAATGAATTCACCAGTATATCATTTGTTGTACAAATGTTTGTTGTTCTTGTTGACATAATTTAATATGGGTGCATCATGTATTTATTAAGGAACATCCTCCTTGGCTATTCCCCTTAGATATTCTAGGGAAAATGCAGTACAGGTGAATCCCATCATCCATGGGGCTTCCATTCTCTGCTACAACCATGGATGATAGAATCGCAAATAATGGGGCATTAAGTCAGTGGGGCGGGGTGTGGGGGCTTAGGTTCCCTGAGGCTTCAAAAACATGAAGAAAATGATGGAAAAGGGTGGAAATAATGGAAACAATGTACCCTGCTGTGCTTCACCAGTTTGCAGCTGTCCCACAATGCGCCCCCCCCCCCAACATCTAAAATTGCCATTTCCTCATGATTTTCCTTGGGGGATTTAAAACAACAGATGAGCCACAAAATGACTCCTTTCCTTAAAATAGTGGCCAGAAATGACCTCCGAGGCAATTTCCCAGCACCCTGAAACCATGGATACGCAGGAATTAACCCTTTAAAACCCCTTTCCCCCTGTGTATGCTGAGGTCAGGTGTCAGTTACCCATCCGTGGATGCTGAGTCCACGAATTGCGAGGTTTACCTGTATATTAGCAATGTAAACTTGGTGATTCTTTAGTGATAGAATTATTCTGAATATTTGAGCTTGGTATTTGTCTCACATAACTATGACTTTCTAGGATTTTATTACATTTGTTTGAACTTGGGGTATTCCTAGCCGTTGACAGCAAGCCTATTTGACAAGTTGAGCTCATCATTCCTGGCATTTAAGTACAGTGGTCCCTAGACTTACGAACTACTTGACATAAGTATTTTTCGAGTTACAAACGGCAGTTTTAGATCCGGTTTTAGATCCGGTTTCCTCGACTTACAAATTTTTAGATGGGGTTTCCTCGACTTACGAATTTTACATGCGGTTTCCTTGACTTGCCTGCCTGTTTACTGCCTGTTTATTCTTGAAAAGAAATGTTCCTGTGCAGTTTGCAAGCCTTACTGGGGGTCTGGGTCTTTTTTCTAGGCTCCGGAACGCATTAATCCGTTCCCAATGCATTCCTATGGGAAACCGCTTTTCGACTTACGAACTTTTCGACTTACAAATGTGCATTCGGAACGGATTAATTTCGTAAGTAGAGGGACCACTGTACTATTAAGCACAGTAGATTAATCAGGTGATGCTTTATTGAACCAGCTTTTGTTGATTATGATGATATATGAGTTGTGTGTTATTTGAAATTCTCACTGTTATTGCCATTCTTCTACACAGGCGTGGAGCCAGCCGAACGGTGGCCTGCGTCCAGCCCCGCTCGGCAGCCCCCTCTGTTCACCCGTGCTCTTTATGTCATGCACACGGGTTCATGGCTTGGGCTCCAGAGGAGCCCAGAGCAAACTCCCCCCTCCCACTCCCAGGCTGCCGAGAGCCCGGGCGAACTATCTGCTAGTTATTTCAGGCAGCACAAACTGCCCAATAGAATGTTTTTCCCTTCCTCTTCCCCTCTGGAGGGAAGAGAAAGGGGAAAATGTCCTATCAGCCAGCTGACGCTGCCTGAAATGATGTGCTGAGAGCTTGTTCAGGCTCTTGGCAGCTCAGGCCACTCCCCCTTTGCATGTGCCCCATGGATGATGGAATTCACCTGTACTGCATTTTCCCTAGAATATCTAAGGGGAATAGTCAAGGAGGTTGTTCCTTAATAAATACATGATGCACCCTTATTAAAATATGTCAACAAGAACAACAACAATAAACATTTGTACAACAAATGATATACTGGTGAATTCATTTGGCAATACTTAATTGCTAGATTGGGCGTGGAGTTCGCTCTGGGCTCCTCTGGAGCCCGAGCCATGGGGCTTTGGCGGCCTTTTCCATTGGCGGCCCGGGTTCTTTGAACCCGTTCGCCCAATGGTGGCTCTGCCCCTGCTTCTACAGTTTTTCTGACTTTCCTCTGTTTTCTAACACTTGTTTCCCCCTCTCTACAGTATGGTCCTGTATTTAGCTTCACTATGGTGGGAAAGACATTTACCTATCTTGTGGGCAGTGATGCTGCTGCTCTCCTCTTCAATAGTAAAAATGAAGATATGAATGCAGAGGATGTGTATTCACGGTTAACCACACCCGTTTTTGGCAAAGGAGTAGCGTATGATGTACCTAACCCAGTACGTATATTGTTGACTGAAACAGTTTTATTAGTTTTTTTAGCTGTGGCATCACAGCTAAATGCAACTGTCATGCAACAGGCTGTCACAGTAACAAAAAGAACAGAAACAGCCTCAGTTATCTCAGAATGGTCCAACTGGAAACATTCAAGCTAATAACATTATTGGATTTAGTTGTAGAAACCAGAAAAGCAGCAGTCAGAATAGCGCTGAATGATCACCAGCTCTGAAATGACTGATACCATATGTCGGCATACATTGTATTAATTTACTGTTGACATTGTATAATTTACTATTCTATTAATTTAGTACCTTCAGCAAGAAATTGTTTGGTGCCTCTTTATAGACACTCTATTTTCATATTAAAATGGTTTCCCTAAAGAAAAATGTGTGCATGGAACTATGGTGAGGAGAGGTTTCCATATTGGCTGGCTAGCATGCCACTGCTGAAAAATGAAGGACTGAATGACTTGTTCCCTGTTGGGTTCCAGTAGAGTGAGGAGCTGCACACTTTGATCTTTAAATATTTGCACATCCATCAGTGCCTCCTCCCATTGAAATGAATGAGGAAAGCCCTTTCAAGCCTCAGAGCTCTATGTATGCATTGGAGTTTCTCAACCTGCAAACAACTGCTGTGAAATATTTGTATATTTATCCTAACTAGTGGGTGCAGTCTAGCACAGAGTTCCACTGATATCAGTGAGTTTAAGTGTGTATATCTATGCACAGGTATATACACACGTTTATATAGTGATAAAATCTAATACAGGGTTTCTTAACCTTGGGCCCCCAGATGTTGTTGTACTACAACTCCCAGAATCCCCAGCCACAAAGGCCATGTCTGGGGATTCAGGGAGTTGTAGTCCAACAACATCTGGGGGCCCAAGGTTAAGAAACCCTGATCTAATATACTGAGAAGTAAATTAATTTATATCTTGCCTGCCTCTTATTCTGGAGTTCTTTGTGTTAAGGTATATTCAGGTATATATACCTTGACCTGAACAGAGCTGTTATTTCTGATCTTGCTGATCAAGCATATGAATTATCTGCAACTGAAAAGGCTGTGATTTTTCTATACCAGACTTGCTTGAAATTGTGACTTAAATAGAAATTACAGTTGGGCTTGCTAATAATTAGACAGCTTGCCAAACTTGTGTAGCATTTGGTCTGCTGAAAAGTGTAAAGGCAGATGTGCACATAGTTTCCCTGCAGCTGTTGCACAGATGTAGGATTAAATATTTTGTTCTTTCCAGATGCATATTTATGTGCAAAGGAAGACAACAAGAAGGCCCACCTTGCAGTCCTTAATTTAGACCCCTTTTTATGTTATAGTATTGAGTCACAGTACCCTGGCTTCTGTGCTTTGACAGTGCTATTGAGCTGTAACAGTTAAACCAACAGTGTTGCAATAATGCTTATTTAAATGCAAATCAGCTAATTAGAGATAGTTCCAACATTTATTATTATTAACAATACTATATACCGCTTTTAAACACAAAAGTTTTCAAAGTCTGACTCTCCAATAAATGGGATCTAAAAGTGCTTAACTTTGTCTAGGTCATGGATAAAGGATACAAGCGAAAACTTCATGTTCTATAATTATGACTTTGCTTATTCTTAAAGGTATTTTTGGAACAGAAGAAAATGCTAAAAACTGGGCTGAATGTTGGCCAATTTAAAAACCATGTACCAATCATTGAAAAAGAAACTGAGGAATACTTTAAAGCTTGGGGAGAGAGTGGAGAAAGAAGTAAGTACATAATCTGATAATCTATGTTTGAGGTAGTGCTGGGCGGAGGGCGGCAGTGAGCAGCACCTTTAAAAGTAAAGCCGCAGGTCCTTACCCACATGATTGCTGCTCCAGGCAGCTTCCCCCTGTGGTGGCACTCCCAACAGCAGCCTGTGTGCGGTGATGGTGTGGCTCTGTCACTCACCTGATGGAGTAGCAGTGTGAGGAAGGCTGCTGGGGGCAGTGCTGCCACAGCAAGAAGCTGCCTGGAGCAGCTTTACTTTTAAAGGTGCTGCTTGCTGCCGCGAACTGCTGGACTGGTCCGCGGTTCGGCCAAACTGGACCGAATCACTTTGCTGGACCAGAGACTGATCCAAATTTGGATCACGGTCTGTGCATGCCCCTACTTGGAAGATAGAGGTGGCCAGACCAAATATAAAAATAAATAAATAAATATACATTCTCTCTCTCTCAAAACTGGTTGTGAATTTCTCTTTTAATTTGGTCTGAGTTGATGCTTCGTTTGAAAGTATTTTCAGAACCTATTCTTGCATTGATATGGCATACCTCTGATATACTATTTTTACCCACTAAGTGACTTTAGAACTTTTTCCTGTGGAAGGAGTGCCTGGAACATGTTCTGTTGTAACAGAAAATGCACATGGATCAAGATCCAGCGATAATTTGCTAAGAACATAAGAACAGCCCTGCTTGATCAGGCCCAAGGCCCATCTAGTCCAGCATCCTGTTTCGCACAGTGGCCCACCAGATGCCGCTGGAAGCCACAGACAGGAGTTGAGGGCGTGCCCTCTCTCCTGCCATTACTCCCCTGCAACTGGTACTCAGAGGCATCCTGCCTTTGAGGCTGGAGGTGGCTCACAGCCCTCCGACTGGTAGCCATTGATAGACCATTATTAGAAATTCATTCTAATAATGCTTGATACTCATTTTCAGTTCTGATGGAATGTTCACAAAAATATGTGTCTACACACAAGAATCAGTGTTTGGTTTTGAGGTTCCGCATATCTAGGCTTTTGATTCAGGTTCCTTGTCTTTCCCAAATTGAGTGTAACCTGTTTGAGCTCTTTTGGTGAGATCCTTCTCCAGGAACCACCACTTCTAGAAGTTTGGTGGGAAGGGGCACTAGGGATTGGACCTCTTCTGTGATGATGCCATGATGAGAATGGCCTCCCTAAGCATAGTCACCAGTCACCTAGTCAGATAATCACTTAGATTGTCTTCTAGGCATCAAGTTGAATCTGTTTTGTTGGGAAGTAATGATATAATTTTTATCTGTGATGTTATTTGCTGTTTTGTTGGGCTGCTGCTGTGCTGGTTGGTGTTTTTTGTTTTTTTTTTGGTGGGGGTTTTTTTTTGGGTGGTTCCAAGTAAGTGTGTGTGTGTGTGTGTGTATGTGTGTAGTATTTGTTTGCTTAAGACCAACTGGTGGAAATGTCTCCATTTGGGATCTTTCTCTGTGACAGTGTGAAAGAAACAAGTTCTAGTAAGAACTAATCTGCCTACTTTTCTTTCACTATCACTACAGCTGGACTAAATTTGGTCCAGATTGGTCAGGCAATTCACAAGTTAGCTCACTGGCACCTCAAACATTCATGCATCTGCCATCTTGAAGCGGGGGTGGATGACATCATTACAAACTATGGCCTTGAGGTGTCCCTGTGGGTCACTCACTACAACTGTAGCAAATTTGGTCCAGATTGTTTAGACGATCCACAAATTAGCCCTCTTACACCTCAAACGTTTATGCGTCTGCCATCTTGGATTGGAGTGAATGGCATCATCACAAACTACACTGATGAGGTGTCCCTATGTGTCATTCACTACAACTGTACCAAATGTGATTCAAATCAGTGAGACAGTCTACAAGTTATCCAACTTGCGCATCAAATGTTCACATGTTCCCCATCTTGAATTGGGGTGGATGACATCATCACAATCTATGCTGTTGAGGTGTCCCTACAGCTGTAGCAAATTTGGTCCAAATCGGTTAGGCGGTTCACAAGTTAGCCCACTTGTGCCTCAAACATTTATGCATCCGCCATCTTGAATTGGGGTGGATGACATCACCACAAACTACGCCATTGAGGTGTCTCTATGTGTCCTTACAACTGTAGTCAAATATAGCTCATATTGGTCCAGACATTGCAAAGCTGATGGGACAGACACAATGCCGGGTGATCTTATAAGCCTACTGGAAAGTAGGCTAAAAAAAGATGAACCCTCACCCCCATGCATACTTTTTTTGGTAGGAAATTCCTGTTCTGTTTCTCCTAAAGCAGCGATCGAATAGTTAAATCCATACAGATATTTAGACCTTTTCTGTTCATCAGATTCATTTAATTTTGTAGATAATTAAATTATTGTAAGGTTTAACACTCTAATTTGTTACCAGTTTTCCTCTTCATTCCACAGACATGTTTCAGGCACTTTCAGAACTAATCATTTTGACAGCGAGTCATTGTTTACATGGGAAGGAGATTAGAAGCATTCTCGATGAAAAGGTGGCTCAACTGTATGCCGACCTAGATGGAGGATTTACCCATGCTGCTTGGCTTTTGCCAGGATGGCTGCCTTTGCCCAGCTTCAGGTACTAAACCACTCAAGCAGTTGAAAATGTAACTTATTGAATGAATGTATGTATGATAGATACGTCATAAAAATCTGTTTCCCAAGTAAATATAAATAAGTTTTCAAGGCTCCCAGTCCCTTTAGTGGGCTGAGTGACTGTGTACTGCTTTGTTCATCACAAATCCCTCCTTTTAGCATTGACTGTGATTACCTCTTAATCATGAATCCTCCCTCCCCTAGCTGCCACCACAGAGCTACTGGGACCATCTTGCTCCTAGGAGAGACAAGTGCAGTCTGGGCAGATGCCATCATCCAGTTCCCCAGGATCCAGCTGAGGTGGCCTCTTCCTCCCCTCAGCTGCTACCTCAGAGCTCTCTGAAGGACCATCTTGTTCTGAGGAGAGGAAAGACCCACGCAGCCCATCAGATGAGCTCATATGGAAAGATCTAGCACTTGAAACATCTATTTCCTGCCTCGTGGTGGATGTGTTTTTGTGGATGCTTATGTTTGGAATGCTTTGATGCAAACAGCTTTGAGGGGTGGTCTATAAATGCCAACAATAAACAAATGGGACTATGGCTGGATCATGCTTGCAGTTCTGAAATAAGATGCAGTTAGGCAGTAGAGCAAAAGTAAAATACGGCAGCTCCTTCTCAGGAATCCTGAACAAGTGGATAGGTGAGAATTTTTCATGGTTTAGTTATTTATGATTCTGAAGTGAAGGTTTAATCTCCTTAGGGTTAGTAATCGTGCTCAGTTGGTATGGATATACCCCTTTCCTTTAAGGCCGCTCAGAGGAAGGAGAAACTTGCATGAGAGACAGTTGGTGACTGATGGGAAAGGTCTATATGATCCTGCAACCTGCTCCTGATCCTTTGATTATCTTAAGACATCTGCAGTAGTACAGTACTTTGGAATAAATTTGATTAAGTGCAGTCAAGTTGATGTCAACTCTGAGCTACCACATAGATAGATTTTCTCCAGGATGATCTGTCTTCAACATGGTCTTTAAGGTCTCTCAGTGGAGCATTCATTGCTGTCATAATCAAATCCATCCACTTTGCTGCTGGTTGTCCTCTTCTCCTCTTTCCTTCAACATTATGGACTTCTCAAGGGAGATGTGTCTTCACATAATGTGTCCGAAGTACAGGTGAAACTCGGAAAATTAGAATATCGTGCAAAAGTCCATTAATTTCAGTAATGCAAATTAAAAGGTGAAACTGATATATGAGACAGACGCATTACATGCAAAGCGAGATAAGTCAAGCCTTAATTTGTTATAATTGTGATGATCATGGCGTACAGCTCATGAAAACCCCAAATCCACAATCTCAGAAAATTAGAATATTACATGGAACCAAGAAGACAAGGATTGAAGAATAGAACAATATCGGACCTCTGAAAAGTATAAGCATGCATATGTATTCAGTACTTGGTTTGGGCCCCTTTTGCAGCCATTACTGCCTCAATGCGGCGTGGCATGGATGCTATCAGCCTGTGGCACTGATGAGGTATTATGGAAGACCAGGATGCTTCATTAGCGGCCTTCAGCAATTCTGCATTGTTTTTTCTCATATCTCTCATCCTTCTCTTGGCAATGCCCCACAGATTCTCTATGGGGTCAGGTCGGGCGAGTTTGCTGGCCAATCAAGCACAGTACACTGTGTATACTTTTCAGAGGTCCAATATTGTTCTATTCTTCAATCCTTGTCTTCTTGGTTCCATGTAATCTAATTTTCTGAGATTGTGGATTTGGGGTTTTCATGGGCTGTACGCCATGATCATCACAATTATAACAAATTAAGGCTTGACTTATCTCGCTTTGCATGTAATGTGTCTGTCTCATATATCAGTTTCACCTTTTAATTTGCATTACTGAAATTAATGGACTTTTGCACGATATTCTAATTTTCCGAGTTTCACCTGTATAATAGTTTGACCCTGGTCCATTTGTGCCTTGAGGAAAATTCTGGATTGATTTGTTCTATGATCCATTTGTTTGTTTTCCTGGCTGTCCATGGTATCTTCAAAAGTCTTCTCCAGCACCAAAGTTCAAAAGCATCAATACTTTTTCTGTAAATTTGCCATGCTGATGCTTAACTTTAGTACTTAATGCTTTGCTGTGATACCAGTACAAAATAGATTGTTAGACTTGATCTTCCCAAAATATATAGCATTGATAGCATTGATTTCCTAGTGTTTGTTTACTTTGCCATCAGTTTTAGTGGTGGCAGCAGCAGCATTTTCTATGTATCAGTCCTGATTCAGGCTCCTTTGGATGCTACCTTTATGCAGTGCAGCTCCTTCCAATGCTATGGAGATAATGTCAAGAGTCCGACTGAGGAGTCCATAGTTCTGCTGCTTCCTAGGCCACTGTTGCCCTGGTCTTCAGGAGGGGAAGAGTTAAATTTTGGCAGTAAGGGAAGGGGGAATGTTTTGGATCCTTCTGTGTGACCTAGGGTTTCTGACCTTACCAATGTAGGGGGGACTTCCACACCTTGAAGGTATTGTCAGAATGTGCGACAGAAGAATAAATTTGAACAAGCATTTAGTGTGCAGCCTTTGACACAGACTGTCGGGGACTGGATGACAACTGGCTCATTGAAAGCAAACTGTGTCATAGGATGGTAAAAAGGAGCAAGGGAGACTCTTGTATTAGATTCTCATTTTATTTTTGTTAAGTTTGTATTCACCCTGTCTGTAAGGAGGAGTGTATTTTAGGAGTGCCAGTTCAGCATCTCAGTAAGCCTGTTCTGAATGTTAGGCTGAGAGGTGGTGACTTGCCCAAGTGAACGTCATACCTGGGCAGGTGTTGGACCACGTGCTAAGCTGACAGTCTGGCTACTTACTGCGGTTCTTTTTTTTTGACTGGCTTTAACAATTCAAGCAACATACTTTGGTCACTCAAAATTGTTCTCCTACAGACCTGATAAGTATTTACAATTCTTCTTCAATGTTACATACATAGATGCTTTTACATTTCAGGCGCAGAGATAGAGCCCACAATAAAGTAAAAGCTATTTTCTATGAAGTAATCCAGAAACGGCGTCAGTCTTTGAGAAGAGAGGACGACATGCTTCAGACGCTTCTGGATGTTACTTACAAGTATGTGGAATAGTAAGAATGTGACTGGTAGGCAAGAGCATCTACAGACATAATTCCTAGAGTAGAGGGCACTATGCATTAATTGTAACTATAGGTCACTGACCTAAATCTCTGCAGTCTTTATACTGCTGATATTCCTTTTCTTCGCCACCCACCCACACAATGGACCTAGGCTAGATGGTTTTTTGCATTATTTCTGTGATGGTGCTGTGGTTATGGAACTCTCTCTAGGAAGGTACATCAAGCCCTCATGCTCAGTATTCTAAACGAGCTCTTCAGATATTTTTATTCTGCTTTACTTTGCTTTTGATTTTGCTGAATTCTTATAGTTTTAAAGATCCTCATTCTATTGACTCTGCTGCTTTATTTATACTGCTGATTGTGTCTTGTTTTATATCTTTTTCTTTAATTTATTCGAGTTATTGGGTTTTTATTTTATTTACAGCTGTGGGAAGATTTTTTAAAGCAAAAATCAGTGGAAAACACCCCCCAAAGGGAAAAATGTGCCCTACTGCAGTCCAGGAATGCCACCCAAGTCCCCCATTTTTCCACAAAAAATCGTGGGGGGAAATGATACATTTTGTTGTTAAAAACCAAGGCAAAAATTGTTCATTTTCAGAAAATGGCCACCCCGACACTGCGGATACATGAAAAGGTTCCTTTTAGAACCCTTTTTTGGCCACGTATTCCGGGTTTGAGTGTTAATTACCCAACTGTGGATATGCAAAGCTGCGGATAGCAAGGTTTGCCTGTATGGTATTTTTTTTCCACTGGGAACAATCCATATGGCTGCACTTGCCATTCCAATACTGGATAAACACAAAATGGGAAATGTTAACTTTAAATTGTTTGTACATATTTTAGATAGATAAATATATATGCATACATTTGGGAACTAACACATACAAACAATTTTAATTTGTCCACTTAACATTACGATAGGACTCTAGTCAGACATATATTTAAAACAGAAATTAGTCCAGGTCCAAGTCATATACCCAGGGCTGGTATTTCACTTTAAAAACAAAACAGAGGAGTTATCTGCCTTGGGTGCTGAATGCAGACATCTAGTTTGATGCCAGTCTGACTCTCTCTCTTTTTTAAAAAATGTAATGTATGCTTGTCAAAAATGGAAAACAAGTGACTGGCATGTTGAGCAGTGTTAACATGGTTGATGCCAATTTACCTGTGCTGCCGCAGGCTTGCAGTGGACCTTTGCAGTGTTCCCTATAATTTTTTTCATCTGGGCACAGAATGATTTTTGTTCTGGGTGGCAGCATCAAGGCAGTGTGTGCGCACATGCATGCAGAATGGGGCCTTCCTGATTCAACCTGAGTGGGATCTAAAATTAACTGAACTAACATTTTAAAAACTTGTGTGTGCACGCACATGTGCATGCCTTAGAGGGAACACTGGACCTCTGATGGTCTTGCATTTTTGTGCAAATGTGCAGATATTTCTCAAAGTGCATCTGGGAACAGGTCGCTGTGTTAGACTGGAGACACTTTACTACTTGCCAAACTATGGTGTTTCTGATCTAACTAGAACTTTGGAGTGCAGGCCCACTACTTGAAGTATTTGTCCTTGTAGTGATCAGCCCCCCCTCCCCTAAAGAGTTAACAGGGAGTGAACCCGTGGCTTGACTGACATGCTGGTGAACTATAGGGCAGCCAATCAGTACACCAGGTGGGTGCAACCTAGAGAGCAGTTGTGGGGAATTCTTGGAACAGGAATGGCAGTTCTTTGTTAGGGAGAATGACATGTGGCCATCCAGGATGGCTGCAGGATAATAACTTTGCAGATCCTTGAAAGACAGGAGGGTAGGAAACTTGAATTCTCAACTGGAGTTTGGTGAGTTGAAGAGAAAAGGGAAGTTTAGTCAGACTTTGCATTAGAATCTATATTTCTTTGTATTTTGCATATTTCTGATAGTGTTTTATTATAGTTACTTGCAATATAATTGAAATAAGAAACACTAGTCTATGCCCATTCTACCTAGGGCATTGCAAAATACTCTATAAACATTTAAACATGCCTAAGACAACCTACTTTTTAAATCTGCTAATTAATGTATTCTTAAATGTATCTAAAAAAGCTAGAAAGCCTCAGTCGGAAGCAGTCTGCAGTACTTGAATAAAACTGGTTTTTAAAAGTCTTTTCTTTTTACAAACCTCTCCGGGTTGGTTCTTAACTCAGGGAAAGATGGCGGACAGGTGAAGGGGGACTTCTCTGATGCAATCATGTCCTCAAATGGTCAGAAGCTATCAGTTTTCCACCGTAATCAGAGCCCATCCTGTAGTTGAAGGTATTTCCCAAATGCCTCTAGGATCGACAGGAAGTTAATTAGCCAGGATTGCCTATGGGTAGGATTTAGCTAAAGACTGTGTGTTAAACCTTGGAAGACCTCTTCACTGGATATATTTAAGCTTCTCTTAAAAGGAAAAGTGTGCTGTCAAGTCGATTTTGACTCCTGGCGCCCACAGAGCCCTGTTGTTTTCTTTTGCTGGAATACAGGAGGGGTTTACCATTGCCTCCTTCCGTGCAGGATGAGATGATGCCTTTCAGCATCTTCCTATATCGCTGCTGATATAGTACCAGCAGGGACTGGAACCGGCAACCTGCTTATTAGTCAAGCATTTCCCCGCTGTGCCATTAGGTGGCACTAAGCTTCTCTTAGCAATCCTGAAATTATAGTGTGTGTTTTACTTGATTCTAATTATCTGAATTTGTTTGACAAGGAATGAAAAACCGCAAAAGAGATTGTGCCCAATCTGTGACGATACTTTCTTATTCTGCATGAGATTAGTATATTTGAGTGCATAAATGACATAACTTTTTTTTTTAATCTAGAGATGGGCGGTGTCTGACAGATGATGAAATAGCTGGATTGCTTATTGGCCTGCTGTTAGCAGGCCAACATACATCTTCAACTACAAGTACTTGGCTTGGCTTCTTTTTGGCTAGAGACAAATCCATCCAGGAGCGATGTTATGCTGAGCAGAAAGCAGTGTGTGGAAAAGACTTGCCTCCATTAAACTATGACCAGGTTTGTAGATTTTGTAATTCCTCCTCTTCAATATGTCTGTTGTGGTGTATTTGTAAATTGTCTTATAGTTGGAAGGAGTCGAGAATACAAGTTTTCTTCTGAAACCATTCTGGCAGCTTTCAATCTTTAATTCCTTGTGAATATGTATTCCTAATCAAAGCAGCTGTGGAATGATTACTATGTTGGGCCAGCAGATACTGAGAAGTGTTACAAGCTTTAGAACAAAGTCTGAGATTGTTCTTCCGCTACTGATACTGTGATCAAAATTAGAGTAGGATTAAATATGTTGTTGTATTCCAGGCTTTCCTTTTAGTCAAAAGCTACTCAGAAATTATAACATACCTGCACATTTCATTGCTTTTCTCAGGAAAATGTGTACAATTGGGATTAAGTTCTTTCCTAATTGCCACTTCTGTGTATGTTGCTGAGGAAAGTGACTGTTTAAATGTGCATAACTTTCTAGATAACGTTCTATGCATACTACATATATACATATATTATACATATCCCAGTGCTATGAATGATTGGGTGTAAGCCCCAATGAACACAACAGGACATGCTTCCAAGTAATTATGCATGGGATTGCAGCTAAAATAAAAAAATGGCCCTCCATTAATAGAAGTAATTAATGAAAATAACTTAAGACATGCATGCATATAGGAAAGGTCATGACATAAAGCACATTTTAGGAAGCTTGCTTTACAATGGGTGTACATGCATTAAAATGTAAAATTAGTTTCATTTTTTACATTTATATCCCACTCTTCCAAGGAGCCCAGAGCAACTGTACATGGTTATGCTTATCCTCACAACAACCCTGTGTGGTAGGTTAGGCTGAGAGATAAATGACTGGCCCAGAGTCACCCAGTTAGTTTCATGGCTGAATGGGGATTAGAACTCCGATCTCCCCTGTCCTAGTCCAACACTCTAACCACTGCACCACACTAACACCACACTGGAATTATAATGTTCATGGGTGCAGATATTCTCAACACACCAAACTAGTACACACATTCTTAGACACAGGTAGAAAATACCATTTATGAAAACTAGATGTGACTTAAACCTGTCATTTGGGCCTGTCTTTGGGGGTTTTTTTGTTCTGAGTGGGTTTTTTTTGTTCTGAAATAATAGTTCTGAGTGTGTTTGGCGAGTTGTATGTGTGTCTGGACTGGCTGTGTGAAAGGGTTAAATTCCCTCCCCGCCCCCATTCTAGTGCTTTGATCTAGATTGCTCCACCCCCCCCATAGTTACTGTTAACTTAAAACAAACATTGCACACACCATGTAGGGCCAGTGTGTGTAAAGTCATGTCTGGTTCTCCTTTCTCTGCTGCTATAGGTCCAAGGGCGTCTGATTGATGGGTTATCTTGACCCACATAACTCCAAGAGGCAGGACAATGTGATTAGCAAAGCTTTATGTTCGGGAGGAGCAGGCCCCTCTGCAGTTCTTTTTGTCCTGCAAAAGACTCCAGGCAGACTCCTCAGCACTCAGCGCTGCTACTTTCGTTTTCTCTTTCCAGCTCCCGCTTTTTTGTCCCCCCCCCCGCTTCTCCTGGGCCACAATTTAATGGCAAGACCCCCAGAGTACTACATGTATGCGTTCTGAGGGGGGGTCTTCCTTGGCTGCCCATTTGCCTCCACTGCCACCCGCGACCCCTCTTAAGAGCCTGCAGTTGTGGGCGGTTTGCTTGCAGCCCGCAGCTCTTCCGGAGCCAGAGAATGCCACCGGTCAGCTGTTTGGCGGCGTTCCAGCTCCCTCTAGCGGTCAGCTGCTGAGCGGGGAAGCGGGCTGGGGAGAGCTCCTGCCTCGGCGTTCCCCGGCTCCCTCCTGCCGCTCCCAGACGCTCCAGGGCAGCCGGCCTCAAGAACACCGACCCCAGAACCTCCCAGGCCCTCATCAAATCACAGACCCGCCGGAATGGCATCCGCGCCCGCACAACAACAAAGCCTCGGCAAGGCTGGCAGCGGTAGGAGAGGACATGGCTGCAGATACTGTGCTTCCCAGGGCACAGCCACAGCAATGGGTGGTCACCAAGAGCACCGCTTCAGCCCAGCAGGAGGTGATGAGCGCGGCCTATGCAGGGCCTAGTCAATCTGCTGACCCTTCAACGGGGTACCCCTTGGGATCATCTAGCCCAACCCCGTGCAGCCCTTCTTCTAGAACTCTAACGCAGTTGCCATCTGATATGCTTACCTCATGGGGATTGTGGATAAAGAATCTTCTCTCCACCACTTTTGAAAAATATGATGCCTTGCAATCAAAAAGGCGTAAGCACTCTAGGCAGTCCTCCAGGGCCTCTTCCAGTGCTGAATCATCACCTTCTGAAACTCCTGCCCCTAAATAGGCAAGGAAAAAGAAAAAACATATTAAAAAAATCCAAAAAGTCCAGATCCAGGTCCAGGCAGCGGGAAAGCATTGCCCACTCCTCCGAGGGCTCTGATCAAGGGTCCCCTTTCCCCGGGCTCACTTCCCTCAGGGATATGGTGAACTTGGCTAGCAAGACTGCCCAGGGTGTGGCTCTAAGACAAACTCCTGGCTCTCCTGGGGATCCCATCCACCCAGCAAATCCTATAGGCCATGAGGACCAGGACCACCCTTGTTCTGAGGGCGAATGGCCTGACTCTCTTGAACTAGACTCTCCTGAGGCGCCCCTCAGGCTTTTTCAAACCCCAGAGTTGGCCCCCCTGATGTCCAAAACTGTAATGGCCCTGGGGCTTGCCCCTCCTGCCTCTCAGGAGGCCCAACCAACTGGTAAAAGTGCTTTAGTTTCCCCCGGCTCCAAGCAGTCTGTTATTTCTCTCCCACTGCCTAAGCAGTTTGTGGAAGCGGCCAAGGCTGAGTGGTCGCTTTCCACCTCCTTTAAAACAGCTACTGCTGTGGCTAACACATTGTACACCTTCCAGCAAGAGGGTAGCGAAATATTCAATACGCCTCCTACAGATGTGCCCATGGTCCAATTGATTTCTGGTTCGGTCCTGTCCAGAGATGGTGAGTCTGCCCTCAAGGACCCGGCGGACAGACGCATGGAGGGGTCCCTAAAACGCATTCATGATTCTTCAGCCTTATGCATGAGGACCTTGGCGGCAGCCTCTATGGTAGCTCGGGCTTCCCTTATCTGGCTGGATGATTTGATACAAGATCCTCCCTCAGACTCAGTCAGACTGCGCCAGACGCTCTTAAAATTGCATAAGGCGCAAGCATTCATGGCAGATGCCACCCTGGATGGCCTGCGTTTTGCCGCTAAGGCAGCTACTGCCCCTGTGGTAGGCAGGCATCACTTATGGCTTAAATACTAGGGATGTGCGAATCGATTCGGATACAAATCGATTTGTACCCGAATCTAGCTGATTCGGGTGATTCGGAGACAAAACAAATCACTCCTCTGGTCCATTGGCTAGATTAGGGTACAAATCGAATCGCGGCTGATTCGATTCAAATCGATTCAGGTTTCAGATCTTTCCTATTAATCTCCCCAGATTCCCAGCTTTCATTTTTTTAAAAAAGGTAAGCTCTAGCCCTTATAGAAGTGGAGTTATGGAGCAAAATGTGTGGTCACTATTTTTTAAGTGTTTGGATTCTTTGGTGTATAATAACTTTCACTCAATGAATCCTTATGAGGATTCATTACACACCTTCATTTCTTCTATTCATTTTGACTGTCTTTTAGACAGTGCCAATTGTCAACTGCCATGTGCCAACTACACCCCACTCCCACCCGCAAGGCAGTGAGGTACTACTCAGTTTAAGTTAAGTGCCTAATGGGTAGAAGCTACCAACCAAATTGCAGAAGGATTGGGCAAAGGGCTGGTTTTTGGTGAATTGTTGAAGTTTTCTATAGGAAATCATGTAGGTTTCAGCAGCCCCATAACTGTACTTGGGGGGTGCTGGGGTGGCCCAGAGTGAGTGGTGGTGTAGTGAACAGAGGGTGCCAGCCATCCCCATGGGTTTCTAGCCCATGGGGTTCAGGGTTCTGTTAGAAACAACAGAGGTAGATTCTCTGGTAGCAAATTATTATTATTATTATTATTATTATTATTATTATTATTATTACAAATGAGATTTTTCAATACAAACCATGAATCCACTCTCATTTGCTACCATAGAATCTATACTCAGACCACCTCAGAAACAGAACCCTGTACCCCATGTGTTAGCAATCCCATGGGAGTGGCTGGCACCCTATGTGCACTACACCACCACTCACTCTGGGCCACCCCAGCGCCCTCCAAGTGCACTTGTGGGGCTGCTGAAACCTCCATTATACCTTATAGGGGAAAACCTTAAAGATGAGTAAATTTCAACTATTCACCAAAAACCAGCCCTCTGCCCAATCCCTCTGCAATTTGGGTGGTAGCCTCCACCCATTAGGCACTACCACCTCACCACACCCTTTCACCCCAGATTCCACTTTATGCCCCAAATCTGCCTCAAAGACACTAAACCTTCAACAATTCACCCAAAATCAGCCCTTTGTCCAATTCCTCTGCAATTGGGGTGGTATCCTCCACCCATTAGGCACTTATCTTAAACTGAGTACTACCTCACTACCTTGTGGGTGGGAGTGGGGTGTAGTTGGCACATGGCAGTTGACAATTGACACTGTCTAAAAGACAGTCAAAATGAATAGAAGAAATGAAGGTGTGTACTGAATCCTCATAAGGATTCATTGAGTGAAAGTTATTATACACCAAAGAATCCGAACACTTAAAAAACAGTGACCACACATTTTGCTCCATAACTCCACTTATATAAGGGCTAGAGCTTAGCTTTTTTAAAAAAATGGAAGTTGGAAATTGGGGGAAAATAATAGGACAGATCCAAAACCCGAATCGATTCGATTCGGATCAGCCGCGATTCGGATCCGAATTGAATTTGGGGTGATTTGGATGGGTCAGATTCGGATCCAAATCTAATCAGGGCTGTTTCGATTCGGTTACAAATCGAAACACAGACAATCCGAATTGCACACCCCTATTAAATACTGGCAAGTAGATGCCACATCTAAGACAAATTTGGCTTCTGTCCCATATGATGGTCAAAAGCTGTTTGGGGATGCGGCTCTCAATGAGGTCCTTATCGAATCTTAAGGACAAGAAAAGGGCTATGCCCTCTGCAGCCAAAAAAACAGAACCGTCCCCAGGGCAGACGGTACTTTCAGTCCTTTTGATCATCCTTCGTGGGCAGGGACAGGGGGTCAAGGGCTCATCGCCCCTACTGGGGTAGAGCCAGAACTTCTAGACAGCAGTTTGGGAACCGGGCCTCCTTCTCATCCCAATCCAAGCAACCTAAACAGCAGACATGAAGGGGCGGGAGAGGTACCCCTAGGTGGTTGCCTCTCCTCTCACTGGCACACTTGGGAGGCCACCACATCAGATCCGTGGGTGCTCTCCACCGTAAGGGAGGGCTACTCCATAGAACTGTCCAGCCAACACCCCCACAGGTTTCTTCCTACACCCTCCCCCAAACACAAAACAGAAATGCCAGGGCCTTCAAGAGGCAATTCGTCACCTTCAGGCCATCGGCGCCATAGAACCAGTGCCAGTCCATTAACAAGGTCTGGGCGTCTACTCGATCATCTTTACCGTGCCCAAGAAAGACGGGTCGTTGCGCGCAGTACTGGACCCGAAGCACGTCAACCACTTCGTCCGCAAGCGCACCTTCCGCATGGAATCCCTGAGATCCATCACAGAGGCGCTGCATCACCTAGATCTGCTCATGTCCATAGACCTCAAGGAGGCCTACTTACACATGCCCATTCACCGGGACAGTCGCTATCTCCTCCGCTTTCTGTATGCAGGAGTGCACTACCAGTACAAAGCTCTCCTTTTTGGTCTCTCAGCCCCACACATTTTCACGAAGGTCCTGGCCCCTGTGATAGCGCACCTCAGACTTCAGGGTGTGAGGATCTTTTGGTATCTGGACGACCTTCTTCTTCGGCTGAAGTCATGCCAGTCTGCCCTGGTGGACCTACAGACCACCCCCCACATGCTCAACGCTCACGGGTTTGGCATAAACAAGGCAAAGAGTCAACTGCTACCAGCGCACCAGATTCTCCACCTAGGAGTCCTGATAGACACTCAGCTGGACAGGCTCTTCCTGCTTAGGGACTGAAGACATACCCTGGAAACAGAAGTACGCCAGGTCCTGAAATCCAATCACACTCCTATCATGGCCCTGTCCAGACTCCTAGGCCTGATGGTAGCAAGCCTACAATCCATCCCCTGGCGACGTTCCTACCTGAGGCTCCTGCAATGGTTCCTCCTTCCATTTCATGCAGACATAGCGGTCAAGTCCAGCAGACAGGTGAGCCTTCCCCAAGCGGTTCGGCATTCCCTACAGTGATGTATCACCACCCCACACCTATCGATGGGAAAGGAGTTCCTAGACCACCCCCAGGATCATCGTTGGTTGGGGAGCTCACTGTCAACACCTCTCTGCACAAGGAAAATGGTCGGCATAAGAACGTCGACACAGTATAAACTGGCTAGAACTCAAAGCCATTCACCTAGCCCTACAGGAGTTTGAGGCCTCTCTGCTTCACCACCACGTACTGATCCGCATGGATAATACCACGGCAAAGGCCCACATGAATCGACAAGGAGGTACCAGGTCCCGGTCCGTCCAGGTGGAGACGACGTTACTGTTCCACTGGGCGGAACTCCACGTAGCATCCTTGATGGCACACCACGTGCAGGAGGATCTGAATACTGTAGCGGACTGGCTGAGCCGCTCGGACCTCCTCCCAGGGGAGTGGCGGCTGCATCCGGAGATCTTTCTTCTCATCACGGAACGCTTCGGATTTCCTCTAGTGGACCTATTTGCAACACCTGCCAACACTCATCTACCCCACTTCTTCATGAGGTTTTCCTGCCGCCAGGCGGAAGCAGTGGATGCTCTCTTGGCACCATGGCCGCGGGGCCTCCTCTATGCCTTCCCTCCCACCCCTCTTCTGGCGAGGATCCTTCGCAGAGTAAAACTCCTTTGAGCCCAGATTGTCGTGGTGGCCCCGTACTGGCCACGGAGGCCGTGGTTTGCAGAGCTTCTCAACCTTGCCTCGGAACCTCACCTGTCACTGCCTGTTCGACCAGATCTTCTACAGCAGGGTCTGGTTTCTCATCCGGATCCAGGCTGGTTAAAGCTAGCCACCTGGAAACTGAACGGCGCCTCCTGAAGCACCATGGATACTCGGCATCAGTCTTAAACACTATGCTAGCCTCCAGACGTTCGTCCACCAACCGGATATTTCAATCTACGTGGAGAGCCTTCCTACGCTGGTCAGACTGTCATGGGGTTCCGAGAGGCTCAGCCTCCATCTCTCACCTTCTCCAGTTCTTGCAATACGGTCTGGACAAGGGCCTCTCTGCAAATACCCTGAAACGCCAAGCTTCTTCCCTCGTGGGTCTAATTCCGGATACATATAAGGGTGCCGGCCGGCGCCATCCATACCTGAGACGTTTTCTACAGGGTGCCACTCTCCTGTTCCCTCCGGTGGTTCATCGCTTTCCCACCTGGAAGCTACATACTGTTCTCAAGGCCCTCCAGGGTCTCCCCTTCGAACCCTTGTCCTATATATCCTTACGCATACTCTCACTGAAGCTCGCATTTCTAGTAGCCATTACCTCTGCGCGCAGAGTTTCTGAGCTCCGGGCTCTTTCCGTTCACAAGAACCTCTGCATTTTTTCTGAGGACTCTGTGAGGTTAATCTCAGACCCCTTTTTTCGCCCGAAGGTAGCATCCCCTTTTCACATGTCCCAAGATGTAGTGCTACCTTCCTTTTGCCCTCACCCGGCTGAGAAAGTGTGGCATAAGCTGGACGTCCGCAGATGCTTAAAAGCCTACATAAAGCGGACCAAACAGATTTGGACTTCCGAGTCCCTATTCGTGTCCTTTCTACCACTATCTATGGGCCAGCCAGTGACACCCGCCACCTTAGCTAGGTGGCTTAAGGTGTGCATTTCTCTGGCATATGAATCCCAAGGCCTTAGGGCACCCACCAAGGTTTTGGCCCATTCTACCAGTTCAGTGGCCACCTCAGCGGCCTTCTCTACCAACGCCCCCATCCAGGATATCTGCCGAGCGGTGACCTGGCGGGCCCCCTCTACCTTTACCAGACATTATAAACTAGATATGTATGCATCTGCCCAGGCAGCGTTCGGGAGGTGCATCCTCCAGCAGGTGCTCCCTGCACGGTAGTTGCTGGTACCCTCCCTATTGGTACTGGAGCTTTGGTATGTCCCATCAGTCAGACGTCCTCAGACCTATAGCAGCAGAGAACGGAGCATTGGTTACTCACCGTGAAAGCTCCTTCTTGCTGAGAGGTCCAAGGGTGTCTTGACCCTCCCTTGTGCCAGCTCCTACCATCCAGGTATCAGGTTGTGCCTTATTCTGCCATGTGTTTACTGTAGGTTGGCCTAGTTGGCATTTTTTCCTGTTTTGGATGCGTTTTTTGACTCGTTTTTTCACCTAGTTTACCAGACATGGCTTCGCATCGTTGTACCTGTTGCTTCTGGTACTAAAAGAACTGCAGAGGGGCCTGCTCCTCCCGAACTTAAAGCTTTGCTAATTGCATTGTCCTGCCTCTTGAAGTCATGTGGGTCAAGATAACCCATCAGTCAGACGCCCTTGGACCTCGCAGCAAGAAGGAGCCTTCACGGTGAGTAACCAATGCTCTGTTCTCCTTTAATTATAATAGGTGGTGTTTAGCTTTATAATTAGAGCACAAATTATGGCTGGCTAACTGCAGGAGTTTTCAGTAGGAAACTACCATAATGTTACACAAACATGTTAAATATTTTGAATATATAGGAAACTAACAAGGCCCATCTTATTTGTAGCTCAAGGATATGAGTTTGCTGGACCATTGCTTGAAAGAAACCTTGCGACTTCGACCTCCTATAATGACTATGATGAGAATGGCTAGAACTCCCCAAGTAAGAACCTTTGTTTAAATTTAGTGGTGTATGAAACCAGGAACAATGTATGAAAAAATACACAAGAGTAGCTCCAAATAGGGAAGTTGTGAAGTTTATTTTCAGTTTATACATAATAACATGTAATGATGACTGAGGCATAAAATAAAGTTCTCACCCCCTTTTTTCACTTTTTCAGTGAATGCTGCTGGGCAGAGTGCTAGTGAGAGTGGGCAGAGTGCTGCTAGTGCTAGTGAGTTTGTAGAGTGCTGGGTACTCTGGGGCTTATTTAATGTAGACTTCAATCCTCAGTATTTTTCCAGCTGTGTCTGTGTTCATTTCTAGGTAGGTACAGCACAGGAGAGGATTGTTTATGAATTCCATAAATAATTGGCAGCTTAACATTTAAAGATGTTAACTAATGTAAAATATTAAAAGCCTTTACAAAACTGAATTTGAAGGACAACTGTGAATTTGTGATCTTTAGCAGAACAGTGTATAAACATTTCTTTATTAAAAATTGTTGCTTTTAGACTGTAGCTGGCTATACAATTCCACCTGGTCACCAAGTTTGTGTATCTCCAACTGTCAATCATAGACTTAAGGACTGTTGGGCAGAAAGCTTAGAGTTCAAACCAGACCGCTACATCCAAGAAAACCTTGCAGCCGGAGAGAAGTTTGCATATGTACCATTTGGTGCTGGTAAGTTGGTTATATTAAGTGTGCCCTAAATTAACTTTACAGTTGTTATAGCATTACCACTATTGGGGTTTTAAACAAGAAATATTTAAAATAAAATCTGCTTTGCAGTTTGTTTTAGACACTTCCTCCTAAATGAATGCATGTCTGTGTTTTCATGCTAACCTAAGTGGAAGATCTGTCTTGCTGGCTAAGAATCGAGCAACATATTCTTATGATTCTTAACACCATAATTTTGAGTTCTGATTGCCAGGGAGCTGGCCAGGCCTTTGAATGTCTCATGAGATAGAAGCTTGCTGGTTCAAATCACGCTGGTATGTTTCCCAGACTATGGGAAGCACCTATATTGGGCAGCAGCGGTATCGGGAGGTGCTGAAAGGCAGCATCTCATCCTGCGCAGGAGATGGCAATGGTAAACCCCTCCTGTAGTCTACCAAAGACAACCACAGAGCTCTGTGGGCGCCAGGAGTAGAAATCGACTTGATGGTACACTTTACCTTTTTAAGCCACAGTTATAGCAAATCATTGAATTCCTGGCCATAAGCATAGTAGATAGAATATGCTTATAAACTGTAGTGTTAAGTCAAGTGATTTACTTGACTTGGTTTACTTAACTATCCCTGCTAAAAGAGCAAAGAGGCACCTTTTAAAAGTGGCGATTCTCTTTATTTAGCAGGGGAAGAGCAATTGTCCCTATCCATTCCCAGCACAGCATCCCTCCCGTGGCTGTTGCTGGTGTCTATCGTATATTTCCTTTTTAGATTGTGAGCTCTTTGGGAGACAGGGAGCCATTTTATTTATTGATACCTATCTAAACTGCTTTGGGGACTTTTATTGAAAAGTGGTGTATAAATATTTGTCATATTCATATACTTTAGTCTCCTCCTGTGGTTTTCATTCTAGGTCGTCACCGGTGTATTGGAGAGAACTTTGCTTACGTTCAAATTAAGACTATTTGGTCAACTCTTCTGCGTTTGTATGAATTTGATTTGGTGGATGGATATTTTCCTACCATAAACTACTCAACTATGATCCATACTCCCCAAAACCCACTTATTAGATACCAAAGGAGATCACATTCTGAGACGCAACTTTCTCCAACTAAACTGTAGAGAAATGCTTCTTTAGTTATGCAAAGATGATTAAAGAAGAGCTGGTCACGGGCAGTAGTATTGTGAGGAAATGTGAAAATGTTTCTCTTAGAATTCTTATCCTGTCTTTCTTAATATTTCTAACTTTTTAAACTTGGATAAGCCCCACAATTCAAACATAGTCAATTTGGAAATAAAAGTTAATGTGTGTACAAAACTAATCTTGGGTTGGTTCATAAATTACCTGCCACCTTTTGATACACATAGATTGATTAGGAATAGGAGCAATCTGTCTTGTCCTTTACACTATTAAAAACGAAAAAACCAGGGTTGAGATTCACTGAGGACTGTAAAAATTGACATCATTATGACTTGTAAAACTTGCCATATTGTAATGCTCTAAGATTAAACTAAAGGTTATGGATTATGAGCACCATATACATGCCTTGGAAGGTGTCAAGTATTTTAAGAACTGACACATTTCCTGTATCTTTTAGAAATTTGACATTTTCTGCAGTTTAATAGGTGAATGTTTAGAATTACTGATTAAAATGAATCTTGTTGCCCACCTCACCATCTGAGATCTCTGTATGTATGAACTTAATGTGATTGGTGTTTGTTGTACTGAAGGTGTTTCAGGCACTAGAGAGAATACCTTTTTACAGCATCACTCAGCTCTGAACCAAGAAGAATAAAGGACATGACAAATGACTTAACTACTTAGCATGTATAGCTTTACTCCTGTGTGGATTCGTAATTAAACATTTATGTCTTTATGACCTGCTGGAATATCAATAAAGTTTTTAATGAAATACAGTGAGGTGTGTTTACACAGAGTGGCACGTTTATGCAATCTTTGGCAGGTGCAGTATGTTATGGCTGGGCGCAGGCTCAGACTGGCCTGCCGGATGCCGGGTGCACCCCTCGCCTCTGCGCCCTGCTTCCTCTGGATTTGCGCCCTCCGCCCTCTTCCTGAGCTCCCTCCCGCCAGCGCTTGCCTCTCTCTGCAAGGAATCTCTTGCAGGGAATCTCTGCAGCCAGAGACAGGCTGCTGTTTCAATCGGGCGGCTTCCCTTCCCTCTCTGTCTGCTCTGCATTCTGCCAGGAGGGTGCAAGAGTGTATTTGCACGCCCTCTGAATGAATGTGGAGTTTCACGGAGATCGGCAGTAGCAGAGAGTAATGCAAGGGTTAATGTTTCTCCCAGCCCGATTGGTTCTTCTGGAGTCTGTCTTGTGCTCCTCCCCCCCCCCCCATTTGTAATTACAGAGCCCGCCAAGCTGCTTGGTCTTGTTCAAGAAGGAAATGCAAGCAACACATTTGGTAAGAAAAACCCCAACTATTTGCTGATTGTACCGTGTTGGCTCTCCCCACCCCCGCAGGAACCGTGTGTGTTTTGTACAGGCTACAGAAGTCTGTGTGTGAAGCTTAACTGCTCGAGTGCAAACTTAAGAAAAATCCTCATCCCTACAGTATACTTTTTGTGAGGAAATTAGTCAAGCAAAAGTATTAAGAGCTTTGAAAAGAATGGTATGGCAGGGGGGAGGAGCAATACTCTAACAGGTGTAATAATAATAATAATAATAATAATATTTTTAAAAAATGTTCTTTTTGTTCCTGCCCCTATCTCTAATCTGGTCTCTGTGTGTGGGTTTCTTTCTCCCCACCACCACCCTTATTAAAAATATTGATATGCAGCTTTTTCAAGCAACAAAGTTCTCAAAATGGCTTAAATAACAAAAGACGACAAAATGGCTCTCTCAACATGTTTCCCCTTTTAAACATTTTTATTTTATTTTGCTCTGTGCTTCTAGCAGGCTCCCCCACCAAAAGTCTATTTTTGTACACTTGCTTCAAAACAAGGCTTTGCAAATCAGTTCACAAGAAACTCATTTTTAAAACCCCTTTGCCCATGAAACTCCTTTGCCTCTGAATCCCAGTTGCAGGAGAGAAGGCATGCCCTCAGCTCCTGCCTGTGGCTTCCAGAGGCATCTGGTGGGCCACTGTGCGAAACAGGACTAGATGGGCCATTTGGGGGCTGATCCAGCAGGGCTGTTCTTATGTACCATGATTGGTTGTCTTTAAATTCTACAAAATTGGGGTTACTCTATATATGACATTCTGCTGTCCTATTTGAAATCAAAATGGTGTCTTTTCTTTCTGTATTGTATAGACACACATCTCAGACTTCTGCCTCAGAAGGCTGGATGGGGAAGGAGCAAGGCTGGAGGGGAGTCCCTGCTTGGAGAGGGAAGGAATCAGAGCTGGTTGGCCTGGCTGGGGTACCTGGCCATGATGTGAGGCTCTCCTCTCCTCTTTATCCACTCCCTTCCACCAGTTATTTATTTTCTCCCCCTGCCGTCATTTCTCTTCACCCCCATTTCTCTGCAATGATATGCTTAAATGCTTTGAAATTCTATGAAGCTATATATATTGTTAGGAACTGAAAATAATTTTCCTCTCTTGGGTAGGTGTATAGGGCTGAGGGCTGAGAGGGCAGGCTTCCTGTGGAAATTGGTGGGGAGAGGGAACTTAAAACAGTGCTATTGTAGTGCTATTAAGATGCCACCCACTTCATTTTCTAACAAACTTGCAGGAACTGGATTACATAGGAACACATATATCTAAACTATTTTATTAGTATAGAATTGTGCTTCTTAATAGTTACAAGTGATACTTCATTTGAAATATTTATAGTAACCTATAAGTAACAGAAAACAGAGGTCAGATATAAAAAGTTAACAGAAAAAAAATAATTATTAAATGAAACCAAAAAAGTATGGTGAAACCCACCCATTCTGCTTAAAAAATTGTAAACTGCCCTGAGCCATTTTGGAAGGGCGATATAAAAATAAAATCAATCAATCAATAAATAATAAACCTGGCGCCCTCCTCACATAAATTCCCCTGCCCTCTCAGTGCCCCCAGTCCCGCCCTGGTTGGGCGCAACTGTAGCAGCCAAAATATCATCTTTAAACAGAACAGCTCTTCTCTGCTGTCAGAAGGGGACATTTCACGTGGATTATCCTTCCTCATGTGCTCCAGTTAATTAGCTTGAGGCTTTATAAGTCCCAGGAAGGGTATCCCCCTGCCCAGTTCTTCCAGTCCTGTGGTTGCTCCAGATATAGCTAGCCTTTTGTCCTCCAGGAAAGCCTTCTCTGCATTTCTGACCTTCTTTACAGCCTCCTCCTTCTCTTTGTCTTTGTCTTTTTTTTAACTCCTGGCTTTCCAGCCAGAGTGTTCCTTCTCCATTCTCTTCACCACTTTAAAAAAAACATCTACTCAAAAAGTTTGTTTCCTTTTTCTCCTTCGCTGTAGAGCAATCAAATTGACTAAGGCACGCTTTAGTGCCCAAAGGAAAGAAGAGAAACCCGCTCTTCCCTCCTTCGAGAAGGAGCGCAATCGCTCGCTCTCAGGCAGCAGGCCCATCGATGACCACATGGTCCTTGCTGGTGCCGCTGGAAACAGGAGGAGGAGGAGGAACTGAATCCCTTGACCCAATGGAAAGCCCTTGGGGCCTGAAGAAGAGTAAGAGGATTGCACCCCTGGCACTGGGAGCGCCCGGTTGCTGGTGGTTTCCTCCACCTCCCCAATGGAGCCACCAGACGCTGTGGAGGAGCCAGCAAGCCCAGTGGCCCCGCCTGCGCAGCCTTGCAAATGCCCGCACAGGCCCCAGACTCCTTCAACAACTGGGGCCAACCATCCTCCACAGGGGCCTGCTGAGTCCATCAAGGTTCCAAAGGGGCCAGCTGACCCACCCAAGGTTGGGAGGGGTGGGAGCACCCCTCCCAACCACAAAAGGAACTCCTCCTTCCACCCCCTAGTGGCCAGGGGGATGATTGATTGGTTATTTATTACATTTATAGACCACCCCGTCCAAAGGCTCTGGGTGGTGTACAAGTTTAAAAAGACATAAAAACAAACATGCAATTTAAAACACACTGCTTAAAAATATATAAAAACAATTCAAAACCATTTAAAACCAGTTAAAATACTTAAACAATTTTAAAACCTTGGAAGGCCAGGCCTTACAGTTCCCTCCCACAGATTTAGCCAGGCAACACCAAATACGGTTAAATCTAAAAACTCAGGTGTTTATAATGCACTAGATTCAATTAGATTCACATTAGCTGAGCTTGAGTGGTGGTGGCCAGGTGTTCATTATGGCTTAAGCACTAGCAGGTGTTTCACCTGCTCTCATGCAATAACCTGTCTCATGCAATAACCTGTCTCACGCAACAACCTGGCAGCTGTGCCATACACGTCTACGAAGCTATTCAGGGTTGAGGCCCTCCAGGAGGTGCTCGTAGAGACAAAAGAAAAAAAGGCACTCCCATGTAGGGAATACAGGATAGATGAATAGGTCCATACAATCCTTTCATCCCTTCTGTACCCCTTTCAGACCTTGGGACAGGGACAGTCGTCCACAACGTCCCTATTGGAACAAGCAGTGCCCTGCCAATGGACAACCAAATCAACCCTATCAGGGTTTTGGGACTCAACCTAAACCCAGACAGTCTTTCTGACTCACCCAGACTAGGCGTGGGAGGTCGCCTATCACATTTCTTCCATGCCTGGGAGTCAAGCAGATCTAACAAGTGGGTTCTGAGTATAATAGAGCATGGTTAAAAATTAGAGCTGAGTGCAGTCCCCAACAACCACTTCCTTCCCACTCCTTGATCAAAATCACCTACCAAGCACACAAACCTTTTCAGTGCTATTCAACACCTCATCTCCATAGCAGCAACAGAACTTTCCAGTGCACCAAAGGGGCAAAGGCATTTATTCTATTTTACTTTAAGGTAAAGTGTGCTGTCGAGTCGGGTGTCGACTCCTAGCGACCACAGAGCCCTGTGGTTTTCTTTTTGGTAGAATAGAGGAGGGAGTTACCATTGCCATCTCCTGCGCAGTATGCGATGATGCCTTTCATCACCTTCCTATATTGCTGCTGCCCGGTATTGGTGTTTCCCATAGTCTGGGAAACATACCAGCAGGGATTTGAACTGGCAACCTCTGGCTTGCTAGTCAAGTCATTTCCCCTGTGACCAAAAAAGATAGCTTGCTAAAGGCAGTTTTAGACTTCAAATACCTAAACAGATATTTACAAGACAGGAAATAAAGGATGGAGATCCTTCACTCCATAGCAGAGGCTCTTCATACCATATTGCCTGGCTTCTGTGGACCTGACAGAAGCTTACCTGCACATACTAGTCCACCAGGCAAGCTGTCATGTGCTCCACTTCAGGTATGCAGGCTTGCATTACGCTTCCGTTTGGGCTGTCATCAGCCCGGTGGAATGGAATATGCCTTGGGTATTCATAAAAGTCCTGGCACCACTGGTGGCACACTCCAGCTACAAAAGATACGGGCTATTGCTTACCTCGACGACCTCATAAAATTATCCTTGGAGGCAAGTTGGTGGGATGTGCAGATGACATGACACTGCACTGTCCAACTATGGCTTCCTTGTGGACATGAGAGGGCCACCTAATACCATCCATGAGCCTCCATCACCTAGGGGTGATCATAGACACATCAAAAGATCGTCTTCTATTACCGCCAGAGTATATCTTAAAGATGTGTCTGATACAGCAACTCTCATCATCACAAAGGTGCTGCTACTGCTATTAGCCAAACTTCTGGGACTCATGGTAGCCTCGATGGAAGCAGTTCTTTGGGCACACTTCCACCTCCAGGTGTTGCAATGGTTTCTTCACCCCTTCCAGGCTCAAATTACCCAATGCCTTATGACAAAGGTGGAGCTCCTGCCTCCAGTACTGTAGTTTCTGTTTTGGTGGACTCGTCTGTCACATCTAGATTAGGGCAAGATGTTTCTGGATCCCCCAAAGATAATAGTGATCACAGATGCCAGCCTATTGGGTTGGGGTCTACTGTCTACACCTTACTGCCTCTAGAATGGAGGCAGAACATAAACTAGCAGGAATTCAGAGTCATCTGGCTAGCCCGAAGAACCTTCCAGCCACTGCTACAACACCAACATGTACTTGTCCACACAGGCAACATAATGGCGAAAGCTCAGGTGAATCGCCAAGTCAAGATCTCTCCACCTGGAGGCAACCCTTCTACTTTATTGGGGAGTCTCACCTGTCATCACTAATCATGTAAGCAGGTCTAAACACTAAGGTGGACTGACTCATCTGGACAGAGGTTCACTTGTCAAAATGGAGCCTGAGCTCCTTGGAGTTTTTGACCCAAGTTCTTGGCCAGCCCTGAGTTAGATCTCTTCACCTCTCCAGCCAATGTGAAACTCCAACAATTTTTCACTCATTTTCCTTGAGCGGCCGCAGAGGCCGTGGACACCCTCTCATACCAATGGCCAGAGGTTCTACTCTATGCTTTTCTGCCGGTTCTAGTTATCAGCAGGCTCCTCCTCCGGATTCAGCTGCTAAAGGCCCAAGTGATCCTCATGGCACTGTACTGGCCATGCTGCCCCTGGTATGTAGATATTTTACACCTGGCAGTAGAGGGACCCTGGTTCCTTCCAGTAACCTGTTGAAGGATCTTCAACAGGGGCAAGACTTTCACCATGACCTGGCATGGTTCAGGCTTACCTTATGGCAACTGAATGTGGCATCTTGAGTTGCTGTGGTTATGTGACAAAAGTCTTGGACACTATTCTTGCTTCAAGGAGGGATTCCACAGACTCTATCTACCTATGTATACGGTGGGTGTTCCTACACTGGTGTCAAGGACACAACTTCCATCTGGACCATTGTGGCCTTCCTGAGTTGCTACTCTTCCTGCAGGAAGGCCTGGATCAGAGACTTCAAGCTAACACATTGAAACAACAGGCAGCGGCCCTGGTGCCTCTACTTTCTAAATCCAACAAGAACGCGTTGACTTCTCACCCCCATCTCAAACACTTCTTAAGAGGGGCTATGCTCTAGGCACCATCAGTGGTGCACAGGTTCCCTTCGTGGGACCTATACAAATTTCTCAGGATTCTACAGCCATCTAGTGATGGTAAGGGCTGGTGGTGGCTGGGAGGAAGGAACGGAACAATAACTCTGGATCTGACGGGTGCAGTACTAGATGGATTAAAGTGTGTATAGCATTAGCCTATGAAATACAGAATCTGAGGCCTTCTCTCAAGGTCATGGTGCACTCAACCAGTCTGCTGTTACTTCTGCTGCTTTTTCCACTAATGGCCCCATGGGGAAATCTGCATTGGCTACTTGGAAGTCTCCAACTTGCACTAGACATTATAAATTCCATCTGCATCACACCTCCCAGGCAGCCTTTGGCAGACAAGTGCTTCAACAAGTTCTTGCAACCCAGCAGATGTGGATGCTCCCACTTGGGCTTCCTAGCTGTGGCATGTCCCATGTGAGATGTCCTCCAGCAACAGAGAAAGAACATAACATAAGAACAGCCCTGCTGGATCAGGCGCAAGGCTCATCTAGACCAGCATCCTGTTTTGCACAGTGGCCCACCAGATGCCACTGGAAGCCACAGACAGGCATGCCCTCTCTCCTGCTGTTACTCCCCTGCAACTGGTACTCAGAGGCATCCTGCCTCTGAGGCTGGAGGTGGCCCACAGCCCTCTGACTAGTAGCTCTTGATAGACATCTCTTCCATGAAGTTAACCAAACCCCTCTTAAAGCCATCCAGGTTGTTGGCTGTCACATCTTGTGGCAGAGAATTCCACAAGTTGATTATATGTTGTGTGAAAAAGTACTTCCGTTTTTTGGTCCTAAATTTCCTGGCAATCAATTTCATAGGTTGATCCCTGGTTCTAGTGTTATGGGAGAGGGAGAAGAATTTCTCTCTATCCACTTTCTCCACACTATGCATGATTTTATAGATCTCTATCATGTCTCCCCGCAGTCGTCTTTTTTCTAAACTAAAAAGCCCCAGGTGTTGTAGTCTTGCCTCATAAGAAAGGTGCTCTAGGCCCCTGATCATCTTGGTTGCCCTCTTCTGCACCTTTTCCAGTTCTACAATGTCCTTTAAAAAATGTGATGACTAGAATTGTACGCAGTACTCCAAGTGTGGTCGCACCATAGTTTTGTATAGGGGCATTATAATATTAGCCGTTCTATTTTCAATCCCCTTCCTAATGATCCCTAGCATGGAATTGGCCTTTTTCACAGCTGCCACACATTGAGTTGACACTTTCAACAAGCTGTCCACCACGACCCCAAGATCCCTCTCCTGGTCTGTCACCGACATCTCAGATCCCATCAGCGTAGACTTGAAGTTGGGGTTTTTCGTCCCAATGTGCATCACTTTACACTTGCCAACATTGAAGTGTTGGTCACACTTAGTCAAAGGAGCATTGGTCACTCACTGAAGGCTGCTGCTTGCTGCTGGATTGGAGGATATCGACCCACTTGTCCAGGTGCCTGCATCTACTGGTTCTGATTTCTTTCTGTTGTTCATTCTACCATTCTGTATTTACACTTGCCTGATCAAAACTGGGAGGGGTTACCTTTCCTGGGGCTTATAATGCCTCACCGCTTATTAACTCTAGTCTTGCCTCTGGAGCACATGAGGAAGGATAACCCAAATGAATGTCCTCCAATCCAGCAGCAAGAAGCCGCCTTCACAGTGAGTCACCAATACTCCTTTTTATCCAACAGGGTTAGTTTTGAAGACAGTTGTTCAAATGTGGCAGTGGAGATGTACTGGGGGGAAAAGATCTTCAGCATACATGTTCCTGGCTCTGTAGCCATAGGCTACACACATGTATTGTAAGGCAGAGGGAAACAGACTTAAGGAGGCCAGGAGCCACTGTGTGTTGGAGCTACCAAGATGGTGGCTTGGGGAGGATAGCTGCAGAGCTAGTTACAGAATGCACAAAAGTTTACATTGACAACCCCTGGATTTCACAAGGTTTTAGCTGTAGGACAGGAGGGGAACAAGAGATACTGCTTTGTGTGGGAAGAAGCTGGAGAAAAAATAATGGGAGAGAAACAACTCAGCAGTCAGAGATGAAGATTAAAAACAGCACAACTGTGGCCCTACTCAGCCAGCCAATTTGACTAGGGAGGCAGAAACAAGCCCCAAAGCCCGGATAGCTATTTTAAACAGCTGAGAGCTGCCTGTAGGGCCAGAGAGATCTCCTGTTCTAATGCTTACTCTTGTTCTAAAGCATCCCTCCCCTGCAATTGACAGTCCATTGAGTCTTGATATCAGAGGTAGTTGATATGTGTACATGGATGATTATTGGCTGTTTGATCTCCCTGGTCTGTGACTGTAATAAAGATGGATTGATTGTACATCGGCATTTGCAACAATGGGAGGAACGGCATTGGCTGATTTCACCACCATTTGTTTCCTGCAGCGCTGGGGCTGCCTCGCAAGTCCGCAATAACCCTATACTGCTGTGCATTATTTTGCCACCAGGATATCCATTGTTTCAGCATTTCATCTGGTGGCAAGCTGGCATTGTGCCTTCTCAGTTGTGGCCCCTAGGTTGTGGAATGTGCTCCCTGTGGATTAAGAGGATTATTTGCCTCCAGGAGAGCCTTAAAGACCCACTGTTTTAGGCTGGCTTTTAATGATACCTAGTTTTTAAAATGACTTTTAAGCTGGTTAAAATGTTTTATGTGTAAATTGCCCTGAGCTGCTATATAAATGGAATAAACAATAACTACTGTATTTCCAGTGGAAGCAGTGTTGCAGATACAATGCTTAGGTGTGAACCGGCCTGCTGCAGCAGCAGCTCTAATGTACTTTATATATGCGTGACTCCCACTGCTATTTTTAATTTGTAATAGTTGATAAGCAGCTTGAGGGAGCCTCAGCATTGCAGGTGATTCCCTCTTACCTATGAGCCTTTCTCTGCACAGTATGTGAGTATCTGGCTAATGCAACTTTTGCCTAAGATTAAAAGCATAAAGAAAAATACCAGCACCTTTGCTCCAAAAACAGAGCTTTTTAGTGGTTTAGCAATGCCTAATACTACTCCTGACTTTACTTTCAGCTAAAGTAAAGATTCTTTTGAAAACTGGACTTGTAAATTGTAGGAATAAGCATTCAGCTATAGTTTCTCATACTCCAGATTATCCTGTTGCAAGCCTGTGTCACAGTGCATACACCCAGCTTTGGAATTTGGAGCTGAGGTTCCCCTTGCAATACACAGGAAGCCGTGCAAATTGGTATTATGACACATTAGGGAAAACTGCTGCCACTTGAGGCTGCTAAAGCTTTTTGAGTCTCATTGGATTTACACCTTTGTATTCAGAAAGGAGCCTTAGGCCTTCACCAATAGGATGGTAGGTAGTCTGCATGTCCAAAGCACAGGAAGGTGTACCCAAGGTACAGCCAAGGGCTGCTCAATGTGCCACAGAAAATATTTGTCAGGTTTGTAACATGAATGCAATAGTATTTGAAAGAGGGGATATGGCTGCAGATTTTATCATCTACTTCTCAAAAAGGGTGAACAACTACTTTTGTTTTGTTCAATTCCATTCAGGCCTCCTACAGTAATTGTCCAAACCCATATTTAAAGGTCTCCTTATGCAGCCCACTTTCTTATGCAAACTGAATACAACCTAATGTTCTATTGGAGCAGTGGAGATTTGCTTTATTGCTTAGCAATGGATTATGTCCCAGTATTACTAGGCTGCATGCCTTGCATATAGTCACAAATTCTGGCATCTCAAAAGCCCTATTCAGACATTGGACGCATTCTCATGATCAGGCAATGTTAGTTATGCTGCTGAAAGCTGGGATGTGGAGGCATGTGTGTGCTCCTGTAAAAATCAGTCAAGTGATCGTGGGCCAGCTCCAGTGTCAGCTGGGCATCACACCATGGGCTGGGCATTCAGCCATGGTCAGTGATCTAAGATTTATGGTGCTGATCATGGCTTGATATCAAGGCATGGTGCCCAGCCAACACGAGCTGGCACACAATGGGTTTACCAGCTTTCATGGGAATGTGTGCTGCTCTGGCTTCCTGGCAGCATAATTAACATGGCTTGATTGCAAAAACCAGTACAAGGATACAGGCCCTCTCAAATACAGAGTACAAACAGGAAGTGTACTACTGTGTGTGTTGATATGTGTGAAGAACTGCATGTGCTTTTATGGCTAAAGAGCCCAACATAATTCATTTGTTTCCCTCCCCCACAGTTCCTGACAAGTAAATGCACTGAAGATTGTATAATGTTGAATTCATTTTAGTCACATAGTACACACAGACCCTATTAAATATATTTGGACACAAGTATTAAAAGGATGAAATCTTTATTTCAGTACTTTGACAAAATACCCATAAAATTCAAAACTTCTAACCTTTACAAAAATAGGTCTCTACAAGTGTTATTTCTCTCTGCAGTGCCAGTAGCAAATAGGATAAAATCATGAAAAGTCCTTCACATAGCCTCATCAGAAAGGGTTGTGCACTTGGAGCTACACATTCAAGCAATCTCAGTACAGAAAAGTTTCATCCTCTCACCCATTTGATAAATACACACTTTTTAAAATAATTTAATGGTTTAAATTAGCATTCCACAAATATACATGAAATTTAAATGATCAGTTCTGAATAACCACAAAAAGTGCTTATATACACAAGTTCCAGTCTCTGTGGAGGTGCCAGCAAGATGCACTGCATACAATCATTGCGCTGTGTTCATGTTGGTCCCACAATATCAGCATACAAAAGCACAGCAGGAGCACAGATTTGCAGAAGGCATTTATTTCATTTGATGTCACTACCAGCGGTGAAGATGTTGCAAAGATTATCTTCTGATACCAGAGTGCAGCTGAGTGTGTGAAGCGGGTGCTGAGAGATAGAAAGGGATACATATTTTGAGTAGGGGGGGAAATGAGGTTTTTACTTCATGGTAACAATGCTAAAGTCTTAAAGAAACTTAAAACTAAAGAACAGGAATGAAATGCCATTCAATGTTTACCTGACTGTACACTTCCAAGTCGCCTCTGTAGAGACTCCAAACGATTGATATAATCTGTTAAAGACCTGTCGGGATCGTAATTTTGCAGCTGAGAACATGCAAGGGAAACTGGGTTTAGATCAGTATGGATGCCCTGGTACCTTGAGGAGAAGAGAGAAGACAAAAGCAACAAAAGAGGTTGGTGAAAAGCTGCCATTAAAAACCTCTTAGGACAAAACCAGTAGATGGATAAAGCTGCTTTCCCTAAGCTTAAAAGCAGAGGAAAGGTTGCTATGTTTTGTGATAAATATGCCCCAAATACCTTGAACAGTACAGCAGGTCTATCAACTTAAAATTCTCAGGTATTGACAGGCTGACATACTGTGTAAGGTATGCCAGTCTAGTAACACTGCCTGCATTCAAGCTGTACAAATATTACACAAGAGTAAGGCCATTATTTGCAATGAATGTATGCTCATGGAACATCATTGTGCAACTTATGTGTGCGCAATGTTATTAGGCTGGCATACTGCTGCACCGTATGTCAGCCACTGTTCTTTAGGTGGTATATGAACACAAGAAACCTGCTGCCAGCTAGCTGCTGAGAGGAGGAACAAAAAACAAAGCATGAAGACAATAGTGGCTCCCGTGACTTGTTCCTTGCATCTGGTATTCTGGTATACAGTCTGAATCTGAAAAACGGAGTTTCCACGTGTTTATCGATGTTTGTTGCTGCTGATAAACTATCATCTATTAATTTGTCTAATTAATTTGGATGGGGCGGTTTATAAATGTAATAAATAAATAAATAATAAATTGTGTGAAGTACTTTCTTTTGTTTGTACTAATCCTTCTGTCACTCAGCGCAATCTGATATGATCCCATTTCACTTTCCCCATATTTGTAATTATGAGCTCTCTTTTGCTACATCTTCTGGTATCCATCTTTCAGTTCCCAAATCTTTGCTAATGAGAAGTTTGTTTATGCCTTTGAAGCAAAACACAGGGTTATCATGTATCTAAAGCAGGTGCAAAGCAACACTTTAAAACCAACCTTTTATTTAGAAAAAGTTGGCTGTCTTCACTCCCTCCAGTGTCCACTGAAGCATATGATGGACCAGAGGGTGTGAGAAGATGCAAAGCAGAAACAGCAGTACTCATGGTTTCCTAATCAGAGTAAGGCCACATGTGGACTGGCAGTTTTTCATGCAATTTTCAAAAGAAACGTGTAAGGATCTGGTACAGTGCCAGAGTGTTATATTCTGTACTCTGCCACAGTTTGGGCCCCAATTCCTTTAGTTCCCTCAGACAATTTGTACTTTAATAGCACTATATCTACATATCTATTCACCTGGACATCTTGTTAATTCCATCCATTTTCATTTTATGTATTTAGATTATTTACATAGTGCTCTTTAAGACTCTCTTTTAGAAGAAGTTATACCCAGCTGCTTCCCAGTTATATTCCAAGCTCTCTCTGCCATACCCTTTCCTGACCAAACTGCTTCAAATGTATTGTATATATAAGTTATGCTATGTAAGAGTTCTTATGCATGGATGTGACTGCATTTCTTTAGGCAAAATTTAAAAGCTGAGCATATAATCAGAAGCAAATATATGTGGTAAGCTTTTGAAGATTAGTATTGCGACAAAGTGACATTAAATGAGAGATATCCAAAATGAGGAAATCTATGTAGACACCGATCTAGACTTTCTGAAACAAGGTAATATTGTTTGATCTCTAACATTTAGTATTCAGAGATATACTGCCTCTGAAATACTGACAGGGTCTGTGCTGTGAAAAATAAGCTATATGCAAAATTATTTTAGTGAACCCTCTTTTCTAGATTTAGATAGAGAATGTACTGTAACTTGTAATTTACCTGTGTTGATAGCTTAGAGGAGATCTGAGGGATTCCAACTCTGATCTGGATCTGTAAGAAGAATGCCTGTGTTCTCCATAAAGTTCCAGTCCACCAGAGAATGAATCAGGCCGTAATTCATTACCTAAATAAACAAGAAAATAATTCACTTCTTGCTAAAGTTAAGCAAACAAAACTTAGTGCTGCATAACAGCCTGCATAACAGCAGCCCCATGTGTGTGGGGGACAATTTTCTCTGATCTGCTCCCCCTCAAAATGCTCTGGGCCATCTGAAAAAATGTCCCTGAGGGACACACAGCCCACAGGAACAAATTTCAGGTGGCACAAGGCATTTCAGGAGGAAGCAAAGACTGGAGAAAACCACCCTCCCCACTTTCTGCACTACGTAATTTTAAAAGCTCTCTGTGGCGTGGACACTTCCTTAGTGTGGTGCTTGGCAACTTAAACACAAAACAAAACACTGACATCCGTACTAACTCTCTTCTTTGCATGGTATAATATTTGTTCCCCTCCCCACTGCCAAAAATAGAGAATGGACCAATATTTATGGAAAGGATCACCAGAATCACATCAGCAAACATTTTCGGTTACTGAAATGAAAGAAAGAGGGTCCAGTCTCTCTGTCCTGTCCCACCTGACCACAAATGTGCACCCATCAATCTTATTTACCTGTGTTTTGGCTAAAACCATCTCTGTTGATGCCTATTAAACTATAACCAGTAACCCGATGCCACCGTCGGACTAGGAACTTCATTCTGCATTTTAAAAACAGAGAAATCATTGTTTATATATTTCTTAACTCTTCACAGAAACTTCATAATTTTACATTGTTGCCACTCAGCTAAACCGATACGGATATAATTCTTATACAATGGGGTTCTTGTGAATATAAAAATTGAGCTGTGCAGAAACTAAACAATATGATGTAAAACTCATGATGATTGCATATTGTTTTGCAAGTTTGTATGGCTTGAGAGATATGGTCTTACAGTAACATAGGCCATTTCTTGTTAAAACTGAAACATATAATTTCAGCTTTTGCTTTCTAGAGATGCCGATGAATAATTCTGTAGATGAACAGGGACTCAGATTTAAATGGAAAAGATGTCGTATTATCATCATCATATTTCTGTATATAGGTTTTGAATTTAGTTCACTTTACGAAAACGAATGTCTTGTATCATACCTTGAAACTGCAATTATCACTCTAGCGGCTGAGCGGAACCGCGTAAAACCCTTTGAACGGCGTGTAATGACCTCTAGGTCTGTGTAGGAAGGCTGCCCGCCCATTCTTGCAATGAGAGATAAGGTGGCTTCTTCACACTCTTGAAAGCCACCCAGTAAGAGCAGCAAATACTTCTTCTGATATATCAGAGCCTTCCGAAAACTCTCTGCTCTCAAATATCTTCCATAAATTCTCTAGGGTGAAAAGGAAATTAATAAAGCAGTAAGAAACAACATTCTTTGTTAAGCCTGATGTTCACATACAGGAAATTCTTTCCAATGATCCTCCAACCTGCAAGTTCTAGGCACTGGGATAGCAATTTGGGCAGCTCCAAACTTTGACTGGCATGGGGAGAGGCTATAACGGCTGCAGGCTCTTCTCACTCACAACTCCAACCAAATGTGAAATACTGACTTTCCCCTTTTCATTCATTCATTCACAGGAAAAGCCAAAATCAAGGATTAAAAAGAGAGAGAGAGGGAGGGAGGGAGGGGTTGCATGGCTGACCTGAACTCAGCAAAGGCAATAAGGTTCCAAATATTTCACCTAACTTAATGCACAAGCAAAACAAGCCCATTTCTTACTGATAAAACAATGCAGTATATCCAAAGAGCAGTCAATGAAAGGCTTCCTACCTTTAAAGCAGCATTTTCTGAATCTGATCCCAGTTCTCTAAGAAAAGCCTCATTCCTTAATTCTGCCTTCAGCTTGGCTAGCTCAGCGTCTGCTTGCTTCAGGGACTGTTGCAGAGTCAATTTCTCTTTGTTCCAGATCTCTCTTTCAGAAGCAATGAGCGCATCAACATTTCCTCCACTGTGCAGTGATGGTCTAAAGGACTTGTGACATTTAAGAAGAAAAACATAACTAAGTCAAACTGGTTTAATGGTTATTATAGCATAGTGTTCCACTGGGCTATCAAGTGAAGTGAACTTTTTTAAGAATAAATGGGAATACTCTTTTCACCAATGGAAGGTACATGTGTAACTCAAGATGTGTTGAATCTACTGAGGTTGGAGAGTGGAACTGCCCCACCCCATCTCCAGGCCTGCCTCATCTCTACAATGGATGCAATCTGCAAATAAGATCTACATGTATAAAGTTTGCTTATCATAAAACCCGAGGATTCAAAACCATGCAACTCAGGATTATGTATATTGGACACTATACCCAAAACTGATTTACACGTTGTGTGGATGCAAGGTGCGCCTTGAGGTATAATTCTGCTTCTCCACACAATCTGAAACGGGTGAATAGGGCACTAAACTCTGTGTAATCTCTTAATAAGATCTCTGTGTAACTGAGGCCCAGCAGTGGAACCTTTAAGAGGTACTCTACTCCCCCCCCGCCAACCCCCCCCAAAAAAACCCCAAAACAAAACACAAACCAGCAGTAGATGATTATCTGAGACCTTTTAATTCAATGGGACTACTTTGAGTAATTTCCCTCATGTCAGCCATTAACTTTAGGACAACTTGTCCTTCTCAGACTATAGGCTGAGCAACGGAACATATTTCTCATTTACAAACAAGTGTGTTTGTTGTTGTTGTTGGTGAAGTGGATAACATATATGACCAGCTTATAAAAGTGGTTACATGCACACTATGATAAGATATCATTTCATGAATGGTTGTCTGTATGCACTCATAGAGGAGGTGAGTCAAAATAATTGCGTATGACTACAGGTGGACCTCGTTATCCTTGGGGGTCCATTTTCCGCTTCAACTGTGGATAACGGAACTGCAGAAAATGAGGCATTGAGGCAATGGGAATTGGGGGTGGGGTAGGTCCCTGGAGGCTAAAAAAATGGCTTAAAACGGCAAAAAACAGCCCTAAACACAGCGAAAAGAGTGTCCTACCATGCTCTGTCCATCTTCAGCTGTCCAGCAATGCCCCTAAAAGTCCCAAAATTGCACCTTTCCTCAAAATGGTGGCTGGAAATGTCTCTGAAGTAAGATATGCAGAAATTAACCCTTCCCTCTCCCACATATACTAAGGTTGGGTGGTCAATTGCTTGACCACAGATATGCAGAGCCGTTGATTAGGGATATGCACAAAACTGGCTGGCCTGGTTTGGTTTGAGGCCGAAGTGGCCTCAAACCCAACTAGGCCAGTTTGGTCTGGCACCCCCTCGGAACCCACTCCCCGGTTTGGTTTGGGTTCAGGGGGGTTGCGGCCCGAAATTTGGAAAAAAAAATTCCCCCAATTTTCGGTCTGCGAACCAACTGAACCAAACCGGGGGTGGTGTTTGGTTCGGGGGTCGAACCGTCAACCCCCCGCAACCAAAACCGCGAACTCCCGAACCTGTTTGCAAATCCCTACCATCGATGTCCAGACTGTGTATAGCGAGGTCCACCTGTATATTATTTGAAAAAGCACTTAAACTTGCAAAGGGAAGAAATATATAAGCTACATAAGCAGTTCAAGAATATGATCTAATATATGAACTGCAAAACATATAAAGGAAGCATGAGTATTGGTTGGTTTGCTCAATCAACTAAGCCACAAAAAATAAGGACTCACTGGCTCACATCCTAGCAAAGTCTGCGTGATCTGTGGAGATGCAGCGGGGGCCCTCACACAACTCCCCCAGTCTTGTGCTCATGCTGTTGTGCAAGAGCGCTAATACTCCTGAGCGCTGCCCATGCTCTGCAAGCACTCTAAGGATGAAACATGTTGCTGATCCTCATCTTCTGGAGCACAGGCAGCGCTTGGAAGTATTAGTGCTCTTGTGCAACAGCATGAATGCATGAGGACTAGGGAAATGGCGTGAGGGCTCCTGCTGATTTGCCACAGACCCTTCTAGTATATGTGTTTTGTTAGGATGTCAGCCACTGTTTCAGTCCCTAAAGGTTCTTAAGCTACTACAGACTTAAACCACTGGGCTTAATAGGTATGTCTTAGTCTGTCCGGACAAATTAGAATTTAAGATGGGATTGAAAGACTATTTCTACTCAAATTAAGAAGAAACATACAGGGTCTCCACAGGATGTTCTCTGCTGATATCGTCTAAGTTCCTCCTCCAGTTTCATGACAGCATTTCTCAAATTGTTCTTTTCCTCACTCAGTCTGCTAACAAAGCCAGTCAATTCAGCATTTTGTTTTAGCAATCTTTCAGTCAATGATGCAGACAGTGGCAATTCTGAATTAATCTAGAAAGGGAAACCAGCAGTATGAGAGCAGTTCAATACAACTCAAGCCCAGCCTCTAGCTTGTTGAACATTACAACTTTTAGAGAATGTAATAGCAGATTGTGCTTCATAAAACTTGGCAAGCAATCCAAATTACAAAAAAAACCCCAAATTAATACACCTTGCATTATGAAGAAAGCCTATTGCTTTTTAAGAACAATTTCATTGCAAGCACGTTCACTTTTCCATAATGGGTTCTTTATATTGTGTGAATAATTGTTTCTAAGAAATTAAGAAGAATGCTACTTTATGTATCAGAAAAAGGTTAGTTGCAGTTATTCCAGATGCCGTTTTTGGTAAGTCATTTCAGGAAATAACACAACCGTTTAACAACTTAACACCATCCTATACTTAGCTAGATGAGTGCTAGGCTAAGGGAAGAGAGCTGGTCTTGTGGTAGCAAGCATGACCTGTCCCCTTTGCTAAGCAGGGCCCACCCTGGTTGCATATGAATGGGAGATCACATGTGAGCACTGTAAGATATTCCCCTTAGGGGATGGAGCCGCTCTGGGAAGAGTAGAAGGTCCCAAGTTCCCTTCCTGGCATCTCCAAGATAGGACTGAGAGAGATTTATGCCTGCAACCCTGGAGAATCTGCTGCCAGTCTGTGCAGACAATACAGAGCTAGATGGACCAATGGTCTGACTCAGTATATGGTAGCTGCCTATGCTCCTATATTCCTAAAGGTAGAGGTAAAGTGTGCCATCAAGTTGGTGTCGACGCCTGGTGACCACAGAGCCCTGTGGTTGTCTTTGGTAGAATACAGGAGGGGTTTACCATTGCCATCTCCTGCGCAGTATGAGATGATGCCTTTCAGCATCTTCCTATATTGCTGCTGCCCCATATAGGTGTTTCCCATAGTCTGGGAAACATACTAGCGGAGATGTGAGCCGGCAACCTCTGGCTTGCTAATCAAGTCATTTCCCTCCTGCAACATTAGGTGGCTTTCCTATATTATTATGTTCCATTTAATTCAGTGCATGGACCTGTGTATAATATTATAGATTGTCAACTCATAACCCTTTCAGAATTCTAGGTTCCATACAATAAATATAGGATAGTTAGAACACCCACAAGGTAATTTAGTAAGCACATGCAATTTCCAAACCAGAAATTCCTCAAAAAAACATTGGTTTCCTCCCCCATACACCTCACCTCTGTTTCCATGTTGGGCAAGCTAGATAACATTTGCAACTGCAAGAGAACTTCTTCAATATTATTTTGTATCCCAACTAAATCTTCATCATCTGCTTTCTCAAATGGTAACCTGGAATAAATCAAAACATCCTGTCACTTGTATAGCATAACAAAATGTTAATGACATAAGCATAGCAGAAGAAAGCTCTGTAGTTTCCATTGCTTTAGTCTCAAGTTTCAAGGATTCTTTAGCATAAATGAATAGAATGTAAATACAAATCTAAAATGTGCCTGAGTGCTATGGCATTTCCATTTTCTATAGCATTGTCTCTAGGGGCTCATCGCTTATATTCATGAATTTACACTACATTCACTCAAGGTCTAGCCAGGTGTTTCTTTGTGTTCACAGATAAATTCCTAGGTTCTCCAGCATTTCCAGTAGCAGGGCCAGGCAAGAGCCATATGGAAACACGTCAGAATAGGCAATGCTAGACTATGTAGACCAATGGGCTGACTGTATAAGGCAGCTTCAAATGTTTAACCCCAGCAAAGCATTCTGAAAAATTGTTTGAATTGGGTTTTATTTATTTATCATATTTCTATACCACCTGATATAGACATCTCTAAGTGGTGTACAAAGTTAAAACATAACAAATATACAACACAGTATAAAACAGTTAAAATCCATAAAACAGATACAACAATTTCTGTGAATAAGAACATTAAATTTAGATTTCAGTCAAAAGCCTGGGAAAACAGGTACGTCTCAAAGTTCTTCCTAAAATCAAGCAGAGAAGAAGATGCTCTTATTTCAAAAGGGAGTATATCTCAGAACCCCAGGGCAGCCAAAGAGAAGGCCCAGTCCCAAGTCGCCACCAAATGAGTCGGCGGCAACCGTAACCAGAACTCTCCAGATTATCTCATTAGCCGACAGGGTTCATGACAGAGAAGGTGTTCTCTTAAGTAAGGGTTTAAAGAAGAAAGAACCCCTTCAACCTCAGAATGTTTGCCTCCTCATATACTAAGAAGGTGGGCGGGGGGGGGGTGCTACAGATTTTGACTAATCTAGACAGCTAGCTAAAATTTATCATTTTCTGATTTCATGCTGAACTTTGGAGGCAAGCAGGCATGATCCCGCAATCCCCAGCCCCAACTGAGGAAAAGAAGAAGAAATCATCCATGTTGTACTCTGTGCGGTGCTGTAAATTACAGCACCGCATAAAAGATTTCCTGCCCTACTCATAACCTTGGAGATGGGGAGGGCCTCACACTGCTGCTTCCTCATTCTTCCACACTGTGTTTGCCATTGTTGCTGCAGCAGCTGATACCGCCTCTCTTCCCTTCTCAGCATCAACTGCTGTTGAGTATGTGACCCACCTCTGCTACCTCCTTCCCCAGCATCAGCTGATACTTAACACGAGAGTGCTGGTGCAGAAATAAAACTACACAAATTCACACTTTGCAGACATTCGCAACTGAGTTCATATGAAGTCCCATAATCCAAATAAATACCTAAACTTCTCTGACATCAGATAAGGAAGATCCTGGAGAGCTTTCACATGCAGAAATCACTGCAGCTTCTCTGTTCCAAGCACTTGACATGGTCTACATGTTAGCTTTCTGAGGAACAGGAATATCCAAATTTTCTTGCAGTATTACATACGGTTGTCCAGGCTGAAGCAAAAGGGCAAAGAGCCTTTGTCCCAAGGTGAATATGATGGATAAAACTCCATATTCCAAACTACTGTTTGGCATGATTTAACTCAATGGATCTGAACCACCTTAAAAATAAAATAGTGTAAACAAGGCCTTTACAACACAATCCTATACACATTTACTCAGAAGTAAGTCTCATCTAACTGGCTTTCTCTCCAGTAAGTGTGTTTAGGATTGCTGCCTTGATTTCAACTTTAATCCAAAAGTTCTGGAAATATATATATTTTTTCAAAGTAAGGTAAAGGTAAAGTGTGCCATCAAGTCAATTTCAACTCCTGGCACCCACAGAACTCTGTGGTTTTCTTCTGGTAGAATACAGGAGGGGTTTACCATTGCCTCCTCCTGCGCAGTATGAGATGATGCCTTTCACTATCTTCCTATATCGCTGCTGCCCGATATAGTAGCAGCGGGGATTTGAACTGGCAACTTTCTGCTTGTTATTTTTATTTATTTATTTATTTATTACATTTATATTCCACTCTTCCTCCAAGGAGCCCAGAGCAGTGTACTACATACTTGAGTTTCGCCTCACAACAACCCTGTGAAGTAGGTTGGTCTGAGAGAGAAGTGACTGGCCCAGAGTCACCCAGCAAGTATCATGGCTGAATGGGGATTTGAAGTCGGGTCTCTCCGGTCCTAGTCCAGCACTCTAACCACTACACCACGCTGGCTCCGTCTGCTGTTAGTCAAGCATTTCCCCACTGTACCACTTAAGGTGACTTTTGCAAAGTAGTAAAAATTATTACTAGTAGCAAGAAAATTAACCTAACCTATGGGCAGCTTTGTTAGCCAGCTGTTTCAGCATGGAAGAGGCATGTCTCAGCTTCTGTCTAACTGCCTGTAGATCTTGGGATTCCTCAGCAGCATCTCCTCCTCCTCTCATACCAATTAGGGCAGAATAGGATAATTCATTTTTTTCGGCTCCTCCCATTTTCTGCTGGAAAACCCACTTTCTTGTTCTCTCACTAGAGGCATCCCAAGTAGTCTGCGTAAGTGAAAAAGAAAGAAAAACCCCCTTGTATTAACTATATACAGAAACCAATAATGAACTAAACTAATGAAAGGATTGACAGCTCTAGACACGCAATAGCAAGATATCCTAACGTACACATAAGATTAAATAGCAGCTTCACTGGGTGCATTTATCAAAAACAAACAAACAGTTTTGGTGAATTTGCATACTTCATGACACAAGGTTGTTCAAAAATAATTTTATATCTCACACACACCGGAACAATGGCCACTTGGCAATATTTAGAATTGATTATATCCTTGACTACTACAGAACTGCTCCGAAAAAACAACAACACTGACTGATATTCACAGCAGGACTATGCTGGCACACAGTGGCTGTGGAGGACAGATAGGAGAAACCTGGCATCTTGTCTCACCAGCCCCTGGTGGCGCAGTGGTAAAACTGCCGCCCTGTAACCAGAAGGTTACAAGTTCGATCCTGACCAGGGACTCAAGGTTGACTCAGCATTCCATCCTTCCGAGGTCGGTAAAATGAGTACCCAGAATGTTGGGGGCAATATACTAAATCATTGTAAACCGCTTAGAGAGCTCCGGCTATAGAGCGGTATATAAATGTAAGTGCTATTGCTATTGCTATCACCTTAGCGAAAGGAGGAAATAGCTGGTCTGGGAAGAGAGCTGGTCTGATGTTACTTGCCCCCTTAAGCTAAGCAGGGTCTCCCTACGAAAGGGAGACTAGAAGTGTGAGCGCTGTAAGATATTCCCCTCAGGAGATGGAGCCATTCTGGGAAGAACATCTAGGCTCCAAGTTCCTTCCCTGGCAACATCTCCAAGACAGGGCTGAGAGAGATTCCTGCCTGCAACCTTGGAGAAGCCACTGCCAGTCTGTGTAGACAATACTGAGTGAGATGGACCACTGGTCTGACTCAATATATGGCAGCTTCCTATGTTCCTAGCTGTGCCCTTGTCCATGGTGGAAGGCAGACAAGGTAAAATGGGGATTCATAGAATTAAATGCTAACATCCAGACTAACGCTGTGCCATTGCACAAGGGGCATCAAGCAACTTCTGACTTTCTCCTTTCCCTCTGAAGCCTACTGTGCCTCCCAAAAATATGTTCTGGGGGCACTGTATATTTTTAGGTTCTGCATAAACAAACAAGTCCACTTTCCTTTACTGTCAGAAGACCTCTGATGATATTTTCGACAAAACTTCCCCAATGAAAGAAACCATTTTTTTGGCTTATATGTGACCAGGTTACATTCCCACCCACCCCGCCCATATCAGAACAGCAAATGATATGGAGAGACTACCTGGCAGACACACAGATTGATAGTCATTTTGCCTCAAGAGAACCAATGCAAAATACTGCGTGTGAACTCTACTAAAAGGATTTTACAAATTACAAACAAACAAACAAAGAACGAATAAATCAAAAGGATAAAACAAAACAAAACATTCTATTGCCAGTGTAGCCCAAATTACAAAGCTCTTAAGTTATTTGGAGAAAGGAAGACTACAAAATTAACAAAACCATTTTTGCTGGAGTCTTAATAAGAGAACCAGCAAAACAGAACTTCATGCTACATGACCCTCTGAGTTACTGTACCTCGTTTAGATTTTGATATGTTGTTTTGTCCATTTTTATTCCTGTCTCTAGCCTCTGCTCTGTTTGTTGTAATTCTTGGATTTTCTCTTGCAATCTTTTCTCTTCACACTGCAGCTGATGAACCTGCTGTCTCTTTTCTCCAAGCTGCCACTGGAGATCTTCCACTTTGGACTCCAGTTCATGCACTTTTTTCTGTGCCAGGATATTAGCATCTTGTTCTGCTTGTAGAGTCTTCCTCTGAACCTGCTTCTCTTTTTCCACCTGTTGTTTCAGTTGCACTGATTCCAGCTTATACCGCTCCATTTCACTAACCAATGCTACTATACGATCGTGCTTTTCACCCAGTTGTTTCTGCAGATCCTGAAGTAATTCTTCAGCTGGTTGAAGAGTTCCATCCTGCCTTTTCTGTTCTGCCATCTGAAGCTGGGCACACAACTCTTTTTCCCTTTCTAGTGCACTATTTATTTCAAGAACTCTGAACCTCTCCGATTCAAGGAGTATCTGAAGCTCAGAGTTACAGCTGCGCTCCTGTGATAACTGGGCTGCATCCAGAGCTTCTTGTGACTCAATCTTCTTTTGCAAATCATTGGACAGCTGTCGCTCAAGCTCCAAAAGATTATTCAACTCTATATTTTTTTCTTGTTCATTCTCAAGAGAAAATTTTAAGTCCTTCCAAGAAAAGATAAAAAGGGATTGATTACACACACCTGAAGATATTATTGACACTTAGAAGCGGTCATAGTGAATAAACTTATTAGATACTTTATTATTCATTTATTATTTATTTATTCGATTTCTATACCGCCCTTCCAAATATGGCTCAGGGCGGTTTACACAGAGAAATAATACATAAATAAGATGGATAACAAAACAAAAAGTTTTTGTTTTTATAACAAAAACTTGGAAAGACCTTGGCCATGTGTGTAGCTTATCTGCTAGCATTTTATTTGAGGGCTTAACTTATGGTATTTACCTGAATCCAGGACTTGTCTCCACTCCCCCACCAAGTTCTTTGTAGGGATGTGCACAATGTTCCGAGCTTGGAATGGGCCATTTTGAGTGTTCTGAGCTTGAAACAGAACACCTTTCAAATGAAGGCCCTGTCTCAAGCTTGGAACGGAATAACCATGATCTGGATCGTGATCTGTTGCAGCCATAAAGGGTTCTGTGCCAACGAAGGATTATTTGAATGGTTCCGACCACCATTTTTCTTTGGAAGCACTGGCATCTGACTGGCTTGCGATCTCCTTGCTTCTTTTTTGATTTGTATAACAAGCCAACCAAGAAACAAAGAAAGATAGCAAACTAAAACAGAAACCAGTGCAAAAACCAGGAAGCAAGGGAAAAACAGACTGCCAAAATGGTACTTGGAATGTGTGGAACACTTGAAACGTTCTGAGCTCATTCTGTCAGAACCACCAGATTGCCCGGTAGTTCTGACAGAACTTTCTGGGGATTTGTGTTCTGTTCCCAGCTTGGAGCAGAATGCAAATCCCATTCCATGCACATTCCTAGTGCTTTGATGTTCGAATTTGGTCTGCTATCTTTATGAAATGGATCATATTGGTTTATAAAAATCCTTCGTCATAATTGCCAACAAAGTTTAATTTGTATCAGAAGACTAGGCATGGAAGCCCTCTTTCCCCTCAAATTTTTGATTTAGCACTAGGACTACTGGCAATTGCCATCTATCATGATTATGACATTCAATTATACTGACAGACTGGGTAAAATCAGGGCAATAAGCAAAGTTTCAGAGGATCCTGGGACAAAATGTGGACCCTGCCTCCCCCACTTTCTTTATCGGAGACGCGGGAGGGGGATAGCAAAGAGCAAGTTGTCACCCAGCCGGAGGCCCCCTCCCTCAGGGGCCTAGGGACATCACCCCCTGCCCAGTTCAATTATAGCTATGCCCCTGGGTAAAATATAAGCTTTTCATATATGGGAGATTATTTACTTACTCTCTCTGCTTCTTCAAATTCGATTCCTAAATGTCTAGCACTGATAAACACATTTGGATTACTTTTACTGTGTGTTATTAATTGGTTCATGTCTGCAGCTAATATGGAAGTAATATGGCAAGAACACTGCCTGACATCCTAACTAAATTACTCAACAGAAGTCCTATTGAAACTAAGCAGTCCTTTAGAGTAACTCCTGAGTAATACCAATTTAGTAAGTATGTCAGTCACTGTTTGACCAAATGCCCCATGTATCAATGGAAACCTAACAAGTTTGTGTATCTTTATGTGCTCATATCCAGTTTATAGAATCTATGGTTAAGATAAATTTAGATATGAAACTCTTTTAAAAGGTCTTGATTTAAATAAATTAATCATTTACTTTGAAGGCAGATCAATATTGTGATAATGAATATACAATCTTATTTACATAATTATTTATTATTTATTATTAGAACTTTTATACCACCCTTCCAAAAGGCTTAGGGCGGTTTACATTAAAACACCATTAAAATCAATTAATAATTAAACAAAAATTATAAGCATAAAACAATGATTAACAATTAAAAACATCATAAAACAACAATTAAGTAATCAGAACAATTTAAAAACAAGTTTTAAAAAGCTGAGAAAGCCTGGTTGAAGAGATATGTTTTCAGGTGTTTTCTGAAAATTGCCAGAGATGGGGAAGATCGTATCTCAGCAGGGAGCGCATTCCACAATCTCGGGGCAGCAGCCGAGAAGGCCCGTCTCTGTGTAGCCACCAAACGAGTTGGTGGCAACTGGAGACGGACCTCCTCAAGTGACCTCAGCGGCCGGTGGGGCTCATAGCGAAGAAGACGCTCTCTTAAATACCCAGGGCCTAAGCCGTTTAGGGCTTTATAAGTTATGACTAGCACTTTGTATTTTGCCCGGAAACCTATTGGCAGCCAGTGTAACTCCATCAACAAAGGAGTAATGTGGTCTCTCTGAGATGACCCAGAGACATCATTATACATTAACCATCCTTCCTACAGTAGCTTTCCCCCATAAATGTGATCCTTTAGACATTTTTGTGAACATTAAAAGCATAATGGAAGACAGCAGACTGAACCCAAAACTGCACAATGCACCATTTTTTTAAAAAAAACATAAAGATAAGAATGAATGGCTAAAGATGTAAAATGTGGGGTTTATTAATACATCCTTCATGTTCAGGGTATTTTCAGCCAGGATTGGTTACCTCAAGCTCTTCTTTTCCTCTTTCCTCACTGCGTTCCATTTTTGTCTTCTCTTTCTCCAATGTCCACTGAAGCTCTCTTGATTTCTTCTGTTCACTCACCAATGTGTCTGTTAACATATGTAGTTCTGCCGTTTTTTCTTTAAGCTCATTTCTGACAAAAACCAAGGTAAGATTCCTTGATAAATTGTGTTTGAAAAATAAACTAGAATAGGAGAAAAAGATCTACAGTACATTTGTCTACCCCCTGAGGGGAGCTTACCAGCCAAATACAGAGTTCTTAACTTCATGCTTGCCTCCCAATGTTAATGTGGCAATGGACACGTATGGAAGAGTTAGTGGGTGGGAGGTGGTGCTAAACCTTTCCTCCTTATTCTCCCCTACAAATACTTCTTCCACCCTCATTACCTTTGTAAAAATGAATTTGGAAACATGTGCTTGCCACGCTATGTACTTTTGGCCCAAGTAGTTATGACGCTTGCAGTTTTGCTACATTTAAAAATCAAAGAATAAATCCAGTGAGTTTGTATTGAAAATGATGTTTGACCATCTTCATTAGAATATACTACTCTCTCACTTGAATTGGCCTGAATATCAGGTTTACTGTATGACCAGAATAGCTGTAGAAAAGTCACCCCTGAAAACCTCACCTGATGGCTTCCAGATCTCTTAAGTGCTTGTGCTGGGCTTTAAGTGTTGTTTCCAGTTCTAGTTTAGTTTGTCCAAGTTCATTCTTCAGCTCTGCAACCACCATCTTCTCGGAACTCAACTGCTCCTGAAGCTCAGCTGCTTTGTCTTTTGTACTACTAAGCTCCATTTGCATCTCTGTGTTATATTCCAGCAATTCTAGAGAGTCCATAGTCAGACAATAAGGAACTGACTGCAAACACCTATCGTATTTGATGAAATAGCCCACCTCGAGCAGAGGGCTAGAATACATGTCTTCAACACTAGCAAATGAAGAAAGACCGACCACATCGTGTCCTTCAGTGCAGACAGTATGTCATTATGAACTGTGAATTAACCCATTACAAGTATTGGCTAACCTGGGATGATCTTTAGCGCATCTAGCAAATAATGCCTACTGTCAACCAACCAACCAAGCTTTATTATGGTCGTAGACCAGCATAAAATTACATGTTAAAAAAGTACAAGTGATTGAAGGTGGTTACATATAAGATAATGCATATTAGTGATTAAAAATACGAATTGTGCTAAAACACTAAAAATACTAAGAATGAGAAAATAAAATACTATTACTATTATATTAAAAAGTCATAAAATGAATAAAAGGCATTGTAAAGGGGGGCATAAAATAGTAAGGTTAAAAGAAACTAGTGGGGAGATAAATATACTAAGAATGTAATAAAACTGGAAAAGCCAGAATAGAAGCTATATGAAACAGTAAAAAGCAATTAAAAAAGAGTAAAATGGAGGCATGAACAGTTGCAGGGCCAACCCAGGGTCACCGGGAGTCATATTAGGACTAACAGGGCTCACAGCCCGTCATCTGCCAACGAATGCCGATCGCAGCCGCACAGTACCTGCTGACGCTATATGTAATGGCAGGCTTAGAATGCCTACTGTTATTGGCAATATTCTCCCAGCCATGCTCCCTGTGATACTTTTATCAGGAACTGAATCAAACCAAGTACATATCAAGCATGTGCCTAACAATTTTCCTGCAGGAGAAGCCAAGACTTGACCTCACATGGCCCAGAATGCACATCAAGAGGCTCAAACCCATGGTCCTCTGACACTGTTAGCAAGGTTCTGTTTCTGACTGAGCTGTCTGGCTAGTTTAAGGCCTGCCTTAAATCAAACTGGTCTACCTAATTCTAACTAGAAGCCTCTTACCAAGGTCTAAGACAGAGCTACTCAGCTTTGGTCCTCAAGGTGTTTTTGGACTACAGCTCCCAGCACACCCCGTTAGGGATGTGTGAACCGGCTCTAGGTTGAGCCGGTTTGCCATTGAACTGGTTCGGCTCAAGGGTTTTCCCTTGAGCTGAACAACACCCCCCCACCCCCCGCAAGCCAACTTGAGGTTCTAAATTAAAAAAAAAAATTTTTTTTAAACTCACTGCCATGATGCCACTGATCTGCTGGCCTTGTGGGGTGCTGGTGCAGCCGTGGGTGTGTGTTCCTCCTTAGTCTCCCTCTCCCCTCGGGTTCTGCAAGGGTCATTTTGGCCTGTTCTGGCCCTTTTACCGGTGCCGGCAGCCATTTTGGAGGCTGTCGCACATGCTCCTTGGCCATTTGCCTGGGTGGGTCATGACCACATGGCCACTTCAATGCCCCCAAACAGCCCGGTTCAGTTCAAGTCCGGTGCGGATTCAAACTGAACTGGGCAGACGAGTTTTGTGTACGCTCCATCCCCAGTCACAGTGGCCAATAGTCAGACATGATGGGAGTTGTAGGTCAACATCTGCAGGAGGGCTAAAGTTGAGTAGCCCTAGTCTAAGGCAAAGATCTTTCTTAGCCTTGCTGCCTGAGTTCCTTTACTCAAGAATACCTGAAATGAACACAGCAGAAGCATTCCACGTGTCTACTACTGAGCTACTGGTCTCATTTGGTGTTCTTAATTTTACTATGCTGAGAAATTACACAAGCTTATTCATGATAAATCATTTTAAAAATAATTTTGGCCCTACAAAGAAAGTCAGTCTGAAGGAACAAGAAAAGACACTTAGCTATAATGAAAACATAAGTAAATAAACGTCAACGTAAACAAGTTGCATGTAAGTACACAAGCACACGCAGCAAAGCAAACTATAACCACGTAACTTACCTTGACATTTTGGTTCTATTTCCAGTTCCTTCTCTGGATCAGTTCTCCTGTTGTTCAGCTGAGCATGCAATGATCTGATTTCCATTAAGAAACTCCTTCTGTCTGCATTCTGAATGCAATCCAAAGCAGATTTCTGATATGTGCCCTGTAATTAGTAATTATATACAGTTAATAATAATTATAACTGAATACCAAACAGTATGCCATGATCTCAATTATTATTGATCTGACACGCTGGCACAAGGGGCAGTACTGGTGTCAAGATTCAGAAGCACCGTCTATCGCCCTCCCAGCTGGCGAGCAGTTTGTTTATCAGCCGAATGGGTGCCCTACAAGGTGGTGAAAAGGTGTCTTGGAGGTGGGGCAGAGCAACCCTTTGGTCCTTGTCCTTGGGCTGTCAGGGACCAAAGGGCTGCTATGTCCCGCCTCCAGGGCACCTTCTCACCACCTCGTAGGGCACTCACTTGGCTGATGAACAAACCGCTTGCCAGCTGGGAGGGTGACAGACAGTGCTTCTGAGTCTTGACACCAGTCACGCTTCTTGTGCCGGCTTCAGCACATTGACACAGAGGGCGTGGCCAGCACTGGAGTACTGCTGCACCACTTGCTCCTCCCAGTTCACATGCGGTTCCTTTGCCAGCTGGGTGCTTAAGTCCTTTGTGCTTCTTTATTTCAAAAGTTAAAACATTCCACTAGGAGAGAATAATCATTGGGTATGTGTGTATGTACGCACAGATCTCACCTGTTCCTGAAGTCTCTTTTCCAGTTGATCTATTAGTGTCATGGCATCCCTGATGCCTACTCCAGCCAATTCTGTTTGAAATGCTGCTAGAAGAACATCCTTTTCCTTTTGGAACACTTGCTGAACAGCATACAGGAGTTCAGTTCGCCAGTGTGAGACACCTTCAGAAGATTCAGATCCTGCATGGAACTACAATGACATGAAAGCCATTAAATAGTGATTGAACAGAATACAATGGTGTTTCTGGTCGACCTACTGGCTTTTTATTTATACATACAAACAGATTTGTATTCAAGAGCGAGTTGGTTCACCTCTGTGGCAATATGATGGTATGGCCTTCAGCCTTACATCCAGAAATTAACTGGTAGGTGAATAGCAATCTTAATAAGATTAGGATGTTAGATGATCAATTATTATTATTTATTACATTCGTTATATTTTTATTTTATTTAAAATATTTCTATACCACCCAAAACTTGCGTCTCTGGGTGGTTTACAATTAAAATATTATTATTTATTTATAAATACATAAATAAAATATTTATATATTATTATTTCTTGTTTACACAGTCAGACAGGTGTTATTGACTGGTTTGTTTTATCCAGACATATTATATTATATTATTATTATTTATTGTGATTTGTGATGTAGTGATTGCATTTTACAATGTGATAATTAAGTAATATATTCCTTTCAATATTCTGGGAAAATTACCACAAGTACACAGATACAGAAGTTAGGGAAGACCTTTTGTGGTCACATATACTTATACCAGGGCATGAAGTTGATATTAGAGTAATGGTCATTGCTATTTGTTTCCAATAAAACTAGGGGTGAGAAGCAGAGTCAATTCTGAACCCTGGAAGGGTTCATTGGATACTTTGGAAACTCATTTTTTCCTTCATAAAACTCATGTTTCAGTTGCCATTCACTTTAACTTACACATGGATTAGAAACTGAATCATGTTTGAAAGGTTTGTTCTAGTTAGCTAACAAACCAGTTTGTATGTAGGGGAAATTGTGGTTTGCTCTTAAAGTGATAATGGAAGCTGTCACTCTCCTTTCATGAGGGAGGGGGGAGTGCACAAGTCCACAGCTTCTTTAGATTTCCCCCCCCCATGTAGTGCTAAATCATGCATTAGTGCATTTTCTGAACCTGATCAAAGAGTAAGGACCAGAATCTGAAGAGCAGATTGATTACCTTTGTATGACTGGTCACTTTGCCTTTTGCTATTGCTTCCCAGTGGACTTTCTCCTTTCAAATGCTTCAAAGCCACTTTTGTATCAAGCCAGTTTAAAAAGCAATTTGTGATGTGACAGGCTAATGTCCAAAGCCCAAAGGACAAATGTCCTGCTGGATGTGAACAAGCTCTTGCTTATCCCCAGAGGAGCTCTCTGAATTGAAGCCCTTGACTTAACATGATTGTTTCCTTAGTTACACTCAGAATTAGTCTGTATGGTACTTTCTCATCTCAAGTTACTATGGTCAAACTTGAGATTCACTTCCATAGAGAAGTAAACTGGGAATACAACAATCTTTTATACCCAACAAGCAATTTAAATGTGTAGCTTTTCATGAATTTCCTCAATGGAAAATTAATTTATGTGAGAAAAAGTGAACAATGCTGGTACAGGGTCTGAATCACTATTTTATTTATTTTTGCATTTTTATTACATCTCTCATCTTATGTAAGCCAAGAAGTCTTAGAAAGAGTTAAAACACTGACCAATAATTAATAAAACTAAATTACAGTTAAGTGTACTTACTCCAGATACAGAAGCTAAACCACAACTGTATCTATAGCAGCAGATAAAATCCCACCTCCCACCCCCCAAATCTTCTCATGGCCAAAGGCCTGGAGGAAGAGTGAGATCTTAACCTACTTGCAAAAGGCCACCAGGGAATGTGAAAATGTGAGTTTCCACAGAAAGGGAGTTCCACAGTCTGGGAGCAACCACTGAGAAGGCCCTGTTCCACACCCCCCATAAGCAGGTCTCTGTTGACATTGACACATGGAGCAGAGCCTCCCCAGAAGATCTTGTAAGGTAGGTAGGTTTACTTGGGAATAGGCAATCCTTTTACATATCTATGACCCAAGTCATCTAGGGCTTTAAAGGGCAAAGCAACTTTATAATTACCTCTGCTTCCCTGTGAAACTGCATTTTGGCAATTAAATCCTTCAGAGATGAAACAGTGCTCAGGAAAGATTTACGTTCTTCCAGCCACAATTCTGGCCGTTGTTTAAGAGGAAGTACATCACTTTCATTGAAAGGAAATTCTGTGAGAGAGAGCACCTGTACACCTTCCTGGTGAATAGCACTTAACAATCCCTATTAAGAAAAAAAGTCCAAAAACTTTTATAAAATCATGTCATTTATTGTTTACTGCGTCAAGAACATCCTGTCATAGCATTCCGGCAAAAATAAGCAATGTGGATGAAAAGACTGTAACTAAGGAGAAACTGGCTTATATAACCTATCATAACTGAAGTCTAAATGACAGAAAGCACATGATACAGACAGACAATCTTATCTCAGCAACAGTTGCTGAGGATCCTTGACCCAGATTATCTTGTTTTTTTAGGAATTTAGAATTTTAGGAAAAATTCTAGCAGCTCTGATTTACCTTTATTTTCTTTGGAAGAAAATCTGTTGCAGCTTCACCATCATCTCCTATTCCTTCCAATACAGTATCTGATCCTTGACTTGGTGCAAGATATGCTCCTTGGCTCCAGTCTGAACTAGAGTCTAAAATAAGTGATAATTCATGATAGCTCAGCTTGACAACAGTGAATTCAATTTATCTGATGTTTAACTGAACTATGCAGAGCTTTTTTAAGCCTAACAAAATACTTCAAATGTAGAAAATACAACAGGCAGCCTTGGCACTTAGGGTATTTTTAAAGTTGGGAGACCCTATATATCTAATGGATTTAACCTTTTTTCTGGGCTGGGTAGATGACCAAATACAATTCTGAATAGAAGCTTCACTACATTGTAAATATTTATGCAAGAATCATAGGGCAAAGGACCTGGTTTTGTGATAACTTTGTAAGAGGTAGGTAGAGATGAGCTTATAAAAGTAGACAGCTCTGAAACAAAACTTTAATGTTAGCTTGTTTAACTTTAATAGTCTTGTTTTACATTGTATCTATTTTATTAATGTTGTGAGCTGCTCCAAGCAGTAGTGTACTGAAGGGGCGGAGTATAAATTTTTTAAATAAATAAATAAAATAAACATGTTTACTTTTCTTTTTATACATTTTAGAGAAGAATAAAATATGGGTATTAGATCAGAAGCAGGAGACTAGGCAGAAATGTGGTAGGACTGACAAAGGTATGAAGGAGGACAGGGAAATTGCACAGAAGCTAAATGAATCCACAGCACTGGACTCCAATGTAGCTTATAGATGGGAATGTCAAAGCTCTTCACCCTAGGCATTCATGGAATAAGACGACAGATCTTCTTATGGATTGGGAAGTGTTACAGAACAACAAAGGGCAAGGGTTTTCAAAACACGGGATAGCAAGCAGTGAGATCTTCACTGGCTCCCCCAATAATCTTTACTGGGACTGGTGATGCTGAACATTTATAAATGAACTATCTTGTGTCAAGATTAAACAGTGAGATAGCCAAGTTTGGGGATGACACTGAATTATTCAGGCTGGTGATAACCAAACCAGGCTGTGAAGTACTTCAGACGAAACTCTCCATATCTCTCTGGATTAAATGAAACAATTAAAAAATGCTGCTCATGTTGCTAACTGGGGGAGGACATATCATAACTAATACAACTTCAAAGTGATGCACAGTGGGGCAAAAATCTCCAAATTTAACATATTAAAATGACAGGAAATGACAGATGGTTATCCAAAGCAAATTTGATAAATGAAATAAATAAATACCACCCAGGAAAGCAATCTTGGGTGTTGTGGTGGGCAGTGAAAACTTCAACTCAAAGTGCAGTTGTAACAATTCAGTTTGAGGCATTAGTAGGAAAGGGATTCAAAGTAAAAATTATTAGTATCACAATGCCTTTATATAAAGCTATGGTACTGCCACATTTGGAATACTGGGGAGAGGAACCCAAGGCTGTCTACTCCACCATGGTGTGAGTATTATGCATTTGGTTTTGTATTGTAAGATTTTGCAGAGGATATATGACAGGAGAGGAAAGGGCGGGAAGAGGTAGTAGAGAAAAGGCATCTCCCAGAGAGTCCTTGCCCATTGTTGCCCTGGAGCAGAAGAGGGCACATTTCCCGTTGTGCTGAGTTGCAAAGAGGTCCACCTGGGGAGTCCCCTAGCATGGGAAGAGACTGGAGAGGATGTCGTGGTTGACTTCCCATACATGTTGGCAGGACAGATCTATTTCCCTGCTAAGATTGTCTGCCAAGACATTGTCAGCACCCTTTATGTGAAGAGCTATTGGGTAGATGTGATGGTTTATTGACCAATCCCAAAGTTGAGTGGAAAGGTTGCAGAGTGATCTGGAAATTGTACTGCTTTGATGGTTGATGTAAGGAATGGTGGTTGTGTTGTCCAGCAGGACCGTTTTGCCACTCAGGATCGGTAGGAATGACTTAAGAGAACAGCCAAGAGTTCTCCAAGTATAGGCACCTGTTGTGACAGTCACTGAGGGAATAGGAGGCTGAAACAGTATGCCTGCTGTTAGATTCTCTGGAAGAGTTCACCAGAGCAGGGAGTCCAGAATTGTCTGTGGTAACAGAAGTTGTAGCCACTGGCTGTTCACATGTGGCCTGAATTTTGAAAGGAACCACAACTGGAGTCATCGCATATACAGTCTGGTATAATGAATATTCGTGGTGCAAGAAGCCATCAGGCCCAAGAGGTGTTGGATGGACTGCACCCCCTGGGTGGGACTGGTCCTGAAGGATTGGATCAAACATATAATGGAGTGCCATCCTTTCTCTAGCAGAAAGGCTCCCTTTGCAGTTGTGTCCAAGATGGCACCTATGTAAGTTCGAAAAATCTGGGGAACCAGGGAGGATTTCCCCCCCAGTTTACCTATATGCCCAGATTCTTTAGGAGAGCACTGTTTGGATGTGCTTAGGAGCAGTGCTTTGTCTGGAGAGGTGACCAATCAACCATCTAGATAGGCAAAGGCTGAGAGGGCCTTCATCCTAAGGTGGGCAATGATGGCACTCATATATTTTGTATATGTGGGGCAGTGGAGAGTCTGAAGGGGAGGACCACATACTGGTAAACATGATCCCCCATGGTGAACTGCAGGTATTTCTTCTGTCTCAGGTGAATCTTTACATGAAAGTAGGCATCTTTGAGATCTGGTGTGGCAAGCCATGCCTCCTCTGAGATGGAGGAGCCGTTGTAGAGTGAGCATTCAAATTTTTTTTTCATGTGAATGAATTTGTTGAGGAGACGAAGATCCAGTATAGGTTGGAGACTGCTGTCTCTTTTTGCAACTACCTGGAATAAAACTCTGCCCATTGGTTCTTCTTCAAAAGTGGCTTTATCGCCCGTTTGGATAACAGTTCCTGGACTTCTGTTAACAGTGTAGGTGTTGACAGATTGTGTTTTATTCCAAGGAAAGAGGTGTGTGTGTTGTGTATGGCGTAGCCAGTGAAGGTAATGCCTAGTACCCAGGTGTTGGAAGTAGTAAGATGCCAGGTGGGGAGAAAGGGGGTGAGATCTATGGGACCAGAGATATCGACAGGCAGGGGAACTGGGAAGTAAAAGACTCTGCTTGGATTGGTCTTTGGTAGATGTCCTTTGTTGAGGACATTGCCTTTGTGGGAACAAACATTTTTGCGTATTTTGGATAGACTTCTGGAGTGTCTGTGGCCAGAACAGCCTTATTGGTAATGTGGTCTGTCAAACTTTCTAAACCTCTGAGTCTGATATTGCTGCGTAGGAGAGGAAGGGAAGGTTTCTGCAATAAATTTTGATTTTTCATTCGTTGTATAGTCTCATCCATTTGAGAACTAAATAGATGGTCCCCATAGAAGGGGAGAGGTCTTCAATTTTGTCTCACATGTCTTGTTTAAAGGAAGAACGACAGAGTCATGCATGTTGCCGTAAGGAAGTGGCACTAGCCAATGTTCTAGATTCAGTTTCCATAAGGTGTTTTGCAGTGCTAAGATTCTGGTGCATTATGTCTGCAGACTTAGCCAGCATGTATTTGAATCTGTTTCAGACAGAGTCAGGGAAGTCCTTGAGGTCATCTTTGAAACCCACCCAGGATGGGATAGTGGAACTTGGCCATGCAGGCCATATAGTTAACTATTTTCATAGCCAGAGATGAAGAAGAACAGAACATCTGGCTGACAGAGTCCAACTTTCTGCCCTCTTTATCGACAGGAGCAGAATGCTTCTGGCCTGTTTTACTGCTCATTGCACAATCTATAACTAGGGATTTCGGTGGGGGATACTTGAAGAGAAATTTGCATTAATTCTCCTGGATCTGGCAGAAATGCTCTAGAAGCTGGAAAGTAGGAGGAGGAGGAAGATGGAGCTTCCCACACTGACTTAGCAGAGTGGATAAGCACTGGGAAGAGTAGCAGGGCGAGAAATTGAATCTTTCCTTCCATGATGGATTTGGCAAATAAGTTGGGAGTTGCTCGAGCCAGGGAAGCAGAAGGTGTTTTAGGGATCTGCAAAGCACCTGAGCTAGAATCATCATCTATGATGAGGCCATGGAGAGAAAAGCTCCTAGATATTGATTCAGGTGGTTGCGCTGGGGATCTCAATAAAGACTTAATGCTGCAGAGAGGAAAATCCTTCTACACCAATGGTGTCGATGGGAAGTGAGATCCGAATACCGTAGATGAAGGAAATGACAGTTGAACAGGCAGGTCCCTCGGTGATGTGTGGTCAGCAGAGAGCGATGGAGGCGTCAACAACGGTGATGTCGAGGACCCTGTAGGGAAGCATAGGCAGGGCCGACAGCTCCAAGACTGGGATTGACAGCAGCGCTGAGAACTGAGAAGCTGAGGCCCAAAGAGTAGAAAGTGGCTCAATAATCTCAAAAGAAGAAAAAGAGTGAGAATGAACAATCTGAACAACCAATGGGGACGGTGTCAACGAAGTAGATGGGCAACAGTCCCCAGGAGTTGAAGGTTGAGTGTGGCTCGATGTCAAGGTTGATGGAAGCATCAGTGTCAGTGACAGTGGTCAGACCGAGAACGATACAGTAGGTTGATGGGTTTTTATTGCCAGAGGAGTAGAACATACTGTGGTGCCCAAATCCATGGCTGTCAATGTAAATGCCGACGATAAGGACGAAGTATTTCAGCTTTTGGACATTGATATAGAATCTTCTTCCAGGCATTTTTGTTTCTTATGGTGCTTGTGGTGGCCACTGTTTGAAATGTATCTGGAATGCCTGCTCCCTTGGCAAATCTGAAGAATTTTCTTCTCAGATATGGGAGCCATTTATTCAATATAACATATCACAGGGTTTGGTTCCTAATACAAGATTCGGTTTCTATTTGTAGAGAAATTTAATGTAAATTGCTCTGTGTAGATAGCAGGTGTACCAATGTTGTTATTGTTCTTACTGTTAATTTTTTAGTTCTGCAGCCATTTATCTTCAGAGTGGAGAAGGCGGTGGGGAGAAAGATGGTGGTGGAAAGAATTCAGGCAGATGTATACAGATTGTAATGAGAATCTTTATAATTGCTTTGTTTGATTAGTTTCTTTTTTCCTTTTCTTTTCTATTTTCTATTTTTCTTATGTTTCTCTGTTTATATTGTAGATAAAAAAATAAAAATCAATAATAGTAATAATAATTAATAAATAAAAAAGAAATGTATTTGGGTTTTTTGAAGGTGGCTTGATCAGAAACACCCAAGGTGGTTTTCGAAGTTGAGCCCGACTTCGATAGCATCAATAGATGTTGATGATAGAGGTGATCGTGGCATTGGGGTTGGTGGGCATAAAGCTTGTTCATAAAGGGCTGCTCTCAAACACAATTCCCTGCTCTTCTAAGTTTGTTTCAAAAACAATATACAAATTTTGCAGGTGCGTGAGTTGTGGTCTTCCCTTAGGCAAAGTAGGCAGAGGTCACGCCTGTCTGAAGAGGGGAGAGTCCCGCGGCAAGAGCAACAGCGTTTAAAAGTCTTTTTAGAGTCCATAGAGACAAGGCCAGGACACAAGGCAAAGAATAGTCAGAGGAAAAATAAAGGTCACATGGAATAATAGCAAACCGTAATTTTTTATCCTTCCAGAACGGAGCACAACAAGTAAATCCTGAGGGATGCATCCACAATGGCAGCTGAGAAGGAACTGAGCCAGGAAGCACTCTGCCACCAAGGAAACTGAACGAAGGATGGGGCTTCAGAGTGCTATGAGGAGTGAAAAATCCTTCCACAGGGACTACTGCATAGGCACAAAGCCCATGTTGTGAAGGATACCACTAAGATCAGTAACTTACAAATTTACGGTCAGAAGATATGGCAATGGCCAGAGGTTCAAATTACTTTTTTAAAAGGATTAGACAAATTCATGGAGGATAGATCTAGCAATGCCCATTAGCCATGACAGTTAAGTGGAGCCTCTAGGTTCAGAGTTACTATACCTCTGAATCTCAGATGATGGGGACATAGAGGAAAGGCCTGTGGCCTCCATGTCCAGCTTGGTCGTGCAGGGTTCAAGATGCAAGACTAGATGGACCCTCATTCTCATCCAGCTGTGGGGTTCTTATATTCCTATTTTAATAAATAATGTACTTCAGTGTCACAAATACTGAAGTATTTTAGCACGCTGATATTTTATGTTGCCCCATCATACTCCATAAGAGTACCATATGCTTCTCTTAGCTGCAGTGTCAAGTCTATCCATTGAAATCTCTGGAACTTTTAAGCAAACGTCTAACACTGGTGATGTTAAGCTATATGGAAACATACATTATTTTCCCACTTACAGCATTAACAAATCATTTTAGAAATCAAGTGAACTGTTCTTTGGAACATTCTCTTACCACTAGAACCTCCATCTCTGGCATTAGAAGATGCAGTCTGTGTTACACCAGGAATCCCCTAAAGAACGAAAAGATAACATTGAAAAGTTCAGAATACAAGCTATTGTATTCCTGTTAAAATACAATAAAATACTTTCTAATAAGTGCTACAAAAGGAATATGCAAGCCCTTAGCATGAAGGCTTTGCATTCTTTCATTAAACCCTGGCTTTCCCCAATTGTAAGTCCTGATCCTCCAATCCGGACTTTGTCCTATAGACTCCATGCTGCTCTGACTGTTGCAGTGGCTTCATGGCAAACTTAATGGGTGTTGTAGGGAGCCCATGAAGAAATGTTAATAGTAAATTATGGAACATAGGAATCTGCCTTCTACAGTCAGATCATTGATCCATCTAGCTCAGTGTTGTCTACACAGACTGGCAGCAGCTTCTCCAAGGATGCAGGCAGGAGTCTCAGCCCTATCTTGGAGATGCCAGGGAGGGAGCCTGGAATATTCTGCATGCAGATGCTCTACCCAGAGTGGCCCCATCCCCTGAAGGGAATATCTTACAGTGATTACACATGTCCCCCATTCAAATGCAAACCAGGGTGGACTCTGCTTAGCAAAAGGACAATTCATGCTTGCTACCACAAGATGAGCTCTCCTCCCTGTGCTGTGATGTAGTACACACCTCTTTATCTCTCAGGGCTTCTATGATGTCCTTCAAAGTGTTACATTCTTCAGTTAATTCCTGCACTGCAATAATCCGCTCCCTCTTTAAGGCTTCCGATTCCGAGATATGCCGTGTCTCCATGTCTATTATTTCAGCAGCATGTAGTTCTTGCATTTGGTCAATTTTTTCACTGAATTTTCTTATGATTTCTGCCACTTCCTCTGAAGAACACCCATTCTGTAAATCTATTTGGACTGCTTCATTTCTGACAAGGAGTTGGGAAGTTTGGTTGCAGCTATTGATGTGCAGTGCTTTATCTGTCTGACATGATGTGTTTGTTCTGCTGATAGTAGGGTCTTTGGTACATCCCCTCTCCAATTTGTTAATGCTATTTTCCTTCCTCACATATTGTGCAAGTTTTTCTTCCGCCTGAGCTAGCTTATCCTTGATTCGTCTTAGTTCTTCTTGAAGATGAAGCATGCTTGTTTCTTTTACCTATAAATAGTAAAGAACTAGAATTATGGGTCCTTCAGATACAATTTCAAAGTAGCAAGTGGACAACACTTTAAAGATTTAGAGCTTTATTAAATAGCAATAATCACTGGACCACATACAGTCTGCTAAGCTGTTTCTGTGGACTATTGCCCTATTTCCAATTTTGGCAGCTGGTCACACTTTGACCTAAGTCAGATTGTTACCCGACAACTAAATTTCCTGGAATAGATTTTATCCCTTCAGAATATACTGTTACTTACTACGTACGACTTAAGAATGGATTTCAACTAATGCTGGCCACTTTCTGCCATTCAGTTCCATCTGTGTGCCATGTCTTAACACACTGCTGGGTGTAAATTCACTCTCAACTATTCCCAAATAGTTGAAACAGTCAAATTGGGGCGGGGGGGGGGGGCGGGAAGCAGAAGGAGATCCAAAGCCCATATGATGGACTTAAAGCGTCAAACTATACATTACATTAAGATTTAATTACATCAACACAATTTCCTCCTTTTCAGCAAATGCCTGAATGATATTGTAAGCTGCAGATCTCAAATAGTGCCAAATCACACAACATAACTCATTGCAAATTATATTGAACTTCTGAAATATCAGAACTAGATTGATGATGAAATTAAGTGAGCAGAATACTATGAACTCCAACCAGGTTACAACAGTGATTATCAACTATGAGTCTTACTACTCCCATCACATAATACATTAATGAAAATGCAAGCAATTCTCAATGCAACATGGAAGAGGTACAGCAAGACTTAGTTCTTACCATTAACTCCTCTTTAAATTTCTCTGCTTTTTCTCTGTAATTATTAAGCTCTTCCTTGGCGGCGGCAGCCTCAGCTTTGACTCTCTCTAGTTCAGGATCAGCAGTCAGTATCTTTCTTTCTTCGTTTTCCTGCAGTTCTGTGCCCATCTATAAGAACATAAGAGCATAAGAAAAGCCTTGCTGGATCAGGTCCAAGAACTACCTAGTCCAGCATTCCCACAGTGGCCCACCAGATGCTTCTAGAAAGCCTACAAACAAGAGATGATAATATCTCTCCTGTTGGTGCTCCCCTGCATACTGCCTCTGTGAGCCTGGAGGCAACTGATGGCCAGTAAGACCAGCCATTAATAGCCTTGTTCTCCATTAATTTGTCCGATTCCCTTTTAAAGTCTTCCAAGCTAGTGGCCACTGCCACCTCCTGTGACAACGAATTGCACAGACTCATTATGCACGGTGTGAGGAAGTCCTTCTTTTTGTCTCCTGCCAGTTTCATTGGATTATCCCAAGTTTCATATTATGTAAAACCTATATTAAATCACAGATGCACAGGGGTGTCACCAAGCCAGGTGGGCTGGGCAACATAATATTATGAGAGAAGAAGAAAAATACTCTATTCACTCTTTTCACACCATAAATACATTTCATAAGTCAGACTATAGGTCCATCTAGCTCAGAATTGTCTACACAGACTGGCAGTGGCTTCTCCAAGGTTGCAGGCAGGAATCTCTCTCAGTCCTATCTTGGAGAAGCCAGAGAGGGAACTTGGAACCTAGATGCTCTTCCTAGAGCGGCTCTATGCTCTAAGGGGAACATCTTACAGTGCTCACATATCTAGTCTCCCATTCATATGCAACCAGGGCAGATGCTGCTTAGCTAAGGGGACAAGTCATGCTTGCTACCACAAGACCAGCTCTCCTCATCATGTCTCCTCCTTAGTCACCTTATTCCTAAATTTAAAAGCCCCAAATGATCTAGCCCCCTGATCATTTTGGCTACCCTCTTCTGCATCTTTTCCAGTGCTTTAATACTCTTTTTGAGATGCAGTGACAGAACTGTACACAATGAACAACATGATGTGCAGTGCAATACCAGGTGTGCTCATCAGCCAGCACTGCTACACTGACAGGTAGCCCCATCGGCACTGTGCAAGCCAACAGCTGCACAACTACTTAAAACTGCGTACTTGCAGTTGCGCAGAGCTATGTCCATTGGAACCAAGATAAGTGGCACTGCACAACTGCAGGTGCACGACTTTAAGTAGCTGCGCAACTGTCTATTTGTACACCACTGCCGAGGCTGTCCGTCATGTGCGCAACAGTGCAGATTGATGAGCAACACCGGTGTTGCTTTGCACATTATGTTAGTATTCCAAATATGGCCACACTATGGATCTGTATAGTGGCATTATAATATTAGTGGGTATTTTCTATCCTCTTTCTAATGAACGCTACAATGAAATCTGTCTTTTTCACAGGTGCTGCACACCTAGTTGATAATTCCACTGAGCTGTCCACATGTCAATACCAAAAACAAAAAAAAGCCTTATGTGAATATAAGCCCACTTATACTACTATGTAGTTTCTATATAAATATTTATATACCACTATATAAATAATCACTAAGAAATGCAACGCAACAAGAAGTTATGTGGTATTACTTAGTGATTATGACCTGGCAGCATGCTGCCTCGCATAAAGAACATTTTAGTTCGATAAAGCTTAGAGCAGTTCACCTAGGCTGCATTAGTGTATGCAACTCACATGGCGGGATTCTGAGGTTAACTGGCTATTGCAGCCTAGAACACAGGAGTTCATAAGAGTGCTGCAGGGAAGGAATATAGCTTGACAGTACTCTGAAAGATAAATGGCTGGGAAAAATATCTAGTGAAAGAAGCATGGAACTTCATAAGGATGCAGTTTAATGACGCGTAGAATTTGATAAAAGTTTATGATCTTCATTCATTTCAACCTCAAGTTTAATGCTTTAGAATTATTCTAGTTTAATGCAGTCCTTCCAATGTTGATAACATGATCGTGGAGAAAAGCAGAATTTTAGAGTTGGAAGAGATCTTGGACGTCTTCTAGTCCAACCCCCGGCTCAAGGCATAGAATCTCTCTGAATCCAAGACAAACAGCAGCACAGATGAAACTGCTATTTGCAACTAGTACCACAAGGTCCAACTTCTGCTGCTGTCTAAAAGTAATGACTGATCTAGTTAATACATCCTTCCTGCTGAAAACTAAAGAGCTGGTGGCAGTCTACATCAGTGTTCCCTCTAACGGGGATTCCCAGATGTTGTTGACTACAACTCCCATAATCCCCAAGCAAAAGCCATTGCAGCTGGGGATTCTCGGAGTTGTAGTCAACAACATCTGGGAATCCCTGTTAGAGGGAACATTGGTTTACGTGCTACATTAACTCCTCCCAAAGTTGCATGAGATGGGCTAGTGATATAAACTCCATTCCAATGGCAAAGTTTTGTGCTGCATAAGAAGCTGCACCAGAAAGTCAACGGATTTTCAGCTGCAGCCTTTCAGGCGTACAGGAATTGTGGTTCAGAAGGAGACCTAGAAGTTCAGCAGATAGCCTTTTGGAACCTGACCTTAAAAAAAACACACACACCCCAACACCACAATCATTTAGATGACCTTTCAGAAATTACGGAGGTAGCCTGAGGAGAGGGTGCTGCTGCCCTGCTTACGTGTGGAGAAGATTAGAAAAAATCTTCTGGAGCCAACTAAAAAATTCTTCATAGCAAACCAACTGCACACAGACTTGTTTATAATTGATATTCTATCCCTTATTGTACAGGAGTCTTAAAGAACTATTGCAGACCAGACCAGATCCCAGCTCCATCCATCTCCTGTGTGGGGCTATTGGGTCAGAGAGATTCTATGCAATTTTAACACCAGGAGGCAAAGCCCATTTCACACATAGTTGGTGAAAAAGAACCTACTGCTATTCCAAATAAACAGATGCTTTGCAGCTTCACACACCTGAAGGGTTTGCACTTTTCCTTGCTTAGAACTCTTTGTTTTCTCTCTCTTGTGCTTTTCATCTACTTCTGCTAGTAGTTGCCGTAATTCAGTAAGTCTCTCTTCCTTTTCCTTCGCTTCTTTTTCTGCAATTTCCACTTTTGTTTTCTCTAGCTGCAGATCACTGTGTGCACTTGCCAGTTGATTCTCCATCTCTGAGAGCTTCTCCAATAACACTGATAATCTAGATTTTGCATCTTCTCTCTGTGTGCTAGTTATTTTCTCTGTTGAAGTAGTTTTCACAACTTCCTCAGCATCTCCTGAAGCCACCTGCATTTTAGGGAGAAACTTCCTTTCCTCCAGAATCACATTCAGCTGAGCTTGACTCACAAGGGCTGCAGCAACCTTTTGCTTAAGTGTTTCTTCCAGCTCTACTATTTTCTGCTTATATTCTTCTGACTCTGCCTGGGCTTGCTCTTTTAAATCCTTGATATGGTTGTAACATTGGATCAGCTCTGAATCTTTTTCCTCAAGAGCTTTTTGCAGCTGCTGCAATTTTGTGTCTGTGTTAATGAAGGAATCTTTGGCGTTTTCATTCACATAGCCAAGAGGGATTTCATTTAATATTTTCATTTCCTTCTCATTTGCAGCAACCAGATTTTGAGTTTTTTCATTCATCTTTGCCCCTTCTTCAGCCACACCATTCCTCATGGGTACATCATGTTTTTCTCCCATTCTTTCATGATCCTCCTTCAATACATCTAGTTCTTTCCTTAACTTGCTCATTTTTAATTTTGTTTCCTCAAGCTCATTCTTTACAAGGGATAACTCTACAACATTATTTTCTACTTGCTTCACCAATACTTCTTTTTCTGTCAACACTACATCAAGCTGGTGTTTTAAATTATCTGCATCCTCCTGAGTCAATGAAGAGTCCAGCGGTATCTTGTGCTCAATATTTGCCAACTCCTGCTGAAGTTTTTCAATAACTTCATTTAGTTGTTCTACTTCCTGCTCATTGTTTTCCTTTACACGTTCTTGGTCACTCTTTAAATATTCTATTTGGGCCTCCAGTTCCTTTATGTGCTCATTTTTCCCCTCAATCACCTAAAAGGCCAAAGAAAGAAACACATGTAATTAGTTAATGAAGGCAGTAAATTCTAGAATGTATGCCAATAACTTATTTAATCAAGTATTCATGTCTCCAACAATATACAAGTACATATTTTATCTTCATATGAAGTTGGAAAAGCTCAATCTGATAAATCTGTAACAATTTTGTTTACAGAACAAGTTTACACAGGCAGCATCATTTTCACAGGGGACAGAGTTTACAAAGCATTCAGACTAGTCTTCTGTTTTTGGAAGAATGTCCCACTTGCATAAGGAGGAAGAGGCCATTTCCATTGATTCTCTCTTCCACCCGAAAATATGTTGTGGAAGGTTGGAGGATTCTGAAGAACAGGGTCCGGTGGTGTCGGTAGGAACAGGAGACTATGGGGGTGTGGGGGGAAATCAGTGAAAAATACTCCTCCTCCCTTGTGTGAGCAGAACGTATTTTCGTGAACACAAGACTAGTTTGGATGTTGCCTACAGCAATGTTACAACTTGAAGTTCCACAAACAAAAAATTCAAAGTTCAAGGGGACAAAATTCAAAGGTGCTAAGTTCAAAGGGACTACTTGTGAGACTGAAGCATCCAATCTCTTCATAGTGCCTCAGTTCAATTATGTCTCCAGATATACAAACAAACCGCTTATAGAGTCACGTATAGAGTGACTCTGGGCATATATTTTCCCCATTAAAACTATGGCCTGCTTCAAAAGTAATGTTAAACCATCATTTAGTGCTACATGAATGAGACTATGGGAGCTGCAGGCTTGCACACATCCAAGTCCCATGCATAAGAGGAAAGTGAATGATTTTGTTTTCACTTTAGAACAAAAGTATGTTATTTGTTATATACCACCAATAATTTAATCTCGAGGTGGTTTACAACACAAACATAACCATTAAGAACAAGTAAGCAACTTAAAAACTAGACGTTTCCACTAAAAGCCTGACCACAAAGATGTGTTTTCAGGGCCTTCTTCAATTATGCATATTATGGGCTGGTTCAGATGTCAAGCAGAACCTTGGTTAAAGCTGAGTCCCATATGACATCCCCTCAGCCTTGGAAGTGCATGCTTCCTCCTTTCATCCCTGTGTAAGAATACTGTCTAGATTAGCATAAGCCAACATTGGTTGGTTTGGATCTCATGACCAATTTCAGCTTATCCTAACCAACTTGTTTAAGAGAATCCAAAATCTGAAACTCACTATAGCCCTTGGGTTCAGTTCTCAGTTATCTGAAGCAAGTAAGATAAAGCCAAGCTTGGTTGTAACATCTGAACTGACCAATCTTGGTTTATCCTAACCTAGATAGGAAGTATGTGCTTGCATGGGAATGTGGCGGGGGGGTGCGCACACTCCAAAGGCTGAAGACATTGCATAGAGCTAGGTTTTAACCAAAATTGTGTGTGATGTCTGGGAGCTGCAATTTTTAAAGTAACTAGGATTTGGAACAAACCAGGATATCAAAACAAGGCTTAATCCAAGTTGGATATCTTGGTTTGTTTTAACTCCAGTTTGTTAAATTGCAGTTCCCCGAGTTTGAACATAACACAGAAGTGTATTTTGTTTTTACAGTAAAACAAAAGCTTCCTGTGGTGTGTGCATGGCAGGGGAAGCATGTGAGCCTGTGGCTCCCCTGGTCACTCACCATCATTTAGTATTACATCTGAACACCTATTTGAATGTCTGGTTAGTTTCACTCTATGTCCCAAGTCCCATGCATAAGTGTGTCATTTCCTATTTGCTGTAAGATGCAAAAAAGAGTTCCCAAGAATGCTGATTGTTCTAATATCATAAACAAATCTTTCTCTAGCTAGCAGAACTTAGTTGCTCTTCTTCATATGTACAACAAAATATAGTGGGGTTGGTTTAAATGAAACATATGGCTGAGATAAGAAAATCTACTTAAAGTAACAACATTTCATATCTACTATTTTTAGAAGAATACATGCGATAAGGAATAAGAAAAGAATATTGAATCCTGGTAAATAACAGCTGTTGAAACAACAAAATCACAATGAAATAGCTATTATACAAGCGACTGAGATTTTATAAAAATAAAAATGAAGTAATAATAGGAATTAAGCATCTGAATGCAAGGCAAAAAGATGCAAGAAACAAGTTGCCAGCCATACAAACAGTGCAAAGCTTTTTCTAAAAGAAATCAATTTTGAAAGAGGAAAAGAATGCAGAAACGAAATAAGAAGATTCAGATGAACCATTCAAAGCACTTAGAGGGAAATAAAAGAAGTCAAAACATGCAAGAAAGGTTTTGAAATCTCAGGAAAAGGTTTAAGACGGCTGTAGATAAACTCCCACCTACTCTTCCTGCTCCTTCTGATTTTCATTGGGTAGCAATGAAAAAGAAGACCTTCTTGGTTTCTGGCCCGTCCCTATGCAACTCCTTGCCCCGAGAGGTCCAACTGGCCCTCTCTTTGCAGTGTTTTGACAGCTAGAAAAACCCTGATTCTCAGCTGGCATTTTCTGAAATAGTTGTTCATGCTTTTGTTTTCCCCCTCCCTGTTTCTGTTGCTCAGCAGAACTTTTTAAAATTGTATTTGATATTGCTGCATATTTATATTGTTTCAATTTTCATTATGTAAGCTGCACTGAATTTTTCAAAAGCAAGGTAAGGTACACATTTTTAAAATAGATAAAATTACTGTAAACTACAAATATACAATAGCTGATCTACTGGCTTAGAATGGAGGTTAGTCCAATATAGATATTGTTGAATTGAATTTACTATGGTGAAAGACCAGCAATTATTATACATACAAGAAAAATGATATAGATTAGAAAATACAGCCAAAATAGAAATCAAGGCTATTGTGAAAGATGTCCTAAAACTGTTTATCTTTTTGTTGGGAAAGCAAAAACTTAACAAAATAATAATTGGCAACTAAACCCATTTTACATTATTAGAAAAGAAAAGTAATAACGTAATGAACCTTAAAAGTCAAAAGCTGGAGATTTTGAATCTTAATAAGTAAACTTGTCTGCAAATTAGATTGTGGCACTACACTGCTTTTTTTCCTGTTTCCAAAAGATGTTTATTTAAAAATTAACAAAAAACCAAATCAAATAGAATTATCCCTAATGAAAATTTTCAATTCCCGATGCTTGTGTTCCAGAATAATTTCTACGGAGAATATCACTTGCTGGATAATATAATCATGAACCTTAAAACACTATACATGTCTAAACGAGTGGTGGCAGTAGTATTCTGGGCATATTTTCATGAAACAATGTTATGAGTCAAAGGATGAAGAGTGAAAATACGATACCTAGCAGAGAGAGAGAGTATGAATATGAGAGAGAGAGAATGAATGAGAGAGGGAGAGAGAGAGATCCTAAGTTTGCCTTTTAGAAACTTGAAAGTAGTGAGAATTGTACAAGTTCGAAAAGCAAAATTTTATTTTTATGTTTTTATGAATTGTTATATTTTGTTTTCCACAGCATTTTATTTCACAGTAACTAGCATTAGCATACCTATCAAACCTAAAAACAAGTTTGGCATGTTTTTCCACTACAAAACACAGATTCTGAAACTCTATCCTGAGTTGGCAAAAAGAATTCCCAGTGGCCACCTAGAATGACTCATCATGACTCCAGTTATGAAACAGTTTTGATGTGAAAAAATCCTAGGAATTAGACATCCAGCAGATGACACTAGAGGGATTTTCAACCCACTATAAAATCTCATTATTAATATATGTCTCATAACTGGAGACAACAAAATAAATATAATTAATATCCTGCTATGAAAACTCAGAGGTTTACGTCCTAAAGAGCTCTAATACCCTATACAGGAATTCTGACTAAAACTGAATAAAGAGACTGCAATCTTATATACCACTACATGGAAATGACAGGTGACAGAACACATACCTCAACAGAAAGCAATATCCAAGACAATTCTACTTTGAACTTAGGAAATGGTTTCTAACCACAATTGTGTTCTAAACCTACTCTAACATCTTAAACTGTTCCATGTTACTATCTTGCCATGTAAAAGGACGTTCCCACAAAATATCCCAAAAATGTGTACTTTGTTATCTGTTGTAATTTCAAGTTGCTGTTGCAGTTTTGAAATTTGTTCATGAAGTTCATTTATTTCCTGTTCCTTCTCCTGAATGATCTTAATAAATTTTCCAACAACCGGATGATGATCCTGTATGGAAGTATCTTCAGGATTCGGGACAGCTAGTCCCAATTTTTCCATTTCCTCCTACAGACAAAAAACAGTGGTATAGAACATAACTTATGTGTTTCCTTCTCTGACTCTTGTCTATTTCCCAGATGCAAATTCAGGGAATATACAGAGAGGTGTTTTTTTTAAAAAAAGAAATTGAAATGTTATGCATTAATAGTGAGATCTCACACATTTTCAGGATAATGTGCTCATTCAAAGGGAGAAGGAAGAAAAATACAGACTTCCTTGTCAAATAGTTACCTTGAAAATTTTATTTTCTTGCTCAAGTTCTTGTTGCCGTGTAGTGGATTCTTTTCGCTGGATTTCTAATTGCATGTGCAACTGTTGTACTTCTTCATTTTTGTTTTCTAGTTCCTCACGGAACTGCTCTAATTGTTCTTCAAGATTTATGATCTGTATATCCAAAATAAGTGGCAAAGTGATGACTTAAAAACAAAGCAAGCAAGCAAAGGACGTTTCAAAGAATTAGGGTTGATTTATTTTAAGAATCAAACTCCTGGATTTAATTTCTAATTTTGATTATTTTTAAAACTGCATAAACATTGGTCAAAATCCTCACATTTTCTCAGCTTCTGGAGGAGAACAGTAGTAGCAGCAGCCAATCTAGCAAGAAGAATGGTCTGCAAACCAATGAGGTGATGGTGAAGAAAATGAGGTGGTGAAAAGGAGTGAGGGAGAATCAAGATAATGACTGCTTGCCTCAGCAACACCAAGGAAATCAGGCCTTCAGGCAGAAGTCTAATTACTGAAAAAGGTTCAGTCATGCTAAAAGTAAAGATTGGCAGGGTGTGTGTGTGTATGTGAGGGTGGGTGGTGGTCAAAGCCAAAAAGTAGATGGCATAGACTCTGAGCCACAATAACAGCATCCCCACACAGAGCAAAAAGCAACAGCAACTCTAATACTGGGAGTTGTAGTCCCAACAACAGCTGGAGGCCCAAGTTCTGCAGCCTTGCTCTAGTTGTATGCTGCACTCCTGCCAAGCAGGCCAGTAGCAGTAGCAGGACAATTTTGGACTCAGGCATCTTTTTTATCTGCTTTCTTCCTAGCAACCTGTGTGTGTGTGTACATGTGCATGCGTGGACCTCCATTCCCCCAACTCTTAAGAGTTCTGGTGCTGGAGGGTAGATCCCAGGCACACAGCTGGGACAGCATGGGATACATGCCTGGTAAACAGATATCTAAAGCAGTATTTCCATAAATGCACCAAGGTGCTTGGGGGTTGGATGGAAGGCTAAGCAAACCCCAGCTTACTAGGAGTTGCTTGGAGGGCAGGAGACTTGGTTCTCATAGTTGCAGTGAATCAGTTTGCCATTGTAATGTATTGCATTATGCTGGTACATAATTACATTATCCCAAACAGTGGCCCTCTTATTGTCCTCACCAATAATGTAGCCATGGAGGCCAGGCCAGGCTGGAGCTTCAGGACCTTGGCTAGAATCAAGCAGGGCACTTGCTCCAATTCCAAAGGTTTACACACAATATTAAAGTACCTGAATAAATGAAAGAGATACTCTACCTCTTTTTCTTTCCTGTCTACAGCTTCTTGTTCAGCCTGTAACTGTGCTTCTAGGGGCAAATCTCCCCTCATTGCTGCAGAGCCAAACTGCTTCCTTTCCTCCACCTTTAAAGTAAGTATATTTGCTATCACACTTCAGTTATTAAATAAAAACAACACTCTGGTTATTGGAAATGAAAACATAAAAAAATAGTCCACATAAAAATACCTTTTGTAAACTGTCTGCACTGATCATTAAGGCTTGTTCCACTTCTCTGATTCTGCACTCTAACTTCTCAATTTCTTCATTCCGTTCTTGCACATCTCTCTGAAGCTGCTCCTTAGAGAGTAAAAGCTCACTGCATTTGTCTGTCTTTTCTTTGAGGTGATTTGTTAACTGCTCAACCTGGTGACGACAGGCAGGAATGGTTTTTCAAATATCTTAAAGGTCAGATATTTATTTATTTATTCATTCGATTTCTATACCGCCCTCCCAAAAATGGCTCAGGGCAGTTTACACAGAGAAATAATAAATAAATAAGATGGATCCCTGTCCCCAGAGGGCTCCCAATCTAAAAATAAACATAAGATAGACACCAGCAACAGTCACTTGAGGTACTGTGCTGGGGGTGGATAGGGCCAGTTACTCTCTCCCTGCTAAATAGAGAGAATAACCACGTTAAAAGGTGCCTCTTTGCCAAGCTAGCAGGGGTTAATTAAGATATTAAGGATGATGAACCTTTAGAAGATGCATGCTAAGAAGCTCTAGTTATTGATACTTCAATTATACATGAGGAAATATGGCAAAGTTAGCCAAGTTAAATTGTGTAAGAGAAAAAGAGGCACAAGGTGACAAGAAGGAAGCTTCAGTGTCTGAAGTTTGTAGTCATAAGAAAACATGCAGCAATCAGGAATGAAAAGAATAAGATGGAAGAATTGGAGAGCATGTTGAGTAGAGAGCATACTGGCTGCAATCCATATTAAACAGGAATGTTCATTTCTGAGGCAGCCAGAAAGACCTCCCAAGAAAGAAGTGAATTGGCCAAAGAAGGGGGAAAAGAAGACCTAAGTAAGTACACCCCCAAGAGACATTATGTACAGCATCCAGTATAAACTGAAAGTAAGGATGGAAATGACTCAAAGGCAAAAGTTTGCCAAAGTAAATAATTTTACATACACGAATTAAATCGGGGGGGGGGGGAGTCTAGTGACACCTTAAAGACTAATGCTTTCATGAACTACAGGCCACTTTATAAAATGGAGGAATTGTTATCCTCAGTTGGCAGATCAGAATGACAGGAGGTATAGAGTGGGGAAATGTAGGGCCCAAAAAGCCATGTTGTGAATGGTCACTAGACTTATCCTGCATACTCTTAAAAGAAATGGAATATTGTATTTCTAGCATTCCATGACTTTCTGGCCCAAACATTTGCAATTTCTTTTCTCTACACCCATGTGTGTTCTCCAACAAGATGTTCCACAACTTTGCAAGCTTATGCCACAATAATCTATTAATCTTGATGGCTCTTCGTTTTCACTACAACAGAATAACATGCAAAGACACTATCAAAGCCACATCTTTCCAAATCAATGATGAAAAGAACATTTGAAAATATCTAAGTATTCATTATATTTTCCCCTCCCTTATCCCTGTCCAATAAAGAGAAGTAATCTAGCATTTTGGGTAATTTAAGATTATATTTGTAATTAGTCTTACTGCACGTCATCTTTCATAACAATCTCCCCCACACACACACAATTATAGTCCGTACTTTCACCATTTTCCACAGCACTCTGTCCAGATATAGTTATCATTCCAGTCCTATTCTCCATAGGGAGAGCAGTTCAAGGACTTCTCCCTCCTCTATCCCTGTCCAATAAGGAAAGTACTCCTCACAGAACTCTGGGATTCATTTTAACAACTATGGAGAATCTTAGCTTGTAAAAATATTGCATCAAATTATAGAACAAAACTTAGGTGCAAATCTAAACAAAATCCACATTAACAACTTTCCACACACAAAAGAGAGAGAGAGAGAGAGAGAAAAGTCACAATCGGAGAAACAGAAGACACAACCTATCAATCAGAAAAAAAGGGGGAAATGCACTTTGAACACTGGCCAAAAGGTGGTAAAATAATACAATGTATTCAGACTTTTTGCAATTCTCAAAATGAAGTTCAAATTAATATGGAAGTTGTTGTTTCTGAAAAAAACAGTTGTTTCTTTAGGAATATGAAGACTGGAAAAGTTTCATCTAACTGTTGCTTTGCCGGAATGTATCTACTTATCAGCATTAGGACGTTCTGTAACTGGAAAGTTACCACAATCCAAAGAGCTTCTTTAGGTATGTCGGAAGGGTTTTAAGCATGCCCAGCAGGCATTTTGAATGTTTTCTTTGGACAGCAGCACCACAACAATCTGCTGTCTCATTCCACTATACAAACTAACCTTGAAACTCCTCTGATTTTGAAAAGTAAGTTGACATGCTTTTGCAGCTGTTATGGGGTTGGGAAATAAAGTGAATAGCCTCAATGGACACATTGTTCTCTGGATTGTGATTATTGGTTCTAAGAAGCCATGATACTATGAAAGCAGTAGCTAGGGCCTTTTATCTATCTATAATTAGATAAAATGTTAAAATAAGGTACAGCTCAATCCTATGCATGTCTAACTTTGTTCAATAGAACCTACTTCTAAGTAAGTATAGATGGGATTGCAGCCTGAACTTTGTACACTAGGATCAAAACCAGGAATTGCTAGTTAGATTTAAAACAACAAAAACAGAGCAGATTACTATCTTGTATAGGTATGAAACTGTTTCAAAAGCGGTTTCTCAGGTTCAAAGTCTGTTTAATCAATTTAATAGATTTTACCCTGTGTTTCATATAACTGAAAGCAGCTTACAAATCAACAAATTATGCCATTGATGACTTAACATACAACACTGTTAGCTATGAATTGGAGTAATTTTGTGTGGGCCTTCTGCCAAGATCACGAGTCAGAATATTTAATGTCATTAATCTCATTGCTTTTTATTTCAGTCTCTAGTCTCTACCTTGTAATCTTTATAAATCTTTTATTTCTGCAGCATTACCAGAACTGATTTTATTTCACATATTCACATTAGAAACAGTTGATTACAGTTTACTATCTTACCTCTCTGTTTTGGTGTTCGTTGACTGGCTGAAATCTTTGGGGAATCCTTAGCTGTTGCTCCAGCTTCTGAATCTCTTGCTGAAACACATCTCTCTCATGCTCCCTATCAATTGCCTGCTCCTGAAATATGACCATTATATTCCTTATGGCAAACAGCATTTAGACAAACTTCAGAATTACTGCATATCTTGCTCTAGTTTTGTAACAAACAGGTCGCCCTTGTTATTTGTGGAGGTTCAGTTCTCGCCTGTAGGTGCAAATATGAAGACTGAAAATAATGAAACCTTACCCCATAGAAATCTAGGGGTTAGGTTCCTATACACACAAAAGGGCTAAAGATCAGGGGAGGATGAGCATAAATAAGAGAAATAAAGTACTCTACCTTGCTCTCCAGAGCAATGCTCCCCAAACCCCCATTTCCTCTGATTTTAGTGAAAAATTGTGAGAATTTTTTTAAATTAAGAGCCACAAAATGGCTCCATGCTGCCACCAGAGTGGAAATGACACGACTCCAGAAATAATTTCCAGTGGCCCTGAAATCACAGATAGGTGAAAATCCCCTATTTTTGCAACTGTGGATTTGGAAACCAGGTTTCTAGGACTTCTCTGCAGATATATGAAAACACAGTTGCTGGAACCACGGATAACGAGGGCCACCTGTATATCTGTTATTGAAAGAAAGCAGGAAATACGGTGATACCTTAAACCCATTATACTCTGATATCCTATCAAAGATGAAAACATGCTAGATCATTTCTACTTCATATTTAAAAAAATCAAATTATGCTATTCAATTTGAGGTCAAATCGAATTGTAGAATCATCAAATTGATTCACTGAGAACAGCTGGCTTGGCTGGCTGACCCGACTAATCACCCTCGAATCACTCAAATCAATTCAGGTGGTTCAAGAACCATTTTGAGGCCCATTTCCCCTGCAAAGCAGGCCTCAAAATGGTGTTCAAATCACCCAAACAAATTAGGGTTTAATCGGGGGTGATTTGCTTCAACTCTGAATTGGGCCCTCTGTTTTGAGGGGGATTCGATTCCAAGTCAAATCTGAGAATTTGCCCCAATTTGATCTGAATCAATTAGACCTCGATTCGAACTGCACACCCCTACGAGCTACCCACAGCACTTTAGCAAAATATCAGAGCTTTTCTAATTGGAGACCAGAGAATGTGACAAGCACTGGGAAGAAAGAAAGACAGAAGGCACACCTCTCATTATCTACACATTACAGATACATTTTATATTCACATAGTTCATTGTATGGAGCCAATGTTGAAAATAAATAATGTTTGACAAAGCAGCACAGTCACTGCCTGTTTTTCTATCTTGCATCAGTGGTTAGAATGTTGACCAGAATTGCTGGCCATTAAACTATTCTTCAGAAATCAAGTCAAATCAAATCAAATCAGCTGTCTTCAGTAAGTAAATAATTGCTCTGGACCAACTTTGCATACCATTGAAAACATTTACTCTATTGCTCTTTATTTTTTAAAAAAAAGGCATTTCTGTAATATTACAAGTTAATCACTGAGTTTGCTTTCAAGAATACAGAATATATATAATTCCCTTAGGTAACCTTTTCAAAGAATGTCACAGGGGTGTTTTTTGTGTGTGCATAACTATGTCCTACTATGAACTTGCTACATTTTAAATTCTGAAACTTGGTCTTCATATTTCTCACATATTTAAAAATATCTACATTTTCACTGCCTTACACTGAGTCAGATCATGGGTCTATCTAGATCAACAGGAACTGGCAGCATCTCCCCAATTTCAGACAGGAGTCTTTCTTACCTTGGGATGCCAGAGATTGAACCTAGGGCATGTTGCATGCAAAGCAGATGCTCTTACCACTGAGCCATACCTCCTGCTAAGCTATAGCCTCTCCTGCGGTATCATTACTATTTTCAAAATGCACAGAAAATACACTTTTTCTATTCAATGGCTGACATACCATGCAAGAGTACATCAGCTCCGTAATGTTGCATGCACGGAAGTTACACAAATGTTGCAAATGCAAAAACTGTGTGAATGACAGTACACAACACTGGATGTCTCTTGTATAATGCAATTTGCACAATTTCTGTGTTTGCACAATTTGTGCAACTTGCACGTACACATTACTGGGCTGACAAACGCTTTTACAGTATGCCACCCAGTGTTACATAGATGATCAATAATTCCTCTTTTCTTTCTCTTTCTCACCCACTCTCTCCCCATTTTATTCTGTCCTAAATAACCCTGAAAGATCATGAGTGTCTTACTTACATCTAGAAATTTTTTTGTTTTCTCAAGCTGTTTCTCCAGGGCTTGGTTTTGTTGCCTTAGATCCATTAGTTCTGCATTCTTTTCTTGTTCTAGCTCCAAAAAACGGTTGACCTGCTCCTCTATATCTGTTTCCAGTGCCTTCACCTGCTTTTGAAGGTAGTCATATTCCTTTTCAGCTTGTCGCTGCACTTCTATTTTTTCCTTCATTAGCTTTTCTGTCTCGGCCAGCAACTCTGTTATACAAGGGCATCAATTGGTTTTACATATGCATTGATAGTTAGTCTATCACAACAAAACCACTCCCAAGACTATGTGTCCATGCTGGAGCATAGTGAAGGATGGAAATAGGTTTGGGTTTTACCAGAATGATGTGGTATCTCTCAATAGAAAGAAAAAAGATATCACAAGAAGTCATACAATACCCCAGAAGAAAGGCCATGATGCTCTGTTTCCTTTAAAACATTTTGATTTTTTTTTAACTACCCACATATAGAACATTACATCACCATCACAAAAAGTGCATTAATGTGATTTAACTGGGGGAAATGTATGATGCCATTAAAACCCAACTATCTTCTCATCCAGTAGCACTGATTCAGTCAACACAATTTTTACAAGAGGCACATATAACATTTTAAGGCAAAATACAAGAGACCTTCACCTGGTGAGTTACAAGAGAAGCAAAGGAGGAAATTTCTTACCTGCAACTCAGATTTTGTCAAGGGTGTTGCATGAGGACACACTCTCTCACCCCTCCCTCTCCCCATCTTTTAAAATACTCGTCATAGTTTGGGCTTCAAAACTTAGTGCTTGAAAACTTAGGATCTATTCAGTCATCACCTCAGCAGTGTGGGAGCCACAGTAGCACATTTCCTTCCCACACCATTCCAGTACTGCTGAATATCTGTAGTCAAGCTGAAAGAGCGGGTGACATGCCTATTTCCCATGTTCAGACCACCCCATCTGGAAGTTGGGGCTCCACTGATATGGGAAGGAGACATTCTGTGGCCTCTTCCCACATGACTCTGGGTTTCTAATGCTACCAGAGCTGCATAAAGAGGGGACATGATGCAGCAATTTTCCTGTCACTGACAAGAGCATCAGAAGGGTCCCAAAATAAATATGTTGGCTGACATCCAGACTAATGCTGAGCTAGCTCAAAGAACAAAGTTGTGCACATGCAAGGTGGTCTTATGGTTATACAGATGCTCAAAGCTGTACACTCTCCTGCACTCTTTCTGCACTGGTGCAAGCATTGCACCTGAACAAAGATTATGGAACAGGGACTGACATCCAGACAACATTGTGCTAGCACAATGAGAGAAGATGCTTCTCATCTTGCAGAGCTACACAAAGTTATAGTGCTCTAATGTCGTGCAACCGCTACTGCAAGACCTCCAGAACTCATACAGGTTTCACAAAACATTATGCACAACACATTATGCAACTTGTCAAAATCTTCTGCTAGCACAAGGACTAGTTTGGAACAGAAATCCCTTCTTTGTGCAGCATCTTTGCGCTAGTGCAGCAGCATTGTGCTTTCACATTGCTCTGGAACACAAGCTCCTGTGGAATTAGCTAGTGCAACAGCCTTAGTGAAACTAGTTAGAGTAGTTCTTACTAACTGTACAACTAGTGCAAGTACAGCATCAGTCTGGATGTCAGCCATTGCTTGATGTTACATATCCTGGCACTCCTTCTGGCTATAAGGATTTTATAATGTGCAATATAATAGACAATTTTTAACAGTATGAAGGATTATATATGTTGCAATCAGAAGTCCCTTATTGATTTCCAATGGGCCTTACTTCAGAGTCATGGATTTATGGATTAGGGCAGGGGTAGGGTGACTGGGATGATGGGAGCTGTAGTTCAACAACAGCGGGAGTACCAAAGGTTGCCTACCCCTGGATTTGGGTCTTTTGTCATATAAATGAAAAATCATTTAGAACAATCACCAGTTAATGGCCATTTTCTTGTACCACACAATACAGACCATCATCTTACATCATGCTTGCTTGTTCAAACATCACATGTCAATATAGAAGTTATATTTGACAAAGGTTTTACCAACCAATATATTTGCAGTTTAAAGCAAACAAGAGGTTACTAAAAACTTAACACTACCTGAACTCTTAAATCATTACAAGACTAAGATGATGGTTATTAAATGAATCTGCTTTAAAAAAATCTTTATTAATGTATCGTACTTAGAAATTATGAGCAATTGTTAAGAAAAAGAAATCTGTGAGCATGAAATGCAATATCAAAGCTGCAGGCCAGTAAAAGTTAATGTCAGTAAGCTGAAAGCCCAAAGAAAGACCATGATTAATAAGTGTCAGTCGTAGTTAAATCTGCCACCCAGTGAAAGATTGGCCATGCAATATACAAACACACCTGCTTGGGAAGCTGCATCGACTGCAGCATCTACTAGGCCTAGGAGAACAGAAAAGGAAAAAAAACAAACAAGAAGCAAAAGTAATTCACATGCCATCTATAGTTCGCAAGGTATAATACTGTATGAGAAACATGAAGCTGAAGACAGGATGTGGAGTTCAGTGAAAATGTCCAATGACATAAGGAGATGTGTAATTAATTGGTTAGGTACAATAGTTATGCATTTTCCTACCACTTCATTGTGGAGCACACATTTATTTTTCTTGGCAGTTTTTTGAATAGCTAACTCCCATAATAAGTATTCTAGTGTATATTCCACATAATAAACCAGCTATGAAAAATACTGGCTGACATGTTGAGAAGCCATCCACTGCCGTAAAAGAGCTGCATAGCCAGGTTGCTCTGCTCAAAAATTTGAGAAAAATTCAGCAATTGCCGATTCCCCTGCCTGCATTAGTGAACTTTGCCATCCACAAATAGGTCCCTGAGGGCCATGCAGCCCTACAGCTCTCTTACAGCAGTGGATGCTTGAGCAAGATGTCAGCTACTGATTTTGAGATTACTGCAAAATAGAAAACCATATGCTAACAGTTTTACAGGCTATATTTATTCAAAAGTAATGAATTGTTGCTTTGGCATTGTTTTTGAAAACTGACATTTCAAATGCTACTTACAGCAGTTATTTAGGCCATATTTAAACACCTTTAGCAATTCATTTTACCCCTGCAATAAAATACTACATCAAAAGAGATGTTCCTTACTTCATTAAAGCAAACACTGGTTGAACACACACCTCAGCACCTTAAACAAACTGTGTGTTTTCTTTTTCCAAGATAACCAGCACAAAGGTGAGCCAAATGTAACAAAAAACATTTTCCTGACAAGCTTCTTTAAAAAAAAGACGAAGTTATATGTATCTATGTTGCTACACACATTAAAAAGGTTGTTTTAGTTATGTTGTAGCAAAGATCTAATGAATGGGAAAACGTGTAGATTTTCATCTGTGTATTTTTCTGTGGATGTGAAGATTTTTCCTAACTATACTAATATTTATATATTAGTATATATATTATAATATACTTGAGAGTTTAAGTTTGCAGTGCTGTGGTTTAGTTGGATTTCAGTAATTAAAATCCCAGTTCAGCAATGAAGTTCACTGGGTGATTGTGGGCAGCCCCTGGGTGTGGGTGACCATCTTTCAACCCTAGCATGTCTCTTAGAATAATTTTGAAGCAGAATTCTGAGCATATGAAGGAAGGCCAAGTTAGAAACGTAATGCATCGCTCCTGAAGTCCACTTTGGACACTTAAAAGCAAAGATCTGACTGAGTGTTATGTTGAATATGGAATAAACTGTGTTAAGCTGTCTGAGTAATTTATAGGGGGTCATATGTCTGTGTCCTACATTGATTAAAGTAGCCTTTATTTCTAATGATCAGACACTGTATGCTTGCTCCTTTGTTTCCAATAATCCCAGAGATATCAAAATATCAAATATGTTATGGCTAGGATACACCTGAATATGCCCTGCCTGATATGCCACAAGGAAACCTTCTCAGCCCCAACCCTAGTCTATTATTTTTCTTCTTGGATCACATTGCAGCTAGGGCCCATTTCAGAGTTCAGTTTTGCTTAAATATAACTGCCACATCTGTTAGAAGGGGCTTCAGACCTTGAGCTTTCAACTTGGGGTTCAGTCATGGGGCTGGAGAAAGGACCTGTATTAGATCTCTTGACTGAAGCATCCATTCTTGATAAATAGCACCTTTCACTGCTTTGAAATGGAAGGTGACAGCTACTGGTTTTCAATGTTTTAGGACAGGTTTAGTCCCAGTGGTACAGCTGGATTAACCATCTAATCTAGTTCACTAACTGCCAGAGCAAGGAGAATGGTAAAGGCTCTCCAAAGAACAAGGACATAACATTGAAGCTTGATTCTGCTGGAAAATAATGAGAAATCCTAGGACTAATACAGGTGAAACTCGGAAAATTAGAATATCGTGCAAAAGTCCATTAATTTCAGTAATGCAAATTAAAAGGTGAAACTGATATATGAGACAGACGCATTACATGCAAAGCGAGATAAGTCAAGCCTTAATTTGTTATAATTGTGATGATCATGGCATACAGCTCATGAAAACCCCAAATCCACAATCTCAGAAAATTAGAATATTACATGGAACCAAGAAGACAAGGATTGAAGAATAGAACAATATCGGACCTCCGAAAAGTATACAGTGTACTGTGCTTGATTGGCCAGCAAACTCGCCTGACCTGACCCCATAGAGAATCTATGGGGCACTGCCAAGAGAAGGATGAGAGACATGAGACCAAACAATGCAGAATTGCTGAAGGCCGCTAATGAAGCATCCTGGTCTTCCATAATACCTCATCAGTGCCACAGGCTGATAGCATCCATGCCACGCCGCATTGAGGCAGTAATGGCTGCAAAAGGGGCCCAAACCAAGTACTGAATACATATGCATGCTTATACTTTTCAGAGGTCCGATATTGTTCTATTCTTCAATCCTTGTCTTCTTGGTTCCATGTAATATTCTAATTTTCTGAGATTGTGGATTTGGGGTTTTCATGAGCTATACGCCATGATCATCACAATTATAACAAATTAAGGCTTGACTTATCTCGCTTTGCATGTAATGCGTCTGTCTCATATATCAGTTTCACCTTTTAATTTGCATTACTGAAATTAATGGACTTTTGCACGATATTCTAATTTTCCAAGTTTCACCTGTATTTAAGACCGGGGTCTAATGAGGTATTTGAATGCTACCATTAGGTATCCTGGTAGGTAAATCTGAAAGTTCTTACATTATTCAGACATGAAGAGAAAAGTAAGGCAGAGTGAGTAAGTCTATGATAACACTTTGTACTGACTGCTATACTTGGTGCTGTATATTTGTCCCATATATACAGGACATATGGGTTATGTTACCTGGAGTGCATAGGTTGCTGTCTGCAGCAAGTGTGTTCGCTCATCTGAAATCGTCAGGTTCTCAAACATCTGACAGGTGTGTTCTGTTTGTGGCAAAGAGGTTTCTCCCGACTGTGTGGATTGGACTGAGAAGTGTGGATTGTCCTGTTGTGCAGAAAGCATCTGGACCTCATAGCTATGTCCCTCCCACCTCTACAATTCTATGAACATTAGTGGAAATTATCAGAAATTGAAGTGGTAAAATCAGAAAACACCTTTGGAAGACTAGGAAATACATACGTCGTTCTATTGGTCCTGCATCAGCTTTCATAGCATCCTTTTGTCTGAAGAGTAACTCCTTCTCTTCTTGAAGCTGCTGCCTCTCAGCCTCTAGTTCCTGCAATTTGTTACCTGTACAAAGAAGCTCTTGCTCAAGATGGTCTATTGCATCTGTTTTTTCCTGGATTTGATTTTCCAGAAGTGATTTTTCATCTGCATAGCCATCAATAAGATCTGCAGAAAGAACAGAAATACTCAAATGAAACATGGTAAACTGCCCAGAGATGAAAGTTTGGGGCAGTGTACAAATTTGAATGAATGAATGAATTAATTAAAATTTCAAGCAGATATTTCAAAACTAGAGCAGAAACAAAAATGTTACAAACCTTCTGGCAAATTAATAGGTAAACAGAATTGTTAAATTCTCAGTAGGATAGCTTTATCCTAAGTGAATGAAAGTATAATATTTTTTGTCTACAATGTAAGGTTTGCTTTAATTAATTTTGTGAAATCATTTTCTCACAGGGGTGGAAATAAATATGTGTTTAGACATTTGTGTGAAATATGCTATATTCACACACCTACCTGGTTTGCTGGGATTCTCCTCCAACTGAACCTATACAGACAAGCTCTTTAGCTTGAAGGTTTTAGTGAAAGAAAATGCACACTAGCATTTTACAAACAATTACATTAGCATTACAAACACATTAGCAAACAAGATTCATACTAAATGCAATGGTACACCTAAGGAGAATAAAAAGTGTTCTGGATAAACAATGTTATAATGAATCCCAATTCTTTTTAAGCAGAATATAATTTGCCTACCTTCCCAATGATACACGTTTTATGAAAGCACCTAAGAGGCAAGTAGAGCATTCCCATACCTGTGTGCCCACAGAATGGCAACAGCTACATGACTGGAGTTCACAGGTCATTCTAAATACTGCAGGACTGTGACCATCAATTACATGCCAATATTTATTATTTATTTATTTTATTTTAATATCCAGATATTAACAGGAAATTGGAATTTACATAAGGGAGTCTCTGAATGAGCATTTGAATAATAATAATAATTTCTATGTAATATGATATAGTAGAACTGAACCTGTTTCTTCCCAATAATTGCAGCTATGTTTCTTCAACAACTTGCCTATATAGAACAGTTCTATAATATGATCTTTGAAATAAGGACCACTAGTCAATTACACGAACAATTATTTGCATGCAAACCCTGGTGTCACAAGAAATTTACTGATGTGTGACAACTGCTCAGCAGGTTTGCATTTATTTTATCCATCACAGGGTCTGTTTGGATATTAGTTTTATCTCCCTTGTTCATATTTCTCACCAGTAAAGATTCAGGGGAAGGGCAAGCCTGTGCAAGTCTGAATCTGGCTCATGATCACTCCATGGGGATAACCAGTGCACATGAACATAAGGACTCTCTCCTACATCCAAATATGACAAATGATGTTGAATTCAAAAGAGTTCCAAGTCATAACCATACTGTGCTAGTGGGCAGAACCCCCTGCTAACATAAGCAGCTTCAACATGCAGACTATTCATTTATTTGTCAAGTGTCTTGGGGTGATGAATTTTTTAATTAGCAAATTTTCTTCTTGCAATTATTTATCAAACTTCTTGGCCAAAATCGGCTTAATTACAATATGAATCCTACTAATCTGTTTTGTTTATGGTTCAGAAGTCTTTTAAAAACAGGTGTAATTATTATTTCCCAGCTTTTATTTTATTTATTTATTTTATTTATATACTGCTCTTCCCAAAATGGCTCAGGGTGGTTTATTTTGATAGAATTATAACATTAATAAGTCCCTTTGTTACTGTACCTCAGTGTTCTTAGGTTTTGCAGACAAATCTCCCTCCACTTTTTTCAAACTTTGAAAATATGCAAGGGCTGGAATTTAACACACATGTTTTATTTTTTAAATGCAGGAATTTTCTATTTTCCTGGAAAGGCAGCCCTTTCTACACATATTAGATAGACTGTGTTTCAAATACCTGTTTATTTCAAACACACCGTAGCTATGATGAATGCAATGTTCTTAAGGAGACAATAATTAATAATATCCTCACACTGAATCCGCTATTGTTGGGATGGATGGCTAAGCAACCATTTGTCAGGCCTGCCAAAAATTTGTCCATTTTAAAAGTTATGTTCACCTGCCAGACTTTAATATATTACCGCCACAAATTATGTCCACACATTTTTTTAACCACTGAAATTTTTCTAGCATGGGAGTTATTGATTAATGAACTCCCAGATTAGAGCAGAATCATCAATACAAGGTACTTAAACAAGTTTTCACAAGTTGTTGATTGTTTCAAGGCTGAACAAATGGGAAGCATGACATCTCACGGCTAGTAGTCACTTAAAATGTTCGTTGAAGGAGTATGATAAAGTGACAATTTATACAGAAGTAGACTGTGTAGTTTACCAAAATGCAGTTGCTATGGATTTAGACTTGGCAAGTACAGGCATTTTAAGAAGATGCAGACCTAAAGAACTGCATAAACTTCATCACGAGCTAAACGTTCCAAGAACTCCAGTCATCCCCCCACGTTTCTCCCCACTGCTCTAAATTACAATTTCCCTAGCCATTGATTAGAGGAACTGGAATGCCTTCACTTGGCTGGGATCCAGTAATAACTCTGGGCATGCCTAAGAGCCTGTGCTATGGTCCCCTGTGGTGCAGTGGGGAAATGCTTAACTAACAAGCAGAAGGCTGCCGGTTCAAATCCCCGCTGGTACTATATTGGGCAGCAGCGATATGGGAAGACACTAAAAGGCATCACCTCATACAGCGTGGGAGGAGGCAATGGTAAACCTCTTCTGTATTCTACCAAAGAAAACCACAAGGTTCTGTGGGCGCCAGGAGTAGAAATCAACTTGACGGCACACTTTACCTTTAAGGGCCTGTGCTAGGCTAGTGGATTTATTGTGGTTTTTAAAACAGTGAATCCCCCATGCCATAACACAACCTGCTTTTCAAAGCCCCCTTAGTTTCACAACTTATAAGCTTTTTGTTACTGAGGGGCTAATGTTAGGCACTTGGAAAATGCTGCATAGCTCTTTGGATCCTGGCTCTTGTTTTTTTAAACAAACAAATAAATACAAACAACAGGATTTCAAAACTGCAATGTATTATAAGCAAACGGTATGTCCTTACTATTATAGATTCAACAGTAAACCATCTACTAGTAACTGACACTTGTACCCCTGGCCAAAACAAGAAGAGTACTGACATTTTAAAACAGCAAATCAAGCCACAACACATAACACTATTAACAAATAGTGTTTAGGAAAGATTGTTTGGCTGGAAACTAGTTTTTAACAGAATCCATATTTTGAATTGAGCAAGAGGAAAAGGGACAGCAACCTTTGCTCCACTCACAGACTCACTCCCACAAAAAACCAAAGCATAGACAAAGGGCTCCTTTAACCCTGCTCTTCCCCAGAATGAATACTAACAACTGGTCTGGCAGAGGACTTCCCTTACGTATCACATTTCCATTTGTCTTTGATTTGATTCATTCATAGGAGTGAGTAGCTGATATTCACAGGGGTAGAATGCTGACAGAGATTCTGTTGCTGCTCACTCTGCATGTCTGTGTGTGCACATGAATGCACAAGTGTGTTTAGATGTAGTTAAGGATCCTGTTGCCTGGCCTCACTTAGTAGAAAGCAGTTAAGATGCATGGCACTGAGGAGTTGAAGTTTATCATTAACGGTTATGACGAGAACCAGATAGTATGCCTTGTGGGGTTGGATTAGGCCCCACTTGTCTGGCTGCCTATTCACTAAATACAATCGAAGAATTCAGACAATGCACCCATGAAGTAGGTAGGATACACTTTGCAATGCTCACCTCCTCCCCAAACCAGTGCCCTTCTTTGAATGAGGCAATGCTAGTATGAGGAAGCACCATGGTTAGCCTTCTCCCACACAGCTTGGCGATTCATAGGTAATCCTAGTGTTGCAGGAAACAGCTACTGTTACTACTACTATGAATATTTACATACTGTTTTTGAACAAAAGTTCCCAAAGTGGTTTACACAGAGAAACCATAAACACATATTTATAGCATCCATACTGTCAAAGTAACATAAGAAACGGCCCCCATACTTTCAAAGGTCCTGTTACAAAAAGGGCCAATTACAAAAAGGCTATGGATTTTGAAAAATACTCTATAGAACTATAAACTAAGTAGAAGCAAAAAGTGGTGGTGTTTTCAAAAAGCAACAGAAAAGATGGATTATCCAATAGATGTGCAAACCTTGCTTGAATACACAAAACTTAAAGCTAATCAGTGGTATAGGGCAGGCCTGCAACTTTGCTCCCCCCCCAGCTGTTTTTGGACTACAACTCTCATAATCCCCAGCCACAGTGGCCAATAGCCAGGGATTATGGGAGTTGCAGGCGATGTTCCCTCTAACAGGGATTACCAGATGTTCTTGACTACAACTCCCAGAACCCCCAGCTGCCATGGCTTTTGCTTGGGGATTATGAGAGTTGTAGTCAACAACATCTGGGAATGCCTGTTAGAGGGAACACTGGTTGTAGGCCAACATCTGCAGAAGGGCTGGAGTTGAACAGGCCTGGTATAGGGTTAGAGACTCAGTTGTTCTTAAACATATTTAAACACCATTATTAAGGGATGCACACGGATAGTTAGTGGCAGTTTGGTCTGAATTCAGACCAAATTGCTGCTCCACAACCAGTTTGGTTGTATTGACCAGCTTGGCTGGTCGAACCAGGGCAAACAGCCACAAAGTGGTTTGCAATCGAATCGGTTCAGCCACATACCATCATAGATAGGTATATGTTTACAAGTTTGTTTCTTCCAAATACTGGGTGCCCTTCCTTCTATGAGCAGATGACTTCTTCCACTCATAGAAAGACATCCTTCATGAACAAAAGGGTTGCTTTGGATCCAACCATAGGAACATAGGAAGCTGCCATATACTGAGTCAGACCACTGGTCTATCTAGCTCAGTATTGTCTTCACAGACTGGCAGCAGCTTCTCCAAGGTTGCAGGCAGGAATCTCTCTCAGCCCTATCTTGGAGAAGCCAGGGAGAGAACTTGGAACCTTCTGCTCTTCCCAGAGCGGCTCCATCCCCTGAGGGGAATATCTTTCAGTGCTCACACTTCTAGTCTCCCTGTCATATGCAACCAGGGCAGACCCTGCTTAGCTAAAAGGACAAGTCATGCTTGCTACCACAAGACCAGCTCTCCCTGGCAACCCATTAGTTGCAAACTACGGAAGCCAGTAAATACAGAGCAATCAGACTTATGCATACCTAAAAGGCTAAATTAGATGTTCTGTACAAGGATTATTATTATTATGACATTTATATCCTGCTCTTCCTCCAAGGAGCCCAGAGCGATGTACTACATATGTAAGTTTTTCTTTCACAACAACCCTGTGAAGTAGGTTAGGCTGAGAGAGAAGTGACTGGCCCAGAGTCACCCAGCTAGTTTCATGGCTGAATGGGCATTCGAACCCGGGTCTCCCGGGTCCTAGTACAGCACTCTAACCACTACACCACGCTGGCTCTCAGGCTCTGGATACCTTAAAGAACTTCAGATCCAAGCAACTGTAAAACTCAGGCAGACCAGTCCAGATTTCTCTGCCAATTTATGAATATGTTCACAATTCTTACATAGTTACATACATACAGTGTTAGTGGAACACTGGATTGCAGCCATTGTATATGGCTGCGATACAATATTTCACATGATATCTATACATATACATATACATATGTATAGCAAGCAGCATACCTGTCCTGACCTACTGATACTGATACAAATTATATGGACTAAGGTACAAGAAAGATTGAGGTGCCAAATACTAACTGACTGAGGTGTTAAATACTGCACCCAAAAGTCCAATGGACCAAACAGCAATTTAAAGATAGGGAGTCTGGAAGGAGTCGTAAGTAGGCATTTTCAAGGAATAGCAAAAGGCATTCACTAAGTGAATCAAGTAAAGACGTTCACCACTCTTGCTGTACACACATATATACTTTAGAAATATAATCAGGCATTGTTTGTCCCATGTGGAGATCAATCTTTACAACAGGACAGAGGAACATAATTTCTTTTTGGAAAATTTGTGGTATGACTGCATTTACTTGAACATAATACACAAGAACATGGCCAAACAAGAACGTTTGCAGTCTTTGCAGCTTAAAACCTGTCCTTTTTTTTTTTTTTAAAAAGGAGACTTGCCATGTTGTTTAAAACTATAAAAACTACATTATAAAGGCGTTGGTTGCTGTAATGTTGGAGAGAGTAAATGAAAAGTGCTTATGAATCAAACCTTTTCAGCTTTTAGATGGCATCTGCTTTCAAAAGAATTGCCTAAGGGAACTATTTGGCAGCCATTTGAATGTATTTTGGATGTTGTGGTAAAATGCAACCCTAGACCACAGATTTTGCAAAGATGTCAAGAATTGTTCTACGCTGTTTAAATAGGGGTACAGCTACTATTTAACACGGGAGGGGAAAATGTCCCTGGGTGGCAGCTTGCTCTTTACTCTCCCCCTTCTGCCTCACTGAAGAAGGCGGGGCGGGGCCAGGGATACCTTTTCTCCCAGGGGCTCTTCAACCTTGCTATGCCCCTGGGTTTGAAAGTAAAAGTTATGTGCTGATATACAACATAAGAAGATGCCCTTAATAGCAGTGAGTTGGACAATTAAACATTAGGGTTTAGTTATGTTCTTCAGTATTTTTTAATTGTTCAGTTTAGTTCTGGTTTCAGATCCCAACTTTGAAAAACTGGTTCAAACTGGCTTTGAATCAGCTTAGGCACATTTCATGCAGAATAATATCAAACTCTGCAATTCTACAAATCCAAAGTTTGAGAGAAAATGGATTTTTTTTTAAAAAAGAATAATTTTTAAGTTTTTTGTTGTTTAGATTATTTATATAGCTTTCATTGGAAACTTTAATTATAGTTGTTAGTCACCATGGGTTTCTTGTGTTAAGAGATAAAAAGCAGGATATACATTTTAAAAGTCTTTTACCACACCATTGCAGCACTCCGGTTGTTACTACAACCTATTTTTATATCAGCCAGAAAGTATTTGAGTGACAACGTATAGTCTCTTAAAAGGTGGATTCATGACATCAAGCTGGTGAATGGTTCAATGTAATCAGATTGTGGACCCTTTGACACCTAAACGTGCATTGATCTATTACCTGAACAGCTGTTGAATCATTCAAAAGTCTGGGAGTGTTCCCTCTAACAGGGATTTCTAGATGTTAATGACTACAAATCCCATAATCCCAAAAGCAAAAGCCACTGTAGCTGGGGATTCTGGGAGTTGTAGTCAACAACATATGGGAATCCCTGTTAGAAGGAATACTGGTCTGGAATCATGTGCATCATAGGGAGGAGTTCCCTGAAAAGCATAGTTTGTGACAGAAAATACAGGCCATGTGAATCCACTAACAGTAAATTGTCCCTGTATTTACCTTTTAAATATTTTAAAAGGTAGTTGATAAAGTATAATTAAGGTTACATCCTATTTCTTAGCCCTTCCCTCTGCACTCCTAGACGGGAAATATAAACGAGTCCCATATGCACTGTGTCATTGTCCTTGTGGCTCAGGGGATATAGAGTCAGTTCTTCATGTTATTCTGTATTGTCAATTTTATAGGGATGCTTGTAGTAAGTTTATTGCTCCTCTCTTAAAGGACTATCCTGGTCATACAGATCAATTTTACTTGGATGTTTTATTGTCAAATTTTAAATTTGTTACTTCTATAAACGTGGTCAAGTTCTGTTTTGTTGCATCCAAACTTTGTAGAGCTTGTATCAGCAATTTGAATATTTTGTAAATTATAATTGTATTATTTTAAATGTTAAGCTGGTCTAAGGACCCTAATAAATTTACTACTACTCCTATTTCTTATATATTTTGTTTTGTGCCTTGTGAAGAAAACAGTTTTCAAAACAAACTGAATTTCCCTTTCCCTACAATATCTATTGAAAGAGCAGGTATACTGCTGATAGGTTGTCAATTGCTGTAGAGACCTGTTATACAGGTTTAACAGATTCTGAATCATATACAGAGTAGTGTGATATTCTGAGACCAGAGTACATTACTCCCATTTCACAGGGCTTTGCAACCATTTACCACTATAAATATTTACTACCAATATTGAGATACACATTGAAAAAAATATTCAAAAGAATAAAAGAATTCCATATACAGTAAACTTTGCCAGGTCAGAACACACCATTTAAGTAGTCAGTTTGTTGTTTTTCCTAGCAATATACACTCAGGAGAAAGTTCTTGTCTATCCCAGAAACAAAGGAACAATAATTCAAAGGGAACAACCTTTAGCTTAGCTCAGTTTGAAGTGCAGATTAAGAAGAAAGAGGATAGATCATACATCTCTGATATGTCTTTAAAGTTCCCATCCCTTAACAATGTTAGTATTCCCTCCTAACCTTTTAGACAAGACATATACTTATGTGTTCTATTCTTCATTTCTGCTTTCTCTCTCTCTCTTTCTGTCATTACGGCTGCTTCTTTCTTTGAATTAATTTTCTTTTCTATTTAGTTGCAACCACCTTTTCTCTATTGCTGGGGGGGAAAGGAAAGGATAATTCATCCATAGCTGCCTGAAAAACTGATGGCTGGAAAGAAATCTAATTGCTCTATAATTTTGAAATCTTTAGGCATTTTTTAAGAAATTGTAAACAGTGACAAAACAAAGAAAAGCTATTTGCAAATCTTTGATGTCCCAAATAGCAGAGGAATCATTACTCACTCTCTGCTTTGCTGAGCTCCAATGCCAACTGTTCTCGAGCTTTAACTTCTTCATCAAGCCGCTCTTGTAATTCCTCCTGACATTTGAGTAACTCAGTGGCTTCTTGGTCCCGTTTAAAGGACTCTCGCATAAGTTCTGTCTGCGTAACTTTTGCATGTTCAAGCTATGAGATAAAACAAATGAAAAGGTTAAAATATTATTGTTTTGAAAGGATCTCTTTTCCAAGTTTTATCCTGGAAACAAACTTGTCATGGAACTTGATCAACCTCCAAACAGTGATAGTTAATTTTTATTAACTTCAGTAGCAGAGGTTCTCAACCTGGTGTACTGCAGATATTGCTGAACTGCAACTCCCATCATGCCCAGCTACAATTTACTGTGATGGGAGTTGTAGTTCAGCATCATCTGGAGTACTACAGGTTGAGAACCCTTGTTCTATAGGCTTCTAAATCATACATTTATTGTTCAAACAATGTGGTTCACAAGATTAGCAAATACCTACACACCATAGTGCAATGAATCACACTGTCACATGGCCATATCCGTATTCAAATGCCGGAACTTGAGGTTTCCTCATTTATGTCAATACACCTTACAGCACATGTTTTTTTCAGCACAGTATATTTTCTTTTGTGGCACATTTTACCTGAGAGTTTCTGATTAGCATAAAAGAAAAGCAGTGTAGGATATTTCCTTCATCTCCAAATAATAACTCAGCCTCATGAGAAATGTTACTGTTTTCTACTACGCACAAATAAACCAACAAGCTATGTCACAGAACAATGTTCATGTACATACAGTTCCGTTCATGTTAAAGGTCAGAGAATCACACTGAAGCAGAAGCAATCCTAGAGTAAAGGTTTCTTACAATCTTTACTGCAAGCATGAATTAGTACATGAAAGGAATTGCAGCTTTCCCTTCCATTGTTAAACTGGAAGAGATTACACTTATTTAACTGAACAGAGTTTAAAGTGAAAACACAAAACGTTACATTTTTCTAAAGCCAGTCCTCTCCAAGACCGGACTACGTAGATATTTCACGTTGCAAGTGCCATAAATCTTCCCTCAGTACTAGTAGCTTTAAAGGGTCTCTGTCTCTGAGCTTTGATAAAGAATCACCCAATATAGTAACAGGATCAGAATCACAGAAAAGACTTGGGAAAATGAAATTCTTAGTGCCATACATTTCAAGTAAGTTTTAAAATTAAGAATACAACAACATCAACTTGGTTAGAAGACTTCTTGCTATCTCAGTCAAACGTACAATTGGCGGGGATTGGGGGGAGTCCATTATAGTATCTTATATTGCTAAGGTCAGTATAAAGCCACTGACATTTCATGCGGTACTCAAATTACTAAGTGACGAACCCTTATTTGTTTAACTGCAGGAAATAAAAAGAACATATACACCCTTGTTTTTATGAGTCCGGCTGCAGTTGGATGTTTAACACATATACACATATTATCTTGTAAGAATATGCTCTTCATAGTGCATGACTTTAACAAAAAAAAAAAACCCTCCCCAAAACTTTACTTGTAATAGACCATAGCTTTGTCATTAATAAAGCAGTACTGTGATCAGCTAACACTGGTCCTTTCCCAATGAAGGTAGCAAATTAATAGGAAGCAATGTATGGAAACCAGCTTCAATGTATAGATACCAACCTGCCCCTTCCTCCCCAGTCCTGCAGTGCATATGTGGTTAAATGTCCTATGTCCAGCAATCTAGCTTGCCTAGGTGGAGGAATTCCCAACTAAGTGATCTGCTTAAAAAATTAATACTGTATAGTCAAACTGAAGATTCTCCCATTCTTTTGATAAATGACACCCAACTATATGCAGCCTATTAAACAGGTGAATATTACAAAATATGCTACTCTATTATATTTTAGTAACTTTTTAAAAAAGTAACATTAGATTGTCATTACTTTCGCTTAGGTTGAACTAGAAATTAAAATTGTTATTAAGGATTTAATTCACCTTTAAAGCAACTCATGCAATATTTTGCCTGAAGTATGCATTTGCCCCTCATTTCCCATACATATCATTGCTAAATACTGGTCTCAATTGGGAGGGAAATCAGAAGCACGACTTATGCATTGAAAATATTTCTTAGTATTAAAGTATTTTTGTTAATAAATATGAGGCTTAAATGTTAGTTTAAAATGGTGTGGCTTAGATATCTTATAGTGTCTCAGGTTTAATCACTAATTACTAAGGCAACATAGGTATCTGGAACATGTTACACCTGGGTCTTTTAATAACATCAAATAATAAATTCAGTTCTACTTTATATTATAAATAATTTAATAAAAGTTTGACTAAGTTACTTTACAAAATAATAAATGGAAATAGATTCAATAATATTATAAAATGTATTAACTCTTCCCCATTACAAGTTCTCTTAGCTGTGTAAGAAAACCAACCAACATTCTTTTAAATTTACTTACTGAATAAGGGGGTGTAGGCAAAGAAATTTTAGAAACAACTCTTAATTTATGTCCATTTTTCTTGTGGCTAAAATGAAAAATTGAAGTATTTACTACTACAGAGTTATCTTCATCCAGTTGGTCAGTGAAAGGAAAAGGGTATGGTAAAGGCACACGAGATTCAACTTCAAAAGTATCTTCTTCTTGACCTTTTTCTGACTGCAAGCCATTGAATATATTTGATGCCCAATATGTACGGTAGGAATCCATTCCAGAATAATGTGTTGCTGTCCTTTTTTCATCAGATAAGATTATTTGTAAGCTAAAATATATTTAAGTATTCTGGGGAAAACAGCAAAGTAGTTCACCAATTGTTTAACTGCTGCAGAGCGCCAAGAACTATCCATTCATACTCAAGATAAGAAACCCACATCGCAGGGAAGTCCTGGGTAAATAAAAGTGTGTCAACATTTGCACACTTCACAGAACTACTGTCTTCCCCTTCGCTGCCTTTTCCCTTAGAACCAAACCCCAAAAGCTATTTTAAAAATGAAAATGACTGGTAACACAAGGCAGGTATTCACTGAAGGAAATAAACTTCGCTTCATTTTTGTATCATATATACTGCAGCAAGCAGTCAGTCCATCACAACAAAAAACTGCAGCAGCTGTCAACATTTAAAGATCTCTTGTAAAGCAAAATCAGGGACACAGTCATCAAGCAGAAAGCTATTTGGCTTTTATTCTTTTCTTTAAATCACAAAAAAGCTGATCTGAAGTCAGGTAAAACTCCATTGTAGAAAGCAGAAAACTCTCTCTCTCTCTCTCTCTCTCTCTCAATGTCCCTGCCGAGAGAAAGGTCAGGACACTGGGAGTGGCTTAATTTCTTTGCTACAGGTATAAAGGCAGATGGAATTTGAATCAACACACCCATAATAAACCTTGCCTGACAAGATTCACAATCCATGTCAGAGCTCAGAAAAGATTAAAACAAAAGTTTCAGGACTACAAGATTTTTCCACCCCTTTAAACAGAACATATTAAGCAAATTGCCCTAAAAAGGTGTACTCTAATAATAGTCTAGTACTTTAAAGATTGTTTTTTGTTCATTAAATCTATAATTTGTTCATTACATCTGTCATTAAGAGCAACATGAGACCTTTTCTGATTTTTAATGTTCACAACCTTCAGAAACTCCCAGCAATGACTGTTTCTACTGAGAACAATGTGCAAGTCAATGAGTTACACAACAGGCCAAATTCAGACTACTCTTAGACTTTTCTGTCACAAAGCAAACAAAGAAAAGGAGAGTTGTCATTTTACATTACATTCTGTGAAGAAACGCTTTGTAAAAGATGCCTTTATTGGACAAGGGAAGTGAAAGCTTTAGTTCAAACTTGCCCCTTCGGCATTCTCTGCTTGTTGGCTTGTAATGCAATAACTCCTTTGACTAACTGAGATATCAGAATGAAATATCTGCACTGTATGTTAAAGATATCCACACTGTATGTTAAAGAAAGGATAGAAACTAACAAGCTAAAAAACCTAGGAGGACCAGAGTCCTGTGGGTGACAATACAAGGCCTGAAAGGAAATGTGCTACTAGGGATGTGCTATCGCCCTCCGGATCAAAACGCTGACAGTGACTGGGAGTTGCAGAAGGAAATCAGGGAGGCATCAAGGAGTGCCAGGGCAGTAATAATGCATGACTTCAATTACCCACACAGACTGGGTAAATTCACAATCAGGTAATGACTGTGGTCAAATTTCAAAATTTTCAGAGGTCAAATTTCTAGATATGGTGAATGACTGTGCCCTAGAACAGTTGGTCTTGGAACCAACCAGAGAGAAGGTGACCTTGGACTTAATTCTGAGTGGCACCCAGGACCTGGTGCATGATGTCAGTGCCATGGACCCCTCAGGGAACAGTGACCATAGTGCGATCAAATTCAGCATACATGTGGGGAGAGAATCACCAAGGAAGTCTTAACACAGACACTTAGAATTTCAGAAGAGGAAACATCTCCAAAATGAGGAATATGGTGAAAAGAAAACTGAAAGGGAATATCAGGAGAGTCACTTCACTCCAGAATGCATGGAGTTTACCTAAAATCACAATACTAGAAGCCCAATTAGAAAGTATATAAAAAAGGAGGAAATATACCACTAAGTCTAGGAGGATGCCAGGTAAAGTCAAGGAAGCTATAAAGGAGACTTGCTTCTGAAACTGGAAGGCCTGCCCAAATGAAGAGAATAGAAAGGAACATAAGCTCTGGCAAAAGAAATGCAAGGTGACAATAAGGGAGGCAAAAAGAGAGTTTGAGGAACATTTAGCCAAAAATATCAAGGGGAATAACAAAAACTTCTTTAAATGCATCAGAAGTAGGAAACCTGCCAGGGAGGCGGTTGGACAGTTAGACAATGAGGGAGTGAAAGGGATTATTAAGGAGGATATGAAGGCTACAGAGAAGCTAAGTGAGTTCTTTGTATCTGTTTTCATGGCAGAGGATACTGAGCATATACCAGTTCCTGAACCAGGCTTTTCAGGGATGGAGGCTAAAGAACTGCGTTAGATAGAAGTGACAAGAGTATATCCACTAAACTGTCTGAGAAAATTGAAAACTAGCAAATTGTCAGGGCCAGACAGCATCCATCCAAGAGTCCTTAAAGAACTCAAATGTGAAATTGCTGACCTCCTTGCTAAAATATATAACTTATCCCTGCAATCAGATTCTGTACCGGAGGACTGGAAAGTAGCAAATGTAACACTGATTTTCAAAAACTGATCCAGAGCCGATCCGGGAAATTACAGGCCGGTTAGCTTAATGTCTGTTCCAGGCAAATTGATGGAAAGCATTCTCAAGGACAAAATTGTGAAGCACATAGAAGAACAGGCCCTGCTGGAGAACCAGCTTGGCTTCTGCAAAGGTAAATCTTGCCTCACAAACCTTTTGGAGTTCTTTGAGAGTGTCAACAGGTGTGTGGATAAAGGTGATCCAGTTGACATAATATGCCTGGACTTCCAAAAAGCTTTCGACAAAGTTCCTCATCAAAGACTCTTAGCAGTCATGAGATAAGGGGACAAGTACATGTGTCGATTGCTAACTGGTTGAAGGACAGGAAACAGAGGGTATGTACAAACTGATAGTTTTCACAATGGAGGGAAGGAAGACATGGGGGTCCCTCAGGGATCTCTACTTGGACCAGTGCTTTTAAATTTATTCATACATGATCTAGAAGTTGGGGTAAGCAGCGAGGTGGCCAAATCTGCAGATGACACTGAACTATTTAGGGTAATGAAATCCAAAACAGATTGTAAGGAGCTCCAAAAGAATATCTCAAAACTGGGTGAGTGGGAGACAAAATGCTAAATGTTATTCAGTGTTCGCAAGTGTAAAGTGATGCACACTGGGACAAAAATCCCAACTTCAAGTATACGCTAATGGGATTTGAGCTGTCAGTGACAGACCAGGAGAGGGATCTTGGGGTCATGGTGGACAGCTCATTGAAAGAGTCGACTCAATGTGTGGCAGCTGTGAAAAAGGCCAGTTTCATGCTAGGGATCATTAGGAAGGGGATGGAAAATAAAACTGCTAATAATATAATGCCCTTATACAAAACTATGGTGTGGCCACACCTGGAGTACTGCATACAGTTCTGGTCACCACATCTAAAAAAGGACATTGTAGAACTGGAAAGGGTGCAGAAGAGGGCAACCAAGATGATCAGGGGCCTAGAGCACCTTTCTTATGAGGCAAGGCTACAACACCTGGGGCTGTTTAGTTTAGAAAAAAGACGACTGCAGGGAGACATGATAGAGGTCTATAAAATCATGCATGGTGTGCAGAAAGTGGACAGAGAGAATTTTTTCTCCCTCTCACATAACACTAGAACCAGTGGTCATACCATGTAATTTAGGACCAACGGACGGAAGTACTTTTTCACACAATGCATAATCAACTTCTGGAATTCTCTGCCACGAGATGTGGTGACAGCCAACAACCTGCATGGCTTTAAGAGGGGTTTGGAGAACTTCATGGAGGAGAAGTCTCTCTACGGAGGGCTATAGGCCATCTCCAGCCTCAGAGGCAGCATGCCTCTGAGGACCAGTTGCAGGGGAGTAACAGCAGGAGAGAGGGCATGCCCTCAACTCCTGCCTGTGGCTTCCAGTGGCATCTGGTGGGCCACTGTGTGAAACAGGATGTTGGACTAGATGGGCCTTGGGCCTGATCCAGCAGGGCTGTTCTTATGTTAAACTTGGTCTGCAGATTTGAAACATAATTTCAAGTTTAAAGTTCAACTATGGATTTGATCTGTGCACCTATTTTAAGTGGGGGAGATCTTCTGAAGATGAGGGAAGCGGGTAGGCATTTGAATGACGCATGTTTAGCAGACTGAGGCCAGTTCTAGATTTCAAGTTCAAAGTTATGTGCAATTTGTTTTTGAGGCTTGAAAGAAATTTCATTTCTCCTTTGAACATTAGCATCATGCATACCATGATGCTAATAGAGATTTGGAGCTCTTTCAGAACATCACTATATTCTTCATTGTAAAAACGGACTAATCTACCCACCTGTTTTTAGAGAGAAAAGAAATGTCTAACACTAAAAGAGACTCTTAAAGAGTCTAACTATCTTATAGGAGATCTCTATTTAAAAAGAGTACTGCAGGCCTCTTTTTAAATAGAGATCTCCTATAAGATTACTGGATAAATGCCCCTAAAGAAAGCTTATAGCTGAAATGTGTTGGACACATGATTACCACATGGATAAAGAAGATTGCACACAATTCCCAGCATCCTAAGACTTGGTCTTTCCTATTGCTCTAGCAAGATTCCTGATTCCACTGTTTCCTGATTCCCCCCCAACACACTTTGACAGTACAAGTTATTTTAAAAGCAAAAACCTTCATAATTTATTACATCTCTACTTATGTGGATTTCTTTTCAATATGAGAATCTTTCAACATTTTATAGACACTAAACAAAGGTTGAATACATGGGAATACAATAGGGATGTGTGAACCGGTTCGGATCCGAACCGGTTCGAGTCCGAACCGGTTCCGGTTCGGATCGAACCGAACCACCCCTGGTTCGGTTCGAATCCGAACCGAACTGGGGGTGGTTCGTTTCGAACCGGTTCAGACCGGTTCGGATCGGTTCGGAAAGCTGAAAATTGGTCAGATGGTAGCTGGCACCCAGGGGTACCTGTCACCCAAACCCCAAAGCAATCGGACACTCGTACGATTTTTTATGAATTTTTGAAAAATATTTTTATTTTTCTCTCATAGGATATAATGGGACCCAAACCAGGCCATTATTTCTTATTGTGGAGCACTCATGGGTGCCAACAACCATGCAAACCCTGAAGCAATCAGACACCCCTATGATTTTTTATGAATATTTGAAATATTTTTAATTATTTTTCTCATTGAGTATAATGGGACCCGAACCAGTCCATATCCCCTGTTGTGGAGGACCTAGGAGCACAAAAGCAGGGTGGGTGGTAGACAGGCATGGGTGCCTACCACCCAAAAAATCTCAAGGCAATTGGACACTCCTCTGATTATTGGTGAATTGTTAAGTGTTTTTGAATTCCTCATAGAGAATAATTAGGATTGCAGCAAATGTATAGCTTCACGTCGGGGGGAAAGGGGTGTCGTAGAGTGCAGTGTGGTGGGTGGTAGTTCCTAGGGTGGGCAAGGAAGCTATCAGAATTATTTGAAAGGAATTGGGCAAAGAGGTGATTTTTAAGTGATTTTTGAAGTTTACGCGTCTTTAAGGTTTTTCCTCATAATAAGTTATAATGGAGCTTTCAGCAGCCCTATAAGTGCACATGGGGGTGCTGGGGTGGCCCAGAGCAAGTGGTGGTGTAGTGCACATAGGGTGCCAACCACCCCCATGGGTTTCTAACCCATGGGGTACAGGGATCTCTGGTAGGGGCACCCCCATGGGTACAGGGTTCTCTTGTTTCTGAGGTATTGAGTGTGGATTCTATGATAGCAAATGAGATTTTCAATGAGACACCATCAATCCACTCTAATATGCTATCATAGAATCCACACTCCGCCTCCTGCTTCTTCTCTGTGTGTGTGCTTAGTAGGGGTGTGCAATTTGGGATTTCGGGTGATTTGGCTCGGACCCGAACCGAATCACCCCTGTTCTGTTTTGTGCCCGAATCTGGGTCACCCGAATCACCCTTGATTTGGTTCGGATTCGGATTTAATCCGAATCCGAATCGATTCGGGGGGGTAAAAAGGGGCCCAGGGGCAAAATTTTGGGGTGGGGTGGTAGTGCCCAATGGGTAGAGTCTACCACCCCAATTTCAGGGGGATTGGGCAAAGGGCTGATTTTTGGTGAATTTTTAAAGTTTTAGTGACTTTGGGGCAGTTCAGGGGCATAGCATGGGATCTGGGCAAAAGGAGTGGGGTGGGGTGGTAGTGCCTAATGGGTGCAGGCTACCACCCCAATTTCAGGGGGATTGGGCAAAGGGCTGATTTTTGGTAAATTTCTGAAAATTTCATGTCTTTGGGGCATATTGGGGCATATTGGGGCAGAAAGTGGGGGCTGGGGCAGAATAGTGGGGTGTGGTGGTAGTGCCTAATGGGTGGAGGCTACCACCCCAATTTCAGGGGGTTTGGACAAAGGGGTGATTTTTTGAGAATTTTTGAAGTTTTAGTGACTTTGGGGCAGTTTGGGGGCAGAAAGTGGATCTGCCCCAAAATAGTGGGGTGGGGTGGTAGTGCCTAATGGGTGGAGGCTACCACCCCAATTTCAGGGGGATTGGGCAGAGGGCTGATTTTTTGAGAATTTTTGAAGTTTGGGTGTCTTTGGGGCAGATTGGGGGCAGAAAGTGGATCTGCCCCAAAGGAGTGGGGTGGGCTGCTAGATAGTGTCTAATGGGTGGAGGCTACCACCCATCCCCAATTTAAGAGTGATTGGGCAGAGGGGTGAATTATGGTGAATTTATTTGTATGAGGTTTGTCTTCATAAGGTGAAGTGTGCTAAATTGATTACTTCCTCATATTATTCATAGTAAAGGAAAGTGTGAAAAAGTGAAAGTGGGGTCATGAGAGTTGTTTAATTGAAAAATATCTCATTTGCTATGATAGAATGAGAATTCACACCTTTTCTATTCACCATAATTCACCCCTCTGCCCAATCACTCTTAAATTGGGGATGGGTGGTAGCCTCCACCCATTAGGCACTATCTACCAGCCCACCCCACTCCTTTGGGGCAGATCCACTTTCTGCCCCCAATCTGCCCCAAAGACACCCAAACTTCAAAAATTCTCAAAAAATCAGCCCTCTGCCCAATCCCCCTGAAATTGGGGTGGTAGCCTCCACCCATTAGGCATTACCACCCCACCCCACTATTTTGGGGCAGATCCACTTTCTGCCCCCAAACTGCCCCAAAGTCACTAAAACTTCAAAAATTCTCAAAAAATCACCCCTTTGTCCAAACCCCCTGAAATTGGGGTGGTAGCCTCCACCCATTAGGCACTACCACCACACCCCACTATTCTGCCCCAGCCCCCACTTTCTGCCCCAATATGCCCCAATATGCCCCAAAGACATGAAATTTTCAGAAATTTACCAAAAATCAGCCCTTTGCCCAATCCCCCTGAAATTGGGGTGGTAGCCTGCACCCATTAGGCACTACCACCCCACCCCACTCCTTTTGCCCAGATCCCATGCTATGCCCCCGAACTGCCCCAAAGTCACTAAAACTTTAAAAAATCGCCAAAAATCAGAGGAAGGTCCAATCAACTTGAAATTTGGGTGGCAGGTAGAACACAAGGTCCCCTTTCAAACCAGCTATTTTTTGAGATCCGAACCGGTTCGGTTCGGATCCGAACCGGTTCGGATCCGAACCGAACCGGGGGGGTGGTTCGGCAAAACCAAAACCGAACCACCCTGGTCCGGTTCGGACCTGGTTCGGATCCGAACCGAACCGGGAGAACCGGTTTTATGCACATCCCTAGAATACAAGCATTGGCTGTGGTTAAGAGATCAAGTAAGCTGTTGGTTCATATGATCCCTGTCTTTCACTCCTCCGAATGGCACAGCGGGGAAATAACTTGCCTAGCGAGCAAGAGGTTGCTGGTTTGAATCCCCACTGGTATGCTTCCCAGACTATGGGAAACACCTATATTGGGCAGCAGCGATATACCGTGTTTCCCCGAAAATAAGACAGTGTCTTATATTAATTTTAGCCCCAAAAAATGCACTAGGGCAATTAGCAGTACATCAGAAATTACTGCTAGGTCTTACTTTTGGGGTAGGTCTTACTTTCGGGGAAACAGGATGCTGAAAGGCATAATCTCATACTGCGTAGGAGATGGCAATGGTAAACCCCTCTTGTATTTTACCAAACCACATGACTCTGTGGTTGCCAGAAGTCGACACCGACTCAACGGCGCAACTTTACATTACATGAATTCCCTCTCCTATCCTTTCCTGGCCTTAACCATAGTTTATCACTGGATATGCACTGCCACTAACTAGAGTTAACTGTAAAAAGGCTTGCAAATCGGCCAAGTTCTGATTTCCAATCCTGGTTATAAGCAGAATCCTGATTAAGCATGATTATTGCCAGTAAAACTAAGCTGCAGTGGAGAAAAAAAAATAGTTCAGTGGAAAACCATCTGCTTTTAATGCAAAGATTCCAGGTTCAAACCCTGATATCTCCAGACAGAGTTGGGAAATACTGGAGGGCTACTAGCAATCAATAAGGACAATACTGAGCTAGAAGGACCAATGGTCTGACTTGGTATAAGTCAGCTTCCTATGTAACCTATATAAGCCAATAAACCATGGTCGAAGTTGAGAAAGTAGGGGAATTGGCGCCAGGGAGGTTCCTTAACCATGACAAAGAGATTGGCAACATTCATTGACATTAGGTCACACAAACTATAATTAGAACTTCCCTGAAAAACTAGAAACATTTTTCAAAAGCACTACATAAGTTATTCATAAAATAATTATTGGTTCCTATGTCTAGTAGCACTTCTCTCCTTCTCAATCTTCCAAGGAAACTAATAAGAAATCCTACCTGATTGGTGGTTTCATTGATTGCTTCTAGAAGTTTTTCAACTGCAGCCTGAAGCCGAGAACTGATATTTAGAACCAGCTCTTCATTTTCCGAGTCTATCTGCACTCCAGCAAAGCCATGCTCCGTAAGGTACTGGGTGACCTCGAGGCTTTCGTCTGTGACCTCTGACCACATATTACCATCATCACCTTTCAGATCACTGCCATGATACGAACAGGATGACTTTTCTGCAAAAAAATAATAATGATGTCTTGTATAACTTCTTGGCACTAAGAATTGTTATATATAAACACACATATAAAAAGGTAATGAATTATGACCAAATTGTACAAAAACATAGATATATGTGGTGATACTTACACCTTCAAAGCAGGGCATCACAGCAACAAAAGAAATACATTTTGCACTAAAATTTGTACAAATATGGTAAACATTACGTTAGTCACAAAGCACGCAGAAAGAAGCAATAGAAGGAGATACCAACAGAAGAAAAATATTTTTGTAGCATACTACAGTCTATTCTCCTACCAGACACATTACTAAAAACGAAACCTCTTGGGTATAAATAGCAGCTAGAGCTTTTACATAGGGAGTTCCCAGCATTTGTCTGGTATAAAGTATTATCCATAGCAAGCACAGAGTATAAACCAAGGGCCCTTCATTATCACTTTGAGTGATTAACAATCAGATTATTCATTTAATTCATTACTCTTCTACATACTAATTTCATTAAGTACACCAAGGCGTGCTCATTTTTAGAGACAGGATTCCTTTTTTGAAAGAGGTATTCCAAGCTGTTCAGGGACCAAGGTTGCAATCCCAAGCATTTGCTTGTGAGTAAGGGTTAATGGCTGACATCCAGACTAGCATGGCATTGGTGCAACAGAGGCTGTGTCATTTCATTACAGGGTGATATTTTACTATCACTACCTTTTTGCTCTGAAGTCCACTGTATCTCCTGAAAACATGTCAAGAGGGTTACACAAAAGCATAGCCTTACTCTGGATGTCAGCATCTATTGTACCAGTTTAGTGGCAGTCTGGATGTCAGCCATTGAATTTAGGCAAATGTAAACATTCACCTATATCGGGAAGCAGCAATATAGGAAAGATGCTGAAAGGCATCATCTCATACTACGCGGGAGATGGCAATGGTGAACCTCTCCTGTATTCTACCAAAGACAACCACTGGGCTCTGTGGTCACCACGAGTTGACACAGACTTGAGAGCACACTTTACTTTTAAAATGTATAGCATTGGGATGCAAGTAAGATATTCTGTACTAACATAAAATGGTTGATTTAGTTTTACTGATGTCAGTATGCACACAAAGACTTGGAACTAATGGACAAATCAGTTACATGGAAATTTCACTCCAAAGTAATATTTCGTATAACAAAGCTGACAAAGGAGACCAGCAATTAGGTCTGCCTTCAGCATGTTGAGTTATGCTTGTTTTGATAGTAGGTCAAATCTAAGAGCCAATTCTTGTCACTTCTTAGTCACTGCTATTTTATGTCTTGGCAATGCACAAGGGGATATATGCACTAATGTGATGATGGTGGTGGTCAGAAAGAAATAGCTGCGAGACAGCAAGAGGTGCAGCAATAAAGGAAGATAGAACCAAATTTTCAAACCAGGTGTATAACACTGGATATTTCTTGAGAAGTATAGCTATTAGCTTTGGACTGACCTGTTTGGGGCAAATGTTTGTTTCCCCATAAGTCTTGCCTTTAGGCCTCCCAGCTAAAATTAAATGCACTAACCATCAGTTAATGTAAAACTGATTTTAGAAAAAACACAATATTGATAGTGCCATTGCCCAACATTACTTTTATTTGATCTTATAATCCACCATCAAAAATGAAACAGTCAGTGAAGATTTTGTATGAGACTTTAGGTCTAAAACAACAGAAGTAATGGTGGTATCTTGAAACCTTCTCCTATAGCAAACTAGTCAGCAATATGGAAGGTATGTTACAGACCCTCAGTGCATCTTGCCTATCTATATATTACCTATCTATATATTAGATATATTGCAGCATAAGGCAGGTGGAGCAAGAGCTGCACCCTCACGGAGAGTGAGGCCAAACGTTTGTCTCACAGCCAAGTGTGTGTGAATGGGAGGAGTGATATTTGCTGCTCTTCCCTCCCTCCAAAAATACTTTTTGGCTTCCATAAATATGTCCCCGAGGTTTGTGCAACCCTCAGAAATATGTCACACAACATATTTCTGGAAGCCAAAAGGTACTTTAGAAGGGAGGGAAGAGCAGCAAAAATCAGCCCCTCACCCCCAGGTGCTCGATGCAGGACAAGCCTTTGGCTGAGCTCAGCAGCAGCTTCTCTGTGAGGATACAGCTCTTGCTCCGCCCTCCTAACACTGCGGAACATGTGGATCATTATTGAAAGCCTCGGTTTGTAGGTTTAAATACAACCTTTGGTAATCTTCAGAACATTACTGAAATATTTTCCTTAAAGATAATTACTGTTAGATATCTCCTTTTAGCTTTTGAAAGGCTGACATAAATTTTATAAAACTGCAACACTATATGGAAAATAAAATAAACACATGATTTTTTAATGAATGAAATGAACAACTGGATGAACTTAATTTACATTCACATGGCACCTTTCATCTGCACAGGATTTCAAAGCACTTTACATGCCCTGCAGAATTCAACTCACTACCTTTTAAAAGTGCAGTTTTGCCAGGAATTGCTGGCAACACTTTTCAGCCAACATTATGTAATATTAGTAGTGGACTGGAGAAATGAAACATTTTTTAAAAAAAATTCCAAACTCCTGAGGAGAAAAAAAGACTTGCTACAGACTTAACCACTCATCTTGTATAATAATATAAAAATATCAGTACCCAGGAGGGCTCTGGGTAGCCAAGTGTACTGCAGGAGCTTTAATATCCTCAGAGCAGAAAGGACCTATGAGATGCACATCCAGGATACTGATTATCAATGCTATGCCAATGCATTGGTTAAGACTAAGTCGAGGGAAAGCAAACCCCCTACTGAGCCACCAACACCACTTACTGATGCAACTGATGCTCTTTGAAGTTCACCCATCTTAAGTACTGACCAGGTAAGAGACCCTGCTTAGCTTCTGACAAAATAAGAACCTGGAGTATAGTAAGCAGAACTACAGAAAAGATACAGTCAGATAAAAGGATATATTAGTTACTATGGATTGCTTTTTATGTACAAAGATCAAGGGGTATTGGTTATTAAGGGCTGATCTACAACTCCAATGCATTATGCAGCAGTGCACAATGCCTCCTTTAACCTAGGAAATAGGGCACCCGGTGTTTACAGTTCCTGGCCATGGGCTCTAAGCCACTGCAACAGCCCCAGAAGACGCATCACAGAATGTCCCCCACTTGTCTCTAGACCTCAGGAATGGGAGTGTTGCCAGATAACATCTGTGCAATGTTGTGCACTTGAGCGATGTTGACCTTGTTACTAGTCTTAATTTTGATCTTTCAACTATTATGTTTCACATGGAAACATAAATTATGTTTCACATGGAAACATAAATGTATTCTTTTTAAATTGGGCAAGAACTATGATTTCATACAGGTTTCTTTAAAAAAAAAATCCTTAAAGTGAATAATTGGACATTTTTGTTAACAATGAAAAAGTTAATTATTGCAAGGGAAAATGGAAACTTGTATTATGCATTTCAGATCTATTCACTATAACCTATAATTCTGATCTCCAGGGGAAGTTTTGCTTAGGTCAGACGACTGCATGTACTATGCTGCCGTAAACTACTTTAGAACAGAGGATACTATTTTCACAAAATTACATAGATGTGCAAGAGCATTCAAGTTTCCTAACATTTATGAGGTTCTCTTGTACCAAATCAGCAAGAATTGTGCCAACTTGGTCTTGTTTTTAAGCAGCTGGTGTTTATTAACAGTGTCATATGTACCATTATCAAGTAACATTTCTTTTATTTGTGCCAGTGACCAAGGGATTATGCTAGTACCACAACATAATTTGAACATATGGATTTAGTCTTCTTTTGACTTCAGTTGTTTATTGTCTAATTAACCCTGTAGTTTGTGTCAAAATTCATATGGGTAGCTCCTGAGATCAGGTGGGAGCCTGTTTGTGCAGAGTGCCCAGCTCTGGCTGGCTTTGCGGGCCTGCTGAGCTCACACAACCTACTGTGATCCCCCGGCTGGTTTATCATAGTGGCAGGAGTTTCTCAGGGCAGACCACAGAGAAGGCTTCTCTCCTTTAGTCCACCATGGGCCTAAAAACTGGGCTGAGGTCAAGGCTATAACTCAGTCTTTGACAAGCTCAATGAAGAGAAGGGCCAAGAGAAAGAGCTCTTGGCAGTGACAGCAACAAGGACAGCAGCAACAGAGGTGGTACAGTAGCCCTGCAGCAAAAGATCGGAAAGAATTGGTCACCTCAGTCCTCCTTTATGATTGGATGCTGGCTGGCAGCTTGTGGCTGCATTTGTGAGGCTTATTATGGGTGCTGTTTTAGGAAGTTCACCACTGCATGCTAGCCTTTGGGACCATAGGAAACTGCCTTATACCGAGTCAGACCATAGGTCCATCTAGCTCAGATTGTCTGCACAGATGGGCAGCGGCTTTCCCAAGGTTGCAGGCAGGAATCTCTCTCAGCCCTATCTTGGAGATGCCAGGGAGGGAACTTGGAACATTTTGCATGCAAGCATGCAAATACTCTTCCCAGAGCAGCCCCATTCCCTGAGGGGGAATATCTTAATGTGCTCACATTGGTAATGGGGAGAGGAGAGCTAGTCTTGTAGTAGCAAGCATGACTTGTTCCCTTAAGCTAAGTAGGGCCTGCCCTGGTTGCATATGAATGAGAGACCAGAAGTGTGAGCACCGGAAGATATTCCCCTCAGGGGATGGAGCTGCTCTGGGAAGAGCAGAAAGTTTCATGTTGCCTTTGTGGCTTCTCCAAGATAGAGTTGAGAGAGAGTCCTGCCTGCAACCTTGGAGAAGCCGCTGCTACTCTGTGAATACTATACTGAGGTAGATAGACCAATGGTCTGATTCAGTATATGGAAGCTTCCTAGTCTCCCATTCAAATGCAAACCAGGGGGGCACTGCTTAGCAAAGGGGACAATTCATGGTTGCTACCACAAGACCAGCTCTCCCAACTATTTATAGAGGTGCACTCTTGCATGAGGTCTAATAAGCATATCACTTCAATCTACTGCACTAATAATGACTGATTAAACCTAAATAATTTGTGGTAAATGCCCTTCTAGAGATTCATAAGAATAGGTTAGCAAAAAGATTATTCAAGTTGACTTCCCAATTTGTTTATTTTTAGAGTTCAGGAAGTTTTGCAACATTTAACTTCCATCTTAAACATATGTTTTCATCCTAGCGCCAGTGCCAAAAGAATGGGTTTTCATTCTTTTTGGCTATATATAAGCGATGACTAGACTCCAAAAGGTCTTGATTTTGAGCATCCTCTCAAATAAGCATTTCAATTAGTTAACAAAAAACAAAACAAACGATTGACCTAGCAAAATAATGCAAGCAGCTCATGGTACACTTGAAGAAGCCTTATACCAAGTCAAACTACTGATCCATCAAGCTCTCAGCTGTCTACACTGACTGGCAGCAGTTCTCCAGGGTTTCAGACAGGGATGTTTCCAACTCTACTTGAAGATGTCACAGATTGGATCTGAGACTTCTGCATGCAAAGCATCTTTTCTATCACTGAGCTATGGCTCCTTCCCTCAGTTAATACAAACAAAGATCAAATACGACAAACATGTTTTAGTAAATGATAATGGTAACATTATGGCAATGGTAAATGCAAACAAAGATCAAAGAAGACTAGTCTGATAAATTCCCAACTCCTAATACAATTGCTGTTCCCAATCTTGTTGTCTTAACCATTTGGGTCCTGAAAAGCAGAATCATGACAAGTTCTCCCTGGATTCCTTTTGACTGCTTGGTCATAGGTATGGCAGAAAAATGGGTGAGACCGTGCAAAACCTTTTTGCACGGTCTCACCCATTTTTCTGCTGTTTTGTCATGCAATCCCTTATATATTTTTTGCCTTGTTGGTCATAGGTATGTGCATGAAAATCTTCAGCGCCGGTGGGGGTAGCACTTTAAGGGTGGGGGAGGGTGTACTCACCCCCTCCCGCCGCATTTCCCCCGCTGGCGCGTTGTTATTTTTAAGCCCCCCGGGGCGGCAGCATTCCTCCCTGCCGCCCCGTTTTCCTCATCGGCTGGAAGTGGCCGGAATTCACGAGCGTGCAACGAAAAATTTTCAGGGTGGCCAGAACCTCAGGGGTATACTCATGAGTCAAATGGGCTGTAACCCAAAATTTGGCTTAAAAAAAGCCAAATCTGGCAACAGAGGCGTGCGTGCCCCTGTTGCGTGTGCCCTTCTGCCGTGTGCGCGTGCACGCACGACGGGCGCATGCGCACTCGCGACTTCTGGCCGACGGGGAAAACGGGGCGGCAGGGAGGAACACTGCTGCCCCGAGGGGCTTAAAAATAACAACGCGCAGGCGGGGGAAATGCGGCGGGAGGGGGTGAGTACACCCTCCCCCGCCCTTAAAGTGCTAGCCCCTCCGGCACCGAAATACTGAAACCGCCCCCAGCACCGAAATGTTTCGGAGGCCTTCACAATGGCCTCCGAAACGTTTCGGGCACATGCCTACTTGGTCATCTCTAATGAGGGCTGTTTCAGATGTGGCAAAACTGAGACATTTGAATACTTCATCCATTGAACACTATTTTATAGCACTGTTCAATCCATGTGTGAAAGCTGCAAGCACAAGAAGGTAGATCAATTGGCCATAGCTGCCAATTGGCCATAGCTGCCAATTGAAAAATGCATGGCTGTTCACAATCTATGCAGGTTGCATACTAAGAAAAGTGCATTTCTAAGAAAAGTGCTTTCTATGTGCTTTCTTGTTATCATAGCAACTAGTCCCTGACCAAGTGGCATTTTGTACAACACACCACATTCTGTACCATTATGCTAGTAGAAGCAATGAACGTCTGATGAGTCCTTTATTATGTAACTACTCCTGCATTAAACCCCGAAATATACTGGAAATGAAATACATTAGATTTATTCCTTATGCAGAACTGCATACTACACTTCAACCAAACAGTTGTACAATCTCAATTTACTGAGTGTATAATTTGGCCTTATTGTCCTCAAATGGCGACAATATTTTATAATAAAATTTTCACTATCTAAATAGTATGTTGACTCCACAGGTTTTTTAAACTATGCAAATTCAGTTGATCAAGCTAGCCAGTCTAAGAGCAGAACAGTATAACTCGACAGTAGCTCGAATATCCAATTTTTTTTCTTAGAAAATATACTGGGCAACATCTAGATCAGTTAACCATGTCTAAGCACAACTGAAATCATTGGCTGACATCTTGAATGTGTGGAGGTGTAGCATACAAACCACCGCTATGACTTGTAGTAATAAAGTTGTGCATGTGTGCAGGGGAGCAATTTTGCACACTGTGCTTCTGCACTTTCAGTCAAAATGTCAGCCAGTGATAGCCATGACCAACTTAAATCCCATTAATTTAATTGGGCCTTAAGTTATGACTAACTTAGTCTGGATGTTGCCCACTGTATTTATATTGTCGTAAATTATCATGCAATCTACATAAATTCTGTTTCACTTTTGAGAAATACCACCATGCACATTTTAAAACAAGTGTTCTTGTGTTTTCTCAATCTTAGAATAAGCGAAATATTTTAATTAGTATACACATAGGAAAGCATAATACCAAATTTCATTAGTTTATAATATAGGTTTCTTCTAAATGTGAAGAAATGTTAGTTACTTCTAAATGTGAACTTTTGTAAGGTGTCCTCCAAGAATCCATACTGCCTCAAATGCTTTTTAACATCTACATGAAACTGCTGGGAGAGATCATCAGGAGATTTGGTGCAGGGTGTTATCAATATGCTGATGATACCCAGATCTATTTCTCCATGTCAGCACTATCAGGAGAAGGCACAGTCTCCCTAAATGCCTGCCTGGAGGCATTTATGGGCTGGTTGAGGGATAACAAACTGAGACTGAATCTAGATAAGACAGAGGCACCTATTGTTTGGGGTCGGAATTTGAGAGATTATTTTGATCTGCCCATTCTTGATGGGGTAACACTTCTCCAGAATGAACAGATGCACAGTCTGGTAGTGCTTCCAGATCTAGATCCAGATCCATCTATCAGCTTCAGCTGATATGTCAGCTGCATCTGTTTCTTGAGATGAACGACTTCAGAATGGTGCTACATATGCTGATAACCTCCAGACTTGACTACTGAAATGTGTTCTATGTGAGCCTGCCTTTGTATGTAGTCCAGAAAGTACAATTGGTACAACCAGCCATGTTGGTCTTCGGGTCATCTCCTATACTAAAAGAGCTACACTGGCTACCAATAAGTTTCCGGGCAAAATACAGTACTTGGTGCTGGTTATAACTTGTAAAGCCCTAAACAGCTTAGGCCCCGGGCATTTAAGAGAACGTCTTCGCCATGAGCCCCATCACCCATTGAGATCATTTGAAGAGATCTGTCTCAGCTGCCACCAGCTTGTCTGGTGGCTATGCAGGGATGTGCCTTCTCTGTTGCTGCCTCGAGACTCCCTGCCGAGATGAGAGCTTCCCAATCTCTGACAACTTTTAAAAAATCTTTGAAGACATACCTTTTCACTCAAGTTTTTAAATTTAATTGTGTTTTAAATTGTTGTAAGGTTTTTAATTGTGTATTTTAATTTTTTATGTTGTTATGAGATGCCCAGAAATGGAAGTTTGGGGCGGCATACAAATTTAATAAATAAAATATTGGCTTTTTCTTTTTTGATTACCACTTCACAATTACTAGCAGAAAAAAGAATGTCCAATACAGTCGATCACGACCAGAGATAATCCCATTTTTGGTAACTGTGACTGCAGTTCATAAGTGATTATAATGTATACAAATATTTAGATTTTATAAGGCAAATGTCTTTGATATATGGCTATTTATTGAAAATAATAATTTCAAATGATCTAAAAAAAAAAAGGCATCTCAATCCAATATGGATAACAAACTATCAATTAGGACAGACACAGACCTAAGTCTGCCCTTCTCTTAAACAAAATTAAGGTAAAATGCTCCTAACTAGTTCCTTTCCTTTTACGACAGAATCCCCCACACCACTTGCAGCTCTTAACACATAGTTAAGGGTTACATTGTCGTCAAGGTTTGCTTCAAAACAGGATTTCAAACCAGAGCTTGAAGCTAGAAACAAAGCTAACAGCAGGCTCCCTCTCAAACCAACAACAGAAAACCCAGATTTCTATGCATTTTCAGTATAACACCTTCTCACTGAACCTAAAACTAGTTTTGCAATACAAATCAGAAGTCTTCACATTAAAATCTGGACTTTTACCTTAAGGATATATTTACTAGTAAACCAACCTATGCCATTACATGCTATAGTCTATAAATAATCATGATAAAGTTTATTTCGAAATACTGAGACAAGTTAGTACAAGTTTCAAAAGGCAAGTATAGTCTTGCATTTTACTACATACATTCCTTATGCTCCAAAGAGCAGATTTTTTTTTTTTTAAAACTGACTGAGGGCCAGTACATGAGATATAAATGTTCGGCAGCTGTTAGGAGCTTCAGGGAGTGATTTAGATAAGGAAAATAGCATGGAGAAAAGGTTTAATCCCTCCATTCTCCAGCACGATTGTCCCAGTTCAATCTGAGTCCATCCATAGTTGCTTTTAAGGTCATACAAACACATCAGGAAATCCATACAGGGATCTCTTGAATCTTGTTTGTTTTGGTCCTGAGCTTGTAAGGATTTCTCAGTTTTCACAAGGAGGCTATTCACTCAGTTGTAGAAAATCGAGCTAGCCTCCGCTACAATCGTGAGAACCTCTGGGCTCGGCTGCGAGCCCAGTGGTTCTTGAGCAGGTAACCCGCTCAAGTAGCCTGCCCCTTAAACTGGGTTTGCGGAGTGAGCGCTCCGCAAACCCGGTTTTTAAAATCATGAGTAGCTGCACTACAGTTACTCACGAGTAGAACCCCGGCGGGAGGCTGAAGCGCAGGGCATACTGAACTCCCCAGTCCCCGCCGGCTCCGTCACATCTCCGTTGTGTGGGCGGCCAATCCAGCCGCCCAGGGCTCCTGCCTTGCTCTCCCCGCTCACTCTTACTGATTGTGAGACCTGGCTCAAGGTCTTTGTGATAACTGAGGACCAGGTCTTAAGACAGTGAATAGATATGACCACTTCATGATCCTCGAGGGTAACAGCTATACAATTATCACAACGGAATCTTTATGTTATCAGGGGGAACAGAAACCATTCAAACAAGTTCATTTCATAAAAACATTAGCCTGTGCAAAACCAAGTGGGGTGCTTCTACCCTAGCCTCCCTCCCCCATACAGAGACCAGTCATTAACTGATTTAATTCTAAAAACAGAGATATTCTTCTCAAACCCTTGCATTTTTGTGTTTCCCCTGTTATTATTGGTTTCAAGTGCTAGATTCTAGCAGTTTTCTTAAAGCTTTCAATACAACTTCAGGTGCATGTCTCTGAGATTTAAACTGACTCAACAGTCCTCTCATCTAATGCAGGGGAGTGGTTGGTGACAAGGTATAATCTCTCCTTTACATAATACTTGGTTGCTCACTTGACCACTGCCTTCAGAGGGGACCACTCCCCTCTGCTCGCCAGTGAAATTAACAAGGTAGAAGGAAAGCACTGTCAGTTTCATTGTCTTGCAACTTTTTACTGTGTGCAAAGACATGCTCTTGCTGGGCATAGGAAGGGCTTTCCTCAAAGCAGCAGCAAAATGTTGTGAACAGGAGCTTCATGGAATTGGTGCCTAAATCCTCTGTTTCCCCACCCCCGGGACTCTTAGCTTTTGCAACAAGGAAACCCACCAGATAAAAGTTAGCAAAACAACAACTGAAGCAAACACAAAACACTTGAAGTCTTTCTGGGTTTCAGAGGGGAGAAAAATCACCATGTCTTAAGAGACATAAGAAGCAGGATTTTTATTTTATTTTTTCCAAAACTGGCAGGCAGAGAGGTTATGAAGGCAGAGATGTGTGTGGATGAGACCCTCAGGGATGTGGTAGAGGCATCTCACTCCCATGCTGACGGTGCTTCTGCTGTCATGGAGAATGAGGGTCTCAGGGAAGAAGGACATCGGTCTGAGGAAGAGGGAAACACTCCCTTAGCAGGGACCCCTTCCTTGGGTGATGTGCCCATATCCTCTCGCACAGAGTATATTCTTCCAGGGGGGTGGGGGCCTCTTAGTAGTGGGTGATTTGATCATTAGGGGCATAGAGAGATGGGTGTGTGACCCGCGTGTAGACTGCATGGTTACTTGCCTGCCTGATGCAAAGGTTGCGGACATCACGCTGCCTCTACGTAGGCTGTTGGGCAGTGCTGGGGAGGAGTCAGCTGTCACGGTGCATGCTGGCACCAACGATGTTGGGAAATGCAGTCGGGAGGTCCTGGAAGCCAAATTTAGGCTAGGTAGCATTGGCACTAGTGGCTGTGTGCTTCTCCAGACTAATGGGTGGGGAGATTTAAAGTTTAAATGGCCACCCTCCCTGCTTTCCAGCCGGCGTGCAAGGAGGCTTAAAAAGGTGGCGGGATAGTTATGGGGAGGTTAGACCCACGAATAACTAAAATTAATCCGTGCAGTAACTAAATTGGTATACAAGTAGATGGCTCGCAAATAAGTGAAACTGTGAGAAATAAACCTATGAATATCGAGTGCCACCTGAATATTACAGTATTCCATCTCTGACAAGAATGTCTTGGACATTTTGGCCTGCAGGGCAGCATTGGATACACCATTTTTTAACATTAACCTCCTGTGTCTAGATACTTACAGTATTACAGAAAATCTAGACCAGGATGGATGTTCTTGTATTTTGTAAAAGCTAAGATATCCCTGTCCTAGGGATCTGCCCCAACTTTTTTCTTTCCTCTGAACTGTTATATTTGCCATTACTAAGGCCCAATGCAAATGTACTCTTTCTGATCATCTATTTACAGTTAGGAGCATACCATGGGCGGTCACACTCTCTCCCTCAACACAAATTCCCCTCTCCCTTTTATGTTTTGGTTAAACGTGGTATAGCATTAGGTCTACATTGATGTTAACCATGGTATACGATAAGGCCTAACCAAAAGTTCTTTAAAAAGGCATTTTGGCTACAAAATGGCATGGTGTATTTCAGGTGTGTGTGGGGGGAAAGGGTTCCATCAGTTTTCATTGCCATTCAGTTTTCCATAATCTTGGTGGCAGCTATGGTGCTCCTTAGTTCTTTGCCATTTCCACAGTAGGCAGACAGAGTAGCAGGCAGAGTAAGGCAGGAAGCGTTGCCCTCATTACTGCTACTACTATGAATATTTATATACCGCTCTTCAACCAAAGTTCTCCAAGCAGTTTATGTAGAAAAACAAACAACACATGAATAAGATGGCTCTCTGTCCCCAAAGGGCTTACAATCTAAAAAGAAACATAAGGCAAATACCAGCTACAGCCACTGGAGGGATGCTGTTATGGGGTTAGATAAGGCCAGTCGCTCTCTCTCTGCTAAATATAAGAGAATCACTGCGATTGGCTTCAGGATGATGCGATGTTAATTAATGCTAACCAGATTTCCAAACCCTCTTCAAAACCTAGTTTCAAATTCCAGTTAGTCGTCTAAACTACACATGCGGTATGAAATGCTGGCAAATTCAACACTAAGATGTGATGGGCAATAGTTGTTGCAAAAATGTCATTGGACTTGGAAAAAGGAACTGAGATATCCCAGGCCTGCCATAACACTAAAAAATGCCATATCTGCTTGAATTTGAGAAAGCCAAATGAGCCTCTTGGTGGCAACTTTGAGTTGACTTCTGTTTCATGCACAGAGCTTATGGTAGAGACAACGGAACTGACATAAGATCTCATGTTAGCAGCTGTTGCCTGACACAAGTGAATGATCTGCCTGCTATGGAATGAAAAAGTGATGAGCATAAACAAATACTTGGGCCAAGCATAGTGAGTAATCAGAATAATTGCAAAACCAGCATAAATAGTGAACTCTAGGGGTGTGCACGGAACCGTGGAGTTGCGGTTCGGCACAGGGGTGGGGGGTTCCATTAAGGGGGGGGGGGCTTTACTTACACCTCCCGCGTTTTCCAGTTTTTGCGCCGTAAATATCCAAAAAAATGCGGGCTGCAGGATCCCTCTCCGCCCGCTTCTATCCTCCACGATGGCTCCGCTGCTCCTTCCTGTTTAAAAAACCGGGCGGCAGGATACTTCCCTGTTGCCCCCTGCTGCTGCTGAAGCCCCCTCGAAGCTCTTTCGCCCCCTTAAATCTCGCCCGGACCGAGTCTGACCGCGCTCGGGTGGGTGACAGCGAGATGTCCTTCCGCCCGCCGGCCCCTTCCCTGCCGTCTGCGAAGTGCAGGAAGCCTTCTGCGCACGCGCAGAAGGGCGGAAGGACATCTCGCTGCCGCCCGCCCAAGCGTGGTCAGACTCGGTCCGAGAGAGATTTAAGGGGGTGAAAGAGCTTCGAGGGGGCTTCATCGGCAGCAGGGGGCGGCAGGGAAGTATCCTGCCGCCCGTTTTTTTAAACAGGAAGGAGCAGCGGAGCCATCGTGGAGGATAGAAGCGGGCGGAGAGGGATCCTGCAGCCCGCATTTTTTTGGATATTTACGGCGCAAAAACTGGAAAGCGCGGGAGGGGTAAGTAAAGCCCCCCCCTTAATGGAGCCCCCCACCCTAACCCTCCCGAACCAAAACCACCCCATGTCCGGACCGGTTCGGAGGCCAGTAGAATGGCCTCCGAACCGGTCCGTGCACACTACTAGTGAACTCAAAGGTTTTTATTTATTTGATTGATTGATTGATTGATTGATTGATATACCACCCTTCCAAAAATGGCTCTGGGGTTGGGTTCCCCCTCAGAACCATGAGATATCTGAGGGCTTGTGGCTATACAATGTCATTATTGTATCCCCCAAGAATAGTAACACACTATTGTATCCCCCAAGAAAGTAAACAAACAAAAAATACACAAAAAGATGCAATTTCTGTCAAATGTTTACAGACTCATGGAAGTATGGATGGTTCTTTTAAAGGGCTAGGGCGTTAAGTCTTGCTTGCTCCACACAGCTCTCTGTCTTTGTCTTGGGCCTACAGAAACAAATTCTGTTACCTATATATCTATGTCCCATGTAGTCACTCTTATTCACCTCAATTTCATGAAAGAGGTCCAGTTAAAACTTATATAGGTTACATTTCCTACGAGAGACTTTTTCTCAGAACCAAATTCTATTGCCCCTCAACACATCTGGTCTTTTCATTACTAGTAGGAAAGATTCTGAATATTTCTCATGTATGAATTACTGGTATAATACAGACTTTTAAAAGCAACACAGAACATGATCCAATGCAAATACCTGCTTCATATCCCACAAGGATGCTCGGTTTTACGGAGTCTTCTGTTTTCGCCTCCCATTCAAGACTTTTGAAAGGCAACTGACATTTCGATGACCAGTCTAGCAGCCCCACAACATGGCGACCAATTGTTTCTTCTACAGCTACGGTGGTTTTCACAACCTCCAACAGAATCTTCAGCAGTCTGTTATTGGCTTTCTGCAAGGTACACCTGGACAAAGAAAAGGAACTCTAAATGAAATCATGTTATTGTCTATCTTACCCTTAATTTGTGCATTACCACAAGCTTTCTTTTAAAGAAATTACTCCATAAGTTGTACATAGGTACACAATAAATTGCTTTATACCAAGCCAGATCATTGGTCCATGTAGCTCAGCATTGTCTATGCTGACTAGCAGTCACTTTTCATGGTTTCAGTCATGGATTTTTTCCAGCCCTACCTGGATATAGCATGGCTTGAACCTGGGACCTTCTGCATGTAAAGTAGATGCTATACCACTCAGCTATGATCCTGTGTACAATTAACTCAGTTAGAACATGACATATTTTAAGACTCCGAAAATCCAACAGCAGGAGGCGGCAATGGTAAACCCCTCCTGTATTCTACCAAAGACAACCACAGGGGTCTGTGGTCGCCAGTAGTTGACACCGACTCGATGGCACACTTTATCTTTAAAATCCAATAATGGGTTCTAACTAACTATTTAGGGGACATTGCTATACGGAAGGGAAAGTAGTCTTCCAGAGCATATAGAGCTTGACTTAAAGGGCTGACATAGAAACTTGCATTTGTATAAAGCCTTACTTGATATCAGTCTGTAGCATAACTACCTAGGTCAGTGGTTCCCAAACTGAGAGCCTCCAGATGTTGCTGAACTACAACTCCCATCAGCCCCAGCGACAATTTATTATTGTCGCTGGGGCTGATGGGAGCTGTAGTTCAGCAACATCTGGAGGCTCCCAGTTTGGGAACCACTGACCTAGGGTGTTTACACAGATTAAGGACTAAAACCTTTGCTTTATGGCTGGTAGAACTGTGTACAAGGAGAAGCTGCTCAACCTTGTTCAGAATCATGGATACTGTTATTTAGGCCTCAGAATGCACACAAATTCTACTCACTTATTCATAGGTAAAATGCATTGGTCCTGGCCCTGGATAACAATGGCCTCAGATAAGGGAACACCAAAAATTAAGCAATTCTTTAATGCAGTTCAGAAAGTATGTACTACTTCTTTAACGAGTAGCAGAGTGGATGTACTACCCAAAATAACCACTAAAACTAAATGAGGAGTTCTAAGCAGAACTAATGAAGTCTTCCTTCTGCTTCTCTTAACGTGATGACTTGTAGGCAGGACACCTTCCCATGTGTTGTGAATCTGGTTTGTATTGAGAATGTCAGCACATGGGTCACAAAGAGATCTTCTTATACTTTGAGTGATGACCATCTTGAACCAACATGGCAGACTGGCAAAAAACAAAAACAAAAACAACAAAACAAACACCCATCAGTGTCCCCTAAGACCCCTTCCCATGTGCGGTGAATTTGGGTTGTATCCAACTGTCAACACAGGAACTACAAAGGAATTTTGCCTATACTTTTGAGTGGTTACCATCTTGAAACAAGATGATGGACTGACACAAAAAAAACCCCCACACACACCTCCATTGGATTCCCCTAGGACTCCCTCCCCTGTGCTGTGAATTTGGTTTGTCTCAGATTGTAAATGCAAAAGTTATTCAGAGGCGGACATGGACACACAGACAAGGTGATCTCATAAGGCTTCCTCTCTTTGGAAAGCAGGCTTAAAAAGACAAATATTAATTATTTTTTTTACTGCTTTCCAATGAAAATGTTCTCAAAAGTGGGCTACTCCTATAGCTCCCTGTCCCCAAAGGGCTCACAATCTCATAAGAAACACATAGTAGGCACCAGCAACAGCCACTGGAGGGTGCTGAGGCTGAAGAAGACCAGTTGCTCTCCTTCTGCTAAATATAAGAGAATCACCACTTTGAAAAGTGGTTGTTTTTTTGCCCAATTAGCGATGATCCAATTCAAGAAAACAATTAGAGGCCCATTTTAGTCAAACAGGGTCTTGAGAAGAAAATAGCTTCAATCTTCGCAAAGTATCATCGACACTGACCTAGACAGGAGGTTATGTGATTTGCAAGGCTAAAAGTAGTATTTCTTCTACTTTTTAGTCTGTCAAATTATCAGGCTGAATCATAAGCATTTTAGCCTTCTAAATACAAGCACAGCATACCTGTCTTTTGAAAGGCTGTCCGGAGAGGTTTCTTTATGTTTTCCTTCTCCACTGTCACCTTCTAAAATCTCTGTAGATTCAGTTTCAATTGCACTTTCACTCTGGGCAAATTTTTGCAATGGCAGAGAGGAAAAGAGAGACAAAAATCCGGTCATGTTGTAATCAGACTGTTGTTCTGATGCAGCCACATTATAAAATAAAAAACATAATTCTCAAGCTTCATGTTATTTTGGATAATAATTAACTATCCTGTTATCAAAAGAAACCTCACACTGCAGATTGAACCAGTTTAGTCATAGCTGGTAAGAACCAAGTTTGTTGTGATAAGCAAACAGCTTCTTGGTTCCTTGTTGGATGTTACTACAGCAACATTGAAATTAAAGTTTGCCTTCAATATAAGGCCAGCTGTCTAAGCTCCACCTTTTTATTTAATCAACCCTCATTCAAAACCCTTTAGGAAAATGTCTTGGACTGAAAAGAGCAAACAATAGCAATGCTACTGTATTTACATTCCACAGCTTCTAAAAGGCAGCAGCCATTTCTACCTGTGTTTGAGTACCACTGTGTTTTAGATCACAGGACAGCTTCTCTCTCCCAGGTATCAACTGCTTCTTTAGTGACTCTAGTTCCTCTAAAAGCATTTGCTCTCTTTCCGTGATGATGTTTTCACTGTCCAACGTCAAACTCTTAAAAGAGAAAGAAAAAGAAGAAAGAATGCATGCCTCAATATTAGAAATAAGACAAAGGAAATAGGCACAAGTTTAACCATTGTTGTAGAGGTATTGTTCCTTGAACTTTCACTTTATAATATTCTGCTCCTTTTAACCCTGGAGATAAAAAGAAGCAAAAAGAACCACTGCCTTATACTGCCAGATCACTGAGCCTAACGCTCTACCAACAGGCTACAGCATCTCCCCACAAGGACTGGCTTAAGAGTAGGGCAGTCAAATAAGCAATTTGGTATTTTAAGTGGTGAAGGATACTGAACTACCACAAAGACCAAGTATTTCTGTATTAAGAGACACACATTTCAGACAGGATAATTTTGAAATTGTCCAATTAGTAATTCCAGTTAAAATAACATGTTTCATTTGGAAGCTAAAAAAACAACAACTTCTCCCTCCCACCCTCCTGTGAGGTGAGAGAGTAAGATAAAGATGAGGGAGCTAGCAACAGGCTTTTCTTGAAGTCCCAGAACAAGGGGGAAGAAAGGAGGTGGCTGTTTATCTGTTATGAAAAGAACTCCCCTGAGGATGTGTGTGCAGAACTAGTTTGATTCGAACTGGACAGGCACACACAAAAAGGGGCCAGTCTGGGTTCAGATCAAACTGGGACCAGTTTTGATCAAATCACTTTGACCGTGCTTGTAAAGGAGAATCTGGGTGAGAGGGCACCTTACCGGCGGCAGCACAGCGCCAGTGGCTTCTCAGCAGCCTCTCCCCCCCAAACTCCCTCCCTTGCACTTTGGGCCAGGAGGAGGCAGTGTTCTGGCCTCCACACATGCACGGAGGCCATTTACATGACTCTGTGTGTGTGTGTGTGTGTGTGTGTGTGTGTGTGTGTGTGTGTGTGTGTGTAGAGTCCATTTACATCACCACACAAATTTACACCCATTTACAAATTTACATTTATAACCATTTGTGTCACCAAGCCGAGGAGCCTCTCACCTGCCCCTGTGCCTATCCCTTGGACCACTTTATAGGTAGGGAATCCCCTTTGTTTCTAAAGGGGAATCCTTACCAGGCTGGCAAGGCACTTGGACCGGGTCGAACCGGGCTGAACCAGTTCAACAACACTAACCAAACTGCCGGCTGGTTCTAACAAACCGATTCATGGACTGGCAGTTCAGTTCAAATCCAAACCAAACCGCCACTGACGGTTCGGTGCACACCCCTAGAGGAAGAGTCAGTCCACCATATTCCAACCCTTTTCCACCCCATTTTCTAGATCTTTGAATGTTACTAATATTTGCTAGTGAAATTTTCAAACAGAAAAAAAGGAAAGCAAAAGAAAAAGCTCCCAACAAATGCTAGAGAAATCCAATGCCTTCTGAGGGCTTTGTTGGGCCCCCATTTAGCAAAAACTGCAACTACGTTTTACAAAAGATAGATCACCATAATGTGTTCTCTCTAATAAAGATGGGACTTCCTGCTTCCTTCGAGCCCCATTCAAAAGCTATGCCTGCCTACAGATGCTTCCGATTAATGGTCAGGTAAAACAATCATAGCTGAGCCTTTCCTTATTGGCTGAGGCTGCTGGAGAACCTGGAAGAGGCTCCTGGAGGACTAGCTTGCCTTGTGACAACAAACAAAAAGCTGATTATGGGCTAGGAGGCTTTTAATATTAAAATTGGGGAGGGAATTCTTATGCTAATGTTGTCCATCAAGGGCACAGAGCCAGGAGTCCACCCTAGCCACACAAACTGCAAGTCCTGGAGTAGCAGAATTTTGAGAGATAGAGAGGATGCAATATTAGCCACCACTGAGATCTATCTATCTATCTGAGGGGCGGGGGGGGGGGGGAGGTGCGTTGAACAGCTAAGAATGGAAGCTTAGAGACTAAAGGTATGAATCAAGTTATCATTCTGATAACATGCTTCTGTTTCAGTTTGCATATGAACATTAAAAAGCCTTTAGGGGCCTAGTGTAACATAACAGTAAGTCCCAGTTCTTCCTTGCCCAATGGGCCACATTACCTCTGCTAATTGCACTTTAAGTCTCTCAAGCTCTGCCAAAAGCTGTTCTTGGTTTTCTTTTTGCCATTCCATTTGCTGCATGTGACCTTGTTTCAACACTTCTGTTGCCTGCTGATGTTCTTGATACTGACGGACAAGCTCTTGGCGCATATCTTCCAAACGTTCTTCATACAGTGATATCTGACTTGAAGACACTATGCTGGAGAGTGAAGCCTCCCTGGTAATCTGTAGGTTTTATTGACAAATATTTAAAATGGCATGATTTTTAGGATAGGCAATGTCACGTGTTATGTAGCCCTAATTGTGGTCTATAGTCCTGCTAACCATAATGCACATTGTGCAACAATTCTGAATCTGTAGCTCAGTGTAGACATAATAGGAAAACAAATTTCCTATTGTGAAAACAATGCTAAGAGAGCTCTAGATTTATGCCTGAGAGGAGAGGGAGAGCTTTTACTTCTCCTTTAAAAGAACTGTGGTTTGACATAAACTACAATGCTAAACCTCTCCTGTATTCTACCAAAAGAAAACCACAGGCCTCTGTGGGCGCCAGGAGTCAAAATCGACTTAACGGCACACTTTATAGTTTTCCAAGTATGTGGAACTACAGTTTACTTAAAAGTACAAGTTTTCACACTTTTACTTTTGTGTGTGAAAGAGAAGAATGGGGGGTGGGATGCACATAAGCTTGCAGCTCATTAAGTTTGTTCTCATAGCAGCCAGTCATGCTTTCCCATAATGGCTGAACTAGGCTTTTTTCTCAGTTCAGCAACAACATGGGAATTCTTCCAAAGTGGAAATGTGGGAAGGAATAGTAAGGAAGAAAGAAGCACTTCCCCCCTATAACTTTTCCAAGTTCATTTTCACCCAGGCAGGGGTTATAAGATGCTTTTGCCAGTCAAGTAGGTAAAAGTGAGCATGTGAAGGGATTTAAGAAGGAAAGTAATGGGTAGAAGAACATATAAGTATTGTTGCCCTACAAATGCTCCTTGCCTATGGTGGTTGCCTTGTATATCAGTGGCAAAAACAGGGCTGTCTTTGCCACAGACTGCATTGTTCCACCCTCAAAAAATGTTGAACAATTCTGATTTCCGTCTACTCACTCATAGTAGCCTAAATAAAAAAATTGTTCCAGAATATGCTAACCTTGATTGGCAAATTACCAAGGGAAAGGAATTCCATAATTTTGCAGTAGTAAAAACGTGTTGCTTACCTGTAACAGGTGATCTGGTAGTGATCCAATAACATTCATAGAAGTGGGTTCTGCACCTGTGCGGAACACTAGTGGCTGCACATGCTTCATGTTTGCTCATACTGGCCGTTTCGTGCCTCACAGCTCTTGTTGGCCGCTCCAATGCAGCCGTCTACTGAATCTTGTGTAGATAGACTATATGTTTGCAGTAGCTGTTGTGGGGATGGATGGGAGGGTTTTAAGAATGTTACCAGATCACTACCAGATCACGTTACAGATAAGCAACTTGCTTATCTGGTTCGTGATCTAGTAACATCCATAAAAGTGGGTGACTCACAAGCTTCACTATTCCTGGAGATGGGAGCAGCCAGTCACTGCAAAACTCGCTTGAGTACACCCCTCCCAAAACTTGCTGCTGCTGTTAAGCGGAGGTCCACCACATTTTAACAAATGTCTCTTCTGACGCCCACATTGCAGCCATGCATATGTTCTTGAAATTTATTCCTGATAAATGCACTGCAGAGGACGCATATGCCCTCATAGAGTGGGCCTTCACACCCTCTAGGAGGATCCACCTTCTGCATCTTGGAAGCCAGGTAGATAGTCTACCAGCCAATGAGGGAGTCTTGTCTTGAGACAGGCTGTCCCCCATCCTTTTACCTATAAGTGACTAATAGCTGTCTTATCTTCCTTATTGCAGATGTTCACTGCAAATAGAACAGAAGAGCCTGTCACACATCCAGGCTGTGCATTGCCCATTCTAGAGGTGTTTCTGGATTCCAGAAAAAGGTGGGTAACCCAATGTCTTGGTTCATGTGGAAGTCTAAAAAAATATTAGTTCTGAACTCCAGGTCTACTGCATCACGACCTTATCATTATGGATTTTAGTGTACGGTTCACTTATGCATAAAGCAGTAAGCTCACTCACTTTTTGCCATTGTTATGGCAATTAGAAATACGGTTTTTAATGTCACTATTTTAAGCTTCACAGTCACCATTGGTTCAAACGGCCTTTCTGTCACCAATAAGACCAGGGAAAGATTCCATCTATCCATCAGTCTGTGAACTGGTGGGTACAGATTTGTTACCCCTTTAAGAAACCTTTTACTGTCAGGTTGGCTGAACACAGTCCTTCCATCTCACACACACACACACACACACACACACACACACACACGAAGGAGGAAATGGCAGCTAAATTCACCTTCAGTGAGGTATTTGCTAAGCCTCCTGACTTCAATGTCATAAGATAATGCAACATGTCCCATACAGAGGCATCCATGGCACTAAAGCCTCTGGCCTGAGCAGCGGATACAGGGGAAACAAATGGAATAAACTGTGTGTCCACTGGTACTGGAATGCATCGTCCTTTGATCACTTTCCCAGTCCTGCTCTTGAGCAGTACTGACTGCATTTTGCATTCTCCTCTGTTGCAAAAAGGTCTACCATGGGCTTTCCCCAAGACTTGAATAGGCCCTTCAGGCAAGCTGTATTTAACTCCCATTCGTGCTGTTGAAGGAGTACTTGGGATCTGCTCAAGATATCTGAAAGGGTATTGTTTATCCCTCTTATGTGTATCACAACCAGAGGAATTTTCCGAAGAATGCACCAATTCCATATCTGTTGGCACAAACTGCAGAGAGTTTCTGACACCGTCCCCCCTTGCTTGTTAACATACGCTATTGCAGTTGTATTGTCCATCTGCAGTTGTACTGTCTTCCCAAGCAGATGTCTCTGAAACAACTTTATAGCCTGGAAAGCTGCAAGCAGTTCCAGAAAGTTTAAGTGCAGAGTCTTTTGAGTCAGGGTCCAGAGCCCCTGCATCTCCAGGCCGGACATATGAGCTCACCAACCTGTGAGAGAGGCATCTGACGTTACCAATATTTCTGGCACTGGAACTCTGAATGTAGTCCCTGCCAGAAGATTTTCCTCTTTCGTACACCATACTAGCAATCTCAGTACCATGTCTGGTAGATGCAGAAGGCAGCCTTGGCTGTCTAAATTTCATTGGAAAGCTGGCAGATACCTTTGCTGCAGCTTCTGTATCCTCAGTCTCGCTTAACAGACCATGGTAGTGCATGAGGATATCAGGCCCATCGGCACTTGAACTGTGTGAGCCCACTGAACTGGATTCAACTGCAACGGTAGCACCAACTTCCATATTCTCTGAAAACATTCCTCCGGCAGTTCTTCCAGGTGTCAAGTGGGACTTTTTCCAATTGATCTAGATGTCCAAGATTTCCAGAAGACCCGTCAGCTGGCATAGTATGACACCACGACCCCTTTCGATGAGGACGCACAGTCAATAACTAAGGAATTTAGGGTAGGATGTTTAAGTTAGTAACCATTCTCTTCTTCCTGGATCCTATACAGGGTATCAAGTCTCTTAGAAGTTGGAGTGTACAACACCTGCCAAGATGTGTGCAACACCTGCCAAATCAGCTTAGCTGCTTTTGTTATTACAGGAAGCATATGTAAGTACACTGGTTGAGTGTACTTTGTTTTCTTCATGAAACCGTAGATAGGATCGTCGACCTCACTAAGTTTTTGTATCAATAACATTTGAGATAACTTTTTTTTACTTCCCCGTACACACTGACCTCTTTGTCTCATGTTCCACACATGTCTGTATTGACCTAGAAGCCTGTCAAGTTGGCTTTGGTATCAACATTTTCACAGCCGTCTGCACACCTTCGTCCTAATTTACATGGGACACTCTTACAACCTGCTGTACAACAGGTCCTGGAATAGACGTTTATACTGCTGCGTCCTGATTCAACATCCTCAGGGGTGTCATTGGAGCTGCAGCCAAAACTGTATTCTGAATCACAATCCTTGGAGGCATCATCTAAGTTGCAGTTTGAACCTGAGTCTCAGTTATAACACTCAGGGATGTCATTTGCTTTGCAGCCTGTACTAGTTCCATCTGCATCCTATGCGCTTTCCACATTTTAAACTCTGTAGTTGTCCGGACGAACTGGGGTGGAATTTGTAGGCACATCATGCTATCCTCCCATAGGTAACAGGCCTGCCACTGACACCCTAGACTGGAATGGGGTCATAGAAGGAGTTCTTAGGATATCTCCTAACTCTTCCTCCTCGACGCCGAGACCCTGGCTCAATAATTGCCAGAACGCTGATGCTGAAGAGGTGATTTCCCCTGACTCCAACACTGAAAGGATATTCTGGGCTGTCTCAGGATCAAAAACAGCCTTGGTGATGTCCTCGGTGCTGGATACCACAGGTAACTGGCACCCCTGTTTTGACAGCAATGGAGAGACCAGGGTCATCAGCATCGATGGGGATTGTTGTGGCGTAGGTGCCGGTGACTGAGAAACTGCCCAACGTCGACACAGAGTCAAACAAAGTAGGAACCCTTCCCCACTCTGGCCTTGACTTTGATGGCGATGGGTTTGCCAGGCAATGGGTTCACCAGGCATTTACAAGCCAGACAGAAAAAGGGTCATAGTGCTGGGCGGTGACAGATGCCCCTCCTTTCAATCACTCTTCTCCTTATGCTTTTTAGGGGGTGGAGAGCCCAATTTATCCTTTTGCCTCCACTGCCTTTCCTTTTCCCATGGAAAGACAAACGATCTTCAGGCACTTGTGGCTGCTTAAAGGCTGAGCCCTTCAACATCGACGGCCCAGGCATCAGGGATTCAGACTGCGCTTTCATTGCCGTCCCCAGTGTCAACTTTGATACCATGGCCATCGATTCTGGAGACTTTGAAACACTCTCCAGAGTCAGAGCTTCCCAACAAAGCCCCCCTCATACGTGCAGCTCTATTTTAAAAAGTTTTATTTAAATTTAAATTTAAATTAAATTAAATTATTTTATTAAATTAAATTAAATAAATTTAAATTTAATTTCTATTTTAAAAAGTAAGCTGCAAACAGAGCACACTGCGGCGTTATACCCTTCTTCCAGACACAGGAGACAATGGTCGTGGCCGTCAGCTGAGGGGATTCCCCCCACTGCAGTGCACGCAACTCTTAAAGGTTTGTTTTTCGCCCTCTTGGCTTGGGGCTCATAAAGGACAACCCAAGTATTGTCAAGTTAAGTAGTCCGTGGTCATACACCAATCAAAAACTTCGCTGAAGTACCGATGTCCAATAAACAAAGAATAAATCCAACCAGTCCGAGTTCAAACACAATAAGTACTACTTTATGTTATCCAAAGGGCAGCCCATAAACAAAGGCCAGTCCAATTATCCAATAGAATACTTTATAAGGAGCCTAGATCACTGAAGAACCGAGCGCATTGGCAATCAGAAAGAAACTGAGCTGTGAAGCACCAAACCGCCAATATGAGCAGGCGCAAAGGACGCACAGTGGGCAATCGATTGGTGCCACAAGGAACTAACAGTTTCTACCCCAAGTGTTCCGCACAGGCACAGAATACACTTTTTATCGATGTTACAGGCTCACGATCCAGACCTAAGAATGCCGTACACCTCTTTCTATGGAGCCTTTGTATTGACTTGGCACATGGAAAGTATTGTGAGGAGGCTACTTTCAGAATAATAATTTTATAGTGCTTATAAATACATTTAAAATACATGTGGCCAATCACAGAGTTTACAATTTAAAAAGGGGGAAACACAAATCTCTACAAGTTAAAAATAGTACTCAGGTATGTTCAGAAACTTCTGTGGGCTTATAATGATCCTAGAAAGACTCTAACACACTTTGACATCAGTGACCACCCTTTGTCAGGTCACCATGTTCATATTTAATAAACTATTTTCCAGTGGTGCTTCCTCTGCATTAAGCTAGAAACAGCAGATTAATCCTTCTAAGCTTATACTTCACCAAGAAGATAAATGTACATGCAAATATGTAGTTTTATTCTGTATTTGATTAAGATTGTAGTACATTTTGATGATGAATGTACATACAAAATGTATTTAATACACTTTTGCTCTTCCATGCTCCATTTTGCATGGATCATGAAAGCTGATTAGCAACTTCCAGAACTACATGTTTTTGTCGTGCTTTTCAGGGTTACTATAAACAACATAATGCATGGTTTGTCAACAATAGAGGGACAAACAAAATTAAAAGAGTTTAATGGAGTTAGTACTTTTCAAAATAATATGAAAATATATAAAACAGAATATATTTGACTGTACTTACCAGACAACTCTTTTGCATAAGCTCCTTATCATTAGAGGAAGTGTCTGTTGAAAGCCTTGAATCAAAGTCAGGTATCTCAGCAGATTTAACATCTGGCTGAAATTGTCCCTCAAGGCATGAAGTTTTACCACACTCTTCACTAATCTCTCTGCTAAGTGATTTTAATTCTTTATTTTCAGCACCTCTCTCTTCATTTCTATGGCTATCCAATTCTTCAAAAGATTCTTTTGTATCAAGTTCTTTTCCCCATTGAGTGTGTATTGGTACCATCAATGACATTTCTTCCTCCTTTAGCTCAGCAATTCTTGCTAGTTCATTTTTCTGTGCAAATTCTACACTCATTGTTACAACAACCTTAATTAAAAAAAACAGATTGAGCAACAGATTGAGATACAGAGAGAACACACTTTAGATTTCCATACAAATCAATTCATTCATTTTCATGCATTCTCCCAGTAGCATATAAATGTCAATGTTAAATCATGCTCCTATGATATACATCAACACATATGGTCAACAAAATATAGGATTTTAATTTACAGTTACATGCCACAAACACCACAGATAGGGATTTTATTGCATAAATAAAACAAAATGATCCATGATTAATAGGACTAAGCAGGGGTGCAGACAGAGGAGAAGCATGAGAAGCAACTCCCGCATGTGCATGCGCTTACATTTTTTTTCAATTTTAGATCCCACTCAGGTTGAATCATGAAAGCCCCACTCTGAGGTTCATATATATGTTAAGACAGGCATCCCCAAACTGCGGCCCTCCAGATGTTGCTGAACTACAACTTCCAGCATACCCAGCCACAAAAAATTGTGTCTAGGGATGCTGGGAGTTGTAGTTCAGCAACATCTGGAGGGCCGCAGTTTGGAGATGCCTGTGTTAAGAGGTCTTCCAATTCTTGTACCTGCATCATATTTTAAGTAAGTCTATAAATTCATTAAAGACTTACTTAAAATATGATGCAGGTGTCCTTAGGCGGGTGTCCTTGCCATAAGAAGTCTATAAATTCATTAAAGACTTCTTATGGCAAGGACACCCGCCTATTTTTTCACTTTATAAACTTCAACTACCCATTGAAGAAAGCAGGTTTAATTTTCGGCATTTTCAAGCTTATAAATGGGCATTTATTCTATTCTCAGTCCTTGTGTGAAACATTGAGTCTCAGGTTTCAGCCACACCTTGGGCACAACTTGAAAGTGATCCCGCTAAAATTTTGGCAGGTGCTGGGTTCATTATTTATTTGTGGATCTAGGTCATTACCGCTGTTTAAAGCCTCAAAGCATATGTACAGAATTTTGGCTTCTAGCTATGGTTCCAATCCTTTCTTGCATGAAAAGCTTTCGTTGTGGGAGAATCCCTGTTTGAAGATTGCCCGTAAATGTTTTTATTGGGCTAACTGAGCCTCCCACAACATCATTACATTAGATTAACTGATCTCTTCTGAAGCGGTTTTTAAATCTTTTGAAACTTTGAGAGCTGAGATTGATTTATCTCTAACTGCAAGCTTGCAGTTTATTCTTCTAAAGCATTTATTATCACAGCTTTTTGGTCTGATGCAATTGCAGCTTCTGAAACTCCATTTCTATTATTTAACCTGGAATATTTATTGGATGCACCTAAGCCTGTAATCTTGCTCTATCAGATGCTTAAAGACATTAATAAGATGGTTATTGATTATATCAAAGATCTTTAGAAAAATGAACTTGAATACCCTATTTGATTAAACCAACGGTGTGTAGCTTTGAGGGCAGTGAAACATGCCTATTTGCATCTCAAAATGAGGCTAATGCAGCAGAAACATTTATTCCATATTTATTGGACACCTCAGAGAATGTTTAACAAGGGCTGGTTGAAGACTTCTAGATGTTTGAGATGTAATTTATTTGAGGGTACACCAATGCATATGGTCTGGTCCTGTCTGGTTATTGTGCCATTTTGGCTTGAAATTAATAAGATTGTTAAAATGACTGCAGCAATCATGGCCCATCAAGGATGATCATATTTTGTTGGGGTACATCCCCAGCATATGGAATCTAGCATTACATCAATAATTGTGGATTCTTCGTGCTTGGGGGGTTGCCAAAAGGATTATAATGCAACATTGCAAGGACAAATTTACTCCTGAAATGCAGCTTTGGATAACTTATGTGTGTTCCTTGTCAGCTTTTGAACTGGTCTTTTTCCAATGGAAAGGTAAAGAATTCAGCAATTTGGTCGAATTTTAATGAATGGTTTATGTTTGGGGTGTGTGTGGAAGACACAGATATCCTTAGAAGAAGGTGCCCCCCCTTCTCCCCCCCTTTTTTCTTGGTAGGTTGTATTTTATTATGTTAAAGTTATGCTTAAGGAATTTTTCATTTTATTTTTCAGTTATACACATATATAATTGTTATCCTTGATTATGTCATATGCCTGCTGTAATTTTATTGAAATAAAAGCGGGGAGGGTGGAACTAGAAATAGAGCAACATCCATAAATATGGCTTGTCAATTCAGACATCATGCCAAAAATCAGTAGCACAAACTATGATTTAAAAGCCAGTATTTCCTATTCTCATTTGTTGGCTAATTACAAAACATGGTCTGTCAATTTAGATATTGTGCCAAATGATAGTTAAGCATCTTAACGATGGTTCAGCATGATAACTGATCTGTCTAATGTACTATCTTAGAAAAGCTGTACCTTTGCTATTTCTTCTAACAATTTTTCTTGGTATTGTTTTTCCAGGAACTCAACACCAACTACATCAGAGAGCTATAAGAAAAAGAACAAAACATTTGATTATTTTAAAAAACATCAGTTCTACATGTGTCATTTTAAAGATTAATTATACTGTTTTAAGGGGCTGCCCTAAAAGACGGTTCAGAAGCTTCAGCTGGTGCAGAATGCTGCTGCAAGGATGCTCATGGACAGTGTTCCCAATAAAGTGTGTGCAAGCACACAAGTTTTTTTGATGTCCTCTCAGTTAGTTTTAGGCCCCACTCAGGTTGAATCAGGAAGGTCCCACTCTGAATGCATATGTGTGCACACTGCCTTGATACTGCCACCCAGAATAAAATTCATTCTGCACACAGTTGGAAAAAAACTAAAGAGAACACTGCTCATGGGTACAAGCCGCTGCAAGAGTGTCACAAACATCTGCAGCAGTTTCACTGGTTACCAGTCTGCTTCCGGGCTAGATTCAAGGTGCTGGTCTTCACTTTTGAAGCCCTACACGGCTTGAGGCCAGGGTACCTGCCGGACCGCATTCACTCATATGAACCTGCCAGGGCCCTCTGCTCAGCATCTCAGGCCATGCTCATAGCCCCACTACTAACAGAGATCCGGTTGGCAGGGACTAGCAGTAGGGCCTTTTCAGTTGTGGCTCCTTAGCTTTGGAATGACAAGCTTTGCCATGCTCCCTCCCTCAGTATTTTTAAAAAAGGGAGGGAGCCATCTTTTAATAGAGGCTTTTAAATGTTTTATCTATTGCTTATAGCTAGTAGGTTTTTTTCTTATTCTCAGTTTTTAGCTATTAACTTCTAATTTAAAACTTCTAAAAAATTTAACATGGTTTTAGCCTGGTCTTTTATCTTTATTAATCTTTTGCTTTATATTGTATTTGTTTTGTTGATGTTGTGAGCTGTTCCGAGCAGTAGTGTACTGGAGGGGTGGGGCATACATATTTTAAATAAATAAATAATCTAATGAAGTAAACTACTTATTTGTTTTTAAGGTACCACAGAATAATACTGTTTTTGCTGGAAAACATCTAGCAATTATTTTCAAGTACAAAATAACTTTATCATCACAAGAAATGTGATGATAAATTTCACTACAAATTTCCATTTCACTACAAATTAATGGAGCTTTCCAACATTTATTAATCAAGCTTGTATGCATTTTAAATTTTTAAAGCATGCCAAATAAAATAGATTTTATTTGGCATAATTCACCGTTTTTAACTTGTAAGCAATTTTTATTGCTAAGGATCTGATACTCAAAATATGAGATCTATCGATAGATGCAGATGTGACTGTGTATTATGCCTTAAGCACTGAAACACATACAGAAAACAAGTAATAATTCAAAGTATTCTACAGTACCTCTGTTGCCCTCTCAGCACGTTGTTGTTCACTTTCAGCATGCTTCCCTTTATCCTTCTCATCATTTACTTCTGGTTCCAAAGAAATTCTAAAAAGGAAAATTAAAGCTGAACTCAAATAAGTATCAGATGGCTTTTTAATTATAGGGTGCACTTCTTTTCACCTCAAACAGGTACAGTGAAATGTTTTTTCCTAGCCACATTAGTATCAGAAAAAAAATATTTATTTATTTATTTATTTGGTGTATTTAATACATTTCTATACCGCCGAAAACGCAAGTTCTCTGGGAGGTTTACAAACAATCAAAACAGCTAATAAAAGATTAAACCATTTCAACAATTAAAATTAAAAAGTTAAAACTATTAAAACACAATTAAAACAGTATCTAATTAAAAGCCTGGGTGAACAAATGCATCTTGACTGCCCTTTAAAAAGTTGTAAGAGAGGGGAGGCTCATTTCAGCAGGAAGTGTATTCCAAAGCCTCGGGGCAGCAATGTAGTTGATTGGATGCTGACGAATGAAAAAATTCTTGACTACATTGTGCTTACAACAGATATGCATGCTATTAAGGCAAGAGTGATACTTGCCCTAGTTGTTAGATGTTTTATTTTTAAGATGACTGTTTGGTCATCTACCACATATTCCTATTCTTTTCTGGTCTTCTGATTATCTGTAGTACTGCTTTGGTTGGGGAAACAAATGAAAGCAGGCTGGCCTGAACTGAATATCATCCACATCTCAAGTCCTGATGCTCTCAATACAGGGTAATGGTTCCACAGTTCAGAATGGATACCAAAAAAAAAAATGCTTTTGAATGTATTTCATATGTTGTTTTAAATTTTTTGAGGTCCCCCCGCTCACTTAAAAAAACCAGCCTGGTTAAATAACTTAAATCTGAACAGAAGCAAGTTAAACCTGGACTTATAATATTTTAAATAAGTGGCCCTCCATCAAACACACTGGGGCCTTGCACACAATCAACTGGGGTTGGTTTGGGGGAAGGGAAGAGCCATTAGTCTGATCCTTACAGACAAGAGCCTCCATTCAGTTCTCCTAACTTGTCACCCAGATTACTGCGGCTGCCGAGAGCTGGGGCGAGGGAAGGTATTGGGAGAGACCTCCCACAAGGCACCATGCTGCAAGCAGTAGGGAAAACCACTTTAAATCACATTGGCGGGGGGGGGTGAGGCGGGGCAAGCCCCATTCAAGCCACTTTGATCATAGAGTGCAGGGAGGAGCCTAAATGGGCTTGGGCAGCCGCAGGCGGGGTGGGGAGCAGTTCCCTTAAAAAGCAGGTCCTTACCTGATCCTGCGCAGCCCCACCACTTTTCTAGGTGTAGCACTTGCTCTACAAAAGGCCGTGCACAGCTGCAACACTACACCCTGCAGCCTGTGTGTGTCATCGTCATGCACAAGCTGCAGGGAGCTGTGCCGCAGCTGCGTGCAGCCTTTTGTAGATGCCATTATGCATATTGAGCCACTGTGCTCACCTGAAGGTTCTGGCATACTCCTATTTGTAATGCTCTTTAACTACCTGAGCTCTGCAATTTTACTCAGTTCTCAAACTATGAATATTTACTCTCCATAAACAAGGTCATTTTCATCAGATAAAATAAGCTTTTCAGCCAAGTACAGGTGAAACTCGGAAAATTAGAATATCGTGCAAAAGTCCATTAATTTCAGTAATGCAAATTAAAAGGTGAAACTGATATATGAGACAGACGCATTACATGCAAAGCGAGATAAGTCAAGCCTTAATTTGTTATAATTGTGATGATCATGGCATACAGCTCATGAAAACCCCAAATCCACAATCTCAGAAAATTAGAATATTACATGGAACCAAGAAGACAAGGATTGTAGAATAGAACAATATCGGACCTCTGAAAAGTATAAGCATGCATATGTATTCAGTACTTGGTTTGGGCCCCTTTTGCAGCAATTACTGCCTCAATGCGGCATGGCATGGATGCTATCAGCGTGTGGCACTGATGAGGTATTATGGAAGACCAGGATGCCTCATTAGCGGTCTTCAGCTCTTCTGCATTGTTTGGTCTCATGTCTCTCATCCTTCTCTTGGCAATGCCCCATAGATTCTCTATGCGGTCAGGTCAGGCGAGTTTGCTGGCCAATCAAGCACAGTACACTGTATACTTTTCAGAGGTCCGATATTGTTCTATTCTACAATCCTTGTCTTCTTGGTTCCATGTAATATTCTAATTTTCTGGGATTGTGGATTTGGGGTTTTCATGAGCTGTACGCCATGATCATCACAATTATAACAAATTAAGGCTTGACTTATCTCGCTTTGCATGTAATGCGTCTGTCTCATATATCAGTTTCACCTTTTAATTTGCATTACTGAAATTAATGGACTTTTGCACGATATTCTAATTTTCCGAGTTTCACCTGTAAATTACTAGCTCTCGCATCTAACTAACTCTTGCAGAGCCAGGATGGTGTAGTGGTTAGAGTGCTGGACTAGGACCGGGGAGACCCGAGTTCAAATCCCCATTCAGCCATGTGGGGTTGGGGATAGCTCTTGCAGCACACTTGTGTGCTGCAAGAGCTATCCCCAACCCCACAATACTAGTTGGGTAACACTGGGCCAGTCACGTCTCTCTCAGCCTAACCTACGTCACAGGGTTGTTGTGAGGAGAAACTCAAGTATGTAGTACACCACTCTGGGCTCCTTGGAGGAAGAGTGGGATATAAATGTAATAATAATAATCATCATCATCATCTAGAAAGTTCTCTAAAAAAAACCACATACACTTGTGAAAAGACCCAGGAGCTGCAATGAGAAAAACAAGAGAGAAAAAATCTTCTTCATTCTATTCACTCATATGGGAAAAGGCTGCAATCAGGAAAATTCTTGAAGGCAACAAAATTCCCCTTCTCACAACTGCATGAACAAGACTGGGAGAAAGAAAATTTGATCTTTCCCCCCAGCAAAATTTCTTGGGCTAGTCCTGTCCTGGGTATAAAAAGTGAAGGGAAGGCCAACAAAACAAAAACATACACACAGTTACCTAAAACATTCAGAAGAGTCACTGGCATCTTGGAGTCTACTTTGTAAGTGGACTATCTCTGCAGTATATCTTTTCTCTGTGTCTTTCAATTGCTGATGAAAATAGGATCGCAGATTCTCAACTTCTTGAACATGTTGCTCTTCAAGCTGAGATTTAAGCTCTTCCCAACATGGTGACCTAACTTGAAGATCTATGCATAAACAAACAAACAGGTTACTACATGTTAACTTAAAGTAATGAAAAGTCGCACAGCAATGATAGAAGAGGACCCTGGTTCTGTAACACTGGAAATTTTGTTATTGTATTGAAATATACTTACCTGTTGCTTACTTTAACACCTAACTACACCTAACACCTCTCTTGCAACTGGGGGCAGTATTAGCAGTCACCCCAATGCAGCAAAGGGAGTGGAAGTATGTGGGGGGGGCTGGGGGGGGTTTCTAAGTTGCATCAGCTTTTAGGGCTGTCCCTGCTCAGGGACAAGTAATTTTGAGCACTGCTCACATCAAGATAAGTCAGCATTTGCATTACTGATCAAAAAGGTAGGGAGAGACTGAATCTGCCCTAAATCCAGTCAATTCAGGCTGTATACAAAGACGCTGTCAATGAAGAGTGGATGCAGAAGAGGAACCTTTTAACATGGTGATTCTCTTTATGTAACAAGGGGAGAGCAACTGGCCTTATCCGGACCCAGCACAGAATTCTTCCAATGGTTGTTGCTGGTGTCTGTCTCGTGTTTCTTTTTAGATTGCAAACCCTCTGGGGACAGGGATCCATCTTATTTATTTATTTTTTATTTCCCCATGTAAACCACTTTGGAAACGTTTGCTGAAAAACAGTATATAAATATTTGTTGTTGTTTCATCTCCAGATCTTGTCCTCCACTTTTGCTTCCCAACTGACATACATATAGAATGAATGGCCTCTGAATGGAAAGTGCACTGTTGTTATCAACTTTGAAATCTGTCCTGATAAAACGATAGACAGTGGCTTCACAACTGATAATGGGGACCATCTTGATTGGCTGGAAGACATCCACCAAGAGGCATCTAGGTCAACATCTTCAGACTGTGAAAATTTAAAAATGCTGGCTGACATCCAGACTAATGCTCTACTGATGCACCAGCATTTCATTTCAAGCAGGGAAGGCAGATGTGATTTTTGGTGGAGGGCTGAGGGACTCTCAGGGACTCAGTTTTGGGAGGCACAGGCAGTTGCAGGGGGAATTGGAGGAACCACTGAAAATCAGTGAAAATCTCTCTTCCTCCATCTACTCTGCTACTTGGGAAGAATATGCCCGAGCAAAAATCTGCTTCTTGTGAGGGCACAGCTCAGGCTGCAGCCTTAGAACGCTGGATCTGTCACTATCTAAAACTGGCTACTTTACTTATATTATGCAGATCTGTACTGTTAATGTTTACTGCTAAGGCTGGCTGTTCACTTACATTATATAAATCTATAAATGATACTTTTTGTTCATATTTTTACCAGTAATATCCTGTGATGGAGTAGGTGAACTTTCTGCATTCTGTGGCAGATTGACAATTTCTTTTTCATCACATGCACGTGATGCTTGCTGCTCTTCAATCTGGATAAATTAAAACAGACACAAAACAACAGTCTAGAATTACAAATTGTTTCTTTTTCAAAACTGCACACACGTCGGGCACTTCCGATCTGACGCTGACTGGTGCGGCAAGGAGTTATGCTGCCGCCTCGTGCCAGCGATTTTAAAGAAAGGGCCGGTGGGGGTCGAAGTGTAAGAGCACCCTCCCCGATCCTTAAAGGTAAAGGGCCCCCCCGGCACCAAACTGGCCATTTGCTGGTTTGTGCACATCCCTAGAAGGGACTATTGCTGCACTTTTAATCCGATTACAGTTTATGGATCACCTAGATCAGCTGCAATCTTGCATACAATTAGGCTTTAAAGCCTGTGAGATTTAGCCTGCAAGCCTATGCACATATACTTGAAAATAGGCACTCTTGAAGTCAATGGGGCTTGTTTCTAATAAACATATACAGGATTGCGCTGTTAAGCAGCCTAATAGTGTACAATATTGAACTCAACCAATATTGAACTAATATTTGTTTGTTAATGGCAGGAATTTGTGTAAGTTTGATATAAATAAAAATAACTAACCTTTTTTCTGTCTTTCATAAATTGTGTGTGATATTCCACCAGTTTGTGGTGTTCTTCCATTATCTTGCTCAGAAGAGTTTGCAGGGTTCCTTGCAAAACTAGGTTGCAGAGAAGCAATAAATATGTTAATTACATTCATAATGACTATTATTCTAGTGCACTATTTCTTACAAACATTACATTAAGACAGCATTCTACTGCTATGTTAGTTTATGCAACTGAAATAATTGTGATCTCTCACATCACTAGAGATGTGCATGGAACCAGGCGGGGGTGGTTCAATGGCAGGGGGTGCTGCTTTAAGAGCGGGGGAGAATGTACTTACCCCTCTCTCCACTCTTCCCCCGTTGGCACTCTTTTTTTCTGAAGTCCATTGGGGCGGCAGCATACCTCCCTGCTGCCCCATTGCCCCCGCTGACCGGATACAACTGGATGTATCCAATGCACCAGCGTACGCCGGGCACGTCACACGCCCATTCACCAGGCACGTTGCACGCCCGTGCCCAGCGTACATAGGTGCTTGGGATTCTTCCGGCTGTACCCAGTAAATGGGGGCAACGGGGTGGCAACGGGATGACACTGCCGCCCTGATGGACTTTAGAAAAAAGGAGCACCAGCAGGGGGAAAGCAGAAGGAAGAATAAGAGAGAGAGAAAACCCCGCTCTTAAAGCAGCACCCACCCCCATCAAACTGGTGGAACTGGCCGCTTTATGAACTGGTTTAGAGGCCCATAAAGGGCCTCCGAACCGGTTCTATGCACATCCCTACTGTGTACTGGGCATGGATTTAGAATGTTGGGCCAGTTTTAGTCTTCAAATAGCTTATGTCACTTGCAAACATAAGTACTGAAAAGAACAGAAACATGAAAAGAATGCTAGTCTTGAAGGTGATGCTCCTAACTTTAAATCCTAGTATTGGAACTTGGCCATGAGCAAAATCTTGCTTTCTGCATCACTCTAAGAGTCAGTAACATTCATGATAAGTCTGTACATGGTGGCCCAGTACATATGTAATACTAAACCATTATTTGGTGCTAAATGAATGAACCTAAGGGATCCATAGGCTTCTGCACAAGAGAAGAAGAGTGAAAGATTTTGCTTTCACTCTAAAACAAATGGTTGTTTCCTATGAGGTCAGGAAATTGCATTTTGTTTAGCTAACTAGACTTAGAACAAACCAGGATATCAAACCACCATGGTTTAGTGTTACTTCTAAACTGGGTCAGTGTAAAAATCTGAAAATGAGTCAGAAAAAAGTGTATACCTCTTAACTTCCAGGCTCTAAATCAAGACCCTCCCTCCTGCCACATTAGCCCCATAATGCAGGAAAATGTGCCATATTCTACTTTAATATTTGAAATAAAATCAGGAACATTTTCTTGTTAATCAAATGTATGAAGTATATTTTATACATGCACCATACTGCTAGGAAAAAAAAGATATCCCATAATAATTACAGAGAATTGTAAGAGAGTCCCTGTTGGGCTTAAAACTATTTTGAATCATGATCTGGCTCAATACTTTCTTTCTGCTTTGATCATTTCAGCCTGTTAATAGATGAAAAGTAGTACTAATCCAATAATTAGTCTATCTATTCACATTGTTGAGCTCTAAAAATCAGAGCTCAATCCCTGCCACTCCACAATTTGTTCTTTGCAGCAAGACTGTTAAAAAAAAATCATTCCAACAGCCTTAATGGTTCATCAGACCTCCATAATAATACTCTATTTTCTGTGGGTTCTATGGGTTCCCACTTCTCCCTAGAGTCTCCACCATCAGAGCTCTCATTTTCCTCTCTAGTCCACAAATGGCCCCATTTAGGACGTATTTAGCTCCTGTCCTTTTTTATTGATTTGATATATTTTTCTATAACTTTGTTAGCCTTGGGGCCTGTAGATGATCAGAGGGAATATAAATCCAAATATAAAATAAATATGATAATTGAGCCTCATTTAGCTTATCCAACATTCTGTCAGACTACCTCATCACTATCTACTCTTGCGGTCTCTAATGCCACACTTCTAAGGCTGGTAAATAAATTTGTTCCAATTGCTTTCATAGCCAGTTTCCAGTCTTGTTTACAACTGCCAGTGAGAAATCCAGCTGCCACTCGTTCCCCAGGGAGAAAGAGCATCCTGTGCCTTTTTAATGTAAAGGTTCTGCCAAGAATAAAGATGACAAGGCTATAAATTAAGAGACTGTGTTTGAGTTACCTTGAGCTTCTGATTTAGACATTAATGTTGTGTTAGATTTCTCTCTTTCTCCAGCATCATCAACAGTTGAAGATTTTTCAAGCAGAATGCTGCCTAGTGACTATAATAAAGAAAAAAAGATATTCATATTGTATCTGATGATAATCAAGAAAATAGGGAAAGGATCCCTGTAATGCTATCACAGGATTAGCCTCCTAAAATAAACCAGATCACCATCTACAGCTAAAGGCAACCACTCAACTACCCTAAGAGATTCACCAATATTATCCTGGTTTCTGAGCTTATACGAAAGGATGGCTAGACAAGAGTCAGTGCCTGGCATCCTGACCACCAAAATGAGGATGTAGGCAGAGCCTTCCTAACCTCTGCAGGGTGTGCACAATGGCGGTGGGGGTGGTGATTTTTGCTGATCTTCGCTGCCTCCAGGAGTGCTCTTTGTCTTCCAAAAATTATTAGAACTTATTACTAAAGACATATTAGAAAATATGTCCCCAAGAGCTGTGTTTTTGCTTCCTTAGGATGTCAACCAGTATGATGAAATTTGATTAGAATTAGAACAAGTGCTTCTCACCTGAGTGAGCTTAGAGCATTCTTCAGCTATTGTTTTGCTAAGTCCTTCTAGATGTAACCTTGTAACTTGGCCTTCTTCATCTGTGAAGACAAAATAACACTGAAACGTATTTATTTTAGTATATTTTCTATTATTTTGAGAAAAGAGATGCATTTATTTCTTTATCTGTAACAACATTCAAAATACAAAGTGAAGCAACAGATTCAAATAAAATACAAATGACAACACAAAAAGCACCAAACCACATTAAGACATAAGAAATCTGCAACTGACAAGTTAAATCAGTTGCTAATGTAAAAATATTCTCCCCACAGCACAAAGGAAACCATCTCTTTTTCTCTGCTTTACCTGGATTTTGATCTTTCATAGTCTGGAGATTCAGCTGTTTTTTCTTAAGTTCATGCAACTCTTGTGCATGATGGAACTGGAGTTCTTCTTTAAGAGCAGAAAGCGCAATCTCCTTTTCATTTTCCATGCATTCACGTACTTGGTCCACATGAGTTGAATAAACCAGAGACAAACAAATACGTTGGGCCTCCATTTGTAGCTTTAAATCACTCTGAGTAAAAGACACCATGAGAGTTTTAAAAAAACTCATTTTTGTATTTACTTTGTACATACATAGCTTTAAATATGATTAAAAACTTTAGAGCATTGACACTTAAAGTTATACAGGGTTGCACTCATAACATGAAAAATTTGAAAGTTAAATGCTAAAGCAGCAATATGTTGAAAAATGTGCAGAGATGAATACTGAGAATCAACTATTTATTACTGTACAATATTCATAAATTATGGTTGATATGCAGCACAGCCTTACAGGGGTAGAGCAAGTAAACTAGGTTTGCTTAGGTTCTCACAGACCAGTGCACAGGGATGGGAAGTTATGTTCACTTTTCCCCTCTTTGCAAAAATCATTTTCTGTCACAAATATGTCCCTGAGGGCTGTGCAACCCTCTAAACACTGGTACTTATAGGCCAATATCCTAACTAATAAGTGTGTGGTGCTGAAAACAGGTTCGAGATTAATGCTGCACCAGTGCTTGTGGGTGGGAGGAGTGAATTTCAATTCAGTGTTTAACTCTGAAACTCCTCTGAAGCACTGGCGCATATCATAAAGCACTGGCACTTCATTAATTAGGATGTCTGCTGCAGTATTTATGGACATTAGGCTTAAATTCATATATATATATATATATATATATAGAGAGAGAGAGAGAGAGAGAGAGAGAGAGAGAGAGAGAGAGAGAGAGAGAGGTTGTTTATTTTAGACATTTATATCGTGCCTTTCCATTGCAAAAATGCAATGTGCAAGGCAGCTCATAACAGTTTAATACACAAGAGAAAAATTGTTGCACAAAGTTAACATATTTTATGAAAACATGGAGGAACACAATTTAGGTTCCTGAATCGCATTCAGGTTAAGTTGAGATATGGCTTCAATATCAGCAATTTTTCTATCTAACCCACTAGAAGGTAAACTTCAAAGATGATAAAAATAACAAATATTTCAACATACTTCCCATACATTTATCAATAATCTGTATTAACTAGAATATATGGAGTTTGCACAGTATAAGGTAGACTTTTGTACCTATACAAACATATGAAGAAGATAGACTATTAGCCCGTCTAGGTCAGTAGTTAGCTTCAGATGGGGGTTATCCCCAGCCCTGCTTGGAGATACCTGGGATTAAATTGGGGACCAGCTGCATGCAAAAATGTTGCTACCACTGAGTTCTGGCCTCTCACAGTACTGATTACATCTGATCCATGCTGAAATTAAAGCCAATCATGTGACACAAGCAGGTAATTTTCAGATTGGGAAGATTTATATTAATCTATCTAGTTATTTTAGATATTTAAAGAATGGCTTACAGTACGTTCTTGCACATTCTTTCAAAGTTCAACATACATATATGTAACAGACCACCCTCATATTGATCAACAGTCAATAACCCAAAATGTTATAGTTAAATTCTTATAACTTAGCAAACTACGAATATGTTTGTTGAGAGGTGTGCACAGCAAAAAAAATATATATTGCGTTGACACAAGTACCTGTTCAGATTTTAGCACCACCAGCTGATCCTGAAGCTTGTTTTCACTCTGCACAAGACTCACACATGAAGAGTCTCCTACAAATCCGTCACATATTTGGTTAATGTTATCCAGCAATATTTGTGGATCTTGATTTAGTTTTTGTTTAATTGCCTCTTCAGTTGAAAATTGTTCAGCTAAACTTCTGCTTGATATCAGTTTCTCTTCTCTTACTGCACTGTCGAATTCTTTGGACAAATCAGGTGCAAAGACTCCTGGTTCCAAAACTGCAGAAAGGCCTGTATGTGACTTCCCATTGGAATATTTTGTCTTATGTTCACATATTTTCATATTCTCTTCCTGTCCACAACTAGCGACAAGTTCTAGTTCCTTACACCTTGCTGAAATGTGTTCTTTATCTTGTTTTAGAGATATAACTTCTTCACTTAATCTGCAGATTTCACTGTGTTTCAATTTTAATTGTTCAGAAAGATCTGAAAGTCTCAGTGAAAGTTCCAGTTTCTCACGCTGGGTGATCTCAAGTTTTTCCATAAGTTCTGTTGTGTCTTTTTCTACTATTTCCTCAACATCAAATGTTTCTGATCTTAATATTTTCTCTCTTTTACTTTGAAGGACTGTACGCTGAGCTTTCAATACAACTGGCATATCTTCCTGTAGATGGTGGATCTCATCCATCAAGGTCTGAAGCTTGGCTTTGTACTCAGCTTCTTGTTTGTTCTTGCTCTCTTCTAAATCAGATTTTACTTTAATTAGAGAAGCATATTTTTCTTGGAGTTCCTGATAATTATGTTCAAATTTTATCTCAGCAAATGAAAGTGAGTTATTTAGTTTCTCAATATCTTCTTTAAGTTCAATATTTTCTTTTATAAGCTTCTCATTTTCTGCAATCAGATTTTCTATTCTTTTTAGCAAATCAGAGTCCTGTGACTTGGAACTAACACCATCTATGAAGATCAAGCTTTCTTCCATATTTGTAACAGCATATTTTTTTAACTTCTCTTTCAAGGTATTCATTTCATCTTCAAGAACGTTGTTTTGTGTTTCAAGCAATATACATTTTTCTTTAAGGCCATCCTCTCTTTCTTTCATTTGCTTTTCTAATAACTCTGTTTTAAGTTGCAACTCCTGAACTTCCTGTTCAAGTGTACCCTTTTCCTTTTCTTCTTGTCTAAGGATTTCTATCTCTTTTTGGAGTTCATTGATCTGAAGCATCATTTCTTCGGATTTAGAGTTTACAATGGACTGCTGCAAATCTTGCAGCCTTGATATTTCTAATGTGAGCTGATTCTGTTTTGTTATTAAGTTGTCATTTTCAAATTGCATAGCTTCTATCTTTTTGCTCATTTCATTCTGTAACTCATCTAACTGCTGTTTATTTTGCATAACAAAATTATCTTTAAGATTTTGAGTGTTTATTTTGTGTTCTTGTTGTAAATCATCTCTAAGTTTTGATAGTTCCTCTTCATGACTGAATAAAAGTTGGGTCCTCAGTCTCTCTAGTTCAGCTTCTTGAGATTCAGCCATCCTGTCCAAAACAGCATTCTTTTCTCTTTCTAACATTTCAAGTTTTATTTTGTAATTTGTAACTTCTGCCTCATGTTCTTCCTTGATCTCAGATGCAGAGGCAAGTTGGGCTTTTAGATCACCAACAATGATTTGTAACTTGTCTGCTTCTTGTAACTTAGATTCCTTTTCATGTATAGTCTGCTTGGCTCTCTGAATTTGCTCTCTTGCAAAACTCAGCTCTTGACAAAGATCTTCAACTTGATTTTGTAGAGAAGACTTTTCTGAGGACACAAGTTCCAGTTGTTGCGACAAATCCTGCCTTACCTTTTCTCTCTGGTAGTTAGCATCCTGCACCATGAGATTCAACTCATTAATTGCAATATTCATTAACTGTATTTGGTCTTCACTAGCATTAGCAGAATATAAATTCAAAGTTCTTTCCTGATCTGCTTTTTGCTGAGCAAGCAGTTTTTCAATTTCTGTTGTGTGCTCCCTAACTAACTCTTGCTTCATCTGTACGATCTGCTGCCCATGCACTTCCTCCAGTTCTGCCCGGAGTTCTGCAAGTCTCCTTTGTGCATCAAGTTCCATTCTCTGTACAATGTCATTCTCAAGCTGGCTCTCTTTATGACATCGTTTCTGCAGTTCTTCCACAGTACCCATTAATTGTTTTATTTCATCAGAACACTGTCGTTCTTTCTGCTTGGAGCTTGTTAGTTCTACTCTCACGTTATGTATTTCTTGATTCTTTTGTAAGGCCTCCTCCTTTACTTCCTCAACTAACTTCTCAGCAGCTGATAATTTTTTCTGAAGAGCAAATACATTTTCTTCTGCTTCTATCATTTTTGCCTCCAATTCTTCAATAATTGTTTCTTTTTCTTTTAGTTTCTTCTTAGCAGAATCTTCTACAGCCTTGTATTTTTCCTATAATTAAAAAAACCTGGTTTTATATCTTCAATTTCTACATTTAACTTTATTTTATACTAAAGTAAAAAAAGTTCCAAATTATACAACAGGCTACCCATTTCTATATGTGTTGAGGGCAATGTGGGGGCTCAGCACACCAAGGACAGGAAACTTGGAAGAATAAGGGTTGAGTGCACAAACCTACGTCTGCTGCAAATAGCCCAAGAGGGCTGGTGGGGTGAGTCATAGCAATAGATTTTATCTTTATGATAGCCATAGCTCATGTCCTGAATTTTTATAATATTAAATAAACGTGACAGTCAAAATAGTATCAAAAATCCCTGTGATGTAGTTTCAGGAGAACCTGAAAAGTCAGTTCTATAACAGATGAAGTTCTGTTTTTATCACTTGAACTCAAAGGTTAGCTGACAAAAACCTGAAAAGGGCAAGAGGGCACTTACAATTAGGGACCATGTTGTAATGGTCTCCTTAATTACAATATTGAATGGTAATGGTTCCCATTGCTATGAGGAGCAGGCTGCAGGGCTGAATGTTCCATCTGCCACTGCCTCCAGCCTGCAGCGTGAATTCCTACCGCCTATCTTAGCCATGGTTAAGCATCAGGTCAATGGTACAGGTTCCAGGTTCAAACCAGAATTTGAAAGCAGGCTTCTAAGCAGATTGCACGAGACTTAAAACGAAATTTCTCCATCAAAACATATGGACATCAAAATGTTGTCCTTATAGAGACCAAACTGAAATTGTAATGTAACACGAAATAAAGATGCATTAAGAAGTGAGCAGTTTCTAAAAACAGACAGGCACTACTTTATATACCAATCAGAGTCATACAATGTTCATTTTTTAAGTTGTATATTCCAAAATCTAATGGAGAGCAAATCCGCACATGGCAGGCAGCCACTCCCCCACCAGTGCATGTGCTCCATTCATATATAAGATGGGGTGGGTGGAAGAGTATAATTTTTAAAGAGTGAGAAGAACTGAATCCTCCCTTTCCTGCCCACTTCTCCAATACTGCAAGTAAGCAGCTCTACGTGAAAAAGTGCCTGGGGTGACTAAACGTGAGGAGGTAACGACAGGGACAGTCGAGCACTTCTCACCTACACCACTCTTTTGATGTAAAAATTATATATCCTTCCTGGGCGCACACGCGCACACACACTTTCTATATTATTGATTGATTGATTGATTGATTGATTGATTGATTGATTGATATACCGCCCTTCCAAAATGGCTCAGGGCGGATTACAATAACAGTGCACATATTAACAGTGCAGGCACATGAGAGCTGGTCTTGTGGTAGCAAGCATGACTTGTCCTCTTAGCTAAGCAGGGTCCACTCTGGTTGCATATGAATGGGAGACTAGAAGTGTGAGTACTGTAAAATCTTCCCCTCAGGGGATGGAGATGCTCTGGGAAGAGCAGAAGGTTCCAAGTTCCCCCCCTGGCTTCTCCAAGATCAGGCTGAGAGAGATTCCTACCTACAACCTTGGAGAAGCTGCTGCCAGTCTGTGCAGACAATACTAAGCTAGATAGACCAATGGTCTGACTCAGTATATGGCAGCTTCCTATGTTCTTATTATTAAACAAACGTGGCTGCCCCATTGTGCCAATTTTAGAAAACTGTTACCTGAAAATAAAACTTATAAGGCTCAAAAACATTTCTGTAATTTGGAAATTAAATTCAAACAACTGCTTTTATTGTAGCTGTGTAAATTAACATGAGAACAGCAATTCCTGTAAAGACTTCATTGTTAACCTATCTTCAATATCTGATACATTTAAGAGGATTTTCTGTGACTTCTTACAGTTTAAATTCTTCTGAGCTACTAATATATCATGAGTCTCTATACAAGATAAATATTCATAAAGAAAACATTTTTTCATGAAATATATGTATGCAGAATGCCAGTGTTGGTTTGCAATAATAAATAGGCAAACCCACACACTTGATGCTAAGAAAACATACCTCTTTTAAACAATGGGCAAAATAAAACCCTTTAAAAGCCATTATCTTAATGTGAAACATACCATCTCAATGTCAGTGACTCGCTGCTGCAGCAGAGATACCTGTACTTCAAAATCTTCATTTTTCATTTGATAACTCCTCAGTAACTGTTCTTGTTCTTCTAGCTGTTGCTGATATGCAAGTATCTGTTGTTTGGCCTGCAGTAAGTCAGCAGCTGTGCTACTATGACTGGTGTTCCTTAAAGCTTCACTTGCCTGCAACTTATACACAGAAAAACAGATCAAAGTTAATTGCTTGAAAAGCAACTGCCAAATAGGGTGGAAAAGTCTGTTGGCATACGGTATATAGCAATTAGTTACACTAAACATATAAGTAGTACTTTTCTCATAGTACTTTGTATATTCCATATCCTGAAGCAATAAGCAGGACAAAATGCTGCATTTTAGAAAAATACAGAATATTTGGCATGAATAAATGTAGCTAGCTCATTTTTATTTATTTCATTTTTAGACTTTATCTTGCTTAGAAACGTAAGCCAGCTTTCCCAGCAGCGATTACAGAGTCATAAAACTACGACTAGGAAGGGACTCGATACCATCTGTTTAAATAACCAACATTTTTAGGATAACTCTTTTCACCTACTATGCCTGGTGCATTCTCTATTTTCACTTCTACTTTTAAAAAAGAATTTCATCTACCTTCTTCAAAAGTAACTGCTTAATAATAAGACATCAGCTGCCTCATCAAAAGACTGAACAAAACTGAATCCTGAAAACAGAGCTTAGGGGAATCTTTCAGCAACTATAGAGAGATAATTTATCTTTTAAAGATCTGTGTAGGTGGGGATGATTGATCACCAGAAGAGAAAGCAACAAGCAATTAATCATCAAGACCAATTTTTCCATTTTCTCCTCTCTGAATGAACGTTCTAACATTTGAGGCATTCAAAGCAATTTTTCTCCCATTTATGATATTTCACTCTTATCAAATGCTTGTATCTGAGCACCAAAAAAGGAATATTAGTTTCAAGGATCTATGAGTGAGGTGGGATTTTGTAAGAAAAAGTGTTTAGCACAAGGATAATCATGCCTTTGTGGTAAGCACTATGACCAAAGTTTCTTTCTAGGACCTTTCAGCCCCTAATCAGTGTCAAACAAACAATCAAGTTGATCTCGCCATCTAATTTCACAAACACGAAATTCCCACTGGAAGTGGGAAATTGCCACTGAAGTGGGAAATTGCCGCTTGTGCAAATAATTGGAGTGCTTTAATGTATACTTTAAAACTAAAAATTGTTGTTGCCAGTAACTTACATGTTGAAACTGAATTTGCAGTTTTTGACTCTGTTCAGTCAACTCCAAAAATTCCCTCATTGTTTCATCCTTTTCTTTCCTTGCTTGCTGCAGATTAGCTGTGAGCTGTGTGATAATGTCATCTCTTTTTTTGATAGCAGCCTCGAATTCTTGTAGCTAAAAGAGGTTAAATTAATAGTTTAACACTATTCAAAAAGGAGCCATACAAAACACATCGTACTAGTTATTCTAATAAAATGTGAAACCTACATTCTGTTTCCAAAAATGTCAAGCACATATGCAACACTTCCCAAATGCAAAAGTATAACAAAATATTGGTTTTCTTGCTAAGAACATAATTTCCGAGTTTAACACTAAAAACATCAACATGTCAAAAAAACCTGATCCTGTACCAAGTTCTATTCTTAAAGTGATGCATTGACATTATTTCACCTTTAAAGCACCTCCCTCCGGCAGATCTTGTGATTGAAACATGTTGGGTATATATGTTTAATGAAACACTAGACACTCATCAGGATATTTCCCTTCCTGTATACTGGTATTTGATTATATCGTAGTTTAAAATTCTATACTCTCTTGAAATGGGGTAGAACTACAGGTTTAAGATGAGTATCAGATCATTTTTGTGATCAGAAGAGAGTTTCTTTTCTGAGTGGTATGTGAAATACTGTATTATGCTGGAAATATATCAGGCAAAGGATGAGAATAGACAATAGTAAAGAAGAAATGAAAAGCAACAAGAGAGTGCCGTTACTAAGAAAAAGAACTTTGTAAATATCCACATTGTTTAGCAGAGTGTGGAACTTTTGAGATGGAAAGAAGGAAAGTATCCTTATTTTTTCCTCATGGCCTGGAGACTGGCTGACATCCTAACGAAGCATATGATTAGGAGGCTCAGAGCTTCTGGAGTGCAGGCAATGCTGGACAATCTTCACTCTCTGGTGCAACAACATATGAGGATGATGGCTGGGGCAATTGAGTGCAGCCTGCATCCCTGCAGATCCTTCTAACGTGTGCTTCTTTGGTTAGTACGTCAGACACTGTGTTCATTCCAGGGGACAGGATGGGCAGGGGCAGGCTTGAAAAAGGGGATTTGGTTCCAGCCCTCACTCTGCCCTTTGCAATAACTTCAGTGAAAGATGGGAAAGGGTGATAGAGAGGAAGGGCATTGGGAAAGTGTTACTGGAGAAAGGGTTGGCATCTTCCATCCTAATCCCTTCTCCCTCTTGGCAAACTTTGATTATTTGCTTGTGTATTCCAGTTACAAAACATTATAAAGAGCTAAAATAGTTACAAAGAGATTGAAGACTGCCTTATAAAAACTTGCTAAGTTGCACCCAAACACGTTTATATAAAGTAACAGTGCTGATAGTTTCTCCCTGCTTTTTAAAAAATGCAATGATCAAGTGTCTTTGCAGCTCCCATCCACATTAAGAAAACCACCTCTGAGATTTTGAGGTATCAAAGGAAAACTCATCTTCAAGTCTATAGTTACATGGCAGCTTTCCTAACTGATTTTATAGAATTATACATTCCTGGCCTCTGTAGATGCATCCAGGTACACTTCTCTGTACAATACATAGTTTCAGACCATTTTACAATTAGTTTTAGATATTTATTTATTTTTTTGGTCAAATACTACACAAAAGAAAGAGAATACCAAATTGACAAAAAACCCAGAAAACCCAAGAGGAAATAAAAGTTTAGCTATTCACTGCGTTTTTAGAATATATAAATTGCAAATCTATAGTAAATATTGTTTGCTGTTACCACAGGACTAATTCAAGACTTTAACCCTCATTTTAAGAGGAAAGATTTTAAAAGAATTCAATACAAACACCAAACAAAAACACACTTTTTTCAACATAAAGTTAAAAGCATGCACTATTTAACTCCTACTGAAAAGCAAATATTCTAGAAGCTAGAATGAAAACATTAGTCAATATTCAAGAAAACACAACTAGAACAAGATTGTACATCTATCAGTAGCACCTAACAAGCTAGTAAACACAACACACTGAACTTTGAAAAATCTTCAGCTTTTTCTACTTATTCGAAATGATTCTTAGAGAAAATTTGTATATCTGCAAATAATATATCCTTTTCAAATATTTCCTAAAATACAAGACTACAGAACCAAAAAGCATGCAAACAAGGTTTATAAATGGTTACCCATCCAAAACAGTCTGTGTTGACAGGGGCATTATATAACACAAAGTACAAATGAATGACAATCTATCAAATGTGAAGAACAGCAAAACAAAGGAAGAAACAAGACTGAAATGGAATAGACAATTCTACCTAAGTTACAATATGGACACAAATTAACATGGTCCAAGGGCAGCTGTGGCACAGTCTGGAACTTTCCCTTTTTAAGCTATTAAAATATGAGTTTCTGTACCACAGATAAGAATTTCCTGAACCATCCGAACAAACAATGGCCAGGAACCAAAGAGTCCAAGTGCTTACTGCACAGACTGGGGCCCTCCCAACTTCCTGGTCCAAATGCAGCCCATTGTTTCATCAGAAGGCCACCAGACATCTTGGGGAAAGGGTTGGGGGTTATGAGAGGTTGCAATGGAAAAAGAGGCACAGAGAAACTCTGGATTGCAAATCAAAGCTCCCTCACATGGACAGAAACTTCTGTCCAATCCACTTGTGTTCAGTGACACACAAATATTCTCTTAAAAGTGTATCAGCCTTATTCCTGCAGTCTCGATTCATCTCATTCACACTAACCAAAAAAGTGGGACAAAGCAGCAAGGGTGGCTCCAGAGGGGTGGCAAGTGCCCCCTCAGACAAGTCATTTCTTCCCCACTTACCCCCTATTTCCATTTCATAAATCTAATTTGTGGGACACAGCTTGCCCACCCATAAATGCACTTTCCCCCTTCTGTGTTCTCCCCCCAATTATTTTTTGGGTACCGCCAGTACAGAGCAGATTCATTTTCTTCGAGACTGAATACATGGTTGAGTAGATTTCTCAACCATACTGCTACCTCATGGGCAGACAAGGACCTCTGAGAAAGCAATATAGACTGCAGGCACACACTGCAGGCACATATGCATGTGATGATGGCATGATGGCCATCATCACATGCATATCCAGTACACACAACCTTCAAAGCCATTGTGCAGCCATAGTTCTGGCAGACATCATCTTATCTTAAAACTAGGACTGTATTTTTATTTTGCTTGGTGCTCAACAGGACAACAAGCTGCTTATTGAATAATAAGGAACATGAGGTTCCCCTGCCATTGTACACTTTATTAAAGAGAAACAGGCTATGTTCAGGATGGTGGTGGGGTGGGGAGTACTGGTCTCTCAAACAGAGGATAGAAATTATCGCTGCTATTAGCCACAGAGCCAAGGGAGAAACTCAAAAACCCTAGACTAAAAATGATGAGGGGGAAGGTAGACAAACGGGACATTCTTGAAAATGCAAAGTGATACGAAGGACCAACACCACTGAAACACAATTACTTCTCTCACATATTCAAAGTACTGTGCGCCTTTACTCATGCATGCCAGGCAACACTGAAGGATTGTTTGTGTTACCACAGAGCATGCAGAAAGCAACATAAGGTAATTATACCTGTTGCAATCCTTCTGTACCATATGCTGCTCTCATTTCTTCTAGCTCTCTGTTTAGCTCTTCAATCTCTTGTTGTTTTCCAGCCAATGCATTCTCCATCATCTCCAGCCGTGTCACTGAATGCTGCAACTCATGCTCAGAACAATTCTCTCCAAATCCAAATTCTTCTTCCTAAACCAATCAAGTTCCTTAGCAGCCCAACTTTTTATAGGGTTTATTCAAGATGAGGGTACTTAAGACATTTCATTCTCCTCAGATGAGATAACAGTTTAGTACATTGCTATGGAAACCTGCTTTGTTAGTATAATTTGCTCCACAAGCACCCTGACAACACAGTTCTAATCCAAATCACAATTTACAGCTGAATTTTGTCTGCCAAATATTATACAAGAAGCAACAGAATACATGTAAAGACAGCAAAAGCTAGTATGGCATGCAAGCAAAAGAATGGCTGTTAGCAATCCTGACACATATACCAAAGCAAATCATTTAGTGTTTTAGTATTCAGTGCCATGATTTAATTTTAAATACTATACCCTGATAAAGTCTGTAGGTATATCTGTTCTTGTCAAAAAACTGCAACCATTTACCTGTATAAAAAGAATGTCTAGATAAATTAAGATTTAACTCAGTTTCTAGTTTTTTCTATTTACATTGGATTTACTTACATTTTTATGATTCTAGTTTTTTCTATTTACATTTAGATTTCTAGTTTTTCTATTTACATTGGATTTACTTACATTTTTCTGATTCTTGTAGTCAGTTAATAGATTTTTTAGGAAGAAAGACATAATAAAGGACACTGCTGATTTTTCAATAGCATTCTCCATAGAAGATATTAGATAAACCATGTGAATAATTTATTAATTTGTGCATTTCCATACCGCCCTCTGCCAAGTCACCAGGGAGGTGGACAAAATCTCAAGATAACAAAAACCAATATCAATTTAAAATAGAAAAATATGTTTTAAAAAATAAAATAAAATAGCCACCATGAAAGCAATCGGCAACAGTAACAAAGCAAGACCCTCACATTCTCTGACCAAAAGCCTGAATAAAAAAGTTGGTCTTTGACTGCTTTGAGAATGCCAGGAGGGTGGTATGGAAATACAGGGAACTGATCTCTCTGGGTCTAGGGCAAGCAAAGAGATACCACACAGTACCTATAGAATTTCAAAACACCATTTAGGTTTATAGAACGATTTGCCATATAAGACATTTTCTTTAAAATAGAGCGTCATAGCTAGCAGTACATGCATGTGATATCAATACATCTTGAGTACACATACATATTTCTGTATATCAGGAGAAAATGGTACAATGGTCCATTGGGTAGCATCAAGACTAACTGCACTGGTAGAAGTGATGTTCTGCCCATTTTTCGCTCCCCTTCTTTTGCCTGTAGCCCCTAGTCCCCCAAAGGTCTTTCTCAAGGGTCAAGAGATACTTGGTAACTGCATCAGATCTAATGTGGATAGCAAAGGTGGCGGCAGGAATCTGCAAAAACCGAGCTGACACACCTTCTGCGAGTGACTCAGCTGCCAGAAGATGTCTCTGCTTGGTATCTGGGGTTTCTCCCCGAAGCTACCCATGCCACACCCAACACTGTGATTAGTGCCCTTCCATTCTCAGGAATGGCTTTTCAAGGCTACAGCAAAGAGGAGGATGATGGATAAAATCAGCAGAACATGGCTTCTGACAACGAGTCTGGATGCTACCCACTGTCTCCCTACATTGAAAAGACTGACACTGTAAAACCAGAAAAAGGTGACAGAAGTCCAATACAAGTTAACCAATGTATTTTTGGTACTTTGAGGAGGGTTAGATCTAAAGATTATAGCTGTTATCAGATTGAAAGGACAAGAAAGGGGACATGTTACCCTCAGTCTTAAGTGCAGGATGGTATAATCTCTGAAGAAACAGGTTAAAAAATTATTCTCTCTCTAGATTTTCCAGAAATCTACAATTTTTTTTGCTGATTGAGGATGTTATTAAAATGCAGTAATTCTATCTATGCTCCTAGTACCCCAGATCCTACTTTTATACTTGCAGCACTGAACAGCACAGCCTAGAAGTAATAAAATTAGGGATATGCATGGACCAGTTCGTGGTCACACTGATCCGCCACAAACTGGGCAGTTTGATTACTCTAAACCGGTTTGAGCTGGCCCATTGGTTTGACCAGCCCAGCTGGTCAGGCCAAAGAACTGGTTCGTGGAGTGGTGGTTCAGTCCAAATTCAGACTGACCTGCTGCACACAGCTTGTGCATATCCCTAAATAAAATAGTGTTCTTCAAATAAAAGGAACAAAAATTACACAACGCTATATATTCGATTCATAGAGATTTTAATATGTTCTCAATTTTTTTTTAAAGACACTCTCCCTATTAGACCATCACATTATTGTCTAGGACATCCTATTCAAAGCTATTATGGTGTCTAGTAATTTTGTACTTAACATTTTCACTTCGTAGTATAAAGTAACAGAAAAGCATAATGAGGTATTATGTAACTGATGACTGCTACTGAAAGAAAATAGGGCATTTTTGGTTTTTTAAAGATATGGTAGAGAATTAGATCTGTACTAGTATTAGATGATTCACTGCCGCCTCCTCTCCCTCCCCTTTTGCATGCACTTCCCTCCCACCCTGCCTGCACTAGCCTTGTTCAGTATTATGTCTGCCAGACTCTAATACAGTTATGGATGTGCTAAGCGGCTTCAATTTGATCTGGCTTCTTAAAACTCCAGAGACAATCCCTGTGATCCAACAGCCTACTATCAGTTCCTAAACTATGTTTTACCATTACATCTGCAGCAGTCCACAATTTTTAAAGTCTGTATCTGTATGCTTTTATAGATGTATAACAGAAGTTCATACTGATTAATGCAAATGTACTTGAAATACAGTTTTCATTATATTGATCTGGTAAACAAGAGGTAAACCTCTACATCAATATACAGTATATGAAATATATTAACTCCCACTGCCACAAGAGGTCAGTATTACATTTGTAGTTCAAGATAAGAACATTTGATGGGGAGGAGGGAGTCTTAAAATTCCCAAAGATTGTGAAAGTGTGTCACAATTTTACAAGTAACTGATTCAATTGAGTTTTTGATATGATGACAACCAAGTAACAATCTTACCCCTCCCAAAACCCTATAACCCCAAAAGGTATTCCTCAGGCAGGAAAGGTTTTCTTTTTGCTTTGCTAAAAACAAAAAACCTTAAGACATGCAAGTGTTTAAATCAAGTTTTACAGTTAGCGGATATTTTGAACTCAAGTGGTTTCGGATTTGTTCTGACTGCAACAGTTTGTGTTTCTACAAACAATAACGGATCCCACAAGTGCAGTTTATAGGGTTGCCAACTTTCCATTGCCTGAATATGGAACACAAGTGTGGGGTGTGTGTCTTGGGGGTAGGGTCATCTGTGGCTGGGGTCATCCTTGAAGCCTGAGTAGCAATGCGTTTGTAAAAACAAGAACAAAACAAGCCCCATGATTTCACAAAGCTTCTTATTTGCACAGACCATCCCATGCAGACATAGAGTGTGTGTCAGGTGAAAAATTAAGAGAATCCCCAGATATGCGTGTGTGTGTGTGCGCGCGCGCACACACACACACACACAGACACACTACATCCCCTGCACCTTCCCCTCCGAAAGCCTCACTGAAAGGCTTTTTTATCTGCCAGAAGTGGTGAGTTGGTTAGCAGGAGTCTGTAGGTCTCTTTACATTTGATAAGTCAACAATTAGCAACTTGCAAGCTGTAAATAAAACCAGGCAATTGCTCCTCAAGTTCGCATAGCAACTGGGGCCTCTTTTGTAAACTTTGTTATTTCTTTTGCATTATAATATGGACTTCACCCAGACTTCAAAAGGCTCAATGAGCCCCTGGTTCTCCATTAGGAAAAAACAGCAGTTTGGGAAAAGAGATTTTTGCCTCAGGACCGGGACTTCCTGTATAATACAGGGCTGTTGGGAACGCTAAAACTTTACTAGTGTGGGGTTAACTGATTTCTTTACCATCTTCTACAGCAGGGCTGCACAACTGCAGTCCTCCAGATGTTCTTGAACTGTAGCTCCCACAATTCCTATCCAGAGTGACCAATAGTCAGCGATGATGAGAGCTTCAATCCAACAACAGATGGAGGGCCAAAGTTGTGCAGCCGTGTTCTATATACAGTAAGCATCTTGTGATCTGTTCTATAGGAAAATGAAAGTCTTTGGTGCAATTTGAAAACTTGCACACTTTATTGATAAATATTGTTGAAAATTGCCCAACCTAATACCCATGGGTTGACAAAAGACTTGAATATTTAAAAAGTAGTAAAGCTAACTCCCAGCATACCTTGTGGAATTGTATTGGAGTTAGGCAAAAGGAACAGGAAAGAGAAGGGCAGACTAGAGATTTTTAGGACAAGAGAGTTTGGAATGGAAAATTCTCCAATTTCCTCTGTAAATCTCAGATGTAAATTATAGGCCCACATGAATAGATTCATTAGCGCAATTTATTTATAAGCATTGCTGGAAAGTTTCTGACACTTAATCATATTAAACATTTTGTTAGCAACCTTGAGATCTCTGACAAATATACTCCTCTGAATATGGAAACAATCTATCAAAGGTCGCTTTCCCCCCCGGGGCTTCTTCAAGGAGTGATGCACTGACACTGAATGAACACAGAACTAGGCTATTGCCACCATAAAGTCAAAATAAAGTCTGGGCCGTGCCGCTGCTATTCCCTGCTAGTGCTTGCTGCAAGCAGACAGAGCGCATTATTATGTGGGATCACACAAGATACAAGTTTCAATATGTACAGAAAACTGATTTGGGAAAAGATAGATGTTAGAATTGTCAGATAAATAATTTTAATCACTTGTAACTCATCTAATTAGCCTGCCAGATTTAAATAAATGTGCAATTATCAAAAACTCAACTACACTTCTTGAAATACTGAAACAACTGTGAGCATTAGTTCCAGTGTTCCCTCTAACAGGGATTCCCAGATGTTGTTGACTACAAATCCCAGAATCCCCAGGTGCAATGGTTTTGTTTGGGGATTATGGGAGTTGTAGTCAACAACATCCAGAAATCCCTGTTAGAGGGAACACTGATCAGTGCAGATGTAAAAAATACACCATTGTGAAGACCATGATTTCATACTAACAAGGGGAGAAAGGGAGTGTGCAAGCCTGCAGCTGACTCCCAATCTTTTAACCACTGTGTCCCTACCAGGTCTGTACATATGCACAAGTCTCAAAGCTCAAATGGATTTACTCATGCACCACTGAGCTCAGAGTTGCTGACCAAGTTTGCAAATTATAGTGTGACATGTTGCAGCTTTGCTCCTTCTGAGTATTTCCTTAATAGATGTTTTCTCAACAAATCTTATTATAAATTAATTTTTGCTTACTCTCCTTGGCATTTAATCTGCTACAGAAGTGAAAATATATAAACAAAATTCATAACCAGAACTTAAATAGTATAATGAAGTAACAAGACAGATTTGAAACCAAGAAGTTATTACACAAGTTGATGAAACCATTCTCTTACTATTCCAGCAGGGTTCTAATTTCTCATTTCACACGCTGCTGGTTTAATTTAGTGAAAAATATAATGCTCTAAAAACCAAATGAATTTCATTTGGAAAGATTTTACATGAGCCACTTCCTCTCTCAGGGACCAATAAAGGAACAGTGTAAATATTACGATGTCACAGCATTTTAAAGTGAATATATTACAAAATACTTGGGTTTTGCCTTTAAGTTAGGAAGAGAGTTAGTAGATCTGTAACACAAATGTCTTTATGTAACACATGAAGCATTCATTTTGCTCTTACCTCGGAGCTATAATCATCAGCTGTGGTGGAAATCTCACTTTCCAGCTAAAAAAGGATAAAAATAAATAAAAGGACAATATAAGCACAGGTGTGCCAGACTTCACATAACCAAATTCTCTCCACTGGCATGAATGCAGGAAGCATTTCAAACAGGGTGAGAAGAATAAATCTACCTATTCAATATTGCAAAAGAAACACCATTCTGCCACTGAATCTTCATCCTGCTCCCTGACAAATGGTCAGTTCAAAGTTGGCGATTCTCTGCAGGTCATCAGCAAAGGGAGGTAATGACAACTTTCGGTAACTTAAGAGGCATTAATCAGTATCATCTTTCATTTCTAAAGCACCTAGAATTAATGTGCTGTACAAAAAAAGTATAGGGACAGCAAAACTAAAGACATCCCTATGGAGAATACACTACGTAAGCCCTAATTATGTTATAATAATGGATATTACTTGTTTTGTTCAACCCATTCTTTTGCAAACAGTTCAGTAGCTTAGGTTGATATCTGAACATTAAAGAACACACAAACAATCCATAGGCTAGTCAAAACTTGCACTTTTACATTAAGCTACTTAAGGAATACTGAAGTCAACTGCTCTCATCCAATGGCTCCTTCTGCAAGTTTCAGAGTACATAAGGAGCTGTGGAATGTGTATCGCTTCCATGGATAGGTTGGTAATAGTTATGCACCACTTAGCACACACAGAGTGATACTTCCCAAGGAAGTGAATGCATAATTCTATTGAACGGGGCCCCCTAAATGTGTATATACCACAAAACATAAAGCTGAAACATAACACTATGATTTGTATACAGTCGTGGTGGTGTCACCTTCTTTCCAATCTGTCTGGAAAGGACTAGGCACAAACATTTTTAAAATCCCACCCAGAAACAAATGGCCTCTAAACTGACAGTCTACAAAGTAGAAGAGACATTTGAACGGAGGCATTTCGTTGGCAGCCCACCTCTCTTCTATTGTCTTTAGAAAAAATACTGGTGATGTGCCACACGTGCCTAGTAATTGACAATGCACATAGAAGAACAGCAAATGAACAACATTTGCATGCCATCACATCCAATTTCCTGCCTTGTCAGCTGGAGCAGATTTGTGTTTTTCCCTGTGAAATTGCTTCACCAATAGAGAATTTGATGCTATGAGTTTAAACCGGAAACTGCAATTCTGTTTGTGTTCTCCAACTGGGGTGATGTGAAAAGAGTAGATGAGGGCTTCTCCCAAGAGTCCACAAAGCACAAAGAAACTTTCAAAGAAAGTTGTTATGAATTACATCATACCCTTTCTTTTGCTTCAAGGAGCTTTGGGTAATGTGTATTAAGCAGGATTGTGCAATGAAGACTTGATTCAATTCAAGTACCCTTGGCACTTTAGGTCCTCTCAGTTTGATCCAAGGTTTCCAGTGGGGTTCCTGCTTCCCTTTGGCCCAGTCTAAAGCGGTTACTTCAATTTGAGGACAAAACTTTGCCCACTCCCCTAACTCCAACTCACCAGCATGGGCAAAAGGCATGTTGGCTCTACTTTTACATTTCTCCCAGCGCAGGAAGGGAGCAGCATCTTTCACAGCATCATTTCTACATGTAGCCTGGAAGACCTTTCTTTCTTCTTCCCTGAAGTCCTAGGGAAAGCACAGGCGTTCCTAGGAACTATAGTCTTTTCCAGGACTGCTACAATGGCCACAGACTGTCTCCTGCCTGTGCCAGTAAGTAACTACAAAGGTTGGGTGGCAAGACAGGGGGAGGAGTTGAAGTGGCAGTCTTACAGCCACAGGGGATTTAATTCAGACCAAACAGGTGGTGTTCAGATCCGATCCGAAGCTCTGGTGACTGAATCAGGCCAAATCTCTTCTGAATCAAATTGGCCACCAAAGCTTTACACAGTCACAATATTTAATGCTTTGCCCGTTTTATCATCATACCAACCCTGTGAGGTAGGTTAGAGTGAGAGAGGATGATTGGCCCAAGGTCATCTAGTGAGCTTCAGGGCTAAGTAGAGATTTGAACCCAGGTCTCCCTGGTCCCAGTCCAACATTCAAACCACTACTACACAATGGCTCTTAACACCGTACATTCTCAGTGATGCTGATTGTGTGGCAATCAGAAGATAACAGAGTGGGAAGCCTCTTGTCCCATCTTGAAGCATGTATACAGAGGAATATTCTCTTTATCTGAGGAGAGGAACTGGAGTGCCAGGATCCCAAGGAGAGCTTAAAGAAAATTCCAGGGATGCATTACACAGTTGCACAGAACCCAACTGTGGGACTTCACAGAAGCAGCAGTGAAAAATATTAATAATTTTAGGTTTTCTAAATGTGAATGGGGCTTAGATAAATTCATGGAGGACAAGTCTGTCAATTAGGGATGTGCATGGAACGGCATTTGTGTTCCGTTCCAAGCTCAAAACAGAACGTCAATGCCCGGATAGTTCTGTCAGAACAAGGTTGGGACACCTGAAACACTCCGACTGCCATTTTGGACTCCAAAGCGACACCCTTATGGCCTCAGCACATGTGCAGCAGCCATTTGCATGGTGGCGCTAACCACACAAATGGCTGTTGTGTTTGCGCAAAGGCCAGAAGAGTGCTGTTTTGGAGTCCAAAATGGCACTCAGAACATTTCAAGTGTTCTGACTTAGAACAGAGTCATTCTGTTCCAAGCTCGAAACCTGCCCTTCATTTGAAGGGCTTTCTGCTCCAAGCTCAGAACACTCGAAATGGCCAGGTTCGCAGTCGGAACGTTCCGATCACGAAGTGTTCTGAACATCCCTACTATCAATGGCTACTGCTCTTGATAGCTATAGGGTACCTCCAGGTTCAGATGCAGGATGCCTCTAAATACCAGCTACAGGGGAGCAACAGCGGGAGAAGGGGCATGTCTTCATCTCCTGCTTGTGGGCTTCCTGGAGGCATCTAGTGGCCCACTGTGGGAAACAGGATGCTGGACATGATAGGCCTTGGGCTTGATCCAGCAAGGATCTTTTTATGTTCCTATGAAAGGTCTGCTCTCATTAACTTACTTTAGCTGGAAATAATGATCACATATTGTCATAAACCACACTTTTTAAGTTCTTAAGGCATATAGCTAGGAACTGCCCAGATGACATGGGCACTGTTCTGAATGGTTCCAAGAAGTATGCATTTCCTTTTGGGACTGAAAAAAATGTTTGGCTGCAAATGCCTATTTGCTCTGCCAAGAAATTATTGAAAGTTAAAATCCTAGCCAAACAGATCAAATTAAGTCTTTTATGCACACACATCCAAGGAATCATGTGCCTAGTCCTACATGCTCAACAGGAATTTGGACATAAGATTCTTGACCACTAGCCCTTTACACTGCTATAGGGCAAACTACTTTTAAAACTGAAGAGTGCAGTTAAAACTGCTTTGAAAGGCACTCTTTGCAATATAGCACAGGAGTCTGCTCCTTAAAAGTAAAATGATTCTGGGGTATCCAACTCCTTCCCATCACTGTTTTAATGCATTATCCTCTTAATAACACAATTTTCAAAATAATATCCCTACTCTACCTTTTCCTATCATCCCTTGCCTAATGTGCCAGATCTCCTAGATCGTTCAACCCAGATGGTGTTCAGTGCCAAATGTTGACAGGGAAAGCAAATCCTTCAAGAAATGAGCAAAGAGCAACAGTATATTTAGAAAGGGGGGGGGGAATCCCTTGTAATTCTGCAAATAATACTGTTCAGAAACGCAGAGGATATTATGTCAAATACTGAGGGAAGGTGAAAAAGCAGATAGTTCAGAAAGGGATGCCTTAAATTTTTTCATAAAGACTTATTTAATTACTTATTTGTCCCATTATTTCTTTCTTTGAAAATATTTTTTTTCTTTTATCCTATCACTGAAGGCTTAAAACAAGTAACAATACTCTAAGGTAGTTTATCCATAAAAATTGGACTGTACATTCAAAATACTAAACTCGATGTTACCAGTCTTCACATACCCAACCTTTTCAAGATAAGTTTATTATCTTTCAGACATTATGTCTCAAAACATCAAGCAACTTTCTGTCAAATGGAATAGCCTGAAATAAATACGATATACAACTGTATTTCTAAAGGGTATTGTGGTGGATCCATCTCGGACAGTCAACTGACTCAGTGATATATGCATGGTTGAATCTATCTTCTTTATATATATTTCTTTAAGGCATACCCATTGCTAACCCCATGTGTAGCAGCTCTCACAAGAGTTCGTGAACAGAAATACAATGATTGGGCAGTGGAGATTTCATGTGCAGATAGGGAGGAGGAGCCTGTGGCACCATGGTGATTGGGTAGTGGGGATTCCATATGCAGATAGGGGGGAGGAGCCTATGATAGTTAAGGACAGTTGGAATGCAATTCTTATTGGTTGGAAAATGTTCTTGATTGTAGAGGAGAGGGATCTATCTATTTATCTATCTATAAAAAGGGATAAGGAAAGTGGAAAGGGGTCTGCGAAGAGAGAGGTCTTGATGGAGAAAAGAGCCCCTTCAGGAAAAGGAGGCTGCCGTTGTGTGAATTAGATGAGGAAACAAGATGAACAAGATCTGTTAATTCAGGAAGACAGAGAGAGAGAGAAAGAAAAGAAGAAGGGAGGGGAAGAAAGACAGAGGGGACGAGCAAGTGGAGGAGAGAGAGAAAAAGAGAAAAGGATAGGGAGCTGCAGCTTGGCCAAAAGGTGCCAGCAACGCTGCAGCTACAATCAAGAGGGGTGAGAGGAATGTAGTAAAGGGATGGAGGAGTGACCAAGAGGAGTGAGGGGGATCTAAGCAACTGGAGAGAGGAGGAGGAGCAGGAGTACAGCTCAGGTGAGGGTGGAGAAATCTCCAAGGTGAGGGGACTATGGAGGGGGTGAGGGGATGCTCTGCCAAATCCCCACTGCCAAATCACCATGGCAGATGCTCTGGGCGGGTTAACCTAGTATGTCCTATTTATTAAGGTGTACCACACTACTGCACTTCCAACTAATAAATATTCATTACTCAAAGAAATCTAGTTTGCAAGAGTTTTCTTTTCCTTCTGTTTTAGTATGGCTTAAATAAGATACACTACATTGTCCTAACACTTTCAGAACTTTGTATTCCTTACAAATGTCCTTTCTCTACTTTTTCTACTCCTTTAGATCCATCAGGCCAAAGAAACTTTTGTCTTTCCTAGAGAGAATAACTCTGTTACAAGTAGCCTATTTTCTCTTCCAGTTCATTATGTGTAAAGGACAGAATTTCCTCTTTGTTATCATTTACATTTCTTGAGGCAGAAATGAAATTTCATGTACAATGCAGAATATAATCTCCTTTTGTACATACAGATATTCTTCTGTATATTTACTTACTTAGTGAAGCTATTCTCATGATCACAGGAAAGCATGCTAAGGGAGCCCAGCACACTTTTCTGCGGTTGTGGGAACCACTGGGAGCTGCCGGGAGCCACATGGCTCCCAGCAGTTAGCCCACTTAAGTTACTCCCCTCTTAAATGAGGTTAGCGGAGTAAGTGCTCCGCTTACTCCACTTTGGCGATTGTGAGTCGCCACAGCGCAGCTCCATGCTGTGGCGAATCGTGAGGAGACCCCCACTGGGAGGCTAAAACAAGCCTCCTGGTCTTGGGAGTCTTCCCAGGATGCCCCATGCACTTGTGCGGGGCATCCTGGGACTTCTGGTGGCCAGGTGGCTCCCAATCCCCGCAGGCCCTACCGGGCCCGTGACAGAGCAGGTAATCGTGTGGGCAGCCAATCCGGCCACCCAGGGCTCCGCAGGTGCTCCTTGCCTAACCCCATCCAGCTCTCCATACTGCTTATGTGGAGAGCCTTACTGTTTTACATTTGTATACTGCTTTTCAACCATGATTCTCAAAACAGTTCAAAGCAATTCACTAATACGATCAGATTATCAGATTCATGTGTGGATCTTATTGCCCACACAATGATAGATCTGGGTGGCGGCGGCAGAGGGTATACTGGGAATGAGTGGATGTTTTTCAGAGTCCTTTCCCTAACCTACCAGAAATTCCTGCAGCCACTAGTGGCACAGCTACCACTACTCTGAGCTAATAAAGGTATTAACCATCTCAGTTATTTGAACTCTCAGAGTAATGGCTGTTTGGTACACTATCCATTTCACTCATAATGTAGGTACAAAGCTGGGTTTGCCACTAAGTGTACAAGAACAGGCCTCCACAGATCTACTTCACAACTTGCCAGAACTAAAATAACAAGCAGCACACAGATCCTCATCCCAGAGTTCTCTGCTAAATGCACAGAAAGTGGAAAAGATCTCTCACAAGTCTGCTTCAAAGCTCAGCACACCCCCTCCCCAGTACCATCATTCTCTTCCTTCTCCCATGCAAGGAAAAGTGGGAGAGGCTCTCTCCATAATGCTGGGTTTTGAAGCAGACAGACACAGACAATGTGTCCCTTCTACCCCTCTGAACTTCAGCCAATCACAGCAGCTTGATGAGTTTACCTGTACAATAAAGGACTCTGTGTGTTTGTGTGTGTGTCACATTCATGTGTGACATTTTAGGTGTAAACTTAAGATTATCATAGGTTATACCTAAAAATGTAATGTGTGAAACAGCCCTTAAGAAATGCTTCATTTAACTCAAAAGCAGCTTGCCAAAGTAAAACTCATAAATGTCACCTTAAAAGTGTAAAGCCAGTTACTATATTGTAACCAACTATAAATCTGTTGGGGTGAGTGTGTAAATAATCAGAAGTCTGCAGTTAAGTAGTGATGTGGTTGTAAATTCATCATCTACACAACTTATAGATGACATCTACATTGGCCAGGATTCATGTAACAACTCAACTAGTTCTGTGCATTAAGGGGGCTTTGGGCTTATATTTTTCAAGCAGAAACCCTCATGCCACAAGGTAATTTCCTATATGGAAAACAGACTGTTCAAGTGAAAAGTCTCATCGAGAATGGCCATACCCTTGGCAATACCAGAAGTAATTCTTTAAACCTCAGTCACTGGAAAATATTTTTCTGCCTACTTACATTTTATCAGACAATCACAAAGCATATATCCTATACATTGCAGCACTATTCCTTTTCTCAAAGATCTCTAATTTCACATCCATTTGCAAATCCAAATCTTAATCAAGAACATCTACTGCTCTTCTCAAATTCTCCCCAGGACCTCGAGACACTGAATTTGCTTAGTCTCAAAACCAATGCACTGAAGCACTCTTTGGAGGTCAACTCATAACTCTCGACAGAGAGACAAGAATACTGATACCACTACGAAACTCTTTCCTGAAGAGGTACTATCTTTCCCTATATATAGCACTTCAAAGGATGTTAAGTGTATGGTTACGTTATTTGGCAGTGGAGACATGGAGACACATTCTGAAGACTAAATCTGAATAAAAATGAAAAGGGTGCAAATTACACTCTTATAGCTCATACTGGCAGTATTTCTTTAAGTAGGATCACAAAGATTCTTAGCCTGCCACAGCAGTAGTCATTTTAGTAATATTCCATTTCCATGTGTCTCAAGGAACATGTACATAATGACGTGATATGGCAACATTTCTCATCTAAGTCTTCTCACAATTGCTAGGTTTCATGAGAGTTACAAATCTAAGGATGAACTGAAACTTTTGATTATACCAATCTTTTAAAAAAAGCCAACCCAAATATTCTAAGGCAGGTTCCCCACTCAAAGGGCTCCCAGGGCCCTCTAACATCTGCACCCTGCAGCTGCACTATTTGTTTCCCCATCTGAAGACTGGAAGCTTGAAGCCGATACATTCTCAGCTATGTGTCTGCTGCAGAAGCAGAGGGAGGAGCGTGAAGACACTCCTGCTCTGCTCCCGACTGGCTGACTACATGATGCCTCCCCTCAGTCTGACTGACAGGCTTCAGAAAATTAGCACTAAGTACTCCCATAGAAATTAATCAGACAAGTGAACTCGTCCCAATGATTTCAGTAAGACTGTTTATGAATGACTTAGTGTGGATGTGAACCAGTGTATAACACTGAAACTTGTGATTTTAAATATATATGTGCATATATATGCACACACACACTTAAGTTTTACAGTTATACGAGGGGCTACTCCAGTCACTGGCTTACATCCAGATTAAGTTACTCATAAGCAGTCCTACTGAAATTAATTATTTCAGTGGGAATACTCATGAGTAACTTAGTCTGGATGTAACCCAGTGTGTGTACACACACACACACACACACACACACACACACACACAACCATTTAAAATCTCTGTGGGGTACCTGAGCTGATGGTTTGTGACAGAAGGGGCACACTTATTTAAAAAGAGGTTGGGAATCCCTATTCTAAGGTAATGGAGGCTTACCAACTACAACAGGGCCGCACAGCTTTGGTCCTCCAGCTGTTTTGGGGCTACAGTGGCCATCATTTCCAGCCACAGTAGCCAATGGTCAGGTATGATGGAAGTTGTAGTCCAAAATCTGCAGGAGGGCTGAAGTTGTGCAGTCCTGATTTAAAATGTGTTTACATTAGGTTATATTCCCAGTGGTTGACTACTTGAATGGAACTATTTCCAGTCATTACATCTATGGGTGATTTTTGTGTGTGGTTGTCAAGGATCTACAAAGGTTCTGCAGCTGGAGGCCATCTGGAGGGCACTACCTGTAACTTTAATTTTAAATAAACATCAGTACAGAATTTTGCATGGAGAGTTAGTTAACAATGCAGGACAAGTTAGCTGGCAATGGTACTCTTTCAGAATACTGGATTCTGAACAGGACTGGATCAATACTCTGTTTTGAATTAACAATCTTCAGACGGCAAGTGCTTCTACTCACTAATGCCTATTTTTTATTCCTTCTAAGAAAATACAGAATATCTATTTGCCAGTGTCTCACAAGACAATCATTTCCCATCTTTTAGAATTAGAAATGCAAAATTTCTAATTAATCTATTTAGAGCTTTTAAAATATACATACGACAAAGCAAATCCATGAACTACCCTGATGTGGAAATGAAACCACTTTATAAAGAACACATTTAGATGGAAAGCTGCACCACTGAGGCTGAACATTTTTGTGGAATAAAGGTAATATTCTAATTCCCTGTTTGGAAATCTATTTAATAAAACATAATTTTTCTCCAAAGCCAGAAGCACTTACCTCTGCAGTATATGTTTGATGATGCTTGATTATTTCGTCACTGTGCAAAGTCCTCACCATAGCAAAGTCAGATGCAGCAGCTGCTCCTCTTTGACAGCTGTGTGCAGATACATCTTCTTGTGACTGCTCAATCTCCAGACCTTCTTGCACCAATTCCTCGTCTTTGGTATTTGATACCTTTTTCTTTTTTTTCTGCTTCTTGGGTGCATTCTGCCCATCAGAGTGTGCTTTCCTTTGCCTAAATTGAGCAAGCTGCACATAAAAGAAAATCCTGTTAGGGTGAAAGTTTTCCTCTTTATTCCAAATGACACTAATTATCAGGGTTTGCAGAGTGTTTTCTAAAAATCTCCAGAGTGATTGCTGATGAAAACCAAGCTAGATGTTTGTGTGCAACCCCGTAAATCTCTCTGGATACTGTTGAATATGAAAATAACGTCATAAGTGCTGCACGTAATATCAGCACATCAACACATAGTATAATCAGATTAATACACAACTGCAGACTTCACACTAGCTAATAACTTACCTGCTTATAAATAGCTTAAAATCAATTTAAAAGCATATATTTGGTTCAAACTATGATCTGATATCCCCGTTTTGCATTTCTCACCCCCAGGCTGATAGCTCTTATTATGCAACACAATAAGAGTCCTATGTAAACTATTTTATATGGTAGAAGAAGCTTGGAAAAAAAAGAGAGAGTTCATTATATTAAAGTAATGAAATCTATCTTCTGAATGCAAAGCATAGAGGTAAATCCAATAACTGTGTAACATAAGGCAGTGGGCAAAATTACCAAACAGCCTACCTTGTAGCAAAACATGTCTATGAACAAAAAGTCGCAGGTGAGCCAGACAAAGCACAGCTGAAAACCAATTAGTACATAAGCTATTCAAATACTGTAAGTCAATGCCTTTTGCACAGCTTATCACTTTTAATGAGATATAAATGGATTTTCACAACTAAACCACTACAATACATTTTTCTTAGCTGGAACCAAATATAGGTTCCAGCAGGAAAGCAACCAATTTACGACATTAGAGTAAACATTATAGCTCCATAATTATTAACTGATTTTATTTCTTAAGGAGTTCACAGCTATTTACCTCTTATGACAAATCATGTTGCTTAAAACAAGTACAGCACAAGTAAGACCCATATAATAAGGAAGAAAGGTGGGGGGGGGAATCCCATGCCTTTTGGATAACAGACGTCAAAAGATAACATTAGAGATTATACAATACAAGAATATTGCGCTCATGATATTCACCAGTCCAGAAAGCCAGGACTCCATTCAAGCTCTTCGTCAGACTCAGCTGAATCAAAAAGGTTTCAAAGTGTTTGATTAAAAAAAGATCTCCCTTCCCAGTTGCTGTATGCTGGAACATGAGCCGTTTCTTCCATTTATCAGTCAGCCTCAAACTAGTAGCAAATACCACCAGCAAAAGTAATACAGTATTTGCCAATCAGTCACAACATGCTGCCTAACTAGCTACTTTTGTTCTTCTTCAAGTACAGACGCTTCATTTTCCCAACGGGATTCGGGGGTCTCTCGTCCTTGATGAGACTGCTGACAACCCAGCAAACATATGATTCCTGCTCCACTCACAGAAGGACCTTGAGATTTGCTGAGCCAAAAATGTTCACCTACGTATTTAGCACTTGCTTCCTCCCGCTCTCCTTTGCCTTCTTAATTAGCTTACCCAATTAGCATAGCCTTTTCTACTTTTAAATTAGCAAAAATTTAAAAATTGACTTAAAACTTAGGAAAGCCAGTATTTAATTAGTATTCTGACCAAAAGAAAAATAAAAAACACCAGTACCTCCCAAGACTAGAGATTCCCTAATATCCCCTCCAGTTAATTTGCTGCTATCCCCATCAAGCTCAAATAAACAATAGAAAGCACAAGAGACTTATCTTCTTAACAGAGGAAAGAATGGCTTTCAATGCCCTTAGCCTTTTACACAGCCAGTATTGACATCCAACAATTACTTAAGGTTGCAAATCTGCCTACTTACATGCATAACCGTCCCACTGATTTCAATAGGCTGTTTTGTTAACCCAAAACTACACAGTGGACAGTTGCAATCCTAGTTTGTTTCTCGTTAAATAAACAATCAGAATGGCTATTCGAATGTCAAAAACAGAAGAATGGAAAATATAACTTTCATTAGTTATATCAAATATATTTGATGAGATATTTAATGTATGCCAACAAAGTGGACCAACTCTTTTCAGGCTTAGAGTGGCTGGGATCCAAAGAACAGCGCAATCAGTTCCATGCACCCACCCAAGTGGGCTATGGGCTTGTGTTTCACAAACAGCAGCTCTTCCTACCCCATGGCAAACCACTTCTGAAACTAAGGGGACATTCAGAAGCAGTCTGCAATAGGATATAGGGACCTGATAGTTTTTTTTTAAATGTCAAAAATTCCATGGGGCATGCTTAAAGTATGCATGCTTTGTGAATACTGGTCAGTATGAATACGGATTTAACTGAATTTTAATAGTATATTTGAAAGAGCATATTATAATAGAAATGTAATTTGAGAATGTGTAAACACATGACAGAATCAAAATATGCATTGCATTGGATCCAAAGATGCTATTGCACTAATAGACATCAGGAAAGTTAGGTTACTTACTTGTAACTGAAGTTCTCGTAGTGGTCCATTGTCCATTCACACTTAGGATGTCTGTGCAGGTACAGATGACACCTTGGAACCTTCTAGAATTAATTTATTTTTGGCAGTAGCCCCACCCCTTTCCCTCAGAGAGACCCTTGCCCGCCCACTCCCTCAGTCTCCGACCGCTACAACAGTACCTTAAAAGGTGACCACTGCTGTGGGGAGGAGGGAGAGTTGTGTGAATGGACAATGGACCACAATGAAAAGTACAGTTACAGGTAAGTAACCTAACTTTCTCTGTAGTGGTCCTATTGTCCAATCACGTTTAGATTAGCAAGCTACTAACCTGGATGGCAGGTGAAGCGGGCCTCTGTGTGGCTCCTATGCAAGCACTGTGTTCAGAACCGTTGTGACAAATTGCACATAACCGCAAGATTGCAAGTCCAGAGCATAGTGTCTGACAGAGGACCATTCCATGTTGCCATGCAGCATATGGCACCTAATGGAATTCTTCGCGAGAAGGCTGTTGAGGTTGTCATATCCCTTGTAGAGTGGGCATGGGGTGCCACTGCCACTGGTGGGTGACAGTAGGACAGCGTGTATGCCAGTTTGATCACAGAGGTATCATGCTGAAAGGCACCGACGTGAGATCTGTTTTCCAATAAGGCCAGCAAAGCAGACAAAAAGAGCAGTGGACTTCCTGAAGGGCTGTGTCCTGTGCAGGTAGAAGGACCGGGTCTGCTTGACATCCAGGTTATGCTACACTCGTTCAGAGTCTAATTCCAAGTTTGGGAAGAAGGTTGGAAGACAGATTTCTTGGGAAATATGGTATTCTGAGACTGCCTTTGGTAAGTCAGTGACGTCTAAGTGAAGGAGCACCTTGTCTTTTTGGAAAGACAGATAAAGTGGATCCACCCGCAGGGCACAAACCTCTGACACCAGCAGGCTGAGGTGATTGCTAGAAGAAACTCAGTCTTGAAGGTGAGGTGCTTGAGGGAGCATGTCACCATGGGCTTGAATAGCTTCTGCACCAAAGAGGTAAGCACTCGTTTTAAGTCCCACAAAGGAGCTAGTCTGGCTGTAGGGGGAAACAAGCAGAGCAAACCTTTGAAGAAACGTTTTAACAGGTCCCTTTGAAAAAATGTGGACATGGAGGGTATAAGCGGCAACGGCAGCCAGGTGAACTTTCAACGAAGCAACAGATAATTCTGAGTTCTTAAGTGTCAACAGGTAAGAAAGTATAAAGTCAACAGAGGAGTTCTTGGGAGAGAAACCCTTATTGGTGGTGATGGCAGTAAAGTGCCTTCAAATGTGCAGACAAGGGGAGTGCTGGCTGATTTAACTCCCAAACAGTGCTGCGTGGCTCCGTTTGGGAGCAAAACCACGTCCTCGCATCTGACATAAGACGCAGAGCGCGCGGTTAAATGCTCACTGTGTCTGATGTCAGATGCAGGGGGCAGGGCTAGGGGGCTGTGGGCTACGGGGCTGGCGGTGGCAGAACTTGCCTCTGAGGGGCAGCGGCCCAAGTTCTTTGAACCTATCTGCTCAATGGTGGCTCTGTCCCTAGGTTAGTTTTGATTTTTCCCAGTTGACTTGTAGCCCCAATTTCCATAGTAATGGTAGGGTTGTGTCAATGTATTGACAAAGCTCATGTTCTGTTTGGGCCATTAGGAACCAGTAGTCCAAAAATGGGAAGAGCTGGATGAAGTGCTGGCGTAAATGAGTGACTACCATGGCAATACATTTTTAAAATATTTGTGGGGCTATGGAGAGGTAAGTCTTTGTAAAGGTAGATTTTGTTCCCTAGGCAGAAGCAGAGATATTTCCGGTGGGATCGATGGAGATATGAAAGTATGCATCTTTGAGATCTATTGATGCAAACCAGTCATTTCTGAATAACAGCTGCAAGATGTGATTGAGCATAATCATCTGGAAACAATGGTAACAGATGAAGTCGTTAAGGTTGCACAAGTTTAGGGTTGCAGACCTTCATCTCTTTTGGGGGATTATGAATTAACAAGAGTAGAATCCCGAGTTGATGCTGTGGTGCACTCTTTGGATGGCCCTCTTGTCTAACAGGTTGTGCACCTCTTACAGTAAGGTTGGCGTAGGGGAGGTAACCTGGACCCCCCAAAAAGGGTGGGAGGTTCTTTAACTCTATAGCGTAACCATTTTCTGTTGTTTTTAGCTTATGCACTCTTTCTAGAGCGTTATGTGTCTCCTTTCCGAATAGGTTTTCTCTGTCAAAAGGCGAAATCTTCGATTCGTAGCTTAGCTTCAGGTGAAAGTGCTGTGGATTTTAACCAGGCATGTTGCCACAAGGCTACTGCCGCCGCCATAGCCATGGACCCGCAGTCTGCCTCATGGTGAGCTGAATGCAATTGTTGTTTGGTGATTTGAAGTCCTTCAGTAAGGAAGATCATCACTGCCTCTCATTGGTCCATCTGTAGTATGCTGACAAATGGTTCCAATTTCTCAAACAAAAAATGTGTATATGAAGCCATGCATCCCTGATCATTCAAGATGCGTAGCTGAAGGCTTGTGGTTGCATAGATCCTATCCCCAAAGGAATCCAGCTGCCTGACAGCTTGCTCAGCTAGGGATAACAACAGTTTATGTTTGGTGACCGGTTGTGAGGATTCTACAACAATTGAGTTTGGTTTGGGATGCTTTAATAAGTATGGAGCATTACTTTGATAGACCTGGTAGAGATTTTCCAGTCTCTTGGAGGTATGATGAATTGAAGTGGGTTTTAAACATGCACCTTTAACTACTTTTGTGACTGTAGGCCAAAATACAGGACCATTGTATTGTATAATACAGGGTCCTTTGGATTGTATAAGGCCAAATACAGGGTCTTCAGAGGAGCTTGATGGGTTTCTAGGCCTAAAGAGGATGCCATCCTCTGTATCTGTTCTGAATAGGGTCTGAGCCCGTCAGTTGAGAAGTGGATCATCTCTCACCAGTTCATCTGAATGAGGAGAATCCAGAGGGAGTCTTTGTGAACTGACATGCTGTCATCTTCAGTACTGGATCCTGCTGAGTCATTCTGTGGGCTGGGAACCTTGGGTTCCAATAATGGAGGGTCTGGGTTAGACTGTAGATCTGTTTGGGCATCACAGGCTTTAGGCTTCAGATTTGATTTGGGATTTTTGACTGGTTTCTTCTTCTTAGCAGCCATCTCCGTAGCTTTAACAGAGTGAGTCCATGGAGGTGATTTCGAGTGAGATCTAGATCTGAAGCGCCTATATCTATCCCATTCTTCTGACTTCCATTTAGTGTGTCCCCCTGATGGTACATGATTGATTGGGGTGCCACTAGCATATTATTCTATCCTGGGTCTGTGGAACTCTAGATCACATCTGTCAGGGGATTCGGTCAGGGGATGCTTTGTACCTGCAGTCAGGGGGGAATATTGGTAGTTCTTCCTCTCCCAGTAACACACGGGGCACTTAACACTATAGTCTCTGCCCCACGTAAGTCCTGGTCCAGGGATTCGAGATCCCTTTCGGAGTGTTAGGATTCCACGTATTAATCATGTTCTCATGTGGTAGCTTGGAGTTCCCTTCCCTGTCTGATTCAGCATCCAGGTCTGGATGTAGATTCTCCTTGGAATCAGACATCACTGTGATGAGTGAGGTAGCGACAGAAACCATTGCCACTTCATGATCTGGTGGGGTGGCCAGTTTCTTCTCCTCCTGCTTTTTTTCTTGGCCCGAGTCAGTAGATTTCGCTGCCTTGTGGGATTTCCTGTCCTGCCATGCCCGATGCTGCTCTCAGGTTCAATGGTTGCTCCTTGGGCAGAGGGTGGGAGGGACTATGATTCCGTACTGGTGAGGTCGATCGCGAGGTATTGGGTGTAAGAGAGTCAGACTCCTCTCCGCCCTGCATATTTAAGGAGCTAGTAAGGTGCTCCTTGGTACGGGATTGGGCAGGCTTTCCTTGCAAAGTGGAGTTAACCTTCAATGCTCGCTACCATAGGAGTGTGTGTAATCTCGAGGCTCAATTTCTGCTGGCCTGTTTGGTGAAGGCAAGGCAGATTTTGCACTGGTAGAAACTCCCAAAATCATGCAAGGCAGTCTGTGTGGCCGAGAACATGAGCCTTCCAAAGCAAGTTTGGCAGAATTTAAACGTGGCTCTTGCAGCCATAGGCCACACCAGGAGCAGATGTTTCCAGGATCCATCAAGATCCCATGGAGAACACAGAGAAACTTTGAGAACATGCTCCTCCTGTGGATGTTCCTCACGAGGAGCTGGAGATCTCGATGGACCACACTGCCAATCTAGAACCTGCTCCACCTACAGGACCATGAGGGGTCCTCAGGGCCTGGCAGAGGAGCACTCACCTGGCTAATGAAGGTATCCCTTTCTACATGGAAAGGGATGGGGGACTCCAGAACAAATCCCGACCAAGGCAAGTTCAGGAAGAGGTGGGGCTTCCTGCTGTCTTTATAAGTACCTTTATAAGTACCTCAGCACTTTTGGGTTTAGTTACTCTATACCAAGAGCTTCTCCAGAGCCACCTCCCAAGTCTTTTTCTTGGTTTTCTACTTTTGTTCCTGCTTCCAGCCCCAGCTCTTGGTTCCTGCCATCCTGGCCTCCAATTTTAGCCTAACACTTTGTCTCTTCACTTCTGCATCCCATCCTAGCTACAATTCAATTCCAACCTCTTACCCAGACCCACTTCACTTCTCTCGGGGTGAATCCACAGATAACAGGGATATATTCCACTCCTGCAGGAGTTAAAATATGTTCCTTTTTCTAAAGTCTTTCCTCCCGACTGAAAATCAGTCAATAAAAGTACAGGTAACCGATTATGTGTATTAACATTTATGGAAATGATGCTTTCACCATAAGTTTAACAAATAATATCAAATTTTTGTTTTACTGAAACCCTGCTGTATTAAACTTTTAAACAAATTCAGTATAGCAGAATAGTACTCCAAAGACGAAAGTTGCCTGGTTTCACAAGAAAAGCAACTTTAATTCAGCCTTGCTAACTGGCAATTGATATGCTTCAAATACACATGATATGGCATACTTCAAAAAAAGCAAACTAGATCTTGAAATATACACCAATGAGATTTTTTTTAATGTATTGGCCTAAATATAATATTTACATTTTATAGCTGCAATATGCTCAGCCAATATTTTTAAGGTATATTAAATATGATGTGTCAATTCACCAGTTTACATGACAGTTGGAGATGTTGGCACACAGAAGGTTAATCACGAATGTCACTAAGTATGCCAACCTCTTGTCACAAGAAAGTGTACTGACAATTCTGGCACTACTTGAGTAATTATTTCACTTCACGTCTGCTGCTAGGAACAGGTGCAAGTCCAGTTGGCACAGCTAGTCAATTACTCATCCACTGGACATTTAACCACTTTGGAGCTCTGCCTCAGTAGCATTTAGCTTCCAAAAGCAGTATCAACATGGGATTGCTAATTTTCTATCACAGCAACAAACAGTCGTTGCTCAAAAACATGCACAAAATTTTGGTAGATGTTCACGGGTGGGAGGAAGGGAGGCCGTTTGCTGCTTCCCCATCCTCTCTCTCTCTCTCTCTCCCTCCCCATCTAGAGTCTCTTCCCTTCACAGCTAGTCACTACCTGTACTAGTGACTAGTACCTATACTAGTCCCCACTAGTCCCCTATCCTGTCCATAGTACTGATAGAGCACAGCACAGAAATGGAATGTTGGAAACCAGCTATAGAATAATGGTGAGGGTAGGTTCACTTCTCTTTAAAGCTAATCTTAGAACCTATCTGGATAACAGAGAGAGAGAGAGAGAGAGAGAGAGAGAGAAAGAGAGAGAGTTGTCCCAATCTAGTTAGAGCCTTACATGCACCACTAGGTGTACAACAGCTGCTTTCTTCTTGTGGAAGGAAGGGAGAAGGGGTATGTGTGGTCAGCAGCAGGAAACTCCCACTTGCAGAGAAGCACATGCAGAAGGTGTAGGGGAAATGCAATTTGTGCCTGGGTGTGGTCTGGCTTAGTTTGCCATAATTCCCCCTGCTAATTGAACAGATGCTGTTTTCAAAGTGGTGGCTCTCTTATATTTAGCAGGGAAAGAGCAACTGCCCTTGCCCAACCACAGCATAGTGTTTTTCAGTGGCTATTGCTGGTGTCTGGCTCATGTTTCTTTTTAGATTGTAGGCCCTTTTAGAACAAGGAACCATCTTCTTACTTTTTACGTGTGAACCACTCTATGAGCTTTTTTTAAAAAAAGTAATATATAAATATTCATAATAGTAAATCTGTATTAGTTGTGTATGAAGATCCTAGTTCAACAGCTGACAGAAGAAACACATTTCTGATACACAACTTTAAAATTCAACATAATTAGGAGATTTTTCAAATCTTTACTCCCATAAGCAAGGCAACTACAGTAATTCACAAGACATATTAATCATGAGAAGCAATAAGCATTATTCTGAGTTTAAAATGAGAATAAAAATAGTATTCCCTTTTAATACAGCTAAGGCAGATGTTATTAAATACCATTTAATGTCCACTAACTGTTTTCTTTTTAATCCATTAACTTATTAAAATACCTCAATACAATGTGGAAAAAAGTTTGAAGAGATTCATTTCTCAATAATACAAAAGAAATTATTTAGGAAATCTAATGCAGACTGTACGTATTTATTGTTTATATTTTAGCTCACTGTCCCCAAATTTCGCAGGGCGTTGACCTTTGCCCATTGCAATGCTATGAATATGGCAGTTTTGCAAGGGAGATTTCAGGGCATTCCTTACTAAGGCTGTGTTTGTCCATGTAGCATGGGAGAAATTGAAACGACATCTCACATTCTGCTGTATGGTCAACTTGATAGAGACATCAGATCCAAATTTATTACACCTCAACTTATTTTATGTCCAGGGCTCTCTGATAGTGATTATTTAATTTTGTTGTTAGCAGATAGCAATGCAGCTAATTTGTTTAAAGTTGCAAAGTTTTGTTATATTAGTAGTAAGATTCAGATCGAAGTTGTTAATATTAAATTGTAGTATTTTAAGATTTGTTCTATTGGTATACTTCTGTTTGGCTTTCTTCTTATGCCTTATTTTTAAATGTATTTCCAAATTTTGGTCAATGACTGTAATAATAAAGACTTGAGACTTGGGACTATTTATTGTTTATATTTATTGTTAAATTTTTCTACCACCTTTCATTAAAACAATCTCAAGGTGGTCCTTCAATCAACAGGGGATGGCTTCCAATAACATCTGATTAAAATACCCATTTTAAAGTCTGATCTAATTGATCTAATTAATTAGTTTGATGAATTAACTAATTAGTTAAGAACTGAAAAAAAATGTGTTGTGTGCCCCGATGTATCACTACCACCTTCACAACCAGTTGAACTGTGAAGTGGCACATCTTTCCCTTTAATCTAAAAATCAGAGTAAATCAGACAGATAAGTTTGCTAAGTCGCTTAGGACTGTACTCTATCCTCACAATAAAAAGATTTGCACCAATGAATATTGTGCTGATGCTCAAGGATTTGGATTGGCTTATATGACAACTGAAGATGTACAGCAGAACTGCACATGCTGAAGGGAAAATGAAGACCATTTTGGCAATTTCAAACATCTTTAAAATTAAAAAAGTAAAGCAAAGGTCATATAAGCATCTTCCAAAGTACTCCAGAAACAGCGATCCTTTGCCTAGCCCTAAGCTTTGCAATGCAAGATTGCAGGAAATGAACTGTACCAGATTTGGCATGGTGTGCACAATACCTTAGCTAGAACAGGGTAAGACTGCCAGGAAGAGGATAAAAATAAGTTATCTAACCAGGAAACTATCAAATCCCTTTCTATCAAATCATGTGTTTCTGGCAACATATTCCTTTGGCAGAGTAAAAGTTGCTAAATCATGATTTTATAACTTCACTGAATGTTAGGCTGACGTGCACTAATACAGTTTGTTAAGTCTCGTCAAATCAAAGTCTGTACACTATGTACTTCAGGAAAAAAAAGTCCTAATGCTAGAATATTTTATCACCAGCACCAAAACACAGCTCTGGTATCGGGCATAAGAGATACACTGGCAGACATGTAACACAGCCCCAATATGTGGAAGCATTGCCAAGCATGTATAAAGATGCAAGTGCCCCTCCAGCTCCATACTGAATTGTACTGAAATAGGAAGCAGAGGGGCAGGAAGAGAGACATTCAGTGCAAAGACAATACTAGACTGAAGTAATTTCTCCTCTGTCGGGCAAACCCCTGTTCTGCACACTCCTTTCTGAATACAAACACTACCACATCTCTCTGTACTGGCCTTGCACAAGAGCCCTATGCTTAGGACTGAACAGTTCACTATTAGCGCACCTTATATATGCCATTTATTTCCTGCCTTTCCATCCCAGAACTGGATTCTCAGGGCTGGTTACAATGAAGACCCAATATAAAATACAATATATAAACTTTAAAAAGAAACAGACACTGCCCTGGTGGCGCAGTGGTAAAACTGCTGCCCTGTAACCAGAAGGTTACAAGTTCGATCCTGACCAGGGGCTCAAGGTTGACTCAACCTTCCATCCTTCCGAGGTCGGTAAAATGAGTACCCAGAATGTTGGGGGGCAATATGCTAAATCACTGTAAACCGCTTAGAGAGCTTCCAGCTATAGAGCAGTATATAAATGTAAGTGCTATTGCTATTGCTAAACAAACAGCAAGTAAGAAAAAGCAAGTAATAACCAGCAGACCAAACAGGCAAACCAATAGCAGGCAAGCCAAATGCCTGCCTAAACAAAGATTTCTTAATTCAGACTTAATTGAGTGGAAAACCATGAGAGACAGGGACGTTTCTTTCTCCCCCCCCCATCCGCATCTCAGCAGACAGGTGAAGAGAACCTTTTGCGTATTATACAATCAGCTGAGAGAAGGTGGGGGAGACATTCTGACCTGGTCCTAAACTGTTTAGCGCTTTAAAAGGAAGTGACCATCAGCATCTTCTGGATCACCAATCATTTCCTGATAACTTCAGAAGAGGCTTTACATTATATTTGGTGTTACATTAGTTATACTGCTAAGGATGTAGACCAAGGCTTTCTCCCAAAGGCACTAAGAGCACTCAGAGCTTCCCTCTCAATCCTTCATTACAGGTGGTAGGAAGAGTCTTCATTTTTGAGCTGTAAAACTGAATCTAGTGTTTCAGCTGATTATTTATTATTATTATTATTATTATTAATAAACTTAGTTAGCTGCCCCATAACAAATTGTTCTCTGGGCAAAAGACACAACACATTAAATCATAACGACCAAGCTTTTTTGTGGGGGAGGGAAAAAATACAAAATACAATACAAAGTAGTTTTATGACACTTTAAAAATCAGTTAAAAATGAAATTTAAAAATCAAAATGTAAAAGACCTGGTGACTAAGAGAACAAAGTGATGAAGCTAGGCGAACCTCACTGGGGAGGATATTCCATAAATGGGGTGCAACCACTGAAAAGACCCTCTCCCTAGTAGTCACGCGCCTCACTTCATTTGGCAGGTGCACACAGAGAGCAGGGCCTCCGGAAAAGATCTTAAGGTCTGGGTTGCGACATATGGGGCAAGGCACTCTCTCAGGTAAGCCAGCCCCAAGCCATTTAGGGCTTTAAATGTTAAAACCAGTACATTGAATTGGGCCCAGAAACGGACTGGGAGCCAATGCAGCTGACGAAGCACTGCTGTAATATGAGCAAAATGTCCAGTCCCAGTTAATAATCTTGCAGCCCTATTTTGTACCAGCTGAGTTTCCAGACTGTTTTCAAAGGCAGCCCCACGTACAATGCACTGTAGTAATCTCAGCGAGAGGTTACCAGAGCATGAGTAACTGTGGCCAACCTATTATTGTGGCTTTGGGCAAAAAATGGTTTTTGAAAGGTGAACATTAAAAATCCTTGACAAGTTATTCTAACAGAGACAGTACAGTTTTTAAAAACAGCTTAATTTCAACTCTTATACTTCAAGTACAAGTATGTACACAACAAAATATAAATTTTGTACAAAATATCACATTTAAAAAGTGATGGATCAAAGTTATTGTATTTGCCTGAATCAAAGACTAGGTTTCCTCCCCAGGTTCTTTGATGTTAGAAACTGGGGGGCTGCCTTAAGTTCAGAGTGCTATTCCTTTTGGGTATTTAACATCTATTTTTATGGGGGCCATCTTAAATTTAGGTTCATCTTCTATATGGGTAAATATGGTAGTACACCATAAAAATGCACCTCACAAACCAACACATTTATTCAAATGAGACCAAGATAATCATAATCATAAAGGATGAAAGGTTCTTTACGCTAAAATGTCACTGAACCTGATTAATATTCATTCATAAATGCATATTATTAATTATGATGTTGAAACTGGCTGGCCAAATAGGTAGCCAGATCGACCAACTAAAATACTTTACTTTTATTTCACAAAATAAAAGTCTGAGAGACAATCGAGCATCAATTATTGAAATAGATCTGGTCCATATCACTAGTTAACTGATACCTAATCAAATTTAAAGCAAACTGAGTAAACACAGTTTGCTCTAATCAGAAACATACAGAAAACCACAGTCTACACCATCTGTGTTGTCCACATATGAGCCAATTATAAAAATGCAAACGCATGCAAGAACACCAACGGTTTCAGGAATCTCCAAGTGGTGCATGTCAATCAAGTGACAAAGCACAGTGAGTGTCTCCTGCACACTTCTTACATATCAGATGGCTGGAAAAGTCAAACCTTAATCTAAGAATTTGATTTAATTTTGTGATTTAAATGACAAACGTATTTCTGATCAAATATTAATGACTACAAAAGACCAACTATCTCACAGCACCAGTTTTAGAAAATGACCTGTCATATCTTGATCTGAAAAAAATGAATAGAGCCATCAAGAAAACTGAGGGACAAAAGTTATCTCTCGATGCATCTAAAAATGTTTTCAAAAATAAGTATTACTAGGTATGGCATATAAAGTATTGTTAAAGTAAACTGACTGTCACCTGCACAACTTGTTTTGTTCCTAGACTTCAGAAGTCTTACAAGTAAAAAAATAACCTTCATATGCATAAAGGCAACCACTTGCATGAATCTCAAACAGGTATGTCAAATTAGAGACTAGAATCAAACTTTGACAGTGGAAAAAATGACAGCTATAATTGTAAGGGAAAAACAAAAGGATTGAAATAGTCTGAGCGAGCTCCTAAGAACTTCTGATTTGTATACAAGCATTTCTGCATACACGGAGGTGCTGCTACCCACCACCGACCCCTACTGCAACTGCAGCACCTTATGCTTCATAGGACTCCATTTTTATCATCTCTCTCTCTCTCTCCCTCCCCCCCCCTCTCTGGCGTACCTGTCGCTAATCCCATGCGTGGCAGCTCTCATAAGATTTCATGAGCAAGGGGAGGGGGAAGAGGAAGGCGAGCAGCCAGCGAGAAGAAGTGGTGGCCAGCCGCCAGGCGGGGAGAGGAAACAGCGGCCAGGTCATCCATCGAGGGAGAGACAGGGAGAACTAGAGGAGCAGATACTCTGCACCAGATCAGCTAGTTTTATTAATTTTTACAACATGAAGATAAAGAAAAAAACTACCCAAAAGGGGAAAAAAAAGGCGGGGGGAGAATACGCATTGTCCAGAAGTTCACAGAATAGATTTAAGCTGAAATCAGACTTAGCAATCCCAGTTGCTACTACAGTGTGTTCAACTGGGAACAAGTGAGAAGGCTGTGCACTCCCTATATGGCACTACGTACAAGCCAGGATATCAAACCTGGCTTGTGATACTCTGTTTGTAGAAAATCTTTAAACCAGCATTTCCTGGTTCAAGCTTCATGGGAAACTGTGGTATAACAAGCCAGGATACTTGCAGTTCAGCAGATACAAGAAGGGAACATAGGAAGCTGCCATATACTGAGTCAGATCATTGGTCTATCTAGCTCAGTATTGTCTACACCAGTGTTTCTCAACCCCCGGTCCGCGGACCGCTGCCAGTCCTCAGAGGGTTGAGTGCTTGTCCGTGACCTAGCTGCTAGGAAGGCAGGGCTCTGAAGCGTAAGTGGCGCCAGCAGGGGAGGAACCACCACAATCGGAGCCGGACCATTTCTACCCGGAACCTTGTTGCCTCTGCTTGCGTTATTGGGCGGGAATGGTGACGCGGCAATACTGGGGGTGCACGAGCTGGAGGTGGTGCCACTGTCTGAGCCGAGCCTCGACGGAGTGGACACAGACGTGCAAGGGACAGGCAGGCTGTGGCTGGCGACACACGCGCATGCGCTTTCTCCTTCTCCCGTCCGCTTGGGCACTCTCCGCCTCCTCAGCCATCCCGGCCAGCTCGGGCGAGCTGCTGCGATGCGACCGCGCCCCCTTCCTGCTGGCAAGTGTCCGGCCCCGCCCGCCACGCCCCTGACCCGCCGGGCTCCCAGCAGCGCCCGACCTCCGGGCCGCGCACCGCTTTGTTTCCCGGGAGGAGGAGGCCACGCGCAGTGCTGCTCCCCGAGGGTCGTCGCGGAGCGCCAGACAGGGCTGGCAGAGGGGGTCAAGTCAGTCCCGCCTGGAGGAGCCTGGCAAGCAGGCAGGGGCTTCTCCACCAGCTGCGTTGCTGCTGCTGCCACACGTCGCGTGAGTCAGATCTTTCTGGGGAGCCCTGCCCCCCCCGCTTAGGGCGGCTCCCGGCGCCTCGCAAGCCATTGAAAGGTGGACGGGTCAAGACTGCTTGCGATCTCCCCTCACGCCCCAAGTTAAAATACTGCTTTCCCTTTCCACTTCCACCAGTGTGAAGAATGCTGCCTCCATGCAAAAAATTGAGAGCATGTCTACACACGACAGACTTAAACTGTTTCAGTATTCAGTTCTCCCCAGCAGACACTGGGAACTGTACTAGTGTGGGTTTGTGTGATGGGGGCAGGAATCGCTAGCGAACCATTTTCAGTACTTCACCCAATTATGATTCTCAGAATGCTTTGTGGGGTGGAGAGAGACAAAACAACTTGAAGTGTACCTATATCCTGTGCGCTGTTCAGCATCTTCTTGCCCTGTTCAGCATCTTCTTGCCCAAACAAAATCTGGTGGTTCTGTTCAGAGGCTCACTTGTAACTCACATAAAAACAGATTTGGTAGCACTTCTTGATTCACTTTAGGGGTGATTTTATTTTTCAGCATCTAAGTTCAGTTTTAGTACTTGAAATGTTTCTGAATAGCTGTGTTTATAGGACATTTGGCTACCTGCCCACAAGCCATTATGTCTTGTGTCAACTGGAGGTGGGGCAAGTGCAATAAATACAGTTTGTTTAACAAATTTTATTTTATGATATTATTTTAATTGTAAACTGCCCAGAGATGCAAGTTTTGGGCACGTATAGAAGTCTGTTAAATATATAAAATAAACTTAAACTTGAAACCCCTTTACTAACTGCTAGTCCGGGAAACTGCACACAAAGAATGTAGCGGTCCTTGACACTCTGCATGAATAATTTAGCGGTCCTTGACTCCAAAAAGGTTGAGAAACACTGGTCTACACAGACTGGCAGTGGCTTCTTCAAGGTTACAGGCAGGAATAAAGGTGTGCACGGAACCGTGGAGCTGCAGTCCAGCACTGGGGTGGGGGTTCCTTTAAGGGTGGGGGGAGGGTGTACTTACCCCTCCTGCCGCTTTCCCCCCTCCTGCGCACATATTTTAGTCAACAATTGGGGCGGCAGGATACCTCCCTGCCGCCCCTTCCCCCGCTTGGCTGCAAAAGGCTTCAGGAAGCCTTTTGTGCGTGCGCATGTCACGTCTCTGCGATATGTGTGTGTGTGTGGCTGCGCGCATGTCGGAGACGTGGCCGCGCGCGCAACGTGCGCACGCGCAAAAGGCTTCCTGAAGCCTTTTGCATCCGAGCGGAGGAAGGGGCAGCAGGGAGGTATCCTGCCACCCCAATTGTTGACTAAAATATGTGCGCAGGAGGGGGGAAGCGGCAGGAGGGGTAAGTACACCCTCCCCCCACCCTTAAAGGAACCCCCACCCCAGTCTGCCCAAACCCCAAACCACCCATGTCCGGACCGATCCGGAGGCCTGTAAAATGGCCTCCAGACCGGTCCGTGCACATCACTAGGCAGGAATCTCTCTCAGCCCTATCTTGGAGAAGCCAGGGAGGGAACTTGGAACCTTCTCCTCTTCCCAGAGCAGCTCCATCCCCTGAGGGGAATATCTTACAATGCTCACCCTGTAAATGGGGAGAAGGATGCATACAACTTCAGGACCTGTTCCCAGTAAAATTGTTATGTCCGCATTTGGCCATAGTCTTATTTTTTCTAAGCTTCATATTGCCCCTCACCTGTCCACCTCATGCCATTGCTACAGCTTTACAGTCTAGAAATACATGCTGAAAACAAAGTATTTGATATTTTTAAAATGCCAATGTACCTTGGCATTCAAGTACTGCCAAAGCCGCTAGATTTCCCTTTTTCACTTATAATTAAACTTTATATAAGCATATTTCTCAGAAAGATCATGAAAGAGAGCAACAACAAATGATAAAATGTACATTATAAAATTTGAAAAATATCAATGTTATTTTACTGTTTTGACCCCTCAAACTATTCTCCTGTAACTACACAGTGAAAACTACACTTTGTTCAAGTATTCTTCAAGTGAAGGGAGTCCAGATGGAGAAATTTGGCAAAAATAACTTTACACTCTAAACCCCCAGTGTTGATCTTGTCGCAGGAGCACCTTGAAGCTACAACGCTCCATCATCAGGAGAGGACAAGCCCCATCAGTGACAGGTGTTCCTATTCCCTTCAGGACACAGTTCCTGCCATCTATCATTACCTCAAATCTTGTCTGTGGTCACTTTCAATGGCTCATCTAAATTCAGTGCCTAACAGAGACCAAGCATTGTGTAAGAAAAAACCCAGCAGAAATTTATTTTAAAAATACAAAGCATTCCAATTACACATCTGGAATCATTTTTAAACCTACCTCCTGGCCTTGCACCCTCAGACATTTTTCTGGTTAATTATTTTTAAACTCACACAAACTATAATTATTGCTTGCAATAATGGATGTTCTATATCTTTAGCTCTGTCTTGCGCTAAAAAAAAAAGGTCAAGTATTAGTGAGGCATTCTTGTATCTTCACACTTATATAGCATGGTTTTCGCTCTCGCTCTCTCTGAGCAGTGATTATCTTCAGAAGTAATTCAAAGTAGGAAAGTTGTACTTACATAAAGCACCTCCAAAAGCATGTTTGGAAGCCCTGCTCCCCCATGTTGATGTGCCCTGAACCCCTGTGCTCCATGCTTACAGTGTGTGTTTGAAGAGACAAATGCTGTACAGGTGGAACCTGCTATTTGCGGTTCCGCATGTCCGTGGTGGCTTAATTGCCACTCAGCCTCGATATCTGTGGACACAAAAGGGTTAAAACCCATGTATCCGTGGTTTGGAGATGGCCAGAAATAAGCACTGCTAAATATAACCCAGGTGATCATTTTGTCCCTATGTGTGGAGAAGAAGACTTGATCTAAAAGAAGGATCCATCTTAGAAAGCCCGAGTCAAGAACGGACAATTCTGAGATAATCTTTGCTTTTCAGCCAAGACCGTAGTTCAATGGAGAGAACGCAATGCTGCTTTTTGGATAGGTTAACACTAGTATATGGAAGTTTCAACTGTAAGCAGAGAAAAGACCTTGACTATCTCATTGCAGGCTGAACATAAGCTACCATGGGAGGATCACAGGGTCCAAACAGCCAACCTTTTCGATACATTGTTTGTATCAGTGGGTTTGCTGGGCTGCCCACAATGGAAAATTTGAGAACAAAAGACAGTATTTGAAAATGCCCTGAGTCATCATTATTTAATACAGAATTTATTAATAAAGATGAAGATGGTAAAGTTGCTAAGTGATAATCCAGCCAATGCGAGGGCTGGAAGGCTGTGGTAATTTGGCTGTGTGGTATAAACTGGACTGGGATGTTTGGAAGAATTTCTCAGGCTTTTAGGACTTTGGGCTTTTTTCTTTTCTTTGAGTGTCCTCTTTTTGGACTAACAGTTTTTGAGAAGGAAGGAAGCTCCTTTGAGAATCTTCCTCTCCCCATTCCCATCCCAATACAAACCATGAATCCACTCTCATTTGCTACCAAAGAATCTACACTCAGAACACCTCAGAAACAAACAAACCGTGTACCCCATGGGTTAGAAACCCATGGGGGTGGTTTGCACCCTATGTGCACTACACCACACCTCGTTCTGGGCTGCCCCAGCACCCCCCAAGTGCAATTATAGGGCTGCTGAAACCTCCATGATTCCCTATGGAGAAAAACCTTAAAAGAGATGCGTAAACTTCAACAAGTCACCAAAAATCAGCTCTCTGCCCAAATTCTTTGAAAAAATTCTGGTAGCTTGCTTGCCCCTCTTGGGCACTACCACCAACCCCACACTACTATAGGCCATCCCTTTCCCCCCCCGACGTGAAGCGATACACTTCCATTACATCTTGGGGGGGGGAATCCTCAAAGACGCGTAACTTCAACAATTCACCCAAAATCAGCCCTTTGCCCAATCCCTCTGCAATTGTAGACTGCCCAGAGGTGAAAGTTTGGGGTAGTATACAAATTAGATAAATAAATAAATTTGGGTGGCGGCCTCCACCCATTAGGCACTACCACTCCACCCCACTCTTTTGGCCCTGGGACCCATTTTCTTGATCCAAATCAATTCGGATTCAGATTAATTCAGACCCGAATAGAATCTGGGGTGATTCGGATGGGTCAGATTCGGACCCCAAAACAAATTGGTGGTGTTTCAATTTGGATCCGAATCGAAACACCAAAAATCCGAATTGCACACCCCTACTCCCAATGGGCCACAGGCCACCTCAAGAGATATCACCCCCACATGATAACAGCACGCCGCCACTTGAAGACGGCGAGTCATCGTAGGATTGGGGGCAACTCACACAAGATCTAGACCTGAGTTCTAACAAGACTTGCCCCACCTGCCAAGGGTAATATAAACCAGAACTGGCCAGTGATGAGGGGCCAGTCTAGGAGGAGAGCTGCCAGGAGAGGGAGCTCTCTGACTCCCTTGGGGAGCTTGAGGCAGCAATTCCGGGCAGCCTGTGATAGAAACAGATTGCCAGACAGTGGAATAGTGCTCCCCCAGTGGTCACAATTCTGAGGCCGTCTGGAACCCTCTACAAAGGAGGAGGTGGAACCTTACAGTGCTATCGTTTTTGCTGCTGTGATCTACAGCACTGCCCTAATCCAAGTGTACTCAAACTTGGGGTCCCAGATATTTAGACTACAATTCCCATCACCCCCAGCCACATTATGAAGGGGTTTTTAATTCAACAACAGCTGGGGCCCCAAATAGGAGAACCCATGCCCTAATCAGATGTTATCTTTTATGCATACACAATCTATGTACAGTGTACACATTCTTGCTAATCTCTACTAATTTTTATATTCAACATATGTAAAATATAATCTACATTTCTGAGCAGTCTAATCCCTTTGCTGCCTGTATATGTACTCATTTTGAAAGTAATTTTTAAAAACACATGTACACATGGGCAACATAACATGTAAATAGCCCACCAACAGAAGGCAAAAGATTTAACACAACATATTATTTATTTATTTATTTATTAGATTTATATACCGCCCTTCCAAAATGGCTCAGGGAGGTATACAGCTTTATAAGCACACACAATCAAGGACATAAGCAAATAGGCACTAAATACAAAAGCCATGAACACCATAACACAAACACCATGAAGATGTACACACAAAACACAATACTAGCATTACAGAACTTATAATTGCATTAATCAACATACTAATGTATCTACCTTATTACTGAATTATGCAATATGCAAATACTTCATATGCAATGAATATGCACTACTTTATTTTTTCCCTTAAGGCATGAAGTATGAGGATCTTACTTTCAGTTTAAACATAGAACATGGATCCTATGCATGTTTATTCAGCAGTTAGTCCCACTGAGTTCAACCAGACTTGGTCTTAAATAAGTATGTACACTTGCAACTCTTAATCTTGACCTCATTACAGGACAATCATTTTTTCTTTGGGCTTGCTCTTTTGGAGGGGGGGAGTGGAAATAGAAATGAAATCCACTTTAGCTTTGTGGTTGCCATCGCTGCCCCTCACTTATCCCAACTCTCTTTCTCCCAACAATCACTAATGCAAAGTGATGGAGATTTAAATGTAAACACTGTTGGCAATAAGATAAAATGAATGACAAAGTGAAAGTCGTTACAGGTTCTCCAAATGCCATTGTATAATTTGCACTGCCAAAACATTTGTTTATAGGCCAGATTAAGCAAAATGATGTGTCAAGTACTAACATCGAAATTAGAATCTACATATAGTGTTTTGTGTTACATCAAATAAAACAGTATATCTGGGTGATGTACCAGTATCTATATACTATTCCCAGAAATGCTGAAATTTGAGACACTTATAAATGGAGAATTGGAGTGCCCACAGGCAAGTGGAAGATATGTCAGTATCCACAAAGTCTGGGGGGTGGGGGATAGGGTGATCAAAAGCTCCCCAGATTGCCTCCATGATAGCAAATGGGATGGAATGTTCATGAGTGTAGACAGTTAACAGACAAACTGGTGGGCAGAGCTAACAAAATGTGACATGGTGGGAAGAGGGCCTGGACAAAAACGGGAGGGGCATTTATCAACTAGAAGAATACTTCCTCAAGTCAGTCACAAGTTAGAGTAGGCACTTCTGTCTTTGTTGTTAACTCTTGCTTTTGCACCATGCTCAGCCACAGGCTCAGGTAACACCTGCACACCAGGGATATAATGCAACATTTTGTTGTGGGTCCATTCCTGTATCAGTCTATTACGGAACATAAACCATTCCAGAAGTATTTCTTAGGGCATAGATTACTGGGTGTGTGTGTGCATTTATTGTTCAAACGTGGTGTAGTGGTTAGAGTGCTGGATTAGGACTGGGGAGACCCGAGTTCAAATCCCCATTCAGCCATGAAACTAGCTGGGTGACTCTGGGCCAGTCACTTCTCTCTCAGCCTAACCTACTTCACAGGGTTGTTGTGAGGAGAAACTCAAGTATGTACTACACCGCTCTGGGCTCCTTGGAGGAAGAGCGAGATATAAATGTAATAATAATAATAATTATTATTATTATTATTATTATTATTATTATTATTATTATTATTATTATTATTAAAATATCATTAATTGGACTGATCTATCACACATAGATCATTGTTTATTTTCAGCATTTCTATCCAGTCTTTAAAAAATAAAATAAAAAATACTCCGGGCAACAATCTTTGATAAAACAAATTTGCACACCATGCCTAAATGTGGGTTTTACTTGTAAACCAACACAGGATTACTAGTCCATGACTGCTAAAAACAGAGGACTGTAGAACTGGATAGCTTAAGTGATTGGAAATAGGATATAGAGCTTTTCAGCTCTAGGTCACTAGTTCGTGTAAGCCACTGAAGACACGTCTTCAGACATATCACTCATGGGAGTTCACTTCACTCATGGGAGTTATCTGCTCATGAAATGTGTGTAGTCACAAAAATCAAACAATTTCCATAATGCTTACACGAAAGTTTGCTACTGCAATTGCCATGGCAGACATCAGTGGAACAACCAGTTCCCATATTTTACAGCTCTTGTAAACATTTTTGTGAGTGAAGAAAGAGCCTCAAAATATGTGAAATTCCCTCACCACAGAACTCTGCGCTTCCTATTGTCAGATAGCAATCCTATGTGCACTTATTTGGAAAAAAAGTAATTTCTTTCACTGAGCACAGTGGGACTTATTTTAGAATGCATAGGATTTCACTGTCAATTACAGTGGCAACAATGATTGTCAATGTTTATGCCCCCCCCACCACCACCACACAGATTTTATTAGGCAAAAAAGTAATGCTTTTTCTTGGATCTTTCAGAAACATGCCTTAGCATTTTATGCATCTACAGGAAAATAGGAAGTTGATAGCCAAGAAAATGTTTTTCATCAGAGCTCCATAACAACAAAGGCTGTGACCTCAGCTATTTCATTAGCTGTAATCGTTTGCTATTACCATTCATAGACATGCAAGCATCTTCCTTTGTTCAAATGTCTCCAAACAAGATTAGTACTCACCCATCCCACACTCCGCCCTAGTGGGTTTTGTCTGGAGATGCGCACACCACAGGAGCAATACGCACAATAAGCCCCAGTGCTTAATTAAAATTGCCTGTTTGTTTCCTAGGATTTCACTGCCGCAGAAGAGCAGGCAGGGATGGAATAATAGAGGTAATAGCTGCTGAGTTTGTTTCATCAGCATTTCATTGTGCTAGAGCAATCGGGGAATGGGAGACACACCTATGCACAGGAATGGAGATCAGGAACAAAGGGAAGCAAGCAGGCGACCGATAGTAGCAGTCCTGGACTTGGCTAAACACAACAAGGAACAGAAATTAGGAGAATATCTAGACCTGGGAAAGGGAAAGCAGTTTAGCAAATAACCCATTCTTCAATTAGCTCATAAGCAGCAACTGTTGCATTCTAAGGTAATAAAACCATATTGCATGTGTTTATGCAAGAGAGATGTGAAACAATCTGAGCAATTATTCTAGAAGCAAGCAAGTGGAGAAGAGAGGATAGGAGTTCTGAAACATGTAATGAGATATTTTATCAGCTCAACAGGGCCAGGTCACAAGGAGATTCTGCCATAAAGTTCATCCATACAAACATGCTTTGTCTGTAACCACATGCAGACATGTATGAACTGGAATTACACACATATATCACTACATGAACATGATACTGCAGTGATGCCTGTATGCTGCATGGTTTTAATGCATGCAAGTTAGAGGATAACACAGGGTTAATTTGGTACCACAAGAGGGTTAATTTGGTACCATAAGAAACAGAGGAACTGGCCCAGATGAAGTTCCTAATGATGCAGAACTCTTATCTCAAGTACATTCTTTGTAATCTGCCACAGGCAGCAGCAAAAGCTAGTTCTCATGGATCCGATAGAAAAAAAGCAATGTGCAGAGTTATTAAGAGATACCGAAGAAGTCCATCTCTCTTCCCGGAAAGGTCACGTGACATCTTGGATATTGGATAAACTAATTCTGAAGGACTGGCATTTCACAGTCTTACAATACTGTCCCCTACAGGAATAGTTTGGAAGTCTTCTGAAACCTTTGTAAGTAATGTAATGCCTTGTAGGGCAAGCGGCATCTAGCCTATACTTACTTCACATCTGGGCAGGGCCGTAGCTATAATTGAGCGAAAGGGTTCAAAGAACATGAGCCCCCAGCTCCTGAAGGCCCTCCTGCTCCACCCCTCCCTATTTTCTACATTATCTCCCTGACTCTGGGGGGCCACCAGAGAGAGGGATGAACAAGGGTCCCCCCCCCCGCAGCTACACCCTTGCATCTTGGGTCAAATAAGGTTCCTAGATCAAACATTTGAGGCAAAGGGGGAGTTTACATAGTGTACAATTCCAGTCACTGCACCTTAAAAAGGATACTGTAGAACTAGAAAAGGTGCTGAAAAGGGCAACTGGAGGTTGGAGCGACACCCCTATGAGGAAAGACAACAACATTTGGGCCTTTTACTTTAGAAAAAGAAGGTTGGTAAGGGGAACATGATAGAAGTATAAAATTATGCACAGTAAGGATCAGGTAGATAGAGAATTTTTCTCCTCTCATACCATTGGAATGGTCATCTGTTGAAGATAAATGATGGGAAATTCAGGACAGACAAGAGGATTTAGCAGGGCTTTTTAAAATGTTCTTACACACATATTTACAAATGGTGTCTGATCACAACTTATGTTGCTAAGACCCTTTATGCAGATATGAAACAGCAACTTCAAATATGTGTTGCTGCTCCATAAGGCCAGTCAGGAAAGACTATCTGCCATTATTTTTATATGTGTACATGTATTTACAAGGAACATAAGAAAAACAGTGTCTCATTATTTGGGTTCCTAACACATTTTTCTCCAAAAATGCAGCATACAGAGCAGAAAAAAATATATTAAGGAGTCAGTGCTGAGAGTAACCGCCTTAGGAGCATAGGAAGCTGCCTTCTACTGAGTCAGACCCTTGGTCCATCTAGCTTAGTATTGTCTATACAGACTGGCAGTGGCTTCTCCAAGGTTGCAGGAAGGCGTCTCTCCCAGCCCTATCTTAGAGGTGCCAGAGAAGGAACTTGGAATCTTCTGCATGCAAGTATGCAATGCTCTTCCCAGAGCAGCCCCATCCCCTGAGGGGGATATCTTAACGTGCTCAATATGTAGTCTCCCATTCAAATGCAAACCAGGGTGGACCCTGCTTAGTAAAGGAGGCAATTTATGCTTGCTCTGCAGCAGGGAAGTAACTTGGCTTGGGAGCAAGAGGTTGCTGGTTCGAATCGCCACTGGTGTGTTTCCCAGAATATGGGAAACTCCTATATTGGGTAGCAGTGATATAGGAAGATGCTGAAAGGCATCATCTCATACTGCATGAGAGATGACAATGGTAAACCCATCCTGTATTCAGATTCATTTTCAGTATGATGAATTACAACAAACATTATACCTAAATGTTAGGCTGGATACGTGACATCTTGGATACTGGAAGTTTTATATTCCCCAGCTTCTTATTCACCTAGTTCTGTATTTGCCTTACTCCCAGAAAATGGAATGCAACACGTGAAGGGCACTGAAGATTTATTTTAGAAACTACCTCTATTAGAATTTTCTTCCACCCAGAAAACTAAATTTTAAACTCATGTGATTTAACAACAGTTTAGAGATTATATGTGAAAGATTGAGATGCTATTCACTGGTAACAGGGAAAGTGAATATAAGTCTCACATGAGTTTGCAGTACTTATGAAAGACAGAGTGAACCAACCAATTAACAAAATTAACAAGAGTAATGGTAGGCAGGTATACATTTGGCCATGTAGTTAAAGTGAATAATCAGCGGGGAAATGACTTGACTAGTAAGCCAGAGGTTGCCGGTTCGAATCCCCGTTGGTAAGTTTCCCAGACTATGGGAAACACATCGGGCAGTAGTGATATAAGAAGAGGCTGAAAGGCATCATCTCACACTGCATGGGAGGAGGCAATGGTAAACCCCTCCTGTATTCTACGAAAGAAAACCACAGGGCTCTGTGGACACCAGGAGTCAACACTGACTTGATGGCACACTTTACCTTTATAGTACAGATATCACTGATTTTTTTTAAATTTATGATCAATGGAAAATGTTTTGGCTGCAAGTAGCTTTTTAGAAGGAGATTAAGCTTCACCAAGCATCTCACATTTACGCACACAGACATTCATTTTTTATACTCTTATACAAAAATACGTGGAGCTCTGGAAAATATGGATTATAAATTTGTATTAGATTACTATGCTGTACAAGTTGTCATGAGGGCTATATACTACCTCCAAATTCTACTAGTACTGCTAGTAATATACAGCTTCTCAAAAAGGAGTTTGCAGTGGTTTACATAGGAAAAAATAAATAAGGAGGTTGGTTCCCTGTCCCCAAAGGACTTGCTGTCTAAAAAGAAACACAAGGCAGACACTAGCAACAGCCACTGGAGGATACCGTGCTGGGATTGAATAGGGCCAGTTGCTCTCCTCCTGCTTAATACAGAGAGAACCTCCACTTTGAAAGGTGCTTCTTTGCCTAGTAACAGTATGCCTCTGAATACAAGGTGCAGGGGAACAAAGGCAGGAGAGGAGCATGCCTCCATCTCCTGCTTGTGGGTTCCCAGAGGTACAGAAGAAAACATTTCTAAAATTTTATTTTAAAGCAGTAACCTATTTGAAGGTTAGCACATTATGTTTCTATAAAAATATAACATATAGAGCTCACCACCAAAGAAAGAGATATCTTGAAGATGAAGGATATGGCTCCTTTTGAGGGCAATACACCTTTAAATCTGCTTAGCTCTGCATAAATTAGCTGCGCACCTATACAGTTTCAAAGAGGAGATTCATTGCAGGCTATTTTGATGCCACCACCTGGTGCCTTTAGTCTTCTAGCAAAACCAACCATTTCTGTACTCTGAATTCTGTTATTTGTGATAAATGGATAATGTAAAAATCAACAGCTGGCCTTTCACTGATTAATAGATATCTTGACTTACAGCCCAATAGCTTCGCTCTATGATGCTACATTATTTATAAGCACACTCTGAATGCAATTTGAGTTTGCAGTTATGTTCAGATCAGTTACCCAATACAATTTAACCACACTTTCATACTCACTATTAGATGTGGCAAAAATTGCATTTCTGTTACCTTTTAATGCATATTTATAGATTTAAACAGGGGTGGTCCAGATTTAAATCTCCACAGTCACAAAGCTCATCAGTTGATCTAAGGAAAGTCATTTGGCTTCTTAACCTAAAATATATTGTGAAGTTATTGGAAGGATGAGCAAATAACTCACTCAGCTTCATGTCTGTATATCATGATTAATAGTGATCTAATATGCAGTATTAGTTGCAAGGATGACAGAGATATGGATCATAAAGCACCATCATGCACACTGAAAGTGCTACAGAAATAATTCAAAAGAAAAAGAGTCAAGCCCATTATGCACAGGCATTTGCCTTTTCAATTATAACCAATAAAGATTATAGCGGGGGAAAACCACTAAGCAAGTTTTAACTTTAAATAATAAAGTATCATGTACATGAATGGAGCTATAGACTCCACTCACGTATCTGGGCACCCCAAACATATAGTAGGACAACAGATGCACGGGTGACCCAAGATCTCTGAGCACTCAAGGCAAGGTGCCAATTACTGCCTCACCCTGCACCCCTGCACAGGTACAACTCCTTCTCTGTAGGCTTTAAAGGGGGTGGCGGGGACAGGAAGCTGATGACCCGGCAATCTCTTCTTCTTGTCCAGCGCCCTGAATCTGGTTGGATCTCAGCCTTGCAGATTTTGAAAGACAATGAGGAGAGCTGGTCTTGTGGTAGCAAGCATGACTCCTCCCCTTAGCTAAGCAGGGTCTGCCCTGCTGCTTGCATATGAATGGGAAACTTGAAGTATGAGCACTGTAAGATATTCCCCTCAGGTAATGGAGCTGCCGCTCTGGGAAGAGCAGAAGGTTCCAAGTTCCCTGGCTTCTCTAAGATAGGATTGCAAGAGATTCCTGCCTGCAACTTTGGAGAAGCCGCTGCCAGTCTGTGAAGACAATACTGAGCTAGATAGACCAATAGTATACTGCAGCTTCCTGTATTCTTATGGCTTTCTGGGAAGTAACCTGCAGCTTCTTCTCCTTGTCCCACATTCTCTTTAAAGCCTGCAAGGATTGGATCCAACACTTCTTTATTATTTACAGTTCTACAGCAGGCTTTGCAACCTCTTTTCTTCAGATCTATCCTCATCTGCAGGATTTGAAGAGGGTTCCTTCCTTCCTTCCTTCCCCTGTGCCCTTTTCAAAGCCTGTAAGTGTGAGCAAGGAGGGAAGACTGTGGACATCCCTTTCTTCTCATCTTTTCAGGGGTCAGCTCTGACCCCTTCTAGACACCATACCTTGTGCATACAATATAATACTTGATATGTGGCTTAGAAATGCACATCTGTTTTCTGGTACATTTCATCATCACTGAAGTGGAAATGACAAGGTAATCAGATATACATGTATAAGCCCTACATCACAAACCTATTCTTATGTTATGTTCAAACAAACATACAATCTGTGTGCAGTCTATGCACATACAGATCTGTACATACACAGTTATTTGCACATTATACACATACAAACATATTTTCCATCTGTTTTCTATGTACTAGAAAATAGAGAATAGTACATATTTTCTATTTGAGGGAGGCTTGTACACAGGTTCACTTTTAAAATGAGTTTACACAGAACTATGTACATACATACAGGCACCAATATATACCTAGAGCATAATGTCTCAACAGGACTCATGCATAAGTCACATGCGTAAGTCATGGCTGTGGTGCCTGCCTGCCTGCTACTTGCAAGGAGGTGGTTGTGTGACATGAGCGAGCCCTAAGAGGTCTCTCGCTCTGCGGGCCTGATTAATGCAGCATTAAGAAGAGACACGGCCTTATGGCACCTGTGGCATTTTCCAGGCACGGGCCGTCTCTGTCCAGCAACAGCTGTCACGAACCAATCGCATTACTACACATGCACAAAAAGGAGAGAGAGAAAGGGAGCTCCCCGGGCTGGCTGGCTGGCCACTTGGCGCAGCTGACGAGAAGGGCCCGCGGCGTCCCCCGTTATTGCACAAAGAGAGAGCCTCAGACAAAGAAAGCGCAGCACGGGAAGGATGCCAGGGCGCGCGCCTCAGCACCACAATTGTTCCCGGAGTGTTAGTATTCCGCTCAGTCGCTGCAAATGACAGGGAGAAGAGCAGAGAGGGGCGGGCCGCGGAGGCTTCACCTCTCCCAGCCCGCCGCATGCCTGGCTCTCCCTGCTCCCCCGGCCGGCTTGCCCCTACCCCGCTCCCTCGCCCTCCTCTGCCCCCAGCGCCTCCTCTTACCTTGGCTTTGCCAGCCTCCAGCTTCCTCTGCCGCTCCTCGTCCTCCATAGCCCCTGCGCAGAGAGACCACAGCGTTACCCAGCGCCAGGCTGCGAGAGGGGGTGGCGCGCGCGCGGCGGGGGTGCGGCGGGCGCTGTCCCGGGGCGCGGAGGTGGGCAGCCAAGCGCGAGCCCCCTTCGCTTGCTTGCTTGCTCGCGCACACGGGCTCTCCTCCTCCCCGCTACCAGGAGCTGCAGCGGCGGCGGCGCCTCCTCGGCGGACCCACCGGCGCCGCCATCTTCATCTCCACGTAAACATGCGGCCGGGGAAAGTGACGTCCGGGCAGCTACCGCCTCTTTCTCCTCCTCCGCCTCGGCCGCTACTTCGAGGGAGGTCGGCCCGTCTTTCGGCACGGGGGTAGCAGCCTCTCCAGGGCGGAGGAGGTGGCCGCCGCCGCAGCTTAAGTCTCGTTTCCCTGCCCAACAGCAGCCCTGGGTTTATTTTGAGCCAGCGCTTTTTTTCAAACTTAGTTGGGATGCGAGAGGAGTGACTGGATGGGAAACTGCTAGGAGCGCCGTGCTTGTTGGCCAGGAGGACGTCCTCGGGTAGGAGTTAAAAATAAACTGGGGGCCAGGACAGTCGAAGCTCCCCCCCCCCCCGCCTGCCCTCACTCCCTGGGGCAGCCGAGTAAGCTCCCGGCGGTTTCTTCCCTCTCCCTATCTTGGCAGCATGCGATGAAAAGTCCTGGATGATTAGAGCTCTGCCGTGGACAACCCGAAAGTTTGCTGCTCTTCCCAACTCGGTTTGTGTCATTTTGATTGGTTCTAATCAAGATATCACTGGCGCAGCGGGGAAATGCTTGACTAACAAGCAGACGGTTGCCGGTTTGAATCCCCGCTGGTATTATATTGGGCAGCAGCGATATAGGAAGATGCTGAAAGGCATCATCTCAAACTGCGCGAGAGGAGGCAATGGTGAACCCCTCCTGTATTCTACGAAAAGGAAACCACAGGGCTCTGTGGGTGCCAGGAGTCGAAATCGACTTGCGACACACTTGGCCTTTACTAAAGATATCGCCAGACTGTGACGTTTGGATTCCTTCCCACTAATGGAGCTACACAGTTGCTACCTATGATTTTTGAGTACTTTAAAGGAAAAATCAGGGTGCCTCTGAGCTTGCACAGAGTGTATTTCCCACTAATGACAGTCATCTCCACACATCTGAGTCTAGGGAGCAAGGCTTCTACGTTAAAAGGCCCAACTTTCAGGCCAGGCTAGATCTAAAGCAGGGTTTTGCAGCCTTCCCCTGCCCACAAGTACCGTTTCTGCAGGTAGTACCACTTTAACATGTGGTTACACTACTTAAACTGCCAGCAGAGACAGCTGCTGTGTGCAGAAGCAGGGGCGTGGCTATAATTGAGCGGATGGGTTCAAAGAACCCAGACCCACAAATTCCTGAGGGCCCCCCAGCTCCACCCTTCCCTAACTTCTTCATTATCTCTCTCTCCAAGTGTCCGCCAGAGAGAGGAGTATACAAGGGCCTCCTCTTCCCTGGCTATGTCCCTGTGCAGAAATGGGGGGTTTGTCCCACAGCTGTCCCTACAATGAGGAGGACACTTTTTCAGTCACTGCTGCCTTCTACTCTCCTTCACTGCATCCTCCTTACACAACCTGTGACTCTTCTGAACTGCCCAACTGTCTACACCTTACTGCCTTAGTCATCTCCATTTCTCCAATTTAATGTGGCTCCTTCTATTGTGTAGGGGAAGGAAAATGCCATGGAGGAGCTGAGAAAAATGATCCCTGAAATTCCTTCTGCTACAATGAAGAGTTTGCCCACATAGCTTGAACTCAAGTCACCTCTATTTATTTTATTTTTTAGAAATTAAGGCCTGAGCTGCTTCATGATCCAGCAACCGGCTTTCTCAGGCGACCCTTTTTTCTAGACTCGCCCATTTGAGTTAGTGGAGAGACATGACAGGGGCCTGAGAGACTCACACAATCACTAGAAAATCTCGGTACCAGTCAAGTCTTCTTATCTTTGCGATGAGGATAATAACAAACATGTTTCTCAGTAATCTGCAGATTAAAATGAGTCATTGAGGTTGCCATTAGACTAATTTGCCTTTATTCTGCAGGGCTCTTTTCTTAGTTATAGCAGCACAACATAATAACACCATAAATAATAATAGCTTTCAGGATGTACCACTTAAAGAGTTGCATAAGACAAGGCTCCCTAAATGGTTTTACCAAGTTCCTGGAATTCCCCTTCAGGTGTTTAGATTTACTGCCTTGTGCTTTTCTTTCCAAAGGGTAAAACATGTATCAGACAGAATAAATCTGACCATACAAATTAAGGAAAACCTCAGCTACAAATCTGAACATCCAAAAGAAGTGATCTAGAGATGTTTTGGAGCCAGGCTAAAAATTAAACCAATAAAGCTTAGGCTGCATCCACTGACAGTAATTGTCAGTGCAAATGTCATTCCTGAAGTCTACAAACCCTACAGTGTCCTCTCAGACTGGTCCCGCACCTGTTCTTCACAGGCTGCAGTGCAGTGGTGGCAATGGTGGTTTTAGACTGGAACATGCAATGTAAGCCATAAACTTGCAAAAAGTGCACTTTGAAAAAAGATACTTGCTTTATTCATGCATTCCATACCTCTGGCAGCACACAGCCAAGACTCTGGGGAGATGCCAGTTGCATACTGTACAACCTCAGATAAATTTCTAAGGATATGTGGCTTTTACATACTGCATAGCCAGCTGTGCACCCAAGAAGGATGCAGTTTCATTCTGGGAAGCTCTCACCAGTACATGGTGGATGCTTCTACTGATAGCAAGCGAAGCTCCTTGTGTCCTAAGTCCTGCATCAGAGCAGCTGCAACCAACTCCCAGGGGAAATGATGAGAATTTGTCGCAGCTGCTCTGGCACTTAGGATGCACAGAGCTTCCTCCACTGTCAGAAAGAGCATCCACGCGCCTGTGAGTCCTGTACAGCCAGCAACATTGCATCCCTTGGGTGTGCAGCTGGCTGTACGGAATGTACTCCACACCACCGTATTTGAAGAAGTAAATTAAAATGTTCTGTTTTATTTCTAAATGCTACCCATTCTGCAGAGCTCATCTTGTTCTGTTCGTATAGTAAAGTTATGTCCATTAATTTGTACAGATCACACACTGATGACAGAGTTTTCTGTTCTTTTACTGTGATTAGAGCAATGTATTAATCACTTGAAGCTCGGGGCCATGTACTGTGCATACCACATTTTTCATTCATGCTCTCTAGTTTTTTCCATTTTGTATTGTTGATCTGGAAAATGGATTAGACATTCATTAACACTGATGGCTTTCAAAATATATACTTATATGTTATATATGCTTTATTGAATACTCTAAGATTCAAAGAGAGCACAAATGAAACATCATCCAGACCTTATGTCTTGATTTTCTATAGAGACTGTGATCATCCAAAGCTCAACATGCACAGAAGGCTGTATCCTGTTGCTGCTACATAGGACTCTTTCAATTTCCAAAACAGAATGAGAAAAATTCACTATTATAGCTTGCACCATTTGGTGAGGTCAGTGTGGCAAGAGGAAAATTATCAAAATTAGTCTCTGGTCCAGAAATTGGGTGGAAAGAGACAGAGAAGTTAAGGAGGGAAAGAGAGAAGTTAAGAAGCAGGGAGCTAAGAAGCATGGAGGATGACGGAAAGGAACAGATTCTGAAAAGCAGGACTTTCAAGAATACTAGGTGGAAGAGACAGCTCTGAGTGGAGGGGGGGGAGCATAAATGAAAAAAGGAGTTAATGAGAAAGACAGCAGGAAGCAATTTATTTTTTCATAAGTATTGCAAGCGTTGTATATAGATGACAACTAAAATGGGTAGGAGAGAAGAGTAGAGTGCTGGATAGTCACTATAATGAAGTGAATATGGAGTTATAATCTAAGATTAAACTATGTTAGGGCCAAAACAGACTTGTACATTTTTGTGGTCTCAGGACTGGCATCAGCACACTCTAAGATGCTTCCATGGACCAGAGCCCTATGATGGCATGGCCCACTGGCTGATGTTTGCTCTGGTCCTCTGGGGAGGATTAGGCCCAGCAGCCACCAGCTGGGTAGGTGACCTTCTATTACTGTGGGTCCTTTTTGTTTGCAGCAGCAACAGTGTTCTAGGTAGCTACTGCTTCCCACCATGTTTTTCATTCCTCAGTGCCCCAGTCATATTACACTCTGTGGGGCATTGTGTGGAGAAAAACATGACAGGCAACAGCTGCCAGCTAAAATGCTGCTGCTGTTGCTGCTGGCACGGCATCCCAATAATAAAAGAGACTTGTCATGGCTGCCATAGTAACAGGAGGGCCTCCCTGCCAGAAGTTGCCTTGCCTAGGGCCCCCAAAGACCTGGCCCTGAGTATTCTGCCCATGTATAAACATGCTTACTATGTCAGGGAGTCCATTTGTGTTTAGAGTCACCATACCAGTGATCGGTGACTCATGAGATGTGCCTCTGGCCTTCTAACTCTATGTGACAAGATTCGTTTGGAACTCTGACATGGCTGTGGTCATATTTCTCCCCTAATTCTGAAGCAAGGCCTTTCAAATGCTGTGATATATCACTCATATTAAGTTTTGCACAATTTAGCATAATTACATTATGCTAGATGGCTTTTGAGAGGTACAGTGTCAATAGCAATATAAATAAAACTAAAAACAATAAATCTCTCCAAATGCTTGCCATCTAGTCTCATGTAATACATTATAAAGGATATAGGAATTAAAAAACAAACCAACCCACAATTGGATTGTTTCATTGCCTATTTACTTAATTATCCTGGCTTTGGAAATATTTAGCTCCTAATATCAAATAAGAAGTGTGATCCTTTTGGGAGCAAAGGAGGATAGCCAGAGAATTAAGTCTGAGTCAATTAGGTCTTTGGATTGGGAAACACATCCAAGGATAATGCTGCTGGCAGAACTTTTGTGAGATGGAGTTAATAAATCCTGCAAATGTCTTCATATGGATGATTACAGGTCACTTAAATGGAAGTCTGTGGTAGCTATGGATTACAATTAAAACAAAACAACAATTAACATCAAATAGCACCAGCATCCATTAAAGATCAGCACATTTCTCCGCCTTCCATTTGTGATAATCCTGGATACGATGATTTCATTGGTCAGCTCAGCAGTTCTGACCTAATAATTTTAATTAGTTTTACTTTTCCCCTATGTGGAAAACGTTGTGCCAATCTTTATCCAGGACACAAGATGCCTCTTCCACACAGTTACTTTACTGTTAAAATTAGATTTATACAATGGGGCCTATTAGAACAACTGAGACATCCAGCTTCTTGGTTTCATCTTGGTGGTATGTACGTGCAAACCACCGCCCCCCCCCCCCCCCCCGAGCTGTGTTGGAATTTTTACCCGTTAGGGCAGTGATGATATCACACTATGTTCACATTACCACCTGATTCCATAAATGGGGGAAAAAAATAAATCAAACTGTATGTGTAATGTCAGACAGAAAGAGCTGAAGATACATGAGCATCTTATAAATTGTATTCAGTCACTAGTGTCTCGGACAAAGAAAAACTGGACTTTTATCACCCGGTTCTGCTTCTTCACCCCTGTGATCTGCCAGTAGGATTAAAGACTGTCTGAACAGGCAAGAAAATTGCAAAGAGATCCATGAATAAAATCTTTGAAGTCATGTGAAAACAAAAGAGACACCTACATTTGAGGAGTGACTGTGCCTGAGGCGTTATTTGATCAAGGTCTACTCAAATTTCCATTAAAGCTAGGAGGCATTTTTCATCTTGTTTTTTTTTAAGTCTGCAATAGTGATTTCAATGTCCAGCTGCCAGATAATATATTAAAAATAAGCATAAAAGGGTGTTATTACTATGAGAAAAAAGAAGACAGTGCATTCTTCTCATTCCCTCAACTACATATTCACCACAGTTGGTTACATGAGTTCTCCCCCTATTTGTCCCATTTTATTCTACAATGGAACTGAGCACAGCTTCGCACCAGAGTATCCCAGTGTGCAGTGGGCTCTTCTGTTGCCATGGGAGCAACAAGGAATGGTTTTAGGTAGCACACGCAAAGTGCACTGTTGCGGAAGAAGAAGAATTGTACTCCAAAATGGGGTTAATAGGGCAAAGAGGCTCTGGTGGGGGAGCATATGCCTCTGCTGAACTACGGAGTGTGTTTGGTCTACTGACCTCAAGTATTCTGCTTAAGCAAAACAGACAGTCTCATCCTTAAGCTATACCAGGTGTCGACTCAGCCGCACGGAACCTGCGGATTGCCTGCAGCCCTTGGAGAACTTTTTATAAACCCTTCATCTAGACTTTAGTTAACATCCAGGGGCTTGGGTTTTTAAATTATTATTTTTTTTAAAAAAAAATACTGGTTTTTTAGTATTGCCAACTTTGACTGCAGTGATTCCTGATAATTCTCCCCCACCCCCAACCCCGCCACCAGGCCCAATATTTTATCCAATAATTTTAACAATATCAAATTACTAACATTTCCAGGATTGCTTCCAATAGTCACCTGGAGATTGATGCTGTATTCCTGGAGACTCCTGGTCTACATTGCCTTGCTAACTGAGCAAAGAGGCACCTTTTTAAAGTGGGGATTCTCTTTATTGAGCAGGGGGAGAGCAACTGACCCTATCCATCCCCAGCACAGCATCCCTCCAGTGGCAGTTGCTGATGTCTATCTTATGTTACTTTTTAAGATTGTGAGCCTTTTTGGAGACAGGGAGCCTATTTGTGTTATGTTATCTCTCTCTCTCTCTGAACATTTATTGAAAAGTGGTATAGAAATATTTGTCGTATTCGTATTTGTAAATTACTAACATCTCCAGGATTGCTTCCAGTAGTCACCTGGAGATTGATGATGATTCCTGGAGACTCTAGGCCAGTCCTGGAGGGTTGGCAACCCTAATTGTGTTGAAAAAATGCAATTAATGGCAATATTTGAAGAACCAAAAAGAACACCTGAGCCCAGGGGCGTAACTGTAATAGGGCAAGGGGAGACAGTTGTCTGGGGGCCCACTGCCTTGGGGGGCCCCCAGAGGCAATTCATATGACTTACTCCCCCAGCCACGCATCTGCCCGGGCTTCCTTCAGTTGCATTCATCCTCCGAAATTGATGTGAGTGTTAAGACCTGGAGCTACCAGAACAGCATGTCTTTCTCTAGTACCATTAGATGACTTGCATCGTCCACAATTCACAAAAACTATTAAAAAATAATGTAGGATGATGTTCTATTGTGGCACATAGGTGTGTGTGTGTGTGTATACATACACACACACACACACACACACACACTATGCTTTTTGTTACCGCTATTCAGCCTCATTTAAGATTTCTTTACTTCATGAGCTGAGCTTCAGTGAGGGGGCCCCCGATTTTAAAATCTTGTCTCTGGGCCCACTCCAACCTTGCTACGCCCCTGCCTGAGCCTTCCCACACTCCTGTACCACAAAGCACACTCATCCGCACATCCACAGATCAAGCAGCATATTCTGCTGTGCTTTAGAAGCCTCCATGTTCATGCAAATGTTATGCAAACATAAGTGCAAGTTGAATGCAGCTAAAACTAGCTAAGGCCCTTTAGCTTCTGATAAATTACCGGTGTCACCTTCATCTCTCTTCAATGTATTCCTAGCCTCCACAGAACTATCATTTCTATTATGAAATGCTACTCCAAGATCCTCCTGCTAAGGTACTCCAGAGAAACAAAAGACTGGCTATAGTTATGGGAATGGGACCTGAATGAGAATGACATTTTAATTTGACAGAATTGTTATTTATCCAAAAAAAGAGTGCTTTGAACAAATAAAGAATGAGTGAGTAAACAAACAAGAAATTAGAAAGTAGTGGAAGTAAAGATCTTAGTTGTATATAGTGTCCTTAGTTGAATCCAATTTGATTTGCAAACATACCATCCATATTAGGGAACATGTTTCTCATCTCTGAAGGCCTTCTAGAACACCTGCATTGATTTTTAGTAAATTAATTCTAACTCTGTACACTAGGCAGGTCATTTGGGTCTCATACAGAGAAAATTGTGTTCTTGTCCTCTGATTATTTAATTTTCATCGATCATTTTAAAGTGCTTTGTAAATCAAAACAAGTTTAATTGTCAGGTACCCTTTCTTTACAAAGTATTCCAATATGTATCTGCAGCCAAGTAAATTACAAGCACTGCTGCACACGACTCATGCACAAATATGCACACAGAAAAATATGAATGCTACATGCACACACCCTCCGCTACATATAAACCTGCTCACAATGCATTCTTCATATTCATACATGTATGCATGCACAACTCGCACACTCTCTAGTTCCCTAAGCAACTGACACATCAATCTCAAACACATCTACCTCCCGTTGTAAAGAGATCAATATAATCACCAACAAATAACGGGTGCAACGTTAACCTCTTGTAATACTGCCATAATACATACCCCCTGAAGAAAAGTTGCTTTGTAGTCTGGATCCTGGAGCTGTACAGCTTATTGTCTGGCAGATTGTAAGCTCTACATATCTTCTTTTGGACATATTTGTTTATTATGCCTTATCTTTTAATTAAATAGGCAATAATACTGTGGGTGTGCTGTTCAGCTGGTACCAATACATGGACTGCAGTAGAGATCAAGACTGCCCTACAACTGAGAAAGTTTGTGAGATGAATTATTTATGCTGGAAATATAATACATCAACGAGGGTAATTTAAGAATGCCTGCAGTTGACAATTAATTGATTGACCCTGCCCACCTAGTTGATATTTGCTATTCAAATAATGTGAAATTAAAAAATACTACTAATTATTTACTCAGCTACACTTAAATGCATATAGCTTATATATGGCAGAAGCAAACAGAAATTTACAAATCCATGTGTGCAGATTTATTACCTGTATGACATGGATAAATCATGCATGCAGCTCCTGAAATCATGCTTCTATCGCAATCGTAAAAATGGCTACAAATGCAATTTAAAATGGTATTCAAAAGTGGAACAAGTAGATCTTCCTTGCCTGGAGCACCCTTTGGTCTAGGGCCAGTACTGAGCTCAAATCCTTGTGGAAATGTTGATTTTTTTGCTCTTCAACCAGTTGATCTCTATGCATATCACATTTCCTTTCATTTTAGAAGGAATTTGCCAAGTAACATGACTGATGGTTGATTAAAAACAACCGTTGGGTTCATGTAGCTGGCATCGAAAGTATTTGAATCTTAGCCACCGTGAATATAGTAAGAAATTATTATGTATAGTATATAATTTTTCAAAACCTTGTTATATCAACAATCTTTTCATTAAAAAAAAAAAATCCCCGGAAAGAATGTGTGAATTATGTTATCCAACAGCGCCATCTCCTGGTCGTTCACGCTTCCGTGCAAATCAATGCCTACAGAGATCGGCCTGCTAGATGGCAGCACCGAAAAGAGAAATCGGCTGTTTTCATCGCATGCTTTCCTCCTCGTCACACAGTCTTTTGCACTTCTTGGTTTCACGTTCAACTTTAACCTTTTGGATGAGGAAGAACACTCGCAATCATGTGGAGATGAACATGCATTGCACGTTTTCTAGCATAGTTGCTAAGGGAGATTCATTATTTTGCAACCATTCACGCTTATAACCCTTGCCTTAAGAAGTTAAGCTATAAATTTGGCCATCGCATTTCCCTGTTTCAGAACCGGTTAGCTGAGCCTGGAGGAAATGAAACAGTAAACGAAAGGAAAAGAAAGGCTAATTACAGCGTAAGTGCTCGGTTGAAAGAGAATCGGATTATAAACCGGTGCTCAGTTTTGCAGAAGGTGGTGGGGTTTGTTTGCAAGTCAGCATGCAAAGGACAGAGTTGTAGATAAGATGGGGAATGGTTTGGTGATACAATAAATGAATATAGTTCTACAGAATGACACCTTTTGCTAACTGAAAACAGGCTGATTTTGAATTACTACTACTACTACAGTTTGAATTACTACTACAGTTGGAGATTACCTTGTCAATCAGGGAGCATAACATGGAAAATTGTAAGTTTTAAAAATGCTGAAATATTGGTTGATTTGCAGCTGTATGCTCTATTCACATGTTCAACCAATGTGTCTATGCAATTTGTGTACCGTGCATGCACAAATTATCCATTATCCACAAATTGTTCCACAGATTCAGTGCAGGGGCAGAAGTATGCTTCTGATTTGTATCCTGTGTTTGAGGGAGTTTGTCAAGTTTACATTTAAAATGAACGCATGAACAGTTATTCACATACAGGCATCTGTGTGCATGCATGGTTTAATGTCAGAATAGGGTTTGTTGTGGATGGAATATTGAATTTGAGAAAGAGAGTCTCTCAAAAAGACAGACTTCATCTCTGCTGAACTGCCAGGTGAGTTAGTCCCATCTGCCGGGTTTTTAATGGGATAGCTTTATGTAGTGCTCATTGATATCCTTAAAGAAAGGGTGAGAGATCACTGTGTGAAGATCAACCACTACTCAATATTTATTTAATGCTACCTTGCTCCTTTGCCTTTAACAGCAGCCAGTCTTGTAAAAATTAAGTCGGTGAACTCTTTCCTGGCATTTGAGATACAGTGATGGGGAAAGTTTCAGCTGATGAAAGACACAGGGAACCCTCTGGAGTGCTAACGATGGTCCCTTCATACACATAGCAAACCATGAGAGAGCTGCTTTGCTTCCCTGGGATATGATTCCCCACAGGTGAGTGTACTGCAGCGATGTGGGTGTGGCCATTTATGGCAGCCTTTCCCATTGGACTGCCACACTGCCAGGCCCTAGCCCTGTGTCTTGAACAGAACTGCCTGAGTGTAAGCGTGAAGCTTTCCATGTTCCTGATCCGATTCTGCTGAATGTAGCAGGCTGCTTACCCCGCCTGACTGACCGTTCCAAAGTGCCTAAGACTACTACAATGATCTCCTTGCTTTGATGAGGAAGGATATTTTTGTTATGCTGAATCTCTCTGCGTTGATGCCACTAAATGCATGGTCAGGTTCACTATCCTACTGGAACTCAAGGTGGGGTAGATGGCCAGGTCTTCCATTAACATCCAGACTTATTTTCAACAAGTCCGCCTCACGCATGGCAAGGGAGAGCTCCTTCCAGCTCCCCTCCTCCCTCCCAAATGAGTGCCCGAAGAAGACGGCGGGGTGTACACTCATTTGGGAGGGAGGAGGGGAGCTGGAAGGAGCTCTCCCTCGCCATTTGTCAGTTTGTCTAGACAGCGGAAGAAGCTGCTTTAAGGTCAAACGGGGAACTTCCTCCCCCACCACAACCCTCCCTTCCAGTCCCCATTTTAAGCTGCTGCATGGCAGCGGGCTTTTAATGAAAAGCGGGGACTTGCCTCTCGTTCCCCGCCCCCGCAAGTAGCCGCCGCTGTGCAGTTTCTGGTCACTGGCTGCTGCCCCGCTGCTGAGGCGGCATTTAGAAGGGGGGGGCTTCATCCTCGCCACCGGTGACCCCTACCTTCCTCGCTGTGGTGGTGGGGCGGATCTCTCGCTGACACTGCCAGCAGCGGCTGTTTTAAATGTTTTTAAAACAAGAAACAACCTTTTCACGCCCCAAGATCTGCTGCTCTTCCAGAATTTGCCACCGTAGACTATTGCCTCTGCAGTAATCTGCCTATGGTTGTTGTGAGAATAAATATAAGTATGTACACCACTCTAAGTTCCTTGGAGAAAGAGTGGGATATAAATGAAAATAAATACATATACAGCAGGGTTATTTAATGTACTCTGCTTCTAGGACTGAATTCTATTTCCACTTTTTGTTCCAAGGCCTGCTCTCTCACTCAGGTTCAAGGAAACTAGTACTTTGGGGCGGGGGGGGCAGGTTAGCTTTAATTTTTGTTTTGTACTTATCTGCAAGACAGGAGTGAAAGCATATTTTGAAGTTCTGGACACTAAGTTACAAATCAGAAGTAATTTAGTCTGGATGTTAGCCTCTTAATTTGTCCTCACTGTAAATATGCATCTCTTTCAAGTATGTTAAATAAAAAAGTTTGAAATTATTATTATAATTATTCATAAATGCTTTATTACAGTTGTTTAGAATAACTCTTTCTCTCCTTTCTCTCTTACTTTAAAGTTCTGGACCTGAAGCACAACTTTATTCAGAGACTTGGAGCACTTGATTATCATGACAGTGAACGTGAAAAACATTGTATTTTCCAATATGAATGTTTCCTGGCTTCTCCGATTGTCCAGAGAGATTGTACTCAAAGGAGCAGCAACTCGGTTCCTTTGCCTGAAGGCTGGGAGCTCCAATGCTGTATCGGACAAAGAAAATGACGTTTTAGTGAGCAGTCTGATTGGTATGGGCGTGGATGTCCACATGGTGAGAAAACGGCAGCCTGGTGTTCTCAAGAAGCAGCATACCAATGAAAAAGATCTGAAGTCATTTTTGCAAGCCAAGGGAGCCAACCAAGAAGCCATTGCCAATATCATATCACGCTATCCACGGGCCATCACTCGCTCGTATCAGTCTCTCAATGAACGCTGGGAAATTTGGAGGAGTATTTTGATGACTGACTTGGAAATTATAACAATCCTGCAACGCTCCCCTGAGTCTTTTTTCCGTTCTGGAAATAATGCGAATATGGAGAAGAATATTGCCTTGTTTTGTTCTCTTGGGTTAAGCTCCAAGGAGCTTGGCAAGATGCTGACCAGAACGCCAAGAGTATTTTCTAACAGTATGGAGCTCAATAAGCAAATGATAGGCCTCTTGAATGAGATCTATTTAGCACTTGGTGGAGAAAACCCAGATGAGTTTGTGAAGCAGATAATTTCTAAAAATGGCTTTATCCTCTTACGGAGCATCAAGCAGGTCAAAGCTAATGTTCAGTTCTTGCAATCGTCTTTTGCTCTGGACGACAAGGAACTAATAACACTTTTGCATGGTCAAGGTGGTGATCTTCTGGACCTCTCTAATGAATACCTTAAAAAAACTCTTGCAAACGTGAAAGAGAAACTGTTGTCTCATGGGTGCACTGAAACAGAAGTGGATGAGTTTGTTCTTAAACACCCTCGCATTCTGTATCTTTCTCCTCAGAACCTGAACGATAAAATAGATTTCCTCTTAGCGACTCATATTAGCATTCAGCAAATATTGAAAAGCCCACTAGTTCTGGACAAAAGTCTCAACACTATAATTAGCCGAATAAAGGATCTGGAAAAAGCCGATTATAATTTTGGAATCCAGGGGATTACAATTCTTGCATTAAGTAAACAACGATTTGAAAATAAGTTAGAAAAGTTGGATTGTACATAGTGTCTGAACAAATTAAAAAATGTGGCTAAAGAAAAAGGAACAAACCTTTTGGAAGAGAATTAACTTCTTTAAAAGAAGTTTAAAAATAAACCAATCCCACAATACTCTTTAACAATTGTGTATAGATATTCTAAATTACAAGTTCTGAATATATTCCCAAATGTTTCTGGTTTCAAGAATGGTCTCATGAAAGGATGTGCTACAAATCCGGACGTCTTTATACATGCTTCTGATCACCTGCAGGCATTTGTTTCTGCAACCAAGCATTCAGACGTGAAACCTCTTAGCCTGAAGTGATACAGTCCAGGAAATGTTTTAACATTTGATTCTGCTGATTGTATTTTTTTAATTATTAGTTGTGCTTGTGCCCTGTTCTTCCTTTAGAAGCTCCGGGTGGCTTCCATAGCCCTCATGGTGGTTACCCATATTGGTCACTGAGCTGGTGGAAACCCAACCCAAGCACTCTGACAAGAGTTGACCCTGCCCCTCAACTTTTCTACACATATCCATCTGCAGCCCAGTGATGACTTACAAGCAGGTGCAGCTCAAGATATTGCAGTACCTGAGGTGAGGTGCCAAATGCTGTCTTGTTGCATGCCCCTGGTGGGTAGGGATGTGCATGAACCTTGGTTCATGAACTTTGGTTTATGAACCTTGTTCAACCACTGGTTTGGCGCCATGGGGAGAGCGAGGGCAAGTGGGATCTTTAAAAAAAAAAAAGAGTGAGAGCGAACACGTTCTCACCTGCTCACCGCCACCTGCAGCTTCCCGCTGCTGTGGCGCTTGTCCCGGTACCCCTGTGTGGTGCCAGACGCACCTGGTGGCCACGCATGCACGGGTGACATTTGTGTGCTCAGCATGGTCTTGACCACGCAAATGGCTCACATTCATGTGCAGATGCCATGTGCATGCTGGTGCCACGCAGGAGTACTTGGGAGAAGTGCCACCACAGCAGGAAGCTGCATGCGGCAGTGGAGAGCAGGTACAGCTCTCCATGGCACCAAACCAGTGCATGAACATCCTTACTGGTGGGGGCCAGCATCCTGGAAGGAAACTGACCTTGCAAGCTTGAAAGTGGCATGAGGGGTGAGGAGGAGGAAAAGTTGACAGTAGCCTCTTCTTGTGCTTCTGGTAAGCTTTGCAAGGGGTATCGGGGCAAGAGGGCAGCCTTCTCTCTTCTCCCTATGATCCTTGTAAATCTGGCAAGGCCAGAGAGCTCCCAAGGAGCTGCTCCAATGGCAGCAGCAGGGGGCATCTTGGCGCCCCAGTAATCTGCCGCCTGAGGTGAGTGCCTCACCTCGCCTAATGAAAGGGCCTCCCCTGAGCAGGTGTGTAATGGAAGCAAGGGTCTTGTGGGATGGACACTTTGCAAAACGTGGGTTGGGGAGAGTTATAAAAATGGTACAAAATGGGCTGCCATGTTCTCTATATATGAGGTCAAGGGGTAATTTCTCCTGATTTGCCATCACTAACAAAAAACAACACTTTTAACAATGTAGACATCAGATATGGAGAAAACGTACCTCCAGTTATGAGAGGTGGGCTCCCCTCTGGGAAACAAGGACTCCTGGTCTTATTATGGTAGAGAAAGTTTCCTCTAATCATTTGGGTATTGTCCCCCCCCCCCCCCAAAAGTGGGCTGGAAATAATGGTAGGGTGCTCATATGAGACTGCTTGGGAATGGGTGGTGACCCAAGAAGTCTTTTGCTCATTGATTAGTATGCCTGTTTCCCTCCCAGCCTAAGTTTAGGGCTTTCCCCCTCTATAGACCAGTTCTTTCAGGCCTGGCCAGGAGGCCACAAGGTTTGCTTATGTGACAACAGCCATTTTTCTTTGAGGTTGGTTACTATAGTCCTGCCTGCTGGGTCTCACTGTTGTGCCTCTATACACCAAGATAAGTTTGTATAAAATATAATTTAAACAGTGCAAAATAAGTTGAATGGCTGCAATAAATTCAGATTAAGGCCTGGAAAACAGGGATTCCAATGTAGTAAGCTGCCTATGTATACTTTGGCTCCAATGAAATAAATGTTGTTTTTGTTCAGTTTTCTTTTGATTGCCATTTAAAGAACTTGTATAGTATGTGTTTAGAGAGAACAAAATAGGAATAAAATATGAGCAAGCTGAACAGCCGCTATTTCCTTTATTGCTACTTAGACTGAATTAAAATAATAAATTGTTAGGGTAATAAAGATGACATATTTTGAAAAGGGACTTATTTTCACAAAAGTATAATTTAATTAAATTTACAAAACTGTTATCTTTTAAGTTGAAGCTACCCATGATCCAAAATGGCCATGAATGTTATTTATCACCTGAACTTAGTAGTATAGTTTTCGATGTTAATACAGATGTTAAAGTCTAAAAGTGTGTGCATATATGTGAGTGAGAGAGAGAAATGGTGGTAATAGCTGACAAGTGGGAAAATATGGCTAATTGGCAGCTACAAAGGGCAAAACCCTCATGTTCTTAAGGTTTCCACAAGATGAAAGGATGGAGATCCTTGGGGAATAATTCATGTTACAATTTATTGCTGTTAATTACTGGTAGTTATGAAGTGGGCACCATGCTGCAAGAACAGGCAGGAATAATACATGTTGGCCTTTAGTGGTGAAAAATAATCTATCCATTTTTAGCCTACTTTCCAGTAAGCTTCCTTTAATTAAGAAAGAGTTTCAGATGCAACAGATGTGAAACTTTATTTTGCCAGAAAGAGACTTGTAAGTTTCTGTGGGGCAAAAGAAGTATTGGTAGCAGCAAAGAACATGCAGAAAGGAATTCTGTCCAGTTGCTAGTGCCTTAAAGGTAAAGTGTGCCATCGAGTCGGTGTCGGCTCCTGGCGTCCACAGAGCCCTGTGGTTGTCTTTGGTAGAATACAGGAGGGGTTGACCATTGCCTCCTCCCACACAGTATGAGATCATGCCTTTCAACATCTTCCTGTATCGCTGCTGCCCGATATAGGTGCATAGACTGGGAAACATTCCAGTGGGGATTTGAACCAGCAACCTCTAGCTTGCTAGTCAAGTCATTTCCCTGCTGCACCATTAAGTGGCTGGGGCTAGTGCATTAGAAGAGTTCAAAATGTAAGAGCTGTAGCTTTGAGCCAAGAACAGGAATTCCAGGCATATTTATTTATTTTATTTGTCATATGTTTATACCACCTGATATGTATATCTCTAGGCAGTGTACAAAATTTAAAATATTTAAGAGTCACAAACTTAGAATACATGACAATAAAAACAATAAAATAAAATTACTGAAACAAGTTTTTAAAATTATTAAAATTAATTCTAATTAAAAGCCTGAGGAAACAGGACGGTCTTGAGGTTCTTCCTGAAAACATATGGTATCTCTTTGTGTTTGCTAATTGTTTATGGTTTTCTTTTGAGGAGATGGAAAGAGACAACACAAACCACATCTGAGAACTTAACAGTTGTGGGTGGGTAGAGGGGTGTGTGTGTGTGTGTGTGTGTGTGTGTGTGTGTGTGTGTGTGTGTGTATACATATTATATAGAATTGGAATGGTAAAACTACTTGAGGCTCTCACTCTGCAACATTAATTTTGTTAGCGTGCACAATATGCTCTTTAAAAATCATAGGTTTTAAAAACGTTTCAGTTGGAAGAGTGATGAGACAGAAGTATTGCTACCAGCTGGAATTACCATATTATCATATAGAGTCCTCTAACTATTATGCTTTTGTCATGATGGAATTCATTGCTGACATTTAATAATAAACTTCTAGAGCTTCTAGGAGATGAAATAGTAAATTATACCACTAGCCAAAAGGATTTGATGTAGAGGCAGTTTGGACAAGCCCAACTGCGAAAATGAGGAATTGGAAAGATCTATTCATGGAAAGATCAAGATGGCAATAATTGCTTACCAAACTCTCCTGATACCACAACAAGCTTATGAAAGGATGATTTTGATGTAGTAAATTTCTATTTTTATTAAATTCAATACTGATGAATATGGAAGTCTTTCTTGGTGATAAAATTCCAGCCCCCAAAGTAGGTTAATGAATCAGGGTGCTTCACAGCAGGTGTAATATAAGGCTCATTCACATGTTATGTTCAACACTTGTACAAGTGTATAGTGTACACAGAGGTACAGATCTGTATACAAGTACAGTCATTCACATGTTGAACACAGGTACAGAAGTATGCTTCCTATCTGTACCATGCATTTGAAAATCCTGTATCCAGGTTCACTTTTAAAATGAACACAGGTACAGTCATTCACACAAACACATGTATGAGTGTACAGACATCTGTACACTTGTACAGCATAATGTCTGAATCGCAGTATAGTTAAGAAGAGGTCCAAAGAATATAGACAGGAGAGAATGTATGCAGATAATAAAAAGATGACGTGGACATTAAATTGTGACAAGGAAAAACTTAGCTATTTTCATGTAGGTACCGTGGTGCAGTGGGGAAATGCTTGACTAACAAGCAGATGGTTGCCAGTTTGAATCCCCGCTGCTACTATATTGGGCAGCAGCGATATAGGAAGATGCTGAAAGGCATCATCTCATACTGCATGGGAGGAGGCAATGGTAAACCCCTCCTGTACTCTACCAAAGAAAACCACAGGTTTAGTCCCTGACATCTCCAGCCAGGGCTGGGAAATATTCCTGCCTGAAATCGAGCCGCTGCCAGTCAATGCAGACAATACTGACCTTGATGAACTAATGTTCTCACTCAGTGTATGGCAGCTTCCTGTACACACCAGGCTTTGCTTAGGACCAAATGAAGGTTCTTATTTACATGCCTGCCCATTCACATATAAAATGGGGAGGTCCTATTAGCATCAAAAGGGCCATGCAGATTAGGGGAGTTAAACCTTCCCTCTCCCCACGCTTTTTATCCCTTCAGTCTTTTGTCCAGCCTTCATACTCAAGCTCAAAAGTCCACATCTTCCGTGAAGCCCCTGAGACTCTTGGCCCTCATCTCCCAATGGAAAAACACTATCCCAACTACATATAATTCATGAGTTCACATTCATCCTGTATTAGTCTTGTGTCTACCCCCTCCTCCTTGCTAAATGTAGATTGTAAGCTCCTTGGGACAGCTGTGATTTATTTATTTATCACATTTTAATAGCCCTAATAAAAATGCCTTCAGGTAGTTTGCAAAATAATTTACAAGACTCGATGGCACAACTTTACTCAGTAAAGCACCATGCACACTGGTGGCACTGAAACACAGGCAGCACCAAAGAGAGAGGGAACACTCCCTCCAGGCTTGCACTGTAAGCAAACATTGACTATATTATTTTTATTATTTACATTTTATATTCTGCTCTTCCTCCAAAGAGCTCAGAGCGGTGTACTACATACTTAAGTTTCTCCTCACAACAACCTTGTGAAGTAGGTTAGGCTGAGAGAGAAGTGACTGGCCCAGAGTCACCCAGCTAGTTTCATGGCTGAATGGGGATTTGAACTCGGGTCTCCCTGGTCCTAGTCCAGCACTCTAAACACTACACCACGCTGGCCTGGGCCAGCTCTTATCTATTTGGCTCAGCCTGTGGCAATGTGAGTGAAAATCAAGAAGGACCTATAGAAATGCTGTGGCAGTGACACAAGTTCAAACTGTGAATGAAACTTGAATCCCTTCAAGTTAATGGTGACTTCTGAAATGGTGCCCATCAAATAATAATAATAATAATAATAATAATAATAATAATAATAAATTCAATTTCTATACCGCCCTTCCAAAAATGGCTCAGGGTGGTTTATACAGAGAAATAATAAATAATAATTATCTGGGGTTGGGTTTATTATAGTAATGTCTGTCTCTCTCTCCAGGAAGAAAGCCACCTTGATTCAGCTAGTTGCCAATAGCAATAAGCAGAAGGAAACATCAACAGCGAGAAGTGTCTAGTTTGTCCCTCCCCTAAGGGAGAAGTTGCAAAGGAGGGACACAGAGAGCCCAAGCAGAAACACAGGGAAAACCCCAATTTAGAACACACACATGGAGAGAGAAACGGAGGCAATAAACAGGGAAAGAAGGGAAGGAGAACACAGCAACAGTTGGAGGAGGGAAAGAACTGCTCCAAAGTGGTGGATGCTACCCCAGGTTGGAGAGCAGTTGAGGGCAGGCTGTTACTACTCTGGAGCGTCTTTTCAATTATCCCTCTACTCTTGTCTCCTTCGTTAAAGTTCTGGGAGGGGTGCACTAAATTGGGTTTTTTCCTGTGTTTCTGCTTGGGCTCTCTGTTCCTCCTTTGCAAATGCTCAGTTGCAATTTGAGGGACACAGAGAGCCCAAGCAGAAATGCAGGAAAACCCTCAATTTAGAACACACACACAGATCGAAAAGGAAGGCGAGAAACAGGGAAAGAAGGGAAGGGGAAGGGAACGCAATGCAGCAACAGCAGGAGGAGGGGAAGAGGCAAGAGTGGCTCCAAAGCAGTGGATTCTACCCCAGCAATCGGAGAGCAACTGAGGAAAGGCTGTTGCTTGGGTGTTCTAAATCAGGGTTTTTTCTGCTTATTCCCCCCCCCCAATAACTTGGGCACTCTCCCCCTCCTTTGTAACTGCTCCTTGAGGGAGCAGTTGCAATTTGGAGGGACACAGAGAGCCCAAGCAGAAACGTAGAAATAAATCCTTGACTTAGAACACACACAGAGTGAGAACAAAAAGGAAGGAGAGAAACAGGGAAAGAAGGGAATTGGAAGGCAACGCAATGCAGCAACAATAGGAGGAGGGGAAGAGGCAAGAGCGGCTCCAAAGCGGTGTAATGGCTGCAGTCCCTACCCCAGCGGTCGGAGAGCAGGCGATGGCAGGCTGCTTTTTCTCAGTGATCCCACTACTTTTTTAAATCCTTCATGCAAGTTTTTTTTAATGCCGCCGTCCGTCGCCGCTGCCTAGCTTCCTTCCCGCCTGCCTGCTGTACTCCTATGGCTCACAGTGCACCAGGCAGGCTGCTGCTGACCCGCCCCGTTCTCGCCCGGATAGAAGAGAGAGGGTACGCAGGCGCAGCTGGCCTTGCCTTTTGAAGGCAAGGGAACCCGCCCCCATCACTGTCTGTGGCCCCTGGGCAGCTGCAATTATCAGGGCGGGCAGGCGCTACAGGGTGAGTGCGTTTCCCTGCCTGTCCCATGGGAGATGAGACTGTCCTTGGGAGGCCCTTTGAGGCAGCCGGGCCGGGAGACAACTGTCTCCTCTTGTCTAAGATAGTGTACGCCCATGAGGCACTAGCCTTCAACAACAGTTCCACAGTTCTGACTCTTAAGTGACCAAGCGAGACCTATTAACACACAACTCCTCATGCCTCTAGTGGCCAGAAGAGGTTACTGTGGTGCTATGAGTAATACTTCGGCATTCTTACTTCTAACAAGTAGTACATGCAGAATTTATGGAATTTACTGCATGGAAATGTCTTCTTTAAAGGAAATTCAACTATCCTCTGATGGACTAACATTGGTGGTGCCAAATCACTTTGGTCTGTAACGGTTTGTTGCTAGAGTGTTTTCCAAGGCACTATATGTTATGTGGCTCTCTTGTAAGTGGGCAGTAAATAACGTCTGAAAGATCACCCCTATTTAAGTGAAGTATCAGTGTTCATAGATTATTCAAAGGTCTCAAGAGGAGGGTTTTTTTTAAAGTTCTGAAATATGGTGTGATTGTTGGAAATGTTAAGGACCATTCAAGGACTCTCACCCAGAATGGAAGACAAAGAACAGTTTGTAGTTGAACTTGGTGACCTGACCTGAATTCCCCAAGTCCCTCTGCTCATGGTAGCTTGACAGATTGTGTATTTTCCCCTCTTGTTCCTTCAGTGTCATGACAGATTCATTTTATTCTCAGTGCAACAGTTTACTGGCAAATCCTTTCCAGCTTGCAGCTCCTATTAATAACTTAAATGTGCAACCTCAGTGAATGATGGCCTCTTCTAACCTCTCACTGTTATTCCACTGGTGTTATAATTCTAGAGCACTACAGGGTACACTGAACTGTTATTTGAAAGTGGGACAGGGGGAAGAGATTATAATTTTGTTTCAAGAAAAATTACAACAAAGCTCAAGATTTAAACAACTGAAGGTACAAAAACATTTGTTAAGCAGCTCATTTATCTATTCTGCTGGTAGCTCCATTAATTTTTTTTTTTAAATTTATTGTTCAGTTTTTATACCACCTTTCGCAATGCATCTCAGGGCAGTCTACAGAAGTTAAAATACAATAAAATTCCATAAAAGGTACATTTAAAACCTTAAAATCAGTGGAAGAGTAAAAACCATAAAACACCAAAAGCAACAACCATAAAAAAGACAGGAGAACTGAGAGACCGGGCAACCCTTAAGGGATAAAAACCTGAACAAATAAGATTCTTTAGTTGTTTTTTAAAAAACAGCCACAAATGTCAGGGAGTGGACATTTATTGAGAGAGCATTCCCAAGCCTGGGGCCAACAACTGAGAAGGCTCTGTCTTGAATGTACAACAGTTTAGCCCCTCTCAGTGTGAGCACATGGAGCAAAAGTCCCTCTGACAATCTTGCTGGGCAGGCAGAAACCCTTGGGAAATTAAATAATAGGGCATTTCATGCAATCAAAAATAGGGTGGGAGAGGCCTCCTACCCTAGTTTGAGAGCTGTGTGTGCTTCTGATATCTGATCATCTGACGGATAAGAAAAAGGTTGGAGGTGGCATCCATGATCACGTGCTAAACAGCTGCTGGGTCAGAGGGGTTTCCGTCCTACCTCATTTAGCAGCTGGATACAGCTGCTGGGTAGGAGGGAGCCCTCTGACTCTGTGGCTGTTTAGCAGATGATCATGGAGGCCATCTTTGACCTTGTTTTTAACTGACACCCTCCTGTCCCACCTCGATGTACTGCCACTGATCTCTGGGTAGCATGGAAAAGACCCTTCTCTGAAACCCTGGAGAAGACGGCTGCTTTTATTCATACAAAATTGATATCCAGGCCAGCAAACAGTAATTTTGCAATGTAAAAGATCTGCATTTCACAAAACTATAATGATCTGAGAAACCATCTTTAAAGAAGATTCCAAAGGCTGAGGAAAAGCATTTCTTTCACTTTGAAATGCATGTTTCAAAAATAGTTTGTAACCAGGCGCAGGTTACAAAACGGTTCAGCTATACAATGGAGAAAAGAGAAAAATGTAACAGGAAGAAATTATTATTCATATGAAAATAAAATACAGGAGGTGCATAAATTAGCTTCTGTGCCAAAACTAAACATCCCCCTTTAGGAAGATAAAATTTTCGGTTGAACCTCAAAGCCTTTTTCCTGCTCAATTCATGGCCAACTCTCTCCAGCCCTATTTTGCTCAAATTAAATTGCCAGTACAGAAATCTTTCCAGGCAATTCTCTTTTATGCATGCTTTGACTGTAGCACTTGAGACAACTGGCATGGGGTAAATTGCTTTGAAAATAAATCCAAAGGATTGTTGTGTTTTTTCCTCATTTCCATTTTTCTTCCCCATAAACACACATTTTTATCCTACCTTCTGCTGTATATGAATAAGATATTAGGGCTCTCCAGTGGCAAAACTGAGGGCCAAGCAGGCGTCTTGCTCAATTTTCTAGCCTTGCACCCTCCATGGATTTTCACCTAAACATTTGAGAGCTCATGGAACCTGATAGTTGATCACTTGCCATAACTTTATGTGTTCTGGCCAGTGCTGATATTCCAAATTCTCTTATAAACCCTGCAAGATATCTGCTCTCAGTTGCATAAACCCAGTAGAGTGGTTAACATGGGTCGGCTTTAAATGTATACATTCAAAAGGCACTGGATTCCAATTAAAAAGAGAAATGTATTTGCTGCTCGAAAACCAGAGATCACATAGCATTTTAACATGAAAGGAAAAACAGTCTTTTGAAACATATTTGTTTCTAGATAGTAAAAAAATGAGATAAGCCATTGGAGATCTGTGTTGTTTCAGAAAATGAGAAATTTTCAGAAAAATGGCACTCAGGGCTGTAGGTACAATTGAACAGGGTGCTGGTGGCAGCAAATGTGGAGGGGGGCCACCAGCTGGCACCGGCTGGGTGACAGCTTTCTCTTTGCTCTGCCCCTTGTTCCTCTCTGAAGAAAAAGGCAGGCTTTGGAGGCACAGGGACCCATTTTTGCTTTTTCTTCCGGGGCCTACTCCAACTTTACTACACCTTTGATGGCATGTCATAATTTCCTCTTCTACAGAAAAATCAAGGGTATATGCATCAAGTATCTGTTTTTAAGATATTCATTCATTCATTCATTCATTCGATTTCTATACCACCCTTCCAAAAATGGCTCAGGATGGGTTTACACAGATAAATAAACAATAAATAAGATGGATCCCTGTCCCCAAAGGGCTCACAATCTAAAAAGAAACATAAGTTAGACACCAGCAACAGTCACTGGAGGTACTGTGTTGGAGGTGGATAGGGCCAGTTATGTCTTTGCTTTATGTCTATTAATATCTGAATATGTTAGAATAAGGTCTACACATCCATTTTCATGGCAAGTTTTGAATTGGCCACTAATATTCCACAGCAGATGAACTGAGCAATTTACATACAACAGAACCAAATCACGTGCTTCTTAAATATGAGTAAGCCAAAAAAAAAAAAAGCAATCTAAATTCCCTACAAGTATTAAATCTATCTATCTATCTATCTATCTATCTATCTATCTATCTATCTATCTATCTAGGTTTGGGATATATATGCGGTGATGTCAAGGATCACTTCTTTCTTTCTTTCTCATGCTCTGCCATACCTCCCTCAAAGGCACTAACCCATGAGGTCACATTCTTTGAGGTCACATTCCCAGATGACTCCAATTAGTCTGAAGTGATGATTGTTGATGATTTTACACAGCCAACTCTTGAAGCAGAAGCAGAAGTAGAAGAAATAAAGGACTCAGATAAGAAACAAGATATTGAATGCTCTAGCTACCACAAGGGACAGTCAAAAGACGTCTATGTTGGAAGGGGAGGGGGAGGAGGAAAGCATTTTATCTTCCAAATCTATAACTATCAAGAGTAACTGAACTCTCCCATATTGGGGTCAGTTATGAGAAAGGTCCCTACTGTGACACAGCTGACTGTAAAGTGAAGGACAGAATGGAGATTACTGAAACACGGAATATACATTACAAAAAGAAACAGAGATGAGTGTTTACTTATGTAAGCATAGCTGGCTCAAGCTTTGAAGGAAGTATTTTATTCTGTTTCAGACATGACACATAGGAAAGTAGATGAAGTCATTCACAAGTCAAATAGAAAAGCACATCTTTTCTATGATATTTGTAAATGAATGTTTTCAAAAAGTCCAGTTAAAATATGTTTTTCACCTTCAAGTAAGGTTTTGTATTTAATATCCTTAATAATTGGACATGAAAGTTTCTGTTCATAATCAGTCACAACAGTAACATTTTCCAGCCTCGTTTGAATGTTTTGCCTATTAAGCAAGTAAAATCTGGCTTTGAAGGATTCAGCAGACATGCTAACGTGAGAGCCACTGTTGCTGCCCAGTAAACTTGCCAAGATCCCACCATTTTAATTACCCCACAATATCCCTGAGGTAGTCTTGCTCTAGAGTGATGCTATGTTGAGGATATTGTGGGGGGCTGGCTGCTTCAGCTATCCTGGGGCTGAGAGGGGCACCACCACTGCTGCCTGATGCTTCCCAGGGAGAGGGGGCATTGATATTGGAGGAGGCTCACCAGAAGACACTTTATTCAGGGCTCCCTCTATTATGTCCCATCCCACAGGCATGAACTGATGAGGTTCAAGAGGTGGCAAGGCAAGGCTGCAGAACTGTGGAAAGCTCCAAGTGAGCAACTTGCTCCAACAAGGGCCAATGGTGGAATGAGATCTGAACTTGCAAGTAGGGATGTGCACAGAACCAGTGACTGCTGGTTTGAAGGTGTGTGTGGAGGGTATAACTTTAAGGGCTGGAGAGAGTGCTCTCCCCACCCCCACCCCAGGTTTCCCCCACCAGCGCTGTTCTCAAAAATGCTCCTGCTGGGAGCAGTATGTTGAGTATGTTGGAGACCAGAAATGGCTGCTGCACGTTGTGCTCGCACACGTTGCAATGTGTGCACGTGCAGCGGCCACTTATTATTTATTTATTTAACATATTTTTATACCACCCCAAACTTATGTCTCTTGGCAGTTTACAACAAAATAAAAACAGAAAGTAAAACGTTAGTTAAAACAAAAACAAAAAGTTTAAAACATTACAACAATTAAAAAATTTTTAAACAATATTTTAGAACCATATTAATTAAAAGCCTGAGTGAACAGATGCGTCTTTACAGACTTTTAAAAAGCTGTCAGAGATGGGGAGGCTCTTATTTCACTAGGGAACGCATTTCAAAGCCTCGAGGCAGCAGCGGAGAAGGCCTTCCCTGAGTGGCCACCAGACGAGCCGGTGGCAAATGCAGACGGACCTCTCCAGATGATCTCAGTGGGCGGTGGGGTTCATGACGAAGAAGACGTTCTCTTAAATAACCAGGGCCCAAGCTGTTTAGGGCTTTATAGGTTATAACCAACACCTTGTATTTTGCCCAGGAACATATCGTCAGCCAGTTCAACACTTCCAGCTAGTGTTGTACTGGGGCAGCAAGAAGGTACGCTGCCGCCCTGGTGGGACCGTTTTTGAGAACAGTGCCGGCGGGGAAAATGTGATGGTGGGGGGGGGGAGGAAGAGCATCCTCCCTAGTCCTTAAAGTTATCCCCTCCGCCTCTGAACCGGCCGAACTGCCAGTATTTCAAACGGTTCCGTGCACATCCCTACTTGCAATCTCAGACTACCCTTCTTAAGCTTTTTTCTCTTTGCCTGGAGAGCAGAGAAACCCAAAGGGCAGCCCTCTGGCCTGGGCCCTTGCACCTCCTCCCCCATTCTATCATGTCCCTGTTGACACCGCTGAAGAGGCTTGGTGGAGTTTGAGTTACTTGGGATGGAAGGGGCTGGTTTGTGTGAGGGTTGAGGATCCTGATTTGGGAGTACTGGCTCAGAGGTCTCCTGTTCTGCAGTTTCTGAAACTGGGATCTTCTGGCGGGAAAGTCCAGGCTCTAACCTGGTATCTAGCCTGACTCTTCCCCACTCCTCAGGTTTGGCCTATGAGCTACTGCTCATGGCAGGGGTTATGATGAATGTGGACTTGGCCCTGATGGCTTCTTTTCAGGTTAAAAAATGGTGCCAGAAAATACCGACTAATCTCCCTCATCATGAGTTGTTTGGCCCCAAGTCTCTTTGAAATGATGGATTGAGATTTACTTATGGCTAGTTGAATTCCCACTTATTTCAAAGGGAGCTATTTATGATCAGCTTTTGCTAGATATGCTGGATTGTGTCCTCCCTTTCAACAGGCCCCTAATTATGCTGGATTGTGGCCTTAAGGTGATTACATTTTGGAATCCTATACCATAAAACCCTTCGTTGTACGGCCGTGCTGCCCGTGTCTTTTTGGGCTGTTCTGGGCATGTGCGGAGCGCATGCTCAGAACTGCCAAAAAAGATACGGCTGCCCAGACATGGGCGGCCATGTTGGCTCTGAGCAGGGAAAGGCGGCGGTGGCAGGAAGGACTGGCCCTGCTGCCCGAGAAGCCTGGCCCCGCTGGCGGTGGCAGCCACCGAGAAGACTGGCCCTGCTGGTGGCCGCCGCCGAAAACACTGGCCCCACTGGCGGAGGCCGAGAAGCCTGGCCCTGCTGGCGGAGGCCGAGAAGACTGGCCCCACTGGTGGCGGTCACCGCCGAGAAGACTGGCCCCGCTGGCGGCGGCCGCCGCCGAGAACACTGGCCCCAGACACGGGTGGCCATCAGTACGGGAAGAGGCTGCAAGGAGTGAGGAGCTCTGTATGCGAGCTCCTCTCTCCTTCTCTACGTTGCTAATGCAATCGATTAAAGGATGTGGCCTCGGGCAGAAGAGATCTCGGCAGCTGGGAGGGCGGAGAGACAAAGGAGCAAAAGAGAGGTTAAAAGGAAAAATAAAAGTGGAAGAAGGAGATAAAAAGAAGGAAGACAAATAGCAAAAGAGAAAGAGACACAGAGAGAGAAACAGACAGACAGGTAAAAAACAGAACAAAAACCATAAATAAGAAACACTTAAAGACGAAAATAAAAGGCTAGTGCCCGTTATTATAACAGGCTTACAAATGCTAGTATCAAATAATTGTGCTGTGTTTCCCCCCCATTATCTTCATTTGTAAATAGTGTAGTGCTGACTCCTGTATGGTTCAAACAAGAGAAATATATGAAGGGGACGTTCATCGTAGTCCGCTCTGCAGACTTATGGGAAGTTTTTGTTATTGAAAAGAGTACTGTTAATTTAAAATATCCCATTTTCCTTTTCTTCATGATCATGTTGACTTTCTCAGATATTCAGAGAGAAGAGTTTCCCCCCATTTTGTGACTTGTTAATTCCAGTTTTGTTTGAGTCTTTTCATACTGATAACTTCTTTCAACTAAAAATTGTGTAATGTCTTCTTCTTTGTTTCTGTAGAACAACATCTTTGTTGATCTTCCTTTATTTAAAAAAGTCACAGATGAATAGTTTTATTGTGACTGATGTCCTCCATATTCTATACTGTAGAGCTGGAAATAGTCACTGGAGGAAACAAATTGAGTCTTAGTTCATTAAAATGTCAGGGTAATTTATCAAGAATACAGAAGTATTATTGGGAGGAAAAGGAACATGTAGAAAAAGAACCAGTGGTAGCTCATCGTGGCATATTCAGTACTGAATTGTGGAAAGCAAAAGAGTCCTAATATCTATTTACTTCAATAGATGGAAGGCAAAGAGAAAGCATAAACTACATCCTCTGTCCAAAGTTTAAGTTCTATACATAGGTCTTAGGATAGTTTTTCTATTTATGGAGGATGGATTAATATGGTGGGTCTTACATTCTGAAGTAATTTCCACCCCCACCCCGCCATCACTTCATACTGAAATACTTTCTCCCCTTGAACTGGCCTATGTGATTAAGAACAGGGAACATGTGTGCACATCTTGGGTGTTTTCCAGACTGTGAGATTTGCAATGGTTAATGCGTTGCAAACTGACGGAATAGTGCAACCGTTTCCAAACAAGAGTAAAGGGTAGTTTAATGCTTCATTGTAAGCTGGTGGCCATTCATATTTTCTGTCCACTGAAACATATTTTCCAGGCAGGAGCATCCATTGAAACACATTTATCTGCCCCTCCTCTTGCTCCATTTGGGCCAATGGAGTTGTGGAGTGACTGCTGGGGGCAGCCATAGCAGCAGCGGCAGCCTCCGCCACTCCTCCACTCCTCCACAGTCGGTGACCCAGGCAGAGCCTTGCTAGAGCTGGGGAGACTTGAGGCGGCAGTGGGGTGCCTTTCTCCTCTCCGCTATCGCTCTCACTGCTTCCCTTCTGCCAGGCCTTCTCTTGAGGAGGGAGGATGGCAGCGGTGCACCTCCAGAGAAATAAATAAGTAAATAAATAAACCAAAGGGAAGAGGATGAGGGGAGGCAAGCGCTCCTCCAGTGAGGGCTGTGGGATTGCACAGAAGTAAATGAATCATGATTCAGTTCAATGGGGTTCCTTTTAAGTAAGTGACTGTTTTCTCTCTCTGCCCTTTGCCGCCTTGTAGTATTTATTATTTATTTATTTAACATTTGTATATCACCCAAAACGTAAATCTCTGAGTGGTTTGCAACAAAACAATAAAAACAACAAATAAAAAGGTAAAATATTACAAGAAGTTAAAATTTAAAACATTAAAACTATTAAAAATAATCAAACAATTTAAAGAGTATCTAATTAAAAACCTGGTGAACAAATGTGTCTTGACTGCCTTTTAAAAGTTGTAAGGGATGGGGAGGCTAAGTGGGATTGCACAGAAGTAAATGATTTAGTTCAATGGACTTCCTCTCCTCCGTCCGACTCCCATGCTGCTTGCTCCTTGTGTCTGCCCCTCTCCGGGGACTCTTGATGCTCTTCACCAGCCAGCCTCTCATCCTCGGCCGGCTCCTTATATGCCTCCTCACAGGCAATGCATCACCTGCTCCCAATTACGGGGCCAACACCCTTCTTTATTACCTGTAATTGACCACCCTTTACAGCTGTTGCCAATGCCTCTCCCCTTTCTCCCTCCTCCTGCTCAGACTCTTCCCTTTGGGAGGCAGGCTGCCAGGTGCGGAGCCTGACCACCAGTGGCCCGTGTGTGGCAGCGGCAGCGGCCCTGCTCACCCTGCCCCTCTGTCTGACATCAGATGCGGAGGCTAGCCATGCCCCCACATCTGATGATGGACGTGGGGTGTGTGGTCTGGCTCCCGAACAGAGTCCTGTGGCTCTGGGCGTTTGCAGCGCCAGCCATTTAACTCCCGAAGGGGCTGTGCAGCCCCTTCGGGAGCTAGTCTGGGGCTGGCTCCTGGCCGCACCGCGAATGCAGCGCCAGCCATTTAACTCCTGAAGGGGCCGCACAGCCCCTTTAGGAGTTAAATTTGGGCTGGCACCGCATTTGCAACGCAGCCAGGAGCACGCAGTGGCCATTTAACTCCTGAATGGGGGCCGCGTGGCCCCCACTCAGGAGCTAAACCAGCACCCCTGCATCTGACGTCATACATGGGGGGCGTGGCAGGGCCATGAGGCGTGGCCCCTGATTGGGTGCAGTCCGGGTTCTTTGAATCTGTTTGCCCAATGGTGGCTCTGCCCCACATGCTGCTGATGTTATCCTCACATGCTTCCCTTTCAGCATTATCAGGGCTTTCCTCCTCCTCCACTGGAGCTGAATCCCTGCCCGTTGGCAGTCTTTCCTCCATCTCTCCTCGGCTGCCACCTGTCCCTGTCACCTTGGGCCCTCTCACCACTCTGTCCTCGGAGATAAGGACAGCCTGCCTCGCCGGACACCAGTCATGAAAAACATCACAATGTGCACACTCTCAATATGTCTCCTTTCTTAACCACTGGGGCTGGTTGCAAGTGGAAGCAGTGTTTGGAGGGGATATTCGGGCATTGCTCTGAGTCCTGTTCCCCACCCCTGCTCTGCAGTGGAAAGACTCCTGCCTGGAATCTCTCTGTCCCCAGTACAAGGACAACCTGGAGAGCAGCTGCATGGCTGCTGTATGCACCTGATTGGGTGTGGAGAGGGACAGAGAGAGGGTATCATGGGCATGCTATCGAACTCCGAGGATGAGGAGGAGACAGGCAGTGTAACAGCGGAGTAGGGAGTGCAGCAACCTCAAAGGCAAGACATTGCAGAGGCAAGCTGGACCGACTCATGGGACATTGAAAAAGAAACAGAGCCTAGTACGACAGCTCCTGTGGAGGAGGCGCAGCCGATCTCAGCTGTAGAGAGGCGTCAGTTGAAGAGACAGGAGGAGCTAAGGAGGCGCACGCTCAGAATGGCTTGACTAACAAGAAGAGCTGCTGAGTCAGGGACCCATGATTGAAAGCACTTGGCTTCAGCCTATTTAAGATGGCTTTGCCTCAGCCGCATTGCTGGTAGCAACGTCATGCTTTGGTGAGCTACCCAGATGTGTTCCTGCCTGTTTTGACTGTGCTTGTTGACTCTGGACCGTTTGGACACTGTTTGTGGAATTCGACTTGGACTTAGTTTGGACTGGATATTGTAACGACTCAGATTCGCTTTGGTTTGGAAAGTGCTTACTGCTTGGCGCTGACATTCTCCTTTTGACCCTTTGCCTACTTCACGCTCCGTCTGCTGATATATAGCTCTAGATTAGTCTGACAGGTTTGTGACAGAGGGAGGGATGCAGAGGGGATGACAGTAGGTGAAGGCGCTCCCCATCTTGTGACTCGCTGCCTGGCACCTGCCTGGTCCTCCCTCTCACATCAGGGAGGATGAAACACAGCTGCTCCATCTGCCTGCCTGTTCATGCTCCTGCTTGCCAGTGCCTGCCCTGCCTTGCTTGCCTTTCTGCAGCTTGGCTCAGCTTGGCTCTGCCTGCCAAAGACTGGCGGGGGAAGTGGGTGATGGCAGTGCATAGTACAGGGAGCCAGCAGTGACCCTGTTTGCTTGCCTTTATTCTTTTTTTGAGGAGATGCTATCCTTTCAGGACAGCGGCATGACTCTGTGCCACTGCTTCACTGGGGTCCCACATCTCTGCACTGTGCCTTGCCCTAGATCTAGGGACTGTAGAATCCAAGGGAAAGAGCTGTGGTATGCAAGGACAAGGCAGTGGAGTGGAATCAGAAATACATATAGTTTAATGAAATAGATATTATGTCCAGAGAGGCAAGTTCAGACTGCTTTTCAGTGCTCTTGCTGCTGGCTGTTTGTTAGTCCTGCCTCTACTCCAGGACTGGAATACAAGTAACTAAAGCCCCATTCAAAAGCTGGTCTGGATCAAGGAATGGATTAACCAAAAACACCACAGGGACAACCCTGGGTAGAAGTATAATCTAAACTGGCCCATGAAAGTGAATCATGGAAGGCTGTGATATGGATTTGCATTTGAAAACTGTTGAAGAAAATGCTTTAGGTGAGCCTAAAACATCAGTGGCAAAATTGGTGGAGTTGCCCTTCTGTCAGTGAGTGACATTTTACATCAATGACATCTATGAGAACAATATCTCCCTTGCCAGGATCCCTGTCAAAGTGTGTGACCATACTGAATGTGTGTACCAAAGTTTGGGGACCAGGGATAGACTGGGATTTCTGTTGGTGTACCAATCACCCCGCTGCCTGATGGAGTCCCTAACTAAGCTGATGGACTTGGTCTCGGGTTTGGCGTTGGAGTCTCCCAGGCTTGTGGTGCTGGGGGACTTCAGTGTTCACTTTGGGACCAATTTGTCTGGGGCGGCTCAGGAGTTCATAGCGGCCATGACAACTATGGGCCTATCTCAACAACGCATATTGCTGGTCACATGCTTGATCTGGTCTTTCACTCTGAACAGGGTGGTGCTCCATGGGTGAGGATTCCTGTGATTTCCCCATTGTCATGGATGGACCACCATCTGGTTAAGGTTGGACTCACAACCACGTTCCACCTCCGCAGGGGTGGGGTGCCCATTAGGATGGTCCACCTGAGAAGATTACTGGATCCAATAGGATTCAAAGAAGCCTTGGAGGGATTTAGTGTTGGTTCTGCTGGTGACCCTGTCGACACTCTGGAGGAGAATTGGAATAATCAATTCACCAGGGCGGTGGACATGATAGCTCCTAAGCATCCTCTCCAACCCACTTTGAAACTGGCCCTTTGGTATATGGAAGAACTATGGAGGCTGAAAAGCAAGGTAGACAACTAGAGTGCAACTAGAGTGAAGAAAGACTCGACTCGAATCTGAGAGATTTCTACACAGAGTGCATTTGAAGATCTATGATCAGGCGATACATGCAGCAAAGAAGAGATTCTTTTCCTCCCGTATCGTGTCCACAAGTTCACGTGCAGAGGTGTTGTTCAGGGTTGTGAAGGGGCTAATGTGCACCCCTCCTCCTTGAATCAGTACTTGGAACCAACAATTACTTGCTATGATATTTTTAATGAGCGTTTTGTGGACAAAATATCTTGTATTCGGGCCGACTTAGATTCAAACGCCACAATTGTTACGGAGTCAGATGCCGAAGTGTACAGCAGCTCCTCTTATGTGATGATCCTGGATCAGTTTCAGTTTGTGATTCCAGAGGATGTAGACAAGTTGCTTGGAATGGTGCACCCTACCACCTGTCATCTTGATCCTTGCCCAACATAGCTTATACTATCTGGCAGGGAGGCTGTTGTAGAAGGGCTGGTCGTGTTTATAAATGCTTCTCTGAGGGAGGGCATGATGCCTTCTTGTCTTAAGGAGGCAATCATTAGACTGCTTCTGAAGTAGCCTGCCTTGGATCCCTCGGAGTTAAGCAACTACAGGCCTGTCTCCAACCTTCCATGGCTGGGCAAGGTGATTGAGAAGGTGGTGGCTTCCCAACTCCAGGTAGTCTTGGAGGAAACTGATTATCTAGGCCCATTTCAAACTGGCTTTTGGGCAGGCTATGGGGTGGAGACTGCCTTGGTCGGCCTGATAGATGATCTCCAATTGGGAATTGACAGAGGGACTGTGACTGTTGGTCCTTTTGGATCTCTTGGTGGCTTTCGATATTATTGACCATAGTATCCTTCTGGAATGTCTGAGGGGGTTGGGAGTGGGAGGCACTGCTTTGCAGTGGTTCTGCTTCTACCTCACGGGTAGATTTCAGATGGTGTCCCTTGGATACTGTTCTTCTAAATCTGAACTTTCCTACGGTGTCCCTCAGGACTTCATATTGTCTCCGATGTTGTTTAACATCTACATGAAACTGCTGGGAGATTTGGGGCAGGGTGTTATCAATATGTTGATGACACCCAAATCTATTTTTCCATGTCAACATCATCAGGAGAAGGCATAACCTCCCTAAATGTCTTCTTGGAGGCAGTAATGGGTTGGATGAGGGATAATCAACTGAGGCTGAATCCAGATAAGATGGAGGTACTGGATGGGGTCACACTCCCCCGGGAAAGGAACAGGCACACAGTCTGGGGGTGCTTCTGGATCTGAACCTCTCCCTGATGTCCCAGGTTGAGGCAGTGGCCAGAGGTGCTTTTTATCAGCTTTGGCCGATACCCCAGCTGCATCCGTTTCCTGAGATGGATGACCTCTAGGCTCGATTACTGCAATGTGCTCTATGTGAGGCTACCTTTGTACATAGTCCAGAAACTACAGTTGGTCCAGTATGCGGTGGCCAGGTTGGTCCCTGGGACATCTAAGAGAGACCATGTTACTCCTGTGTTGAAAGAACTATACTGGCTACTGATACATTTCCAGGCAAAATACAAGGTGCTGGTTATTACCTATAAAGCCCTAAACAGCTTAGGTATCTAAGAGAACGTCCTCTTCACCATGAGCCCCACTGCCTGTTGAGATCACCTGGTGAGGTTCGTCTGAGGTGTCCCCAACTCGTTTGGTGGCTACTCGGGAACGGGCCTTCTCCATTGCTGCCCCTGTACTTTGGAATGCGCTCTCTGTTGCAATAAGAGCCTTCTCATCTCTGGCAACTTTTTAAAAGGCACTGAAGACACATTTATTCACCCAGGCTTTTAATTAGATTTATATTTTTAAATTTTTAATGTTGGTTTTAAATTATTTTAATTTTAATGATTTTAATGTTTAAATTATTTTAATTGTTTAATTGATTTAGTTTTTATTTTAATTGTTAATTGATTTTAATTGTTTTTATTTTGATGTAAACCACCCTGAGCCATTTTTGGAAGAGCGGTATATAAATCAAATAAATAAATAAATAAATAAATAAATACTCTGGAAACAAATTCAGGGAACAGTTAAAGATAGTCCCTCACATTGTGCTTGTGATTTATTAGATCACACTGATAAATCTAGAAACACATTCATGTTCTTAATATATTTACAGCTGCCAAGACATTAATTATGCAAAACAGAAGAAAATAAAAATGTCAATTAGAGAATTGAGAGTTTCAAGTGATGTCTCTGTGGTAAACATATCATGAAAAGCAGCCTGTAATTTAAAAATTGTCACTTATTCCAGAACATCCAAACTCTATATAACTTAATTGATGTTCCTTTCTTCAGAACAATACAGGCCCATTGAAGAACATGAAGGAACATGGGTCTACAAAATTTCTTATTTTAATAACTTGTTATGGCAGCCCTGGAATAAAGATTAAAAATGAGGATTCCCATAGATATGAGTGGAGCTGTAAAATCAACTGCACAGTACATAATTTTAAAATATTATTCAAACCTTACACTTTTTTCCTTTAAAAAAATATGTTTTTGTAGTTCCCTGAGGTCTAACACTAGCATTTTCCCCATTATAAACGGGGCCATGGCCAGCTACATGGAGAGAATATAAAAATATAATCATGAATTTCCCCATAAACATTCCACTGTTTTACTGACATGGCTTTCCTTGATGTGTTTAGTGCCATACTGATGGATTAAACCACAACATCAGGTAATTGAAACCATTCCCACTATATCTGGAAAACCAAATGACCATGTTTTCCTTAGCAGAGAGAAAATACGTCTCTGCAGCAGCAAATGATTGCAGCAAAGCAGTGAGCATTTATGTTATTTTTACAAAAGCACCTCTCATTTTTACTTTACAGGATATGATTATGTAGTTTGAAATACAAAGTTGTTGAGAGAACCAGGATTACAGTATTCTTGTTGTAGTACTTTCATCATGTTGTGTCAGTAATTTTTTTCATTGCTCAATTTGACTTTCCAAAACAAATATGTTGTTATATTTTGGAAATACTAATTTAAAATAGTATTCGCAGTGTATGTAGAGTATTGGGTTTGGATAAATGTCCTCTCTCCCTCCCTCCCACATTAAATGCACCAGAAGGACATCAGGGACATCTGGAAAAGACACCAGGATGTATGTGCCTACATTTCATTGCCAGAATGAGGGACACAAGTTTGGGGCTGGGGGGTGGGGCCTGGGGCCTGGGGGAGGGGGTGGGGCCGAGAGGTGTATGCAATGGTAATCAAGAGCCTGAGTATCAGTGACGTATATGTTACTGAATTATAGTAATAATAATGCTATTGAATTATGCCAACTTAGTTATTATTTTGAACATATATTACATTATACCACTTTCCAACCAAAAAGTTCTCATAATAATTTACATTTTGCTAATTTAATTTAGCAAAATGAATAAAATGCCCCTTCCAAGTATTTTACACTTCATGTTGGATGTTTATTTGTAAGCTGTTCTGGTTGCTGTTGCAGAAGCACATGGTGGGGGGGGAGCGGAGGGGACGGTTATTAATTTCTTAAAACAAAATAAATAACACTAAGAAGAAAGGTGGGAGTTAAAACCGTGTATCACCCAGAAACCTACAAGCAAATCCCTACCTACCTTTTCCTTCCCTAATTATTCCCCAGATCAAGGACAGACAACCTGGGAGTCTCTAGCTGCTGTTGGACTATCATTCCCATCATCCAGGGCCAGCGTGGTGTAGTGGCTAGAGTGCTGGACTAGGACTGGGGAGACCCGAGTTCAAATCCCCATTCATCCATGAGACTAGCTGGGTGACTCTGGGCCAGTCACTTCTCTCTCAGCCTAACCTACTTCCCAGGGTTGCTGTGAGGAGAAACTTATGTAGTACACCGCTCTGGGCTCCTTGGAGGAAGAAAAGGATATAAAATGTAAAAATAAATAAAATAATAAATAAAATAAATCCTGAGTCACAACAGCTGGGAATGATGGGAGCAATAGTCCACCAGCAATGGCAAAAGTTGGCCACACCACAGTCAATGACTTGCAGAAGCTCATTTCGCCTCCAGCAGTAATTACACCCACAGGAAGCTCCTGGGCACTTTCCAGATTACCATCCCTCAAATTTTGCCGCCTCTCTCTGGGGGCAAGGGGAAAGCCTCCTCTTTTCTCCTTAAAAACCATCATTGTGTGTGTGTGGGGGGATAAGGTCAGCGAAGGCTGCATAGTGGCAGCTGCTGGAAGGGGGGGGTGAGGGGAAAGTCCCACACTTAAAAATGCCACACAGGTGATGGGGCTGCAGCGGCTGCAGCAGGGAGGGTGGTAGTGGGCTGATGGGAAAGTCCCCCCATTTTAGCAATGCCACTGCACGGGCAGTGAGGGCGGCGAACGAGAGGTCCTTCCATCTCCCCTCCCCCCTCCCAAATTACATCACACCTCTGCAGTCCTACACACTTCATTTGCAGTCCATTATGGGCCTTTCTCTGCACTTGGAGAAAGGCCCATAATGGACTGCAGGCGGGTCGTGCAGTCATTTGGGAGGGAGGGAGATGGAAGGAGCTCTCGCTGACACCTCTGTCATCCTGGGGACAGCGGAGGAGGCAGCAAGAGCTCCTTCCATCTCCCCCTCCTCCCTCTCCACATGCAGAGAAAGGCCCATAACTGACGGCAGATGGGGCATGCAGTCATTTGGGAGGGAGGAGGGGAGATGGAAGGAACTCTCCTTCGCTGCCCTTGCCAAGTTACAGAAGCAGGGAAAGGCCAGAGCAGCAGCAAAGAAAGGACTTTATGGAGTTCAGACTGGCTGTCAGCCTGCCTCTGCCTGCCTGCTGCCATAAAAATGCGGGGAAAATGCTGACACCAATGGGGATGAACATTTCCTCCCTGAACTGAGGAAAATCTCTCTTAATTCAGGACAGTTGGCAACCCTAATTGTGACCCCAATTCTCCAATCAAGTAAACTCCCCTACCCCCTCTCATAGCTATTAATGCATTACCCCATCTTAATGCCCTGCCCTGCTGCTCAGCAGGGATGTGTGAAGGCTCTGTTGCCTATTCAGACTAGGCCTAGTTCGGTCCAAACCGAGCTGCCATTTGGTTTGGCCAAAACGGAGCCCGAGTTGAAACAGATCAGGCAACTTGGGGTCAGTAGCTGAAGCTTTGCTTTGGCCCATTCTCCTACCCCACACCTTGCCTCTTGCCTGACTCATTAAGTACTCAGAGGACCAGTCAGGCAGCAGGAAACAGGCTGGTGGACTTCCAGCAGCAAGGAGCAGTGATTCATACATGGTTTCACTTTTTAAAAGACTACCTCTTGGCATGTTTCCCCTTAATTCCTCTGGAGTCCTGGGAATGGCATGTGCTCCTGGCAATGATATTTTTTCCAGGGTGCTTTCCAGATTAGACCCGTCTCTTGGAAGTGTCCTTCCACACTTCCTATGTTGTGACACCGCAGTCCCTACGTGGACAGCAGGGTGCCATTCACATTTCCAGTGCCTTGCTTCTAATTTAATCGTTGCAATATAGAGCAAGGACGACGTATATCCAGCGTGAAAAAGTTGCTGTTTTTTGGGGTTGTTAGTTTCCACAAGACTGCTCCCCCTGCTGTTTACGTTTTGAATGTGACTTGTCTGAACGGAGACATTTTGCTGCTGCTGAGCAGCTAGTCTGGAAAGTGCCCAGGGTTGCAGCCATTGTAACAGCCCTGGAAAGACTACTATTCCCAGTGATTTATTCATGGTAGGTTTTAAATTTCTGGGAAGGATTCGTGCCACTTCTGTGTTCTCTGTTGTGCCTCTCATTGGCAGCATCAAATGTGCAATAGCAGTAGTGTTTCTGAGGCACAGTTCCTTACAAAATGAACATATCTGAATACTAAATCACTTTTCCTGGAGTGCTTAATATGAATATGCTTTTGTTACTCAATGAAAGAGATGCCAGGAAGAATGGCTGGGATTGTGGGACAAAGATCCCAGGAAACCATTAAAAGTACAGTGAGTTTTTCTTGAGTGGATTGTACTATCTGCAGAGTTTTCTGAGAGCTAATATTATTTAGAGGCAGTCTTAATACAAATACCTACCAAAGCCATTCAGTTTTAAATTGTGTCGATTTTGACTGGAATGCTCTTCCCATTGTGAGACACCAGACATAGAAATCAGAAACCAACGAGTCATGGAAGTTGACAAAAGGAGAGTAAATATGATAAATGCTAAGCATGTCCTCTTGAGAGAGGCAGTGAAGAGACCATTTAGCCTTAAGAAAAGCACACTGAAAGGGGATGTGGAAATAATTTTCCAAATGTATGATGGATGCTACAATGAGGATGTAAATTGATTGTTCTCTATAAATGCTGTAGAGAAGAGTTTAAAACATGCTAGGAAAGGTTTCTAATATATTTCATTATTGACACATTTTCTAATAAGAATACTTCAGTATTAGAATAATTTACTAAAGAGAATAATGTCACACAAATGGTAGATTTTTTCTTCACCTCATATAGATGAGAACGTGGCCCCATCTTTTTCTCAGCTCTCTGTGAGACCTGTGCTAGGCAACAATTTATTATTTATTTTATTTTATTTTTGCAAAGGATACCTCATCTGTATGAAGCTAAGTTGGCAGACAATAATGAATTAGAATCACAGTAAGATTACAATAAACATAGCAGCAACGAAACTATTCATTGCAGGTCTAGCCAAAAAAGCCCCAACAGTTCTTAAAGCATACCGAACATCAAGGACCAGTGCTCCCTCTAAGGTGTGCACATGTATGTGCGCTCACATGTTTTTTTGATGTCCGGTCAGTTAATTTTAGATCATGCTCAGGTTGAATCAGGAAGGCCCCGCTCTGCTCTGAATGCATGTGCGCACACACTGCCTCGATACAGCCACCCAGAGCAAAATCCATTCTGTACACAGATGAAAATAAATAAATAGAGAGAACACTGTAAGGGACCAGTTTAAAAATCATAAAGGAGGCCTGCTGAAACAAGGATACCTTCAGTTTCCACTTAATGTTTGATAGGGAGGGGAGTAGCCTGATATCAGGGGGCAGGGACTTCCAGAGTAACTGGGGCCACTACAGAGATGGTCCACCTGTGTGTCACCACAAGCTGAACTCCAGATGGTGGGATGTACAAGAAAGCTTCTTCCAGATTACTATAAACTGCAGGATGTGAAAAGCTTTCATGTAAGTTGTAAGTGAGAGCATACCCTCCACACATTCCCACAGGCTTCTGTCCTACTTGGGGATAGCTCCAGGGCCTGCCTGCCCATTAAAGCTAGCTAAGTGCCTGCTTAGGGCGCAAAACCAGCAGGGGTGCAGACAGCTTGGGTCATGTGGGACCCAGGGGCACCGCCCTCCGCCCCTCCTCACGGCTGCCATGGACCATGTCTGATGGAAAACACCTGCCTGCTCGCCCTCTTCTCACCTCCTCTCAGCTGCCACTACTAGTGTGAATGGAGGCAGAGGTGGCAGACGTGACAGACGTGGGGTGGCTGGGTGGGTGGATCACCCACAACACCCACCCTTCCTGCCACTGCTGCAAAGCCTGCCAACCCTCCTACCTGCCATCTGTGGCAGAGGTTGTGGCCAGGAGGGCGCCCAGACAGGCAACAGGGACGGTGTGGTATGTGGTGTTTTTGGTTAATCCATTCATTGACCCAGGCCAGCTTTTGAATGGTGCTTTAGTTACTTTTATTCCAGTCCTGGAGTTGAGATGCCAGCAGCAAGAGCACTTAAGGCAGATTGCACTTGCCTCTCTGTACATAAGACCTGACTCATTAAACTGTTAATATTCCTGATTCCACTCCACTGTCCTGTCCTTACATACCACAACTTTTCCTCTGGATTCTACATGGGCACCTGGGCCACTTTCGCCTGAGGCACCCCTGGGCCTTGGACCAGCCCTGGGTGGGGACAGCCCCGCTAAAAATTTGCACTTGCAGCCACGATTTTACTTACCTAACTATAAGTTTCAGGCACCATTTTCAATTCAGTAACATATGTATCCTCTCTGTCTCCCAAGACTCTACTGCTCCAGGACCTGCAGACTACAGTTTGAGGGTATTCTCACGATCAGTGAAAAGCAGGCTAAGGGAGCTTAGTCTGCTTTCCATGGATCGTGGGAACCACCAGGCTTGCAGACGAGCCCGGTTTCCCCAAAGCGGGTAACCCGCTTGAATACCCCTCCCCTTAAATGGGGTTAGCAGAGCGAGCACTCCGCTAACCCCGTTTTAAAATTGTTTTTTAAAATTGTGTATTGCTGTTGTGCGGCTCTGCACTGCAGCAACACCTGAGAAGACCCCCGGCCGGGAGGCTGCAAGCAGCCTCCAGGGCTCAGGAGTCTCTCCAGCATCCCCTGCGCGCCCCCTGATCCTTGCAGCCACCGCCAGCTCCGTGACGGAGTCAGCACTCATGTGGGCGGCCAGTCCGGCCACCCAGGGCTTCGGTAGTGATTATTATTATTATTATTATTATTATTATTATTATTATTATTTTACATTTATATCCCACTCTTCCTCCAGTGAGCCCAGACTGGTGTACTACATACTTGAGTTTCTCTTTCACAACAACCCTGTGAAGTAGGTTAGGCTGAGAGAGAAGTGACTGGCCCAGAGTCACCCAGCTAGTATCATGGCTGAATGGGGATTTGAACTCGGGTCTCCCCGGTCCTAGTCCAGCACTCTAACCACTATACCACACTGTATTATCGATCACAACATTTATTTATTTATTCAGTTTATATACCACTCTTCCTAAAGTGGCTCAGGGTGGTTTACATTAAAATCAAAAACAATAATAAAACAAATAAAATAAAAAAAACATTCAAACCAATGAAAATTCAAATTCAAACTAGATATCATTAAAACCCTCTTATATCCATGGGGAGTGCATTCCACAACCCAGGGACGACAGCTGAGAAGGCTCGATCCTAGGTTACCACCCGATGAACTGGTGGCACCCGAAGACGGACCCCTCTGATGATCTTAATGAGCGGTGGGGATCTTGTAGAGAAAGCAGGGGCGTAGCAAGGTTGGAGTGGGCCCAGAGACAAGATTTTAAAATGCGCCCCCCCCGAAGCTCAGCTCATGATGTAAAGAAATCTTAAATGAGGCTGAATAGTGGCAACAAAAAGCCTAGGATCGATCTATCTATCTATCTATCTATCTATCTATCTATCTATCTATCTATCTATCTATCTATCCTATGCTCCTAAAAAGCATATATATTTTTAAAGGTTTTGTAAATTGTGGACGATGTAAGTCATTGAATGGTACTAGAGAAAGACATGCTGTTCTGGTAGCTCCAGGTCTTAACACTCACATCAGTTTCGGAGGATGAATACAACTGAAGGCAGCCCGGGTGGGTGTGTGGCTGGGGGAGTCAGTCATGTGACTTGCCTCTGGGGCCCCCAAGGCAGTGGGCCCCCAGACAACTGTCTCCCCTTGCCCTATTATAGTTACGCCCCTAAGAGAAAGGCACTCTCTCCAGAGACCTAAGCCATTCAGAGCTTTAAAAGTAATAACCAGCACTTTGTACTTTGCCCGGAAACATGTAATCAGCCAGTGCGACTATTTAAGAACAGGCATAATTTAGTTTCTTTACTTTCTGGAGAATGGAATTACCAGTCCCAGAATCCTCAGCAATAACAGATTCTATTCATGTCATTTAGACAGAGAGAGGGTCCTTCGCGGCCCTTAGGGGGCTCACTCTAGTCCCTGGCATAAATAATGTGAATGGCATCAGTTTCCTACTGGGGATTCTGGCACTGGAAGTTGCGGTCTCCAACAGGAAAGAATACTCCGCCATACAAGCCCCTGGAATTGCCTGCTTTTGCCTCTGCCACTTTTCGTTCCCCAGCCAAAGGTTCTTGGCTTTAGGGACAAGGCAAGGCGGGAGTTTGTGTCTCACAGGATGTTACAAAGAACATATTTGCTATATTAATTAATAAAACTATCATTAACTTATGGAAGGGGTTTGTATTTCTCTAGCAAGAATCCAGACTATACTAAATGTTCAAACCTTGATATCCTCATAGAGTACTATTAGGATTTTTGTGTGTGTGTGAGAGAGTTAATAGATCTCCCAAAATGTTGTTTTTAAAATATGAGTTCCAAAATTTCAAATATTTCTCCAGATCTGGATTCTAGGCTTAAAAACAGGCAAGAGTGCAGAGACAGATCTGGTTGTTTTTCTTCTCATTTCATCCATAAGGTGGCATCATATCATGACTTTTCTTCCATCAAAACCGAAGAGAGTACATGAGAATATAGAAGCTCTGACTGATCTCTCAGTGCAGTAGCCCCATCTAAGTAAGAGATTATATTTATATAATTTTGTCAGTGATGCCAAGTTATATGCTTACAAAAAGCTATCCTTATTTCTTATGGTCAAAAGAACAAGAGTGACCTTTGTTTGGAATACAGTATACTCATCGCTTTATGATGATCATTTATTTAAAGAGGATGCTCATTATCGGTCAATTAAATTTTATTGAGCTTAGCTGTAGCATTGTTGGGCTGCACACTGAGTAGACCATATGCACAAACCTTTTTCAAGATACTGGAATAAATTCAAATGCTCGTTTTGGTTGCAGGTACTACCATGTTAAATTCAGCGGCTAAACTAGCATATATTGGGATAATATACATTCCAATAGTATTTTGTTGGGAAAATAATTAGATATATTGGCTGACATCCTCAGTAAATTTATTAGAGGAAGTCCTATTGAAATTCAATAGTCCTTTAGAGTAAGTAATAAATAAACTTAGTCTGGATGTCAGCTGCTATTTTTTGGATTTGATGTTGCATGGACCATGTTCCTTTATCTAGACAAAAGTATGTCAAATGATATAGTTTATCATTATAACTTGTTTGTGTCAGAAGCAACTTTTAAAGGGTCTTTGAAGAATGAGTTTAAATTTTTGCACTAGGGATTGACAATTGGTGACCCACAAGCTATTTGCAGACACCACCATTCTACCTAACTCTCTCTTAAACGGATCTGGAAGAGCAAATTTGTACCTATAGCAGGCTCGAAATTCTCTAGGTTGATACAAACTTGTAACATGGTGCCACCCCCATTTTTATTATGAAAATGGATGGAGACCTTTTAGCTCCCTTTGTTTAAGCTCCTTATGCTTCTGGCTGTCTGATTTGTATTTCAAGCCAGAAATGGCAGTAAGGCATGCATTAATTATGCACAAGTTACAAATGCCCTTTAGACCCTGCTCCCTATCCCCATTATTGGTTTTTCTATGCATTCTGGAAATGAGACACCACATTTATCCACCACATTTTGGAGAGGAGAGCTGGTCTTGTGGTAGCAAGCATGACTTGTCCCCTTAGCTAAGCAGGGTCTGCCCTGGTTGCATATGAATGGGAGACTAGAAGTGTGAGCACTGTAAGCTATTCCCCTCAGGGGATGTAGCCGCTATGGGAATAGCAGAAGGTTTCAAGTTCCCTCCCTGGCTTCTTCAAGATAGGGCTGACAGAGATTCAAGATAGGGTTGAGAGCCTGCAACCTTGGAGAAGCCACTGCCAATGTAGATGATACTGAGCTAAATAGTCCAATGGTCTGACTCAGTATATATGGCAGCTTCCTATGTTCCTAACCTTTCTTCCATCATAGAAGATGATATTCTGTCAAGATGTTCCCAGGCAGCAACCTATCCAGACACCTACCAGACCTAGACCTGCTTTGGTTCACAAGTTGATGACATCAAATGCCCACAGACCATTCTCTGGACATCCATGTAGTCACATACATTCTGTAGCTTGTTTATTGTAGTAGCAGCACTGATTCCAAGTGTTCCTGCTCTTTCAATGTCCCTGATGGAGTTTTTCAAGCTGCTTGGGCTGACAAAAGGTTTCTTCTTCTATTTTAAAACTGTTTCTGATTGGCTCCAGCAAATCTCACAAGGTCTTGATATTCCAAATATACACATAAAAATTGGTGGCTGACATACAGAGCATGGAGATACTGGTGTAGCAAGATAGCAGCCTAACAGAACTTCCCAACTAACCGCACTGGTGCAGCAGAAGCAACAATTTTTGACACCCTCCCCTTCCCCAGGAAGCCTTCTGTGCCACTTGAAAAGATGTCCCTGAGGATTCTGCAGCCTTCGAGGACAGATTTGCAGGTTGGCATAGAGGATTTTCTGGGGAAGGGGAGGCTGTAAAAAATTGCCACTTTCCTGCTGCACCGGGAGCCTGACTTCCAGTGTCAGGAAGGAGATACCAACATTTGGTGAGTCATCTGAACCTACCAGTGTCAGCATATTCTATCTAAGTTGTGATTCTGAACCTGACACATGTAAGCTATATTTGAACTAGATTACAGATGGGTTCAGAACCACAAGTAAGGTAGAATATGCCAACACTGTTGGATTCAGATAACATGCCCAAGGTCGGCATCTCCTTCCCAACAACAGAATTTGGGCTTCTGCATGCACTCCGGGAATCAGTGGTTTGGCTGTACTACTGGTTCATGAGAAGCTGCCCATAATATAACTTTGCTCCATCTGTTCTAGAAGAGCTTTCAATGCTTCTTGTATGGCATTGTTTCCCTGGATAATAAATGGATCTACACCCATTCTGTTTCTCCTTGGGCTTGGTATTATGTTTAAGCCCTGCTTGTGGGCTTTCTGAAAGCATCTAATTGGTCACTGTGGACAACCGAATTATCAACTTGATAAACCTTTGGTCTGATCCAGCAGGGCTCTTCCTGTGCTATGTATTGTGTTTGGTGAAACTTTCCCTGTATGTGGTGAATTATTACAAAATCCAATGGAGAGTACTCCCTAGTCCTAGCCTCAGTTATTCTGAATAGTATCACTAAAGGGCTATAACATGCACCCAGATAAGGATGTCATCTTGAAATATCTGAAGGACTGTTGTGTAGAAGAAAGAATGGACTATTCTCTCTTGCTCCTGAGGGCAGGATTGCTACCAAGGGGTTGAAATTACAAGGAAACAGATTTAGGCTAGACATTAAGATGGATTTCCTAACTGTAAGAGCTGTTTGACAGTGAAGCAGTCTGCTTCATGTATAGGTGGGCTTTCCTTTCCTAGAGACTGGCTGACCATCTGTGAGGGATGCTGTACCAGTTTCCTTCACTGAGCAGGGGGTTAGAAGACATCCAAGGTCCCTTCCAACTTGAAAATTCTATTATTTTATGGGGGGAATTGGGTTAGAGTACCCAAGACATTAGAATTCACAACAAAAGACTGATCCACACCTAGCTTCTGTATTTCTTATATTGCAGGGGCCTTCATATCATCTAAAAATGCCTTTCAATTTCTAAATCCAAATGGTAGAAAAGGTCAGTGAACCAGATGAGAAACAATATTGAACAAATATTGAACTATTTTTCTCCCCCATCACTTTTTCTGAAGATTGTTTGCATGGCTGGCAGTATACAGAGATGGACAATAGTTAACAGGAATGCCAGGCCGTCAACGTATTTACTTGGGGTTTTGCTTCACTGAGCACAGAGGAAATCAGTGCAATCTTAATTTTTTTCTAAGGGGTCCCAAGAAGAAAGCTTCTATCACACAGAAAAAGCCAATCTGCAAACGTGGCCTTTTCCTGTCTCGTTACTGAGTGAAATCGATAGGCAGCTGTGGATTTGTTGACCTGGACATGTTATTGAAACTGTAATATGGGGTGTGGGTGGGGGAGATGAAATTCTTTCCTGATAATAGATTTTGCCCCCTTTAGATGCAGAAAGTGGGAACAATATAAAGACTGGAAGGATCTGCAGACTTCTGTATAATACTATAGAATGTCATGTTGAGAAAGGGCATGTGCTCCCCACATCACCACTCCTTAATCTTCTCATATTTTCACACAAAAATCATATTAATCAAATCTGCTTTCAGCTATATGAAAAGTGCAGCTTGAATGGATCACAGCTTAGGAGGAAATTGAATACAGACGAAAACCTTGGATAGAAATAAGCCTAAAATAACCTTATATTGCTAGTGCTGCTGCCTATGCTCTTTCAATGATGATATCAATTATGTATCAAAGAGCTGTCAGTGCCCTCTGTGTGGGTAAGTAATAGCCAATGATGGCACCACAGGAACCAATTATTAGTTAAGGCTAGTGCTTCTTCTAATTTGATATTGTGCAACTGAGTATAGATACAATAAGAGCTGAGGTCAAGGGCAAGATGGGAACCTGAGGGAGACGCAAGGTTGCCGCCAAGACTGGTGGACCTGGTAAGGGGATAGAGGGCTGATGTGTTCCAGTAGCCACAACTCCCAGTGATGCCATGGGAACAGCCACAGATGCTTCTGAAGGAGGGTGCTGGGGCCGAAACTGAGAGTGGTTTGGCATGAGAGCTTGGAGGTTAGGCTCCACAAAGAAGTTGGGCCTGAAGCCTCTTGTTCCACACAGTGGAACCTTTCCCAGGTTCAGTCCCTGGCATCTCCAGGTAGGGCTGGGAAAGACTCCAGCCTGGATGATTGAGTATTAGTAATGGATGCAGGATTTAATGCTGTACTCTTCCTCAAGGCACAGAAGGCAATGATCGTGATCATCCATTGTGGGGAGCTTTCCTTGGCAGGCCCTGCACCTTTTTGCATGAAGAGCCAGAAGTCCACAGCCTCAGCCAAGGAAAGATGGTAGTGAAAAAAACAGGGATGGGAAATATGGAGGAAAGAAACAACTCAAATGGAACAGAAGGAAATAAGGTTAAAAATATAGAGTGAAGGAATAAAAGAGAAACAAAATGAAAGATGATAAGAGGCTGAATTTGGCTTGGCTGCCTGGACATGCTGAGTGTGTGAGGAAAAACATTAAAATCCCCACACTGGTGGTATGCTCTGGTGGTAAAGAGGTTTAGCCCAAGAGCTTATCTGAAGTCATTGGGTTGAGTTCAAAAAACAAAGAAAGATTTATTAAGATATTAAAACATCACATACTGAGGGATGCATAGAACAACATACTCAAACAGGCACTTGCCTTCAGCAGCAACTGGACAGTTCTAACTGACTGTTAACTGACCAAGACAGACCTATTAGGTCTTATGCCTATAGTGGCCTAAAGAGGTAAGAGCAATGTTTTAGAATTCTCACTTCTAACAAGACAAATTAATTCTTCTTTATACTAGCACTGCGGTGGTTGACTTGAGGAAAAGAGGTGGATCAAGGCACATTTGAGGAGGAAGCATGTCCAAATGGACATGCATTATCGGTCCATGGGGATAGTGTCAAAACTTTTGAAGCTGAGGTCTAGGAAGAGCTAAATGAGGCTCCATGTAGGCACAGTTCTCACATTGTGACTGCACAGAGATAATGAAGATGATACCGGTTCAAAAATTCTGTAGTAGGTAACGAGTCCTATAACAGTTTTACTTTTCCTTCTATTTGTGCAGTCAAAAGAGATGGCATGCTGGACTTCCCAGGCAATTACAACTGGGTTGATGAGAGCTGTAGTCCAACAACATGGACTACAATGTGGAGAGCCTCAAGCTGGCCACTGGCTTTTGGCACAGCAGCTCAGCCAAGAGCTAGGAATGTCCAATGACAGCTGCTCTGCTGCGCCAAGGCTTGTGTCTTAGTAGTGATGCCATAGAATGGATTGTGCTGGTATAGGGATATGCCCCAAAGTGCTTGGAGCTACTCCAAAGATCCAGGAGCATGTTCTACAGGCAAACAATATAGCCACTTTGCTGAAGCTAAACAGGTTTTAGTGTGGTCAATGCCTGGATGGGAGACCTATGTGTACCACCCCTGGAGATGGGGCTGTAGTTCAGTGGTAGAGTATCTGCTTGCATGCAGAAGGCCCAGATTAAATCCCTGGCATGTCCAGGTAAAACTGGGAAAAACTCCTCCCTGAAACCTTGGAGAGCTGCCAGTCAATGTAGACAGTATTCGGCTAGATGGACCTATGGTCAGACGCTGTATAAGGCAGTTTCCTGTTGCTTCAGAAAAGCAACATGAAATTAGAGCTGTTTGACCTGATACAACCAGGGGAGCAATGTACATGAAAGGTGCTCATATTTGGGGCTACATTATAGAACATTAAGGAGGCACCACCTCCTCTATCCATCCAGGAATGCCTGGATATGCAAGCAGTCTATCGTTAACCATGCCACTGAATCTCATGGTACTTTAAAGAGATCCAACTCAAAAATTTGTTTTGACAGATTTTGTTTTTAAAATTGGCACTAAAAACCCAGACACTAAGAAAAAAAGAAACTTTAAAATTGTTACCAGGAATTTAGGATATTCCGGAAGGCTCTTGGAAACAGACCCACTTCCATCTAGTCTATGAAGGAAATCTGCTAATAGTCAAAGCATGGCATTAGAAACAGAATACAACCACGAAATTGCAGCCTTCAGACTGGAATGAAGGATGGGTTGTGTCTGCACTGTTTCCTACTCCCAAAAATAATTCCTGTCTTTCCCAGAGCCTGCACTGAAGTTACTGAAATGTGGTTCTCCTAATGTCACTTCACATTTGATCATGTTCTGAAGGCCGCTAAAGTTGTCATCTTTGTCTCCTAGTGGCTTCGATGGCTGCTATTAAAAATGGACATTGACTGACACAATGCATTGTGGTATGTTACAGGCACAGTAGCATGCAGAATACAAAACACAGCAATGAAAGGCTCTGAGGGAAAGCAGGTTACTAGGAAAGCCAGGACCCATCCACATGGTCATTTGGAGCTGGTTTTTGTTTGTTTGTTTAACTCCATGCAGACCATCACTGCGTACATGACTGTGTGACCAATACTGTATGAATAAGAAGTACACGGACGAACTCGGCAATCGTTTTTGCGATGGCATCAAAAAGTACTCTTGCAATCCTAGGCTGGGATTCAAAGAGCTGTCTGAGATGCACCAAAGGCTTGGGCATGCCCAATGGGAATTTTGACTCCCCACCGCTTCAAACAGCTGCCGGAGGTGCACCTAGATAATTTTGGAGCCTGGACCTAAAGGCCTTTGGAGGCCTCCCCCTCCCCTGCAAATTAAGCATCATCATGCTCGGCTGGGTGACCTCACCACCTGGAACAGACTAAATAGGATTTGGGGGCTCTCAGGGGCTGTGGAGGCCCTGGACTACGGCCTGAAAACCCAGGGTTAAGAGCGCCTATGCTGACTTCCATGCTGTATTGAAACCTGCTTTTAAATGTGTCTTTAGTGTTAAATGCAGCTTGCCAAGTGGCAAGGAGGGCTACTCTTGGGGAAATATGGATCCAAAACAACTCTAATGTATGAGGAAGGGGGAGAGGGCATCTCCAGGATTCAAAATTAGGGACAAGACAGGGACAATTGGAGCCTAAGAGTATGCTTTTGGACTATTGCTTTGAATTTGTTTCAAGCTATGTGAAGTGGATTTACAGTTTTATTTCAAAAAACCCAAACATTTACACTGTTTTATATATGTGAACCAGTTCAGGAACATGATTAATTAAAAGGCTAACTTAGCAAAGAGGCACTGTTTAATGTGGAGATTCTCTTTATTTAGCAGGGGGAGAGTAACTGGACCTATCCACCCCAGCACAGTACCTCCAGTGACTGTTGCTGGTGTCTGTCTTATGTTTCTTTTTAGATTGCGAGCCCTTTGGGGACAGGGATCCATCTTATTTATTTATTATTTCTCTGTGTAAACTGCCCTGAGCCATTTTTGGAAGGGTGGTATAGAAATCCAATTATTATTATTATTATTAACAACAACAACAACAACAACAATAATATGCAATTAATAAATATTAATCATAATCAATAATTTAATAATTATTTTTATTTTTATTATTTATTATTAATTTAATTAATAATTAATAATTAATAATTACCAATCAATAATTATTAATTGGCACCCTAGGAACAATTCCAAAACAACTTGAAGAGCACCTTAACACCACAGGGGCCACAGAAATCACCATCAGCCAATTACAAAAAGCAACTTTACTGGGAACAGCTTATATTCTGCGGCGATATCTATAATAACAGCAACAACATTGATAATAAAATTCAGCCATCCCAGGTTCTTGGGAAGGACTCAATGTCTGGATAAAATAAACTAGTCAATAACACCTATCCTTTGTAAATCATCATCATCATCATCATCATCATCATCATCATCATCATCCCCCAGTGAGGCACTACCTTGGCGTGGTTGTGGGCCTTGCGTGCTCTGAGGAAGGTGAGAGCTATGCCAGAGGTCCAACCATACTGGACAGGTCTCACCAGAGGAGCCAGACAAAGAGTGCCTCTCCCATCAACAATATGGTGAGACGTAACTTTAATAAATCTATACCGGATCGGTCGTCGCCCGGGTCAACAAGGACCGTACCAGGTGCTGGAGTCCCTGGACATCTGGTGGCAAGTGGGCAACAGGACTCAGCATTTTCAGTTGAGGAACCAGGGCTGGAGACTGCAAGGTTACTGGAAGAAATGTCGCTTAACCAAAAAAAATATACGAAAAATGCCAACAAGGAAATAATGATCTGCTATTACAAGTCTAGTCCAACTAGAAGAGGTTATTTAAAAAGAATGTACCAAATTTGGAAAGAGAAGCATCCAGATACAGAAATAACAGAACAAAGGCTAGCAAACCAGAGAAGATTCATAATAAGAAATAAAGTATTCACAGGAGTTGAGCTGGAGGAACTGCAAAGAGCAACACAGGCTCAAGATATGGAAGAAGAATTACCACCAACTGAAGAAGTTGCTCAGGCGCAGGTGGAGGAGTTGTTGCAATTAGAGGACGCCACTGTTGCTGAACTGTTTCAAAACCAAAACCAGGCAACCTCCCCTTTGCCTTCACCTCAAAAACCCGAATGCCATTTAACAGAAAAGCAACAAGAACTAAAGCAAAAAATATCGGAGCACATGAACCAAACAACCACCAAGGTTTGACTTCCAGATCTAAAAACAGTTGCCAAAAACAACTTGCTCAGGCATTAAAAGATGTCAATGCTGAACTTGCAGAAATAACAACCAGTAATTTGCAAAAAACAAACCAACTAATGTATAGTGCAGCAACAATAACAACACAAGAGCTCGGATATAAGATCAATGGACCTGTCAAAAAAGAAAGTAGTACATCACCTAAATGGAAGATTAGATTAGAAAATAAAATCTCCAGTCTTAGATCTGATGCTAGTAAATTGAAGGATATGAAAGACAAGAAGCTGAAGAATGAAAACACCAAACAGTATCTGATCCAAAAATACCACCTAGATTCAAGGAAAATTAGAGAAATCCTGGAAATAATAAAGCAGCAAATAACAGCAGTGTCAAAGAAGATTAGCAGATACGAAGCCAGAATTACACAAGACAGGCAGAATCTCCAATTCCAGTCGAATCAGAGACGTTTCTACCAAAGCATAGAAGGAGAAACTGCAAGAAACCTAGAACAACCAAATAAAGAAGAAACAGTGCAATTCTGGGGGAAATTATGGGACAATCCAATAGATTATAATAAAAAAGCAGGCTGGATGAAAGAAGTCAAAAAATGTAACCAACAAATGCAAGATCTAATAATAACACCAGAATTAATAAGTGAAAGAGCAAAGAAAATTAAAAATTGGACTGTGCCAGGCGATGATGAACTGCATGGCTTTTGGCTTAAACACCTAACAAGCCTTCATAAAGAACTATCAAAACAGTTCAATCACGTTTTGCAAGGAGGTGATATTGAACGATGGCTAACAACTGGGAAAACTCATCTCATAATGAAAGACCCAGCAAAAGGCGCAGTTCCAAGTAATTATAGACCGATAACCTGTCTTCCAACCATGTTCAAATTATTAACTGGAATAATAGCAGATGAAGTGATGCAACACTTATTAACTAACAAACAGCTTCCAGCTGAACAGAAAGGAAATTGCCCGAACACCAGAGGCACAAAAGACCAGCTGCTGATTGATAAAATGATTTTAGAAAGTTGCAAGAGAAGAAAAACAAATCTAAGTGTTGCATGGATTGACTACAAAAAAGCCTTCGATTCATTGCTTCACACATGGATACTAAAATGTTTAGAAACAACTGGTGTCAGCAAAAACATTCAGATATTTATTTAAAAAAGCAATGAGCATGTGGAGTACACAGTTAACTATCAATGGCGAGACACTTGGACAGGTTAGCATTAGAAGAGGCATTTTCCAAGGGAACTCACTATCCCCTCTGTTGTTTGTAATCACCATGACTCCACTTTCACAAATACTAAACAAAATAGGCCTCGGATACCAAACATCTAAAACATCCAGTAAAATTAACCATCTGCTGTACATGGACGATCTGAAGTCGTATGGAAAGTCCCAGTCAGAAATTGAATCACTGCTAAACACTGTCCGTATATTCAGTAACGATATAGCAATGGAGTTTGGATTAGACAAGTGTGCTGCATTAATAATGAACAGAGGGAAAATAAGAAAAACAGAAGGAATAGAACTGCCCAATGGAAGCAAGATCAAGAACCTGGAAGAGAAAGAACATTACAAATACTTGGGCATTCTCTAGGCTGATAACATCGCACACACTGAAGTTAAAAGAAAAATTGGAAGTGTATACATCAGGAGAGTTCGAAAAATACTAAAGTCCAAACCCAATGGCAGGAACACCATACAAGCCATAAACACCTGGGCTATACCTGTTATCAGATACACTGCAGGAATAATAGACTGGACCCAGAGATGCTAGATCGTAAGACCAGGAAAATCATGACAATCAATCCTGCTCTGCACCCCCGCAGTGATGTAGATAGGCTATACCTCCCTCACAGCTCAGGTGGAATGCTGCAAGTCCATCAAACAGTAGAGGAGGAGAAAAGAGGCCTTGAAGAATATATCAAGGACATTGAAGAAGATGCACTTAAAATGGTCAATAACGAGAAACTATTCAACACCAATGAAAAAAAAGCAGGCCTACAAGAAAGAACAAGTCAAGAACCGAGCAGAAAAATGGGAACATAGGCCACTGCATGGTCAATATTTGCACAATATAACTGGAAAATCAGACATCACCAAGACCTGGTAATGGCTTAAGAATAGCAACTTGAAGAAAGAAACAGAGGGTTTAATATTGGCTGCACAAGAACAGGCACTAAGAACAAATGCAATAAGAGCAAAAGTAGAAAAATCCACAACAAACAGCAAGTGCCGCCTTTGTAAAGAAGCAGATGAAACACTGGACCACCTAATCAGCTGTTGTAAAAAGATCGCACAGACTGACTACAAACAAAGGCATGACAAGGTAGCAGGGATGATACACTGGAACATCTGCAAAAAGTACAAACTACCTGTAGCCAAAAATTTGTGGAACCATAAAATTGAAAAAGTTGAAGAAAATGAAGATGTAAAAGTATTATGGGACTTCTGACTACAAACAGACAAACATCTGCCACACAATACACCAGATATAACTGTAGCAATACCAGGAGATAGCAGAATAGAAGAAAAAAAAATCGAAAAAAAAAATCACAAAATACAAAGATCTACAGATTGAAATTGAAAGGCTGTGGCAGAAAAAGACCAAAGTAACCCCAGTGGTAATTGGTGCCCTGGGTGCAGTTCCAAAAGACCCTGAAGAGCACCTCAACACCATAGGGGCTACAGAAATCACCATCAGCCAATTACAAAAAGCAACTTTACTAGGAACAGCCTATATTCTGCGACGATATCTATAACAGCATTGATAATAAAATGCAGCCATCCTAGGTCCTTTGGAAGGACTCGATGTCTGGATAAAACAAACTAGCCAATAACACCTGTCTGACTGTGTAAGTAAATAAATAAATAAATAAATAAATAAATAATAATAAGATGATATAAGCATAGAAAATGGAGACAACAAATGCATCATGAGGGGAGGGAAAAGAAGCAAAATATTTCCCAAAATGCTTCTTTCCTCACACTCATAACTATCTTGCAATCTTTTAAACTAATCTTTTTATTTTATCTTATCATCATATCTTTCTGTTTACAATAGTTTTTTCTTCTACAGGCCACCTATCATGTTTAACACCACACTTCTTAGTTTTATTTCAGAAACTTTCTGACCTCACTAGAGCCAAGTCTGAGTTTTTCTGCCTCCTGGTGATGCTCTCAGGAGATGACGGCTAAATCATACAGCATCTGCACTTCATGCTATCCTTGGATCCAGTAGGTAATAAAACAGACTAGTATGCTACATTGCTTTTAAACGTGTTGTGTTTTGAACGGCTGCCATTCTGCCCTTTTGTCATGGCCTGCCAGGACTGTAAGGAGGAGGGAAAGGTCTGCAAGCCAATACAATTATTAAATTCTGATGAGGTCGGTCAGTATGGGATTTCACTGTCTGTCAGAGAATAGGATTCAAATACATTTCCTAGAACCCCTAAAGCAGCCACAGCCAGCATTTGGAGGGTCTGGAGAAAAGATTGACAATAATCAAGCAAATCATCTTGCTTCCTCTTACTGAGAGGCGACATGATAGAAGTCTATAAAATAATGCATGGTGTGTGGAGAAAGTTGATAGAGAGCAATTTTTCTCCCTCTTTCATAACACTAGAACCAGGGGTCATCATCCCATGAAGCTGATTGCCAAGAAATTTAGGATTGTCAAAAGGAAGAACTTTTTCATACAACATATAACCAACCTATGGAATTCTCTGCCACAAGATGTGGTGACAGCCAACAGCCTGGATGGCTTTAAGAGGGGTTTAGATAAATTCATGGAGGACTGTTCTGTTAATGGCTACTAGTCTGGTGGCGATAGGCAACCCACATCCTCAGAGGCAAGATGCCTCTAAATAACAGTTGCAGGGGAGCAATAGCAGGAGACAGGGCATGCCCTCAGCTCTTGCCTGTGGGTTTCTCAGAGGCATCTGGTGGGCCACTGTTCAGTTTTACACACGGGGCTATTAAAGCCCTTTAACTCGCATCTGCTCCGGAATGGAGGGGGTGCGTTCACATATCGGCCAGATTTACCCCAAAGTCCCTGCGGGTTATTGGGAAGCACAATTCAGGTTTTTCACTGCATGTTCACAGCCTGATTTATATCCCATTTAAAAAATCAACTTTTTGCATTGGTTTTGGGGACAACTTCGAGTTTGCAGTAAAGCCTCCCAGTAACCTCACGGTGAAGCCTGTTGTGTGTAAAGGCCCTGTGTGGAACAAGGTGCTGGACTAGATAGGCCTTGGGCCTGATCCATCAGGCCTGTGCTTATGTTCTTATTTTATGCTTTTGTTTTCACCTTACTGTCTCTGTTTGGCTGTTGTGGGCTCACGTCACAGCTGATACTTGCCCCCCTCCAGTGCCAGCACAGACAGCGATTTGGGAGCCAGGATCTTGCATCTGCCAGTGGCCATATTCCTTATGCCATTGCTCATGACAGCGCCATGAAAGCAATGGCTCCTGGTTAGATGCATGCATGCCACAAGCAGGAGTGGCCCAGGTTCCTGCTTGTCTTAGCTCAGCTGCTAAATGCCACCTCACATCCAATATTTAAAGGTGGCTCAGGCTAAGGAGAGGAGACTGCTTGCAGGCAATGTCTTCCTGTCACCTCAGCCAGCTTACAAGGCTGCCAAGGGGGCTGGGCAATGAGAAGAAGCCACATACAAGCAAGCAGCCTCCTCTCCATAACCCCATGTCCCAAAGCAGGGGCGTAGCAAGGTTGGAGTGGGCCCAGAGACAAGATTTTAAAATGGGCCCCCCCTCACTGAAGCTCAGCTCATGAAGTAAAGAAATCTTAAATGAGGCTGAATAGTGGTAACAAAAAGCATAGTAAAATATGTGTGTGTGTGTGAGTGTGTGCGCGCGCGTGTGACATGCGGTTCTGGTAGCTCCAGGTCTTAACACTCACATCAATTTCGGAGGATGAATACAGCTGAAGGAAGCCCGGGCGAGTGTGCAGCTGGGGGAGTCAGTCATGTGACTTCCCTCTGGAGGGCCCCCAAGGCAGTGGGCCCCCAGACAACTGTCTCCCCTTGCCCTATTACAGTTATGCCCCGTCCCAAAGTCTTCAAAGGCCGAGTGGGAGCATCCCTACTAGCCCTTTGTAAGGCTCTGGAGCAGGGATTCTCAACATTGCGTTCCCCGATGTTATTGGACTTCAACTCCTATAATCCCCAACCAAAGGCCACTGTGGCTGGGGATTTTGGAAGTTGAAGTCCAATAACATCTGGGGACCCAATGTTGAGAATCCCTGCTCTGGAGGGAAGGCTGCCAGCAGCTTCCCTCCCCCATGCAGTGCCTCATCATTACTTGCTTTGCAAGGATCTGGTAGGAGCTTTGCAAAGGCACCCTGTGAGGAGGGAGGGTTGACAGTGCCCCTCCATTCACGTTGTGCCTTTGCAGTGCTTGGGTGGGACACTCCCAATCTGAATCTTGCAAGGGAGGAGAGTCGGTCTTGTGGCAGCAAGCCTGACATCCCCTTTGCCAAGCAGGGTCTGCCCTGGTTTGCATTTGAATGGGAGTCTACATGTGAACACAGTAAGATATTCCCCTTAGGGGATGGGACCAGTGTTCTCTCTAACAGGGATTCCCAGATGTTGTTGACTACCATTCCCAGAATCCCCAACCAAAAGCCATTGTGGCTGGGGATTCTGGGAGTTGTAGTCAACAACATCTGGGAATCCCTGTTAGAGGGAACACTGGATGGGGCCTCTCTGGGAAGAGCGCCTGCATGCTTGCATGCAGAAGGTTCCAAATTCTCTCCCTGGCAACTCCAGATAGACTCCTGCTAGTAACTTTGGTGAAACCGTTGCCAGTATGTGAAGACAATACTGAGCAAAATGGACCAATGGTCTGACTTGGTAGAAGTCAGCCCCCCTCTTGCACAGTGCTTTCCCAAATGCCAGAGGTAGCTGCTCTGAAATGTTCATCATTTCAAATTCTTTCTGAATCCCCCCCAACAAGTTCACATAGCTCAGGGTCAGGTTTGACACATCTATTAAAAAGTAGATAACTAATTCATGGCAACTTCCAAAGGACAGAAAGGCAGAGTTGTGGACTTGAAGGCAGGGTGGGCGTGAGGGGGCACCATGACAAAATCCACGGTGTCCTTTTCTGGTTCTAGACTTCCCCTGGATGTCCAATGGACTGACAAGAATCTTTGCTCTCTGTCCTAGTTATCTCATGTGACAATTCTGACACCATCCTGATTTTAATTTTTTAATCAACAAAATGCATCCCCTTAATAGAAGGGGACACACTTGAGAAGATAGCTTTACTCAAAATGTGTGGATACCCACACAACATGGGCACAATGCAAAGAACAAAGTATATTATACATAATTGCATTGCTTTGAATTTAGGAACAACAGATTTGACCATTATTGCTAAGGCTATATTCTCGATGTGTCAATTCTATCTATCTATCTATCTATCTATCTATCTATCTATCTATCTATCTATCAATAGTGATGGGAAGTACTGTATAGAGAGAGAGCTTTCCCACTCCTAATGGCTGATAACTCTTTTATTACATGCATTTGATTTCCTTAAAGGAACTTCTGGAAAGTGAGTATGGTGCTCATACTTAATATTTAAGAAACCTCTATATTTTCCAGAAGCTGGAATGTGTTTCTATAGGAATACAACCAAGTCACCAATTTAAAATTCAACATGGCATTCAGCTAGTCTGATCACCAAGACTGACCTCCTGTCATATGCATTTATAACATGAAGGTGGCACCGTGGTACAGTTAAGAGAAAAAATAGGGAGCTGAAATTGAAGGATACAGTCACAGTAAGCTGTGAGGTCGCAGCATGTGGCACAAAACAGGTGTGCATAAGAGATCCAAGGGATAAACACAGAAGATAACAAATAGCAGATGATATGGTGCTGAAGTTTGGGGGGGAAATCTGGAAAAAAGGAGATTGAACTTAATGTAATTACATAGCAGGATGCGTAGGAGGGATTAAGGTGCAATGATGACAGTGATTTTTGTTGCATGGTGTTGGGTTCGGCATATCAAATATAGCCCAACAAACTCAGTTCACAGAACAAGAGCAATTTCAGCTGTCTGTCTGATCATTCCACTAAAGCACTGGCCTGATTCACACAATTGTTCAAATCTAGGATTAATGTGATTTACCAACTATAGTGTGGTTGTGTGAACCCATGCCAAGGTGGTGCCAACATGGTTTATGGCCTGAGATTAATTTGAGATTCTTGCCTTGGGATGGGTTCACACAATCATGCTAATGTTGGTAACCCACATTAAACCTTGATTGGAATGACTGTGTGGACAAGGCCATTGTGTTGTCTGTTGAACTTTAACTACTGATTCAGAATCCACATAGCTGTTCGGTAAATAAATGGGTTTATTCAGGTATCTACAAATCCACCTGTGCCAGCTCACCAGTGGTGAGCGAGTGCCCTTAGCTTTCTAGTGAGCAGGACATCCAGCACAACGTAGATCCCCTCCTCAGTTGAAGAGGGCTCCTACTGGTTCTTACCAGGGCGCTTTCCAGATTAGACTCTGCAACGGGGTCAAGACGTATCTCGGAAGTGTGGATCCGCACTTCCTGTGTTGTGACACCGCAGTCCCTACACTGACAGCAGGGTGCTGTTCATATCTCCAATGTCTTGTTTTGAATTTAATCACTGTGATATAGTGCTATAATGTTGTATATCCAGTGTAAAAAGGTTGATGCTTTTTCGGGTTGTTAGTTTTCGCGAGACTGCTCCCCCTGCTGGGCGCTTTGCTATTTATGTTTTGAATGAGATTTGCCTGAATGGAAGCATTTGTTGAGTGGCAAAACTTAATCTGGAAAGCGCCCAGAAGACCCACCTTTCTCCTACAACCTCCCCTGTGTGCCAGAAAAGGATCTAAGGGAAGAGAAGGGATTGGTAGCAACTACCTAGTGGCCTAAGCCTAAAGCCAAGCTACACCAAAATGTGTCGATCCCTGGGTTTATTAATGTAGAATCCAGAGGAGAGAGTTGTGGTATGCAAGGACAAGATAGAGCAGTTGAATCAGGAATATTAATGATATAATGAGAGAGATATTATTTACAGAGAGGCCGGTGCAGTCTGCCTTCAGTGCTCTTGCTGCTGGCTGTTTGTTAGCTCCACTTCAGGACGGGAATAAACCTAACTAAAGCACCATTCAAAAGCTGTCCTGGATCAATGAATGGATTAACCAAGAACACCACTATGAACAGGGTTACATACAGCTGCATGGCAGGACTCTTAATGAAGGCCTGTAGAAGATATTCTCCTAGTCTAAGGAGAGAGAGGGATATGGGTTTTGGAGACTAGAATGCATTTAAGTGGGCAATTCACAGTTAATTCACTGTGTTTGAATACAACAAAGGCAACATGCACAAATGGTTGGGTTACTTGTTGAAGAAGGCTAAATAATTGCTTTTAACGCATTAGATAAAATGCAGTCCAATACTACAGGTCTTCCAACTCGAGTGGGAACATATGCACTAGGGATGTGCATGGAACCGGCAGGGGCCGGTTCATAGGAACATAGGAAGCTGCCATATACTGAGTCAGACCATTGGTCTATCTAGCTCAGTATTGTCTTCACAGACTGGCAGCGGCTTCTCCAAGGCTTCAGGCAGGAATCATGGCCACAACACGTACCCGGCACTTCTGGCCACTTCCAGCCAAAGAGGGAAGGGGGCGGCAGGGAGGTATGCTGCTGCCCCTATGGAATCTATACAAACGGAGTGCTGGTGGTGGTGGGGAATGGAGGGAGGTGTAAATGCACCCTCCCCCACCCTTAAAGTTGTCCCACCCCCGCCTTCGAGCCTCCGAATTGCCCGGTGTTTGAACCTGTTCATAGGCTCGTAAAAGGGCCTCCGAACAGGTTTGTGCACATCCCTAATAAGCACAGGTCCTAGCAAAATGGCACAGCATGCACTGTGTTATCAGGATTTTGAAAGCTGAGTTTTACAAAAATGCTAGAATTAAAAGCAATCCCCTATGAATTATGTACTAGGAGCTAATCTATTGCCATTTCCTGTTTATATTACTGGGATATCATGATGAATTAATAAAAATACAAGACTTCACCTGATGAGCTGTCTAGGTAATGAATCATACAGTCCTGAAACTAGCTAAAGCACTGCTATAAAGCTTTTAAAGCACGTTCTTTTCAAGTATGCCTTTAATTCATATTTTACAGGATTTTAAAACAAAAATAGACAAATTTAGTGGGCCATGAAAAGGTTTTGAAAAGAGCTTGCACAAACTGAGCTGCTGTTCTGGACTTGGGGTAGCTTTTCTCATGCAACAAGTGCTATATTGGAAGCACCCCTTCTATCACTGGAGGAACCTTTCTGCTAGTGCAGAGGTGGCTGCCCTAGGGCTCTTCATTCGTTGTTGGGCTGCAACTCTCATCATCCCCAGCCACAAAGCTGGGGATGATGGGCACAGTAGTCCATTAACAGCTGGAAAGCCTCAGGTTGGCCACCCCTAAACTAGGTATCTTTATATCCAAGTCTGCATTATACATCTTTGATATAAATATCCACCATATCCTATATGCAAATGACCCAAGGAAGCACCACTAATAAAACAGAATGAGAAAGTTCAAAGACTCTCCGAGTGGCTTCACATATAATGGCGGCAAGTAAGTATGACAGAGCCACCCATTGTTTCTGGATGCATGTACCCCCTAACACTGCCTTCTTTGTTATGCTGGAAGCAACCAATGTTGAACAGAGAATAGCAATTACTGATGTCAGCCTGACTTCTTGAAGCCAACTTCAAATGTTGGTTTTGAATGTAGGGCTGAGGTCATAAGAACATAAGAACAATCCTGCAGGATCAGGCTCAAGGCCCATCTAGTCCAGCATTCTGTTTCACACAGTGGCCCATCAGATGCCTCTGAGAAGCCCACAGGCAAGAGGTATGTGCATGCCCTCTCTCCTGCTGTTGTTCCCCTGCAACTAGTATTTAGAGGCATCTTGCCTCTGAGGCTGGAGGTGGCCAAGAGTCTCTAGGCGGTGTCCAGAATTAAAACATAATATAAAATATAAAACATTTAAAATTCATAAAAAGAAGAAAAAACCCATAGATTATTTATTTATTAAAGCCATCCAAGCTAATGGCCATCACCATCTCGCTCGGCAGATAATTCCATAGGTTAATTATGCATTATGTGAAAAAGTACTTCCTTTTGCTGGTCTTAAATTTCCTGGCCTTCAGTTTCATGGGATGATCCCTGTTTCTAGTGTTGTGAGAGAGGGAGAACAATGTCTCTCTGTCCACTCTCTCTAAAGTAAGGTAAAATTGTGCCGTTGAGTCGGTGTTGACTCCTGGCGATCACAGAGCCATGTGGTTTTCTTTGTTAGAATACAGGAGGCGTTTACCATTGCCATCTCCCACACAGTATGAGATGATGCCTATCAGCATCTTCCTATATTGCTGCTGCCCAATATCTCTACTCCATGCATAATTTTATGTACCTCTGTCATGTCTCCCTATAGTTGCCTCTTTTCCAAACAAAGAACACCCCAGAAGCTGTAGCCTTGCCTCATCTTGGTTGCCCTTTTCTGCACTTTTTCCAATTCTACGATGTCCTTCTTAAGATACAGTGACCGGAACCTGCGTGCAGTATTCCAAATGTGGTCATAGATTTGTATAACTGCATTATAATATTAGCATTTTTATTTTCAACTCCCTTCCTAATGATTCCTAGCATAGAATTTGTCTTTTTCACAGCTGCCACATACAGAGTCGATACTTTCAATGAGCTGTGTCCACCACGACCCCAAGCTATCTCTGCTGGTCAGTCACTGATAGCTCAGACCCCATCAGTGAAGTCATTCACGTAATCAAAAACTGGTTCTACCCGGATTTGGGAGCTGTGTGTGCTCCCAATTTTCAGCTGTGTGGAAGCAAGATAGGAGGAAAACCTGCGTAGCTTTTCCTCCTACCTTGCTTCCACACAATCACTTCTATCTAAGGGTCCAACTGCCTCCTTGGCTATTTAAAGAAGTTTTTGTTATTCCCCTTGACATTTCTAGCTATATGTCTCTCACTCTTTCTTTTTGCATCCCTTATTGTCTCCTTGCTTTTCTTTTGTCAGAGTTTATGTTCCTTTCTGTTCTCTGCATTTGGGCATGACTTCCATTTGCTAAAGGAAGTCTTCTTCCCTTTTATAGCTTCCCTGACTCTACTTGTTAGCCACTTTGGTGCTCTCCTAAACTTGGTGGTACCTCCTTCTTTCCTCCTTCTTAGTATACATTTCAACTGAGCTTCTATTATTGTGGTTTTAAATAAGTTCCATGCTTTCTGAGTGATCCTGATTTTCCCTTTCAGCTTCCTTTTTACCTGTCCCTTCATTCAGAAGAGTTTCCTCTTTTGAAACTTCATCTGTGTTGGACTTCCTCGGCAATGCTCCACTCACATATAAGCTTGATTGGATCCCACTATGGTCACTATTTCCCAATGGTTCTACAACTCTGACATCTCACACCAGGTCCTGGGCACCACTCTGGATTAAGTCCAAGGTCAACTTCTCTCTGGTTGGTTTTGTGACCAACTATTCTATGGCACAGTCATTTAGCATGTCTAGAAATGTGGCTTCTCATGTGAATTTGCCCAGTCTATGTGAGGGTGATTGAAGTCACCCATTATTACAGCTCTGTCTCTCTTTGATGCTTCTCTGATTTGCTTCTCCAGCTCCGGGTCACTGTCAGCATTTTGATCTGGAGGGCGATAGCACATCCCTACTAATACATTTCCTTTCAGTCCTTGTATTATCACCCATAATGATTCTATGCAGGGCTCTGGTCCTCCTGGATTTACTAGCTTGTTGGCTTCTATCCCTTCTTTAATATACAGTGCTACTCCACCCTCAACCCTCCATTCTTTCTGTAGAGTTTGTATCCAGGAATAACCATGTCTCACTGGTTCTCACTGTTCCAACAGGTTTCCATTATGCCCACTATATCTAGGTCTGTAACCACCCCCAGTATTCGTGGCTTCAGATCTCATGAAAACGGCGGCAGCACCTGGCCGCTCTTCCATACTTATTTGCCATGTTAACATATGAAGCCGCCCTATGCTTTGAAGTCTTCCCTTTTCTGGGTTTCTTTACAGATTCAAAGATGTGTATTCCACATCATAAGAATGGCCTTGTTGGAACAGGCCTAAGGCTTATCTAGTCCACCATCTTGTTTCCCACAGTGGCCCACCAGATGCCGCAGGGAAGCCGACAGGCAAGAGATGAAGGCATGCCCTCTCTCCTGTTGTTGCTCCCATGCAACTGGTATTCAGAAGCATCCTGCCTCTGAGCCTGGAGGTAGCCTATAGCCATCAGGACTATTAGCCCCGATAGACCTGTCCTGCATAAATTCACATTGCTCTGAAGGTTTTGCATATTCATTTTATCAGTTACTTTTGCATATTTATTTTATACATTCTAAATGAGAGTGCCAACTGAACTTATTCTCCTCGTGCTGAGCTGACTTGCCATGCAATGTGATACGAAAGAGCTGCGATTCATTGTGGATCTGGGTTAGGGAAACAAATGCTACATAAATAAATCCCGCTTTGCAATTGTAGGGGCGAAAGCATGCACTCTGTGTACTTCTTTGCTGCTTCTTTTATACCGTCATATATTTTTTAATAAGCATGAGGTGATGATTTTTAGGATCAGGTGAATAATGAGTATTCATTCCCTCCACTTGTGTGTCAGTGGGCCCCTGTGGATTTTGCCCAGTATGTTATTTGGAAGAGGTATGAGCTTTGTAATACCAAAATCAATTGCTTTCAAGCTGAGCACCATACACATGATTTTCATCTCGAAGCCAAGTTCAGGCTTCATTGGCCTTTTTAATTTTTTTAACTGCGGGGATCATTTTCCTAAATTTAATTCATCCGCCCTAAAATTCTAAACAGGAGAGGAAGGAGTTATTGCTTAAGATATATATGCCTGTGAAACAGGGTGTTATAAACTGGAACATTCTAACATGGGAGCTGTAGTTTGGCATGTCTATTCAACAAAAATAGAGTTATTATTTTAAAGTGACAAATACAAAAGTAGTGTTCCAAGGTTTATAAGCACATTACTTATTATAGGATTTTAAAAGGGCAAACCTCTAAAAATGTACAGCAGCAATAAAACACAAGTTAGAAGACCAGTGGCATAAAACCCACTAGTTTTTACAGGCTTACTCTTGGAATGTAATTAGGATTAGAGGATATTTTTTCCAGGCATCAGTTACATACTTAATTCCTTTCAGAAAGCAACATGGGTTTCCTCAGAACTTGCTGCAGAAAGCAGTTATGAGGTTCTTAAAACACTGCAATTTCAGTTTTTAAAATGATTTAAACTGTTTTTATTTACAGAGATGTTTTAAATGTTTTTTTTCCTTAACAGGCATATGCCCTAAAATCAGTGCAACATAAATATGGACAGTGACTGACATATTTCATGGTGTGATGTGGATGGTTCTGAGCTACCCCTACTGCTGTGGACTCCTAAGGAAGCACCAGCAGTCTTGCACAAGAGCTCAAATACCTAAAGTAGCATGGCCACACTTTGTGAGCATGACTTACATTGGAAATAATGTAAGTAATGCTCCCAAAGTGCAGGTGCTCTAATTTATGTATTTGGACTCTTGTACAGTGCCACCTAATGGCGCAGTGGGGAAGTAACTTGCCTAGGGAGCAAAAGGTTGCTGGTTCGAATCCCTGCTGGTATGTTTCCGAGACTATGGGAAACACCTATATTGGGCAGCAGCGATATACAAAGATGCTGCAAGGCATGATCTCATACTGTGGTGGAGATGGCAATGGTAAACTACTCCTCCAAAGAAAACCACATGGTTCTGTGGTCACCAGGAGTCGACACCGACTCGATGGCACACTTTACTTTACTTACTCTTGTGCAGTGCTTCCTTAGGAGCCCACAGCAGTATGTGCAGCTCAGAACTGTCTGTGTTACACTGTGGGAGATGTGGACCATTGCCATTAACAAGATCTTTAAAATATTTTAAATGCTCTCCCTCCCAATAAACACCAAACAACAAAGCTGATTTCTGACATACCGAGGAGAATTACTCAGAGCAGTCCTATTGAAGTTAAAAGGACAAGTTAAGACATTCTTTAGTTGTCCTTTTAATTTTAATGGGACTACTTTGAGTAATTTTCCTCAGTACGTCAGCCACTGTCATAATTGCAAAGTGGACAGATCACAATGAAGCAAGTACAGCACAGCAGAGCAAGGACTGTTCAGGAGAACGAATTTAAACCTCAGCATTATTATTTACTACATTAGCATTAATTGATAGCTTTTATGTGGCAACTCAATACAAAACAAGGTTAGTCAATTAACTCTAACCAGATATGTATAACTAGGGCTGTGCATGGACTATGGTCCAAATTCAGACTGGTCTGCAGTCTGATGAACCAGTTCAGCCCAATTCAGCCGAACCGTGGACCGATCCGGTGGTTCAAGGTGGTGCTGGTGGAGGGTGGTGAGCAGCACCTACAAGTAAAGGGCAGGCTCTTACTAGTGTGACTGTTGCTCCAGGCAGCTTCCTGCTGCAGTGGTGCTCCCCTGACGTGACTCTGTCTCTCACCTGGCCTGTGTGCATGTGCGGAGGCCAGGTAAGTGACAGAGTTGCGCCACTGCCATGCGCGGTCTGCTGCCATGCGCGGGCTCCTGTGCCACAGCAGGCAGCTGCCTGGAGTGGCAGTCATGCTGGTACCATTTGACTGGTCTGTGGTTTGGCTGAACCAGGCTAAACCGGTTTGCCAGACCATCTCTGGATTCGGACCACAGCTTGGACTGCGGCCCATGCACACCCCTACCAAGGCAAGCCAATTAACTCTAATCAGATATGTGAAAAGGAAGGGGGTTGTAAATTGTGAATTATGTGAGAATCCCACATGGCTTTCTTATTAGAAACAGTGAGACAATAGGCAAACGTCAAGAGAAAAAGAGAGATTGGACTGAGATTGGACTGAGGAGTACATTGTTGCCAAATCCATGCTCAGTTCCAGCAATGTGAATGCCTTGCCAATAAAGAGCTATTACTGATGGCCTATTAAATACCAGATGGAACACAGTAAACTTCTCCACCCAGCTTGGGCTACAGCATGGTCTCTTTTTCCATTTGGTCCGGATGTGGCTGGTCCTCTAACACAAACTGTCCAGAAGTCTGAATTCCCTCCTGCAGGGAAGTGGAATGGTAAATACACAGCCTCCAACACTTGACAGAGAGAAAAAATGGACTATTCATTATTTAACCTTCTGTGCCTGGCTTGAGCAAAGGGGAAACCTACTCTTCTGGTTTTTAACAGAAGCCAGATTTTCACAATACTGATTGGCTGGCACACAAGTCACTTATGAAACCATCACCCCCACCTTCTCCGGGAAGTTTTTAAAGTCTCAAAACCAGTGTAAACCCCACCTTTTAAAGGCACAGAACAAATATTTGAGCAGATAAGAATGCAAGGCACTTGAAGACAAAGTGACCGCCCTCTTGAAGGAGGGTGTGAGGGAGGAAAATTGGAAGAAGTACTCAGAATTTGATCTGAGTAAGAAAACTGAGCAATAAAAGACTTAGAGAAAGTACGTCCAGGCACATAAATGAAACATTAGAAATACCTAGGCAAGTGCAAGCTCAAGAGGTAATCATGCCAGATGCAGTTTTGATAGGGTTGCTGTTGAATAGTTTGCTACATTACTTTGATAGTGTGATTAGTGCCTTGGAAGTCAAGGAAGATGCAGACTTACAATTTGTAATTAACTGTCTAGAGAACTTTGATTTGCACAGAAAGGATGATAGGCAACCAAAGGAAAGTAAAGAAAATGAATTAAAAACCTTGCAAAGAAATAAGAAATGCTTTATTTGTGGAAGCCCTAAACACTTGCTGAATAAGTGTCCCAAGAATAAAGAATTTGCAGACAAAAGGCAAGCAAAATAAAGTTGCAAAGAGAGTGAGTCATCTGGGAAAACACAGAATACAAAACTTACAAGCAATCAGGGACTAAAGCTAATAAGCAAAGGATATACCTTGCAAGTACAGATAAAGCTTTGGAAGCTAAGTCTGAGAAATGCAGCAGTGGCATCTGCATTGACTCAGGTGCTATAAGCAACCTGATTAGAGAAAGGGAGAGATTTATAAACCTAGATACAAGTTGTAAAATCCCTATATATTTGGCAGATGGAAAACTGATGTATGCAGAAGGGAGATCCGCACAGCTGCTCTGCAAACTGGAGAAAGGAGAAACCATTGGATTAACAATTGAAGAAGCTTGTATGTGCCTACTGTAGAAACATCTGATGTCTGTAAAATATGCTACAGAAAGGGGCTACGAAGTAAAATTTAAAGGCACTGTTTCATTACTTATAAACAGGAATTGCTTATGAAAGCAGTTTTACAAGATAGCGAATTGTTTGAAGTAGAATGATAAGAGCAAAGGGAGGCATCACGGCCTGCTATTCTTGTGCACGAAGAAAGAGAAACACAGCATCCTTTGGATCTGATTTATAGTGATGTTTGTGGACCTATGCAAGTTAATACATCAGGAGGGAATAAATATGTTCTTACTTTCATTGATGACTATTCTAGATACACATATACATACCTGTTAAGTGAAAATGGACAAGTACTTGAAAGACTAAAAGAATATGTTGCAAGAGTGGGCAACAAGTTTGGGAGAAAGCCACAGATCCTCCGCACTGACAATGGTGGCAAATATACTGGGAATGACGTCATAAGATTCTTAAAAGAGGAGGGCATTGAACACTAAAAGACTGTTACTTATATTCTGGAGCAAAATGGAGTGGTGGAAAGAAAGAACCATTCTCTTATGGAAATGACGAGATGCATGCTTGTAGATGCTGGTCTGGCTATTAAATTTTGAGGAGAGGCAGAGATGACTGCTACTTACCTGCAAAACAGATTGCCAAGAAAGGCCACAGAAACAATGCCACATGAGTTATGGTACGGCAACAAGCCCACTTTGAAACATATAAGAGTTTTTGAATCTAAAGCATATGCTGATGATGAACAAAGGGTGTAGCGTTCAACACAACAAAATAAAGGTGTTGGTAAGAAACTTTCCTACATTGCAAAGGTTTTGAGAAAGGTTTTGAGAACTAAGCACAACGAAAGAAATTGATAACTAACTTGCAACAGAAGCACAAAACTGGAAGGAAGCTGCAAAAGAAGAAATGGAATCATTGCACAAAAATAACACATGGACACTCACAGAGCTACCTGAGGGAAGAAAGACTGTGGGTGCAAGTGGATTTTTAAAATTAAGCAAAATGCAGAAGGAGATGTCCAGTGTTACAAAAAGCAGATGTGCTAACTAAGCTGTTGCCCAGGGATCGTTTCATAACCCTGAGAGAGAAGTTGGGTCTATCTATCTATCTATCTATCTATCTATCTATCTATCTATCTATCTATCATCTATCTATCTATCATTTATCTATCTATCTATCATATTTCTATACTGCCTGATATGTACATGTGTAGACAGCAGCATGAGCTGATGAAAAGAAGTGTTGGAGCTAGGACCCTGGCAGCATCAGCTCTCAACTGCAATGTCTCATAGTGACCCCTGGGGGTGTTTTAGGGTCATGGATAAAAGTGCTGGATTCCTCCCCTCTTTGTTCTTCCAGTGTTAGTCTCCTTTTTGTCTCTCCAGAGATGACTGTTTGTTTTGGTCTCTCTCTTTAGCTATGAGCTACAGCTGAAATAAGCTGCAGGCTTTTTCACATTTGTTTGTAACCTTTTCTTCAAATAACTCATTGTAGTTCTTCAATACAAAAGAACTATCTCAAGGCCTCTTGCTTTGCTGCTTTCTCACCAAACTGGTTTTGCTTTGCTATTTGAGGATTTATCTTCAAAAATACAATTAGTCTTGTTCACATGAACGTTCAGTGGGTAGGGAGAGCATCCTACTTACCTTTGGGAGCTGTGTGCACCTCCAGTTTTCAGTCAAGTGTGAGTTAGCTAGGTCGGAAGAGCGGAAAGTGATCATGTGGGAGGCAGGCGCAGGCTCTGACCACATTTCATCCTACCTTGGTAAATTTTAGCAGGCTTTTAATTTGAATTAATTTTAATAATTTTAAAAACTTGTTTTAATATCTATTTTATTCTATTTTTATTGTGTCATGTATTTTAATTAGTGACTTCTGAATATTTTAAATTTTGTACACTGCCTAGAGATGTACATATCAGACTGTATAAAAATATCACAAATAAAATAAAATAAAATAAATATGCTGGGTAAAAGTGCTGGTAGGATGAGGCCATCAGAGCCTGTGATTGCCTCCCAAACAATCACTTTCCCCTCCGCCAACCTAGCTTTTAGCTCATACACAACCAAAAATCAGTAGCACACACAGCTACTGAAGGTGGGTAGGACACTTGTGTAACCCACTTAACAGATGTGTGAACAAGTCTACTTTCTTACAACACAGAAATAACATTTTTCACATTTAGATGGCATGCATGGTCATATTGCTGGCACAGAATATGCAGGACATCAAAACCCAGTTCATGCTAGCAAAACCTTTAGATTCAGTTAACAAGAAAGATTGGCTGTCTTTAGCCAATCAGCCAAGAAAAGATATATGACACGTAAACCACTGGTCAGAGGTGTTACTGCTCACAATCTATGGTAATATAAACCAGTCTAGTTCTGCTTCCTTCCCAGTTGCTCTCATGTGTATTTACTTGAAGTATGTGTCAGAATGTGAACTTCTCCCTAAGAATTGCAGACATACTGTATCTGAATTACCTACACAAAGGGATTGGTCTGATCACCTGTCTTTTTAGAACAAATGATTTGTCTTCTGCATGATCCCCACCACATGTTAAGGTCATCTGAGGAGATCTGACTCCAGTTACCACCATCATTGTTCTCATGATCATAGATTCCTGGGTAGAAAGGATTAACCCAGAATCTCTGGTCTCTGGGGCATCAGGAGTCCTCCTGACCCAGCAGCTCCAAGCCTGGGTAGTCCAGATCCACTACCCAAGTTAAAAGTGAGGTAGGAGGAAAACAGAGCCCATCCTACCTTTTGTTTGGGTTGTGTATGTTGCTGCTGCTGCTTTTAAACTGCTCCTGGGTGGCTGGCAGCCAAGTTAACCATAAAGTTCTGAGGCTTGTGAGACCATCAAGAGGTGCACTGTTGCTGTACTAAGGGCTGCCTCTCTGCTGCTTGTGTGCTGCATTGTGGAATACTGGAGGACCCAGCTTAGTTCCATCCCCTCCCAATCTCAACAATGGAGATCGCTGTTCATGTGGGTGCTTGAGTGGAAGAGTCATGAACAGGGTCTGGTCATCTGGGAATAGGAAGGTAGGATTCTGCCTTCCCTCCAGCTCCCCTCTGGTTGTGTGAACAAGCACAGTGCCTTGTTAAGCTTGAATAACTTTGGAAATAAATAGCATTTCCCGTAGCAAAATGTCTCCAGTATCTTAATATATGTTAAAACACTGTTATATTATCATACTGTTAACATATGTTATAACACTGTTTTCATGCGCTTCTTGCATCAGGAACGGGTCATGTTTTGCATTGTAGATTAGATATTATTTAATTACAGACAGATTAAAAAAAGGGAGATGGTGATAACTCTTAATCTACTCATGAAGTCTTCAAAGAATACCCAACATGCTGAACCGATTGCCTCATGTTTCATTAGCTCTTTGGACACATAACAGCACCAAATACAATCATGACTTCATTAATTTGGACTCCTTTCAGGTCACTCTGCCACCACTCTGAACTTGATTCAAATACCTGATCCCCATGCCTCATCAGCTTGAGAGGAACAGGTACGAGCTTCCCAGGGGTTCAGATAAAGGCCAAGTTCACAGTAAAGTGGAACTGTGGGTCCAATGGACACATGGTTCAGCTCCTCATGCCCACCCCACTCTCCTGTCTGCATTTGGATGAAACGGAGAGCGGGCTCTCTGCAGTCAGGGAGACTGCAGAGAGGAGAAGAACTGGGCTTACCTTCTTGCTTGAAGGACAGCCCACACAGCCAATCATACCTGGAGAGAGGGAGGAGCTGCCTTCCTCAACACTGGTTTGACTGAATACAGCCTCCAGTGCTGCATTCAGACATCACGCTGGCAGACTGGAACCCCGGTTATGAGCAATGAAACTCACTACAAACTAAGGGTTCACTACAAACTAAGGGTTCAAACTGGAGTCCGCGGAGTGCAACCTCGGTTTGCTGGACCAATGGGACTGGAGTTGCCTGCATTCGGACATAATGGTAGGGAAACCTCTGGCCCCTGCAACTCTGGTTACATGTGAATGTGGCCAAAGGGAAAGCTTGAGCGGCAACTCTTCACTTAAATATTGTATGGGAGAGGAAAGATACTTTTGAGAGGGAAGAAAAGTGTATTGGGTGAGTTCAGTAAAATGAGGGGAGAACACCTCAAATGCTTTGGGGAGGATCTGCTCCCCTGTACCCCTCCTTTTCTGTTTGGCAAGATGTTTGGCAAGAAAGATTAGGAGGAATCAGTTTCTTCCTAAGGACAATGCCACAGGGCTGGATCGGGGAGCCAGGAAGAACCACACTACTCTACCCACCTCTTCCCTCACAAAATACTTATGTTTAGGTCTCCTGGAGAAGCTAACACCACCTTTCCTCTCCTGCTTGCTTTCCAAGTCCTGATTAAACTCTGTTTCTTGCTCAGTTTCTAATCCCTGTCAGGAAGGACATTTTATATATATACACAACTCTAGAAGTTTAATTTCCTCAAAAGTCTCTTGGGAACTTGTCAAAGGCTTTTTGAAAGTCAGTATAATGACATAACTTGTCCTCCTCCTTCTCTTGCTGCTTTCCCGCCTTGACATATTGAAGTCTTATGGATTAAAGTTAGACAAAAGCTACAAACTGAAGCTGAGATCAGCAAAGCACATGACACTTGAATGCTTCTTACTTATTGTAAAATGTCTATTTATTAATAGAGAAAAAAATTAAGAGGTTTTGAATCTATCTTTGTTGTCATATAGACAGAAGAAAAATGCTTTTCCTTAAACAAACAAACAAACAAACAAACAGGAACCCCAAGGCAAATATGAATTACTTTATCGGAATGCAAGATTGACAGGAAATAAAATCAAAGGTCAACAGTAATTGTGGCGTTGCCCACCAAAGTGATCTCTTTACTGTGTGTTAATTTTGTTCCTGCCATTACTTTGTCTCTCATTTTTTGGCAGCAGATCCCAGAGGCCCTAAATGGGAAAGATAATGGGTTACGATCAATGCTCATAGACCAGACAGCTAATCTGAACTTAACCAAAAAGTCAATATTTAGCTGTAGCTTATCGGTGGAGAAATGTCAAGCACAGAGGTAGACATGAACAAATTTCCAACTGATTTCTCTCTCTCTTGGTTCTGTGTTCAAAGCTGCATGGAAGAGTTTCAGCATCAGATAAGACAAGGCTTCCTTTGAAAGGGCGGGGGGAGCGACAAATGGCCAACTTACAACTGCAGAGGATGTCATTTATGAGGCAAAACCGACGTCAAAAATTCATTCTAATCTCTCCTCACACATTCTATTGGTTACCTTCCAGTCTGCGTGATGCTAGCCGTTGATAGTTACATGTTGCAGGCAGCCTTTAAGAGATAACAAGAGGAAATATTTTCTTAGAGTGAAGTCATAATTTATTGTGCCCCAAAGACAATAGGCATGGATGGTTTGAATTCCAAGACTGGTAAAGGTGAAAGCAGTAATACAGCATGTTCTTCAAGACAGTTTCCGGGTGTGAGTTTTTAAATTTGTTTATCCATTCATCCATTTTCTATATTTATGCGCCACCTAACATATATATATTTCCACTTGGTTTACTTAATTTTTTTAAATACAGCAACAGTTAAAAACAAAGAACAATACAAACAAAACAATTGTAAATATTTGACTAAAAGTCTGGTTAAACAGGTGTGTTTTAAAAGTTTTTTTAAAATGCAGCCAGAGATGGGGAAGTCCCAATTCTGAGTTGCCTTTAAAAAAAAGAGGAAAAAAAAGAGGCAAAATGAGCTGGTGGCAACTGTAAACCGACCTCTCCTGGAAGTTCTTCACACTTGGCTTTTAGTTCACATCTCCTCTGGAATGAAGGGTGTGCATTCACATAACGTCCAAATTTACCCCAAAGTCCCTTGATTGCTGTGAGCTATCAAGGAGCACTTCACACACAATTCAGGTTTTTCATCACCTGTTAAAGTGTAGCCCGGTTTATATTCGAGTTTAAACAATCCACTTTTTGCGTCAGTTTCTTTTGGCAAATTTGAACTCACAGTAAAGCCTCGCAGAAAACCCGCAGTAAAGCATGCTGTCTGGGAAAGCTCCTGATGATCTCAATAGAAAGTGGGGTACTCTCTTAAATCCCTTGGGCTCAAGCCATTCAGGGCAATTGGCAATTATGATTAAACTGAGTCTGAAAATGTATGGAAACATTTCATTTATAAAATTCCTCTCCAGAATGTACTAGTATGCTTATTACCATAGAGAAGAGCTTCAGCTGTATACATGCCTCTTCAATGTACACTTACTTGCAAGATTTCTCATATGATTATACAGGAGGCCCTTGATGATCACGGGGGTTATATTCCATGATACAACCATGAATTCCAAAACCACGGTCATTGAAACCAAAGGAGGAGAGCTGGTCCTGTGGTAGCAAGCATGAATTGTCTCCTTTGCAAAGCAAGGCCCACCCTTTGCATTTGAATAGGAGACATGTGTGAGCTAGGGATGTGCGAACCAGCTCGATTCAAACCGTGGTTCTAAGCAAACTGGCCCAGTTTGTCCGGTCTGAGTTTGAACTGTACTGGCTCTCTGCCAGCCCAAGTTCAAACTGGCCTAGCCCCGGTTCTAAAAAAATCCTTGCCAGATTCCCCTTTACATGTATATCCCTGAACTGGCCAATGAACTGGTTTGATGGCCAAGCTGGACCGATATAAGGCAGTTTCCTATGTTCCTATGTCTTGGGGAATGATGGGGTTAGGTTCCTAGGTACATTAAAAAGTACTAAAAATGAGAGAGAGAGAGAGAGAGAGAGAGAGCGCGCGCAACCAGAAATAAGAGAGAAGTACCGCACTGTACCTTGGCTCCTCCAGTAATGCCGCCCCTATCCTCCAAATTCCACAAAAAGATGCCCCAATATGGCTTCACACTGCCTACAGAAATGCCTCCAAGTCAGAAATACTACCAAAAATGCCACCAGAAATGTGAAATGTGTGCACAGGAATTGTGAATGGCTGAAATTCACCCCCATGATAATTGGAGCTGGGTATATATAGTTATATACTGAGAAGAGCTGAAATTGCAAACACAGAACACACAATAATTGAGGGTCTCCTGTACCGCTTTCTGTGTTGCTTGTATTTAAAATTCTCTGCAGTGTAGAACTTATTGATCATTCTGTTATCACAAGGCAGCAGTTGCCAGCTGCAGGAAAACTGAATACCTTGGTACTATCTTCTTAGCTAGGGCAATGAGTAGAAGTCTCGGAATTCACAGAGAAAGTCAGGAAAAGAGGAATGGGAATCTAGGAAGCTGAAATATGTGTGGCTGAATCTGCTGTGTTGTGACCAAGCCACTTCCACGAAGTCTTCTGGTTTAGGTTTAGACCTACACCAACAGGAGATGGCATGGCAAAAATGTTCCTGATCTGTACCACTTCAGACAACAGATGTGGGATTGCATGTTTGAATGTTTATCCATGAAAAACTGCCCTGAACATTAAAACAAACAAACAAACAAACAAACAAACAAACAAACAAACAACCCTCATCCTAGAAAGCTATGCTAGAATATCCAGTGACATTCAGTCTTCTTGATATCCAGTTTTCGATTCAGGGAATTTTGTGTGTGCAAGGTATGTGAATCTAGGATAATGTAATATCCAACTTGCAGCATTAAGTGGTATATTTCAGTAATAATTTTGCATTACAAGATTGTATCCATTTATGCCCTGTAACCCTCAAGAGCAGATTTGGAGAGAGATTCAGGGACTGCAAAGGCAGGGGCGTAGATAGGGAAGGGTGCATTTGTGTTCACCCCCCCCGGCAGCCCCAACCCCTGTCTGAGCCAGCGTGTGTGGCCCATTACCCTTGGTAGCCCTGCTGCCAGTACCTCAGCCACGTGCATGTGCACATCCTTCATTTGCATCCAGTTGCAGGTTGGGCGGAAAGGTTGCCCTCCTTTCCTACAACCTGGGAGCCAGCTGCATGTGGAGTGGTGGTGTGGTGCTGCAGGCGGCGGGAGGCTCAAGCGGCGAGTGGGTGGTGGGGTGGGCTGGGAGACAGTGAACTGTGAGCAAGCAAGCAGCTGGGGGCAGGAGTGGGCCACTGGCCAATTGGAGGAGGCGCGAGGCAACTCCCAGATGCTGGGTGGCTCGTGTTCTTTGAACATGCCCATCCAATTATAGCTCCACCCCTGCGCAAAGGATACTTCTAGGGCTTCACCCACCCTGGACCACTCAGCCCAAGGGTTAGTGAAGTCCTGAAGCCGGTTTCATGGCAAATCATTCTCCCTGGGCTGCACAAATCACAATGGAGCGATTGACCAATCCTCCTCTTAAATATCCAAAGGTGCTCACCGATGATCTAACCCTCAAATTACCACCCAGCCCGCACTGTTCCTGCCATGTTGTGACCTGCCTAACTCCAACTAAACCCCCCAGCAAAGAACAGAGTAGGTGAAAAAAAAACCCAACAGTGGCCAATGCGTTGGGAGCAAAAAATCCTACTCGGCCCCCAGATGGGTGACCAGTCTCTAGACCCACTCTGCACCAGAGAAGGGAGGGTGGAAGATGCCTGGCCCAAACTGAGATTTTGGGGCGGGGACCGCACAGCCAACGGCCCAAGGCCCACCCCGCAAACTCCTCTGGACTATGAGCTTCTTTTTGGGCCTTGTGCGGAGTGTGACTGGGACAAATCACCCTCCCCTCCACACAAGGCCAAGGGGAGGGGCATTATCATGATTTTACATTTAGAACACCCACATTTCTTTTTATACAGTGTTGTTATCAAATCTGTGTTCAAAATACAATGAATTTTCAGAATTTCAAAATTATGTATATGCTAGCAGAATTCTAAAAAGAATTGGCTAGTATTCTACCAGCCAGATACATTTGGAAGATATGTCCATTTACCAGAAATATATTTAATGAATACCAGAAACTGGAGTGTTTGGTGCCAAATAAATCTTGTACCCATGAAATACATATCTGAAACACATACTGCTGGAAGGGATTATATTCTGTGGTATAAGAAAAATAATTCTTCTTTCAACAAGATAAAACAGCCTTTACTGGTTAAAATAAATAATAATAATTGCACAGTGCTGATTTTGGGCCTGCACTGGCATGCTGCAGTTGAATGATGGTGCTCAGGTTATAATAAGCAATAATATTTTTGGGTGACAAGGCAAACAATGCAACCTGCAGATACTGTGAAATTCTATGTCAGCTCATCGGATTTATCATTAGTCGCAGCAGAAGATAAAGGATTATCAGTAGATCTGTATTTACACTGAGATAACTAAAAAGCATTTCTTGGATAGCTCTCGGATTTCAAGCTCCCAGGTTTGTGCATGTTTTACATTACTTGTTGAATAAAAGCCAGTTATGAACTATAGAAAAAGCATGCAGAATTTGAACATGACAGATTGTCTTTTCCTTACCACTAGAATCAGGAAAAATGAGATTTCATCATTACCACCCTGGTCTCACTGAGCTCACATGCACACAATATTGAAATGATAGCATCCCACCCACCCATTCCACCCCTTGAAAATTGTAGAGTTGTGGTTTTTTCAAAACATACAAAGGTTCTATAAATGTTTATACCTGGCAAAGGGCCTTTACCCCTACCATCAGTAATCTGTCTACAGAAACATTCCTTTCCAATCATATATATGTTTTAAAAATCCTTTAATCTTTGGTGCCATATTTTTAAAAACTTAGTGCCAAATTCAAGTGGTGTTTAATAGGAAGTAGATGTTTGGCACAACTCTCTTTAAAGGAAACATAAACCCCCAACTAACCATATACCATATTTTAAAGGAAACATGGGCCAACATGACAAAAACTTACTTATGGACAATAGCCTTTTATTCATACATACACATTTTTAGTTCATTGTATTCATATGCTCTAGTATGTATTAGGGAAATTTCTGCTTCCTAGTATCTATCCTGATAAATTATTGTCCTTATTTTGTTCCCATTTTCAGGGCACAGCACAAGGTACCCTTAGACAGCTGTCAAGGATCGAGTGCCTTGGTGGCCGCTGGCTGCATTACTGACTAGGCTGCTGGTTGCTGGCCATTCTCTTCATGGGTCCCACTACTGATCCATGTGCTTGTAATGTATGCCAGGAGATGCTGTGTTAATGCATTTTGGACCTCTGCAGCTCATGTAGTTTGTGGGAGCTATTGCTGTTGGGTGGAGCACTTGCAAATCCGGAGTTGTAACAATTAAAAGCAGTTGTGTTCTGAGACCTGTGTGATCTTTCTATTTTTTCCTGTTACCAATGGCAGCCAAGGAGCAGAGAGAGGCTCCCCTCTCGTAGAACTGGAGGTTGACGAACTGCGGTTGGAAGAATGTCTGCAGTGTGATTTAAAGTTTCACATTGAAACCACGGGTTCACCAACCTTCAGTTTCATGTTGCATCTGAATTTGGCCTCTCTCTCCAGGTGAGAGAATGAAACCTGGGACTGTCAGTCTAATAACGGGAAGTAGAGTAGAGAAAGTGTAGTCAGAGAGGCAATGCCCTTACTGGCTGTCTCTACCCATAATGCCCCTAGCGGTCAATAGGGTTGCTGGTGCAAAGAGTTGATGCCATCAGGAGCTGCATCTCCAACAGATATGTCAGCTTGCTTCCTCGGATTCATGTGCAGAGAGTTGTCCTTTTGACTGTATGTGGGGCCCAGACATTTGCCATAATAAAAGCACTAACTAAAAACATAGCGGCCCCTGGCACACGTAACAGTCATGGCCACCTGGAAAGGATGCAGCCTAGCCAGCAATCAGTGGCCACGAGTTGGGAAGCCCCTTCCCCTCGGATGTGGGTTTCTTTCAATTTCAATGTGCAACAGCAGCAATGACAGCAGCTAGTGACTATTATCCACCATGTAATATTGTGTGGGGAATTGCGGGGGTGGGGTGACATGGCAGACAGCACCTGCAAGTTAGAATGCTGCTGTTACTCCTGCTATTGGCCCACCATGAATGAAACAATCCACATCTGCTGCCCTGGCTAGGAGAGAGGGACCCACCCAAATAGGCCCAATAGAGAGCAAATTTGGAGCTGATCCTATGTATTGTTGCTTCTCTCCCAGGATCTCTAGAACTTAAATCCTGGAGAGGGTGGAGGACAGATGTATAGTTTCTTCAAGTATAAATATCTCTCTATATAATTCTCTAAGGCATACCTGTGGCTAATTCCGTTTGTGGCAGCTCATGAGCAGAAACACCATGTGCAGATAGGGAGGAGGAGCCTGTGAGAGCAGAAGCTCCATGGTGATTGGGCAATAGGGATTCCATATGCAGATAGGGAGAAGGAGCCTGTGGCACTGTCGTGATTGGGCAGTGGGGATTCCATATGCAGATACGGTGGAGGTGCCTGTGATGGTTAAGGTCAGTTGGAATGCAACTGTTACTGGTCAGAAGATATTCTTGATTGTAGAGAAGCATCTATATATATAAAAAGATAGTGGGCAGAGGTCTGCATAGAGGGGTCATGAGGGAGGAAAGAGCCGCTTCAGGAGAAGGAGGCTGCCATTGCGTGAATTAGATGAAGAAACAAGATGAACAAGATCTGTTAACTCGGGAAGGGAGAGAGAAAGAGAGAAAGAAAAAAAGCAGGAAGGGGAAGAAAGACAGAGGAGAAGAGTGAGTGGAGTGAGAAAGAAAGAAAAATAAGGGAGGGGAAGAGAGAAAGAAGGAAGGGTGAGGGACAGGCCCGAGCCTGTCTGTGGCCTGAGGGGAACGAGTGGCCATGGTGGTGCCTATTGGCAGCAAGGAAGGGCCCAGTAAACCACTGCTGCTGTTTGGGGCTACCAAGGCCATTGGTGGAGGGAGGGAGGCAGGCAGGCAAGGGATGGGCCCGGGCCTGTCTGTGGCCTGAGGGGAACGAGCAGCCATGGTAGTGGCGGCAGTGAGGAAGAGCCTGGTCAACTGCTGCTGCTGCTGCTCCTGTGGGGAGAAGCAGCAGCAGAGCTCGGGTAAGGGTGTGGAGGTCTCTGGGGATAGCGGGCTGCAGCTTGGCCAATAGGTGCCAGCAACGCTGCAGCCTTGACCAAGAGGGGTGAGGGGTATGGAGTAAAGGGATGGAGGAGTGACCAAGAGGGGTCACAGCCAGGGGTGTAGCTATAATTGAGCGAAAGGCCCTCCAGCTCCACCCCTCCCTATTTTCTTCATTATCTCCCTCACTCTGGGGGGCTGCCAGAGAGAAGGATGAACATGAGCCCCCTCTCCCCTAGCTACGCCCCTGGTCACAGCATCATCATCATCATCATTGAATACAAGCCCTGCCCATAGATTTACAATCTAAACAAACAAATGAAAAAGCATTTTGATGCATTCAAGTGGATAGACGATTGTAGAAAAAATGAACATCTTTTCCTGTTTAAAACAGATTAATATACTACCCTTTAATATAAATCGTTCCCTCATAATCCGAGCACTAATTAAGGCAGCTTTGTGTGTTCATATGACTTTCCAATTACTTAGCAAGTACTGGAGAGTATATTTGCATTGGCAGAGAGGTGGGTAAAAGGATATAAAGTTTTCAATGACAATGTAAACCCCCATGTGAGAGGAAATTCAGAATGAATATAAACCAGCTGCAAGTTGCCTACTACGGTAGTGCTTGGCAGTTTAACACAGTCGCACGGCTTAGAGCACAGCTTTCCCTACTGTCTGAAACAAACACACACTGTCATTTTAGACTCCAATTTCTATCTAGACCAGTAGTATTCATCATGCAGTCCAGCAACTGTGGCGTAAATGCCACAGATTGTCATTTGAGTAGATCTGTAAGAGCAGAGCTTCATGCCCTGTTGATTTTTTTTAACTCTAGGATTTGAGTTTGAAAAGTTAAGGGGAAATTATATGAAACGTTGATGCCTGAAAGTGTGTGTGTGTGGGGGGGGGGGGGTTGAGGGGGTGAGAGAGAGATTGGGTTTAGTGCACATTTAGATTGGTTTAATCTTAGCCAGTTTTCTGCCTCAATCACTGACTCATGCTTAAACTATACTTCTTATCTTGGCCATGAATCATTGTGGTCTACTGGTGTACTGTATAATTTCAAAACAATCATTTTGTTAATTAATGTTCCTTTAATTGACAGTTTTTGAAATAAACATGCACTTTTTACTCATTGGTTTTATTACAATCTAACCTGTAAACTGGTATTAAGGAATTCTGGAACAAAGTACTATTTTAATTTAAGACCAAACTATTTGCAGGCACTTTTGTGTGGCTTATTTAAAACCATGCCCAATAGAGCATGTGTCCAGTACTGTGGTGTACAAATATTCTCAAGCAGCAATGACACATGAACTGTACCACTTAAATGTCCCAGAGATGTGTGTTTATATATTCATTCTGGAAAACAAACAAACAAACAAACAAACAAACAAACAAACAAACAAACACACCCTGAGCTATTCTTTCTTCTGGTCTGGCATTTTGGACAAAGTTGTCTATGAATGCACCAACTTAAGTTACCACTGGCTGATTTTATTCCTTCCTTATTAAATTTCTGTTCTACTCAAGGAGCTCCGAGGAGTGTACATGGACCTCCGCCCACCCCCACCATTTTATCCCCATGACAACCTTGTGAGATAGCTGGGGCTCAGAAATGGGGATGGGGTTATACCTCAGAGAAAGCATCTGCTTTGCACACAGTAGCTCCCAGGTTCAATCCCTGCTGTCTCCAGGCAGGGCTGGGGAAATACCTCTTTCCGAAACCCTGGAAAGAGCAGCTGCCAGTCAGAATAGACAATACTGAGCTAGATGAATTAATGGTCTGACTCTGTATAAGGCAGCTTCCTATGTTCCTACCCAGTGAGCCTGGTAATTGAGCTCTGGTCTTCCTGACCTATGTCCAACACACTATCCACTACACCCGAGGTTCCCGACAGGTGGTATGCCGGATGTTGCTAAACTACAACTACCATCACCCCCAGCTACAATTTATTGTGGCTGGGGATGATGGGAGTTGTAGTTCAGCAACATCTGGAGAACCACTGGTTGGGAACCCCTGCACGGCATCACTGAAACTCTGTGTAAAATGTGAAGACGTTGTCCTTGAGGTGATGAGTGTAGAATCCAAGGGAAAGAATTGTGGTATGCAAGGACAAGGCAGTGGAGTGGAATCATTAATATTAATAGTTTAACAAAAGATATATTATTAGCTTAACCCGCACAGAGCATCTGCATGCTAGTACTTGATTGCTCCCCTCACCCTCTGCCACAGCCCCCCTCACCTCAGAGATCTCTCCACTCTCACTTGAGCTGCACTCCTGCTCCTCCTCCTCTTCCCATTCCTTCCATTCTCCTCACCCCTCTTGGTCACTCCTCCATCCCTTTACTCCATACCGCTCACCCCTCTTGGTCACGGCTGCAGCATTGATAAAGATCCCTATTGGCCAAGCTGCAGTCCCCTATCGCTAGAGACATCCCCACCATCACCTGAGCTCCGCGCCTGCTCCTCCCCACAGGAGCAGCAGTAGCAGCAGTTGACACATCGCACGTTGCATGTTGTGTAACGGACACACGCACGATTGCTACTTCCGGTATTTCTGGCAAGCAACGGGGGCAGGGGCGGCAGGGAGGAATGCTGCTGCCCCAAAATCATTTCCAAAAAATGGAGCATTGGTGGGGGGAAAGCGGTGGGAGGGGTAAGTGCACCCCCCACCCTTAAAGAATCATTCCCCGCTGGTGCCGGACCGCCGAACCAGGCCATGTTCAAACCGGTTTGGAGGCCTCTATCATGGCTTCCGGACTGGTTTGTGCACATCCCTAATTCATACAACAGCAGCGTCCTCCTCCTGAAGAGGCGCTTTCCTCCCTCTTTCTCTCTCCTCCACTCACTCTTCCCCTCTGTCTTTCTTCCCCTCCCTTCTTTTTTTCTTTCTCTCTTTCTCTATCCCTTCCCGAGTTAACAGATCTTGTTCATCTTGTTTCTTCATCTAATTCACACAACAGCAGTCTCCTTCTCCTGAAGGGGCTCTTCCCTCTCTCATGACCCCTCTCTTTGCAGACCCCTACCCACTTTCCTTTTATATATATAGATTTCTCTCCGCTACAATCAAGAACATCTTCCCACCAATAACAGTTGCATTTCAACTGACCTTAACCATCACAGGCTTCTCCTCCCTATCTGCGTATGGAATCCCCACTGCCCGATCACCATGGTTCTTTTGTGCTCAGAGGCTTCTCCTCCCTATCTGCATATGGAATCCCCACTGCCCAATCACGTGCTTCTGCTTGCGAACTCTCACGAGAGCTGCCACACACGGAATTAGCCACTGACATGCCTTAGAGAATTATATATATAAATATACAGAGAGGCAAATACTGACTGCTTTTCAGTGCTCTTGCTGCTGGCTGTTTGTTAGCCCCACCTCTACTCCAGAACTGGAATACAAGTAACTAAAGCCCCATTCAAAAGGTGGCCTGGATCAAGGAATGGGTTAACCAAAAATACCACAATGAGCAAGTACTACTACTTCTACTACTTTGCTGACGACGAATATTTATATACCACTCTTCAAGTACTGATAATTAATAGTAGATTAAGAATAATTTGGGCCTAGCGTTATTCGAATTTGCATTGCTCTAAAATATCATTCTGCCTTTTCTTCCTTTCTCTCACACCTACCCCTGACATTTATTTTCATGCCTCGCTCTGCAATGGATTCCTGCCTTCCTCCCACTCTTGATCTTTGTGCCAAGTGAAGCAGCTGAGTCCAGCCCACCAGGTGGCTGCTGGCACTGCTCAGCTAGATTCTGTTCTACCACCTGCTGTTCATCCTCCAGCTTCAGGCTGCTTCCACAAATCCTGTCCCTCAAGGGTGTTGGCTTAAATCAGTGCTGTTGGTGAGGTTGCAAGAGGCAAAACCAGAGCTTGCTTTTCTGATTTAAAGGCACATATGTACCACTGGGAGCCACACAGGCCATTTTATTCTTTAGTCCCAGTTGAGCAGATTTGTTCTGCAATCACCCTCTTGTCTTCTTCTTCATCTTCCACCTATTCCTAATGATTGCACCTCAAACCATTAACAAATGTACAACAATGCGTTTAACTCATTTCAGCATCATGCCTGAATCATGGAAACACTCCCATAGATATGAAAAGCCCCTTCTAATGAAAATCTGTATTTTAAAGTGCATAGAGCAGCTCAAAAGTAATGTTTTCCACTGGGTAATAAATGTCTCTTTCTGATAGTCAAGCTGAGACTGTTTGGCGAAAGGTGATTTTATAAAATCCTATCACACCTTGATTGAGTCATCACTGAGAAATCTGGGTATTATACCCATTATTATTCATTTTCCACCCCGGTTCTCCATGGACCAGTTCCAGTGATACAGCCCCCATGGTTGTTTATTAAGTGTCAATAGGGATCCATGGCACAAAAACTTCATATTGAGTTACATCGTTTCAGCCAGTGTTACTCCAATGGTGTCATACCACTTTCCCTCTTTATATTTCTGTCCTTGCCAGGGCTGGCCTTAGCACAGGACAAGGATGATGGTCTCATTGATGCAGAATACATATTGCATGCAGTGTTAGATTTCCCCAGCATATGTAACATTGCACAGTATATCAGCCATTGCATCCTGTGTCAACCCCAAATGCGGAAATAGTTTTGGATCCTGGGGTTATATTTTAACCAGTTAGTTTTACTGCCTTGCATGAAAAGGATCCATCTGATCATTTCAAATACTGAACCATACTCTGGATGGGGGCAGTGGCGTTCTTACCCCTGGACTTTGGGGCCGAAGTCCAAGGCCTCCACACTCCCTGGGGACCCCCAAATCCTCTTTAGACTGTCCCAGGTGGTGTGTTCACTGCTGGTCTGCACTCCACTGAGCGTCCAAGTGTGATTATGACCTGTGCTGGGTGCTTTAGAGACGGGGGTGGGGAAAGAAAAATGTGGGATGGGAATATGTTAAGTTGTGTGTTGAAATGTTTCTGCTACTGCATATTTGTGCATTATATATATATAAGTGTTAAAAATACTGTGTTTGTCAAGGTATGTGTGTGTATTGTGGGGAATGATGCTTAACTTGCAGCGTCCTCCATGTGTGGGGCCCGAGACAATTGCCCTCTCCCTTTGCCTGCCCCGTAAAAAAAGCCCTGGCCACATACAAGAAACCTTCATGCCACACATGTCCTTATGTGAATGGTAGAACACACAAATGGGATCTCTGGCTGGGTGAGTATATGAACTATCCCTCTGTGATTTATGCTTAGGTAGTGAACCAGGATGGAAAAATTCCTTTTCAAATAAGGGTAACTTTAAAAAAAATTAAACTATAACATTAAAATGGCTTTTTGAACATACTTCAAGGCTTGTGAAACATGTTTGGTTTTATAGTGGTTCTGGCAATTTCCTACTGAAACCAGACTTATGTGCACAGCTTAAATGCAGCGTTGTGAAAGGATTTCATTTTTAAGTGCTACTATTGAAAGGCAGGGCCTTCTTTTCTGCACTGTAGACACAACTCTGAAATGTCAAGGATTAAGCCAGATGATGCATATGACTGGACTGTGATACACTCACTGTTTAACAAGCCCACCAAATAATAAATTTTTACTAGGATGACATTAGACATTAAGCCAAATTCATCATCCAGCTTTAATGCTGACCTCCTACTGTGTTTTCTACAGAGAACTCAGCCAGGATGTTACTCTTGGCTGAGAGTTATGGCATGATACAGGAGACTGAATATTAAAGCGTTGGGGCTATGAATTCTCTGGCACAACACAGTCAGTCAATATGCAAACTGGAACATGGAGATAGTGCAGACTGCAATTTCTTAGCTCAAACGTTATTTATTTTGTTAATCAATGTTGATAATAAAGATGTTGCCAAAATGTCATTCAGGTCTCTATGAAATCATTTTATGTTCATCTGTGCTTCATTAAAGGCTATTTTATTAGCATTGCGATTCGTTGCAAATATAACCCAACTGTAGATCTAGGTTGGTCAAAGGGAATTTAATAAGATTCAGATGGTGGGTGTATTATCAGAGGGATATAAAATTCTCCAGACATGCAATAACAGCTCCTGTTCCTGGCACACTGTAATATCAGCAAACTGAAAGTTCTGATTTCTGACGACTGTGGATGGTTCGGTTCACAGCTAAATTGACATTGCACGGGGCGGGGGATATATATATATATATATATATATATATATATATATATATATATATATATATTCTTCCTAAAGCATTTTCTTATTCCATGGAATGAAGGAGTTTTTGCAGGAGCAATGCACATTTAAAGATCCAAAAGAAAAGAGAAGAATGTTAAAAAATAAGACCCAGTCACCCTGATGATTGATATTCAGTGGAGAAAAGTGTTTTTGGTATAAGATATAATAACACATGCTCAGATTTCCTATATTGGATAAAATGCAGAGAATTCGACTAGGAGCTTATTTCATTTTAAACTAGAAACAAGTTTGCTTCCATGATTTATCCTCAAAATTCTCTATTCACCAGATATTCTCTAAATATTTTATTATTTTATTGATATCTGCTGATGATATTTTCTGAATAGTTGATTATCTGTCTTTGATAGTTGCTATATATTGATGTTTAGTATTTCATAGTACTTGATAGGTGACATTAAACTGTATTCAGCATTTGGACGCCTGGGATATAAATATTATTAATAAACAAACATATGCCCAAAAGCCTATGGCATATGCTCCTACCTCTAGGGCAGGTTCTAGATGATGCCCCTTGGAGACTGTTTTTCTTCAAAATCTGAACTTTTGTATGGTGTCCCTCAGGGCTCCATTCTGGAGCAGGATGCAGGGTGCATTCTGGAGCATGGTGCTATCAGTATGCTGATTGCACCCAAATCTATTTCTCCATGTCAATATCATTGGGAGAAGGCATAACCTCCCTAAATGCCTGCCTGGAGGCGGTGATGGGCTTGATGAGGCATAACAAACTGCGACTGAAACCAGATAAGATGGAGGTACTCATTGTGCGGGGCTGAAACTCGGGAGATGAATTTGATCTGCCTATTCTGGATGGGGTCACATTTCCCCAGAAGGGACAGTATTCATTCTGGGGGTGCTTCTGGATCCAAGCCTCTCCCTGGTGTCCCATTTTGAAGTGGTGGTCACAAGTGCCTTCTATCAGCTTTGGCTGATACAGCAGCTGAGTCCGTTTCCTGAGATAAACAACCTCAGAACAGTGATACATATTCTGGTAACCTCCAGACTGGATTTCTGCAATGCACTCTATGTGGGGCTGCCTTTGTATGCAGTCTGGAAACTACAGTTGGTCCAGAATGCGGCAGCCAGGTTGGTCTCTGGGTCATCTTGGAGAGACCATATTACTCCCGTATTGAAAGAGTTACACTGGCTGCCGATAAGTTCCAAGGCAAAATACAAGGTGCTGGTTATAACCTATTAAGCCCTACATGGCTTGGGCCCTGGGTATTTAAGAGAATGTCTTCTTCATCATGAACCCCACTGCCCATGAGATCATCAAGAGAGGTTAGGCTGCAGTTGCCACCAGCTTGTCTGGGATATTAATTTTAATATTGGGATATTAATTTATCTATTACATTTCTATACCACCTCATACCAACGTTTCATGGCGGTTTACAAAACAAATGATAAGACAATAAACATCTTTTTTAAAACGGACAAATAAACATTGCTTATCAGATGCACAAGAATGGAACTCTGAGAACCTTTGCCCATTGGCTGACATACTGACAACAAAGCACACATGTAAACAGGACTTATGGGTGCAGGAGGGTGGCCTGCACTGCACTGTTTGGCCCTGTGGTGCTAGGGAGCAAGCGGGGACTTCTTGTGCAATGCACCCTCTTCCTTCTGAAGCCCTTTGCTGAACAGGAAGCACGTCCCTGCTGTCAATGACATGTTTCCTGTGCAGCAGAGGACTTCAGGAGAAAGAGGGAGCACTGTGCAAGAAGTCCATGCTTGCTCTGAGCGCAAGAGTGCACTCATGATGTAAACCACCCTGAGCCTTTTGGAAGGGCAGTATAAAAGTTTTAATAATAATAAATAAATAAATAAATAAATAAATAAATAAATAAATGGGGCAAATGCAAGTGGCCATTTCAAATCCCTGCAAGTCATACCTGCTTAGGTGTGTGATTCATTAGTCACGGTGTCAGCCACGGTCTCTGAACCTTTAAAGGTATACACAGGCTCTGGAATGCGCTCCCAGTGGGTGTCCGTTCTCTGGCGTCTGTAGCTGCTTTAAAAAAACAACTGAAAACTCTTTTATTTGTTCAGGCTTTTACCCCTTAGGGGTTGCCAAGCTCTCCTTTCTGGCTGCGCTGTCTTTGTTTTTTTATGGCTGTTGCTATTGATGTTTTAATGTTTTTATGGTCATAATTGATTTTAATATTTTAATGCAATTGTATGGAATGTTATTCTATTAACTTTTGTAAACCTCCTTGGAATGAATTTTTATGGAAGGTGGTATATAAATCTATCTATCTATCTATCTATCTATCTCTGTGTTGAGATTTGGCATCTTTAAATATAGAATATGGGGTGAACTAGAAAACACTACTGTCCATTTCCCTGTGTAAGAGAAAGACTGTGTACAGAACTGTACTCTCGCTGTGCAGAGAGCTGAATTTTGCTTGTATTTCCTTATAATATATAGCTTACAACATAACATAACATAACATAACATAACATAACATAACATAACATAACATAACATAACATAAATGGGATCTAGCTTACAAGGAAGCTGAAGAGCACAAAACAAGCACAGGTCTTTATTGGGAACACAAGAACTCTATGCCCAACAGCCGATCTACCTCTCCTGCAGAACAGGAGATTAACCCCTAAGCTACCATACACAACCACAGACAGGGAAGGGCAACCATTCAAACCCCAACATGAATATAATCTTCAAGGCGGGGGTGGGGTGGGGGGGAGCTGAAATAATTCCCGTCATTCCCAATATGTTTGTCTGCAGTTTAAGTTGACATTTTGGCTTAAAGAACTGCCAGGCTGACAATATGTGTCCTGCCCGGAGACCTGCCAGTCTTACCATCTCTTCCTTATCTTTTGTTTAACTTGCTTGTTGTTACTGGCAAATTGCTCAAGCATTGCACCAATTCCTTCAAAGGTATTTAAAAGCAAAGCAAAACAAAAGATTTCCAATGTATTCTGTGTGAAATTTAGATAGCAGCCAGAAGGATCAAAGCTCCAACAAAAACAAAAAAGAAGGGAAGGAAAGCTGGCAGAAATTATGAGTTTTCTCGACTATATTTTTTGGCTCAGCAGGATTAGAAGAAAATGCTTTGTTGGTGAACCTTTGTATGCGAAAACTGAGGTATTTTGCATGTAGGCCACCCTCAAAGGGAAATGTCACATGACAAAAGTAAGTTCACAGTTGGTCTAATATGGGGCTGACTTGTGCATTGCCCACACATGACAATCATGGATTAAATGGCCGTTGGGTGGTAAATGCTGCATGGAAATTGCAAATGCTTAGGCGTCTGACTCCTAGACAATCCATTGTCCTTGATGACTGCTTGCGTTCCTGTGTCAGAACTGTGCCATAAGCAGTCACTGCTATGCGCTTTCCAGATTACATGGTAATTCAGCCGTAGTTTACTTCAGCTTGGCAGAATTGTATTGAAACTGTAAATAAAGGATGTTGTGCAAAACCGCCAGCAGGGAGAGCAGTCTTTCCTAGCTTCCATGAATCATCCCACAATGGGAAAATATAGCTTTTTTTTTTACAATGTTGTAGGCTTGTAACACAGCAATAAAACCCCAAAGAAGGCATCGGAAATGTGAACGGCACCTTGCTGACAGCGCAGGGACTGCGATGTCAATACACAGGTAATACAGAAGCACACTTAACAGACAGGTTGTGACACTGTTGTAGTGTCCAATCTGCAAAGCACCCTAGATAGTGAAGAGTGGGAAGACCAAGAGGGCTGAGCAGAGTTGCCAAGAACCAGGGTGAAGAAACAGTCAAAGCGGACACAACGGGTCACAGCCAAGCACACAAACCAGAAACCAGGATCAGAAAACAAAATGAAAGTGAAAGCCAAAGTCACAAACCAGGAGCCTTGGAAAGCAAGCTGAGAGATTAAGCCAAAAACAGGAGTCAGAGCCAGGGATTGCAGCACACCAAGAACAGGAACACCTTGATCTTCAGGGCTGTCCCTGGAGGGGTGCAGGGCTGGGGGTCAGTGGCACTTCCCCCGGCTACACTCCTCCTTCACTGCTGCTGCTTGCCCCCTCCCTGCTGGATACTCAGCAAGATACTCCCAGCCACCTCCCAGGAGAGGTAAGCTAATTTACAGTTAAAGGTACACCCTCGCTGGTGATGTCCCCACCAGCTGCAGCTGTGAGGAACTGATAGCATATACCTTCTTCAAGCTTTGAAGAGCCTACTGGATTACACATAGAGATCATTCTGGGTGATTGTGGTTGTCATTCTTAAATTGCTTCATAGTGTTAGAATATGATATCCACAGAACACACAATACTCATCCTGCACTGCAGTGGTTAAAATCATGGTTTAGGAGCACTCCTACTCAAAGAGCACAGAGATGATATTAACAAGACTAAGTCTCACCAACAGACTTTTAAAGAAGTCTTAGGGGTCATGCACATGACCAACTGAAGCAGGCAGGGAGGGTGTGGGGGAAGGCAAGACCAAGCTTACCTTTCCCCCAGATTATCGGTCGTCTTTTGTGTGGGGCGTGGCTTGTGTGTCCACACAATCTGTGCTACTCCATGCTGCGTAGATCTCTGGAGGCCGGGGCATGTTGTCCTGGCCTCCTGGAGTCCCACAATGCACTGCGTGATGAGCACGGTGCATTGGAGTATTCCCCAGGAGTCAGGCATTCTAGGTGCCCAACTCTGTATGCTTGGGTTGTGTGCAGCCCGAGCATACACATTACCCCGGCATTGGGGTTAAGGGCACTGGGATTAAGGATACGCTTGCGCCCTTAACTCTGGCTAAAGGCCAGGGTTAAAAGTAGGGTTAGGTGAGGTGGCAATGCTGGAATCAGCCTCAATCCTAGCACTGCACACGAGCAGCCTAACGCAGGCAGGACTGCCCTAGCCTTTGTTAAGCTGCTCGTGAGTGAGAATAGCCCCAGTATTTTCAACCAATAGTACTGACTAGTAAGCCTCAAAGGCAGGATGCCTCTGAGTACCAGTTGCAGGGGAGTAACAGCAGGAGAGAGGGCATGCCCTCAACCCCTGCTGTAGGCTTCCAGTGGCATCTGGTGGGCCACTGTGTGAAACAGGATGCTAGACTAGATGGGCCTTGGGACTGATCTGTTCTTATGTTCTTAAATGACTTTGAGAGATTCTAGGGCCGATAACTCCACAATTAAATTATCTTACGAAATAATTAAATGTCTGGTGGCCAGTATGCAACATTATTACATCATAGGAACAATTCCTGTTTTAATATCTACCAATCCCCAAGCAGACTTTTTTCCCAGTGATCTAGCTAAGGGCATATGTCCTCTCTCGATCCTTCAGTAGCAAACAATGAAGGCAAGAAGGTGCAAGTCTGAAATAGTTTTTAAAAGATCTGTCATAACATGAGGAGGGAAACAGGAAAGACTCGCACAATAGAAGGCTTACTTTCTTCTCCACTGAAACCCAAGGTGGTGTTATTGTCTTCAGAAGTGGATATTTCAGGTTCAGCCAGGGGGATACGATCTGAAAGATCTGGCATGTATCTTCGTCTACTGAGTGGATCTTTTTGTTAAAGAACAGTAATATACAGTACAAACCTGTGATCTTGATCTGGGAATCCTGCACATGGATTGGTAAAGAAGTAGTACAATCAATTGGTAGCAAAATGCTTTACAATCCCTTTCATGTTTCTTCTCACTGTACAACATATATTATAATCCATAGTGTACAACCCTGTGACACAGGTAATCATGATTATTCCCATTTTACAGAAAAAACTGCTGATGGTGACTTTGACTGATTTGGATCTTTAACTTAGATCTGTAATTTCCACGTACAATATTCAAACTGCTCAGTTTTCACAGTAACAGTACTTGGTCCACCCCGCCGCCCTGCTTCCTATTATCTTCACCATCTAAATTTGAACTTTCCAATGAGCATCTGTAAACAAATCCATACTACTCTGCTAGATATGAGTGTAGAAAAAACTCATTTTTTTTAGATTGCGAGCCCTTTGGGGTGTTGGGGTCTTGTAATTATTTAGCAAAGCCCCAAGGAAGCTACCACTTCAGTTACAGAGTGCAGAGTTTAGTTGCAGCTATTTAAGTAACACCCATGGAGATCACTGTAGAGTCTAAACTAAATTGATTTATTGATGAAGTACATTTGAGATAGGAAAGACCTATCCTAACTATCAGTTTCGTAATGAATAGATAGGGAGGGAGAGAGAGACATTTTCCATTTTCTCTCTAAGAGGAAAGGAAGAGGACTGACTCACTACAGGAAGTACCTGAGGAGTCAAGGTAGGGGTCATAGAGCAAAGGAAAGTAGGAACAGATAAAGAGACCCTCACTAGCTACCTTTGCTCCCAATGCCCCTAGTGGTCATTAGGATAGTTAGTGCAAAATGTTGATGCACTGGAACTCCATCTGCAACATGGGGGACAGGGAGCCATATTTTATTTTATTTTATTTTATTTTATTTTATTTATTTCTATGTAAATTGTTTTGGGAACTTCTGTTGAAAAGCAGTATATAAATATTTGTCGTCATCATCATCATCATTATCATTATTAAGAACTGTGTTCAAAGTCTGTAGAAGCCATCTCTAATGTTTCACCAGTCATCAACTTCCTAGGTAACTCTGGAACAATCTGTCCTATATTTCTTTGTGCCTTTGAAAAGTGTGGAAACAGATTATGAAAAGGTTGTTTGGACAAAAGCGCTCGAGAGACTTGGAAGTGTTAATTGCTTTCCTCTTTGATTAGAAACACTAGCAAAGTCTGTGGAATAGAATCCTACAGGGGTTACCAACAGTGGGTACTAGTATCCCTAGAGCACTTGAAGAGCTCCAGGGGGTCCTCAGAGCCCTTGTGCCTCCCCACACTGTAGCCACATGATTTGTCCTCCGTCTGAGGATTGCTAGCTTGAAGCTGATGCATTCTCAGTGATGTATCCACTGCAGAAGGGAAGGGAAGAGGAAGGAGAGTGAAGAAGACCCTCCTCTGCTCATCTGGCTACATGTGGAAGCTCAGCATACCCCTTCCCTCAGCCTGACTAGCTGACTTTAGAAAATTAGCACTGAGGACTCCCATTGAAATTAATAGAACAAGTAAACCTGTCCCATTCATTTTGGTAAGCCTCCTTCTGAGTAACTTATTGTGGATGTGAGCCAGTGACTGTAGTAGCTTGTCTCCCTAACTGTAACACGGAAATTTGTGTTTTAATGTATAAATGGGTACACACACACACACACACACACACACACACACACACACACACACACATTGACATGTCACAGTTATGAGAAGGGCTACTCCAGTTATGGCTTGCATCCAGATTAAGTTAATCATATTATTCTTATTATTTTCATAATGGGACATATTCTTATTTTCATAAGAAGACAAGTAATTTCAATGGGAGTACTGAGTAGTAGCCACCTAATGAAGCAGCGGTGAAGTAACTTGCCTAGGGAGCAAGAGGTTGCTGGTTTGAATCCCCGCTGGTATGTTTCCCAGACTATGGGAAACACCTGTATTGGGCAGCAGCAATATAGGAAGATGTTGAAAGGTATCATCTCATACTGCGCTGGAGATGGCAATGGTAACCCCCTCCTGTATTCTACCAAAAATAACCACATGACTCTGTGGTCGCCAGGAGTCAACACTTTTATTACCTATAAAACCCTAAACAGCATAGGCTCTGGGTATTTAAGATAACGCCTTCTTCGCCATGAACCCCATTGCCCATTGAGATCATCTGGACAGGCTTGTCTATGGTTGCCACCGGCTCGTCTGGTAGCTACTCGGGAGCGGGCCTTCTCCATTGCCCCTGGGCTTTGGACTGCGCTCCCTGTTAAAATAAGTTCCTCCCCAACTCTGGCAGTTTTTAAAAAGGCACAGAAGACATGTTTGTTCACCCAGACTTTTAATTATAGTTTTAATACTTTTAATGTTGGGTTTTAAATGATTTTAACTTTTTAATCATTATTAATTTTGTTTAATTTGTATTGTTTTTGCTGTATACCACCCAGACAAACAGGTTTTTGGCGGTAGATATATGTTAAAAAAAACAAATCAGTCTATCAATAGAATATATTTACTTTCAGCAAGGTAACAACTGAAGGGACCTGATCTCAATGCATGGATGTAATCCTAATTACATGCTCCAGAGCATCATTGGGAGTATCCGTTGACAATGAAATGAGACTTTCATATCACTGCCTTTTTGCCCTTACTAAACAAATAGCTGTCTGCCAGCTCTTTATGTTAAATGATTGGAAAGGGTTAAATGAGCATGATTGCCATGGAAATTTCTTCAGCCTTAATGTTTTCTACTTACTTCCCTTTGCTGTATTGAATGCCCTTGTGATAGAAAAGAAAGAACAAACATCAAAAGTACCTTTTAACTCCACAATTCTTTCTAAATTTCTTTAAACTTATAGACTATACCACTGGCTTTCTATCTTCAAAGCATGCAGGAGGATGAGGGTCAGTTATTAATTTTTTTTTTGAACCATTTAATAAAATATGCATGTGAATTGTATGACTTGCAAGGAAATTATTTATGTGTTAATGAAACACTGTAACATTAATTACACACTTCTGATTTCCCCCCACCCCCCTTGGTAGCTTCTATGTTAGCAATTATTATACATTTGCTAAAACATGTATTAACATACACTATGTCACAAAATCTAGCTTTCTGAATTATTGCTCTTAGAAGTAATTATTTTTTTAGAGTCAGTTCTGTTAAGAGGAACTACTCAACAGAATAACTAAAAATCCACTAGAATGCACTAAAAATCCAACAGAAGTAACACTGTCTCCAACCTCCTTCAACATCCTCAAATGTTTGGTGGAACAGGTAGGTTTTGTTTAACTTTGGTTAACTTTATGGTGGACTTATCTAGGGAAGGCATTCCATTATTTTTGTGTCCTCTAAACCCAGGTTAATTCCCAATACACATTCACAAGGCTAATTTGGACCAGCTTTCTCCACACAAATCTGCCTGTCCACTATGCTCTTCATCAGAGACCCTTCTTAGAATCCCTCCACCCGATAAAATAATGCTCATGGCTGATCTTAAGCTAATTAAGCAGATGAAATTAAGTTAAGAAAAGAGGGCCTTCTCAGTTGTGGTAGCCATCCTTTTGGTGCCAAGCAAAGTAGTTTTTAAAAAATAAATTATTCACCTAGATCTTCCAGCATGTGATATAGGCAACTTAGAAAGGAACGGTGATGGTTTTGCTGGATTTTCGTATTGTGGTGTGTTATTGTGTTTCTTTGTTTTTACTTCTGTGGTTTAAACTTTTTACCTTTTTTTGTGATGTTTAGCTTTTAATACTGCCTAACACATGTGGTGGGGGAGAAGTTTAGTCCACCCCAATTATAGCAGAGCAAGTGTGTGTGAGAAGAGCAAGTCCATTAAAGAGTACTGTTTCTTGAGACAGATGCTTAAGGTTCAAAAGCCAGTAAAGTTTATTGGGGAAGTTACATACTTGGGTAGAAAAGCCTGTGTCCCTGAACTTTCTGTTTTCATAGTGAAGAGCAGAGAGGGAGAGAAAGAAGCCACATGGCTGATGCAGAATGCAGTGGAGCAGGGAGCAAGAAGGAGGAAGTGAGAAACACCTGAGAGTATCAGACTACCAATCAGAGAAAGCCAGAGCAGAGGGGGAAAGAACAAGAGGGGGAATAAAGAGGAAGACCCTTCCTCACTATCTCTACTCCTAATGCATCCAGAGACGTAGGTTTTGGGTGGTATATACATATTTTAAATTAAACAAACAAACGAAAGAATAAAATAATGACCCTAGCAGTCACTAGGATAGTAAGTGCAAGAAGACGATGCAACTGGAGCTGTGTCTCCAAAAACATATTGTGCTATGCCACGCGGGTGTTAGGAGCCCTGAGTTGTGCCTCAGGGCAGCTCCACTGCGGTGTAAACTTGCACAAACACAGTTGCACAGCAGGATACCCATTATTTCCAATGGGTATCCTGTTGCACTACTGCTTTTGCACACCTTTACGCTGCAGTGGAACTGCCCTGTGGCTGAACTCTTCCAATGCTGTTTATGTGCTCACAGCAGTGCAGGCAGGACTCCTATCGTTTAGCATGCCTGTTGGTGTTAACCACAGCGAGTACACTGTGGCTGGCATCCAGAGCAAGGACGCACCAGTGCAGCAACAAGGACGCACCAGTGCAGCAAGAGGTGCAGGCTAGCGGCATTCCCCACCCAGTTGCACTCATGCACTGGGGAAGTAACAATTTTTGATGCCTTCTGCTTCCCCACATCAAAGGGCATCAAAACATTCTGTGCCAAGTGAAAATGTGTCCTTAAGGGCTGTGCAGCCCTTGGGGATGTATTTATGGGTGTCACAGAGGCTTCCTAAGGAAAGGGAGGACATGTTTCAATGAGTGTTTCTATGTTCTCAATTGCTGTATAATAGCTAACAGCTCACTGAAATAATGCTTTCCTACATTTGATGTCCTTTCCTACAGAAGATGTCCTTTCTGGCTCCAGGGAGTTATTTGCACATGGCTTCATGCTTTGGGGTAAATGTTGAGCGAAGACACTTCGAACTACACTCTCAGCATTGAGGGAAGCAGCCCCTCCCTTCTGTTCTCGGATTTTGTTTTGAAACAAGTTTACATGGCATGCTCCGTGTTTTCCTTCTAGCCAATGGGTGAGTGCGAGCTTCCTTAAGAGTGATATCTGCATTTATCAAGAGAACGTCCCTCTTATCAAGCTAATGATTCTACGTCAGTGCCTCTCCCTATTTGCTCCGGCGTTTTCAGAAAAAGTAGCTTAAAACCAGCATTTTAAAAATCCGGAAATACATCGGATAAGCTAGAATTTGCATCACAAAGCCTGATTTGTGTGTGGAGTGGGTCCAATAATCTCGAAGGGTTAGGGTTAGGGCAAGTTTGCCTGGTGTGTGAACACACACACTCTCCTCTGAAGTAGATTTGGGGTAGAAGCCCTGTGTGTAAAGCCTCCAGGTACTATCCAGAAAGGAGTGGATTCAGTGAGTTTGTTGTTGTCTTCTATCAAATCCAGAGGAAAGAGTTGCGGTATGCAAGGGTAAGACAGTGGAATTGAATCAGGGATATTAATGGTTTAATGAGACAGATATTATTTACAGAGAGGCCAGTGCAGTCTGCCTTCAGTGCTCTTGCTGCTGGCTGTTTGTTAGCCCTGCCTCTACTCCAGGACTGGAATAAAAGTAACTAAAGCACAATTTAAAAGGTGGCCTGGATCAATGAATGGATTAACCCAAAACACCACATCTCCCACCCTGCCAGATAGTTCTCTTATGTTCTAGCTTCCAGGTATTCTGAGACAGTGAACATGAAAGGAGGCATCCTTTGGCCTGTGCCATCAGCCAGAGGATTAGGCTGCTGGGTGGGGTTTGTACATGTGTGTGCTTGTACATTATTTCTGCAATATTTCAATCTAGTGAAAGATATATGATATGATCAAATCATGTGTCAAGCTACTGTAAGATATATGATATGATCAAATCATACTGTCTTATGATTTGATCATATCACACATATAAATCTTCTAAGCAGAGAACCAGCATGGTGTAGTGTTAGACTAGGACCAGGGAGATCAGAGTTCAAATCCCCATTCGGCCATGAAACTTACTTTGTGTCTCTGTGCTGGTCACTCATCTCTCAGCTTAACTTCCTCACAGGGTTGTTGTGAGGATAAACACAAGCTTGTATTTCACCCGTGGCTCCTTGGAGAAAGAGTAAATAAATGTAAAAATAAATACATAAATGTGTATTTTACTAATTCCCCAGGAAGTTTTTCACACAGGGCTTTTAAAGCCGTTTAACTTGCATCTCCTCTGGAATGGAGTGTGTGCATTTCACACACAATTTGGCTTTTTCACTGCACGTTAAGAGTGCAGCCCGATTTATATCCACTATTTGAGTCATTTTTTGGGACAACTTTGAGTTCTTAGTAAAGCCACCCCATAAACTCGTGGTATAGCCTGCTGTGTGTAAAAGTCCCAGGTCTGTAATTTGCCGTGTAATCCAGGTACATAAGAACATAAGAAGTTAAGAACAGCCCTGCTGGATCAGACCCATGGCCCATCTAGTCCAGCATCCTGTTTTACACAGTGGACCACCAGATGCCACTGGAAGCCTACAGGCAGGAGTTGAGGGCATGCCTTCTCTCCTGCTGTTACTCTCCTGCAACTGGTACTCAGAGGCATCCTGCCGCTAAGGCTGGAGGTGGCCTATAGCCTTCCAACTAGTAACCATGGATAGACCTCTCCTCCATGAAGTTATCCAAACCCCTCTTAAAGCCAACTAAATTGTTGGCTGTCACCACATCTTATGGCAGAGAAATAAGAACATAAGAACAGCCCTGCTGGATCAGGCCCAAATTACCTAATTTAATTCCTAGGGATATGCTTCTTTTTATTAAAAACTAAACAAACTATTTGTTTCAAAACCCTCTTTGTCTTTTTAAAAAAACCCTCCCTTGTTCGCACTAAATGATTTGGAGCCAGCGTGGTATAGTGGTTAGAGTGCTGGACTAGGACTGGGGAGACCATTCCCCATTCAGCCATGAAACTATCTGGGTGACTCTGGGCCAGTCAATTCTCTCTCAGCCTAACCTACTTCACAGGGTTGTTGTGAAAGAGAAACTCAAGTATGTAGTACACCGCTCTGGGCTCCTTGGAGGAAGAGCGGGATATAAATGTAATAATAATAATAATAATAATAATAATAATAATAATTATTATTATTATTTGTTGGCTATCTAAATCAATGGTATAACTATTATTGTTAATCATATTATTGAAACACTGAAATGAAGTAATTTTTCTCTTACTATAGGCCAGTGGTGGCTGGTCAGCAAGGGCAGGAGGGACAGTGTCCCCCACTCCCACAAGAAAAACAAACAAGCTAGTAAAAGATCAGATGTACCAGTAGCCAGGAAAACCTGCAGTGTAGGGAGCTTCCTCCATCACCTCCTCCCCTGCCTGCAACTCTCTCTTTTGGTCTTACTGGCTGGAACAGTTACTAGTAATGCTGCTCCAGCCAATCTGATTCGGGGGGGGGGGCTCCTCCTGGCACTGCCCCCAGGAAGAACTAAAATAATAGGTTAAAATGCACTTCCTGATTGCTCCAGGGAGCATGTTTCAAATACATTTCCCCCTTCTTCCTGGGGCCAGTACCAAGAGGAGCCCCCTAGGAATCAGATTGGCTGCAGCAGCTTGAGTAACAGCTGTTTCAGCCAGTAAGAACAAAAGAGGAAGTTGCAGGCAGGGGAGGAGGGGCTGGAGAAAGCTCCCTGTTCTGGATTCCCTGGCTGCTATGTCTGATCTTTTTACTAGCTGTTTGTTTGGTGGGAGGGGGAATGATGCAATAACGGCTTTCTCCCTTTTGTCTCTCTTTCTGCTTTTTGCCCTCCCTCTCCCTGCTTTTTGCCCTGGCTTTTTTGCCTTCTGCCTTCTCTCCCCCTCCCCCAACCCCACAAATTTTTATGTTTTCTATTTTTGCCCCTGCTTTTCTGGCCCCCCCCCCCTTCTGTTTTTCTCAATGCTGGCAGGCTTGGGTAAATACCCAGGCCTGTTGGCATGGACGAAAGGAAGGGGACCAGGCTCTCCCCCCCGCGACTCCAATGTCCACCACTGCTATAGGCTTAAGCTTATCCTTGCTAGTATATTTCTATACTTGATACTGTGTCTATGAATTCCCTTTTCCATATCTGTGAATTTCTGTACCTGTGAGTTCACTTTTTTAGATTTTTATTTTTATTGGAAAACATTTTTATTTTGTTAGCAACCTGGAGCTTTTGCTTTGACAAGTGAAATACTGGTCTTGATTTCAGATTATGAAATCAAAGGGTGTACATTTTTCTAGTTTTATTTTTCCGAATGTACATAAATCATGGGTCTTGGACTCACAGTATCAGGGCGGATCAGTGAGGTAACTGGAAGAGTCCACCTGCCTCAGGCAAGACATTCTGTGCGAGCAGAATGAAGGAAGGGAGTACATTCCAGTAGTTCATTAAAAACACCAATGTCATTCTTGAGAAATGCATGTTCTGAAAATGAAGTTGTAGAACAAGGATGTTCAAGATCACAGAACCATAGAATAGAATCATATAATTTTAGAATTGGAAGGTAACTTGGAGGCTTTCTAGTTCAGTCCCCTGCTCAGTTCAGGAAACAGCTACAGCATCTCTGACAGATGTCTGTCCAGCCTCAACATTCATAAAATAAACAGATATGTGCAAAGTTGTGTGGCGTGAAATTGGAACAGTAGACTTGGTCCAGAGAGGCCTGGATTCAAATCCCGTTTGTAGAATCCAGAGGAAAGAGTTGCGGTATGCAACAGGGGCAGAGCCACCATTGGGTGAACAGGTTAAAAGGAACCGGTCTGCCTCCAATCAGGGGCCATGCCTCGCAGCCCTGACATGCCCCCCGCATTTGATGTCAGATGCAGGGGGCATTATTTCACTCTGAAACCAGGCTGCGTCGTCAACGTGGGCTGGAGCAAATCTCCCTGCCTTTAAAGGCAGGGAGAGCCTCTCCTGGCCTTGCTGCCAACGTGTGGCCCCGTTTGGGAGGGAGATCGGCCTGTGCTGCATTGGCAGTGTGGTCAGAATGGCACTCCCTGCCTTTAAAGGCAGGGAGAGTCACTCCAGCCCATGCTGCCCAACGCAGCGTGGGCCGATCTCTCTTCAAAACTGGGCTGCACGGCCCCTTTTAGGAGGGAGCCCACGCCCCACATCTGACATCCAATGTGGGGGCAGCCCCCTGTGTCTGATGTCCAATGCGGGGGTGGCCCCCTGCAGCTGATGTTGGAGGTGGGGCCAGGGGGGCCGCCGCCAGCCTTCCTCCACACCTGATATGCAAGGACAAGACAGTGGAGTTGAATCAGGAATATTAACAGCATTATCTATCTATCTATCTATCTATCTATCTATCTATCTATCTATCTACCTATCTATTACATTTTCATACCGCCCCATCCAAAGGTTCTGGGTGATGCACAACAAGAAAAAAACAAACTCGATTTAAAACAAACTGCTTAAAACAATATAAAAAACAAATTTCAAACAGTTCAGAGCCATTTAAAACCAAATACTTAAGAACAATTAAAATGTTTTGGAAGGCCAGACCAAACAAGTAAGTTTCTTAAGGCTCTCTTGAAGGCCAACTAAGAGGCCAAACTACAGATATTTGCTGGGAGTGCATTCCACAGGCCAGCTGCCGCTAAAGAGAAGGCCCGGTTACGAGTTGCCACCAGACGTACCAGCGATAACTGGAGATGGACCTCTCCAGATGACCTCAACAAGCGATGGGGATCATACAGAAGAAGATGCTCTATAAAGTAATGAGACATATATTATATAATAGAGACAGATATTATTTACAAAGATGCCAGTGCAGTCTGCCTTCAGTGCTCTTGCTGCTGGCTGTTTGTTAGCCCCATCTCAACTCCAGGACTGGAATAAACCTAACTAAAGCACCATTCAAAAGCTGGCCTGGATCAATGAATGGATCAACCAAAAACACCACATTGTTCAGCCATGAAGCTCACTGGATGACCTTGGGCCTGTTTCTCTGTCTCAGCCTAGCCTCCCTCAAAGGGCTACGGAAAGGTGAGAACATGGTAGACTGCACTGGGCTCCTTGTAGGAAGAATGGTGGGGCGGGGGGGATGTGGTATCATGACTGGAGTGCCGAACTGTAACTGAGGCTATTTGGTCTCAGATCCCCACACAGTAATGACATTCCACAGGTGACTTTGGACCATCATCATAAATCCCACAGCTCAACCTTCCTCACAAGGTTGAGGTGGGGGATGGAAGGAGCAGGAGCAATGAACGGCACCCTGACCTCCTTGGAAGAAGTTGGTGGTGTAAACAATTAACAAATCTATTGAAGAATGACAATCTACCAATAATCTGGTCACCATTCTCCTCCAAATCCAGAAATATTACACATTATGATTCAGCCCTAGAATCTCTTAGTTGAGGCTAAACTGATCGGGTTTTCTGTTGGAACAGCCAATCTATCTATACAGGAAAACTAATATTGTGGGTTGGGGACATTCCAGCTCTGTTAAAAAAGTGGCCCATTGCTATTATTTTCATGCTGTAAGAAATATGACACATCCTTTGCCTGCATCTTGCTTCCAGTGGTGAAAGCTTCAAGGGTGAAATAATCTAAAATACCGAATCTGCTTTTAAAACCTGTTAGTAGAAGGGCATCCATAGCAGGCTCACTTTCCACACTACCACTGGAAGTCTTTTGCAGTTCAGGAATCCTTTCCTCTCTTCTCTTTGGGACAGCTAGACCTGCCACACTTCTCCTTTGACCTGCAGATTTTAAACTAACATCAGCTTAAAGGCAGCAGCCCTGCCAGGCTCTAATGCGCACTTCTGGGCCTTTTATCTCAATCTGAGCAAACACACCTATAGTTTGGTATGAGGTCACATCTGTATGTAGTTTCTCTGAGTGTCAGCTCTGTATTAAAAGGGAAAATAGAGAGTGCTTTTTGTCCACTTTGCTAATTGCTAGACTTTAGACCACCTGGAAAAAGTGAGTTACATCTGCTAGGTGTTTACTTTGTGAGTAAGAGTCTAAGCACTTAAAACATACTTCCTATCACATTCTGAAAATTCAGCGCCTCCATTTTTCCTCCCCACTCCAAGCTCAGCTATTTATGCTTCCCATCTGGAAAAAAAAAAAAGACTGTTCAGGATTCATATAATATGATAGTCAACCCTTCTCTCTAGGTTAACAAGCTTGTGTAACTGAACCTCAGACTATGAGCCCTTTCTCACGATCCATGAGAAAGGGCTTGAAGGGGCAGGGAGGAAGCTTCCAAAAGCTCACCTCCCCCAATCCCCCAATCCCCCCTCGGCAGCTGTGGCAGCACCCCTGAGGCTGCTGGACCTGGCAGCAAGTGTTTTAATCATCATCATCATCATCATCATCATCATCATCATCATCACCATATACAAAGATCTACGAATTGAAATTGAAAGGCTGTGGCAGAAAAAGACCAAAATCATCCTAGTGGTAATTGGTGCCCTGGGTGCAGTTCCAAAAGACCTTGAAGAGCACCTCAGCACCATAGGGGCCACAGAAATCACCATCAGCCAATTACAAAAAGCAGCTTTACTGGGAACAGCCTATATTCTGCGACGATATCTATAACAATTGACAATAAAATTCAGCCATCCCAGGTCCTTGGGAAGGACTCGATGTCTGGATAAAATAAACCAGTCAATAACACCTGTCTGACTGTGTAAACAAGAAATAATAATAATAAAATTTTAGAACCCCTGAACTGGCTTGAATTTTAGCCAGGCGGGGGGTCTGTTCAGGGGGGCACAAAACTGAACATGTTCAGCTCGAGTCTGTTTCGGACTTGAACCAAACCAGGCAAACTGGTTTTGTGCACACCCTTAGCTCACAATCTAAAAAGAAACATAAGGCAGATACCAGCAACAGCCAGTGGAGGGAAACTGTGTTGCGGTTGCATAGGGCCAGTTGCTCTTCCCTTGCTAAATATAAAAGAATCACCACTTCAGAAGATGTCTCTTTGCTCAGTTAGCAGGGGTTTAGCAGGGTGCCCCCACAATGAGCATATTTTAAAGTCTCTTTGTGGGAATTCTTGCAGATTCTGGTCTTGTAAGTGGGTCAACATGTGCTCTTTCTATGGGCTGACATAAATTGGGTAGGGCCAACATATTTGAACACTGTGAACAGGGTTAGCCTTCCCCACCCTACCCCCCATCCCATCCCAGACAGTATTATGCACATTATTAGTGGATTATCTGAATTGTATGGCATGGGTACAAACCATGACTTTGCACACTGTTGTTCCATCCACATTTGGAGAGATTGCAGTATATCAAAATTGTCATTTGTCTCTGTGATCAATGATTCAAACACATCCTCATCCTCATCCTCATTAATAATATTTATATACTGCTTTTCAACAAAAAGTTCTGAGTGGTAGCAAAAGACATTTTTTAAAAATGGTGAAACTGACTCACAGTCTACAAAGAATTAGAACCATTGACCCACAATCTACAAAGAATTAGAACCACTAGAGCCACTAGAAAACATGTTGAGGCTCTACACACTGCTCCAAATGAGCGGTGTGTAGAGCCGAAAGGGGGTTTACGAGGAGAGCGGGTTTGACCCGCTCTCCCTGCAGACGATCAGGGAGCCCTCCCTGGGCAGGCGGATCACCCACCCAGAAGAGTGGCAGCTTCGCTCGGGCGCTCCTGTGCCTGGCCATGGCCCTTCTGGCAGCTCCGGGGGTTGGGTGTAGGGAAGTGCTGCCGCATGGCCTTCTGCCCCCCGGAGCCCCAGGAATGCACCACACAAGTGTGCAGTTCATTCCTGGGGTCCCCCTCCCCTCCCCCTCCTCAAGTGTGTCCACCGTGGTGCGAGAGTGTCTGCACCGTGGCAGACACATGACCAAAAAAAATGAGGCTAACGGAGCACTCACTCCATTAATTCGTTTAAGGGGGAGGGCATTTAGGTGGGCTTGCCGCCGGGAGCCGCACAGCTCCCGTTGCTGCAGACGAGCCGCAGAAACCGGGCTGGGCTCCCTTAGCCCGGTTCCTGCTGCTCATGTGCATCACCTCATCATGTTGGGATGAACAGGGATAATAGCTATTCCCCTGCTAAATATAATAGAAACACCACTTAAAAGGTGCCCAGTTAGGAGGGGTCAACACGTATCGTGTGAATGAACTGAAGAAAACAACAAAACAGCTTGTCACATACAAAAAGGTCTTTATTTAAGTTCTCTCCCACAGTTTTAAGCCTATGGTTGGGATTCAATGATCCTAAAACTGAATGCAACAAAAATCTGCCTCATCTGTAATAGATCTATACATGTTTTTCCATTATGATATTTTGAAATCCTCAGTGACTCAAGCTCTTATTTCATTCAGTCTTCTCAACTGGCCAGTAAGACGGTCAGATTTCACTGGGGACATATAGGGAACATTACCACACAAAATAACTCAAATGTTTCCAAGTATATGGACAGATGAAGTTTTGTAGCAGAAATAAAAAAGGAGGCATTGTGACAGACCTGGCCTTAGACCTACATGTGTTGTGTAGCTTTAAAATAGAAAGAGGAACGATGTATTTCAACATCTGACTAAATACTCCTGCTTTATAGATGTTTTCCAAGTATATTCTTGCTGGATAAATTGAAGCTATCTGGGGGAGGGGGAACCTTCTGGCCTCCTCACAGCCTCTAAATCTCTTTCCTAAGAAACAGTGTCCCATCATTTGTGCTGCAAAACAGTAATTAACTACCCTGCATGTTTCCACAAGTAAGTGTGCCATGAATCACACAGCACACCAAAATATAGAGCTGTATGAATTATATGTATACTGTGACACAAGTGGGTTTAAATCCAAGGTATGCTAGGAAACCTCTGTTGCTACCTCCTATGCCTTTCAAGTACAAATGTCATGAAATTTTCAACAGCTCCTCAAGTCCTGCATAACAATTTCTGCGGCAGAAACGGCAAAGCCTAAATCAAGAGGAAAGTAATGAACAGAGTTGCCCTTGAGCACACCTGAAAATGGCTTGCATTTGCTATCCACCCTGTTCCTAGTCATTTGCATGTGAAATATTTACAGTGCCTTGCATAAAATGAGGAGGAATTATGCAAATAAGCTTTAGTATCTTGTTCTTCTGTTTTGTTATATCTTACCATATCTCGGGATGGGAAGATATGCTATAATGCAATTTTCCATGAGATTTTATCTTTGGCAAGGCTCTGATCCTCTTTTCAAGTTACCAGGTGTAAACCAGCAGAAAATCTATTGTAGCTAGAGGCTTCCTTCTATTTGTCAGGAAGTGCAAGCGAATCGGTTCTATATTTAAACTGATCCATACAGAACTAATTCTAGAATATGTTTTTAAAGCCTTCCTCAGATGACACTGTGGATCCGAAGAGTTTGCAACCTGGTAAATTGCGGCTGGAGAACTCTAACTTGCAGACAGATGTACCTGATCCATTTCCTGTACGCTGGGAAAAAAACCAGACAGCTTCTCATACCACACATTGTGAATTATGTCTTTTGTTATGAGTGCTTCCCATCCAGCAATTATGGTAAACACTGAGAAGATTGAAATAATTACCCTTTAGAATGAATCCATTGTGTTTTGAAACTGTGGTTTGTAAATAGGCTTGGAAGAGAAAAAAGATTAGTATTTGGTGGGCGGGGGGAATGTCAGTGTATTAGATCAAGGAACATAGAAAGCTGCCTTATATACCATGTCAGACCACTGGTTCATTAACTCAGTATTGTCTATGCTGGTTAGAAGGGGCTCTCCAAGGTAACAGGCAGGGGTCTCGCCCAGCCCTACCTGGAGATGCCAGGAAGTGACCCTGGGACCTTCCACATGCTTTCTGACTGATCTATGGCTCCACCCCCTAAGGGGAATATCTTACAGTGCTTACATGTAGTCTCCCATCCAAATGCAAACCAAGGTGGGCCCTGCTTAGCAAAGGAGACAATTAATGATCATTACCCCAAGAGCAGCTCTCCTCCCCAAAGAGTCCAGATTCTGTGTGAGCACCATAAAACTCCATAAGGAAGCATACTGTTTTCCAGAAGCATCCTATTGAATATTCTATAAAAGATGCTGTAGCATTTATTTTATTTTATTTTATTTTATTTTATTTATATACCACCTAGTATAAAAATCTCAAGCTGGTGTACAGTCGAGGCTAGTAGCTACCTAAACTCTGATAAATGGTCCCTTTACTGTGCCCACCCAGTAGCTTGTTCAGCAAAAAAGGATCTCTGTCTCCATGCAAGGTAACAACCTGTTCTTTTATGTTGGTTTTGGGACCTGTGCACAGCTGCTGCTTTCAGCATTACCTTCTAGCCACTGTACTCTGTGACTGTCTCACTCAAGAGGCTTATGCTATCCTGCTTGACGGTAGGAAAGGAAGAAGTCCTCTCTCCACCCTGAACATTTGGCCCATAAGAGCAGCAAGTTTGTCAAATTCTAATTGCAAATTCGTTTGGTGATCTAGTTTGTTCATTTTATATAGTTGACAGCAGATAGAAAACGGTGGTTCCTGGAAGGGCTGTCCCTAGTGGGGTGCGGGGCCTCCTTAACATTTCAAATGAATGAATGAACGAATGAATGAATAAATATGTAAAACCAAGAAACAAATATACACAGTTTAACACATTTGTATTCCAAACTAGAAGTCCAAAATTCAAGTTGGAAAGCACAGACCATTATCCATCCAAATTATTCACAGAATGCCCGCTGCTCCTCCATTTCAAAGGAAGAAAATAACCAATCTGATTCTGACACAATATTTTTTACCCTACATTTGTATCCTGTTCTTCCCCCAAGGAACCCAGAGCAGTGTACGTGGTTACGTATGTTTATCTTCATGCAAGCCGAGGGTGGGCGAGGCTGTTGAGCAGTGTTCCTTCTAATTTTTTTCAGTTGTGAATGGAATGGGTTTTGTTCCGGGTAGCACTATCAAGACAGTGTGCAGACATGTGCATTACTATGTGTCACTATAGATACATTATGCACACAGAGTCCTGCTAGGTACACTCCTTTCCGTCCCCGCCCCACACATCTCTCTCTCTCTCTCTCTCTCTCTCTCTCTCTCTCTCTCTCTCTCTCTCTCTCTCTCTCCCTTTAGCCTAGGGGTGCACAACTCAAATGCCCTGGTGGGCTGAAACCGACTGTGACTTGGCTTGTGGGTGCCAAGGTCAATTTTTAAGGCACTGATTATTAAAGTCCTTCCTTTCCACCTCTGCCAAATCCTCCCTCAATATGGTACTTGCAAGGAGAAAAAATAAGAACCCCCCCTCTAATTTTTGATTTTAAAAATCACACTTTGATCCTTCACTGCACAGGCCTTTACAAGAGGGAGAGAGAGAAGGGAGAGGGGGGAAGAAAGAGGGAACAGATGGGGCAGGTTTGGCTTGACAAAAGAGAGGGGAGCTTGGAGTTGGTGCAGGCTTTTATGAGAGGGAAAGAGAGAGGAGAGGTGGAAAGTCAGAGGGAAAGGGGGCAGGCATGGCTTGATGAGACGGGGGAGGAGATGGTGCAGGCTTTTGCAAGAGGGAGAGAGGGAGGTGTAAAGAATGAGGGAAAGGATGGCACAGGCTTGATGAGGGGGCGGGAAAGGGCTGTGGGGTGGTGACTGAGGTCCTCAAACAAGCACCTTCAACTAGTTTCAGTCACAAACAGTTTCCTTGCAAATATCACCATCCCACCTCCATGCAAAAGCCAAGTCTGCCTGGCCAAATCCAGCAGTAACTTCCACTGCATGTGCTATCACTCTCTCCAGCGGCCTTGTGCTTAAGCTGGGTTTGGCAGGAGAGGGAGAAACTGAGGACGCACCTCACCTGAAGTTCTGGGTAGGCCTGCAGGCAGGGGCGTAGCTAGGGGAGAGAGGGCCCGTGTTCATCCCTCTCTCTAGCGGCCCCCCAGAGTGAGGGAGATAATGAAGAAAATAGGGAGGGGTGGAGCAGGAGGGCCCTCAGGAGCTGGGGGCCTGTGTTCTTTGAACCCTTTCGCTCAATTATAGCTACTCCCCTGCCTGCAGGGGAGCTTTCTGGCCCCATGGCCATCCCCCCCCCCCGCTCGGTCAGCAGAGGACAAGCCACTAATGGTGCTTAAGGGGCAGCATTGGGGAGGGGGACAAACCACGAGGTGCCAAAAGGCTCCAGCTGGGCTCAGAAACGCTGGGAGGAAAGACCTGCTGTGGCACTGCCAAGCCCCATGCACCAAGGGCAAGCCAAGGGCGAGGCTGCCAAGTAGAGAGGCAAGCTGCTCGCTGCTCTCTCGACCAGTCTGTGCCGCCACCACAGGGCCTGTCTAGTTGTGGGGCTCGGTAGGACCGCCACGGTCGCCCCACCCTAAGGATGGGCCTGGTTTCTAGAATGTGTGAACCAGTGCTAAATTGCTTCCATAGCAATGGCCATATTTTGTTCACTCATATTTTGTTCACTCTCATCTAGACAATGGCCTGGTTCACATAATTGTTACCAACATTAGTGTAATTGTGTGAACCCATGCCAAGGTGGTTTATGGCTCATTGAAGTGCCAGCCTTTCCAATGTGGACTGGCAAAGTGCTATTGAGCTTTTTCCAGGCTACTGTTCCATTTTTTAGAAGCTTCCTCTTGGGGGTTTCTGCCCTGTAACTGCTTCTTATCCAGCAGGGACATGGCATTACTTTACAAAGTAAAGCAAAGCAAAGTAAAGTAAAGCCAAGACCTTGGGTCAGTGTTGACTCCTGGCCACCACAGAACCATATAGTTTTCTTTGGTAGATTACAGGAAGGGTTTACCATTGCCATCTCCCGCACAGTATGATATTATGCCTTTCAGCATCTTCCTATATTGCTGCTGCCCGATATAGGTGTTTCCCATATTCTGGGGAACATACCAGCAGGGATTTGAACCAGTAACCTCTTGCTCATTAGACAAGTCATTTCCCTGCTGTGCCTAAATTGCCCCTTAATTGCCCCTTAATTAGAATGTTCCCATTTGGGGGGGGGGGCACCAGGACTACTGGCTACATCTCATGATTTTTCTTTCATATTACAAGATAATGGCATTTCACAGTTTTAAAAAAGAAGAAAAAATGAGTGGAAACCAGTAATTAAAACTCCTTTGGGAACAGGAACTGATTCATTAAAGTCCAGTTAAGGGGCAATTCATCAGTAATCGGCAATACTGAACAGAAAGCAATTATAGGCAGAAGTCACATGAAGGAAGCTTCTAACTAAATCTGTGAGGGAACTTTGCTGAACAGATTTCCTTCTGAGTGAATATTAGAGCTAGAACTTGGCCATGGGGATGAGCTTTTGCCAGATAACATAGTGCTATATTTTTTTATTTTAATTTTTCATTTTATTAACATATTTTTATACCACCCAAAACTGGGTGGTTTACAACAAAATAAAAACAAAGTAGAACATTAGTTAAAACAAAAATGAAAAGTTTAAAACATTACAACAATTAAAAAATTTTAAAATAATATTTTAAAACAGCATTAAAGTCATTAAAACAATATTAATTAAAAGCCTGGGTGAACAGATGTGTCTTTAAAACGCATCTATTTCTGTATGAAATAGCAGAAGTACAATTTTATTTCTGCTTCTACCTGGTGGCCAAAAATCTCACTCAGAAGAAGGTGTAGAAGCAGCCCTAGTTGGTCCCACCATAGTTTCTAGGATAAAATCAGTCTATATAAGGGCTGCTCAGCTTCGGCCCTCCTGCAGATGTTGTCTCACAACTCCTATAATCCCTGGCTATTGGCCACTGTGGCTGGGGCTTATGGGAGTTGTAGTCCAAATACAGCTGGGGGGCCTAAGTTGAGCAGGCCAAACTGGCTTATTGTAATTTTTAAATGAAAGGGAATTTGTATTTCCATACGTAGGAATGAGCCTGGGGGTGGGTCTCTCAGACCCCATATTTTGCCAAACACAAAAAAGACCTTCTGTCATAAAGAACAGCAATGGTAAGACTTGGGTGAATGCTAAGCATTTATTTTATTAAAGGCTTAATAAACTACAGTGCAGTGACTTTATTACTCTCAACAAGGTGTGTTACAGTAACTCCTAATGGCAGGGATTAACCTTGTCATGGTCTGTTGCTTTCATTACAGTGCTAACAACGAAGCAGGCTTATTATCCTGCTCACTGTACAATCTACTTAATGCAGTAAATAGATTATTTGGTCTCAGAGTGGTGATGTGACATTTCGGGATTTTGACTTTCAGAATATGATGAATTTCTTCTGCTTAGCGTGAATCCGAGCCTCGAGATACTGTAGCTAATCAATTCTATTAATTTCTTATGAGAGAGCATACGTGCAAAATAGTTCAGTCAAGGCCAGAACCACTCGCTAAGTAAACTCAGCTGGGTGCCTTGGGCCAAGGGCATAGTCAGGCCTGACAGAATCCAATCTCTGTCTAGCACTGGGGACTGACAGGGAAGTTATGGTTGTGCGTCATGTGAATAAAAACGGAAATATCAGGAAGCACTAGCAAGTGAGCTTGTCCTTACACCACGCTAAGCCACAAGGAGGCTATTCGCACGATGGGACGAAATCGGGCTAGAACCACCAGGCTCGGCTGTGAGCCCGGTGGTTGCTAAGCGGGTAACCCACCTAACTACCCCTGCCCTTAAAACAGGCTCCGTGCCGCAGCTACTCACGAGGAGACCCCCGGAGGGGAGGCAAAAAGCCGCCTCCCAGCTCTGGGGGTCTCGCCAGCATGCCCTGCACGCTCGCGCAAGGCATGCTGGAGCTTCCAGGGGCTGATCAGCCCCTGCTCCCCCCAGCACCTGCCGGCTCCGTAACGGAGCCGGCAGTCGTGTGAGCAGCCACTTTGGCTGCCCAGAGCAGACTGTCTGCTCGTGTGCTGGGAGAGCGGGCTAAGCCATAGTCTGGGAAACATACCAGTGGGGATTCGAACCAGCAACCTCTTGCTCCCTAGGCAAGTTACTTCCTCACTGCACCATTAGGTGGCTGCTGGGCAGCTACAGAGCAGTATTTCAAAATGCCACCATTCCTTCCTTGGTCTTACCCTTGAATTGATTGATTAATTGATAGATTGTTAAATTTGTACACCGCCTTTCATTAAAAACAACCCCAAGGTGGTTCACATAGAAAAATTAAAGCAAGACTGTAAAGATTGCACAATTAAAATATTAAGCTGAAAAATAAAAACAAAGGTCCAACTGGAAAAGATTTTAAAATACATGCATGAAATAACATAACAAAATATGATGATGTGTCTTGTGTGCATTAATGCGGGGGAATAGCCATGCCCTGCAAATGTAGAACCTGGCCATTTCCCCCTGAGTAATGCACCAGGCAAATGAAGCAATGTCATGTCAGTGATTCTTTTCCTGGTGCATCCTAGAGTGAGACCAGGGAAATAAGGACAAGGTTTTGAAACCACCATTTTGGTTATTCACATCCGAAAAGCAGCTGGTTTCTTCAGAAAAGCCCGATCTTCAGTAGAGGTATGCCTCCACCCCACCTCTATGCATTGAGCTGATACCAGTTTTCAGCTCAATATATCCAGTCCATCCCCTGCACCATTAGCATGATGCAAGAACAGCATGGATTGGGATCAGGATTGGTCTGATAAAACTGTTCATGCACAGTTGCATGAACATCCGGCTCGTGGATTTTGCTTTTTCCAGAATCTATTTCATTTGTTTACTGTCCATCCACAAACAGCTCAGGGTGGTGCACAGTCAGAAATAAAACCATTGAAAATATTAACATAACACTCATTTAAAACCTCTTTACTTTTATTATAAGCTGCTTGCAAAGAAATGCTTCCCAATTTTTCTATGGGATTAGGAATTTAAAACTCGCTACCACAGAATACGACTGCAAAGCTCACCACGCAAATGCTGTATACTTTTTTCTTCATTTCTCCAAAAAAACATATAAGGTGGGTTTTCTTTGGTAAACGTTATCACACACTCTAGTCCTGAACTATGTGTGTCAGAAGGTCTTACTTGTTCTTGTTCTGAAATAGATGGCAAATATCTACACCTGTGGAGAACAGGTTAGAAAGCAAAAACTGTCTGAATATTTAAAGAACAAACTCTTCCATAGGGAGAAAGTTTTGAATAACCCCATTGTATTTTTTTATGGAGAAAGCAAGGACTATAACATAGTTAACGCTTTGACAAAAGACATAGGCTTTAAGGATTCTCAGCAGGTTTATATCAAAGCTGCACAAAATCTACATCTGGGAAGAAGTATTGGCATTGTCAAGAGTATCCCTGGAGTGAACATTTATAAACTCACCATAACAGACAGAGAAGTCACCAAGGAAAGATGCTCTGCCTGAAACGAACCTGAACTGATACACTTAAATTTATACAGTAATAAATGCAGCAGTTCCAGGAACGTTCAACACATCGAGCCAGAAAACACGCAGCAAATTGAGGAAATTATTAATTAGTTGAGAACTACTGATTAGCTGCAGAGCTGGTCCTACCATACAGGTGAACTAGGCAATCACTTAGGTCATCAAGCTTTAAGTGGCACTGAATTAGATGAAAGTGAATTTTTAATCTATTTAATATTTTAGGTAAATAAGAATTTCAGAAGGAACATTTTGTAAATGAATGTACATATTCTTTCTGTGATCTGAAACACTGCAAAAGGCATACTTTTGTCAAACATTATTGCTTGGAGTTACACACACACACACAGATGCGAGCTCTCAGCTGAGATGATACAATTGCATGTGCAGTAACTCACCAGGAAAGATTTCAATAGGTAGAGCACAACATGCTCTGTTGTCCTGTAGGTAGTTCTTTTGCCACAAAAACTGGCTGGGCGGGGCACTTGTGTGAGGGAGAGCTCGCCAATCATCTGGTGGCTGCGCATTGAGAAACTACCAATCCTAAAGCTGCATGCATGCAAGCAAGAGAGAGCCTGCCAGTCAGCTGACAATGGGACAATAGAGCATGTTGCTCTTTACCTCTTGAAACACTTCCTGGTGAGTTACTGCTTATATGTGATTATGCCTCACACATGATGATGATGTTGTCATCTCTGTATAATTAGCCAGGATCATTTATGTACTTCCATTTACAAATAATTTTTAGCAGAACGTTCCTTAAAGCATCAGTTGCTGGGCAGTTTACTCTATACAGTCCAATTTTCACAAGATAACCATTTTATCTTTAATACATATCCATCTGTTTTATTGCATATTTGTGGTACAGTTCCAGTATGACAGATACTTATGACTAATATAGTATACATTCTTTCAAGGAGACTGTGTTTATGTTGCTGAAACCTTACCTAAAGTACAGAAACCTACAATTCACTCCAAACATCACTCAAGCAATAGCTTCCAACTTACCCTAAAAGGGGTTGAAAGCTTAACTGTGGTCAAGCAGGGTAGTTTTGTCCAAACTACAGCACAATGTTTCCCTAGTAATTTAAAGAGATGATGTGGCAAGAATTTGCGCTCTGGGCAAAGTGGGGACAATTGCTTTAGTGATAGTCAGTTTTGACATTTTGGAAAATGTATACCACAAAATGGCTCTCAGCCATCGGAAGGACAGCATCCATTTCTCTGGCCAGTGTTTCTCGCTCTCCAACACTTTTCTTCCCCTTTGTCCTCAGAACCCTCTGTTATATATTTATTAGAATATATCGAGCTTGTTCTCGTGACAAAACCGGGGTGTGTGTGTGGGGGTAGCTGGAGGGAAGGCAAGATCCTGCCTGCCTCCTCCCAGATGGCCAGGGTTTGCTCTGGGCTCTGCTGCTCATACAACCAGGGATGTGCATGAACCACGAATCCCTACACACAACTGAAGATCTCCAGTACTGAAATTGGGAGCTGGGCCCTCCAAATATGCCACAATGCATTGTGGGAGCAGTAGAGAGGCAGCCCTCAGTATTACAGCAGCTCAGCTCTAGCTGGCCCCTCTTCCCACTTGACACTATGACAAAGATGGGCGCCAACAGCCCAGAAGCAGTTTTAATCATACAAGTGCTGCAGATGACCAAAATAAAAGGTAGGATGGGCTCTCTTCATGTCCCATCTCACCTTTAGCCCATCTGGGCTACTCAGGGTCAGAGCTGCTGGGACAGGAGGGCTCCTGCTGCTGCAGATGACCAGACATTCCTGAGTTAATCCACATCTACCCAGGAATCTCTGGTCATGAGATCAGTTCCATTATGTTTCTATACCACCTTTCCTCTAAGAAGCTGACAGCACTGTACATGGTTCTTCTTCCCCTTCCCATTTAATCTCACAACAATCTTGTGAAGTAAGTTAAACTGAGAGGCAGTGGGCTGGTTCTGTCGGTACGTCATCTGCCCAGGCTTCCACTTGCAATGACATGTGTATGCACATCCTTCCCTCTGGGCTCAGCTCTAGCTGGTCTCTCTTCCCACTTGACACTCTGGGAAGGATGTTTACCTTTACATGCCGGGGTAAAGGTAAAGTGTGCCAGCGAGTTGGTGTTGACTCCTTGTGACCACAGAGCTCTGTAGTTGTCTTTGGTAGAATACCGGAGGGGTTTACCGTTGCCATCTCCTGCACAGTGAGAGATGATGCCTTTCAGCATCTTTCCTATATTGCTGCTGCGATATCGCTGCCAGAGATAGATGTTTCACATAGTCTACGAAACATACCAGCGGGGATTCGAACCAGCAACCTCTGGTTTGCTAGTCAAGTCATTTCCCCTGCTGCACCATTAGGTGGCTGTTACCTTTCCCTAATCATGTGAGGGGCACTATGTCCAAACTACTCCTCTACACACGGCCCAAATACTAGTTTAAAATAGTGGCCCACATGCAGTGCAGTGAAACATGAACACCACTTACACTGCTGTATGTTTCTACAGCCTACTGATGTGTTGTGGAACAGCCTTAGTCCACTCTGATTTAAAGCTGTGCAAGCGCCGTTGTGCAACATGACAATCATTGGAAATAATTTTTATTTATTTTTTCACATTTACACAACTTTAAGTCAGAGTGGAACCTGGCTGTTCTGCAACAGCACAGGCTCGATGCAGGCATACAAACACCAGCACGTGTGACACTTAACCACCCACAGTTCTCTGTACTGTATGTCAGCAAGTCCTTGAGCTGTATGTAGAGGAGCAGTTTGGATGGGATTAGGGAAAGGCACTCTGGTGCTGATGTAGGAAGAACATGCACACTTACAGCATGCTCATGTTGTGATTGGGTGTGGTGGGCCAGGCAGATGAAATGTTGTCTAGACTGGTCCAGTGACTGGCTGAAGGCCACTCCATGAGATGCTTTCGCTCTTTTCCCCTGCAAGTCTGAGGAGGTGCTGTGGCTAGAGTCAGCTGTTGGAGATCTAACTCCATAGGCATCCACTCAGCACCAACCATTCCTATTGGCCACCAGGGAAATTAGGAGTTACGGTAGAGGTGCAGGACTGTTCCCTTGTTCTCTTTTATTTCTAATCTCTGCTCATTGTGTCTTCCTATTGGTAGACTGATACTCTTAGAAGACTCCCTTCTTTTTTGTTCTCTCTGTTCTTTCTTTCCACCATAAACTAAGAACACAAGAACAGCCCTGCTGGATCAGGCCCAAGCCCTAACTAGTCCAGCATCCTGTTTCATGCAGTGGCCCACCAGATGCCTCTGAGAAGCCCACAGGGAAGAGTTGAGGGCATGCCCTCTCTCCTAATCACACTACGATTACCCTGCAACTGATATTTAGAGGCATCTTGCCTCTTGGGCTGGAAGTGGCCTATAGGCCTCAGACTAGTAGCCCTCGATAGACTTGTCTTCCATGAATTTCTCTAAGCCCTTCTTAAAGTCATCCAAGCTGGTGGCTGTCACCACATCTTGTGGCAGAAACTTCCATAGGTTAATTATGCATTATGTGAAAAAATATTTCCTTTTATCGGTCCTAAATGTTTTGGCAATCAGTTTCATGGGATGAACCCAGGTTCTAGTGTTAAGAGAAAGAGGGAGAAAAAAAATTCCTTCTCTCCACTCTCTCCACACCATGCATAATGGTGAGGGAGTGGGCAACAAAATGGTGAATATGATTCATTGCTAGCAAGTGTATAGTGATACATATTGGGGCAAAACACCCAACTCTGATGGGGTCTGAGCTGATGGTGACTGACCAGGAGAGAGATCTTGAGGTCGTGGTGGACAGCTCATTGAAAGTGTAGACACAATGATGGGCAGAAGTGGAAAAGGCCAATTCCATGCTTGAAATAATTAGGAAGGGAACTGAAAATAAAACTACTAAGATCATAATGCCCTTATACAAATCTATGGTGTGGCCACATTTGGAGTACTTGGCCTTTTCCACTTCTGCCCCACATTGTGTCTATACTTTCAATGAGCTGTCCACCACGACCTCAAGATCTCTCATCTGCAAATCTGGCCATTTCACTGCTTACCCCTGTACTAGCTGGCTAGTGCAGGTCACGGGCTTTCTTTCCAAGTTTATAACTTCTTCAAATAAATCTTTACTTGTTTTAGACTCTAAATTGTCTACAGATCTCCTTCATGACCTCTGTTCCAATCAAACTGGGTTTCTCTGCTAAAAAAAAAGGGTTGATTCCAATTCTCCCCTACCTCAGCAACTTGCAGCAGTAGGCCTGTGTGTCATTGCTTGATGTGACAAGTCAACAGAGCTCCTGGATGGAGTGGAGTGTTGCCTAGATGGTGAAAGTCTTCCAAAACTCCTTATAACCCAGGCTGGCGGTTGGCTCTCGCTGACCCGGAAAGACTAGAAGAGCTTCCATTCCACACAAGGCTTGGTCTTTGCTTGGGAAGCAATAGTATCTCATGTCTGGTTCTCTACTCACTCAGAAGCTGCCAAAGGTTCAGCACTGACAAGGAGAGCCGTATTAGACCAAACTAGATGTGCCCCCATTGGGACTAAGGCAGGGGTAGGTGGTAACTTTTGGCACTCCAGTTGTTGAACTTTGGATATGTATACAAAAATGTATACATAACCACAACTTATTGTGTGGCTGGAGATGATGTAGTTCCGCAACAACTAGAGTGGCAAGGGTTGCTTATTCCTGGACTATGGCATTGGGACTATGGCACTACCCCTTTGCCACAATATGTAAATAGTACAGGCAGAGGGGGCAATCCAGATTGGGGGTAGGAGTTGCTTTGAGATGTGCACAAAATAGAAAAGTCGGTTCAGAAAAGCCAGACCTCACCAGATTCTCCTTTACCAGTAGAGTTCTGAGCCATCTCATTTCAAACTGGGGGCGGTTCAAACCTGAACAAACCCTCTGAGCTGAGCCAACTCACACACTCCTAGAGCCTTTAACCCTACTCTCCTGCCATGGTCACAATACAGATGCCTTACATGTGTGCTATTAGTTACCACAAACAAATCAAGTACATTCACTACCATGATCAAAGGCATGCCTAACTTGGCCTTCTGAGTCCCTGAAGACTGTGATCCTGCCACAGCCCACGGGTGGCTGGGAAAGGGGAAAAATGAAGGGGGAAAGGCATGTCTCTGTGGAGCTATTTATGCACACAAGAACACTAGAGATTTACTTTCATTTTATTTCCATTTTCTTCCTTGGTCTGAATGGGAGCCACACTGGATCTCTCCATCAGCCACATGGCTCTCATGAATCAGTTTGGCCACCCTGCTGATAGGACAAAACTGTATACTTTGCCACATATTCCTCTTGCAACATTCTATGGGATGATAAAAATAAGTACTGAGCCAAAACTATTCCAGACTGTTTCAATTTCCTTTTTACTGTTGCTGGAAAACACGTTACTTGCTGGTTGTGTTTTCCACAGCCCCCTGAGCAATTTCACGCTCGTGTCCAAGTTCTGGATACAAAGCACTGCTCAATGGGAGCTGGGCAGGAAGCCCCCAAAGGCTGTTCTTGATGCACTTCAGAGTCCTGTGCAATGTTTAACCCATCAAAAAGGCAACATGAAAATAGCAACTCTCAAAAATGTGACTCGGGCTCAGACCTAACAAAAACCTATACTCTTGGCAGACATGGATTAATATAGCTAATGCATGTATGAACTATGTATGCATGTATGGGCTATGGGCTTTACTTGCATAGTAAGCACATATTTCACTTAAATAGTAAGTATATGTCTTTTTATTATTTTACATAGATGTATATGTTTCAGTTTCAAAACTGTCTTCCAAACACTTATGAAAATATTCATTCATTCATTCATTCATTCATTCGATTTTTATACCGCCCTTCCAAAGTGGCTCAGGGCAGTTTACAATTAAAACAAAACCATTAAAACCAATAACAGTTAAAACAGAAATATAAACAATATAAAACATCAATTAACAATTAAAACAACATAAAAAACAATTAAACAACTAGAACAATTAAAAAACTCTGGAAACCAGGTTATACCATTAAAACAATTAAATCTAATTAAAAACCCTGGAAGGCCAGTCCAAACAGATAGGTTTTAAGGGCTCTCCTGAAGGTCAATAAAGAATTCAGATTGTGGATTTCTGCCGGGAGTGCATTCTACAGCCCAGGAGCAGCTACAGAGAAGGTCCGCCTCGGAGTTGCCACCAGACGAACTGGTGGTAACTGGAGACGGACCTCCTCAGATGACCTTAACGTGTGGTGGGGATCATGTAGAAGAAGGCGCTCTCTAAGATTACCCTTTGTTTGCAGTAATATTTGAGAAAGATGCTCATCAGGAAACACTCCCCCCCCCCCCAGCTATGGAGTTCTGTCTAAGGAGTTTAAGATAGACCACAAGAGGAGCCTTGCTGGATCAGGTACAAGGCCTACCTCGTCCAGCATTCTGTTTCATGCAGTGGCCCACCAGATGCCTCTAGGAAGCTCACAAGCAGGAGATGAGGGCATGGCCCTTATTCTGCCATTGCTCCCTTGCAACAGGTATTTATTTGTTTGTTTGTTTATTCATTCATTTGATTTCTATACCACCCTTCCAAAAATGGCTCAAGGCGGTTTACTCAGAGAAATAATAAATAAATAAGATGGTGTCATGCCTTTGAACATGGAGATAGCCTATAGCCATCAAGACGAGTAATCTTTAACAGACTTGTCTTCCATGAATTTGTCTAAGCTCCTTTTCAAGCCATCCAAGTGAGTCACTGTCACCACATCCCACGGCAGAGAATTCCATAGATTAATTATTTGCTGTGTGAAAAAGTTCTTCCTTTTTTTTGGTCCTACATTTCCTGGCCTTCAGTTTAGTGGGATGATTCCTAGCTTTAGTGCTCTGAGACGGTGGGGTGGGAAACCTCTCTGTCCACTTTCTCCACACCATCATAATTTTATAATCTCTGCCATGTCTCCCCTTAGTAGTCTCTTTTCTAAATGAAAAAGCTCTATATGTTGTAGTCTTACCTTGTAACGAAGGTGCTTTAGACCTCTGACCATTTTGGTTGCCCTCTTCTCCACCTTTTCCAGATCTATGATATCCTTATTGAGAGATATGGTGAACAGAAATGTTTCCGCATCATAGATTTGATACAGAATACTACTAGGAGTTCTGTATTACATGTGGCAAGTATGTGTTCCATCACATCTAGTAAATATGTGTTCCACCACCTCTCTATATAAGAACAGCCCTGCTGGATCAGGCCCAAGACCTTTCTAGTCCAGCATCCTGTTTCACAGAGAAGCTCACCAGATGCCTCTGAGAAGCCCACAGCCAGGAGTTGAGGGCATGCCCTCTCTTCTACGGCTACTCCCCCTGCAACTGGTATTTAGAGGCATCTTGCCTTTGAGGTTGGAGGTGGCCTATAGCCACCAGTCTAGTAGCCATTGATAGGCCTGTCCTCCATGAATTTGACTAAGCCCCTTTAAAAGCCATCCAAGCTAGTGGCCAGCACCACATCCTGTGGCAGAGAATTCCATAGATTATTTATGGAATAAACAAACAAACAAACAAACAAACAAATAAATACTTTTGTGAAAAAGTACTTCCTTTTGTTGGTCCTAAATTTCCTGGCCTTCAGGTTCCAGTGTTGTGAAAGAGGTAGAAAATTTCCCCATCTGTCCACTCTCTGTAATCCATGCATAACTGGATACACCTCTATCATTTCTTTCCGCAGTTTTCTCTCTTCCAGACCAAAAAGCCCCAGATGCTGTAGCCTTGCCTCATATGGAAGGTGCTCCAGGCCCCTGATAATCTTGGTTGTCATCTTCTTCAATATACAAACCCCTATTATATGCATAGCTGAAAAGCCCCATTTGTAACATGCACATACCACATTTTTAGATGTGCATTTTCTGTAACTTTAAAAACATGTCAAATGGCCTCAAGCCAGAAAGTGGTGGCCTTCACAAGAAAACCTGATGTCAGAACACTTGTCATGTATTCATTAGGGAATGCTTGTCAAGGGGAGGTGGAAGGCTTCACCTTTTACTTACATGTGTTTATTGGAATGTCTAAAGAGAGCTTTGCACATAGGTGGTGGAGAGCCCCTTTCTGCAATTATTCTAATGAATGAGCATAGGGAGTAGATCTTGCTGATGTGATGCTGAACCCCCACCTCCCCACCACCATTATTAATTATCCTCCAATGAGCACCTTAAAAATGCTTTTATGTTAAATAATGCATTTATATATCTTGGCAATCAGCAGTGGGGAATAGGTAATTAAAATGGTAGGAGATAAAAGCTGCAAAAATGAGATGTTGGTATTATAAGGGAATATGATGATGAAAACTCACAAATTAATGGTGCAAAGGAAAAACAATGATAAATATTCCTTCCCCCAGTTCTCCCGTTGTGATTTTCTCCAACAGGAGAAAAAAAAACCAGACTCAGTTTAGCACTGATAGCTATGAACGTTCTAATTTGCATTGGAATGCTAATATTTCTGTGCATTTTCTTAAAAATGTCATTCAAGGTAAAAAAAAAAAAAAAACCCGAAAGAAAAGATTCCCCAGTTTGGCAGAATCTCTTTTGACGTCTTCGTCCCTCTCCTGTCATGCTCCTGCCTGTGTGAGGATAAATGCGCTGCAACTGGAAAAGTGAGATAAATAGCATAAGGAGAAGTCATTATAAAGCACAGTGCTTGAATGCTGCATTCTCTGAAATGCACCAGTTATAAAGTCTGACCAGGCCTGAAAGTAAAAATCCTTCAAATACGAATATAGAATCCCCACAGACCATTTTCTTATGCCTCTACAACAACTACAGAGCATTAAAAGATTGAGAGCACTTTACACTTAATTCCAGGCATGCTGAAAATCCATATGATATACTCCCTGTCTGGTCATATATAGTCCTCTATAGTGAAAAAGAAAGAAATTTTACTTATTAGAGCTATGAACAGGGCATAATTATTCTTTCCAGAATATGACTCGATAGAAGCTGCTAAAAAAATGACTATGTTCTATTCCTGAGGATGCTCCCATCTCTGGTCCATGACATGCCAAACCCTTCCCCCTATACTGATGATTCCACATCTAATGTCTGTTGGAATACAGGGAATAGGATCATTTTATTCTTGTGTTGGGTAAGTTAATAGTATTTTCAATATTTCAGCCACCATTAATCCAGAAGCATGTTCTGAGCTGTGAAAATTTCAAAGGAGTCCATGATAAGAACAAGATAGGCATTCTCAATCCACACAGATGGATGACTACTGTAAAGTGAGTGATGTGGGGCTACGCCAAATGGGTGTGTGGATGGCTGTCAGTACCAACTTGAACTAGCATTGACTTCAGTGCTGTCTTATGGTGGGTGTGGCTCACCCACCATGGGATGTTATATGACAGCTCTCAAGCATCTGCAGTGACTTGCATGTGATTTTCTTTACTCTACACAGACCTCTTGTTTGGTAGTGTGAAGTAAATTGCCATCTCCCTCATGGCTATTCTATTGTTTACAGTAAAGAGAGTGAAAAGAAGAATCCTTATCATGCACTGAAAATCAATCTGGTCTCATGATAGAAGAATAACCTACAATGAAATGATTACTTTGCTGTGTGCTCAACTACTTTTGATCTTATGCAGTACTCGGGGCCAATGTTGATAACAGTCTTCAGTTGCATATGAAAATGTTGCAGTCTAGATCCCAATGGAATCCAGTCCTTTTCAACAGTGCTTTTTGAACACATAGGAACATAGGAAGCTACCATATATGAAGTCAGACAATTGGTCCATCTAGCGCAGTATTGTCTTCACAGACTGGCAGCGGCTTCTCCAAGGTTGCAGGCAGGAATTTATCTCAGCCCTATCTTGGAGATGCCAGGGAGGGAACTTGGAACCTTCTGCTCTTCCCAGAACGGCTCTATCCCCTGAGGGGACTATCTTACAGTGCTTACACTTCTAGTCTCCCTTTCATATGCAACCAGGGTGGACCCTGCTTAGCTAAGGCGACAAGTCATGCTTGCTACCACAAGACCAGCTCTCCTCCACAGCTTGGGGTTTAAAGGCCTACGAGCCTCAGCACACAAGATTTGATGTCAGGATCCCCGAAGCGCAGCAGTAGTGCCCTCATGACAGCACTTGACTCCAACCCAATCTCCATTGCCATTCAGAACCAACCACTGGTGTGCTGGTCTTCTGCTATCAGATTGCACCATGCTTTGCTGTAGATCAGCCATCACAGACTGGTAGTGGTGGAAGAGCTGCCTCCATCCTATACTACAGTATATACTATACTATCCTATATTGGATGTATCCAATGGATCTTTCTAGATCACATGTGTTATGGAGACTACCATGGTTCTTTGTTGTCCAGAAATGAATGTGGCAAGGCAGGTATACAGACTGAATGGTTTGGCCATATTTAGAATTTGCATTTCAACCAGCAGTGCTTCTGGTACTAAAACTGAAGTGGAGAACTGGACTGTCAATGTGGCTGCCTCTTGTAGTGCCCAAGGCAAGGGATGCGATGACAAATATTTAGTGATGTATCTTAAAAATGAAATACATTCAGGCTCTCAGTGAGCAGCATAGAGGTCAGATTATGCTGAATATGATTCCAATGTTTTCAGCCGCATGTTTTAAAAAAATATAGAATATTTTAGTATCGCTATTTCTCCTTTTTGTTCAAGAAAATCGCAGCATTTTCAAGCCAAGTGCTTATTTATAACGTCAATACAAGCCTTCATTACACCAACCAGAATCTGTCATCCTTTTAGATGTGGGAATACACGTATCTTAATGTTATGCCTCATTAACTATTATGTAGAAAACAACAATGCTCAAGATCGTCTTCAAAAGCTCATCATTATTCTTCTTGAATGGTGACATTTGGTTTAACAGTGAGTCAAGGTTTATTGGCCTTTGGGTACCTGTGGCGTTACACCGACATCATTAAAACAAGTCACGCTTATGTGAACAATGCAACATGGTGGTAGGTGTAAACAAGACAGGCACTGCTGGGCTGTAGGTTTAAGCTCATCGCAGAAGGGATGAACTCATTCTATCCGACATTTCCAGCTGTGCAAACAGCAGTACCAAGTGAACGGCAGTTAACTTTACTAATACACAGGGATTAGAACAGAGGCTGCGCTACATATCAATGATGCTAGCTACCTCTGCTTAAAGTACTTGAATGCTACACACAGGAAGGAAAGGCAATGCACTGGTAACACAAGTGTTTCCCCCAGCTATCATACAATGGAATTCAACTTCTATACAGAGAAAGAGTTAACTCTTTGGATCAATAGTAGCTTTTCCCACTATGTTATGTTATACAAGACGACAAATTCCACTTTTCTCATGATACCTATCCAGTTAGTGCATTAGTGAAATCTAAGGAACTCTAGTGCAGATGTGTGTGTTGTAGCAACCTTATCATTAAAGCATTAAATATTAGAACCTTCTGTGTGGGCCTGGATTGGACTCCGCCCTTTGGTTCTTCTTCTTTTGTTCCTTCCAATTTCTAAGCAGTGTGTTCTTCACAGCAATAACGAAGAACATTTGTTTGACTCCAATAACAAGTGTGTAGGAATGTATTTCATCTGGAACATAGGGCCCTATGAAAAATGTACTATGACTTTTTAAAAAGCGTCAACAAATATATTCCTAAAAGAGAAAAACTGGGCAAATTCCAGCCAAGGGAAGGCAATGAGTGGAAGTGACAACTTAAGGTGGAGAACTTGGAGGAGGGTCTCTGAAGATGACCTACCTGATGATGCTGTAGCTCAGTGGTAGAGCATCTACTTTGCTTGCAGAAGGACCTGGTTTCAACCCCTGGTATCTCCAGTGAGGGCTGTGAAAGACTTCTGCCTGAAACCCTGGGGAAGCTACTGCCAGACAGTGTAGACAATACTGGTCTACCAATGGTCTGACTCAATATAAGGCAGCTTTCCAAGTTCCTCTGTTCAGGAAGACTCATGGTGGAGTAGGCACGGGCATAAGCATGGTTCTAGATTATAAATGAATTAGTATATAAAAATAATATTTTCACCTGAGAAATGTTGGAGGGTGTACAGTTCTAGGTTTCCAAATGCCAGTCCTGGCTGTCAGCAGTGCTAGTATACTGTGATTAGCAATAGGTATCTTTGAAGAATGCCTTTGAAGAACTTTAAGTCCAAAATGTAGCTGCTGATGGAGACTCCATCATGAGCCAGACATACCATCTATGGAGGCACTGCTCTGGACATCTGATGTTAATTGGGTGGCAACTGGGGAGAGGGCCTTCTTGAGTGTGGTGCCCCAATTATGAAACTGTCTCACTAGGGTGGCTTCCCTGGCACCTCCTTTGATATTCATTCAGCATCAGGCAAAGTCCTTTTTATTATTTGAACTTATGATGGAGAGTTTCATTCTTTTTTCATTCATTGTTGCTTATCTATATGTATTATTGTTGATTGTTGTTTTTAAATTTTTATGTTTTATAAAAATTTATGTTTTATATCTGTCCCCTGAATTGGACAGTTGACCTGTCTAGCTCAGTATTGTCTACACTGACCAGTAGTAACTTTCCAGGGTTTTAGATGAGGTTTTTCTCATGAATACCTGGAAACACCAGGACTGAATCCAGAACCTTTCCCCCAATCTGAGCTATAGGCCCTCTTCTTCATCAGATGTGTGAAGTGTTAGGCATGAAATTGACAGGTGTATAGCTTACTCTAGATCTAAATATATGCAGAAAACCTGTTCATAAGTAGTGGAGCCAAATGACCATGAAAAGCAAAGGGTAGCAGTAATGCACTTACATTTCTATGTATAGCTTCAATGCAAACTAATTATACATTTTGGTTCCATATTATTACAGCTGGGAGATTTATCTGGTGCTGAAGAATGTTGCAATTTCTTTAAACATCAAAGCTGTTTATACTGGTTGCTTTCACACGTAACATGGAAAAAGAGTTGCAGGGACCAGAGGTTTCCCTACCATTATATCCAAATGCATGCAACTCTGGTCCACCTGAGGTTGTGCTCTGCAAACTCCAGTTTGAACTCTTGGTTTGTAGTGAGTTTTGCTGCTCATAACTGAGGTTCCAGTAGCAGAGCATTTCATCCAAATGCAGCACTGGAGGCTGCATTAGCTCCAAGCAGAGTTGAGGGAGGAAGCTCCTACCTCTCTCCAGCCATGATTGGCTGTGCAGGCTGTCCTTCAAGCAAGAAGGAAGCCTGCACAGCCAGTTCCCTCTCCACTCTGCAGTTTCTCTAACTGCAGAGAGCCCACTCTCCATTTCATCTGAATGTGGACAGGAAAGAGGGGTGGGGTGGGGAGCAGAACTGCGGGTCCATTGGATCCATGGTTCCGCATTACATGTGATTGCGGCCACTGTATGTTGTGATGGATACGACGGCTAACAAACAGAAATGTCTGTGTTTTACATGGTTGGTAAGGAGCATGCACTTTCCCTTGTTCTGCAGAACTTGCACTGAGTGGGGGTTGGACTAGATGACCCCCAGGTCCTTTCCAGCTCTAACATTCTATTATTCTATAACCTGTTTCAGCACCAGATAAATTGCACGACTGTGACTATTCTGAAGCAATGAATATAACTAACCTTTGTGCTTCAAAAGGTTCACCCTGTGGCAGCATCATCTTGTCCTCAATTTTTCCCGTCTTGCTGCTTTCCCCCACTCTCCCTTCTAGCTAGAGATGTAGGAGACCATTTGCCTTTGGAACTTATGCTTCTGCAAGCAGCAGGGGAATGCTATAAATATGGCGAGACCCATCCTCTTTATACTTAGTAGCTGAATGCTTTGTCTGCTACAAACAAAATTCCAGCTAACCTCTATGACCTTATCCGGACAGCTCTTGTTACTAGCCACTGGCTATCACACCACCACATACATAATTGCTATTATTATACAGGAATTGGAATTCTTCCATCAATATTAGCCTCCTTATTTTAGGTGAATATCTTCTGAACAAAAGGGGGGAGAGTAAATTGGTTTCAACTTTCACATCTTTAATTTTTATATTAACTTAGGTTTTTTAAAAAAAACAACCCTACAATTCCTCAAATACCCCTTTTCTTCACTCACAAGTGTAGCACCAATATTCTTTAAGGTTAGAAGGTTCCTATATTTGACAACAGCTTGCTGGGAAATTGGTTAGTTGATCATATTAGAAATTAGTAATAGCCTGATCCTATGTGTGCTTACTTAGAAATAAGGTCCATTGACTTCAAGGTTCTAAACAGTGAGGAGGAGACCTCTGCATGTACAGTGTGTCCTCTTCTAGAAATGCACAGCAACCACAGGGTGTGGCAAGCAAGCACTTCTTCATGAGTGTGGCTAATGGCTGTGATTGCTCCCCTACATGTGTTCACTGATGTGGCGGGCGGGGTGTGTGTGAAAAAGATTTGACAGCTGTGTCCATTCATTGAAGAGAATGATCTCAAAACAGTGGTTCACCAGCTGGTAACCTCCAGGCTCGACTACTGCAATGCGCTCTACATGGTGCTGCCTTTGTACGTAGTTTGGAAACTTCAGTTAGTTCAAAATGCGGCAGCCAGATTAGTCTCTGGGTAACCTGGAGAGACCATATTATGCTTGTCTTAAAACAGCTGCACTGGCTGCTGATATGTTTCTGGGTGAAATACATAGTGCTGGTTATTACCTTTAAAGCTCTGAACAGCTTGGGTCTGGGCTACCTTAGCGAGCGCCTTCTTTGGTATGATCCCCATTGCTCATTGAGGTCATCTGGAGAGGTCCATCTCCAGTTACCACCGGTACGTCTGGTGGCGACTTGGAACTGGGCCTTTTCTGTAGCTGCTCCTGGGCTATGGAATTCACTCTCGGTAGATATCTGCAGTTTAGGCTTGCTGTCGGCCTTGAAGAGAGCCCTAAAAACTTACTTGTTTGGCATGGCCTTCCAAGGTTTGTAAAGTGTTTTTAAAAAAGTATTTTAATTTGTTTTAAATGGTTTTAATTGTTTTTGAATTGTTTTTATATTGTTTTCAGCACTGTGTATTGAATTGTGTGTTTTTCTGTCTTTCTAAAGTTGTTGTACACTGCCCAGAGCCTTTGGATGGGGTGGTTTATAAAAGTAATAATTAATTAATTAATTAATTAACAATTAAGTGGAATCGGTTTTAATCCCAAGTAGGGATGTGCCCAAACTTGGGAGTTCAAACTTGGAGTTCAAAGCTCCCAAGGAAATTTGGAAAAGAACTTTAAGACAAAGAAAAGCAGATGCTTCCCTGCTCTCCGCTGCCCCTTCCAGCTTCCTGATGGAGTGGTGCACATTCCAAAAAGGTGTCAGCACACACATGGCATCCATGCAATGCGCGGGTGCCATTTGTGTGGTCAGCAACACCATGCTTGCTGATGCCTTGCAGGGCTTTTTGGAATGTGCACTGTCCCAGCAGGAAGCTGGAAGGGGCGGCAGAGAGCAGGAAAGCACCTGCTCTCCTTTGTTTTAAAGTTCCCTTCCTAATTTCCTTGGGGGAGCATGAACAGTGGTTCAGGCACATCCCTACTTCCAAGCAAGTAAGATTGCAGCCTTAGTCTCTGAAGCCTATTTGACAATATTTTACTCTGATGAAAAACACACTTTCTCCTGTCCTATTGTTCTTTGGACATGTAGGAACTGTGATGCAGACATTGAAGGTTTGCATAGGCAAAGGCTTCCTCCATCATTTTACTCTTCTGCACTCAGATCCATCCTAAACACTGAAGTGCTGGGGAAGCACCCTGCATAACCACCAAAAAGGGGGGGGGGAGGGCAGTATTGCAGAATACAGAGCAAAAATGAAAAACCCAATACTGCTATGCAAATAGTGTACTATAAGTAGTATAAATCATATCTTAGTATAACATGGTTTGATCCTATAAAACATATAAAAATACATAACCTTTTTTTACTATGTAATATAAATATATATATCATATCTTAGCATAACATCTTTTGATCTTATAGAGCATATTACAAGTATAGGACAATTGACACAACCAGTTAATTTCACGGAATTTATTTAGAATTAGAATGTCAGTGGACACTGGGCCAGTTTGGACAATACATCCACCATCCTCTCCTCATAATATGGGGGAGGAGAAGTAATCCATGTCTATGTCCCTCTCACAAATGATACAGAAGAGTCAGTGGACATATAGTACCAGTTATAGATGGGCCTCTACAGCACTAAACTCACCACCATATTTAACTGATCCCATACTGTAAATAACTGTATTACAATCTAATAAGGAGTGATTTGAGAGTGGTTTCAGACCATACAATTTTAAATGTGAATATATTTACAGGTAGGAAAACATGCCCACCAATATTGTAGAGTAAGCAGACATTATTAGTATTATTATTATTACATTTATATCCCGCTCTTCCTCCAAGGAGCCCAGAGTGGTGTACTACATATTTGAGTTTCTCCTCACAACAACCCTGTGAAGTAGGTTAGGCTGAGAGAAGTGAATGGCCCAGAGTCACCCAGCTAGTCTCATGGCTGAATGGGGATTTGAACTCGGGTCTCCCCGGACCTAGTCCAGCATTCTAACCACTACACCATGCTGGCTCTGCATGTTTGTGTTCCCCTTTCATGCGTTCATGGAAGATGGAAAGTTGAACACACGTGAGAACGATAAAGGAGAACCCTGCACACTTTTCTTAAACCATGTGGATATACCTCTTTATAAGCAAATAGTCTCAGGTATGCAAAATGGTCATGTCTGAATCTACCTAAAGATTCTGATTGTATCAAAGAAGAGGCATATGAAGAACCAGGCAGGAGCCCTGTTGCACCTCTTATATTATTGTTCTAGGGGTAAATTGTTTCAATATGTAATTTTGTCAATTCAGTACCTTTCATGACTAGTCCATGCTTTCTTCTTCTTTTGAATATGCTTTGAAGTAAATGGCATTGCCCACTTATTTCCATTTTGGCTCCAAACACAATTCCCTGCTGAATGGTTGTTGAATTACCACATCCTCTTGGATCAAATCGCAGTGTGCTAATCATACGGAAGATCTGTATACCTTGATACAGAAGAATATGATTTTCTCAGACAAAATTCCCTCAGGATATGATTCCCTCAGTTAAAACTCTCCAAACAGGGAATTTTTATCACCATTTAAACACATCTATTAGCTTGGCAAAGATCCAACCTAGAGGCCAAGGAAAGACATTTTCCCTCCTGAGGGAAAAGTAAACAGTTCAACTGCCAGAAGAGGAAATTTGTTTCAAGACAGATTTATACAGAATAACAGCATGAACTATGTTCTACTAAGCCCCAGTACCGCCCCACTGATTTCAATTATGTTTTTGCCAATGGCTACAAAAATCAAGCCATAATACTTATATAGGGATAAGAATTGTTTCCTTATTCTTTCAATTCTAAAATAAGCACGATTAAAGCAAGCATAATTGAAATAAAGTAGGTATGAAATGTTACTAATCACTTTGATGATTCAGGCTGGTCCAGCAGGGTCACTGGTGCAAGAATGAACATTAGATGTTGCTGGGTTCTTTTATCTGGGGGGTGTCCTTCCCCCACAAAACCTATAATAAACCATACCCTTGTATTTTTTTAAATGTTAAGCTCAACATAGCCTCAACATATGAAAAATGTCAGATTTTAAATAGGTATTGGGTCCCATTGCGCATGAATAGGACTCCCCAGTTTGCGTGATGATGTCAACTTACCAGGGAGTATAGCCTATTGTGAGCATTGAGACTTATTTCTGAGTACACATGCATAGGATCAAGTGATAAGAACATCATAATAATGTTGCCTTCTAATACCAGACTAGGAGGATCCTGCCTAGGACTATAGTCTTATTCAGACATAATGTTGTACCTGTGTGCAGGTGTCTGTACATCTGATGTTTTTGTGTGAATGCCTGTACTTATGTTCATTTTAAAAAGTGAACCTGGTACAGATCTTCAAATGCACAAAGTTTCCCCACATGCAAGATGTTCAAAATTCATTTTAATGGAAAGAGCAGTTTGATTATCCATCCCTTTGCATATTCAGAGCTCCTCCATCCACTCAGTGGAAGACAATAGAGCATCTTGCACATGCAGGAAAACTAAGTATACACTGGTGTGCACACTAAGCTCTGGACTGGAGCTAACAAGTGATGCTGATGAAGACACTTTTTTCAGGGCCTCAGATGCTGCAGGCAACAAATACATCTTTCTCTGCTATTAAAGATCCTGAAGGTTCTCTTCCCTGCTTCTCAAGATATGAAATTTTATCCCAGATGTGCTCATTATCAAAGATGGTAAAGTTCAAATAAAAATTATACTTGAATAATGTTCCAAATCTGCTGGAAGACTTGTTAGAAATAAAAATGTTAGAAATAAGAACGAGAGCCCCCTCCTAAGCACAGTGGGTCTGTAGGCTCTCTAGTTGCTAAATCATGGGAAAGAAGAAGAAATGAGTGACTCTTTGGGAAGATAAACCTGTTTTAAGAAGGATTAAAATATATAAACTGATCTACTCAGTTGGGCACATATCCTAGCTCTGCATGTGCTCACTCTATGCCTGTTAACTATTTTTAACTGGGAAGAATGTACACTCTGCGTGCAGACAGTTGTACTTTAATAAGGATTTTGCGTGTTTAATAAGTTGCTTCTCTAAACTCCCACCCCAAAAGCATATTTCTATTCCCTCTTACTACTAACACAGGCTTCCTCTCTACCATATCTCTGCAGAGTTGCCAACTTCTTCTGGCAGTGTTTCTCTACTATTAATAGCTACATGATGGACAGGAAGTGGAAAAAGTGCAACATTTCTGAGTGTGGAGGTGTGGTCATGGTTGTAACTGCACATGTTAAACCTTTCCCTCTCATCATAACACTGTTAACAGCACAGGAGACATACCAGGAAAAAATGATGGCGGTCCTGCCTCCTATCTAATTGATGTACTGAAGCGTGTCTTTTCAAAACTATGTTTGGCAGTTCACAGAGCATTTAGTAATCATTCCTAGAATTGGGGAATGATCCCATACATGTAGATTGGTATCTGAAAATCACAAGGACGAAATTAATTCTGATGCATGCTTTCACCCAGAATGAAATGGTCACCGGGTGGGTGTGCAAGTGAGCATGACATGTGCACTCACGAGCCTGGCATGCGCATGCATGCTGGGCACTTCCCTCTACTTCCAGCAGAGGTGGACACCGGGGTGGCAGGAAAGTACACTGCCACCCCAACAGGGACTTTTAAAATGGAATGCTGGTGGGGGAAATACGGTGGGAGGGGTAAGGGCACCCTCCCCACCCTTCAAGGTATGACCCCTGTTTTCGAACCAGTTGAACCGCTGGCCATTTGAACTGGTTCGGAGACCCATAGAGCACATCACAGTAGTCCAACCTGAGGTTACCAGCTGGTGTACTACTGTTTTTAGGTCATACTCCTCAATGGACAAGTGGAGTTGTCAAATCAGTAGAAGCTGGCAAAAAGCACTCCTGGCCACAGTCTCAACCTGAGGCACCAAGAGCACTCCCAAGCTACGGACCTGTTCTTTCTGGGGGAGTGTAATCTTGCCCAGAAAGGAAATTCTATTCCATTTTGCAGATTATGACCCCCAACAATGAGCACCTCCACCTTGCTTGAATTCAGCTTTATTCTCCCTCATCCAGCCCATTACTGCCTGCAGGCAAGCATTTAAAAGGCTAATGCCATTTCCTGGTATTGATGGCAAGGAGAAATAGATTTGGGTGTCGTCAGCATATCGTTTCCCATAGTCTGGGAAACATACCAGCGGGGATTCGAACCGGCAGCCTCTTGCTCACTAAGTAAGTTACTTCCGCACTGTGCCACTAAAAGAACTGTAACAACACAGCAACTGTATTAAACTGAAGAAGGGGGAAGTTAATGAATTTAAGAGAACTACTGTATAAACAGCATTCTACGAGAGAAGAGAGTCTTCCCCAGATGTGTTGAATCACATAAGTTCAATTTAGTGTCCTGATAAACTAATAAGCATATGTTTTCACTATTTTTAGTGGTCAACACACTTGCTAGTTTAATTAGATTATGGTGGAAATGAAATATAGTTCTCCTGCTATGGAAACTCCGATTCCTATATGACTTATATAGTCAGACAGTAGTAAGAATGAGTCTCAAACTGTATTTATCTCTGGGAAATCTTGAAATTACCCTGAGGGTAGCTGTGATACAATAAGGATAGGATGGAACAATGAGGTTTCTGGACCAGAACAATTGGATGATTGTGAGTAGGTTTATGGCCAACCTCAGTTATAGCCTAGTCAAACTGTGTAGAAAATTTTCAGCATACAATTCAGAATATGATTTCTTAGCGTGCTGTTAAAATTGCTATTTCTAATAGAAACACTTCTCTGCAGTCTCATAGGTTTCTCTCAGGGTGTTTATGGAAAATGGTGCCATTTCAATATTCATAAGCAAGTCACCCCACCGAGCAATTTTTAAAAGCTGATTTTAATTAGAGCCAATAATAATTTTCAACAGCTTGAAACATACGGAAGCTGGAAAGATCAATTGTGAAGACGAGAACTGTAGAGAATTCTGACCTCATATCCCAACAGAAATTAATGTAGGTAATATATGAGGTTAAAACACCTTGATATTCTCACAACATGATATGATCTTTTTTTAATGCATATTATCATTCTGCAGAGGTTTAATTGGTATTGATAGAAGTCTTGGTATAAATGTTCTTTGTATCAGTAATAGGCAATAAAATATGAGGTTGTCATAGATGTAATTAATTACTAATTAACAGGCAGAGGGTGGCCTGTGGTGGCAAGGGTCCTGCACCTGGGCTGACTGCCTCACTTGGCCTCATAGAAGAGGAGTCCTGTTAACAGAGCCCAGTTGACATGTTATGTTCAACACTCATACTCATACAATGAGTAGATCTGTACACAGATCTTCACACAGGTGCAGTTATTCACAAGTTAGGTTGAACACAGGCCCAGCAGAATATGTCCTATCTGTACCATGCATTTGGAGGGCCTGTACCCAGGTCCAACTTTAAAATGAACGCAAGTATAGTTATTCACACCAAAAACCGTGAATGAGTGTACAGACACCTGCACATTTGTACGACATAATAGCCATCTTCAGATGTTATGAGCTGCGGGTGTGCACGGAACTGATTCCGGCAGTTGGGTTTGAGTTCGAGCCACACTTGAACTGGCCCGACAGCCCATGAGCTGGTTTGATTTGAACTGGTCCCCAGTTCGGTCCAAGTGTCAAACCGGTTTGGAACCAGCTCAGCAGTTCAAGGGGGCATGCTTGTAGAGGATTCCTGTTTACAAGAAAATGGTGGGACCCTGCCTAATAAGGCGGTGAGGGGTCACCTGTAGTTGGAGGTGGTGCTGGCACGGCGATGGCACAGTGGTGCAGTTCCTCCTAACCCCCTGGATTGGTCTTGGTGCACCAGTGTGACCTGGTTCCAGCCTCTATGCATGCGTGGAGTCACGCATGCTCAAGCGTTGGTCCAGGTCACAGTCTGGGGGTTTCGGAGGAGCTGCTGCCAACTCCGCTGCTGACTACAGGCGTGCTCTCGCCACCCCATTAGGATTTTTTTAAAGGTTTTATTTATTTTATTTTATTTTATTTTATTTTATTTTATTTTATTTTATTTTATTTTATACCACCCTTCCAAAAATGGCTGAGGGTGGAACCAGAGAAATAATAAAAAATAAAATGGATCCCTGTCCCCAAAGGGCTCACAGTCTAAAAAGAAACATAAGATAGACACCAGCAACAGTCACAGGAGGTACTGTGCTGGGGGTGGATAGGGCCAGTTACTCTCCCCCTGTTGAATAAAGCGAATCACCACGTTAAAAGGTACCTCTTTGCCAAGTTAGCAAGGTAGGCAGGATTCCCCCTCTTTTCTTGTAAAGGGGAATCACTGGACCATCTAGCTCAGCACTGTCTACACTGAAAGTCAGTGGCTCTCCAATGTTTCAGGCTCAGGGATTTTCCCCAGCCCTTCCCAATGTTACCCTGTCAGGGATTTGCAGGTCCCTCCCTGTGCAAACTGGTTTGATATTAAACAGGTTTGACATTGAAGCTGTTCTCTTGGATAGTCTGGTGTCTAACCGAACCAAACCGGTTCAGTTCGGCACCGGACCACCATCCCTGGCCATTCGGGGTGGGGGTGGGGGTTCGCGATCTTAAAAAAACACAACTTTATAAAAAAAGTACTGACCTCTCCATGGGGCTTCTCCGAGGCCATGGGGAGGGAATTCTGGAGCCCCCTCCGCTGGCCTCCATTATGTTTCAAATCGCCCTGTTCGGTGATTGGCTTTGGCCAATTCCGGGCCTCACCCCCATGGCAGTGAACCTGGAATCTATTTAGTGTGTAATTCTTGCCCTGGTGCAAGACGTTCTTACGGAGCAATGGTTCCAGATGTTGCGTGCATCTACTGTGATCTTGAATAGAATGCATTTCTGGAAATTCTGATGATCATGAAATTTAGCCTCAGTCATTAAAACAACAAGGCATTTGCCCTGGTCTGTTACTGAAATTGGCTTTATCAATCCAGTATTTGGATGCAGGTGCTCTCTCTCTCTCTCTCTCTCTCTCTCTCTCCTACAGCTACCATCCTTCGCACCCAATGTTTTAATGATGAGTTTGTTTTTGTAACTTTTTTCCAAAATGAAAATAATTTCAATTGAAAAATAAAATAATCCTATTTAAATCTTTAATGGCTTCCTTCCCACTGGAGCGAGAGGGTGGGAGTCAACTACATTTATTGCTTTCCCCTGGAGAAACCAGAATAATTTAAAGTAATAAATTAAGCAAATTCCCAAGGAATCTTATCCTTCAACAAGGAAGATTAATTTAGGTATTAACATGTAACAGTATCTACAATCTTTGCTTGTGGTATAGATTAGAGCATGTTTTGCTCAACACGATTAGCCCAGATGAAGCAGGTTTCATTACTCCTGGAATTATTTAATTATCTCCATACTGTGCTTTCGTTATGAAATAAGTAATTTTTATTTATTTATAAATTCTTTACTTGTGCTCCCCCCAAAAACCCACATGGGGGCATGATCCTGCCAAGTTAAGTGTGTTTAAACCCTGCTGATTATAATGTAAGTGATTTAAGCACATGCATTATTATTCCTTGAAATCAATGGGACTTAGTCAGGGCTAAAAATTAAACATGATCATACCCCTTCAAGAATAATTACATGTTTTTAAAAGTCTCTAATATTATGAAACAGCACCTATGAAGGCAGAAGCAGCAGAGAGCTAGGTAAGGTGAAGAGATTCCTCCCATGCTCTGTGTAGGTGCCGCCATTGCTGCACTTCCTTTCTAGGAAGGAAAGAGGAGGAGCAAGGTGGAGGAGCAAGATGGCTGATGAGATTTGGGGTTCTGACCAATTCGTTGGGGGCCCATGCCCCATCGCCCACCTCCTAATGATGCCCCTGCTTAAAGTCCAATATAAAGGTTGGTGCAAAATTTTGAAGCCCCAAATGACTTGGGACTAGGAACCTTAGGGACTGCCTTCTCCCATGTGAAAGTATCCTCAAACCGTTCTGTGGGCCCCCCTGCTTTCAGTGGCAACCAGAAATAGGGCCTTTTCAGTGTAGTGCCACAACACTGGGATTCTGGCTGACCTACACAAAGAGACAGACCATTGTACAAGCAGTGCTTCCACGGATTCCCCCGTTTGGGACATTTTGCACAACCCCAATGGTGCTTTAGCACAGCACAGCAGACCGACAATGCAGTGTTGTGGAGATGTAACTCTGTGTTGGATGTCAGCTAGTGTACATAAAAACGTGTCAACTGTGGACTACAAAATATATGATAATATATAAGCAGAAATACAGAATACCCACCAATTCTACTGCAGTTAAGGATGTTAAGTGATGTGCTGATATGCTATCGTCTATATATATATTTCTCTTAGGTGTAAGGTAGAGGTAAAGTGTGTCGCAAGTCAATGTCGACTCCTGGCACCCACAGAGCCCTGTGATTTTCTTTGGTAGAATACAGGAGGGGTTTACCATTGCCATCTCCCGTACTGTATGAGATGATGCCTTTCAGCATCTTCCCATGTTGCTGCTGCCCGATATAGTAGCAGCGGGGATTCAAACTGGCAACCGTCTGCTTGTTAGTCAAGCATTTCCTCACTGCGCCACTTAAGGTGGTTTCTCTTAGGTGTACCCATCGCTAATTCCATGTGTGGCAGCTCTTGCGAGAGTTCGCGAGCAGCGGCTGGATAGCTACGGGGACAGGTGGGTGGAGAAAAAGAAACTGCTGGCCAGGATAACAGCCGAGCAGGCGGCGAAGAGGGTGGCACAGCCTCCCTCTCTGATCCACCTGCCTGAACAAATGCAAGGATGGCAAAGGCAGCAGGCGGGTGGGGGAGAATACATTGGCGGTGGAGGCGGGCAGGTGAAACTAGAGGCGCAGATGCTCTGTGCCTCACCCAGCTAGTTTACTATAAAAAAAAGGAGTGCTTAATATCTTGTAGCCTCCTATATAGCGGTTCCTGAAAACCACTTCCAGATGGCAGTGCTCCATGTGGGGATCCCATGTGGGGATTTAAGGCTGATAAGCTTCTTATCATGTGCCCCGTTCAAATCATATGAAGACCTTTCGTCGCAGCTCAAGATGGTGGCAAGAATATGGTGCAGGCATAGAGATTCTCCATGTGATCAGACTGGTTTACAGTAGGCAGGTTTACAGATATTGCAGCCCTGCACTGAGTACCACTGCAAGGATGTGGCCTTTGGTGCCACTCACAGGCTCTGTGCCCCACTGAAATCAGTGGCTGACATCCAGATTAACTCTGCATCAGTGCAAACATATTGCACTAGTATAAGGATGTTGCATTGACTCGGAGGTTGTGTTCTAGACGAATGTTGCACCGGTGCAACAGGGTGTGTCCGCACAACCTTGTGAGGCATCTGCAGCTCTGGAACCTCTTCAGTCTGTAGATGTTTCAGAGAATGATGCAAAGCGACTTGCTATTTTTGTTGCACAAGTGCAATGCTTGCAGACACAGACGAGGACCACAAGAGATAGAGGAGCAACTCTGAGCATCTGCTCAGCTACATGACTTTTGCACGTGCGTGCATCTTTGTTCATTGTACTAGCGCACTGTTAGTCTGGAAGCCAGCCAATGGTACTTCCTTAGTTGTCAGGTGTTGAACCTAAGGGCATTGGGTTGCAATCCATTTAAATGAATAAATGTCTCCAGAAATGAAGTATGAGCCCCACAGAAGCTAGTGGGACTAAACTGGATGAAGTACAACAGTTTAAGGGTTTTATGGACCATGCTGTAAGGGTGGCGGGGGGGGGGAGTCTAAGCTTCAAACAGACTTTGATACTGCAGAGAATAAGGTTGAGTTCTGACATTATCCAACCATTGATTCCAATAGGGCTACTTGAAGAATAACATTTATGCTCATATGGCCTATATAAAATAATTTGAAAAAAACCCAAAGATGGATTTACATAATGGATGAAAAGTGAAATGCTCAGACAGGCACATGCACACTCAAAGAAGAGTGAAAGAACGTTGGGTAATATACATTATTGTAAAATTTCACTTGCAGGGTAACTTTTAACTTAAGAGTTCTTTGTTAACAGTTTCCCACAGTGTATCAGTCTCTGTCCCTGCTGTGCTGATCTGCAACTGTCTTCTTTCTCTCTCTTTATAAATCTCTTTTCCTGTCTGCTTCCAAAATGTTATCTTAACTAGGATTAATAAAGATATACTGGAGAGAGTCTTATCTTTTATACAAATTATGTTTATAATATAAAGCTTTAATCTTAGAAGAGAGGAATGAAGGCAAAGGGAGGCTAGAAGGACAAAATTAAAGTGTTTGAAAACGGCAAAAGAGAATGTCTCCTATGTAGGTATCCTTTAATCAAATCCTTAAGTAAAAAGTGCTGCTAGTTTTGAGGATGTTTCAAATACGAACAATGATGTAATTAATGCACATGTCTAATATGTGAGGAGAATGCTTCAATTTTTATTTTTATTTTGCTTAAAGAATTATCATTGAGGAAAGTTTATGCATTTTATACCCACCTGCTGGTCGCACCTGCCATTCGTGGCCCTTCATCTGCCCACCATTTGCCACTCCACCCTCCTGCCAGTCGCAGCCACTCCAGCTGCCTGACTGCCTGCCCACCTTCCATGGCTGCCCACCTGCTGTTCGCGGCTGCCATTTGTGGGCGCCCATCTGCTAGCCCCGCTTGCTGGTTTTGGCTGCTTTGGCCGGCCGCCTGCCTGTTGGGGCTGCTCACATGTCCGCTAGCTGCCCATCTTTTCCCTGCCTCCCCTAGCGGCCGGCCATTTGCCGGGCTGACGCTTCTCCCCCCCCCCTCCACACCCCATTGCTAATCAGCAGCTCTCGCAAGATCTGCCATGCATGGGATTAGTGACGGTTGCGCCTAAGAGAATTAAATATATAGATATGCGAAAAACCAGCTCCCTCCAGAAGTCCATAATGCTGGGGAAAGTTGAAGGAAAGAGAAGAGGATGACCAGCAGCGAGGTGGATGGACTTGATTATGACAGCAATTAATGCCGCACTGAGAGACCTTAAAGGCCAAGTTGAAGACAGAGGTTGCTAAGAGTCGACACTGACTTGACAGCACTCACTCACTCATTCAATCAAGAATATGGCAGCTCGAACTATACTGGTGTGCTCTCAGGCATTGCTAGCTATGGATGTCCATATCGCACTAGGTTGGCCTACACGCTCAAGAGCAACATCATTTGCATGCACAAAGAAAAAGCATTGTGTAAACTAAAACCAAGTTATTCATTTTTCAGTTCAGAAATAATCCAGTTTCTCAAATTCAACTATAAGGTGATGTGGAAATATAAGAAACACAGCATGGATTCTTAAATGAAAATATACTGGAAGGTTCATGTTTTTATAGACTTGAAAATGCAAACCACTTGGCTTCCCATGGCAATGTCTGGACTCATACAGTCACTTTTCATGCAGGTTATTCTCATGTAACCTTTAGCTGTGAATACATGCTTTATTTTCCAGTTCCTTCTTGAAAGAGTTTCAAGTCTCTCTTTAGGTTCTCAGCCAACTCCTGGATTCACAAGAGCACACTCCTCTCATTAGAGTCTCTCTCATGAATACCTAGTCCCTTTATAAGCTGTTACTGGACTCCAGATCTATCAGTAGGATTTAGGGATACAGGAACTGAGGCACTGCAAGATATTCAGACTCTGCACAAGGCCAAGCTTGGTCACAGTTCACTTCCTCAGGCAGATATTTCATGCGAAAGAAATAAACTTCAGCAGCAAAATAGCTATGTGTAGCTACACTTGTTCAACTGGCATACAGCTTACACAATTTCCAGGAGGGAGGGATTGACAGGATTGTGGGAGGAGAGCTGGTCTTGTGGTAGCAAGCATGAATTGTGCCCTTTGCTAAGCAGGTTCCAACCTGGTTTGCATTTGAATGGGAGACATGTGTGAGCACTGTAAGATATTCCCCTTAGGGCAGGGTTTCTCAACGTGTGGGTCCCCATATGTTATTGGACTTCAGCTCCCATAATCCGCCAGCCCCAGTGGCCTTTGGCTGGGAATTATGGGAGCTGAAGTCCAATTACATCTGGGGACCCACACGTTGAGAATCCCTGCCTTAGGGGATGGAGCCGCTCTGAAGAGCATCTGCATGCTTCTGCAAGTTCCCTCCCTGGTGTCTCCAAGATGGGGTCGAGAGAGTCTCCTGTGTCCTGTCTGCAACCTTGGAGGAGAAGCTGTTGCTAGACTGTGAAGGGGCAGATTAAGCTTTTTGCCACCCATAGGCAAAATGGCTTTTGCTGCCTTTTTACCTTAAAAAAAGAACAACCCACTGTGTGGTGGTGGATGCAATAGTTGCAGTTAAGGGGGCAGGCAAGACGAAGGTTCCTCCTTTTGTTCTCTAAAGAATGCTGCTGTCAGCAGTGGGATGGGGCGCGGTGGTGGTGGCTGTGGGGAGGGGGGGTGAGAAGGGGAGAGTTCCCCCTTTTACCTGTGCAGGAGCGTTTTTTTAAGGTGAAAGAGGAGACTTCCTGCTGGTCCCCCATTGCCGCCCACAGAGAGGGGCAAATGCCTTCTCTGCCTCTCTATTAATCTGCCACTGCTAGTCTGTATAGACAATACTGAGCTAGATGGACCAATGGTCCGACTCAATATAAAGCAGCTTCCTATGTTCCTATGATGGGGACAAAGTAGCATGTTTACTGAAGCAGCTGCCTGTTCCTCCTACACCAAACAGATGGATAGATGAATACCCAGCTTATACTGATACTACATGATCCATTTAAGAGGATAAAATATAAATAAAAAAATAGGTTGGCCTAATCCAAAAAGACAACATTTCTAAGAGGAATCTGGCCCATCTTCTGAATAAATTAGAAAATGTCAGACAAGCTTCACACAAGGTAAACAAATTCACAACATCTTTTGAGCCACTGTGGGAAACAGGATGCTGGATAGGCCTTGGGCCTGATCCAGCAAGACATGTCAACTGCAATTCCATTAAGATACCTTATTCCTGCATCATAGGTGTGTATGCAGGAGCATCATTTATTTATTCAGTTTATCATATTTGTGCACCACCCCTAACTTCCATCTCTGGGTGGTTTACAACAGCATAAAACAAATTAAAACAAAAATGCAAACCTGAAAATGATTTAGAACCACAAGTCTAGTTAATGTCATTAGGGGGTGGTTTATGGGGTATGGGTCCCCAATGAATTGCTCAGAGCCCCAGATCTCATCAGCCACGTCCCTCCTCCATGACCTCTTCCAGAAAGGAAGTCAAGAAGTGGAGGCACCAGCAAAGTGCCTGGTAGGGAGTCCTACTCACCTAGCTCTCAGCTGCTTCCACCTTCATAGGTGCTGTATTAAAAAAGCAGAGACTTCTTAAAAATATACATAATTATTCTTGAGGGGGGGTATGATTGAGTTTAATGATCAAAGGGTGGGGGTCTTTGGGTCTGGGGCCCAAGTACCTAGCAATGTCCCTGTGTGAATGACATCAATGTAGCTGGATTCTTGGAAACTGGGAAGTCTTTAGTGTACTGTATCCCTTGGCCTTTTAATTCTGTGCTGTGCCATAGGGTTGCACTAAGCTGTATCTGATAATGATGGCTGTTGTGGACACACCAGCACTCCTTGACTTTGTCACACTGGCATCCCTGCCTGGTATGCAGCACAGCACCACAAAACCTGATGTTGAAGGAACATACTGCACCCGATCTCAAACATGGGTTTGCTAGTGCGTTTTGGTTGCTTTTGCATCATCTCATGGAGTTAATTAAATGTGAAAAATGCATACTCTTGTAATCTTGTGAAAATGTGTAATCTATACTGAAAACGTAGAAAATTTGAATTACCCTTCTCTGGCGAGGAAAATACAAGTCTTGCTAGAATTGTGTTTCTTAAATATTTCTTAGCCAAATCTTGATAGTGTTTTCCTAGTTAACTGGAAGTGTGTGTGTGTCTGAGCGTGTGGGCGCGCATGTGTGATTCAAAAAATTTCATACACAAACATTAAAATTAAATTTACACATTTACACTTTTAAATTTACCCATTTCACAAGACTACACGTGTAAAGCATTAAGTAATTGGACTATGCACATTGGTAACAGGCAGAATGAACAATAAGTATCACATCACACTCCTAGCACTGGCCTAATAGCAATGAAACTTTGCAGGAGACCTGAGACTGAGGTTCCTTTGCTTCCACAGCTGTCAAGGCTTAGCATTAACTTGGTGTTGGATGAAAGGTTGACAGCAAGAGTGACATTGTAGTCGGTGATGTATTGTACTGCAGAGAGCCACAGAATTACTTCAGAAAGTCCTCAATGAGGAAATCTGGTGCCAAATAGGCAGTTTAAATTCAAAGCTGAAATAAGGCCGAAGAAGAGAAGGTGGAAGAAAACCACATGGATACAAAGTAACAGTGGGGACACCTTGTCTGAATTCATGACGCACTAGTGTTGAGGCACCCTAAACATCCTTTTCCAAATACAGCTTATGTGTTTCTGGATTTGATGGAAAAGTAGAACCAGGCAGAGAAACATCTTAAATGATGTATCCCCTGTACAGACCAGCTCGGGCTTGTGAGGACCGTTGGGGCAGCCTCTCCCCCTCCTTCCTGGGAGTACTGAAAGACCAGTGTGCCCTGAGAGGAAGGCAAGAAAGGAGGCACCCAGGCCAGGGAGCTCTTGTCCTCAGCCCCTGAAAAGACCGACACCCTGAGACGTTTTATTAATCTTCTGTAATTTGCTCCTTCTAATATTGTAAACTGCTTTGGGTGCCTTGCCAAGTCAGAAAGGCGGTATAAAAATGTAGCAAATAGATAGATAGATAGATAGATAGATAGATAGATAGATAGATAGATAGATTCAGAAGTTCTTAACAACAGCAACAAAAAAAATATGTATACAACACTTTTCAACAGTAGTTTCCAAAGCAGTTTACATGAGTGAATGAAAGAATGGATGGATGGGTGGATCCTGGGGTCCAAGGACCCCCTGGGGGCCTGTGAGGTATGTCCAGGTGGCCTATGGAAAATAGTTGCTGTGCTGAATTTAATTTGCTACCCTGTGAGCCAGAATAAAGTTATTGAAAATAATGACCCTGAGTACTCATTCTCTCTCTCTTAATTTGGTATTTTCATAATTATGCAATATATGAATTGTAGGCCTTATATCCACCACATGTTTGGAATTGTTTTACTTCATGAAACTTTACTCCAGTACTATGGAGTAAAGCAGGAACACCTAGAGGTTTGGTAGAACCCAAAGAGACCATATAGCACCAATCTCAAAAGAACTGCACTGTCTACTAATATGTTTCCAAGCAAAACACAAAGTTCTGGTTATTACCTACAAAGCTCTTCTCAGCTTGGGCCCAGGGCATTTGTCATGAACCCTCCCACCTATTAAGATCATCTGGGGAAGTCTGGTTAGGGTAGCCACCAGCTCTTTTGGTGGCTTCTTGGGACCGGACCTTCTCTGTGGCTGCCACAGAGCTCTGAAATGCACTCCCTCTTCTCCATCTCTGATTGTTTTTTAAAAGACCCTTAAGATTCACCTGTTTTCTCAGAATTTTAATTAATTGATTAATTAATTTTAAATTGCATGTTTATTTTTGTTAAATTGTTTAAATCATTTTATCCTGTTTTATATTTGTTGTATTTTAAATTATGAACACCACCTAGGGATACATATATCAGCAGTATATAAAATGATAAATACATATAATAAACAAACAAACAAATACATACATACATAGGGAGAAGCCACCGCTAGCATACTACCACTTCAGAAATGGCCACCATCAGTGATTCCATGCCGTGGCTGCAATAGTGTCAGACCTTCGTTCGAGGACTCAGAAGAGTAGCGGGAGACAGTGAATTTACCCAAGGATCCCAAGGGACAGCTCTGTGATCAGAGGGAGGAGGCACTCAAGTCTGAACTGGTTCAGGCCAAGCTTGAGGTGGGCAGGGCAAAATTTGATTTTTTAAAACTTACCACCTCTGGTGGCCTTTGGGGGTGCTGCCACAGCTGCAGGGTGTGTGTGTCCCTGGCAGTTCCCCCTCCCCCCACCAGCCTCCCCCCCAGTCTTAAAAGGGTTGTTTCAGTCAGTTTGGGGGCCTTTTTGGCCCTTTCTGTGCTGGTGGTGGCCATTTTGGAAGTCATACAAATGGCCAGTGTGCAAGTGCGGCAGCTTCCAAAATGGCCGAAAAGGGGGGGGAAATACCTAGGTAGAAGTGATTGCGTGGAAGCAAGGTAGAAGGAAAAGCTATCCCGGTTTTCCTCCTACCTTGCTTCCTCACAACCAAAAATTGGGAGCACACATGGCTCCCACACTTGGATAGAACACATTTTTTGATTGTATGAATGGCCTCATTATATTTATAGTCATTTATAGTGTCTGAAATTGCTTTCAGGCTTGCTGACAAAGACAACTCTTATCACAATGTATAACTTCCACAACTTTATTATTTATTTTATTTATTATTTATTTATTATTTTATTTAACATATATTTATACCGCCCAAAACTTACGTCTCTGGGCGGTTTGCATCAAGATTGGCATTACTGTCTTGGAAAATCTGATATTCTTTCCTAAAGCATAATAATGTGACAACTGCAATGAAGTTAAGGAATGAAATAACACAACTTTGTATTCATTTTCCATCAGCTGGAAACTTGGCATGAGAATCATGTGACAAAATAGTGTGGCACAAAGACTGAGAGTCTGGAGCCAAGCCTTAAAAATGGAAGTCACCTTGTCCCAATTTTTGCCCAGTGGCTTTACCACACCTAAAATTTTATTATTCATGAAAGCATGACCAAAAGTGGAACATTTGGTCTCAGGGCTCAAATGGGAATATCCTCACAAGGAAATTCTTGTTCTATGTACTTTAATCTGGAGCCTTCCTAGTTCTTGGAAACACACAATGTAAATGAGTAAGTTTCCAAAATATTTCAAGCATATTTTATGTTGTTATTTACTACAGGCTATGTAGTTCAAGTTATATTTTTTTCTTCCATTATCTCACTGATAGATGAGAAAGAAATAAAATTTAAATTTAAATAATAAAAAATGAAAATAAAAATGAAGTGTTTTTCATTTGTTATTAATTCATTTTCAGCATTTATATCCCACCTTTCCCAAATTGGTTCAAAACGTCAGATGGTCATGCTGGGATTGGGGTTATCGTCACACAAGAGCAAGCAGGAAAATCCTGCACATCTGAGTTTGCTGTGCAAAGATGCAGCAGAAGATTCACTAGTGTAAGACAATTCTTGGAACAGGATCTGAATATGTGTGCAAATTTAGACCCACAGCATAAGATGGCCTATGCTAGCCATACAAAGTGCTTTTGGTCCTAGAGCTGATTTGTGGTGCACAATCAATTCAGCACCTTAAAAGATGCCCAATCACAAGGGGTTCAACTTCACATTTGTGAGTTGTGAATTGTCCATTCTTCTGCACTTCATTGCTGATGCTCATCCTAATCTTGTGAATGTGATTCAGCCAGTTGGAGTGGCCAGGAGTGACTACATATACTCCTGTTCTTCTGATTTACTAGGGACAGTCTCTATTACCTAGTACTGGTCCCTGTTATAGTACTATTCCTTATTTGGTATTTGAGGGTTGACTTGCTTGCTTGAATGAATGAATGATCTGAGTTGCTAGGGTTGTCATACTCTTGGGATCAGTCCCTTCCTGGATCTCTAGCTGTTCTCTCTGTCCCCTGCTAACTGAGCAAAGAGGCACCTTTTAAAAATGATGATTCTCTTTATTTAGCAGGGAGAGAGCAACTGGCCCTATCCATCCCCAGCACAGCATCCCTCCAGTGGATGTTGCTGGTGTCTATCTTATGTTTCTTTCATGGTGATTCTTTAGCAGGGGGGAGAGCAACTGGCCCTATCCATCCTCAACACAGCATCCCTCCAGTGGCTATCTTATGTTTCTTTTTCAGACTGTGAGCCCTTTGGGGACAGGGAGCCATTTTATTTATTTATTTACATCTATGTAACCCGCATTGAGAACTTTTGTTGCAAAGTGGTATATAAATATTCATTGTATTCGTAATAGGGGGAAGGGCACATGTCGTCTCCAGTGGAAATGCACATAAATGCATGGAGATGAACACTTAAGCATAATACATTGCACAGCCTGACATTTTCCACACTGCAGCTGCTGAAGAATAGTTTGAACTGCTAACCTCTTGTAGGGCAATTATGTTTTTCTACCATATCGTTAACCCAAAGAACAAAGATCATCTTGGTTTTTAAATCAGTGGAGGACAGGCTATTGTAGAGCAAATGAATACAGCGCACAGCAGAGGAGTCGAGCCTTCAACAATATATAATGATGGTGGAGAGTGATCAGGGAATAGGTCTGAGAAAGGGGGTGTTACGAGGCATGAATGTTCCCCTTTTCATCTGTGAAATGTTGGAGACAGAGTATGTAATGATGGGATTTCTAAATATAAATAAACCCTACAGAAAACTCAATTTATTCAAGAAATACAAGGAAGGGATCATATGATTAGGTGGGAAACCTTCCAGCCTCAGAGGACACAGGGGAAAAAGGAAGAAAGAGTCCAATCTGCTCATACAATGCTTGTTTACTGTTCAGTTCAGAAGACCTCTGGAACATCACTGCTTGTTTATGTCTCTTGTTCATGCCTGTGAAATTACTGGGACACCAAATAACAGAACCGATCCCCAAACCAAAAACAATAAAAATCATTCCATGATGTAAAGTTTGTTTAGATGCTAATAAAAATCAAAGCTTGCCTCAAGCCCCCAAATCCCCCACAAGAAAATAAGTAACACGGAAGAAGGGCTAGTGATATCAACCGACAGAAACAAAGAAGCCAGAATATTTCTAATAAGGCAGTCCTTAGCAGGCTAATATAAAATGTGGGCTGCAACTGAGGGGTGAGCAGCACTTTTCTTTTCACACCCCAAGACTGAGCACTGAGGGTGAATGAAGAGAGTCAAGTCCATCCTGTTCAAGTGTTGTGTCTCAGCCGCCACCTCTGGCAACTTACACAGGCAAAAATGGCACCCACACCACAGCAGAGATGTAGTGAAATTCCTCGCTGGCTGACAATTGCGACAGAGCACATAGTTCTGGACTCCTCCTGCTCCCTGTGGACTGGATGTTATATTCAATGCATTTGTGAACACTTCAACCCATGATTGTGCCAGCTGTTTGGGCAGGAAAAGCATGACAATATTGAAAAAATGTGTTTACAAATGTGTTTGTTTTTCAGTGGTATAAAATGAATCTGGGGATTTTTAGTGTAAGAGAATGGAATGAAAAACAAAGGAAGCCATGCAAAGTTTGGATGGAAGGGAAACATCTATCTCCATCCCACTGTGCATATAATTGCACAGATCTCTAGAGGCATTGGCCGCCTTTGCACGTAGTGTGAAACGACAGGTTGACAAACCTGAGGTTAATTCTTGAAGCCTGGAATCATCCCTCAGATGATCTTCCAATCCAGCTCAGGCAAACTGTGGTTTCAGGGTCAGAGGAGCCCCTCCCTCTCCTTAGTCTGCTGAGGCTGCATCCCATCAAGCTCCATAGTGCTCACAGCGCTAGACTGTGGGCAAAGTGTCAGCACAGCTGCCTTCACACATAACACCAAACTGGAGGTGAAGGGGGCAGAGGTTCAATTTCATGGTCATCCAAATGTGTGAAACTTCAGTTTCGTCACAAAAGCAACCCCAAGTTTTCAAGCCGAAGCTGTAATCTGAACCTTCAGTTTGCACTGAGTTTTGCTGCGTCAACCTAAGGCTTGAAGTCAGCATTGTGTCGTCTGAATTCTCCCACCCCTGTAACCTGGGTTTTGTGCTGTGGCTGTTGCCAAAACCATAGAGAGGCTGGCTCAGACCAGCCCAGAAATGTGCCAGCTCTATGCCTGCTGCACTTCTTGCTGGCCGCTTCTCTGAACTGCCTCCACACCTCACACCCCCGGTGTCTGCACACTCCTCCAGCCATTGCCCAGCAACAGGGATGCTGTGTTGCCACAGCCCAAGATTCAAAGCATGTCAAATGGAAAAGCCACATTGGAGGATGCCTGCTTTCCATTGTGTCTCATGTTCCCCCCTTTGTCAATCTGCAGAAAAGGGGGATGTGATGACAAGACGGTCACATTGTGGAGAGGTCTCCACAAATCAAGTGATGAAGAAGTATTTGCACATGCATATGAAGTCCCAGCGGCACCATAAACAACCTGGTTGCTTCCCTACAAAGAAACAAAAGGAAAACCAATGCAGGCAACCCCACAAGGCAAAGTTTCACAGTTCACAAGACATAAAGAACTGATGGAATTTACTGCTTCAAGATAGCCACTGCACTGGATGCCTTAAGGATTATTAGACAAATTCATGTAGGATAAGCCTATCCAGTACTTGCCTATTAGAGTGCAATGGAAACCTCCGTGTTCAATGCCAGTATACCCTTGAACCAGGCTGTCCTTAGGGCAGGGCAAGCAGGGTGACTGTCCCAGGCCCTGCTCTTTTAACCCCCATTAAAATTAACTGGAAGGGCCCCCCAAGACTGGTTTAATTACCCCAGGTTCTGCACCCTGCTAGAACTCTTTAAGGATAGCCATGCCCATGAATACCAAAATAAGCCTATTAGTTACAATAAAACACTTTGCATATTAAGCATTATGTTTATCTTCACAACAACCCTATGAGGTGGGTTAGACTGAGATACGTGACTGGCCCAGAGTCATCCAGTGAGAGTCATGGCTGAATGGGGATTTGAGTGTTGACCTAGTCCAACACTCTAGCCACTACACCATACTGGCTTAGTATTCTTTCTGTGTTAGGTGGGCTCCTATATTCCCTGGCTTCTAGACCCATTAATGAGAAATAAATTGCTAATTTCACCATTTGGTAAATGGATGTATAGAACTCCTAAAAAAAAGGAAGGAAACTTGCTTTGAAAAAGACAGAAACTATTCTTTTAATTCCACACGAGAATTTTCAGCACCTAATCGATGGGGAGAACATTTTTCTATGGATTTTGCTTTTAGTGACCAGGAGTGGAGACATAAAAAGGCTATTCACCATCTCTGGTTAAAGAGATAAGTGAAAGAATCATTGGCATTAACTCTGTAGTAATAGCAGCAATAAGTACTGGGTCTGATTTAAATCTCTTGATAGTGATACTGGGATGCCAGAATATTTATCACGCCATTAGGAGAGGCTGTGCTTAGCTGATAAGATGACTACAACAGAGGAAGTCCACCTGAGCAGTGATGATGCTGGGAGAGATTTACAGCCATCCGTGGCAGATAGCAGGGAGCAGTGCCCTTAAGATCATCCTGTGCCATTCATCAGAAAAATTATACAATCAGCTGCCTGGGGCAAGCATGTGGGATCGTTAATAAATACAGATGGCAAACATTCTCGTATATATAAGCTCTTCTCTGATTGGAGAACCAACCAGGAAAGCAATAACTCCACTGCGTTTCAGGCAAAGAAGAGTGAGAGAGAGTAAAATGTGAGAACGAATTCATTCCATGAGTTATTTATCCATTTGGTGCTGCGGTCCAAGTTGTGTTAGAGAAATGAAGTCATCCAACTTCACTCGCCATCCCCAAATCAAAAGAATGACCAGGGGCTTTGATTGGTGGAAGAGAGGCAATAGATTATAGAGTGATCAGATGTAAAATAGATTGGGCTCCCCCCCGCCCCCAGCTCAGGAAAATGCGTTTTCACTGTCCAAATGGAAAGAAATGCAAAAGGAGAAAAACAGCTTCAGAATAGCAAACCTTGATATAAATATAAATAGATTCAGATTCCTTTATTACGATCATCAACCAGCTAAATAACACCATACAGTAATCATCATACATAACAAACTGGAAAGGTATGAAGATTACTGTATGGTGTTATTTAGCTGTTTGATGATTGTAATAAAGGAATCTGAATCTATGTATATTTATATCAAGGTTTGCTATTCTGAAGCTGTATCCTCAAAGCCAGAGATTTTCCTATTTGAGCAGCCCTTGTATGTGGGCAGGCAGCAGAGGGGTGGAGTTTAGCTGCTCTTCTCTGCCTCCAGAAATGCTTTGTGTCTCCCAGAAATATGTCCCTGAAGTACATAATTTTGGAAAGCACAGAGCATTTCTGGTGGCAGAGGAGATAAGTGAAAATTGCTCCCCTTCCCTCGTGCACGCTGCAAAGCAGGGAGGCCTCCAGTTGTGTTAGGAGCAGCCTTCTGCCGTGTCCTTGGTTTAGTAACTAGGATGTCAGCCACTTTGTTTGGGAAACAAATGTAGTTAATGTCATGTGTAGTTACATATTAGTTGGCTGTGTCCTCATTTAATGTCCTCTCAAACAGGTTCCTTTGGGCCTTTCTTTGATGCTGAAGAGAGAATTGAGCACTGAAGAGGACCCTAGCAATGGACCTAAGCAGCATTTTAAAAAAGCATCCATCTCTCCACTACCACTACTACAAATATTTATATACTGCTCTTCAACCAAAGTTCACAAAGTGGTTTATAGACAAAAATAAATAATACATAAATAAGATGCCCTCCTGTCTTCAAAGGGCTCACAATCTAAAAAGAAACATAAGGCATATACCAACCACAGCCACTGGAGGGATGCTGTGCTGGGGCTGGATAGGGTGAGTTGCTGTCCCCCGCTAAACAGAAGAGAATCACCACTTTAAAATGCGTCTCTTTGCTCAGTTAGCAGGGGTTTCCAGAAGGCAAATTGAGGAGCAAGAAGATACAAGGTGCAGGTAGCAGAAAACAAGTACATTAGGTAAAAAAGGTAAACTGTCCCTGGTAAACAGGACAGTTGGAGTAACTCATGGAGTAACTCAATGGAGTAACTCAATGGAGTTTACTCATATGCAGTCCAATTTGTGGAGTCACAGCTTGCCATAAGGAAGGATTTTGTGCCTGCCATAGCATGTCTGCAACCTGTACTCTGGATGAGGATGATGGGATACACTGCCAAATCAGGGATGCACAACTTCGGCCCTCCAGCTGTTGTCGGACTATTGCTCCCATCACCCCCAGGCACAGTGGCAATAGTCAGGGATGATGGGAGTTGTAGTCCAACAACAGCTGGGTTGGGGGTGGGGGGAAGCTGTGCAGCCCTGTCTTAAATGCTTCATTTTGGAGAAGTCCTACTGAAGCCTAGGAATGGGTTTAAAATTTGCACCCTTAATTAAAAATTGTGTTTCATGTTAAACATGCCAGAATAGATTGTTTTATCCTTCAGCCTTTGTTTGACTCAGTGAGGTAACTGAACAACGACCCAGGCCCTGCCAAAGAGATAAGCCCTCCCTATATAAGGAGGATTTGTTTATCTCAGCAAAGGCAGAAGTAATTGGTCTAGCACTTATCAAACCTGGGAGAGGACACATATACCTCTTAACCCCAAACATACTTGGTCTGTGACTCGGTTGCCAGAGGGGTCAAAGCAAGAAAATATGTGCTTTCTTGTTGAATTCTTAATTCCTTTGTTTTTTAAATGCACAATATTGGGGGTTTGATGGGAAAATGCCACATTTTCTCTGGGGCTTGTAAAGAAATCTGCAGTAGCTGGAGATAAAATATTAAACAGCACACATTCGCTAGGACATTAACAATGAATCCACAGGTAATGAATTTTGCTGCAGGCTGTTTTCCTACTGTTGTTTTCCTTTTCCATTCAGATCACGGTTCGCAGTAATTAAGTTTCCCTGTTCAGGATTACAGCACAAATTCAGTGGTCCAAAAGCTTTGGAAGACATTTAACTGAGCCAGTAACACAGACCTCGAGGCAACAAACCCTCTGTTGCAAGCAGGAAGGGGGAAAAAAGAAAACCAAAAAAAGAAAAAAGAAAAAAAGACCCCAAACAACAAACACACAGCTGTCTAGACTCACTGACTGCTTCAGTGAGAAAATTTAATTCTGCAGTTTCCCTGTACGGATATAATCATTCACTTCAAATTACTTATTAGCTCCAGACAAAGAAAATAAGGCACATATCTGCAAATTTGTAGCATTCTGAAAATCAGTAACGTTTTGGCTAAGTTTGGCACTTGAGAGTGTGCATTTATGATAGGGTAGCTGTACACTAGGTTTTGAGCTGAGCATACATGGAAAAAAGCACACAGATGCTTCAATATGTGGAATAACTCCATTCACATCTCTCCATATCAGTTTGGATAAATGGTATGACCCTTACTAAAAGTAATGCCTATACCTTTAAATGTCAAGTGACTAGAATGTTAAACATTTTTAAATGTTTATGGTGTCCTTCAGAGCTCCATATTATCTCCGATGTTGTTTAACATCTACATGAAACTGTTGCGAGAGAACATCAGGAGATTTGGTGCAGGGTGTTATCAATATGCTGATGACACCCAAATCTATTTCTCCATGTCAACATCATCAGGAGAAGGCATAACCTCCCTAAATGTCTGCCTGGAGGCAGTAATGGGCTGGATGAGGGATAACAAACTGAGGCTGAATCCAGATAAGATGGAGGTACCTATTGTGCGGGGTCAGAACTCAGGAGATGATTTTGATCTGCCAGTTCTGGATGGGGTCATACTTCCCCAGAATGAACAGGTACACAGTCTGGAGGGATGCTTCTTGATCCGAACCTTTTCCTCATGTCCCAGGGTGAGGCAATGGCCAGATGTGCTTTTTATCAGCTTCAGCTGATATGCCAGCTGGTTCCGTTTCTTGAGATGAACATCCTCAGAAAGGTGGTACATATGCCGGCAACCTCTAGGCCGGATTACTGCAATGCACTCTATGTGGGGCTGCCTTTGTACATAGTCCGGAAACTGCAGTTGGTCCAGAATGTGGCAGCCTGGTTGGTCTCTGGGTCATCTTGGAGAGACCATATTACTCCTGTGTTGAAAGAACTACACTGGCTGCCAATACATTTCTGGGCAAAATACAAGAGCAGGTTATTACCTATAAAGCCTTAAACAGCTTAGGCCCTGGGTATTTAAGAGAATGTCTTCTTCACCATGAGCCCCACTGCCTGATAAGATCATCTGAAGAGGTTTGTCTGCAGCTGCCACCAACTCGTCTGATGACTACTCAGGAACAGGCCTTCTCTGTTGCTGCCCCTGGACTTTGGGATACACTCCCTGTTGAAATAAGAGCCTCCCCATCTCTGGCAACTTTAAAAAAGGCACTGAAGACATATTTATTCACTCAGGCTTTTAATTAGATTTATAGTTTTAATATTTTTAATGTTGGGTTTTTAATGATTTTAATGTTAATGGTTTTTAATGTTTTAATTATTTTAATTGTTTAATTGATTTAATGTTTTAATTATTTTAATTGTAAACTGCCCAGAGATGCAAGTTTTGGGTGGTATAGAAACAAACAAACAAATTTAAATGTTAAGTGACATTTTCTCATTGCATCTGATTCTGTCTATTTATTTGACATCTCATCTCCTTAATCTGACACCTTCTTGGACTTCCCTAGTATGTGCCTACTTGACTGCATCCATAAGGTATTTTTGACCTTAGGTTTGTCTGCTTGCTCTTGGAGTCCTCATCTGTTTCTGATCAATGGCGGATTAATGCAGATGAGGCATCTGCCTACGGCGGCAAAATTTGAGGCGCAGTGGCAGTGGCAGTAGCTGCTGGGAGGGGGACGACTGGGTGAAAGGAAAGTTCCCCCTCCCCCCCCAAGAGTTTGCTGCTGTTGGCATAGGGATGGGGCACGATGTCCGCTGCAGAGGTGCAGGGCGGGTTGGGGTGTGGTGGTGGTGGTGGGGCAAGCGCTACTGCTGCTATGGCCTTTTTTAAAATTAAAGGGGGAACTTTCACCTTGCCCCCCCTCTCCAGAGCTTTCTTTTTAAGGGTGGCAAAAGTCTTTTTGCCTTTGGGCGACAAAAGATTCAATCCGCCCCTGTTTCTAATGATGTGTAGGGGTGGTACCGGTGTGTGATTCCCTAAAAGCCCATTGGGGCAGCAACGTACCTCCTTGCCGCCCCATTCCAAAGTTTACCAGATGTAACCAGAAGTAGTAGCTGCAACTGCATGCACTGTGCATGTGCACATTGCACACATGTACCCAATGTGTGCGAATGTGAGTGCAAGGTGCGCGCATGTGCAACGCATGCAGTCGCAGCTACTACTTCCAGTTATATCTGGTAAATGTTGGGATGGGGTGGCAGGGAGGTACACTGCTGTCCCAACGGGCTTTTAGGGAATCATGTGCTGGCAGAGGAAATGTGGCTGGTGGGGGATAAGTGCATCCTCCCCCGCCCTTAAAGCCATCCCCCTCGCACCATCGAACCTTTGAGCTGGCCAGGGTTCAAACTGGTTTGTGCACATCCCTAATGATGAGTTCCTTCCCATTCCATTCATTGAACGGCCAGTGTGGTACCGTGGTTAGAACACTGGACTGGGAGTTGAGCAAATCCAGATTTAAGCCCCCACAGGACTGGGTGACCCTCACTGAGCCAGTCACTGTCACTCAGCCTAACCTACTTCAAAGGGTTGTTGTGAGGACAAAATGGAAGGGGAAAACTTGTATAGCACTTGAATATAAATGTAAGTAATGTAAATGTAAATATAAGCTGAATATAAATGTAAGTAATATCGTATCAGCTACATGCTTGGATATCTCTTGGTGGATTAAGGCAATTAGCTACCAGCACCTTTCTCGGTTTTAAAATGGCTCAGAGGTGGACTTCTTTGATTTGGAAAAATATACAATACTTTAAGGTATAATCAATGCTTATGGAAGCTTCTATATGTTAGATACTTTCACATCTGGGAAGAGGGCTGAAGTTTTTCCATAAGTGGAACAGCTGTCCATTCCAGAAATCTCTGTAAAGCAAGCTTTGCCCCCAACATTCAGCCTCAGTTCACAGACATAATAGGTAAACCACTGATTTGACCATAGCTTAGACTCATGTGCTGCCACTTCCTTTCTTTATATGTTCCAGTTGACACATTCGCTTCCTAGTTTGGGTAAACTGTTATTATGTCTAAGGCTGCATTTGCACGTAACAGGAAACTGGAGGTGAAGGGACCTCCGGTTTCATTTTCTATACGTCCAAATGCTGGCAACCGCAGATTAGCAGGAAAATGGATCTCTGGTTTCTTTCCCCGGACTCTGATTTGTACCTTTGGTTTGTAGTGAGGTCCGCCACATGAACCTCCAGTTCCATGATGCCAGAGTTACATCCAAACACATCCCTGCAGACTTGCTCTTCCACGACTGGAGTTGAGGGAGGAATATCTTCACTCACTCTGGCTGCTATTGGCTGCTGGGGATGTCCTTCAGTAAAGAAAGAAGCCCAGGCCGAGAGACTGCAGAGAGGGAGTTCTCCTGAACATCCTAATTTGGATGGGAGAAGGGGGGTGGGACCTGTGGTTCTGCGTTATGTGCAAATGCTGCCACTACCTATTATATCTAAATCAAGCAAACTATAAATCCATTCATGTGCATTGGTTTGCATCCAAACCAGATACAAGTGGGCTTCTGATTCTGGTTTGGAGGGATATTCTGGCTAGCTCAAATGGAAAGCTTAATCTTTCAAATAAGATGAAACAACAAACTATAGTTTACCTGAAGCAGGAAGTGAACAAGGGAAAGATAGCACATGAAAGGCAGAGGCAGAGAAAGAAGGGTACATGAGCTTACAGTGCGTGACAGTTGTACCTCTCATTCTGATCCTTTCTCTCTTGTTCTTCAGACAGGACTTTAGTTGCACCTCACATCAGTGGAAAGCAGTGGATTATTTGTACATCAGAGCTGCTAGTATATGCAATCAGGTTACTCCAGAACTCTTAAAACTACTAAAAGCATATCTGGACATGAATCCCTCTTTGATTTCAATTAGTTTCACAATTTCTAGGTGAAAAGGGATTTAGTTATCTGAGTGAGTGAGAGAGACCCAACAGTCTTCATAATTCTGCACATATGTATGTGTTCCTAGCTGCCACTGGTTGCCACTGTAATTTTTATTTTATTTTATTTTATTTTATTTTATTTTATTTTATTTTATTTTACCTATCTCTCTATCTCTCTATCTACTGTCTGATATATACATCTGATCAGGCCACAGTTACCCATGCCTTAGTCATGTTGTGGCTGGATTACTGCAATGTGCTTTACATGGGGCTGCCCTAGAAAAAATTTCATACACTTCAGATTGGTGAAGAATGCATCTGCCAGGGTTCTCACTCAGAGCATATTACACCTACTTTGAAAGAGCTGCACTGGCTGCCAATTTGTTTCCGGATCCAATTCAAGGTCCTGTTTATTACCTTTAATGCCCTGAATGGTTTGTGTCCTGGATAACTTGAGGGACCGCCTGCTCCCAAGGGTTTCTGCCCACACAACAAGGTTGTCAGAGCGGCCATTTGGTGATGTTGAGAGAGGCTAAATTGTCATGCACATGGAACAGGGCCTTCTCTGTTGTTGCCCCCAGTCTGTGGAATGATCTCCCAGTGGACGTCTGCTCTTTGACATCTGTGGCTGCTTTAAGAAACAACTAAAAACCTTTACCCCTCAGGGGCTGCCAGGTCTCTCAGTATTTCTGCTTCTGTTTGTCATTTTTATGGAGGTTGGGTGTGTGTGTGTGTGTGTGTGTGTGTGTGTGATGGTTTTTATTGTTTAACTTATTTTTAAGGTTTTAAATGTTATTTTTATGGAGTATTATTGTATCTTAACTTTTGTAAACCACCTTGGGATGCCTTATGAAAGGTAGTATAAAAATTGTACAATAAACAATGAATAAACAAACAAATAATTCTTTCTAGGCAGTGTACATAATCCAAGTTACAATATAAAAATAAAATAAAAAATTAAAACAGTTTCACAGAATAAAAATAATTAAAACATTTCACAGAGTAAAACAATTAGAACAATTCAACAGAATAAAACAAACAGTTTACATTTAGTTTCAGCTAAAAGCCTGAGAATACAAGTGTGTCTTAAGGGTCTTTTAAAAAACAATCAGAGATGGAGGAGCTCTTATTTTGACAGGGAGGCTATTCTGACGATCACCAGAAAGTGGGCTAAGGGAGCCTAGCCCACTTTCTGGTGCTCATTGGAACCACTGGGCTCGTGGGCGAGACTGGTGGTTCCAAGGCGGCTAGCCCGCCTAAATCCCCCTCACCTCAAACGAGGTAACCTCATTTATTTGCTTGTGTGTTGCAGCGGTGCATGGCAACAGATGAGTAGACCCCCGGCCAGGAGGCTAAAAGCAGACTCTTTGTTCTGGGGGTCCCCCCAGAATGCCCCACGTGCTCGCATGGGGCATCCTGGGACTTCTGGAAGCCAAGTGGCCCCCGATCCCTGCAGCCCCCACCGGCTCCATGATGGAGTCAGTAGTCATGTGGGCGGCTGATCTGGCCACCCAGGGCTACCTGTTTGAATGTCTGTGGGGAGAGCAGGCTAAGCCCACTCTCCCAGCAAACCACCGCAAGGCGCTTCACATCACTTGTGTGAAGTGCCTCAGCAAGTGCTTTCCAAAGCCCTGGAGCAGCCACAAAGAAGGCCTGGCCCTGAGTTGCCACCAGATGAGCTGGCAGCAACCATAACCCGACCTCTCCATGATCCTAATAGATGGCAGGTTTCAAGACAAAGAAAGTGATATATTAAGTACCCTGGACCTAAGCTGTTCAGGGCTTTATAGGTAATGACCAGCACATAGTATTTTGCTCAGAAACATATAGGCAGCCAGTGCAATTCTTTTAGAACTGGAGTTATATGGTCCCTTCAGCTTGTCCCAGAGAAATAGTAGTCTCAATTGGAGGATTTTTAAATGTGTCAATGGGCAGCTCCTCATCCCTATATTCTGCCTTATGTGTGACTGGTCTTATTTTCAAACTTAGTTCCTGGTTTCCCCTGCAAATCTCCACTCTCCCAATCTGAAGATGGTCCATGTGTATGAAGGAAGAATTCCCACAATCCTTCATGCCTCATCCCAACATACATGTGGCTTGGCTTACAATCTGTCAGAGTACTGACTGTCTCAGCAAGAATGAGACATTTGATCACACATCTCTAATGTTAGACTTAAAAATGTAACATCTGCAGACTTTTAACTAACCAGGATGTCTCATACTATGAATATTTTATGTTAGCTTCCTATCTGTTGTGAAAGTAACTCTGACACCCTTGCAAATGAGTGAGTAAAGTCTAATCATCTTTATATACATGATTACACTTACACACGAGTATTTATATATACGTTTTGTTTAGTGTACCATTTCATTCTGTCTGAGTTGCTATCCAGTTGGTGCATGACAGCTGTCTAATCTGCTTATGTAGCTAGGCTCAACCAGGTGAGATAGACGTGACAGTTCCTGTTGGGTGGATTAGAATATCTGACATCAGGTCACTCTCTAAATTGAAAGTTTCTGCTAATACAGACAAGTACAGGGCAACAGAAAGCCCTGTAATCCCATGCCCCAGGCTGATGATGGCTGTGCTAGTACCTCAGCTGCTTGTTTAACTCCTTCAGGCCCTTGGAAATGGACAGAAATAACCCTCTTTTTGTTGCATCTTGCTGATACAAACTGCACTCACTGAAAAATAGTTGTTGAGTGGTTTGTCTGATTACAGCTGGCTCAAGAATTGTGTTTGCGCCCCTTGGGAAATGTCAACCTTTCCATTTATTTTGAAGGACTAAGAAGTGCAAAATGCTAACCCATGCTAAAAGGAGAATGGGAAATCCACACTAATTCAGTCTGAAAATCTGGGGCAGAAACACCATTTTTTATTTTGATTTTCTCCACTGGGATTTGTTTACAGATTTTGGAAACAATATTTGCTAGCTTTAAAGGCAATTTCAGCTAGCTCTACAAACGGAATCCCTGATGTAAGTTTCTGAGCTGCAGGTACATAGTCAGTCAGGTCTCTGGGAGCCAGCAGCTCGGGAAAGGCGGAAAGAGCAAGTGTGGCAAGGCTGGGAGGGCTAGTGGTGGTGAGCAGCCGAGTACGCAGCTTTACCCTGATTTTGCTTCTGCCACCTCTGGAATGCCCCTGTTCATCCCGAACCGGTTCGCCCGAACCAGGCCCAGTTTGGTTTGATCATGGACTGAACCACCCCCAGTTCGGTCCACAATCGAACCTTCGAACTGACCCTAATTTGAGGCGAACCAGTTTGGGATGAACTGTTTGTGCACACTCCTATTCTGCACCACCTGCTCACCTGTTGCCCCCTGCCATTTGTTTCCTCCATCATGCCAATTCTTGTTTGGGAATGCTTGTTCCGTCTTGAGGTTTCCCTTGCTCTGGGTGGAGGACAATACCCTGTGGTACGCAGGTGGCAAGAGGGAGAAGCAGCCACTATCCACATGCTTAGGGGAGAAAGAGTAGGCCTCACTCAGCCCAGCCTTGCAGCAGCTGTCGCCTGTGTGTATGTATATGAGGAGCACATCACAGGTCTCAGTTCAGTATATTCAACACAAGTGCAAGCAATGTATGTACATACATTTAGTCACATGTTATGTCCAACACACATCATGTTTGCTATCTCTGCCTGGCAACTGAGGGGGCCTATACACAGGTTCATTTTTAAAATGAATGCATGAACAGTTTATTCAGACTAAAACATTACATGTGTACAGACACCTACTTGTACATGTACAATGAAATTTCCAAACAGGGCTTTCCTGTGAATGCAGTGTTGTAGTGCTCCTACAAACTAAATCCAAGTTTTATCAGGACCTGCCAAAAATCAGACCTTAAAGAGAAGTGACAAAAATTCCAGTGGGAATAACCCTGCAGACAACTCACAGCAAGCCTTGAGAGGCGGATTCTGACAGTCACTCTCTTGGATGCTAGGAAGAAAAAGAACTATCCGTTTTTGAAAACTGCATACAAGATATATTTGAGAAAAGAAGAAAATGTTGTGAACATGGGGTTAGAATCCACAGTTGATTAACTACTAGTAGTATTATGGATATTTATATACTGCTTATCAACAAAATAAATAAACTGACCTGTAAACCTTTCTTTTCAGTTCGATAACATTTTAAAACCAATTCGAAGACACTGCTGCTCACACAGAACTTTACGACAATGGTTGCCTAGGAAAACAACAAAACACTAACAACAAAGAATAGGTTTTGACTTCATATCATTAATATTTTTAATTAACCAAAATGGGGAAGAACATCTGAAACTATCAGTTTTTAAACCAAATTTAACCAAATGGGATAGTCTGCACAGCATTTCTCAGATGTAGCCATAATGGCTCTATTTAACCCCCACCCCCCAGGGCACGCTATAGATGAAAGAACATCACACACACTACACACACACACACCTTCCTTCTGAGCTGCTTACAACTGTAGTGGTTTAGTGTTGGAAAACAGAGAATATTCTTCACACCATAAAAGAAACACTCTTCTATGACACAGAAATTAGGGGGGGGGGGAAATGCTCTTGTACAAATTACTTCTAACATCTTCCCTCTGAGGCGACAGATGTCATTGTAGATGTGAATATGGAGTAGCTCTGTTTAATTCCCTGGCACAGCCCATATCCCTTTGCAAGCACATGGGAACACTGAATAGGAACATAGGAAGCCGCCATATAGGAATCAGACCATTAGTCTATCTAGTGCAGTATTGTCTTCACAGACTGGCAGCGGCTTCTCCAAGGTTGCTGGGAGGAATCTCTCTCAGCCCTATCTTGGAGAAGCCAGGGAGGGAACTTGGAACCTTCTGCTCGTCCCAGAGCGGCTCCATCCCTTGAGGGGAAGATCTCACAGTGCTCACACTTCTAGTCTCCCATTCATATGCAACCAGGGCAGACCCTGCTTAGCTAAAGGGACAAGTCATGCTTGCTACCACAAGACCAGCTCTCCATATTTTCCACATTTTTGCATATTCTACCTCACTCTGCAGTGGGTGAGGAAGCCCTGAGTGGCTTATTTCAGCAACTGTTCCAGGAGCAACTGTTTAAGCTAAACCTAAATTATCTACCCAGGCACTGAAACAGAGATTCTAACGCAGCCTTCTGCATTAGCTCGAAATTCCACACATTGAATTCTGCTTTCCTTGGGGAATAAGTGGCTCAGAATGTCACATTAGTGACAGATGGCACTGGGTGTTTTTTTCCCCCTAGCTACAAACACATTTGTTTGAATCTCCAGGCTCAGCACTGCATGTGGGGTGGCGTACAGCTGTGAAAATCCTGGAGGAGAACTAAGTGGGTAGCAAGTGTGATTCATTCAGAGATCCAAATATCAGCTTTGATTCACAAGGAGAAAGAACTTGTTGCACTCTTTCCTTTTATTAACATATTTTGTTGAGGTATAGTTTGTCCTAGACGTCATGTAATTGGGCTGAGGCAAATGCTTCCAGATTTCATTACCAAATCAACTCTTGTGTGTAATCTGCATCTCTACATTGGGGCTGATCCACATATTATCATCATCATGTCCACCCGTGTCCCCCTCCTGGACTAAAGCCATACCATCTAGCTTTAGGGCTGGAGTTGTTCCTAACTTTTTTGCACCAGTTGGCTTCCTAGATCTTCAGGTATTATCCATGGCCCCCCCACCCCATTCATATCATATATTTTCACAAAGCTCTGGTAAAAACCAGAGAGTGGAAAAAAGTACTGAGGATCATTATTTTCAAGAATTTTATTCTGGCAAACCAGGAAGCAAATTACATTCCGTGCAGCAAAGATTTTCCACAAACCATCTGGACCTATCCCATGGAATCCAGGGTGCTTTCCAGATTAGCCACCCAACAGCGGCAAAATGCTTTCATTCAGGCAAATCGCATTCAAAACATAAATAGCAAAGCACCCAGCAGGGGCAGCAGTCTCACGAAAACTAACAACCCAAAAAACTAGGAACCTTTTTATGCTGGACATGCAATGTTTTATCAATAAATCACAGTGATTAAATCCAAAGCAAGGCATCGGAAATGTGAACGACATCCTGCTGTCAGCATAGGGACTGCGGTGTCACAATACAGGAAGTGTGGAAGCACACTTCAGAGATACGCCATGACCCCGTTGCAGGGTCTAATCTGGAAAGCACCCAGGTTAAGAATCCCTACTTTAGGGAAGCAGCAGAGAGTCTTGCTTACTCTGGGTTCAACTGATCTTCCCTAGGAGGCAAAACAGCTGCCTCCAGATACTCTGCTAGTTCCTCTGGTTGCCTCCAGGATAAGGATGTTATGGTATGAGCAACCATGGTGATGGTGGCTGCTTCCTTTCCTTCTCATCAGGGGACAAGGCAGTTAGGTCAGTAAGTAAGCTCCTGTAAACCTCTCCTCTCCTCTCTCTGTGTGCTGGGCCCTGCTCTCTTCCACACAAATCAGGTCTTATTCAGGTCCCAGGAAGTTGCTCAGCTGTCTTGGAGAAGGCCAATGGTTATTGCATACAACTGTCTATAAGGGTGCCTGGAAATTTCATCAATTGAGCCTGTGTATTTGTCTTCTTTTCTCTTCCCTAGTGCTGTCCCAAGACATATGTTGCTTGAAGCAGAGCACCAAATGGTGGCCCCTTCCTCTCCTCTCCTTTCCCCCGTTCTAAAATTAAAATTAACCAATTCCCTTCCTTCTTTCAAAACCCTTCCTTTTACTTTCTTTTCTATTACAGGTGGCTCTTGTTATTTGTGGTCCCAGCACCAGCTGTTTCGTGTATCTACAGTCAGACAATGGAAACCCGACCTCATTATTTGCGGATACGAAAAGAGTTAAAATTCGCCTATCCACGGTTCCTGGGTGACTGGAAATTACCTTCGAGGTCATTTCCGGCCTCCATTTTGCTGAAAGAAGCCATTTTGTGGATCTTAGTTTTTTTTAAAAAAAGATCTCCACAATGTTTTTGTGGAAATTAAATCAGTGGAATTCCCGGTTTAGGGGGGTATTGCTAGACAGCTGAAGAGCATGACATAGTACTTTATTTCATTTCCTACTTTTTTATTCCTTTTTTTGTTGTTGCCCTTTTTTGCCCTCCAGGAATCTAACCCTCCAATTCCCATTGACTTAAGGTCTCGTTATCCACGGTTTCATTATATGCTGTTGTAACTGAGAATGGAACCCCTGCAGATAACGAGGGCCACCTGTGAATAGTACCCCTTCCCTTTATACCTGCTTAAGGGAGCAAATGCAAAATCAAGTTTATCTTTATGGTTCTCTCTCTATACATACATTAGGATACTAAGAACATTCACTTACAAGTGAGTAAGTACTGGGAGACAGATGTCCCCAAATCTGCAGCCTGAAGTGGTCTGCTTTATGCTGTTTCATGGTGTGGGTGGGTGGCCCTGCTCTTGGTGGACTGTGAACTGAACAGGCAATTCACAGTAGCAAGCAGGCCACAGTCACAAATAGCACATTGGTATTGCTCTCTGGTAGAATGGCCACTTCCTCAGTTGCTTGTGGGCTATTCCATGGAGTGAATTTTTGTGCCTCACTCACGAGTCTCTTGAGAGACTTTCAATTATTTGTTGCCTGGAAATGAAATTATTTATTAATTATTTAATTTATTTGCTTATTTGATTTGTATACCACCTGATTCCAGAGGCTCTAGGCGGTTCACGAAAACAATGATAAACAAGACCAGCTATTAAAACAAGATTTAAAAAACAAAAACCAAAACCTAACACATTTAGAAATTACAGCAATTTAAAAATCTAAACAGCAATTAAAAATTTAAAACTCAGAAATGATTAAAAGCCTGGCTGAAAAAAATGTGTCTCCAGGGCTCTTTGGAAGGCTGGTAAACCACAAATGGCCCTGCTAACTGGGCAAAGAGGCACCTTTTAATGTGGTGATTCTCTTTATTTAGCAGGGGGAGAGCAACTGGCCCTATCCAACCCCAGCACAGCATCCCTCCAGTGACTGTTGCTGGTGTCCATCTTATTTTTTTATTTTTATTTTTTTTAATGTGAGCCCTTTGGGGACAGGGAGCCATCTTATTTATTTATTATTTCTCTGTGTAAACTGCCCCGAGCCATTTTTGGAAGGGCGGTATCAAAAATAAATGAATGAATGAATGAATGAATGAATGAATGAATGTCTATAGGGAACACATTCCACAGCCTAGGAGCCTAGGAGGTCAAGGCCTGCTTCCTTGACCACGTATGTCATACACTGGGCATACAGTTGAGCAGCAGCCCCCCCATACATTGGTACATGGCAAGGGGAGGAAACCTGCTGAAGAATACTGGTCACTGAAGGCTCACTGACACTCAGGGATCAGCATTGGGCCCTTTTTTTGTGTGGGCTGCCGCTTGGTGGTAGAACATCTGCTTTGCATGCAGAAGGTCCCAGGCTCAGTAGCAGAGCTGGGAAAGCCTCCTGCCTGAAATCTTGGGAAAGTTGCTCCCATTCAGAGTACACCTTGTGAGCTAGATGAACGATGATCTGACTTGGTATAAGGCAGTCTCCAAATGTTCCTATTATATACATATTTTAAATAAATAATACTGCCAGCTGCCCGGATGATATTGACACTGGTTGATATTGACACTGGTTGTCTCTTTTCATTTTCAATGAGATTCACTTCTATCCATCTGGTATCTTTGCTTGATAACCAGTGTGAATTTACATCATCTTTATATGCACAAGGATGAAACAGCTTTCGAAATATCCAAGTGCAAACTATGGTAAATTTTCTTTGCTATAATTTCACAGAAATAGACTATTTCCAAATGTAATCGCCAAGTACTTGATGACAACCGTGTCTTTGTTTTTATATCTCTAACCATTACTTTGGCCAAAGTATTCTACAGTTGTGTCTCCAGTTTCTTCCAAATGAGCAAGAACTAAAACTTAGCAAAACTGAGACTTTAATTAAAACCTGACACATTCTTAATTGGTGGCAGTAAATCTTACCCCAGAAGCTTCCCCACCACCACCGATTTTGTAGGCATAGGCAGTTTCCTTCTCTGAAGCCTGTACCCTGTAGTGTGAAGTATTGCTTGTTCACTCACAATTGGCTTCAGATAATAGTGTACTTCAAAGTGAATTCTTTATTCACCTGAGTGTTTAATGATGTCAATGAGATCTCATTATCACATTTAATTGAATAATTCAACAAGGTAATATGCCAGCACACAGACACTGCAGGGCTGAATTTGTCAATGCATCTTTCTTTGGTAGTAGTTATGGCAACCATCTCTAATGCACAGAGCTCTTGCAGGACAGATATTCTCAATGCATGCAATTGGTATACAAGATTATTCAGAGACACACACAAACAATATATGCAACGGTCCTGGAGTGTGTGTGTGTGTGTGTGTGTGTGAGAGAGAGAGAGAGAGAGAGAGAGAGAGAGTTTAACAAAGCCATAGCTCCTTGGTGATAATAGATCTAGAGTGCGTGCCCTACTCTTTTGTAGACACGAGGGGACATTTTTTTGAAGTGTTTGACCTTCAAGGCACTCTAATTGAGGAGCACCACTCACAGCTTGTTCCATACCCTTTTCATACCATCTCCAACTGTGATCATATGTACAGTCGTCAGCTAAACCGGGTCAGGTGAACTCTTGTAGTGCAGACCACCAGGGAACACAAAGAGGTACTGGCAGGGGTGCGGAGAGCACTTTTACTACTGAATGTGCAGTGAACTCATGCAAGGAATTCCTGAAGTGGCTGAGCTGCTTTTACATGCAATCATAATGCCTGCAATCTTGATCAATGCAAATACTAAATACTAACGGCACCTGAGCTCTTCTTAGTCACTTCCATGATCTTGAGTCAGGCTTGAGTTAGGAGGGAGATCTGGACAGACATGGCCAGATCCTCAATTGCCCCTCTTATTTATTTATTTAGATTTATATGTCACCCTATTCCCATAGGACTCAGGGAGACTTACAAGCAAACGTACACAACAACACAATTTCATACAAAGGTATCTTAGATAGCTTCATAAACCACGACCCCATACAGTACTCATTCCACATGACATAATAACCATGGATTACAATATCACTCTACAACTTACGTGCCCATTTTAATACCACATCTATTTCAGTGTGTTTCTTGCCTGGCTCAGAGATCTATGCTGTCAGTGTGAGTACTCCTGCCCGTCTGTGACCTACCCTCAGCAGCCATACTTGCCTCCTTGAGGTCTAGAGGTTTGCAGCTCCATTTCCCCAAGGTTGTGCCAGCTGAGTGGGTAAGTGAGCATGACCGGTGGGTTAAAAGAATTTATCATGCCCTGCATCAGGGAGGTGTGCAGAGTCCTGAGGATGCCTCCCATGGTTGCTAGCCCAGCCCTGTACCTCCTCCTCCCATTGACTAGGCTCCTGGCAGATGGAAAGGGGTGTGTGTGAGAATATGCTCCCCATTTCTGCCACTAGCTGCTTTCTTCAGTGGTGGGCTGGGCTCTGCCAGGGTCATGACCCAGACATGCAGGGCCCATTGTGTATGTGTGGTGACTTCCAAAATGGCTGCTGCTAGGGGGAAGGCCTGGAATGGGCTGAAGAATGCCCAAACTAGGTGGTTTTTGGTAAAACAGAAGGGGGAACATCTTTCAACATCTGCGGACCCTCTGTGGCCTCGGAGAACCTCCCCCTGGAGGGTGTATGTACTGATTTTTTTAATTTTTTTAAAAAATCAAAACTCATGAACCCCATGAACAGCTGGGGGGGTAGTGCTTGGTCTGGGGTCAAGCCGAACTGAGGCTGGTTTGGCTCAACCCTGAACTGTCAAACTGGCTTGACACTGAACTAGATCGCATCCCCATTCAGCTATTACAATTCAGCTATTGACTGATTAAATAAATTTTAGTTGATAAATCATCCCTTTTCACCAATTAATCAATCAATTGACCGGTCACATTTAAATAAACCGGTATAATATTAAAGCCTCAATATATGTCTTTTTGAGAAGATGTGAGATTATTTAAAATGTAATAAACAGTGGCTGACATGATATACAATAGGGATGTGCAGAATGTTTTGATGTCAAAATGTTTTGACTCGAAATGGGCTGTTACGAGTGTTTTGAGCTTGAAACAGAACACCACTTAAATAAAGGGCCTCTTTTGAGCTCAGAGCAGAACAAACCCATTGCAACTGAAACATTTTGACATTTTGAGTGCCATTTTGGAGGCCTGTTTTTTCCCTTGCTGACTGGTTTTCTGGCACTGACTTCCAGTTGGTTTGCAGTCTCCTTGCTGTTTGATTAGTTTGTATCATACAAATCAAGTGTTGTAATGGGCAACTGTGCCCTCATTGGCTGGGGGAAGGGAGATGGGAACTTCAAAATGTATTCAAAGAGACTGGGAGGCAGAGAGCCCTTATAAGGATGTGCGAACAGGTTCAACGTTGAATGTGTTCAACAATGTTGAATGTGTTCTGCATCAAACTGGTTCGGTTTGACTGTTCAGGGTCGAACTGAACCACCCCCTGTTCGGTCCGACCCTGGACCGAACCCCTCTGGGGGCTTGTGATTTTAATTTTTTAATTACACTTACCCACTCTGGGGGAGTTGTTCAAGGTGGCGGTGAGGGGGTCCACGGAGGTTCTCCCTCCCCCCGCCAACTTCCCTTATGTCATAATTTGGCAATTCAGCCACTCTTCGGCTGCTCATTGGCCTTTCCCCCTCAGTGCGCCTGCACAATGGGCCTCTATGTTAAAAATCGCCTTCTTGCCCATTTTTTTCTGTGGGTTGGGTGGTAGGTAGCACCCATCATGTCCTACCACTCAACCCACTTTGGTGTCCCGAAGACCTACCCATGGGTACCAATGGAGTGCTTCGAGTTTCTCTGTTGTTCCCTATGGCTGAAACACTCAATGTTTTGAGTTATGTCAAAACAGCTGGTTTGACTACTGTTCTGATGGAACATTTTGTCCATTTTGTGTTGCTTTTCAAGCTTGAAACAGAAAGCAAAATCCGTTCTGTGCACATCCCTAATGCTCAGTCCTAGCCTCAACAGTAGGAAGCAGCATCACCACCACCACCACCACAGAGAACTGGCAGCAGTACTAAGCAGTGTCACCATGAGTGTCCCCCTTCACAATAATGGGGATTAATGCTGCTAGTCCAATAGTCTATTCTCTACAGTGGCGTTGCTGCTTCATGGTCTGGCACCCCAATGGCATCCACGGCTGCAGTTAGGATTGTGCATCATGTTGGCCAATGCTACGACACTGTCAGTCCACCAATGGTAGCTTTTGTTCAAATAGCCAAGAGAATGAGTGATCCAGAATGGGACTGGTGGGGATGAATATACAAAGTCATCTGCCATAGTTCCAATCCTGACTGGCCCTCCCACACATGCTATCTAACACAGAAAAAACAAGCTGGCAACTGTATTGTATGTGCTTAAAAGTCATGTGTAGTTTGCTCTTGAGAGGAAAGGGATCCCTGCTTCTGCTACTACTGCCATGTTTCTTGAGCTTGGCAGGAAGAAGTCAATTTCCCATGCACAGCATAATGAGAGGCAGTGATTTGGGCCACAGGATTCTAGCACAGAAAAGGGTAGATTATGGGCAGATTCATACAAATGCCTCAAAGTTAGGAAGCCAGGGACATGTTGGATGAATGTAGGGAAGCAGCAGCATATAGCAGTAGCAATAGCAATAGCAATAGCACTTACATTTATATACCGCTCTATAGCCGGAGCTCTCTAAGCGGTTTACAATGATTTTAGCATATTGCCCCCAACATTCTGTGTACTCATTTTACCAACCTCGGAAGGATGGAAGGCTGAGTCAACCTTGATATGCTGTCAGTGGGCATAACATCTGAACCTGCCAAGTCTGGTTCCTGTGATTCTCCCTAGATTCTACACCCATTTGTCACCTACATTTTAAATTGGGCAAAGAATCTGGGGAGAATGTCAAGAATCCCATGTGGGAACTGGACTTAGGCGGGTTCAGATGTCACACCCGTTGGGAGCATGTGCTGCCACTTGCCTAGGTTCATCTGACCTAGGTTCAGGTGGTTGTGTGAACCCTCCTTATGGAAGCCTGGAGTCTGATCATCCCTTGACTAGAAGATCACTTCTGATAAAATTGCATGGTTAGCAGTTCCCACTTTAAAGCAGACTGGAGAAATAATATTTTCAAATGTGTTATAACTGATGCTGATTAAAACCCAGGGGAAAACGTAGATACATGGGGATTAGCTACTAGCTAATGATTAATGGGATCACATCCCATAATACAAGCCCAAACCACATACCACCAACAAAGGTCTGTCATACCTACTGCACAGAATATATTGAACAGGGCATGCACCTCAAAGAGAGATTTCTGCCTCCCACATCCCGATGTATAGAATTGTGATGAAATACTGAAAGCAAATACTGTTTCCCTTAAAATAATCTGTCACCTGGAACAGATCTTTTAATGGCCAAGTATGTTTACTTTCCATCTGGCAGAGTCAGCTAGCCATTAATCACATCAAAGAGAGGCCCAAACAGTAGCTGCAATGATTAAAAGGTTCACAGAGAACGTAACTGTTTTTAGAAGCCTTTCTGTGGCATCTTTTTCTGGCAGTTGGTGTTGAAATAGCTAGGCCACATCTTCAGTTGATGCAAATCTGCTTTCTTCACAGAGCCAATGAAATCACCAATCTAGTGATCTATAGCAAATGGAGGACTGGATCAGAGGTGCATCTAGGTAGTTTTGGAGCCTGGACCTAAAGGCCTTTAGAGGCCCCCCTTCCCTGCAAATTAAGCATCATCATGCTCGGCCGGGCGAACACACCACTTGGGACAGACTAAAAAGGATTTGGGGGTCCCCAGGGGCTGTGGAGGCCCTGGACTTCAGCCTGGAAGTCCAGGGGTAAGAGTGCTTCTGGATTGGATATCTTGTCTGCTGCTTGGAGGGGTGGGGGAGGGACTCAAGAAGCTGTAATCAGAATACAACAATAAAACGTGTGCGCTAGAAGCTATGGAGGAGAGGTCTATCAATGGCTACTAGTTGGAGGGCTATAGGCCACCTCCAGCCTCAAAGGCAGGATGTCTCTGAGTACCAGTTGCAGGGGAGTAATAGCAAGAGAGAGTGCATACCCTCAACTCCTGCCTGTAGGCTTCCAGTACAAAAGGGAGAACACATGAAATCAAGAAATCTCAATCAGAATACCGTGTTAATGGAACACACAAATGCAGTGGAAAAATAAATACTAAATAAATGGTATAATTAATCCATATATTCATATATTACTGTCAAACATAATGTGCACAAAGGAGGAGCCAAGCTCCTATATGGACCCAGAGAGTATAGTTTCTAATGTTTCTTTGATGCCTCCTTAATGTCTTTGATAATAAACCTCATGGGTCACTGAAGAAATGAAGAGTTATGGGTGCACACATTCCAGATCCAGAAAGCAGAGCAGCTGACTAAGATAGATGAATTCCAAGTTCGAAGCCTTGAGCAGCTGACTGAGGTGGATATGTTCAGATTTCAGATATGTTTCAGTTTTGCAGAGATGATCCTTATGGATCTTATCCCTGTGGTCATTACAGGATATGTAACCTTATGATTGGTGACAAGCAGGTGTTTATTCCTACCATAGACAGAATCATCTCATTGGGATGTTTTGGCAATTGTAGCACTAGGAATATTGTATATCTAATTCTATGTCCTTGTCCTGCCATTTACGGTATTCTGTAGGCTTCCAGTGGCATCTGTTGGGCCACTGTGTGAAACAGGATGCTGGACTAGATGGGCCTTGGGCCTGATCCAGCAGGGTTGTTCTTATGTTCTTATGCATCTGAACCACAGGGCTGGACTAGCATTTATCTGTCATAGGAACATAGGAAGCTGCTATATATTAAGTCAGACCATTGGTCCATCTAGCTCAGTACTTTCTACACAGACTGGCAGCAGGTTCTCCAAGGTTTCAGGCAGGAGTCTCTCTCAGTCCTATCTTGGAGATGCCAGGGAGAGAACTTGGAACTTTCTGCATGCAATGGTGAAGATGTTATTCCCAGAATGGCTCCATCCCCTAAGGAGAATATCTTACTGTACTCATGCATGTTGTTGCCTGTCATTTTCCTGCCTTTATTATTGTGGATCATGTGAAGCCATCCACTGTTTTGTATACCATGTTCTAATTATGGGGCAGTGATGCTCCCCCTTAGTTACTGTTTTTTGGAAAGCTATAGGGGGATTAAATTGGAGGGAGTCAGGAGGGATATTATAGAACTGGAGAAGGTGCAGAAGAGGGCAACCAAGATAATCAGGGGCCTAGAACATCTTCCTTATGAGTTAAGGCTACAACACCTTGGGCTTTTTAGTTTAGAAAGATGACTGAGGGGAGAGACACAATAGAGGTCTATAAAATCATGCATGTTGTGGAGAAAGTGGACAGAGATCATTTTTTCTCCCTGTTGCATAACACTAGAACCTGGGGTCATCTCATGAAACTGATTGCCAAGAAATGTAGGACCAACAAAAGGAAATTCATTTTCACACAACTCATAATCAAGCTATGGAATTCTCTGCCACAAAATGTTGTGACAGGCACCACCTGGGTGGGTTTAAGAAGGGCTTAGATAAATTCATGGAGGACAGGTCTCTCAATGGCTACTAGTCTGAGGGCTATAGGCCACCTCTAGCCCAAGAGGCAAGATGCCTTTAAATACTAGTTGCAGGGCAGCAACAGCAGGAGGGAGGGCCCTCAGCTCTTTTCTGTGGGCTTCCCAGAGGTATCTTGTGGCCCACTGTGTGAAACAGGATACTGGACTAGATAGGCCTGATCTAGCAGGGCTGTTCTTGTGTTGTGTTTAGGAATGGAAAATGTAGATTTCAGTAAGTGCCCCATTATTTGAGCACTGCTTGTATAGATGAAGAAAACTGCTTTGCTGGTGAGAATAATTTATCCATTAATTTTTATTAATGTGAAACTTGTTTCTGGGTTTCACTACTTGACTGCAGGTGAGGGCTCACATTACTGAATCTATATCAGAAACACCTCTGTACATAGAAAGCTAACATATCATGCATGAAATTTAGACGTGCCTTCCCCTCAGAGATCATTTATCTACAGAAACATTTGAGGGAATAGGGGAAATAGTTGATCACATGAACTCCAGCTTTCAGTGTGAAGTGGTAAAATCCAGAAATAGGTTTACCACCTCATTTGCTATTTGTGAAAACTATGTTGTTGCATCCAGGGGTGTTGCTAGGTACTAAAAAGATCTAGGGCCCACAAGTCATGTCTCAGACTCAAACTACCCCATTATCTATTTTGTGGCCACATCATTTTGTGGCAGGAAAGGAGAACTGGTCTTGTGGTAGCAAGCATGACTTGTCCCCTTAGCTAAGCAGGGTCCACCCTGGTTGCATATGAAAGGGAAACTTTGTGTGTGAAAGCACTATAAGATATTCCCCTCAGGGGATGGAACCGCTCTGGGAAGAGCAGAAGGTTCCAAGTTCTTTCCCTGGCAGCATCTCCAGATAGAGCTGAGACAGATTCCATCCTGCTTGCAATCTTGGAAAAGCCGCTGCCAGCTCTGTGTAGAGACAATACTGAGCTAGATAGACTAATGGTCTGACTCAGTCTATGGCAGCTTCCTGTGTTCCTATTTGTTTGTTAGTTGTCTCTCCTCTACCCCCACCTTAGGTTTCTTTTTCTCTTTGCAATGGCAAAACTGTCACACTTTTTTAAAAAAACCTCCTTCCCCAGGAACTCTGCCTTGTCCTTGCAAGCCACCAAGAGAACCCACAGGTTGCTGGGACCGGTGTTCTCCCATATTCCCAGCCCCCATTTATGTGCAGAATTAGTTTTGTTTTTAGCAGCAGTATCAAGGTAGTGTGCACGCACATGCATTCAGAGTGGGACCTTCCAGATTTAACCTGAGTGGGTTCTAAAATTAACGCATGCCTTAGCGGGAACAATGGCTGGGTCTCAACCCCCCCTCCCCCTCAAGAAGGTGCTCACAGTGCTGCATGGCTGCCAGGACCACCCCCACGAGACCCATAGACCCAGCAACCTCACCACCTCCTTCTGAGCCAAGAGAGCTCACAAATAGTTGGTGCTACTGCCCCCAAAGAGCCCCCACAGCACCACAACCCTGCCTCCTCTTTCTGTCTGTGCCATAATGGAAATGGGGAGAGACAGACCAAGCACTCTCCCCATCTGCTCTTGCATTTCTAGAACAGAAAATGGGGAGAAGACACTCTATCCATCCCCTTCTCATGATAGCACAGACCTGGAAGGGAGGTGGCAGGTCATGGCAGAGGAGATGGTGTCAAGGAGCACCCACTGGACTGGAATTAAAATTGTTTCCAATTAGAACATCTGAAGCCAATATTGACTTTACGAGGATGAGCAGGAAGGAATAAGCCCTGTACGCTTTACTTTTTACTCAAGTGACACCTTATTTCACATGGATAAGAAATGTGGGTGTTCTCCCTTGAACATATTTTAATGGCCTGCTAATACAGAATAGAAAATAGCTTAGCTGGAGACTCGCTTGACATATCTGAGACTGTAAGGTGTACTTTTTAAAATATAACCTCCCAAGATAATCCCAGAACAATCATTCTTCTTCATAATAGCCTTCCTTGATTTAAAGACAATAAAGGATATAGCTTCACAGTGCAAGAGGTTGTTCCCAATATTTCTCTTTATAGTATTCAGTGGTATTTTATAAGGTGAAGGTGAACCAGTAAGTGTGCTAATGATCCTTGCTGGGTTTGATAATGAGAAGAACTGACTGGCAATCTGATGCATAAGATGGGTGCATCTTGAAAGGCTTCCGAAGCTTTCTCCAAAGTAGCAACTTGAATTTCTCTAGAACTGCTAATAGCACTGGGGAGTTTCCTCTCGTGTGCTCTAACAGTTCAGTGGATGAGTTTCAGATCAGTGGTGCACAAGTGCTCATTAAGAGTTTCTCATGCCTGCAGCTGCATCATGTCTACTTACTGACTTGCACTGCATCTTGACTCTAAATCATTCACGTATAGCAGGGGGTTGCCAACTTGTGGCACTCCAGATGTTTCTGCATCATCCTTGGCCACAACAAATGGTAGCTAGGGTTGATGGGAGCTGTAGTTCAGCAACATCTGGAGTACACAGGTTGGGAACCCCTGATGTACAGCACCCCTCAGTGTATTATTCTATTTGCCTTCTCCGATCTGACTGTGATTGAATCATTTGCTCAATGCACGTTGTGCTGGGGAATCAGCTCCAGCAGTTTCAGCAGTAGCAAGCTTTGATCCATTTTGAGATGCAGTCCATTGCTCCCCTGCAAAGTACTCTGAGACATACAGAAATATGTCTCTGAGGGCTGTGCAATCCTCATGGACATATTTCTACTAGTTACAAGGCAATCTGAGGGGAAAGTAGGAACTCCAACATTTTCTCTCCCCACTGTGCATTGGGTGCAGTGATAGTGGGGAAGGTTGCTGAAGAAGGCACACATCTCTGTTCTGTGCCCACCATTGACTTTTAATCTGGAGACTCCATATGGCCTTTGACTGACCTGTCGTTCATGAAGTTGTCCAGTGTCCTTCTAAAGGCATTGAATTTGGTGGTCATTAGTACAGCTTGTGGAAATGAATTCTATCAGTTGTGTTGTACTTTCTTTACTGAGTCTTGATTCTACTGCCAATCAAGTTCATTGGAGAACCAAAGTTCTAGTATTATGAAGGAGGGAGAAAACATCCATCTTTTTTCTCACACCATGAATAATTCTGTAAGCCTGTATCATGTTCCTCATTTTGTCTTCAACCAACAGGCCAGAAACAGCTTCTCCTCAGGGATGAGCTTTTGCTAAAGCTCATACTCTCCTCTGAGGTTTCCAGCATGCAGTGCAGAAATGTAGACAATATCAACTTCATGCCTTGTAATATAGGGGATTTGGGAGTTGGCCAAGGCAGAGAATAGAGGCAAGAAGGGCAGCTGAGGCTTGGATGTTTAGGTGAGCCAGCCACAGGGTAAAGCCTACAAGAGAGTAGAAGGGGACAGTAGGTGGGGGAAAACACTTTCCCTATTACTGAAGCCAAAGAGTGGAGGACAAATACAGGCTGACGCAGTCAATAGGGGAACTGGAACAAGCTTTTACATTGTTGTAATGTTTTAACTTTTTGGTTTTTGTTTGAACTAATGTTTTACTTTTTCTGTTTTTATTTTGTTGTAAACCAGCCAGAGACATAAGTTTTGGGTGGTATAAGAATATGTTAAACAAACACACAAACAAACAAACAAACAAACAAACAATCTTATCACTTGGTTGGATCTATAAGGCTTTAATCAGGGGCGGCCGTTTCACGAGAGAGCCTCCTAATGGCGCAGCGGGGAAATGCTTGACTAACAAGCAGAAGGTTGCCGGTTCGAATCCCCACTGGTACTATGTCAGGCAGCAGCGATATAGGAAGACGCTGAAAGGCATCATCTCAGACTGAATGGGAGGAGGCAATGGTAAACCCCTCCTGTATTCTATCAAAAGAAAAATACAGGGCTCTGTGGGTGCCAGGAATTGAAATCGACTTGACGGCACACTTTACCTTTACCTTTCACGAGGCAAGATGAGGCAGTCCCTTTAGCTGGCAGATTGTTGGGGTACCAGCAGGGCAGCAAGATGCCCTCTTCCATCACTATTGGAGCACCTCTTTTAGACCGATATGAACTTTGCAAGGAGTGCCTCTCCTTGCATTCCTTGCAAAGCTTGCAAGAAGCACAAGGAGAGAAGAGGAGGCTGTTGGCAACCTTCCCTCCTCCTTGCCCCCCATGTACTTACAAAGCTTGCAGGAATTGGTTTTAAAAGGGGGCTGGTCCCCACCAGGGGTGTGGGGCAAGGCCACATTTTGCACCTTGCCTTGGCACTGCAATAACTCCACCACCAGTTGCAATGCTACTTGGTAGTAAGTTCCATTTTAATATTGCTGGATTAATTAGAAAGCCTTCCCTTAAGCTTTCAAAAAGACTATATTTTTCAAATCCACTTAAATATTTTGCTTACAGAATTCAGTTTACAGAATTCAGGTGCCCTCTCCTCTCCAGGCAACACAACACAACACAACCCCCCAGGCAATGCAACCTACTAGTATTCAAGAATACCACAAGTATACATTGTAGGGTAGTGCATCTCATATTGTTGTTAGTCCCGATTATCTCAGTGGGACTTACTTCTGAAGAAACGTGCACAGGATCATGCTACATCTATCTATCTATCTATCTATCTATCTATCTATCTATCTATCTATCTATCTATCTACCTACTTACTTACTTACTTACTTACTTACTTACAGTCAGACAGGTGTTATTGACTGGTTTGTTTTATCCAGACATCCAGTCCTTCCCAAGGACCTGGGATGGCTGGATTTTATTATCAGTATTTTTGCTGTTATTATTATAGATATTGTCACAGAATATAGCCTGTTCCCAGTAAAGTTGCATTTTGTAATTGGCTGATGGTGATTTCTGTGGCCCCTATGGTGTTGAAGTGCTCTTCAAGGTCTTTTGGAACTGCACCCAGGGCGCCAATTACCACTGGGATTATTTTGGTCTTTTTCTGCCACAGCCTTTCAATTTCAATTTGTAGATCTTTGTATTTTGTTATTTTTCTATTTCTTTTTCTTCTATTCTGCTATCCCCTGGTATTGCTATGTTGATTATTTTGACTTGTTTTTCTTTCTTCTTGACTACAGTTATATCTGGTGTATTGTGTGGCAGATGTTTGTCTGTTTGTAGTCGGAAGTCCCATAATATTTTCACATCTTCATTTTCTACCACTTTTTCAATTTTATGGTACCACCAATTTTTGGCTACAGGTAGCTTGTATTTTTGCAGATGTTCCAGTGTATCATCCCTGCTACCTTGTCATGCCATTGTTTGTAGTCAGTCTGTGCGATCTTTTTACAACAGCTGATTAGGTGGCCCACTGTTTCATCTGCTTCTTTACAAAGGTGGCACTTGCTGTTTGTTGTTGATTTTTCTACTTTGGCTCTTATTGCATTTGTTCTTAGTGCCTGTTCTTGTGCAGCCAGTATTAAACCCACAGTTTCTTTCTTCAAGTTGCCATTCTTAAGCCATTGCCAGGTCTTGGTGATGTCTGATTTTCCACTTATATTGTGCAAATATTGACCATGCAGTGGCTTATTTTCCCATTTTTCTGCTCAGTTCTTGACTTGTTCTTTCTTGTAGGCCTGCTTTGTTTCATTGGTGTTGAATAGTTTCACGTTATTGACCATTTTAAGTGCATCTTCTTCACTTTCCTTGATATATTCTTTGAGGCCTCTTTTCTCCTCCTCTACTGTTTGATGGACTTGCAGCATTCCTCTTCCACCTGAGCTGTGAGGGAGGTGTAGCCTATCTACATCACAGCGGGGGTGCAGAGCATGATTGATGGTCATTATTTTCCTGGTCTTATGATCTAGCGTCGCTAGCTCTGCCTGGGTCCAGTCTATTATTCCTGCAGTGTATCTGATAACAGGTATAGCCCAGGTGTTTATGGCTTGTATGGTGTTCCCGCCATTGAGTTTGGACTTGAGGATTTTTCTAACTCTCCTGATGTATTCACTTCCAATTATTCTTTTATCTTCAGCGTGTGCGATGTTCTCAGCCTGGAGAATGCCCAAGTATTTGTAATGTTCTTTCTCTTCCAGGTTCTTGATCTTGCTACCATTGGGCAATTCTGTTCCTTCTGTTTTTCTTATTTTCCCTCTGTTCATTATTAATGCAGCACACTTGTCTAGTCCAAACTCCATTGCTATATCGCTACTGAATATACGGACAGTGTTTAGCAGTGATTCAATTTCTGACTGGGACTTTCCATACAACTTCATACCATCCATGTACAGCAGATGGTTGATTACTTGATGTTTTAGGTGTTTGGTATCTGAGGCCTGTTTTGTTTAGTATTTCTGTAAGTGGGGTCATGGCGATTACAAACAACAGAGGGGATAGTGAGTCCCCTTCGAAAATGCCTCTTCTAATGCTAACCTGTCCAATTGTCTCACCATTGATTGTTGACCTTGTACTCCACATGCTCATTGCTTTTTAAAATAAATATCTGAGTGTTTTTGCTGACACCAGTTGTTTCTAAACATTTTAGTATCCATGTGTGAGGCAAGGAATCGAAGGCTTTCTTGTAGTCAATCCATGCAACACTTAGATTTGTTTTTCTTCTTTTGCAATTTTCTAAAATCAGTTTGTCAATCAGCAGCTGGTCTTTTGTGCCTCTGATGTTCGGGCAATTTCCTTTCTGTTCAACTGGAAGCTGTTTGTTAGTTAATAAGTGTTGCATCACTTCATCTGCTATTATTCCAGTTAATAATTTGAACATGGTTGGCAGACAGGTTATCGGTCTATAATTACTTGGAACTGCACCTTTTGCTGGGTCTTTCATGATGAGATGAGTTTTCCCAGTTGTTAGCCATTGTTCAATATCACCTCCTTGCAAAATGTGATTGAACTGTTTTGATAGTTCTTTATGAAGGCTTGTTAGGTGTTTAAGCCAAAAGCCATGCAGTTCATCGTCGCCTGGCGCAGTCCAATTTTTAATTTTCTTTGCTCTTTCACTTATTAATTCTGGTGTTATTATTAGATCTTGCATTTGTTGGTTACATTTTTTGACTTCTTTCATCCAGCCTGCTTTTTTATTATAATCTATTGGATTGTCCCATAATTTCCCCCAGAATTGCACTATTTCTTCTTTATTTGTTGTTCCTATGTTTCTTGTAGTTTCTCCTTCTATGCTTTGGTAGAAACGTCTCTGATTCGACTGGAATTGGAGATTCTGCCTGTGTTGTGTAATTCTGGCTTCATATCTGCTAATCTTCTTTGACACTGCTGTTATTTGCTGCTTTATTATTTCCAGGACTTCTCTAATTTTCCTTGAATCTAGGTGGTATTTTTAGAACAGATACTGTTTGGTGTTTTCATTCTTCAGCTTGTTGTCTTTCATATCTTTCAATTTACTAGCATCAGATCTAAGACTGGAGATTTTATTTTCTAATCTAATCTTCCATTTAAGTGATGTACTACTTTCTTTTTTTACAGGTCCACTGATCTTATATCCGAGCTCTTGTGTTGTTATTGTTGCTGCACTGTACATTAGTTGGTTTGTTTCTTGCAAATTATTAGTGACTGTTTCTGCAAGTGCAGCATTGACATCTTTTAATACCTGAGCAAGTCGTTTTTTGGCAACTGTTTTTAGAGCTGGAAGTCAAACCTTGGTGGTTGTTTGGTTCATGTGCTCAGTTATTTTTTACTTTAGTTCTTGTTGCTTTTCTGTTAAACGGCATTCAGGTTTTTGAGGTGAAGGCAAAGGGGAGGTTGCCTGGTTTTGATTTTGAAACAGTTCAGCAACAGTGGCATCCTCTATTTCCAACACCTCCTCCACCTGCGCCTGAGCAACTGCTTCAGTTGGTGGTAATTCTTCTTCCATATCTTGAGCCTGTGTTGCTCTTTGTAGTTCTTCCAGATCAACTCTTGTGAATATTTTATTTCTTATTATGAATCTTCTCTGGTCTGCTAGCCTTTGTTCTGTTATTTCTGTATCTGGATGCTTCTCTTTCCTATTGTGGTACATTCTTTTAAAATAACCTCTTCTAGTTGGACTAGACTTGTAATAGCAGATCATTATTTCCTTGTTGGCATTTTTCGTATATTTTTTCCGGTTAAGCGATGTTTCTTCCAGTAACCTTGCAGTCTCCAGCCCTGGTTGCTCAACTGAAGATCCTGAGTCCTGTTGCCCACTTGCCACCAGATGTCCAGGGACTCCAGCACCTGGCGCGGTCCTTGTTGACCCGGGCGATGACTGAGCCGGTATATGTTTATTAAAGTTACGTCTCACCATATTGTTGATGGGAGAGGCACTCTTTGTCTGGCTCCTCTGGTGAGACCTGTCTAGTATGGCTTGACCTCTGGCATAGCTGTCACCTTCCTCAGAGCACACATGCCCCACAACCATGCCAAGGTAATGCCACACTGGGGGATGATGATGATGATGATGATTATGCTTGTGTGTATTAGGAGCCATTTACATTATACACTGGCTTTTTCAAAGTCTGTTCTGTATTTTAGCTCAACAAAGGGTCCTACAGGAGTCTGCAGAGAGCCGCAAATACAAGAAGGTAACAATAATGCTAGTCTCTTGCCCAAAGACCACAATCATCATAATTACAGTCAGACAAATCACCACGTTGAAAGAAAAATCACATAGTTTTCAGATGCCCATGGTAAACGTCCCCACTGAAAATTAGAGTCTTAAGTGTGTGGAAAACTTCTGTAATTTGGACCACAGCTGCAAAGAGAGACTCTAAAGCTGCAACTTTGTTTTCATCACAGTATTTTCTTAAATCTTTGTTGCTTTATCAAAAGAATGTTGGGCAACGGCAAAAGTCTGTCTTACAATAGTCCTCTTATTCAGCTGGGGGAAAATAATACTAAATGAATGGAATGATTACCTTTAATTACCATTTGCAAACTCTATGTAAAATAAATATTTCTCTATTATAATAAATGCTTTTGAAAAATACATCAAGCACATCGCTGTGATTTGTCCTGCCAGTGGATTCCAATATTAATCTTAACACAGCAGCATGACTGAGAACAGAGGTCTTTCCAGAATTTCAATAGAAGTCCCTTGCTGGATCTGAATTATGAGTCTGGCATGAAAAAAACAGATGTGGCATCTGTTGTCTCTTGCTGAACAATTGTAGTAAAAGCTCATTCAGCTTTTGTGACTGGCTCTTTTCCATTAAAGCAATGAATAGGGCTTTTTCTCTCTCCTTTCTTTCCCCTTATAAATATATAAGAAAGGCATGAAAATGATTTACTGAAATATTCAGATTATTTCCCTCATGATTTTTCACTTCTAAAGACAACCTTTTATTTTGCTAGCAATTTAAGCAAAGGAAAATGCATCCTTTGTACTGAAAGTATGCAAATGTTGGAAATTAATTACATGCTGCCCATATCCAATTATACAGACTAGCAAAAGATGGAGGAAAAAGTTCCCCATTGATTTTTTGAAGAGTACTGTACTGATTACCTCTCAAGAATCTAAGGAAACCAGGAATGATGCAGTTCCTGGCCTCTTGCAGGCATAGGTGAATGCTTAATCAGAGGTATAGTCGCTCTTCAGATATTTTTAGTCTCTGAGTAAAATTCAGCTATCCCAGCTTCCCTTAATGCTAACAGCTAACAATGCAGTATTATTGTAAAGCATATGATGCCTTCAAGTTTGCCAATTTATCACATAGGCAGTATAGTAGCCAGGTTGCTTTTGAAATCTGTGAAAATTAAGATAAGTTACATATTAAATGTGTCAATTTTTCCATTGTGAAAGAACTGCATTAGAGAAATTTCTGAAGAAAATTAGAAATGCAATGAGTATCGTATGCACACATTTCAGGTCTCATCTCTTTTCATTACTGTATTTAGTACCTTTCCATCTTTCCTTCAATAAACGATACACACATCCTTGGCTTTATAGTTCATTTTATAAAGTTCTATTTACAACTTTTCCTTTTTAAAAAAATTCTTTGTGGCAGCACTGAACCAGAGCATGCAAAACAACCAATTCTGTTTGGAGTTATTCTGATTCCAAAAAAGGTTTTGTTAGGGAGGGCACTCCTTATTCTTGACCAAAGCTTGGAAGCAAAAATGAAATCTTAGTCAATGCTATCCTGTAATATGATCTCAAGGGGATATTCCTAGCTGTCCTCGGTTCTCAGTGAACTGTGCATACCTAAGTACCAAATAGCAAAACCCAACACTAGTGTGCTCAGGAAATGGTGGCATAGAATCACACTGATCTGTTATGTGATTACCTATATGTAAAATCCCAATTTATCTTCATCATGCTGCTTAGCTTTACTAGAGAACAAGAGGGAAGACTTGTAAGCCTTAACATTGCACACACCTGTTTTATCAACAAATGAAGCACTGCTACTGTATTGCAGTCGCAAGAACATGGTCTGTCAATCGTCTTATTTCACAGATTGGGCTGGAAGGGAAGCATTAGTACATCAACAAAGCTACGATACTGCTAGCAGTATGGGCATAGGAACAAGAGATCACATAAGGCTCAAGCTAGGCAGATAGCTAATTGACCAAGGAGGACCAGACTGGAGATGAATGATGAGCAACCTGTTTTATTTATTTTGTAGTACTTGTATCCTGAACTTCAATACAGCATACTCTCAAGGCAGAGTACTTGGCAAACAATACAACAATAAAAATGTCATTAGCAACTAGCATAAACTGTCATCAGAAAACTAAATAAGGACCTGCTCCATTTGTTTTTATAAGAGATGTTTGCCCGGCATAGAAAATACATGCAAGTAAGCATCAGACTTACACCAGACTTGTTCCTCATAAAGGAACTTAATGGGAATTTCAGGAAGCTGTTAGAAGAGAGACAAGGAGCAGTACTACAATGACATCTGTAAAGACCTTGAGGATGGAAATAGACACGGAAAAACAAGGAAAGTTTTCCAAAAGATCTCTGAACTCAGGAGTTTCCAATTTCAAATTGGTATGTTAAGGGATGCCAAAGGACAGATAGTAACTGATTCAGAGAACAAACAGAGATGGAAGAAGTATATTGAAAATCTGTACAGCAGGGACGTCAATATCCAAGATACTCTAGAAGATATTCCCTACTTGCAAGAACCTCAAGTACAGGAACATAAGAACATAAGAACAGCCCTGCTGGATCAGGCCCAAGGCCTATCTAGTCCAGCATCCTGTTTTGCACAGATGCTGCTGGAAGCCACAGACAGGAGTTGAGGGCGTGCCCTCTCACCTGCCATTACTCCCCTGCAACTGGTACTCAGAGGCATCCTGCCTTTGAGGCTGGAGGTGGCCCACAGCCCTTTTACTAGTAGCCATTTATAGACCTCTCCTCCATGAAGTCATCCAAACCCCTCTTAAAACCATCCAGGTTGTTGGCTGTCACCACATCCTGTGGCAGAGAGTTCCACAAGTAAATCATGCGTTGGGTGAAAAAGTACTTCCGTTTGTTGGTCCTAGACCTCCTGGCAATCAATTTCATGGAGTGACCCCTGGTTCTAGTGTTGTGTGAGAGAGAAAAGAATTTCTCTCTCTCCACTTTCTCCACACCATGCATGATTTTATAGACTTCTATCATGTCTCCCCGCAGTCATCTTTTTTCTAAACTAAAAAGCCGCAGGTGTTGTAGTCTTGCCTCATAAGAAAGGTGCTCTAGGCCCCTGATAATCTTGGTTGCCCTCTTCTGTACCTTCTCCAGTTCAACAATGTCCTTTTTAAGATGTGGTGACCAGAATTGTACGCAGTACTCCAAGTGTGATCGCACCATAGTTTTGTATAAGGGCATTATAATGTTAGCCGTTTTATTTTCAATCCCCTTTCTAATGATCCCTAGCGAGGAATTTGCCTTTTTCACAGCTGCTGCACATTGAGTCGACACTTTCAACGAGCTGTCCACCACGACCCCAAGATCCCTCTCCTGGTCCGTCACCGACAGCTCGGATCCCATCAGCATATACTTGAAGTTGAGGTTTTTCGTCCCAATGTGCATCACTTTACACTTGCTAACATTGAACCGCATTTGCCATTTTGTCGCCCACTCCCCCAGTTTGGAGAGATCCTTTTGGAGCTGCTCACAATCCATTTTGGATTTCACTATCCAGAAGAGTTTAGTATCATCTGCAAATCTGGCCACCTCGCTGCTTATCCCTGCTTCTAGATCATTTATGAATAAATTTAAAAGCACCGGTCCCAGTACATATCCCTGGGGGACCCCACTTCTTATTTCCCTCCATTGTGAAAACTCTCCATTTATACCTACCCTCTGTTTCCTGTCTTTCAACCAGTTAGCAATCTACACATGTACTTGTCCCCTTATCCCATGACCGCTAAGTTTCCTCAGGAGTCTTTGATGTGGAACTTTGTCAAAAGCTTTTTGGAAGTCCAGGTAGACTATGTCAACTGGATCACCTTGATCCACACACTCGTTGACACTCTCAAAGAACGCCAAAAGGTTGGTGAGGCAAGATTTAGCTTTGCAGAAGCCATGCTGGCTCACTCCCAGCAGGGCCTGTTCTTCTAGGTGCTTTACAATTTTATCCTTGAGGATGCTTTCCATCAATTTGCCTGGAACGGACGTTGGGCTAACCGGCCTGTAATTTCCCGGATCGCCCCTGGATCCCTTCTTGAAAATCGGTGTTACATTTGCTACATTTGCTACATTCAGATGCAACCAGGGCAGACCCTGCTTAGCTATGGGGACAAATCATGCTTGCTACCACAAGACCAGCTCTCCTTTCCTGTGTTCCACTGGTTCTCACTGTTCCACCATGTTTCTGTTATGCCCACTATATCTATTTCTGCGTTAGCAACCAAGCACTCCAGCTCACCCACCTTGGCTCGGAGGCTTCTGGCATTGGCATATAAGCACCTATATGCTGAATCTCTCCCCTGATGTATGCTATTCTTTTGACTCTTTGACCTGCTGGCACAGGCTCCCGTCTGCTCTTTGTGTCATTTTAAAAGCTGCTCTGCAACCTTTTTGATTTTAAGCGCCAGCAGTCTGGTTCCATCTTGGTTCAAGTGCAGCCCATCCCTTTTGTACAGGCCTTGCTTGCCCCAAAATGTGTCCCAGTGCCTAACAAATCTAAACCCCTCCTCCCGGCACCAACATCTCATCCACGCATAGAAACCCCTCAGCTCTGCCTGTCTCACTGTACTTGCGCGTGGAACAGGTAGCATTTCTGAGAATGCTACCTTGGGGGTCCTGGACTTCAAAATGCTACCTATCAGCCTAAATTTGGCTTCCAGGACCCCCCGACTGCATTTCCCCACATCGTTGGTGCTGACGTGCACCACGACAGCTGTCTCCTCCCCAGCACTGCCTAGGAGCCTGTCTAGATGCTGCATAATGTCCGCAACCTTCGCACCAGGCAGGCAAGTCACCGTGCGGTCAACACGTGGGTCACGAACCCATCTCTCTATCCCTCTAATGATCGAATCACCAACTACAAAGAGGCCCCCACCCCCCAGAGGAGTATCCCCTGTGCGAGAGGATATGGGCTGGCTCATCATCCACGGAAGGGGTCCCTTCTAAAGGAGCATTTCCCTCTTCCTCAGACCGATGTCCTCCTCGCCCAAGACCTTTATTCTCCCTGACAGCAGAGGAGCTACCAGCCCTGGAGTGGGATGCCTCTATCACATCCCTGACGGTCTCGTCCACATGCCTCTCTGTCTCTCTGAGCTTCTCCAGATCCGCCACCTTGGTCTCAAGGGAACGGATTTGTTCCCTGAGAGCCAGGAGCTCCTTGCACCGAGCACACACCCATGACTTCTGCCCATGGGGCAAATAGTCATACATGTGGCACTCAAGTCAAGTCAAGTCATGTTTATTTACGGTCATAGACCAAAATTTACATACATAATAATACACGTAATATAGTAATAATATATACATAATATAAGCAGGAACATGGACTCATCCTAATCAGCAATTTCCCGTTAGCATAATCTGATTTACCATCTGTTGTCTAGCCTTCTTAGCTGCCTCACAGAACTTAGCAACTTTAAATGTTACTTCCTTCTTCTGATCTGAGAGCAGATAGTTGACGTAAAATGCATCTGTATGCCCTGGGAAATCAGTCAGTAAGGAGGAAATATAACAAGTTCGTAAGTCCCTATAAAAAAGACAGCGGAGTAAGATATGAAAGATAGACTCCTGTTCTCCAGAGCCACAAGGACATAGTCTCTGTTCTTTTGGGATCCCTCTAAATTTACCTTCTAATTCAGCTGAAGGTAGCACATTAAATCTGGCCAATGTAAACATCCTGCGATTTTTAGTGTTAGTAATCTTACCCAGGTAATTCGCAGGTTTAGTATTATACATTTGTAAACCTAGGAAAACTTCTTTAGAGATTAAAGATCGATCAGTCTGCATTTCCATATCATAGATCCGCTGCTTTAATATCAGTCTTGGGTGACAAAAACCCATTTCTAATAGACCATCCAGGCTAAAGCCATATAAACCTATTTGGCGAGATATTGACTGCTTCCAGCTAGAATTAAATTTATCAATAAAAATTAAGTGAGCAAGGCCTGTAGAAAAGAAAGACAATCTCAACCAGAAGCTGAGAATGGAAAACCACATCCGGGCTTCTATCTTAGGCATGCCAGTTTCCATCCTCAATATTACACTGGGAACACATCTAGGGATCTGTAGAATAGATCCCAGAAACTTTGTCTGAACTATCTCTAGTGGAGTGCAGTTAGTATACGGGCCCAACTGCGACCCATAAAGCAACTGAGAGCAGGCTTTAGCTGTAAATAACTTAAGGGCGGCTGGTACAAATTGAGCCCCATCTTGGTGGAAATATGATTGGATGGCCAATGCCGATTTACGTGCATTTTGGGTAACATATTGCAGATGTGCTTGGCGTTTCGTAGAGGCCTGGAAAACAACCCCAAGATATTTAAAGGTCTTAACCTGTTCTAGTTTATGTCCAGCCAAAGACCATTTCAAGGTCTTTGGGTGTTTAGCAAAGGCCATAATTTTGGTCTTGCTATAATTGATTTCCAGACTGTATTCATGGCAAAAATTAGCCAGAGAGCAAAGCGCTCTACGGAAGCCGACAGGAGTCCAAGATAAAATTACTGCATCATCTGCATAAAGCAAAATATTAACCTGTCTACTGGCCAATTTAGGTGGATGGAAAGATGGATTAGTAATAATATCCACAATGGGGTTAATATAATAATTGAAAAGAGTTGGGGCAAGTATACAGCCTTACCTCACTCCTCGAAAGGTAGGAATTTCTTTAGTGAGGATTCCATCTGAGCTACATCGAACCTTCAGACGTGAGTTCTTGTGGAGTTTATATATTAAAAGTAGCAGACGTCGATCAATAGAGGAGTTAAACAGTCTTTCCCATAATTTATCTCTGGATATGGAGTCGAATGCTGATTTAAAATCCACAAAGGCAGCAAAAAGAGTGGAACGGGGTAGATTAGAATATTTCTCCGCTAGATGTTGTAAGACTAAAGCATGCTCAATAGAAGAATGATTGGCCCTAAAGCCTGCCTGCTCATCAGCCAGCACCTGCTCTTTGTCCATCCAGTCCTGGAATTTATTAATTAGGTGAAATGTGGCACTCTGTGCAATACACTTGGAAGTGCCCCTTCCCCTGCTGACCTTCTATCTTCATACTGTTTTTGTTGGCTGTTTACAGTATTTAGGGAGCTTATTGTCCATTTATTAGATAGTTTATTAGGATAGGTCTCAGCTGTAATGGTCAACTATTTAACTGTCCAAACAGCCTTTCCCAGGAATATGAGGGAAATGAGGGAGGGATATGTACTTACGTTCTCTTCTCCACCAGGCTCCTTGTTATCGCAGGGGCTTGTTCCAGGCTCCCCCGCACACTTCCCGCTAAACTCCTGCAAAACTCCTACATCCTGTTTGCTATGCCTGTTCGCTATGCATTGTTCGCTATGATGAAGATGAAGTTAGATCAGCACTCCGGTCATTACTAAGTCAGAAGGCTACAGGAATTGATGGAATGGCTACAGAAATTTGGCAGGCAACAGAAGAAGAAGAAGTCAAGGCTCTAACCAAACTATGCCAGCAAATTTGGAGAATGACACAGTGGCCAACAGAATGGAAGAGGTCAATCTACATACCCATACCAAAGAAAGGAGACTTAACAGATTGTGCAAAACATCGCACAATATCCATAATTTCACATGCTAGCAAAATAATGCTCAGGATCATCCAACACAGATTAGATCCTTACATGGAAAGGGAAATGCCGGATGTTCAAGCTGGTTTCAGAACAAGCTGGATGTTCAGAACAATGCTGGATGTTCAAGCTGGTTCAGGCTGAGAAACAAGAGACATTATTGCTGATGCACACTGGATAATTGAGAAAGCCAACGAATACCAAAAAATTCCATATGTGCTTTATTGACTACAGAAAAGCCTTCAATGGCATCGACCATGTCAAGTTGTGGAATATCCTTAGAAAAATGGGCATCCCAGAACATCTCATTGTTCTCATGAGAAACCTATGGACAGGACAGGAAGCCACAGTCCAGATGTAACATGGTGAAACAGACTGGTTCCAGATTGGCAAAGGAGTAAGACAAAGCTGTATACTTTCTCCTTATTTATTCAATTTATATGCTGTACATATACTGAGGGTAGCTGGATTGGAAGTAGATGAGCATGGTTTTAAAGCTGGAGGAAGCAACATCAATAACCTGCACTATGCTGATGACACTACTCTGATAGTTGAGAATGCAGATGATCTGCAGGCTCTAGTAATGAAAGTCAAGGAGCACAGTGGGGAAAAATGGGACTACAACTAAATATAAAGACTAATGACAATGGGTACAGCAACCAGCCTCAGAATTGATAATGAAGCTATTGAAGTGGTGGATAGCTTCTTCCTTTTAGGGTTGACTATCAACAGTAAAGGATCCAGCAGTCAAATATGCTGCAGACTAGCATTTGGTAGGGTTGCAATGAAGGCCTTGGAAAGGGTATTTAGATGCTGTGACATGTCTATACCTACAAAGATTAGAATTGTTGGGTAGTTCTTCCTGTGGCACTCTATGGATGTAAAAGCTGGACTTCAAAGAAGCAAGATAGAAAAAGTATTGCCACTTTTGAATTTTGGTGCTGGAGAAGACTTTTCATGAACAGCCGGGAAAACAAACAAATGGATTGTAGAATAAATCAATCCAGAATCTTCACTCTAAGCACAAATGACCAGGCTCAAACCATCATACTTAGGACACATTATGCAAAAACCTAGCTCCCTTGAGAAGTCCATAATGCTGGGAAAAGTTGAAGGAAAAAGAAGAGGACGGCCAGCAGCAAGGTGGATGGACTGGATTATGACAGCAATGAATGCACCACTGAGAGACCTTAAAGGCCAAGCTTGAGACAGATTCTCTCCAGGATGATCTATCTATGTGGTCACTAAGCATCAACTTGATAGCAGGAGCCAGCGTGGTGTAGTGGTTAGAGTGCTGGACTAGGACCGGGGAGACCCGAGTTCAAATCCCCATTCAGCCATAAAACTAGCTGGGTGACTCTGGGCCAGTCACTTCTCTCTCGGCCTAACCTACTTCACAGGGTTGTTGTGAAAGAGAAACTCAAGTATGTAGTACACCGCTCTGGGCTCCTTGGAGGAAGAGCGGGATATAAATGTATAATAATAATAATAATAATAATAATAATAATAATAATAATAATAATAATAGCATTTAATCAATCCATGCACCAGACAAGCTTCCCTGGGCAGAACATTCTATAACTGGGGCACTGCCACTGAAAAGAACATAAGAAAGGCCCCACTGGATCAAGCCCAAGGCCTCTCTAGCCCAGCATCCTGTTTCACACAGTGGCCCACCAAATGCCCCTGGGAAGCCCACAGGCAAGAGCTGAGGGCATGCCCACTCTCCTGTTACTCCCCTGCAACTGGTATTTGTTGGCTTAATAGGTTTCTTAAGGGCAGAGCTCCTAAAATTCATACAAATTGATAATGCGTAGCAGGGAGATGTACAATTTCCTAACTGCAAAAATGCAATCAAGATACAGGCTTAGATATTACATAAAATGAAACCTATGTACCACACACGAATTTTGTTTGCATTGACATTACAGAGCCCCTTCAACACATCTTGTCTTTCTGCTTATTATCACATCCACACATTATTATATGTATTGCCACATCATTACATCCATGAAGGCTAACACTAGCTGACATCCAGATTAATGTCAAATATGGGGAATAACATGCAATGGCAAAAGAGCCATTTCCACCGACCCCTCTGGGCCTCCCAAAAATATGCTGGGGGACCCTCAGGGGCATATTTTGGGAGGCACAGGAGGATGCAGAGGGAAAGAGGGTTTGGGCAAAAATGGCCCTTATCCCATTGTGTGGGCAAAATGCTATTATGCATGTGAAGTTAGACAGATAACAGCTATTCTTCTGTCTTATTTTTAAGAGAAGTGTAAGATGTCTTGGAATGTTAAGAGGAGCCCATAAGCAGCAGAATAGCCCCAGCAGCCAAGTGCAATCCTGGGGCATATGATGCACATCACTGGGGTATGGAAATAAAAAGTCCGCTACAAAGGGCACTTCTGTGCTATGGATTTAAACTCTTTCATCAGAAAACAGTTTTTTGGTTACTTCTAGAGGACCCTTGTACTGTAGTTTTGTTGAAGGTACTGCTGCTTCTTCCTCAGGACCAACGTACATTCCCCTTAGGGATTCCTATGCAGAATCATTATTTTGGCTTTGAGAATTCTGGCAGCAGAGACAATTAAGTAGTCCTGGAGTGAAGTATACACAAGTCCTATTCAAACACTGGGGCTGTTCACACCGCTGCATGCACTCAGGTGTGGGGTAAGGGGCAGGGTCCAACCTACCTTCCCCTAGAAGACCACTCACAGCCCAGAGGCAAGCCACACACCCATACGACCAGCATGGATGACTCTCTCCACTCCTGCTAGCAGCGCTGGTATACAGGGGCTGGGACTCATTGTCTCTGCCTCTGGGAATCCACAATGCACCTCGTGACACGTATAATGCATTGAGCGATTCCCTCAAGAGATGGGCTCTCTAGGCTCCCATTTCTGTGTGTGGCCAGGCAGGAAGCAGCCCAGCTTGCTCACGAGCAGCAAACCCAGAGCATTTGCTTCCTTAATCTTTGCTAGCAGCTGGGCTAGGCAGCTCTGGTCCACTCGGATTGGGTCCAATTGTGGCAGTTCTCATGCGCAGCCTAACTTAGGCGGGGCATCCCTAGCCTGTGTTAGGCTGTGTGTGAGAACAGCCATATAATGTTGTAGTATACAGATATCTCTACACTCATGAATTACAATGGTTTCCAGTTTGAGGCTCATTGTATTAAGGGCACCCAAGAAGCTCCTGTCAAATGAAGAGAACATTCTAAACATGACACAATTGAACCCATACACTGTAAAACCTATTAACTTACCTGTGGATACAATCTCCAGTACTGGTAAATTGCAATGTACCATGAGGAAAAAAGAGCAACTTTTAAAGAAGTGTTGCCCAGAAAAATACTGACCGTAATTGGGGAAACAAACCATACCAGCTTCAGTTCGCCATGTCCTGTAACAAGAACAGGAGTCACATAACCCATTGTTAGTTTTGACTCTCTACAATCTTCCTACTAAACTATTTCCTCATGTTCCAAATAATAAGCCATCTCTCTCGTTGTATACCAGCACCTCACTGTAAGTTTGTATATGCTTTACTTTGGTTCAACCTGCCTCCCTATGAATCTCTTTTCTAATAGTTCAGTGCGCAACAACTCAAAACTGCACAAAGCTGAATGCTGTTCCTCAGCTATGTGTGGTGTCTCACCACAGCCTTGATAAACATCCTGGTTCTGCTTCCTGGCTGATTGGTTAGCAAACATCTGGCAGGCGACAATAAGATCCAGTTAGGTATTGCCCCATTTTGGAGTGTTCTGGTCCTTTTACTTCAGCATATTTTTTGAGGATTAGGACAACAAACTGGTCTCCCAGGAAGGAGACAACAAAGGTATGAAAGACTGAAACAGTATAGTTAAAGATTCAAATCTGGTTTCATCTCCAGGATAAACTTTAGTACGAAGCCACTCCAACCATACACTAATGCTATGGTCTTGAATAGCATTGACATTTTGTTCTTTGCAAACAACTGCATCCCATCTGAACCCAATTTGTCTCCACATGCCACAGAAATTACTGAAGGGTGGTTAAACAAACAAGTGTAGATGGCCCAGTCCAAATGTGATCAGTGCTCTCTTCTGCAAGAATATGTTGGCAAGTTGATTGGATACCACAACCGCAAATGAGAACATTTGTTGAAATCGTTCCAATGGGCAGAATGCAATATCATTCACACTGGAACGGAAACTAGCAAGCACCATTCTTAACTGTGAGGAAGGTTAGACATGTTTTGGACCATAGATATGTATGGGGGAAATGCTTTTGATGAATAGAGTTTATTTTAAAAGTAGATTAAATGGATTTTTGAAAGATTATGCAAGAAGGAACAGGGCAGTCGGGATTAGCTGTTGCTGTAGACCTTTAAATGCAGCAATAGAAACTAGGGATGTGCATGGAACCGGTTCAATCGACCAGTGGTTCTGCCGGTTCAAAGGTGAGGGAGCATACTTTCAAGGGTGGGAGAGAGTGTCCTTACCCCTCCCGCCGCATTCCCCCTACTGGTGCTCCATTGAATAAGTCCATCAGGCTGGCAGCATACCTCCCTGCCACCTTGGTGTCCTCCTCGGCTGGAAGTTAAAGGAAGTACCCGGCGCATGTGTGCACGCTGGGCATGCTCGCTCATGCGTGCCCATTATGGACATGAGCAAACACGACGTGCATGCACACGCGTGCCAGGTACTTACTTTAACTTCTAGCCGAAGAGCACACCGGGGCAGCAGGGAGGTACACTACTGACCCGACAGGGACTTATTCAATGGAGTGCTGGTGTGGCGGGGCACAGCAGAAGCGGTAAGGGCACCCTCCCCCACACTTAAAGGTATGCCCCCCACGCCAGTTCTGTGCGCATCCCTAATAGAAACCTTAGGCAATCTAAATAAACTCATAATATATGCACTTGCTGGCAAATAGTATTCCCCCATTTGTAGTCTGAAGTGGTCCATATTATCTACACTGACTGGCAGCAGCTCTCCAGAGATTCAGAATGGAGTGTTTCCTGGCCCTACCAGGAGATGCCGGGAACTGAACTTGGGAACTTCTTCATGCAAAGCATGTGCTCTGAATCTGAGCTTTGACCCTTCCCTAACTACAAGATTCTACACATCTGTTTGATAGCTGCTTCCCTCACAAACACAAAATAATCTTTTATAGAGTTTATTCAGAAACAATTCCATTTTTCCTTGCCCTCCCTTTCCTTTTCTGACTCCACCCCCCACACTCTCTACAGGATCCCCACTGGTACAACCTTCTAAACAACAGAACATAAAAGATTAATGGATAGAATACAACACATCCTTCCCCTTTATAACAACCAGAATTGAATTAATTTAACATTCAGAGGCAAAGTTTTGAGGTGGCCTCCTGTCACACACATTTCTAATTCTTGGGTTCTCTCTGGCACAGGAGCTGTTAGTGATGTTTTTTTCTGGTACCAAGGATTGTCCATCACTTTCATCAGCCTCATCTGCCAGGTTAAAACTGGAGGCAGGATCAAATCCCTCTCCAGTTCCTCTCTTGACTCCCTTCCAGGACTCCCTTCCAGACCAGACTCCCTTCCCTCTTTTCTCATAGCATGCAACCTGGGAAGTCTTGAACTGTTCCATTTCTTTCCATCACCCAACAGGACAGAATCTCCTCAGATTTTGGATTTTGATTATTTGTTTTGGTCCAGAATATTGGGAACATCCAACTTTCTCACTTTATAAGGCAGCCATACTCGAATAAAGCCTCCCATCTGAAACATTCACTGTTTCACACCCCATTTCTGATCTACATACATTTTATATTTGTGTTGCTTCTCCCTTACCCAATCACAGATCTCTGCATCCACAGGGTGAGATGGCTTGGAGAGCCCTATCAGTTGTTGCCATCAGGTAAGTTTGGTGATAGCTGTGCATCCTCTCAGCAGTTGAAAAGGAGTTTTTTCCTGTAGTGGAATGAGAAGTAGTTTAATAAGCAAATAGTTTCATGGATTGCCTCTTTCCAGGATTGTTCTTGTGTAATAGCCAGTTGTAAACTTTCCTTCACTAATCTGTTCATTCTTTCCAATGAGCCATTCCCCCGAGAATGGTACAAGGAAAGAGTCTTGTGTTTTATCCCATGGTTATGCAAATATTGTTCCATTTCAAATAAGGTAAGCTGTGTCCATTGTCATTCACCAGTTCTTTAGCCATGAATTGGATACTTTGTTTGTAGTAATGTTGTTACTATGAAACTTCTAGCCACCTAGAATAGTAATTGACCATCACAGTAACAAATCTTTGTTTTGTGGATTGGTTATCAAAAGATCCCATTATATCCAGAGCATGTTTTTTTCAGAGACAATTGGGATACTCTACTGGAGGTGGTAAAGGTCTTCTGTGACTTGTCACATATAGCACAAACCATACAGTGCCCAATGCCATTTTCAATGTGTTTGTCCATTTCTGGCCACCAGAAATTTCTCTGATTTGCCATTTAGTCAAACTCATGCCCAGGTGACCTTGCTGAGCAATTTTGATCACTTTTGCTTGTAAGGAGGTTGACACCACCAAATGATTAGTCCTCAGTGCTAGCTCATTGAGAAGGAACAGCTCATTTGCTTTTCGCTGAAGATGTTCAGGCACTTTGTTTTTGCATGGCCATCCATTAGTTACGAAAGGTTTAAGTTCAGTAAGCACTTGGTCAGCACTGAGGAACACTTTCCATTCAGAAGACATTATCATTCCATGAATAGATGAAACGATTTCTGCAGTTACTCATCTTCTGAGATCTCCTCTTGGCCTGGAAGAGGAAGTCAAGACAAAAAATCTGCAGTTGTATTTCGAAGACCTGCAAGATATTCTGCCTGGAAATCAGTCCATAAATCTGGTGATCCATTTGGCTATTCTTGGGGTTGCTTAATTTTATCCCTGAGTAGCAAATAAAGCAGATAGGAGTTTATGCTCTGACTATAAAGTGGATTTTCTACCCCACAAGTAAGTCCTGAAGTGGATCACTGCCCAGAAACATGCTAGAGCTTCTTTTTCAACAACATAATAAACTCTCATGCAGTGTACACTCTGGAAGCAAAGTCAACTGTAACTTTCCTGTCCCCTTTTTTCTGGGTCAAGGCAGCACCCAAACCATATTCAGAAGCATCAGTGGTTACAATAGTGTGCCTGTTAGTGTAAAAAGAAGTGAGAGCAGGGCTTTCAGCAATGGTCCATTTGATAGTCTGAAAACTAGCCTTTCAGGGTGCATCCAAGTCATGGGCGTAGGGTCCAAGGGTGGACAAGGAGGGGGGCAGTTACACCTGGGCCCACAGGGTCAGAAAGGCCCCCAACAGTCCCCAAGGGGCCAGCCCCTCCTTGCCCATGAGCTGTCCTTCAAAGCTCTGGCTGGCTGCGAGCGTGGATTCAGCAGTGGCAGCAGCAGTGAAATCATCATCAGCAGTAGCAAAGGGTTAACCCTGGAGTCCCGCCTGTCTCCCTAGCAGCCACGGCTGCATGCTTGAGCTGCTTGCTGGTCACTCTCGGCATATCACAGGAGGCAAGGAGGGAGCTTCAGCCGAGCGGGATGGGAAGTGGAGGGACTGTGAACTTCGTCTCTCAAGCACAGTAAAGCAAAAACCCCGTTCCCCATCCCATATCTGAGATCTCTGTTTGTTTTATCATTCCCTTTGATTAAGATAAGGCACACCTTAAGTGGCACAGTGGGGAAATGCTTGACTAACAAGCAGAAGGTTGCCGGTTCGAATCCCCGCTGGTACCTATACTGGGCAGCAGCGATACAGATAGATGCCGAAAGGCATCATCTCACACTGCGTGGGAGGAGGCAATGGTAAACCCCTCCCGTATTCTACCAAAGAAAACCACAGAGCTCTGTGGGCACCAGGAGTCAATATCAACTTGACGGCATACTTTACCTTTTTTTTTAAACCTTACCTTTTTACTGTGTGTGCCTGCATCTGAAAAGCCAGTCTGCTTGTGTTTTTTCTGCCCCCCATACCTGCTTCCTTCGCTGGTTTGAAAATCTCTCTGTCTCTTTGCATTACCAGCTTGTAATAAAAATCCTCCCCACAGCCCAACAATATACCTTCTTGTGAGGAAATTAGTCAGTAAAGGTTTTAAATGTTTTAAAAATAAGAGGGAAGAAGAAATGCTCTTAACAAAATAGATCTGTTGGTCCTGACTCCTGCCTTTTGGTTTAGCATGTGCTGTTGGGTTTATATTGAGAATATATTTATACCATGTGCTGCTTTTTTAGCAACAAAGTTCTCAAAATGGCTTAAAAGGCAAAATATATGAGAAACTGGTTATTTCACAATATGTTTCTCCTTATAATCAATATTTTATTTAGCTTTGTGCATGTAACAGTAGTTCATATACTGTCTTTTTAATAAGCTTGTAATGGACTAAAATACCCAATGTATTGAAAGTGGCTTCACAAATTGCTAAAGTGAACATTAAGAATTTCTTCCTCCCCCACCAAAAGTCTTATTTATGCACACTTGTTGCTCCATCACAGGAAACTCCATTTTAAAAGCCCTTTAAATGCTGACTTGTTTTTAAATGCTAAAAAATTGGGGTAGTGCCATATATGAAATTCTGCTGTCCTGTTTGAAATACAATTGGTGCCTTTTCCTTCTATATTGGATAGTCATACACTAAATGTAATTCATAGAAGAGATCTAGAAAAATAAGAGAAAGGGAAGAAAGAAAGATCCCTGCCCTTTGGGGAAAAGGATCCATCTTTCTTTCTCTATTATTTTTCTCTGTAAACCACTTTGGAAACTTATTTTTTGAAAAGTGGTATATACATATTTGTACAAGTAGCAGCAGAAGAAGATCAAACTGGGCTGTCTTTTTCTGCTGTGATAGGTGTAAAAATGGCTATTTGAATTTGCTTCTGAGTTTATTATTTATTTATTATAAATAATAATAATAATAATAATAATAAATTATTATATTAACAACAACAACAACAACATGCTTAGGATTGGTGTATGTGGCTAAATGTCAACAGAAATTTGTCTATATTACAGGCATCTATACATACATTTCATTATGACACATATCCTGTTCTTCCTCCAAACCTTTATCCTCACAACAATCCTGTTAGGCAGGTTTGGAGGAGAGAGAGTGTGTGGGTAATTATAAAGTATATTAAAGGTTGCCTTTTGAGTAATAAAAGAATTGTGTAAACACGCATAGCAAAATAATCTGTCATTCATAAATAATGGTGAAGTCCTAAAGAGGAATATCCTAATTCTGCTGCTGAGTGTAATCAATGCCTGCCTGACAATCTGCTTTGATTAACAAGAGAGAGAGACACACTAAACATCTGCTCTTGGAAAGAAGGATTAGTCCCCTCAAGACCTTCATTGCATTTTTTTTTTAAATCTAGTTTAAGGTTCTGCTTGAATCAGGCACATCTTCAAACTTGCTTGCACAATTTGGAAATATACTGGTTATTTCTCATTTTATTATTTAGCCTGCTTCTTGCTAGGGAGCAACAGGCTTACATGATCCTGTTGGACATTGGGCAAGGAGAAGGAGAGGAAGGCAGTGAGGGGCCCATTTTGAAATCTTGTCCCTGGGCACACTCTAACCTTGCTACTCCTCTGATCCCAGTTAAATGCTACATTCTTTTCAAAAAGAAAATACAATGGAGCAACTTTTGAAGCAAATTGTTTAAAAAATTTCAGAGTAATACTCAGAGTCTTAAAAATGAGCAAAGTGCACCCAAAGTGCACTCTGGTGTTTCCTGAACAGCTTTCACCAAGTCTGTTTTGGGTTGTATGCCACTCTGAGGTATTGTGTGTCCCAAGCATGTCATCGAGTATGTGCAAAACTGACATTTCTCTGCAGAGATAGTGAGCCCATGTTGGAGTTTTCTTAAGACTTCTGTCATTTTAGCATCATGCTTCTCAATGGTTTTGCCACATACTAAAATGTCATCTTGAAAGTAAGTGATGCCATCCGTAGTCTCAAAAATTGCATGCATCTTTAAAATACCACAACTGCAGGGGCTAATCAAAAGGGCAGTCTTTTGTATTGAAAAAGACCCTCTGGGGTAATGAAAGCTGTGCATTTGCGAGAACCTTTGAGCAAAGGAATTTGATGATAGGCCAAAAACAAGTCCAAAGTTGTGAACACTGGGGCTTCTTTCGGAGTGAACAGCATTTTATTGATATTGGGTAATGGATGACAATCTAATACCATGTTGGAGTTCACATCTAGTAAATCTACACACATTCAAAGTGTACCATTTGATTTCCACGCAAGAACAATGGGAGAGGCCCATTCTGAAGAATCAACAGGTTCTATGATGTTGTCAGCATGCTGTAGTATTAAGAGTTCTTCTCTAAGTCATTGGTGTAATGTTATGGGTATGTTCCTCACTTTGTGTTATACAGGTACTGCATTTGCTTTCATCTGAATTTTGTTTGAAATATAGGGCAGTACCAGGAGTATCAGGGAAAAATATCTGAGAAATCAGCAGTCCTATTGGCATATGGATGCCAATCTTCTGTAATATGGGTTCCGTGCTATTTGGGCCCAACACGATCCACAGATCTTTCTGATGTTTCCAGCCTAATATTGAGAATCCTTTTTGTGATGCATACACTTTCCCTTATGCAGTACATCCTTTATATACCAGGACAGCAGTGAAATATCCATTTGTGGCAATACGGGAACCTCCATATCCCCATGGGTGGATGTCTGAAGGCTACAGGTGCAGATCTGCTATAGAAAGGAGTTTCTTGTAAATAATATAGGGAAACGATAACGTATGAAGAACCAGAATCACCCATCATCTCACTTCATGGCCATTAAGTTTAACTTGACAATGTGGAGAAGCAGGCTCTGATTCTGTTGCACTTAAAATGCTGTCAGGAAGTGGTTCATCTACCTCATCCTTATATAATGAATCAGCAAAGTATCCCCCCCTTTTTTCCACACTGGTTGCAAGTGACCTGTGCAGGACAGTGTGCAAAATTGGCTTTGTGGGCATTCTTTCTGCATTGGTAGCTGCTCCTTTCTTGTGCTGCCACTTTCTAGGGCAATGCCATATGAGAAGATTGGGTTTGGAAGGATTTAGACTGAACAGCCTGGATTTCAGGAGCTTGGTTTTGGGGTACCCAAGAGAGTGATTTGGCACAGTGAAGAGCATTTTCCACCCTCCTAGGCATCTTTCTAACTTTATCCAAGGTAAGCTTCCACTCCAATAGCAGTTTGTTTTCATATCAGTCTGATCCTTGATCATTTCATCAGTAAAGTTGGCAAACATACAGGTTACACTTAAGGTACTCAGTGCTGTGACATACTGGTTGATAGATTCACCAGGCAGTTGGGATCTAGAAGAGAACTCATAAAGTTCAGCAATCACATTCAAAGTAGGGTTGAAATTATCATCAAAGGCTTGAAGAACAGCTTCATAAGAATTAGCATCTCCTTCCAAGTCAGCAGGAAAGGGCAAATGATTATATATTGGCCCAGGCAGTGAAGCAATATAGCCTTCTGCTTTTGCTGGAGTAAAACCAGTGGTCTGTATAGTGAGGAAGTACCTGCAGAAAAATGGTGGCGCTGGGATCAGAGTCATGCTGCAGTGGGCATCCAGTGTCCAGGATTGATAAGGAAGAAGTACCTTCAGGGGTCGTACAGGTCAGGAAGCTGGAGAAACAATCAGCAGCAGCGATAGTAGAAAGCAGTTCAGGTATGTAGGCCCAATAATGCAATGAAATTAAGTTTCAGGAACATTCACAAGCCCTGCAGGCTCACATGCTTAGCTGATTCAAAATCTCATCATATGTTTTATAGCTGCTTCCCTCATAAACACAAGATAATCTTACGTAGAGTTTATTCAGAAACAATTCCATTTCCTCCTTCTCCTTTCCCTCCCTTTTCCTTTCTGACTCCACCCCAAACTCTCTACAGGATCCCCATTAGGACACTTCTAAATAACAAAACCTAAAAGACTACTGAATAGAATACAATAATATCATTATATTGTATGCAAAAAAGAGGCCATCACCTCTGTTCTTTAGGAAACTATAATGTGACTTCAAAGGATTTGTAGACACTGAAAATCTGTAAACTCCTTGTGTACTTGGGGAGCTGGAAAAAGCACAAAGTCTCTGCGGCAAGAAGTCTCTAGTTCAAATCTCTGCCCAGTCAGTATTCAGTGGGTGGGCTTATGAAGCCACTATGTCTCAGTCTTAGCCCATACCAGATTTATTATTACTATATCAGGGGTGGAGCCACCATTGTTGAGTGGGTTCAAAGAACTCGGGCCACCAATGAAAAGGCCTGCTGGAGCCTCCGTTGCACGTGATGTCACATGCAAAGGGCACATGGCCTAATCACCAGAGGGCCTGCCTCAGCCCTCCCAAACTCATTTCCAGGCAGCAAATGCTGGATCGCATTTAGTTCCCTTCCTCTCCCTCGCTGGAGGGACAGGAAGAGAAATACAGCAACCAGCACAAGCACTGCTTGGAAATGGGATCGGGAGGGCTGGCACGAGTTTCACGGAGCTCAGGCCCTGCCCCCTTTGTGTGTGAAATCATACACAGAGGGGGGGGGAAGCCCCTGCATGTGACATCACGCGTAAGGGTAGGCTGCTGGCAAGGCGGGCGCGGGCCACTTCTCCAATGGCTATGTTACTGTACTATATTACATAGGCAAAAATGACAGTTCCTTGCCTTGAGGAGTGTACAATCTAAAGGGAACAAGAGGGAGAGAGTGAGAGACAAGGATAGTGAGAGAAGAATACAGGTAAATTTACTTAAAACCTGGTTCTTAGTACATATGTGGTAAACATGCAATGGAATAAGAATGTAGAATTCTCAAGCAGTAGAGTAGATTCTACCCCTTCAGCCTAAGTCAGGGATGCCATTTCTGAATGCTCCCCCTGTTAAAAGAAATGTCAGTGCAAATGAAATGAAACAAAACCCTAGTCCGTCAAGGAGAGAAGTTATAGCCTGTGTGCTCTCTGTTGCTGTGCTTTATTTTTGTGTTTGCTGGTATGCTTTATTTTTGTCTGTGTTCTGTGTTTTATTCCATTAATTGTTGTCTAATTTATATTATGTGCCATCCTGGTAAATTTTCATAGGAACATAGAAAGCTGCCTTATACTTACCACTAGTCCATCTAGCTCAGTATTGTCTACATAGCCTGGCAGTGGCTTCTCCAAGGTTGCAGGCAGGAGTCTCTCTGAGCCCTATCTTGGAGATGCCAGGGAGGGAACCTGGAACCTTCTGCATGCAAGCATGCAGGTGCTCTTCCCAGAGTGGCCCCATCCAGTTTTTCCTCTAACAGGGATTCTCAGATGTTGTTGACTACAACTCCCATAATCCCCAAGCAAAAGCCATTGCAGCTGGGGATTCTGTGAGTTGTAGCCAACAACATCTGGGGATCCCTGTTAGAGGGAACACTGGCCCCATCCCCTGAGGGGAATATCTTCCAGTGCTCTCCTATTCAAATGCAATCCAGGTCAGACCCTGCTTAGCAAAGGGAACAATTCATGCTTCCTACCAGCCATTCCCGATGGGTGGCTTAGACTTTAAAAAAAAACCAAAAAACCCTAACCCTAAATAACCCTAACCCTACCCCCCCCCCCAAATGAATGAACATATACATACAGAAGTATTATTTTGTTCTTCCTGCAGTTCAAACAGTCTTCCCACTGCCAGTAACTTTTGGAGGTGGGTGCACCTGACACTTATATCATTGACAAATATGCTGGGAGGACGAGTCTTTTGGTGGCACAGAAATCCCGTCACACAGCCATATCACTGAACAGTAATGTACCCAAATCAAGTCTCCGTTGATGGAACCCCTTACAATGAGCTGCACTTGATCTGCTGTTTACACCTTATTAGACACTTAGATACTGTCCCCCTTTTTTTCCAGGCTGGGTTTTTTTTGGGGGGGGTGGTATTTTTGCAATCTGTAGTTCCTCTCCAAACAAGTATCCTGGTTAATGCTTCTCTATCTTAACAGGTGTGAACTTCATTGTGACCTGAGTCTGACACACAGTATTCTCCAACTGTCCAAAGCACATATTTTTCCTTTTCTGTTTAATCTCTGATGATTCCCTCCACCCCCGTTTCTTTCACATTCATCCTTCATTCTTTGCCATCTTTCCATTTCTCTCAGTTTAGGTCCTCATTTTATGTGAATGCCATTAGTCCCAAATGGGCAACATGACACAGGGATAATTGCATTCATGAATCTATCGTGGCATGTATGAATGGCATTGGACTTACTTTGATCTTTTTCTCAATATATGTGATTACATATTCAGCTTTCTGTGAACCTAGAAATGCACATATGAATGGTATTATTTGGCTTATCTTGATTTTCTTGTTTTTAAACATGTGTTTTTGGATTCAGTGTTATAAGCATATTGTAATCCTCCACATACACAGTTTCAGATCTTTCCCCCCTCAGCTTGACACAATGACATCAAGATGTTCTATATGTTCATTTTTCTACCTTGGTGAAATGAGTAGCATCCAGTCTAAATTACTCATGAGTAGTCCCACTGAAAGTAATGGGAGGGACCAGTTATGACTAGGTGGCACAATTAATGTCAGTGGGACTACTCATGAATAATAACTTATTCTGGCTATCAACTATGGTGTTTTTGCCCAAACATGGTGGGTGTTTTTTGTGTGTGTGTGTTTTTAAAGAAGGAATATGAAATATGTCACAATGGTACAGAGGTTAGCCTTTGAAGCAAGCAAAAACAAACCCATTTGTTAAGTTTTACAGCCCACATGTGATATCTGTGGCCATGTGCGAAAGAAAGGCTCTATTTAATCTAGAATCATACTGACTGAAGAAAGGTACGTGAGAAAAGAGAACACTGAGGTTTTTGGGTTGAGGGGGGAGTGCTAAGAAAGATTAAGCATAAATACTTTACCTCTAGCCTTCCCCCAATATATGTTGCTTTTCTAGACTTTACTCACTTGGTTGATATCTATTTACAACTAATGGAGCAATCACAAAAACAGAGAAATATCCACAGCAACATAATTTTAATAGACAGAGCTCAAAGGCTCAGCGGAACAAGTTGTTCACCATCCTCCTCAATGAGGTGAGCAATGAAGCCAAGTTGGCCTCCTTGGGGAAAGAGTTCCATAGCTGAGGAACAGAGAAGGCCCTGTTCCAGATGCCAACTAGCTTGACCTCAGACGACAATGGGATCCAAAGCAGTCCTTCCCCAGTGGGCAGGCACACTCAAATGGAGAAAAACAGTTTTTTAGGTATCCAAAGTGCCAACTCTTTAGGACTGTAAAGGTCAAAATCAGACCAGAAATGAATCAGGAGTCAGAGCCAGTGGAGATCAACTAAGACTGGAGTCATGGAGAATAGCAGACTCCCAACGTGAGTCTGGCAACAGCATGCAACACCATTGGCTGCAGTTTCTGAACACAGGAGGAACTCCATGTATAGAAGTAGTACAACAATTATGTGACCAAGGCATGTGTGACTGTTGCCAGATCTTGAACATAGAAGAACAGACCCTGCTGGGAGAGAACCAGCATGCCTTCTGCAAAGGTAAATCTTGCTTCACGAAGCTTTTGGATTTGTTTGAGAGTGTCAACAAGTGTGTGGATAAAGCTGATCCAGTTGACATAGTATACCTGGACTTCCAAAAAGCTTTCGAGAAAGTTCCTCTCCAAAGACTCCTGAGGAATCTTAGTAGTCATGAGATAAGGGGACAAGTACATGTGTGGATTGCTAACTGGTAGAAGGACAGGAAACAGAGGGTAGGGATAAATGGAGAGTTTTCACAATGGAGGGAAGTAAGAAGTGGGGTCCCCCAGGGATCTGTACTGGGACCAGTGCTTTTTAATTTATTCATAAATGATCTAGAAGTTGGGGTAAGAATGAGGTGGCCAAATTTGCAGATGATACCAAACTGATACCAAGTGAAATCCAAAACAGATTGTGAGGAGCTTCAAAAGGATCTCTCCAAACGGGGTGAGTGGGCGACAAAGTGGCAAATGTGGCTCATTGTTGGCAAAGTGATCCACATTGGGATGAAAAATTTCAGCTTTAAGTATATGCTGATGGCATCTGAGCTGTCGGTGACTGACCAGGAGAGAGATCTTGGGGTCGTGGTGGACAGCTCATTGAAAGTGTCGACTCAATGTGCAGCAGGTGTGAAAAAGGCTAATTCCATGCTAGGGATCATTAGGAAGGGGATTGAAAATAAAACTGCTAATATTCTAATGCCCTTATACAAAACTATGGTGCGGCTACATCTGCATACAATTACTGGAAACCACATCTAAAAAAGGACATTGTGGAACTGGAAATGGTGCAGAAGAGGGCAACCAAGATGATCAGGGGCCTAGAGCACCTTTCTTATGAGGCAAGACTACAACACCTGGGGCTTTTTAGTTTAGAAAAAAGATGACTGCAGGGAGACATGATAGAGGTCTATAAAATCATGCATGGTATGGAGGAAGTGGACAGAGAGAAATTCCTCCCCCCCCCTCTCACACACACACCACTAGAACCAGGGGTCATCTCATGAAATTGATTGCCAAGAAATTTAGGTCCCACGAACGGAAGTACTTTTTCACACAATGCATAATCAGCTTGTGGAATTCGCTGTCATTCTCTGTCTGTGGTGTTGGCTACTAGTTTGGATGGCTTTAAGAGGGGTTTGGATAACTTCGTGGAAGAGAGGTCTATAAACAGCTACTAATCGGAGGTCTACAGGCCACCTCCAACCTCAGAGGCAGGATGCCTCTAAATACCAGTTGCAGGGGAGTAACAGCAGGAGAGAGGGGATGTCCTCAATTCCTGCCTGTAGGCTTCCAGTCACAGATCAAAAAGGGTAACACGTGAAAACAAAGATACCGCAAATGAAAAGACCGTGTGAAAAGAAGAAAAAGGAGAAAAGACCATGTGAAACAGGATGCTGGACTAGATGGGCCTTGAGCCTGATCCAGCAGGGTTGTTCTTATTTTCTTATCTACCTTTCCCAAGAAGGGTCTCAGATTCACAGCTAGCTTGCAGGCTGAAACTATGTGAATACCATCCTGACCACAGCTGCCACCTGACCATCCAGCAGCAAACAAGCTGGATCTAGCAATATCTCCCAGCTGTGTATCTGATATTTCAGAGGGAATATTAGGCCATCCAGAATGGACTGAACACTCACCCCCAATTGGCTTTTCTACTGATCAAGTTTCAGACACGTTTACATTCATTTATGTTTTTTATTCTATTTTATTAGATTGTTTATATTTTTTGTGATCTACCTTGTAGACTTTTTAAAGCTGAACGACGGAGAGTTTTTTTAAAAAATTGTAATAAACAGAGATAAAATGAGTTGGTGATCAGAAACTCACAAGTCTATGATCTGCAAGATAGAAAGAAAAGCTTTCCCCCTGAAATTCTTTATTTCAGATATTTCTCCCACATGTTCTTTGTTTTTTTTGACCTTTTTTTTAAAAAAGTGCATCAAATGTAGTTTATAACATCTGTAGCCATGTGCCTTCCGAATCATGATGGTATATGTCAAATGGTACATTATTATTTTTATTTATTTATTATTTTTCTCTGTGTAAACTGCCCTGAGCCATTTTTGGAAGGGCGGTATAGAAATCGAATAACTAACTAACTAACTAACTACACAGTATCTTATTTATATGTTATGGCTGGATAGAGCATGAGAGAAAAGGTATCTGTCTTTTACAGTCCCTTGCCCTGTAGCTAACTATACCAGCTAATGATACCAGCAATCTTCTCTTCCCTGTAATTTAAGATGAAATCTCCTGGACATGTCATAGCATGTGAAAATGCCACTGATGTTTACTTATTTATTTTCCTCCTTGGCAAGCTTTGTGTTTTCTTAGCACCCCCTGACACTCACTGCCTATTCATCAGACATACTTCCACACTCTTTTCTTTCCGGAATCTTTCTTTTCTTTTCTTTTTCTTTGTGTAAAGGGTATGTACCGGCTTTGTGGAATCCCTGTAGCAAGTTGTAAATGATGTATGAACTGAAAAATCTTTGCCTTGTACACAGTAGGAATACAGAAAGTGCTGTGCAGTCACTGCTGCGCTATGCTTTTTTCTATATATACAGACACACAAGATTCATCTCATATTCATTCTGACAAGTCCTTTAAGTCCAGACGTCTTTGGATGGGATGGATGGTTTGTATATAAGTTTCACATTGGCCTGTGCTGGCGTGCTCGATAAGCAAAGCTACTTGCAGGCATCACACAATTGGACCAGGTTAACTATCTCCTTACTAAACATGATACACTCTGAGCTTTTTTTCCTTTCACATTCCAGCTATCATTAAAAAATAAATAAAGCCTTGTTTTTGCATCCCCATTGTTTTCTGTTCTTGTCCTGACTTAATCTTGCCCTGATGCAGTTTTGCCAAAATAAGCCAGATAGTCCATAAGGAGCCAGCATTTTCAAAATCTTTTTGAATGCAATTGGACGACGATCAACATCTACAAATTGGTATTGTGTTATTAAAAACAGAGTGACAGTCCAGAACCAATGGAATGGCCAGTCTAGGGTTATCACTGAACTTTTTAGTCATTCTAAAAGGCAGCCAAGAGAAGTAATATGCTGTTACTCCCTCTTTCATAATACTAGAATTCAGAAACCTCCAATGACATCGATTGGCAGTAGATTCAGGACAGACAAGTGAAAGTACTACTTCACACAGCATATCATTAAGTAACAGAATGCATTGCCATACAATGTAATGGCAGCCATTAGCTCAGATGGCTTTAAAAGGGGTTTAGACCATTTACCCCACCAGGGTAAGTGGGCTTCTTCAGGTAGTTCATTAGGGACCAGTTCTCAGGAGCAGCATGAAAGCACCCCCAGGACCACCCTCCATGAATAACCTGTAAAGCAGGGCTGCACAACTTTGGCCCTCGCACTGCTGTTGGAATACAGCTCCCATCATACCCAGCCATAGTGGCCAATAGTCAGGGATGATGGGAGTTGTAGTCCAACATCTGCAGGAGTGCTGAATAAGTTGTACAGCCATGCTGTAGAGGAAAGAAGGTGACATGGCACCACCACACAGCTTTGCCTCTTACGTTTCTCATAGAAATTTGAAAGATGGGGGAATTGGGGATGAGGGGAAAGAGAAGGGACACCATTTGGTGCTCTGCTTCAGGCAGCAAAATGTTATAGGTTGGCACTAATACAGACAGTTTACATTGGTTGATGTCCACACAGAATTATTACTACTTCCTCTTCTTCTTCTTCTTCTTCTTCTTCTTCTTCTTCTTCTTCTTCTTCTTCTTCTTCTTCTTCTTCTTCTTCAAATTTCAGGGTGGTTTACATTAAAAAACCATTAAAATCAATTAACAATTAAAACAGAAATTATAAAACTGCATAAAATAATAATTAACAATTAAAACATCATAAAACACCAATTAAATAGACAAAACAATTTAAAAACAAGTTTTAAAAAGCTGAGAAAGCTTGGTTGAAGAGATGTGTTTTCAGAAGTTTCTTAAAAATTGCCAGAGATGGGGAGGATCGTATGTTAGTAGGGAGCTCATTCCACAATCTTGGGGCAGCAGCTGAGAAGGCCCATCTCTGTGTAGCCACCAAACGAGTTGGCGGCAACTGGAGACGGACCTCCTCAAGTGACTTCAATGGGTATGAGTAGTCCCATTTAAATTAACAGAACAGGTTAGTCATTATGAACTTGTCCCATTAATTTCAATGAGACTAAAGGTAAAGTGTGTTGTCAAGCCAATTTCGACTCCTGGTGCCCACAGTTTTCTTTTGGTAGAATACAGGAGGGGTTTACCATTGCCTCCTCCCATGCAGTATGAGATGATGCTTTTCAGTATCTTCCTATATCACTGCTGCCTGATATAAGTGTTTTCCATAGTCTGGGAAACATACCAGCAGGGATTCCAACCACCAGCCTCTGGCTTGCTAGGCAAGTCATTTCCCCGCTGCACCACTCAATGGGACTGCTCAATACCAATTTAGTCTGGATGCCAACCACTATCTTTTACCAGTGATGTCCTTGTGGAGGCCTAATTTTTCCAAAATTAAGCTTATTTGATTGCAAAAGCAGCTTGTTTTGGAAAGTAGTTAAAAGTTATTTTAGACAGTTTTTGTAATATCTGAGAAGTATCAAATGAATTTCTGAACAAGCATCTTTGTCATTTCAGCTGGAGATAAGCTTAAAGGTTTTGTAGTCAAGAGGCAATCCATGCTAAATTGGCCCAGATTGGCTGCAAAACCAAGATGCTATGGCAGACATAGAATTTTTATTGATATTTAGAGCATTCCAAACAGATGCAGATAGTGTAAAGTCCTCTATTACAAATTTAATTTATCAGATAATTGAAAAGACCAGTGCTGCATAAACATATTACAAGTGTTTGGTGATTTAGTCACTGCTTCATAGCAGGTAGGATTCTGTCACTATCCAGAGACACAAAATGAAATACTTCTTGTCCAACCACAAGGACAAAAAGTTACGAATAAATTGTGTGATCTAAGTACATTGGATGTAGAACATTGCAGTTCAAATCAAAGCTCAGCTATGGACCCACAGAGTTGCTTCAAAAAATAAGCTCCAAAGAGCTTACACTCATCCAGCCCCTGTTCTAATTAGTAATTCCCTCCCTCCTCTAGTCTGAAATAACCAGTTTGGCATTTTTTTCTGAACTGGCCAACCAGAGTTTGTACTTCCTCTACAAATCAGGGTTGGAAATTAGGGGTTGATCCTTGGACGTTTGTCACAGGGCTTTTAAAGCCCTTTAGCTCACATCTCCTCCAGAATGGACGGTGTGCATTCACTAGGGATGTGCATGAACCGGTCCGCAGGCCATTGTAGAGGCCTGCGAACCGGTTCGCGCGTGGCCAGTCCGGTGGTTTGACGCCGGGGTGTGTGTGTCACTTTAAGGGCAGGGGGGTTGTACTTACCCCTTCCACCACTTTCCCCCCTCCGGTGCTCCATTTGTGAGTAAAAATTTCGGGGCGGCAGCGTTCTTCCCTGCTGCCCCTGCCACCTTGTTGTCTGCCCAAATTACGGAAGTAACTGCAGTGCATGTGCATGCCACTGACATGCGTGCATGCTGCCAATGTGTGAATGCGTGCCACGCACGTCACAGTGAAGTGTGTGGTGCACGCATGTGCATCGGTGGCACCTGCATGCACCGCAGTTACTTCCATAATTTGGGCAGACAACAAGGAGGCTGGGGCGGCAGGGAAGAACGCTGCTGCCCCGAAATTTTTACTCACAAATGGAGCACCGAAGGGGGGAAAGTGGCGGAAGGGGTAAGTACAACCCCCCTGCCCTTAAAGTGACACCCCTCCCAGCGTCGGACCGTTCCTCCACGGTCTGTGCACACTCCTAGCATTCACATATCAGGCAGATTTACCCTGAAGTCCTGGTGAGTTATTAGGGAGCACTTCACACACAATTCGGGTATTTCACTGTGCATTAGAGTGCAGCCTGATTTATATCCACTTCTTGTGTTTGTTTTTTTGGATAACTGAGTTTGCAGTAAAGCCTCGCAGAAAACTTGTGGTAAAGCCTGCTATGTTGAGAACTCCCTGGTGGCCCTCAGCACTGATCCACTAGTTCAAGGGCAATGCTACTCTTGGATCACTGGATGAGTGGTTGGGTGGACAATATAAGAAAAATTCTGCCATCACATATAAGCAGCAAAGGCAACAATACTGTCCTCTGCAGGACACCACATTTCAGGAGGAACACATCCAGGAAGAAATTTGCAGAAGAAAGCGAAGCAAATAATTGTTGAATACCAACTAGCTTTTCAAACAAGTTTAACAAAACCGGATGATCTACAGTGTCGAGTCACTGAGAGGCCCAAGAGCATCAATGCAAGGATATTCTCCTTGTCCAAACGAAAAGATCTAAAAATGGAAGTGGAAATACACCATTTATATAACCACAAGGAAGTAGGTTCTCAGTCCTCTAGGACTGTCCTGGAGTCTCCCAGAAGTTTTTCACACCCAGTTTTTAGTTCACATCTTCTCTGGAATGGAGGTGTGTGTTCACATATTAGCCAAATTTACCTCAAAGACCCTGTGAGCTATCATGGAGCACTTCACACATAATTTGGGTTTTTCATTGTGTGTTAGAGTGTAGCCCGATTTATATCCATGGTTTAAAAAAAAATCCACTTTTGGTGTCATTGGAGCGGGGGTGGGACTTCAAACTCACAGTAAAGCCTTGCAGAAAACCCGCGGTAAAGCCTGCTGTCTGGGAAAGCTCCAGGAATCAACTCCAGGAATCAGGAGACTATTGAAGCAACCCTGGAGATTTTAATGGGTTGAGACTGGGAACAAAAATGGAGGGAAATTGGAAGAAAAGCTCCAGAAATCGCTTCCATCAGACTTAGCATCTCTACAAGTAAACCCTCTTCAGTATTTGATAAGGTGTATCAAACCATAGATGTTGAGGTTTCCTTGACAGAAAGGCTGCTCCCATTGCAACTGGGACATTTTGTATCCCTACAATGTATGACAGACACTCTTGACGGGGTATCACACAACATGGTTGGAGTCCTTGCCTAAAAACACCATCAATGCAAAAAAGCAATTTCCTCAGTCACAGGACACATTAGGCTACAGTGGTTGGTGTTGTAAAATATTTCCATGTGCCAGCCTTCAGTGATTACTTGCAGATATTTACTTTAGTGCATGGCATATAGAACATTAAAAGCGTTTTGAAAATCCCTCAGTTTTTCAACTTCTGAAGGATTATTAACTTCAAAGTTGGAAGAAATGTCGGCCTTCTATGTTTGGAAATGCCAGCAGCCTTTGCATATCCCCACCACAGTACCAAGCAACCCCCAGCAGAGAGGAACGATTACTGCCTCGGTGGCGAGACGATGGCTTTTGATCTCCTAACATATTGGAAATTACTTAAAGGTAAGCCATCTGCTAGCTGAGGAACAAAAATAGATTACATCACACCCTGCTAGAAAGATTGTGTTAAATCCTGTATATCAAGGCTTTTAATAATTCTATATTAAGTCAGCTAATAGGATTAGGGACACATTTTCCTTAGGCGTTTTTCACCAACTATTAACAAAAAAACTTTCCTCCCCCTTTTGGTGATGATCTATAAAATTCAAGAGTGTTCCACTGTGAATAAAGAAGGATTCTTTCAAGAACGAAGCGTTTCTTTAGATCCCAATTGGTTTCCGAAAAGCACTTGCAAGAAGAGAGCGTTTTCAGGAGGCCGCATGGGGAGTGACAAGTACAGAGTTCCCATCATCATCATTATTATGCTAGTACTAACCATTGATTATAGTAGGTTGAGCTGACTTAGTAAAAGTGAAGGTATTGAGTGGGCTAGTTTAATCTATTCATTCAAGGGAAGCAAAGATATTATAAATATGAACCTATGCAGCTGCTTTATACTGAATCAGACTAATGGTCCATCTAGCTCAGAACAGCATGCCTCCCAAAATCCTTCCTTCCTTCCTTCCTTCCTTTCTCAAATTTGTACATTGCCCCAAACTCTCGTTTCTGGGTGGTTAAGGATAGCATAAAATGAATTAAAAACATATACAAAAACTTAAAACAAATTCAAAATTTTAAAATAAACCAGAGATTAAAACCTAAAAATATAAAAAGCTGAGAAAGCTTGGACAAACAGATGGGTTTTCAAGTGTTCTTTAAAAACTGCCAGAGATGGGGAGGATCGTATTTCAGCAGGGAGAGAATTCTACAATCTTGGGGCAGCGACCGAGAAGCCCCATCTATGTGTAGTCACCAAATGAGTTGGCGGTAACTGGAGACGGACCTCCTCAGATGACCTCAATGGGCAATGGGGCTCATAGTGAAGAAGAACTCCAATTGAGAGAAAGCCGTTTAGGACTTTATAAGTTAGAACTAGCACTTTCTATTTTGTCCGGAAACCCATTGGCAGACAGTGTAGCTCCATCAGTAAAGGAGTAACGTGGTCACTCCAAGATGACCCAGAGACCAACCTGGCTGCCCATTCTGAACCAATTGAAATTTCCAGACTACATACAAAGGCAGCCCCATGTAGAGTGCATTATAGAAGTCAATTCTGGAGGTTACCAACAGATGTACCACTGTTTTGAGGTCATTGATTTCAAGAAACGGGCACAGCTGGCATATCAGCTGGAGGTGATAGAAAGCACCCCTGGCCACCATTTCAACCTGAGAAACCAGGGAGAGGTGTGGATCCAGAAGTACTCCCAGACTGCGAACCTGTTCCTTTTGGGGGAGTGTGACCCCATCCAGAACAGGTAGATCAAAATTGTCTCTGGAGTTCTGACACCTCACAATAAGTACCTCTGTCTTATCTGGATTCAGCTTCAGTTTATTCTCCCTCATCCAGCCCATTACTGCTTCCAGGCAGGCATTTAGGGAGGATATGCCAGCTCCTGAAGAAGTTGACATGGAGAAGTAGAGCTGGATGTCCTCAGCGTACTGGTAACACCCAGCACCAAATCCCCTGATGATCTCTCCCAGCGGTTTCATGTAGATGTTAAAAAGCATTGGAGAAAGTATGGAGCCTTGAGGGACATGATACTTAAGCTCAGATTTCGAAGAGCAACAATCTCCAATCAACACCATCTGGAATCTGTCCGAGAGGTAGGAGCAGAACCACTGTAAAACAGTACCTCCCACCCCCAACGCCCTCAGACGTTCAAGAAGGATACTATGGTCGATTGTATCGAAAGCCACCAAGAGATCCAAAAGGACCAACAGAGTCACACTTCCCTTGTCAATTCCCAATTGGAGATCATCCATCAGGCTGACCAAGGCAGTCTCCACCCCATAGCCTGCCCGAAAAACAGTTTGAAATGGGTCTAGATAATCAGTTTCCTCCAAGAAGGCCTGGAGCTGAGGGGCCACCACCTTCTCAATTAGCTTGTCCTGCCATAGGAGGTTGGAAACAGGCCTATAATTGCTCAACTCTGAGGGATCTAACGCAGGCTTCTTTAGAAGAGGTCTAATGATTGCCTCCTTAAGACAAGGAGGCATCCTGCCCTCCCTCAGAGAAGCATTTATGATTTCCACCAGGCTGTCTACAACAGCCTCCCTGCTAGATAGAATAGTAGGCTTGTGCATTTCGATTTGGGTACAAAACATTTTGTGCCCGAAAATGGCAATTTTGGAGGTTTTGTAACCAAAACAAAATCAAGAATTAAAAATCAGAGATTTTTGTTTCCAAATCAAAATGACTGTGTTTCGGACAGAATGCTTTGTTCTTCGGAGAAGCATTGCAATTGAAATTGACTTCTCTGACTCTCTCCGCTCCAGCTGAGGCACTGAGTGATTAGCAGAAGATAAGATATGCAAAAGGCTGTTGAGCATGAATGGTTTAGTTAAGTATGTGTTGTATTCAGTGTGACTGAAATGCAAACTGACCTTGCAAAGGGATTTGGAAGACAGCATTTTGAGACAGAAATACCCAAATATCTTTGGGAGCTCAATAGTATTCCAAAGCTCTTGCTAAAAGCCATGGTATAAATTGCGTGGAGGAGCTTTTTGAGAAGCTGGTTAGGAAAGTTCTGAAATTACACAGGTTTTTCTTTCCAAAGGTTTAGAAAGAATCTCTTGACTTGTTAAGGGGTCTTCTGAAGAGCTATTTTGTTTTTCTTCTGATTTTTATGAGTTATAGTGGTGTCTAAGTTTTGTTGCCCAAGTTGAGCAGTCTAATGTAATTTAGGCCACAATGTAATTTGGTGGGACATGATGCCTAAGCCAGTGGTTCACACCTTTTGCCATTGCAAGGACAGGTCATCCACATGGGACTCCAGGAGACAAAAGGAGGGGGGTGGGGAATACCCCTGTCAATCTATTGATATCCCAGGAATCTTAGTTGCTTCTCTCTTTCTTGTAACCATGATCCATGGTTTTGCACTTTCTTAAATGCAGTGATGATAAATCTCAACAATTTTGAACAGTAGGCTGATTTGTTTGGGCTATGGCTCACTCCACTTCAGTTAAATGAACATTTGAAGCTATTCCATAGTACCAAGGAAGTTCATTGGTCTATCTTGCTATTTCAAATGACCTGTGGTCACTGTTCCATGAGGAGGGAGTGTTTTTATTGAAAGATGGCTTCAATCCACAAATGGGTTCTGCTGCTGTGCTAGTGCCACAGGGACAGGCTCCCACACACTGCAAAATTCTCAAATAACTGTGCCAAAAAATTAAGTGTCATTGTTGTTCATCATTCTCTTCACTCTTTCAACTTGTTTATGTGGGGCTTCAGGGGCAAAACAGTGGGTTGGGTGGCAGTGCCCCAAGGGTGGTGCACCCAGATTCCAAATAGGGCAAAGGGCTGATTTCTGAGGTTTACGTGTCTTTAAGATTTTTCCCCATAGGGACTCCTAACTCCACCTGGGGGGCACTGGGATGGCCCAAAGCAAGTGGTGGTGTAGTGCACAGAGGGTGCCAACCTCCCCCCCCCCCGGATTGCTAACCCATTGGGGTACTGGGCTTTGTTGTTTCTGAGGTCTTGAGTTTAGATTCTCTGGTAGCAAATGGGATTTTTAATGAAAAACCATGAATCCACTCTCATATTCTACTAGAGAATCTACTCTCAGAACACCTCTAGAACAACAAAACCCTGTACTTCATGGGTTGGCAGCCCATGTGGGTGGTTGGCACCCTATGTCCACTACACCGCCACTTGCTCTGGGCCATCCCAGTGACCTTCAAGTGGAGTTACTGGACTTCATAAACCTCCATTATACCCTACAAGGAAAATCTGAAAGACACGTAACTTCATTAATTCTTTAAAAATCAGCCCTTTGCCAAATTCCTCTGAAAACATTGTGGTAGCTTTCTTGTACCAACTGGGCACTACCACCAACCACACTCCACCCTGGGCCATCCCTCCCCCCCACATGAAGCTATACTTTTCCTGAAACCTCCATCATACCCTATGGGGAAAATCTGAAAGATGTGCAAACTTCAAAAATTCACCAAAAATCAGCAGTTTGCCCAATTCCTTTGAAATTTTTGTGGTAGCTTCCACTCATTGGGCACTATAACCCTCACCCACTCTTTTGAACCTGTGACACATTTTAAAATCTGAATTAATTCAGATTCAGATTCGGATTAATTCAGATACAAAACAAAACTGGGGTGATTCTGAAGGCTTAATTTTGGACAACAGGAGTCCACATCCTCAGTAGTCACAAACTGAAACTGATCCAGTTGAATCACATAAGAGGAGTTGTTTGGCACCTGATGAAAATAGTGTAATGAAAATATTACACTGATGTGTAATGGGGGGTGGACAGAACTGGTTTGACTGGTTTGGTTGAAATCCAAACTGGATTCATACTGATTCAGGTATTGAACTGGATTCATACCGATGGTTCCATGTCCATCTGAACTGGATCTGGTCTGGTTCGACCATCAAACTGGGGCAAAGTGATTCGGGGATATACTTGTAAAAGGGAATCCAGTGTGGATTCCCCTTTATAAGTACAGGGGGTGGGGGCGGCAAGCCAGAGACAGTTGGGTAGGGGCAGCAAGCAAGTAAGTAAGTTGCTTACCTGGCCGGTGCGCCTGCCGGTGCTGTCACTCACTACTGGTGGTCCCAAGCAGCATGCTCCCTTCCTCTTTGACCAAGCTGGTGGCTTGGCAGTGGCTTGGCAAAAGCAGGGGGAGCTATGCTTGGACCCACCAGGGGGGCAAATGGCAGTGACTGGCAGCGCTAGCAGCCGCACCAACCAGGTAAGCAGCTTACTTCCTCACTTGCTGCCCCCGCCTGCCCCCCTTATTGTGCCAAACTGGTTCGCCTTAACCGGGCCTGGTTCAGTTTGATCACAGACTGAACCACCCCTGGATTGGTTCACGATCGAACCAACAAACTGGCCCTGGTTTGAGGTGAACTGGTTTGGCATGAGCCATTTGTGCACACCCCTATTGTGTAGGAGGTGTGGCCAAGAAATATTTGAGGAGGAGAGCTAGTCGTGTGGTAGTAAGTTTGCATTGTACTCTTTGCTAAACAGGGTCTGCCTTAGCTTATATTTGGATGAATAAGTACATATGAGTAAGGTAAAAGGTAAAGTGTGCCATTGAGTCAGTTTCGACTCCTGGCAACCACAGAGCCCTGTGGTTGTCTTGGGTGGAATACAGGAGGGGTTTACCATTGCCTCCTCCCACTCAGTATGAGATCATGCCTTTCAGCATCTTCCTATATTGCTGTTGACCAATATAGGTGTTTCCCACAGTCTGGGAAACATACCAGCGGGGATTCGAACTGGCAACCTCTGACTTGGTAATCAAGTCATTTCCCCACTGCGCCATTAGGTTGCACTGTAAGATATTCCCCCTAGAGGATGGGGCCATAGGTCATTGGAAGAACATCTTCATGCTCACATGTAGAAGGTCCAAGGTTCACACTTCACTTCCTCGCATCTCCAGGTAGGGCTTGGTGAAACTATGAGGATCCACCCAATTTCAGGGTACCTTTGCTGCCACCACTCATATCCGAATATGCAGGATCTACACAACCCCCTTGTTTGTGTAGTAGCATGGAGGCAGGCGTCTCACTTCGGATAATGTGGGAAAGGACATAAAATGTTCTTGTTCAAACTAAATAACAGGATTTATTGTTTAACAAACGTTCTTTAAGCATGACCATTACAAGTTCTAGAGGTACATAAGTGTAGTGGTTTAATAGTGTTTGCAGATATGTTAACAATCTTTCCCCACTCTGAGTTTAGGTGCCTTGCTTGGTTGCAGAGCTTCTGCTCAGCCTCCCTCCACTGGTCTGTGGTGTCTTCCCCTGAACAGGCCTTGGCTTTTCAATGGAGAACAGATTCACCCCTGCCTCCACCTAAGTCCCACTTCTCGTTTCACCAGAGAGATCTCCCCTGTCCAAAACCCATCTCTCCAAGCCTTTGGCTCACCTTCTCCCCTCTTCACCATCTGACTAACTGTCCTCCAACTGAACCACTCTGTCACCTCTCTCTGTCTGCCCTCTCCTGCATTTCAAGCAGGGTTTCCTTGTCCCTTCAGGGGTCTCACTACTGCTGCCGCCAATCAACCTCCTGCACAGACTTGCACACGACTACAAACATAAATTCCAAAATACAATAAATACCCAGACTATGGGAAACTCCTATATCGGGCAGCAGCGATACAGGAAGATGCTGAAGGGCATCATCTCATACTGCGTGGGAGGAGACAATGGTAAGCCCCTCCTGCATTCTACCAAAGACAAGCATAGGGCTCTGTGGTCGCCAGGAGTTGACACTGACTCGAGGGCACACTTTACTTTTACTTTAAAAATGCAAAATGTCACAGAGACTCTTGACTGAAACCTTGGAGAGCTGCTGCCAATCAATCTACTGAGCTAGATGGACCAATGGTCTGACTCAGTGTAAGGCAGCTTCCTATGTTCCTATGGAAGGTATGGCATACAGTGCTGACTACAAGATGCCACGTAAAAGCATGTAATAAAGTACATGCAGAGAACATTATTCCAGATTACCAAAACAGAGAAGCCAAAATTATCTTCTTTACAAAAAAAAATAAAATTAAAAACCATTTTGCATATGAAAATATGAATAGGCTTGTAACGCTGATGCTCATACCCAGGATTTCTGCCCAAGCCCCCAATGCACTTACATATTGGTGAAGACTGGATTCCACCTGCTCTATGCTAGCATAGGGTAGTGGTTAGAGTGTTGGACTAGGACTGGGAAGACCCGGGTTCAAATCCACATCCAACCATGAAACTTACTCATTGACTCTGGGCCAGTCATGCTTACCTCACAGGGTTGTTGTGAGGATAAAAATAAGCATACCTGCCAGAAAAGGAATGTATTTACTAAATGCTAGAAAGTATGGAGAGAGCAGCACCCAGGGAAGGGAATTCCACAAAAGAGGGAGCCACCACAGAGAAGGCCCTATACTGCATGGACACAAAGTGAATTCCAGCTAAAGGCAGCACATGCAGAAGCCCTAACTGCACAAGTCTGGACATACTCTGGTAATTTCTGCCCCAGTAATCCTCTTTATTAAGGTCCACAGCCTTAAAGAGGTGCATGCTCAGCGAGAGGAAGTTACTAGAAGCATCAGCCAGCTCCCTCTGCATTGCACTTACCTGAAGTCAGCTTGGGGGCAGTAAATCTGGCAAAGTGATTCCTTGTCATACCCCTTCACTCTATGCCACTGTGAAATGCATTGAAATGCAATCAAGTCTGGCTAAGCCTTTGTTGGTATTTAGGGATGGGCCCGGACTGGTCCGGAGGCCATTGAAAAAGCCTCCGGACCGGTCCGGACCGGTCCGGACCTGGGTGGTTTGGTTCGGGGTGGGGGGTAGCTTTAAGAGTGGTGGGAGGGTTTACTTACCCCTCCCGCCGCTTTCCCGCTCTGGTGCCGTAATCTTAAGAGTAATTGGGGCGGCAGGATACCTCCCTGTCGCCCCTTCCCTGGTGTTGCCGAAAAACCTCCCAGGAGTGCTTTGCGCGCGCACACGTCACAGAGACATCGTGCACGCGCTTCACGTCTCTGTGACGTGCGCGCGCGCAAAGCACTCCTGGGAGGTTTTTCGGCAACATCAGGGAAGGGGCGGCAGGGAGGTATCCTGCTGCCCCAATTACTCTTAAGATTACGGCGCCAGAGCGGGAAAGCAGCAGGAGGGGTAAGTAAATCCTCCCGCCTCTCTTAAAGCTACCCCCCACCCCAGTGCCGAACCGCAGTTGGCGTTTCCGTGCACACCCCTATTGGTATTGATTGTTAGCACAGTGCTGTCGCGTTAAAAAGGAAAGCCTAGGGGAACACTAGGAAAAAGGGAAGGGTGGTGGGATCCCAGAATAGTTTTTTAGAGTTAGCCTAGCCAGGGATTCTCAACGTTGGGTCCCCAGATGTTATTGGACTTCAACACCCATAATTCCCAGCCCCAGTGGCCTTTGGTTGGGGATTATGGGAGTTGAAGTCCAAAAACATCTGGGGACCCAACGTTGAGAATCCCCGGCCTAGACCAATGGTTCCCAACTAGGGTTCCTCCAGATGTTGCTGTACTACAACTCCCAGCACCCCCAGCTACAATTTATTTTTATTTATTTTATTTATTTTACATTTTATATCCCGCTCTTCCTCCAAGGAGCTCAGAGTGGTGTGCTACATACTTAGGTTTCTCCTCACAACAACCCTGTGAAGTAGGTTAGGCTGAGAGAGAAGTGACTGGCCCAGAGTCACCCAGCAAGTCTCATGGCTGAATGGGGATTTGAACTCGGGTCTCCCCAGTCCTAGTCCAGCACTCCAACCACTACACCACGCTGGCTCGATTGTGGCTGGGATGCTGGGAGTTGTAGTTCAGCAACAAAGTTCAGGAACCCTGTTTGGGAACCACTAGCCTAGACAGAGAACAACAAGGTTATAAAAGTATCTGTTGAGTTGTGAAGCAATAAAGCTTTGATCCCCCTCCCCACCCTAATCTCATTGGATTGTGGTGTAACACCACCATCCCCAGGGACTGAGTCAGAATTAGTGAGTGCATTTGATGCAAAACTGGAGCTTGTTGATGGTGGTGGTTAAAGTTCAAACAAGGATCCCTGTTGACCTCAGTGCCACATTTCAGCTCATTCATTTATAGACTGAGTTGTGGTCACCTTAAATTATTTTTTTTTTTGTATTTATATTTATATATCATCCTTCATCCAAAGACTCCAGGGTGGTTAACAACAAGATAAGAACAATTCAATAAAAAAAGAACAAATACAGCCAAAAGTGTGTGTGTGTGTGTGTGTGTGTGTGTGTATAGTTTGTGTGTGTGTAGTGTAATGTAATGTAATGTATATGTATATGTATCTGAGAATGTTTCTGGAGTAAAAAGAAAAAGCAGAAAAACTAAATCCACAGATAGGTGTGTGGCTGTGTGGACATTACATCCAGAATTACTTTGATCTAAATTGGAGTGGCTGCTAAAGGAGATTTTGCTACAGTTATTAACAAATGGAGGCCCATGGTGCACTTAGCTGTGTGAGATATGTAAAGCCTTAGGGACAAGGGGAACAATCTGCCATGTACCATACACAAATACCACTCAACTCAATAGAGTCTCATGAAGAACTCATGCAAATCCCCAAATACATGAATGGAGCAGTCATGTCTGGGGGTTTGCATCCAATTAGCCAAGAGAACAAATCAGTATGTCTTCCAGACACGTGGGGAGAAGACAGTAGGTGGATCCAAAACCACTACTGAATGATTTTAGCGTTTCCCTTTTAGTATAATATTTTGGTTCAATTGTTTTAGTGTATGATACACTACAGGTCTTGCCTGTAGCTGCTTCAACTTTAGGAAAATCCAAAATCCAGAGAAAATAAAGACATTTGACAAATGTCTAAGTAATGCAAATTTTGCAAATTTTGTATTACTTAACAGAATAATAGACTGCAACAAAATGTTCTTAGCTACAGCTTTTATGAGCTTTTTGTCACTAGAAAAGGGCTGTAGATACATACAATTAATAACATTTATGTTTAAAAATACATTAATTCCTCCCTCTGTGGAGAATTAGGTCAAATAACAAATACAGCATGACAACTCTCCCCCCCACCATTAAATCTAGTGGGAAATATCTTCTGTTCTGCAATTTATATGGCACTAAATTCCCATTATTGCCTTCTACAACTTGTCTGCTTTGATAAGGATGACAATGATGTGAAAGAACCATTTGGACAACTAACCCTTCCATATCCTCTCCAGAACAAAGAAAGAAAGGAATTGTTTATAAAAATTGAATTTTGCATTTATATTTCTTAGAACTAACTTCTTGATGGCTGCAGGGAATGTATTTACATTGAAACTATTGCACATTTCAGAAACATAAGGGAAGCTCTGTGGAGTTTGTAGTGACAGGAACTCTTCCTTTTTGACCCATTGAATCATTATTTACTTTCATTTTTGAGACAAGTAGAAACCCAAGAGGCTTGTCTTGGATCGGACCCTACTGAAGTGGGCAAAGGCAACTGTCTTTATTCAACCCCAGTACAACATCCTTGCAGTAGCTGTTGTTGGTATCTACCTTGTGTTTCTTTGTAGATTGTGAGCAGGGCTGCCCCTAGGGTTTTAGGTGCCCTAGGCAAAGTTTGACATTGCCTAGAAGTGTGGAGTCCCAGCTCTAACTTGTGCTGTTCAGGATGCTCATTCATGGGGCCAAATGATGACGCCACACTGGTTTGAGGATACAGTAGGAGAGAGTTCACAGACTATGGTGAGGGCAAGAGTTGGTCTGAGAGAGGAGAGCTGGTCTTGGGGTAGTAAGCATGACTTGTCCCCTTAGCTAAGCAGGATCTGCCCTGGTTGCATATGAAAGGGAGACTAGAAGTGTGAGCACTTTAAGATATTCCACTCCGGGGATAGAGCCGCTCTGGGAAGAGCAGAAGGTTCCAAGTTCCCTCCCTGGCTTCTCCAAGATCAGGCTGAGAGAGATTCCTGCTTGCAACCTTGGAGGAGCAGCTGCCAGTCTGTGAAGACAATACTGAGCTAGATGGACCAATGGTCTGACTCAGTATATGGCAGCTTCCTATGTTCCTATGTTTTAACACTTCAGAGAAGAAAATATGCTGCTGTTCATTTGGAAATCCAGTCTGAGACCATTTCTTTTTGGGAATGAATGCTGAGGCAGTCAATTCGTATTCAAGAGAGGAAGTGCAGCTTATGAGACTAATTGTTTCATAATAGCTCGTCTCTGTTGGGGGACGAGGGCAATGAGCAAAGAAGAGTATTTTGGGGTGCAGAATGTGCAGGGCCTTTGGGGAGCAGGGTGCAGTATTACATATTACAGCCCCTGCTAACTGAGCAAAAAGGCACCTTTTAAAGTGGCGATTCTCTTCTATTTAGCAGGGGGAGAGCAACTGGCCCTACCCAGCCCCAGCACAGCATCCCTCCAGGGGCTGTTGTTGATATTTACCTCATGTTTCTTTTTTCTATTGTGAGCCCTTTGGGGACAGAGAACCATCTTTCCTACTTTATTCTTTATTGTTGATGTAAACCACTTTGGAAACTTTGTTGAAAAGTGGAATAGTAGCAGCAGTCGTAGTAGTAGATTCTTAACTACTGTGGAGTATTTCAGGGGTACAATACAAGAAAGGGAGAGGAAGGATAATTGGCAGTGCTTTATTCTGACACTGTTTGTGCACACACACACACACACACACACACACACACACACACACACACCAAGAACTGGTGCCATAGGCAACCACTTAGGTCTGCCTAGTGGATGGGCTGACCCTGAATTGTGAGCTCTTTGGAAACAGGGGATAATCTGTTCAGTTTTTTGCTATGCAAGCCACTTTGATAACTTTTTGTTGTTGTTGAAAGGCAGTATATACATAGAAAGAGATACTGTGCAGCCTCCTGCTGCCCATAGAAGAGCAGGGTGTGCATGCTGGTTCCATTCTAGCCCAAAGACTGCCCATGCAGCCAGAGGCGTAACTAGGGAAAACGGCGCCCGGGGCAAGCACTGAAATGGCGCCCCTCCGCGCCCCCAACATACTACATTATACTTAGGTTTTTCCTCACAAGCGCCCGCCGCCGCCAAGCCAGGCCACTGACTGGCCGCCAGGCTCCAGCAAAGCAATGGGGGGGGGGCGTGGGCGGCGCGGAAGGGACCGCTCGTGGGGGAGGGGGCGCCGACGCGCCCCCTTGACTGCTGCAGCGCTGCTGCACTGAGCAGGAAACATTTGTATTAACAAAAAAAATTAAACAAATTAAACAAAAAAATTTTTTTGTCATGGCGGCGCCCCCCACATGACCAGAAAAGATGGCGCCCGGGGCACATGCCCCCCCTGCCCCCCCTATAGTTACGCCTCTGCATGCAGCTAGTGAGTGCAAAGATGCTTCACAATTCCTAAGGATTATGTCAGAATTGTAGCTCCAGTTTTCCCATGGGGAGTGATGGGGAAATCAGCCCTACAGCTAGGGTTGCCAACAATCCATTGCCAGAATGAGGGACACAAATGGGGGGGGGCTTTGGGGGCTGACTGTGGGAGAATTGGCTGGGGGGCGGCGGGAGGTGTATGCAGTGGTAATCAAGAGCCTGAGTATCATTGATGTATATGTAATTGAATTATATGCTATTGAATAATGCCAGCATTGTTATTATTTAGAACATATTCAAGTTATACCACTTTTCAACCAAAAACTTCTCAAAATAACAAGCAGCTTGCCGTGCCACCAAAATGAGGGACAAATGCTGTCCCTATAGGGACCAACATTTCATTCCTGAGATGAGGGATGTCCCGTGTAATGAGGGACAATTGGCAACCCTGCCTACAGCTCTGATGAAATCCATGAGCCATGGAACCTCTCCACACTCACAAGCAGTGTGGATGAGCTTTGGACTAACACAGAGCCTGCATGCTTATGCAAGTCAACAGCAACAACAACAACAATAATAATAATAATTATTATTAACCTGCATACTGTGTAGCCCATAGGGGCCACAGAAATCACCATCAGCCAATTACAAAAAGCAACTTTAATGGGAACAGCCTATATTCTACGATGATAACTATAATAATAACAACGATATTGATAATAAAATTCAGCCATCCCAGGTCCTTGTGAAGGACTCGGTCTGGATAAAACAAACCAGTCAATAACACCTGTCTGACTGTGTAAACAAGAAATAATAATAATAATTTAATAGCCACAACTATAATAATAAACTTCTTTTTGTCCTCTCGGCCCATCTCTTTTGAATTTTGTCCCAAAGGGACAAAAGATGGGAGTGAGGAATTTTACCCAACAACTTTTCTAGTGGATCTGTCTAGCTCTTTAGAAGTTCTTTACACTCGCTTGCGAAATGAAATGATTGAAACATTTCAGTCATAATGTCAAACGAACACCTTTGTGTGCTCAGGGATACAACCTCCTTGTTCTCTAGTTTGTCACTCCAGTACTCTTACAGACACTTAAATACTAACAAGGGCACCTTTACCTCCTATCTTGGCTCTGTATATCTCATGTAGCTCCTAGACAGATATCTATTAGGTTTGCCCTTATCCAGGACAGATAAAGATGGTGTAATTTCTCTCTCTCCCACACCTGAGACAAAACAGCAGATCAATCACTGATGCTCCCATGACTTTTGACCTCATGGAGCTTTGTTCAAGTCACTCATCTTTGCACAATACCTACCCCGCAAGCATGCATAAGAGGACACGAGGAGCTGCGTACCAGCAGCATTCCAGCAGCCTTGAGTCACAGTGCCATAAGCTAAGAAGATGTGACATATATTTCCATATCAAAACAGCAGAAACCTTTCTTTCCCCTCTTCACCGATGCATAACATCCCAAAAGGGAAGAATGGCCTTCAGCTAACACAGATCAATTTTCTTTCAGCTTCAATCACCATTTAATTACTGTTGACTTCTTTAACCTTTTTCACTTCCTTTATAGATTAGCTTCCTTTATAGTCCAATGCCATTTACTTTTTCCTGTGACTTAATCAAACTTGAAATGATATGATAAAAATTTCACATTTCCATTCTTTCTTCCTGTTATTTATGTTCCAGTTACTTCAAAATATAGATTATTTCTTGGAGGGGAAAAATGTTTTTTAATGAACCACTTTAAAAAAAACCAAAACTTTATCAACCTACAGTATCTACACATCATTTCCTTTAACCAAGAAATTGCTCAGATGACTGGATGGTTGGTGGGATGAAAGCACTAGCGGTTCACCTTTGGGCTCCCTGTTCTGGCTGAAACGGAAATGTACCAAAGTGCTTGATGTGTGGTGAATTATCATAGCCCGTCTCAGTCTTCAACAAGCATGGCTCCCTCTCTCATCACAACACTAGAACCAGAGGTCATCCCATGAAACTGAAGGTCAGGAAATGACAAAAGGAAATACTTTTTCACACAACATATGGAATTCTCTGCCACAGGATGTAGCAATGGCCACTAGCTTGGATGGCTTTAAAAGAAGCTAAGACAAATTCATGGGGGACAGGTCTATCAATGGCTATTAATCCGCTGTCTATAGGCTGGCAACCCAGCTTAATTCCCCCCACCCTTAAACAAGGTTAGCAGAGCAAGTGCTCCGCTAACCTCATTGTTTTGATCGTGTGCCACCACAGCAACTCATGAGGAAACCCCCGACCAGGAGGCTACAACAAGCCTCCCGGTGTCAGGGGGCTCTCCAGAATGCCCCACACACTAACATGGGGCATTCTGGGACTTCTGGCGGCCAGATGGCCCCTGATCCCCACTGACCCAACTGGCTCCATCACGGAGCCGGTAATCATGTGGGTGACTCATCCGGCTGCCCAGGGCAAGCTGCATGCTCGTCTGCAGGGAGAGCAAGTCAAGCTCGTTCTCCCTGCAGAACCCTCTTAGGGTCTCCACAGAGCTCATGTGGAGAGCCTTGTAGTCTAACAACAGCTGGGGACCTGAGGCTGGAAACCCTGGCACTAAAAGGGATGGAGTTAGTTCATCACTTACCAAAGCATGCTAACATGTTAGGCACTACTGAGCCATCCAGACATATATGCCTGATATAGGAGAGCAAATTAGCCTAGACCTTGTTTGATCCAGACGTCTCCAAGATACAGCCCTGTTATGTGTTGACAACATCAGAGCCTGTTAAGGACAGAACTCATCCCAGAGTTTACAGTTCAGTGAGGTTGGGGAGCACATTCATTCACAATGTATCGGAATCAACAATCAGGGCAGATATATATGTGATATAATTTGAAGGACTTAAAGCTTAGCCTCCAATTACATTAAAACATAGGAAGCAGCCTTATACTGGGTCCGACCATTGTTCCATCTAACCCAGTATTGTCTACACTAACAGGCAGCGGCTCTCAAGGGATTCAGGAAGAAGCATGCAAATGCTCTTCTACTGAGCTATGGCCAGGAGAATATCTTACAGCCTTCACATGTCGTCTTCCATCCAAATGCAAATCAAGGCAGACCTTGCTTAGTAAAGCAAGTTCAGTGCCACAAGACCAGCTCTCCTCCCCATTGCAAGTTTATCAAATAAACTTGTTTCTCCAAGGTGCTGCTGTGGTAACTTCAGAGATGCCTTTCTATAGAATTGGGGGGGCAATGATCAGACAATAACTGAAATATTTTGTTCTGTATTACAGTGGCATGTTACCAATTGTAAGATATTTTGAAATCATCTGTGGCTTATCTATTGCAATTCTGTGTTATTTCAGCTTGTTCAAAATGCTGCTGCTACATTGTTATCCAGAGCCAGTTTTGAGGCATTTGTGACTCTACTTTTCTACCAGCTCCACTGGCTCCACTTCACTTCTGGGACAATTAAAGGTGCTGGTTGGATGTCATCTTTAAGGTCCTAATGTTTATTATTATTATTATTATTATTATTATTATTATTATTATTATTATTTCTTGTTTACACAGTCAGACAGGTGTTATTGACTGGTTTGTTTTATCCAGACATCGAGTCCTTCCCAAGGACCTGGGATGCCAGAATTTTATTGTCAGTTGTTATAGATATCGTCGCAGAATATAGGCTGTTCCCAGTAAAGCTGCTTTTTGTAATTGGCTGATGGTGATTTCTGTGGCCCCTATGGTGTCGAGGTGCTCTTCAAGGTCTTTTGGAACTGCACCCAGGGCGCCAATTACCGCTGGGATTATTTTGGTCTTTTTCTGCCACAGCCTTTCAATTTCAATTTGTAGATCTTTCTATTTGGTGATTTTTTCTATTTCTTTTTCTTCTATTCTGCTATTATTATTATTATTATTATTATTATTATTATTATTATTATTATTATTATTATTTCTTGTTTACACAGTCAGACAGGTGTTATTGACTGGTTTGTTTTATCCAGACATCGAGTCCTTCCCAAGGACCTGGGATGGCTGAATTTTATCACCAATACTGTTGGTTATTATAGATATCGTCGCAAAATATAGGCTGTTCCCGGTAAAGTTGCTTTTTGTAATTGGCTGATGGTGATTTCTGTGGCCCCTATGGTGTTGAGGTGCTCTTCAAGTTGTTTTGGAATTGCACCTAGTGTGCCAATTATCACTGGGATTATTTTGGTCTTTTTCTGCCACAGCCTTTCAATTTCAGTTTGTAGATCTTTGTATTTTGAGATTTTTTCTATTTGTTTTTCTTCTATTCTGCTATCCCCTGGTATTGCTATGTCGATTATTTTAACTTGTTTTTCTTTCTTCTCGACTACAGTTATATCTGGTGTATTGTGTGGCAGATGTTTGTCTGTTTGTATTCGGAAGTCCCATAATATTTTTGCATCTTCATTTTCTACAACTTTTTCTATTATTATTTCTTGTTTACACAGTCAGACAGGTGTTATTGACTGGTTTGTTTATCCAGACATCGAGTCCTTCCCTAGGACCTGGGATGCCAGAATTTTATTGTCAGTGTTGTTGCTGTTGTTATAGATATCGTCGCAGAATATAGGCTGTTCCCAGTAAAGTTGCTTTTTGTAATTGGCTGATGGTAATTTCTGTGGCCCATATGGTGTTGAGGTGCTCTTCAAGGTCTTTTGGAACTGCACCCAGGGCACCAATTACCACTGGGATTATTTTAGTCTTTTTCTGCCACAGCCTTTCAATTTCCATTTGTAGATCTTTGTATTTGGTGATTTTTTCTGTTTCTTTTTCTTCTATTCTGCTATCCCCTGGTATTGCTATGTCGATTATTTTGACTTGTTTTTCTTTCTTCTTGACCACAGTTATATCTGGTGTATTGTGTGGCAGATGTTTGTCTGTTTGTAGTCGGAAGTCCCATAATATTTTTACATCTTAATTTTCTTCAACTTTTTCAATGTTATGGTCCCACCAATGTTTGGCTACAGGTAGCTTGTATTTTTTGCAGATGTTCCAGTGTATCATCCCTGCTACCTTGTCATGCCTTTGTTTGTAGTCAGTCTGTGCGATCTTTTTACAACAGCTGATTAGGTGGTCCACGGTTTCATCTGCTTCTTTACAAAGGCGGCACTTGCTGTTTTTTGTTGACTTTTTAACTTTTGTTCTTATTGCATTTGTTCTTAGCGCCCGTTCTTGCGCAGCCAGTATTAAACCCTCTGTTTCTTTCTTCAAGTTGCCATTCTTAAGCCATTGCCAGGTCTTGGTGATGTCTGATTTTCCACTTATATTGTGCAAATATTGACCATGCAGGGGCTTATTTTTCCATTTTTCTGCTCGGTTCTTGACTTGTTCTTTCTTGTAGGCCTGCTTTGTTTCATTGGTGTTTTTATTATTATTATTATTATTATTATTATTATTATTATTATTATTATTACATTTATATCCCGCTCTTCCTCGAAGGAGCCAAGAGCGGTGTACTACATACTTGAGTTTCTCTTTCACAACAACCCTGTGAAGTAGGCTAGGCTGACAGAGAAGTGACTGGCCCAGAGTCACCCAGCTAGTTTTATGGCTGAATGGGGATTTGAACTTGGGTATCCCCAGTCCTAGTCCAGCACTCTAACCACTACACCATCTCTACCTTCTCAATATGGTCCTGGATCCTGCCCATTCCCTACGTCCAGCCAACAAGGCTCTTGAGGGTCCCACTGCCGTGCCAATTGAGCAGAGTGTGCAACTGCATCATTTTGGAAAAGGGTAGAGACTATAAGGGAGTACTTCCTTCTAAACCACGCCTGCTCAACTTTGCCCCAACTAGCTGTTTTTGGACCACAATAATCCCAAGTGGCCAATAGCCAAGGATCTACTTCTCCATGCCGACCTCATCAGGAAATCGCATATCTTCCCTAAATGCCTGCCTGGAGGCAGTAATTCATTCATTCATTCGTTCAGTTTCTATACCTCCCTTCCAAAAATGGCTCAGGGCGGTTTACACGGAGACATAACAAACAAATAAGATGGAACCCTGTCCCCAAAAGGCTCACAATCTAAAAAGAAACATAAGATAGACGCCAGCAACAGTCACTGGAGGTACTGTGCTGGGGGTGGATAGGGCCAGTTACTCTCCCCCTGTTAAATAAAGAGAATCACCACATTAAAAGGTGCCTCTTTGCCAAGTTAGCAGGGATTAGGGTCAGGGCTGGATCAGGGATAACAATGGGCTGTAATGGGCTGGATCAGGGATAACAAACTGAAGTTGAATCCAAATAAGATGGAGGTACTGACTGAGTGGCGGGGCAGGAACCAAGAGATGGTTTAGATCTGTCTGTTGTGGATGGGGTTACACTTCCCCTGAAAGATCAGGTATGCAACTTGGCAGTGCTCCTGGACCCAAAGCTCTCCCTGGTTTCTCAGAGTGAGGCAGTGGCCAGGAGTGCTTTTTATCAGCTTCGGCTAATATGTCAGCTATCTCTGTTTCTATCATTTTATCTTTTTATCAGCTTCGGCTGATATGTCAGCTATCTCTATTTCTAGAGGTGAATGACCTTAAAACAGTGGTACATATACTGGTAACCACCAGGCTTGACTACTGTAATGCGCTCTACATGTGGCTGCCTTTGTACGTAGTCTGGAAACTACAATTGGTACAGAATGTGGCAGCCAGGTTGGTTTTGGGGACGATACGAAGGAACTACATAACACCAGTTTTAAAGGAATTGCACTGGCTGCTGATATGTTTCCGGGTGAAATTCAAAGTGCTGGCTATTACCTATAAAGCCCTTAATGGCTTGGGTCCAGGCTATTTAAGAGAGCACCTCCTTTGCCATAACCCGCCCCCCGCCCCCACACACCTATTACGACCTTCTGCAGAGGTTCGGTATCGGTTACGGTTGCGACTGGCTTGTTTGGTGGTGACCCAGGTCCAGGCTTTCTCTGTGGCTGCCCTGGGGCTTTGGAATATGCTCCCTGCTGAAATAAGAGCATCTCCGTCTCTCTTTGTTTTCAGGAAGTACCTCAAGCCTCTCTTGTTTTCACAGGCTTTTAATTAGGAGGAGAGGAGAGCTGGTCTTGTGATAGCAAGCATGACTTGTCCCCTTAGCTAAGCAGGGTCCACCCTGGTTGCATATGAAAGGGAGACAAAAAGTGTGAACACTGTAAGATATTCCCCTCAGGGGATGGAGCCGCTCTGGGAAGAGCAGAAGGTTCCAAGTTCCCTCCCTGGCAGCATCTCCAAGATAGGGCTGAGAGAGATTCCTGCCTCCAACCTTGGAGAAGCTGCTGCCAGTCTGTGAAAACAATGCTGAGCGAAATAGACCAATGGTCTGACTCAGTATATGGGAGCTTCCTATGTTCTTATGTTCCTAATTAGAATTAATGTTAATAATTTCAAAAACTTGTTTTAATAACTATTTTATTCTATTTTTGTTTCATGTATTTTAATCTGTGACTTTTAAATATTTTAAATTCTGTGCTCCACCTAGAGATGTACATATCAGGCAGTATAAAAATATGATAGATAAATAAATTATGGGACTTGTAAGCCAACATCTGCAGGAGGGCTGAAATTGAGTAGGCCTGTTCTAAACATATGCATGATGGGATATCTTAAAGAGAAAGAAGAAGAAATCTTTAGTCTATCTTCCTTACCTAAACCTTTCACAGTGTTGAATTGTTAGGAATGAAGAACGCACGTGGCAATGATCCACCTCAATTACCATGTTTGCTCATGTGTCTGTTGGAACTGAGATGTCCGCATCAGCTCTGGGTCAGAAAGGGTTGGCTGGCTGTTGCCCACTTGGCAGGTAAATCCTACCCACTAGCTTTCTTATGATGTCCTCATAGTAGGCATCTGTACTACTTCACCCGGAGTGCATAGGCTGAGGCCATAGGAATACGTTATTAAACTGCCATTAATCAGAGTGCCAAATAATAATTTTCCTTTGCATTATGTAATGGAAACATGTGGTTCATTAATATCACTCATAAATGAATATAAGTTCAAAAACAAATTCCAAATGTGCCTGCTTCATGTCTGCTTGGTTCAGTCAGTTCAGGTATTGAGTAAATATTATGTCTTCTATAACTGTGAATATTATCTAAATATACAAAGATGTATGAGTTATACAGAGTCAGGCCACTGGTCTATCTAGCCAAGAACTGTCTACTCGGAATGGCCACAGCTGTCCCGGTTTGCAAGCAGAGATCTTTCCTTTTCCTGTTAATGTGATCCTCTTAATTGGAGATGCTAAGACCGGAGCCTTATGCATATAGAGCAGTGATTCTCAAACTTGGGTCCTCAGGTGTTATTGGACTTCAACTCCCATAATCCCCAACCAAAGGCCACTGAGGCTGGGGATTATGGGAGTTGAAGTCCAATAACACGTGACCCAAGTTTGAGAATCCCTGATATAGAGCATATGCTCTGCTTAGGAACGTAGGAAGCTGCCTTATACTCAGCGGTGCTCTTAGGACTGGACTTCCAGGACAAAGTCCAGTCCTCAGAACTGGGAGGGGACCTCCAAATGTCCTGGGCCAGAAGCCCCCTGCTGCTCGCACACCCGCCCTGACATGCCAATCTTTTCTGGTTTCACCTCCATGTGCGTTGCAACAGAGCTGGGGGATGAGAGCCGAGCGGGTTTCCCCCATGGCGGTGGCAGCTAGTGGGCCTGTTCAGGCATAAGCAAGATGCTTCCACGAGCCTGTACAGTTCACGTCTTACAGTGCTCATACATGTAGCTTCCCATGCAAATGCAAACCAGGGTAGACCTTGCTTAACAAAGGGGAAAATGCCCGCCTCCGACCACAAGACCAGCTCTCCTCCCAATAATACGCTCCAACCTTTCACTAATGAAAATAGGGTCATGCCTGTGAATGTGTAGGGGGCATGGCCAATCAACCTGGGAGGCAATGTGTAGAAGGTGTGCCCAAGCAACCCCAAAGGCATGACATACAGTTCTAACTACAAGCATGCCACAAATGGAAAGCAGGTAATGAAGTGCATGCAAAGCATGTTATTTCAGATGGCCAAAGCAGATGAGCCAACCCTTTACCGCCCCCGCCCCCCACATTTTGCAGATGAAGACAAGGATATACTTGTTGTAACAACTGATCATCACACTCAGAGACATGAGTTTTGGGTGGGATATAAATATGCCAAATAAATAAATAATGAAGACTGAGGTTGCTGCCCAAGTCCTGCAGTCATTATGACACATTCCTGAAGACTGGATTCCACCCGCTATATACTGTGCACTGCATAGTACCTTGATGTTTTGCCCCCATTTACATGCAGGTGCACTAGAACCAAGATGCATCCAACCTCACACTCATAGATTTAATTTCTAGAGACTCTGGGGAGGGAACTGAGTCCTGAAGAATGACAACTCTAGTGACTCAGACTGGGGGGAAAATGAAGGCATCCCCAGAGGCCAACACAGAACAATAGGGAATGTGATTTACCTACCAAAGACAGGTTTCAGAAAACAGGGACTGTCTTAATTGAGCCAAGAGGCACCTTCTCTTAAGTTTAGCAGGGGGAGAGTTTAGCTCTATCCATCCCCAGCACAGCATCCTTCCAGTGGCTGTTGCTGATGTCTACAGTATGTTTCTTTTTACTATGAGCCCTTTTGGGACAGGAATCTTTCCTTCCTTCCTTCCTTTCTCCCTTCCCTTCCCTTCCCTTCCCTGTATAAACCATATTGAGAACTTTTGTTGAAAAGTAGCATCTAAATATTTGTTGTAGCACTAGTACTAGCAAATAGGGAAAGTATCTATATGCTGAGCTATGACCCTCCCTAGTTACAATATTTACAATATCAGGGAGCTGAATATTTGCATAATCAGTGAAGTGAAGAGCATGTGTGTGACATGTACAGTGTAGACAGATGATTTTAAACGGTGCCTTTGAGTATGCAGGACCTCAGAATAAAAGAAAAATGATAATTTAACCTTTTCATCAGTCAACCCATGTTTATTGTTGAGTCAAGAATATAATTTGTATCTTGGAGATGAAATGTAAGCCTTTCCATTTGCTACTGGAGGTGGATGTGTCTCAGCAATGCCTAGCACTTGACTATTAATTGAGCTGATTATCCATTAGCACGGCAATACCAGATCTCCCAATCAAGGGGAGAAGGGCTCAAGTGGCAGAGGGTAAAAGGGTGGGGAGAATACAAAATACCACCCTGTTCTCATTAATTCAATAGTTAGCATCAACAGTGGCTGACAAATGAGGAGAATGGGAAGTGTAATTGCCTTGGCTCAAATGAAAATGGCCATGCAAGAGAATGATTTTATTTACCTGTTTAGGAAATTTGTATTCTGCCCTTGTGGAGGTGGAATTGCTCCCAGATGATTAAAAGAAGGTAAAAGTGAACCTGAGAAAAGTCATTTTGTGCAGTCTTGGTGTGAGCCCTTGTTTAGTTTGAAAATAGCACCTCTTGCGGTGCACTCTGTACTTGGCCTTCACCTTTGTCCTCCCAACAAAATAATTAGATCATTGGTGCCTAACATTTTGTTTTGAATTGGGAAGAGGGAAGGTGAGAGCAAAGCCCTTTAACTGAGGCCTGAAACAGGGTGTCGGGGCAGAAGGGAAAGATCTAGAGGGGACACTAGTGTAGCTTGGAGACACCTGGGATGGAAATACCAACTGTGCAAACGGTTTCTTTAGCAAGACCCTCCAAGAGAGAGGAACTACTTTGTATTTTTGAGCTTGTTTTTGTATTTTCTATTGATTTTGTCTTTTTGTTCTTGCTACTGTCCTGTGAAACTGAAAACCTGTAAGAACGTAAGAACAGCCCTGCTGGATCAGGCCCAAGGTCCATCGAGTTCAGCATCCTGTTTCACACAGTGGCCCACCAGATGCCTCTGGGGAGCCCACAGGCAAGAGGTATGTGCATGTCCTCTCTCCTTCTCTTTCACCCTTGCAACTGGTATTGAGTGGCATTGTGCCTCTGAGGCTGGAGATGGCCCACAGCCACCAGACTAGTAGCCACTGATAGACCTGTCCTCCATGAATTTGTCTATAAGAACCTCTAATGAAGTGATGTGCCTTGACATCATGTCAATGTCTGAGCTTTGCTTTTTTGATAACTAGTAATAAAGAGATATCAGAGGAGGAACGAAGAGATATCAGAGGAGGATCCCACGTCGTCTTCTTTTTACTTGCCTGAACAAACCTTGGGTTAACCTAGCCTAATACTATAGACAGTCACTATGGTATTAGGCTAGGTGCAGCGGGGAAGTAACCTGCCTAGAGAGCAGGAGGCTGTTGGTTTCAATCCCCGCTGGTGTGTTTCCCGGAATATTATCTCCAGAATATGGGAAACACCTATATTGGGCAACAGCGATATAGGAATGTGCTCAAAGGCATCATCTCATACTGTGTGGATGATGGCAATGGTAAACCCTCCTGTATTCTTCCAAGAAAACCACTTGGCTCTGTGGTCGCCAGGAGTCGGCACCCACTTGAAGACACAACCTTTCCTTTCCTAATACCATAGAAGTTCATTTTGCTGGGAGAGTAAAAGCCTAAGTTGAGATAAAGTATACATTTTCAGCAGGCACATATACCTCCTCCTCAAAAGCATCATATCCACTACAAAAACATTAATGTACAAAACAAGAATAGTAGATGGAAAAGGCAGGGATTGATTGATTGATTGAGTGAGTGAGTGAGTGTTGTCAGTCAGTGTAGACTCTTAGTGACCACAAAGATAGATTATCTCCAGGATGTTCAGCTTGGCCTTTAAGGTCTCTCAGTGGTAAATGACCTTAAGACAGTGGTACATATGCTGGTAACCTCTAGCTTAATTACTGTAATGCACTCTACATGGGGCTGCCTTTGTCTGTAGTTCAGAACTAAAACTGGTACAGAATGCGGCAACCAGATTGTTCTCTGGGTCAACTCAAAGGGACCATATATGACTGATTTTGGAAGAACTGTACTGGCTGACAATATGTTTCTGAATGAAATACCAAGTGTTGGTTATTACCTATAAAGCCCTGAACGACTTGGGTCCAGGATACTTAAGAGAGTGCCTTCTCTGTCATGAACCCTGTCGCCTATTAAGATCATCTGGAGAGCTCCAGTTATGGTTGCTGCCACCTCATTTGGTGGCAACTCGGGACCAGGCCATGTCGGTGGCTGCCCTGGGGTTCTGGAATACGCTCCCTGCTGAAATAAGAGCATCTCCTTCTCTGTTTGCTTTTAGAAAGAGCCTCATGATGTACCTGTTTTCCCAGGCTTTTAACTGAAATTTAAATTTTAATGTTTTTACTTATTGAGACTGTTTTTTATCTGTGTTATGAATTTTTAACTGTTTTATATTGTTTTTATATTATATTTTAACTTGTGCACTGCCTGGAGATGTCTATATCGGGTGGTATAGAAATATGACAAATAAATAAAATTATTGTGGAGATCTTTGTTATGGGCGGAATATAGTTTTTAGTGAAATCAAAAGGCCCGCTGCAATGCTTATTGCAAGAGAAAGCCCACCGGCTGCGGCTTTCTCCGCATTGCTTATATTGCTTTTCTTTTTGGGGAGGAAGGGGTTCTCCCACAGCCCCACTCCCAACTCAACCCACCACCATTGGCACTACCCATCTAGCTCTGCCTGGTGCCCACCCAGTGCCAAGAGTCACCAGCCCCCACTGTACTAGGCACAGAATAGGACAAGGTGACCTATTGAATCCATTTTTTATTTCTGCTAAACTCCTTCTATATTCCTGCAAGGAATATATTACATGATTATTCGACTCTTTTAACAAGTGGAGGAAAATATGCTATCTCCAATGTCAGGCAAAGGGAGTTCATTTTCCTTGTTCTTTCCCAGGCATTTTAAATTATTCACAATTTCACCCCTTGGTTGTTAATACGTGATGGGTGCTGACTGTAGAATTCTGAACATGACAACATCTGGGAAATCCCCAGAATGCTGAGCCTGACTATGTGCAGTTTATAGGGTTTCGAGAGTCAGTATTGCTTGCTATTGCTGGCGTTTCATAATTAAGGAAAGTGTTTTAGATGGAGGAAGAAGCTCCAGAGTGCTGCTTTTGACCTATTTATGCCAAGATGACTCTTTAATCACTGCAACCTTCATGTTATAGGGGGTCAGAGGCTTCGTGTGTATTAACGCATGAAGTCATAAGACTGAACTGAATAATTCATTAATTGCTTTAATATGCCATTGTGCAGAGCTTCCCTTTCTGCACTCCACTTAATGAATTAAAGCAGTGCATCTGAGTCATTTTAGTGTGGTTTCTAAAACAAGGAGTAGGACATTAGGGGACCCAGACAGGCAGGCAGACACACATTCATCAGCTGCTTTGGGAAAACTTGGCCTGATAGATGGTATACAGACTGTTTCAATTGCCTTTCAATTCAAGCTCTCATGTCAATGGATATCATGGGTACTCAATGCCATATTTCAGATCTCTGGACAATACTAACAACTAAATAATGTGGAAAAGTCCTAATAGCCTGAAATAAAGTTGGATTCTTGTCTCAGCCCTGAAATTCTTTCTTGAGCTCATCAAGTAGGTTGTTCCCTGATGTCAGAATTCTGAATATGAGGATGTCTAGGAAATTCTAAGAAAAAAATTCATCCCCCCCGCCTCCATTTTATCCTGGCTAAATGGGACAATAATCTTTCCCCCCACTTTTCATCAGTTTCTTTGAGACATTTTGGAGCAATAGTGCAATACGGTCGAATGAAAGGGCGATTCAAGTTCTGCTTTGGTAGCTGAGATCACATAGAGGTCAGTTCTCTGAGTAGTTGAACAAATCTACCTGTGTGACACCTGTATGTTAAAGGACTGATTTCCTAGCTGATGCATGCTGGGCATTTTGAAGCTGGCCCAATAGGGGGTATCCAGAGGAGGGCTAACAGATTGACATTTCTATGCTTGTTCAGAGTGCTGAACAACCACCTATAGGAAGTATATGTGTCATAACTTCTCACAGACTGCAGAAATAACCTTGAAGGACAGAGCAAAAGCCCACCAATGCTTGTTTGGTGAAAGGAGAAATCTAATTGCCCCTTGAACCACTGAAAGCTGGTCCACATGCTTTTTTGAGGGGGTAAAATTTACGCCTTATTTTTCACATGAGGCCAAAGCAATCTGACAAAGCAACAACATAAAACCAAACAGAAAACAATGCCAGAAAAAGTACAGAATGTTTAAGTGTTTCCTATGGCTTCTTCCTTTTTTTGGTGGAGTAGCATAAATTTCAGACTCATGGATTCCCTGGTGAAAAGAGGGACTAAGTCAAATGACGCCTCTGTGCTCTCAAAAATTAATCTGCAAGGTAGCCCTTAGTTAAAGCTTCTTACAACTAGGACTGTTACCAATAACTTCTGTATAGCATCCTGTAGCCTATGGTGAAATCGAATTACATTGTGAGATCTATGGTGAAATTGATTTATAGCCACATAAAGCTATATTCTTAATCTGAATAACAGAGTTCTTCCCTAAGGGCTCTTCAAACCTGATTTTCCCCACATAAATATAATTTCCATCTACAAAGGGAGGGAGAAGTCCTGGCTACCTTGACAGAAATGGTTGTGAGTGTGCTCCTAAATAAATCCTCTCTTATCCCTACAGACTATAACAATGATCATCAAACCACAAATATTCTCTTCTTCTACAGAGTGATTGAGAAGATAGGTGACTATACAACTTCAGGCTCTGGACAATCAATCTGGATCCTTTTCAATCTGCCTTCATTTTGGCACTTAGTCACAATGATGGGAGAAGGTCTGTGGCGGCGGGGTGTGTGGGTGTGGCATAGTGAGAGAGGTTTTACTATTCATTCATTCATTCATTATTTTATTTTATTTATATGCCGCCTGACTCCCAAGATTCTAGGTGGTTTACAAAAATAAACTCAAAAACAGAATAAAACCAACTATTAAACAATTAAAGTTTAAACATTCAAAGATTACCACAATTAAAAAATTTAAGCAGCAATTAAAAATTTAAATCATCTTAATCCTCTGGACTCCCAAGTGGCTTTTGATAGTCATGGTATATTGGGTGACTCTGCTCCTAACATAAGAAAAGCCCTGCTGGATGAGGTCTAAGGCCTATCTATTCCAGCATCCTGGATTCCAGCATCCTCTCTAACACCGTAGCCCGCCAGATGCCTCTAGGAAGCTCTCAGGCAAGAGTTGAGGGCATGTCCCTTCTCTTACTGTTACTCCCCTGCAACTGGTATTTAGAGGCATCTTGCCTCTGAGGCTGGAGGTGGCCTATAGACCTCAGACCAGTAGCCATTGATAAACCTGTCCTCCATGAATTTATCTAAGCCCCTCTTAAAGCCATCCAGGCTGTTGGCTGTCACCACATCTTGTGACAGAGAATTCCATAGATTAATTATGAATTGTGTGAAGAAGTACTTCCTTTTGTCCATCTTAAATGTCTTGGCAATCAGTTTCATGGGATGACCCCTGTTTCTAGTGTTATGCGAGACGGAGAAAACTTTCCCCATGCTATGCATGATTTTATAGACTCTATTATGTCATCCACCAGTCATCTTTTTTCTAAACTAAAAAGCCCCAGGTGTTGTAGCCTTGCCTCATAAGGAAGGGGCTGGAGGCCTCTGATCATCTTGGTTACCCTCTTCTGCACCTTTTCCAGTTCTACAATGTCCTTTTTAAGCTATAGTGACCAGAAATATAGGTAGTACTCCAAATGTGGCCACCCCATAGATTTGTATAAGGGCATTATAATATTAACAGTTTTATTTTCAATCCCTTTCCTAATGATTCCAAGCATGGAAATGGTCTTTTTATTTTTTATTTTTTACAGCTGCCATACAGTGAGTCAACATTTTCAAGAAGCTGTCTACCACGACCCCAAGATCCCACTCCTGGCCAGTCACTGACAGCTCAGACACCATCAGCGTATATGTGAATTTGGGGTGGTTTTTTTGCCCCAGTATGCATCACTTTACACTTGTTAATACTGAACCGCATTTGTTATTTTGTTGCCCACTCCCCCAGTTTGGAGAGATCCTTTTGGAACTCCTCGCAATCTCTTTTGGATTTCAGCTTCCTACTTTGAGGGCTGATTCCAGAAGGTTTTGCTGGGGACCTACTGCTCAGCCCCACTGTGTTTATGCTGTGGGTCCCACAAGCAGGAGCGTAGCAGAGTCTGAAGTAGCCCACATTCAAGAATTGAATTGGGCCCCCCTCCTTTTTGTAGTGCCACAGGCACAGTCAATTTTTTTAAAGGGACTTGTTCTTTAACCCCGTCCTGCTCTAGAAGCAACAGGTGGCAGGCAACTGTCACTGCTGCCACCTGGGAGATCCCGAATAAAAATCAATCCTCCAGTTAAAGTCACTATCTGCAACATCAACTGAACATAATATTATCCATAAGAAATATTTCAGTATTGTAACCACTAAGCTTTCCAGCCATTGAATCTATTCCCGCGATCCCTGGAAAGTGGGCTAAGGGAGCTTAGCCCACTTTCCAGGCATCATGGGAACCACCAGCTAACCCGCCTAGTTCCCCCTCCCCTTAAATGTCACGTTGTGAGGTGACACATGAGTAGACCCCGACCAGGAGGTTGCAGGCAGCCTCCCAGGCTCGGGGATCTCTCCAGGATGCCCCACGCACTTGTGTGGGTTATCCTGGGACTTCCAGTGGCTATGCGGCCCCTAATCCCCACAGCCCCCTGCGGCTCCGTGATGGAGCCGGCAGCTGTGTGGGCAGCCAATTTGGCTGCCCAGGGTGCCTTTTGATCATCTGCGGGGAGAGCGGGCTAAGCTTGCTCTCCCCACACACCTGGGAGAAGCTCTTCTCACTGATCGTGAGAAGAGCTTCACTGTCAAATTGTCAAATACCAGCTTCAGCATTATATCGGTAACCAAGTTGAGCAAGAATACCTTGAATCCTCGAGTCACACTTATAAATAGGACTTTAATGGTTATTTTAACATAAAGCATGATAAAATCTCTTTATTACTAATACCTACAGTACATGCCTAGACCTCATCCCAAACAGCAGCTGGTGAACCTGTTTGGTGGCAGCATAAGCAGAAGTGCAATCCAACTGTTATTATTCTTGGTGGGGGGGGGTGGATATTAAAGAAGGGTGTTTGAGTCAGAACCTGCCTGGTTTCATACAGCACTCTTGAGAGAAAGTTCCCTGGAGGCTTCATCTGAACTGCTTCTTTCCCCCCCGTGTGCTCAGCACAATGCAAATGATTGTTTTAAACCTTTTCCCATGACTTTTGCGCCAGTCCCGGTCTGTAACACCTCACTCCCTTCCTTCCATCTCCCTCTGCACAAGGCACTTTCTCAAGTCCTGCACAGCTACTCCAATTTTCCTTGAAAGGGCAGCAGGGAGAGAGAAAGGCTACTGGACGTATCAGTTCATAGTTAAAAAGTCTTTCTACAACAACTGATTAGTAGCTCTTGGGAGTTATTCAGATTGCAGTCCTAGGTACACTTCTTTGGGAGCAATGAACTCCATGGGGTTTACTTCCAAGTAAATATGCATAGACATGGGCTGCATTCGCACATAACACGGAGCTGGAGTTTAAGGGGCCAGAGGTTGTCATACCACCTGAGTTCAAATCCCCATTCAGCCATGATACTTGCTGGGTGACTCTGGGCCAGTCACTTCTCTCTCAGCCTAACCTACTTCTTCCTATGAGAAGAAGCTAAACACGCTCATGCCTTGTTTTGCCCTCCTCACTCCCTTATTTACCTGTTCTGACTGCCAACCTGTTCCTAATTACATCACACACATCCGGCCTTAGGATCTGTACACTTTGTGAGGACAAATATCATCCCATCTCCTGTGCTGAGCTGTAGCCCAGTTCTGAAGAATTGTCTATTTTGCTGCATGCATGGTACCTAGTTCGAGGGAGCCATGATTTCCAGGCAGCACTTGCTGCCTTCTATGCACCCCCTTTTATTCATTTGCAAAGAAATGATAGTGGTCAAGGTAAAGAATGTGGCATAACACAGCTGTTAATCAGGGATTCCTCCAACAGATCAGCTCAACCAGCCGTCAGTCAACTAGATGGTGCAGAGATCTGAACAAATGAGGCAGACAGGAGAGACACAACCACTTTGTATCAATGTCCAATAAAATCTGCCACACTCAAGAGAAAATGTGACCTGTAATGAAATGTTGGAACAGAGTCATCTTTTGCTATTATCACTGTGTTTAAATTGTATACATCAGGGATCAGAACCTGGAGGCCCAGAACCAAGTATGGTTTCCTGAGAAGTACCAGGTGGGTTCAAGTGGCAAGAGAAGTATGCAGAGGGGAAGGTGGCTGTGGCAACAGGTGGTCTATACCTATGATCTGTTAATGAAACTGCCCCGGGGTGATTGGTGAACGCCCCTAAATTTATGTTTGGGCTTGCATGGGGAAATCAGCTCTTAAAGGACAGTTTCATGTCAGATTTAAATTTGCACAGACTTGTGGACCCAGGAAATGACTGGACTCAGACAAGATTTAAGTTTCAAAATCAAAAGAAAGCATTTGTTGTAGGGAGGGGTACTGCGGAAGGAAATGTGTGGTTAGAGCAATATTAGTATTAAAATACATTCAACTGCAATGAGGCATTTTAGCTTGAAGTCCTAATTGTATGAATTCCCAGGAGGGCAAGAGAAAGAGGCTTTTTAGAGAGGGAGGTGGTTGGATTTAAGAAAGGGGAATAGAGAAAGAGTTTGGCCCAGCAAGTGGCAAACATTCATGTCACCTAATCTGGACGAAGAGACCTCACGACTCCTGGAACAATCAAAGGACCAATGCCTGGTTGATACAAAGAGATGTATAAAAGGGGCAGGAAGCCCCACTTCTTCTTGGATTTAGTTAGGTCCCAAGCCTGAGCTGGAGCTTTTTGGTTCCTCCTCCTGAATAGGCCCTTGGCAAAGGACATCCCAGGCAGCTAGACAAGCATTCCTCCACCAGTTCTGGAACTGAGTTGTGACCTAGCACTTCTGCTGCTCTTGGGTCTCAGGGGCATCAAGGAGGGCCTAGAGAAGGGCTAGGGGTCCAGTGGGATGTGTAGCATCCCCGGGGGAAAATTCCCAGCTGTCCCTCAAGAGATGTGGTCACTACATGATCCTAGTTAGTGCAGGAGCCAGATTTTCCTCTGGTTCCTTTCTGAGGAGGAGGCCCCATCCAGGCATGGATGGGTTCTGACATGGGCCTTGCTGGCATTCCACCTTGGACAGCTGTAAAAGTTGGAGCTGAGAACCAGGAGCTGAGAGGATGGGGGCCATCAACCCTGGCCTTGACTCTCACACCAAGAGTCAAGGCCCGTGATTACCAAGAGTTAAACTGAGCCAGGAAAGATTATTATTGCCCCAGTAGATTCCCAGCTGAGAAATGGTCTAAGATGAGCCAATGTCCAGCCTGGATAGGTGGACCCACTTCAGTACCTGGGCACTCTTCACTGTAAAAAGCACAGTAAAGCGCTTTGAAGCATAGCCCAGTTGTCTCAGTTGTCTTAGGAGAGGAGAGCTGGTCTTGTGGTAGCAAGCATGACTTGTCCCCATAGCTAAGCAGGGTCTGCCCTGGTTGCATCTGAATGGGAGACTTGATGTGTGAGCACTGCAAGATATTCCCCTCAGGGGATGAAGCCGCTCTGGGAAGAGCAGAAGGTTCCAAGTTCCCTCCCTGGCAGCATCTCCAAGTTAGGGCTGAGAGACATTCCTGCCTGCAACCTTGGAGAAGCTGCTGCCAGTCTGTGAAGACAATACTGAGCTAGATAGACCAATGGTCTGACTCAGTATATGGCAGTTTCCTATGTTCCTATGTCTCACCATACAGGGCAGTTGTGCACAGAGTTGTTCTAGTCCCAAGGACCCTCTGATGGTGGAAGTGGGGTCTTGCTTGTCTTCTTCTTAGTGACCCTTCTCTTCTAAAATTAGTTGCTGAAACGATGGTACGTAGTCATGACTAAATCAGATTGGATCCTGCCGGGGTAAAAAGCATGTTGCTTTCTTCTAAACTATTCTTTTAAGCCATATGCAAACATATGCAGATTTAATTTATTAATGTACCAATCTATTACCATTTACTTGGTTAATTGGAAAATGTCTTTAATTGGATGAGAGTTCTAGACAACAATCATTGTATTTGCATGTACAGTAGGTGCAGCTGATGACATTTGCTGCACAGAAGGAGGTTAGAGCTGGACCGAGCCGTGATGGGCACTGATCCAAAGAAAAGGAAGGAGAAGTGTCATGTGGAGTTAATTACACTTTCACAGACTTTGCTCTTGAGAGACCGGTAAGAAGGAGCTGTGTATGAGGAGAGGGATGAAACGTCCCTTCCTGCAGGGCCCTGAGCTGCCTTCTAATGAGCAAGAGGTAGCTCACAACACACAGCATAGATCATGGAATGCCAGAGAAAGGAAGAGAGACTTGACTTTGTAATTATGCATCCCCGTGGCCTTGAGGATGTTTCCTCAGCTGAAAGAGCACGGAACAGGAGACTTCATGATGTTTAGAATACTAAAACATCATTCTCTCACATTGCTATGGTAATTCATCTCTCCACTGGTGCATTTCCCCATCAATGTGCGGCTCTCTGATTTCTTATATTTGAGATTCTCCCAATCCAGTGAAACTGTGTAATGACTTTGGTGTCATCTCACAATCCCTGCAATGGGAAAAGGATTCAATTCAAACCCATAGGGCTGTTTCCATGGGTGTGTTTTGTTACCAGTAGGTTAGTCCACAACCTGAGCCTAAACACATTTATATCAAAGTCGTGCTTACTGGAATCGATGGGAAACACTTCTGAGCAAATGCATGTAGAGTCTGAGAACAAAGGGATGCTGAATCCTTGCCCAACTACCGACAACCTCATTGGGCTATACCATTCCCAGGCCTGAGGTGTGGGGCCAGTCAGTGACTGTCAGAACAGTGATGCAGAACCCCCTAAGCATTTGAGGTGTTGCCCCCATTGAACTCCACCCTCTAAACCTACAAACTCCTATCTCTGCCTCAAAGTGCCTTTACTCCCCTGCCCCCCCCCCCAAAATGTGAGGAGTTGCTCCTTAAGCTTTTCCCTCTAACTGGAGGAGCTAACTGAACTTTGCTCCTCCAGTCAGAAGTGAGCTGCTGTCAATGACACTCCATATTTACAGGTCATGTAGACCATTGGGGAGGGCTGCACAACCTTGGCCCTCCTGCAGATGGACTACATCGTCCCTGGCTATTGGTTAGAGAGGCTGATGGGAGTTGTAGTTAGCTGGAGGGCCAAAGTTGTGCAGCTCTGCCACTGGACATAAAAGCGAAATCTCTTGAATTAGAAAAGAAGAAAAGATACAAGGAGGAAGGAGCAATAGTTACAGTGAAGAACGACAGTTTCAGTAGCCCTTCATAGAAACACCATTTACTCTCTTGCGGAGACCAGCAGCCCAGGGCATTCTGGGGAACCTTGCTTCAGTTACCTGGAGAGACCTATTAGGAGAGCTTGAAAGAACTGTTGGCAGCCATTAGTAGGAAATAGATGTGGCCTTTCATAACAGGAAACGTTGGGTTGTGGAGACTTGTCGGCAGTTTTCTTAGCCAAAAGTATACACTGCCATCAGTTATCAGAGGACTAGTTCCCTGATACAACTCATGGAAGCTGAATGGTCTTGTCAAGGTGCCGAACAAGCCTTGATCTAAAGAAGAGAACTAGAGTAAATTTCTTGGGGCCATCTGAGCCCAGACTAAAGACTCCAGTGCTGATATGAAACCTGCTTGGCACCCAATTATGCACTAAGGACTGGGGCATTTGCATAGTTCTTTCATAGTGTCATTCACAGGCAACTTTCCCCATTATTTTTGCTCTACTATTATTTATAGTAATAGTCGTCCTCGTTGTCTTTGACGTAACTCCGTAGTAGAGCATCTGCTTTGCATGCAAAAGATCCCAAGTTCAATCCCTGGCAGCATCTCTAGGTAGGGCTAAGAAAGAGCCCTGCCTGAAACCTTGGAGAGCTGCTGCCAGTCAAAGTGGACAATGTTGAACTGATGGACCAATGCTCTGACTTAGTGTAAAGCAGCTTCCCAGGTTTGTAGTAGTAATTATATGCCGCTTTTCAATGGAGTTCTCAAAGGGGTTTACATAGCAAAAGTTATGAGAAAATGGGTCCCTGTCCCCAAAGGGCTCACAATCTAAATTGTGGCAGTTTAAACAAACAAACAAACAAACAAACAAAAACACTCCGCTACTATACAGTGCATTTGAATTGAAGACTGCAGCCTAATTGTATTAGATTGCATAACCTTTTTGCCAGGCATTGATGATGATGATGATGATGATTACATTTATATCCCTCTCTTCCTCCAAAGAGCCCAGAGCGGTATACTACATACTTAAGTTTATCTTTCACAACAACCCTGTGATGTAGGCTAGGCTGAGAGAGAAGTGACTGGCCCAGTCACCAGGCTAGTATCATGGCTGAATGGGGATTTGAACTCGGGTCTCCCCGGTCCTAGTCCAGCACTCTAACCACTACACCATGCTGGCTCTCTTTACTGGGTCTACCACATTGCTGATGTTCCGGGAATATGTAGCTACATTAGCAGCAGCAATAATAGTAACACCAGTAGTGTGGTTTGTAAAAGGAAATTTAATTGTACTTTGAGTCAATTATGGTGATGAGATAATATGCTGTAACATCATTCATTCCTTGATTGATTTGATTAGATTTTATTTGTATACCACCCTTCAAAAATGGCTCATGGCAGTTTACAGCACAATAAAAACAATTAAAACAAATTTACAATTAAAACCAAACTATTAAAACACAATAAAACCAATTAAACAGCTAAAAACCCTGGAGATCAGGGCAACAATTTAAAACTGTTAGTCAATCATTTAAAACCCTGGAAGGCCAGGCCAAACAGATAGGTTTTAAAGGCTCTCCTGAAGGACAGTAATGATCTCAAATTATGAATTTCTGCCCGAGAGTGCATTCCACAGCCCAGGAGCAGCTACAGAGAAGGCCCGCCTCTGCATCGCCACCAGACGAATCGGTGGCAACTGGAGACAGACCTCCTCAGATGATCTTAAGGTGCAGTGGGGATCATGTAAAAGAAGCCGCTCTCTTAGATAACTCGGACCTAAGCCGTTCAGGGCTTTAAAGGTAATAACCAGCACTTTGTATTTCACCAGGAAACATATCGGCAACCAGTGTAACTGTTTCAAAACAGGCATCATATGGTCTCTCCGGGTTGCCCCAGAGTCCAATCCGGCTGCCGCATTCTGAACTAACTGAAGTTTCTACACTACGTACTAAGGCAGCCCCACGTAGAGCGCATTGCAATAGTCAAGCCGGGAGGTTACCAGCTGATGCACCACTGTTTTGAGGTAATCCTCTTCGAGGAACAGGCACAGCTGTCGAATCAGCCGAAGCTGATAGAAAGCACTCCTGGCCATGGCCTCCACCTGAGAAACCAGGATGAGGCCTGGGTCCAGGAGTACACCCAAGCTCTGCACCTGCTCCTTCTGGGGGAGTGTAACCCCATCCAGCACATGAATATCTAACTCACCCCTCAGATTCTGAGCCCCCACAATGAGCACCTCCATCTTGCTTGGATTCAGCTTCAATGTGTTATCCCTCATCCAGCCCATTACTGTCTGTAGGCAGGCATTTAGAGAATGAATGCCATTTCCTGAAGATGAAAAGGAGAAGTAGATTTGGGTGTTGTCAGCATATTGATAACACCCAGCACCAAATCTCCTGATGACCTCACCCAGCAATTTCATATAGATATTAAAAAGCATTGGTGACAGAATGGAGCCCTGGGGGACTCCATATAACAGCTCCCGTTTTGAGGAGCAACTGTCACCAAGCTCCACCATCTGGAATCTACCCAAGAGATAGGAGCGGAACCACTGAGCAGAGCCCCCTATCCCCAACTCCCACAAGTGATCCAGAAGGATACCATGGTCGATGGTATAAAACGCCACCAAGAGATCCAGAAGAACCAGCAGAGTCACACTCCCTTTGTTGATTCCCCAATAAAGGGGAATCACGCCAACCAAGGCTGTCTCAACCCCATAGGCAGCTCTAAAGCCAGTTTGAAATGGGTCTAGATAATCTGTTTCCTCCAAGACTGCCTGGAGCTGGTCGGCCACCACCCTTTCAATAACCTTGCCCAACCAAGGGAGATTGGAGATTGGCCTGTAACATCATATCATGGAATACAGCTTTCAAATGTGTGGCTACCTTTTTGTAAAGAATATAGGCCTGTTCACACAATTGTTTGAATCTAGGTTTAATGTGCGTTATGAACTTTGAAGTGATTGGTCCCATTTGCAAGTAACACCAGAGCTGAATGGAGGAATTGTTAGAATTTGTGTATGTCTGAATGTGCGAAACCATGATTTCGCAGCAAAAGCAACTTGTGGTTTTCCTCGCTAAACTCCAGTTGGAATCTTTGGTTTGTAATGCATTTCACTGCTCCAACATGAGGTTTGAAGGAGGCAGTGTTACATCTGAATGTGCTGTTTTGTGCTGTTTCTGGAAGCAAAATCATAGAAAGGGCAGACCCGCCAAGTAACATGGCCGCTCCATGCCTGCCATGCTTCTCGTTGGCTGCCTCTCTGAGCACTTGCCCCGCCCCCTGTCTCCATGCTCCTCAAACTGTTGCCCAGCAACAGGGATGCCGCATTGTCTGACCCCAAGCTTCTTAGCCTGCCAAAGGGAGAATTCACATTGTGGGATGCCCACTTTCCACTGTGGCTCTTATTCCCCCCTCTGAAATTCAGAAGAGACAAGGGACGGGATGGCAAGATGGGCACTATGTGTTTTGGCCTCGAAAATTGAATCGATAATGAAATATGTTCACAAGCACCTGCAGTCATGGTGGCATAATAAACCAGGCAACCCGATTAGATTGCAGCAAAGATACAGTAACACATGGCAGGGCAGCGATACCCAGGATGGGTTTCAAAGGGAGCCCCATCCAGGAATGATTGGATGGCTCTTCTCTATTTTTTGTACAATAAAGTTGGGGAAGGGGGGCTCAGCCCCTTCCCCTTGGGTAAAAGCATGCAGTCGCTGGCATTACTCATGAGAAGAACCATCCAGCAGGAGCAGTATTGCCTCCAGTCACAGAAGAGATTCTTCCTGTGTGATGATAATGGATGCTGCTCCGGAGTGTATCACTTTCTCATGAGAGTGATAACCCATTTAGACACACATAAGGGCCACATAGCAGCTACAGCCCAGCCTGGTTACTCGAGATAAACAATGCCTTGCCCTGTCTTGGCGACCACTGCGATGAAGCAGTCCAAGCAGTCCCTCTGCTAGTCCAGTCATCCATTGGCACATATCCATATTTGGTTAAGCCTGGTACAGCCACCCTACTTTCCTGGGATCACTGATTATCGGGGTTCCCCTCTCCCGGGATCCCCCGCAGTGGCCAATTTGCATACAATGCAATGCCGGTCCAAACCCAGGAAATTTCAGTGAGAGTAAGGACCTATCTCTGGTCCCAGTGTTTGCCTGATCTGTCCATCCAGTACCACCTGTACACATGGAGCAGCCACTACACCATGGGAATACGAAAGGGTTGCCTGAAGAGGAGGGAGTTATGGTGTACAAGTTATATTATTTACCAGAAGGAATGGGGCACCACACCAGAAAGGCCCCCTTGATTTGGATGGCCTACCTCATGAGAGCGCAGTCTCATGGAGGCCCCAAACTTACTGAGTCTCTGGTCCTCCCTAGTGGACTGGCCCTTTCATGAGAAGGCTAATCCCCAGTCAGCAAGGCAACATGAGGACAGGAATATGCTTGGGTGTTCCTGGACTGCTTTGCCAGGTTCTGCCATCGCAAGAACATCATTGGTCACAGTGGACCAGACCCCAGGATCCTTTGAGACTGTTTTGCTGCAAGGCTCTTACAAGGGCAGCGGTGCACTTGCTGTCAGGAGAAGGACTTAAATGCCCTTTCTCTGCTGAGGGTGGGTAGTCCATTAAAAAAAAGGCATAATCACACTTGGCACACCCCTTGAAGATTGTGGCCAATGGCTGCTGCCCTGCAGACGTTCTGTCGCATTGCGCACCGTCTGGCAACATGAGCACTATGGAGCTTGATAGGATGAGGCCTCGGCGGACCAGGAAGAGGGAGTGACTCCCCTGCCCTAAACCGGAGGTTGCTAGGCTACGGCTGGGCAGAGGTCTGCGATGCGATCCATGGTTAAAAAAATCAACCTTGGGTTCATCTACCTGCGGTTTGACCTTACCACTCTGTGTACCCATTCCAAGGTGGTTTATGGCCTGATTTCCCCACCTTGCCATGGATTCACACAATCACACTAATGTCAGCAAGCCACACTAAACTTATATTCAAACTATTTCCCCCACATCATTAGCATACTGAACACTAACAAGGTGTATTATCAAATTCATGATTAGAGTTCTGTTTTGAAAAGAAAGGCAATTAATATGCTTTTAAGGAAAACATATTAATTCCTATGGACTTAATTCCATCTGCAGCTGACATTCTCTTTAATCAAAAACACTGCACAAAATCAAAGAAAAAACCATAGATTAGCATTTTTTTTAGCCATGTTTTATCTCTCTTGCTCATTTAAAGAGCTGGATTCTGTCGTTCTTAATTTGAATACCACATGCCCATATTTTTAATATATATGTGTGTGTGTGTGTTAGGTATAATGCACACATATGAACATTGTGTGTGTGAGTGCGTGTGTTTGTATAGGATACAAATAAAGAAAAACCAGCGCAACCACCAGCTGTGACTAGAACTGTTCCTTTAACTTGCAACTTGCACATTTAATGAGGCATTATGTTACTGTCCCTTCTTTTGTATATATGTATCTATATATCTATATTAAGATCAGTAAGAGTATTATGTAAATAGAGTAGCCGGGTCTGATGAAACGGCAGACATCTCTTTCAGCAGCTGTGTGCGTCTGCTCATGACAGATCATTAGCCAGGAAATGCTGTGCACGTTGGTTTTAATGGAACATTTGGTGATTAAGTTAGGGAGATTTATCCAGAAGCCATTAAAATGTTTAGAAAGTGATAATTGTGGATTTATTTCTGTAACAAAGTTTGAGATAATGGTGCTGAACTTTTTTTTTTTTTTAAGTCATTCAAGGAATATTTTTAATGTCCTTTGCATGTGTTTGCATTGGAGAGCAGTATTGGTATAACGATATGCATAGAACCTCATTTGAGAACAACACTGACTTTGGATTTTTTTTTTAAGTGTCCAAGAAAGATCATACCAAAGCAGGAATAATTTTAGCTGCTAAATTGCTGCCTCTTATTATTTGTATGAAAATAACATTGATTTAGAAATTACTGCCTTTTAATACTTCTGTAAACAGGTATGAGTGCAATCCAGCTTCAAAAAGCACTTTCTGTTCCTATTGATTAAAATGAGAAACTTTAGCACATGCTTAATTCTCACATTGAAATATCAGGGATTAATTAATAATGCTCAATTTTAGCTGGATTCCTCATGTCCCCTTTCACTGAAGGTGTGATAAAGTTCAGAAACATTTATTGAGAACGTAATGACAGGGGTGGAGATGTAAAAGAGCAGCTGGGTTCAAAGAAGCCATTGTGCCCCATGTTGGGGAGCTGCAGGGTGTCCGGAGATGCCACTGAGTTCCCCCAACCAGGGCTCCTGCCACTGCCACCATTGGCCACTTCCTTCGGCAGCTAGCCCAGCTCTGTCCATCCTCCTTCCATCGGCCAGACTCTGGCCAATGGAAGGAGGGTACACACAAAGCACATCGCTGTGGCCAGTCGCATCCTCTGGTGGTTTCTCCTGGCAGATGGAAGTAGGATGTGCATGTGACCCATCGCCAACACCAGCTGCCTCCTTCGGTGGCCGCCATGGTTCTGCCTATCCTCATTCCATTGGACAGGAGCCCAGCCGATGGAAGGAGGATGGGTGGAGCTGTGTGACTAAACAGGAGCCCCCTGCTAACTGAGCAAAGCATCTTTTAAAAGTGGTGAGCCCTATCCATCTCCCGCACAGCATCCCTCCAGTGGCTGTTGCTGGTGTCTGTCTTATGTTTCTTTTTTAGATTGTGAGCCCTTTGGGGACGGAGCCATTTTAAAAAATTTATTTATATCTATGTAAACCGCTTTGGGAACTTTTTTGTTGAAAAGCAGTTTGTAAATATTCATCATAAACCAATAAACTGAGTGAACAGATGATCAGAACCTCTGTTTGGGTTAGCAAACCCAGAAAACACATGAGTAAGCCAGACGAGGTGACCATTGCTGAAATCGGGAGCTGGAAGCATAGAGTTCTCTGAAGGTCTTGCAGGCCTTCCCAGCATGCTTTGTACCACATTAGACTGGAAAGCCTAATTACATCAGCTGTTCACTGATTGGCCATGAAGAGGCAGGAGATGGGTCACACCCTGCCAATGCTGCTGCAAGTATAGGTTCAAGAATGTGCTTTGCTTTGTTTTTCCCCCATGCCTGCTGCTGATAGAAAAGGTGAGTAGATCCACATGACCAGAAAAGCAAGGTAGAGGAGCTACTACTACTATTACTACTACTGCTACTACTACTACAAATTTTTATATAGCACTCTTCAATCAAAGGTCTCAAAGTGGTTTACATAGAAAAATGGTCCTGACAGTCCTTATTTATGTATGGAGCTCTCTTATGTATGGAGCTCTCCTCTCCTTCCACCTTGGTTAAGAGCAGGGTACAAAAGTTGGACTATCCTACTTTGAGTAACCTGGGTTGGAGAGATTTTAGTGAATTCACACAACCATGCAAACCAGTGGACAAGGCCTCCTACCCTGATGTTGATGGTTGTGTGAACAGGCCTGCAGTCTGAACTCGGCCTCAGTGTGCATGCAAAATAGAACTGGGTCACACATCACCTACATCACCTGATGACTTGCATGTGCAAAGGGTCCATCACAAGTATGGTATCATAAGCAATGCTTTATTCCCACATTCTGCTGCCAAGAGTCGAGTGTACAAGTAATCAAGTGGAGTGGGGGACATTACATATCCAGCTGGGAATAGGCCCTGATTGCTTCCAAGCTTTTATAGATATTTAGTTTATAGGGTTTTTTAAATCAAATATTGTCCTTGAGAGGGTGTATAAGAAGATAGCCTTCAATTCTTCTTCTTTTAAAGAATTAGCTGAATATACTAAGTACAGTACCATAGAATTTTGAAAAGACAGGGATCAACTTATTGTTTGATAAAGCTAAAGCAAGAATAGTAATCAATCCCCTGGCAGTGGAAATTTTAAATTTAAAATAAGCTTCAACAAAGCCTTTGAACCTTCAAACACTTTATCCTTAAGAAATTAATGGGTCCCTGAAGAAGTCTTATTTCCCTTTTCTGTTTCTGTTATATATACTTCAATTACATTAACCAACAATGTATGAAAATAACCAGTATGGCCCAGGTTCATATCATAAAGAAAGCCTGTATTATGCTTTCCTTCTCCCTGTATGGAAAAATGTTGCGGATCTAAGGACAAACTCATGGCATGTTTGTTTTGTGCGCTTTTGCTTATCCCCTCCCCCACTTCTGATAGGCCTTCATGATATCCCTCTGCTGGCATTTCCTGGCTTCTCACCTTCTGGGTCCATTTCCGTTGATTGCAGCAATACCAGGGGATGAAAGCATCACTTTGCAAAAGGTTTCATTCCGTTGAACTTGGAATGGCCCTGAATAGTCCTTCAGATGTTTCTTGCTTTTCAAAGCAATTGGGAACGTTTCCTTTTCCCTCTTAGGAACAATTACCACCACAGTCCCCAAGATACCATGCCATCCTCTGCCTTTGGGCAAGAATGAATACAGTGGATTTTTTTCTTCTTCTTCAAGTTCCACCACATCAAAACCTCCTAGAAATGACCTTCCATGTAACAGGCATAGGTTGTGGCTGCCTTTATTGTGTCTCTTCTTAAATCCCATCATAGCTGTAGTTTCAGTCTGCCTTGGCTTTTCCGAAACATGAAAAGACTCTTCACGTGAACTGTTGACACTGTTTTCCCCCTCTAGGTTGCTTTACTCTTCCTATCAACCAGAGGCCTAAAAATAAATGCCTTATAGCTTCAGGGTTTTTGATGGACTCTTCTCACATTGTTTTGCAGCTTTCTATCAAGGATAAGCAAAGAGTCCAGTAGCTGTCATAATCCCTCTTTTACTCAGGACTCAAGTCAAAAGAAAAATAGAGGAGGCAGCAAGTGCAATTAAGGGTAGACCAGGATAGTGTAACCTTGCAGGCAATAATACATGATATCCTGATGAACTACAACTAATTATACCAGACTTGGTATAATTCCAGGGCATTGGTGGAGGGAAATAGTCACTGCCAGCGGTGGCTGCTATGCTTAGGTCACAGTGGCTGTTTCCCCCCAGAGCCCTGGAACTATGGAAAGTCAAGACGGCATCTGCAAGCCACCAGGCACCAAGATTTTTTTTTTTTTAAGAAAAGGGGCCTATACCAGGTGTGTGTGGTGGGACTCAACAGATGCCACTTTGCTGATGGCCCCTTTGGTCCTGGAGGGGCCCTCAGCAAAGTGGCATCTGTTGAGTCCCTCCCTATGTTCCTAAGGTTTGTGGGAGGTATCAAAGCAGGATGGCTTGCCAAGGACAATCCCTATTTCTTGGTGAATAAATATCCCTAGTTTGTCCCTATTTTGGACTTTGGGGGATGCCTTGTTTTTTTAAAAAACAAAAAAACCATTTAGGGTGAGTCGCTAGAGTTGCCATTCTCCAATTCACTTCCCACTGCTTCCAGAAGTTCAGTCTCTGAATGGGCATTGGACACAAGGACAGCTGAAGGTACTGCAGTGCCTGAGTGAGGGTACCAAATGCTTCCTCATAAGAACGTAAGAATAGCCCTACCTAATCAGGCTCAAGGCCCATCTAGTCCAGCATCCTGTTTCACACAGTGGCAGATGAGATGCCTCCAAAGAGCCTATAGGCAAGAGGTGAGGGCATGCCCCTTCTCCTGCCATTGCTCCCCTGAAACTGGTATTTAGTGGCATCTTGCCTCTATGCTGAAGGTTGCCTCTAACCAACAGAGTAGTAGCCATTGATAGACTACCATGGGTCATCCCATGAAACTGATTGTCAGGAAATTTAGGATCAACAAACAGAAGTACTTTTTCACACAACACATAATCAACTTGTGGAAACTTGTGGAATTCTCTGCCACAAGATGTGGTGACAGCCAACAACCTGGGAGTCTTTAAGAGGAGCTTGGATAACTTCGTGGTCTGAGGGCTATAGGATGCCTCTGAATACCAACTGCAGGGGAGTAACAGCAGGAGAGAGGGCATGCTCTCAACTCCTGCCTGTAGACTTCCAGTGGCATCTGGTGGGCCACTGTGTGAAACAGGATACTGGACTAGATGGTCCTTCAGCCTGATCCAGCAGGGCTGTACTTTTGTTCTTATGATCTGTCCTCCGTGAATTTGTCTAAGCCACTTTTAAAGCCATCCAAGTTAGTGGCCATCACCACATCCTATGGCAGAGAATTCCGTAGATAAATTATGCGCTGTTTGAAGAAATACTTCCTTTTGTTGGTCTTAAATTTCCCAACCTTCAGTTTAATGGGATGACCCCTGATTCTAGTGCTGTGATGAGAGAAGGAGAACAATTTCTCTCTCTCCACTCTCTCCACTCTATGCATAATTTTATACACCTCTATCATGTCTCCCCTTTGCCGCCTCTTTTCCGAACTAAAGAGCCCCAGATGCTGCTGCTGGGGGCCATTCTCCTTTCGGAACTGACCACTGCAGGGTTTGAAAGTGGCATGAAGGGCAAAGAGGAGGAGGAGGAGGAGGAGGAGGAGGAGGAGGAGACAAGGTTGCCAGCAGCCTCTTCTTCCTTCAGGCTTTGCAAGAAGTTTGAGGAGAGATGCTACTCTCAAGGGTCAGACCGATCCCAAAGAGCTGCTCTGGTGGCAGCTGCAGGGGCATCTTGCTGCCCTACTGATGCTGCAGTCATCTGCTGCCTGAGTTGACTGTCTCTACTCATGAAAGGACCATCCTTGAACAGGCACATTTTCTCTGTAGTACACACCTAGCTAAACACATGTACATGGACACTAAGGCATCCTTCAGGGCCCAGCCTGCTGTTTCACCCATTGCAGCTGCTGAGATATGCTGAGGTAACTGTTGATAATCTGTCCCAAGACAGGTATGTTTTTCAAGTACATCCATAGCAAAAGAACAAAGTGTCTTGGCTATCAAATTGGTGCAGGAGAGGCTGTTCCAAAGTAAATGAATACAGTATTCAGAGAGAGAGAGGAGTAGGAGAGCTGGTCTTGTGGTAATGGGCATAAATTGCCCCGTTTGCTAAGCAGAGTGTACTAGGGATGTGCATGGAACCAGTTCAAAGGCCCTTTATGGGCCTCCAAACCGGATCAAAAAGCGGGTGGTTCTGCCAGTTCAAAGGTCTGTGTGGGGGGGGTGCCACTTTAAGGGCGGGGGAGGGTACATTTACCCCTCCCGCCCCTCTTCCCCCACCAGTGCTTGGTTTTTCAAAAGTCCATGGGGCAGCAGCGTACCTCCATGCCACCCTGTTTGCCCTTGTTTACCAGAACTGAGCAGAAGTACACGTCGCACCCACCGTGCGCCCGCCCCTGCCGTGTTGAGCACTTACATGTTGAGCACTGTAAGAGATTCCCCTGATCTGGGAAGAGCATCTGGGTTCCAAGTTCCCTCCCTGGCATCTCCAAGATAGGGCTGAGAGACTCCTGCCTGCAACCTTGCCGAAGCCGCTGCCAGTCTGTGTAGACAAGATTGAGCTCAATGGACAGCTACCATAAGGCTCATAAGGCAGCTACCTATGTTCCTGTGTAGAAGAGAATTCAGCCATTTGTAACAGCATTGGAATTGGATACGGGCAGTGCTCTCTGATAAGAGAACTGGGTTGTTTCAAGCATCTTCCCAGTTTTAATCTTTTAAATGTTGGAGTGTATGCCTTATTTCAATGTCACTGATAGTTTTATGTGCTATTAGAGCTATAAGAGCGAAATCAGTAAAAGAGTAACAATCATAGTCTTAACCCTCACAGGTGTTTCACATAAGCACGTGGCGTCTGTAATAATTGCTATTTCTTTGTCTTCCATTAAATTTCCAGAAGTATTTTAATTATTTTATTACAATTCATAACATGTTTGTTGATCATATACTCTTGTTTTCCTCCATTACTTTAGTGTACTTCTTTGTCTTGTGCTTTGGATGTTGTCTGATAAGACATTATATAAGCAGGCTGGCTTGCAGTTTGTTGCTATATATATATATATATATATATATATATATATATATATATATAAAATCAGATATGTGCCAAACATAATTACATGGATTAGAAATAATTAATAGAGATTTGTGATGGGAATTAGAATGTGCTCTATCCAGAGAGCTTATGAAATTACATTCAATTCTATTTATACTGTACATGATTCTAAAGAGATATTTGCTTAAATTGGGTTACAAAACCAACCCATTTCTTCCTCCTCTATCCAGCAATGTCATGCCAATCAGACAGCAAGAGAAGGGGAAGCGCTGAGTGTTCTTGAGAAAGGGGGAAATTGCCCTTGCCTAGACACCTATATCTGGGTGGAAGGACATTATGGCCCTAATTTGAGGTGGGGAAAGAAAGCATTGTGTAATTGTTATGGTTGCATGACAGAACCATTTCAGTTGAGTCATTCATAATTATGGTGCTGGACTCTCTCCCCTCTCCTCAATCAGGAACTTTAGAACTGGAATTTTCCTGGGCCAGCTTGGTACATTGCTCTATCTAGCTCAGAATTGTCTACCCAAAGGTTAGCAGCTTCTAACCTTTTACAGGCAGGATTCTCTCCCAGCCCTATCTGGAGATGCCAGGGAGGGTACCTGGAACCTTCTGCATCCAAGCATGCAAATGCTCTTCCCATAGCAGCCCCATCCCCTAAGGGGAATATCTTACAGCACTTAGTCTCCCATTCAAATGCAAACCAGGATAGACCCTGCTTATCAAAGAGGACAATTGCCACAAGACCAGCTCTCCTTGGTGCACTGACAGAGGACGTAAGAGACCAAGAAAGAGAGACCAAGAGTGTTGCCTTAAATTAAAATAGTTTATTCTCCACTAATGCCATTACTGATGAAACAAGGAAACAACATGAATATAATGATATAGTAGTTTGATATTATCCAGTTAAATTTTCTTTGAGGTTTTTTTAAATCTTACTGAATATATCTACTTTATCATATTACAATATTCTCATATACACTGATTATTTATATTATAATAGTAGGTGAGGACCGTTGTTGACTGGGCAAACTCATTTTGCATAGATGACACTTATAGGGAAGTTCAAGAAATTAAATATATGCCATATAATTTTTGATTAATGTGCTTGCAAAAGGGAAGTAAAGAAGCATTTGAGATTTGTAGGATTTCAACTTCAAGCATTATTCATTTTATTGAATAATCACCATATGTGGTAAGTTTGAATCATAGTAAATTTGAATCTGAGAAAGATCTTCTGCTTCTATTGGGCATGATGCCATTTTGTAATTACTGATCTGATTATTGAGTGTTAGAAATCCATTGAGAACAATAACAATTAAAATATGATTATGGTATTCAGAATTTCTTCTAAAAAGTACCAAAAACATAGTTAAATCTCTCCCTGAGAATATTCTGGTATAAAAAGTAGTGCATTCTAGGGATGTCCACGGAACCAGGTGGCCTGGTTCAGTTCAAGTCTGGACCATACTTGAACCCGACCAGGCCAGTTCAGTCTGGCACCCCCTCAAACCTCCGCTGGATCAGTTCGGTCCGGGGGGGTTCACAAAGGGTTTTTTTAGAATTTTTTTTAAACCTTATCTACCTTGGGGGAGTTCTTGGAGATGGCGAGGGGTCCACGGAGGTTCACCCTCCCCCACCAGCTCTCCCTCTGGCCCCCTCTGGCCAGTTTGGCTGGCTCTTCGGCCATTCGGCCACTCTTCAGCCAGTTTTCGGCCTTCTCCCTTCAGCATAGTGGCCATTTTGGAGGCCGCGTGCCTGCGTAGTTGGGAACCTCTGCGGACACCCCGCCACCACCTCCAAGAACTCCCCTGAGGGGGATAAGGTTAAAAAATTTTTTTTCAAAAATAAAAATAAAAAAATGTCCTCAAACCCCCAAACAGTCGAGGGGTGTTTGGTCCAGGGTCGGACTGAACAGGGGGGTGGTTCGGTTCAACAATCGAAACATCCCATTGTCCCCAAAAGTGGGTTATGTGGTAGGGTATGATGGGTGCTACCACCTTAAGTGGCGCAGCGGGGAAATGCTTGACGAACAAGAGGAAGGTTGCCAGTTGTAATCCCCACTGGTATGTGTTTCCCAGACTATGGGAAACACCTATATCGGGCAGCAGCGATATAAGAAGATGCTGAAAAGCATAATCTCATACTGCTGGGAGGAGGCAATGGTAAACCCCTCCTGTATTCTACCAAAGAAAACCACAGGGCTCTGTGAACGCCAGAAGTTGAAATCAACTTGACAGCACACTTTACATTATGATGGATGCTACCTAGAACCCCACTCATGAAAGAAATGAGCATGCTGGCGATTTTAAACACATGTTTAACCTTTCCCCCAAACCCCCATAGGACTCTACCCATGGGAACAATGAGGTGTTAGTAGTTACCCATGGGGAACAATGGAGTGTTTTGAGTTTCCCCATTGTTCCCCATGGCCGAAACACTCAAAATATTTCAAGTTGTTTTGTTGAAACAGCCAACTTGACCTCTTTTTTCATGAAACATATCAGGCATTTTGCTTGAAACAGAACACAAAATCCATTTCATGCAAATTCCTATTCTTTAAGGGTAGTGACTAGAAACAATGTCTGACTTTCTATGCAGGGTAATGTGGACAGCTCAGAACCACCTAAACACCTGTATCTGTCTAAAACACCACCCACAATGTTGCAGAAGAGCCCTGTTCCACTATGACTTAAAATTGTGCAATTGCAGTTACATGATGCAAGAGCCATTATTTCTAATGGGTGTTGCGTTGTGCAATTTCTTCAGACACATGAAAGGGTCCAGGTGGCGCTGAACAGTCTGTGTTACCCTATGGAGAATGTCAGCCAGTGTACATGCTGGATTGGATGGCGTTCATCTTTGACAAGAGGTTCATTTAATTGCAATTAAATGAACTTAAACCTAAATTGCATTTGCTAACTGAACAAAGAAGCACCTTTTAAAAGTGGTATATTTACCACTTTTAACTCTTTTTCACCTTTTTCACTCTTTAGTAGGTAGAGAGCAACTATCCCTATCCAACCCCAGTATAGCATCCCAATATAGTCAGTGGTCACTGGTGTCTACCTTATGTTTCTTTTTAGATTGTAAGCCATTTTGGGACAGGCAACCATTTAATTTTTTTCTATATAAACCACTTTGAGAATTTCTTTGTTGAATAAATACCACTATATAAAAATAGGAGTGTGCATGAATCATTTGATGTAGAATCGGTTTGTATTGGACTGGGTCCTTTCAGCAGTTCGATCATAAACCAGACTGGGGCCAGTTTGGTCCGCAATTGAACCAGACCAAACCTGTTTAGATGGGAACTGGTTCTACATCAAGGGGGAGTGGGGAGAAAGGTTGTTTAAGTCTCTTACCTGTCTCACCGCCACTCACCATACCCATTCCCAGCCAAATTGCCAGCTAAATCCCTCTTAAAACTCAGCGGTTCCGGCCTCCGTCCATGCAGTTCTCACCGCATTCACCTTGACAAGTATTGCTGCCTGAACCACCAAACTAGTTAAATTCAGGGGCGTAACTATAATAGGGCAAGGGGAGACAGTTGTCTGGGGGCCCCCTGCCTTGGGGGCCCCCCAGAGGCAGGTCACATGACTGACTCCCCCAGCCACGCACCCACCCAGGCTGCCTTCAGTTGTATTCATCCTCCGAAACTGATGTGAGCGTTAAGACCTGGAGCTACCAGAACAGCATGTCTTTCTCTAGTACCATTAAATGACTTGCATCATCCACAATTTACAAAACCTTTAAAAAAATAATTTAGGATGATGTTCTATTGTGGCACATAGGATGTGTGTGTGTGTGTGTGTGTGTGTGTGTGTAATTACTATGCTTTTTGTTACTACTATTCAGCCTCATTTAAGATTTCTTCACTTCATGAACTGAGCTTCAGTTGGGGGAGGCCATTTTTAAATCTTGTCTCTGGGCCCACTCCAACCTTGCTATGCCCTGGTTAAATTGAATGGACTAGCTGGTCAGTTTGACCGAACTGGTTCAGCACAACACAGTTCGGTTCAAATTAATCCGAATTCAAACTGAACCGCATATTTTGGTTCATGCATTAAAAGATCTACACTGGTTTCTGATAAGTTTCTGGGCAAAATACAAGGTCTTGGTTATAACCTATAAAGCCCTAAACAGCTTGGGCCCTGGGTATTTAAAAGAATGTCTTCTTCGCTGTGAATCACACCGCCCATTGAGACCATCAGGAGAGGTTCATTTGCATTTGCCACTGGCTCATCTGGTGACAACTCAGGGATGGGCCTTCTCCATTGCTGCCCCAAGGCTTTGGAACATGCTCCCTGCTGAAGAGCCTCCCCATCTCTTACAACTTTTAAAAAGGAAGTCAAGACACATTTGTTCACCGAGGCTTTTCATTAGATACTGTTTTAATAGTTTGATGGTTTTTAATAGTTTTAATGTTGTTTTAAATTTTAAATTGTTGTAATGTTTTAATCTTTTTATTGGTTGTTTTTATTGTATTGTTGTAAACCGCCCAAAGACTTGCGGTTTTGGATGTTAAATATGTTAAACAAACAAACAAAGACAACTTGCATAACATATATTTTAAATAAATAAATAAATAAATAAATAAATAAATAAAAAATAAATAAATAAATAAATATTACAATTTTATTATATACCACCTCCTCCAAAGACTCTGAGTGGTGAACAACAATAACAATAACAATTAATTAAAATAATAATACCGATAATAATTAAAGGGCAAACCCCTGGCAAAACAGGTGGGTCTTAAAAGCAGCCAGGGAGGGGGCTGAACAAATCTGCGGGGGAAGAGTGTTCCAAAGAAGAGGAGCGGCCACAGAGAAGGCCCTCCTACAGACCCAGGCACCACACACTACACCAGGGCCTGGGACACTAAGGAGGGCCAGCTGAGAAGACCTCACAGGTCAGGATACAACTGGCCGAAAGAGGCGATCCTGGAGATATACAGGTGCTAAGCCCATAAGGGTTTTATAGGTGAGAACCAGCATTTTGAATTGGACCCGGAAGTGAACAGGTAGCCAGTGCAGCGGCCATAAAATAGGTGTAACACTATCAAATCTACAGCCACCAATGAGGAGGCGGGCCGCTGCATTCTGGACTAGTTGAGGCTTCCGAATTGTTTCCAAAGGCAATCCTAGGTACAGCACATCACAGTAATGCAGACGAGAGGTAACAAAGGCATGAGTTACTGTTGCCAGTATGTTAAATAAATGACAACTTGCATAACATTCCCTGCATCATTTTTGTCCTGGGATAGATTTTTATAAAATGGCCCGCACGTTCCGCAGTATTATGCTGGCATTTCCGATCAGCTTGTGCTGCTGCTGGCTGTGGGTCAACTGTCTCGCTAAGAGTACAAGTGCACAAATGGTTTCCAATGTAAATTATGTTCTCGAAGTACGGGCACTCAGCTTTAAGTATTTGCACACGCACATTCTTGAGCAGGACTGCCAGGGTTTTCTTCGATGCCCAAGCATCACAGACCCATTTGAAATGCTGGCGCAACACTGTGAAACATATGGGCCATTGTTCTTAAAAATATTTCCCAATTAAAAATGAAAAGTGAGAATGCAGAGATGCTCAAAGAGGTTTACATATAAACCAGGAAGACAGAGAAGGCCATTCAGGCTCTTAATCTGAACAATTTCCTTTATTTGAGTTATAAAATAGGCGACAACCAGGCAGAAAAACACCCCATACAAAACGTTCAAGTCTTAGAGACAAGGATTTCAGTGTTTACTGCTCAAAGGCTTTTATTCTTCCTCAAAGTATGTGCTCATCCCTATGTAAATGCACTACATTGTCCTCTCATTGTCCTGGATTTATGAATAAATCATTAGTCTTATTTAATTAATGAGGTCTGGCTTATAATATTCCCAAACTGTCTGTACTTTCATATCCTTCAATACAGAGATGTGTTCCTGAATGGAGGTGAAAGAGTGAGAGTGTGTGTGTGTGTGTGTGTGTGTGTGTGAAGTGTGGGGTGTGTGTGTGTGTGAGAGAGAGAGAGAGAGAGAGAGAGGGAGATAGAGAAAGAGAGACTGTTCATACTAATTCAACAGTGCTTAGAAATTTCAGTGACAGAATCTGTGCAAAGCGCCTTAGCTCAGAGCTATGAAGACCAGAGAGGAAATCAAATTTGAGTTATGCTAATTTTTCAAAAGTTGAAAAAATGTCAGTGTAGGGTTGCCAGATACCTCTTCATTTTAAGACGTGTCCCTTCTCAAGGAACAATGCATGGCAGGTCCAAAACCAAAGAGGCATTCTTCAGCACATCTGTAACATTCACTCTGTGACACCCTCATCATCGGGGGAATGAGACAGAGAAAGAGGTGGGGGAAAGCACATCCTGGCCACAGATATGACTGTGGAAATGGATTTGTGCATTGGTTGACTACTGACTATAGCAAGCTGAGCTTAAAAGGAAAGTTACTGTTCTGGAATTCAGAAAGCTGCCATTTTGAGCATGCCCATGTGGAATCCTTCTTCAGTGTAATCATGTATGGACTGGTTACATCCCCCAGGAGTCTTCCTCAGTTTTGATTATAAAAGGGTTACTTTTCCATAGCAGCAAGTTAAAAAAAAGAAAAGCATTATCTACTGCCAGTGAAGTCTTGTGCTTGCTCCAAATGCTTGAAACGTTGTTGTTTTAATATTTAAAGCTATAGGGCTGTGCTCTGCAGCCAGGGGAAACAAAACCTTCACTTTTTAAATATTTCATGGCTTGCTGGACTCCAACAGCAGGAATGATTTCTTTAATACATTAACATTTTAGATGCCCATCACAGCTGGAGGAATTTGCGGTAGCCACTGAATGTGCTAGAATTGTGGTACATTGCAGGAATTCATTAAAACACCAAGTGGGTTACTTAGAGTTCATTCATAGCTGGAGAGGAAGTGCTTTATTCTTTTGCTTCTTCCCTACTCTGAAATTACTACTTTCTCACAGGGCTGGATTAAAGGACATGGAGTCCTCCTTATGCCAAATTGCATTCTGGAATTTCAAGGGTTTTGTCCCATAAACTGTACTTGGGCAGCATCCTCTTTCTGTCTCACACAGTCAGTGACATCCCCACAAAGACACACACACAACATTGGTGAAAGGGCTCAGGATCATTGTGCAGCTGTTGTAGGCCATCAGAAGATTCAACTGCTGATCCTTGAGACCATGTCTGTGACCATAGTCTTCATGTGCTGATGGGGGAAACTATTCTCTCAGAGCCCATCCAGATGGGAAGGGGTGCATGGAGTACAGTGTGTTGAGGGTCCCTTGCAGCAGCATAGGGAGGCTGGTGGCGGCCCATGTGCGGCCGCCACTGTGGCCCCCTGGCCCTGCCCCACCCCTGCGTCTGACTTCAGACATGGGACACGTGGTTTCCCTCCCAAATGGGGCCACACGGCCTCATTTGGAAGGGAGATTGGCCCGTTCTGTGTTGGGCAGTGTGGGTCGGAGCGACTCTCCCTGCCTTAAAGGCAGAAGAGCTATTCCAGATGAGCTGCCAATGCAGCACGGCCCGATCTCTCTCCTAGATGGAGCCACACAGTCCTATTTGGAAGGGAGATCAATCAGCCCCGCTGCATTGGCAGCGAGACCCGGAGTGGTTCTCCCTTCCTTTAAGGCAAGGAGAGTCACTCCAGCCGTGCTGCCATCGGTTCTTCGGAGTCAGACCATTGGTCCATTTAGCTCAGTATTGTCTACACAGACTGGCAGCAGCTTCTCCAAAGTTACAGGCAGGATTCTCTCAGCCCTACTTGGAGATGCAAGGGAAGGAACCTTGAACCTTCTGCATGCAAGCATGCAGATGCTCTTCCCAGAGCAACTCCATCCCCTAAGGGATGTGAGCATCTTACAATGCTCACATGTAGTCTTCCATTCAAATGCAAACCAGATGCTTACTACAGCAAGATGAGCTTCCCTTCCATGGGTTTTATATTCTGAACTCACTGTAGTTTCTGAATGCCTTGAGGTTGTTTTAATGAAAGGCTGTATAGAAATTTAACAAAAATAAAAATAAATAAATAAATAAATAAATAAAAATAAACCTTTTCCAAAGATCAAATAACATTGCCACCCAATAACTATCTTACAAATGCTCCTGCACAGCTGTCATCATTTCAATGAGGTTTGTGCAGGAGAGCATTGGGATGAATTTTGCCCTGCACTTTTTTGAAACTGGTGCCAAACATACATGAGAGATCAACTATACTGTGAAATTTTGTTTATTATCCTATGATATAATGCACTGTGACTACTGTGAATCAGCCACACTTTCGTTAGACTCCTTCAACCGTGTGTCTCCTTGAACATGTAAAGATTTCTTCCTTAAATAATCCTCTTTTCTGCAGAAACCACAGAAATCAATATGCCTTGGCCTGGCTTATCTGGAACTCCTATGTCCATAAGGCAGTTGTCAAAAGATTCAGATTAAGTTTACTACAGTCCGAGGCCAGAAAACAAACAGAAACAGAAACAAGGGGGGAAATGCAGAGTTACCGAAAAAACCAATATAGCTTATAGCTTACATCACATCCATTTACAATATTACGGATACACTGAATCAATACTCAGAGACCAACACTTCACCATGGAATCAAATTACAGATTTAACCATCTGACTCCTAATGGAGCAGGCCCTGGAGCAAAGTTTTGCAACATTAAGAGCAATGACCGTGTTGGAGTCTGAAAGAAGAAGAGAGGTATAAAATTTATCTGACCTGCTTGGAAACGTCTTTAAAAATGGGGGTATAAAAAGAAAACAAATGTTTCTATAAAACTGGCAATATAATATTACATAGTCCATAGTTTCAACCTCTTCCATCTGACAGGGACAAATCCGATCTGCATAAGGAATACAGAAGTATCTTCCCTCCAGTACAGCTGATGGCAGCGCATTCTGCTGGTGTAAGGTGAAAGCTCTCTGGTACATTGATGTTACAAGATTGTAAAGATAAATCTTTACTAAGGCTCCCAATCTCCAAACAACGGGAAGTCAGACTCTTGTCCTTTGCAAATCCATGTCCCAAATTTGTTGTTTTATGGTCTCCTTTGCCTTAGGATAGCCCAGAGACAGCAGGGCTGGGTGAGAATGTCTACAATAGGGATATGCATGGAACGTAATTTGGAATCAAAATCGTGCCACATCTCTTTAAAATGGGGGGAATCCACATCCCCTTTATTACAGAGGAGAGCAGGTCCATGACTATTCCTCTAGCACTCGCCATCATTTCCTTAAGTGTGGCACTCCCCCTAGTTATCAGCATTTGCCAGAGGCACTCTCCCTCATCTGCCCTTGTGCAACACCAGCATGCACATGGCCTCCACGCATGTGTGGCAGCCATTTGCATGGCCAGCTGGGGGAGAGTGCTGCCAGCATGCACTGATAACTGATAGCTGGCCCAGCAGTATCCCACTGAAACCATCCCACTATGATCCACCAAAACATGGCCAAATCGTTGGACTTAGTGGGCTGGATTAACTGGGACCATCTTGCTTGCAACTATGTCAAAAGAGATTATAGAATCATTGAAGAGGGCATCCAGTCTCTTAGACACCCAGCCAGCGATGTTCCATGAAAAGGAGCCTGATAGTGCTTTGAGTCACGGATTGTCAATCAGTTCATATTGTGCCAGGCCCCAAAGAGGCTGGGACCTCCCAGGCCCCTACTGCTAGATGGAATGGCAAAAGTGTAACATGTGAAACAGGGCACTCATCCGAAATTCTGGAACTAAGAACAAGGCAGGTGCATACCTTGATGGGGTGAAATCACTGTGTCCTGAGGGCTGTTTTGGGCCTGCACAGAAGGAAGCTGCTGTTCAGTTTGATTGATACCAGGAACAATAGGATCAGGCTCAATGGTACTCAAAAGGTCAGTCTATGTCAGGGCCAGGGTGTTCCCACTACTTGCAGCATGGGAGAGAGGGTCAAATTCCATTAAGCTGACAGAAGGATTAAGCTTATGCTGGCTTTTACAGAGTTTGGCAACCCTCTCTGCTCTTGTAGCACACCCAGATATGAAATTTCAGTAGTTTGGGCTAAACCATTTTGGGGGGAAGTGGTGGTAGGCCCCAGTATAGAGTTTTGCAATGGTGACATAGACTTCTCAGGAACATCCTCCTTACTCAGACCTTTATTTGGTAGAAAAACAGTGGCCGCCTTCTGACATTGTTTAGAGTCACAGGTTCAGTGAAACTTTGGCTCTCTTGCCCGTTCCCTGACGGGATCCCATACAAGTTGGAGCTGTGGTCTTGGAGCCTGCAAGGGTGCAGGAATTGGCTGTGTGGACTTTCCAAGACTCATGAAGGAAAGCCGCACCCGCCAATGAAGAGTAAGCCATGGGAGGAGCTTCTTCACTTAGTTGCCCAAAACAAGATGACACACTCCAGCCTCTGGACCCCCAGTTAACCTTACTTACTGCTGAGGGTTCAATTGGAGGCTGGGGGTGGGAATTGGAGCCATAGTTGGGTCCAAGAATCATGGCTCTGACTGTTCAGAAGTCACAGGGGGTGAACCTGAAGAAAGTTTGCCTCAGGCTTCCCATGAAGTCCAAAGGTGGCCAGTTTAGTGATTTAGCTATGGAATGAATATTAAATAAAATGGTCTTTAAGTCCATCCAGCCTGGATAGAATAACCTTCTGCTCCCTTGCTGGTGAGGATCCAAAGGAGTTAAAAAAATCTCTCTGTGCTAAGACATCAGAGTCATTTGGGATGTTGACAGATGATTTCAGCTCAGCACTTGGTTTAGCTTGTCTGGAATATAAGGCTGAGGCATTTGGGATGCTGCCAGCTGCATCTGTAAGCCCAAGGTCAGGGTGGGCAACTGCTCTGTTAACTTTCTTTGGTAGCAACTGGCAGACATTCGCATCTCTAAAAACATGTACGGGAGTAATTAGAAAAGAAGACAAAAATAATCTCATTTTAGGAGCATTAAAAGAATTGTTGACTGACTAAATGTCAGCAGTATTCTCTTCCCTGATGTAAAGTTTGGAAGCTTTTTTGCAGCAACAAGGTTTGTTGAGGCTAATGCCTCAAAAGTTGGTGTTACCTCAAAGTTGGTGCAACAAAGTTTGTTGAGGTTAGCAACTGCAAAGTTGGCTTAAGGGCAGGTGATATCTGAGTTAGAAATCTAACACCCCTGTTTATCTCATTAAAAGCACTGTGCAGTGTAACCTGATTAGTCTGTATTTGCCTCCTGGCACATACTTTATCTCCCCACAGGTTGGCATTTGCTGTCAGCTGCCCTGCTGGGCTGACCTTTGCCAGCAACCTAGCCACCATGGTGTTACTCAGTTCAGTAGCTTTATTCCTACCTACTGAGGGGTGGGAGTCCAAGTATTTTTGGAGAAAAGAATCAAAAGCAGATCTAAGAAAGTCAAGTTTAGTGGTGACACGGTTGCTGAAATATTGAGACTACAGTTGAAATATTGAGGCAACAGTTGACTACAGACCCGGCCACGCAGGGTCCCGCTGCACAGGCGCAGTGACTCCAAAATGGCCACCATGCCAGGGAATAGGCCCGGAAAGGCTCGCACCTGAACAGGGCAAATTTTAAAGGAAGGAAGGCTGGTGGGGGAAGGGAGACCTCCGCAGACCCCCACCACCACCTTGGAGAAGCCTCCCGGAGGGGGTAAGTAAAAAAAAAATTAAGACTTACCGGACCCCCAAACTGGGGGGCAGGGTTTCAGTTCAGGGTTGAGCTGAACTGGGGGTGGTGGTGGTGGTGGTTCGGCTCAACCCCGAACCTTCGAACCGAACAGGGTTGACATTGAACTAGTTTGGTTTTGAGCCTGTTTGCATACCCCTGGGGGGAGTGGCAAAGATGGCGACAGGAGAGCAGCAGTGTTCCCTGTAACAGGGATTCCCAGATGTTGTTGACCACAATTCCCATAACCCCCAGCCAAAGCCCATTACACCTGGGAGTTCTTGTCAACAACATCTGAAAATCATTGTTACAGGGAACACTGGAGAGCAACCTCTTTCTATTTCTCCATTTGTTTAATATCGTTTTTAATGCCAGGAGTTGCTTCTTCTTCTTCTTCTTCTTCTTCTTCTTCTTCTTCTTCTTCTTCTTCTTCTTCTTCTTCTTCTTCTTCTTCTTCTTCTTCTTCTTCTATTTTTCTTTTCTTTTATGGATTTGCTGGCAGTAATATCTCCCCCGCCCCTCCACCACCTATCTCTGTGTTGGAGGACTCTGAGCCAGCAGTGCTGCAGGAGTGTTGAGACTAAGGAGAGGCAGAGACAGCTTATTGTTGTAGGCCCTGTTTTAATTCAATGCCGGGTGGGGGTGGGGGGTAAAGTGGGTAAGAACATGCCCAGGATTGCAGATACAACCAAAATTACTGAGACAATTGCAGATCGGTAATCTTCTGTCTCTTAAAGAAACTGTAAGTGATTCGTCTGCTTTTGCTTCCCCAAATAAACATGATGTGCTGGAAGTGGAGGACCCTTCTGTACTAGATTCCCCACTCCCTCTGGAAGATGAGCTGGCACAGTATGCTGGGGGGTGGGTGTAGCTCGTCCAGATGAGTACCACTCAGATAATTCCCCATCCCGGACTGAAGAACAGAGCCAAGCAACTTTGAGGGGGTGTACATTAGGTATGCCACCTAATGGCGTAGCACGGAAGTAACATTAACAACATTCAATGAAGAAGAATAAGAAATCCAAAACACAGAGTAGTTATGATGGTGGTTTGGATGTAACATGCTTTGGGATGCAACATGCTTTTATTTAACAGTCATGTGGATATTTTATTTATGTATTATTTCTCTGTGTAAACCTCCCCAAGCCATTTTTGGAAGGGCAGTATAGAAATCGAATAAATAAATAATAAATAATATTGAACCCAATGTTTCTGGATTTTAGCAACATACATTGCATTACAGGACACAGCATTTGAAAAGAGTATATTGAGTCTTTTGATCTTTAGCAAATGAATGTCTGGACTAGAAATGTTTGTCTCCTGTATGATTTTTTTATTACTTCAAGCATGTGTATGGTTGCAGCTTATTGCTTTCTTTGCTGGTGCTCAGTTTTAGAAATAGTTGCAGATATACTGCGAAACATTACACATGTGGTAGAAGTAGCATTTGCACAAGTGCTCTTGTGCAACTGTGCAAACATTATGTTTCAGAATGTGCATAATGTTGCTCAGTATGTCAGCCACCAATAGTCTGTCATTCTCTCACTGGGCTGGTATGAACAGTTATCCACCAGCACACACAGTAATGTTGGGGACCCCCTGAGAGAGCCCCCCAGATATCACTGAGTTTTGGAGTGCTGGTATGAACACCCATCTCACATGATTAAATGACATCCCAATAGCATGTTGGAATGTCCTGCAGTGACGTCAGGGTGGGCACATTCTTGGCACATCTCTGCCCTGATTGCACAATGAGGCCAGTGATCAAGCACACTGACCCACTTTCAAACCCTTACTATTAACTGGTCAAGTGGATAAAATTATTTTTTGCCTACACTCCTGACAATTTTAACATTCCTAGTACACAAGTCTCTCTATAAAAAACACTGAAGTGGTATGTGACAAGCTCCACCCCGTTGCAGCCAGCCCTGCCCCTGCCGCAGCTGTGACCAATGAGAATGTGGACCAGCAGCAGCTGGAGGTGCCTGGAGGAAAGGGTAGGAGGGGTGACACAGAAAGGAAGCTGCCGTGGTGGCGGTGGTAGTGAATAAGGGGCCGGTCAACTGCCACTGCTGCTCCTGCGGGCGGGAGGAGTCGGGCAGAGCAAGCTTTTCTCCACCCGTGGGCAAAAAAGATTTGCTGCCCCGGCTTGAGAGGCTTGAGGGCTGGGGCAGGAAGTGGGGGAAAGTTAAATCTTTTTAAAAAACCTTTAGAAACCACTGCTGTGCAGTGGAAAGGCAGTGGTGGGGATGCAGCTGGCGTGGCACAGTGCTCCAGCAGGGCTGGCGGCAGAGAGGGGAGACCGAGGTGGGGATGACAGTGACAGTGGCGAAAGCAGAGACAGTGGCGAATGCTCTTTCCATGGCCCCGTCTGCCCCCCAAATGACAGGTTGGGCCATTTTCAGTCCATTTTGGGGCTCTCTGCATGCACATGCCCAATCTGACATTTGTACGGCAGATGGGCCCACAGAAGGAGCTTGAACCTCATTGAACTTGGGCCCTGTGTGGAGGTTGAGGAGCAAGAGTGGGGCTCAAGTGAGGGTGGGGAGGTCTCTGGAGTGAGGATGCTGTTGCGGGGTGGAGAGAAGAGCAATTTACTAGCACGCAGATGCACTGCACCACTCAAGCTAGTATATACATCAACTCTGACTGGCTTGGCAATCTCATAGTGCCAGGAATCCTCTCTTTTCCTTCTTTCCCTGATCCCCGCCCCACAAATGTCAACACAGCTTCAGTAACTCTTTCATTTGCCTGAGGTGCAACGTTGTGGATGCTAAGGTGAAATACTGTGGATGTTACCCATTCATTTTAATTTCCTAAAAAGATTACAAGTACCAAGTAAATTCTGAGAGTATATCACGAAGGTAGCATTGTTTCCTGCTTGAAATGTTTCCATTCTTCTATTGAGAAGCAAGTGCACCAGAGTTTTCAGAACCTGATGCATTTTTTTGTAAAGTGAATCATAGAACTAATAGATCATAGAATTGGAGCCAGTCTTATTGGTCAACCAGCTCCACCTCCTGCACTGTGTGGGGAATCCAAAGCTAAAGCATCCCAATACATGGCTGTCCAAACTCTGCTTGAAGACCGTCAATGAGAAACCAACCCCAGGGTGTTGGTTCTTTTATTGCTCTTATCATTAAGAAGTTTCTCCTAATACTCAGTTAGTACATATCCTCCTGTAATGTAAGCCCATGAGATCTAATCTTTTGCTTTGAGATAGTAAAGAGCATGTCTTTACCTCTTCTACGTGATAGTCCTATGTAGGTATCTGAAGAGTGCCACTGTGCTCAGTCTTTTCTTCTCCATACCTATTTCCTTCAACCTTTCCTCATAGGACTTGTTTTTCCAGATCCTTGAGGATCTTCATTGCCATCCTCTTAACCCATTCCAATTAGATGACATATTTCTTAAAGTGCCAGAACTGGACACAGTACTCCAGATGAGGTTTAACTAATTGTAGAACAAAACAAAACCATTCCTTCTCCTGACATGGAAACTCTGCTTTTATTAATGCAAACAGTTTCTGACACCAGTGATGGGAAGGGAGTGTTCCTCCTTTTTTACCTGATGCGCCCGGATTATGATGAGCAATTTTTATGTTCAGATATATTGTGCCCAAGTATTTCTTTTCAAAATCCAGACAAAGGCTTTATTTCTGCAAAATAAAGGTTAAGCAATCATCCTGTACTTCTTTTTCTGTGAGAGTCAGCTTTCTAATTCAGCTCTATTCATGGTTGCATAGAAGACTAAAATCATACTGCATACATGTGCAAAGACCATGCATAAAGATTACAATAACCAAACTTCCTTTGCATGACTGGTCCAATTATTAATGAAACAGGGTGTTTGAACAGTTCCTCCTAACAATGAGCTCTAGTTCTTTCTCTGCCAAAGTTAGCTATGAATCTTTGTGCCTATTTCAGAGGGATGTTGTTTTTACCCAGTTGTGGGACATGCAATACTTGACACACAATTTACCAGTAGGTTTCTTTTTTACTTTTGGCTATGAGAGTAGCCAAATTTGCCCCTGGCTTCATGCATCATATAGGACATTGCTTTCATGAAGAAAAGGAATCAGGGTGGGGAAGATCAATGAAGAAGACTTGAAAGAATGTGGGGGGGAGAGTATTTTTTTAAAGCCTGACACAGAAATCAAATTATGGGAAAAGAAATAGAAACTTAATGCTTTCTCTCTCTCTCTCTCTCTCTCTCTCTCTCTCTCTCTCTCTCTCTCTCTCTCACACACACACACACACACACACACACACACACACACACACACACACACCACAAAAAGCCAAAAAGGACCACTACTAAGGAGAGTAGCACAGCAACACAGGTGGTGGCCCACGGCTAGGATTTTTTTCAGAGCTCCAGTTCCCACTGCCACCGCTGGCCTTCACTGCTGATCAGGTCATGACAAGAATGTGTTGTTCCTATAAAATGTTTTCTTAATTCTCGTATATGAATATACCAAAACATACAAAATATAAAATACTAGTAGGTGAGGTCCATCACTGACCGTGCAAAGCCATTTTGCATAGATTTCCTGGCTAGGAAAGTTCAAGAAATGAAATCCAGGAGGCCCTCTAATATTATGGGGGCAACGTTTGTGGAAACTGTGATATTGGAGTGCTTGACCTAAGCCCCCAAATGAGGTTGGGTTCCTTAGCTAAACAATCCACTCTTGCAGGGAGAGGTGATGGAGCAGCTTATTTAAACTTTAAACCTCCTTGCGCATCAGCTGAGAAGGGTGAGTTGGTATAAAGTTTAAATAACCATTCTCCCCACCAACCAGCTGACACACGGAGAGGTTGGAAGAATAGGTGCAAGAGGTGAGAGTGGATGGAGCAGTCTGTGCTTCTTGCGTCACTTCTATAAATCTCCCCATACACCAGCTAAGAAACCAGAGAGTGGATACTTAAAATGTGTACCAATTTGGTAAGGTGGGTGGAAAACTGTGAATAACCAAAAATACCCTCCGTGATAACTAAATTAGTATATGGCTCACGAATGGGCAAAACCGCTATTTCAGAGCCACCTGTATTTGTCATACAATTTTAAATTAATGTGCTTGCAAAAGAGAAGTAAAAGAACAGTTTGGAATTTGTAGGATTTCCACTTCAAACTTCATTCATTTTATTGAATAATTCCCATATATGGTAAATGTGAATCAGTAAATTTGAATCTGAGAAAGATCTGTTTCTCTTGGGCATGATGTCATTTTGGAATTATTGATCTGATTATTGAGATAAAATAAAATCTGTTGCTAACAATAATAGTTAAAATCGGATTATATTATTGTAGAGGATTATTATTATTATTCTTTATTACACTTTTATACCTCCCCACACTCATGTTTCTGGGCGGTTCACAATGATACAGGCAATGATACAATGTGTGTATCACAATGTGTGTATCACACTGTGTTTCACAATGATACAACGATAAAGGATTACAGCCTTTGTCTCAGAGCAAGCTCACATGAGGGAAAGAAATGCTGAATCATCCCTGTTGAGCTGCCTGGCTAGGCTTATCCTAAAACTTTCTGTATTATTGGTAGGTTAAAAATGCTGCCACCGCCACCCCTCTTATCGACAGAGCTTGAACCTACTTGGGGTGGAATCCCAGGGATAATTCTCTTTATTTTGCTATTGGATAAGTACAAAAATCTTCCATGTGTAAGCCTACACATGATAAGAAGCACTGGCAGATTAAAGGAGAGGCAGTAGAGGCAACTGCATATGGCAGCAAAATTCCCCCAGTGGCAAATGGGGAAAAAAGTAAAACTTTAAAAATTAAACTTTAAAACAAATCTATTTCTTAACTTTAAAAGCAGCGTCATGGTGGTGAAGAGGGTGGAGATACCCCTCCTAATCCAAGCCTTCCTACCTCTCAAATGATAGCTATTGCCAGATTTCAGGCTTTTAAACTCTCCCCTCCTTCTTCCCTTGCCACTGGGGTGGCAACTCTTTGGCCGCCTATGGGCAGCAAAGAGCTTTATCTGCACCTGATGAGAAGACTGATAGCTACTGAATATTTGAGGATGTGTTTGCACAAGAGAAATGCCCCTTCACGCCCCCCCCCTTTTCCTTACTTAAAAACCAACTCGGACAGGCTTGTAAAAAGAAAAGAACCTTAAAAACAGTTTTATTCAATTACTACAGACTGCTTCTGTCTGAGGCTTTCTTGTTTTTAGATACAGTTAGGAATGCTTAGTAGGGTTACAAAAATAGTTTGCCTTAATGCACGCTTAAATGTTTATAGAGTCTTTTGCAATGCCCTAGGTAGGATGGACGTAGGCTAGTGTTTCTTATTTTAATTACTTTACAGGTAAACATTAATAGAACAGTATCTATTCAGGAGGAGGCAATGGTAAACCTCCTGTATTCTACCAAAGAAAACCACATGGCTCTATGGGTGCCAGGAGTCTAAATCGACTTGACTGCACACTTTACTTACTTTATCAGGAATATGCAAAAGCACACACACCACAGAAATATAACATCTCTAATGCAAAGTCTGACTAAATAAACTTTCCCCTATGCTAAACTTCCCAAAGCCATAAGCCCTGGCTCCTTGCCTTGAACTCACCAAACTCTTGATGAGAATTCAAGCTTCTTGAGGCAAGATGAGATGACAGCCTCAGGTGGTGAGTGCAAGCACCCCCACTCTGCTTTCAGTGTGGACATCACCCCACATGCCTGCTGTTGCAGCTCTGCATGACATCTACTGTTGTCACCTCATTTCTACGCTTTTTTCCTCCCTGAAGACCCCTGTCCCCTGCCTCCTTTGCCCGTCTGCACTCCAGCCTAACTGGCCCAGATGTCACCCCTCTTCCTCCTTGCCACTGGCCTTACCTTCTAGGGCACGCACCTGCTTGGTGCTGTAGGCTGGTGTCATGGCCGCATGAACTGAGCGTGCATCTTTCAGTAGTCCCCCCTCATTGCTGCTGCTGCTGCTGCATGGCCTCTCTTTCTGGTCCAAAATGGAGCAAAGAAGACAAATTTGTTGCTGGAGGGGAGCGCAAGCAAACAAGTGCAAGCATGCTTCTGGTGCAGCAGCAGTGACTAGGAAAGGCCACAGCTGGATGCAAACACCATATACAGTTCCTGATTGCCAGCCTACACCTCCAAGTAGTTACCAACCCCAGAAGATGAGATGGGTGTGTCTCCACTCATCCCAGAGAAGGAGAGGAGAGCTGGTCTTGTGGGAAGGTAAAGGTACAGTGTGCCTAACCTGATTGCAGGGATCATGTGTTTCCTTGGGCTGTGTGCAGAGATGGGCACAGAGAGATGGAGATGGACACCTAGAGCACCCATCTGAAGGGGGAATCCCCCAGTGCACCATGCTCGGTGTGCAGTGCATTGTGAGATACGTGGAGGCCAGGACGATGCATCCTGTTCTCCAGAGATCTTTGCCGCATGCAGCAGTATGGATCATGTGGGAATGTGGTTCATTCTTCCCACCAATATGGGATGCTCGTCTGGGGGTAAGGTATGCTTTGTGCAGCCTCCCACCACCACCACCCACCCACCTGCCATGTTGGTCATGCTTTATGTATAAGGCAGCTTCCTATGTAAGGGGAAGAGGAGTGGTGTCAGAGCTGATGGCAGGGGACTGGTGAGGAAGGTAAGGGCAGGTCCAGTGAAGGGGCAGCAAGAGTGCTGGCTTTGGTCTGAGGATGGGAACAGTGAGGGGGAACAGGCAGCTTGTTGCCTTTCACCTCAAGTGATGAAAGGCAGTGAATTGATGCTGTCCAGCAGTGTTCCCTCTAACAGGGATTCCCTGATATTTTTGACTACAACTCCCATAATCCCCAAGCAAAGGCCATTGCAGCTGGGGATTCTGGGAGTTGTAGTCAACATCTGAGAAGCCCTGTTAGAGGGAACACTGCTGTCCAGGTTCCATCATACTTGTGGTGATGTAATCACAAAAATGACAGTGTCTGGAGGACTCCCCACCATCAATAACCTCACAGGATTTTCCCATACCCTGGGAAACACGCCAGCCCTAGCCCCTTTACAAGCCTACTCCATTGCTTTCTTCCCTTCTCCTGAACACTTACCTGGTGACAAGAGTCATAATGAAAAAGCCTGCTGCTGTAACCTTCATTAGCTCTAGAACACCATAGAAACAGCATCTTGAGAATCAGGTTCCCTGGGAACTGCAGTTTCCCAGGACTTCTTAAGAATCCAGAAGCCCTGGGAAACTACATTTCTCAGGAGTCTTGCCTACTGCTTCAGGAACCATTAAGTTTTCATCCAAAGTCTCCCTCATTGTTAGCAAATACGTTTTAGTGGGAAAGGGAAGCGGGGCAGCAGCTAGGAGAGCTGGTGCTGAGGGGAAGGCTGAACTAATCATGAGTGGGACCAACTCTCAGAAAGTGTTAGGTGATCATAATTAGTGATCATAATTAGTACAGAAGTAAAGTAGAAATGTGGAAATCCCAAACTTCCCAGTTTTGAACTTCAGTTGCACCACTACTTAAGGCCAGTTCAGATATTCTTCACAGATCTATGGTATCAAGGGTGAGGTGTGGTTTATTTTTAAAAAAATGTTCTTCATGCTGGTTTTTTTCAGGTTGCTAACACTGTTAGCATGGATACCATGGACAGCCTGGAAAACAAACCAATGGATAGAACAAATTCATCCAGAGTTCTCACTCGAGGCACAAATGACCAGGCTCAAACTATAATACTTAGGACACATTCTGTGAAGACTCAGCTCCCTTGAGAAGGCCATAATGCTGGGGGAGGTTGAAGGAAAGAGAAGAAGAGGATGACCAGCAGCAAGGTGGATGGACTTGATTACAACAGCAATGAATGCACCACTGAGAGACCTTAAAGGCCAAGTTGAAAACAGATCATCCTAGGGGGAATCAATCTATGTGGTTGCTAAGAGTCGACACCAACTTGACAGCACTTAATCAATCTATAAATCAAAGAAACATTGTTGTAGCAATGTTTATTAATTAACAGAACATAAAGATAATTCTCATCACTATAAAATAGTTCTAAAGATTCTCCAAACCACTCCTGGCAATTATAGCAGAAGTCAAGGTTTGGGGCAAACTATGATAAAGCTGTTTGTGGCAACATTCCTTCTCATTGCTAGAGTGTGTGGTGCTTCTGCATGATGTCAGTTTTACAGAGCCCCTGGTGGCGCAGTGGTAAAACTGCCGCCCTGTAACCAGAAGGTTACAAGTTCGATCCTGACCAGGGGCTCAAGGTTGACTTAGCCTTCCATCCTTCCGAGGTCGGTAAAATGAGTACCCAGAATGTTGGGGGCAATATTCTAAATCATTGTAAACCGCTTAGAGAGCTCTGGCTATAGAGTGGTATATAAATGTAAGTGCTATTGCTATTGCTACATAGGAACCTGACTTTACCTCGTCAGACCATTGGTCCATCTAGCTCAGTATTGCTTATACTAACTGGCAGTGTATGCCTTTTGAATGCAAAATGCAGAGTTTCCAGGTTTTGCGTCATAAAGAATGACATTTTTTCAATCACTGCTTTGTCAGAATCATTCCTGTGATGGCTGCATGAGAGACACTGGGGATTCAGCCAGAGGCCAGCTCTGGTCCGATGAATTATTAAGGTTTTTTTCCCCCATCAGTTGGGAACTATTCTAAGAAGCAGAGGAGATTTTCCTTTCTGAAGTGAGCTAACAGACTCCCACGACTTAACACACACAAAAAATCTTGCTATCGAACAAAGACTTAGCTCAGGGTCTCTGGATAACATAGCCTAGGTAAGTGGGGGGGGGGGGGGAAGCAAAGAAGTCTGCTCTAAGAGCGACTTCCATAGGAAGTATAACAGATACTTTTAGCTGTCTTAAATGGAGGAAGAGAACTAGGTGAGAGAATTGTAGCTCAGTGGTAGAGCATCTGCCAAGCAGAAGGACCCAGGTTCATTCCCTAGGTAGGGCTGGGAAAGACTCCTGCCTGAGACCTTGGAGAGCCACTGCCAGTCAGAGTGGACCAGGCCTGCTCAACCTAGGCCCCCTCCCAGCTGTTTTTGACTGCAACTCCCATAATTCCCAGCCACAATGGCCAATACGCCAGGTGTTATGGGAATTGTAGGCCAACATCTGCAGGAGACAAAGTTGAGCAGCCCTAGCATAGGCAATACTGAGCTAGATGGACTCAGTTTAGTATAAGGTAGCTTCCTATGTTACTAACAATGAAGGGAGGACTGGACAGACAGTGCTTCTGTTACAGACCAGCCATTATCTACATTCATGACTGAGCCAAAGGGTGGCACAATATGCTTGGCATGTGCACTCACTTTGGGTGATTACTTCATAAGGGGGCAGAAGTGCTTACTTATTCAGAAAGAGAGCAATGCTTCCTGAACTGGCTTTGTTTGCTCATATTGATGTGAGCCTGTGACTTTGTTCCATTCACTATGTGAGCCCTGATTAAGCACATGGGTAATTCCAGCCAAATGAGGAAATCAACAACAAAGTAATGAGAGAAGAATGTCACAGACAGAGCATCAGAAGGGAGGGGAACAATGTCAGACTTCATGATTTAAAAATATTAACATCTGCACACTTTGGGGAAAATGTTTTGGCACCCCAAAAGCTGTAATTCTGACTCCGAAACTGAAATGGAAGAATACATGGCACACTTTTCTACATTCTCTTTGTTAGCACAGAGTTGTCTTATCTATGGCTCAATGGCATTTCTCAAAAGTAGTGATGGTCCTGAAATTTGGAAGGGGATCAGAGAGGATGGGAGCGTGAAAAAAATAACCCCTTCAGTTCAGAACTCCCAAGCTCATTATAAAACAAACCTTAACCCCTTCCAGAATTTGGGTTCAGCTCATAATGGGTTGGGCGACATCCCTAGCACAAGTTCAGCTGGCAGGAGCAGGAAAGGGATTATGGTGATCAAGCCTCCATTATGCCTGAGAATATATGGAAGGCAGATGTGTTCCTGGGCCTGGCTTAAGGAGGTAAGCTTGAACTTGCTGGCATCTTGGCCCACTCCAAATCTAGAATTGTACAGATATGCACCAAGGGGCTGCTGCATTATGAATGTGACAAGGCCACTGTTGCTTCAATACATACCCCACCCATTTCATAACCAAGATATTTTTTAGCACCTTTCACTGAGAAAATTCTTCCTGAATGTAAAAGTAGATCAATGGATGCTAAAAAAAATGTATTTGAAAAAAATCCAGAATATGATCCAAATATTAGGGAACTCATTATGCCAATTTGGAGGGTTGTATCTTTAAGGCAACTGGCAAGGGGACCACCACTTGTGTGAGGAAAGATCTGTGGGCTCTCAGATGGCAAGGAACCCCACAGTCCTGAAGTATGTCATTTCACACATTATGCAGAAATATTTCTGTACAAAAACTTTATTTCAAGTCCCTCAGGCTAATGTAATCCTAGTCAGGTAACCTGTAGTGCTATTTCTTTTTGTTTGTTTGTTTCCCTTTAAACAACAATACTGACACTCACAGTGGATGTGGAGAAAACATTTGAGAAAATTCTTTGAAAATTTCCCTTTTGAATTTTAGTTCTCCTTGGGAGGAACTGTGAAATTCTCTTTCAAACTTTACTTTGAAGGAATTTCCATTCCAAGCACACATGATTCTATGCATTTTAGGCGCGGGGGGGGGGGGGGGCGGTATCTTTTTTATTTTATATGATAGCCTGTTTACAACATTCACCAACAAAAAGGAGAGGATCAAATTCTTGGTTAAATTTGAATAGAATATGAGTCAGGATACAATAGGTATATGTATATGTCCGGACTATCAAGAAGAATCTATATTCACTCTATATTAGCTCTCTATATTATCACACTTTCTGTATTAGAAATATTGTAACCGAAAATAATTAGAATTAAGTAAATCATAGGCCACTAAGACCAAAGCTATTTTGAATGAGTAGTTATTAAGTTGGTTCCAATGGTTCCTTCCTTCACTGGAGGAAGCCTTCTTCGAACAGAAAAAAGGGCCCTCCTATTGGAGGCAGTGGCATAACAAACTCTGAAGAGGCCTGTTTGCAAGAATTGAATGCACATCCCTTCAGATAATGGCCCCATAGAGATCAATGGGAAACTAACAAAGATTAATAACTCTGACAATTAGCAGCACTCTCTCCAAAGAAGGACTCCCAAGATGGGACTGGTATAAAACATGTAAATGTCTGTAGTGTAGATAGGGGCCCACCAGCTTCATCTCTCCCCGCTGCTGAAGGACACTTTGCCTCCACCTTTACAGGTAGCAATTATGACATCACGTGTGGTTTCTCTATTATGATGCACTCATTGTCTCCTTGGTTATGGCTAACACTCAGTGGTGTAGAGGATGCAAGAGAAGAACAGCATCTCACCGGGGCAGCTTGTGTCTCCTCCTCCTATCCTAGGAATAGGTGGGGTAATCATGGCAAAGCCGTTGTGCTCCTTTTAAATATACAAAAGAATGTTAAGGCTGCCTGGTAAGAAGTATCTTTCTGTTCTAGAACAGGAATTTGTATTGGCTGGAGACAGTTTGAAACCAAGCTATTCAGTGGGTGAGAGTATTTCAGCATCTCTAAATGCCAAATTCTTTTGCTTCCTTTCTTTGTTTGGCTCTGTAAATAACCTTTGCCAAGGCTTAATTCTAGAGATGGTAGGGAGAAAGATACTGTATTGCCTGGAGCCCTGCCAGATGGGGAGTTTACTTTGGAAGGGCAGGTATGCGCTCACATATCGTCCAGATTTACATTGAAGCCCCAGCAAGCTATCGGGGGGCACTCCATACATGATTCAGATTTTTCATTGCATATTGGAGATTAGCTCCATTTATGTCAGGGGTAAAAAATTCCACTTTTTGCATCAGGTTTTTGGGCAAATTCAAAATATCCAATATGCCCCGTAACTCACGGTATTATTTAACTCCCTTAATCCCACAGTAAAGCCTGCTGTCTGGGAAAGGCCCTGGGAGTTTTTCGCACTTGGCTTCAGGGTAAAAGTTGAGCGAAGCCACTTTGAAGTACACTCGAGGCACTGAGGGCAGCCCCCCCACCCCTGCTCTCAGTTTTCTTTTGAAACAAGTCTACTACATGGCATTCTCCATGTTTTCCTTCTAGCCAATGGCGGGGAGCTCCCTGCAGAGATAGATTCTGCATTTCTGAAGAGAGCATGCCTCTTAACATGCTAATGATTCTATGTCAGTGCCTCTCCCGTGTGCTCCAGCGTTTTCGGGGGGGGGGACCCATTTTAAAAAACCCGGACATACTTCGAGATAAGCTAGAATTCACATCATAAAACCCGGTTTGTGTGTGGAGCGGGTCCAAAAATCTTCAAGGGACTTCGAGGTAAGTTTAGCTGGTGTATGAATGCACACACTCTCTTCTGGAGATTTGGGGCAGAAGCCCTGTGTGTAAAGCCTCCTGGAAAAGTATCTTCAATCTGGAAATAGACCAACTTGAACAGGAAACTACAGACAAATGAACAATAAGACAACCTTTATTTTGGGAATCATCTGGAAAAGCTTTTTAAAAACCCATAGATTCCTCCAAGTTTAAGAAAATAAACTCATAACAAAAACCCTGGTGCAAGTTAAGGCATGATGCAAGGTAAGGAACATAACTTGTTGCACTCTTTCAAAGAAAGGGAAATGAAAAACTTCAGATATTAACATCACCAACACAGAGGTAAGTGCTTTATTGCTAAAGAAAGCAGCCATTCGATTCCTTTCCTAGAGAATGAGAGGCAATGCCATCACAATGTGCTATATTAGCAGGAAATGGCTTGGCTTAAAATGCATGGTGTGAAACAGGATGCTAGACTAGATAGGCCTTAGGCCTCATCCAATTGGGTTGTTCTTGGACCTGAGGAGTTACTCACATGTATGGCTTCCAAACTATTGCCTACTATGGACCAGATGTGATACAGAAAGCCTTTTTTCTAGTTTTCAAATACCTTCAAAACAGGGCTGTGCAACAGACATTGGACAGAGCACAAGGGTCTGTGGAAGTATTTCCAGAAATACGCATGTATAGCAAATGACTTAGATTAACAAGCACATGCCCCAACCCAGAGCCCAGCACCAGCTTGGTACAAAGAGATATTAATGCAGATTATGGAAAATGAATGGAGGCCTTCTGGGAACGTGTTGGAATAATCCATCTCATCTTTTCTTTGCAGAAAAGTGACTACTATACCGGCTGTAAAAGTGACTCCTATATTGGCTGTAAAAATGACTCCTATATTGGCTGGCATTGCATCAGTCTGATAATCGGGTCTGAGGTGATACAAGCCCTACCAGAAACAATGGAAAGGAGAGCTGCGCCGCTTTGCCTTAAAGTCATTGCACTGCAGCCCTGTTGCTACATAGCTGAGGCTGCCTTTGGAACTGTGCAACAGCCCTAGTGCATCCTTAGCAGTGACAGTGGGCTGTACATCATGTAGCCCATTGCATTATGTCACTCTGTGGCATATTCAGGGCCGATGAGAGTGTGTGTGTGTATGTGGGGGAGCCAGTACAAATTACAGGGGCCCAGCGGTCTGGAAGGGGGCCCAGGGCCCAACTATGTTGCATATGTTTTTGTCTTGCCTCCTGCCGCCACCCCACACACACACCCCCACCACCACAGGGTCGAACTGCCAATCTTTAAAATAATTCTCGCCACCATGTGCACAGCCGGGGGGGTGAGCCAGCACACACACACCCATGGCAACAGTGGCAGGCAGAGCGGGAGCAGCCGCTGAGCCAGACCATCCAGACCATCCAGCCCAGCGGCCCTTGAGCACTGCAAAGTGCTTCAAGATGCCTGCACAGTTTGAACAGAGCATCGACTCTCTATTCAAACTGTGCAGACATGCTGGAGCGCCTCACAGTTCTCAAGGGCTGCTGGGCCGGACGGTCAGGCTCAGCAGCCTCTCCCACTCTGCCCGCGACCACCACCATGGGTGTGTGTGTGTGTGTGCTCTGCTCATCACCCCCCCACACACACACACTGAGGATGTGCAAAACCGGTCCGGCGGTCCAGGGTCCGGCGGTTCGGTCAGGAGAACCGAGGATTCGAGATTGAACCAAACCCCCCCCCCCGCCCTGGTTCTGTCCGGACCGGAACCAAACCACCAGACAAGTCTGCCCACCTGACCAAATGTGAATTTGGTCCATGAATTTTTTTTAAAAAAAGATTTAAAATTAATGATAAGTACCTGTAGCCCCTTCGGGGGGCTTGCTGTAGGTCACGGGGTGTGTGTGTGTCCTCAAGGGTTCCCCCTCCCCCTGCCGACCTCCCTCATCACCGCCGCAGATGGGTAAATGTAGTATTTTTTGCTCTTTTGGGCCTCCATAAAGGTGAGTAGCACCACTGCACATGCACAAATGCCCTCTGCGAGGCCGTAATTTAATTTTTTTTTAAATTCACGGACCCCCACCGGATCAGACCAGGGGGTTTTTCAATGGAGGCCGGACTGAACTGGCCTGGTTCTGTTCAAGGCCTGTCCAGTCTCGAACCGAACCAGGCCAGACGGTTCTGTGCACACCCCTACCCCCGCCACACACAGCAGCTAGAATTACTTTAAAGGTCGGTGGTTCGACCTCATGGTGGCTGCAGTGGGGGGGCCTCATGGTGGTGGAGGCAGCATCATGGAGGCAGAGGAACCTCATGGCGGGGGCCTGAAAATTTTATTTCACCAGGTCCTGAACCCACTCTCAGCAGCCCTGGGCATATTTAATATTTGGGCTTCGTTAGCTGCCTTGATTATGTTTCTATAGAAATGTGGGGTGTAAATATTAGGGAATAATAACAATAAATAATTATTTAGAGCAAGAGGAGAGGGAAGGATCAGTACTTGCACCCAAGAATGCTTGGTGAAAGCAACAATAAAAAAGCAAGGTCAGATTCTTATGTGGCTTTCCAATGTTTATTTCATCAACCTTGCTGCCTCTTCTGTTGACAGAGAGGCACCCTGCAGCTTATCAAAGGACTCAAGGTCAATGACACGACACAAATGCAAAATAAGCTTGAAAAAAGTCCTGCTGGCTTGCGTGAAATTGCTAAACATAATGTCACTGAACCTCAGAACCTCGTTTTGTCTGTGCCATGGAGAACCTGTCACCATCCCTGGTAGTTCCAGAAACATCTCCTCCTTTTTGACAGTGCAAATGTCAGCGGGTTAGACACAAAGTTAAACAATCCAGTTAGCTAAATGAAGGTTTTCAGTGAAGTCTTCTGTAAATAAGAGCATAATTTGTTTTACGGAAAGCTAGGTATGCTTTATGGTAACAATGAAAATATTCTATACTGTACTTTTTTTGGTGCTATACTTTTATCATTTGAAGGGGAATTGTGCAGGAGACGTTCCTGGTACAGTGTGCCGTTTATGAGCCAATAGGGTGTAGTGCTTAGTATTGATCTAGGACTGGGGAGACCTGGGTTTGAATCCCTACTGAGCTATGAAGGTCCTAAAATGACCTTGCACCCATCACCATCTCTCAGCCTAACCTACCTGACAAGATTGTTCTGAGGATAAAAATGGGAAGAGGAGGAGGATCACATATTCTACCCTCAATTATTGGGAAGAAGGACAACCTGATGAATGAATAAAATGTTTCTGTGTCTGCTTCTTTTGTTTATTAACTGCTTTCCTTCACTGAGTTTAACACTTTCAAAATTAGCATCCATAACAATTACAAAGCAAATTATAATTACAATTCTAATACAATCATAATTCATCTTTATGAACATAAAAAAAATACGTGTCTGTTCAATGCACTTGCTTAACTCTCATTCTGAGTCATGATTTTTTAATCACGTGTAGGACTCCTTACTCGCAAGTAGTCCAATTGATTACATCAGATGCCCTCCAACTTTCGCAAACTATTAACCTTACAATAATTCATATTTCAGTTCACGGGAGTGCAGTGGTGACCCCAAACCCCAAGCATGGCGCTCTGTCCGACTGCACAACTCCTGAGAATGTAAGTTGCTAGCTAAGAAAAATGAATATTTCAGACCCAACACAAATGAAGATCCAGACTTCAACACTTCAGTTCTTAGCATTCCAGCTGAAAACACATATGGAGGCTATTCTCACACGTGAGCAAAACTCGGCTAAGAGAGCCCAGTCTGGTTTTGCTCGTTTGAGTGAAGCACTAGGATCACACAGCGGCAAACCAGCCTAAGTAGCCTCCAGCGTAAATGAGGTTAAGGGAGCAAGCTCTCTGTTACCCTCATTTTTAAAAATTGTGTGTTTGCCACGGCTGCTCGCAGCCACTGCAGGCACACTTGGCGGGGACTAGGGCTCCCAGTAATGCACCGTGCACTTGCGCAGCGCATTATTTGTTTGTTTATATTTCAGCTGAAAACAAGTTTTCAGACGCATGTTTTTGAGATGCAGGTTTTGGGCGGCATAGAAACATAATAGATAGATAGATAGATAGATAGATAGATAGATAGATAGATAGATAGAATATTTTAATACTGCCTGATAGGTAAATCTCTAGGTGGTATAAAAATCCCAACATTAAAATCACAGGTTAGAATACATAAAACATGATAAAAACAATATAAAACAAATTATTAAAATTATTAAAATTCTAATTAAAAGCTTGCAAGAACAGGAAAGTCTTGAGGGTCTTCTTGAAAACAAACAGAGAAGGAGATGCTCTTATTTCAGCAAGGAGCCTATTCCAAAGCCCTGGGGCAGCTACAGAGAAAGTTCGGTCTTGAGTTGCCACTAGACGAGCTGGTGGCAATTGAAACAAGAACTCTCCAGGAGATCATAAAAGGCGGGAGAGTTCATGACAAAGGAACCACTCTTTTAAATAACCTGGTCCCAAGCCGTTAAGGGCTTTATAGGTAATAACCAGCACTGAATTCCACCTGGAAACATATTGATAGTCAGTGCAGTTCTTTCAAAACCGGTGTAATATGGTCCCTTCATGTTGTCCAGAGACCAATCTGGTTGCTGCATTCTGTACCAATTGTATTTTCCAGACTATGTACAAAGGCAGCCCCACGAAGTGCGCATTACAGTAGTCAAGTCTGGAAGTTACCAGCATATGTACCACTCTTTTAAGGTCATTCACCTCTAGAAATGGATGTAGCTGATGTATCAGCTGAAGCTGATAAAAAGCGCTCCTGGCCATTGCCTCAACCGGAGAAACCCGGGAGAGCTTTGGGTCCAGGAGCACTTCCAAGCTACATAGCTGATCTTTCATGGGGAGTGTAACCCCATCCACAACAGGCATATCTAAACCATCTCCCGAGTCCCGACCACACATGGTCAGTAAAAGTAAAGTGTTCCGTCAAGTCGATTTTGACTCCTGGCGCCCAGAGGACCCCTGTGGTTTTCTTTGGTAGAATACAGGAGGGTTTTACCATTGCCTCCTCCCACACAGTGTGAGATGATTCCTTTCAGCATCTTCCTATATCGCTGCTACCCAACATAGTTCCAGTAGGGATTCGAACCAGCAAGGCTGCCCTGGAGAGGAAGGGGGTAGCTGTGTAATAGCTCTAGCATTAGAGAAAGTGGGGGCCCCACACAAGCAGCCCCCCTTTCCTGGGTTAGCTCACCTCATGAGCAATGCATGCAGTCCAACAGAAGACCAAAGATTTTGGCGAGCCTAAGTTCCTCCCCAGTAGACTGGCCCCCTTATGAGAGTGCTAGTCCACTGGCAGCAAGCCGCCATGGAGCATGAGTGTGGTTTGGTCTCCATGGACTGGCTTGCTGGGATGAGCCCTTACAAGAGTATCTTTGATCACAGCAGGCCAAACCCCAGGATCCTTTGCCCTCCCTCATAAGAACAGCCCTGCTGGATCAGGCCCAAGGCCCATCTAGTCCAGCATCCTGTTTCGCACAGTGGCCCACCAGATGCCGCTGGAAGCCACAGACAGGAGTTGAGGGCGTGCCCTCTCTCCTGCCATTACTCCCCTGCAACTGGTACTCAGAGGCATCCTGCCTTTGAGGCTGGAGGTGGCCCACAGCCCTCCGACTAGTAGCCATTGATAGACCTCCCCTCCATGAAGTTATCCAAACCCCTCTTAAAGCCATCCAGGTTGTTGTCTGTCACCACATCCTGTGGCAGAGTGTTCCACAAGTGGATCACACGTTGTGTGAAAAAGTACTTCCGTTGGTTGGTCCTAGACCTCCTGGCAATCAATTTCATGGAGTGATCCCTGGTTCTAGTGTTGTGTGAGAGGGAAAAGAATTTCGCTCTCTCCACTTTCTCCACACCATGCATGATTTTATAGACCTCTATCATGTCTCCCCGCAGTTGTCTTTTTTCTAAACTCAAAAGCCGCAGGTGTTGTAGTCTTGCCTCATAAGATAGGTGCTCTAGGCCCCTGATCATCTTGGTTGCCCTCTTCTGTACCTTCTCCAGTTCAACAATGTCCTTTTTAAGATGTGGTGACCAGAATTGTACTCCAAGTGTGATCGCACCATAGTTTTGTATAAGGGCATTATAATGTTAGCCGTTTTATTTTCAATCCCCTTCCTAATGATCCCTAGCATGGAATTTGCCTTTTTCACAGCTGCCGCACATGGAGTCGACACTTTCAACGAGCTGTCCACCACGACCCCAAGATCCCTTTCCTGGTCCGCAAGCGAGCCTGGTGGCCTCCGGACAGTTAACCTGCCAAAGTAACCCTCCCTTTAAACTGGGTTTGCAGAGTGAGCGCTCCGCAAACCTGGTTTTTAAAATCGTGAGTAGCAGTGGCACGGCTCTGTGCTTGTGCAGGGCATGCTGGAGCTTCGGGGGGCTGTGCGGCCTCCAAACTCCCCAACCCCGGCAGGCTCCGTGACTGAGCTGGAAGTTGTGTGGGCGGCCGCTGTGGCCGCCCAGAACAGCCTGCTGCTCGCCTGTGGGGAGAGTGGGCTAAGCCCACTCTCCCCGCAAACCCCCTAGAGGCTCTTCTTAATGATTGTGAGAAGAGCCTCAGTAACTACCCCACCATAGGGAGTCCATGCATTTTAGAGTTGTTTTCACTTTGTGTCATATTGTTAATACTATAAATATTGCAACTGGTGAGGGGCCATACTTGTGGATCTATTGTGTAGCAAAGTGCAAGTAAGAGTATGACAGCAAGGGCATAGCTGTGAGTGTAGTGGTTTGCTTGTTTATGCATTTATGCAGCCAGAGGTAGAAATCTATCCCTAAATCCAAATGAAGTTTAATATTGCATATAATTGTAAATTATCCTATATTTTGCCATTTCAAAACTGAATAAAATTACTCCATTTTTGAGCAAAACAATGGTCTGTTGTGCTTCCCAAACCTAAACCAAATTAGTTAGTTTGACTGAGTACATCATATTCCAACCTTCACGGAATTAAAAAAAAAACAAACAAACCCACAGATTGAGAAACTCTTCTTCAGTATTCAATGTTTTGCCAGCTTGCTGATTTAATTTAAATACAGGACACATCCTTCCTACCTCAAGGCATGGACATCCCCCTCCTTCCCCCTTAAATTAAAAATAGAAAAAGCTCCCACGGCTATTAATAACTTCCGTTTCCCACATCACTGTATGAGCACTGTGGTGTGAAATGTTATATAACTATGCTCTAGAATAAATGAAACAAATAGCTGAAACCAAGCTGCGGAATCATGACCCATTTGTGGGATTTCAATTTCCAAACTTAGTTGTGTTGAAGTAAATGTTGACCACCTTTTTCCAATAAAAATTGTGGGTCTTCTTATTGTACATAATATCTTGCTAATGCACTGGGATTGACAATAAATATTATGACCCAACAGTGGGTTTTGGTTGGGTTTTTGGTTTTGTGTTTGTGTTCAGACAAGTTCCTTTCCTAGCTCTCCTCCACCACTGTCCTCCACCCTCAAGAAATAGAAGGTCACACTCAGAGAAGGATTACAAGGCAAAGTTGAGAAGCAAGAACTGCTTTCAATTGGATTATATCTCATTCGAAGTGTGCTAGTAAAATGCCTCTTTCAGAATCACGATACATTCATGATACACTCACTAAAGGGTTTGTGTGGCCATCTTGCCAAAGTAGTCTTTCATTTATTTAAGAAACAAGGAATTCTGTGGTCTTTCTATTAGTCAACGTGATTCAACCCCTTCTATTCACAAAGATTTTAATGGATTATGTAAGATCAAGTCAGGCAATTTCACATACCATTACATTAATACCTTAAGATGTTCATTGGCAGCTTATCTTTAAGTATGTCTGCAGGACCTTTGGGATGTAGCACTGTCCAAATGCAAAGAGTATGATGGAAACAGAGGAAGAAAGGAGCCTGGAATATCAGTAGTTCAGTTGTATTTCATGGATTGTTGAGCTGTAAAGGGGCTGAGACAAATTCATGGAGGACAGGTCTATCAATGACTACTAGTCTGGTGGCTATAGGCCACCTCCAGCCTCAGAGGCAAGATGCCTCTAAATACCAGTTGCAGGGGAGCAACAGTAGGAGAGAGGGCATGCCCTCACCTCTTGCCTGTGGGATTAGAGGCATCTGGTGGACCACTGTGTGAAACAGGGTGCTGGAATGAATGGTCTTAGGCCTGATCCATCATGGCTGTTCTTATGTTCTTATGCGGTCCTATGCTTAACCAATATTTTCTATTATTACAAGAAAATAGTTTCGATTATTGGGGGGGGGCATTAATGAGGGCACAAAGGAGGATTGTGCATTTCAATTCAGGTACAAAACATTTTGTGCCCGAAAATGGCAATTTTGGAGGTTTTGTAACCAAAACAAAATCAAGAATTAAAAAACAGAGATTTTTGTTTCCAAATCGAAATGACTGTGTTTCGGACAGAATGCTTTATTCTTTGCAAAAGCATTGCAATTGAAATTGACTTCTCTGACTCTCTCCACTCCAGCTGAGGCACTGAATGATTAGCAGAAGATAAGATATGCAAAAAGCTGTTGAATGGTTTAGTTAAGTATGTGTTGTATTCAGTGTGATTGAAATGCAAACTGACCTTGCAAAGGGATTTGGAAGACAGCACTTTGAGACAGAAATACCCAAATATCTTTGGGAGCTCAATGCAACTCCAAAGCTCATGCTAAAAGCCATGGTATAAATTGTGTGGAGGAGCTTTTTGAGAAGCTGGTTAGGAAAGTTCTGAAATTACACAGGTTTTTCTTTCCAAAGGTTTAGAAAGAATCTCTTGACTTGTTAAGGGGTCTTCTGAAGAGCTATTTTGTTTTTCTTCTGATTTTTATTAGTTATAGTGGTGTCTAAGTTTTGTTGCCCAAGTTGAGCAGTCTAATGTAATTTAGGCCACAATGTAATTTGGTGGGACATGATGCCTAAGCCAGTGGTTCACACCTTTTGCCATTGCAGGGACAGGTCATCTACATGGGACTACAGGAGACAAAAGGAGGGGGTGGGGAATACCCCTGTCAATCTATTGAAATCCCCAGGAATCTTAGTTGCTTCACTCTTTCTTGTAACCATGATCCATGGTTTTGCACTTTCTTAAATGCAGTGATGATAAATCTCAACAATTCTGAACAGTAGGCTGATTTATTTGGGCTACGGCTCACTCCACTTCAGTTAAATGAACATTTGAAGCTATTCCATAGTACCAAGGCAGTTCATTGGTCTATCTTCCTATCTCAAATGACCAGTGGTCACTGTTCCATGGGAAGGGAGTGTTTTTTATTGAAAGATTGCTTGAATCCACAAATGGGTCGTGCTGCTGTGCTAGTGCCACAAGGACAGGCTCACACCTGTTGCAAAATTCTCAGATAACTGTGACAAAAAATTAAGTGTCATTATTGTTCATCATTCTCTTCACTCTTTCAACTTGTTTATGTGGGGCTTCAGGGGCAAAACAGTGGGTTGGGTGGCAGTGCCCCAAGGGTGGTGCACCCAGACTCCAAATAGGGCAAAGGGCTGATTACTTAGGAATTTTTGAGGTTTACGTGTCTTTAAGATTATAATGGAGGTTTCAGCAGCCCCATAACTCCACCTGGGGGGCACTGGGATGGCCCGAAGCAAGTGGTGGTGTAGTGCACAGAAGTTGCCAACCACCCCCTGGATTGCTAACCCATTTGGGGTACTGGGCTTTGTTGTTTCTGAGGTGTTGAGTTTAGATTCTCTGGTAGCAAATGAGATATTTAATGAAAAACATGAATCCATTCTCATATGCTACTAAAGAATCTACTCTCAGAACACCTCTAGAAGAACAAAACCCTGTACTTCATGGGTTGGCAACCCATGTGGGTGGTTGGCACCCTATGTGCACTACACTGCCACTTGCTCTGGGTCACCCCAGTGACCTTCAAGTGGAATTATTGGACTTCATAAACCTCCATTATACCTTACAAGGAAAATCTGAAAGACACGTAACTTCATTAATTCTTTAAAAATCAGCCCTTTGCCAAATTCCTCTGAAAACATTGTGGTAGCTTTCTTGTACCAACTGGGCACTACCACCAACCGCACTCCACCCTGGGCCACCCCTCCCCCCCATGTGAAGCTATACTTTTCCTGAAACCTCCATCATACCCTGTGGGGAAAATCTGAAAGATGTGCAAACTTCAAAAATTCACCAAAAATCAGCAGTTTGCCCAATTCCTTTGAAATCTTTGTGGTAGCTTCCACTCATTGGGCACTATAACCCCCCACCCACTCTTTTGACCCTGTGACCCATTTTTAAATCTGAATTAATTCGGATTCAGATTCGGATTAATTCGGCTACAAAACAAAACTGGGGTGATTCAGAAGGCTTAATTTTGGACAAAATAGAAAATGGGGTTGATTCAGATTTGGTACAAAATTGAAACAGAAAAAATACAAAAACACACAACCCTACACATAAGTGGCAAAGTTCACTTCTGGATGCATAAGCTTTCTGAAACAGATGAGCTTTCTGAAACAGAAACAGAAATGAGCTTTCTGAAACAGAAATGGGGGACATCTGGAAGGGGGATAGTACTTTTCTGGGAAGCGCTCCCTACCCCCGGACCTACCCTTGAAATGCAGAACACAATTATGCATATAGGAATCTTCATGTGAGGCCTGTTACCTGTCAGTTGTAATTTAACAGCTTGCTATAACAGATCAGAAGTGTAGGGTTGTGCTAGTGTCATTGCTAATTGTGTGAGGCTGAACAAGACTCACAAGACTTTCAAAGAAGCATAGGTGAATGAGCCATATCCCTAACCTGCCCCCTCTGCCTATATCTATGACATGCATAAGTGGAACCATCACGGAAAGTTGTGTATCTTGGCCATACTCCAGCAGAACCATGAGATGGGCAGGGTTATGCAAACAAACAACAGTAGTGGCTTCGCCAAGCCTTGGAAGGCTCTGGAAAGCTATTGTCAGTTCCCACCTCAGCACTGAAAGCAACTTTGTCTGAGGAATATTGGTATTCTTGAGGAAAATGAGAAGAGGTTTGCCGAAGCTCCACCCTCTTCCTCCTCTTCGTCTGCTCTCTTGCCTCTGTATTGTGAAAAGCCAAGGGAAGGGACAGGAAGAAAAAGCAGGCACCTGCGGATGGTCTTGGATCAGGCCTGCTTGCTTTGTGTGCAGAAAGTCCCAAGTTCAGTACTTGGCATCTCCAGATAGAGCAGAAAAATAGCTGGAGGGTTGGGCTGGGCCAGGCCTTTTGCAGATATGTGTTTGTGTTTGGGCTCTCTTGAGGGGGATGGTGCTGGGAGTGCGCCCAGCATTTCTGGGGCAGCTATTACTGTTGTGGTGGGGAATAGAAGAATTGGCACTGGCCGAGCAGCTGGCTGTTACAGGGGAAGGGAAATTAGTAATTTAGTAACTGTTTCCACTTCCAACTGCTCTGTCAACTTTCAGGCCTCGGGGAGCAGCCCCAACAACCCACAGCCTTGCTCCTCTGTAATGCCAGGTCAGTTTGGAATAAGACCAAAATTGTCCACGATTTGATCGTGGATGAGGGAGCTGACCTGGCATATATAACCGAGACCTGGTTGGGGGAGGCGAGTAGTCCTGTGTGGGCTGAGCTTCTCCCACCAGGTTATTCTGTCGTGGAGCAGGCTAGAGGATGTGGGCAGGGGGGTGGAGTGGCTGTGGTCCATAAGAATACCGTTTCCCTGACCAGGGCCTCTGTGAGACAGCTGGCTTATATCGAGTGCATATTTTTGTGGCTGGGAACTAGGGCTAGATTGGGGATTCTGTTGGTGTACCGTCCACCCTGCTGCCCAACCGACTCCCTAACTGAGCTGACGGAGCTGGTTGCTGGTTGGAGTCTCTTAGACTTTTAGTGCTGGGGGACTTCAATATCCACTTTGGGATTGGCTTGTCTGGTGCGGCTCAGGAGTTCATAGCGGCCATGACAACTATGGGCCTATCCCAATTAGATTCTGAACCAACTCACGTCGCCGGCCACACGCTTGATTTGGTCTTTTGTTCTGATCAGGGGGATGTTCCGTGGGTGGGGGATCCTGTCATTTCCCCATTGTCATGGACAGACCACTACCTGGTTAAGGTTGGTCTCACAGCCGCAATCCACCCCTGCAGGGGTGGTGGATCTATTAGGATGGTCTGTCCAAAAACGCTGCTGGACCCAGTAGGATTTCAAAAGGCTTTGGAGAATTTTGACGTTGGTGCGGCCGGTGATTCTGTCAATGCCCTGGTGGGAACCTGGAACAGGGAACTCATCAGGGCAGTAGACATTATTGCTCCTAAGCATCCCTTCCGACCTGCTTCAAAAATGGCCCCTTGGTATACTGAGGAGATTCAGGGGCTGAAGTGGTTGGGTAGGCGACTAGAGCACAAGTGGCGGAGAACTCGGTTCGAATTTGACAGGATACAGCACCCATCTGACAGGATACAGTCACCCAGTGACCCATTTGAAGAGCTATACGGGCACGGTGCGTGCGGCAAAAAAGAGCTTTTGGTCTGTGCACATTGCGGCTGCAGGTTCGCGCTCAGCAGAGCTATCCCGGGTTGTGAGGAGTTTGATTTCTGCTCCTTCTATTTCAAATCAGTCCCCGGGGTCATTCTGCTGTGATGCCTTTAGTGGGTTTTTTGCAAACAAGATCTCCTGTACTCGGGCGGACTTGGACTCCACTGTTTTTGCAGGATCTATGGAGGAGGTGTCCAGCAATCCCTCTTACAGTATTAGATTGGATCAGTTTCAATCTGTGACTCCTGAGGATGTGGACAAGTTGCTTGGGGCAATGAAGCCTACCACCTGCTCTCTGGATCCTTGCCCAACTTGGCTGCTTCTATCTAGCAGGGAGATTGTTGGAGATGGCCTAGTTAATATCATAAACACATCACTGAGGGAGGGTAGGGTGCCTTGTTTCAACGAGACATTGATTAGACCATTCCTAAAGAAGCCTTCTCTGGATCCCTTAGTGATGGACAATTACAGGCCAATCTCCAATCTCCCTTGGTTGGGCAAGGTGATTGAGAGGGTGGTGGCCGAGCAGCTCCAGGCAGTCTTGGAGGAAACTGATTATCTAGACCCATTTCAAACTGGCTTCCAGGTTGGCTATGGGGTTGAGACTGCCTTGGTTGGCCTGATGGATGACCTTTACCGGGGAATCAACAGAGGGAGTGTGACTCTGCTGGTTCTTCTGGATCTCTCGGTGGCGTTTTATACCATCGACCATGGTATCCTTCTGGATCGCCTGGAGGAGTTGGGGATAGGGGGCACTGCTTTGCAGTGGTTTTGCTCCTATCTCTCGGGTAGATTCCAGATGGTGGAGCTTGGTGACAGTTGCTCCTCAAAATGGTAGCTGCTATATGGAGTCCCCCAGGGCTCCATTCTGTCACCAATTCTTTTTAACATCTACATGAAACTGCTGGAGGAGGTCCTCAGGAGATTTGGTGCTGGATGTTATCAGTATGCTGATGACACCCAAATCTACTTCTCCTTTTCATCTTCAGGAAATGGCACTCATTCTCTAAATGCCTGCCTACAGGCAGTAATGGGCTGGATGAGGGAGAACAATTTGAAGCTGAATCCAGATAAGATGGAGGTACTCATTGTGGGGGCTCAGAATTTGAGGAGTAAGTTAAATCTCCCTGTGCTGCATAGGGTTACACTCCCCCAAAAGAAGCAGGTGTGCAGCTTGGGAGTATTCCTGGACCCAGGCCTCACCCTGGTATCTCAGGTGGAGGCCATGGCCAGGATTGCTTTTTATCAGCTTCGGCTGATTCGACAGCTGTGCCCATTCATTGGAGAGGATGACCTCAAAACAGTGGTGCATCAGCTGGTAACCTCCTGGCTCGACTACTGCAATGATCTCTACGTGGGGCTGCCTTTGTACATAGTCCAGAAACTTCAGTTAGTTCAGAATGCGGCAGCCAGGTTGGTCTCTGGGGCAACCCGGAGAGACGATATTATGCCTGTTTTGAAACAGCTACACTGGCTGCAAATATGTTTCCAGGCAAAATACAAAGTGCTGGTTATTACCTTTAAAGCCCTGAACAGCTTACGTGTGAGTTATCTAAGAGAGCGCCTTCTTTCACATGATCCCCACAGCACCTTAAGATCATCTGAGGAGGTCCGTCTCCAGTTGCCACCGGTTTGTCTGGTGGCGACACAGAGGCGGGCTGTCTCTGTAGCTGCTCCTGGGCTGTGGAATGCACTCCCTTCAGAAATTCGTAATTTGAGATCATTGCCGTCCTTCAGGAGATCCCTTAGGAACATAGGAAACTGCCATATACTGAGTCAGACCATTGGTCTATCTTTCTCAGTATTGTCTTCACAGACTGGCAGCGGCTTCTCCAAGGTTGCAGGCAGGAATCTCTCTCAGCCCCACTCACATTTATTAAAAGAGTGTGTGGTAGCCAAAAGAGTGTGGCAGGGAGTAAGCAAGCTGTTAGAGTGGCCTGATTTGGAAAAACAGACTTGGGAAGAACTAACATTGGGTTTGAGCGATAGAACCTCCTTTTGAGGTCCCAGAAAGAAACCTTCAAGGAAACGGGACGGAACGGGTGCCCCCATACTAGGGAATTGGAACATTCCCCTTCTCGTAATCAGGTTAGTAAACCTGTATGTCATTTATGCAATGCTCGTGCATAGGAATAGGGAGGGAAGACGGGACCAAGAGGTTCACGCAGATGAGACAGTAAATCTCCTCTGGAAAAGTTTGTATGGTTATGTGCAAAAAGACAAGAGTATCTCTTCTAAACAGCAATGGGACAAATTGTGGAAATGGACGTCGGACGTAACCCCCCCAATTACCTGATGTGCCTTGTAATCCCCCAACCCCAAGTTACAGTACTACCTGCATATACTTCATAACTTGTGTGTTTCCAAATCCTTGTGTGTAAATCTTTGTAGATATATCATGTACAAACAACCACTTTGTATATAATTGTGCTTTGGCAACGTACTGTATGCTTTGGTAGTTTGTTGGTTCAATAAAAAAATCTTGTCCTATCAAATTTTTTTTAAAAAAATCTTGTCCTATCTTGAAGAAGCCAGGGAAGGAACTTGAAACCTTCTGCTCTTCCCAGAGCGGCTTCATCCCCTGAGGGGAAGATCTTGCAGTGCTCATACATCAAGTCTCCCATTCAGATGCAACCAGGGCGGACCCTGCTTAGCTATGGGGACAAGTCATGCTTGCTACCACAAGACCAGCTCTCCTTCCAGAGTTTTAAATGATTAACTGTTTTAAATTGTTGCCCTGATTTTCAGGGCTTTTAGCTGTTTAATTGGTTTTATTGTGTTTTAATAGTTTGATTTTAATTGTTAATTTGTTTTAATTGTTTTTATCATGTTGTGAACCACCCTGAGCCATTTTGGAAGTGTGGTATATAAATCTAATAAATAAATAAATAAGGTGTCAATTTACATATTTCTGCAGTTCTCAGAGAAAATACCTATGATGCCGGCTTCAAACTAAATTTGAAGCCTATATTACTTAGCAGTTGTACTGTTTTCACGGAATGTCATATATCATGAGAGTTCAGAGGAAGGCAGCCATTACAGGCTAAGACTACTTTATTGTGTTACAGGAAGAAAAGTTCAACAAGAAGTACAGGCAGGAAGTAGGAAGGGATTCTACCTCATTTAGGATCACTACTAGCAAATGCTAGTGCCACCTGCTGGCTGGACATATCACAATATTTCCACACCGCATATGCTCCCTTTGCTGAGACTTTAGGGCCTTGTTTCTGATGAGTTTGTCTCTGGTTATACAGTTTCTCTAATTCCAGACAACCCCCACTTGTCATAAAAGTGTTTGTGCTGAATGTCATTTTAACTAATAAGCTCTAGCATTACACTACCACTGAAGTATGCACTGACTAGCTAAGGAATTAAGGGTCAGGCATGAATTATGCTCCTGTGCAATCTCCCAGACTCCTTTAGTCTGAAACTGGCGTCATAAGGTGATTTGCTGAGTATTTGAAATATATATATATATATATATACACACACACACACATACATATGTGAAATTGTTACCCACAGTGCCTTTTAAAAGCTATAATACATTTTCGGTAACAAAGGGCTTTGCTGAGATTTCCTGAGAAGACTGAATAAAGATAGGTATTTCAATTTTTTATGAGATTTTTAAAGCCCTGACTTTAAGCCAGCAGCATGCAGGCTCTCGCCAGTTAGTGAAATATGTTCAAGACTAGAATGGGAGAAAAGCAACTGAGCTCGTCAAAAGCAAATAAACCAAAGTTCCTTCCCTGCAAAAGCTATCAGTGTCAGACATGCCAAGGATGGGCAAGAGACAGGTGGCTGCAGAGCTTTTATTATCTTCAGAAAGAAAAAGGAGAGCGGAAGCATAAATGCCTGCCCTTTTAACCAGAACAAAAGGAAAACGTCTGTATGATCACATGAAAGGAACGAAGGACCATCTTCTTGGGTTGGAGGAATCTGTTCACCAACCCTCTCATTCATATGGGAGAGGGGTGTGTGTGTGTGTGTGTGTGTGTGTCTTCTCCTAAGCAGCTGAGCCATCCCACTGTCACCCTAATTGGTCCATGGGAGCAGTTTGTGCAAAATTTCTCCTGCACCCTCAAAGTGCAGATAAAATGCTACCTCAAAATAGTATTTTATCTGCATGTTGAGGAGTGGGTCAGATTACACCCACACCCACATTCGATTAGTGGGTCAGTCCACCCTATCAGGGAAGGGTGTCCACACTCTTCTGTCATGTGATTAGGATGGGCAAGCCGGAGGATTATCCTAAGTGCCCTCTGGGATGAATTCAGCAAGTTGGGCTAATGCTCCTACTATCAGTTGCAAAGTCAATCACCTCATTGGTTGAGTTCAAGAAACAGAGAGTGGGTTCACACATCATTTCTTTATTTCTGTTTCAGCCAAAATATGCATAGAGATGCATAACTGTAATGCCAGAATAGCCATTTTCTAATATGGGACACATGAACTGTGATGAAGGTCCAGATAATCAGACAGAACACATCACTCAACCTTCTAGCCCAGTGACAGAGCACTTACTTTGCATGCGGAGGGCCACAGATTCAGTCCCTGGCATCTTCAGGTGGGCCTGGGGGAGACTGCTGCCTGAAACTGGGAGAGCTACTGCCGTGTAGACAATACTGGGCTAGATGGACCACTGGTCTGACTTGGTATAAGGCAGTAGAGATGTGCATGAATGGCTCATGCACGGGCTGGCGGGGTGGGGAGTGGTTCCCTTAAGGAGCTGGTAAGGAGCTCCTTACCTGCTCATTCTCACCCCGCTGTAGGGACGTGCACTAAACCAGCTGGCCTGGTTGGGTTTGGGTCTGGACCAGACTCGAACCCACCTGGCCAGCTAGATCCAGCACCTCCTCAACCCGCCCCCATGTCCAGTCAGGTGGGGGTCGCGAACATTTTAGACAGTAAAAGAAATTCTTTTAACCTTACTCCCCTTCCAGGGAGTTGCTGGAGACGATTTCCCCTCCCTCCGCCGGCTTTCTATATACCTCTCTCTGGCTGGTTCTTAGGCTGGTTTTCGGCCTTCTCCCCTCAGCGCGGTGGCCATTATGAAGGCCGTGCACTTGCACGATTGGCCTCCAAAATGGCCACCACACCGAGGGGAGAAGGCAAAAAACTGGCAGAAGAGTGGCCGAACCAGTTGGAGGGGGGCATATAGAAAGCCAACGGGGGGGAGGGGGAACCTCCGTGGACCCCTCCTGCCCCCTCCAGCAACTCCCCAGAAGGGGAGTAAGGTTAAAAAAAATTTAACAGTCTAAAATGTTTGTGAACCCCCCCGACATTCGGGGGGTGTTCGGTCCAGGGTCCGGTGTCGGACCGAACAGGGGGTGGTTCGGTTCGACCCCGAACCGTTGAACCGAACCGGCTCAACACTGAACTGGCTCAATGTCAAGCCGGTTTGCACATCCCTACCCCACTCCTGGGTGTGGTGCCCAGTCCCCAAACGGTTGTCCAGGGCTGCGATGCTGTTCCCTGAAGCATCTACATGGTGTCAGCACACAGGGAACAGCATTGCTGTCTTGCACAGCTGATTGGAGACTGGGCACTGTGCCCAGAAAAGTGGTGGTGTGGGAGGAGGTGGTAAGGAGCTCCTTAACACCTCCTTAAGGGAAACACTCCCCACCCTGTCAAGCCGGCTCAACTGTTGGTGCCCAAGTCAGTTCAATGCTTCCCAGAGGAGGCACCAAACCGGCTCATGCACACCTCTATAAGGCAGCTTCCTATGCTCCTATATTTCTGTTCAGTGTTTAATTAATCAATCAATGGAGAGTAACTTCTTTCAATAACCCCCAAGTCTGTTCCAAAACTCTTATAGCACCTGTCACTCTTGCCAGTGTCCCTTTGGTCCTTCTCTGTGGTCAGCATTTTGTTTCTCTTTATTGAAAGAATGTGATTCAAGATGTCCCCAGTTCAAATCTCACTGCAACCATGATCTCACAATGTAGGCTTAGGCAATACAATGAACCAAGCAGGCAAAAATCCTAAGAGGAGGGGGAAAATGCACAGAATATGATTGCAGAACAGCACTGAAATCCTGAATGACGATGAGGGACAAACCAAAGCAAAGCATGAGGAATTTCAACCAAGGGATATTGGTTTAGTCATACTCTAAGTCTTCTGCTATTCTTCTGTCTTATAAAGATGGCTATCTTTTATCATTTTCTGGCCACTTTACTGTACTCCATGCATCTTTAGGCCACTGGTTTGAAATATAAACTAGCTCATACTTAAAAATCATTCACGGGCATGTTGTGCAATCTTCCCATTGGTGTTTCTGGTGATCTGGAGCTGCTGGGCCTACAAAAGGCAACCCCAGCAGTCCTGCACAAGAGTGCTCTTGCAAAGCTCCTTCAAATCTGAACTTTTTATCATCCAGACTCCTTTCCATTTCTGACTCTGAGAAGACTTGTCTGCAGTTCACACTCTGTTTGGGGCTGCTTATCTTCTGCTGTCTCTCTTCAAGTTAATTGACTTGATGTGTTACACCTACTGGAGAAAAGCTACAGGTGTGAGGTGTGGTTTTTTCTCCTGCTTATAAGAGAGAGGCATGCAGCCACTTAGTGCATTTGCTGGTGTGACTGTGGGGTATGCTGACTTTTGTGTGGGTCTGAGGGTGGGCTATGCATGTTTGTTCTTCTTTAATTGTTGCAGCCTTTGGGTGTGGTTGAAGATATCATAGCCAGGTATTGGGCAGTTGGGATACAGAGCTGGAGGCTTTCTTTTGTAGGTCATCATTCTTCATCTAAGGAGACTTAGGTGTGAGTTTTTTGGTTTTTTGGTTTTTTTTTTTACTTAAGGAGTGAGTTTCTTTGGAGGTCTCCTGTGAGACTACAAAGGGAGTCCTTTTGCTCTTATTGGTTAGTGCTGGGCTGGTTACAATCATGTGTTTGTGGTCTGGTACCAATGAGGGAGTAAGGGGCATCTTTGGGCGCCAGGAGTGGCTATTACAGTAGTGGTGGGGAATAGAAGATTTGGTGTTGGCAGACTGTGACAGGGGAAGGGATATCAGAAATTTAATAGCTGTTTCCCCTTCTAGTGTCCTGTCAGCTCTCAGACCTCAGTGAGTAGTTCCAGCCATCCACAGAACCTGACCTTGCTCCTTTGTAATGCCAGGTTGGTTCAAAATAAGATTTGATCATGGATGAGGGAGCTGGCTTGGCTTGTATAACAGAGACCTGGCTGGGGTTGGCTAGTGGCTCAGCTGGATACTCTGCTGTGGAGCAGGTTAGGGGAAGGGAGTGGGGGGTGAGTGGCTGTGATCCATAGGAATAACACCCCACTTACCAGAATCCCTGTGAGAGAACTGGCCCATATATTCCTTGGCCTGGGGACTAGGGATAGACTGGGGATTCTGTTGGTGTATTGAGCACCCTGCTGCCCAATGGAGTCCTTAAATGAGCTGATAGAGCTGGTTGTGGAGTTGGTGTTGGAATCACCCAGGCTTCTGGTGTTGGGTGACTTCAGTGTTCATTTTGGGACTAGCTTGTCTAGTGCTGCTTAGGAGTTCATCATAGCATCCATGACAATTATGTGCGTATTCTAAGTGGTCATGGGGCCAACATATACTGCTGGTAACTTTCTTGACATAGTCTTTTGTTCAGATCAGGGTGGTGTTCCATGGGTGAAGACTTCTAGAGCATCTCAGTTCTCATGGACAGACCACCATCTGCTCAAGGTTGGTTTCCTGGTCACAGCTTGTCTCTGCAAGGGTGCAGGGCCTATTAGAATGGTCTGACTAAGAAGGTTATTTGATCCTAAAGGATTCCAAAATACCTTGGAGGGTTTTAGAGTTGGTTCTGCTGGCGATTCTGTTGATGCCCTGTTGGATACATGAAACAGTTCACCAGGGCAGTAGACGCAATCACCCCTAAGCATACTCTTTGCCATAGGAACATAGAAAGCTGCCTTATACCAAGTCAGACCATTGGTCCATCTAGCTCAGTATTGTCTACACAGACTGACAGAGGCTTCTCCAGGGTTGCAGGCAGGAGTCTCTCTCAGCCCTATCTGTAGATGCCAGGGTGGGAAGTTGGAACCTTCTGCTCTTTCCAGAGCGGCCTCATCCCCTAAGCCTGGGAAATATCTTACAGTGCTTACACATGTAGTCTCCCATTCAAATGCAACCAGAGTGGGCCCTGCTTAGCAAAGGGGACAATTCATGCTTGCTACCACAAGACCAGCTCTCTCTTGGGGAAAAGACTGGAGTACAAGTAGAAGAGGAGTCAACTTGAATCTAACAAGACACAACACAAAGCCCATCTGAAGGCTTACACTGTGGCAATATGTGTAACAAAAAAGCAACTTTATACTGCAAGCACTGCATCTTCAAGTTTGTGTCCAGCAGAGAGTTGTGAGGAGACTGACTGGTTCCCTCCTCGCTGAACTCAAATTTGGAGTCTTCACAATCCCACTGTGATTCTTCTAAATTTTTTGCTGATAAAAACTCTCACATTCAAGCCACCTTGGACTCCACAGTTAGAGGGGCCAATTGCAGAGGTGTCCACAGTAACTCCTCTGGCTTGATTAGAATGGATCAGTTTTAATTTGTGACTCCTGTCTTGAGGATGTGGACAAGCTCCTTGGAGGTGTTCGGCCTACCACCTATTCTCTGGATCCATGCCCAACGTGGCATATATCACCTAGTAGAGAGGCTGTTAGAGATGGCCTAGCCAATATCTAAATGCCTCACTAAAGGAGGACAGGATGGCTCCATGTTTGAAGGAGGCAATAGTGAGACCTTTATTTAAGAGGCCTGCCTAGAGCCCTCAGTGATGGATAACTGATCTCCAACCTCTCTTAGTTGGGCAAGGTGATCGAGAAGGTGATGGCTGAGCAATTCCAGGTAGTTCTGAAAGATACTGATTATCTAGACCCATTTCAGAATGGCTTTAGAGCAGGCTATGGGGTGGAGACAGCCTTAGTCAGCCTGGTGGATGATCTCTACCAAGAAATCAACAGAGGGAGTGTGATTCTGCTGGTTCTTTGGGGTCTTTATGTGGCTTTCTATACCACTGACCATGGTATCCTTCTGGATTATTTGTGGGATTTTGGAATAAGTAGTATTGCTTTGCAGTAGTTCAGTTCCAATCTCTCAGGTCGATTCCAGCTGGTGTCACTCGGGGATAGTTGCTCTGTGAAACAAGAACCATTGTATTGTATCCCTCGAGGCTCCATACCAACTTCGATGCTCTTTAACATCTACATTAAACTGCTGGGTAAGATCATCAGGAAATTTGGGGCATAGTGTTATCAATATGTTGATGACACCCAAATCTATTTCTCCATGACATCATAATCAGGAAATGGCATAGTTCTCCAAACGCCTGTCTACAGGTTGTAAGGGGCTGGATGAGGGATAATAAATGTAAGCTGAATCCAAACAAGATGGAGATACCCGTGGTAAGGAGTTATAGTTCAAGGGATGTGATATAGCTTCCTGTTCTGAATGGTATTGCACTGCCTCCAAAGAAACAGGTACACAGTTTGGGAGTGCTTCTGGACCCAGGTCTCATCCTGGTCTCTCAGGCTGAGGCTATGGCCAGAAGCACTCTCTATTAACTTTAGTTTATATGACATCTGCATCTGTTCCTTGAAGATAATTAACTCAAGACTGGTGCACTCTGGTAACCTCTAGGCTTGACTACTGCAATGCACTCTACATGGGGCTGCTTTTGTATGTAGTCTGGAAACTTCAGTTAGGTCAAAATGCAACAGCCAGATTCCTCTCTGACTGCATTATTTCAGTCTGTGAAAGTTGCCTTTCATGACCATGGCAGTCCCACTGCACCAGAAATGCCAACAGAAGACTGCTCATCCTGTTGGCTGTTGTCTACTACTTTTATTGTAAAAAGGTCCATTAGAATTTGCACTTAAAGCAAAGACCTAGTGACTCAAGCCCCCTATTTAATATTAATTCACAAGGGCTTATGTGAACCAGGCAGATGCCCCATGCCTGCTTAAGTCTAACTTTATAAGTCGTGTGCAGTAGACAGAAGCAGTTTTTTAAAAACCACTGGGAGTCTGGGAGAGCATTCTTCAGTCCTTTGTCCCCTTCACCAGCCACCACTGTGCAACTTGTGTTTGCCTGATCTGGGGACCTCTTTAGTCTGTGTGAAAATCTAGTTAGAGACGAAGAGAGCTTGCTCTCAGATATTAATGAGTATAATCAGACCTTGAGTGACAGCTCTGAAAGTCATCTGGAGACAGAAATGGCTCAGATGAGTTGATCCAAGACAGAAAACCCTTGAAAGGATGATGGGAAAGGTCCTCTGGGCAGAAGGCTAAATATTTTTTCCCCTGAAAGGTTTTTAATGCAGTTTGAACTCAGTCTGCTGATCCCCGTCCTCCAGCTACAACTGCAAGGAGAAGATATTGAGCTCATTAACGTGAGCCTGAGAAGGCTATCAGACTTCATGGCTAGATACTCACTTTTCTATTCAATTTAGGCTTCCCTGTTCTCAAGTTCTGTGGCTGAGCCCCAACCTGAAAAGATGGTCCTGCTGTTAGGTAAATAAGACAAGAGAAGTTGACCTAACTCCTGGCCTTTTAGGGATCCTGATATCCTGAGCCGCCCCCGCCCACCCGTTCTATTTCTTCGTTTTGTGGTATATACAGTCATTTCCTACCCGGAGAGATTTAATTAATGTTTGTAAAGATTTCTGACATCTTCCAAAAAAAGGTGCTTGAAAAGCCTAAAGGCTGGACTGTTATCTATAGCCAAACAGTATTCTATAGCTAAGGGCATATATGCGGAAGTAAGTTCCGATTAAATCATTGAGACCTAATTTCATGTAAATGTGCTTAGGAGTGAGGTGTTAATGCCAAATCTCTGAACCAGTAATAATAAATCTTGCCATTCTGGTTACATCTACCCATATATACAGCCAGTTTCATCAAATAGCTTGGCAGATGCCGGGATCCTTTTATTTCTCTGCCACTTTTTGATCCCGCAGCTGCTGTTTTGTTTTATTCTTTGTAGCTAAGTAAAATAAGCAAGAGCTCCAAGTGCGCTCAGAACACACACAGAGAATGTACTTCGGTGTACCTTAATGCTATTTGCAATACTCAAAGTCACTCTTAATGAATTTTCAGAAAGTGCCACGTGATGCCTTAGTGCAGTGGTCAACACAAATTTTCATGCAGGGGCTACTTTGGCAAAAATCCTTCAATGTGAGAGCTATTTTCCACTGTGCTGACATCTGAGCAGTATTGAGCTTTTCTCAGTGCTGGGAGGGCCCTTTATGAGAGATGGAGGCCTCTCTTAAGAACTCTAGGAGGAAAGCACTGGGAAGGGCTGCACTTTCCAGCCTCTCTGCATGCCTTTTAAAATGATGCAAGAGCTCAAGAGTGTTGAAGTTCCAGTGCATCGACCTTTTGCACCAACTATCCTAATGACCACTAGGGGCATTGGGAGTAGAAATAGTGAGTAAGGGCAGGGCCGTCCCTAGTGGGGTGTGGAGCTGAGGGCCAAGCAGCATGTGTGTGGCCTCCTTAACATTTCATATCATTTTCAAAAGAGCTGTGATAGGACCCTTCTGGAAGTTATACCAATGCAGATCTGTTTTACTGCTCTCTAGGTCTGGCTCAAAATAAAAAAGGAAACATCTCTGAACACTCAGTTCTAGTCATTCAGACTAGAAGTGTAAACCGCCCAGAGATGTAAGTTTTGGGCGGTATAAAAATGTTTTAATAAATAAATAAATAAATAAAGTGTGAGCACTGGAAGATATTCCCCTCAGGGGGTGGAGCCACTCTGGGAAGAGCAGAAGGTTTCAGGTTCCCTCCCTGGCTTCTCCAAGATAGGACAAGATTTTTTATTTATTTTTTAAATAGGACAAGATTTTTTTTAATTGAACCAACAAACTACCAAAGCATACAGTACGTTGCCAAAGCACAATTATATACAAAGTAGGTTTTTGTACATCATATATCTACAAAGATTTACACACAAGGATTTGGAAACCCACAGGGTTATAGAGTATATGCAGGCAGTACTGTAACTAGGGGATGGGGGGTTACAAGACACATCAGGTAATTGGGAGGGTTACGTCCAATGTCCATTTCCATAATTTGTCCCATTGCTGTTTAGAAGACATACACTTGTCTTTTTGCACATAACCATACAAACTTTTCCAGAAGAGATTTACTGTCTCATCCACATGAACCTCTTGGTCACGTCTTCCCACCCTATTCCTATGCAGGAGCATTACATAAATGACATACTGGTTTATTAACCTGATTATAAGAAGGGAAACGTTCCAATTTTCCTAGTATGAGGGCACCTGTTCCATCCCATTTCCTTGAAGGTTTCTTTCTGGGACCTCGAAAAGAGGTTCTGTCACTCAAACCTGAGGTTAGTTCTTCCCAAGTCTGTTATTCCCCTCAGGCGATGGAGCTGCTCTGGGAAGAGCAGAAGGTTTCAGGTTTCCACCCTGGCAGCATCTCCAAGATAGGGCTGAGAGAGATTCCTGCCTGCAATCTTGGAGAAGCCACTGCCAGTCTGTGAAGACAATACTGAGCTAAATAGACCAATGGTCTGACTCAGTATATGGCAGCTTCTAATGTTCCTATGATTTGTGCTCTTTCAGCTGAAAGCTCTTATGTCTGATCCCCAGAGGCACTCTTACCCCTGGACTTCAGGGCTGAGGTCCAGGGCCTCCACACCCCCTGTGGCCTCCCAAATCATCTTTAGTGTGTCCTGGGTGGTGGTGTTTGTGCCCTCAAGAACCTATGCGTTAAAAAATGTTGCTTAACTTGTAGTGGGGGGCCCTCCAAAGACCTTTAGGTCCAGCCCCAAAATTACCTAGGTGCACCTCTTCATATGTCACGTGTGGGCCAACTGAGGTGCTCTGTACATACGCAAAGATATCTACCGACATGATGAGAAGTGGGATGCAGCCACTCACACCTTTTGGGGGCTGCTGTGGACCAGAAGGCAGCCTTGATGCCGCTCTGGTGGTTGCTGCCATTTGCACAATAGAAGTTCTGCAGCACTACTTGCATGAGTGCCTATCCAGAGTAGATGGGGGCTAACTTCTAGGTCCTCAGTAGCCCCAGGACAGAGCATTATGGAAACATAACACTGAATCATATAGACCACTCTCTTCTACTTTATAGAAGAGAGAACAATTTGTTATCAGGTGGCTAACAAATAAAGTTTATTCTTTATTTATTTATTTATTTATTACATTTCTATCCTGCTGTTCCTCCAAGCAGCCCAGTGGTTATATTTATCCTCAAAACAACTCTTGGAGGTAGGTTAGGCTGAGAGAAAAGTGGCTGGACTAGAGTCATTCAGTGAGCTTCATGGCTGAATAGGGATTTGAACTCAGGTCTCCCTAGTCCTAGGCCAACGCTCTAACCACTGTGCCACACTGGCTATTTTCCAAGGATTTGTGCTGGCATACATGACAGGTTCTGGGCTAAACCTTCAACACATTGGTTCAAATAAATGTATTTTCAGGGAATGACAGAGAGACATCATGTATGCTTTTGCCAACTTATGTTTGCAACCCCTGGGATCGAGTCATGCACATATCTACATCCTAATATGATCTCTAGCAAATCTGCAAACAATGCATAATTTTAGAAGTTCATACTGTAATTTCACCCATTTCCCACAGAAGCAATAAGATATGATCCAGAGGTCACATGAAAGTATATTTCCCATTCAATTCAATGTAGTATTCTTGCACATTTAACAAAATAAGTGCCCTTTCACATAAAATAAGAAACACACACACACACACACACACACCCTCAGTTTTTAGGTGATTAAATTTAAAATATTTATTTAGTTCTGCCTGGTAATCAGTTTTCCCAGAGGAAGTTTGTAGCACAGCATATTTTAGCACTCCATTCTAAATATGTCCAGAAGGAGGAAAAATCCTACATTTCATAGGCTGAAAGTCAAAGAGAAATAGGAATTTATTCTCCAAATACAAAACTGCCCTCAAGTCATTGCAAACTGAATATTCAGATCTTATGGATGCGATAACTGGGATGAATTTGGCTTCTGTTGTTTTTAGCAATATACTTTTTTTTCATCCTAAAACTATGAAATAATAGAGGGCATATTTTCACTAGTTAAAAACTCCTCTGATATTGTCCAGTGACAGTGTCTACAGAGTGCTAAGCACAGATTAACGTGGTCTGCTGTGTGGGAATTGTTCCTTTGCAGTATCTGTTCTGTGAAGTTTATTAAACGTAAAGAAAGCTTAATTTCTTGTATCTTTAAAGACAATCTTATTTAACAATTTTTGGGTTCTAGATTTATTTACACATGTAGCCTAGAGCTCAGTTTTAGTTTAACATTGTGAAGATATTAAAACAAATGTGGTCTGCTGTTTGTGAGATTAATTAGTCCAAAAGCTATTTATGTTCTCAATATCAGGGCATTTCTGACATACACTTGGACATCATAGACAAAGTAATATGAATGCCTTACTGGAGGAACCATTTTGCTTTTACATGATGAACATATTGCAACATTTCCTGAATGTATCAGAATCTTTGCTCAGTTCAGATGTCTACTTGGAATGATGATCTCATTGCACAGATGATCATATACGTACAGAGGCCTGAACTGCATGATTATTTTTCCTTGGAAAAAATGAGTATGGGAACCACTACAACAGTTTTTCAGTTGACATAATCATAGAATTACAGCTGAAAGGGACCAAAATACTGCAAAGCCTTGCCACTACCACCACTGGACAAGATCATCAGCACACCAGCCACATCTTCCATCATATGACAGTACAAAAAAATCCTAAGAGCTATTGTGATAAACTAAGATGCTGCAGGAGAAACCAGTCCCGAGGACTCTATAAAATGAGACAAATGAATACAAAAGCAGAGGTCATAGCATTCTACTTCCAGCTGCAAAGAAGAAGACGTTTAACAACCAGGTCTTTAGAGAGAATGCTAAATTGATAGATGTCATACAGCATGTCTGATGGCCTTTGGTAAGATAAAATGCCCCCAGTCTTAGTACGGATATGCAGTTATTTTTGGAAGACATACACGCAAAACAGGCTCCAAGGTCTTCCCCTTATCTTTTGAAATAATGATTGACTTACATAAGGCTGCTTCACCATGCTGCGGTAGCTGTACACAACAGCAAGAAGGGGGAGGAAGTCCCGCCCCTGCTGCATCATTCACCCGTGCGCCCTGCTGCTCACCGTTACAGTGTGGCTTGTCTGAAGAGGGAAGAGCCCTCCCTGTGATTGTGAGGGTGGATTGATCCCTTGCAATCACAGGTGTGCCTGCCATCACAGGAGGGCCTCTTCAGGCAAGCCCCATCGTAACTGCGGGTAGTGGGGCGTGCGGGTGATGATGCAGTAGGGGTGGGTTGTCCTCCCCCTTTACACCTAGGTGGCCAGATTTGGCTTTTTAAAAGCCAAATTCTGGCTTACGGCCCATTTGACCCACGAGTATACCCCTTAAGTTCTGGCCACCCTGCTTGCTGTACATGGTTACAGCAGCATGGATTTATAATGTCTGAAGCAGCCTATACTGTGCAAGGAAATATGGGCAGTTGGAGCACTGCCTGCACTGTTGCGTCTGTGTAAACACAGCCAACAATGTTGTGAAACAGGGCAGTTCCATTCCGTCATAAAGTTCTGTAAATGCAGTTCCGCAACTAGGGATGTGCATGAATCATTTTTTTCCATTCAATTTGTACCCGAATCAAATCACCCCCGCTTTGTTTTGGATATGAATCTGGCCAGCTAGTACAGGGGCGATTTGTTTTGTCCACAAATCTCCCGAAACAGGTAGATTCGGATACAAATCATTTTGTACCCAAATCTATTTGCACATCCCTATCTGCAACATCCATTGGAAATAATGGACATTGTGTCATGTAACTGCTTTTCCACAACTTTGTGATGGAGCTGAACTGTCTTGTTTCGGAACACCATCAGCTGTGTTTTCACAGACATGGCAGTGTGGGCAGTGCTTCAGTCTCATCACATTTCCATTTGCGGTATATAATCTACTGCTCCCATTGCACACAAATCTTGCCCCTAATTTTGACTCCACTACCACTGCATTCCTCTTATATCCATCCACTCAAAGACACATGCTTGCTTTTCCACATGCTTGTTAAACTTGAAGGTTAAGAACTACTTGCAGCAACGCATCTGCACATTGAAAAAGCAATCACAAACGTTATTGGCCCTACATGATCCATTGAAAGGGTGCTGCTATATATTCCTATGTGCCATCTACTGGCATGTTTTATATTAACTTTCTCCAGAAACACATCCTTCTAATCAATCCCTTTCAAAATCATCTTCTAGTGGTTGCTGGGATCTGTTATTATTTTCTCCAGTCAACATGAAGGTCTCCACACTGTCATTAAAGGAATCTCTCTCTCTCTCTCTCTCTCTCTCTCTCTCTCTCTCTCTCTCTCTCTCTCTCTCTCTCTCTTAAATATTTATACCCCACTCCTCCAGTACACTACTGCTTGGAGCACCTCACAACATTAATAAAATAGATACAATGTAAAATACAAGACTAATAAAGTTAAACAAGTTAAAAGACCAAGCGAAAACTATATTTTAAATTACTTTTTTAAAAAGTTTCAAATTTAAAGTTATTAATAAAAAGATAAAAACTGAGAACTATAAAAACTAAAGAACCTACCAGATATAAGCAGCAGATAAAACATTAAAAAGCCTCTTTTTTAAAAATGTGTTTTTAATTGTGTATTTTTTAAAACACTGAGGGAGGAAGCATGGAGAAGCTATTTGGGGAGGTTGTCCCAAAGCTGCAGGGCCACAACCGAAAAGGCCCTGTCTCTAGTCCCTGCCAATCAGATCACTGTTAGTGGTGGGGCCAAGTGCAGGGCCCAAGAAGCCGAGTGGAGGGCCCTGGCAGGTTTGTATGGGTGAATGTGGTCTGACGGGTATCCCAGCCCCAAGCCATGTAGGGCTTTAAAGGTCAAGACCAGCACCTTGAATCTAGCCTGGAAGCTGACTGGTAACCAATGAAGCTGCCGCAGGATGGGTGTGATACTCATGAAGTGACTTGTGCCCATGAGTATCTTTGCAGCAGCATTCTGGACCTGCTGGAGCTCCCGAACCATCTTCAAGGGTTTAAATCTAATCTATCTATCTACCACTTGATAAATGTATCCCTAGGTGATGTATATAATTTAATACACAACAAACGTAAAAATGGGGGGGGGGGATTTTACAGAATAAAAACAATTAAACAGTTAAAAATTAATTCTGATGAAAAGCCTGAGAAAACAGGTGCATCTTGAGGGTTTTTTAAAAATGCAATCAGAGATGGAGAAACTCTTCTTTTGACAGAGAGTGCATTCCAGAACCCTGGGGCAGCCACAGAGAAGGCCCAGGCCAGAGATGCCAGCAAATGAGCCAGTGGCAACCATAACTGGACCTCCTCTAATGATCTGAATAGATGGTAGGGGGTTCGTGACAAAGGAGGCACTCTCTTAAATACCCTGGCTTGGACCCAAGGAGTGTATTCCACAACCCGGGAGCAGCCACAGAGAAGGCCCGCCTCTGAGTCGCCACCAAATGAACCGGTGGTAACTGGAGACGGACCTGCAAAGATGACCTTAACGTGTGGTGGGGATCATGTAAAAGAAGGAGCTCTCTAAGATATCTCAGACCCAAGCCGTTCAGGGCTTTAATGGTAATAACCAGCACTTTGTATTTTGCCCAGAAACATATTGGCAGCCAGTGTAACTGTTTCAAAACAGGCATCAAATGGTCTCTCCGGGTTGCCCCAGAGACCAATCTGGCTGCCGCATTCTGAACTAACTGAAGTTTCTGGACTACGTACAAAGGAAGCCCCAAGTAGAGCGCATTGCAATAGTCAAGCCGGGAGGTTACCAGCTGATGCACCACTGTTTTGAGGTCATCCTCTCCAAGGAATGGGCGCAGCTGTCGAATCAGCCGAAGCTGATAGAAAGCACTCCTGGCCATGGCCTCCACCTGAGATACCAGGGTGAGGCCTGGGTCCAGGAGTACTCCCAAGCTGCACACCTGCTCCTTCTGGGGGAGTGTAACCCCATCCAGCACAGGAAGATCTAACTCACCCCTCAGATTCTGAGCCCCCACAATGAGCACCTCCATATTGCTTAGATTCAGCTTCAATTTGTTCTCCGTCATCCAGCCCATTACTGCCTGTAGGCAGGCATTTAGAGAATGAGTGCCATTTCCTGAAGATGAAAAGGAGAAGTAGATTTGGGTGTCATCAGCATACTGATAACACTCAGCACCAAACCTCCTGATGACCACACCCAGTGGTTTCATGTAGATGTTAAAAAGCATTGGTGACAGAATGGAGCCCTGAGGGACTCCACATAACAGCTCCTGTTTTGAGGAGCAACTGTCACCAAGCTCCACCATCTGGGATCTACCTGAGAGATAGGAACGGAACCACTGCAAAGCAGAGCCCCTTATCCCCAACTCCCCCAGGCGATCCAGAAGGATACCATGGTCGATGGTATCGAACACCGCCAAGAGATCCAGAAGAACCAGCAGAGTCACACTCCCTCTGTCAATTCCCCGGTAAAGGTCATCCGTCAGGCCAACCAAGGCTGTCTCAACCCCATAGCCAGCTCTAAAGCCAGTTTGAAATGGGTCTAGATAATCAGTTTCCTCCAAGACTGCCTGGAGCTGGTTGGCCACCACCCTCTCAATCACCTTGCCCAACCAAGGGAGATTGGAGATTGGCCTGTAGCTGTCCATCGCTAAGGGGTCCAGGGAATTTTGCCTTTGTATAAGTGTTCCTTATAACTGAAGCTTTCTTACTGCATTGAAGAAATGTATACCCAAGTATTACCCACAAATCACACACAGATTAATTTATAAAACAGTGCTTTTAACTGATTCACAATGCAGACTAGAGCATCTGGGACACAACCTACCATGCATGCTGCATCTACAGGTCCTCTCCAGAATGTGAGCAGGGTAAACTCACACACACACACACAGGTGGTTTGTTTTTTTAACAGTAGTGTATGCATCCTGTGGGTGCTACTTCCGGCCAGTTCTGCCCAAACTACACCCCCCCCACACACACACACAACCTCATGCCCGAGCTACTAGGAGCCCCCCGAGCAAGCACTGACTTGCCAATTATTTTCAGGCAGTGTTTGCTGCCTAAAAGCGTTATTCTCCTTTCTCTCCTTTGAGAAAGGGGAATAGATGCTTTTAGGCAGCAAACGCTGCCTGAAAATAATCAGCAAGCCAGTGCTGGCTCGGGCGCCCTCCCACCCCCAGACTTAGAGAGCTGACGCGAGTCGCGTCTGAGTGGGTGGGGGGTGCCGGCGGCAGCGGTGAGGAGCAGCAGTGGCCCGCCTGGTGGCACGCACTGGGACTGAGGCGGGGGTGTTGTTGTTGTTGTTGTTTTAAAAAAAATTAAGAAATTTAAAACAAAATTGTGGGGGTTGGGGGGTAGGGCATGGCAGGCACTTTGCACCCCCTGCAACCGGCGCCTAGGGCATGTGCCCTGCCTGCCCCCCCCCCCGGTTATGTGTCTGTTTACAGCAGACTGAATGATGCTAGTCACTCAAATAGTCCACTTGTCTGCACAGTTTTGCACAAGTGAGCCAGCTGCTAGCCTTATTCAGACATTATGTTGTACCTGTGTTCAGATGTCTGTACCTTGTACATGTTTCTGTGTGAATGACTGTGTTCATTTTACAAGCAGATCTGTGTTCATTTTACAAGCGAGTCCTCAAATGTGTGGCATGGATGGGAAGTGTACAGCTGTACTTGTGTTCAACATAACATGTGAATAACTGTACCTGGGTACAGATCTGTACCTGTGTATGCTCTACACCAGGCCTGCTCAACTTCAGCCCTCCTGCAGATGTTGGCCTACAATTCCCATAATCCCTGGCTATTGGCTGCTGTGGCTGAGAATTATGGGAGTTGTAGTCTAAAAACAGCTGGGGGGCCTAAGTTGAGCAGGCCTGCTCTACACAAATTATGAGTGTTTAACATACATTTGAAAAGTTACTGATTACTGGTTAGCCCTATCAGGCATTGTTGTAACACAACATCTACATAGTTACAATACTCGCTGCAGTTACAACAGAGACACAGCACGGCAGCCAGGCTGGTCTCTGGGTCATCTAGGAGAGACCATATTACTCTCGTATTGAAGGAGTTACACTTGCTGCCAATATGTTTCCAGGCAAAATACAAGGTGTTGGTCATAACCTATAAAGCCCTAAACAGCTTGGGCCCTGAGTATTTATGAGAACGTCTTCTTCGTCATGAACCCTACTGTCCATTGAGATCATCAGGCGAGGTCCTTCTGCACTTGCCAAGGCTCGTCTGGTGGCTAGTCAGGGACGGGCCTTCTCTGCCCCTAGGCTTTCGAATGAGCTCCCTAGTGAAATAAGAGCCTCCCCATCTCTGACAACTTTTAAAAAGTCTTTAAAGATGCATCTGTTCACCCAGGCTTTTAACTGATATTGTTTTGATTGTTTTAGTGTTGTTTTTAGAATATTGTTTTTTAAAAATTTAAATTGTTGTGTTTTAAATTTCTTGTTTTTGTTTTTAACTAATGTTTTAATGTTGTTTTATTTTGTTGTAAACCACCCAGAGACGTAAGTTTTGGGCGGTATAAAAATATGTTAATTAAACAAACAAACAAACAAACAAATAATATGCTACATAACCCTGCCCCCACAAATCACAAGTACAGCTTTTGTCTGAAGAGACAAATATTACGCTCTGGAAGAGGACCACCCACCCACCCAGCCCAGTGATAGTGTTCCAAATCATGGGCAGGATTTCTCCTTGGATTAAATGTTTGTCTCTTCAAACAAACACAGCACTCATTTTTAGAGGGAAGTGGGATACATAGAACATCAGCACAGGGTGTGGGGCTTGCTGAGTTGCCTTGAAACTGTGCACACACCTGACTATTGTCAGAAGTGCGTCTGAGCAGGGAACTGAATGATTAACATTTTGGGTTCAGTACAATTCAGTTCAGATTCATCAGTATTTTAAACTCTCTAGCTCAGCTTCATTTCAGACAGTGGTAAAGACAGTAACTAATCTGAGGATGCATATTCATTCATTTATCTTCTAATCGGATTAATGTTCTTAAAAACAAAATGCCTACTACAAGGTTAAAAACAAACAAACAGGAAAATAAAATATTTTGTGTGTGTTCAGGGGTTCGATTCCAGTTCAGGTTCAAGGTAAAGAGATTTTGCCCCTAGGCTAACCGGTCTCATTCAGTAATCAAGACATGTTTGGATTCAGTTGTAATTCATGAGAGCGGAACCCTCTCTGATCTGGCCTTCTTTAGCTTCAGGTGCATTATTATTCTTCAAAACATTTATAGACCACTTTTCAAATGAGTTCCCAAGGTGGTTTTCATAGCAAAATGAATGAAAAAATGGTTCCCTGTCACAAAAGGGCTGCCAATCTAAAAAGAAACACAAGTGCCCTATTCAGACATTATGTTGGACCTGCATTCAAATGTCTGTACAGAGGTACCTGTTTGGGGGCTTGTTCAAACAATACCAGCCCAGCACACGTGAAGAAAGAGCAGCCACACTGAGAACATACCCATCAGGAGGGACATCCTCAAAATGGCCCATAAAAACACACTACAAATACTTGTTTAAACAAATACTTGTAGAACACATTTAGGGATAATCATTCTGATGAACGGTCTCCACACGCAATCAAGAGATTTTCAGGGAGGGCATCCGTAGAGGATGTCCCAATGGGCATGCTCTAGGTGTTACCTGCGTTCATTTTAAAAGTGAACCCAGATACAGACCTTCTCAAATGAAGGGTACAGATAGAAAGTGTACTGCTGCAGCTGTGTTCAACATAGCATGTGAATAACTGTACTGGTGTACAGATCTGTACCCTGTGTAGACTGTATGCAGATTTTACAAGCGAAGAACATAATGTGTGAAGAGGGCAGTAGCCACTGAAGGGATGCTGTGCTGGGACTGAATAGGGCCATTGCTCTCCTGCAGCTACATGTAAGGGAATCACCACTAGCAGCCATTTAAGCCATTTAACTCCCTGGTTCTAAGAGTGGTGACATTCCTGTGAGCATTTCTCGTTACACAGCATTAGTGTACAGATTTTTAAATAATAAAAGCCACCATGTTGTTCATTCAAACTAGTCACATCTCTCAAGAAAATGTTTATGTCTCAGAGATTAGTTTTGACGGTAAATACAACATTTTCAAGTCTAAACGACAAATCTTGGATCACAGATATTCCAAGGGTTTGTTTGAAGTTCTTTTAGCCCAATTTATTTTGCTGAATTTCTTTTAAGTGTACATGATGATTCGTGCCAGGAAAATGTCACTATGTTGTGACATTTTCCTGTAGTTCTTTTGTGGTGAAATGTTTCTGAGAATGAGCCACCATATGATCAATGTCTACGCTAAAGAAGGTTTGTTTTTAATCTGAGTGTTTTCTTGTGAATATCCAAGAATGTCAAAAGGATGAGAGCTGGATTGTCAAGCTTATCTGAAGGGTGCTAGACATGGCTAGCCAAGGGGTAGGCAACCTGGGCCCTCCAGCTGTTGTCGAACTACAATTCCCATCATCCCCAGTCACAATGTGGCTGGGGATGATGGGCATTATAGTTCAACAACAGCTGGAGAGCCAAGGTTGCCTACCCTTGGGCCAGCAGCCCATGTTTGGGAAAGAGAAATACTGTAAAAAAAAACCCTTTCTTTTTAAGGTTGGATTGTCAAAGGACAAATCTAATGAGAAGAATGCAGCACTTCAGAGACCAATTGTCTCAATTTCAGATTGGACATGATCAAAAATAGCTCTGATTTTTGTTTTCTTAGGTTCCCCAGCTCTGCGGATTCCTAAATAAATATAGAGTCACTAGCAATCAAACAGGCAGGCGAGAAATGACAAGTGTTTTGACAGCACTCATAACACTTTGAGGTATTTTTAGCATATTTCTGAGATGTATTAGCTTAACCTGTAATAGAATATAAATGAGCCCATATGGCAGAGATGTAATTATGTTCCATGTGAGAAATCCCTGTGGTAGATTTTTGGGGAGGGGGGAACTCCCGACATGTGCCTTCTGGAGGGCACGATTTACACATGATTACCTACTCATTTGCATCAAGAAGAATAATACAATGCTAACATTGCAGTAATGAAAAGGGCAAGCAAAAGACTGGAGATCCCTGGGGGTGCTGATCCTTATGACTGACATCCAGTTAAGAACAGAGAAATTTGTCCCCTTAGGGAGTACATTTTATGAAGCAATCTTTGATTATGCGGGCACAGTAATCATGAGTCTTAATTATTATTACTGCCAGTGAATGGGCTACAAATCTCCAGGGAGCATCTCTGTCACAGATACTTTGCTGGCGTAGGCTGAAAAAAAATGAATGTTTTCCCAAGGATCATTTTCATTCCAACCTGATAGTTAGCTGAAGTTTCTCTGACTACCAGTCATGAAACATTAAATATAGATTAGAGGCAGGGAGATGTTGAAAGTTGAAATTCACTGGAGGTGCACACCCTGTGTACTTGAGAGACAGCCCCAAATGTTGTCCAGATGTTGTAGCAACACGGCGGAAGGTTCCCAAGCTGAAACGCAGCCACAACAGAAAAGAAAGTGAATGTTTAGAATTCCACAGGCCTTCTGTTCAGCTTACTTCCAGTGTATTAATTTAGCAGAAAGTCCTAACAGCTTGTTAGTGACGGATGTTACAAAGTACACATTACCAAGAAAGAAAGAAAGAAATCCCTGCACCAAGGGGGCGGGGGAGGGGGGAGGGGAGAGAGATGGGGGGAAAAGAGCAATTCACACCATGTAATTGATTTTCCACATTTTCAGACTGTGATAAAGCTTAAACTGGAGCTGCAGAAGTGTATGTTTGCAGATTCTGTCAATGTTTTGCTATGAGTGCAATGCAATTATATGCATTTGCAATCAGTGCAATGTGTTTGGGTGTATATGCACGTGAATACACACACACACACACACACACACACACACACACACACACACACCTACACCTACCTCTATGTTTAGCCAATCAAAGTAGACAGTGCTGAGCTGGATGGACCAATGGTCTGACTCAGTACAGGACAGCTTCCTATGTACCTATATAAAGTAAATAATGTTACTGGCTTGTCCGGTTGCTATGTAACCAGACAGTACAATAATTAATTCTGCATAGGGTCATAGGAAGCTGCCCTATACTAAGTCAGCCCATTGGTCCATCTAGCTCAGCAGTCAGCAGCTTTCAGGCAAGGGTCTTTCCAAGTCCTACCTGGAGATGCCTCACATTGTAACATCTGTTACACTACAACCTGAGATTGAAGCTGGGACCCTCTGCGTGCACAGTTAGATGCTCTTCCACGGAGTGATGTCCCCATCAAACTTGGCCTTTGGTGGATATCAAAACTTTTGCCAAAGTTATCAAAATCGGAGAAGACACACAATGGCCACCCCCAGCTCTGAGAGTTGCTACTCACTCAACAGTAATGAAGAGTTTCGCAGTGTCCTGGATGCTGCGTTGTTCCTTCCATGGAATGGAAGAAGATTTCCAAGAGGAATCATTTTGCCTTCTTCATTTCTGCTTTGAGCTTGAGAGTGGAACAATCCACAAATATCCATCAAGCTTCAGCTTTAGAAATACATTAAATGCTCAAAGAGGTCATTCACACAATCAAAAATGGGTTTGGGAGCTGTGTGTGCTCCCAATTTTCAGTTGTGTGGAAGCAAGTTAGGAGGAAAACCTGGGTAGAAGTGATTGTGTGGAAGCAAGGTAGGAGGCAAACCGAAAATTAGGAGCACACACACACAGGTCCCAAACCTGGGTAGACTTCAGTTTTTGATTGTGTGAATAACCTCAAAGAGTGGCAGTCTTTGTGCTGCTAGTGTTGGTGATGTGGCTGTAGCTCAGTGGTAAAGCATCTGCTTTGCATGCAGAAGGTTCCAGGTTTAATCCCTGGCATCTCCACGTAGAACTGGGAGAGACTACTGCCTGAAATCTTGAAAATGCTGCTGCCCGTCATGTTGCCTACCAGGGGTAGGCAATCTCCAGATGTTGTTGAACTACAACTCCACCATCCCCAGCTGTAATAAATTGTGCATGGGGCTGATCAGAGTTGTAGTTCAGCAACATCTGGAGAGCCATAAGTTTCCTACCCCTTGTGTAGACAATATTGAGCTAGATGGACCAATGGTCTGACTCAGTATAAGGCCTATATTCCTATGTTCCCGTGTTTCTCTGATAAATACACCACATTGTGTTTCTTAAAGCTTTGTTCCTTATCTCCACAGATCTTACACTGTGAGCATTGCATATTATACCTTGCTTACAATACATTATGGAGAGGAGAGCTGGTCTTGTGGTAGCAAGCATGACTTGTCCCCTTAGCTAAGCAGGGTCCACTCTGGTTGCATATGAAAGAGAGACTAGAAGTGTGAGCACTGTAAGATATTCCCTTCAGGGGATGGAGCCGCTCTGGGAAGAGCAGAAGGTTTCAAGTTCCCTCCCTGGCTTCTCCAAGATTGGGCTGAAAGAAATTTCTGCCTGCAACCTTGGAGAAGCTGCTGCCAGTCTGTGAAGACAATACTGAGCTAGATAGACCAATGGTCTGACTCAATATATGGCAGCTTCCTATGTTCCATATAAACATCCTACCCCATCCCATATAAAGAACAACATGGCCAGATTTTATAACCTGCTATGCAGGTGTTCACAAACTAGGCAGTGGGGGGATTGTTGAAAATAGTATCTTGGCATTAAAAAGCTAACCACGTTGCCAACAATCTGTTCCTGATTATTCCTGGAGAAAAACATTGTTCAGTATATACAAATATTAAAAACCCCAATGAAGTCAGGAAAAAGAGATAAGGAGCAGTGAAATATTAGACCAAATAGCATTTGCCTGCACTAAGCAACTTCAGGAGATGTCACTGCTGAAATTTACCAATTGCAGAATTTGAGTCAAATCCCCTCTTTCCATAAGTTGACAAAAACCCTAGAAGGCTCTCCACACTAGCAGTGTGGAGAGCCTAAAGGGGGTATGTGGGGAGAGCAGGCTTGACCTGCTCTCCCCACAGACAAGCAGGGAGCCTTCCTTGGGTGGCTGGATTGGCTGCCCAGACAATTACCAGCTCCATCATGGAGCCGGTTGGGGCGGCAGGGTTCAGGGGCCTCCAGGCCCCCAGAAGTCCCAGAATGACCCGCGCAAGTGTGCTGGGCATTCTGGGAAGCCTCCTGACACCAGGAGGCTTGCTGTAGCCTCCCTGTCGGGGGTCTACGTGAGTTGCTGCAGCGCGAAGCCACACTGTGGTGACACATGATCCTTTGACCCGGTTTCCGGGCGCTTTTGCACCCAAAACCCGGGTTAAGTGGCAGGCTCCATAAGTGGGCTTGCTGTCGAGCCGCTGCTGGGAGCCATGTGGCTCCTGATCCTTCCCACAATCGGGGAAAATTGGGCTAGTCTTCCCTACCCTGATTTTTGCTGATCGTGGGAATAGCTTCTAGGAGTTTGCTAGGATGCACAAAGCTTTCTTCTGGTTGTTTTCCGTATGAGTGGATGGAGATCTTTTGCATCGGAAATCGCTTTCCATCCATTAGATTGCAGGGTGGGGAGCTCCCTCGCAACGGTTTCCCATAACTGCAGACCCTTCCATTTTGGGGCAGAGAACAAAAAAAGGACTGCAACAAAGAAAACTGTTGAGAAGGGCACACGTGGTGCCAGAGTGGCTGCTGGCGGTCCAGGGACAAGCCGCCAAGGCTGTCAAGCATGCTACCACAAGTGGGCCACAACCCTTCCCCTGCATCATCATGCCAATGCAGGGGGCATGGCCAGTGCTAGGAAGGAATGTGCGGAGGCCGCTCACCTTCTCCAGCCAACAGAGCATGAAGAGGCATCTTCATGACAATGCAGGGAGAAGGGGGTGGTTGGCACGCCTGGTCTCTGCAGTGGGGGTGGGTGGGAAGTGCGGCAGGGGGGATGGACAGTGGAGTGGAGTGGGGTAAGGTTTCCTTAAAAGTCCCCTAGGGATATTTGTCCCTGCCCCTGCTTCATTGTCCATATGTACATGCATAGTTCCCTACCCAACTCCAGTCTCTTGTGACAACAGGGTTCGGACAAAGAGTGTGAATCTAGCAGCGGTTCTCTCAGTTGTGGGCCCTTCTCCCTTGTTCCACACATATAACCGCAGCACACATATAACCGTTCCACACATATAACTTGTTCCACAGATATAACAGTTAGCCCCTGCTAACTTGGCAAAGAGGCACCTTTTAATGTGGTGATTCTCTTTATTTAGCAGGGGGAGAGTAACTGGCCCTATCCACCCCCAGCACAATACCTCCAGTAACTGTTGCTGGTGTCTATCTGATGTTTCTTTTTAGATTGTGAGCCCTTTGGGGACAGGGTTCCATCTTATTTATTTATTATTTCTCTGTGTAAACGGCCCTGAGCCATTTTGGGAAGGGCGGTATAGAAATTGAATTATTATTAATAATAACAACAACAACAACTAGCTGAACCAGCGCACAGCATCTGCGCCGCTAGCCTCTCCTCGCCGCTTCCCCCCCCTTCCTCCCCAATCTATTCCCAGTCATTTTCACCTGCTGGCCGCCTCCTTTGCCAGGGCCCGCTGCCTCCTCCAACACTCTCCCCCCTCCCAGCCCCCATGCCCACCACAACAACCCCAGGGAAGGTAGGATGCCTCCTAGTCTTAAGGAGACAATTATTAGACCGCTTCTGAAGAAGCCTACCTTGGATCCCTCAGAGCTGAGTAACTACAGGGCTATCTCCAACCTTCCATGGTTGGGCAAGGTAATTGAGAGGGTGGTGGCCTCCCAGCTACAGACAGTCTAGGAGGAAACTGATTATCTAGACCCATTTCAAACTGGCTTCCGGGTTGGCTATAGGGTGGAGACTGCCTTGGTCGGCCTGATGGATGATCTCCAACTGGGAATTGACAGAGGAAGTGTGACTCTGTTGGTCCTTTTGGACCTCTTGGCAGCTTTCGATACTATTGACCATAGTATCCTTCTGGAGCATCTGAGGGGGTTGGGAGTGAGAGGCACTGCTCTGTAGTGGTTTCGCTCCTACCTCTCGGGCAGGTTCCAGATGGTGTCCCTTGGAGACTGTTGTTCTTCAAAATCTACTTTTGTATGGTGTCCCTCAGGGCTCTGTATTGTCTCTGATGTTTAACATCTACATGAAACTGTTGGGAGAGAACATCAGGAGATTTGGTGCAGGATGTTATCAGTATGCCGATGACACCCAGATCTATTTCTCCATGTCAGCATCATCAGGAGAGGGCATAACCTCTGTAAATGCCTGTCTGGAGTCGGTAATGGGCTGGATGAGGGATAACAAACTGAAACTGAATCCAGATAAGACGGAGGTACTCATTGTGTGGGGTCGAAACTCGGGAGATGATTTTGGTCTGCCTGTTCTGGATGGGGTCACACTTCCCCAGAAGGAACAGGTACGCAGTCTGGGGGTGCTTCTGGATCCAAGCCTCTCCCTGGTGTCCCAGGTTGAGGCAGTGGCCAGAAGTGCCTTCTATCAGCTTCGGCTGATATGCCAGCTGCATCTGTTTCTTGAGATAGATGACCTCAAGACAGTGGTATATCTGCTGGTAACCTCCAGACTGGATTACTGTAATGTGCTCTATGTGGGGCTGCCCTTGTATGTAGTCCAGAAACTACAGTTGGTTCAGAATGTGGCAGCCAGGCTGGTCTCTGGGTCATCTAGGAGAGACCATATTACTCCTGTATTGAAGGAGTTACACTGGCTGCCGATATGTTTCTGGGCAAAATACAAGGTGTTAGGTATAACCTATAAAGCCCTAAACACCTTGGGCCTTGGGTATTTAAGAGAATGTCTTCTTCGTTATGAACCCCACCGCCCACTGAAATCATCAGGAGAGATCCGTCTGCATTTGCCACCGGCTCATCTGGTAGCTACTCAGGGACGGGCCTTCTCTGTTGCTGCCCCGAGGATTTGGAATGCTCTCCCTAGTGAAATAAGAGCCTCCCCATCTCTGACAATTTTTAAAAAGTCTTTAAAGATGCATCTGTTCACCCAGGCTTTTAACTGATACAGTTTTGATTGTTTTTAAGGTTGTTTTAGAATATTGTATTTTTTTAAAAAAAAATTGTTGTGTTTTAAATTCCTTTTTTTGTTTTTAACTAATGTTTTAATGTGGTTTTTATCTTGTTGTAAACTGCCCAGAGCGTAAGTTTTGGGCTGTATAAAAATATGTAAAATAAATAAATAAATAAATTTCCATTTTTTAAAAACACCCAAACAACTACACACAAACTACACATGGATATGAACCATAATTGCGTGATTCTTGGATGGCTTTCAAGCAGACTACCTATTGCAACATGCAGTGTATCACAAAGACAGCATTACATCCCTCATCGATCACATTGATGGTGTTGACCAGCTATTTTATTGGAGATTTTATATAAAATAACCTTCATGGCAACAGTCAATTATTTTTGCTACATACAGTGATTATTAAGCTTACTATTAAATGTTGATAATAAACCTCAGAGTTCCAAGACACACATGAAAAGCATAACAAACTGTGAAGACCAACCACCTAACACCTTACAAAATCACTGGTTAATGGGAGTTGTAGTCCAACAATATATGAGAACTCAAGATGATGACAGTACATTTGGTCTTAATTTTTTCACTTTTTTGCTTGCTTGAATGCTTTATTTATTTCAGCCATTCAGAGTTCAGAGACCACAAACACACCCTTAGGGCATAGGTTCCCAGATATTGGACTACAACTCCCATCATCCCATGGCCAAAGGGTTAATGGGAGTTGTAGTGCAATAACATGAGGACTCGAGATTGGGAATCCCTACCTTAAGGCACAACTACAAAAGGGTGTGCATGGAACTGTTTTGGGAGGTTCAGTTCAAATTCAAACTGAATTCCAACCAAACTGCCAGTCTGTGAACTGCTTTGTGAGGACCGCCCATTGGTCAGTTCATGAAGCTGAACTGGGTAAAACTGGTTCAGTTCAGTTTGACCCAGTTCGGGATGCCTGTAAAGGGGAATCCAGTAAGGATTCACCTTTACTAGCCAAGGGGGATCTCTAACTCTAAAAAGGGGTTGGAAGGGCAGACAGGGGGAGTGGGCAAGAGGGCACCTTACCTGTGGTGGTGTCTCCACGGCAATGTCAGCGGCTCCTCTAGGCCCTGCTGGCACCCCCAGCAGCAGCATGGGCCAGCAGGAGGCCAGTTCTGATCTCCTTTCTAGGGCCCCAGAACCAGGCCCACGTTGCTCTGTGTGTGTGTGTGTGTGTGTGTGTGTGTGTGTGTGTGCAAGCAGCGCTATGAGGAACCACCACCAAGGATCCATTGCCCTGCCACGAGTAAGGTGCCCTCTTGCCCGCCCATCCTGTACTCCTTTTTAGAGTTAGAGATTCCCCCTTTGCTTGTAAAGGGGAATCCTCACTGGATTCCCCTGCACAAGCATCCCAAAGCATCCCAGTTCTCATCCCACAAGCATCCCAGTTCGGTTTGAACTCGGACCGGCTCCCTTTGGGGAGGGCAGTCTGATTCAAGCTCAAACCGGTCAAACCAGTTCTGAATTGAACCTGGTTCAATTCAAACTGGTTCTGCACACCCCTAGCAAACTTAGCTTGCATCCAACATCCTATATGACTACTTCTGCATGTCCAAGAGAGATCTGGACTTATTTACTATAGGTAGTTTCCTCCTTTTATTTCATGTTGATATAATTAGAACATCAATTAGGCATTATAATTAGAACATCAACAACAGGGTTTGGGTGTTGTTGTTTTTAAAAGGAATTGATTACTCATGCTGATAAATAGTTTCAGCCCTAGCAAACACATTTCCCTTCATAACGTTCAAATCTTGAACATTTTCAATGTGTTTAATGAAATAAGGTCAGTTCTTCCCACTCAACATGTCTCTGAGGAAAAATGTATTTGGATCTGAAGTCCAGGCACAGTGTTTGAAACTCATGGAAAGGCATTACGGGTCCCTGAAAATCATTCAATGAATTTCATTATGGAAGATCCATTCTGGATGTTATCCTGTCTTGCTTATTTTCCTGCCACCCTCACCACCATCTTTATTTTCATCCCTCCCTTTCTCAAGAGCTCTGGGCAGCTCCTATAAGAAAACAATCAACGATAAATATAACATATAAACTAGAGGATAAAACCTCAGAACACTCCAACAAAAGTAAAACCTCAGTAGCTCTGTCCCCTCCTCCCATTCCCCCTCAGCAATACAAGCTTGACTTCAATAAATGCAAAGACTGCAGAGAAAGGCTATTTACAGAACTGCCATGGATGGGGAGAAACCGCTTTGAACGAGTATCCAGATGTATTTTAATGATGTCTTTACATCATATGATGGGAGGATATTTACACTCACACCAGTCGTACGGGTACAGGAACAAAAATGGCTGGTTTTTCAAATAAATCTGACAGGTTTATTTTGGAATTATCACGTAATGAGCTCATTCACACAACCTTTTAAACATGGAAATGACGATATGGTCTTTCTTAAATAGCTTTTGGAGAGGACATTTTTTATCAGCTATCCAAAAGTGGGTTGCATCCAAAAGAAGAATTGTGGGTGGGGGATGCTTCCATGCACCAAAGAGGGAAGGGGTCATTCCCTACAATTCCTTCTTCCCTCTGGAGCCACCTGAGCCTCCCTAGTATATTTCCTTTGGGATCCTGCAACCAGCAGAAAATCACCAGTGCCCCTGCCAGATGGCAATTTTACTTTGGAATGGTAGGTGTGCATAAGAACAGCCTTGCTGGATCAGACCAAAGGCCTATCTAGTCCAGCATCCTGTTTCACACAGTGGCTCACCAGATGCCTCTGGGGAACCCACAGGCAAGGGTGAGGGCATGCCCTCTCTCATGCTGTTACTCCCCTGAAAGTGGTGTTGAGAGGAATCATGCCTCTGAGACTGGAGATGGCCCACAGTCATCAGACGAGTAGCCATTCATAGACCTGTCCACTCCATGAATCTGTATAGGCCCCTTTTAAAGCCATCCAAGCTAGTGGTCATCACCACATCCCATGGCAAAGAATTCCATTGATTGATTATGCGCTGCATGAAAAAGTACTTCCTCTTATCGGTCCTAAATTTCCCAACCTTCGGTTTCATCGGGTGACCCCTGGTTCCAGTGTTGTGAGAGAGGGAGAAAAATTTCTCTCTGTCCACCCTCTCAACTCCATGCATAATTTTATACACCTCGATCATGTCTCCCCTTAGTCGCCTCTTTTCCAAGGTAAAGAGCCCCAGATGCTGTAGCCTAGCCTCATACAGAAGGTGCTCCAGGCCCCTGATCATTCTGGTTGCCCTCTTCTTCACCTTTTCCAGTTCTACAATATCCTTCTTAAGATACTGTGACCAAAGCTGTACTCAGTATTCCAGATGTGGCCGCACCATAGATTTGTATAAGGGCATTATAATATTAGCAGTTTTATTTTTAATCCCCTTCCTAATGATTCCTAGCAAGGAATTAGCCTTTTTCACAGCTGCCGCACACTGAGATGACACCATCAATGAGCAGTCCACCACAACCCCAAGATCTCTCTCCTGGTCAGTCATCAACAGCTCAGATCCCATCAGCGTATATGTGAAGTTGGTGTTTTTTTGCCCCACTGTGCATCACTTTACAGTTGCTTACATTGAACTGCATTTGCCATTTTGACTCCCACTCCCCCAGTTTGGAGAGATATGTGCATTCACATATCTTCTAGATTTACGTTGAGGTCCCTGCAAGCTATTGGGGAGCCCCTCCATACATGATTCGGGTTTTGCATTGCACACTGGAGCTCTGCCCGATTTATATTCGGGGTAAAAAAAATCCACTTTTTGTGCTGAGTTTTTGGGCAAATTTGAAATATCTTATATGTTCTGTAATGCACAGTATTTCACCCCTCCTAATCCCATGGTAAATCCTGCTTTCTGGGAAAGGCCCTGCCCCTCCATGCAGATGCAGAAATATTCCCTGTGCATAACTAGTAGTTTGATCACATTCCCACCTACCCCGACACACACACACACACACACTCACACACCTGGTGGGGGAGGGAGGAGCACTTACGGTGTCCCTCTGAACCTGTCTGCTGATTTTAAAACAAATTCTGTAACACAAAAGCCACAAGTTAAAAATGTTTCAGGCAGGGGCGTAGCAACCGTTGGGCAAACGGGTGCAGAGAACCCGGGTTGCCACCCCTCAGGGGCTGTGCCTCGTGGCCCTGACACGCCGTCCGTGTCTGACGTCAGACACCAGGGGTGCTGCGCGGCCCCATTTGGGAGTTGGATGGCCAGCGTTGCGCTTGCAGCATGGCCAGAAGTACGGTAGCTCTCGCTGCCTTTAACGCAAGGAAGAGCTGCTCCTGGCCGTGCTGCAAATGCAGCGCTGGCCTGGATCTGGGACTCATTTCAATCTGGCCTGGGACTCATTTCAATCTGCCTCCAGACATGGTTTTGGTGTGGGGATCCGTAGAGCATTGCATCATCTCAGTCAGAAGAAGAATGTGAGCTTATTAATTCCTCTCCACCTCTTAGTGGCATTGGACTTCAGAGAGCCTGTTTCTGTTATTAGTGTCTCAGAAGGTTGCATCTGGGAGATTATTGCCCAAGGGAAATTTACCTGTGGGTGTCACAAGGGCCAGTCTTGTCTCCCCACATTGTTTAATGTCTATATTTTATTTTATTGTATCGTATTTTATACTGCCTGATATGTACATCTCTAGGCAGTGTACAAAATTTAAAACCCAACATAAAAGGGTAAAAACATTAAAATCCCACAAAACACAATAAAAACAACCTCTTAAACCAGGTTATTAAAATTAGAATGATATATGAAATCATTAGGAGAGATCATCCAGTGTTTGGGATGCAGAGTCATCATAGGCGGAGGATACTTGGGCACAGCACTATTTTCATTCTGCTCCAAGCCAAGAGCAGTGAATTAGCTCCCTCAACAGGTGTTTGGAGGCTTTTATGGGCTGCATATAGGTTAACAAGCTGAAACTGAGTCCAGATCAGATAAAGCTCTTGATGATTACTCAGGTTAGCTGAAGATGGGTGGTTCCCTGTCCTAGATAGGGTCACATGCCTTTGAAGGAAAGGATCCGTTTCACAGCTTGGGTTTAATCATAGGACCAGCCTTGCTCCTGCCAGCAAGCATAGCCTGTAGCCCTTTCTGCCTGCACCTTTGCCAGGAGGACAGCTGTTTGGCTACCATCATACATGCTTTGGAGTCTCCTTTGGATTTCTGCAGTGCTCTCTTCCCTTGAACAGCTTGTACTATTACAGCACGTGGTTGGCCATTGTTGACTGCTAGTCGCCACAGAGAACAGATTGCACTGATAATAGCAATCTCTGCAGACCTTTTCAGTAAGTTTCTGGGTACAATTCAAGGTGGGGCTTTAAAAAAAGTGCAATCAGATGCAAAACATACAGTCTCCCCCGCTCATGCAGTTTGAAAATTTGCACAGTTCAAAGATTCAATTAATACACAAGTTGTATTATGTTAGGGGATGTATAAAGTGACTGATAACAATGAGAAAAGTAAAGAGTTCCAGGCTCCTCTAGAACCCAGAACCTGATAAAGCATAACTATTTCTCCTCCCCCTGCCAAAGACACTTCCTGCAGACTCCACTGCTACTCCCTACAGAATCTTCACCAGTAAATAAAACACTCTTCTGCAAATAGTGCTGTCAAATCTCCAGTTCTTCTACTACTACTATAAATATTTATGCACCACATTTCAACAAAGGTTCTAAAAAAATAATGCTTTTAAAGATGGTTCCCTGTCCCCAAAATGCTCACGATCTAATATATAGGTAATATATTGCGAAGGAATGAAGCCTGAATGAGGCTCCTCTTTTTGTGTTACAGATTTCTATACTGCGTGTGTATTTGCTTGCTCCTTATGTTCTGTGTTCAGAACTGTCAGGAGTCAAATGTTCACAACTCCAATTCTACTGTTGGCTTGGGAGGGGAAATAATTTTACTGGTTAAGCTTTGGAGGGAAGAGAAGGTTTGATTTGATTGGGTGTGCTTTAAAATAATGAAGAGCACTTGAGTTGTCCTGATTGGTTTGTTTAGAAAAAATTGGGATGGGGTGGGGTGGGGTGGGGTAGAGAATAAAAGGAGGCTTGCCTGCAGCAGAGAGTTAAAGTTAGTTGGTTCAAGTTGGAGTCTTGGAGAGAAGAGCTGCTGAAATTAAGAACTAAGAAATCACTGAGAACATTAAGCTGAAAACTCTCTTGAGATGTGAATCACCCTCAAAGCAGCTGAAGGAACAGTCTGGAATTGAACCTCCAGTACTGGAAAGGAAGAGCAAGACCTGAAGCTGGGAAGGGGGGATATCCAGGCTCACTGCAGAAGCTGATTAGAGCAGATTATAAGAAAAATCCTGGTAAGAACTCTGAGTTAAGACACAGTATTAAGCACAGGTTAGATTGGATATGGTTTTCTACTATTTTATTTGTTCCTGTATACTCATATGACTGCTGTTTCTTTGTATTAAATTTTCCAAAAGAATTATTGTCGTTTTGAATTGAACTATTTCAGAGTAAAACGTATCTTTTTGAATTTAACAATTTGTAGCTTCTGTTTGTTTTCCCTATCCCATACTTAGAAGCCTTTCGACACTACAAGTGGACCTCACTATATGTGGATCCAATATCCACTGTTTTATGTATCCGTAGTTGCAGGGGTGGAGCTATCATTGGGTGAACGGGTTCAAAGAACCCGGGCCCTGCCCAATCAGGAGCCGCCATTCGTGGCCCTGACACCCCCCCGCATCTGACGTCAGACGTGGGGGCGTGGCTAGCCCCAGCATCTGACATCAGACACGGGGTGGGGTCAGCGGGGCTGCACGGCGGTGGCTGAACACAGGCCACCAGCGGTCCCACTACGCTCCTGCATAGTTGGATGTTTGACACCTGACCTTGGCATATGCAAAAAATAACCAGCCAAAATAGGGTTAATTTCATGTATCCATGGTTTAGAGATAGCTGGAATCCGGCTGCCATTTTATGAATAGGAGGCATTTCCTGGCTCGTTTGGGACCAAAAAACCCTTTCCTGGTCCCCCGCCATGAAAAATCATGGGGAAATACAGCAATTTGGACTTGCAGGGGGTACAGTTGGGCAGCAGGAGGTCCTCAGAGCATGGCAGGGCACTTTATTTTGCCTGTTTTAAAGTGTGTTTGGCCATTTCCCCCCATGATTTTCAGGCCTCCGGGAACCTAACCCCTGCAATTCCATAGACCAAATAACTAAGTATTCACTGTTTCCTTATCTATGGAGAATGAAACCCAAGCAAATACTGAGGTTCACCTGTACCTAACTCTGAATGAAACTGAAGTTTGGAAGGCTGTTTGAGTAGACTTGGCCGGAGAAAATATAAAAGTCTAATTGGTGAAAGTGGTGAAGCTTAAAATCACTGGGCTGTGCTGGGGTTGGATAGGAACAGCTGCTCTCCCCTGTTCTATCAAGGCAGACCTCACTATACATGGATTTGTTATCTGTGGTTTCACATATCTGCTGTCAGGTAATTGACCCCCTACCTTGGCATACACAGAATAAACCAGCAAAAAGGGGGGTTAATTTCACATATCTGTGGTTTGGAGATGACCAGAAATGACCTCAGAGGTTATTTCCAGCTGCCATTTTGCAAAAAGGAGCCATTTTGCAGCTCATTTAGGTGTTTTTTTTAAAAAAACCTTTTTTCTGTGAAAAATCGTGGGGGGTGGGAATGAAAGAATTGGACCTCCAGAAGTGGAGGGTATTGCTGGATAGCTGGAGGCCAACAGAGCATGGTGGGGCACTTTATTTCACCCTTTTAAATATTTTTGGATTGTTTTTCCACAATTTTCAATCCTCTAGGAATCTAACCTCCCATTTCCCACAGGCACAATGACTTGTTGTTCCTGGTTTCTTTACTCGCGGTTGTAGGTGAGGGATTGAACCCCCGTGAATAATGAGGTATGCCTATATAAGAGAATCACTACTTTAAAGGCGCTTCCTTGCTCAGTTAACAGTGGTCAGATTCCCAATTCTGAGGATTTTCTCCTACTCTATGTCTAAATGTCATGCATGGAATGTGACTCCAGGCAACAAAGTATGTGTGCACAGTCAAGGAAAAAGCCCAGGCGGCGGTTATGGTGGCACATCCCATATCATTATGAAATCTGAATTTCCTTTAAAAAACAAGACTCTGGTTCAAGGTAATGATAATAGGGATTTATAGTGAAGCAAGAGGACTAGTTCATATATAACAAGCTTATATTAATATAACCTGGCTGATTACTACAGCGGCCATTTTCATTATGATGGCAGCTTGAAAACTACATTTCTCTCCTACCCATCCTGCAAGGAGCTCAGAGTGGCACAAGGTTCTCCCTCCCCATTTTTATCCTCGCAGCCACCTTGTGGGGTAGATTAGGCTGAGAGAGCATGACTGGCCCTGGGTTACCCAGTGAGTTTAATGGTTGAATAGGGATTTGAACGTGGATCTTTCTAGTCATTGTCTAGCACTCTAACCAGTATACCAAACTGACTCTCTGGCAGCCAAAATCATCATGAAAGCAACTATCCCTGTAGGATCAAGTTGGTTCACCCAACACTTTCTCCGCTTGCTCATTTTATTTTATTTATTTTATTAAAAGATTTAATATACCGCCCAATCCACAGACTCAGGGCAAGGCGTGTAGCTATAACTGAGCGAAAGGGTTCAAAGAACACGGGCCCCCAGCTCCTGAGGCCCTCCAGCTCCACCCCTCCCTATTTTCTTCATTACCTTCCTCACTCTGGGGAGGGCACCCGAGAGGGATGAAGATGGGCCCCCTCTCCCCTAGCTACGCCCCTGCTCAGGCCAGTGGACAAAGCAAGAACAGCATCCGAAGCCGGGGGGGGGGAGGCTGACAGGGAGGAACAGACCAAATCTGAGAGGGGGAGAGTTCCAGAGTAGGGGGGCAGCAACAAAGAAAGCCCTTCCACAGGCCCTAGTACTATGGATCTCTGAGACCAGGGACTGAAAGAAGGGCAACCTGAGAAGATCTCACAGAACAGGACTGGCCAGGAGAGGCGGTCCTGAAGGTAAACATGTACCGAGTACATAGATGTGTGTGGGAGGGAGAAAGTTATCTTTTGTTTATGTTAATTGCTTCAACAAGAGGACAAGAAACATCAACAAATCTGATTTTTAGATACTAATTTCTTGTAGTTTTCTAAATACCTTGATGCATTTAATGATCTTCAATAGTATTTTGTATGCCTTAGAGACGTAGTTCAGTTTCACCTTGAAAACAGCAGAATTGGCTGGTTACTATAGTAGCATTTACACTATGGTAGATTACAGACAAAGAGCTCACTAGTTACCCAAGGACAAAATTTTATAGATGTTTTTTCTTCCTAATCTCAAATCATTCCATAAAGAGCCGCTTTATCAGTAACACTTAGCACTATTTGACTCTCTGAGCAACTGGATAATCTCTATTTGCTTATACTATACTGATTAGCATTAACGCAAGATCAGCTGTTTATAGGTGGATTGTGTATACTTGTTGAGTGACTGGAGCAAGCAAAGTACTTTCTTCCTAGAGGGCAGCGCTACACATGTGCTTGACAGACATAGTTCCTGTTCTACCCTCTTTGTGAATGCTCATGGCAAGCCATGTTACCTTTGTAAATATGTTTCCAAGATTAAATTACAAGCATCTGAATTGGGACTGGTGCTGTTTAACATTCATATGCAAGTCAAGCGTGAGCAATGAGATGGCCAAGTATGCAGATTGCTCCAAATTGTCCAAGATGGCAAAACCCCAAGTAGACTGCAAAGCGCTCCAAAGCAATCTCTCCAAACTGGGTGAATTGTTCAATGTAAGTGTCAGGAGTTCCTGAAGACTGATACTCTGCTTACCACTGCCCCTTGTGGTGACTTTCTGCATTGCTGAAGCTTTTGAGTCTCCTTGTCCTATGCTGGCGCTGCCCTGAGAAGGCCCGTAGGCCTTTTTCACACAGCAAGTTGTACCGCAAGTTTACAGCAAAGCTTTACCGAGAGTTTGAAGTTGCCCCCTCAAAATAACCTGATGCAAAAAGTGGATTTTTTAAATCCTGGATATAAATAGGCTATACTCTAACAACCCAAATCGTGTGTGAAGTGCTCTCCAATAGCTCACAGGGACTTGGGGGTAAATCTGGCTGATATGTGAACACACACCCTCCATGCCAGAGGAGATGTGAGCTAAAAGCCCTGTGTGGGGAAAATGCCCTAGAAGCAGAAAGAGTATATAAGAGGTTTCCTGTCTTTGTGCATGCTTGCACACTTGAGTGATCTGTCTGCTCTGCTTGACCTCTGGCCAGATGTGTAGACAGAAGAGAGTGGGCTTGTGTTTGCTCCTTTCCTGATGACACCTCATGCATGCCAGCCACCCCACCCCCCGTGTGTGATGACACATGCAGGGGTGTGGGCAATACCCAGAAGGGCCCACACGGTCCTCCTGAGTTCATTCCCCATGTTGACAACAAAGCCAGCTGGGAATGAGACCCGGCTGGAACTCGAGGGAGGAACAAGGGGCAAGCCAGGCAGCTCTCAGGAACTGAGCAGCTTGGATTCTTTGAACCCATCCACCCAAATATAACTCTGCCCCTGCCTCTGGCATGTTCCTGGCCTCTGGCAACTGGTTTGTTCCCTGATTCCTGACTGTGTGCTTGGCTTGACTTCTGGCATGTTCCTAAGCTTTGGGTACCAAGCTTTGGGTACTAAGCTTTGATCCTTGAGCCCTGACTGATTGCCTGACTCTCCTAGGCCCTGGTTTCTAGCCTTGTGTCACCTAATGGCCACCATAATGTCAGCTCTGACAGTACACAAGCGGAAAATGAGGCACAATGGACCAGAAAAGTCCTAATTTCACATGTGCTATTTGCATAAATACTCTGCAGGGTATATAATTATTTTTTGCATCCCACGAAAGGGAGTGCAGGGATCTAAGTGAGCATGGGGGTAGATACTTTTTTTTAAAAAAGACTATCGCAGAGCTTGAAAAGGGGCAACCAAACAATTTAGGGGTGTGTGTGCGGGGGGAGAAGCTTCCCTTCAAGAAGAGGCTAAAGCGACTGAGGTTTTTAGTTTAGAAAAAAATGACAGAGGACTTGACAAAGAATTTTTGGAATGATGAATGGCATGTAGAAAGTTGAGAGAGAAACTATTTCATGGGTCATCCAGTGAAATTGATTGGCAGTTTATTCAGAGCAGATATTCAAGATATTAATTTATAGAATTCATTGTCACAGGATGTTACATTAGAGGACTATAAAAAGCAATTGGACAAATTAATGGAAGAGAGGTGTATCAACAGATATCAGTTGTAGTATCAAAATAAGTGTAGAATCCAAAGGAAAGAGTTGCACTATCCAAGGACAATGCAGTTGAGTGGAATCAGGAATATTAATGAAATATTATGTAAAGGTAAAGTGTGCCTTCGAGTTGGTGTCGACTCCTGGCAACCACAGAGCCCTGTGGTTGTCTTTGGCAGAATACAGGAGGGGTTTCCCATTGCCATCATAGTCTGGGAAACATACCAGCAGGAATTCAAACCCGCAACCTAGGGCTTGCTAATCAAGTCATTTCCCCACTGCGCCATTAGGTGGCTTATATATTTTTACAGAGAGGCAAATGTTGACTGATTTTTAGTGCTCTTGCTGTGGGCTGGTTTTTTTTAGCCCCCCCCCCCCCCGCTCCAGGACTGGAATACAAGTAACTAAAGCCCCATTCAAAAGCTGGCCTGGATCAAGGAATGGATTAACCCAAACCACCACAATAGGAACATAGAAAGTTGTTTTATACCAAGTCAAGCCATTGGTCCATCTAGCTCAGTATTGCCTACTTTCACTGGCAGTGGCACTCCAAGGTTTGAAGCAGAAGTCTTTCACAGTCCTACCTGGAGATGCCAGAGATTGGACCTGGACCTTCTAGATGCAAAACAGATGTACTACCACTCCAGGTTTGGAGGCAGGATCATTGGGTTGGCCACAGTGAGCATTCACAATGGTGAGCACAGTCAGCTGCACTGAGCCGGCCACAGCACAGAAAAATGAATGCTGGTTTGGATAGACCTTTGATCTGATGCTGCAGGACTTTTATGTCCTTATATAAACATATGAAGCTAGCTTATACTAAATCAGACCATTTGTCTATCTGGTTTAATATTATCTATGTTGACTGGCCGAGTCTTGGGCAGAGATCTTTCCTAGCCTCTGCAGCTGGGGATCCTTCAGCTAGAGATGACAAAGACTGAATCTGGGACCTTATGCATAACTAAGCATGCTCTACCACTGAACCATGTGCAGCAGCAGTGAGAAGCCCACACTTGCCAGCTAATCCTGTTGTCCACTTTATGCTCATTGCTGTACCATTCCTAGTAACTTCAACCAGTTGGAAGCAACAATCATACCCTTCAAGGAAAAAATAAACCCAAAATTCTACTACTCGTGCACAGAAAATGAAGGAAACCTCAACCTATTCCTCTTTACATTGCTCACCTCTACATTGTTAGAGGTATGACTCTTTCAATCATTCCACTTTATCCTATTTTTCTTCTGCATTCATTACGTTGGCTCTTCAGCCCAGTAACTACATCTTTCATAGCCTCTTTTGGAGTGGTTGTGTTTTCTTCTTTATATTAAGTAGAGCAAGATTGTAACACATTGAGCTCTTTCTCACAATCCAGTGAGAGGGCTTTAGGGCTGGGAAGGCTGCTTAAACTTACCTTCCCCACAGATGATCCTCCAGGAGTGGCTGGGCATGCTAATTGCACACCTGTACAGGCAGCATGGAGTTGTGGGGGTCAGGATGTGTCATCCCAGCCACCGGAAATCCCACAGTGCACTGTGTGGGTGTGCAGTGCATCGTGGGGATTTGCCCAGTGACAGCCGGGAGCTTGTCTTTGTGCCAACACCAGCTGGGAGCAGCCAGTGCTGACACATGAGCAATTAGCCCACGGTAAGGGTGCACTCGCACCAAGGCGCTGCCGAAAACCTCACAGCTACCAGAGGTTCTTATAGGCAGCCAAGCCTGGGCTTGGCTGCTTGTTAGAACAGACTCACTGCCTGCACATCCGTGCAACAGAAGTGAACATAGTTCCATGCAAAATATTCTGGGAACACTTTTGGAAATGCAGCTGCCCTGAGGTTTAGGGCCCTTAAACCTTGAAAAACTGCAATATGTTGAGATTCTTCTGGTAGTTATTGCATAAAACATTTTAATATTGGTCTAGTTTTGAAAGTGGATCCATAACTGAGATGGCAATTATTTGGCCATTCTTATCATGTTGAGTTAGTGATTGTGGATCAAGAAAGGGTAGGTGCTGAAACCTGTCTATGTGCAGAGTAACCATGGTTTGTTAACACTATCAAGATCCTGGGGTGGCAGTGGGGTGGGGGAGAATCAGTTTTGGATAAAACCATAACACACTGACACAATTCATCCATAACGTCTGCAAAGCACCACTGAAATGAATGAAAACTTCACAGTATTCACAGGAGAAGTGAAGTGTTCTATTTCACAGGAGAAGTTTTCACAGGTTTGGATAGAAGTTTTGGATAAAAATCACAGACATTGATGACGCAGTTCTTCAAGAACTTCTGCAAAAGCCCCATTGAAATGATTGGGAACTTGACAGAAGTGACAAGTGTTCCCTTTTATTTTCATGGCAATTGGGCAGAAGTTGCTGATGGGATTTTATCACGAATACTGTAGCTCTTTCCTGCAATATTAATTTTAATTCCATTGCTTAAAGCAATCAAACTGGAGAAAATTGCTGTGAATAACTGTGTTTAGGCCACCTACCGTGAAATATCTATCTCTCTATATTAATAAAATTGAGGAGGGTTTGGTTTTGGGTGTTTTTTTTGTTTTGTTTTTGTTTTTTGCTTTCTTCATATATACAGTAATTTATCTCTGAAAGCAGTATGACCTTGTATGGTGTAGGTCAGTATTCCTCCCTTTGCAAGTAAACACTAGTAAAGCAAAGGATCTTCTAAAGGATGAGTGTGATTGTTATGTTAATCCCAAAGAAATTGGGGGATAGGTGTCAAAAATGACCAAGCTGATATATTTCTAATTGACTTAATTGCTTGGATAGGTTAACAAGACTCCAAGTTGTAGAAAAACTTTTCCTGGTTCAAGATCATGCTTGAAGAACATTCTACCATATCCAAAGATGTCTTCAAATGAAAACATTTGGTTTTAGATCCGTGGATTGTTCCTTTACAGTTCTAGTAGCGGTGTAGCTTAAAACTGAACAAGGGGAAGAGGGGACAAATGTCCCTGGGCTCTCTGGTAGGTGACAACTTGCTCTTCGTTCTCCCTCTCATGCCTATCTGAAGATGATGGAGGGGCACAGAGGTTCAACTTCATTTTTTGTCCCAGGGCTTACTCCAGCCTCCTGCACCCCTGGGTTCTAGGGTTAGAAGCATGCCTTTCCTAGAGCTATAATGCTTTTCTTACATTTCCTAAAGAAATAATGGCTGCAAAACTGAATGCAGCTAGGATGAGTATCCTAGTGGCGATTATCTTAAATCACCATTAAGAGATTATTATCTTAAATTTAGCAGGGAGGAAGCAACTGGCCCTATCCAACCCACAGCATTCCTCCAGTGGCTGTTGGTATCTGCCCTATGTTTATTTTTAGATTGTAAGCCCTTTAGGGACAGGGGGGCATCTTAATTAATTAGGTATTATTTATTTTTCTATGTAAACTGCTTTGAGGACTTTGGTTAGTGGTATATAAATATTCGTTGTAGGATACTTAAATCCCTGTGAAGTCAATAGGATTTAAGCAGACTGAAGCCTAAATGACCTAGAACTTTGCAGTTATTGGGTTTAGGCAGAATTCTTATGTACCAATTGATCAGAGGCCAAAGTCACAGAATCTGCAAGATCACCAACTCAATGTACTGAATACTTCAAGTAGCTGCTAGCTTTAAGGCCAAAATACTTGTTTGGCCTTAAAAATGCCTCCTTCTGCATGAGTCCCACCACATATTAGGTCATCTGGGGAGGTCTGCCTGCAGTTGCTATTGGCTCATCTGGGTGTTTTTTCACATAGGGCTTTTAAAGCCCTTTCCTCCGGAATGGAGGGTGTGCATTCACATATTGGGCAGATTTACCCCCAAGTCCCTAGGCGCTATTGGGGAACACTTCACACACAATTTGGGTTTTTCACTGTGCGTTAGAGTGTAGCCCGATGTATATCCAGGGTAAACAATTTCACTTTTTGCATCCCCCCCCCTTTTTTTTGGACAACTTTGAGTTTGTGGTAAAACCTCGCAGAAAACTTGCGGTAAGGCCTGCTGTGCCAAGAACTCCCTGGTGGTGACTTGGGGTTGGGCCTTCTCTATAGCCCTGAGCTTTGGAATGCACACTCTGCTGGTGTAAGAGGCTTAACATCTCTGGTGGCCTTTAGGAAGGCCTTAAAGACATACCTGTTTAATCAGAATTTCAGTTGATATTTTAAAACTCTTCTTAATTGGTTTTAATGGATTTTAATTATCTTAATTGGTTTTAATTGTCTAATTTTCTTGTAAACTGCCACGAGATTTTATAATTTGGTGGTATAATTTTTAAAAAATATATAAATAAAATCCTAAGAAAACGTGGAAGCAAATTTATATATAAATGTGTTGGGGGGGCAGGCTTCCCATACATAATCCATATCCAACTGAATTCTATGCCAACATTTCTGTTTATCTGAATAGAGAACATCTCAGTTCTGGGAGCCCTGGCACCATTTCCTTTCAAGAAAGCAAGCTTTTACCCCTATTTTAAAACAATGTGTCACAATTAACATGAACAAATTTTCTGTACTGTAAACATTGGATTGAAATCTGTTATTCTGTTTGAATGTGAAAGAACTCTGCTGTTCCCTCCCTCCCACAGATCACTGCATAATCAGTACTTTAAACTAGCAAGCTGAATGTACAATAACCTCTATAAGATTATGAATGCTGCACACAGGTGCCAACATGTCAGAACAATTCCCAGCATCTAATCTAAGTATGTGCCTCAGAGACTGAGGCCTCCAAATGAGACCTTAATCCTTCCTATATGTGTACTGGAGCTCTGAGCACTGGAGAGCCCCAAGTGCTGCTCACATCTTCTTAATTCTAACACAATGCTTTTTAGAGAGTAACAATCCCATGTGACAAAGACACTGAAATAGTCAACGAGGAGCATATTATGCTCTGGGACAGAATCGGGGGAAATCCATGCATCTCCTTCATGGCAGGGTACACACACTTGCTCTCGCACATTTTTACGTGAAAATGCAAGAGATGCAAAGAGCCTCTTTGCCCATTACCTCAAGAGTTCAAAGATGATGACACATCAATTGTGCCAAAGAGGGCAGCTTGGGGGCCAGCAACCTGGCTTAAATAACCCAGTCCTGGCCCTATTCCAATTGACCCATGCACTTTGCTGCTTTGTAAGCACAGGCATGCCCTGCCTACCGGACACCCAATCAACCTTCTACCAGTGGAGAGTTGGACTTGCAGTAGCGAGCATGAATTGTCCCCTTTGCCAAACAGGATTCACCTTGGTTTGCACTTGAATGATTACTTGCAAGCACTGTCTGCTGTAAGATATCCCCCCTTAGGAAATGGGGCCATAGCTCAATCGTAGAACATCTGCTTTGTGTGCAGAAGGTCCTGGTTTCAATCCCTGGCATTTCTAAGTAGGGCTGGGAAAGACTCTGGCTGAAACTTTGGAAGAGTCATTGCCAGTGTCAATGAGCTAGATAGACCAATGGTAGGAGAGAGCTTCCTATGTTCACTTAACTTGCAAGGATGGAGGACAAAGTGAAGCTGTTGCTCCACTCTCATTGGAATACAGAAAAGCTGTCTTGAAAGGGGCTTTGGATGCTATCACATGGCTGGATGTCATGTGCTTCAGACTGGGGGCATCTATTGTACAACTGTACAGATTTGTAGGCCTGAAGCTTGCACATCTGCTCTAGCTGTACTTACCTTCAGACACTGCACATCAAGGGCAGAAAGCAGCAGAGCACAATATTGTCAGGCACTTTTTGAAATGTCTAAAACTACTCTGGGGCTTGTTTTAAATGTGACTAGGGGCCACATGGAGGCCACCAAAAAGCACTTGCTTCTGTATGTGCTCTGCAGGACTGCCGAAGGGTATAAAAAGCATTAAGCATGTGTGAGCATGCAGCAGCCTCAGAGAATTCTGTATGTAAACTTTGTACCCAGATGGCATAGACTATAGCCAATGAATATATAAGCTGCCTTATACAAAGTCTGGCTGTTGGTCCATCTAGCTCATTATGGTTTGTTCTGACTGGCAGCAGCTCTTTGGCATCTCTGGCAGAACTCTACCTGACCCTTCGACTTGGGAGACACCAGGGACTGAATCTGGGATCTTAGAGTAAATCCCACTGAATTCAGAGAAACTTCTTTCCAAATAAGCAGGTTTAGGATTGGGACAGGTCATTTTGTGAAACATCATTTGTGCTACCTTACTCAGAAGCAACTCCACTATCTTTGAGACTTATTCCTAGGTAAGTGTGCCTTAGGATTTCAGCCCTTCAATGCCTGGGGGTTGAAAATCAGACATTTACTTTGAGATACCTGAAGATAGTGAAACTTTGTGATAAAATAGGCACTCTCTTTTTGTTGCAAAAAAAATGATTGCACCACTACATTACGGACAGCAGCAGGAAGATATAGGGGGATATCCTATATAGATCATAGTGAAATGAACAGGTGTTGTGCACAGAAGCAATACTGGATGGGTTGTGCCATTTTCATTCAAAGCATCAGCTCTCTCTTTACATACAGTCAAATAATTAAAGATACCATCCTTTACATGGGAGTTATTTTGAAAATAGCAAGGACGAACATATTGTATATAGAGATGCACCACATAGGTTTCGACTGACCACAACTGCATCTAAAAACCGTTAGAATAATGACAAATTAAAATCCCTGCAATATAGAATACAGAAAGAATCAGTGAAGTTGTTTATGCTGTGCTACAAATGTGAAGCAGGCGTGAAAGTACCCTTGCAACAAAGTAAGTTAGGGTTCAGCATCTGCATGCCTAGGTTACTCTGCTATAGCCCTGCACAGGGCTGACAGAAGCGAGCCCTGAGTGAGCACAAGGTGGGAGTTCAGTCTGCTTTAGAGAGACACTCATCAGAACAAACACTACTTGTATTATTTTTGAGGGGGCAAGAAAAGCCAGTGGGGTAATCTCCATCGAACATGGTATGCCCAATACAGGCTCTGTCTAGCTTCCTTCAACCTCTTCTATGTAGTTTTTACAAAAGGTGGTTGTAGGATTGCCATAAAAAGGCAGCCTCATATGTCCTCTTCCTACATGAAACTGATAGTAAACCAAAAAAAATGTATTGCTCCCCCCACCAAAAAAAGAGAGCTAGGAGCAATGATATGGGGGGGGGGGGAATCACCAAGAAGTGGCCCATTGCTGATTAGATTTAGAATACTAATATCTGGGGCTCCTAGTAGTCATTATTTGGAAAATCCCCCCCCACCCTTTTTGGTGGAATTCATAAGCATGCTCAATGTACTGCAGCCTCAGTATGTTCCCCCTTTGTGTATGCCATTCTGCACACACAAATTTAGCTTGACAGCACTGATCATTAAAAAGAACGTAATATATTTTAAACTGTAAAATTCATCTGACCAGAATGGAACGACATATCAAATAAAATTAAATACTCTGGCTTAGGCCACTTTAAGTGAAATGCCAATTAAGATAGCTTGAATGTCTTTTTTATGCTAGAACAGATTTACAGTTAATCTGTTTTTACAGTTTCTATTTAGGGCAAAAGTTACCTTTTCTCATATATTAAAACTTTTTGAACCATCATATTATGAATCTTACTATTTACCCAAATTTTTTCTTGTACAACTGATACATTCTTAAGGGCAGTAACACAATACTTAAAAATGCTACCTAGTCAGTGACAAACTGAAAAACTAGGACTCAGACTTACTACCAAGTATTTCAATCAAAATAAATGCCTACTCTGATGGGCCACTCTGGAAATGGAGGATCCCTCATTCTCTGTGTCCTACCCACCTCAAAGAGCTGGAATAAATGCTTTTCTCCCCTTTCATGTTGTATTTGCGGCCAACTTAAGCATTCTAAACAGCTAAGAAAAGAATTGCTTAAAGACATTTTACGAAAAGGTCTGCTGATGTAAACCACTATATCCTAAAAGCAATTTGAACAGTGTGACACTTTTTCACGTGTTACATTACAGGAATAAGTGTAGTACAAAAGGGTATTTCCAGTTGATATTTTGAAGAAAATAATTTACAAGCTCGTTTTCTTCTCAAATTTCATACCATCAGCACTATTCCCTTAATTGTACACAGCTTTCATTAGTTCTACTAGGCGTGTGTGAATATCAGTTGGATTAATTATAACAGAACTACACAATATAGGCTGTTTTTACTAGATTTAAAACAATCCTACACCTATAGTATTAACACTACAGTAAGCACATATTAAATTTGAGGAAAAACTTGTAAAAGACAAGGTAATTTTGTACAAAACCTCAATTTATTTCAAAGAAATTAAAAATATGTATTATATATATTTATATATAAACTTCTATTCCTCTATAAATATAGATGATCTTGCAATAGTGAACAGAAATAAATGCATACCAAATTTACACAGCTATGCATTTTTGGGAATGGTAAGTCATAGATAATATTTGACAGGTGCTTATATAAGAAGTTTGAAATAGTACAATCAGAAAACCAGCACATCTGTTTTGCCATACAAAGGATTAAATATTAAAATGTTTGTCAAATTTGACACATCTTGTTTAAACCTGTTAAGGAAATAGGGAGCCGTAACAGTTTAGAAAGAGTAGACCAATCATACACAAGCTTTCTTAGCTTTACATATAAATTACTATATTGGAATATCTGACTTGGAGATTCTTTGGGGTCTCACACTCTATCAGTTATTTTAGATTTCTTTTTACCAGTTGCATAAATTATTATGCCTTTCAATCACCTATTAATGAAGGAATTAAAAGCACCAGAAGGATTTGTAAAAATGACAAGCCAATGGAAGCACTTTTAAAAATCTGAATAATCTGAGTTGCTAAAAGCTTTTACTAGGTTTATGCTTCTGTTTTTCTTGGTAAAAATGTGTTCATCTGCAAAATCAACCCTATACTGCCTTCCTGGTACTTCTCTTCAAGCAAGCTTGTTACACAGAAAAACAAAAAATCTACCAAAGATGTGAATTGTTAAGAAGCAGAGTACCAAATCACAGTCAAATATACAATCCTCCTTCCCATTTCAGAGAAAAGGTGAGAACCAATGGTCCTATTTCTGCAAAACTGAAAGCTTGAGCTCCTGGCTTAAAAAACAAATGGTAAATTCGATTACACAAAATTAGGAGAAAAAGTTACAGTTTTTAAGAGCAATCATATTATGCCATGCAGGAGCAGCTGGTGAGAAACTTTCGTTCCTAACCATACAATTCCACACTTCTTCAAACAGGTTATACCTTTACTTAGGAGCCTGTTTCTCACCAGGAGTCTGGTGGCTGAGAGCAAGTTTTCTTAGGCAAGGTCTAAGCATGCAGTTGGGTAACAAAGTTCCCTCACTCAGACTCCTCCCTCAGTGGAACTGGAACAGGTAAAACTGCTTGCTCTTTTATTCCTTCAGGTCATACAGAGCCATTCCCTCTCCCAGCCTGCATGTGTCATGAAGCACACCCCGTGGGCTGTGCCATCAACCAAGACAACTTTCCCTAAATCATTCATTCTACTGAAATCAGCAGGATGCCTTGTAAAGGATTCCTGTATTATGACCACTTATGAATTAGTCAGCCTTAATCCTGGACCAAAGGACTTGACAAGCAACCAGTACAATGCATGGTGTGGGGTGAGAGGAGAGAAAAGAAGGATCACTGGGCTTGCTTTGGTTTCTATCTGTCCATCTTGTACTAAAAATAAAATGGAATGAAAAATCAGATTTCAGGGGTTTTTTGAAAGGAGAAATATCTGCAAATGGGTTAAAAAAAGTTCTAAATAATTACAAAAGTGAGAACTTTGCAATTTAAATACAAATATACTTACAAAATCTTACAGAAGCTATTTACAAAACCTCAAAGCCACATTTTCAACTTTATTGTAAGTTTAGTCCCAGCAGAAGAGAGGGAGAAAAAGGCTCATCCCTCCCTATACCAGCCTTTCCTTTCAGTTCCCCTGCAGGCTAGAGGTGAATATTCCTGTCCAAGAAGACTTAGGAGAGTGATTGTGTGAACATTTCCTTTACACTCTCTGGCTAGTACAGTAAACAGATGGCACAGTCCTTCTCCTGCTATCGCTAATTGGGGTGTGTGAACTTCACACTGTGGTTTCCCCTTGCTTGCTGTTGGTGAGTCTGGTATAGAACTTCCTCCAAGAATTGAGTGTTTTCCCAGACCAGATCCAGAAGCCTGAAGTGATGCCAACAATTAAGGTCATGAGATACTTGATCATGAAGACAGTGAAGTCAGGGCTCATAGGTGGATGGTGGTGGTTATTGGGACAAGGGATGGCATAGCTCTTGCAGCTCTGAGCAAACCAACTCCTTTCCCACTGTTCCCTAAAAGCTTGCTCATAAAAATAGCAGGCAATTACTATGGTAGCAGGCACCGTGTACAGGACACTGAAAATTCCTATCCTCACCATCAACTTCTCCAGCTTTTCTGTCTTGGTGCCATCATGCTTCATAATGGTCCTAATTCTGAAGAGGGACACAAATCCAGCTAGCAGGAAAGAGGTGCCAATGAACAAGTAAACAAATAAAGGAGCCAGCACAAAGCCCCGCAAGGCATCCACGTTGTTGATGCCCACAAAGCAGACACCACTGAGGACATCCCCGTCCACCTGCCCCAGGGCCAAGATGGTGATGGTCTTGATGGCTGGCACAGCCCACGCGGCCAGGTGGAAGTACTGCGAGTTGGCCTCAATGGCCTCGTGGCCCCACTTCATGCCTGCGGCCAAGAACCAGGTGAGAGAGAGGATCACCCACCAGATGGAGCTGGCCATGCCAAAGAAGTAGAGCATCATGAAGAGGATGGTGCAGCCTTCCCGCTTGGTGCCCTGGGCCACTGTCCGCGAGCCGTCGTCCGAGAAGCGCTCGTTGCAGACCACTTTTTCCTCCAGTAGGAACCCGGCAATGTAGGCCACGGCCACAGCCGTATAGCAGCCCGAGAGGAAGATGATGGGCCTCTCTGGGTAGCTGAAGCGCTTCATGTCCACCAGGTAGGTGAGGACGGTGAAGAGGGTGGAGGCGCAGCAGAGCACCGACCAGATGCCAATCCAGGTGCGCGAGAAGCGCAGCTCCTCCTGCCCAAAGTACATGAGCCCGTAAGGGCGGCCGGGCTCGCAAGGGGTCCCGCAGTCCTTCTCGCCCAGGAAGCGGTAGTTGAGGTAGGAGGGCACCTTGAGCACCCTGGGGCAGGTGAACCTGCCCGCCCGCTCCGCCAGGTGGCTCCCTCCGCCTCCCGCCCCGCCGCCTCCCGCCGCGCCGAGGCCCGGCCGCAGCTGGGGGTTGCTGGTCCAGAACTCGGGCCCCAGCGAGGGCGTGGGCGTGCCGCGCTCGGAGGTGTTCTGGCCCACGCAGAGCTCGCCAGCGCCGTGGACGGGGAACTTCTCGCAGCGCAGCGTGTCGGGCCACTGGAAGCCGAACTTGTTCATGAGCGCCTCGCAGCCCTGGCGCGCCCGCTCGCAGAGGGAGCGGCAGGGAGGCAGCGCCTGCTCCAGCACCGTGCAGACGGGCGCGTACATGGAGCACAGGAAGAACTTGAGCTCGGCCGAGCACTGCACCTTGACCAGCGGGTAGAACTGGTGCACCTCCAGGCCGGCGTCCTCCTGGTTGGTGTGGCCCAGCAAGTTGGGCATGATGGTCTGGTTGTAGGCGATGTCCGTGCACAGCGGGATGGTGATGGGCTGGCAGTAGCCGTGGTCCGGCACCGAGATGCCCCGCTCGCCGTTGTACTGCTGCTGCTGCTGCTGCTGGTGCGCCTGGCCCCGCGCGGGGAGCACCGGCGCCTCCGCCCACAGCAGCAGCGCCACCAGCCGCAGGAGCAGCCGCGGGGAGCGCCGCACGCTGGCCTGGCCGCCCCCCGCCGTCGCCTCGGCCCCGTTGCAAACTTGCCGAGCCCACTTCTCAGCCATACTTCCCCGGCGCCTCCTGCCGCTGCTGTGAGTGGAGGTGCCGCTGCTGCCCTCCGCGCCGCCGCTCTCGCCGCCGCTTCCTCCTCCTCCTCCTCCTCCCTTGCCAGCCTGCTGCTTCTGCCTAGTCCCTCTCCTGCCAGCTCAAACTTGAGCCTCATGAAGGGGAGACAGCGTGGGGAGGGGGGAGAGGACGGGAAGGGGCCACCCCAGCTCGCTCCTCCGCCACGCCGCCAGCGCGCTCTCCTTCTCTGCAGCCCGCCAGGCAGAGCGCAGCTGCTCTGGTAGCTGCTGCTGCCACCGCCGCCGCCTTTTCTTCCTCCGCCACCGCTGCCGCCTGACCATTTGTGGCAATCCCTCAAGCCCTCTCTCCCTCGAACCGGTTTCCAGGCGCCCCGCAGTCTGCCTTTCACCAGAAGGGAGGAGCCTTGAAACCGACGCCTAAGTTGTCTGCGTCAGGGACCGTAGCCCAACATCTCTTCCCGCTTCCAAGCGCAGGAGGAGATAGATGTCGTCCGAATCCGATACCGTGCTTTTCTCCCCCCCTACCTCCCAACTTCTCCAGGACCCAAGCGCGGCTGGGGGGGAGGGGACTGAGGTTGCTGTGGAGGAGGAAAGAAAAACCTTTCTTTTGCCTTAAAAGAAGAAAGGGGGAAACCTTGGGAGGAGAATAGCCCCATATGCTGCGAGTGGCTAATGAATAGAAGAGAGCAGACAGTTGCTTTTCAGTTTTACGTTTCAGAATGCTGAGGTGAGGTTCACACTAATAAATTAGAGAAAGGGCGAGAGAAGATAAAGTCCAGAACAGAGGTTTGCTCGTTAAAGTTTGGAGTTCATAACTTTGGAGGGAGCTTTCAGTTCAAAATAATAATCATAACTGAAAATGATTGTAGAAACATCTTTTGAGGCAGTTTCTTGGCACCCTTCCTGTGGCTCTCCCCAGTCCCGCCCACCCGCAACTAGTTGTAAATTCTAAATAATGATTTCATTTTTTTAAAGGCACGAACTATGTCACTCACAGCTTCTTTCCAGAAATTAAAATTTAAATGACAGTTCTTTTTCCAGAACTTTAAAAATGCATTACTGCGGGGAGCAATGTCAAACTTGGAGATACAGCTTCACAAGAATCCGGAGCAACTTTTAAGGCCACAATCCTATGCACACTTACTAGGGAGTAAGACCTGTTCAAATCAGTGCATCTTGCTTCCAAATAAGCACACACAACTTTCTAAACTAATGTAACAGCATGTTTGGGGTGATTCTGTGCCCAGTAATTTGACTCTTGCATCTTTGTTTACTCTCATTTGGGGGAAGAGGGGTAGAACAGTAAACACCAAATGCAAAATTAAGACTTTTTAATTTTATTTATCTATCAAATTTGTATGCTGCCCCAAAGTTCTGTCTCTGGGTGGCTCACAACAACATTAAAAAAGTTAAAACACAGAAATAAAAACCTTACAACAGTTTAAAATCACAATTAAATTTAAAAGCTGGGTGAAAAGGTAGGTCTTTAAAGATTTTTTTTTTAAGTTGTCAGAGATGGGAAGGCTCTCATCTCAACAGGGACTGCATTCCAGAATCTCAGGGCAGCCGCAGAAAAGGCTTGCCACCGGGTAGCTGCCAGACAAGCTGGTTACAGCTGCAGACGGACCTCTCCGGATGGTCTCAGTGGGTGATGATGAGGCTCAAAGCAAAGAAGATGTTCTCTTAAATACACAGGGCCTAAGCTGTTTAGGACTTTATAGGTTATACCCAGCACCTTTTGCCTGGAAACTTGTCAGCAGCCAGTGTAGTTCTTTCAACACAGAAGTAATATGTTCTCTCCTAGATGGCCCAGAGCCACCTAATGGCACAGTGGGGAAATGACTTGACTAGCAAGCCAGAGGCTGCCGGTTTGAATCCCCGCTGGTATGGGAAAGACCTATATTGTGCAGCAGCGATATAGGAAGATGCTGAAAGGCATCATCTCATACTGCGTGGGAGATGGCAATGGTAAATCCCTCCTGTATTCTACCAAAGACAACCACAGGGCTCTGTGGTCGCCAGGAGTCGACACTGACTCGATGGCACACTTTACTTTAGATGACCCAGAGACTAACCTGGCTGCCACATGCTGTACCAACTGCAGTTTCCGGACTACGTACAAAGACAGCCCCGCATTGCAGTCTGGAGGTTACCAGCAGATGTACCACCATCCTGAGGTCGTTCATCTGAAGAAACGGATGCAGCTGGCGTATCAGCCGAAGCTGATAGAAAGCACCTCTGGCCACCGCCTCAACCTGGGATACCAGGGAAAGTTGTGGATCTGGAGGTACTCCCAGATTGCGCATCTGCTCCTTCTGGGGAACTGTGACTCTATCCAGAACTGAGGCTTAAGATCTACTGATGTCTGTCTGTCACCCAAGATTCAGGGCAGGGGTGCACAACTCAAATGCCCTGGTGGGCCAGAACAAACCATAACTTGGTGTGCACACTATTACATCAAAAATGGTTAATTATTAATATTGATGAAATCAACTATTAGCTACATGTGGATCTTTTACTCCATCAAAGAACCCACAGTTTTAACCAACATTGTATAGGATGGCGTTATGAGGAAAGGATGGCCCCATTTTGAGAAGAGCAAAATGACCGAGAAAAGACCCTCCACCTTTCTGGGGTGCTCTCTAACTGTGCACCCCCCTACCAATGCTGATGCTACTTCTGTTTCAGCCCACTCCATTCACTGCCAATCCTCAAGTAGCAGCAACTGGCCCACTTGTTCACCATTCCATCCCTGCCACAAGCATCTCATTTGGTCTCAAGCGCCCAAATGCACGAGGAAAGCTGGTCTTGTGGTAGCAAGAATGACCTGCCCCCTTTGCTAAACAGGGTCTGTCCTGGTTGCATATGAAAGGGAGACTACATGTGAGCACTATACGGTATTCCCCTCAGGGAATGGGGCACTCTGGGGAGAGCATTTGCATGTTTGCAAGCAGAAGGTTCCAACTTCCCTCCCTGGCAGCATCTCCAAGATAGGGCTCAGGGGGACTTCTGCCTGTAACCTTGGAGGAGCCACTGCCAGTCTGTGTAGATAATACTAAGCTAGATGGACCAATGGTCTGTCTTGGTATATGGCAGCTTCCTATGTTCCCCCTATGCATTGTGTTGCTGCTGCTCGTTAGTGGAAGAAGCCAAGAGCCCTTTGTGGCTCCTGCTATTGCTGGAGTATCATCCTATCTAGAGGCCAGCAAAATAGGGCCCATGGGGCTGGATGCAGCCCCCAGGCCTTAGGTTGTGCAGGCCTGATTTAAGGTGTTTTCAGCCTTTTGTCTAAAAACCCCCCAATAACACAGGGATTTTCCATTGCCAAGGAAGTTACACGAATTGGACTGTGGACCTCTTTGGCAGGATTCTGATATTGCAACTACTCTTATAAAGCAGTGAAAGCACCAGCTGTCACTGTAATAACTCTTGGGACTGAAAGGAAAATGTTTCAAGGACAAAAGATGCAAGCATACCACAGGTGGCTAGGGCCAAGGGCAAGTGTTTGCACAATTAAGGCTGCTTCCCTGCTGCCAGTGACAGTAGAGGCAAACTGCCTGGGGAGGCCTGAGTTCAAATCCCTGTTCAGCCATGAAACTCACTGGGTGACTCTAGGCCAGTCACTTATCACTCACCCTAACCTACCTCACAGGCTTGTTGTGAGGATAAACAAAACCATGTACACTACTCTGGACACCTTGGAAGAAAAGCAGGATATAAATGTGGTAAATAATTATAAGAACATAAGAAGAGCCTTGCTGGATCAGGCCCAAGGCCTGTCTAGTCCAGCATCCTGTTTCCCACATGACCCACCAGGTGCCCACAAGCAGGAGATGAAGGTGTCCCCTCTTTCCTGCTGTTGCTCCCCTATAACTGCTGTTTAGTGATATCCTGCCTCTGAACTTGGAGGCAAGGTAACCTATAGCCATCAAGACTAGTAGTCATTGATAGATCTGCCTGAGATTTTTTAATAAGAACTTATCTTGCCCTCTAGGAAAAAATACCCCTATTCTATTCCCCTCTCACAGAATGAAGCATTTGGATGAGGCAGCAGTAGGTGTACTTACCCTACCTAAACCACCAACCTGCCCCAGCTAAGATTTTATTTTTTAATTTGGGGCTTCACAATGTCCATTTACAAAATGAGAGTTTGTTTCTAGAATAGGAAATGTTCTGGTTTTGTAAAAGTCAGCGGTGACTGGTGCCCCTCAGAATGGTATTTCATTTTTATCACACTGATACAAAAAGGATTGTCAAAGTAAAATGCAATGAATATTTACATTAAAAACCAATCCATCAATGTCATAAAGAACAACAGAAAGGCAGTTCCATATGTAACAGAACCAAAGAGGAGCTACTGCAGCTGAGTATTAATAGGAAGTTGCCTTATACTGAGTCAGACCATTGGTCCATCTAGGTCAGTAGTAACTACTCTGATTGGCAGCAGCACTCCAGGGTTCGAGACACAGGTCTTCCCTCACCTGACAGGAGCTGAACCTGGGGCCTTCTGCATGCAGAGCAAATGCTCTACCACTGAGCTACAGTTCTCCCCAAAGCACACCCAATAATACACAGATACTGGTTAGACCCTTTCTAAAAAAAACCCCTGCAATGACCTGGTGCAACACACCTCCCTTGGAAGGCTATTCTGTAGGAAGGAGGCCACTACGGAGAAGGCCCTGTCGCTGGTGGCTAATAGCAGATGAACTGGCGAAAGGTTTCTAATAGCAGGCGAACTGGCAATAGGCAACATTAAGGCTCAGGAGCCACAGCTCAGCCTGCTTAGGAGTTAAATCAGCACTGTGGATTGATCAGTGCAGTTCTTTGAGAGTGAGGCTCTACACACGATCAATGTGTAGAGCCTCATGGGGTTCAGCAGGGAGAACGGGCTTAGCCCACTCTCCCCGCACATGAGCAGTCACTCATTGCTGGGAGACCAGATTGGCCGCTCAGACATGCAGTGGTTTTGGTTGGGTGCTCCTGCGCCTGGCCACGGTTCACCAGGGAGCTCCGGAGGAAGGGGAGCGCTGCTGCGTGGCCCCCGGAGCCCTAGGAAGGCACGCGTGAGTGTGTGGTGTCTTCCTGGGATCCCCCTCTCCACACCCAAGTTTGTCAGCCGTGGCTGACACACGGTTGCAAAAACAAGGTTAACCAAGCGCTCACTCCATTAACCTTGTTAAGGGGAGGGGTTGTTAGGCGGGCTAGCCACCATGGAACAACCGGGCTCACCTGCAACCTGGTGGCTCTGGGGATCACTGGAAACCAGGCTGAGCTCCCTTAGCTGGGCTCCCTCCCACTGATCATGGGAATTGCCTCAGTGAGCGTTATACCAACCACAGAGATCCTTTTGTTCACTCAGGCCTTTAAAATTTTATTTTTTTGATCTGATTGTAACTGATTTTTAAAAAATGTTTTTAAAATGGTTTTGTGTTATGTTTTGTTATTTACTCCCCCCCACCACTTTTTGTTATGTCATGATTTAGTAAGTTGTGTGTTTTTATCTCATGTTTTAATGTTGTGTTGTAAGTTGCCCAGAGAACAATATGTTATGGGGCAGCTAACAAATAAAGTTCTTTATCACCCTCCTCCTCCTAATCCTTGGGGTTTGGGTGAAACAGATTAAAAATTTGTTTAAAATTGCCCGCTTGCCAATTTCTTTTGTGGGTTGGGTGGGAGGTAGCACCTATCATGCCCTTCCACACAACCCACTTTGGTGTCCCCGGGAGCTACCCTGGGGAAAATTTCAAGTCCCTTATTGTTCCCTATGGCCAGAACAAGCCACACTCACAGAGTGCGCACAAGTTTTGCATTGCAGTCTGCAGTGCATTTGCAGCCCTGCCTTGAAGAACACTGCAGATTAGAAGCACACAGTAAAGGGGAATCTCTCCCTCCCAACACAGAACAGCACACATTTTTCCATGTCTGGTCAGATTTGTTCTGGAGTATTCTTCTGTGTTCTGGTCAACATTCCCTGCTGCATTATCACTTGGCAGCTGTGTGCTGAACCAGAGCTGCACAGGCTCTGATAATTTGTTTGAGGGTGATAGTGCTCCAAATCCCACCTGAGGAAGAACCACCTGAGGAAGAACTATAGGTCAGTAGCAGAGCACATGCTTTGCAGGCAGAAGATCAAAGGTCCAATCTCTGGCAGTATTTCCAGGTATTGCTAGGAAATATCTCTCTGAAATCCTGGCGAGCTACTGCCAGGCATTGTAGACCTAGATGTTTGACTTAATATAAGACATCTTCATATGTTCACCCCTGGCAGGCCCACCAGCAATGCCTTCCCAAGGTTCCTTTGGCTCAGGGTGGATTTCTCAATGTTTGAATATATCAAAGTAGACACACATGTAGGCTTGGTGACAGGGTTGTAGACGTTTTTGTTGGTTATTTGATCATTCCTGGTTCCCTGTTCATTTTTGCAGACTTTCCTAGAGATGTGGGCTAGCTACAGACGCTCTTACTCCTGGTCTTAGAGCCGAAGTCCAGGGCCTCCATGGCCCCTGTGCCTCCCCAAATCCTCTTTAGTCTGTCCCAAGTGGTGTGGTTGCCCAGCAGAGCATGATGATGCTTAATTTGCAGGGGAGAGGGGCCTCCAAAGGTCCAGGCTCCAAAATTACCTAGGTGCACCTCTGGCTACAGCCTTGTTATCCCAGAAATTTCCAAGCTTACATTTCACTCCATTTCCTAGATGGGTCCATCATGGACAATCAAACAAATTCATTTCTGGTTCAGAGAGCTGGAACTTACTAATAAAATAAAAAAAAACATTATACAGTGTTTTTTCTAAGAGCTCAGGCGGGCCTGCAAATACGTCACCTCAATGATATTTTCAATACTTCTGTGTGGTAGACCACCACCATCATGGTGTAGTGGTCAGAGTGCTGGACTAGGTCTGGGGAGACCCGAGTTCACATCCCCATTCAGCCATGATACTTGCTGGGTGACTCTGGGCCAGTCACTTCTGTCTCAGCCTAACCTACTTCACAGGGTTGTTGTGAGGAGAAACTCAACTCTTCCTTGGAGGAAGAGCGGAATATAAATGTAAATAAGTAAATATTAAATAAATAAAATAAAATAGCAGATGGGGAGGACAGATGCTTAAGGCCACCTAGTGAGTGAGTACTTGAACCCAGGACTTTAAGACTCCTAAGTCACTCTCTTAATAACTGCACTGCACCAGCCAAATCTGTTGCCTCATAAATAATGTTTTTAAGCACCATATTCCACTTAGCTGCCAATCTAGATGGAATCCTCACATAATTACCACATGGTAATTAGTGGTATGCCTGAAAGCCTCTGAATTGCCACTTTCTATTAACAGATCATACAGTGGTAGGAAGATCTAGATTTTTGTTTGCATGCCTACAGTAAGCCAGTCAGAATACATGGTGTGAAGTGGCCAGTCTGTTGTGCATCATCCACAGGCACAAACAAAGGGCAGAGAATACTGAAATGTCAACCCATTTAGTCCCTACTGGTTTAAAGACTCTGGAAACATAGATGACACTGATAATGTCACAGAAGAGTGGGAATATGAAATCTAACACATGGTTTTTAGCAACTGGTACAGCATTCATAAAATCACAGCTTTCGGGAAAAGAAGAGAAAACGTTACAGAGGAAAACATGAAAGCGGTTTAGAAGCAGTCTCTTCTAAAAATAACAAACACTTTGGGTGGGGATTCAGGAAGCCAAAAGTCTAGGACTTCTGTAACTAGCAGCTTGTCATAATATTTCCTAACTCATGGGTTCTGCTTGTCATAAATCCCAAGGACCTTTCTGTCACACCAGACATTTTCCCATGAGCTCCAATTCATCTTTCCCAATCTCCCATTCAAAAAAAGGAAAGTAAACACAATGTCAAATTCTGAACAGCAGCATACATCGCAATACAATAGGCAACCACATATTTTGTGCAGAGCATGCAGTTTTCCTATTTTCTCATTGCATAATTCTTGTCTTATTATTGATAATCATTATTATGTTGTGGTCTCAAAAAAATTTCTACCTCCTGCTTTGAGAATTCATTTGAAATTCATAACTCACACAGAAACAAACAAAAAAGTGGTGCTGTGTCTGTTAGGCAGAGAATGTCTTACCTCGTCTGTTTTTCAGATGCAGTCAATAGCTAGAAAATTTTCCTGCGTTAGTTACAGAAAAATCATAGACTAAATATTTAGGCCACTTTCTTTCTCCCAGCAGTGCTGTCCCACATTCAAAAAAGTTACTTCCAACATCCAGCTATAATGAATAGAGGAAGGAAAACATAGATCATTTCCAAAGTCATTTACCTGGTGGTGGTGGTGGTGGTGGTGGTGATAGTAAATCAATAAATCAGTCATCAACATCATCACCTCCTCTTATACAATATATATCTTGGACCCCTACAAATGCACAGCAGGGCATTCTACAGTATATTGAGGGGTGTGTGTGTGTGTGGTGACCAGCCTCCCCTCTCTCTAAAAAGTTAACCGGAAGTGAACTCTGTATTGGCTAACAGGCTGATGAACTCCAGGGCTCAGCCAATCAGCACACCAGGAGGGTGGACTAGAGAGCTGTTGCCAGGAAGAAGAGAGTTCTTTGTTAGGAAGAAGCTAGGCTGGAGGTGCATGGTAAGACATGTAGCCATGGAGGTTGGCTTCAGGAGGATAACTGTAAAGCTTGGGAAGACAGGATTACAGGAGGCTTGAAGTACCATAAGGAGTTTGGTGAGTTCAAGGAAAAGGGAAGTTTAGTCTAGGGAAATGTTAGCTTAGTCATACTTTGCATTAGGGATGTTATATTTCTTTGGTGTGTGTGCTCTGCATATTCTGGATACGGTTCTATTATAGTTACCTGCAATGTAATTTAAATAAGAAACACTAGCCTATGCTCAATACACCTAGGGCATTACAAAAGCCTTTGTAAACATCTAAATGTCTCAGACCCCCGTCCCTCTTTGGCACAGTGAAATAGCATGAGAATAGGCCGTCTTGCAGACGAGAAGGGACCTGTTCTATGGCCCCCTTCTGGAGGATGGTACAGATTTCTTCTTTTAGTATAGTGGTTGGAGGTGTTGGCTTTACATCAGAGTCTGGGGGGGGTGGGGCTTTCCAAGAATTTGCTGGCATATCCGATGCAGATGATGGTTAGGACCCAAGCATCCGTCGTAATGTCTTCCCACCATTCTAGTTAGGGCCTCAATCTGGAAGCCATCCAGGGGTAGTCACGTTCTTATATGGGCAACTCCCGGCTTACATTTTTGTTGCCCCTGCTTGGGGGTCTGGAATGGTTGCTTTCTGAACTGCTGGTTGGTCTGGCCATAGCGGGATTGTTGAAAGGACTGGTCGTAACTTGGAGCCATCGACATGCGTTGCTGAGCTGAGCACGAAAAGGCCTATTGTAATGTGAAGACGTGACGGAAGAAGAGAAACGAATAGATTTTGCGGTCTTGCACATCTTTTGTACTTTCTCCATTGTGTCATAGCAATAGCAATAGCAGTTACATTTATATACCACTCTATAGCCGGAGCTCTCTAAGCGGTTTACAATGATTTAGCCAATGATTTTGATTTAGCCAATGATTTTGGATCTCAGACTGTCATCAGTCTGAGATCCAAATAGAGAAGCTCCATCAAAGGGGAGTTCTTCAATTCAGGTCCGCACTTCAGCATGCAATCCGGAGGACCGGAGTCAAGCATGTCAGCGTAACAAAATAGACGACATTAGGGACCTCACAGCACAATCGGTTGTATGTTTTGATGTGTGTAGAAGCTGCTTGCTCAGCCTAAAGCCCTCTTTTTGTAAGGAAAAAATTGCCTCTTTAACAGGAGATGGGAGAGAGCCCAGGTGCTCTGAAAGCTTCTCCCAGATCAGATGATTATATCTTGACATAAAGGCCTAGTAGTTTGCTATAGCATTGAGAGACCTGATTATAGTCTTTTGCCTACTGAGTCCAGTCTCCTGCCCTCCTTGTCCACAGGGGACGTAAGCTGCTTATTCTTAGACTTACTCTGTGCCACCTCCACCTATGGAATTTAATGAAGGATGTTTTTGGAGAAATTGAGAGCTGTCCAGTTGGATCCTGTATAAATTCTCAAGTATCCTTGAAGTCAGGAGGACTACGGAGGGTTTTTCGCAATGCCTTTGGATAATCTCTAACAAAGCCGGATTCATGGGAAATGCCACCCTCCTGGATTAATCATTGTCTAGTACATCGAAAAGAGGGTTTGAGGGAGTGACTTCTTCCTGTAGACGTATGCCCAGAGAATTGGCCATGGCAGACATATACAGAGAGAAAGACTTAGCATCACCTGATGGAGAGGAAGAAGCTGAAGAAGCCTCTTTCTTCCGTTTCTTTGGGGAGGGGGCCCCAGCATTGGAGGACAAAGAACTTGAATCAGAATCAGAGGATGGATCAGAAGAATCTAAAAAAATTTCTGGGAGGACCGGGCCAACAGGGAGGCTATTCCCACGATCAGGCGAAATCGGGCTAGAGGAGCCTAGCCTGATTTCGCCTGACTGTCAGCAATCTGGCCACTTGGAAGGGAAATCCAGGAAGATAGTCCACAATACAAACTGGGCTGCAGAAACAAAACACAGCTCGGAATAGTTCTCTATATCAGGCTTGGGCTGAAAGCTGTCGACACGAGGGTTGACAAATGTTGTCTTCCAGCAGCTAACAGAAAGCTGTTGACGTGCTTTATAGTCCAAGCTGATAACTCTCCGCTGGCAGGGATTCAAGGCTTATCAGCCCTCTGCAAGAGGCGTTTACTCCTCCTAATAGTTTCCAGCTGTGCTCTTCGCCTTGTGACGCGCCTTTGCTGTGGAATCAGTGGGGGTTGCCTGCACAGCTCATCTTCTAGTCTGTCCGTCGCTGTCTCTGCTGCCTCAGACTGCTGTGCCTGCTCTGAAACATCAGCTGGACCTTCCTCAGCTGTCTCTTGGGAACTGACAGCCGGGCTCTGCCCCTCAGGCACCCCTGCATCGGCTGAAAGGCTGTCAGCTTCCCCTTCCTCCTCGCTATCTGAGATCGAGGGCATGACACTGCCCGTGAGAACCACCGGGCTCACAGACGAGCCTGGTGGCCTTCAGGCAGTTAACCCACCAAACTACCCCTCCCCTTAAACCGGGTTTGCAGACCGAGTGCTCCGCAAACCCATATTTTAAAATCATGAGTAGCCATACCGTGGCTCCGCACCGTGGCTACTCATGAGAAGACCCCCAACCAGGAAGCTGAAAAGCAGCCTCCAAGCTCGGGGGTCTCTCCAGCATGCCCTGCATGCTCACGCAAGGCATGCTGGAGCTTCTGGGGGCCACACAGCCCCCGAACTCCCCAGCCCACACCAGCTCTGTGATGGAGCCAGCAATCATGTGGGCGGCCACCCAGGGCTGCCGCCCTGCTCGTGTGCAGGGAGAGCAGGCTAAGCCCACTCTCCCCACTAATCCCCTAGAAGTTCTTCTCATGGATCGTAAGAAGAGCCTCAGGATCTATTACCGGAGCAGTAGTAGGGGTCAACATCTGAGCAGCAGAAGTTTGTGCAGAATTGTTTGCTTGAGGAACAGGAGCCACAGACGGAGGCGGTGGTAGTTGTACTGTTGAGGAAGGATGTTCTGTGTTTAGTTCACAGTGATGGTCGATGGGTGAGCGGCCCTTTCTCCTGGTTCTAGCCATCCTTACATCCCGTCTCTGTTGACCAATAGAGGAAGAATAGCAGTAGTTGTGGGCAGGAGATATAACCCTATGAACAGTGTTAAGCCTGGCCCATCGCACGGGTGGAGATTGAGACTTTGACCTTAAAAACCTTGTAGGCGATCTTGAGCAACGCCTATATCTTCACTTATCATCACTAATGTAATATTTCCTTGGGTAAGTATAACAATCTTTAGATCCGCGATAATGGTAGTCATCATCAGTGTAAACATGATTACTCTCTTTAGTAGAGTAGACCTCATGGGAAGGGTAATACTTGATAGAATGGTGAGGGGACAGCTTGTTAGGATTATGTGCACTAACAACGGAAAGGCAGTCCTCCTCAGAATCATAACAATCTCCTTCCAGATTTGAGTAGTCAAAAAGGTCACCCTGTTCATAACAAGTAGTTTCATCAGTTGCCCTATGGAACATTTGTTGGAGAGGGGCATTTTGCAGCGATGTGGTAGGGACGGGCTGAGATGGGAGCCCCATGGTCGGTTCCACAACTGAGCTCTGTGTCGGTACCGATGCGCTCTGCTGAGCATGTTTAGTACTATGTTTGCTCTTCTTTTTCTTTTTGAGTTTTGCGGGCTCAGAGCGCAGTTCTGAACGATTAAAAGACTCAAAACTTATTTGTGCATGCGCTGGAGCTGCTACGGGTGTAGTGCTTCCCGAAGACATCGGTACCACCGGTACTGAGTGGAACTGAGCCTTCTCTTTCTTTTTGTCCTTAGTTTTAAGGCTTTTAGTGACATCAGAGAGAGAGAGACTTTCTCCACTCGCAAAGGCTTTGGTTTCACAGAAGCAGCAGAGGGAGACAGGGCTGAGAGCTTAGTTGATGTCTCCAGATGTGAGACAGGCGCCCCTGAAGCGGCGGAGGCAGAGGGAGTCCCCAAGCGAGTCCCAGGCCCTCCCAGTGGTAACGAGGCCACCGCAGTGACAACTTTAACATCGGTTAGAGATTTGGCAGGTGCAACGTTCAGTTGTTCCGTCGCTGACATTGCTTTCTCCCAAAGATGTAAATGTAAGTGGGAGGCTCTATTTTCTTTAGCCTGTCTTGAAAAGTTCTGGCAGTGAGTACAATTAGTGGTTCGATGAGATTCCCACAGGCAGATTAGGCAGAAACTATGGCTGTCTGAGGAAGGAAACACAGTTTTGTAGTGCAAGCAGCATTTAAAAGTTCCTTTAGTGGCCATAAATCACCGGACTTCACCTCAGTAATCCTCTCAGCAGAGGTGTGTGTGTGTGTGTGTGTGTGTGTATGTGGGGGGTGTTTCAACTATTCTCAAAGAAATAAAAATGCATAAAACCAAAAAGGAGGAGTATGTAACAGGTAGAAACAGAAGGAATAAAACCATGAAATTAAATATAGATAAGAGGTAAAATGGTAATTAGTGACAAGTGACAGAAGCCTGTGAGTGTCCCGAGAAGCAATCTCCTCGGTGGATGAAAAAGAACTGAGGCGAAGGGAGCAGATCATGTGACTAAGGTGTATGTGGGTGGAGCCTAGCTACCAAAAAAAAAAAAAAAAAAGCTTGTGAGTGTTCCGTGAGGTTCTCCATGCAGGTGTGAAGCCCATCTGTGTGATGGACAGAGACCACTTAGAACTGGGGTTTTTTTTTTGTTCTTTTCTTTTTACAAGCATCTCTGAGCTGGTTTTTAACTCAAGACAAGCAGCGGGTTATCGGGTGCAAACATGCCCTCAAACGCTAAGAATCTATCAGTTTTCTCACCACATGTAGGCTTGTACGTGGAAGACCTTTGTACTTGTCCAAGAGCCAAATTAAGAGAGATTTTTTCTGGGTTATCCCACCCCAAGCCCAGAAAGTTTCTGTAGACAAAAGGGGTGGTGGTGGCAACATTTTGAACTTACATGCTTTCTCACGCGGACCTTCTCATGAAAAGCACTTGCTTTCCCACTGAACTATGGATCCTCCTTAATGTAAGTTGGGGGATTATGTTGAGAAGCCCAAATCCAAAAGTTCACTTGAGCATAAAAGCCTTGCTTCTGATTCTCTCGTCAGTGCTTCATTCCAGCCTGGCTGCGAGCTCCTTGCTCTGCCTGACACAGGGGATGTGGTCAGAGCCTGTGCATCCCCATGTGGAGGGCATGGGGGCTGCCAGCTAGTCCTTGTCCATCAGCCACCGGCGAGCTTGCTACGCCCCTGACTCTGCTATAGCATCCACAAGAATCCATGGACAAGGTGTGCCCCAACACTGTCCATCATTTGCCTGAGGAGATAAACACTTTACTTGGGGAGAGATTCCCAACATCTACAATCACAGAGAGAATCTCTATTCTCATTTGGTTGGGATAAATAAGATTAAATGCATCAACAGCCACTAAACTCAGTACAGTATATATACACACCCAAGACAAGCAGAGAATACTTTATACCCACATTCAAAATGTACTCATAATTTAATGGTCCCTGTATCTTGAAGCATTTCCTCCACATTCCATTTCTTCCAATATATCAATATACCTGATATATCTTCCAATATATCAATATACCTCAACATACCTGAGGCAGAGCAAAGTAAAACGTTATGTATGCTCAGAATTCAAAACTAATTCTAAAAGCACTCTTCATCCAAACATCTATAATTTTCCCCCCTTCTGAGTATTATTACTAGCAGGTTTACTCTGTTCTGTTGCTTCAATCCAATAAACACTTAAATAAACTTTCCATTAATTTCAGTGCTGGATTGCGGCCTCTGTGTGTGTATTGTTTGTAGGTGAAATCTAGATGATCCCTTATAATTTCAAGTCTTTTGTTGCTTATGTTTCCTGATCTGTTTTGTGACTGGATGGGAACAGGCTTGGGAATGGAATCAGAGTCTGGAAGAACCCTTTTTTTAAAAAGTTGAAAATATTCAGAATGCTTAAAGAGCAATTGTGGCTTCCAATTTACTGATTTTTTGGCTGCACATGCACAGCCTCTCCTCTTACATCTCATCCATATATTTTGCCTTATTTTTCCAAATGGAATTGTTTCAAATACTTACATAATTTCTCAGATTTGCACTGCCTTCTGTTTCTCCCCACTTTTCAAACTCTTCAGCTCTAGGAAGAGCTAACATACTTACAATAACCATTCCTAAGAAAAGACATACTGATTTTATTTGCATTACTTCTTTAAGCAACTAGCAAAGATCACAAGATTAAAAACAATCAAAGAAAGCAAGGAATTATAGAACTGAAGAGGGGGCAATTAATCAGCTTGAAAGTGGACTGAAACTGGTTTAACTGGCACAACTTGCCCAGATTCATGGAAACTGTCTCTCTGCACAGATGGTGCATTTATTTATTTATTTATTTATTTATTTAAGTATATAAATATTTATTGCATTCGCATGGTGACGGTTCTTCTTTCTAAGAGGGGCCTTAGGCCCTTCACAGAGCTATCATTGCCAGGGTTTCTTGGTTTATAGCCATAACAGTTAAATTGCTTATGGTGTAGACCAGGCCTGCTCAACTTAGCACCCCCCAGCTGTTTTTGGACTACAGCTCCCATAATCCCCAGCCACAGTGGCCAATAGATTGGGATTATGGGAGTTGTAGGCCAACATCTGCAAGAGGGCCAAAGTTGAGCAGCCCCCTGGCGCAGACAGATCCAGTAAGATGGCATCCATACAGTAGTCTCAGGATTGCCAGAGTAGTGGCTGCATCCTGCTCTCTCCAAGCACAGGGGCTCTGCACCAGGGTTCTTCACTGCAAGGCCTGGGCCAAGAGCTAGTGGCAGCTCCCATCAATCTTAGGTGTAGCTCCCTGACTATCCCTGACTAAGTTTTGTCCAAAGCTGAATACTCCACAAAAGCCCCATTGGCACAGCACAGAAGCAATTGTTGTTCCTATTTCACAGCTGCTTGGGGCTTGTGCAGAGTATTCAACTGGGAAGTGTAGTTCTTTGCCGTAGAATCACCCCTCAACCAACCACAAGGGTTCAGTTCCGGCAAATTCGCAGCTGGTGAGGCATTAAAGTCTATGGGAAACAGGGGTTAGAGGAACTGTGAAATAAATGTTTTAAAATTAAGAAAAATCACCTAAAATCCCTTAATACTGCCAAGTCACCAAGTGAAATGAGCAAATTGAACCCCACCCTCAAACACTCGGATGCACTTTAAATTGGCAATGGTCACCAAGAGGAATGAGCAGATTGAACTGCTGAATCCCCCCAAATCACTAACACCCCCCCCCCAGACCACTAAAATATATCACCAACCCCGGATACTCAGGTCGCGGTTGACAAGAACGGCTACAATATTTCAGTCACATATACTTAAAACCGCGGTGGTTGGTGAGGGATAACTGTACTTTCCCACAGAGCTCTATGGGGAAAGCACTGTGAAGGAAAACCCGTCTCAGTGCTCTAGGTACACTTCCCAAGGTGATGTTGCAGCTCAACGGGCTTCTCTTTCTCCCCTCAAAGGGCCCAGCACCAAAGAAAGTGACACTGTGCAGAGGATCAGCATGGTGGGAAATGGCTCTCACCAAGTTTTTTTTTTTTCTAAAGTGGCCCCGCTTGAAAAAATAGAGACAATCATTGCTCTAACAGTGAAGATACACTGTAAAATAGCAAAAATATACTCACCCCATTAACTGAATGATGCCACAAGCACAGAACCACCAGCACCAGGTATTCTACATCAGAGCTATCTGCAGGACATGCAAAGTTCCACAGCAATCTAGATCAGGCTTCCCCAACCTGTGGCCCTCCGGATGTTGCCGAACTACAATTCCCATCACCCCCAGCTACAACTTATTGTGGCTGGGATGGTGGGAATTATAGTTCAGCAACATCTGGAGGACCGCAGGTTGGGGAAGCCTGATCAAGGTGGTTCAGAGTGAGTGAATCATGTTACAGGATAGGACTGTATCTTCCCCATAATAGAGCAGCTGAAGAAGATGGAAGTTGAAATATCTTGCCCATTATATTTCTGTTTTGCTAATCAACAATAAATTTATATCATTATTTTTTATTAACAGCATTTTTGACGGATCCAGATAATAGTTGCATGGAGTTCTGTCTGCAGCTTTAAAAATTCTCCCCCTCTCTCCCTCTCCAGGTAACTCTCATTATTTGCATGGGGTTCCATTCCCACTAATTAGCATGAATACGGAAACCTTGAATAACAGAACCGTAACTCTATGGGGATTGGGGGAGTAGATCCAGGGAGGGGGCCTAAAATAGTTAAAAGGTGGGGAGGGGGAGAAATAAGAGTAGAACTGCACAGTATCTTGTTCTCCAAGGCTGCAGGGCTCCAAAAATGCCCCTGAAAACCTACAAATCAACCAAATTTTCAGCAAAAAAACCCATTTTTTAAAAAAACGAAATAGTTTCAAAATGGCTCCAGTCTCTAAAATGGCGGCCGGAAGTGACACCAGAAGTCATTTCCGGTCACTCCGCAACTGCATAGGTGAACTTTAGCCTATTTTTGCACCGCAGATAAAGAAACCGGTTCTCTAAGACCCATCCATGGATATGTGAAACCGCAGTTACCGGAACCGTGAGTGAAAAGGGCCACCTGTACACACACACACACACACACACACACACACACACACACACACACACACCACTTTTCTATTATGAAATAATATCAAAAGCAATTTAACAAAATTTGCACATGAAAGAACTACAGTAGCAAAAATAGTTTTGTGGGTTTTTAAAAACCTATATAAAAACAAAAGGAGTAGACAAGAACAGCAACCACCAATCAACCATTGAAAGTCTTGGAGCACAAAGAAGCCTTGATTTGCTGTCTCGTGGTCAATATTGTTGGTGCCTGCTGAGCCTGAATGGAATGCCACCACAGGTCTTCTCTTGTGTTTCCATCCACCTAACCTCTGAAGGTGCAGGCACCCAAAGGAGAACCTCTAGCATACATCTTACATTTCAGAAAGTTTCATAAGGGAGAAAATAATCCTTGTTTCCAGGCCCTAAGCCATGTAGGGCTTTATTGGTCAAAAACAGAACCTTGAAGGCCAACCACAAAACAGGAGCCAATGGTCTGCAATTTCATGCTAAATACAGGCCAAAGAGATCCATGGGTTTACATGCTCCCTTTTTCCATGAGAAGGGAACAAAAGCTTTTGCTTTCACTTTAAAACAAACCACGGTTCCACATTATGTATACATTTGTAGGACAAGGTTTATCATCTAACCAGAGTTCATGGGTTATTTATAATGAAACATGGTAGGGTCAATATCCCTAGGCCCTGTGGGGAGTGTGTGATAATACTGTAACTACATAGGAGCAAGAGAAAGGGCATATCTTTTTCACTATGTCCTTCTGGAGCAAAGACATGGTGGGGGTGGGGGGTGGGGCAGAAGTCCATCTTCACTTCTTGTCCCAGGGCCTACCCCAAGCTAACTATGCCCCTGTCAGAGTTAGAACAAGCCAGGATTTCAATGGTTCGATATCCTGGATTGTTCTAACTGCCCATAGCTCCCCTTAGGCTCTCCATCTAGCACTAAACCACAGTTTATCATTACATGTGAATTGGGCCAATGACTCCTTTGACATTAAAGAACCAATGCCCTTTAAATGCAGGAGAAACAAAGGAAAATAGGAGCCCCATTCACACATAACACCAAACAGGAGTTTAATGGGGCAGAGGTTGCAATTCCTGTTCGTTCGAACACATGAAACCGTGGTTTTGCATCCAAAGCAACATGTGGTTTGCCTTGTCAAACTCTAATTTGAACCTCCACTTTGTAGTGAGTTTCACCACTCCATCCTGAGGTTAGGAGGCAGCAACATTACATCCAAATGCAGACACTACCATAACTTTGTTTTTGTGCTGTTTCTGGAATCAAAATCATAGAGAGGACAGCCCAGACCCACCTAGGAATGAGCCCACTCCATGCTTACTGCGCTTCTTGATGGCTGCCTCTCCAAGCACTTGCCCTGCCCCCTGTCTCCAAACTACTCAGGCTGTTGCCCGGCATCAGAGATGCCTCCATACCCCATCCCAAGCTACTAAGCTTGTCAAATGGAGAAGTCACGGAGGGGATGCCCACTTCCCAATGAGTCCTTTGTTCTCCCCTTCTGGCATTCAGAAGAGAAAGGGGATGGGATGTTGACAGGCACTATGTGATCTGCTCTTTGAAAATGAATCGATAAAGAAGGATGTTCGCAAGCACATTCAGTTGAAGTGGCACCATAAACCAGGCAACCCGCTGCAAAGATAACATACGGCACGGTAGCAATACTCAGGGCTGGGTTTAAAAGGCAGAGAATTATTGGATGAATTGCTCATCATATGCAATGATAGCCCTTCTCCCAAGGACCATTCTCTCAAGAGAGTGAAAGGTCATGGAGACACACATGTGGGCTGGACAGCAGCTGCCTCCCAACCTGGTTGCTCGACACAAGCAAGCTGTGGGGACGGGAACCCCGCAACACCTCTCCCCGTCTTGGTGACTGCCATGAAGAAGCAGCCCAAGCAAGCCCTTTGACAGTCCAGCCACCCTTTGGACCATATCCGTGGGGGGGGGGTTGCCAGCATGGCAACCCAACTCTCCTGAGATCACTGATAATCGGGGCTCTCTTCTCCCATGATTCCCCACAGTGGCCAATCTACACACACCACAACACAGGTCTGAACCCAGGAAATTTGAAACAGAGTGAAGCTCTATCCCAATGTTTCCCTAGTCTGCCCGGCTGGCACCACCTGGACACATGAAGCAGCAAATGCTCTTTTGGGTGCATGAAAGGGTTGTCTGGAGAGGAGGAGGTTGCTGTGTAACAGTTCTATTATTAACCAGAGAATACTGGGATTCCACACAAGCGGGGCTACCTTTATTAGGATGGCCTACCTCATGAGAATGCAGTCCGAAGGAGGACCGAAGGTCTTGCAGCCTCTGGTCCTCCCCAGTGGACCAGCCCTCTTATGAGTGGGTTAATCCCCAGGCGGCAAGCCAATATTGGGCGGGAGTGTGGTTTGGTGTCCCTGGACTGCTTAGCTGGGATGTGCCATTGCAAGAGCATCACAGTGGTCACAGTGGACTAGACCCCAGGATCCTTTACCCTCCCTCATATACATATTCCCTCCTAGGAAGTCATCATGATCCTTTCCCTGACTAACAGAAAAATAGTGCCCCTCGGCACCCCCCTGTTGCTAGCAATTGTGCTTGTGCGAGACTGTTTTCGTGTAGGGCTCTTACGAGGGTGGTGGTGCAACTGCTGTCAGAAGAAGCAATGGCCGAGGGCGGGCAGTCCATTCCAAAAAGGCACAATCATGCGTGGCACACACCCCTTGTAGACTGTGGCCACTGGCTGTCACCCTGCACACGTTCTGATGCCTTGCCTACAGTCTGGCAACGCGAGTGCTACAGAGCTTGTTGGGATGCAACCTCAGCAGACAAGGGAGAGGGAGAGGCTCACCTACACTGAAACTGGAGGCTGCCCGGCTGCAGTTGGAAGAATGTCTGTGATGCAATTCACAGCTACAAAAAATTAACTGTGGGTTCAGCAAACTCTGGTTTCACGTTATGCGCGAATGTAGCCAGCGACTGTAAACACCCACATAGGACTGCCAACTCTGACTGAAGCGATATGTGGGGGAAACCACCCCCCCATATTTCACGATATCAAGCCATTTACATCTCTAGGATAGTTTTCAATAGTATCCTGGAGATTCATGCCATTTCCTGGAGATTCATGCCAACTACATCCATGATGGTATTTGCTGCAAAAAGTGGAGTCATAATCACAGAAATGGTCACTGCATGTCCCTCATGAAACAATCTTTCTTCACAAGGGCAGACATGTGGTTTAAGAAATTGAATAGTACAAACAAACCATAATTTTATCTTTATGTATACACACACATACACATGCAGAAGTGTGGCAAATAAGGATAAACACACACAGAGAGAAACAGTATATATATATATATATATATATATATATATATATATATATATATATATATATATATGCCAGAACCTACATTTTCAGTTATAGCTTTTGCATTCAAATACATTCAGTTAGAGAGAGAAAGAGGGAGAGATTTAAAATAAGATCATTAAAAGTAAGCAAATCTGTATGTATTGTCTGTGCACAAAATCCTCAACATTTTCAAATAATATATTAATAGAAAAATACAATTATTGAGATTGTCTGGGAAAACATCTTGCCCTAGAAAATATGAAAGCACCGTGTTCAAAGGACATGGAAAATAAACCCCCTTTCTTTATAGACCTGTCCCCATGGGATTTGGCATAAGACAGACTAGAGAATTTCTAAGAAATGTCAGGTTTTCTTTGCTGGCGTATTTTTTACTTTGTTCTGAACAGAAACAACTTTGGCTCAAAAGGTAAATTCCATTGACTGTAGATTTTACTAAATGCGAGTTTAGTTGTGCAAGCAAAGGGAAACCGAGAGTGTACTAAATATGACTACGTTTTACAACCCCTTTCTTCCCCCTTCGTTTTTTTGATAAGCACTTAAGAGAAGCCTATTCACTGGAAGCTGCCAATTCTTTTATTTACAATGAGAACAGATTGGGGAGACTAGAGAAAATGTGTGTGGCAAATTAGGGTGAACTCAGTGGCCTGAATAGTAAATGCGAGGGGGAAATATGAAGGGACTCGTCTGCTACTTCATTGGACTGGCTCTGCTCTTTCTGAAACTGTCCTAAAGCCATTATCATCGTTGAATACTTTGCATAATGGAAAACACAGTCACCTCAGATCTTCTTTTGCATGACAAACCCTTGATTAGAAAAATAATAGGATGGAAATGGAATTGGTGTTTACTATGGCTTGCTGGAGAAAGGAATCCAGCATTAAACAGCAACAAGGGTGAATGAGTAGAGAATGAACTCAACATCCTGGCGTATGATATAGACAGAGGAGTGAACCTTTTCGCTACAATATAAGCTGTTTATAGCCCAATTGGAGGCTGAGAAAACGAGGAAGATTGATTAAAAAAAAAAATCCAGTGATGAGAATTCTTTACCCTTAAAAAAAGAAGGCTTTATTCACAGGTCCAAAAGTATGGCCCATTTTTCTGGAGAAAGCAATTTGTGAACCATATTATAATGTTTTGACAATGAACCATAGAAGGAGATGGTTTATAATGAACCAGAGCTATTATCCATTTAGCCTTCTACAATGAAACTTGACAACCGGCAGCTCCCAGCTATTCTATCTCGAATCTCAGGCCAGTTTCATACACTATTGGTAGCCCAATACAAAAGTGACTCATAAATGCTTCCAACATGGCAACAAAAGCAAAGTGTTCTATACAAGAGCACATGCTTAACGATAGCATACAAGCCAGGGCATAGCAAGGTTGGTGGCAGCTCTAGGGGGAAATATAAGGAGGGGCGCCACCTGGCAGACCCCCTTCCGGCCTTCTTTTTTGCCACCACCGCTTGGCCGCCTTCATCCCCACCCACCTTTGCCATGCCTACCTGTTTCACACAGGCACAGTCTGATGATGTCACTGACCCAGCAGGGCTGTGACAACTTGGTGGGTCGGGGCTGCACAGACATCGGTGAGAACAAGCCTGCTTTAAAGAGGCTCCCTGTTCTCGCTGGGATTGGGGCAGCTGGGGCATTGTAATTGGCAGCCCCCAGGCAGCAGCAGGACAATGGCAGCCCCACTGTAACTGCACCCTCTGTCTCAGTTACCCGTTTGCCCCTGAACACGATTCTCCCACCTACAGTACTCGGCAATAGGGTCACTTAGGCCGGGTCTACCAAGGCAGCAGATTAAGGTGAAGCCCTGAAGTGGCAGAATGGACTTTTTCAATTCAGTAAGTGGGGGAGTGGTACTGTTTTAAGTGCTCCCGTATGGGGCAGGCGGGGGCCCTATAAGCAAGAAACCAACCCAGCATGGAGTGAACTGGGATAGAATCTGATGTGCTAGATTTTTCTTAACTTTCAAAAAGTTTGACCATGGGTGGGAGAAGAAAACACTCCTCTCACCTGTCATTTGAAGCAGGAGGGTCTCCTCTATCATCTCACGATTTTACCACCTCATTCTGCTGCATGTGCTGACCAGGCTTTTGCTGCCACTGTAAGACACAACAGTGGCTTTACAAAATGAAAATGTGCGTTCCGTTAATCCGATGCTAAGCAGCAAGTCAAATCCATCCGCTGAATGGACGAGATGTTTCTCTTGGGCTGATTCCCCGAAGGAGCCCTCACTGTTGCAGTCAAAAATATGGAACTGCCAGGGGCGTAGCTATAATTGAATGAAAGGGTTCAAAGAACACGGGCCCCCAGCTCCTGAGGGCCCTCCTGCTCCACCCCTCCCTATCTTCTCCATTATCTCCTTCACTCTGGGGGGCCGCCAGAGAGAGGGATGAACACGGGCCCTCTCTCCCCTAGCTACACCCCTGGGAACTGCCTTACACTGAATCAGAGCAATGGACAAAGGGCTTGCTATGACTACTCCAAGGTCTAGGCAGACAGAGAAGACCTTCCCAAGCCCTGCTGCTAGATTGTCTTTTAATTGGATACAGCAGGGAGTGAACCTGGGGCTGTGTGCATACCAAGCCGGTGGAAGCTAGGGGCTGTTCTTGTGGTAGTGCTGCTGCAGTGACTGCTTCATTGCCAATATAGTTCAACTGGAGGCTTTTCAGACAGCAGGCTTTACCAGGGGTTTACCGCAAAGCTTTACTGTGAGTTTGGGCAATAACGGATACTCCGACACAAAAAGAGGATTTTTATTTTTTTAGCCCCGGACATAAATCAGGCTAGGTTCCAATATGGAGGGGGGAAACTCTGAAATATTGCATGGACTTTGGGATGAATCTGGCCAACATGTGAACGCACACCCATCCTCCTGAAGTAAAGTCGCTGTAAAGTCACCGTCTGAAAAAGCTCAGGGAGGCAAAGAAACCAGAAGCGCACCATCACTGGAGGAAGTTGGCAATAGAAGGCAAGGCTGGCATGCTAATGAGGAGAAGCGAGATGGTGACCCCAGATGGCAGGAGGAAGCAACTTACTTGCCGATGCCAGTCCCTGATTTCTTGCCTCAACAATCACCCCACTGATGAATTGGCAGTTGCCCCGATCCGCTGGCAGCAACAACAGAAGCTCCACTTTTGCTACCACATCTCTCTTCCTCTTCCAGCTCATCTTCTCCCTGCAAGGCAAGGAACAGAACAGAAGGAGGTATGGGGTCCTTCCTGTACTTCTTTCCACTCTCTTCCCTGCCTCCTGCCTTTTGAAAATGTGGCAACCGTCACCACCACTAAACGTCATAACTCCCCATCTTGACATTTAGTGGCGGTGACTGGTGCCACATTTTCTCCTCCTCCTTCCTCCCACTTCTTGCCTTTTCAAAAGGCCGGAGATGGTGGTGGTGGGGGATTGTCATTGCCGTGATAGTTGGGGTGGGGCTGATTATTGTGGGGTTGAGGAGATTGGGATGGGGCAAACGGGTGCACTACAGAGAGCTCCTTCTTCTACATGACCCCCACTGCACGTTAAGGACATCTGAGGAGGTCCATCTCCAGTTACCACCGGTTCGTCTGGTGGAGACTCAGAGGTGGGCCTTCTCTGTAGCTGCTCCTGGGCTGTGGAATGCACTCCCGGCAGGAATCCACAATCTTAACTCTTTGCTGACCTTCAGGAGAGCCCTTAAAACCTATGTGTTTGGCCTGGCCTTCCAAGGTTTTTAATTAGTTTTGTTTTAATCCTGTAACCTGGTTTTCAGGGTTTTAATTGTTCTGATTGTTGAATTGTTTTTTTAAAATGATGTTTTAATTGTTAATTAACATTTATATTTATATTTCTGTTTTAATTGTTATTGGTTTTAACGGTTGCTGTTTTAATTGTAAACGCCCTGAGCCATCCTGGAAGGGCGGCATAAAAATTGAATGAATGAATGAATAAATAAATAAATACAGAGGTGGGAGGTTGGCTTGCTACACTACCTTGGGTGTTGGGGACAGTGCGACAAACAAACAGGGCTAAAAAAGGAATAGGAGATTTCAGGCACATGGTGTTGAGCTGTGCTGCACCCAAAATGGGTGACTTGGTGGCTGAACCCGGCTGCAGTACAGTAGTTTTTGCCCTGCTTTGGTGGTGTTGTTTTTAAAGATAACGTTGTCAATCAGAGTATTTTTTAAGAAACACGGTTGACATTTTCAAGTCTCCAGCCCTCCCCCTCCCCCTCCCTCACAAGTAAGCAGATACGAGAGACATCTTTTAGTTCTCTGTGTGTGTGTGTGTGTGTGTGTGTGAGAGAGAGAGAGAGAGAGAGAGAGAGAGAGAGAAAGAGAATGAATTTCTACTCCATCTGACCCAGGGAAAACAAAAACAAACAAACAAACAAAATCCCATAAGGAAGGACAAGAAGTTCTGAGATATGCTACATGGTTATTGTTACTAGGGAAACGACTTCCTTAGCATTCATGTGTTCAGCACTGATCTCTCTGACTGTGTCTCTGCTTCTCAGGCAACAACCTGAAGAGAGCGGCACAAGGCAGGGAGGAGGCAAGCCCATCTGGCACATCTTCCCATACATGTGTTGACCCCATTTACAACAGCTCCAGTTTTTGCCTTTTTAGCAAGTTTAATTATACTTAATAGAATTGGAGGTTTTGTGATGAGAGTAATAAAGACCAGCCTCACTCGGTGCTTCTCACTTAGTTGTTTTCACAGCTATTGTGGAAAAACAGTGTTTTTCCCTCTTTGGAAAGAGAACTAAAGACACACAAAAAATCATCTTTACTTTCCCCACTTTCTTAGAATATGTATCAATTCCTACAGCAATATATGTAGTTACTACCCTGTTTCCCCGAAAGTAAGACCTACCCTGAAAGTAAGACCTAGCAGTAATTTCTGATGTACTGCTAATTGCCCTAGTGCATTTTTGGGGCCTAAAATTAATATAAGACACTGTCTTATTTTCGGGGAAACACGGTATATATAAATATTGGCTAACATGATGCAGGAAAGTTCTCAAAGTAGTCTTGATTACATTAAAAAGCCTTTAATTTCAATTGGACTATTTGAGTAATTTCCCTCATCGTGTCAGCCAATGTATATATATCTTTCTTAACTAAAAATGCAAGATGGGTTGAACAATGTAAACTAATTATACAATCTGCAGTATGAAAGTTAAAATATCAGCTTTTTCCATAGGTTGAACAATGTAAACTAATTATACAATCTGCAGTATGAAAGTTAAAGTATCAGCTTTTTCCATAGGCCTGACAGTAAATAATGTCCTCACTACTTTCCTATATATCATGAAGCACTGTTCTTGGTAGGCTTCCCTACACAGGGAGTTCCACAGATATAGGCCTAGTTCACACAGTCATCAAATTCAGGGCAGGAGGCAGGCTAGCCTGGTTTGCATGATAATGCAAACTCACAAAAATCCCACCAGCTTAGATTGCTCAAAGCAGGGTAACCCAGCTTTCTTACTCTGCTCTTAATCAAGTGAGGAAGAGGAGAGATAGCTCTCCTACCTTTGGTTGTGTGATCCACTCACCCCTTCTATCCAGCAGGCCCTCCCTCTCATGGAAACAAGAGAGATCTGTGGCTACAGCAGATGCCATCCATGCATATGCCACTCTGCAAAGCACACTCTATGATCTTGAAACTGGAGTGGCTTCAGCAGGGCTGGGTCCCCCTTCTGCTCCTTTGTGGCCAATCAGAGGGCAGCTGCGGGCATCATGAAGCCTTCTAGTCTGCTGAAAGCGCAAAGCATGCTGAGAAGGCATGCTAGGCCTCGGAGAACTTTTCATGCTTGCATTCCCCTATTTCAATAATGGATGTCACATCTGGCTTAATTGTGTATTTCCTGGGTTTGTTAACCCAGGTTCTAGCATGTGCTACTACTGGGGTAGGAGCTCTCCAGCCCACCCTCAAGTGGCTGTGTGAATCGCCTTATAGTGTTGCTGATTTTTTTTTTAAAGCTCTCCTCCGTGTCAGCATCAACCTAAATCAATGGAGGAGACATTTGGAGCAAGACCTCCCTAGATAATTTCAAGTAGGTGGAAAGAATGTGAGATAGGGATGTGCAGAATGTTCTGCACTCAGAATGTTCCACCTTGAAATGAGCCATTTTGAGTGTTCTGAGCTTGGAACAGAATGCCCTTCAAATAAAGGGCCTGTTCCAAGCTCGGAATGGAATGGCCTGTTTTGAGTTGTAATGCTCCAAGCATTGTGAGTGCCATTTTGGAGTCCAAAATGGCACTCTTCTGGTCTCTGTGCATGTGCAGCAGCCATTTGTGTGGTCACCACCACCACACAAATGACTGCCATAGATGCACAGAAGCCAGAAGAGCGCCATTTTGGAGTCCAAAATGGTGCTTGGAATGTTCCAAGTCAGAATAGGGTCGTTCTGTTGGAACAGCTGGTTCTTCTAACAAAACATTCTGCCAATTAAGCACTGTGTTCTGAGCTCAGAATGGCCCACTAAAGCCATTTCATGCACATCACTAGTATGGGAACAGACGTTCCCAAAGAAGCCATATCTGAAATGCCCAAACATTATTTTGTTGACTATCTTCACCTAAAGACCAGGCTTATTTCTGTAAAGGAGTAACTGGGCTGTTTTGTTTTAAGACTGTACTATACACATTACTATTATTTATTCTCCCTGCAAGAAATATATTTTATATTCCTATATTCTATAAGTGGATTCCATTGTATGTACACACACCCCTCTCTCTTTATATTTATTTATTTTATAGGCAAATTATTTATTGAATATATAGTAGAATGTATCACAGGGATGAGCTTGTGTAAGATTGGTGACACTCTTTTGATTGGCTGCATAATTTGCATTACATTCTGAGTTGCCATTTTCCAGATCTAAATCTTTCCCTCCCACTGATGCTATTTGTGCTGTGGGGATGGGTGAGTTAGAGAAAAATACAAGTGCCTGTATTCTGCATGTCTTTTTCTCTTATAGAGCAGAGGTTTGAGAGCAAATTAGATTAACGCTTTTCTACCCATTCCAATTCTATATCCACAAATTAGAAGCCCCCTACACCAAAAAACAGCTGCTTTTAAAAACCAAGTTAGGATACTAGACACAGATCTAGTTCAATGGTTTGCTTGGCCTTTAGTCCCCAGCTAACATGATGGCTACTCGGTGGTTATTGTTCTTAGCAATCCAAGAATCACATATAACAGTTTCGGCAACGAGGTGTTATCAAAAGTGTGCAAGATAAAACTCTCTTGCAAGTGAGGTATAGACGTACAGCAGAGAGAGAGAAGGAGCTGCAGGAACCCACCTCCTGTGGCTCCCCGCTCAAGCTGCAGTTGTCTAGAGAGAGCAAGGGCCAAACCACCTGCTTCTCTTGTGCTTTGAGACATGCCGTCTCATAGGAAGTGAGAATAGCAGGTATTCCGCCATTTCTCCCTCAAATGTATACCTGTTTCCACCAGAAGCCTTGACAGGAAGCCGAAGTACAGCTGGAGAGGAACTGTCCCAACAAGAGGGAGAAATGGAGCATCCAAAACAGTTTGCAAAAATTCAACAGGAAAAGCAGGGGGTGGGGGCGGTGCGCACTGAACCTATGCACAGTGTCCGAAGAGTGTGCCTGCAAACCCCACCGTGGCATTTTTGCATACAGAAGCTTCACCCGCACACACTCAACACACTTATGGCATTTTTTTCCTGCAGAGATGCCCCAGCCTTTTGATCACAGAAAGAAATAATACCTTCCTCATGCTTCTTCTTCTTATTATTATTTACATTTATATCCCGTTCTTCCTCCAAGGAGCCCAGAGCGGTGTACTACATACTTGAGTGTCTCTTTCACAACGACCCTGAGAAGTAGGTTAGGCTGAGAGAGAAGTGACTGGCCCAGAGTCACCCAGCTATTTTTATGGCTGAATGGGGATTTGAACTCGGGTCTCCCCGGTCCTAGTCCAGCACTCTAACCACTACACCACGCTGTAAGAGTGTGTGTGTCCCTCTGCTGGATGGGTAGAGAGTTGATTTTTTAAATTATTATTTTATTTTTGGCCCTCGAGTGTTGCTATAGGAGAGAGACTGTGAGAGAGGAATTCTGAGGGGAGACTCTGCGAGAGAAAATAGAAGATCCTGAGGGGGAGCAGTATTTCTAGAGAAGAGGAGTTTATTAAGTGTTTGTTTGAAACAGGAAGATCTGAGAAGGGGCAGAGACGAGGAGACTCGAAGGAGGAGAGGGCAGCAGCTTCTATAAATCAGCTGTAGGGACTGGACTACTATTAATCACTTGGAGACTGAGGCCTGAAAACACAGACGAGCCTCGGATCTGCTTCGTTCTCCATCTTGTGGAATACGAACCTTTATGAGACTCCCACTTTGGAACTGGCTGGCTTTCACCCTCGTGAACAACCACATTTTGAGGGAATTATGGGCCAGTGTTTATGGATGTCAGTGTGTCGGTCGTGAATAGATGTGAATCATTTGTTCAAAATGATTTAGACATGTTATTCTTTAACACTATAGGATTTCTTTTCATTGCCTCTGAATTCATTTCTGTGCTGGTCTTTGGAGCGCGGAGTCTGGGACAAAGAGTGGAAGGTTACTCTGACATATTTGCAGCAGCATGGGGTGGGGGCTACTGGATGCATCAGTGCTGGTGTGGGGCTTGAAGATGTACACTTTGGACATTGTACATGGGTGCAGCATTCTTTCTTTCTTTCTTTCTTTCTTTCTTTCTTTCTTTCAACGTCTGAAGAGGGTTTCAATAATAAAGCAATAGGTAATAGTTCAGCCTTGCTGGCATGGCTCAGTTCCTCATTGAATGGGCATCTGTGAGCCACAGGCCTGTGTGCCCTTCCCACCCCCTCTTCTTCTTTCATGTGCAAAAGGAGGAGAGGGAAAGATTCTTTCACTTTAATGTCTATCACAGCTCCCTGTGGTGTAGCGAAGTTGGAAGTGGCCTGTGGCTAGACATTTTGGCAACCTCCCGCTGCTGCCACCACTCACCAGCTGTTGCCCCACCACCACCCTTTGCTGCAGTTTGCCTCCCTTTCTTGGCCACAGCACAGTATCATGACACCACTGCCCTGGCACAAGCCCATCCCACCAATGACAGGTGCCTGGGCATTATGGTGCATTGTTGTCAGCATAGGGAGGCAAGTCTGTGGTGACAGCAGTGGTGAGCAAGGACTGCGGTGACCAATGGCGGGGGTGTGTGTGCTGTGAAGACCAGCAGTTTGTGAGCACAGTGGCTCCCCCATCCTGGCCCCACTTGGTGGCCCATGTGCAGAGCACACATTTGATCAACTATGGATATGCCCAGCAACTCCACATTACCTGCCAACTTGCCAGGGACGGACTATGCTTTACTTCAGTTTCAGTTAGGGAATACAAATCAGGTTCAAACTGTGATTTCAGACCCTGGTTTGTTTTCTCTAACTGCTTGCTTGCTTGCTTGCTTAAGTGCCGTCAAGTTGTTGTCAACTCTTAGCGACCACATAGATAAGATTCTCTCCAGAATGATCTGTCTTCAACTTAGCCTTTAAGGGCTCTCAGTGGTACATTCACTGTTGTTGTGATTGAGTCCATCCACCTTGCTGCTGGTTGTCCTCTTCATCTCTTTCCTTCAGCTTTCCCCAGCATTATGGACTTCTCAAGGGAGCTGGGTCTTCGCATAATGTGTCCCAAGTATGATAGTTTGAGCCGGGTCATTTGTGCCTCTAGTGAAAATTCTGGATTGATTTGTTCTATGAGCCATTTATCTGTTTTCCTGGCTGTCCATGGTATCCTCAAAAGTCTTCTTCAGCACTAAAGCTCAAAAACATCAGTGCTTTTTCTCTCTTGCTTCTTCAAAGTCCTGCTTTCGCATCCATAGAGTGTTATGGGGAAAACCATTGTCTGAACGATTCTAATCTTTGTAGGTATAGACATGTCACGGCATCTAAATATCCTTTCCAAGGCCTTCATTGCAACCCTACCAAGTGCACGTTTGCGGTGTATTTCTTGACTGCTGGATCCTTTACAGTTGATGGTCGATCCTAAAAGGCAGAAGCTATCCACCACTTCAACTAACTAACTAACTAACTAACTAAGTGTTAGTTTCCTTAAATTCATACATACCCATGGAACGGAAGTTTACTTCACACTGAAAGCCAATGTTTCCCCTCCCTCTTTGTGTGAAAGAAGGGGGGGGTGAGGAGAGAGGGAGCGTGATAGCCCACAGCTTGCAAAGGCTTATTTACATAAGGGGAAACCATGATTTTCCATTAAGTCTGAATCGAGCCATTAAAATTACCTTTCGTTAATGACAACAAGAATTGAAAGAGCAAAGAAATTGGAAGATAATGTAATACCAAGTATAAAAATATTGGCTAAAAGGTTTCTGAATTACATTAATTTTCATGGTCAAACTTACATACTTGGTTAGATTCCAGGAAAGTAGGAAAGGAACAAGATTAGAAAACATTTTGAAAGCTAGAACTCTTTTCTACCATATTGCAATTATTGTAACCAGAATGTCTCCCCTCCCCTGTTGTATACAGGTGAAACTCGGAAAATTAGAATATCGTGCAAAAGTCCATTAATTTCAGTAATGCAAATTAAAAGGTGAAACTGATATATGAGACAGACACATTACATGCAAAGCGAGATAAGTCAAGCCTTAATTTGTTATAATTGTGATGATCATGGCGTACAGCTCATGAAAACCCCAAATCCACAATCCCAGAAAATTAGAATATTACATGGAACCAAGAAGACAAGGATTGTAGAATAGAACAATATCGGACCTCTGAAAAGTATAAGCATGCATATGTATTCAGTACTTGGTTTGGGCCCCTTTTGCAGCAATTATTGCCTCAATGCGGCGTGGCATGGATGCTATCAGCCTGTGGCATTGATGAGGTGTTATGGAAGACCAGGATGCTTCATTAGCGGCCTTCAGCTCTTCTGCATTGTTTGGTCTCATGTCTCTCATCCTTCTCTTGGCAATGCCCCATAGATTCTCTTATGGGGTCAGGTCAGGCGAGTTTGCTGGCCAATCAAGCACAGTACACTGTATACTTTTCAGAGGTCTGATATTTCTGGGATTGTGGATTTGGGGTTTTCATGAGCTGTACGCCATGATCATCACAATTATAACAAATTAAGGCTTGACTTATCTCGCTTTGCATGTAATGCGTCTGTCTCATATATCAGTTTCACCTTTTAATTTGCATTACTGAAATTAATGGACTTTTGCACGATATTCTAATTTTCCAAGTTTCACCTGTATGTGAAATGTTTTATGGTGTATTGTATGCAACATTAGTCTGTATGTCAGCCATTGTTCATAAGATTTACTGTATGCATGTACACTGGAACAGAATAACCCTCTGGCAAGTATGTATTTAGAAAGAAACATTTGCCAGTTTAATATTGTAGCGTCGGTCCATTTCACTTGATTTTTCATAGGTGAATGTGAACTGACTTTATTCAAAAACACTGGTTGACATCCAGACTAATGTTGTGACGAACAAAAATCCCCACATGCCAGAAGGTTGCGTAACTGAGTAAATGCTCAAAGAAGTTGTGCAATCTCGTGGTCTTGGGTCTGTTGTACAATAGTTGCACTTGCACAAGAAGCAGAGTAGATAGCATCATATGATTCTCTGCAACATATTGTGCCATAGTCAGCTTTTATTTGTGTCTTAGAACAGTCAGAAGAAACAGTTTTATTCAGACGCATGCCTAATTTTCATCTCTGGATCCCCTGCAAAACCTGGTCCGAATTAGCCTCATATACAACCCAGTTACAACTACAACAAAACCATGAACTGGTCTTCTAAACACTACCCATATATGGACTGAGGAAGAGGTTTCACAACAGTCAGCTTCCATACAAGAGCTACAATGGAATATTTTACATGGGTGGCAATTAACTCCAGTAAAATCTATATTATTAATTCTCCAAGATGGGCCATGCGTGGGGACGTGGCAGAAAGGAGGCGATTGGCTGACAGAGTTCGCAAGCAGAAGCCCCTGATTGGACAGTGGGGATTCCATATGCAGATAGGGAGAAGGAGCCTGTGAGAGCAGAAGCACCATGGTGATTCCATATGCAGATAGGGAGGAGGCGCCTGTGGTGCTGTGGTGATTGGTCAGTGGGGATTCCATATGCAGATAAGGAGGAGGAGCCTGTGATGGTTAAGGTCAGTTGGAATGCAACTGTTACTGGTCGGAAGATGTTCTTGATTGTAGAGGAGAGGAATAGATAGATAGATAGATAGATAGATAGATAGATAGATAGATAGATAGATAGATAGATAGAAGACAGGGGTCTGCAAAAAGATGGGTCATGAGGAAGGAAAGAGCCCCTTCAGAAGAAGGAGGCTGCCATTGTGTGAATTAGATGGGGAAACAAGATTAACAAAATCTGTTAACTCAGGGAGGCAGAGAGGGGAAAAACATGAAGGGAGGGGGAAGAAAGAGTGGGGAAGAGCGAGTTGAGGAGAGAGAAAGAGAGAAAAAGAAGGGAAGGGAAAGAGACACAGATGGAAGGGCAAGGGACGGGCCTGAGCCTGTCAACAGCCTGGTGGGAATCAGCGGCCATGGCAGCACTAGCAGCAAGTAAGGGCCCATTCAACCACTGCTGCTGTTTGGGGCTAACAAGGTCATTGTCAGAGGGAGGCAGGCAGGAGGGCAAGAGATGGGCCTGGGCCTATCAGTGGCCTGAGGGGAACGAGTGACCATGGTGGTGGCAGCAGCGAGGAACAGCCCGGTCAACCACTGCTGCTGCTCCTCGGGGGAGGAACAGGAGGGATTCAGTTGAGGGTGGGGAGGTCTCTGGGGATAGGAGGCTGCAGCTTAGCCAATAGGCAGCAGCAATGCTGCAGCCATGACCAAGAAGGGTGAGGGAGATGGAAGCAACGGGATGGAGGAGGAGCAGGAGTGCAGCTCAGGTGAGGGTGGGGAGATCTCTGAGGTGAGAGGAGCAATCAAGTAGTAATGCGCAGATGCTCTAGAGCAGTGTTTCTCAACCACCGGTCCCTGGACCGCTGCCGGTCCCCGAAGGGTTGAGTGCCGGTCCCTGACTGGGAGTCAAACCCCCCCCCCTGAAATCAAGGGGCACACTTCCTCAATTTTGCACATGGCACGGAAGAGGAAGAGTATCACGGAGGCATGGGACCCTTCTTGTGCCTTGCCTCCACGTGCTGCTGAGATCTTCCTATAGCTATCTTATTCCCTATCTTTACAGCTTCAAACTGTATGCGATGCGGGGGCATGGAGGAAAAAGTATGGCAGTGGGCGCCACTTGAAGGGCTGCTGGTTCTTGCATGCTCATTGTTTGCAGCCAAAGGTTGGTTGATTGAAACCCAGCTGCCTGTTGTGGTCGAGGCGCCTTGAGAGGGAACACTGTTTCCCTCTTGCATCAGTGGGGCTTGCTTGTATGTTGTTTTCATTGGCCCCATGTAGCTTTTGAATTTTTCCAATGGCCCAGCATCCCCTCTCCATTGAGTAATCACAAGCACCTCCACTCCAGACATACTGGAGACAAATTTGTTCACCCAGGCTTTTAGATTCAGGGGTTCTCAACCTTGGGTACCCAGACGTTGGTGGACTTCTACTCCCATAATCCCGAGCCATAATGGCCAAATGCCATTGTTGTTGGGGGTTATGGGAGTTTAACTGAGGGACCCAAGGTTAAGAACCCCTAATATTCAATGTTTGCAAAAGATTCCAAATTTAATTATTTTAATGCTTATATTATTTTCATTCTAAACTGCCCAGAGATGCAAGTTTTGGGCAGTATAGAAGTCTGATAGATAGACAGACAGACAGACAGATAGACAGACTTGAAACCCCTTTACTAACTGCTGGTCCGGGAAACTGCGCATGAAGAATGTAGCGGTCCTTGAAACTATGCACGAAGAATTTAGCGGTCCTTGACTCCAAAAAGTTTGAGAAACACTGCTCTAGAGCGTGCAAGAGTTCCAGCATTGAAGTGGAGAGAAATAATGGCGGTGACCAGGAGGCAGAGGTGGAGGGCCGGTTGGCAAAGCCCCACCAGCTGGAAGAGGTGAGCAGAGGGGGCGAAGCCCCGCTGGCCAGGAAGAGGATGCGGCAGCGGAGAGAAATAATGGCGGTGGCGAGGAGGTGGGCGGTGGGCGGGCGATGGGCAAAGCCCGGCCAGCCAGGAGGAGGAGCTGGGAGGTGGTGGTGGGATGGCCTGGCCAGCTCACTGGGGTGAGGCGGCGGCAGCGGGCCCTGGTCTGGCCGCATGGAGGAAGCGGTGGCTGGCCAGCCTAGTCTGGCCGGCAGCAGTGGGACAGCCTGGCCTGGGGGGACGGTGGGGGGGAGTGGCCGGTCGGCAGCCAGAAAGCCAGGCATGCCGGCATGGGCGGGGAATGGCTGGGCCCAACTAGAGGTGCAGATGCTCTGCGCCCGGGTCCACTAGTTAGCATATATTTCTTATATTTATTCTACTCTGTGTTGGAGGGGATGTAAGTGAAAGGAAACATTTTATCACATGTGGTGGTCTTGTGAAAAGGTGATATGCTTTTGGCAAAAAAATATTTGGAGAAATAAGAATTATAATCAGACAAAATGTGGAGTTTTCTCCAGAATTAGAGTTATTACATTTATTTGTAGGAAATAATCCCAAGTTAAAAAAAATAAGGAACTTGTAATTTTTTTTAAAAAAAATTTGGCAGCAAAAACAATTATTGTCCAACCATGGAAATATTTTGATCAGATAACAATTGCAAAGTGATATAATAAGGTGTGGTCAATTGCATTGTTAGAAAAGGTTACTGATAAGATTAGATTAATGCAGGCTGTGAGAGTAGAATCACAGATCCACCTTATTTGGGCAGATTATATTTATCACATTAACAGTACTAGATCTGAGTCTGGATTTTCTTGCGATATATGGAAAATATGATTATTAAATGTATTGTGTTACTATGTGATACTGTTCTATGTTGCTATGTGAATGCTGTTCTAAGAAAAATTATTTTTTAAAATACAATACCAAGTTAGAACTACAACAAAAACATGAATTGGGCTTCTAAACACTACACATATATGAACTGAGGAAGAGGTATCATGACAGGAGGTGCACAACAGGTTATATAAGTGCACCCTGTTGCACCAGTACAACATACTAGTCCAGAATGCAAGCTCCCAATTCAGCAAACTATTTAGTACAACAGGTTTTCATTAGTGTAGTGTTTGAGGTGATAGTCTGGATATCAGAAACTGTGTTTGAGGTGATTCCTATCACTTCAAAGTTGTGCCTGTGATGTAGGAATGGAGGCATCCACATCTGTATGGCAAATTCAGCCATGAAACTCACTGTGTGATTCTGGGCCAGTCATGTATCTCTCAGCCTAACCTATTTCACAGGGTTGTTGTGAAGATAAATATAACATAAGAACATAAGAACAGCCCTGCTGGATCAGGCCCAAGGCCCATCTAGTCCAGCATCCTGTTTCGCACAGTGGTCCACCAGATGCCGCTGGAAGCCACAGACAGGAGTTGAGGGCATGCCCTCTCTCCTGCCATTACTCCCCTGCAACTGGTACTCAGAGGCATCCTACCTTTGAGGCTGGAGGTGGCCCACAGCCCTCCGACTAGTAGCCATTGATAGAGCTCTCCTCCATGAAGTCATTCAAACCCCTCATGAAGCCATCCAGGTTGTTGGCTGTCACCACATCCTGTGGCAGAGAGTTCCACAAGTGGATCACATGTTGTGTGAAAAAGTACTTCCGTTTGTTGGTCCTAGACCTCCTGGCAACCAATTTCATGGAGTGACCCCTGGTTCTAGTGTTGTGTGAGAGGGAAAAGAATTTCTCTCTCTCCACTTTCTCCACACCATGCATGATTTTATAGACCTCTATCATGTCTCCCCACAGTCGTCTTTTTTCTAAATTAAAAAGCCCCAGGTGTTGTAGTCTTGCCTCATAAGAAAGGTGCTCTAGGCCCCTGATCATCTTGGTTGCCCTCTTCTGTACCTTCTCCAGTTCAACAATGTCCTTTTTAAGATGTGGTGACCAGAATTGTACGCAGTACTCCAAGTGTGGTCGCACCATAGTTTTGTATAAGGGCATTATAATGTTAGCCGTTTTATTTTCAATCCCCTTCCTAATGATAACTATGTACAACATTCTGGGCTCTTTGGAGGAAGATATATAATTTATTTATTTAAATCAAATCACTTTCCCAAGCATGCTCCTGGATACTGCTGGGAATGACCATTACTCCCAGGACATTTGTTGTAGGGCAGAAACAAATAGACAATTTTCACAATGGAGAGAAGTGGGGTCCCTTAGGGATCTGTATTCGGACCAATGCTTTTAAAATTTGTTAATAAATGATCTAGAGATTGGGGGAAGCAATGAGGTGGCCAAATTTGCAGATGACATAGAGCATTTCCTGACAGGTTATAATGAAATGTCTTCCTGAAGGGTAACTAAATGCAGAATAAAGTTGCAAACATTATTTTCCTCTAAGAAGAAAGTTGGTTTTTTTTTTTTTTTTTTAAAAACCAAAGTACAAAGTAAGCAAAACAAGGGATTAATATGCTATCTCAACGATGTCAGTAGTAAGTAAGTGTATTATTATGGTCCAAGACCAGAAAACAGCAACACATCATTGGTATAACATACAGAGTCTTGTTAAAAAGAGAACATCAAGGGTGGGGGGAAGGGAATCTGATATACTAATGAGAGATCTATCTATCTATCTATCTATCTATCTATCTATCTATCTATCTATCATATTATTTACTGCCTGATATATACATCCCTAGGCAGTGCACAAAATTTAAAAACAATATAAACATCACAGATTAAAAGCCACAAAACACACTAAAACAGCATAAGTTATTAAAACAAATTAGTACTATTAATTCATTTGATAAAATTAAGGTTTATCAAATGGCCATGGGACTAGATACAAATACTGTTCACATACATATACTGTACTTATGGTGCTAAAAAGACTGGTCATTCAGGGTCATCCATGTCCAACAAAGAGGTATCACTATATCTTAACCACACTTCTCTGTCGAAGGCGATAAACTTCCTAAATGAAGCACATTGTCTAGAGTGTTTAAAAATGTCTTCTGAAATTCACGAGAATTTTATTCTGAACAAGTCTCTATTTCTTCCCAAGCAATTCCTAACAAAAAAGCTCTGGGCAGCATTGGCTAAATGGCAGGACAGACATCCCCCACAGAAGGCAGAAAGTGGCTGCTAAATTTGTGTTGGCACAAAAGGGGGAATGCCACTGGGTACAGATTGTTCCAATTCTTTTTTTTTTTTTTTTGTGGCATTCCTGGATGGTGAGCCAAAGAGTTTTCTGTCAACAAGATCATCTCATTACATGCACTGTGGCTTCCCTCTTCTCCCCTTGACCATCAGTGCAGCTACTTCGGCTGTTTTGCACTGGAGGCTGTTCTCAAAGTTGGGCTTTTGGATTGACTTCTTGGAAGTGGGAGGATATGATCTGAAGGGTGTCCTCAGATGCTCTGCTGCGCACACAGAAATTCCTTGTAGCCTCTTGGTCAATAACTTGCTCTTGGCAAGTCGTAATTCTTCTTAGGGAGGGAAGGGCAGAAGATAAGAGACAATTGTTGGTTCAACAAATGCAATTGTTCCTTTAAAAAGAACACCACACACCACAATGTACATATTGGCATATATTGTTATGGTTTCTGGGACCTGATGGGAAGTAATTGTTGGGAATCAGAGATTTTTTGGCACTGGTCTGATGGATGGTTGAGTGAGACACATCAGAGCCCAAGGTGACACATGAACACACACACACCCCATTTCAGCTAGGGAAATACACATACATAAAGAAACAGCAGTACAGGAAGTCCCCAGCTTACAAATGGGTTGTGTTCCAAAAGTTTGTTTGTAAGTCAGTTGTTTGGAACCCGGTTCACACAAGAAACATGGCTTGTTCATATGTGCAGGTCAACATTCATACGCCAGAATTTTTAAGACTATCAGAACTTCTGTTTGGCGCAGCAAACACATGAGTAAGCCAGGCTGAAAGTGGGAGCTGCAAGCATAGAGAGACCTCTAAAGGCCTAACAGGCCTTCCCAGCATGTTTTGTACTGCCAATTGACTGGAAATCCTCATTACATTAGCAGCTTCCCTCTGAGTGGCCCCGAAGGATCAGGAGGCAGACCCAACCCTGCTGAAACTACTCAGCTACAGGTTCAGAGAGTGTACTTTGCTGTGGCTATATGGGCTGCCATACATGGATGTGCCACTCAGCAATCTATTTCCCCCACCAGGCCTGCTGGGTCCCAGTGGCTGAGTACAAGAGGTAAGTGGATCCACCAACCAGAGAAGCAAGGTAGGAGACCTGTCCTCTCTTTCTACCTTGGATAAGAGCAGGGTACAAAAGCTGGGCTACTGCTTTGAACAATCTGGGTTGGAGGGATTTTCATGGGCTCACACTATCATGCAAACCTGGGTACAATGCCTCCTACCCTGATTTTGATTATTGTTTGAACAAGCCTTATATCTCCATCCTAGTTGGGGTTCTGCACAATAGTTTCCATAAAGTTGGGTAACTACACTGAAAATTATCTTAGTACCCTTTGCCCTACTTTAGTACTGATATCTTCATAATAACTTATTAATATTGTACCCTTTTGAAATGGTGCATTTGCCTTGGCTACATGATTTGTTTTTCTGATAAGGAAATATTTTCATCATACCCCTTTTTTCCAATGCATTGCATTTTCTCTCTTCCTTTCTCAGCTCCCATCATTCTATTCCTCTCTGACTCTTTCAGGCATCAAACCTCTCTCCACTGTCCCTGCCCTTCTGTTTCCCCAAGGGTTCGCAGCATGAAATGAGAGACAGCAGGCAACTCCCAAACGTCCAATTGGGCATCAACAGTCTGCTCTCTTGGTGCTGTTAAAATGCACAGCTTGTTCACTTGCTATTGAAGCAAGACCGAGTCTGGATTCTGAAGGAGAATGTGCAGAAGTATGTTTTTTTGCAAGATGATTCCCATCCTGGAAACACAGCCTTAATTGTGAAGAAACTAATTCTGAACATTGCCTTCGGGCAAGAAAAATATCCTTTCCCCTCCAAGTGGGAATAGTTTGTTCTGTGATCCTACCAGAATAATTTACAGTTCAAGATACTAATAATTCTGAACAAGACGATATAGTGGCAATGATATATGCACTCTCCCTTACTCTTGACAACATTTTAAAGACCTCTTTTAATGTGTAAAGCAGTAAAAACAAATACAACCAAGATCTTACAAACCTGAGCAAATTTGTTTCAAAGCTAAAACATCATTGTCAATGCTCTGTCTCAAACAGATAATTCTGTTGATCTAGAAATACTTTTCTTTGGGCAGAGTTTCTAGAAAAGACAAAATACTGAAATAGCTATGACTAAAAAGATGTCCAAATTTACTAACTTGCCAAAATGTCAGCTCTGTGACAGTGCATATCTGATACAGTATATATTCATACAGAATGAATATACCAATTACCACAGCAATAGAGCAGAACAAAAAATGTAGCTAGAACAAGTGTGAAATGATGGGGAAAGATAGATCCACAGCATGATGCCCAGAAGCCATAGAATACTGTGATTGGTTTCTGCCAGAATGAAACATATGGAACCTAGAAACGGACTGGAAAAGAAAAGAAATGTATCTAAATGGGAATTCTCTGTGATCACTAAATAATTTCTAACCACAAATAATTTAATAATGAACCCTTAGCATTTATATGGTGCTTTTGAATGTTCATAATATCTCACATAAAAGTAAACCTGGGTACAGCCCACTAAATGCAGGATACAGATAGGAAATGTCCTATGTGCGATCAACTTAACATGTGAATACAGAGATATGTGTACACAGAGATTATACGTGCATTGAATATAAGGTGTGGATAGGGTTACATTGCAAACAAGCTGGTCTGGTGGTAGCAAGCATGACTTATCCCCTTAAGCTAAGCAGGATCTGCCCTGGTTGCATACGAAAGGGAGACTAGAAGTGTTTGCACTGTGAGATATTCCCCTTAGGGGATGGAGCCGCTTTGGGAAGAGCATCTAAGTTCCAAGTTCTAGCATCTCCAAGATAGGGCTGAGAGAGATTCCTGCCTGCAACCTTGGAGAAGCTGCTGTATAGACAATACTGAGTGAGATGGACCTATGGTTTGACTCAGTATATGGCAGCTTCCTATGTTATATGTCCTACTTGTACCCTGCATTTAAGGAGGTGAACCTTGAAAATGAACACATGTCCAGTCATTTACACAAAAAGTTATCTAAATCTGATAGGGTCTGTTTAAATTAGTAAATGTATTATACTTCTGTGTAAGTACGATGTTCAGTGTAAAGATTATCTAGACTATTAGGGAAGCGGTTATCCTTTAAAGGTCCAATGATAGCTAATGTAGACCACCAGAAGGATCCTGCTTAATAAAGATGACTTCTGGTTGACCCCTTAGCTACGTTGAACATGAGTCTAGTGGTATGCACAGTGTGTGTGTAGTTCACTTACTGCAACTCTCGTCGTTCCTCCACCCCCCACCCCAAACACAGGTAATGAGGTTTGTTGACTAGGCAGCTTGGGATAGTGGCTAGCATTCGGAAGTTTATATGAAGGCCTCAGAGTTGGGACAAATCCGTTTGTAGAAATTCCAGCATATTGCTTCAGCTGGATGGATTGTGTGTCTTGCATTGCTGAGATGAGGGTCCTCAGAGAGGGAGACGTGCTATGGCTGGGGTGTGGAAAGGAATCAGCTTTGTGGCTCAAGTGGGACTGAGAGGTTGCTGATGCACAAAATACAGGGGCAGCTCCAGAGAGGGACAAATGACTCCCAGACAAGTAGTTTGTCCCTCCACTTTTGTTTCAGAAATCAATGTGGGGCACAGTGAACCCATTCATAAATACCGTACACTTTTGTCTCTTCGGTGCACCCTCAATTCTTTTTCTGGTGCCACCACCACACAGGAAATAGCGCTCACTCTCTCTCTCTCATCTTCCAGAGCTTGAGAAAAGGATATGGCCAGTTCCTGGGCCACTGAGTTTCTGCTCTGGCTGGTGCCAGGGAGGAATGTGGCATTGTGGTGCTGTTACCATTGCCTATGCTTCATTGGTTTGTTGGCACTGGGGGAGAAATATAGTGGAGACCCCCCCCCCCTTCACCCCTGTGGACAAAGGTCCATCAGTGGGTTCCCTCATCAGCTTCTTGAACAGCTCCTGTCTAGAATAAGTGCAGTGGGGAAGAAGAGAAGGAAGAGGATAGAGAAGGAAAATATCAGCTATGTTCCAGTTAGCCCTTAAAGCGCTCAGCTCCTGCTTCCTGGTTGCAAGGTGTGCTGGTCTGAGGAATTGTGGGGGGAATCCTAGCTTGTCAAGATTGTTTGGCCCTGCCTCCTGGTATGAGTGGAAAGGGGATCCCAAAGCGTAATTAATGCCCTCTTACCTCAGAGAAACAGTAAATGTGGACAGGATCTCCTATACCTGTACTCAGCAGTGGTGCTGCTTGCTAGGCTGTCATTTCAAACAAACTGGGTTTTGATGGTCCTTCAGATAAGAGATCCTTGGTTGGTGCCCATCATGATAGTTTCCTTGCAGACAGGCTCACCCAAGCTAAAATGTATGGACATTGGAGTTATTGTGTGGAACCTAGGAAGCTTCCTTGATAGGTTTCGTCCCCGCTTTCGCTGTGAACTGTGTTCTTAACTCTTTGTCCCTTGTTCTCTGGCATAGGAAGGGACGGAGGATGAGAATTGTGAAAAGCTATTTCATGTTCCCGGAAGTGTGGTTGCTTCTTTTCGCTTTCTAGTTGTATGACTTGAATGAGAGGAGAGCTGGTCTGGTGGTAGCAAGCATGACTTGTCCCCTTAGCTGAGCAGGGTCTACCCTGGTTGTATATGAAAGGGAGACTAGAAGTGTGAGCACTGTAAGATATTCCCTTCAGGGGATAGAGCTGCTCTGGGAAGAGCAGAAAGGTCCAAGTTTCCACCCTGGCAGAATCTCCAAGATAGGGCTGAGAGAGATTCCTGCCTACTACCTTGGAGAAGCCACTGCCAGTCTGCGAAGACAATACTGAGCTAGATGGACCAATGGTCTGACTCAGTATATGGCAGCTTCCTATGTTCCACAGCTATAGAGGGATAAGTTGCTGCTGCTGGCCAAGTGACTCCTGGTCTGCCCTGGGTTGCCAGGTCTCCAGGAAAAAAAACCTAGCCTGGCTATCTTTCAGAGCAACTAGAGTAGCAAGAGGGCAGGCGGTTTTTGTTTTTGTTTTTAAACCCCACAGCCTTTCAAGATAAAGACATTTTAGTCACATACCTTAGGCACAGGGTTCCACACCCAGACCAGTCCTCTCTGACAATCTTGCTAGCAGCACCTTTGGCAGTGCCTTCAGGAGCTACCCAGCTATTTCAGAGTAACCCTTTCCTTGTCAATAACTGCAGGACACAGAGGCTTATCCCAGCCCCATACTCACCTTTTGTAACCTCCTCTGCTTGAGGGGTCAGCAGTTGAACTACCTCTGTGGTCACTGTGTAAGAGATTGTCCCCACTGAGATGGCTGCCACCAAGCTCTTCAGACTTGTTCTATGGCCATTTGTCATGAAGGAGGGAGTAACAGGCCTAGCAGTGCCCTCACCTACCAGTTATTTTAGCAGTTAAAACACCACCACCACCTAGGTTCTGTGCTAAGCTGCTTCTTTTGCCTTCTAATACAAAAGGGACATGCACAAAGGAAAACATCCTGAGCTTAATATGCTAGACTTGGGCACCAGTGGTGAAGGTGGAGCCCAGCAAAAGCCCGATTCTAGTTGAGAAGGCACAGCCTGAGGTGTGGGTGGGGAATAACATCCCTATGATCATTAACGATGTTGTGCCATATCGCAAATTGTGCTCGCTTACAACTTGCCTTCGATGTACCCATATGGACACCGTGGGGCATCTTTACTGGGGCCAGGCATTCCGTACTCCCCATATTGAGTTGCATCTCTAAGGCCAAGGAAAAATGTGGGTGCATGGAGGGCAAGTTGTAAGTGAGCACAATCTGTGACACTGAACACCATCATTACTAATCACATGGCATGTCTTGTTAAGGCATCATCAGCTTTAGGTTCCAATTTCCCCAATTTGTGGAGCTTAAGCCGGACCGAAATATTATTATTATTATTTTACATTTTATATCCCGCTCTTCCTCCAAGGAGCCCAGAGCGGTGTACTACATACTTGGGTTTCTCCTCACAACAACCCTGTGAAGTAGGTTAGGCTGAGAGAGAAGTGACTGGCCCAGAGTCACCCAGCTAGTATCATGGCTGAATGGGGATTTGAACTCGCGTCTCCCCGGTCCTAGTCCAGCACTCTAGCCACGACACCACGCTGGCTCCTGCCCTGAGGTTTAGGGCCCTTAAACCTTGAAAAACTGCAATATGTTGAGAGTCTTCTGGTAGTTATTGCATAGAACATTTTAATATTGGTCTAGTTATGAAAGTGGATCCATAACTGAGATGGCAATTATTTGGCCATTCTTATCATGTTGAGTTAGTGATTGTGGATCAAGAAAGGGTAGGTGCAGAAACCTGTCTATGTGCAGAGTAAGATATAGCCACTACACCATGCTGGCTTCCTCAATAGCCTCAACTCTGATCTTAAACCAGCAGATTTTTTTTGACTGTATTATAAGGAGCCCTCTGCATTTCCCCCTTACTTACTTTTACATAAACAGAGAAGGGTGGGGTTGGAGGGCTGGAAGCAACAAGCATTTTGTGGGCTTCATCTTTTTTCTCATCATACCTTCCACACCTAACTGAACCCACAACCAGAGAGTTTCTAAGTGCAAAAGTGAGGGTTACAGCAATATGAGCGGCCCCAATAACTACTAATTTCTATCTGTTCTCCAGGAGGAGAGAGCAAGCGTTGGAATTTGTGCAATATACTTGGCAGCTACCTCTGGGAAGAATTACTGTGGGACTGTTAGTATGCTCTTAGCTATTGTGCTTGACTCTCTCAGCATGATTCACTGCAGACAATATAGAACACTGCTCACAAGAGAAATGAACAGTAAATACTAGGCCCTGGATTTTTTTTTTTTAAAGAAATAATAATAAAAAAGTCTTGTCAGTTGTTTCCCAATGTGTATCCTTTATCCTCCTAGCCCTTGTGCAGTATATAAGCTTCTCAAAGCTAATGCCCATAACACCACCCCCCACTGGTAGCAGCAGGCTGTTTTGCCGCTGTAGGGTTCATACTGCTCAGACTTACAATGATGGCCATTATTCTGAAAAGCCGTGCATTAACCTAGTGGCACAAGGTTGCTCAAACACCTTCCCTCTGGTTTTACTTTTCTCTGGGGAGCAACAGCTATTACAGCAAAAGCTTCTTCCTTGGTGGTAGCAGCCAGGCTTACTTCAGTGGGGGAGAAAAGATTCCATTAGTTAAGGAACAAGCTGAATTGTGAGTGAGAACCAAATGATATTGAAGAATTTGGCTGCTTCCCCTGTAGTCAGTGGGCCATGTCCAAAGGAAAGTTAATAATGACTAGGTACCACTGAAAACAGTGGCTGGCATTCTGACTAACCCAGCACCAGTGCTTTGAAAAGTTCAGCTGACTGGCTCAGCAGTGGAGACAAGTTGAAATTACTTCCCCTTCCCCACAAAGCACCCTGTGGCACCTGAAAACATGTCCCTGAGGGTTGTGCAGGTCGTTGAAATCCCCCTACACACATTAGCACCAGTGTAGCATTAGTCTGGAATTCTTCAGAAGCACTGGTGCTTCATTAGTCAGGATGTCAGCCAGAGAGGCAAATTAGTTGTGACTAACTTGAGCTACATTAATTTCAATAGGACTTAGTCATAACTGACTTTCTTTCGATATGACTCAGTGGTGGCACTTGAATTCCAACCATCTGGAGCATATCCAGAAGTCTGCTTCAAGGGCAGCCTCTGAACTTGATTGCATTGTGTCCTTTATCTTGAACACGCCATCATCTCAGAGATAGGAACAAACAGGTGATGTCCCATAGTTGTGTCTTCACAATTCAAAATGGCATTAGTGCTAACAGTTCAAACCCAGATGGAATGAACAGGGAAATATGTGCTGTAAAACATGCATTTAAACCTTATTGATCAATAAAGCATATGGAAGTAATTCAACTCAAGAGGATCTCTCCTCTTGGATCTCTCGGCGGCATTCAATACCATCGACCATGGTATCCTTCTGGGTCACCTGGGGGAGTTGGGAATAGGGGGCACTGCTCTGCAGTGGTTCCGTTCCTATCTCTTGGGTAGATTCCAGATGGCGGAGCTTGGTGACAGTCATTCCTCAAAGCAGGAGCTGTTATATGGAGTCCTTCAGGGCTCCATTCTGTCACCAATGCTTTTCAATATCTACATGAAACTGCTGGGTGAGGTCGTCAGGAGATTTGGTGCTGGGTGTTATCAGTATGCTGATGACACCCAAATCTACTTCTACCTTTCATCTTCAGGAAATGGCACTCATTCTCTAAATGCCTGCCTACAGGCAGTAAAGGGCTGGATGAGGGAGAACAAATTGAAGCTGAATCCAAGCAAGATGGAGGTGCTCATTGTGGGGGCTCAGAATCTTCTCAGTTCTGGAATTAGATCTTCATGTGTTGAGGAGTGAATTAGATCTTCATGTGCTGGATGGGGTTACACTCCCCCAGAAGGAGCAGGTGCACAGCTTGGGAGTACTCCTGGACCCAGGCCTCACCCTGGTTTCTCAGGTGGAGGCCATGGCCAGGAGTGCTTGCTGTCAGCTTCGGCTGATTCAACAGCTGCGCCCATTCCTTGAGGAGGATGACCTCAAAACAGTGGTGCACCAGCAGGTAACCTCCCAGCTTGACTATTGAATTGCGCTCTACGTGGGGCTGCCTTTGTACGTATTTCAGAAACTTCAATTAGTTCAGAATGCGGCAGCCAGATTGGTCTCTGGGGTAACCCGGAGAGACCATATTACGCCTATTTTGAAACAACTGCACAGGCTGCCGATATGTTTCCTGGCAAAATACAAAGTGCTGGTTATTACCTTTAAAGCCCTGAACGGCTTAGGCCCAAGTTACCTTAGAGAGCGCCTTCTTCTGTGTGATCCCCACCGCACATTAAGGTCATCTGAGAAGGTTCGTCTCCAGTTACCATCAGCTCGTCTGGTGGCGACTCGGAGGCGGGCCTTCTCTATAGCTGCTCCGGGGCTGTGGAATGCGCTCCCTGTGGAAATCCGCAATTTGAATTCTCTATTAGCCTTCAGGAGAGCCCTTAAAACGTATTTGTTTGGCCTGGCTTTCCAGGGTTTTTAAATGTTATTTTAACCCGATTTTGTGGCTTTTAATCACTGTAATTGTTCAATTGTTGTTTTAAAATGTTTTTAAATTGTTAATTGTTGTTATATTGTTTTTAATTTGTTTTAGTGGTTTGTTTTAATTTGTAAACCGCCCTGAGCCATTTTGGTAGGGCAGTATATAAATCAAATCAAATCAAATCAAATCAAATCAATATATAAATAAAAACTCCCTTCAGCTTAAAACTTCTGCTTTCCATCCCTCATTAAAATGCTCTTAATACATTTTAAATTCTGAATTATATTGCTAATTGTACAAAAAAAAAAGGAGAATAGCAATCCTGTTACACTTTATTCAATATCATATTACACGGAAAGTTACACCTGACAAACCATTACATCTTTCATAATACAGACAAATTACAAGTTGAAACAAACAATATAACATTTACTTAACCATACTGCTTACTAAGCTGTCATTCTAAAGTGTGTGGATATATGTATGTGTGTAAACATATTTAATATAATTAACATTGTTTGAGTACCAAACCCCTGTTAAAAAGAGCACCTTGTTGTGCTTCATATAAAAAGCCCTAACAAGGGAAGATTTTATGTGTAGCACTGCAGAAGTGCAGTTTATTGGAGGAGTGGGATTAGGGAATTTCTTAGTGCATCCTTTCGATTTTTGTTTTTAAGAATATTTCAAGGCAATAACATATAACCTCCATGCCTTTGTGTCAAGGATGGATGGATAATGGAACATAATTCTGTTTATATGAAGTATCTGCATTCACTGCCAGTCTGTACAGTCCAAGTGTCATTTATCATATTAAATACAAAACCAATATATATTTTTGTATAGAACATACAGTCCATATTTGCCACACATTCAGCTGAGTGTGTGTACAAAAAATCATACTCAATGTTGATTGCCCTCAATGCTGAGAGGGCTGAGTTTTATGATAACCTAAGCCAGCATGAATAGGGGTGTGTGTGTGTGTGTGTATCCATCCCCCACACAACGAAAGGAAGACTGGGTCCCCATCTCTCTCCAGCCACTGTATATCAGCTTTCCTGTGCTGCTTAATAACCTTATGCTTAAAATAACCCCGAAATAACCTCAAGGATACTGTCTAGTCAAGTAATGTCGATACTAATGCAATGCTCAGGTGCTCTGCATGTTTGGTAGGGTTACTGTAACGCAGGCAACCCGTAAGCTTATAGAGAGTGGCCAACTCTTGTGAGAAGAATCTGTGTGAGAAGGCTCTGTGGGGACCCTACGGGGCCCGCAACCTCCCCAGGCTTCCGCTGCACAAAGGGGTGAAACTTCGTAGCTCTGCCCATGCTCCAGGAGCATTTTGTAAGAGAGGAAGTATGCTGCTGACCCTCAGTGATATGTTTTCTCTCCTACAGGACATTTCTGAGGCACAGGCAGAGTTGTGAGCAAAGCTTCTCTTGCACAACAGCTGGGGGAGTTGTGTCCAGGCCACCGTTGTCTCTCTGCAGAGCCACTGAATGTGCGAGTTCTCTTAAGATGTCCGCCACAGTCTCTAAAGAAAGTTTTCATTACCACTGATCTAGCTTTCCCCTCAGTTTCTCATAGGTCCAAGATTTGTCTCATCCTTCACTGGAGGGTGAACAGGCCTCTTTCTTCATAGCTTCAGGACTGTCTCCCCTTCCCGATAAGCCCACAAAAATCAGGATGACACCTTTACAAGAACTGTAAGGAAGTGGAAAGCTGTCTCACCTTGAATGCAGGCCCAATCCATACATTATCAAAGCAGCATTTTTTCTCTGTGGGTGGTTGTCTGCCCACTCTGGAAACATTGAAAGAGCAAATAACTTGATATCACATAGTTTGATCTCACAGGACGTATGTGATTCATCTTTCAAATGCTGGAAAGGAATGGGAACCAGCAATCAATCACACTACTAGAATAATGTGTGAATCAGGCCATATAGACATGGAAAACTGAGAATGCAAATAGCTCCTTTTCAAGTACCTGGAAGGAGAATAATAATTGTCCTAAGTCTTGGCTCTTGTTGCAATCCTGAATGGTTCGGAATAGCTTTAGGTATTATATAACATGGGAGAAACCAATAAGATGACAGTTACTTCTTCTTTAGATCAGAAGTTCCCTAACTGGGGGCCTCCAGATATTGCTGAACTATAACTCCCATGGGAGTTGTAGTTCAGCAACATCTGGAGGCCCCCAAGTTGGGAACCATTGCTTTAGATCATTGTAATATCAGGAGTTTAGCATTTCCAGCCCTCACTACAGTCAGGTGCACAAGTTTCTGAAGCAAAACAGCTTGCACAACTGATAGTGGGGATAATTGCAAAATGTAAGTCCCCTTGATTACAAAATGTTCAAAGCCACCCTGAGTTGCCTTCACATCTTCTAGAACAGAACTAGTGACTTTGCCTGAGTGACCCTTAAGGGAACCATGGCAGGGGGGTGGGGGGATGGTCATGGAAGGAGCCCTATAAAATATAAAATAAAATCACCCACTCTTGGGATTTAGCAGGCATTCAAAAATATCCAGGGTGTGAGAAGATATTTAAGTGTAAAGCCTGGCCCAGTAAAGCCTGGCCCTTCTCTACCCCAAGAGAAGGGTAGGGCCATGAAATCTTCATTACTCCCAAATTTGGATGGGTAACTATAGTGTACTGAACTTTTCTTCCACCCAGCTGGAAGATCTGGATCCAAGTGAAGATCAAATTGCACAATATCAAACTATCTTTTGTAAACTCCATTTTGTTGGAATCTCATCACCTTTAAAAAGGACCAATAGTAATTTATTTAAGTACCTAAATATAGTGCTGCCATCAATGTAACCCCCCACCCCCTATGCATTATTTGGAATGATTTCAGTGAAGGGATACAACTGGTAAATGTCATTGCAATTGAAAATCCACATGGATTCTGTAAGAAAGATCTCAGAGCGCTGACAAGTATGTCGTATTCTGAAGATTGGTAAAGGTATAGGTGTTTAATTCTCACATAATGTTTCCTGCACATAATCTTCCAGGGAAAGCCACTCCAAAAGCACTTATTTGAAGAGGGAACTGACCTGCAGACTTCTTGGTAACTAGAATATTAAAAATTATGGCCAATATGTTAAATGGCATCAGCAATTTTTTTTAAAAGTATACATAATGTGCACACACACAAAAAATATATGCAGAAGCTCTGAATGTTTGAGTTGTGTAAAGTGCTATGCATTTTAGCCCATGGAATGGAACATTGTAGTGGAACTGCTCTCAGACACTTCAACAAGGAGTGTAATTGCTCACCTCCCTGCATAAGCTGCCAAAGCCAGAGATTTTACATCTAAAGATCGACCCTCATTTTCCTAACTGAAACCTTTATGATGTCCTGAAAGATTCCTTGCATTTTTGCAAGCACCAAGACTTTTCTTTTTAAAATATACCCTCATATTGAAATATCCACTGCATCTATGTATGACCTAACTTGACAAAGGAGATCACACAGAGAAGGCAGAGTATGAAACTCAAACAAAATAATAGTTAATGCTTTTTTGTTATATTCAAAATGTTCCATTGGATTTTGTGGCTACTTGTTCCTACAGACACAGAATTTGTAGCAAATAAGTTTGATACTCATAGGCAAAATTTTGGAAGCAATATTTAAACAGTAAAATTGTCCCAAAGCAATATTTTTAATTCCTGTACAGCTACTGGGAGCAATTTCACAGTTTATAACATTGTATGGACATAAAAAATAATATTGACTGTAGTTTTCTTAAACTAAACAGAAATCTCATAAAATCAAGTATTTGCAAATTCTAAGCAACACAATGCCACCAGTCTAAAAAAAGAAGAAGATACTATCAAATGGGCCCTATATCCCTGTTTTAACCCTTTCCCCTAAGCATTGGATGCTATAATCAACGTGTTACAAAAATAGATGTGTTTTTAGGCAGCTGATATACTAGGGAGGCAAAATAGCTTTCTGTCTTGAATAAAATTGTCGAGAAATCCTTACAGTAAGCATGTCTAATTTATTTTTTGGATTGGCTCCATTTCTCGTCTCATAGAATTCAAGTTTTATTAATCATATTAGGGATGGTGTGTGGCAGGCAAAAGCAGCAATAGTCCTTCAGATTCCCATAGGCTCCATCTTCCCCTCTCTCAAAACAAGGAAAGTAAAAGTCCCCTCTTACTCAATTGCATTTATGTTGAACAATTATTGGGAAAAAGCCCATTTGAAGATGCAGTAGCTAAAGGCATCTTCCAATCAGATCTGAAAATCTTAGAAAAATAACTGGAAAGATGCTTTGGTTTGGAAGAGCAAATATTTGGAATTCGGACGACTACTCAAAACTAGTATTTTTTAAAAATGGCTCATTTAGCAACTAGAGTTTCTACACCATAGTGCTTATCCTAATGTAAACTCATTCCTCCATCTTTTCTATTTTCCTTCTTAGAAAACATTTTTGAACTAAGCTACATGGAAAAAGTAAAAATAAAACCAAGAACCACAAAAACTGCAAAAAAGAAAGGGCCTAGTATATTCAAAGTACTCATTACTATATCATATATAGTCCCCCCTCCCACCCCACAGCCCGCCACCACTGGAAGTCTCTTTTTAAATTTGCTATGCTATGCAACCTAAGTACAGTACAGTACCCAAATTAGAGTTTATTATTAAGATGCACTTATTGCCATGGTGAAGGAAAGGATCATAATTTCCAAGTGGCAAAATATGGGCACAATTGCAAGCTATTGATTGTGTCATGACCAACCTGCAAACTTTGTTCTAGCGTAAAACATCATTCTGACGAATTGCAAAATATGTGGAACCTCTCATAAAACACACACATTGTTCTACGCCATGACTGGCTTTATGTACAGACATTACTGAGGAAATGTGAACACCAAATGTGCTGTCTTAATGCATTTAAGACATTGCTGGTGAAAGCATAAAACCTTTACAAGGATGATGTGCTGCAGTGAAAAAACGAACTTAAATCAACAACACAAAAGGCTGAAATAAAAGAACATGCTGTATATAAGTAAGCAAAAAGCTTATAAATCTTTATGGAGGTCTCCAAAATCACAAGGTATTCAAATGCGTGCAAGGTTTTAAATAAATGGTGCGGGGAGGGTGAACAGGATCTTGTCAGCATCATTTTTTCTTGTGACTGAAATCCACCATCGGGAGAGCAAGGAAACGGGGCCAGGATGTCTTCATAATGTTGGCTCTCTCTTTAGGATTGGTCTCTCTCCTCTAGTTTGGTGATCTTAATTCCTATAAAGAAACAGCAGACGTTACAAATAAGGACGATGAGCTGAAACACTTCATAATTTGGAGGAATCCCAAGGGTGGCAGAACACTGCTATTCTTATTCTCTGCTATTGCCATTACAACCAAAGAAAACAATCATGCATTAGCTCTGTTCAGACCCAGGGAGAAATCAGGAGCAGGCCTCAGGGTTGTGTCCCCCCCACCCTCCATCCCAATGCCCATTTCTGATCTTCCCTAATGGAGGATAACCATCTGACCAGGGCTCTGGGAGTAGCCTCTCAAACAGATTCCAGTCATTAAAATCAATACAATGTTTGTTTGTTTTTTAACGATAATTGCTAACTTGAGAACTGCATTTTTTGAATTTGGTGCCAGGCCTGTCATTCATATTTTTAAAGCTGTGCCTCAAACATCTACAGCCATGGTTAAGAACCCAGACCATGGTTTGAGCTTCCAGACATACAATAGGCAAAGTGTGGTTTAGAGCAGATTATCTACTTTTGTTCCCTATCTGCATTCAGGACTCAGCTTCAAAAATGCACTCCTGTTTCCATGGTGCAGTAGCCTCTGGAGGTGGAGCAATGGCCCTATCTATGGTTTATCAACGTCTGTAAATTCAGGCATGACAGTAAGCCAGTTAGCACTAACTGTGGTTTAGAAACAGATGTCAAAGCATGATTTCATATCCTGGTTTGTTGGCCCCAAATGAGCAGCAGTTTGTTGGCAGACTGCAATTCAGCAGAATGCAAAAACCATGGGTTAACTTAAAAAAACCAACTGGTTTTCTGTTCTATAAGCCCAACATATTTGCTTCCCTTTTCGCCCTCTCAAGAACTTCATCAATAGCTACTAGAGCTGTTCTCACAATCAAAGAGAAGAGCTCCGTGGAGAGGGGTCTGACTCCTGCTGCAGCTCCAGGGGCCAGGGGGACGGGATGTGCCGCCACACCCCCCCCTTAGCTCCAATAATTCACTGCGTGAGTACACAGTGCATTATTGGGACCCCCCTCCCCCCAGAGTGTGCCAGCCACTGACACAGAATCGAAAAAATGAGGTCAAGGGAGCGCTCTCCCTCTCTTAACCTCATTTAAAAGGGAGGCTTCACAGGCGGGTTTGCCGCCATGTAGCCACTGGGATCGGGTCCAATCCCAGTGGTTCGGATGAGCATGCAAAACCAGGCTGGGCTCCCTTAGCCTGGTTTTGCACGCTTGTGTGAATAGCCTCACTGTTTCCCTTTTTAGCTGGTCCTTCTAGGCTAGATGGAACCCTAACCCTAACCTCTGCTAACTCAGCAAATAGACACCTTTTAAAGTGGCAATTATATTTAGCAAGGGGAGAGCAACTGGCCCTATCCAACCCTAGCACAGTATCTCTCCAGTGGTTGTTGTTGGTATTTGCTTTATGTTTATTTTTAGATTATGAGCTCTTTGGGGATAAGGGACCATCTTATTTACATATTATTTATTTTCCTATTCCAAAGCTTTGAGAATTTTGGTTGAAGAGTGGTATATAAATATCCGTAGTTGTAGTAGAAATGTTTGCACTTCATGGCTCACATACGGGGCAGTGAGGAAAATTAGTAGAAAAAGTAACACCTTTGAGAAGTGCATTCTAATGGCGTCATCCAAATATTTTATTATTACACACTGTTAAACAGAAGTATCAATTATCTGAAGGAAAGGTCCAACCTAGACCCTGAAAAACAGGATTGAGGGTTTTGCCCAATGCAAAAGTCTCAGGGACACAATGTTTTCACAGCATTCCTAAGACCTACGTTACATTCCTCAGCTTGTTTGCAAATACTGAGCCTTCATTTTTGAAAGCCTGTTTTAGAAAAATGTGCAATTTTCTTTTTCCTAATCAGGTAAAATTAAAGTTTCTCTTGGTATCTTTGCAGATGGTGTTTATGGCCTCTAGTCATATCTTTGCTTATAAAAGCAACTCCTGAAAAATCAGTTATTGACTACCCTGAACAAAGGCTCTCTTTTTAAAAAACAGAGATCCTCAGAAATCTTTTTGACGTAAAACTTCTTTAAAATTGTGAAGTGCAGGGGGAGGTGTGATTTTCCTTAACAGATGTACAAAAATAAAACCAGCATGTTCAGATCTGAGACGCTGAAGCAACAAGAAAGTTGTTTTCTCATCCTACGTTGAAATCCTTTAGCACATAAGGCTCCTTCTCTCACATACCAAGAGAGAGCCATTTCTGACTCCACCTTAGAAAAAGCAGCCAAACAATACAGCAACTTTACTCCGAGGGGAATAGAGAACAGACAAAAGCTCTTGATTGAAATATTCCTTCTAGTTTGAGCCATAGGGTAGGGTAAGAGGTCATTATTTACTGAATATTTGCCCCTAAGAACATTAATTTGGGAAACATCCGCTTGGTTTTGTTTTTGCACATACAGTACCATGACTCTCAAAGTGCAGTTAATCTGGGCAGATACTGTATCCTGAAAAATGAGGTGGGGAAGAGCTCCCACAGTGTCTTAGCATGCCGAACACACTCAAGGCTCAGTGCCATTAACAATGCAGCTAGCTTAGCATCACTTTACTGCTGGTTCTTCCAATCACATTTTAATTTTTTTTTTTTTTAAGTCAAGAAATAATGAAGGGGCTGCCAAATTTCCCTGTATGTGACATGCATCTTCCAGTTAAATGTATGAATAATACTAGGTACACATACCACTCCCTGTAATACACTGGGCAACCATTCTTTATGAATCAGAATTACCTGAAGTCATCTTTTGGGATACAGGTATGAAAAGCAATTCTATTTCTGAACAAAAACAAGTATTTGGTGAACAACTTCATGCAAGTCTTTTGCTATACATGTTAATGAACTGGATCACCAATACCCACAATGCAACTTCATTCTGACCCACATGCCCTATGAACCAGATTTCTTTTTTTTAAAATTCAATTTTCTTAAAACCAACTGTCAGCATCATGTGATGGAAGAGATGAAAAATGAAAATGAGCAATCCTGCTGCGCAGGTGAGTGACCTGTGGGAGACAGCTCTGCCTGGTAGGATTTTTACACGTACCATCAGACACAGACCAATTGATTAGATCATCTTATTCTCGCCACCAACCAGGCTCAAGAGACTAATTAGAGAGAGTACTGCCTGCGCAGGCACCCCATTGACACCTAATTTGCTCAGCCAAAGCCTTTGGGGAGAATGTATTATCTCTGCAGCTGCACTTCATGCATTTCTGATTTGAGGCAGAAGCAAGAAGCACTTCATCACGCTTCTGAGCAAACTGAATGTAAGAAAACTTAAGTGCTAAATACAAGCAGACACAAATTAAACCTGGCCAGCCTCTCATCAATTCCGTTTCCACTCCTCCTCTCGCTAAGACACATGCATATGCACATAATTATATCTATACCTATATCTTTCAATTAGCAGAACTGTGCACATATATGCCTTTCCAAACAGTTTGCAAATAAATACACTACACCCAGAAAGAACTGCATCACCAACATCTGCATCACCAACATGTGATCACATGCATTTATTTGTATCCCATTTTAAAAACACACTGTCCTCAGTTTTAAACGACTTAACTTTTTATTCAGTGAAATTGCTTTAATTCATTTTTACACTGTTTTATATTTGTTGTTTTAAGTTGTGTACACTGCCTAGAGATGCACATATCAGGCGGTATATAAATGTGATAAACAAATAAGAAAGACATGGAACAGTGTTAGCTCAACTTCACATTTTTTTCTTCAGGCCAGGATCATTACAGGCAGCTGCCTATTAGCAAAGTTTCTCTTTGTAGTCCTAGTAACATTAGCAGTGTGAGGGAGTGTTAATGGATGCATCAGTGATGATAATACCCATTCTAGTGTGTAGCTATAACGATTCTGTTCCTATGCTAGACTGTGAATGCATTTTATTGAGTACCATTGTTTACTGGGGATTAACACACAGCTGTTATGGGCACAGTTTGATTTGGGTTTTAATTTTATAGACACTGGATCAGGTTTAATTTTCTCCAATTTCTCTTGCTCTGAAAATAGACTAGACACCATTTGTAAGGCTCAATTTACAGGAAGGAAGGGGAGAGAGAGAATGACTGAATTTTAGTAGTAACTGAAGCAAATATTTTACAGGATTTTGCACTTCCTTATTTTGTAGGGGAGAAAATTTGTGATTTCAATTTCCAGCTACCATAAGTCTCACACTATAGTGAGCTTATTTCCAAAGGGGTTCGGGTGTGGGGAACTGGAGCAAAAATTATTCTACCAGCAGCGTAGGCAGGAGTGGGGGGAGACCTATTAGGGGAAAGGATCAGCTGTGTTGTCAGCTTCACTGTTGTAGTAGTCAACAGTTTACTAGACAACTGTATGACCGAATACTTAAAGCTCTTCAGATGGGCACTCATGAAAGCATGGCCAACCTATTATCTCCAAGGGGGAGAGAGAAAACTGTCTGGGTAGTTTAGCCCCCTCAAGCTTCCTTCAGGTGGCCGTCTGCAGAATAATTCCCCTGAATGATTCCTTAGAATGGTAGCCTTCAGCCTTTTCAGGCCAGGACCCACTTCTCATTTTGATGACACTATGATGCAAAGAAAAACATGATTCCTGTAGCTTTCAACAGAAAAGAGTATTTCGGCAAGTGCAACATTTCTCACCCTTACATAACATGTTGTAGCTGCCACAATCACCTCTTAAGAACATAACAACAGCCTGCTGGATCAGGCCCAAGGCCCATCTAGTCCAGCATCTTGTTTCACACAGTGGCCCACCAGATGCCCCTGAGAGCATACAGGCAGGAGTTGAGGGCATGCCCTCTCTCCTGCTGTTACTCCCCTGCAACTGGTATTCAGAGGCTTCCTGCCTCTGAGGCTGGAGGTGGCCTATAGCCCTCAGACTAGTAGCCATTGATAGACCTCTCCTCCATGAATTTATCCAAACCCCTCTTAAAACCATACAGGTTGTTGGCTGTCACCACGTCTTGTGGCAGAGAATTCCACAAGTTGATTATGCGCTGTGTGAAAAGTACTTCCATTTGTTGGTCCGAAATGTCCTGGCAATCAATTTCATGGGATGACCCCTGGTTCTACATTTGACTATTAAAAGGTAATAGAGCTATGTTTTTTGCTGCCTCTCTTCTTTCCCTATTTCTCAAAATAAAAAGAACTCCAAACAAAAACTTATAGTAATATCACTGGTGTCACTAGTGTAGGTCCGGATATGGCACACACGTGGATTTCACCCAGCTAACTAAAGACCAGTGCCCTTACCTTAGATGATCTGTACTTAAATGCAATTTATACTGGTCTAAGTTAAAGTAGTTAAAGACTTTTAAATGGCCAGCCAGCATCTCTCAGTTGAGATGCTGTGGCATCATGTGGGCCATTAAAAAGTTAAATGGCCAATGTAGCACCTAGCCATTTAACTTTTTAATGGCCCACATGATGCCACAGCATCTCAACTGAGAGATGCTGGCTGGCCATTTAAAAGTCTTTAACTACTTTAACTCAGACCAGTATAAATTGCATTTAAGTACAGACCATCTAAGGTAAGGGCACTAGTCTTTAGTTAGCTGGGTGAAATCCACGTGTGTCACACCCGGACCTACACTAGTGACACTGCCATTGCTGTGCCATTCACCTGGACTCTTAAAGCTCCAGCAAGAAAGAAGACAATGCACCGAGTCTGCTCATATTATCATTTTAAAAAACTACTTTTTCTCCCTAAAGTATTATTACATAAATTTGAATACAGAGCTTTGAAATTTTTAGGGGGTCAAAGACTCTTTAAATGTCTGTCCACTGGGAGAGATCATCAGGAGATTTGTTGCAGTGTGCTACCAGTATGCTGATGACACTTAGGGATGTGTGAACCGGTTCGAATTTGAACCATCATGTTCGAGCTGCAGGTTCGAATTCGAACCGAACCAGGGGGTGGTTCGATTCGAACCGGTTCAAACCAGTTCAGACACCCAAAAATTGGTAGGATGGTAGCTGACACCCAGGGGTACCTGCCACCCAAACCCCAAAGCAATTGGACACTCGTACAATTTTTTATGAATTTTTGGAATTTATTTTTATTTTTTTCTCATAGGGAATAATGGGACTCGAACCAAGCCATTATACCTTATTTTGGAGCACCCATGGGTGCCAACAATCACCCAAACCCTGAAGCAATCGAACAGTACTACGATTTTTTATGAATATTTGAAATATTTTCAATTATTTTTCTCATAGAGTATAATGGGACCAGAACCAGTCCATATCCCCTATTGTGGAGCACCTAGGGGCACAAAAGTGGGGTGGGTGGTAGACAGACAGGGGTGCCTACCACCCACAAAACCCCAAGGCAATTGGACACTCCTCTAATTATTGGTGAATTGTTAAAGTATTTTTGAATTCCTCATAGGGAATAATTAGGATTGGAGCAAATGTATAGCTTCACGTTGGGGGAAAAGGGGTGTCGTAGAGCGGAGTGTGGTGGGTGGTAGTTCCTAGGGTGGCCAAGGAAGCTATCAGAATTATTTGAAAGGAATTGGGCAAAGGGCTGATTTTTAAGTGATTTTTGAAGTTTACGCGTCTTTAAGGTTTTTCTCCATAAAGAAGCATGGAGGTGTCAGCAAATGTATAACTTCACGTCGGGGGCAAAGGGGTGGCCTAGAGCAGAGTGTGGTGGGTGGTAGTGCCCAAGGGGGGCCAGGAAGCTATCAGAATTATTTGAAATAATTGAAAGGAATTGGGCAAAGGGCTGATTTTTAAGTGATTTTTGAAGTTTGTGTGTCTTTAAGGTTAGCAATGAGAGTGGATTCATGGTTTGTCATTGAAAATCTTATATGCTACCAAAGAATCTACACTCAGAACACTTCCGAAACAACAAAACCCAGTACCCCATGGGTTAGCAACCCATGGGGGTGGTTGGCACCCTCTTTGCACTAGACCACCACTCACTCTGGGCCACCCCAGCACCCCACAAGTGGCTTTAAGGTTTTTCTCCATAGGGAAGAATGGAGGTTTCAGCAGCCCCATAACTGCACTTGGGGGGTGCTGGGGTGGCCCAGAGCGAGGGTGCCAACCACCTCCATGGGTTGCTAACCCATGGGGTACTGGGTTTTGTTGTTTCTTCACTCAGGCTTTTAATTAATGTTTTAATGGTTTTAATGCTGTTTTAATGCTGTTTTAAAGTACTGTTTTTAGATTTTTAAATTGTTATAATGTGTGTCCCCCCCATTTTTGTATTAATCAATGTTTTACTTTGTTTTTATTCTGTTGTAAAGCACTCAGAGACGTAAGTTTTGGGTGGTATAAAAATGTTTTAATAAATTAAAAAAATTAAAAATAAATAAATAAAAGCATGAGCTCTCCCACTGAGCTATTGGCTCTTTCCATCAAACCTAGAGTCCATAGCAGCTTTCCAGTGGGCATTTTCTGTGGGGAAATGACCCAGAGTTAAAAATGCTATACACTCTTTACCTCCTCCTCATGGTCCCAGGCTGGATCAGACCCCTGTGCAATTCTTTAGAAATGGCTAAGTATCAAATGAGATAACACATTCTCCTTTAAAAACAAACAAACCCCCCCACAATTTATCATTCATATTTCATCTACATTGTATTCCAAACAGAATATTTTTAAGACCAGCAAGAAATTCTCAACAGAACTGGAATGCTGGGTTGAGAGAAGCTTTTCTTTCTTTCTTTCTTTCTTTTTTTAAAGCTAAAGCATAACAGAAAGCATTATGTGGCACCCTTGGTAACTAATACTTCACATAGGTGAAAAGTATTCTTTATGGCCCACTTGCTGCTGTGGTATTTCAGAGACAAGCTCTTTGCGATCAAATAAATTAAAGCAAATTCCTTAGGGAAGCACTGAAACCACTAAGTATATATAATATTAAGTGGAATGAAAACCGCTCACATTGATCTGTAGGGATCTAATCCACAGTCAATGGATACAAACTAATGCAAGCTTATGTAAATAGGTATTATAATACACTTTGGAACAGATTTGCAATTACAAGTCTACCACATGGAGCTAGACAATCTTCCCCCACACAAACGCAAACGAGAAGGACAAAGGGATCAGGAAACTCTGGTTGCTAAGCTTTTGAAGTGGAGGATGTGGCTTCCCACCCCTTAGTCAACCTCGGTTTCAGAGATGGACAGATGTCTGCACGGCTCCTTGCCTCCATCCTGAGAATTCTTCCTTTTGGCCTACTGCCACAAGCAGTTATTAACTATGCATAATAAAACAACTGCTACTGTGTGAGGTGTGTACTGCACACCTTCAATGCATCACATTTTGTTTAGGCTTCTTGTAGACAGTCTGCTCAAGATAGCTACTGTTCTCTTAAGTTTTAACAAATCCAGACTCTTCCCCCCACAGGAGCTGCTGAATAGCAAGGTAGCCAAAGTTACAGAATCTAGCCTTAATAGTGATAGCCAATTCTGAGCAAAGATGAAAATGAAAAGCAACAATCCTATAGCTGTCAAATATCACAATTCTGATCTAGATTTTTTATGCATTCCGAAGGACTGTTTAATATGCTCTGGACTAATTGGAGAGATCATCAGGAGATTTGGTGCAGGGTGCTATCAGTATGGAGAGCTGGTCTTGTGGCAGCAAGCATGACTTGTTCCCTTAGCTAAGCAGGGTCTGCCCTGGTTGCATATGAATGGGAGACTTGATGTGTGAGCACTGTAAGATATTCCCCTCAGAGGATGGAGCTGCTCTGGGAAGAGCAGAAGGTTCCAAAGTTCTCTCCCTGGCATCTCCAAGATAGGGCTGAGAGAGATTCCTGCCTGCAACCCTGGAAAAGCCACTGCCAGTCTGGGTAGACAATACTGAGCTAGATAGACATGTACAGTATATGACAGCTTCCTATATTCCTAACTAAGGGGCACAGAATCCAGATGACCATGTTTCAATTGGTCTTATTTTCTAGGTCCTTTTCTAACCACCATTTTTGTTCATGTTTCTAACTAGGAAAAAACTCAAAATGTATGAATTGCAAAGCAAGGTCCAGATAAATTGGCCTGGCATGCAAGACCAGGACAGGGACCAAATGGTACTGTCAGATGTCACAAAACGTGCTACAGTTCTGTACGTCTGGGCTCAAAAATAAGTTGATTTTGCTTGCTTTGTTTGAAAGTACTTCTGCCTTCATCAAAATGGAATGCCTTAAAGGTTACTGTTTCATTCAGAAAAATTTGGCACATATTTAAAATCACAAAAATTAGCCCTCAGTAGACACACTGAAGCAGCTTCATTTTCTGCCCATGATAATTAGATAAAAGGTTTTTTTAAAGGGTGAGAAGTAATCTCCCTCGGCATCACACAGAGGCCCTCCGCATCCAAAGTATGGATCAATACCTGAAATGACCAGATCAATTCTTTTCACTCAAGGCAGTAAAACTAACCAATTAACAAATAACCCCCAAATCAAGAGTTATTTCAGTATTCTGGGAATTACATTGACATGGGATGCAGTGGGTTCCAGCTGACAAATGGAATTGTGCGACAGTGTGGCATATAATGGCCGCACTGTTATATATAATGGCCACACTGTTGGACAACTTTGTGTAATGTTTGCCAACGTTATGTTCCACCACATGTGTAATGTTGCACAGTATGTCAGCCAGAGAAAGGGGGGCTGAAATGAACATACTGGCCCTGGACCTCTCAGAGTCTTAAAAAGGTGCTGATTAGATAGCCTGGAGTACCTGAGTGGTGGATAGTCTCACCTGAAAAATGTTAACTGCTGGCTTTAATTCCACAGACTCGATAGCAGGGTAGGCAATGTTGTTGAACTACAACTTTCATCAGCCTCAACAAGAATTTATTACAGCTGGGGATGATGGGTGTTGTATTTCAGCAACAACTGGAGGGCACATCCTTGCCTACCCCTGCCCTGCTCTAGAGCCTTGATAAATTCTGCCAAACCGATACATATGGTGAAGATATTCATGCTATGACCAGCACATGGATTGGCCACCATAAGAACATAACAACAGCCCTGCTGGATCAGGCCCGAGGCCCATCTAGTCCAGCATCCTATTTCACACAGTGGCCCACCAGATGCTGCTGGAAGCCTACAGGCAGGAGTTGAGGGCATGTCATTTTTCCTGCTGTTACTCCCCTGCAACTGGTATTCAGAGGCTTCCTACCTTTGAGGCTGGAGGTGGCCTATAGCTCTTCTGACTAGTAGCCGTTGATAGACCTCTCCTCCATGAAGTTATCCAAACCCCTCTTAAAGCCATCCAAGTTGTTGGCTGTCACCACATCTTATGGCAGAGAATCCCACAAGTTGATTATGAGTTGTGTGAAAAAGTACCTCTGTTTGCTGGTCCTACATTTCCTGGCAATCAATTTCATGGGATGACCCCTGGTTCTAGTGTTATGTGAGAGGAAGAAGAATTTCTCTCTCTCCACTGTCTCCATGCCATGCACCATAAAAAGGTCTTTCAAGTAGCATTCCATAGGTAGATGTCATTAAGAATGGGTCCTGATGGTACTGTCTTGAATGACAAATGCCTTATGAAGCATGCAAACTCCCATCAGTACCAACCAGCCGCTACTTAGCAAGACTTCTCCTTACCCCATGCATTCCATACTCCTCTTGCATCAGAGTACAGAAAGCATTTTAATCCAGCAATCATTGTTGACTTGGGAAAGGACCTTAACTTTCTTCTTTTATTTTTGTGTGGTCTAAGAGTGCACTGCGAGCTATAGTCTTAGGTACTGCATAGGGATAGAAACACACATCTTTTGCTCAGGCAAGGGGTTGCCACACTTAGCAGCTGTTGCTGCTTATCAGAGGCAGCAGTCATATCAACTTGGCAAAGCAACAGTAACGAAAGGGGTTTCCTTATGAACCCACTAATTTAAATTCCACCTCCTAATAAGTTATTAAATATATGGGAGGGTGGAAGTCTTGGCACTTCAAAATGGCATGTGAGAATGTCTGATTTATTGCACATATCTTGGGAAACTTCATTGCCAACAATAAATGAAGCCTATGAGTCATGATTTTTAAAAAATTTCTGTCTCCTCCTTTTGGCACTAAGAATGGTGCTTTCCTAGAAAAGAGACTTTTACCACTTGGTTGCAACATGCCAAGACCTGAAAGAGCTTTATTAGTTATGACTTCGTCCAGACTGTGTGCCATTTAATGCAGAAAATGATACTGAGTTTGCTTTAACTGAACTGGAATTAATACATTAATACTGGACAAATAGTAAAGCTGATTCTATGTCAGCTTTTTGCATTCTTCAGTGAAGTCACACTGAAAACAATGACAGTTGTCAACGAGACTTCACAGGTTTAAACAATAGCTGAACAGCCCTTCAACTCAAATGAAAACAAAAAGTGAGACAAGTTCCTCCTTTAAAATGTTTTATTTACTCGCACCAGGACACTCTCAGACTGCAAACATGTTTCTTCTGGGGCAACCCTATCTGGAGCAGGTTTTATACCACAACACAGATAGGCAATCTTTTCAATCAACAGTACTTTCATCTTGTCTAGATTAAGATTATCCTTATTTCCCACTCATCCAGACTATAGAACTGCCCAGTGGCAGAGGGAGGCTGGTGGTGGCCCGTGTTTGGTCACCACAGTGGTGGCTCATGTTTGGTCGCCACTGTGGCCTCCTGGCCCCGCCCCTGTGTCTGACACCACATGGCCCCATTTGGGAGGGAGATGGGGCCTGCCACATTGGCAGCGAGGCCAGGAACAGCTCTCCCTGGCAAGGAGAGTCACTCTGGCCATGCTGCCAACATAGCATGGGCAGATTTTGGTCTCAAACCACCAAAGTCATTTTCGGTTTCGAAAACCAAAAACTGGGGGTGGTGGCCTGGGTTCTTTGAACCCATTTGCCCACTGGTGGCTCCGCCTCTGGAACTGCTTCTCAACACCTCCAGTGCGATGGGCTACCTGTATGATCGCTAAAGCAAGACAGTTTAGGTATTTTTAGACCACTGTAAAACCAGCTCAAGCATGGAGTCATGTTAGGTTGGTCTAGCCATTTTACATTACCTTAAAGATCACATCCCTTATGACTTTTCAAAGACAACTTGTGAACTGCACAGCTTGGCAAGCACACAGCAACACATGTAACAAGCCACAATATTACTATTAGTCTCCAAAACCAGAACACTCGTTGCTTTACACACCTTTTAAATATTTTATAAAAATTGAGAAATTTTTTTTTAAAGAAGTACAGTCACAAAATGAATGCACATTTTTTTGTTTATTGCAAGTATAAAAACTGGAAGAAATCTCTCAAAAGAAAAGCTCACTCCATATATTGTACCTGGCTGTTTCAATAACATTAATGAATACCATCTATTTATTGCCTTCCTATCACCCTTGCTAAATCTATCAGATTTATTGCTTCTGTTTCGCACCACAGTCTACAAGTCCTTCTAGCGCTTCACCTACTACAGGTGGTTCAATCCTCTTTCATGTGTGTGCTACAGTATTCTTGTTCTATTGGGTTATTTGTTTTAATAAAGCTATTATTCTGCCTTTCAAGCACAATGCTTCCTAAGGCAGCTTACAATCAATCTAGAAACAATCATAAAATAAAACCATTTTTCAAAACATGGGCTTACAGTCCACACAGCAAGCTGCCAATCCAAGGGAGAGGCACACACATTGCTTCTGCACTATTCTACACCCCACCTGTGCTGCTCAGAGGAGTGGAGAAGAGCTGGTCTTGTGGTAAGTAAGTAAAGTTGTGCCGTCCAGTCAGTGCCGACTCCTGGCGACCACAGAGCCATGCATTTTTATTTGGTAGAATACAGGAGGGGTTTACCATTGCCTTCTCCTGTGCAGTATGAGATGATGCCTTTCAGCATCTTCCTATATTGCTGCTGCCTGATATACGTGGTTCCCATAGTCTGGGAAACATACCAGTGGGGATTCAAACCAGCAACCTCTTGCTCCCTAGGCAAGTTACTTCCCCACTGTGCCATCAAGCATGAATTGTCTCCTTCGCAAAGTAGATTCTGCCCTGGTTTGCATTTGGATGGAACTACACGTGAGCACTGTAAGCTCTTCCCCTCAGGGGATGGGGCTGCTCTGGGAAGAACTTCTGCATGCTTGCATGCAGAAGTTTCCAAATTCCCTCCCTGGCATCGAGAGAAACACCTGCCTGTAACCTTGGAGAAGCTGCTGCCAGTCTGTGTAGACAATTCCGAGCTAGATGGATCAATGGTCTGACTCAGAATATTTCAGCTTCCTATGTTTCTGAAGGCAGGGAGGCTCTGTGCCTACTAAGGAGTGTGCCATTAGACTTGCGATGGTACTCCCATCATTCCTAATTATCATCCTCATTATAAGTAAAGATAGTAGTCAAAATCCTAACAGCTACTTTAGAAAAGGTTAGAGCATGCTGTGAGATTTTTGACTTCTCTTGGAACAACAGAACTCCATACTTATCATAAACTGCTTTTCAGAGTCCCATTATTTTCAAACGAGTTTTACCATGTAGCATGGAGAACTACTGCACTTGATTAATATACACCTAAGATCCTTTTGGATGTGTAGAACTAGTAGCGTTATACCTGGGCATTTCTAGATCGCCTTTTAAATATATATTTAAAATAGTCAAAATAGAATATTCTGTTGCTGTAACATATATAGACTCCCAACCTCCCTGTTATTTTTAACTACCCGTATGAAGTATGCCTTAAAAAAAGAAAACACTTGTGCATTGAATTCTCTGGCTTGGTAATTCAGCTCCAGAGAAACAAACTACCTAAATTGTGAGCAGCAATGGTGCCATAATTGTTGCATGGACTGGAATGCAGCCATGCTTTTACTGTGAGGCCTTGGAAAAGGCACTCTTACATCCTTCTCTCCCTTTCAAAAGGTCAAATGTTTCCACCATAACTTATGAGTAGAGAAGTCTATGTCTAACACTGGTGATGTGCTGCAGATATATGCCAAATTCAGGCCAGTCATTTTTATTTCTCTTTGCAACAAATATGTATCCCTGAATGGATAAAAGCAAAATTCACTTGATATGCAAAACTTTCCAAAATGACAATAATAAAAATCCTTCGTTAGAACGCCTTTACTGATGCTACTACAATAAGCTTTTTTGATTCAGAATTGATATTATTTTGTAGACTGCCCCATAAATCCTTTCATCTCTTACAGCTTTAAGCAAAAACATACCAAAAACCTCTTTACCAAATTAATAAAAACAAGCTGCTTGCAGTCTACCTGAAAAAGGGCTTATTACATTTGTTTTGACTCATGTCTTAAACTTTTATTAATTTCTCTTAAGTATCAGTTAAGAACTGATATTTTCTATTGTGAACATCAAATGCAGAATGTAAGCCACAAAGTACTGAAAAGCAAATCTTTGGAACAATGTATTTAGTATGTCTAAAGATTTTTATATTTCATATCACATTTTTAAGGTCTTAGGGAAACATGATCTGAATATTGCAGTCATAAAGGGATGCAGAAATAGAAATGGATAAAAGAGATACACTGGAATGTCAGAGAACTCCTTATGTCAATCTCAAGTTCATATATGCAAAACATCTACAACAGTGGGTTAAATGCATCAGGTGTGGACATGTAAAGACAAGAGCTAGATTAAAAGGCTACCTGAAGAGTGTGCAAGGAAAAAAACATGGAGTCCTGCTGCTAGAATGGCATCCAGCAGTTATTTCTCAAGACTATGACACACAATGGTAATCGAGTTCACAGACTGATAAGACAAACTAGACTCTTCTATAGCGCCCAACGAATTGTTTTTTAATATCTGTTTGGAAACTGTACAAAGCTTTCAGGACAAAAGTGATCCCTGTTACAATGCCAGAGATGTAATCAGTTTTGGAAACAGTTTTTAAAATAAGCACGGCTACTGTATTTTCCTCTAGCTGCTGCTAGTAGCATCAGATCTGGATAATTGTAGCAAGTGATTTAAGCCCATATGTCTGGCAACAAGCTCCATGTCCAGCTATCTAACTTGCTGAACAATTTTTCCAGCTGTGATTAAAAAAGCCCAAAGGGCAGACAGTAAATGGACTGCTTGACATTGTACTGGAAAAGGGCCACTGAGTCATACCTTCCTTCCCAATGATGTTGCCATAAAGGCATTACTTGCTTGCCTATCCAGTATGATGCAAGTATAGGTGGCCCTCGCTATTCATGGGGGTTCTGTTCTTGGCTACAACCATGGATAATGAGACTTTGAGTGAATGCAGATTGGGGGGGGTTAGGTTCCTGGATATTTTTGGGGGTGGTGGTAAAAAAAGGCTTTAAAAAGGCAGAAATAAGAGCAATAATGTACAGTGCTATGCTTTCCAGGTCTCCAACTATCCAGGAATGCCCTCGCAAACCCCCAATTCTTCTGATTTTCCATGTAAAATCACTTCTAAAAATGAGAGCCACAAAATGGCTCCATTTAGCAAAATTGTGGCTGGAAATGACCGCGGAAGTCATTTCCGGCCTCCTAGGAACTGTGGATAGGCAAAATTTCACCATTTTCCAACTGTACATAACAAGGACAAGTCTTGTCCAAATGCGGATACGCAAAACCATGGGTGCTGGGACCATGGAAAACAAGGGCCACCTGTATTAATGCTTCTTAATAATGCACACACATTAGTTGGAATTTAATTTTGTTGTCGTTTCTGAATGCTCATCTGCTCTCCATATGTTTTAACAAGACTACTTTACATACAGTACATTATGCTTTAACAGACTGGGGTGAAAACAGTATTTCCACTTGGACAGTGGTAGAGAATAACTATCTTTAGGTTTTATATTTCACCACATTAATGACAGAACCATTCACACATACACACACACACCCCTGAAGGTTCCCCTCCCCCAAGAAAATGCCAAAAATTGTTAGAAAATTCCAGCATTATCTAAGAAATGAATCCTCCCCCCAAATATAAAGCACTGATACAAACATAACTAGATGAATGACAATTTATCTATAAAATCTGATACTGCCTAGAGTTAACGTTGTTCTTAATGTTTTCTTCCTGAGCTACCATCTACTATTATCGTTTGCACAGTCATAATATAAATTTGATATACCTTTCACATTTGGGCAAAAGTCATTATTGTGTGGCCTGCTTGCACTACCTCTGCTGAGCAGGTTAACTGCTTGAGGTCTTATCTGGAAGGATGTTCATCAGCACTTTTGCACCTTGACGACATTAAGCTTTTCGATCAGAGGTCAAATACAGTTGGGTTACCAATCATCCGTTTCCATCTTACTCATAGATGGATGTCTTCCTAGTGAAAGATGGCTTTTAAAACTACTTAGAAAACATAGTAATAAAAGTAGTGTTTCATTCTTCTAAATATTTGCTTCTATCATATATTAATTTAAAAGAGGCTCAAAAATAGGTACTGGATCAGTTCTTTCAAAAGTGTATAATCCTAAGCAATTTATTATCTACACATACGAACAAAACAAAATCAACTTAACTAGAGCAAGTTTTGCAATTGGTACCATGTGCAGTTTTAGGTTGACGACAACTTTCATTAACATTCTTTTAAATAAATGAACAAAATGTTACTTCCATTGTGCACATTTTTAAAGACTATTTGTTGTCTTCAGCAACATACATACTGAGTTTGCCTCCTCAAATATTTGTTTTTGAAGTCGTACCCATGTTTGCATGTTTATCTAAAGATCTTTACTTCAGGACAGAAATGTTAGTCTGTGAGGTTTCCTCTACACATGGCAGGCAGCTGTCAGAACCAGTGTGAAGGGTTAAAGGTCAGTGCAGCTGCTCTGTTAAATCAGAGGGTTCCATCAACATCTCAGAATTCCTGCCGAGTGGGAGCTGGGAGACCACAGATTAGAGTACATTGGAGTGTGTATATAAGGTCACTTTGTGTCTATCAAAGTGATATCAAACTGCCAAGCAGTACAATACATTTAACTGTGTTCAATGTTCAAAGAATATCGAAAGAAAATGGACATGTGGGTAGTAGACCACAGTTTAACTTAACATTTCATATTGCCTTTCAAACAGAAGGATTTATTAGTTGTAAAAATATGTTGATGGTGGACACACAGACATGCTGACTGAACAATAGATGCCATTAAAACTTTAACGCAAATGCTGATGATGAATTGACCAAATAATTCTTGCCAATTAGATTACAGGGGAGGGAGGGAGATATTTATATAGAGAGATTACACAGAGAAGATAGATGTTTGGATTTAATGAACCTACAACCCAACAAATATGATTTATAGCCCTACAGATTTGCTTCACTGCTGTGCCTTCAAATGTTGCTATTGCTTTTTGGGAAAGCCATATTTTATTAAATGCAAACATGTTTGAAATCTATGGGTGAAATGGATGTGGAAGATTTTTAACAGAGAAGTAGGGTTAAACACACACACCCCGGTGTCCTATGCTGCTCCCTCCCCAAAGGCCTACTGAGCTTGTTCAAACTTGCATTTTTGTGCAATATGTAGTTAGGCCATTAGCTGATGTGTAAAGGTAGGGGTAAAGTGTGCCCTTGAATCGGTGTCATCTCCTGGCAATCACAAAGCCCTGTGGTTGTCTTTGGTAGAATACAGGAGGGGTTTACCATTGCCATCTCCAGTGCAATATGAGATGATGCCTTTCAGAATCTTCCTCTATTGCTTCTGCCCAATATAGGTGTACGTACCAGTGGGGATTTGAACCAGCAACCTCTGGCTTGCTAGTCAAGTCATTTTCCCGCTGCGCCATTAGGTAGCTGTAGCTGATGTGTACATTATATCAAACATATGTGCACATCACAAAAATGAGTCTCTGAACAGAGCAGGGCAGCGGTAGGATCACAGGCTCATGTTATGTTGTTGTTGTTATTATTTATTTATTAGATTTTTACCACCCTTCCAAAAATGGCTCAGGGCGGTTTACACAGAGAAATAAATAAATAAGATGGATCCCTGTCCCCAAAGGGCTCACAATCTAAAAAGAAACATCAGATAGACACCAGCAACAGCCATTGGAAGTACTGTGCGGTGGGTGGACAGGGCCAGTTACTCTACCCCTGCTAAATAAAGAGAATCATCACGTTAAAAGGTGCCTCTTTGCCAAGTTAGCAGGGGTTTCCAGTGTGCCAATGCTGTTCCTCCCACAAGTCCATGCAATTCCTGTGATGACCTTCCTATCAAACCAGGGGGATCAGGGGGAGACATGCTTTGTAAGAGAAAATATCCTAAGCAGGTTGGATGGCCTGTGAACATTGCTTGCCGCTGGTACAGACCTCTCTTAACACTTACACTCTTTTCTTGTTAGAAATTACTTTTGGTAATCATAGCAATAAATGCATATTATTGTATCAAATAGGAAAATGGAAATGCAAACCATTTATAAACACATGCCATTTATTTTGCAAGTTCTGGCAGAATAGTTGGAACATGTTGGAGCAAATTTAAGGCTGTAGCTCTGGAAGCAATAGAACAATACACATATGATATAATCACACATAATGTTTGCAACATAATGCCATCCTACTGCAATGTTGTTTTAACAATCTGTGGTTTTGTTGTGGCTGTTAGATTCAAGCTGCACAGGGATCACTGATGAGTGATCACAAAAATACTGCTCTTTCCCTACTGCCCCTCAAGCAGCAGGGATCAAAATAAATGTTTCACGGCTGCCGTTCTTTTAAAACATCTTCACTCTACATCTGTGGCAGGTTGGTATCTTTTTCTTCACTTCTGTCTTGTTTGAGACCCCCAACCTCGGATCACTAGGAAGTTCCAAGACTAGAAAAGGTCTGACATGATGTTTTACAGACTTTACTCAGATCCTTTAGGAATGCAAAAATGTGTGTTTGGGGATCCATTCTTGACTTCAATAACTATGCTTCAAGGATAAGTAATTCAGATAACAAATGATTCATATTCTGTGGTTCTCACAAATTCTATCAAGGATGCATAGTACTTTTGGAAGCTTACCAATTAGTTTAAAAGTAAATCCAAAGAACTGTGAGCAAGAAATAAATAAGGGTGGGTGGGTGTCCTCTATAAACGAGTACTATAATGGAGTACTTCTGCAGTACCATAAGGGATCAGTATAGCAGTGGGTCCTATGGTGGTTTTCGTGTGTTGGAAAATCTCTGCAGCGATTTCCTCTGGGAACACCTTCACTCCGAAATCTCGTGTCTCCTTCGCTTCCTCCATGTTACCACTATTCCCTGTCTCTTCCATTTCTGTTGGGATTATATTAAAACATATTTAGGTGGTGTATTGAATCCTCAGGGTTTTTCAGGAAATTAGCTGACTAGCCAGCTTCACTGGAAGGGGACAGGGATGAAAATCTCAGGATAAGTTTCAGGTGTATGAAATCAGATGAGTTTCTTCTCTTATCTTCTTTATATGCTCCGCTCTTTGGCCTTTCCTTTTTCTGAAGTAGGCTGATCCCTCACAGCTCTTCCTCCTCTCATCAGACTAAATTTCTCTAACTCATTCTCATTCTCCCCATTCAACAGTCACGCTGCAGGAACCAGCCACCTTGACCTGTGATGGCTTCCCATTGTCTCAGGAGCCAAGTTTTGCAACTACCACCTTGTGTCAAGATTTGCACTCATAAAAAGCTGGATGCACGAATTTGGCCCAAGGAGGAAAAATTAAGCTATGTGAACTGGGTACTACATCCATATCTAGACTTTACTTATCTACGTATAATTTATACATGTCTATTGGGATGTTTTGATTAGAGAGGTCACTGCAGTTGTTTATGAAAAGGGGGGGGGGTTAGCTATGGTGAACCTGTATAAATGTCTCCTGTATTATGATACTAACAAAGCATGTACATCAGAACAGCAAAAACTGATAACGCATGTCTTGATATTTTTTAATATAATTGTTTGAAGGTAATCTTGCTATCAGTAAACAGTATATTATTCACTGGTTGGTTGTTGCTTTTAAACCTCCTAGTTGCCAGAACAAAATTAGTGTGTGCAACATTTTGTTCCCCAGCAGATTATACACCGCCCCCCCGAACGATGGCATCTTTCAATTCATACATCTCATAGTTCAGCCTTCCTTTTTAGTAAACATTAATCAATGGGGATGAAACCTTAATGAAAAATCATTTTTGAAGTGATGGTGGGTAGAGAAAAGCAATAAATCATGATAGGAGTTACACGGTAACAGTAAACCAGAAGCAAAGCCATTTGGCTCCATATGATTAAGGAGAATGTACAAGCTATGATGAATTTAATGCAGAACAGGAGAAACGTTATTATGAAAAGAATGCAGTATATTTCAACACTACCAAATTATAAGGGTGGAGAATGTTTTAAAAACCCTTAAAGATAGAAAGAGCCTGTCAGTTCTGATTACTTAAAGCAGGCCTGCTAAACTTTGGCCCCCCAGCTGGTTTTGGACTACAACTCCCATAATCACCAGTCACAGTGGCCAATAGCCAGGGATTAAGTGAGTTGTAGGCCAACACGACGGAGGGCTGAAAATGAGCGGCCCTGACTTGAAGTCAGATCTGTTTATGCAAAATCTGAATAATAAGTGCTAATGAAATGCAAAGCGAAACCTTGGAGCTAGAAACAACAAAACAACTTAATTAACAAAAATGACACCTTCTCAATACAGAAACAAAAAAATCCTATTACTCCAACTATTTTCTATGCAATGGTTGTGCCAGATACAGATTACATGATACAACTAAAGTGTTCAAATAACAATTCGTAAAAAGTTGAACTTCGCAAAATCTTTTCAAACCTCACAAATATTAGTGCAGATGGTCTAAGTGACAGGACCAGAAGACTAACTGAACCTTTGCTAGATACAAAGGCCGTTCACACAACCTAAATCCCTGGTGGCAAGGGAGGGTTGGGGGGAAGGCAGGAGTATACCTACCTTCTCCCACATGATCTTCCTCAGGCCTGTATTGCGCCACACCACTGCACACACACTTTATTTATTTGTTCAATTTTTAGACCACCCTTACAGAACAGCTCAGGGCAGTCACAGTTGCCACTGTGGCAAGCAGTGCGGTGTTCTGGAGGTCAGGGAAACACCGCCCAGCCTCCAGAAATCCCACTATGCATCACATGAGCAGCGTGGTGCACTGGGGGATTCTCCCTCAAGCCAGATACTCTAGGCAGCCCAAGCAGACACACAACTGGGATCTCCAGAAGAAGGGTGTGCTCACGGCCTTCTGCCTGGGTAATAACAGCCCAGGGAAAATTCCTGGGCTACCTAGCTGGGCAGCATGGGGAGTGCAATCCTGGCGCTTCACACAAGCAGCCCTACTCCAGTTGGGCTGTGTAAGCCTGGGTTGTGTGAACAGCCTCACATATTTTCAACTGTGAGAGAATGTGCGTTTTGAAGAGAGAGAGGGAAAGGGACTGTAGCCTTAAATGAAAAAGTTACAAGTACTATATCACAAGAAATCTCCAATTCTTTCAGAATGGTTTTGATGTGCACATTTTAAGATAGAAGTGCAATTCTAATGATACTTGATATTTCTAACAAAGTAGTGGTAGGATGCAAAATATGGATCATTTACTCCAAATAATGTATCATAAAGATTGGTGTGAAAGGAAACTAGTGCTTGGCTCAATCTTCTCCACATTTTCACTGCTGCTTTTTCAGTTAGAAAAAAAAAGTGGGGGGAGGTTTGGCACTTTTGTTGGTGCTGCCCACTCCCCACCCCCACCATACATTCTGGGGGGAAAATGCTGGGCAGCAGCAAACACTTAAAGTGCTGCTCAGTGCAATCTACAGATTTTTTTCTTACTTTTTTGGGGCAGCACTACTTGTTAAAAAATAAAGGGAGCATCAGCATCCAGCTGCTCCTAGAAAGCCAGTGCCTCAAGCTGCCCCACATTTCTCATACTTTTGTGCCTCCCCACAAATGAAAGTATTACAGTTTCTCCTTCTGAAATGTTCTCAGCACAGCAAAAGTTCTGCTGGTGAAAACGTTCAGTTCAGTGCTAAAAGAAATACAAGAGTGATTTATAAATGCTAATGTGACTGAGGAACTGGTTCAGAAAAACAAGAACAAAAACTTTTCCACACAAGCTTTCTAGGGGAGAAGAACCTAATGGGTGGCCCAGGACATGCAGATGTAGAGCGGAAGCCACCTGGAATAAATTCCTGTTATCTATATATGTAATCCTCGTAGACGTGCCTGTCCTGATGTGTGGAAAACATCCTGGCACCCAGCGGATTGCCTGGGCGGCGGAGGTGCCTGATTGATGGGCGGTGGAGGCTCACACACAGCAGGATTCAGGAGGCCATTGAGCTGCTGCCGGGGGAAATGGCGGCGGGCAGCGGGACTGGCCGCAGTGAGGAGGAGGAGGAGGCAGCAGCGGCAGGCCCTGCGTGGCTGCCAGGGTCAGGAGGAGGTGGAGGCAGGAGCGAAAAGGCTGGCAAGTCGGCCAGAAACCGCGGGCGGGGAGCGCGGGGAGAATCAGGCCGGGTGGGCGTCAGAGACGCCATGGGGAAGAGTTAGGGAGAAGGGGCTGAAGGGGAGGAATAGTCAGGGAGAACAAGGGGAACAGATGCTATGCTCCCAGTCAGCTAGTAGTAGTTAAACACTGTGCTACCAGGTTCTCAACCTGGGAGCCTACAGATGTTGCTGAACTACAACTTCCATAATTCCCAGCCACAATAAATTGTAGCTGGGGTTGATCGGAGTTGTCGTTCAGCAACATCTGGAACCCCCAGGTTGGGAACCACAGGCTTAGGTATCATTTTCCATGATAATGAGCTTCTATTTATTTAATTAGCATATTTGCATACTGCCCCAAACTCACATCTCTGGGTGGTTTATAATAAACCAATACTGGTTAAAAACAAACATTTAATTTAAAATAAACATCATACTCTGTACACTGCCTAGAGATGTAGATATCAGGTGGTATAAAAATATGATAAACAAACAAACAAACAAACAAAAAATGATAAATGCTATAAATCTAGTTAAAAGCCTGGGTGAGTAAGTGCATCTTGACAGTCCTTTCAAAAGCTGTCAGAGAAGGGGAGGCTCTTATTTCAGCAGGGAGCACATTGCAAAGTCTCTTGGTGGCAATGGAGAAGGCCCGTCCCTGAATAGCCACCAGGTGAGCTGGTGGCAGCTGCAGATGGACCTCTCCAGGTTGCAGTATTTCAATAGGCAGTGGGGCTTAGAATGGAGAAGGTGTTCTCATAAATACCCTGGGCCTAAGCTATTTAGGGCTTTATAGGTTATAACCAACACATTGTATTTTGCCCAGAAACAATGTGGTAGCCAGTGTAGTTCTTTTAATATAGGTGTAATATGGGCTCTTCGAGATGATCTGGAGAGCAACCTGGCAGCCGCATTTTGCGCCACTTGTAGTTTCCAGTCTACGTACAAAGGCAGGCTCATATAGAACGTATAGCAGTAATCAAGTCTGAAGGTTACCAGCATATGCACTACTGTTCTCCACAACTTCTAGAGAAAGCAGAGGAGCATGCTTAATGGCTTTGATTGTATGAACCAACCAAGTGATTATGGAATGCAAAGCTGCATGTAGATGGCAGTCTACATGAGGAGGCCTTCTGGCTAGAGGAAATCTAATTGCATTTGAAGTCAGAACAAGGTATGACAAATGTACATATTTTATGGTGTAATTGCATTTAACTTTTAGAGAATACTGCCTCATAATGTGACTCTATAGCAGGGCTGCTCAACTTCGGCCCTGCAGATGTTGGCCTACAACTCCCATAATCCCTGGCTATTGACCACTATGGCTGGGCTAGATAGATAGATAGATAGATAGATAGATAGATAGATAGATAGATAGATAGATAAAGTTTATTACGGTCATCGACCTGTCAATCTTTACATTTTACAAAATATTTGATTAGGTAATGCAGGCTTTACGAAGCTTACATAGAGTAAACCAAAATTTGGCCACATTAACCGTCATCCCAGGTTTAAAATTGGACAGCAGATATTCCAAGTAAAAAAGATCGGTGTGGCCCAGACAATTCTTTAGCAAAGGTAAAATAAACTTAGAGCGACTATCCCTATAAAATTCACAATAAAGGATTACATGAGCAGTGGTCTCTATTTCACCTGCACCACAGGGACAAAGGCGCGCTGCATAAGGTACCCGCTTGTATTTTCCCTCCAAGACCGCAGTAGGAAGTACATTGAGGTGGGCCAGGGTCAACGCTCTCCTAAATTTAGATACTAGAATGCTATCTAAATAATCGGCAGGTTTAAGATTAAAACCTTAAGGGCCTATATACAGCCCTCTTGTCAAGCATGCAGATTCCTATTGCAGCTCTATATCCAGAGCTCGTTGTTTGAGAAATTGAATAGCCTGATCGAATCCCCGCCCTATAAGTTCTTCCTGGGATGTACCAAGATGATGCAACTTTGTTTTTAATGCTGTTTTCCATTTGGATGTAAAGCTATCAGCTAATACTAGTGGGGCAAGGCCAGTAGGAAAAAATACCAGGTTCAACCAAAATTTGATTATACACAGCCAAATTTTCAGCTTTAACATGGTAACCCTAGCCTCTCTTCAGAAAGCAGCATTAGTAACAGCACAGGGAACTTGGAGAACAGCTCTTAGAAACTTTGTCTGGATTACTTCCAAAGGAGTAAAGTTGCCATAAGGGCCAAGCTGTGCACCATAGATAATCTGAGGGTATATCTTAGAGACAAAGAGTTTAATGGCCGCTGGAACAAAAAGGGCACCCCTTGAGAAATGAAAAGACTTAATGGCATTTGCTGACTGCTGTGTGCTATGAGCGACAGTGTTAAGGTGGGCTTTATGACCCCTACTAGAGTGGAAGGCCACCCCAAGATATTTGAACACCCTCACCTGTTCCATTCTTTGCCCATTTAAGGACAATCTAAAGTTCTTTGGGCGCTTTGCAAACACCAAGACCTTTGTTTTGGAATAGTTTATCTCTAAGGCCTCCTTAGCACAGTAAGAACTCAGAGATGCTAGGGCACACCCTATTTTAGTTTGTGAAAGTAGCACTATGTCATCTGTGTAGAGTAGTATTGGGACATGTCTACTTGCCAATTTAGGAGGGTGAAGGGTGTGGCTGGGAAATACAGGGGTTGTAGTCCAAAAACAGCTGGAGGGCCAAAGTTGAGCAGCCCTGCTCTATAGGTTTGTGACCCTCCAAGACTCTGCACTGAGATAGCTATAGTGATATTGTGTCCTTGGCAAATAACTCCTACTGTGCTTCTCGTCAATTCCAATACAAGATTTAGTATTCTAGGTTGGCCATAATTCTGTCCATAGTTCTGCTTGTTTGCATAACTTTCTGTTACACAATAGTTCTGAACAACTCTATATTTGGTTGTCCAGATAGGATTACCAGTATGCCTTGTGCTTCTGTGAAGTATGCAGTGCCTTTTTGATCCCATCTCATTTTTCCTCCTTTTCAAGTTTGAGCAAGGTCACATGAGCTCTGCCTTTAAGCATTTCCTCTGAAACAGCTGGGAGCTGCCTGTGACACATACAACCTAAAGTCTTACTGTCCCATTAACCACCCACAATCAGGACTTGTACAGTACTTTTCAAATTTGAAGCAGACTCTCACCCTTTTCAAATTTGTAGAGAGTATGTGTGTGTGGGCAGGGAATATAGGTACAGAAGGGTATAATTTAATTGATCACACTTTTCTGGGTGTAATCAGTTTGGGGATGGGGTTGTAGCTCAGTAGTAGAGCATCTCTTTCCATGCAGAATGTCCCAGGTTCAATCCCTGGCATCTCCAAGTAGGGCTGGGAGAGACTCATCTTGAAAAACCATTGTTAGTCAATGTAGACAATACTAAGCTAGATGGACTAATGCTCTGACTTGGTATAAGGCAGCTTCCTATGATGATCAAGATGAAAATTATTCTAAAGCAGCTATGCAGACACGATACCCCTGGATTTGCTGAGGATGTTAAGTTTGCATCTTGTGATGTTGCACAGACTCTTTTATAAAATAAAATAGCTTGTATATAACTGGCAAGTGTGCTATGAAGTACTAAAGCACGTGTCAGTTTTTAAAAAATAAATGTTATGTGTATTTTAAAAGTCAGATAAAATATTATTTATTTATTAGATTTCTATACTGACCAACTCAAATGGCTCTAGGCAGTTCATATCAATTTCAAAAATTCTGCTTTTGAGAACACAGGTTCTTGTACTGTGACATCTAAAATTTAACCAAGTAGTCCAGAGAGCAGCATTTCAGTCTTCCTCAAATGAAGTCTGTTTTACATAGGGTTCGTGTCCTATTTATGCTAGTAAAAGAAAGAAAAAAAGGGGCTGGAAACATGGGGATGCCACGACTAATAAAAAGCCTGAGAGATCTATCCTGCTTTCAGCTCCAAGACTGAAGGCAGGAAATAACCTGGAGAAAGGTAGCTTCTCTTCTGGGAGGCGCACAGGGCAAACAAGTTGTGCCCTTATCCCCAAAGGAAGAGCTGCTCGCTGGCATACTGTCTTCCTGCCACTTATATGAATAGCCTAGACAACCAAAGCGTTCGGGTGATTAGGCACTGATCTGAAAAGGAATTTCCCCCCTCCAACCAATCTGCCCTGCAATAGTGCAACCGAGATGCATTTGGTTATGATGCTTAGGCTTCGCTTACATTTTACAACCAAGTACTGAGAAGCTGCATTTGCTCTTTTATGTCTGTTTTGAAAGACAAACTGTTTCAGATATACAGATTTGTGAGGGTTAAGTAGGTACATGGTGGAATGGGAGGAGAAGCTTGCAATTTTGGTGGGGATTTATGAATTGCTTTGGCCAGTCAGCATCTTGTGCACAACAGATTCTGTCTAAATCTATTCCTTACCTGCTGGGCAGAGACAATTCCCCTCACACTTGGACCCTGAAGTCCTTTAAGCAGCCTGCTCTGTAACCTTGGCAGCTGGGCCTAACACAATCCTTCATCTTTTGCAACTGGGCTTCACTAAATGAAACTATGGCAGCTTGTTAGCCCACAACCGAGCATGAAATCACTACACTGCAGACCCCTGTTCTGTGAGTCAATCATTTTTTCCCCCATTACACATTTGTATGCTAAGGTCAAGTAGAGGAACCAACAGTGAAAGTCAGGAACAAAATGCAGCATACAAAAGATTGTGGAAGGAGAAAATCTATTTAAATATGTACATTTCATACTATGATGTTTATTGGTGGTTTAAAATATATTTGAAAAAGCTAAGACACATTAAGGAACTTATAGTTCAACACTGCATATGAAATGCTGTCTTAAAATGCACGACAAAGGGATATTTAAAAATCTAGAAGATGGACATATTGGTTAGTTCAATGCGTTCAGCATCCTAAAATTTGAACGTGTCGTCATAAACACATGTATCAGTGGGTAAAGTAAGAAAGAAGGTTTTAAGAAAATTTCCTTTATAAATTTTCTTTCATTGTATCAGTAGCTAAAACAGACTATTAAGATAACTGGGACAGAGGAATGAAATTAAGCAACCACCAGCATTTCAGATTGAGAAATGACATGCCTTTTGCTCCACTCCAATTGACATTTCCTGGTGGTGGCTGCATTATTTATATAGCACCATCCATGTTCAAGAGATTAGAAGGGCAGGTCCCTGACCCAAGGGGATCACAATCTAGAAACAGACACAAGGGAGACAACAGGAGCAGGGGAGGGGACAATTCATGCTTGCTACCACAAGAACAGCTCTCCCTTCTGCATGCAAACAGAAGTTCTACCACTGAGCTATGCCTCCACCCTCTAAGGGGAATATCTTACAGCAGACAGTGCTCACATGTAGTTACCCATTCAAAAGCAAATCAAGGCAAACCCAGCTCAGCAAAGGGACAATTCATGCTTGCTACCACAGGCTTGCTACCACAGCCTCTCTACCCCACTTTTAAGAATTCTGGTGGAAGGGCAACACCACCCTGATAGGCAACATACATACCCTAATTTTTATTTTGAGTGAAAAATTTGTCATCCAGTGGCCTTTTGTTGAGATATATCAGAAATCCATATTACTAACCACAATTTTAGTGAGCATAGATTCTTAAAATGTCTTGTTGCATAATTAGTCTTTTACTCCCCCTTTTCTGATTAACTTGGCTACATGCTTAAGGAATTCAGCAGGTTTTTTTCCTAGTAATTTAAATCTAGCACATCTGCTTAAGGCAAACCTAGTATCAGTCAAGCGGGAATTAATCAACACAAACTAAAAATGAATAAAGTGTTAGCTTTTTGCTTTTTACCACTATAAGGACCGAAAAAGAAAAAAAAAAAGGAAAAGGGGGGGGGGGAGGTACAAGTATATCTTTTCCTTACCATAGTTATAAAATCCATGGAGCATAAGTGTGTCCCCCCCGCCCTGGAAGAAAACAGGACTGCTTCAAGATACAAAGTTACTGCTGTACTTACCAAGGAAAAATGCTTAATCTGCCTTTTTCTCCCTGATGAAATGTTCAATGTAATTACAGCAAAAAGAGAGTCTGGCTTGTTTTCTTTGGTATACAGAAAAAAACCCAAAATAGAAAATTACTTTAGGAAAAACCCTCTGAGTATCCAATACTTTCACTAATTAAAATATTTTTAAGGGGAATGTTTACTGTACTTGTCCTTTCTGTTTGCAATTATTCCTTTTTAAACAATCTAGAAATGTATGAAATTGCTCATAGTATATGGCTATGAGTGTAAAGAAAGGGTAGGAGACCTCAAGTTGCAGACAAAATAACTGGTCTCTCCTTGAAAAAACAGAATTAGAATAGGCTCTGACAAAGTTAAAATATGCAAAGCAAGTTGGGTAAGAAATTATCTTCTCTGCACCTTAAGGTCTCCCCCCATTTTGGTTCTATATTTTGCTGCCTTTTCTTATCCTCTTATCTGACTATAGTAACAGAACACCCGAATGTCAGACCTTTTCCTGAAAATATTATTTATTTCAAATATTTATATCCCAAACTGAGTTACGCCATGGGGCGTAACTTCAGAGGTCAACCAAAGCTGCAGTGAAACTTCCTCTCTGAGGCCCTAGAGGAATAATGCAACACCTGCTTACTGCAGAAAGAGGCACCTTTTAAAGTTGTTGCTCCCATATTTAGGAGGTGGAGAGTTCCAGAGAGTAGGAAGAACTGCATTAGGTATCTTTTTGCTCATGTCATGAAGAACACCAGCAGTTCAAGAAGAAGAACGTTATTACAACTCCATGTTTCTGGAAGTCTTTATTTCCGTTCCTTCTAGCCACTCATACTGCTCTGAGAACCTGATGCTATGTCTCTCTCAACAATGTAGCATTGGGTTGCATATGATTACCTAATTGTTCATATAAACCACCAAGTGCATGTGCACTTACAGGTTTTGCACACATTCTGTTGCTGACTTTGCCTTCTAAGTTATAAATTCATGATTTCCCCATGATATCATCCAGCCATCTGTTTAAAATGGCACCTAATTCTAAACTTTCAAAAAAACCCAAGCTGTGTACACAATGGAAATCTCATTCCTCGACTCAGGTATCTGTGGACACCATGCTTGGAAAGACAGAGTGTCTGACCTTATAAACTGGCTTGGCATCAGTACTTTTAACACTTTTGCCTTTAAAATGAATCACTGACTGCTATGCCCTACATAATGAGTCACTACCCCAGTTCCTATATCATCATTAGAAAAACAGACATGACCATTTATTTCATATTCAAGGTCAGGCTAGTTTCTGAAATAATGGATTTTTGCTTCTAGGACAGCAGGATTAAAAGTTACAAGTTGCAACAACCAATCTAGAAATAATGGCCTCTCTCTTACTATTTTATCAGGAGAAGGCTTAAATAAATATTGTATAATATCCCACACAGAGCTCTCACCATGTCTATATAGACATTTGGAAAATTTAACTGCAGCTGAAAAAAAGATGCTGTAATTCTCCTAAGTAAATTAAAAAACATTAAAGAAACACAAGAAAATAATAAAGCCTTCATAGAGAGAGTTTCAGCAATTATATCTCCACAGCTACAGTATAACCCAAAACTTTGAGGCGGCTTTGATTGCTGAACCATGGCTGAAGTGAATAATTTGGCTTTCACTAAGAAAACAAGCACATTCATTCCCACCACAATGGAGAGAGGCAGTTTTAATTAAACCTTATCAAAAGATGAATAAAGAATAAACTCTTCCACAGGACTCTATTTTCATCTGTTTAGCTGAAGCTTGCCATGTTCCTGCAATAATTAACCACTGTCCGAGGAATGCTGGAGTTGTGTTAATGTTGGTAAAGATTTAATTAGTTCAATTATCTGGAGAGTATTCAGGGCTCAGCACAGCACTAATTTCTTCAGGCTTTATACATACCTCAGATCAAAATATATTAAACTGAAATATAAGCAGAAGGAAGCCCACTCTTTCAATTTAACTATTGAAACACTGCACATTTAATCATTTTCTCTATACTTTTAAAAAGACTCAAGACCATGTAGCAAACAACTTGTCTATTATTTGAGGCATGGAAAAACTTTGTAAGTGAGGTTTAGCACAAAAGGAAGAGAATATAGGGAAAGCTGTGGCTCCATCATTTCCCTTCTTGTTGCCTACATATTTTGCTTCTTTCATGGAAAGTGAAGCATTTAAAAAGCATTGAAAGCATAGTGACACAGACAACTGTTTCAATCTGTCAGACAGCATGGACAGACAGTAAGGATCATTTCAGAAAACAGAATGGCCCCCAGCGGTCTGACCTTCCTGGTGGGAAAGAGAACATAGTGGTGTGCTTGACAAGCTCAGCAACAAAGAAGTATATTTAGTTCCCCCAAATTCTGACACACTTCTCACAGGAAAAATGCAAGTGGGGGCGAGGGGGAAGCATATCTCATCTAGAAAGGGATAATTTATAATCAGTGACAGAAAGTCTTCCCATAAAAAGAAATATTGAGCAAGTAGAAAACCCCACCTGTCTAGCACTCATGCTTGTGTTCAAGGCTACAGGTACGAGATATCACTTATTTTTATTTTTCTCTGTAGCATCATACTGAGGTCTTAGGGGTGATGTGTAAGTCTCTTTCCCATGAATAGGAATAGTTCACAGAAAGCATTAAATTGCTCAAGCCTTTGTATTAAAGACCTTTGTTTTATTCCCCCTCCCTTGCTGGTTCAAATCCCCGCTGGTATGTTTCCTAGACTATGGGAAACCCCTATATTGGGCAGCAGCGATATAGGAAGATGCTGAAATGCATCATCTCATATTGCATGAAAGGAGGCAATGGTAAACCCCTCCTGTATTCTACCAAAGACAACCACAGGGCTCTGTGGGCGCCAGGAATCCAAATCGACATGACAGCATACTTTACTTTACCTTTACAACCCCTGTGCAATGTTAAACAGGCTATGCATTGAGTTAACATGTATCTTTAGCATTATATCTAATATAGCCACAGAGAGGTGCAACCTTTTAAAACATGACACTCAAAAATAACTTAAGTGTTTGAAAAACGCATGTTCACTTTTTATGTTTGGAAGTTTGAGAATTCATTATGTCAGTGTTTATCACTAAATCAAACAAATTCCTTAAAAGTAAAATTCAGCATAGCACTGGAAACTTACTCTAGTTTTACTTTTCTTTTAGGCTATGAACCAAAAAGACAAATGGCAATGTTGCTCTGTATTGGTCCTTTTATTTCGACTAATCTTTATGCATAGGGTGAATCTTGGTATATAGTCCTATGGAGGAAGATAAACATGGGATAAACATAAATTCCCATGCTTGGAGATGGCAGGGGAAGTCAGTTATTACCTCTGGGATAGCACCTCCTTTTGGCTATGGTCAAGTTGGTATCACTACCTAACTTCCATTGCTGGAACAGAACATTCAAGAAGAAATATTGAAGGAGAGTGGAGCACATGCTTGGAAATTAACACTTTCTAACCATCCAGTTCTCGAAACTGAACTGCCTGGTCAAGAAGCAGGGCAAGGCAACTGCCTCCCACTAACTCAACCAGGGTGGTTCCACAACCAGCAACTTTACAGGCAACATGGCCACATTCCTCAGTTTGCCTTCATAATGCTTCTTCATAACAATGATTTGAAAGGACAAACCTATTAGTAGAATCCAGAGTACATCTCTGCTGCCTTGTACATCTCTGCTGCCTTGTCCTTGCACACCACAACTCTTTCCTCAGTTGCCTTATATGAATTGTCCTGGGTGGGGTGTGTGTGTGTGTGGAGCTGTGCCCCCCCAACTTCAGAAACAACTCATCCCCTAAGAAGTGGACAGTAATCTCCTGAGGTGCAAGGTGCTGTAGTGACTGACAGGCTAGTAACATGTATCATAAAAATATCTGTACATGCCTTCCCTGAGGCTTAATGACAACCAAAACTCTCAGATCTGCTGAAGATCCCAGGTGAAATTTCAAGGCTCTACAAGCACCCAGTGTTTGTCATTCCCTGCACTCCTTGGGATGTAGTGGGCTAGGAGAGAAAATGAAAAGACACACCTCCTGTCACTTGCAGAATGTTTACTTTGGACATGAAGGAAAGACCAGGCCTCAAACCCTTTTGCCGTAAATACCCTTTGTGCCAAAAGCACAAAGACTCTTATTGGGTGAAAGAATCCTAGAGTCTGAAACCTACAGGCAAGAAAATAGCTCCTAGAAAATAGTTCCTAGAAACACTCTGAGAATTAGTGCCTTCAATGATATGTATTAGCCACGGGCTTCAAAGAAACTAGCATCAAAGCAGACAATGCCTTTGTTTGTTTATTTTTCAGATTTTACAGAGGATCTTACAAGGTGAAAGGTTAATAAAACCTGTTCCCATAAGGAACAGGCATATATGGAAGATACATGGAAAATGGCTCCTCCTTTGCTGTTGAGATGGACATTCAGCATATTCAAGTATTTGCGCAGAACCCTTTTTTCTTTAGCCTGTTATATGCTGGCCAGTCAGCACTGCTCTGGGATGCTGAGCAGCCCCTCCTCTTGGCATCCCAGCAATTTGACTTTGCCTGTTGCCAAAGGGAAGTGTTAATGCAGAGTAACAACTCCCTTTCCCAGGCACCATGGGTGAAAGCAATACTGGATATGGAATTCAGTATCCTAAGTACCTCAGTCTTCATTAAAAATAGTTAGTTTCTAGCTTGTAAGGCTGCAAAGGTAGGTTTAAAAGTACATTGGTGATGAAATCTCAGAAGCCATATTAAGGAGGAATTGAAAAGAGGTGCTAAGCAGATTACTAATGATTGGGGTGGGGCTTCAGTGCACTGCATAGGACTTTATCCCTCTCCATCACTAAAGGTAAAGCTGTGCCGTCGAGTCGGTGTTGACTCCTGGTGACCGCAGAGTCATGTGGTTTTCTTTAGTAGAATACAGGAGGGGTTTAGCATTGCCATCTCCCGTGCAATATAAGACGATGCTTTTCAGCATCTTCCTATATCGCTGCTGCCTGATATAGGTGTTCCCCATAGTCTGGGAAACAGACAAGCAGGGAATGAAAATAAGAAAAAGCAGTCTGGAACAGACTAAAGATTTAGCATTTTCTATTGAAGAACCTGTGTTATCTTGGCACAGATTTTTTTTTTTTAAATGAAAACATATCAGGCACTGCATAAGATTTATTGGTTTCATTGAAAAATTGACATTTTTCAAACATTTGTTGTGTTGTATTGTATTCAAAGACAACTGAGGTCCTCAGTCTGCCTTCATAATGCTTCTTCATAACAATGATTTGAAAGGACAAACCTATTAGTAGAATCCAGAGGAAAGAGTTGTGGTGTGCAAGGACAAGGCAGCAAAGATGTACACAAACCTGTTCGGTGGCCCTTTTACGGGCCTCCAAGCAGGTTCAAACATGGGGCTGGTTCAAAGTTTGCCGGGGGTGGGGATGGATTTAAGGGTGGGGGTGAGTGTATTTAGCCACCACCACCCCGCCGCATTTCCCCTGCATGATTATGTAAGAGCCCGTCGAGGCGGCAGCTTACCTCCATGCCGTCCTGTGCTGCCGTGTACTGGATGTCACCAAAAGTAGCAATGGCGGCTGCGTGCGTTGCATGCGCACATCAGGTGCACATGAGCGGTACGTGCAGCCACTATTGCTACTTCCGGTGACATCCAGTAAACGGCAGAACAGGGTGGCAGGGAGGTATGCTGATGCCCTGATGAGCTCTTACATACTTGTGTGCTGGCGGGGAAATACAGCGTGGGGGAGGGGTGCCGCCAAACACCACCCCCCCGCCATCGAACCGGCCCTCACTGGTTCCATGCTGCTCTCCATGTTCTTGCTGTCTGTTAGCCCCGCCTCTACTCCAGGACTGGAATAATAAGTAACTAAAGCCCTGTTCAAAAGCTGGCCTGGATCAAGGAATGGATTAACCAAAAACACTACTTTATTCTTCTTCCCTGCCTACATATTTAATAAATAAATCATCATCATCATCATCTTTATTTGTTAGCCACCCCACAACAAATTAAATCATAACAGACAAAAAAAGAGGGGGGAGAGAGAAAATACAAAATACAATACAGAACAATTTAAAAGACGTTAAAATCAATTAAAATCAGATCAAAATTCTAATTTTTAAAAAGGTCTGAGTGACCAAAAAGGTCTTCATCTGGCATCTAAAAGAACAAAGAGATGAAGCCAGGTGAACCTCACTGGAGAGGCTATTCCATAAATGGGGTACAACCACTGAAAAATGAAAAGTGTATGTGTGTTCTGCTATTTAGGAAAAATGAAAAAAATGTATGCTGCTTTGAAGGAGAAAGCAAGTACCCAATCCTAGCCACTTTTAGCAGTGCAGAAACCAATCCCCATCTGTCTGCCAATCCCCATCTGCCTGTGACTCCCAAGACTAGATAATGGAGCTTGCATGAACGAATCACAGAAGCATCAATGATGGTCTGAATAATTTCACAGGGTCAAGAGATCCAGAATCCACAATGCCACCAAAAAATATTTCACCCAAGCAAATCAAAGGCTAAAACCTGGCAATATTAAAACTTCACCAATATGAAAAGTAATCTTACAAGATAGTACCAATAGAAGTGTATTGTCACTGTATGATAATGCACAACTATTTATTCCTCTTACAAATCCTTGCAGGATTTGGTGAGCTTTTACTACTATTATAAATATTTAAATTCTGCTCTTTTAAAGGTAATTTAATTTTAAAGGTAATTAACATGAAATTGTTAAAGTTAATAAAGAATGCACCAGTACATTCCTCTACTAATAGTAACAGCCCACACTAGCCACCATTGCAAAATTACAGAATATTTCAGTATATCATCACTGGGAAATCTAACACACACACACACACACACACACACACACACTCTCTGAATTCTGGTTCATGGGTCCAGAACTGATTCCAGCATTGTTGGAAGGCAAAATTTCAGATAGAGAAGTATTTGGCAGTAATCCGTGCATAAATCTAATCAAAATCAATGATTTTGAATAGATCTCTAGATTGTTCCTCATCAGCAAAATACATTTCTGCTTAGCGGGGTGAAGTCATCAACCTTCACTCCTTTCTACAGCTTCCTCTGCCCCAGAAAGTTGTTCTGGGCAATCCCCAATCCTCTACTGTATTTATGGAATGCATGGAGCAGGGGAAGGAAATAAGCTACTTTCTTCTTTGGGACTGGAAGTTGCCTTCCACTCATGGATCCAAACTTGTAGGTCAATATACAGTTAGTTACTGTAAAGTTTAAAAATTCATTATTTAATTGCCTCTGTTTTTGGGACATTATTTATTAAGAAAGACACTCAAAGTATGAAGTATTAATTGCTGATTCACAAGTCATTAGAATGAATATAATTGAAATACTTTCTTCCCGAAGAGCATAACTTTGTATTTTCCAATCTTGAATGTTATAGTTTGTCACATTTAACTTTATTTAACAATAAATTCATTAAAAATTTGTGCATTTTGTCATGCTACTATTCCACATGCTTCCCCATGTCATTAAAACAGATCTACTCTAGACACACCACTGTTCTGCCTCCACAACAATGAGAACTAGCCACTTATACCTACTTTTTACAACCTAGCTGTAAACCAGATACAAAAGGATATCCTCTTTACAAGGGGACAATTAATGAACAGTTTTGTATAAGCCATTTTGAAAATTCAAATATGTGATACCAAATTTATCACCTTTGTCTTCCCACTATTATCCACGCCATACATGTCTAGTAATTCCCACTATTGTCCACATCATTCATTCATTCATTCGTCTTCTATATCGCCCTTCCAAAAATGGCTCAGGGTGGTTTACACAGAGAAATAATAAATACATAAGATGTATCCCTGTCCCCAAAGGGCTCACAATCTAAAAAGAAAAACAAGATAGACACCAGCAACAGTCACTGGAGGTACTGTTCTGGGGGTGGATAGGGCCAGTTACTCTCCCCCTGCTAAATAAAGAGAATCACCACGTTAAAAGGTGCCTCTTTGCTAAGTTAGCAGGTTATCATACAATTAACTTTCACTATTTTTCAAGCAGGGAACACTTCGGGAAAAAAGCCTTCAATGTGAGAACCATTTCCCACTGCGCTGACCTCTGTGTAGTGCATTTTTCCCAGTGCCAGGAGGCCCCTTTAAGAGAAGCAAAGCTCTATTGTATTAGAAATGAGAATTATAAACATAAGAACAGCTCTTCTGGATCATGCCCAAGGCCCATCTAGTCCAGCATCCTATCTCATACAGTGGCCCACCAGATGCCACTGGAAGCCACAGGCAGGAGTTGAGGGCATGCCCTCTCTCCTGCTGTTACTCCCCTGCAACTGGTCCTCAGAGGCATCCTGCCTTTGAGGCTGGAGATGGCCTATAGCCCTCCGACTAGTAGTCGTTGATAGACCTCTCCTCCATGAAGTTATCCAGACCCCTCTTAAAGCCATCCAGGTTGTTGGCTGTCACCACATCTCGCAGCAGAGAATTCCACAAGTTGATTATGTGTTGTGTGAAAAAAATACTTCTGTTTGCTGGTCCTAAATTTCCTAGCAGTCAATTTCATGGGATGACTCCTTGTTATAGTGTTATGTGAGAGGGAGAAGAACTTTTCTCTATCTACTTTTTCTACACCATGCATGATTTTATAGACCTCTATGATGTCTCCCCACAGTCATCTTTTTTCTAAACTAAATAGCCTCAGGTGTTGTAGCCTTGCTAAAACATTGCTCTTAGAACCCCAGTAATTCTTAGTAACTCTCCCCAGTAACTGTCCAGTAACAGTAAAGCATTGCTCTTAGAACCCCAGTAGAGATGTTGTAGCCTTGCTAAAGCATTGGTCTTCGAACCCCAGTGACCTCTTCTGATCACTAGAGGCATGATGGAATGTTAATGGGTCTTTCTTGATCAGTTAGAGTCAGAACTGTTCACTTGCTGTTGAAGGAGAGTGCCTGTTTGTGTATGTTGTTCAATGGCTCTCTCTTAATATGTGATGTTTAGTTTCTTAATAAGTCTTTGTTTCTTCAACTCAATCTCATGTCTCCAGATAATCTCTTGGGCTGAATGTTTTTACCTCCAGAGCATACTCTGCTGTCTGAGGGTTTTAATGTTTCTCCTCACACCCCTCAAGATGTTGAGCCCCAGTTCCATCTTAGAAGGCATGCACAGAGTGCTGGGAAGGGCAGTCCTTCCCAGTACTCGCCTGTGCCTTCCAAAATGGTGCTGGGGCTTGAGAAGGCCCCATTTCTCTTAAAGGAGCCTCCCAGCACAGGAAAAAGAGTACTACTGCCAAGTGGGAACAGTGCCAGTGGACTGAATGAAGTGTTCGGCTTTGGCTGAAGTGTCACATAGGCCTAATAAACAATTAGGGAGCCACTTTTAGGGTTGACGGGAGCTGCCATTAGTTTGCAGGCTTATGAATGAAAAATATTGGTGCAATGGATCAGCCTTTTCCCAGCTGAATCCACAATAGCTTCCTGATTCAAAAGAGGAGAAATCTTCACATATAAGTTGATACAGCAGCAGTTACTTAACAGGCTTCTATATGGAGCACTGATCCAAAGTAAGAACAAACAAGGAGTCTTGGCACTACAGATGTATTGACACAGAAGCCTTTATGGACTAGAGCCCACTCACTGGATGCATGAGATGTTCTCTCCTCAGTTGGAGGAGTTAGACAAGGATACAGAGGAGGGAAAATGCTAACTGTGAGGCCAAAGGCCATGAAATGCAAGAGATATACTGTACATTTACAGGTACCTTGGCATACACATACTACTTTTATTGCATGGCCTTTTGACCCCACTCCTTACAGTGTTTCTCTGTGCCCTATTATTCCCCAACTGAGGATAACACTTCATACATCTGATGTAGTGGGCTTGAGTTCATGAAAGCTTTTGACTCAAATCTGTTAGTCTTTAAAATGCCACAAAACTCTGTTTTTGTTGCAACAGAAAAACAGTTTGCTCACCTGTAACTGATGATCTGGTAGTGATCAGTTGACATTCATTAGAATGGGTTCTGTGTTTGCACTGAAGCCTGTCGGTGTGGAGTACCACAGCTCCTCTCTGTGCTTGCGCCATGCCCCATGTGACCACGTGTCTATTTAAGGTGGGAGGAAGAGCCAGCACTTCAGTTTCTTGGAGACTGCTGAAGAAGTCCAACATCTTTGGAGCAATAGGTGAGTTCTATGTTATAGACTTGAGCACTACAGCAAAGGGGAGGTTTGAGAGTGTCTAATGGATGTCAACAGATCACTAACAGGTCATCAGTTACAGATGAGCAACCTGTTTATCTGGGGCATGGTCCATTGAATCTATTAGAATGGGTGTTTATTTAGCTCCTTTAAGAGGATGGAGCAGTAGTGTCATTGCAACACCCTTTTGAGAACACCTCTCCCAAAATCCGCCTCTGCTGCAGAATGTAAGTCAATGGCATAGTGCTTTATGAAGGGCTGGTCTGTGGACCAGGTTGTAGCCCTACAAATGTCCCGAAGTGATATGACAGATAAATGAGCTGCTGAGGCACTGTAAGCTCTAGTTGAATGTGCCTTGATGGATTTAGGAGGTTGAACTTTTTGTAACTTATAAGTCAATAGGATAGCTCTACTAGCCAGTGGGGTAGCCTCTGCCTTGACAAGGCCTGGCCCATAGACTATCCTTTGTAGAATATAAACAACTTTTTTGTCTTTGTGATTGTCTTTGTTCTTGATAGGTAGAAGAGCCCTTCAAACATCTAGGGAATGCAGAGCCTTTTCGAGAGCTATGCTCAGAGAACTGAAAAAGGTAGGAAGCACGATGTCTTGGTTTATGTGGAAGTCTGCCACAACCTTTGGTAGGAAAGCAATGTCAGGATGTAGTATTATCTTATCTGGGTATAAGTGTGCATAAGGTACATCCATCCTTAGGGCTATAAGTTCACTCACCCTGCAAGGAGTTGTAATTGCCACCAAGAAGGCAGTCTTTAGAGAAACCAGCTTTAGGCTAGCTGTAGCCAAAGGGCGTTCAAACTATCTGTCAGAGCCAAAAGGACCAAGGATATACTCCACTGTTCCAGTGCCTGTCTCACTGGAGTATATAGACTGGTGAGACCCTTCAGAAAACTCTTGCAGCTGGAGTGGGAAAATACTGTCTTTCCATCCCATCCCGGGTGCCTAGCTGAGATTGCTGCTAAGTGAACCTTTATGGAGACATTAGAAAGCAGGGAGGTCTTTAGCATAGTTAAGTACAGCAGGATCTGATGGACACTAGCTTTTAGAGGGCGAAAGCTGTTTGAGGCAGCATAGCAAGTGAATCTCTTGCACCTCTGGGTGCAGTACCTAACCGTTTTCTTGACAGAAGATCTTGGCGCTGAAGAAGCCTTCTGTATGTGTGTCCTGACAGTTCGATTAGATGCGGAAACCATGGTTGTCGAGGCCACCATGGAGTGATCAGGATGCATTTTACTTGGCAGGTGAGAATATGAGCCACTACTCTCCCTACAAGAGGTAGAGGAGGATACATGTACAATGGGTGATGAGACCAGTCCATCTGGAACGCATCCCCTAATTAGTGTGGGTCGTGGACTGCCCTTGAGCAGTACCTTCTGCACTTGGCATTTAGTGATGTCGCAAACAAGTCTATTTTGCAGAACCCCCAAGCTCTGAATATCGGAAGCAAGTACTTGTCCGATTCCCACTCGTGCTGTTCTTCTCTGGTGAATGAGTGACTCAGATTGTCTGCTAGGACATTTTCTGTCCCCTCTATGTGAATGGCCAAAGGGGTTATGCTGTTTCTGATGCACCTGTACCAAATTTGTACGCGCAATGTGCAGAGACCTGGACAGACCCCCTTGTCTGTTTAGGCAGGCAAGCACTGTTGTGTTGTCCAACTGCAACTGTACAGTTTTGTCTCTGAGCATTAGTAGAAAAGCCTTCATGGCCTGGAAAATTGCTAAGAGTTCCAGGAAATTTATGTGGAATTCTCTTTGCCAGCAACTCCACTGACCCTGGGCCATGCTGCCATTGCAATGCCTGCCCACCCCGCCCATCAGTAAGGCATCTGTCACCACCCAAACTGATGGAGACTGAGGTTGAAACGCAACTACTTGCAGTAGATTCTCTGCACGAGTCCACCAACTCAATGACCAGAGGATTTGCTGCAAAACAACCAACTGTTTGTTGGGGTTGTCTATGTTCAGATGGAAGGTGTATATGAACCACAACTGCAATTTTCTCATTTTCAGGCATGAATGCCGAACCGTCGTCTTGCAGGAGGAACACTGCCTAGTAGGCATTGAATCTGTCTTGCACGCTACACTGGTTCAGACTGGAACTGATATACATGTTCTGCAATGGCATTGAATCTCTCTTGTGGTAAGTAGGCTCTTCCCATCTGGATATCCAGAACAGCCCCTATGCAAGAGATCAATGTTACAGGGTTTAGATGAGATTTCTTCCAGTTGACCTCTATCCCTAGGTCCTGGAGAAGGTAACCCTTTTCTTTCTTTTGATGCCAGGAGCCAGTCATCTAGCTATGGGTAAATCACCAGCCCCTTGGTCTGGAGGTGAGCCACCACCATGGCCATGCACTTTGTGAAAACATGAAGGGCAGTGTAGAGGCCTAACAACAGCACCTGATATTGGTAAACCGAGGTTCCCATCGTGAATCTTAGATACTTTTGGTATGAAGGCCTGATCCCTATGTGAAAATAAGCATCCCGCAGGTCTAACATTGCAAGCCACCACTCCTGATGTAGAAGTGGCAGGATGTCTTGCAACGTCGTCATCCAATACTTCTTCACATGGAAGAACTTGTTCAGATGTCTCAGGTCCATTATTGGCTGAATTCCACCATCCCTTTTTGGGATTTGAAAGTAGCAGGAGTAGAACCCTTCCCGCCTCTGTGCCCATCGCACTGAGACAATCACATTTTTGCTTAACAGCTCCTGTACCTCCTGTTGCAGGGCAGGAGTTGCTTTCATGCAATGTAGCCCTCTGAAAGTAGGCTGGGCCTTGAATTCTATAGCATAGCCTGAGGAGACAATCTTCAATACCCATCAGACTGATGTTATGTGGTGCCATGCTAAGGAATGGCTTGCCAATCTGATGTTGTTGATGGCTGAAGGTGGTGTTTGTGCCTGATAGATGTTGCAGGCAGCCGTACTCAGCTCTCCTATGTTGGGCAAGGCTGATGTTAGCAATGTGTCCACTGTTGACAGGAGGTGTGATGGGCTGTTGTTGGTCTTGAAGGTGCTGCTTTTGGGCCTCCCCCTGTTTATTACATTGGCCTTGGTAGTTTTTGGTTTTTGTGGATAGTGTCTCTTAGAATAAGGTTGGTAGGTCTTCCAAAAATCCCTGTGGTCCTGCTGTCTGAAGCTGGAGTGTGGATGGATTTATTTAAGGCTTGGATCTGGAAGTATAAGCAGAAGAAGCAGCAGCTGAAGTAAAAGTCTTTGCAGTGAAAAAAAGACCTTTTCCATCAAATGGGAGACCTTCTATTTTGTCCTTCATGTCTGTTTGTAAAGCTGCTGAATTTAGCCAAGCATGGCGTTTCAAAGTAATAGAAGCACTCATTCCTCTGGACTCTGATACTGCTAGGTGTTTTGCAGTACTCAATTGCTGATGCCTCAAGTCTGCAGACTTTTGTAATCTTTTCTCGAAGTGAGCCTTGAACTCTTCTGGTGAGAGGGAATCCAAATAATGCCCTAAGGTGTCCCATAGGCAATAATTGTACTTAGCCATGCAGGCTGAATAGTTAGCTATTTTTACTGATAAGCATGCTGTCAAATATATTTTTCTGCCTAGTACACCTAATTTTCTTCCCTCTTTATCTGCAGGAGTTGTGTGATGCCCGACCTAGAAGAAGTAGCACAGTCTATTATAAGAGAGTTTGGTACAGGATGTTTCAGCAGGTAAGTGTTATCCTGCTCCTGCACTTTATATAGGTCTTTTAGCGGTTGCAGTGGAAGTATGTGGGACTTCCCAAGTGCATTGGGCTGCTTTGGAAACTATCTGCAAAAGAGGCAAGGCGAACGGTTGTGCAGACAAGTACTTTGCCATAAAATTGTATACCGGGTCATCAATTATGGACAACTGTGATTTTATATCAAGACCCAGTGCCGCAGCCATCTCTTTAAGTTGGACATGATAAGCCTTCATTTCCAAAATGGGAGATACATGCGAAGGCGTTGCCACATCAGGTGATGGGTCAGGGTTGGTAGACTCAACTTAATGTGTCAGACTCAAAGTCTGATGAACCATGGTGACTATCATATGAAGATGCTGGCAAGGAATGCGGCTGATGCTCCCTAGCAGGAGGTATTGGAGGTCTAGGAATCGTAGGTTCTCAAGGCTCTGTTTGGATAGCTGTAGATAAAATTTCTTTCTCCTTGGTTTGAGTCTGTTTTGCATTCAGTACAGATTTTGGTGGGGAAAGAGATTCTATTAGAGATTGTGTGGCTGTAGCTACTGTCATCACAACCTTGCTTGGTACCAGAGTAGGAGCATCCTCTCCAGCCAGCGTGCATACTGGAAGAGACTGAGAATAAGCTCTGGTCAGAGGATTGTTTCTATTGAATCCTGCAGACCTCCATGACCTATCTTCATTATAGTTATAAGCCACTCCCAGAGAAGTCCGGCCAAGGACACTCACTTGGTCAGTAGGTGAAATGCCATGAGAGAATCCACACATGTGCCAAGATGACGAAGTGGACAACTGTGCTGCTGTTAAAGCATAGGGCACTTGTTGATTTGTACATGCCACTGTCGAATAGGCCATCTCTGGAGATAGAGAATGCATCTCTCTGTCTTCAGATTGTGGGAAACCCCTAAAAGTTGACAGGTTGGTAGTGTTGGAATCCAATGTCGATAGTAGGGATTGTGCAGCATTTGTCTCCAATGTACAAACTTCCTCGACACTAGGAGAGTTGAAGCTGCCACCCAAGTTGTTTGTTTCAGTGTTTGTCTCGATGTTGACTCAGTCAGTCTTGATATCGACACAAAAACTTCTTCCTGTGTCCAAGTTGGGGATGCAGTTACTTTCAACGTCGATGTTGGCATGGTCTGATGTGTCTGCCATTTTGTCTCCATGCCATTTCGGAGAGTTTGGAGATTTAAATGTAGGTGATGAGGGTTTAGACTGGGTCAAAGCCTCAGCCCTCGAGCCATCCTTCTTAGGAGATGGATTAATTCCCTCTTTAGATAGGCCAGGGAAACTTAATACATCATTGTAAAGTGCAGCCCTCAAACGCTCTTGGTTGCATCACGTTTGTTTTGAAAACAACTGGCAAACCTTACAATTGGAAGTGTTGTGCGCTTCCCCCAGACACGGTAAACATAAGTCATGGCCATCTTGTGAGGGTAAATTAGCTTTGCATTTAGAGCAGCGTATAAAAGTCTTTCCCCGTTATTTTTTCTAAACGCTTAGGGTCATCCACTGCTGTTCCATTTTCAAAACCAAAATATCTGTCTGATCTTTCACCTCAAATAGTCCGTTACACAAAATATGTAGTCAAAAACACAGTTCAAGGGTCAGAATAGCAGATAAAATAATTTCTTTTCTTATAGAACTCACTCAGATCAAGGAACCAGAACAAGGAGCCACAGTGACCAAGGAACTGATCACTACGGCAGCTGCAAAGAAACTGAAGTGCTGGCGCTTCCCCCTGCCTTAAATAACCATGTGGAGCGTGGCACAAGAGGCAAGAGGAGCTGTGGTACTCCACACCGACAGGCTTCAGAGCAGGCACAGAACCAATTCTAAAGGATTCAAGGGATCACACCCCAGATCCATAGCCACTCCAAGAATATAGGAATATATTTATTTTCTAGCATTTAAAAATTAAAATGAGCAAACCTGTTGTGGGAAACATGAAGGAAAGATTGAAACTACTTGTAAGACTCTACGGGCTATTTGTTCAGTCTGGCAACAAGAATATTTCAAAATGAACCTGACTGCTTATAGCTTTATTTAATGTACACAGTGAGCAACTCAGCACTAAGGGTGTGCATGAATGGTTCGGCCATGAAATGGTCCGCCACAAATCGGGCCGGTTCAACAGTTTGATTATGAACTGGACTGACCTTCAGGAAAGGCAGTCTAGTCTGAAATTTAACTGAATTCAGACTGGTTCGCAGTGGACCAGTTCAGCGGTTCGAGGGGCTATCTTTATGAAGGCAAATCCTGTAAAGATTCCCCTTTACAAGCAAAGATTAATCTTGGTTTGAAAAGGCTTCAAAAGAGTGGCCGGCGATGGAAGTGGTGAGAGAGCACCTTTAAAAGTAGATGTAAAGTGCTTACCGTTCTGGCGGTGGCGGCAGACACTCCTTGAAGCCCTCTGGCACAGACTGAGTGTGTCACTCCCCAGCAGGCCCATGGGTGCAGCAGCAGCAGCATGGTTCCAGAACTGACCTGGCCTCCATGCATTTACTGAGGCCAGGCCAGTTCCGGAACTGCTCCACCACCATGCAGGTGAGCTGCTGGGGGTTGGCGGAGTGCCACATACAGGGTTTGTGCCGGGGGGCTTTGAACAGCGGAGGTGGTCACAGAACTACTTTTAAAGGTGCCCTCTTGCTGCCCCGCCGACTGCCATTTACAAGCCTTTTCAAGCAAGGATTCCCCTTTGCTTGTAAAGGGGGAATCCTCACCAATTCCCTTTTACAAGCATAGCCCCTCGAGAACTGCTTCAAGCTGGTTCAGTCAGAAGGACAGAAGAACCAACATCTGGTTGGTTCAACCAAACCAGTTTGTGGACCTGTGGTTTGGTCCGAATTTGGACTGAACCGCAAAAATAAAAATAAAAATCAATCTGTGCACACTCCGACTCAGCACTGTCTTTGCAGCTTAATTTTTTTAAGGCTGGCACCCTAGCTGCAGCTAATTAACATCTTTAAATTATCGGTCTCACATGCATTTTTTCCAACAAGCACTCAACAATTTTTCAGTTAGTATACCATATATAATTGTTATCCAAAAGACCACAACTTACAAAGCAGGAACTACACCAATTCTATAACACATAGAATATGGTTTGTTTCCCTTTTCCAGTATTGCAAATATTTTGTGTTTCAGTTTGACTGATGAGAATGAGAGTGTTTTGCATACATAATAAAAAGGAACTTGTTTCAGCTTTGGAGTGCAAGTCATTTTTACCACACAAAGCCCCTGTTTTTGTGCAAGCAGAAGGGAATACTTTGAGTCTTTTGAATATAGGAGACCTTAAAGCAGACAATAGTATGTAAACAATCTGCAAATATATAACTTTGCTAGGACAACCTCAAGGCTGGGAGTAAAGCTTCAGAAAGACCCCTTCATCAGATTTCCTTCTACTCTTCATCCTGAACAAAGCCTTGGCTGACAATACAGAAATCTCCTTCTTTCTTCGGATTAAACCCCTTTGCAGGAAAAGTATGCAAATGCTGTACGTGTTTCCCTTGTCTGAGGCTACTCTAAACCAGATATCTTTTCACTGTCTGTTTTATTCAGGCAGACCATCCTACTGGCTGACAGGGAGACCAGCCTTCCAATTCAATATGTTTCACAGTACTGACAGTTGGATCCTGGGGCCTGCCATGGACTTTAAAAGGAGCTCATTTAGTCATAATTAACTATTCCCTGCATATTTTCTAAGGTGTGGTAATTGTGCTAAAAGCCAACAAGTGAAGCATTCATTCTGGTTTTCTTTTATTTATTTTTTTCCACAGTAGCCTTTTTTCTTCTTTTTCAACTCCTTTCCTTTTATTTCTTATTATTGGCCTCCTCCTTGGTAACCTTTAGAGAAAAGACAGAATGAAGGTAGAGGGATGGAACTTGAAAAAAGTACTGCCCAAAACAGCAGAGTCTGTTGTATATGACCCTTATATTTGTAGTATAAAACAGAGAAAATGTACAGCATAAAGCTAGGATTATTACTAGGACAGACACAGTAATTTGCATAATTGGGGAATAATTTGTCTATGAGTTACCGTACACTTTTAGGTACCCCAACATGATATGTTTGTTCTCATCCATCTGCTTTTACTGCTCTCCTAAATTAAGTAAAAGTTCAGCTAGTTCAGGTCATTGTAAATACTGCTTTTCTTGCCCACAAGGAAATCTTCACTTTGAACAAATCAACTCTTAGCGAACAAATTGTTGTTGTTTTTACTGTGCAGGTGAGAACAATCCCACAGCTTTAATTTGGATTCCCCACGAACATATAACTAAAGTATTTTTTTAAAATATATGGCTGTGGGGAATGCAGAAGAAATCTATAGCAACACTGTACATAATACAGAAAATATTCTTCAGTGATACAGGAGGATCAAATGGAGAAGTTAAAAACATTTCTCCCTGAAACAACAAATGCAATTATTTGGACTTCTAGTTTGGATTAGCAAATATGCAGGCAGCAACTTCACCTATGATTTGGTCTATTATGGTACTCCTTCTATGGTGCCTCTAGCTCTTGGAAAACTAGCCAGGTGTACTGGAGCCTGTACTAGTCCTACATCTGGCATATGAATGAATATGAGAGCAGCCTAGACTGAAGTCTTCACATCCCTGGGCTGCTGAAGAGCTGCTGTTTAGATTCTTGGATCAGAGATTTCTTCCTTAACAAGTACAAAACAGTGCTTGGAAATTAATCCTACAATACTCGACAAACTTAGGCATGTTCTCATATAGCCGAGTTCAAGACCTGTGTACCAATAATAATTTGCAAGACTATAGTCACAGCATTAGACATTATGGTACAAAATGTTAACCAGACTAAATGCAGTGTTTCCTCCATGCCAACATAGTGCCCCTATTTTTCAGAAATGATGGCACCTTTACTACTGTGGCAGCAAAGAAAAAGATATACTAAAATATTTTCAAGGTTTCTCTGATATGCCACCTCTGATTTTCTTTTGTTCCATGTACAGCCCTTTGTTGAAATTCTATAGCTTAAGACAATCATTTCTACTAGCTGACCGGGCGCATAGCATCTGCGACCCTAGTAGCGCTGCCGCCGGCGCGGCCGGGCCCGAGAGTGCCACCGCCTGGCCCGCCGCTGCCTGGCCTGCGGCGCGGCCTGGCCCGCCACCTTGCCTCTGCAGCCGCCCAGCCAGGCAATTCTCCTGGATGCGCCAGGACCAATCAGGCGCCCCCGCAGCCCAGCCAATCAGCTGGGCTGCGGGGACGCACGTTCCAAAGGCACACCCAGGAGAATTAAATATATAGATAGATACCAAAATACAAAATCTATAAAAATGAGTTTCTATAGATTTTTTTTTAAAAAATCTGTCTCTATCAGGCCTGGCCCAAATCTCACCAAGAGCTGATAAGGTATGGCGAGCCAATGCCCCCCAACCCCATGGCACACAGAGCATATCACATATCAGTCTCTTTGTTCTTTCAGTTTCCTCACCTCCTGCAGGCAGAGATGTGGGGTGGAAAAGTTTTCTCATGTGTAACTTTCCCTTGAAAATTTCCAGTTTCTAACATTTCATTGGTGACATCCAGACTAGCATTGCACACACGCAAGATCCGAACTACTATTGTGTTGTCACTTCAGTAGGGGAAGGGCCAATTTTCACCAATCCCTCTGAAGCCCACTGTGTGTTTCCAAAATATGTCCCGGACATTCACACAGTGGGCTTGAGAGGGAAGGAAAGATAGGTGAAAATCACCCCTTACCCTGCGCAAGCAACAAGGCAGTAGTAATCTGGAACTCACACTGCTGTAAACACACAGTGCTAGTCCAAATGTCCAACATTTCATTGACTCCATTAATAACAATGAACGGATGCCAATGCAATATTAGGCAAGTTCAGCAATTTCAAAGTTCTAATTAATATTTTTCATGTTATTATACATAGAATGTGTGAGAGAGTACACATGTTTTATTGAGTATTTAAATAAAAACATCTTTGTGATGTGCGCATGCGTGCATGGTACTTCCGCCTGAAAATGGGGGCAGAGGTGGCAGGGAGATATGCTGCCGCCTCAAGAAGTATATTTTTTAAAAGGAGCACTGGGAGGGGTAAGTGCACCGCCCGCCCTTAAAGAACCACCACCTCGGCCCCAAACCTCTGAACAGCACCACATTCGAACCGGTTTGGAGGCCTCTACAATGGCCTCCGGACTGGTTCGTGCACATCTCTATCAGGATGCTCAAAAGAACAAATTCTGCAGATGATTAGCTGCAGGATGCCAATGTAAACTGGTGCTCCTCAGCGTCATCTTATCGTTACCAGCAATCCTGGAATCCTTACCTTTACCAGCAATCCACCAGCTTCACACATGCACTTACTACACATGTAGAGTGAAGTAAGTACTTAATAACTCTTTATATCTGAGGATTGATGTAATCTCAAGTTCTCACATCAACCCATACCGGATTGAACAGAGGTCCCATTAAGCCTAAAATACCATTATGACTATTATAACTAACCATGGTTGACATTTTCAGAATTCAACCAACTACTTGTAATATGGTAAATCTATTTGAAAGTGGAATAGAAAAAAGGAGATATATAAGGAATACTGACATAGGAAGGCAAGAGATCAAGTCAGACAGGATTACTGGAACTCATGGGAGAGCCAGAACACACAGGTCCAAGGGGCTGGTGGGGGGCGGGTGGATAGAGGCAAGGCAACAGGAATCTGTCCGCTGTATTTATATCAACTAAAATGTTGTTTTCAGTAGAGGCTAATCAGGATGATTTAGTTATTGGGCCAAACATTAGAATCCAAGTTCCTGCACCTGAATGTTGCCTGCTGCAAGAAACAAACAAACAACAACAAAACATCTGAGGTTGTATGCTCACGTAGAGGCAGTTCAGGGCAGGAAATAAGTTAGTTGTACTTCTAGACAGAAGAGGGATATATAGCCATACAGACATTTAGCTCTTTGAAAAAATGAACTTCCCAGGATGGAAGCTAAAAGTATCAGTTTTTAGCCTTTAGTATCAGTTTTTAGCCATTTTAGCCTTTAAAATGTAATTGTAGCTGGTGAAAGTTCCATTTTGACTGATCCAGAAGTTCCATATATGAATTTATATGAACAAATGAAAATAAGGAGTCCCTGAAAAATGACAACTTTAAAATGGGAAAGAAGTAATTAACAATTGCTTCAGTATAAAACAGCACTATGAAGTGGGTAAAACCATGGATGAATCTGTACTGCCAACTGTGATGGATTGTACTGATCCTTTCTCTACCTGTGTTATACGCTTTTGAGAATTCTAATGGGTCTCTATTTCTCACAATTCAGCTCAAAAAACACCTAGTCATTGAAGCTTTGGTGTTTCCTACTGGCTAGTATGTTTTTCTTTGACTCAGTGATTCTCATTGTACAATTCCATTTTCAACCTTCATTAAATATTATAATGTTAAATCCAATTCTAATTAACATACTGGAAAACCAGACTATTCAAGCTCATATCCTCCATAAAATGAACTTTAAAGAACAATGTGAAGAGGAGGAGGGCTGGGTATCTTGTACAGCTTGGAAAGCCGCAGTTCTAGCATACTGTTAACCTGGAAGGCTCAAACTAATCTGCATAGTGCACTCACAGAAATACACTGCACAACATTTGAAAATGGTGGATGTGTTACTCTTTGCTGATACACCATGTGTGCTATTTTTAGTAGGCACTAGTAGGAAAGTGCCCTGTTCGTATTTCTTGGAGGTTATAATAAGCTAATCTCAAATAGTAATCTCATGCAAAACAATGATCCTACTGTACTGCCTGAAGTGGGGGTAAAATTTGAAGCCCAAATTTTCCCAATGTCCAACATAACAGTTTAAAAGTTACCCACAAGGAATTCTTCCTGACAGACTATCTTATGTGCCAGTGAGGGAATGGATGTTGTGCAGCATTATTTCTAGAGCTCAACTAAACCCCATCAGGATGAAAAATCCCTTCTTGATTTCACAGAACTATAAAATACATTAGAGAACACAGTGCTTGTGTATGGGTAAGAGTGGCTTATAAAACGCTTGTATTCCAGGACAGTCAGGGGTGTTAGATTTAATTGCCTTTTCGAATCCCTGAATCGATAATTTTTACTGTGAAAAATTATTTTGGAGGAAAATATTTTGAAAAAACAAAGTCTTTGAGGACAGACAGTGTACTATAAACTAGAAATGATGTTCTGATTTTATGCATTCTGCCTATTCATTGAAAATAAACAAGAGCCGTTTATAATTCAGCCTGTGACGGAGACAGATTTTTTTTTTTCTCCAGCAGAAGCTAAACAGGGTGAAGGGGAAAAAAAATCACATCCAGAAACCCCTCCCCCTCCCTGCTTTATAATGAATGCAACCCATATATACAGGCTTCTGCTGAATCGCTACAATTGCAGAGATAAACCATTTGAGAGTATGTCAGGTTTAATTAATACAACATGACCTGATCATTTCCACAGTTAGGAAGAAAGAAGTTTGCATTCTTTAAATCCAGAGCTCAACCTAGAGATTATGCTAAGTTGCTTCATTCACAGTCCACACTCCTCCGCACATGTCAGATGGGCAGCATTTGTCCCCTCTAGTGATAAACAAATTATACATGAAATCAATTCCACTTCACAATAATTTTCCCTATTGGGCATTATCTTTCCTCCTCTGCTCCCTCCAGTTAAGCGTGCATCCTGTAACTTGCTAATGAGCTGGGGGCTTTCTGTTCCAGGTGGCACCCCCTGCCTCGAAGTCATGACATTTCCCATTTCGAATGCTGCTGGCATTTTTCGACAGCTCCTGCTAACTAGCCTTTTTGACCTGCGCTAAGAGGAACTCATCTCATTGAATCCTCTAACCTGCCAATCATTCCAGCAAATGATCTTCACAGTCACTCCCAAGGCAGGGGGAAAAAAGAAAGAAAGGAAAGCTAGCGAGAGAATGAGGGAGTAGGCAAGCAGGCTGCCTCTGCAGCTACCTAATGAGAATATTTTAAGTCTCGGAGGCAGCTGAAACATTGAAAAACTGGTGGGGAAATTAGGACAGAACCGAATGCCTAGCCCTGTAATTACTGATTTCTTTCCATCTTGAGATCATGTCAAGAGCAACACCTCTGAGCTGTGCTTTTTAAAACCAAGATAAGTAAATTTCATCGTATAAATTTGAAAATACAGTTCTTTCCTCTGCCCTTATCAATATGCAATTCTTGTACGGCTGCTTTGTCAAATGGCATTTTTACCAAGTTAATTAAGAGCAGCAAGTTTGTTAAAATGAATGTTTGCAGCTAGAAATGATTATGTGGATTGGCGAGGAGGCTGTGGGTATATGCGAAGACCGCCATTTTTAGCCTAGAATAATGGCTCCACACAGACATATTCATATGTTTTTGCATCTGAATACTTAAACTACACACAAATTGTACATCATGTGGACAATATTTTGGTGGTAAAAACATAACACGAATCTTTAGCATATCTTTAGTTTTGCTTAGGCTTTGTTTTCTTAAACAGACACTCAGTGCAGTTGGAATTGCATACTACAAACTGATCCATAAACAAACTATATATTTAATAGGTAACTTGATACAGGATTTACATTATGGAGGTTTTAGTACATAAAAGAAAATACAGTTAGGTGTTGAGTGTATGACTGCATCACTTGGCTGTAATATTGGTCCAATTCTTTACCTAGAAAGATCAATATATAATCCAGTTGCTTTTTCAATAACTATGTCATAATATTTTATGCAACTATAGTATATGGTTATAATGAGTATCCATGATATAGCCATTTTAAAAATAGCTATGTATATATTTCAGATTAGGGCCAAACTTCGTTAACACCAAGTTGCATTGGTATCACATGATAGTGTAAACTAGGAAGCCATTTATCCGTTTCTCTTATTTGGTATTTTTCTATTGTGCCAAGATACAGGATGTTTTAATTTGAGATTCTGAATCTCTCATCTGCCTCTCCCCATCCTCAGTAGTCCTTTAACATTAATTTTTAATTTTATGTGAGGATAGAAACAACAGCCTATTGCATACTGGTATAGCAAAAGTCATGCAATTGATTGAACTAGTGCTTAAATATCTCTGCACTAATAGGCAAGATTCTCCCCGCAGCTAGTCTAATTCCCCATTAACCTCAGGGGCTATTGCACAGAGACTTCAGACAGCTGTACTGAGTCAGTCCTTAGGGTGTTTAGTCTTCTTTTGTTTCATGTACTGCTCCAGTCACTGTAAACTACATATCAATATTTTCAGTTGTAAATTTTTAAAAGCTCTCGTTTGCAAAAACAATCCTGGCGTGTAGTTTCAAAAGGCTTGTAAGTAACAGCGAATTTTACTTCAGAAGTCCACAAAAAGTAAATGTGATTTCTTAATTTTAAAATGCTGCAAATTATGCCTCCGAGACAATGCCTCTTGTTGGGTTTTCTGTCTCTATAGGTTACAGGCCATGTGTCAGAACTAAAACCCTAGGCTTTGTCTGGGAACCTGTTTCTCCCCTTCAGTGGTTCCACGATTTCCACCTCCTCCCCCTGCCACAGACAAAGCCTAGCCAAAGGATCATGTGACACAATAATCCTAAAAAAAAGGGAATGGTCTATAGGAGAAATGGGATGGTTTAGAATTTCTTTTGCCTCTCCTTTTCAGTCATTGTCATTAAGACATTGTCCTTCATGCATTCAAATGTCACTCTATCAACCCACTTCAGCTCTAACAACCTTTTATACTCAGACAGAGCACTGCACACCAAAAAGATTTAGTGGAAATTTGCTGCTATCCTGATATTAATAATACAGTGAATACAGAGCAAGGAAAATTCTACTTTTTGTATCTTAAATGTGGGGGGGGGGAGAGTTGAACTGTTGATAAGCATCTCAATACTGATAGTAACTAGCTAGCTGCATTAACCAAGGCCCTTAAATTAAATATTATACATGAAAAGGATCGTCCACATAATTTAGGTTAGGCCTTCAACTAAAAATGTTTTGTTTTTATTCATATCCATATATTCAAAGACAGTAAACCTGACTGCACATTTCTTAAAGATGGAGGAAGGATGAAAAATTGTTTTTTGTTCCTATTCTGCCTCCCCTTCTGTTGACAGTGATAAGCAGCAAGTCAATAAATATGTGTGTGATTTGCAAAGAGGGAGTTAATGCTCAGATTGTGCAGCAGCATCAAGAATTCAAACTTGGTGTTCTTTCCCTGAGGCAGAAAGGAGCCTGGGGAGAACACCAGTTGTGTGGGTGGGCATCAATGTTCAATAGATTATACCAATATGACGGATATTTATATACTGCTTTGCAATAAAAGTCCCCAAAGCAGTTTACATAGATAGATAGATAGATAGATAGATAGATAGATAGATAGATAGACAGATAGATAGACAGATAGATAGATAATGGCTCCCTGTCCCCAAAGGGCTCACAGTCTAAAAAAGAAACATATGATAGACGCCAGCAACAGCCACTGCAGGGATACTGTGCTGAGGATGGATAAGGCCAGACATCTACAATCTGATGTGCAATCTAGAATAAGATAGCCATATGTTACAACTACAGTGGTCCCTCGACTTACAAACTACTCGACATAAGTATTTTTCGAGTTACAAACGGCAGTTTTAGATCCGGTTTTAGATGCGGTTTTTTCGACTTACAAATTTTTAGATGGGGTTTCCTCGACTTACAAATTTTTAGATGGGGTTTCCTCGACTTACGAATTTTACATGCGGTTTCCTTGACTTGCCTGCCTGTTTACTGCCTGTTTATTCTTGAAAAGAAATGTTCCTGTGCAGTTTGCAAGCCTTACTGGGGGTCTGGGTCTTTTTTCTAGGCTCCGGAACGCATTAATCCGTTCCCAATGCATTCCTATGGGAAACCGCTTTTCGACTTACGAATTTTTCGACTTACAAATGTGCATTCGGAACGGATTAATTTCGTAAGTAGAGGGACCACTGTACTAAGAATGTATGCAGCCTTAACACTACAGTACCCATCATTGAGTGCAAATATGAAGGACAAATGCACGCATGAAAATATCTGGCATATTTAAATAAAGCAAACTATAAAAGGAATGCAAGGGCAAGTACAATCAGCCAAAATTTCAGCCAGCAGGACAATTTTGCTTGGAGACAGGGAACAGAATTCCTGCTGAAGATTTTGCTCAAGACTGCCGAGCGTACATCAGTACTGTGTGACTATTATACTTTATGAGTGCCAGCTGTGCACATGCTTACCAATGCAAAAATGGGGAGGAGGTCCCACCCCCTGTTGTCACTTACCCCCTCCAGCTGGCCTGTTCACAGTTACAACCCTGTTTGTCTGAAGGGGAGATGCCATAAGTGTGATGGCTGGTACTTCTGGGAGTTGCAACCTTGATCGCCCGCGGTTGCAACTCACGGAAGCGCTAGCCATCATGCATATGGTGCCTACCCCTTCAAATAAACTGGGCTGTAAGTGTGAACGGGCTGGTTGGAGGGGGCAAGGAACAGTGCAGAGTGGGACTCCCCCCCCCGCTTTTGCGGCTGTAAGGGTGAGCATGGCTGGCATGGCAAATAAATAGGGCTTATGTGATAGTGTAATCTGTAAAACACATTCTCTTAAATCTAAAGCCTCATCTGTAACAAGCCTCCCATGTACAGAATCTTTCCCTATATATGTACTTATAGAGCTTCCTTATACAGAGTGAGACCATCTAGTCCAGTATTATCTTTTCTGACTGGCAATCCTCTCTAAGATTTCAGGCAGCCCTATTTCTCAAAATCCTTAGAGATAACACAGATTGACCCTTCTTCATACAAAGCATGTGCTCTACCACTGAACTATATGCAATATAGTACAGTAGGTTAAAGAAAAGCCCTCTCTCTAGGCCAGAGGTTTTCAAACATGGATCTCCAGATGCTGCTGGATCACAACTCCCATCATCCTCAGCCACAATGACCAAAGGCCATTGTGGCTGGGGATGACAGGAATTGAAGTTCTAGTCCAACAATATCTGGGGACCCAAATTTGAGAACCCCTGCTCAAGGCTTTTAAGAATTATCTGATTGTTTCCAAGCTACTTCTCCCTATGTTAGCATCCTACTTGGGTGGGGCATGTATGTTACATTATTTTTCTTTCACTCAATTCGTTTAATGGATCTGTTAGTGTAATATGTCATATTAAAGTGGTTAGAAAAAGTTCTCATGCATTTTAGCTGCTACAGACTAACACAAATACACTTTCAGAATTTGTACAGACTGTTGTGTTACACGGCTAATGACTGTTTTTACAGTGGTCCCTCGACTTACGTAAATAATCCATTCCGAACGCACGTTCGGAGGTCAAAATTTTCGTAAGTCGAGGAGCGCACCACGGAAGTCTGAAAACATTCGTAATTCGAGGAAGCCGCATCTAAAAATTCGTAGGTCGAGTAAGCTGAATCTAAACCGGCAACTACTTCCGGTCTTTTTTGTCGCTCGTAACTCGAAAACAACGTAAGTCGAGTAGTTCGTAGGTCGAGGGATTACTGTATATTTATTTTATTATTTATATACTGCCCTTCATCCTAAAACCTCAGGATAGTTAACAACAAAACCACCACCATTTCAATAAAAGAACAACATAAAATAAAATAAAAAGCTAAATGTCAAAGGGAGCAGGGGCATTTCATTGGCTGAAAGCCTGAATAAAAAGGGCAGTCTTCAGGGCTCTCCTTAAGAGTCACCCAGGCAGGGTCCAGGGCAAACCAACCAGTGCGGGGGGGGGGCCTCCCAGTTAATTCTAATGGGACTTAAAAGAGCGGGGCCTGGGGTGGTCTCTCGGCTTGCCATGCCCTAAAAACAGCCCTGGCAGCCTTCAAGTCCATCTTAAAGGCTGGGAGAGAGGGAGCCACGTAGATCAGCTGAGAGCGAGTTCCACAGCCTGGAAGCAAAAACTGAGAATTTCCTGTCCCGCATGCTCAATAAACAGGCCTTCTGTCAGCATGCGGAACAGAAACACCACCCCCCAACCCCCCCCCCCCCAAAAAAACCCTGATCTAATCATGTCAGCAGATTTATCTGGGAGAATAAAAGTTTGAGGCCTGGCTTCAGGCCCTAGAACCCCGAAAGCAGTTTGTGCATTATGTATTCAGGCCCTTCTCCATCCAAGTTCGGCCCATCTGATCTTTGTCAGATCTTTTACACTGCCAAAACCAATGCTTTCTTTGCAAGTTTCGAGAGGTCAAATGCCACAAAGATCCAGTCCTTTCACCACTGAAAAGTGTGATGAGTATTCAATCACCTGAACACTGAAAAGGGGCACCATCCTCCTAAAGTTAGTTCCATTGATTTCACTATGAGAGTTTTGGCGAACTAGCTAGTTAATGCTGTGAATTTAACCACAAGGTAGCTGAAATTCTGCTGGTGTTTAAGGGGCTGTCAAGCTTATGGCTCCTGAGCAGCGAATGTGTCACATATTTCAATATCAATTACAAGTATAAGATAGATATGTTATAACATCCAGATGTATAGAGTTATTCAAGCTAGTACACAGTATCATCGGCATAGATAAATTAAGATGGAAGCTTCCATGTAAATAAGGACCCAGTACAAAAAAGATATAAATTCTCTCTCAGCCTAACCTACTTCACAGGGTTGTTGTGAGGAGAAACTTAAGTATGTAGTACACCGCTCTGGGCTCCTTGGAGGAAGGGTGGGATATGAAATGTAATTTTTTTTTTAACATCCATAGTAAGTTAGTCATGTCAAAGTACCATTGAAATTAATGGGACTACAGTTGGTCATGACTCATTTGTCTAGTTGATTTCAGTGGATGGTCATGACTCACTTGTCTAATTGTTTTCAGTGGTGCTTAGTCATGACTAACTAGTCTGCATGTTGCCCAATGATGTCAGAAATTCTAAGATAGCCTTTGAAATTCCCTGACATATTTTTGCACTAACTGGGAAGCCATCCATGCAGTCTACAAGCTTACATTTGTTCTGCACTGACAAATGCAGGACTGGAAGAGAACAGTAAAGGCTGAAGAACCATGCAAGAGAGGGCTGTAGCGACTAGAGGTGCTGAAAAAGCACTCCCCGATGCCACAGTTACAACAATCTGGAAGTGTACTATCTATTTCAAGGCACAGGACTATGTGGGCAGAAATCTTGTGCTGTCCTGTAGACCGTGCATCAATTCCATCATGCAACATAAGAATATTGGATCCACTGATGCACAACGTTGGCACTCCTGCAGAACTACAATTCCAAGCACTCCTGACTATCAGCTACTGTGGCTGGGGATGATGGAAGTTGTAGTCCAAGAAGACTTGTGCAGCCCTGAGCTAATAGCAATGCATTTATGTGAGCTGATACAAAGTGGAATTTCATCTATTGATTCCATTTATGTTTAACAGAGGCAACTAATATAAAGCTTCTGCTTTGAGATGAGTGTATGGCTGCATTTGATATGCATAGTAATTAGGATATTTTCTACCAGTTTAATGCCTTTGAAGCTAACAAAAAGAAGACAGTAGTAATACATCCTTGAAGCCATTATGCAGCTGACATTCTGAAATTAGGGCTTTAAAAATGCTAATGGAAGCCAAAATAATCTAGGATCTCAATGTCCACTTTGCGTCACCCACTCTAATTTAACATTTTACAAAACGAACACAACCACTTCAACTACGTTTTGCATTGCTGTTATTGGATTCTAAGGCCTAGATTGCTTTCAGCTGCCCCAAACAACTACATATTAGCCTTTTCACTAGTGCCAATTTATGCAGATGTGGCATTAGTGAAGTAATTAAAGCGACACTTAGCATTCATGAGCATACACAATTGGGAAGAGGAAGTTGCAAGAGAAATTAGGACTTGTACAAACACATTTTTCATACTAAGGCACCCCAATCTTCTCAATTACAATGCACACAGTATTGTGTATGCTTTATTCTAAGGTTATATTTTTTAAAATGTTAGGTCTAATGTGCTATTATGTAACATTTTTCACACACAAAAGTGTTTTGTTTTCAATAAATTTAGAAATTCTGAAGAGCAACAAATGCCATAGCTTGACTGCAATGTTTAGTTATATTAACAAGTACAGTAATGAAATGCAGCTCAATAGTGCGAAGAGTCAGTCTAAGAAAGCCTTTTCACACAGTCCAACTTCGCTATGGTGACTGAGGTGCTATGACCCAGTGTTGGTCAAATTGGGAACAAATGACACAATATTTAAGCTGTTTCTGGAGATTCAACAGTGATGAGAGACAGAGGTTAGAAAAAATACAGAGGTGAGGAATTAGAATGACTTCTCAATACCCTCTGACACAGACGCAGCTGGACTATAGCATTCCCACAGCTTGACTAAAGAAAATCTTACAAAAATATTGTTGCTACATAGGACTGCTGGGAAGAGTGCTTTACACAGTGTGCAAAGCCAGAGAGGTGAACAGACATGCTAGTAAATGCTACCAAGGGGACAAAATATTTCTTATGCTGTCCAACACATGGCTAATCATATATGCAAACCATCCAACCAAGATAATAGAAAGTGATTTTAACAAGGCATCCCCAATGCTTGGATACTGCCATGTTAATCCTTTTGCAGTTTTGCTATCACACTGGTAATTATACTGCCCACCAAACATAATATGCAACTGAGATAATACTGAACAACCACATCATCTTTCTGCCCATACTGGAGTCAATTTGTAAAGAGAATAGGCTTAGCACAATGCAAGATTTTGAAAGTAAATTTCTAGACTGCCTGAACAGAATTGCCTCTGGGGGAAAACAAAAGACACAGAAATTCACAATTAGGCTCAGAGATGCAGTTTTGGTTAGAAACCATCTCATGTATCTATCTAGCCAATCTCATTTCCAGGATGAGATTACAAAAAGACCACTCGGTTATTAATGATTTATAGAAAGGGTTCGGTTGTGGAACCCACGGACTAATAAGTAGGGAATCACTCTGAGCACGTTGCAGAGTGACCTTAGTTCGCAACTAAGTAATCACTACCAGCCACAGACATCTAGGTTAGAGGGTGTGGTTTCTCAGTAGGCTTAAGCTCCAATCCCTCATTTTTTTAAAAAGGGGAGGGGGCCATATCAGGTGCTTTACTATCAATTTTACATGCCCTCAAAAGAACATTTCATTTTGGAATGGAAGCTGTGAGATCATGAGTTGGTCTAAGATTAATCCAAGCAGCAAATTGCTAAATGGGGTTCTGATTTTGAAATCACACCTGACAGGTCAACACCACAATCATTTGAGCTTTGCACAGAAATACCACAGACTGTACCTATTGCATATCACAGCCTTTTTGCAAGTTTTCCCTTTACCTATAGATATATACATACATGTGTTTGCTCCAATATTGTAAGAATGTTTAATTTAAAATTAGATCAGATGGTTCATTAGATCAGTGCCCAGTGCTCAAAGCAAAACACCCAAAATCAAAATAACAGTTTAAATCTAGGCAAAGTTTCCTAACTGTCACCAGGGTTGCTACTGACAAGCAATGCTTTTTTCAGAACCTACCAAGAAAGATGAGTATTACTTATTTGCAAGGTTTTATTTCAGAACTCACCACAATCAGAATAGTAGGCACCATAACAAGGATATTCAACTGACAGAAGGTGCCCCTGCTTCCAGTGAAATCTGAGGACCCTGTGCAATCTAATACAATTATTTTTATAGCCTCAATGTTATATAGTTGTTTACTGCTTTCTGACTGGAATTCCCATTTAGGTATTTTACTTTTCTCCCCAATTTTGTTATGCATATTACATCATGCGCAGGATGTCTGTGGTTAATGGTTTATCTGCCTCCATGTTGAAATTTGACCACTACCTGTTTACCACTTATCAGCACAGTTAACAGCAAAACATTTCCAGGCAGAAGCAGCAAAACATTGGCCTACTATCTTATAGCTGCTAATCAGGCCTGCCTGATTAGCAGCTATAAGATAGTAGGCCAATGTTTAGTCAAGCTAAAAACTTAATAGCTATTGCCTATACTGCTTCTAATAAGAAATTACACAACTAAACCTCCAACAATATGCATGAACACACCCCTGCCAACTGAGGATACATCATACACTGGATGAAGTAGACACTAGTTCACTAAAGCTTTTGTCATAATACATCTCTTGACCTTTAAGGTGCCATAATATTCTTTTTGTGTTGACTTTATCCACAGGATTTAATGACCATGCATAAAGATGTTCTTTTCTATAATGACTAACTTGTGCTTTATTGGGTGAACTCATTAAGGATGTGGCTTAATGACACAGATGTAAGACAATGGTGGTTTGGGGCCTAGCACAGTTGCTAACTAAGCCAACCATCTTCTTATTCTGAAATATTAAGAGCTGCTGCACAAGACATATTTTCCTACAATGTCATAGTGAACAATCACACATTTTTTTTTGCAGCTCTTAAGCACATTTGGAACGGGCTATATTATTATTTTGTGTATGAAAATAAGAAGTCAAACAGCAAATACCGTGTCAGGAAGGGACACATTGCTATTGACACAAGCTCCACATTTAGTCCAATGTTTTAAAAGCTGTCTGGGTGGAGACAGAGGGATTTAAGAATACAAGAGCAGCAAGGGGTAAATAATCCCCAGATTTTTTTTAAAAAACTGCATATTTTGCTCTGTCACATACTTTCAAACCTTCAGGACAACATGCACATTTTAAATTTACTTGCAATAGTTAGTTGATATGTCACATTAGAACAGGTAAAGTTGAGAGATGCCTACAGGGACACAGCTTTGGGGAAAAGTAAGAATCACCTAGTCAATGAAGACATAAGCGAGCCTGTTCTGAAGGCAGCCTGATTTCTGACATTGCAAAGTCTTAAATAGCTTGCTTAAGAGAAACATGTGAAATAATTAGGGCAGGCTGATGGCTGATGTTTTCAGTAGTTGTGATCTTTCCAGCAGGCTGTCCTGTCCTCATTAGAGTGCAGGCTGCTTAAATCAAGCAACCCAATACTGGTATAAAATTCATATACTGTATAGTTCATTGCTGCTACAGCTAATCGGTGACTTTTATTCATACAGTCAAAAACATATAATATACACTGTAATGTTAGAATATAATTAAGAAGGTATTTTCAACTAAGGGGTGGTGATACAAATAGAAATATGACAAATATTTATATACCACTTTTCAGCAAAAGTTCCCAAAGCAGTTTATAAATACAAATATTAAAATAAAACTACCTATTTAACAGAAGACATTTATCCTGTGTAAAAAAAAAAAAAAAAGAGGAACAGCACTTGATAGGGTGGAAAAGCACCATGAAAGTTGGAGCTGTCCCAACAGTATCTTGTTTGGTTAATGTGACATATTTTATATTCAGCCTTAGCAGTTGCAGGCAATTGTCCTGAGCAGTCTTTTGCTCAGCTTGCTAGGAATCATCTGTGTTGCATATGTTAACCTGTCACAAGCATAGCTTCCTATGATCAGTGAACAAATTCCTCTATAACTGAACTACTCAGTTTTCTGTTCTTGCGGATGTAATTCAGGACCCCAGAACCATTTATTACTGGCCAATCTGATGGGCAGTGAAGCCCATCGTAAACATACTTTGACAATGCATATTCTGATACCCTGTACTTCTAAAAAAAAACCCCAACAACCCTCACATCTAATATATGTCCACACTAGACTGGGGCCCTATTATTATTATTTTTTGTATTTATCTTCATCCACAAGATGCACTCAAAAGCAGTGAACAATCAATACCCAATACAATTTTCCTAAATATCATAAAAATACAATAGAAGCAAACTCACAATTTGGAAATTGTCAAGAACACAGAGACTGATTATAGTAGCAGAAGTAATGACAGGCCAGAAGAACTAATCAGACACAATAGGCTTGACTGAATTAATGTGTCTAAAATATTGGTGAAAGGTTGGCTAGTGAGGGGTTCTGTAGGGCTACCAGGGGAAGCACATGCAATAGCACACTATGTAGAAGGTACTCCCCTGGTCACTGCTGACTGAGCCCTAATGGTGATGGAACAGAAGTTTAAATCTTAGCATTCAGGCAGGCTCATGCAGCTCTTAGCATCTGGGCAGGTTCATATGGCAGAAGATACCCCATTACAGTGTTCCCGCTAACAAGGATTCCCAGATGTTACTGACTACACTTCCCATAATCCCCCCAAGCAAAAACCATTGCAGCTCGGGATTCTGGGAGTTGTAGTCAACAACATCTGGCAATCTCTGTTAGAGGGAACAGTGGTCCATTAGGTACCTTATGCCACCAGCAGCCTACCATAAGCTTTTGAATGACTCCTCCAGGAACCTACTGCAAGATCACTCTTTCCCAGTTTTACCTTCCCAGTTTTTCCCTTGTAGCAGGGAAAGGAAGGAGGACGAGATAGTTTCGTCCGTCTATGCACTATTTACACTTCTTGTTGGCAGAAAGCAAAGTGACCCACTTTATCATTCAGTTGCACATAGCCCTGCAAAGGTAGTAACAGTACATATCTACACTGCAACATTATTGGCTTTATACTACTTTTACAGTTCCCTCAAAGAATACTGGGGACTCTAGAATGCTGGAAGTACAGTCATCCCTTGCCAACCAACAGTGTTCCATTCTGGCAAAACCTAGCCATTGGCAAACCCACAGTTGGCAAGGCATTGATGGCTATGGGAAACAGGGGGTTAGGGGAACCATGACTGCAGAATGACCTAAAAATAAAGGAAAAAATACAAAAAATTGCTAAAAAAAACCCCAAACACAAAAAAATCCTGTAATATCGCCAAGAGTCACCAAGAAGAATGAGCAGATCAAACCTCTGGACATTTTCTGAACCTCCCAAGATCACTCAAAGGCATTTTAAATCGGCAAGAGACAGCAAGGTCAGCAAGGGTCACCAAGAGGAATGAGTAGACTGAACCTCTGAACACCCCAATATCGTGGAAACCCCCCCCCGCCCAATAACTAAAAAACCTCGCCAACCGAGGATACTTGGGTCGCAGTTGGCAAGACTTGTCACAATTTCTGATTCACATATACTCAAAATGGTTGGCAAGGGATGACCGTATAGAGAATTTCCAGTTCTAGAGCCCCAGTCCCGCCCTGCAGAGAACTATAATCTCCACCGTTAACTGGGGAAATACTGTAAATAGTGAAACAGTTTTATGCCTATACCATGCATTTCCCTTAGTGCTTCCAAAAACTCTTCACCAGTAGTGCTCAGGTACAGAATGCCTAGGATTGGTGATTGATGAAAGCATTCACAAAGTTGTGTTGGCTCTATACCTTTGAGGACTGTGAGAATAGGGAGCAGTAATCCTTTTCATGGCTTCAATAATTTGCAGGATAAGGAGGTGATTACCTACTGTGACATTTCCTTTGAGGGAGAAAGCTGATGGATTTATGGGCAGTGACAGCAGCACTAGAAGCACTGATATCTCATCTGTGGCAAGTTCCTGCCAGCTGCCATTTTCTCTTCTGGAAAATGATGCCATGCTATTGATGTAGCATGTAGATATGGTTCCATGTATCCGCAGGTGTCTAATATTTATTATTTATTTATTTGTTGCATTTCTATACCGCCTATTATAGAAATCTCTAGGCGGTGTACAGATTAAAACATAATATAAAACAAAACATTTAAAATTCATAAAAACAGATAAGAATCACGATAGATAAAAACACACATTAAATTTTAATAGACACCCATTTCCAGTATCCGTGGATACTAATGGGTTAAAATCTACATATTCACGGTTCATAGAGGGCTGGAAGTGACCACATGATCCTGGGGCAAAGAATCAGCCTCCTGTACTCACGGGGGTGTGTGTGTGGGGTACAATTTCCCTCTTTATGATATATTAGAGGTAGCTTCATTTAATGTTCTAGAGGTAGCATAATTTTCCAGTGTATTCAAGGAATAGAAAATGGTGACTGGTAAGAGTGGGCTGTTGGAGACATAAGGGATGCTTCTAGTGATGATACTGCTCACAGAACCACACAGCAACAGCTTTTTTTTTTTTCCACGCAAAGGCAAGGAAAATGCTGCCACTGAACACAAGTTGTCCATCTGCAAGAGTTACTGAAACTTTTGTGGGTCACTCACCACGAAAGCATCCGATTTTTGAACCCTGAACATACCTGAAGCCCCCCAAATTAAACGTGTGGCAAAAGTTCTGCAGTCAAATGTGTTCAGACCAGCACTATCACAGAGAAGGAAACCCTCAAGGAAATATAGCATCTAATAACAAAACTATTGCTTACAACTCACTGGAAAGTTCTCAAATACACATAGTTGGAGAAATAAGTACAACATAACTCAGAACTGTCTTTGGTTAGTGGTCTGTCTGAGCCTAGGCTCAACCACTTACATAGAGCTCTGATACAACCACTCAGAGGGCCTATCTTGTGCTGAGCCCTTCTGGGCTTGCCTCTTAATGGCAAAGCAGTGGGCAAAGCACAGGAGGAAATGTGAGAGCCATAGTTACATTGCTTCATGGCATAGAATAACTCCAGTTGTGCTAAGTGCTGGCTGTGAAACTTCAACTTCCTACGGCCCAGAGAGTGTGGTCTATCTTTTCAGAATCTAGAAACTTCTGGCTCTTCACAGCTTGATCTTTATCTAGCACACAAAATATACACTTGGAGGCAAATCTTGAGAAACGTTTTTATCTGCTAACAGAAGGGCTTGTTCATACAGCATGCTTGTTCATACAGCATGAGCAGAGTTTTACATAAAAGTAACAATTTTAGATGAGCCATTCTTACCTGAATTGTGGGAAATCAAAATGTTCCTCAGTGCTTAATGTTTGATTAGACCTTTGCCATAAATATTGTTTTTTCCAAAGACTTTCATGCTTTCTCCAGCCTCTGGTTGTAATCTTACATTCGGTACAGAAAAAATAGAAGACACTGTGGAGAAGAAGTGGAATTCAGGTTATACGGTTTTTTTAATTTTCTGTTTTTGAAAAGTGGTAAAACCCTATACAAATTCATCCCTCTCCCCCACAGCCCAAACTTGTATCCTAAAATCTATGAAAACTAACTAACTAGCTAGCTAGCTAGCTAAATAAATAAATAAATAGTGTGTTTGTATGTCATTCATACACACACACACACACACATGCCCTGAATGTCTATAGGGAGAAGGCCCGCTCCCGAGTCACTGCCAGATGAGCTGGCGGCATCTGGAGACAGACCTCTCTTAATGACTTTAATATGCGGTGCGGACATGGAGAAGGCAGCACTCTCCCAGGTAACCCAGTCCTAAGTCATTTAGGGCTTTGAAGATAATTACCAGCACTTTGTATTTTGCCCAGAAACCTATTGGCAGCCAATGCAATGTTTTAAAAAACATGCATAATATGTTATCTCCAAGAAACCCTGGAGACCAGTCCAGCTGGTGCTTTTGCCAATGGTACTGTGTACAGGCCCATCCTTAGGGCAAGGCGAGCAGGGCGATTGCCTCAGGCTCTGTGCTGGGACAGGTCCCGCAGAGGAGCAGCCGGCCCTGCAAAAATTAACCTCCTTCCCCTCCCCCAGCTCGGCTGATCTGTAGCTCTGCAGCCTGCAGGAGCCACATGCAGACTTGGCTGCTAAAGTCTCCCTGCAGGAGAGGAGAGAAGCACTACTACATCTCCCTTTCCCCAACCCGATTCTCAGCTGTTCAACGGGTGGGTGGAGCTTCAACAGGTGGGTGGAGCTTGTTTCCCTGGTGGGCATCATCCATCTAAGGGTTAAGTAAAGGAATCTACTTTCCTAGAGACGCAAATGGGAGGAAAGGGAGGGACCAAAGAACTCTTCCTCTCCTGCTGTGTTGATTTATTTCTTCCACCCAGTTAAGGCTCAAGCATTTTCTGTTGGCAGCTGCTTTCCTTTAGATTTCTGTCTCTCTCCTCCATTCCTGCCTTCTTTCTGGCACTCAAAGGAGCTCATGGGGAGGCAGTGAGAGCAGGAGGAGAGTGGTGAAGTGGGGGTGATTATGTGAGGCAGAGTAACACTGTGCAAACCCTCTGCCCTCCCTGCCCTGCAGCCCTGGGCTGTGCTGAGAGAGCCTTCCTTCCGCCTCAGAGCCAGCAACAGAACATATGAGATTTCCCTTTTTTCATAACCCCCCCACCCTTGTATATTTATGGAATGGCTTCCTATAGGGCCTTGATATTGGGCACATATATATGGGAGGGCTCTGAATATTGAAACTGAAATGATTTGGACAAATTGTGTTTGATGATTTTTGATTTTTTTCTAAAAATATATTTTCAAAAAGTCCTATAAGTGGCTTGTTTCATGGCAGAAAGTTACAAACACTTTTGGAATGGCAGCCCCCCCCACCTTGAACCATCATTCCACACCCATGTGAAGGAATCTGCCCTTTGCCTTCATAAAAAAGGGTAAAAGCACCACACTTTTTGCCCCACCCTTTAGATCACCTGGAATGACTTGGCACAGGGCTTTGATATTGGGTACAGATATAGGGTAGGGTGGGAGAGCTCTGAATGTTGACAATGAAATGGTTTGGCCAAATTGTTTGTGTTTAATGCCCCCCACCCCTGCATACATATAGTCCTATAAGAGGCTTGTTTCATGACTTTTAATAATTTTTCCTACTGCAGTAAAGCTGCCAGGAAGAATTCTCTCTATCCATAGAGTACTTCAGAACTAGTGAAAGTAGGGCTAACTGTAAACATCTAAATAAACTTTATTTTATTTGTACATGGACTATGCTCAAGTTTGTTTGCAATCCAGAATGTCTGAGTGAGAACTGTGAAGCAAGGGGCATGTGTTGTGCTTTTAACTTCTCCCTGCTTTTGTTATCTATGTATTGACATATATCTTATCTTATTTTGTATTATTTGACTTTCTCATAGCTGTGGCATTTGGGGATGTTGTGGAAGTGTGTATCAAGAAAGATGCTGTGTGTCTTTACACATGTGTACACTGATGCATTAATGTGAAGCATACATTTCTTAGGCTTCCAGCTGCTTTGAAGGCCTTTTCCTCTAGCCAGTAGAAGTTAAATGGCTAGGTAATATTGATGGTAAGCTATTATGTAACTGTTTCAAGCCGGTACAGTTAAATAATAGCTTGCCATAAATAAGAAAATAATGTAGCTAATTTTGACTTTGGCTTCCTCAAATCAATGGTTTAGCCTCCCATCCCATTAACAGATGTGTGGGGTAGTGTTGGATAACTGGTATAAAACTTGAAACCACATTTTACAAATGCACTATTTTACAAATTTTACAAATGCATTTTACAAATGCACAAGCTGGTTGGACATATCCAAAAACCTCACCCACTCACACTATTTACACAGTATGTCATCAACCAGTATGATTTTGTAATCATACGGAATGTTAAGGGGGCTCCACAGATGCTGATTTGCCGCCAACCCCGCACCCCCCTAGGGACCGCCCTGACTGTGTAGTTTCCAAACTATATACAAAGGCAACCCCACATAGAGCGTGTTGCAGTAGTCAAGCCTAGATATTGTCAGAGAGTGCACCACAGTTCTGCGATCATTATCTTCAAGGAACAGACACAGCTGTTGTATCAACCAAAGTTGACAGAAAACATTCCTGAAAATGGATTATGATGGCAGCATACGTTATGTGAACCTAGAAAATGAGTGTTTGTCCTTGAGGGTGGGCCTCTGAGAAAGGCTGGGGATTCTGCTCGTGTACCGACCATCCTGCTGCACTTCAGACTCTCTACCAGAGCTGACAGGGATAACCTTGGAGATGGCTTTGGGTTACCCGAAGCATATTTTCTTGGGGGACTTCAATGTCCATGCTGAGGCCCCCCCTTAAAGGAGCGGTTCAGGTTTTCATGGCTGCATGGCAAAAATGGGTCTATCTCAATTGCTATCCTACCCACGTGGCAGGACATACTCTGGATCCGGTTTTTGCTGGGAACCAGGGAATAAATGATCTGGAGGTGGGGGAATTTGAGATAACTCCTTTGTCATGGACACATCGTCATCTGCTAGTGGTTTAGTTTGACTGCTCTATCTAACCCCTGAGCGGGGTAGGGTGGATCAATTCAAATGGTCTGCCCACAGATGCTTATGTTTCCACTCAGTTTCCAGACAGCCCTCAGGCAGTTTCCAGTGTCCAGAGCTGGCGACTCTGTTGAGGCCCTGATGAAACTCTGGAACACAGAAACAGTGGCATGATAGTTCCTAAATGTCTTCTCTAGCTTCTTGGAGCCTATTCTGCTCCTTGGTTTTCCCTGGAAAAATGTGGGGTTGCCTCTATGTGGGGTTGCCTTTGTATGTAGTTTGCTGCCCTCCCTGACAGCAATTCCAAGCTAGGGCTGAGAGAGATTCCTGCCTGCAACCTTGGAGAAGCCACTGCCAGTCTGTGAAGACAATATTGAGCTAGATAGACCAATGGTCTGATTCAGCATATGGCAGCTTCCTATGTTCCTATGAATCAGTGGATGTGGGCAACGGTTTCAGAGTTTTGGAGGATTATTACCTCTGCCCAACATAAATACACACCTTTCCATACAATTCAGGGCATGTAACATGCAATCAACTTATGTAATCTGCTATCCCATTTCATGTATAATAGAAGTTCTTGAAATGAGTGTTAGTGTACCAACTTCATATCAGGAGAGATCCAATCGATAGCACCCTAGAATCTTAGGGCTGATAGAACCCAAAAAACATTTTGTCTAATCTCTTAGCCCAACGAAGTGTTTCATATAAACCCTATTCAATCCCTCTATAAGCTATTTCACCCCATTGAAACCATGCATTACAAAGCTATGCACATACCTACTCTCTCATGCTCAAGATGAATATGATAACACTACTATAGCAAAACACTACTATAGCAAAATAAATAATAATGGAAGGGACATTTATGCTAGCCTCAGGAATTTTAACACATATTTGTCTACTAGATGCTAGTACAAATATTATAAGACCTCAGTTTTCATATTACAACACTTAAGTAGGGTAAGTGGAATTGATTAATTGTTGGATTAAGTGCCATCAAATCGGTGTCAACTCTTAGCGACCACACAGATTCTCTCCAGCATGATTTGTCTTCAACTTGGCCTTTAAGGTGTCTCAGGACTGCATTCATTGCTGTTGTAATCGAGTCCAGCAACCTTGCTGCTGCTCGTCGTCTTCTCCTATTTCCTTCAACTTTTTGCAGCATTATGGACTTCTCAAGGGAGCTGGGTTTCTGCATAATGTGTCCAAAGTATGATAGTTTGAGCCTGCTCATTTGTGCCTTGAGTGAAAATTCTGGATTGATTTGTTCTACGATCTATTCCCCCACCCCCATCCCCCAGCTGTCCGTGGTATCCTCAAAAGTCTTCTCCAGCACCAAAGTTCAAAAGCGTTAATACTTTTTCTATCTTGCTTCTTCAAGTCCAGTTTTCGCATCCATAGAGTCACGGGGAAAAACACTGTTTGAATGAGTCTAATCTTTGTAGCTATAGACACATCATGGCATCTAAATATCCTTCCCAAGGACTTCATTGCAACCCTACCAAGTGCTAGTGGAATAGATGATATTGCCCTTTCAGTGTTCTTAATTGGAAATGCCTAGGAGCTTAGCAACTGATGATATGTACAAGCCAGCCCAGCATATGCTCAGTAAATATTACACCCAGTTCATGGAATGTCACCAATACAAACACACACGGCAGCCTCTTGTGAGACTCAATGTTTACATTGATCAATTATATGTACTGTATCATCTTAATACTTATAGTATGCTCAACCAATACACAAATTTAATTTCAGAAATAGTTTTATAAATGCAATACAGGTTTTACATACTGGGTTTTAACGATTTACCCCAAAGACTTCTCTGTTGTTGTTTTTTAAAAAGCCATGTGTGTACGTACATATATTAATTCCATGATGATACACCATCATCTTATAGCTTGAATACAAATCAGTGATTCCTGTCTTGAATTGTACTGGTTGTATGGTATCCTCAATTTAAATTAATGCAATATTTAAGTAGTGGGAATACTTTCAGGTACATGGACAAAGTAGTAGTTCATGGTGTAAACATTTCTCAAAAATTCAAAAATATACAACTTCATTGTTTTTTAAAATATGTTTGCATTTTCTATCTGTGTGCACCAACTGGAGACAATTATAGTATTTGATACAGGGATTGTTCTTTCTTGCATCTGGATTTATGCTCCATAATAATTATCTACTAGACACAGAAATAGTGTTTTTCTAACTCAAAAATTTTACTGGAGGCATTTAGCAGAACCTTGCCTTAAAATATAATGATTTTTCATCTTTATTCTCCCCCTTCAAAAGGTTTCACTGCTCCTGATGTTTAACGTTATGCAAAGACGTGTTTCTGCCAATGAATATCGCCTTATGGTTATGCTTCTGCAAATAACCTGCTGTGAGCTGATAAAAGGATTAATGCAGCCAAAATTCTTAATCTGTGAAATTACAAATTAAATTCTCATATTAAAAATACCACCCTGAGGTATTTTTTGTGGTTTTAATTCCCCTCTGGTGTTCTGCATACATTGTGCTTGTTAATGACTAGGACAAGACTGTCTCTGTTGGCAGCCTGCTGCACAGTGATAATGTGTAGGCATTTACTTCACTGATAGAACCGGATTTAACCACCGACTGATAAACTAAGTGGCAAGTGGGTAATAAGTCCATATTAACTGAAGAAGTATTACTACAGAATTCAGAATTCATAGACTATCAAAATCCTGGCTAGACTAAATTGTACAGTCAGACAGGATTGAGATGTCACCAATGCAGAGTGATATTTAGTTATTTCTTTTTGCCCTGACTAAACAGAAAAACAAACTGCTCTTTCTAATGTCGAGTAGGCACAAACTAACAAATCACGCCATTACTTTCAGCAAGATGATCAATTTCTCAACAAGCTCATGAAACTGCGCCTGGATATTGTGCAAATTCTGACTGCATTATGCAGTGGACAAAAGACTGAATGGGCCAAGAAGAGGGTGTATTGCATCCTTCATAAACCTTGCACTGGGTTTATGAAGGATGCTGCTACTTATTAGCATTTTTTGGGTGGGGAAAAATATGTTTACTCAGAGAGTGATTTTTTTTAGTTCTTGAAGAAAAGAGTTTGTCCTAGAGCAGATACTTGGGGAGGAGAAGACAGGGGAAGAGGTGCAAAAATCTGGTCCACAGTAACATCCATGATAGTTCCTACCCAATACCAGTGTTCCCTCTAACAGGAATTTCCAGATGTTGTGGACTACAACTCCTGTAATCCCCAGCCAAAGGTCACTGCACCTGGGGATGCTGGGAGTTGTAGTGAACAACATCTGGGAATCCCTGTTAGAGGGAACACTGCCCAAGACTACAAGAGGACAGTGAGGGAAAATAAACCCTGAATTGTCTAGAGCCTTCTTTTCGTTTTTCCAGAAACCTCCTCAAGGAGGAAGACAAGGTCCAAGGAAAAGATTAGAGCTATTTGTACATTATTTCCTTCACAAGGAATCTGTATGGAAAGTTATATGGTTGCCTTAAAGATCATGATGGAAGGATGAAATGACTGAAATAGTGAGCTGTAAGGCTGTTTTTGGACAATAGGGTTCAAGGAACACATACTTTCCAAATGCCCAAGGGCTGAATCACACATTATATGTCATTTGTTTTATAGTCACTAGGCCAAAATAAATGATAGATTGAAATCTCATTGCTACAAGTTGGCTCAATTGTTCAAGCACACACACACACACACACACACACACACACACACACACACACACACACCCAAGTAATGTATGAACTCAGTCTTCAGAATTAATAACCAGCAACCTTTTTGCCTCCATGATCACAAAAGTAGCTGTCTGCTGATAACTATTAGCTTTCAGTCATTCATTAGATCTATAGAGACTTAGAGACTTAAATGTAATGTCTGAACCAGTTTCAAGATTTCCAGACAGTACAATTGGAAAATATTTGGGGGGGAAAGAGTTCACTAAGCAAAAATGAACATGTAAATGCATTTCACATGTATTAGCACAACATACAATTCAAGAGCATATTTGTCCAAAAGAGCATATTTGGCAAAAAGAAATCTGAAAGTGAAATCAATTTCTATTAATATCAAATGGGTATAAGATAATCTCTGCCACCAAAAACACCCCTTATTCGTGTAAATATGGCTTTGTTTGAATGTGTCACAATCCATATATTTAATTCCCGTAGACGTGCCTCTGTGGGGATGCATCCCGGCAACCCAGCGGATTGGCTGGGCAGCGGAGGTGCTGGATTTGCTGGGTGGCGGGAGCCGTTGTGATTGGCTGAGCGAGCGGCAGGAGGCCGTTGAATTGAGCTGCAGCTGTGGGGGGAAATGGTGGCAGCTGCGGTGAGGAGGCGGCGACGGCGGCCACTGCGGGCCATTATGAGGAGGAGGTGGCCAGAGCCCTAGCCCAGCCGTTGCAGCCGCGGCCTGGGCTGGGAGGAGGCGTGAGGCAGCAGGACAGACTGGCCCTGGCAGTGCCTGCAGGGGTGAGTGGGGAACGGGCGGTGGGGCGCAGAATGGGCGGGAAGGAATTGGGTGGCGGGGCTTCCCTGTTCGCCGTCAGAGAGGAGGAACGGCGGCGGCGGGGCCCTTTTTGGCCACCTGCAGCCCGGTGAGACTCTGTGTGGGGGGAGGGGGGAGGAACGGGAGAGAGGGCAAGAGAGCGCGGGCCTGGAGGGAGGGAGAGAAGAGAGACCAGGGCAGGAGGGATTGGAAAACAGCCGGCCCTAAAGCGCACAGATGCTCTGTGTGGGTCGGCTAGTGACTTTATAACTGTCAGGTCAAAGCTATGGGGAGCAATGGCATGAAATACTGGAGTCAGAGTCAGCAACAAGCTAGGAACCAGGGCTGAAACCAGAAGTCACAGCCAAGGAGTCAGGACCAAAGAGTCAAGCCAGGAATCAGATTGTCATGCCAAGGAGACCTTGTTTCTCAGGCAAAATCCTAGCCCAAACAGGAAGTCTTTTATAGTTCTTCCTGTTCCTAAAGGATCCTATAACTGGCAGTTCAGAGCCTGACAGTGATGATGTTGCAGTTCTAGCAGTCAAGCCACATGAGGCAACTCCTCATAAGAGCCTTACGAAGGTCTTACTCTAATTCTCAGCTACTCACAGAGACAAAGGTTCTCAAGCAGTTTTGCGACAACAGCACACGAAGGAATATGCTTGCCTTGCCAAAAACTTGACAAATAGGTTTAAAAGTAATTGACAGCATCTTGTTAAGATCATTTAACTCATGATAATGTTAATATATTGTGTGTAAAAATACAAACAGAGCCGAATGCAAATATTGAAAGCATTCTCAAATTTTTCTTTTCTATTTAAATTTTGCAAATTAACCAATTGTCTATTTTGTCTTCATTGGTCTTCTAAATAGCAAACCAAAGGGTTGTGTAATGGAATGTTTGAGAATGAAATGGTATTCGATTTGTATCCTGTGCACTGCAGTCAGTTCAGAAATACTGCATATTATGAAGAAATATGTAAATATGTACTAAATATGTACTAAATATGTAAATTCTCTCCCCTCTTTCCTTTATAACATATCATATAATTCTCTTGGCTGCACACATAATCAAATATAAAGATAGCTGGCTACAGACTGCACTATAGAGATAGGAAGGGAGAATCAATGGGCGGGGCGGGGGGGGCATCAGGCAAACTATGGAATTTGAACTACTCTCTCTCTCTCTCTCTCTCTCTCTCTCTCTCTCACACACACACACACACACACACACACACACACACACACACACACACGGAGTTCTATTTAGGTATGGTGCTATACTCACTGTCAGTTAGCTCCCATAGCCGCGGGGGCAGATCACTGAAATACTCATGGCTCAGAGCTGCCTGTGCTGACAATCTGTTCTTTGGGAAACACTGCAGTAATTTGGAGGCCAGATCCTCTGCATGGTTCACATAGCTAAGTCTGAAACAAAGGCAGAAAGAAAAGTTAGAGAGGCAACAAGGAAAAAACAATGAAGTCCCATTTACAGTAGCTATGTCTTAGTGATCTTCACTATTTTTCAAGCAGAGGCCACTTTGGCAAAACAAAACAAAACAAAACAAAACAAAACACTACAATTTCAAAATGAGAGCCATTTCCCACACTGCTGCGCTTTTCTCAGTGCTGGGAGGGTTCTTTAAGGGAGACGGAGCCCTCTCTTGAGGGCTCTAGGTGGAAAGCGCTGGGAAGGGCTACACTTCCTAGCACTCTGTCAGGGGTGTAGCTATAATTGAGCGGATGAGCTCAAAGAACCCAGACAACCAGCAGCTCCAGAAGGCCCCCCCCAGCTCTACCCATTCTTATTTCCTTCATTATCTCCCTCACTTCAAGGGTCTGCCGGGGAGTACTTCAGGCCCCCCCCCCGTACTGGGCAAAGCACAGCGTTACACGATGAGAAAGTCCCTGCATGGTGCCATACATGTGCCATACTCTGCATGTGCAGAGTATTCAGCTTTGGCTGAAGTTTCACACAGGCTCAACAAACAATTAGGAGCTATACTTAGGGTCGACAGGGGCCCACCACTTCCTTACAATGAAGAACACTGTCCAAAGACAATGAAATCAAGAGGAATATAGACCCAGGCCCACATACAGGTCACATTCCTCCTCTGCAACTGATATGGGATGTGCATATTTATTACCAGTAATCACTATGTTTTAATCCTCTGTTGTGAGCTGTCCAGAGAACAATTTGTTATGGGGCGGCTAACAAATGAAGTTTATTATTAATTATCATCATCATCATCATCATCAGTAATATCAATGGTAACCTCTAATAGATAAGAGGGCCTAATCAAACTTATTGTTTAATTGTAGCTTCTAGATTGGTTCACACCATCAGCTATGGTTAGTTGAGCTTAAGGTTGTTTTTCGAATATTAACTTGGCATGGCTATCCTGTGAAGCACACCACTTGTCTTTTTGACTTAGACATGTTTGAATGGAGCTGAGTAAATAGATGGAGCTTAGTTGTCTTTCAAGATCCTGCAAAGCTAAGAACCTTCACCTGGAGAAGAATATCTCACCAATCTCTCATCAATGGAGGGAGAAAAACATACATATATAATCTAACCGTTGCAGGCCATCACTCATTCTTCTAACATCAAACTTGTTCCAACATTTCAAAATCCAGCCAACTGATTATTCCCTTTGTTATGAATTTTCTGATGCAATAAAACTTTATGGACTTTAGGGTTCAGGAAAGAAATGAATAAGATGAATATTTATAAACCGCTTTTCAACAAAAGAGAGAGAGAGAGAGAGAGTGTATAGATATAGATTTATTTTTTTAAAGGCTCCCTGTCCCCACAGGGCTCACAATCTAAAAACGAAACATAAGACAGACACCAGCAATAGCCACTGAATGGATATTGTTCTTCCCCTGCTAAATAAAGAGAATCACCACTTTCAAAAGGTTCCTCTTTGCGCATTTACCAAGGGATGATACCTCACCCCCCCAAACATAACTGTGAAATGAATGTTAATTCAGGCTGTCTTCGCATAAAAGTTCATTCGCACCTGTTGTGACCATGGAATTATTTTGTTTGTCTTATGAGACTTGTCATAGGTGGTTTTATGCAGCAGCTAGACTATTATTAGCTTGCTATTTGATATCAATTGGTATTTCCATAATAGTAAGGTTTGCAGCCATGGAAGGCTATTGTTTGAGTCTATCCTATCAACCTAACAAATGGTTGATAGGGCCTATCAACCTAACAAATACGAACACATACTGAAGTTTAAGATACCACACTGAGTACTAGGGAAGTGCACAAACCAGTTCAGAGGTCCTTTTCTGGACCTCTGATCTGGTCCAGCAGTCGAGCTGGTTCAGCGATGGAAGGATTACTTGTAGGGAGCAGGGAGGGTGCTCATACCCCCCCCCACCATGTTTCCCCTGCCAGCGCTGTGTCCAAAATTACTGTGCCATGTGGCAGCATACCCTATTGCTGCCCCGGTCAGCATCAGACCAGAAGTGGCCAGTACACTGTTGCCTCACACAGCGATTTTGGACACAGCGCCGGCGAGTGAAATGTTGGAGGGGGGGGGTAAGAGCACCCTCTCTGGTCCTTAAAAGTAACCCCCGGCCACCAAACCAGCCCAGCGCTGGTTCATGCACATCCCTTCTGAGAACAGGTGTGAGCGGGGAAGGCTACATGGAGGAAGAGAAGCACAGCTATTGATCATCTGTATGACAAGGCAGGGATATAATGAGCCCTTTCTCATGATCAGTAAGAAAGGGCTTGGAGTGCACGGGGAGGAATCCTATGAACAGCTCCCCCGCACACAATTGCCACTTCCATGCTGGGAGCACAGACTGCATGCCCACACGGACACCAGCTTTCCCTTGCTGAATAGAGGGTTGGGGGCACATCACCTCAGCCTCTGGAAATCCCATAATGTATCGCACAAGTGTGCAGTGCATTGTGGGTGTACCCCCAACCCCGACCGGGAGCCCAACAGTCTCCCAGCCCTGGCTGCAAGCAGCTGGTGCCTACAGACGATTAAAAAACTGGGTCTAAGAGAGTGCTCACTCTCTTGATCCCATTTAAGTGGCTGGCTTGTTTGGCGGGTTTGCCTCCACCCTGCCGCCGGGAGCCGCACAGCTCCTGGCAGTTCTTACGAAAAGCCAAGAACGGGCTTGGTTTTCTCAGCCCGGTTTTGGCTGATCGTAAGAACAGCTTCATTTTCTAGCTAGAGGGTTTAAGGGCTAAAACTAGCATGTTAGGCAACAGAAAATATACCTAGTCTTTTGAGTCCACCCTAACTATTGTAGGGGCACATGTATGCACACATTTTTAAAGTGATATTTTCTTTTGCATTTTTGGTTTGAAATGCAAAAACAGGCCATAGTGTCACCTACCTATGGAGCCCACATTTTGCAAAGAACATTTATTCCCTGTATTCAAATGATGGGAATTGTTCCATTCAGCTTTTCTTGACATTTACAAGCAAACACTTCAGAGTGAAGGGCACAAGTAAATGTCAGTACATATACTGCTGACAAAGACACAGTTGGCAGGCACAGGGAGAGAAAACCATATTCAAATGTCCACATTTATCATCTCATGATCACATAAATCTAAAGTAACTTGGCAGAGCTACCCTAGTATGATATTGTAAGCCTGGGTATCTGTCTCAAATTCAGTTGCTTGGTTTTAAACAGAAAGGCCACAAACCTTCCAAATATAACTAAATAAATTAATATGTAGAACTGACCTTGTGTTTAATATGAGCAATTCGGTATTTTTAACTGAAGAAAATTAAGCAATTTATTTATATTATTTCAAAAGCAACTTTCCCCCAATTTATTTAATTGCTTAAATAAATTAAGCAATTTATTTATATTATTTCAAAAGCAACTTATATTATATTATTAATATAATAATTTATATTATTTCAAAAGCAACTTTTTTGTTTTTCACTGTAGAATGGTCTCAAAGAATAAAATGTGGACAACATATTTCAAAGAAGCAGATCCTTTATGCACAAAGACAATCTTTCAAAAAGAATTATGGAACAAATTTGAATGATCTGTAATGAGTTTTAAGTATTCATAGAGAACTTTCTATTCTGGAAACAAAATTAGTTGTAGGGGGGGAAAGAATTTGACTGACTACAGCCTCTATTTAATTAATGCTTGAAAACAATTTATAAGTCTGTTGCCTACTAACTTTGGTGAAATAAAATCTACTTTTATGAAGACATAGAATCAAGGCCTAAATATCAAACTGTAAAGCAGAATGCCACAAGGCAGGAGAAAGCAGCCTGGAGCAAAAAGAAAAAAAAGGGGGTGGGGGGAGAGGCAGAAAGGGATAATCACCCCTCCCTATACATCATTTCTTTATTCAGTTCTTTTTACTTATTTGTTATTGAGATAGAAGCTCACATATGCCTAAGAACATTTCACACGCACAATAAGGGCTGATTTTCAGCAATCCCCCCCTTTCTCTTCACTGTCCCAGCCCAGATGCCCCTCAAATGTGTCCTTGAAGGTTCCCCAACTCTCGGGGACATTGGGGACAGCAGAGAAAGGTAGGATTGGTGAAAAGCACCTGTCCATTGTTGTGCATGTGAAACATTGCGGGGGGCATGCAACATTAGTCATTATTGAACCATTTATAGCTAACTTTTCATTATAAACAGCAAAGTGGCTTACAAAATATTAAAACAAGTTCAAAACGGGCCTCTTCCTTCAGAAAACCAGCCCCTTCAGGGGAAAAAAAGTTTTTAGAGGTGCATGTCATTTCCCCCTCAAACATTCATTAAATGTACTCAACTATCAATCTGATAGAAGTCAGACAATATTGCTTATCAGAAACAATGGTTAACATTACTATCTACACACAGGCTGAAGAACAGCCCAAGAAACAAGTCCTCCTTCTACCATGTCCCTCTTCCTACATGGCAACAGAGTGGGATTTTATAGACTAAGACTGTATGTCTAAGACATAATCAGATGTTGTGTCACAGCAGTTGGTCTACATTGTAACTTGGTATGCGTGATATGGCAAGCCTCAATATTGCTGCTTTACTTGCTGTCACACTAATAAGAAAATAATGTTTGCTGGCTATGGCAGCACAAATAATTTTAACAGAGTGCCATTACAGAATAGTATAATAAAATACTTGCTACTGTTATGACCATTCAATAATGTAATGAGTACTAAAGAGATTTTTTAGAATGAACCAACCTGACTGTATTTACGTATTATCCAATAAGCTTAAAAGTAAAAAAGCAATAAGAGCCTTCTTTTGCCTGTTTGGCAATATTGGAAGTTGATTGGCAGCTGCTGGTGGACATAAATTAAAAGCTCTTCACAATTTTTAATCCCACAAGTTGTTAGCTTATTATTACATGACTCCCCCACAATTACAAAACTCCCAGATCACAAGCATTTGATTTAATTTCATAAAGAGAGTGTTGAGTTTCTTCCTATTGCAAAAAAGGGTCAGTATGTGGTCAAGCAGAACATGACTAGGATTACTGAAGCTTGGTTTTAGTTCTCAAAGGAAAGAGGGATTTCGGCATGTGCACTGAACTTCTGAACTCAGGATGCTTTGCTTGTTAAATGAAATGAGAAGCAGAGCTCAAATTCACTTTTTGACTCAAGACCTGGGTATTTAAAAACAAACAAAGATTAATCCTGTATTCATTTTTGAGAGCAAGTCAGATGAGCACTTCCAAATGTTAACAGCAATATGCAAACATTTTCCTTTTCAAGAAGTCAAAACTCATTCCTTTGCTAGTGAAACTCTGGGGGAACCAACATCCTCAGATCATTTTGAAATTCCCATGAACCCGTTCCTTCACTGCATTCATTATCGGAGGCCCTGCTTTGCATGTTATCACCATTTGAAGACAGATTGGTGGGGATGGAGGGCAGAGCCTTTTCACCAGTAGCACCTAGGCTATGGAATTCCTTGCCCCATGAATCTTGGTTGGCTCACTTGTTCCTGTCAAAGACTAATCTGATCTCTTTTGCCTCGGATTTTGTTTTAGGTGTTATTATTTTCACTTGGTTTTATTGCTCTATATCTTAACTATGAATGGTTGCTTCCCTTGCTTTTATCTCTGCTTTATTCATTTTTTTGTACTACTGTTTGTTTTTAAAGGGTTACCACCACCTGGAAGGCCCCTCTTAGATATGACTGAAAGGCAGGATATATATAAATAAATAAAATATATCCTGGTTGTTTGCTTACAAAGTATTAAATATTGATTGTTCCCTTGGTTTGGCTTTGCAGACTAAAAGATATCCAATTAACTAGATCAAGAGGGAGGTTTGAACAACAGCCAACATTACTTAGAATAGGCTTCAATAGTTCTCTGTTTATGAGCATCTGTGCAATTTGAATATCAAAGTCAGTCTTGTATAGGCCCAATGTCTACAAAATCGAAATATATATGAGGGTTGTGATTAGCTTAATATACAGAATGTAGACTTTCAAATATAAGAACCATAATGCAGAGCACAGTCTGATATATTTATATTCTACTGAAATAAAAATGGTTGGGCCAATCTAGGAAGCAACAGAGGCAGCAGACATGAGAGACCTGCTGAGAATGAATGGTTCTCTCAACACGTCAGTCAATGTCTTGCTCCAAAAAAATCAATAAATCTGCTTTTTGCAGCACTGGGTATACTTTGCTTCAGGGTGAGCAGGATTTTGCCCTCAATAAAAACAGAACACAAAACAAGGCTCCAAAACATATTGCTGTATAGGTACCTCACTCTAATTTAAAAGCACAGTGATTTTAATCCAGTATATGCAAGTGGATTGCTAATTATTGCCCTGTGGATGTGCTGTGCCACCAGCACTAATCTCAAAGCAATCAAGACCTATAAATCATCCATCAGGACAAACATCATAACTGAAGGCACATTTTAAAGATCTATAAAGTATAATTTTATTTGCTGCGTTCTACCACATAGCACTAACAGGTTCAATTGCTAGCTTTTGTAGGTCCCTGCCTTCAGCCTCCGTGACCACCACTACTACCAGCAGCCTGCTTAGAAACATAGAAAGCTGCCTTCTACTGAGTCAGACCATTGGTCAATCTAGCTCAGTATTTTCCAGGCCTGCTCAACGTAGGCCCCCCTACTGTTTTTGGACGGCAACTCTCATAATCCCCAGCCACAGTGGTCAATAGCCAGGGATTATGGGAGTTGTAGGAGAACATCTGCAGGAGGGCCAAATTTGAGCAGGCCTAGTTATACACACTGGCAGCAGCTTCTCCAAGGTTGCAGGCAGGAGACCCACTCAGCCCTATGTTGGAGATGCCAGGGAGGGAACTTGGAACCTTCTGCATGCAAGTATGTAGATGCTCTTCCAGTGAGCTATGGCTCCATCCCCTATAATGTCTTATAGTGCTCACATGTCATCTCCCATTCAAATGGCAGACCCTGCTTAGTAAAGGGGACGATTCATGATTGCTACCAGAAGACCAGCTCTTCTTCCTTAATTGAAGATATTAAATTAATCTTCATGAATTGAAGGAATTCAGCACTTAAGTGGCTACATGCAACTACCTGCCATCCTGAGATCTTCACTGCCTGGCCCTGACACCATTCTATTTGCCTGAAAAACATGGGCTGTGAACAGCTACCGTGTTTCCCCGAAAATAAGACAGTGTCTTATATTAATTTTAGCCCCCAAAAATGCACTAGGGCAATTAGCGGTACATCAGAAATTACTGCTAGGTCTTACTTTCGGGGTAGGTCTTACTTTCGGGGAAACAGGGTAGCTAGTGTTATGTCAGAGCAGTAACAATAGGGACAGCCCTTTCAGGAGTCAAGATGAGGCAGTCGCCTCAGGCAGTGGATAATTGGGGTACCAGCAGGGCAGGAAGATGCTCTCCGCTGCTGCCATTGGAGTAGCTCTGACCCTTGCAATCTGACCCTTGCAAACTCTGCAAGCAGCACCTAGGAGAGAAGATGAGGATGCTGGCAGCTTCCCCTCTTCCCCACCCTCTGTGCCACTTTCAAACTTGCAAGTGGGCTAGCCCCCACTAGGATTGTGGGGCAAGCAGTATTTGGTGCCTTGCCTCAGGCATTGTAATGCCTTGGGCCACCCTGGGCAGCAAAAAGGTTGGCCCTGCTGGGTGGTGAGGCAGTGGCTGCTGCAAAGCTGGGCTGGTAACTAAGTGAGGCTTGTGAATAGAGCCTAAGGTGAGACAGTTACTACTGTACTAGCCATTGCACCATGTCCCCTGCTCTACTACTGGCCACCAGGTATTACTTGGAGGATGATCAACAATGGAGCTCTATGGTTGCTTTGGTGCTGATACACCAATAACCTCTCCTTCCCTTGTCACTTGCTGGCACATTTTCTTCTCTTCCTCCTAATGTATGACATACTTTATGAATAAACCCTACTGTTTACATGGGGACTATTACACGCCAAAATGGTGGTATTTATGAAACTTTTTAAAAGGACATATTTTACACTGATAGATTTTGTCTAAGAATTCTGACTTTATTTTAATCAGGGGAAATGTGTTTTTAAAGATACTTTAATTATCACATCCTCCTTCCTCTCACCACTTGTGCACGTAGGAAGATTTCCACAATGACTTCCTTTCAATTTGCACACCATCAGTCAGTTATCTTAATTCTTTCAGCAATCCTGTTTGTCTAATATTATGCATTATAGCATGGGGGGGGGGAGGGAGAATACACACACTATGACAGGATGTTTGAAAATGTACAGGATCCATAATGCATTTGAAGGTTGTAGGCTACTCGTAAATATAATTTAATGGAACACTGCACTGACTGCTTTTAATGAGAAGCTTTTTTTTATTCTTTTGAGAATCCTTAAAGGCTACAAATCTTCTACCTAGGAAAGTGTTTTAAAACCCTCCTTTGTCCATCTCAGTAAATGGAATCTTCAGAAAATAAACAGAGCTAAAATAATTACTAAAAACTTATTTCCCCAGAAGAGAGAGAATGAATCTTTAATCCTGAGAGGAAAAAAATCTTCAAGGTTTATGTCCTCTGTAAACCTTTCACTGAGAATTTAAAATATAAGTTACTAATGCAATAAATACCCTAACAAATATATCAGATTTTTCACTTAATGCTTTTTACAGGCTTAAAGCAAACTGAGTGAAAGAAAATCACCTTTTACAGTATGACTCTAAAAGGAAAAATGCCTTTTTGTTATGCTTTTTAAAGAAGGCATGGTGAATTTATATCAACTTCACTGAATCTTAGGTATAATAAAAGGGGATATATATATATATATATATATAAACATACACACACCAATCCATAACATACTTTCTTCACATATTTATTTCATCAGTGCCTGGACATAAGCCAAGGAGGAAATGTAGGGAAATAAAAAGACTGCACAAGAATATCTGAAATAGTCTTCACACATCATGCAATCATGTGTCCCATATCCTTGCCACCATTTGTTCTTCAGGAACTTCAACAGTTCATCTCCAAAAGAAGCTAAAAGGACAACACTGGATTTCAAATTTGTCACTGAGTGAAAATGGTGTCCCCCCAGCAAAGTCACCCCCATTAAATTGTTCTAAATGGAAGTGCAACATTCTTATGAGCCTACGGCATTTGATCTTTCATATCAGCTCAACTCTCACTAAAGAAACATTCGTACTCATAAATTTCACTCCTTGTCTCCAGTCTTAACGTGCAGAATTTGAAAAGTTTTACTTTCATTATAATGTAAATAAGTACTGGTCTATTTGTTCAGTAACTCACCAAGAGTTCATGCCCTGAAAAGGGCGACTTCTCTTCAGTCACTGCAGTCAGTGATAATTCGTCACTGTTAAAAATACAAATCATTCTAGTGGAGAACTCAGATCTATCATACTCAGAGGGGGTTCCTTGTTCCTGCCATGGCATAAGACAAGAGTTTTTATTTTTTGTGTCAAGTCATGCCAAGGAGGAAAACCTACTGATATGGAAACTTTTAAAAAGGTTTATAAATATGTATTATTTAATGTGATACATTTACTTTGTAGCTTTTTCCATGCCAAAGTTTCAGGTGATTAAAAAAACACATCATATGACCCAGTCTGTGGTGACAGAAAGATCTTTAACTGGTTCCAAAAGGCATTCTTATTTGAAATTTACCGAGTCTTCGGGGAAAACATGCTCCACACTGAGGGGCATGCCCTTCCAGATCTAGTATAGTGCACAGGTAAGAGGGTTCTCTTATTTTTAGAGATTGCAATGGAACACGGTGGCGGTGGCATTGTTGTTTTAAGAACATTTTTAAAGAATTGAATATTGATATGCTACCAGCTAGTGAGCTAGGCACTTGGGGTATCTAACAATAAAACATACTAACATAATTCAGTCATTAACACACTAAAATAATATATAGTAGTAGCGAGCTCAGGTGGTTGACAGTGTTCCGTCTAATTTTTTTTCATCTGTGTGCAGAATGAGTTTTGTTCTGGGCAGTAGTATCAAGGCAGTGTGTGCATGCATGCATTCAGAATGAGGCCTTCCTGATTCAACCTGAGTGGGCCCAAAAATTAACTGAGCAGAAATTTTAAAAAACTTGTGTGCAAGCGCATATGTGCACGCCTTAGAGGGAACACTGGTGGTTGAGTATCTATTCATTTGGAAGCAAAAATAGGGCTTGACAAACACAAGGTAGCAGTTTCTATATACAGGTGGACCTCGTTATCTACGGATTCAATATCCGCGGTCAGAAAAGACATGAGCATATGTGAGAAAAAGAGGGGAAAGCACAAGACAACCTTGCGTATCCATGGGTTGTTGGTGGCTGGAAGTGACCGCGGAGGTCATTTCTGGCCACCATTTTCTTTGATGAAGCCACAAAATGGCTCCTGTCTTCGTTAAGGAAAATAGGGGGGCACACTGATTTTTGGCCTATTAGGAACATAGGAACATAGGAAACTGCCAAATACTGAGTCAGACCATTGGTCTATCTAGCTCACTATTGTCTTCACAGACTGGCAGTGGCTTCTCCAAGGTTGCAGGCAGGAATCTCTCTCAGCCCTATCTTGGAGAAGCAAGGGAGGGAACTTGGAACCTTCTGCTCTTCCCAGAGCGGCTCCATCCCGAGGAGAATATCTTGCAGTGCTCACACCTCTAGTCTCCCATTCATATGCAACCAGGGCAGACCCTGCTTAGCTAAGGGGACAAGTCGTGCTTGCTACCACAAGACCAGCTCTCCTATTTGGGGCTGAGTGGGCAGATTTGGCTTTTTAAAAGCCAAATTCTGGCTTACGGCCCATTTGACCCACGAGTATCTCCCTTAGGTTCTGGCAACCTTGATGGGGGCACAGCATGACTAAGCGGAAACAGCAGAGTATGGTAAGAAACTCCCCCTGTGAAAGTCAGCTGATTTTGGGCCGATTTTTAGCCAACTGGGAATCTAACCTAATCTAATCTATGGGAATCTCCCATAGTCTCCAATGACTCAATTTTCACAGTTTCCATATCAGCGGCTGCAACCTGGAATGGAACCCCTGTGAATATCGAGGTACTCCTGTACTCAGGGGACTCCCTAGGTACACAGATGCATGTAAGCTTGTAAATAAATAGAATTAAAAACATAAGCTTTTAAAGGAATGCACAATACAGAGGTAAGAAAAATTACAGCAACATCTCATTATCTAGAGAGGGGAAATTCATGTCTTTACTGCTATCTATTGGAGAGGAGGAAGCACACTGCTACTGTGACTAACATCTACACTAAAATGAGAGTGATGAGAACTCAGCCTTCTCATGCACTTAACAGCTTATAGCAAGTATCAGGAGGTTCATATTGGGGAGGATATGTGCTGTGAGGTTAATAACTCCTCCCTCTACTATCCAGGGATGTTTCAGTAGGAAGTGGGGAAGGATACCTTCTGCATTTTCCAGACTCACCCCCTCCAAATTGAATGAACGGGGGGGTGGCAGCCAGCCCCAAATCTGACTCTTATAGTGCTATGAGCAAACCAAAGAAAGGCCACAAAGGAGCAAAGCAAGGTTCACATAATCATCTTAATGTGAGTTTACTGGCAAATCCAAGAGCTCTGAGATGCATGCGCTCCTGTGGAGAGTGTTGTGTGAACTCAGAATTTCTTCACTGATCCCAGACCTGTGCCATGACCAACTGACATTTAACTGGGATTGTTAATCTCAGATCTTAACTCAGCTGGTTGATTCTGGTTAAATGTCAGGGTTTTGTGGTGCAGATCTGAAATTGGCAAAAATGTTTGAGTTCGCACAACATATTCCATGGGAGTGCAACATATTCCATGGGAGTGCAAAACTGGGGATCTCAGTTTTGCTATATATAGTACCCAGAATGTTGGGGGCAATATGCTAAATCATTGTAAACCGCTTAGAGAGCTCCGGCTATAGAGCGGTATATAAATGTAAGTGCTATTGCTATATATTAAAATGATCACGAGAACCAGTCCTCCAAATATTTTGTTATAATAACAACAACAACAACAACAACAACAACAATAATTCAATTTCTATACCGCCCTTCCAAAAATGGCTCAGGGTGGTTTACAAAGAGAAATAACAAATAAGATGGCTCCCTGTCCTCAAAGGGCTCACATTCTAAAAAGAAACATAAGACACACACCAGCAACAGTCACTGGAAGTACTGTGCTGGGGGTGGATAGGGCCAGTTACGCTCCCCCTGCTAAATAAAGAGAATCACCATGGTAAAAGGTGCCTCTTTGCCCAGTTAGCAGGGGGATTGCTTGCCCATTTCTCTTGTGGGTTGGGTGGTAGCCTATCACACAGTCCACTTTGGTGTCCCTAGGGGAACAATGGGGTATTTCGAGTTTCCCCATTGTTCCCTATTGCCGGAACACTCAAAAAGTTTCGAGTTTGTTTTGTTGAAATAGCTGGCTCAACTGCAATTTCGACAAAACGTTTCAAGAATTTCACCTTACGTTTTGAGCTTGAAATGAAACACAAAATCCATTTTGTGCACATCCCTTCACCTCACATTCGCTGTCTGGCCACAACATTTTGAATGAACTTGTGTTTCTGAACACTCCACAAAGGCAGCTATACATAGCCTACACTGGAGCAGTCCAATCTGGAATTAACTAAGCACATATCTCAGTTGTCAGGTAGCTGCCTGCCAGAAAGGTGAACCAATCAAAGCTACTAAAGAAGTACTCTGCAATGCATACTGCCTGAAAACCATGTGGCAGAGCTGGGTTCATGAGTTCCTCAAACTGTAAGGGAGAGTGCAACTTTACTATGAACAGACCAAATACTACTCTCCACCTTGAGAAGTGTCCTCCCATCAACAAGAAATCAGATAAATAATATTTCAGATGTGTAAAGAATTTGGACGTGCTCAACATTTCCTTTTTTTAGGTTGCCCTTAAAGTAAGAGATTTAAATAAAAAACCTCTTCGGTTAACAGCAAGCCATTGAAAGCAACATGATTACTCTAAAGGAAGTTTCTTATAGGCTAATAAATTTTTTAATTAAAGAAAAACAGGTCATAAACTGGCATTTATTCTAGATTATCCTTGAAGGATTTAGCTGACAACCAAGAAAATAATGCTGGTTGATTTCACTGAATGATCAAATATTTCTCTTATGTGGGAATGCTTTAGGATCACTCATTTGAATGAATACTTTTTTTAAAAAAAATCCTCTGTTTGGTACAGATTGTGAATTATCACTACTTCGACATCAATATGAGGGGCTGGCAGCTGACTCATGGAGGGAAAAATGTCCCAAAGGCTTTATGTTAAACCTAAATTTGTGTCCTTTCATAACTTTCTGAAAAATTAGCCTTTTACAAAGACAATGATTTTAATGTTACAGTGTTCCTGTTATGGCCGAAGAAAAGGACATTTTAAAGTCCAATATGTTGAGGGATATAACAACTTTCACACAGAATTTGTGCCTTAGGATATGAAATTGACTCAATGCCTGAAAGAAAAAGGTCAGTTCCCTTTGGAATCGCTCGCCTATCTGCCCTCCAGCAATGACAGGTGCACCAGTGCTGTGGTGATTTGGTTTATTCATAGTTCATTGCTGAATGGGCAATACTGTCTTTTTAAAAACTGTGGCAAGAAATATAACTGCACATTTTATCAGCCAGATCCAGTGGACATCCTAGATTTTAAAAAACAAACAACTTATTTAGGATTTCAACTGGTGCTTTTGTACTCTAGTAATGATGGACTTAATATTGACTGTACCTGAGTAACAAAAATTGTTTGGTGCTGCTCCTCTTTTCTTTCTCAATTATTACACAGAGGCTATTAAAAAAGATGCAAGGCCTGGTGCATACAATACAGAAATTTATGATGGCGTGTTATATACCCAACATGTTTCAACTTGATGTCTTCCTCTAAAGCAAACACGAGCTTACACTATCTTGTTCCAATGACAACAGCAATTCACACAGAGCATGTTTTATCAGGATTTTCAGTAGACACCAGAAATGTATATATATTTTAGTAAATTATGCTTTTTATCCAGAAATAATATCTCATTCCTGATATGAATGAGAATTCATTGGAATTAAACAGTTTAAAATGTATCTGTTTACATAGACAGTGGATCACACTGTCAGTCAGAACAGGGACCAAACGTTGCAGAATTATTTAAAGTCACCTTGAGAGAAACAAGTATTTCCAATTATTCTGTTAATCCACCTATCCATCCATCAGCGATGCCCATTTCTGGAGGTATATGACATTAAAACAGTGGTACATATGCTGGTAACTTAAAGGCGTGACTACTGTAATGCACTCTACGTAGGGCTGCCTTTGTACATAGTCTGGAAGCTACAATTGGTGCAGAATGCAGCAGCCAGACTGGTCTCTGGGACAACCTGAAGGGATAATATAACACCAATTTTAAAAGAACTGCACTGGCTGCTGCTATGTTTCCGAGCAAAATATAAAGCTCTTAATGGCTTGAGCCCAGGATACCTAAGAGAGCATTTTCTTTGTCATGAACCCTGCCGCCTATTATCATCATCTGGTTATGATCATCGTCTGGTTATGGTTGCCACTGACTCATTTGGTGGTGACTCGGGAGACAGACCTTCTCAGACCTCCTCTGTTGCTGCCACCGGGCTTTGGAATATGTTCCCTGTCAAAATAAGAGTTCCTTCAACTCTGATTGCTTTTTAAAAGACCCTCAAAACTCACCTGCTTTTTCAGGGTTTAATTAAAATTAATCTTAAACTGTAATTGTTTTTATCCAATGAAATTGTTTTAATTGCTTTTATTTTGGTTTTACATTTGTTGTATTTTGGATTATGTACAGATGCATATATCAGGAGTTAGGCAAAAATTAGTGTCATGGGAGTTCTGCTACAGTATTAGCAACAATGGCAGGCACAAATTGAAACTAACACAGTCTCCACCAAATCTAGCCAAGGATTGATTCCAGTTGGGATTCAATTTAGAAGGAAATTGGAAGTTAAGATGATTGAAACCTCATACTGCTACCTACTGCTACCATAAACAGACAACTGCATATAATTCGTTGCTTGGAGATGTTTGTTTAATTGCCGATGTGATATTCCTTATTTTGTATTCAGTAATCCAAAAATCTTTGGTTTAAGATGAAAGTTAAGATGCTTTACATTTTCACTCCTGCTCCAAAAGGAATGGAAATTGCAAGTTAAACTGCCCATCTTAACTTCTGCGCCGTATAAGCTGTAAAGACTTTGTACAGTTTGGAATATGATGATGGCTTTAGAAATAAGACTCCATGCACCCAGCTTTGATCAGAGACGCACCAGGGAGAAATTCATCAGGGGCATCTCTAGCAAGTGATTAAGGAAACTTCACCTGTTAAATGTCTGCTGATGCATCCCTCCCCAGCCCAATGTCCAACTGAAACCCAAAGCAAAATGTGGGCGCACCACAGTTTCACAAGATTGCACAGACTCTTTTAGCAACTTTTTATTTGCTAAAAGTTATGCAACTTTAAGGATCAATTGTGAAATAACCATTGATTGGGTCCCAGAGAGATATACAAAAGGCCCTTTTCTGACAAAACGTCTAAGGACTGACACTATACAAATGGACTACAAAATCATTTCAATGCAATTTCCTCAGTCCGAAAGAATGTTGCCAACCCTTTAAACCCTTGTTCAAAAGAGAAAAACTTTAAACTGCTCTATCTAAGCCATTTTCCAATGGATCTTCACCAAATTTGCATGAGTGGTGTCTCTTGTCACCTAGTGAATGTGTGCTGATGGCCAGGCAGATCAGAGAAATAGTTTTGATTTTATACACAATAGAATGTTCAGGGCTTATAGTGGTGGAATGTTGAGACTACTCCCTGTCTTAACTATACTGGTACAACTATGCCATATAATCTATAGACCTGTGTAGTAATAGGACTAAGAACGTTTTCTTCCCATCATTAGCCAGAGGCAGGTGATAAGTAAAAGGATATGGCAGGCAAAAAAAAAAGGTGGGGGGAGGCTAATACATTACTGAAACCCTACGAAGTCAATACAAATTTGAGGTTTATATCTTCTGAACAACAGCCTGTTATTTAAATCAAATTTGTGATACCTTCACATATCAGGAAAATGTGTTCAGACCTGCAAAGGCCACTATTTCAGAACTTGTATAGTTAACACATATTGTTGCAGAATTGGTCTTAAGGCCAGGAGTTTCATTTTTATTTTTATCCTAAATCTACCTTACTATAGCTGAAACACCCATGTCCTTGGATCCTAACTTCTGTTCCACTGACAGACTGAAGCCCTGTCTGTTCCACTTGCTTCCACATCTGTATTCCTTTTCCAGCCTCTTATGCTCTCCAAAATTCTGCTCCTAGGGATGGGGACTCTCTGGAACAAGATGGCATGTGGCACTGTGGGGCTGGTGAAATTCATGCCCCCTTCATGTGAATGGAAGTGCTTTTCAATGGTGCAGGAGCAATTTAGGATCCAAGCCATTCAGTTGAAGTTGTGACTAGAGATGGTCTGAGGAGAGTACTTTTGGGGCAGGGGGAAGGGGGAACAATACATTATCTCAGCAAACGTACATTTGGGAAGACAAATTTGCAGGAAGAATCAATGTGGTGGGGCACTTGCAAGAGGGAATTGGCAGAACCCCGATACCTCCCTGAAAATGCTCTTAGGTTGTTCTTCCTTCTCAACAAGGATTAATTCTGATTTTGGATACTGCTTGGAAAGAGAGGAATACAGCCTGGGGTTAGGAGACTTGCTGTTAATCAAGGCTATTCTTTATTTGCAGTGGCATAGACAATGGGTTCAGCTCAAGTTTTCAACATTGAAAGAGAACAGTTTCTCCAATTTTAGCAGCCAAATCTGCTCAACAATAATAACGGGGTCAATATAACCTGAAGAAAACATTCTAAGAAATTAATTCCAAAGCAGCAAATTCTAGCAAATGGGTTGGCCAATCTCCTTTTCCTAAAGTTTCCTCACATACATAATCTTGCTTTTCAGACTAACTAACTCAGATATGTCACAGAGTCTGGGAACTGGCTGACAGACCATAAACAAAGGGTAAAGATAAAGAGAATCTATTGATTCAGAGGGGAAATATCCAGCTGTGTGTTACAGGGATTAGTGTTATCCAGTTTTATTTAACATCTTTATTAATAACCTGGGCAAAAAGGATAAACAGTGGAGGAACTCACTGCAATGCTAATTCTAAAACAGGAGACATTGCAAACACCTTTCTAAGGGTATAACAAACAAACCTATAGAAAATAGGGAAGGGGAAAAATTAAATGAGATTCAGTACAGAGAAGATTTAAAACTACCCCAAATCACTTGAATGGAAGATATGAAGAAATCAACCCTTATAACATTCAATAATAGAAACAGAATTCTATGAGGCTCCAATCCTATATTGTGAACAGAAAGGAAGCGTAGCTTGGGTAGTATTTGCAGGTAGTTGGGTTTGTGATGGAACAGTTGAAAAGGGCATGTTGATTGTTAGTATTAGAATGTAATAAAGAAGATGATGAACTTATACAGGAAGCAAGCCTGTTCGGCTAGGGCAAATGTATTTCAAAACCCAGCTTCAAAACTCAAAAGGGAATTGGCAGAACCCTGATTCCTCCCTGAAAATGCTATTAGGTTGTTCTTCCTTCTCAACAATTTGAGAAGGATTTTAATTTTATCCAAATTCAATTTCAAAATTTTGGCTTCAATTTTATCCTAATGCTAACAACGAAATATATGAATTGCTAAGAGCAAGGGATGAAAAAAAGGCAAAATTAGGGTTAGACTAAATAAAATGGCCACTATGCTAACTCACAGCAGTTAGCATTAGCGGAAGTAAAAGAAATAGTGTGGTCACATAGCTCTCTGGATCCATAAGCAACACTTTCCCCCTCTGTCCATATTCACATACAGGCATGCTCAGTCTAGGGCTGCCAACTATCCCGCACTGTGCAGGATGTCCCTACTTCCTGCAGGGAAATGCTCGCCCTGTTCGGGATGCAATTTCTCTTGCTTTTTGATCTTTTAAAAAAATTCTTTTAAAAAAACATTTAAAGCCGTCACTGAGCAGCGGTGGAGTGGGATGACGGCGAGAGCTCTCCCGCCTCCCAAACTGGGAATGGGCCATGACTGCTCTGGGGTGGGCATGCTGATGAGAAGCACACTGCAGCGGAACTAAAAGCACTGACTGCCACCAACTCAGTGCAGGAGGGAGGGACAGAGTGGGAGAGCAGGCGGCGAAAGAGTCCCTTCCTCGGCTCCACCTTCCTCCCAAATAAGGCAGACGGGAAGATGTGCGGGCCCATCTGCCTCATTTGGGAGGAAGGCGGGGCTGAGGAAGGGACTCTTTCGCCGCCTTCTCTCCCACTCCATCCCTCCCTCCTGCAGTGAGTCAGTGGCAGTGAGTGCTTTAGTGCTTTTAGTTCAGCTGCAGTGTGCCCACCCTAGCAAGCCCTTGTCCCAGAGCAACCCCAAGGTGGCCATGCACCCGGTCCCCCTTGGAGTCCCTGCCCTAGTTTCAGCCAACAGTGTTGGCAACCCTAGTAGTCATTCCTTGAATCAACACAAACCTGTCCTATCTCCTCCTCTGTGGCCCAAATGCTTACCATGTTTATTATCATTATTTTTATTGTTGGAAATATGACTACAGTATCCCACCGCTGTTTGCCCCTGAAAAACGATTACAGCAAGGTCCTGACTTTGGTTGGTTCCCTTCTTTTAGCTTAGTTAGTATAATGGTTTGTCCAGCCTTGGTATACTGTATTTTAAAATATCTAGTAAAAACCAATGAGTGAGAGAAAGAGAAGCACTTAAATTCATTTAGAACAAGAAGTAGTGCATACACCAATCAATTTTTTTGTACATATGAGAGGCTGTGATTTTCATTTACATTTAGGTCACTTAAGACAAGCAGAGCAATCCAAGAAGATGATTTTTTTAAAGGACATTTTTTTTTTGACATGCTTTAAGGTGACTCAATCTAAAACGATAATCTCTCAAGCACTTTGTAGATTTTGGAGAAAGTGAATTATGATACAGAAAATATTACATTCATTTGATTATGGGTGTTTGAAAAAAATGCTATTCTTTACCACCAAAATAAAAATAGTTTTATAGAATGATGGCAAACAGGATTTCTCAAAGCTTGCCATTTTCGGAGTGGTAGATCCTGAGCTAACCCAAGTGCTCCCCCAAGTGTTCAAAGTGTGCCTTTAATTTTGACATACTTGCATAAAAACTCTGATGTTAACTCTAATAAGCTCTCACAGTATGAAGTATCAGAATTTCTTTGACAAATAGGATCCCCCCCCATTTTTATACTGCTTATGAGACAACTATTCAATATAATGTAACAAATTAGATATTTGGATACTGGAAATGATTAGTATGGGTTGGAATAATTTCAATTTTATACAAAAAAAAAAATCTTGTGCAGAATTTTGTAAACTCTGATATTATTCCCAATCTATTTATGACATAGCAATCCCACATAAACAAGCAAACAGAAGCCAAATGTGGAGAGATCAGAGTCATTCTTTCTTTCTTTTTGTTTATGACATGCACAAATGAATTGGCAGCTTTCTGGTGATTAGCTTAACATACATACAGCATCCTGCTCCCCTCCGCATTCACACAGGAAGCAAAGAAAAGATCTTCTGAAGATTACATAGCAGAATGCCAATACCCATTAAGGTAATCAGGGGGTATTTTAAGTGCTTGCCCCTGAATAACAGCATCTTTACAGCCCTATCTCATACACCCATGGCATCTCTTCCCTCTCCTATGATGCATGAATGACCTCTACACTATTCAAATTTCACAGCTTCAAAATCATGGTCAGTTCTAGGATTTTTCAGCACCTTCAAAAGCAAGTGACTATCAGAGGGCCCCCTTGGTGAAGAAAAGAGGGAGTGGACACACAAACAGTGAGTGCCCCATTGATGTAAACTGTTATTTACTAACCTTTTACCCTCACCTTTCTGTTCTAAATAGAGTGCTTGAGACACCCGACAATAACATATAAATACATGTATATAAAATCACAACAATAAAAAGCTAAAGCACAGCAGAGAAAGGGAACAGCTAAGATTCCACGCAGTGTAATTATGGGTGGTTTAGAACCACCTACTGTATATTACACTGGTAATGTGGATGTATTATTGTTCTAGACCAGGCCTGCTCAACTTAGGCCCCCCAGCTGTTTTTGGACTACAACTCCCATAATTCCCAGCCACAGTAGCCGATAGCCAGGGATTATGAGAGCTGTAGGCCAATATCTGTAGGAGGGCCAAAGTTGAAGTCTGCTGTGGAAGTCTAGAACAATAACAGAAGTGTTGTGGGAGACTGCTGATGCGCTACTAATTCAAATTGCACAATCATACTTCCATTGAGCTATGAACATTGTTTCCAAAGGCTATAGTGCCATGGAAGTGTAATTGTGCACTAGCCCTGTTCTGCATCACTACAGGCATTGCTTTAGATGCCCACAGTAACATGGATGGTCCAGAACTGCCTGCATTATAGTGCACAGAATCTCAGAGAATATTTCTAAGAGATAAAAGCCCTCAAGCAGAAGGCAAGCCAAATGCTTGCCAAAACAAAGTAGTCTTAATGTGACAATAGAAAACTTAAAGAGGCAGAGCAAAACAGTTTTTACAAGCTGGTGAGTTTGCAATCTGGGTCCTGCCTTCCGCAGGGAAAGGTATTTGTTCTCACTAGAACCTCTCCAGCTAACCCCAATGGGTGAATAGGATCACCCATTATAATTTTAATAATTTTAGTACTGGATTTTAAATGTTTTTAATCTTTTAAATGATTTTAATTGTTAATTGATTTAATGTTTTAAATTATTTTAATTGTAAACCGTCCAGAGACACAAGTTTGGGGCAGTATAGAAAGATAATGAATGAATGAATAAATAAATAAATAAAATTGAGCATTTCTGAAGGTATCTTGACCCAAAATTGTTAAGGGCTTTAAAAGTTAACTTTAAAAAAGAAAGCTTCAAACATAGCCCAGTCCCTGCTGTCCAGCATACACTTGATCCTCCATAGTGCACTTGGTCCTCCTGTACTCTGCGTGTCACTGAAGACACTGAGGGAAAAACATGTTCTCTTGTTTACTGTGGAACATTAATGAAGGCTGACAGCAACACCAAAGACACTGTGTTGCCTTTCCATGTAGCTTATGGTTACCCTTAAAAGTTTTGTCTGTGTAATTAGTATTATAATTACAGCATATCCATAAAGCTTTTAACAGTGGCTGAGATTCAAGACTTATGTAGCATGCACTGAAAACACTGCATGTGCAACATGAGGGAAGATGAAGTTTCCACTAATCACCCCTCCCCTTCTGCAACTCTCTGTACCTCCTGAAAATATATCCCTGAGGGTCCTGCAATCCTTAAGGACATGTTTTCAGGAGGCACAAATGGCTGCAGAAGGAAGGGGAGGATTAACAAAAACATTGCTACTTCCTTGCAAAACTACGCAAAACTACTTTTTTTTGGCATGCACAACAGTAGACTGGATATCAGGCAGAATATGTTCCATTTTAGCACATCTAACCTGGACAGTGTATATAGTATATACCGTATTTTACGGACTATAAGACGCTATGGACTATAAGACGCACCTTAATTTTAATCCAGTTTTTCAGAGTATTAACATATTAAACTGTTAAAACATATAAGACGCGCCTGAATTTTGGCGGATATTTTTCAAGGAAAAAAGTGAGTCTTATAGTCCATAAAATACGGTACCACAGAAATATCCTTCATCTGCAAGGATCACTCACTGAATCACAGGGCTGATAACCAGCCAGGTGTATCTGCCTTTCCCAAGCCATTAGATACGCACTATAGTTCTTAAGCAAGAAAAAAAAGAACCTACCATGTACTTTTGCACATTGTGTTAATAACATAACATGGACTTTTCTAAAGGCAATTTTATGTCACAAAGTAAAATGTGGGACAACAGTGCAATCAGTACCGATTGCTTTTCATTAAGGAAAAAACCAAAGCAAACACAAGTTTTGGTTATGAGAAAGCTCCAGCAGCACCTTAAATAGGTCCCCTGCTAACCTGGCAAAGAGGCACCATTTTAATGTGGCAATTCTCTTCATTTAGCAGGGGGAGAGCTACTGGTCCTATCCACCCCCAGCCCAGCATCCCTCCAGTGGCTGTTGCTGGAGTCTATCTAATCCTATATAATAAAGCCCTAAGTGAGTGTCCGTGGCCTTGGAACTTTGGGGATCTGCGTCCCTGTCTCCCTGGGCTGTTCTGGGCCTGCGCGAACGGTTGCGCGAACGGCCTGCGTGAACTGCAGAACAGTTCAAGGGAGACACAACCGCCGACACCAGGCGGCCATGCTGGCCAGTTCTATTGCTGCCAGCCAGCATTCTGGGAGGCGGGAGGGAAGAGGACACCGGGGCCGGGTGGGCAGCAATCTGGCTGGGAAAGACGGCGGGCGGGCAGCAATCTGGCTGGGAAAGACGGCGGGGTCGGCGGCAGCAATCTGGCCGGCACTCTGGGAGGCGGGAGGGAAGAGGACACCGGGCCGGGCGGGCACCAAACTAGCCGGCGGGAATGGCACTCTGGGAGGCGGGAGGGATGAGAACCCAGAGGGATGAGCCGGGAGGGATGAGCCCAGAGGCAGCAATGGGGCGTCCAACCCGGCGCCCAAGCACACCCCGCCCCCAAACCAAATAAAGCTAGAGCAACGGAGCACTGCTACCCTCTACTCCGGCTGAGAAAAGCAATCTGCCTGGGCGGGCTGCGAAGCAGCTCTTTATATGCTCAGGGAGCGGACCACGTTGAGAACAACAACAGGGAGCTACAAGGCAAGCTCCAAGTTGTGCTTTTAGGGGCCCCTTTGCTGGGGTTTCTCTCTCCGGTGCCCTGCGCCCTAGAGACGGTGTACCACTGCCATTCCCTGCTCCCGGCGGTGCCTGATCGAGCTGCCAGGGTGCCACAGCTCTCTAGCGCTGGGAAAGGCCCCGCAGAAGCGATTTTAAGGGCGCACCCTATGCTGGAGAGAGACGGAGGATGGGGCGCCCTGTATAGAGGGCTCTGTCTCCACCAAGCAGAGGCGCTTGCGAAAGCCAATGCATGGATCGGGTAGAGAAGAGGGAGGGAGACAGGACAATAGAAAGATAGAAAGAAGGAAGGAGACAAAAGAGAGAGAAAGGAAGGAAAAAGACAAAAGAAACAAGGAGGGAGGGAGGGAAAGTAGGAAACAAAGAAGTAAGAAAGGAAGGAAAAAGAAAGAAATAGAAGAAAAGAATGAAGGGGAAAGGACCCCCCCCCAAAAAAAAAGACAGAAAAAAGGCAGGAGCAGCCAACCGCAAAGAGCGAGCCCGTAAAATAAAGAAAAGAGGAAAATAAAAATAAAAAAGAACGATGGGAGTGAGAAGAGGTGGAAGAAAGGAAGGAAAGGAGAGAGGAAGAAAGGAAGGAAAGGAAACAGAGGAAGAGGGAGAGAAAAGGAAGGAGTGAAAGAGAGAGAGAGAGAAAGAAAAAAGAAGAGGAAGGCGAAAGAGAGAGGGAGAAGGAATAAAGGAAACAACACCAAAAGAAAAAAGGTTCTAGCGCCCGTTATTTTAACGGGCTTAAAAATACTAGTTTTTAAATAAGATTGTGAGCCCTTTGGGGACAGGGAGCCATCTTATTTATCTATTATTTCTTGGCGTAAACTGCTTCGGAAACTTTTGTTGAAAAGCGTTATATAAATTGTTGTTAAATATACTGACTAGACCTATGCTGCACATGAAAGCACACATTTTATTTTATCTAGATTGATGAATATTTATACATTAAGTATGATTATGATGAACTGGGAAAATGAACTGGCATCACCTTTCATTCTGAAAGAAAACCTGATATATGAAAAAGAATCAGCACTGGGTTATACAGATTATACTGCCTAGAGACTTCGGTAGGGGGCAGTATACAGATTTACTAAATAAATAAAATAAATAAAATGTAGTTCAGGTTGAACACTATAAAGCTAAATTTTAATAGTGTCTTAAGGTGATTTACATTGTTTCCTTTAGAGCATCTACAAATTTATAAACTTAACAGAATGTAATGCTTAAAATGGAAATTTTCATTCTGAAATATTTCAGAGCTGCCTTTACATTTCAGAAAAAGATTAAGAGAAATTTGTGCTGTATGATCATGCATATCCTGCTCTTTAATGCCTATGCTTGTGGTTTATTACACAACACTGTAAATAAAGATTTTACAATCAACTTCTTGGAGCTAAAATAGTATAATCGTTACTACTGCATGTTCCCCAAAGAACTCCTGTAGCCAATGGAAAACTTGGCACAATTTAATAGCTCTAAGGGATGTAATCTTTTATATAAACAAACCACATGTGAATTATGTGCCCCTTCCTTCAATTTACCAACTCCAGCTCTACCCTTGGCTTGGAAGTAAACTTCATGACCACAAATCCCAGGTGTTGGCCAATCTACCATGCTTTCCTGATTCTCCAGTTTACTTCCTATCCTGCCTTTCAGAGCCAATTCACACTTCAATATCACAGTGTCTTTCACAGGACTAAGAATATGAGGGGTTGGTCGTATTTAGATAAAACTAGTTTTTAAAAGTGCCCTTAAATAAAATTTGAAAACATGTTAGAAAAAAAGTGATTTCTAGGATTTGTTCTTGACCATTTTTATCTAAGAACTTAAAAACCAAGAAGAGGATTTTGCAATTAAAAAGGTAATAGATATGTATCGTTACCGGTAGAGATATATGCACCACAAGAAGTACAACACTGAATCATTCATGTTAGAAAGAGTGGAAATCTCTTCCATATTCCATGAATGTTTATGTAAAATTGGTGAACTAAATCTTTTCCATTTTGTCAGTTTTAAATATGAACTACTGTATACACTGTGATAACTTTAATGCATTTATTCATAACTTTTAAACTGAAGAACTACAAATCTTTTTTCAGAGATGCACAAAGAACATGGAAATACATTAATATAGTTTCTAATAATGATACCCTCTGGCCTTTGTTCCAAAATCTGCCAATTGGGGGGGGGGGGAGATTGAGTTTAACAACAATCATTGTCAATAAAAGCTTACCAGAACTGTATATCTTATGCAAATGGCTTTTTAAATCCAGGGCTATTATTGACATTCTTTGCTCTATGATATGATTGAGAAGTCAATGGGACTAAATAACATACAGTATATCGGTTTGCACAGACCAAGGATTGGACTTTCAGAACAGGGCCCAGTTGTGGCAGAAATGTTTTAAGCCACCCTTAGGAACTGAATATTTATTCTATTATTAATTTATTTACCTACCCATCAGTACCTCCCCTCTACATATTTATAACTTGCCTTTGTACACTTAATTTTCTATAGCTTATGTTTGAAAGGTCAATCAAAAGGAACAGCGAGACTCAAACACTGTGGCACCGAGTAATCTGTGTAGTTTCTGGTATTAGAAAAGTACACAATATCCCAATGTGAACAGGGAAATGAATTCCTAATTAGAAACAGTAATTAGCAAGAGATCAGCAACATGGATAGAACATAGTATTTCAAAGACTTACTTATTCCAAGCTTGCCTAAGGTTTTTAGCGCTGTACTGCGTAAAGCGATCTGTAACAAACAAGATAGTTTTTATATGATGCTATATGCGGAACATATTTCAAAATATTCTAATCAACAGCAGCTATATCTACTTGTATGGCTCAGTTATTATTTAGCATTTGCTTTATTCTGCCTTTCAACGAAAGTTTCTAATAAAGTTTTTAAAAAACTAAAAATCAACAATATAATCAAATATCAATTAAGCAACAGTAAAAACAGCAATAAAAGCAGTCAAGTAGAATAAGCAGGCATAAAACACATCAATTAAAAGCCTGGGAAAATGAAATTGTCTTCATTGGATGCCTAAGAGCAGAGTAGAGTGCCTCTGGGAGAAGTATTCCACAATCAGTCCACAGCACTGAGAAAGAGGTATTCCGGGTTGCTACCCACATCACCTCAGAGGACAGTGGTACCAGAGCAGAGTCTCTGATGACAATCTTAGAGAATAGATAGGTTTATATGGGAGCAAGTTCAGTGTCAGGAAGGGATAGCAAATGGCCTCAAATCATTACAGTACAGGTCAAAGTCAGCTATTGGGCCTAGAAACAAATTGGAAGCCAGGTGGTGTTGTTTTTTTAAACGGGAAGTGGGTGGGTGGGTGGAATATGAGGTATATTTTCATATTTTAAAAAGGGATGATGAGATATTTCTAAAGTACCATCTGATAATCTGGCTGCCATATTCTGAGTCTTTAGTGGATTAAATATGGGCAAATTTCACAGAATATCTTGAGAAGACTAATCAGTCAGAAAACCTTATGCTGTGCAGTTAGATAATGTTTATTTAACACAAACACATTATCTTGGGCATTTGTTCCATGGCTCTCATATTCTTGATGAACTAATTTATAGCAACAACAGGAAGCATAACTGAAACCAGGCTCATGTGGCATATTTACAGACAAGCTGGGAGGTATAAGGCTCATGTAAATTTCTACTTGGATAAGAATAACCACAGTTCTGCAATTACTGGAATTACTTGTTTCTTTGCCCATAATAATAGTCCAAGAAACAAGAGTTCTTTATTGTACAAGACTTCCTTAGCCACTGGTATAACGAGAAACAGTACTGCTTTTGCTCGCTTCCAGCTCTGTGGCAGGAAGGGATAGGTTTCTCCTATTATTCCTAGAGAAGAGATACATTGCTAGTTCTTTGAATAAAACTAAAGCTTGTCACAATTTGCATACTGCGGTGGTGATAGGAACATAGAAAGCTACTTTATACTGAGTCAGATCACTGGTCTGTCTAGTTGATTCTTTCCCAGCCCTACCTAGAGATGCCGGTTTTGAGCCTGCGACGAGTTCTGTGTGCAAAGCAGATGCCCTAAGCAACAGTCTGCTGCCCTGGATGTACAAGAATGGGAGCATTCTATATAGACAAGCATCTTAAAACTAGCTCCTACTCCTGTCTGGTAGTTTTTAAATATTCATGTAATGAACAAACACACAACCCTTGATATTTCTGCAGTGTTAGAACTGTACAGAAAATTAAAACACCACAACATTTTGGGATATTATATGATCACCACATAAATCCAAACACAATATTCACTTAACTCACAAGATGAGTTTGAGCAATTTAAAGAGTTATTATCTTCAATTAGAATGTGTATCTATTATTCACTATTTGTGTTTTAGTCTAAGCTAACTCCTGCAATTAACACACAATACAAATTTAAGAACACTCAAATGTCAATTGTGAGCATTACGTTAACAGCCTTCTTTGTTCATGCAGGAGAACAAGAGCAAGGAAGGGGACATGCTTTCTCCTGCTTGCGGAGTTCTCAGAGATATCCACAAGACCACTGTGGGAAATGGATGCTGGACTAGATAGGCCTTGGGCCTGATTCAAAAAGGCTTTCCTTAAGTTCATAACAAAAAAATGAGCACAATATTCAACATGCTAACTAGCTCACAATGGTACAGTTAAGTTAAACCTGCAGAATGACTTCTGCCTAGTTACAGGAGTGAACTGAAGGGAGGGAAAAATTACTCTATGGTTCAATTTAGACACCATACCAAACTACAAATTATATTAAACACAGTTTAGAACTAACTATACTTTGAGGTTTCAAACACTGCTGGAACTGTTTATCTACTTTCATTTTCTGTCCTCTCACCACTCACCTTCCTAAATTCATTTTCATCTCCATTGTTTAGAAGCTTCTAGAGCAGGGCAATGATTATAATTGTTTTAAATTAAAACACAAGAGCAAACCATAGTTTACAAGCTAGATTCATGGTGTCCCATGATTTTAAAGGGGAGAGAGGAGGAGAAGGAGAATCAGGTGGAGGTGGAGGAGGGAGAAAGCGAGAGCAAGCACACACACACACACACATGCAGAGAACCTAGTGCTGGCTTAGCCATCAATTCTGAACCACACACACACAAGTCCCCTGTCTCATGCATCCATTCCCTTTCTGAATTTCTGGTTTGCAGCAAACCACAGTTTGAAGTAGGTTTCCAGTTCTGATTTGCACTGATCATGTTTTGCCTAGTTCAGATAAACAAACTATGATTCATGATATATTTCTTGCTCAAATCACCTTCACATATTCCAAAAATTGCTGTGCACTGCAGTTAAAAACCTACACCATTGTTTGAGCTTTCAGACATACAACTGGCAAACTATGGTTTAGAGCTGCTTATCTGTTTTTATTTCCCATATGCTTAGAACTTAATTTTATAACACCCAACTGAACAAAACATAACTTTAAGTGACAGGATAGCAGGACTGCATGAGATGAAACGACAGACAAAACAATATAGCCTGACAAAAACATTGAGGAATGAGTGACAAGCAACACATTCAGTTTACTGCAATAAAATAAGGAAAGCTCATAATTTTGGGATACTGATTTGTTAAAGTGTCTTTTATGTTAAAGGAGAGAAATGAAATAGAATTCACAATTTATATAAGCAATGAAGCAATTAAAGAAGCAACACCTTTATATGTTATTTCCGAATCAATGGGTTGGAAAGGATCAACACTGCATAATTAATGTGGTTAATGCTTACAGGGCTTGCACATTAGCTTATTTTAGTATAGAGAGGTAGCACGTGTGAAGAAACCTGCATTGACTTCAAGTGCCAACAGCAGCAAATCTGGATAAGAAGCAAAATCTCTAAAACTGGGTTTTACTTGATAGGTTGCAATGTAGAGAATGGCTGGGAAGCTTAAATCTTGGTCAAATCCCATCTCCTCTCCCTTTATTTTTCAATTCAAACAGTGCTCTGGTTAAATCCTGGTTTTGCACGCTGTATTCCAGCCTCAAGGGTCTGTGTGCTCTCCCTCACTTTGTGCACCATAGACTGTATCCTAGCTTCAAATTTGTTTGCAGAACTCTGACTAAAATAAGCCAGGAGAGACAGGTCCAGACATCATAACAGATCCTGGCTTGTTCCAAGTCAGAATGAAAAGTAGAATCCCTCTTCACAGTGCACCTGATGCTAAATGACATCACATAAAAGTGGGATTTAATGTTGGGTTTGTGTGGCATTGAACTGGACTTTTGAGATGTGCCCTTTTATTTTGGACCATACACAGATACCTGTTCAGTGGACTATGACAGCTAAACTGTAGGGTTACTAAGATATATGGTATGGCCTGGTTCTCTTTCAAATCCCCAAAGCAATCTTAATCACCTACAATGAGGGTTCTCTCAAGTAATTCTAATTCTAATCTGTTGCTTTAGCCAAAGAAATTAAGGGAAAAGGTTTCTTTCTGAATAAAGCTTGGTGAGAAATAAGGGCCTTCCCACACACTCACAGTTGGCACTTGTGAACTAAACTGGAAATACCGAAGATGGCAGATACCTCCTTTGTACTATTATGGAACTGCTCCAGGCATGCTCATGGATGGACAGGGTACAGTGAGCAAAGAATAAAGCACTTTTAGCTGGTGATCCTCTATGGGAAGCAACAGTGCCACATTACACTGCTAGAGGATTTCACTTCCTGCTTATCTTTCCCCTCAGATCAGATTTCTATGTGAACCAAGCCACATGGCTCCCATTTTGTTTAACCTGCTTTCCATGCACACTGACTGTTAGATGTCCTAGCACTGTGCCTATACAGTTTGAGTACCCTTTATCCAGACTGCTTGGGACCAGAAGTATTCCAGATTTTGGATTTTTCAGTATTTTGGAATATTTGCATAATGAGATATCTTGGGCATGGGACAGAGCAGGCACCAAACTGAGCAGGGGGTAGAGGAGGGGTACTTTTTGAGCTGCTAGCTCTCTTTAGTGATCGCTGACTTGTGAGCCTTAGGGCTTTTACCCTTTTAAATTCGTTTATCTTTCTCTAGCCATCCTTATTCTTATCCTTCGTTTCTACTGTGTGCGAGGGGGGGAAGGGAGTCACCATTTTCCTTTGTCTTTCCTCATTTGTTTAGGTTTGATTGGCTTTCAGTTACTTTTTTCAGTTTCCCTTGCCTTTTGGTGATTTGTGCCTTTAAAATACAAGGAGATTTCTCAATTGCGAGATGCCCTGAGAGGCCCCCTGTCGGAAGGGGCTCCCTCAGTGGTTGCGGCGGTTCCCTGGGACTGAAGCCGCGTCTCTCCCTAAGGTGTCTGAAGCAGCGGTAGCTTCGGCTCTCGTGGCGGCCCCCACCACTGTCGCTCTGCCACCCAAAAAAGCAGCAAAGAAGACAAAGCATTTAAATGACCAGGCAGTTTCAGAGAAAAAGAAAAAGCATAAGCGCACCTCTGGCAGGGCTCCGCTCAGTGAGAGGTTAAAGCTGAAGACGGTTTTGTTTTTGTTACGGCGTGGTGTCCGGATTTTGGAGCATTCCGGATGTCCGGATAAGGGATACTCAACCTGTATGAGTTGGCACCAGGCGCGGGCCGTGAACGTGCCTCCAGGGGGGCGGCGGGCGGCTTCTTTAAGTGTAAACAGAGCCGGTGCTCCGTGCCGCCCAGCAGCCCCCATGGCGGGGAATCGCCTCCGCCACTCACCTGGCTCCCATGGAGCCAGCGGCCAGGTGAGTGGGGGAGGCAATTCCCCGCCATGGGGGCTGCTGGGCAGCACGGAGCACCGGCTCTGTTTACACTTAAAGAAGCCACCACCACCACCTGGAGGCACGTTCACAGCCCGCGCCTGGTTGGCACATGTGATAAGAGACTGACTTGGTTCAGATAACACAGCCAAGCCATGGTTTGGCTACACGAATGTGCCATGGGCTCACATTCTCTCTCCTCCACTTGCATGCACCAGTTTCTTCTATTGCTTGCCTCACCATAGTAACCATAGTTGCTCTGAGGTCCAAATATGAGCCATATTCTCAAGCACTTGAGAAAAGTAGCAGGTTGAGACCATTCAACTGTAGACTTTTCTAATTGCAGATTCACCAGTGGAAAGCAAGATCGGTGGTAAAATTGAGAAAAACAGGAACCAAAGAGGGAGTTGTGAGTGACCATGAATCCCAACAGAGATCTGCTATTCTAATGCTTTATTGAATAAAGGAAGCAATCCCTGTGGTAGAGCAGAGATGTGGGCTGGAAAATTTTCCCATAATCCCCCCGGGACATTTTTCAATTTCTAAAATTTCTACTTGGCTACTTGCAAAATGTTTGAGATATAGTGGAAATTAATATGGTGGGGTGATTTTTTAATTAAAAATTCTATAAATTGGTCAAACAGCATGTCAAATCAGACAACTTGGTGGTCTGTTTATGGAACAGGAAAATTTGTACACTATTTTTTTTTAAAGAAAAACAGCAAATTTTATGCAATTGAGGGGGAAATTTTCCTATTCAAAATTTCCAGAAAATCCACATCTCCAGAGAAGGGGATATGGAAAGGGAAATGGCAGCAGATCTATGCAAAATGCTACCCTCTCACCATTCTAGCAATCAGGGAATAAATAGCTGAAATGCCTGTGGACTGAGACTGGGAAAAAGCTGTGGAAGTAATGTCTTAATCACCCGTTACAGTACCAGCTCTTCAGGACTAACATTTTTGTTCCAAAACTTTCCCCTTCTGCTGCTTTTATTTTCACTAGGGCTCCAAAGTGAGTTGTATCTTGTAGACCCCATAGGAATAAAAATCAGCTTAGGAGAGAGTGTGTTTTTTGTGGGGGAGGGAGTAACTGGCTGTTTAGTGAATCTTAGGTACTCCAGCTTACCTGATTTCTCCTCTCATTTTCCATCCTGAAATGTGCTTTGCAACAGAGAAGGAGCTATTACTACACATGACTGCTATATAGCATGTAGTTTGGCTCAGAGACAGAGATTATTTCTAGCCACAAAGATAACCTTAGAGAGTGTTCTACATTCTCCACTCCCACTAAGAGAGGAAACGAAATTAACCAATGGTAGGTCAGGGTATAAGAATCAAAAAGAAGCCTACAAGAAACCTAAACTAAAATGCTATTTTAAACTAACGTATTCTGGACCCAGTGGATTAGGAACAGTGAAACCAACATCCCTCTAATGTATGTATTTGCTATTCAGAATTCTAGAATCCCATGTTTTGCTCTAAACCTTTCTTAAAGCAATTCAGTATGTACTACATTTACAAACCTCGGATAGGGAAAATAATCCTTTTTGAGGAAAGAGAGGGTTTTATTGCTCTTGAATTTCAAGCTACATCACTTGCAGCAAATTATGGTCTCTAGTTGCCTAATTATTGCCTTAAATCTCCTGAGTGGATCAGTCTATTTACTCATTTTCTCTCTAAAAAGCCTATAAAATTACTACATAAAACTTCTAGGCAAATAAAGCAACAAATACTGTCCTACTTTAAACACACACACACACACACACACACACACACACACACACACACACGTTTGACATGTCAAAAAGCCACATCAGATTGGTAACATTCCTGTCAAACAATGAATCTAGGAAGACAAGACTTTGAAACATTTGCTGGTCAGAGACCGAAATAAAATTAGATTGATTGTTTGGTTGACTTTCAAGCAAACATTAGTGTTCAAAATGTATGCTGACAGTCCTCTGATTTTGTTGCCCCAAATACAAGATTTAAATTTACAAATAATATTCAGGACATTCATGCCTTAACAAAGAAATGTACATCCTTAAATGCTTGGATGTGCCTAGTCATGCATTAGTTTTAATGCATGACTGTTTTGCTCTAAGATTCAGGAGTGCTGGAGATGCAGCTCCTGATGGCATCAGCTCTTAGTATCAGCAACCCTACTGACCACTAGGAGAATTAGGGGTAGAGATAGCCAATAAGGCCATTCCACTGACCATGCTTTCTCTACTCTGATTCCCTTTTGTTGGACTGATAGTCTCAGGTTTCATTCTGTCACTCAGAGAGACAGGCCTCCTCCTTCTACCTCCCCTCCTCCTGTATGTAACTAGCAATGAGGCATGTAGGTCTCAATCTGTCTTCCTGATGGATTTTGTAAATAAACTACTTTATTTGGAACTTTAACTCCGTGTCTCCACACAATATTATTTAGCAATGCTCCTTTACCTGTGCACTTCTGCTGTAGCTGGGGCAGATAAAGAAATCTCTCCTCCTGATGTCTTTAACAGGGTTATGGGCCCAGTGAACACAGAGATAGTATACAAAAAGGCACAGTAAGTAAGTGGAAAGCCTGCTTGATTGGAAAGTGCCAGAGAAATGGCAGGGAACATTTTTGCCAGGGACAGGCAGTGATCCCGAGGCTGGATGGGTTTAATTTTGAAATGTGGCCATTCAGGATAGAGTCTTTTCTCAGGGCTCAGGGACTGGAAAGCATCTTGCAAGAGGACATATCTGAAGCAGCTAGAGAACCAGTAGCACAGGATGCCAGAAACAGAAAGGTTCATGGATTAATCTGCTTGCATGTGAGTGACTCAATCATTGTATATTTAAGACAGGAATCACTAAGGAAGCTTAGGAGATTTTAGAACAGTTGTATGCTAGAAAGGCAACTAATACTAGCGTTGATCTGATTGTGAGACTGTGTGATATGAGACTCAGAGAAGGACAGAATTTAACTGAGCATGTTAATCAAATCCTAGACATTACAAGAAGGCGTTCACAAGAAAATGCTAAATTACCAGATCAAGCAACTATTGGATTTATTTTGAATAGTTTGCCAGAGAGATTTCAAGTGATACATTATATTTTGGAATCAAAAAAACAAACTGATTTCAAATTTTTGATTTCTAGACTTCAGGACTTTAAGATCAGATGCAATTCCTAGTGAGCTCTCTGACCAAAAGAGTCAAGTTATACCATTACAGACCAAACAAAGAGTAAAGGTGTGTTGGCTGTATAAGAAGCCAGGCTATTTGCCAGCAGTTGTTCTCAGAACAAAGGCCCTGGTAATAGTCCTGCTGAAGGAAATTCCATGAGGGATGATTCATCACCCAGAATCTCTCCAAACAAGAAAAAACAGGGTTAACAGGGATTCAAAGAAGACTACAGAAAAAGGGTTTGGAGCAGTTTTTGAAACTTTTGAATCTGCTGAAATGATGTTGAATGTGACTGCAAAAATGGCTAGGGGAATCTAGTTGTTGATAGTGGTCCAACTGCAAATCTAATGAAAGAGAAGGAACTGTTTAGTGAATTGGACATGAATTATAAAGCCCCAAAAAGTCTGGCAGATGGCAGAAAGATCATTGCAGAGGGCAGAGGGAAAACAAAAATCAGATGCAAACTGCCAAAGGGAAGGAGCATGACTTTGAGAATTGAGGAGACTCTTTATGTCCCTGCACTTGAAAGCAAATATGCCACATGCAGAGGCTATCGAGTAGAGTTCAAACATGATTACTTTTACATCAGATGCAAACAGGAGTGGTTAATGAGAGGTTCTTTAAAAGAAAGTGACTTGTATGAGATCGATTGCATTAATGAGAAAGCCAATGTTGCAAATGGATGTCTGCATAAACAATGTGAAAAACTGTACCAAAGAAGATTTGGACATAGAGAAGTTAAATTTCTCAATTTAAGGGGGATTTACCAAGAGGCTTGAAAGTTCAGACCTGCAAAGACAATTACTCACAATGTGTTTGCTGTTTGGAAAGCAAAGGAACCTATAAAGGCTTTCACCAGAAAACAGAGAAAGAGTAACAGAATTGCCCTCTAGAATTGATTCACAGTGATTCATACTGACTCGTGGTCCAGCAGTCCAGTTTAAATACAGCCCTATTTGTTAGACTGATAGTTTCAGGTTTCATTTTGTCACCTGGAGAGACAGACCTCCTTCTTCTACCTTCTCTCCTCTTGTATGTAACTAGCAATGATGGATTTCATAAATAAACTACTTTATTTAGAAATTTAACTCCATGTCACCACACAATATTATTTAACAGTGCTCCCTTGCCTGTGCACTTCTGCTGTAGCTGGGGCAGATAAAGAAATTCCTCCCTCCTGAGCTCTCTAACAAGGAGTGCATCAAACCCCACCTGATCTTGACCAACACAAAAATGTGTGATTATTCTACTTTAAAAACAAACCAACACCCTTCTGCCTCCCATTATCTATAGCAAAGAAAGTATGTTTAAATAGGGCATTTTTTCTGGTAAACACTGCTGGTCAACTAATTTTGTTTTGTGAGAACACTTTGGGGTTGTCTCCAAAAGCACTAATATGTTTATGGCCTAGGAATACCACTAGAAATGGCTAATCTGCCCTACGGTCAAAGTGGGGCTAAGTGGGCAGATGTATATGCCTCCTCTGATTGACACTGGCTTAGCATTTCACAGCAGCTGACTATAGGAATTAGAATTGCAGATCAATATAAGGAACTCGGCAGCTCTCAGGAAGTCAGTGGTTGCCTTTCCCTCTCCTGGAACATTTTTTACTAAACTAGATACTCCCCTGTTGATATTGGCTTCTCCACACCTGTTTGTTTAGAAGTTGGACCTGCATGTGGAACAAGGACCATTTCCGAAATGCAAGCTCCAGACTTCAAAATCCTACCTAGGAACTCATTTTTCTTCCTCTAGGACAGCACAACTACACTCTCAATGACATGAGTGCTGACTTTCACTCTAAACATTCTTCCCCCACACTTGTCTACCTGTCATGTGATGTCTGCAACCTTTGCACTAGGTAGGCAAGTCACCATATGGTCAATAAGTCGGTATCAAAACCATCACTCTATTCCCAAGTATCCCACTACCAGGAGATGTATCCTCCGCACGAGAGGATATGAGCAACCAGCAAGAAATTAGTCTCTTCTTAGGAATTGTTTCCCTTTTCCTCAGAATGACACCAGTTATCCATGACAGCAGAATTGTCAATGTGGGAAAGGAGAGAGATGATAAAGAAGAACAGGTTGCTTACCTGCAACTGATGGTGTCTGAGTGGCAATCTGTGCAGCTATGTGACTTCTGTTTTCCCTTCCTCTCCTACTGACATTTCACTGTTGCTGTCTATTTGAACTGAGAGGGGAGGCACAGGCCATACCCACTTAGAAAATGCACCATTGCTCCATGGGAGTGTGGCTCGGGTCAAAACCCTTGAGACTAAGCTCTAGAAGGTTCTAAGATTATGTAAAGGTTTTAAATAAACAACCCCCTCCAATACCACTTGTCACAACACTGATTTCAAGTTGCCAATGGCAGCTGGACAAATGGTTACAGACAAGACCACAAAAACATCAAACAAGCTTTCAGGGATATTTGATCGTTCAGAGCAGAGTGGAAAAGAGTCCTATTAGTCCACTTGGCTTTGTGTGCTTAATTGTGTGCCATATTATTGTGTGCCAAAACAAAGTACCTAGGGGCATGAGAAAGAAACTACTGATGCATAGACTGTATGTTCATATTTTTGTCCTAGAAAGAACAAGATGTCCTGCAGCAATGCGCAAGTGTTAATTAGCTTGCCTAGCAGCTTGTAACTATAAATTGGTACACTGGAAGGGTGTGGGTGTGAGTGCAAATGCTCAGAAAAGAACTTGAGCATGAATAAATACCTTAGCCTTCTTAAAAACAATATATTTTTGTTAACACTTGTATGGGAATGCAAAACATGGCACAGCGGTAATATGTTGACTGTAGAAGACCTTTGATATCAGTCCAATCTAGGTCTTGGACCAACCTTGCCACAGTTTCAGCCCAGAGCAGATTATGATGAAACTCTCTCGGGGGGAACATTGCCTCAACACCATGTTATATTAAATCACACCTTGGAGAGAAAAAATTTCTTGGATTAGGATGCTAATAAGTGATTAAGATGAAATGAATTTTAAACCTCTCTTAGTAGTTTGAAATGCTGCTGATATTTAATTAAGTTGCCACTAATTTCAGCACAGTAGCTAGTTGTTACTTATACCTTCTGTTCAAAATTCATTGTTTTCTGCAGTAAAAGTAGCTAAGCCTAGACATCAAAGCCTTCTTCTTTGAGCAGATGCTAACGTTCTCTTCATCAGTGCTTTCTGCACACTCCACCTCCCCCACCACATTCCAATTAGAGTTGGGAAGGAAAACTAGAAAAACCTTCTGCACTGAGAGGCATGCCAAGGAGAAATACACATCTGCCAAAAAGTGGGCTTACTGTTTAAATATCGCTTACCATATGCACCTTACCAGTCACATGCAATATAAATGTGTCAGCACCAATGCCACCAGAGATGTGCTGCATATAACCAAAGTAACAAATGCACAAAAGAGTTTTTATTATGTCAAATCAGCCATGGAGTTGAAGGTCTTGTGGTAGCAAGCAAGAATTGTCCCCTTTGCTAAGCAGGGTCTGCCTTGGTTACATTTGAATGGGAGACATGTGAGTGCTGTATGATATTTCCAGGGGCCACTCCAGAAAGAGCTTCTGAGGTCCCAATTCCCCTCCATGGCATCTCCAAAACAGGGCTGAGTCTCCCACCTGCAACCCTGGAGAAACCTCTGCCAGTCTGTGAAGACAGTACTGAGCTAGATGGACCAATGGTCTGACTCTGTATATAGCAGCTTCCTATATGCAGCACTGCTGGATGAATGGCTTTTTCATTGTGTCACACTAGATCAGTCTTAAGTCACTTGGATTCAGTTATAAACATATATAGTATCACTTACTGCTGTACTAAAAGAATAATACAACTGTTCCCCACATTAATTCCTGAATGTTAAATAAAGGTCTTGGGCTCAAAGAGGCTAAGGACTACCCCTTTATAGAAGAACCAAGTACTAAATGCTAAATGCCCCTGTTAACTTGGCAAAGAGGCACCTTTAACGTGGTGGTTCTCTTTATTAAGCAGGGGGAGAGTAACTGGCCCTATCCACCCCCAGCACAGTACCTCCAGTGTCTCTTGCTGGTATCTATTTGGGTTTCTTTTTAGATTGTGAGCCCTTTGGGGACAGGGATCCATCTTATTTATTTGTGTAAACTGCCCTGAGCCATTTTTTGGAAGGGCGGTATAGAAATTGAATAAGTAAGTAAGTAAGTAAAGTAAGTAAGTAAATGCAATGGCAGTAGATGTAGCTCAATCACCCAGGAATCGGGGAGCGGGTGATCTGATTTTAACAGCAAAAAGAGGTACAGAGCAGTGTTCCCTGTAAGAGGGATTCCCAGATGTTGTTGACTAAAGTAAAGTTGTGCCCTCGAGTCGGCGTCAACTCCTGGCGACCACAGAGCCCTGCGGTTGTCTTTGATAAAATATAGGAGAGCTTTACCATTGCCATCTCCCGCGCAGTATGAGATGATGTCTTTCAGCACCTTCCTATATCGCTGTTGCCCAATGTAGGTGTTTCCCCATAGTCTGGGAAACATACCAGCGGGGATTCGAATCGGCAACCTCTTGCTCTCTAAGCAAGTTACTTCCCTGCTGCACTGACTACAACTCTCATAATCCCCAGATGCAATGGCCTTTGGCTGGGGCTTATGGGAGTTGTAGTCAGCATCTGGGAATCCCTCTTACAGTGAACACTGGTGCAGAGCCTTGCCTTATCTTCTGTAGCTTCTCTACTCAAACACTTCTCTACCACACACCACACTGCACACTACTGGAGCTCAGAGGGTAAGGGTGGGGTAGGGAAGCACCTACAGCCCACAATGAGAAAAGTAGGGAGGGGGTGGGGCTCTTCACTTCTCACCCATGTGCCACTTTTATTGTCGAAATCAAACTGGACTCCACTGTTACAGTCCAGACAGCCGTCTGCACCATGAGTGGCAGGCAAAGCAAGGGAAGACGTTTACTTAGCCTCTACAGCTAAGTAAGCTTCTTCCTCTACAGCTCTTCTCCCTTTCACTGCTGCCACCAAGTGGAAGATATTCGCTCTCCCTTTGGCTCTCTCCAGCAGACAGCCCTGTATCACTTCAGAGAATGTGTTTATAACTCTTGTTGCCAATTATATGGCATAATGTGAGGTGGCAATTAGGCATGGGGTGGAAAATAAAGTTTCAGAGACCAAGGTAAATAAAGTTAAAGTTAATAGTCTAAAGACTATTTAAAAACAAACCAACAAAAAACACCACCACCAATTTTTAGGTTTGAAAAGAAAATGTGACAACCAATTTGTACAGTAACCCATAAAAGCAGTAGCAGTATTCAACACAACAGTGGAGAAATGCATCCAGCAAAACCTGTCTCTAGTGATAACTTACTTCCGCCAGGTTCTAAAACCTGTCTCTTTGAATTCATACATGTTCCTCCCCCTCCTCAGCTCCCTGTCTTTACTCAGCAGTCTCTGTCCTGGTTCTGCTTCTTCTGTCTTTCTCTGTCTCATTCTGGCATAAAATAGCCTAGCTCCCCTCACAAGATGTTTCCCAATCAAAGGGGCAATAGCTTAAGTTTCCGCTTGCCAATATTTTAAGTTTTTATTTCCCAGGCTGACCTCTTGAACCACTTAAGGGAAATAACCATTTGAACTTGAACAGAAGAGGGCAACCTAGATCAGGGGCCTAGAGCAGCTTCATAAAGAGGCAAGGCTACAACACCTGGGGCTATTTAGTTTAGAAAAAAGAAGACTGCACTGCGGGGAGACGTGATAGAGGTCTATAAAATCATGCATGGTGTGGAGAAAGTGGATAGAGAGAAATAATTCTCCCTCTCCCATAACACTAGAACCAGGGGTCATCCCATGAAATTGATTGCCAGGAAATTTAGGACCAGCAAATGGAAGTATTTTTTCTCACCATGCATAATCAACTTGCGGAATTCTCTGCCACAAGATGTGGTGACAGTGAACAACCTGAGGGGCCTGGATAACTTCATGGAGGAGAGGTCTATCAACGGCTACTAGTCGGAGGGCCACCTCCAGCCTCAAAGGCAGGATGCCTCTGAGTACCAGTTGCAGGGGAGTAACAGCAGGAGAAAGGGCATGCCCTCAACTCCTGCTGTAGGCTTCCAGAGGCATCTGGTGGGCCACTGTGTGAAACAGTATGCTGGACTAGGTGGGCCTTGGGCCCAATCCAACAGGGCTGTTTTTATATTCTTAACTTGCTGGAGGATGGGAATTTCTGAAGCTCCTATAGAAACTGTTCTTTTTCTCACCTTCCTAATGCAGAACTACAAATGACCCTTGGGGGCGAAAATTGATTAAGTCCAAAATCTAGGCAAAATAAACTCCACCCCACCCCCCAAAAGGTATTTCACACCACTTACCATTTTGAATATAACCCATTACAAGTTGGCAGAAACCAGTCAATTCCTTCACACTCACCTACTCTTTTTCTATGTGCTTGGAGCAGATCCATCTGTCTGAATACAGTAATCCCTCGACCTACGAACTACTCAACTTACGTTGTTTTCGAGTTACGAGCGACAAAAAGACCGGAAGTAGTTGCTTACCGGAAGTAGTTGCTTACTCGACCTACGAATGTTTAGATGCGGCTTCCTCGAATTACGAGTGCTTTGAGACTTCCGTGGTGCGCTCCTCGACTTACGAAAATTTCGACCTCCGAACGTGCGTTCGGAATGGATTATTTACGTAAGTCGAGGGACCACTGTATACAGATCTGCCGCTATCACATTGACTTTGGTCTAAGCCACGGGAAAGATTCAACATAATTGGAAGTTCTAAAAAAAACAACCCACAAAACCCCACAACATGCACCATGCTAATAATGCTGCTAGTCAAAACAGTATTTTGTTTTGGAGGTTTACACACAGGGGGAAAAGAGCTGAAAGAATAAGGTATGCAGTAAAAACTTTCAATGAACATTTTCTATGAACATTCAATTAACATTTTCTTTCTATGTGGTGGCTAAGAGTCGACACCGACTTGATTGACTTAATCAATCAATCTCTGTCTTTCCAAGTTCAGCATTATATAGCTGCCACATATTCATAACTGGCAACCTATATTACCTTTAACCAGATAATTATAAATCTAACAGTATCTATTTTAAATAATTTAAATGCTACATTTCCCTTTCAGTTTATTGCAATAACTCTCCTTTATAAACATGCCAGGGGGTGGAGGGACCCACGTATACTACCAGTATGTGTCTCAGTCTAGAATTACCACATCAGAAAGGTTTCTTGACTGCCATCTACTGTCAAAACAATCTTTTACATGAAATATACTGTGTCAAACTCAAAACACATCTTCAGTGGGAAGTATCTATAATGTGAATTAAACAGAAACTTGGAACTGTATGAAAATGATTTTTATGGGCAAGTATTTATTTTCCTGGCATTTGTATCAGTCCAATTGGGCTGAAAAAAATATCAATTGATACTAAAATGAATTTCCATTAAAAAGAACTTGGCCTTTATTAAAGGAATGTAGAAAACGTTATAAGCTACTTTATATTTTGGGGGTGGGAGGGAGATCAGATACCAAATACTGTTTGAAATTACAAAGCAGCAAGAGTATTTATGAAATAATTAGGCACATGGGAAGCTGCCTTGTACCAACTCAGACCATTGGGCCCATCTAGCTGAGTAGTGTCCACACTGACTGGCAGCAGCTCTCCAAGGTTGCAGGCAGGAGGCTTTCCCAGTTCTACCTGGGCATTCTCCACACAGGGCTTTTAGCTCTCATCTCCTCCGGAATTGAGGGTGTGCATTCACATATCGGCCAGATTTACCCCAAAGTCCCTGCAAGCTTTTGGGGAGCCCTTCACACATGATTCGGGTTTTTTTTTTTTTTAAATACCTGTTAGCCTGTAGCCCGGTTTATATCCAGGGTAAAAAAAATCCACTTTTTGCATCAGTTTTTTGGGGCAACTTCGAACTTGCAGTAAAGCCTGATGTGTGAAAAAAAGCCCTGGAGATACCAGAGATTGAACCTGGGACCTTCTGCATGCAAAGCTGATGCTCTGCCACTGAGCCAAGGGCCTACCACATAAATCGGGCTACACTCTAACGTGCAATAAAAACCTGAACCGTGTGTGTGAAGTGCTCCCTGACAGCTTGCAGGGATTTGGGGGTAAATCTGGCTAATATGTGAACACACACCCTCCATTTGGGAGAACGTTTAATGACTGCTTAGCTCTTTCCAGATGTTATTAAAAAAATATGTTCTACATGAGCAGAGTGTCCTAATGCTGCTGGAAGTCCTGCCCTGTCTGTCATCCACTTTCTCCATACACACCCCGCCGCGCCCCATCTGCTGCGCAAGTTCCCAGCAGCATTTGTCTAAAGAGGTAAATACTAGTGCTGTGAGCAGCACCGGGGGATTGGGTGGGTGGGAGAGAAGGTGAATGATGGCTGGAGTGGGACTTACAGTGAGCTTTGGGACACCCTACTGGTGCAGAGCATCCTTTCCATAATGTCTGAATAGGTTTTTGTAAAGTTGCACTGCAGGTTTTACCTTGAATCTACAAAGAACTGAGTAGATTAAGAATACAGCCAGTCTTTGAACTCAGGAAATGTTTGAGACAAGGAACATCCTTGTCAACTTTTTAAGTTCTGTGGTTGAATACTAGCTTGCTGCTTGTACACCTTTTTTTTTTTAAACAGCCATATGTTATCTTACAGTGAAATGGGGAGGTACAGAGTTGTGGTGTTGTTATTTTTAAGTAGAAAAAGGAGCAGGGAGAGTGTTAAGAAACCAAAAGAGATGCAAATCCTTAGACTGGTAATAAGGAATGAAATTTTATCTTCACATATATGCCCAATAAGCAGTAAGAGTGATCCTCAAGGATATCGAGTCTTGATTTATCTGATTCTGCTAGCAAAAGCTCACCCAGTTCATTTGAAGGGTGTTCTTTTTATTTAAAAACAGATATTCTCAGTAATATTCCCTATATCACATACTATGAGTTTTCTGTGCATGTGTGAAATGCAGATGCACACATAACCCTGGTCATGAAGAGTGCTTGGGGTTCCTAAACAACATCTCATACCTTTAGGAGTTGGGAACTATCAACTGTCAAACAAAAACCACTGTGGAGGGAAATGAGGGAATAAACCTTAACCCCTGATTTTTTTAAAGGCATAAAATGTACACTTTGCATGTATCCAGGACAATATTTAGACAGAGAAACTGATCCAACTAAATGGTAAGTTGCAAGTCATGCTGTAAGTTATATTTTACTTATAATGGTTTTAATTATGTAGCAATAGCAATAGCAATAGCACTTACATTTATATACCGCTTTATAGCCAGAGCTCTCTAAGCGGTTTACAATGATTTAGCATATTGCCCCCAACATTCTGGGTACTCATTTTACCGACCTCGGAAGGATGGAAGGCTGAGTCAACCTTGAGCCCCTGGTCAGGATCGAACTTGTAACCTTCTGGTTACAGGGCAGCAGTTTTACCACTGCGCCACCAGGGGCTCAGTAGGCAGTGCAACAATGTAGGCAGTGCAACAATGTTTTTTGACTAATAAACTTTGGTTTAATGTATTCTTGAGTACCATCTCTGCAGAAAGGAGCAGCAGTGTCCAAATAAATTGCCACCGAGGCTAATGTATCAGAAAAGAATATGGATATGGAAGCTACCATATGAATGGCCTTTCCTCAGATTCCTTTAGATTTTTTACCCCTAACTGGATACTTGTCATGTTACATCTCTACTTGGTACACAATTTTTCACCTACTAATTAACTTAACACCAATGTCTAGGCTGAAGTGCACACGCACACACAGAACAATGTCATATGTACCATTAAAAAAAAACCTATCAGAGTGACATCTTGCAGCAACTTCACTGGTTACCAGTTGTCCTCTGGGCTAGCTTGGGGTATCTGTTGGACCACATTCACCCATATGAATTTGTCAGGGCCTTTTGTTCTGCATCTTGGACCCTGCTTACAGCTCCGCTGCTGACTGAGATTAGTTTGGCAGAGACTAGACAGAGCTTTTTTAGTTGCAGCCCCTCAGGTTTGGAATCCTAAAATCCTCCTGAAAGAGCTTTGCCATGCTCTCTTCCTCAGGGTTTTAAAAAAGTATCCAAAAACCCATCTTTTTAGAGAGGGTTTTCAATATGCTGGGTTTTATATGGGGTGGGTTTTTAATTACTTACACACTCCCTTTAAAATTAATTTTTAACTTTGGTTTTAACTGGCTCCTGGTTTTATTTTATCTTATTAATGTTATGTTTTACTATTGTTTTATTATTTGTGTGAGCTGCTCCAAGCAGTATTTCACAGGAAGGACAGGATATAAATATTCTAAAATACAATAATAAACAAATAATTTCAGGAGGCCAGTTTGCATGAACATAGAAGAGCTTTCTCAACCCAGAGTTTCAGAACATACATAAGCATCTTCAAGACCATCTAAATTTTGCCAGCGTTCTTGTTCCACACAACAACTGAATATTCTTACTGGGTCTATTTGGCATGTCAATGGCCCAAATCCCGATGCAATTGGGTGAGTAGCAACTATAGCAATTTTATTGACAGAATTCTTTCCTTTCCTTTTGTTAGTGGTGGAAGATATTTTATTTTCCAGTTTCAATTCCCTCTGGGACTACACAGACACAGATGACATTATTTTGAGATGCTATTGTCTGAAACTGTCTTTGGTCTATCAATATCACTTGCACTACACTTTAGAATGGGCCAGTGTTCCCTCTAACAGGGATTCTCAGATGTTATTGACTACAACTCCCAGAATCCAGATTCTGGGAGTTGTAGTCAACAACATCTGAAAATACCTGTTAGAGGGAACACTGGTTGGTACAACATTTTCCTTGCCTGGTCTGCTTCATGTGATAAAGATGGGCACATCATACGAGTGCCCCCACTCTCTCTCTCTCTCTCTCTCTCTCTCTCTCTCTCTCTCTCTCTCTCTCTCACACACACACACACACACACACACACACACGTGCAAAACAGCACTCCTCTCCTTTATGGGCTGCTAAACAGTTGTCCCCATGTCCCTACATGATTAAGGAACAGCACTCTAGTGTGGAGGCCTGAATGCTCATGCACCCTGCACATCCCCATCATGTGGAGCAGAGCCAGTCAGGAAAGCATAATCTAAATTAGCCCACTCCAATGTGTGCTCATGCTTTTAGCACAGAGGGCAGGACAGCTGGGGGAAATAATCATCCAAACTGGACACATCATTAACAATTACAGCATGTTCCCTGCCTGCATTTACCACTCTGAGCTTGGCACAGGTGCATCTTTTTTCACCCTTGACCATTTAAGCCAGGAACTCCCTAGAGAATGGAAACTCTTGCAAGCATAGAGTCATCTTATACAATGCCATTCCAGTAGCCTATAAGTAAGCTCCATCTCTCCAGAAATGTCCTGTCCTTCTAATTTTTTTAAATGGCATGTTAACTTTATCATCAGGGCAGCATGCCGGACTTTCTCAAACCAGTTCTGGAGGGATGGGGCCACTTGTGATTTCCATTTTGCTGCTATACAAACTCTAGGCACTGCTAATGCATGAGAAATCAATTCTAAATCCACTTCAAGAACTTATTCCTTTATATAACCAAACAACAATATTCATGGATCTTTGGGGAGCACATATTCAGTTATTTCCACTATTTTCAGTAGGACCTAATTCCAAAAAATGTCTATCAGCGGGTATTGTCACACTATGTGGTATATCTCTGCACTTCCAGAATTTACTTTGATTCAAGATGTGAATGTGTTTTAGCCTGATTCGAATCAAATATCAATGGAACTGGACCTTTAGGAAACTCTCTCTCTCTCTCTCTCTCTCTATGATTCAAAAGAAACTTTTATGTTTCTTTTTAGATTGTGAGCCCTTCGGGGACAGGGATCTATCTTATTTGTTTATTTGTTTGTTATTCCTCCATGTAAACCGGGATCTATCTTATTTGTTTATTTGTTTGTTATTCCTCCATGTAAACCGGGATCTATCTTATTTGTTTATTTGTTTGTTATTCCTCCATGTAAACCGGGATCTATCTTATTTGTTTATTTGTTTGTTATTCCTCCATGTAAACCGGGATCTATCTTATTTGTTTATTTGTTTGTTATTCCTCCATGTAAACCGGGATCTATCTTATTTATTTGTTTGTTATTCCTCCATGTAAACCTGAGCCATTTTTGGAAGGGCGGTATAGAAATCAAATAAATAAATAATAAATAAACTGTTAACATTGCTTGCCCAAAGCCATTCCCATTGCTCTTGTGCAACTCTTCAAGGGCTGTTCTATTTTTCAACATAATTAACAGATTTATCCCCAAGTTCTTTGAACAACCTGTACCATTCCCCTATCTAACCTTTTAGCAAGGGGAATTTTTGATACTTTCTGCCCATGCAAGAGCCTGAAGCACAGTATCAATTTCATGACAATATTACATAACTGAAAGAATGAGAACGTACAAGGCTTAGCTCCTGCTGTTTTCTCCCTTACTTCTTAATATAACAGAAATGTGTAAAACTGCTCCCTGCTGCTGTACTTCGTGATAAGGTGGGGGGCAAAATTGTGAGCCTGGCCCCATCGACGGGCATGGGGGCTGCCTTTGTTGGTGTCACGTGATGGTGGCTGGGAACAGCTGCATAAGTGGCCGGCTCCCTTAGCTCATTCTCAGTTGCTCTGTGGTGAGGCACCTGCCTGCCCTTCCCATTTCAGTGAGGATTATCCAATCGCCTTTTGGTGCCAAGTAGGAATTTTCTGGGTCACACAATTGGCTCTTTTTTACCTACTTCTCACTGATTCTCCTCATAGGATTTCATTGTATAGGTCAGCTTGTAGAAGAGTGTGGGTTGGGGTAGGTTGTTTTGTATTGGTGTTTGACTAGAGGACTAATTAAGGCAAGTGGGAAGTCAAGGAACAACCCTTGCAGGTTTTACAGCCCTTGAGCTGGGATCTGCCCCTACTCGGAGACTGGCTGGGCCCACCACTCAGTGTTTTGCGGCCTGAGTCGGGTGGGGCAGGCTGGCCACCTCTCAGCAGGGATAAAACCTCAAGGTTCTGGAGCCCTCCTTATGAGGGTGACCCACATGGGGGGGATACCTGCACTCTATTTAGCACATTCCTCATTTGCAGGTTATTTGTAAATCAATCAAGTGGCCCTAGTTCTTCCAATTTATCCGTGTCCTGTCGTTATTGGGAACTGGGCGTGCAATGATTTAACCAACCTCTCCCCCCCCCCACAGCTAAATCTGAATATTCCCAAATTGATAAGGCCCCTAACATTTCCAAATCTGGGGCTTCTGAATTATATTTATTTATTTATTGTTAAATTTTCACACTGCCTTTCATTAAAATAATCTCAAGGCAGTTTACAAAATATTTAACACAATATAAAATCATAAAAACTGCACAATAAGAATTAAAATGAAATATAAAAATACAAATACAATTCAAATTTTAAACAACACATACAGTATAACCATAATATACAAAGCAGCAGCAACAAAACACTCATCTAAAAGCCTGGGTAAAAAGCCAAAATTCCACTTGCTTTCTAAAACCTGTGAAGGAGACTGGGGAGTGGATGCCCATCGGGAGAGCACTGCAAAGTCCGGGGGCAATGACTAAGAAGGCCCTGTCCCGCATGTACAAAAGGTGAGATTCCTTCATTGTCAGCACATGGAGCAGGGCCCCTCCCCTGCTAATGACCTCATCGAGTGGGCTTAAACTCTTGGGAGCAGGTGGTCCCTCAGGTATCCAGGGCCCAAACTGTTTTAAAGGTCAAAACAAGCACCTTGAATTGGACCTGGGAGATAATTGGCAGCCAATGTAGCTCTTCCAAAATGGGGGTAATATAGTCTCATCTGGCAGCTCCAGAGAATATCCTAGCTGCCACATTTTGCACTAACTGTAGTTTACAAATATGGTTCAAGGGCAGCCCCATGTACAGTGTATTACAATAATCCAGCTGTTACATGACTAAGGCATGGGTAACAGTGGTCAGATCTGCCTTCTCAGGAAAGGGACACAGCTAGTGTACTAGCTAAAGCCATGCAAAGGCACCCCTGGTTTCTGCCTCCACCTGAGCTTACAAAAGCAGACCAAGGTCCAGCATTCCCCCCCAGCTGTGCACTTGCTCTTTCAAGGGGAGTGCAACCCCATCCAGAACCAGTAGAATCTCCTCATCCTGATTGGATCTCATACTGACAAACAGTACCTCCATCTTGCCCAGTATCAATCTTAGTTTGTTAGCCCACATCCAGCCCATCACTCCCTCCAGCCCCCAGTTCAGGACATCCACAGCCTCTCTAGGATCAGGTGACAAGGAGAGATAGAGCTGAGTGTCATCTGCATATTGCTGACAACTTAGTCCAAGTTCCCAGATGACCTCTCCCAGCGGTTTCATGTAGATGTTAAACAGCACGGGGGACAAAACCGAACCTTGCGGGACCCTACAGGCCAGTGGCCACAGAGCCGAGAAGTAGTCTCCCAGCACCACCTTCTAGACTCTTCCCCCAAGAAAGGACCGAAGCCAAATAATAAAAAACAGAAGTTAGAGACAGTCCTGGATACAATTCTTAAGGGAAGCAAAGCAAAATAAAGGACAATAGGGCTATGCCCAAATTAGTTTGGCGCCTCTTTAAGGAAGTGCCAAACTGGCTCAGTTGCCTGCATTTGAACAGGTTCGGTGGAAAGGGAATCGGTTCCTTTAAAACCAGGTAAGCAGGTCCTTACCTGCTCCTCTGCCACTCCACCGCTTTTCCAAAAGTGGAGATCGCTTTCTAAAAGGCAGTGCACAGCATCAGCACACACAAAGCCGGCAGCCAAGTGCATGCCAACACTGGACGCAGGATGCTGGGAGCAGCCTTTTGGAAAGTGAGTACCGTGCCTGGAAAAGCTGTGGAGCAGCGGAGGACCTGCTTATCTGGTTTTTAAAGGAATAGATCTCCAAGCCAGTTTGGGCACATCCCTAGAAGACAAGGAAAAGGAAAGCCAAAGCAAAACATTACAAATACTCTTAAAATGCAATGGTCTTGATTCATTGAGCTCTAAGAACACTGTCTTGAATCCTACCTGGTTTAAAATGGGGAAGAGAATGAACTCCAGGCCAGGTATCTTCATTTGGGGTTCCCAGTACCTACAAGTAAAAAGAGAGAAATAAATTATATTTAAAATGCATATGGCAGCTTAACAGTCCTTTAATTAAAAAAAACCCAAACAAGGCAGTTAATCTATCTGCTCAGAGTTTCATAGGATTGATTTGCACAGAACAAGAGCTAGGCATGAGCATTCACTGGGCCTGGCATACTTAAGAAAGCACCTTCTGCTTTAGGATCCCCGCTGCACTTTAAGATTTTCTGGAAAGATATGCCTGCGGTTGCCTCCAACTCCTCTGGTGATGACTCAGGGCCAGGCCTTTTCTGTAGCCACTTCAAGACTTATTTGGGATGAACTCCCAGCAGGCCTGAGAGCTTCCCCATATCTGAAAGCCTTTAAAAGAACTTTAAAGACTCACCTATTTGAGCAAGACTTTACCCTGTTGCATGTTGGTTTCATTGTTATTGCTGTTTTTAAATGTTTAACTGCTTTAATGTTTGGTTTTTAACTGTGGTTTTGTGGTTTGGCTTTTGTAAATCACCATGAGACATTTGTGTGTGGTGGCATAAAATGCAATAAATGAATGAATGAATAAAATAAAGCAGACACCATCAGCATCTTTGAAATAGGACATGAAGTATAGCTGTAGCAACTAATAACCAATGAAATATTTGTGAAAATTACATAGCACGGAGTGCGGAAAGAATGTTATGTTATGAATGTACCTGATCAGGTACGTCGCTTGGGAGTGCTCCTGGACCCAAAGCTCTCCCGCGTTTCTCAGTTTGAGGCAGTGGCCAGGAGTGATTTTTATCAGCTTCAACTGATACGTCTACATCAATTTCTAGAGGTGAATGACCTTATAACAGTGGCACATATGCTGGTAACTTCCAGACTTGACTACTATAATGCACTCTATGTGGGGCTGCTTTTGTAGGTAGTCTGGAAACTACAATCGACACAGAATATGGCAGCCAGATTGGTCTCTTGGACAACACAAAGGGACCACATAATACCAGTTTTGAAAGAACTGCACTGGCTGCCGATATGTTTCTGGGTGAAATACAAAGTGCTGGTTATTACCTATAAAACCCTTAATGGCTTGGGTCCAGGCTATTTCAGAGAGTGCCTCCTTTGTCATAATCCCTGACACCTGTTATGATCTTCTGGAGAGGTCCAGTTACAGTTGCCATCAGCCTGTTTGTTGGCAACCCAGGACCAGGCTTTCTCTGTAGCTGCCCCAGGGCTTTGGAATATGCTCCCTGATGAAATAAGAGCATCTCCTTCCCTGTTTGTTTTCAGGAAGAACCTCAAGACTCTCCTGTTTTTGCAGGCTTTTAATTAGAATTAATTTTGAATAATCTGTTTTAATAACTGTTTTATGTCGTGTATTTTAATCTGTTTTGACATTTAAATAAATTTAGTACACCACCTAGAGATGTACATATCAGGTGATATAAACATATGATAGACAGACAGACAGACAGACAGATAGATAGATAGATAGATAGATAGATAGATAGATTAAATGTGGGTTTGAAGTTTTAAATCCACGCTTACCAATTAAGCCCATTATTTCACCCTTGTACAAATTGTTTTGTCTTAGCCTAATCTATCTTAGAGGCTTATTATGAGGAGAAATAAGAATTGCAAACATGTTATATACTGAAGAATTGTAATAATACATATTCATTATGAACTCTGTGGTTCATTCAGAATAGCAACCATGCAGTATTTTATTGTGGCCAGGAGAGGGAGGCAGAGGATTTAAACTAGAAAGTCTAATCTTATAGCATCACATCAGGCTAAGGAACCAGCCATTCTTTTAACTTACTGAAGAAAAACAGAATCAGACTGCAATATAACACTTTAAAGTATTTTAGCTAGCGTTTTGATACATAAGAGTTTATTCACCGGCTGGAACGTCAAGAAAAATGTAAGAACTGTCAGCAACAGAGAATGTTCTGCCATTTTGCTGCTGTTCACACTCTGACCTGTGGCTTGTCTTATCTCCTGGAGCCCTGCCAGATGGCTATTTTACTTCAGAAGGGAAGGTGTGCATTCACATATCGTCCAGATTTATGTTGAGCTCCCTATGAGCTATCAGGGAGCACTCTATACACAATTTGGGTTTTCCATTGCACATGGGAGCTTGGCCCGATTTATGTCCAGGGTAAAAATTCCACTTTTTGCATCCAGTTTTGAGCAAGTTCAGAATATCCTATATGCCCCGTAACTCGCAGTTTTTCACCGTGCTTAATCCCATGGTAAAGCCTGCTGTTTGGGAAATTGCTATGGAGTCCCGTAGAGCTCCATTTTGTCTTAATGCTTTTTAAGTTATATATGAAACCACTGGGAGAGCTCATCAGGAGATTTGGTCCAGGGTGTTATCAATATGCTGATGACACCCAAATCTATTTCTCCATATCAACTTCACCAGGAAATGGCTTAACCACCCTAAATGCCTGCCTGGAGTTGGTAATGGGCTGGACGAGGGAGAACAAAATGAAGTTCAATCCAAACAAGACAGAAGTACTTATTGTGGGAGGTCGAAACTTAGGAAATGGTTTAGAACTGCCTGCTTTGGATGGGGTTACACTGCCCCTGAAAGAATAGGCATGTAGTCTAGAAGTATTCTGGACCCAAAACGCTCCATGGTATCACAGGTGGAGGCAGTAGCCAGAAGTGCTTTCTAACAGCTTTGGCTGATATGCCAGCTACGTCCATTTCTGGAGATACAACTTTAAAACAATGCTGCATATGCTGGTAACATCCAGGCTTGACTACTGCAATGCACTCAACAGACATATCTTTTGGCGTAGTGCAGAAACTGTAACTGGTGCAGAATGCAGCAGCCAGGATGGTCTCCCAGAGAGACCATATTACTCCTATTCTAAAAGAACTACACTGGCTGCCAATAAGTTTCCAGGAAAAACTCAGAGCTAGTTATTATCTATAAAGCCATGAACAGCTTGAGTTTAGGGTATTTAAGAGAGTAACTTCTTCATCATGAACCCCACTACCAATTAAGATCATTAGGGAAGGTATAGTTGCAGTTACAAGCGGCTTGTTTGATGACAACTCAAAACTGGGCCTTCTCTAGGGTTGCTCCAGGGCTCTGGAAAATGCTCCCAAACAAAAACCAGAGCCTCCCCATCTCTGGCTGTTTCTAAGCAACATCTGGATACACCTATTTATCACGCTTTTAGTTAATGATGTTCTAAAGTTTTACTGATAGTTATTTTAAACTGTTTTAAATAAACTGTTGTTTTAATGGTTGTTTATGTGTTAATCTGTAAACTGCCCAGAGAGCTGTATATGGGGCAGTATATAAGAGTGCCTGACCATAGACACACGCATGCAGGCTGGAAGGCTTTTACCGCCTGGCCTGGTTGACAGTTCCACCAAAGACCCAGGAAGGTTCCCTCAGCAATATCCCTACCGGTCCCAGCGACTCCTAGGAACTAAGAATATAAGTACCCATTAAAAGAGTCTGGTCTCCCCAAAACACATCCCCATGCTCGGTTTAGCTTCTCACAGTCACCTGGCTAGCCAGGGACCATTCTGATCCACAGGTGTCCCGTCCCAGAGTGCCCCAAAGGAGCTCGTTTGCATTTGATGTAGCATCACACCCAGTCAGTACTGATTCGCCTGGAGCGTAGGATTCATCCCCAATCTCTCCGTCTGCCCACCCAACCAGACAACTGCTTGAACACCTTTAGTGGCTCAGACTACTTTGATGTCTGGAAGGATTGGGTGCAAGGGGGAAGGTTCTACTGTTAACCAGTGTTGCCGGGAGCCCCACAACAGTGGGGTCCACTATAGTTGGAAGGTTTTCCTCATGAGTGCAGTCAAACAGAGAGTTGAAACACATTGGTATTTCTGTTTTCTCCTTTGGACTGGCCATCTCATAAGGCGGTTAACCCCTGCCCAGCAATCTGGCACGAGGATAAGAGTGCGTTTGGTCCTGCTTTGCCTAGGTGTACCACCCTAGTAGTGACACCCTTGGTTACAGTAAACCAAATCCCAGGGATCTTTGCCTGCCTTAATATTCCTATTTCCCTCCTAGGAAGTCAATGAGATCCATTCCTGGATTACCAGACCACCAGCCCCGGCCCGTCTGTGGTCTGGCAACTGGTGTCTTCCCCCAGGATTCTCAGGCATGTACCTCAGTCTGGTCCCCCTCCCATGTTTGTGTACATTAAGACCAAAGAAACAATACTTCATTAACTTCTGAGAGCCCCAAGAATGCATCTAGACCGGGTGTTAGATCAATGAAAGGGCTCCTTGCATGTGAGTTATTTAAAAAGCATGCTTCCCCCAACGCCATTCTGTCCCTCTAAATGCAAGGATGCGGCATCCCTGTTGCCAAGCCATGGCAGGAGGAGCAAGGCAATGGCAGAGGGCAGGATATCAGTTCCAAGAGGCGGCCAATGAGAAATGCAGCCATCCCAGAACTAGTGGTGTGCATGGAACTGGCAACTGCCAGTTCGAAGGTGGTGGTGGGGGTACCTTTAAAGACCAGGGAGGATGCTCTTACACCCCCACTCCGCTGGCGCTGTCATTAAAATTGGTCCCACAGGGTGGTAGTGTAGCTCCTTGCCGACGTGCACATGTGCAGTGGACACTTCCAGTCTGCGACGTACTGGGGTGGCAAGGAGGTACACTTCTACCCTGCGGGACTGATTTTAATGACAGTGCCGGCGGAGGAGACATGGTGGGGGGTGGGGAGAGTACCCTCCCCAGTCCTTAGAGGTAGCCCCACCTTCAAACTGGCAGAACCGCTGGACATTCGAACTGGTTGGGAGGTCCGCAAAAGGGCCTTCAAACTGGTCCCGTGCACATCCCCACCTAGAACTGACATATTTATGGGCTGCTCTGAGCCAGCCTGTCTGTGGCGGTGGGAGGAGCTTGTACAAGAAACACAGTTTATAGTGACAGCAGAATTTGGACACAATGCTGCCTTCTAACCTCAGGTTCCGGAAGCAAAACTCACTACAAACCTAGGGTACACATTCAAGTTTGGGAGAGAAAATGGAGCCGCAGTTGGGTGACAAAACCACAGCTTCATGCTTTTGGACAATCCAAGATTTCAATCCTTTGACATATTTACCTCTGGTTTGGCATTATGTCCAAACAAGGTGTGTGTGTGAGACAAATCCCCATTATTGGCCAAAGGAAAAACCATTTTATATTGCTAGACCGCAATGCTTAGAAATCATTCCCAAGCAATAAACATGGCCTGGTCTATGCAGGACAATGAGGTGGTAGAGTGGGCTGCATCTCTTCAGAAAGCAGGTGAATACTATATTTGATTGTATTATTCACCTTATCCAAAACACCTTGCATATAGAAAATGAACAGAGTTGGCAAAGAGAAAAAAAAGAAGCTGGAGTAGAACATCCCTCTTTGCTGTGCTAAATTAAGGGAATTTGAAACTTCATTCAAGAGTGGAATCCATTCTGAAATGATGCAGTCAGTCCTACTAAGTCAGGGATTCTGCCCACCCTCAATTTCCTGCATATATAGACCAGGTCTAGATTGTGCTTCTTCAAGGTTAATTTAGGGTTGAGCCCTACGAAATCAAGTACACACATGAAGAAAGAGCAAATTGTTCCATGCATCTTCTCCTAGCAACCTCCATAGGGAAATCCATTTCACGCACTGAAGGGCAGGCAAGGAGACTATCCCCAAATAATTCACCAATGAAGTCTGGGTCGAACATACGTTAGAAGCATGTTATCCCATGTGTATCTCCCTGTGCCCTGAGATCATCACCTGGGTGATGCAGAAGGTCTTTAGCTAAAGTCATAAAGGCACATACTAGGATCTTCTTGGACAGTGTTCTGGCTGCCTAGAATACTTTTCGCAGTTTAGGGTGATCTTTTCCCTGTGTTCCTTTCTTTGCCAATTAAATGCTGTATTTTCTTATCTTCTTTTCTCATAAGTTTGCTGTGCTGGTTTAGATATTAGCCTTTTAGTGCTGATTAACATTCTTTTAGTATTTTATTATCAGTTCTTTTTTTAGTGTGATTTTAAAAGGTAATTTTCAATTTATATACCTCACCTAGAGCCCTTTTGCTGGAAAAGGAACATAGAAATATTGTAATTCAATAATTATCATAACAAGTCATAATGATGTTTTCTTCTAACAGACCAGATAATGGAGACCATAACTGGAAGGTTGTGTAACTAAGAAATGGTACTCATAAGATGTAATTCTTGGCATATACGGAAAGGTGAAAAAAGCAAAAGGATTGATAAAACTACTAGCAGAATATATTATGCATGTTGACTCAATTTCTTGAGTGACAACTGCATTGATGCCTCCCCATTTTTCTTCGCAGACTATGATATATGACAGTTTGCTGTCATCTTAATATTCAAGAGAGAAAGAGAGAGAAGGCATAAATGGAATATCAGTCATTTTTCTCACCATGAGTTTTAGTTTCTCTGAGAGGTAATAAATCTATCAGGTTCTATTACACTCTTCACATTCATGAGAGAGGAGAGAATAAATTTTTATACAAGGAATGATACTCTAGTATGCTGAGATTCTCAAAGAGACAAAGTACAGTATAGCATTCTGAAAACATGCATCCATCTACTATGGTTTTACTAAGGTATTTGGCAAGAGAGGTATTCATGGACCAGTTTGGATGGTTCAGTTCGAATCCAAACCGGAGTCGAACCAACCTGGCCCGGTGCAGTTCAGGGGATATTCTTGTAAAGGGGAATCCAGTGAGGATTCTCCTTTAAAGTACAGAGAGTTGTGGGGCCCTTCAGGAGGTAAGGGGTGACTGGGTGGGGGCAGCAAGAGAAGTAAAGAGCTGCTTACCCTGCTGGCACAGCTGCCGCTCACCCTCCCAGAAGCCCCAAGCACAATCCCCTTTACTTTTGCAAGCCACCAGCTTGGCGGCAGCTTGGTTCTGGCGTCCACACAGAGGTCATGCACAGAGGCTAGAACCAAGCCACTGCTGAGCCGGCAGTTTGGTAAAACAAGAGGGCCGCATGCTTGGAGCCACCGGGAGGGCGAGCAGCTGCTCCGGCAGTTGCACTGGCAGCCGTGCCAGTAAGGTAAGCAGCACATTACATCTCTTGTCGCTCCTGCCCAGTGGCCCCTGTTCATACAGAACTGGTTCACCTGAAGTGGGCTCATTTGGTTCGGACCGTGATCAAACCGGCTAACCAGTTCTGCACAAACCATTCATGCACACCCCGATTTGGCAACACAAAAAATATCTTAAACAAAACTAAACAGTTGGCACACTATTAAAAAAAAAAACCTGTTTGTTGAAAGCATAACAAGACCTCATGTATAAAATCTGAATAATTAAATTAACAATTCTTTCAGTGTCCATCTGTGTGTCTTTTCCAGGGATGTGCATGAACCAAGCACGGGGTTTGTGCACTGGTTTGAAGCCGAACCGATCTGGTGAGTCCACCAAACCGGTTTGAAGGGTCGAGTGCGGCACCTTTGAAAGTGAAGACAACAAGTCCTTACCTGTTCCACCACCGCTCCACACAGCTTCCTGCTGCAGTGGCAGACCCCCACCCCCTGCAGCCTGCACATGGCAGCAGTCCCCCCAGCAGCCCGCACGGCGGTGGCACGGCACCAAGATGCACACACCCTCCACATATGCAAAGGATACCATTTGCATGGCCAGCAATAGCATGGTGATCACAGAAATGGCCTCTGCACATGCGTGAAGGCCATGTGTGTGCTGCTGCATGTGGGGTGCTGGGAGGAGTGCTGCCACCACCGTCACACACAAGCAGCTGGGGGAAGTGATGCCATAGCAGAAAAATGTCCTAACTTCTAAAGGTGCCGCTCCCCGCACACAGGCACCGCACTCAACCTGCCATACCAGTTCGCCACACCATTTCTGCTTTGAACCAGTGCATTAACCTCTGTCTGCCCACGTTCAAGGTTTTCTCTTGGCTGGTTTTTTCTTTTTTTTAAAGTATGTAATATCACTATGTAATTTTGTAATAATTACAAAACACTCTTCTTTATGACATCCAGTCCCCCCTGGAATTTTCTCATTTTCAAATGTGGGGAAGACAGGTTGAAATAAGCAGCTCTATTACATTTTTAAAAACTTGTTAATGGTTCACTATCACTATCGGGTGTCTTGTTCATTTCAGATTTCTATCACTATAAATTCTGTCTTTATAATTAATCATATTGTGAATACAAGAGAAAGTAACAGAAAATCCAATAGTATCTATTCCCAGTGCCATAGCACTAAACCACAGAACATGTCTTTTGATTATACAAATTTTTAAAAAGTGAACCAGAGAGCAAGTAGCCCCATGTATTCAAGTCGTATAATTTCTGGAGAATCATATCAGGGTATCCTGACTAAAGGCATGTGTTTAGCAACAAATGAAACCCAATCACTAAGAATGTCGCAGTACTGCTTTCTGGAAAATAGGGTACATGTTGTTCTGGATAGAAAGCCCTGGGTAGAGACAATGACTTTTACAGTTCATTCTTCCTTTCAGATAAGGCAGCAGGCAATACCCTTAATGTAGCAAAGTTTTGGGTGGCAGCAGTTAACAACCTGCCAGAGCAATTTACTTCTTAGTTAAGGTAAGGTAAAGAGTGCTGTCAAGTTGATTTCGACTTCTGGCGCCCACAGAGCCCTGTGGTTTTCTTTGGTAGAATACAGGAGGGGTTTACCATTGCCTCCTCCTGCGCAGTCTGAGATGATGCCTTTCAGCATCTTCCTATATTGCTGCTGCCCAATATAGTAGCAGCGGGGATTCGAACTGGCAACCTTCTGCTTGTTAGTCAAGCTTTTCCCCGCTGCGCCACTTAAGGATCAGGGTCGAATTAAGGGTTACCAAAGCTTTCTATATGTGTCAACCAGTTTTTTATTTGAGTTATCTATCTATTTGAGTATTGTAACAGTTTAAATGTTTGATCTTTGACATAAAGATAGATAGACAGATATAGATGTTCTGGACAGAAAGGCAAAATGAGGCAGAGCTGCAAGAGTTGGTACAACACTAACCCTTGAACGATCTGTGCAGTATTTTGTCATTACATGTAAAGGTGCAAGGGATATTAGTTTCTCTTTTCTTAAAAAGGAGCTATAAGTTTTATTACAAACCCTAACAAAATAAAAAATTAGTAACAGATTGAATGCTTGCTTTATTTTGTCCCTGCTCTTCACATGATCTTGACAAAGCCATTGGGGGGGGGAAATTGCTCTTCCAGTACGCTAGCTTCACAGAAGTCGGAGCTTTAAACCTCAGCATGTTTTCAAAGTATACTTGAAAACAACTTTCTTCCCCAGTCCCTAAAATTTTTGTTTGAGGTTTTAAGATTGTGAGCCCTTTTGGAACAGGATTATTAATTCTAAATAATGCTGTAAGTTGCTCTGAACATTTTGGGAAGAGCAAGATATAAATGTAATATATAAATGTGATATATAAATAGTGTCAAGCTTGTGCTTGCCAAATGCATTTATTGTAGAGACACACTCATCATGCAACCTGATTGACTTCAGCTCTTTGAGTGGCAAACCGGGGCTTGCTTCTGTGTAAAAAGTGTGAAGTAGCCCTAGTGTTATGCAGAAAAGACACCTCCCACAGCTTTATGACATTTAAATACACAAAATAAACCCAAACTCATTTACTTGGAGAAAAAAAGAGAGCAAGAGTGTCTTCAACACTAAAGGTAAAGTGTGCTGACAAGTCAATTTCGACTCCTGGCGCCCACAGAGACCTGTGATTGTCTTTGGTAGAATACAGGAGGGGTTGACCATTGCCTCCTCCCACGCAGTCCGAGATGATGCCTTTCAGCATCTTCCTAAATCGCTGCTGCTGGATACAGTACCAGCGGGGATTCTAACTGGCAACCGTCTGCTGTTAGTCAAGCATTTCCCCACTGCACCACTAGCAGCCCCCCAAATGGCTAACATGGCAAGTCTTGTGTACAAAGTATCATCCAACTAGGTGTTCTCAGCATGAGTGCCTAGTCATAATCTCTCACTGCTAAAGCTTGTCCTTTCATTTTAAACAGTGCTGGCCCTGATATATCACCAAATAAAGCTTATTAAGTTCAGTCTTAAAACAAGACTAATACAGTGGACCCTCGACTTACGAACTACTCGACATCCGATGTTTTCGACTTACGAACGACAAAAATGGCCGCACGCTTACTAATTTTTCGAGCTACGAACGGAAACCGTTGGCGGTTTAGATGCGGTTTCCTCGACTTACGAATTTTTAGATGCGGCTTACTCGACTTACGAATTTTTTTAAACCTCCGTGGGTGCGCTTTTCGACTTACGAAATTTTCGACCTCCGAACGTGCATTCGGAATGGATTAACTTCGTAAGTCGAGGGACCACTGTAATTCATAATGTAGCTCAACTTTGCAAGTGCTACTATTTAAACACATGAACACAAGTGTCCGGACAGAATTTAGCCACACGGAAGTGATACTCAGTATGCAGATGGAAGTGAGCACCAGAATGCATACTGATATTCAGATGTATATTTAGATACGTGTATCTGATTTATGCCCGTAGTTCTTGATTTTTCTATAGCTGCTTTAAATGTCTTTGTTGTCAACCCCTAACTCCAATTGACACTTAGGTGCACGGTGTGAGAAATAGAATTTATAGAACAATATTGTGCTGCATGATTAAATAAATTAATCATGTTCCACACATGTGCTATATTAACCAAAATTAGAAATGGGGGTGGGGCGGGGTGGGGTTGCAGTGTAAAAAACTCTTGGAAGAAACCAGACTTGACACAAGACTCAACAAACCAATTTCTCATCAAGTCAGGGGGAGCGTGTCCATCACTACTTACAGCTGACAACATGACGAAAGCCACTGAAACATAGAGTTGTATGACTGAATCATAGACTTGTAAGGGACTCTAGAGGTCTTCTAGTCCAAATCTCTGCTCAGCAGCCCCACCATATGGCAGTCCAAGCCTCTGTCAAAAATCTCCAGGAAAGGAGAACTGATGCATGAGGCAAACTGTTCTGCTGTCAAACAGCTCTTGGAGTTAGGAGATTCTTCCTAATGTCTAATTGCTTCCTCGCAATTTTATCCCATTGGTTGTAGTTCTGCCCTCATGAAAGAATTCTTCTGGTATATGAAGGGCTGTCATATAGAAGTAGTCTTCTCTTTCTATATGACAGCCCTTCATATATCAGAAGAATTCTTTCATATCTCCCTTTAGTCTTTCCTAGGCTAACAAACATATTCAGTGCCTTCAACCACTCCCCAGAGGACTTCATTTCCAGACCCTCTCACCATCTTTGCTGCTCTCCTCTGAACCTATTCCAGCTTATTAAAGTTATACAGTACTTTTGTTGTACAATATGAAAAATAGTCCTCTTCATACTTCATAAAAAGTATGTGTCTCAGCATCCTGATTACAGGAAGCATCTGACCACAAATACAGTGTCATAGTGTAACTATGAGCAGCAGGGAGGCATGGCTTTTAAGCACATCATTGGGCAGGTGGGGCTTCAGAGTGCAGTCCTGGTGACACTGGACTTGCATACAGCTCCCTCACTTTTCATAATGTCTGAAGAGGGCTAATATAGATTATTTTTCTCTGAAATAGCCATCTGGATATGATGATAATCAGTGGCATCCACCTGGGAGCTAGCAGGGGGCCTTTTTCTACTCTCTCATAATGAAACATACTTTTCTGAATTTTGTTTTCTGCGTCTCTTTCCTCTCCCACTGACAGGTTCTGGGTTTTATATAATAGATGTTAGTTTTGTGTTGCGCACAGGAAATCCACTGAGAGTAATTTCATTAATCTGCACTCTGGAAATCGTGTATTCAGCCTGTTCTCATCTTCAAGATTTTGAAAATCTGCAGTAATGGTTAAAATACTATACCATAGCTCTGTGGCAGGAAAACATAATACAAAAATAGATACAGTTATTCTTACAACTTTCAAACAGAATACAAAGTTTTAACAGGGACAGACAACAATTCCAGAAACCCAGAAAAAAATAGCATATTTGGTACAATGAGGAAGGACATTGAGACGTTTGTAATCCTTCACCATAATAACCTTTATTTCACCATGCTGGGATCGAACACACTAAAGCTCAATTACTACAAACATAAATGCGTATTTTATGTTGGAGGTAGATTAACTATAGAGCACCATTGGACAACTGCCCAGGGCCTTCATTTTCCCACAAAAGGAGGGGCCAGGCAAGGCAAAACAACAGCTTTACCCACTATGAGTAGCTCATCACACAATGCACATTAGTGCTTTTAAATTAACTTTAATGCACTTTTGGCTGATACTGAGTAATATGATAGTGAGCTGTTAATGGCACTGAAGCTAGAAAGGCCACTAGAGCCTTGATGGATGTTGCACTGGTCATCTATTGCTGAGAGGAAGCAACAGGAAACAGGACAAGATTCTTTAAGCAGAATGATCGGCCTGACATCCATTTCCTTATTGCAAAAGCAGTGCTCGCTGGTCTCTAGGATACTCCAAAATTATTCCTGCTTCAAGTTTCCTTCAACCTTAAACTAACTCGCACTCAAAACCTACAAAAATGCTTCACAGCACTGAAGGGTAAAATGGGCCACATGCTATGGGGAGACAGAGAGAACTGCTGAGGTGTGCTGGTCAAGAGGCTCATTGGCTAAAAAGTGAGATAAAATGGGCAGTGAACTGATTAGCAGGAGCATGAGAGACTAATGGGTGATGGGGACATGATGCTAAATAGAGGACTCCCCCCCCCCAAAAAAAAATGGAATGAGGCAAAACCTTGTCTAGGAGTAGTGCACTATTAAAGGAAGGAAGCCAAATCAAAATTATATTTCTGAATTACTAATAGATTTCTCAATAGATACCCTAGCTGGAGAAAAGAATATTCAGAATCAAGACTTCAAGGTAGTCATGCTGTTGGGACCCGAATCTGTCTCAACGCATGCATATGCTGCCATAATCTTAACAGGCATATGGCAGGGATTGGCACTATTTGCCTTGCATTTTTTAGAACTTGAAATCTATTCACATTAAAGAGAGCTTTTGAATGTTAATAAACGACAAGTCATATCTGATATACTGCCAATTCACATTTTTTACTTGCATTAATTTTCATTGCAAGATAAAGCCCCTTTTGTAAATGGAAAACAAAAGCTGCGAGACAGTTACTTTACCTATATACCTTCAAATCATTATTAACATTGGACAGACAACTTGCATGTGCCTATTTCTCTCATCTCATGTCTTCCGTATTTTAAAAAGGCAATCACTTCCCCTCAATAGCTTCTCTTACATTGTTGCAGACATGCTGCCATTCTTTAAGACCCCCTGCTATCTTTTTAAAATTTGAAGTGCATTTATTCCAAATCTCTTGTACTGTTTTTTAAACAATTACCACACAGTGTACAGGAATTATTCAATTATAATTGCCTCACATTTCCTTCTTAGTAGCATCCTAATTCTCATATGTCTACTCCCTTATTTAAAATTAAAATTTCCCTTTTCACATTCTAAGATAAATAATTATATCATGATGATCACCATTACAGAACTATTGTGGACCTCTAATAACTATACTTTACTGAAGATGGAAGCAATTTACAGGCAACATGTTTAGCTTAAAGTGGTGTTGGCAACCACAGCAGGGTGCATATGAATGACTCCAGAACACTACCAGATGGTCTTCATCTGTTACAGAGTGCATCGAGAAGGCAACCTACTGAATAGCTTAGGTGCATGATTCCAGCTGACTGCTGGAAGCAAGCTACAAAATCATTTGGGGTTTGTCATAAATTCTGGGACAATGCACAATTTAGACAACAATATAGTCCACATACAACTTACAGGTCTTGGGCTCTTTCAATAAGCATGCCAGGCACTTAGAAGCCTAGAATCCAGTCTTAAAAAGAAAAAATGTTTCCAGAACAAGGCCTTTTCTCCTATGGACTAGCTTCCTAAAAATAACTGTAAAGTGGCATGACCCGACTGTGAGTATATACTGATGTAAGTTAATATTAGGAATGCTTGGGGGGGGGGGCATTTATTTCCACAGATGTTGCCTCATACAACATCTCAGTCATGTACATGCCAGTAATTTGTGATTAGATTTACAGTTTCCTGTTCTCTTTGTTCCACTCTCTTCTAACACAAACCTTTCACTGTCTTCAGTTGCCACACACTGCGGAACATAATGTTAAAGACAGGTCTTTATAGGTATTCTACAATTTTTGCTTAGATGTGCATAAGAAGCATACTTTCATTGTCTTTCTTATCAGAGGAAAAGCATGACAAGATGGGGCCTTGTCCCTGCTGTTTACAGGGAGAGGGATATTTGCAGCAAGACAGTGAAAACATGATTCTGCTTAGTAATAGGTCATCTTGCAATAATTTGTGAGAGGCAGGGAAGAGCAGCAAAATGGGCCAGAAAATTTTGTTTTCCTTAAGTCAGAGTTAGGTTGGGGTCATGAACATGTGCAAGGCCCATGGTTCTGGTATGGATTCTTTTCCTCTGTCGTGCCATTGCGTTCACATGCCTTCAGTTGTGATCTGTTAGATTCAGCGAATCAAGCTTGGGTAGCAGCATGGATCTGTTTCAATGTAAAAAGGTCTCAGGCAAGACTGAAAGTGGCAGCAATGGATCACAGGGCATGGATCAGCAGGCCCAACTTACTGCTGGCTATTCTCTGTGAGTGTATGTCGCACCATGAGGAGAGAACAGCTGCTGGGGCGGCAGTCCCAGTGCACACCCTGCCAGCCACAGCAGCTGGGGGCCCCTAGGGTAGATCCTCTTCCAGGAGGAGTGATTCAAGCGCCCTTTCCAAAAGGGTGGTGAGAGAATGAGCAGGGTGGTGGCCAGGCTACTTTAGGATTTGGTGTGATGAACAGGGGCTTGGGAGAAGTTATCGGGGGGGTGTATGTGCTCTGGGGCTGCCTTTGCCAATGTGTCTGGTAGAGGGCCTGCATGGAGACCAGGGATTCTGGCCTCTTATGGGGTGCCATCTCAGTCTGAGACAGACTGGACATGCCGGACATGGCAGCAGGAGTTGTGGCTGCAGGGTAGGCTGTCCCATCTATTTCAGGCAGGACAGGCATTTCTTGGCAAGGTCTGGAAGGGGTTACAATTATGCCAGTGACAGACAGTGCACTTCACGGGGCTCAGATCAGCACAGACTCCTCCTTCCCTGTCTCCTCCTCATTAATGCTATGGCATGCTGGAATGCCACCCCTCTTGGCAGCTGGAGCAGCAGCAGCTGGAGGAGCGAGGTCTACTGGAGCAGAAGCCACACAAGCTTTGCCTTCAGGGCAAGTAGGAGCAGGTATGGAGACCTGCAGCGTGGCTGTGGTGTCTGGGGAATGGTCAGGACCTGAGCAGTGGCTCTGTTTTTTCAACAGGGGTGGCTGCCTCTAGATACCAGCTCTCTGACAACTGGTCATCACAGTGTAACCCCGACATAGGTTTCTGCCCCACTCAGATACTACTTGCTACAAGGCTATAAATACAGGTTGATGGGGAGGATACATAGATTTATTCTCTTATTCAAGGATCCTGAACAAAAATTGTTAATTGAGGGCCAAATCCTCACTACTTTGCCCAAAGAGGCTGAAGGTAAGCATCCCAAGACTGAAAGGAATTGGGATATGGTGTTTCAGACCCAGGCATATGAAGCTCCTTCGTAAGTCAAGGGCTTGGTTATTATTCAAAGGGCATATAACTCCTTTGATGAGGTTTTGTGAATGTGGGCAGCAATGGATTGGTGCTTCTTTGGGATAAGGATAGTGAGGTGGAATGTTGCATCTTTAGAGGGGACTACAGTGCGGCAGCTTCCACACTGTACATCCACAAAAAGGCACCCTTCCTTAGTGCCTCCGTTTCTATAAGCACATCACTGACTGAATGGGCCCTACTCATCATATCAAACTGACTTGGGTAGGATGCATAGTGTGTCAAAAAAAAAATTTTTTTTAAGGCAAACCTAAAAAGCCTAACTATTTTTCAACAACCAAGTTATACTGCTCTTTGTATGGAAAACTAACATTAGTGCTGGCATGGCAGTGTTCAAAGTAAGAAATGTTTAAAACCTGAGGGGGAAAAATACTTCTGTTGGATAATTATCTACTGCTGTGCAAAGTTTCATTGTGAAGGAATTAATTGTATTAGCTATCTCAACCCGATTAATTTTCTACTTAGAAACTGATTAGCCACCTTCCTGTAAACAATTCACTAGAGAAGGAAGGGGAGGGAAATGTAATCCTTCTATTCAAATAGAGTAATCTCTTTCTTTTAAATAACTGTTTAAAAGATACTTTTTAATGGTGTGAACAATATATTAGGCAGAAAATTATTGCTTACCACTTCAAATAAAAATACTAGCATTTTAAACAAACCCTGGTTTTCCATGGTTCATGATGCAACCCTCCAGGCACTTCTACCATGCAATCTCCACTCATTCCAGTATCGTTTACACAATGGTATTTTTGTCTTCTTACATGCATATAGAGAGCATAGCAATCTGAATATAGGGAGGTGGCAGGGGGTGGGGGGACTCACCAAAAATATTCTTTCAAGTTGATCTTGGATGTCTTTCATTCCTGGGAAAGCAGCAACACCTTGAATCATCTCTACAAAGATACAGCCAACTCCCCTGCAAAGCAAAAAAAGTATAAGATATGTGAAATAATATCTTGATATTTAAAAAGCTAGTACAAACCTTTAGGTCTTTACAATGTTCTTTGTGACATTTATAAATCACCTAGCATATAGATCTCCAGGCCGTGTGCGACTGTTTAAAATACAGCAAAAATAAAACAATGGTTTTAAAATACTTTTAAAACAAGAAGCCAGAGAGAAAACAAGGGTGAAGCAATTTTTTGAAGGCAGCCAGAGATGGAGAACTCTTATATTGATAGGAAGCACCTTCTGAAGCCATGGGGCAATCATACAGCAGATGACCTCCCGAGTTGCCACCAAATGAGCCAGTAGCAACTATAAGCAGACCTCCCTTTAGAAAATTATGCCTTGCTGTGAAAAAGATACAAAGAAGAAACCAGAATGACAGAAGCTACTTCAAAACTGCTCTTTTGAAACAGCTTGTTTTAGTTAGGATAAAGCTGCTGCCCACCCCTTTCGCTGTGTTGGTGGGGATATGGGATGAGCAGGTGGGGGGCAGAGTTTCAGGCCTGGCCCGAGAGATGGGCATGCGGGCTGCCATTTTAGTCTCCCAGCACATGCCACCGGCAGACCAATCACATGCAAGAAATGCTGCCCCTTAATTTGGTTATTCCCCTGCTCTTTCTTCACAAATCAATTAGTTTGCCTAGTCCTTTATATAATAATTATTAAGTCCTGTGACTATTCTTTCATAGTCTCCATACAAGCACTTGTGCTCTGTTGCTTATAATTTAATCTGGTTTCTCTTGTCCCTTTAAGAATTATATAATTAACTAGTATTTTTAAGCCCGTTATGATAATGGGCGCTAGCTTTCTCTCACGCCTTTTAGGGTTTTATTTATTTATTTATTTATTTTTAACTTTTCCGGGACCGGGGGTGGAGCCGAGGCCTTAGAAATCCTTTTTAAAAATGCAGCCGCGGCCGACGCCGCCAACCTACCACCCTCCCTCCCAACTGCCGAGTCCACCTTACCCCGGCCCGTGTCAGTCGGGCGAAGATAATCCTTAATTTCAGAGGCAGAGAGGAGCTTGCAAATAGAGCTCCTCTCTGTGCAAAGGCTGTGCCGGAACTGGCAGCATGGACGTAAAGGATGCAGTAGGCGTCCTTTGCGCCCAAAACGCCATTTCGGGAAGAGGCTTTGCACAGAGAGGAGCTCTGCTTGCGAGCTCCTCTTTGCCTCTGAATTTAAGGTCTATCTGCGCCCGACTGACACGGGCCAGGGTAAGGTGGGCTCGGCAGTTGGGAGGGAGGGTGGTAGGTTGGCAGCGTCGGCCGCGGCAGCATTTTTTCCTCCCTCCCGCCCGGCTCCGACGGCAGCGCCAGGCCTCGGCGACGGCTCTGCCACTGCCTCGGCCAGCTTCCCCCGCCGCCTCTTCCCCCCGCCCGGCGACGGCGGCGCGGCCAGGCCTTGGCTGCGCCGCGTCCTCTGGGCGAGGCGGCGGCTCTGCCGCCGCCTCGGCCAGTGTCCCCCGCCGCCGCTTACCCAGCTTCTTGGGGCGGCCGCTTCTGGCCGCCCAAGATGGCCGCCGGGTGCTGGCGGTCGTGTCTCCCTGCTGTGTTCTGGGCATGCGCTTCGCACATGCCCAGAACAGGCCAGGGAGGCACAAACGCACGCTTGGTGTCCATCCACGGACGGACACCAAGCGTTTTATTAGAGAGGATTATTGTACTGTTGCTTTCTACTTTTCTCTGGTTCATTCCTTGATTTCGCAGTTAAATGGGTTACCAACCGTTGAGCACTTTTGTGCTCATTCCAACTGATTCCCTTTCTGCTTAAAATCTGACGAGTAATTGATTTTACTTGTTTCCACTTTGAGTGGCTGCACGAGCAGCCGACTCTCTTGCTCTTGGTCAGTCACGGGGGCAAAAGCAGCAGGATGATCACTGCACATGAACTGGCGACACCTAAGAAGATGATTGTGGCAGCTTAAGTATATTGCCAGGGTTACCCCCCGCCCTTTCCCTCCCCCTCCCCCCTCTTTACTCTTACAGAATGAGGGTATTCTCATGATCAGTGGAAAGCGGGCTAAGGGAGGTTAGCCTGCTTCCCATGGATTGTGGGAACCACTGGGCTCACAGGTGAGCCCAGTTTCCCCAAAGCGGGTCCCCCTCCCCTTAGCCCAGGTTAGCAGAGCGAGTGCTCTGCTAACTCGGGTTTTTTGGTCGTGTATTGTGGTGGCGTTGCCCCACGCTGCGGCAACACACAAGGAGACCTCCGGCTGAGAGGCTGCAAGCACCCTCCCGGGCTCTGGGGTCTCTCCAGCATCCTGGAACTTCCAGGGGCCACACAGCCCCTGATCCCTGTAGCCCCCGCCGGTTATGTGACGGAGCCGGCAGTCGTGTGGGCGGCCTATCTGGTCACCCAGGGCTACCTTCTGCTCGTTTGCGGGGAGAGCGGGCTCAGCCAATAACAGTGAGTCTCACTGGTTGTGAGACTCGTCTCAATATCTGGCTAGTAGAGGATACTTCCCCATCTATACAGAGTAATTGTTTAGGTCATTTTTCTTTTTTCTAAGGAAAGGTTTTACAATTTTTCCTTAAAAGTGGTAGTTTGGGAGTAATTTGGGGGGTAGTAAGGACGCGTCATCCTGCTCTGACTGAGCAGTACTGTTTTGTCAATGGCAGCCCTATCTTTAGGTTGTAGTGGCTGCTCGTTTGTTCTTCCATCATATGTACCTTTAACAGCTGCATGAGGAGCAGCCATTCAACAAGCACATCTTCCTTCAGAAGCTCTCTCTGCTGGCTTCACCTCATTTTGCTCCCAGAAATGCAGGAAAACTCTCAGTATCTTTTCCCAAACATCAAGCTACTCTGCTATCTTTCTTTATATTTCTTTTCCCTGATCAGTAGCACCTACCCCAGCATTCTGCAGCTTCAACATGCTTCAAATGACTGTTGCTTCAAAACTGGGCAAATTGTATAACTCGAAGCCTTAGAGTTCCCCAGATGTGTATGCTTGGGTGTTACTTACTGTTGCCTTAAAGTACCAACACACAAAACCTACCATCACTGGTCTTGAGTTAATTGCTTAGCTCTCAGTGTCTGTTTTTTCCTCGTATATAATAAGTATTACTTTGTTGCTTTGAGCTAGCTTTTGCTAGTATTCTTGTCTGAGTTGCTTTAGAAGCCCTGATCTGTAGTAACTCAGAGTTAGGGATGTGCACAGAACCTGTTCGGAGGCGGTTTATAGGCCTCCGAATCAGTTCGAAGGAGGCGGGGGTGCTGCTTTAAGAGCAGGGGAGGGTGTACTTACTCCTCCTGCCACTTTCCCCCTGCCAGTGTCCTTTGTTAAGAAAGCTGATCAGCGCAGCAGTGTACCTCCCCATTGCCTGGATATGGCCAGAAGTCCCCGACACGCCTGCACGTGCCGGTGCCCCAGCGCACACATGTGCTGGCATGTGCAGGCATGTCGGGGACTTCCAGCCATATCCGGTCAATGAGGGCAACAGGGAGGTACGCAGCTGCCCCAATAATGTTGCTGAATTTAGCTTAATTTACCTACAATACTACATGCTGTCATATTTCATGGAACAGTTGGCTTATATGACCCAACCCTAAGAAAAGCAGGGCTCAGCATTGGGATACACGTCAATTTTATTAAAAACTGTCAATAGATTTATGTGGGAAGTACATACACAACCACAGCATAAATATTAATGCCAATACTTTAGTTCCTGCTGAAATTTATAATTTAATTGAACAATATAAAATAATCCTTAAAAGATGTTGTTTTTTTAAACTAGAATGACAGACTTGGGAAGCAACACAATTTTAGGCATGCCAATGTGTTCAATCATCATCTCTCGAAAACAGCAGTCTCCTGAAAACATACAATCTGCTTTCATTAATTAAGATACCATAACTGAATTTATATAGGCCAAATTTGGTTGAGTCCTTTGATTTAAAAATCCCTTTAATTATTTTATTTGTTTTTGCTAGTGCAGTAATATTGTAATGCATAATCTGATTTAATAAAAAATGTAGTTTCAAACAGCATTATTTAAGATATTTAAGAAGGTTGAAAAGACAATGCATTATGAGAGTCTACCGAGTATGACAGAGCATGCAAGACACTTCACATCCATTTCAGTTATATTATGTATGCCCTTGCTGGTTCCTGAAAGAGCTGAATTGATTAAACTGTCAATCATCATCTACTTTGATTAGTGCTTCATTAAACCCAATACATCTTAGTCAAAGATAGACAATATTTAAACACATGATAGAAATAAAGTCAAGATTCTGAACTGTTATCATCTGAAAATAAAATTAAAGAAAGAATTGCATTTATCCTGAAAACAGTTTAAATTTGTTTATTCATCCAAACAGTATTTAAAAAAATTAGAGCAATAAGGCATTTTACAAACTTATATATACAAATTCAAAATGACCAAGTTAGTGGCTATAGAAAAGTTAAGGGAAATATGCTAGTAAACAATGTACTGTGGTTGTAGGGACATTTCTACTTTCATAATTGTTCCAACAATTCCAAAAAAAAAAAAAAAAATCCCACTTCAGTCTTATCCTCCTGTGAAGTATAATGGGGGAGAGAAAGGGGAGGGAGAAGAACATGAGACTGCAACTCTCCAAGCTTGTTGTCATAGTGGCAAACCGGGACTTCCCATTATTTATTTGTTTGTTTATTTGATTTCTATACCGCCCTTCCAAAAATGGCTCAGGGTGGTTTACATTGAAACAAAACAATCAAAATCAATTAACAATTAAAAACAGAGACTATAACACACCATAAAACAATTAACAATTAAAACATTCAAAACCATTTAAAAACCTTGGAAAACCAGGTTACAGCAAGTTAAAAAACATTTAAAATATTGTTGTACCACATTTTAAACACAACAGTAAGTGACATCTCATTCAACACATTTGGAACCAAGATAGATGGACAGGAAATCAACACACCACTCTTGACTGAGTGAAGGTATTTCCATGCTCTTTAAAAAAAATAAGGTGGGATTCAAGTTTAAAAAGTAAACACACATAATAAATGTATAATAAATTTTTATCTTAGAACAAAATTTCAACTACAGAATTCAAAGTAAAAACATGGAATTATATAAATGACATCACCCAACTATAGCAATGCTATATTTTTCCTATGGTCACTTGGACTTTGACAGAGACAAAAAATAGATAGATAGAAAGACAGACAGACAGATAGATAGGTAACAAAGATTCACTGCAATCTAGTGGTCAAGGCATAAGGCATGGACCTGAAGCACCTAGCTCAAATCCCATTCCATCTAAGCCTCCATTCTAATCTTTAAAATGGAAATAATGGTAAATTTCCTCACATGAATCTTAGTTAAACAAGATTCAGTGAGATGAAAAAGATATACTACTCGCCATTAAAAAGCTAGTGTTGCATACACAATAGCCTGCAGCAGCAGGAAAAATGACAATATGAACTGTCAAGCTTTTCTGTTCTTCAGACTTCCATTTTTGTTGTGGTTGCTTGACATTGCAAACTGAGAATTAGAAGAAGTTTTATCTCTCCCCCTTCTCCTTACGATTAGTCTAAACAGAGTCAACTTCTAGAGCCACGTCAACAGACTATTAAATAAATTTGATTTAGCAATGCCTTTTCTCAGATTTCTCTGAGTTCCTGTTAGGTCTACAGCAAAGGCTCCTAAAATACAGAAAAATTCTTAAATCCCTGCATGTTCATTTAAATAAGGGTGTAATATGGCAAAACAAACATGACTGAAGCTGAAGTGACAGCCATATGATGCTGAAATGAGTGCCTTGCCCTCTAATGATAACAAGCATGACTAAGCCCATTAACGTACCAAAGAGAGCACATGTAGGCATACTATCTTAATGCTGAACTCCTATTGTTCCTTTTAATTTTCTAGGAGACTTGCAATGACCATGGTAAACAGAATGATAAAACCCACAGATCATGTCAAAACAGCAGCAGATTCATATTCAGTCTAAATATGAATTTAGGTTGTAAGGGTACTGGACAATAGAGAGGTTATGTACAAAAACGGCTTATGTAACCTCTGACTGTTTCTGAAAACAACAAATGTGTTATGTGACATGAGGAGAGACTTGGGCCATACTTGACTGCTCAAATGCTGTGGGAAGCACTGGCGTAAGAATTTTGAAGGGAACCCATACTGATACATGCACATTATTCTTCCTCATTTCATCTCTACAAGCAGCTTTCATTCAATTCCCAAGCTGTTTTTAAAAGGTTTTAGCAGTATGGAAGTCTGTGACCCCAGTTTATCTGCAGAAAATTCTCAGAAAAACAAAGGTGCACATGTATTTTGCACACTACTGTTGTATTCTGTCCAGTAATCTTTTGCAGTTTGTTTAGACATTTGTTCTATAGAGATTGTGGAGGAGGAGTGGGGGTGGGGAGGAGAAAATGAAGTTGTCCCTTAATACATCTTTAAGTTAAATCCTTGTGCGGATGAGGGAAGTAGCTATAAAACAACTACCTTCTCCCCCCCTCCCCAAATAGCTGCCGAAAGGAGGACTGTAGTTCTTGGAAGATAAGACTGCAGGGGCCTGAATTCTCTCCTGGAGTTTGGGGGGAGTTCAAGGGGGAAGGAAGTCAGGGCCTTTGGTTTCTGGAAGTTTAGTCTAGGGAACAGTTTGTTAGTCTGTGTTGTGTTGGACTTTTATTTTCCTTTCATGTGCTCTGTAAATCCTTGCAATGGGTCTATTGTTGTTTTACCTAGAATGTAACTAAGCTAAGGAAGCAATAGCTGGTGCCCATCCATCCAGCTAGGGCACTGAAAGAGTCTATGTAAACTTTAAAGGGGCTTTTGTATTTTCTTACATCCATACTCTTTGCAACAGGGTAGCCATGATTTTTAAAGTGTAGCACTCCAATATCAGCTGGAGTGCTTTTTGGAAGGAACCTTTTAATCAACTGAGTATTTTTACCTGTAACTAAAAGCTGAGAAAGCCTCAGATGGAAACTGTAATATTTTGAATGACGTTTATTTTTCTTTTTGTTCTTTGCAAATTTTAACCAGTCTCTTTGAGTGGATTTTTAACTCAGGAAAGGGGGGGGGGCTGGAAAGAGGTTTTCTCTGGTGCAAACATGCCACAGTTTGATCATTCAGCTACCAAGGTTTCTCACCACATGTAAGCGTGCACGTGGAAGGTTTTTGTACTTCTCCAACAGAAAGAGAAAGAGAGTCTCCCTGGAATTTCACCCAAATCCGGGATGGGGTTAAACTCTGTAATAACTGGGTAGTGGTGGCAGTGAATAAGCTACTAAGTACAGGAAAGTTTAAAGGAACAGCCTTTGTGGGTGAAAGCATAGGGAGGGGATGATTCAGCATTTTTCTTTCCCTCACGTGGGCTGGCTCTAAGGCAAAGGTGGGGTTAAATCAGCTACACTTGACCACTCAAACTTTAAGAGGATCTAGGATTCTGTTCAGGTCAAGATATGTTTAAAATAGAAATAGCAGTTAGATGAGATTTTTCTGGAGAGAATAATTGGGTAACTCTGTCTCAGATCTGTATTAATAATAGGGCCACAAAATTATCTGTCAACAGCTGCCTTCTAAATCTTTGGAAACCACAAAATATAGTCCAGTGGGATTTTGGCACTGGCATGGTTAATTTAGCACCAGTCGTCTTTAATACAAAATGACACATAATTTAAATTGGATCAATTGTGCACTCTAAAAGTATGGTTTGAGATTCAGGATAGATATTTCATGGTGGATTACATCTTTAATGTCATTTTATTTAACTGATTGGTCTTAACTATGGTGACAGCTGCGAACTGATCTACACCATATTTTAGCTGGTGTAAACTGGCATAAATTCCATACATATGAAGTAACAAAGAACAAATTCAAAAAATAAGGAAAGCTGTATGTGCAAGAAGGCAGAACCTGTACTTTTCCTCCTTTTATCAACTCACAGAAATATGTTTATTTAAAAATGAAGAAAGATTCACTACCCAAAGAGCTGTAGTGAATGCACATTCATGACATTTTAAGCAATAGCGTGGAAAATTATCTTTAAATCAGTTTTAATTTCAGAGATTTAATATTTGACACATTTATTTAGAAAATGTATTGACCACCTTACTTCCTTAGACTTGAGGCAAAACAACAACAACGAAGACAAGAGAAGGGGGGGGAGAAAAAGAACCTCCCCCCATACATACACACGTTAAAAAGTAAAAGCCTGGCAAAATAGATAGGTTTTCAGGAGCTTCTTAAAGGACAGGGGGCATTATGAATCTCAGGAGGCAGAGTGTTCCATAAGGAGGGGGCTGCAACAGAGAATGCCCTCCCACAAGCCCAGGCCCCCAAGTACCTCCCCTGGGCCTGGAACTCTGAGAAGGCCCACCTGAAACGACCTCATAGGGTGGATCAAGTTGGACGGGAGAAGCAGTCCAGAAGGTATACAGGTGCCAAACCCTGAAGGGTTTTATAGGTGATAACCAGCACCTTGAATCGGACCCAGAAGCAAACTGGCAGCCAATGCAGCAACCTCAGGAAAGGTGAAACATGATCATATTTTCTGCTGCCCATAAGCAGCCAGGCTACGGCATTTTGGACCAGCTGAAGCTTTCAAGTCATCTTCAAACGCAACCCCAGGTAGAGCGCATTGCAGTAGTCCAACTGAGAAGTAACGAGGGCATGAGTTACAGTTGCCAGGGCCTGTCAGTCGAAGGTCGCAGTTGGTGCATCAGATGAAGCTGGGCAAAGGCTCCCCTGGCCACAGCTTCCACCTGCTGTTCCACAGGAGCCACAAGTCCAGGATGACCCCATCAAGGGAAATACTCAAAACCAGAACCTGGCCAGATTGAGAACTGAACAAGAACAACTGCCCTGAGAGGAAGGCATGAAAGGAAGCACCCAAGCCAGGGAAGAGCATAACAATGGCCTCCATAGAGAGCAGCTCAGGCCTGTTAGGCCTGTTGGGGCAGGTCCCCTCCCCACCTTCCCAGGAGTATGGAAAAACCAGTGTGCCCTGAGAGGAAAGCATGAAAGGAGGTGCCCAGGCCAGGGAGCTCTAGTCTTCAGCTCCTGAAAAGACCAACAGCCTGAGACAACTTTTAAAAATCTTCTGTTATTTGCTTCTTTGAATATTGTAGACTGCTTTGGGTGCCTTTGTCAAGGCAGAAAGGCGGTATAAAAATGTAGTAAAAATAATAATAATAAATAACTCTGTCTTGGAGGGATTAAGCATGAGCTTGTTTGGGCCCATCCAAACTCTTACAGCCTCCAGACACTGGGTCAACACATTCACGGCATTCCCAGATCAGCCCAGGGTGGCGATGTACAATTGGGTATCATCAGCATACTGTTGATACCTCACCCAGTGGCTTCATATAGATGTTAAAAAGCATGGGAGCGAGGACTGAGCCCTGCAGCACTCCACAAGAGGCAGGCCATGAACTAGAGCACTCACCTCCAATGCAAACTGTCCGAAACCATCCACTAAGGTAGGAACGGAACCAGCACAACACTGTGCTCCCTATTCCTAACCCCGCAGACGATCCAGAAGGATACCATGGTTGATGGTATCAAAAGCCTCTGAGAGATCTAATAGAACCAAGAGAGGCCCGCTCCCCTCTTTGAGGTTCCGATAGAGATCATCTACCAGAGCGACTAATGCCGTTTCTGTGCTGTGCCGTGACTGAAAAGGGTCAAGGAAATCCACTTAATCTAGGATTCTCTGTAGTTGAGCAGCAACAACTTTCTCCAAAACCTTCCCCAAAAAGGGAAGGTTGGAGATAGGTCTAAAATTATCTAATATCTCTGGGAAGAAGAATATCTCAGGGAAGAAGACTTTAGGAGAAGGCAGACCACTGCTTCCACGGACCAAATGTGGTTCTGCAGACCACACTTCTTCTCAAAATGCATTATTTCACCTGTAGCTGTATATTTTTAATGACTTGGCTCCATGTAAAGTTTGCCATAAGTTGTCTTGTAGAGTTACAAAACCCTAACTAGGAGACAGGAAACCACTAGCAATTTGAGTTGAGTGATAAGCAAAGTGGATTGGTAAATTTAACAATATAATTAATTTCTGGATTATTAATCTTTTGTTCAAATTATCACTTCTATTATTCTTTGAGATATACATCAAGTTGAGTGTTAAGTTTATATACTGTATCTGACACTCAATCCAAACAGAGGGCAGTCTATGCTTGCAAATCACATCAGGAAGTATCACTTCACCCCATTAGGTTTAGGACCAATCATAACATGAATGTTCCCAATTCAGAATTATCTCAAATATAAACACTTTCCACTCAGCTTGATGCTTCTCACCAAGTGCTAATTCTCTTAGGGTAACAATATCTCTAGAAGGCAGAGGCACACAACCCAGAGTTCCTGATGCTGAACTGAATCAGCAAGTGATCAATCAATATCTTTATTACCTTATGCCTAAGGTAATAAATATAGCATAAGATAAAAACATAGAGACTGAAATTAACAGCTGCAGCATTAAAAGCAGTCTATGCCTAAAACTACAAGGTTAAAAGGTGGAGACTTCATTAAAATTGAAATGTAGCTAAAATTAAAGTGATGGCTATATAAGAATACTAAAATATATTAAGATAAGGTTGCTATAAAATTTAGATCTATGTGAAGCCATAAAAATTAAAATTACATTAGAGAAGAATTCCCACAGCACAATCTAGGTAGGTATGACAAACAGCTTTCCTTTTTCAGCCCCGAATCTCTATTCCCCCTTCCTACTTGGTAACATGCCTAACCAACCACTTTTTGCATTGCCTGTACCCCTATTACCACTCAAAGAAACTCTGTTTTCAAAGTCATGTCTCCATCCTCTTTCTTTCCCTTTCCAGTGCATCCAGGTCACGGCTGACTCCTGCACAGCTCTTAAGGAATTTTTATTGCTGTTCATGGGTCTGCACCCATTTGATGATAATTTCCCCCACTTGAGCCAAAACATAGTCACAGAGAATAGAACCTGACATGCCTTCCACAGACTTCCTAACAAAAACAGCACTTTGAATTGGGTCAGGAAACCAACTGGAATTCAGTAAAGATGGAACCATATTGGGGTTAAATGCTTCATACAGCAAACTCCTGTTACTTTGAGAGTTGCGTTTTGAGCCAATTCCAAACACTCTTTTAAAAGGCAGCCCCTTGTAAGGTGCATTACAGTAATGTAATGTGGATGTTGCCAAAGCATGGGTCACCAAAATTTTAGACTTTTCATAAAACAATTTTAAGAACTGGACATTAACTGAAATTGACTTTCTCTTTACACTCTTCCTTATATTTAGTTAGTTAGTTAGTTAGTAAGATTTATATGTTGCCCTACTCCCATAGGACTCAGGGCAGCTTACAAGCAATAACATACACAGCAACACAATTCTATAAAATACATCGTACATAACGTCATAACCCCAACCCCATACAGTACTCATTCCACATGATATAGTAACCATGGATTACAAGATCACTCTACGACCAGCTATCTCAGTGACCGAACACCCGACAGAACATTTCAGTCTTACATGCCTTACAGAAAGCCAACAGATAATGGAGAGTTCTGTCATTATCCGGGAGACTGTTCTAGAGCCGGGGCCACCACTGAGAAGGCCCTGGCTCTCGTTGATTGCAGTTTAATATCCCTAGGGCCTGGGATCACCAAGGTATTACTTGTGGCCGATCTCAGGACCCAGCAAGAGACATATAGAACAAGGCGGTCCTGGAGGTATGGAGGGCCCATACCGTTTAGGGCTTTAAATGTTAAAGTTAATATCTTAAACCTAAGCCGGGACTCAACCGGCAACAAGTCCAGCTGAAAGAGCAAAGGTGTCACATGTGCTCGCCAAGGCGCCTTAGTAAGGACCATGGCCGCTGCATTCTGCACCAGTTGCAATCTCCGAGTTAGGCGCAGTGGCAACCCCACATAAAGCGAGTTGCAATAATCTAACCTAGAAGTGACCATCGCATGGATCACAGTGGCCAAATCCGGAGAGAACAGATAAGGGGCTAGCCGCCGTATTTGGCATAACTGAAAAAAGGCCTTTTGAGTGACCTCCATGATCTGAGCCTTCATATTCAGAGGCATCAAGAATCACACCCAGACTCTTCACTGTAGGCTGAGGTATTAAACAAGCACTAGCAAGGGTCGGTAATTGGAAACTCCCTCCGACCTCTCCGGGTCCAGCCACAGAACTTCAGTCTTATCTGGATTAAGCCGTAGACTACTTTGCTTCAGCCAATCTATGACCACCTCCAAGCACCTGGTCAGCTGAGCTATGGTGTCCTCAGTCCTGCCGTCCATCAGCAGAAAAAGCTGGGTGTCCTCTGCATATTGATGGCACCCTAGCCCAAAACTCCTCACCAGCTTTGCTAAAGGCTGCATATGAATATTGAACAGCAAGGGTGAGAGAATAGCCCCCTGGGGGATGCCACATGTTAATACATGACATGAAGACCTCTCATCGCCCATTGCTACTCTATATCATCAGTCTTGTAGGAAAGAACTTAGCTACAACAAGGCTACGCCTCGAATCCCAGCATCAATTACGTAGTGGATCAGAATATCATGGTCCACAGTGTTGAACGCTGCTGTGAGATTTAACAGCAACAGCAATGCCAATCCTCCCCTATCAAGCTGGCGATGGAGATCATCAGCCAGGGCGACAAGGACCGTTTTGACCCCACGCCCACGACAAAACCCAGACTGGAAGGGATCGAGAATCTCTACATCCTCCAAAAACGTCTGAAGTTGTACTGCTACTGCTTGCTCTATCACTTTACCTAAAAAAGGCAAATTCGATACCAGGCGGTAGTTAGCTGGCTCTGAGACATCCAACAATGCCTTCTTCAAAAGTGGCCTAACCAATGCCTCCTTCAGCTCCCCTGGGAAAATTCCCGTCTCCAGGGAAAGATTGATAATATTCCCAAGGGAGGTCTGCAACCTCTCCCAGGCGGACTTCACCAGCCAGGAGGGGCAAGGATCTAGAGGACATGTGGTAGGCCTCATAGCCATCAATTTTTTTTCAACATCAGCCTCCGAAAGTTGGTTAAAATTCTCCAAAGTTGGCCCGGTAGGCGACCATGGAACCTCCAATTCCTCACTTGCCATCATGGTGTAGTGGTTAGAGTGCTGGACTAGGACCGGGGAAACCTGAATTCAAATCCCCATTCTGCAATGAAACTAGCTGGGTCACTCTGGGCCAATCACTCCTCTCTCAGCCTAACCTACTTCACAGGGTTGTTGTGAAAGAGAAACTCAAGTATGTAGTACACCGCTCTGGGCTCCTTGGAGGAAGAGTGGGATATAAATGTAATAAATAATAATAATAATAATAATAAGTAGTAGTAGTAATAATAAGGGGGAGATCTCGGCGGAGCAACAAGATTTTATCCGCAAGAAAGCCCTTAAAAACCTCACAGCCAATACCCAATTCTCTAACTTCATCTGTACCAGAAAAATTTGTCAGAGATCGAACTATCTCAAACACTTTAGCCAGCTGTGAGCTTGCAGATGCGATGGCGGCCCCCAACAACTCTTTTTTCACGTCCCTCACTGCTACCTCACAGGACCTCATAAATGTTCTATAAGATGTTCTCATTGCTTCGTCCTGGGTTCTCTTCCAGCCCCACTCTAATTGTCTGAGACACCGCTTCATCTCCCTCAACTCCACAGTATATCACAGAGCTGGGTTCCGGGAACATCTCAGAAGACACCGCAGTGCGATCATATCAATAGCCTCAGAAAGCCGGCTATTCCAGTCAGCAACTAGGGCATCCAATGAATCATTAAGGGGCATCGGATCCCATAAATTGTGCTGCAATTTCAACAGGTCCATTAATCTCCTCGGGTGAACACAGACCCGCCTTCCCTTTGAATGGGGCAGCGGTGTGACCCCCAACCATGCCTTCAAGGTATAATGGTCTGACCATGGCACCTTCTCAGTTGAAAACGGACACACCTCTAACCCCATCCCAAAAACCAGATCCAAGGCGTGACCCAATTGATGGGTAGGACCCGTAACAAATTGCTAGAGTGCCAAGGATGTCATAGCTGACACTAACTCCTGTGCCTGAGTAGAGACCGGATCATCGGCGTAAACACTGACATCACCAATAACTAAAAGCCTCGGGTACTTCAGAGCCCACCCCGCTACCACCTCCATCAGACCATGCAAAACCTCTGGCGGTGCATTAGGTGGTTGATACACCAACCAGATAGCTAAGACTCTCAGCAATGCCCCACTTTAAACCCACACAGTCAACTCCTGGGATCTCAGGGGCAAGGAGTTGACTATAAGAATAATCTTCTAGGATAAGGGCAGCGACCCCATCCCCCAACCCCTGACCCGCGACTGCCTCCACAAAGCATCTTTGCAAGGTGTTGGTCTTATTAATAATGGCTCTGGTGTTACATTACATCAATGTCGGGTGTATCCACTCCCATTCTCCCTCAAAACAGAGCAAAGGTTAGAGAAGTTCCAAGCCCGTGAACATCTAAGGGCCCTACTCCCTGATATCCTCCGCCTATTGCCAGATCTTCCTTTCCCTAACATTGTCCGAATCCTCCACCTCCCTTCATTAACCTCTAATCCTCTGCTTGCCATCTCTCACTGTGTCTATTGTGTATATGTGTATATAAACATACACATTTGAAGAGGAACACAGATAGAGGGTGGCCGAGACTTGTGCACAAGACTGCCTCCTCCTTTCAATCTTAAAGTTGTAGCTTTAAGGCTGGAAAATAATGTAAACCAGAATAGTCTCAAGAATACAGAAAATGAGAATATCATGACAAGATTGCCAGAAGAGGTTTATCCCTGGTAGCTGGGCAAAAGGGCATCTTTTAAAGTGGTGGTTCGGACAGCTAAGCACGGCTAATCTGACCCCCAGCTCAGCATCTCTCCAGTGATGGTTGCTGGTGTCTACTTATGTTCATTTTTAGATTGTGAGGCTTTTGGGGACAGGAAACCATTTTCTTATAACCTTGCTATGTAAACTGCTTTGAGAATTTTTTGTTGTTGAAAGTAATATATAAATAATAATAAGTACATCAGAAGAATTAAATATATAAGCTATTTTAGATAAGCATTCTACAATACTAGTTTTCTATATGTGCTTTCTATAGCATTCTAGGATATATTCTACGTATCTTCAAAGTATCAAAGCTTCAGGATTATTTACTCTATTGACAAGAAAACAACTGCAAAATCCACATTTTTAGAAGTTACACCCGAGATGATGTTGAATGGCACTAACTGATCACTAGGTTCTGAGGAAAGGTGTGTGTGTGGGGGGGGGGACGACAGACCAGACATAGTAATACAGTTTCACATTGCAAGATACATTCAGCACAACATCACTCTATTGTATGCTGACAATAGTAAATTGCAGCACTCTACATTGATTTCTGTTGCTAGCTAACACCACTAATGCATGTATATCTTCATTAATATTCTTAAATTGCCAGTGGCTATTTACAGAGAAAGCTGGAGAATGTTAATACTGTACATGAATCATTAGCTTTTGGTTACTCTCTCAATGCCCGCCAATGACAAATGGAGTGTATAAATAGCTTGCAGCCACTGCCACCTGCTTCCCAGACATTGTCCAGTGGTTGATATTTGTATTCCTTTTCCATATTTGTCCCTCTACTCAGTTGCTGCCTCCTTTTCAATATCTCCAGACATAAAATAAAAGCCATTCGTTATAATCAAACTAAGAGTTGATGAATGGTGATTCCCCCCTCCCCCCGCCAATACACAATACCCTTGCACGCACTTCTCTCTCATACATGGATACATGCACACGTATCCCCACCAAACCTGAGAGGGCCCTCTCATTCAGAGAGATGGATCCCTCTCTTCAGAGCTCTACGGAGAAAGCGCTGGGAAGGGCTGTGAGACTGCACAGTGAGAATGGTCGCCTCTGCGTGGTGCCAGGAGACTGTACAGTGCATTCCGCTTTGGCCAAAGCTTTGCACAGGCCCAATAAACCATTAGTAAGTGGGCTGGACTTAGGGTTGAAGGAAGCTGCCACTCCCACCCATCCCAGGCCATACGATAAAGAACACCATACTAAGGGACACGAAGGACTTATTTCAAACACTGAAACGTAAGCTCTTACAATCAACACATATGGGAGCTTCAAAGACTGTATCTGTCAGTTTGGGGTTTTTATTTTAGTTTTGCCTTTTCCCATGGTTATCTGAGGTTGGGGGATAGACTGTCAAAATCCATTATTTTTCTGCAAATCTTTTAAAGGAGGAGTTCATCTCTCTAAGACTATCACCCCAAACTTGCTTTGACCTCACCAATAGATACTTCAATAAGATGTTACATTCAGATTAACTGATTATTAAAATGACTTAGTGAAGCAACTGCCCAGTTTGCATTAAAAATTTAAATGCAGCAAGTGTTCAATGCTAAGGCTACCATCTAAAGAGTTTCTTTATACATGCTCAGAAGCTCTTGACCACCAAATGGGAGTTTTGAAACAGCAGTCCCTCTCATAATTTCACAATTTTGAGGCTGAGTTTCAAAAATAAATTTGCTATGTAGCATGAGTGCTACAGTTTGAGAAGCACAAAGCCCTAGTAGGAGCAGAACTCATTTTAGAGTTACCCAAATTATGACATATGAAAATAGAAGTATGTGTACACACTCTCACTCACAGGTTATGAAAATCTAGTCTCGTCTCAATATCCTGATGAATGCAAAACAGATGAGTCACACATGAGAGCCAAATCACATGTTATGGGCAAAGCATAAACCCCAGGGATATCAGCCAATCCAATTTTTTACACCTAATATATCTAAACAGCAATGCAGGATATAGAGCAAAACTTATATATTCATAGACCCCTTTTATTTCAAAGCAATAGTAACAACCTCTCCTCACAAGTGGAAGAAGAAGAGATGCACATACACTCATGGCTTGCACATGCACATTCTTAATAACAGGAAACCATGGTGGTACTTGATGATCTCTTTGCATTCACGTCTATGGGATCTGTGCCTGCCCAAAGCATCATATGGAACCTGCTAGAGCTTAGATCTAGGCATTTGACATGAGGCATGCCCCCATGGGATGACAGTAGCTGTCTAAGTAGATGAGGACAGTATCTTCTCCCTTAGTTCTTCAACTGCCACACCAGCAGCTCATCAAGGACCTGCTCTTTGTCAGGGAACTTGCTACTAGGGGTGTGCATGAAAAGTTCATGCCGAACAGGTTCACCTGGAACCAGGGCTGGTTCGGGGGTCCGGTCCATAATCGAACTGAATCAGGCCCAGTTCTGGAGAACTGGTTCAGCACGATAAGGGGTCGGCCGGGCGGGGTTGGCAAGAGGGAATAAGGTCCTTAAGCTGGCACCAGTACCACTACTCACTCTCCTTGCGGCCTCAAGAGCACTTCTCCCCTCCATTACCAAGCTGCCAGCAAACCAAACCAGACCCGTTTAAGCTGGACCTGAAACCAGACTGGGCCAGATCAATTCAGATCAATTTAATTTATTCATAAATGATCTAGAAGTAGGGGTAAGCAGCAAGGTGGCCAAATCTGCAGATGATACCAAACTTTTTCGGGTAGTGAAATCCAAAATGGATTGTGAGGAGCTCCTAAAGGATCTATCCAAACTGGGGGAGTGCGCGACAAAATGGCAAATGTGCTTCAATTTGGCAAGTGTGACGAAAAACCCCAACTTCAAGTTTATGCTGATGGGATCTGAGCTATCAGTGACTGACCAGGAAAGGGATCTTGGGGTCGTGGTGGACAGCTCATTGAAAGTGTCGACTCAATGTGTGGCAGCCTTGAAAAGGCCAATTCCATGCTAGGGATCATTAGGAAGGAGATTGAAAATAAAACTGCTAATATTCTAATGCCCTTATACAAAACTATGGTGCGGCCACACCTGGAGTAATGCGTACAATTCTGGTCACTACATCTAAAAAAGGACATTGTAGAACTAGAAAAGGTGCAGAAGAGAGCAACCAAGATGATCAAGGGCCTAGAGCACCTTTCTTATGAGGCAAGGCTACAACACCTGAGGCTATTCAATTTAGAAAAAAAGACAATTGCGGGATAAAATCATGCATGGTGTGGAGAAAGTGGATAGAGAGAAATTCTTCTCCCTCTCACATATCACTAGAACCAGGGGTCATCTCATGAAAGTGATTGCCAGGAAATTTATGACCAACAAATGGAAGTACTTTTTCACACAATGCATAATCAACTTGTGGAATTCTCTGCCACAAGATGTGGTGACAGCCAACAACCTGGATCACTTTAAGAGGGGTTTGGATAACTTCATGGAGGAGAGGTCTATCATTGGCTACTAGTTGGAGGGCTACTGGCCACCTCCAGCCTCAAAGTCAGGATGCCTCTGAGTACCAGTTGCAGGGGAGTAACAGTAGGAGAGAGGGCATGCTCCCAACTCATGTCTGTGACTTCCAGCAGCATCTGGTGGGCCACTGTGTGAAACAGGATGTTGGACTAGATTGGCCATGGGCCTGATCCAGCAGGGCTTTTCTTATGTTCTCAATTCGAATCCAGTTTGGATTTGAACCAAACTGGCCAAACCAGTTCCGTGCACACCCCTACTTGCTACCAAGTGAATTTCATTTTGTATTATGCCTGAACTGAAGCATAATGATAGATGGCAGCATACTTCTGCGGAAACACATCTATGCAAGAAAATACAGAGAACTGGCAACATATGTCTAATCTCCCCACATAAGCACATTGTATTGTATATAACTGTATATTGTTTTACTTGTCCATTGCTCTTGCATTATCTGGTGCTTTATAAAATTGTGTTCTTATTGCTTTAATTATTGTTAACTGCCTTGTAACTTTTTTTTAAACTAAAAGGCAAATAAAAATATTTAAGCAAGCTATTGCCTGCCTATCAGTAGTATTGTACATGATTAAATCCTGTATTCTTTATATTAATCAATCAATTTATTTCAGTCATTGACCAAAAACATTACATTACACAATAGCCAATCGCAATTTAGATAAAATGTGTCAAAACTTGGCCACTACATTTGTATACTTATAATTAAAATTTGCTAATGAAAAGACTAAAAATTCATCTGAATGTGCTGGAAACCTCTCAAGCAAAGGAGTAATAAGATTTAAACGATCATCCTTGTAAAGTGTGCAATTTAGGATAACATGCTCAATAGATTCAATAACACCCATTCCACTAGGGCAAGGGCAAGATGTATATGGCACTCCTCTAAACCTCCCAAAAAGTACCGCTGAGGGTAGCACATTTACACACGCTAAAGACAAGGCCCGCCTAAACTTAGGGAGAGTGATATTAATTAAATAAGTAGCCAGTTTACTACTAAAAATCTGATCTCCTAAGTATTCTTTATAGAATATGTACTCACACACACTGGGGCAAGATAAACATTACTGACTAATAATAAACGTTCATCTTTTAGGCAAAACTAAATTCCATAAAATGCTTTTGAAACATCTGGCACATTTTCTGGCCTCCAGTAAAGATATAGCCTACTTTCGTAACCATATTAGATGAAATAAATGCTGCTGAGATCAAGAAACTTATTTTCCACATAATCTGTTTAGGATCAGGATATTCATTTTAGATGTACTGAACATATATACTTCACTATGCATGTCAGTTGAGACACTCATATGGGACTTTTCATCTGTCATTTGTTTGATCTGTTTGCTCTTGACTGTAGCTTCAGCTTGTGATTGCTCACTATTTTCCAGATGATGTATTATTTGTCATTTTGCTGGATTCATATATTTGATAGATGCAATCAGTACAGTCTCATTTTTCACATGGAACAAAGCATTCCTCTTGAAAAGCACTCTGTATATCTTTTTGACTTGTGTTAAAGGTCCTACATCAGGGGATATCAATATTTCATGTCCATTATTAAAGACATTCTTTTTGTGTCCTCCAGCTAGAACCAGTTTTCACCTTGGCAAAGGTAATATAATGCAAGTGGGAAGGGAGGTCTCTGTGTGGTGTCAATGGTCTCCCTCACTACAATATGTCTTTAAAAAATATTTGTATCTCCTATTACTCACATAATTTCTATTAAAGGCTTCAAAATTAAGGCCACATTCCTGTCATAAGCACAACTATTGCATTTTACATAATAAAGATTTAATTTGGTGTAATTATCAAAACATGCTACATAGATCTTCCATCACTTTTCCTATCACTTGAACAGTCATGAGGATGAAGTCAGATTTTATGGATCTGAATTATAGAGTCACATACATATACACAACCTCTACCCCTGCCAAATTCACTGTATGTGCAAATTAAAACCATGTGTTTTCAACACCGCGCTGCTCTAGTTTTGTAGGAATTAGGGTATTGGGAGGGGCTCCAATGGCACCATGTCTTTTTTCTTATGAAAACTGTATTCAATATACTAAAAATATTCCAATCAAATATTTGTCTTTCTGTCTGTCACATTTATATACTGCCCTATATAAAATAACAGGGCAGTTTACAATCCAATCAAACCAAAACCTAAAAATCATATAAACATATTAAAATTACCATAAATAAAACTTTAAAACATCATAAACTAAAAGCCTGATAAAACAGATGTGTTTTCAAAAATACAGATGTATATATACATTTCTGATTATGCTTTAATGCTGCAGTTTTTAATTCCAAATTGGGGTTTGTTTGCTTGTTAGAGTTTGGTGTTTTTTTTAACAGTTAATCATCCACTTTGTTGTATGTAAATGTGTTTTATATTCATCAACATGGTTTCTATAATTTAGAATCAGCATGGATTTTTCCTATCACATTTTCCTTTTACTTTGCTCTGAATTGTTTGTATTATCAAAAACATACCAGAACATGCTAAAAAATAAAACCACTATACACTAAGATGGGTACAACACAGGCAAGCACAACCTATGCCTTTTCTCTTCAGCCAGACATAATGAAAGAAAAATGTTCTTAAGCAGCTTCTGTCACCAGGAGCATTTCCAGATAACAGGCTTTACTATCTGCAGTTTCTTTCTATCTGCAATTACTATCTACAAGTTTACTGCAATTTTGAATTTGCCCAAAAAACCAACACAAAAAGTGGATTTTATTTTTTTTACCCCAGACTTAAATCTGGCTATGCTCTAATGGGCAATGAAAAATCCAAATTGTGTGTGAAGTGCTCCTAGATAGCTCACAGGGACTTCGGGGTAAATCTGGCCAATATGTGAACACACACCCTCAATTCTGGAGGAGTGATCTAAAAGCCCCGTCTGGAAATGCTCCTGGAGATTAGAATGGAAGAGAGGATAACATTGCATTGGTAGGTAGGGTAATTTATATTCTGCATTTCTTCTAGCACAGATAAGTACAGAAAGAAGAAGAGTGCAACAGGTTGCCTTATTGCTTGCTTTGTATTTATTTGCTCTGATTTCTCATAATGGAGAAGATGCTTATCCCGCTTAGTGCCATGGACTTCCCAAAGCCTTGGACAAAGAATGAAATCCTCTCATTACAGGGATAGGAGCTAATTCTATTTCTTTGTATCCACTAATTGGAAATAGGCTGATGTCATCTCAGTTGAAGGTTAAGGGAAATGCCAATGGTCATACTCACTGTACACTAAGTTCTGTGTTACAAAAGCTTGGTTGTTTATCCCCTGGTCTCTCAGATTGTCATGTAATTTCTTTCTTTTAAAGCCAACTTCCTAACTAACAAAGTAGTAGTCCAATTTCTTTGGACACTGGGAACAATTTTATGGTGAAATGGCCCGCACTAGAAAAAAGGTGTGGTTTCTTGTGTGCACAGATTAGATCTAGGCCAGGGATTCTCAACGTTGGGTCCCCCAGATGTTATTAACTCCCATAATCCCCAGGCCCAGTGGCCTTTGGTTGGGGATTATGGGAGTTGAAGTCCAATAACATCTGGGGACCCAGCGTTGAGAATCCCTGATCTAGGTTATACAAATGTTCTCAAAGATATCTAAGTTTCTAGTTTGACCTTTGGATTAAAATACTGCTAACTCTAGAGAGCAAGGAGCAATTACTGTTGGGACCAGTTGACCAGCCAACTGCCCCACTTCAAGAACAAGGCATCCAGTTCTAGGGATTATCTCCCTCCCTTTTACTGAAATCTGATCTTCTGAGTTTGCTCATCAGTTTCCCTTCAAGCAAGTCCTAACAATGATAAAGCTATCCAAAACTTACTAGGCCAATGCAAGTTACAAAGCAGTATAGTTTTGCAAGGCAGTTTAGTTATTTTCAGTTATCTTGCCCACCTCCCGCATGCTACCTCCACCTCTGTACCCTACTGGACTTTTATTACAGCATATTAAAACCCAGAATTCCCTATGCAATCTCCTTCAAAAACATCAGGCTGGATTGGTTTCACACTAGGAAGGAGCAAGCTGACTGCTCCAAACTGGTACAATGTCTGTGCCCACAGGAATAAGGAAGGTCTAGGTAGGCAATAAGACCAGATTTGGGTCTGGGGTCAAAGTACTAGCCAGGGCAAAAGGCCAGAAAGTCAACGGTGCCAGGCATGGAGAGGAGTGGATAGGTTCTGACACACAATGGTCATTCAGGACTTTTGAAACTTGATGAAACACCCTTTGGTCTCAGACACAATTCAGTTGCCTCCAGGCTTTTGTTGAAGCAACAGAAGCTCATACATTTCAGTTTCCAAATACTTCTATATCTTTTATGACTTTCTGTTTTGATATATCTTTTGGAGAGATTAGGCCTCTCTCCAAACCCTACTACATTGGTTCTCCCTCAGCTTTGGTTATTGCTCCATGGCAAGGGTTCTGCAGTAAAGCTTATTTAGAACACTCCTGGTGATTACTTTGATCGACTCATATTTGCACCTTCTGAAGGATGGAGTTTAAACACACATATGCTAAATTAACATTCTATTAGCTTGGAGAATCTTTCCAAGTCTTCAACTACTTTGAAATTCCTAAGTCAGAGTTGCTGGACAGCCTGCGAATCTCAAAAAATGTTCAGCAACTACTGAACTGTATTCTATACAGTATGTATTATATACATCTACATTCTGTATACAGAATGGGATGAGAAATGCACAGTAGCAGTCACTCTTGAGCATGCTCAAATATCAAGGTATTCCGTACATATATAGTATCATTAGGTTTACAGAGGCTAATACTAGATGCAAATAGGCTATGCGATTCCATTAGTCCCAGCTCTTGAAACAGCAAGCCACAGATAACAGTATGCAGTGGAGTCTACTGAAGATGGAAGGCAAGAGTCCTAATACCCAATGAATCCCTCAGAGTAGGTGAGGCCCAGCTCAGACCAGGTAAGCTCACTCAAGTCGATCCCTGCTTGCAGATGAACAGAATGTTTATTTCAGTTGAGCAGAAATGAGTCCTGTGGATTATCCCTGCTGTGGTATCAGTGTTACAAATAGGCATTGAAATGTTGCCAGGCAAAACGCAAAATCCTAGGCAATACTGCTTTTGTTATAACATTTATTATTTTCACACTATTATGTTCCATTGTTATTGCATCTTGGCTTACATGGCTTCCATCTGTTTCTTTCCAAGTCCTTGCTAGGATGCAAAATTCTCCAGAAAATTGGATTAAGAGAACAAAAGACAGAGAACAAATGACTTCCTTGAAACAAACTACTATTCATATGCATACACATTCAACAATTAACTATTGAGAACACTATCTAGGCATGGAGGTTTCTTAAGGAAACAGTATCTGGAAACTTAAGTCTGAACAGTGCATCCTGTAGTATTTATCTTAATGTGCTTCTCAAGCTATCTGTCTAAATGAATTCAAAGCCAATTAAAGAATTCTCTTCTTACCACATGTCAAGGCAAGTGGAATATTCTGTTGAGCCCAAGAGGACATCTGGAGGTCTGTACCACAGGGTAACCACTTCATTTGAGTATGTGTGGCTGGGGACAGATTTGGCTCTTGCAAGTCCTAAAAAGAAAAAAAGAAAAAAGAAAAGGAAATAAGCACAGAAAGGGGGGGAAAGCACTTTGGGGCTTTAAAAAAAGATACGTCATATGAGACTGCTTGAAATAATGTATTTTGTTTCTTCTGCTGTGTTAAGCTAATCAGAGAAAAACCATATCCATTTCTGTCACTCAACACATCACCAAACAAAGACATAATTGTCAAAGTATCAAGCAACAGAATAACTTTGACAAGACTGTCCTGCTTTTTTTATTTTTAAAGAATCAAATACTCCATTTAACACACATGTATTGGGCATCATTTGAAAACTATTCAATATAGAGCAAAACAAATTCTTACTGTGTCCACTGTTAAAAAGAAAAGAACAAAGAAACATAACGTGTAACTCAAGACAACAGGTAGGCTGGATTGAACATAGTTAAAGAGCCACAAGGAAAACATCATCTGTATCCACATGAGGAAAAACACTGAAAAACACTTGAAGTTTCAGGAGTATGCTGTTTCTTGCACATGGCTAGAACACCAAAAAAATTGCAATTTCCCCCATAACATTTCAAGATCTAACCTACTCCTCTGTCATATGAATAAAAGGCAAAGAATAGTAATTGTTGAGAACCAGCCACATAACTCCCATTAGAAAATAAAGATTTTGGACTGTAATGAGGCTGAAATTGCCCAAGTACAGTACATCTGACCAACGGTAGAATTTAATATAATCACTTCCCTATTAAGGTTGGTGTCCATGTAGACATGTTGTGTGAGGACCTCAGATGGGAGAGGCCCTGATGTATGCAGAAAAATGCTGCATTTGTTTTGGGGAAAGTTCTGACCCATCCCCAAAACTGCCAGGGGATCAATGGTGGTGTCTGCATGCTGCCATCTTGATACTAGGGCACATTTGCAACTGCAGAAAGCAACACTGAGGTCCAAACCTCACTTAGGTTGAAGGGCTGGGTCATAAAAGGGAGGAAGAACTGGAGGAAATGAGGTAAGAAACTTGAACTTGTCTAGCTAGTCTCTGCTTCTTGGACTAGTGATGTACATGGAACTGGCTGGCCCGGTTCAGTTCGAGCCCAGACCAGACTCGAATCTGACCAGGCCAGTTTGGTCCGGCACCCCTCAAGCCTCACCCGGCTCAGTTTGGTGGGGGGGGGTTGGGGTTGATTCGTGAACATTTTTTTTAAAGAAGAAAAGCAGCTCTTTGGCCAGTTTTTGGCCTTCTCCTGGTGGCCCAGCGGCCATTTTGGAGGCCGCGCACCTGTGCAGAGACCAATTGTACAGGTGCACGGCCTCAAAAAAGGCCACCGGGCCACCAGGAAAAGGCTGAAAACAGTCTGAAGAGCCGGCCGAACCGGCCGGAGGAAGCTATAAAGAGAGCTGGTGGGGGGAGGGGGAACCTCCATGGACCGCCCCTCACCGCTGCCTCCAGGAACTCCCCTGAGGGGGAGTAATGTAAAAAAAAATTCTTTAAAAACCCACAAACGTGCGCAAACATTTGCGATCCCGCGAACAGTCGAGGCAAGGTGTTCGGTCCAGGGTTAGACCGAACAGGGGGTGGTTCAGTTCAACCTCAGGCATCAAACCAAACTGGCTTGACCTCAAACCGGTTTGCAGACCCCTATCTTGGACTAGGAAATGTATTTCAGCCCCCCACCCCTTTTGCTCAGCCTCGATGGCCAGAAGATCGGCTATGCTCTGCTGTCTTCATTATAGCTATAGCCTTCTTTTCTTGATTGCCTGCTGGATTCAAGCATTATATTAGGCAAGTCTCAGAGGACCTTGTGAAAGAGGAGACTATGGATTTCTGGGGCTTATAAGCAAGGAGGCCAGAGGTGCAGCTAGGAGCATAGTCAGTAGAAGGTGGCCAACCTTTGGTGCTGGGCCTTCAGCATGGGACTGACAGCTGGAGTAAAGTACAGTATTTTATGGCACTGTAAGAAGTTGAAGATGCTATTGAGAGAGCTCCTGCTGTTTGAGTCCTGCTCAAATAGCAGGTCAGTCAACAGAGTGTCTAGGCTTAGCTGGAGATAGGGATATGGGGGCGTGTTCGCTCACTGTGGAGTGGCTATTCCTGTGGTGGTGGGGAACAGAAGTAGCAGAGTAGGCACGTCAGAGAATGTTACAGTGGAAGGGGAATAAGAAATTTAATAGCAATTTCCCCTTCAGGCTCTCCTGTTGACCTTGGGGAGCAGTGCCAATTACCCACAGACCTCACTGTGCTGCTTTGTAATGTCAGGCCGGTCCAAAATAAAGCACAAACAATCCATGATTTAATTATGAATGAAGGAGCTGACCTGGTATATATCACAAAGACTTGGTTGGAGGAAGCCAGTAGCCCAGTCTGGTCCCAACTTCTCCCTCCAGGGTACCTTGAGGAGCAGGTGAGAGGTTGTGGGTGGGGAGGTAGAGTGGCTTTGGTGGAGCAGCGGCTGTTGTCTATAAGAATAACAGCTTGCTTACCAGGATCATGGTCAGTATCTGACCATATAAAATGTGTGTACTTAAGTTTGGGGACCAGGGATAGACTGGGACTTCTGCTGGTGTACCAATCACCCCAATGTCCAACAGGGTCTATAACTGAGCTGATTGATTTGGTCGCAGAATTGGCACTGGACTATCCCAGGATTATGGTGGTGGTGGATTTAACTTCAGAACCAATTTGTCCAGAATGGCTCAGGAGTTCATGCCATGACAACTATGGTTCTATCCCAAGTGGTCTCCAAACCACACTGCATGTTGCTGGTCACATGTTTGATTTGGTCTTTTACTCTGATCAGGGTGCTGCTCTGTGGAGACTCCTTACTTCCTATTTTCATGGACAGACCAGCATCTGGTTAAAGTTAAACTTACACACACTCATACCACCTCTGCAGGGGTGCTGGGACTATTTGGATGGTCCACCCAAAAAAGTTATTAGATTCAATAGGATTTGGTTACTATTAGGGTTTCTGCTTGCCCAACAAGGTCATCGGGGGAGGGGGTGCTTTGCTCAGTGTGCCGATATTGAGAGAGGATAAATTGTCATGCATGTGGGGCAGGGCCTTCTCTGTTGTTGCCCCGAAGATCTAGAATGCTCTCCCAGTGAATGTCTGCTCTTTGACATCTGTGGCTACTTTAAAAAACAACAACAATTAAAGACCTTTTTATTTGTTCAGCCTTTTATCCCTTAGGGGTCATGAGGCCTCTCAGCTCTCCTGCTTCTGTTGTCTTTTTTATAGTGGGTTTTTTTTCCCCCCATGTTTTATGTGTTTTACTGTTGAACTGATTTTAAGGTTTTAAATTATTTTTATGGAATTGTATTGTATTTTAACTTTTTAAAATCATCTTGGAATGCTGTATGAAAGATGCTATAAAAACTAAATAAATACATTCCAAGAAGCCTTGGAAGGATTTGGAATTGGCTCTGCCCATGATTCTGTTGGTGTCTTGGTGGCTGAAATAGTGACTTCAACAGGGCAGTAAATATAATCGCTCCTAAAGGAGGTTATGCCTTTTCTGACCCGCTTTGGTATAAAACTGGCCCTTTGGTATACAGAAGAACTAGGGGAGCTGAAGCAGCAAGCTAGATGACTAGAGCACAAATGGAAAAAGACCTGACAGATTACAACATAGAGCACATTTGAAATCTATGCTCTAATAACACATGCAGCAAAGAAGCAATTCTCTGCCCACATTGCATCCGCAAGCATACATCGAGCAGAGTTGTCCAGGGTTGAGAGAGGGTTAAGTACACGTCTGTCCCTCCTTGAATTTGAATTCAGAACCATCAGTTACCCATGGTGACATTTTAAACGAGTTTTTAATGGATACATCTCTTGTATTCAAGCCAGCTTAGATTCCACAATTACTGCAAAGTAATATGGAGGTGCCCAGCGACTCCTCTTATGTGGTCAGACTAGATCAATTTCAGCCTGTGACTCTGAGAATGTGGATAAGCTGCTTGGAGCAGTGCGGCCTACCATCTGTCCTCTTGACCCCTGTCCAACATGACTGATACTGTCTGGCTATTTTAGAGGGCCTAGTTGATATTATAATCACTTCTCTGAGAGAGGGCAGGATGCTTTCCTGTTTTATGGAAATATTTATTAGACCTCTTCTGTAGAAGCCTGCATTGGATCTCTCAGAGTTAAGAGAATTAGGGGCTTGTCTCCAACCTTCCACTGTTGGACAAGGTAATTGAAAGGGTAGTGACCTCCCAGCTCCAGACAGTCTTGGAGAAAACAGATTATCTAGAACCCATTTTAAACTGGTTTTCAGGTGGGAAATGGGGTGGAGAGTGCCTTAGTCAGCCTGATCGATGTTCGTCAACTGGGAATTGACAGATGGAGTACAACTCTGTGGATATTCTTGTATGTCTTGGCAGCTTTCAGTACTATTAACTACAGCATTCTTCTCGATTGTCTAAGTTGAGATTGGCAGGCACTGCTCTGCAATGGTTCCACTCCTACCATACTACCATACTATCTCCAAGCTTTTTAATATCTACTTGAAACTTCTGGGAGATATCATCATGAAATTTGGTACAGGGTATTATCAGTATGCCGATGACACACACATCTATTTATTCATGTATGCTTCACCAGGAAAAGGCATAAACTCCCAAATGTCTGCCTGAAGGCAGTGATGGGCTGGATGAGGGATAACTAACAGACTGGATCCAAATAAGATGAAGGTACTTATTGTGGGGTTGGAACTCAAGAAACAATTCTGATTTTCCTGTTCTGAATGGGGTTACACTTTCCAGAAGGAACAGATACACAGTCTGGCAGTACGTCTGGATCCAAACCTCCATCTGGTGTCTCAGGTTGAGGCAGTGGCCAGAAGTCCTATCAACTTTAGCCAATACTCCAGCTGCATCCATTTCTTGAGATAAATTACCTCGGAATGGTAGTGCATATGTTGATAACCAGTTGGTGCAACTTGTGGCAGCCAGATTGGTCTCAGGGTCATCTGGAAGAGTCCATATAACTCCTATATTAAAAGAATTATAGGGGCCACCTATATGTTTCTGGGCAAAATACAAAGTGCTCATCATAACCTATACAGCTTAGGCCAAAGGTATTTAAAAGAATGTCTTTTTCACAATGAGCCCAGCTGCCCACTGAGGTCATCTGGAGAAGTCCATCTGCAGTCGCCACCGGCTCATCTGGTGGCTACTCAGGGCCAGATCTTCTCCGTTGCTGTCCTGAGGCTTTGCAATGTGCTTCAATAATGTCCCCTGCTAACTTGGCAAAGAGGGACCTTTTAATGTGGTGATTCTCTTTATTTAGCAGGGGGAAATAACTGGCCCTATCCACCCCCAGCACAGTACATCCAGAGACTGTTGCTGGTGTCTATCTTATGTTTCTTTTAGATTGTGAGCCTTTTGGGGACAGGGATCCATCCATCTTATTTATTTATTTCTCTGTGTAACCCGCCCTGAGCCATTTTTGGAAGAGCAGTATAGAAATCAAATCATCATCATCATCATCATCATCATCATCCTCATTTTTAAATAATAATAATAAATACAAAGATCTACAAATTGAAATTGAAAAGCTGTGGCAGAAAAAGACCAAAATAATCCCCGTGGTAATTGGCACCCTGGGTGCAATCCCAAAACAACTTGAAAAGCACCTCAGCACCATAGGGGCCACAGAAATCACCATCAGCCAATTACAAAAAGCAACTTTACTGGGAACAGCCTATATTCTGCAACGATATCTATAACTAGTTATTTTAGGCCCGTTAAATTAACGGGCGCTAGGAGAGTTGTGCGCTGCGGGGCCCCCGCCGCCATTCCCCCTCCCGCCGCCTCCAGCCTCCATGTAGTAGTGTGCACGGACCAGTTCGGAGGCCATTCTACTGGCCTCCGAACCGGTCCGGACGTGGGGTGGTTTTGGTTCGGGAGGGTTAGGGTGGGGGGTTCCATTAAGGGCGGGGGAGCTTTACTTACCCCTCCCGCCCTTTCCAGCTTTGGCGCCGTAAATATAAAAAAAAATCCTGGCGGCAGGATCCCTCGCCGCCCGCTTCTATCTCCATGGCTCCGCGCTGCTCCTTCCTGTTTAAAAAATCGGATGGCAGGATACTTCCCTGCCGCCCCCTGCTGCCGCTGAAGCCCCCTCGAAGCTCTCATGCCCCCTTAAATCTTGCCCGGACCGAGTCCGACCGTGCTCGGGCGGGCGGCAGCAAGATGTCCTTCCACCCGCCCGCCCACTTCCCTGCCGTCTGCGAAGTGCAGGAAGTCTTCCTGCACTTCGCAGAGTCAGACGGCAGGGAAGGGACCGGGCGGGCGGGCGGAAGGACATCTGGCTGCCGCCCGCCTGAGGGCGGTCGGACTTGGTCCGGGCGAGATTTAACGGGGCGAGAGAGCTTAGAGGGAGCTTCAGCGGCAGCAGGGGGCGGCAGGGCAGTATCCTGACGTCTGATTTTTTAAACAGGAAGGAGCAGCGCCGAGCCATGGAGATAGAAGCGGGCGGCGAGGGATCCTGCCGCCCGGATTTTTTTTTATATTTACGGCGCCAAAGCTGGAAAGGGCGGGAGGGGTAAGTAAAGCCCCCCCTGCCCTTAATGGAACCCCCCACCCCAGTGCCAAACCGCAGCTCTGCGGTTCCGTGCACACCCCTACCTCCATGCCGCAGCCGGTCTCCCCGGCCGGGCAAGAGCCCCCCCGCCACCGCCGGCCTTCCCTTTCCGGGCCGGCCGCCGCCTGTGGACTCCGCGGCCGGCCCGGACCCGCCACTGCCTCTGTCCCCCCGCGACCCAGTCTCCGGCCGGGCCCTTCGCCATCGGCCTCCGTGCCGCCGCCGGTCTCCCCGGCCGGGCCAGGGCTGCCCACCACTGCCGGCCTCCCTTTACCGGCTCCCCCCGCCACCTCCTCACCCCATATGGCGGCCGCGGCTCTGCCACGGCCGCCATGGGCCCCAATCGCCGCCGCCATCACCCCCCCGTTGCAGCCATCACCCCCCCATTCGCCGCCGCCTCCTGTTGCTGATTTGCCGCCGCTTCCAGCGGTCCAAACATGGCCACCTGGTGCTAGCGGTCGTGTCTCCCTCGGCGTGTTCTGGGCATGCGCTCCGCGCATGCCCAGAACAGCCGAGGGAGACACGGACACACGCCAGGCGAGGGAGACACGAACAGACACCTGGCTCTTTATTATAGAGGATAATAACAGCAACAACATTGACAATAAAATTCAGCCATCCCCGGTCCTTGGGAAGGACTCAATGTCTGGATGAAACAAACCAGTCAATAACACCTGTCTGACTGTGTAAATAAATAAATAAATAAATAGCCTCCCCCATCTCCAACACACTTTAATACTCTAAAAACACATTTATTCATCCAAGCTTTTTAACTTGAGTTGTGGTTTTAAACTGTTTGAGTGTTTTAATTTCAGTTTTAATTGATCTTAGGTTTATTGTAAACTGCCCAGAGACATGAGTTTGGAGCGGTATATGCAAAGAAGAAAGCAAGGAAGCAATTGTGGCTGCACATTCTCCAAGCTCAATTCCATCCCCACAGATGATCCTCAAACTGTGAGGAGACCTGTATTGTGGGTCCAACTTTCAATACCTAACATCTCCGGTCCAGATCGTTGGCAGCTAGATCCATTTATACACACATTAAAAGGAAGAGGAGACAATTACTCAATATCTGGCACAAGCATATTTCACAGGATGAGGATGTAAGAACAAATAATCCAGTCCTTACGTAACAACAAAGAAGTCAGATTGTGTATAAAAAATTATGAAGAGCAATAGTCCAGGACCCTGTGAAATAGCACAGACTTTATTAGGGCCAGCAAAAAGCAAGCTTTCAAGCTTTGTTAGCATTTTGTATTTGAGTTGGTCCTAATAAAGCTGTTACTAGACTGAAATATTTCTTATTGGCTGAGTACATAGGAACATAGGAAACTGCCATATACTGAGTCAGGCCATTGGTCTATCTAGCTCAGTGTTGTCTTCACAGACTGGCAGCGGCTTCTCCAAGGCTGCAGGCAGGAATCTCTCTCAGCCCTATCTTGGAAAAGCCAGGGAGGGAACTTGAAACCTTCTGCTCTTCCCAGAGCGGCTTCATCCCCTGAGGGGAATATCTTGCAGTGCTCACACATCAAGTCCCCCATTCACATGCAACCAGGGCATACCCTACTTAGCTATGGGGACAAGTCATGCTTGCTACCACAAGACCAGCTCTCCTCTCCGAGTAGGAAGATCGTTCATTTTTCTTAATACATGCTAACAACAGAGATCATTTTGAGCAATATGAACATGGAAAAGACATCAAAAGGAAGAGAAAGGATGACCCTGGAAACTACAACTCGATGCTGATACCTGGGAAGAATCTAGAACACATTAAGCAGCAGTCAGTCAGGGAAGACTTAGAAAAGAATATTCTGATTAGTAGGACCCACCATGAGTTTATAAAGCACAAGTCATGTTGGCCTAATCTTATCTCTTTTTGCCAGGGGGTGGTGGTGGTGGTGGTGGTGGTGGAGGAGGAGGAGGAGGAGGATAAAAGAAACAGACTAATATAGTAGATCATGGGAATGCTGTGCAATAGCATATCTTTAGCAAAGCATTCAACAAGTCAGCGGAGAAGGATGGACTTTGATGGATTCCTGAGGGCTCTTGGGGATTTTCCTGCTGGTATGGCAGGCACTCCTGTCGAAGCTCTAGTTGCTCTCTGGAATGGAAAGATGGCTCGGGCATTTGACATTATCACTCCCAAGCACCCTCTCCCACAAAGCAGAACCTGTGCAGCGCCTTAAGCAAGCTGGGAAACGGCTGCAAGGTAAGTGGAGGAAAACTCAGAGTGAGTCTGAGCAAACACAGGTTAGAGCTCACTATCGAGCCTATTCTGTGGCAGTGATGGAACACAAACTATTTTCCCCACCCGCCACTGCATCCTCTCAATGTTGTCCAGCAGGGCTTTTCTGGGTTGTATGGGGCCTCTTGCAATCTGGCCCCTGGCAAGATGTATTAGAACCCCCGGTAGCATGCTGTAATGCATTTGCACAGCACTTTGAGGGTAAAGTTGCTCATATTCACCATGGGATGAACTCCACAGTTGATGCAGGGTCATTGGGAGAGGTGTCCAGAGTAACACCTGGTCCAGTGTTGCTGGAGGAGTTTCAATTATTGATGCCCGAGGATGTGGACAAGTTCAAGTTTAGTCCAATTCGGCTGGCTACTAGTCGGAGGGCTATAGGCCACCTCCAGCCTCAAAGGCAGAATGCCTCTGAGTACCAGTTGCCGGGGAGTAACAGCAGGAGAGAGAGCATGCCCTAATGCCTGCCTGTAGGCTTCCAGCAGCATCTGGTGGGCCACTGTGTGAAACAAGATGCTGGACTAGATGGGCCTTGGGCCTGATCCAGCAGGGCTGTTCTCAAATAAATAAATAATTTCAAAATAAATAATTCTCTTGTATTTCCCATGGCTTTCAATACCATTGACCATGGGATCCTTTTGGATAGACTGGCCGAATTGGGTGTGGGAGGTACTGCTTTGAGGTGGTTCTGCTCCAACCACAAGACCAGTTTCCAAAAGGTGATTCTGGGGGATTATTGTTCAACACCTTGGCAGTTACGTTTCGGAGTCTTGCAGGGTTGCATTCTTTCCCCTATACTGTTAACATCTACATGAGACTTCTGGGAGAGGGCATCTGGAGAGTTGGCCTGAAGTGTAATCAGTATGCGGATGACACTCAGTTGTATCTCTCCTTTTCATCAGGCAGTGACTGTCGTGAATCAGTGCCTGAATGTAGTAATGGACTGGATGAGGGTGTACAAGTTGAGACTCAATCCAGACAAGACAGATGTTGGTAAGTGCTGCGGTAAATGATGATTAGCGGGTTCTAGATGGAGTTGCATTCCCCTGAAGGACCAGGTTTGCAATCTGGGGGGGTGCTCATTGATCCAGCACTGTCACTAGAGGCTCAAGTGGTTGCTGTGGCTCTGAGTGCCCTGTATCAGGTTTGTCTGATATGCCAACTGTGACCATACCTAGATAAAGATAGCCTGGCCACGGGTATACATGCTCTGGTAACTTCTCGCTTAGATTAATGCCATGCATTGTATGTGGGGCTGCCTTCTTTATTTGTTCAGACATTTACCCCTTAGGGGCTGCCATGTCTCTCAGCTTTCTTACTCCTGTTTGTCTTTTTTATTTATTTTGGGGGTGTTTATGGTTTTCACTGTTTAACTGGTTTTAAGATTTTAAATGTGTGTTTTATGGAGATGTATTGTATTTTAACTTTTGTAAATCGCCTTGGGATGATTTATGAAAGGTAAAGTAATGTGCGCCGTCGAGTTGGTGTTGACTCCTGGCAACCATAGAGACCTGTAGTTTTTCTCTGGTAGAATACAGGAGGGGGTTTACCATTGCCATCACCCGCACAGTACGAGATGATGCCTTTCAGCATCTTCCTATATCACTGCTGCCCAACATAGGTATTTCCCATAGTCTAGGAAACATACCAGTGGGAATTCGAATCAACATGCTCATTCTGGGTAGGCAAGTCATTTCCCCGCTGCACCATTAGGTGGTATAAAAAAATTTGGGGTGTGTGTGTGTGGAATGAAAGGCAGTATAAAAACTGGACAATAATAAAATAAAATAAAATAAAATGGTCCAGAAATTGAAGCTGATACGAAATAGGGCTGCAAAATTATTAACTGGGCCTGGACGTTTTGATCATATTATGATGCACTGGCTCCCACTCCACTTCTGGGCCCAATTCAAAGTGCTGGGATTTAAGCACTTTAAAGTTTTAAAGCACAAAATGGCTTGGAACCAGGTTACTGAGGGGAGCGCCTTGCCCCGTAAGTCCCAATCCGTACCTTAAGATCTTCTTCAGAGGCCTTCCTCCGGGTACCCCTGCCAAATGAGGTGAGATGGGTGGCTACTAGGGAGAGAACCTTTTTGGTGGTTGCACGCCATTTATGGAGTAGCCTCTCCAGTGAGATTCGCCTGGCTTCACTGTTACCAAGAAAGGCAATTTGGGCGCTCCCTGGAGCACCCCTTTGCCTAGTTTGGGGCTACAGGCTGGTAGTTCCCACAGTTTGCTGTTCAGATCTCACAGGACTGTGAAATCTCATTTTTTTATTCGCATGAGCTAACTCATAGGGCATGTCACTCAGCGTGTAGCCTGGGATGATAGCTCTCAGATCAAGCTTTAATTTCAGGACTACAGGAGCATCTTCTTGTGTTTACTTCCTTGATTATTTTCAGGTGAGGAATGCCAGAATAGATGAAATTGAATGAAATGCTATTCTTTGAATGATTAGCCAAGTATTTTTCCTATGCTGGCATAGCGAATCAGGTTAAGGTCACCTCCTTAGGAAGGAGAGATAAGAAGGTAACAGGTCATCTCCTCTGTTAACAAGCATGTTAATGGTTGGCGCAGGGAACGGGAAGCTAGCTTGTTTACATTTTAATCACTCCCAGGTATTCTAAAAAGACACAAGATAAACCTTGATGCCTCCATTGCGTTTCACCCTACACAGGTCTTTTAGCCTTTTCGGCCTTTGTACTGAAGGAAAGCACACCCAGCAAGTTGAAAGGACAATGCTTCATCCTGTCCTTTATCCTCATTGTCCACCTTTTCAAGGTGTGATCAGCATAGTGCGCTCGGGCAAGATTTTTCCTGTAAGTGACCAAGGCACAATCAATCAATGTGTGTCTACCTCAGATTCACCAGGTGTTTCTTTCTTAGATTCACCAGCTGCTTTTCACTACATCTTGGCATTGGCACCTCCATCTTGCCTTGCCTGGGTTCCCGCTCCTGCTTTCCTTTTCACCTCCACACAGGCCCTTTTTCCTCACCCGGTCTGCTCAGCACTCCTGGCTGCAAGATTCTGGTCTTTTTAAAATTTCTCCTGGATCCTGGACCTCTGCCTGGCCCCTGGCCCCCCAATCTCACATTCCTGCCCACCTCGGAGGAAATAGCCCCCTTGGTAACAACTGAGCTCCAAGCATTTTCAAAGCACCCCACTGGAAAGATCAAGGTATTACCTAACTCCTCTCAAATCACTCACTCCTTTTGCTCCTTCTACAATCCAAAGCCTGTTTCTCTCGCCAGCCTTGAGTGAACTTAATTCGGAAACTCAAGCCAAGTTGCCTCCTTGTGAGCTGTAACATTGTCCTATTAATCTTAGTCTCACTAGTTAAATACTGTTGCCTATTAACCATTATTTTATCTTTGTGGGCTTTTAAAAACCCTCAAATAAACCTCATTCTATTTATGAACTTGAACATTGCTGTTCAGTTCTTTCCGCAATTGAAGCTTTGCACAAATTTATTCTGAAGGTGGGCTGCTCCATTCAAGCTTGCTAATTTCCCCACGCAAGCCTAAAACGTAGCCAGAGGTACCCGCCACTTCCCCAGGAGCAGTTCCATTAATATCATCACTTTGTTCTTTTAAGACACCAGATAAAGAAATTTTTGTTCACTCAGGCCTTTTATATTTTGATTTTAAAACTGATTTTTAAAAAGTTTTAAATTGTTTTGTACCTCCCCTTTTGTCTGTTATGATTTAATGTGTTATATGTTTTTATTTGATGTTTTAATGCTGCATTATGAGCCACCCTGAGAATAGTGATGTGCATGCCCCCCGAACCGGTCTGGATGGGCACGGGGGGGGGGGTTGTAGCTTTAAGGGTGGTGGGTTAGTACTTACACACACCCCCGCCGCTCTTCCCCCTCTGGCGCTGTGACTTTCGCAAAAGTTTCTGGGGTGGCAGCGTTCCTCCCTGCTGCCCCTGGCCCCATCGTTAGGCCGATGGAGCTCAAACACGCTCCACGCATGTGCCTGTTCTGACGCGCTCCCTACACGTCACACGTTGACGTGTGACGTCTGCGGAGAACGCGTGCAGGGGCGGCGACGAGTAAGCACGCGCGTCAGAACGGGCGCATGCGTGGAGCATGTTTGAGCTCAATCGGGTTAACGACGGGGCTGGGGCGGCAGGGAGGAACGCTGCTGCCCCAGAAACTTTTGCGAAAGTCACAGTGCCAGAGGGGGAAGAGCGGCGGGGGGGTGTAAGTACTATCCCCCCGCCCTTAAAGCTACAACCCCCCTCCGTGCCAAGCCGCCGGACCAGCTCGGAACCCGACCGGTTCGGAGGCCTCCAGAATGGCCTCCGAACCAGTTCGGGCACACCCCTACCTGAACAATTTGTTATGGTGTGGCTTACAATTGAATTTTTTGTTGTTGTTTGTTTGTTTATTTATTTATTTATTTATTTATTTATTTACTTGGTGGAATTGCACCAAGGGCGCCAATTACCATGGATTATTTTGGTCTTCTTCTGCCACAGCCTTACAGTTTCAATTTGTAGATCTTTGTATTTTGTGATTTTTTCTATTTCTTTTTCTTCTATTCTGCTATCCCCTGGTATTGCTATGTCAATTGTTTTAACTTGTTTTTCTTTCTTCTCAACTACAGTGATATCTGGTGTATTGTGTGGCAGATGTTTGTCTGTTTGTAGTCGGAAGTCCCATAATATTTTTACATCTTCGTTTTCTACAACTTTTTCAATTTTATGGTCCCACCAATGTTTGGCTACAGGTAGCTTGTATTTTTTGCAGATGTTCCAGTGTATCATCCCTGCTACCTTGTCATGCCTTTGTATGTAGTCAGTCTGACTACAACAGCTGATTAGATGGTCCACTGTTTCATCTGTTTCTTTACAAAGGCGGCACTTGCTGTTTGTTGTTGACTTTTCTACTTTTGCTCTTATTGCATTTGTTCTTAGTGCCTGTTCTTGTGCAGCCAGTATTAAACCCTCAGTTTCTTTCTTCAAGTTGCCATTCTTAAGCCATTGCAGGTCTTGGTGATGTCTAATTTTCCACTTATATTGTACAAATACTGACCATGCAGTGGCTTATTTTTCCATTTTTCTGCTCGGTTCTTGACTTGTGCTTTCTTGTAGGCCTGCTTTCTTTCATTGGTGTTGAATAGTTTCGCGTTATTGACCATCTGAAGTGCATCTTCTTCACTGTCCTTGATATATTCTTCAAGGCCTCTTTTCTCCTCCTCTACTGTTTGATGGACTTGCAGCATTCCTCTTCCACCTGAGCTGCGAGGGAGGTAGAGCCTATCGACATCACTGCGGGGGTGCAGAGCATGGTTGATGGTCATGATTTTCCTGGTCTTACGATCTAGCGTCTCTAGCTCTGCCTGGGTCCAGTCTATTATTCCTGCAGTGTATCTGATAACAGGTATAGCCCAGGTGTTTATGGTTTGTATGGTGTTCCCGTCATTGAGTTTGGACTTGAGGATTTTTCTAACTCTCCTGATGTATTCACTTTCAATTTTTTATCATCATCATCATCATCATCATCATCATCATCAACATCCAAGTATCCCCTGATACGTTTTTTACATGGGAAAATATGTGCTTTACAATACTATTGCTAGATGAATTCATAGCAGGTTCAACAACAGCACCCAACATCAACCTAGAGCAAGGTATAGAGTGGAGTGCCACACGGCTCTGCCTTGGGCTCCCCTATAAGATCAATATTTTCATAAATGACTTTGAAGAGGGGGTAGACTGAATGCTTTTCACATCTGCAGGTGACATGGAGCTGCAGAGGAACAGCTAGCCCTCTAGAACAGACTCAAGACTCAAACCAATCTCGATAGGCTTAAACATTGGGACAAAACTATCAAGATGAAGTTCAACAAAGACAAGTATGGAGTGCTTAGATAAGAAAAATAAAATGCAGAATTTAAGATGGGGAAGACTTTCCTTGACCGCAGTACATGTGAAAAGGATTGCAGTATCAGTGGACCAAAACCTGAACTTGAGTCAGCAGTTTAATGCAATTGTTAAAAATGGTTACTGGTGACTAGGTAGGACAAGTAAAGTGACATTCTAGAAAGGTAATTACTATGAAATTACTATAAAGGATAGGACTACAGGTTTAAAATAATTATATACCACTCAGCAGATAGGCAAAACATCGAACCATAGTTCCACCCTTTAAAACTGTTCATAATATATTCACTGTCAAAAATGAACTGATATACCAGTTACAAGTAAGTGACAGTCACAGAATCACTGGCTTTATCTGTCTTTTGAGTGACAACCTAGACATGGCAACATATTTCAAACTGTTTGTGCATCCAAACATGCTTACTCATGCAAAATTTATCTAACTGCTTCCTCCTGCTGAGAGAAAATGGTAGGACAGGATTAATTAGCACAGCATGTGTGATCACTTTGTTTAAGGATTCCTTGTCTGTTTCCATGGTTACACTACAGGAAGCCACACATTCTCTCTTCAGAAAGACAGCACTGCTTGTATTGGTGATCATCAGAACTTTTAATCTTAAGAGCTAGGGTGCACATAAAAGGCCAAAAGGCAATAGGAAACGATAGCCAGGTGAGCATATATTTGCATATTGCTGTTCTCTCCATTTTGGCCTGAAAGACCAACAGGGATGACTTCAAGCCAATCCTATGAACTGCCTTTCAGTTCTCACTCCTTCTGACAGATAAAAAGGTCACCAAAAAGGAACCCTGCTGCTAAAACTCAATTCTTTACAGTAACAAGACAGTTATTAGAAGTCAAGGCACATCATCTAATTGCCAAACCTATCATAAACCCAACACAAAACCTCGACAACATAATAGGCAAAGGAGCTATACTAGTAATGTTTTATTTTGTACACTTCCTCTATGGCATAAATGCTACTTGCAATGCATCCTCAAGATCATTTAACACCAATTAGATGCTCTTTAATACACTTTAAACAACCTTTTGTGCATAGACATAATGCGGTTAAAGGCATGCTTTTTCCCCCTTCTCCTTGACACCTTCATGGAGCAGTTTACATGCTGAATAGTGATTCTTGTGTGCAATAATGAATTGAAAACAGAATGCAAGGGCTTTATTTAGAAGGGGGAGAGCAACTGGCCCTATCTACCCCCAGCAAAGTATCTCCAGTGACTGTTGCTATCTTACGTTCCTTTTTAGATTGTGAGCCGTTTGGGGACAGGGATCCATCTTAATTATTATTATTTCTCTGTGTAAACTGTCCTGAGCCATTTTTGGAAGGGCGGTAGAGAAATCAAATTATTAATAATAATAATAATAAGAAGAAGAAAATTGCAAGAGAAGAAAAACCAATCTAAGTGTTGCATGGATTGACTACAAGAAAGCCTTCGATTCATTGCCTCACACATGGATACTAAAATGTTTAGAAATAACTGGTGTCAGCAAGAACATTCAGATATTTATAAAAAAAACAATGAGCATGTGGAGTACACAGTTAACAATCAATGGCGAGACACTTGGACAGGTTAGCATTAGAAGAGGCCTTTTCCAAGTGGGACTCACTATCCCCTCTGTTGTTTGTAATCGCCATGACCCCACTTTCACAAATACTAAACAAAACAGGCCTCGTATACCAAACATCTAAAAAATCAAGAAAAATCAATCATCTGCTGTACATGGACGATCTGAAGTTGTATGGAAAGTCCCAGTCAGAAATCAAATCACTGCTAAACACTGTCCGTGTATTCAGTAGCGATATAGCAATGGAGTTTGGACTAGACAAGTGTGCTGCATTAATAATGAACAGAGGGAAAATAACAAAAACAGAAGGAATAGAACTGCCCAATGGAAGCAAGATCAACAACTTGGAAGAGAAAGAACATTACAAATACTTGGGCATTCTCCAGGCTGATAACATAGCACACACTGAAGTTAAAAGAAAAAATGGAAGTGAATACATCAAGAGAGTTAGAAAAATCCTCAAGTCCAAACTCAATGACAGGAACACCATACAAGCCATAAACACCTGGGCTATACCTGTTATCAGATACACTGCAGGAATAATAGACTGGACCCAGGCAGAGCTAGAGACGCTAGATCGTAAGACCAGGAAAATCATGACCATCAACCATGCTCTGCACCCCCGCAGTGATGTCGATAGGCTCTACCTCCCTCGCAGCTCAGGTGGAAGAGGAATGCTGCAAGTCCATCAAACAGTAGAGGAGGAGAAAAGAGGCCTTGAAGAATATATCAAGGACAGTGAAGAAGATGCACTTCAGATGGTCAATAACGCGAAACTATTCAACACCAATGAAAGAAAGCAGGCCTACAAGAAAGCACAAGTCAAGAACCGAGCAGAAAAATGGAAAAATAAGCCACTGCATGGTCAGTATTTGTACAATATAAGTGGAAAATTAGACATCACCAAGACCTGCAATGGCTTAAGAATGGCAACTTGAAGAAAGAAACTGTGGGTTTAATACTGGCTGCACAAGAACAGGCACTAAGAACAAATGCAATAAGAGCAAAAGTAGAAAAGTCAACAACAAACAGCAAGTGCCGCCTTTGTAAAGAAACAGATGAAACAGTGGACCACCTAATCAGCTGTTGTAAAAAGATTGCACAGACTGACTACATACAAAGGCATGACAAGGTAGCAGGGATGATACACTGGAACATCTGCAAAAAATACAAGCTACCTATAGCCAAACATTGGTGGGACCATAAAATTGAAAAAGTTGTAGAAAACGAAGATGTAAAAATATTATGGGACTTCCGACTACAAACAGACAAACATCTGCCACACAATACACCAGATATCACTGTAGCTGAGAAGAAAGAAAAACAAGTTAAAACAATTGACATAGCAATACCAGGGGATAGCAGAATAGAAGAAAAAGAAATAGAAAAAATCAGCAAATACAAAGATCTACAAATGGAAATTGAAAGGCTGTGGCAGAAAAAGACCAAAATAATCCCAGTGGTAATTGGCGCCCTGGGTGCAGTTCCAAAAGACCTTGAAGAGCACCTCAACACCATAGGGGCCACAGAAATCACCATCAGCCAATTACAAAAAGCATCTTTACTGGGAACAGCCTATATTCTGCGATGATATCTGTAACAGCAGCAACAACACTGACAAAATTCTGGCATCCCAGGTCCTTGGGAAGGACTCGATGTCTGGATAAAACAAACCAGTCAATAACACCTGTCTGACTGTGTAAAATAACAACAACAACAACAATAATAAAGTTTCTGAGGAGATCATTCAACTATTTGGTGCAATCAGTATGCTAATAACACCCAACTATTTCTTCTTTTCACATCTAGGTGTGGAAGTAGAAGCTGAGGAACAGCTGTTTAGAGTCAGTAATGGACTGAATGAGTGAGAAAACTACAGCTCAATCTAGTAAGATAGAGGAGTTGATTGATGATGGGTGGCTCACTTATGCATGGGTGTGGTGGTTGCTCTCTCTTTGATGGGGTTGTAAATCCCAAAAATGATCAGGCTCATAGCTTGGGAGCACTACTAGACTAGGTCCAACACCAGAATGACCGGTTGATGTCCATGGCTTGGGGTACTTCTTATCAACTCTAGTTAGTGTACCAGATACATCCTTTCTGGGAATTTTTTCTTTTTTTTGTCACCACCATCCTTGCCTTGGTAACAGCCAGCGTGGTGTAGTGGTTAGAGTGCTGGACTAGGACCAGGGAGACCCGAGTTCAAATCCCCATTCAGCCATGAAACTAGCTGGGTGACTCTGGGCCAGTCACTTCTCTCTCAGCCTAACCTACTTCACAGTGTTGTTGTGAGGAGAAACTTGAGTATGTAGTATACCGCTCTGGGCTCCTTGGAGGAAGAGAGGCATATAAAATGTAAATAAATAAATAAATAAATAAATAAATAAATAAATAAATACTATGAAGTGTGTTACATAGAATTACTTTTGAAAAATGTTCCCCAACTAGGAGTGATTCAAATTGCACTGGCCAGACAACTGACTGGAATCCACTGCTCTAAGCACATCACTCCAGTGCTTAAAGTCTGCAGTGTCTTCCAGTTTGTTTCCCACTACTAATTACAGTCTTAAAAAATCAGTGATTTTTGCACAATGACAAGACAGTGCTTATTAGTAACATCTGTTCCACTCGAAATATGTTCTGCCTGCTTTTTGCTCTGGAGGCAATATTTTTAAATATATATAGGCAGAAACACCTCTACTGCTAAATCAATAGCATCTGTCCTTCAACTATAAATATCACACATGAGCATACAATGCTTTATACTAAAAAGCAATTCTGCCTCAGCAGTCATAATATTCAAATGACATCAAGTAAAACTGGAATCATAATGAATATAGTTTGTGCACATACAATTTAACAGCTGGCTGGTTTTCACTTTCCTGTTTCTAGATTTTCATTTAATGAACCTTGATTTATTGTCACGTAAACATTCTGTATGAAGATGATGACTTCTACTAATTGCACATACATAAGAGTTTGATACAATAAAATGCACCACTATAGTCAACTTATTCTGATTAGTATTTCACTACAGAAATCTCTGAATTTGAAATAATTGGTAACCAAAAGGAATTAAAGGCAGAAAATGAAGTTAATACATTAGAGTGTTAGGCGTGCAAAATGGTGCCATAACTATAATCAATGAGAGGCAAATTCAGGAATTGTTCTACTCAAAGACATCATCTAGGCAGAGCTGAGATGTTATTCAGAGTGCCTATATTAGTACAACAAAATACTAAATTAAGATTTAGCCTGAATATGGAAATATCATATTTATTAGAAAACTAAAAGCATTTTACAACAATAGTCAGCATCATGAGATATACTTCTCATGGAAAGGAAGAATGGAAGAGGTGTGGATGTAATCACTGGCCTCAAGGACCAGTGATCCTTAAATATTATTAAAATATTTATATACTGCTTTTCAACAAAAGTGTTCTCAAAGCAGCTTATATATTAAAGGAATAAGAAGATGCTTACCTGATTCAAAGAGGCTCACACAGTCTTAAAAAACAACAGAGGGATATGTGGGAGGGATGCTATACTAGGATGTACAGGAACAGTTGCTCTTCCCATACTAAATACTGTATAAGGGAGCCACCACTTTAAAAGAGGCTTCTTTGCTGGGCTAGCAGGAGTAAGGACCAATCTGTATAAAATGCTTTGCTGTTACAGTGTTGCTCTCTGAAAGCAATTACGAATGCCTCTTAAAGGGCAGAATTATTACATGTATTCAACAGATTTAAGACTTCTAAAATGGACACAGTCTGGATAGCAAAGCAATGCCAACCAATTATAATCAGCTTCTCCCTTTCCTTGGTCAGCAGAGGCAAAACCTTATATACAGTATCCATACAATGAGGGGAGAGAGAACACCAGGCATAATTAGGGATGTGCAAACAGTTTTGAATTCAAACTGATTCAGTTCGAAGGTTCAAAATTGGAACAAACAGGGCATTCCTATGGTAATGCTAGTCTGAGTTTGAACCGGTTTGAAGAGCCTTGAAGGCTCTTGGTGGCCATTTTGTGACACTGTACTACTTGCTGTGATTTGCTGAGATCCTGCTTCCCTGATTGGCCAGATGTGCCTGGCTCTCTAGTAGGCTCTGCAGTGCTGCCAGTCCTGGAACTGGCACCCTATTGGTCCAAGGGGAGAGCAAGGGTGGGGGCTCCCAAAGGAGGAAAATTCAACCTCTATTTAAAGCCAGCCTCTGGGCTTGGAAAAAAATCACTCTGTGTGTGTGTGTGTGTGTGTGGTCTCTGCCCTGCCTGTTTTGGCTTTTCCCCACCACCCCCCAACTCCCCTCCTTCCCAAAGTAATTTTTCCTGGCTGTCTCTTTTGGATTTCCCCCCTTGCAGACTGAATTGAATGTCTCCTCCTGCTTTAGCCCAGCTAGCCAGTGTGAGTGGTGGGGGGTACAGGCCTTTGGCCCCTCTGACCCAATTTTTTGGATCCCCAACACCCTCTTCCTCCCACCCCCTTTTTGCTGACTGTTCTTCCACCATTTTATTTTATTCAGTGTTTCTCTTTTAATTTGTTTGTTTGGGTGGGTAGCTAGAAGGCTGCCCCATCGTCCTTCCCCCCGACCCGGCTGAGTGTGCTGCCAGTCTGCCACTGATCAGGTTTTTTTCACCCCTGACTAGTGTGTGGAGCAGAAGGATGACGAAGAGGGGTAAGTGACTGCTTTTTGGTGCCCCCTTAGTTTTTATTAATTAGGGCCTGCTTGGTTGGGGTTTGAGGGAGCTATTTTTTCTGTGCTTTTCTTTGAAGATCGTTACTTGTTTTTGTAGGTTCCCCTTAGTTCCCCTACCCCCATTGTATTATGATGTTGTGGGTGGAGTGGGTGGGTAGGTTTGTTTAATTAAGGGCTTTTTGGTCAAAAGTTTTTTAGAAAAACCTCACCCACATTAAAAAAATTCTAATTTTTTTTAAAAGCTCTTGGGGATAGGGAATATGTCTGAGCACCTTGTGGTGAGCAAGGATCATAGCAGGGTGGCAGGCAGAGGTGGGAGGGGTGTCCTAGCCGGCGTGGGGGGCAGAGAAGACAGCACAGGGTCCCACAGGTCCTCACTGGTGAATTCTTTGCCCCAGGTGAGGTAGTGCCACAAGGGCTCTCCTATCCGGAGGAGCCTGCTGCCACTGAGCCAGGTCCAGGTGCATCACCAGTGCTGCCACCCCATGTGGAGACTGACACGGAAGCTGCTTCCTTGGTGGGGGTGGAGGGGAGGGGATCGATGGCTGGGAATGCAGCCAGACTGTCCATCTCTCTTGTGTCCCGCCCGCTCCTCTCACCACTCAGTGGGGGGGCCCCCTGATGATGCTTAACAAGTCATGGAGGAGTTCAGTTCTGGGTCCTCTGGGGCCGAGTCTGACTCAGAGTAAGTGTCTGCTGCTGTGGAGGAAGCATCCCTCTCAGCCTCAGCCAGGCCCTTCTGGCACACAGGGTGGAAGGGGTATGGGTAATGGCAGTGCGCAGCCAGTGGCCCCCATAGGTCCACCACTACTAAAAAGACCCAAGATGGTGTCCAGGACATCAGAGGCCACACAGAGCAGCAATGTTTGGCAGCAGCATTTTGAAATCCCTCAAGATGCACCAACCACTGCTTGCTGGGTTCACTCTAGGGCACAGGTCAGTCGGGGGAAGGATGCTAAGCACCTGGGGACAACCTCCACTTGGTCACACATGCGTTGTCATCACCTTGCCTCCGTCGTCCTTGCCTCTGGTGGCAGAACTAGTACACCTAGAGTGCCTGCAACTAGTGCTGACAAGGGCCGTGCGAAGGGTTCCCTGAAGCAGGGCACACTGCCAGACAAGCAGTTGACACAGTTGTCAGGCAGGAAGCGTCTTGGTCATGTGGACCTATGTCTCCTCAACCACCTCATAGAGGAGATGATGGCCACTGACAACCAACCTTTTCAGGTGGTTGAGAACCCCGGCTTCCGCCAGATTATCCAGACACTTGTGCCCAGCTACACAATCCCCCTCAATAACCACATTAATTAATTAATTAATAATCACAGAAGTGTCCAAATGCTTCGGGGTTTTGGTGGTTGTTGGCACCCATGGGTTTTGTGCCCCTAGGTGAATAATGGGCCAGTTCGAGTCACCATTATACCCTATGTAGAACCTTTCAGAACCAGTTCAAGTTGGGCTCGAATTTGAACCGAACGGCCGGGGGGGGGGTTGAGCAAAACCAAAACTGAGCCTACCCACCCCAGTTTGAGGTCAGTCTAATATTTGCTAATACAAGCCTCTCTTATGAAGTCTTCCAGATTCCGTTATAATTCAGGCATATATCAAAACCAAAATGTGCCTTCAGAAGAGTTATTGTTTCGTCCTACCCCTCAGTGTCCTGTTGTTGATGGCTAGCGCAACCAATATCTGGTGAGTGGTGAGGCAGACTTTGCCCTCACTACAATCTACCAGAAGGGACTTTTACCCTTAGGAATAAGTGGCAGCCATTCATTTAGATGGGAGAAGTAAAGGAGTGCATTCAGGGTCGCCACTGGAGTCAGAACTCACCTGGTTCTTGTCCTAGTGTCCCCCACAATCAAGTCTGCTTCTAGCTGCTTAGCCTAATATAGATATCTGTTTTGGGGCATGCTGGAGTTTGAGGGAATATTCGGAGTGTGCCACAGATTGTGCTCTTAGACCAATCACAGCATGCTACAAGTGATCATTTGAATCATCATTCACAGAAGTGGTGCAACACTAATCATAATTAGCTCTGCACATGGTGCTGTCTCCTCATTACAAATATCATATGGATACCCTTGGTTATGAAAACATTCCCTTACGCATGATTATCTGAATGGCTTCCTACATGTATTGTTAAATGCCACTGAGAAACAGAAAGACAACATCACTTCCACAAGACCTCTGTGTAGAAGCAGCACACAAAATAATTTCATGAAGTTATGTTATTTTTGTTTAATCTAGATACTGAATGTTTACACTAGATACTGAAGATCAGCCAGGAAACCACCCTCCATGATCAGTATTTTTGCTTTGCTGGTCTTACTGCTTTCTTAAAACCTATATGGAAAACCCATATAGTAACAAATGTGAGTTAATATACTCACTTTGAATTGCAGCATTTGTATTATATAACAGAAAATATGCTCACATTAATAAAGGATTATTAAATAAAATAATAATAAAAGAGAATATGGCAGCAACTGAAAGCAACACTAGAGTCCTCGGTACATAAGATTTTCTGAAACTTTTTCAGACATGACTTAATGTAGCAGGGTATCTGAGCAGTGAATCCACTTCACCCCAAAATTGCGCTAGTTACATTTGGGGGATTAATGGGGTTGTTCGCATAGGGATGTGGTAGATGTGGTTCCTCTCCACATTCCCTGCAAATATTTTTTTCTGTGCACTTTTCACAGCTTGCTCTAGGTTTTTCTCCAGCCAATTGCTTCCTAGAAGTGGGATGCCACACCTTCCTTTTTTAAAACAGTGCATGCGTGTAGTGCTTTTGTGACTTTTAAATTTTTTTATTTAATTTTGAAAGTCCACAAGAATGATAGTCCACAAGAATGACTGCTCAGAGCAGCAGTGCATGATTCCCCCCACCATTCTCAATCTTAATTTTTTGCCCGTGACTCAATTAGCCTTCGTTGTGTTGGGTTTTTTTTCCCTTTCACAGAGCGACTTCTGATGTTAGGACACAAAAAAACCCCAAACTTTTCATTTCATTTTGGTTCATGCCTTCTTTTAACTAGGAATTATATGTGGCCCTTTCATAAGGTGAGGTGAGGTGGTTGCTCCTGGTGTAGATTATTGGGGTGCCCACATGGGGAGGAGATGCCCCCCGACTATTACCACCAGAGCTGCTCTTCCAGACCACCAGCCCGGCCCCCCTTACCAGCAGTCATTTGTCACTGACCACCTATGTCAAGTGCATCTCTTCAATAGAGCAAAGTGCCCCCCTTTGCCCCGCTCTTAATATCTAATTGCTCTTGCAATCAGGGTCCAAGAAGTGAAAAAGGCCAGGTGGGAGTAACCAAAATTCAGAGTCTGCACCCTGTGTGCAAGAGGAAAAACAGATTAGAAAAGCTCCACAGAACTTTGTCATTCTGTCACAATCAAATCCTCTCCTCTCCCCCACCACCAGCGTTTGCAATTTCAAATCACTCATACAGCGGACCATTCCTAACACAGCTGTCAAACTCCCCCTCATTTAGCCTTGCAGAAGGTCAACGAGACAAGTTGTCAAGCAGCGCCCTCTGCTGACAATCGCTAGTCCAGCCGAATTATCGGTAATGGCCACTCCACACACCAGGGCATATCCGAAAGCATCAGGGCATATCTGAAACCTTGGTTTATTCAAAAAAGCTGCTGTGAATAGGTTTTGTTTTTGTTTGTTTTTTACCCTGGACATAATTCAGACTAAGCTAAAATGTGCAGCCTGAATTTGAGGAGAACCAGAATCATGTGTGAAGTGGTCCCATCTATAACTTGCATAGGTTTTGGTGCAAATCCGGCCAATGCGCAAACACACATTCTCCATTCCAGAGGAGATGCAAGCTAAAAGCCATGTTTAGAAAAGTTCCTGCTCAGTTATACAAAGTAATGAGAAATGACAGCATTTATAAGAGTGGCACTTTGCCTCTCACAAAGTTTGGGTAGGATGTGCCCAGGTGAGTTATACCTGTAGCAACCTTGTCAATTTACAGGGGTCTGCTGGCATATGGTCCCCTTGTGTCCCACTTGCTGTGTCTTGACATTTCACCCTGCTTGAACAAGCCTAGGCAGGTATCTTCTTGAATTCTAATAGAGTTGCCAAGACAACTTGGCTTTGGCAAGCTTGTGTTTAGATACTTTAAACACTAAAAGGATGGGCTGTTATCTCCTATGTTTTCTAACAGTAAATTAGTATCAGAGAAGCAGGAGAAACGCTTTAGGCTGCCCTGGTCTATCACTCCTCAGATCTCCATCATAATGAACTACAGGGCAAGTTTCTAGACAGATTTTTCTTAGAGTGAGGCATTAAGTAGATTTCAGTCAACAACTAGTAGAAGTTTTGTTGCCCAAGTATCCACAGAGAGCTTTGCTTCAGTGATGTTGATGTCTGGCTACTAGTCTGACAGAATGGAGACAGAGCTGGACTTTTGCTTTCTCTGACAACAAACAAACATTATCCAGTTGTAGGCATAAACGTTGACTTCCCATATTAGGCCATTTTTAGGGTGAGTGTTTTAGCTTACCATGCATGATATGTGCTTCCTTTATGTTCATGTACTATTTTGTATTCTAAATAAAACAGAGGACAATCCTTCACATGAAGGTGCAGAGCTTGCACACACAGAGATCCAAGAGTTAATTGAGTTCTTATTCTCTTTCCCACCCCATGGCACAATACCATCCAGAAATCCGTGAACTTTAGCAGCAACCACTACATGTTTGTGGCTGCTAAAATACCTGCGTGCTTGCCAAAAACAGTATGCTGAATAGGGCTATGAATTTTTAGCTGAAGAATTATAAACACAACTACAAATAAATAGTCAGTATTTATTTAACATGGTGAAATTTGAAGAGGGCTGCTTCAGTAAAGGTCTCACAACGGTTTCCTTCAAACACATCCGTATTATGCTCTCTCTTAAGGCATTTAACACTTTTGCAAATCACTCTACCAGACTGATTTGTCTTAAGCCAATGTCAGTGACACCTTTCCAAGGATTTGCCTACATCCTCAGGCTATGCCTACAATTGCGAAGTATTAACAATATGCAGTAACAGGCAGTTGCCCAAAGTGCAGCTGCCCAAAGTACAGCTTGCAGAACCGAATGATTCTACAAGCAACATGGATATAGATGGATGCAAATAACTGACGGATTTTATTCTTGTCCTATATTGGGGGGTGGGGAGGAGTTAGATAAAGGAAAATGGAAGGGAGATGAGAACACTCACTTGCTATAAAGTTATTGAAGGGTGGGGGGAATAACTCTAGGTAACAAAAAATATACTTGCAAACAGAGCTGTTCCAAGTGATGCAAGAATACGGCATCTTTGTGGGTAGCATGTCTTCCAAACCAGGACTGAGGGGCCATTGAGAGATTCCCAACTCTGAAGACTAAGATGCCTCAACTCTTACACAATGCAGGATAAGAATGAATGAATTTCAGGGAAGCTACTGGTTTTTGTTTTGCCTTGGAGATGCTTGAATACTTGTTTTTGTCAAAGGGCCATCTCAGAAGCTTTGTCCCAGTTAAAGGTTCAAAATATTTCTACGAAAGCTCTTCTAAAGCTGCTTTCTTATCTAAAGGTCTAAACTCTAGGCAAAAGAGAAATCTATTCTTATGATCCCCATGAATAAGTGCTTGATATGGAGCCATTATCAATGAAGCAACACCTATGCATGTTACAAACATAAAAGTGATGATTACATGTTGATAGTCTCAATTTAAAAGCCAATTTTCAAGACTGAAAACTGGCAGAACATGCAACTTTATAGAAAAGTATTCTCAAATAATGAGCTTTAATCTGTGGCCCTGTAGAAAGGTCAGCCCTTTCTAGCCATTATATAAGGCCAACATTCATCGAGCACAGTGCCATTTCCATCTTTCAGTTTTGTACTTCTGTTCTGTAGACCTGGATAGGGAGGGAACTTGAAACTTTCTACTTTTCCCAGAGCAGTTCTATCCCCTAAGGGGAATATCTTACAGTGTTCACACATCAAGTCTCCCATTCATATGCAACTAGGGTGGACCCTGCTTAGCTAAGGGGACAAGTCATGCTTGCTACCACAAGACATATTGTAGTAGGAGTACTTAAAAAAAGGAAGAAATAATTGACTAATGGTGCAAACCTTTATGGTTTTAAAGCCCAGATTTGGATTCACTGGGTCAGATATGGTTGTAGACAGATCCAATTCATTACATTCATTTTAGCTCTAAGAGTCTATAATAAGAAAATAAGTCTAAAACATTCTGCCTGATTCAATCACTAATTGTAAGAAACAATCATTTCTACAGTTATGTAAATATCTTGTTATAGATATATTATAAACTACTGGACTGTTGGTCCGGCATTTATAGCTATTTTACGCACTATGGTTAAGACCATTTTAAGATAGCATAATCAGGACCATATTCACCAATTCCAATGAGAAGGAATTAATCAGATTCAAACAATATTTTCTTTAATACATTCTGGAATTGAGAGAAAAGCGAGCATTCTGGAAATTTACCCACTATCAAATCCTACCCAATCACCAAGGGAGTTCAAGAAGGTTTTTAGTTTTCTACCTTTTCCAACACTACCCCAAACATCCACCTTATCCAAAAGCACTAGATGCTTTAAATCTACTATCCAGTCAAGTAAACATACTGTGAATAAAAGGTCAAAGAAAGTTAGTTCTGCAGCTCAAGTTTCATTGTGTGATTGTTAATTTTTTTAAATTAATTTGATGCAAAGAGCTCTGTTAGAGCTGGCACAAAAATATACATCAAATTCACACCTAGGTGGGTTTTATTTATTTTCATTCAATTGTTTCACAGGGAGAACAGCTAGCATGTTTTAATTTTAAAATTTCAACAAGCTTCTGACTAAGAAGGAAGAGCCGGTTGTTTTAGTCTACTGGTACAGCAGCAATTATTTCAGACTTATTCATATACCCCTGACATAGCCTTAAAAGCAATTTCATATGCGTTATCAATTTTTAATTTTATTAAAAATCTATTCTGTTTTTCATTGCCTTTGATAGGTGGATCCCACTTCATAAAAGCTTTGTCAGAGTGCTGCAATACAATTCATAATAAGAGCAGCCCCTGCCTATTTATTTTACTTTGAAGAATTACTTGCTTGGGGGGAGGAATAAGTAAGAATCAATTTTAGCTACAACACAATGTGCCAGAAAGTAGGAAATTCTGCCCCGCTTTAGCATGTTTATCCAACAATCTTCCAAAGGTCTAGCTCTGTGTATTTGATTTCTTAGCCCAGAGGAGATGAAGTATGCCTGACACTGAATTAAAAATGGGGGTTGCTTTGTTGATTCTTGTAAGCTTATGAAACAAAATCTGAAGGTCTCTTCCTCTGGGACTGAAAGGCCTTTAGCTTACGATTTCATATTTATTATACTGGAAAAGTAAGCTTTGTCTAGAAGAAAAGCAGATACCTTAATGGCATCTTAAATGCACACAAATACAATCAACCTCCTACATTTACATTTCTATTCCTTCTGTGTGCCATTAAAAAAGAAGACAAATCTCTGACCCCAAAACCTTCTGCCCAAGGAAAGTGTTTTCTGGAGTATATTTTATGTCTTTGGTGAAAAGAATGACTACTGCAAAGAGGATAGCAGTATTAACACTGGCAAGGTGGGATGGGGATTTGCCTTGTCATTTCTCATGATATGAGTGAAATGGTCTGGCCCTACTTGTAGCTTAATTGTTCATCGAAGTTTTCAGAAGGAATATGCTACTCATTTGGGTTTCAATTTCAAAATCATTCATGAGCTAGGAGATGAAAGTAACTTAAAACCACATGTAATGTCTACTATATTAAAAAACCATTTACAGATGTTCTTGTTTTAAAGAAGATTTAAAAACAAAGAACACCTCAACACTATCAGTGTTGTGACCATACTACTGCTAGAGAAGACTAGTCCCCTCACTGAAGAAATGAACAGGTAATATTCTCTATATGCTTCACTGGCGGGGGGGCGGGATGGATTACTTTAAAAAGCTTAAATAACCCTGAATCTATTTATTTATTTAAAATATTTATATACCGCCCAAAATATAAGTCTCTGAGCGGTGCACAAAAAAAACACAACAACAATACAAATTGAACAAAATAAAAAATGATTAACACATTAAAATCATTTAAAATCCAACATTAAAGTATTAAAACTGTAAACCTAATTAAAAGCCTGGTTGAACCAATATGTCTTCAGTGCATTTTAAAAGCTGCCAGAGATGAGGAGGCTCTTATTTCAACAGGGAGTACATTCCAAAGCCCAGGGGCAGCAACAGAGAAGACCCATCCCCAAGTAGCCACCAGACAGGTAATTATCTTCAGATAAATTACTACTACTTATTTGCTAATGTATTTCTTTCAAGTTAAATTAAATTAAATTCCCTAGCTTTGAATTATATTTCTCCTAGTATTATTTAGATGAGTTGAATTTCCATCTCACAATCTCCTTAGTCATTTAATAGGATATGAAGTATTTAATTTCTACTTACTTCATTCCTTATCTTTTGTTTGATCAACCTTTATGGTGACCACATTCAACTTAGCCAGAACATTGCTAAAACCATCTCTAGACATTCCCACATCATTATAAGTCTTGTAATTAATGGCTTTCCTACCAAAATCTGCCAGCTTCAACTCCCCAGTGTCACTGATCAGGAGGTTTTGGGGTTTCAGGTCCCTGTGCAAAATGTAACGCTGGTGGATATACGACAGTCCTCGTAGCAATTGAAATAAAAATAACTGAAAGAGAGGGGAAAAAACATTATCTGTGTTAATACTTGTATGAAAGTGCATTGGTGTCCTACACAATGAGCAGAGTGTTTGCATTTGGGTGTAACAGTTCCTTGCAGATTTGAAACATTTATGATTTACACAACAGAATTTAATTCTAAATAACCTTGAATATAATAGGGTGGGGGGATTTCACTGCATCCAACTGCATTCACCTGCTTTAAACGATCCACAACAAAACATAAGATATGGTTCCTATCAAGCGACAACTATATGCTGTTTAGCCATATGGCCTTAGAGATTAGGTGGTAGCCTACAGACAGATGTGTATCTTCACTAATTATAAGAAACAGCAGCATGTGGAGAAGAAGGAGGCAGAAGAACACCAATGCCAATGCAAAGAAAAAACTGGAGATAAAACCTCAAAGGATATCAACAACGTATAAACACCCATGGGCTTTTAAACACAAATATTTTACACAAGAGTGAAAGCCTCTCAAAACACAACCAATATTATGTACTCATTTACAATGCTTTTTAAAACAGGCTGAGTATGGAATTAGTTTCTCAGTTTTCTATTGTATCCAGGAACTCACTGTGCAGTGTGCATTATTAGAATTTCAAATCTTATATGGAAAAAAGCACTTTTCGAAAAGCTATGTCAAACATTAGTTTTGCATGCTGGCAAAATGTTGTTGCTCAGTGTTGATCTCTCTGAATACCAGTTGCAGGAACAATGGCATGAGAGGGGGTATGGTTTCATCTCCTGCTTGTGCACTTAGCAGAGACATCTGGTTGACCACTGCGGGAAACAGGATGCTGAATTACAATGGGCCGGGCCTGATTCTGCAGAAGTCTTATTATATTACATGGCAAGATGTATAACTAAGATACTGAAACGGCAATTTTAAAAGTGTACTTCACCCAGCAATAAGCTATTTGCAACAGTGATGCCATCTTGTTTTTATGGAACTATTAGATCATTAATTCTCAGAATCAATATACAGACATGAAATAGTTCCCAATTAGTTACCAAGCCAGCACCTCCATAAAATGGTAAAATTTGATTATGGAAATGATTAAAGGATGACATGGGTAGTACAGAAATGTCATACTACTGCAGCTGAAGAGAATTAAATTTCCGTTCTCCTCTGTGTGCACAAGCAATATAGTGAGAGAGATATTTAGATATTAAAAAAGCAACTTTCTCCAGTCTGAGCCTAACAGCATTCTAAAGAAATAAAAGGACAACATAAAAGAACTGGAAGATAAACTTTCAGAGGGTATGTGTTAGGCATATAAGGTGTTTTGAAAGAATGACACAAAGTTGAGTATTAAAATTTAAGTTACACTTTAGAAAATGACTTTTCTGATCACAAAGCTTCCGTGCTAGGGATAAGGATACAGGGACCTTGTGGTTCCTGGCCAAGGTCTATTGAAACTGCTCCTCAGATCATGGCACCTTACTGAAGGGAGTGCACTCTCCAAGTATGGTAGTGACTACTGATGAAGTCAACTTGACCACGCTCTTCCTATCTTCACAAATCTGTCTGGTAATGAAAGCACAATAAGATCATTTTCACTGACAAGCCAGTCACTACAGGTGACCAGCAATCCACATTCACATTCACTGCAACAGAGTGAGATTTGGATTGCTGCCAAATTTTGTTGAACTTGCTCAATAAGAACAGCTCGACAAGAGGGGAGAGCCCCCAAAGCAAAGAAAGTGTCAGCCTTTGAGAAAAGGCAGGAGCAAGTACAACCTGTAGGACCTACACTGTAATTGCACTGCTGAAGGACTGCAAGCCAAGTGTTTAGTCACTTGTTAGGCAGTGGCAAGTGTGATTACATCCTTTCTATGTCTGTTTTTATCATTCAGCTCAAACAACGCCCCCCCCCCCCCCCGCAAGCTACTGTTCCACTTTCAGGCTAGGGTCCAATTTGTTTCTGGTGTGTGCAGGGGAAGGAGGAATTTCAATCTGGCTGTCAGCTACTCACACTGCAAGTGTCGCATCAGCTGTGTCTCCCTTTGGCCTCTCCTGTCCCTTAGCCAGTCAGGCTCGCGTTGGCTGGTTGGAGGTGGGACATGCTGCCAGTGGACCTGTGGGGGAACTTTCCTGCTCTAGTATAGCCTAAAAATTAGAGCAGAAGTCCAAGAAGTGACTCAGTTTGTCCCTTGCCTTCTCTCTGGCGTGACCCTGGTGAGTAACTTGGCAAGAAGAGAAAGCTAATGAAAAAAAGAGACTTATTTTCCCTCCAAATTGGCATGGAACACTGTGAGCAGCAAGGAAGGTGAGAGCACATTTAAAAAGTCTCCAAGTTGTTGAGTCTTAATCATGGGAGAGTCATGATGAATCATGTTGCATCATGTTGAGTCTTAATCATTAATTCTTAATAATTAATTCTTAATCATTAATAATTAATTCTTAATGTTGAGTCTTGAATCATGTTGAGTCTTAATCGTGAGAGCACATGTAAAAAGTCTCCAAGTTGTGAGTGCTTTTTCAGGAAATCTGCTTACACACACACACACACACACACACCCCTCATATAGGCTCATGGGTGGGGGAGCGGACCTTGAATCACAGACGCTTCTGACCCATAGCTGCATAGAGGAGTTCAGTGTGGGTCTCCAGGCACAGCCCCATTACTGGCACTCATGTCTGCATGGGTGGGGCATAGCATCTGAGTAGGGACCAAAGTGGTTCAGGTCTTAGTGAGAATAAGAGTCCTTGGGCAGCATGGCTCAGGGAGCAAGAGAGAATTTTTTGGGTTTTTTTAATGGATAGAAAGCTTAATCAACCATTAAGCTGCCATGGAAATTTTAAGTTAGTTGCCTGCCTCTTATTTTTATTTATTTATTTATTTATTTATTTATTTTATTTGGATACCGCCCTTCCAAAATGGCTCAGGGCGGATTTGTCTCTTGACAAAACCTGGTGTGTCTTGTCTCCAGACTTGTCTCTTAGAAAAGTCTGGAGATGGTAGACCTTTCTGGCTGTTAACAGCCATAAAACAGGATGTCCTAACATTTTGCATAACTGCCTGTATAGGGACAATGACATCTTATCTCTTATGAAGGACACAGCAACATTTGGCTGGCAACACATGCAAAGGCCGGCTGGACTTGGGGAACAAGCTGGAAAAGGTCGACTTCATCCTGTGGGCAGACTCTCTAAATGGCGCAGACTCTAAAATACCCTTTTGGGGTGTTATAGCATTCACCCACATAGTACACAGCCAAAAGCCTCTCCCCAGTTACCCAGGAGCTGGGCTGGGTAGGACATGCTGACAGTTGATTATAGCCAGGCAATAGCCTTGTCTTTTCCACTTTAAAACAGATAGCTGGAAACATCCACTACATAGGCCCCTGACCTATTTTATACCAAGGTCTTGTGCATATCTCCTTGTCTTACACACAAAGTTGAGTGTCTGCCCACTGCAGTCAAAGTATATATTACTGATTTTAAGCATTTTGCAACCAATGCCGCAAACATAATATTCAAGAGACAAATAGCCACGGAACAGAAACAATTCAGATTGTTCATGCACAAAAAGAATGCTACATTTCCATCAAGAACTTTAAATCATTCTCTAGCACTACTTTTTGGCAGAGCAAATACTGCTTGCATCACCAGGACAGGAACGGGGGCAGGGGAGAGATCTGGCAGATGCAGGACTTTACAAAAGATGTGGAAGTGCATTTGTTTCCTCCTATTCCCAGCCATTCTGCCAAAATCAAAGAGTGTGTAGGAGGCTGCTCAGTGCCCACCAGACTTGCAGAACCCAAGAGCTGCTCGTTGCTTTCTCTGCTCTTGAAATGAGAAAAACTGGAAGATTATTGTGGCAAGGATGAAGGAGCATGTCTGCCTTGCCCTTACTGACTACCAGCCCAATGCCTTCTGAACCTAAAGATCTTGAGTCTTGGGCTTTCCCTCCTGCCATACTTCCTAAAGCCACAGCTACAAAAAGTCACCTGCTACAAGCTATGTACTTAATCATGGATCAATTCCTTACACTGGTGGCGCTTCCATGTAATAAAAAGCAACCAAATCATACACAGGTCACCACATGTGACTGACAGCATACATGTATCTTTCACGGCAGGTACCTGTGCAGGGAAGCCATAACTGAACATAGCTTCCCAGCCAATATATTCCAAATGCACGTAAAGCAACATAAATTATGTGCAGGATCACCTCACATGGTTATCTGCCCAATGCTTACATGTTTTCTATTATCCTGATTACAAGTTTGTATATACCACTTTTCAACCAAAAAAACCCCTCTCAAAGCATTTTACACAGAAAAAGAAATGGTTCCCTGGCACAAAAGGGTTCACAGTCTAAAAAAATGAGAGGGAATGTTGCTCTCCCCTTGCTAAATATAAGAGAATCTCCACTTTTAAAAGGTGCCCCCTTGCTCAGTTAGCAGGGGTAAATTATTATACAGAAGTGATTTCCATAAAGGAAACTAATCATTTTTCAAGTATCTCTAACAAGGCAAGCAAGAAAAATAGATGGAAGCTGTGAAGTGCTTTAGTGGCAGCTGGGGTGGGGGGATGACCATAAACATTTCCCCACTGATAGCAGGTGAGACCTACCGTCTTTCCCTTGTAACATGTAGAATTAAATCTCTACCTGTAAAATGGGTTCAGGGAAAACAAAAGATTAATGGAGTCAAAGATTAAAAAAGACAACATCTGTATCTAAAGTGGGTCGTGGAGAGCTCAATGCACAGGACGGGGCGGGGGGGCATCTCTATTAAGTGTCCCTGAAACTCAGCCAAATAGAACCTATAGTTCAAGGATAATGGAACCAACTATATCAACTACTGTATACGAGTTCAAAACTAGATGGTTCAGAAGCATTCTGGATGTTTCTGAAAGAAGTGCATCAGTTGCATCCAAAGTAAGAAATGAGGAATAGAAAGGTACGGTATTCCAACAGTCCTAGTTCTGCACCATTTGGAAGTCCGTAATAAAGCTATTTAATCCTTCTTGAAGGACTTGCATCCTTCTTCAAAACCAACTAATTTTTTTTAAAAAACAGCATTTGATGGCCACACACAAAAGCATGCTTTTGTCGCTTTGCCTTGACAATTACACTTTAACTGAGGTACAACTTTCAGTAATGAGTCCTGCGAAGATGTTGCCATACGAAGGTCAAATCAATTTAGAGGTTTATGGAGTGTGATATCAATGTGTTAGAAATGATTAAAAGGTAAGGGCAACCACATTAAAACCAATAATTTCACCAATAAAGACATGTCAGCAGTTACTACAAGAACCATCCCCATTCTATTCTCTTTTCAGTTCACATATTTCAAACACCTCCTCCTTGTGACTTACAGGAGTTTTCAGCAGCCTTTGAAACTTGTTATAGTCTCAGTTGGTGCATGCTTAATAAAATGATTTTCTTTCCTGGGAAACAGGAGTGGGCAGCAGAGCTTTGGCAACATGTTATTTTAAGCTTGTCAGTGGAAACAGTTGTTTCAAAACACAAACTTTTAAGCATAGTGGGGACAGCCATACAACATCACAACCCATAGATCTCTTTCAATATGATAGTGCATCGCCAAATCTCTGCTCCTTAACACTGACAAAACACAACGCTGACTTAACAAAACAATGACTTAGATGAGCTGAGGAATAGCGGAAAGATGCTTAAATTAACTAAAACAACAAAAAACAAGCTGCATTAGTGAAGTGATCTGCCAGGTTTGTTGTCCGGGTGGGCAAGGGACAACATCGTTCTATTATATTTTCCTAATGAATTAGTATTAAATTCAGTTTATCCAATAGCTTGCAAAAAGAAAAGAAAAAGCACAGTGACTTTCTTCAAGTTCTACAAACTAAAATACTACAGGGAAATATCAATCTTCAAATATCTGACTTCTCTCCATTTCTGCTGGGAGCAAGATGAGAACAAATGGATTGAAAGCAGGTTTAGGCTAGAAATTAGGAAGAAGTTCCTAACTGTAAGATAACCATGAAAGCGGAACCTCCTGCCTCATGCAGTGATGTGCTTTGCTTTGCTAAAGGTTTTCAAAAACATGTTGGATAGCCACGGGAGCACTGGAGCTTCCAACTAGTATCCCTAGGGCTCTCGTGGTAGGAGGGGCTGCTGGGCTTATAAATCTCTGAAGGCACGCCTACCACATGTTTGGAGCAGGTTAGAGGGCTTGACTTTTGCCCCCTTCCTCCCTGCCTTGCCTGGACTGTACCACCTGGCCCGCCTCTAGGCTGTATTTCCACCCTTCAGGCCAGACGAGGAGTTGCCTGCCAGCTTGTTGTATGTTCCAGCTGCGGAGTTCCAGCTGCTGCCTTCAAGAGTACCTGCTATTTAACACCTGTTGCTAGTCCAGCAGTCTCTCGTGGCAGGAAGGTCTGCTGGGCTTATAAAATCCCTGAAGGCATGCTTGAGGCGTGGCTGGCAAAGCCGGCTGCCAAAGGGGGCCAGGCCTTTGGGGTGGGACTGAGGGCTGGGGGGAGATGATGATGATGATGATGAATTCGATTTCTATACCGTCCTTCCAAAAATGGCTCAGGGCAGTTTACAAAGAAAAATAACAAACAAATAAGATGGCTCCCTGTCCCCAAAGGGCTCACATTCTAAAAAGAAACATAAGACACACACCAGCAACAGTCACTGGAGGTACTGTGCTGGGAGTGGATAGGGCCACCTTATGTCATGGGACGGTGGAGGTTTGGGCTAGAGGGTTGTTTTTATTGTACTGAGTTGTGCCAAGCCTGTTTGCAGTTGTGCCAAGCCTGTTTGGCTCTCTTGAGTGGGATGGTGCAGGGAGTGTGTCCGGTAGTTCTGGGGCAGCTATTGCTGTAGTGGTGGGGAATATAAGAATTGGTGCTGGCAGAGCAGCTGGCTGTTACATGGGAAGAGAAATCACTAGTTTAGTAACTGTTTCCACTTCCAACTGCTCTGTCAACTCTCAAACCTTGGGGAGCAGCTCCAACTACCCACAGAGCCTGGCCTTGCTCCTCTGTAATGCCAGGTCAGTTCAAAATAAGACCAAAATTGTCCATGACTTGATCATGGATGAGGGAGCTGACCTGGCATGTATAACAGACCTGGTTGGGGCAGGCGAGCGGTCCAGTGTGGGCTCAGCTTATCCCTCCAGGTTACTCTGTCGTGGAGCAGATTAGGAGAAGTGGGTTGGCGGGTGGGGTGGCTGAAGTCCATAAGAATACTATTTCGCTTACCAGGGCCCCAGTGAGACAGTTATACTGAGTGTGTATTTTTGAAGCTGGGAACTAGGGATAGATTGGGGATTCTGTTGGTGTACCATTCACCCCGCTGCCCAACTGACTCCCTAACTGAGCTGATGGAGCTGGTGTTGGAGTCTCCCAGGCTTCTGGTGCATAATAGAGGAGCTAGTAAGGGGCTCCTCAGTGAGTGAAATGGCGGGCTTCTCCTGTAATGATGAGTTAGCTCTTAGTGCCCAGCTCAAAGCCTGGAGGTCTGGTTCCTCCGCACCTACCTCGTGAGGGATTGTCAAATTTTACACAAATCCACTGTGTGACTCTCAGAGGCAGGCTAGGCAGGCCACGTGGCCATCCAATGAAGGGAGTTTCTAGCACACGATCTGCACCATTTTAAAATGACATATGCAGCCATAGGCCGCAAAAAGAACAAGAGAAGGAGCGGTGGGAGAGGGTTACGGATGGAAATCAACACTCAAAATTGACTGGTTGAAGGAATGAGGAGTTAGAATAAAAGGTTAAAGTAAACTGGAACTAAAGGGTTAAGTCCCCAGTCCGCCCACCCCCGCACTCTCTTACACACAACAGTAAAGAAAAGACTTCCGATGCCACTACTGCAACAGTTGGAAAAAGACTGAGGGAGAAGGCGAGTAAGTGTGTCTTTCTCAAAAGAGGATGAGACAACCAAAAATCAAGATAGCTCTGAAAGTTTCAGAGAATAGGCCTGCCCGTGTGCAGACATCCTCAGTGTGACTGGACAATGGGGAACACTATTGAGAACATATTTTCTACTTCTTTCCAAACATTTAAGAAAACTGTATCTTGCAGTGAAAATCTGTTGAGTACACTCCTTGTGCCTGAGAAATGTATAATAAAATGTAGCTTTAATTTGTTATCCTAGTTTTTTCAGTATCTCAAGAATTCAGACACCACAGGAACGAAGTATAGCTCTATGGGGGGCGGGGGGGGGGAAGGGTTGAATCAACATGATGCCTTGTTTCATATGCAGCTTTAATTTCAGTAAAGGTTCTTCCTATGAGGTTCCCAGAAGTGATTGGCTGAAGCGCTTTCAAAAGACAGGATTTTGAATACTTATCAGAACAATATTCTCTCAGGAACAAAGCCTATACCACTTCCACAAAGACACACCATCTACAATGCCTTTAAACTATTTTCATATGTAAACATCCAACAATTTATGCAACAATTTAATTCAAAGCACTTTTAACAGAAAAATGAAAACTTCTATAGCAACAAGGATCCTAAAACATGGTTGTTTTCCTTTATGTTCCTTTTCATCTTTGCTGCACTCTTCATAGTACTGAATTTATTGGTAATGACAATAGAAAATGTATGATTAGCTAAGCCAAACAACATACTTTCCTGACAGGGGCGTAACTACCATTAGACAAGAGGAGACAGTTGTCTCGGGGGCCCACTGCCTCAAGGGGTCCCACTGCCTCAAGGGACCCCCAGAGATACATAACATGACTCCCTGTCCACCCGTGTTGCACCCCCTATGAATTAATATTGAATCTCTTGGAGATTGGCAGTAGCAGAGAGTAAAAAAGGGGGTGGGAAAAAAAACTTTTCTCCCAGCCCTATTGGTTCTCCTGGTGTCTTGTGCTCCTCCCCCACTTGGAATTTGTATGGAACTACAAAGCCAAAGAAGCTGGCTGTTGGGCTCCCTCCAAGGAGGAAAGTCAAACATTTTGTAAAAATCAGCCCTTTGCTGCTTGTTTGGTTTGTGTGTGATTTGTTTCCCTTGGTCAAGCTACCTTGTTGCTCACTCTCTCCCCACCATGAACCATGTGTGTGTGTTGTACATGTGAGAGAAGTCACATCCTGTGTGAGTTTGTGTGAGAGAGAAAATTCTCAAGCTTTAAATTAAAAAAAAAAAAAAAAAAACATTTTCAAAGTATGCCAAAACTATTCTAGTGCAAACTTGTAAGAAAAACCCTCCCCATCCCAACAGTATACCTTGTTGTGAGGAAATTAGTTAGTGCAAAAGTATTAAGGGCTTTGAAAAGAATTGGGGTGGGGGGGAGATGCTCTGACAAAATGGATCTTTCCCCCCCTTTTTTCTTCCTAAAGTTACACTGCTTATAGCTGTAATCTGGTCTCTGTGTGTGTTGCTTCCGCGCCCCCGCCCCCCCCCTATTAGAAATATGTATATGCTGCTTTTTTAGCAACAGAGTTCTCTTAAATGGTTCTCTTAACATGTTTCCCCTTTTAAACATCACTATTTTATTTTATTCTGCTTTGTGCTTATACCTGGTATTAGCAGGTATGTTGCGAATTTCTTCTAAAAATAAAAAAGCCCAATCTTTCCCTGAGTGTATTTTAGTGTAAAAAGTAGTGAATTCAGCTAATTTAGGGGCGGGGGAGAGAAAAGGAATGAGAGAAAGAGCAGAGAGGAGGAGGAAGATAGGTGGTGTGAGGTGGACGTAAGGCTATGTGTGGCTCACCAGAGGTGCATCAGAATCTAATCTGGCCCACCACCGAATTTTAGTTTGACACCCCCTGGCATAGTGCATTTGCAAGAGAGAGAAAATCCAAGCCCCAATATTTGTATGGGGGGGACTATTGTTGCACCCCCTGTAATTTCCTGCTGGATCCACCCCTGTGAACTAGGAATGTGCATAAAACCTGTTTGCCTGGTTCGGTTCGAATTCAAACCAGGTTCGAACCAGGAGGGGGTGTTTTGGTTTTGGTTTTGCTCGAACTACCCTCTGGTTCGGTTCGAATTCAAACCGGTTTTGAACCGCTTTGAACCAGTTTGAACCTCAAAAAGTGGGTGGGGTGGTAGCTGGCACCCATGGGTACCTGCCACCCAAACCCCAAAGCAATTGGACAATCGTACAATTTTTAATGAATGTTTTAATTTAAATTTAATTTTTTCTCATAGGGTATAATGGGACTTGAACCAGCCCATATTCCCCATTGTGGAGCACCTAGGGGCACAAAGATGGGGTGGGTGGTAGGCACCCAGGGGTGCCTACCACCCACAAAACTCCGAGGCAATCGAACACTCCTCTGATTATTGGTGAATTTTAAAAGTATTTTTGAATTCCTCGTAGGGAATAATGAGGATTGCAGCAAATGTATAGCTTCACGTCGGGGGGAAAGGGGCGTCCTAGAGCAGAGTGTGGTGGGTGGTAGTTTCCAAGGTGGGCAAGGAAGCTATCAGAATTATTTGAAAGGAATTGGCAAAAGGCTGATTTTTAAGTGATTTTTGAAGTTTACGCATCTTTAAGGTTTTTCTCCATAAAGAAGCATGGAGGTGTCAGCAAATGTATAACTTCCCGTCGGGGGCAAAGGGGCGTCCTAGAGCAGAGTGTGGTGGGTGGTAGTTCCCAAGGGGGGCAAGGAAGCTATCAGAATTATTTGAAAGGAATTGGGCAAAGGGCTGATTTTTAAGTGATTTTTGAGGTTTGTGTGTCTTTAAGGTTAGCAATGAGAGTGTGTCATTGAAAATCTTATATGCTACCAAACAATCTACACCCAGGACACTTCAGAAACAACAAAACCCACTACCCCATGGGTTAGCAACCCACGGGAGTGGTTAGCACCCTTGCTCTGGGCCACCCCATCACCCCCCAAGTGCCATTATGGGGCTGCTGAAACCTCCATTCTTTCCTATGGAGAAAAACCTTAAAGCCACTTGTGGGGTGCTGGGGTGGCCCAGAATGAGTGGTGGTCTAGTGCACAGAGGCTGCCAACCACCCCCATGGGTTCCTCAGAAACAATAAAACCCAGTACCCCATGCATTAGCAACCCATGGGGGTGGTTGGCACCCTCTGCTTTGGGGTTTGAGTGGTTATTGGCACCCATGAGTGCTTCACAATAGGGAACAATGGGCTGGTTCGAGTCCCATTATACCCTATGAGGGGGAAAAATTCAAAAATTCATTAAAAATCATACGAATGTCCGATTGCTTTGGGGTTTGGGTGGTAGGTACCCATGGGTGCCAGCTACCACCCCACCCACTTTTTGAGGTTCAAACTGGTTCAAACCAAACCACCCCATTTGGTTCGAATTCAAACTTGCAGCTCGAACCTGATGGCTGGTGTGGTTTGAATTCGAACCTTCGAACCACCCGGTTCGAATTCGAACCGGTTCTCACATCCCTACTGTGAACTAGATTCAATGTGAACTAGATATTCACTGTATTCATAATGGGGATGTGAGTGCACTATATATTGTGAAGTGTGTTTGTGTGTGTATCAGCAGTGGGCCCATTTTAAAATCTTGTCTCTGGGCCCACTCCAACCTTGCTATGCCGCTGTTTCCTGATTTGCTAGCAATACTCAACTTACTAACCAACATTCAATAAAGAACTTTGCCAATGATCAATGAGGTCAAACGTCTCCTTCTATACTTCATTGCAGCTAATGACTCTTTCATGATCAAGTGTTCAAAACTGAGTAAGACCTTTTTTTAAACCGTGGGCACTATTTTCCCTCCTCTCTATTAACCCCCCACCCCTGCATATTTAAAAATAAGCCTGGACAGATGCAACGGCAGTTAAGAGAATATTGTGCACATATTTCACCACACTCAGAATACCACAGGGACAGTTCATGTAGCAAGCAGTCTAACTGCAGTGAGTCGTTGTATTTAATGTTCATATTCGTGCATAGGTGTAATCATTAACATCTAAGCAGAGGAATCTCCTCTACCTAGAGGAGTACAATCCTCAGGGTATATTTTGTTTGATCACTAGAAAAGCTTCTTCATAAATAGATTTTCAATACTATTTGAAAGAGATAGCCTTAATTTAGCATACTATTATTCTACTTTACCCTGCACTTGCTTGTTCTCTGAAGAGTAATAGAACACTGCAATTTATTAACTGCATTAAATGGCAAATAATCCAGTTTAGCACAACCATTATAATCAACGGGAAAATCCAGACCTACACCTGATTTTTGCAAAGGTAGTAGGCATTTCAGAAATGCCCGCTTCAGAGCTACTTCCAACAAAGAGTTCTGTTTATTAAAAGAATTGTAAGCAAATCAAGTGAGCATTTCCACGTGGAAAAATGTAGAAATGAATATGTTCTGAATGAATTTCTAGATTTCTGTTGAATTCTGTTCACAGATGTAGCTCTGAGAATGTAGCATGTATTATTTAGCTTAGTGTAGCATTTCCAGCAGTGTGGATTCAAACGATCACATTTTTATCCATGAAAACAGAGTCGCTCAGTCTAGAAATGAGATCTCTCATTATGTCGGAATCAGGCAATCAAAGACTACTCAAGCCAGCATTTTGAAACTCTAGCGACAATAAGCCAGCATTGCCCAGTTCAGATGTAATTTATTCTAAGCCAGAATCAGAAGTACAATCTTTCCTCCCCTCACATGCAAAGAGGCATGTTCACCCCTTTGAGGAGCTAGGAGATGTTGCACAGATTCAGAATTGAGTCCTGGGTCTGCATTATGGACTGAGCTTGGCCACTGTTACAAATGAAACTTCTCACATATCACATAGGCATAGAATCATCATCATCATCATCATCATGTTTATTTGCAGGCATAGACCAAAATTTAAAGCATACATAATAATACACATATAATATAATAATAATAATATATTCAAGAATAGAATAAAGTATCTTCATACTATCATGTGAAAAACACTAAACATGTTGCCTTTATTATCTGCACATGCATTGGAAACTCACGTCACAAGTCAAATATTTACTGATTGTAGAACTGAAAATTTTTTGAAACACACTTAGTTTCATGTGACTCAAAGCTGACATATCAAATATTAGTTATTTTCCAAATACAGTTATTTTCCACAAGTGAACTGGGTCCTTTTTATCCAGGACACAATTTACTTTCACTCAAAATAGGAACAGCAACATACATCTTATCGCTATTTATCAATCATCTTGGCTGACATAAGCATGACTATAGATTAGAGGCATTTCAGAAAGCGAAAACTGCTCCCCCACTCTTGATTTACAGTTTTGGTTACTCACAATACAATAAGACAAGCAGGTACATTGCTTAGTCTGCCATCAATTACAAAGGCTTTTGCTCACTCAGGATTTGAATAGCATTGTTTATTGAAAAACTATTTCTCGAAAGATTATGCACCATGTGTTTCAGACCAACGATTAAAAGGCTGTTTATTTTAAATAAGATACATTTTATATACTGGTGAATTACTCCATTGTTCTGTGCACTAATACCTCATTGCTTTTGGGTAATTTCAAGCATAATTGCTTATGCCTTTAAAAATATAAATATTTATGACAAATTCCCTAAGGCTTTTACTCAGGTTGTTAATTTGCAAATTGGTCATTAACTGCTGAAATTATCCATTTCTCAAAAACAGATATTACTTAGAAAGTGTTGCCATTAGTTATAGGATAACGTTCATGGCAGAAAAACATGAGGGACAAAAGAAGGTTGCATTAAGCATCAAATCAAAGTTAAGCATTAAGAAGGTTGTAGAATGATTTTTCTTGAAATGATTATATATTTCGTTTTGTTTTGGACGAAACTCATACAAACTAGGGGTGTGCAATTCGATTCAACCTCAAATCAATTTGGCTTGAATCAAGGCCAATTTGCTGATTTGACTTCAAATTGAATCACCCTCAAAATATTGGGCCTGATTAGGGGTTGGAGGGAATCACCCCTTGATTTGATTTGGGTGATTCCTGTTTTGCTGGGAAAGTGGGCCTCAAAATGGCACTTTCCCCCAGTGAGAGCTGGTCTACCAATTGGGGTCAGTGGTCTACCAACTGGGGACCAGCCCTCCGTTCCGGATTTAGCATGTCTGTCCGCCTCAGAGGACTGGTCTACCGGCTGCTTCCGGCAAATCAATGTGATGGTTCTACGATTCAATTTGACCTTGAATTGAATAGCAGAATCTGATTTGTGCACACCTAATACAAACTAGCTACCCCACTACAGTGAGCAATTTGGCACACTGCTTGAATTATCTGGTGCTATTTATAGGTGGCGCTCGTTATTCGCAGGGGCTGCAATTTCCACCAATTTCCACTGATAAGAAAACCATGAATGAAGAGACCTTAACCCTTTGGGGATTGGGGGATTAGGTTCCTTGAGCTAAAAAACCCAAAACCCACTAAAAGAGCAGGGAGGGGGCAGAAAAGCATAGTTCCTTGTTGTCCAGGAATACCCCCCGAATCCTATTTTTCATTTTTTTTTTAACAAAAAAGAGCTACAAAATGGCACCATGCTTCAAAATGGCAGCCAGAAATGATATCAGAAGTCATTTCCAGCCACTCAGGGGCCACAGATAGGTAAAAATTGCCTATATTTCATGCTGTAGATAAAGCAACTGGGTCTCTAAGATCCATCCACGGATACATGAAACTGCTATCTGCGAAACCATGGATAACTAGGGTCTACTGTACATATAGGCACACAGAGATTATGATCTCTGCCTGTGGCAACTGTGGTCTAGACAGAGTGGCTTGGTTGATAGATGGTCCTGCCTAGTGGCACATGCTAGGACTGGATTGTTTTGTCTGGATTCTCTGCAGACAAATGTACATGTGGAAAGCAGAAGAGCAGGCCATAGAGCATGTCAGCACATGGGTCAGGGCATACTAGCACTCTCCTAGTGGCATAACTGTGTATAGGCTTACATTACATAATGCCTGAAGAAGGCCAAGTAGGTCATCTTGTTTTTGTTGAGGTGCACATTCTTTGAAACTCTCGGGCAGACCTGCCTGATGGTCTCCCTTTAAGATTTTTTCTGCCCATCTAGAATGCAGGGCATTCTGCAGGGCATTTGAATTGCCTGTGTGTCTATATATAGAATTATCCTAAGAGCCTTGTTGAATCAAGACACTATAGAAATCTTTAAAAACAATATTATTGCATTCTGTTGTCCTACCAATAAGATCAGGGCAGTTCACAGTGATCTCCTCTCCATCCCCTTTTTATCCCCATTCTGTGAGGTTAGGTTGAGAGAATACAGCAGGCCCAGTGAGCATGATGGCTGCCCCATCTCCTTGGTCATAGTCTGACATTAACTACTAAAATTGATATCTGCATAGATGTATACCATGCATAACAAATGGCACAGATTTATGATTAGGTGGTATATTATTTCTTTGGTAAATGTTTTGTTTAGCATAGTTGGAATTATTTTGGCTTTTCTTGCAGACTCATAAGAACATAAGAACAGCCCTGCTGGATCAGGCTCAAGGCCCATCTAGTCCAGCATCCTGTTTCGCACAGTGGCCCACCAGATGCCGCTGGAAGCCACAGGCAGGAGTTGAGGGCGTGCCCTCTCTCCTGCCATTGCTCCCCTGCAACTGGTACTCAGAGGCACACCCTTGAGGCTGGAGGTGGCCCACAGCCCTCTGACTAGTAGCCATTGATAGACCTCTCCTCCATGAAGTCATCCAAACCCCTCTTAAAGCCATCCAGGTTGTTGGCTGTCACCACATCCTGTGGCAGAGAGTTCCACAAGTGGATCACGTGTTGTGTGAAAAAGTATTTCCGTTTGTTGGTCCTAGACCTCCTGGCAATCAATTTCATGGAGTGACCCCTGGTTCTAGTGTTGTGTGAGAGGGAAAAGAATCTCTCTCTCTCCACTTTCTCCACGCCATGCATGATTTTATAGACCTCTATCATGTCTCCCCGCAGTCGTCTTTTTTCTAAACTAAAAAGCCCCAGGTGTTGTAGTCTTGCCTCGTAAGAAAGGTGCTCTAGGCCCCTGATCATCTTGGTTGCCCTCTTCTGTACCTTCTCCAGTTTAACAATATCCTTTTTAAGATGTGGTGTCCAGAATTGTACGCAGTACTCCAAGTGTGGTCGCACCATAGTTTTGTATAAGGGCATTATAATGTTAGCCGTTTTATTTTCAATCCCCTTCCTAATGATCCCTAGCATGGAATTTGCCTTTTTCACAGCTGCCGCACATTGAATAGACACTTTCAACGAGCTGTCAACCACAACCCCAAGATCCCTCTCCTGGTCCGTCACCGACAGCTCAGATCCCATCAGCATATACTTGAAGTTGGGGTTTTTCGTTCCAATGTGCATCACTTTACACTTGCTAACATTGAACCGCATTTGCCATTTTGTCGCCCACTCACCCAGTTTGGAGAGATCCTTTTGGAGCTGCTCACAATCCGTTTGGGATTTCACTACCCGGAAGAGTTTGGTATCATCTGCAAATTTGGCCACATCGCTGCTTACCCCTGCTTCTAGATCATTTATGAATAAATTAAAAAGCACCGGTCCCAGTACAGATCCCTGGGGGACCCCACTTCTTACTTCCCTCCATTGTGAAAACTCTCCATTTATACCTACCCTCTGTTTCCTGTTCTTCAACCAGTTAGTAATTCACACATGTACTTGTCTCCTTATCCCATGACTGCTAAGTTTCCTCAGGAGTCTTTGATGAGGAACTTTGTCAAAAGCTTTTTGGAAGTCCAGGTAGACTATGTCAACTGGATCACCTTTATCCACATACTTGTTGACACTCTCAAAGAACGCCAAAAGGTTGGTGAGGCAAGATTTACCTTTGCGGAAGCCATGCTGGCTCACTCCCAGCAGTGCCTGTTTTTCTAGGTGCTTTACAATTTTATCCTTGAGGATGCTTTCCATCGATTTGCCTGGAACGGACATTAGGCTAACCGGCCTGTAATTTCCCGGATCGCCCCTGGATCCCTTTTTGAAAATCGGTGTTACATTTGCTACTCTCCAGTCCTCTGGTACAGAGCCCGATTTCAGGGATAATTTAAATATTTTAGCAAGGAGGTCGGCAATTTCACATTTGAGTTCCTTGAGGACTCTTGGATGGATGCCATCCGGCCCTGGTGATTTGTTAGCTTTCAGTTTTTCCAGACAGTTTAGAACATCATCCCTTGTCACTTCTGTCAGACTCAGCTCTCTAGCCTCCATCCCTAAAAAGCCTGGTTCAGGAACAGGTATATGCTCAGTATCCTCTGCCGTGAAGACAGACGCAAAGAACTCATTCAGTTTCTCTGCAACCTCCATATCCTCCTTAATAATCCCTTTCACTCCCCCGTTGTCTAATGGCCCAACCGCCTCCCTGGCAGGTTTCCTGCTTCTGATGTACTTAAAGAAGTTTTTGTTATTCCCCTTGATACTTTTGGCTAAATGTTCCTCAAACTCTCTTTTTGCCTCCCTTATTGTCACCTTGCATTTCTTTTGCCAGAGTTTGTGTTCCTTTCTGTTCTTTTCGTTTGGACAGGCCTTCCAATTTCGGAAGGAAGTCTTCTTCCCTTTTATGGCTTCCTTGACGGTACCCGTTAGCCATGCTGGCATCCTCCTGGACTTAGTGGTACCTTTCCTCCTTTTGGGTATACAATCTAACTGGGCTTCTAGTATTGTGGTTTTGAGTAAACGCCATGCACTCTGAAGCGAAGTGACTCTCCTGATTTTCCCCCTCAGCTTTCTTTTCACCATACTCCTCATTTTGGAGAAGTTTCCTCTTTTGAAATTTAAAATGTCTATGTTTGACATCCTTGGTGATTCTCTCCCCGCATGTATGCTGAATTTGATGGCACTGTGGTCACTGTTCCCTAAAGGGTCGATGACACTGACATCATGCACCAGGTCCTGGGTGTCACTCAGAATTAGGTCCAAGGTCGCCTTCTCTCTGGTCGGTTCCATGACCAACTGTTCTAAGGCACAGTCATTTAGCGTATCTAGAAATCTGACCTCTTTGTCCTGACTTGAATGTGAATTTACCCAGTCTATGTGTGGGTAGTTGAAATCACCCATAATTACAGCCCTGCCTCTCCTTGATGCCTCCCTGATTTCCTCCTGCAACTCCCAGTCACTGTCGGCATTTTGATCCGGAGGGCGATAGCATGTCCCCAGTAGCACGATTCCTTTCCGGCATTGTATAGTCACCCACAGGGTTTCTGTGGAGGACTCCAGTCCACCTAGGTTTTCTAGCTTGTTAGATTCTATCCCTTCTTTAACATACAGTGCTACCCCTCCTCCAAGGCGCCCCTCCCTGTCCTTTCTATAGAGTTTATACCCAGGGATAACAGTGTCCCACCGGTTCTCACTGTTCCACCATGTTTCTGTTATGCCCACTATGTCTATTTCTGCATTAGCAACCAAGCACTCCAGCTCACTCATCTTGGCTCGGAGGCTTCTGGCATTGGCATACAAGCACCTATATGCTGAATCTCTCCCCTGATGTATGCTATTCCTTTGACTCTTTGACCTCCTGGCACAGCCTCCCGTCTGCTCTTTATGCAGTTCTGCTCCGTCCCCATCTGTTTTATTTGAATTCTTTGCAGCCTCACACTTTAAAGGATGGCTTTTGCCAAACGGGATACTGCCCAGCTCCCATCGGCTGTTCCCCAGGTGTCATTTTAAAAGCTGCTCTGCAACCTTTTTTGATTTTAAGCGCCAGCAGTCTGGTTCCATCTTGGTTCAAGTGCAGCCCATCCCTTTTGTACAGGCCTTGCTTGCCCCAAAATGTGTCCCAGTGCCTATCAAATCTAAAGCCCTCCTCCCGGCACCAACGTCTCATCCACGCATTGAAACCCCTCAGCTCTGCCTGTCTCACTGTACTTGCGCGTGGAACAGGTAGCATTTCTGAGAATGCTACCTTGGAGGTCCTGGATTTCAAAATGCTACCTATCAGCCTAAATTTGGCTTCCAGAACCTCCCAACTGCATTTCCCCACATTGTTGGTGCCGACGTGCACCACGACAGCTGTCTCCTCCCCAGCACTGCCTAGGAGCCTGTCTAGACGCTGCGTAATGTCCGCAACCTTCGCACCAGGCAGGCAAGTCACCGTGCGGTCAACACGTGGGTCACAAACCCATCTCTCTATCCCCCTACTGATCGAATCACCAACTACAAGGAGGCCCCCACCCCCCAGAGGAGTATCCCCTGTGCGAGAGGATATGGGCTCATCATCCACGGAAGGGGTCCCTTCTAAAGGAGCATTTCCCTCTTCCTCAGACTGATGCCCTCCTCGCCCAAGACCTTCATTCTCCCTGACAGCAGAGGAGCTACCAGCCCTGGAGTGGGATGCCTCTATCACATCCCTGAAGGTCTCATCCACATGCCCCTCTGTCTCCCTGAGCTTCTCCAGATCCGCCACCTTGGTCTCAAGGGAACGGATTTGTTCCCTGAGAGCCAGGAGCTCCTTGCACCGAGCACACACCCATGACTTCTACCCATGGGGCAAATAGTCATACATGTGGCACCCTGTGCAATACACTGGGAAGTGCCCCTTCCCCTGCTGACCTTCTATCTTCATACTGTTTTAGTTGGCTGTTTACAGTATTTAGGGAGCTTATTGTCCGTTTATTAGATAGTTTATTAGGATAGGTCTCAGCTGTAATGGTCAGCTATTTAACTGTCCAAACAGCCTTTCCCAAGAATATGAGGGATACGAGGGAGGGATATGTACTTACGTTCTCTTCTCCACCAGGCTCCTTGTGATCCTTGTGATCGCAGGGGCTTGTTCCAGGCTCCCCCGCACACTTCCCGTTAAACTCCTGCAAAACTCCTATGTCCTGTTTGCTATCCCTGTTCGCTATGCTCTGTTCACTATGCTCTCGGGCCTACACCTCATATGTAGAGTTGCCTTCCAACTGTCACACAGGATGGGAGTCAAAGGAAGGAATGTGGGGCCCCTCCCAGCCCTAGCTGACTCCACCCCCACTACTAAGTAACACTGCCTTTAGGTAACTCTAAGAACTCCTAGCCCTGTTATATGTTAACCCTAACAAGTAACCCTAACAAGTAACACACACAGAGATAGAGAGACTAAGACCTACCCCTTAGAGAGAAACAGCCCCTGCTAAACTCCTCTCTTGGTTTGTTTGAAGTGGAAAAGGATAGATGTTTAGAAGGGCTTGCTCAGCTTCTCAGCTGTGTCTGCTCTTCCCAGAGTTGCCTTCCAACTCATATTCAAGTATAATTTCCTGAAATTATAAGACTGCAATCCTACCCACACTTACTTGAGAGCAAGCCCCATGAAACACAATGACATTATTTAATTGTAAACATGAGAGGGCTGGGCTGTAATTCTCCGATCTGTCTTGTGCGCATGGCAGTGGGTCCTCTGACACCAAATTGGCCGAGCTAGTTTGGTGGCATGGAATGCACCATTGTTCACGGGACCAGTTGGCAATCCAAATTCTTTGAGGAAAAAGACATTTGTTAGCGTGTCTAGTGGGGTTCCCAGATGCTGTTGACTACAACTCCCAGAATCCCTAATTATGGTGTCTTTTGCTTGGGGATTCTGGGAGTTGTAGCCAAAAACATCCCTGTTAGAGGGAAAACTGGTGTCTAGGATTAAAAAGCAATTTAATGGGACTGGCAGAGGACTAGCAAGGGCTTTCTGAACATTGGGAAATGGAGTCCAGATAACAGATTAAGTGTGAATGAGGAACCTGAATGTATATCATTGAGGAACTCGGATGGAATTTCAAGTAACAGGCAGAAGAGACAAAGAATCAAGGCAGTGAAGGCCTAATCAGACAACTGAAAAAGCTTCCCAAAAAAACAAAATCTACTTCTTTGCTCTGAGGCTATTATTGAAGGGTTGTATTCTGGAAATTTGGTAAGGGGGAGCAAACATAATCCCTCATGGGATCCTTGGGACCAGAGTGTCCCCTGTAGGGTTTTTCTTTGTTCCTCTCTCCTTATTTTCAGGGTGCAGCCCTTCAAAAATCCCAATTTGACCCTAATTTTACATAACTGAGCCCTAGTGGTCCTTTGCATTAAATAAAGAGGGAAGAAACTGGCAATTCTTCTTTACTTATATTTTAGAGTCAGAGGCATTTGAAGGTTTGTAAAGGTTTCCTGCTCCTTGGAGACAGGCTTTACCAAGGCCCTTGAATTATTTTCTGAACCTAACTCAGGAGAATTTTGCCAGTATCTCTATTTCTAATGTCAGATGTTCACAGTGGGCTTCCCTAAGTCAAAGGAGGAGCTGACACTTCCCAAGTGGATTCACTGCTGGTTGGAAATGTCTGTTTTTCTTGCCCAAGAATTAGAGGGTCCACTATCCAAATAAGAATGGGGCGGGGGGGGGGAGATGTAGTGCCCACAGTGTATACCACATGAGGCTCTGGCTCCCCTGCTGAGACACTCCTTCAAATCCTATCACTATCACCTAATAATGGTTTTCACAACTCTAGGGCAGAAAAGTGAGATTTCGCTTGTCCAGCACCTTCAGTCTGTTTCTTATGTGCTGAGGATAACACAGATTGGATAGGCACAACAGCTGAATGAATATTAAAGTTTAATTTTTAAATTTCTAGGTTAAGGTCTTTTTAATTGTGGCCACTTCATCTACGTATATTCTGCCAATATGCACAGAAGCAACATATGAAGCACTTCTACAAAACATTTTCATCTTAGCTCATGATGTAATGATGTCTCTGATTTCAAGATAAAAGGTGAGAGAATTGTAAGAAAATGTCAGCATACTAAATCCCATTCACTCTCTTACAAGAAGTGGAATTATGTATATGTTTACAATGCAGCAATCACTTTATGTGTTGTTTTTCTCATGGAAACATGCACACCATCTAAGTAAATTAGCATATTAGATACACAAGTCAATTTTAAAAAGCCTGCTTTAAATAATATTTGATTAATATGCAAAGAGCAAGAAAGTTATTAAAAACTCAGAACCATTTCAGTTACTGTATTACAATACATGCCCTTCCCAGATCTGTGATGAAAGGCAGTATGTCAGAAAGAAATTTCACCTACAATTATTTTTCTGCAAGTAAACCCTAGGGGAAGGCATTATATTCAGAAGGAAAATGAGAAATAAAAATGGATTCCTAATTAGAATGGCAATGTCCCTGAGTAACTGAGCTACTAATAAAGGAAGTCTTTTTCTATGCACTCAGTACAGGTACTACGGAATATTTATCCAAATGAAAATGCATTGTTTACTTTTATACCAAAATAAGCGATGTTTACAAGATTATTCAAAGCAGTCAAATTAGAAGTGAAAAAATGCTGTTAAAATACACACAAGCACAAATGATTTTTCAATGACTTCTATGCATACTACACAGAGAAAAAAGAGAATGTATTATATCTAATTTAGCACATTTGTTATCTTCTAATAGCTCTGGCTGGCCTTTGCTAAAGATACAATCAATTTCACACCTGTAAGGCAGGTTTGGACTTGTCAAAGCAAAGTCCCCCAGTAACATGCATGACAATTTGTTTTTGTAAGTGAAGGGGACTTTCAAAAACAGATATGCATTGTTGGGGGTAGGGGTTCTGCTGTTCAAAGCAAGCAAGTAAAAATATTTCAGATATACCCAAGTCATTAGGAAGTATTTATTCATCTGCATTTATATCCAACCTTTTCTCAAAGGAGCTCAGAGTAGTGTACACAGTATTATCTCTCCCAGTCTCCTATTCTCACAATCACTTTGGTATTGAGATAGTGACTGGCTCAGAGTCAACAGTGATCTTAGTGGTCAAGTGAAGATTTGAACCTGGATCTCCTCTGTTCTAGTCCTAACACTCCAGCCGCTACACCATACTGGTTTGTGGCTTCCTGGATCACGGGCAGAGAACAGATTAACAAAGATAGGGCAAAGCTATTCTTATATTAATTTCCCCATTGTAACTGCCATATGACCATTTCCCAAGGTTTTGTGTGTTTGTATGCACACTTCTTTGTAAGCCATGTGGGAATGTTGCCAGAAAGTTTTGGTTGCATTGAATGAATGCATCAGAGAGCTAAAAAGTTGTTTGGGGTAGAAGCGTCCACATAACGGATTCCAACGCATTTGACATGTGCATAATGATGTCTCAAAGCAAATCTGGAAGGGTGTTAAAATAGGTTCCATATGATGTTTTCAAGAATGACCTAGAACAGAATCCTAAACTCCTGTAGTATAATGCTCACGGGGTTGTCCTGGAATAGTTATCTCCCGGTCTTAATATTTCCATATGTATACATCCACATGATTATCTCCAGAAATCCCATATGTTGCCAAAACAGCCATTAAAGCAGAAATATTACCAAATAAATACCATTTCATATTCCCTTCTAAATTAATATAAATACATTCATATAAATTTAATGAGCAGATTTTAATGTTTACTCCACAGTTTTTTCTATTATTTCTGAACTGAACCTTAATATTGTAAAATGGGGGTGGATCACATCTTACCTAAAAATTTACAATGTGAAGTATGATTCAGTTTTACTGTTTAAGTTGTGCTACATTAGGAGAGCATTCAAGTACAAAACTGCTGAATATTACCTCTAAACCGCATGCTTGATTGATTGGATTCCACTTTGTGGTACAAAAATTTGGCTGTTTTCCCAATAGGAAGCCAGATCAAGTCTCCTCCAAACAGCAGCAGCAGCAGCTGACTTTAGCTATGGTTGCCGAGATCCAACTTACAAGAAGCACTATTGTTTAAAGCTACGTCAAACAGTAAAATTATTTTCCTGTTCCCTATAAAGGTTTCTAGAGCTTTAAGGTCCAATTCTACATATTAATTTCTCCACTCACAAGAGTAACATACTTGCATAAATAGTATACCCTTTTTTACTCTAAACACACATCCATCATGCTCATTTGGAGTGTCCTACCTTCACATTGTCTGGATGAAGTCCTCCAGGATGTTTGTCCATGTACTGGCATAAATCAGTGTGCTTGAAAAGAGAGAAAAGTAAATATGTATAACCATTTTCTTTACACATTTGTAACCAATCAGTATCCTCCTGCCTGAAAGCCACTATTTGCTTCAGATACTACAAATGAAAAACAAGGAGAATATATATATTTTCTCTGGTGCATAATATTAACAATACCTTCAGGCTCCAGTCTGGTTATCTTGATGATGACCATGTGTAAATGCTAACATGAATCAATTCCCCTTCTAATGATCTGTACTGTTACAATGTACAAACTACTACATCAACCAGTTTCATGAACAAGACAAGAATATCACCAAAGGGCTACTTTCAGGGAGAGAAAAAACACCTTTTATTGACTGACATCCAGACTAAAGATACATGTACAAACTAAGTGGGGGAGAAAGAAATTTTATCAATCCTCCCTTCCTACTGTGGCCCATAACCCTCAGGGACGTATTTTCAGGAGGCACAGAGGGCTGCCAAAGAGAAAGGAATCAGTGAGGAGGTCCCTCCCCTGCTGAATGTGAATGTTTTCGGGCATGCTTCCTTAATCTGGATGTCAGCTACTGTTCATAAATTGTAAGCATATGAGGAAAGAGTTTGAGTCAAGAAAGTAAATCATTTTTAATTTCAAGGGTTGCTACCCATCAGAGATCTTGAAAATAGAGGAGGAATTATTGAATAAAACTATGCACCATGAAGAGTCCATGAAGAGCTACTAAGAATTTGCTGTGGCATTAAGTAATTTGTTCTCATAAAATTAAAGAAATGAAGAACACATTTGGCTGACAACCTGACTAAGTTTCTCATTTGAAGTCCCACTGAAATTAATAGGACAAGTTACTCATGACTAACTTGTCCTATTCAATTCAGTGGGATTTCCACTGAGTAATTTAGCCAGAATGTCAACCTCTGTTTTTCATACTGAGAAGAATAAGCTGGTTTCAACAACAACAAATATTTATATACTGGTTTTTTTAAATCAAAACTGCCCAAAGCTGTTTACTTAGAGAAATAATAATCCAACAAATGATGGATCCCTGTCATCAAAGGGCTCACAATCTAAAAATAAACATAAGATAAATACCAGCAACAGTCACTGGAGGGGTTCTGTGCTAGGGGTCGATATGGCCAGTTGCTCTCCCCCTGCTAAATAAAGAGAATCACCAAGGTGCCTTTTTGCCTAGTTAGCAGGGGTTTGCCTAGTTAGCTGACTACATTTACTTCTTCGCCTAGTTAGCTTAAATTTGCTATTAACAGGTGAAGGATAAAATTTCCTCTAGTTGAGATGACCACCACCAATCATCTTGCTTTCTTAAGAGTACCTAATTTTCCACAAAGCCTCAAGATGCAAAAGATAAATAAGCAGTGGGCACTCACGCACTGGAAAAGAAACTCCATTTGAAAATATAATGCAAAAAGTGGATTTTGTAGCCCTGGATATAGATCGGGCTACACTCATGCACAATGAAAAACCCAAATTGTCTATTAGGTGCTCCCCGATAGCTAGCAGGGACTCCGAGGTAAATCTGGCTGATATGTGAATGCCCATTCTGGAGGAGATGTGAACTAAAAACCCTGTGTGAAAAAGCTCATGGCAAGCAGGCTACTCTAGTTGCTTCTAATCTTGCCCTAATACAGTGTGTTCATACCAGATCTTTGTTGGGCTCTGCAAAATCCAGAAAGTGTTGCTTGGGGCTTACGTGTATAGCCTGTTCTGGCCAAACAGCACTATAAAGATAGGTGTGATAAATTTGCCATTACTTTGCTGCAAAGGCTGGAGGTATATGTTAACATGGTAGCTCCAAAATGCTTCTATGGTAGCAACAGGATTAGTGTCTGAGCCCAGTGCTGGTACACAAGATACTTTTACACCAGTATTAGGACCCTTATTCCTCATTTCTTGAGCTGCTGTGTTAGTGCTGTGGCATCCATAAGGAATATCCACAAGGCTCCAGCATTCATCACTGACAAGTTCTTCGGCACTATGAATGGGCTCATCACAAAATGCTAGTCTGAAACCATGAATTAAAACATGCACAATTTATTTCCAGTTGCCACTGTATTGTGTTGCCAGATGTTTTGCTGCTGTTCTTTGAAGCTGAGTGTTTTTGTCCCTGTTTTAGTTTTGTTCTTTTACTGCTGCTGGTTTTAGTGCATTTTGTGGATCTTGATATGTATGTTTTATAAATATTGTTACAAATACTGTTGCACTTTGAGTCGGTTTTGAAAATGTGGGATATAATTTTTTTTATATGAAAATATTTTCCTCACACATGTACATGCAGACTTTTGCCTTTTTGCTAAGATATTTGTACATTATATATTTCCTCATGACCCTGCCATTGTTAAAAGATAGTAAGCAAAAAAATTTTTTTAATATGTAATTGTTAATAAAAATGCCTTCTAAATGCATTGGTGGCTATGTAATTTCACATTTCTCTGCAGCCTCAAATAGTGCACATTTCTGCCTGTGGTGGAAAATGTTCATATATAAAATGTCCATTCAAGTCAGAATGCAGAATTGTCTTGTAAACAATGAACTTCTTACAGAGTGCCATGAGCAGCTATATGTCTAGCTATATGTCTTAATGAAACCATCCTCCCAAGAAAGAGAGTCCTATTTTAGTGACACCTATATGTTAGTTAGCTTCATAGAGAAGTTACATAAGAATTTAAGGTCTCAACACTGAAAGGCACTTCAATATTGTATTATCCTTGGATTCATAGGTTCTGTAAAAGCAAGCTAATCAATCTGCAGCATTTATTACAACATTTATTATACACAAATCCATATCGTCATTCATTGATGAAAAGAAAACACAGTCTTGATGTTTTCCCATTTTTACAACAATGTCCTTAAATGTCTTTACCATGGCTTGGATTATTTGGTGACTGATTACTCATATGCTTAACTTTGTCTATCTGTTTAATGCCTTCTGGCAAATCGTTACAGCTGTAATGACACAGATCCAGCCACCTAAGATGAAAGCAATATCCTCAATGTCTCAGGATCCTTTGCTGGTTCTCTAACCTAGAGTGTCTTCCTACAGTCGACATAAGATAATAAAAAGGATATTATTAGGCCTCAAACATCTGTGTAATATGCAGTTTCTTACACTTTTCAAATATATTTAAGTAAACCTATCCTCAGGATGTGAGCAGCATCTAGGGGAGTGTTCCTGGCTATTTTTTCAAGACACTGCAGTGAGATACCTCTATGCTGGTAACACTGGGCTGATTCAGACATAATAGAACCAGACATAACAGAACCAGGATTAAATTTGAACTTTGAGCAGCATCTACAAATGTCAGGGTGCACACTCTTCCCTCCTCTTTGTCTGCAAAAGTCACAAGTTCTTCCAGTTCTGGCTAAGAGCAAGCCAGGATCACTCATTACTTCCCATTTCAGAGTGCTCTTGTCAGGGGATTTCATGCAGGGTGTTGTCAGAATGCTCATGACATCAAAATTTATTTCTCCATGTCAACTTCATCAGGAAAAGGTATAATCTCCTTAAATGCTTGTCTAGAGGTAGTAATGGGCTGGATGAGAAACTAAGACTGAATCCAAATAAGACAGAGTACTTATAGTATTGTGCGGGGGTTGGAACTCAAGAGATAATTTTGATTTGCCATATCATCTAGGTTAGTTTCTCACCCATTTACTATATCACAACATATAGGTTAACATTTTCAGTTAAAATCCCAAACTTTTGCTTGTTTCCAGCCATATATCTTTCCAATGTACTATGTGCCCCCGCCAAAATACCCCCACATACCCTACAAAGACAATTGCTCCAAATTTCAGAAACAAATCATACAAATGAGCTTTGTGCCCAACCTCCTTCTCAGTAATCATTCACTATTAATTAGCCACTTATATTTTCAGTGAAAAATACTCGACTCCTCCAGTTCTCAGCTATGATAAATCTACATGTGACTTAGCTGTTCCCTAGTTCTACCTAATTGGTTTCAGCTGTCACTTCTGAGGCTGAAATGCATGGACAGCCTGGGGCCTATGAATGAACAGGAAGCATTTCCAATTGCATCCCCATCATGTCAAACCAGCAATGTGAAAGAGCCCTTCCATTAAAACAAAAACTGTACTATTTGGCTCCTGGCAATGACATCATGCAGCAGACAGATTGTATTGTTTCACTGAGGCAGCAAGACTGTTGCAAGCCATTCTTTTCTGCTAAAGAGATTGCACACATTAGTTATGCTCCAGAGGTTCTACTGACTGGAATAGTTTTCCTATTGTCACTTACAAATTCTTAAGCAGACAATATAATTTAAATCACAATTAATGAAACCACAGCAGATTTGCAACTATCACAAACTCACCCACTGCACAGGAGTGGCACACTAAGCAGAAAGTAACAATCAATTTATATAATTTGTATTAGTGTTCCTTTATGAATCAAATTACAAAGTAATAATTAGCAGAACTAAAGTTCTAGCTTCAGGTCCATGCCTGGGTGAAACCACTAGCACTGTGAAAATTCCATTAAGAAACTACGAATGATAACAAAAAGAAAGGAATGAGGAAAAACTGCACAGGGACTGATCTATATCAGTTTAATTTCTGGTATATAAGTGTAATGTTTTGAACACTGAAGAAAATGCAAAGAGGTGGGAATCTTCAGATAGTGATAAATCTGTAATATAAAGACCCTTATTTATTCATAATGTTTACGACTGACTGTATAAACAACATGGGGACGACAATATAATTCACAGGGTCACACCACGGAGAGAAAATTTGTCAAGGCGGGTCAGGTTGGTTAGTTATCCGTAGCTCATTGGTAGAGCATCTGCTTTGTATTTGCATGCAGATTGTCTCAGGTTCAATCCTCAGCATCTCCAGGAAGGGGTGGGAAAGAATCCTTCCTGAAAGTTGACCTTGGAGATGCCACTGCCAGCTACTGTAGACAATATTGAGCTAGATGGACCACAGGTCTGACTTGGTATATGACAGCTTCCTATGTCCCCATGTAGCTGAATAAGACTGATGGGCAGAGGAAAAATGAAATTGTGAGGAGCGACTGAAGCTGGCTGGGGGTAGAAATAAATGGTGATTAAAGATTAATATGGATGTCAGCTCTCTAAACACTACCATGAAGAAGTTTGAAGACAGTATGGTATCTTCCCAGAAGTGTTCCACATTTGGAGAAGCTGACATCTAGGGTGGGGTTATGCAAAAGGAGGTCATGTTTTGGAAAGACTGTGTCCTTGTGGAAATGAAGAAATTGTGATGGCTGGCAATGTGTTTCTGTATTGTTCCTTCTATCACAAGCTGCATTCAAAATATATTGCTCCTCTCATTCTTAGATACCCTGATAATTCGGATGAATTTTATATAAACTACTTTTTTCCTGATAAACACACCACTGTCTCGCACACAGTAGCCAAATTAAGATTGCGATTAAAATGTGATTAAGATGGCAGCTGCGATTAAGATCCACACATGGTGTGTCAGAAATTGTCAATTTTAATCATCCCCCCTTCCCCTCTTCTTTCTTTTTAATCCTGTGTATACTATTTCATCTCAGTTTTCTATGTAATAGATTCCACATGTGTATATGAATATGTGTATTTATATTGAAATTAACCTTCAAGGTTTCTTTTATTTGATCTGGATTGTATATTTTATCAAAGATCACAATAAATTACACCACACACACCCCAAACTGGGCCAGATAAAGTGCCTTACTATGCTCCGTGCGTCTCCTGGCATCCAGCAATGCCCCCCAAAGTCCAAAACAAAAATCGCTGCATCCCCCCCTTTTTTTTTGCTGAAATGAGCCACAAAATGGCTCCCACTGACAAAATGGTGGCTGGAAGTGACCTCCACAGTCACTTCCAGACCTCTAGGAACTGCAGATACATAGGGTTTAACCTTTCATTTCTGCGCATATTGAAATCAGGTGTCAATTACACAGCCGTAATACGCGAGACTGCGGATATAGAATCCGCATAGTTATAGGTTCTCCTGTATTTCAGATGTCAAACCTTCACTTAGCAGATTTAAAGGCAGCTCTCGTCTACTTTCTATCCTGCATTAGCATTCACACAAATAGTGCAAGCAAATCAGTGCTGCTGCTAGAGCAGCGTTAAGGGCCCCAAAGCAACTCCCACAATGCACTTGTCTGCTGGGTGTGTGTCTATCTAACATTTTATAAAATTCAATGTCCCTACTTTCTAGTACATTCCAAAAATGTTACTTCTGAATGCACTGAGCAGTAGGGGCACTTATCACATCATGACAGATTCTATAGGAAGCTGAATATTTACATTATGCTCTTCGACCCAAGTTTTCAAAGTAGTTTACACAGAAAAAGAAATACACAAATAAATGGTCCCCTATCCTAAAGGGCTCACAATCTAAAAAGAAACATAAGGCAGATACCAGCAACAGCCACTGGAGGAATGCTGTGCTGGGGCTGGATAGGGCCAGTTGCTCTCCCTCTGCTGAATATGAAAGAGTCATCGCTTTAAAAGGTGTCACTTTGCTCAATTAGCAGAAGTCAGTTAGCGAATTGAAAACTGATTGCAAAGAAAGATTATGTAATTTAAGAGTAAATATCTTTCAGGTCAAATTCAAACATTTTAATAGGTGATTATGATGATTTATACAGGACACTGAAAACTTTTCTCCCATAGTATAAATAGGTTATTCTGAGCCAAAAAGTCCTCAGGAATGAACACACCCACACACCCACACCCCTCAGAAAGTACTCTAACAATCTTTCAGGGGCTCAGAACTGCAAACACTGTTGTGTCTACAGTGCTTATAAAGAAAAATGAAGCAAAATTAGCTGTCATAGCACCTAATAATTAACTGATAGCAGGTGAAGAATTTATTCTAGTAAACTAAGCCTCTGAATCCTCCTCCTTACTCTCCCCCCACCACCCAGAAGTCTTAATATTTTTCCATCCTGCCAAACAGAATTGATTTATTTGCACTGAATGCAGGCAGCTAAAGCTGGATGGAGAAGAGGCAAAGTGTGTTAAAAGTTCTCTACTGTTCTCGGTATTTTATAATGGAAAGAGCTAGACAGCAAACAGAGTCTGCTGTCCCATTTTTCTGATAATGATGATAGATTTCTGTCTTAAATGTCCATGTTTCTTTCGTTTCAGGGACAAAATGATATCCCCTCTCCCAGAAAACAGAATCAAGTTCAAGACAAAAAGATCACTCTCTTATCTGAATCCTTGTCATTACATGGACAATAAGAGAATGGCACTCTCATCCATCAAAGAATGACACTGATAAATGAATGAAAAGTGAGCCATCTGTTTGAGTTATACTTCTACCCAGATCCTTTTATACATAGCCGGGTTCATATAAAATCACTTGCACTAATATAACTACAGGAGCACCCGGTCTGGGGCAAGTTCATATTGTTACGCTTTCAGTTTCAACCCTATTAAAATATGGTAGCATTCTGTATCAAGTGAGTCAGACTCTGAGCATATCTGACTGTGCTGGCCAAAATGTTCATGAAACATGCACAGGAAAGTCGTTTTCAGGCCTGCTGTTTTACTCTAACAATATACCTTCACTCTGCACATTTCTCAGTCACACACGGTACCACTGTACCACATCTGCAACTACTACATTGCCCCTGCAGAACCACAGGATCACACTGCTGCATCTGTGTAATTCTCTGGGATGGTTCACAATATTGACACACTACAAAAAGTTGCATGGTCAGCAATATGATGTGGCATGGATCATCCTGAACCTTCTGATAGCACTGCACATAAAACTGAGCTACTTGCCACAATTACATGCCTTAACAAATACACATCTTATCCTCTCTAATAAAACGCTTGGTGTCCGTCCGTGGACGGACACCAAGCGTGCGTTCGTGCCTCGACTGTTCTGCGCGTGCGCGGAGCGCACGCGCAGAACAGAGCAAGGGACAAACGCACAAAAGCACCAGGCAGGACCCGGCGACCATCTTGGGCGGCCAGAAGCGGCCGCCCCAACGAAGCCAGGAAAGCGAGGGAGGGGGAGACTGACGGCATTACTGGCGGCAAAGGACCGAGTGGCAGGAGCCGCCATACATCGAGAGTGGCCAGAAAGGGCCGCCCCAGGAAGCCGGGAATGCGGGGAAGGAGGAGAGCATTAGCGGCGGCAGGACAATCCAGCCAGAAGCGCCCACCCCGAAGCACACACAACACAAAACGGGGCAGCAGAATGAGGCGGCGGCGAAGCCGCCAACGAGGACTGCCGCGCCACCCGAAACCCGCCAAAAAGCCACATGCCAACTTCCCCGCATTCCCCCCCCCAAAAAAGCCACCTAAAACACCCTACCACATTGCGCCGCCCCCACCTATCACACTCCCACCCAACCAGCTGACCAAACCCAACTTACCCACTGCAGCCCACGGCAATCATCCAAAAAACAAACAAACAAAAAAAAAAACGGAGCTCAGCAAAACAGCTCCTCCCAGCGGAAAGCCTCTGCTCAGACTGCCAGCATGGACGTGAGGAACGCCTATTGCGTCACTTGCGTCCATTACAGCAGTCTGGGAAGCAGCCTAGCATAGAGAGGAGCTCCTTTCGCAAGCTCCTCTCTTCTAAAGAATCCCCCTCACAATCAAACCAACACAAAAGTTGCATTAAGCACTACACCAACACACAGTTACACAAAGCACAACATACAGCCCAAACACAACAATAAAGAAATAAAAATACAGCAACGGCTGTAAAAAAAAACCAGAAAGAAAAAGAGAGAAAGAGAAAAGGGGGGGGGAGGAACACACAGAAACACACACACATACACACACACACACATATACACAAAGTCAAGGGAAAGCTAGCGCCCGTTATTATAACGGGCTAAAAAATACTAGTTTCCAATAATCAACATTTTACTCATTAGTAGAGGCAAACACAACAGGATTGTGGCCATTTCATGTGACAAAAGTCTGACAGCTGTTTTGATACCTTCAAAAGGCAAAGAATAAATATTCTACTCATTATAAAATCAAGACTATTTTTCTCAACTTTATATTTTGCTGAGCATATATGGGTAGAGCTATATGATGGACAAAGTTCAAAACAATCAGATAGGAAATGGCTGAGGTAAAGCTGTTTAAAGATCTTCCTGTTGTAGTTTTAACCTTTGCAAACATTTTTTGTGCTCCCATAAAGTACCTCCAGTTTTTCCTTTTACAGATTTGGAATATATCAAGACTTCAGGGTAATGTCAGGTGTGCTGATCTTCCTAGTTTGATTAAAATCTGTCACATGCTGGTGTTAAATCCCCATTTAAATGAATTAAAAATTACTAGCCTACCCACACAGAGCATCTGTGCACTATTTGGGGCTGGCTGTTCCCCCCCTCCCTCCTGCCCCACACTTCCTCCCCCTCCCCTCCCTCCTGCCCCACTCTCTCTTTCCCACTCACCCCCTTTCCAGTCTCTCCGCTGCTTCCCCACCACTTTCTTGTCTCGTCGCCTCCCACAGCCTGCCCCCAGTGGCCAGGCCAGGCCGGGCTTTGCCGCGGCCACCACCTCCCACTTACCCGGGACAGCCTGGCCTGCCATCCCGCCGCCGCCCCCGGTGGCCAGGCCAGGCTTTGCTGCCGTTACCGCCTCCCCCTTACCCGGGACAGCCTGGCTTGCCATCCCGCCGCCACCCTCCGTGGCCAGGCTTTGCCACCGCCATCTCCCCCTTATCCAGGACAGCACCCCCGCCCCTGGCTGCCAGGCCAGGCTTTGCCGCCACTTCCCCCTTACCCGGGACAGCCTGGCCTGGCCAGGCCAGGCCGTCCTGCCACCGCCTCTCGGTGGCTGCCTTTTCTTTTCTTTTTCTTTTTTGCCCCAAACTCTTACCCAATGCTAGGAACTCTCGCAAGAGTTCTGCCACCAAATCCTGGGCATGCATGTCAACTAAGAAAATTAAATATAGAGATGTGTGGATGCCATCAGAAACTCCTTTTTGCTCAAACATACTCAACTTTGTGTGTTCAAGATCTTTGCTCTGAATCAAATAGAAGAATTTGTTTTGCAGTTTATTCAGTGTAACTGTCTATTGAATATATATGGATGAAAAGACGTGCAATGCAGACAGGTATCTTACCTGTAACTGTAGTTCTTCAAGTGGCCTCCTGTGCATTCACATTTGGATTTCTGCCTGCGCAAAGCCATGTTTCAGACCTTTCTAGAGCTTTACCAAATAAGGAAAAAAGAGTGGAGAAAAGCCTACCTCTTTCTCTCAGTCTGAGTGACCACCACATTCCTGAAGCACTAGCTGACAGTACCCCAGGCTATAGTCGGGAGGTAGGGGAGGTCATGTGAATGCACACAAGACCACTCAAACAACTATAGTTACAGGTAAGAAATCTCCCTTTCTTCTTCATTGTCTCTGTGCATTACACTTGGGATAACAACATGTGTCCTTACCTGGATGGAGGGTGAAGCCTCACTGGAGAGTAAAGCCCAAAGCAGAAACATGAGATCTCGTGAAGGTCCAGTGCATAGTGATGGATTAATGTAGCCAGGCGTTACCTTATAGCTGCCTTGCAAATGTCTTTCAGGGAGACACCCTTGCAGAAGGCCATCAATGTAGCCACAGCCCTTGCTGAGTGTGCTCAGTCAGGAGTAGGCAGTGACTTCGAGGCAAGTTGGTGGGATAGAGACAGTTTCCTTGACCCAGGAACCAATTCTTTGAGCTGAAATAGGAAGGCCCTTTGTGGGCTCAGCGTACAAAATGAACAAGGACTGTGACCTGTGGAAAACCTTAGTCCTGTACAGGTAGAAGGCTAAAGCTCTTCTAACATCCAAGGAGTGGTAGGTCTTTTCTGCTTCCGTAATGGTGCAGGGAAGAACATGGGTAGAGAACTGTCCTGTGTCAAGTGAAACTCTGACATAACTTTAGGCAAAAAGGAAGTAGGGCACAAGACCACCTTGTCCCTGTGAAAGAATAAATATGGAGCATCAGAACTCAAGAGCTCTCCATTCACTATACTGGCCGATGCAAACACAACAAGAAATTTTTTTTTTAAAGACGACAGCTTGAAATTAGCAGTTGCCAGGGGCTCAAAAGGTGGCTTAAACAATTGTTTAAGGACTAACAAATTCCAATATGGTGAACACTAGGGAACCAGAGCAAACATAGGTAACATGCCCTTAAAAAGCCTTTTTACGAGTTTGTGAGAAAACAGATTTGGCATTGAGTGCTTGTCCTCTGTTGCCGCCAAGTGGACACGCAATGAGAGGTGACCCAGTCCTTTTCTTTTAATTCTAAAAGGTACTTCAATATCAGTGGGAGAGGAGCACAGCCTTGGCTTCCACAAAATGGGTGAAACATTTCCACTTCACAGCATATGCCTTTTGCGTGGGCTATTTTTTTGACAACTGTCAAGACCGTTTGCACTTGGCACTGAACATATTCATGTTATCCCTATTCATGCTCTTATCTTCCAGTGAATGAGATGCAGTGAGTTGATATCTGGATGAAAGAGACTGCTGTGGTCCCCACGTCAACAGGTGTGGAATCGATGGGAGATGAAAGTAAGTTCCAGGTGACAGCTGTAAGAACCATGGCAGCCTTGACCACCACAGGGCGATCATGATGCACCTGGTCTTGTTTGCAATCATTTTCTGAAGACCCCTAGCAATGAGAGGAATCAGTGAAAACGTACAGTAGCTGCAGACCCCACTGACACAGTAAGGCACCCTCTTTTGGGTCTGTTTCTGCTCAGCTGCAAGATTTGCTGCAGAACGTTCTGGGAGGTTGCAAAGAAGTCTAGTTTGGGGTGGGGGGGTGGGGTGTCCTATCTCCAGAATACTTCCTTCACAACTCCCGTGTCCAGCTTCCATTTATGCAAGCGAGTTCTGTTGACTTAAGGTGTCTGCCAGAGTGTTGGTTTTTCCTGGATGTGAACCGTCAAGGGCCATATCTTCCATTCTAGGCACCACTACCAGAGGAGCGACATCGGGTGGAGTAGCGACCTGGATGCTGTACCCCCTTACCTGTTCAGGTAAGACCAAGCGGCAGTATTTTCTGTCAGGACAAGGACTGACTCTGACTATCCAATGGCAAAAGGCCTTGAGTGCTTTGAACATGGCCAACAGTTCCAAATAGTTAATATGCCTTTTCTATTCTGTGTGGGACCAAGTTTTGGCAACCACTGGGTCCTTGAAGTGTGCCCACCCAACCCTTGGTAGAAGCATCCATAGTGGGTTGGGTGAGGGCTTGCGAAATGGGGTACCCTGAGCGAGACTGGATTCCCTTGTTCAGAGTAAAGCATTCTGAATCCTGAGAGGCATGTGTAAGATTTTTATTTGCGAGTCCCTCTGGGGATGGAAGGTGTTGAAGAACCATGACTGTAAGGTCCTCATACACAGGTAGACAAGAGGTAGGACCGCTGTCGATGAGGCCATGTGGTCTAGCAATCGTTGCACAAACCTTGTACTGTGGCTGCTTGCGGTGCAGAACGTCTGTGCAGTGAAGCATATAAACTGAATTCTTTGGTGGAGAAGATAAGCAAAAGCAGCGCTCAAGTTAAGGAGCATGCCCAGGAACCATACTGAATCAGTAGGAATTAGTTTTGACTTCTTGTAGTTTATCCACAAGCCAAGAGAGTTGAGGGGACGCAGAGTCAGCTTTATGTGGACAAGAAGCTGACTTTTTGAAGTTGTGACCAGGAGCCAGTCTATAAACGGGAATACTCTGATACCTTGCAGACTAAGATGGGCTGCTATGATGGACATACATTTCATAAAAACACATGGGGCCAATGCTAGTCCAAATGGAAGAACAGAATACTAGAATGTATGGGGACCTATGCAAAACCTGAGATATTTTTGAAAATGGGGCAGTATAGAAATATGGAAATATACATTCTTTAGGTCTATGGAGACAAGCCAGGCCTTTCGAAAGAGGAGATGCAGGATCATGGCAATGGTAAGCATTTGAAACCTTTTGTAGTATACAAACTGGTTTATGCCTCTCAGGTCGAGGATGGGTCTTAGTCCTCTGTCCCTCTTTGGGACCGTGAAATAGCAGTAATAATCCATATTCTGGTTGTGATGTACCCTTTCGATTGCTCCTTTTTGCAAAAGAGTTTGGACCTCTTGTATAAGATCCTGTGATGAGGGCATGATTCTGATCCCTGAACAAAGAGGTAGGGACTGGAATTCAATTTTGTAGCCATGTTGTATAATAGCCAGAACCCAAGCATTCAAAGTTATAGCAGCCCATGCCTGTAGTAAGCTGATGGGGTGATGTGGCGGTGTTGTTGTCTCTGAATAGGGAATCTTGGGACTTGACAGTAATTTGAGGCCTCGAGCCAAAGGAGGAAATGGTAGGCTTGGCGTCCTGGAAATGGTGGTTCTGAAAGAAAACATTAGTGAGAGATAATGAATGCTTAAGATTGTGAGTAACAGGGCCAAAATGTTCTCCTTGTAGAAGTCAAGGACCTTGAGAACCCCATCGATCTTGCAGTAGAACATAATTTCTTGTCCTTTTCCAAAATATCAGTTTTCTGGCCAAAAAGTGCCTCTCCATCAAATGGTAAGTCCTTAATAAGTGCCCTTGCTTCCTGAGTAAGATAGGACAACCATAACTAACCATGTCTTCTCAGAGAAATTGCTGTTGACACATAACAGAATCCACAGTGCCTGAAGGAATGCAACTGTTTGGCCACACCAAGACCCTCATGTAGGAAGACATGGGCCACTTCCCTCTGATCTTGTTGAAGTTAGTTGAGGAAAGGAACCAACTTCTCTAGAATGCAATGTTGCTAACGTGCTCAACACGCATGATGGTTTGCAATGCATACAAGCAGGCTAGCAGTGGAACAGACCTTCTTGCCCAAGATGTCCAATTTATTTCCTTCTCTATCAAAGCGAGTGGACAGTAGACATTGCCTATTTCAAAATTAAGGGGATTCAACAACCACTGAGTTTGGCACAGGTTGTTTAGTCAGGAAGGTATTGTCCTTTTGCTGGATCCTATACATGTTCTCCAATTTTTTGGAGATTGCAGAGACTGATGGATGTAACCAAAGTAGTCACTATGGCGGTCGGCGAAAGACTGAGTGAGAGAAAGAGGTAGTCTGCCTGCTAGAGGGAGCCTTCCCTCACACCCACTCTTTGCTCCTTATTTGGTAAAGCTCTAGAAAGGCCTGAAACCTGGCAATGCGCAGGCGCAAACCCAAGTGTGATGCACAGAGAACTATAAAAGAAGAACTATAAAAATTCAACATAAGCAGTTTTAGAGGTCTCCAAATCCTAATGACTGTTTTACACATTGACAAAAATGGATTATGCCTTAGACACCAAATTCACCTTTCTCGGACTTCTGTGCAGGAAAATGTGTTTAGATTACTGTTTCATGGCAGCTACCTTGAGTTTTCATCACTAGCAAGTTCTCTTCAAATTTCCCTAATACACCCTAATTCATTCCCCACTCTTCTAATATATTAAAAGAATGCCAGATTTTCTCCCTATTAAGTGGTAATGGAATCATATTCTGCCTCTACTACTGTACACTTCCTAGAACATAAGGAAGATATGTATAGGATACCCTGCCATTGTTGTTCTTATGGGGTAGCAAGCCATCATTGCAGCTTAGTCAAAGTTAAAAACAGGTTCAACATTCAGTTCTAATAATTTTAGAATTACTAAATTTAAATGAAGTTAAATTTCTGCCAAGATGACTGGTTCTCCTCCTGACACTTAATGTTGCTCCATAGTAAGGCACTGTCTCCTACACATTCCCAAAATTGTCACTTTATATAAGCCAACATGACCCAACATTATATCTTCAAAGAGTGCAACCATAGCAGAAATAGGTATCTGGACCAAGCAGATACCAACTAGGGTAAGCAAGCAAAGTCTGCATTGAATGTTTGAACAATTCAGGGATGGTTTCTAAGAAATGGCCAGATTTCTTCAGATCTGAAATACTTTGCCCAAGCTGGGCACTTAATACCCAGCAGGTACTTTAAAGGGTTATTCTGGGTAACTTTCACCGCCCATGCAGAACCCCAAATTATTTGGATAGATGAAGTTGCATCCATTGACTCCATTCCTCTTACCATCTTGTTAAATCTTCAGGTTAAAAGAAAAAAGTATGAGGATTTGGGGAAGGAAATAGTGAAATTTCTAATTTGCAAGTACTATTTGTCTTTCCATTTCTATGTCTTCCTTACAGGCCTTCAGGAAAGCCTTGAAGACCCTGGCTTTTAATGATATTCAGTATTAATGTTATCTGGTTTTAGTTGTAATGTTAATCTGTTTTTAATTGGTTTTTTATTTTAACTGTTATGTATTTTTTATTTTAGTGTAAACTGCCCTGAGCCACTTTAAGAAGGGTGGTATAAATCAAATAAATAAAATATATGCCAAACTAAACTCAGCTGAGGTCAAAACTCTTACATGAGTGTGCCTACCCTTTGGAGAATATCCCTCAACCAGTTCTTTTTTAGTTACTGCTGTAGAGAGAAAGGAAAAAGCCTGAGGTCTTATTCTACTCTTAACAACAGTCCCATGTGAGATTGCCTTTGCGTGTCCTTGACAACTGCATTTGATACAGGAACACTACTTGCACTATCTTAGCAACACCTCAGGGAGCGCAAATGATGCACACCTTCAGTACATTCTGCAAAAGACTGTCTAGTCAACAGCTTGTATGGTAAAACTGCTCCTGGACAGCACCAGTTCAGATGATAGCTGGAGAATTCATTAAACTGAATATGAAACACAAAAAGTTCTTCCTACAGAAAATAGGCATACCAAGGGAAATGCCAGACTAGATCCTTCTCTCCAATATCTAGTGTCTATGCGAGAAATATTCAATCATGCAGTTCCTCACGTGCTGACTGAAGTGGTTCTGACTATGAAAAGAGGTGTACATCTGTGTACAAGGCATACAGATGCATGTACAAAGTGCATGGACTCTCTCTCACACACACACAAGACTAAAGTTGACAAGATTACAAAGTGCATCATTTTTACAAATTGAGATGTTGGGCTGTCCATATACAATACCCTTACCAATTATTACTCATTACAAACCTAACTTTCAGTTATAAGGCTATTTTAGTTTCATTTATCCTCTCTAATAAAAACCTTGGTGTCCGTCCGTGGACGGACACCAAGGCGTGTGTTCGTGCCTCCCTGGCCTGTTCTGGGCATGCGCGAAGTGCATGAGACACGACCGCCAGCACCCGGCGGCCATCTTGAATGGCCAGAAGCGGCCGTCCCGAAAAAGCTGGGTATGCGGCGGCGGGGGAAACTGGCCGAGGCGGCGGCAAAGCCAATGCCTCGGCCATGAGCTGCAGCGCGGCCGAGACGAGGCCAAGGCACCCAGAAGCGGCCGCCCTGAATACGCCGGGGGCAATGGCGGGGGAAGACCGAGACGGGGGACGGGAAAGCTGGGCGAGGTGGCGGCGAAGCCACCAACGAGGCCTGGCCGCGCCATCCAGGACGGCGCAAATGTACCCCACCGCAACAGCCGCCGCCCCCGCCCGCTCACCCGCCCTCCCAGCTGCCCAAAATCACCTTCCCCGCTCCCCTCCAAAAGATTAAGGGCCAAAATCGCCCATGAGAAGGGCGCCGCCCCTGCCTATCGCCCACCCGCCCAACCAGCTGCCCAAACCCACCTTACCCACTCCAGCCCACAGCAATCGGGCAAAAAACAAAACAAAACCCCGCAAAGAAGAAGTGAGGAGCTCACAAACAGAGGTCCTCCCTGTGCTAAGCCTCTGCCCAAACTGCCGCTATGGACGCGAAGGACGCCTATTGCGCTCTTCATGTCCATTACAACAGTATGGGCAGCAGCATACCACAGAGAGGAGCTCTTTTCGCGTGCTCCACACTTCCACTTTGCAAATTATGCTTTTTTTCGCTTGATTGCTGCGGGGGACATGTGGAGGGGGGAAAAAACAGAAAGAGACAGAGAGACAGAAAGGTTAAAAAAAAAAAAAGGATTAAGAACACTTAAAGACGGCGGAGAAAGCTAGCGCCCGTTATAATAACGGGCTTAAAAATATTAGTTGAATATAAATATGAAAAGCATAATAAGAGAACATAACATGCTCTCTTTTCTTTTGTCATATAATAAATAGCACAATGTTTCAAGTTCCATTATTATTGATAACAGTATATTTACATAATTATGAAAAGTATCGACATTCCTGTTTGCACCAATGTTTTAATCCAATTTGGAATCTGTATAGTAACTACTTTTAAGGTTGGCTGCTCTGTTTTTATGGTTCTTTTTGGTGTTTTGTGTTTTTATGTAACATAGAAAGCTGCCATACACTGAGACCATAGGTTTATCTAGCTCAGTATTGTCTACACAGATTGGCAGTGGCTTCTCCAAAGTTGTAGGTTTGTAGGAATGAGATGCCAGGGAGAGAACTTGGAACCTTCTGCTCTTCCCAGAGTGGCTCCATCCCCTAAGGGGAATATCTTACAGTGCTCATCCAATCTCCCATTCATATGCAATCAGGATGGACCCTGCTTAGCTAAGGGGACATGCTTGCTACCACAAGAACAGCTCTCCTCTCCTGGTTTTGATTGATGTTAATATTCTAATGTGATTTTATGAAAGTTCATTGTATTAACTTTTGTAACCTGCCTTGGGATAATTTTATGAAAGGCAGTATATAAATGGTAACCTTGATATACCGCTAATATAGAACCGTATATAAATACCAACCAGTTGCTAACCTCCAGGTTTGACTGTTGCAATGAGCTCTGGGTAGGGCTGCCTTTGTAAGTAATTCGGAAACTTCAATGAGTCCAAAATGCGGCAGCCAGATAGGTCTCTGGGGAAACCTGGAGAGACCACATTATGCCTGTTCTTAAACAGTTGCACTGGTTGCTGATATGTTTCCAGGCAAAGTACAAAGTGCTGGTTGTTACCTTTAGAGCCCATGAATGGCTTAGGCCTGGGTTACCTGAGAGAGCGTCTTTCTCTACAAGATCCCCACTGCTCACTGAGATTATCAGGAGGATCTGTCTTTGGGTGCCACCAGTTACTTGCTAGCGACCTGGATTCAAGCCTTCTCAGTTGTCACCCCTAGGTTGTGGAACGTGCTCCTCATGAAAACAAGAGTTTCACCTTCCTTGGAGGCCTTCAAGAGAACCTTCAAGACCCATCTTTTAAGCCTGGCTAGTATCTAATTTTAATCTGCTTTAAAAGTTTGATTTTAAGGAAACAATTCATTGTGGGGCAGCTAACAAATAAAGCTTATTATTTGTTTTATTATGTATTTTTTAATTTAATGTAAACCACCCTGAGTCACTTTAGGGAAGGTGGTATATAAATGGAACAAATATTACTAGCCCAATCCAAATTCAATGAGGCTGCAATCATCAACACAGTTAGCTATTTAAGGACATTGGGCTGGTTCAGACAATGCTCCAACTGGCCAATTTAATTGTGTGGGAGGAAGTGGGTGGGCATACAAGTTTCTCCCCACCACTCATGTACCATCTATTTGCATCTATTTGTCTGAAAAGCTGTTCATTTTTAATTATATGGGTGTGACCTTAAAGTAGTATTTGAATCTCGCTGAAGAGAAAATTAATACAAACTATCTACCTCTGTGTTTTCAAGTGCTGGCACTTAAGGTGGTGTGTGTGTGTGTGTGTGTGTGTGTGTGTGCGCGCGCGCGCGCGCCCATATTCAAGCCCTTGCAAGTATGTGGGGGAGACTGAAGTATTGTTCCAATCAGTCCATTGGTTTCATTCAAACACTATGCCAAACCAAAGTGGCATGCAGCAGGCCAGACACCAGACTGATTTGTCCAGTTAAAAAGCTATGGTTAGTATAGATTTGGAAAGAAGTCTGAAGCCTATCAAGACCATAGAATCCCAGCTGCTCACTTGCTTTACCTCCCTCTACTCAAATGCCATTGACACCAACATTAAACTCGTTTCATATCAATATGAGCCAAAATTAAATCACAGTTCCTGGCTTTACATGGTGGTTGGAGTGTGGGACTAGGACTGGGAAGACTCGAGTTCAAATCCCCATTCAGCCATGAAGCTCACTAGGTTACTTTGGGCCAGTCATGTATCTCTCAGCCTAACCTAGCTCACAGGGTTGTTGTGAGGATAAACATAACCACATACACCACTCTGGGCTGCTTGGAGGAACAGTGGTCTATATAATGTAAAAATAAAATAAATGGCTCTGCACCATAGTCAAGGGGAGGGGAAAGAATGCACAATCTCAGTAGAGTTTGAGCCTTGCTCCTTATACAAACAAGCCATACTTTGTTGGCTGTGTGAACCAGCCTGCCAAATTTGGTGTTACAGTACTTGAACAAGTTACAGGCTTACACAGTTGTTCCTCCTCTTCCTGCTCACAAACCTCCTGACTTCCAATTTAGTGGCAAATCATAGCTTGCTGTTAAATCCGAACCAGGCAAACTACTATTTGAATAAACCAAAAGTTGGTCTCCAAACCAAATCTGGAAGCCATACTTTGATCATGGTCCCAATTCTGGCTTGCAGGCACACTATGGTTTGTTGTGAAGGCAAGGAAGACTGTGCAATTCCAAAGCTTGCTCATGCAGTGCCCAACTATGGTTGGGTTTTGACATCCAAATTAGTCCATTGTTCCAAAAGGATTTAAGTAGTCTCACTGTCCTCAGCATTACAGCAAAAGACTTGAGTGTGATTCAGAACATTTATTTTATTGTTAGGTTTATATACCGCCTTTCATTAAAATAATCTCAAGGTGGTTTGCAATACATTTAAAAGGAATACAAAACCATTAAAATACAAATATTAAACTGGAATATCAAAATACAAATCTAATTAAAGGTTTTTTTAAAAAATACACAATAAAACCAAACACATTCTACAGATACATCTTATCTGAATTTTTGAAAACTAGCGTCCTTTCATATAAAATCAGATAATGAACATTTTTATTTCATGTTTAATTCCACCCTGACACACACACACACACACACACACCGCTCCCTATCTAGAAACCTATGTATAAAAAATCCTTCAGGGAAGCAAGACAAATACAAAGCAAAAGGTTGGCTAGGTTGCTTGATGGAAAGGGAAACTGTGGCTAGAAACCTGTTTTTGATGCAGGCAATGCTTCCCTGGATACTCCACACTGCCTATCATTCCCCCTCTTATTCTAGGATTTCCAGTGTTCGTGCTTCTCTAGATTGGAGAACTGACTTTCACCACTATCTGAGCAAAGGATGGAAGCCAGCAAGAGGCTTTTAGATGTGTATGTACTCAGATGGCTAATTCCATACTAATTAATTTGTTCCTCATGCACTACAAATACAGCCCTCTGTAGTAGCCCACACAAGGTAACACATTACATTCATGCAAAAAAAATAGTTATGCAAAATATATTTTCTGTTACACAGGATTAAAAGCTAGGACTTCTAAATGGTTACTCCGTTTGAATTCAAAGAAACTGGAATTCCCATTTATTTGGACAAAAGGATTAATGTTTGCAAGTGTTCTGCACTAGCTGTCTTTTAGCCAAATAGTCATATTATTAAAATGTATCATTTATATGTAAATAGGCAATATAAATAGGCTTTTAATATGAAAAACACAGAAGCACAGCCCCCCAACCAACGACATGTAACATTAAAGTCATATAACACTTTGCCTTGAAAAAAATAAATTACTAAAGTTCATTAAAAATGAGAACGGTAGCACTTTAACCCTACTACAAAATGTTCACAAGAATACATATTGCCTTAAAGCCAAACCTATTTAAGATTTGTTGTTGCTTATATAACATTCTCAAATCCATCTGTAGAATTTGGGAGGTTAATTATGAAGGCACATTGTACAATACTGCAGCTAAATGCTGAAGTAATTCTACACAAATACCATGCGTTTGTCTTAGGAAAATGTAGCATGATTAATTAGGAGTTCAGCCCAAGACTTCACAAAGCAATTCTCCAAACAAAATTAGATCATTACATTGTGTACTGTGCAAACTGAAGTTTTAATTAATAGCTGAAATGCAAGTCAGGGAGAAAAAGCCATGGAGTATGAGTTACGTTCACCAGACTTTTTCTGACACTGCTTATTAACATATAAGCCAGTCAGGTGCAATAAAATTCACTAGGGAACATTTTAACCCTAGTGCTGCTTCCTTGTCATCTTACAGTAGTTACCAACCTGAAGCTATCAACCCAGTTTAAACTATCAGTATATTATCTTGAAATCAGTTAATCAAATCATTGAATTTCTAGGCTTAGTATGCCAGGCTACAAACAGACCAGTACATCTTCCATGGGCAACAACCGACCATTATGTGAATTATCCAGATCTCTTTTTACTCAAGGATAGCAATTCTACTTTTGGAAGTCCTGTTTAGATAATAAAAATAGTGATAACTTACCACAAACTCAAATACCAGTGTCAATGTTTCCTTTGTGTGTATGATATCATGAAGCAGCACAATATTTGCATGTTTTAAGCCTTTCAAAAGAGAAGCTGAAAGGGGGGAAAAAGAGAATGAATTACGAAACACTGGATTAATCAGGAAGCATACACACAGAGAGTCATGCACATTGAAAATAACACTTTGCAGGTGCTTTGAAGATTGACCTGTTCCACAATGTGAATTCCTTCCCCCACACAGTTTCCAGTGATTTCACTTGAACCAGCTCAGCAACAAAGTTAATGCACTGCTGCTTGGGGGTGGTTGCTTTTTTATCCAGAAAAGCTATGAGGGTAAAATCCCCAAATCCCAGAAAAATGGCATTTTACTTCTTTTTTAACTCAAACATTTATTTTAAGAAAATAAATCAACTCAGTATGTTAATTTATTGTATCACAGGTCTTCATTACAGATGTGATAAAGTTAGTTGACTATATTAACTGGCAAGAGTATAAGTATTTTATTCAACGTTCAATACCCAAATATTCAAGTCAGTCACCTCAATTAAAACTTTTATCAAGTCTGTGGAATCGTAACAGCAAAACCTTTCCCTGTTGAACCCTTAAAAGGTTTTACCCATATTTTATTTTGCTCTGTAATCTATATTTAATGCTCATACTGTAATGTATATTTAATGTGTGTATTTAACATTCTGAAGATATGGCACTTTTAACCAATGTGACATGACAAATCATGTGTTGCTACAGATGCCAAAATGCCAGTGGTGACTTGTCACCTCGTGCATACATCAAAGAAGGGCTAACATCCCCCACCACAGCAACATATAGCCAAATATAATGATATGCAACTGCACTGTCTTATCTAAGTAATGGTTTTCTCGTTTCTTCCCTCATATGCTTTGTGTGTACTATTCTGTTGGTAAGTTAATTTATTACACACACAAATGATTAAAAATACAATTTTTTAAAACCCTCAAAACTGTTTAATTAGTAAAAGCAATGAGAAAATTGTCCCCTATCCCCAAAGAGTTCACAATCTAAAAACATACACAAGGGAGACACGAGCAGCCGTCCCTGGGAGGAATGCTATGGTGGACTGAATAGGGACCACCGCTCTCCAACTGACAAATATGAGAGCTACCACTTAAAACATCTCTCTTTGTTCAGTTAGCAGGATATTACACACACATACACACACCCCACTATACCTAACACTGGCTGACATCCAGATTAATTTAATCATGAGTAGACCATTGACATGAATTAGACAACGAGGCTTGTCTACTTCATTGGCATGAATTAGACAAGATGCCCAGGCCTGATCCTGGTGGGGCAGTGCTGCCTAGTCTCGCTTTGTAGCCCCTTAATCTGGGTAGCAAGCGCTCCCTTAATCTGGGCTACCGGATCATGTGTTCGCTCAGGCTATGTTTAGCCCCAGTGGACACAGAGATGGGCACTCTAGGCCCAGGCACTCCTGGGGGAATTCCTGAATGAATCATGCATGTCATGTGGTGCATTGTGGGATCTCTGGAGATTGGGACAATGATCCATGCTCCCAGCAACACACAATCAGTTTGGGGGGAAGGTGAGTTCAACAAGACTTCCCCCTCCCACCCACCATCCTGCCTGGTTGTGTGAATGACCTCAATGAATCATGAGTAACTTAGTCTGCACATCAGCCTATAACCTTCCACATTGACACCTGGCAATTAGGGTCTTGGTCTCTACTGGTGATCACAGGACAACTATTTCCCCACTCAAAAGTCTGAACTGCAATTTCAAAACAATGCTTTTATTTAACAACAACAAAAAAGCTTTTATTTAAACATGGGAAAGAGAATGTTAACTTGGATTCTCGTCTTATTACTACTGGAGTAGGGGGAGTAGGGTTTAAGCCTATTCACAAAACTATGAGGGATCAATCACTACACAAGGATAAATTTATTTTTCAAATATGTCACTACTGGCTTGGTGCACATAGGTCTTTCACCTCATCACTCTCCCCTCCCCCAGCATTTTATGTTCACTCCTTTCATCACTGTAGGCATCTATATTCTTACCCTTTTCCCAACAGCCTTATCTGCTATACCTCAGTATACCTGCTATACTGGTGAGTCCCATTATATCCTTAGTCCTGGCAAACTAAAATCCACACACCTAGTTTATATAAAAACAAATACAAGTTAACCCCAAATTAAATGCACATTTAGCATGTATATAGTATATAGCATTATACAATATTTTTGCCATATTGCAGATGGGGAGTTTAGGCTAATATGCAGGGGTTTATAAGGCCAACAGTGAGTTCAGCCAAGGACTTCCTGATTCATAGTTCTTAAGCCAATACACTACATCATCTCTTCCCCTTGATGTGGAATTTAGAAACTTGTTTGTATTCAACAAGTCAAATATCAACTCTACTTTCACTTACCCAATAAATCTATTCCAAAACCAAATTATATTTCTTTGGTTTTACCCAAGTACAAGTGACAGTTCAGCTACCAACTGGAACAACAAACCCTTAGTAGATCACCTTCTGAAGGTGTTAAAAAAAGTCAACCTGTTGATCAGATTACATCCCTGAGTACTGAAGGAACTTGCAGATGTGAAAGCAGAACCACTGCCTAATTTGTGAGAACTCCTGGAGAACAGGTGAGGTGCCAGAAGACTGGAGGTGACCAAGTGTCACTATCATCAAAAAGGAGAAAAAAGGAAGAGCCAGGAAACTGCCAACATTTCAGTGTGAAGTAAGTTAATAAATTTATTATGGTCCTTAGACCAGCTTAACATTTAAAAGTGTGACATCCTAGAACAAATTATCCTAGATCCTAAGTTCTAGAATAAGTTAGGATACGATCAAGGACTATCCCAAGATCTTAGAACAGATTATTAAGCAGCCTGTCTGTTATTTAATATACTTTAAATATTTTGTCAAGTTTCGTAGGAGCCAGCATAGATTTATCAAGACAAGTACACCACTCTAGAAGAGTATACCACATTCATCTCATCTCTTCCCCCCCACCCCCACTAGAGCAACTAGTTTAGTCGATTGTGGGAATGCTGTGGACATTTCAGCAAAGTATTTCGACGCTATCCAAAAATATCCTTGGTGACAAGTTGGTAAAATGTGAGCTAAATGATGCTACTGTTAGGTGGATGAACAGCTGGTTCAACCAACATACCCAGTGAATGGCTCCATGTCATCTTGGAGGCAGGCATCTAGTGGCATGTTGCATGACTCTGTTCCATGTCCTGTGCTGTTCAACATTTTGATAAATGGACTTTTAGGAAGGATTAGAGGGAATGCTTATATGATTGCAGATGACACAAAGAAGGGCAGAACGGGGTGGGGTGGAGGTAGCTAACACCTTATAAGATTGAATTAAGATTCAATCTGATCTAAACAGACTAAATTTGGGGGCCAAAACCAACAAGATGAAGTTCAACAGAGACAAATGTCAAGTCCTGCACTTTGCTAAGAAAAATCAAATGCACAAATACATGCTGGAAGAGACCTGGCTTGGCAGCAGCTCATGTAAAAGGAGCCTGTGTGTAATAGTGGACCAGTTGAATATGAGGCAGCAGTGTGATGCAGCTGCTAAACGAACTAACACAATATTTGGCTACCCTAGTCTCTAGATCACAAGTAGTAATTGTTTCACCCTATTCTGCAAAACCTCACTTGGAATACTGTGTCCAGTTCTGGGCCCTGCATTTAAGCATTTAAAGACATTGATAAACCGGAATGCATTGTTAAACTGAAAGGTGACAAAGTTCGTGAGGAGTCTAGAAAAACTGACCTATGTGGAATGGTTGAAGGAACTGGGTATGTTTGGCCAGGAGAAAAGAAGACTAAGGGAAGCAGATTTAGGCTGGACATTCAGAAGACTTTCAACACTGATACAGTCTAACTTGTGCAGTGCTGGGTTCTCCTTCACTGGAGGTTTTCAAACAGAGGCTAAACAGCATGCTGTAGCAGTTTCCTGCACTGAGGTGTTTGGCCTAAAAAGACCTCCAAGATCCCTTCCAATTCTAGGATTCCAATTCTAGGATAACATTCTAGGATTCTGTTACAGAAGATAATTCTGTTCATACAGTCCACCTTCAAAAAACACCCAGAAGATAGATGATGGTGCACTTCCCTTTCAGGATTTCTGCTCTGAAGTGTGCTTACTACATCACAGGAAAAAGTGAAAGTTTTTCTGAGTAGAACAGATCACAGGAGTTGGCCAGTTGGCGGGGGTGGGGGGACTGAATAGGAAAATAGGAAATGGCTACAAACCTTTAATGCTATTAGCATTCCTTATTCATCATGGTTGAAAGAGAAGGAAAATGGGCTCTAAGTTAAAAATAAATTTTCAAAGACTACACCAACTATTGCAAATGAGTATCCTGGGCATAAAAAAGAGGCTTGCAGGGCTCCTAAAGTGTTCTACGAAAGATTTCTTGTTCACAATCTGCTATAATTTGGTAACCTCATTTTGAAAGAGTTCCCCATTTCTTATGGTTACTTCAAATGTGTATTTGTTGTACTCTTAAGGTATAATAGAAAATGTATACAAGTGTCTGAAAAGTGGTACACATGAGAACAAACATCTGCTTTTGCTAGCCATATGAGCAGGTTCTCAGTAACGAACAGTCCTTGCACACATTATGCTGGCAAAAGTTGTGATGTATATAAATGTATCATTCATAAATGACAAGTAGAAACCTGCAAAATGTTTTAAAATAAATACATGAAAAGAAAAGAAAATGCAGAACTTATTCATTTACACACATGCTAACTATGCAAAGAGGAACCTTTCCAGGTGGTGCTTCCCTTATATTTGGCAGGCAGCAAGCAACCAGCCCTTTTCAATGTCACAGCATTCCTCCAGTGTCCATTGCTGATGCCTGCCTTAAGAGTCTTTCTTAGACTGTTAGCACTGCCAGCACTGCTATTCTGTGGACTCCCAGAAACCTCTCTGCTTATGTCAGGGACTTTAGGTGTGTAGTTTCCACTCTTAACATGATCAGGAGCCTCACGGGATCGCGGGTTTCCCATTTTTTCGGCATATGGTGACAGATCACTTAGCAGACAGTGCAAAGATCATCCCTAGCTTCACAACTACCACTTTCAAGGTCTCTCTGTCCGAAGATTGACCCTCTGCGGTTGCCTCAGACAAGCTAATGCTAAACACCTCAGCAGGAAACGCAGATAAGGCACTGTGAACGTGACTCCCTTCCCCATTACAAAGAGCTAATGGGCAATAGGAACTCAAGAGGTGTGCTCATTAAAATTACTGATTGGTTGACTGGGTCCTTCCGACCTGACTGATGCTGTCCTTGGATGTTCATTCAGTCCATTTACATAAAGGTTGTTCTTGACCATTCATGCCACTGTGTTTTACTCAAGCACAGCAAACAAAGACAATGGCTCCTTTTGAGAGCCACCAGAGTTTCCTCAGGAAGAAGGAGCAGCCAGTATTTCTCCTCAGGGCCCATTTTGGGCTGTAACTGGTCCTGGTTTCCAGTGTACTTCATTTAGTCTATATATCGTGGATTCACCCACTGTCTGGGAGATAGACTTGACACCAGCCATAACACCAGGCCATCCTTTGCTTTTTGCGCCATTCCCGCTCTCAGCTTCCAGATTGGTCTTCATCACTGGCCCAATCTACTCAGTTTGCCTCGCTGCTATGGGCAGCTGGCTACACAAGGACACATACATTTTGGATTTACCTTTGCTGCCTAACCTGAGCTGCTTTTGGTTCTCCACTACTACCTCCCAGTTCCTGGTCCATCCCTAAGGAGAGAGGTCCTTCAGCTGTGCCTGAGCCACAAGGGTCCAATCACCCCTAAACAGAAGGATGAGGTTGTATGATAACCACTACGCTCCTCTAGGCTCTTCCTATCCATGCTCTTGCTTAAATCCCCAAACCTGTTTCTCTAAAGCCTTCTTTTCTCTAGCCAGCCTGGAAATCATCTAATTTGGACACTAAGTTAAATCGCCTCCTTACAAGTATTTAGTGTAACATATTTTTAGTAGTAATATTGCTTTAATCAATATTAAAGCAATAATATTGAGTATTTATTATTATTAGAATAAGGCTCTAATACAGAGCCTTATTCCTCTGTACCCCTAAACCCTCAAACCTTACTTTATTTGGAACTTAAACCTCTCGGTCAGTTCATTTCCCCAGGACCAGAACGTTGTACAAAAATTAGTCTGATGTGGGACTGCTCCACTCTAAGTCATCATTCCCTCACAAACACATTTAGGGGTGTTCGCCAATCATCCCGGAGGAGTTCTGTTAGCAAGACTGTGAGCTCTTCAGGGACATGGAACCACTTTGCTCTTATTCTTCTCTATGTAAACTGTTCGAGAACTTTTTTCATCAAAAAGTGGTATATAAATAGCTGTAGTTGTAGTGCAACATGAGGATTTGGGGAAAGGTATGGATTAGAGCTATGGAATCAGCTAGTTTCTTTTCCTAGCTGGATGTAGATCTAGGATCATTTGGACTGAGGCCATCAACTAGACTTCTGACTTACAAGGGTAGGGAGTTTGCTTCCCATACAGTATTGTCTATTGACAGACCTTTAGCATTTGTATAATTCTGGATAATAATACTTAACATTTATATAGCACTTCCAAATGTTCATAATTTTGCTGTATTCCTTCCAACAACCATATACGGTACATATTATTCCTTTATAGTAGATAGAAGCTTGGCTGAAACAGAGGAAGAATGGCATGTCTAAGGCTACTTAATAGTGATGTTCAAACTGGAGATTTCCAGATCAAAGCTAGATTTCCAGATTAGACAGGTTCGAAGTGAACTGGTCTGTCATGAACCACACGGTTCGAGCGGTTCAATCATGAACTGGGCCGCCCTTCAGGAAAGACTGAACTGAACCGAACCCAGTCCAAAGCGAATCAGTTTGGCAGAGAAAGGGGTGAGGGTGGCGGTGAGAGTCATCTTTCCAAGTAAATGAGATGGTCCTTACTAGGTGTGAAGGTGCCTGGAGCACCTGCACAGCACTTCACCAGTGCAGCACTTACCCTAGCAGCTCATGTGGCAGTGCAGCTCCAGCACTCACCTGGCCTTCACGCATACAAGGAGACCAGGTGAGTGCTGGAGCTGTGCTGCTGCTGCACAGGCTACTGCAGAGAACATCATGCAGCTGATACAGGCAGCTTTGTATTCAGTAAGGACCTTCTCGTTTACTTTGAAAGATGTATCTCGCTGACGCCGCCCCCCCACCCCACCCCCCGCTGCCGCTGGCACCACTGAACTGGTTCAACCAAGCTGGTTCTCAGACATGCGGTTTAGTCCGAATTCAGACCAAACTGCAAAAAACAGACCATGCATACTTCTATTCCAGATTCATCGCTCTATCTTAAACCACTTTGATACACCAGCATAGTGGATGGCAGCAGCCAGTGCTAAGAAAAGATTCAAAATGATACAGTAACCATCAAAGTATCCAGATCTCACAGTAGTTTCAGGGCCTTATTTAAAACCAAGATGTATTTTAATAATCACTTTTGCGTCATTTGTGCTTTTACCAACAGCTTGGATAATTCGACAATTGCAAAGCAAATGGAAGACCCACCCCAGTTCTGAAGCTGCCATTGAGCTGGGTTGTTTTGTTGTTGTTGTTGTTGTTTTGCATAGCTGCATATCAGGTATGATATGTTTCATAGTGGCTGGAAACAGTGGCTGTTTCCTTCAACAGCTGGAAATAGGTATTTTTTCCCTTACCTAAACTCTCAAAAATGTTGAACAAGCCAAGGAAGTAAAACTAGAAAGCACAAGCAGTACAGAAACCGCATTAAGTACAGCATACCTAGCATTTTATTAGCAAACCACTTATGTAATGCTAACTTGACATAGCCTTTTTGTCCTCAGAGAAAATGTAAGGATAAACAGATGGCTCCATTTTAATTCAGTTCCCCAATGGATTCTGAGCAAGCATCCTAGCATATGATGCAAAAGTCTAAAATTAGGATAAATGCTCTCATTGTTTGTCTGGATACATGATTGTTAAGTATAAGATATTTTTCATCATTAAAGAATACCTTATACAGTACTTTAAAAATGCCTAGAGACATACGCTTTGGGCGGTCTATAAATACGTTAAATAAATAAAATCGTCATCAGACAATTTCAGCAATTAAAAAACGATGGCAAAAAGAAATAAGGCAGATACTGAATATAAAGATAGAAACCCAAAGTTCTCAGCACTGAGCATTGCTAACAGCAGGAAATATAGATTATTTTCCCCACACTGTGGTTAGTTAGCTCAATGAACTAATACTTTCACAATTTGTAGTCTTTCATAATGAACATTATCTATCAAGAAGGCCCAAGAAGGATCATGTTTGGTACACAAAACGACTATATTTATATACCACTTATCCAAGATCTCAAAGCAGTTTACAAAGAAAATAAATAAATAATACGGTGGTTATAATAATACTAGCTGGGCCCACCACCGCCTGATCTTGGACCTTGCTTCTTACAACAGTAAAAAATTAGTTGTACCAGCCAGTTGGCCAACCTTTGTCTAGAAAAACGGCTTTCAGGCATAGCAGTCTCATGGAAGACAACAGTAACAGTTCAAAGGGGCCTCTGTAAGTGTGGACAGCACAAGTGAGAGGCTGCAAGGCTCAATGAGTGCCCGCACCAGAGGGTATAAGTTGTTAAGTCCCGTCAGAAAACTCTTTGAGTCAGGCTGGACTAAGACCAACTTGCCATCCCTGGTAGTGAGCTGAAATGGTGGCAAAGTGGGTTTTAAGGGAGATGTTTGAATGTCCCAATCCCTTGAGAAAGGTGAGGTAGAGAAGTATTTGACAAATCAAGGCCTTGAGCGGGTCAAAGCCTTTCGAAAAAGCGTAGGATGTGAAATGCTTCCATTTACACTTGTAGACAGGGGCGTAACCACGGGGGGGGGGGGGGGGCAGGCAGGGCACGTGCCCTGGGCGCCACTTGGTAGGGGGCGCCAAAAAGTGCCATGACCCCCCTGCCAATCCCCTCCCTTCCTGAAAAAAAATTTTTTCTTGTTCGCAGCGGAGCAGCAGTCTGCAAAGGAACGCGTGTGGTGCCCCCTCCCCCATGAGCGGACCCGGAGCCGCCCCCCGCCCATTGCTCGGCTCCGGCTGGCTGGGCCGAGTGCCGCAGTGCGGGTGCCTAAAGTTTGCTGCCTGCTTGCTTCGGCGTCAGACCTCTTCGTCTCTCTTCGTCACCTCTTCCTGACCTGGGCTCCGCTCACTCCCCATCCCCGCCCCGCCCCCACTCGCACATGCGTGTCCTCAGTCCCAGCTCATCTCCTGCACGTGGAATCGGCGACGAGGCAGGGTGGGAGTGAGTCGGAGAGCGTTTGTGTTGCTGCTTCTGGCTGGGGCTGTGTGTGCGCACAAGGAGGAAGAAGGATTCAAAAGGAGGGCCAACCTGCCTCATCATAAAACCTAACGCAATAAAGCGTAGTAAGTGGTCAAGGACAAGGTGTGTGTGATCTCTTTTTTAAATTAATATTTATTTGAAATTATACTGGTCTGGTGCTGGGCGGGCTTGGGCATTGCGCTTGTCTGTCTCACGCTGCACCTGGGAAATCACCACATTAAAAGTTGCCTCTTTGCCCAGTTAGCAGAGGATTCACCAATGAATTTTCCACTGATCTTCCTCCCACCTCAGGCACCTGTGTCTCTCCCGTCCCAAGTCCCGCCGCGCCGCCTGCTGCTGCACGGGCGCGGCCTACTCATTCAGGCAACCAGAAGTTGCCGCTGGTGGGGTTGGCGGGTCATGGTGCTGTTGTGCAAAGCCGGCAGTGGCTGGGTGAGGCACCCGAGCAGAGCGCGTGGCTGGACGGTGACCGCAGGGGCGGCATGCGCGCGGGTGCTCCCCGCCTCCCGCCGCCGCCGCCTCCCCTCCCCGGCCGTGCCGTCTGCTTAAGTGCAGCGCTGCTCGGCTCTGGCCGCTTGGAGTCGGAACGTTGCCCCGAAGTCAGGCAGGCAGTGAGTCCTCCGTCTCAGCCCCCGACCCCGTGCCCGCCGCCGTGTTTATTCCTCCCTTCCTGCGGCTGGCAGCACGTACGGACAGCCCGGGGCGGCTCCCTTCCTTCCTGGGCAGTGCTTCAGATGTATATGGAGGAAGGCAGGAGCGGCCGAGAGAAAACAAACAAATCCTCCCTAAACTCACGGTTCAGCAGCATGGCTCTAGTATCGGCTGATTCTCGGATTGCTGAACTCCTGGGGGAGTTGCATCAGCTTATCAAACAGACACAGGAGGAACGATCGAGGAGTGAACACAACCTGGTGAACATCCAGAAAACACATGAGAGGATGCAGACTGCCCGTCCCCGGCTAAGCTAGCTAGCTGCAGGTGACTAGCTAAGCTTTGCTGCAGGTGATAGCAGGCAGGGGTTTCCAACCTTGGGTCCCCAGTTGTTAGACTACAACTCCCATCATCCCTAGGCACATGGACATGGGCCTTTGTGGCTGGAGATTATGGGAGTTGTAGTCCAACATCTGGAGAGCCAAGGTTGGACACTCCTCCTCCATGGGTGTGGCTGTACAATGAGGCTGGCATCACAAGAACATATAAATTGCCTTGCTGAGTGGTATATAAGTATTTGTTGTTGTTGTTGACTGAGGAAATGGTACTTTAAAAACAACAACAGAAAATGGGTGACCTAATACTAGTCGCAACAAAGCTGAAGGGTACCCTAACCCTAACCCCCTCCTGATCTGTTGCAAGGATAATCTGAGTCTTTCACATGTAGTGGGCAACCACAATGCTCATTAATACCAAGAGAGCATCATAAAGATGACTTTAAGATTTTGCACCTGGGGCTTTTTGCTTGCAGAACAAACATCAAAGTTTTATCCTGGGGCTTTTTGCTTGCAGAACAAGGATCAAAGTTTTATCCTGTGCACTTGCCTTGTAAAACTGTTGTGCTGAGGGCTAATCAGCAGCACAATCACTAATAAATAAACAAGATGATGGCTAAATAAAGAGAATCACCACGTTAAAAGTTGCCTCTTTGCCCAGTTAGCAGGGGATTCATCAATGCATTTTCCACTGATCCCAAAAATTAATATCCATACTGCATTCAACACATGGGACAGGATTTCTTACACTATGTGTGAGTAATTTGGATTTTTGGCCATTTTAATGTCAAAAACTGAGGGGCAATGATACAGCTAACCTCATGGCTTGAGTGTGGACCTGGATGTTCATCTGCTATGATACATTAATGTAGGCCTGAGATCTACCATGAAGTTGCCATCTCACAGTCATAATTCTGATGCTTGGGACACAAGCTTACTTCACAGGGTTGTTGTGAGGAAAAACCTAACTAAGTAAATTGAAATACTAAAAATAAATACTATTTTCTCTCAAGAAATAATAATAGCACCTCTGCTGACTGGAAGAACTGCAGGCACAACCAACCACAAACCAGCGCTTAGTAACAAGCCTTCTAATGTAAGTAAAGCACACATTTCTAACTCAAATGCAATTTGATGTTAAGCAGTGTGGTTTATTGTAAATGAATTAATTGAAACACTTCAATCATGTCTTTCTCGAGTACTATTAATTGACTTGCATCATCCACAATTTAACAAACCTTTTAAAAAATAATTTAGGATGATGTTCTATTGTGGCACATATAGGTGTTTATGTATGTGTGTGTGTGTGTGAGAGAGAGAGAGAGATATTTTCAGGCATGTCATAATTTGCTAATTAGAAAATTAATGAGCATGAGTTGTAATTTCTGCATTTCTGGTTATTTATTGCATTTTTGGTTATTTATTGCATTTTGTAATTCTTGGTAATTTCTGTGGTAATATCATGGAAAAATAAAAGTTTTCACAAACATGCGTGTCAGATGTCCGGGGGTGGGGGTGGGGGGGGTGGCAATTTCAGTGCTTGCCCTGGAAACAGGGAGAGAGACTTCCAGGTCCAAGACATTAAAACAACTGCTTCGGTTGCTCTTGAGATTTGGATTTGTGTTGGCCTTTCTGACGCTGATGCAAGGGGCATCTTGAATACAGTTTAGAACCTTTATTCACAGTAACCTCCTCTATTTTGGGAAGGTCTATGTTGGTACCTTTGTTTGGAATTAGCATGATAACTTTGATGATAAACAGACTGAGACTGCGCCAAGTTCTTATCAGTATAGCACTATTTCTTAATTTTCTCCATTGTGTCATCAGTGTCCTTTGAGAATAACCCCTCTCTGTCAAACAGGAGATTCTCGATCTTTTCCTTTATTCCTGGCTCCAGAGATGTAGATTGACATAGACCTTCCCAAAATAGAGGAGGTTACTGTGAATAAAGGTTCTAAACTGTATTCAAGATGCCCCTTGCATCAGCGTCAGAAAGGCCAACTCTGTCTCAGTCAGGTGTTTGGTTGTGCTTAGTTGTTGTCTAGTGAGATCCGCTGATTTTGAGAGAGTAGTGTGTTCCAAAGCCTAAGGGCAGCAATGGAGAAGGCCCATCCCTCAGTAGCGACCAGACCAGACAGTGGCAAATGCAGACAAACCTCTCCAGATGATCTCAATGGGCGGTGTGGTTCATAGCAAAGAAGACGTTCTCTTAAATACCCAGGGCCCAAGCCGTTTAGGGCTTTATAGGTTATAAGCAAAACCTTGTACTTTACCCAGAAACTTAACATCAGCCAGTGTAGATCTTATAAGATAGGAGTGATATGGTCTCTCCGAGATGACCCAGAGATCAACCTGGCTGTTGCATTTTGGACTAACTGTAGTTTACGGACTACGTACAAAGGCAGCCCCACATACAGCACATTGCAGTAGTCAAGTCTGGAGATGACCAGCAGATATACTACTGTTCTGAGATCATTTATCTCAAGAAACGGACGCAGCTGGCATATCAGCCTAAACTGATAAAAGCACTTCTGGCCACTGCCTCAACCTGGGACACCAGGGAGAGTTTTGTATCCAGAAGCACCCCCAGACTGCATACCTGTTCCTTCTGGGGAAGTGTGGCCCCATCCAGAACTGGCAGATAAAAATCATCTCCCAATTTCCGACCCCGCACATTAAGTACCTCCATCTTATCTGGATTCAGGCTCAGCCTATTTATTATTTTTTTATTTAATAGACTTATTATTTATTTGTTTAATACATTATTTAATACTCTCATCCAGCCCATCACTGCCTCCAGGCATTCATTCATTCATTCATTTATTTATTAGATTTATACCCCGCCCAAACTTAGGCTAACAACAATTAAAACATAAAAAGTTAAAACAGTAGAACATACAACATATATAAATGTTAAAACACTACAATAATTTAAAAACCATAAAATTAACAAACAGTATTTTTTAATTAAAAACCTGAGAAGGCTTGAGTAAAAAAAAGCATTTTCAAATGTTTTTTAAAAATAGCCAGAGATGGGGAGGATCGTAACTCAACAGGGAGCGCATTCCACAATCTCGGGGCAGCGACCGAGAAGGCCCGTCTCTGTGTGACCACCAAACGAGTTGGCGGTAACTGCAGACGAACCTCCTCAGATGACCTCAATGGGTGATGGGGTTCATAGCAAAGAAGATGCTCTCTTAAATACCCAGGACCTAAGCCATTTAGGGCTTTATAAGTTTTAACTAGCACTTTGTATTTTGCCCGGAAACCTATCAGCAGCCAGTGTAACTCCTTCAGCAAAGGAGTAACGCGGTCTCTCTGAGCCAGACCCAGAGAACAACCTGGCTGCCGCATTCTGAACCAACTGAAGTTTCCGGACTACATACAAAGGCAACCCCACATAGAGCACATTACAGAAGTCAAGTCTGGAGGTTACCAACAGATGTACCACTGTTTTGAGGTCATTGATCTCAAGATACGGACACAGCTAGCATATCAGCGGAAGCTGACAGAAAGCACCCCTGGCCACCGCCTCAACCTGAGAAACCAAGTAGAGCTGTGGATCCAGGAGTATTCCCAGACTGCGAACCTGTTCCTTTTGGGGAAGTGTGACCCCATCCAGAACAGGTAGATCAAAATTGTCTCTGGAGTTCTGACACCTCACAATAAGTACCTCCATCTTATCTGGATTCAGCTTCAGTTTATTCTCCCTCATCCAGCACATTACTGCTTCCAGGCAGGCATTTAGGGAGTATATGCCAACTCCTGAAGAAGTTGACCTAGAGAAGTCATCAACGCTGAAGTTGACATGGAGTTGTCATCAGCGTACTGCTAACACCCAGCTCCAAATCCCCTGATGATCTCTCCCAGCGGTTTCATGTAGCTATTAAAAAGCACTGGAGAGAGTATGGAGTCTTGAGGGAGACCATACTTAAGCTCAGATTCTGAAGAGCAACAATCTCCAATCAACACCATCTGGAACCTGTCCGAGAGGTAGGAGCGGAACCACTGTAAAACAGTACCTCCCACCCCCAACACCCTCAGACACTCCAGAAGGATACTATGGTCGATAGTATCGAAAGCCACCGAAAGGTCCAAAAGGACCAACAGAGTCACTCTTCCTCTGTCAATTCCCAATTAGAGATCATCCATCAGGCTGACCAAGGCAGTCTCCACCCCATAGCCTGCCCGAAAAACAGTTTGAAATGGGTCTAGATAATCATTTTCCTCCAAGACTCTCTGGAGCTGAGAGGCCACCACCCTCTCAATTACCTTGCCCAGCCATGGGAGGTTGGAGACAGGCCTATAATTGCTCAACTCTGAGGGATCTAGTGCAGGCTTCTTTAGAAGAGGTATAATGATTGCCTCCTTAAGACAAGGAGGCATCCTGCCCTCCCTCAGAGAAGCATTTATGATTTCTACCAGGCCGCCTATAACAGCCTCCCTGCTAGACAGAATAAGCCATGTTGGACAAGGGTCAAGAGAACAAGTGGTAGGCCTCACCGATCCAAGCGGTCGTGAACCACTTAAAAACAACAACAACAACCCTGATTCCCCCTCGGGTGAGTTCCTGGAGGCGGCAGCGGGGTGTGTATGTGTCCGCAGAGTTTCCTTCTCCCCCACCGGCCTTCCTCATGCCCCCTCTTCGCCTGTTTGGGCGCCCTTCAGCTGGTTTTCGGCCTTCACCTAGTGGCCCAGCAGCCATTATGGAGGCCACACGCCTGTACCAGCTGGCCTCTAGTGGGAGTAGCCCACTTCTTTGCCCACCTGCTCGTGGTTTCCAGCAGGTGGGCAAGTGGGCCAGCCAGAAAGCCAGCCTGCCACCACATTCTCCCGCCCACCCACCAATTCCCGGCGGCCAGACCGGCCCACCGTCACCTGCTCCCACCAGCAGCCACATCCTTATTTTCTCCCCTGTCCCATCACTGATCGGCAGCTGCTCGCGAACTCTCGCGAGAGCTGCCACACATGGGATTAGCAACAGGTATGCCTAGGAGAAATAAATATATAGATAGAAAACGCTTAATTCAAAGAGATCAGCTGTTTTTATTCTTAGAGCAGTATGTTAAAGGGGCAAAGCCAAGACACAGACAATACTTAACTCATCGCTGGGTCTCAATTCTAGGACTAGTGACAGACACCTATTCAAAATATTAACACATGCCTCATATTAAAATGAATTATTTCCAAGATGTGTTGAAACGTAAGACTGCAGATCTGTGAGCATATCACCCGAGAAGTTATGAAAGTTTCACTTGGATGCTACATAACTTCATAACCTGTGTTCAAAGAATGGCATTTCACTTGGCAATGCTCTTGCTCCTTTTCCTTACATATATTTTCCTCTCTTCACTTTTACCATAAATACCCTAATGAAAGACAATGAATAATAAAATTACAAATCCTGCCACACACATCACAACTGAATAAAACATCAATGGTGCCAAGTTGTGTAAATGTTTACAGTATGCAATAGATTTCCTGCAGAAATACAAGTTGCCCCAACTATCAGTTTAGCTTCTTCAACCTTAAGGTCATTCTCTAGCCACTGAAAAGGTTTATTGTTTTCTCTATTCTTGGAAGGATCAGCAACCAAGTTCTGCAGTGTCTTCATATCAGACAGTGAAATGTATGTTACCTTGCAAAGGTGATGAAAGACACTACTGAAAAATCTTCTATTTTTAAACAACAGACATCAGAAACTGAGAGAAGATCTGGAAGGTGCTATCAAAAACCATTTCCCATTTTAAAAAAGCACATCTTATATCCAGCAAATGAAAGCTCAAACAACTTCTAAGCGCTCACATTTTTCTTCTGAAGAAATACAGTTGTACCCTAGTAAGGTCACAGAATATTAAATGCAGCAACAAGCACCAAATTAATAATAATCTTGCAGAAACATGACAAGAATTAAGTACTCAGGTACAGGCAACTTGCATCAGGTTTAGATTACATCTAATATATGCAGTTGTCCCAGAAATACTACAACAACTGTTCTATCTGTGTTTTCTAATTAGTAGCATATGGCTCATTATGGAACTGGCACTACAATCCTATATTAATATGTTGTATATAAATCTGGAAGCTACCTACATATTGGCAATATTCAGTAGCAAAGCCATTCTATACTTCACATGTAGAGCATAACGAAGAGGAAAGAGCTAAACAGCCAAGCTTACTAAAATAATTAGGGATGTACATGAATCATTTTTTTAAAATTCAATTTGGACCTGAACTGAATCACCCCTGATTTGTTTTGTGGCCAAATCTGTCCTCCCAAATCACCCCAAATTCTATTTGGAGTTGATTCAGTTTCAGATCAATTTGGACCACTTATATAGGTCCTAGGGGCACCAAATCTGGGTAGTGGATAGGTCCCCCATTGGGGCCACCTACCACCCAAATTTCAAGGCAGTGGGGCACTTGGTTGATTTTTAATGAATTTTTTTTTTTAGTATTTACTGATTTTGCGTATCTCCACCATAGGAAATAATTGGGATTCAAAGTAGCTTTATCTTAACCCTAACATGGATCCCCAGCTTTAATTTTTTTTAAAACCCACCAAAAAACAAAACAAAACACTAAGCTCTAGCCCTTGTAGAAGTGGAGTTATGGAGCAAAATGTGCTGTCACTATTTTTCAAGTGTTTGAAAACACCTGAAAACACAGGCTGGACACAAACCTGACCAGGTGAGTTCGGTCTAGCACCCCTTCAAACCCTGGTCCAGTCCAGTGTGGGGTGGGGTTCACAATTTAAAAAATAATAATAATAAATTATTACCTTCTTTCCCTTCAGGGGGCTTCCTATAGGCCATGGGGGGGAGTTTGTGACTGTTCCCCTGCCCCACCCCCCATGCATGCACAAATGGCCTCTGCGAAGCTTGGCATGGCCCAGGGCCTCACAGAGACCATTTTCACATGCACTGTGGCCTTTTTTTTTTTTTAATGGCCACTTAAAACAAATTGGCCACCATGCATGCGCAAATGGTCTCTGCAAGGCCCTGGGCCATGCCAGGCCTCACAGAGGCCATTTGCGCATGTGCGGCAGCCTCCAAAATGGCCACCATGGCAATTTATGGAGGCCCGAACAATAACAATGCAGCGGGCCACGGCGGTGATTTTAGAGGCTGGAGGGGTGCAGCGGAACATTCACGGACATACACACCCCACGGCCTATAGGAAGCTCCCCGAAAGGGGAAAAAGTAATACAGTTTATTTTTTTAAAAAAAAATTAAATTGCGAACCGGCCGGGGAGGTTTGGTACCAGTCCTGACTGAACCCCTGAACTCTGAACCCCCAGACCAGTTTTGCACATCCCTAGTGTCTAAACCTTAAGCCAAGACCTAGGCTGGTCAGAGACCTATGATCCCAAGGGGGTATGCAAATTCACTGAGAACCACCATGCAACCACTTCATCTGCAATCTTCCATTAATTACCCTGCACCAGCTATGAAAATGCAGCTATCAAGGGAAATTCTGTTGCCAGAAATGTAGCGGGTGGGGTGGGGAGAGGCAGGGGGTGGGGAGAGGGGGAGCTAGTTTCCTTACTGATGAGCACAAAGAGTACATCTAGCAAGGAAGTAGCACCTACAGAATGTCTGCCTGAACATGAACTCACTCGTTATAGGGGGCACTGTGCTGGATGCATCAAGCAGAAATTCATTAGGTGTGTAGGCAGCAAGTGTGAAAAAACTGTACCTCTTGAATTTCTGCCTGGAGACAGCCCCCCACCGCCAAACACTGAACTGAAAGGAGAAGGCAGTGTCAGTACATGGAGTCATAGATGCAAGTGGTAAGAAGTCCTAACTGGACTGCTTGCACAGTGTAGAAATTAAACTTAGGCCCATTCACACAACCTACTGGACGGGTGTGCAGGGGAAGGCTTCCCAAACCTTGCCTTCCCCCAGACAATCACTGTTTAGCTGGTGGGTGCACAGACTGCACTCCCACATGATCCCTGCTGCTCTGTGCATCGCAGGTCGTTCTGAGGTTGGGACTCGTCCCTGCCTCCAAGAATCCCACAGAGCACCACTGGGATTGGCGCCACAGCACCTCCGGATCCATGCGGATCTTAGTTAGTTAGTTATTCAATTTCAATTTCTATACTGCCCTTCCAAAAATGGCTCTGGGCGGTTTACACAGAGAAATAATAAATAAAAATAAGATAGAACCCTGTCCCAAAGGGCTCACAATCTAAAAGAAACGTAAGTCAGACACCTGCAACAGTCACTGGAAGTATTGTGCTGGGGGTCGACAGGGCCAGTTACTCCCCCCCCCTGCTAAATAAAGAGAATCACCACATCAAAAGGTGCCTCTTTGCCAAGTTAGCAGGGGTATTGGTGGATCTTGGTGGTTTTAATGGGCAGTCAAGCCCAGCCTCTGTGTGTGTCCTTGAACTTGCACTGAGCAGGTTGCAAGTGCCTTAATTCTCAAAGGCTTTTAATAATGAAACTTTGTGTGCTACAAACTGCTCTGAAATGTGATCACTGAAAAACAGTATATAAACATAGTAAACAAAACCAGATATGGAGCTTTGCAAAGTTTTCAACACTTTCACATTTTTCTCACTCAAATGTCATCTCCTGATCTTTATTTTTATGCCCCCATCTTTCCAACACATTTAGAGTAGCATACATGGTTCTCCTTCCCAACTGCATCCTCATAACAACCCTGTAAGGTAGGCTAAGCTGGGAGGGAGTGATTTGCTTCAGACCACCCATGGCTGAGTAGGAATCTGAACCTGGGCCTCCCAAATCCTACTCTAACCATTATTCCACACTGGTTCTCATATCAAATTTTGCAGAGGATCAAAGAGAAACAACTCCTATTAATATCCCCAATAAGAAATGAGAATGCAGACTGAGAACTGTACAGTCTCTACCTTTGGGAGACTCCAGAAAGCAAGAGGTCAGCACTCCAACTACACAAAATGCATTATGAATCTTCATCAGTGTCTTTACTGACACAGCCTGGAATCCCCTGACAATGTATGCATTTCTTATCCTCATTCTAAGAAGAGTTGTCTGAAGTGTCTAAATAGTTTGTGCTTGGAAAAACTCTGGGGGCTGATGCAGCCACTGATGGGGATTTATAATGCAAATTGCCTTGTTGAAGTGCTAACCTTTTACCTCCAGAGTCTCTTGGAGGCCAAGGCTGTCTGAATTTGTTCTCATTCTACAATCTCAGCACAAAGGAGTATCACAATATGTCAATCAGGTAGGTGTATGGAGTAGCAGCCTGCATTTCAGTCAACAAAAAACTCTGAAAGTATAATAATTTGTTTATAATATATAATAATTGTTAATACAGAACTGCCCTTGGAGAACCAAAGTCCACACCTACATTAGGGCTGTTCTCACAAGTGTTCACTGGGTAGGAAGAGTGTCCTACCCAGCTTCAGGAGTTGTGTGCACTCCCAATTTTCGGTCGTGTCTGGGCTAGAAGCTAGGTTGGAGGAGGAGAAAGTGACTATGTGGGAGGTGGGGCAGGCTCCAAGGGCATTTCCTCCTACCTTGGTAATGTGCTGGGTAGAAGTGGGGGTAGGCTAATGCCTTTCTGCACAAGGGATTATGGTCCTGCACCTGCCTCCCACACAATCACTTGCCCCTCCTTCAAACTAGCTTTTAACCAAACTGAGCAACAAAGTGAAGGGCTAATCCCCCTTCCCCATGCTATCCAGGACAGCCTTTTTGTCTTGTTGCAAGGTAAAGCAAATTAGCCTTTCTTGAGCCAGTTGTCTACCTCCACCCTTGTCATCATTCTTGAAGGTGTTCAAGGACTTTGCCTCCATCCTTGCTTTTGCTACTTTCAGTATGTTTATTTCTAATGTTTTGTTCCCATGGAAGGGCTTTGTGCATGCACAGGCATCACTGGGAGGGTTTAGAGGACCCCTCCCACCATTACAAAGTCATGTTATTCTGAATATTTGGGTGTCTATAGCCTCCTTCAGAGGCTATAAGAGAAGCAGAAGTCCCACCTGGCTGTCAGTCAATCTCCCCTGCCGGATGGGTGCTTCACACTTACAGCTTTCAACTGAAGTGGTGAAGGCTATAAACGTGTCAGAGGGCAATTCCGTGAATGTGAAGCTAGGGATTTATTAGAATACAGCCTCTGTCTTATAAGGTGTCTGAAGGAGGCTCATACATAAGCAGAAACCACTATCTTGGAGGACATTTTGCTGGCCTACTGGCTGGCATATCTCCAAGTTTTCTGTAACAGCAAACAACTGACTGCAGAGAGTTTTGCCTTTTTTGAACAGACACTTGTTCATACAGCACAGTTCTTAATAACTTCATCCCAATGTGCAATATTTACCATGACAGTTTGCAAGTGAAGGCACTAACAGAAGGTGATAGAAGAGTCCCAACCTACCTAAACAAGCCCTAGGCAGTGAATGAAATTTCATCTGAAAGGAACTCATTGAAGACAGAGCAAACTTAAAAACATCAAAGCAAACACAATACGCAGATTTAAGTGCTTCTGCTCCATCTTTGCCAGCGTACAGATAGCTGTTTATTTAAGATGTCAAAATGCTTATATGTTCTGTGTCCAAATTAACTTCTTCTCTCTGTTGTGCCCTATGAGTGTGGAAGCTGATTTTTAAAATTGAGATGCTAGTCATGGCATCTACATTATGCATTAAAATCAAGTAAATGTACACCATTTAATGTTTATACAATGGGATTGTATGAATGCTTAATTCTCAGTTAGTATAAAATTAAATTAACTTGATTTTGAACAGCATTTACATCTCACAGCCAACCTTCTCTGTCTCGTAAGTCCAAAGCACTATTATGCAGGAAGACAGGCATTGTTCACTATGGATCTGTATTAATGACTTCTGCATTTGACACACATGCTTCCACTATCACATTATCGCCTCCCAAAAAGAAATGCATGCATCATACCCCTATGCATTAATTGCACCAACTTTTTCCTACGTGCAGGAAATAGATCCAGATCCTTTGATTAATATTTGAGGGAGAATACTTTCACTCAGAGATTGGAAAAAGACAACTGCATGCTTTTCCTTCTCTCTTTATAAGATACTAGTGTTTTCAAGCCCGTTAAAATAACGGGCGCTAGTAGGGGAGAGTTCCGCCGCCGCCACCAAGAGTGCCGTCCGCCCCCGCCGTTATCCCCACGCTCGTTCCGGTCGGGCCACTCTCTGGTCGGGCCGGTCCCACTGCTGCCACCTTTTTCCGCCGCCCCCCCCCGTGGTCAAGCCAGTCCTGCCGCCGCCGCCACCTTTCCCTGCCCCGCGTCTTTCCCTGCCCCGTCTTTCCCTGCTCCCTTATCCCGGTCCGGGAGCCAACATGGCCGCCCGCTCTCTGGTCGGGCCGGTTCCGATGCCGCCGCCTTTTCCCGCCGTTCCCCCCCTCCCCCCTGCGGTCAGGCCGGTCCTGCCGCCGCCGCCGTCTTCCCCTGCCCCGCGACTTTCCCTGCCCTGTCTTTCCCTGCTCCCTTCTCCCTTTCCCCTGCTCCATCCGGGAGCCAACATGGCCGCCGTGTCCCTGCGGCCGTATCTTTCTCGGACGTTCTGGGCAAGCGCGGAGCGCATGCCCAGAACGGCCAAGAAAGACACGGGCAGGGACACGGGATCACACTCAAGGTCTTTATTATAGAGGACAAGTGGCCCTCATTCGCATGTGTTCCATTCCAGCCTACAACCATGGATAATGAAGCTTAGAGTCTATAAGGTACAGTGCCTTGTTCACCAGGCCTCCAGCTCTCTAGAAAGCCCCCACCAACCCACAAATCCTCTAAATTTTTAATTTTTTCAAAAATTCGGGGAGATTTTTTTTTTAAGGAGCCACAAAGTGGCTCCATGCTACAGAATGGTGACCAGAAACGACATTGCAAGTCATTTCCAGCCATCCAGGAACTGTGGATAGGCAAATTTTGCCAATTTTTTAAACTGTGGATAACAAGGTGGGCAGGGGCGTAGCAAGGTTGGAGTGGGCCCAGAGACAATATTTTAAAATGTCTCCCCCCGTCCCTGAAGCTCAGCTCATGAAGTAACAAAATGTTAAATGAGGATGAATAGTGGTAACAAAAAACATAGTAAAATTTACACACATACACCCCTATGTGCCACAATAGAACATCATACTACATTATTTTTTTAAAGGTTTTGTAAATTGTGGACGATGGAAGTCATTTAATGGTACTAGAGAAAGACATGCTGTTCTGGTAGCTCCAGGTCTTAACGCTCACATCAGTTTCTGAGGATGAATACAACTGAAGGAAGTCCGGGCAGGTGCACGGCTGGGGGAGTCAGTCATGTATAGAAAGCAAATAAATAAATAAATAAATAAATAAATAAATAAATAAATAAATAAATAAATAAATAAATGTGACTTGCCTCGGGGGGGGGGTGCACAAGGCAGTGGGCCCCCAGACAACTGTCTCCCCTTGCCCTATTATAGTTATGCCCCTGAAGGTGGGGTCTATACTCACAAATATGTTAAACTGCAGGTGCCGGGACTGCAGATAATGAGGGCCACCTGTATTGACATATAGAGATACCCTCCCATACTTTTGTTTTAAGCTTCTAACTAGCAACACGTTAGGCTTGTTCACACATCCATGAAAGATAGGACAAGCATCCTATCCACTTTCAGGAGCTGTGTATGCTCCCAATTTTGGGGCGTGTGCTTTTAAAAAGCAAGGTAGAAGGCAAGAAGCTTGATTGTTTGCTAAGTTGCAGCTGGGAAGAATAGTTTTCCATCCTACCTTGTTCAGAAGCTAGGGACAGAGTCTGGGGAGGGTGCATCCATCCCACCCAGCTACAGCTTAGCAGATGATCAAGGTCTCCATCGCCTACCTTGCTTTTTACAAGCATAGAAATGCAAATCAGGAGCATGCACAGCTCCCAAAACATGGTCATGTCACGTGAACAAGCCTATTATTTTCACAGGTTAGCTCCTGAAAGTTACTCTCTCATGTAATTTTCAATATTTGTGGGCTACTCTGGTTAACAAGAGATATTCAGTGCAGCCAAGATAAATTTCTCCTCATTTCGGGTGCTACTTCATAGTGAGCAGTTTTCCTACCATAATAACTTCAATGTGTACTCCCCACTGGCATTTCAGCATTTCCACAATGCGCACACACTGTCATGTTCTCCCGATACCAGTTCTTATATAAGTTAACAATACAGGAGCACAGATTTGTTTTACTTTATGTGAACTCCCACACAACAGGGTGGTTTTGATTTTTAAGTAGCAATCCTCCTACAGGGAACATAACCATATAATTTGAGAAACCTACAGCTCTTCAACATCAAGTTAAAAACATGATACATTTTGTAATTGCAACGTGTAAAAGAATACCAAGAGCAATGATTTTTTTTTTTTTAAGGAGCATACCTTCCCTGATGGCTGTAAAAGGGGTGCCTTCCTCCTCTTGAAGTCTAATTACTTTCAGTGCCACCAATTTGCCATTTACCCTGCAATAAATAGAGTAAACACAAGTAAAGTTAACACTACAAAAGAATTTTGATAACATTTTGTGACTCATCCAACTTATTGCCATTAAGTATCATTAACTTGTGTCACACAGGCAACACATCAGAAGCTTCAATACACTCACATTGGTGCACAAATCAAGATTTATCTCTTTTTTTAGTAGCCTCAGGTACTTTTTCTCCAATTATAGAATTAAAGTAACATTTTACACAGCTGAGAAAGTAAATTCATATGAAGTTATTTTATTATTCCAAACTACAGTATAAACCCTTTCTATATAGCAAGGTGGGAGGTTTTGTGTCCTGCTTAATTTGGACTTAATGCTTATGTTTTCAAAAAATATCAGTCAGGGATATACTTCAGTGCACTGCATGTGTGGAGCAGTCCCTAACACTGGCATCACTAGGGGAGCCTGGTTTAGTGAACTTTGCCTTGGAGCCATTATGTTAATTTTCTGAATGTTTAGCAAGCAAAAGACATGTGTGTGTGTGTGTGATCACAATGTATTAAGAGTTGTAAGTAATTTTAGGCTATGCCCCTTAACCTGGGGCGGCTATGCTGGATGATTCACTAACCAAGCTTTTTCTATAGAGCTATTTTTAATTCTGGCAAAGTGTAAAGGTTTAAATGATTGTACATTCAGTATCACTTTGCTACTTAACCTTCTTGCTTCCATAGTATGATTATCTCATTTAGATGCTCAGCTAATGTCAGTTATAAAGATTTCAAGAGTCATTTTAATGTGCCGTCGAGTTGGTGTCAACTCCTAGCGATCACACTCCATGTGAGTTTCTTGGTAGAATACAGGAGTGATTTACCAGTGCCTCCTCCCACGCAGTATGAAATGGTGACTTTCAACACCTCCCTATATTGCTACTGCCCAATATAGGTGACTACAGATGTATTTACTAGGCGCAGTCTGGGAAGCACACCGGCAGGGATTTGAACTAACAGCCTCTTGCACTCTAGGCAAGCTGCTTCCCCGCTGTGCCACTGCAGCTGATACTTAATCAGGTTTTCAGGCAATAGAAAAATTAGCCTCAATTAAAAGCAATGGTTACATGCATTTTGCTTTTCCAGCTATTTCCACTGCGGCAATTCCAAATCCTCTCACGCCTCATGAAATGCACAGATGTGGCTATCAGGCTGCGTGTGTGTTTTTTACAATTAATAAAGGAAAAATTGACATTTGTCACTTGTTCTGATGCCCTCCTTGCACGTGCCTTTATCACAGTGGAGTGAAGAAAGTAAAAGGTAAAGTTGTGCCATCGAGTCGGTGTCGACTCCTGGCGACCACAGAGCCCTGTGGTGGTCTTTGGTAGAATACTGGAGGGGTTCACCATTGCCATCTCCCATGCAGTACGAGATGATGCCTTTCAGCATCTTCCTATATCGCTGCTGCCCGATATAGGTATTTCTCAGTCTTGCAACCTCTTCCTCCTGGAGTGGGGAAGGACAGTTCATTTAAACTAGTATCTGAGTTGAACGCAGAGCGGTGGTTCAGATGAGCCTCCAGCTCGCTAATGAGGGAATGGCCTCAGGTGGCACCTTCATCATGGGGTGACAAATATAGGGCTCTTGCCCTGGCTATGGGTGCAGCCTCACCTGTCTTCTGCTGCCATGCCCGACTGTTCCCATTGCAGCCCAGTGCACCCCCAGTTTGAATCTTGGCTATATATCACGGTTTCTGGTAATGAGGAAGCCTTTGCCTGAGTGCAGTCCTCTGATTCAAGGAAATGGGTCATTATGGCCAGGCTTTTCTTAAGTGCCCTCAAGTGATTACTGAGATTGCAGGGGACTAGGTAATGCCACTCCGATAGACACTGCCCCCCCCCCCCAGCATGCACAGAAGGTGCCAGAATAGACCAAATGTCAAAATACTGAGATTGGAATGCTGTTTCTCTCTCTTAACAAGTGAAAACCCAGATAAGCCAAAGAACCAAGCAGGGCCACTGCTATACCCCCAAAGGATCTGAGGCCTGGGCCCAGACAATCGCTGCATTGCTTTTCCTAATCTTGCAGCTCTGCCTTACTTTCAAGACACAGTGCGAGATTGGAAGGCACTTCATGCAGGCAGGTGAGAAAGGGAGCCAAGGATGGCCCAGCACCCTCTCTCAGGTTCCAAAGATGGATGCTTGCTTTCTCTCACAAAGGAAAAGCAAGCCATCCAGCTCAGAAACTGGCTGCAAGCTGGAAAAAGCTGGTGTGGGAAAGAGACAGACTTACCCCACCCTTGAAGCTGATGTGGGCATCAGTCAGCCCTCACTCTAGACAGCACTGCCCCCAACACACAATAAAGGAACGCTCTGGGAGGGCATATATTAAGCAGCTTTGGAATTCTGTCTAGTATCCCAGTAGGACACTGGGGGCATCTACATAAACTGGAATACTTTATCATGAAACATGAAAAAGCCCACACTCCTGATCTGGTAATTTTCTCCATTTTTCTCCATATTTGCTTGCATAACTTTGTCTTGTCTTGTCTTGTAGTATTACGGGTTTTAATAGTAATAGAAAAAATATTTACCAGCCAATAATTCTTTCCGGTCACTCAAATGGCCTCTGTGGCCCGGAGCACCTTTTATTAGCTTCAGCCAATATGCCAGCTGTGACATTACCTGGACAGAGATAGCTCGGCCACAGTTACTCATGATTGGTAACCTCCTGCTTAGATTACTGCAATGCATTGTATGTGGGGCTGCCTTTGAGAACAGGCCAGAAACTGCAGCTGGTACAAAATAAGGCTGCAAGATTATTAACTGGGACTGGATGTTTTGAGCATATTCCACAAGTGCTTCATCAGCTGCACTGGCTCCCAGTCCGTTTCCAGGCCCAATTCAAAGTGCTAATGTTAACCTTTAAAGCCCTAAATGGTTTGGGACAAGGTTACTTGAGATAGCACCTTGCCCCATGTGTCCATTGCCAACGGAGGTGAGGCAGGTGGCTACTGGGGAGAGAGCCTTTTCGGTGGTTGCACCCTGTTTATGGAATAGCCTCCCCAGTGAGGTTTGCCTTTTCTCTCTCTTGTTATGATTAAGCATAGGGTGAATGTTATAAACCAAGTCACTGAATTTCTTGACCCAACACAAGTCCCAGTATTTATTCTGAATTAATCTCTGTCTGTATTACCAAATGTTGTAAAGCGGAAGGAGCTCATGGAGAAAGTATGAATGTTCTAGGCAACTTGCATACCAAGCAGGAAGATATCTTGAAAAGATTGTCTTGACAGCAAACCTCAGAGTTCTGGAGCTGCAGATTCACTCCTAAAGGCATTTCACCTCACAAGGACTGCTTTCATTTTGCTTTCTGAGAGTTTCCATGACAAAATTTTACATGTATGGAAGAACAACATGCAGCTGAAGCTGCCAGTGTGATTTTCAGTATGAAAGACTCATTCTGATCAGAGAACACAAAAGAAAGTTTCCTGAAGTCTTGAAGAAACTGATACCTCTTTTCTTTGCCTTAAGTATGGCCATTATAGTAGGTTGATGCCAAATACATATTTGAAATATTTAATTACCACCCCATTCTATCACAGAAGAATTTGAGAATCTGCATCACTGTAGACCAGAAACACTCTCTGGAACTCCCCTATCACACTCTTTAGCAAGAACGCAAGTTTACACCATCAGATTTCAGCAGCTGACTTACTGAAAATGCTTTCAGTTGTTGAATGTTCTCTGGATCAGACTGTTGAAACAGTTTGAAGGGTAAGGTTTGGGTAAAGATCATTGTCAAGAACTGTCTCCCTCATATGATTTAAACATCCTCCACACTTTTAGTATCACAAATAAAAGGCATTTAAGGCAGTGGAACTTTCTGAGGCAGGTCAGAAGCCTACCTCCAAGTATAGATATATAATTTGGACACTTTCCCAGCCTTATCAAATGACAGATGGAACTCTGCCGATGAGTCAATTGTTGATTCACTTTCTAAGTTAGAAAATGAAGTGAAAAAAAGCAGTACAAGAAGTACAAGAGTGTTACTGAAAATCACACACCAGGTATCCACAACACTACCAAAAGTTCCATTATACTTTTTAGGAACACAAGGTCAGGATATGCAATGGTATAGTGCCGGATGGTACTGCCAGTGTTCACTGCCTGCCCACTCTTGAGAATATTAGATGAATGTGCTGTAAAATCAGATGGTGCTTTGAAATATATTCAGTTAAGACACAATTGATCCAAAAGGTTTGGTCCTGATGCTATTAGTGCTTCGGAAGCTTCAAATATCATCAAATTCTGTTGTTATATTGGTGAATTTAATCGGACTCATAATATGCTTTATAATTTTATCCAAGCCCAGTTGGCACCTCCACTTGATACCGAAAGAATTAAATGGAGCTTGGAATTGAATGTTCTGATTATTATTGCTGCTTCTATGCGTTTTTACCCGTGTATAGGTATTATGCTTGTATTTTATAGATTTTAAATTTGGTTTGTTTTTATATTTAAGCTTAATATTTTTATTGTCATTTTATTGTATGTTTTTTAACTTTTGTAAACCACCTTGAGATTGTTTTTAATGAAAGCTGGTATATAAATTCAACAATCAAGCAATCAATAAAACATCAATGGGATGTGATTTTGACAGAAACTGCCAAAGTATCTTATGATTTGAGGTTCAAGTTAATTCAAGAAAAACTAGTCTTTCATTTTTATTGGACTCCGATTAGACTCCAAGAGTGGAATAACTCCTAATCAGTGGAAATGGCTCACTAGGGCCTTTCTGGTGGCTAGACACATTATCTTACAAAATTGGACCAAAAATGGCTCAGGGAGATTTACATCAAAACAAAAACAATTAAAAACAATTAAAAATTAAAATCGTGTAAACATTAAAATCATTAACACTGAAATCATTTAAAACCAATATTAAAAATTTAAAACCATAAATCTAATTAAAACCCTGGGTGAATAAATGTGTCTTCAGTGCCTTTTTAAAAGTTGCCAGAGATGGGCAGGTAGCACATTCAAAAGTCCAGGGGCAGCAACCTAGAAGGCCCATTCCCAAGTAGCCACCAAACGAATTGGCGGCAACCGCAGATGGACCTCTCCAGATTATCTTAACACATGGTGGGGCTTGTGATGAATAAGATATTCTTTTAAATACCCAAGGCTGTTTAGGGCTTTATAGGTAACTAGCCTACCCGCACAGAGCATCTGTGCGCTCTTTGGGGCCAGCTGCTCCCTCCTGCCCCACTTTCTCTTGCCCTCCTTCCCCCTCCCTCCTGCCCCACATCTCTTGCCCTCCTTCCCCCTCTCTCCTGCCCCACTCTCTCTTGCCCTCCCTCCCCCTTCCTCCTGCCCCCCTCTCTCTTGCCTTTCCTCCTGCCCGCTCTCTTGCCCTCCATCCCCTTCCCTCCTGCCCCACACTCTCTTGTCCTCCCTCCTCCTGTGATGGCTTCACGCCATCGCCTGTTTCCCACTCACCCCTCTCACTGGTGCCTCCTCTGGTCGTCCTGCCACTACCTCCCACTTCCCGCGGCCAGGCCAGGATGGGCCGCCGCCTCCTTGTCCTTACCCGGAATGGCCTGACCTGGCCAGGCTATCCCGCCACCTCCCGGCAGCCAGCCGAGCCCACCTCCTCAGACTGTTTTGCAGCCTGCTGCTACCGGCCACTGCCATTTTTCTTGCCCGCAACTCTTGCCCTTTGGCTGCGGAACTCTCGCAACCCGTTGTGAGAATTCTGCCGCCAAATCCTGGGCACGTATGCCGGCTAAGATAGATAACCAGCACCTTGTATTTTGCCCAGAAATGTATCAGCAGCCACTGAAGTTCTTTCAACACAAGAGTAATATGGTCTCTCCTAGATGACCCAGATACTAACCTGGCTGCCACGTTCTGAACCAACTGTAGTTTCCAGACTACATACAAAGTCAGCCCCACATAGAGCATATTGCAGTAATCCCGCCTAGAGGTTACCAGCAGATGTACCACCATTCTGAGGTCGTTCATCTCAAGAAAAGGATGCAGCTGGCGTATCAGCCGAAGCTGATAGAAAGCACCTCTGGCCACCTCCCACAAACATACTTTGGCAGCCCACAAACATTCCTTATTTAATATTAGATCTTGTTCTTCCAATTATGACGGAATCTAGTCTGAGTTTTTGGAACTATTATTTATTTATTTACATATATTTATGCCACCCAAAACTTACGTCTCTGGGTGGTTTACAACAAAATAAAAAACATTAAAACATTAGTTAAAAACAAAAACAAGAAATTTAAAATATGACAATTTAAAATTTTTTAAACAATACACTTACAATTTGCATTGTAAGTGTAATTTATCTATGTTCTCTTCTAAATAAAATGGTGGTTTAAAACAGAAAGATGAATATGTAGGCAAAGTTTTTATAGCTTACATGGGATTAGAAATTGTAACTTTCCAAGGGGATGGATATTAGTCCCTCCAAAAATGCCACACAAGTGGCTCTACTTCAAGACTTATTGAACAAACAAGTGCTTTTCTATTCTTGACTTCCAAGATAGTATATTAATATAAACCACACAAAACAAAGATACATCACAGGACAGTCTAACGTTGATGGTTACAAAAGGCCCAATGTTTAACCACCAGCATGAGGAAGCAGATACAAGTATTGTGGATCATGCTTTGTGTCATACTGCAAAAATCCCTGTCAAGATATACACCAGACACAGATATGTTGTTTACACATTCCATGATCTGACTAATTAACCCCTTGTAGTCAATCTGGGTGGCCACTGAAATTCGTAAGAAGAAGAGATAGATAAAACGCCAGTCCTGGGAAACCAAGTTCAGGAGCCCTGCCAATGTTCTATACAATGTTTTCTGGTTGTGTCACATTATCGTCCTTCACAGACAAGAACTGTCAGTCTATCAGATTTGAAATCATATGAAAATAAGGACATTAGGAATGCACATGTCGGGGGAAATGAGAATTCTGATGTTGGAATTCCCAGCACCCACCAGGAGGCATTAGAGTCTGGGACAAGTGCCCCGGGTAGTGAGCTGCTGGTGGCGGCCCTCTAACTAGCCAGCACTGGTGTGGGGGCTGCTGAACAGCATGGCAATGTTTGAGAGTTTTGAGGGCGGGCAGGGAGTGACACTGCACATGCGCTGGGGAACACATGCAGGTTTCTGGGTATTGTAGTCCCACTCAAGTAGTTCTGAGTGGGACTACAATCTCCAGAATTCTATGCCTCCTCCCAGCAGCTAAGTGGGCTTCCCATCATATGCAGTGTCACTCCCTGCCAGCCCCCACAAGCTCCCCAACATCACTGCGCTGCCCAGCACCAGTGCTGAGCAGCCAGTTAAAGGGCCCTCACTACCACCGCACTACCTGGGGCACTAATGCCTCCTGATGGTAGTGGCAGAGAATTCCAATGTCAGAATTTCCATTTTCCCAACATGCACTGTACTTTTTCACACTGTGCATAATTACAGTAATCTATGGAATTATCTGCCACAGGAAGTGGTGATGGTCACTAGTTTAGATAGCTTTAAAAGAGGCTTAGACAAATTCATGGAGGACATGTCTATCAATGGTTACTATTTTATGGTTTTTAAATTATTGTATTGTTTTAACTTTTATATGTGGTGTTATATGTAGAACTGTTTTAACTTTTATATGTATTTTAATTGTTGTTAGCTGCCCAGAGACGTAAGTTTGGCCGGGGTATAACTTTAATTAACAACAGCAACAGCAACAAATACAAGCTACCTGTAGCCAAAAATTGGTGGGACCATAAAATTGAAAAAGCAGTAGAAAATGAAGATGCAAAAATATTATGGTACTACCGACTACAAACAGACAAACATCTGCCACATAATACACCAGATATAACTGTAGTTGAGAAGAAAGAAAAACAAGTTAAAATAATCAACATAGCAATACCAGGGGATAGCAGAATAGAAGAAAAAGAAATAGAAAAAATCACAAAATACAAAGATCTACAAATTGAAATTGAAAGGCTGTGGCAGAAAAAGACCAAAATAATCCCAGTAGTAATTGGTGCCCTAGGTGCAATTCCAAAACTCCTTGAAGAGCACCTCAACACCATAAGGGCCACAGAAATCACCATAAGCGAATTACAAAAAGCAACTTTACTAGGAACAGCTTATATTCTACGACGATATCTATAATAATAACAATAATGATATTGATAATAAAATTCAGCCATCCCAGATCCTTGGGAAGCACTTGATGTCTGGATAAAACAAACCAGCCAATAACATAGGAACATAGGAAGCTGCCATATACTGAATCAGACCTTTGGTCTATCTAGCTCAGTATTGTCTTCACAGACTGGCAGCAGCTTCTCCAATGTTGCAGGCAGAAATCTCTCTCAGCCCTATCTTGAAGAAGCCAGGGAGGGAACCTGAAACTTCAAATGCTCTTCCCAGAGCAGCTCCATCCCCTGAGGGAAATCTCTTATAGAGTTCACACTTCTACTTCATATGGAACCAGGGCAGACCCTGCTTAGCTAAGGAGACAAGTCATGCTTGCTACTACAAGACCAGCTCTCCTCTCCAGATAACACCAGTCTGACTGTGTAAACAAGAAATAATAATAGTCTGGTGCCTGTATAGGCCCATTGAACAGCCCACCTCCAGCCTCAGAGGCAAGATGACTCCAAATACCAGTTGCAGGGGAGCAACAGCAAGAGAGAGGGCATGCCCTCACCTCTTGCCTGTAGACTTCTCAGAGGCATCTGATGGGCCACTGTGTGAAACAGGATGCTGGAGTGGATTGGCTGTGGGCCTGATCCAGCAGGTCTGTTCTCCATGAATTTGTCTAAGTTTAATTGGTGAAGTTTGTTACAAAAGTGGTTTTCACCACTCCTCAACATTGGCAGATTATTTCTTCATGGTTTTCACATATTGTACACCCTTGTATGTAGAATATATCATGATGAATTCCCTAGTTTATTTATCTAACATATAATAATACCACCCCAAACTTATGTCTCTGGGTGGTTTGCAACAAAAAAATAACAGAAAAGTTAAAATATTAATTAAAACAAATAAATGACAACAGAGAAATTAAAACATTGGTTAAAACAAATGACAAAAAGTTAAAACATTACAATTTAAAACCTTAAAACAATATTTTAAAACTATTAAAACAGTATTTAATTAAAAGTCTGGGTGAACAAATGTGTCTTTAAATATTTTTTAAAAATCTTTTGTTTGAATTTAGCTCTGCCATGAAATAATTAGGTGGCCTTAAATGAGCCACTTCCTCTCAGCTTTGGTCCCCAATTCATTATTTTATTTATTTATTTATTTGATTTCTATATCGCCATTCCAAAAATGACTCAGGGCGGTTTACACGGAGGAAATAAGATAGATCCATGTGCCCAAAGGGCTCACAATCTAAAAAAATAACTGTATGGAGATAATAAATACCTTACAAAGGTTGTTTTAAATTATTACACTGAAATAAAACATGTGCAACACTTTAAATACCCAAAATTTCTATACAAATGGTAAATATAATTATCAATAGATTGAGTTGCTACTCAATTCCAGACATATAGAAGCATTAGATGCCCATTAACCATTATGTTAAATTAGAAAGAAGACCATCAGCTAAACTGGAGTCAGCGCTGAAGCTTTATCATATCAATATTTTTCTCTCAACCAGCTATTTTCTCTGTGAGCCTTTAGAATTCCCTGCAGTTCATAACGTACTGGCTGTTCTTTCAGCAACAGACCAAGAAATTAACTGGGTAATTTAGAATACAGGCAGCTGAAGCGACAGAAGTGTCTATACTGCAAAGAATTTTTGATCAGGATGGAACAGAGGAAACTAAAGGCTATGTTCACATACATGTGAGAGTTGGTGTGGGTTTACACTGTAAGAGCCCCACCTGTTGTAAATGATAGAGGAGAAAGTATAATTAGAGAAGTTTCCCCCCTCTATCTTATGAGCTCACACTGCAAAACAATCTACAGTAATACAGAAATTATGCCAGCTGATAGAATTGGCTTTTTATCATATTTGTAATTATGAAATGTTAGGTTGTTTCTTTATTTAGTCATCAAACTATGGGCGGTGAAAAGTGTGGGAAGAGGTTGCTGTTTCTTTTCCTTTTTTAAAATTTGTATTGCTTGATATTTTTGAACACTATTGTTGTATCTCTCCTTTATCTACTTTTTATTTTGAAAATTAAAATTCTGTTTTTTAAAAAAAAAAATTATGCCAGCTGAGACAAAAATCACACCAAGTCTCTCCCTCCCCCACTCTCTCTCTCTCTCACACACACACACACCCCTCTCTCTACTTCAGTTACAAGATCATGCTTTTTAATTCTGAATAAATGGAAGACTCAGCCTGATACTATCACTCAGAGATATGGAAAGTGTGCCAAGAGGGTCTACTGCCAGAGCTAAATTATTCCCATTGAAAATGAAAGCCATTTATATGTCTATAAGGCCGCTTAAGGTAAGAAGTTAAAAAACATAAGCCAGTCATGCCATAGGGAAGTGAGGGAAAGGGAGCAAAGGCAGCTTGGACAAGATTTAGGACACACTTTAAACTGATCCTGACACCAAAACTTTCAGTAAGCAACTAAAGATGTCCTACCCTGACCCCAACTAAAATGCCTACCTAGTGTTCACTGCCTTGATTCTCACAGTGCCCCTTTCTCTAGTTTAACGTTGCATCTTTTATTTCTAAACTTCTCCACTGCAAGTATGCATGCATTAAATGAAGATGCTATATTAATTCCAAATTCATTCTAATGCTCCTTTTCTTCATTATGCTGACAGGCAGGGCATTTACAATTTTAAGATTACATTTTTTAAAAATCAAAATGAAAAGGAACAACATCTGTGTTTTTCTTACAAGCTTCTCTGAGCACATGGTCTTTGATCACTGCTACATTTTTCCTAGACCAGCCACTGTAGAATCAAAAGACTGTGTAGAAAGTCAATGTAGAAATAGACAGTCTTTTAAAATGATGGTTTCTGTCTAAACAGTCTATTATGTGTCACTGCACAAAATGCACTGTGGCCTGTATGATCTATCTAAACTATGCAATATTATTTAACAATTAAAACCATCTCTCTTGCTCCCCAGTACAATCTCTTTAATGGTGAAATTTAGGTCCTCCAGCCACTTATTTCAAATCATCTCAGGGAAACTAGACTCGACGAAATGACTGCCACACACAGCTTTTTAACATTACCTCTTCAAGTTGACAAGAACAGGTTCAATTTACTCAAAGAGCCAAAGCTCAATTATTTAAATTAGCTCTGAAATATGATCTTCAGATGTTGTATGAATTGGTGGCTAGTGCAATGTGATATGTAGATGAAACAATGAAACCACATCGTTAAAAAAAAGATTTTGAAATAGACGACAAGAAATGGCAGGATAAGTTCACACAGATTTCAAAAGGTCCACGAGGTAAAGGAAGATTGTGTTTCTAACCTAAATGAGAGCATAAAAGACTCCATACGCCACATATTTTTGAAAATTCGCCCATTAAAATCAAGAGAAAGCTAGTTAAAACACTCACCCAAAGCTCCAAGGGCTCCAAACCATATGTGGACAAGCAGATGAGCATCCCATACATACAATAAAGTTGGGGCATGGGCTATGTATATTCAGTCATGTGTATGGCTGTACCCAGAGTTAGATGCTAGATATAGCGTGATCTGTATACCCAGTATTACTTCATAAGTATCTAATATCAGATTCAGTTCATGCAACTAGAGCTTTTGCCAGTCACCATGCAATGAGAAACACATAGAACCAAGCTGTATAAATCTAACCAAATTAGCTTCCTCCTCAGACACTACATTTTCTTCAGGCAGCAAAGAAAATGTTGTATTTGAGGTACTTTCAGACATTTCAACTTTCAAAATGAGGTACTTTCAAACCGCTCAGGGACTTTTTGGTATGGAGCAGAAATGTAAGAAATAAACTGTAAACAATGTAAGAAATAAAATAAGTAAATTTCATCTCTTCACACCTATCCTAAAGTGGTGCTTAAAGGCATCCCAAAGCAAGAATTGGGTCCTTTGACAAAATTCTGAAACTAGTCCTGTCACATATTGGCTTAAATCTAATTGAGTTTTAATGGAAATCAAGCACCTTAGGTTTGCATATTTTGACAACTAGGGCTGAACAATACAATTGTGATTTATATTGTGACCCATATTCCACAATATTCCTATTATATATTAGTAGATTATGAACTAACGTACAAGTCCTAAGGATGTGTGTAGGATACAAATACACTTACTTGCTTTTGCCTTTGTATACTGTGGCATATGAACCTTCCCCGAGCTTTTCCAGTTTTTCATAAGAGTCTGCTTTTCCAAATTTGGGACTTGTCGGCTAAGAAAGGGAAAAGGATACAATTTTCAGCACTTACACTTTAATATTAGTTGCAACCAACCAACCATGGAGACCAAATGCTATTACCAAAACTAATGAGATTATACTTCAAACATTTAATGCCTGATATTGTCATCTACCAAGGGCAACAGCTAATGATACCCATCTAAACATCAGTCAGCACTCCAGATGGTCACTGCCTATTTCAACCATATTCCTCTAGCAGCCGAGACATCAGAAAGACTTAGTTCACAGAACAGTGAAATCTGGATTTGTTACAGAGTTTGTGCAGATGTGAATAATTAACAAATGCATGAAGGAGTTTGATTTAGCTCATAAGACCAACATGCTTTATAAGCTAGACAATGTAATCAAACAAGTTGACAAAACACAGCCTCTTGTTCTCAGTGTAAACAGAACCTTGCAAGAAGCCTAGATATCTTTAAAGAACCAAAGCTAACTTTGAGTACAGATACTGTGATTATTTTCAGAAAAATTGTTTCAGACCACATATATGTAAAGCTAAAATAAACCAAATTTCTCACAGAAGCACTTAACCTAATTTTTTTTTTTTTTCAAATTTGTCGACCACCCCAAACTTGGGAGGTTTACAACAACATAGCAGATTAAAAATTAAAACCTTAAAAACAAAATATCAAGGACAGAGAGGGAGAACAAAAATTCAATTTACTCAATTATGGGACGCAATATAACCTCACAGCAGTTTTCAAAAGCAAACATTTAATATCTGACCAGGAAAAGTGTTCTGTCTCCCTTTTTATAGTAAAAAATGTATTTCGTTTTCTTCAAATGTAACTGAAAGCAGCTTATACCACAATAACATTTTTGCTATCCGAACACCATAACTGAGAGCTCGTTTTAAAAGGATCTACCATAATTTTCGGTAGAAACGCTGTAGCGTTTAAAAGTTGTTTTTCACCACCTGCAGAGTTTACTGAGAATTCAGGGGCAAGCCAGAAAAATGCTCCCACCGATGCAGTGTTGACATGCAATATTCGAGTGCGATTTCTGGTGGCATTTTCAGGGTGTGGAGGAAATGGCACCCAAACGGCATAAGAGCTACACTACTAGTTTCAAGCTGACAGTTGTGCTAAGAGCAGAACATGTCGAAAACAGAGCTGCAGCCCGTGAATTTGAAGTGGATGAACGCTGCATTTGTAGGTGGAAGTAAGAAAAAGACGACCTGGCAAGTATGCTAAAATCAAAACGTGCAAGGAGAAGTGGTGGTATAGCCTGGCCTGATTTGGAGAATAACTTCGAGGAGTGGATTAAAGAGCAGAGAGGACGACTGCCAGTCTCCACTGTGAAAAACCACCTACAAGCAAAATTAATGGCAGAACAAATGGAAATAATTGCCTTTAAAGGTAGCCCATCTTGGTTCACACTAGACATCTATGGGACAGCAGCTGCCAAAGGACTGGTGGGGGGGGACTGGTGGGGGGGCAGAATCAGCGTTTTTAAAGTTTGTTGCAAACGCTTTTGAGCGGGGAAAACTTGTGCCATCATAAATAATAAATATGGATGAGGTTCCATTGATATTTGACTGTCCCCCAAATAGTACTGTGAATGAAAAAGGAGAAAAAACAGTTTCCATCGTGACAAATGGAAATGAGACAACATCTTTCACGTGCATATTAGCCTGCGCCGCAAATGGCAACAATCTAAAACCAATGTTAATTTTTAGACCGAAATATATCCCAAAAGTTGATTTCCCTTTAGATGTTGTTATTCGTACTAATAAGAAAGGGTGGATGTACGAAGACAATGTTCGTATGCCTTAATGAAATTTGGCAGAAAAAAAAGGAGTTTTTTTCCAACCACGTGGCATTTTAATAATGGGTGATGCATGCATACTTACTGGGTTCAGTTAAAAATGAATGCAAAAAGGTTTCAGCTACGCTAGCTGTGATTTCTGGTGGTTTGAGCAAAATCTTAGACTTATCTGTAAACAAGGCATTTAAATGTGAAGTGTGAAAGCACTGGGAAAACTGGAGGAGGAAAGGCCTGCATACATTCACAAAGGGCGGGAAAATGCACAAAGCAACCTACGTTGAGATCACAAAATGGGTTTCGGAAGCATGGAAAGCTGTTAAAACTTCTTCAGTGATTTCTGGTTTCACAGAAGCTAGAATTATACAATCTGAAGATGCTGAAAGCGATGCAACTGACTTTTCACAAGAGGATAAGAATGATGAGGATGCAGACTATCCTGAACAATTAGATGAGACCTTGTTAAACCTTTTTATTTCAGAGAATGATAATTCGGACTTCAAAGGTTTCCTTTGTATTCCTTTATTATGATCACAGAACAGCACAATTTACAAGCAGAAGCTCGACAAAAAACCCTACATAACCTACAGGTTTGTGATACTGTAGTTAAGCACATAGTTAAGCATAAAGATTAACAAACAATGATTCTTAATGAACTCCTGGTGGACTTTACTGGCTATTAAACAGAACTCAGCCACATTATAAGATCTCAGGTCATTCTAGTCAGTTAAAAGATAATCAAGAAAAAAAGAATCTGTACAACCTGGATGGCAGCTAAAAAGGGGGGTTATAAGTTTATGCTGTATATCTCAGTAAAACTGACAGTATAGGAGCACATGAGCCGTTGTTTCCATATCTCCTATTTGCAGAGACAAATACGTTCTTTGGGGATTTTTTGATATCTCCCTTCCAGGACTGCTGATTGCAAGGCATTGCATCGTGCCTGTGTCAGAGCTCTGGGGTATTTTGGCACAGTTATCTGGTTTAGGTATCTGGCAGGGTTGAAACTTGGTTGCCCAAATGGACACCAACAAGAATAGAGCCCTGATCAATTTGACACTCCATAGCATATATTCTTTGTTTTAATTTGATGTGATGTTGGGTGGTGGGGAGTAACCAGTGTTTGCTTTGAAGTGCAATTTGAAGTTTATAATGTGATGTGCTTAAAATAAATAAAAGAAGGTTTCTTATGAAGTGTAATGGAAAATTACTTCTGTATGTGATGTGTTAAATTTTTTTTAAAAATTATGTCTTAATTTCTTTTCATTGCGTTAAGACTAACGAGGATATGGGTTACAATACTTAGCTGCAGTAAAATTTTAAACTTAGCTGTACAGTAGTAGAATTTTAAGCGTTCAACACAACAAAAAATGCATGATGTCCCCCTCTAACTGCGGCATTTATGCTGATGCGCCATTTCTGGTGCTTTCTGAAATTTTTCAGCCTTCTTTCCTTATTGCAGTGTTTACACAAATGTGGCTTTTCTACTGAAGATTATGGTCTCTTATGGTTTTTCTGTTAATTTACAATATTTATTTATTTAGTTAGTTAGTTATTTGAAACATTTGATATACCGCCCACTCCGAAGACTCTGGGCGGTGTACAAAGACATGCAAAACAAGACAGCATTAAAATTACATTCTAAATAAAACTAAAGTAACTAACAAAAAGTGGGGGGGGGGAGCAAATAGGTAAACTACAGGGTAAAAGCCTGGCGAAAAAGAAAAGTCTTCAATAGAGACTTAAAAATCGACAAAGAAGGAGCCAAACGAATCTGCAGAGGAAGGGGATTCCAGAGAATTGGGGCAGCAACCGAGAAGGCCCTTTCACGGGTCCTAGCACACCGAACCTCTTGGAAATTGGAGAGTGACAAAAGGGCCGTCTGAGCAGATCTGACCGGACGGGATGTAACCAGAGGGGAGAGGCGGGTCTGTAGGTAGACAGGTGCCAAACCCTGCAAGGCTTTGAAGGTTAAAACCAGGACCTTAAATTCAACTTGGTAGCGAATAGGCAACCAGTGCAATGACTGCAGGAGAGGTGTTGCCCTGTCATATTTTCTGGCACCCATAAGTAAACGAGCAGCTGCATTCTGGACCCATTGCAGCTTTCCGATGGTCCTCAAAGGTAACCCTAGATAGAGGGCGTTACAATAATCTAAGCGGGAGATAACAAGGGCATGGGTCACTGCCATAAATGCTTGCCGATCAAGATACGGGCGTAATTGATGAATCAGATGGAGCTGGGCAAAGGCACTTCTGGCTGCAGTCTCCACCTGCTGTTCAAGCAGGAGGTGCGAGTCCAAAAGGACCCCCAAATCATGTACAAGCTCCTTCAGGGGCAGCACCACCCCATCTAAAACAAGGTTCACGTCCAGCTGTTGGCTGGTACAAGGGCTGAGTAAAAGTAGTTCCGTCTTGGTGGGATGCAGTCTGACCTTATTTTAATTCATCCAGACTTTAACAGCTTCCAGGCATCGAGTAAGCACAGAAACAGCATCTCCAGAATGGTCTGGGATGGCAATATACAGCTGAGTATCATCTGCGTATTGATGAAATCTCACCCCAAACTGGGAAATGACCTGACCCAGTGGCTCCATATAGATGTTAAAGAGGAAAGGGGCAAGAACTGAACCCTGGGGAACTCCATAAAGGAGTGGCCATGGGTCAGAGCATCTGTCCTCAATGCATACCGACTGGACACGCCTGCTAAGGTAAGAACAGAACCACTGTAAGACAGTGCCCCCGATACCCAACCCACACAGGCGGTCAAGGAGGATAGCATGATTGATAGTGTCAAAAGCCGCTGAGAGATCTAAAAGGACCAAGAGAGGGACACTACCCTCATCAAGGTCCCGAAGAAGGTCATCTACCAGAGCGAGCAATGCTGTCTCTGTGCTATGCCAAGGCCTGAAACCCGACTGATAAGAATTAAGGTACATCATTTCCAATAGTTTATTTCTGTGTTTTATACTGCTTTTCAGCAATATGATCTGCAAAGCAGTTCACAATAATTTATCACACAGATGAACAAAGACAAAACACCAATATTAAACACACACACATACACCAAAGCAAGACTAATAGAAGTGTAGTATATAGATCATAGCGATTTTTTTGGCACTGGTAAACGAATAACACATCCAAATCTAAGCCCCATTTTAATAAGAACTAGCTTAACCCTCACAGAGCATCTGCGCACTAGTACTTGATTGCTCCCTTCACCCCCGCCACAGCCCCCCTCACCTCAGATCTCTCCACCCTCACCTGAGCCGAACTCCTGCTCCTCCTCCTCTGTCTAGTTGCTTCCATCCCCCTCACCCCTCTTGGTCACTCCTCCATAATAAATAATAATAATAATAATAATAATAATAATACTTTACTCCATCCTCCTCACCCCTCTTGGTTGTGGCTACAGCGTTGCTAGCACCTATTGGCCAAGCTGCACCCCCCTATCCCCAGAGACCTCCCCACCCTTACCCAAGTCCCACTCCTGCTCCTCCCCACAGGAGCAGCAGCAGTTGACCGGCCCTTCTTTTCTGCTGCCACCACCATGACTGTTGGTTCACCACAGGCTGCTGACAGGCTCAGGCCTGTCCCTTGCCTGCCTCCCTCCGCCAATGGTCTCAGTAGCTCCAAACAGCAGCAGTGGTTGACTGAGTCTTTCCTTGCTGCCAATAAGCACTGCCATGGCTGCTTGTTCCCCTCAGGCTACTGACAGGCTCGGGCCCGTCCCTCGCCCTTCTTTCTCTCTCTTCCTCCCTTTCTCTCTCTTTCTCTCCTCTACTCGCTCTTCCCCTCTGTCTCTCTTTCCCTCCCCCTGTTCCTGAGTTCAGATCTTGTTCATCTTGTTTCCTAATCTAATTCACACAACTGCAGCCTCCTTCTCCTGAAGGGGCTCTTTTTACTAGGTGTTCTTTGGTCATAGGACTATATGTCGTCATTGTTTTTCTTGTTTAAATACTGTGCTAAAATATTATAGTATTTAACACTTTTAGTCTGTATGGTCAACTACACAAGGTAAGGGTTTTAAGATATCCATACTGCAGGACTGTGGTTTCCCACTCACACAGATCCAAGCTCAGCCACATTACTGGCATGTTTAGGAGAGCTGTGTGCAAATAAACATGCCTGCATATCAGGCACCAATACATTAGAAGTGAGGAGGCTAGGATTATCATTTGCTAGTCTTTGACCAAGAACACACATCTTTTGATGTGCTTCCCTCACTAGGACTTGCTCACTATAATCAGTCTCTACTTGGATTGGTTATAAGAAATAGGCTGGCTTTTAGCAATGGTAGTGCCATATTGAACAGGTTTTTGGGTGACCTACCTTCTGGGTGACATGCCAAACCCTTTAGTTGAAAGTTCAGAGTCTCACTTGTGAACGTGCTTCATTCCTATGGTTCCAAGTAGGTGGCTAGCCAACCATTGCCAGTCAAGAATCTGCTAAGATGCTGTATTGACTGGCAGCCACAATTTTATTGTGGCTCAGAGAAAGCCTTTTTAGTTTTAACGCACAGATTAGTTACATGACTACCATCACCAGCTCAAGAAATTTGCATTCTGGGGTGCATCTCGGTCTGTGTGGCTTCTCAAAATCCACCATCCAGGGTTTAAATTTGAAACAATGCTAACAAGGTCTTGAACCCGAACTCTCTTTCTCTTGGTTTTGACAAAGACTAGATCTGAGCATCTTCAAAAGGAGATACGTAACTTATCTGATAAAACATTTAGTAGTCTAGCATAAATGTTTATTTCTAATATGTAGAAAAACTGTGTATATTTGAAATTATTTTAATTGACAGCTTTTATTTCATTTATTACTTTCTATTTCTGTAATGCTCTACATTAAAATAATCCCAAGTACAGATATTTAATATAACAATAATACATCTATTTAAAAAGTTTTAACACCTATATAAAGCAGCTTTTATATAACACAAAGCAGCAGCAGTAAAAAGTGTACTCAACTTATGAAGTACTTTGTTTTTGTTTTTAGAAGTTTTACTTCAGATCCTGTGTATTATTCAACAGGACCATTTCTCTTACTGTAATGACTACAGAATGAAAGATAGTGACTTGCCAAGGCCATATGATGAGTCCATGGTAGAGCTGAGACGTGAAGCAAGAAGAGAGAAAAATGATCCCTAGATCAATATGGTACTAAAAGGTTCCACAGGGATCCCCTCAAAGTGATTATACATAAAATTGTTACACACATAGCATCACCAGAACCAGACAGAATTAAGTGAGGGAAAGTACTGTGATATATGCCATACTACAATATAATGAAAGAAAGCTCTATTATATTAACCATACTATAGCATAATTGTATAGCATATTGCACTTATAAGTGCAGTACTGAAATGCTCTGTGAAAAACTATGTCATCATATATTCTTTAAATATACAAATTTCATCAGATACATTGTAATGTTATCTAGCCACCACTCTCTATATTCTGTGAAGCAACCGAGTACAGTACAGTCTTTCTACAAGGAAATATATCAGGGTATGAAACTTCCAAAAGGATCTTCGTGGTGTGCACACACAAGATCATTTATTTATTTGTCTATCATATAAATAATTAGATAGCTAATTTATTTATGCTAGCTAATTGCAGTAATCCATTTAATCACCTGTAATTCTTATAGGATAGGTGAAGTATGAGAATATTTTCCCACCCTCTCAATCCATGTTTATAGGTTAAATGAGGCATCTGAATAAGTGTCCAATTACAGGGGGAAAGAATAGCAAGATCATCCTTATTATGTTGGTCCAATGTGCTCTAGACTTACCCCAACCCCTTTTCTGACTTTGATAGATTGTCTTTCAACAGAAGATTCAGGTAACTGACTCAAGATGGCAGTTCCTCCCTCTGCTTCAGAATCCAAGCTGGTAGCCGAGGCCTCTGAACCTGACTCAGTGGAAGGACCGTGTGCCTCTACTGAAGCGGAAGGGCTGACACTGAGACGGGTCCCTATGCTGTGCGGATTCATTAGGAAGGTTTCCCATTACAAGGGACAACCCCCCACCATCATGTATTAGTGCCTGGGAACTGGGTGCCTGAAACAGTGGAAGTATCCCAGAGTGTCTTGCTTAGTGTCTCCCCCTCCCGCCCCCACCCACCTAGAGCAATGGAATGTCACCTCAGGAACTCTTTACTTTATGAATACACCACTGAGACACCTTAAAGGCCAAGTTGAAGACAGATCATCCTGGAGAGAATCTATCTATCTATTTATTTATTTGATTTTTATACCGCCCTTCCGAAATGGCTCAGGGCGGTTTACAATTAAAACAGAAATCATTAAAAACAATTAAAACGAAGATACAAATATAAATACCAGTTTAAAACATCTTAAAAAACAATTAAACTATCAAACAATTAAAACCCTGAAAACCAGGTTAACATTAAAACAATTAAAACTAATTTAAAACCCTGAAAGGCCAGGCCAAACAGATGGGTTTTAAGGGCTCTCTTGAAGGTCAATAAGGAATCAAGCTTACGGATTTCTGCTAGGAGTGCATTCCACAGTCCAGGAGCAGCTACAGAGAAGGCCCGCCTCTGAGTTGCCACCAAACAAACCGGTGACAACTGGAGACGGACCTCCCCAGATGACCTTAACGTGCGGTGGGGATCATGTAAAAGAAGGCGACCACATCTATGTGGTCGCTAAGAGAAGACACTGACTTGATGGCATTTAATCAAAGTCCCACACAAATACAAACATAGAGGGGACCTTGTGTCAGTTGTCAATGGAACATAGGAACACAGGAAGCTGCCATATATTGAGTAAGACCATAGGTCCATCTAGTTCAGTATTGTCGACACAGACTGGCAGCAGCTTCTCCAAGGTTGCAGGCAGGAATCTCTCTCAGCCCTATCTTGGAGATGCCAGGGAGGGAACTTGAAACCTTCTGCTCTTCCCAGAGCGGCTCCATCCCCTGAGGGGAATATCTTACAGTGCTCACACTTCCAGTCTCCCATACATATGCAACCAGGGCAGACCCTGCTTAGCTAAGGGGACAAGTCATGCTTGCTACCACAAGACCAGCTCTCCTCTCCTGTTTTATTAAATATGATAAATAATAATAAATATTAATGATGTATTGAGTGTATTAATGATGCACGCACATTTAAATGGCTCTTTCTGTTGGTTAATACTAGATAGATCATTGTGGAGGATCAGGAGCCCAGTTTCCATTTGTTTTGTTAACAAAAACAGTGACTTTTGATAGTCATAGAATAACTCACAACCGACACAGAGTATATTTATTTTGTAAATACTCTGAAATCCAAGTACAAAAGTGATTTTAAGAAACAGCCCTGAGAGAAAGCATTGTGAGGTAAAAGCTCTGTATCTTTCACTTCAGACAATAACCAAGGGGAGTACAGACTGAGGGAAAGGGGTCAAAGAAAGCTTGTTTAAGCAGGAAGAGTTTAAAGGGAGATAAAAGAACAGAAGAAACTGAAGAAAATAAGAGCTTCACAGACAAACTACTTTTCTCAGAGAGGGGGAGCTGCCTGAGAATAATGGGGTGTCCCTCCCAGTTTTGGCACATGCCATCTTGCACTAGGCCTCTAAAGCAAACATAGGTGGATTTCCTTCTCTGACCAGTAATGGTGCAACTATTTACCTCTGAGCTCTTTCTGTAGGGCTACTGAGAAAAGATTTCATTCCCTGCATGATAAAATGAACTTAGTTTACTGGGGCATTAAAGACCTCAGAATTTCAGAAGCTAAAACTAAAATATATGCAGCTGTAAGAAAATCCATGAATCCCTAAGTGTATCAAACAAAGTGTTTGATTAAACAAAATTAAAGTAATTATAGTTCCTGCTCCTGGATTTTATAATCTGGTGCAGCTGTATCTTCAAAGCCAAAAACTTTGGCTTTGATTTCCAGAATCATCTGCCAAAGCAAGATCATGAAGTCAAGTTCAAAGTATAAACTAGCGGCACTAGAAACTTAAGCTGTCATGAAAAATATTGAATAGATTTTATAATACAGTATTTGCACAATCCATCACCCTCCAAAACATATATTTTATTGTCTTTCCCTGGCTTTGATGTTTAACATTTTATTCCAGATGTGTGCATGGCAGTTTACAGATAGCAATAAAGTAATGCATGGGTGCACAACTTTGGCCCTCCAGTCTTTTCTGGATCACAGGTAGACCCTGTTATCTGCAGGGATTCCGTTCTCAGCTACAACGGATAACGAGACATTGAGGCCATGGGAAGTAGGGGGTGGTTCCTGGAGGTGGGGGAAAAACCTTTCAAAAGCCGGAAATAAACAGTATACCATACTGCCATGCTGTGCAGGTCGTGAGCTGTCCAGCAATGAAGCCACCACCCCCAGGCAAAAGCCCAAATTCTGCCATTTCCCCCCACACACACACACAAAATCTTGGGGGAAATTTTGTTTTCAAGGAAGAACCACAAAATGGCTCAGCTCAGCAAAATGGTGCCCAGAAATGACCTCAGGGTCATTTCCGGCCACCTAGGAACCATGGATGCATGCTTTTTAACCCTTTTTGAAACCTCATATATTGAGGTTTCATCCTGACCATGGATACGTGAAAGCGCTGTTGTCAGGCTCACGTATGACAAGTTCCACCTGTACAACTTCAATTATCCCCAGCCACAGTGGTCAATAATAAGGAATTATGGGAACTGTAGGAGGGCCAAAGTAATGCATCTCTAGTATAAAGAGATATGTCTGCTCTTGATATTGATATTGGAGGAAACTGATTATCTTGACACATTTCAAACCGGCTATCGGGAGGGCTATGGGGTAGAGACTGCCTTGGTCGGCCTGATGGATCTCCAATTGGGAATGGACAGAGGAAGTGTGACTCAGTTGGTCCTTTTGGACCTCTTGGTGGCTTTCGATACTATCGACCATAGAATCCTTCTGGAGCGTCTGAGGGGGTTGGGAGTGGGAGGCACCGCTTCGCGGTGGTTCCACTCCTACCCCTCAGGCAGGTTCAAGATGGTGTCCCTTGAAGACTGCTGGTCTTCAAAATCTGAACTTTTGTATGGTGTGCCTCAGGTCTCCATATTGTCTCCAACATCTACATGAAACCGCTGGGAGAGATCATGAGGAGATTTGGTGCAGGGTGCTATCAGTATGCTGATGTCACCCAAATCTATTTCTCCATGTCAGCATCATTGGGAGAGGGCATAACCTCCCTAAATGCCTGCTTGGAGGCAGTAATGGGCTGGATGAGGGATAAACTGAGACTGAATCCAGATAAGAGGAAGGTATTCATTGTGCGGGGTCGGAACTCGAGAGACGATTTTGATCTGCCTGTTCTGGATGGGGTTACACTTCCCCAGAAGGAACAGGTACACAGTCTAAGGGTGTTTCTGGATCCAAGTCTCTCCCTGGTCTCCCAGGTTGAGGCAGTGGCCAGAAGTACCTTCTATCAGCTTCGGCTGATACGCCAGCGGTGTTTGTTTCTTGAGGTGAACGACCTGAAAACAGTGGTACATCTGCTGGTAACCTCCAGACTGGATTACTGCTATGTACTTTATGTGGGGCTGCCCTTGTATGTAGTCTGGAAACTACAGTTGGTCCAGAATGCGGCAGCCAGGTTGGTCTCTGGGACATCTCAGAGAGACCATATAACTCCAGTATTGAAGGAGCTACACTGGCTGCTGATATGTTTCCAGGCAAAATACAAGGTGTTGGTTATAACCTATAAAGCCCTAAATGGCTTGAGCCCTGAATATTTAAGGGAATGTCTTCTTCATCATGAACCACACCACCCACTGAGATCAGCTGGAGAGGTTCATCTGCATTTGCCACCGGCTCATCGAGTGGCCACTCAAGGACGGGCCTTCTCCACTGCTGCCCTGAGGCTTTGGAATGTGCTTCCTAGTGAAATAAGAGCCTCCACATCTCTGACAGCTTTTTAAAAGTCTTTAAAGATGCATCTGGTCACCCAGGCTTTTAATTAATATTGTTTTAATGATTTTAATGCTATTTTAGAGTGTTCTTTTGAAGATTCTAAATTGTTGTAGTGTTTTGGGCTTTTTGTTTTTGTTTTAACTAGTGTTTTACTTTCTGTTTTTGTTTTGTTGTGGACCGCCCAGAGACGTGGGTTTTGGATAGAAATAGAAATAAGTCACTTTAGTTTACTTACCAGTTTTTCAGAATGATCGCAGGCCTGCTAAATAAGTCAACCTTTACTCAAACAAGTTGGATACCTTGTCTGTGCAAAAATATTCAAATCAACCTATGGAACAAATCGCCATAGGACATTGCAATGGTAACATAATTGAGTTTATAACAAATATTGAATAAGCCTGGAATATAATATGGAGTTTCCACTGAACAACCTATAGTCAAAAGAACAACCTTAATAAGGTTGAGAAAAATCTATTTTTTAAAGAAGCCCAAGAAATTGGATTTTTAAAAAAACATAGTTTTTAACTATGTTTTTAACTAAGAACCTGGGTAAAAGATGTCATGAATATTAATCATAATTTCTAATGATATTCTATAAACATGTTAGTATATGGGGATGAAAGATAACAGAGACTTTATCAGTCCTATTCTGCATGTGGTATACCTGGAGAGAGAGAGAGAGAGAGAGAGAGAGAGTTAACTTAACACACAGTTAAGCCCTTGCTCTCCCCCCACCCACAAGTGCAAAGGCAAAGGAAGTCAATGAATGAATAGAAGATTTGGGAGGTGGGTGCAAGTCAGAGGCGCCTGGATATAAAATGCACAGGATATGGAGGGAAGGGGAATAGAAAGTTAAACCAAAAGTGAACAGAACATATTCATGTAGTCCTGAGGAAACTTTCTGAGTATATCCTCCATTGTTGAAGGGAAACACCTATCATGGCAGCAGGCCATAAAAGAGAACCTATCTGGGAATATTTTGATTAAGTTCCTGTATCTGTGGGTATGAAAGGCATAAGTGCAAAATCCAAACCATGTGGCAACAAAATGAAAGGCCTGGTTGCCTGAATGAAACAGCATTAAGCGAAGTGTGTACCTATTATAGCAGGTACCTACCTTCTAAAAATGAAATCTACATCTATCTCTAAACACGTATTAAGGTTAACTTAGACAACCAATGTACTTTTATAGAAAATGATGATTAAATATAATCTTCCTGAGTAGTACAATCATCCCTCACCATTCATGGTTTTGAGTATCCACAACTGGGAAATTGTGATCCGTTTCGCCAGCCGCAACCCGAGTATCCTCTGTTTGGAGATCTTTTTGTGATTGGAGTTTTTCCATTATTGGGGGGGGGGCGTTTAGAGGTTCAATCCATTCATTCCTATTGCTGACCCTGCCAACTACTCATGATTTAAAGTGACTTTTAGCTATTTGGGGGGGTTCAAAAGTAAATGTTAGCGGTTTGGGGGGGGTTCAAAAAATGTCCAGAGGTTCAATCTGCTCATTCCTCTTGCTGACTCTTGGTGATTTTAGGGGACTTTTGGAAATTTGAGGGGGTTTTTTTATATTTTTCTTTGATTTTTAAGCTGTTTTCATGATCGCAGTTCCCCTAACCCCATTTCCCATTGTTTTCAATTGCTCAGTAACAGCAAATTTGCCAATTGCAGGGCTTTCCTGGAATGGAATCCTCACAATTGGCAAGGGAAAAACTGTAATTTAAATTGTTATTTAAATCTTTAAAATTGAGTCCTCCTGTGAAGCGATTTAAATTGTGATTTAAATCAAATCAACCCTGCTCAATCGTCACAGAACTCCCACTCCTACCCTTCACCCCCAGCCATAAAGCCTAGCTATGCAACATTATTTGCTCACACAAATCCCTTGTTATCCTTGCCTTTTCTCTCCTTTATCTTCTCACTGGCAAATCAGTTCCCTAGGGCAGGAACTTGAAATCTTTCCTTTTTCTTTCTTTGCAGTAAAGTGCCATGTGTATTAATGGTTATGTATAAATAATCTAAAAAGAGATAATACAATTCTAACTACCATTTGCTAAGGATTAACTCAAAGGATAGCTATCACTGCCACTCCCTGCTTGTGAACGTGCAAGACACATGCTTGGACAATGATAAGAAGAATCTGACCTAGAGCATGGCAATTATAACATTGAAGGGAGAACAGTGATAGGTTCTATTTCTACCTTACACTGACAGTTTCCTGAAATGCATATGAACAACAGATGGCAGTGACCATCAGTGGGATTCAATACTAACCACTGAGAACAACAACACTTTAGGTTTGTAAGTACCAAAATTCTTGACAAACGACTAACAAATGTCCTATGTACAAAGTTAAAGGACAGATACAAACTAGGAATTGTTTTACATATCTTTCTTTAATGGGGTGGCAGTAAATGTTGCCAATGATCTACAGAAGCTCATGCGTGTGCATAGATCACCTATGGGCACCATCAGGGTTTTTTAAAAAAAATGTGCAAACAGACACAAAACATGTAGTTTCAAAAGAAGAGCAGCTCTAAAAGAACATTTGTGCATCTAAAAAAAATTCATGTCATGAAAAAGCTGTAATATGTTAGAAGATGCAAAAAGTGATTGATAACAATGAGAAACGTAAAGCAGACTAGGCTTCTCTAGAACCCAGCATGTCGTAGAGCAAGGTTCCATCAGCCTAAACAAGTACACACACCCCTCACATAAGATCCCTCAACAATGGAGCATCATTCTGCTTAAAAGGTCTGGATGCAGTTTCATATGTACAGAGGGAAAGCGGAGGCTGTCCCTCATAGTGGAAACTCTTTTGTGCCTCAAAAGGCACTGCTCAAAAGCACTCTTTAGTATTTGGCAGGTGGAGACTTTAAGAGGGAGACACTAATACGGTAACAAAAATATCCCAATCAAGTGTGCAGCATTTTCTATTCTCCCTTCCCTCCAAAAAAACAGTACAAGTTACCATGTTTTCAGGTAGAAATCTATAAAGGCAACCTGTTTGAGTATATTATATCGAGTACAGCACTATTACCATCGTACTGCCCAATTCTCACTGCCCATCACAGTTTGTTTTTTAATCAAAGCAAGTCGCCAGTAGTTCAAGTGTCAAAGGGGATTTGGCAGAGGTGACGAGCAGAGAAGAATGGCCTTATGCTTATACTTGCTTCCTTCTTTCCATGTACAACATGAACCTTCCCCCATCACTGAGCATTCTTGGTAATTTCCCATAACCACCATGCATATTAGTGATATTAGTGAGATGGAAAACTCAAAGTGATGGCGTGAACTCACTCAGTGAGTTGGATGGAACAATGCAGCCAGGATATGGGGAACATCTTAGAGAGGAACAGCATCTTCATGGTAAATGAAACATGAGCTGCTGTGGGAAATTACCACAGCTCAATGTGCTCCACATTAATCCCTTTCTCCTGTGCCAATTAGTCCAGAGTACAATTTACTTTCTCGGTCATTAACTAAATGAAATTCACTAGCACACACTGAAATACAAAGTAAAATTTTACCACTTTACAACTCTGATTGCATGTGTGAAACAGTGGTAAAATGCAATAGGCTATTGCTTTGGATTCCTTTGCAGTTTTGTTCTATTGCTACTGTTTTTACATGCAAATCAAATTGGAGAAGAGATGCTTTATTTAGAAAAGTTACATGTATACTACTTGTACTTGCTTTGCAGGGTATTTTACTAAAAATCATTATAAATATAATAGAATGTTAATGGCACGCTTGTATTCCCCAATACAAGTTCACAACTAGATAGCTACAGGGTATTAAATCTCAATATAAAGTTCTCTGTGGAAGAATGTCTGTGGAAGAATGTCTAAATCTCAATATAAAGTTCTCTGTGGAAGAATGTACCTTTTACAAAGGTACAGACCTTTGTAAAAGGATTTAATACAAAATGGAAGATCTCACAGTAATTTTAAAAAATCTCAAAAATAAAGTCATCCCTTTGTGGCCCATTCATACTAGTTTTCAGAGTTGATTAAGTGAAGAATTAAGTACATTGTGTGTTTTGTTTTGCTTTATATATAAAATTGAATGTCTGTCAGTTCCCTATACATTCCCATACCCCTTGAGCTATTCGGACCAAACTTTGCAAAGTGACTTCCTAGGACCTTCCTATGGAGTAACACTGAGTACCTGGGAACCCTGACAACCACCTTTCACAGCAGAGCTACACAACTCAAATGCCCTGGTGGGCCAGAACCATCCACAATTTGCTGTGCAGGGGCTGAGGTCAAATTTTTAGCACATTATTACATTAAAATTAAAAATATTATTAATTACTTGTGGATCTATTCCCACTGTCAATGGACCATAGTTTTAACCAAGGATAGTGGCCAGAGAATAGGTCCCATCCCTGCTCAATCAGTGGGGTCCCTGGAGTGCATGCCAGCCCCAAACAAATGCCAAGTCCTCTCCTCTCCCTAAGTTGTTGTTGCTTTCAGGCTGCAATGCTAGGCATGCTTACATGGGAGTAAGCCTCACTGGGCACACCATGGAGCATATTTCTAAGAAAGCATGCATAGGATGGCACTATGAGGCAGTTTCCAGCTCCTGTATTGCTGCAGGATACCTGGGGACCAGTAAAATAGGCCCTGTGAGCCGAACCTGGCCCCTGGGCCTTATGTTGTGCAGGCCTGTTTCACAGACAGACAGAAATACAAGTATATCCACAAAACAGATATGCATGCAACAACAGAGAAACTCGCATCATAAGCCCGAGCAACACCATATACTTAAAGGGAGGGGGGGAGAGAGAGCGCATCCTTAAAGTCACGTAAACTTCAAAAATCACTTAAAAATCAGCCTTTTGCCCAATTCCTTTCAAATAATTCTGATAGCTTCCTGGCCCCCCTTGGGCACTACCACCAACCACACTCCACTCTAGGACACCCCTTCCCCCCACCCTGATGTGAAGCTATACATTTGCTGCAATCCTAATTATTCCCTACGAGGAATTCAAAAATACTTTTAAAATTCACCAGTAATCAGAGGAGTGTCCCATTGCCTTGGGGTTTTGTGGGTGGTAGGCACCCCTGTCTGTCTACCACCCACCCTGCTTTTGTGCCCCTAGGTGCTCCACAATAGGGGATATGGGCTGGTTCTGGTCCCACTATACTCTATGAGAAAAATTAAAAATATTTCAAGTATTCATAAAAAATCGTAGGACTGTCAGATTGCTTCAGGGTTTGCATGGTTGTTGGCACCCATGGGTACTCCACAATAGGGAATAATGGGCTGGTTAAAGTCCCATTATACCCTATGAGAAAAAAAGAAAAATAAATTTCAAAAAATTTTGGATGTCCAAACCAGTCCAAACTGGTTCAAACCAGTTCGAATTCAAACTGAACCAGGGGGAGGTTTGAGCAAAACAAAAATCGAACCATCCCCTCCTGGTTCGAACCTGGTTCGAATTCGAACCGAACTGGGCAAACCAGTTTTGTGCACATCCCTATCTCAGTTTTCAACTGTATGGGTGCAAACAACTAGGAAGGAAGTGTGTGTAAGCAAGGTAGGAGGAAAACCTGGGTAGCTTTTTGTCATTCCTTGTTTCCATACAATCACTTCTCTATCCTCCTTCTAGTTGTTTGCACCTACACAATCAAAAATGGGGAGCACACACAGATCCCAAACCTGAGTAAAAGACAGATTCTTATGGATGCTTATTCAGAGCACCTGCAGTTGAGATGCAAGTACTAGCAGACTCAGGGAAAACTGCAGATATGTCGATTTCACAAAAATCTAAAGAAAAACCCTTTTGGTCAAAACCCCCAAAACTGCCATAGGGTAATTCAATGGAGCAGAATGTTTGCTGACTCAGAGGACAGTTAACAGACAACAAGACATGTGGAACTAATGGAACTTGGTAATAGGAAGTGGGGGAGAAAGAGGGCTTGAACAAAATGAGTGGGAGATTTCTCAGCTTGAAGAATATTCCCTTAAGACAGCTGCAATCCCTTCCAATTCTGAGGGGGAAAGGTGCCTAAAACTTGACCGTGTTCAGTCAACACATGCATACTAGACATATACTGTAACATTTTGTTGTGGGTCCATAGCTGTCATGTTGAAGTCCAATTGAAATTAATGGGACTTAGATTAATAAATTGGGACTTATACACCACTTTTGTGCAAAGTTCTCAAAGCAGTTTGCCAAGCAAGGTGAATGAGAATATGGTTTCCTGTCCCAGAGAATCTTAACACACAAGGGAGAGAACTTGTGTGGGACCTTGGCTGGGAAGGCCACTATACTGGGTTCACTATGGACAGCTGGCATTCTACTGCTAACTATATTGCTAAGTCAGTCATAGCTATCTTGTCTCATTGATTTCCATGGTGCTTAGTCAAGTCATGACTAACTTTCTCTGGATACCATTTTTTTTGCTAGTTAATAAAAATACTATAGATATTTTCTGGTTTTTAACTCCATTTATTTGCAACGCAAGAAGTGCTGCAATGTGGATAGGATTCAATACAATTCAGATGGTGCTACTCAAACATTTGCTATCATAGTTAACATAGTTCATGCAATATACAAGGAGTAACTTCAGCCATTAGGGATTGTGTTTATCTCCGAGACCAGCAATTCTCATAACCGAGATAGAAAGATGATAATGGCAGTTTTAAAAATATACATAATCCAAGAGTACCACTTTTTATAAAGCTACACTGCTATTTAAAGAACCAGAACATTTGGAACTTGACTAGGGAATTTAAGAGCGATAAATATGGTATGTCTGGACTTACAGAGCTAGGGCTGGAATGCCGTCTGATTTTAGGCGATTCCTTCCCAGTAGATGAAGTCTTGAAGTTAATGCAGGCATTGTTCTCTGAATGCACTCTCTTCACTTGATTATTTGGCTTCTCGAATGGATCAAAAGTGCTCTGTGTCCTCTGAACCCTGACTTTTTTATCCTCTGGAATTGTGTCCAAGGGCTTGATCACAGAATCCATTCCTTGGCAGTTCCGTGTAGACATCTTTGTGACACATATCTAAAGGAAAAAAAAGGAGGGGGGGAGCCTGTTATATGAACTGATAAAGTATTCTTGCTCAGGACCAAATTAGACATTACAAGGGGAACATACAATTTCTAACCACATTTTCATTACTAATGCATTTATAGGGGACCACAAATCAGCTCCTTCAAATCTGTCTCTTTTTTAAAAACAAAGTTGTTATGTCCTCAGCCAGGGTCCAAAACTGGAAGTAAGCCTCATTAGGGAAAATAGTTTTGAGGGAAGGAAGTATTAGCAAATACAAAAGAGATTAAAAGCACCAGCTCTCATCTGCAGATCACCCCCTGGCCATTCTCCCCTCTGTGTGACATCAGCAATTGTGGGATTGGAGCATGTTTGCTAAAATTATGTCTCATTTGATGGTTTGGTGTTCCATTAATTTCAAGTGTTTTATTTTCATATGAAACACACACATTTCACATATTTCCAAGAGATATTTAAATACCATAAGTTCAAGTACAATAAGTTTTGAAATTTAACCCACCTTTGTGAAAAGGGTACATATTACTTTAAAGCACATGAAAAGCAGCAAGATAACAGACTTAAGTGAAAAAAGTACAGCCTTAGAAGTCTCAATGCAAGCCTTCTCTATGTAAACTTTAGCAGCAGAGTGTTTGTAACAATGTCACATCATTGAGTCCTACTACCCAGTCACCGATATCAGTCGCAAAGTATTGATTTCCATTTGTTTAAAATTGGATGAGGCCAAATTAAATAAGTGATGCAATTTACAGACACACTATTGTAGCATGCATCATACAGCTGTGTTGCACAACAGTACACTGTATAATTGTTAAGAAAATCAAATGGGTAAATCCATATCCTAGCAGCACTGGAGCCCACCACTCAATTGCTTGCTAAATCATGCCAATTCACAGTCTTCACTTTCCAGAAATCAGAGCAATCTTGCCTAGATCCACACAACTATGCAATTCATCCACCAACTTAGCCTTTACAATGTCTGCAAAATCATGACCACCACTAGAAATACAGCTGAAGGGTGATCCAACCGTTCAAGACCACAGAGGTTTTTTCCTTGGGACAATTCATGCCAACACAATGCCTTCTGTCATAAATAATTCCGCCAATAAAAATACGTTCTAAAAGAAACTCATCCCTTACAGTTCCCATTCTGATTCTGTCACTTGAAATCCAAGTTAACTCAATTGTTTTAAGAAAGAAACAAGCTTCATTCAAAAATAGCAGACAATATAGAGCGCAGCCTGGTGGTGTTCTCAAGACCCCAAAGAGCACTAAACAGCATTTGAAGGGGGCTGAAAGTTTAGCAATTATTCCAAAAGCAGCAGTCACTTTGTGTTGCAGGGCAGACACTCTAGAATGTGCAAGTCTGCATTCAGTTCAATATCCTATGGATAATCATTGCCAGGTAACTTTTCACACAGGTGACCAGATCTTCAAAAGCCAGTACATTTAAACCTTCAAAAGCCAGTTACATTTCCCCTGCTAACTGAGCAAAGAGCTACCTTTTAAAAGTGGTGATTCTCTTTATTGAGCAGGGGGAGAGCAACTGGCCTTATCCATCCCCACATCAGCATCTCTTCAGTGGCTGTTGCTGCTGTCGATCTTATGTTTCTTTTTTAGATTGTGAACCCTTCAGGGACAAGGAGACATTTTATTTATTATGTAAACCACTTGGGGAACTTTTGTTGAAAAGCGGTATATAAATATTCACCGTATTCATAACCAGAGGCCACCTTGAGTAAAAACCAGAGAGGTACATTTATGCATTGTGACAAATCAGCTACCCACTACAGTTTAAATGCATTCACATAGTGTGGCTCCCATCTAGCACCTAAATCTGTGATAGCCAAAAGAGAAAGCTTATATAGATTTATAACAGACTTAAATGTCTCAAAAAGCAGCAAGAATGTGTGTTTCCTTCCCTTTGGAAGAAGGACTTCCTCCATGGGGAAAAGGAACTTTTCAGGTTTAGTAAGTTACCACATTTAAAATATACTCCTGGTAAAAAGAATAAATACTAGACATAAAATATTTGGTCTAAGCCTAAAAATAAAACATTTTTTGCACCATAGCATTGGATGCAATAAAAAAAGATTTATACAACCTAAATTCAATTTGATCTTTCCATCTCATCTCCCATACTCTGCACTAAAGCCACAAATACAACATAAAATAAGTCCCCCACCTGTTCCATGGTAGCTACACCACCATTGCATAAAATTTTGGAACAAAAATAATTAACTGGAGGACAGATTGGGTCATGCCTGCTTATCTCTGCAAAACCTCATTTTAGGATTTCTAATCTACTCTAGTTTAAGAATGTGTGTTGCAATTAGTATACAGTACTGCAAATAATAAGCCAATGGCCAGCTGCTCAAGGGAGAACTGATCTCAATGCAGAAAGGCATGTATGTGCACAAGGCTGCTGCAAGGTGCAACATTCTTTGCCTCCAACAGCTGTGCAACGAGGGCCCCAACCTAGAGATTGCCTGTACAAAAGCATGCTGGATGCCTCTTGCTGTTTTCCCTATTAGGCTGCTGAGGAAGTACTATAGATGTCTATTTGATTGGAACGACGTCTGAAATGACTGAAAAATATTACTAGATCTACAGACTGAGGCACAAACCACTAAGTATCTGAATATTGTCTATCACTGGGTGGGGAGCGGGATCTATTAATGGCCACAAAACTTATATGCATACATCAAAAGTAGACTGATTATTTGAGATGCAGAATTTTCTAAATTTTGAAACAAAGTATTCAAGGAGTTACAGACTACTCTTGCACTTTTCGTGATGTTATCCTGCCCATTCTCAAGGGGCCGAAGAGTTTTGTTCTCTTTTGCAAACCGTTCACGAGAGCTGTTGAAAAGTGGAGTCAATGAGATGCATACAGTATCTTAGCCTACTGTCCAAAAAGGGTCGCCAATATTTTGAAAACATTGGCAATAAGAAGCTGTAATTGGCACCTTTCTTTAAAGATGCAACTGGTGGCATAACTATTAAAAGAAGCACAGCCAAACGACTGGTTGTTACCTGGGCAACAGAGATATGTTCACCTATATTGCATATAGATGTGGACAGCAAAAGTAATTTTACTGAGCCATGAAGTTTACTGAGACTCACTCAGGCCCCTAAAAGAACATTGAGTGGAATAGATTATCTCCATCTCTGCCTGAGATATAAATGGATATGAAAGGCCAAGAGATGAGGGTACCAAGTAAGCAGTATCTTTTGAGAACATCTTTCCTTCCCTCCAGAAGCAGAGCCACCATTGGGTGAACTGCTTCAAAGAACCCAGGCCACCACCAATCAGGGGCCATGAGAGCAGCCCCAGACACGCCCCCCCACATCAGACACAGGGGCGTTACTTCAGTCCCAAATGGGGCTGCATGGACCCATTTGGAGCCGGAATTGGCCCGCGCTGCATTGGGCAGTGCGGCCAGAGTGACTCTCCCTGCCTTAAAGGCAGAGAGAGCCACTCCTGGTCCCGCTGCCAATGCAACGGGGCCGATTGATCTCCCTCCCAAATGGGGCCACTCAGCCTCGTTTAGGAGAGAGATTGGCCCGCACTGCATTGGCAGTGCGGCCAGAGTGGAGAATCACTCCAATCCACATTGCCCAATGCATTGTGGGCTGATCTCCCTTCCAAATGGGACCACATGGCCCCATTTGGGAGGGAGACCACATCCCCCACATCTGACGTCTGATGTGACATCAGGGTGTGGCTAGCCGGGCACCTGTGTCTGTCAGACGCGGGGGGGCAGGGGGCAGCGGCCACACACGGGCCACCGCCAGCCTCCTTACGCTCCTGCTTCCCTCTTCTCATATTACTTATCTTTGCATTGCTTTCTTTTAGTCTCTGGCATCTTCAACTGTCTTCCACTCTCTGGATCACTGGAGCTCCTAGAAGTAGCTACAAAATGTGCTTTGCAAAGAATGCATCAACATTTGTCAGTTTACCTCTCCACTGTTCATATATCTGTATATTATTTGCATATTTTCCTATTTGCTTTCACTATTAGTTTATTTTTACGTATCCGTCTTTCTATCAGTGTAGTTTATTGAGCCTTAAAATAAACTGGTCCACTTGTATTAAAGATATTTCCGAATCATGTGCTAATTTGAGTATGCTCTGTACTGATTTTGGCATTTACTTGCTGGAGTAGAAAATAACCTAACTATATTTATTTAACATATTTCTATAACACCCAAAACTTGCATCTCTGGGTGGTGTACAATTAAAATCATTTCACCAAAATTAAAATAATTTAAAACCCAACACTAAAAGTATTAAAACTATAAATCTAATTTAAAATCTGGGTGAATAAATATGTCTTCAGTGTCTTTTAAAAAGTTGCCAGAGATAGGGAGGCCCTTATTTCAACAGGGAGTGCATTCCAAAACCCAGGGGCAGCAACCGAGAAGGCCCGTCCCCAAGTAGCCACCAGATGAGCTGGTGGCAACCACAGACAAATATATTGGTATGTTTGTAGTATAAAAGTCGGAGCAGCGGGGAGGAATCACAAGATAGATAGATATATATATGTATCACTGAACTAGATTGTGTGTGCATGTGTGCAGACATATGTACGTATATATTGTTTTGTCTCCTCGTTATCATGTAACAACAAGATAACAGCAAGGTTATCTTGGTAACTGGATCTTTTGCAGGTTGTGCAGTGACCTTTGGTTTTAAGCAAATAAGTGACTGACTGGCCTATCACATGGTTTAGCTTCATTACCAGCTGATGTCACCTCACCTGAAATGTTACTTGTGCTAGTTCACAGATTTGACTTCCAGCAGTTTGGGCTCACAGCATAATGAAGTGGCAGAATCCCAAGGCAGCAAACTTGACTGTACCACTTCAAACTACCAAGGGTGAGGAACACACTCCCCCATGCTTAAAAAAACCCAAGCATACATCGGTCTAAAAAGAAAGCCTATCAGGGAGATGGTCTACCCTAGACTTCCCTCTGCCCTATTAATGTTCTACTTATAGATTTAAAAACAAACATACATGTGGATGAAAATGTGATCACAAGTAGTACAGTCCATTCTACTGCCTCTTTCTACTGTATGTGAATACCACATCTCAGCATTGATCTATCGAGCAATATAAATACATATATGACTCAGTCCTCAAAATGGCAGATCTAGGACTTGCAGATGGTCTTTCATGCAGTTACTGAACAAACCTAAACAAAAATGGAACTACATCTGTTGCTTTCAGACCATTCACTGTTTTAGTCTCAGGGATCATTCCTGGTAATCTGAATCAGCTCCTCATATTTCCAGTGTGCATTTTGACAAGCTATTACATTTTGGGCAGAAATAATCAGCTCCACTGAAACTACAATTATCTGTAGTGGACATGTAAAGCTTCCCCAAACAGGGAAAATAGCAGCTGGTGAGATATTTTCCATTGAGAAAAGTACAAGACAAAAAAGGAAGAAAGAAAAACTGACACCATCCTCCTGCCACTCACCCAGCACTGCAACCCTAATCCTCCTTCACAACTGCCTTTTACAACTTTTGAAGTAACTGAAGATCCATTCAAATACTCTGTTACTTCGCTCACATTGGATACAAGGTGGGCTCTATCTGGTGATAGTTTACCCCTTAGCATAGTTTCTTTGTACATAGGACAGAGGAACAATTTTTGAGCCATGGGCTGCTTTACAGCTTGGACAAACACTGAACTGTATGTCTTAACAAATGTTCTTGCCTCTATTATTATTCTGCAAACACACCTACTACAAACTGCTGTGCAGAAAAGCCCCCTGAATTTTTATTGTTTCGCAACCTGCTCAATTATGGGGAAAGTAGTATACAAATATTCTAACTTAACAGCCATCATAGATCATACTTGCAACATGTGCATGTCTGTACATAAATATAATGCTCCCTTATGATCATCTACAGCTTTGTTTATTTCAAACACACACATCCTAGAACAGAAGTCAACATAGGCAAAGTGAAATACATGACTACTATACTTCTTATTCTGCAATTTAACGTAGATCCAATTTGCCAATCTGAAACAAGGCCAATACTACATGCTATCAGAAAAGGTGCCAGGGGTGGAGGGAGAGAATATGGGGATATCAGATAAAAAATATTGGGATATCCAAGATATACAGAGATGGCTGAGGGCGTCTTGAGAATCCTGAATGTAAGAAAGGAAGAGCGCTAGTTCAATGTAATATTGTGGTTCTCGCATCTCAGCTTGGACAATTTAAACCCAGGCCTCCACTACTGTAAAGGTGTATATCTAATAAGTTACTAATACTCTTTGCTTCAGTGTGCTACCAGCAGTAGGGAAAGTTAGAGGATTTATAGTTGTAGGGTTGTGACCTAGTTCTTAAAGCTGACATCACAATGTCCACTTTTTTCTCTTTCCCACTGCAGGAGAAGCTGTCGGCAACACATACTACTCTTTCACTCGTAGCAGCATGGTGAACCCAAACATATCCTATCAATTAACTCAGTTGTTTCACAGTTCACAGAGTCAAGTCCAACTACAGAATACCCTTTCTGACACACACTATGAATTAACAGTATATATTTGTTATTCTCCCAACAAGATTATATACGCTTACATTAATATATTGGGAATCAACAAGTTCTTACAAATGTATCCCAACCCTGTAAAACAAAGGATCCAAAGATATTGTGTGACACATCGTCAATGGTGGCACTAGCTACAACCATGATCACAAATATCTGTTAAAAACCAGGTTTGGGGTATGGAAACAACAATTGCTAAACTAGGCCTGTAACACAAAATATACAGTATCCAGTTGAAAAACTCTGCACTAAGAAAGTAAATCTCCATCTCACAGAATATTTACCATGAACAAATAAGCAAAAATGCAAAATATATTCCCATTACTAGGGGGTGTTCTGTTCTTCCTGTGGGATACTCAATAGATAACCAAAACCACATTTGAATACCAGCATACCACCACGACTATTAATATTTAATGTCTACAGAATATTAAGCCTAGGTAAACAGGCTTAGGTTGGTGTTTATTATTATTATTATTATTTCTTGTTTACACAGTCAGACAGGTGTTATTGACTGGTTTGTTTTATCCAGACATCAAGTCCTTCCCAAGGACCTGGGATGCCAGAATTTTATTGTCAATGGTTATAGATATCGTCGCAAAATATAGGCTGTTCCCAGTAAAGCTGCTTTTTGTAATTGGCTGATGGTGATTTCTGTGGCCCCTATGGTGTTGAGGTGCTCTTCAAGGTCTTTTGGAACTGCACCCAGGGCACCAATTACCACTGGGATTATTTTGGTCTTCTTCTGCCACAGCCTTTCAATTTCAATTTGTAGATCTTTGTATTTGGTGATTTTTTCTATTTCTTTTTCTTCTATTCTGCTATCCCCTGGTATTGCTATGTCGATTATTTTGACTTGTTTTTCTTTCTTCTCAACTACAGTTATATCTGGTGTACTGTGTGGCAGATGTTTGTCTGTTTGTAGTCGGAAGTCCCATAATATTTTTTACATCTTCATTTTCTTCAACTTTTTCAATTTTATGGTCCCACCAATTCTTGGCTACAGGTAGCTTGTTTTTTTTTTGCAGATGTTCCAGTGTATCAACCCTGCTACCTTGTCATGCCTTTGTTTGTAGTCAGTCTGTGCGATCTTCTTACAACAACTGATCAGGTGGCCCACTGTTTCATCTGCTTCTTTACAAAGGCGGCACTTGCTGTTTGTTGTGGATTTTTCGACTTTGGCTCTTATTGCATTTGTTCTTAGTGCCTGTTCTTGTGCAGCCAGTATTAAACCCTCTGTTTCTTTCTTCAAGTTGCCATTCTTAAGCCATTGCCAGGTCTTGGTGATGTCTGATTTTCCACTTATATTGTGTAAATATTGACCATGCAGGGGCTTATTTCTCCATTTTTCTGCTCGGTTCTTGACTTGATCTTTCTTGTAGGCCTGCTTTGTTTCATTGGTGTTGAATAGTTTCACGTTCTTGACCATTTGAAGTGCATCTTCTTCACTGTCCCTTATATATTCTTCAAGGCCTCTTTTCTCCTCCTCTACTGTTTGATGGACTTGCAGCATTTCTCTTCCACCTGAGCTGCGAGGGAAGTAGAGCCTATCTACATCACTGCGGGGGTGCAGAGCATGATTGATGGTCATGATTTTCCTGGTCTTACGATCTAGCGTCTCTAGCTCTGCCTGGGTCCAGTCTATTATTCCTGCAGTGTATCTGATAACAGGTATAGCCCAGGTGTTTATGGCTTGTATGATGTTCCCACCATTGAGTTTGGACTTGAGGATTTTTCTAACTCTCCTGATGTATTCACTTCCAATTTTTCTTTTAACTTCAGTGTGTGCGATGTTCTCAGCCTGGAGAATGCCCAAGTATTTGTAAGGTTCTTTCTCTTCCAGGTTCTTGATGTTGCTTCCATTGGGCAGTTCTATTCCTTCTGTTTTTGTTATTTTCCCTCTGTTCATTATTAATGCAGCACACTTGTCTAGTCCAAACTCCATTGCTATATCGCTACTGAATATACGGACAGTGTTTAGCAGTGATTCGATTTCTGACTGGGACTTTCCATACAACTTCAGATCGTCCTTGTACAGCAGATGGTTGATTTTACTGGATGTTTTAGATGTTTGGTATCCGAGGCTTGTTTTGTTTAGTATTTGTGAAAGTGGGGTCATGGCGATTACAAACAACAGAGGGGATAGTGAGTCCCCTTGGAAAATGCCTCTTCTAATGCTAACCTGTCCAAGTGTCTCACCATTGATTGTTAACTGTGTACTCCACATGCTCATTGCTTTTTTTATAAATATCTGAATGGTTTTGCTGACACCAGTTGTTTCTAAAAAATTTAGTATCCATGTGTGAGGCAATGAGTCGAAGGCTTTCTTGTACTCAATCCATGCAACACTTAGATTTGTTTTTCTTCTCTTGCAATTTTCTAAAATCATTTTGTCAATCAGCAGCTGGTCTTTTGTGCCTCTGGTGTTCGGGCAATTTCCTTTCTGTTCAACTGGAAGTTGTTTGTTAGTTAATAAGTGTTGCATCACTTCATCTGCTATTATTCCAGTTAATAATTTGAACATGGTTGGCAGGCAGGTTATCGGTCTATAATTACTTGGAACTGCACCTTTTGCTGGGTCTTTCATTATGAGATGAGTTTTCCCAGTTGTTAGCCATTGTTCAATATCACCTCCTTGCAAAATGTGATTGAACTGTTTTGATAGTTGTTTATGAAGGCTTGTTAGGTGTTTAAGCCAAAAGCCATGCAGTTGGTCGTCGCCTGGTGCAGTCCAATTTTTAATTTTCTTTGCTCTTTCACTTACTAATTCTGGTGTTATTATTAGATGTTGCATTTGTTGGTTACATTTTTCAACCTCTTTCACCCAGCCTTCTTTTTTATTATAATCTATTGGATTGTCCCATAATTTCCCCCAGAATTGCACTGTTTCTTCTTTATTTGGTGTTTCTACATTTCTTGCAGTTTCTCCTTCTATGCTTTTGTAGAAACTTCTCTGATTCGATTGGAATTGGAGATGCTGTATGTGTTGTGTAATTCTGGCTTTGTATCTGCTAATCTTCTTTGACTCTGCTGTTATTTGCTGCTTTATTATTTCCAGGACTTCTCTAATTTTCCTTGAATCTAGGTGGTATTTTTGGATCAGATACTGTTTGCTGTTTTCATTTGGTGGTGTTGTTGTTATTTCCATTTATATACCACCCTCCCTAAAGTGGCTCAGGGCAGTTTACATTAAAATAAAAACCATTCAAACCAGATTAAAAAATTAAAATTAAGAACTAGGTATCATTAAAAGCCAGGCTAAAAAGATGGGTCTTTAAGGCTCTCCTGAAGGCCTCCAAGGAAGATAATCCTCTTATATTCATGGGAAATGTGTTCCACAATCCACGGGCAACAACTGAGAAGGCCCAATCCCAGGTTGCCCACCAGATGAACCAGTGGCACCTGAAGACTGACCTCTCCTGATTATTTCAATGAGCAGCAGGGATCTTGTAAAGAAAGGTGCTCTCTCAGGTAACCTAGACCTAAGCCACTCAGGGCTTTAAAAGGTAATAACCAGCTCTTTGTACTTTGCCTAGAAACATATCAGCATCCAGTGTAACTGTTTAATAGGCATAATGTAGTCTCTCCAGGATACTCCAGAAACCAATCTGGCTGCTGCATTTTGGACTAAATAAAGTTTCTTATCTATGTACAAAGGCAGCCCTACAGAGAGTGCATTGCAGTAGTCCAACCCAGAGGTTACCAGCTAGTGTATCACTGTTTTCAGGTCATTCTCTCTCAAGGAACTTGCAGAGTTGCTGAATCAATCACAGCTGGTAAAAAGCACTCCTGGCCACACAGCACAAGGTTGAGATCTAGATCCATGAGCACTCACAAGCTATAGACCTGTTCTTTCTGGGGGAATGTAACCTCATCTAGAACAGGACATTCTATCCCTAGCTGGCCCTGCAGAAATAATGGAGTCTAGATCAGCCTGAATGAGAGATATTTTATCTGCAAAGAACTCACTGATTGTGTCACAGGAAGACACTGTTTCCGAAAACAGATACAGATTTAAAACAGAGTCTCCCCTACTAACTGGGCAAAGAGGCATCTTTTAAACTTGATGATTCTCTTTATTTAGCAGGGGGAGTGTAGCTGGCCCTATCCACCCCAGCACAGTCTTTCCAGTGACTGTTGCTGGTGTCTGTCTTACTTTTCTTTTTCGATTGTGTCCCCCTTGGGGACAGGGGGCCATCTATTTATTTATTATTTCTCTATGTAAACCACTTTGGAAAGCTTTTGTTGAAAAGTGGTATGTAAGTTGCTGCTGCAGCGCCTCGTGGCATTGTGCCTCTGAGGCTGGAGTCAGCCCACAACCACCATACTAGTAGCCATTGATAGACTTGTCCATCAGGAATTTTTCTAAGCCCCATTTAAAGCTATCCAAGCTGGTGGACATCACCACATCCCATGGCAAGGAATTCCATAGATTAATTTTGCCCTGTGTGAAAAAATTACTTCCTTTTGTCCATCCTAAATTTTTTTACCTTAAGATTCATGGGGTGACTCCTAGTTCTAGTGCTGTGAGAGGGAGAAAAATTTATCTGTCTACCCTCTCCACTCCATGCATAATTTTATACACCTCAATCATGTCTCCCCTTAGTTGCTTCTTTTCCATGGTAAAGAGCTCCAGATGCTGTAGCCTAGCCTCATAAGGAAGGTGCTCCAGGCCCCTGATCATTTTGGTTGCCCTCTTCTGCAACCTTTCCATTTCTACAATATCCTTAAGATTCAGTAACCAGAGCTGTATGCTGTAACGCAGATTTGGCCGCACCATAGATTTGTACAAGGGCATTATATTAGCATTTTTATTTTCAACCCCATTCCTAATTATTCCTAGCATGGAATTAAGCCTTTTTCACAGCTGCCGCGCACTGAGTCAACATTTTCAATGAGCTGTCCACCACGACCCCAAGATCTCTCTCCTGGTCAGTCACCGACAGCTCAGTTCCCAACAGCGTATATGTAAAGTTGTGATTTTTTGCCCCAATGTGCATCATATATACTTGCTTACACTGAACCGCATTTGCCAATTGGTCGCCCACTCCTGCTTAAACTCTACTTAAACTCTACATTTAAATGTAGAGTTTCTGGATCATTTTGCATAAGTGGAAACTCTTCAAAATGTACATCTATGTACTGGCTTACAATAAAAAAATTAATCTAAGATGATGTACAGAAAGAGTTATGACACACAGTTAGATCAAAACTCCCAGTCATTTAAATGTAATCTAATGGCGACAACCGAAATGAGCTTTGGTGGGCAATCATCTTCAAGGTGTAACTGGATCATTTAAAGTAACTTAATTTTTAGTAATTAACTGTTATACTTGCAAAATTCAATTAGATACCTTCACAGGGACATCTATTCTCCTTCCATGTTTCCAGCACAGCATGCTAATCACAGGATAATGGATTACAAAAGCTATTTTGCATGATTACTTTTAGCAATACAAGTGCCACAAGGATGAACGTGAAGTTGCCGTCAGGACTTCAATTGGCACCAGGTCTCCAAGGTCCTGGAAAGAGGTTTCTCCGAGCCCTGTTACTTGTGACACTTAACTGGGGATGCTAAAAACTAAGGAACTTATGCATACATAAACATGTGCTCTAGCACTAGGCTTTTGCTCCCACCCATTCCAACTGTGAGGCTGTCTTGAAATGTCGTGAGGCTGTCTGAAGCTTCCTGCCAGCATAAAGAAAAGTTAGTCTATGTGACCATGGTTCAGGACACAACAAGGTACAGACAGGTGAGTAAGGAACAACTGTTTGAAAAAGTGCTCTTAGGTCTACAAGGAGTAGAGATGCTAGCTCACTGAATAGCTATCCATTCCCAAACTCTCCCTTCCCCAGAAGAACCTCAAGCTGTTCCGTTCTGGGGTATTCACAATGGCATAAGCATTCATCAATTTCTTGCCAGCCTAAGCTGAGCAATGTATGCTTACAAAAATTCTTTCCTATCAACGTTCTACACAGGTTTTGGCAGTTCTGAATTTTGGTGTTGATAATATTGGCATCTACCATTCTTCCAGATTTGTACTCCAAGGAATGATAAATGGACACAAACAGGAAGAAAGGAAATTGTTACATTAAATTCTGACAAATGTTCGGTTTCGAAAGGAATGACCGGGGTTGAGAAAACCTCTGCGGAAATCTCTTCTGGTGGTAGGCATAGCCTTTAGTTTATCCTTCATTTCCACCAGGACAGGATCTAGAGAAGGGGCAAAAAGGTTAGTGCCTGAATAGGAAGAGGCTGTTGAGGCAATCTTAGACTTAGAATCTAACTGCCATCCCTTAAGCCATAGAGATCTGCATAAAACTACCCCGGAGGCTAAGGCTTTAGAGGCCTGTTGGACACAGTCAAGGCTGGAATTTGCCATAAAGGCTGCATCTTTAGCCATTTTATTGATGCCCTGTCTCAATTTAGAATTTTCTGGGGGCACTAAAGTGGCTAACTGTTTGGCCCATAAAATGGAGGCCCTGGCAAAAATCGAGTTAGGTGTGGCTGCCTTAACTGTAGAGGCGGCCTCGTGGGCTTTTTAAAGTAATAAATCGCAGTTTCTGTCCTCTGTAGACCTTAACTGCTTCTGGCTCTCGATATTCAGGAGAGTCTCTGAGACCATTTGAACAATGGGCGGGGGCGAGGGGGGCACCCGCGGCGTCACCAGCAAGGTGGGTACCTCAGATGACAAGGTATAGTGTTTCCTAGGATAGGAGCCAATGGGTCTACAGGATGCTGGGTTTTGCCATTCTGTCAACATCACCTGTTTAAACAAGAATGGAAAGGCCACAGAGGCCAAGGGGCCCAAAGAGGATGGGAATACATTCTGATCTAGTTTGGAGGATTGAGCCACATCCGCTGTAGATGCATCATTAATTGCCCGCTTGGCTTTAGAAAGGAAGACATAGAAGTCAGCAGATGAAAAAAGACGGGAGGAAATAGTTACCACTGGAGAGGCTTCTTCCTCTGAAAGCTCTCCCTCTTCCCTACCTGAGTCATGGGGATGGCAAAGGCATGAGTGATTCAGGATCAGAAGCAGATTCAGGATGGAGGATAGCATGATGGGGTGGGGAGAGGGGGGTTAGGCAAGGGTTGAGAGGGTTTGACTGCAGCAGGCTGAATAGAAGGTACCACTGGGCCAACAGAGGCAGCTGGCTGGGCCAGTGCTCTGGATTCCCGGGGATATTTGGGGGCTTTCTGTTAAGCATCCGAGCCAGAAGACAAAAGGGGATGGCGCCGCTTGCATCTAAGCCTGAGTGGCTTGGGAGCAAACCGCCTGCGTTCCAGCAGGGGGACCACCTCCCTCCTACTCAGACTAGAGTCTGGGGAGGATGAGGAGAAGCGTCTGTTGGGGTGTGGAGGCCAATCAGGGAAATCAGGCACCGCCGGGGAAAGGCAGGGTGGCCGCAAGGGAGCTGGTGGAGCCTGTAGTTAAGGCTGTGGGATAAGTGGCAGGCACTCCCTAGAGAAGAAATCCTTAAGCCAGTTTGCCACATCAGGTGGGAAGGGAGGAGGAGCCAGCCCAATCAGAGGGGGAGCGGCGTTACCTGAAGCCCCACCAGCCAGCAGAAGATCAGACAGCAAGGCATAATCAAAAGCAGCATCGTGAAGGCTCCTTTGGTGCTCCACTTTCTGTTGGCCTGTTGGGGTGGTATGCAGGGGAACTGCACAGACCAGCTGGTTCCCCCTCAACAACAACCACAGGGGAGGTGCTGTTTGATGCCAATGAATCACCCACTGGCTGATTGTCATCCTTCCCCTTTTTGGCTCTCTGTTCCTTTGAATGCAGCTTAGACCACTTGTACACCGCCTGAATAAGCAAGCGCTCACTGCAGCGCACTGAATCTGAAAGCTTCTTTGCTTTTTAAATCTTGCTCCCATTCCCCTCCTTACTGTGCTTAGATCTTTTAGAAGCCTTACGAGGCGACAGGAGGTGGCCCGGTACAGGCGCCTCCACCAGAGCGGGAATGGCTGCTGCTGCAGCAGGAGCCACCAGTGCAGAAAGGACGGGCTGTAGGGCAACCATCGCCTGATCGGGAACAAGGGAGCCTTCTGAAAGAGAGCCTCCCAGCAGCTCTTTGGTGTGGGCAAGCTCCATAACGGAGGCTGAATGCCGAGCAGCAGAAAAAACACAAAACAGAAAGAACAAAAGTAAATAAAATCCGAATTATTAGGAAAGGGGGAAAAAACTGTTTGTGAAGGTTGAAAATGAATAGAAAATGGCCTAACGCAAGCTCCTTCCTATCCTTGCACACTCTAAAGAAAAACAGGGCAGGGAAAGAATATTTTCAAAAGGTAATCCAAGTTCTTGCAGAGCAAAAACTCTCAGCATGTGAGCCACGAGCAGACAGTACCAGAACTGGGGATGGCGCCCTCTGGCAAGAGGAAGTAGCGTTCAATTATTTCCGGCCTGTCTCGAGCATGCTCAGTGACTGATCCCATTCTCATGAGCTCCCACACAGTAGGGAAAGGCGAACAAGGAGAAAGATCAAATTATTCAAAGGGAGAAAAGTGTGTGAGCAAAATGTTGAGGGTACATGTGCAAACCCCATCATCAGCATTCCCACTGCCCCACGAGAGACTGGAACCCCCAGGACAGAATAGAGCTGTCGAACAACAGAGCAGAACTGGAGGGGAGGACCCACTTATCCTTTGTGCACCTAACTGATCTGATTGAAAAGAACAGTGCCTGGAATGTTGTGGAACACAACTGAACAGCATGTGCCCATTGATCCTCTCCATAACATGTTGCCTTCCAGTGCAAGGTACAGACAGCAGTTGCAATGGGATGAGTCCAGTCATGGTCCTTCCAAGGTCAGCTGCTTTAGGGCAATCCCATCTCAAACACAAGAAGGTAGCACTGAATAACAGAAGGGTGATGCAAAGGGAAGCAAGTAGGTGTCCTGCCTCCAGTGACTGTGCTTTTGTCCAGGATCCAATAAAGCCCCTTTTCTCACCCTCGCCGCCCCTCTCCCTTTCCTGGCACACTGACTAGATTGTTGTGCAAATAATCCTTTCTACACAGGAGGTATCAAAGAAGAAAAGTAACAGAGGTTCTGTGCGCAATTAATGTTTTGCATTTAGAGGATTGCAATTTATTCCCTGTCATCTCCAGCTAAAGATCTCAGGTGGCCAGACTGGGAAAGATCATGCCCTAAGAGCTTGGCAAATGACTGCCAGTCAATGCAAGACATTACTCGGCTAGCTGGATCAATGGTCCGAATCTGTGTAAGGCAGCTCCAGTACCTGAACCGCAAACAAGTGGGGCTCACTGCCAGCCTAACTCCACACCTCATGGCAATATACCAGCATTGCAAGCAGAGATATTTAGCACCAAGATGACAGCAGCAGTACCCAAATTTGCTTCAGAGGTCAAGTATCTTCAGCTGCAACCTGTGTACATTCACAGTTCTACCCACACAGTCTGTTTTGCAAGATATCAAGTGCACTTCTTGTTCAATGTGTGCTAAAACTGATGAGTTTCACACAGCAATATTTGGGGTTTTGCATGGTTACTGTAAGAAAAATAAGTATGTTTAATTCCTCAAAACTATTGGGGTTTTTACACTCTGGGTTTTTCTCACGATCACAAAGTTAGTCTGAGGAGCAGCCAGCTAAAATGCAGGAGCTGTGTGTGCTCCCAAAAAGTGGCCGTCTGCGAGAATGAATGCATGGTGGCTTGGCACAGCACCTAATTAGGGTCACCTCTGGCAGATGACCACTTTCTGGTCTTCTGAGCAGGAGCTCCCCCTTGCACACCATCACTTTTTGGGAGTACACACAACGACATCTTAGCTTGCCACTCCTTGGACTAACTTTGCAATCATGAGAACCAACCTTCTAGGTTATGACTGCAAAGGCATCTATGGTAGCAGCTGAATAGCTAAAACCAACCAGAATATTTTGTTGAATACTTAATATTCAAGATCCTGACACCTCATACTTAAACATGAGCTTACAACTAACCTGTAGGTTTCTAGCTATTCTTAAGGCATATTATCAATTTTAGTTTAACAGTTCCTTCAATACAAAGTGCTGCTTAAGTCATCATTCTCTATTCTACTCTTTCCTTTTCCCCAAACAAATCAATGCTCTGTTCAGATGAAGATAAACTATGGGCAGCATCAATGCCAGAGGAGTATGAACACTAAGGAATCTTGAAGGGAGAGTTTTTGGCAACTGTAAGAGAGTTACCGGGCCACCTAATGGCTCAGAGAGCATCTGTCTAGAGAGCAGGAGGCTGTTGGTTTGAATCCCTGCTGGTGTGTATCCCAGAATATGGAGAACTCCTATATCAGGCAGCAGCAATACAGGAAGGTGCTGAAACGCATCTCATACTATGCAGGAGAAGACAATGGTAAATCCCTCCTATATTCTACCAAGAAAACAACATGGCTCTGTGGTCACAAGGAGTCAACACTGACTGTACTGCACAGCCTTTCCTTTAAGAGAGCTTCCAAATGGGAAAGAGGAAGGAAGTGTTCACAGCAGGAGCAACAGGGAAAAATAATAATAATAGGGAGCATAGAAGGAGCAAACACCACCACCACACAGCACAATTATGGAGAGACGAACTTTGAAACACATGTTAGATTTCTTGGGGTGGGGGTGGGGGCGGAAACCAGTGTATTTCATACTAATGTTACAATATTAAACCTAAACTCTTCAAATATATATTAATGCATTTCATATGAGCCCCTGGTGGCACAGTGGTAAAACTGCGCCCTGTAACCAGAAGGTTACAAGTTGGATCCTGACCAGGGGCTCAAGGTTGACTCAGCCTTCCATCCTTCCGAGGTCGGTAAAATGAGTACCCAGAATGTTGGGGGCAATATGCTAAATCATTGTAAACCGCTTAGAGAGCTCCGGCTATAGAGCGGTATATAAATGTAAGTGCTATTGCTATTGCTATTGCTATATACTGATTGAGGGGGAAATAAAGCACTTGTAAAAGCAAAGCAACATGCCTTTCCTTTCAGTTACTACCAGGGCCCAAGCAATGACAAGCTAATTATTTCCCAGTAATCGTGGGCCCTCCCTCTGGTGCCACCTATGAGATATGACAGAAGAAAACTACTTAAATAGTTTGAGTGTCATGGTTGTGGGTGAATGTTGGAGTAAGATACCTAGGGGCTGGCAAAACTACTTAACATCCCTAGGAACCAGCCCTGTACCAAGACTGACCATATATTTAGGTATCTGGGCACAAGCATCTAGTTTTTAGGAGCCTTGGATTATCCAAGTCTGGGACAATGAAAGAAAATCAAACAGCCTCCATTAATTCTGGCCAGGTTCTCTCTTCCAAGAACTGCAGTAGCTCAGATTTCTACCCTTATGCTATATGGCCTTCAAATCACAGTAGGTTCTCTACAGACTTCAGTAGTGAAGTCTGTAGAGAATCTGACCTTTTTGCTCCAATTATATACAATGAGTATGACACCACTGTGAGGTAGGAGTGTGCACGGTTCGGTCCAGGCACAATTTAAAAGACCGCTGGAGCGGTTCGGAGGTCTGGCGGTTCAGGAGGGCGGGGGCATGTAGCTTTAAGGGGGGGTGGTAGTACTCCCGCCCCCGCTGCTCTTCCCCCTCCGGCGCTGGTCCTTTGAAAAATCTCCGTGGGGCAGCAGAGTTCCTCCCTGCCGCCCCTGCCCCCGTCGTTTTTCCTAAAGGGTTAAAGAGACGAGCGCTAGCGGCGCGCATGTGCCCTGCGCGGCGCGCGCTCATCTCTGACGTTGCAGTGCGTGTGCCGCATACGTGTGATGTATGCGGCGAGTGCGCATCAGCGGCAGAGACGAGCGCACGCCACGCAGGGCGCATGAGCGCTGCTAGCGCTCATCTCTTTAACCCTTTAGGAACGACAATGGGGGCAGGGGCGGCAGGGAGGAACTCTGCCGCCCCAAGAAGATTTTCCAAAGGACCAGCGCCAGAGGGGGAAGAGCGGTGGCGGAGGGGTAAGTACTACCCCCCCTTAAAGTAACAGTCCCCCCCATGCCGGACCGGGAGGGACTCCAGACCATGCACACCCTACTGTGAGGCTATATACTATAAGTCAAAAATGAATGTTTGGCTATGTTCAACAAGAATATCTTATCCTTCTTAATTTTAGGAGGCATTACCATTCTGAATATTTTTCCGAGTTCGGCAGACCTACAAACCAGCTGACAAAACTACATACACATCACAATTGGTTAACAAAGGCAAAGTGTGTTGTGAGCTACACTATTTAAGAATTGCACTGCCAGCTGGCACTCTACAAAAGGCCCTTTAAAAAAAACTGCAATCTGCTACCTGTGAGAGCTGGAACCCATTGACACTGCATGAATCACTGTTGCTATACTTCAGTCAAACACAGGCAGAAAGCAGTGTGAGCATTTGTACCGCAGAGCAATCAGAAATCTTTTCTGTGTGCTATCAATTTTCTGGTCTACAGGTGGTCTTTTTTTAAAAGTAGCATTGCTTTCTTTTTGTGAGGAACATATAAATATTAAGAAGAAATGGTAGAATCTACTTTCAGAAGCAACTATGTAGACTTTGATAGTATTCACGGACACTCCTCACTGTGCACAACTGATGTAGCAAACACATAGTTGGGTGCAACTATCTTCTTTTTCTTGACAGTGTTGTCTCTCCTGATACTAGAATCTATAAGAGAAGTTAAACTGCTTTTCTATTAAATGATTGAGCAACTTGTGTCCATGAGCTATGAATTTATGCCTCTATATAGCCTCTGGGTCCTTGTTAGAATCTCAACTTCCATAATACGTATCCACCACGGAAGGCTGGTCTTTAAGGGAAAGAGGGGCAATGTCCCCCTTGGCAGCCCCCCCCCCACCGCAGTTCTCCAAAACATACCATCTAGTTTTCTTCCTTGCTGCATCTTGCTTTCTTTTTCTCTTGTACAGCTACTGCAGTGCTTGCCAACAGCATACCCTGGCTTCTTGTCTTCTTAAAATACATTTCCTCCCCCTCAGGGTGTTTGATGGGTTCCACCACACCAAAAAGGGAGTAATTATTGTCAGCCACACCCAAACTGCATGTTTAGTTCCCCAACACCAATCGGCCTTTTCCTTTCCTTTCCCCCCACTTCTTGGAGGTGTGTTGGTTTAGAAATGAAATTTTACATACAGATATCAGAGTGTGTGTTCAAGTGTCCAAAGGAAACATTGGTCATTAAATATTTTTAAAGCTGCTTCTTGGATTTTAGATCAGCCCTCAGTTCTTGAGATGACCTCCGTGCTTACTTTTTGATCATCTCCTAAAAACATCTTTGAGAATATAAGACCCCCAAAGTCTTATTAGCAGTTGTAGGAGGTATATTGTAGAGTAAGATAAATCAAGGAACTATTTTATCAGTGATTACTTTACTTTTAGAACAGTGGGGGCCATCTTGTTCAGTGGCAGTGGGAAACTTGTGTCGTCCACCAGTGGTGGCCAGTGGGGCAGGGTGGGGGGGGGAATGTATATGCTCAGGAGAAATGAACTATGTATATGCTCAGGAGGCCCATTACCTTGTTGCCAAGATGGAGCCCTGGCTTTAAAAAAAACGGTCTGGGATCAACCAGACAAATATGAGTTACACATACTGTAACCCTTCAACAGACTGAAACATTCTGTGTAACTCCCAAGCCCGTATGCTCTTATACTAGCAGAAGCCAATGCAATAAGATGCATGATAGAACCTACATGAAGCTCAAGCCTATGCATGTTGACTCAGAAGCAAGTTGCATTGTATTGAATGAATGCTACTCCTAGGTAAGTACGCATAGCATAAGAGCCCATTTCTACTGATTAGACATAGCTCATCATTTAGCAAGAGGCTAAACATAGAAAATAAACTAGAAATGTCTTGTATTAAAAAAAATTATACTGGGGCATGGGGCATGCAGACCCTGACTGAGGCATGTGTTACCACTGGACAGTGGTGTGAGACTTGCACAGGGGAGTCCTGAGAGTTTTGCAAAAAGTCCCAATGCACTTTTTGAGGGCGGGGAAAAGAGAGCCTGTACATCCAGGTATGAAGGTTCCTCTCCCTGAGGTGACAACTACTCAGATCAGCAGCAATTAAGAACACCACACACAAAGGGTTAACTGAAAGTGGATGCATTTGCACTCAAAAGTCCCAAGCAAGCAGCATGAAAAATCAAATACACATATACCCAGATTTATCTGATCCCCTTATTTTGAAGGCAATAATGTTAAAAACCTAACTATACAGGGTTCCTGTGTGTCTCACAGAGGAGCATAGCAGGCAGCAATGTAAAATGATTCCTTCTGCACTGGGAGGGACTCACCCACTATGAGTTATGCAAGCCAGTTCCAAAGCAGGGAGCTTAAACTCACTGCTTTTTGATATTATTTGGGCAAGGGAGGAAGCCTTTCTCCCCAACTACCTTAGGGACTCAAGGGATTGGGAGATGAGAAGGATGACTCTTTTTAATTTGCACAGCAACTTAAGGCTTGTTCAAAGTTCACTTCAACAGCAGGAGCTGCTTCTAGAAGTTTTTCCAGGGAAAAACACTGGGACTCCAAACTTGGGGGCTTCAGGCCCCCTCCTTGACCCCAACCCACCAATTGGCCTGATTCGGAAGCCTAGGCTTGTTTCTCCTTTTCTCCAGATAATCCCAGCCACTCATTTCAGCAAGCAAGGAGGTCAGCTCTTCAATGACACAGCTCTTCTGGGTGCTTCCTCCAAGGATTAAGGCCACCACGAGGCTCCCAGCTAGCTTGCTGATGATTGGGAAGAATATTTCTCGGCCAGCTATTCTGACTCCTCATTGGTTGAGTTCATTCTCTCTCATCCAAGAGTTCAGATATCAGTCCCTCCAGCCATCACAATGAAGTATGTTAGACTGTGGGGAGAGGAGCTAATGCAGACATATTAAGCATGGTTTAGGGCAAGGACTCCCAACCTTAAGTCCTCAGATGTTGTGGGATTACAAGTCACAAAATCCCCAGATACAATGACCCAAGGTTGGGAACCCCAAACAGGCCTAAGGTGGACACAGACATTCCTGAACTGTGGCCCCACAGTTCAGGCACAGGTGTAAATCAAGGCTTAGATATGGAGAGTAGGCTCACACTCCTTATCTAAGCCTTGACTTATACATGTGCCTGCATTGAGCCACTGAGGCCACCCCATTAATTTTGTGGCCGAGAAAAAGCTGAGATGCACACTGGGACAAAATAACCCAACTTCAAGAATACGCTGATGGGTTCTGAGCTGTCAGGAGAGGGATCTTGGGGTCATGGTGGACAGCTCATTGGAAGAGTCAACTCAATGTGCGGCAACTGTGAAAAAGGCCAATTCCATGCTAGGGATCATTAGGAAGGGGATTGAAAATAAAGCTGCTAATATTCTAATGCCCTTATACAAAACTATGGTGCGGCCACACCTGGAGTACTGCGTACAATTCTGGTCACCACATCTAAAAAAGAACATTGTAGAACTGGAAAAGGTGCAGAAGAGGTCAAACAAGATGATCAGGGGACTCTAGAGCACCTTTCTTATGAGGCAAAGCTACAACACCTGGGGCTTTTTAGTTTAGAAAAAAGACAACTGAGGGGAGACATGATAGAGTTCTATAAAATTATGCATGGTGTGGAGAAAGTGGATAGGGAGAAATTCTCCCACTCACATAACACTAGAACCAGGGGTCATCCCATGAAATTGATTGCCAGGAAATCTAGGACCAACAAACAAAAGTACCTTTTCACACAACGCATAATCAACTTGTGGAATTCTCTGCCACGAGATGTGGTGACAGCCAACAACCTGGATCGCTTTAAGAGGGGTTTGGATAACTTCATGGTCTATCAACGGCTACTAGTCGGAGGACTATAGGCCAACTCCAGCCTCAAAGGCAAGATGCCTCTGAGTACCAGTTGCAGGGGAGTAACAGCAGGAAAGAGGGCATGCCCTCAACTCCTGCTGTAGGCTTCCAGTGGCATCTGGTGGGCCACCGTGTGAAACAGGACGCTGGACTAGATGGATCTTGCGCCTGATCCAGCAGGGCTGTTCTTATGTAGCAGCGTTTCTTGACATCCGATTCTAACACCCTGGCTGGTAAAGCATACAAATTCTCTTAAAACGAGTGCTCAGGACTGCCTATCCAGCAGAACGTTTTTTGTTAGGAATGACAAGTTTAATCTTGTATTCATTAATCATTAGTGCTCACAGCAATCTCATGTCAACAGAACAATATTGTAAAGCAAAAGAAACACTATATTATTTCCATTCTCTACATCCAAGGATTTTTTTAAAAAAAAAAGATTGCCATGTTCACAAAGAAAGCCTAATAACACTGGAGTTAGATGATTCTCGGAGCCATGCAACCCATCATAAGAACGTAAGAACTGCCCTGCTGGATGAGGCCCAAGGCCCCGTCTAGTCCAGCATCCTGTTTCACTCTCCTGGTCAGTCCCCAACACCTCAGATCCCATCAGCATATACTGATCAGCATCAACAAATACTTTCCTTCTAAAATGCTGCTTTAAAAGAGCTCATGTGAAACATGCACATTCCATGTTTAATGAAACAAAGTAAATATAAAATATACAGCTTCTGTCAAGACCTAAAGCAAATCTGAAATAGATTTTGTACACAGACATCTCGTATCATAAGCAAGAAAAATAATCACTCAAAATCCATAACAGAGGTAATGATTTCACAGGAAATTCACAGGATTAGCTTCTCTTTTTCAAGAGAAACACAGCTTCCATTCCTATCAAAATGTAAATTCATGGCTTAAGTATTTGAGGAAAGGCAAACAAACTCCTGTCACTCACATTTTAGGAAATGCTTTTATAATATATTTTAGAAAAGAAAAGCCTCCAGAGAGGCCTAACTTTCTTCCCATTAAATTTGTTCTAAAAAGCAGCTCTGAGATAGACTTACATTCCAATGCTAATGTATTCCTTGGAAATCAAGTCTCATTGATAACAATCATTGCTCCCAAGTAATGTGTTTAGGACTAGATGAACCTAGTTGTACATTAGATACATCTAGAGCAAACAGACATTAACACGTAGCCAACATTAACGTTTCATTACCGTTCTACTTTATTGTAGCCACATTATTAACTATGGCTCTAATTTTCATGCTGCTTCTACAGGTAGTATGTCCATTACCTTCTATACCACACAGTTTTAGAAAGCATTGCCAAAATACACTAAACTCAGTTGGACAATTGAAGAAAATGTGTGTGTTCTCTAATTCATCTTGGACAGTAGATCTCTTCTAATTTACTCAATTAAGATGTGTTTTGGCCATTGGCCGTAAATAAAGTATCTATCTCAAATAAGATGATGTGGGAGAAGTAGACGCAAGGTCGACCCATCACATTTGAGCTGAAGAGAAGTTCATAGCTCATCTCATGCTGCAACACATTTGCCAACCTATTCCTACACCCCTGTAAGGTTTACATGTTGTCCGTCTTGTGCTGCTCATTAGAGGTGTTTAAAAAAATAAATTCTAATATCACATTTGTCTGCCCATGCTGAAGTATTCAACCACAATCCAAATGCTGCCAGTGCATTCATGAACAGCCATTTAAAATATTTTATAACAAAGCCAACACACACAGGTAATGAACCAAAAAAATTCTGCTGACCTCAGTCATATTGTTTAGTATTTCCTTCAAGATTCATTTCAGCTCCGTACATGGCTTTCCTCCCTTCCACATTAAGGAGAGACTCTAATTTACTGAAACCATTTATTCCATCTAGATCCAGCATGACACAGACTTGTTTGCAGTGATGAAAAAGTGATTGGTCACGTCCTTCATCCACTTGTCCCGGAGGGCAGTCAGCCAAGCATACATGAGCAAAATTGTCTATAGCGTCCTCTTTACATTCGAATAAAACAGACTAGGAGAGAAAGCTGTAGGAAGATGCATAGCTCTGCAAACCTCCTCCCCACCTCCCCCCACCAATTGGTTTTTAAACAGAGCAAAGGTGTTTCTTTTCCAGGGCATCAAGGAGCTGTATAGCCTCATGGGTCATTCAGAGCCAGCCACAATGTTCAATCTGCCTCGGTTTTAAGCATTTAAAGAAAAATAGAAAGAAAGCCAGGCATGCACAGAGAATGAATAGTGCTCAAGTTGCAAGCATGTGATAACCAGGGCTCAGGTTTAAGCAAAACATCCCGGCTTTTCATTCATCCTTCATTTTAAAACAAACACAGGCTTACCGTTTTGTTGTAGAATGGATCAGACTAGATTCACCTGCGACTCCTTAGCATGCCTCTAAGAACATTCGTGTTTGCAATCAGGCCAGGCTTATTCACAGCCACTGAATTCACATCTTTCTGCACTAGCAAGCTGAAATGGTACGGCTGTACTATAGCTAAGAAAGGGGGAAATCATTAGCAGAAAAACAAAGAAATCCCTCGAGGCAAGATATTCTCGGCGGAGTTGCAGCATAGGTGGTGTCGATCATCAAGGAAGGAGATTCGGCTGCCTAAATTTTACGGACAGCACACTGTTCTTGGAGGGAAGATTTCCCCTCATTTAAGAAAACGTGATGGACTTGCCTGTAGAGTTCCCAGGAAGGCATTCTGCTCAGGCTCTGCAGCAGCATTGCAGCCAGCGTAACTATGCATATGCTGTCTAGGCAGTTTACAGCAACATGCTCTCTTTTGTAGAGATATTGATTTACAACACAGGATTACTTCTGCAGGGCCAAAATATGCACAACAGTGATCTCACGAGAGGCGAGGAAACATACATACATACATACATACATACATACACACACATACATATATATAAAGTCCAAGGGTGCAAATAATCATGGCTAATTCAGTCATATCCCCAGGACTGAAAGATAAGTCTGTATAGGGTCACCCAGAGAGGAAGAAGAACATGGATGACATTAAGCCACACAATACAGTAAAACTTTGTGATCTGAAACTGCTAAAAGGTGAATGATTACAAACCAGCCACATCTTGAAGAATCCAAGAGGAAGTTTTAGGCTCCTCCCCCTTAACTTTATGTCCCTACCTGCATCACACAGAAGTAAAACCAAGGACAACAAGATTTTAAATCAGACCATCTTCTAAAGAACACAGTTGCAAATAAGTGCATTATTATATGGCCATCTTTTAAGGCTAAACAGCCTATTGAAACCACAAATATTAAGCCTGGATGTTAAACCTGACCTTGCATGATAGTCTGGATGTTAAACCTAGCCTTGATTCATTTATCTATTAATTGTATGTCCCCCAAATTCCAGAACTACTCAATATGGGGGAAGGGGGTTGATGTCCTGGGTTATTTATACATACATACACACACGCATACAAAGTAAAGTTGTGCTGTTGAGTCAGTGTCGACTCCTGGCGCCCACAGAACCATGTGATTTTCTTTGGTAGAATACAGGAGGGGTTTACCATTGCCATCTCCCGTGCAGTATGAGATGATACTTTGCAGCAGCATCCTATATTGCTGCTGCCCAATATAGGTGTTTCCCATAGTCTGGGAAACATACCAGTGGGGATTTTATCCAGTAACCTCTCGGTCCCTAGACAAGCTATTTCCTGCTGTGCCATTAGGTGGTGCATACATGCATACAGCAGTATATAAATATGATAAATATATAAACAGGAAATATGTTAAATGAAACCAAAAACACCACATACATTGCTTGTTTATGAAGTTTATTGCAATAAAACATTAACCAAAATAAACCTGACTTGGTATGTAAGCAAACGAACAGCTCTACTGCTAAAGTTTATCTCCATCTGCCAAGGGGCCTGCTTTTGATTCAATGGCATAGTGCTGCAAAGTTTAAAAGATTCAAGAGCTGAGATAGCTCAAAACAAAGTATACTACAAGCTAATGCACACAGAGGTCTTGGGCTGCCACAGTTTGTGCAGTTCCTGCCTGGATTAAAGATTCCTCGTGTGCAGATGCTGTATAGGTAGACACAGGAGTGTGTGAGTGTACTGAATGCTGCCCATTCGGCCATTACTTTTAGAGTTGGCATCTATTCAGCAGCACCTGAAGCAGGCAGATAGGCTAGCATGAAGAAAATATCAAGTAGGTGAACCTAAAGGCTCCATCTCATATCCAGGAACAGAAGGCATAGAAATCAACCTAGATGGGGAATGTATGCATGCCAGCATACAGTGGTCCCTCGACTTACGAAGATAATCTGATCCGAACGCACGTTCGTAGGTCGGAATTTTCGTAAGTCGAAAAGCGCATCCACGGAGGTCCGGAACACTCGTAAGTCGAGGAAACCGCATCTAAAAATTCGTAGGTCGAGGAAGCCGCATCTAAACCGGCAACGACTTCCGGTATTTTTTGTTGTTCGTATGTCGAAACATTCGGATGTCGAGTGCTTCGTAAGTCGAGGGACCACTGTACTCTGCTCAAGATTCTTCAAAGACATATTCCATTGTGATTATATGCATCTGCTTACGTATGTTGATCCAAAGGTTGCTCCCTGCTGTATGGTAGCCAGTTCATGTAAGGAAACTCGCAGTACTGCTGAACTTAGAGTAAGCAGGCATGTTTTATCTCTGACACTGGATGGCTTTTCCTTCCAAGTAGTCCAGTCTCTAAGGGAAACTCAGTGGGGGTGGAAACCAGACAGGTGTGAGCTTGCGCCACCTACCCAACCCCACCACCCAGCCGCCAATTTTCCTTGGCCTTCCTTCGGCACCACCCTCCACACAGTGACTACTGGGCATTTCACTGCTAAGCCATTAAAAATGAACAGTATAAAATCACATGGGAAAATGATGGGGTGAACCTGAAGGCTGCACACAGAAAGAAGACAGGTGTAGACAATGAAGTGTGATAAATCTTGTGTACTTTAACAAGTCTCCCTTTGGATTATCGCTCAGAACGAATAAAACCAACACGGTTGAAACACTACAAAGAGTTAGACTATAAGCCAGTATTACACACTAGTCCCAAACATTTAAATAAAATAATCCACATAGAAGTTTTTAATAAAACAGACATGTCCTTTTTGATTAGCTCTCACGAACTGCCATAGTACATAAGCTCTAAGCCATCCGTAAGTATCTTCCTCCAGATTTCAGATTTCTTCTGCTGCTCACACCCAACTACTTGAAATCCATAATGTACAGGATCAATTGCTGTCACAGCCCGTGACGTCAATTGAGGAAAGGTGCCATTTTAGCTCACTCAGACCCATCTTACCTGGGTAAAATGCAAGAGAGATTAAAGACGCAACTGGACCTGGCTCTGCTTTTGGAAGCTCAGGTGGAGCCAGTGGCCAGGGATGTCTTTGCACAGCTTCGGCTAGTGCACTGACTGTGTCCCTTTCTCAAGAAGGCAGATCTGACCTCAGTTACTCACGCCTTAGTCACATCACGGCTGGATTACTATAACGTGCTCTACACGGGGCTGCCCTTGAAGAATATTCGGAAACTGCAGCTAGTGAGAAACACAGCAGCTGGGATTTTATCCGGAACTGCCCACTGGGGTCGCATTACACCCATTTTGAAAGAACTACATTAGTTGACAATTTGTTTCTGGGTCCAATTCAAGGTGCTGGTTTTGACCTTTAAAGCCCTTAACAGTTGGGCCCCGGATATGTGAAGGACTGCCTGTTCCCAAAGGCTCCTGCCCACTTGATGAGGTCATCAGAGGGGGCTATGCTCCACATGCCAATTATTTTATTTTATTCTATACATAGTTCTATACCATCTAAAACTTGAAAGTCTGGGCAGTTGACAATTAAAATCAATTAAAAATATTAAAACTATGAATCTAATTAAAAGCCTGGGTGAATAAATGTTTCTTCAGTGCCTTTTCAAAAGTTGCCAGAAATGAGGAGGCTCTTATTTCAACAGAGAGCGCATTCCAAAGTCCAGGGGCAGCAATGGAGAAGGCCCATTCCTGGGAAGCTGCCAGAAGAGATGGTGGCAACTGCAGATGAACCTTACCAGGTGATCTTAACAGACAGTGGGGCTCACAGTGAAGAAGATGTTCTCTTAAATACCCAGGGCCTAAGCTGTTTAGGGCTTTATAGGTAATAACCAGCACCTTCTATTCTGCCTGGAAACATATCGGCAGCCACTGTAGTTCTTTCAAAACAGGAGTAATACAGTCTCTCCAAGATGACCCAGAGACCAACCTGGCTGCCACATTCTGGATCAGCTGCAGTTTCTGAATTACGTACAAATGCAGCCCCACATAGATAACATTGCAGCAATCCAGCCTAGAGGCTACCAGCATATGTACCACCGTTTGAGGCTGTTCATCTCAAGAAACAGAAGAAGCTGGCGTATCAGCTGAAGCTGACAGAAAGCACCTCTGGCCACCACCTCAATCTGGGACACCAGAGATCGGTTCAGATCCAGAAGCACCCCCAGATTGCATACCTGTTCCTCCTGGGGGAGCGTAACCCCATCCAGAACTGGCAGTTCAAAATCATCTCCCGAGTTCCGACCTCACACCATAAGTACCTCCGTTTTATCTGGATTCAAAGGCAGGCATTCAGGGAGATTATGCCTTCTTCCAATGAGATTGACATGGAGGAAGATTTGGGTGTCATCAGCATACTGATAAAACCCTGCACCAAATCTCCTGATGATCTCTCCCAGCGGTTGCATGTTAAACAACATCGGAGACAATATGGAGCCCTGAAGAACAACCGTCTCCAAGAGACACCATCTGGAATCTGCCTGTGAGGTAGGAGCGGAACCACTGCAAAGCAGTGCCTCCCACCCCCAATCCCATCAGATGTTCCAGAAGGATACTATGATCGAAAGTATCTAAAGACGCCAAGAGAGCCAAAAGGACCAACAGAGTCACATTCCCTCTGTCAATTCCCAATTGGGGATCATCCATCAGGCTGACCAAGGTAGTCTCCACCCTATAGCCCTCCCAAAAGCCAGTTTGAAATGGGGTTAGATAATCAGTTTCCTCCAAGACCGCCTGGAACTGGGAGGCCACCACCTTCTCAATCACCTTGCCCAGCCATGGGAAGTTAGAGACAGGCCTGTAGTTGCCTAACTCTGAGGGATCCAAGGCAGGCTTTTTCAGAAGCAGACTAATGATTGCCTCCTTAAGACAAGAAGGCATCATGCCCTCCCTCAGAGAAGCATTTATAATCTCTACCAGGCGATCTACAATAGCCTCCCTGCCAGATAGTACAAGCCATATTGGGCAAGGATCAAGAGGGCAGGTGGTAGGCTGTACCATTCCAAGCAACTTGTCCACATCCTCAGGAGTCAGCAACTAAAATTAATCCAGTGTCATCACATAAGAGGAACTGCTGGACACCTCAGCATCAGACTCTGTAACGACTATGGAGTCTGAATCCAAGTCAGGAAGCTCGCCTGTCATGCACATGGGACAGGGCCTTCCCAGTTATTGCCCCCAGACTTCAGAATGCTCTCCCGGTGTGCATCTACTCAGTCTCCATCACAGGTTTTAGAAAGCAAGTGAGATCTTGGCTTTTTATCCAGGCTTTTATATGAGTGTTTTTGTTGCTGCTAATCTGTATTTTATGGTCTTATTGTATATATGTTTTTTAAAATATTTAATTAGATTTGTATTTTTATATTCCAATTTAATATTTTTATTTTGTAACTGTTTTATATTGTTTTGAATGTTTTGTGAACTGCGTTGAGATTGCTTTATTGAAAGGCAGTATAAAAATCTAACAATAAATATATTAAAAACTCTGGGTTGAGGGGTTCTCTAATCTTGAGGTAACGCTACTACCAACCTCATAAACTGCAGATGTTAAAGATTTGTTAAATCTTTAAACCTTAAAGACTATAATACAATATAAACACAGCATAAGGCAGATAAGTCAGAGCCAAAAAGAGAAATGCTGGCTTATAATACATTATTGTTCCCAAGAGATGGCTACTATGTAGTGTTACCAGGTTTGCTCTGAAGGGTGATAGTTACCACCCTTCATGACTATGCTTTGGCTTAATGTGTGGAATTCAACTCAATTTAGTGCAAACCTGCATATAGCTTAAGAATAAATTAAAGTACAGGGAAAGCTGCCAGTGAATACAACTAGTTGTCGTGCTAGTTACTTCCATGCATGTCGGGCTGCTTGTATTGTAGGGGAATGGAAGTGGAGGGGTTTAAGATACCTGGAGCCCAGTGCTTCCCAGCCTTCTAAGGGTTTCATTTCTGCTAGCTCCACTTGTGCCAATTCTAGCCTTTCCCCTTCTGTGTTGGCTTGCCAATGCTCAGTCTGTGCAATTAGGAATGTGTTATGATACAATCTAAGGTTGACTAGATTGAAGCCCCCCTGTGTTTGTGGGTAGTTGGAGTTTACTATAAGCAATCCGTGGCCTGTCATTTCCCCAGAGAAATGTCCTCATGGCTGTCAATTTTTCTTAAGTATCTTCGAGGGATAAGCAGTGGAGGTATAAATACATCCGGGCACAACATTCATTTTTATATTTTGTCCCACAAACTCAAGGGGAGGTCAGCCCAGGGGAGGAGATCAATCTTAATCTGTGGAAGTATTTTATCTAAATTAGTTTTGACTACCAGATTAGGTTGTTTGGTAATCAGTATTCCTAGGTATTGTCGGTAGTCTGTTTTCCACGTAAAGGGCCAAGGCATTTCCCTCCTGAAGAGGGGTAGTTTCCCTATGGACATAACCTTCAACTTCCACCAGTTAATGTTGTATCCAGATAGGTCTCCAAACTGGAGTAATAATTCCATAAGTTTAGGAACAGATTCTTGTAGTTTTGAAAGGAACAGGAGGTAGGGATGTGCACAGAACTGCTGCGGGGAGGCTCAAAAGTGGCAGGGGTGCAGCTTTAAGAGCAGGGGAGGGTGCACTTACCCCTCCCACTGCTTTCCCCCCGCCAGCGTCTGTTAACTTGCAAGCCACGGGGGCAGCAGCGTACCTCCCTGCTGCTCCGTTGCTCGGATATGACCGGAAGTCTCTGATGCCCGCCAGCTTGTGGGTAGGCGTCCATGCTGGAATGCGATCGGAGACTTACAGTCATATCCGGACAACGGGGCAGCAGGGAGGTATGCTGCTGCACTGATGGGCTTGCAAGTTGGATGCCAGCAGAGGAAAGCAGCAGGCGGGGTAAGTGCACCCTCCCCCGCTCTTAAAGCTAGACACCCCGGTGTCGAACCAGCGGAACCGCCAGTTCTTTGAACTGGTTTGGAGGCCCATAAAGGGCCTCCAAAGTCTGAACCAGTTCCGTGCACATCACTAACAGAAGGGTGTCATCAGCTATAGTGCAATTTTAAGTTCTTGTCCCTCCACCTCAAACCCCTTAATTTCAACATCTTGCTACACTGTGCAGGCCATGGGTTCAAGGGCCAAGTCAAAGAACAGTGGAGATAGGAGTCACCCAACATTTTAGAGACCCCTATGCCCACATGAAAATGACACTGTGGAGAAACCCACACATATTAATTGGAAAACAGCCAATTTTATGGAAACACTGAGTAGGAAAAGGAATCAATCAACTATCACAGCTGATAAACTAAGCTGCTGCCCCAGAGCTTTGGAATGCGCTCCCTGCTGAAATAAGAGCCTCTCCATCTCTGACAACTTTTAAGAAGTCTTTAAAGATGCACCTATTCACCCAGGATTTTAATTAAATATTGTTTTAACATCATTTTAACATTTCAATTGTTGTAATGTGTACTACTACTACTACTACTACTACTACTACTACTACTACTACAAATCCTTCATGACCCTGCAAAAGGAGTTCTACTTACCCCCATCAAGTGCCTGGAAGTATATGCAACTGAAACACAGTATATCTGCTCAATTTGGACCAGATGCCCAGCGGCCCCAATAACTCCGGATATATTGGTGTACACCACTAATATGTCCTCTCTCCAAAAACTAAACAAACACCTGTATACCTTTGTACAAGGAGTCCTTGACCCGGGCTTAGATATACTTAGGACAAACGGAACTCATACAGAAACTGTCCTCAGAGCAATGGCATGAGATCTTAGGTAGTGTTAAATGTAGCTCAATGGATCTCAAATTGCGCCGTAACCAATCAAAGATTATTGTCAGGGCCTACTGGATCCCGCTACATCTTAAACAATTAAATATGGCCTCAAAGAGTAATTGCTGGAGAGGCAATAATGCTCAGACTTAACACATATGTTCTGGGATTGTCCCACAGTGCAAGGCTTCTGGAGGGAGATTACTACATGTATTAATTTGGTGATGGACTCATCTCTAGCACTGAGGGACCTGAACACAGTACTGGGATATAGCCCAGCAGATTGGGGACTAATAATCAAGTTCTAAACAATGGCTATGGAGAGGCTTACTGGTGGCCAAGAGAATAATACTGCAGCAATGGAAATTTCCCACTCCCCCTAGGACCGAGGACTGGGTGCATTGCTTGCTTGAGTTGGTGGCACATGAAAAAGGGGCCCTCAAAGTAAATAAACCAGATAAATGCTCATAAATCTGGGACAACTTTCATGACTTATTCTTAAAATAAGAATTCTATTGGATTTACCCACATCGCTCATTCCAAAAGTGTGTATTCCTTCTCCTCTCTCCTTCCCCCCTTCTGCTTTTCCTCTCTCTTCTCAACCCTCTTTCTCTCTCCCTCGATCTCTCCTTTCTTTCCTCACCTACGCTCAGCCAGTGCAACTCACAAAGGCTGGCTTGGGGAGAAAAGCTCAGACTCTGGGGGCAGGGGACTGGGAAAGATGTTTGTAAAATACATAATGTCAAAAAATCATTTAAAAACAATACAACTGGAGATGTGACAGCCCTTGTCCCCCCCACCCACCGGGAGGGCTGTTTTCCAGAGTTTTTTCAAGGTCTTCACATCTCTAGTTAGGACACACCTGTTTCAGAACACTCAGAAGAGCACAATAGACTATAGACATGTTCCTTGAAAGCAAGGTTAGTTTTATCGAAGAGCAGGGATTTACAGTAAAGACAATGGTTAGCACCTCAGCAAAATTGGTGTTTTTTTTAAATAGGTCACCAAAAACAAATACATTTATAAAAAGCATCATTAAAAAAAGAAGTGTAATAAGAGGCCCAACCTATGATTACAAAACATTAAACATCACACTGTACAATGCCATTCTTGATCATTTTTAAATACATCTTCCCAAACTTGAATGAATCAGGTTGTCCCCTCCTTACCATAATTTGTATCGCTCAAAAAATAAAAGACCCTGCCAAATCATAATAAAAAGATTGGGATGGAATTACACCTTTTTGAATCTTTAAAGAATAAGTCAGGTTTCTTTGGCAGTTGCAATATACCAGAGTTGGTTGTGCCAATCCTCTAGGGATAACTTTCCTTCTTTCCAATATTTGGCTAGGATTAATCTGGCTGCTATCAACATAAAGTACAGTAAATCTTTAGATTTCAGTGTCTCTAGTTCTCCCCCCAAAATACCTAACAATGCCAAGAGGGGAAGCAAGGTTGCTGGTAATGATCTTCCTTTAAGAGGTTAATGCTCGAGAATGGCTCAGCACACATTCACAAGTTAGCACTGGGGTCAGGAAACATAGTTGTGGGCACTAAGAAACAGAAGAGGGGTGGGGAGAGGGAGAGAAAACGGTATATAACTACTAGGGCTGGGCACAATTACAACTTCTGAATTTGCCCCTGGGTGGGGCAACTTCTGCCCACCCAGACTCAGCCTGGCAGAGAAAACAGCCCTCAACTTTGGCACAAGAACTGTACACATAGCAGAAGCTGTAACAGCAGAGTGTGCAGAGGGACATCATTGGGAGGTCCTGTATCTCTCCTCGTGTCCATGACTGTGCCTAAGCCCAAATGCTACTCCAGATGGCCCAAATGCAGGTAATTTATGATAAAAAGAAATTGCTTTGTCTCCCATGATGTGGGCAAAAGATTCTCACTTCAAAAACATTAAAGCAGTTTGTCATCCCTTTGAGTAGACCTTCTGGGAGCACCTCGGGTTTTCAATAGCCATTGCAATACCCTCTTCCTGAATGCCACATCTGTAAATGCCAGCATGGTGTAACGAGCCAGCGTGGTGTAGTGGTTAGAGTGCTAGACTAAGTCCGGGGAGACCCAAGTTCAAATCCCTGTTCAGCCATGATACTTGCTGGGTGACTCTGGGCCAGTCACTTCTCTCTCAGCCTAACCTACTTCACAGGGTTGTTGTGAGGAGAAACTTAAGTATGTAGTACACCGCTCTGGGCTCCCTGGAGGAAGAACAGGATATAAAATGTAAAAAATAAATAAAAATAAATTAGTAAAGGTCCTCTGTGTAGTGTATAGTGCTCAGGTGCTCAAAGACTCACATGGTTGACACAGATTTCTTCCACCAAGGACCAAGCTCAAAAGGCTATCAAAAGGTCTATAAGCAATATGCATTGTTCCAACTCCTAGGGGAGACCTACCCAAAGTAAAAGTAAAAGTTGAGTCAATTTCGACTCCTGGCACCCACAGAGCCCTGTGGTTTTCTTTGGTAGAATACAGGTGAGGTTTACCATTGCCTCCTCCCATGCAGTATGAGATGATGCCTTTCAGCATCTTCCTATATGACTGCTGCCCGATATAGTACCAGCAGGGATTTGAACAGGCAACTTTCTGCTTGTTAGTCAAGCATTTACCCACTGCACCACTTAAGGTGGCTACCCAAAGCTAAGGGGACTGCAAAGCTAAGGAGGCTGCAATTATGCTCCCTGGATAAGGTGGCATTTCTCTTTTTCATCCTAATCGAAGCGTGCTTGAACACAGGAGAATCCATCTAATACTCCATATCCTTTCATAGACAAGTGAATACTACCCTGTTAATCAAGTATTTGGCTCTGACCGAGAGGTAAGTGTGGAACCATTGCAAAGCAGTGCCTCCCACTCTCAACCCACTCAGACACTCCAGAAGGATACTATGGCACCTTTTAACACAGTGATTCTCTTTATTTAGCAGGGGGAGAGTAACTGGCCCTATCCACCCACAGCACAGTACCTCCAGTGACTGTTGCTGGTGTCTATCTGATGTTTATTTTTAGATTGTGAGACCTTTGGGGACAGAGTTCCATCTTATTTGTTTGTTATTTCTCTGTGTAAACCACCCTGGGCCATTTTTGGAAGGGCGGTATAGAAATTGAATAAATCATCATCATCATCATCATCATGAAAGACCAATTCAAGCATGTGACTAGCAATGTGTGTCAGTCCCGAGACCACTTGGGGATATATCCATAGTTGTCATGGCCGCTATGAACTCCTGAGCTGCCCCAGACAGATTGGTCTCGAAGTCAAGTCTCTCTCTCTCTCTCACACACACACACACACACCCCAAGCCTGAGGGACTCCAACACCAAGCCTGAGACCAAGTCTGTTAGCTCAGTTAAGGACTCTGTTGGGCAGCAGGATGATAGGTACATCTACTGAAGTTCCAGGCTATCCCTGGTTCCCAAACTTAAGAACACACATTCAATATGGTCTGACATTTCAACAGGGTAAGGGGGATGTTAATGTTATAGGCCACAGCCACTCTACCTCCCCACCCACTGACCCTCACCTGCTCAACAGAGTACCCTAGAGGCAAAAACTGGAACCATACCAAGCCACAAGCCTCCCAAAACCAGATTTCTATAATACATACCAGGTCAGCTATTTCATCCAGCTATTTCAGAGCCAGTGTGGTGTAGTGGTTAGAGTGCTGGACTAGGACCGGGGAGACCTGAGTTCAAATCCCCATTCAGCCATAATACTAGCTGGGTGACTCTGGGCCAGTCACTTCTCTCTCAGCCTAGCTTACTTCACAGGGTTGTTGTGAAAGAGAAACTTAAGTATGTAGTACACCGCTCTGGGCTCCTTGGAGGAAGAGTGGGATAGAAATGTCATCATCATCATCATCATCATCATCATCATCCAGAATCAAATCATGGAGGTTTCTGATTTGTTCTGGACCAACCTGGCATTACAAAGGAGCAAGGTGAGATTTCATGGGTGGTTGGCACTGCTCCCAAAGGTCAAAGAGCTGGCAGGGCAGCCAGAAGGGGAAACAGCTATTAGATTTCTGATTTCCTGCCTTCTAACCTGCCAACATTGTTACTTCTGTTCCACACTACCACCAGAATTGCTGCCCTTTAATTAATCTCCAGACAACACTGGACACATTAAGTGTGTCTCACCCAAGGGATGCTTAAAACAGAAGCAAAAGTGTTATATACCCACGCACTTACCCATCACTACCACGCACAAGGTTACTGGGCCAGGAGGCCTGGCCCTCACCCTCATTAACCCCTGAAGTGGCTACAACCCTGATACTTTCAACCTTAACTATCAACTGGTTTCTACTTTCCCACTTTGAGGGCAAGGGGATAGAGTCCGTGCATGTCTGCATCTCGCCATGTGTGTCCATGTCCCCGTGTCCGTCCCCGTGTGTTTCCCCCATCAACTTTGCAATGCCTGGGCCAATAAGAACCAAATCAGATACAGTTGTAGGGACACTTCAATGGCATTTTTGTGATGTCATCCACCCCAATTCAAGATGGCAGATGCGCAAACCTTTGAGGCTCAAGTGGGCTAACTTGTGAACCATCTAACCAATTTGAACCAAATTTGCTACAGCTGTAGGAACATATAAAAGTGTTCTGGCTAGTCTGTTTCGACTCCTGGCAACCACAGAGCCCTGTGTTGTCTTTGGTAGAATACAAGAGGGGTTTACCATTGCCTCCTCCAGTGCAGTATGAGATGCCTTTTAGCATCTTCCTATAGCGCTGCTGCCCGATATAGGTATGGGAAACATACCAGCGAAGATTCGAACCAGCAACCTCTGGCTTGATAATTAAGTCATTTCCCCGCTGTGCCATTAGGACACATAGGGATGCCTCAATGGCATAGTTTGTGATGTCATCCACCTCAATTCAAGATGGGTTTGTGAATGTCTGAGGGCCAAGTAGGCTAACTTTTGGACTGTAACCGATTTGAGCCAAATTTGGTACAGTTGTAGTGAGTGAGGGACACCTCAACAACATACTTTGTGGTGTCATCTACCACGATTCAAGATGGCAGACATGTAAACATTTGAGGCGCCTAACCAATTTGAACCAAATTTGCTACAGGGACAACATAGGGATGGCTCAAGGGCCTAGTTTGTAATGATGTCCTCCACCCCAATTCAAGATGGTGGATGCATAAATGTTTGAGCTGCAAATGGGCTAACTTGTGAACTGCCTAACCAATTTGGACCAAATTTAGTCCAGTTGCAGAAATAGTGAAAGAAAAGTAGGCAGCTTAGTTCTTACTAAAACAACTTGTTTCCTTTTTGACTGAGAGCTGCTCAGCAAAGTTCCAAGCACACTTGCAGAGAAGTGCAGAGCATCTTCCCTTTAAAACCTATTCAGTTACCCACAGCCTTGGTCATGTGATATCTGGATTACTGCAATGTGCTCTGTATGGGGCAGTCTTTCAATAGTATTCACATATTACAGATAGTGCAGAACATGACAGGCAGGTTATCCTCAAGAGCTGCCTGAAGTGCTACTATTATTCCTATGGAAGGAATTACACTGGCTGCCAATCTGTTTCTGGGTGCAATTCAAGGTCAACACCCTGAATTATTAAATTAAGTTATTACATTAAAGGTAATGAATGAAGTCATTATCTTTAAAACCTAGGCAGATATCTAGGGCCACAGATATCTTCAGGACCGCCTAGTCCTGGCTGAATCTACTCACCTTGCAAGTTCAACTAGAAAGCCTCCGATTCATATAATGATGCCCAAGGAAGGGCACCTGAAATGCATGTGAGATAGAGCCTTCTAGGCGATAGCCCTCGGATTTGTGGAATGCTTTACCAGACAAAGCTCATGCCTCCCCATCTCTTCAGGAGTTTTGGAGATGGATGAAGATAATCCTATTCATCAAGGCTTTTAAGTTACAAATTGGTTTTAAATGCTGCTTGGTATTTTTTCATATTTGCTGTTTTTAGATTTTTGTATACTTCCCCTGGGGTCTTGGATGAAGGGTATTTTATAAACAATAAAACAGATATTGCTAGTAATTATTCCATAAATACAAGTAATGGTTTTATTGCAACACAGCTTTCCAAAAGACAGCTCTCCTAAAACATCCATATCATTTTTAGACTTAAACACTCTCTCTCTCACACACACGTTTTTTATATACAAAGCTCATCTTTTTAGACTTTTAATGTTCCGATTCTATCTAGGCTTCTGCTGATCTCATGCAGAGAATAAAATTCAAGAGCCTCCAAGTTCTAAGGCAGTCACCCCATTTAAGCAGCTGAGGAGAATAAAGACCCAATACAAATGAATAGGAACTTGAAACAATCAAACGAGTATTCATTTACACCTTAAGCCTCCTGCATGTTGAATGTACAACCTTAAGGATATTTCTCAATTTCGCATCTTTTTTCCTCCTTAGGAGCAAAACATCAAAATTATAGTTTTCACACCAGCTGTTTTGAAAAATTCAAACAGAACAAAACGTATGCATCAATGCAAGATACATTTAGGAATAAAGACTGTTCCAAAATTAGATTATTCTTCTCATAAATGGCGCATGTTTCATGGAAGCAAGCATTTGTTCTTTGCAAAGAACTATTTGTTATTTGCTACCATATTGTGCAGACTTTTAAAGATATATAGTACACCTACATTTAGGATGGCATATTCTCACTCATTATTTCCACAATTCTGACAACTTCTGTAAAGCAGAAGCAGCAGGTCAGTACCAACACTGACATATTTTAGGTGTGGGACTGAAGGAGGTGCTTGCCTAGATTCATGGCTAAGGTACCCTTCTGGCTTACTTGATTTTAGACTATGACTCCCATCATTCCTGGTCACAATGACTGAAGGCCAGGGATGATGGAAGTTCTAGGCCAAGAACAAGTTATCCAAGACTGCTAAAGCTACCCCTGCTAAATTGGCAGAGAGGCACTACTTTTAACATGGAAGGGTGGTATAGAAATACGATAGATAGATAGATAGATAGATAGATAGATAGATAGATAGATAGATAGATAGATGAAACAAAACTTCCTGGCTCACCCTCAGCTAAACCAGCTTTTCAAAACCATTTTAGAAGCTTGGAGTTAGATATAGATAAACCATAAAGCAAAGCACTACTGGTGCATTTTAGGAATGAGCCGTTGGCACTTACCTAAAAGGTCATTTTCTTCAGAAGTATGGCTTGTGTCCGGAAGCTTGGGTCGGTCACCGACCTCCTGCTTTAGACAGGGCCAATCAGAAGCTTTTGGCTGGTAGGAGGAAGGGGCCAATCCCCCTCTGCTTCCGTTTCTGTAGCCAGCTCTGAAAGAAAAGCTTCAACAAAAATGAGTTACTGTAGTGACCTGAGACTAGAAAGTCCCGAGTTAAGGTGCCGAGACCACCCACTTGTGGCGTAGAGAGGGCAGATGAGGCGTAGTGAGACCCATGATCCACTGGGTGAGGCAGATACAAGCCATACTTCTGAAGAAAATGACCTTTCAGGTAAGTGCCAACGGCTCATTTTCCCTCAGAAGAGGCTTGTATCTGGAAGCTTGGGACCTACCATAGCCACTTGAAGTTTGAGTGGACGCTAGAGAGTCTGGGCCTCATGGAGAGACCACCTGCTGCAGGTCGTGCTAGCCGAAGGAAGCGTCGGCGGAGATCCAATCGTGTATCTTGTAGTGCCTCACGAAGCTGGAGAGTGAGTGGCTGCCCTGCAGATATTGACCAGGGGTGCCAGCATGGAGAGGGCAGCTGGTTGAATGAGCCGTGATCCCCTCGGGTGGGCGGACAGCCGCTGCGGTGTAGACTAACTTGATGCAGGCCCTGATCCAGCGGGAAAGGGTAGTCATGGAGACCCTCTTGCCTAGCAAACAATCTCTGAAGGAGACAAAGAGAGATTCCGTGACTCTAATGGGCTTGGTGCGCTTTAGATAGATTTTTACTGCCCTGCGTACATCCAGGGTATGCCACTGCTTCTCCCTGGGGGAGGAGGGGTTAGGGCAGAAGGATAGGAGCATCAGCTCCTGGGCTCTGTGAAAGAGGAAGTTAACCTTGGGCATATAGGTGGGGTCTGTGTGTAGGAGGACGTGGTTGAGGTAGACCATGCACAGTTCTTTATGAACTGACAAGGCCCTCAAGTCCGAGACCCTCCTGGCTGAGGTGATAGCAACCAGGAATAGCACCTGGAGTGAAAGGATTCGCAGGGGGCTGAGTGTAGGGGTTCAAACTGCGGCTTGGTGAGGGCCCATAGCACCAGGTTGAGGTCCCATGTGGGGAACCTATGAACTGGGGGGGAGGGCTTGAGGATGGCTGTGCCCCTGAGGAATCTTTGGACATGGGGGTACGTAGCCAGGAAGGGGGATCCTTGCACCCTCAGCACAGAGGAGATGGCAAAGACCTGCGTGCGCAGAGTGTTGGGCTGGAGACCCCTGTCCAGCCCACTCTGGAGGAACCCCTGCAACTGTGCCACTGAGGCCGAGGTGGGGGACGACCCCACCATTCTGCACCACCAGGAGAAGGTTTTCCAGGTCGATTGGTATATCCTATTTGTGGAGGGGCATTGTGAGGCCAGGATAGTAGCCTGGATGGCAGGTGGGTACCCGTGGGCTCCTACGGCTTCCCGCTCAACCTCCAGGTGCAGAGGTTGAGCCACTCCAGTTTGGGGTGGAACACTGGGCCTTGGCTGAGGAGCTTGCTGTGGCCTCCCAGGGGCAGGAGAGGTTCCCTGGAGAGCTCCACTAGGTCCAAGAACCAGGGACGGCAGGGCCAGTGAGATGCCATGAGGATCGCTTCCGCCTGGAGTTGACAGATTCTCTGGATCGTCTGAGGAATTATGGCTATCGGGGGGAAGGCATAGCCCAGGCCTGGGAGCCAGGGGAACGTCAGGGCATCTGATCCCTCTACTCCCGAGGACCTGTACCTGGAGAGAAACCTGGGTAGCTTGGTGTTCCCTGGGCTGGCAAACAGGTCGATGGTTGGGCAGCCAAACCTTTCCATGATCCGCTGGAAGGCCAGTGGGTTGAAGGACCACTCCGCCGGGTCCAGCTGGTACGGGCTTAGCCAGTCAGCCATGGTGTTTGAGGTTCCGCTGACGTGGTCGGCTACTAGTGAGAGGAGGTGCCCCTCCGCCGAGGTGAGGAGGACTGATGCCTCCCACACCAGGGAGCGGGACTTGGTCCCACCCTGCCTGTTGATGTGCGCCTTGGCAGTGGTGCTATCTGTCCACACGACCCCCGCGCCCTGTGGGGGAGAGAGATCTTGGTGTTTGAACCCTGGGTGATCTGCTCCTGGTAAGGGAGAAGGACCCACTGCAGGGGCCAGGAGTGGAACCAAGCCCAGGGGACTAGGTCTGTGGTGGAGATCATCAGGCCCTGGAGCTGATTCAGAGCTCTTAGGTCCGGCCTAGGGTTCGACCTCAGTGCCCGGCAGCAGGACACTAGCTTGTCCTTCCACTCAGGGGTGAGGGCCACGGAGCCCCTCGAGGTGTCGATGACTGCCCCCAGGTGGACAATTTCTGTCTTTGGCTGGAGTGAACTCTTTTGATGGTTTACCAGGAAGCCATGGGCTTCCAGGACAGAGAGGGTTGTCTGAACGTCCTCCTGTCCCCTCTGGAGGGAGCGGGACCGGATCAAGATGCTGTCCAGATAGGGGTACACGTGGACCCCCTTCATCCTCAAGTGCGCCACAAGTGCCACCGTGATCTTGGTGAACACTCGTGGTGCAGTCAGGAGACTGAAGGGGAGGGCCCGGTACTGGAAGTGGGCCTGCTGGTAGGAAAAGCGGAGGAAGCGCCTGTCCTGGGGGTGGATGGGGACATGGAGATAGGCTTCCTTGAAGTCCACAGAGGCCAGGAAGTTGCCCCATTAGATGGCTCTGAGTATGGAGTGCAGGGTCTCCATGCAAAAACACTTCCTGTGGAGGAAGCAGTTGACGAATTTGAGGTCCAGGATGGCCTTCCACTCGCCGTTCTTCTTGGGGACCAGGAAAAGGATTAAGTAGACTCCCCTCCTCTGCTTCCCCAGGGGACTGGCTCAATGGCTTGCATGTCCAGCAGGTGCTGGATAGCCTGCATGTCAGGGAGTGCTTCCCTGGCTTGTGGGACCTGGGAGATGGGAGGAAGTGATTTGGGAGCTGGGAGACTACCTCCAGGGAGTACCCCTGGGATACTGTCTGCAGAATTCAGGCATTCTGGCCAGTGTTGGCCCAGACTTGGGAGAAGGCCCGGAGCCGACCACCCACCGCAGAGGAGGAACAGTCATTGGGGGGTGCCACACTTGGGGCCGGGCTTGCGGTTCTGCCCGAGATGCTGCTGCCTGTAGGATGCGTTGCCACGAAAGGGCTGCTGTGTCCTGGACCATGCTGGCCTGTCCTGCCTGTTCTGGCGTGAATGAAAACTGGACTTAAAACCCCTGGATATGGAAGGGGTGAGAGAAGAGCTTGTGGTCCCGCCTCGGGGTGGAGGAGAGCATTGCCGCCTTCTTGTTGCTGGTCTCTACCAGGACCGCTTCCAGTACCTCCCCGAAAAGCTTTCCCCCTTTAAAGGCAGAGTTTGCCAGGTTGCTTCTGGACTTCTGGTCCACCCTCAAGTTCTTTAGTCATAGGAGGAGGCGGACCGTGACGTCTGAGGCTAGGGTCCTTACAGTCAGCTGCGCTGTGCCCAGTGAGGCATCTGCCATGAAGGCGGAGGCCTTGCCCAGCTTGTTGAGACCCTGGCACAGGGCCACTAGCTCTGGAGGAACCAGAGGGAGCAACTCCTTGACCCACAGGATGGCTGCCCTAGCAAAAACAGAGCTTGCCATAGAAGCATGCATAGAGAGAACAGTAGCCTTGTGTGACCTGCGGAGACCAGCGTCATACCTCTTGTTGTCTGTGTTCCTCGGGACATCCTCCCCATCCCTGGGGAGGGCAACCCCAGACACCAGAGCTGCCACTTAAGTGTAAACCAGGGGGACTTTAAGTTTCTCCATAATCGCCTTTTTAGAAGCATAGATGCTTCTAATGGAGGGGGGAGCATTGCCCTCCGTGGGCGTTTACCACTGCTCCTCGATAAGCCTTCAAAAAAGCTGGGGGCATGGCATGCATATTTCTTGGGACCTGAGTGGTGGTAGCACTGCAGGGTCCCCTTGGGAAAGGTCTGCTAAGGACATCTCTGAGGTGGATTGGGTCCCCTCCTCCAACTTTAGGGACTTGCGCACCTTGTGCAGCAAGATAGGAAAGTCTGCACCTGAGAACAGGCGAAATGGGGGGTTGGGGAAAGTGGAGGTTTCCCCCTCATCCCCCGATAGCTCACCCTCCTCCCTCTCTGAATCAGTCGGAATCCTCGCCCAGGGGCCACAGAGGGGGGTGCCCGGGGCGGCATGGAAAGAGAACTGGAGGATTCCAATCCGGGAGCTGATGTGAGCCAAAAGGGGCCTGGAGTAGGAAGCCCTCACCGGAGGGCCCAGAACCCTGGTCCAAAATGGCTGCCGCGGGCTGTGAGGGGGCGATGAGCAAGATGGCCACCACTGCGTGGTGGGCTGGGGAACCAGCAGGAGCGGGACCCTATGCAGGAAGCGCTGAAAGGAGGCTGGGATGAGTTCCTCATCATCCTCGGGGCCCTTTTCCAGAGCCAGGGAGGCCAAGGTGGTGCAGAGGCACTTGTCCGGCAGAGTCAGAGCTGCCGCCTGCCTGGTCTCAGATGCCTCTCCTCCTGGCGAGGGCTGGGATGCGGGGGCCATCTGCTGCAAGGCCGCGGCTGCAGCCTGGTTGTCCCCCAACGAGTTGCTATCAGCTGAGGCTGCATCGGCCTCAGAGGTGTTGCAGTGTGCCTTCGCGGTGATGGCCACCTTCTTCTTCTCTCGCCTCTCAGCCCTCCTGGCCCTCGCTGACGTCTGGACCTGAGAGTCAATGTGGGAGTGCTCGCCACCGCCCACTCGGCCCGGCACTCCACGTGGGCCACAGAATCCTTGGAGAGGGAGGGAGAGACCTCCCTCTCGCTGCACGGAGGGGCCGCGGCCATGGGAAAGCACGCTGGGGCTGCAGCTGAGGAGCGAGCTTGGAATAACAAAATAAAATAAAATAAGAGAGCCTTTGTTTTCTCTCTGTGTATTTCTTTTCTTTCCCCCCTTTTTTTAAATTTAAGGGTGCCTGGTCTCCTGAGGTCTCCCTGGCCAGCTGCAGCTCTGGGAGGAAGAGGAAGATCAGAGGAGAGAGGGCTCGAGGAAAAGAAAATGGTGGATTGCATGGAGAGAAAGAAGAGGTGTCTGCTAGAGCTGAAGACAGGGTGAAGAATGGAAGCAGAGGGGGATGGGCCCCTCCCTCCTACCAGCCAAAAGCTTCTGATTGGCCCTGTCTAGAGCAGGAGGTCAGTGACCGACCCAAGCTTCCAGATACAAGCCTCTTCGGAGGGAAAATAATGACTTCACCAAGTGTTTTGTTTAAATGCAAGTGATAGTTATGAGAATTAGCCAATAAGTTAATAAAAGACTTCTCAATGTCTGCCAATGAGGTCACATAATAAAGGAACCTTGTAATTAGCCTGCAAAGTTTACCCGCCTTCAAGATTTTGTACTCTCCTCAAAGCTTTTAGCTTTTTAACTTTGTAACTGTTTAAATTTTGGATTATTTATTGATTTGTTTAAACTGTTTTTAGAATTTAATTGATTTTAATGTTTTCATTTTGTTTGATTGTGAACCGCCGGAGACCTTGGGTTGAGGCATAAAAAACGCATATGTTTATGGACATTTATCCAAAAAGTTTTCAAAACCTCCCGTTTAAATGTTTTAAGTTTTACTGTACACCATTTTAAACACTTAGGACAATTTATTGATTGAAAACAATCATCCAATTCCACTCATTTCCTGTTTGAATAAACTTTGTGACAGACCTTTTAAAAAGCTGCTCAAGTAATGGTCTCTGATTAAACTAACAGAATTACTTATGCTATCTGAATATCTTACACTATTATCTGAAGGATGACCTACTCCCAAAGGTTTCTGCCTGTCCAACAAGGTCATCAGAGGGGAAGCTCAGTCATGAGTGACAGGGCCTTCTCTACTGTTGCCCCCAGGCTCTGGAATCCCCTCCCGGTGGAAGTCAATTCTCTGATTTCTGTGGTAGTGGTGGTGGTGTTCAGGTCTTCACCCCTTAGAGGTTGCCAGTCTCTCTGCTCTCCTGCTGCTCTGTCTTGGTTGTGTTTGTTTTTTTAAATGGCTGCTGCTTTTTGGTGCTTTTATTACTAATGCCACAACCTAACACTTGGGACTTTACATACTGTGCAATGTACATCGACAGCAGCCATCTTGCCACTTCAAGCCATTTTTAGAACCCAAGGAGCACCAAAAGCAGCTTGGGACATACATGGAAAAGGCAATTCAGAGCAGAGAGTCAGTATTTCCATAGAGCAAATGCAATGGTGCACCTGAAGAACTTACTAAATTGCCGTGAAAACACCACAATTCAAACTGTTGTATGTACACAGGGATCTCTGTGCAAGTAGGATTTCCTTCACTCACTTCAACAGAACAGACTGCTGGTTCAGTTTCTTAACAAGGGAATCACTGGACCCAATTCGGAGAAGCTTGAGACTACTTACACTGCACAGCAAGGCCTTTCACCTCTTTACTCTCAATTAGCCCCACCACCATACTACATCAAAACCCAGTCTGGTCAGAAGCAGCTTGTGGTGTGTAGCAGCAATGCTGCCGATAAGGAGTGTGAAAAACACCGCACAGCAAAAGCGTGGACATGCATACAGAGAAGCTTATATCCTGCAGAATTAAGGGAGATTTTTAAAAGATTAAACACATACGTTTGTTAAAGTACAAAATGGCCTTGCTTTTTAAAGTTGACTTTAAAATATACAACTGTATTTTCAAAATACATCCATTAATACCTCAACATGCATCTTTCAACTGTAAATATAAATATAAATCTAGTATTTCCTGCTCAGCATCTAATAAAATGTTACATTCTAGGACTGTTCAATTTATTAAAGCAAGCCTTTTAAATGGAAGATATTAAACTACAGCATAACCTGGATGTATGCCAACTTGGACCATTGAAGCAGGTATGTAAACAAGTCCACTTTTTTGACCAGAATGTGTATTACTAATCTGAATTTCAAAAAACGCACAGTGGGTTATATACGCACTCCAAGAGATGCAAACTAATGGTTCACATTAATTATTATTATGAATATTTATGTACAATGAATGCCCAAGACCAAGCTATTTGCGGACATAGAACGGAAGGATTCTACATTTCATCAGGGTTACTGAAAACTCATATTAGCCATGGCTTTAAAAAAAAAAAATAATTCCCATTTATTTATCTCTCTCTTCCAAAACAAGACCGGGACTTCTACTGAAATACATAAATACAGAATGAACATTATGAACGGGATGCTCTAATCTGTATGTACACAAAACACAGGGTATGTTTTATGTTAGATAAAAGAATGAATCATCTCTTTTCTAACACCGTTTATAAAGCAGATTTTCTTCAAGAGTCATCATGAGTCTAAGGTAATTATTTATGCTTTTCTGTTTTCTTATCAGAAGATTACTCATTTATCCAGATATTAAGGGACTACATGGTTCACTGCCCAGAAATGGAAGCTGGGCATCTGAATTAGCAAGCCTGGAAAATTAAAGGAAGCAGAGAGCTTGGATGGTTTCTGTCAACATGAAAGGTTGTGCAGCAAAGTTAACACAGAATTCCATAAGGGATACTTATTTCAGCTGGATTACTCAACACCAGTACACAACTGAGAAGAGGGCAACTAGAAGAATATCCTCAAATGAGCACATTTCCAGCAACAGAGAAGTTACAAATTAGCTAGGCACTGTATGTGTATGACACTATGACAATTATTTCTCCTTTCACTCACCCCAACACACATTTCGTTTATCTACATAATTATGTATGGTGTACTAATATATTAAAGTTCACAAATGCCCAGTGGTCCAAAAATATTGTGAATCATATTTCATGTCTGATCAATAAGCCTGAAGAATGTCATTTGGTCAATGAACCTTAGAAGTGGGTGCATAAAACACATGAGGAATCTACTCATTATGGTTCTTTGTCCATAACCCTTTTACGGCAGGCTGACAGGAAAATCATCTCTGAACATCCTGGATGCCCAGCCTGTAAGAAACAACATGTACATACAGCAATTGTGTTTGCTTTTAGCTGCCATTTGTAGGAGGGGCTAAACACCAGAAGAGGTGCCTTTTCTGCAGATCCAGGATTGAGTAGGACCCAAAGTCAGAAGCATCCATAAAATCAACAGCATCATTCACTTGAAAAAGTCGAGAAGAACAAGCCAGAAATGGCAGTTAAATATTGCTACTCAGCACAAAAGTGGTTTTTACCAGAAGAAGCAGGTATCACTCAAATGAAACCAAGTATCCAACACACAAGAGATGCATATGGTACCTTTGAGGCCAAAGGATGTATTGTGGCATCAGCTTTTGTGAACTAGAGTCCACTTCACTACTCTGATAACTATCACAGCTCCAGCAGTATGCTTTGAGCTGCAGAAATGCTTGGCAATCTAATGATAAGATCACATTCTGTAGATGTTGAGAATAGAAACCTAGTGGAACTTAAATTTACAAATGTCATACACTAAGGAGTTAAAGATCTTACACCCATCTATTTTCTCATGTCCTTTCTGCCAACATATAAAGAACTAAATAAGTCACTATTACCACAGCAATGTGAATTTAATTTTTACATGTGTTTCATCAGAAGGTGCACTTTGTATCTATCTGTTGAATAAGTGAGTTTTGTTGGTTTAGATATCAAGGATTTACCTTGAGGACTTGCCATACTTATTTCAGAATTATGGCTCTTTGGCATAGTTAAACTATTGTTAACTCCTAATTTTCAACCCAAATTTCTATCTTTCTGCAACTGAATCCCTTTAGACACAGTCTTGCCCTCTGAGGCAGCAGAAACTCTGCCCTCTTCTAGGCAACAGTCCTCCAGATATTTGGAGAGTGCTTTCCTATCCACCCTCAGTCTTCTCTTCTCCAGGTAAACATACCCAGTATCTTCATCCTTTCCTTACTAAAGGGCTCATTTTCCATATCCCTAAATGCGCCAATCTTTCTACATATTTCAGGTACAACGCCCAAAATGAGACACATTGCCCCAGCTAAGGTCTAGCACAGAATAAAATGGAATTATCACTTTTGATAACTAGAAAACTATGGTTCTATTAATACTGCCTAAAAATCACATTAGCTATGTTTGCAGCTGCAGCACACTGTTGACTACCCAGTTTGTGAGACGGCAATCTCATGATGCTTTTTGCATGTGCCACTACCAAGCCAGATATCCCTTATTGTAGACTGCCTCTCTGGTGGGCCCTGGTCGCTTTGAACACCTGTAACATTTAGATTAGCCTTAAATTATTCAATCAGGATGTGATAAATCCAACACAGTGAATGCACCACTGCACAAGTCCAAGTTCATACTTAAAAGAATTTGACACACAACGCTTCTGTTCAGATTCTGGTTTACTTGTATAAGCTTTACTTCTAGTAAAGCATTATTAAACACAGATCATAGACAAAGTACAGAGCATCAAAACAGAATTGATTGCAAAGCACTTCCTATGGAAAGTAATTTCAAGGAGTGTTGTCTAAAATGCAGATTTTTATCACAGCTATACAACAAGCAGCCCAGGGTCTCATGACCAAGCAGAAGGTAACGAGAAATACAGGTCAGCATTCTAGGTTCTCTTGATAGCAGAGCAGCACAAAGCCTTGTCTACATCCTTCCTTTGATGTATCATTACTCCAGTTCAGATATATAATTAACCCCTTTCAAGTAGATATAATTTCTTCACTAATCCTTATATATGAAGAACAGAAGGTAACTACTGAATGTTTAACACAGTTGAATCACAAACACACCTTGGAAAACATTGTGTTTTCAGTATTGGTCTCCAGAGGGAACGGCAATGAGATTGGATTGTTGCAATGAAATGTTTGATGGATAGACAATTGCTACACAGGTTTTTTTTACACTGGTTAGTTTGTGGCACATTGTGACACAACATAGGCTAACCAACCACTAGCATAAATGCTTACCACAGCTGCTCAATAAAGTGAACGGGGGGGGAAAGATCATTGCCGCCAACTTAAAAATATTCTCTTCAGAAATGGAGAGAAATGAAAGGGCTTTAAATTCAAACAATCACAACTCAATTAATGTGAAAGGTATTTTGAACATCCCAGGATATAACACAGAAGAACGAACTCAAACAGAAAGGAAAGGTTTGAAGTCCAGACACCGGTTCCTTTGTTATTTGATCCCTATAAACCAGACAGATTCTGTCAAAGAAATTCAAAGGCTATGGTGTATTTATAGCCATACAACACCAACGAAACATGTTCAAGAGCCACATAATACAAAAGGATATATAATCTCAGCAGTGGTTTTTACATTGCCTGTATAAAACCGAACACTGAGCAATGCATTCAGATTCCACAGGATAGCCCTCATGCACACACTCCAAATAAGCAGCTTGTGGCTGAAGCCTATTATGACCAACTGGAATATGCTGCACATGAAGCTCACGAAGAGGCCAACCATTTTAAAAAGATATGCAAACTGGAATAATGTAATATCTGAATACTCTTAGTGAATTGAAGTATTTTGCTAATGGTATTTAAAACAGGGCTTTGTAACAGGTGTAGAGAGGCAATTTTGACAAACACCTGTGATTGAAGGTCACGTCAAGATCTCATTGGCACATCCTTCAGTGACATTTAGGCAGATGTTTTCTCATTGCGGTCCCAACATTATCATGTCTAGCGGTTGCTATGTATTTGAAGTGGCCCAATATAATTTTGTTTGCACTGGTTGTTTGGGACAGAGGTTTTGACGTAGTAACCGCTGCTAAGCTAGGGAAGTATTTTTGTAGTGGTTAAGAGGTGTGGCTTCAACTGGGCTGGTGAGATTACAGTTAGAGATAGAACAAAAGTGACAGTTGGGAGTTAACAGTTGGAGGTTTGCTGTTGCCCAAGGACAGCCAGAGAGAGCTGGTGTATGGAAGGAAGGAAAACCTGAGAAGGGGGGAAAAGGCTGGGGTCACCGAGAGGAAAACCAAGAGAAATGCTGAAGGAGGAGTCTATTCCCAGGGCAAAGTTGCTGAGAGCTTTCTCAGGTTAGAACCCAAGTTCTACCGATAAAGTGAAAGAATAAGAACTTTAAAACCAACAAGAGAAATGACAGTTGGGATTTAACAGGGGTTGGGTGACTGGATCCTCTCAGTGCAGGCACAGCCTTATCAACTTATCTGAAAAGCAGCTGGGATACCCTATAAATGTGTTCATAATGTTCTGCAACTAAAGGGGAAAGAATTTTTAATTTTTAAACTTTTTAAAGATGCACACATTTAATACTATCATCATGTAGGAACACCATGTGAAGCTTCAGAGCTTTTTGCCCAGCCGTTCAAAAGTTGTTATTCTTTTTGTAGTTCCCCATTGATCTTTATGAGGAAATTATTAAAACTGGAAATTCAGGCATAGCTCCCCCTAGAGACAGCTCATCTTCATTGCACACGTTTGGTCAAATGTAGATCCACCCCTGAGCAGTTATATCCAACTCACATATATCCAACTGACAATCCAACCATCAGAATTAAGTTTTCTAGCTGACACACAGACTATGGTTGCACTAGCACAAGAGGAGTTGCACTTTGTAGAGCTGCACAACGCTTCAGTGCTCTGTGGAGCACATACAAGGTTGAGCAGTATGTTACAAAACATTTTGTGCAACATCTTCTACTAGTGTAAGAACTAGTCTGAAATAGTTGCGCCTTTCTTTCTGCAAGAACATTGCACTATATCCTTGCACTGGCTAGCACAAAATTATACTAGTGCAAGAGTAGTCTGGATTTAGGCCCCACTCTTAAAGTGAACAGCACCAGAGTGATGAATAATCCAAGAATGGTCAGTGCAGCAGTTATGACCATTTAAAGACCATAAAAGTTGAAGACTGATAGATCCCAGCAATATTTCATTATTTCTTTTCCCTTTTAATTTTTACTGGTAGGAACCCAACAAGGAACAAAAACAAAGCCTTTTATCAAGCCCCTCCCCCCCAACACACACACACCAACCATGTAGTCAGTCTTATGTGGTTTCCTACTTTATATAAAGTAAAGTAGTCTTTGGGGTTTTGTGAAATGAGCATGAATTAATCCTTGAAGGATTCCAAGAGAAGACTATAAAACACTACTTTGTGATTGATATCACTATTACAAGCCTTCAATCAACGTGTCTATCTTGAAAGAAATATAGTCAATCTGATTAATGAAGATATAAAGGAAAGGGGTAGAAGGGGAGGCAGCCTCTGAACACTTAATTGTACAATGTGGCTAAATTTCAATTACACACAATGCAAAATATGTTATTCAAATCATTTCCAGGAACTGCTACATGCCAGAACTTTAGACTAAAATTTGTAACTGAACATACCACTTTTACATAAGAATATTTCACTACCATAAAACAAGTTGTATTGAAAGCAGCCAAGATTCTTTATTTTAAACACACAAATGCTTCCATCCCTGCCCAACGCAGGGATCCTTTTTCACAGTTACTAGTCATGAGTAGAGAATCAGAATATCAGCTTCACCCAGTACACCCCTAGGCCACTACAGAAGGCTAGTATAGAGTTCTTACAGGTAGGCATCACTCACCCTGATTAAAATGTATAACTCCAGCAAGCCATTATTAGCTATTACTGACCTGAATTAAAACTATTTGCTTTGTTTTTCACAGGAGCAACACACGTTTATATATGGCACAGATTTGAGAAAGTGAAAAAGGTATCCAACAGTAGGGACACAAAAAAGCAAGTACAGGATTGAGTCATTGAGGCTGTTCTCACACACAACCTAACCCGGGCTAGGGACACCCAGCCCAGGTTAGGCTACATGTGAAAACTGCTGGGATCATGCCCGATCCTAGCGGAGCAGCGCCACCTAGCCCCACTGTTTACCTTGGCTATTAGCCAAGGTTAAGGGAGCGAGTGCTCCCTTACCCCGGGCTATCTGCTTATATGTTCATTCATATGTTCACTCATATGTTTAGCACCAGCAGACACAGAGATTGGCGCCTAGCATGTCCGTATCTTGGGAGATTCCTCCAATCTAATATGTGTGTTGTGGGATTCACAGAGGCTGGAATAACAAGTTCTGGCCCCAGATCCCTTGGAGGCTTCCTGCCCCCAACTCCCCTGCTCTTGGCGATAGTGAGAATCACCCCGTTATGTTGTTGACTGAAAAGCAGAATTACAAAATATCTTAAGGTAATTACATCTGACCAGAACAACTTGCACGATCTGGCAATGTTTGGGACAACAAAATTTATTAACTTTCAAGACAACTGGAAATGATATTTCAACAAAAACAATTAATTTGAGCCAAACCATTAAACATTAATTGGTATTTGATCAGATTTCATCATTGAAGTTACTAAAATATTGATTATTAAGTTGGAATATAATGAATCCTGAAAATACTAGGTAGTAGATCACAGTAAAGAACATTTTTCCAATTCCAACTTGGACAAACCTAGTTTTGTATGAAATAGCACATTTTCCACAAAGCTTTACTTGCTCATTCAGGGTTTGGTACAATATTGGCTCTTTGTTATGACGTGTCACTCTGGCTGTCTTCAGTGAATTATTCATTGAGACAATAGGGGAAATGCTCCAACATGTTTATTTTGTTTTACACCTTTAATAAACACGATGACATTTTGTTAGATATAGTCACTGGAATTCGACAGATGAGAATATACATCTTCTCTATATTGCATTTTTATAATGAAGTCATTCCAGAATCTAATAACTTTCTAGTAAGAGCATATATGCATCTTGTCACTGAAAGAGATATATAGGATAGCATCATAGCACAAGCACTGGGCTGAGAATGTTTGCTTCTCCACACATCAGCACCATACACATAAATCCATATTATCCAAGTGAGCATATGCCAGAGGCAGAGAGCACAGCAAGAGGAAACACTCACCAGTGGTAATGGCAGGCAAGGAATACTTATGAGACAAATCCAGGTATCTCAAAAGCAAGTGAGCCAAGCCAGGGAAGCAACATGCAAATCTAAACATTGGGTTTCCATTAGATAACTACAAATGAGCACTATTCAGACATTATGTTGTACAAGTGAATTTTGGCCCGTTGAATAACGGGCGCTAGTAACGGGGCTCCTGGCCCCCCGCCGCCATTCCCCCTCCCTCCGCTGTCCCCCCCCCCCACCTTTAAGGGCCAAATCGGCCCAGGCACTTGCCCCCGCCAGGCCGGGGAGACGGAGCCCGGGACCGGGGGCGGAGCGGAGGCCATGTAACTTTTTAAAAAAATTGCTCCCGCGGCCAATGCCGCCGACCGCCCACCCTCCCTCCCAGCTGCCGAGTCCCCCTTACCCTAGCCGACTGCTGTCGGCCGTAGACAGCCCTCAATTTAAGAGGCAGAGAGGAGCTCGCAAGCAGAGCTCCTCTCTGTGCAAAGCCTCTTGCCGAACTGCCGCTTTGGGCGCTTGTGTCCCTTGTGCCCAAAGCGGCAGTTCGGCAAGAGGCTTTGCACAGAGAGGAGCTCTGCTTGCGAGCTCCTCTCTGCCTCTTAAATTGAGGGCTGTCTACGGCCGACAGCAGTCGGCCAGGGTAAGGGGGACTCGGCAGCTGGGAGGGAGGGTGGGCGGTCGGCGGCGTTGGCCGCGGGAGCAATTTTCTTTTTTAAAGTTACATGGCCTCTGCTCTGCCCCCGGCCTCCGTCTCTTTCGGCCAAGGCAGCGGCTCCGCCGCTGCCTCGGTCACTCTCCCCCGCCGCCGCTACTCCGGCTTCTTCAGGGCGGCCGCTTCTGGCCGCCCAAGATGGCTGCCGGGTGCCGGCGATCGTGTCTCCCTTGCCCTGCTTCGCGCATGCCCAGAACAGGGCAGGGAGGCACCGACGGACACCAAGCGTTTTATTAGAGAGGATGATACGCTTATACATTTGTCTGTGTGCATGAAGGGAAAGGAACATTGGGTCCTACCTTGTGAAGGGTCCTTTTCCCCTCATCTGGAGATCATCAGTATGGGATCAGGCACTGAGCATGCTCAAGACAAGACCGGATATTGAACTTGTAGATCCTCCCACCAACTGGAGGCTTCCCCAGTTCCGGGACTGTAGCGAAAGGTGAGGAGGACCTCAAATGCTCTGCAAACTTAAACAATTGAAACATATACAAAGAACAGGAAGACAACTTTAACAGTAGAAACAACCAGAAAAAATACATTGAAGTCGACAGAAGCGGGAAGAATACAGCCCAACTCCCTGGAGAGCTGCCTCCACCCAAAAGCGAAGGAACCCAACCATACCAGAAGACATCCGGGCGGGCCTGATGATCTCCAGACGAGGGAAAAAGGACCCTTCACAAGGTAGGACCCAATGTTCCTTTTTCCCCTGTCTGGAGATCATCAGTATGGGACATAACCAAGCCGAAAACAGACATTGGCCCTGGGAGGGAAGGATGTCATACCACCTGTTGCGAGACTCTGCGGCCAAAGGCTGCTTGAGACTCTAAGAACGACGGAATCTTGTAGTGACGAATAAAGGGAGAAACCGAACTCCAGGTTGCCGCCCTGCAGATTTCACCCAGAGGGGTATTGGCGGAGAAGGCTGCAGACACCGCCGCACTGCGGGTAGAGTGAGCAGTAATGCCCAATGGAGGGGCGAGACCGAGGCTCTCATAGGCCAGTTTGATACAAGCCCTAATCCAGGCTGCTAAAGATGCCTTAGAGGGTCGTTGACCCAGGTTGTGGGGGGAAAAGGACACGAACAGCGCGTCTGACTTCCTAATGTCCCTGGTACGTCTCACGTAGAAGTGCAAGGCATGTCTCACATCCAATTTGTGCCAATGCTGTTCAGAAGGGTGCGAAGGATTGGGACAGAAGGATGGAAGGATGACCTCCTGAGCTCTGTGAAATATTGAATTGACTTTGGGCAGAAAGGTAGGATCCAAGGTAAGGCAGACTTCATCCTGAAGGAAAACGCAGAATTCCTTTCTAGCGGATAGGGCTCCCAACTCTGAGACTCTTCTAGCTGAAGTAATAGCCACGAGGAACAGAGTCTTGTATGATAGCAGCTTTAGCGGAATGGAACTCATAGGTTCAAAGGGAGGGGCTGTCAGAGCGTTCAGCACTTTGTTGAGATTCCAAGAAGGAAAACGGGGAACCGGAGGAGGAGCCAGGTTAGAAGCTCCCTTGAGAAAGCGAGATATGTGAGGGTGGAGGAAATGTGTGCTGGGGTCAGAAATTTTTAAAACTGAAGCCAAAGCGGAAACTTGTCTCCGTAAAGGTGGATGGTTTGAGATGTAGCATCAGTCCGGCTTGTAAGAAGTCCAGGACTTCTGGAACGCCTGCCGAGAGGGGGTCAAGATGCTTGTTGTGGGCCCAGCCGGAAAAGGCTGCCCATGTAGTCTGGTAGATGCGCTGAGTGGAAGGGCGTCTGGATGCCAAGATAGTATTCAGAACCTGCGAGGAGTAGCCCTGAGATTCTAGGAGGCTGCGTTCAATTTCCACGCGCATAGCTGAAGCCAGTCGGGGTCTGGATGAAGGACAGGCCCCTGACGCAGGAGATCTCGACAGTGAGGAAGACGCCACGGAGGAGCCTCGCTGATGCTGATCAGTTCTGCGAACCATGCTCGACGAGGCCAGTACGGGGCGATCAGAATTATTTCCGCCTGTTCTGACCGGACTTTTCTGACCACCTGATTGAGGATTGGAATAGGAGGGAAGGCATAAAGAAGAGTCTTTGGCCATGGGAGGGTGAGAGCATCTGTGCCCATGGCGGTGGGAGTGAGGAACCTCGAAAAGAAGTTGGGCAGTTGGGCGTTGATGTGTGATGCAAACAGGTCAATGAAGGGAGTGCCGAAGCGTTGTGTGATCTGGGAGAAGACCTGAGGATGGAGACTCCATTCGGATGGATCAACCGACCGTCTGCTTAGCCAGTCCGCTACTGTGTTGTTTACTCCGCTTAGGTGCTCCACTCTGAAAGAGAGAATGTGATTCTCTGCCCATTGGAATAGAAGGTTCGCTTCTGCCATCAGATTCTTGGAGCGGGTGCCCCCCTGCCGGTTTATGTGTGCCTTGGTGGTGGTGTTGTCGGTTCTGAGTAAGACATGGGCTCCCCGAATGAGGTCCTGGAAGGCTAATAGGGCCAATCTCGCGGCTCGAAGCTCCAGACGATTGATGCTCCAGGTTTTCTCCTCTGAGCACCAGAGACCCTGCGCCAGATGACCCAGGCAAACTGCCCCCCAGCCGGACCGGCTGGCATCCGAGGTTATCAGAATCCTGTCTGGTTCTGTGAAGTGGAGGCCTGTCTGCAGAGCAGGGGAGATCCACCATACGAAGGACCGGCGAACTTTGGTGGGAAGAGGGACCTCTATGTGAGAGCCCGAGGATATTAGATCCTGGTGAGGCAGAAGAAGCCACTGAAGCGGTCGGGAGTGCCACCTGGCCCAAGGTATACACTCCATGGCCGCCGTCATCATCCCGAGGATTTGAGCCAACAGCATAACATCCGCTGTTCCAGAGAATGGAAGCTCTAGCAAAAATAGAATTAGTGGTAGCCATCTTAATAACCGTGGCTGATGCCTCGTGAGACTTTTTAAAAATAGAATCATTCTTTTTATCCTCTGTAGATTTAAGTTGTTCCTGACCCTCCACATTCAAAAGAGATCCCGAAACCATTTGAACAACAGGAGGATCCACCTTAGGGGTGGCTAGGAGGGCTGACACCTCGTTAGAAAGATTGTCATGTTTCTTAGGGAGAGTTCCTATAGGCCTGCAGGAGGCAGGGCTTTGCCATTCTGCCAACATAACCTGCTTAAATAAAGTGGGGAATGGAACAGCTGACGAGGCCCCCGAAGTAGAAGGAAAGACTTCCTGGTCAAATTCTGATGGGGGAACCACATCAGCCGAGGAGACATCTTTAATAGCCCGCTTAGCCTTAGACAAAATAACATCAAAGTCCTGAGAGGAAAATAAGCGAGGAGATACAGAAGGGGTAGGTGTAGTCTCTTCCTCAGATAGTTCTCCTTCTTCCCTGTCAGGGTTCCCTACTGGATCATTAGGAAGTTCCTCTTCAGATGGGGGCTGGGTAGGCAACACGGGAAGGGAAGGAAGGACAGGATTGGGAAGAGATGGGGGGACGGTGGGTATGTGTATTGGACCAGGAGGGTCGGGGGGGGGTCGCTCTCCATCTCTCCTAGGCACCTTAGGCAAGGGAAGATCAGGCTCTGAACAAGAAGAGGAGGAGGGGAGCCTGCGTCTATGGTGTCTTGGTAAAGCGATAGGCACGAAATGGCCCCTTTCGAAGAGGGGAATGGCGTCCCTGCGGGGGCTGTATGCCGGGGACAATGAGGAGAGACGTCCCCTGGGTCTGGGCACACGCGCAATAGGCACCGGAACTGATGGCGGCGGTGCAGCGGGAATGGACAGCGGACCGCCCAGAGGCAAGGCGGGCTGGCCAGGCAACAGCGGGAGGCATTCCTTAATGAAAAAATCTTTCAGACATCCAGCTACATCAGGGGGTAGCTGAGAGGGGACCCCCGGATTAGGAACCGCCACCAATGGGATCGGAGCAGGAGGAGCAGGCTGGGACTCAGAGGCGCCCAGAGAAGGGGCGGGCGGTTGTAAATCGGGCGGCAGCAGAGCCGGTGGGGCCGGGAGGAGCGGCGGAGCAATCACGCCGCTGCCCGAGGGAAGCACCGGGGAAGCGCTGGGAGAGTGTGACTCACCCGAAGGCACAGAGTCTCCTTTGTTCCTTTTCCCTTTGGAGTCCCGCTGGCGTCGGGACCGCCTGCACACAGCCTGCAGAAGTAGGCATTCACTAAGCCTAACGGCTCCCGTCAGCTTTTTTGCCTTTTTGAGTTTCTCCTTGCTGTCTTTGCACATTTTCTTCTTTGCTTTCCTCGGAGAAAGCGGTTGGGGCGGGGGATGGGCTGCCGCCGGAGCGGGGTAGGCCGTCCCTGAGGTAGCAGGTTCGCCAAGAGTGGGCAGAGGGTTTGGGGGTGGCCCTTCTGGAGCCAAATTGCCCTCAGATAAAAAGCCCTGAAGGAGCTCTTCAGCATGCGCTACCTCCATGCTGCCCGATGCAGAAACCCGGCAAACAAACTTAACAGCAAAAAGGAAAGTGAAAGTGCCAATCAGCTGAATTGCAAAAAAGGAAAAAGAGTTTTGTAGTTTAGGAAACTAAAAAAATCAACTAAGGCAGTCTCCTTCCCACCTTGCACACAGAAAAGAGAAGGATAAGAGAAATCTGTGCAGAGCAAATTCCTATGTGACCAAGCCTTGAGCAGACAAGACCGGAACTGGGGAAGCCTCCAGTTGGTGGGAGGATCTACAAGTTCAATATCCGGTCTTGTCTTGAGCATGCTCAGTGCCTGATCCCATACTGATGATCTCCAGACAGGGGAAAAATTCCACTATCCCCTTTCACCTAGTTGTGTTACCTACATAAGTCCAAAGTGACACAAGTTTCTATACCCTGCTGTTACAGGGCCCCCTTTCTTGGAAACAATACTATGCCCCACCTGAGTAGAGAGAAACACCTGCTGACCATAGCTTGCCCTGCTTGACTAGGCATAAACACAGCTAAAGCGGACTGGTGCATTATTTCTGGTTTCTGCCTTGCAATCGGTTCACCTTGTCTACCAGTGGCTAAGGTTTATTCTGCTTGTACTAGTATGATTGGTGTATACCATGAAATTTTGGCCTCTGATAGGCTCTATGCTCAATCCTACACCCTGTATCTAAACAGTATAAAAGACTCTTGCCAAAAGCCTGAGTGTGCGCTCTTGAAAGAGAGACACCTGGCATGTTATGATCAATAAAAGTTTGAACCTGATTAATAGTTTGGTCTCTGCTCATTAAATGAACCCAGAATTCCTGGAATTTCTCCGTCAATGACTACCTGTGTTCATTTTTAAAATTAACCTGGGTACAGGGCCCTCAAATTCATGGTACAGATAGGAAGTGTACTGCAATACTGTGTCATGTCTGGAAAAGGCTATGGTTTCACATTATATTGATCCAAAGGTCACTTGAGAAACCTAATTTGCATTTTAAAAATAGTTTACCTAGAGAGGGGACAAGTCTCCTTTCATTAAGAAAAACCTGGCTCCACAGTTCTGGAGGCCCTTTGGCAACCAAGGTTTGGGCCCCTTTTCCACAACCTCTTCCTCCAAACTCTTCTGTGGGCCTATTCCTTTGATCTCACAATTTCATCCTTTTAGCATCAGCCCACCCCTGACCTATGAATCATCCCCCTTTATTTTGTGTGTGTGTGTATATATGTGTGTGTGTGTGTGTGTGTGTGTGTGTGTGTGTATACACACACACACACAGAGAGAGAGAGAGAGAGAGAGAGAGAGAGAGAGAGAGAGAGAGAGAGAGAAGATTGCACTCTCTTTGGACTAGTTTGGAAGAAACCTAGACAAACCAGAGCATCTTCCCTACAAGGAAATATTACGTTTTTTAGCTTGGAAAAAGAAATCTCTAAGAAGAAACATGACAGAAGCTTGTACAATTATGCATGGTAGAGAAAAACTGATAGTGCTTTCCCCCCTCCCTCTCGAAGTATTAAAACTGGGGTTCACTCACTAAAACGGATTGGCAGTAATACAGGACAGAGAAATATGTACTTTACACAGTGCATAAGAATATGGAATTCGCTGTGAGAAGATGCAATAGCCATTAGCTTAGATAGATTTAAAAAGGAGATTAAACACATTCCTGGATGCTAGATCTATCACACTGGCCCAAGAGGGGTGGGGGAAAGATACAAGAAAAAAATGGGATGGAAGTTACAGGATGCTAGACTGGTGCTGCTGAGAGGGAGAACGTGCACATGCACATTTGCTTCCCATTTACTCAATCTGTACATTTCTTGCATTTTATTACAAAAAGGCATCAAGTGAAAGTAGAGACCGCTCCACAATATTAATTTCATTTTCACCTTTGTAGTTTCTTTTTTACCATCTGGATTCTAGAAAGCTGAGGTTTAATTTTGAGAAGTGGTAAATGCAGCTAGCTTATCATGGATGAGCAATTTATTTATTTATTGTTCCATATGTATACCACTTTTCATTAAAATAATCCCAAAGTGATTTACTTTTTTTAACTTTGTGTGTCTGCCGCCCATTTTTAATTAAAATAAGTGATGCCAGTCTCATTTGCCACCAGCACATTAGCCCATATCCAGTACTAGTAAAAAAAAAAAAAAAAAAACAGGGCAAAGAAAAGTAAGACAAGGAAAGGGCCTTTGACTGCAATCCTAAGCACACTTACTAGGACATAAATGTCATTCAACACAGTATTTACTTCTGTTCTGAGTAAGCATCATAAGGTATGGTGTTTAATCATGGCCAGCTGATGATATGAGTGTGTGGAGGCGGCCAGCTCAGGCCTTGAAGGTAGCAGATTGTCCATTTGCTATGTCCTAGACAGCCACCTAATGGCACAGCAGGGAAGTAACTTGCCTAGGGAACAAGATGTTGCTGGTTCGAATTCCTGCTGGCATGTTTCCCAGACTATGGGAAACACCTATATCATGCAGCAGCAATATAGGAAGATGCTGAAAGGCATCATCTCATACTGCATGGGAGATGGCAATGGTAAACCCCTCCTATATTCTACCAAAGAAAATCACATGGCTCTGTAGTTGGCAGGAGTCGACGCTGACTCGATGGCACAACTTTACCTAAACAGACACTAATCTAGCAGCAGCAAAGCAACATGTACTACGACTGTTCTACAATGCCTTTTCAAGAGGCAGAGATGAGATCTTGAACCACTTCCTACTGCTCCATTCCCCACACTTGAAAAGGGCAGGACATGACAAGTGAGAACAGGACCACCAGGCACGGCAGTAGCTGTTACCACCAGGAAAGGGGAAGCAGAGTAAAACTGGGGGGAAGACTAGGTAAAGTTGGAAGTGGACAAGACTGGGGTAGAAGACTAGGAAGCTGGATGCAGCTACTGACAATTTCTCCCTGAGAAATTCCATTCATACAATTGGAATGATCAAACCTCTGGCAAGGACAGTAGTCTTGAAAGATCAGAGTTCATCTATTTATTCTCAAAATTATTCGATGGACTTCAAGACATTTAAATAAGATGTGATCTTTTCTCTTTCAATCCATACTAACTGGGCCAAAAGGCATCTTTTAAAGCAATGGCTCACATATTTCAGGAGAAAGTAACTGTCCCTATTCAACCCAGCACAACGTCCTTCCCAGTGGCTGTTGCTGATGTGTTTTCATTTAGATTGTGAGCCCTTTTAGGACAGAAAACCATTTCCTTGTTCCTTTTGCTATGTAAACTGTGCTGAAAACTTCTTTTGTTGAAAAACTGAATGATAAATAATAAACAAGTTTTCAAGTTTAATGGTTTGACATTAATGCTTTATGTGGACTTAACATACACATTCCAGACAAACCCTAAACACGTGCTTGCATTATTATACATTGGTAATGTAGAGATCAAAAGCTCTAAAGCAAAACACAAATGCACATCTATTTTTGTTATGACACTGAAGGCAGTTTTCATAAGGCTATTGGCAGACTAAAGATCTTAGTCAGTAAAAAGGGTGGTCTCTCTCTCCAACATACGTAGGCCCAAATCTTCCCTTCATGATTTATATCTGTGTTATGTTGGCTCATCCTCAGTCTAATGAGGTCTAATACATACTCTCACTCCAAAGCTCAAGAAAAGAGCTATAGTACTGTAATAGTATAAAGACAAAGAGGAAAGAAGTCAGTGAAAGCCACAAAAGGTCTACAGAGAATCTTTGAATGTTCACAGAATCAATTTTGCCTCTCAAAATTAATAGTGCAGAAAGATCAATAGATTAATGTACACAATGGCAAGTTTAAAAGTGTCAGCTTCCAAGTGGCACCATCTTCTGCTCCACTGGTTATCTCTGAAGTAAAAAGGCAATGCAGTCTCGATATTTTCCTTCCTGGTCTTCCAAAGTAAACAAGCTCTAAAGGGTTAAGGAGTCTCTGGTGGCCACAGAAGACATAAGGAAAAAACAGCAAGTGCAGACTTTTTACTGAACAGCAGCTTTGGGAAGAAAATTTAACCAAACTGAAAACAAATAAGTCTCAAAAGAACAGAGTTTAAATAAATATTCCTGTAACTCTCTTAAGGGTCAATATGCTCAAGCCAGAACTGCCTGTAATCAGCAGGGCCAGTGCAACATAAGCATAAGACTCTGGATTAAAATGCACTCAAGCAGCTGGTTCTGCACTTGCACGGAAACTTTGGGCTTGTGTTTCTCAATCAGCCCCCCAGGCTAAATGGCAAACCTTTTGAAAATAAGAGTAGCTTGAGAAGCAATTTGTGACACAGCAGAGTCACTTGCTGTTTAGAGTGAGACGAAGTTTAAACAAATTCCCATGGGCCCATACAAGCCTTCAGGCATGCCTAAAGTAGTGCTTTGGATTGGATTCCAGTCTTTGTGCTAGTATCAAAGCAATACCAGGATTCTAGATTGTCTTTCTTTCATCTCCATTTCCTAACACCAAAGCGCACCATCCCTGCAAGGTCTGGCTATTTACGGCACTTGTACCAAGAAACCTCTTCCACAAATCTGGATGCTTTCTGTTTTTCCGTTTTATCACACAATCTTGGGAGGAAAGATTCGGAGCTTCACATTTCACCCAAGAGTAACACAATAACACTGCAATAGACCAATGTGCTGTTATTGTCTACTCCAGAACTGAAGATATCAAACTATTCTACTAATCACAAAGAGAAAGTTACAATTGGGCAACAGAAGGTCTCTGCTTCTCAGCAGTGACCAATTTAATACCACTATTGCATCTTCATGACAACTGTCATGAAGAGACTTTCAACTGACTGCCTTCGGTCTCAAAGCACAAGCATTAGGGTAGATGATTAATACGCCAAATATAGATTTACAAAGCACAACGGCGTCTTTGAGCCAAAGCAAAACAGAAATTCATCTTGTATAACCCCAGGGCTTCATCTACCACATAATATGGAGTTTATTATTCTTTTCCTTATTGCTACATTTTAGATCAATAACTCACTAGGGCAAATTCAATGTTTTATGTGTATAAATCAATTTATATATTGATCTCATTGAAGTATGTAGAAGAAAGTAGCTTTTCATAAGCAGGACAGAGTATAGCATGAAAGGCTATTAAATCAATTTTCAATTCATGTATAAACTGATCCTATGAACATCAGCAGTTGACTTGAATTAGACATTCCTCAGATAACGAAATTCCAGTTGCACTACAGTTTTTAACCTTTTTATAGCAATAGGTTTGAGCACTGCAGAGTTCCAGATTTGGGTACAGAATTTGCTGCTGCCAGGCACTCCACCCTTCCCATCTTGATTTGGGCTTCAAAAGACAAAAGAAAAGTGTGGGTACATAGACGGCAAGCTGGAAGAGAGCACAGGTTGTGACACTGCACAACATCATTACTGATCATGTGGCACACCTGTTAAGGCATCAGCCTTAGGTTCCAACATCAAATTATTTTTAGGCCGAACTTGTTTCCAGTGGATAGTCTTCTTTACAGTCAATGATAAAGCCAAGTTATCTTGTATTATCTCATGTACATTCTTAAACTACAGGCAGGGGAAGGATAATACAGATAGCTACGTTGTTTCAACAATGAAGAAGAGCATCTACTCAAAACCTATTAGTCTAATATTGAAAAGCATTTCCCAGAGAAACCCACAGAAGCATTTCTCAATGAACTTTGAGATTCTGTGTTCCATTTCTGCACTGGTGGTCCCTCTGTCCATTCCGTCTTTTCAGCCTTCATTTTGAGGCCTTTGGTAATTTAAAGGCCTAAAATTCTGTCTTTGATGAACCAATGTGTTTGCAAAACAGGATATCCTGGGTAGCAGGTTAGTTCTGCACCAGTTTTTATTAATATTAATTGGCTTAACATTCTGCAAAACTGCTCTGGAGCAAGCTGGATAATACTATTTTACTTTATACATCTGTTACAGTGTGCAAATATGAAGAGAGAACGTAACAACAGCCCTGCTGGATCAGGCCCAAGGCCTGTCTAGTCCAACATCCTGTTTCAGACAGTGGCACACCAGATGCCACTGGAAGCCTACAGGCAGGAGTTGAGGACATGCCCTCTCTCCTGCTGTTACTCCCCTGCAAATGGTATTCAGAGGCATCCTGCCTCTGAGGCTGGAGTTGGCCTATAGCCCTCCGACTAATAGCCACTGATAGACCTCTCCTCCATGATAAGAACATATCAAATGCACACTAACTGTTTTGTGTAATTACTATGGAGTATGGTTAAGCCAACAACTGAACTTGATATATAGGAGAACCTCATTACTCGTGGGGGTTCTGTTCCTCGCCTACTACCATGATAACAGAACTATGAGTAATGAAGCACTAGGGCTATGGGGAAAGGGGAGTTAGGTTCCAGGGTGGAGGGAAGAGTCAGAAAAATCCCCCAAACTTACTGTAGTGTGCTCCGTGGATCCCCCATGTGCCCAGACATGCCCTCAAAAGGACCCTCCCCCCCCAAAAAAAACAGTCTCTTGCAGGGAAGAGTCTGGTTTTTTTCATGAGATGAGCCACAAAATGGCTCATCCTGTATTCTCAAGACAAAATGGTGGCCAGAAGTGACCTCCACGGTCACATCCAGCCCTCTAGGAACTGTGGATACATGGGTTTTAACCCATTAGTATCTGCATATAATGAAAACGCGTGTCTACTAGACACTCATGGATACACAGAACTGCAGATAGCCATTCCACTAATAATGAGGTTCTCCTGTACTTATTCAGGCATTTGCTACTGCAAGTTAGTCCTCTAAACATCTTGTGTTTTTAAAATGTTAATGCTTTACTGTCACATTTTATACCACCCTCTGGGATTAAAAAAAAAAAAAGTTTGTATGCAAGTTGAGAAGGTGCTTTCTCCTGTAACATACCCTTTTTTGAGTTACCCAAAACTACTTATGCTGAAGGCACATCCATGCAGTGCATTCCTTTTCTCTGTTGGAACGGGAATTATATGTGGAGGATCCTGTCTTCAGTCTTAGCAACTGCTCACAACCCTTGCTAACTGATCAAAGGCACCTTCTAAAGAGGCAATTCTCTGATATTTAGCAGGGGAATAGCAACTGGTCCTAGTCAACCCCAGCACAATATCCTTCCAGTGCTGGTGGTTAGTGTCCACCTTGTGTTTCTTTTTTAAAACTGTGCACCCTCTTGGGAACCATAAGTATTTATGTAAACCGCACTAAGAATGTTGTTGAAAAGCAATATATAAGTATTCATAGTAGTATGGCCCCTCCCCCCGTAAACCGCTTTGAAAACTTTGGTTGAAGAGTGGTATATAAATATCCTCAAATTGTCAAGCGATACAGCAACGTTAGCTGTAGGGAATCACAGTCAATGACAGCTTTCAATTTTACAGCTTCCAGACTTTATCTATCTCTAGGGGTAAAACAGACGAGACTGCAGTTTTGTTCAGATAAAGTTGTTAATGTCTGAGGTAATTAAAAAGGTGTCTGAATTGTTGTTTCACAAGCAGCAGTATATCTGGCAACAAGGTGAAATGAGACACCCAAAAACAGTGAAGGGGGTGGTGGCACACAAAACAAATGCAGGAGGAAAGATTGCCATGTTTTATGTAACAGAAGAGGTGAGATTTTTTTCCCCAGTTTTAAAATGGCGGCTCAAGGCCTTCCAGTGTTACCACCATTGGAAGACTATTTCTGGCCACATAAGAGCTATATGATGATGATGATGATGATACATTTCTGAAAGTGGTACTCATTCATGCCTTGTATCTAGAACAGCCATGAGATGCCTCATATTATTTTAAATATATGCTGTGTTGGGATTAAGTAAAGCAGCAACATACAGGTGGTAAATGACTATCACACCAAGCTAAGGCAATCAGTGATACACTGTACATTTGGAAGAACTGAGAGAGATCCAAAAAGCTTTGGGGGCATTTAAAGCTTGCAAGTGAATGAATGTGGGGAAACGAAGTGCCATGCCAGGTAAGGCCCCACCCCGTCTGATGCACATTCAATAGATCATGCAGTTTCCTCACTCATGCAAACTATAAGTGCATAGGCTCATCCATGCAGTAGCAAACCCTAGTTTCATACTTCAAATGCAAGTAGCCAGCATTCCAGTTGGATGATGGATCAACATCTTAAGAAAAAGGTCAATAAGCTTTCCAACCCCAGGAATTGAACAAGAGCTGCAAGCATGTCCTATAATTTTGCTACTTCAGCATTATGCCTTCACACACAGCCATGTGTTGTGTATCCCTGGACCTCCCTTTTCTAAAACTGTTAAATCACTTATTAGCATCCTGTAGCTCTCATTAGAGGATTAGGGCAGGAATGACCTCTGTCTCACCTCCTAATGGACAGTCCCCTGGGTGCATCTGTGATTAATTTCAGGTCTAACACACTTCTAGAGCTACCCTTTTGCTTGCCTTAATAAAACCCAAATATGCAGAATATTCAAATTGATATCATACCCTTTTCCTTTCTTAAAACATAATTCCTTTTATACACACTTCATCGCCATATACACAAGGTGGAATAGCAGAGCAATTTTAATCAGTGCGTCATGAAGCATCTCAGTTATCACACAACTAATCAGCCGGTTTTTAGGCAAACCAGTTCAAAACCCAAATTATTCTTTTACAGTCAGAAGAAGTTCCATATGCAGTTCAAAGACAGGACTATTTATTCTGCTTACGTCCTAGCGATGACCACATCGCCAGAGTCACAAACCATTTCAGGAATGATAGGCTGAAATAACAATAGTTTGCGTCATGTTAACTTCTGGTGCTTTGTGCTGTAGACTCGGAACCCAAGAACCACAACCCACTGGCACTCAAGTTAAACGGCGGGGGGGGGGGGGGGGTGCAGAGGCTTAACTTGATTAATTGGTATGATCATCTAAGCTTTAATTGCAGATTAACACTTGGTGCAATTAATCAAAGCAGTTGACAACAAGCACTGACTCTGGGACATGACACTCTTTAAGCATCTGTCACCATGCAGGCTGTCTAGGTGCAGCAGTTTTTCCCCCTCCCTGTACAAGTAGCTCTAAGTAGAACAAATGGAGCATACTTTAGGTTTCTTTTTAACATGGTGACTTTATGAATTTGGTATTTATCCATCTGTCAGCACATGGTTTACAAAGGGATGTCGCCAATACTTTGAGAGGCTGCCATCTTGAACCAACATGGCAGATCAACACACACACTCTCAAGGTCCACTAGGATACCCTCCCATGTGCTGCAAATTGGTTTGTATTTGAGGGACACACACAGACATGCATGCACGCACGCACCATTGGTGATCGTATTGCTTTCTTCCCTTCAGAAAATAGTTTTTAAATGGTTCTTTCCACTGGATATCCAAAGCACATATTAGTTTCTCCTGAAAAGGTAAGCTATGACATTTTCACACTAAGAACCATGGAAGAGGACAGAACTTAAGTCAACTGCCCCAATCATGCATAGGCAAAAATAAATAGAAAGCAACAGGTTTTCACCCAACCCTTGTAGTTTTAGAATTGTTCCTCTGCACATAGAAGCATGCTGCAGAATGGATAAGGGAGACTCATATTTAGCAACCACATGTCCTGACTTTCTCTTCTGCAATATACAAATATTCTGATTTTTCCTCACAAAAAGAAAGGAATGCCTCTCAAGATGGTAGCTGTTAAAGTTCACTCCTCAATCATCTTTTAGTGCTGTTTTAATAGTTTAAAACTATTGATGTACTTGGCTGTTTAGGTACTTCAATTTAATCCATTATTCAGTCACTCATACAATTAATTTATTAAGAATACTTTTTTGGGCAAGCACCATAGTTAAAAGGCAGATAAAAGAAAACCCTGTATGTATTAAACAAGCACGGCAGAGAGAAGGCTAGGTTTCCCCCAGATGCACTAAGTTTTCTAAGGCAGTGAGTAATAAATTTGGTGTGATGCAAGGGAACATGCCATTCTGTTACATCATCCCTCTCATACCGTCTTGAGGGATACACTCAAGGATATCTTAGGACTGATTCTCCTATGATGCAATGCTTAGTTAATGAAAGGCTGAATGAGGTGCTGCACATAGTAAAGGATCACAAGGAGGCTGCCCCATAGGTTCAAAGAACTGATTTGTCATAATAGGATTGCTCATGACTTGAGCAATGGCATATGCCGAGTGGACTGACTGAAAATGCCGTCCTACATTGAGCAGTACACATGAAACTGCTTTATGAGTGTGGAACCATCCATCTATTTAGTCCAGTGTTATCTACTGATCATCCTGTGTTATCTACTAAATCAACAGCAGCTTTCCAATGCAGAAGTCTTTCCTAGACCACAATCTGAAGGATGGGTGGTTTTAAGGTGGCAATGCCAGAGATCAAAGCCATGTGCTTCACCACCAAATTATGTCCCAAATTATGTCCCCCTACGTAAAATACACAAGACTCCTCTTATGAAAAGGGAAGAAAAATCCTCTGCAAATTCAAGGACACAATAATATGAAGCAGCAGTTCCACTAATAGCAACAGCAGGTTAAGTGATGCTAGGATTTCAGCAAATGAAGTGCGTATCAGTCAAGTCACAAATTTATCTTGTCTCACCCATCAAGATGTCAGATTTTGTGTCCACGTGTGTCTTCTTCTTTGGGATAAAGCCACTTAGATATGAATCAGAAGTTTTTAAAACAAGGCTTTGGAATGGAATGAGTCAACCCTGTTATCAGACAGCCTCACCTGCGTCTTCAATTACAGCTCTGAACCTAAGTGAGACTTTTGCAAAGACATATTTGGTGCCAGGAGGGAAGCAGGCCTCCATAGGGACCAAAAACAAAAAGGCATAGAGCCTGAATCGGTACAAACAGCTTGGAGAGGCAAAGCACCTAGTCTTAAGAAAGTAAGCAATCTCACCCTAAAATGAAATCAAGGCAAGATCCAAGACAGTTAATTAGATTGTCTGGTCAATCCAACTGAATAGCAGCTTCCCTACTCACACATTCCAAATCATGTCCTGATTCTTGAACTTTCCCAGTGTTGCAGCCCCTGCAGATAGACCCCAGAAGAAGAAAAACACATAATGGTTTTGTATTTATTTATGTAGACTTCCTACATGGAATTGTGGTGGCATGGTCTGTGCCCATACACTGAGAGGAGAGTCTTGTGGTAGCAAGCATGACTTGTCCCCTTAGCTAAGCAGGATCCACCCTGGTTGCATATGAATGGGAGACTTGATGTGTGAGCACTGTAAGATATTCCCCTTAAGGGATGGAGCCGCTCTGGGAAGATAGGGCTGAGAGAGACTCCTGCCTGCAACCTTGGAGAAGCTGCTGCTAGTCTGTATAGACAATACTGAGCTAGATGGACCTATGGTCTGACTCAGCATATGGCAGCTTCCTATGTTTCTAATGTTTAACTGAATCCTGGATGGAAATGACTGCACTTGGGCAGTTCCATGTGTGGACTTGCTGAAAGCTAAACCTTGTACCGAATTGCCTTAAAACTCCAGTGCTCCCCAACTGGTTGTTGAGACATGAAGAGCCTTAGCCCCTGGGAATTTAGTGCCAAGCTGGCATCCTGCCATATCTCCTGCCTACCACTCCAACTACTTCCTTGGCCTTGCTCACAAACCAGCAGACAGGTACAAGAGTTTAAGGCAGGTATAAGTGTTTCCCTTTAATGTCCACCCTCCCCTTTACCCACATTCTATCTTTGCCAACCAGAGGCTGTATTCCACCCAGACTATGGGACAGAAGTCCAATTCGCCCACAGCCTTTGGGGCCCCCAAATCATGCTCCCAATCTCTACTGGCCCACGCCACCGCTGCGTCAGGCAATGAGTGTGCTGTGGCCAGCCTGCAGAAAAATCCCTGCCTGCCCAATCTCCTCCCATCAGGGGGAGCAGGGCCAGGCCAGGTGAGCAACTCAGTGCGGCCTACAGTTGCGTTTGCAGAAAGAAATGCTGCCACTTGAGCAGGCGTGGGCAGTGAGGGGAAGGAACATAGCGAGGGATGTGAGGGGAAGAAACACAGCAGCAGTGACAACAGCCACAGTAGGAAGGCTACACACTCGCTGCCAGGGTTAAGGACAGGAATGGGACAAGATTAGCTGCTTCCTGCCCCTGGTAGCACATTTCTCCCCCCACCCCACTGCTCACGCCTGCCAAGTGCCAAAGAGGAGGTTCTTCACTGTGTTTCTCCCCTGCCCCCTGTTTTTCCTGGGGCTGGCCCACTCCAGGAAGAATGAGTGGAGGCGAAGGAGGTAGAGGGGAGAGTAGCAGAACTATCCATGCAAAATGTGGTATGTGCATGTCAGAGGGAAGTATCTTATTCAGAATTTCTTCTAAAATATGGTGGGGTTTTTTAACCTTTCCCCAAACACGTTCTAGTGTAAAAGATAGTGCATTCAGCTAATTGAAGTGGCAGAATTGGATCTGTGTTTGTCATTGCTAATTAAATCCTGGCAGAAACCATGATGGTAATGCCTCTGTTTTTGCAAAGGGGGTTGCAATATTCATGGTGCATGTGGTATGATTTAAGTTTCACGGCCACAAAGAAGTTTGGATAAAAGCATAACAAGGGCTAAAGATGGAAGGGAATAAAAAGTTCTTGCTTAGGGCAAGCTAGCACAGCAACATACATCATGGATTTTGATTTGTATCTGTTGAATTGTATGTTATAAAAGTGCACTAAAGCGCCTCTATAGCTGGTAGAAAAGCAGGAAACAGATGTCCTCTCAGACTTTGCTTGCTACACTTGGTTTACTCTGCAGATACTTTCCTACTGTCTAAACGTGAACATCAAGTGGGTCTTCAAATTAGCCAGATCGTGTGTCTGTGTATATGTACGTACATATACATACACATGAAGAATACAGTGGGGTTAGAGGCGTTAGCCCATTAGGTCCAGGCCCCCAGATTACCTAGCTGCATCGCTGCTGCCAACAGCTAGGCTAACCAACTCTCTGCCTACTCCCTCTCTCTCCCTGGGAGCTGCTTTCACTCCTGTTGCTACCAAGAGTGCCAAATGCCATATTTTCAGTGTGCCTCTGCTCTGTACAAAAATGCTTTCTTGATTTTCAGATTTTGCCTCCAAGTCAGATTTCTTTCAGTTTTATATACAGAGGACAACACTTTACCCGTTGGGAAATTGGTGCTGTACTGATTTACCACTTCTTCCTCTGACTAAATGCCACTACCAGCCTTCTCAAGATGACAGAGGACCTTTTCAAGAAAATATATATCCAAGCAGTCTAAGCATTCTCTAGGATTAAAAAAAAGTGGGTGAAAAGCTTAATAGCCCATTAGTCATTCTAATGGCAAAAACTTATATTATAAGGTGTTGTAGAAAACCCAAGATGGAAGAGTAAAACCCAAGATGGAGAAATGAACCCAAGTTTTACTCCCTGACGGTGGTATTTGGGACGGATGCTGTAGGTGCAAAATAAACAATAGCCTCTCTGTGGCTTGAAGGTTGGACATGCACAGTAGCTATAGAAATGTATCTAGCCTACAGTACTGTGACTGGTGGGTGCTGGTCTGAAGATGTACAATGTACAGGTACGCATTCTGACCAAATGTATTTGCATAATTGATAAGGCTTCTGTATATAATCTGTAACCATCATTTTGTGGGGCTCTTCTCTCACCCTGGTGATTGATGGAGACCCAGTACCGTGATCAGTAAAGCTTTGAAACTGATGGAACAGTACGGCCTCTGCCTATAATCAACCCTAGTTAGAGATTTTCCCTACCAAGGAGAGAACACTCACATCAAGATAAAGGATAACACAGGCAGATGGCCTTTCTCCACTGCTTGGCTAAAATGTAATTCTCAAGCATGACTCACATTCCTAAAATTCCTTTTTGAAGCTGTTTTAAGGAGTCCAAGATGGCAGTAGTGCATGCTTTTAGTTACCTGTCCACCCTCAGACTTTTAGTAACTCCTGCTAAGCCTGGGGAGGGCAAACTTGGTCCTCCAGCTGTTGCTGAACTACAAATTCTATCTTTCCACAATTTATCTTTCCAATAAATTGTGCCTGGGGATGATGGGAACTGTAGTTCAACAACAGCTGGAGGGCCATGTTTGTCAGCCCTTCAGCTAAGCCATGCGTTCCTTGCACAGGAAACCAACAACAACCTTCAAAAAGGAGGGGAAATTATTGGCTCTACCTGTCTTGAAACCTGTATGTGAATCATCTTGGTAAGAAGAACAGAAGTACACAGTCCCTCCTAACACACATCACAATTTGCATAACAGACAGTAAAAAACTGGCCAAAAAAGGATCACTGGCCCAGAATCCACTGCCAGCCACAGTGCCTGCGCTGGAGTAACATCATTGGCAAGTTGCTCTCTCACACACGGTTATGACTCCTTACTTAAGGGTACACCTGTGGCAGCTGCTGCAATGCTGAACAGCCAAGCAAACACAGCCTTAACAACCATAAGCTCAATCAGAACAACGTCTTCAGCCACATTTTGACTTGCAACTTGCAATGCTCTGAATGCAGATTGCAGAGCAGACCAAAGTAGTGAGTGAAGCATAAATTAGTCTCAAAGCCAGACATGCAGCTCCTAACAGCAATCACCAAGAAATTTTACATACAGACACAGAGCTGTCTGCCACTGTCCATTTCTCTCCACAACACCATCTCAGAACAAACCACAGCTCAACGACGGCAGGCAGGCACCCAAGTTCTGCCTTTGTCAATCTGAGATCCAGCAAAACCAGATAGTTAACAGGAAACAATAACACAGCAAGCATACTTAAAACCACAAAACCGAACCTGCGTTCCATCCTGCCTACCACAGAGAGACAGGACGACAGAGCAGCCATGACCTTGATGGACCAATAGTCTGACAAGAAACCATGACCATGAGTCACTCATCTTCCATGACCAGCTCAGGGGAGGCAGCAGGGGGAGGTTGATCTTCAGGAAGACCCAGCCACTCCACCATGTCAGCACACATGCATGCACAATGGCGTGTCACCATGCCCCTGGCCATGGAGAACACCCTTTCACTCTGGATGCTGGTTGGCAGGCATGAGAGGAACCATCTGACAACCAACGCCAAGTCCAGCCAGACCTGGTGACACGTTGCCCAAAACTGGATTGGCTCCGTCTCCCAGTCTGCCACCGGCTCCTGCAACATATACTGTTCAGCACTGACACAGGGCTTGGTGGGCTCCTCTTGTCCCCCTGGCAAGTCAGGGTGAATCACTGGATGTAACACAGAGGTGGAAACTTGTGCTCACTTGGCTCTGCCAGTGACACCACATTGCTGGACCAGAAAGCAGTGATGATGCTGCTGCTGCTAGAAGTGGACTGCAAATGAATTAGCAACACACTCAGTTCACTGAAACAGGTTCTCAAAGTTGGAAACTGTGCCCTTCTCTGCCCTATAGGAACATAGGAAGCTGCCTTTTACTGAGTCTGGCCCTTGGTCAGTCTAGCTCAGTATTGTCTATACTGATTGGCAGCAGCTCTCCAAAGTTTCATGTAGGAGTTTTTCCTTACCAGACCTCAAGATACTGCCAGAGATAAAAATGTGGGACCTTCTGCATGCAAAGCAGATGCTCTACCACTGAGCTATGGCCCAAACAACAACAAATATTTATATACCGTTTTTCAACCGAAAGTTTTCAAAGCGATTTACACAGAGGAATAATAAATAAGATGGCTCACAATCTAAAAAGAAACAAGAGATAGACACCAGCAACAGTCACTGGAGGTACTGTGCTGGGGGTGGATAGGGCCAGTTACTCTCCCCCTGCTAAATAAAGAGAATCACCATTTTAAAAAGGTGCCTCTTTGCCCAGTTAGCAGGGCCCCATCCTATATCAGCACAGGCTGGTGCAGAATTAGTACTATTAACATTCCTGCTCTGCACAGCACACACCAGGATACATGCTACAAAAGTAAGAGCTATAAACAAATCAGCAGCTGCTAATGAAGCTACATTACTGCCTAATCAGACAGTAATCCAGGTTCAGAGGTGCTGCTCCTGACCATTTAAAGCAGAAAAAATATCTACATGCATTGCTGACTTGCAAATGGTTTTGGCCTCCTGCTACAGATGCTTTCCATTACACAGCTGGCAGAAACTGAACTTTCTGTCCAGCAAAATCCCAATGGATTAAGTTACGCCAAGCCATATGACGGTATCTGTGTTGCAGAAAATGTATAAACTTCACAAATATGAGGTTTTTCGGAGTGGTAGTGATAAACAGGAGGTCAAATTTCTTTCTGTAAAAGAGTCCATTTCTATCCCCAATCAGGCCAAGTGGCTTGGTGGAGGAGAAGCATTAGACTCATTACCTCTTCCCCTTCCCATAAGCCAGAGCACCTCCAGAGGACTATTATTCATGCTCCATGAACACCGATGGTGCTATAAACAAAAGAGACAAGACTCTGCCCAGTGGAGATTACAATCTAAATTATAAATGGGTCTCATAAAGGGTGAGGAAATCCAGGAGATGGGAAGGGAGGACACAGACCTAACAAAGAAAGATGAACGATGTATAGTAAATGTGATACTGCATCAAGAACCATCCAGGAAATTTATAACCTGCCTTTCTATGATTTCATTTCTATCCTGCCTTCCTTCCATCAAGATGGCAATACAGGGCATCTCAGATGCTGCCCATCCAAGCTCTGACCAGACCTAAACCAGCTGAGCTTCAGCAAAATGGCTGTATCATGGGCCCTCAGACCACGCTCTTAATGCAGAGCTTATGAATGAGGCCCTTCATTGTCCATCTAACAATCAAGTTGAACCTAAACACCTACAAGTGTGCACCTGATCTCCCATCACCTGATCTGTAATGGGAGGATTAATGCCCATGAGACAGGCCAAAACACCACTTCTTTGTTCGGATAGATTCCCAGGCCACAGCATCTTCTTCTCATCAGAACCGATTTCAGTTTACCAGCCCATATCCAGGTCATTACCGACACTAAGCAGCACCCAAGCAATTCTGCTCCTTGGTTTTATCAAGAAATGGATTAAAGAACAAATCAATTCAGAATTTCCACTCGAGGCACAAATGACCAGGCTCAAACTATCATACTTCGGACACATTCTGCGAAGACCCAGCTCCCTTGAGAAGCCCATAATGCTGGGGAAAGTCGAAAGAAAGAAGACGACAACAACAAGCAGCAAGGTGGATGGACTCAATTATGACAGCAATGAATGTACCGAGTGACCTTAAAAGTTAAGTTGAAGACAGATGATCCTGGAGAGAATCTATGTGGTTGCTAACAATTGACACTGACTTGATGGCACTTAATGTATGTAGCTGAGAATGTTCTGAACACCTGTTCAGGACATTCTCAATTAAATCTGGACTGAAATAAAATGAGGAGTTGGGGTGCCATCAATATGTGAATGGTACTCATCACAAATCACCAACACTCCTAGCAGTTTGCTGTAGAGGCTAGATAGCATGGGAATACAATATTCTACTGTGGAACTGCATGCAACCAGAGATGGCAGAGCTGAAAGGCCCCCAGCACCACCTCCTGAGACCTGCCCATCAGATCGCAGAGCCTCCAATTTCAAGCCCAGACATCCCATGGCTGGTGATCCAAGAGAAAGAGGATAGCACTCCCCCATCTATTTCCATGCACAGGCCATCCAGTATTACCTAGAGCCAGATCAGAACAATCTTTATTCAGCAGTGTCTGGGTTATAGAATCAGAGAATTCATCAAACAGAAGCAGAAGCTATAAGCCAAAAATATTACAAAAGAAGAAAAATTAAGGGGGTGGGGGGACCAGAGTGATCTGAAGAGAATGATCATGCAGATATTTTAATGATTCATTTTACCATGGGCAGGGCCATCAAGAGTGGGTTTGGGCCTCAGTGAAAACAAATTTTGGGGGCCCCGCCATGAGGCTCCCTTGCTGCCACAAGTCTGCCTCTGCCATTGCGAGGACCCCTTCCTGCTGCAGCCACCGCAAGGCCAAACTGCTGATCTTTAAAATAATTCTAGCTGCCATGTGTGTGGCCAGGGGTGGTGGGGTGGGTGAGCAGAGCACCCCATGGTGGCGGTGGTGGGCAGAACGGGAGCAGCCACTGAGCCTGACCGTCCGGCCCAGCAGCCCTTGAGAACTGCTGGGCGCTCCAGTGTGCCTGAGCAGCTTGAATAGACGCTCTATTCAAACTGCGCAGATGCGCCGAAGCGCTTTGTGGTTCTCAAGGGCCACTGGGCCGGATGGTCAGGTTCGGCGGCCACTCCCACTCTGCTTGGCCCACCTCCCCAGCCGTGCACATGGGGGCTAGAATTATTTTAAAGATTGGTGGTTCGGCCTTGTGGCGGTGCGCATGTGGGGTGGTGGCAGGAGGCAAGACAAAAACATATGCAACTTAGTCAGGCCCTGTGTCCCCTTCCAGACCACCAGGCTCCGGAAATTTGTACCAGCTCCCCCCACCCCCTTCATCGGCCCTGACCATGGGCATTTGTGTGTGATGTATACTAGGTAAGAACAGTTAGTGTAGTTAAACAGAAGGAATGAAAAAAGGGACAGGGAGACACATACACCCAAGTTCAAGTTTGTTTTCTGTAACCACACAATTAGTATGACAAACAAGATTTAAAGAACCTGCCAGTTAACACGTCAACAGTTTCAAGTGCTGCTTTTCCTAGGCCTGTTAGAAGTCACATAGAGAAGTACCAGCTGCCTGGACTGTTAAACCACTTTTTTATTTTTAAAAAGATTGTTTCTAATGCTGTAATCCTAAACATACACACATGGAAATGAATCCCACTAAAAGTCAGTGAGGCTAATCTCTGAGTAAACAATGCAAGTATTGGATGCAACAACATGAAGAGAGATCTTTAAATAAAACAGTTCTTTACACACTGAACTATACAGCAAACAAATAAGCAAGATGAAGAATCTGACCAAATAAGTTCAAGCAGCCATGTCTGTGCCCTTGCTGAAGAAGCTGGGATATCAGGTCACAGTATTCAACAACACAAAAGCATTCTGTAAACAGGCAGCTCTTCAACATCTCGTAGTTTTTTCTTATTAAAATGGTATTGCCTGTTTTTGTCCAGCTCTCCTTTAACAAGTTCAAGTTAACACTGTTAACACACACATGCAGAGAAGAAAATTGTTAGTTGGAAAAGAACACCAGAAACTGGCACAACATACTCACAATAACCAACTGTTTTCATTTCCGTAATTATGAACTCCTGCAGTTACAGTAGCTGATGCTTCCAAATCATTTGCATGGAAAACCCAGAGAGGAACAATTATTTATATTAGATCTTAACAGTCTTCAACTTCCAATAAGCTACAGAGGATGCCAGACACCACGGGTGCCTTAACACACAGTGTGCCTCAATGCCAGATAATTTATCCATGCAATTGCCACAATTTAAACACTCATCTCCTCATATTTCACCAAACACATGGATCTCACTTCCTTCTCATGTATCGTTTACACTGCCAAATGTCATATAAATTGCTAGACCATATAAAATGGCCTGATTTCATATTTGCTTACATAAATTTACATTAAAATGCAATATACTGTAAATGAAAAGCACCAAGTGTCTGATTGTCAGCTCATATTTGGACACACCAGATATTAATGCATTTTATTAGGCCACAATGCCTAAAAATCACAGCATGTTATAACATCCATCAACATGCAACTCATATAATCTCGTTAAAGAAATTGGTAGTCATGAAGGTTCAATAAGAACACTCAAATACACCATATTTAAATATGAGCAACAGTGTCCAGTGGCTAGAAATTTAGCCTGCACATACTGAGAAAGCAAGGACTAAAAAAAAAATAAATGCTAGTGCAACCGTTAATGTGAGAATTAGTGTAGCATGGTTACCAAAGCAGAATTTGCAACAACATAATACCAGAGTTTCTATGTATTTCTTTTGGCTTTACACATAGGTTTTTCTAATGCACCTCGGTCCACCCAATGTATGTTAGAGCCATTTCAGCTATCGATATCTCACAGTTCTCTCCCAAAACTAATATTTCATAATGCATGCAGGGAAAGGGGCCGTTTCCTCCCGCCCCCCGCCATGTGAAAGTTGATTTTAATGCAGGGTGCATTCAAACAAGCAATCCATGTTTAGGCATTCCCACAGAGAGATGACTCTACCATGTGAGCATCCATACACTGAACAGTTTTTTAATCAGTCAAGATTGGAAGACACTGGAGATTTACTTAAGGCTATTTAGGAGCAAAGTAACCTGAAATCTGTGCAACTGGCTTTCCTGAGCTTGGGGCATGTTTTTCATTGGAGACTAAAAACCAAAATATTAAGATGGCAAGAATCATCACAAAGTTGCACTTTTATTGTGCCATTATTCGGCACAAATAAAGCCATTATTTCATTGTAAATAATGTCCTGATCCTGAAATACTACGGAGAATACTGTGTGTTCTACTGAGCCTCAAGAGTTGAGCAAGGTGATATTTTCTGAATTACAGCCACATTTTGAGAGGTTATAATGCTGGAATTATAATTCAAGATTCACAAAGTGACAGAATTGGTACCAACTGCTTGAAATAATGGTTAATAAGAAAAACGAATGTATGAAGGGCATGAAGTTTTGCCCATGTTGCATTTTACTTCACAAAGCTGGCTGCAACTTAGCATTCTCACCCAAGCTGGGACACAATGAATACCGCTTACCAGCATTAGTGTGTGCACTTTCAAGATGTATGCATGCACACAAGCAGCACTGCAGTGGCCTGATTCCCAAATGCCATACAAACACATTAACACATTTCATCACACTACGATCAGCCATCAGCTCAGCTGTCAATAACTAGCCAGGTGGCAATCCAGCTATAAAGTGAATGTGAACCGTTAAAACAAAGCTTGTGCTATATTAAAGCATACAAATTGTTCAGATGCCAAATCAAAATTAAATTATGGATTTCACGTGTGCTGCTGTCAGAAATATCCAAATGGTATTTTTGTACCTGCCTGTCTGATGGTTCAACAATGTCTACAAGTGCTGCTCAGAAAGTTCTTCCCTTTAGAGTTTTGCTGCCACATTACATTATGTCACCAGAAACGCTTGAAGGTCCCTAGTCACACATTACCATTCAGCCGTATTGCATTCAAACATCTTAAGCAATACAGTGCACATATTACATGAATCTCTCTCTGGACATGTAGACTTGTATCTGCATAGAATAGAGAGAGCTTCAGGAATCACTTATGTTGGAAAAACTGAGAATCTTGCTCAGGCTACTATGCTGGGGTCATTGTGCAGGCATTTCAACTTTCTACACCAAATGTTGGAAGCATGCACAGCTCTCGAACTAGGATAGGTAGAGAAAGGAGACACACATAACAAGCCATGGTTTGGCAGCGTTATGCCTGAACCCAGCCTTCATGATGGCTGAAGGTGGCAAGCTTAGCTATTTCATGGGACAACCGCAGGAGCCGGAGCAGGAGCACCACCACCACACAAACTCATGGTTAGGGATGGCTGAGCAAGAGGATTAATATCAAATCCTGGCTCCACTCCTAATCCCTTAGAATGCTTACAAAGTTTATTATTACTGGGAGAATTTGCAGTGTGGGTGGGGTAAGAAGAATGTATAGAGGGTATTCACACATGCAGCCTAACCCAGGCTAGGGCAGCCCAGCCTGTATTAGGCTGCATGTGTGAAACGCCAGGAGCAAAGTCACTCCCAGCACTGCCCCTGAGCCAAGCCCCACTTTTAAACCCAGTGTTTAGCCGAGGTTAAGCAAACCTGTGGTTCACTTAACCTCAGCCAGCAATCATCTGGGCAATCGCTGCCAGGTCAAATGCCTCCCCCCTCCCCCCACACAGGCCTCTGCCATTCCTGGCAACAAGCCAGGTGTGGGGGGAGCGGGTGTGCCGAGTGTGATGGCTACTCTAACGAGAGCATCCGCCCCATTCGTGCCCTAGTGCACCCTGGGACGCAGGAGGGGGAAGTTCTCCTGCTCCCAGCCTTTCCCTTCACTGCACCACCACGCAGCATGACAAAGGGGAGGACGGCAGCCACATGTCTGCCAGGGAAGGCAGGAACCCAGCCTGCCTGCCCTCTCCAGCGAGGTCATATGAAAGACCCAATGCTTGTCGTTCGGATGTAGGCCTTTGATTTCAGAATTTTCATTGTTCAACTGCCTTCACAATAGTATAAAGACTGAGTAATACCTATTCTAGATATCTATTCTACCCCACATACCAATTACATAGCTGTCAATTCTTAGATATACTATATAAAATTAATTTTGAATGCAGAGCTCTCATCAAAACAAGGGACACCTGAAGGTTTAAGCAACTCCCAGTTCGTATTTCACTGTGGGATAGGTAGCCAAAGAAAAATAAGCCAATCGGGGTTTTTCATGTTGGGGAAAATGATAAAACAGTGCGATTTTCTGCCCATGTTACAAACAGGGCTTTTTTCCAGGATCACAGCTCAGAACAACTACAGATAGTTTCGATGATGTGGAGCAGGCCACAGAAGCAACCATGCTATTAATGACCTTGCCAAGAAGTTCTGGTTTTCCAAACTGACAACTTTCTCCTTCCTCACAGAAACTGGAATACTGTTTAACATTCCATGCTAGTTCAGCCAATCTGCGTCAGAGATTTGACTGCCATAAGCACAATACGATGTTGTGCCTCTTCCACATTTCTAACAAGCAACCATAGTCCTAAAGGAGCTAAAACAAAGTAAAGACAAACCCCTGCTAACTTGGCAAAGAGGCACCTTTTACCATGGTGATTCTCTTTATTTAGCAGGGGGAGAGTAACTGGCCCTATTGACCCCCAGCACAGTACTTCCAGTGACTGTTGCTGGTGTCTGTCTTATGTTTCTTTTAGATTGTGAGCCCCTTGGGGACAGGGTTCCATCTTATTTTTATTTATTATTTCTCTGTGTAAACCGCCCTGAGCCATTTTTGGAAGGGTGGTATAGAAATCCAATAACTAACTAACTAACTAAGAATTCCTGAGCAATCTCCATGTGTTCACATTGCATATTAAAAAAAAAATTGGGAGTAATATAAACATAGCCATTCAATATGTTATATTCATTCGATTTCAAAAAACATCACAATTCCAATTTCTTAGGAGCAACACTCAGACTAGATATCAAAAACCTGTCACCAGTCTGAAAGAGCACACCAAAGAATAGCCCAATGATCTGTTCAAGCCTCTCAGCTATTTCAGTCATACTTCTAGCTTTGCTACATTTGCTAAGCCAGCCTATGCATTACAGGGTGACAGTAAAAGGAAATTTCATAGGGCCTAGCATAATTTAGTGTAATACAAGCAATTCAGTAATAGAACTGGGGGGGAAACTCGATACAGATTTCCAGCACAGAGACTAAGCATCACAACAACCGCTGGAGATCTCATCATGATTTTAGTCCAACTGCAAAATGCTATTTTCAGGAAGCAAATTCCATGGCCATATGACATGAAGCAGATTCTTCTCTTGAAAGGGGACTGGCTTATATGCAAGGCCTTATCCAGCAACAAACATAATTGCAGCAAAGTGGTTGCTCACTATATATAGGCAGTCATTAAGATTGGTTGGAACTCTTACAAAAATGCTTAGTTATCTGGAGATAGGTTTTCCTCTGCCCCATGATAATCTAACCCTTACCCTTATCAAAAGCAGGGAGGAAATGGTGGGTTAACAGGTCAGTTAATGCTCACACACACCAATAAATACTCACATTTATTGGGTTTTATCATGCACTTTAAATCTATTCTACATTTTGAAGCATTTGTTGGTTCAAGCAAAATCAAATCATACTTCCTGATTACCTACAGATACCAGAATTTGCATACACAATCCTGCCACTTAAATTAGCTGGATGTACTACTTTTTGTGCTGGAATAAGATCTGTGAAAATTTAATATATTTTGGAAAGAGACAGTATATCAACGGTGATACACATTGCACTGCTCCCAAGACAACTTTAAATGACCTCTTTGATGCACACAAGGTATTAAAATAACTTACGAATTTTACATCAAACATGTACGCTAAAACAAAACCAAGCAAACGTTTTGGTGAGATACACCACAAATGCAGTGGCTGAGAACCAAAAGCAGATAATAGATAACACATGGGAGGGGGGGAGCAAACCTTCTGCCAAGGAGATATTAACTCTTTCAGTGACCAGTGTATCTCATGGCTTCTTTCATCTCATCCTTAACACTGACATGAACATAATTTCCATGATCCGCAACTCACACCGCCCAACTGTGTCTTGCTTGGGAACAGGAAATTCCCTGTTCTCAGCAGCCTGTGGGCAGATTCAGGAAGCAAATAGAATCTGAGCATGTGTGGATGCCATCTTGAGTGGTCAGCAAGAGCATGCTGACCACACAGGATGATGTCTGCACATGCTCAGATGCCATTTCCTTCCCAACTCTGCCCACAGGCCGCTGGGAACAGGGAACTTCTTGTTCCCAAGCAAGATGCAGTCGGGTGGTGTGCGTTTTCCAAACAGACAGCACAGGCTGCTTAATACAAACAGCATTATGCTGGGGTGGCAGTGGAGCAATGGGTGCGGGAGGAGGTAAGACCTGCCTTCCTGTTAAAGTGACCATTCTCTGCCCCCTCGATGTGCACAAAACACTTTGTGCACATCCCTAGAGTTTTAACACTCAGTAATTTAAAATGACATCATGCCCAAGAAAAGCAGAAGGCCTTTCTCAAATTCAAATTTACAGTGATTCAAGTTTACCATATATAGTAATTATTCAATAAAATGAAGGATTAAAGTTGAAATCCTACAAATTTTAAATTGTTCTCTTACTTCCCTTACTTTCCCAGGCACATTAATGAAACATTCTATTACATATCTTTATTTTCTGAAATTTTCCTAAAAGTATAATCTACACAAAATCACTTTGCCTGATCAATCAATGACGGCCTCAGCTACTAGTGGAAATATAGAATGCTGCCACTAAACATGGCCTAAATGAAATGTTTTAATGGACAATCAATCAACCATTAGAACACTTTGAAACCGGAGTGCTATTCAGGTATTCCGTAACCATGTACACTGTTACAATGCCAAAGGACATCCACCCGCTGTGCCAATGTGCTATGTAGCCCAACACCCTAAATTGACCCCAAGTGCAGAGATCTTCCCTGCAAACTAGGAATGCTAGCACTCCAAGATGCCAATCAGAGAGAATATCTCTCTCTGGGTACCATGTTGGTCTTTGAAAACCAAGACTGTACACATAGCTGATGAAGGGAGAGGGCTTTCAGTTTGCACTGTAAACATGTACAACGCCATCAGTTCAAGGGGCAGGACTTCAGTCAGTATTGTAACCATGTACACTGTATACCCAAATAGGTCTAGGGAAGGGTTTCTCAAACTTGGGTCCCCAGATGATGTTGGACTACAACTCCCATCATTCCCATCAGCCAAAGGCCATTATCATGTGAGTTTTAGTCCAACAATATCTGGGGACCCAGGCTGCAGAATCTCTGGGCTAGGGGAAACAGCCTTTCTGGGAAACGTCGTAAAACTCACCCCACCACCATCATGCTGCAGTCATATAAGAATGTCTTCGGTTTCAAGGTAACATCTTCCTTCTTCCATACCGCAGAAATATGGCCCCTCCTTTAAACTATAAACTATTTGATATTTCGTTGGATTGCGATCCACAAGTTGATAAACTGAAGTGACCGATTAAAGTCATTTCAAGATACTTATCTGCAAGTCACAAACTAACTGAATAGGAAGCACATCTATGAATCAACGGCTTTATTGCGATCACAGATCAGACAAAAGCCCAACAAATTATAAAACATTGAGATAGGAAATCTGTCATACAATACACCAACAAGGTAAACATTTTATGGTAAGATCTAAAGGCTAGAAATGAATTCTTGGCAGATCTTAACAGCAGCCACACAAGATTTAGCAACCTAGTGTGTGTAATAGAATATTTCCTGTCTGCAAATGGAGGTGCAACGTAAAATTCATCAGTCTGGCCGGGGTAATGTAACAAGGGAGTAATAAGACTACGTCGATTGTCATTATAAAAGAAATAATATAGCAAGATGTTGTGGACCGATTCAACCTCACCTGAACCAGGAAGCACTAAGATTCCCAGTGTTTGACATGTTTGTGTGCAGGTAGCATGCATCTTAAATACCCTGCCTCAAAATTTTCTAAATTTCTCTCAAAAGGAGGTATAAAAAAAGAACTGTTTCTTTACCAAACTGAACAGGAAAGCACCAATGAGAGTACAGAATACAGATGCTTTATAAGATAATGTGCCGTTTCAAACTTCTGGCACATCTGTACTGCACTTTAGGCACCAACATTTACTACTCTGATCAGCTCTTCAAACACACTCTTGGTGAACACTACACAGGCAAACACAAACTTTGAATTTAAATCAATCCTCGTCAAGCATGACACCAATATGCATGTTAGAACACTCAATCAAAAGAGAGCAAGGTGGTTGGAAAGCTCTTTAGCTCAAGATCACCACAGAACATTTAAGCCCATAAATAATTTATTTCAAACACACTGAGCTAGTGGGTAACATATTTCCACTGTACTTTTAGCACACAGTTCTAATCTCATACACATTAGCACCATCTATCTGTACACCACACACACACGGATTCACAGACAAGATGCATCCACAGAAATCTGAAGTTCCTCTTTTGAACAGCTTTTGTCCAATGAGCTGTACAAGAAGGTGTAGATGGGGTGCAGGCATTTTCCCATCCATTCATTGGCCAGACCCAGACCTGTTTAGCTTCAGCAAGGTTGCTCCTCACGTGCCTTTAGACCAGACCCTGGGAGCAGATAATGCATTTCCTAGTATATGCATGCCGCTGGGGTCAATTGTGGTGGAGCTCCCCATCAACAAATACATGGACTGAAATAGATACATGCATCTCAAATATTACTGGGTACACAAATACATAACAGGTATGAAAAATACAGCCTGTACACATTAACTTTTTTTTTAAAAATATCCTGCTCTGGAGCCCAGAGAGGTATAAATGGTTGTGCTTATCCTCACATCCACCCTGTGAGGTAGGCTGGGCTGAGGCACAAGTGACTGGTCCAGAGTCACCCAGTGAGTTTCATGGCTGAACAGAGATTTGAACTTGGGTTTCCCCAGTCATAGTTCAGCACTCTACTCCACTACACCACATTGGCTCTCTATAAGACAGATGAACTTCCTCGCCTGACTAAGCAAGATTTGAAAGTTTTCCTGGCAACTGTGAGGCAGATTTTATCCTGCTCAAGGGGCACTTGCATTATTTCAGGTGCTTTTGTATATGTAGATAGCCTGGCACACATTACTACTTCCCCACAAATGCTGTCTTATGCTCAAAAAACAGCATTATTTACATCTGTGTAAGAAAGCAAGCCGATTGGCAAAAGGATGCACTTTTATAAGTATTGCTATAGTAGCCAACATGCCTCTGTTCCACAGTGGATAAGAGATACTACCCTCTATATAGAAATACTTTCAGTAGCAAGACTTACGCAAGTTACTTGTTTGTGATGCATGTAAGATTCAAAACCCGTCTTGCAAGTCAATTCTCTCCCCCTTAGCCCAGGTATTTCATAATTCCATGGTAAATGGAGAAAGGCTACCCAACACAACTCTACATCTAAAATATTGGAAAGGTCTGTAGACCATTCATTCACAGCACTGAATGAAAGATCAATAGCAAATGCTGTACTGGGGTAACAAGAGGGAAGTAATCAGCCCACATCTTTGGATGAGAAAATGCACCATTTTGCAATTGAAAGCTTATTAGATTCAAGAAGATTGGATGGTAATGACTACATCAAACACAAGTCTTCATTATTAGAAGGAAGACAGAACACATTTTTAAAACCTCACATGAGTTTAGTCAATTAGAATGTGAAAATTGTTGGTGCTAAAAGTTAGAGGATTTCTGAAATAAGATGCCCAGAAACTAGTGCCAGCTGACACCTAGGACTGACAACACCAAACAAGATAAATCTACTAGTTTATACTGTACACACAGAAGTTTTCTGTGACCTACTGTTATGTAGGGTGAACACCATGCATCACGATGCAGTAATGGGTTGGTTCATTCTGGCCACAGTGGAAGACACATCTTTTCTTACTGAATCATGAATTCTCGGGTGCACTGCACAGAACTGAGAAATGATGTTCTCTCTTTTTTTATTGTTGCTCAACCATCTTTTTAGCAGCATTGGCGAACATCCAGACTGGCTCTCTGCCAATGCACCAGGGTTTTCCATTGTGCAAAGGGTTGAGTGCCTTTCCAAATAATCTGCCTGAGTGTTGAGGGGACCCTAAGGAAGATATTTAGAAACAAAGCAAGTTGCCTTATACTGAGTCAGACCATTGGTCCATCTAGCACAGTATTGTCTACAAAGGCTGGCAGTGACTTCTCCGAGGTTGCTTAGTTTCTGTAGTTGTTATGGGGGGCGGGGAGGAAGCTGCAGGGAGGTAACTGAAAATCACCCCTCACCTGTATCAACAGAGGGTTTCCTTGGATGTCAACTACTGTATAAAGTAGTTTTTTAATAAAAAGAAATCTAAACTTCATATATACCCTTAGGTTTCTAGACCACTTTGGCATATGCCAAACCAGGCTCTAGACCAAACCATTATGCCACAAAGATTTATTTATTTTTAAGGTGCTTCCAAATTTTTGATTGTTGGTTGCAACTGCAACACGCACACAAAAGCAGTTATTTGTATTGGTGAAGTATAGTCTGAACATTGGTCCATAAATATTAGCAAGGAAGTTATTTGTAATCTAGGAATACCTATATTAATTAGCACAGCAAGACTACCACCTTAAACTCATTGGTTTTTTCTTAACATTATCTAATTTCTAACTTTAAGTCATGCCACTTACAGCAGGAGAAGGTTGTAGTGTACTGTATATAAGATTCTTAGTATGCTGGTCAATGTCTACTAGAACTCTCTTATTAGGGCATAATTTAGAATGATGCTCAAAGTGGAGCATCTGTCCCACTGATTTCAACAGGAGCAAATTGAGCACATGCTTACTGAACCTTGACCACCTGAACATTGGAAGCTGCCTTACCCAGCATCAGGCTATTGGTCTATACAGATCAGTAATACACAGCGGGCAGCAGTTCTCCATCATGGTTTCAGAAAAGAATCTGTCCTGGGGTCAGTCTCAGAAATGTGCATGCAAAGCATATGATCAACACTGAGTTACAGTGCCATCCTAAGTTCCATCTATGGGACTTGTTTCGCAAAGCTAGCACATAATACAGGCTTGAGCTCTTTACAGAGAGCTCAAGTTGTTACTTAACACGACTTTTTCCTCAAAACCCCACTTGACAAGCTGTATTTTGCCTAAACTGCAAGTGTTTCAAATAAGGTACAAGAAAAATCAGAACTTAATGCCTCATTAAACAATGACTACCCAGGACCGACTTCTACAGGGCCCAGGAAGCCTTTTTAAAAGGACTATTTTATATGCCAACTGATTACATTAAATTCAGAATCTGATTAAGTTGTGAATCTGAAAGGAGCAAGCACAGATAATTTGATCAAACCTGAATTGTAGAGACTGCCGTCAACCTCAACAACAACTCAAGGGCAAGATTTTTGCATTTCCCCTGAGGAAAGTGCAAGCTTCCACAAAATCCAATATTCAAAACAGCAATACTTAGGCAGGGGAGGAAGAGAAGAGACATTTTAGACAATGTTCTCTCTGCAAAAACCACCACCACCACCACAGCTATTGCATACAATCTGCTAAATGTAGACAGCCCACAACCATGCACTCTCTTCTTCAATGAAATTTCTACCACAAAAAATCTCCTCAACATGCCAACAATACTTTCAAGAGATGCTTTCTTGAAAGCCTGCTCCTATTATGCAAGTCCTACTCAGACACTATACCTGGATGCAAGGGCCAGTGGCGGCAAGGCAAACAGAAGCCTGCCATGTTACCATCAGAGTCCCCTCGCTAACAGTCCCCGCATTCCAACATGCCACCTAGCCATGTCTTCCGGTTTTCTGTAAAGGCACACACTGAACGCATGGAGGCTCTGTACACCATTTAGAAACCTGACTCTTTCATGGTCCAAAATTGTATGGAGGAAGTCTACACATTGTTATTGCGAGGGGTGGCTGTTGTAAGCCACCCCTAGCAGCAGGGGCAGGGGAGAAGTACTTCTGGAGGGGCAGGATAGAAATATTTCTAAATAAACAAACGGCACTTGCCTCCAGGGTGGATTCGATTTAAATCACGATTTAAATCACTAGCAGGGTGGATAAAAATCAAAAAAATCCAATTTAAATTTTAAAAAATGGATTTTTTTAATTTAAATTGGATTTTTTTTATTTAAATCGGATTTTTTTTTAATCCACCCTGCTAGTGATTTAAATCATGATTTAAATCGTGATTTAAATCAGTTTGATTTAAATCAAATCCACCCTGCTTGCCTCTTTAGAACAACGTGGAGCATGTGGCTGTCCAGGAGCGCAGACTGACTGCTAGCTCTTTGGTCATCTCGTCAAATGTTTGCACATGGTGATGGGGATGACTAAGGAGGGTTCAAGTGCATCCAGTTCCAAAGTTGGACCTTTATACAAGCCAATTCATGTAAGGTCCACATATAACCTGGTTATCCCACACTGGGCATTCCGAATTATATTAGCAATAGCACTTACATTTATATACCGCTCTATAGCCGGAGCTCTCTAAGCGGTTTACAATGATTTAGCATATTGCCCCCAACATTCTGGGTACTCATTTTACCGACCTCGGAAGGATGGAAGGCTGAGTCAACCTTGAGCCCCTGGTCAAGATCGAACTTGACCAGGGGCTCATATTACCACTTCCACTACCCCCGAATGTGAGTTTATTTGATTTTAACTCATAGAAACATAGGAAGCTGCTTTGTACAGAGTCAGACCATTGGCCCATCTAGCTCAGTATTGTCTACACTGACAGTGGCTCTCCAAGGTTTCAGGCAGGAGACTTTCCCAACCCTACCTACCTAGAGATGCCAAGGACTGAACCAGGGGCGTAGCTAGGGGAGAGGAAGCCCATGTTCGCCCCCTCCCCAGCAGCTCCTCGGAGTGAGGGAGAGAATGAAGAAAATAGGGAGGAGTGGAGCTGGGGGGCCCAGGTTCTTTGAACCCAACCACTCAATTATAGCTATACCCCTGGATTGAACCTGGGATCTTCTGCATGCAAAGCAGATGCTCTACCACAGAGCTATGGCCCCACCCCCTAACAATAGACAGTTTTCACAAGTAGTCACCCATCCAAATGCAATCTAAGGCAAAGCCTGCTTAAAGGGGAGGGGCTCCATACTCATAAGTGCAAGATTGGCTCTCCATTCCCTCCACTCACCTAGTATTTTCATGTCTAATTCTACTTGTAAACCACTAGCTCTTGTTGTAAACCGCCCAGAGACATAAGTTTTGGGTGGTATAAAATATGTAAAATAAAAAATAAAAATAAATAAACTCTGTTTCTAATTAGTCCTCCTGGTAAGCCGTTACCTCTAGCAAGGCAGTCATCCTTGTGCATTTCCTTCTCTAATGTATTCATGCCCTTCTCCCCACCTCTGAAGAGTCAAGAAACTGTTCTTGATCAGGAATATTCGTGGACAGGCTCCCAAAAGGAAAGGCCATTTAATATCTATGCCAGCAACTATGCACTAAAGGAAAATGAAACAATTAAATGCACATGAGTATATCTACACTGAACAAAATCAGACCCAGCCAACACTGTATATAGAAGTGTGTATATCATTACTATACATGCACAGAAACAAGTGGCATTGAACAGCAGGAACAATTAGCAAAGCTCTTTAAAAAATTCTGCAACACTGAAGGAAATGTTCAGATAATCTTGTTGGGTTTGGAAGGGTGGCATCTGCCAGAAATGATTTCCCTGACTAGTTTATATGATCAATCAATCAATCAATCAATCATGTTTATTTACGGTCATAGACTAAAATTTAAAACATACATAATAATACACATGATATAGTAATAATATATACATAATATAATCAGGAACATGGACAACTAGTTTATATGTACATTAGTGGAGTAGTAATTATTAGCTTCCGGGACAACGAAAAATTGCTCCAAGGTTACCCTTGGGAACTAGTAAACTAGGATGTCTAGGTTCTCTTCTATCTTCTGCAAAATTGAAGAAGGGCAATATACTAAAATATAATCAAAACACATTCCAGGAAAATAAAAGCATTTCCCGCAAAGGGCACTTAATGTTTTTGCCAAGTGCTTTTGTCATCACCATCACTGATTTTGAGAAATATTTGTGCTTAAAAGGGAAAAATTCCACCATGTAACAGCCTTTCACTCTGTTGCCTCTCCCTCACACTGGAAGTACAAACATTCAACAGCTTTAAAACACCCTCTCTTTCTTTTTCAACCCAGATGGTCACAAATATTTTCTTCCTGAACTCTAATAAAAAAGATGTTCTGAAGAAATCTTGTAGGAACAGGTCACTTCCTTTAGTTAGGATCCTAGTGGATACTTTGAATGCTATTGTTGAAACTCAAGAAAGTTTCCCTAGTGGGGCAAATAGCAACTTCAGTGAAGGCAGTTTTCATTAGAGGTGTACACATACCGTTGGTTGTGGTTCGGTCCGAATTCAGACTGAACCATGGGTCCCCAAACAATTGTAGTTGAACCCACCAGCTGGGCCAATGAACCGGCTCGTGATCAAACCAGCCTGGTTTGCGGTTGGACCAATGCATGCGCATCCATAATTTTCGTCTATTTCTCTTACTAGGGAAAACCTATAAGGCCCCACAGGTTCAGGGAGACAATTTTCATCATGAAAACAGAACAGGGAAAGTTTAAGCTTTTCCCCAACACAGCAGCTCCAATCCAGATCCTGCCTCATCCCCCTGCAACTTTTATTGCCAAAACATAGAAAGGCCAAGGAGTCAATCACAGATCTCATCCATCTAGTTTGCGCAGAGCTGCAGCAAGACTAGAAATCCTTCTAAAGGTTGGAAGATGGGCAGAATACAAATACTGCAAGAGTGACTGCAAAAACTTTGTAGGCTCTGAGTTTATCTGGGGCATGGCACTTGAGGCCCAGTAGCCATCTTCAGATCAGAGAAATGGGCCAGCAAGTATAAACACCACATACTTCTCCCGGTTTGACCACATTTTAGACATACCAAGTCCCTTGCAGTGATTAGAAGATCCAGAGTTGACCTCAGTTCAGGAAGTGCCTAGACAGTGGATATGTACAATATCTGAACAGACTCCATAATTCAATCAGATGCCCCCCCCCCACACACACACATATTTCGCTTCCTCAAGGACACTGGGTACTTTCAATTTGCATTAATACTAAGGCAATGATGCTTTCCTTTTCCAGAAGCCCATAAAAGTAGCCGTAAATGCTCAAATTCTAGATTTTGGCAGTCCAAAAGCCTTTACAGCAAGACTTCAGTCCTTAACAGAGTGGCCAACTAGGGACTTTTAGAGAGGACATGCAACTATTTTGGTGACCAGACACTTGTTTCCTTTATGTGGTGGCGGTGGTAGAGGCAGTGAGAAGCTAGCAGTTAGCTAACTAATGTTACTCAATTAGCAGCTATCCCTGCTAACCGAATAAAAAGGCTTTTTAAAGTGGTGAATCTCTTCTATTTATCATGGGGAGAGCAAGTGGCCTTATCCAACTCCAGCACAGCATTCCTTCAGTGTTGGATGGTGGTGTTCCTTTGCGTTTCTTTTTAGATTGTGAGCCCTTAGGGGACAGGGAAGCATCTTGTTTCTCTTTCTATGAAACCACTGTGAAAGCTTCTATTGAAAAGCTGTACATAAGTGTTTGTAGTTGTAGAAAACAGCAAGCAGGTTGGAGACTGTAATGCACCACTGCTCCAGCATGCAAAGAGGCTGGCTCAGCAGCTAGCAGGATGCCCTGCCTCGAGCCAAGAGGTGAAGTTGCTGGCCTGGTTGGGGAGAGCAGGCTGGGTGACTTGAGGGGGAGGAGGAAAGACGACTGTGTGGTAAACCTAGCCAGGAGGTGAATTTACAATTAAGAAGCAGGAGCCTTGAGAACTCTGCACCTAGACAACAGCCTGAGCAGACAAACAGCTCACCCGGTCATCAGCTTCACAGTGATGAGCTGTATTTATTCTAAAATTATCCCATTTTTATCAAAATGTGGATATATAATACCAACATACATATGCACGTTTTATGCAAAATGGAGGCTTTTGGGGTGAAAAGTAGCCTCAATTTCCACTTTTTGTTGATAAAGACTTTTTTTACCACTTGGACCTGGCAACCCTTAGTCCTTAAGTTCACAATTCCATTTTGTAAAGGTGGAATTGCTGTACAGAAATGTTCAAGCTCAAATGTAAAAAAAAAAATCAAAAAAAAATCATAGTTTGCAATTTACACATGAGAAGTTAAACACTGTGCAAGAAGTGTGCCTTTGCGACTGTCTCCTTTACTATCAGCTCTGGTGCTAATAGCAGAGGCTAATAATTGAACTGTGGGCAACTTTTTCAATTTTAAGGCAAAACAGTGGAAATTGGATTTTGCATTTGAACGTTGCACATCTGAAGGTACTCTGAAACATTTTAATCAAGTCCTATGACAAAGGGAGATTCAGAAAGATTAAGAAGCTCTTATAAGAAGTACGGATCAGTGCCTGATGCTCATTTCCTTTGAAAAGCAAAAACTATCTTACCCCAGCAGTCAGGGAATACAAAAGCCTAGAGCTTTCTACCTACAAAAATCTAAGATGACTCGTTTCAAGTTTTGGCAATAGAAATTTTCCCTCTAGATCAGCCAGAGTAAGCTACAGCCTTTAGACTAAGCAAAGGAACCGTTCAAGCTAAGGGAAACAAAGGGTGAGAGAAGATTTTTTAACTTTAAAGAGACCATTTGGAAAAGAACATTTGGTCTTTCTTGCAGCTTCAGCGATAGTTGTACATTTCCTCTGTTTACCACTAACTTCCCTGGAGTGCTACTTATTGAACTAAGGCAGAACAGCATGTAAAGGAAGCTAACTGAACCACGCTGGTTTGGGAATGGAAGGAATGATGGTATGCTAATTGAAGCACAACATTTCTTTCCCCATTGGTGCTCTCCACTCCTCAATAGAAGCCTACAAGGAATGCAGCAACAAGAAATATAAGCATGTGGAAATGCATCTTTGCAGAGAGACATTTTAGCTTGTTACTGTTGTATGTTACAGGGAAGATACACGGTTTATTCTCATGTGCAGCTGGACACATTTTGTATAGTGGGAAATATCTCTGTGCAGTACAGTTGGGAATATAGAGGTTTAATAAGGAACAGAGCTGTAGAAACAGAGGAGAAAAAAGTCTGTGTCCTCAACTATAGTTTGGGAAAGAAGACAATCTCATCCTTTCTTTGCAAGGCACCTCCATTGTTTTTTCCTTCTCTTATTTTCCTATCCTTCCTTCCTTCCCTTCTCCCTCTCTGTCTTTTTAAAGTTATCTATTCATTTTTCCTTCCCTTTTTTATGCTTTTTCTTCTTTTTCAATTAGAAAACATTTGGGAGGTGCTCATAGATGGGGGCGGGGCTGGCTGGCTGGCTACACCAGCCTCTTTTGCAACTGGGGAGGAAGCTTAGAATAAACCCCAGCAAGAAGTGGTAAAGCCTAACACACCACATATTCATAAAGACTGAGGTCCAGTCTAGATAGATCACATGATAAAACTGTACCTCTTCCCCATCTGCAGCCTCAAATATGTGATGGGATGCTTTTCATGTAAAAAAAACTAGCATGAAAAGGTTAAGCCTTTCACCAACATGTTACAGGTTGAGTATCCCTTATTCGGACATCCAAAATCCAGAATGCTCCAAAATTCGGACACCACGCCGTAACAAAGACAAAAAACAAAATGCCTCAGCTCACTCACTCGCAGACTCCCCATTTTGCTGCTTTTAAACATGCAGTCAAAACTTACTTATTAACTTACTTATTTCAGAAGGCTGCGCACATCTCATCCCTCCATTGCCCACTCGGGATATTTCTCCCCTGGTTCCGTTGTCCCAAGCCCACTCCCTGCCGTCAAGTCGGTGACGACTCCTGGCGACCACAGAGCCCTGTGGTTGTCTTTGGTGGAATACAGGAGGTGTTTACCATTGCCTCCTCCCACTTAGTATGAGATCATGCCTTTCAGCATCTTCCTATATCGCTGCTGCCCAACAGAGGTGTTTCCCATCATCTGGGAAACATACCAGCAGGGATTTGAACTGGCAACCTCTGGCTTACTAGTCAAGTCATTCCCCCAACACCCCCCTAATATAGGCAATAATAAATTGGCACCAGTACTCAGCATAACCAAGCAGTCTTTACCATTTTCCACACATGGCAATAGTAAAGTTTGGACTTGTTTAAGCAACTGTCTGCAGATAAAGTTTTAATGTGGTGCAGTTGGAACACACTGCAACATGAAGCAAGAAGCCTGACCTAATTCAAGTCAGATTTTCCCTCACTTAGTATTTCAAAGCAAGCACTGTTCTGAATACCCTGAATATTTACATTTTTTATGACATTACAAGTTTGAGGGTCTAGGCTTCCAAGCCCCAGTCACCAAACAATGTTGAAAGTTTGTTCAGATCCCAGCTTTAGGGTTGCCATAACCCATGACCCCAAACCCATATCACCTCATTTTCTAAGATGCACAGAATACACAAACACTGCCCCCTAGTACTAAAGCCCTATCTGGACTCCCATGGCTGCTTTCATCTTTTGGTTGAAGGACAAGTGGGAAAGCAAGTAATCTAATAATGGATTCCTAGTTTCAGAAGAGCTGGTGGAAAGGAACAAATGAGGTAGCAGCTTGAGAAATGTGATGGAGGCAGAACCATCTCTCAGTGGTAGGGTGTTTGCTTTTCATGCAGGAAGTCCTAGGTTCATTGCCCAGCACTGCCAAGTATGGCTGGGAGAGACTCCTGCCTGAAACCTTTTACTATGTGGAAGAGTTACTTTGATTCCCCACAAGTTACTTTCTGAAGATAAAAAAAAGGAGTCTTCTGGCACCTTAAAGACTAAAGTTATTGTAGCATATGCTTTTGTGGACTGCACTCTACTTCATTAGACAGAAGAAAAGCTGGAGGACCAATACCTCATCTAAATTTGGAGGGGAAGGAATACACCTTTGAAGGGGAGATATGGGTTAAGCAGCATGTCAGGGGAAGAACTCCTCAAATGCTTGGCAGGTGATCTGCACCCCTCTGTCAGAACTCCTTGTCGCAAAAGATTCTGCTCCACACTGCTTCTGTTGGCAATTCCTCATGTTGCAGCATTCATCCAACCTCCAGGCCCTCCACTGATCCTGCCCAGGGATGCTTGCCATTGATCTCCCGGCAGACAGGGAGAATATAAGAGGCTTCCTGTCTAGAACAGACTTGTCTCAGTGTCAAGGGTCCTTGGTCTGGTTCACATCTCCGTGCTGTATCTCCTGACTCCCTGGAATGATCTCTGGCCTGTTCCTGACTCCGGCTTAGACTTCTGGTTCTTGTTTTGACCCTCTAACCTCACAGACGCTCATGGTCCTCAGCTCCCTGATTCCTGACAGATCTACTCGACTCATCCCCGGGTGTGTCCTCAACTCCCAATTTCTGCCTCAGCCTTGCAATCCCAGTTTGCCTGGCTGGATGATTCCAGACTCTTCCAGTCCTGGCTTCTGAACTCATGTTCTCGGGCACCATTGCCCATGGCTCAGCGTCTCTGACACCCACTCATCAGGCACTTGAAATATTACAGGAGAGAGAGTGTACACATATGTATATGCCCAGAGAGGAAGTAACCATGCCTAAAGATCAAGAAATATATTCAAGAAGAGGGGGAAATGGGAGTGCACCACCTAGCCATGCCCATCTTCCACAGCCACATCTCCAGCTCTTCCTATTTTCAGCACTCATGTGCAGAGACAATGATGAACCTGTTGAACAGTAGCTGCATTCAAGATCATGGTGTGGGGGAGAGAATTCTCCCCGATTCCAGCTGTTGCTTCTATGTGTGTGAATGTGGGGAGAGACATGGGTATGCATGAGCACTATTAGCTAATGCAATCTGACCGTCCTTCCACATGTTCAGGCTGAATGTCTGAAGAGGGCTATGCTATGTTCATTAACACATACAGTAAGCACACAAACCACAGCTCCTATTCAAGTTCAAACACATGGGCTCAGACCTGTGAACACTGGCTATGAAATACAAGAGATGCATATTATCTCCACCACCCAAGCCTACCTTACTTTACACCCACCTCAAAGAGTACTCCAAACCCACCCACCACTGGCCACATTGTTTCCTGGAACTGAACTACAATTAAAGGGTAATTTAACCTGTGCATAATGCCTTAAAGTAGCATACAGGAACATGTCTATGCAGTTACTCCTTCTTGTATGAGATGTATGCACTAACGAGACATCTCTCACGACGAAAAAGTAAAATTCTACGCACATCACATCCAAAGAAAGACTATTCTTTATATCAACTGCTCAACTTCCCTATTTGCTTTCAACCTAGTATTGTACTGTTTTCCCTCCCCCATTTATCATTTTTCTATTCCTTTTTCTGCACATTGCACTAAAATTTGTCTTTTCTGTTCGCTGCAGATCCCTTTGCACTGATCTGATTCCTCCCCCCGCCCTCCTCTCTCGGTTTGCTGACCCAATCTCTACACAGCCAACCCGGTGCACGGGGGCAGAAGAACGACCTCCTTTTCACCGATGAAGCATTGTTCAAGTGTAAAAATCAATAGCCTGCTGTATAAAGCACAGAAATAGCAAGAAAAGAGTTGCTTGCCGCCCATCTTTCCTGCCACTGGAGAGGTGAGAGATCAAATATTCTCCCCATCACATCATCCAGTCTACTGCAAGGCCCTGCGATGTTATTTTAAAAACAAAGCAAAGTCAACCTGAACTGGTGCAGAGGAAATTAGGTTGTACACTGGAGTTCAGGAAGAGAAATTGATTAAATATACAGGACTCTCCAAGACAGCTCAATAAATTGTTTAAATATATACGATTCCATTCCAGGACTGCTCCTGCATCACTATGCATAGCTTTTAAAAAACCAACCAACTTCCTATTCAGTGTTCTGCCAGCGTTATGGATGAGATGTAGAACAATGAGTAGGAAAGAGAAAGACCTGAAGAAATAGATGCATTACGCCTTCCCCTGCCCTCTAATGCACACCCTATTCAAGACAGCGACACTCTAGTGTGGAGATCCCACTCTGACATCGCCCATTAGCAAGAGGGCTATGCATGTAAACAATCCAGTCTTGGCATTTCAGTGGAATGGTTTATCAGGGCTTGGCACCAAGCGTGTGAGCGGATTTGTGCCTTACTGAAGCCCTGTTTCAGACCATCGACCGCAACACAGCTCAAAGTCACTTGCAGCATGACCCACTCCACTGGTGAAGCCAGAGAGCATGAGGCTGCTGATCTTAAATGCCATATATGGCTAGAGCTCATTTCATTCAAGTTAAAACCAGCAGCCAGTCCAAAATATAATACTCGCTTTTATGTAAAGTTTTTGTACTTTGTGTTTTGCTGGTCGAATGACCGTAACAATAAAGATTTGAAAATATAATACCATGATGGCGCAAGAGATGATGGAGTGCAGTAGCCAGGGGAAGTGTGGACGGCAAACCAGTTCTATTCTATCCTCAGCCATGGAATTTCTAGGCCACTTTTGGAGGAAATATCCTCTCTGTTTTAATTCCAGAAGAGCTCCAGCCCACTCTTCCTTCCTGACAGAATCCAGCCGTGTGTCACAGCATTCCTGTTTGCCCCAGCCTGACTTGAATGGCACACAAGGCATGGGTGGGCTCAGCTATTGGCTCAGGGGCCTGAGAGGCAAGGCTAAGCTGGCCATAGCAGTTTGTTTGGGAGGAGTGACCCCTGCCCGCTCCACCCTGGGAGCAAGGTGGCTCTGGCTGGCAGCCCCTTTGCCGGCCTGGGTAGGAAATCCAATTGGCTAATGGTGGGGAGGTCTCTTTTGCCTATCTCACACTGCTATCCCTAGTTAGCTAGGCTTCTGGTCACAACAGCAGGTATAGTGTGGAATAAAATGTGTAGTGTAGAGTTGGTGAGCACTTCAAGGCATGGGTTTGGTATGAAGAGGAGTCCCTGCCAGTCCCTAGATGCTTTATGGCTCAGGGAGGACTGGCTTGGGCTTCCTCTGTTCTGCTGAGGCATCACCAATATTAAAGGCTTCATGGCTTTGCGGGGGTGATGCTTTATGCAGACCTCTTGACCTCAGGTCGGTCCTGTGGGCTGGTCTTGTGGTAGCAAGCATGACTTGTTCCTTTTGCTAAGCAGGATCCATCCTGGTTGCATATGAACGGGAGACTACACGTGTGAGCACTGCAAGGTATTCCCTTTGGAGGCCGCTCTGGGGAGAGCATCTGTGTGCTTGCATGCAGACGCTTCCAAGTTCCCTCCCTGGCATCTCCAGATGTGTAGTGTAGAGTTGGTGAGCACTTCAAGGCGAGGAGGAGAGGAGAGCTGGTCTTGTGGTAGCAAGCATGACTTGTCCCCATAGCTAAGCAGGGTCTGCCCTGGTAGCATCTGAATGGGAGACTTGATGTGTGAGCACTGCAAGATGTTCCCCTAAGGGGATGAAGCCGCTCTGGGAAGAGCAGAAGGTTTCAAGTTCCCTCCCTGGCTTCTCCAAGATAGGGCTAAGAGAGATTCCTGCCTGCAACCCTGGAGGAGCCACTGCCAGTCTGTGTAGACAATACTGAGCTAGATGGACCAATGATCTGACTCTGTATACGGCAGCTTCCTATGTAAGACGGGCAGCACCAGCCAAAGGGCCGATGCTGTCTGGAGCCAAGGTGTGTTGCACTATGCATTTTTAGGTGGGATTCACACCGTGGGTAGCGAGTCTCTACCTACCACACTGTAGAAGATGACGAGCCAATCCACTTTCAGTTGATTTTTTCTGATGGTTGTGGTCTGTTTAACTCCATATCTGACAATTTTTAAAAAGCAGTTGAAAACCCACCTCTTCACCCAAGCTTTTTCAGCTTTTTAAATTGTTAGGTTTTAATCTGTGGTTGGTTTTTAAATTGTTTTAAGTTTTTGTATATGCTTTTAACTTGTTTTATGTTATTGTTAACCACCCAGAGATGAAAGTTTGGGGCGGTGTACAAATTTGATAGATAAATAAATAAAATATCTTGCCTTGTGTCTTCACTGGGCTTGGTACAAGAAGCTTTATCCCCCAAGTGACTGTTTAATGAGTCAAATGAGATTTCAAAACTTTTTGAAAGTCTGTTTAGCACCAAAGACAAACAAGTAAAGGGTTAAAAGTAGTACAATCACACTAGTTCCCTATCTTTATAATTTTATTTTATTTAGTGTAGTTATATACTGCCAAAACATATGTCTCAAGGCAGTTTACACAGAGTGAACCCACAAACACTCCAAAAATTAAAACAATCAAAACCATTAACACATGTTAAAAAAACTGCTCAAGATTTTTAACTGAAAGCCTGGTTAAGGCTCTAAAGGTTTTTCTAAAAGCTGCCTGGGATGTTGGAGCTCTTATTCCAGAAGGTAGGCTTGTGCAGGAAATTGCTTCAGCACCAGCAGGGGTAGTCCTTTAAGGGCGGGGGAGGGTGCACTCACCCTTCCCGCTGCATTTCCCCCGCTGGCGCTCCGTTATTTTTAAGCCCCTCGGGGCGGCAGCGTTCCTCCCTGCCGCCCCGTTGTCATAATCAGCCGGAAGTGGCCAGAAGTAGCAAGTGCACGTGTGCCCGTCACGTGCACATGCATGGCGGACACGTGTATAGCAGACAGAGTTCCTCCCTGCCACCCCAAGGGGCTTAAAAATAACGGAGCGCCGGCAGGGGAAATGCAGCAGGAGGGGTGAGTGCACCCTCCCCCACCCTTAAAGGACTACCCTGGCCGGTGCTAAAGTGCCAAAACGGCCCCCGGAGCCAAAACGTTTTGGAGGCCTTCAGAATGGCCTCCGAAACGTTTCAGGCACAAGCCTACCAGAAGGGAGTGTGTCCCAAAGCCTCCAGAGAAGCCCAACCCTAAGCCACGACAACAAGCAAGTGGCACAAAGGTGGACCTCCCTAAACTATCTTAATAAAATTGTTTAAAATTATTTTAGTAGATCACACAGATTTCCAAGAGGCCAACCTGGTTACCTGCTTACAGGCTTGCATGAGATCCTCAATCTAGGTAGATAGTTAGCAGAAAGAACCACAAACGCACAGTCCTCTTCCTTTTATATCTAGGTTGTTTATTTCTAAACTTCGGGGACTTCCCACCAACTTACTGTCCTTCCTCCCCCTTTCTACTAACTTTTTCTGGACAAGGGTCCTTTGAGAATACACAGTTTCAAAACCAATAGTCTTAATTTCCCCTTTTTATTGTCCTTGACAGTCCTTTGCCTCTCTCTCAATCTGTGGTCAGCCCATCCATTCTACAAACTTAGGTATTTCTTATTTTTCTGCTTAGTGCAAACATTTACAAGCAACCTACTAAAGTCTTCTTGACCAAACTAATGCCGAGGCCTAACCAATGTACTATAGACTGATTCCCCCAAAACTACCCTTATAGCATTTCTTTTCATATTACCTCAGTCACTCTTATTTTGTCCTTACCCGAGACCCTCCCCACATCCACTCCAACATAGGGACAATACTGGCCTACCTTACAAGGTTAAGAAACTAAAGTACGGAATGTTCCAATACATACCCTTTGAAGACTCCAAAGTGTTGCTATTACTATTATTTATATACTGCTTTTCAAACAACCAAAGTTCTCAAAGCAGTTTTTATAGAAAAAGAAGAAGATGGTTCCCCCCTCTCAAAGGGCTCACAGTCTGAAAAGAACCACAAGATAGATATCAGCAACAGCCACTGAAGGGATCCTGTACTGTGGTTGGATAAAGCCAATTGCTCTCCCACTGCAAATTACAAAGAGAATCACCACTTTGAAAGATGCCTCTTTCCCCAGTTCGTAGGGGCTCTTGTACTTTACAAGTACCCATTTTCTTAATATTTTATACACACACACACGTGTGTGTTAGATCCAAAGAAGTGCTCCCATATGCAGAAGTGTCCTCCACTCACAGAAATCTGTTCCCTAACCCTGGCTCCTGAGGGGTGCTGGGACAGGGACAGGACACATTGCCAAGGCAGAGCACATGACTATGCATGCCCAACTGGTGGCAGACAGGGCTGCAGTTATGTATGCCAACCCCACCCACTGCCTGCTTTGGGGATGGCGACGGGGCAAGTCCTCCCTCCAAGCAGATAACTACATGGCTGTGATGATGCTACAGCAGGCTTTGGCAGTGGCTGCTCTCAAGTCTCTGAGCTTGGCTGGTTTGTCCTTCAGTGGGAAGCTCTGGTCACCACAGGGACTGCCTCCTCTGCAGGGGTGGGACAAGCCACACTCCAGTTCCATCTATGATTTTCTGATGCAAATGTGTTATGCACTTTCAAGCAAGTGTGGCCATAGATTAACTCATTCCTCATGACCTTAGGGTCCAGGATAAAGGCCTCTTTACACCTTACATTACATGCTGCATTAGGAAAGTTGACCTGAATTCAAAGGTGCTTTTCTGCTTGTGCAAAGGCATCTGCAAGATTCTTGGCCTATGAAAATTGCTATAGAAGCTACCCACCTTAGCTTGCATTAATTCCCAGTTGTGTCTCAAGGATTTGTGGAACTGCAATAGCAACTACTTTCCACACAATTTTTTAGATCCACCTCATTATTAACAACCTATATAAATCAGTACTTTTAGTGTTTCTATGCTTTACAGCACTTTTTGAGAATTCAAGGACGTTAACTATCATTAATGTTTTCCCTTCCATCTTATCTTCCAATTCAGTCACTAGACAGAAAGTTATCCCTGCAATGACAACTAATTTTTCAAAGCACTTACTTACACAATTAATACTCACAGTTCAAGCAAGACATGCCTATGGAGCCACCCAACATGTGCTTTCTTTTTAAAATGATAAAAGGTTTTCAAACCTTAAATCTGCAGATTTTATTGCTTTCACATCTCAGATGCAGTCTGAGACAAGTCATTCAAAGTGCTTAATGTTTTCTTCCTCTATTATACAGATTTAAGCAACATCAACATCCTGTCAATTTTGTTATAAACAATATAATCTCCAGAAAGCAGGAACAATAGCAGCAACAAAAAAGCCAGATTTATAATGCAATTAAGATAATTGTACGATGCAGGTTTATTTGTAGAACGTATGGGCCATGTTTTTAATGAAAAAGTTACAGCCAGTGCTTATGCTTGGGTGTCATTTCTGGTACTTTCTGGGAGATTATACACACAGACCCATGAACTCAGCAAGCAGAAGACTCACTGACTTTATTAGCTTTATTTCCAGACTGCTATATTGTGTTTCCTTAGATTTCCAATTCACATCAACCTTGTCCATGTGTTTCCACTTCTCAACACTTTCAAAGTATAGAAACTCAAGATTGAAAATCCTGAAGTGGCTAAGAGCCAAGATTGCCTTGTCTAAACCAATTCTTCTGGTGCTAAAAAAAATCTGGTCTTTGGCATTATGCACCTACTGTCACTCATTTCACTGGTGCCATTGGAAACATCAGAAGACATGAGAGTGTTAAAGACATTATGGACCAGGCTTCTAGAAGCTCAGTTTACCAGACTTTCCCACAGTAGGATTAAATCTTACTCTGCCTTGCATTTACTTCTGGAAACAATGTCAGCCTTTTCCTGACAGATATTAAGAGTTTACCAAGACTCCTCCTCACCACCATCCATTTACCAAGGTGAAAGTGCAGTCTACTTGTCTTAAGATTAGATAGGAAGCCGGCTTATACCAAATCAAACCATTGGTCCACCTAGCTCAATATTACCTACATTGACTGGTAGTGGTTTGCCAAGGTTTCAGGCAGGAGTCTTTCCCAGCCCTATCTGGAGATGCCAGGGATTGAACCAGGGATCTTTGCATGCAAAGCAGATGCTCTACCTTTGAGCTACAATTTGATTAGCAGTGGCACTGTTAAGAAAACACTCTCTTCCCATTTCATAAGACTCTCTGGTTTTCCTCTCTCATAAACAAGTGTTTGCCAGTTTAAAATGTCTGCATTTCTATATGACAAAGAGTATAAAATTATTCACATTAACAGGTGATCCAAACAAAGGCATGAGCAGAACAATTTTGGACACTTCCATCCAGTTAGCCACTTTTGGTGACAAAAAACTGAATTGTCAAAACAGGTGATGTCCAAAAAAAATGGGTGCTCAGATCTCAGGCAAACTATGTACAACTTAGCAGCAAACCATCAAGGATGGGAGTACAGATAACATGTTTAGATTGTTTTCTACACAAATACCAGGCTTTTACCATTTTAAGGCACATCTACTCTTAACAGGAGACATGGAGTTTGGATGGCTATATAAGTAATAGTTCATGTGCTGGAAACTGTACTCATTTTGGTGTCTTCTGTCAAGTATGACATTTGAGGTTTGGGAAAATGAAAGATACTCCAGTATGCACAGCATAGCCACAAGCCAGAATAAATAGTATATTAACACAGCTTTTAGCAGTAACATTAAGCTATCTGAAATATGTAACCTACCTCATCAAAGCCATTATCTTCTTTCTTCAGGGCTTTAAGAGAAAAGAGAAAAGAGAAAGTGGTTATCCATGATGCATTTTAATAAGTTGCAAGATGATGTAGGAGTGGAGAGTTAACCTACATAAACTCTTGACACACACAAACTAAAAAAGGCACACAGGAAGTGGAATGTCATGGCAAGTACATTAAAAAGTTTTTCCCAAGTCATCTAACAAAATATTCAGCTGTCTTCTCCTGTACACTAGAAACTGATCTGCATGTTTCCATTTCCATTCCATCTGAGCAGACACACTTTTGGGAGATTCCAAGTGTTGAACGGACTGTTAAATAGACCTATCACATTACTACTCCTTGCCTATTGCTCTCCTTGCAGCAGCTGTACTAGATGGGAGTAACCCAAGTCACTAGCATACAGGCCCAAGCCATTTCAGAAGAGTACACAAGGCTCAGAGTACTGTCATGGCAACTTACTGCTATATCTTTCCAGCCATGTGAAATAGGCTGATTCAACTCCAGAGGAGGAGCCTACAGTATCTTAGAGCCTTACTTGGCCCACTTAGAGAGAGTCCAAGTTGGCCTCATGGCAGAAGAGAGGACTGCTGCCAAACAGATACCAGAACTGCCTTTTTATGTAAAAACACATTGCCCCAGGTGCTTCCTCCTGCAGAATTTAGAAGGTAGCAACTGGTAACACAGGTTTTTTGTGTGCATGGTGATGGTAAGATTTATTATTGACCAGCAAAAATACATAATACATAATACATATAATATCAAAACATACAATAGGTTCAGAATACAAAACTCTCAAACAAATCATTAACATACTCAGCCTTAACACCCAAAAGTAATTAAATATTTTTGGTCAACTCTTTTCCGGTGGCTACATACAAAATTAAGCCTATGATACCCTCCTGCTTATTTCTTATTCTTGTACTGAGATGGGAAAAGAACACAGCACATCCTAACTTTGAATGTCCTGGCAAGCTGGTAAAAGCTACTCCAACAGTGCTGCATAAAAGGCCAGCCATATAGAAGCAACTATTTCCAAGCATCACATAGACACATTTAGAACGTGTTAGCTAGCATTATCAGCTAGATGGCCTAAACATTAGACCATTAGACCTAAACATTATGCAGTGCTGGTGACAAGGTCTGGATGTTAACTACTAAGATATCCAAGCTCATCTCTTCCCAAGTGCAGCATTTTCCACTGAAACACAACCTAGAACTCTTATTACTAAAGAGTCTTCAAAAGAATGAGAAAAATCACATCTATGGCTTTATCCCCAGAGCACAGGCATGAGTTAGGAGAGAATGGAACAGCTGTAATTCAGTATCTAACTTGCAGCAGCTGCATCAGATGGTAGTAACCCAAGTCACTAACAGAACATAAAAATGCTTGAATTGTGCTATAAAATCTGGCAATCGCCACTTTGCTGATGGAATTTTTAGGCATTTTTGTCCACTTCTGAAGAGCAGGAGTCTGCAAAACCCAGCTTATTACCAAATGATATCATTGCTCTAAGATAAATTAGTAGTTATTTTAAATAATATACACAAACAAGCTTTCTTGGGTGCATTGGTTTAAAACATGTAAATGCTACCTTTCCACCTATGCACTCAAGTCAGCATATAAACAAGAAAAAGCAAACCAATGACAATGGAAACTGTATTAAAACCCAGCAACAGCAGGAATCCAATCAGGTAGAATTCTGGAAGAATTTAAATGTCTTCATAAGCAGCAAAGAAACCAGGCAGATCTTTTCAAGAAGGCTTTTCCAAAACTGGCACCACTACCAAAAAATGCCCTGTCTCCATCAGTAGCAACCTGTCTAAACTCTGTAGGAAAAGGTACCTGGAACAAGGCCTCGGATGAAAATCTAATGAAACAGATGAGTTGATAAAGGAAGACAGATCTTTAAAGATCTTCTGTTTCTTTTAACTGCAAGTCCCTTGGGAATAGGAATATTACAATCTAGGAGAAAACTTGTAATCCATTCTGAGCCTATTGGACAGACAGATTTCAATCAAAATTAGATTCCATTTTGATTTATCAGCATTTTTAACTCTGGTTCATTCCCAGTGTAGACATGGTTTACATGTGCCACAGTGCAACTGGAACCAAACCATTAAATAGGAGCAATTGTTTCAAAATAATCAAGCTTAAAAGTAATTTGGTAACTGATTCTGACACTTTGAACTCCTTTAGATAGACCTTATGCAGAATAACATCAAACACTTGCTTCAAGCATCACTCTAAAGGAATACAATTAAATTTAATTCACTTGTGGGGAAAATATGTTTTTAAATGGTTCGTTTTTAAAGGAGTTAGCCTAGCCTAGTCTTTATTTCTGTCTTTGACCAGCATAACAAAAAACAAAACAAAAAACAGTTATGACAATCTATTCCTACAAAGTAATAAGGGTTCTATATAAAATTACCTAAAAACATAGTATAGTGAGAAGAAGCTAAAGACTAGACTAAGAACATAAAACGATGTGTAAAAATTAATCAAAACTGGTATCAGAATGATACTGAGTATAAAGGGGGCAAGACATCAAAATTGTGTGCCTAATACAGAATGGTGTTAAATCTCATTCCATATTGCATTCTATACTATGTATGGCATCAGCATATCCAACAAGAGGATGCAACATACATACAGGCGCTAAAGTGTTTAGCTCTTATTAAATGCTAAACAAATTTTGCTAGCTATGAGGCAGAACTTGGCCACATTGGATCTAAAGTCATTCTGATCCGTCAAGAGGAGATTAAGATAAAAAGAATCAGTACAGCCTGGATATCCACTAATATATGGGGAGATAAGCTTACGCCGAATGCCACAATAGTACTGACAGTACAAGAGTACAGGTACATGAGCCATCGTTTCAATCTCACTGGAGCCAAAGTGGCAAATATGCTCTCCGTATGGGATTTTTTGATATCTTCCTTCCATCACAGCTGTTTGCTGCTCCATATCACAAACTCTTTCCTTTATTTTGATTCTGGCACTTTTATAACCCACGGTTAGCAATGCGGTGGGTGGAAAGCCATAATGATATCACCTTTCCTTCACCCCTTTTTCCCACCTAAAAGATAGATACAAATGTTAACCAAACAAGTGAAATTTTAAAGTCTGGCTGAGCCACTTATTTTGAAACAATTGCTATTGTTTGTATTTAATGGTTTGATTCCAGTTTAGGTCCAAGCAACCAAGACATGTTAGGCTGAGCTCCAGTTCTTTTTTTCTTTTCTTTTCTTTTCTTTTCTTTGCGGGGGCCATACCTCTGAACTGATTTTGGGATCCATGATTGGCTACTAACCCAATCAAGTGTAATTATTCCAATACTGCCATAAGAGAAGCAGCAGCTACACCACCAAGTAACAGAAAAACCAGTTTACTGTCTCCCACTGCCAGTGAATTGACATTTTGTCAGTTACTTCCTACAAGAACCAGTCCTCAGCAGCCTGCCAATTATCCTGATCCTTAGTAGCTTTATAAAACAGAGCTACCAGCAAGCGATCTATTTATAGAAGTTCTATTTTCCTCTCTAGGCCTCCTGTCCAAATGAGAGCCAGTTCAGAGTGTTTGTACCTGGTGTTGGGCTCTCAGGACAGAGTGAAGATTCTGTTGGTGTACCGCCCACCCTGCCACCCAGCTCTCTCCCTGCCTGAGCTCATGGAGGTGGTCTTGGATTTGGTGTGGAGGACTCCCAGAATGATTGTTCTGGATGACTTCAACGTTCATGCTGAGACTGCCTTGTCTGGAGTGGCTCAGGACTTCATGGCTGCCATGACAACCATGGGGCTGTCCCAAAATGTTCTTGGCCCTACTCTGGTGGTTTTTCCGACTGGACAGGAGTGTTACCTGTGAATCTAAGCATTTCATATTGATCTATATATATACTGATTCTAGGGTATATAGTTAATGGAGAACTGAGCTCTTGCTACACCATTTTGATGGTAGCTGAGGAGAGCAAGAGTCCCCTCCATCTTGTATTACTGAATGTATGTCAGTGGGAAAGAATCTGCTTAGTATGCTTTGGTTCTCATACTAAGCAGACCTTGTAACTTGCAACATAATATGTATTCTCTATGCCTTGCTTTGTTCTGGCCTGCTGGTCAGGAGAGGTGATGATGCTGGTATCTGAACTGACTCCTAGAGGCTGCATAAGCACTCCTTTAACAATGGTAGTATTGTAAGCCTGTTGGCCTAATATGGAGTTGTACTGCCATACTACCTGGCTGGCTTGTTGTGAATGATGATGTATTCAGATGTATCAATTGTTGTATAAAAGCTTTGGATGGACACCATCTTGGGCCCGTCTTGTCTTTGGGAGCTATCCCCTAGACGGCCACTTTGTTAACTCTGCAGAATTCAAAAGCTTCTTTGAACTATCAAGTTTTCTCTTCCTTGGTATGTACAAAATTGGCTATCATCTACCAAGTAGATAGTAACCCGTTGGGTAACAGGAGGAGGAGGAAGATTTGAAAAGTGGGGGATATGTTATCTTTGCCCTTGTCATGATCAGATCACTTCCTTCTGAGGTTTAGTGTCTCAGTAGCTACACCACTCTGCAAAGGGCGGGGGACCTATTAAAATGGTCCGCTCCTGGAGACTGATGGACTCCAATTGATTCCTGAGGGCGCTGGGGGTTTTTCCAGCTGATATGGCAGGTGCTCCTGTTGAAGCTCTAGTTGCCAGGGATATGCTCAGAGCCAGCATGGTGTAGCGGTTAGAGTGCTGGACTAGGACCGGGGAGACCTGAGTTCAAATCCCCATTCAGCCATGATACTAGCTGGGTGACTCTGGGCCAGTCACTTCTCTCTCAGCCTAGCCTACTTCACAGGGTTGTTGTGAAAGAGAAACTTAAGTATGTAGTACACCGCTCTGGGCTCCTTGGAGGAAGAGTGGGATATAAATGTAATAATAATAATAATAATTTCGGCACCTCTATTTTGAGGCACCAAAAGGCTTCAAGCTGCCCCAGCCAAATCATTTCAGTGGGGGCGGGGGGGTAAGCAGGTACAGTGGTCCCTCGACTTACAAACTACTCGACATAAGTATTTTTCGAGTTACAAACAGCAGTTTTAGATCCGGTTTTAGATGCGGTTTTTTCGACTTACAAATTTTTAGATGGGGTTTCCTCGACTTACAAATTTTTAGATGGGGTTTCTTCGACTTACAAATTTTACATGTGGTTTCCTTGACTTGCCTGACTGTTTACTGCCTGTTTATTCTTGAAAAGAAATGTTCCTGTGCAGTTTGCAAGCCTTACTGGGGGTCTGGGTCTTTTTTCTAGGCTCCGGAACGCATTAATCCGTTCCCAATGCATTCCTATGGGAAACCACTTTTCGACTTACGAATTTTTTGACTTACAAATGTGCATTCGGAACGGATTAATTTCGTAAGTAGAGGGACCACTGTAGAGGTGGAGGAGCAAGGGAGATGCATATAAGGCCTGCCTTCCTCCTGCCCTGAGTGGTGCTGTTTATATTCAGCAGCTGGGCTCTCCATTTGCCCAGCTGCATCTTGCTGGGAACAGGAAGTTTCCTGTTCCCAGCAGCCTTTGGGTGGCGTCAGGAAGGAAATGGCATCTGAGCATTTGCGGACACCATCTTCAAAATGACAGTTTTGATTTTTAAACATATTTTTAAAGGGATTTTGAATTGTTTTTTGTATTGTATTTTGTATTTTCCCCCTTTTGGTCTTATTATTTAATGTGTTGTGTGTTTTTATTTAATGTTTTAGTGCTGTGTTGTGAGCCACCCAGAGAACAATTTGTTATGGTGCATCTAACAAATAAAGTTGTTTATATTATTATTATCATCACCATCTCACCTCCCTGTAAAGCGAAGTATATAATGCAGCTGTACTTCTGAAGTTAAGCAATTTAGGCCCTGTAAACTGCCGGGGGGGGGGGAAGGGGGACACTACCCAATATTAAAGCACACAGAGACCATTTATTACTGCAGTTATATCCTAACCACTTGATTTGCCAACTGCATATGAATGTTTTTCATGAGCAAAAACTAGCACATGAGGAAGAAGGATAGATTAGAATGTCTCTCAGATTCTCTTTCTTGATGCTCAGAGATAAAGTTCTCTTGCAGTTTTTCCATAAGGCAGAAAGGTTTCAAACTTGGGTCCCCAGGTGTTGCTGGACTACAACTCTCATCATCTCCAGCCACAATGGCTGAAGGCCAGTGTAGCTGAGGGTGATGGGAGTCACAGTTAAACATCTGGAGACCCCGGCTTGAGAACCTCTGCCATAAGGAATTAGAGATGGTCAACCAATCGGTTAAGATCAATTTCTGATGTTAAAAATTACTTCCAGCTATGACTAGATTTATAAACATGTCCTATTGTCATAGGATTTATACTGGGATGTCAATATTTGCTTCAGTCTCGGAATTTGGCTTCGGTCCCAAAAGCATGATCTTCCCCTTTACAAATCAGAAGTAACTCTATTCATGCCATAGCTATATAGTAAGGAATCATCCCACTTAGATAGTTCTCTGTACCTCAAGTTCTATATGCCACAGTACTTTTTTAAATTAAGCGCCAGGTTTATAGCACTGAGCTAGTTCAACGTGTGTATATCTGGTACCAATAATGAATATTTTGCTGAAATTGCCAAGTGCTGTAATATCTCAGCAACTATACAACAAACATATGGGATAGTACCCTGAAGCTGCACTTCGAATACTATCTACAGTTCAATGGTAGGGCAGGGGGACCCATAATACATATCTCTTTGACTGTCCTGTTACAATGAATTTTATCCTGTGTTTCTATGTGTTTCTGCCTTACTGGCGCCTTACTGTAAGAACATGTGTTCCTCATATATTAAGCATGTAAATCTTTCAAATAAATAAGATGGAGGAAGAGGGTACATTTTTGCTACAGTCACAAATTGAGAAAGGACTTTTCATGTAACACAGAGGTGAAGCAAGTGGGTTAAAAATGTATGACATGATCAAGATTTATTAAATATAGTATAGAGGGAGCAAGGAGAGAAATTCCTTTCCCGCAACACTAGAGTTCAAGTATAACTCAATGAAGTTGTCCCACGTTAGGTTCAGGACATGCAAAAGAAAACTTTGTGTAATTCATACTGTTTGAAGCTTTTTAGGAGGCAATGAACTGAGGATTTAGCTGAGAGAAAACTAGGGGAGGGGTAATATTTATATCCCTCCAGCACAATGGTGCTCAGGGTGGCTCACAAAAATCACAAAAATTAACATGGAAAATAAGAAGCAAGCAAGATATAGAATCTATGCATATAGGATTATGCATGGTGTAGAGAGCATGGAATGAATTTTTCTCTTTCTTTCTCATAATACTTGGACTCACCCAATGAAATTGATTGGCAACAGACTGAGGATGGACAACAAAAAAGGACTTTCTTCAGACCACACAGTGTACGACGGGGATTCTCAACCTTGTAATCCAACAACCTCTGGGGACCCACATTTGAGAGCTCCTATGTAAGAAATTCACTGAAATTCAAGACACGGCAATGGCCACTAGCTTAAATTGATTTTTTTAAAAAAATTGTTGTTGTTGTTTACACAGTCAGACGGGTGTTATTGACTGGTTTGTTTTATCCAGACATCGAGTCCTTCCCAAGGACCTGGGATGGCTGAATTTTATTATTCATGTGGTTGCTGTTATTATTATAGATATCAGCGCAGAATATAGGCTGTTCCCAGTAAAGCTGCTTTTTGTAATTGGCTGGTGGTGATTTCTGTGGCTCCTATGGTGTTGCGGTGTTCTTCAAGGTGTTTTGGAATTGCACCTAGGGCGCCAATTACCACTGGGATTATTTTGGTCTTCTTCTGCCACAGCCTTTCAATTTCAATTTGTAGATCTTTGTATTTTGTGATTTTTTCTATTTCTTTTTCTTCTATTCTGCTATCCCCTGGTATTGTTGTGTCAATTATTTTAACTTGCTTTTCTTTCTCCTCAACTACAGTTATATCTGGTGTATTGTGTGGCAGATGTTTGTCTGTTTGTAGTCAGAAGTCCCATAATATTTTTGCATCTTCGTTTTCTACAACTTTTTCAATTTTATGGTCCCACCAATCTTTGGCTACAGGTAGCTTGTATTTTTTGCAGATGTTCCAGTGTATCATCCCTGCTACCTTGTCATGCCTTTGTTTGTAGTCAGTCTGTGCGATATTTTTACAACAGCTGATTAGGTGGTCCACTGTTTCATCTGTTTCTTTACAAAGGCGGCACTTGCTGTTGATTTTTCTACTTTTGCTCTTATTGCATTTGTTCTTAGTGCCTGTTCTTGTGCAGCTACTATTAAACCCTCTGTTTCTTCAAGTATTATTATTATTATTATTATATTCAATTTCTATACCGCCCTTTCAAAAATGGCTCTGGGCGGTTTACACAGAGAAACAACAAATAAATAAGATGGAACCCTGTCCCCAAAGGGCTCACAATCTAAAAAGAAACACAAGATAGATACCAGCAACAGTCACTGGAGGTACTGTGCTGGGGGTGGATAGGGCCAGTTACTCTCCCCCTGCTAAATAAAGAGAATTACCATGTTAAAAAGTGCCTCTTTGCCAAGTTAGCAGGGGTTCCGTGCACAACTTAAATGGGCATTCATGAAGAGATCAACAACTACTAACCATTATGGTTACATAGAATCTCCATGTTCGGATACCACTGAACACCAGTCAGTGAAGATGTAGGAAGAGTGGAGGAGAGCTATTGAATTCATGACCTACTTGTGGGCTTTCTGGAAGGACCTGGTTGGCCACTGCATGAAACAAGATGCTGCCCTAGAAGGAAATCTGGTCTGATCCAGCAGGGCTCTTATGTTCTTATAATTAATGTATGACATTCATTGCTACAACAGGTAGTGATGGCTACAGCTTAAGACACCGAGCTTGCTTAAGTTTCCAAATTATTTATGCAATCAAGGGCTCAGGAACAGTAAAACAGAGGATGACAACTCAAGGATAACAAGGAGCTCCAAACTTGCATCCATACCATTCTTGAGATAGTTGCCCACAGGACAGCAGCTTTTAAAAAGGCATAGGAGTAAGTGAAATGCTTATAGGATCCTCTTGCTATTCCAGTTCATGGCACAAACACCTCCCCAAGTCGTCCACTTGTTCAGATCCAAAAAGAAAACAGTTACCAGCAAATTATGAGTAAGATTATTGGTAAGATCCTCTACGGAGATCTTTCCCTGCCTACAATTGATCTAATTCTGGATCTTCACATGGGGCCATCCAAACCAAGCAGTTATTCTTTTATGGAACCTTGCAAGAGAACTGTCAGGTAGCTTGAGTTGGGTTTGATAGTTTATCTTCCCAAGCCATAAATTGTGGCTAGGGGTGATGGGTGTTCTAGTTCAACAATATGGAGAGCCAGATCTGCCTACCCCTACAGTCAAAGGTAATTGATTTCCCCCCCCTTTATGTACTGCATACCTCTACATCCCTTAAGTATTGTTGCTTATACTGACTAGCAAATTGTTTATACTGCCAACTATTTTTTTATTCTACATTTGCCAACAGAGCAAAATGGAAACAAGTTGAGGGGAGGAGGATTTAATTGATGCCTAACGAAGCAGTAACAGAAAGTTCCAGGACTGACAGACTTGCAATTGTTTCTTTTAAGCAAGCCAACAGAGAGGCAAAGAGAATAAATCCAATCCCACAGCTTTAGCAATAACAGAGTGTTGGAGGTAGGCAGCAAGTAACACATTTTTACACCTCAGTATGTGTGGGTCAGAGTGTAGCAGAAGATGATGGATGGGTTTTACTGACTACCTGTCATCAAGTATCACACCTCATTCTCAGAAGCACCTTCTTAAGTGAACTAACTACTTAAAAGCTCAGATGCAGAAGAAAGAAGAAATAAAACCAACTTACTCTCCCCCATCCACAGCTCAAGACATATTAGACTTTCTCAGCCAGACAGTGGTAACTAAAGTATGGCTATATGTATAGCACATATTCAAATACTTCATATCTCTTCAAATGCATGTTTCAAATGTGTTACATACTGGCAAATAGTTCATTACCATACTTATGTCAAAATATCTGCTTTACAGACAATGATTCTCAAATTCATTGTCTGACATCTAATGCGCATGTGTAAAGGAAGCACAATGTGGCCTAGGGATATACATGGAACCGGTTTGGAGGCCCTTTATGGGCCTCCAAACTGGATTGAACAGCGGGCAGTTCTGCCGGTTCAAGGGGGGGGGTTTCCTGCTTTAAGCGGGGGAGGATGAACTTTCCCCACCCTCCGCTTTCCCCTCACCGGCGCTCCGTATTTTAAAAGTCCACCGGAGCGGCAGCGTATGTCCCTGCTGCCCCGTTAACCCCTTTACCGTAAGCATCCAGTGTACCATAAGTGCACCCTTCCCCACCCTTAAAGCAGAAAAAAACCCACCTTTGAGCCTCCCCATCCAGTTCAGTGCACATCACTAATGTGGCATGCTGTGTTCCAGACTAAAGCAGCATGGTCAGGGCAATTTTCACCAATCTGCCTTTCCCTCGGGAATGCTGTGTGGCACGCAAAAATGCAACCCTCAGGGATATGTTTTTGGGTGCCACCGAGCGCTGCAGAAGGACAGGCAGATTGATAAAAATTGCCCTGCCTGTGCTGCTTTAGTCTGGAGTGTACAGATGTCTGTAAACTCGTACATATTTGTGTGTGACCAACTGCACCTGTGTTCATGTTAAAATTAATCTGGGTACAGGCCCCTCAAATGCATGGTACAGATAGGAAATGTACTGCTCTACCTGTGTTCAACATAACATGTGAATAACTATCAGTGTACAGATCTGTACCTGTGCACAATGTACACTGGTACAAGTGTTGAACATAATGTGTGAACAGGACTAATGTGAGCTAGGATTAGTTATCCATTGCTATTTTCCCTTTTAAGCAATAAAGTAGAACCATTTTCTTGGTTGTACAGAGACAGCACCTTAATACTCATCTAGTAGTCAAGGTGGTAATTTTCATTAGTCCTACATTTACTTGAAGATCACACCAAGTTCAATGGGACTTTGTCCACAGAGAAATACTGTGGAAATATACTCCGTTTATATATTGAGAACTACAGTATATATAATAATAATAGTGGTGATTCTCTTTATTTAGCAGGGGGAGAGTAACTGGCCCTATCCACCCCCCCAGCACAGTACTTCCAGTGACTGTTGCTGGTATCTATCTTAAGTTTTTTTCTAAGTTTCTTTTTAGATTGTGAGCCCTTTGGGGACAGGGTTCCATCTTATTTGTTTGTTATTTCTCTGTGTAAGCCACCCTGAGCCATTTCTGGAAGGGCGGTATAGAAACTGAATTAATAATAATAATAATACTGTACATATTATAATAATACTGTACATATAGTCAGCGCTTCAGAGCTACAGCTTTACACTGCAACCCTAAGTGAAATATTCCGGCATTGTCTTATTTAACATAATAGGATGATCTAAATAAACAGGATGAATTCCAGAAAAATTGTTGGGACAGGGCTGTGAACTGAAGCATCTTATACAAGCATGAGGGCAACAACAAGACTAGAGCCCTTTGGAGACAGTGGACCATCTTATTTATGTATTGTTTATTTTTCTATGTAACCACTTTGAGAACTTTGATTGAAGAGCAGTATATAAAGATTCATAGTAGTAGTTAGTCATGACGAAGCACCACTAAAATCAATGCCAGTTTCAAGGGGACTACCTTAGTCTGGATGCTGCCCATGGAGTCTTTATCCATCTTCATACTTCTGCCATGCCCTCCATAAGAACAGCCCTGCTGGATCAGGCCCAAGGTCTATCTAGTCCAGCATCCTGTTTCACATAGTGGCCCACCAGATGCCTCTGGGGGCATGCCCTCTCTCCTCCTGTTGCTCCCTTGCAACTGGTATTTAGAGGCATCTTGCCTCTGTGGCTGCATGTGGCCTATAGCCCTCAGACTAATAGCCATTGATAGACCTGCCCCCCATCGATTTGTCTCTTCTCTCTAATGGTTTGACAATTCCCAGGCACCAAGGAGCCATGGTACCTAGATAAGAATAATATCCTTATCGAGGAGCTCACAGGTCGAGTTATTTAATAAAATTTGTATTTGCCCCAGGCAGCTCTGTTTCTGTGCTAAGTGTGTTACTTGTAAAGGGGATAAAGATAAGCCCATTTACCACCACCATCATCCCACACACAAATGTTCATCACTAAGTCTAATAATTTTGTCAAATGTCCATTGTCTGGCTCCAAGGTTTTTGGGCTGGATCCTAGACTCAAAGAAAGTTGATCAAGGACTGTCCTAACTTGTACTCCAAAAGACATTTGAGTTCCAAAGCAAGAGGCACTAAAGGAAGACAAGGAATTCTGTCCGACAGGGGTGGATGCGGTGATAAAAAGGCATGGCCATAAACATTAACAGGAAGACAATTTATAATCCAACCAAACTGTTTTAAGAGAATCAAGATGCAAGTTTAGTATCTTTGTTCCACTTCAGCCAGGAAATGAAACACACACAGAAAAATGCATTGCATTTTCCTTGCAGGCTGAATGCAATGCAAGTCCTTTGTGAGTCAGCAGACCAGCAGCACTGTACATTCAGGATCTCAGTCAAGAGTTCAAGGGAAGTGGGGGGAGAGGGGGACAGGCTTCTGCATTCAGCCTGATTGACAAGTTCTGATCCAAGTCAAAATTCCAAGGATGGTTTTCCGATACCACTAAGCCACCTGGGAATCTATTCCAGCCAATTTCTACTCCAACTACAGGAGTGATTAAGACTCACACTTTCACTCTGCATCCCCATATTGGCTCATCTCACACATCACATACACAGTCTAACTGGTGCTAATTTATTATTTTATTTAAAGTATTTTTATACTGCCCAAAACTTATGTCTCTGGGCGGTTTACAACAAAATAAAAAAAGAAAGTAAAACATTAGTTAAAACAAAAACAAAAAGTTTAACACATTACATTTAAAAAAATTTAAAACAATATTTTAACACAGCATTAAAACCATTAAAACAATATTAATTAACACAAGAGATTTTGCTTGCTACCAAGGGTGAATGTGTGCAAGCTATAGAAGACACCTTTTGAGATCACTTCCAAATACTGCTGCTAATTCGTTGAACTTTATAGCATCTTCCCTGGAGAAGAAGGAGAAGAACAAGTTCACACTGATGAGTCACCCCTTCTCAGAATCAAGGGCTGAATCCTGGCAAGCCCACCCAGGTGATATGCAAGAGACAGAGCACATTTTTCAACTACACAACACCTAGTAGGTTGAACAGAGCTAACTATACAAGCAGCTTATCTAGAACATTTGTGTCTCACATTATTATACTCCAGACTGGTGAAGAATAAACTACTCTTCTCCAGTTCTATACACTTAAAATAATGGGTCTACATCATAACCCGCAATGCATATAATGGCAACACATTCAGGTTTGCTACTGATGATACACTTGATAGAAAGCCAGAGCCAATCCTGGCTCTCCGATGAGTGTATGGTAAAATACACATTTAGGTGTACACTTAAAATCAGAACATACGAAGCAGTTCGCAGCCCATTTGTACAAGACTTTCTCCCTTCCCCCCAAAAAAATACACCCCACCCTCCCATCACTAAATATAATTTGACTCATTTTTATGCAGGTTCAGTTAATCCAGAGCAACCCCTACTCCTGGTTATGTACTTTGAGTCACTAACGTAGGACTAAAGTCAGTAAACTACTTTCTGGGCACATTTGAGAATGTGTGTGTGTGTGTGTGGGGAGAGAGAGAGGAAAAACCCCTCCACTGTTCTGCCCACACCTTGTGGATAAAAGGTATGCAAGCATGTTAAGGAAAAGATCCTAAGAGATCTGTAATATTATCTACAATGTAAAGCAGATTAAAAACCCTCTGTAGAGAGAGAGAGTGTGTGTGTAGATTTAATACCACCCAGGCTGCAACCCAAGATGGAATCAGTCCCATTAATTCAGTGAGATAACCTTGGGTAGAAATGCATCGGATCAGACTGCAATTGGGGTGGGGGGGGGAGGCCACCCTTTGGCTACCTTTTATTCATTCAAAGGTTGCGCCCACTAAACGGTGGCTCGAACACGCCGAGTGGGTGGCAACGCACGGACTAATCCCACAGTAAGCAACCTGGGGTAAGCGTGCATTACCCCTCGAGCATCCTCCGGGCCCGGAGTAAGCCCCGCAAAGCAAGAGGAAGGAGGAGCCAGCGAGGAAATAGGGAGCCTCGCCTACTCCCTGCCCCGAGCGCATGCTGTCCTGGGCAGGAGATTTAGTGCCGAAGAATGCGCTGCCTGCCCGGGAAGCACGCAAGGAGCCGCCCAGGGGCTGCCAGCCTCCTTCGCTCCTTACCTATCCGGCCGAAACTCTCCGACAAAGTTCGCCGCAACTTTTTCATCCTGCTGAGCTTCTTCTCGGCGACGGGCTGCGAGTCTAGCAGGTCGCACATCTGGCTCCAGCGGGCGAGTCCCCCAGAAGCTGCACGCGCCGCTTGCAACCGGGGCAGGGGCGGGCTGGAGCCCCGGAGGAAGAGGAGCAGGAGGCGGCGGCGGCTCTGCGCGGTGCGAGCGGCCACTCACGCAACCACCCACGGAGGAGGTCGAGGGGCTCTTCTATGTGGTGCCCGAAAGAGCAGCCGCCTCTGCTGGCTCTGCTTTGCCCGCGCCCATAGTTCCCCCTGCCTTGAAATTTGGCAATTCGCTCCACGAGACAATGAGGGGCGGAGGAGGGAAGGAGCGAGGCTTTCTCTCTAGGAAAGAGAGGGGTGGGTGGGGGGGGTGGGAGTCAGCAGAGGAGGGGAGGCGAGTCGGAGCAAAGGGAAAGGAAGAAAGAGTGTACGAGAGAGACCCAGGAAAGGGCAGGGAGGAAGAGGACGGGAGCAGCAGCCCTAAGGGAGAGGGAGGGAGCGGAGCCTAGAGGAGCAGGCAGGGGAAGAAAGAGAAAGTCCTGCCAGGAGGCGCACAGAGCGGAGCTGCTGCTGCTGCTACCGCCCAGAAAGGGAGGCGACCCTCAGCTGAGCTCCAGCTGCCGCAGCCGCCAACCCAACAGCAACTCACTCCAGCTCCATCCTCTTTCTGCCCCTCCCGCCCTGCTCTCCCCGTCTACCAGAGGCGGAGGCTCCCGCCGCGCCCCGCCTCTTTCCCCCTTTTGGCTTCTCTCATTGGCCCAGGCAAGGGACGCCGGTTCGCTCAGGGAGTTTCTTTCGCACACGCCCAGCTTCAGCGCGAGTCTCTTTCTTTCGCTCACAATGACGTTCCGTCGGGCTCGCACTCGCAGCCTTTTCTTGTGTGTGCTTTCTCGGAAGCAAGTCCCACTGGGGGAACTTGCACCCAAACAATTGCTCTTAGGGTATCGCCCCCCGCCCCAACAACTGTTCTTCGTGGAAAGAAGATTTGCAATACAAGCCGAAACGTACTTTTTCGGAAGGAACTCCCACTGTGTTAAAGGGGTCTTACTCTAAAGTAAGTGTGCACAGGAAATGGCAGCCTTAGCCCTGGTACATTTTGAGGAGGGACGGGTGTGTCCAGCAGCTAAAGTCTTGAAGGACGGGTGGTCCAGCAGCTAAAACTCTTCGTTGTGATGATGGTTGCCTTTACACTCACGTTATCTCTAGAAGCTGTCCTGTCACTCTGCAAAGGTCTTGCTTTTTTGGAGTAGGGGTCAACCCAAGCCTTCCACTTCCTTGCCCAGTTTTTGGTGTCCATTATGATGCAGGCCCTGTGGTTTCAGGAAGAACAGCTTAGCTAACACTTTTTAAATACAAGCATACATAAGCAGTGTTGAATTTGAACACATTAGCCAGCCAAGGTGAATTCTAGAGGGTGTTCTACACTGGGGGAAAGGGTGTTTACATTGGCTGCTAACGTCTATTGAGCGCTAAACACAATTTGCATTTCAACCTATTGGATTGATTCATAGTGTAAATTTGTGTGTTAAAAAGATATGTCAATATAGTGAAGTCAGTATCTCAAAACTAAGGAATGCAAGGCAGCCAAACAATATTCTGCACAACCCCAGGGCTTTGAACAGATAACACTTATCTCAAGTGCTCAAAGCATTTTGCTTCATAGTCTTTACAACAATCCTCTAAAGTAGTTCAGCATTGTTATCCCTGTATATCAGATTTATTTATCATATTTTTATACAACCTGATATGTACATATCTAGGTAGTGTACAAATTTTAATATTAATCGCAGATTAAAATACATAAAACACAATAAAAACAATAAAAAACAAATTATTAAAATTAATTATAATTAAAAGCTTGTGAGAAAGGAGAGTCTTGAGGGTCTTCCTGAAAACAAACATAGAAGGAGATGCTCTTATTTCAGCAGGGAACCCTGGGGCAGCCACAGAGAAAGCCTGTTTCCAAGTCGCTACCAGACAAGCCGGTGGCAACTGTAACCGGACCTCTCCAGAAGATCGTAAAAGGTGGCAGGGTTCGTGACAAACAAAAAAGAAAGGAAAGATTGTGCCGCTGAGTCAGTGTTGACTCCTGGCGACCACAGGGCCTTGTGGTTTTCTTGGTAGAATATAGGAGCGGATTACCATTGCCTCCTCCCCAGGTAGTATGAGATGATGCCTTTCAGCACCTTCCTATGTTGCTGCTGCCTGATATAGGAGTTTCCCATATTCTGGGAAACACACCAGCAGGGATTCAAACCAACAGCCTCCTGCTCTCTAGACAGGCCACTTCCCTGCTGCGCCATTAGGTGACAAAAGAGGTGCTCTCTTACATAGCCTGGACCCAAGCCACTAAGGGCTTTATAGGTAATAACCAGCACTTTGTATTCCACCCAGAAACATATTTGCAGCCAGGGCAGTTCTTTCAAAACTGCTGTGATATGATCCCTTCGCGTTGTCCCAGAGACCAATCTGGCTGCCGCATTCTGTACCAACTGTAGTTTCCAGACTACGTACAAAGGCAGCCCCACGTAGAGCGCATTACAGTAGTCAAGTCTGAAGGTTACCAGCATATGTACACTATTATAAGGTCATTCACCTCTAGAAATGGATGTAGCTGATGTATCAGCTGAAGCTGATAAAAAGCTAGGTGAAGGGCTAATGCTAAAGTGGCAGTCACTGCCCATTGAAATTAGCTTTTATTATTCATTACATCTCCATCCCACCCTTCCTCCAAGGTCTGTGTCTGGTTTACCCACATGTTATCCTCACAACTACCTGACAAGGTATCCAATGGTGACTGGCCCAAGGCTGCCTAGACTGAAGCTCTAATCATTACACCACATTGATCTGAATCTGAACCAAGTACCTAGAGTTCATAGCTCATGTACTTAAAGTGTATTCTAGCTCTTCTGGAACACATAATGCATTATGTGGAACTTAAAATGGGCTAAGATTTTAAAAGAACAATAATCTATTACTACAGCAAAGGAATGGAAAATGTGTACTAAGCATGGCTTCAATCCACACTCCACAACTGTATGGCTTTGCATGCATGTTTTGCTATTCAGTCTCTTGGATCCCCTATATAAGGCTAGGAAAGACCTCTGCTTGAGAATCTGAAGGGCTGCTGCCAGTCAGTGTAAACAATATTAAGCCAAATGGACCAATGGTCTGACTCGGTATAGGCAGCATCATATGTTCATATATCTTCATAGTACTGTTGTTTTTAAACTGTTCTCAAGCAAGTAAATTGTGATTAGAACAATGCATAAAAGTTTGATAATATTTTCTATATTATTGTTATCGTTATTGTGCCATCTATATACAGCTGCTTTACAAAGAACAAGCAGGCAAGTCCCTGCCCCAAGGGGCTTACAATATAGATATTGACACAAGGGAGACAGAGGCAGGCAGGGGACAGAGGCCAGAGTGGTGTGCATAGTTATGTTTGTCCTCACAACAACCCTGTGAGGTAGGTTAGGCTGAGAGATATGCAACTGGCCCAGAGTTACCCAGTGAGTTTCATGGCTGAATGGGGATTTGAACTCAGGTCTCCCTGGTCCTAGTCCAACACTCTAACCACTGCACTACACTGGCTATCTTAGGTGTAAGTAAAGTGCTGTTGAGTCGATTCCGACTCCTGGTGCCCACAGAGCCCTGTGGTTTTCTTTGGTAAAATACTGGAGGAGTTTACCATTGCCTCCTCCCACGCAGTATGAGATGATGGTGATGCCTTTCAGCATCTTCCTATATTGATGCTGCCCGATATAGGTGTTTCCCGATAGTGTGGGAAACATACCAGCGGGGATTTGAACCGGCAACCTTCTGCTTGTTAGTCAAGCACTGCCCTGCTGCGCCACTTAAGGTGGCTCTCTTAGGTGTACCCATTACCAGTCCCTTGCATGGCAGCTCTCGCGAAAGTTCACAGGCAAGCTGCCAGGAGGGGAAAAGGAAAGTATCAGCACCAAAGGCAAGGCAGAAAACAAAATGGTGGAGGGGCAGGCAGAGGGGAAAAAGTGGCTGCAGGCAGGCTGGGAAAGAAATTGGCATCAGCAGCGGGCAGGCAGGTGGGGGAAACTAGAGGTGCAGATGCTCTGCGCCTGGCCCAGCTAGTATGCAATTATTAAAGTTAGACATAAAGATTAGTTATGAAAAGGACTAAGGGATTGTGTGCCAAAGACTTTACAGAAAAGCTGGGTTTTAAGAAGGGATTTGAGGGAGGTTCTAGAATGAACCTTGGGTGACATATCATGAGCATCACTGGCCAGGCTGAACCAATGAGAAACTGTGTCTGGCTATTACATGCAGGAGAGAACTGCTTTGACTGGCTCTATACTCTGGGATGCAGGCCTGGCAGTCACTGTAAATGTCAAGAGTGTCTCTCTAATGAAGACTGAGATTCCTGCATCAGGTCATAGAGAGGACATAGCAGCACTTTGTCCCAGAGAATGACTTGCAGCACCCTTTGTTAGTATGAGTAGCTATGAGAACAGGGGCAGAATGTGCAGTATGAACACCTTAAAAGGCTCCACACACTGATCCATTTACTTATTTCTTCAACAGATTCATTCACATTTATATCTCCAGCCTATCCTGAAGCATTACAGTGAGTGATACTGTTAATGTAATCCCCAGGGGCCAAGCAACACCCATACAGGACAAGTTAAGTTGAGGCTCTGAGAACCAGAGCAAGAGAGTTGCTTCTTTAGTTAGCAAAACTAACCAAATACATAGTAAAAAGCAACTGTGCTCAGGATGCCTAAGATATTGAAAGAATTATCAGTCTGTTCTTTGTTCAATAAGCATTTATTTATTGATTGATTGATTCAATTTCTATACCACCCTTCCAAAATGGCTGAGGGCAGTTTACATTAAAACAAAACAATTAAAATCAATTAGCAGTTTAAAAACAGAGGTTGTAAAACACCATAAAACAATAACAGTCAAAACATTCAAAACAGTTTAAAAATCCTGGAAAAAAAACAGGTTACAACATTAAAACCATTTACGATGATTTAAAAACCCTGGAAGGCCAGGCCAGGCCAAACAGATAGGTTTTAAGGGGTCTCCTGAAGGCCAACAAAGAATTCAGATTATGGATTTCTGCAGGGAGTGTATTCTACAGCCCAGGAGCAGCTACAGAGAAGGCCCACCTCTGAGTCGCCACCAGATGCACCGGTGGTAGCTGGAGATGGACCTCCAGATATACACAATATCTGGTTGAGTATTAAGGAAGGAGCAAATACCTTTCCCACCAACTGTTTGTGCCTCACATATTAAGCACTTTGGCTTAAGATCGGGGGCATAGCTACAGTTGAACAAGAGGGGACACATTTATTTATTTATTTGATTTGATTTGTATACCACCCTTCCAAAATGGCTCAGGGCGGTTTACAATTAAAAACAAACCATTAAAACACAGCCCAAGAGCAGCTACAGAGAAGGCCCACCTCTGAGTCGCCACCAGACGCACCGGTGGTGTCCTTGACCCAGGGCCCAGGGTCACACATGTCCTTGACTGTGGGCCCAGGGAGTGGGGGCTGCTGGCTGGATGACAGCTTGGTCTTTGCTTTCCCCCTTATGCATCTATGAAGAAGGCAGGAGGTGAGTGGGGGTCTGCCTTCACTTGTTTTCCCAAGTCTCACGCTCCAACCTTGCTACACCCCTTATTAACCAAGGTTGTGGTTGATGAGCATGAAGGAATGTATGGGTCTGTAGGATCACCACTGAATTTAATTTATCCAGACGTAGTACCCTTCCTGCAGTAACTTTTGAGTGGATTGTGTGGTACTCATCATTTTGAAAGTTCTTTCTAGCTACAAGGATGGTAAGAAGTCCATGATTCAGAGCTCTGTTTACATGAAATTTGCTGAACACTGTACTGGTGTGTACATTTAAAGAATTGTTTAGAGACAACAGAGTTCTCACCAGGAAGAAGTCACTTTTTTGCTAGCATGCTGATAATTTAGGCTGCTTCATGTGGTCAGTTTTATCACCATGGGTTGGTTCTTATACTGGGCAGCTTTGACCCAAAGACCTCTGGGAGTGTGCAAGGCTGCCTACAGACTGGTCAACAGTGTTCCCTCTAAGGCATGCGTGTGTGCATGTGCTCACATGTTTTTGGATGCCTGCTCAATTAATTTTAGATCCCACTCAGGTTGAATCAGGAAGGCCCCACTCTGAATGCATATGCACACACCCTGCCTTGATATTGCTACCAAGAACAAAACTCATTCTGCGCACAGGTGGAAAAAATTAGAGAGAACATTGCTGGTCAATAACACTGCATTATATCAGGAGTTCCCCCAGACTTGGGTCCCCAGATATTGTTGTGTGCTGTCGAGTTGGTGTCGACTCCTGTGGTTGTCTTTGGTAGAAGAATGGAGGGGTTTGCCATTACCATCTCCCGCACAGTATGAGATGATGCCTTTCAGCATCTTCCTATATTGCTGCTGCCCAATATAGGTGTTTCCCACAGTCAGGGAAACATACCAGCGAGGATTCGAACCGGCAACCTCTGGCTTGCTAGTCAAGTCATTTCCCCACTGTGCCATTAGGTACAACTCCCTTAATCCCAGCCACAATGGCCAAATGTTAGGAACCCCTGTGTTCTACAATCTGCATTATATATCTGCTATACAATCTATTCACTCTCTCCACAAATTCAGAGCGGAGAGAGAAAAACGGTTCTCCTTCTGCCACAACACTAGAATCAGCGGTCATCCCATAAAACCGATTGTCAGGGAAAGGAAGTATTCTTTCACACAGTGCATAGTTAATTTTATCTATTGATCTGCCCATCATATTTCTGTACTGCCTGACATGTACATCCCCAGGTGGTGTACACAAGTTAAACTACAACAAATATAAAAACAGAATAAAATGGTTAAAACAATTGTGTGATATAAAAACAATTAAAATTAATTAAAAGCCTGAGAAAATAGGTGCATCTTAAGGGTCTTTTTAAAAACAGCCAGAGATGGAGGGAATTCTGATTTTAACAGGGAGTAGGTTCAAATTCCCGCTGGTACTATATCGGGCAGCAGCGATATAGGAAGCAACATCTCATACTGCGCTGGAGGAGGCAATGGTAAACCCCTCCTGTATTCTACCAAAGACAACCACAGGGCTCTGTGGGCACAAGGAGTCAAAATCGACTTGACGACGCACTATACCTATACATTCCAGAACCCCAGCAGCCACAGAGAAGGCCCAGTCCCAAAGTAGCCACAAAACAAGCTGGTCATAGCAATAACCAGACCACCCCAGATTATCTTAATAGGCGGGAGGGTTCATGACAAAGGAGGTGCTCTCTTAAATACCCTGGACCCAAGCCATTCAGGGCTTTCTAGGTTATTTATTTATTTATTTAACATATTTTTATACCGCCCAAAACTTACATCTCTGGGCAGTTTACAACAAAAAACAGAAAAGTTAAAACATTAATTAAACAGATAATAACCATCACTTTATATTTCTCTCAGAAACGTATTGGCAGCCCGTGCAGTTCTTTTAAGATTTGTATTATATAGTCTCTTCAGGTTATCCTAGAAACCAGTCTGGCTGCTGTATTCTGCACCATCTGACGTTTCTGGTCTATATGCAAAGGTAGCCACACACAGAGTTCATTACAGTAGTCAAGCCTGCAGAGTACCAACAGCATATGTACCACTGTTTTAAGGTCATTTACCTCCAGAAATGGGTGTAGCTGACGTATCAGCTGAAGCTGATAAAAAGCGTCCCTGGCTGTTGCCTCAACCTGAGAGACGAGATAAAGTTTTGGATCTAGGAGCACTCCCAAGGTACATACATGTTCCTTCTGGGGAGTGTAACCCCATCCAGAACAAGCAGATCTAAACCATCTCTTGAGTTCTGACCAACCACATTCAATACCTGCATCTTATTTCTATTCAATTTCAGTATGTTATCCCTCATCCAGCCCATTACCACCTCCAGGCAGGCATTTAGGAAAGTTATGCCATTACCTGATGGAGTTGATATAGAGAAATAGATTTGAGTGTCATCCTGCATCAGATCTCCTGATGATCTCTTCCAGCAGCTTCATGTAGATATTAAAGATCTACATCATGTAGATGTTAAAGATCTCTTCCAGCAGCTTCATATAGATGTTAAACAGGATAACAGTATGGAGCCTTGTGGAACTCCATACATTAACTCCCGCTTTGCAGAGCAACAGTCTCCAAGTAACACCATCTGGAATCTGCCAGAGAGGTAGGAACCACTGTAAAACAGTGCCACCCAATCCCAACTCCTTCAGGCGACCCAGAAGAATACCATGGTCGATGGTATTGAAACCCTCCGAGAGATCCAAAAGGATCAATAGGGTCACACTCCCTCTGTCAATACTCAATTGGGGATCATTCATTAGGATGACCAGTCTATGGAATTCTCTGCCATGAGATATGGCAATGGCCAGCAGCTGGGATGGTTTTAAAAAGTACTTAGACAAATTCATGGAGGACAGGTTTATCAGTGTCTACTAGTCTTGGCTATAGGCTGCCTCCAGGATCAGAGGCAGGATGCCTCTGAATACCAGTTGCAGGGGAGCAACAGCAGGAGAGGGGCCATGCCTTCATCTCTTGCTTATGGGCTTCCCAGAGGCTTCTGGTGGGCCACTGTGGGATCCAAGAACAAGAAACAATGGGTACTAGTATAATAAAATTTAGATATGATGTAATATGAGGCACAACTTAATACAAGAGATGTATATTCAACAGACAAGGAGAATAAAGATAATGGCAAAAAAAGAATATAATGAATGATAATGAGATTACAAATAACTGAGTCCCATAATATTAAGAAGTGATATGTGTGGGGAAGCAGGATGCTGGACTAGACAGGACTTCAGCCTGATCCAGTAGAGCTATTCTTATGTAACTAGCACCTGTATATGTCACCTGTATCTATGGCCATAATTGTTTCCACACAAAGAGTCCAATTCATAAAATGGTGCTGCTATGCTGGTTCAACTGCAGATTGGGCATCAGTGAATTAAAATGGACTGGAATGGGAGACTTTCCGTCAGAAAGTCATACTGCTTACTACTCAGGACACGAAAAACAAAGAAGAAACGGTGTTGCTTTCATAGTCAGGAAGGATAAAGCAATGACGGTACTTCAGGACAATGCAGTCAGTGACTGACTAATATCAATTAGATTTCATGGACAACCCTTTAACATGACAGTTTTTCAAGTCTATGCCCCAACAACTGATTCAGAAGAAGAGGAAGTTGATTAGTTTTATGCTCAAGTTCAGTCTGAAATTGACAGAACGTGCAAGCAAGATGTGCTAGTGGTGGTTGGAGTCTGGAATACCAAAGCTGGAAATGGTAAAGAAGAAAACATAGTCGGACTGTAGTTAGCTTAGGAAACAGAAATTAAGCAGGAGAATGACTTATTAGTTTCTGCCAAGCCAATGATCTATTCATTGCTAATCCATTCTTCAAACAACCAAAGCAGGACCTATACACATGGACATCACACAGAAATAAAATTGATTAAATTATTGGTGCAAGGAGGTGGAAAAGCTCAGTTATAACAGCAAAGATGTGGCTGGGGGCTGATTGTGGAACAGATCACGAACTGCTCATGTGCACATTCCAAGTGAAGCTAAAGCGGAAAAACAAAGCTATCCAGTTTCCACAATATGATCTTGAGAATGTACCCACCATTTTCAAGGAGACATCAGGAAAGGGAACCAGAGGAACTGTGGAATGAAATCAAAGACGTTGTTAAGGATGAATGTGAAAAGAGACTGCCAAAGACCAAGAAACAGAAGAAAGCAAAATGGATGTCAGAATAGACAGTGGAAATTGCCAAGAAGAGGAGAGAAGCCAAAGTCAAGAAAGATAAAGACCTCAGGAAGGAACTTAATAGGGAATTCAGAAAGCTGTTAGAAGAAACAAGGAGCAGTACTACAATGACATCTGTAAAGACCTTGAGGATGGAAATAGACACAGAGAAACAAGGCAAGTTTTCCAAAAGATCTCTGAACTCAGAGGGAAGTTCCAACCTCGAATTGGTATGTTAAGGGATGCCAAAGGACAGATAGTAACTGATTCAGAAAAGATCAAACAGAGATGGAAAGAGTAGACTGAAAATCTGTACAGCAGAGACACCAACATCCAAGATACTCTAGAAGATATTTCCTACTTAAAAGCACCTCTAGTACAGGAAGATGAAGTTAGATCAGCACTCTGGTTATTACCAAGTCGGAAGGCTACAGGAATTGATGGAATAGCTATAGAAATATGGCAGGCAACAGAAGATGAATCAGTCAAGGCTCTAACCAAACTATGCCAGCCAATTTGGAGAATTACACAATGGCCAACAGATTGGAAGAGGTCAGTCTACATACCCATACCAAAGAAAGAAGACTTAACAGAGTGTGCAAACCATTGCACAGTATCCTTAAATTCATATGCTAGCAAAATAATGCTCAGGATCATCTAACACAGATTAGAGCCCTACGTGGAAAGGGAAATGCCGGATGTTCAAGCTGCTTTCACAAAAGGCCGAGGAACAAGAGGCATCATTGCTGATGCACGCTGGATAATTGAGAAAGCCAAAGAATACCAAAAAGAAGTCAATATGTGCTTTATTGACTACAGACAAGCCTTCGATTGTGTCGACCATGTCAAGTTGTGGAAAATCCTTAGGAAAATGGGTGCCCCAGAACATCTCATTGTTCTCATGAGAAACCTATGCACAGGACAGGAAGCCATAATCCAGACAGAACATGGTGAAATAGACTTGTTCCAGATCGGCAAAGGAGTAAGACAAGGCTGTATACTTTCTCCTTCTTTATTCAATTTATATGCTGAAGATATACTGAGAGAAGCTGGATTGGAAGAAGATGAACGTGGTTTTAAAGTTAGATGATGGAACATCAATAACCTGCGCTACACTGATGACACCACTCTGATAGCTGAGAATGCAGATGATCTGCAAGCTCTAGTAATGAAAGTCAAGAAGCACAGTGGAAAAAATGGAACTACGACAATGTAGAGAAGACTAAACTAATGACAACAGGTAAGCCTCAGAATTGATAATGAAGGCATTGAAGAGGTGGATACCTTCTGCCTTTTAGGATTGACCATCAACATTAAAGGATCCAGCAGTCAAGAAATATGCCACAGACTAGTATTTGCAATGAAGGCCTTGGAAAGGATATTTCGATGCCGTGACATGTCTATACCTATAAAGGTTAGAATCATTCAGTCAATGGTTTTCCCCTTGACACAAAAGCTGGACTTTGAAGAAGCAAGATAGAAAAAGTATTGATGCTTTTGAACTTTGGTGCTACAGAAGAGTTTTGAGGATACCATGGACAGCCAGGGAAACAAACAAATGGATTGTAGAACAATTCAATCAAGAATTTTCACTCGAGGCACAAATGACCAGGCTCAAACTATCATACTTTGGACACATTCTGCTGGGAAAAGTTGAAGGAAAGAGAAGAAGAGCAGCAGCAAGGTGGATGGACTCTATTACAACAGCAATGAATGCACCACTGAGAGACCTTAAAGGCCAAGTTGAAGACAGATCATCCTGGAGAGAATCTATCTATGTGGTCACTAAGAGTTGACACTGACTTGACAGAACTTAATCAATCAGTCTATCAATCAATGCTGGTTGTGGTACAAGTCAACCAGCAGTGCCATGAAGTCCTGGAGCAGATTGTTTAGGGTCCACCAGATAAGTGAACTGGGCCTACAGTATGTCCCTGAGGTGCAACTGGGTCTCCACAGCAGCAGCTTCCAAATTGCAATGGCACATTTCCTTAGTAGGCTTTGTCTTGAGAACCACCCCCCATTGCGGTACCTGTATCCCTGAAGAGGCTGTCTAGAAGATGAAGTTCTTTCTGAATGCATCCTTAGAAAATGCCATGTGCAGATAAAACATGTGAGTTCCTTAGGGCCAAACCAGCAATTGAATTTTCAAGAATTATAAGTTAAATTATATATGTATGTTTATGCAGATATACATTGGCAGAAATTTTTCATCAATATTTAACTCAGCATAACCTCATGCATTTCTTTCCCCACTTCTCCTTCTGCCTGAGAGTCCAGTTCTAACTAGTCCAGGTAACCTTGAAATAAAGAAACACTGTCCAAGTACCTTTTCTTGCAGAAAGGATATGTGCCATCATGGAACTCCTGCCTCCAGCTCTGCAGAGTTAATCCACAGTCCTCTGTTTCTCCACACAATACAAGCTTTGCAACAAGGCCCACAAGAGAAAATCAAGTTTTACAATATCCTGTAATTAAATAATGCATACATATATCACTGCTACTACCAGAGCAAAATTAATCCCCTGGCTGCACTTATAATTAAATGCACACCTGTTTACTTAAACAAGGGGTTAAGGCTTGTTCAGTTTCTGTCTCATCCATAGGAAAGTACAGTTCTCCCACCCTTCTCTCCTGCTGGTCTCTTATTCTATCTCCATAGCAAAGCATGCTACTCCTTGGCCACACCTACCAGCCTGAGCTAACTACAGCACTTTCATGGAGAAGGGGGTTACATGGACACAACTGACCGTGCAGAATGGCTCCTTATTTTATTTTGACTAGGGTGTGCGTGTGTGCGTGCACGTGTGTGCATTTGTGCACATGCTCTTAAGGGCTTGCCTACAGGTCTGATTTCCCCATAGCTGGTTTAGTTCTAAACTAGAGGTTGAGTATAGGGGACTATCGAAGAAAAGGCCTGCAGGTTTTGCATAATCTTGCATTAACTGTCCTGCACCTGGACCCGCAAAAATCAACTTTCACAATGTAGGTGAGGCTGAGTTATTTCAGATGTACGGAATACAGACAGCTGTAAAAGACTCCGAGGTCATTCACACAATCAAAAACAATGTTCTACCTGGGTTTGGTAGCTGTGTGGGCTTCCAGTTTTCAGTTTTGTGGAAGCAAGATAAGAGGAAAATCTGAGTAGAAGTGATTGTGTGGAAGCAAGGTAAGAGGAAAACCTGGTTAGTTTTTCCTCCTACCTTGCTTCCATGCAGTCTCTTCTACCCACAGTTTCCTCCTACCTTGCTTCCACACAACCAAAAATTGGGAGCACACAAAGCTCCCAAACCCGGGTAGAACACAGTTTTTGATTGTGTGAATGACCTCACCTTCTGCTTAAGCAGCCTTTGTACACATACAGTTGTATAGTTAAACATGGCAACCCATGCATGTGAAACAACAAAGGACTGATTAACAGCACATTCTTTATGTGGGACTATACACTTAATGGTATGGCTAAAAGCTGCTATTCATGTCCATTAAAAAACTTTTTTTTAATAAAGTGTTTTTGTACTATGAGAAGGAAAGGCAATTTGTTACAAGCACTAGGCTCAGTGCAATCTCCAGCAATATAAAGGGCAGGGGAAGGGACAATTGCACAAGTTCTCCTCCTATATGTTAGTCTCAGTATCTCCTTGACTGACTTTCATGGAGGAATTCTTCTGGCACAAACCTTGAGCTCAGGATGTGTCATTGTGTGAAGCTGAGTCATTCTGAAAAGGAAGAGACCAGCAAGCATGACACGAATGCAGGACCCTCTTCCGAATACACCAGGATTCCTGCAAGAGAACTGGATCAAATACAATGTCAGCACACAAGCAGAAAAAATAAATTATTTTAAAATCACTTCAGTGCAATGTACCGCATAAAGATTAGTTTAGCTGTTGGCAGCCAAGTACGAACAGGGTACACAACGTAAGGTCTACTGCAGTTTAGAATGCAGGCCTCACAAATTACATCCCCACTCTGCATAAAGCTTGTCCATTATGCCACATGAGGGAATTGTCTCTTACAAGGATAAGGCACTTCAGCCACCACTCAGGCTGCTTGGAATGTGGGCTGGGGAGTGGGAGGCCTAATTCATACTTAGTGCCAGATCTAGGCATAAGCTAAGTAAGCTACAGCTTACTAAATTTCAAGTTTTACATAATATATTTTAATTGAAAGTTATTTTTAATGCAAATAGACCTTTTGCAAGATAACTGCTTTTGGTAGATTATTAGTTTTTTGTTGCATGTTTGCTAAGTAAAAATAAAGCTTTATTATTTCGATTTTCATTGTCCTTTGAGAGAGAGAGAGAGAGAGAGAGAGAGAGAGAGAGAGAGAGAGAGTAGCACTGTGGGGCCTTTTAAACTTGACGTAGTTTAGTAATAAGGTAAATCTGGTCTGGCCACTTCCCGTGCTGGCCAAGTTTGCTTTCATGGCTTGACCCTCAGACATACTGGTCTGAACAGGAAGCTTACCCGCCTCCCATGCCTGCAGGAATTTCCACAAGGGGGTCCCCGGGGGTTTCCCCTGCTCCCATTGCCCTAACTTATTATGATACCGGTATCCCTTGGCTTTCCACTCTCTGTGGAGGATGCCCTTGTGGCATTCCAAGACCCAGCTCACCTGCAGTTGTGGTACCACGTGGTAGCTCTTTAGTTTTGAATCAGGGCAACAACAACAACAAATCGATTTTGAAAGTCTGACACTGGTGGGGTACCAAGTCTCTTACAGCCTGGCTATGCCCACGGACTCACCGATCAAATGCCTGAGGGACCAAAAGTTCCCATTGCCAGCTGGCAGATGTTGCAGAGTCCCCGGGCAGTCAAGGGAGACCAAGAGGGTCCTGGCATAGTAGTTGCCAAATTGTTAGAAAGGAGAGATTCTCCCTGTCGTTCGTCTCTTGGTTAGGTAATTTTCACCAGACACCAGTATCAAAGTTTCAAACAAAGCTTTATTTCATGTTAGTGAAAGCTTTTGGGTGCAACCACTCCTCCTCTGGCAGTTCATCCATCTTATATACTGTGTAGTCAACAACTTTCACACCTGTGCATTGTATACAAGCCAAAGCATTACTTTTAACCCCAAAGGTTCTGATTTGCTTCCAAGCGCTATATTTTTCACTCACCCTTCTCAAGACATCTGGCTTGTGGCTTTGGCCTGGTTCCCCTTCCCGTGGAGACATACTTTCAAACAGTGTCAAATATCCTCAAGGTGTGTCGGAGTGGGGGGGGAGGGATCTACCAGCCATCGTGAGCGCCATTGATAAGGCATCTGTGCAAACCAACCGTGCTTTTGGTCTGTTTGAGAGCTATTTGCAAATAATGTTCCAACACCATGTACACACTCATGTATGCACACATGCCTCATCTTCTATATAATTAATTCTCCAAGACAGGATGCGTGGAGACCTGGCAGAAAGGAGGAGATTGGCTGACAGAGAGCGTGAGAGAGTTCCAGCATTGAAGCAGAGAGAAATAATGGTGGCAGCGAGGAGGCGGAGGCGGGTGAGCAGCGGGCAAAGCCCTGTCGGCCTGAAGAGGTGGGCGGATGGCGGGCCAAGCCCCGTCGGCTGAGAGGAGGAGGCAGGAGGTGGTGGGACAGCCTGGTCCTGGCCCACCTGCCCGGGTGAGACGCGGTGGGCCCTGGCCCGGCCTCACGGAGGAAGTGGCAGCAGGCCAGCCTAGCCTGGCTGGTGGGAGGTGGCAGCTGGACGGCCTGGCCCAGGGGGGTGGCGGCGGTGGGGAGCAGCTGGTTGGTTGGCTGGCCGGCCAGCCAAAAAGCCGGGCATGCCAGTGGTGGGGGGGACAGCTGGGCCCAACTAGAGGCGCAGATGCTCTGCACCTGGGCCCACCAGTTTAATTATATTTCCTCCAAACTGTGTTGCAAAATGCTGTTAGAGTTGTGTTACCATATGATAAACATGGTAATAAGGAAGACACAGGCTATACCGGTAATATAAACTCTAGTAAGCTATTAAAGGTTTTGAAAACAAGTTGTGCAAAGTCTTGGACAAACAGAGGAACTCCTCTGGATTTGGGGGTCACTTTTCTCACGCAAGTCTTTTTGCTAAATCCAAAACAGGGGCATAGCTAGGGGAGAGGGGGCCTGTGTTTGCCCCTCTCTCTGGCAACCCCTCAAAGTGAGAGAGATAATGAAGAAAATAGGGAGGGGTGCAGCTGGGGGGCCTGTTATAGCTACACCCCTGATCAAAACAGTCCTTCCATGAGTGGTAGTGTTTTTCCAGTAGCAGAAGGGCACTTCGGCTCCAAGATGAGAGATCAAAACAAGAGAACAAGCTAAAACAATGTAAGGTGCTATTTTTAATTCCTCTAGAACAATAATTTTAGAGTACAAATTTGTTTTTGATTCCTTTTAGAGTACAAATGTCCGAAGAATTGTTGAATAAGTGTGAAAATCCACACACTTTTTTTTTGCCTTTTCCCAGATAATGAAGACACTATTTTATTTTAAACCCTGAAAATTCACTTAACCAGTTGATTAAATTTTTCTGCTTTGGCCTTCAGTTCTTCTGCTTTAAGTTAGATGAATGAGCAGGCAGATTACAGGCTTGGTAAGGGTGACTCTAGAACTAGTTTGCGGGGAGCCAAACAAGCGGCAAAGAACAGTATTAGGGGAACAAGGATTTTGCTATACACTAAATACTTATACAGGTAAGATAATTAATTTTGTGAGTTTATTTACTAGATTGATGAAGCTAGCTTGACATTTTCAAATTTATTCACAATATGGTCCAGATACCGCTTAGAAAATTCTGAAGCTCTTCTCACGGTCAGTGAGAAGAGCTCCTTTGAGGTCTTTGAGGAGAGCAGGTTTGCCTGACCTTCCCCGCAGATGATCACTCACCCTTTGCTGGGTGGGTGGATCGCCCACCCAGACAAGCATCAGCTCTCCTGCGGCTCACCCGCCAGCTCTGGGAGTTGGGTGTAGGGAAGCACCTGCCCCACAGAGCCCTGCAAGCAGCCACGGCAGACACACACGCTCGCTCCCTTAACCTCATTTAACTAGGAGGCTACATAGGTGGGTTTGCCGCTGTGTAGCCACCGGGATCGGATGCGATCCTGGTGGTTCACATGAGTGTGGGCTCTCTTAGCCCAATTTTGCACAGTCGTGTGAATAGCCTCACTGTCTTTTTGGACTAGGTCAAACCTTCCAGTCTGCTTTCCAAGCTAGTTTTCTCCTCCAGTCAGTGATGTAGTTGCAAATTCAGAAATGCAGGCGCTTCCATGACCATGGCCATGGCCACAGTCACCCCAACAGCCAGAGAAGTTGAGAAGTACCAGCACTCCATCCCTGCATGTCCCCCACCCTCACCCCTGCCTCCAGTCCATGCGGCAAAAAAGACAGGGTGGGGAGAGAGGTCAGTAACAGGCCAGCTGAAGTCTGCAGGGATGTTACAGGTACAGCCTGTTCAGAGCCTACAAGCAGCACCTCTCTATATGATTTGGGGCTGCAGGCTTGCAGTCTCCATCTTGGCTACTTGGACTTGCAGGAAGAGGAGGAGGGAGACAAAAGGTGGTGTGAGGTGTTTCTCCAAGCATGAGTGACTGGAGGACAACGGAGGGGAGGAAGAAAGAGGGAGAGAGAAGGAAGAAGGAGAAAGAGAAAGGTAGAAGACAGTGTGAGGCAAGTGTGAGGCAACAGAAGGCGGCACAAGGGGAGCAGCTGCGAAGGAAGAGGAGACTTAAATAACTTTATTCATATTTATTTTTGTGCGGCCTCCCCCCGAGAGGTTCTATTAGAACCAGAATCTATTAGATCTGAGCTGTCAGTGACTGACCAGGAGAGAGATCTTGGGGCCATGGTGGACAGCTCGTTGAACGTGGCGACTCAGTGCATGGCATCTGTCAAAAAGGCAAATTCCATACTAGGTATCATTTAGAAGGGGAGTGAAAATAAAAATGCTAATATTATATCGCCCTTATACAAATCTATGGTGCAGCCACATTTGGAGTACGGGTCACCGTATCTTAAGAAGGACATTGTAGAACTGGGAAAGGTGCAGAAGAAGGCAACCAAAATAATCATGGGCCTGAAACACCTTCCTTATGAGGCAAGGCTATAGCATCTGGGCCTTTTTAGTTTGGAAAAGAGGTGACTATGGTGAGACATGATAGAGCTGTATAAAATTATGCATGGAGTAGAGAGAGTGGATAGGTATAATTTCTCCCTCTCCCTCTCTCATAACACTTGAACCAGGAGTCATCCCATGAAATTGAAGGCCAGAAAAATTAGGGCCAACAAAAGGAAGTACTTTTTCACACAGCACATAATTAATCTATGGAATTATCTGCCATGGAATGTGGTGATGGCCACTAGCTTGGATGGCTTTAAAAGGGGCTTAGACAAATTAATGGAGGACAGATCTATCAATGGCTACTAGTTTGGTGGTTATAGGCCACCTTCCGCCACCGAGGCTAAAATGCCTCTAAATACCAGTTGCAGGGGAGCAGGAGAGAAGGCATGCCCTCATCTCTTGCCTGTGGACTTCTCAGAGGTATCTAGTGGGCCACTCTGTGAAACAGACTAGATAAGCCTTGGGCCTGATCCAGCAGGGTTCTTTTTATGTTAAAATATAGACAGTGTCTCTTGTGCATAAGTTAGTAGCATAAATAAAATTAAATATTTATTCCTCATGTTAGAGTGCTTTTTGTCTAATGCTTGAAGATATTACATTAGGAATGCAGTTATACTCCGGTAACTGACTGTTCAATGAGAACAAGAGGACTTTCTGAGTAGGGTGAAATATCTTCTGCAGACGGAAAGGGCTGCCAGGAATAGCACCTGACCAGGAAGGCATAATCTTGTCAGAGCTCCACCTGACAGCTCAGTGTAAAGGCTTCATAAATCTCTCCCCAGCCAAGGAAAAATCATGTTTATACCAGTTTGCTCACCTTGAAAAGATCAAACTGTTGGGTAGTGATGACTATGGGGTGTTTAAAGCTGTGTTGCTGGCAGTGGCAGGTAATACAATTATTCTTCAGAAATGCACAAATCTTTTATATAAAATCAAGTTACTAGACCTTATTAGTCTCACTTTCACCATAGAAACGACTGTTTCCCTTCTCAAAGGAAATTATTGGAAGTGATTTTTATGAAAGCAGAGAGTCATTTATGAGCCAGGCAACAGTAAATCCAAATCTCACCTGAGACATTAATTTACTGGTGGCATTGAGCAAGCCACCATTCTGTCAGTCTCAGCCCTCATCTTCAGTATGGAATATTAATAATTGTCTACATTACAGAACTATTGCAGGAATGTCTGAGATAATGTTGAGAAAGTGCTTCGAATGCATGAAAGTAGTTGTTTTCATACTGCAAATATTTTCCATTCTTGATGGACACAGAGAAGGTCAAGAGGGGTAATGGGTTAGGTTGTGATATAGACTGGCCCATGTAGAACCTTCTTGGACAAATCACAGAATCACAGCCCAAGATTGGTAAGAATTAGACCAGAGACTGGCACTCTTTCCTTTTAAAACTGGGCTTACTTAAAAAGCATATCCCCTGGGGTTAGAAATTCACCACCATCATGCTCTATTCACTTTGGCAGCCACCCAGCTGAGATCTACTCCTGTCATCTGAATTCCATCTCCATCTTGGCATTTCCTGTTCCAACTATATATTTTCCAGATAAATTCTTTTGCAGCTCCACAAGCCTTTATATATCTTATTATCACCCACTTCCCAAGCAGAGAGCTGGTCTTGTGGTTGTAGGCATAACCTGTCCCCTTAGCTAAGCAGGGTCTGCCCTGGTTGCATTTGAAATGGAGACTAGAAGTGTGAGCACTGTAAGATATTCTCCTCAGGGGATGGAGCCGCTCTGGGAAGAGCATCTAGGCTCCAAGTTCCCTCCCTGGCTTCTCCAAGATAGGGCTGAGAGAGATTCCTGTCTGCAACCTTGGAGAAGCTGCTGCTAGTCTGTGAAGACAATACTGAGCTAGATAGACCAATGGTCTGACAGTATATGGCAGCTTCCTATGTTCCAAGCCTCATCTACAACTGGGTGACCAGATGCCATGTTGGGGGTGGGGGCAATTCCTGTGTTATGCCATTGAAGCATGGAAGATCTCACACACAGAGCGCTCAGCCCTCTGGTGGTGATCCTTGTAAGAAAAAAGTTGTAATGCCTTAACTCGAGGTTCTCAAACTTAGGTCTCCAGATGTTGTTGGACTATAACTCTTGTTATCCCCAGCCACAATGGTATTTGTGGCTCAAGATGATGGCCATTGTGACAAGGGATGATGAGAATTGTAGTCCAGCAACACTGGGGAACCCATGTTTGAGAACCCCAGAGTTAAAGCATTGCAGTTTAAGGTGTTTAGCTATATTTGCTCATAGGCAGGTACAAATACAAATATGATGAATATTTATATTCTGCTTTTCAACAAAAGTTCCCAAACACACACACGCACATGCATTATATATCTATATATATCTATATATCTATATATCTATATATCTATATCTATATCTATATCTATATCTATATCTATATCTATATCTATATCTATATCTATATCTATATATGGCTCCCTGAAGGGCTCACAATCTAAAAAAGAAACATACAATAGACACCAGCAACAGCCACTCACTGGAGGGATGCTGTGCTGGGGATGGATAGGGCCAGTTGTCCTCCCCCTGCTCAACAGAAAATCACCACTTCAAAAAGGTGCTTCTTTGCTCAGTTAGCAGGGGCTTTTACTCACAGCAGGTTTTACCATGGGTTTACGAGGAGGCTTTACTGCAAACTTGAAGTTGTCCCCAAAAACCTACACAAATAATTGATTTTTTAAATCCTGGATATAAATTGGGTTACACTCTAATGCACAGTGAAAAACCCGAATTGTGTATGAACTGCTCTCTGATAACTCGCAGGGACTGCAGGGTAAATCTAGCCAATACGTTCCGGAGGAAATGCGAGTTAAAGGGCTTCAAAAGCCCCATGTGAAAAGCTTCCAGGTGTCTTCATTTCTGTAACTACTCAAGCTCAGGTACATGTGAGCGCCATTTTTTATTTGGATTGAAAATGACAGGAACATCCAAGGGCCTAAATAATGAGGGAAAATATGCCACATTATTTATGCATTTCAAAAAATAAATAAATTCAGGAATTGCTTTGGGCACATCCACTGGGAATTTAGCTCATGCAAGCCCTGATTAAATGCACAAGAGACAAGTTCTTTTGTTGCCCCCAATTAAATTTCCTTTCCCCCTTAATTTTCCATATGAAATTATACAAAATATTATCACTGTTAGCAATATGAGCAATACTTAGTATGAGCTAAGTGAAATTCTCATAATGACAAAGCAGAATAGCTAAATTCAAGGGGGAAAGGTTAGATGCATCCTTTTATAAAATTAGATAATGGAGAACAACACAAATGGACAAATATAATCCTGAAACATATTACTGCAGAAAGTTTATAATAATTGATCACTTGTGTTAGCTGATTATCAGACATACAGGGTGTCTTCACATGACCTCTGGCAAGGCTATAAACAGGTAACAAGTCAGTAAAATGTCAGGAAGCAAGAGTTCACGCTCCCAACATGTGTGACTTCCAAGGCCTCCCAAATCCAGTTCTTCAGATTCTCCGCCTGACAGTCTCCTGTCAAAGTCTGCACCCAAGTTTTGAAGTTGGGTGGAGAATGTTGGGAGAAAGCTGGGTGGAAAGCATGGATTTAGATGTCACGCCCACCAGTGGCACATGTTCTCGGTTCCCAACACATCCCAGACATTCCCCCCACTTACCAACTGCCAGGGGTCATGCAATGTCATTCTATAGTGATCTTGCGTTTGAAAACAAGAGGTGAGTTTAGACATTATTGCCATATCCCAGATTCTACAATACTAAATTGGTCAAAGGGCTGGAGAATATTCTTCTTCCAATATGAGGCGTTCATTCAACATCTGAACAGCTGTTATTAAGTTAATCACCATCTCTAGGTCTGAATTTCAATGTAGCCTTTCAGATAATGTAACAGACATAGCAAATCTTCCAGAAGTCTAGATTTTGTAATTTTCTCTACAGAATACAGCACCAGTTTCCAATATCCACCCCCCGCCCCAAGCAAAACATTTCTATGAGATTTAGGCAGAATAACCTCCTGTGGATTGGACCCTTTAATTCTATCACATCAAGTTTTTCTGCAAAGGTTATAGAATCTCAAAGGCAATACCAAGTAAGTAAACAGTATATATCTGCAAGAGATGAGAAGCTTGAATTTCAGTTTGATCTTCTGTGTCTGCTAAAAACAACATTCTGTAAAATGAGTGATTTTGCAGAAATTCCATATAACCAGCGAATGTTATACCATAGAAAGAAAACATGACATTTGTTTAATTTAAACCACTCTATCCCTAGGGCCGAGGACAGCTAACAGCCAATAAACACCCAATAAAATGCGTGGAACAAAATCATTACTGTATAAAACACAGTGTATGAAAACATATTAAACATGGCCAGTTTAACACCAACCACTAAATCCTAGACTCCCCAAATGTGTAAATATTACTTCAGGAACATAACCACGCTTGGAGTTTTACACGTCTCTGGGGAACCTGAGCTCTACAGGTGTACAGCAGCCACTAACATGCTCTGCTCATATGAGGCACACTGATGCCAAAGTGGGAAAGGTAGCTATTTCTAAAGGTTATCTAGAGCAGGGATGTCCCTCCTGTGCAATCAAACAGGGCACCATGCAGGGGTACTGCTTTAGGCAAAAGCCAATACGACTTCTGTTTTTCATGGCAGGAGGCACCATTTCCCAGTTTTGCACAGCACAGCAGGCACCAATGAAGATATTGGAGTGCTAATTAAAATGTCATGTTGACAACCCCTTTCCCCCCGCCTTCCTTAATCAGACTGCTATGTTCCATAGTCTTCAGAAAACAAGGGTGTTTAGAGCATGCTCAGTGCTGTAGGCAGCATGAGGCGGCTGCTTGTGTGTTGGATGAGGAACTAGGTCCAACTCCCCATTTAGGCATGATGTTCACAGAGCATTGGTCCACCACTCACTCACTCTCAGCATAACCAGCTGTTGTTTTGAAGATAAAATGGGGAGGGTGTACCATGCACATTGCACTGAGCTCCTTGAAGGAAGAGTGGAAAGTATAATGAATTGTGTTGGTATGAATTATGGTTGCCTAGTCTTAACCTGTCAGAAAGGGACCTTATGAGGCAGAGATGGTTGAATGCACTCTTGATCAAAGTTGCAGATTCTTGGTATTAGGGCTATCCTCACAATCAGAAGTAGGGTAAGAGAAGCCTTTTGCCCGAGTTTAGGAGCTGTGTGTGCTTCTGATGTTTGATTGTGTGTTAAATAAAAGCAAGGTCGGAGGCAGGCAACTTGCTTGTCTGTCGAGCTCCAGCTGAGTAGGATGAACACACACTCCCAGATTCTGCCCCTGGCTTTAGAACAAGGTAGGAGGGGAAAAGATCTTCCTACCCAGTTGGGGCTTGACAGACGAGCAAGCTTGCTGTCTCTGACCTTGCTTGCTTTTATTTAGCACTGTACAATCAAATATGAGGAGCATACACAGCTCCCAAACGAGGGTAGGAGAAGCCTCCTACCTAAGAATAATCAAGAGAACAGCCCTGTTGGATACAGAAGCTCACCAAGATTGCGAAGCTGTGATATGCCCTGGCATGGAATAGCAGCTTGGAGGGGAGGGAAGAGTCCTGAATTGAAACAACAGCATGGGGGAGAGGGGCATCAAGCCTGCTGCAATAAACAAAAGGTAACACGCATCAGGTCCAACATCATGCTTAGTGTAACATGTAGTTGGTCCCTGTGGAACCGGAGGGGGCAAAACACTACCTCCAGCTGGTGGCCCCCATTCCCCTTCAGGTCACAAGACTGCTGACCATCATTACCATATCCAAGCAGCTGGTACTCTGCTCTCAGCAGCAATCACAAAATTATGACCGTTTACCAAGCTGTTCAGGAGAAACTTGGAAAGGTTTTTTTAAAAATATAACTTCTATCACTGTGGAAACAAAACACTGAGGCCCAGAAGGCAATCTAGATTCCATTACACACACTTAAATGCAGTGTGATGTTTTTAAAGCTTTTATTTTATAAACAAAACAAGAATTCAATCTCCCAAAGAAAAAGCACCATCAGTCTAAAATACCTAAGGTTGAATACCCCTTAAAGTTAGTTTTAACACAATATCAGAAGAGAAAAACAAATAGGCAGACCAGTAAAAATTAAAATTAGGTAGACCAGTGAAAAAAAGGAACAGAATCTTGCATAACGTTAGATGAGTTCTCAATAGAACAAACAAACAGATGTCATTTGGTTTGAGAAAGCTTTAGGTTTTGCCAGTCCCCTGGAAAGCTGAATTTGATGGGTGAGTTTTTCCATAGTTACCTAGTCCCACACTTGTAAATACCAAGCAGTAGTTATGCCTGGATGTCTTTCAGTTTTCCAGTGCTGCGCAAGTACTGAACACACTGTACGGACTAAAGAGATAACCATCATAAGCAATGAATGCTACAATTTTAAATGTAAGATAAGATCTTCCAAAGACATGCCAACTCAGGAACTGGATGAGTAGACTGATTAGTAAGGCTAGGCAACATCCAGACTAAATAATCATGGTTAAGCACCATTGAAATTAAAGGGACAAGTTGATCATGACTAACTTAAGTCTAATTAATTTCAGTGGGAGTTCGTTTGGATGTTGCAGTTTCTTTCCTGAAAAACAAGATCCCAGAACACTGATGCCGCAAAACAGAAGCACCAGATATGAAATAGTCCAGGGGTTCCCAAATGTGGATCCCCATATGTTGCTGGACATCATCATTAGCCAAACACCATTGTGGCTGGGGAAGATGGGAGCTATAGTTCAACAATTTCTGGGGATCCACAGTTGGACATGTATATACATTATATATTTTGACAGGTGTAAGATATACACCAATATATCACATTCACAGCAGCTTATCTGAACTTAACTTCAATGGCTTGTTAGTTAGATACATGAAGTGGAGAGCTTGTCCTGTGGTAGCGAGTATCAGTTGTTTCATTTGCAAAGCAGGGTTCACCTTGGTTTGCACTGTTTGTTGTAAGATATTCCCCTTTAGGATTGGGGCCTTAGCTCAGTGGCAGAGCATCTGCTTTGCACGTGGAAGGTCTCGGTGCAATCCCTGACATCTCTAGGTAGGACTGGGAAAGACTCCTGCCTGAAAGTCACTTGGAGATGTCACTGCCAGTCAGTGTAGTCGATACTGAGATAGATGGACCAATCAGGAGTGGAGCCACCATTGTGCAAATGGGTTCAAATAACCCGGGTCACCAATGAAAAGAGCCGCCCAAGCCTGCAGTGGGGCATGGCTCAGGCTTCGGAAGAACCCCAAGCGAACTCCCTCTGTCCATGCCCGGACTCCAGAGAGCCCCAAGCAAGCTCTCCCCTGTCCTTTTCAGGCAGTGCTTGCTGCCTGACAGCATCTATTTCCCTTTCTCTCCCTTACTGGAGGAAGGGAAAGTGAAAGGGAAATAAAGGCTTCGGTCAGCAAGCATTGCTTGAAATGGCAAGGGAGAGCTCGCTCGAGGCTCTTCCTGAGCCCAAGCCATGCCCCGTGCGTGTGACATCACGCACATGGGATGTCACTAGAAGGGCCGCTGGGTGGGGTCAGACCCAGGCCAGCATTCGGCTGGCTCCGTGCCTGGGACAGTGGCCAACCAGATGCCTCCAAGAAGTCCACAGGCAGGGGGTGAGGGCTTGCTCCCTCTCCTGCCATTGCTCCCCTGCAACTGGTGGAAGATTTCCTAGAAAACCACTGGATTTCATGGATGTTTCCAGGACTTCCCCAGTTGTTCAATCAGTAATTTTATCACCCTACAGCCACAACAACTTGCCGTAAGGCAGTTCCCTATGTTCTTATGTCTATTCCAGATTGCAGAGCAGTTTTCTGTGCTTATTGGGTCTGCTGGTCTCTGCCGCCCAAACTACACCCAGATCTCCAAACAGACCCTCCAAACTGTACACAGAATCATCTGTAATTCCAACATATAGTTTGATTTGTTGGAGGAAAATACCCCAAATCCTTATTAGCATCTAGAAGAGCCCACAGTTTATGTTGGTCACCCGCATGGAAGCAATTCATGTCCCAAGGAGAATACAGTCCCTGAGTGGCTTCAGATGTTTGAAACAAGAGCATGGGAGAGGAAACAATTGCTTGCACTTCCGCTTTCCACTATTTTTCAAAATTTGAGCCCACAAACCCTCCTTTGTAGAAAGATACACTTGCCCCCTTCTTGCCAGAGATGACTAGGCTTAGCTTTGGATGGTCAAACCAAGTGTGGGGAAAGGAAGTATAACTTTCTTGAACATCCTTTCCCCTGAATGTGCTGAATGCCCAAAGCTGCCCTAAAAATTGGACAAAAGATAGCAAGTGTACATAACAGAAGGAAAAGAAAGCCTCAGCCGTAACTGTGAGCAGAATTATAAGCGGTAGTCACAGAATCTTAGCTGTCTGCTGTTTATAGGCATCCTAGCAAAGTGAAGCTGAGAATGAGAGAGTAATGAAGATCAATAACCGAACTGTTTTGCAGGATAGCAAAGATGGAAGGTGAAAAAAAAACACCTGATGTCATATTCAAAAGGAAACACTTATTTAATGTGACAGAAAGGGATTGCAAATTAGAAGCCTAGACAATGATCCCTCAGTACATATTTTGAAGGAAAGGAACGAGAGGACATTTATAAAGAGGAACCCAAGACAATCTGGCTGTTACAAGATCAAGAGTGTGTCTACGAAGATGCAGAGGGAAACAAATCATGCATATTTTATTTATGCGTATTTTAGAAACAAATCATGCATATTTTAAGCTATTGCAGAGGAAGCACCTGAATATTTGGTTCGGTTCTCCATACTGCCCACACTAACTAAAATAAAGCTATGTTAACCCGTCTTTTTTCTCAGCTTCGGGCCCATTTTGGAATGCTACGTAAGGAGAATTGATTCTGTTAGCAGGTACAAGAGGCAGGGAAAGTTGGAGAAGCTTGTTCTGCTTCTGATGAAGCACTGGTGGGGGCTCATCCAGGAGTGTAGCTAGAACCGAGGGATGGGTTCAAAGAACCCAGCTCCCCCAGCTCCCGAGGGCCCCCCAACTCCATCGCTCCCTATTTTCTTCATTATCTTTTTCACTCTGAGGGGCTGCCGGGGAGAGGGGCAAACATGAGCCCCTTCCCCCCCAGCTCTCTGGAGTGATGACAACCCTGGGCTCATTGATCCAACATAGTTGCTATAGTCTCAAGAGGTCTTTGTGGCTTACAACACCTTGTATCAGCTTTGACTGAAACGCCAACTGCAACCTTACCTGGATATAGAGGCTATTCACATGAGCGTTCAAACTGGCCTAAGGGTTGGAAAGATACTCCAGTATGAACAGCATAGCCACAAGACAGAATAAATCATATAAGGGAGCCCAGCCCTTATAAGGTTTTGCACGCTCGTTTGAACCACCAGGATCATGTCCAGTCCCGGTGGCTATACGGTAGCAAACCTGCCTAAGTAGCCTCCTGCCAAAAGAGAGCGAGTGCTCCCTTAACTTTTTTTTTTTTAATCGAGGCAATGCACAGTGGTGCATTCCAGCATGGCAACCCCTGGAGCTGCCAGGAGAACCGCAGGCAAGCTGTCCATCTGGGCAGGTGATCCACTGGCTCAGAGGAGAACCCATCTTCCCTGCAGACTACCCAGGATCTCTTTTAACTGATCGTAGGTCAAGCTCTATAGCCTGGCCACTGTTATATGCTCTGGTAACCTCTTGCTTAGATTACTGCAATGCATTGTATGTGGGGCTGCGTTTGAACACAGTCCAGAAAGTGCAGCTGGTACAAAATAGGGCTGCAAGATTATTAACTGGGACTGGGCGCTCTCATCATATTACACCGGGGCATCGTCAGCTGCACTGGCTCCCAGTTTGTTTCTGGGCCCAATCAATGTGCTGGTTTAACCTTAGAAGCTCTAAATGGCTTAAGACTGGATTACCTGAAACAGCAACTTGCCCCGTATGACCCGACTCGGACCTTAAGATCTTTTTCAGAGGCCCTGCTCCAAGTGCCCCTGCCAAACAAGAGGGCCTTTTCAGTGGTTGCACCCTGCTTATGGAATCAATGAAGTTCACCGGGCTTCATCACTTTGTTCTTTTAGATGTCAGGTAAAGAACTTTTTGTTCACTCAAGCCTTTTACGTTTTGGTATTTGATTTTTAAAACTCATTTTAAAAAGTTTTGAAAATTTTGTATTTTCTTCTTGTGTTGTGATTTAATATGTTATGCGTGTTTATCTGATGTTTTAATGTTATGTTGTGAGCCACCCAGAGAACAATTTGTTATGGGGCAACTAACAAAGTTGTGAATTGTTATATTTATTACTGTTCTATTGATATTTATTTATCATTTTATTTAACATACTTGTATACCACCTACTACCAAAGTCTCTAGGTGGTTTACAACATCAAAACAAACCATTAAACCATTTAAAAACATATAAAAGTTCAAATTAAAATAGTTACCCATAAAAACCACTAAATAGCTAAAAAGTTTGGCTGAAGAGATGTCTTCAGTTGTTTCTTAGAAGTCAACAGGACTAGAGCAGCTCTAATCTCAGTAGGAAGTGATAGTCACTGTCTCCTCTTGCCAGATAAAACTTGATTGTACCTGTACAAATATTATTTATTTATTTATTTTCATTCCTCCAAGGGGGCCAGAGCATGGTTTATCCTCACAGCAACCCTGTGAGATAGGTAGGGGTGAGATAAGTGACTGGCTCAGAATCACTCTGCGAGTTTCATGACTGAAAGGGGATTTGGAGTCCTAGTCCAACACTCTAACCACTACACCACACTGGTTCAGATTCCCAGATTTACTCAGTGTCTGTCAGGCCTCATTGTGCCTGTGACATTAATATGTCACAAGCATAATTTGGCACACACCCAGACTTTAAAGGGGTTCAAAGTAGATCTTGGGAGCAACTGTTTGTTGAACAAGTGCTTGCCTCATTAGCTCATGAAGAGGTCTACTTCTTTTATCAAAAGGAGCCTGTGGGTAAGGGAACAAATGCTGCCCACCTTGCTTTGCTGCCTCCAGTACTAGACATGAACTGGATAGGAAGAACTCTGGGCAGGTTTCACTTTGCCCCCCCCCCATTCCTTTTGGTATTAAAAAGTAGACACAAAAAACACCCCCCCCCAATGCTATTGGTAGGCATATAGGGCAAGAAGATGTTGAATGGGTGCTCTGAACATCTTATTTGGCCCTGAATTATCTGTGTTAAACTCCCAGGATCTTGCCCTGCTGCATACTTCTAAGCAGAAGTGCTTCCTTTCCAAAAAAATAGCCACGTAGGAGATTCATGCTTTTCTCCATGCCCCATTCCCCCCACAGAAAATGCCTCCGTGAAGCCACAGTTCCTGCTTCCAGAAACAGCAGCTTGACCGCGTATCCTTCAGTTCCTTATATATGGCATATATATCATATCAGGGGTGAGAGAGCTGAAGGACAGAAGAGCGGTCATTGCCTCTACCTACCACCCTCCTTCTTGGCAACAGCTGGCAAAGTCAGCTCTGCAGGAATGAGGAGAGCTGTTGATTGGTGCTGTCCTTGCGCAACTGCTTGACAAGCTGGCTGTAGACAACTGGGAGCGAGTTGTTATTAGTATTATTTCCTTTCAGTGGTGCTGTGTGCCAATGAGTGGCTACTGAGCGGGGATGGGGATGACTTTGCTTACACCAGTGATTACACTGGGATCATAGAACTACCACCTACATGCTTAGTTTTCTATGAATGCTTGTAAATATTTAGTAAAATTATAAATACTAAAACAGGGGTTTTTTTTAAAGGAACCAAACCAAAGTGATTTTATAATTTGACATTGCACGCTTCACTCATTTATGCTGAATATTAATCCTAGCTGCTAGAACCCAGCAGTTAAAATTAAAATGCAAAACTGTGCCCATAACCAAATTACACAGGCTATTTTTGTCTGACTTGGAAAGTCCCTCTTTCCACCCCAGGCAACAAAGCTTATGCAACCATAACTTACACACATGATCTCCTCATTGCTTGGCATTATATGGATTATTTTTTTCACATGGAGAGAAACAACTTTTCAATAATGTGTCTACTTTCAGGCACTGTTTAACAATACTGATTGGGAAATCTGTTTTGCACTCTTCTACGCACCAAAGGCTTCCCATTGTATGAATGCTTTCTTCTAACAGTTACAATATTTTAGATTAATAGCACCACTTGAAATGATTCTAAGCTGTATCTTCTGAATGCACATTACACAAAATGTGTTGCTCGCTTGTCATTTTCTAGAGGAAAATCATTATCCCCACATCATTTTGTATTTCCGCGTGCCACAAGATAATGGAAAAAGAATGGTATGTCACAGTAGTACTCTCAGCGCAATCCTAATCATATTGAATCAGAAGGCAGTCCCTTTGGTTTTAGCAAAGTATGCTTAGGATTGCAATCTTTGTAGTTTTACCAACACATGTCAGTTATAGAACTGATGGTAAATATAAAATAATTCTCCCTCCTGAACCATTTTGAAAATGGAGGGGGATTTTTTTTTTAAAAGGAAATCAGAGTGATGTTAAATAAATGTTGTCAGTTTAGGTGAGGAGATGTGGATCTACATTCAGCTACTAGGGTGCTTCAATTTATTGGCCCTCATCTGGACAGTGGTTCAGAGAACCCTCTGCGTCACTGGAATTTGAGGAAAAGCAAAGCTAAAGTTTGCCATCATCAGCATATTGACAATTCTATATTCCAAATCCACACTATTCTTCTGACATAAGACACTTGAAGAACCTCTTACCACTTTAAAAAAGTAAATAATTCATGAACACTTTATTAACGTACATATGCAACCTTTCCAATAAATGGCTCAAGGTAGTGAACAAGCGCACCATAACAATCTAGAATCAAACATCTACATAGCCAAAATCAACATGTTTTTCATATCCTATAACATGCATACCAAGAACCAAGATCAGAGGGTGTAATAATTTATTAAATTTATATACTGCCCTTCCTTCAAGGAGCTCAAGATAGCACACATGAGTTTCCATACCCATTTTATCTTCACAACCCTGTAGGATAGGATTCGACAACAGGAATAACCCAGCCGAAGATCACCCAATGAGCTTCATGGCTGAATGGGGATGTGAACCTGGGTCTACCTGGACATGGTCTGACACACTAACCTCTCCAAAAGACTGGCTCTCATATAACACCATTACTTATATACTGCTTTAAACAAAGAAGTTCAGAAAGCAGTTTACAGAGCAAAAAGAATTAGAATATGGTTTCCTATCCCAAAAGGATTCACAATCTAAAAAGAAACACAGGAAAGATACCAATAACCACCACTGGGAGGGATGTTAGCCTGGGTTGAATAGGGATAGTTCTCCCCTGCTACATGAAACAGAATCACCACCTAAAATGTGCCTTTTATCCCCCCCAGTGAAATAATTATTGGAACTTATAGCACATGCATGCACACATACGTACACAAACTTAGACATTATTAGAAAAATTAAAATAGCTGGAATAATAATTTTACACCCCCAGGGAATGAAATAGGGGGGGAAATTGAAAATTTTAACATTATCACCAAAATTATCAAATAATCAAGGAAGCTATCATGCTAACTCCAAGGCATGTTTATGATTAGTCCCCAGAATCTCTCAACTATATTTTAGGAGACCAATTTCATGATTGCAAACAAACATTTCAGCAATGTAAAACCTATTCTACAGCTGTTGTTAATTACACTCAAGTCTTTCATAGTGACCATGAGGCTATTATAACAAATACATCACAATTGTTTGGTATCCATAACAAAGAAAGTGTAAGGCAAATTATAATCAAAGTACAGAATCACTGGCATGACAGTGAAAGGCTCAGTTCTCCTCTCCCACCCTTCTGCCAAGTGGCATAGTCACCTTCCTAGAAAATGGTTTTGACTGCCAAGATTGTATGGAAGGATTTGATAGAGCAGGTTTGTAGGAAGAAGTACTGTGGGCCAGGGGTCTTTCCAAGTCAAAAGGTCATTGCAGAACATCAAGAGGTGGGGACAGGTTTGCCACTCTCAAACATTCAGAGTGAATTCAGAGGCTGGGCTGTCACAGGAAGGTACTAGTTAGATCATCAGCAGAGAAGCCTTCTAGGGCTTGCAACTACACATAATTACTGGAGCCAAGGTGCCCACTGCACACTGTCATTATTTTCTTTCACTTACGCCCCTCACATTCTATTAACAGTCTTGAAGGTGGTGTAGGCTGTAATTATTTGTCATCACTTGATACCACACATCTGTAGTGTCAAATACTTGCCAACACTTCCTTGACACAGATTGAAAGAGCGCCTTTATTTAGCAACATGGAAAATAAAACAATACCTTTATTTTAGAAAGGTTACAGTTTAAAGAGAAAAATCACATGATTATTTGTGTACCTTGACTCACATTCCATTAAAGAAAAGCTTTAGAAAAGGAAAAATAAAATCTGATATATTCTATACAAGGCAGCTCCCAGACACATGTACAAGAATGTTGCTTCCAATAATCAAAAGAAAAAAGGAGGACAGAAGTGAACAGCATGTTGCAGTAAGCATTTATGTACATATTTAGTCATCTAAAAACTGAACCCAAAGAAAGGTATTGAAGTTTTAGTCTGCATAGCTGGGTATGTTTTCATTCATTCTCATATCTGTTGCATAGTTGATCATTCTCGTATCTGCTGTACGGATGGTCAGAATCCTGGAGGAGACCTGAGGGGGTGGGGGGATGTCAGAAAAGAAAGTATTAAATTACAAATCCAAGAAAATCCTTCAGTTTGAAAAGTTATGGTCTGTACTACACTGAACCAGCTAATACATTGGTTAAAACAGGACATGCCTGCTACTGCAGAAGAATGTGTTGTGCTAGTAACACATTGCAAGCAGAATATATAAAGCCATCACAAAGGATTAGCTTTGTTCCTTGCATACTGGTCTAACACCCAGTGTTAAAGCAATAGCCTGCATCTAAACAATTTCATAGCACCCACCTTAAGTGGTGCAGTGGGGAAATGCTTGACTAACAAGCAGAAGGTTGCCGGTTCGAATCCCCATTGGTATTATATCGGGCAGCAGAGATATAGGAAGATGCTGAAAGGCATCATCTCATACTGCGTGGGAGGAGGCAATGGTAAACCCCTCCTGTATTCTACAAAAAGGAAACCACAGGGCTCTGTGGGCGCCAGGAGTCGAAATCTACTTGACAGCACACTTTACAACTTCATGGGTAATTTGAACTATATGCTAGAGTCAGGCACTAGCAATGATACACCATCCTTTGTCCACAACCTTAGAGGAATAAACTGTTTTTCATTGTGCTGCCTATTGCCTGACAAAATGGTTCCAACCAACTATGCTTGGCCCAGCTGACTATAGATCACTAGCAACTAGAGAATTTCTTGGATCCAGGGCAAGGTGATCCAAGGATGATCAGCAACTGACTGAAAAACGTGGCTGGCATAGTGCAGAAGCTGCAGGAATGCACAAAATAGGCCATGGTCACTATGAAGCTGTCTAGGTACCATAAATATTTTGCCAAATCAGGTATGTATTTCTTTTCCATCACCACTGGGTTGCAAATTACTAAACTGTCATGGCATATCAGAGCAACAGGTAAACAACTACACAAGGGTTGTGTGTGCAAAGTATAATCTGGATCATATTCTGAGAACGGGGTTATGGGCATGAGTCATGATGTGTGCTACTGTCTAAGAGGAACAGATTCTTTGCACTGGAGGGAAATGGCATTGCTAACGTAATGGGCATGTGTTAATTAGCCTACAGAAATGCATAGCAGTTGCCACTGGACCCTGTGTGCATGCTAAACTGCATGCAGGATGACATAAGAACATTAGAAGTGTCTTGCTGGATCAGATCACAGTCTACCCAGTTCAGCATTTGATGCAAGAATTCCAGCAACCAAGGAGATCCTTTAGCTTGTCCACCAGAAGTTGTCAAGTGGATCATGATCGACCTCCTAACCACTCCTGTACTATGAAAGATCTTTCAGAATCTAAATTTTTTTTGTTTTAGATTTTTCAGAATCTAAACAAAAACTGCAGCATATGAGTAAAACATGAGCGCATTTTATAAAGACACAAAATTGTTGAAAGTGTGCAACAATTGTAACTATTTCTTTTGAAAGATAACACTCTGAGAAATAATATGAAGGCTTCTCAAACTTGTTTAGCAGTGAACGTATAATTTGAGTAATCAAACTGTATTCATACAAGAACATATGAAAAAAGTGACAAATCCTACAACAAAGAAGCCATTCAAACTGAGTATCCCCATTTATTAAAGCTCTATTGCTTCCAGTGCTCCCAAAGGACTACGGTTAGAGTGAGCGACACCTGCAATGCATTATAAATGTGTAATTACCATTTAAATAGAGCAAGAAAAGCTGTTGGGTGAAGTGGGGGAAAGGCATTCCCTTAAATCCAAATACGGCTGACATTTCAGACGGGATCATCTTAATTTAGCAACGGGTTAACAAAGCGTTTGCTACTCTATCATTCATCCTTGTCAATTTAAGAGAGATCCTTCTTAGCAAAATCACTGGGGACAATACAATCTAGTGCTTTCATAATTTTCTGCAGTATTCTTTATTAGACCAACATTAAATCTGATTTGCAATTATATATTAATCAGAGATATGAAACAGAGACACATTGTGTGTGAAAGAGAGAAGGGTTACTGTCTTTGGTCTTGTATAGAATTATTTTGAGAATTAGTAGCATAACCTATTTTACATTAATTCTAACAAAGGATCCCAATTAAATGCTTATTGTTCAAAGTTTCAGAGCCACTGCCTCCACCTATAGTCAGAGCACGTGTATTCTGTAACCACTCTGCATAAGCATGAAGTTGGTCTCATATTGCAAAGTTGACAAGTGTAGCCAAGCATGCTGGTGTAGTGCAATTGCTCCAGCCATATTCTTAGGTTCACAGTCCATTAAATGCCTCACTGTGCTGATCTGTTGTCCTGTGATGTCTTCAGATTTTAGTTGCAGTTCTTTGATCTTCTCTTCCAAGTTCTCGGGCTTAGTATTTGTCGTTTCCTGTAGCTGCTCCCAAAGTGCATGTTGATACCTGGACACACATGCCATATAATATGAACCTGCCAGGGCCCTCCGCTCGTCATCTCAGGCCCTGCTCATGGCCCTGCCACTAACAGAGATCCGATTGGCGGGGACTAGAGACAGGGCCTTTTCAGTTGTGGCCCCTCAGCTTTGGAACGCCCTCCCTGAAGAGCTTTGCCATGCTTCCTCTCTCAATGTTTTTAAGAAACAACTAAAAACACATCTTTTTAAAGAGGCTTTTTAATGTTTCACCTGTTGTATAGCTCTGGTAGGTTCTTTAGTTTTTATAATTCTTAGTTTTTAGCTTTAAGATTTTAATTTGGAATTTTAAAAGCTAATTTTGATTGTGGTTTTAGCTTGGATTTTTAACTTGTTTAATTTGGTTAATTTTATTAGTCTGATTTTATATTGTAACTGTTTTATAAATGTTGTGAGCCACCCCGAGCAGTAATGTGCTGGAGGGGCGGGGTATAAATGTTTTAAATAAATAAATAACTAAATAACTAAAACTGGCTACACAAATAGACAAGGTTAAGTAAAATCTACATCCCAACATATCTAACTTTCATCCTTCTTTGTCCACAGGTGTTGCATGTTTCTTATTGGACCTGGATAAAGAGGGATAATCTACAGCCAAAGAGTTTGGAGATGGATGTGTTTGAACAGGTATGCACAATTTTCCTCTTGCACTTTATACATATTCTCCAATCTTTTGGAGGTAGGGGCAGTACTTAATGGTTTCTGCCATGCTTGTTTAGATGCTGCAGTAACACAGGAAGCACTGGTACGGAAATTTTTGCAGTTTGCAGAAATTTAAACACTGGAGTCCTGCACATCTGTCACTTGTTTTAGTTCTATACCCAGAGCACTTGCCATATCTATAATCAGAGAGTGGTGGTTTGTGTTTTCTTCCTTTGGGGAATCTGAAGACATTTTCAAGTAATTCATCATTAGGTGGTGATTCAGATGGAGCCTCAATGCATTCAGTTTCACTTCCAGACTCTGTCAAGGATTCCTCTTCCTTCTCAGAATTTCCTTGTTCAGCACTATTCACTTCCTCTGCTGTCTCCTCTGGATGATCTTGAATCGAAGAATTAGAGGAGGTGGAAACTGTTGTTGTCATTTGGGTAGTAGTTGCTGTCACCAGTTCGTTTACTGCTGAAGTGGTAGCAACCCTTATACCAGACTTCGGATCTGTTGAGGTATGAGATGCAGAGGCTGTAGCTGTGGCTGAAGTTACAGTGTGGGTCACTATATGTGACAGGGTCATCTGACATCTAGTGGATGATGGAACATACGTTCATCCTCTCTTAGAAGTTCCTCAGTGTAATTTAGGAAATGAATCGGTGGCTCATACCTCCTACTTTGAACGTAGTAGTCCAATGAACTGGAAGGCTGATGATCATATTCCCATCTGCCATGAGGATGGTGTTGGTCTCATAGGGCTGAGCTGGTACAGGAAAACCTCGGTATTCGTTGGGGTTCCATTCCCAGCTAGTGCTACGGATACTGAAACCACGAATACTCGGTCATTGGGGCTATGGAACCATGGAGGTTGGGTTCTGGGGTGGTGGTGGGAATGGGCCAAAAATAGGGTGAAAATCTAAAAAATGTTGCTGATGGAGGTGGGATTGTGGCAGAGGTGGCACATTTTACCTTTGAAAATTGTCGCAAAAGCAGCAGCAACAGTGGAGATCAGATAGATCCAGCGGGCTCATTTGCCTTTTTTAATTGCCACGGAGGCAGCTGAGCAGCAGGGATCCCGGTGGAGGCAGCAACAGGGACTCCTCCTCCTGCCAAGCCTCTCTTCTAACTGACCATGAGTGCCAGTCTGCAGCCCACTTCAAGCTTCTCTGAGTACGCATGCATGCTCAGAAAAGAGGCTTGGAGGGAGAAGGAGTCTCTGTTGCCACCTCTGCTGGGATCTCTTCTGCTCAGCCACCTCCGCAGAAATTTAAAAAGACAAAATGCGCCCGCTGGATCTATCCAATCCCTGCTGTTGTTGCCGCCTCTGCAGCAATTTTCTTTTTAATATAAGAATTTTTATTAATTAAAATGATCAGAAAACATGATTACAACTCTTGAAACATACAGTAAAGCGAAGCCTTCAAAGCAAGTCAAAGAACAAGAGAAAGAAAATTTAAGCGTGGTTACAAAAGCATTACAAGTCAAACCCAGAGTTCAGGAACAAATGCTGACCTTGTCAAATATTAAAGTTTATAAAGGTTCCCAAACAAGCATAAATGAATCTGTAGAAACATTTTTCATATTAGCAGTAACTTTAGATATAGAGGCATAGTCCCATAATTTAAAAAAACAGCCATTTAAGGATGGGAACTCAGAGGAGTGCCAATTAGAAGCATATAAAATCCTAGCAACAGTGATCATATATAAAGATAGCTCATTAAACTTAGCAGGAACACAAGAATTTGACATATTTAAAAGAAAACTTTCTGATAGAAAAGGGAGTTTAACTTCTAAGATTTGCTCCATTTTAGAGTGAATTTGCCTCCAAAATGATTGGGCTTTGTTACAAGTCCACCACATACCGTCTGCAGCAATTTTCAAAGGTAAAATGTGCTGCCTCCACAACTATTTTTTAATGTAAAATGTTGCCTCCTTTCCCCTTGCCCCCCTTCAACCCAAGCCCTTTATTTGTAAAGGGGAATCCTTGCCGGATTCCCCTTTAGAAATATATCTATTACCCAACCACAGATACGCGAAACCACGGCTGGCGAGTCCGTGATTAACAAGGTTCTCCTGTAGTGATGTGCTTTCTGTCCCCCTCATCATCTATTGATCTATGTGGAGCAGGAGACCATTAAAAGGGTCTTTGGAATTCCAATCACCTCCTCATCATAGCTTATGTGACCCCTCAGTGAATATGGTGGAGAATGGGAATGTTCTCTAGAGGGCATTGTGACTTTAGACATCATTGGTATTGCCAATACATTATAGCACAGTGAGTCTTCCATCCTTACTGGAATGTCCTTTTTCCTTGTCAAAGTATCCAGTGTAAGAACTGTGGACTTTGTGGATGTTGTTAGGTATTGCTAACAGTGTTGACGATTCTGCAGTTGCAACTTTGTTTAACGTTGGGACTATCGCAGTTGGGCTGGTCAATGTCAGTGGGTTTGGCTCTGTTAATAGGGTAGGCGCTTTGTCCTTTCGTTTCGTAGACTCTTTCAATGTTGACGCCGATGCTGAAGTTGAACCAGTTGTGGAGGAGATGTGTTTTGATGTCTCATGTCCTGTTGTCAAAGATGTTTTGTGGAGTTTCTTTTAGTTTCCTCCGGGTTGCTCTCTCCATGTGGTCTTGGTGGATTTCACTTTCCCCTTTCACTCCTCTTTCGAGATGTTTGAGGTAGACAGAAGTAGCTTCAACATTGAAGCACTCACTGTTGATATCAACTGTTTTAGCTGATATAGAAGTCTCTGCCCTAGGACTTGGAGCTTTTGCTGATGGTGGTGAGGGTGTAGGTATTGGGTTGGTTGACCCGATCAATATTGTGGTGACTTGCCTCAGTGGGGTAGAGGTTGGCGTTGATGTCAAAGTTTTTGCTGGGGTGGCAATCAACATTGTTACTGGCAGCAGCTACAATGCTAAATTATATAGGCCGTCTTTTAAGTGGAGTTCATGGTTCTTCCACGCTTGCTATGAAAAAGACAACAGATCTTACATACGTTTGTCTTATGTTCCTCAACAAGACACAAAATATATAAGTTGTGTCTTTCCAAAGTGAAGTTTAGCTTTGCAAGTCCCACACCACTTAAATGTTTTCCAGTCGGTCATAAAATTGCGATCTGGGCTTTGTAACAGAGCAGTACAGAGTCTCTCTCTCACTGACCTTTTCAGGTACTTGAAGAAATAAAGTCCTCAAGTACTTAGAACAATTTCCTCCCAGTGCTGCTCTGGCAGCAATCGGAAAGGAACTGAAGGCAACGACACTCCAACCCCCTTTTCTAATGGATGTGCATGATCGTGGGGCGGAGTGAGAGCATCACATGGAGCTTGAAAGTCTTACTGAGATAGCTGCTGCACATGCACATTATCCAGTTGTGTGAATACTACCATGATCATGTCAAGGTTATACTTTTTTTTTTTTTAACATTAAGAGGTTTAAACATTTTATTTCAACTTATGAGAACCACAGGATTCAACTTTCCTTGACACATATTTATAAATCCTAGGTACAGGGCTTACTTCTTCTCCCATTCTACACAGCTCATTCAACAATCTCTTCTTTGACACAAAGGCATAAATTCTTTTTGGCCAGTATAAGAAACATACCAGACCACAGAAGCAGGTGGCCAAAATGCTTAACTTTAGCTGGATCATGTCCCAAATGTTTTGATCACCATATCTTCTCAATTTCAAAGCAGATTACTAGCTTCAAGATCAAAATTAAGGAAGTTTTAAAAAAACACCCAACTATGGCATTACAGTTAACTAGCTTAATCCGCACAGAGCATCACACGCTAGTACTTGATTGCTCCCCTCACCCCCTGCCACAGCCCCTCTCACCTCAGAGGTCTCTCCACCTTCACCTGAGCTGCACTCCTCCTCCTCCATCCGGTAGCTTCCATCCCCCTCACCCCTCTTGGTCTCGGCTGCAGTTGGTCTCGGTTGCTGGTGCCAATTGGCCAAGCTGTAGCTCCCATCTCCAGAGACCTTCCCACTCTCACCTGAGCCCTTCTCCTCTCCAGAGGAGCAGCACCAGAGGTTGACCAGGCCCTTCCTCACTGCCACTGCGATGGCCACTCGTTCCTCTCAGGCCACTGACAGGCCCGGGGCTGTCCCTTGCCTGCCTACCTCGCCAATGGCCTTGGTAGCCCCAAACAGCAGCAGTGGTTTGGGCTGGGCCCTTCCTTGCTGCCAATAGGTGCCGCTGCCATGGCCCCTTGTTCCCATCAGGCCGCTGACAGGCTCGGGCCCATCCCTCGCCCTTCCTTCTTTTTCTCTTCTCCTCCCTTCTTTTTCTCTATTTCTCTCTCCTCCACTCGCTCTTTCCCTCACTTTCTCTCTCCCCCCACCCACTTCCTGAGTTAACAGATCTTGTTCATCTTGTTTCCTCATCTAGTTCACACAACGGCAGCCTCCTTCTCCCTATCTACATATGGAATCCCCACTGCCCAATCACCATGGTGCTTCTGCTCTCATAGGCTCCTCCTCCCTATCTGCATATGGAATCTCCAGTGCCCAGTCACCACAATGCTTCTGCTCGCGAACTCTCGCAAAAGCTGCCACGCGCAGGATTAGCCACAGGTACACTTTAGAGAATTATATATATAGAAGATAGATAGATAAATTACTTACACTTCACACATTTTTTCCATATATTGTCAAGGACTCTGTCTGGGCACCAAGCAGCCACAGACTTAAGACAAAAAAACCAGAAAGCATTTCAGAACATTTTTCTATGCTCCCAGCTCACCACAAGTTACAGTGTTTTTCTGCAGAGAGATTCTGGTGGAGAGATTCTCGCTATGATTGGACTGCTGAGGCATCCCTTAGCTCCACAACACAGGATGAATCTCTTCCTAAGTACAGCATTTATCTCTGTAGATAAATGCTGTAACGGTGGAGATCAAGGATGGGGGCTTGGTTTCAGAGAGGGAAACCCACAGAGGTAGATGCCATACACAAGTATAGCACCTCTGGCTTATAAAATGCCTGAACAGGACTTTAGTATGTGTCTATTCAAAACCAAAAAATGTTCATGATTTAGTAATTTATTGTGAGCTGCCTTGAAAAGTCATTTAGGTGGTGAAGTGGGATACAATTGCTTCAGAAAAATAAATGGAGTGCTGGACTTGGGCTAGACCTATGTTGAAATACCAACTTGGTCTCCATCACACTTTTTCAGCCTAACCTACTTGTGAGGATAAAAAGGGATAGCCATCCCAAGTTCCTTGGAGGAAGAATGGAATATAAAAGTGAAAAATAGTTGCATAATAGGATAAGACTTCCAGGGGGAAATCTGAAAAAACAGCCCAATCAGATGTATGTTTACTAGTTGGAAAGCCAAAAATAATTCCACACCTCTCGATCTCCTGATAACGATGTTCCAGGGGAACCCTAAAGATTAAATGTCTCATTTCAGACTAACACTCACATCAAGGGCAGGTGTAATGCTTTACACTGGGGTTGCAACACTTTGGCCGTCCTGCAGATCTTGGACTACAACTCCATCATCCCTGCCTTTTGGCATCTATCTATCACATTTCTATATCACCCAAAACGCAAGTTCTCTGGGTGGTTTACAAGACAATAAAAACAACCAATAAAAAGATTGGTCAACAATTAAAATTTAAAACATTAAAACTATTAAAGCACAATTAAAACAATGTCTAATTAAAAGCTTGGGTGAACAAATGCGTCTTGACTGCCTTTTAAAAAGTTGTAAGAGATGAAGAGGCTCTTATTTCAGCAGGAAGTGTGTTCCACAGCCTCGGGACAGCAATGGAGAAGGCCCGTGCCGGTGGCAACTGCAGACGAACCTCTCCTGATGATCTCAATGGGTGGTGATGTTCATAGCAAAGAAGGTGTTCTCTTAAATACCCAGGGCCCAAGCCGTTTAGGGCTTTATAGGATACTAGTGTTCTGAAGCCCGTTATAATAACGGGCGCTAGCCTTTTCCTCTCCCCTTTACTGTTTTTTTTTTTTAAATGCAGCCTCCGCCGCTGCCTCTGAAGTCCCACCCTCCCTCCCTCCCAGCTTCCAAAACCACCTTACCCTGTCCCGTTACAGTTGAGCAAAGAAAGTCCAAAATTGAGGAGGGAGAAAGGAGCTCTCAAGCAGTGCTCCTCCCTCTGCAAAGGCTCTGCCCGAACTGGCGCTTGGGACCCAAGCGCCAGTTTGGGCAGAGCCTTTGAAGAGGGAGGAGCACTGCTTGAGAGCTCCTTTCTCCCTCCTCAATTTTGGACTTTCTTTGCTCAACTGTAACGGGACAGGGTAAGGTGGTTTTGGAAGCTGGGAGGGAGGGAGGGTGGGATTTCGGAGGCAGCGGCGGAGGCTGTATTTTTGCTTTTCTGTTTACTTCGGCCTTCGCTCGGCCCCCGGTCCCGGCCTCCGTCTCCCTGCGGCGGTCTGGGCCTCCGCCGCCATTCCCCCTCCCGCCACCCACCGCGGCCCGTGTCTCCGGCCGGGGCGGCCACCCAGGGCTCCGGCGGGCCCGCCACCCACCGCCGCGGCGGCCCGCGGCTCCAGCGGGCCCGCCACCCGCCGCCGCCCGCAGCTCTGGCCAGGTCCTCCGCTCCCTGGGGCCTCTCCCTTGTCGCCGCGGGTGTCCTCTGGGCAAGGCGGCGGCGGCCAGTGTTCGCCGGCGCCGCTCACCCCGCTTTTTCGGGGCGGCCGCTTCTGGCCGCCCAAGATGGCCACCGGGTGCCGGCCGTCGTGTCTCCCTTGCCCTGTTCTGCGCCTGCGCTTTGCGCAGGCGCAGAACAGGCCAGGGAGGCACGAACACACGCCTTGGTGTCCGTCCACGGACGGACACCAAGGCTTTTATTAGAGAGGATAACCAGAACCTTGTACTTTGCTTGGAAACTTATCAGCAGCCAGTGTAGATCTTTTAAGATGGGAGTAATATGGTATCTCCTATGGCTTGGGATGATGGGAGTTGTAGTGCAACAGCAGCTGGAGGGCCAAAGTTGTGTAGCCCTGCTTTACACTAAAATCCTACATACACAAATAATAAAAATAAATGTGCAGTGACATCATGGTTTGGTATGTCAGGCTTTTGAAGTTGTGCATAGGACGACACCAGGAATATCTGCTTCTCACTTTACAAGCAGAAACGCTTAAGAGGTTTTACCCAATGCCCAACTAAAACTTCCATGAATTACACTACAGGCTATGCAAATGTTTCCAGCCTTTTCTTTTCTTTCTTTGCTTCTTTATTCTTGCTAAAAATGTTTATTTGGGCTAATTCTTGAGGTGAAAAGGAAGACTTAGATTTAAATTACTAAAATTTCATTATACATACCATATTTCTTACGTATCTCATTGTGTTTCAACTTTCTTTCATGTTTCCTGCAAAGGTTATGAACATTAGGGAACAGAAAAAACAGTTGTCAGAAAGGTATTTATAAACAAAAGATGATAAATCAGTACAACCAATCTTGCATATTTATTAAAGCAAATAACATGGATTCCACCCACAGCTGTATCCATGCCTCAAAATAAACTTTGCAGTGTCATAGATCAGCCCTCCATTCAAAGGTGTTTTTTCACATCTATGTGTGCAAATGAAGTGCAGACAGTGGATAATCATATGTTTATTATGAAGTCTTGCATATACAGTTGTTTGAAAAACAAATAACGTCTAGGTTTTGACAATACGCAGAGAATGTGGAGGTTTCTGTAAGTAGGCGGATGCTATAACGGCTTACATAGCAGATGCTATAATGGCTTACATAGTCAAATATCTGAGAGCTTCTTTTCTAGCCCCAGGTTGCCTCCAGTCTCACCTCCCCCCTTGATAATCTTAGTAGCTGTAGCTGAAAAGACTGCTTGAAGATCTACTGCTCCTTGATAGCCCAAAGCCTGTAATAAATTTAGCATGACATGGAAGACATGAACTACAAGAGATCCATGCCTTTGACTCAAGGCATGGCAGGGACATTTGCATGGATTTTCACAAGATTCACTGGGCTGATTTAGTATAAACTCTTCAATGGATTTAATTTCTCCCAGCTGATCAACAGACTGCATTCCCATCCCTAACATTTGTTTGAGACCAAGAAAGAATAGCAGCCTATAAAACCGAAATGTAACCCTCTCACTTTACTCTATGTGCCAAAGATTACACAAAGCAGCAGTGGGATTCTTGAGAGAGATCAAATATTCCCCATATATTACTTGATTTTGGTATAAAAACTCGTTGGCCTATCCGGAGCAGCCCATACGCCAGCTGAGATGCAGTGTGCAGGAGGTTTAAGGTTTAGACACCCAGTCTCATGCTGCTTCTCAGCTGGCGTGCAGGTATGGACATTTAAACTTGAAAACTCCCAGGAGCAGTCTCTGTGCTTCTCAGCAGGTGCACAGGCTGTTTAAAATTTGATTGTGCATCCCCAAATGCTAGCTGAGAGGCAGTGAAAGATTGGGTATTTAAACTTAAAACCTCCCAGCGCCACATGCACACCTGCTGAGAAGCATGGAGGCTGTTCCTGGGGGGTTTAAAGCTTAAATGTCCATACCTGCACGCCAGCTGAGAAGCTGCAAGAGACTGGGTATTTAAACCTTAAATATCCATTCTCCTGTGCCAGCTGAGAAGCAGCGAGAGATTGGACATTTAAACTTTAAATCTCTAGGAACCACCCATAAAGAACATAAACCCATCGTTTGGGTTCAGTTTAGAATTTGAATACTGCGGAGTCAACACCTGTGGTACTTTCCTCAAATGTCACACCCACAATATTCATGGGTCTCCTGTACATGGAATAAAGTTTTGTGCATGCAACCAGCAGGAGGTGTTTTGCTTTGTTTTTAAATCCCTCCCTTACCTCTGCAGCTGTGTGCCTACAAAAATATGTCCGTAAGGCTTGTGGGAGGGCCAACCTTTTGGAAAATGCAGTAGAAAGGAGGGATTGGCTAAAATCACTCCAACCCAACCTGTGCACAAGATCTTATTCCATGCATACACTGTTAGTTTGGAAGTTGGCCACTGTCTGGAAGATCTCCCCCCACCCCGCGCAAGATCCATCCCCGTTGATATAGCAAAATAAACAGGGGGCGGGGGAAGTTTCCCACTGCCTTACAACTAAGAATGTGAGGATTACTACTGATACTTCCTATTTCCCCTGCCTCCATGTGTTCTAAATTGTCTAAAACGTAAGCACGGTGGTGGGGGCCATTGTTAAAAAATCTGTCCTGCTCTAACCATGAATCAACTCAGGTCATTTGTCAGAGGAAGATGCAAAGGGGCTGTCATGAACTATTAGAAAGAGATTTATAATCTCTTTATAAAAAGAAATTTATAGTCATTTTTTAAAAGTGTGTGTCACCTTGGACACCTTCTGGCAAGGAGTGCAAGTTATAAATAACATAGATATACAGCAGAATTGGATTCTTGCACCCAAGAGCCAGCAGGGGTTTAGATAATAGAATGGAGCAGCACCAAAATGGCAAGCCTAGCCATGCTGCAGTTGGAAACAGCGTGTCTAATGTCGTCGGCACCAGCACTGTTGCATTCAATTTCGCTGCTGCACCGCTGCCACTGGTAGTGAAGCAGAACTGGAGGCCTGCTTGTTATAAGCCAGGAGACTGCCCATAAGTCACAAACCGCCCTTTAAGGGGGCTGAAACCCTCTAACAGAGGAGTTGAATGCACTCTCGGCTGCATTGGTTGTAACTTGTAGGGACCAGCAGTGTAATGCCTAATAAAGATTAGAAATGAACTAATAAAGCTTCTAAACATACCGCTGAAGGGACTGCATTCTTTTTTCTTCCCGATCTCTAATAAAGCTTTCTTCTTCTTCAGCAAGTCTCCTAAGAAAAAGGAAACAATGTTTTACATCAAGTAAGTTGCAAGCCAGTAATGACCTTTCTAGGGCAGAGGTGGGCAAACAATGAGTCATTGCTGGGGAACATGGGAGTTGAAGTTCAACAACTCCTGTTTCAGGGTCTTCATGTTTTATCAGCTTAAAAGGTCTGCAATAGGTCCATTATATTTTTTACGTACAGATATTTGGGGGGGAAATGCATTCTCCCTTCAGCTCTTTGAGTTCTTTAAAAGTAGTCCTTGTACATAAATCTTATTTGAAGGAATGTTATCAAATGGATTGATAATTCTAAATTCTGGATTAACCCTTATGCTAAAGAGTGGAATCTGTAGAATAGCATGCTGGTAGACTGCCTTTATAAGCACCTGTCTGTGTGAACAGCGGACGATTTCTCCTGCTCCCTATTGTGTGCTCAAATTTATGAATGTGTCATTCAGTTGTGACTTTCCCCTTATCATAATGACCCAATGGCCTGCTACCGGTAGTACAGACAATTGAGATACCAGCAGTCTGATAATTCAGCATAAAGCAGAATGACCTTTGATGCCAGAGTATGAAATGAGGAGGACAGGAAATGGGTGTAATTTGCCTACTGACTGGCATGGTAAACAGCTGATTGCCTGCGTGAATTCACAATAGAAAGTAAAGCATGGAATAAGGGTCACAGGAGAGGGGCCTTAATATGACTCTTCCTGGCTTTTAGCCCAACAGTATCATAACCAACATATCAAACATCAACATATTTAGACTGAAATATAGGAAATAGCAGATTCAAGTTCTTTAATGAGCACTTCGAGGAAATAAGACTGACATCCAGTGGACATGATATGTAATGAATGTTAGAGAAAACCAGAACTAACCAAAAGGTGCTACAGAATTGTCTTTAATGGAATTATCTGTAAGTCAGCTGACATGTTTGAAGCTTATATGGTTCTTCATCAGAAAACTAGACTTTTATTTTTTTAAACCCAGCTTTACACTCAACATGGAGTCATAGCCAGTCAGATCCATATATTTGTCACATCTTTACTTTATCTGCACATCCTTGTTCCACCTTATAGTTTTTCTTTGGGTCGTGCTCAGAATAAGCCAGTTGCTGGTTTGCTGTTATGTCTGAACTGTCCCTAATGGTGGGTATTCCAGGCCTTCAGAATGTGCTGTGGATGGCAAGTCCTTGTTTTAATGAATGCCAACTGAAATAGAGGCAAACCTCAGACAGGACATGCGTACAACTAAAGCACACATTCTTTAAAACTGAACCACTAAAGCATTAAAGCAGCAAAAATGACCTTTATACACATTCCCAGACCCTAGTGATACAATTTTTTTGCAACTGGTTTCCTTCAGCAAGATTAAGTTTGACATATGCAAAACCTCTGCAACAAGTAATGCTTTACTCTAGAGCACCTATGGCATTTACTGAAATAAAAGGAAAATACCACCTCCTTGAGAGCTGATTCCTGCGAGAGCCTGCCTGCCAGCTGACACACTATGGAACTGACTCAGACGTCTGGGTACTAAATCCTGCGAATAACACTGCTCATCTATAACTGGATGGCTGTTGATTCTACTCCTCAGGCTGGCACCTTTTGGCATCGTTCAAAGTACCCTTGGAAGAAATTCTTTGTACCACTACACCTGGAGACTCAAACGTTTGATTAGTTACTCACATTTTCTGTGCAGGTTTAAAAAGAAATGGGTAGCATCTGTGAAAACAGGTGTACACTTTAAACACTATGACTACTTAACCTGAATACCACTTTGTTGGAAGGGTGTTTTGTGTTATGTGTTTTGACATTAGATGTATTTGGTCTGGCCATATTGTGGATTTGAAAATTAAGTATTAAGATTCAACAATATTTTATATTTTGTCATAGCCTAAATACACCATAAAGATGTGTGAGTTTACAAGTTTAAATGTAATGTACAGGTGGACCTTGTAATCCAGAGTCCACATCCGCAAATTTGTGTATATTCAGGAAAAAGACACCTGACTTTGGCATATGTGGAAAAATGGCATGGGGGGGAGGGGACATGATGACCTCACGTATCTGCGGGTCAGAGGTGGCTGGAAATGACTGCGGAGGTCATTTCCAGCTGCCATTTTCTTTGATGGAGCAACAAAAGGGCTCCCGTTCTTGTGAAAAAATGGGGGGGACACCAATTTGGGGGCACAGCATAACTCAGGTGGAGCACAGCAAGGTAAGAAGCTCCACCCCCCGTGAAATTCGGCTGTTTTTTGGTCATTTTCGGCTGACTGGAAACCTAACCTCCGCGATCCCATAGGATCAATTACCCGATATTCACGGTTTCCATATCCATGGCTGCAGCCTGGAATGGAACCCCCGCCAATATCAAGGTTCTCCTGTATATAAAAGAAGAAGAACATTTAACAGTCGGCAGCTCATCCATCCAGGAGAAATTATGTAATGTAACAAAAGGCAACAAGTTATCCATTTAACAGTCGGCAGCTGCTCTGCTGATGTGCCACCATAGGATCAGGTTATAAGGTGATACTTGCAACTTGCATATAAACGCCTAAATATGCTTTGCCTTTTTGTACAATGTTTGTGTAATTACTTTGTGCCAATGATCCATATGGAAAACTAGTCTTATACAATGGCTTTCAACTAAACATGTAAAATTACTATGGTAGCCTGGGAGATTCTCTTACAGGATATGATCACCAAAGCAAGTGCCATCTTATCACAGGTGATCATGAAAACCACCTACATAGCTGAAGAGGAGCCAGATGCATTGATCTAGGAAGGTCTCTGGAACGAAAACTGTCCAAAATGCAAACTTACTGATTCTAGAGGTTTTATTCTAATGAACTTTGTACAGGTGTCATGTTTAATCTCAGACCATATATAGGCTGCAATTTTTATGTTCATGAGCAACAGTTATAGTAGTTCTCCAGGACTAGTTTGCCTAAGCACAGTCACTTTGACATTCAGCTGCAGCAGAGGGTCAACACTAAGCCCCGTTGTAACTACAAAGACTAAGGATTCAGAGAGATCTTCTCTTTAAATCCAGGCCAAGTTCAAACCAGCCTGCACTATCTCTTATGGGCTTTTGTAACTGCAGTTGCAACCATTATAGTAGCAAACTGAAGAAATGAATGCATTTCTTTTTAATACAACTTTTTTTTTTTACTTAGAGAGGACTGTGAGGTGGGTCTGGAAAGCTATTCGCCCACAAGGAACCCTGGCATGCCTCCAGGAAAGGGGCTATGGCTGCTTTTGATTATCTCATAATCATCTATCTAGCTCTAGCTGTGATTACCATCCTCCATGCAGTACTTAACAATGTATATGTGGTTCCAGTTTAAATCAATACACAGAGATCCAAGTGCTCGGATTTACGTCCCGGTGCCATCAGTGGCAATGACTTCAATGATCTCTGCCGCCTAAAATGTTGTAGATTCTTTTCCTCAGATAAATTAAACCATAATTTGACCAAATCATCTGAAAGGTATTGGCTGACAAGACTAATGCTGCACTAGTGCAACAAACCAAGTTACACATGTGCAAGGAGCTCATGTAACTGAGTGGGTGCTCAAAGTTGCTCGGCCTCTTGTGCAAGCATTGCGTGTGTATAGCAAGGATAGTAGGCAGCTTTGCATCATTCCCTGCAACATATATGGATGGAGGAAGAGGTTCCACAGCAGAAGACTTGTCACAGGTTGCACCAAAACACTGTTACACCAGTGCAACTCTAGTCTGGAATGCATGCTTTCAAGTTAGTGGTACTAGCTAGTGTACCATTAGTTTGGATGTCAGCCACTTACATTATTTTTGTTTTCTAATGCAGTTTGTCCTAACAGAGTACATGAATAAATGTAATACAGTTTCATGAAGGTGTTATCCAAGAAAACAGGATGGGCTTAATTAATGTTCAGTGGTTTCCAGAAATTTGTTTTACTTCCAAACTTAAAATTTCAATGACAACTTTATTATGGATCACAAGTGACAAAGTCAGGAACAAAAAATAAGAAAATCTACTTTTTAAAAAGTGGTTTACCCCCTAAGACGACCTTTTTTCCTGAAGTAGCAGAGACAGCAACAGCATACTATGAGCAGTAGAAGGATACCTGCTACAACACCCATGCTGATGATCATGGCCTCAAAACTGACTGTGAAAATCAAAAAGCAGAATTAGTACATCTGAAATTACAAGATTGACAAATGAACAATAAAGGTAGGTATTTAGCATGCCCAGGCCTTAATCAGAAGTCTGAGGGCTATAGGCCACCTCCAGCCTCAGAGGCAAGATGCCTCTGAATAAAAGTTGCAGAAAAGCAACAGCAAGAGAGATGGCACACCTTCATCTCTTGCCTGTGGGTTTTCCAGAGGCATCTGGTGGGCCACTATGTAAATCAGAATTCCGGACTAGATAGGCCTTGAGCCTGATCCAGCAGGGCTTTTCTTATGTTCTCCTAATAGCAGCCAGGGATGCATAGACACTCACAATACAAAAGTACTGCACCCCAATGATGTCAGAGAAATTTAGTTGTTTGGTAGAGCAGATATATTGATCACTGTGAAAAGCATTCACCCAGTTTAAACAGATTCTATCTGACTGGGTAGGCCACAAGTGGAGTTCACATTTGTTAACTCCACAATTTCATATCCAAGCATGATCCTTGATTTTCTCCTAGCCTCATCAGCACACCAATGAATATGAAAAGATCTCATAATTTGAAAAAACACAACCCTGTATTTTAGCAACAGTGACACAAATAATATAATTCTTTTTGGCAAGTACAGAGAACCCTAGAAAATCAGTTCCACATTGTATCTGAAAGGGATATATTCAAAGTACTAACTTCATGCCAAATTTTCTTTATGGTATGTTGCATAAGAAATCTGTTAACTTTCTGCACTTGGCAAGTTTTCTGGCAGATAGTTTGGTGTCATTCTGTAAAGTGAAATCTGCTTGACACATTGTCAGGCACTTCTCATAGCAGCGAGAAAATTTTCTTTGGATCTAGAAGCCAGTCAATGGACACTTGACAAAATTACTAGATTTAGTGACAGACATTGTAGCAGGTAGAGCAGGGGCAAATGGACTTCTCTTTATCCCCTATACAAGTAACATACTTAGAGCAGAAACCGGGCTGCCTGAGACAAATATATTTTTTAATTAAATGACTCTACCTCTGAATATCCTAGTCTAGGTGCTACAGTTCAATTTCTAGACGCCTTGGCTCCCTGGTGCCTGGGATTTGTCAAGCCCTGTCTCACAAGTTAGTATATGTTTTCACCACCTAATCGTCTGTAGCTACCTAATGGCACAGCAGGAAATGACTTGCCTAGCAAGCATGAGGTTGCCGGTTCAAATCCCCACTGGTATGTTGCCAAGACTATGAGAAGCACCTATTGGGCAGCAGCAATATAGGAAGATGCTAAAAAGTATAATCTCATACTGTGCGGGAGGTGGCAATGGTAAACCCCTCCTGTATTCTACCAAAGAAAAACCACAGGGCTCTGTGGTCGCCAGGAATCGACACTGACTCGAGGGCACACTTTACCTTTAATTGTCTGTAGATGTAGCCATTCTATCTCTCTGCCCCCAACCACCCACTCTGCAAAAAAAACAAAACAAAACAAAAACAAAACCCAAGCAGACACCATCCATCAAGAAACAGAGATACAAATTCTGACTCCAAAAGGAACAAGGTGCTGCTTCTCACATTTCAACAGCCCAGTTCTTATCCAAAAAGTCTTAAAATTCACAACATACATACATATTTTTAGGTTGTTAACCCTTTGGGGGCAGGGAACCAGCATCTTATTATGCTTTTCCTATGTAAGCCACTTAAGAACTGTTTTGCTAAGAAGCAGTATATGATGATGATGATAAAGCATCCCAAGATAATGCTGAATGCATAAAAATAGTTAAGAACATTAGTGCAGGATTTGTTGTTCATTTAAAAGATAAGTGCCTCTAGGCTTACAGGCAGATGCAAGTTTTAATTCTACCCAATGCAAAGTGCATCCCTTTTGGCTGCATTCACACAATCACAGCAGTCCTGGTGAAAGATTTAACCAGGATGGATGAGTTTCACAGAGCCGAATGTGAGAACCCAGAATTTATGGGCAATCCTGGCCAAACTGCTATGATTAAACCACATTTAACTAGGAAAGATAACCAGGATCTGGTCCTAGTTATTTATCTTTGCTAAATCTACTTTAACCACAACAGTTTTACTAGGATTGTCCAGAAATTATAGGTTCTCACAATCAGCTTTGCAAGGTTCAGAGATCCTGGTCAACTCTTTAATTTTGATTATTGTGATTGGGATTGTTATAATCTGTAGGATTAGGCAGACATCGGGGGAGGGAATGGACATCCACTAAAAACTATATAAATCAGATATACATTTTAAAGTGAGAGAATTAAACTGCAGGATGAGAGGTTTCTAAATATTGTTATTTAACTTTAAGGTCCATATGTGGTTAAGCAGAAACCAATCACATCTCTCCTTTCTGTTACTGTCCATAATTCAATACAATTCAAGCAGTACTACAGATTGGTTTTGTGGAGCAGGGAAATCTCTCTTTGGAATGTCCCCTGGTCACACAATTTGTCCATTGCACAAATACTCTCCTTGTATATTAGGCTAGTTATTCAAGCAGAATTATTGTGTGAAATGTGTGTATCAGCAGCTGTATAACATATTAACTGACCCCAAAGCAGAAAAACCACGAGGAGAAAATTTATTTCTTCTTTTTTTAAAAAGCTCAGCTTTATTCTCAGACCTTCAATCTAGCAAAAACTTGATTCTTTCTGCTCTGTATCAGCGGTCACTAGTAAACGATTCAGGAAAACCCTTCCCAGTGAAACATTGGGGCTATTTACATGACCTACCGGGTTGGGGAGAAGGCTTCACAAACCTTGCCTACCTCCCAGAATATCACGCTGTGCTCAGTGGGAAAGCGGAGAGTGCCCCCACATCATCAGCAGTGCTCTGTGCAGCGTGGAGCAGGGCAGATCACTCTGAGGCCGGGACTAGTTGCCCTGGCCTCTGGATATCCCACAGTGCAAAGCATGCCAGGTATGGTGCACTGGGGGGTTCCCCCAGGGACAGGTGCTCTAGGCCCCCATCTCTGTCTCCGAACAAGGTGCAAGCAACCCACGCGGCACATGATCCTGGGAGCTGGGCTAATAACTCTTGTTCTAGGCGAAGAGCTGGGCTTCAGCACTAGGTTTAGTGCCACAACGCTGCTGGGATCCATGTGGATCCTGGAGGTTCTCACGGGCAGCCAAGCCCAGGCTTGGCTGCCTAACTCTGGGCTTGGCTGCTTGTGAGAGTAGCCTCACTGTCTTTATAACAGAAGCTTCAGGCAATCTAATAAAGGCAACTTAAGTGTTGTGTGCAGAACTATCATAAAGCCCATGAAAAGCTCACATAAAGCTAACTGCACATATATAAAACAAAATCTTGGCCACCAAGAGAAACCAAATTAACAATTCATGCATAACGATCAAAGACATGTTATAGCTTACATCAGAAGCAACTATGTTCTTACTAGTTACAATTGGTACCTACCCCAGCAAACTGCCCAATAAGCCTTTGGAAATTCGCACACTGAGGAGGTTGGGAACAGCTTCCCCACAGGATAGTCTGCACAAGTGGAATTTGTAGCACACCAAAGACACTAAAAAAAGAAGTGACAAAAGTGAAACACGAGAATTTTTCTCAAGGCGTTTCTACCAAACAAGCAACCCTGGTAATTTAACACTGGCTGATAGCCTGACCAATGAGGTCTGCACGTTTCGTGGGACTGCAGGGGTGTGACACAACTCCCTCCTTGCGCAACACCCCCTTTGCTCCCTGCACACATGTGATAAAGCAAGAGTCACCAGGCTTCTGAGCACTACTTGCTCTCCAGAAGGGCTCGGAAACATGTCGCTGGCCTTCGGCAATGTGTTTCCAGCCTTGCAGAGCCCTTCCAGAGTGCAGGGAGTGCTCCAGACGCTAAGGACTGTTGCGCAGAAGCATGTACAAGGACTGGGGGAGTTGCGTGATGGGTCCCGTTGCACCTCTGCAGTCCCCTGAAGCATGCATGCTGTGTTAGTCAGGATGTCAGCCAATGGCTTGCATGCGGCACGGCACAATGTCAATGATACAGCACCATCCACACTGCTGTCTGTGTTGAAAACACCAAGGCTGTTGTAGGACAGGGCTCTTTCACTTCAAGCTGCACAACTGCAACTGTGTGACTCTACCTCAATTGGAAACCTTGGAGGTAGTGTTTCCCAATGGTAATTGCGCAATCTGCAGTCACAGCAGAAAAGCCCCATTCCACAACAGTGCTGGTGGGGTCTTAGACATGTGCAGGAGCCGAGGTGCTGCTGCACCATTTCGCTGTGCAGCATGCAAGCCACTATTTTTAATTCTCTATTAACTTCAGACTGTAACTCTTGCATTCAGCAGGACTGTTACAGAAATGGAAGTAGACATTTCTGCACACTGGGCAGAGCAAAAATATGAAGTGCACCCCACACACACTTCAATTTTTGAGCATAAAGGATCATTACAGTCATAGAGTTAGTCAAAAATACTTCTTCCTCCTACTTCTGAGGAATGCACCAGCCTTGTACCTTTACGTTAGTGACAGCTGGCCCAGTTGTCAGAGTTGACAGCATTTGCTAGAGAGGCTGTTTTCTCTCTCTCTTTTTTAAATAAATAGCTAATATACAAGACTCAGAACCCATTCAGAGTTCAGACTATATCAGTTACAACAATAACATCCTAAGAGCCATTTCTCCCATTAACATTTTCTCTATAACTTCCAGAGCCCACTACAAAGGCATGGCATGTTATTTACTAAGTTACCCCGTTACAAACTCACACCTTTTTAACATTTTTTTGAAAATGGATAATAAATGTACTAGACTTTTTTTTAAAACTAGCCAGCATTTCTTAAGTTAACTATACTAAGTTTAAGGAAATGACAAGTGCAAAGAAGTTTTATTTAGTGGAGATTAAGTACTTCCACATTTCTTTTCACACCTTATTTGTTTTTATTTTCTACTCAAATGAGCATGGGTACTTTGTTCACCAACTACCTATGTATTTTCTAGATTAATGTTTCTGCATTGCATACATAGGGGCTAATGAACCTCTCCCTTTTTAGCACTGTATTTTGTGTTTATGTGCATATGAATCCATTTCATAAAGTCCAGACTTGTCTTTCTTCAAGGACAATACTGATGATATTGCAGCAGTTTCTCAGTCTCATCCATCCTCCTGTCACCCGAGCAACTCTGACCACTGCCAGTGATATGACTGATCTCAACATACATTTTGACACTGTTTTAATAACGACACCATAGCCTAGACACGACTCACTTCCACAACATATAAACTGTGTAGGAACCGTTTTAGTGCCATGCTGCATAAACATTTTAGAAGAGCATGACAAAAAGGATGGTTCTGTGTGTGTGTGTGTGCGCGCGCGCACTAGCAATTACTCTTTTCCACCTTACTTTTCTCCTTCTCTTTCATCCATGAAACACTGGCTGGCATAATATGCAGTGTTCCGTTGCTATAATGCTCCACCCTGGGCCTGCCGCAGACTCGTAAGCAGCCTTGACACTGTTCCGAACCAGCATTGCTCGAGTACCACAATGGGGGAAACTGTGGTAGTGCTGCTTGTGCAACTGCTCATTCTAACCAGCATTGGGGCTATTTACAAGTCCGCAATAGCCCCAGGGCAGAGCGTTATGTCAACGGAACAGCTCCACGTCATGCTGGCCCCTACCCCCATTTCTTCCTCTCCTTCCTGTAATTTACTACTACCTCCTGGCTCTACTCTGTTCCAGCTCCCTCTTGTTCTTTCATTTTATTGTCTATCCCCCGAACTCTTACATCTCCTTTCTAACTTTATCTTCAGAAGTTTAGGCTCCATGTATGTTAAAGCTCTCGTTGAAACTACACCTCTAAAAAAGGGCAGCAAACAACAACAACTGTCCCAAACTCTTTCCTCTAAATGGTTACTGTCCATGATAGATACAGGGAGAGATGCGGAGTTGACACAATAAGGCCATTCTTATTGGCAAAATAAAGCTATTCAATACAGAGGGATACAACCCTTCTGAGACCAAGCATTAAAAAACAACAACACAGATTCTAGGACTGCTGTACCTCAAATCGAACAATCTAGTCTTTACTTGTGAACAGTACACAACTCAAATCAGGGAGAGTGCAGAAAACATGCAAAAGCTGCTATTGCATAGTATCAAAATAGCATTCGGGTGAGAAACAAAAATCATTTTATACATGGCCAGAGCTAACAGCTTCCTATATAGATAAATTCTGAAAGATGTCTTCAATATCTCAAGTACTAATGCTTTAAATAGAGGGGGATTCTGTAATACTAAAACAAAGAGACGCTGTTAAATGCTCTTTGCTATTCGTTTCTGACTGGGTTCACGCTGAACAGGAAAGGATGGTTGAATATGTAGCTCTTGCTGAAACCTTGAACTCATGAGTTGCCCATTCCTTTGTGTGCTCCGTTCCCCTACCTTGATTCCTTCTTCACACAAACCATAGTTTGCCATTACATCCAAACTAAGCAAACTATATTTTGGTCAATGGATCAATCACATATTTTTCTATTTACTGCCTATTATTTGACTACAATCAAATATTTAATGGAACTATGATACTTTAATAATTGGTCAGTTACCAGCTTAGCTCAACTACCTTTTGCTTTCTAATAGCTTACTTTAGTTTATTTCTGTTTAAACTCCCTCTCTCTAGGCTGAACATGGTGTTCTAGGATAAATGCCAGGATAAGTGTCAATGAATCATTCACACTGTTTAAAACCTTACTTAATACTGTTAAGAGCTATTTTTAAAATGTTAAAATAAGTTACTTTGTTAAACAAAAAATTCACGTTTATACTTAGAATAAGTATCAAACCTTTCTATTATGAAAGTATGTTATAATCATTCTAATAAAGTTACAAATACTTTTAAAAGACTTGATAGTCAATTGGTCAAAGCAGTTTTGGCTAGATAAATGCTCAACCCCACTATGGTCTGTACAAACCAGAACTGGGAACTATAATTTGAACATGGTTTCCTAATCTGTTTTTTGGAAACCATTGTTTGATTTTGTAAACAAGGAAATAAGGGAAGGAATTTCAGCACAAGTGAGAACTCAAGGCACAAATGACCAAATTATGGTTTGCCCTTATATGTAAACTATCCCTCTCTTCAATAATGTACAATACTTCTTCCTTATGACTCTCTGGGATTCAACTGTCAGCTTATAATTAAAATTCCTCCACTGTTGAAGTATTTAGAAGAAGACACAATGACTGCTATTGCAGCACATCATTGCCTATATACCATACCAGCTTGGTGTCAGAAGCTAATCCAGGATGCCATGCTATGCCATGCCAAGCAATGGTGTTTACTTGCACCACTGGTGCAAGTAAACACTATTGTGCCAGCACAAGACTGGAAGGATGTATATAGCTGGAAAGCATACAGCTAACAATAACTCACTCACTAAGGCAACTGAGCTATTTCAGCATCAGGCATGCTTTGACAACCCTGAACATGCTAGCTGTAAAATGCTGTTTATGGTGAAATTGCAGCTTACATGTTTGATACCAGAAAGGACTCAATGCTGCATCTTTACCTTGCCAAGCTGCTTCATATCAGATTTTTTTTAAAAAAAGAAATCTGATCTTTGGAATATGTAGCACTATCACTACTTTTAAATGAATATGCCTTTTAAAAATTAGGTACAAAATATGCTTATGCTTTCTGCAAGCTAGATGCTGATAACCCACATTAATTTTAGAATAGATTTTTTTTTAAAGAGCTGAACTCTCCTGGACAAAATTACTTGAACACAAGGTGTTTTTTTGTTTTTTGTTTAATAACACAAGAATATCAAGAAAAGGTTTTCTAGGTACCCCTGCTAACTTGGTAAAGAGGCACCCTTTAACATGGTGATTCTCTTTATTTTGCAGAGGGAGAGTAACTGGCCCTATCCACCCCCAGCACAGTACCTCCAGTGACTTATGCCGGTGTCTATCTTATGTTTCTTTTTAGATTGTGAGCCCTTTGGGGACAGGGATCCATCTTATTTATTTATTATTTCTCTGTGTAAACCGCCCTGAGCCATTTTTGGAAGGGCGGTATAGAAATTGAACAAACAAACAGGTATTTCCTAGAAAGCTCAGAACTGACTGTCTCTCTCACAACTTATCTTATTCATCATGTATGATACAAGGATTCCATATTCTGTTGAAATACAGCAAAAAATATGATCCAAACATTTTTTCTGCCTCCATACAGTCCATGAAGTAAATTAGCTGAAATGACAGCACCTTTTCTAGAATCATTAGAAAGCTTTCCCTAACAAAATATAAAAATTCCAAAACTTACTGAAGTATTTTTTAAACATTCTTCACAAGTCTTTCCGGTGAAAGCAGCACATGCTGAAAGGGAATAAAGTGTTGAATGAAAAATCAAGAACTTTTAAAATTGAATCTTCATCCTTTTTCTAACCAAACAATAGATCAAACAACATTTGGATCAAGACAACATCCAAACAGGTTTTCAGACTAATTCAAATTCAGCAGCTTGAAGATTCAAAGAGAAGTTAGCTATGTGTTTGTTTTGTTCAGGTTCTATATTTGAACATACATGAAGTATTTTGTTTGGAGCATATTGCATACTAAGCTATAATATGTGATGATAGTATTAAATGCAGCTTTTCCTGACACCATTAGGCTTCTCTTCAGGTGAATATAGGAAGAGCCCTCTTGAAACAGACCAAGGGCTCATCTAGACCCATGTCTTGTTCACAGCAAGATGGATCGGTAGTTTTGTGAATCTGTTGACAGTACTTTAGAATGTATTTGGAACCAAAAATCCTCCAAATCAGCCTTACTTGCCTTTCTATCCATTTCCTTGCTCTTAATCCTGCCAACATCTCTACCTAGGAATGGACAGAAGGGAAAATAAGGTTGTGGGTTGTCACAAGTTACATCTTGTTTAATCCCACCAGACTTCTCTTCTTTGGACAATAATCTTCAAGTCACTAGAACAGGCTTAAAACTGGCAAAAGTAATATACTACAATCACTCTAAGATTTTTTACGTGGAAGTAAGTGCCACTAATGTCCGTGGGGTTTCCTTGCAAGTAATTATGTCTACTATAGGTGTAGGAGAATTAAAGCTTAAATGGGTCATTAAAAACAACCCTTAAGATGAATCCCAGCTGGTATGTTTCCCAGACTATGGAAGTTAAAAAAAAACTATGGGAAACACCTATATCTGGCAGCAGCGACATAGGAAAGATGCTGAACGGCATCATCTCGTACTGTGCGGGAGGTGGCAATGGTAAACCCCCCTGTATTCTACCAAAGACAACCACAGGGCTCTGTGGTCGCCAGGAGTCGACACCGACTCAAGGGCACAGTTTACCTTTTAAGCAATGTGTGGCTCGCCAGATGTTGCTGAACTCCCATCATCCCCAGCTGTAACTGATAGTGGCTGGGGTTGATGAGAGTTGAAGTTCAGCAACATCTGGAGAGCTGAATGTTGCCTACCCCTGCTTTAGGATAAATTTACTTTGAACCTCTGCACTGAAACTATATTAGCAGTGATCAGCCATTTATTCAGAATTATATAATGACCCAAGAATGGCAGCAAATAAAAACATCAGATACCCACAGGGAGTCAATATACAAAAAGGCAAATAATCTTTCCCCCCCTCTAATTCTGCAATTGTTATTCTTACTGTAAAAGGTAAAATGAGAATGCCACCACTCTTCAAGCACTTCTAATCTCTGAATAAGACGATATAATGGCGATGAAATATGCATATTCCCATTCAGACAAAATTCTTAGACCACTTTAATGCATACAATAAAAACAAATAAAAGACCTTACAAATCGAGCAAACATGTTTCAATGTCCAAACATTCATTCATTCATTCGATTTCTATACTGCCCTTCCAAAAATGGTTCAGGGCGGTTTATACGGAGAAATAACAAACAAATAAAGATGGAACCCTGTCCCCGAAGGGCTCACAATCTAAAAAAAAACAACATACCATACTTTTGGAGAGTACACTCAATAAGTTCCCTCAGGATTTCATGAATATGCTATGTTCTCTTTTTGTTTCATTTTCCATTCCTCTCTCCTGTCCCTTGCATTAATGTCCAGACTCCTTGCTCAGATCTACTCCATCCCCCTTTTTGCACTTTTAGAGGGAGGCGGAAGGACCTCTGTGTGCATATGTACAACACTTGCAGAATAGTTTTTTTTAACAAGTATGCTCATAATTAGAAGTTGATTACTATTCATGGTGATATCTTTGATCTAGGTTCATCTTTAAACTAACAGTTTTAAGAAAATGTTAAAATTTCATTTATTTAATTTATAAATAAATAAATAAATAAATAAATCTTTTATACCTCCCTTCCAAAAGGCTCAGGGCGGTTTACATTAAAACACCATTAAAATCAGTTAATAATTAAAACAAAAATTATAAAAGCATAGAACAATGATTAACAATTAAAAACACCATAAAACAATTAAATAGTCAGAACAATTTTAAAACCAGTTTTAAAAAGCTGAGAAAGCCTGATTGAAAAGATGTGTTTTCAGAAGTTTTTTTTAAAATTGCCAGAGATGGGGAGGCTTGTATCCCAGCAGGGAGCACATTCCACAATCTCGGGGCAGCAGCCGAGGAGGCCCATCTCGGTGTAGCCACCAAACGAGTTGGCGGTAACTGGAGACAGACCTCCTCAAGTGACCTCAGTGGGCAGTGGGGCCCATAGCAAAGAAGACGCTCTCTTAAATATCCAGGACCTAAGCCATTTAGGGCTTTGTAAGTTATAACTAGCACTTTGTATTTTGCCCGGAAACCTATTGGCAGCCAGTGTAGCTCCATCAACAGAGGAGTAATGTAGTCTCTCCGAGATGACCCAGAGACCAACCTGGTTGCCGCATTCTGAACCAACTGAAGTTTCCAGACTACGTACAAAGGCAGCCCCACGTAGAGCACATTACAGAAGTCCAGTCTGGAGGTTACCAACAGATGTACCACTGTTCTGAGGTCAGTGATCTCAAGAAATGGGCACAGCTATCATATCAGCGGAAGCTGATAGAAAGACCCCTGGCCACCGCCTCAACCTGAGAAACCAAGGAGAGACGGTGATCCAGAAGTACTCCCAGACTGCAAACCTTTTCCTTTTGGGGAAGTGTGACCCCATCTAGCACAGGGAGATCAAAATCGTCTCTAGAGTTCTGACACCTCACAATAAGTACCTCCGTCTTATCTGGATTCAGCTTCAGTTTATTCTCCTTCATCCAGCTCATTACTGCTTCCAGGTAGGCATTTAGGGAGGATATGCCAACTCCTGAAGAAGTTGACATGGAGAAGTAGATCTGGGTGTCATCAGCATACTGGTAACACCCAGCTCCAAATCCCCTGATGATCTCTCCCAGCGGTTTCATGTAGATGTTAAAAAGTACTGGAGAAAGTATGGAGCCTTGAGGGACACCATACTTAAACTCAGATTTTGAAGAGCAACAATCTCCAATCAACACCATCTGGAATCTGTCTGAGAGGTAGGAGCAGAGCCACTGTAAAACAGTGCCTCTTCCTCCAACAGAAGGATACAATGGTCGATAGCATCAAAAGCCATAAAGAGATCCAAGAGGACCAAGAGAGTCACACTTCCTCTGTCAATTCCCAACTGGAGATCATCCATCAGGCTGACCAAGGCAGTCTCCACCCCATAGCCCGCCTGAAAACCAGTTTGAAATGGGTCTAGATAATCAGTTTCCTCCAAGACTGCCTGTTTAAAGTTTAAAACTTTAACATTTTAAAGTTTTAAAATTTCTAAAACTTTTTTTTTAAACCCATTGATGTTTATCCACTCTGTTCTCTAATTATCACACTAACTGATGGTCCTAAATAATATCTCCAATGAAAAGTTTAGCAGGGACGAGGCATGAACAAGATTAAACTGAAGGGTACGTTTTATTCAAGGAGATGAGCACCAGAAGAATGTGGCTTTAGCCCATGTTAGCCTATGCCACAATAGCTCTGTTATTACATTTATGCCCCACTCTTCCTTCAAGTTGCTGAGGGCAATGCAAATGGGGATATTCCCTCCTAACCTTGCAAATTTAGACTGCAAGCCTTTCCCAACAGGGCCCTGTTTTCTCACGCTATGTAAAGTGCCATGCACACAAATGGAGCTAAATTATAAGACTAATAATAATGACAATAAGTTAGGCTGAGAAAGAGTAACTAGCCCAAGTTCAATCAGTGTGCTACTGGGTGGGGATGGGATTTGAGCCCAGGTCTCTGTCGTTTTAGCCAGCCACTGCCTTTCTGGTGCCATCTGGCTCCTTTTTGTGTGCCAGCAAAAGAGGTGCCATATGAGAGCTTCTCCTTGAAGAGGATGGATGACGAGGCTCTGCCTTGTTGGAAACAGGAAGCTGCTTTATACCGAGTCAGACCTTGGGCCCATCCATCCAACACATTGTTGTCTACAGGCAGCAGCTCTCCAAGGTTTCAGGCTCAGAAGTCTCTCCCAGCTCCACCTAGAGATACCAGAAATTGAACCTGGGATCTCCTGCATGCAGTGCAGCTCCTCTGCCACTGAGCTGAGGTCCCATCAAGGTCATCATGTGAGCTCCGTGGGTGTAGATGGGATTTGTACCCAGGGGAAGTGACTTGCCCAGGGAGCAAGAAGTTGCTGCTTCGAATCCCCGCTGGTATGTTTCCCAGATTATGGGAAACACCTATATCGGGCAGCAGTGATATAGGAAGGTGCTGAAAGGCATCATCTCATACTGCCTGGAAGGAGGCAATGGTAAACCCCGACTTTATTCTACCAAAGAAAACCACAGGGCTCCGTGGGCGCCAGGAGTCGACACCCGACTCCTCGGCAAGATCTTTCCTCCCCTCCCTCCCCCCAATTTTCTGCATCATCCTAGTCAGCCACTCCAAAAGTGTTAGTGCACCACACTGGTTTGGGGCTTTTTTCGCAATGCCAAAAAGAACCAAGCAGGGAGAAGAAACAAAAAGGAGGCGACACAGGACCCCCCCCCCCGTGGGTTTGGCGGACAAGCACTGAGCGGGAGCCACGCCCCCCTCGCCGGCCCACTCAGCCTGAGCAGGCTCTTTGCTTACGCATAGCCGGCGGGGGAAGGTCTGTCGGCGGAGGGGACTGTATTCCCGCAGCCGGTCGGTCCCAGAGTAGGAAGAAACAGGGCAGCCAGAGAGCCCAGAGCCGCCAGCGCTGAACGGCCGCCTCCTCGTCCATCTTCCCCCACGCACTGCGGCCGGTCTGCGCCGCGCCACTGAGTCTCCGCCGCCACCTCTCCCTGCTTTTGGCGTCCTTCCTCAGCGCACTGAAGGAACGGCAGGATTCCGCGCAGGCGCACTCCGGCCACCTTGTCACAAGCCGGGGCCGGAGGCATCAGAGCGACCAACGGCACGGGCTCGAGCCATAGAGATAGGAAACCGCTAGAGTGACCATTCAGGTGTCCGGGTCCTTGAGAAGCGGCTGGGTTTGGGGTGGCTCGCTGCGGAAGAAAGCTGCTCCTGGGAAATCATGGAATAATGGGCAATACTACTACAACAAATATTTATATACCGCTCTTCAAGTTCTCAAAGGGTTTACATAGATATAAATATATCAATAAGATGGCACCCTGTTCCCACAGGGCTCACAATCCAAAAAGAAACAAAGGTAGACACCAGCAAATTGAACGCAACGAGTTCACCCCAAAGCAAGAAGTAATAACAGCAGGAGTTCAATCAGTTCATGCCTATTCTAACCCAGGTTTCATTTCATGGAAAAATATTTGGCAGCATGCAGACCACGTCGTGTAGACAGTACTGAGCTAGATGGACCAATGCTCTGACTCAGTATATGCAGCTCCTTATGTTCCTAAATAGCACACTTACCCATAAAGAACCACTATAATACACTGTCGCCCCATCCCACAGTGGAGAGCCTGGGGCATTGGGCACAGGGTGTGGAGACAAGTAATCAGATTGCAGTCAAATTGCACTTGTGTGTTGTGGGGGACTCCCCACCCACCCAAGGAACTGCAGATTCATGTTTGCATTACCAGTTTCTTCTTTGCAAATGGGGCTCATATGTCCTGCTTAAAGGTAAGTGTGCCCTCAAGTTGATTTTGACTCCTGGCGCCCACAGAGCCCTGTGGTTTTCTTTTGGTAGAATACAGGAGGGGATTACCATTGCCTCCTCCCGTGCAGGATGAGATGATGCCTTTCAGCGTGTGGGGATTCAAACTGGCAACTTTCTGCTTGTTTGTCTAGCATTTCCCCGCTGTGCTATGTACAGATTAAAGTTGCAGGTGGGGCTGACCAAGGACTCCAGCTATAGAACTTCCCTTAGGATGCAGCAAATGTCTTTCTTAAATTGCCTCCTCAGCACCCCAAAATCCAGTGGATTGCAAGCAGGTGCCTTGTGCACCATTCATTTGCCTTCAGAACACACTTCTTAATATTGCAAAAATACCTTTAAAAGGTTTTTTTTTTTAAAAAAAAAAATCCATGTTTCACACAAAGACCTGTGTTCTTGAGAGTTAAGACTTGGAGTTCCTGTCTGTGCTCCAACAGTTTCTGCCCAGTCACTACTTCGTTGAAATTCAAAGTCAACCCAGCAGTTGGACAATGTGTCTGTTGAGTTCAGGGGTGACCAACCTGAGGTTTGCCACCTGTTTTGGATAACTCATATCATTCCCAGCCATAATAAATCGCAGCTGGAGATTATTTTTGATAATTATTTTTATTACCTTCCAACAGCAGCTGGCATCTCCCAGAAGTGGGGATACAACAAGGTCTTCCCTAAGTGTTTAAAGAATTGATAACATGTCCTTCCATCAATTCCCCTTTAAATAGTGTATCTGAAAACATTCCTTGCACAGATACCCACCAGTGTTCCCTGTAACAGGTAATCCCAGATGATGTTGACTACAACTCCCAGCAGCCAAAGGCCATTGCAGCTGAGGATTCTGGGAGTTGTAGTCCACAACATCTGGGATTTCCTGTCACAGGGAACACTGCACCCCAGCTGCCACAAATTTATTTCCTTCCCACCAAATTCCTTCTGCTCCACCCTATTAGTTCTAATAACTGCCCATCTAACCCCCTTCCCCCTACCAGAGAAAGTCCATGTTTTTCTTTCTCAGGGTTTCAGATAGGGGTCTTATAGGAACATAGGAAGCTGCCATGTACCGAATCAGACCATTGGTCTATCTAGCTCAGTATTGTCTACACAGACTGGCGGCAGCTTCTCTAAGCTTGCAGGCAAGAATCTCTCTCAGCCCTATCTTGGAGAAGCCAGGGAAGGAACTTGAAACCTTCTGCTCTTCCCAGAACGGCTCCATCCCCTAAGGGGAATATCTTACAGTGCTCACACTTCTAGTCTCCCATTCATATGCAACCAGGGCAGACCCTGCTTAGCTAAGGGGACAAGTCATGCTCGCTACCACAAGACCAGCTCTCCTCTCCATCTTATCCCAGCCCTACCTGGAGCTGCGGAGGCCCCTCCTTGGGAGACACAGACCAGAAGCTACTGCACAATAAATCATCATATTGTTCTGGCATGGCCCAATGGATTATGCTCCATGATAATATTAAGGTGTAAAGATTGTCTTTAGAAATCAATCACAACTGTACAAGACAATTTTTAATTAAAAATACATACTTTACATAAATATATACCATAACTAAACGTTATTAAAAGCCAAAATTGAAGTTTTATAGAAAGCAAACCTGAAACAAAAGTATTTTTCCCCATGCAAAAGCAAACAGAGATGAAGAAACTATTATCTGAAACAAATGCTGAAATTCACATTGACAACTCTGCGACAGAAAATTGCTGCATTTGTACAAGCTAAATAAGATACAATTCAAGAATGAAACTCAAATTTAAATCTAATAACTTTTATATGTAAAAACAAGATCAAAAGGTTTAAGAGGTATATATTTTGGATATACCTTCCACTCAAAAATGATCAGCAGTGACTAATTATATGGCCTGCTGTTTGTTGTATCAATGTTATCCCAAATACAGAGCTGAAAAATACAAGTTCCCATTTTGAAAACAAGCATGTAGAACAAACCCCTGTGGCAAATGACTTCAACACACACACACACACACACACACACACACACACACACACACACTCCAGTAACAGGAACTGCACCCATCTTTTGGGTAGCACTTCCCATAGTTCATATTCAGATATATTTAAATAAATTGGCTACAAATAAAATTGCTCCAGGTACAGTGGGGCTCCCATCCTAAAGAGCAACACTGCTGCACTACACCTCAAAAAACCCTATTCACACATTATGGTCAACATTTATCTGTGTAGTGTACACAGGTACAGATCTGTACCCAAGTACAGTTATTTGCATGTTACGTTGAACACAAACACAGCAGTATACTTCCTATCAGTATCCTGCATGTTAAGGGGCCTGGACCTAGGTTCGGTTTTAAAGTGGACAAAGGAACAGTCATTCACACAAAAAGATGTACAAGTATACAGACTTCTGAACCAAGGTACAATATAATGTCTGATTAGGGCTAAAGTGATTGCAGCAGAGGGGTTCCTGTTCACACATTGTGTTCAAACTGTACAAACTGTGTACAGTATCTTCAGGTACAGTTCTATTCACTGGCACAGTTTTTCATATGTTATGCTGAACGCAGACACAACAGTACACTTCTTATATGTATCCTGTATTTGAAGGGACTTGAAGCCAGGTTCAGTTTTAAAGTGTACAGTCATTCACGCAAAAACCATGTACAAGTGTACAGACATCCAATTACAATTACAACATAAATATCTGAATAGGGCTATAGTGTTATTTGTAGTGGGGCAAAAGAGAAAAGCAGTTCTGTTAAATGTGTTATATATCTCTGGTCATTGTCACTGGCCATTCTGGAAACGGCAGGAAAGGGACACCCAGAACTCCATATTCTAGCACCATCAGAACTGCACTTTTGTCAGTAGCTGCACATACAAGTTAAGGCCTGCCTACCTAGACATCTGTAACATGAGTTATGTTACATATATAATTATGTTATATTAAGCACCTTTTACATAGCGCACATACAAAACCCTCGTCACACTTTCCAGAGTTCGTGAAAAAACGTTGAACACTTCAAGGTTTCCGAGGATCACACAGAATCCAAACAAGACCCCCAGTGGCTCAGATTGGCAGACCCAGAATTTCAAACATCAACATGGAATGTTTCAAGGGAATTGGCCTTAGGGAAATAAAATGTAGACAAGACCCTGAACTATTTTCAGCTTTACTCTAGAGCTTTCTGCAGCTTCGTTCTCTGAAAGAAAGAAAAGGGGGAATCTTCAGGACAGAAAGATGTAAAATTAGATGTTTATAAATCTGCCATCAAATTCTGTGACGTAATGTAAAGTGCTTTGTCTGATGAGTACTTTGTTTTGATCCAATGCTAGACTAAGCACTTGCTTTACTAAAGTATATATAATTCCAATAAATTTAGAAGGCCAAGGTTTGCATTAGTTGAAACAAGTTCAAATTCCAGTGTATGTACAGAACCTTTTGAGAAATCCATTCTTGTTCAAGAGAAATCATTCTGCATGCTACACACTGGGAGTTCACACATATGAATGGTTTCTCCCTACTCAGAAGGTAATACCATCAATTTGTCTCAAAAAGCAAACAAAAACTTCTGATGAAAAAGAAAGAAGAATGAAATTGGAGATGTAAAAACTCCACAGGCAGCATGCTAGCTACAGTACTCCTGTTTTTGCAAAAAACAAAACAAAACAAAACCACTCCCAAACACTGCCTTTATAATAATTTCATCTTCAATAATATTTATATAAAAATATTCTAAAGTTACCACAAAGTTATACTTGGTTCTGAAAGAGCCAATCTGTAGTACAGTACAGCAAATAAATTTTTAATATCTCATACAAAAATAATCCTGATTCAGTCACAATCTAGAATTTGGAGTAGATGGTAAGCAGCGTCCATGTTTATAGCTTTAAATAGGAATGATAAACAGCTTTCATCTGTTCCCACTTACAAGTGTCTAAAATAATTCTGATTGTAAGGTATAGCAAAAGGTTATCCTGGTTAACCCAAAATTCAAGTTATCAGAGGTTTATCCCATGAAACCCAATAGAAATAAGACTATATAAACCATTCCACTAATCAGAACTACTGATTATTGCATGCCTGCCGACATGTCCCTATTAAATAGGTACGTTATTGCAATACTTTGTATAACCCCCCATGAGGATAGCTGGATTATTTGAGTTGCACTGTAATTTGATTTCAATTTTTGTCATCACTTCCTATGTTTAAGTAGAGGAAAATGCAGCATCTAAAAATGTGTTCTAAAAAAAAAAAAAAAAGCTCCATTGATTCAGGTTGTTATTGCTATGAAACCAAAAAGTAAATTAGTGTTTTGCTTGTTCTAAATGTCTATTCATTGTTCACTGAAATCAAGGCCCACCAACAGTAATTTCATAATGCTCACAAGCAGATACTTTTTGTATATGCACAATGAAAAACTACAATTGGAATAGAAATGAAATTGTATGTCAACAACTGCTTTGCAGATAAAATGCAGAAGTTTAACATTAGTTCTATCAGTTTCTCCTCCAGTAACACAGAGATAATGAAACTGCTTGAGAACTTAAGAAATCATAGGTAGGTTTGTATCCCCCTCTCTTAACTTGAAAAAAATAAGTTTATTGTGTTTGACCATCTTAAGGGATAGTATTTTACTTGTTTCTAACTCTTCTGAGCAAAGAAATACTTTTTAAAGTGGTGATTTTCTTTATAAAACAACTGTCCCTATTCAGTCCAGCAAAGTATCCCTAAAGTGGCTGTTGCTGGAGTCTACCTTGTGTTCCTCCTTAGACTGTGAGCCCTGTTGGAATAGGGAAGCATCTTGCATTTCCCCTACTATATAAACTGCTTTGAGCACTTTCTTGAAAGGTGGTATATAAATATTTGTAGTTGTAGTAGTTTTGGACCATTGGAAGGAACCCCAAAGCCTTAATCAAGTAAACAAAATATAGTAGCCTTTACAGTAGTAAAGTTGGAGATTGATTTGAGAAACATGCTAGTCTTTTTGTTTTGCTTACCATCCAGCACGATAGAGAACTCTGGAGAACTCAAAAGCCTACTACACAAGATTGTGTGTCTTTCTGGACCTAATAACAGTATTACTTGAGTGTAGCTTTTTGTTTGTGGGATTGTTTATGTACAAGAAAAGGCAACATGACTGAGGAATTCATCGTTCTCAAAAACACACAATGGCTATTATTTAAATATTACTATAATCCCTGCATTTTAAAGTAGGCAAAAAAGATGGACTGGTAAGTATTAAGTGTTTCTTGAGCTATGAAAGATCAGCAGACATGTTATTCAGCAGTACAATTCAAAGAATAAGCAGGCCAAGAAAACATACAAAGCAAAAAGGTCCCAGTCTTTTCAGTTATAATCCCCACCGGTTTTGATGGGTCTTTATAACTTGTTAATAGCTTCAAGACAAAAATATGTAAGACATCTAATAGTCTGGCTTGCTCACCCACTACATTCCTCTCTGTAGTAAACCTAGATAAGAGAGCTGTACAAGCTGTCCGATTACAATGGCAATTCTTTGCACACACCTTTTGTAAATTATTTTTAGACCTCTCCAAGGGAGTGGAAAATCATCTGACCTGCAGTGCCTTGTGAGCGAGCAAACTGGCACTTGGCTTTCCCAACCTATTCCTTAAGAAGCATGAGTCACAACAGGGATGTCAATTTCAATGGCAGAATGACGGGATCGTGCGGAATATGGTTGGGAAGCATAGCTACGCACACTGGGCGCATGTGAATATAGAGGCTGCCAAAAAGGGGAAGGCAGGGTTTTGCACGCACAATACCACAGGAACAAGAGAATGGCTGTGAACAGTAAGCCACCCGCACTGGCAATGGCAATGTACACAGAGATGTCAAAGGTGAAAACCGGCTCGTATTTTCTGTTCATTTCCTGGTTATGGAAGATGACCCAGACAGACGGCGTCAAGCAAATGACACATGCAAGGAGAAAGAAGAGGCCAGCCACAAGATGGCAGCCTGCACTGTTTATGAGACATCTGGCCTGCTTGATGTTTGGCACGGAGGAAATGAAGGCGGTGTTACACATGCCAATCAAGCAGAGGAGAAGAGCCAAGACAGTAGTGAGCATGCTCACGGGGAGAGCAATTTGGAGAATGCGCAAATCCAGCTGATCAACTGCCGTATACCACTCAGTATCATAAATCACACAGTCTTTGCTGCCATCAAAGCGGACACATTTGATCCACAGCCCAGTGTAAACGGTCACATTCTTTTCATTCTTGTTAAAGGTATAGAGTCGCATTTGTCTCCAGTTAGGAAGCAGGGCAGCGGCAATGAGTCCCGATAAGGCAGCTGTTCCAGAAAGGAAGGCCAGGACTGTTGCAGCGTGGACATCACGGCAACCCATGGCTAGTCAGGGAAAAGGCCCTCTGTGGAAGAAAATGATACTATTATTAAAATCAATTCATTTCTCTCAAAGATCAGTTATGTACACTGCTTTCTCAGATGTTAAACTGGAAACTAGGGAAGCCACTTTTGCAGCCAATGGTTGCTCTAGCAACTTTGCACTGGACTCTGATCCATTGGTCCCCTCTTACTAGATAATCGCTTTTCACAGAAGCATAAAGATACCATTATAAAAGAACAGGCATTAGTTGGTATAGCAATACCATCTGGTGTATTGTGCCACAATCTCTTCCTATGGCTTCAGTCACAAAAGTGAGGATTTGCTGATGATAAATCATGTTAGCAATATTCAAAGTGTTACCAGGAATGCAGATGGTCAACACAACTCCAATCTGTTATCTCTGAAGTAGTTCTAATACAGATGAATCAGGAATCAGATTATATTATAATTATTTATCTCAGCACCATGTATGTGCATGGTGCTTTACAAAGTATAAGAGGATAGGGTCCTGCCCCAAGGTGCTTCCAATCTATAATTTAAGGCAAAGGGGAAGGAAATTGAGCCAGAGGCAAACGGGGGAAATATGCAATTATTTTGGTTACACATGCTAGGATTAGTTCATTTCATACAAGTTGCATATATTTTCGCAAGCACTCAGTCACCAGTTGGTAAAAGACAGAAGCTTGAGATGGCTTTTACTTTAGAATGCCACTACTTATAATTTTTTTTAAAAGTCACATTTTGCTGCTACATATGCACCTGAATTTTAAAAATTCAACACTAAACTTTGGTGGCGTTCACCCTATTGCTCAATACTCCTCTATTTAGACATAGTCAACTATGTTTTTGTGCTAGGAAATCATAGAGTTTTGTGTCAACACGTGTGTGTGTGTGTGTGTGTGTGTGTGTGTGTGTGTGTTGGAGGAGAAAGGCTGCAGCAGTACTATACATATTAAAGTAACACTGATTATTTTGGTCAATATGAAAAACAAAGATCAAACTAAGCTTTGAAGAAAAGAGACATAGCAACACATTCCATCTAAGATCAGAAATAAATGGTTGACTTGTATGCGCCTGTTGGCCAGAGTAAACCCTGTATGTATGCGACTTTTAAAAAGAAGAAAATCAGACACACTTTCAGTTGTAAATTGGGATTAGCTGCTTTCTAAAGGAGTACAACCTTACTGAGTGATGTAATCAAGTCAGGACTGGAACAACAAAGCAACTTTTACAAGTAGCAGAAATGTTCTAACAGATCTAGGGGGAAAATATTGGAATAAATTTGATTGCCATGATTTGTGTGTCATTTTCAGTTTACTAAAGCAACTGCAAATAATTTTAATCTTCACAACATAAAATATATTGGGTTAAAGAATATGCAGTGTCATCTATCAGGATAGTCGTGTGTATTAACTTGTATGACATTTGTAATGTCCAAAATGCTTCAAAATCCTTAACAGATTTCATACTGTCCGAGTAGGTTATTGCTATAATAATTTTCCAGCAGGAGAACTGGAGTTTAGAAGATTTCTTAGGCTACTAGTACAGCAAATTGGTGGTCAGAAAAAGATGGTGCACTTTGTGATGCAGATGCACAAGAACTTAAGGAAAAGACCTTAAGAACCACCTTGCTGGATCAGACCCAAAGCCTATCTAACTAACTTGGCAAAGAGGCACCTTTTAACATGGTGATTGTCTTTATTTCACGGGGGGAGAGTAACTGGCCCTATCCACCCCCAGCACAGTACCTCCAGTGACTGTTGCTGGTGTCTATCTTATGCTTCTTTTAATTGTGAGCCCTTTGGGGACAGAGATCCATCTTATTTATTTATTATTTCTCTGTGTAAATAGCCTTGAGCCACTTTTGGAAGGGCAGTATAGAAATTGAATAAATAAATAAAGTTCAGCATCCCGTTTCCCATAGTGACCCACAAGATGCATCCCACCCACATGCAGGAGCAGAAGTTACACCTCGTTTCCTGATACTGCTCTCCTGAAATTGATAATCAGATGCATCCTGCCTAGGAACTTGGAGGCAGCCTATAACCATCAAGGTTAGTAGCCATTGATAGACCTGTCCTCCATGAATTTGTCTAAGCCCCTTTTAAAGCCATCCATGCCGGAGGCTATGACCATATTCCATGACAGATAGTTTCATAGATTAATTATGTGTTGTGTGAAGAAGAACTTCCTTTTAATTGGTCCTAAATTTCCTAAAAACATGGAATATAAGAAAGGTACCCTATGAAATTCAGATTAATATAGAGAGGCATTCCTAATACCTTGAACATTCAGTGATATTTCACCCAGATACACAAGTTTCATGGAACTCAGAACTTGAATCCAAGAAGATTAGGAACACCTTCCCCATCTTGATTTGAGCTTAACAGATTACCCTTTGCAGATAACAAATGTTGTGCTTTTATCACAAAGTGCACAATTCTAATCCTTACACTGCATTATGAGAAGTCCATTACTGGGCTGGAACTTCCTGGGCTGGAACAGCTCCCACTGGTCCAGAAGTGGCACTCTGAACTGGACAACACTGGCATTTTGTATACTGCAAATCAGTACTTTGCTGTCATGCTAGTTCTTCTTTGCAATTTGTTTGCACGGTAGATGTAGAGGACCAGAGGTTGAAAGGTAACAATGAATAGCTTGTGTAATACAAGCTATCCTTTGCGAACTTTCAGCTTCTGGTCCTCAACATCTACCTTGTAGCAAATTGCAAAGATGAACTAGTATGACTGCAAAGCACTCTATTTTATTTATTGTTAGATTTCTATACCGCCTTTCGCTAAAAACAACCCCAAGGAGGTTTACAAAAGTTAAAACACATACCGTATTTTATGGACTATAAAACTCACTTTTTTCCTCGAAAAATATCCGCCAAAATTCAGGTGCGTCTTATATGTTTTAACAGTTTAATATGTTAAAACTCTGAAAAACTGGATTAAAATTAAGGTGCGTCTTATAGTCCGTAGCGTCTTATAGTCCGTAAAATACGGTAATAAAAATGAATTAAAAATATTTAGCTAAAAATATAAAAACAATCCAATATTAAAATATATAATATACAAAAATTACACATGGTAGTTCAATAGATGAAGAAGCTCTTCTTGCCCTGCATATGCATGCTGAAAAAAGCTTACAAGTTGAATTTCTGCTTGACATACAATTGGAGCCCTGCTTGAAAAAGGGTTGGCAATCTTAGCACATCAGTTCAGAGGATTTATAGCTTAAAATCAACTGCAAAATGCAAAGAAAGAATTGGCCCTACAGCAGTTTCAAAATAATACATGTTAATCAGAATGTAGGAACCCAAACAGGCAAGATACAGGCAGTGTTCCCTCTAACAGAGAATCCCAGATGTTGTTCACTACAACTCCCAGCATTCCCAGCTGCAATGGCCTTTGGCTGGGGATTATGGGAATTGTAGTCAGCAACATCTGGGAATCTCTGTTAGAAGGAACACTGGATACAGGCCAAATGTGTGTATCACAAGTATCAACCCATTCACATAAAGTATGAACATGTCAGCAGTACCTCTACACATAATTTTGATTGCTGGTATGCCAATGCTACATACAAATGAACCAATGCAAGCTATAAGCACATTTAACATTACAAGATGTGCATAGAACATTTAATGGGTATGTACTATATCTGCTGACTGTATCACAACTGTTTCTGTCTTAATTACTGATTACACAAGGGTTCTCAAACTTAGGTCCCTAGATGATGTTGGACTACAACTTCCATCATCCCTAGTCACAATGGCCTGGGGATGATGGGAATTGTAGTCCAACATCATTTGGGGACCCAAATTTGAGAACCCCTGAATTACTACATTCAAGAAGAGTGAGAAACCTATTGTGATAATTTTGTGAGAATTTGATACAAATTCTGCAACATCTGACAGAAACTGACAAAAACACAAAACATTTTGCTCATGTTACTAATGATGACTAAGGAAATGGAACCACCCACCTCTGCTGCCCAAACTGTGTGGGTTAGTTCATGAATCAGGGCATAATAATCATCAAACCATTCAAACATTAACACAGTACAGAGAGGGAAGAAACAGCCTCCATACTAATTAGTGGTTACAGTGTTGAACTACAAGCAGGAAGACACAGATTCAAATCCCCGTTCAGCTCACAAGAGATTGTTGTAAATATATTGGGGGGTGGGGGGAAGAGCTTTGTACACCACAGGAAGGGCGGGATAGAAAGGTAAATAATAAAAACAGACAGACTTCCCATCAAATATTATTATCCTATCGATGCTTGCTTAATCACAGACACACGTAAAATCCTCACACCTAACGCTTACTTACATAAAGTAAATTGCACTCTTTTCAGTGGCATTTACTCCCATGTAAATACGACTAAGATCGAGCACTCTCACTAGTTTGCTGTAAGAAAGGACTATTGGTTATAATCCCATCTAGCAGACCACAAAAAGCAGAATTGGTCTCATATAAAGATGTACAAAGGAGCAGCCGATCTCGACCATACTCACCCACTTCCCACGCACGATGCCTTAAATTTGCAAATACCGAACCTTCGCCCTCCTGTTAACACTGCGATTTCCCAAGCTGTGCCCCCGCCAGGAAGTTGTTGCCTTTTCCAGATTTGCCCAAAGGCTTCTGGGATTGTAGTTTCCGCCTGCCGTGTCTTTGTTTTACCCTACATTTATGGACTACAACTCCCAAGATCCCCTTGCAGAACCTGCTGTTTCGCATGCAACATCTTTTCATTTGTATGTTAACTTGTTGCTTCCTGCTTTTTCATTGTCACCCACCTAATTGGTTATCGTTGGTTGCTGAAGGGAAACGTCCATTGGTATAAAATGCATCGCTCGCTGGGTTTCTTCGTGCCGTGCTTTTTAATCTGGCGGATGCTGTGCGACCTATAGTTCTCGCATTTTTCATAGCGAATCGATCTTGTACACATTTATTGTGTAAATCGTCTGGAGACGTGAGTTTGGGACGATATATCATATGTAAAAAGAAAATAAATCTTTTCCTTAACATATTGATCCCGCCTCTCAAAACGGAACGCATTTTCTTAAAGTCTCCCCCTGCAGTTTAGGATGTCTAGTTACTATATTAAGAACTTCGTGTTGAAAAAGGTAGCTTTAACAAATCAAAGTCTTTAGATCTCGTCAAGCCAAAGTCTGTTTAAATAATCTGGAGAAATGCACTCATCGTATTTCAGACACCAAGCCAAAACTTTCTTCTGATGGATTTATGGTCTGCATAATTCTTATTCTTTGCTGCTATATATTTTATTATGGTTTTCTATGCCACCTCCACCCCCTTAAATATTGTTAGGTTTGTGTGTTGTGAGCCACTTTTAACACCAGTTTAATGGAATTGGTGCGGCCACACCTGAAGTACTGTGTACAATTCTGGTCACCGCATCTAAAAAAAGGACATTGTAGAACAGGAAAACATGCAGAAGAGGGCAACCAAGATGATCAGGGCCTAGAGCACCTTTTTTATGAGGCAAGGCTACAACACCTGGGGCTATTTAGTTTAGGAAACAAGACAACTGTGCTGTGGGGAGACATGATAGAGGTCTATAAAATCATGCATGGTGTGGAGAAAGTGGATAGGGAGAATTCTTCTCCCTCTTACATAACACTAGAACCAGGGGTCATCCCATGAAATTGATTGCCAGGAAATCTAGGACCAACAAACAGGGGTATTTTTTCACACAACACATAATTAACTTTTGGAATTCTCTGCCACAAGATGTGGTGACAGCCAACAACCCGGATGGCTTTAAGAGCAGTTTGGATAACTTGGAGGAGGAGGTCTATCATCGGCTACTAGTCTGGGGGCTACAGGCCACCTCCAGCCTCAAAGGCAGGATGCCTCTGAGTACCAGTTGCAGGGGAGTAAGAGCAGGAAAGAGGGCATGCCCTCTTCCAGTGACATCTGGTGGGCCACTGCATGAAACAGGATGCTGGACTAGATGGGCCTTGGGCCAGATCCAGCAGGGATGTTCTTATAGGATAAAAGTATTTTCTCCCCGATCTGTTTGTTTACTATGAGTACATAACATCTATCTAGTAGATCCTGAAGCTTCAGAATATGCAAGATAAGACAGGCTAACTCTCAGTCTTTACTAATCAGTCATCAGTAATCAAGATAAAAAGTAAGAGCTGCTGCATCCCTGTCCCATCCACTATAAAACTTCTAATGGCTTGGCCTAACATAACTGAGAAAATTATTCCCTTCTCTCTTTGGGAACCAACTCATTGCTGATCTTGTTTTCCCTGGTAATTATTATTTTATTTATTTCATATATTTCTGCCCCATCCAAAGGCTCTGGGCAGTGTACAACAAAACAAAAATTGACAGTTAATCATTTAAAACCAGCAGCTTAACACAAAACAAATTCAAACACAGTTTAAAACCACTAAAAACAGAAACACTGAAAAGCAAATGAAAGACCCTGGAAAGCCAAACAAATAGGTTTTAAGGGTTCTCCTGAAGGCCAACAGTGATCAAAAAGCACAAATTTCTGCTGGGAGTACATTGCAGAGCCCAGGAGCAGCTACAGAGAAGGCCCGGCTCCGAGTCGCCACCAGACATACTGGTGGCAACTGGAGACACCTCTCCAGGTGATTTTAATGTGTGGTGGGGATCATGCTGAAGGCGGCCCAAACCCGAGATTTTAAGTTCTAGAGTTCCAGATTGTTTAAAGTTGGTTTATAGTGACTTGGCTTCTGGAACAATGGGAGCTGTACTGTCCTATTATTCTTTATTTTATCTAGAAAGGGCTAAAAATCTCAGTAACTATTTTGAGATCTGCCATGAGTAGGATAATGAAAGCAGAATGTAATGTTGTCACCTCCATTTTTAAATGCAACAGAGAGCAATAACAAACTGACAAAAGTTTACTTATTCCCAGAGCATCACAAAATAGATAATTCAGAACCCTTTGGTGGAATCACCCCAAATATTGATCTGATTGAGTGGAATGATCAAGAGGGCTGGTACAAGAGAAATGCAGACCAAATTTAGGCCTTTAGTTGTTCTCTATAGACTTTACCTCCTTTCCCCCTTCCTTAACTGTACTCTCTTTCTACACCCATTCTTAGTGCCAATAAAATAAAACCCCTCAATCCTATCCAGATAGCACTGCAATTTATTCCAAGTGCAGTTTTTATATTTTTGTGGTGAAATTTGGTTTGTTTAATTTAGTTAATTTTTTTTAATTGTATGGCTATAGAAGAGACTGAAGAAGGTTCAGAATATCAGATGCCAGATTTTGATTAAATGTGAAGTCAGCTCCACTCAAAGTCATTCTCTGCCAGCCATTAAATTAATCCTTCCCTTCTGCCTCTTGTTACTTTGCTCAGATCTTGTTTTGTCCCTTCATTTTTGTCTCATTAACTCTATGATACTTCAGGACAAGGAATATGTCACTTCCACATCATACTTCGCTGTGGGGTTGCTAAATTGGCAATTTTAAATAGTCCTGCCCAAAAATGTTTCAGGAGAATATTTTCATGTTTTTGTCTCGCATTAGTTGCCTACTCAAAACAAGGACAACCCATTTCATTAGGATGTCAGCCATTGATCTCTTTATCATTGCACACAGTTTTTGAATGTAAAGGGCGTCATATTTCTGAATGATGCAATGCGCGAAGTTTCTCTTTCTGAGAATTTTCAATCTTCTTTTCAGCATCTTCATCTAGCACATTTCTTAAGCACATAATTAGTTCTTCAGTTCCTTCACCAGTATGTGCAGATATAGGGATGATCTCTCTGAATTTGACAGTGGCTTCTGGAATCATTTCTTTTGGAAGCAAGTGCATATAATCTAGAATTATAAACATGGAACTCCAGTTAGCATACATGGCTCAATACAGATGCAAGAGAAGAGAAAGAAAGGAAAAGTAATCAGATCACACACACAACCTAGCTGATATTTGACTCAAGAGGAAAGTTTCCATTGGTGCCAATAGCAGCTTTTGTCTCGGGTCAAGTAGCAGATACAAGGAGGGCAGAATCCAGGTTGGTAGGGGGCATTAAAGCCCCTCTGAGCAGGATTACCCCTCCAGTGCATTTAATTTATAAAGAAAAGCAAGCATACAACTGCAGAGCCTGTGCTCAAACTAACATCCAGTTAAGTCCAAAGATTCCTTTGGAATGGGATTAAAATATAGCAACAGAAGATACAAAGGTAATGGATTGACAATTACATCAAACTGTGTACCATTCTTTAACCACTGCTTCCCATAATCTCCTGATTCTTTGCTTGAGCTTATAAAGTATGTTCCATTTGCAAGGCATTATAAGCGTAGGATGCGAGACTAGTACCAGACTTGCTTGAACACATTACATTCTAAGGAGGTTAAGATAATTTGGCTTTGGACTGCCTGGATTCTAGAAGAGGGCAGCTGATGTGGCTGCTAGCTGAGAAACCTTCCTGAATGCATCTGCTGAGAGGAGACACTACAATTTGGATCCTATCCTTTCCCCACTGATCTCACTAGCATTTTAGCATCCCTATAGTCCTGTAATTTTACACTAGGGTGAAAGAGCCTTTTCTGAAAGTTACCCAGTGAACCTTAAATAGCTAGACTGGCTTGCAAACCATCTACAAAACAAAAAACACATGGCTGGTGGAAATTAAATTCCACATGTGTGTCTGACATGCAAATTCCCATCACTGCTGCGCAATGCAAACATGGACCTGTATATACCCATCAGCTATCTGAGACCACTGAACATGACTATTCCTTATTCACTGCAACCCAAATGTTAATTAAAATAAAGCTTCCACAGTTTGTTCTCTTCAAGAGCTCTTTCAGATTCAGGACATCTTCTCATTAAAAACTGGTAACTCAGTGGATGCCATATGTTAAAAGGCATAGGATAACGCATCTGTCATAAATAAAAGAAGCTATTGAAATGTGTTCTCACCTTCAGGACTCTGCAGTTTTTCCTTTAGTTCATTCAATTTCTCTTCTGCATTGGGCAAATCCATTTTATTAATAGCAAGAAGTGCAGGTTTAGTCCGAAATTCTTCTTTGTACAGTTCCAGCTCCTTCCAACACAAAATCCAGTTTGCACTTGCAAATATTTTCCTTCAAAGTATTTGGCTTTACATCCGAGCCTTTTGTTTAGCTCTGTAATTGCTACACAATGGGTTATATCCAAAGAAAGTGAATCCCAAACAAGCACCATTGAAATTAATCAGAGGGATTTTAGTCACACTAATCTAGGACGTTGATTTCCAATGGTGCTCAGCTCTGTCAGGATTCACTTTTTGGACAGAACCCAATGCAGAAATATTAGTACTGCTATACAGGCACCACAAGCATTCCCTCCTGTGTGACAGTCAAGAGTGAATGCCTTTTCCAAGATGATATAGTTTTCAAAAATACTCTCCCTTTTAGTTAGAGACACCTTATACATGAAATACATTCCTTTTTAAATTAAAGGCATTTGACTAAAAATGGTCTTAATTGATTACTATAATTAAAAGGTTACAGCCCTAATATACAGTACATGCACAAAACACATATGAACAGATGATCAAGCTACTGTATTCCTGCAGGTTCCCAAGTTAACTCAGTAACTCATGTATGCTCTATACCCCAAACACACTGGCTGCATGTCTGAGGCTCATTGTCTTCACAGTGCAACACCCTTTTTCTACACACAAAAATTTGTCAACTGTTTTCCCATTTGTTAAGCGGAAACCATTCTGAAGGCTAAAATGCTTTGATCTTTCACTTCCATCTGAGACTAAGGAGTTTGCCCCTTACAGATAAGGATTAAACACATGAGAAATAAAATGCCAAATATTACATTATCAGCTCTCCCTAGAAATATCGGAACAGTTCCAAGCCTCAGAAACATCTTGGGCCCACTGGAGCCTCTGTGGGCTGAGTGTGTACTATAAAAAGTTTGCATGCAAATATTAAGAAGCTTCAAACTAAAGTTTTACATAGTCTTTAATCTCTGCACATACTAGTGTTACAATAAGCACACCCACAAATAAAGATCAACAAGCTTACTTTTGCTAGTAGCACTATTGTTTCGAAGGCTGTTCTGAATGGCGTATTAGAAGAAAGCTGAAACCCAGATACATCCACCTGAAAGAGATTAACACAAAACAAGAATGTACAAAATCAAGATTTTTACATAATTATTAATTAGCTAACATATCAACAGAAGGGGCAGGTATCTAAGTGATGAAAGGAACCATTATATTTGCATACACAAAGCAGTAATTTCAGAAAAAATCTGTTCTATTTCTGAACAGTTTCAAAGTCACGGACCGAGTCACTAAAGCCAGGGTTTCTTAACCTTGCGCCCCCAGATGTTGTTGGGCTACAACTCTCATCTTCAGCCACAAAGGTCCTGTCTGAGGATGATGGGAGTTATAGACCAACAACATCTGGCAGCACAAGGTTAAGAAACCCTGCACTGAGCTATTTGAGTAACATTCTGGTCCATTAATGTCCACAAAAATATATTTTATGATGTACTTTAGGTAGGTTGCCATTGGCTTCCTGTAGCTCTTACTGGAAGTATATCAAACAGCCCTTTCCCACTTACTAGCTACACAACACAAATTCAGCACAAATTACTCCTTCCTTTTTCCAAGTTATCTGAAAGCCTAGTTTTAAAAAAGAATATTCTGCAGATTTTAGGATGAAATAGTATCTCTGAAAGTTCCACAGTGGACTCAAGACAGTAAGTTATACAACTTGAATTCATAACACATGCAGCATTAAACAAAACATATCACTGGTTGAAACAATTCAGCAGGATGTATCTGAACAGGCTCCCAGGACTATAGATATTGGCTACTTTTCTACCTATCTAAATAGACAATTACAACATGCTAAGTTTTATCTATGACAACAGCAATCTCATGGCATGATGTAATGACCAGATCTTATCAGAACACTGCTTTGGGCAAATAAAACCTTGATTAAAGAGGGCATCCTAAAGCTGACAAAGAAACCAAGCAACAGTGCATTCTTACAACAAAGAGAAGCTGTTTTGTTCTTTCCACATGCTTCAAGAACTTGTGCCCTCTTCCTTTATTTGCATGTGCACCTTCGATCAATCCTGGAAGGTCAGCAACTGTAATCTAAGAGAAGTTTAAAAAAATAAAAAGAGGAAGCATTTCTCTCAAAAGGAGAAGAAGAAAGTGTTTGGGCCTCATTGATTCATTCAGGGATGAATCTAAAACACTTCAGTTACTAGAAAAGTCTATAACCCGAATTTATATAATTGAAACAGATCAAATGAAGCCTCCCTTACACAGGAAGCCAGCATTTTAGCATACAGTAATCCAAGCAATGCACAAGACAATGTTCTTCCTTCATTTGTTTGTTTTAACTGCACACTGGGCTCTTCTTCAGGGTAGATGCTCAAACCCAAGCGTGTGAGGTGCAAGGCAGACCCTGTTTTGATGGAATAGATGCATTTCTACAAGAGTAATTACAACAGGTGTAAGTTAGAAGTTCGGTGTATGTGTACATTTCTTTCCATACAGAGTCTGGCTGACATCCTGATGAATGAAGCACGTGTGCTTTGAGCCACTGCAGGCATGCAGCGCTAGCCCTTGCACTATGCCCCAGGTCCCGCATGCTGTTGCGGAATAGAACTTGGAGTTTGGAGCATTCCTTGTGTTCCAGAACTGTTTGGCAAGATTGGAAACATGTTGCTGAGAGTCTCCAGCATTTTTCCAGTCTTACAAAGCAGTTCTGGAGCACAAGGAGCTAATGCTAAGCATTCTTCCACAACAGCGTGTGTGCCTGATCTCAAACCATGCATGCTTTGTTAGGATGTCAGCCTCTGTTTTAAAATATCTATAATATCCTATTAACAACCTCCAATCCAACCTACTCTTCTCCCACACCAAACCCAATAATTTCAACTACCCAATCCAACTGTGCCTTTTATCCCAGCATTCCAACCTCCCAGCATATTTCCCTGACACTTACCTACTCCCAAACAGAAATAGCTCAGGCACAGTTTATTAAGTTTGGGGAAAATCCGTGCAAATGTGGTGTGTGTATTTGCAGCAATGTGCAAACCATATTAATTCATGTATTTATAAGATTAGAAACCCTGTACTTTCATTGTTTTATTTCCACTGTAAGCTGCAATAGGCTCCCCCCCTTTTAAAGTGCTTTTTAAAAAGTAAAATAAAATATTTGAGAATGATCACTTATTTCATGAAAACTAATGATGGTTACAAGCAAGTGCAAATCCATTAGATATGATATCAGCCTGATTTAACTTTTTCCTCCTCTCCATAAGACAGTGGACTGATATGGATACAGCCAAACGGATATATCCACTTGTTTAGAATCAGAGATTTCCCCTTTCAGAAACAAAGAGCTTAAAATGAAGCTGAAAGAAATTAAACTTTTCTCAAACTATTATTTTTAAGCACCCATTAGAATTATACCATTTCCTTTCTTTAACATGTAAAAATATTTTAAACTAAAGTACCTATTCATTATATTAAACAAAAAAGATGGCTTGCATAGTGGATCAAATTAGAACAAGGGTTCTCAAACTTGGGTCCCCAGATGTTGACTTCAACTCCCATAATCCCCAGCCACAATGGCCAAAGGCCACTGTGAGTGGGGATTATGGGAGTTGAAGTCCAACAAAATGTGGGCCAGTGCTCCCTCTAAGGCATGTGCACACTCACACATTTGATCTCCGCTTAGTTAATTTTAGATCCTGCTCAGGTTGAATCGGGAAGGCTCCATTCTGAATGCACACGTGCACACACTGCCTTGATACTACTGCCCAGAAGGAGACTCATTCTTCACAAAGAAGAAAAAAATTAGAGAGAACATTGCTGGGGACCCAAGTTTGAGAACCCCTGGATTAGATGATCTCTCAGACTCTGGAGGATGGTTGCTGAGCTGTCAGCTTACACCTTCTCCTCCCTGCTCACATGCACTCTCCCCCTCAGTTTTCTGTTTAGCACTGATCATCATAGCTTTTGATAATGTCTGAATCAGCAGACGATGGTGTGTGCTTGCCCTCCAAATCAGAAGCAATGAATTAGTGTGCATTTTTAAAAGTCATTGGAAGCTACAGAAGTCAAACTATTTTTAGCACTAAAAAAGCAAATGAAACTGAATGCAAGAGGAGATGAAGATGCACACAAGCCAGCATCTAATTTCCAAGTCGAGGCATTTCTTTTGTATTATGATGATGTATCCATTTCATTAACTATTTAAATGAGCATAAAGATGGCAGAATGCTAAAAGTAGTATTTCAGTAATTTTGGCTTTTTCCTTTTTTTTTTTTAAATAACCTAGAGGTGGACAGTTTATCCCAGCTGCTATCAAATTATACAAAGCTAAAGCATTAGCCCATTTCCTATAGGGTGCCCAGATCACCTTACATTCCAGTTTCATGGCCTTAGAAACAACCCAAACCAGGTTTTTGAAAAGCCTAATGTGATTTTACGTTTAGAGACAGGTATACAAAGTGTGGAAACAAACATCTGACTAGTGGTATGTAATTTATGGTTAAAGCTTATTTTTCTTCCTAATGTTTGGCATCTTTGATACTGAAGGATAGCTTTCAATTGTGATTACTAATAGCCAAAAAATTCTATTGACTTGGATTCTGTCCTGAGCTATTAATAGTGTGGGGCCATGAACATATCAAGTTAGCCCTCAAACAAAGGCTCCTAGATACCACATCTCAAAACGATCTATGTTACAAATAAGTTCTAGGAACATAGGAAACTGCCATATACTGAGTCAGACCATTGGTCTATCTAGCTCAGTATTGTCTTCACAGACTGGCAGCGGCTTCTCCAAGGTTGCAGGCAGGAATTTCTCTCAGCAGCTAGGCAAAACATTCAGGGAAACCTACTCACATTTCTTAAAAGAGTGTGTGGTAGCCAAAAGAGTGTGGCAGGGAGTAAGCAAGCTGTTAGAGTGGCCTGATTTGGAAAAACAGACTTGGGAAGAACTAACCTCGGGTTTGAGCGATAGAACCTCTTTTTGAGGTCCCAGAAAGAAACCTTCAAGGAAACGGGATGGAACGGGTGCCCTCATACTAGGGAATTGGAACGTTCCCCTTCTCATAATCAGGTTAGTAAACCTGTATGTCATTTATGCAATGCTCGTGCTTAGGAATAGAGAGGGAAGACGCAACCAAGAGGTTCACGCAGATGAGACAGTAAATCTCTTCTGGAAAAGTTTGTATGGTTATGTGCAAAAAGACAAGAGTATCTCTTCTAAACAGCAATGGGACAAATTGTGGAAATGGACGTCGGATGTAACCGCCCCGATTACCTGATGTGCCTTGAAATGCCCCACCCCCGAGTTACAGTACTACCTGCATATACCTCATAACCTTGTGGGTTTCCAAATCCTTGTGTGTAAATCTTTGTAGATATATCATGTGCAAACAACCACTTTGTATATAATTGTGCTTTTGAAACGTACTGTATGCTTTGGTAGTTTGTTGGTTCAATAAAAAAAATCTTGTCCTATTAAAAAAAAAATCTTGTCCTATCTTGGAGAAGCCAGGGAGGGAACTTGAAACCTTCTGCTCTTCCCAGAGCGGCTTCATCCCGAGGGGAATATCTTGCAGTGCTCACACATCAAGTCTCCCATTCATATGCAAGCAGGGCAGACCCTGCTTAGCTAAGGGGATAAGTCATGCTCGCTACCACAAGACCAGCTCTCCTCTCCTAGACCAGCTCTCCTCTCCTCTACCTTGGGAACCAAATATAATTCCAAGCTAGCTAGGTACTTTAGCATTATAATGGTGCTGAAGTATAGGAGAAAGTTCTCATTGGCACATTTTAATGCTCTCCTGTCAGTGGTTCTCAAGACTAAGTTTAAGCAGATTCCTTATGAGGAATGGGACTACCCACGTAGAGATGGAGCAGTTGAGTCTATAGCCCATGTTTTATTATTCTTTACTTTTTATCAAGATTCTCGTATTCCCCTTATAGCTCATTTACTAAGAAATGTCCCCAGCCATTCAGAGGAATTTTGTGTTTGTTTTCTGACCGTGACTCTGATATTACATATAGGGGCGATTCTCACCATTGCCCTGGGCAGGTGGGGAGGCTGTGGGGCAGGGGGGAGAGAGGCTGCTTTTCATTTACCTTCTCCCCACCCCACAGATGACCAAGCAGGTGGGCTTCAGCACACCTCCCACGTGCCCACACGGACAGCTCTGCTCCGTGAAGCTCAAAGCAGGACAGAGGGATCTGGGGCTGGAACATGTTTTCCAGCCGCCAGGCATCCTTCAATGCAATGCGCGGAACGGGTTTGCACTACTTTGAAGAATCAAGCAATCAACTCATTTGCAAGCCTCAAAACCTGCAATATAAAGAACTGTTGACAATGCTGTACTTCTAGGGTGAAATAAGGATGAAAAATTGTGTTCATTAGTTCTACTTTGATGCATGCAACAGTAGAAAGAGGCTCTTACTAACTTCAATAGTTTTGTTCAGAGGCCTGTACAGATTCTTAATGGGGTGTTTTTAAAGGAGTCATTTAAAGAATCCATGGATGCTGTGAATACAGGCTACTGGAGGAAACCTGACCCCAGGGTGCAACATGACAAATCTTATCCATTGCATACGATCTATTTGGACAAAGATTAAAGCATCATCTGTCAAGTCCTCAAGTCCCTGGTTGCAGGAAGGAGGAAAAAAGCAGCTTTGCTCATTTTATATCTGTGAATGCTGTTGTTGCTCTTATGCCATCAGACACCTCTTGATGAAAGCCTTTCATCTCAGAACATTTCTAACAATACTCTCATGTGCCAGCTATAGATTTTTTACACATCAAAGTAAAAATTAAGTTTTGTAGAATCAGATGTTTGAAAAACTCCTGAATGAATATGATCCTCAATTCTTCATAAAATCCTACAGGTGTGGACCTCAAATTTGAAAACAATCTTCCTGAACAGATATGGGAAACTTTAACGTTAATTTACATTTATTTATTATAACAAAGATTTAGTAATCTAGATTAGGGATTCTCGACACTGGGTCCCCAGATGTTATTGGACTCCCATAATCCTCCACCAGTTAATGTTGGCTTCACAGCCACAACCCAGCCCTGCAAGTGTGGAGGACCTATTAAGATAGTCTGCCCGAGATGGCTGCTGGACCCAATAGGATTCCAAAAAGCCTTGGAGGATTTTAATGTTGGTCCTCCCAGTGATTCTGTTGATGCCCTGGTGGTGGGAACCTGGAATAGGGAACTCACCAGGGCAGTAGACACGATCACTCCTAAGTGTCCCTTCAGACCTGCTTTAAAGGTGGCCCCTTGGTATACAGAGGAGTTGCAGGGTCTGAAGCAGCAAGGAAGGCAACTGGAGTGCAAGTGGAGGAGAACTATGTTCAAAATGGACAGGACACAGAATAGAGCCTATTTGAAGGTTTATGCGGAAGTGGTCTGTGCGGCAAAAAAAATTCTGGTCTGAACACATTGCATAGCTGTCCTGGGATTCAAGCTCTTTCCATTTCAAACCAGTCCCCCAAGACTTTGTTCTGCTGCGATGCTTTTAATGGGTTCTTTGCATACAATCTCTTGTATTCGGGCCAACTTGGGCTCCACTGTTTTTGCGGAGTCTTATTAGGGTGGTATCCAGCAAACCCTCTTGCAGTATTAGATTGGATCAGTTTCAATCTGTGATACCTGAAACATGGACAAGCTGCTTGGGGCAGTGCGGCTTACCACTTATTCTCTGGATCCTTGCCAGACTTGGCTGATTCTATCTAGCAGGGAAATTGTTGGGGATGGCCTAGTTAATATAATTAACTTATCGCCAAGGGAGGGTAGGATGCTTCCTTGTTTGAAGGAGGCAATGATTAGACCACTTAAGAAGCCTTCCCTTGATCCCTCAGTGATGGATAGTTATAGGCCAGTCTCCCATCTCCCATGGTTGGGCAAGGTGGTTGAGAGAGTGGTGGCTAACCAGTTCCAGGCAGTTTTGGAGGCAACTGATTATCTAGGCCAGGCTTCCTCAAACTGCGGCCCTCCAGATGTTGCTGAACTACAACTCCCAGCATACCCAGCCACATAAAATTGTGTCTAGGGATGCTGGGAGTTGTAGTTCAGCAACATCTGGAGGGCCGCAGTTTGGGGAAGCCTGATCTAGGCCCATTTCAAACTGGCTTTTGAGTCTGCTTTGGTTGGCCTGATGGATGACCTTTACCAGAGAGTTGACAGAGGGAGTGCGACTCTGTTGGTTCTTTTGGTGGCATTCGATACCATCGACCATGGTATCCTTCTGGATTGCTGGGGGGCAGTTGGAAATAGGAGATACTGCTTTATAATGGTTCTGCTCCTATCTCTCAGGTAGATTCCAGATGGTGGAGCTTGGTTGCTCTTCGAAACGGGAGGTATCATGTGGAATCCCTCAGGGCTCTATTCTGTCACCAATGCTTTTTAACATATACATGAAACTGCTGGGTGAGGTCATCAGGTGATTCCCTGCTAGATAGAATCAGCCAAGTCTGGCAAGGATCCAGAGAATAAGTGGTAAGCCGCACTGCCCCAAGCAGCTTGTCCATGTTTCAGGTACCACAGATTGAAACTGATCCAATCTAATACTGCAAGAGGGTTTGCTGGACACCACCCTAATAAGACTCTGCAAAAACTCTGTATTGGAGCCCAAGCTGGCACAAATACAAGAGATTGTCCACAAAGAACCCATTAAAAGCATCGGCTCTATTCTGGGCTCTGTTCTGTCACCAATGCTTTTTAACATATACATGAAACTGCTGGGTGAGGTCATCAGGTGATTCGGAGCAGGGTGTTATCAGTATGCTGATGACACCCAAATCTATTTCTCCTTATCATCAGGAAATGGCATTCACTCCCTAAATGCCTGCCTATGGGCAGTAATGGGCAGGATGAGAGATAACAAACTGAAGCTGAATCCAAGCAAGATGGAGGTGCTCATTGTGGGGGATGGGAATCTGAGGGATGAATTAGATCTTCTTGTGCTGGATGGGGTTACACTCCCCCAGAAGGAACAGGTATGCAGCTTGGGAGTGCTCTTGGATCCAGGCCTCACCCTGGTATCTCAGGTGGCAGCTATGGCCAGGAAGACTTTCCATCAGCTTTGGCTGATTTGACAGTGGCGTCCATTCCTTGATTAGAGCGATCTCAAAACAGTGGTGCATCAACTGGTAATCTCCAGGCTTGACTATTGCAATGCACTCTATGTGGGGCTACCTTTGTACATAGTCCGGAAACTTCAGTTAGTTCAAAATGCAGCAGCCGGACTGGTCTCTGGGGTAACCCAGAGAGACCAAATTATGCCTGTTTTAACAGTTGCACTCGCTGCTGATAGGTTTCTGTGGAAAATACAGAGTGCTGGTTATTACCTTTAAAGTTCTGAATGGCTTGGGTCCAGGCTACCTTAGAGAGTGCCTTTTTCTGTATGATCCCCATTGCATGTTGAGGTCATCTGGAGAGGTCCGTCTCCAGTTACCACTGATATGTCTGGTGACGATTCAGAACCGGGCCTTCTCTGTAGCTGCTCCTGGTCTACGGAATGCACTCACGGCAGATATCTGCAGTTTAGGCTCGCTGTTGGTCTTTAAGAGAGCCCTGAAAAAACTTGTTTGGCCTGGCCTTCCAAGGTTTTAAAATTGTTTTGGGGTATTTTAATTGGTTTTAAATTCATTCATTCATTCGATTTCTATACCACCCTTCCAAAAAAATGGCTCAGGGTTGTTTACACGGAGAAATAACAACTAAATAAGATTGAACACTGTCCCCGAAGGGCTCACAATCTAAAAAGAAACATAAGATAGACACCAGCAACAGTCACTGGAGGTACTGTGCTGAGAGTGGACAGGGCCAGTTACTCTCCCCCTGCTAAATAGAGAACCACCACGTTAAAAGGTGCCTCTTTGCCAAATTAGCAGGGGTAGAAATGGTTTTGAATTGTTTTTATATGAAACAAGTCATCACCACCCAGAGCTTTTAGATGGGGCGTTCTATACATGTAATAAATAAAATAAATAAACCAAAGGCCACTGGAGCTGGGGATTATGGAAATTGAAGTCCAACATTTGGTGACCCAACATTAAGAATCCCTGATCTAGATAAAGGCAGGAAGATGGAGAAATCAGAATGGGAATTGTTAAGACTATTCTCAGCTTTACGTCACTGAACACTGCAATGTAAAGTACTGCTTTATTAACTTGGCAGTGCCATTTTAAAAGTTATACATCTGGGGTTACAACCCCCCCCCGCCCCGTGGAACCAGCATACACCTTTCATGAGCTTGGTCATCAAAGGGGGCTTGATATGCATATCAACTAAAAACTCCTCTGGAATTTATTAGAGAGTTTATCATTTCACTGGAATTTATCATTTCACTGCCACCAGACCCAGAGCTGGGTCTTCATCCTCCAATGTAGGAGTTCATTTTTGCAGATATTGCTTAGGAGGATATATTTTACTCCCATTCTCTGTTTGTGTGGGGAGGTCTTCAGATCAGTAACATCACTTACTAGCCTTGGTCTAGACACATGGAGTATCTAGGAGTGTGCAGGGCTACATTTACAATAATTAAACCAGAAAAAAAAATATGTTTTTTGATATATACAAGGATAAAAGCCTGAATACTTTCAGGTAAATTAGAAAGTGAAGACAAAAGAAAAACATAACTTGTATGCTCTAAGATGCAACAATGACACAGTTTGCTGATCAAGCTCTAAGTTACCACACTAGAAAAACAGTTTATTTGTACACAGCCCCCAAAACTGGCATCTTACAATGCAATAACTTGCATCTAACAAAATATTAAAACAATTTAAAACCACAGTTCTAGTTAAAAGCTTGGGTGACTGAATGCATCTTTAAAGACTTTTAAAAATCTTTCAGAGATGAGGAGGCTCTTATTTCAGCAGGGAACGCCTTCCAGAGTCCTGGGGCAGAAACAGAGAAGGCCTGTCCCTGAGTAGCCAAACAAACTGATGGCAACTGCAGATGGACCTCTCCAGATGATCTCAATGGGGCTCATAGTGAAAAAGATATTAAATATCCTGGGCCTAAGCTGTTTAGGGCTTCATGGGTTATAATCAGCACCTTGTATTTTACCCAGAAACATATTGGTAGTAGCCAAAGTAGTTCTTTTAATATAGGAGTAATATGGTATCCTTGAGATGACCCAGAGACCAACCTGGCTGCCGCCTTTTACACCATTTGCAGTCTCTGGACTACATTCAAAGGCAGCACCACACAGAGTGCATTGCAGTAGTCAAGCCTGGAGGTTACCAGCATATGTACTACTGTTTTGAGGTATTTTATCTCAAGAAATGGACATAGCAGGCATATGCTGAAACTGGTAGAAAGCACTTTTGGTCACTGTCTCAACCTTAGACACCAGAGAGGTGTCTTTGGTTCAGAAGCACTCTCACACTGCACACCTATTCTTTCTGGAGAGTGTAACCCCAGCCAGAACTGGTAGATCAAAACTGTCTCCTGGGTTCCGACCCTGCAGAATAAGTACCTCTGTCTTATTTGGATTCAGTCTTAATTTATCAGTTGCACTTCAAAGAAATACTGAGCTTTTCCCCCAAGGGTGGGTGCCTTTTAACCTAATTTTTTAACACACTCTTTTTCCCTACTGCAGAAGGACCATGAACAGAGGTGCAGTTTTACTTTGGGTCTCTCAGCCAATCAGCTTGTGGCTTAGTTTGGGATCAGCCAATAGCAAAGATTTGAAGCTGGCTGCCTTTCCCCCCAACTTTTGTTAGTTACTAAAGACAGATGGGGCTGGAAATGAGTAACTATCTATCAGGGCACCGATGTTGCTTAAGATAATCACTTATCTATCTAGTAGGAAGCATATTCTAATTGCCGGGGGGAAATGGGTAAAACCACTCTCACAATATAACCAAAAAGAGATTCCTCTACCACAAATTCTTTTGTACAATCTTACTTTTGAGAACCAACCTGTTTATGATCAGCATACATAACTGTTCCCAGTTCAGGTTGTATTGTTGTGACTGTGAGAAAAAGGAAAAGAGAAAACAATTTTTACTCTTGGCTAGGGATGTGCACGTACCGGCAGATGGCTGGTTCGGCGGCAGCTGGGTTACCTTTAAGGAGCAGGAAGGATGCTCTTACTCCCCCCGTTGGTGCCATGCTCAAAATTGCTGGCATGGGGTGGCAGAGTACCCTCTTGCTGCCCTGGTCAGCATCAGACCAGAAGTGGTGTGTGCGCAAAATTTTATATACAAAATCTCTCAGAGAGAGAGAGACCAAGACCTCTACACTGACAGGTTTTCATTTGCATAGCATAAGCAATAATCTAGAGGCATTTTAAATCAGAGTGCCAACCAAATAAGTGGACAGTATTTAATACTTACAGGCATAATCTGCAACCTCAGGTGTGGCATGAGAGATCTTGGCTAGCAAAGACGATTTCCCGGCATTTGGAAATCTGAAAATAGAAATGACAGAACTATCATTTACTTTTACCTCAGCATCTTCACACACAATAGAATAAAGCCACTTGCTTGCCAAATTATACTTATATATTCAACTCATGTGGATATTGCTTAAATATTGTTAGTGACAAACTCTCTAGGGAGGAGGAAGAAAAAGTGAGCCTCTTAACGTTTGCCATTGAGGGTTTGCTGTGCTTTGCTAGCTGCTCTGAAGGTGCAGGATAAAAGTCAACAATCTCTTATGTATTAACACAACATCAAGCGGGTGTTCTACCTTTAAACGTTGAGACGTCCCTGTAACCAGGCAAGCTGTGAGCCAAATGCAATTGGCATTATATGCTGTCTACTTATAATGCAGAAAAGCTCCCTTACCACAAGAGAGGTGGTCTTTGTTGGAGTCTCTGGATGGAAGGTCAGAAAGAATATCACTGTGTAAACAACCAATCACCTGGGGTTTAAATGCATTCCAATGGCCATTCTCTGTTCATTTTAACGTGTCTTAGGGCCAAAGTACATGTGATATGCCACACATTACTGCTTTAATTATTCTTTAGTAACAGTAGTTGGAGTGGGCACCTCTGTGGACTGGGACGATGGTGGGGGCATAGGGGGCTTAAATCCTACTCCTACCGTGATCCCTAGTCACCCTTAAAAACAACTTACATGGATGCAGACTACGGGAAGGCTTGAGGAAGAACTCATCACAAATCTTTTTTGGGGGAGAGGAAAGATTGTGAGTGTGAGAGATGTGTTTTGGGGGTTAAGGTATGGGTTATTAGGTTTGGTGAGAGGGAATTCAGTAAAATGAGGAGGAAACTCCTCAAATGCTTCTAGGGGGGATCTGAACCCCTTGGATTACTCTCCTGTGGTCTGGGACTATGGCAGGGAGAGGGTAAGGTTAAAATGATTGGGGAGGGGGTGGTCCATGGTCTAGCTACTATTCCCTTAAAAAAACCTATTAATCCTGTTTCACATGCAGTTTGGTCCTCTGTATGTCAGGATGGGGTGTGGAGTTGAAATGAATGAACACACAGACACACAGACAGTTCCAAAGCTGAAGCCAGACAGTTTGGGGATTTATCAGGGTCGTCTGGGAAATTCACTTTCTATGCCAGTGCTAAGTTTTCTTGGATAACAAATATCGTGGTACAGTATATACATACAGCTTTGCTCATGTTTGAAAGGATATACCATTTTGCAAGTAAAGTTCATAAAAGTGCAGTTATTTTTATTTTATTAGGGTTTTTTTCCTCCTGAATATAGCCATGTAAATATCAAAGAAAACAGTGAATAGGAAACCTACTCGATTGTAAGCCCCTTTGGGACAGGAAAGCATATTTTCATTTTATTTCCTATGTTGATCTTGAAACTGCTTTGAGAACTTTTTTGTTGTTGAAAAGTAGAACCACCAACAACTTCCCAAGACATGTTGAAGAGACCAATATTGTTTCAGGAAGGGGTTTAATAGAACATTCACGGAGGTAAGGTAATGCCACAAAGGGGCATTTCAAAAGTTAATTCCTGCAGAAGTAGGGTATCTTCACAAATATATTTATTACATCAGAGCTAGATGTACTCTCTCTGAAAGCTAAACTACATCCTGAAATGCATTTCAATGTACCCTAGTCTAATGATTCCCCTTCTACAGACAATATGATTTTTGTTTATGAGGACTAATGGCAGAGCACTTATGTACATGCTGAAATATAAAAGCAAACTCAGGCGAAGATTAAAGTACAAGCTTTCAGAGGCTGACTGAACAATCCAGCTAAAGAAACCAAATGTGTTTCATGACCCTGGAAATTTAGTTTCCCCCACTTTTTTTTAATTTTAAAGAACCCCTTAAACTGACATTTGATCTGAAGTTCAGTGGGGAGAGGGATGAAATTGAATGATGCTTAAACAAAGGTTCAAAGTTCAGACGTCAAAACAGAAAGAAATTAGGATAAAGCTCTAATAGCAGCTTAACAATGCTACAGGGCCACAACCAGCATTGTCTGGAGACAGTGGAACTTGCGTGCAAATAACACTTCCTTAACTTCCTTAAGTGGCACAGTGGGGAAATGCTTGATTAACAAGCAGAAGGTTGCTGGTTCGAATCCCCACTGGTACTATATCAGGCAGCAGCGATATAGGAAGATGCTGAAAGGTATCATCTCATACTGCGCAGGAGGCGGCAATGGTAAACCCCTCCTGTAGTCTACCAAAAAGAAAACCACAGGGTTCTGTGAGCGCCAGGAGTCAAAATCGACTTGATAGCACACTTTACCTGTAAATGCACGATATTTACTCGAAAACTAGGTTTTTTACCAAGTTCTTTGATGTTAGAAGTTGGGGGAGGGGCATCTTAAAAACAGAGTGCTGTACCTTTTGAGCAAATACAGGTATAATATCCATTTAACCTCTGTTTTTTTAAAGGGGGTTGTCTTAAATTCACGGTCATCTTCTATTTGAGTAAATATGGGTAAATCTCGGTGTTCCCTCTCTAAAGAGTGCTCACGCTCACAAGTTTTTGGATGTTGGCTCAGTTAATTTTAGATCCTGTTCAGGTTGAATCAGGAAGGCCCCACTCTGAATGCACATGCACACACACTGCTTTGATACTGACGCCCAGAACAAAACCCATTCTGCACACAGATGGAAAAAAGTTAGAGAGAACGCTGGTAAACCTGTTTTGAATACTTACCCAACTAAGCCAACATCTGCTATAAGTTTTAGATCAAGATGAACCATGTATTTTTGACCTTTGACGGGGAAGAAATTTGTAGCCACGCAGCCACCAATACCCCCATGTGCCACCAACATTCTGTCTCCTACTTTGTAAAGTTCACCTAAAAATAACAGTTACACAAGGGTTTTTAAGTCAATTGGGTGTGCAAGCATTTTCAGCAGACCATATAGGCCTGCACAACATAAGGCCTGGGGGGCCGGATTCGGCCCTCAGGGACTATTTTATTGGCCCCCAGGTATCCTGCAGCAACACAGGAGCTGGAAACTGCCTTATAGCGCCATCCTGTGCATGTTTTCTCAGAAATATGCTCCATGGTGTGCCCAGTGAGGCTTACTCCTATGTAAGCATGCCTAGCATTGCAGCCTGAAAGCAACAATAATTTAGGGAGAGGAGAGGACTTGGCATTTGTTTTGGGCTAGCATGCACTTCAGGGGCCCCACTGATTGAGCAGGGACGGGACCTATTCTCTGGCCACTATCCTCGGTTAAAACTACGGTTCCATTGACAGGAGGAATAGATCCACAAGTAACTAATAATATTTTTAATTTTAATGTAATAATGTGCTAGAAATTTGACCTCAGCCCCTGCACACCAAGTTGTGGATGGTTCCAGCCCACTAGGGCATCTGAGTTGTGCAGCCCTTATCAGAAGCTTTCTCCAGCTCCTAAACAAACATTTTATATATTCTTTTGGCATGAGTCCCACCCCCCTTTTTTAAAAAAAGTAGCAACATATGCCAAACACACAATATGCTGGTAACAAACATGCTGTAGATCGAGACTTAATTCCAAGTAAGCATGAACAGGATAAGGCACACAAGATAAGACACGAATACTCCTCAGCCAAGCCAACCATATCATCTTTTGTTATTCAACGGACATTAACCATTTTCTGGGCATTATCATCCGTAACAGCATATATCCAACACCACCTGAGTGCATCAACCCATTGTTAGGTATGTGATGTCACAGAGGCTCGATGCAAGATAAAGCCTAGCTAAGTAATTATTTAGTGCCTCAGGCAAGTCATAAAACCAAAGTTAAGCCTGCCAGAGTTTCTGTGATGCACTTATCAGCACTGCTAAGAACAACCCAAAGCCTTTCAGCATGAGGACAGATGTACCAAATACATACTAGGCATACAGGTGCATTATTTTCTCACCCATTATAACAACTTTCAGGCAAAGAGCCAAAGACTCTTACCAATCACTTCCCCATCATCTGTTGTGACCGATATTCCTGGAGGCACATGTACTTCACAGTCTTTTCCTTTAGCACCTTTCAGTGCTACAATACTTCAGGCAGGAAAGGGAAAAGGAAAATATTACAAAATTAACTTTCTAGGAGAGGAAGACTTGCATATTCATTCCCAAGCAATGAAAAACTACTCACCTACTGTTCACTCCCGTTCCTGCTATAAACCGTTTTGATGGGTATCGAGCTTTAATTCTCTTTAAGGTCACGTTTTCTTGGGCTACCAGCCAGACATCACCACCTTTTCCTCCTTCCCCACCTAATCGAGCAAAACCCATTCCACCAGTTCCTCCTCTTACGTAGATTCTTAGATCATCCATAAATCTGCCATACTGTCAAAAGAGCAGCACATTTAGCTTTCATAAGATCCATCCACACATTATGTTCAACACTTGTACAAGTGTACAGTGTACACAGGTGCTGTTCTGTACACAGGTACAGTCATCCACACGTTATGCTGAACACAGGTACAGAAGAACACATCCTTTCTGTTCCATGCATTTGAAAGGCCTGTATCCAGGTTCACTTTTAAAATGAAAACAGGTACAGTCATTCACACAAGCATGTGTACAGGTGTACAGACACCGATATAACATAATACGGGTGTACAGATAATACATAATACGAGCCAGAATAGTGTAGTGGTTAGAGTGTTGGACTAGGACTGGGAAGACCCGAGTTTGAATCCCCATCACTGTTCCCTCTACGGCATGGCCGTGTGCATACGCTCACAAGTTTTTTTGTCTGCTCAGTTAATTTTAGATCCCACTCAGGCTGAATCAGGAATGTCCCACTCTGAATGCATGTGCGCACACACTGCTTTGATACTGCCGCCCAGAACAAAACTAATTCCGCACAGAGATGAAAATAATTAGAGGGACAACTGATCCCCATTCAACCATGAAATTCACTGGGTGGCTCTGGGCCAGTCATGTATCTCTCAGCCTAACCTACCTCACAGCGTTGTTGTGAGGATAAAAATAACCATGCACACCATACACCGCTCTGAGCTCCTTGGAGGAAGAGCAGATCATAAGTGTAAAAATAAAATAATAATAGTAATAATAATAGTCCAAATCAGCCTATAGTTACTAGCAAATTGATTGTCATGAGGATGGGTGGGGGTATGTGGAATAGAGAACATAAGAACAGCTTTGCTAGATTTAGGCCCAACTACTCTAGCTTCTGGTCTCCCACAGCAGCTCACCAGATGTCTCCAGGAAGCCCACAAGAAGGAAATGGATGCAATCCACTGGAGGATCAACTGTCAGCAGGGCCTCTTGGTGTCCCCATTGGGGTGGAGGCCATGTTTTGCCCTAATCTCAGGATCATCTTTAAGTGCAGTGCTTTACTTTTCCCCACAGCACTTATTCACACAGATAACCCCAGGGAATGGAATGAGGATATGGGATACATCCACCTCGCTGAAGCTAAGCAGGTAAGCCTGGTCAGTGCCTGGATGGGTAACCCCATGTACATGACTTTGAGATTCACCACAAAAGAACGGCAAGATATAAAAGATAACGAATGGGGGCGTGGGGGGACTAATATAGAAAAGAAAAGAGTTCACCATTGGGCTGGTGGCTAAACCTGCTGCCTTCCCCCAGTGACCTTAGTCACTAATAATAAAGTCAGACTCTAGCCACATAACCTCAACTTGGGCTCTGGATGAGGTCATACTGATGTGCGATGGTAAGGAAGAGTCAATCCATGTGGTTCAAACCCACACATAAACTACATACATACATCTGTAACTTGCTCCTATGTGTACAACACTTTTAAATTGCAACATGCTTTTTAATTGTTTTATATTCATTGCAACATGCTTTTTAATTGTTTTATATCTATTTTATTAATGCTGTGAGCCACTCTCCGAGCAATAGTGTACTGGAGGGCTGGAATATAAACTGCTCTCCACTTTGAACACTCATTTGAATTCAACAGCGATTACAAATTCTTTAATAAACATTAGGAATAGAACCAAGAAGCATTCGTTCGAAATGCCAATGCCCTTGCTCTATCACCACCCCATATGTGCCCTGGGTCACTTCACTGAATCCTTCCTTCTTTTCTAGATCCGTGCAATCTCCCCACTGAATCCTTGAGCCATTCAAAATCACCTAGTTGCAGGTGAGCACTTTCTTTCTTTTCTTTTCCTACTGCGAAAAGCTATACCTATTGCAAAGAACACGAGTTCCTATTTTAACGACTCCATCCTATCAAGCATGAGGAGAGTCGAATTAGAGTAACCATCACCTTCCTTTCCACCAACTATCCATTACTGAGGTGAGAGGTGTTTCATGCAGCCCTCTCTAACCCAGGGGGTTCTCCAAGCTGGGCCCCCGATGTTATTCGACTACATCTTTAACCACAAGGCTGGGATGATGGGAGTTGTAGTCCAACAGCATCTGGGGACTCAAGTGAGAACCCCGGCGCCTAACCAAACCTTATGTGAGGTCCTACACAATGCACCCGCCCTCCCCGAGGCCACTGAGGGGCAGGAGCGGCTTTTGGCTGCACTAACCTTCCTGAGGAGGACTCGGCTGACCCAAACCATGCTGGGAACCCACAACAGAGACCGACAGCGGACCTTTCCTAAGTTTGAAACGCATGCCAGGCTGCAGGAGCGCAGACTAGTGACGACACGACCGAGCCCGCCCCTCGGAGGCGGGATAAGAAGCTGAGCGAGGAGGGAGGAGCCTATTAGCAGCGCGGCGCCCAGGAGGGGCGGGGCAGGACGTGGATTAGACGCCAGCGGAGCGGAGCGGGGCGGGGCGGGGCGAGATGGGCGGGTCCTTGAACGGACTTGTTCCCGCGGCGTCGGCGTCTTGAGGTTTTGGATTGTGGAGGGACACGTGGGTGTTTTTGTTCTTGTTCTCAAGACTGAAGACAAGAGGTTGAGCCCAGCTCCAGGATCAGCAAGCAAATTATAAAACGTCCCTGAACATAATTTTCTCACGCCTCATATTAGAAGAACAATGGGTTGGGTTTTTGGTTTTTTTAAATGACTCGATCTGGCATTTAGAAACAAGTTAGAGTTGTTTTAAATTTGAAAACATTTTATAGTGTCAAAACATTGGATTATGCCTGGCACCGTTTATAGTTGTGTGACCCAGGCGCAACTTGCTTTGGTTAAATGAATCCATGCAGCATTATCAGAGTCAAACAAGGGGATATATAATTGGTGGCTTAGCTTAGCCTCTGCCTACAATAAGCATATGGACTAGCCCATGCGCTGGCAGGGTTGTAATAATATTTTTATCAGCGTATTGATTGGACCAAATGGATCACAAGTTATTACAGCAAGCTTCTGAGTTCCACAGAATTCTTCAAGAAGGAAAAATCAGTCTTCAGCAACCCACAGCTTCTTTTCTGGAATGCCCGCCCCCGTCAGAATGGTCTGTGGCTACATCTCTTGCATTACATTTCAGTGGCTGACATCCAGACTAAGTTACACAATAGCACTACTAAGGTGCTATTCTGTGTCAATATCTTCATTACAGTCATTGACCAGTATGGAAAATAATACATACAGCAGCCCAACAGGGAAACCAAAACAACAACAAAACAAAAACTGAATTAAATCAGAATAAACAATTCATAATGGGCTTCTGGTAAACTTTGCTGGCTATCAAACAGCCTCATTATAAGATATGTCATTCTTGTCGTCTAAAAGGTAATTAAGATAAAAGAAGTCAGTACAACCTGGATAGCAACTTATAAAATTGCAATGTATTTATTTTTATTATTATTTCTTGTTTACACAGTCAGACAGGTGTTATTGACTGGTTTGTTTTATCCAGACATCGAGTCCTTCCCACGGACCTGGGATGGCTGAAGTTTATTGTCAATTGTTATAGTTATCGTCGCAGAATATAGGCTGTTCCCAGTAAAGCTGCTTTTTGTAATTGGCTGATGGTGATTTCTGTGGCCCCTATGGTGTTGAGGTGCTCTTCAAGGTCTTTTGGAATTGCACCCAGGGCGCCAATTACCACTGGGATTATTTTGGTCTTTTTCTGCCACAGCCTTTCAATTTCAATTTGTAGATCTTTGTATTTGGTGATTTTTTCTATTTCTTTTTCTTCTATTCTGCTATCCCCTGGTATTGCTGTGTTGAGTATTTTAACTTGTTTTTCTTTCTTCTCAACTACAGTTATATCTGGTGTATTGTGTGGCAGATGTTTGTCTGTTTGTAGTCAGAAGTCCCATAATATTTTTACATCTTCATTTTCTTCAACTTTTTCAATTTTATGGTCCCACCAATTTTTGGCTACAGGTAGCTTGTATTTTTTGCAGATGTTCCAGTGTATCATCCCTGCTACCTTGTCATACCTTTGTTTGTAGTCAGTCTGTGCGATCTTTTTACAACAGCTGATTAGGTGGTCCACTGTTTCATCTGCTTCTTTACAAAGGAGGCACGCTGTTTGTTGTGGATTTTTCTACTTTTGCTCTTATTGCATTTGTTCTTAGTGCCTGTTCTTGAGCAGCCAGTATTAAACCCTGTGTTTCTTTCTTCAAGTAACCATTCTTAAGCCATTGCCAGGTCTTGGTGATGTCTGATTTTCCACTTATATTGTGCAAATATTGACCATGCAGGGGCTTATTTCTCCATTTTTCTGCTCGGTTCTTGACTTGTTCTTTCTTGTAGGCCTGCTTTCTTTCATTGGTGTTGAATAGTTTCGCGTTATTGACCATTTTAAGCGCATCTTCTTCACTGTCCCTTATATATTCTTCAAGGCCTCTTTTCTCCTCCTCTACTGTTTGATGGACTTGCAGCATTCCTCTTCCACCTGAGCTGCGAGGGAGGTATAGCCTATCTACATCACTGCAGGGGTGCAGAGCATGATAGATGGTCATTATTTTCCTGGTCTTACGATCAAGCGTCTCTAGCTTTGCCTGGGTCCAGTCTATTATTCCTGCAGTGTATCTGATAACAGGTATAGCCCAGGTGTTGATGGCTTGTATGGTGTTCCCGCCATTGAGTTTGGACTTGAGGATTTTTCTAACTCTCCTGATGTATTCACTTCCTATTTTTCTTTTAACTTCAGTGTGTGCAATGTTATCAGCCTGGAGAATGCCCAAGTATTTGTAATGTTCTTTCTCTTCCAGGTTCTTGATCTTGCTTCCATTGGGCAGTTCTATTCCTTCTTTTTTTGTTATTTTCTCTCTGTTCATTATTAATGCAGCACACTTGTCTAGTCCAAACTCCATTGCTATATCGCTACTGAATATACGGACAGTGTTTAGCAGTGATTCGATTTCTGACTGGGACTTTCCATACAACTTCAGATCGTCCATGTACAGCAGATGGTTGATTTGACTTGATGTTTTAGATGTTTGGTATCCGAGGCCTGTTTTGTTTAGTATTTGTGAAAGTGGGGTCATGGTGATTACAAACAACAGAGGGGATAGTGAGTCCCCTTGGAAAATGCCTCTTCTAATGCTAACCTGTCCAAGTGTCTCACCATTGATTGTTAACTGTGTATTCCACATGATCATTGCTTTTTAAATAAATATCTAAATGTTTTTGCTGACACCAGTTGTTTCTAAACATTTTAGTATCCATGTGTGAGGCAATGAGTCGAAGGCTTTCTTGTACTCAATCCATGCAACACTTAGATTTGTTTTTCTTCTCTTGCAGTTTTCTAAAATCATTTTGTCAATCAGCAGCTGGTCTTTTGTGCCTCTGGTGTTCGGGCAATTTCCTTTCTGTTCAACTGGAAGCTGTTTGTTAGTTAATAAGTATTGCATCACTTCATCTGCTATTATTCCAGTTAATAATTTGAACATGTTTGGCAGGCAGGTTATCCGTCTATAATTACTTGGAACTGCACCTTTTGTGGGTCTTTCATGATGAGATGAGTTTTCCCAGTTGTTAGCCATTGTTCAATATCACCTCCTTGCAAAACGTGATTGAACTGTTTTGATAGTTCTTTATGAAGGCTTGTTAGGTGTTTAAGCCAAAAGCCATGCAGTTCATCGTCGTCTGGCGCAATCCAATTTTTAATTTTCTTTGCTCTTTCACTTATTAATTCTGGTGTTATTATTAAATCTTGCATTTGTTGGTTACATTTTTTGACCTCTTTCATCCAGCCTGCTTTTTAATTATAATCTATTGGATTGTCCCATAATTTCCCCCAGAATTGCACTGTTTCTTCTTTATTTGGTGTTTCTAGGTTTCTTGCAGTTTTTCCTTCTATGCTTTGGTAGAAACGTCTCTGATTCGACTGGAATTGGAGATTCTGCCTGTGTTGTGTAATTCTGGCTTCATACCTGCTAATCTTCTTTGACACTGCTGTTATTTGCTGCTTTATTATTTCCACGACTTCTCTAATTTTCCTTGAACCTAGGTGGTATTTTTGGATCAGATACTGTTTGGTGTTTTCATTCTTCAGCTTCTTGTCTTTCATATCTTTCAGTTTACTAGCATCTGATCTAAGCCTGGGGATTTTATTTTCTAATCTAATCTTCCATTTAGGTGATGTACTGCTTTCTTTTTTTACAGGTCCACTGATCTTCTATCTGAGCTCTTGTGTTGTTATTGTTGCTGCACTGTACATTAGTTGGTTTGTTTCTTGCAAATTATTGGTTGTTATTTCTGCAAGTGCAGCATTGACATCTTTTAATGCCTGAGCAAGTTGTTTTTTGGCAACTGTTTTTAGAGTTGGAAGTCGAAGCCTGGTAGTTGTTTGGTTCATGTGCTCAGTTATTTTTTGCTTTAGTTCTTGTTGCTTTTCTGTTAAACGGCATTCGGGTTTTTGAGGTGAAGGCAAAGGGGCTGTTGCCTGGTTTTGATTTTGAAACAGTTCAGCAACAGTGGCATCCTCTGTTTCCAACACCTCCTCCACCTGCGCCTGAGCAACTTCTTCAATTGGTGGTAATTCTTCTTCCATATCTTGAGCCTGTGTTGCTCTTTGCAGTTCTTCCAGCTCAACTCCTGTGAATACTTTATTTCTTATTATGAATCTTCTCTGGTTTGCTAGCCTTTGTTCTGTTATTTCTGTATCTGGATGCTTCTCTTTCCAAATATAGTACATTTTCTTTTTAAATAACCTCTTCTAGTTGGACTAGACTTGTAATAGCAGATCATTATTTCCTTGTTGGCATTTTTCGTATATTTTTTTCGGTTAAGCGATGTTTCTTCCAGTAACCTTGCAGTCTCCAGCCCTGGTTGCTCAACTGAAGATCCTGAGTCCTGTTGCCCACTTGCCACCAGATGTCCAGGGACTATAGCACCTGGCGCGGTCCTTGTTGACCCGGGCGATGATCGATCCGGTATAGATTTAATAAAGTTACGTCTCACTATATTGTTGATGAGAGAGGCACTCTTTGTCTGGCTCCTCTGGTGAGACCTGTCCAGTATGGTTGGACCTCTGGCATAGCTCTCACTTTCCTCAGAACACACAAGCCCCACAACCACGCCAAGGTTGTGCCTCACTGGGGGTTGTTGTTGTTATTATTATTATTTATTCAGATTTGTAGAGCAGCCCCAAACTTCTGTCTCTGTGTGGTTTACAACATCAAACAGATTAAAATGAAAACCACTTAAAACAATTTAAAATTGCAGGGCTTGATAAAATTGGCAGTAAAGAAGCACATAAAGAAGCACCCGACTTAAGGTGGAAGAAATGCTCATTATAAGGATTTTTTTGGTATCTCCCTCCCAAAACTGCAGTTTGTAGAGCATTACAAGGTGCTGTTTTTTGACCTGTAAAGCCCTTAACAGTTTGGGCCCTGGATACCTGAGGGACCGCTTGCTCCCAAGGGTTGCTGCCTGCTTGACAGGGTCATCAAAGGGGGCTCTGCTAAACATGCTGACGATGAGGGAAGCTTGGCTGTCGTGCACATGGGGCAGGGCCTTCTCAGTAATTGCTCCCGGACTTCAGAATGCTTTCCCAGTGGGCATCCACTCCTCAGTCTCCATCACTGTTTTTAAAAAGCAAGTGAAATCTTGGCTTTTTACCCAGGTTTTTATATGAGTGTTGTTTTTGTTGTTGCTGCTATGTATTTTTTGATCTCATTGTGTATGTTTTTTCAGCATTTAATTAGATTTTTTTAATATTCTAATTTAATATTTTTATTGTTTACTGTTTTATAGTCTTGTTTTAAGCATTTTGTAAACTGCCTTGAGATTTATTTTAATGAAAGGTAGTATAAAAATTTAACTATCAATCAATCAATTACAGCGTGCCAGCTTCATTGCCGTACAATATTTTAGCTGCACTGTAATATCTACACTGTAATAGAATTAAGGTATCTGGCAGGGTTAAAACTTAAAACTTTTGTTTTATATTTTTAGCTTAATATTTTAATTGTCATTTTTATTGTATGTTTTTAACTTTTGTAAACTGCCTTGGGGCTGTTTTTAATGAAAGGTGGTATAGAAATTCAACAATAAATAAATAAATAATATAAAACTTGATTACCCAGGAAGACACCACCAGGGATGGATCCATGTTCAGTTTGTCGCTTCATATCATATATTTGCTGTCTAAGGTTTGTCCTAGCACTTTCATACCCCAAGGATATCAATGCAGAGGAAGAAAAACCAGAATGGTGCAACCTCTCCTCCAACTCTCTTTTCCATTTTGAAAAGTAGGTGTCTATTAGCACCAATGGAGCTAAATCTGCCGGGTGGAAAACCAGCTTTAACCAAAATTAAAATATATTAATTCATGTTCTGGCTTCCATTTTAAGTAATCCTGCTTCCAAATTAGAATGCATGCCAAGTTGAGCTCCAGTTGAGCTTGTGCCTTAGCAGAAAAGAGTTTTATTGCAGCGGGAACAAACTGGGCACCCCTGGAACAATGGGAAGGCTGAATTGCTAATACAATCTTATGTGCAGTCTGCAAAACATACTCTCTATGGGCACACCTCCTGCCTGAGGCTTGGAAAATTACACCAAGATATTTGAAACACTTAATTTGTTCTTAACTGTGTCCATTTTCCCATTGGTCTTTTTGTAAACACCAGCATCTTTGCTTTGGTATAATTTATTTCTAAAGATTGTTCCTCACAACAACAGGCAAGAGTGTGCAAGGCTCTTCTTAAGCTTACTGGAGTTTGAGAAAGAACAACATCATCTGCATAGAGAAGTATGGCAAGACGCTTATTTGCCAAGTTTGGTGAATGATGTTCTAAGTTATTTAGATGAGAAATGAGAGAATTAATATAAAAAACAATGGGGCTAAAATACAGCTCTAACTCCCCTAAATGTTGAGATTTATTTAGTCCCTGTGCACTACAGTGTACCTTTAAACAAGAGTTTTCGTACAGTTTAAATAGAAGAGAAAGTAAGCGATGGTCGTCAATAACTTACGCCAAAGTTGTTTTTTGGAGATCAGATCAAATGCAAATCTGAAATCAAATGTTGCATATAAGTTAGAATTAGATTTATATTTTTCTTCCAAATGTTGCAATATTAAAGGTGAGTCCATATCAGAACGACCTGCACGGAAACCAGTTTGCAGAATGTTTTCAGAGTCCATCCAATCCAGTAATAATTCATTTAAGTGTCTGGCATACAGCTTACTCACTATATGTAAGAGGCTAATCGGTCGATAATTTTTGGGCAGATTTCTCTCACTCTTTTTATAAATTAGATTATTGCCCCCCCCTTTGAAATGCATGCAGTGTGGTCAATGGGGGGGGGGGAGAAGCCAAAAATGGGGCCCACAATGCTAGATTATTTCTAATTACTTCTGAAAATATAAAGTCATTTCCAGGGGTTTTACCTGGTTTAAGCTGCAAAGAATCTGTCTCAGCACATGTTACTGACGGCCACTCTGGCAAAGGGTCCACCACATTCAGATATAAAACAATGTCAGCTACTTGCTTTTTCTCATACAATGCATGATAGTGTTCCTCCCATACCGTTGCAGGGATAAGGCAATCACACTGAGATGGACTCTGAGGCAGATGAGATGCAACAACATGCCAAAATAATGATGAATTTTTTGATTGCGATATGATCAGTTGTTGCTAAGATAATCTCAGCATTCCTTTTTTTTTTTTTTTTTTTTGCTTTTAGCAGTTGTTTATATGGGGTGTTTTTTAAAAACTGTATAAGACAATGAATAAAAGACTAGGGATGTTCCATTTATTTATTTATTTATTTATTTATTTATTTATTTAACTAAAATATTTTTATACTGCCCAGAACTTATGTCTCTGGGCAGTTTACAATAAAACAAAATACACGACAACAGAAAAAGATTAAAGCATTAGTTAAAACAAAATAAATAACAGAAAAAGTTAATATTCCAACAATTAAAAAATTTAAAACAATGTTAAAAACTGTTAAAACAGTATTTAATTAAAAGCCTGGGTGAACAGATGTGTCTTTAAAGACTTTTTAAAAGTTGTAAGAGATGGGGAGGCTCTTATTTCAGCAGGGAGCACATTCCAAAGCTTCAGGGCAGCAGTGAAGAAGGCCCATCCCTGAGTAGCCACCAGACGAGCTGGTGGCAACTGCAGGTGGACCTCACCTGATGATATCAATGGGCAGAGTGGTTCATGATGAAGAAGATGTTCTCTTAAATACCCATGGCCCAAGCCATTTAGGGCTTTATAGGTCATAACCAGCACCTTGTATTTTGCCTGGAAACTTATTGGCAGCCAGTGTAGCTCTTTCAATATGGAGTAATATGGTCTCTCTGAGATGACCCAGAGACCAACCTGGCTTTGGCATTCTGGACCAACTGTAGTTTCCAGACTACATACAAAGGCAGCCCCACGTAGAGCACATTGCAGTAATCCAGGCTGGAGATTAGCAACATATGTACCACTGTTCTGTTTATCTCAAGAAACGGATGCAGCTGGCATGTCAGTCGAAGCTGTTAGAAAGCACTTCTGGCTACTGCTTCAACCTGAGACACTAGGAAGAGGCTCAGATCCAGAAGCACCACCAGACTGTGGACCTGTTCTTTCCGGAGATGTGTGATTCCATCCAGAACTGGCAGATCAAAACCATCTCCTGGGTTTTGACCCCGCACAATGTGTACCTCCATCTTATCTGGATTCAGTCTCTGTTTGTTATCCCTCATCCAGCCCATCACTGCCTCCAGACAGGCATTTAGGGAGGTTATGCCTTCTTCCGATGATGTTGACATGGAGAAATAGTATAATTATAGGGGCTCGAAAGAGTATATATTTGAGACACACTAACAAGAGCCCTTTTTGCATTATTTTTAGTTTGTAAACCACCTGGAACCAATGGATTGGGTGGCGTAGAAATGTAATAAATACATACATAAATAATAATACGATCAGTGTCAAACCAACTTGTAAAGCGGGGAACAGCACCATGAACTTTCTGAGAACCAGTGAAAGGCAACACTGGCTGCAATGCTTGTACAATCTTACCGTAATGGTACAGAATGTCCATCCCAACAGCTAATAATGTAGAACCGAGATGGGCAAGGTTCTGAGTTTTGTTGTTAGGGTTACTTGTTCCTCTGTTCTTTCAGATAATCTTACACTGGAGGGTCGCACCTCAAGCACTGAATTCAGAAAATAAGTTGGTTTTAAAAATGAAGGACTTCTAGAGAAATTTAAATGCAACACTCCAGGCAGATGGTTGCTAACACTCCAGGCAGATGGTTGCTGTCTGCCTGGCCAGCAATTTTAAATCACTCCAGATGGGCTAATAAACTTGGAGAAATTGATATGTAATTGATCGTGGAAATTCTAGTACCAGCCCAAAAGGTATACTCAGCGGGACAGTCATCAGCTGTGGCACTATTTAACAAATATAAACCCAGCCTATGAAAAGTTTGAACCAAACACAAACCTGCACAATTCCCTACCTTATCTTTAAATTATCGAGAAAAAAGTGATGGGATATTGTAGGAGGGAGGATAACATTGACATTTAGCATACAACAATTTATCATCCATTCCTTGTCTGGCATTAAAGTTTCCAGCAACTACTAAATATGCTTGAGGGAAAGAGCACTGTAGCAATTTAACATACATTTTGGATAGGAGAAGAGGAGAAGAAGAGTAGAAACTTGCTTCAGCTGGGCTTGCCCTGAGTATTTGCTGCACTCTATCCCTTTGTTCAGGTACAAAGCCTTGTGCTTGCCAAAGGTTCGAGCCTTGGCATGAGCCAAAGGGCAAAAGCTATAGGGTTCTTGACCTGCGGCTCTTAACCTGAGGCTTGAAGTCTGTGGCTATGGGAGGAGTTTTTGTCTGCCTGCAAGGTCAAGTTTGCTGCTACTAAGTTGGAGCACAGGAGAAGTACCATGAAAGCTTGGGAATGTTTCAGAGCTGGGAATGGGCTAATCATTGCTTTCATATGAGACTGATAGCAATTCAGACTGTGTCCAGTATCAGTTGCAATCTGCAAGCAAGCCCTGCCATCCCTCTTGGAGGTGAGCGGGAGTTCAGAAGGGCAGAGGTTTTGAGTTCTCCAGTCTCCAGGATGGCAGCTTTTATTGGAGATGCCTCATTTCTCGGTGGCTGGTGGTGGAATTAATACACACAGAAACTGTGGTGTGACAAATTAGGATTGTGCCAATCTTTTTTCTTTCTTTCTTGACTACTCAGGCAAATGGTTTTGATTGTATTTCTCTCTTGGTAGTTTGACTAACTCTTATGGGTACTAATTGTTGTTTGACTAGACTGCATAAGATTAGGTATAGATTAATTGTTCAAGTTCCAGTCTTCTTGTGAATATTAAATCTTGAGCGTTGTGAGTATACGTGCATTATCAAATCCTTGCTTTCTAATAACTATGGTATACATATAGATCAAAGGCCTGCCAGTGTTCCTTTTGGTCTTAAGATAAATGTTTGAATAATTTTAAACTAGTCAATTTTTGGATAACTGTTTTGACTCCCCAAGGTACTAAATGATTATTTAAACATCTTGTCAGCCAGAAGCGGAGCCAGCTGAATGGCAGTCTGTGCTCGGCCCTGCCAGTGACCCCCTGTGCACATGATGTCACATGCAAGGGGTGTATGGCCTGGGCTTGGGATAGCCCAAGCAAGCTCTCGCCATCTCATTTCAGGCAGCGTTTGCTGCCTGATAGCATTTATTTGCCTCCCTCTCTCTCCCTCACTGGAGGGAGAAGAAGGGAAATAAATGCTGTCAGGCAGCAAGTGCTGCCTGGAAATTAGAGGGGGAGGAATGGGGTGGGCCTTCAGGCAATCAGGCCATGCCTCCTTTACATGTGATGTCACATGCAGTGGGGGCTCCAGCAGCCCTTTTCATTGGCGGCCCAGGTTCCTTGAACCCTTTCACTCAATGATGACTCCACCCTTGTTGTCAGTCTATAGGGATAAATACTTTTAAGTGTTTTTTGAATTGATTCTAAACTGATAATCAGTTCTATAAATACCCACTTCAGTTCTAAAAATACGAATCAGTTAGTCACTACATTCTTCATCCCTGTTACAATGACAATAAGGAGTACAAAGAAAGGCCAAAATACAGAAGGGATAGTACCTGCTTTAGAAGCCATTAAAGTACTGATGAATGCTCAGTTCAGTAAATTAAATAGCACTTTGAAAATATTTAAAGATGAAATGGTGAAATCAGTTGAGGAAGTAGAGAAAAAGTTTGAAAATAAGTTATCTGAATTAGAAGGGAAATTGAGTAAAGTAGAAGAAGGTAATCAGATCTTAGAAAAGAAGACAAATACAATAGACAACCAAACTCTCAAAATTAATAAAATAACTGATCAGTTAGAGAAAGTCTATGCGCTACTAGAAAAATTTCTTACACATCAGGGATCCACTTAGGAGGAAGCAAGTAATTTATTAGAGCAAGTTGAGAACAGGAGTAGGAAGAACAATCTCAGATTAAAAGGCCTCAAGGAAGGAATGGAACATAATAATCTAATATCCTACCTAGAAGAATTATTTTTTTAAATACTTGGAGAAGAGGATGGATTAAAAATAAGGATTTATACTGCTTTTAGAATAAATACTAAAGGATGTAACAGGAGAGGCAAGCCTAGAGCCATACTAGTGAAATTTGCTAATAGTCTTCCCAAAGAATTAATTACTCAGGATTTTTGGCAACAAGCAAGAATAACAGTAGATGAATTTGGAGTATCAGTGTATTCAGATATTTAACCAATCACCTGAGAAAATGTAAAGATCTTAAAATTTTAACCAACAGATTGTATTAGGAAAACATCACATATAAATGGGGATTTCAATTCAGGCAAATAATTAATTATCAAAGTAGGTTGATCACAGTAAAATCTTTAGCAGAGGCAAATCAGTTTATGCAGATGCTGGACAGTCCAGAAGAAGAAGAGAGAGAAGATTCAAGGACAGAGGGGCAAAAAAACCCCAGTTAATCTGATAGAAAATGGTTCAGCACAGATCAAGATTCAACGTTGTTCACACTGTACAGAGTTGATCAAAATCAGAAACCCTTGACAGTATTTAAAACCTTGTAAATGCTGTTTGATTTTGGACAGTAGTTATGAGCACGCTTTTTCAAACCAGACTATTTGTTTCAACATGTAATTATTTATTACACAGAAGAAAAAGTGACCAGAGGCAAGGAGTGGCTGCATTATAAAGTTCCACTAGATGGAGCAATATAAACCTTGCTTCATCTGTTTATATCAGAACCTGGAAGTCAACTAGAAAGCTGCAGTACTGAAAGAACTCTAGTCTTTTCTGCATAGTCCTTTGCAGAAGGTTATCATATGCTTTGGGTTTCTGGCCATTGCATGTAATTCAATTTAGTACATTGATAGTGGTTTCAGAACCGCACAACTCAGGACTAGATTTTCTCCTCAAAAAGATTCAAGGATTGTTCATCCAGGTTATTTTTTCCTCTCAATCTAATGGTTAAGATTGGTATTCAATGTAAATCTAACTATTATCTAAATAATAGGCATTACTGAATGTTGGGGCAGAGAAACTAGGTTGTCCACAGAGTTCCAATCTTTCATAGCAGAGTTCCAATCTTTCATAGCTTCATGGCCTGCAGAAATTCACCAGGAGCTTTTACACACATGGCTGTTAGTTCGAATCTCCTCCAGAATGGAGGGTGTGAGTCCACGTATCAGTTGGACTTACCCCGAAGTTGCTGTGGGCTATCAAGAACCAGTTCAGTCACAACTCTGTTTCCCTCCTCATTCTGGCTGCACATTCTGGCTTAGCCCAAATTATTTCTGGTATTAAAAAATCCTCTATTTTCAGTGGCTTTTGAAAAATAAACCCAAGGCTTCTGGTAAACCTAGACCCTTTTCTGTGATGTGTGGAGAGGCCATTGCTGATAATTCAGTCTCCCCCCCCCCATTTGCACTTTCTTTCTTTCTTTTTAAAAAATGTTTGCTGGGTGGATTTCCAGAACACCAAGGGTCAGGAAGGAGAGTTCGACAGCTCGGTCTGGTCTGCTCTTTGAGTGATTTGCAATTGAGAGCGCTGGGGGCAGGAGGGAGGGGTTGTGAAATTCTGTGGAGGGAGTCCAGAAGGGGAGGGGGAGTGAGAAATTCCTGAGTTAAGTGCAAGTACATGCAAAATGTGGGTCTTCCTATGCTTTCAGGTTTGTCTTATTGAAGCCTGGTCACCAAAGGAACTTAGGCTTTACATATGCAGATGCTGGAAGCTTAACAATAGAGTCTACAGATTCCGATGTAACCTGAGCCCTTTGTGTCTGATCTGACTGAGGCTTTATTTTTCTTCATTACAGAGAGAAAGCAATGATTTCTATTTTAAACCTTCCTGCCTCTTAAATGGTCTGGAGTGGAGTGGGGGAAACATGAGATGATGAAGGCAGTCACAAAGGCAAGTTCATTATAAAAATCAGTAAAGATTTGAGTCAGATTCAGCAGGTTTGGGTTAAGTGTTCTGTTGTTTTGGCTAGTCAATTTTGCGGAAATCTGGCTGGCTGGCTCTCAAACAAAAAAAAAGTAATAATGAAGGGAGGCGTCTTGCGCCTCCTCCTCTGGGATGTGATTGGTGGGAGAAAAAACCCGGAACAAACGGTGGGGATGCACACAGAGAAAGATGCAGAGAGGAGCCCAGGAAATGCCAAGGAAATGAGAATGGTCCATTTAATGCCGTGAATTAAACAGCTCCAAATCTGCTACAAAGCAGATTCGCCCTTTCGATAACCCGTGTCATGAAGCCATGTCTGAATAACTTCCAGGTGATGCATTACATGGCACAGAAAGGCAGTGATGGAAAGGTTAAACGTTTAGCTTATGTTAAAACAAGCAGTTTTTAAAAGCACAACCAGAAAGAAGTGGCAGCCTTGGGTTTAATTGCTGAAAAGTCCTCCACTTTGATTTTACATTTTTTTAAAAAATGGCTGGATTAGCCAGAGTAGATTTTAAGGGGAGGCAGTTGGGGATTATAGTAGGATTACTTCATTTCTGGTAAGAAGATTGGAATGAGCAACTCTCATTCCCTGCCCTAAGAAAGTTCACAGTTTTTATTGCTTCCCATAATATCCTTCTGCAGAACTATCCATTTTGATCTATTCAGAAACACTGAATTTTGTTCTCTCTCACTCTCATTCTATCTCTCCCTCCATTAAACAAATGACATTTGCTAGATATACTATGTTAGAATTTTCCACTTACAACATAACAAAAAGTTGGTGTTTTCTATGTCCTTTACATGTATCCTGGAAATGTCATATTTGACCCTATTTTAAAAAAAGAACATCAACATACATAAATAATGACTTTCACATTGTATATAACCCTTTCAGTTCCTTTTACTTAAGGGATTATAGAGGAAATGCATCTGAAGTTTATGACAGTAGTTTGCATGGACAATCTCCTTAATGACATAGTCTATTTGATTAAATCTGTTTAGAGTTTGCAAGTGGTTATTGCATCGAATGTAGATTTTTTTCACCTTTTAATTGTTCAAGAAATTCAATTGGATTGAACTGCATTGAGCCACAAAAGATCAAGCTGTCTGGTTCCCTCTATAGTTGTTTACACGAAGAGAAAGGTCAGATTATGTCATTTATGTGCAATAGGAAGTAATTCTTCCACTAGAGATGATAAAAAGATTGTTGGTAATGAGGCAGCTGTAAGTGTTGTCCAATATTATTTGCCTCCAAGCCATCTGACAGCCTGATCCAAACCATACTACTTCTAAAGTACATCGCATTGATTTCAAGATGGCCTTGATTTTAATGGAACTTCCTTGCAAGTAAAAATGCTTAAGAGTATGGACTGAGCCTTATGGAAATAATATTGTGTAAGTTATTAACCCAGGTAAGGGATGGATACATAATATTTTCATATACATTATTACAGAAGTTATCAAAGATGAGTCCCCAGATGTTTCATCCTCAGCCACAATAGCCTTCCAACATCATCTGGGGAACCAAGTTTTAGAAGCCCGGCATTATTATATTTCAAATAATTGTGTTTTCCAGAATCATCTCCACTACCCAAAGAATCACCAAAGAAGTCTAACACAGACACTTTGAATTTCAGAAGAAGAAACTTCTTCAAGATGATTATGGGGAAAAGAAAACTGAAAGGGAGAATCAGGAGAGTCACTTCAGAATGCATGGATTTTACTCAAAACCACAATACTAGAAGCCCAGTTAGAATGTATATCAAAAAGGAGGAAAGGTACCACTAAGTCCACCTTGTTGTAAACCGCCGTGAGTCATTTTGGAAGGGCAGTATATAAATTGAATAAATAAATAAATAAATAAGTCCAGGAGGAAGCCAGCATGGCTAACAGGAAATGTCAAGGAAAACATAAAGAAGAAGATGACTTCCGAAATTGGAATGCACGCCCAAATGAAGAGAACAGAAAGGAATGCAAACTCTGGCAAAAGAAATGCAAGGTGAGAATAAGGGAGGCAAAAAGAGAGTTTGAGGAACATTTAGCTAAAAGTATCAAGGGTAATAACAAAAACCTCTTTAAATACATCAGAAGCAGGAAACCTGCCAGGGAGGTGGTTGGACCTTTAGACAATGAGGGTGTGAAAAGGATTATTAAGGAGGATATGGAAGTTGCAGAGAAGCTAAATGAGTTCTTTGCATCTGTCTTCACGGCAGAGGGTACTGAGCATATACCTGTTCCTGAACCAGGCTTCTTAACGATGGAGCCTAGAGAACTGAGTCAGATAAAGTGACAAGAGTTGATGTTCTAAATTGTCCGGAAACATTAAAAACTAGCAAATTGCTAGTTCCTCAAAGAACTCAAATGTGAAATTGCCAACCTCCTTGATAAAATATATAACATCCCGGCAATCAGGCTCTGTACCAGAGGACTAAAAAGTAGCAAATGTAACACCGATATTCAAAAAGGGATCCAGAGGTGATCCGAGAAATTACAGGCCGGTTAGTTTAACGTTTGTACCAGGCAAATTGATGGAAAGCATTCTCAAGGATAAAATTGTTAAGCACGTAAAAGAACAGGTCCTGCTGGGAGAGAACCAGCATGGCTTCTGCAAAGGTAAATCTTGCCTCATGAACTTTTTGGAGTTCTATGAGAGTGTGATCAAGTGTGTGGATCAAGGTGATCCAGTTGACATTGTATACCTGGACTTCCAAAAAGCTTTCAACAAAGTTCCTCATCAAAGACTCTTGAAGAAAACATAGCAGTCATGGGATAAGGGGACAAGTACATGTGTGGATTGGTAACTGGTTGAAGGACAGGAAACAATGGAGATTTTAAATATAAATGGAGTATAACATTAATTTAAGTATAAATGGATAGTTTTCACAATGGAGGGAAGTAAGAAGTGGGATCCCCCAGGGATCAGTACTGGGACCAGTGCTCTTTAATTTGTAGATAAACGATCTAGAAGTTGAGGTGACCAGCGAAGTGGCCAGATTTGCAGATGACACCAAACTCTTTAGGGTAGTGAAATCCAAAACAGATTGTGAAGAGCTCCAAAAGGATCTCTCCAAACTGGGTGTGTGGGTGACGAAATGGCAAATGCAGTTCAGTGTTGACAAGTGTAAAGTGATGCACACTGGGACGAAAAACCCAAACTTCACGTATACACTGATCGGATCTGAGCTGTCGGTGACTGACCAAGAGAGATATCTTGGGGACATGGGGGACAGCTCATTATAAGTGTTGACTCAATGTGCGGTAGCTGTGAAAACGGCCAAGTCCATGCTAGGGATCTTTAGGAAGGGGATTGAAAATAAAACTGCTAATATTATAATACCCACCTTAAGTGGTGCAGTGGGGAAATGCTTGACTAGCAAGCAGAAGGTTGCTGGTTCAGATCCCCGCTGGTACTATATCGGGCAGCAGCAATATAGGAAGATGCTGAAAGGCATCATCTCATATTGCGCAGGAGGAGGCAATGGTAAACCCCTCCTGTAATCAAAGAAAACCACAGGGCTCTGTGGGTGCCAGGAGTCAAAATCGACTTGACGGCACACTTTTCCTTTACACTTTAATATTACAATGCCCTTATACAAGACTATGGCGCAGCCACACTTGGAGTACTCCAAACAATTCTGGTCACCATATCTAAAGAAGGACATTGTAGAACTGGAAACAATGCAGAAGAGGGCAACCGAGATGATCAGGGGCCTAGATCACCTTTCTTATGAGGCAAGGCTACAACACTTGGGGCTTTTTAGTTTAGAAAAAAGACGACTGCGGGAGACATGATAGAGGTCTATACAATCATGCATGGTGTGGGGAAAGTGGATAGAGAGAAATTTTTCTCCCTCTCACATAACACTAGAACTAGGGGTCATCCCATGAAAGTGATTGCCAGGAAATCTAGGACCAACAAATGGAAATACTTTTTCACACAACACATAATCAACTTGTGAAATTCTCTGCCACAAGATGTGGTGACAGCCAACAGCCTGGATGGCTTTAAGAGGGGGTTGGATAACTTCATGGAGGAGAGGTCTATCAACGGCTGCTAGTCAGAGGGCTGTGGGCCACCTCCAGCCTCAAAGGCAGGATGCCTCTGAATACCAGTTGCAGGGGACTAACAGCAGGAGAGAGGGCATGCCCTCAACTCCTGCTTGTGGCTTCCAGTGGCATCTGGTGGGCCACTGCATGAAACAGAATACTGGACTAGATGGGCCTTGGGCTTGATCCAGCAGGGCTGTTCTTATGTCATAGTGGCTACTCAGTCTTGCTACTGAAAGCACTGACTGTTTAGGAAGGTGGAATACTACCTTTGTGTGAATGGATGGGAGAATGAGGCTTTGAGAAGGAAGGAATGATTGAACAGATAATGCTGCATTATACTGAGGGCAAGTTCACATGACTGCTACCCAACCCAGGATGGAAGTGGGGGAAATGTCAGTAAAACAGGGAGGTGAGAGTGCATGCTTCCAGTGGGTGTGACCCTTGAACCCACCCAAGTCTGGTTCCTGCCTCACTTCTCCCAAGATTCTACCGACTTCTGTCACTAAGATTTTAAGCTGGGCGGAAGAAGTTAGTAGAATCTCGGTAACATGCTGTGGGAACCAGACTTGAGTGCATTCAGATATGGGTTCAGACGTCACTCCTCTAGAGCACACACTCACTTCCTGACATGTTACCATTTCCCCCATTTCCAGCCCAAGTGATAGTCATGTAAACCTAACTTGATAACAGGCTATTGGTACATCTCATCCAGTTATGTTTACTGTTAGCTTTCCAAGGTATCAGGCAGAGACAGCTCTTGGAATCTTTTGCTTGAGATCCTTCACTCCTCTAGAGCACACACTCACTTCCTGACATGTTACCATTTCCCCCACTTCCAGCCCAAGTGATAGTCATGTAAACCTAACTTGATAACAGGCTATTGGTACATCTCATCCAGTTATGTTTACTGTTAGCTTTCCAAGGTATCAGGCAGAGACAGCTCTTGGAATCTTTTGCTTGAGATCCTTCACCAGAAGATCTGAACTTGGGAACTTCTATATGGCCAGGGGTCAAGAAATGTTGGCTTTGTTCACCAGCCAGACAGAAATTTTTTACTTGCCGAGCTATGTTGGTAAATTTCTCGTCAGGCATCATTTTTCACTCATCACAGACAAGTAGACTAGTAGATTTCCTGAGCCCTGTATATGACCCAAGAAGGTTTCCTGATACGGAGTGCAGTCTTGTTAGGTTTAGTGTGAGCCAAGGATGTGCCTAGCAGTAGTTAGGGATACATAAGAAGGATAGGCATATATTATAAGAATGAAAAGGAAGTATGGTATTTGTGGCAATGTAAAAGCAGTGACAACAACACATACACATACACACACTCTACAAGGACGACATGTATGGAAAGCATCTTCCAGTACACTAGAGCAGGGCTGCACAACTTCAACACTCCAGCTCTTGTTGTACTACAACTCCCATTATCCCCTGCCACAGTGGCCAATCGTCAGAGTTGATGGGAGTTGTAGCCCTCCTGCTGATGTTGGTCTACACTTGTGCAACTCTGGACTAGAGTAACAATGTGACCCAACATCAACAAGGCCCAGAAATGGCCCTTTTGGTGTAAGAATCTTTGTTGCTATATAAACACAGTTCAGGCACAAAATCAGTGCTAGTCTTGCAGAGGAGATAAGGGAAATCCTGGCTGCAATATACAGCAGAGCAGAAAACCTTATAAATACAAATACACTTAAAGCAACAGAAACTGACACTGGTATAAAGTAAGGAATGTAAACTGCAGCCTTGTTCTGAGGGATAGATAAAATGTGCAGGGAAAACATAAAAGAGGTGGAAATGGGTTTGAAATCCATTGGTCTTTCCTGTGCTTTTACAAGTCTGATTGCTTAGAGTGGAGATACGGGTTTTATAAGTAAATCAATAACATGGAATCCTTTTCTCCATCTGGGGCATTGAGACAGAGGAAGTGCTCACTGGTTTGCTGCTGGCTGAAGACTATTTTGCCTCCTACAACGGATGACTGCTCACGTATGCCCCTTAGAGAGCTGTTCAGTGACAAAAGTTTTTCATGATAAAGATGCCAATTTCCTGCCCCAGCTCCCCCGTCATTGATGATAATGACACCATTATAATGTCTTAGGGAACACTGTGTGTGGTTTGGTGTTTTGTTAGAGGCAATGAGGTAGTCACTCAAGCAGAGAACCTTGACTCACATAAGGAAAGAAAGTTTGTTTTTCAGAACCTCATTCCAATTTCTAAGGAAACAGTATGATAGGCCAGAGAGTCTTATCATGATTGTGAATATTTATATGCCACCTTTCAGCAAAGAAATTCTCAAAGTGGTTTATATAGAAGAAGAAATAAGATGGTTTCCTGTTCTAAAAGGGCTAACAGTCTACAAAGGAACACAAGGTAGGCACCAGCAACAGAGAGCGCCTTCTTCTTTATGAATCCCACTGCTATTAAGATCATCGGGGGAGATCTGGTTTTGAATTGCGCAGGGTGGCAGTGTACCCTCTTGCTGCCCCGGTTAGTGTCAGACTGGAAGTGGCTGGTGCGTATGCATGACGTATATCCTCCAACAGGGGTTCCCAGATGTTGTTGACTACAGCTTCCATAATCCCTAAGCAAAAAGCTATTGCAGCTGGGGATTCTGGGAACTGTAGTCAACAACATCTGGAAATCCCTGTAACATGGAACATGCTGAGTGACCACTTTAAAAGTGCCTCTTTGCTCAGTTAGCAGAGCTAAACTAACACATGATAAACTTTGACTCCACCACTTTAAAATATTCGTAACAACTCAAATGCACATATTGAAAATACTGGTTTTAACAAATAGACCTATGAAAGGAACTCTACATGGTGTACAAAATTTAAAATATTTTGAACAATCTGCACAGATTAAAATACATGAAACAATTAGAACAGTAGCAGAAAATAGAAATTAAAAACAGTAGCAGAAAACAATTATTAAAACAAATTATTAAAATTAATTCTAATTAAAAGCCTGTGAGAACTAGTGAGTCTTGAGAACCTTCCTGAAAACAAAAAGAGAAGGAGATGCTCTTATTTCAGCAGGGAACATACTCCAAATCCTCAGGGCAGCCACAGAGAAAGCCCGGTCCTGGGTCACCACCAAACAAGCCGGTGGCTACCCTAACCAGACCTCTTAACAGGTGGTAGGGTTCATGACAAAGGAGGTGCTCTCTTAAATACCCTGGGCTGAAGCCATTAAGGGCTTTATAGGTAATAACCAGCACTTTATATTCCACCCAGAAACATATCAGCAGCCAGTGCAGTTCCCTTAAAACTGGTGTTATGTGGTCCCTTCGAGTTGTCCCAGAGACCAATCTGGCTGCCCCATTCTGTACCAATTGTAGTTTCTGGACTACGTACAAAGGCAGCCCTATGTAGGACGCATTACAGTAGTCAAGCCTGGAGGTTACCAGCATATGTACCACTGTTTTAAGGTCATTCACCTCTAGAAATGGATATAGCTGTCGTATCAGCCGAAGCTGATAAAAAGAGCTCCTGGCACCACCTCAACCTGAGAAATCAGGGAGAGCTTTTGGTCCAGGAGCACTCCCAAGCTACATACCTGATCTTTCAAGGGGAGTGTAACCCCATCCAGAACATGCAGATCTAAGCCATCTCTCGCCCCCCACCCCAGTAAGTATCTCCATCTTATTTGGATTCAACTTCAGTTTGTTATCCCTCATCCAGTCCATTACTGCCTCCAAGCAGACATTTAGAGAAGATATGCCATTTCCTGATGAGGTTGACATGGAGAAATAGATCTGGGTGTCATCAGCATATTGATAACACCCAGCACCAAACCTCCTGATAATCTCTCCCAGCGGTTTCATGTAGATGTAGATGTGAAACAAAACAATTCGGTTTTGTTTAGACAAGGCTCAGACAAGGAGGAGCTTTCCTAACAGGAGTTTGCAAACAGATAATGAAGGAGTTTTGCAGGAGTTTAGTGGGAGATTGGCGGGAAAAGCTGTGGGGAGACACACAAAGCAAGAATAAGGTGAATACTATCCAACCTTTGTACTTGTCTTGGAGGATAAAAAACTAAAAACCATTAATTAGCTGGCAACTGTACCCAGTACCAAGCTTCAAACCCCATATACTTTAAATACCCAATAAAACTAGTTATGAAGGTAGAATGCCAGCAGGGGAGGGGCTGCTTCCCAGTGTATTGCACAGAATGTCGCATATATGATTATCTGCCTGAGGGGCAGAAGTCGTGGGTATGCGCTCGGTGCAAAGAGCTCTTGGCTCTCAGGGAACAAGTTCGTTCCCTTGAAGCCAAGGTGGCTGACCTGGAGAAGCTCAAGGAGGCAGAGAGGTGTGTGGATGAGACCCTCAGGGATGTGGTAGAGGCATCCCACTCCCATGCTGATGGCGTTTCTGCTGTCATGGAGAATGAGGGTCTCAGGGAAGGAGGACATTGGGGTCTGAGGAAGAGGGAAACAGCAGGACCCCTTCCTTGGGTGATGCCCCATATCCTCTCACACAGAGGACACTTCTCCAGGGAGTGGGGGCCTCTTAGTGGTGGGTGATTCAATCATTATGGGCATAGAGAGATGAATCTGTGACCCGCGTGTAGACCACACGGTTATTTGCCTGCCTGGTGCAAAGACTGCGGACATCATGCTGCGTCTAGGTAAGCTGTTGGGCAGTGCTGGGGAGGAGACAGCTATCGTGGTGCACGTTGGCACCAACAACGTTGGGAAATGCAGTCGGGAGGTCCTGGAAGCCAAATTTAGGCTGCTAGGTAGCATACTGAAGTCCAGGACCCCCAGGGTAGTGTTCTCTGAAGTGCTACCTGTTCCACGTGCAGGGACAGCGAGACAGGCGGAGCTGAGGGGTCTCAATACATGGATGAGATGGTGGTGCCGGGAGGAGGGGGTTTAGATTTGTTAGGCACTGGGATATATTTTGGGGAAAGCGAAGCCTGTACAAAAGGGACGGGCTCCACTTGAACCAAAATGGAACCAGACTGCTGGCGCTAAAAATCAAGTAGGTCGCAGAGCAGCTTTTAAAATGACATCTGGGTGATTGCTGGCGGGAACAGAGTCGTATCTGCTCCGGCCGGTAAAATCCCCTAAGGTGTGAGGGTGAACATGTTTCAGATAAACCATAAGGGGACACAGTAGAACCAGAAGTTGAGCAGAAGGAAACAAAGAACAGCTTGCCAAATAGTCAAATGATGGTGATAGCACAAGCCAACATCAGGTGAGGGACCCAGCTTATAGGTGTCTGTATACCAATGCCAGAAGCCTCCAAGCCAAGATGGGTGAGCTGGACTACTTGGTTACTAATGAAAACATAGATATAGTGGGCATAACAGAAACCTGGTGGAATGGTGAGAACAAGTAGGATACGATTATTCCTGGATATAAACTCTATATAAGGGACAGGGAGGGGAGGGCTGGGGGAGGAGTAGCTCTGTATAAACTAGAAAATCTAGGTGGACCAGAATCCTCCACAGAATCATTATGGGTAACATTACAAGGACTGAAAGGAAATGTGTTACTAAGGACATAAGAACATAAGAACAGCACTGCTGGATCAGGCCCAAGGCCCATCTAGTCCAGCATCCTGTTTCGCACAGTGGCCCACCAGATGCCACTGGAAGCCACAGGCAAGAGTTGAGGGCGTGCCCTCTCTCCTGCCATTATTCCCCTGCAACTGGTTCCCAGAGCCATCCTGCCTTTGAGACTGGAGGTGGCCCACAGTCTTCCGACTAGTAGCCATTGATGGACCTCTCCTCCATGAAGTTATCCAAACTCCTCTTAAAGCCATCCAGGTTGTTGGCTGTCACCACGTCCTGTGGTAGAGAGTTCCCCAAGTGGATCACGCGTTGTGTGAAAAGTACTTCTGTTCATTGGTCCTAGACCTCCTGGCAATCAATTTCATGGAGTGACCCCTGGTTCTAGTGTTGTGTGAGAGGGAAAAGAATTTCTCTCTCTCCACTTTCTCCAAACCGTGCATGATTTTATAGACCTCTATCATGTCTCCTGCAGTCATCTTTTTTCTAAACTAAAAAGCCCCAGCTGTTGTAGTCTTGCCTCATAAGAAAGGTGCTCTAGGCCCCTGATCATCTTGGTTGCCCTCTTCTGCACCTTTTCCAGTTCTACAATGTCCTTTTTAAGATGTGGTGACCAGAATTGTATGCAGTACTCCAGGTGTGGTCACACCATAGTTTTGTATAAGGGCATTATAATATTAGCCGTTTTATTTTCAATCTCCTTCCTAATGATCCCTAGCACTGAATTTGCCTTTTTTACAGCTGCCGCACATTGAGTTGATACTTTCAATGAGCAGTCCACCACGACCCCAAGATCCCTCTCCTGATCAGTCACCGACAGCTTGGATCCCATCAGCATATACTTGAAGTTGGGGTTTTTCGCCCCAATGTGCATCACTTTACACTTGCTAACATTGAACTGCATTTGCCATTTTGTCGCCCACAGCTCATTGAAAGTGTCATCTCAGTGTGCAGCAGCTGAGAAAAAACTAATTCCATGCTAGGAATAATTAGGAAGGGGGTTGAAAATAAAAAATGCTAATATTATAATGCCCTTATACAAATCTATGGTGCGGCCACATCTGTAGTACTGCATACAGCTTTGGTCACCATATCTTACGACGGATATTGTAGAACTGGAAAAGGTGCAGAAGAGGACAACCAAAATGATCAGGGGCCTGGAGCACCTTCCTTATGAGGCTAGGCTACAGCATCTGGGGCTCTTTACCTTGGAAAAGAGGCGACTAAGGGGAGACATGATCGAAATGTATAAAATTATGCATGGAGTGGAGAGGGTGGGCAGAGAGAAACTTTTATCCCTCTCTCACAACACTAGAACCAGGGGCCACCCCATGAAACTGTGTGAACAGGATGCTGGACTAGATGGGCCTTGTGCCTGATCCAGCAGGGCTGTTCTTATGTTCTAGACATTTTTTTGCAAGTTCTTCCAAACCATAGCCATGCCTTTGGGTATAAAACAGAACAAAACAGTACTCTAAAAAGAATATTGTGTTTGCATCATACCATAAGTAAAATTAGTCAGTACATTACATGGTTATTTCCTGAGTTAAAGACTTTAAAGTTGTTCTTCATTAAAGGAGTACAATTCAGTGGGCGTTTTCATGAGTGATGCTTACAGTTTTTGAGCATTTCCTGCATATTTATTCAACGGTACTTTAGTGTGGCTAGAAGATGCATTCATTTGATAAACAGCTTTCTTCCAGTTTCCTTCCTTTATGAGCCATGTTCATAATGTGCACAAATAGCACAAGAGAGGTTTAAATACACTTTCAGCATAAAAATGGCCTCAGTCCTCTTATGCTCATTTGTTTGAAATGTGGCCTACATGATTCACAATGCAACACCAGCGTTACCAATTGGCTGGTGCTGCTGCATGCATCAAAGCCAGCCCCAGAGATATTGCTCAAGAGCACAGATGCACAATGACTCACAACAATGTAAGTTCAGTTCAGTTGCGCAAGTGCGTGCACACTGTTTTAAGTCATTGCACAACTGTGTTTCTGTGCAACAATGCTAAGGCTGGCTTTTACGTGCACAACAGTGCCAGCCAATCGGCCATTCCAGCGTTGCATTGCACATTATGTAGGTTTGGCTGCAAGCGACAAGGGGCCTTCTGTAAGGTCATACTAAGGCAGGCCTGCTCAACTTCGGCCCTCGTGCAGATGTTGGCCTACAACTCCCCTAATCCCTGGCTATTGGCTACTGTGGTTAGGGATTAGGGGAGTTGTAGTCCAAAAACAGCTGGGGGGCCCTAAGTGGAGCAGGCTCTATGGACACAGAGTTGGCATCAGGGTTCAGAAAGGGGTCCTCCTGAGGCCCCTGGGCATGTGGCAGCTGCCCACTTATGTCAACCCTTGAGAACAGACTCCTGACTAGAGCCTCCTTCAGACATTATGAAAAAGCCCCGCCATAACCATGTACAGTGGGGCAAAGTGGAAGGGCTGCCCCCATCGTGTCAGTCACCCATGCACCCTGCCACTCACGGTTTCAATGGGGCTTGTCTGAAGAGGGAAGAGCCCTCACTATGACGGCGGGAACATCCATGATTGTGAGTGAGGATTGATCCACTCTCCCAATCACAAATGTGCCCGCTGTCACAGGAGGACTCTTCCCTCTTCAGACAAGCCCCACTGAAACCGTAATTGATGTGGCAGGGGCAGAATTTCCACCCCCATTGCCCCACTGTACTTGGCTACAGTGGGGCTTTTTCATAATGTCTGAAGGTGAAGGTAAAGTGTGCCGTTGAGTCGGTGTTGACTCCTGGTGACCACTGAGCCCTGTGGTTGTCTTTGGTAGAATACAAGAGATGTTTACCATTGCCATCTCCTGCGCAGTATGAGATGATGCCTTTCAGCATCTTCCTATATTGTTGTTGCCCAGTATAGGTGTTTCCCATAGTCTGGGAAACATACCAGCAGGGATTTGAACCGGCAACCTCTGGCTTGCTAATCAAGTCATTTCCCCGCTTCGGAGGCTTAGATAATATATCTATGACAGATAAGAAACTATGCCCCAGTTACTGTTATTACCACTATCAATCATCTTTATTACAGTCCAAGACCAAACTGTGTATCTTTTATTAAGTGAAGAAAGTGAGCATATGGTATATTGTCATAAGGTTTAGTGGTGGTACAGGAGTACCACCATAAAATAAACAAAAGTTTTCAAAAAAAATGCATGTCCTTGGGCATTATGATTTTCTATTTTGATTGCAGTCATGCAGTATATACAAGTGTGTGTCTGTGTTGACCAGTTTGGACAGTATTGGACCCTGTGATTAAAAGGGGGTGCACCAAGAGACTGCCTGTTGTGACATCTTTTGTGGCTGTGCAGATGCTCTTCCATCACATCCCTTTATCATGTATGTGTGGGGGTATGGGACTGTTCATATGAATGGCTGCTCTATAATACATGTGTCATTCATGTGAAGAGTGTCAAGTGGCCATTTGGATAAACAGGTACTTGATAAAGGGTGTGTTTGTGGAAGATGTCATGTCAGAGGTACCCTCAGTGCACCCTCTTTTTAATAATCATATGAGCTGGTAAATAACCATATTCCTATGTGTGTGGATTAAATTGCTTCGTTAAATAATGTGCATGGCTAAAGATGAGATAATCTAGTGCTAAATGGGCATTTCCTCCTACTTACATCACTGCTTCTATTTAATACCAATAAAATGACAGGAGCTGTGAATAATTCAAGAGTCTATTAAGATATGTTCCCCTTTCAGATTTTCTTTTTTTTTCCTTTGATGGAGACATCAAAGATGGTCTCAAGATGAAAGGATATTGCATGGCATGGACCTATACTAAAGAGCTAGCACATTTTCTCCAAGGTAGCTGTGTGCATGGCTTGGACATATGAAATTGCCTTCCTCCAGGTCAGATCACTGGTCCTTCTGGACCAGTAGTACCTACTTTGTCTAGCTGCAGTTCTCCCAAGTTCTTAGGCAGAGGTTTCTCCTAGTCCTGCTATCCGACATTTTTCTCACTGGACATGTTGAGAATTGAACCTGGGATGTTATACATGGCAAGCATGGGAGGTGCCTATCTGAGATTGGGGTGTGCAGAACCAGTTCAAATCGGATCTAGTTCTATTCGAACTGGTCTGGTTCAACTGGTCTGAGCTCAAACTGGACCACGTTCCCCCCAAAAGGGGGGGGGCTGTCCAAGTTTGAAACAAACCAGGCCCAGTTCATCTGGTTTAGGATGCTTGTTAAGGGGAATCCAGTAAAGATTCCCCTTTACAAGCATCAAGAGGATCCCTAGTGACTGAATTAGGGTTGAAAAGAGTGGCGGAGGCAGGTGGGAAGTAACTTTACCTGTGGTGGCTCCATTGCGGCAGTGGTGGTGACCTGGCAGCAGCTCCTCTAGGACCCACTGGTACTCCCCCCTCATCAGTGCGGGCTGGCTGGCTGGGACCTGGTTTGGGCCTCCGTGCATGTGCAGAGGCCATTTGTGTGACCTCTGTGCATGCACAGAGGCCATTTGCATCACCTCACAAATTTGCATCATCATCAAGCTCAAACTGGACCCGCCCCCCCAAAAACCGAAGCTGGTCTGAGTTTGAACTGAACCAGGCCCAGTTCATATTGAGCTGGCTTTGGGATGCTTGTAAAGGGAAATCCGGTAAGGATTCAGTTTCTAGGAATCCGCCCCCTATACTTGTAAAGGGGAATCTTTATGCTTGTAAAGGGGAATATTTACCGGATTCCCCTTTACAAGCATCCCAAATTGGGCTGAACTGGTTCGATCCGGTTAGTGTGCACAAAACGAACCACCCCACCGGTTCTAACGAACCAGTTTGCAGACCGGCAGTTTGGTTCAAATTTGAACCGAACCACTGCTGGTGGTCCATGAACACGCCTCAGGCCTTTCTTTGAGGTTTTGCTTTTGAGCCCATGAACTGCTTGCCATAGGTAAAGGCAGGAAGGGATTTTACTCTGGATCAGACTGGCTCACCTGGGTCATTTTGGGTTCTTTACACATTGCAGGTGGACTTTGAACTACCCCATCTTTATTAAAATGATGTTCTTGCTCTAAACTTACTTTTTGTACTTACTTTTCTGTACCACGGGGGCGGGGAATAAATACTCTCTATTATTTTTTATGAAATAAAATGTCTTACAGTTTGTGAACAATTAACTCTTCATGAGGGGCTCTTTCAAGTGCCAGTTAAAACCTGCCCTGTTCACCTGGGCTTTTAGTGATTAATTTAATTTATTGTACAGGTATCCTCCCCTCCGCTTATCATATGCCATAGGCTTGTTTTCACAACAATAAACTGGGCAGGACAAGTGCTATGGGACTGGCGTGTGCTCCTGTTTTTGTTTTTTGTTTTATCTTGTGTGAGTAAAAGCCTAGGCAGCAGGCAGGGAGAGTGATTGTGTGGGACTCCTGTGCTGAGTAGGGCACCGCTGTCCTACCCAGTATCTGTACCCAGCTATTTAATGAGGTGGGAGGAAAAGCCTTCCTACCAGTGTTCCCTCTAACAGGGATTCCCAGATGTTGCTAACTACAACTCCCAGCATCCCTAGCTGCAATAGCCTTTGCTTGGGGATTGTGGGGGTTGTAGTCATCAACAACATCTGGGAACCCCTGTTAGAGGGAACACTGCTTCCTACCCAGTGTGAGGCTTCCACATGATCACTCTCCTCACCTCCTACCTAGGTTTTTATGCTCACACAATCAAACATCGGGCACATGCACAACTTATGAAGTTTGAAGGATGCTTGTCCTACCCAGTTTATAGTAGTGAGGACAACCCTCATATTTGTACCCAGTTTGGCCTGTGGAATTGTCTCTCTAGTGGCTACGTTACTGAATTACTGCTTTCTTTCTCTTTATTCCTATCTGTAGCTGCTTTTTTAAAAAAAAAAAAAAACAAGCATGTTTAACATTTAATGAGGTTTGTCTTCTTAATAATGCTTTTATAGGTCACCTTGAATGCCATTTGGCAGAAAGGCAGCATATACCATATTTATCTGAATCCAAGACTAGCCCCCGCCCCCCATTATTTGATGTTTGAAATTGTGGGGTCATCTTAAATTGAGTGTCCTCTTCCTTTCAGGTAAATACACATTTAACTTTTTTTTTAAAAGTGTGTGTGTGGGAGGGGGTCATCTTAAATTCAGAGTAATCTTCCATTCGGATGAATATCGTAAATAGTTTAAATAAATAACTAGCTTTTGTTCTTGTTGAAGGAATGTTCTGTATAGATCTTTGATTTCACGCAAAGGTTTGTCAGTACCAGTCAGTACAGACTCTATCAAGTTCTAGCAGAACTCAAAAGTGCATCATTGTACTTCAAAACATCATTTTCCTTAGCAGGACAAGTACCCCGTGAGTGACTGGATAAGCTTATACATATTTTCAATAGGATGAGAGAAAGCTATCAGATTGATTCAGAGAAGATGATGTGGACAAAGGCGGGGTTATGGGATTTATAGCCCCTCTCCTCTCCTTTTCATTTGATTGAGTTAATGCTGCTCTCTGTGTCTTCCTCTGCATTGTACAATTCCAGAACTCTAAAGCAGCAGCAGCAGCAGCAGCATCCAGCTCCAGAATTCTGGTCCTTGGGAACCAGCTGAATACTTTATTTCTCTTTCTCCAAGGGGCCGATCAACATAGCTTCCTGTGCCTGAATATTTGCACTCAAGACCGTAACTCAGTAAGTAAGATTTTTTTTTTACATTGCTGCTTTGCTAAAGCAAACCATTTCTTTTAAAAACATATTTCATTTAACCAGCCTGATTCCAGAACTTCATTGCTTTTGGTGTTTGATAGCCAAACAACAAAAAGCACATTGACTGGCGTTTTCATGCATTTGCAGGCTTTGTGGAAAGCAGTTTTTGAAGCAACAGAATTTTGAGGAAGGTATATATTTGCAATGTAGATGGAACTGACAAAAATTGTTGTTAACTGCTATTTTTGACAGTTTCATGTGCAAAAGAAAAAAAAAAAGACTACTTTAGCTTTTGGATTCATTTTTAAAATGGACCAGCATACTTAACTGTATTGGTCCATTTGAGACAAATCTAAATGTCAAAGTAGGGTATCTTGATTATGATCAACTAAAATATCACAAAGTAGTAAGCTTTCAAGTTATCCAGAACTCTTAATCAGACTGGATTTTAAGCAAAACAAAGCAGTGGCAGGACAGGGCGACAAAGTTAGGTGTGATAGAAAAGCCCTAAGACCTACAGCAAGTAAAACAAATTGCAGACCTCACAGCTTTTCCATCACACACAACTTTGTTTCCATCCTCCCTTTGTTTTGCTTAAGATTCAGCCTGAAGAAGTGTTCTGGAAAACTTGAAAGCTTGCCTACTTCTCATGGAACTGATGCAATTAATACTGTTTTAGATGCCAGCAAGAACAAATGACCAAAATAAAATAAAATAACTGAATGTATTTTGAAATAACAGTACAGGGGAGAAAAGAGTATGAATAAATCAAATTGATAAGCTCAGGAACCTAGGAAGTTGCCTTATACTGAGTCAGACCATTGGTCCATCTAGCTCAGTATGACACTGACTGGCAACTGTTCTCTAAGGCTTCAGGCAGGAGTCTCTCCAGACCCTAACAGGAGATTGAATCTCAGACCTGCTACGTGCTAAGCAGATGCTCTACCACTGAGCTTCAGCCCCATCCTCTAAGGGGAATATCTTAAAGCAGACAGTATTCACATGTAGTCACTCACCCAAATGCAAACCAAGGCAAACCCTGCTTAGCATGCTTGCTACCACAAGACCAGCTCTCCACCGCAAGGTTGTTAAATACGTGCTATTTACAGGTCATATTGGTCCAATATTTGCAATTATTCTGTGTGTACCAATTAATCTGTATGATCTACCCTATGCCAGAAGTATTAATCAAATAGTTTTAAATTTAAGGCTTCTGAACATAGGAAGCTGCCATATACCAAGTCAGACCATTGGTCCATCTAGCTCAGTATTGTCTACACAGACTAGCGGCAGCGGCTTCTCCAAGATTGCAGGCAGGAGTTTTTCTCAGCCCTATCTGGAGATGCTGCCAGGGAGGGAATCTGGAACCTTCTACATGCAAGCATACAGATGCTCTTCCCAGAGCAGCCCCATCCCCTGAGGGGAATCTTTTACAGTGCTCACACATATGGTCTCCCATTCAAATGCAAACTAGGGCAGACCCTGCTTAGCAAAGGGGACAGTTCAAGCCTGCTACCACAAGACCAGCACCCCAGCTACTTTTACTTGTGTGGAGGAACTCTATTCTTGTAGCAAGAGAAGAAGGTCCTGGTTCTACTCTCACCACAGTCAAGAACACTCTAGGTAACCTTAAACAGCCTACTGTTTTCTCAGCATCTGCAAGAATGGAGATAGCATTAGCACACCTTGCATGACATTATATACATTATGGAGATCATGTATGTGAAGTATTCACTCAAAGAGTGAAAGCATACACGCAAAGAGTACTATGTAAATGGTAAACATTGTTGTTATTGACTTTGGCGGCAAAGAATGGAAAACTTCCATGTTCAAAGGCAGTATATCAAGGGTTCTCAGACTTGGGTCCCCAAACATCATTGGACTACAACTCCCATCATCCCCAGCCAGTATAGGCTTTGGCTGAGGAGATGGGAGTTGTAGTCCAACATCATTGTCTGGGGACCCAGGATTCAGCACCCCAGCAGTATATCATTGATTCCCAGATGCTGGAGGTGGGGGTGAGGAACAAACCAAAGCTAATTTTGTTTTTTTCAAAGACAAAAGGGAAATGATAATTGAATTTCTATGTCCAGTTGTCTGTTTTCACATAATGTCTTACTGTTAGTTTAGAGCATCCAAACTAGTTCAAACCAGTGCATGCTCCAGTTTAGGGTGGCCATCTTAAATGGAGCATAGCCTTGTCCTGCTTGGCTGCAGTGTTATATATCTATCTATCTATCTACCTACCTGTGAGTAGGTTCCACTCTACCGAATACAAAGATGGAACTTCTAAAAATACATGGTAGGATTGGGCTACATGGTTACAATGTTAGAGTCACTCTTATTAATAATGCTAATTGGGGACAAGCAGAGAGCACAGAGTACCTTGTCATTTAATTGTGTACAGCTGAGTGTAATCTTTTGAAATAACATCATGTTCAAATAACAATCGGGAAAAGGCTGGCTAAGAGCTGGAGATGGAGATTGTTGGGGAGCTAATAGCTGATTCACATGTAACTCTTTTGCTCCCTGGAATTGCCCGTGCGTATGTGTATTGGAACATGTAAGCTGGCCGCAACCTAGCAGCAATTTCCACTCCAGCACTCCAGAGCATCCACTGTAACTGGGGTTGCCGGAACTGCAGTCTGTGGACTGCCAACTCACCTGTTGAATGAATGGCGTACAAGGAGGCTCTTCACACATGCGTGCAAAGCCAGGCTAAGGAAGCCCAGCCCAGTTTTGCATGCACATCTGAACCGCTGGGATCGGCCAATCTCAGCGGCACCGTGGCGTCAAACCCGCTTACCGAGCCTCCCTTTAAAACGAAGTTAGGAGAGCGAGTGCTTTCCTGATCTCATCTTCCTGGTTGTGTGTCAGCCGCGACTGCTTGCAACCACAGCTGACAAACTACGAAGAGCTTGGGGATGGGAGGGGGGATCCCTATGATGCACCATTCACACGTGCAGTGCACTATGGGCACTCTGGGGGCTGGGACAGCACATCCCTGCCCCCGCTGCCACTACCTTGGCCAACAGGGAATCGTCTGGGAGTGTAGGGAGCACACCCAGCAGTGGCAGATCAATCATCTGCGGGGAAGGTGGGTTTAACCTGCCTTCCTTGCAGCCCACCCTCATGCCCTTCTCACTGCTTGTGAGAAAGGGCTCATTGTCACAGAGATCAAGTCATGCAGAATTATTGTGCTGGATCTTCAGAGCTGGCATAGGACTTGAAGGACAATGTATTTCTCTGAGACAGGGCCCATTCACACGTGGCAGGGCATTCTCTGGAGTTTGCATTGTCCTATAACTAGGGTGATTGGGTCTCTCAGGAAGACATCATTGTCATGGCCAGATCATAACCTGCTGAAGAAACAGGTGTTTTCCTGCCTGCATGTCTCTGTTGCTGCAATGGGCCAGTTAAGGTGGTCCACTCCTGATAGCTTATGGAACAAAAACAAGTTGAACTCCAGATGTCCTGGGAACTTTCCCACCCAGCTAAGCTTCTCTGTCAACGGCCGGGTCAACTTGTGAAATAGTAGGCTGACCTTGGCCTTTAACATGGCTGCCTCCAAACCTCTTCCACTGGGTGGTTTCACACAACCACCCATGAGTCTATAAGTGGGGTGGGGCTTGTTGGTAAAATGTTGGCAATGGAGAGTGCATGCTCCTGGTGAGGGTGTTGCCCAAACCTGGCCAACCAAGTCTGGTTCCTACGGTCTCCGCCCAACATTCACATGACATTCTCTGCCCAACTTCCAATCTTGATTACAAACATTGGGCAGAGGTTGGAAGAATGTCAGGCAGAGAATCTTGGGAACTCTACTTGGGTGGACTTGGATGTCACGCCTGCCAGGAGTGCACACTCTCAGTTGCTGACATTTTACTGATATGTCCTCTACTCACAGACTTGCTGGCAGTCATATGAAGCCACCCAATGTGTGATCAGCATAAATCTTCCTTATTAGAAAAGTGCATGAGGCTGGAAGGAAGACTACCAGAGTATTACTGGTTTTCAGTTTGTGTTGAAGGTGATCAGTTGTGATCAAGGTGATCAAAGTGGTGATTCTCTTATATTTAGCAGGGGGAGAGCAACTGGCCCTATCCATTCCTAGCACAGCATCCCTCCAGTGGCTGTACTTGAAGCTGGGGTTTTTCATCCCAATGTGCATCACTTTACACTTGCCAACACTGAACCACATTTGCCACTTTGTCACCCACTCCCCCAATTTGGAGAGATCCTTTTTTTGGAGCTCCTCATAATCCGTTTTGGATTTCACTACCCTAAAGAGTTTGGTAATATCTGCAAATCTGGCCACCTTGCTGCTTACCCCTACTTCTAGATCATTTATGAATAAATTAAAAAGCACCAGTCCCAGTTCAGATCCCTGGGGGACCCCACTTCTTACTTCCCTCCATTGTGAAAACTATCAATTTACACCTACCCTCTGTTTCCTATCTTTCAACCAGTTAGCAATCTACACATGTACTTGTTCCCTTATCCCATGATTGCTAATTTTCCTCAGGAGTCTTTGATGAGGAACTTTATTGAAAGCTTTTTGGAAGTCCAGGTATACTAGGTCAACTGGATCACCTTGATCCACACACTTGTTTGCACTCTGAAAGAACTCCAAAAGATTTGTGAAGCAAGATTTACCTTTGCAGAAGCCATGCTGGTTCTCTTCCAGCAGGGCCTGTTCTTCTGTGTGCTTAACAATTTTATCCTTGAGGATGCTTTCCATCAGCTTGCCTGGAATGGACATTAAGCTAAACGGCCTGTAGTTTCCTGGATCACCCTGGATCCCTTTTTGAAAATCGGTGTTACATTTGCTACTTTTCAGTCCTCTGGTACAGAGCCTGATTGCAGGGATAAGTTATATATTTTAGCAAGGAGGTTGGTAATTTCACATTTGAGTTCTTTGAGGACTCTTGGATGGATGCCATCCAGCCCTGGTGATTTGTTAGTTTTTAGTTTTTCCAGACAGCTTAGAACATCATCTCTTGTCACTTCTATCTGACTCAGTTCTTTAGCCTCCATCCCCCAAAAGCCTGGTTCAGGAACAGGTATATGCTCAGTATCCTCTGCCGTGAAGTCAGATTAAAAGAACTCATTTAGCTTCTCTGCAGCCTCCATATCCTCCTCAATAATCCCTTTCATTCCCTTATTGTCTAAGGGTCCAACTGCCTCTCTGGCAGGTTTTCTGCTTCTGATGTATTTAAAGAAGTTTTTGTTATTCTTCTTGATGCTTTTAGCTAAATGTTCCTCAAACTCTCTCTCTCTTTTCACCTCCCTTATTGTCACCTTGATTTCTTTTGCCAGAGTTTGTGTTTCTTTCTGTTCTCTTCTACCTGTTAGTAATGCTGGCATCCTCCTGGACTTTGTGGTACCTTTCCTCCTTTGGGGTATACAATCTAACTGGGCTTCTAGTATTGTGGTTTTGAGTAAACTCCATGCATTCTGGAGCAAAGTGACTCTCTTGATTTCCCTTTCAGCTTTCTTTTCACCATACTCCTCATTTCCTCATACTCCTCATACTCCCAGCCAGTGTGGTTTAGTGGTTAGAGTGCTAGATTAGGACTGGGGAAACCTGAGTTCAAATCCCCATTCAGCCATGATACTTGCTGGGTGACTCTGGGCCAGTCACTTCACTCTCAGCTTAACCTACTTCACACGGGATGTTGTGAGGAGAAACATAAGTATGTAGTACACTGCTCTGGGCTCCTTGGAGGAAGAGTGGGATATAAAATGTAAAATAATTTTGGAGAAGTTTCCTCTTCTGAAATTCCAAATGTCTATGTTAGACTTCATTGGTGATTCTCTCCCCACATGTATGTTGAATTTGATCACACTATGGTCACTGTTCCCTGAAGAGTCAATGACACTGACATCCCACACCAGGTCCTGGGTGCCACTCAGAATTAAGTCCAAGGTCGCCTTCTCTCTGGTTGTTTCCAAGACCAACTGTTCTAGGCACAGTCATTCAGCATATCTAGAAATTTGACCTCTCTGTCATTACCTGACTGTGAATTTGCCCAGTCTATGTGTGGATAATTGAAGTTACCCATTATTACAGCCCTGCCTTTCCTTGACGCCTCCCTGATTTGCTCCTGCAACTCCCAATCACTGTCAGCATTTTGATCTGGAGGGCGATAGCACATCCCCAGTAGTACATTTCCTTTCAGGCCTTGTATTGTCACCCACAGGGTTTCTGTGGAGGACTCCAGCCCACCTAGGTTTTTTAGCTTATTAGATTTTATCCCATCTTTAACATACAGTGCTACTCCTCCTCCAAGGCACCCAGCTCCTGTCGGCTATTCCCGCAGTCTTTGCACCAGGCATGCAAGTCATTGTCCAGTCAACACATGGGTCACAAACCCATCTCTCTATACCTCTAATGATCGAATCACCCACTACAAGGAGGCACCCACCTTCTGGAGGAGGATCCCCTGTGCGAGAGGATATGGGCTCATCATCCACGGAAGGGGTCCCTTCTAAAGAAGCATTCCCCTTTTCCTCAGACTGATGTCCTCCTTACCCAAGACCTTCATTCTCCCTGACAGCAGAGGAGCTATCAGCCCTGGAGTGGGATGCCTCTACCACATCCCTAAAGGTCTTGTCCGCATGCCTCACTGTCTCTCTGAGCTTCTCAAGATCCACCATCTTGGTCTCAAGGGAATGAATCTGTTCCCTGAGAGCCAGGAGCTCCTTGCACCTAGCACACAACCATGTGGCACTCTGTGCAATACACTGGGAAGTGCCCCCTCCCCTTCTGACTTTCTATCTTCATAGTGGTTTTGTTGGCTGTTTACAGCATTTATAGATAGTTTATTTGAAGGATAGGTCTCAGCTGTAATGCTCAGCTATTTAACAGTCCAAACAGCCTTTCTGAAGAATATGAGGGAGGGATTTGTATTTACTCCACTGGGCTCCTTGTGATCACTGAGGCTTGTTCCAGGCTCCCCTGCACACTTCCCACTAAACTCCTGCAAAACTCCAACATCCTGTTTACTATCCCTGTCCGCTATGCTCTGTTCACTATGCTCTCGGGCCTTCACCTCTTATGTAGAGAGTAGGCTTCCAACTGAGACATAGGATGTGAGTCAAAGGAATGTCAAAGGAATGTGGGGCCTCCCCCAGCCCTAGCTGACTCTACCCCCTCCAGGCAGGGACAAACAAAAACACTGGAGTTTGCTAGCCCTGGCAAATAACACACAGACAGACTAGGACTTGTCCCTTAAAGAGAAACCAGCCCCTCAAAAGCTCTCATCCTCCTATTAGTTAGTTTGAAGGGGGGAAAGGATAGATGTTACTCTGTTTAGAAAAACTTGCTCACCTCCTCAAGCTGCATCTGCTCTTCACAGAGTAGGCTTCCAACGACTTGTGGTATGCAAGGACAAGGCAGTAGAGTTGAATAAGGAATATTAACAGTTTAACAGGGGATTGAAAGGAACCTACAAAGGAGGAAAATAAAGGAAGCATTATTTATAGAGAAATTGAGATCTGACATTAATACTCAAGAGGCACTGGCTTAAGTTTTATTAGCCTTTAAAAAGCATCAGGTGATTCCCATTCTCTCCCCTCACCCCTCGCTCATTATCTCTCTGCCAGTCATGGAACTGAGTGTTATCATGTCTAAGGAATTTAACAACTGGGGAATGGAGGAGGTTTTATCTGTGCTCATTTGTTTGCCTAACGGAGGATGGTGTGTTACAGCAAAATGTTTTATTTATATATACCAACTTTTAGTTTTTCTTTTTGTGCAATAAAGGCTCTTTTTGTTGAGAGTTGAGGAGTTATTATGCACATTGCATCGCCGACATATCAAATTTAACAGTTTAATGAAATAGATATTATGTACAGAGAGGCATGTGCAGTCTGCACTTCTAAATGCAAAGTGTATGTTCTGCCCATGGAATTCCTTAGATTAGTGATACACAGTGTGAAGAAGTCCTTCCTTTTCTCCCTCCTAAATCTCTTGCCAATCAGTTTCATTGGATGACCCTTACAATGAAAATGGAGAAGTTGCTTTGAGACTGTTGTTAGTTCTCTTTCTTTTGTTCTAGATTGTTGCTGACTTAGCTGACGTAGAGGAGCAGCTGAGGGATCAAGGTGCCAACAACTTCCCCACTCTTTAGCCTAAGGGAAATTAGCTATACAAAGATTGCTTGAGTGTATGTTCCAAAGCTATAAAATAGAGGACAAGGGAAAGGACAAAGTCATATCTCTCTGTATTGCTTTCAGGTACCTCTGTGTGACATGGAATCCATATGCAAAAGAAGATGGTATCTTCAGTTGGGCTGTCTGTTGATGGTGAATTTTGTTTATGGCAATCTAGAATATCTAAAAGAAGCCCCTGCCAGTTTGGGTGTGATTGATCACCAGTGTTGGGAAGTCTCCTCTCTTAGGCTGGTGGAAATGAAGAAACTCAGGGTAGAAAGCACAGTTATTGCTCTCTGGGAATTCATGATGTTCCTGAAAGAGTCTTCTAACCCCAAGCATAATGATGTCTTCAATGATCTATCTCAGAACTTCTGGAATATGTATATCGACTGTGTGCTCTCAAGATCTCATGGACTGGGCAGAAGACAATTAATGTCTCCATTGACTTCTTCTACCTATTCACAGAAAACCAAAGAAGGTAATTTTCTATGCATCATTTTCTTTTTGTCAAAAAAAAGTCACTAGCAACAAAATGCTAGCCACTAGCATCAAAATGTTCTTTTCATGTCATTTTGTTTCAAACAAACAGAGGAAACCATCCTTGATGTGTATATTTAATTTATGACTTAGCATGGAACCCACTGTCCTTGCTTTTAAACAAGAATACCAGATCTGTGTTCAGTTGGCCAGCTCACTGCCCTATTTGCTGCATAGCAAAAGGCAGTTATATTTTTCCACTTTTTATAGGGGCAGAATTCATACTTCACAGGTGAATTTTGACACGCAGCCGAGCAAACAAGAATGATGGCATCACAGCCTAGTCTTATTTATAACCAGTTTTCTTTCCTATCTCTGCAGGTTTCACAAACCTCAATGGTAGGGCAAAGAGGCAAGCATATAGAAGACACCTCAGGAAGATGACCCCAAATTGAAGGAAGCTGGTCTGTTTTTCATAAAGCAGATCCTCTACTGTTGATGTTTTGAGAACTATTTCTTGTGATCTTTTTCCTACTGTCTTCTAATTTGTTAAGTTCATGTCACACAATTGCCAACATTGTCTATCAATGTATCAAGTCCCCAGAGACTGAGGCAGCATGGTAAGCTGCTTCCCCTACACCCACAGTGTGCAAAGCACACCATGCACAACCCTCCCAATTCCTTCCTACCCCTCAATCTTCTTTTCAAAAGGTAAAGGGAAGAGATGTGCACAACATGGATTATGCTATTCTTTTCGAATGCAAAACGAATAGCAAAATCTTCAAATATATTTGTTGAAACAGTGGCCATGCTGGCTGTTCCGATGAATCAACCTTGAAATGTTTAAGTGTTCTCAATGCCATTTTGAGGCCTGTTTTTCCAGGAAGAGCTGATCTACCAATTGGCTTTGGTGAGGCGGAGGTTAGTGCAGGGCGGAGGCCTGGTCTACTCATCTCATATGGTGGGTCTACCAGTAGACCAGTCCCAGGTGGGCCAATGTGCTAAGTCCGAAGCAGAGGGCTAGTCTATCTAACAACCCCAATTGGTAGACCAGCTTTCCCCAAACAAGAATGATGGCATCACAGCCTACTCTTATTTATAACCAGTTTTCTGGGAGAGCTGGTCTACCAGGGAAGTGCTGGTCCACCAATTGGGGTCAGCAGGTAGACTAGCCCTCTGCTCAGGACTTAGAGCGTTGGCCCACCTCGGAGGACAATTCTACTCACCAACCCCAATTGGTAGATTAGCTCTCCCCAGCAAAACAGGCCTCAAAATGGTGCTTGAAACACTCAAAACACTTGAAATGTTTCAAGTCAAAATGGGGCTGTTTTGTTTTGAGCTGGAAACAGGCCCTTTATTTTAAGGGTATTTTGTTTTGATCCTGAATCATTCAAAGTGGCCCATTTTGAGCTCAAATCATTTTGCACATCTCTAGTAGAGGTGCAGCATGGAGCAGCAGGACGTAATTTAAAGGCGCTTCCTGCTGCTCTGTTACTTCTCCATTAGGAGAAGCGTGAGAGGGAGGAGGTGGTGGTGGTAGTAGCTAGTGTGTGCTGCTGCCAGGTGAGGTTTGAAGGGAGCGGGGCTGTGAAGTGGTTGGAGATGGTGGAAGAGACTAATTTGCTGCCTCCTCCAGTCTGCCCCCTGAGGCCACTGCCTCATCTGGCCTCGTTTAGCAGGCCGGCCCTGCAATGTACCAATATTCTCACTGCCAATGCTTTATGTATTTTGAGTCATCAGTTACCTGTCTTCTCTCAGGTAAATCTACGTGTTTTAAACTAGCATTATATTTTTGCAGACCATTCATCTTTCTTTTTTCTTTTTTCCCCCTTTGGTTGTTGTTGGGGAAAAAGTTTTTCTCATTTTTAAAAGTGCCAAATGCAATGGAAACCCAATATATTTTTATAGGTTAACAAATCATGGTGCAGTGGTAACTGGCATCTTTTATACAGTATCTTGTGAGATGATTTCATTTTTATGACGTGGAAGAAAAGAAAAGCTTTGTAAACCCCAAGGAAGAAATTATGCTTGATGTCATTTTCTGTGCAGTCTCTACACTTTGAATTTGATCACTGCTTGGTATCAGAAATTAAACTATTTTTCTATCCAGCAAGGACTGTTGATCCGATCTTATTCTTGTTGATTTGTATTTACATGTAAACACAGCACACATGTACTATATTGAACCTTTAGGACGCAATCCAAGATTGTGTGCATGCAAAATTTCCCTGTTTTCTGTTATGAAGAAAAGGGTTTCCTCACCACACAGGAATTCTATATTGCCTAGGCTGGTCATTGCCTTGTTCACAGAAAAGAATGGTGGCTACTCCTACGCCTACAGCTTCATGTGCATTTTGCAGCCACTCTGTGGCATTCATACTGTTAAAGACGGAGTATACTACTAAGCAAACAGCTGATGATTTTTGAGGAATTCTAGAGCATAATTGGTTGTAAACTTCCATTTCATTGTTATGGAACAGACTGTGCCGACACTGATTCCTTTGCCTTTGCGCCAAACCAGTCATGACAGGGCAGCTGTATGTCTGCCTGTCCCATTCACATAAAAGGTGAAGGTGAGGATGTCTATTCTTCACACAGAAAAGGAGCATTTGTAGGAGGGCGAGTTAAAACTGCCCCTGCCCTGCCTTGTATCACTGCATCCCACTACTTGAAGTATTTTCTCCCCAGCTCAGCTCCGATACCCTAAGAGAACAGGGAAGAAATGCTCTGCAGTATGCTATGCAGCAAGATAGTCGGGGTGTGGGAAGGGTTCTCTTCCTTCCTCTGTGCACGAGAGGAGAGCTGGTCTTGTGGTAGCAAGCATGACTTGTCCCCTTAGCTAAGCAGGGTCCACCCTGGTTGCATATGAATGGGAGACTAGACATGCAAGCACTGTAAGATATTCCACTCAGGGGATGGAGCCGCTGCTCTGGGAAGAGCAGAGGGTTCCAAGTTCCCTCCCTGGCATATCTAAGATAGGGCTGAGAGAGATTCCTGTCTGCACTGCTGTCAGTCTGTGAAGACAATACTGAGCTAGATAGACCAATGGTCTGACTCAGTATATGGCAGCTTCCTATGCTCCTATGTTCACTCCTTTTTTGTGTAAAGTGTAACACCCCCTTGCTTTATAAGTGAGTGGGGCAGACACATGCACAAAATACATGTGACTACCTCATCACATCTCTGTTTAGTTCTTTCAGGCTGACAAAAAAGGAGTAGGCTCCCAAGAAACTGTGCTCACACAATCATGGCGATCCTTGTAAACTCTTTGACCAAGATCACCGAGCCTTGCAGAGCTGCTGGTGAGAACCCAGAGTTTCCAGGCAATCCTGGTTAAACTGCTATGGTTAAACCACATTTAACCAGGATCTGATCCTGGTTATTTATCCTGGTTAAATGAAGTTTGGCCAGAATTGCTTGGAAATTGTGGGTTTTCACAATCAGCTCTGCAGGGCTCAGTGATTCTGGTTAACTTTTTAACTTGGATCACTGTGCTTGTGTGAAGGCAGCCATAAAGATATAAAGGAATTTTGATAATGGCTGGAGCATATCTGTAGTCACAACATTTTATGACATTAGAATCAGTGAGCGATGCTACTAAGTATGTTGCCAATCACCATCATTTACAGTACTGTATATCAACAAATTCTGCTTGGTACATCAGAGTTCAAGAAGATTAAATAATGGAGCCCAGGAAAACTGCTATATACTGAGTCAAACCATTGGTCTATCTAACTCAGTATTGTGTATTTTCACTTGCAGTGACTCTCCAGAGTTTCAGACGGGAGTCTTTCTGCTAGGATTTGAACCTAGGACCTTCTCCATATAATGCATGTGCTGTACCGCTGAGCCTCTCCTCTGGGTGTTCTGCAGAATTTCTCATGTTTTTGAATGGGGCACAAGGGATTTCCCTCATATTATTTTTTAAACCCAGACATACACAAATGAATCACACCTGAAGTTTTGTACAAAAAACAGTATGGACATGTAATATAGATCTTGTACATTCTGAAACAGAATGCTTCAGTATTCAGCTAGAGTACTTGTACATTAAATAATAGCCTTAAGATAGAAGTTTGCGTTTTGGGGTGGTTTTTTAAAATATTATTTTTGAATGGAAATCCCAGTGTCAGGGCAGTCCTTGTTTTAGAATGAAATAAATGAAAAGGTATTAGATTGGGGATGCCAACTAATGTGCCTTTAGAAATCAAGCAAGCAAGCAAGCAAGCAAGCAAGCAAGCAAGCAAATAAATAAAGTGCCTTATTATCTGACTGACAGACAAAGGGGCTATTCTCACGATTAACAAAAATCGGGCTAGGAGAGCCTAGCCCGATTTTTGTTAATCGTCAGAACCACCGGGCTCAGCTGCGAGCCCAGTGGTTCTAGAGCGGGTAACCCGCTCTGGAACCCCTGGTAAAAAGCAGGTTTGCTGAGCGAGCGCTCCACAGACCTGCTTTTTACAATCGTGAGTAGCCGCGCCGCGCCTTCACGCTGCACCTATGCATGAGTAGACCCCCAGCTGGGAGGTGAAAAGCCGCCTCCCTGCTCGGGGGTCTCCCCAGTATGCCCTGCGCGCTCACGCAGCGCATACTGGGGCTTGCGGGGGCTGTGCGGCCCCTGAGCTCTCCAGTCCCCGCCGGCTGCATCTTGGAGCCAGCAATCGTGTGGGCAGCCGATTCGGCCCCCCAGGGCTCCCTCTCACCCGAAGAAACCGGGGGCTCAAAATTTATTTGCGTGACTCTCTCCTGGCATATTTATGCAGTCATATGGAAAAGTTTCAAGCGCTCCATTTCTGCCTGTCAGGTGGCTGCTAAAGACACAGGGAGGGAGCTGCTGGGAAGACGTTTGGTAAATCCCTTCTGCCCTAAGTGTTCCTGCCCCACTGCTCAGGACCATCCTAAACCTACCTCCTATGTGCACCAAACAATAAGCTAGGAGGTGTGCAGCTTATGAGCCCTGCAGAAAGGGGGCTGGTTTGTGAAGAAAGGACAGCACAGTGGAATACATTTGAACATGCCAACAAATACAAATACGACAAATATTTATATACTGCTTTTCAACAAAAAGTATCCAAAGTGGTTTACATAGATATAAATAAAATGGCTCCATGTCCCCAAAGGGCTCACAATCTAAAAAAGAAACATAAGATAGACACTAGCAACAGCCACTGGGGGGATGCTGTGCTGGGGATGTTCAGAGAGCTACTTAGACCTTATGTTGCACATATGTACAAGTGGCTGTTGTAGGAGAAAAATAGCTCCTAGAGGTTTTTTAGTAATCAGGGGCCACACCGTTCCAACAGATTCAAAGCTTTATTGATCACGACATGCCGGGCAATCAACTTGGAGCTGAGAGCCCCAATTATGGGTGGATACAGAGTATATAAGCAGCAACCTTATCAATCATGCAAGCAATAGGATCCAAAAATGCACAAATCCCAATGCTCCAACATACACCCCAATAACCAGTCATGGGCCATTAAAAAGATACATTCTTTCCCTCTTCTGCACATGACCAACCTTGCAGCACAATAATGCCATTGTGTACCATCAGTAACTGTAGCAAACCCCCCCCCCCAATTCTATGAGATTAAATCAGTTTTCCCATAACACTGTACATATACTGTATATATATTTTTGTGTGAATAACTGTACAAAATGAACCTGGCTTCAGATCCCCTTCAAAATCAGGGTACAGATAGAAAGTGTACCACTGTATGTAAACTGAACACGCAAATTGAACGTAATGTGCGAATAACTGTATGTGTTATTCATCCGGAGAGGAGAACTGGTCTCCGGAGAGGAGAGCTGGTCTTGTGGTAGCAAGCATGACTTGTCCCCATAGCTAAGCAGGGTCTGCCCTGGTTGCATATGAATGGGAGACTTGATGTGTGAGCACTGCAAGATATTCCCCTCAGGGGATGAAGCCACTCTGGGAAGAGCAGAAGGTTTCAAGTTCCCTCCCCGGCTTCTCCAAGATAGGGCTGAGAGAGATTCCTGCCTGCACTGCTGTCAGTCTGGGAAGACAATACTGAACTAGATAGACCAATGGTCTGACTCAGTATATGGCAATTTCCTATGTTCCTATTTTCCTATCTGTACGTGTTACACATCTGTACATATGCACACAGTATACAGACTTCTTCTGTGTTGAATATAATGTGTGAATAGGGCTTAGATTGCAAACCATTTCGTTCAAAGCACCAATCCATCTTTTCCAAACAACCCAGAGCACAATCCAGCCCAAGTTACGCATGTTCATATTTTGTTGATTGCAGTGGGGGATATAAGAATGTGCTTAAGTTTTTCTCACTAGAATGGAACACAAAATTGCTTTTACTTGCTACATTATTCTACTAACTGTCACCCCTTCCTTTGCTTCCTTTATTCTCTTTCCCCACCCGCACACTCCTCCCAAACTGATTAAATTAACTAGTTAGCAACAAGGGGCATGGCTGGAAGATAATACTCAAAAGATAAACATCACGTGCACAAAATATGTATATATAGCTATAACAGACATTATAGCCAGAGGTCGGTATGTATATTTAATTTAAAAATAATTAATAACTGTATATTTGTGTACAGTTAATGCTTTAAGAATTGAAGATTTCAATGTGGGTGGTGGCTGCTCCTTGGGAATGAACATAAGAACATAAGAACAGCCCTGTGGTATCACGCACAAGGCCCATCTAGTCCAGCATCCTGTTTCACACAGTGGCCCACCAGATGCCCTGGGGAGCCCACAGGCAAGAGGTATGTGCATGCCCACACTCCTGTTGTTGCTCCTTTGCAACTGGTATTGAGAGGCATCGTGCCTCTGAGGCTGGAGATGGCCCACAGCCACCAGACTAGTAGCCATTGATGGACCTCACCTCATCGGTGGGGTAAACTGAAATTTTACCCCACCCATTCCCAAGGAGCAGCCACCACCCACATTAAAATCTTCCATTCTTAAATGGAGCTGTGTTCCTGGCCAGTATTTCAAATCATTATTGCTCATTTTGTCTGACGATTACATCCTCTGCTCTAATAAGAGAAGTTACAAGTATCTGTCTTACAAATATCCGTCTTTCACTGCAGCAATATCATCTGCAGTTCATATTGGTCATAGGTTTTCCTGAAAGTTAGGTCTGCTTCCTCCATTACTCTTCTTGATTTTCATCCCAGTGTGTGTGTTAGAAAAGGAATTAAGATGCATGTCATGGTAATGTATGAATCAGCCACAGCATGTTTATTTAAGGTTTATAGTCTGCCTACAGCCTGTCAATGTTCCAGGACTGCTCCTATTCACCTCATTTCAGAGCAATTACTGGATTATGACAGTGATTACCGTTGCCACTTTTGCTTTATATCCTGAGTGGTTGTTTTCTTCCCTTGATGCTGAAAATGTATGTCAGTGTAAATGTCATGATAATACACAAAGCTATATGCATTTATGTAAGTGCTCAATGGCAACAGACCCTAAACTGGCTCAACTGTACAATGATTAGACACAATCAGTCTTTGTGGAGTACTGAATGTATTCAGCATGATGATGTCTACATTATTTCTAGAGCAAATATATATTTTTATCTATAAAGTACAGCCAGACCTCGCTTTACGTGGGTTCGTTATCCATGGTTTCGCGTATCCATGGTTGGATAATGGACACCTGACCTTGGCATACATACACAGGGGGGAAATGGGGAAAAGAGGGTTGATTTTGCATCTTCCATTTTTGGAAGGGTGGTACAGAAATCAATCAATCAATCAATCAATCAATCAATCAATCAAATAAATAAATAGCTGCAATTTGGAGATGGCCAGAAATGGCCTCAGAATTAATTTCCTGGCGCTATTTTGTGAAAGGGAGTTTTAAAACCCCTTATTTTCCTGTGAAAAATCACAGAAAAATAGAAGACATTGGATTTCTGGATGGCAACGCTGGATAGTTGGAGGCCTGCAAAGCACGGTAGGGAACTTTATTTCACCCTTTTGGAAACTTGGCTGTTTCTACCATGATTTTTGACCCTCCGGGAAACCTAACCCCCCAATTCCCATAGGCGCAATGACTCGTTATTCGCGGTTTCATTGCTCACGGTTGTAGGCAAGGAACAGAACCCCCACAAATAATGAGGTACGCCTGTAATGATACATTTCACCAGTGTGATACAAACAGTATTCAGGTGCTGAAAATATGTATATAAATTAACTAAAAATATATATAGAGTGCTGTCTGGAGCAGTACTGGATAATGTTTATTGTACAGATACGGAATCTTTTTAAAACAAATCAATTGCTTAAACTTCTTCAACTTTTTTAAAGGCTCCTTCACGAATAGGGAACTTTTTGAGTGCAAGCTCTGTGTCAGTGAGTGGCCCTCTGGTCAGTTCAGCAGAGGAACTTTCCACTGTTGCTAGGCGACCGGGTGCAACCTGGAAAAACAACACAGATTGCACAGGATTCTGACAAAACAAAACAAGAGCACAGTCACAAGTCCTGTTTCCGACCAGTCACAGAAAGAGAGACATTCTGAAGTTCTCACGTCTTCTTTCAAAATAGCTGCTTAAAGGAAACTTACCGACTTTATGATTTATACGTTTATAAACCATACATGTATACATCTCATTTATACACCTATGCTCTTGGTTGCTAGAGATTTACATTGCTACTGAAGGCACTGAGAAATGCACATCATAAACTTATGCCTCAGGTTATGATTAACCAGCATTTTTTCTTGTAGAAAGAGGTATTTGTATAGCCATGGCCTGAAAAGAAATCTGATGTTTCAGTCATGTATTATGAGAAAGTGTAGCATATGAAAGGAAATAAGTAATGGCTGAGGCACATACCATCTTCCCCTACATGCTCCTGTGCAGTGTTCTCCTCTAACAGGGATTCCCAGGTGTTATTGACTACAACTCCCATAATCCCCAAGCAAAGGCCATTGCAGCTGGGGATTCTGGGAGTTATCGTCAACAACATCTGGGAATCCCTATCAGAGGGAACACTGCTCATGGGTGCAGGGGGAAAAAAATCTTGGGTTATGTCCAAACATGTGCAAGGAGAAGAGAGTGTACAAAGGGGGATTTTGCCTTCTATTCCTCCCTACTGCTGCTCCCTGGGTTCAGGTACCCTTGGGTTTAGAAATCAAGTGGCCTAGAGAATGTGGGGGCACATGGCCTGAGCTCTACTTCTGTGAGGCACTTCACTTAATTTTTGGCAAATTCTCCAGTCCTGCGCTGCCTGCTTTGTTCCCAAGGGTCTCTAGAACCTCTGGGGCAGCCTTAGCTTTTCAAGGGGAGGTACAGAAGGCTGCAGTGTTGAAGAGGGGGCAGGAAAGTTCTCTTCTGCAAGCTTCCTTCCACTCACACTAGTTTGTATACAACACAAACAGTTCTGCTCTTCTGTTTGTGCTTCCTTCTGTATCTCTCTTCTTCTTTTCTTCACTCTAGTGGTAAAATGTCATTTAGATGCTGCTTATTTCCCCTTACAAATAAGCTATCAGAGAAATTGCAGAATACCAGCGAACTTAAGACAAACATTTCCACCAGTATGACAGAATCAGACTTCAGCATCCCAACACTCTGATGATTTGTTGGAAAAACTCAGCTAGTGATATGATGTTGAATACAACACTTACAGAATATTTGTTGGGTGGTAATTTAAAACAAAGGTTTTGCATGGTCATCCTCAGGGTCTGCAACCTTAAATAGACATTTGTAGCATGTTTTTGTTGGAGGTCCAGGGACATGGGCCTTTTGTACTGACTATCCCAATAACCACAAGGGGCATTAGTAGTAGAGGTAGTTAGTGAGGGTCTCCTTACCTGTCCCTGCTTGCCTGTACTCTGTGACCCCTGCTTTGACTCCTCAGGTACTTCCTGAGTCAAGGTAGTCCTCTTCTTACTCTTTGAGAGAAAACTGAAACACCTCTCTCTCTCTCCTTACCTACCTACCTACCTACTCATTAAGTGGCTATCAGAGAGGATTAGGTCTTTCCTATCCTAATTATTTCACCAATAAACTAGTTAGGTAACTTAAGACTCTGCAGTGATCTCCATGCATGTTCCTTAAATAGCAGCAACAACTAGACTCCACACTGTAACTAGGATGGATGCTTTCCCCAGCACTCTACTATAATACTTTGTACTTTCCCCAAAGGGAAAGGGAAATAATCATAAACCCCCAACAGTTTTTATTACTTTAATTTTGATTTAACATTACCAATTGTGACTTACAGTTATATTCAGGCCTTTAATTTCAGTTGGATGGAATGTTGCATTATGTTGTCTTTCCTTTGTTCTAGATTCTTCAATGGATTTTTCTTGGAGTCTGTTTGCTCTCTGTAAATATTTCAAAAAAGTATTGTTCAGAGTGAGGGACACAGAGCACATCACAGTCAAATTTCTCTTTTTACATCCACAGTTTTTAACTTCTGCTAATGCAACGGCCTACTGTGCCAAAGATACATAAGGATGGTTCAAACTGTACATTGTTCTGTTATCTTATCTGTCCTGAGCCAAAATTACAAGAAAGAGATTAACTACATAAACAAACAAGGAACATGTTATACATGAAAGCTTCTTGTATGCAAGCTTTGAAACAACCGAATATTTCCTGTGGCGGAAACTGAAGGAATCCTTAGGAAAATATTTTAGACATCTGTTGGGCACGTCCCTTGCTTGTGCAGTTGAGCCTATCCTCAAAGTGCCATTTCTAATTCTACTTACCTTGGGAGTATAAGTGATGAAAAAAAATATCAGTAGTGTTTTATAACAATATTAGAAGGGTATTCACACAATCAGGAGGTGGGGAGGGCAGGAAAGGGAAGGCTGTGCTAAACTTACCTTCTCCCCGAATGATTCCTCTACATTGGTGGGAAGTTCAGACCATGCTCCCACAATCTGTGCTGCTGCATGCAGTGTGGATCTCCGGAAGCCATGTATCCCACAATGCACCACACAATGAGTGCAGTGCATTGGGGGATACCCCCATGAGACAGGCACTCTAGGCGCCTGTCTCTGTGTGCACTTGGGCTGCAAGCAGCCCAAGCAGGCACACAATCCTGGGTGTGCTTGCGTGCTTAACCTTGGTTAGAGGCCAGGTTTAAAAGTGGGGCTAGGCAGGCAGTGCCAGGATCCATGTGGATCCTGGTGCTGCACACGAGCAGCCTAACCCAGGCTGGGCTTTACATCTCTTTATTCAACAGCTTGAACAAGAAATTGAGAGGGTAATATCATTCCTAAAACAAACTTCTGAACAACTTCCTTACCCTTAAGGACTCAATTTGATGTCTGGATCAAGAACACAACATTACAGCAGCACTAGATCTCTTTATTCAGGGGGTCTTAACAAGGGGTACTAGTACCCCTCGAGATACTTGAAGGGCTCCCAAGGGGTACTCAGAATCCTCCTACCTCCCTATGCTGTAAATGTCACTATTTGATCCCCATCTGCTGGCTTGAAGCTGATGCGTCCTGAGCGATGTGACTGCTCCAGAAGGTGAGACAGGAGGGAGAGGCCCTGCAGCTCACCTCCTCTGCTCCTGGTGGGCTGGAGCGCACCCCTCCCCTCAGCCTGACTGACAGGCTCAGGAAATTAGTACTGAGAACTCCCATTGAAATGCATTGATTGATTAAGTGCCATCAAGTTGGTGTCGACTCTTAGCGACCACATAGATAGATTCTCTCCAGGATGATCTGTCTTCAGCTTGGCCTTTAAGGTCTCTCAGTGGTGCATTCATTGCTGTAGTAATTGAGTCCCTCCACCTTGCTGCTGGTCATCCTCTTCTTCTCTTGCCTTCGACTTTTCCCAGCATTATGGACTTCTCAAAGGAGCTAGGTCTTCGCATAATGTGATAGTTTGAGCCTGGTCATTTGTGCCTTGAGTGAAAATTCTGGATTGATTTGTTCTATGACCCATTTGTTTGTTTTCCTGGCTGTCCATGGTATCCTCAAAAGTCTTCTCCAGCACCTAAGTTCAAAAGTGTCAATACTTTTCCTATCTTGCTTCTTCAAAGTCCAGCTTTCACATCCATAGAGTGTCACGGGAAATGAAAATGAATACACCCATTAATTTCAGCAGTTATTCAGTTTATGAATAACTTAGTCTGGCCGTAATTCAGTAACTGGAGTAGCCTGTCTCATATTTTTAACATGTATATTTGTGCACGCACACACATACAATGTCTATGGAGTACCTGACCTCGAGGTTTGCAACAGAAGGGATACACTTGTTTGAAAAGTCTAGGAACCCCTGTTCAACAAAGAATTGGAGGACAATATCACCACCTCCCCCCCCAAAAAAAAACCTGTTGAACAACTTTCTTACCTTTAAAGCCTCATAATTTGATGTACGGATCAATAAATTTTCCCAAGATTTATTTACCATCTCCTTCTGCTTATGGAGAAATTGAATCTAGCATGTGAAAGAGAATATGGAGAATTTTAAAAGCTCTCCCACTTAATTCAGAAGTGTATTTCACTGGCATTGTTCAACCTGTAAGTGATATTTTGTACTTCAGAGCAGGGCCAAGTTCATACAGCAGATACTCTGGTTGTACTGCAGGCACCAGTGCTTGTGCATCTCACACCACACCTGCCAATGGCTCCCCACCACACCTCTGTCCCCAGCACAGGTGAATATAGGTGTTCTGAGTATAGACCCTATTGGAAAGAACCTAACATTTTTTGGCTTCTAAAGAAATAAGAATTCTTATTCATAGATGTTACCAGGGATTTTATCTAAAAAACTGGACTTCACTCACATAATTTGCTTGTTTGCTTACCTTAGCATAGCTTTTTTCTTCCTCCCAAAGTTCCTGGTATTGCTTGCTTTCCAGCATTTCATTCTGGAGGGAGAGAACCATCATTCCAACATTTTCAAATGCTTCAGTAATATCTTGCAATGCTTCCTGATCAGCAGTGACTGGTCTGTAGAACTTTTCTTTTTTAAGCTCAGCACAAACTTCACCCCAGATTTCACCAACCTTTATATACAACAGATAAATACATTTCTGTTAGAAGCCCTACTTTTTATATATTAAAGATAATTATTCACAAAATATACTCAACATAACAGTTATTACACTAAGTTTGTCCAGAACTGTCCTTGTAACTTTATGGATAACTTCATTATCTTGGGGTGGTTTTTCAACGAAATACTGGGAAAGTGGCACATATGAGAATGGTAGCTGACTCAGTAAAACCAAGTGTGGTAGCAATTAACAGATTTTTTAGAATGCAGGGAGCAGGTTTTATTCCTGCGGCTTTAAAACGGGATCGCAGCCGAGCCTGGTGATTCACACGGTTGTAGGAAATCGGGCTAGTGGAAGCTAGCCTGATTTTCTACAATCATGTGAATAGCCTCATTGAATTACAAACTATCTGGGCTTCTTTAACAGAATTCTATAAAGGAATAAGAACTAGACGGGATCTTTTACCAGCAAATTATTTGTCACGTATTACACTCAGCAAATTTCATTGGGCATTTACAAGGGCCAGAACAAATTCTTTTCCTTCTGCACTATTAGCCGGGAGATGCAGTGGTATTCCCCTGGAAGAACGCTACTGTAGATGTGGCAGTGGGGAAATAGAATCTATCGAGCACATTCTATTATCCTGTAAAATACATAGGCAACTGAGAGAGCACTTGATTCTACCTTTGGTCTGTAAACAGACGGATCAATCTGCTGAACAATTTGTTAAGTTTCTATTTTCTGATAAGGATGTTTCAAATTTTAACTTCGTAGCTAAATTTTGTTACATTGCTTTTAAGATGTATAATCAGAATTCATAGTTTTTCTTATAAATTTGTTTTGCTTTTTGCATGTTTGGTCTAGGACCGTAAATAAAACTTGACTTGACTTGACTAACTTTATGGATTTTGGTATTGCACATTAAAATTGATAACTCATTTTAAAAAGGTGAAGGTCATGGTGCTTGCAACAGCTGCCAAGATGGATTAGACATATAAAGAGAGGGGTTTACTCCCCATAGCTCTGCACTGGAAAAGGAAATCCTGGGATGTGAGTAACATACAGTAGGCAATTCTTTTATTTATATTTAAGCAATTTTTTATACCACCCTTCCAAAAAGGCTCAGGGTGGTTTACAATTAAAACAAAACCATTAAAATCAATTAACAATTAAAGCAAAAATTATAAAACAGCATAAAACAACAATTAACAATTAAAACCCCTTTAAACCCCCGAAAAAACAGGTTACAACATTAAAACCATTTATAACAATTTAAAAACCCTGGAAGGCCAGGCCAAACAGATAGGTTTTGAGGGCTCTCCTGAAGGCCGATAAAGAATTCAAATTGCGGATTTCTGCTGAGAGTGCATTCCACAGTCCAGGAATGGCTACAGAGAAAGCCTGCCTATGAGTTGCCACTAGACGCACCATTGGCAACTGGAGACGGACTTCTTCAGATGACTTTAATGTGCGGTGGGGATCATGCAGAAGAAGGTGCTGTCTGAGTTGGAAAAGCTTCTCTCCAACTCTCTGAATTGGAAAAGCTTCTGGGGGTTCATATCAACTCTTCATTATGACAGTAATTTTTCTGTTTTTGTTTAAAGGTTACCGAAGAAATCAGTCAGACAGAAAAGAAATGTATGCTGTAGTCTATCACTACTGTAACTTCTCATGAGCAGAGGAAGGGCTCCAACAGGGCGAGGGGAGGAAACCTCAAAAAGCTTACCTCCCCCACAGACAAACAGGCCCTTGCCACTGGGCAGGAAGATCACCCTGGCTTTTACCCTGTAGTTTACCTATTTGCTTTCTCCCCCTTTTTCTTTTTTGTTAGTTACTTTCGGTTTATTTAGAATGTAATTTTAATGCTGTCTTGTTTTGCATGTTTTTGTACACTGCCCAGAGACTTTGGAGTGGGCGGTATATCAAATGTTTCTAATAAATAAATAAATAATAAAATCACCCGGCCAGACGGTTGCCGGCTGCTGATGGTTGCTCCGAGGGTTGGGACGTCAGGACGCATAACCCCACATTGCCCCACCCCCTGGAGCTCCAATAAGGCACCATGCAAGTGTGCGGTGCATTATGGTGATTCCCCCTCTCCTCCCCGAGTCTGACAGATGATCTGAAAAATGAGGTTAGGAGAGCACTCGCTCTCCTAACCTCGTTTTGGAGGGAGGCTCCACAAGCAGGTTTGCTGCTGCGGTACTGTTGAGATCCGGCCTGATCCAGGCAGTTCACATGTGCGTGCAAAACTGGGCTCTCTTAACCCAGTTTTGCATGAGCGTGTGAATAGCCTCACAATTTCTCTGTCAAGTTGTTCTAGCTTACACTTGCTATGATGATACCCTTCTTACTGATACATATTAGTCACCTGATACAGGTCAGGTGAAAACTAGCACCAATTCTGTGTCTAAACGTCTATTCAGAGTAGTAGAATTTAAAGGAAATCTAAAGGTCCACAATCTAATCTACAGCTGAAGTCCATTACTGTGCAAGATACACGTGCACACAAGGGGGGGGGGAAATCTTGAGGAAAATGTTTTTGAAGAACTTTGCATTTAAATTCCAACAATTTGTTCTGCACTGAGGCTAGAAGGGAATTAATGAACTGTACTGCACATTCTTTGTTCTACTAGCTCCAACAAATGAAGCAATTAAGAACAAACTGAATTTTAAACACCACTTACCTTAAAGTCAAGGTATCTACGTATAACAGCAAGTGTAACAAAATCCTTCGCAGAGAGGCCAGGCAAATTTTCAAAGCCTGCAGTAAAGTATCCATAGATTACCCTTAAAGAAACTTCATTCATTTATTAACGTTTACATTGTCACAAGGTAGTTTTGAAATGTACACATTAACAAACCTTCAAGTGATCCCATCTAGAAGCAAGCTGCTCGCCGCCCGTATCGGCGGTGTGGCTGCTTTGCTCCAGCCCCTCCACTCGGAACGGAGCACGCAGGGACTGGGGAGCTGGCCTCCATTAGCCCCGGCCTCTTCCGGGAGCAGGGCTGGAAGGGCCGAAGCTGGCAGCACGCCTGCGCCGGCATTCAGTCCGCTTAGTTAGTCAGTTAGGTATTTCACTGTCACAACAGACCATGCAGGACCTGGGGGCGGTCCAAGCTTGGTGCCCAAATGTGGTCCTGCTTTGGTCTGATATCACACAGCACAGGGTGTGGAACGCACCCCAGAAGCAGAACAAGGTGGATAGGGCGAGGCGAGGGGTTAATGTGACAATGGCTCGCTTCCTGGCCACTAGGGGTGGCAGATGTATTCCGCACAATATCATCTTCACACAGCCCGCCCTTTATCGGGGTGATGGGGTCCACCTTTCGGCCATGGGCATGAGGCTTTTCATGGATGATCTGAGGCTGGGATTGGCAAAGGTGATACTGGGCCTGTGGGGTGCGGGGCATTAAGCTAGGCTAATGCCCGCTGTGGAAGGTACAGTGTGTTGGGGAACAGCTAAGAAAATGGGTGTGGCACCTTAGGTAAGCTTAACTCCTATGCAGGCGACATCCTTTCCGTATGGCTGTGCAGCATCAGAGGGGTGGTGTTTGATAGTCAAAATCTGACCTTAGGTCGACGAAGAAGGGCGCCTACGTTTTAGAGTGGAGGAGCGGCCTGGAGCCAAGGTGCTATCGCCACGGTCATTTAGGTAATGGCAGCCACAGCTGTGGCCAGCCAGCTAACTACCGCACTGTAGGGGGATGAACCAATCCCAGCTAATATGCCTGTATTCACAATACAACTAAGCCTCAGTAAAGAATTGGCCGATTCCACTATAGCAAAGTCTCCTCCGCGTCCCCTTGGGTCTGAGTGCAAGAGTGGTAGTTCCTTGGCTTAGATGTCCTTAAGATCTAGTTGGCAAGAAGAAATGCATTTCCCCTTTCATATTTGGCACCTGCCAAAACTACTGCTCTACATAAGTATTAAAGTGGCAGAAGCATCTTTAAGACCAGCCGTAGACAGACCTATTTACCAGCTATACCATACTCTAAGGTATACTTTCTTGTACTTCTGTATTTTTAAGCTCAGACTAGACTTCTGTATTTTTTAGACTCTGTATTTTTAGACTTGGACTACACAGCTTTGGTCCCCCAACTGTTGTTGGACTACAACTCCCATCATCCCTTACTATTGGCCATAGTGGCTAAGGATGATGGGATTTGTATTCCAGCAACTGCTGGAGGGCTGAAGAAGTGCAACCCTGAAGGAGCCATTCATCAGAATGCATGAAAAGGTGTACTTCCATCTGGGTCTTCTTAATCCCCACCCCTCCACCCCAACACATTTAGGGGAGGGGGAAATCCCAGTTGTAACCATGAGAAGGAAGTTAACTCCACCCACCCCACAATGATGTTTTTATGCTGAAAACTGCCCCCTCTCTGAAGTGGCAATTTCCTCAGTCACTGTGCGCGCGCGTGTGTGTGTGTGTGTGTGTGAGTGTCATTTTTGGTGTGAAATCAGAGTGAAGGAAAAAATTATTTTTTTATTTATTGTTAAGTTTATATACCTTTCATTAAATTTATATGCCTTTCATTAAAATCAACCCCAAGGCAGTTTACAAAAGTTAAAAAACATACAATTAAAATGACAATTAAAAATATTAAGCTAAAAATATAGAACTTTTTTCATATGAAAATGTGAAGATTAATATGAATTAACTTTCTCCTCTTCTCCACAATCCCAACCAGAAACCATCCAGTGACTGTTTTGTTGTTGTTGAGAAAAACAGACACTTCCTGTTCAAACTACATCTATTTAGCACATGTTCTAACAAACATCTAAAGCCTTATTTAGACATTACACTGCAGCTGCATATAGATGACTGTACACATGTATATATTTTTGAATGAATGACTGTACCTGCTTTCATTTTAAAAGTATAGCTGGATACAAACCCCCTGCAATGCAGGACACTCAATACACAACACTTCCAGTTAGAAAGTAGACTATTGTAAGTGCGTTGAATACAATGAGGTCATTCCCACAATCAAAAACTGTATTCCACCTGGGTTTGGGAGCTGTGTGTGCTCCCAGTTTTTGGTTGTGTAGAAGCAAGTTGGGGGGAAACCTGGGAAGAAGTGATTGTGTGGAAGCAAGGTAAGAGGAAAACCTGGGTAGCTTTTCCTACTACCAATCACTTCTTTCCAGGTTTTCACAAAATCACTTCTACCCAGGTTTTCCTCTTACCTTCCTTCCACACAACAAAAAATTGGGAGCACAGACAGCTCCCAAACCTAGGTAGAACATAGTTTTTGATTGTTTGCATGACCTCAATGTGTGTATCAAAATAGGATGCTTACCTGTAACAGGTGATCTTTTGGTGATCTGGTATCATTCACAATGTGGGTTATATGTCTGCGAAGTAGCCCCTGCAGAAGGATTTTCAAGGTCCCTGAGGTGCTCTGTAGTTCCGCCCACTGCACACCAACTTTGCACACCAACCTGCACACCATGCTTAGCCTCTTTGGTGGAAGAGCACACTTTTGCTCAATTTCTGATCAACCGCCATGAAGACTGAACTTATTCAGTCAAATGATGAGGTGAGTACATTAAGCAAAAACATCTGATGTGAAGAGATCAGGCGGGTGTTGTGAATGATACTGGATCACCAAAAGATCACCTGTTACAAGTAAGCAACCTGTTTATCATTGTGGTGATCTGGTATCCTTCACAATGAGGGCAATTAACTAGCTCCCCATTGAAGGAGCAGGGCTGAAGATGTTTCTTAGAGAACTTTGTTTAGCACAGTCTGCCCAGAGCAGGCCTCAGTGCTGCTTGGATGTCTAATGCATAATGCTTACTAAAAGGCAAGTTGAAAGACCAAGCAGCAGCCTTGCAGATGTCAGTACATTTCTGATAAGTGAGCAGCAGAGGTAGCTTCACTCTGAGGCTATTCCCACGATCACTGGAAAGCGGGCTAAGGGAGCTTATTGATTGATTGATTGTTAAATTTGTATACTGCCTTTCATTAAAACAATCCCAAGGCGGTTTAAAGCAAAATTTAAAAACAAGATTATAAAAAAGACACAGTTAAAATATGAAACTAAAAATATAAGACAAATCTGATTAAAAAATTTAAAACTTAAGTATAAAAACAATACAAAGAACAGCAGAGACCTCAGCTTAGCCCGCTTTTCAGGGATCGTGGGAACCACCGGGCTCGCAAGCGAGCCCAGTGCTCCCAAGGTGGCTAGCCCGCCTAATTCCCCCTCCCCTTAAATGAGGTTAACGAAGTGAGCGCTCATTTTTTTGCTCGTTTGTCGCCACACTGCGACACACGAGTAGACCCCTGACTTGCACTTGTGCAGGGCATCCTGGAACTTCCAGGGGCTGCATGGCCCCAAATCCCCCGCAGCCCCTGCCGGCTCCGTGACGGAGCTGGCAGCTGTGTAGGCTAAGCCTGCTCTCCCCACAAGCTCAACAGAAGCTCTTCTCACGGACCATGAGAAGATCGTCTCTGAGTGAGCTTTAACCATGTTTGGAGGCTGTACACGTTGTTTCTTGTAACAAATAAAAATAAGTTGGACAAACCAGTTAGAAAACCTCTGTCTAGAGATTGGTTGGCCCTTGTCCCTGCCCCTGAAGGCAACAAAAAGTCTACGAGACTTTCTAAAGTCTTTAGTTCTGTCCATATAGAGGAGGAGTGTTCTACGGACATCGAAGAAGTGGAGAGAGCACTCCAAAGGAGTGGTAGGAAGGATAATGTCCTGGTTGACATGGAAGTCAGAAACTACCTTAGGTACAAAGGAAAGGTCTGTTCTCATAACCACCTTATTGGGGTAGAATTCCATGAAAGGGGAATTGATTCTTAAGGCAATGTTTGCTGACCCTTCGTCCTATGGTCAGATCAGTCAAAAAGGCTGTCTTTATAGAGAGCAATTTAATGGGTGTTGAAGATAGAGGTTCAAAGGGAGCCTTTGTTAGTGCAGAAAGTACTATAGAGAGGCTCCAGGTTTCAATTGGTTTTCTAATCAGTGGGAAGAAGTTGTTGATTCTCTTAAGAAACATTTTGCTGTCTGGGTGAGAAAATAGTGACTTCACATCCCAGTCTGCATGAACTGCAGAGAGGACTGCCATATGGACTATATCAGATGAACTGGAAAGGCCTGAACATTTCAGAGAGGTAAGATATAGGAGGACTTGATGTATAGAGGCTTGTAAGCGATTAAAACCTTTGGCCCTTGGCAAATTGTTTCCATTTACAGTTGTAGTTTCATCTAGTGGAAGACTTCCTCTCATGCAATAGGACATTGTTTAGAAGTTCAACTGCCATGCAGTCAAGTTAAAGGTTCGAAGACTGTGATGGGTGACTTGACCTTCATTCTGAAACAGAAGGTCGAAGCGTTGAGGGAGGAGACGATGGAATCCTTGGGATAGTTGTAGGAGAGGGAACCAAGGTTGCCTTGGCCACCACGGGGTAAGTATTATGCATTTTGTTTTGTGCTGAAGGACTTTGTTGAGTACCTTGGACAGCAGAGGGGAGGAAAGAGGTTGAATATATGTTTTCTCCAGGGGATCTGGCAGGCACCTCCCAGAGATCTCTTCCCACACTTGCTCTTGAGCAGAAACTATAGCTTTTCTTGTTGGTCACAGATGCAAAGAGGTCTACTTGGGGAGTTCCCCACTGAAGGAATAGATTGGAGATTACATCTTGATTGATTTCCCATTTGTGCTGATGGGAAGAATCTGTTTTTCTGCTCAGATTGTCTGCAAGGACATTGTCAGTGCCCTTTATGTGCAGAGCTAGGAGCTATATTTGGTGACGTATACTCCAGATCCAAAGTAGGATAACTAGGTTGCACAGGGATCTGGAGACTGTCCCTCCTTGTCAACTGATGTAAGCAATGGCTGTGATGTTGTCCAGAAGAATATGCAGGTGCATAACCCACATTGTGAAGGATCCTGGATCACCACAAAGATCTGTAAATGCATACAGATCTGTTTATGTGTTGAATATAAGATGTAAATAAGGCTTAAGTTTGACCTTAATCTTGTGTTTTGGCATGCTAGTTTTTGGTCACTTCTGCAAACCTTCTCAATCTGCTCTGAATCTTTTGAATTATTGTAAAACATTTATATGTTTCTCCCAAAATTATTGTCTTTGAAGATGGAAAACAGGAGGCTTTGGAGGTCCACAGGAGGTCTGTATAAATGAGCTTTATGAGCAGCAGTAAGTATGCTTCAATTCTGCTGGTAGTTTCTACCCACCAAGGATTTTTATAGGCAAAATTTCTAACTATAACCACATTAGTAGAAAACAGAAAAGGCCAAAAAATGGTTTTAAAAGAGCTTGACAAGGACAAAATAATGAGGAGATAAGATGTAATGTGTAGTTTGCTTTTTTAGGTCACTTGCTAATGGAAGATGTGAGATTTCAGAGAAGAGCCCATGAACAAGAATTTATTTGATTGTTTTATATTATGTCACAAAGGCCATGGTCTTACAATGAGAAGGATCAAGATTAAAGAGTTAATTGTGATCAGTGAGCCCCATGTGCTCCTTTGGTGTGTATTGCAGGAACCTGGAGAGGGTTTCTGGGCTATTCCAGTTGTTCCATTTCTGGTTAAAATGTTGGTTGACTGCAATGATTTAACTGGGACAACTCAGAAGTTCCATTTCTCACGGTACACTTTGCGGGAGTGAGCAGGGCTTGCTGATCACAGTTAACTCTTTAACAGTGATCCTTCTCATCATGAGACCGTGGCCTAACTAGAATATATGGAAGGGTTATTACAAAATACAGAAAAGTAACTCATGGCCTTACCTAGTTTACATATTAAACAATAAATCTTTGCTCTCATGTTTTTAGCAACATCCATGACAGCAACAGTGGGACAAGTAGCAGGCATTGGAATAATTTCTTGTTGTTTTTGGAACTGGCCGACTAATGGGTTTTTTATATCTACAAGATAAAAGAAGGAAAAGAGTACAAGTTTTAGGTTCCCCCCCATCATCAAATATTCACAAACGTTAATGGTTTTTACAGAATTCCCACCCCCCCATCAGTTAAGTATTATATATTGGTGACAGATTTTGGGTGGCTCTTGGGCAAAGTTCTTTGCTTAGCCCCCACAATACCACAGGTCCTCCCACTGGGTTCTGGCAAGCTCATTAGCTCGTGGAGGACAGCATTGGCAGCTCCTTCTCGGTTTTAGCCCTTCACCTGTAGTGATGCCATTTTAGATTTCCCAGATGCCCTGCCAGTCTAGTGGGAAATATAAACTGGTGCTGTTGGGGCAGTGGTGCTGAACTCAAAGAGGAATGTCTGTTGACACTGTGGTCCACTAAGCTTGCTAGGGCTCAAGGGGGGATTAATCAAGAAGTGGAGGGTAGCATTAGCAGTGAATGCTCCTCCTTTAGTGCCTCTGTTATCTATTTATTTGTCTTATTTGCAAATATCTATCTATCTATCTATCTATCTATCTATCTATCTATCTATCTATCTATCTATCTATCTATTCAGACAAATGTGGTTACATTGTTTAAAATGTATTTTAACATTTAAAATTTGTGGCTGGAGTGGTGGCACCATTTAACTCTCCACCTGGAAGATATTCAACAACAGAGCGACTTGGTCAGCTGAGAAAGCCACTGTATCGCGACTGTGTGTGTGTCAGCCACCTTAAGTGATGCAGCAGGGAAATGCTTAACTTACAAGCAGAAGGTTGCCGGTTTGAATCCCCGCTGGTATGTTTCCCAGACTATGTTTCCCAGACTATGGGAAACATCTATATTGGGCAGCAGCGATCTAGGAAGATGCTGAAAGGCATCATCTCATACTGCGTGGCAGGAGGCAATGATAAACCCCTCCTGTATTCTACCAAAGAACCCCACAGGGCTCTGTGGGTGCCAGGAGTCGACTCAAAATCGACTTGTTGGCACATTTTACTTTACATAAGTAACTTTACTTTTACCACCCCCGGCACAGTACTTCCAGTGACTGTTGCTGGTGTCTATCTTACGTTTCTCTTTAGAATGTGAGCTCTTTGGGGACAGGGTTCCATCTTATTTGTTTGTTATTTCTCTGAGTAAACTGCCCTGAGCCATTTTTGGAAGGGCGGTATAGAAATTGAAATAATAATAATAATAATAATAAATCACAGGAGCCTTTGGAAAAAGCACATTTGTGGATAGAGAGAGTTGAAGAAGGCACTGACAATTATTCTCTCAGCCAAGAGAGTTATGCCACTGCTTCTGCCACCACCACATACAAAAAGCACACTGGGCAGGGTCTCAGGGGTTAACCATGGGCTTTCTGATGGCCCTGAGCCCCAATAATGCTCATGCTTAATGATCCCTCACACCGGGCCCGTATATACTGAAATATACAGAGGCATTAAATACTGTAGAGTCATGAACAACGGTGATAAACCTGGTCTTTTGCTGGTTAGGCTTACTAATATCTGACTAATTCTTGACCTGACTAACCATTTATTTATTTATTATTTATCAAATTTGTACACCGCCCCAAACTTCATCTCTGGGCGGTTAACAATAGCATAAAACAAGTTAAAAACATTTACAAAAATTTAAAACAATTTGACAATTTAAAAATAAACCAGAGATTAAAACCTAAGAAATTTAAAAAGCTGAGAAAACTTGGGTGAAAAGATGGGTTTTCAGGTGTTTTTTAAAGATTGCCAGAGATGGGGAGGATCATATCTCAGCAGGGAGCGCATTCCACAATCTCAGGGCAGCAACCAAGAAGGCCGCTTCTCTGTGTAGCCACCAAACGAATTGGCGGTTTTATAAAGTGCATAACTTATTTTCAGAGACACAGCTAGGGAGAGGAGGTTTTAAAAGACAATAATCCCCCACAACAATAACTCTCCACATTGCTTAGTAATAACAGCTACAACTATTTGCAATTAATAATCCAACTACTAGATCATGTATTTATTACTAGTATTTATGTAATTTCAGTGTGTATATGTATTTTCTATCTTCTCTGAAGAGCTATATTCATGTTTTGCAGTAACATAAAGGCTGTTATTCAAACTAACAAAGTGCCACTGTTATGTGAAATGCACTGGTGCTACTTAGGAGTTCAACTAATGCAGCACGTGGGTGTGTGGGTGTGTGTTTGTGTGGGTGCTCTTTGGAAGTGCTCTGTGCCATGTGAAAATATGTCCCTGAGGGTCACGCAGCCCTAAAGGACATATTTTCAGGTGGCACAGAGGGCTTCCAGGGGAAGGGAAGGCTTTTGAACTTTGTCTCCCTTGCAAACGCTGATGTAGTGTTTATCGGGAACGTCTCAGCAGCACTGGCACATTTTACATAGCACCAGTGTAGTGCCACAAAGGTGTTCTCTCTCTCTCCTTCATCTCCGCCATCTTATTACATTATGGCAATGTAGTTTATATTCTAAATTGCAAGCCAACTTGATTGCTTTCTGAAGCTGAATGGTGGGATACAAATCTAATGAATAAGATAAATAAATATGAAATAAAATTGGAATAACCATTTTAATTTGGTAGAATGAGAACAGGAAAGAATGCTTACTGCTATGATAAACTGTACTGAATATAACTTTATTCCATTATTTAACTGTTTTGTATGTACACAATGTTATTTTCTAGGAAACTGGTCATGTTTAGGGCATAATGCGTCAACAGCTGAATTGTATGAGCCAGATTTACCAGGCAAAGCTGACCTAATTAAGAAATACAGAGAACTAATATTAGATGTACTTCTGAAGCTGATGGAACAAACACCATCTAGTGGTAAAGCTAATAACAAAGCAAAGTCTTCTCCCATCAGCTCTCACTTATGCTTTGAAAAGTTGATGTGCTTCTATGAGCCAATCTTGTATATGAAGATGTGAAAAAGTAATATATAAATTACTACACCAATATTACCTGAGAGAAGAAATCTGTGAATTTCTACATTTGGCAAGGATCTTCAGACACAGGTGTCTCATTTTTAAAAAGCTTTCCTTTTTAAAGAAACAGCCCTGATTCTACTTAAAGAAAACTCTCTGGTATTCACAAGGTTACAAACTCATCAGTGACACCTGGAGCTATTGCTAGATTTACTTTCTCTCTCACCTTTTTGCTATCAACATACTTGTATTTGGAAAATTCCAAGGGTAATAGAATTAGGCATGTTACCACTATTTCAATGACTGCAGCCATAAGCAAATTTCCAGGTTTGTATTATATATACTCACTGGCAAGAGAACATCTCCTACCATAAGACCATTTTTTAAACAAAACCCTTCAATACTACAGTATCTGAAACATGCAAAACATGTTGGTAATGGAATCAGAATTTTTGACCATCATTCCTGGTTCCGTTACCAATGTATTCTTCACACTTCAGACACAATATTTTTAAGAGTTTGGAAAAAATATGGCCTTATAGTATTTATTTATTTATTTTATGTATGTGTATGCCACCCACACTTATGTCTCTGGGTGATTTACAATAAAATAATACAAATTATAACAAAATAAAAAGGTTAAAACATTCCAATAATTTAAACTTTAAAACAATGTTTGCAACTATTAAAACAATATCTAATTAAAAGCCGGGGTGAACACATGTGTCTTGACAGTCTTTTTAAAAGTTGTCAGAGATGAGGAGGCTGTTATTTCAGTAGGGAGCACATTCCAAAGCCTTCCATTGTAGAAGATGTTCTCTTGCCAGTGGGTATGTATACAATAGTATGAACTCGAAAATTTGCTTAAGACTACAGTCATTGAAAAAGTGATAATGTGCCTGATTCAATTACTCCTGGAATTCCCTAGTTCTTCAAAGAAGTAACTATAAAGGCATTTCTAATAACAACAAAATATTTATGTAGGATTACATATTGTTGGTGTTTACCTCACTTTGAGCATTGGGCGGGGGGGGCAGGTTATCTATGATATACAATATTCTATAACTGAATACTTACCAGCAATTCTCCCAAGTTTATCATGTTTCACTCCCATCTCCTCCTCTTCTTGCCTCCATAGATTTATCAATAGATTAGCTGCAGTTTGGTCTTTTTCCCCTCGCCAGGCATTGATATGGGAAACAGTTTTAGGGTTGTCACAAAACTCAACTAATATTCCAAGAATCAGATTGCATACATTGGTTTCATTTAACTTTGCAGAAGAAAAACAAGGAAATAATTGCAACGATTATAATTCCCTAAGGAATCGTATCTTCATAATCATTGTAATTGACAAAAACGGGAAAGATAGCACCCTGATCTGGGATTGGTCCCAATCCTGGCACTCCTCAATCAGATAGCTCTCGGGTTTTCTAGCTGGGCTAAAAGTGAGGTAGAAGGGTGCATGCTTGCCCTCCTACCTCACTGCCCATTTGTGTGGGCACTTGGGCTGCTGGTATTTCCTTTTAGGCTGCCAGCAGCCATTGAAATGATAGAGGCTGGGGGAAGCAGTGGCCTGGCTTCTTGTATTTCTACAATGCACCATACTGCCCACATGGTGCATTGTGGGAGTCTTGGAGGCTGGGCTTCATTTCCCGGGCCTCCAGATCTCTGCACTGCTTGCCGCAGTGGTGATTGTGTGCCCCGGTAAGTGGCACATCTTCAGGAATACTGGTAGTCATGTGGGGGAAGGTAGGAACGATTCTGCCTTCTCCCCAGCCCTCATCAGCCCCACATATAATGGCCATGTGAATTACCTTCCAGTCTTAAACAAAAAACTAAAGAGGCTTCCTGAGGCAGCAACAGCTAATTGCTGTGCATGTACAATACAGGCATTTCTGCGTGATCATTTTTGTGTGGAATAAAAATACACATGTTTACATTCTAGCACAGTCTGCATGCCTCCCTTCAAGGAACTACTTTCAATTTGGGGATGTTATATTTCCAGAGCAAAGAATTCATTCTGCACTAGGGAAAACTAGATGCCTCTTTTATTGCATTCATAGCTTTTGTGACTGCACTGTGGATTGTACAGGCATCTCAGGCGCAAACTGAGTGTGATGTAATTTCTGGCAGGAAGCAACAAAACCATGGATATATAACTAAAACCTAGTAACTTGGCACGAATCAATAATAAGATGTTATTTTTAGTAGAGTTGATACTCTAGATAATAATACTCACCACTAGCAAATCCAGAAGGGTGAAGAGGCCCTCTTTTTCAAGAAAATAATCCTCTAAAATGGTACAGCCAATCACACAGCACCTTAAATAAGAATAATTTCAGTCTGCGGAATCTCTTTCAGCTTGTACTCAGCAAACATTTTTTATTTCTGCTAACAACTTGTGAAAGGAAAAAAGGTCCCAAATTAAATTACTAGTACCCCCCAATTTTATTACTGTGATGTACTAGCAAAACTTGGTTCAGAACATTTCTACCAAACCCACACCACACTCATAATTTTGTTGTATATCAATGACATCGTACATTTTAGAATAGAAGAGCATTTCTTTGAGGCGCCATTTCCCCTGTAACTAGGGAAGGAGCAATTCTTTGGAGGGCCACTTCCCCCTCTAATGAAGGAATCAAAGTCTGTATCAGCAAAAAAAGGAAGATGTGTGCCAGCCATACCTTGTGAAAACTTGGCTGCATTTCTATTTTACTGAAAGACTTATAAGGATTCCATAAAAGTACAGAAGCTAGGCACTGTAGAAGCTAAGGCTCAATTCTCATGCCCATAGCTCCTTTTGGACTGCCGGCAGCCATTGGAATGATAGATGCTGGAGGAAGGAGCAACCCAGCTTCTATATAATTAAAATCTACTACTTGGCAGGCTGTCCTTCTGTCTGCACAGCCAATCAGGGCAGAGTTGAGAAAGGAGCTTCCTCCCTTAAATCTGATTCCAAGCCCAGTTGCCTGCAGTTCCGAATTTGGATGTTCCGCAGGCTGCTGGGAACCTCATGTTGAGGCAGTGAAACTTTATTCTACCCGAGGATTCAAACTGGAGTCCCAATCTTGAAACCTTGGTTTTGTTGCTGAGCCCAACTGCAGTTCCCTGTATTCGGATGTAACGTCCGTGGATCCGCAGGCCCTTTAAACTGCAATTCCACGTTATGTGTAGATGCTCTCTAGTAGTCCCACAGTATAAGAAAGATTGTGGGAACATTTCTGCTTCCTACCTACCCTGAACTACCCTATATGCATTCCATACCACAGCAACATATGTTGTAGTAGCTTAGTGGCCCCAAATCTGGGAAAATTTGAAATTGTATTAATTAGTGGACTATCTCCAATCCAGGGGAAGGATAAATGATTCGTTGCTTATTGCTGTGCATTGTAGTTTTGCAGACCTATAGATCCTTTTGATTTGAAGCTTAATGCATTGAACAGCATCTTGCTGAATGAAACTGAGAATATATAGCTGCCGGATAGACTAGCCACAGGATGGGTGGGAGAGGGGAAAATGGCTGTGGCGGCAGCCGTAGAAAACTGCGGCGGGCAGCTGGACGGTGGCAGGATGAGCAAGAGGTCAAAATGGCGACAGGCCGCATGTCACATGGGTTGCCAAAATGGTGCGGGATGGGTGGGAGGATGGGTGGGCAAAATGGTGGTGACTATCAATTCATTCCCATTTCAAACCCATAAACTGAACATATAATAATTCAGACAATGATACACGTCAATACTTCAAAAGTATTGCTTAGGGATGAAAAGAAATTGTTTCATTAACCAATTATATTTTCCCTGCCCTGTTCAAATTCCTCTTTTACAGAAGGCAGCAATAGGGCCCCCAAAGAGTTGCCTATTATTCAGTAATTTAACATTACAAAATAGCTGTATTTACCATAAACAGTCCAGAGTGCTAAAAAGGAGATGGTTATGACCCAGTCCACTATAGAATTTCTTTGCATCCATCTTCATAAATTGAATAAGTGTATCCACTCCTTCCCATCCAAAGATTTCCTGTTTGATATATCAGTTAAACTCACATTATTCTGGAAGAACTACAGATATTGGTATCCAGATGATGCTAACACAAGGCAGAGTTAGTGCAAGCCATTACCTCCTTCCCATCCTTTTCTCAGCAGCCCCCCAGAGCCATCTGAAAAGTCATTCCTGGGATCAAGAGAATCTCTGCAACAGCCTGGCAAAAAACATGGGTGGCTGAAGTGTTGGCACATTCACAGGCTTGCCCCGCCCTCCCTGAAAGGAGAGAGCCCCAGATCACACAGGAGCAATTCCTTGCCAGGGAGAAGCAAGGAGCAATTTCCTCACTGCTAGTTGGAATTTTGTATCTTCTGCTGTTGTCTCACATGTGGCTAGTTTTTCCACACTTCTCCTCCTCTAAACTGCTAGGGAAAATTAGTCACTTTTGGGAGAACATCAGAAGATTAAAATAAAAAAATAAAATGGAAGGAAAAAGCATGTGTCCGACAGAAGAAAACTACAAGTATTCAGCATTTCTCACTAATACATAATAACTACAACAATGAACTACAGATTTATTTATCTATTTGTTTGTTTGTTTATTTGTTTATTTAACTTGTATACCACCCAAACTTTCATTTCTGGGCAGTTAACAATGACATAAAAACAATTAAAACAAATATAAAAGGTTAAAACAGTTTAACAATTTAAAAACAGCATAAAATTAAAACCTACAAATTAAAAAAGCTGAAAAAGCTTGGGTGAAGAGATGGGTCTTGAGAGGTTTTTTTTAAAAATAGTCAGAGATGGGGAAGATCGCATCTCAGCAGGGAGCGCATTCCACAATCTCGGGGCAGCAATCGAGAAGGCCCGACTCTGTGTGGCCACCAGACGAGCTGGCGGTAACTGGAGATGGACCTCCTCAAGTGACCTCAAGGGGTGGTGGGGCACATAACCAAGATACCTTTAGTATGAAAGAACAAAACAAAAGGATACAAACCTTTCTATGAACATTATTTTCACAAAGAGCTGACAAGATAAGAAAGATATCCGTCTGAATTTCAACCACAATGGCATCTTCTTTTTCTTTGAAATTGTTTGCTGTACTCTTTAAGATACCTAATAGTATGTAGAAGTGCGTAATATCAAATTTACTCCTCTAGGGAAAAAAGACAGCATCATGCGGCCTGCCAAAATCCAGAGCTACTTCAGGGATATGTAAGGGCTCATGCGTGGTCAATGCTAGTTGAATTTTTGTGTAAAAGTAAAAGGAACAGTAGCCCTGTTATCACCCACAATGCACTGCAAACTGCTTTGGAACAGAAGAGTTTCAAAAACAGTTGTGTATGTTATGTTGTGTTGTATGTTATGTATGTATGTTATGTTGTGTAAGAGGAAAATTATTTAGAGGACAGTCAAAAACCCTGCTAAACACACAGTTATTTGGATAATAGTCACAGTCTCTGTCTCTGTCTCTGTCTCTCTCTGATATATTTACTGTGTTCCAGGACAGACTATGAAAGCAATATTTCCTGCAACAGACCCAAAGAGCAAATCAGAGACGCAAGCACTGAAGGAAAATACAGAGGCTAGACAATGAAGACCAAAAGTCTCAAACTTTGAAACAAGAAGTCTGTTGTCTCTTTCCAAGTGAACCTATGAAAGTTGGCAGCATAAGTTAGCTTTGGTCCAGAGACAGCACCTTGTAGGATGAAATATGGAAATGCTTGTAATACATTCTCAAACAGCAAGTAAATGATAGCAGAACAATTGCTACAGGGCAACCAATAAATCAAGTTGTTGTCATTGTTATAGAAGCCATGATATTCATTTGGAGCTCTGCCAGTTCAAATGCCCTAATCATTGCAATTGAATGGATACTAAACAATCCTTTTATCATAATGGCATTCCCAGTGAAATACTGCTGAGCAAAAGATAGAGGCGTCATGCAGACAGAATGCAGGACCTCAGCTGTGCTGAAAAACATGCAACCTTGTGCTTTGAGCATTAAATTCAAAAGTGATATTTACTATCTTTATGCAACTGCAGGGTACATGCAGTCATTACAGAAATGGCACCTTTGTATTTAATTTACCTCCCCTCCCCACTTTCTATTTAGTGCATTAATAAACTATGCTTTTCAGCTGAATCATGTTTTCAAAGCAAAAAGTACATAGATGAATTTGGAGATGTCTGGCCAACATAATGTAATCTTATTGGCCTGCTAAGCATAGGGCACTGCCATTGGGTCCTGTGTAGTCACTTTTGGAGCCAATATGTGAAGCCTGGGTGCTCTGCAATTGTGTACAAATGTAAACCGGGTGAACAAAAGATTATTCAAATGTTGGTTGTTAGAGCTTAAAGGGGCAGAATAAAGTTCAGCAATCCAGGCAATCTTGCCCTAAGTAAGCATAGAGAATTTAGGCTATACTTCACTCAACAGCTGATTAATTGCTCCCTGATCGCAAAGATCAAGATTCGCAGCAGCATCACCAAGGGAGACCACAGAATTCAGTACTCTCAAGCTGTAGTGCATCTGTGCTATTTTGTTGCCACGACCACCTGTACCATGGAAACTGTTGCCTTGACCAAAGAAGGGATCTGCAACAAACCAAAGCCAAACATCTTTTTTTGCAATACGGTATGTGCACCTCCTGCAACAGTTCAGATGCTGCAAGGCCTTTTGTGTAAAAGCAACTTAAAGAATATTGCCAATATTAACACTGTACTTGGTGACCTGATGTAGATGCATTTCTAAAATTTAAATCAAATGCCTAGTACAGTGGTTGCTGCATAAGATGATTCACTGATAACATTTTATTTATAGCAGTAAAGTTCTTTTTGTGAACTGCCTAGAGCCTTTGGAGTCTGGTGGCATATCAATACAATACAATACAATACAATACAATACAATACAATACAATACAGACATTGCCATGATGTTTCCTTTGCAGATACAAAAAGTACTCAGAGCAGGGGCAGCTCCACCATAAACTTCATATTTGGTGTTCATATTTATATTTCTGTTTTAATTGTTATTGGTTTTAATGGTTTCTGTTTTAATTGTAAACCTCCCTGAGCCATTTCAGAAGGGCAGCATAAAAATTGATTGATTGAATGAATGAATAAAATAATAAATAAGCAAGGTGAAGCAACAGCAAAGAGCTAACCGAGCAAAGAGACACCTTTTAAAGTGGCGATTCTCTTATATTTAGCAAGGGGAGAGCAACTGGCCCTATCCAGCCCCAGCACAGCACCCTTCCAGTGGCTGTTGCTGGAATCTGCCTTATGTTTCTTTTTAGATGGTGAGCCAAGCAGGGGACCATTTTATTTATGTATTTTTCGTTGTAAACTGCTTTGTGACCTTTGGTTGAAGAGCGGTATATAAATATTCGTAGTAGTAGTAGTAGTAGTAGTAGTAGTAGCCTCAAGAGGTGAGTGTGCCGTGGGAAGCAAGTGTAGACATTACCCACTGCCGCCGCCATTGCTGCCTTACCTCCACTGTCTCCCCTGGTCTTTCCCCAATGTTCTTCCACCTGACCCTGACCCTGACCCCTCCTTACCGGCTCTGCCCACTGAGTCAGAGGTTGGTGCTGATGGCACCCCCTTCCCCCTCACCTTGCAGATGCATAGTCTGTCCTGGATGCCAGCAAGCAGTACACGCCACTGCTTGCTGCCAATGCTCTTGCCGCCAATGCTCTCTCCCTTCCAGCACCAACACCATCAGTTTTTGGTGCTGGGGGAGAGAGATGGGGGTGGGGTGGGGGTGGGGGGGGAGAGAGCCGGTTGTTGGTGCTGGTGCAGTGAAGGTGGTGAGAGTTGGCTTGTTCTTGTTGCTGCTGCAGCACCAGCTCACTCTCTCTGCTGTCTCACCCCTCCAGCACCAAAAGATGATAAGCTTGGTTCTGGAAGGGAGAGTGCAGTCGAGGATCTAAGTCAAATTAAGCAACGTATTCTTAACCCGCAAGTATAATTAAGAGTCGTCCTATCCAGTGTTCCCTCTAATCTTTTAATCTGTGTGTGGAATGAGCTGGGTGGAAGTATACAATGAATATGACGGATATTTATATACAGCTTTTCAACAGAAATTCCCAAAGCAGTTTACAAAGATATAAACAAACAAACAAACAAACAAACGGCTCCCTGTCCCCAAAGGGCTCACAATCTTAACTAAAGAAGAAGAAAGACACCAGCAACGGCCATTGGAGGGGATGGATAAGGCCAGTTGCTCTCCCTCTGCTAAATAACGAGAATCACCACTTTAACAAGGTGCCTCTTTGCTCAGTTAGCTGGGCACTAATCAGGGCAGTGTGCGTGCATGTGCATTCAGAATGGGACCTTCCTGATTCAACTTGAGCGTGAACTAAAATTAACTGAGCAGACATAAAAAAACTAGTGAGCACGCACATGTGCACACACCTTAGAGGGAATGCTGGTCCTATCATGTCCACTCACCATTGCCTGCACACCATTTTAGAAACATGAGAAGGCGAGTATTTCCTTGGCATGCCATGTAGTCTTCTACCAACAAGGGAGCCATTGTAGCTAAAGTAGCAATTGCATGGAGCTGTAATTCTTCGTACTGGGCTACGGACCAGTCACGCACTCCTGGCTTCTGATTTGGTTTTACATAATGAAACAAAGCCAGCATAACTTTACCCTCATGCAGCAGCTAAAGACAAAAAGGAGAGCAAATAACATCACTTCTGTATTTTAATGCCCGCAAGTGAAACAAAAGGCTCTTAAGATTCTCCTTGCGGATGTTTATAGAGCTTGTTTTTGACACCCACACTCTGAGATTTCTTTGAACCTTGTCTTTGGGAAACACATTTACACAAATTCATTCCAAAAATTTGAGAAACAAATTTAAATGGTCTGTTAAGACAAATGATGACCATACTATTATGTCATAGCAACTGACAGGGGAGTAGCTAGGGGAGAGGGGGCCTGTGTTCACCCTTCTCTCCGGTGGCCCTTCAGAGTCAGGGAGATAATGAAGAAAATAGGGAGGGGTGGAGCTGACGGCCCCTCAGGAACTGTGGAGCCCGGGCTCCTTGAACCCATTTGCTCAATTATAGTGACACCCCTGGCAATTAACAAGCAAGAATGTGCTCTTATAGAGTGTTTACTATCACAGTTACATCTGAGGATGTCATTTGTTTGCCATCCGATGTCTGCCATCATTGATTACTAAATGCAAACCATCAGTCTTACAAAGTGGTCATACTAGGAGACAAATATTACACTTTTAATTGCAAGCATATTAGATTATCAAACTAACAGAACCAGCTTCCCCTGAAGGACTGGCTAGGGATGTGGACGGAACCGCACGGGGGAGACTCGAAGGTGGTGGTGGGTGCCGCTTTAAGAGCAGGGGAGGGTGCACTCATCCCTCCTGCTGCTTTCCCCCTGCTGCCATCCATTTTTTTGTTGGAGCCCATTGGGGCGGCAGCGTCCCTCCCTATTGCCCCGATGCCCCTGTTGTCTGGATATGGACCGGAGGTATCCAACGTGCCTGCGTGTGCATGTCTGGGGCTGGCATGTGTTGGCTGTGCGCGCACCTGCGCCAGCACGCTCAGGCGCATCGGATGCTGGCGAGGGGAAAGTGGCATGAGAGGAAAGTGGCACGAGGGGTTAGTGCACTCTTCCCTGCTTTTAAAGTTAGACACCCCCTGCTGTCGAACTGGTGGAACCACCAGTTCTTCAAACCATAAAGGGGCCTCCAAGGGCCTCTGAACTGGTTCTGAACCAAGGGCCTCCAAACCCATAAAGGGTCTCTGAACGGGTTCCATACACATCCCTAGGACTGACTCCCTTCACACCAGGCCCATCGTGCACCGCTACTCTGCCCGCTCACCAGCACAGACTGCAAACTGGAATAGTGGTGGCAGAGTGCAAGGCTTCAGGCTAGCTCTTTAAGGCTCTCAACTAATCAGGAAGGGAGTGGGGCAGGATACTCTGGCTCAAGAAGCATATAAGGACTCCTCCGAGTTCCAGACTATTGGGAGGAAATTGTCAACCTGATGTTGTCTGAGGTCCTGTAACTCTAGCTGACCCGACTATCGATGAGTCTATAACGCTCCGGTGCCTCTTTGTAACCCATTTGTTCATGATCGGATAGGACACAAAGAGAACAGCAACACTTAATAAGCCTTGCTGTGAAAAGTCGTGTATCTCTAGGAAATGATGTATCTCTACTGAGCTAGCATGCTACTAGTTCCGTTGCCTTGAATAACTTTTGGCTTTTAACAAGTTTGAGAATATACTCTAGGAAAAGGAGAGCTCAGGTCAACACAGGAACATAGGAAGCTGCCATATACCGAGTCAGACTTTGGTCCATCTAGCTCAGTATTGTCTACACAGACTGCCAGCTATGTAGGTTGCCAAGGTTGCAGGCAGGAAACTCTCTCAGCCCTATCTGTATAAGCTGGCGGTAGTCTACCCTCCTCCGCTCAATCTCCTTTGGAGAGTTGAAAGCCAGATCTTCTGTCTAGTATGGCACACAGTGTCCTTCCCTTTGGCCCGTGCGGTAGCATTTAAGGAGGTTGAGCAGGGAGGCCTAGCCCTACCTGCCCTGCAACCCTATTTTGTAACTGAATTCATGTCCTACAATTTTGGAAACTGGATTTTCGTGAATGTCCCTAATATGTCCAACCTCCTGCAAAAAACCTGAGTCTCGCTTTTCACTCTGCATTGGCGCAAGTCAGCATGGGGCATAACATGGTGGGGGAAAGGATCTTTCAATGGTAATATCACACAAGTATTAAAAAGAGAACACCCGGACTACTTGAGAGATTTGTTATTCACACTTAAAAATGGAAGGTTGAACCGGATCTATTTAAAGGATCCTCCTCAGTTAAGCAGCTAAGGAAAACAATTTATGGAGAGATTCTAGAAGTGGTTTTTTTAAAACCTGACTTAGAACATAAATGCTACAAACACTGCACTTCACAGTACTTGTGGCAACCCGATCACCCTATCGCTCTCTTTAAGGACAAAAAGGTCCCTTTCCATTTATGGGAAACGAGGTGGCGTTTATACCACCAAGTATAAGCCATGGCTCCCAGAGGACCAGCAAGAGTGCCCTAAAATCACCTGCAAACAGAAAGCTAGTGATCTAGGCAAAACATTCAGGGAAACCCATTCACATTTCTTAAAACAGTGTGTGGTAGCCAAAAGAGTGTGGCAGGGAGTAAGCAAGTTGTTAGAGTGGCCTGATTTGGAAAAACAGACTTGGAAAGAACTAACCTCGGGTTTGAGCGATAGAACCTCCTTTCGAGGTCTCAGAAAGAAACCTTCAAGGAAACGGGATGGAACAGGTGCCCTCATACTAGGGAATTGGAACGTTCCCCTTCTCATAATCAAGTTAGTAAACCTGTATGTCATTTATGCAATGCTCCTGCATAGGAATAGGGAGGGAAGATGCTACCAAGAGGTTCACGTGGATGAGACAGTAAATCTCTTCTGGAAAAGTTTGTATGGTTATGTGCAAAAAGATAAGAGTATCTCTTCTAAACAGCAATGGGACAAATTATGGAAATGGATGTTGGACGTAACCCCCCGATTACCTGATGTGCCTTGTAATCCCCCATCCCCGAGTTACAGTACTGCCTGCATATACTTTATAACCCTGTGGGTTTCCAAATCCTTGTATGTAAATCTTTGTAGATATATGATGTACAAACAACCACTTTGTATATAATTGTGCTTTGACAACGTACTGTATGCTTTCGTAGTTTGTTGGTTCAATAAAAAAATCTTTTCCTATAAAAATAAATAAATCTTTTCCTATCTTGGAGATGCCAGAGAGGGAACTTAGAACCTAGATACTCTTCCCATAGCAGCTCCATCCCCTAAGGGGAATTTCTTAAAGTGCTCACACATCAAGTCTCTCATTCATATACAGGTGAAACCAGGTGAAATTCAGGATTGTGGATTTGGGGTTCTCATGAGCTGTACGCCATGATCATCACAATTATAACAAATTAAGGCTTGACTTATCTCGCTTTGCATGTAATGTGTCTGTCTCATATATCAGTTTCACCTTTTAATTTGCATTACTGAAATTAATGGACTTTTGCACGATATTCTAATTTTTCGAGGTTCACCTGTACAACCAAGGCAAACCCTAAGGAGACAAGTCATGCTTGCTACCATAAGACCAGCTCTCCTCTCAACATGCCAAAATGAGATTAATTTATACCATTTAAAACTGCCCAGTGCAGACAGCCAATATTAGGGGTGGTTCAACCACAAGTGCAGACTGTATTATATGATTTTATATGATCAACCTCCCGAACAATGCTCCAGAGGGTCTCCTTGTTGGAAGTGAAGGACTGTGCGTTGTCTCTTGTCTCAGTGACATAGGAGGACAGACTAGTGAGTCAGAGTTGGTCATCCCTTCTCTACCACTCTGACACTATCCTTTTGATATGTAGATTGCTAATCTCAGGGACTTCCTTCCTTCCTGCCACTTCCTCTTCCTCTTCCCTTCCCTTCCTTCTCCCTTGCAACATGCAAGCTCCTTTCTCCCTGCACCATGTGTGCAGAGATGCAGAATCCATCTGCATCCAGCTAGATAGATAGATTAGAGTTCCTATCTCTTCACTTTCCTATCTAGAATGGAGTTCTCTAATAAATACTCCTTATATTTATTTGAAACTATGAACTGGCTCCAAGTAATTTCACTCTCAGCATACACGCATGCCTAACCAAATTCCGCTGTGTTGTGCCTCTGTGCACTCTGCTATAATGAAAAAGCGTTTCTCTTACCAGAGAGAATTCCCAACACTCCTAACATTTGCCGCCATGTAGTGCTAGCCCCCACACTAGTGCATGCGCTCACCAAGGCATGGGTGCTTTTGTACTCTTGTGCAAAAGAGTAAATATTTTTTGTAACTTGCCTGCACTTTGAAAGTGCTCTCCTAGAGCGGAAACACAGCGCTTGACCCTCAGTGACGTGTTTCTGCTCACTATATCGGCCAATGTCATTTAAAACACAAATTTAAAACTTTTGAAGCGGGATTGAACTCGGAACCCCGATTTTTATTGCAGATGGACCACTTCCAGAATTGCTTGTGCAGAAATAGCAATCTTCCAAGTAACAACAACAACAATAACAACAACACACTTTATTTGTTAGCCGCCCCATAACAAATTATTCTCTGGGCGGCTCACAACACAGGATTAAAATGTACAATAAAAATACATAACGCATTAAATCATAAAAGACAAAAAGGGAGAAAAGAAAATACAAAATACCATACAATGCAGTTTAAAAATTCATTTTAAAAATAGTTCAAAATCAGATCAGATCAATTCTGAAAATCAGAATTTAAATGGCCTGGGTGACCAAAAACAATGTAGTATCCTTAGTAGTGTCTCAATCAAAATTATATTCTAGTGAGCAAGCTGCGTTAGGTTCACCCTACATACTGGCGAACAATAATACAGTAACCTCTTCCTCTTTAGAAACATACATGTACAGAACTATGTAAACATGGATAATTTAAAATGATTACATGATCCCAATCCTACCTGCACAGTACATAAATCTTTTGAGAGTACAGTAAGCATGTTAAACAGCAACTTTTTCCATTCAAAATCTTCATAACAGTAAGTAAGCTTGAAGCCTTTTACCAAAGGTTTATGGCTTTTCACTGTGAAGGAAATGAAAGTCATTTTTATAAACAATCCCAAATATATATTGATAATCCAGTCACTAAAAAGCTGGATGACTTACCTTCAAAAGAAGTGGCAACAAGTATTAACTGTTTGGCAAATCCAGTTTCCTAAAAATATATAGGTGTACAGTTCAATCATAGTAGATGATTTAATTGTCAATTTTTTTTTACTCTACATCTTGTTTCTCATGATAAAGGTGGAGTAAAAAAGGTTTTTTTAAAAAGGAAGATCACTGAACATTTCTGGAAAATGCAATGCTTAGTAGGGAATCTGATCCAAGTACATATAGACTAACTGGCTTTACTATGAATTTCCTCTTCTGCCCAAGTGATGGAAAGGGAGTCAGGAATGGTTAATTCCAATGGTTCTTATGTCAGGAAGCAAGGCTCAAAACCTACTGAGGTGAGGAGTGGACTCACTCCTTATACTTAGACATAATTTCAGTTTCAGTTTCAGAAAGTTCAGTTTCTTCTTCAGAGAAACAAACACAAGCTATTCTGATAACTTTATTTACTTAAAAATTGCCTCTGAAGAAGAGCATTTCAGCTCAAAATGTGTTAGGCAATACTGAACTTATCGATATAAAATGCATCAGTAAAAGGATATTTTAAATACATTCAGTGAAATCTACCAGCGCCTTTGGGAGTCATTCCCCCAATTTGCATTTCTGAATGCATGTCTCCCCTTCAAGCTGGCCCAGCATCCCATTGTTGCATAATCATGTGGGGGAGTCAGTTAAAATGAACCGGACTCCCCCACATGAGAGGGTCAGTTGGAGTATTGTTCAAAGCAGTCCCTGATTTGTGAACCAGAGTTAAATCGCTATTTCTGGTTTTGCATGAGCTGTGCAGCCATGGTTTAAAGAAACCAGGATGCAAATGTCAAGGCATCACACTTGGACAGAGGAGGTAAAGGGAGGAAGGAAAGGACAGCCTCTGCAGAATTCAGGCTATGTTCACAATCCAAACTAGCCACTGTTTGTTGATCATGTTATCTGGCTTATGGTGCAAATTCCACAAGATGTTCATAAGAGATTTCATGTGATCCAAACAGCTTGTAGAGCCAGATATGCATTTCATTTTCATTATTCATGACTAGCTGACCCCGCACAGAACATCTGTGCAGTATTTGGGGCCAGCATTTCCTGCCTGGGCTGGACCTTCCCTGCCCTCCCCGCCTGCGGTTTCTGGCAGGCTTTAAAGCCGGCCCATCCCCTCCTGGGCTGTCTCCTCTTCCTGGCAGCCCAGCCGCCTCCTCACCCTGCTGCCACCTCGCTACTGTGGCGGGGCCTGAAACCACCACCGCCTCGCCACCGCAGCCGGGGCCATCACCTCCCCATCACATCCGGGCCCACCGCTTCCCTCGTGCAGCTCCTCCCCAGTCAGGCCCAAATTTCTCCGCCCTTGCTCCTGTCTTTGCCGGCAACTCTAGCGGCGTGTTGCAAGAGTTCCATGCGACAGTTCTGCCCCGAAGACACGCATCCCCACAGTGGGCGGCTAAGAGAAATAATTATATAGATTAGCACAAACTATTAGCTGGTCAGTATGAGCCACTGTACTGTGATATCAGCTCACATGAGCCAAATTAAAAGCATGAGCACTGGCATGGTGCAAAAAGGGCTGTCATGCTGATACACAACCACAATCCAGCCCTCTCCTAACCACTAGCTGCTATGAAAATGCTTGTTCCTAGTGTAGCAGATAAGTACAATGTTAGGGTTCTCGGTATAGCACAGGCAGAACAGGAGAATAGTGTGGCTGGCATAGTCACAGGCACACTGTCCTAAGGCTATTTGAATCTGCACCATATTAAATCTGTGTGGGTTTTTAGTAATGGCAAGTGAAGCAGACCTGGACACCCTTAGCCCTTTGCCAGGTTTAGTAGTCATGATGAAAAACATTGTTACCAGTATGTTGCTCTGTAATACCGAAGTTTGAGAAGAAAGAAATATTTCACAAGACTTCAAACACAAAAAATTCAAGGATGGGGAACTAATTAAACACATACAGTATAACAATTATTTAACTTTCAAACAAAACAAAACACCAGCAACAAATGGACTTACAAAACGCAAACACATGCATACATACAATCATTGGTGCTCCTGGGTTTTGAGCTATGAGAGTGGATATTACTAAAATGTCATTTCTTAGCTGACGATCATAATGGCTGGAGGCACGCAAAAACAGGTTCAAAAATGCTTCCTTCAGAGCACTGAGAAAGAAGTGAAATTCCTTATTTTAATTTCCTCTGCCCATTTATTGTTTCGAATAACTATATATATAACAACCCTCTAAGTCTGACATTCCTATTAGTTTCCTTAAACAATTTGAATTACAATTAGATTTTAAACTCTGGAATTAGTAAAACATTTAAAGTATTTAAACATCTACAAAATAATATATCAAATCTTAACAACAAATATTTATATACGGCTTTTCAACAAAAGGTTCCAAAGTGGTTTACATACAGAAATAATAAATAAATAAAATGGATCCTGTCCCCAAAAGGCTTACAGTCTAAAGTGAAACATGATAGATACCAGCAACAGTCACTGGAGGTACTGTGCTGGGGGTGGAAAGGGCCAGTTGCTCTCCCCCTGCTCAGTAAAGAGAATCACCATGTTAAAAAGGTGCCTCTTTGCCCAGTTAGAAGGGGTATTAAGTCCTTAAGTCAGTGGCCTACACGTTCCCAGTGACACAAGGGCAGAATAAGGTCTGCATCTTCACAGAGAGGCTGAAGCACAGCTGCAGTGAAAGCTTCTTCTGCCGCTGAACTCATAAGCTCAGGGGCATATTTCTGAAAGCAAAAATGATTTTTGGAAGAAGTGGAGCGAAGCAAAATCACCACCCAGCCTTCTCCCCACACAATCTGTCTTGTCAGGACTGAGGTCAGTTTATTCGCATCATCCAGCCTGTTGCAGTTTCTAGACACTGACTGAACACTTCTACTGCCACACTTAACATCTTAGGTGATAGGACCTAATCTCCAACCTCAGATGGCTTCTCTCAGCAGTTTCATTTAAAAATGCTCTCCTGCAGAAGGATTCTTAGCTTCATCTACGCTCCAGCTGCTCTGCAAAGTTCTGTGGGTTTTTAATGTTGGAATTCCAGTGCATCGACCTTTTGCACCAACTATCCTAATGACCACTAGGTGCATTGGGAGCAGGGAAAGTGAGTAAGGGTCTCCCTAGCTGTTCTACCTGTCTCTACTCTATGACTCCTGATATGACTCTTCAGGTATTTCCTGTGAGAGTCAGAATCCCTTCCGTTCCTCTTAGAGAGCAGATAGCAACATCTCTCTCTCTCTCTCTCTGCCTATTCATTATGTAATTCTTTAGATTAAGAATTAGATCTTTCCTATCCAAAGGTGTACTTCACCAATAAATCTACTTAGTATTTTATTCTACAAGAATCTCCATGCGTCTTCTCTAAATAGCAGCAACAACTACACTCTGCTAACTACTCTGTAACTGAAGTGGGTAGCTTCTTTAGTGCTCTGCTAATTAATCTGGGGGCAAATTACATCCTCCAACATTTAATTTGTCTTTTAGGGAGACAGTGTTCAGTTTGTTCTGGATGGAGTTAAAAACTATGGAGACAAGATGGAACCCTGTGGAACCTCATAGCATAAAAGGTATGAGGCTGAGCAACAGTCCCTGAATACCACCATAAAGCAACACTCTAGCTCCCAATCTGTGGATCCTCTCCAGAAAGATACTATGGGTTGATGGTCTCAAAAGCTGCTGAGAGGTCCAGAAGAATGAATGAGGTCTCCCTTGCCTACCTTTCTCCCTCAGGATAGTTCATCAATTGGGGCAACCATGGAAATTTTGAAACTAGGGATGGAACCAGATTGAATTGGGTCCAGGTGGTTCAATACATATATTGTAGTGCATTTCCAATCTTTTCCCTGTATTGGGGTGGAATGGGGGGCTGTACCCCAGTTCATTTTTAAAATAAAAGCACGTAGAATCATTCACATATGTACAGACATCTGTATAATATAATGTCTGAATATGGCTTTAGTGGAAAAATGTTTTCATTTGCCTTTTAAAGTTATATATCAAATACAAGATAAAATATATTAACAAGCAACTAGAACACTAGTTTATATGCTGTTTAAGCTCACTTAACTTTACACATTCCACATTACTGAGCTGATTAATAATTTCTTCCTTGGAACCTTTCTCTAACAAATTCCAGAGGATTTCGGAGGAACAGAACAGCAACTTTCCAGAGGGGTCAACATCATTCATATGAGAACATAATATTTTTGGTGCTTGAGCTGTCATCATAAATTTGCAGTTTTCTTCTGGAATATGAAAGGATTGATAATTAGCTCCCTTTATGTTGCTATTGTTTCATGGAATAAGAAAGCAGAGTAGGCCAGTATTAGTGATGGTTTTGTTTTTTTAAAAAAATAATAATAAAAAATAGATTATACTAACCAGAAGTGGAAAGGTCCTGCAATGTTTTAATTATCCATAATTTCTCAGGAAGTTGTTTTTCAGCTAATGTCAATGACAAGAGTAATGTTTCTGCTAAATCTGCTAATTCCTCCATCTTCCTTTTAAGGTTTGTACTTATAGGTTGGCAAACTGTATAAAAATAGTTGTAAGAAATCTGTCATATTACAAAAAGTCATGTTTGCATAAAACAAAGATTATTTAGCTAACAATAATAAATTAGGATTTCCAAGTAACTTGATTTTTTTCCTGTATTATATTAAAGCTAACAAAATTATAGGATTGATGCCCAGCTGAATTAAATGCTATCTGAATATACTGGTGCGGATACAAATGAATTGTTTAAATTATAAATAAGGGGGCTATTCCCACGAGCAGCCAAAATCGGACTAGGAGAGCCTAGCCCGATTTTTTCTGCTTGTGTAAACTACAGGGCTTGCAGGCGAGCCCGGTGGCTTACAAGCGGCTAGCCCGCTTCGGTAGCCCACCCCTTAAACTGGGTTTGTGGAGCAAGAGCTCCACAAACCCGGTTTTAAAAATCGTGAGTAGCCGTGGTGTGGCTCTGCGCCATGGCTACTCACGAGTAGACCCCTGGCTGGGAGGCTTAAAAGCAACCTCCCGGCTTGGGGGTCTCTCCAGTATGCCCTGTGTGCTTGCGCAGGGCATACTGGAGCTTCCGGGGGCTGTGTGGCCCCCGAACTCCCCAGCCCTGGCCGACTCCATGACGGAGCCAGCAGTCTTGTGGGCGGCCGCTGCGGCCGCCCAGAGCAGACTGCCCACTCTCCCCGTAAACCCCCTAGAGGCTCTTCACACAAATCACGTGAAGAGCCTCAAGGTGTTAATGTTTTTAAAATACTTGCATTATATTTCAACTATGTCAATTTCAATTACAGGAAGGTCTGATTCAGACACTATGGGGAGGTTCAGATTACATACTGGACCTGCGTTTCCGCGTCCCCTCCCCCCGCTCTCTGGTCTGAGTTCAAACCTACGGCAGTCTTGCAGAGAGGGAGCTGACTGTGCAGGCTTCCTTATGTCCTGAATGAAATCCTGCACAATCAATAGGAGCCAGAGTGAGGGAGGAGCTTCCTCCTTCAACTCTGGTTTGAATCAAGGCAAATTCCAGGCCCTGGATCGGATGTAATGGAGGTGCTGCTGAAATGCAGTTATCGGTGGCATAACTGAATTTAAACTGAAGGTAACAATTGCAGTTAGGGGAAGGAAACTGTGGGTCCATTTTTGGTTTTGGAACTCCAATTCGCAGTTCAAACATTCTCATTGGAACCGGAGGCGAAGGGACCTCAAGTTTCCTGTTATGTGTGAATGTGGCCTATGTGGAGTCATGGTTAAATCTGGGTTACACACAATGTCTCCAAGCTTTGAGTCCATGCTCCCCAATCCCCTGAGCAATAAGCATCTATCAATTGACATTGAAACCTGCCATTTCTGGCTTATTTTATCCTAACTTGCAAAATAAACCACAAACTGAACTGGAGGCTTGAAGTTTCCTGCATAAGTAAGAGAAAAATAGCCAAAAACCAGGCCTGGGGAAAAAGTTGGGCAGATAATATCAACCACACTGGAATGCAACAGTTTGGCAGCCATGTCAACTGGGTTCTTCCACTACAGCCCTTTTGTGCTGCTGAGCATTGCTTTTCTGCAGTTAGCAGGAAGTGAATTAAAACAAAGCACTTAATATAGCAATGTCCTTCCCCATGGCCAAACTCCTTCTATATACTGTAAATCCCATTCAGCAAAGGTCCTTTCCAAGGTTAACTTCTTTTTGCTGGCTTTCCTGATTTGACTGCTTCCCTATATAGTATGAGCGAGGTACTAATGCTGAATAGCCTCTGATTTGCTCCTTATATAACTGATCTGAATTGCCTTAGTGCCTGTTTCTTTTCCTGGAGGGGGGGATATATATAAAACATGATAAGAGGAAATAAATAATGAAGGCGTCTCACTGCCACAGGGAAAGAAATCACTAGGACAATTCTCAGTAGCAGCTCAAGGCAAATCAGAAACTATTCAGTGCTAATACTCCACCAGTGCTGAATAGGAACACTCAAGGGGTGGTAGTGTTTTACTGCTGAAAAGCCTCCAATGTACCACTTGTGTACTATTTCTTGTTCTTATTTTGTTATATTCTTTTTAAAAAATAGCAAAATAGTGCAATATACAGCACAAAAACTAGAACTGTATACTTGAAAATGTTAGGTAATTTTTACTATTGGCATTGCTACTAAAAGCATATATGGCCCAGGCCAGACCCTTACCAGGGCTGAAAATTTTGTTCCACATTTGAGAAGTTGGTGTCTGAATCTCTGTCCACCAGAGTCACACTGTAATATGTGATAGAGACATTCCATGTAGATGTCTGAATACATCTACTGAATACATCCTAATAGAGCAGGGATGTGCGAATTGATTCGGGTACAAAACTATTTGTACCCAAACCTACCTGTTTTAGGAGATTTGTGGACAAAACAAACTGCCCCTGTACTAACTGGCCAGATTGGGACCCAAAACAAATTGGGGGTGATTCAATTCGGGTACAAATCGAATTAAAAAAACATAGATTTGTGCACATCCCTAGCATAGAGCCCTGAATCACATGATTCTACTGATCAGTCTTGGGTAACTTCTTATTTTTGGACTACAACTCCCATCATCCCCGACCACAATGGACAAAGGCTGGAGATGTTGGAAATTGTAGTCCAAAGCAACAAGTTATCCAAGACTGCTTCTGGCTAAAAATGGAGAGGAATTGTGCAGTTCAGTATATGGATGTATAGGCATGCATGTCCTATATTATATCAGAGCATAATAGAGGCACCCAACATGCACCTCTACCACAGAAACAGGATTGTCAAGCTGTTTGATCCAGGCCTTTGATTAAACTGGCTATATTTCACTAAGTATGTCTTAAAATAGATTATACCTTCAAACTCTTTCTTTGGTGGCTCAGCGTGGTAAAAGCTAAAGACTTACAGATTTTTATCCTTTTTTGAGAATATGGAACCTGCATCAAGTAATCTGAAAAACAGGTAAACAGTATGCGCAGCAGTATCACAATCTTATGGGTTCCATTTGTTGTATCATAGTAGTATGTTTTCTTCTCATTTTTTTATTTGACTTCCAGAATGGACAAAGGTGATAGTGGTGATGGCTTGGAATAGTAATACTTGATGGAAAAACACAAAAAATACCTTCAAGATTAAAAATAGCTTCAAGAAAGGCAAAGACCTTAGACAACTTCTGTGGGGTTATACACATAATAAGAACTTGGTGCAGATGAGCTGCAATTCAAAGCACAGTTATATATGCTTAAGCATGCTGTCTTGAAGGGGATAAATAACCTATAGCACAGGTCTATATATGTAAACCACCTAGAGAGATTTTATATCAGGCAGCATACACATTAAATTAAATTAATAGAAGCAACAAAACTAGTAAAGGTAAAGTGTGCCGTCAAGTCAATTTCGACTCCTGGCGCCCACAGAGCACTGTGGTTTTCTTTGGTAGAATACAGGAGGAGTTTACCATTGCCTCCTCCCACGCAGTATGAGATGATCCCTTTCAGCATCTTCCTTTATCGCTGCTGCCCAATATAGTAGCAGCGGGGATTCAAACCAGCAACTTTCTGCTTGTTAGTCAAGCATTTCCCCGCTGTGCCACTTAAGGTGGACTCAACAAGACTAGTACTCACTAGTAAGTGTGCTTAGAATTGCAGTTGCAGGCTGATTGGACAGTCTCCCTTGAAATGCACCGCTAATAAAGCACAGATTCAATTTTTAATGGTTTTTAGACTTAGAATAGTCTAAATGAAGTTCTACAATGTATGTCACAATTTCTGGCTCACATGTCTGAAAAGTCTGGATGGACATATGTTTGCACATGTGTGTGTACGTGTGCGTACACACACAGAGTGCATGAATACAACATCCCCAGTTTGCAACACACACACATGCACAGAGTCTAAAATTACCCAATTGTGCAATTGATTCTTGAACTTCTTTGGCGTCGTTTCCTTCATCAGATAAATTCTTTTTATAAAATGGTAACCTGCAAAATTTAAAGAAAGTTGTTAGTTATAGCAACTGTATTTAAAATACCATGGTGGAAATCCTGTTCAAGATATTCTCAGAAATTTATCATACCAACCATTTTGATTAAATGCATGAAGGATTAGAATAGTTTTTCATTATTTCAGTTTGATAATATCTCCCAGATAAAAAGAACACTAGCTGATATGAAGAAAACAAACAAACAAAAAAAAAAACCACAAAAAAATATTTTAAATAGTAGAGGAAGTTATCACATGATCTAATATAATCATATGCTCAAACCAAGTTGTACCTTACTATTTATACCAAGATGAACAAAAACAAAATGTATGTTCAAACAATTCAGTGTATTGTTTAAAGGAAAATTCCATTCTATTCTAGAACATATAAACATTTATGATACAACAATGTGCCTGATTCTGAAAGTGCTCACATCAAAGGGGTCGATAATCTAGGAGCATGCAACTCCTCACTGAAATCAATTTGCAATATGAACTTATCCTCAGGGTCCAGCATAGTATTAGTTCTCAAAGGGATCTAATTTCTTCTAAACAACTCATAGAAGTGACTCATAATTCAAAATGTTGGGCTTGTTTCAAAATCAAATTCTTTTCCAATAGGTTGTCTAGTTGGGTTAGAAAACTCACCACAACAAATGCCACCAGTAAGCCAACAATCATTTTTATAACTATATTTCAATGGGAGACACCAGTGGATACAAGCTTCTTTAAAAGGCGGGGGAGGGGAGTAAGTAACTCACATATCCACTAATAGGTTGGATTTGTATTTTATTTCTAAAATGATGGTTTTGTGGGCCCCTCTGCAAAATAGACTTTGTAAAGAACCATCTCTTTTGCTTGAAACCTGTAGACACTGTATTTGGAAATTGTTCTATCTACTTTTTAATCTTGCTTCCCCTAGACAAGTCATATTCATTTCTTTCAAACCTCCCTGAACCACAATCCAGAGAAGCATTCATGTATGAGTGCAGCTGCTCTTCAGTGGCACAATCTATACATTAAAGTCAAACTACCTTTCTGCTTTGTCTATATAACATTGAAAGTGTGAAAAATTCTAAATAATCACTGCATTCCAGAAGTGTAAGTAACGTAAGCCCTGTCCAGGCATTATGCAAACAGGGACACTGTTCTCATGTATGATGTCACAGAGAACATACCTGAAAGCCCCATCTATGCCATGATGCACATGAAAACCACACACCTTACTCTCCATACTTATAGAGTTGGTCTCTGCAGACAAAGGAGATCATTAGTGAGATCCTCCCTGTGAAGCAGTATGCTTGGGTGGCCCCTGCTAACTGGGCAAAGAGGCACCTTTTACTGTGGTGATTCTCTTTATTTAGAAGGGGGAGAGTAACTGGCCCTATCCACCCCCAGCACAGTACCTCCAGTGACTGTTGCTGGTGTCTGTCTTATGTTTCTTTTTAGATTGTGAGCCCTTTGGGGACAGGGAGCCATCTTATTTGTTATTTCTCTATGTAAACCACGTTGACACTTTTGTTAAAAAGCGGTATATAAATATTTTGTTGTTGTTGTGTGCCCCAAATCTCTGACCATAGGGATGATATCTCCATGAGTACATCATTTGTCTGCAGAGACCAATGCTGTAAGCTAAGCATGGTGAGAGGGGCTGGGGTTTTCGTGTGAACCACGGCAGGGATGGGGCATTCAATGGCATTCTCAGGGACACTGTACAGCCTCCTCATTTTGCCTAACACCTAAACAGGGCTAGAAATGAAAAGACATTGCTACTTTCACTCACAGACCTGAGAGACAGGTTCAGGGGCGGAGCCCTCATTGAGCATACAGGTTCAAAGAACCCGGGGAGGAAGGGAAGGAGAGGAAGGGAAATAAATGCTGCCTGAAATGAGATGGGGAGAGCTCGCTCAGGCTATACCAAGCCCAGGCCACGCCCCCTTTGAGTGTGACATCACGTGCACAGGGCATCATTGGCAGGGCCGCCGAGCAGGGCCAAGCACAGGCCGCTGTTCGGCTGGCTCCACTCCTGGACAGGTGGATACATTTAGTTAATAACACTGCATGGTTTTACTTCATGTTTTTACTGACAGAGTAGAAAAGAAAGCACTTTATTTTTCTCAGGACAAATGCAGAAAAAAATAATATTAACTTGTTTCTCTACATTTATACAACGACCTTTTCATTGTGCATGTGTGGAGAATCACAAGAAAACATATGAAACTGGAGCACAACTTGGAAGAGACGGGAGCAGCAGAAAGAATTAGAGGAGCAAGGAAAGCAGAAAGAGAACAGAACAGGAAGAAGCAGAAGCTTGGTGGACCAGTAAGAAAAGCTCAGTGGGTCATGAGCTGACCCCCGATGACTAGTGTCATGGAAAGCAAAATAAAATCACACTACCTTTCCTTTATTCATTTGATTCAGGTCGGGCTAAGAAATGATTACCTATGTACCTGTGAACTTTTCACCTGAAACTTAGGTTCGTGTTTTTCAGAATATGTTTAAGAGCTGTTTGTTCTCTGATTCTCAAATGTAAGGATTAGAGATGGGATTTAAATTTCCATGAAAGGAAAGAGATTAATTATAAAACTGAGTTGGGGTAACAACAGATCAAAGAAAAGAAGCAATGAACAAATTGTATGTGACAAGTTTCATTTTAAGAGAGGAAAGGAATGAAGATGAATTTTGTTAAGTAATGATGATATGATCATAAGAAATTTTAGGATTAAAAAGGTGGAAATTTTGATGGAGATTTGGGTTGCCTTTGGCACCTCACTGACTTCTATTTTGTAGGTTTTAAGAACTTGAAATGATCTTTCATAGAATGTCTTTTGTAATGAGCTATGTTTTGATGTCTTATACTTTGGGCAGTGTTTAAGATCTATAAATACTGTATTAGAAGTACCATCTAGGAAAAAAATCTAACCTTGGATTCAGGTAAATACAGTAAAATAATATTTCTGTAGAAACTTTCTCTCTTGAGTTCTCATTTTACATATTAATATTCCACATTGTAATTATATACCCTTGGAGAGAACTGAACTCACACTCTGGGTGTTCACGTTTCCCTCATTATCCACTGTTCTGGCACTTGCGGTTTCACGTATCCATGGTTGGGCAATATAGACCTGACCTCGTTACCTGCGGTTTAAAATAAATAGGCAAAATTCACCTGTCTATGGTTACTGGGTGGTCAGAAATGACTTGCGATGTCATTTCTGGCTACCATTTTGCACCATTTTGCAGCACAGGGCCACTTTGTGGCTATTTAAAAAAAAAAAAACACTACAAGAACAATCCCAGGTTTTTTTAAAGAATTGACAACTATTTTGAGGATTTGTGGATTTTGTAAGGTCTTTCTGGAGAGCTGGAGGCCTGGAGAGCAAGGTACTATATCATTCTCTTTATTTCTGCTATTTTGGACCTTTTTTAGGCTCAAGGAACCTAACCCCCCCACCCCCGCCTGCCAATTCCAATTGACTCAATTTTGTTATTTGCAGTTTTTGTATTCATGTCCATAGGTGAGACTGGAACCTCCACGAATAGCAAGGGCCACCTGTCTTTCCTAGATTGGTTTCTTGCACACCCTTCAGTTTTTGATATAGCTTATGGCTAAATATTGAGGTGTGAAATGTCATCTAATTAGGGGCAATCCATAATACAAGCAAGGCTATGGTGAAAATAACCAATAGTCAGATTGGTTGATTTTCAACTACAGCTGCACCAAATATTCCTGTTTTGATTTCTCAGGCTGAAAATAGTGCTTTTGGGAACAGATATGAGAACTAGTCCCCCCGCTCCCCACAAACCCTTAATTGTATTGGCTGACATGCAAACTAATATTGCACATGTGCAGCTATAAATAGCATGCTTGCAACAGTCCTCATGGTTCAGCAGCACACACAAAGGTTTGTGTGTAATTTTCACCAAGTTCACCTTCCCCCAGAAGTGCCTCTGGAAATATGTCCCTGAGCGTTACAGAGCCATCAGGGACATTGTTTCCAGGGTCAAACAGTGCTTAAGAGGGAAGGGGAGATCAGCAAAAATCATGTCCCATACACATGCACTGCTGAGGTGCAAAGGCCATCACTGCTGACATGCTTTTTTAGCTTAGCATCTTCAGTGATTTTATATGTCAGCCATTCATTTTTTCAATCCTGTTAATTGCATTTGTTTCCCTTGCCTGCTGCTTATTCTTTTCCCTTGCATTGGTGCTTCATTTTTTCTCACTGATCAGTTATATGAGTGACTGATCCCAGCCCACTGGGACTCACCTAGTGAAAGGGATTACCATGACATAACATAACCAATCACATTTGGCAGTGACACAATGTTGTTGAGGCAAACAGTCAGCTCAGGGCCGGATTAAGGGCAATTGATGCCCTAAGCACAGCCCAACAATCTTGCCCCCCTCGGCCCCCTCCAATGTGCGGCAGCTGTAAAAATGGCCAATTCCATGCTAGGGATCATCAGGAAGGGGACTGAAAATAAAACGGCTAATATTATAATGCCCTTATACAAAACTATGGTGCGACCACACTTGGAGTACTACGTATAATTCTGGTCACCACATCTAAAAAAGGACATTGTAGAACTGGAAAGGGCAATCAAGAAGAGGGCAACCAAGATGATCAGGGGCCTAGAGCACCTTCCTTATGAGGCAAGGCTACAACACCTGGGGCTATTTAGTTTAGAAAAAAGATAACTGCGGGGAGACATGAAAGAGCTCTATAAAATCACACATGGGGTGGACAAAGTGGATAGAGAGAAATCCTCTCCCATAACACTAGAACCAGGAGTCGTCCAATGAAATCAATTGCCACGAAATCTAGGACCAACAAAAGGAAGAACTTTTTCACACAACACATAATCAACTTTTGGAATTCTCTTCCACAAGATGTAGTGACAGCCAACAACCTGGATGGCTTTAAGAGGGGGAGGAGAGGTCTATGGAGAAGAGGTCTATCATCGGCTACTAGTAGGATAACTTCATGGAGGAGAAGTCTATCATTGGCTGCTAGTAGGAGGAGTGTAGGCCACCTCCAGCCTCAAAGGCAGGATGCCTCTGAGTACCAGTTGCAGGGGAGTAATGGCAGGAGAGAGGGCATGCCCTCAACTCCTGCCTGTAGGCTTCCAGCGGCATCTGGTGGGCCACTGTGTGAAACAGGATGCTGGACTAGATGGGCTTTGGGCCTGATCCAGCATGGCTGTTCTTATGTTCAGTAAAAGAGTTAATGGCATGATATCTAGAGGGAAAACTCTGTGGTGCCCCCCTTCCCTTGATGTCCTAAGCACGTGCTTGTTTTGCCTTATGGTTAATCCAGGGCTGAGTCAGCTGAAAGTGATAGCTTCTTTTGAGTCACATGGATGATTCCAGTCAATCTGGAATGATGTAATGAATGAACATAAGAACTTTTTTTAATTGGAACAGTCTGACATTATTCAGTTTAATATAATACAAATTAATACAAAACACAACAAAACACATCATATTAACAAAATATCAGAATCATTTATAATTTCCATACCTCATGTAAAAGACCAGAGTTATCTCTCTTAAGTTCTAGATAGTAAATATATTTTTCCCATATACGACAGAATTGTGGTTCTTTTCTCTAATTTATTATCCTTACTTTGTCAGAAACCTTTTCTAATATTGCATTTGACCATCTTTTATTATTCCATCTCTCCATGTTTAGGTTATCCAACAATTTCCATTGCTGTGCTATAATTGCTTTTGCAGCCAGAATAAAAAAAAAACCCCAATACGTTCCTTATTTTTAAGTCTGGTTTTATTCCCTGTAAATATATGTAATAGACCTAGCTTTGGGGAGCATTCTACTCTTTGATTCACTATTTTGTTAATTTCCTCAAAAATCTTCTTCCAAAAAGGTACAACTTTCTCACAAGTCCACCAGATATGATAATAAGTACCTTTCTGTTTACATCCCCTCCAACATTGTATAGAATATTGATGAGAAATGTGTGCTAGTACCAAAGGTGTTAGATACCAGTGATGTAATATTTTCCATTGAAGCTCTTGTACGGAGGCTGAGAGAAACCCCACTGGCTTCCATAGTGACTGCCACTTTGTCTCCTCTATATTTTTATCTAAATCAGTCTCCCATGCATTCCTCAAACCCATTGGAAGATCACCAATCTCTTTGTGTATTAATAATTTATATACATTTGAAATTATTCCCTTAGGTTGATTCAGATAGCTAAATATTAGTTTCTCAAAATCTGTAAGTGGATGAATAGCCAAATCAGGCACAAGGCTTATCTAGTCCAGCATTTTATTTCACAAAGTGGCCCACCAGATGCCTCTGGGGAGTCCACAGGTAAGAGGTATGTGCATGCCCTCTCTCCTGCTGTTGCTCCCCTGCTACTGGTATCGAGAGGCATTGTGCCTCTGAGCCTGGAGGTAGCCCATAGCCACCAGACTAGTAGCCATTGGGAGAACTGTCCTCCATGAATTTGTCTAAGCCCCTTTTAAAATCATCCAAGCCCTTAAGTATGCTTTCCATCGATTTACCTGGCACTGAAGTTAAGTTGACCAGCCTGTAATTTTCTGGATCCCCCAGAATCCTTTTTTGAAATCAGAGTTCCATTGGCTACTTTCCAGTCCTCTGGTACAGAGCCTGATTATAGGGACAAGTTACATATTTTTGCTAGGAGATCATTTCACATTTGAGTTCCTTCAGAACTCTTGGGTGGATGCCATCTGGCCCTGGCAATTTGCTAATTTTTAGTTTTTCAAGACAGTTTAAAACATTTTCCCTTGTCACCTAAATTGGCCAGGTTCTTCAGCCGCTAAACCTGAAAAGCTCAATTCCAGTGAGGGTATAGGGTCAGTATCCTCCTCTGTGAAGACAGATGCAAAGCACTCATTCAGCTTCTCTGCAATCTTCTTATCCTCCTTAATAATCCCTTTCACGCCCTCATCATCTAATGGGCCAACCACCTCCCTGGAAGGTTTTCTGCTTCTGATATATTTTAATACATTTTTGTTATTCCCCTTGACACTTCTAGCTATATGCTCCTCAAACCCTCTCTTTGCATCCCTTATTGTGTCCTTGCATTTCTTTTGCCAGAGTTTATGTTCCTTCCTGTTCTCTTCATTTGGGCAGGACTTCCATTTTCTGAAGGAAGTCTTCCCTTTTATAGCTTTGCTGACTCTACTTGTTAGCCATGCTGACATCCTTGCTGGTATCTTTCTTCCTTGGTATATATTCCAACTGAGCTCCTAGTATTGTGGTTTTAAATAAGTTCCATGCTTTCTGGAGTGATTTGACCCTCTTGACTTTCCCTTTCAACTTCCTTTTTAACCAGTTCCATAATTTTTTAGAGGTTTCCTCTTCTGAAGTCCAACGCATCTGTGTGCGGGCTACCCAATGGTTCTGCAACTCTGACATCTCGCACCTCAACCCTAGCAATGTTCCTATCCCTATTTGCCCATTGTGCTCTCTCTCTCTCTCTCTCTCTCTCTCTCTCTCTCTCTCTCTCTCTCTCTCTCTCTCTCTCTCTCTCTCCCCACCCTAAGATTCCAGACATAGGAAATTAGAAGCATTGAAAATAACTCATTGCATACTTCTGAGAGTTTTGAAAATAAGTTTTTAAAGTTTAAAAATCTCACTCTTTCTCTTCTATGTATACAATTCTGAGAACTTGATTAGTTTAAAAATAGTTGAATATATATTTAACAACCACTACAGACCTGCCAATAAACCCCACCCCATTCATTCTCTTACTTTCTGCTTTCCTTCTCACAGAGAGGGAAACAACTCATTGCAAGTTCCAAGGGGAAGATCACATGGGCCAGGACTTACTGGGAAGAACTCAATCATTTTAAATCTTCTTGTAAAAGTTAAATATCTCTCACACAAGAACAAACAAGGGCTTGGGGAAAGGGAAGAGACACACCAAGGGAGGCTTTCAATTGGGGATGCTCTCTCTCTCTCTCTCTCTCTCTCTCTCTCTCTCTCTCTCACACACACACACACACACACACACACACACACACACACACACACACGGTTTATGAATGTGGGAAAGAGAAAAACACAGGCTTCTGAGGGAAGAAATCACATTCACAGAAAAAACAGATAAGGGTTGTTTGTTTGTTTGTTTGTTTGACTTTCTTTTCAGCTCTCCTTGTGGCCATCATGCTTCCTTCCTGCTCCCTTGCCAGCTCTGCATTGAATTGTTGAGCAGGAGAGGAGCACAACTCAAGGAGGACCAATCAAAGATGGCTGCTGCTGGAAGCTGGGCGGGGGGAAGGAGAAACATTTAGAGGGCAATGTCACACCCTAGCCATGGGTCTGTAGAGCCTTGTGGGGCCCCTTGACCCTCTGGGCCTGGGGGCAATTGCCCCGCCTTGTCCAATGGACCCTAAGCCCCTGGTGTGGTGTAAAGTTATTGATGGGCACTTTCAGTCCCCACCCACCATGAGTTCTGACTGAACACCAGCATAAAGCTTCTGACAAACTGATTTGGCAATGTGATGATGTCACCCAAAGCTAACAAAAGACAATGTAGATGACTAGGTGAACATTTTTGCGGCCACTGAAGAAAATGTTGGGAAAGGGGAGATACTTTAGATGCTCCTCAAATGTTTGCAAAATACGAGTAGTTTTGGCACACCTCTGTTTTCCATCTATAGCCATGTATTATTCAGATTTATATTGATATGAGATCTTTATCATAACAAATGCAAATACTTACATACCACTATGTGACAGCAAAGCTAAAATAATACATTCAAATAAAAAAAGACATTTCAAGGATTTTGCCAAGGAAAAATATTTACAATATTAATTATTATTAGAAACACATTTCAGATGTATAAAACAGAGCATTTGCCAGTGGAAAATGTAAGTTGTAAAACATGTCCGCAATTCTAAATAATGAAATATTAGATGTCTAAAACAGGTTTACATTTTTTTAAACACTGAAATTAAAATAGATCTTCTACAAAACTGGAAAAATCCCAGTCTCCAGATTGATATGGTGCTTGATAATCTGGAGTTTGACAAAGGAATGACTATCTACCTGCCTAGAAACTCTGTAAAGAAAGTCTCTATTGCCCATGTCAGCAGCCTGGGCAATATCTGGATAATAGCCTGGGCAATAGCAGCTATTTTTACTTGCTGGGTATTTTGAAGAAGCACAGCTCTCATTCTTTCCAGTTCTTTCCCACATCTGTACTTTATGCTACATAAACCAAGTGCTGGGGGTGGGGCAGGGGAGGGGAGAGAGAGAGAGATTGAAGTAAGCTACCGAAGGAAGAGTGCTTTCTTTTGCTGGTGATTGATTGATTAAATGCCATCAAGTCGGTGTCAACTCTTAGCGACCACATAGATAGATTCTCTCCAGGATGATCTGTCTTCAACTTGGCCTTTAAGGTCTCTCAGAGGTACATTCATTGCTGTCGTAATCGAGTCCATCCACCTTGCTGCTGGTCGTCTTCTTCTTCTCTTGCCTTCAACTTTCCCCTGCATTATGGACTTCTCAAAGGAGCTAGGTCTTCGCATAATGTGTCCGAAGTGTGATAGTTTGAGCCTGGTCATTTGTACCTCGAGTGAAAATTCTGGATTGATTTGTTCAATGACCCATTTGTTTGTTTTCCTGGCTGTCCATGGTTGCTGGTGTGAACCCATTATTGGTCACCCTTCCCACCTGCTCCCCCCTTAGTGCAAATAAAATAGGAAACAAAGTGGGGTACCCCAGAAGATAAGGGTTTCTTCAGGTTGTTTCAAGCAGCACAGAGGGAAAGGGAAGCAAAAAGAGGCCCATGTGTTCATTTTTAATCCATTCATTCTAACTACAAGCCCCCTTGCTTCTTAACTCAGAATTGCTTATGTGAAATGGAGTGCAGAATTGCATCATAAGCATACACTGAAAGGGTGGGGAATTCTCCCTTTTAAACACCCTGATTGCGCAATGACAAGGTGGTTAAAGATATCAAACAGGGTTTCAAAACCTAAGAGACCTGGAGCTTTCCCACACTTAACTTCCAGTAAATGTTGAGTGAAGCCACTTCAAATTACACTTGTGGCATGAGGGAAACAGCCCCTCCCCTCTGCTCTTGGGTTTTCTTTTGGGGAAGGTTCACATTGCATGCCTCCGTGTTTTCCTTCTAGCCAATGGAGAGAGAGGGAGTATGTGTTTGGGAGCTCCATGTGGAGGAAACACAATGCTGCCTTCAAAACCTCATGTCCTAGACTGGGAGCATTTGTATACAATAACAGATTTCTTCCCTTTTTTCCCCAACATGCCAGGGGTGTGACTAATAGTGTTCAAAAAAGTCAACTTGAGCATATACAGAGGTTTTGTAACTAGAACTTTCAAAGTTCAAAGTTCAAACCAGTGTGGTGCAGTGGTTAGTTAGAGTGTTGGACTAGGACCAGGGAGACCTGAGTTCAAATCCTCATTCAGCCATGAAACTCACTGGGTTACTCTGGGTCAGTTGCATATCTCTCAGCCTAACCTACCTCGCAAGGTTGTTGTGAGGACAAACACAACCATGTACTCTGGACTCCTTGGAGGAAGAGTTGGATATAAAAATGTAATAAATAAATACGTACATACATAAATTGTTTGCTTCCTGAAAACTGGTTTTTCCACTCTTCACATCTAGGCAAGGCAGTTCTATTTACAAAGAGCGCTTTCCTCTTGTCAAGTTAATGATTATATAAATGTTCTAGTCAGTGCCTCTCCTTGGCATTTGCTAAGGTGTTTTAAGAAAAACTTGCTTAAAACCCAGATTTAAAAAACCTGGAAATACACTAAGATGAGCTAGAATTCAGAAGACAAAGCCCAGTTTGTGTGTTGAGTGCTTCCAAAGAACTTGAATGGACTTCGGGGGAAGTCTGGCAGGTGTGTGAACACACACACACTCTTTTCTGAAGGAGATTAATGGTAACAGCCCTGTGTGGAAACCCTCCTGGACAGTTAAGGTTTGGTGTTATTCTGAACTATTTTTCCAGACTTGTGCAGCATGGTTCTAAAAAACAGATACTGGCCCTCCCCTTCCCCAGGAAGCCCTCTGTGACAACCAAAAATGTCCCTGAAGGCTGTGCAATCCTCAGGGACATATTTTTTGGGTGGCACATAGGGCTTTCCTTCCTGGGGAAGGGCAACAAAATTTGCCACTTTATTGCTGCATGGGTGCAGTTAGTTGGGAAGTTATGTTAGCTCTCTCCTTACTCTTATGTCAGCCACTCACTCCAAAGAATTTAAAATATTTTCCAGTCACTGTTACATATCCCCCATCCCCCATAATGACCTGAAGACTGGTATTTTCAGCATGCTTTCACAAGGGTTTTAAACATCTGATTATTTGAAGTATTAAAGTCACTGGGAGCATTCTTTTCCAAATAACAAAACACACATTAGCAAAATTTAATAGTTTAATCTCTTGGTGACAATAATACCCAACCAGCCCATCTAAGGCAATTAGAGACCTGTGGGAATCCTGCTTCCTTGTATTTAATACATCACCATTATGGAGTCCCAAGTGCTGCAGTGATAGCTTCATCCTCAATAAACAACTAATTCTAGAATGTTTCTGACCACAGGAAAATACCTTAAGAAAAATTTGTACATAAAAGAGACCAGAGGTGGCAAACAGGTGAAGCTCATCAAATACCAAAAGAACTCTCTATATAAGGAAGCAGCATTAAAGTAAAGAATGAAATACCCATATAACTTAAGAATTTCACATGTAGGTTCTATAAAAACGTGGTGGAGCTGACTTTTTTTTACACATAGGTTTGAGATGTTAGAGATTTGTTTTAAATCCTCGGGGCTTTGGGATGTTTAAAAATCAAAGGAAATTGTGAGGCTAAGGGAAAGAAAAATATGTGCAACAAGTGTTTAAACAAATAAAAAAGAGCAACCAAGCCTTAAAACTATCAAATGAGACAGACGTTTATGCAGATAGCACTTGTCGTATTTCCAACACCAAAGACGATACCCAAGTCCCACTGAGTAAATTTACCCACAGGATTCACTGGTGGGTCCGGCAGCCTTAGAGGGTGTTGGCATGGGGGGGGGGGTCACCACAGATTCCCTCTCCCCCTGCCAGCCTCCACCAGTCCTCGAAGGACTATTTGGGGCCATTCCAGCCCTTTCTCTGATCTTGACCCAGGCCAGGCAAATTGCCAGGTTGCATGTGCAGCGGCCTCCAAAATGGTTGCTGCCACTAGGGAAAGGGCCGGAAGGGCCCAGATATGGGCCAAAATGGCCCTTAGAGGACTGGAGGGAGGCTGGCAGGGGAAGAGGGAGACACTGGATACCACCCCCCCCCATGGCCGTGCCAGCACCCGCCATGACTGCCGGACCCGCCGGTGAATGATTCTATTTTTTTTAACATTAGAATCTCTAAACTGGCTAAGATTTGAACCAAGCGGGGTGGGGGTTGTTTGTTGGCACAAAAACTAACATGCCCAGGCAAACTGAACTGAACCAGGCAAACTGGGTTTGTGCTCAACCCTATTCTTAAGAGCTCTGTGAGGAAAGTGCTGGGAAGTACTACATTCCCCATCATTCTGTGCATGTCTTCCAAGATGGTACAGGAGCTCAAGTGGAGCACCTCCCCCCTCCCGCCACCATACTGAGCAAAGTGCAGCACTGTACAGTGAGAATGGTTGTCTCCAATTGTGCAGAGTATCCATCCTCAGCCAAAGCTTCACTGTTTGCCCAATAAACAATTAGTTAGGGGGCCACACTTAGGGTTGATGGGGGCCACCACTGCCCCCCAGGCTTTACAATGAAGATCACAGCCCTAAAGGTCCCTCAACTCTCAGGGACATTGTTTGGGAGGTACAAGTAGTTGCAGAGGGAAGAGGAGTTCACAAAAAACAACAACCCCAAACCCTTCCCTCTGTGCAATGGGAAAACCTGGCACATCTGCAGAAGTTTAGTCAGGATGTTGGCCATTGTTATTTGCTATGGGGATCTAGGGAAGGCCCCTTAAGAAGTGGTCTAATCATTGCCTCCTTCAAACAAGGAAGGCAATGATATTATCTAGGCCACCTCCAACAATTTTCCTGCTAGATAGAAGCAGCCAAGTAGGGCAAGGATTCAGAGAACAAGTGGTAGGCTGCACTGCCCCAAGCAGCTTGTCCACGTCATCAGGATTCATAGATTGAAACTGGTCCAATCTAATACTGCAAGAGGGATCGCTGGACACCACCTTAATAGACTGCAGAAACAGTGGAGTCCACGTTGGCCTGAATACAAGAGATTTTGTCCGCAAAGAACCCATTAAAAGCATCACAACAGAACAAAGTCCCCAGGGACTGGTTTAAATTGGAAGGAGTCTGAATCAAACTCCTCACAACCCAGGGCAGCTCTGCATTTGGGGACAGGGAGCCATTTTATTTATTTATATTCATGTAGCTTTGGGAACTTTTTGTTGAAAAGCAGTATATAAATATTCGTCATCGTATAAATATTTGTCACCGTTATCGACCTGGGCATGAGATTGACTAAAAGGGAAATCAGAGAAAGGTTTTGGTGGCTAGGTATGGACAAACACATTGAAAATGTAATCAGGCACTGTATGGCTTGTGCTGTATCTGACAAGATATAGAAGACTTTTGCCGCCCCCTTGACTCCAGAAGAGTTAAAAACTGGGAAAAACTTGCTCTGGATGTAATGGGGCCTTTTTCATAACCCACAAACCCAAGGTAGTGGTGAATTACTATTCTAGGCAGCCAGAAGTTTCGTTTGCTGACAACATTACTACAAACAAAGTGATCCAATTCATGGCTGCAGTTTTTGAGAGGTCTTCCTAAAGAACTAGTGATTGACAATAGGACACAGCTTACCTCATTTGAAATGGAGCACTATTTGCATAACCGTGGGATAAAACACAAGACTCTTTACTTGTACCATCCTCAAAGGAATGGCTTAGTGGAAAGAATGAACAAATTAGTGAAAGAAAGATTACAACTGGCTACTATGCAACAACAATCCTGGTAAGAGGTAATCCGTGAAATTCTTTTTAGTTATTGAACTCCTCCTCATTCCACTACAGGAAAATCAGCTTTTGAACCGCTGAGAGGATGCAGTGCTACCACCAAACTCTTGATGGCAACAACCGATAGGGCTTTCCATGCCACCTCACGCTTAGGATGCAGAGTTTCGTGATTAGGTAAGGGAGAAGCAACAAAACTACACACTGTGTGTAGATCAGAAATGGCATGTGAAACAGCCAACATTTCAGGTAGGGGACTTTGAGTATGGCTGCCTTACTTAAGGTATGTTCCTGATATTCTGGAACAAAACAAATAATTGAAATCCAAGGAGATTCTGTTGTATTGGAAGATGGAAAGAAATGGAACAGTTCAAGACTTTCCAGCATGTATGCTATGAGAAAAGAGGGAAGGGAGTCTGGTCTTAAGAGAGGAGCTGGAGAGGACTTTGATCTTGCCTCCAGTTTTGTCTTCACAGAGGAGGCTGATGAAAGTGATGCATGCACAATCCTCATTACCAGAAAGAAGCTCATTAACATCTCCTGTGCCAAAGAACCTAAGAATTAGAAGTGTGTGTTACAGGAGAGCACCTAAAATACTTCAAGACTGTGTAACTGAATTTTAAATCAGTTCGATTCTGGTTGTTATAAAGGGGAGGAATGTGTTGTATTCTACCAGTGAAGCTATTCTCACGACCAGGAGAAATCGGGCTAAGGGAGCCTAGCCCGATTTCTCCTAGTCATCTGCTGCCACGGGAGCCCTGCGGCTCCCGGCAGCAAACCACCAAGAGTACCCCTCCCCTTAAACGAGGTTAGCAGAACTAGCGCTCCGCTAATCCCGCCCAGCTGATCGTGTGCTGCCATGATGTGGCTCTGCACCATGGCAATACATGAGGAGACGCCCACTGGGAGGCTCCAAGCAGCCTCCCGGGTTTGGGGGGTGGTCTCTCCAGGATGCCCCGCACACTCGTGTGGGGCATCCTGGGACTTCTGGGGGCCACGCGGCCCCCGATCCCTGCAGCCCCTGCTGGCTCCGTGATGGAGCCGGCAGTCATGTGGGCAGCCCTTTGGTCATCTGCGGGGAGAGCAGGGTAAGCCCGCTCTCCCTGCAGACCCGACAGAAGCTCTTCTCATGAATCATGAGAAGAGCTTCAGTATCTTTTATGGTTTGTTGTTTAGTAGTTTCTCCCAGTGGGGAATCCGGTAGAGAGTGTGTGGGGTGGAGTCAGAAAGAAAAAGGGAGGGAAAGGATAAGGAGAAAATGGATTTGTTTCTGAATACATTTTAAAAAAATCTATATAAAATTACTTTGTACTTGTGAAGGAAGCAGCTATAAAACAAACCTCATATTCTTTCAACTACAGCACTGTGTACAATAATACATACTAGAACATTTCTCCTATCTAGCTTATTCCCAAAGGCAATGGCTTTTTATGAGCATCTTTATGCTTTTTTATAATCTGAGTCTGAGAGATGTTTAAGAACACAAACGTATTGAATGAAAGTAAATATGTAGACTCAGATTAGACCTAACATGAAATCATGGTTTGGTGTTATGTGCCTGAGCCTCAGTAAACTTTAGACTTGCACACTCTCTCTCTTCCCTCCCTCCTTCATTTGCAAGTGAGGGGAGGAGGTATAACATTTCTGTTTGAAGTTTGTAGACTACAAATTGTAGTTTCCCATTCCAATCAAATATGCATCTTGATTTGTTATCTAACTATGGTTTGTGCAAACCATAGTTTTGCATTTGGACAAAGCGGGAAACTGCAGTTCTTTTAAAAAAATAGGAGGGGGAGCTTTATGTCTCCCTTCCTTGTGTGTGAAAGAGGGAAGAAGGGAGAGAGAGAGCATGCAAACTCAAAGCTTGCCACAGTTCATGCATGTAAAACTAAACCAGGATTTTGTGCACCATCTAAAATAAACTATAAGCTCTTGAGCAATGATATATTAAAAAACAACAACAGAATAGTCAGTCAACTTTTTAACTGATGTCAATAAAAGTTTTTTTAATGGAAAAATATGGAAAAGCCTTGTTGAGAGGAACAAAATGGAGAATTGACAAAATATACAATTAGAGATAGAATTAAAGGCATGTACTACACATAATTTATGAAAAGTTCACAAAGGCATTGCTACAAAGGCATTACAATTAATATACAAAATATATAGAATGGATATAATTACACTGGCTTTGTGCAGTCTATTTTAAAAAAATAATCCCTTATAATCTGATCCAGATGTTATGATCAATTGTCCCAATATAAGAGTTGATGATTTATCTTGTAAGAATGGCACCTTCATCCTAATTTACATCTGCTTACAAGGCTAGCAAGAATTTGTTTTGTCACTGCTGTACCTATTCATACCGTATCCTATTCAAGACTTGCTGAATTGACACATAAGATAAGGTTGTACATACAACTCTTTGCTCAGTAATGAAATTCATGGATGGTCTTGAGCATGCCCAGATCTCTCAGCCTAAATTTTCCTTCTGTAAAATGGGAAATATACTTCATCTACTCACAGCATTGTGAGGGCAAACATTTTAATTATTTTTAAATCTTTTCACATATTGACATTCTTTTCCTAAGGCTCAATTGGACTTTGTTTATGAACCAGATGGGAGTTGATATGCAATTGTGCAAGAGCACTCATGTGCAAGATGGGACAATTGCACAAAATAGGGCCATTAGAAATGATGACCCCCCATTGCACAACTGCATTTGCACAATTGTGCACTCTTGTGCAACTGTGCACATTATTCTTTTAGTCTGATCAAGACTTGCACAGCATTCAGCTACTGATCTCAAAGCACACTATGCCTAAGTGAGAGAAAGATAGTCCAGTGACACCCCCCCATCTCTTAGTGCAGTACCTATTCCCAGTATTTTGTAGAAGCTATTCCCACAACCAGGAGAGATCGGGCCAAGGGAGCCTAGCCCGATTTCTCCTGGTTGTCTGCTGCCATGGGAGCCGTGCAGCTCCTGGCAGCAAACTACCAAAATTACCCCTCCCCTTAAATGAGATTAGCAGAGCAAGTGCTCCGCTAACCCTATTTCATTGATTGTGTGCTACCGCAGCGCAGCTCCACGGAGCAGCAACACATGAGGAGACCCCTGCCAGGAGGCTAAAACAAGCCTCCCGGCCCTGGGGGTCTCTCCAGAATGTCCCGTGTGCTTTCACAGGGCATCCTGGAACTTCCGGGGGCTGGCCGGCCCCCGATCCCCGCCACCCCTGCCGTCTCTGTGATGGAGCCAGCAATCATGTGGGCGGCTGATCTGGCTGCCCCGGGACGGCTCCCTGACCATCCTGATGGCTCCCTGACTAACCCTAACAGCACTTCACACCAATTGTGTGAAGCGCCTCAGACACTGGCAAGTTGCAGTTGGGAATGGATTGTCTACTGAAATTTATGTCCTTACCTTACAGGATGTTGGGAATGAAATAGCTAATAATTGTGCCTAGATTATCTAGCCGTCTGTAGCTGATGTTTGCTTTCATTGCATTTTCAGCTATACAGGATTGATGCAAGTTCAACTATACAGATTCTTGGTGAATTTCACAATGCAGGAATCAGTTGCCTTAATTACTTTTATCTCCCCCACCCCCTTAACTCTGTTAGCTACTTTTATAGATGACAGCACACTGAACTCCTGCAAACCTGTATAGTTACCTGTGTTTTACAAATGAATAATATATATTCTGATTGTGTAACACATTACATATTTACATAAGAATATGATTTTGCCTCAGTTCTCTAGGGCCACATTGTTACAATCAAGTAGACAATAAAAACTTACAATAAAATTCAGTACAACCTCATAACAATTTACATGTGACAAATTAATTAAGCCTTACTAATTAGCTATAGCTAACACATTAGCACTATAAAATTAAAATGACATAAAAAAATAGAAATCGTTTACCATATTTTACACATGGGGGGGGAAGCATTTATCATCCATAGGAAACAAAAGTGCCTAATGGTCTACAAATGTAATTTAAAGCATTTTTGCTGCATAGAAATTATTTTTTGAATAGCACACATCAAGTATTTTAAGCAGTGTTACAGCACTGTGGTGCATTGTAATGAGAATTAAAGTTATATTCATGTTCAGGAGAAATTTGATCTAATATTTGACATACTGTAAAAATATATAGCCCAACAATAAATATTTCACCTCTTAAATAATGTATATGGCTTATACCCCAATACATATTGCATTGGCATAGGTTCCATTAAAAGCACTGGGAGATACTTCCATGTAATTTCTTTATGATCTGGGTATGGCTAGGCAACGAAATATTAATATCTGGCTTGTTCATACAAACTGTTCCATAAGTAATTTGGCTGAAGCAGCATGAGCTGACTTGAGCTGCTAAGCCGTTCTAGGATCAGACCATATTTATGAACATAATGTGATTCGATAATGTCTAGCAATATAGATTGCAGTATCTGGCCCACAATGGGGCTATGCACATGACTGGGCAGGCAAGCAGGCAGGATTCAACATACCTTCCCCCAGACAACTGCTCGCAACTCCGAAGGCATGCAAGTCGTTCACCCACACAACTAGCGCTGACAGGAGGAACATGGATGCATCTACATGCTGCTCCTGGCAATGTGGGTAACCAGAGGCCAGGACTCAGGACTCATTGTCCCAGCCTCTGGGAATTCCACAATGCACTGCGCAATGTGCGTGATGCATTGGGGGATTCTCCCAAGAGACAGGCGCTCTAGGCACTCTGTGTGCGGCTGGCTTGGAAGTAGCCCATTTTGCACACGAGCAAGCTCCCTAAATCTTGGCTAGCAACCAGGCTAAAAAGCCTATGCAGCACTGGCCCACTGGGATTTGGCCTGATCCTGGTGGTTCTCACATGCCACCTAACACAGGCTGGGCGTCCCTAGCCTGGGTTAGGCTGTGCGTGAGAACAGCCTTGGTGTGTTGTATAAACTGGACTGCAATCCTGCACCTATGTGTATGCCTGTAAGGCATACACACATTTTATTTATTTATTTAATACATTTCTATACCGCTCCAAAAACGCAAGTTCTCTGGGCAGTTTACACATGAAAAAGACCTGCATACAACCCCTTTCAAGTGGGTTGAAAATTGCACTGTGAATACCCAAACTATTAAATGTGATAAAACTTTATACGATGCATAAATATTTCATGATTGTTTCCACTGATTTTCTCAAAAACATAATTGTATTAATATAACTATTCTGAATAAATTTAAAAAAGAAATATCTTTACGGTGTTATAGAAACTGTTTAAAAATATAAGACAGCATTTTTGTTAAGACAGGTTTGTCATAAGGAAAATGCTGTCTTGAATTTAACCACAGTGGTTTGACCAGGATTGCCCGAGAAATCTGTGTTCTTACAACCAGCTCCGAAGGACTCAACAATCCTGGTTTAACTCTTTAATCAGGATCATTGTGATTGTGAGAATGCAGCCATAACTAAGTACATAGTACAATTCGATAAGACAAACCAAGTACCATTTATATTGCATGTTTGAATGAACCTCTTTGAAAAAACATCTTCCTACATATAGAAAACTAGCATGTAGCGAGGTTCGTTTTAGAGCAAGCTTTGCCTTGACTAAAGAGTAAGTATGTCAAGGCAAAGCTTGCCCTAAAACTAATCACCCTACATGCTAGTTTTCTACATGCAAGAAGATGTTACAATAAAGGGAGTGTTTGTAATGGAAATAAGGGTCTTTCAAAGGGACTTGCAAACATATTGAAACAGATGTTTCAATAATAAATGCTATAAGTAATGTGTACAATACTATATATCTGTGATTTCCATTTTTTACCCCCGCCCCGAGAACTTCAACAACTGCATGTACCCCTAACCAAAAAACCGCAAAAACAAACAAACAAAAACAACCCCAAGCCACAAACTTGGTACAATAACAATTTATTTTACTTACATTTTGAGTAAAATATATAGATCATGTGCTTGTAAGGGCTGCAGTTTTCTGCACTGATGTGGAAATATGCCTACTTAGTAACAGGGATAATGAAACAAATCAACCTGCCCAAGCAAATGGGAGAGGTGGTACTGCTTTTGTTTTGTAACCATGAAACCAGCTGATGTTTCACCTCAACAGTTAAGCATTAGACAACAGAGAGGCCTGGAACAGAAAGAAATTGGCCTACAGGGAACTACAAGGTATCTCCAGGAAAGCCCTCAAGTACCACAGAGGATATACAAACTATAATTTGGGAATCACCGCTGATTATGAGAAGGCTTCACTTAGGCTTTGCAGCAGCCTTTATACATAGCTGCCTATACGTAGTAAAGTAGTATTTGTGTTGGCCACATAAACAAGAGTAGTGTTTTTCCTACTTCTACAGGTGACAACAAAGAGATTTACAGGAATGAGTAGCAATGTGCAATAACTTGTTGCAATGACACCTTGTTGGTTTAAATATCACAGGTGGATTATGACTGCTTTTGAAGACCCTCTCCTGTGCAGCACTTATTCCCCTAGCAGGAACAATTGTGATGCTTAGTAATGAATATAATATCCCACAGCTGTTGATACTGGCCTCCTTACAGCTGTTGAAAATGGTTCAGTATATGAAATTTGTTTACCTGAATCTAGACTCCCACTAAATGGAATATTTGCACAAATTGCATCATAAAAAGACAGAGAGAGATAGTCCACATTCCATTTTTGGTGCTGAATAGAAGCGGGAGGGGAACCATAAAAGATACGTGAAGGAATGGTCAAATTATTTGACCATTTACACTGACCTTAAATGTGAGTAATACCAACAGACTCACTAGTGAAGCAACTTGCAATTTAGCAAATAATGCAGGTGGCCCCCATCATCTGTGGTCATGGCACCCGTGGTTTCGCATATCCACCATTGGTCTGTGTAGACCTGATTTTTTTATTCGTGGGTACAAAAAGAGTTAAAATTTGCCTATCCACAGTTCAAGAGTGGCTGGAAATGACCTCTGAGGTAATTTATTACTGCCATTTTGCTCAAAGATGCCATTTTGTGGCTCTCTGTTTAAAAAAATATCCCCCATGATTTTTGTCAGGAAACGGGTGGATTTTGGAGTTTGGGAGGACATTGCTGGACAGCTGGACACCTGCGGAGCATGGCACATTACTTTAATTCACTATTTCTGCTGTTTTATTGCTTTTTTGCCCCTTCATAATCTCCAGGAACTAACCCCCCCCCCAATTTCCATTGACTTCAGGTCTCATTTCCTGCAATTTTGTAATGCGCATTTGTAGCCGAGAAGGGAACACCCATTGGTAATGAGGGCCACCTGCAGAATTGTAATCCAATTTCTAAGTATTTGAAGTGTAAAAAATCATTAAAACTTAAATGTTCAAAGTACAAAAATATTTATTTCAATTTAGCATATTCATTATAGAAGCAGATTTTGTTTTTATACATAGAAGCAAAATATCATTTCTGCTATGTAAAGTCCCTTAAAGAGTACCATCAGCACTTGAGAGAAAATTACAGATAGCTATGGAACCCCAAACTGTGCAGCTACAATAAGCTAGTAAAAGGCGATCATTTCTCTGAGCTCAGTGTTCAAATCACCTGAATCCAGAGTTAGCTGCATGCAACAAGGTATTGCATATTCCTACTGGGATAAGAAAGCCACTTATAGCAGCGCCTGTCAGAATAAGCAAGATACAGATGGTACCGTAGGTGTTAAAAGATTATACTTGATGTCCATCAGAATACAGATGGTTCTCCAGGGTGAGTAAGAACATAAGAACTTCTCCAGCCCTGCTGGATCAGGCTCAAGGCCTATCTAGTCCAGCATCCTGTTTCACACAGTGGCCCATCAGATGCCTCTGAGAAGCCCATAGGCAAGAAGCGAGGGCATATCCTCTCTTTTGGTGTTGCTCCCCTGCAACTGGTATTGAGAGGAATCTTGCCTCTGAGGCTGGAGGTGGCCTGTAGCCACCAGACTAGTAGCCATTGATAGACATGTTTTCCATGAATTTGTCTAAGCCCATTTTAAAGCCATCCAAGCTAGTGGCCATCACCACATCCCATGGCAGAGAATTCCATAGATTAATTATGCACTGTGTGAAAAAGCACTTCCTTTTGTTGTCCTAAATTCCCTGGATTTCAGTTTCATGGAATGATCCCTGGTTCTAGTGTTGTGAGAGAGGGATTTAAAAAAAAAAAAAAAATCCCTGTCCAGTCTTTCTACTCCATGCATCATTCTATATATCTCTATTATGTCTCCCTGCAAATGCTTGGAAGTCCAAGTATATTATGTCAATCAGATCTTTTCCAAACTAAGAAGGCCCAGATGGAACAGCTAGCACTTCAAAGAATGATTGATTTAAATTAAGGCAATTTAAATGAAGAAAAGACTGATAAATAAATATAAAGAGACTGATAAAAAAAGAGACTGGACTTTTTAAAAATCCATTAATTATCATCTCCTAAATATAAGTGCATATTAATTGCCTGCTATAGAAACATACTGGGTTTTTTCCTAAATTGTTCTGTGAATGGAAGGCACCAGCGTTTGTGTAAAGAAGACGATAGTATTACCTGTCCCCTTTCTCCTGGATCCCATCTCCCCGGACATCTGCTCCTGAGGGTTAGGGGACCCTCCAGAGCAAGGTGGCATGAAAAGAATCAGGGATTGGTGAAAATTATCCTCTCCTTGTGCAAATGGAACTGCCTTTCTTCAAGAACACAAGTTAGGACACAACCAAATGATTTAATATTGCTTAATTCTGATAACCTGGTTTTGCATTTCATTGTTGCACTATTTACATTTGCCACATTTTCCTTAGAAAAGACTTATTCAAAATATTCCCAAATGGGGTCTGTTATTTGCATCCATGGTAACTTTTGTACAAAGATGCTTGTTGGTATCAGCATCAGAAGGTGCTTCTTTGTTACAATGGCTGACATGATTATTATTATTTTTTAAAATCCAATTTAAATCAAACAAATCCAACTTAATTGTTTAAAGATAGGATTTTAACTTTTTTAAAGTAATGGGGTGGCATTCAGTGTAGTTAGTCATGAGTAAGCACTACTGAAATTATTTTTATCCACCTTGGGTGGTGCACATCAGCATTCATGCTATGCAATAAAGTATTTCAGAATCCTACTCAGATGCACCTGTACTTTTTCCTAGCATTCAGCAGCATCTAATGTGGTTTTAAGCATGAAGAACAGGATCCATGTGTGCACAGTGACCCTACCATCTTTAGCACAACTGTGGAAATCTGTTAGTCTCAATTCTGAACACAAAAAATATTGGTTGACATCCTAACGAAGTACACAAGCTTTGAAACCCACAGGCACACAGTGGCCCCATGCTACTCCCGGGATTTTCTAGCACATGCACAGTTGCAAAGGAGGACCTAGAGTTCGGAGCATGTTTCTGATTGTACAGAGCAGTTCTGGAGCATGAGAAGAACTCCAAATTCCTAGCCCTCTTCTGCAACAGAACACCTGCTAGAGGACCCGGGGAGTAGCACGGAAGCTAATGTATTGTGCCTGCAAAGGCTCAAAGCACACACTCTTCATTTGTCAGGATGTCTACCACTGACTTTGATAAGAGAAAAACCTTGCAAAGCAGGCACTGATATTAGAAATGCTCTGTGGAACATATGGTCTTATTGAAAAGGCTGACAGGGAAAGGTGGACTACATTTTTGAGAATAGCTTTTGTGATAAATGTGCGCAAAATGATATAGAATGCATACTAGTCACAGTCTAATGAAGATCAGGAGCAACTATGTTCAATTGGAGTCAATGGAACTAAAGTGCCCAGTTAAATTCCATAGATTAAGGGATACAGATGAGGGCAGCTGAATTCTCATAAGAACTGCCCTGCTGGATCAGGCCCAAGGCCCATCTAGTCCAGCATCCTGTTTTGTGACCCACCAGATGCTGCTGGAAGCCTATAGGCAGGAGCATTTGAGGGCATGCCCTCTCTCCTGCTGTTCCTCCCCTGCAACTGGTGCGCAGAGACATCCTGCCTTTGAGGCTGGAGGTGGCCTATAGCTGTTAGACTAGTAGCCATTGATAGACCTAATAATGCCCACTATTTACCTTTCTGCAGTCTCTCTCCTAAGTGCATTTCTTGCAGCTAAGCTCACTTGCAGTACTGGGATTCAGCTCAGGAGAAAAGTGCTGGTGGCAGGGAGAGAAACAAACTACAGGCAAGGCACGGGCAAGGAAGATACTGCACCTTTGTTGCCCTTTTATTCTAGAAATTGAATTTCCATCCCCATTTTATATGCAACTAGTCATTAAGCCCGGTGCATTAACGGGAGCTAGAAGAGTTGTGTAGAAATGTTTGCAAGTATAGTCTTTCTTCTAGGGCATGGGATGTGGACCTCCTTCTGCTTGTTGCCTCTGGGCTCATTTCTGTGTTTGTTTAGGATGGGACCATGAATGTGAAATCTCCAGTTATCAACTGGTTAGGGTAGGAGCTGCAGGTGGGCAGACACTGGAGGAAAGGAAAGCTTTGTTCTGGGACAGAGAAGGGGCAGGCCAGCTGAGGGTCCAGAGTGGGCAGGATCTGGGCAGCAGCAGGGACAGGTGGGAGGGAGAGGAGAGGGAGAGGCCCCGGGCGCAGCAGCAGGTGAGGCTTCCTGACAGCCGGAGGGGGGACTGCTGGCAGGGAGGCCCGGCCCAGGTGAGCAGGAATTGGCCGGGACCAGCCAGGAGTGAGCGAGCGAGCCAGCCTCCTCTCTCTCTCTCTCTCTGGCCCGGGAGGTGTGTGGCTCTGGCTCAGGTGAGGAGGAGGGTGTTGCTGCTGCGCCAAGGGCGCGGCGTGCTCCAGGGTCTGGCTGGCCCAGCAGCCACGCGTGGGCGGCAGAGGCGGGCCGGATCGGGGCAGCCCCACGTGGACAGCCGCCGCCGGGCTGGGAGCTGCTCAGTGGCCCGCCGGAAGGGAGGCACCTGCCTGCCTGGGGCGGGCCGGCTTGGTTCCTCCCCACGGAAACTGCTGCTTGGCGGAGAGAGACGCAGCAGAGCCATCGGCCGCTGCGATGCCTTCGACGGACAGTGAGGTGAGTGCTGCTCCCGGCCTCCCGTCGGGGCACCGAGTGTCACGCCCTCGATCTCTGACAGCGAGGAGGAAGGGGAAGCTGTCAACTTTCCAGCCGAGTCAGGAGTGTCTGAGGGGCAGAGCCCAGCTGTCAGCGTTCATGAAATGGCTGTGGTAGATCCAACTAATGATTTAGAGCAGGCACAACAACCTGAGTCAGCAGAAAGCGTGAGAGACCAATCGGAAGAAGAACTATGCAGTGAAACATTGACACCACAACAACGCAGGCGCACTAAACGCAGAACGCAATTAGAATCTATTAGAAGGCGCAAACGCCTCTTGCTGAAGGCTAATAAGCCGTGAATTATTGCCAGCTGGGAGCTATCGGCTTCCACTATAAATCCTGTCACCAGCTGTCTACTCCTTGCTGAAAAACAACGTATGTCATTCAGTCGACAGCGTTCAGCCAAGCCGTGAACTTCCCTGGCATTTGGCCAGACCTTGACACCGAGCCCCCACCCCCGGCCGGGGGCAGCCCGCGCTGCCCGGGCCCCGGGAGGTGCAGCCCCGGGCGGCCGCGACGGGTCGTTAGCGGGCGGGCGGGCGAGCGAGCGCTTCGCCCTGGTCCCTCGTCCGAGGCGGTGGGCGCCTTCTCCGAGGCCGTCCAGCAGCCGGGACAGCTCTATGGCTGCTGGGAAGGCACCCCTTGGGGCTGGAAACCCGCCAGGGTCGTCGTGGTGGTGGCGCGCACGCAGTTGTTTGCGTAGTTACCATTGCTGCGTACGCGCGCGCCACGCATGCGCAGAACACCCGCCAGAGACACGGACGCAGGTATCTTAGGGTTTTATTATATAGGATTAGGTGAGACTTAGGTTAAAACAAATAAGCCTTATAACCAACACATCTAGTTTGGCCTTAGTGTGCTATCTACTGCAGGCAATCCTGTACTACTTACATCTAAAAGAAATCAGTGCTACTGAAGACAGTGTGAGCAACCTAGTTACAATTACCTTATATGGTTTTATTTTCTTAAAAATAAAGAAAATTAAGAACATTTTATTATATTAAAAATAACTCTTTTTCAAATGCTTCTCAATGTGGAAAGTAAAGAGTAGAGACAGATGTACATTCTGACAGTATATTCCTAAGCATGTAGTAAACCCCAAATCAGTAGTAAACCCCATTGATTAATGGGACTTACTCCCTAGTAACTGTGCTTAAGACTGCAGCCTTAATGTACTAAAACTTTTGAATACATGTTCTCTTCCCAGCAAACATAAGCCTCTGAATGCTCATATTTATGTGATATGTGTCCAAATGATGTGAGTTCAAACGACTTCCACACTCAGAATGTTATGCCTGCCTCTATCCAAAGTTGTCTGTTTTCTGATAATTTATCACCATGTATCACTTATTACCATAGACCAATTTGTTAAGTCTCTACAGCAAAACCTATATGTACTCATGAACTACAGAACTTCGAAAGGAAAATGCTAACAGGCACAACAGCACTGCAGTACAGTCACATGATTGTAACTCTTTCCGGTGAAGGATGTGAACCAGCTCCACTTCCATCTTCCATAAATTGTCTTTTTTCCCATCCTCTTCTTATCCGTCTCAGTTTCCTGCTTACACATGGCAGAAGCAAAATGATCTTACCCACAATTACTATGCATGGCAAAACAAGTGCAAGAACGAAGTTTGGTGGTGTGTAAAATCTGTAGTATTCTTCTTCAAAGGCTCTTTTCCATCCATAAATTAATACATGGAAAGTACTTATGAGCAGAGCAACATATCCAAGTGTGGACTTTGGAAAGGGGGAAATGGGGAAAAACAAATACAAATTAAAACTCAAAAGTCCTTATTAGCTGACATTGTTAAGAAACTGTTTAAAATTTCTGGCAAAAGTAGGTATAAAGTTATCATATATTTTAAACATGCTATCTAACCGGCCTTGTGTCCAATTAGGATGAATTTTCTTGCCAATATATGGCTGGAGATGAAGCAGTCAAGACAAAACAGCCAATCAAGAAGCTAGTGGTTAATCTCTCAAAAAAAGATGTATCAGTGTTCAAGATTGCTTAGAAACTTTACCTTGTGAGCAAGCACCCACTTTTCAGCTCAAGAGACTGGTAAGCTGAATGCCTTTAGCATTCTGTGCATTAGTTAGTCTAATAAAACAGCGTGGTGTAGTGGTTAGAGTGCTGGACTAGGACCGGGGAGACCTGAGTTCAAATCCCCATTCAGCCATGATACTAGCTGGGTGACTCTGGGCCAGTCACTTCTCTCTCAGCCTAACCTACGTCACAGGGTTGTTGTGAGGAGAAACCTAAGTGTGTAGTACACCACGCTGGGCTCCTTGGAGGAAGAGCGGAATATAAAATGTAAAATAATAATAATAATAATAATAATAATAATAATAATAATAATAATAATAATTAGTACTAGGTCTTTGGGGGGGAGGTAGGGGTGTGCATGAACAGTCTGTCTCCAACTGGTTCACCTTGAACCAGGCAAGGTTTGAAGGTTTGATCGCGGACCGAACCGGAGGTGGTTTGGTCCGTGGTCGAACTGAACTGGGCTCAGTAAGGACGAACCGGTTCAGGAAGAACAGAGGCATTCCCAAGGCAGTGGCAGTGGGTGGGGGGAAGCAGCTTACCCTGGCCACTCACCCTCTCAGCCTTGCTGCATGAGCTCTCCCCTCCTATACCAAGCCAACTGCTCGGTTCTGCCCCCCACCGACAGACTAGAACTAAGTTGGCAGCTCCATAAAAGAGGGGAGAGTGTGTGTGGCAAGACTGGGAGAGCGAGCAGCAGCGAGCGGCTAGGGTAAGCAGCTTTCCCTCCCTCTCGCCGCTGCCTCACAAATGCTCCACAGCCCCTTTACTTGTAAATGGGAATCCTTGCCGGATTCCCCTTTACAAATATATCCCCTGAACCAGTTCAGCCCAGCTCGATGGTCAAACCGGACCAGACCCAGTTCAAGTGGACACAGAACTGGACCAAGCCTGGTCGGTTCAAATCTAGTTCAGCTTCAAACCGAACTGGCCAAACCAGTTCCGTGCACACCCCTACTGGGAAGAACAAAGTCCAACATAACTATACAAATAAAGTTTGAATTATCAGATTAAGCCCTGCCAGGAACTGCAAGAAAAAGAAGATAGTCAGAATGTAAAAGAGGGCATCTGAAATGCTCCTTTGGCAACTGGAACATAGGAAGCTGCCTTACACCAAGTCAGACCATTGCTTCATCTAGTTCAATATTGTGTACTCTGACTGCAGCAGCTATCCAAGGTTTCAGGCAGGAGCCTTTCCCAGCCCTACCTGGAGATGCTAGAAATTGAACCTGGGACCTTCTACATGCAAAGCAGATACTCTACCACTGAGCAACAGCCCCATCCCCTGAAGAATCCAGTTGCATGAGTCATTTTAGCAAAGTATATGATGTCCAGGAGAAAAAAAGGGGCATGCTGGTTGCTTTAATCAGCAGTTCCAATGTAAAGGAAAAGCCAGATAAATATATAAGAAAAATACTGACAGATTATCTTCCATGCAGTTGCCCAGCCTCCAAGTATACCCAGTTTGCTAAGGCTCAGCTTACTTTGTGGAGTTGTGTTTATCTGTCATATTAGCACTGTGCACTGGAACTGTGGATTGCATCCTAAAATTGTAGAAACCCTGCCTTTTTCATATGCAAAAATAACTATTTACAGCAATACCTCATTTAGCTGGAAATAAATTATGTTAATGATCAAGGACATGATTGCAACCAAGCATTTTTAGAACTTGGATTTCAAGCATTAGCATTTTAGAAACGGTTAGCATCTCAGATAGCAACTGAGAATCACTCCATTTTGCTAGACATCAACTAATTGAAATGCCTTGTACTAGATTAGTTTATATGGTTCTTTGCTACAATACACACCTGAATAAAACTGAATTCCCTCCAGTTTAGTGATCTGTTTACTGAAGGAATAGAAGTTACAGCCAGCAGAGAAAGCAGTCCAAGGCTCATTATTCCAAAGGAGACATACATTTCAATGCGCCATACTTCTTCCTCATTCCACGAATTTTCAACATTTGCATGGACCTGAAGAAAGATGAAAGATGAGCGAAGAAACCCTTAAATTCTTTAAAAACATTTATATAAAAGGAGTTTTAATTAATTTGGTAGAACTGAAAGTGTGCCTGGTGAGCTCTCAAAAGCTAACGGGCGGGGAAGCAGAACAGGGTTCCCAGGTATTGTGGGTGGTGGTGTCCATTAATACTTTTGTTCCTTCCCATCATGAGCAGAAGCAAAATACATTATGCAAATGTCAAGAAAACAGTTGTACGTTTGGTTGCTTTGAATCATTTATACAAGTCTCAGGAATCCAGTGAATGGTCTGGGAACAACAGATGGTCCAACATTACTGAATCTGAACAGACATAGACCCCATCAGTAATCTAGAGGGAAGGCCTCTGAAAGCCCTATGTAAGAGCAGGGTATATATACACACTAACAAGAAGTCATTATTTGTTGCTGCAGTGTTTGAACACAGAGTAACACAGACCTATTTCAAGTCACATATGTAATAATATGTGCCAGTGTGGTAGAGTGGTTGAACTAGGACTGAGGAGAACCAAGTTCAAATCCCCATTTAGTCATGAAATTCACTGAGTGAATTTATCTCTCCGCCTAACCTATATCACAGGCTTGTTCTGAGGATAAACATAACCATATACACTGCTTGGGCTCCTTGGAAGAAGAGCAGGATATAGATGTAATAAATAGTAACTATCAGGGCACTCTAACTTAATTAACTTGAACCAGATAAAGTCGTGTGCAAAGGTATTTTCCTTACCTGCTGATAAGCCATATTGAGGAATAAGTACCGTTCTGACCTCCTCATGGGCAAACAGAGGCTGTAAACCACGTGCACTGTTGTAAAGAAAAAACTAAGAAGTCCCAGTTGTTTTCTGCACTGCAACCAGTTTTCTAACCAGGGTGGAAATCGTTTGTATTTGGTGCCATAACGAAGTTGGTAAGCAGCTGCCAGGAGCCCTGATAAATACACTAAAGACAGTAAAATGATAGCTACCACTGGCAATGTCTTATTCACAATTTCAATAGGAATCTTGTAGAAATCACTCTGTTGGTTCCTCACATATGGATGTATTACATCTCGGATGAATGAATAGACGAAAAAGAAGGTGGCCAGGCTAACAGCCACTACCACTGGTCCCTTCCACAGTGTGAACAGTCGCAGAGGTAAATTTTCAATCTCTCTTGCAGACGATAAAGCACCCAAATCAAGAGGAATAAAGTTGAGCTGGCGAGCAAGTTCAATAACTTGATGGCGAGCTTGAACACTGTTGCTACATATGCAGACCTGGGGGTGCGGGGGGGAACAGGTTAATTTAACGATATTAAATCTAAACGCAAAATGCACAATTCTGTGGGCCGAACGGCCAAACTGCAATATCTACCACCAGCAAATTAAGGTCAAAAGAACCTAGTTGCCAATGGTTTAAAAAGCAGAACTCTTCATTAATCACAGTTATCACTGTAATACTGTAATCAGTATAAAAAATAAGACTATGAAAAATAGAAGACATCACTGTTATGTACCGCCCAGAGCCTTTGGAGTATAAAAATGTTATAAATAAATTAAATAAATAATCAGTATGAACAATTAAAAGATGACCTAACTCTCCAGTGACATAATGGAAACTGCTGTAATCATGAGGCTAATCAGTGGTCCCTCTAATTTTTTTCATATCTGTGCGGAATGAGTTTGGTTCTGGGCCACAGTATCAAGGCAGTGTGTGTAAGCACCTGCGTTCAGAACGGGGCCTTTCTGATTCAATCTGAGCGGGATCTAAAATGAATTGAATGGACATCCAAAAACATGTGAGCATGCGCACATGCCTTAGAGGGAAGAGTGTCCCCAACTATTAGGGATGTGCAAAAAATTTCGGGCACAGAACGATCTGTGCCCGAAACGAACAATTTCGGGTGTTTCGGGGCCGAACCGAATCACCCCCGATGTCCCCCGATATTTTTCGGGCACGAGCCGAATCACCCGAATTTCGGGCATGAAAAATTCGGGTGATTCGGTTCACGGTTGATTTTTGGTGAATTTTTAAAGTTTTAGTGACTTTGGGGCAGTTCGGGGGCATAGCATGGGATCTGGGCAAAAGTAGTGGGGTGGGGTGGTAGTGCCTAATGGGTGCAGGCTACCACCCCAATTTCAGGGGGATTGGGCAAAGGGCTGATTTTTGGTAAATTTCTGAAAATTTCATGTCTTTGGGGCAGATTGGGGCATATTGGGGCAGAAAGTGGGGCCTGGGGCAGAATAGTGGGGTGGGGTGGTAGTGCCTAATGGGTGGAGGCTACCACCCCAATTTCAGGGGGTTTGGACAAAGGGCTGATTTTTTGAGAATTTTTGAAGTTTTAGTGACTTTGGGGCAGTTTGGGGGCAGAAAGTGGATCTGCCCCAAAATAGTGGGGTGGGGTGGTAGTGCCTAATGGGTGGAGGCTACCACACCAATTTCAGGGGGATTGGGCACAGGGCTGATTTTTTGAGAATTTTTGAAGTTTGGGTGTCTTTGGGGCAGATTGGGGGCAGAAAGTGGATCTGCCCCAAAGGAGTGGGGTGGGCTGGTAGATAGTGCCTAATGGGTGGAGGCTACCACCCATCCCCAATTTAAGGGTGATTGGGCAGAGGGGTGAATTATGGTGAATTTATTTGTATGAGGTTTGTCTTCATAAGGTGAAGTGGGCTAAACTGATTACTTCCTCATATTATTCATAGTAAAGGAAAGTGTGAAAAAGTGAAAGTGGGGTCATGAGAGTTGTTTAATTGAAAAATATCTCATTTGCTATGATAGAATGAGAATTCACACCTCAAAAAAACTTCTGAGGTGTGAATTCTCATTCTATCATAGCAAATGAGATTTTTTTCAATTAAACAACTCTCATGACCCCACTTTCACTTTTTCACACTTACTATGAATATGAGGAAGTAATCAATTTAGCACACTTCACCTTATGAAGACAAACCTCATACAAATAAATTCACCATAATTCACCCCTCTGCCCAATCACTCTTAAATTGGAGATGGGTGGTAGCCTCCACCCATTAGGCACTATCTACCAGCCCACCCCACTCCTTTGGGGCAGATCCACTTTCTGCCCCCAATCTGCCCCAAAGACACCCAAACTTCAAAAATTCTCAAAAAATCAGCCCTGTGCCCAATCCCCCTGAAATTGGTGTGGTAGCCTCCACCCATTAGGCACTACCACCCCACCCCACTATTTTGGGGCAGATCCACTTTCTGCCCCCAAACTGCCCCAAAGTCACTAAAACTTCAAAAATTCTCAAAAAATCAGCCCTTTGTCCAAACCCCCTGAAATTGGGGTGGTAGCCTCCACCCATTAGGCACTACCACCCCACCCCACTATTCTGCCCCAGGCCCCACTTTCTGCCCCAATATGCCCCAATCTGCCCCAAAGACATGAAATTTTCAGAAATTTACCAAAAATCAGCCCTTTGCCCAATCCCCCTGAAATTGGGGTGGTAGCCTGCACCCATTAGGCACTACCACCCCACCCCACTACTTTTGCCCAGATCCCATGCTATGCCCCTGAACTGCCCCAAAGTCACTAAAACTTTAAAAATTCACCAAAAATCAGGATTTTGCCCAATCCCCCTGAAATTGGGGTGGTAGACTCTACCCATTGGGCACTACCACCCCACCCCAAAATTTTGCCCCTGGGCCCCTTTTTACCCCCCCGAATCGATTCGGATTCGGATTAAATCCGAATCCGAACCGAATCAAGGGTGATTCGGGTGACCCAGATTCGGGCACAAAACAGAACAGGGGTGATTCAGTTCGGGTCCGAGCCGAATCACCCGAAATCCCGAATTGCACACCCCTACCAACTATATTACATACAAAGCAACAGATGGGAAAAGGAAGCATTCAGCAGAGACAAGTTCTGTTCTTGTAAACTTAAATGGTCTCTGGATGGTTGATGCAAGTATTCTTTGAGTGTTAACTGAAAATTATTAATCCAGAATAAGTCCTCTCATCTTCCCAATATTGGCAAGCATCCTGTAACGGAAAGTACTGGGACTGGAGTCGAAGCTCAGTGGTAGAGCATCTGCTTTGCAGGCAGAAGGTCCCAGGTTCAATCCCTGCCATCTCCAGGTAGGGCTGGGAAAAACTCCTGCCAGAAATCTTGAAGCTACCAGTCAGTGTAGACAATCCTGAGCTAGCTGAACCACTGGTCTGATGGTATAAGGTAGCTTCTGTGTTCCTATGTTGATTTCTTTGCTTTAGAAAGCTGGTAGCCTGATCTTGTTCAAGGCTGTGGGTTGTGCTTAAACATGATCCCGTGGAAGGCAAGTGAAGCAGAGCCTCAAGGTCTGCCCTGCTTGCCTCTAACCTAAAAAGAGAGACTCACTTATCCCAGTTCATATGCAGTGTAAGATTTAACAGTGCTACAATTGTGGCACCCTTGTGTGGTGCTTTTTCTCAGTTCCATCTCAGTAGCACTGGGGACTGCTGACTGCCCAGGACAGAGAGCAAGGTCCCCCTGCTAACTGAGCAAAGAGGCACCTTTTAAAGTGTGATTCTCTTGATTGAGCAGGGGGAAAGAAACTGACCCTATCCAACCCCAGCGCAGCATCCCTCCAGTGGCTGCCGCTGGTGTCTATCTTACGTTTCTTTTTAGATAGTGAGCCCTTTGGGGACAGGGAGCCAGCTTATTTATTTATATCTATGTAAACCACTTTGGGAACTTTGGTTAAGAAGCAGTATATAAATATTCGTCATATTTGTATTGCCCCAGTGCTGGTTGAAAGGGATGAGCTGTGTCTTATGCCAATTCTTGGAGCTCTGAGTCCAGCCCATCTACTTCAAAATATTTCAGAATGTAGTTATTACAGATCAGTTATGAATCTTGCTATCAATGAGAGAGAGTCGCATTACAATTACTATTTCTAATCCTATTTCTCAAATGCGCAAATGCAGAGCATACCTGTCTGCTGGCATCCTTTGGTCCTAATTGCAGGGCCCAGGCTGAAATAACGTTGAATCCTTTGACAACAAGGGAATCTGGGAAAAGCGATGCCAAATATTCTGCATTGGATTCTGGATACTGGTTGACTCTGATGTTGTTGCTAACATCTACAAGGATTTTACCAACAAGCAGGTGCTTCAGGTCCCACAAAGTGGCATAGTGTTCCCTGTGTATGGCGACGAAAATTAAGCTTGCTTTGGCTACAGCGTCTTCATGATGGGTGACATCAACAACATGTGGGAAGAACTCAGCAGCAAACTTCGGATTCCTGCTTCCTATGACCACATGGTAGCCACACCTGATAAGGCGAATGGTCAGGGATTTTGCAAAGTCCCCACTTCCAATTATGCCTATTGTGATCTTTGTGGTGTCCTTGATGCTTTTGATGCCATTTGGCAAGAAAGTTTCATTTAAGATTTTAGGGCTTCCCATCATAGAAATTGATTCCATATCCCAACAGGCTGAGGTTACAGGATGTTTTCCTAAAAAAAGAAAAGAAAAACCAAACCAACAAACAAAGAGAAAGCATAGATTGTTAATATATTTCTATTAACCTATTCTATCTTGGAAGCAGTGGTTCCCAAACTGGGAGCCTCCAGATGCTGTTGAACTACAACTCCCAGAATCTCCATCTACAATGTATTATGGCTGGGGATGCTGAGAGTTGTAGTTCAGCAACATCTGGAGGCTGCCAGTTTGGGAACCACTGTCTTGGAGCAAACTTTTTATTATTTATTTATTACATTTTTATACCGCCCCAAACCTTTGTCTCTGGGCGGTTAACAATAGTATAAAACAAGTTAATATATATATATAAACTTAAAACAATTTAACAATTTAAAAATCAACCATGAATTAAAACCTTAAAATTTAAAGAACAGAAAAAGCTTGGGTGAAAAGGTGGGTTTTCAAATGCTTTCTAAAAATTGTCAGAGATGGGGAGGATCGTATCTCAGCAGGGAGCGCATTCCATAGTCTCAGGGCAGCAACCGAAAAAGCCCGTCCCCATGTGGCCACTAGCCGAGCTGGTGGCAACTGGAGACGGACCTCTCTGGATGACCTCAATGGGCGGCGGGGATCATAATGAAGAAGACATTCTCTTTAGATACCCAGGGCCTAAGCCATTTAGGGCTTTATAAGTTATGACAAGCACTTTGTATTTTGCCTGGAAACCTATTGGCATTAGGTTTATATCTACATATTCCTCTATAAAATAGGTAATTCTGTTCTAGTACAAATTGAAACATAAAAAAACTACAATTATGTTTGCATGGAGAAACAACATTGGATGGTAACAGCATGCAGCAGGATTTAAGTCCAACTGAAGGCCAATAAGCAGCTAGGAACATAAAAACATAGGAAACTGCCTTATGATAAGTCAGATCCATGGTCCATTCAGCTTACTATTGTCTACACCAGGCCTGCTCAACTTAGGCCTGCCAGCTGTTTTTGGACTACAACTCCCATAATCCCCAGTGGCCAATAGTGGGGTGTGTGTTTTTAGAATATTGTTTTAAAATTTTAAATTGTGTTTTCAATTTCTTGCTTTTAATTTTTTTGTTTTTGTTTTTAATTAATGTTTTACTTTTAATCTTCTTGTAACCCGCCCAGAGACGTAAGTTTTGGGCGGTATAAAAATATGATAGATAGATAGATAGATAGATAGATAGATAGATAGATAGATAGATCATAGGCCAATGTCTGCAGGAGGGCCAAAGTTGAGCAGCCCTGGTCTACACTGACTGGCAGTGGCTCTCCATAGTTTGTGATGATGTCATCCACCCCAATTCAAGATGGCAGACATGTGAATGTTTGCCGTACCAGTGGACTAACTTGTGAACCGCCTAACTGATTTGGACCAAATCTAGTTGAGTTGTAGGGATAGTGAAAAGAAAGTAGGCAGATTAGAGGCTTCAGTGTATATATTGGGTCTTGTTCCACACATAATGTTTGCTGCTATTATATATGCTCTAAAGTAAAATTAAAAACAACAACACCTTACAGTGCAATTCTATGCATATTTACTTGGAAGTAAGCCTACCTTCAATGGGGCCCACCCCCATGTAAGTATGCATATGATTGCAGCCCTAGTAGATTAATTGTATGAAGTGGTTAAGTAATGACAAATTGGTTAATGTCCGTATTTACCCGAATAGAAGGTGACTCTGAATTTAAAAGATGGAGGTTAAATACAGATTATAGCTGTATTTATCCAAAAGAAAGAGGACTCGGAATTTAACATGATCCCATCATATTTACCAAGAATGTTTCCAGGAGGTAAAGCTCATCTTGGATTCAGGCAAATACAGTCATGAAATCTGAATAACGCTGCACATGAGAAAAAGCAATCATTCAAAAGCGGGGGGAAATCCTTTGTTTTTAGATGATACACACATATGTTTCAGAGGGATCATCTTTGAAGAGGGATTCTCTCTTCTTGGTCACACAGATTAGGTTTAATCTGTGGTTCTGATATATAAACTTGTATGAAAATAATTTTAAAAATTAGAAATCTGGTGCCTGATTAACCATGGGCACTTTAAAAACTGATCAGACATGTTTAAAATTGATTAGTCATATAAAATTGTAGTTCTGCCTCAAAGGAATTCTGTATCCCACTGCCACTCCTTCAAAGATTGAAATGCCTGTTTGGAAAACAAATTGTACACAGCAGTACACATAAGAATAAATTAATAAAGGGTTGATGGAATACTGACTGTTAAATAACAAAATCTTATCTGAGGTTTTAATTACTTGCTAGAAGGTCAAGAATATTTGGTCCTACTCAAGAAACAATATTTAAGGTTCAGATAAGAGAGAAGCCCCTAAGCAAATGCCAAGCAGAATTTAGGGCTGCAAAAGAACAAGTTGTTTTGGCAAGAACTAATCTGCCTACTTTCCTCTCACTATCCCTACAACTTAACTAAATTTGGTCTAAATCAGTTAGGCAGTTCACAAGTTAGCCCACTTGCACCTCAAACGTTCACCTGTCTGCCATCTTGAATTAGGTCCCTACAACTTTTTATTTTAAATAAACAAAACTATTAAATGAAACCACAACTATTTTATCTTAAATAAATAAATATTTAAATAAATAAATAAATATCTTAATAAATATTTGAAACAAACAAACAAACAAACAAACAAATATTTTAAATGGATGAATGAACGAACTGTACCAGATTTGGTCCACATAGTTTCCCACTTTCACCTCAAATGTTCATGCATCCATCATCTTGAACTGACATCATCACAGTCTGTTGAGGTGACCGTTCGTGTCACTCACTACAGCTGTACCAAATTTGGTCCCAATTGGTTACACCATCCACAAGCTAGCCCAGATGTGCCTCAAATGTTCACACTTCCACCATCTTGAATGGGGCAAATGATATCATTACAAATTATGCCCTTCAGCTGACCCTATGTGTCCCTACAGCTGTAGCAAATTTGGTTCAAATCGGTTAGGCAGTCCACAAGTTAGTTCACTTGCATCTCAAATGTTCATGCATCCACAATCTTGAATGGAATAGATGACATCATCATAAATTACACCGTTGAGGTGACCCTATATGTCACTTACTACAACTGTACCAAATTTGGTTCAGATTGGTTAGGCAGTTCACAAGTTAGCCCACTTACGCCTCAAACATTTACGCTTCTACCATGTTGAATTGGGGTGGATGACATCATCACAAACTACACCGTTGAAGTGTCCCTGTGTGTCCCTTCATCTGTACCCAATTTCATTCATATTGGTCCAGGCACTACAAACTTGATGGGGACACACACACACACACACACACACACACACACACACACACACACTATATGCTGGGTAATCTCATAGGCTTACTTTCCTTAAGGAAAGTAGGCTAAAAAGCAGCTTCCTTGCACTCAAAACTTACAACAAATATTTATATACTGCTTTTCACCAAAAGGTTCCAAAGCGGTTTACATAGAGAAATAATAAATAAATAAGATGGATCCCTGTCCCCAATCTAAAAAGAAACATGATAGACACCAGCAACAGTCACTGGAATTTTACAGGGTTTACAGTAAAACTAAACAAAAATGTTTGTCTTTTGGTAAGCCTTAGTCACTTTTAAATGTGACTTGTAAATCCAGTAAGCATTCGTAAGCAACCATTTTGGCAAAAACAAACGGATGAAATGAGACTTGTGTACTGGAAATGTCACTCACTCAAGCAAATGACGAGAAAATGTGAACTATTGCATCCTGTTTTGGGCACTTAAAAGTTCAAAAGGTACATTGTGAAATAGTCACCAGGGAGTCGGTAACTAAGTTCTTTCACAGCAAACTAGTTACTCTTAGGGAAAGAAAGAAAAAAGAGTCTAAGAAACTGTACTGAAGATCCACTTCATTTTTCTTGCTCTTTGGAACAATAACTACCCAGTGATTCCCACCTTGGATCCCAATTATGGGAGTTGGTCTGTCGTCTGAGGACCTCAGGTTGGGAACCCCTGACTAAACATATTACTTAAAAGTCCCATTGACGATTCCCATAAAACTTATACTCTGATCCCCAACACATTTTTTTAAAAAGACTGTTTTCAAACATTTGTTACTTAAAGTAGTTCTTATGCTTTATGCCATGGCTCTGAAATAAGAACCCAATTTTAGTGGAATAAATTGCAATGTTACAAAGAATTGCAGTCCTAGTCTTAAAAAATGCATGACTCATTCTAAGTCCAAGAAATATTTGGATCTGTGTTTCCTGCAACAACCTCCCTACACTTCTGAAAGTGAGGAAAGTCTGAAAAAGAGTTTGTGATATAGCATGGGAAGGAAAATCTCAAAAGATTCTGCTGGGCATGGTCAAGCTCTTTGGCACCTAGAAATTTGGATTCATTCCACAGTATTTTCTTTTTAAAACTGAGGTGCCAATCCTAACCCTTTGTGCAAAGCTTCCTGCCTCTAATGCTGCCACAATACATGGAAGACAATTTTGCATTGTCTCAGTGTCCGGAATGCCCCTTTCTAAGTTCAGTAAATGAAGAGCAGAGGAAGAGTTGCCAAAACTTGATATGTTTGGTTGAGCTGCTGTGGGGAAACAAAGAATGCAGCAATCGAGGGTGGTATCTCTGGCTGCAGTAATGCTGCCTACTTTTCTGCCTTCCTTGGTGTGTGTGTGTGTGTGTGTGTGTGTGTGTGTGTGTGTAGCTACAGAATCAAAAATACCCCAAATTCCTGTATGGCTGGCCCAGAACTGTTAAAGAATCAAACATAGACACAAAACATCACGCTTCCCAATGCTCGGGGCTGGTTGGCGAACATCTTACAGCACTCACATGTAGTAGTCTCCCATCCAAGACCTTGCTTAGCAAAAGTGACACATTCATGCTAGCTACCACAAGACCAGCCTCTTCCCCATCAATCAACTAACATTTCCTTACCTCTGTAAGAATGTAATATATTAAATGAAACAAGATTCATCTCCTTACCTCTGTAAGAATGGAATGTATAGCAAATGCCTTGCTTCCCTAAGAGGGTTCTTTGACACTCCTTTGCTCCCCTAAACTAGTTGTCCGAGACTGTCTGCAGGGGACACAGGATGAGGCCACTAGGTTCCCCCCACCCACCCACCCACCCACCCACAAAGTGCTCCCCCAGCTTCCTTGTCCTTCCCAGGACTTTGCGGGGTAACTCTCTTACTGAAATCTGCAGCCGGCACTGTGCTGTGGGAAGGGGGGGAAATACATTGCCTGTCATTTTCTTTAATACTTGCCAGACCCTTGCCTCGGGAGCACACGTGGCTAGCCTTTGCACTTCTAGGCATGCGCTCTATCTATGCCACTATGCCACACTGGCAGTTGGGAAAGATGCTTCAGAACTAATCCTTCAGGCGAGCAGTTCAGGTCAGGATAGGGAGATGGATGCCCTCCCCGGCCTCAAAAACCCTCCTCCACACTCCCATGCTGACTCCCCCACCTGACTACATCACGACTGCACCCCTACCCAGTCCGATGCCCCCGCCACACCCACCTCTAAGAAATGGAAGCCAAGCTAGGCTGTGCTCTGAGGGCTCATTTCAACAGATTATCATCCCTCCCTTCCCTTCCCGACTGGCACACACATACACCCCCACCCCATACTGCTCCTTTCATCCTCACAAGAAGATTGAGGCATAGGGGCTTCCCAAGCTTAACCGTTCACCTTCATGCCTGATTGGGGATTTGCAGCCATTGAAGCCTCCCTCTCCACACAGCCCTGTGGGGCAGGTGAGGCTGAAAGACAGAGGCTGTCTCCAAAGCAGGGTTGGGGCAGGGTGGGCAATGCCCCCCCATTTTTGCTGGCACTCCATTCTTACCAGCCTCTTCTGGTCTCCCAAAACATACCATCTGCTCTCTCTTCCCTTGCAATGCCACCACTTCCCAAGAAAGGGAGCTTCCTCTGCCCCCTATTCCTATTTAAAATTTATTTCTATTTATTTTCTGCCCCCTAGATCTATTTAAAGGCTCCTTGCCCTAAGTATTTCCCTCTCAGGCAGCACGATGGGCTCCAGCGCCCCTAAATGAAGAAATCTGCATCATTTGTCAGTGCTCAAAATGCATATTTAGCCTCCCCCCACCCAGCAACAATCTCAATAGGCCTCTTTTCTTTGTTTTCTTGTTGGGGGCGCTGACACCGAGCACTCTAAGGCAATCAGAAATTAGAAGAGCTTGAAGGCCAGCTATTCTGTCCAGTCACCAGCAATCTAGGCTGAGAGACCCATGCATCTGATCTCCTAAGATCCCCTGGGGGATGGAGCCACAAGGTCTGCAGCCATTCCTGACTCCTAGAATAGCCCTAGCAGCTGAGAATGTGGATGAATCTGCAAGCTCTAGTAATGAAAGTCAAGGAGCACAGTGAGAAAAGGTGACTACGACTAAATGTAAAGAAGACTAAACTAATGACAACAGGTACAGCAACCAGCCTCAGAATTGATAATGAAGACACTGAAGTGGTGGATAGCTTCTGCCTTCTAGGGTTGACCATCAACAGTAAAGGATCCAGCAGTCAAGAAATACGCTGTAGACTAGCACTTGGCAAGGTTGAAATGAAGGCCTTGGAAAGGATATTTCGATGCCATGACACGTAAGGTTATTTTAGATACCTACAAAGATTAGAATCGTTCAGACCATGGTTTCCCCCATGACACTCTATAGATGCGAAAGCTGGACTTTGAAGAAGCAGGATAGAAAAAGCATTGACGCTTTTGAACTTTGTTGCTGGAGAAGACTTTTGATGATACCATGGACAGCCAGGAAAACAAACACATGGACCAGAGAACAAATCAATCCAGAATGTTCACTCGAGGCACAAATGACCAGGCTCTAAATATCATACTCCGGACACATTATGTAAAGACCCAGCTCCCTTGAGAAGTCCATAATGCTGGGGAAAGTTGAAGGAAAGAGAAGAAGAGGACGACCAGCAGTTAAGGTGGATGGACTGGATTACGACAGCAATGAATGCACTACTGAGAAACCTTAAAGGCCAAGTTGAGGACAGACCATCCTGGAGAGAATCTACCGATGTGTTCGTAGGAGTCGACACCGACTTGATGGCATTTGATCAATCAATCAATCAGAGTAGCCTTAGCAGCTGGAGAAAGGCATGGACCCGTGCTTGCTTTCTAGTGGGCAGCAGCAGCAGTTTTCTGGAACCTATCAGCCTCAGAGCATAACAGGGCTGTGCTGTTGCCATTTGGGAGAAGAGAGCACTCACAGAGAGCAGTTACTGAAGAATAACACGGTGGCGATTACCTGTAGCAGCCTTGGCTGCCTGGGGCCAGTGACCAGGGAGGGAGCCTTAGTTCTTCTGCTGCAAATGGGGAACCCAGTGAGTAGTATTCCCTCTAATTTTTTCCATCTGTGTGCAAAATGAGTTTTGTTCTGGGTGGCAGTATGAGCACACATGCAATCAGAGTGGGGCCTTCCTGATTCAACCTGAGTGGGATCTCAAATAAACTGAGCGGACATCAAAAAACTTGTGAATGCGTGCATGAGGAAGCATATAGAAATAATGAAAGAAAGCACATCAGGAATAATTCGATCTTGCACACATCAAAGGCCATACAGCCTCTTTCTCGGAGAACTCCCTTAGCTATCTGGAGGGTGGCTCCCTCCAAGCCAGACATTGCACTTCTTCCACATCTTGCTCTGAGTAATTGCTAAGTTGAGCATTACTTCCTTCATGGCTGATGTTACGTCTCTGCCATGTATGGCTCCAATTAGCCCTTAAGACTTTTGGAGTGCGGCTTTCTTCATGGCTAAGTTTATTATGTATGGCTCTGAGCAGCCCCTAAGATGGCTTTGGTGGTGGCTGAGTTTATGTCTCTGCCATGTATTGCTCTGGGTAAAATATATTTGGCGAGTGGCTTTCTTCATCGCTAGCAAACTCATGAGGAGCTAATGCATGCAGAAGGTTCCAAGTTCCCTCCCTGGCAGCTTCTCCAAGATAGGGCTGAGAGAGACTCCTGCTCTATGCATAACTTTATATACTTCTATCATGTCTCCCCGTAGTCGCCTCTTTTCCAAAGTAAAGAGCCCCAGATGCTGTAGCCTTGCCTCATAAGGATGATGCTCCAGGCTCCTGATCATCTTGGTTGCCTTCTTCTGCACTTTTTCCAGTTCCACTTCAAGTTCTCAACAGAATGCAGAAGCAACCAATGCAATACTATTGTTTTTGTGTATTTGTATTTGATCGAATATCGTAATACAGTCATTCATTCAACCAATGTAAAGAAAGGGGACAGGGCACTGCAGAGAGTTGGGCATCAAAACAGCTGTCTCCATTTTGCATTAGGAGGCATTCAAATGGAAACCAGAAGTGCGGACTATGTAAGAATCAGTCTCTCTCTTAATAGGTACATAGCCAAGACTATTTTAAAGCGGAGACAAGGGGAAGGTTTAAAACCTTCAAGGAAGTTAAAAAACTTCACTCTGATCCTAACAGTAAATGCAAGTGAGTCCATGGCGGGGGGCGGGGATGACAACGACAACAGTTTTTCACGTATACATGAATCCTCTTGTCCTTTTAAAAAATTGATAACAGCATTCTGAGAGTACCTTTTCTTCAAATAACCCCAGCACTCCACAATGGAGTCACGCACATCACACGCTGGGCACTTCTGGGTCTTCTTGTCCGCTATGCACTGGGGTGGCAAGGAAGTACGCTGCTGCCCTGCAGGACCATTTTAAAGTACAGCACTGGCGGGGGAACACGGCAGTGGGGGTAAGAGCACCCTCCCTGGTCCTTAAAGCTATCCCTCCTCACCTTCTAACCGGCAGTCGCCAGTTCCGTGCACAGCCCTAACTAGCCGGGCTGCCCAAGTTTGGTCCTCCAGCTGTTGTCAGATGACAACTTCCATTCTCCCCAGCCACAGTGGCCAATAATCAGGGATGATGGAATTAGTAGACCAACAGCTGGAGGGCCGAACTTGCACAGCCTGCACTATGGTGTGGAGGATTATCTTGGAAATGGATGGGATGCTGGGAGTTGACTTAAATAGAGATGCTGCATCTCCAGTGGGCAAACTCTTTTAAAAAACTATTCCATCCAATTATTGTAGCGGAATAATTTAGAAGAGGAAAATAGGCTGGAAAACTTAAATAGGCTGAAAAATAGGCTGAAAGTTTTGACCTAATCGAAGAAGACAGTATTTTCTAAGAGGAATCTGGCCAATTTGCTGTATAAGTTTGAAAATACAGGAACACAAGGAGCTTGTTTCATGTGGCATCCTTACATAGGAAGCTGCCTTATATGAGTCAGACTCTTGTTCCATCTAACTTTGTATTGTCTACACTGACTGGCAGAGGCTCTCTGAGCTTACAGGTCAGGCAGGAGTCTTTCCCACATGCACACAGTGTTGAGTTATTGTATCCCAAGGCCAATATCCATACTAATGAAGCAATCAGTGCAGCCATGCTATGTGTGTGCTATGGACAAGAAGTGACTGAAAATATGACCCTGTGGGTCATGCAGCCCTCAGGGACACATTTTCAGGAGGCACAGAGGACTTCATTAGAAAGGTAAGATAAATAATTCCTTCCCCAAAACACACGTAGTCCAGCACTTTCCCCAAAACACACGCACCAGCACTTTGTTAGTCTGGATGTCAGCCATCATCTGTAGCATCAAAAGAAAAATCCCTCCATCCAGGGCAGTCCTTAGAGAGCTCTGGTGGGGTGCAGGGCCTGGGGCAAATCAGCCAGTGCCAAATCAGCCAGTGCAGGGCCGCTTGCAGTTAATTTTAATAGGGGTTAAAAGAGAAGGACCTGGGGCAGCTGCCCTACTTACCCTGCCCTAAGGACAGTCCTGCTTCCATCCAATAAGTGAGAATGGCATGTAGAAACAGTAAAATAGCAACACTTAGAAGATACACTTGGATCAGCCTGCGCACCCCTTCTCCTACTATGCATATTTAAATAACACTTTTCAACAAAAATGCTCAAAGCGGTTTACGAAGAAAAGTAAATAATAAACAAAGAGAGTTCCCTATCCCCAAAAGGCTCACAACCTAAAAAGAAACATAAGGTAGACACACCAGCCACTGGAGGAATGCTGTGTTAGGTTTGGTTAGACAACTGCTCTCCCACTGCTAAATATGACTTTAAAGGGTGTCCCTTTGCTCAGTTAGCAGGGGTTTCTACAACAGACTTTGCTCAGAGGCCAATCACAAAGAAATTCCGGGGGCATCTGTACGGAGTCCAAAGGCCCACCTTCCACCAGTCTGTGTGTTTATTAAGACCTGCACCAGGAGAGGTTTCTGCTTCCTGGCTGCAAATGATCTTTGCAGTTGCAACACTGAGTAACACAGGCCGAGCTATGGTGCTGCTCAGGGTCTGACTGGGATCCAAACACGCCTGAGATTAACTGGCTGCGGATGGCATGATGACCTCTCACTGCCAACCTCTTACTGAGGCGATGTCTTCATCTGCGCAAAGGCTTCTTACACCCTGTGAGCAAGCTAATGTGACCTCTGCGGTTAAACAACTAACTCCGGCTAATCATTTTGTCGGCTGCTGCGCCTCAAGACCTTTTTCGCCTGTAGCCCAGCGCGCGGCCAGCCTGATGATGCCAACCGAGTAACCCCCCCGTTTTAATTCTGCATGCCCCGCATTACATCTCCCCTCCGGTTCGGCCGCTTCTTTGCCCTTGAACGCTCTGGGAAAGGATGTGGCGGCAACGGCGCTAGCCTCTTCACTCCTCTTGCAGGGAAAAGGGGGCACCAAAGCGGCTGCAACCCGTCTATTGTTCCCGGGGGTGCTTTGCAGCAGCCTGACACGGGCCACCTTCTAGTTCGGGGCCCCACACGGACTGAGTCGCAATCCTTCGCCTTGCCGCCCCCTCCCCGGTCAGGGCTCCCTTGCTCTCCTGCTCTGCTCTCGCACGGGGGCGCCGTGGAAAAACAAACACAGCGGGGCAGGCAGGCAAGCAAGCAAGCTGCCTCGGCTCCTCCCTTCTTCCAGCCGGGGCTGGTTGCCAGGGCAGTCTGGAAGGCGCCTTAGCTGCGGCTGTGTCTCGTCGTCTGCCGCTCCGCTTACCTCTGAAGCGCGTATCGCCGCCGCCGCGCCGCTGCCGCTCTCTTCTGTTTCCCGCCCTCCGGCCTGTCTGCCTGCTGCAGCTCCCGCAGAGAGGCGTTCCGGGCCGTCCCTCCCCCGGCTCACTTCAGCCCAGCCTCCTTAGGTCGCCGAGGCAAAGCGAGCGCAGGCCGGGTGGAGAGCGCCTTGTTCGTCCCTTGGCATGGCGGGGGAGGCGACGGCCGCCGCGGTTGCTGCACGGCGGAGTGACGGGCAGCGAGGGGGCGCCGCCGCCTGTGTGCGTGCAGCGAGGAAGAGGAGGCAGGCGGCGCGGGCGTCGGTCTGCCTCCGACTTCCACCCACCGCTGTCGCTTGAGGGTGTCTGGGTGGGTTGATGGATAACCGGGGCAGGCCCCAAAGTCTGTGTGAGCGCCTTCTCCTGCTAAAAGCACCAGAGCGGGCTGTTACTCGGTCACAGTGAACACAAACAGGAGTCCTGTGCCACCTCGAAGAAGAACAGGCTTATTGTGGTGCCAGCTGGGTCTGAAACGGCTCCTGGAGTTTCCGTGTTTTTCCCTTCCGTGTTTTTCCAGGACTCTCAGTATTCCTCACCCTTCAGTGTTTTTCCAGGGTTGCTTTCAAGAAGCAAGAAGACTCACTGATGCCAATTCGTGGGGACTCCAGACTAGTCCTGGAGGGTTGGCACCCCTAGGCTGGCAGAAGCTCTTGTAGATTAGAACCCCTATCATTAAAGACGGGGAAGAAGAAGTCTCAAAATCTATGGAAGGCGAGACGAGGCACACTCTGCACTTATACATACCTTTACCTACAAGTACTTTTAAAGATGGTGATGATTATTGGTAGAAAATCCCTTTATTAAGAGGCTTGATAAAAACACACTTAAGATGCTCTGAACAGAACAAAACTGCAGTGGCCAATTAAGTTAACATGATAGGAGGTTGGAAGTGCAGCTTTGGAGAACTTTGTACATTTAATTCTTGCATCTCATGGCCTTCTGAGCCCATTATTATGTACTGGTGGAGGGTTGCTTCAGGTTGTGCATTTGCTTTGCATGTATATCGCATATGAGAAGGCTTGGCTAACACTGTGCATCTAATGAAGTGGGCACCGGTCCATGCAAGCTCTGTCACAATCCATCTTTTAGTTTTTGTGCTCCAAGACACTCTTTGTGTTTCTGTTAAAGTTTAATAAAAAAAGTTATTAAACCAAGATGTCCAGTTACCTGAAATACATAATTATCTTATTTTTTTCAGATTCCAGTATAAAACTAGTACAGTGGTCCCTCGACTTACAAACTACTCGACATAAGTATTTTTCGAGTTACAAACGGCAGTTTTAGATCCGGTTTTAGATGCGGTTTTTTCGACTTACAAATTTTTAGATGGGGTTTCCTCGACTTACAAATTTTTAGATGGGGTTTCCTCGACTTACAAATTTTTAGATGGGGTTTCCTTGACTTGCCTGCCTGTTTACTGCCTGTTTATTCTTGAAAAGAAATGTTCCTGTGCAGTTTGCAAGCCTTACTGGGGGTCTGGGTCTTTTTTCTAGGCTCCGGAACGCATTAATCCATTCCCAATACATTCCTATGGGAAACCGCTTTTCGACTTACGAATTTTTCGACTTACAAATGTGCATTCGGAACGGATTAATTTCGTAAGTAGAGGGACCACTGTACAGCAGTTCCCAACCAGTAGTACTCCAAATGTGGATAAACTCCCATCATCCTCAGCTACAATAATCCCAGCTGGGGATGATGGGAGTTGTAGTTCAACATCTGGAGTACCACTGGTTGGGAATCCCTAGACTAGTGTGTCATGTGTCTATAGCCTTGTATAAATATAACTTTTTTGGAATATTAATAACTGATGATCCAATGTCTTCACTTTCTCAAGAGAGGCTGCAAGTAAGGCCTATGATTTGTTTGCAAGTCTTAACATTTCCTGTGTATATAAACAAGAGAACAAGGGTTGGATTTTTGTGTGTGTATATAATTAAGACTGCTGGATTTTTTTTTAAAATGAGTGGTCAGCTTTGCAAATATGTCACCCACCAGCAAAAGATACTAAATTAAAATGTGACTTAAAATGTAAGTATTCAACTATTCCCTTTTTCTATGGAGAGTGTTAGAGAAATGCTAACACACATACTACAAACAAACTTCTAAGAGCTATAGCAGTAGATGAAAACAACAGGAAGGATAATCTACCATTCTGCCTGATGAAGAGTTCTATGTAATAAAACTTTTTATACTTTGCAGTAGAAGTGAAGTGTATCAAAAGACACCACCTTGCTTAGTTTTGATCTCCAAACTGAACAGTGAAATGTGTTTGGCTGGGGTTTTTTGTTGTTGTGTTAATCTTCCTCAGCACAACAAATAGCCAAAAATAAGCAATCCCTATTGATCTGTGTGGAAAAGTTTTAAATATGCTTAATCTGTCCCATTCTCCTCCCATTATGGGAGGAGAGTTGGTCCTGTGGTAGCAAGCATGAATTGTCCCCTTTGCTGAGCAGGGTCCACCCTGGTTTGCATTTGAATTGGAGACATGTATGAGCACTGTAAAATAACTCCCTCAGGGGATGGGGCCGCTCTGGGAAGAGCATCTGCATGTTTGCATGCAGAAAGTTCCAAGTTCCCTCCCTGGCAACTCCAAGATAGGGCTGAGAGAGACTTCTGCCTGCAAGCCTGGAGAAGCTTCTGCCAGTCTGTAGACAATACTAAAATAGATGGACCAACGGTCTGACTTGGTATAAAGCAGCTTCCTATGATCCTAAATCTCTGAGCAGCTTCACACGATCACTGCCAAGTTAATAAGCCAGGAACTTCTGCTTCGTGAAGAGTACACACTCCTGGTGGGTGTGATGTCTGAACCTGCCCAAGTCTGGGTCCAGGCACTGGATTCCCAAGATTCTTCGCCCACATGTAATCTGTGTTTGAGGTTAGCAGAGGATCTTGTAAGAATGTTGGATGAATCTGGTGCAGTAACCAAACTTGGACAGATCCAGATTTCATGCTCACTGGGAGCACACACTCACAGGAACCAGAGGTTCCCAGCTTACTGACTAGATGGTGATCATGCAACTTGGAAATTTCAGCTGGACTGTACCCTGGCTTAGGGCACCCTCACACTATGAAGGCTGTTCACACAACCTTTGAGAGCTCCAGGGAGGGTGGGAGAGGGGAAGGCAGGATAGCTCCTAATTTATCCCAAGACAATCCAGTGTAGTCCCAGAGCCATGTGGCTCATGCGCCCCCACTGCCAGTGCTTTTGCGAGCTGTGTGGCGTTCTGGAGGCCGGGGAACCGCTGCCAGCCTCCAGAAATCCCACAACACACCACTACATGATGAGCACGGTGCATTAAGGATTCCCCTGTAAGCTGGGTGCTCATCAGGATGCTGTGTGCAAATTAGATTACTCTAGTTGTTCTTGCAGAAGCTACTTGTGAAGATTCCCCATCCTTTCATTAGTTCATGTGCTGATCAAAGGCATATTTCTGGAAAGACAGTGCAAAATTGTGTTGTTTTTAGCTAGTTAAAGAGTAAAGGACTCTTCCATTGCATTTTTTAGTTAATATGAAAGACTGCTGGTCAGCAGATAGTATTAGTCAGGCATCTTGCTCAAGAGCATGCTTCTTATTTGCTAACTTTTGTTCTTTGAGGTGACTGGTTCCACTGAGCTGGTGTTTTTTAAATTTTAATATGCAACCTGAAACGCGCATTCCAAATAAGGATATATGTTGCTGAGAGAATGTTTGAAAATTCATGCATTGCTTTTCCTCTGCAATTAATTGTTTTGATAAAAACTGACCAAGCTTTAGCTGAACTGCGGTAACTCTCTGGCTATATGCTTGTTTGTATCTTTTCATAGAACACAAGGAATTCTAGGGGATTGTGATTCAAGCATCCTGACTTTCCTAGTCCAAGAATGTGCCACCTTCTGACATACCCCATCACAGATATCTGGAAGTCACTTCAGCATCAGAACGGTTCCATGGATTGCAATTTCTTACTTTCATCTGGAATTCATCGTCTGCTAAAAGATACTGCTGTTATCCTAACTCAGTACGGGAATTACATAAGGACAGTCCTGCTGGATCACATCCAAAACCTATCTAGTTAAGCATCCTGTTTCCCACACTGGCCCACCAGATGCATTTGGGAAGCCCAGAAGCAGGAGTTGAAACTAAGCATGCCCCCCACCTCCCACTGCTGTTGGTCCCCTACAACTGGTATTCAGAGGCATCATGCCTCTGAGCCTGGAGGTAGCCTATAGCCATCATTGATAGACCTGACCTCTATGAATATATCTAAGCCCCTTTTAAAGCCACCCAAGCTGGTGTCATCACATCCTATGGCAGAGAATTCCATCAATTAATTATGCACTGTGTGAAAAAGTACTTCCTTTTGTTGGTCCTACATTTTAGGGATGTGCACCGAAATGCTTCGGTGTCATCTCAAGGGTGGCAAGGAGTTCCCTTAAGAGGAGGCAGGTCCTACCTGCCTGTCCTCCAAGCCCTTGCCGCCCCACCCTGCCGCGGTACTGGTCAACTGGAAATACCTCCGTGCAAGCAGCACAAGCTGCTGCACAAGCTTCCACCTTAAGAGTAGGCGGGTAGGTAGGACCTGCCCACCTCCTCTTAAGGGAACACCTGCACTGAAACGCTTTAGGCTCATACCTACTAAATTTTCTGGCAACCAGTTTTATGGGATGCTCTCTAGTGTTCTAGTGTTGTGAGAGAGGGAGAGAAAAATTCTCTCTCTCCATACCATGTATAATTTTATAAATCACTATTGAGTCTCCCCTTAGTGATCTTTTTTCAAAACTAAACAGGGAAGTCAGTCTGGCCTCCTACCACTGGCGAGGGTCCTCTTAGCTACTGTTTTTAGAAAGCTGCAAAGAGGGGGGCATGAGGATTTAATTAAGGATCCTCTAACTTCCCTTCTCCATAATTTGTAAATATGGAAGGAATAATTGTAAATTATTTCATCTTTATTGTAAGGTGCCTCCAAATCCATGCAGCTGTGGATGGACAGTGATTTTACAGTCAGGTCATTTCACAAAGATAGAACCACAGAGGATTAGATCAGAATCTGGCATTCTTCATCCAAGGCACTTGCTAAATCTAGGCATGTTATTTTTTTCTAATATTTTTCTTATACTCAGCCAATTAAAACATGTATTTTATGTGTTGCTAAAATTAAATGGAAGAGTTACAAACAGAGGTATTTCTTCTTGCACACTTCTGAAGCCACTTATCTTACTTATTTCATTTTCAGCCTGTCAGCAATAAAAGAGGTTTTGGGTTACTTTTGCAGGGTCATTCATTAACAAGAAAAACAAAAATGGGCCTCGTTTCCCTTCACCTTCTGCCACATTATCTCACATAAGCACTGGAACCAGTAACCTTTACACCTCCCTGTTTTATGCTCCCTTACTCGCTCTATAATGTTATCTGGTTGACCCAGAAACTTAAAAAAACAACATCAGTTAAAGAGCTACCTGAAACTACAACCACAAATTAAACTGCCAGAGTCACCATTACTTAGTGTGGCCAACTTTAACAAAAATCACCAAGGTCAGCAGAGTAACAGATTTATTGCAGCAAAGACTTCCAAGCATTAGAACCCACTTCATCAGATGCAGAGTGCTTCCTCAACTGGCATCCCAGGACAATTCTCCATATACAAGATACAATCAGTGACTGTCCATTTTGTATTTCATGACAGTTCACAATTTTTTTCTTTGTACCCATTCATGTAATATATATATTTGCCAACGGATATTTCATCAGATAAAGTAGGTCTCGTATCCTGTTCTTTACTGGCACAGATGAGTCAGAAATTATGTAGAGTAGTGGCTAAGAGTCGGAGCTATGAATGAAGAAATCCTCAGCTGCATTCTCACTTCTGCTTGGAATTCATTAAATCAGGGCTCTCAAATTTGGTTCCCCAGATTGTTGAACTACAGTTCCCGTCACCCCCAGCTACACTGTGACTGGGGACGGTGGGAATTGTAGTCCAACAACATCTGAGAACTCAAATGTGAGAGCCCCTGCAGGACATTATAAGCATGCTGTGCCTTCAAAGTCTCAGCTGTGATTGGGGAAGGCAGCTAATAATTAGTGCTTACTTACCTTATAGGCAGTGGTGGCTCCTGCTTCTTTGGGTGAGAGGGGAGGGGAGGGGAGGGGAGGAAGTTGGGGGCAACCATAAGCAGGGCTAACAGTAGGCAGGTCCAACCCTAAGTTAAAAAGAAGTGAATCATACTAGATGGCAATGGTAAACCTCTCCTGTATTCTACCAAAGAATACATGGCTCTGTGGTTGCCAGGAATCGACACTGACTCGACGGCACAACTTTACTTTAAAGTTGTCAATCAAAATCTCCATCATTCACACCAACCCTTGGCAGCTGGCAATTTAGTGCTAAATTCACCCTTTGGTTGGCTTGGCTGTGAGTAAAAGATTCCTGCTCTTAGAGTGGTTCATGGTAGGTACACAAGAACACCTCTGATGGATCAGGCACAAGGCTCATCTAGTCCAGCATCCTGTATCACACAGTGGCCCACCAGATGCCTCTGGGGAGCCCACAGGCAAGAGGTATGTGCATGTCCTCTCTCCTGCCGTTGCTCCCCTGCAACTGGTGTCAGTGTGGTGTCAAAGGTATCAGTGTGGAAAGTAGCAATGCCCTCTCTCTCAGGTCCCCATGCTTCTTCTTCCCCTCAGTAACTCTTCTATCAGCATTACCTCCATCCCACCCCTCACAATCTCGGCCCTCTCCTCCTCATCCCATGCAGGACTCGACTAAGAAGATCAAGTTCTTAGGAGGAGGGAGTTTTCAAATCTTGAGCACCTATTTGCAGGTTGCACCTGCTTTCACACATTTCACACCACTTGAAAATACCACAATGTATTTGGCCACACACAAAGCCCACTAGTGTCCTTTCTTCTCACACATATGGACATGCATACTTTAAAAAAAAATGCAAGCCTTATTTCTCCCTAACAATACTGCATAAACATTTCTGGGATATGTCCTTGGGCTGCAATCCTATGCACACAGCAGTTACTTGGGAGTAAGCCCCAATGAATTCATAAAGGCTTGACTTGGAATAAACTGTATAGAACTGGCTGCAGTTCTATGTGACATTTACTTGAAAGAATCCTTTTAAAGATTTGAAAATTAAGCCATAATCACAAATCTGTTCAAAAAATGTACGCTGAAGACCTCTCCTTTACTACCACTCACAAATGAACACAAAGGTAACACACAAAATAATCAACCAACATTAAACAAAAACTGGCATAAGGACTATAGAGTGGTGGAGCTACGTGGCTATTTTGGACTGGCCTGGTTTCCAAACTATGCCTGTTAGGTTGCCCGTGAAGAGAAGGAAATAATCTCAGAATTCTTAAAAAATAAACACAAATATCTGCATTAAAGACACACACATTTCAAACAGGATAAATTTGAAGTGGTTCAATTAGTAATTTAAGATAAAACTAGCTGAACCAGGTGCAGAGCATCTGTGCCTCTAGTTCTCCCGCTTCCCCCCAAACTCACTCACTGGCCTGCCATTTGGCCGGCAGGTGAGCCCGGAGAGGGAGACTGTGCCACCCTCTCCACCACCTGCTCGGCCATTCTCCAGTGCAGGCCAACCTGGTGCCGGAGAGGGCGGCTGTGCCACCCTTTCCACACTTCATATTTCGGCCCCAGTGTCTTCCTTTGGGCCAGCAGGCAGGCCAGGGAGGGAGGCTGTGCTTCTCTCTTCTCTGCCTCCCGTCCACCCTTCACATTCGGTCCCAGTGTGGGCCATGCTTGCTTTCGGCCAGCAGGTGGGCCTCTCGTTCACTGCCACTGCTTCCCCACTGTCCGGCCACCTGCTGCCCCACCCACCAGCTGCTGTTTTCTTCTCTGCCTGCCCACCGCTGTCTTCCCCCACCCACCGCTTGCCTGGCTGCCGCCGCCATTTTCTTCCCTCCTGCCTGTGCCCGTCGCTATCTGGGCAGCTGCTTGCGAACTCTCGCGAGAGCTGCCACACATGGGATTAGCGATGGGTACATCTAAGAGAATTATAGAGAGAGAAGAAGATGCCTTGTTTTATTTGGAAGCTATAACCCTCTCCCCCTCTTTTACCCTCAAGAGCGGTGAGAAAGTAAGAGAAGGGAGCTAGCACAAGGCTTGCTTAAAGTCCCAAAGAGGGAAGGCAGGGGGCTGCTTGTTTGCTTATTTCTTAGTAAAAGAACTATCCAGAGGCATGCCAGTCCACCATATCCCCCACTTTCCCCCTCATTCTCTAGATCTCTGAATTATGTCAAGATTTGCTAGTGGCATTTTGAAAAGGAAAGAGCTTCCAGCAAATGCTGGCGAAATCCAATGCTGCCTGAGGGCTGGTTGGGGTTAGGGGTGTGCATGGTCCAGAGTCCCCCCCGTCCGGCATGGGTGGGGGACTGTTACTTTAAGCAGGGGGGTGGTAGTACTTACCCCCCCCCCGCCGCTCTTACCCATCCAGCGCTGTTCCTTTGAAAAATCTTCTTGGGGCGGCAGAGTTCCTCCCCGCCGCCCCCGCCCCTGCCGTTGTTGCTTAAGGTGCAAAAGAGACGAGCGCTAGCGGCGTGCATCTCTGATGCTGCGGTGCGCACGGCAGCATCAGAGACGAGTGCGCGCGCTGCACAGGGTGCATGCGTGCTACTAGCGCTCGTCTCTTTTGCACCTTAAGCAACAACGACGGGGGCAGGGGCGGCGGGGAGGAACTCTGCCGCCCCAAGAAGATTTTTCAAAGGAACAACGCCGGAGGGGGAAGAGCGGTGGCGGGGTGTGTGTGTAAGTACTACCACCCCCCTGCTTAAAGTAACACTCCCCAGCCCATCCAAACCTCCGGACCGCCGGACCGGTCCAGAGATCATTCCAATGGCGCCGGACCGAAACCATGCACACTACTAGTTGGGGTACTGAGTGAGAAAAAAAGGGCTGGCTTCCCTCTGGAGAAGGCGAGGGTGGAGAAAGGTAGCCAGGGTGCCTACCTCTTCTGAACTCAATTTACTTGCAGACTGAGTGCCCCCATTTTGCATACACGTCTCCAGAGAGTCTGCTTCAGCCTGCCTAGAAGAAAGGCAGGCTGGGAAATCAAGTGACTGGGCTGGCCTTGTTTTCTGGCTATTGGTCAGAATAAGTATCTGTAAGTTATTCTGACTTCTGATTGGCTAGCCCCTGCCCACCCTTAGTGAAAAAGATTGGTGCTGAGGCACTAAATATGCAATTTAGGTAGTGACTATTTATGGTAATTGCTTCATTTGGGGGCAATGGATCTCACTGAACACCCTAAGAGGAAGGAAATAGTTTTACAAAGGAATTTAGAAACAAGACCAAGAGCCAGTGCCATCTACTGGCAAGCAGTGAAAATGCAAGAGCAACTTTCAAGCAAGAAGGACAGACACCCAGAGCGAGGGAGAGATAGACAGAGACAGACAAACACACAGAGGAGAAAGACAAGAGAGGAAGAGATGGTATGTTTGGTGAGAAAATGGGGGGCTGGCAAGGAAGGGGGCAACTCCCCCTTGCCCCAAATGAGGAGACTCCTCCGCTTACAGGGTTGCAAGGGTCACAAGATAAAATGTGAACTGCTTTGAACACTTGAAAGAGCTAGATAAATGGAAAGTACTATTATGTCACATATGATGTCACAATGTCACAATGACTCTTATGTCACAATGACTCTGTTAGTTCTTGTGCTTCAGTTACTCAAGCAGAAACCTTGAATTACATCTAGAGGCCAACAGGAAATCAGTCCCTTTCCCATTAACAAGAAAAGCCCCCAAATCCAATTGAATTTCCTAAGCAAATGTGTCTTCCATATTTTAAAAACTTTTTAAATTGTTTGTATTCTTTTCTGGTATAGCAGGGTACTGAAGCATCCCGAGTCCTTCACTTTAACAAGAAAACGTCAGGGTGTGTTCAGCTTTGTGTGTCGCAACGCCTGGTTGAGTCGCCAATATCTCTGGCACAAAGCTCCAGCAGGATTTTTGATTATGGGGCTTACTGCTAAATAAACACTCATTGCCCAGTGGAAATGAATGAACGTTTGCAAACACAATCCCTACACAAATAAAAAGCACACACACAACCAATTCTTCAAAAGAAAGGGCCAGAAGGATTTAGCTTATAAAAATTCAGCAGAGTTTTACACCAACAGCCACTGAGGTGTAGTCATACTTCTTGTACTAACCATCTCCCTGGATGGTTTTAAACCACTACACAGCCCAAGAAACACATTTGGGCAGGTCTCCTGAATAAAACTTGAACATGTTAGGTAATGAGGCCTGTATTGCACCAGAATGGGGGGAAACAGGCAACAAATTTATGAAAATAATTGTTGTTTATCATTATTATTCCCAGCGCTAGGTAGGGGTGTGTGTGTGTGTGTTTACATACACACACACATAAATATCTAATGACAATTGCACTGTCACACAACTCCTTGTGCAATTTTTGATTTGTGAGACAGGGCTCTTTTGCAATTACGCAAACATTACATTTCATTGCATGCGTAACATTGCACACTATGGCAGCTACAATGCATCTAGCCGGCCTTGCATGCAACAGGTAACATGTCTGAGAATCCTGCTTTGGAGGTCCTGGACGGGCAACAAAATGGCAAATGTGATTCAATGTAAATTGGTGTACAGGGGCAAAACAGCCTAACTTCACCTATCTTTGATGGGTCTGAGCTGTTGGTGATTAACCAGAAATCAATCTTGGGGTTGTGGCAGGTATTTCAGTGAAGACATTGACCCAGTGTGTGGCAGCTGTGAAAAAGGCAAATTCCATGCTGAGGATTGTTATGAAGGGGATTGAAAATAAAACTGCCAATACTGTAATGCTCTTATACACACATATGGTGCAACCACATCTGTAAAACTAGCCCCATTCAGATGTTTTAAAAAAGCACTGCTGTAATTGTGTACTGTGGCACAAACAGGCCAGAAGTGCCACCCTCAGCCCATCAGTCACCATCACTTCCCATCACCCATGCTTAGATTAGGGTTTGCCTGAATAGAGGAGCACCCTGTCCGTTTTGGTGGGTGCTTCTGCCCACCATTACAGATAGGTCACTTCGATATTCAGACATACACTGCTCTAAGTGTGAGCCATGAGGAATGATGGTGACAGATTGGGGATTGAATTCCAACCTATTTGTACTTCTATACAAAAATTACAGCAGCACCAGTGTTCCCTCTAAGGCATACACATGTGCATGCACTCACATGTCCCCCCCCCCCCCGCGAACACTGAGTAGCACTTTCTAAAAAAAACTTCTGAATAGGGCTGTTGTGTACTGTACAGTCCTGGTCACTAGATTTCGAAGAGGGGAATTGTTGGGCTGGAAATGGTACAAAAGAGGGCAACCAAATGATCAGGGGGCTGAAGCACTTTCCTTGTGAGGAAAGGTTGCAGTGTTTGGGGCTTTTTAGTTTAGAAGAAGGGACTGCGAGAGAGCATGACAGTTTTATAAAATTTTGCATAGTATGAAGAAAGTAGATAGAAAAGTTTTTTCCTAGAGTTTTTCAAAACTCTATCCAGTCTCACAACACTAAAACATGGGTCATCCAATGAAACTAATTGTCAGGCCAATAAGAACAGTGTGAGGGGAGTACTTCTTTATACAGTAGCTAATTTAATCTATGAAATTCACTGCCAGAAGATGTGATGATGGCCACTAGCTTAGATGGCTTTAAAAATGAATTAGATGAGTTGATGACGGACAAGTCTATTATTTGGTACTCGTTTTGATGGCTATATGCTACTTCAGAAACAGTACACCTCTGAGTACCAGTTGCAGAAGAACAACAGTGGGAGGGGATATGCCTTCATCTCCTGCTTGTTACCTATCCAAAGGCATCTGGTTGGCCTTGTGGGAAACAGGAGGGTGGACTAGATAAGCCTTTGGACTCCTCCACCAGGACTTTTAATTTTTTTAATAATTTTAACCATTTGTTTTAATAACTATTTTATGCTGTTTTTATTGTGTCATGTATTTTAATCTGTTTTGACTTAAATATTTTAAATTTTGTACACCACCTAGAGATGTACATATCCGGCAGTATAAAAATATGAAAATAAATGTTTATTTAGTGGAAACCAGATGAATGTGGCAAAGCCCTGAGCCGTTTTGGAAGGGCGGTATATAAATCTAATAAATAAATAAAGCAAGCAAGCAAGCCAGCCAGCCAGCCAGCCTGAAAATGACACTCATAAGTGTGGAATTTAATTAAAGATACAATATACCCAATGCGTTTTGCCATGTCACCGTTTTTAGGGTCAAAGAAGAGCTTGCACTTATTGTCATAATTCATGTTTTCCATGAACTATAACATCTAACACATTCAGTATGTTGCATCTTTCAATACATAGTTCCACTTACAGTATCATTTTGAGACTTTGCTTCCTTTTGGCTTCCAGTCCCCTTGGTGCTTTTTACCTCCCATCCCCATTTAGTGGCGAGAGACAGTGGATGACATATGCATTCACTACCTGCATTGCAAGACAGAATCACATCTTTCCCATGAAAGCTTGTACATGGTACTTTACATATAGAGGTCATTCTCATGACCCATGAGGCTGGATCCTGGGAGGGCTTCAGGAAAGGCAGGAGTTACCCTGCCCTCCCCCATGATTCATGCCACTCGTGGGATTTGCTGTGCCATGCACCCTCAAGATTGGCTCTGTGGCGAGCCCAGCAGTGATCAGGAGTGTGAGTGTGTGTGTGTCGGGGGTGGGGGGAGGAAGCTGGGCCACTGGGAATCCCACAATGCACCATGATACCTCCCTGCTGCTCGGCCACTCCTTCCCCTTAGCTCTTTGGGTAAGATGGCTGTCAGCAAGCAGCCTGAGCTCCTACACAAGCTAGGAATGAGGCAAGAGGCATACACATGTCCTCCTATTTCACTTTTAGCCCAGGCTAAGAACCAGGGCTATTCAGGGGAGGAGCTGAAGGATCGTGGGCAATCCCAGCACTTCTCACAACCCACCCTACCTGGGCTAGCACTGTCCTCATTGCAGGCTTCATTGTTTCTAGCAGAGGCACAGCAAAGTTGGAGTGGGCCACTGTCCCCCAGGCCTCCCCCACCTTTCACCCCCTCTCCCCAAATGTCCTTGCCACAGAGGAACTGTAAGGTCATGGTAAAAAACTATGCACAAATAATTTCACACCCATAATTGCATGTGCACTTTCACCTGGCTCAGAAACATTTTTTAACACATATATTATATACCCACTACAATCACCCCATATATTCATACAGCACACTTCTTTCTTATTCACCCATTCAAGTATCTCTCTCTTTCATAGACACACACATAACTCAGTCAAAGTTTTCCATGGGAAACCAAGTCCCAGATTTTGTCTGAGGATTTAGGAGTAAAATGAACACAGTTACTAAAGCATGCTTGTGTGGTGGTGTGGGGGGAGGGGTAGAGAAAAGGATTATTATGATTTTATCGTTCTTTTTAACAAGTGAAGGATTTAAAAAAAAAGAAGTCCCTAAATTACTTTAATTGAAGATCTTTTCAGCTCTGTCTCAGCTTCAGGAGGGAAAAGGGAGGAGTATCAGGCAGCATCCCTCTCTCCTCTCTTCATGGCTGACTGGCTGATTCTCAGCCAGTCAGTAAGGTTGTGTGAGGGGTAGGCTGAATCTGACCACTAGCCTGCTGGAAAGGAGGGATGGATGCTGCCTGACACTCCTCACCATCCTCTCCTGGAGATGCCTAATCTTGCTTGAAGTCAAGTAGTCCTCTGATCAGGAGCAGTATGCCAGCGAGTTAGGGAGGTGCGAGAGGGAAGAACAAACTGTCACCCAGCCAGAGCAGTCCCCTCCTTTAGGGTTGCAGGGACATCTGTCCCATTTTGTTCAGTTATAGCTGCACCCCTGATTTCTACATATGCAAGGATGGCTCTAGACATAATACAGATGGAGTTTGTGTTTAATGAGTTAGTGACTTCATCTGGAACTCTGCAAGGCCTTCAGTGACGTACTGGGGGGGGGGACTCTTCAGCTGTATTCTTATCTCTTGTGAAACACTCATAATACTTTGCAAAGAAGGTGTGTGTGGGGGGGGAATCATCTTATTACTCTGCTCTGCCATTAACTTCTAGTACTGAGCATCATTCTTTGCTATAAAAGCCTTTTAAATAAAATCAAATCATTGGAGCACAAAGGTTGAAAAAGTGCAAAAAGGGTTTTATTATTTTAAATACACTAAATGTTAACAAATGTTTTCCACTTGTATGTTGATATCTAGCCGTATTTAAATTTTTATTCACACAAGTCAGTTTACATCACTTTAAGAAATACAGAACTGAGTCAGAGTCTCAAAGGAAGAAAGTGAAGCAATTTCCAAGAAATCAATTTAACATTGGATGGAAGAACACCATCTTTCCAAATAGAAATAAAAGTTGCAAAAGAATTGTCAAACCAATTCATGCCAAAAAACCCTTTCTGCAGAAGTTAATATTTATAAGGCTGAAAGAATAAATTAATTGATGCAATACATCATTATCATTCATCTGTCATAATATTGTAATTTGGCATCGCCCAATAAAGTTGATTGAAAGTGAAAACTGACAAAGGAATTACTTATTCACAGAACATTTAATAAACCTGTACAGTTCACTAACACAAAATGGTTACTAGCTCAGATGACTTTAAAGAAAGTATTTTTTAATAATGGATTGATTCTTTTTTCAGCAGCTAAATGTAACATCATATACATAGACAATATACTCTCAAGATCAAATGTTGGGGAAGGAGAAAGGCAGAGGAAGACAAGATCGAGGGATCTTTATGCCCTGCTGGTGAGTGACCACAGATGTCTAGCTGAACACTACTGGAAACTGAATGCTAGACGACATAGACCATGGTCTGATGCATAAGGCACTTTTTAAATAAGGCAGACCTTTGTGCACTGCAAGAGTCCAGTGTCATTGGCACAGTTATCTGTATGCATCCTTTGGTTCTGATGTCTGCTTAGCTGAGCTTTTAGATCTCTTGCGTTTACAGGATATGCTATTCAGTTCTTCAGAGATCCTTAAACTGGGAAGCTGTTCCAGGCAGGGCATCTCCAGGTTTACATTTTATGCCTTGTGCATTAATTAATTCACTGTACTACAGAGTTGCACAACTTCGGCCCTCCAGCTGTTTTTGGACTACAACTACCATCATTCCCGTGACATGTGCCCAATAGAGGAATAATGGGAGTTGAAGTTCAACATCTGCAGGAGAGCCAAAGAGGTGCAGCCCTATTGTACTACATGTGCCTATGCATTCTGTGATAGACCTATTACTCCATAGTTTCCCTAAAGATGAATTTGGCTAAACAAACACTGGGATTTTAATGAAACATTTACATGCAAGATAACTGTGAAATGTTAACATCCAGTCATATATACACACCACTTCAGCAACATTTGCTTACATGAGTGCATTATCTTGAGTAAACGTTCTCAAAAATAGCACCTATAATGAAATGTAGAAATGTTTTACCCATCACTTAACAGCAAGAACAGACGGGGTGACTTCATACAACTGCCAGCAAGTCCATCACCTGGGAAAATGTTGGGAACTGGGAGTGCATGTTGTGAGAACCCACCCAAATCTGGTTCCTGAGCCGTCCACCCAAAATTCTACTGATTTTCTCAGCCCAACATCAAATCTTGACTGCAAGTGGGCGGAGATCATCGTGAAAAATCAGCAGAATGTTGGATGGCTGGTTCAGGAACCAGACTTGGGCGGGTTCACATGACAAGCCCTAGGATCTAGGGATGTGCTCAGAACTGGTGCTCAGAACCCTTTATGGGCCTCAGAACTGGTTTGAAGGACCGGCAATTCTGCCGGTTCGAAGATGGGTGTTTTTTTTTTTTACTTTAAGGGCGGGGGTGGGTGTACTTATGCCTTCTAGCCACTTTCCCCCCACCGGCGCTCTGTTAGCAAATAGCAATAGCAATAGCAATAGCACTTACATTTATATACCGCTCTATAGCTGGAAGCTCTCTAAGCGGTTTACAATGATATAGCATATTGCCCCCCAACATTCTGGGTACTCATTTTACCGACCTCGGAAGGATGGAAGGCTGAGTCAACCTTGAGCCCCTGGTCAGGATCGAACTTGCAACCTTTTGGTTACAGGGCGGCAGTTTTACCACTGCGCCACCAGGGGCTCCTGCAAAGGGTCCGTTGAGTCAACCTTGAGCCCCTTGGTCAGGATCGAACTTGCAACCTTTTGGTTACAGGGCAGCAGTTTTACCACTGCGCCACCAGGGGCTCCGCAAAGGGTCCGTTGGGACAGTGGCGTACCTCCCTGCCACCCCGTTGCCTCATCAGACCCTACGTCACCGGAAGTATCCAATGCACCTGCATGTGTCGGCGTGTGCACATGTCGCCGGCGCACATAGGCGTGTTGGGTACTTACAGTGACGTAGGGTCCAGTGAGGCAACAGGGCAGCAGGGAGGTATGCTGCCGCTCTGATGGACCCTTTGCTAATGGAGCACCAGTGGGGGGAAGTGGAGGGAGGGATAAGCGCACCCCCCCACCTGGTTCTGTGCACATCCCTACTGGGAGCATGTACTCCTAGTGCCCAACATTTATCCAGACAGCAGACTTGTTGGCAGTCATGAGAAGCCACCCATTGACTTTTCCCTTGTGCAGCATAATCCTTAGCATGTATATTCAGAAGTAAGCTCCATCAAGATCAATGGAGTGCATTCTATGGAATGATGCATGAAACAACAATGTGAGATATGAGTCTTACATATTTAGGTACTGAAAAATATTCAAAGTTTCCAGCAAAAGACATGCAGCACATTTAATTTACAATCTGGAAGTCATTTGTGTCCTATTTGTCATAGTGTTTGCATCCCAGCCAGATCTGATCTTCTGCAGTCTCTTCCTAAGGCATGGGAAAAGCAGGATGCTTTTACATGTCAGAACTACAATTGGGAGAAAAACGGCTATCATAAAACTCGGAGGTGTATACCAGAGAAACTGGCTTATCTCGATCCACTTATTCCATCCAAAGACCATTGCATGAATAGTGCACAGCAGCAGAGCTAAATAACCCATCTTGCTCTAAAAAACAAACACACACAAAATAAGAAGCGTGACAGGTTAGCTTCTAAAAATAAAAGTGGATTAAAATATATTGTAGTACATGCTGCCTTTTAGGCAGCTATACTTAGCACTGCCAGTTGACCAGGCCAAGCAGCCTGGCCTGCTCCTGTGCTTTTAACAGCTTGATGTGCAGAAGTCACTTTGTATGGCAAGAAAATAAACTTCGTCACCTGCTAACTGCTGCAAATAAAACAGCTGGAAAAAGCACAGCTACAAGATATAATGCTGTTGATCTATAGTTCTTTGCATCAACTCTCCCTTTCAAACTTGGTTTGAGGACATGTTAGACCAAATTGCCTCCTCTTTGCCCTGGTAGGTTTCAGAGCTGTCTGGTGAGTTTTCAGGCATGAGAACAAATAGGGCAGGAAACCCAAGTTTTCAATCAATATAGGTCAGCTTATGAACTGACCTGTTTATGGAGAGGTTGCCACTTGCCCCTTGATATTGGAAGTGGACTCATTTTCTATAAGCAGCAATCTTTGGGCCTAATTAATTTCAGTTATAGGGAGAAAATTCACTACAGCAACAGTTGCTTGGGGATTAACCTCTACTCAGCCGGCAGAAACTCTCCAGGGTCTCAAAATGGAAGTATTTTTTCCAATTTTTAAATATTTTCTATTAACAATACCAGAACCTGCAATCTATAACACCACAATGTACATGCCCTGCTGCTGAGCTATGGTTCCTTTCCAATGATCTACAGTTTTATTTACATGTACCTGAACATAATGAAACTCTCTCCAGGTCAGTGAGTGGCTGACAGATGGAATTGATGTAACTGCCAATATAGCAAGGATAGCAAGCCCTAGAATTCCCAGAGACACATAAATCTCCATTCTCCAGACATCGTGTTCAATCCAGGCACTTTCCCGTTTTTCCTTCACCTGGAGAGAGAGAGAGTGACAGAGAGAGAGAGAGAGACTTAAGTGACAGAATGATATTCTAAGGATCAAAACATATTTAAGATTCAGGGCTGGTTGGCTACTCTCACCTTGGACTCAGTGGCCCACATGTTTCGTAGCTCGAGGAGGAGAGGGAAGTGATTTCTGCTTCCCTCCCTACAAAAGTCATTTTAGCTTGCAGAAATAGGTCCCCAAGGGCTGCACAATCCTCAGGGACATTTTCGGCTGCAAGAAAAGCTTGCTCCATAGTCAAGCATGGGTGTGGGCAGAAGGGGAGAGGGAAGCAATTTTAGCTCCCCTCCAAAAGTCCTTTTGGCTTGCAGAAATATGTCCCTGAAGGCTGTGCAACCCTCAGGGGCATATTCCTGGGGGGGGGGGAGGAGAGAGCAGCTAAAATTGCTTCCCTTTCCTCCTCTACCCATGCTTGGCTGAGGAACAAGTCTTTGCCTCAGCCTCTCTGCGACGGCGCAGGCCGTCTTCTGCTGTCCTACAGCTGTGCAACATGTGGATCAGCATCACGGGCCAGCAATTGCATGGAGAAGCATCAATAGAAACTAGATTTAAAAATGCCTCAAGAGCAAAAAGACAGCCCACAGCCAATTTTACAACTATGGAAGGGGTTTTCTTTAGCAGTCAGAGGATCATACGATCTGTGAGTGCAGTCTAGTTCACAGTGAAGTTCCCCATGTGAAACTGAACCAGTGAAGCTGCCTTATAGCAAGTCAGATAACTGGTCCAACTAGCCCAGTATTGTCTGTTCTGGCAAGCAGCAGCTCACCACAGCCCTAAGCAAGGCTCTTTCCTGCTCTCCAAGATCCTACACACATGCAAAAAACCTGGGCTCTTCTGCATGCTCTGCCACCGAGCTATCATCATTCCCCATGGAAGAGGAATGTGTGTGAACTGACCCACACTGTGTTTACATTAGAATCTTTTTACCGCAACAGCCAACAAAAGCAAGATTTTGTGCTTTCCTGTTTTGTCCCCAGTCGAGTGTGTCACAAGAGTAAAATGTGGTTGCATTTCTGACCCTTAACCAAGACTTTATTTACACCTAAGGAGCACAAATGTCATGCATTAGCCTAAACCAACAGAAAGTCAATTAGTCAAGTGTTTATTTACGTCAGCAAAGTTTTTACTCTCAGAGAGACTTGTTCCAATTCCCTTTTAACTGGATTTTCTCAGCAGGAACACCTTTATATGCTGACAACCAAAATTCCATCCAAGGCTAAATACCAATCTCTGGCAGTTTGTAACAAGAAGTAATGTACTAATATGCAGTCTTTTAAGAAGCTAAATCAGCAGGCATTCTTGACAACTTTTGTCATCCTGCTAGGGCAGCCGATGAGTTGAGTTGCTAAAAACTATATGTAAAATTGGTCTTAAGCTCCCATTATATCAGTATTTACAGTTAGTGTAAGAGTAGCCTTGCTGGATCAGGCCCAAGGCCGGTTTCCCACAGTAGCCCACCAACAAGGTTCCCTTTTGGGAAGCCCAACAACAATGTATGTCCTCTCTCCTGCTATTGCTCCCCTGCAACTGGTTAAAACTGGGGTGACCATTCCAAGCAGAAATGATGACAGGGCTCCCATATCTTTATCAGAAAAGAGAATTTCAGTAGGTTCCATCTAGCTCAGTACTGTCTACACAGATTGGCAGCAGCTTCTCGAAGGTTGCAGGGAGGAGTCTCCCCCAACCCTACCTGGAGAATGCCAAGGAGGGAACTTGGAACCTTATGCATGCAAGCTAGCAGGTGCTCTTCCCAGAGCAGCTCCATCCCCTAAAGGGAATATCTTATCATATTCACATATGTAGTCTCCCATTCAAATGCAAACCAGGGTGGACTTTGCTTAGCAAAGCAACAATTCATGCTTGCTACCATAAGACCAGCTTCCTGCCTTGATATGTATATATTTAGTGGCATTATGCTTACAACAATATAATCAGTCGTACCTGTTTATATGCCCAGTTCAAGAGTTTGTATCGGTAAGATCTCCTCATTGGATAGCACAAACTGTAGCATGCGTGCATTGAGGCAAAAAAGAAACTAAGTAGCCCAAACTGTTTCCTTGATAACATCCATCGATCTAACCACTGTGGAAAACGTCTATACTTGGTTCCATAATGGAGTTGGAAGCCTGCAGCTAGTATGCCTGGTAAGTAAACCAGGGCCAGAAGGGTGACTGAAACCACTGGTAAGACTTTGTTTATGACCAGGATGGGGATTTTATAAAATTCATTTTTTTGAGCAGTTACGAGAGGATGGATGATGTCCCTTAGAAAAGTGTAGATAAAGGTTAACAAAGATAGTATCAGTGCTGTCTTCACTGGTAAATGCCATTGAGGGAAAAGGTCATGTTTGCCGTGCTTATAAGGAAGAGATCCCAACTCATCTATATAGATTCTTTGATGTACATGGGGAAAGTCAGCTGCTTCTGGTGTGGCAGTAACTTGTAAATCCATAATCTGAAAAGAAGAACACACAATGCATAAACCTAAACAGGATTAAAAAATACTTATCAGTATTGGCAGATCCTGTATTTTTGCCCTTTGTAGACCTTACTACACACATTCCATCTGAAACTATTCTAGGCTGTTCATGAGGTTTCAGGTCACAGGAAGTTGGTTCCTGTTTGGATCCAACATGGTTGCGATCGGGCTGAAGGTTAGATTTCAGATGCCCTTTTCATTCCCAATTTTCGCTGCCGATGTTTGTTTCAGGAAGTTAGTCACCTCTGCAGATCAATTTCTTTACTAACCCTTTGTGATGCAAGTTGAAAGGAAAAGAGCAAATGGGAATGGAATACAATCGCAAAAGATTTACAAGAGGGGGAGGCACAGTCATTCCATTTTTTAAAAATGGACAATTCTGCATGCTTTGATTGTGGTTTGGAGGTGGACATCTGAGCAAAGATGGGGCAAGGCTGCCATACTATACTTGGGATTGTTTCCATGCCATTAACTGTGTTGTGCAAGGCTGTATTTCAGCAGATAAATCTTTTCCCATCATAGCATTGCAATGAGGAGAAAAAGCTGTACTTGCTGAGAGTAATTCTGCACCACAGGGTAGACATTACAAGTACCCCTAAGTCATTTTTGGCAATTACACCTACAATGACTGCATTAGTGGTTGTCAAACCTCTGACAAGATCTTAATTCCCCAGTGCCCTCCCCAGTGCTTCCCTCCTAGAGTTCTTAACAGAGGGCCATCTCTCTTGAAAGGCCCTCCCGGCACTAAGAAAAGTGCAGTACTGTGCGGAAGTCACCACAATGGGAAATTGTTCTCACACTGAAGGTTTTTTAGGTCCCCGTCCCCCACAAAGTGGCCTCCACTTGAAAAACAGTGAAGATTACTGGCTTATAGCAATCCCGTGAAGTATTTAAGTAAGATATTTATATCCTGCCCAAAACTCACATCTCTGGGCGGATTACAATAAAACACTACAAATTTAGACAAGAATTAAAACAGTGTTAAATTCCAAGTCTAATTAAAAGCCTGGATGAACAAATGTGCCTTTACAGCTTTTTAAGAAGTTGTCAGAGATGGGGAGGCTCTTCTCTCAGCAGTCATTTTCTTATTGTGCATTATCATCACCCTATTGCAGCTGAGGCTGAGAGCGAACAGCTTGCCCAAGGCTGCTTCTTGCGCATTGGCCAGTTCATGGCAGAGGTGGGATGTGAACCAGGGAAGTCCTGATTTACAGTTCAGTCTCCTACCCACTATGATATACCACACTATTATGCCCCAGAAAGCAAGGTGGCATTTAAACACATTTCTCAGGCCACCAAAGCACCTGAACATTTTTAACACATGTAAACTAACAATAATATAAATAAATAAATAAATAATCTTACCAAATTGTTACAATTCTTTTGAGTTATTTCCTGATCCATTTTCTGATCTTCATCCTGATCCATGTTATTGGCCAATGACAGGCCCGTTCTCTACTGCCAGAGGAGCTCTGCAGGATAGTTTTTTTCCCCCGGGGGGCTCTTTAGGTGGTGCTTTAAAAACTCATTTAAAAGGCAGTTGCACTATTTGGTTTGAGGTATGACTTCTGAAAAGAAACAGAAAAGCAAACTCTTTCTGGAAGGCTGGCCAATTTTTAATATTATTCTATTTATATAACCGCTCGTAATCACTGACAGCAAAGCAGCTTAGAAGAAAAATAGAAAATCAGAGCAATAAACAATATTTTTTATTTATTATATTTGTATACCACGCCAAACTAGTGTCTCTGGGCAGTTTACAACAGAAGAATGAATTCTTGGGGGGGGGGGATGTTTTCACCTTCCATCTAAAAATAGACAGAGAGGGAGCCAGCCTAATCTTTCTGTGGAGGAAATTCTAGAGTTGTGGAGCAATCACTGAAAAGGCCTGTCCTGGACACCTGTCAGATGTGTTTCTGCCAGTGGCAGGCAGAGAACAGGGCTTCTGAAGCCCTGGCCAAACAGAGGGCTTGGGCAGGCTCATAGGAGAGAAACCAGTCCTTAGGAGAGTCTAGGATCAGGTTATTTAGGGCTTTAAAGGCCCAAATCAGCATCTCAATGGAGCAAGGAAATGTAAAGGTAAAGTGTGCCCTCAACTCCTGGTGACCACAGAGCCCTGGTTGTCTCTGGTAGAATACAGGAGGGGTTTACCATTGCCATCTCCCCCCGCAATATGAGATGATGCCTTTCAGCATCTTCCTAATTTGCTGCTGCCCGATATAGGATACCAGCAGGGATTTGAACTGGCAACCCCAGCTTACTAATCAAGTCATTTCCCCGCTGCGCCATCAGGTGGCTGTACTGGCAACAAATGCAGCCAACACCTCATAAGTGTATCATGCTCCTAAATGTCCTGCTCCTGTCATGTTTTGTACCAACTGAAGCTCCCAAATTGTTGTCAAAGGCTGCCCCAACAAAAGAGCACTACAGAAGTCCAGTCTGAATACAACCAGTGTGTGAACACCACAGGTCAGGTCTGCTCCCACCAGATCGGGCCATTCAAGCCAAAGCTGCTAGAAGGTACTCCTCGCCACAGTGGTCACTTGAGCATCCAGGACAACTCTCGAGTCCAGCAGCAGAAATTCTTCACATGGGCCCTGAAAGCCTGACTTAAAACATCCCGAATTGGAGGTTTTATTGATTTATTCCTAATGCTTCATTTTGCACCACCACTGTATTTTCAAATTTGAGAGACAAAACAAATACTTTTTAGAATTCAGAAAAGAACTGGTTGAGGATAGAACCGTAGCTCAGTGGCAGAACATCTACTTCACATGCAAGAGGTCCCAGGTCCTGTCCTTGGAATCTCCAGGTAGGGCTGGAAATGCCTCCCATCTGATTGCTGCTGACAGACAATACTCAGCTAGATGGAGCAATGGTCAGACTTGGTATAAGGCAGTTTCCTATGCATGATGTTATTTGGAGAGTAGACAGCTTTTTAGTTTCTGCCATCAAAGTACGTAGCAAGCCGATAAAATCTGTCTAATGGTGCTGAATTATTCCAAGTCATTGTTTCCGTTTTTGAGTGTCCTGGGATTTTTTAACTCATTGTTTTAACTATCTAGTTTTTGAGTCAAGTATCTTTGTTATGGCTATGACTAAACAAATAAATGGATTGATTGATAGATAATATTATTCGGGAGAAGGGGCCAAAGCTCAGTAGTAGAGCATCTGCTTTGCATACCAGAGGTCTCAGGTTCAATCCATGGCATCTCCAAGTAGGGCTGAGAAAGACGCTTGCCTGCAACCCTGGAGAGGTGCTTCCAGTCAGTGCAGACAATACTGAACAAGATGGACCAATGGTTTGACTCAGTATAAGGCAGTTTCCTATCTATTTACTTATATTTACAAATGAATGTACTCTTTGGTTGGTTGGTCATGTCATCAATGATGGCCAAGGGCTTTCATATTAGGGATGTACAAAAGGTTTCAATGTAGGAACGTTTCAACTCTAAATGGGCCATCTTAATTGTTTTTAGCTCAAAACAAAATGCTCTTTAAATAAAGGGCCTGTTTCGAGTTCGGAACAAGAACAACCCTGTTTCGATTCGAAACGTTTTGAGCACCATTTTGGAGGCCTGTTTTCCCCTTTCTTATTGTTTTTCTGGCACTGGCTTCTGATCCTATGGTATTATGGGGGAAATGTAATTTTGTGTTGTTAAAAATCACTCTCTTGCCCATTTATTTTGTGGGTTGGGTGGTAGGTAGCACCCAGCAAGCCCTACCACCCAACCTACTTTAGTGTCCCTAGAAGCTACTCATGGTGAACATGTTCTGTTATAACAACCAGGTCAACCGCCGTTTCAGTGAAACATTTCAGCTGTCGAAGTTTTGTTTCAAGCTCAAAACATAATACAAAGTCTGTTTTGTGCACATCCCTATTTCATATCTTCCTCCAGTTTTTCTTCTCTCAAATACTCACATTGTGGCTCCAAATTGTAAGTACCACCAATCCACTTCTTTATTGTTCTGCCTGGATTTAATTTTCTGCATGAATTGCTTCTGGCAGGGCTAAACAAATACATCAGAGCTGCTACAATCCTCTTATTTCCCCCCAAAACATATGAAATGCAAAGGTAAGGATGAAAATAAAGAAAGAAACTATCCTTCTACTCTAGAATAGAACTGATTTTACTTAAGTAAGAGGAGGGAGAAAATGAAATTAGATCAGGGACAGAAGATACCTACAGGTTCTGGTCTATCCTCATTACATGGGCTTGATTTTTTTTTTTTTTAAAGTAAGGCTATAGTGGCACAGTGGGGAAATGCTTGACTAACAAGCAGAAAGTTGCCAGTTCAAACCCCCACTGGTGGAAACACCTATATTGGGCAGCAGCAATATAGGAAGAAGCTGAAAGGCATCATCTCTTACAGTGCAGGAGGCGGCAACGGTAAACCCCTGCTGTATTCTACCAAAGAAAACCACAGGGCTCTGTGGGCGCCAGGAGTCGAAAATGACTCGACGGCACATTTTACTTACTTATAGTGTATCATCTAATATAAATATCATAAGGCCTCAGGAGGCACAATGCCAGAGGCCCCTATTCAACAAGGAAAACAAATCCAGAATGCTTAAGCAAGCAGTAATTGGAAGTCTTCAAAAGTATGTTGACATCATGGTCTTGCCTCACTCCATGCAGATGTTGAGACAAAAGCACATGATGATCTACACAAGCCAGAGTTGTCTCTTTCATTCTGAAAGAAGTACAGATATAATTTCAATATTCTACTCCCTGTACTTCAAAGTGGACCACAGCAAGTATTATTTACAGGTGGACTTCATTATCCATGGGGGTTCTATTCCCGCCAATTCCTGCGGATAACGAAGCTGCAGATAATGAGTCATTGAGTGAATAGGAGTTGGGGGTTAGGTTCCTGGGGGACAGAAAAGGGTAGGAAAATGGCAGAAATAATTAAAATAAAGTGCTGTACTGTGCTCTGTGGGTCTCCATCTGGCAAGCAATGCCCCCTGCAAACTGCCAATTTATCCAATTTTCAGTGAAAAATCATTGGGTTTTTTAAAAAAAACAAAAAACAGAAGAGCCACAAAACAGCTCCTTTATGTAAAATGGCAGCCGAAAATGACCTCTAAGGTCATTTTCAGCCACCTAGGAATCACAGATTTTAACCCTTTTGTATCCGCAAATATTGGGGTCAGGTGTATATGTGGAATCGTGAATAGCAGAACTGCGAACAACAAGGTTTGCATGTATTTAGAGGCTGATATTCAGTCCAGCCTCAGGTCTCTAATGCTGCGCTGCTGCTGCATCCTACAAAGGCAGCATCAGGTATGTGCAAAAGTGGCGGCTGCATATTTATTTATTTATTTGATTTCTATACTACCCTTCCAAAAATGGCTCAGGGTGGTTTACACAGAGAAATAATAAATAAGATGGATCCCTGTCCCCAAAGGGCTCACAATCTAAAAAGAAACATAAGATAGACACCAGCAACAGTCACTGGAGGTATTGTGCTGGGGGTGGATAGGGCCAGTTACTCTCCCCCCGCTAAATAAAGAGGACCACCACGTTAAAAGGTGCCTCTTTGCCAAGTTAGTGGGGTAACTGCATAATATGCAGTGCTTCTGCAAGTTTCCCCATTACAGAGACGTAATGCTGCACTTCTTAGGATTGCAATCGCAACTGGATTGTTCCTAGCCAGAAAGTAAAGGGCTAATCTTACCTTTAGACCTGAAGAGAGGTGGGGTGGGGGGAGAGGATTCATATGTTAATAGATTTTCTGTATACCAGCTTTTAGTCACCTATGCAAACACAGACTTCTCTCTCTCCATCCAAACAGATGTGTAACCCAGCTACGTTTTTTCTTATTTTAAGTAAAATTGCTTAGAGTTTTGGTCTCCTCAGAACCTAGTCTGCCAAGAGCACTAGATGTCAGCCAATATATTTAGATACTGCTTTTCAACAAAATGAGTCCTCAAAGCAGTTCACATAGCAAAAGGAGTAAGAAAATAGCTTCCTGTCTCAAAGTCTAAGAAGAAACACATCAGCAAGAGCCACTGGGAAGACGCTGTGCTGGGGTTGAATCAGGACAGTTGCTCTCCCCGTGCTGAACATAAGGGAGCCGTGGCTTTAAAAAGTGCCTCTTTGCCCAGTTAGCAAGGGCTTATGTGCAGTTAAGTCCAATTCTGGCATTCCTTAGCGACAGTTGCTTCACATAGCCTTAGGGGTCCCGATCTCTAGGCAGGGAGGCTAAATGTGGAGCATGTGCCTCCCATTCCTCCTCTATTTTTTCTGGCACCCACAGCCAGCTAGGCGTTACAGAGAGGGCAGAAGGATCATTATCACTGCCTAGAGGGCTTACAAACTACATCAGTTACACAAGACGGAGAGATAAAGAACAGGGAATAGGTCTTTGAGCAGGAAGTCAGAGAAGGTGAGGGTAGTTTTAATTTGGATAATAATATTACTGCTTGAATTAAGGTGGACATCTGGACGAAGCTCCTCGTGACCAGTTCCACTGAAACAAAAGGTGTAAGTTAGTCTTGAACAGCTTGTCCCATTAATTTCAACAAGACTACCCTAATGGTGCAACAGGGAAATGACTTTATTATCAAGCCAGAGGTTGCCGGTTTGAATCCCCGCTGGTATGTTTCCCAGACTATGGGAAACACCTATATCAGGCAGCAGCAATATAGGAAGATACTGAAAGGCATCACCACATACTGTGTGGGAGGAGGCAATGGTAAACCCCTCCTGTATTCTACCAAAGACAACCACAAGATTCTGTGGTCGCCAGGAGTCAAAACTGACTCGATGGCACACTCTGCCTTCACCCATCGGGAACTTAATCTGGATGTCAGCTAATATTTCTAAGGCTGCCATCTCCTGCACACTTAATGAGATGTTATGAAAGACGCTGTACACAAGCGCAAGCATCAAAAGTGGGTCTAGGAGTCCCACCCCAACTGGTCAGTCACTCCCCTCCCACACAATGCTCATGATTACAGAAGTGTCCATCTGAAGACGTGAACACCGTATCCTTGATCGCAGGGGTTTCCATGAGTGAGAGGGCTGGAGTGTCCCAGCCTCCTAATCAAGGAAACTGGTTTGATCACAATTATAGTATTTACCTTTTCAGATTAACACCATGGTAAGTGTGAAGTGTGTGGGGGCCAGAGGGCAAGTGATTGGGCGGGGACAGGACTTGCAACTATGTAAGTTTGTACAGTGACATTTTACTGAACAGGGTTTTAGTAAGGTAGGTAAATGCTTTGATTGTTCCAACCATAGGTCATAAACAAAGTAGCAGAGAGCACAAAACACACACACACACAGAAAAAATGTGTGTACATTAAAACAAAACAAAAAGGTAAAAAACAATTTCTTACCACAGATAAAATCCATATTTTAAGAAGGCAGGGGAAAGGAAATATATACAAGTATAAAAAGAATGAATTACATATTATTCTCGGCCTTTTGGCTAAGAAGATCAAGTGTAGTGAGAGAACTTCAAGGAAGTTCCACTCAACTCAGTGAAACTTAAGAGTGAATATTAATAAATGGATTGTTGATATATAATCCACCAGCTATAAAAAGACTCAGTAATTTGTACAGAATGTAGTCAAGTTACCTTTTTTTAAAATGTAGTAATGTAAAACCTGGGGTTCTCAAACTTTCACAGGAAGGAAGTGTTCTTAATAAGCAAATGAAAACAGAATAACATGGTGATCAGTAAAGATAAACTCAAGCCATAAAACCAGTTTTGTCTATTTCACATAATAATTAGGAATGGGCCCAAATTTTGCAGCAATCCTGCTCAGGGTAGAACAAACAACCAGAGTTCCCCCTGGAAACTGCAATACTATGCACATTCCTGCTAAACTCAGTAGAACTTGTTTCTGAGTAAATCTGCATATGATCAGGGTACAACTCAGCTGGAAAGTGCCCTAAGTTAGGACCAAACTACGTGATGTTAGAGATCTCAAATGGATTGCTTGTCTCCTCTTTGGTTAATAACAGCGTCAGCAGGACGAAGGGGCCTTGGGATCAGGGTGTAATAGTATTCAGGGAGAGAGTCTGTAAACCGCCCCCCCCACCCCAAGCTGCTATTGCCATGGAAGGGTAAAAAGGCATGAACTTCGTGGGTACTCTTTCCCATTTATATAGCTAATTGTGGTTTGGATGGGGGTTGCAGCATGAGGGGGCAAAGGGTTAAACTCTCCCTCTTTCAGCATTGCAACCCTAATCCAACTCTCACCCCCATATGGTGGCCATGTGGCTGTGTGCTATGAATGGGCTAAAGGGAACGGGAGCTGCCACATGTCCTGCCATTCGCCACCTGCCATGGGCCCCACCACCAACCAACCACACTCCTGCCAGCCTTCATGAGCCACTGGAGCCCCAACAGCCAGCCTTTGCCAGCCATGGCATGGTATGACATCACTGTCCAGTGCCTGTTATCCTAGGGGTAACAGGCGCCAAGTGATGCTATCACTGTACTGCACTGCGGCCAGCAAAAGCCAGCTGTGGGATTGCAGCGGTTAGTGGTGGGGCCACAGAGGGCAGCAATTGCAGTGGTGGCAGGAAGTAAGGGGGGGGGGTTGGAGGCAGTGGCCTGCCAGAGAATTTTGGACACGGGACAACATTGCTATGCCACGTCTACTTTTAACTAAAGAAAAAGATGTTGGAAGATCCAATCAGACATCTCCCGTGGTATGTCTAATCCAGCTCTTAGAGACTTAGTAATTTGGGTTCCATATCGCAAGATACACAAAAACAAAAGAGATAACATGTTTTAGAGAATTTAAATCTATAGGCCAGAACACCGACAGATCTGGAGAGCCAGGCCATAGTTACATAGAGCTCTTCATCAAGGAGAAGGGATGTAGACCTCTTTATCTTAAGATGCTCTGTAGCCCCTTGCTGGTGAATGGCGTTTCATTTTTTAAATTTGATTTTTTAAGAAGAAAATCAGGCCACAATGTACCTAAAGAAACTGAACATATTTGCATTTGGAAGACTTCTTAATGTTTTCAGAGTTATTAGCATGCACCTTACACACATGCAACTGATACTTTGCCTAGTATTCCTGGCCACTGTGTAGTCCTACTATACTGGTCTTGGTTCCCTTCATTCCATAGATTCATTCCTCCCTGGGTCCACTGGACCCTTTCCCTGATCTTACCTACTGCCACCTATTTCCTGAAATCTTTGCCCATTGCCATGACATTGAATAACTGAATTGTTGTTTCTTCCCTGCTGTTCCTGTAGAAGTGATTCCCTCCTTCCTTCTCTTCTGCTAATGCAACAGAAGTGCTGCCCTAGACTAGCCAATGTTTCCCAAGCAATGTGCGGTGGGATTCTAGCAATAGCAATAGCACTTAGCACTTACATTTATATACCGCTCTATAGCCGAAGCTCTCTAAGCGGTTTACAATGATTTAGCATATTGCCCCCAACATTCTGGGTACTCATTTTACCGACCTCGGAAGGATGGAAGGCTGAGTCAACCTTGAGCCCCTGGTCGGGATCGAACTTGTAACCTAGATGGTGTGTTATGCTGACTTGCTCTGAGTCAGCTCTAAAAGCAGCAGTTTCCATTCCCACTTTGCAGCTGACACTCCCAGATGAGCATAGGAAGCTGCCTTATACAGAGTCAGAGCATTGGCCCATCTAGCTCAGTATCATCTACACCACGGGTTCCCAACCTGTGGTACTTCAGATGTTGCTGAAGCACAACTCCCATCGCCTCCAGCTACATTTATTGTGACTGGGGATGGTGAGAGTGGTAGTTCAGCAACATCTGGATATCACAGGTTGGGATCCCCTTGTCTACACTGACTGGCAGTGTCTCTCCAAGGTTCCAGGCAGGAGTGTTCCCCAGCCCTAAGTGGAGATGCCAGAGACTGAACCTGGGACCTTCTGTAACCAAGCAGATTCTCTACCACTTAGCCACAGCCCTAGTGGGCTTCATGATGTCTGCGAAAAGGGGCTCAGACAAAGTCATGGAGGACAGGTCTATCAATAGCTACTAGTCTGGTGGCTACAGGCCAGCTCCAGCCTCAGAGGCAAGATGCCTCTAAATACCAGTTGCAGGGGAGTAACAGCAGGAGAGAGGGCATGCCCTCACCTCTTGCCTGTGGGCTTCACGGAGGCATCTGGTGGACCATGGTGTGAAACAGGATGCTGGACTAGAGAGGCCTTGGGCCTGATCCAGCAGGGCTGTTCTTATGTTATCCCCTAAGGGAAATATCTTATAGCAGCCAGCACTCAGATAGTCATCCATCCAATTGCAAGCCAGGGCAGACCCTGCTTAGGAAAGCAGACAATTCATGCTCACTATGCAAGACCAGCTCTACTCCCACAAAGAGGGCCACAAGGCTGGAGGAGGAGGGAAGGGAGGAAGGAACACATACATGAATATCATGGGATGCCTTCACCACTTAAAAAAAAGTATGTCAGTGGGGCAGTGTGCCCAATTTATTTATTTTTTTAAATGAAAGTGTGCCCCGGGATGAAAGTGGTTGAGAAATAGTACTGTCCTAAGTAACGAGCTAGAGCGGCCAAGTGAAAAACATGGCTTTGCCTGTATATCAGGGCTGCTCATCTTCAGCCTCCTGCAGATGTTGGCCTACATCTCCCATAATCCCTGGCTACTGGCCACTATGGCTGGGAATTATGGGGGAAACAGCTGGGAGTCAAAGTTGAGCAGGCCTGCTGTATATCAATAGAGAGGCCCGGTCCCAAAGTTGAGTGCCCGGTCTCAAAGAGTGCCAGGTCTCAAAGTTGAGCAGGCCTGCTGTATATCAATAGAGAGAGTGTAAGCTAAGAAATATTTCTGATTCCAGGACTCTCAGAACAATCGGATTTGTCCACAGGATTCCAGAAAAAGAAACAACTCCATTTCAAACCCTTCCATTACAGTTTTTCCTAATTTGAACACATTCATATTTCATTTAATTACAATAACTCCTGGCATCGCATCGACATATATTAAAAGGTTTGGCGGGGTGTGTGTGTGGCATTGTGCCCCACTCATCTTTGAAACATGTGGCACTCTTTGGGAAGATCAAACAATTAACGAATAACCAGTCTATGTTTAGAACACTAAAAATAGGATTTCTCGCAGATGGAATCATTTTGTGATTAGATCTCTTTGTGAAAGCCTACCTACACATGCAGAAGATCCACTTTTGGAATGAACAATGTATTCTTATTTCCCTGAAAGTAGCTGCAGGAGGGCCCAAATTTGGACAGGGGCTGTGGGGCAGGGGACTGACAGTTTAACCCCTCCATACAATTCCTCGATGAAAACCAGTCCTCCCCACAAAGCTAATACTAGCTACAGACTGCAAACACATCAGATATGATATGAGAACTAGTGGTGTGCATGGAAACAACACCTGCCGGCTCAAAGGTGGGGGGAATATCTTTAAAGATGCAGGAGGGTACTCTTAACCCTGCCACCGCATTTCCCCCTGCCGGTGCTGCCTTTTAAAATGGTCTGGCGGGGCGGCAACATAACTCCTTGCCGCCCGGGTGCCTCCTCGCTGCCCCCTTGGACCGGAAGTGACCAGAAGTGCCCGGTGGGCTTGGGCACATTGTGTGCATGAGCACGCATGTGCACTGGGCATTTCCAGTCTGAGGCACCAGGGCGGCAAGGAGATCTACTGCTGCCCCACCAGGCAGTTTTAAAAGGCAGCACCGGCAGGGGAAATGTGGTGGGAGGGGTAAGAGCACCAACCCCCATCCTTTAAGATATCTCCCTCCCCACCTTCAAAACAGCCAAACCGCCGGACGTTCAAACCAGTTTGGAGGCCCGTAAAAAGGGCCTCCAAACCGGTTCGTGCACATCGCTAATGAGAACCTGCAGCTAGCAGCTGTTCTGATTATCTATCTATCTATCTCTATCATGTGTGTGCAATCTGCCTCAGGGAATCGGTGCACAGGAGAGGGTTAAACCCCACACACCATGGCTCTAGTCCAAGTCAGGGCCCTTCCACATCTTTTAGGGAAAGAAACACATGGCAGAAGATCCAGGCATTGATGTCTATGAAATGTATCATGTAGCCCTTAGGCACAGATCCAGGTTAATTTTAAAAAACCCAAACAATTCAGTTGAGAAAACAACAAAAAAACCTTCCCCCCAAGAGCAGGGCTGTTCAACTTTGGCCCTCCTGCAGTGCAGGCCTACAACTCTCATAATACCTGGCTATTGGCCACTGTGGCTGGGGATTAGGGGAGCTGTAGTCCAAAAACAGCCGGGGGGGGGGGGGGGGAGTTGAGCAGCCCTGCCCAATAGAAACAAGGAAGCTTGCTTCCATCTACAAATCTAATAAGATGGAATTACCAGCCCTGCATCAGAGCTAGCAACGAGGAAAATGGTATACACACCTTAAAGACAAAATGCCATTGCGGCATGGCATTGTGCTTAGTGTTAGGGATGTGCACGGAACGGTGGCAGGACAGTTCGAAGGCAGCGGAGGTCTCTCTTTAAGAGTGGGGAGAGGGTGCAGTCACCCCTCCCGCGGCTTTCCCCTCGCCAGCATCCGGGCAGCGGACCTCCCTGCCACTCCATTGCTCTCCTTTTCCAGATATGACCAGAAGTTGCTGACGTGCCTGTGTGCACCGGCGACGTGCGCCCGTGCTGGTGCGCACAGGTGCGGTAGGGAGCTGCCGCCCCAATGGGCTGCTTAAAAAAAACTATGCTGGGCGGGGGAATGACAGGAAGGCTAAGTTTACACACACACCCACTCTTAAACGGAGACTCCTGCTTGCTTCAAACTGGCGGATCCACTGGTTCTTCAAACCAGTTCAGAGGGCCATAAAGGGCCCCTGAACCTGTTCCATGCACATCCCCACTTAGTGTATGCCAAATGCAAAATTACACACATCCTAGCATGTACACTGGAATTAAATCTGGTGGCCTACACCCTGACTAGTGTTGTATTATCATGATGCTGTTGAACTAGCACAAGGATGTAGCCACACTGCGTAAAGAAACATTGGTTCCAAACTCATGGTGCCCTAGCAAGACCCCAAGGCACTGCACAAGGTGTCACACCACCTTGCACGAGTCCTAGAACAGAGCTAGCTCAGCATCACAGAAGACTGCAACTTCACACAGTTTTACAAACTTCTTAAAGTGTGTGCAACTTCTGCTACTCTGAATATGTATATACCGCTTTTCACCAACAGTTCTCAAAGCGGTTTACACAGAAAAATAAATAAAGATGGTTTCATGTCCCCAAAGGGCTCACGTTCTAAAAAGAAATGTAAAGTAGACTAGACACCAGCAACGGCCACTGGAGGGATGTTGTGCTGAGGCTGAACAACTCCTTTTGTTGTGCCAGTACAACACAAAGTTTATATGGTGGCTAGTGTTTTCTGCATCAAATATGCAGTGTGAGGTCAATACAGAGGCATCTTTAAAGCGCCCTTGAACACACATCTGGGAATCGTTGCTGCAGCAAACAGCGGTATGTAATCATGTCTGCTGTGTGAAGCATGGGGCTGGACTGAAATTCTGTGATGAAGGTGTTTATCAGCATTTGATTTCTTTCCCAAGTATTAGAAATGTTTTCTGATTCAAAGAATCTTGGTTGATTATTAATTATTTTAAATGATTTACTTATTTGATTTACATACCACCCTTCCTAAAGTGGCTCAGGGCAGTTTACACTGAAATCAGAAACACATAACAATTAAACCCAGAAACCAATCAAAAGCAGATTAAAATTGCAATTAATATATCATTAAAAGCCAGGCAAAAAACATGGGTCTTTAAGGCTCTCCTGAATGCCTCCAAGGAAGATAATCCTCTTATATCCATGCGGAGCACATTACCTAAAGACAGACCCCTCCTGATGATCTTAATGGACAGTGGGATCTTGCAGAGAAAGGTGCTCTCTCAGGTAACCTGGATCTAAGCCCTTCAGGGTTTTAAAAGCCAGCATTTTGTACTTTGCCCAGAAACACATTGGCAGCAAGAGCAACTGTTTAAAATCAGGCATAATGTGGTCTCTCCAGGATACCCCAGAAGCCTATCTGGCTGCCACATTTTGAACTAACTGAAGTTTCCCAACTATGTACAAAGGCTACATAGACTGCACGGCAGTAGTCCAACTTGGAGGTTACCAGCTGGTGTACCACTGGTTTCACATCATTCTCCTCAAGGAATGGGCAGAGTTGTTGAATCAATCACAGCTGATAAAAAGCACTCCTGGCCACAGCCCCAACCTGAGGCAGCACAGTGAGTCCTGGGTCCAAGAGCATTCCCACGCTACAAACCTGTTCTTTCTGGATTGGGCGGGGGCGGGAAGGTGTAACCTCATCCAGAAGATTACAACCCCCAACAACGAGGAGCACCTCAGCTAACCATTCAGCTTCAGTTAACTATCCCTCATGCAGCCCATTACTGCCTGTAGGCAGGCATTTAAGGGGCAAACACAATTTCCTGATATTGATGACAAGGAGAAATAGATTTGTGCGCCATCAGCATACTGATAACACCCAGCACCAAATCAGATGACCTCAGCCAGCAGTTTCATGTAGTTAAACATCATTGGTGACAGAATGGAACCCCGTCAGCTTCCACATAGTAACTCGTTTAGAAGAGATTATAATTGTACAATCCTTAGTCAATTCATAGATCTATTAGATCTGTATTGATTTGCATGAGAAGAAGCACAAGCTTTCGAGACGATCTTTTTAGCTACTGCACACCTTAGGAGAAGTATTCCCAATTCTCTCACACACAGGTGAGAATGCCTCTATTAAGATGGCACTTGCCATCTGCAAGTTTTTCAAGCATGTACAATAAAAACTTTTTTTTTTTAAACACACAAATCTGTTGACTCCATGGGCCACTTTTTAAATAGATGAAAAGGTTAAATCAATCAGTTACTGAATCCAGGGGCTGCCGGAAACATATTTTCGAGTTCCAGCAGGACTTTTGCCAGTTCTGCAGAGGCCAGCATGGGATTAAGACTGCAAGGCTTAATCAAACAAGCGTTTGCCTGTAAGACTCATGTTTCTTCTCGTACATATGTACCCAAACCCGTCTCTCTGTCGCACTGGCTGGAGATTCTGGACCATATGACGTGGGCAAGACCGTCACGGGCTCTTGCTCTATCACCGCTTGTTGCAGTCAGCTAAAACACAACCGTGCTTGCGTTGCAAAAGGCAAAGAAAAGAACAAAACACAGATACGAAAGGAAGGTATTACTATTGGCCAGAGCTGCGGGGCGCGAGAGCTGGAACTGGAAGCCAAGAGAGACTGGACTGGAGGCTCGACCGCTCCGTCTACTGCCTTAGAAGATGTGAAAGCAAGCTCCCAGCTTCTCCCCGGGAGCCCATCTGTGGCTCCGCTCAGCTCAGCTCAGCAAATATTTGCTTATTGACGCACCCGGGCTCCGGGAATCTCTTGAGCACGCCCGGCCGCGCCAAAGAAGATCCGATCTGCTCAAAAAGCCAAAGCGTGAATGTTACTTACAACTCTGCCTCCGGGGCAGGGTAGCAGGCAGCAAACCCCAAGCACGCCGCCTTCCAGCCGAACCGGCGTCTCCTCTCCACGCCGCAGGTTCGCCTAATCGACATGCAGCCGCCCGCCCCGCCCCTTCTAGCCCCGCCCCCAGCATCCATCTCCCGCCCGCCCCGGGGAACAGCGAGTTATTCTTCTGCCGCCAGAGAACGCCGCCGCCGCTGCTGCATTTTTTAGAACGAGAAGATCTGGGCAGCCGTGCCCATTTTGTAGTAGCCCTGTGGATTTTGCGTAGACACTTCACAGGCTGTGCCTTTTGCATTTCACGGCCGGTTTCTGGGTCCCGCTGCTCGCAGCGTGTTTTCTCTCAGTCTCATGTATGTGCCTGCAAATACCAGGGCTGGGAAGGGATCTGACGAAGGGAACTCTTAGTTGAGTAATCATAGCAGTCTACGTGGATTAAGCAATTAAACAGCATACATTCTGTTCCGGAAACCTTTTGCATCACCCGCTAGCCTCCATATCCCACTGCAGTTAAGCCCGAGTGAGTGTAGATGCAATCATCGTATTTCTTTGTTCGGTCCGCTTCCTCCCCCACTCCCCTTTTTTTGTTGGCTCTCTTGTGTTTCCTTCCTAGATTGTCAGCCCCTCGGGGCAGGGCCTTCATCTACATTTGGACGTGATGAAAAACAACCGTTTCAAAGAGTGTGTGTGTGGCGGGGAAGGTATTTTAAAATACGGATTTGGTGTTGTGATTAGAGTGTTGGACTAGCCTAGGACACGGGACCAGAGTTAAAATCTCCATTCCGCCATGAAGCTCACTGGGTAATCCTGGACCAGTCACTTATTGCTGAGCCTAACCTATTTAAGGGGTTGTTGCGAAGATAAACATAACCATGTATCCCGCTCTGAGCACCAAGCCCTGCTAACGGCAAAGAGGCACCTTTTAACGTGGTGATTCTCTTTATTTAGCATTTATATGATCATATGATTCCACTCCAAGGCAGTGGAGTGGAATCAGAAAATACATGCATTCATGCATTCAATTTCTATTCTGCCCTTCCAAAAATGGCTCAGGGCGGTTTACACAGAGAAATAACAAATAAATAAGATGGATCCGTGTCCCCAAAGGGCTCACAATCTAAAAAGAAACATAAGATAGACACCAGCAACAGTTACTGGAGGTATTGTGCTGGGGGTGGATAGGGCCAGTTACTCTCCCCCTGCTAAATAAAGAGAATCACCACATTAAAAGGTGCCTCTTTGCCAAGTTAGCAGGAGTAACCGTTTAATGAAATCAAAATTGCGTACTGAGAGGCAAGTGCAGACTGCTTTTTAGTGCTCTTGCTGCTGGCTGTTTGTTAGCCCCGCCTCTACTCCAGAACTGGAATACAAGTATCTAAAGCCACCTTTAAAAGCTGGCCTGAATCTAGAAATGGATTAACTAAAACACCACAGCAGGCATGTGGCGCAACAGGCACCATTTGAGAAGAGGCATTCTAAAGCAAGTGTGGTGTGTTGGCTAGTGTGTTGGAGTAGGACTGGGGAGACCTGGGTTCAAATCACACGGTCTGGAAGCTCACGGGTGATAGACCAGTCACTGTGTCTTGACCTAACCTACCTCATCGGATTGTTGTGTAGATAAAAGAGGGAGAGGCATGTACACTGCTCTGAGCTCCTTTGAGGAAGAGCAGGATAAATATGAAATCAATATTTCCCCATTCTCTTACACAGAGGAGTGCATGCCTCTTTTTAAGGTGCCACTTGGCCTCTGCAGCGTTGATAATTGTTTGTGTAAAAAGATACTTTTTAACTTATTAACATCTGCTTACTGCTTAGGAACATAGGAAGCTGCCTGATACTGAGTCAGATCTAAAGGTAAAGTGTGCCGTCAAGTCGATTTCGACTCCAGATGCTCACAGAGCCCGAGCTCAGTACTATCTACACAGAGAGGCAACGGCTTCTCCAAGGTTGCAGCAGCTTCTTCAGTTACAGGCAGGAATCTCTCTCAGCCCAATCCGTCACGAAGAGAATTTTAAATCGCAGTATAGACATAAATTTAAATCTGGAGTCAAATTTACATATTACTACCTGAGATCAGCTAGCCGACTAGATAGACTCTGGGCTCCCCCTTCTTTTGAAGTCTACAGGTGTAAACTAGTACTTACCCCATGGTCAGACCATGCGGCTGTGGGATTTATTTGTAATCTCTCTGAGGTAATTCCACATGGTAAGCCCTTGTGGCGATTACACCCCAAAATTTTAAGTGATGAATATCTCAAAGGTGTCCTTTTATCAGAACTGAGGCGACAGATCCCTCGGCTATTAGAGGCAGAAGATGATCTTTTGGGAGCCTGGGAGACATTTAAAAAGAGGGTGGGCTGCCGTACTAGGGCAGTGACCAGCCGGACATATAAGATAGGGGTCAAAAATTATCAGAAAGCGATCACCCAACACCTGAGGATTGTCGATAAGATGAACAGGGGAGAAGCCTTCGATGTGGAATCATGCCACCACTACAAAGAGACTATCAGGACATTTCAAAATGAGCTGCGGCACAGGCGTTAAGAAAATAAGCTGTATCACTTCAAAGGGTCTGTAGTTGAAAAAGGGGAGTGGGCAAAGGACAAGATGCATGCATCTAGTTTGACATTCCAAGGCCTGCGATCGGATGGAAGTAGCCCACTAAAGGCCGACCCTCACGATATGTTAAAGATCATGGCCCAGTTTTATACAAACTTGTATGCATTGAAGGATATTTCTGTAAAGGACATTCAATCTTATCTAGATAGGTTCTGCAGTCTGAATGAATATGGTCTCGGCTATTCCCTCACTGAGGAGAAAAAAAGCTCTTTGACCCATCCTGTAACGATAGAAGAGGTCAGAGCAGTTATCTCAGCGGGAAAGAATACACCGGCCCCGGGGCCTGATGGTCTGACATGGCCTTTCTATAAGTTTTACGCAGACCAGCTACTACCAGTCTTAGTAAAATTATTTAATTTTGTCCTAGACAATGGGCGTTTAAATAGGTCTTTTGGGGATGGCCTCTTAATCCCCCCCCCCAAGAAAGGTGACACCACTTTATCACAAAACTGGAGACCGATAACCCTCACAAATATCAATTACAGAATCTTTGCCAAAATCCTAAATAATAGATTGGCGAAAGTGGCCCCTAAATTGTTCCACAGCTTGCAGACAAGCGCCATCTCGGGAAGAAAGATGACAGACTCATTATGTCTGCTGAGAGAACTTTTTTACTCTATACAGAATGAAAGTTGGAAAAGTCACCTCCTCTTATTGGATCAAGTTAAGACCTTTGACAAAGTGAACCACAATTACCTGTGGACATTGTTGAAAGCTAAAGGTATACCACCCCTCTTTGTTAGTTGGATACAGCTGCTCTATGCGAATGCAAAGGTGACACCGCAGATTAATGGATGGCGGGGCGACCGGATCACTTTGCATTCGGGCGTCCGCCAAGGATGCCCACTGAGCCCATTACTTTATGTTTTTGCCCTGGATCCGATCCTGATCAGGATTCAGAGAGAACCCCATCTGCAAGGACTCTCGGTCTCTATCCCTCCACCCTGCGAGATCTTCCCAGGAGGGAGGAGGAGGGAGAGTGATGGGATAGCCGAACCATCTGTCCACTCAGAACCGCATTCTGAGTTTAGGGTAAAATTTGTAGCTCATGCCGATGATGTTACATTACTGTTATCGAATGAAAATGAAATCTTGGGCTCAGTATTAAATGCTGACAAAAGTGTATTTGTTAAAATGGACCCCAGACGCCAGCAACTCTCGTGCCTACCCATCTCTGAATGTAAAAGCGAAGGGGCCCCAGAGTCCAAACTGAAGTGGGTAGATACAGTAAACATTTTGGGGATTGAATATGGGATTAAGGAAAAAGTCTGGGGGGGGGGGAATTGGACAGATTTGGAAGAAAAAGTAAAGCTTAAAATCACCATGTGGAAAAAATGGAGCCTTGCCATGTACCAGAAAGTGGTTTACATCTGGACTTACCTGATACCCCCGGTGCATAACCTGGCGATAGTCTACCCTCCTCCGCTCAATCTCCTTCGGAGAGTTGAAAGCCAGATCTTCCGTCTAGTATGGCACACAGCATCCTTCCCTTTTGGCCCATGCGGTAGCATTTAAGGAGGTTGAGCGGGGAGGCCTAGCCCTACCTGCCCTGCAACCCTATTTTGTAACTGAATTCATGTCCTACAATTTTGGAAACTGGATTTTCATGAATGTCCCTAATATGTCCAACCTCCTGCAAAAAACCTGGGTCTCGCTTTTCGCTCTGCATTGGCAAAAGTCAGCATGGGGCATAACATGGTGGGGGAAAGGATCTTTCAACGGTAATATCACACAAGTATTGAAAAGAGAACACCCGGACTACTTGAGAGATTTGTTATTCACACTTAAAAAATGGAAGGTTGAACTGGATCTATTCAAAGGATCCTCCTCAGTTAAGTAGCTAAGGAAAACAATTTATGGAGAAATCCTAGAAGTGGGGTTTTAAAAACCTGATTTAGAATGTAAACGCTACAAACACCGCACTTCACAGTACTTGTTGCAACCCGATCACCCTATCGTTCTCTTTAAGGAGAAAAAGGTTCCTTTCCATTTATGGGAAACGAGGTGGCGTTTATACCACCAAGTACTACCGCTTAATGCGGCTAAACCATGGCTCCCAGAGGACCAGCAAGAGTGCCCTAAAATCACCTGCAAACAGAAAGCTAGTGAGCTAGGCAAAACATTCAGGGAAACCCATTCACATTTCTTAAAAGAGTGTGAGGTAGCCAAAAGAGTGTGGCAGGGAGTAAGCAAGTTTTTAGAGTGGCCTGATTTGGAAAAACAGTCTTGGGAAGAACTAACCTCGTGTTTGAGCTACAGAACCTCTTTTCGAGGTCCCAGAAAGAAACCTTCAAGGAAACGAGATGGAACGGGTGCCCTCATACTAGGGAATTGGAACATTCCCCTTCTCGTAATCAGGTTAGTAAACCTGTATGTCATTTATGCAATGCTTCTGCATAGGAATAGGGAGGGAAGATGTGACCAAGAGGTTCACGTGGATGAGACAGTAAATCTCCTCTGGAAAAGTTTGTATGGTTATGTGCAAAAAGACAAGTGTATCTCTTCTAAACAGCAATGGGATAAATTATGGAAATGGACATTGGACATAACCCCCCCGATTACCTGATGTACCTTGTAATCCCCCATCCCCGAGTTACAGTACTGCCTGCATATACTTTATAACCCTATGGGTTTCCAAATCCTTGTGTGTAAATCTTTGTAGATATATGATGTACAAACATATGATCGTATAAATAAATGAATCATGTAATATTTATATGACCATATGATATATGATGTACAAACAACCACTTTTTATATAATTGTGCTTTGACAACGTACTGTATGCTTTGGTAGTTTGTTCGTTCAATTAAAAAAAATCTTGTCCTAAAAAAAAAAATCTTGTCCTATCTTGGAGATGTCAGGGAGGGAACTTGGAACCTTCTGCAAGCAAGCATGCAGATGCTCTTCCCAGAGCCTAAGGGGAGTATCTTACAATGCTCACACATGTAAAATTCAAATGCAAACCATGGTGGACCCTGCATAGCAAAGGGGACAATTCATGCTCACTACCACAAGACCAGCAGTCTCCTCCCCAGTTGGGATACCGTTTTTGTGTGTGTGTCAATCAAAATATTTAAAATCAGTGAATCTAATGATTAATCAACTAAATTCTGCAATACATCTTTCTCTCGACAAGCAGGATAACACTTTATGTGTCTGATGAAGAATACTGCTGTACTTGCATTCAACATAACACAATTTATTTATTTATTTATTTTTACATTTATATCCCGCTCTTCCTCCAAGGAGCCCAGAGTGGTGTACTACATACTTGAGTTTATCCTCACAACAACCCTGTGAGGTAGGTTAGGCTGAGAGAGAAGTGACTGGCCCAGAGTCACCCAGCAAGTATCATGGCTGAATGGGGATTTGAACTCGGGTCTCCCCGGTCCTAGCCCAGCACTCTAACCACTACACCACGCTGGTTCTTATAACAACATAATGAGATAATAAGGGCATTTTCACGATCAATGGAAAGCGGGCCAAGGGAGCTTAGCCCGCTTTCCAATGGTCATGAGAACCAGCGGGCTCGCAGGTGAACCTGATGGTTCCCTGGTAGCTAGCCCACCAAAGTAGCCCTCCTCTTAGTCCAGGTTAGTGGAGCGAGCGCTCTGCTAACCCAGGCTTCCTGATTGTGTATTGCTGTGTCACGGCAACACACAAGGAGATCCCTGGCCAGGAGGCTGCAAGCAGCCTCCCGGGCTCAGGGTGTCTCTCCAGCATGCCCTGTGCAGCCCCCAATCCCCGCAGCCCCCTCCGGCTCCGTGACGGATCCGGCAGTCATGTGGGTGGCAAATCCAGCTGCCCGGGCTGCTGCCTTGATTATCTGTGGTGAGAGTGGAATAAGCCTGTTATCCCCGCAGAACTCCCTCCGGCAGGTCTCACTGATCGTGAGACTCACCTCAGTGAATAACTGCATGTGTACAGATCTGTACTATGTTGTGCACTCGTACAAGGGTTGAAAACAATGAGGTCATTCACACAATCAAAAACTGTATTCTACTCTGGTTGGGGAGCTGAGTGTGCTCCCAATTTTCAGTTGTGTGGAAACAAGGTAAGAGGAAAGCCTGGGTAGAAGTGATTGTGTGGAAGCAAGGTAGGAGGAAAAGCTACCCATGTTTTCCTCCTAACTTGCTTCTACACAATCACGTCTACTCAGGTTTTCCTCTTACCTTGATTCTACACAACTGAAAATTGGGAGCACACATAGATCCCAAACCCAGGTAAAACAGAATTTCTGATTGAGTGAATGGCTTCAATGTGTTAATATGGCTATTGCAATATTACTGCAAATGAACCACTGTTCCTGTCTGTCTTTCTTTAAATGAAAGACATTTCTTTCCTTTCAAACTCGTACACGAACAGACGTTTGTCCAATAAATATATTTTAGGGTAAATTCATGTATTCATTTATCGTAGCCATTTTTCAGATTTTGAAACATGTATATTAAAAAAAGATTAAAATGCATGACATTCCCATGCCAGCTAAGCCGTGTATGAATGAACAGGCTCATAATGATAACAACACATCGGGGATGGGCCTATAATTTAGAGATAGACTACTTCCTTTGCAGTTAGATAGTTCAATCTGACATATCTAGGTAGGGCTGGGAAAGCCCCTTGCCTGGAACCCTGGAGAGTTGCTGCCAGTCAGGGTCGGCAATATTAAGCTAGGTGGAACAATGGTTTGACTCAGTAAAAAGCAGTTTCATAGTCTCACAACACTTATAAATTGGTTACCTATGGAATAGAAGCCAGAAAGTTTCTCCCTCCAGTTGCTGGTCCTTTCAGTCCCTGTGCAACACCAGCATATCTTTATCCCCTCGTGGTGGAAGGGTTCTTCAAAATGTTCCTAGTTCCATCCAGGAGCTTTACATCAGGTACAGGATTGCTCTGTTGATCTTTTCTTCAGCCACCAACCCTTTAGCCACAAGACCAGGAGAGCTGGTCTTGTGGTAGCAAGCATGAATTGTCCCCTTTGCTAAGCAGGGTCCACCCTGGTTTGCATTTGGATGGGAGACTACATGTGAGCACTACAAGATATTCCCCTCAGGGATAGGGGCTGCTCTGGGAAGAACGTCTGCATGCTTGCATACAGAAGGCTCCAAGTTCTTCAGCAAGGGCTGAGAGACACTCCTGACTGCAGTCTTGGAGAAGCCACTGCCAGTCTGTGTAGACCATACTGAGCTAGATGGACCAATGGCCCCACAGCTTCCTGTGTTCCTTAACTGTTGCAGAGAGGTTACTGACATGACACTTGACATTGTGAGAGTGGATGGCAATGCTTTATTTGGGCTACAGTCAGGGCTGGTGCTACCATTAAGCTAACTAGGCAGCTGCCTAGGGCACAGACCTCAGATTGGTGTAGAGTGTAGAGTGTCAATGTGTTAAGCGTGCCCTTCTAGTTCAAAATGATTTGTGTGCCAAAATATTTTATTTTGTATTTGAGAAAGATAATAAAAAATTGATGTATTACCTATTCTTGCAATTTAAAATAAATTTAGCAGTTTCAAGTTTTGTGCTTTTCATTTTTTTCTACAAAACGTCTGTTTTAGAAAATCGAAGTTGAAATTTTTTTGGGGAGGTGCAAGTACTTAGCCTTGGCTAGGGTGCAAAATAGTCCGACACCGGCCCTGGCTACAGCTCGTCAGCAGCCAGGCCTGGAATCTGCTTTGAAAGTGAGAGTTCAGGCCCAGAACATGGGCTGAGCTACACAGAGACCCAGTCCGTGTGTCACCCAGAACTCCTGTTAACTGAGCAAAGAGGTACCTTTCAAAATAGTGGTTCTCCTATTTTTATTGGGGGAGAAGAATAGTCCCTGTTCAGCCCAGCACAGCATCTCTCTGTTTTTATTGGGGGAGAAGAATAGTCCCTGTTCAGCCCAGCACAGCATCTCTCCAGTGGCTATTGCTTCTCCTAGCATCCCCCACCCCAGCTTCAAAGAGTAATTTCCCCAAGACTGAATCAGGTGTCCCTGTCCAGACATGCAAGCTAGTGCACAGGTGTGTAAGACAGAGTTTGGTCAGTGTGTAAGACAGTTGGGTCAGTGTATAAGACACTGGAACATAGGACCATAGGAAGCTGCCATGTACTACTGAGTCAGACCATAGGTCCATCTAACTCTGTATTGTCTACACAGACTGGCAATGGCTTCTCCAAGGTTGCAGGCAGGAGTCTCTGTAACCCCCCCGATTACCTGATGTGCCTTGAAATCCCCCACCCCGAAGTTACAGTACTACCTGCATATACTTCATAACCTTGTAGGTTTCCAAATCCTTGTGTGTAAATCTTTGTAGATATATCATGTACAAACAACCACTTTGTATATAATTGTGCTTTGGCAACGTACTGTATGCTCTGGTAGTTTGTTGGTTCAGTAAAAAAAAATCTTGTCCTATAAAAATCTTGTCCTATCTTGGAGAAGCCAGGGAGGGAACTTGAAACCTTCTGCTCTTCCCAGAGCATCAGCTCCATCCCCTGAGGGGAGTATCTTCCAGTGCTCACACTTCTAATCTCCCATCCATATGCAACGAGGGCAGACCCTACTTAGCTAAGGGGACAAGTCATGCTTGCTACCACAAGACCAGCTCTCCTCACTGTGGGGTCTCCAGATGTTGTTGGACGTGGACTACCATTTTCCCCAACCACGATGGTCAAAAACATACAGCGTCTCTCCAGTGGATGTTGCTGGTTTCTACCCTCTGTTTCTTTTAAGATTGTGGCCCATTTGGGGACAGGGGACAAGCATGACTATACTTGTTTTGTTCTTTGTGTTGTTAGTCCCTTTAGGAAGAGTGGGATATAATTATTAGGAATTTGAGCCTCCACAACCTCTCCATTAACCAGTGATAGATATGTTTAATTCCTATTTTATAATTCAGTTGTAAGCCTAATTAAAATCAACGCAGAAATTATCATTATGGTTGGCTTACTGAAGTGTATGCTTCCAGGTCATCTGCTTTCAGATTGCTTCTATTATATATTCCAATGGACTACATGATGCTTACAATGATGCATTTATTATGGATGACTAGTAATAACATTATTACTTGCACGCAGTGTCTGACATTTTAATCACTTGTAATTCTTCGGCAGGGAAACAATTATAATAACCCAAACAAATGCTAAAACTACCCAACCACTTAATTTGCAAATATGTTCATTTCTGGGAGTGAGAAGATTGGTATGTTATTCATTGTTTAGAAAAACATTGTTTTGCAAAAATGTTTGTCACTCCTTGGCTTTCTCATGATCTGCAGAACAAATGATAGTCTGGAAATTGATTATTCATTATTTGCTATTCATTATTCCTCCTCCTTGTAAAGTTTCAGCAATGCAAAGCGAAAATAGAACTGACAGTGTTCGATTTAGGTGATTAGCCACCTGAGAGAAATTAAAATGAACAAAAGGCAGAGAACCAGCCAGCTCAAAAAAAATGGTTACAGTGGTTTGACAAATATTTAATTTTAATTGGTAATCTTGCCCCCCGCAGGGTAGGTTTTACACATTTATTTTAACATACATAATTATGATAATATTTATTTAAAACATTTCCGTATTGCATTTCGATCAATTATATTTTATTAATTTTTCAGGTTTGTCAATCACCCCAAACTTCTGTCTTTGGGCAGTTTACAACAACATCAAACAGATTAAAAATGAAGCCTTTAAAATAATTTAAAACCACAGTCCAAAACCTTGGGTGGAAAAACAAGTCTTTAGATACTTTTAAAAAGTTGTCAGTGATGGGGAGGCTCTTATTTCAGCAGGGAGCACATTCCAGAGTCTTGGGGCAGCAACAGAGAAGAACCATCCCTGCGTACCCACCAGATGAACTGGTGGCAACTGCAGATGAACCTCTCCTGATTATCTAAATGGGTGGCGGGGCTCATGGTGAAGAAGACGTTCTCTTAAATACCCAGGACCGAAGCCCATTAGGGCTTTATAGGTTACAACTAGCAGCTTGTATTTTGCCTGGAAAGGTATTGGTAGCCAGAGTAGCTATTTTAGTATGGGAGTATTATGGCCTCTTCGAGATGACCCAGAGACCAACCTGGCTGCCACATTCTGTACCAACTGCATTTCCTGGACTATGTACAAAGATAGCGCCACATAGAGTGCATTGCAGTAGTCATGTATGGAGGTTACCAGCAAATGTATCACTCTTCTGAAGTCGTTTATCTCAAATGGATGCAGCTGGCATATCAGTCGAAGCTGATAGAAAGCACTTCTGGCCACCGTCTCAGCCCAGAATACCAGAGAGAGGTTTAGATCCAGAAACACCCCCAGACTGCATTCTGGGGAAGGGTTCCTTCAGGTGAATGGTGACCCCATCCAGAACTGACAGATCAAAATAGTCTCCTGAGTTCCAACTTCGCACAATAAGTACCTCTGTCTTATCTGAATTCAGTCTCAGTTTGTTATCCCTCTTCCAGCCCATCACCACCTTCAAGCAGGCATTTAGGGGGGTTATGCCTTTTGATGATGTTGACATGGAGAAGTAGATTTGGGTATCATCAGCATACTTATAACACCCTGTACCAAATCTCCTGATGCTCTCTCCCAGCGGTTTTATGTAGATGTTCAACAGCATTGGAGACAATATGGAGCCCTGGGAGACACCCTATAAAAGTTTCTATTTTAAAGAGCAACAGTCTCCAAGGGACATCATCTAGAATCTGCCTGTGGGGTAGGAGGGGAAACACTGAAAATCAGTGCCTCCCACCCCCAACCCCCTCATATGCTCCAGAAGGATACTATGTGTGATAATATTGAAAGCCTCTGAGAAGTCCAAAAGGACCAAGAGAGTCACAATCCCTCTGTCAATTCCCAATTGGAGATCATCCATCAGGACAACCAAGGCAGTCTCTACTCCATAGCCCGCCCGAAAGCCAGACTCCAACACCAAGCCTGAGACCAAGTCCATCAGCTTGGTTAAGTACTCTATTGGGCAGCGGGGTGATTGGTACAACAAAAGAAGTTCCAGTCTATCCCTGTTCCCCAAACTTAAGTACACACATTTGATACGGTCAGACACTTAGTCAATAAATCATATGAGCATGGAGAGGTGCCGAAGCTTGCTTCCCCTCTCCTTGCCTAAAAGAACTCTGCTCAGTCTCCACATGATATCATCATCATCATGTAGGTCCTTTCTACAAAACAAGGTTCTTAAAATAGTCACTTGCCGCCGCCACCACCACTGCTCTTCCACCTCCCTCCTCCTGCTTTTCTATCCTACTCTCTGCCCAAAAGGCAAGGGGAGGCCACGTTAATGGACCTACCCCGGAGTGACTGATGAAAATCCCAAAATTGCTTTTGTGGAGAAATTAGCTCAGAGTGGAGCAGTTCCACATCAGAATAATTTTTGTGCAAAGCTTCGGTGTCAGGAAAATGAACTGAGAGAGAGAGAGATGCTGAAGTTAAAAACAAAAATGGTTTTATTTGAGGGTTAGGGGTACAACGGAGTAAGAGAGTCTGTGTCCGGCCGCACTGGCCACCCTTACCGGTGAGGACGAGGCTGGGCGGCAGTCTGAGACCGCAGAAGCGGGCGGCAGACAGGTGAGGAAGGAGGGTGGCACATCGACGGGTCTGACCCCAGGCCCAGCCGGTCTCCCAGCTGAGCAGTGCTGCAGAGAGGGAGCTGAGGCTGGGCAAGCCAAGGCTGGGGAGAGCTCTGGGGGAGGCACGCAGGAGTGACGTCACCAGCATGACTCCCAAAGGGAGGAGAGCAGGATGGGGATGAAGGGGAACACAGCTGCCAGTGATAATGAGCTAATAAAAAGAGGCGTTGGCCCCTTAATTGGGGGTGGGAGGTGCACAACCTGCAAGGGAGCATTTAAGGAGTCGGCCAGGGATGAGTGGCTGGCATAGGGTGAGTGCTGGGTGCTCTGGAGAGAGGCCAGCACAAGGGGCAAACAGCCTAGGATTGAGGAAACTCAGGGTGACGTTTAACCCCTCTCCATCCCGACTCTGAGGCCGGACAGTGCTCAGGTAGGTTGGGTAAAGGAGACTCCATCGTGCAGCCAGACAGTCACTTAAGCAATATTACTATTAGAAATACATTACAAGATTAACTAGATAACTGCAAAGAGGAAATTTAGCTTAGTGTCCAAATTAAAATAACTTCCAGGCTGACCAGAGAAAGGAGGCCGGAGAGGAACAGGTTTTTGGATTTAAGAAGAGAGCAAAGATAGGAAGCCCAAAGGGGTGCAGAGGGGTTACTATACAACCTCGTCCTTTATTGGCGGTTGGATCCTCGTGGTTCTGGTGCAACCGAAGGACTTCTTTCCTCAGGGATGGACTGGGAAGCAGCAGACAGCAGTGGGGAGCCAAGGTGGTTAGGCGGCTGAGATAGGTCCAAAAAGTGTCTGGTTTTGAGTAGCCCAGTTCTGGTGGCAGCAAGGCTGGCTGGGCAGATTGGGTCAGGCAAAAGGGTCAGTCTTGAAGGCTGGAAGCATGAATGGCATGCAGAGCAAAACACGGCCAAGAGTAATGGCGGGTGTTAGGTCTAGCATCCAAATTGTGGGTGTACCCAGGAGGCCAAGTGGAGTACGCAGGGGAGCACACGTGGTGTAGTGGTTAGAGTGCTAGACAAGGACCGGGGAGACCCGAGTTTAAATCCCCATTCAGCCATAATACTAGCTGGGTGACTCTGGGCCAGTCACTTCTCTCTCAGCCTAGCCTACTTCACAGGGTTGTTGTGAAAGAGAAACTCAAGTATGTAGTACACCGCTCTGGGCTCCTTGGAGGAAGAGCGGGATATAAATGTAATAATAATAATAACAACAACAACTACTACTACTACTACTAGGGGCAATTAAAGCCCAAATCATGTCCTGGGGCAGTGTTCCAGTTGCTCTTCTTTCTTGAATAGGGTAGTTCTGGGGAATCTGAAAAGATTCCATTGTTTGTGTTTGCTGTGTTGCACTACAACACAATGAGGCGCTTCACACGATCAGCGTGAAGCGCCGGAGGGGGTTCTGTGGGGAGAGCGGGCTTAGCCTGCTCTCTTCGCAGATTAGCAGATGCTCAAGGCTAGGTGGCTGGATCAGCTTCCCAAACGACTGCCGGCTCCATCACGGAACTGACGGGGTGGTGGGGATCGGGGGCCATGTGGCCCATGGAAGTTCCAGGATGCCCTGCAAAAGTGTGCAGGGCATCCTGGAGAGACCTGCAAACCTTGCTCGTGAGCCCGCTGGTTCTCATGATGGGGAAAAACCAGGCTGGGCTTCTTTAGCCCCATTTCCCCGCATCGTGAGAATAGCCTCATTGTTTGAATGGGTCAAGTGTACCCTGTTATGTAAATGGAGGAAATGAATGTGCAAACATGGTATCTATTTGGTTGGAAGGTCCTAGTAAACTAATAAGTATTTTAATGAGTACATCTCTGAGTTTCTATCGTCTGCTTAGCTTTCTTCTGATAGGGAATTTACATTGCAGATATGTGACTTCCCTGCCAAGGTAAATGGTTTTTAACTCATTTGAGGCATCTATAAACTGCATGCAGACTGAGAGACCTTGAATGGAGAGTTAACTTTTGCAAGTTAACTCTAGAGTCTACTGAGGTATCCCAGCATAGGGAAGGCACGAGACTAGTTCCCTTTCAATTTGGCTTTGGTAGCTGCTAAATCTGGGGATAACTGTCCCACTGCCTACTAAATGGCTGATCCTCATGTGCCAACAAATGGAGAGCTGATGATCCTATGGGGCTCCTGAGCATGTCTAGAGTGAGAATCCACAAGCCTGTGGTCTCAAGCATAAAGCAGAGAGGCTTCTGGGAGCCCTCAGAAGAGCAGTGCTAGCAACAGATATGGAGTGGAAGGAAGTGTGGGGTCCTCCACACTTTCTTTGGTGCAGTGTCTCACCCTTTGCCTTTTCAAGTGACCAATAGCAGGACGGATAAGAGGAGCAGTCTCTCTTACTCTCTCCTATTCTTTGCAAGGCATTTCAATTTTTCTTCCTTCCTTCCTTGTTTTCCCTATCTCCTGATTTTACAAGAGTTGAACATAACATGTGAACAGGGTTCCTTCCTTCCTTCCTTTCCTAGAGTAAAGCGATGCTCATAAAAGGGGGTGGGTTGCACTCATTGTTTGGGCAGTAGGAAACAAAGCTTAGGATACATCTTGCCCAAGCTAGTTTCCCACTTGCAAAGGAAATGTTATGAATGGAAAAGCAGGTTAGAGAAGCTATGTCGAGTGGACAATGTACAAGGCTTCTTTAAGGCTACAAACTACAAGGCTTCTTTCTTCTGCTCCAGGGGTGTAGCTAGGAGAGAAGGGGCCTGTGTTTGCCCCTCTCCCTGGCTGCCTCTCAGAGTAAGGGAGATAATGAAGAAAATAGGGAGGGATTGAGCTGGGGGGGGGGGGGCTCTGGAGCTTTGGGGCCCAGGTTCTTTGAACCCATCCTCTCAATTATAGCTATGCCTCTGTTCTGCTCTCAGTTGCAGCCCCCAAGGCTACTTCCTTCCTCAATCCCTTTTTTTAAACTGAAAAGTAGCCTTGGGGGCTGCAACTGAAAGCAGAATAGGAGTGTAGCTATAATTGATATTTTTCATTAGGATTGCCAGCCCGTTGACGAGTGGCCTGAAGTCCCCAGGATCTTCATCAATCTCCAAGTGAGTACTGAAAGCAACCCTGGGGATCTTAATGCCTACTATCGGGGAAAATATTGCGGGGGGGGGGATAACAGAGAGGAGGGAAAAAATCTCTAGGAATAGTGTTAGTCAAAGTTGGCAACCTGACCTTCCTTCCCGCCCCCCCCCCCCCTTCTCTTTCCTTCATTCACACATTTGTATACCACCCAAAACTCTTGACTCTGGGTGGTTTACAACAAAACAATAGAAAATTTAAAATGTTAAAACATTGAAATAATTAAAAAAGCAACACAATGTTAAACAATTAAAAACCATAAGTCTGATTAGAAGCTTGGGTGAATAAATGTGTCTTAACTGCATTTTAAAAGTTGTTAGCGATAGGGAGGCTCTTATTTCAGCAGGGAGCGCATTCCAAAGCCTTGGGTCAGCAGCGGAGAAGGCCTGACACTGAGTAGCCACCAGACGAGCCAGTGGCAACTGTAGACGGACATCTCCAGATGATCTCAATAGGCAGTGGGGCTCATGGTGAAGATCTTCTCTTAAATACCCAGGGCCTAAGCTGTTTAGGGCTTTATTGGTTACTAGTGACTGTTAAGCCCGTTACCTTAACGGGCGCTAGAAGAGTTGTGAACAGGGGAGCCGGCTGCGCGCCTCAAGCGCCGCCGCCGCCTCTGGCCTCCCCGTGGCCAGGCCGGACCCACCGCCACACCTCTGTGCCACGCATGCGCAGAACACCCACAAGAGACACGGACGCAGGTACCTTAGGGTTTTATTATATAATAAGCAGCACCTTGTATTTTGCCTGGAAACCTATTGGTAGCAAGTGTAGCTCTTTTAGTATAGGAATAATATGATCTCTCTGAGATGAATCAGAGACCAACTTGGCTGCCGCAGTCTGTACCAACTGCAGTTTCTGGACTACGTACAAAGGCAGCCCCACATAGAGCAAATTGCAGTAGTCAAGACTGGAGGTAACCCAGGGGCATAGCTAGAGGAGAGGGGGCCCATGTTCACCCCCCTCCCTGGCGGCCCCATGGAGTGAGGGAGATAATGAAGAAAATAGGGAGGGGTGGAGCTGGGGGGGGCCTCTGGAGCTCGGGGGCCCGGGTTCTTTGAACCCATCTGCTGAATTATAGCTACACCCCTGAGGTTACCAGCAAATGTGCCGCTGTTCTGAGGTAGTTTATCTCAAGAAATAGATGCAGCTGGTGTATCAGCTGAAGGTGATAGAAAACACCTCTGGGCACTGCCTCAACCTGGGGCACCAGAGAGAGAAGTTAGTATCCAGCAGCATTCCCAGACTGCATACCCCTTCCTTCTGGGGAAGTGTGACCCCATCCAGAACCAACATATCAAAATCATCCTCCAAGTTCTGACTCCGCATGATCAGTACCTCCGTCTTATCTGGATTCAGTCTCCATTTGTTATCCCTCATCCAGCCCATCACTGCCTCAAGGCAGGCATTTAGGGAGGTTATGCCTCTTCCTGATGATGTTGACATGGAGATATAGATTTGGGGGTTATTAGCATACTAACACCCTGCACAGAATCTCCTGATGATCTCTCCCAGCGGTTTCATGTAGATGTTCAACAGCATTGGAGACAATATGGAGCCCTGAGAGATACCATATAAAGCCTTCCCTTCCTTACATCCTTCCCTTATCATAGTATCAGAGAGTCATGGGTGACCTGAAGGAGGATTTACAATGAAGAGAAATCACTAAATGTTAAACTGCCGGGTTGTTATAGACAATATTCTTTTCCTGAGAGAAGAGCTTCTTCACAGCTGTGTCAGAATCCTCAAAGACCATTTAACAAAAATGTAATACAGGGGCGTAACTATAATAGGGCAAGGGGAAACAGTTGTCTGGGGGCCCACTGCCTTGGCCCACCCCACCCCGAGGCAAGTCACATGACTGACTCACCCCGCTGCGCACCCGCCCGGGTTTCCTTCAGTTGTATTCATCCTCTGAAATTGATGTGAGTGTTAAGACCTGGAGCTACCAGAACAGCATGTCTTTCTTTAGTACCATTAAATGACTTGCAGTTTAGGATGATGTTCTATTGTGGCACATAGGTGTTATATACAAATTTTACTATGCTTTTTGTTACCACTATTCAGCCTCATTTAAGATTTCTTTACTTCATGAGCTGAGCTTCAGTGACAGGGGCCCCCATTTTAAAATCTGTCTCTGGGTCCACTCCAACCTTGCTACGCCCCTGATGTAATAGGTTACTTAACGAAACCATTCTGGTGACTTGATGACATCGTTTTTTTCCTGGAGAACCACTGCATGCAGCATATGAAGAAAAATTATACCACATCTTAAGTGATTTGCATGGAAGTGCATCTATTAAATTTTTTACATGTCAGGCCAGCAGATGTCCATGTTGGCTTAGCAATGGAATATGTTTCTTTCTGATTTCTAAAAGGAAAAGCAGCAGAACCAACAATCTGGCTTTAGCTTTTCTCCTCTGTAGATTATAGTGGAGAAAGTTGCTTTTCTAGCAGTGAGTTATCAATTCTTCTGAGATTCTGTTCTCTCATGTGTTGCATTAGCCTAGCCTGTCAACCTGGGTATTTTCTTTCAACCAACTTTTAAAAACAGTGCTCCCCATTGAATTTACCCGCCCTACAAGGTCTTCAGAGGGTGGGCTGCTCCACATGCTAATGCCAGCTGAGACTCATTTGTCATGCATACAGAACAGGGCCTTCTCAGTGATTCCCCCAAACTGTGGGCTGTTTTTTCTTGGGATGTCAGCGCTGTCCTTGCACTCCCAGTCTTCCACTGATGGGTGAAGACTGTACTTTCATCCAGGTCTATGGAGAATGGGTGAGGGTTTCCTTCAGGTCCATGGTGATTGTAGAGTTTTCACCTTTCAGTACTACTGATGTGGATTGACTGGTTCCAGCTTCTGCTAGAATGTCTGCGTTGTTTTGCTCCAGTTTATATTGATTTTTTAAAATGATGTGTTTATATTATGCTGTACACCACAGTGAGGCTGATGCAGATGTAAAATAAAATACAGTACATAGAACAAATAAACGCTTTGCACTATAAGTAAACAAAGATGGTGGGTGCCAACTGTAGGGGAAGAATGGCAGTTCAGTCCCCAAATAGCAGAGCAAAACCAGTTTGGTGAGAAAGCAGCAAAGCAAGAGGTCTTGAGACAGTTCTTTAGTACTGAAGAACTACAAGGATTTTATTTAAAGAAAAGGTTACAAAGCAATGTGAAAAAGCCTGCAGCTTAATTTCAGCTGTAGCTCATGGCTGAAGAGAGAGACTAAAACAAACAGCCATCTCTGGAGAGACAAAATGGAGACTAACACTGGAAGAACAAAGAGGGGAGGAGTCCGACACTTTTATACATGACCCTAACTGCCCCCCCCGCCAGTAGTCAATATGAGACATTGCAGCTTAGAGCTGATGCTGCCAGGTTCCTAGCTCCAACACCGACAGCACAATTGCCCTATAGCACACCTGTTGCTAAAGTAAGCCCAGGGTTGGCCTTTCCATGAGGCAAGGTGAGGCCACCTCACTGGCACCCCAGATGATTGGGGTGTCAGTGAGGTGGCAAGATGCCCTCCAACTGTGGGGGGGGGGGAGGAAAGAGGAGGAGGAGGGTGTGAACAAGGGGTGGGCTCAGACACGCAAAGGCCTTTTGCCACTGCTGGGCAAGCCCCCACAAGCGTTGTTGGCAGCTTACCTTGGCAGTGATCTTGGTTGTGGTGTCCCAAAGTCATGCTGCCAGCACCTGCCATTTTTGTCCACACTCAAACCTCACTGTGATGTGCTCAGCCTCACTGTTGCAACACTAGATGAAATGACAGGCAGCTAGAGCTATTCTAGTTTAATCTGTGCTGACGTTCATGCAACAATGTACTGCTTTGGTGGGAGGCACTGCTTTTTGCAGCTCCTATCTCATGGGCAGATTCCAGATGGTGTCTCTTGGAGACTGTTGTTCTTCAAAATCTGATGACAGCCAAATCTACTTCTCCATGTCAACATCATCAGGAGAAGGCATAACCTCCCTAAATGCCTGCCTGGAGGCAGTAATGGGCTGGATTAAGGATAACAAACTGAGGTTGGATCCAGATAAGATGGAAGTACTTATTGTGTGGGGATGGAACTTGGGAGATGATTTTGATCTGCTAGTTCTGGATGGGTTCATGTTCCCCCGGAAGGAACAGGTACGCAGTCTGGGGGTGCTTCTGGATCCGAACCTCTCCCTGGTGTCCCAGGTTGAGGCAGTGGCACTTTTTTATCAGCTTCGGCTGCCAGCTGTGTCTGTTTCTTGAGATGAACGACCTCAAAATGGTGGTACATATGCTGGTAACCTCTAGACTGGATTACTGCAATGCACTCTATGTGGGGCCGCCTTTGTATGTAGTCTGAAAATTGCAGCTGGCCCAGAATGCGGTGGCCAGGTTGGTCTCTGGGACATCTCGGAGAGACCATATTACTCCTCTGTTGAAAGAGCTACACAGGCTGCCAATACGTTTCCAGGAAAAATATAAGGTGCTGGTTATTACTGATAAGGCTGCAAATAGCTTAGGCCCTGGGTATTTAAGAGAACGTCTTCTTCACCATGAGCCCCACCACCTGTTAAGATGAGCTGGAGAAGTTCATCTGCAGTTGCTGCCAACTCGTCTGGCAGCTACTTGGGAATAGGCCTTCTCCATTGCAGCCCCTGGACTTTGGAATGTGCTCCCTGTTGAAATAAGAGCCTCCCTATCTCTGGTGACTTTTAAAAAGGCACCGAAGACACATTTATTCACTCAGGCTTTTAATTAGATTTATGGTTTAAAAAACCATTAATACTGGTTTTTAGATGTTTTTAATGTTTTAAATGATTTTAATTGTAAACCGCCCAGAGATGCAAGTTTTGGGCGGTATAGAAATATTTCAAATAAATAAAAATAATAATAAAATAAATAACAATTGCATTTCATGTTAATACATTGTCTGAATAGAGCTAAAGTCAGTTAGGAATGCAGGGACCATCTGCATAGGTGATGTGAATTGACTCCTAATGGATCACTCATTAAAAATAAAAAATAAAAGCAAAGTTGATTGTTCTTTTTTTGGAACAATAAGTTACATTCAGGCTGGGCACTGAGACCACTGTTATCTGGGTGTGTTTGTGCCAAGGGAGGAACAAGAGAAACAAGAAAAGAACCCCAAGCTTTTTAGCTGGCCAGCAAGAGGAAGCGTTGGTGTATATAGTACAAGGTGTAGTACAAGATGTATTATGTTGTTCTGGGGGGAACCTGAAGCTGTTGCACATGACTGCCTGTCTCAGTATGAGGGTCTCGTCCCTGCTCAGTCTGAGTCTGTACATCTGTAAATAAACAAGTATTATTAAAACACTGGCTGCCTTCGCACATAACACCAAACTGGAGGCGAGCGAGCCAGAGGTTCCATTCCGTGGTCGTCGTCCAAATACATGAAAAGGTGGTTTCATGACAAAAGCAATCTGAGGTTTCCAAGCCAAAACCGTAATCTGAACTTTCAGTTTGTAGTGAGTTTCACTGCTCCAACCTGAGGCTTGGAGGCGGCATTGTGTCATCTGAATTCTGCCGCCTCCGTAACCTGGGTTTTGTGCTGTGGCTGCTGCCAAAACCATAGAGAGGGAGGCTCAGACCAGCCCAGAAACGCACCAGATCTATGCCTGCCATGCTTCTCGCTAGCTGCCGAGCACTTGCCCTGCCCCCTGCTGTCTCCACACTCCTCCAGCCATTGCCCAGCAACAGGGATGCAGCATTGCCGTGTCCCAAACTTCTAACCCATGAGGGCACAGTTCTGCAGAGAACTGAAGTTCATACTCTGTTCCTCCCCAGTGGACTGGCCTTGTCATGAGGGGGCTAATCTCTAGCCATCAAGCTGACATGGAGAAGGGGCAGGAGTGTGTTGGGGGTTCCTGGACTGCTTTGACTGGGTCTGCCATCCCAAGAGCATCCTTGGTCACAGTGGACCAGACCCAAGGATCCTTTGCCCACCCTCATATACATATTCCCTCCTAGGAAGTCATCATGATCTCTTCCCAGAGCAACAGGATAATGGTGCCCCTCTCCATCCCGCTGCGACTGGTAATTGTGTTTGTGCGAGACTGGCCACAGGGCTCTTGTGAGGGTGATGGTGCAAGTGGTTTAGATGCCATCAAAAAGGGTTTAAATGCCCTTTCCCTGCTGAGGGCGGGCAATCCATGCAGAAAAAGCATGACTGTCCTGGGCATGCCCTCTTGAAGACCATGGCCAGCGGCTACTGCCCTGCTGATGTGCTAATGCCTTGCCTGCAGACAGTCTGGTAACACGAGCACTACGGAGCTAACTGGGATGCAGCCTCAGCAGACCAGGGAGAAGGAAGGGCCCCCCTTCCCTGAAACTGGAGGTCATCTGCAGGACAATTCCCAGGTTCAAGGGTTCCCGGGTTACCCCTGCTAACTGAGCAAAGAGACACATTTTAAAATGGTGATTCTCTTATATTTAGCAAGGGGAGAGCAATTGGCTCTATTCAGCCCCAGCACAGTATCTCTCCAGGGGCTGTTGCTTACTGATATCTGCCTTATGTTTCTTTTAGATTGTGAGCCCTTTGGGGAAAGGGGACCATCCTATTTATGTATTTTTTCTTTGTAAACCGCTTTGCAAACTTTGGTTTAAGAGCAGTATATAAATATTCATAGTAGTAGTAACCAAAGGTTAGTCAACCCACAGGTTGGTTTTATGTGCGAAAGTGGCCATTGTAAGTCATTAACTGAACCTGGATCTTCTGGGGTGGGTGGGAGCAGGTGGTAAAATGAATGCAAAAGGATTTATTGATTGGTTGCCTTTTTTTACCATCAAATGATAAAAACTCATGGTGGTTTACAGAAAGGGGAAAAAAAGAATAAAACAAAGTATTTAAAACCAATTAATAGTAATAAAATAAACAAAATCCCTTACAAATTCAAAAAGTTAATGCTTTCCCACTCATCCCCTCTATCTTTGTAGAAACCTATAAAGCTTTTTTTTTATTAAAAAAAATCAGCAGATACATTTTTATACAGAAACATCTAAATACAGCTATAAAAGGGAAGAAGACTTCCTTCAGAAAATGGAAGTCCTTCCCAAATGAAGAGAACAGAAAGGAACATTAGCTCTGAAATGGAAAAGAAATGGAATGAGACAATAAGGAATAGAAAAAGAGTTTGAGGAGCATATAGCTAGAAGTGTCGGGGGGGGGGGACAAAAACTTCTTTAAATACATCAGAAGCAAAAAACTTGCCATGGAGGTGGTTGGACCCTTAGATGATGAGGGAGTAAAAGGGATTATTAAGGAGGATAAGGAGATTACAGAAAAGCTGAATGAGTTCTTTGCGTCTGTCTTCAGGAAGAAGGAAACTGACCACATACCCTCTCCGGAACTGAGCGTCTAAGGCTTGGAGACTGAAGAACTGGGCCAATTTTAGGAGACGAGAGTAGATGTTCTAAACTGTCCTGAAAAACAGAAAAATAACAAAATGCCAGGGCCAGATGGCATCCACCCAAGAGTTCTGAAGGAACTCAAATGTGAAATTGCTGATCTCCTAGCAAAAATATGTAACTTGTCCCTACAATCAGGCTCTGTACCAGAGGACTGGAAATTAGCTAATGTAACTCTGATTTTCAAAAAGGGATCCGGGGGGAAACTACAGGCCGGTTAGCTTAACGTCTGTGCCGGGTAAACTGATGGAAAGCATACTTAAGGACAAAATTGTTAAACATATAGAAGATAAAGCCTTGCTGAAGGAGAACAGTATAGTTTCTGCAAGGGCAAGTCTTACCTCACTAACCTTTTGGAGTTCTTTGAGAATGTCAACAGGCTTGTGGATAAAGGTGTGGATAGAGGCACTCTAACCCCTGGACCTTGAGGACTTGGCCTGTGGCCTCCAAGGCCTGGGGGGCCTCCTGCTGCTGCCATGAGACCCCCACCACCGCGAGCCCTCCTCCCCCACCACAAGCCCTCCTCCCTGATATGTCAGCCACCCATGTGTGCAACCGGGGGGTGGGGGTGAGGCGAACAGGCCTCCCACCACCCAGGGGTGTAGTAAGGTTGGATTGGGCCCAGAGACGAGATTTTAAAATGCCCCCCCTCAAAGTCCAGGGCCTCCACACACCCCAGGCCCCCAAGGATTTAAGTCTGATATTTCAAAATAAGTATGCTGCAGGGAAATACATTTCACTGAATATACACATACACACATCACAATAAATAGTGATATACATTGAATACTATATATTTGTGCTACTTTTAATGCCTAGAACACACTAGAAACACTAATTATTAAAATTGCCCCCTCGCTGCAGATTAGCTAAGGAGATTGTCAACCATGCAGTGTGAGCCTATGTATGTTTTCTTAGAATTCTGAACAAATCCAGTAAAGTTTGATTCCAGGAGGTTTTTCACATGGAGCTTTTAGAGCCCTTTAGCACACATCTCCTCTGGAATGGAGGTGCTGCATTCACATGTTGGCCAGATTTACCCTGAAGTCCCTGCGAGTTATTGGGTAGCAGTTCACACGCAATTCAGGTTTCTCACTGCTTGTTAGAATGCAGCGTGATTTATATCCAGAGTAAAAAACAACAACACTATTTTGCATTGGTTCTTTGAGACAACTTCAATTTTGCAGTAAAGCCTCCCAGTAAACTTGCAGTAAAATCTGCTGTATGTAAAAGTCCCAGGTAAGTGTGTGGAGAATTGCAGCCTCAGGCAGCAAATCTAACCACATTTAGCTGGAAGTACATTTCATGGAAACCTAAAGGACTTACCAGCAAGGAAAACAAGTCTACTTAAAAATAAACTCCATTGCATTCAACTGTCTGAGATCCTTTCCTGGTAAGTGCATATAGGATTGCACATGCTCAGGGATGTAAAGCAAAACAAACTAATTTGTGCTCCCAGCATATTTTGCTCCCTATAGGAGACCAGTAAGTCCCACTGAAGCAAGGAAGATAGGTGGGGAGAAATAGAGAAAAGAGCAAGAATTAGCACCATTCCTCAGGAGAAAAAGAGGTGGGTGGGGTGGGGGGTGGGGAGAATGAGGAATCTGCCTCTTCTTGGTAAGATTTTAAGATAGATGAGACATGCCAGGGCTCAAGGAGCTCCTGAAGTTACACCCTCTGTCCTAAAAGTCATTCTCCCTGCTCCCCAATATGGAAGTAGGGCTGGTTGTGGTCTCTCACTCTACTGAGATAAAAACCACTCTCTGCAGGTGCTCAGAAGCAGGCTCATCCCTAGCGGGGTGTGGGTCTGGGGGGCAAATCAGCATGTGGAGGGCCTCCTTAACATTTCATATCATTACAGAATCATACTGACTGATGACATGCAGTGTAAATAGTGTGAGTGAGGTTTGTGGACATACCCAACCAGCTTGGCATTTCTAAAGAAAAATAAAATAAAAGCACAACACATGCTTCACAGTTCTCACTCAGACCTTCTGGATTGCAAAACAACTTGAACATAAGTGCATTTATAAATAATGAATAAATAAAATATTGTTTGTTCAGAAGTTTTTGTAATTTTCTGCCATGAAACAAGCCACTTGTAGGGCTTTTTAGATAGTTTTTTTTTTTACAAAGCCAGCAAATTTTCCAATCTGTTTCAAATATTCAGAGACTTCTCAGTCTCTCCCCCCGCCCCATATCAAAGCCCTATGGCAAGCAGATCCTTATATATGGAGGGGGTGGTAACCACAAAAAGGAATTCACATCACACCTCCATTACTAAGCAGGCAAAGGCTGGTCTGTGCTGGGCAGAGGGTCTGCAGAGAACTGTGGTGGGTAAAAGGCAGCCAGCGACAGCCACTCTGCCTTCCTGCTTCCTTCCTTGCTGGCTGCCTGCCGGGGCACTCAAGTTCAGGCTTCAGGCAGGCCTGCACGAAGGCCTCTCTGGAAGCCCCGCCCACCCAGAGATCAGCTGAGAGGTGGAGAGAGAAGGTGCTCCCTAGCAGCTTGCAGGCTGGCTGCTTAGATTGCTGGCCAGGAGGGCAGACTGAGGGGCCTTGGGGCTGGGTGGGTGGCTGGGCAATGGGGAGTCATGTGCTATTTCTCTGGGGGGCCCTTCAAGGCCTTGGGCCCCCAGACGACTGTCTCCACTTGTCTAATCATAGTTACGCCCATGCCTCCACCCCCTGTGGGAGCAGCGGCGGCAGCGGGCAGAGTGGGAATGCTTGGCCCTCCAGCTCAGCGGCCTCTTAGAACTGTGAGGTGCTCTGGTGTGCCTGCGCAGTTCAAATACAGCATTGCAAGCCGGTGATAGCCACAGGCTTGTGATGCTGTATTTGAACTGCGCAGGCATACTGGAGCGCCTTGCCGTTCTAAGAGGCCACTGAGCCGGAGAGCTGACTCTTCCCGCTCCACTTGCTGCCATGGGCAGGGGGGAGGCTTGCTTGCCTTACTCCCCCCCTGCAGCCACGCACATGGGCAACTAGCATATCTGGGAGGAGGGCTCGTGGTGGTTGGGTGTGTGTGGCTTGAGGCAGGGGTGGTCTGGGCGCCTAGTTTATTTATTATTTTATGTGGTGCGCCACTGGGTGTGGATAAAAGTATACTTGGACTTCCAAAAAGCTTTTGACACCCAAGACTCTTGAGTAAACTTAGCAGTTATGGGATAAGTGGACAGGTTCATGTGTGGATTGGTAACAGGCTGAAGGACAGGAAACAGAGGGTAGGAATAAATGGACAGTTTTCACAGTGAAGGGAAGTAAGAAATGGTGTCCTCCAGGAATCTGTACTGGGACCAGTGCACTTTAACTTGTTCATAAATGATCAAGAAGTTGGGGTAAGCAGTGAAGTGGCCAAATTTTCAGATGGCACTAAACTATTTAAGGTAGTGAAACCCAAAACAGATTATTTGAGCTTTCATTGGCTGACTAGGAGAGAGATTTTGGGGTCATGGTTGACAGCTGTGAAAATGGCATGCTAGGGATCATTAGGAGGTGGATTGAAAATAAAAATGCTAATATTATAATGCTGTTATACAAATCTTTGGTATGGCCACATTTAGGGTACTGCATAAAGTTCTGGTCACTGTGTCTTAAGAAGGACATTGTAGAACTCAAAAAGGTGCAGAAGAAGGCAACCAAGATGATCGGGGGCCTGGAGCACCTTCCTTGTGAGGCAAGGCTACAGCTTGTGGGGCTTTTTAGTTTGGAAAAGAGGTGATGATTACCGGGAGACATGATAGAGGTATATAAAATTCTGTATGGAGTAGAGAGAGTGGAGAAAGAGAAAAATTTCTCCCTCTCTCACAACACTAGAACCAGGGGTCATTCCATGAAATGGAAGGCCAGGAAATTAATGGCCAACAAAAGGAAGTACTTCTTTACACAACACATAATTAATCTATGAAATTAGCTGTCATGGGATGTGGTGATGGCCACTAACTTGGATGGCTTTAAAAGGGGCTTAGACAAATTCATGGAGGACAGGCCTATCAATGGCTACTAGTCTGGTGGCTATTGGCCACCTCTAGCCTCAGAGGCAAGATACCTCTAAATACCAGTTGCAGGGGGCCCCCTGTGTGAAACAAGATGCTGGACTAGATAGGCTTTGGGCCTGATCCAGCAGGGCTGTTCCTATGTTTAACTATATTAATCTCAGAGCGATTGGGAAGTATTTTGAATCAATAGATATGGATCTTTTAATAAATAGAGCATTTAGAGTAAAAAAGAGCAGCCTTTCTTCTTCTTCTTCTTCTTCTTCTTCTTCTTCTTCTTTTTTGGTATTCTCTTTTTTATTTTAAAAACTTTGTGGAGTTTGCAAAACTAACTTATTTCACCTTTGGATTAGTCAAATGTGTAAACTTTTCCCAACCAGAGCCTTGATGAGAAAAAATTACCAGGAGGTGGCAGACAAGAGACATTAAAAACACAAATCTATCTGCATAGCAGGAGGAAGGATTTGCAGGTGGATAACTGAGTTCTACTTCTGCTATATGAATAATTCTGAACCATGTAGGTAGGAACAAAGCCAAAGAGGGGTTGAGTGTTCCTATACCATGCTAGACCAGTAAAAGGTGCAGTACCTTTAAAACCAGGTAACCTGAATTAGAATGCTACAGCAGGAAGACAGTAAAAGGGACAGTGACTTCAAAGAAACTAGCTTATCTTGGAATGAGGTTTTGAAGGTAAGAGACTGCACAGGCAGTCATAGCTGATTAACCAGGAAGGAAGCCTGGGCTATCATAAAAGGTATGGAACGTAAAACGTTCTGCAAATGAACAGTATTTTAGCAATACCTTTGCTGCATAACTGGTGAATTGCATCACCATTGTCACCAATAGTGGTCAGCATATTGGCACCATAATTAATTATAAAGTTGTCTCCCACCCACACTTAATTACAAAGTCCCCCCAATTAATTTTCACTAGGGCTGCTAGCTTGCTTTGACTAGACCAGATCCTATCCTCTAAAATGCCGTAGAAATTTAAGCAAGGGAAGCTTTTCCTGGCAGGTTGGTGGTGGTACAGGAAAAACGTCACCTCCTAAATTTGTGTCTTCTGTGAAAGACACAGAATCACAGCCAGTAGCTGGCAACCTTAGGCAAAAATGATCACCTTTGGGACAGATCAGCATTTTCCAAAGAATGGTGGCCAATTCCAGGAGCAAACAGGAAGTGAAAACAAGTTGGAAGAAACAGCAGTTGCTTAGCTTCTCTTAATTACTGTACACTGAGCTGAAACTAAATAGGTGAGATATAGAGAGACAGAATGCAGAACGACGACTATAAATATGTGTATTAATAGAATGCAGAAGACTGGACTACCACTGCCTCTTTTTCGGCTTTCCATTAGGGATGTGCATGGAATCGGTTCAGAGGCCTTTTATGGTCCTCCAAACTGGATTGAACGGCGGGTGGCTCTGCCGGTTTGGTGGAGGGGGATTGCTGCTTTAAGGGTGGAGGAGGGTGCACTTACCCCCCCCCCCGGGTTTTCCCCACCGGCGCTCGGTTATCTAAAAGTTCATGGGGCAGCAGCGTACCTCCCTCCTGTCCCATTTGCTACATTGTCCGGATGTACCTGTAAGTAGCGGGCACACCTACGTGTGTGTACACGTTGCCCGCAGGAGCGCCCACTACTTCTGGATACATCCGGACAACATAGCAAATGGGGCAGCAGGGAGGTACGCTGCTGCTCCAATGGACTTTTAGATAACCAAGTGCCAGTGGGGGAAACGCAGCAGAGTGGGTGGGTAAGTGCACCCTCCCCACCTTAAAGCAGCAACACCCCCCCCGCTGTTGAACCAGACCCTGCCGGTTCTGTGCACATCCCTACTTTCCATAGATACTTGTAAACTGCCCTGTTTATTCAGGCTTTTGGCCAGAGAGTTTGAGGGCCTGTGCCCAATAGCTGTCCTATGTGATTGGTTTCATTGGCTGATTTTTTTTTAAAAAATAAAAAAATAAAATGTTTTGATTTTAATTTTTAATGTTTTTAAACTGATATTATGATTATTTAGGATGTTATAAACTGTCCCGGGGTCCCTGGGTGGCACATGAAAGTATTCATGCATGCACACACACACACACACACACACACACACACACACACACTCATACATACCTACTAGGAACACAGGAAACTACCTTATACAGAGTCAGACCATTGTTCCATCTAGCTCAGAATGCCCTACACTGACTGGCAGCAATTCTCCAAGGTTTCCAGCAGGAGTCTCTCCCAGCCCTACCTGGAGATGCCAGGGAATGAACCTGACGCTTTCAGCCTGCAGGCAGATGCTCTATCACTGAGCTATGGTCCCATCTTCTAAAGGGAATATTTTACAGCAAATCACCCATCCAAATGCAAACTAAGGCAAATCCTGCTTAGCAAAGGGGACAATTTATGCTTGCTCCTGCAAGACTGTTTCTCCACCCCCAGATTAATATTTGCATGGGAAGAAAGGGTAGAAAATTGTGTGGGCTTACCAGAGAGCTGAACATCTGAAGTGGGAGAAAGTTAAAGTCCATATGAACTTGACATTGAGGTCATTCACATAATCCAAAACTGTATTCTGCCTGGGTTTGGGAGCTGCGTGTGCTCCCAATTTTCAGTTCTGTGGAAGCAAGGTTGGAGGAAACCTGGGTAGAAGTGATTGTATGGAAGCAAGGTAGGAGGAAAAGCTACCCAGGTTTTCTTTCTACCTTGCTTCCACACAATCACTTCTACCCAGGTTTTCCTCTTACCTTGCTTCCACACAACCAAAAATTGAGAGTACACACAGCTCCCAAACCCAGGCAGAATACAGTTTTTGATTGTGTGGATGACCTCACTATATATTTTGAGCTAAGATATCTAAGACCCTTCCCTTTTTTAAAATGAGGCCAACCCCTGTCATAAGATCCAGGCATCTCAGATGCGAATGTGCTTTTTGATAGCTAGTATATTTATGAGGTGAAACTTGTACAGACAATGCAGCCTTGTTCAGCAGATAAGTGCAGATAAGGATATATACCAAAAACGAAAACAAAACAAAAAACCAATCCCCCAGAAGGCAAATATGTTCTTTTTCTTCCTCAGGTTGGAGTTGATTCTTAAGACAGTTAACGTTTTCACAGTGCTTTCAGATTCACATTCAAACTCAGCAGCATGATAGAAAATGTTCTGGTCCCATAACTGTGGCAGAGACTTCTGCTGCCAAATAACACTTCTCAGTAGCATCTCCTGCTTGTTTTCCATGACCCTTTACTGTGGGGGTTTCAATGCCTCCCTTCGGAAATTGTGTAGGAAAAATTGCTCTCAGTACTGAACTTGCTTTTCCTTTTGCTCTATAACATCTCCATCTCAGCTCATGCTTCATAGTTCTATCATCAAGAATAGGACAAATAATGGAAAGAAGGCTGATTTAACGTAAATGACTGTGTATACATAGAAACATAGGAAGCTGCCTTATACCGGATCAGACCATTGGTCCATTCCAGGGTGCGTGAGGCAGGGGTGCTAAATGCCGCTGCTGCTCCCTTGTGCACACTTTCCTCCCTCAATTCCCCCCTTTTTAGGAGCGGGGAAAGGAGGGTACTTTACTGCCTTGCTGGCATCTCAATAATACACTGGCCAGCATGGTGTAATGGTCAGAGTGTTGGACTCGAAGCGGAAAGCCCCGAGTTCAAATTTCCGTTCAGCCATGAAACTCAGCAGAGGCTAGCCCAATTTTTGTTGATTGTAAGAACCACCGGGCTCGCAGCCAAGCCTGGTGGTTCTTGAGCGGGTAACCCACTTGAGAACCTCTGCTAAAAAGCAGGTTTGTGGAGCGAGCACTCCAGCAAACCTGCTTTTTAGGATGGTGAGTAGCCGCGCCGTGCCTTTGCGCCGTGCCTACTCATGAGTAGACCCCTGGCCGGGAGGCAAAAAGCCGCCTCCCGGCTCCAGGGGTCTCCCCAGTATGCCCTGAGCACTTGCGCAGGGCATACTGGGGCTTGCGGGGGCCGCGTGGCCCCCGCTCCCCCCCCCTGCCGACTCCGTCATGGAGCTGGCCATCGTGTGGGCGGCCGATCCGGCCGCCCAGGGCTCCCTCTCCGCTCGTTAGCGGGGAGAGCGTGCTTAGCCCGCTCTCCCCGCTCACTGCCCCAAACCAGGTCTCACTGATTGTGAGACCCGGTCCAGTGGGTAACTTTGGGCCCGTCACTTATCTTTCAGCCTAACCTACTGCACATGGTTGTTGTGAGGATAAGTATAATCATGTACACTCTCTGGGCTCCTTGGAGGAAGAGTGGGACATAAACTTTGAAACAAAACAAAACAAAAATAATTTGCTGCCTGAGACAATAGCAAGCATGAATTGTCCCCTTTGCTAAGCAGGGCCCACCCTAGTTTGCATTTGAATGGGAGCCTACATGTGAGCATTGTAAGATATTCCCCTTAGGGGATGGGGCTGCTCTGGGAAGAGCATCTGAAGTTCCAAGTTCCTTCCCTGGCATCTCCAGGTAGGGCTGAGAGAGATTCCTGCCTGAAATTTTGGAGCAGCCGCTGCCAGTCTGTGCAGACAACACTGAGCTAGATGGACCAATGGTCAGTCTTGGTATATGGCAGCTTCCTATGTTCCTCACCTTGCCTCATGAAAAGGCAGCCCTGTGTAATACTGGGAGTATGGCATGTGGATGGAGGCACACAACTGCTTGGTCCAACAGAGCACATCTAAATGTACATACACAACATGACTCCGCTTATGCTTCCTCATAGGAATTAATGTGCTAAAGAATCCTTTGTTAGAAAGTGTGTGTCTCAGACATTTTTGGCTCTGCAGATCTTTTTCAGGTGCTGTTGGCTGGTTATATTTACCCTTGCAACAAACGCTTTGGGGCCTCTCGTATGCTTGAAAAGCTCTGTCTTCCACTAAACAATATGCTAGGTGTAGGTGTTTTAGATGAATCTGTGCTGTCTACTCCTCACTGTCATTCACATACACTTGGGGTCTCCGATTGCTTTCTTTTCCCATGAGCACAGCATTAATCATCTTGGCAGTTCCAGCATAATGTAACTATAGTTAGTGTGACTCAAATTCTGGTTATGAATTGTTATACTTCTTTACATAGAGAACCTTTCTTTTTGGTCAAGCACTAAAGTGTTTAATGAAAAAGCTTCATAGAACTACAAGCCAATGACTAACTATGTAATAAACAAGGAACTGAACCATTAAATATTTGTCTTGTCTTTTGATTCAGGTTCATTAGTATATTTTTAATTATCTGACACTAGCTTAAAAAAGTGGTCCAGTAACTGATTCAGGTGTAGCCATACCCTGATGCTGCCCATGCCCCCTGCATCAACAAGTGCTGGTTATTACCTATAAAACCTTCAAAGGTTTGGGTCCAGGGTACTTAAGAGAACGCCTCTCTGTCATGAAACCTGTCACCTATTAAGATCATCTGGAGAGTTACGGTTACGGTTGCCACCGACTCGTTTGGTGGTGACTCCGGACTGGGCCTTCTCTGTGGCTGCCCCCAGGGCTTTGGAACGTGCTCCCTGCTGAAAGAAGAGCATCTCTCTCTCTGTTTGCTTTTAGGAGGACCCTGAAGACATACCTGATTTCCCAGGCTTGTAACTGAAATTTAAATTTTAATATATTTTTATTCATTGAGATTGTTATCAGTTTGATGAATTTTAATTCTTTTAATTTTATGTTTTAACTGTACACTGTCTGGAGGTTTCTATATCAGGCGGTATAGAAATACGATAAATAAATAAAATTAATAAACATGCTGACAAGGCTGCAAGGGGTGTGACCAGCATCGAAACCTGGAAACAGCACCCTTTGGATACCTGCCAGCATGTCTCTATTGCACCCAGACCCAAGGAGACACAGACACATGATTCTTTGGTGAGATTGGCCACGTTTATTGAGACGTAATTCTTTGTGTGCTGACATGGCACTCAGCTGGGATTGGCGCTCCAACCACCACAATGCGGTTCCTAGGAGGCCGGCCACTGAGGGGCCGCCTTGGCCTAGAGATGTATGGCATTAGCACCTTGGCTCTGGGCGGCTCCATCACTAAAAAGCGGGCTCCGCCCATCCTAGCCGACCTAGGTCAGCTCTCTGGTACTAACGACACCCCTCCAATGCTGCACAGCCATACGGAAGGATGTCGCTTTACAGAGAAGAAGGTGTGGACCCAAAAAATTCCTGCCTGGCCCCAAATGGCGGCCAACAAAGCCCAGCCTATATCTGAGGGATGGGAGGGGGGTGCCTTTGCGAGCTGGACTGAGCGGGCGCCTGCGCACTCCCTGGCTTGCCCCACCCCGTGAGCACTCGGGTAGCCAATAGGAAGCGCTCACCCGGTGATCCGTGCGCCTCGTGGAAAGGGGGCTGGGGCAAACAAGCCGCGGCTGGATTTTCCAGTTCCCCTGAATGGGAAAATAGGGACATGTTGGCAGGTCTGCCCTTGCCCTTCCCAACAGGTAGGTGGTGGAGTCAATGGTAGCTTTGGCAGGGTGCGCAATGGCCATGGCACCACCTCCTAAGTGGCGGCAGGGACTGTGAAGCAGTGGAGGGTGGTCTGCCACCAACCTTCCCCCACCCCTGGTTAGAATCTCTCTCACCTGGTGATGTTAAAGTTTTTGGTTCATCTGAACCTGTGTGAAAGGGCCATTCACCCTTTTCAACCAAAAACAATGGCAGAGGGAAGGGCAGTCTGGAACATGACTCTGGTATGGGGGTGGGGGTTGTTAAGCCTCATCCCTGTCATTTGCAGCAAATAGCTGATTTGGGGGCAAAGAGCAGCTTCAGGAGGTGATTTTCAGCAGGAAAATTGCATGGTCAGGGTGGAGTTAAATCTCTACCCTGCCCATGAGGTGGTCCTAGTGTTATTTGCCCCCAACATCCTGGACCAAACATGGCTGCCTTGGGCATTAAAAAACGGTATGGAGAATCTGACAACATGTTTATAGTCATGTCTAGTTTAGCCTTAAACTTAGCACCAGAGATCTACAAGTCAGCAGCTGCTTTCTACACTGGGTGAAGCGTCCAAGCAGTCTTCAAGGACAGCCCCACATAGAGCACATTACAGCAGTCAAGCCTGTAGATTAAAAACACATGGATCAGTATAACAACTTCTGTCTATTTGGGAAATAAATTGAGCTGATTTTTTTCTCTCAGCACTCCTAGCAACTGTAGCTGGGTAGCTTTTGACAAGCTACCTGCTTGTCAAAAAGTAGAAGTAGGTCAAAAATTACTTTCAGGATCTGCAGATGGGGAGGTAATGGCCCAGACAGTCACAGGCAATCCAGTGCATTCCAAGCCACCATTTCTGAAGTGTCTGGATTCCCCTTCAGTCTGTCGGATCACTGCCTTGAGACATGGATTGAGCAGGATGACATTTCTCAGGTGTTTGAAAATAGATATATAGAGCCGGGTGTCACCAGCCTGCTGACGACACCTGTGGCCACAAGGCCTCCAGCAGGGCCCATCCTCGCCACTCTGCTTCCTGGATCAGGCCTTGATTGTAGGGGAGATTGTAGGGTTGACTTCATCCTTTACTCTGCCTACCAGATTGTCTTTCATCCTTGAGCCTGGCCTCTCCCCGAGGACCCAGGCTCTCCCTGTGACTAGTCTGCTCCATCATCAGCCCCGACCTCCTAAATAGGGAGGAATAGGCTGGACATCCTGCCCTAGTCCCACCCTTCCACCCCCTTCAACCTTTATTTACCCTTGCCCCATGTCTTTCCCCATTCATTCCCCCTCTGTGCTGCCCACTCATAGCCTTTCCACCCTTCCATCTTGCTTCCCAATCTCACTCCTGCCTCCCCCCTTCTGTGCTAGCCCTTCCTGAGTCTCTGGCCTGCTGACATCACCAGGCTGCGCTGGAAGCTCCATTGGGTCTCTGGCTGCATTGGGGCTCTCCATTGGGTCTCTGGCCCTCTGCTTGGCTGAGGTGGATAGGCTCAGGGTCTTTGCCTGCACCGTGGGCCTTAATCTCCTCCTCCCATGGCCTCAGACCACCAGGGAATTCAGCAGCTGCTTCTGGAACTCCTATGGGTCATGAGATGAGAAGCGTGGGGGCAGCTGGATGATGCCTTACTTCAAAACTAGAGAACACACCTGTTGGACTAGACCAAAGATCCATCTAGTACAGTATCTTACTATCCATAGTGGCCAATCAGATGCCTCCAGGAAGCTCAATGGATGGTTTCAAGATGACGTTATCTCCTACTGTTGCTCTCCTGCAATTTATACTTAATGATATGCTGCCACTGGGAGACAATATCTCCGAACAGCTTTATTTAGATCAGGGTTGCACAACTTTGGCTCTCCAGCTGTTGTTGAACTAAAACTCCCATCATCCCCAGCCACAGTGGCCAATAGTCAGAGATGATGGGAGCTGTAGTCCAACATTTGCAAGAGGTTGCAGTTATGCAGCCCTGATATAGATGAACATATGAAGCTGCCTTACACGAAGCCAGAGCATTGATTCATCTAGCTCTGTATTGTCTACACTAACTAACAGCGGCTCACTAGAGTTCCAGACAATCTTACCTGGAGAGGCCAGAGTTTGAATATAAAGCATGCAGCAACAACTATTTATATATTGCTTTTCAACAAAAGTTTCCAAAGCAGTTTACATAGACAAAGAAAGAAAGAAAGAAAGAAAGAAAGAAAGAAAGAAAGAAAGAAAGAAAGAAAGAAAGAAAGAAAGAAAGAAAGAAAGAACCCTGTCCCTAAAGGGCTCACAATCTAAAAAGAAACATAAAATAGACACCAGCAACAGTCACTGGAGGGGTACTGTGCTGGGGGTGGATAAGGCCAGTTGCTCCCTCCCTGCTAAATAAAGAGAATCATCACTTTAAAAAGGTGCCTCTTTGCCCAGTTATCACTGAGCCTCTCCCACGATAAATGCTAAATACTATTGAGGCCAATACCTGGATGATAAAAGCAAGAAGCTTTCAGGGAGTTGGGTAGTTGGGCCAGGCAATCATGGGAACTGTCTCTAGCTATATTAACACGTAGTCCAGGATTGAAAAAACCATGAGCAGAAGCAGAACATGACTTAGTGCTGTCCTGTGAAATGCTGCTTCCAGTGCAGAGCTGCAGCATAGTGGGGATCATTTCAGAGTATGAGAGCATTCTGAATGAGGAAGACACAAGCCCTAGTCACATATTACATTCAACTAGTTGACCCCACACAGAGCATCTGTGTGCTCTTTGGGGCTCTTTGTGCTCTTTGGAGGTGGTTCCCACCTCCTGCCCCAGTTTCTCCTGCCCTCCCCACCTCCTGCCCCAGTCTCTCCTGCCCTCCCCCACCCCCACCTCCTGCCCCAGTCTCTCCTGCCCTCCCCCACCCCCACCTCCTGCACCAGTCTCTCCTGACCTCCCCCACTCCCACCTCCTGCCCCAGTCTCACCTGCCCTCCCCCACTCCACCTCCTGCTCCAGTCTCTCCTGGCCTCCCCGCTCCACCTCCTGCCCTCCCCCGCCCCACCTCCTGCTCTAGTCTCTCCTGCCCCCCCTGCCCCACCTCCTGCCTTCCTCTGCCCCACCTCCTGCCCCAGGCGCCTCTCCTTCCTGCTGGTCTACCGTTCACCTCCCTCAGCCGCAACCTCCCTCAACTGCGACCCCGTGGAGTCTTGCCAACTGCCTCCTGGTGTGAGCTCCTCCCTCCCGCCCTTGCATGTGTCGCCCCCTCTGGGCCCACCATTGGTCATGGCTGCAGTGGGGGCGGAGCTTGCCACATCCCCACACATCCCCCTGGTCCTTTTATAGGAATTAATAATATAGATAGATGCACAGTACATAGTACACTTCCTAGCTCTAGCCAGAGGCACAGCTCAAGGCCTTTATGTGCCTGGCAGGGTGCCAAATGCTGCCCCCCTTGTGTGCAGCTTCCCTATCTCTCCCCTGCTTTTAAAAAGCAGGGGGCAGAAGGGCATCTTGCCACCTCACGAGTGCTCTAATAATCAGCTGCCTGAGGCAACCACCTTGCTTTGCTTCATGGAGGGGCCGCCCCGTCTGTGCCCTACTTTTGAGGTATGCCCTCACCCATTACTTGTGGGCTTCTCAGAGGCATCTGGTAGGCTACTGTGTGAAACAGGAAGCTGGACTCAATAGGCCTTGGGCCTGATCCAGCAGGGCTGTTCTTATGGTCTTAAGTTCTTATGAGGGAGCCTGTGTCACTTTTCAAATGAAAGCATGAACAGTCATTCACACAAAGACATATACACGTACACTGAATTGTGAACAGAGCTGCAGGCTGCAGCATTTAAATTTAGAGGGCCACAATAAAGTTTTGAAATGGCTTTTGCAAAGTCTTGAAGAAATGGAGGAACTCTTCTGGATTTTCAGTAAAGTTTCTCCTGCAGCGCTCTTCCATTCAGCTGGAAACAACCCTTCCACAAATAGAAAAGGCTTTCCGGAAGTGGAAGGGCACTTTTGGATCAAAGCTATATGTCTGTCTGCACATGTGTACCCGAAGACATGCACAGCAGGAACCAGCTTACCTTGTTAATATATTGATCATTCAGCCTGCAAAACTTTTCTATTTTTCTGGACCGTGAAGACTGACACCTTTTTTTTTTTAATACACTTTTTCCTATAATTAATTCTAAAATAGTTTACACCACCACTCCTGTCTCCTCAGTATAAATACTAATTGCATAAGAGGTTATTTGACACACTGAATAATTACTGGTACTCTGTTCTTCTTCACTGTCAAAAAAGAATCCTTCAGATTCCGCCCCCCTCCACCCAACATCAATGCATGAGTAAATACAATATAACAGGTAGAAAACATTAACAGAAAATACAACCCTAAAGCACTGTAAAAGGCTTATATCTTGAGCAAAGTTCAGTTCAAGGCAGTGTTTTTCTAGTATTTCCAAATCCAATGTACTTTTCATTGCAGTCTTTATTATAGATATCCACCCACAGCTCAGACGGAGAAACCTTTTGATGAAAAGAGAGGTGAGGACCATTTTACATTCTTAGCATGCACCATCCCTTATGTGAAGGCAGGATGGGACCAAAGCAAACAAACAAACTGGACAAAGCATTAAATTCTTCTACAATATTAATGCTGCGGGAAAAGAAGTGCATGACCTTTTGGGAAAGGAAGAATCTAGCTAAGATAAGCTCTGCTCGAAAGTACTCTTCAAAACATACCAAACCAAAACTTCAAATGATTATAATCTACAGTCCTTGTTCTTTTAAATTATGAGAATTATTCTTTCAGTGCTGTTTCTTGGGAACACAGTTATTTGCTGCTAATTTCTTTTCTGGTTTTTTTGATCATGTAAGAATGTTCCTCTAAACAAACACGAACACACTGTGACTTTTAATGGCCATGTTTTGCTGTTTTTAGAGTAGACCCAGCTGCAGAGATCATGAGGCTCTTCTCACGATCAAGTGAGAAGAGCCAAATTGGGTTTGCAGGGAGAGCAGGCTAAGCCCGCTTTCCCAACAGACGATCAGTAAGTCCTCCCTGGGTGGCCGCAGCGGCTGCCCACATGACTGCCGGCTTATGGAGCCGGCGGGGACTTAGGAGTTCAGGGCCACGCGGCCCCCAGAAGTTCCAGCATGCCCTGCATGAGTGCACAGGACATGCTGGAGAGACCCCCAAGCTGGGAGGCTGCTTTTTAGCCTCCCGGTCTACTCGTGAGTTGCCACGGCACAGAGCCGTGCTACGGCAACACACGATTAAAAAACCCGGGTTTCTGGAGCACTCACTTTGCAAACCCAGTTTAAGGGCAGGGGCAATTCAGCGGGTTATCCGCTTGTAAACCACTAGGCTCGCCTGCGAGCCTGATGGTTTACATGACCAGCGAAAATCAGGCTAGGCTCTCCTAGCCTGATTTTCGCTGGTCGTGAGAATAGCCTCAGTGTGTTTTGTTTCCGTGAAAAAGTGGCCTTGGGACAGTGACTCTGAGGCAGAATTAGGATGAGAGCTTTAATATGACCCAGCAACTCTTAAACAGTTTGAGTTTAAAGCTTTTGAGGCGATTCTCACAAGCAGCAGAAACCGCACGAAGGGAGTCCAGCCCAGTTTCTGCTGTTCATGTACAGCAACGGGAACTACACAGTTCCTGGCGGCAGCTTGGTGGCAAGCCCGCTTATGGAGACTGGCGCTAAACCCAGATTTGGGGTGTGAGCATGCCCCAAAAAGAGGTTAACAGATCATGTGTCCACCGTGGCTACTTGCAGGCACAGCAGACACACTTGGGGAGGGGGGGATCCCAGAAATGCACCATGCACATGCACAGTGCATTACTGGGGCTCTGGGGCAGGGTGCCGAATAGCAGCGCCTCCCTTTGCCCAACCCCTGGAGTGCCCAAGCGTGCTGCGGCCAGGTGCGGGAGTGCCAGAGCAAAGCCACCTCTCGTCTGGGCGGGCGAACCACCTGCCCGAGGAGGGGTGATTGATTGTCTGCGTCAAGTCTGCTTTCCCCGCAGAACCCCTTTCGGCTCTACACACTGATTGCGTGTAGAGCCTTTTTGTGTGTTATATGTATGATAGGTTGTAAAAGAATTATTATGAAGATGTTAAAATATGTTCTTCTGGGTTGGAGTAAAAGATAAAGAGACAAGAACATGAGAGATTCTGGAGCAATCCATGAGACAAGTTTCAAATGGTTGTTGTGGGAGATGTGACTCCATAAGCATCAACTCTTAACACCAATAATTCCTATTGACCACTAGGAACATTAGGAGTGGAGGTAGAGAGAGTGTAGGACTGCCTCCTTCTTCTCTCTGTAACTTAATCTTTGCTCTAAGTCTATTCTGATTGGTAGATAGCTATTTTTAAGGTACTTCCTCTTCTTTGTTCTCTCTTTTCTTTCTTCTTCCTCCCATCGTGAGATAGTTAGTTCAAGGTGTATGCTTTCTGTCTAAGTTTGTTACTTCCTAAAATACACATTTACTTGTTTTAGACCTTAAGCAATTGTCTCCAGATCTCCTCCGTGAGCTCTGTTTTCGTCAAACTGTTCTCCCCTATAGTTCTAGTGAGAGTTGTGTGGATGAAGTTTGGTTTCAAGGAGCCATATGGTTGTCTCACTTTGGGGTCTGATGCTTGTTTTTTCCATTGTATAGACACGTTTGCAATTCTACTACTCCATTCACTTTTTACAGTCTTGGTGGCATGGTGGATCAAGTCATGTGATGAAGCAGCCATGCAACTGTACCATCACGCGCACCTCTGCTGCCTTCCATTGTGTTATCACATCATTAGCCTGCTTATAGTAGATGGGAACTGGCCTCAGCCATTAAAGTGCAAAGGAATTATGGAGAACTACATTTCTTCTCTCAGAAGGATGGAACTGCACAGCAGAAGCTGCACCAACTGTTTGAGACCAGCGCGATAATGGACAAGGTGTCCATGATGTGAGGATGTGGCTCCAGTCTTAAGTTTCCACAACATATGGCAATAATATCACATAATTGCCTCTGTGTTCCAGAACATCCCAACCAGAACCTATCCCAGTTGGGAATCAGGTTATTGGCTGATTCCAAAGATACATTCCTGGCCGCACAGGATTATGAAGGGGGTGCACCAACGAAATGCCCTTCTCATCTTCTGCCAATGTGCTAACAAACGCATGGTACGTACCTTTATCTCATCCTAATGGCCCCTATACACATGCTGCAGTTATGCACCAGGAGGCATCCGACAACCGCAGAGGACATAATGACAGGCGTGCTTTCGGCATGCTCCCTTCATAATTGCTTGTGCCAGAGACTGTATTGTCAGAATTGGCCCCATGAAACTTTCATATGATTAACTGCAGTTGCTGGGGAAAGGATCCCTCCTTCTTCCTGGGTCATAAGTGTAGGCATTAGATTAGCAAGCTGTTGTATTCAGGTTCATCCATCTGGTTTTTCAGGAGCTGTGAACACTCCCTGGCAGGCAGAGGCATAACTATAGGGGGGGCAGGGGGGGCACGTGCCCCGGGCGCCATCTTTTCGGGCCACATGGGGGGTGCCGCCATGACCAATTTTTTTTTTTAAAAATTTAAAATACAAATTTCTCCTGCTCAGTGCAGCAGTGCTGTAGCAGTCAAGGGAGCGCGTCGGCGCCCCCTCCCCCACGAGCGGTCCCTTCCAAGCCGCCCGCGCCCCCCCATTGCTTTGCTGGCGGCCAGTCAGTGGCCTGACTTGGCGGCGGCGGAGGGCGCCGCAGCGGGCGCCTTTAATGCTGCTCACTGCGCCTCCCCGCCCGTGCCCCCCCCATTGCTTTGCTTGCGGCCAGTCAGTGGCCTGGCTTGGCGGCGGGCGCCTTTCATGCTGCTCACTGCGCCTGCCCTTGGCTGAGGCTCGCTCGCTCCGTTGCTCGCTTAGTCTGGAACAGCCAGAAAGAGGCCCTCTAGTGGCTTGCCAGCCAGAGGGTCTCTAGTCAGTGACGCATGTGCGACTCGGCCAGCGTTCCGAGTCGCGCTGCGCATGCGTGCGGTGCGTCCATCCTCCTCTGTTCGCCTGCACGTGGTGGCGCAGTCGCCATCACAGAGGAAAGCATCGTTGCTGGGGCTGGGGCTGCATTGCAGCAGGCGCAGGCAGGACGACGAGGACACACACGGACACCCGGCATGAAAGAAAGGATTTGGCGGCGGGCGGGTGGAAGCAGCAGACCAAATGTCAGGGTGAGAATGAGTTGCAAAAACTACAGAAGCCACATGTGAAAAATAAAATATATTAAAGAATCAGGCTTTTATTTAGCTGCCCAACTATGGTCTCAGGTGCCTAACAGGTGTTAATGTTTGCATTATACGCTCCTCTCTCCGCCCCAAAAGAAAGAAAAACAATCATAAAGATTCTTTGGCACTCAATCTTAAATGCATGCATGTATATGGAACTGAAAGTCAATTTCCACAGCCTGGGTAGTACAGCAGTGTGAGTTGACTCAAGCAGTGTAACATAGCTGCCTGTGCATTGTTACAAGGTGTTTCAAGAGAGTTTTACCATGAGTTCTGCTTGCTGGCATGCTCGTTTTTGCACTGTGAAAGCTTGCCTTGTGATCTCAGTTTACGCTGAAGTGCTCCTATAACAGCTCCATCTCAGAAAAACCTGCAGTGTTAACTTTAACAAGTGCCTGTGGTATCCTGCTAAAGACACAAAGTTTGGCAAGAAAAATGGGGGAGGGGGTTATATGCCAGGACCTTTGGAGATTGTCTCTTGCTTGTGAGGAAAAACCTAAGTATAATGTGGTGTGTATCATCAATCATTGCATCATAATTCTGTTGTTTGAGATACAAGGGTTGTTGCTTGTGAGGAAAAACCTAAGTATAATGTAGTGTGTATCATCATTGCATCATAATTCTGTTGTTTGAGATACAGGCCAACTCCACAGGGTTGTTGCTTGTGAGGAAAAACCTAAGTATGTAGTGCACCACTCTGGGCTACTTGGAGGGAAAGTTCGCATTTTTGGTTATTTATCGCATTTTGAAATTTTTGGTAATTTTTGTAATTTTTGTAATTTTTTAAATAAAAGTTTTCTGAAACATGTGTGTCAGTCAGATGTATGCTGGGGGGGGTGCGCGGCGGGGGGGGGCGCAATTTCAGTGCTTGCCCCGGGCGCCGTTTTCCCTAGTTACGCCTCTGCTGGCAGGCCTGCTTCCTTTCTTTACAAAAGGAAAAGGAAATGGGCGGCAGGGGGGATCTTGACAACACCCCCAGTTGCACTGAATTGTATTGATTGTGAACTATTTGCAATAAATTAGCTTTATTTATTCATTCATTAGCAGAAGGTAACTGAGTTTGTGTAGGTTTTTAAAAAGCCGCTCTCCTCCAGCCCCCTTCCTGATAACAATTTCAAGGTAACAACCTGCAAACTTCATGCACGCTGCTTGCAGCAGAAATGCTGATCCCACCTGGCTGAAATAAACGCAGACCAGTTTTTAGCATGTCATTACAAATTCAGCTTTTTGAGAAGATCTAATAGCATGTTAAAATCTAACTGGTGCTGCTGACCTGTGTGCATGCCGCCGCTATGCTCAGGGTGCAAAGGCATTACTTTGAACTGATAAGACAATACCTACTCATCACAGGAATCCTTTTTCCAGGGCAAGCAGCAGCCACAGCAGTAGCGGGGAGAACAACTCATTTCAGACAGGGATCATGGTGGGGAAGGAAGGTTAAACTTCCACACACCATGGTTCTGATCCCAGCAATTCGGATGCTATTTCTTGAATAAAAACCAAGCACATTGGCCTCAGTAACATGCTTAACAAGTAGTAATGTTTAGGTTGACCCTTAATAGGAATCAGTTTGAAAAGCTGTGTCCTTACTAGCTCATAGAGCTATTTTGGATGCAGCACCTAAAGTTGTGCCAAATCAGGGGCGTAGCTACTATTGAGCTGGTTGGGGGGTGGGTTTTGAAAGTCCCAGGGCCTTCAGTGTCTGGAGACCTCCTGCAGCCCTCCCTGCCCCCTCATTAGGCTGGGGGTTCTTGCACCCCTTTGCACAATAGCTGCCAGGATACAAGTGCTTCTGGCCACCTCGATGGCTGTGCTTGGCCCCAAGTGAAGCCAAAGTTTGATGATGTCACCGAGCAAACTTCCCTCAATACAATATCAATAACTTCAATAACTTCAATAACTTCAATAACAAATAACTAATATCAATAATCAATAACTTCCCTCAATACCAGCAAGAACTCATGTCATGGCCCCTTTAAGGCAAACACCACCCACTGCTGTCTGGTGAACAGTGGGGCTGTGCCAGACAAGAGTCCCACCCTCTGCTGGGAGTGTGTGTCATGCTGTATTTAAGGGAAAGATGAGGGTCTGATTGTGGAGGAGTGCAAACAGAGAACGGGCGATACCTGTGAATGAGTCCGAGAAGGCAGGTGGGCAGGCGGGGCAAAGAAGGCAGCAGGGGAGTGCCTGTTAGAAGTGAGAATTCTAAAGCATTGCTCTTAGCAGCGCAGTAACCTGTTCTGTCCACTAGAGGCATATTGAGAGATGTTAATAGGTCTGCCTTGGTCAGTTAGAACTGTTCAGTAGGGATGTGCACGGACCGGTCTGGAGGCCATTATAGAGACCTCCGAACCGGTTCGAATTTGGGCCGGTCTGGCGGTCCGGCACCGGGGGCATGTGTCTCCCTTTAAGGGAAGGGGGGTTTGCACTTACCCTCCCGCCACTTTCCCCCCACCAGCGCTCCATTTTTGTGAAACGTCTTTTGGGCAGCAGCGTTCCTCCCTGCCGCCCCTGCTCCCGTTATTGTCCGGAAACACCAGAAGTAGCAACTGCGTGGCGGGTGGGCGGGCGGCGATGGGTGCGTGCACAGTTGCTACTTCTGGTGTTTCTGGACAATAACGGGGGCAGGGGTGGCAGGGAGGAACATTGCCGCCCCCAAAACTTTTCACAAAAATGGAGCGCCGGTGGGGAAAAAGCAGTAGGAGGGGTAAGTGCAACCACCCGCCCTTAAAGAGAGACCCCCGCCAGTGCCGGACCGCGCCTCCGCGGTTCTGTGTACATCCCTACTGTTCAGCTGTTGTTGAAGTTTATTGCCTGTTTGTATGTGTTGTTCAATGATTCTCTCTCAGTATGTGATGTTTTAGTCTCTTAATAAATCTTTGTTTTTTGATCTCAGCCAAATGTCTCCAGATAAACTCTTGGGCTGAACTTCTTTACCACCAGAGCATACTCTGCTGTGTGAGGACTTGAATGTTTCTCAACAGCGCCCAATTTCAAAACTTCTCCCAGGGCCCACTCCAACCTTGCCATGCCCCAATGCCTAATGACGGTAATGTGCTATCAAGGACCAAGCTATGTGAAGCACACGTTTAAGAGAGCAAGTGTTGTTGCTCAGTTTTAAGGTGGCATTATTGACTATCAACTTTGCAATCCAGTACTTTTATGAGGTTTTTTTTAAAGCCTCAACTTTCCTAAAGCTACAAGACTAAAGCATTTCCTAAAGCATGAACACTATGAGAGCCAGCATAGTGTAATGGTTAGAGCATTGGCCTAGGACTGGGAAGTCCTGAGTTCGAATCCCCATTCAACCATGAAACTCACTGGGTGACTCTGGGTCAGTATCTCTCAGCCTAACCTACCACACAGGGTTGCTGTCGTGAGGATAAAAATAACCATGCACACCATTCTGAGCTCCATGGAGGAAGAGTGGGATATAAATGAAAAAAATCAATAAAATAAATAAATATAGGAGCATCAGTACCCAGGAATACTGAGGGGAAACTCAAATCAGGAGGATTTGTCTGAGAATTTTACTATTCTTACAACAGAATTTTAGCACTCCTTAGTCTAGACTTTTCCAGCATTTATACTTCACTAAGTCACAGTTTGTTACCCAAGCTTTGATATGTTCTGAGGTCCTTTCTCCCACCGCCCAAGTTCTGCTTTGAGACTAGTAATGTGAATGGTTCATATACTTGTTCTACAGCAACTCCACAGGAGGAACTCCTCCTGTTCTACAGATCCTCCAGTGTCGCTTCTTTTGTTGTGGTTGCCTTCAAAGTTCTGAAGTAGCCTCCGAGTTTGATTTCCCATGTGGCGTTCTGAGGCTATGGTTGTGCTGGTTGAATAAAAGAGACTCCCCCCCACACTCAGCAGGGGAAGGGCTTGTTAGACAGTCTCAGGCAGTGACCAGTTGAGTCTTGTAACATTTGTGAACTATGAATGAATGAGCTTGGTTCCACGGCCAATATGTGTCCTGTATCTCTAGGAAGCAAAATGATTAAAGTATCTTTATGCTATTCTGTGGATTGATTCCAACGTTTTATCTCATTTGTATAGTTAATGACCAAAAAAAAGAAAAAGAAAAAGAAAAAGAAAAAAGAAAGAAAGAAAGGAAAGGAAAGGAAAAAGCTGAATTTCAACCAGCCTGATCCAGTGCAAAGGTCCACGACGACACAATGGTGTGTATGACTGCATGTGCTTATATGGTTCACCATCACTCCCAGGTGCAGATGTTCCAGGGTCCTGCCTTATACTGAGTCAGACCCTTGGTCCATCTAACTCAGCATTGTCTACACTGACTGGCAGCAGCTTTCCAAGACTCCAGGCAGGAGTCTTTCCCAACCCAACTTGCAGATGCCAGGGCTTAAAGCTGGGACCATCTCCATACAAAGGAGATGCTCTACCACTGAGCTACATCCCCACTCTTAGCACTTTAGGTGGGCATCACTTTTGCTTGGGTGGAACAGCTTTTCTTGCTTATAAATAGCAGGTGTGAAGGAAGAATGTTTGATGCTATAGGGATGCGAGGAATCAAAAGGCAAAAACCAAGGAAATGGAATCCTTCCAGGGATAACAGGAAGGGTCAGAAGCAGGGTTCGGTAGACCTTGCCATGATTCATAGTGTATAAGTAGCTGCAATGGTCTACATGTGTGAACTACCTAGTTTAGTTTATTACAGTCACAGACCAGATTAAAAACTGACAACAATTAATAACATTAATAACAAAATTCAAGAAAATTCAAAATTTTAAAAATTACCAACTGTTCAAATTACTAATACAGTCTTTACGGAGCTTTGATGCCACAAAACAAAACTTTGCCACATTATCTGAAATTACAAGTTTGAAATCTGACAGCATAATTTCCAAATAAAATTGGTCTGTGTGACCAGGATAAATGGTTAAAATGGGTGCAATAAATTTGCTGCAAGCATCCCTATAAAATTGGCAATAAAGAATAACATGGGTGATAGACTCTATATCCCCTGAGCCAAAAGGGCAACAGCACTGATCATAAGGAAGTCATTTGAATTTACCATCAAGTACTGCCAAAGGGAGAGCGTTCAATCGCACAAGACACCTCCTAAATTTTGGTACCAAAATCTGGTCTAAATATTCAGCCGGTTTATAGTTAAAAATTTGAAAACCTAAATATATTCCCTTGAGCAGCTGTGCGGACTCCTCCTGCAAATCTATATCTCTGAGCCGTTGCTTCACAAAACAAAGCGCCTGCTCAAATCCTCGCCCAATAAGAGCTTTTTGAGACGTGCCTAAGTGCTGCAATTTTAATTTCAGAGTTGATTTCCATTTGGAAACGAAACTGTCTGATAACACTAAAGAACCACCTAATTGTCTTTCTTGTGATAGTTTTTCTTTAGAAATAGCTGTTGTAGGCGGGGCGGAGCCACCATTGATCAGACGGGTTCAAAGAATTCTGATGTCAGATGCAGGGGGCGTGGCTAAACCTCTGGCCTCCCTCTGTACCTGGTTGTAGGTGTGTGTGTGTGGGGGGGGCAGGGGTATCTCTAGAATGACCAGTTTGGGAAGCAAAGGGGTGTCAAAGAATGTTATTAGGGGATTTTGCTAAATATTAAAGAGTTATAGAGGTAAGGTAATTAAGCTTGCTGGTTTAGTTACCTTATTAATGAAGCTTGCTTGCCATTTTCAAACTTATTCAGAATATGGGCCAGATTCCTCCTAGAACATGTTGTGTTTTGGGGGATTAGGCCAAACCTTCCAGTGTGCATTCCAGGCTAGTTTTCCCTTCCTGTCCAATGTCGAGATGAGACTCATCCGCATAAGGGGGTCTAACTTGCTGGGAACTTGTTTTATCCCAATCAGAAGCCCCCTTGTCACAAAACAAACACCTTCTGGATACTGCCAGGGTATTGTTTGAACATAAGGGCATGGGCTCTTTTCCTTTTTTCTACATAGCTTTTATTGTCGAACATGATCTAATATAAACATGATAATACAGAGGTTCGGTATTAAAGGCTCTTCTTGGGAAAGAAGAACACATTTACATTGAAAAGGCTTGTACCAAAAGAATAACTTGCCATCACAAAAAGCTTGCATAAAAGTAAATGCGTAAATTAAAACAGATCTTCTTTGAAAAGAAACAATCAGTAATAATCAGTAAAAAAAATCAAGGCCTGAAAAATCCTCTCCCTCTCCTAGTCTGAAAAGACACCTGAAGCAATATTTTGGCCCCAAGAGAGGCTAACTCTAGAGGCTAACTCTAGCTTGTATGTAATAGGTAGTTCTTCAATTCTTCCTGGCATCTCAAAAAGCATCTTAAGAAGATAAATTACAATTCAAAGCTGTTGTTTCTAGCCTCAGAAGTGACTGGCCACATCTTAAAACAGCTAATCTGTCCATTCTGCTTCTTTAAAGACATATTTAAAAGTTCATTGTCTCAGCTAACTTGTCAGCTCATGATTAAAAGTTCCTTCTCTGTGTGCTCTGGAGCACGTCACCTAAATGGAGATCTTTCAGCCCACCTGCCCTTCCTAATTCAAAACAATATGTTTAGTTTGTGTTACTCAGTCCTTGAAATGTTGCTCCGAGTAGATACTGAAAATATTATTTTGCTTATTTGCATTCTTTCTCCTTATTAAGGTCAGACTGGTCTCTTATCAATGGCATATAAGGCCTTGGCACATGTACAGAGAAACTGCTGAACAGTTCAGATGCACAAAGGTTATTCTTTCCAGCTTCCAAGTAGCTCTGGCACAAAAATGGCTCCTATTAAGTCAAGCAGGAAGGCCAGATTAGTCTAGAATTGTGTCTATCCATGATGCCAAGACCATGTGGCAGGAAAGACTAGGGTGGGGAGAGAGGTCAGCCGAAATCTGCAGGGAAGATGCCCCCCACCCCACCCACCACAGGGTGTCACCTGTAGAATCCAGAGGAAAGAGTAGTGGTATGCAAGGACAAGACACTGGAGTTGAATCAGGAATATTAACAGTATCTATCTATCTACCTATCTATTTTATTCGATTTATATACCTTCCAAAAATGGCTCAGGGCGGTGTACAACAAAATAAAAACAATTAAAACCAGTTAACAATTAAAATCAAAACTATAAAAACAGAATAAAACCAATTAAACATTCAAACAGTTTAAAACCCTGGAAAACCAGGGCAAACATGAGACAGATATTATTTTTACAGAGAGCCAAGTGCAGAATGCTTTTTAGTGCTCTTGCTGCTGGCTGTTTGTTAGCCCCGCCTCTACTCCAGAACTGGAGTACAAGTAACTAAAGCACTATTCAAAAGGTGGCCTGGATCAAGGAATGGATTAACTAAAAACACCATATCACCTTGTCCAGTTCCTGGCTAAGATGGGAGCTAAGGGGTTGGCCTGGCTCCTGGGAGCTGGAGGAGCCACCTACCTACCTGGCTGCATTGGCTTCTCCTGCTTATTCTGGGGTAGAGGGGTGTGTGAATGAGGCTTCTTTAAACAATGGAGGCCTTTACAAATAATTAGTTCACGCTATAGGACCAGTTACAGTCTGGTGGATGGGAGAGCAAAAGGGGTAGTAGGAAATTTTTGCGGGGGAGAACTCACAAGCCCTTGCTACTCTTTGGAGTCATCTCTCAGGAGCAGGGCTTGATCTGGATTGGGATTATGGCACATGGTGGGAGGTCCTAACCCTTTCTTCTTGTGCCATTTCCCCACTGAAAACTGCTCCTCCCCCATTGCTATTTGTCTGCAAAGATGCCATTTGATGTAAGGGGAAAGGGGCATTGTTTAGTAGTAGAGGAAGCAGAAGATCCCTGATTCAATCCCTGGTGTCCCCAGGCAGGGTTAGGAAACAAACAGCCTCAAACCCTTAACTGCCACATCAGTATGACTTATTACAGTATAAGAGAGCTCCCTGTATTCAATATATGACCTCCAGAGGCTCAGAGAGTGCTAGAGAAAGAGGAGAAGTGGAAATTTCTCTTCTGGGACAAATAGCTCTCATGGGACAAATTACAGCTTCAAAGGGAATTTTTTGTTGGGATCACAGTGTGGGGCCAAGATTAAAATCTCCACCCATGCATGCTTTGGCCCATATCCTGATTGCTTTCCATAGCTGCTGTTTTAAAACGAAAACACACACACCACAGTGCAAACTATACATTTAAAATAACAACTTCTTCTTCTTCTTCTTCTTCTTCTTCTTCTTCTTCTTCTTCTTCTTCTTCTTCTTCTTCTTCTTTATTTATTTATTTATTTACACAGTCAGACAGGTGTTATTGACTGGTTTGTTTTATCCAGACATTGAGTCCTTCCCAAGGACCTGGGATGGCTGAATTTTATTGTCAATGTTGTTGCTGTTGTTATAGATATAGTCGCAGAATATAGGCTGTTTATTTATTTATTTTTATTTATTTTTACATTTCTATACCGCCTTTCGTTAAAAAAAACCCCCAAGGCGGTTTACAAAAATTAAAACATACAATAAAAGCAGTAAAAACATCAAACAATAAAAACATCAAGCTAAAAACATATAAACAAGCATAAAAACACGACAACAGATAACAGATACAGCTCCCAGTATAACAGATAAAATTCCCAGTAAAGCTGCTTTTTGTAATTGGCTGATGGTGATTTCTGTGGCCCCTATGGTGTTGAGGTGCTCTTCAAGGTCTTTTGGAACTGCACCCAGGGCGCCAATTACCACTGGGATTATTTGCGTCTTTTTCTGCCACAGCCTTTCAATTTCAATTTGTAGATCTTTGTATTTGGTTATTTTTTCTATTTCTTTTTCTTCTATTCTGCTATCCCCTGGTATTGCTATGTTGATTATTTTGACTTGTTTTTCTTTCTTCTCAACTACAGTTATATCTGGTGTATTGTGTGGCAGATGTTTGTCTGTTTGTAGTCGGAAGTCCCATAATATTTTTACATCTTCATTTTCTTCAACTTTTTCAGTTTTATGGTCCCACCAATTTTTGGCTACAGGTAGCTTGTATTTTTTGCAGATGTTCCAGTGTATCATCCCTGCTACCTTGTCATGCCTTTGTTTGTAGTCAGTCTGTGCGATTTTTTTACAGCAGCTGATTAGGTGGTCCACGGTTTCATCTGCTTCTTTACAAAGGCGGCACTTGCTGTTTGTTGTTGACTTTTCTACTTTTGCTCTTATTGCATTTGTTCTTAGTGCCTGTTCTTGTGCAGCCAGTATTAAACCCTCTGTTTCTTTCTTCAAGTTGCCATTCTTAGGCCATTGACAGGTCTTGGTGATGTCTGATTTTCCACTTATATTGTGCAAATATTGACCATGCAGTGGCTTATTTTTCCATTTTTCTGCTCGGTTCTTGACTTGTTCTTTCTTGTAGGCCTGCTTTCTTTCATTGGTGTTGAATAGTTTCATGTTATTGACCATTTTAAGTGCATCTTTTTCACTGTCCTTTATATATTCTTCAAGGCCTCTTTTCTCCTCCTCTACTGTTTGATAGACTTGCAGCATTCCTCTTCCACCTGAGCTGTGAGGGAGGTATAGCCTATCGACATCACTGCGGGGGTGCAGAGCATGACTGATGGTCATTATTTTCCTGGTCTTACGATCTAGCATCTCTAGCTCTGCCTGGGTCCAGTCTATTATTCCTGCACTGTATCTGATTACAGGTGTTTATGGCTTGTATGGTGTTCCCGCCATTGAGTTTGGACTTGAGGATTTTTCTAACTCTCCTGATGTATTTACTTCCAATTTTTCTTTTAACTTCAGTGTGTGCGATGTTATCAGCCTGGAGAATGCCCAAGTATTTGTAATGTTCTTTCTCTTCCAGGTTCTTGATGTTGCTTCCATTGGGCAGTTCTATTCCTTCTGTTTTTCTTATTTTCCCTCTGTTCGTTATTAATGCAGCACACTTGTCTAGTCCAAACTCCATTGCTATATCGCTACTGAATATACGGACAGTGTTTAGCAGTGATTCGATTTCTGACTGGGACTTTCCATACAACTTCAGATCGTCCATGTACAGCAGATGGTTGATTTTACTTGATGTTTTAGATGATTGGTATCCAAGGCCTGTTTTGTTTAGTATTTGTGAAAGTGGGTTCATGGCGATTACAAACAACAGAGGGGATAATGAGTCCCCTTGGAAAATGCCTCTTCTAATGCTAACCTGTCCAAGTGTCTTGCCATTGATTGATAACTGTGTACTCCACATGATCATTGCTTTTTTAAAATAAATATCTGAATGTTTTTGCTGACACCAGTTGTTTCTAAACATTTTAGTATCCATGTGTAAGGCAATGAATCGAAGGCTTTCTTGTAGTCAATCCATGCAACACTTAGATTTGTTTTTCTTCTCTTGCAATTTTCTAAAATCATTTTGTCAATCAGCAGCTGGTCTTTTGTGCCTCTGGTGTTTGGGCAATTTCCTTTCTGTTCAACTGGAAGCTGTTTGTTACTTAATAAGTGTCGCATCACCTCATCTGCTATTATTCCAGTTAATAATTTGAACATGGTTAGAAGGCAGGTTATCGGTCTATAATTACTTGGAACTGCACCTTTTGCTGTGTCTTTCATTATGAGATGACTTTCCCCAGTTGTTAGCCATTGTTCAATATCACCTCCTTGCAAAATGTGATTGAACTGTTTTGATAGTTGTTTATGAAGGCTTGTTAGGTGTTTAAGCCAAAAGCCATGTAGTTCATCGTCACCTGGAGCAGTCCAATTTTTAATTATCTTTGCTCTTTCACTTATTAATTCTGGTGTTATTATTAGATCTTGCATTTGTTGGTTACATTTTCAACCTCTTTCATCCAGCCTGCTTTTTTATTATAATCTATTGGATTGTCCCATAATTTCCCCCAGAATTGCACTGTTTCTTCTTTATTTGGTGTTTCTATGTTTCTTGCAGTTTCTCCTTCTATGCTTTGGTAGTAACGTCTCTGATTCGACTGGAATTGGAGATTCTGCCTGTGTTGTGTAATTCTGGCTTCGTATCTGCTAATCTTCTTTGACACTGCTGTTATTTGCTGCTTTATTATTTCCAGGACTTCTCTAATTTTCCTTGAATCTAGGTGGTATTTTTGGATCAGATACTGTTTGGTGTTTTCATTCTTCAGCTTCTTGTCTTTCATATCTTTCAATTTACTAGCATCTGATCTAAGCCTGGGGATTTTATTTTCTAATCTAATCTCCCATTTAGGTGATGTACTGCTTTCTTTTTTTACAGGTCCACTGATCTTATATCCGAGCTCTTGTGTTGTTATTGTTGCTGCACTGTACATTAGTTGGTATGTTTCTTGCAAATTATTGGTTGTTATTTCTGCAAGTGCAGCACTGACATCTTTTAATGCCTGAGCAAGTTGCTTTTTGGCAACTGTTTTTAGAGAAGAAGTTGAACCCTGGTGGTTGTTTGGTTCATGTGCTCAGTTATTTTTTGCTTTAGTTCTTGTTGCTTTTCTGTTAAGTGGCATTCGGGTTTTTGAGGTGAAGGCAAAGGGACGGTTGCCTGGTTTTGATTTTGAAACAGTTCAGCAACAGTGGCATCCTCTATTTCCAACACCTCCTCCACCTGCGCCTGAGCAACTTCTTCAATTGGTGGCAATTCTTCTTCCATATCTTGAGCCTGTGTTGCTCTTTGCAGTTCTTCCAGCTCAACTCCTGTGAATACTTTTTTTCTTATTATGAATCTTCTCTGGTTTGCTAGCCTTTGTTCTGTTATTTCTGTATCTGGATGCTTCTCTTTCCAGATTTGGTACATTCTTTTTAAATAACCTCTTCTAGTTGGACTAGACTTGTAATAGCAGATCATTATTTCCTTTTTGGCATTTTTCGTATATTTTTTTCAGTTAAGCGACGTTTCTTCCAGTAACCTTGCAGTCTCCAGCCCTGGTTGCTCAACTGAAGATCCTGAGTCCTGTTGCCCACTTGCCACCAGATGTCCAGGTACTATAGCACCTGGCGCGGTCCTTGTTGACCCAGGCGACGACCGATCCGGTATAGACTTGTTAAAGTTACGTCTCACCATATTGTTGATGGGAGAGGCACTGTTTGTCTGGCTCCTCTGGTGAGACCTGTCCAGTATGGTTGGACCTCTGGCATAGCTCTCACTTTCCTCAGAGCACGCAAGCCCCACAACCACGCCAAGGTAGTGCCTCACTGGGGGTCGTTATTATTATTATTATCATTAGTAGTAGTAGTAGTAGTAGTAGTATTTCAATTTCTTAACTTATTGTTTGGTCTTTAGTGAGAACCAATGTAGAGCACTTAGAGTATAATGCACTTTGAGGGCATCTGAACCTGTCCTTCTCCTGTCCTACCATAAAGGTAAAGTGTGCTGTCAAGTTGATTTTGACTCCTGGTGCCCACAGAGCCCTGTGGTTTTCTTTTGGTAGAATACAGGAGGGGTTTACCATTGCCTCCTCCCACACAGTATGAGATGATGCCTTTCAGCATCTTCCTATATTGCTGCTGCCTGATATAGTACCAGCGCAGATTTGAACCGGCAACCTTCTGCTTGTTAGTCAAACATTTCCCCGCTGTGCCATTAGGCAGCTTGTCCTACCATAATGATAAGCATTTTCCAAATATATATATCCAATAATGGACTAATTAGTTAAAAATGAGAGACTGAATAGAACAAACATATTTAATTGATGAACACCAGAGGTCTGCACATTCATAAGCAAACCTTCATAAACAAACTTGGTCATGAGAAAAATGTACTTCAGACCACTCTTCCAGCAATTATTTCCCCACAGACAGTGTATGGGATGCCAAAGATGGAAAGGTCAGGCTAAAGAGAAGAATATACAAACAGGATCTGCTTTAGCCTCTGCACTTGGAAGGCAGTCTAATATTTGCCTCCTTCCAGGACAACACAGTCTGCACCTGAAAGAGATAAATTATAGACAACTTTTGTTTGCCAATGCAGTGCACTCATGGGATAGGGCCGGGCCTTATATGAAAGTCTAAGTTATTTTGTTAACAATAGGCACAATCCACTGAATGAGGAATGTATTTTTGTTAGTAAAGGTACTTGTGTTATCTTTCCCAGTTAGTTAAGCAGGTGTCCCATGTGAAGCTGTGCTAAGTGCCAAAATGGGCCGGGGTGGGGGGAAGGTCAGGAATGGTCCCTGCTGAATGACTTGAGATGTGTTGCAAAATTGTGGATTTCGTGGTTGCTTTTAGGTGTGTGTGTGTTTTTTTTTTTTAAAAATCTAAAACCTGAGCTTCACATACCTTGTTGAAAAATTCTGAGGAGAAGCAAAAACAACTGAGTTCTGTACTGAGTGAGATTACAGCCAGTGAGAGAAGGAGGTTACACTGTCTGGAATACAAAAGGAATAAACATTCCTTTCAGCCTCAATTAATACACATTTGGGATGCAGAAAGCTAGCCTGATCAGAATACAAGCATAGTGAATGTTTCACTCACTAACTCGAGTCAGATTAAACTAGAGGCTTATTCTCATGATTATTATTTGGGAGCTGTGCTTGCTCCTCTTTCCTGCTTGTCTGTGAGTTTAAAACGAGGTCAGAGGTGGGGAACGTGCTCGCATCCTAAGCCCCAGTTGAATGGGATGGTTTTTCCTCCTACCTTGGTCTGGAGCTGGGGATGGAATGTGGGTCGGCTGTGTGCAACCTACCCAGCTAGGTCTTAGTACACGAGCAAATTCTCTGCTGCCAACCTTGTTTTAAAGTAACTCACAGATGATCAGAAAATGGCACAGCTCCTGAACTAGAGTAGGAGGCTTCTCCTACCCTAATTGTAATCAAAAGAACATGCCTTAATGTTGCTTTGAGCATGTGACTTGCTCCCTATGGACTGGGGGCATGGTATGGGGAAGAGAAGGGTTTTTACTGTTTGCCCTTGCCATGATACCCCCGTAGCCTATTTGCCTGGGAAGAAAGCTCTTATTGGTGCCCATGAGAGGTTATTTTTTTTGCCCAGGGTGAATAGCACCTGGCGGCAGGTGGGAGGGGGACTAGATCAGGACTGTGGCAGGACAGAGTTGCCTCCCCGTTCCCAGTGCTTGGTCCTGACCCATGGGGGACTGCTACTTGCCAAATAAAAAACGAGCATGATAGTCCAAATCACTTGCTTAAAGTAATGTCTAGTCTGACCTGGAATCAGGATGTTAATGGGAAAAATTTCCTAAATAGTTTTTTTCTTTAAAAAAGCAGAAGGTGTAAGGACAACATTCTGAACCTATGAAGAAAGTTAAATAAAATAAGCAGTACTGGGAGAAAGAAGGGAATGTGAGCTTTCACACAGAAATCAAAACAATTGCAGAGAAGTTTGGTCAAAAAATCTATTGAAACCAGTGCATCCATAAAATAAGGACATTCAAAAATAATTCATTATATCCACTTTCTTGCAACAGTTCTAAACAATGCAAAAAGCAAAGCAAAATCTGGTGGGGGTGGGGGTGGGGAAACTGCCATGAAAGTGTTTGAAGGAAAAATATGATATAGGTAGGATCCAGAGAGACCCTTGGAAGATGTTTTTGCTGGGTCCTTTCTGTAGCTGCACATGCCCACGCCACACTCCATGCTGAAGGATTATTTGATGCTCAAGAGTTGCTGTGAGGAGTTCAAATTGTGGGAAAGGGAAGGAGGGAGTAGGAAAGCTCCACTGCATGAAGGAAACGTCCCTTTGAAGTTTGAACTTCCCTCTCAATTTTGTCATCAAGTCAATTTAAAGATGCTGGGAAGTGCAAAGAATACAGTTTCTGGCATGCAGAAGGTTCCTAGCCCCACAATATCTCCAAGATAGGACCGAGAGAGGCTCCTGCCTGCAACCTTGTAGAAGATGCTGCCAGTCTGTATAGACAATACTGAGCTTGATGGACCAATGGTGTGACTCGGTATAAGCTCGGCAGCTTCCAATGTTCCTAAAGAAAGAAGATGATAACCGCCCAGAGATGAAAGTTTGGTGGGGTGGTATACAAATTAGATAGATAGATAGATAGATAGATAGATAGATAGATAGATAGATAGATAGATCCAAAAGATCGGTACAGCAGCGGAAGAAAGAAAAAGAGTATATATCCAGTATACAACAATGTTCCTGTAAGACAAAGAAACAGTCGAACACACATAGTGAAAAAACAGGAATGAGGAAACAAGAAGGGCAAGTTATAATAATAAAGGGGAAATTAAACATCACAGCCGGGTTTACTCAGAATTTAGAAATCCCATTCAGACATTGTGTTGTGCGAGTGTACGGATGTCTGTACACTCTGTACATGTTTTTGCATGGATAACTGCACCTATGTTCATGGTAAAAGTGAATTTGTGCACAGGCCCCTCAAATGCGTGGTACTGCTTTCCCTCTAGTTCAACATAATGTGACTAACTATATCTGTGTACAGATCTGTACCTGTGTACCCTGTACACGCATTGTACACATTTTGTGAACAGAGCTTATGAATTCATTGTGACTTGCTCTTGGGTACCTATGCATAGCTTTTAATGTGCCATAATGGCGTTTCCAAGCACAGGTGGAGGCAAATAAATCAATTAGAAAAGCAAACAAAAGGCACACAAATGTTTGCAAAGAAACATTTAAGTGCAGTGGAAGGAGCAGAGCGATTCTTCCATGAGGCAGGGTTATGCAGTTGTCTCAGGTGTTGGAGCAGGGCCCCCACTGGCATGGGCACCACACCATCTGTTTGTCCTTGCCAAATCTCTTCCTTGCTCTGCTGGGATATGCTGTTCATTGATGCAGGGCAGGGGGGGGATCAAGTTTTCGTCTCAGCCAGCAACATGTCTTGGACTGCCCCGGAGAAAGAGCATATATGGGACACTGAGCCATTGTTACAAATTTCCTGTTCATGTGTGTGAGGGCCAAACTAGAAGTGGCATCTTTTCTTTTTCAAAACAAAAAAATAACTGAATATGTTGAAAGCATGCAACAATGTGGGGAGAGGAGTCAAACCCTTTGGCCTTACCCTGATTCCCAATGGAAATCACTCCTAAATCTGTGCTAGTTGTTGACAAGCTGTTTGAGCATTGAGTTGCAGAGGGAGGGAATTTTGCTCAATGTAGTCCTCCTCTCTGCCCAGGGCGCTTTCCAGTCTAGCTGCTCAACAGCAGCAAAATGCCTCCGTTTAGGCAAGTCACATTCAAAACATAAACAGCAGGGGGAGCCGTCTTGTGGAAACTAACAACCCGAAAAAACAGCAACTTTTAATGTCGGATATACAAGGTACTAGCTCTATACCACAGCAATTAAATTCAAAACAAGGCATCAGAAATGTGAAGGGCACCCTGCTATCTGCGTAGGGACTGGTGTCACAACGCAGGAAGTGTGGAAGCACACTTCAGAGATATGACATGACCCTGTTGCAGGGTCTAATCTGGAAAGTGCCCAGCTCTTCTGCACTTCCCCTGACTTCCTTCACTCTGTAGGGAGCTGTGAGCGCAACCCTCATCCCTAGTCTGCTCTGCTCTGTTTTTATTAATGCCATACAAAACCCCACCTCCTTGTTCCTCCCCCTGCTTCTTCCTGTTCCTGTTCTTCCTGCTTCCTCCCTTATTTCAGGCAGCAACATGTCTTGGACTGCCCCCCGAGAAAGAGCATAAGAACCTTTCTTCCTTGCCCTGATAATTGTTTGTTTCCCCTTTTCTCTTGAGGTGTGCTATTGCCAATAGGTCTCATGATGCATTTTTCAGTGTAGTATATATGTCCTGTCCCTTTAAGATTAGGTTGTGTTTGGTTGGGTGTGGTTTAGCTTTCTGTTTTCTAAGGGCAAGCTGCCCAGAATTTGTTGCAGTCTTGTCTGAATAAAGAAGGCTTTTAAACCTACTTTGTCTCCTGCTCCTTCAGGCCCAAGGGCAGGCCAACACAGTGACTGGTTGTGAATATGCCTAACCACCATACCTAGGGGAAGATACTACACTCAGAATGCAGCCTCCCAGCAATCTGCTATTAGGCCTGGAAGAGAAAACTTCTTTTTCCCCCTGTGGCTAAGAGCATTTTTAGTGGTGGTGGAAGGAATCATCTAGTTGAGATCACTTTATAGAGATTACCCACGTTAAGTGGCGTAGCGGGGAAATGCTTGGCTAACAAGCAGAAGGCTGCTGGTTCAAATCCCTGCTGGTATATTTCCCAGACTGTGGGAAACACCTATATTGGGCAGCAGCGATATAGGAAGATGCTGAAAGACATCGTCTCATACTGTGCAGGAGGAGGCAATGGTAAACCCCTCCTGTTTTCTACCAAAGAAAACCACAGAGCCAGGAGTCGAAATCGACTTGACGGCACACTTTACCCTTACTTTACAGAGATTAACTTTTATTATTATTATTACATGTATATCTGTAAAGTGATAAATGTCCCCTTCCATCTTCCTGCAGCAGGGCACCAGTGCAAACTCCTTGTGGCTGCTTCTTGAAAATTAAAAAAAAAAACACATCAGGAGTTCCAATCCCAGTGCTTCCTCATGTTGCCAGAACATGAGGGGTATACTCGTGTGAAATAGGGGCCGCAACTCAGAATTTGGCTTTAAAAAAGCGGGCCCTATGAATAATAATGAGGTGAATGCAGGAGAGGGCATTTGGGAAGGAGAAGAACTGAAAGGGGGAAATAGATGCTGATGAGAAGGAGAGGGTGAAAGAATGAGGGCAGAGAACAGGTGGGAGAGCAGGTGGGGTAATTGGAAAGTTTGGTAAAGCAATGAAAAACACAGATGATATAAATAATTTGCCACCCAACTGCATTTTTAATTGTCTCATTAAAAAAGCAACAACGCAATCTGTGCAGTCTGACCCTATTCATGTTTATTCAGAAGTAAGTCCCACTATATTCAGCGGGACTTACTCATAGCCTCTCAAACTGAACTGGTTGTCCATCTCCTAGGGATATTGTAGCTGATTCCTGCCTGAAGCGGGGTTGGATTAGAAGATCTCTAAAGATCCTTTCAGTTCTAAAATAGATTTGGATTGTGGGAAAGAGGAGTATTATTTAAAATTATGAATACATTTTTAAATTAAAGCTCTAACTCATGGACCTTGGTATGTCAAAATGAATCCAGATTTCAAGAAATTTTAGTTCACATAGTAATGGAAAGAAATATGATAGACAGTGGATTATTAGATATGTATGTGTGAAGTCAAAAAGGATAAATATCAAGTACATTTGGAATGATGGAGAAGGTTAATAAGCACAATGAGAAGGAAAACAAAAGATTAGTCTGTGTCTTCACTTTGGAATGGAATGCAAATTAAAGAGAGTTTTTGTGTGTGTTACAAACTATGACTAAAAATGCTATCAAGATTCCCACAGAGAATTAAAAAAACAAGTAAAGTATAGAAAACAAGAGAAAGGCCAGAGTGGTAATTTAAATGTTGAGATCTAAACATTAAGATAAAAACAAAGTGCAGAAATAATATCTATCTATCTATCTATCTATGGCTAAGGATGTACGTGGCAAGCCCCATCCACACAGTGCTTTACCAATCGGAGGTAAAAGAGCAGAAGCACTGTGGTGATTGGGCAGTGGGGATTCCATATGCAGAAAGAGAGGAGGAGCCTGTGAGAGCAGAAGCACCATGGTGATTGGGAAGTGGGGATTCCATATGCAGATAGGGAGGAGGAGCCTGGGATGGTTAAGGTCAGTTGGAATGCAACTGTTATTGGTCAGAAGATGTGCTTGATTGTAGAGGAGAGAAGAGAATATATAAAAGACTAGCCAACCCTGCACAGAGCATCTCTGCGCTCTTTGGGGCTGGTGGTTACCTCTCCCCCCACCTTCTGCCCCAGTCTCTGCTTCCGGGCCCAGCCGCCTCTCCTCCCCACCACCACTTCTGCACCCCCACTTTCTTCCCCCCCTCCTGGGCCTTGCCTCCACGGCCGGGCCGGGCCCGCCACCTCTGGCCTCCATGGCCGGGCCACGGCGGCGGCAACCAATCTTCCTGGGTGTCCCTCAGCCAATCAGGTGCATCCTCAGCCCAGCCAATCAGTTGGGCGCAGGGATGCACATTCCAAGGCACACCCAGGAGAATTAATATAATAGATAGTGGGCAGGGGTCAGCGAAGAGATGAGTCATGAGGGAGGAAAGAGCCCCATCAGGAGAAGGAGGCGGTCACTGTGCGAATTAGATGTGGAAACAAGATGAACAAGATCTGTTAACCCAGGAAGGGAGAGGGAGAGAGAAAGAAAGAAAAAAGAAGGGGGAAAGAAAGACAGAGGGGAAGAGTGAGCGGAAGAGAAAGAGAAAAAGAAAGGAGGGGAAGAGAGAAAGAAGGAAGGGTGAGGGATGGGCCTGGGCCTGTCAGTGGCCTGAAGGGAACAAGTGGTCATGGTGGCGGTGGCAGCAAGCAGGGGCCCAGTCAGCCGCCCCTGTGGGGAGGAGCAGGAGCAGGGCTCGGGTGGGGGTGGGGGTGTCTCTGGGGTCAGCAGGAGTGTAATCCCATTTAGAATGTTATGCGCCAGCCGGCTGTACCTGGATCTGTATCAGGAACTGACAGGCCAAAACCTAAGATGGCTAGTGGGCCTGCTGATGAAGCAGGAGATTCCTTGGTCAAGGGGATTCTGAACTCTGTGTGAACGTGTTGAACTCTGGGAAGTGCCTGCCAAATTGGATTTGTTTGTAGTTACTCTGTAATAGTGCTTTATTGCTTGTATCTCTTTGAGAATGCATGCCTTTATTATGCTTATCGTGTGCCTTGAGCGGCCTTGAGTGCCTTGAGTTGGTAAGACATATAGATTGATTGTATCACACCTTGCACCCCAATTCCCCTCTTCCTCTATCTTCAACCCCACCCCCCAATGAATTGCTGAGATGCCTGTAATTAGACTGAGAAAGAACAGACACAGCAGTTTTGAGCTGGCATGTTCTTGCATCTGAAGGACATTTGCTTGTTAACTAAACAGACACTTGTGAGAACAAGTAGGAACCTTCCTGCTTATAAGAATGGACTAACAAAACATTCAGGATGTACCAGAATATGAAAACCTTTAATATGTAATTGACGTCTTTATGGTCAGATGCATTGACACATTTGCAATGCTTAGGACATTGATGACAGACATATGCTATAGATAAAAGAATTCTAACTGAATAAGAAGACTAACCACAAGGAAGCTTGCTCTGGGACCTTCCCCTGACTTGCTCATGATCTTGCTGGCTACCCAGCTGGGTTGCTTCCACAACAGACATAGTCTTTCTTGGTGGTTGCCTCCGTGGGGAGGAGTTAGGGTAAAGACTAACTTGTCTGTTCAACACATTCTGGACCTGAGCTCTGAGATCCATTGCTTTCATCCAACTCCAGCTACGAACTACATGCTACTGCCAGCCTTTGTTAAGCCGCATAAAAGACTTGGCAATATTCTCTTCATTCCTCAAGATTTCTGGCTCCATTCTCTCCTTCATCCCTCTGCTCTATTTCAAACCTGCCTCTCTTCTTTCCCACTTTTCCTTTATCTCCTCCTCACAATATTAGATACTGTTGGCAGTTAGATTTTGTTAGGTCCACAACTCTCACTCTCTCTCTCTCTCTCTCTCTCTCTCACACACACACACACACCCTTGCCAGCTCATGTTGTTTTTGTAATGCCTTTATTAGCTTAAGTAAATATTTTGAACATGCAGATTGTGTCTGTGCTTTTTGTGTTCTCTGCCAGAACTTCCTGTATCTTGTGTAGGCACTTAGGAATCTCTAGAGGGCAGTGTGCTCAGTTCCTAACTCTGGTATAGCTCCAGGCCATACACAGAGTGCAAGGAGACTTAGTGCACGAAGAACAGGCAGATTTAAACAATCTCTTGGGTCTTGACCCTCACAATCAGTTTGTTATCCCTCATCCAGCCCATTACTGCCTCCAGGCAGGCATTTAGGGAAGTTATGCCATTCCCTAATGAAGTTGATAGGGAGAAATAGATTTGGGTGTCATCAGCATATTGATAACACCCTGCACCAAATATCATATGAACTTTCCCAGCAGTTTCATGTAGATGTTGAAGAGCATTGGAGACAGTATGGAGCCTTGTGGAGCCCCATACAGAAACTCTCGCTTTGCAGAGAAACAGTCTCCAAGTGACCTGAGACATAGGAACGGAACCATTGAATAACAGTGACACCTAATCCCACCTCCCTTAGGTGACCCAGAAGGATACCATGGTCGATGGTATTGAAAGCTGCCGAGAGATCCAAAAGGATCAGCAGAGTTACACTCCCTCTGTCAGTAGCCAATTGGAAATCATCCATCAGGCTGACCAAGGCAGTCTCAACAACATAGCCTGCCCAAAAGCCAATTTGAAGTGGGTCTAGATAAATAGTTTTCTCCAGGACTATCTGGAGCTGAGATCCACTACCCCCTCAATTACCTTGCCCAACCATGGAGATTAGAGACGGGCCTATAGGTGGCTAACTCTAAGGGGTCCAATGTATTTGTACAATTTGTACTCTAAGGGGTACAATGCACTTTTCCCCAAGTATGGTCTAATGATAGCCTCCTTAGGACAAGGAGGAATCCTATTGTCCCTCAGATAAGCATTTATGATGCTTACAGGACCCTCTCTGACAATCTGATTGTTAGATAAAATAAGCCAAATTCGGCAAAAGAGCAGGTGTTAGGACGCTTGTCCACATCCTCAGAAGTCACAAACTGAAAGTGATCCAGCCTGATCACGTAAGAGGAGTTGCTGGATAGCTCCATAAAAGACTCTGTCCTAATTGTAGAATTCAGTTTGGTCCAAGTATGAGAAATTTCGTCTGTAAAAAAATCATTTAAAGCATCACAGTGGGTAACTGATTGTTCTAAATTTGAATTCAAGGGGAAGGGGGGCTTGTATTAACCCTCTCACAATATATATCACTTTTCTTATATATCACTTTTAAACAACAACAAATTCAAAGTAGTTTACATAGAAAAAGAATAATAAGGAGAAGATGATCCATGACACTCACATGACTCACCGTCTTAAAAAAACACAAGGTAGAGACCAGCAACAGTCACTGGAGGGATGCTGTTCTGGGGTTGAATAGGGTCAGTGGCTCTCCCCCAGCTAAATATAAAGAGAATTACCACTTTGAAAGGTGTCTTCTTGTCCAGCTAAGTTAGCAGGGGACAGTTATGAAAAAGGCAGTTTTGTAAAAATGCAAGAAAAGAAACTCCATAAGAAAGTTAGAAAAAGAAATGAGAAGTAATAAATCTGAAGGAAAAGGATCTAACATGTGGCAATTAATTAACACAATTAATATGTGTTAATTTTTAAAAGTTATGAAACAACTTTTTTGTGTACAATATGAAATATAAAAAGGCTAAAAATATATTAAAAGGCTTATTTTGTTGTAATTTGTATTTTATTGTGAGCTACTCAAGAGACATGAGTTTTGGGCGGTATATATATATATATATATATATATATATATATATATATATATATATATAAAAGTCAGTGTCTAGAATTATCTAAATAATGCTGCATTTAATTTATACTCTGAAAAAAGGGATGGATTGCAACAGAAAAAGGTAGGACTGAAATATTCAAATAAATATTTTTGTTGTGGGTCTATGCTTGCTTTTCTCTGTTTATAGCCTGCCTTACCCCTTGAGTTTAGGATGAATTACATGAATTATTAGTCTGGAGTAGACCCGCACACTTTGTGATTTACTGAGATTTATACAGTTCATCAGCCATATCTGGGCCTACCAACAAGTGCTAGAGATAGCAAAGTGGAGATTTATTGGACCTGATAGGCCACCAAACATGGCTTTATTTGTCCGGATACATAACAAATTACTCAGGACTGGTCTAGAATCCATGTTTCCAGTTTCTTTAAATGGAGAGAACATACCAACACGCCTCTAAATACCAGCTGCAGGGGAGTAACAGTAGGAGAGAGGGCATGTGCTCGGCTCTTGCCTGTGGGCTTCCCACAGGCATCTGGTGGGCCACTGTGTGAAACAGGATGCTGGATTAGATGGCCTTGGGCCTGACCCAGCAGGACTTTTCTTATGTCGATATCCAGAGCAGCCTAATGTCGGCAGTTTTAGCTTTCCCACATTGCTGCAGTCTCTCCCTGAAGTGCAGGTGGTATTTCACTCTTGCGACAATAACATAAATCCATTTTTTGGAAGTATATCTAAAAGAGTACTTCTGGAGCACAGACAAGATCTAAGTATTTGCACTCTTGTTCATAGGAACATAGGAAGTCTTGTTCAAAGGAACATAGCTCATTATTGTCTTCACAGGCGGCTTCTTTAAGGTTGCTGGCAGGAATCTGTCTCAGCCCTATCTTGGAGAAGCCAGGGAGGGAACTTGGAACCTTCTGTTCTTCCCAGAGCGACTCCATCCCCTGAGGGGAATATCTTACAGTGCTCACACTTCTAGTCTCCCATTCACTAGGGGGAAAGTCATGCTTGCTACCACAAGACCAGCTCTTCTCTGGTCTGGAAGATTGTCCACACTTTAGGAGAGTGTACAGGAGCATGGGAATAATATAGTAGCACCCATATTAGACTGCTCTGGAAGTCAGCCATGATTCCCAGGATTAACAATGGACTTTTGTGATGATAAAATATACTTTAAAAGTGTTAGCTTCTTAATGTTGATAAAACAGAAGAAGTGAAAAAGTTTTGGGATTTGATTCAAGTAAAAAATTCTTAATTCTCTGATATAGGGAATATGTACTGTGGAAATGTTTTACCAATCACAAACATTGTAAAATGTGTATAGTTTGTTGAAATCAAGGGGTATTTATAGGATAAAAGGCATTTTAAAGGAGAATATTGTAATATTGCTTTTACTGCTTTGTTAAATTCAGTGTTTTCAGTCCTCCCATATATGTAGTCCCAGAATGATAAACCAACATTATAAAATAATATCTAAAGGCACTTATATACTAAATTCATTTGTAGCACTTTTATAAATAGCTTCCCCCTTTCACTTCAGATTATGAGATGGTGGCATTTATCACAAAAGATGCATTAACTTAAAGGTATTTTAGCAACATTTATTTAAAAATGGAAAAAAAAACCCAATACTTTTGGGACATATGGTTGCAATGGCTGATAAAGTGAATCTTCCTGTTGCTGGGAATTTATTATTAATATAGGAGAACATTCTTAGCATTTAAAGAAATGTTACCTGTAAATGGAGAAAAAGCTCGTTAAGCAGATCTTTATTCACGTTTCTGAAAAGCTATTACTGCATAAAAATAAGACACTTTTTTTTGCTTTTAAAATTTTTATTGGTTTTTAAAATATCTTAACAATCTCATTACATCCACTTAAACAAATGTTGACTTCCCGCTCGCCAATCTGTGCGAATCACTAACTATACAATTCAAAAATAAGACACTTTTATGAATAATTTTCAGTCTCTGCTGTAAGGTGATTCTGAGAGGAAAATGTGCTTTGGAAGGCATTTTTCATTGGACCTGTGGTATAAGGACAAAAGGGTTAAAAAAAGCCCTTCCCTCTACATCATGGTCCCTATCCAGGTAGGAGACCCTACAGCTGCTACTTAAAAACACGAACAGAAGTATGAAGATACGTTTAACATCTTATCTAGTTTGACCCTCAGGCTGCCATCCTATGCATGCTTACTTGGAAGTAAACCCCACTGATTTACTTTTCAGGCAATCGGCATCAGATCAGCCAGTAAATTATTTGCTCAGTAATGGCTGATTCTCATGACCACTCTGGTTATGGTGCAATATTTTGTTTTTCACCTGGACTATTTTGAATACAGAAAGGTGGTTTTGTGTACTGAAATACGATTTGGCATCCGAATCACAGCCATATCCTTTTAAAACTGAAGGCTTACACAGCCCCTTTAACATGAATGTCCATACCTGCTCCTCCTATTGCTGTAATCCTGGCACTCCCCCAGCTATACCCGTGCACCAGCGGGGCATCTCGCAACTGCCCCTGCATGATGCTGGCATACACATGGCCTGCACGCATGCGCAGCATCCATTTGTAGAAGCCACGTGTATGCTGTCATCATGCAGGGGCAGCTGGGAGATGCCCCGCTGGCGCATGGGCATAGCTGGAGGGGCGCACCGGAATTACAGCAATTGTGGCATTTGGAGCAAGTATGGACCTGCTCCCCTCTGTGTTAAAGGGGCTGTGTACAAGGGGTGTGCAATTCGGATTTTCTGTGTTTCAATTTGTAACTGAATCGAAACAACCCTGATTCGATTTGGATCCGAATCTGACCCATCCGAATCACCCCAAATTCGATTCGGATCCGAATCACAGCTAATCCGAATCAAATCGATTCGGATTTTGGATCTGTCCTATTAATTTCCCCAGATTCCCAGCTTTCATTTTTTTAAAAAAAGCTAAGCTCTAGCCCTTATAGAAGTGGAGTTATGGAGCAAAATGTGTGGTCACTATTTTTCAAGTGTTCGGATTCTTTGGTGTATAATAACTTTCTCAATGAATCCTTATGAGGATTCATTACACACCTTCATTTCTTCTATTCATTTTGACTGTCTTTTAGACAGTGCCAATTGTCAACTGCCATGTGCCAACTACACCCCACTCCCACCCACAAGGCAGTGAGGTACTACTCAGTTTATGTTAAGTGCCTAATGGGTAGAGGCTACCACCCAAATTGCAGAGGAATTGGACAAAGGGCTGGTTTTTGGTGAATTGTTGAAGTTTTCCTTAGGAAATCATGTAGGTTTCAGCAGCCCCATAACTGCACTTGTGGGGTGCTGGGGTGGCCCAGAGTGAGTGGTGGTGTAGTGAACAGAGGGTGCCAGCCACCCCCATGGGTTTCTAGCCCATGGGGTTCAGGGTTCTGTTGTTTCTGAGGTGTTCTGAGAGTAGAGTCTCTGGTAGCAAATGAGATTTTCAATACAAACCATGAATCCACTCTCATTTGCTACCATAGAATCTACACTCAGACCACCTCAGAAACAACAGAACCCTGTACCCCATGGGTTAGCAACCCCATGGGAGTGGCTGGCACCCTATGTGCACTACACCACCACTCACTCTGGGCCACCCCAGTGCCCTCCAAGTGCACTTATGGGGCTGCTGAAACCCCATAAGTCATGAGAATCAGCCATTACTGAGCAAATAATTTACTGGCTGATCTGATGCCGATTGCCTGAAAAGTTACAGGAATTGTGGCATTTTGAGCAAGTATGGACCTGCTCCCCTCCGTGTTAAAGGGGCTGTGTACGCCCTTGGTTTTAAAAGGATGTGCCCATGATTAGGATGCTGAATCATGTTTCGGGCACATCCCTAGTTTTGTGATGCTTCTATCCTGGTTTCAGAGATCACAGCTGAGTTTGCCACTACAAACTTTCAAAAGATGGTTAAGGCATTTCTTTTGAGTTCTTTCCCTGCAAATATTAGCCCCTACTGAGCTTCAGTGCACATTTTTTCTACTCAACAATATCATTTCAGTTCCACATGGGAGCTGCCTAGTCCTTGGAGGTGATACATTTGCCTTGGAGGCTTTCATATAGGGAAACAGTTATTCTGCACATGAAATCTTAGGGGGACAATTGAGTGAGAAACTGTACTGTTTTTGCATACTAAGAAAAATGAGTGTGAAGGAAAAAACAGCCATAATGGCCAACACCCAGGGAGGGGCAATTCTCCTCTATCCAACCCTCCTTCTGCAGCCCTCTCTGTCTCCCCTCCAAAAGTTCCTATGGGTTGTGCGACCTTCAGCAACATATTTTCTGAACATATATTGTAAATGCAGTGAAGCTTACACCCACGTAAGGGCTGCAGCTCTAGCTTTTTTATAAATGTTGCAGTAAGCTATTGCCTGATTGCTGATGTTTCCCCCCTGGAGGCTGTTTTTAACCATTTATCACACATTTGATGAAGTTAATGAAGAACATGAAAAGAGAACAGTTTTCTTTCTGTCTCCCTGCCCCACTCTCTCTTTTGGGCCTGTAATGCTGTTTACTGTCTGTCACAATGATAGTTCAATTTTCAGAGATGTTAGCCACCTTCTGCTGCTGATTAAATTCTTGTTTAGTTTTACTGCCAAGTCTGTTGGATTAATTTAACAAGCTTTGTTTGCTTTAGTGAGAATGACCTGCAATGACCTTCAGCTTGTACAAAATAATAATCTTTTCAGTGATTTATTGATTCTGTGCTCTTTATCTTCTCTTAAAGAAGTGTGTAATAGGAATGTTTGCCTTTAGTTTTCTTGAATTTACAGGCTTGCATTACTTTTTCACTACATGGGAGACTGTATATCTAATAGCTTTGCTCACTTTGTTATTATTAACTCAATTTCTTCAGAGAAAAAACATGATTATAATAAGGATAAAACAACATCATATGATTCTTTAGTCTGTAAGAGGTCCAACCTCTGAAAATTTCTAACTTCAAAGAAACAAGCTAAAACATTAAAAACTTTTTCCTTGAAAGAAAAATCAGTTTTTATTAAATTCTTTCACTCTTTCATCTCATCTATTAACCTCCGTAGTCAAATCCATGTAAAAAGAAAATAGTCCGGGAAGGAAGATAAGAGTAAATACGCAAATGATAACAATTGCAGGAGACAGAGTTTAATTTTATAATTCTCAATTTATTTATGACAATGTAGCACTCACTTATGCAGTTGGTTCTGAATATTACAGAGTTTAAAGATAAATTCAATAGAAGATAGTTCATACATGCACTGGTGCTCCTCAGTGACTGTGCTCTTGCTTGGTCATCAGTGGTGGAGCTAAAATAGAGTGGACGGGTTCAAAGAATCCGGGTTGCCCAGCTCCTGGGAACTGCCTGCCTCTGCCCCCCCCCCCCCCCACATAGTACTCATTTCCCAGCTGGCATTTACTGGCTGGGTGCATATATTTTCCTTTCTCTCCCTCACTGTCACTGGGAGAGAGAGAATCTCTGTCTCCGTTTTGTCCCTAGCTTTCATCAGAACCCAGCTCCTTCTCTAGAAAGCAAATCTCCAGTTGGGTGGATGGATGTGCTCTCCATGCACTTTCTTGCCTGCTTTTCAATTGTGGCAATCCTGTAGCCAGAACTATATGCTACACGTCCCAGATTGCTTGGCCGTGCCTCCTGTACATTCACAGTCATGTCTCTATTTTCATCAGTAACATGTTGGAGTGTAAATAATAAACCAGGAACAGATGCTTTAAATTTCCTCCCCTTACATATGAGCCTGAGGCTTGTACTAGCTTGTGTTCTTAACAATAAACCCATATTTGTGGTCTCACTTTACATGTAACAGTGGCAAGTAAGTGTGGGTGTGCTCCTGGTACTTCTGCCTCTTCTATGCCATCTGAACCTGCCAATGTTGAGTTAGGCAGACTGAGAGGAGACCTGTGATCCTTTCTTAGGATCTTCATATGAGAAGGAAATTCGATTTTCTCCATGGAGCTGAACGTTGTATATAGAAGGCCAACGCCTTTCTAACATCCAAGCAGTATCTTCTCTCTGCATTGGAAGATGGATTCAGAAAAAAAATACTAGTAAACTGATTGGTTGCAAGCTATGAAAAGCGAATACTATTTTTAGTAAGAATTGGATGTCTGGTCCAAGGACCACCTTCTGCTTATGAAAGTTCAAGAAAGGTTCATCCATACACAATGCCCTCCGTTCACTCATCCCAAGAATAGAGGTGATAGCCACCAGAAAGACAACTTTCCAATTAAGTAATCTACAATCTATTGTGGCCAAAGGCTCAAAAGATGTTCTCATGAGATGTACCAGGGAAAGGTCCCAAGATGGGAGCGTCAGGATGTACACATGCCAGACCTTTCAAAAATTGTTTAATGACTGGAATTTGGAACCAGAACCTATCCTGATTAGAGTTTGAGGAGGCTATGGTGGCAAGATGGACCCTTAAGGAAGAAATCTTTATCCCCAACAGTTTTAAATGAAGTAAATCAGAACATATGTGTTGAGTAGAAAGGGAGTCCTCATTCATATTCTGGGATTGAGCAAATGTGAGAAAACATGTCCATTTATGATCAGATGATCAAATTGTTGCAGGTTTACAGGCAGCTGTCAAGACCATCTGCAATTATTCAGGGAACGACCATGTATCCTTCATGCTGTGAGGCATAGGGAGGAGACATCCAGATGTAGCACCTGACCTGAGCACCTGAGATAAAAGGTGTAGGTGAGTTGATAAATGAAACTGAGTGGCAGCTAAGCATTTGAGACATGGGAATCATTGTCTCCTGGGCACCATGGAGCAATCACTATGCAATTTGCTTGATCAGGCTGTATCCTTAGGAGTACCCTTGGCAATAAGGAAACTGCAGGAAACAGGTAGGTGGAAAGACATGCCCATGAGATTGTGAATACATCTCCTAGAGAGTTCTTGCCTCTCCCTGCCCTGGAGCAAAAGGGTGGACATTGACTGTTTGTGCTGGTTGCAAATAAGTCTATTTCTGGTTTTTCCCAATCATGGAAAATGAGGTGACTTGCTGAAGGACATAGGACCCAGTTGTTTGACATGGTCTGTAATTTACTCCGAACATTTGCTTGGATGTTGGCTTGTCCCTGAATGTGGACTGCTTGTGGGGTGATGCTGTAGTTTATGCACAAATGCCACAGGTCTAGAGAAAGACTTAAGAGATTCCTGGAGCCAGTACCTCCCAGTCTGTTTATGTACACTTTGGCAGTAGCATTGCCTGTATCAGTCTTCAGGGAATCAAAGATGAGGCCCAGGAACTGTATTTGTCTCGCAGGACAAAAATGAGATTATTTGTAATTTACCTGTAGTCCCAAATCTTTGAGGAACTGTATATTTTAGAGTACAGCTATGGATATGTCTTCTAGTAAATCTGCTGCTATGAGCCAGTCATTAAAATATAGGAATATGTGGATGTCACACTGTTGCAGATAAGGGACCACAGGGGCCATACACTTTGTGAATACCGTCAGGCCAGAGGCCAATCCAAAGGGTAGGGAAACAAATTGATATGCATCTTTGCCAATCTTGAAACATAGCAACCTCCAGTGCTGTGGACACGGCAGTACCTCTCTGGGCCTAAATGCCCTAAAAAATGAAACTAAGGATGCTGCCTTAATCAGCGCTACCTCCCACAGAGAACTTCAGCACGCTAGTAAGTGCCTGGCCATAACCGTCACAACACTAAGTGTCACTGGCTGCCTCTGGTCAGGACGTCTAGGGAGTCCCCTAGACCAGCCTTCCAGCAACCTCTTCACCCAGGGGTCACCTGTGCTGTCTCGCATGCCCCTGGCCTGAGCTTTGAATGCCAGGGACAATAAGTAGCCACTCATGGTAGAAATGGCCTTACCAGTCCCATGAAGAGACACTAGGAATTGCATCAGGTGTTCTACTGGAACTGGCCACTCCTCCATGAGGCCCTCTCCTTTCCTGAAAGTCGCAAATGCGGCAACCTTGGACTAATAGCTAGCCCTGGTGCTAGCCCTCAGCAGGCCCATTACCCGTGGGGAGCGAGAGGTCTGGGAGTTAACCGCCTGGACCACTGCCTGGTTATCACACTAAAACTGGACCGTGGAGTTAGCAAACTCCCTGGCCCAGAGGTTCACCGCCACGATGATCGGAAATAGCTCCAGGAAGGTGAGATCCCGTGTAATCCCACTGGGCTCCCAGCTTGCGGGCCATCGCGCCACACACCACCTACCCCGGAAATAAACACCAAAGCCTATGCTACCAGCTGCATCCGAGTGCACATGTAGCTCGGCCTGAAGGAGTTGTTTCCCTCTCTAGAATGACACCCCATTAAAGCCGTCCAGGAAGGTTTCCCACACGGCCAAATCTGCCCTGACTCCTTCTGTGAGGCGTGTTGTATGGTGCGGGGCCTTCATGCTGGCCATGAGGTTGCAGCAAAAAAATGCCCTGCCAGGCACTACTACCCTGCAAGCAAAATTAAGGCCTACAACCACTTGCAACTCCTTAAGCGTGGCCTTGCATGCCGTCTTCAAGGCCCCGAGCAGACCCTGCAAAGTCGCCAGTTTTTCCAATGGCAGGCATGAGCAGCTTGCCATCGTGTCCAGTTCGATTCCCAAGAAGGAAAGCCTGGTAGCAGGCCCCTCAGTCTTGCCTTGTGCTAGCGGGACACCCAACTCGCTAGCCAGCTGAGTAAAGCACTGTTGTAGATGGTGACAATCGGTGGAATTTGCCTTTCCAGCAAAAATAAAATCGTCAAGCTAATGCACTGTGGACAGCTAATCCGCCCTTCTCCTGACCGCCCATTCTACAAATGTGCTGAAGGCCTCAAAGGCCGCACACGAGACTGAGCAGCTCATAGGGAGAGCACGGTCAAAGTAAAATTTTCCTGTGTAGGCAAAGCCCAGCAAGTCAAAATCCTCAGGGTGCACGGGCAGGAGGCGAAAAGCGGATTCGATGTCGCACTTTGCCAGCAAAGTGCCAACTCCCCACTTCCTCACCATGTTCACAGCCACATCCAACTATGTGTAGCATACTGAATAAAGGTGGACTCCCACATTAATGGAAGACCCTTTGGGATATGAAAGGTGATGTCTTAGGAGGAATTTGCCTGGTGCCTTCTTAGGCACCACCCCCAGAGGTGATATTCTCAAATTGGGAAAAGGGGGGCTATCGAAGGGGCCGGACACCCTTCCAGCTGCCACCTCCTTATTGATTTTCTTAATCACCACCACTTCCATGCCAATTATGGACTTAAGGTTGCTGGATGTAAAGGCCACCTGACAAGAAGTGTAGGGAATCCTAAAGCCTTCTCAGAATCCTACACTCAGTAGGGCAGCTGCTTGCCTGTCAGGGTAAGCGACCAACAGCTGTTCCAGGACCCCCAGGTTAATTGGGCTGGGCCCTTTTACCTGCAGGGGGTGTAGCGGGGGGCACCCTTTTTGCTGGTGCCTGGCCTAAATTTAGAGCCAGTCCCCCATCCCCTAGCCTGGGGGCAATTGGAACTGGGGTGCTTGGCCTCACACATGCCACATGTATGTTTAAATCTGCACACAGCCCTGCTGCAACCCCCGCTGTTATTGTATTCTCAACACACCAAATGGGATTGAACCCACTGCTGTCCCACCCCAGACAGGAGCACTGCAGCCATTGGTTTGGAAAATAGGTGCCCGTTGTTGGAACTGTCGCCCTCTATCGGGCGCGTTGGAGACATGATCAGAACCCAGAGCTCCAGGAGGGGCACGTCCCAAGGCAGGGTGGGGTCAAGTGCTGCCCGCATTCTAAAACTTTTATCGTATCAGACCCAGGCGATGCCCACAAAGTCAGAGACCGCCCTATGAATGATGTCCAGATACTTGGCTAAAGCTGCCCCCCTAGCTGTCTGAGCACTCAGGATAACCCCTATATATATATTGTGAAACCCGAAAGCCAGTTGTTCCAGGTTTTTTCAACAGGTTTTTGCTTCGTGACTTCGTGGTCTTTGCATGACTCCCCTTCTTTGTGCTTTACCGCAGGCTCCCTAAAGAACAGTGAAAAGTTGTTAACAAATTCTCCTTTAAGAATCTTCTCTTTGGTTGCAGGGAGTAAGTGGTCCCCTAAGGGAAGGCCTGCAGCCCCATAGGGGACATGTTGGGATGAAGGCAGGACTCCCCTGGGATAGAAGCCTGACTCATAAGAACATAAGAACATAAGAACAGCCCTGCTGGATCAGGCCCAAGGCCCATCTAGTCCAGCATCCTGTTTCGCACAGTGGTCCACCAGATGCCACTGGAAGCCTACAGTCAGGAGTTGAGGGCATGCCCTCTCACCTGCCATTACTCCCCTGCAACTGGACTCCTGAGCAGTACGCACCAAAGCTGTCCCAGAGGGCGGCACAGCACCCTGCCAGACGTAGTCCGCAACTCCGCGCTTGCTGGCTAACGCCCCGGGCCCCCTACCATTGGCCCTAAAGCCCACTACTGTGGTGTGGGTGTCCACCATGGAGCGGCACCCCAACCCCCAGCGGCAGGTATCAGCCAGGGATACACTGGCCACTGGCTGGTGCCACCATGTGGTGCAACTGTCTCATGCTCACCCGAGGGAATGGACGCTACTGGCTCCATTGTACTGGGTCCTGCTGCTCCCTGAGGCGCTGCAGCTGTTGCGTTGGTCTCTCCAGGAACTGCCACAGCACTGGGGTCAGCTGGCCCGGACGGTGGTGTCCCATGCTCTATCGCCTCCAATCTATCAGATGAAGATTTTAGCAACTGCACTCTGGCCACACCCTGTGTGCATTTCCTGGGCTTTCTAGGCACCCCAGACAGCCCTGTCCCTTTCTCAGGTGGAATTGTGATCGCCTCCATGTGTTGAATGAGGCCAAGAATAAGAGCCATCTCTCCATCCTCCTCCTCAGACTAGGAAGACTGGGGTGCAGGCTGCCTAGGGGGCCTAACTGGCTGCCCCCTAGCTTTACCCTTGGCCTTCTTTGGAGGCATAACATAGCCCCCCCCCCAGCCAACCCAGGCCAGGACCGAAAGGGGACATCCCTCTAGCCGCCAATTCCAGTACCGAGGCTCCCTGAGTGGCCCACAGCACACCCAGACCCTCCCGCGGTCACTGAGTCAGATGATGCCAGTGTCTGAGAAGGCCTCAAAGCTTGCTCCTACAGCAATGACCTGAGTCTGGAGGCCCGATTTCTGCACACCTGCTTCATGAATTTCAAACACTGGACACAGGATTCAACAATGCAGGCCTTGCCCAGGCAACATAAACATTTGCTATGGCTGTCTGATGTGGGCAGTTTCACTCTTCAGCAAACACACAGGCTAACAATGTGACCTTGTGAGCCATATGCTGAGGTCAAAATAAGGTTCTCTCCATCCTGTCCTGGAAGAGAGGGAAAATGGAGAAGAGAACCGGAACAAATAAAACACAAAACAAAATAGCAATCATTCAATTGACCTCAGCATATTTCGGTCAGCGACCAGCATGAGATTAAAACAAATGTAAAAGAGAGGACAATCAAACTTCTATTGCAAACAATAACACCAGATAAATTTTAAAAAGTCCTCCTCAGAATAGATCAGGATACTAAAAATACTACTAAAACAATTGGAGATAAAAGAGGCAGCAGTATTTCCTACTTATGAGGCTATTACACAAAATCAAAACTCAACCAGTTGCCGTCTCGACTCCTAAATCTGAGGGGGGGAACAAAATAGCAAGAACTAACTGAATAAACCAAATATGGATAAATAAGGTAAATAAATAAATAAATAAATAAATAATTCGATTTCTATACCGCCCTTCCAAAAATGGCTCAGGGTGGTTTACAAAGAGAAATAACAAACAAACAAGATGGATCCCTGTCCCCAAAGGGCTCACAATCTAAAAAGAAACATAAGATAGACACCAGCCACGGTCACTGGAGGTACTGTGCTGGGGGTGGATAGGGCCAGTTACTCTCCCCCTGCTAAATAAAGAGAATCACTATGGTAAAAGGTGCCTCTTTGCCCAGTTAGCAGGGGATCTAAGTAGAGAGAGAGGGAAAAACTTTAGGGTGTTTTTTTTTAAAAGCTCAGAAGTCTGATGAGGTTGACTGAACAGCAGACGACGAAAGACTGAGGGAATAGGAATTAGGTGCAACCGCACATCAGGAGTGGGAGCAGGGTTTCTGCCAAAATGCTAGAGAGTGCAATGAAGCTTGGAAGATTCCCAATGCGGTCTCTGCACATGCGCGAATCCCATTGGTGTAAAAAGACAGAGACCATGTCGAAGAAACCTGAGCCTTCCACAAAACATTGACAATAATAACTTCGTTGACACCACTGCAATGTTAAAACATTTATGGCCATTTTAGAAAATTAGGGTCCTCAGCTTATTTCTGTTACTCGTCTCTGACAAATCCTGTTTGAAGTGAATCTTTAAAAAGAAAGGTAGCAAAACATATTGCTGTATGTTTGAGGCAAATAATAAGACCAGCGCTTGCAGTCTCTGCCTAAGATGACCAACTGCTTTGATAGTGGTACTGATGGACAGAATTCACTTTTGAAAAAGGATAATGGAGCTTACTTGGACATCAGTGTTTTTGGATTGTCCGTCTGTGAGCAGAGAGGCTATCCGAACTATATTGTAGCCCTTGTATTGATTTTAGGGCCTAAAACCGCTCCTGTTATGAAATGGTCATTCATCAGGACAGGGTGAACTTCCTTGCACTTTATGCGTAAAACAAGGGATTCCCCCCCCCCAGATAAAAATAAAAGTTGTGATTCCCCCCGCCCCCTTTCTTTTTGCTGTGTGAGAAAATCAGGACAATATTTCTAGAGGTTATCCTGTTCCCCAATGGCCTCAGTTATTGTCCTCCCACAGTGTCAGTTGAAATAAGATTCATTTTTCCCATACAAAGCCATTTTGCCATCTGACCCCTATACACAGGGGAAAGTTTCTAGTATGAAGTTGTTTAGGATATTCTTCTTTGCAGATGTTTGGCAATGATGAAAGAAACCCGACCTCCAACCACTATTGGATGAATGTATGTCATTCACAGAGCGTATTTGACAAAGTATGAGGCTTTGATATGTTAAAAACTGCATGTCTCCAGGTGTGCTTTTATGCGAATTTCTACATAATGGCTATCTGGCCCACTTTCACTCAGGTTTCTTTTGTCATGACAAAAACGGCATAATCAACCAACCATTAAAAACAAGGAATTTGCTATGGTATCCATAGCTCTTGCAATTTTTTTTTAATGTCATTGTTTTAACTACCTAATTTTTGAGTCAAATATATTTGTTATGGCTATGGCTAAACAAATAAAGTGATTGATTGATGGTAGCCATAACTACATTGTTCCAGAAGTGAATTGTTTTTATGTATTTTATATTGATTTTGTATATTAATGTTAACCCATGCTGGCACAGAGGAACCATCCTGAGGAACTGTCAACAGCTGAATATGCCAGATGCAAGCTTTGCAAATCTTTCAGCTGCATATGAACATATGAGGGTGGGCTGGTGGGGAGACATGTTCCAAGCCTCTGCCTCCCGCTGGGTTTATTTATCCAACCCCCATACCATTAGGCTGCTGCACACTCCAGAATGGAAGCAAAACCTGGGTCTGCCAGTATCCCACAATGCTTTGCGTGAGCAGCAGAAAGGCAGCCCTTAGTACAGCAGGAACTCCTCTCACTGGCCTCACTTTCCACCCGACTCAATGGTTAAGATGGCTGCCGGCAGCCCAGGAACAGTTTAAAATGCGTCTGTGCTGCAGGCAACCAAAACAAAAGATAGGAAGGGGTCCATTTGCATCCTACCTCACTTTTAACCTGGGAAATGGATCAGGTTTGGAACTGCTGGATCGGAAGGACTTTTGTTGCCCCAGATAACAACAGGAATCTATGGTTGTGTGAGAACAGGCTCTCTGTCTCTTTAACAGTACTTGAATTATTCAGGTTTGGTTGATCTATTGGAAGGATGGATGGATGGGCATATGTCGTATCCAGCAGCCTATGGAAAGATGGGTATTGGTGCCTAGGATCAGAAACTGGCTTTGCAAAGATGATAAGAAGGAAATCTTTGCCTCTTGCTCCATCAGTGGAAACTTGCCCTGCCCATCAACAGGGAATACAACAGCCAAGATCTGGTGCTTTGGAAGTATCTAAATGATACCATGCAAGGGACTTTTTCAGTAAAGAGGGGTGGAGAAGAAAAGAACAGATTGGGCAGCAGAGGTTGATTCAGCTTCCGTGCAGCATCCTAAGAGCAATGGAAATTTATCAGGGCAAAAAGGCATAGTAAAACATTATATACTGGCTTTGAAAGGCAGTTGCAACAGAGTTGCAGGTAATAATGTGAAAGAGGTATGGACACAAAGAAGGCATTACAGAAAAAGGAAAAAAAAACACCTGCAAGCAAACCAACCAACCAACCAACCAACCAACCTATACATCTGTCTATAAAAATGTGAGAACAGCTCTGATGGATCAGGTCCAAGGCCTATCTAGTCCAGCATCCTGTTTCACACAGTGGCCCACCAGATGCCTCTAGGGAGCCCACAGGCAAGAGGTGAGGGCACACCCTCTCACTTGCTGTTGCTCCCCTGCAACTGGTATTGAGAGGCATCGTGTCTATGAGTTGTGTGGATAGCCCACTTGTTTAATATATATCATATATTGTTGTACATAGAGCACCTTTCTAGAATTTCTACTGACTTAATATTTCCCTCATTTGTCCCCTGCTTACAGGAATAGGAAGTGTAAGGCATATAAAGCAGCTGACTGCACGTGTAAAGTCTGTGTATTGACATGCTGTTAGTTCAAATCACTACACCTCTCTTTAGATCAGTAAAGCTGTCAAGTCTTTTGATACATGGCTTAAGTTTTGCCAAAACTCTGAACAAACTGTAGCAGGCCCAGGAACTGATACAGATGGGTTAAGAGATAAAAGGTGTAATTCTTTCAAGCTGTAAAGCTTACAATTGCTATCGGCGTTTTTTAAACGCTAGATGCAACAGAAAGGATAGATAATGGCCACATGTTATCGTCTTTGTTACTTCTGAGCATCACCTCTGTTTTCCTGGACATATTTGGATTACCATCAATGCTAAGCATCTCATTATTCCAGTTCTCAGCTGTGCTGGAGGCTACTTTAGTTTTGCTGCTTTTATGAGACTGGTCTTTGAACCATGCATTGGGAAGCCTTGGCGACAGTCAGTGGCTTGTTAGTGTCTTGAATGCCTCTGGGCTGTTCTAATGCTTTCAGGATTCCTTCAAGCCACAGCAGTGCAAAATCAAGCAGGCTCTGCAGGTTCTCTTAAAAACACACTGTGCAATAAAGAAACTGTATTCCACAACTTCTTCTGTACCTTAAAACAAAATTGTATTTATTGGAGAACAACACAATAACCAGAAGACCTTAATAAAGGAAAACATATTGTTTTCTGCCCTTGGATAACAAAACCAAATGTTCTCCTCCTGTGTTGGTCACAGTTTTTCAGCTAAAATTGTTTTTCTTTTGAAATAACAACCCCCTGCCAGAGATAATCTGAGAGATGGCATGTTTTGCTTTGTCTCTTGACCAAATTAGATTAAAGGTCAAGCCCAGCACCAGAAGCCTATAAAAGCCAGTGCAGAAACTGACTTGATAGTGCCTACTGGGACCTCACCTCCATCCTCTGGCAGTTGGAGCCTTCAACATTTTCAAAGCTGCCTAGTGCCTACATATCACGTACATTGCAAAAATGAAAGCTCAAGACTACAAATGAACAACTAATAGTTGCTATGTCAAGTTTCCATTAGTTACCACTCAAATACCAGGCACTTAGGAACATAGGGAGCTGCTTTATACTGTCAGACCCAGAGGTGCACATAGGTAATTTTGAAGCCTGGACCTAAAGACCTAAAAGCACCTGGCACAGGTCATAATCACACTCAGCTGCCTGGCGCAGTGCATGCCAGTGGCGACTACACCACCTAAGACAGATTTCGGGGCTGCTAGGGGGTGTGGAGGCCCTGAAGTCCAGGGCTAGGAGTGCCACTGGTCAGACCATTGGTTTATCTCAGTGTTGGCTATTCCAACTGGCAGCAACTTTGGAGGGTTTCAGATGGCAGTCTTTCCTTGCCCTACTTGCCCATGCCAGGGATTATACTGGGACCCCTCTGCATGCAAATTAAGTGCTCTGCCCCTTAGCTGCTGCCTATACGCATGCTTGGTTCTGACCCCTTTCATCGTGGTATAACTTTTTGGGGGTAAGAAAACTCCTAATAAGTTTGTAAAATAATGCAATTTGTGAAACAAATTTATTGTTAGTAAAGTGCAGGGTGTGAGGAACCTACCTGAAATAAACACACACTACCACCCAACTGTATGGGTTTCAACCTGATGTTTAGTACTGTGAAGAAGTTATATGGAGGTGATAGCCACAGGCACAATGAGCCATCCTTGCTGATAGGAGCACAAGCTGTTTGTTTCCACTTATGCTTTATTATATATTTGTCAACAAGGCAAATATTAGCAAAAAACATAAATCTCCAGTGGCTTCTCTACACCGAAGGAAATCAAACCAAATCCAGGCTCCCTTGCCCTGGAGTTTCTCTTTGCTTGAGGAACATGCAATAATACTCTTTGAGGCAGTTCCCACAATCAGTGGGAGCTGCCTGAGGATGGTGAGTGAGGAGAGCGGGCTTAGCCCGCTCTCCCCGCACACGAGCAGACAGTCTGTTCTGGGTGGGCGAACTGGCCGGCCAGCCACACGACTGCTGGCTCTGTTTCGGAGCCAGCGGGGGCTGGGAGGATCGGGGGCCACACAGCCCCTGGAAGCTCCAGCATGCCCTGCGTGAGAGTGCAAGGCATGTTGGAGAGACCCCCAAGCTGGGATGCTGCTTTTCAGCCTCACGGTCAGGGATCTGCTCATGAGTTGCCATGGCACAAAGCCATGCCGCAGCAACTCACGACTGCAAAAACTGGGTTTGCGGAGTGCTTGCTCCGCAAACTTGGTTTAATCATCGGGCTACTTAAGCGGGTGACCCATTTAAGAACCACTGGGCTCGCAGCTGAGCCTGGTTTTTCTCACAATGGTAGAAAATCGTGCTAGCGGAGGGTAGTCCAATTTTCTACTGTCATGTGAATAGCCTCTGTGTGGAGATTGTGTATCATTTTGTTCCAACAGAGAACAGTAGAATATCTCATGTCATTCAGGGAACAAGTTGTTGAGTGTCCCTCATCTCAATAACTTGTGTAATGTAAGTTAACTCAGAGCAGCATACATGGACCTCTTATCCAGGAACACAGGAAATCACCAGAGACCTGCTTAAGGGCAATTTTTGACAATCTCTCCTTCTCCAGGAAGCCCTTTGTGCCACCAAAAACATGTCCCTGAAGGTCGTGCACCCTTCTGGAATATGGTTGATTACTTCTCCTTCCTCAGGAAGTCTTCTGTACCACTTGAAAATATGTTCCTGAGGATGCACAACCTTCAGGGACATATTTTTAGGTGGCACAGAAGACTTCCTGGAGAAGGGGAGGCTGTCAAACATTGCTCCTTTCCCAATGCTCTGGTGCAGTTAGTCTGGAGTTCTGTTAGTGTCCTCCACTCACTGCACCAGCACTTCCTTGCTCTGGATGTCAGCCACTGTTACAAAAAAATGAGCCACGCTAAAACTCTTTGGTTTTAATTTTTGTAATCCTCTCTAATAAAACGCTTGGTGTCCGTCCGTGGACACGCTCGCCGGCACCCGGCAGCCATCTTGGGCGGCCAGAAGCGGCCGCCCCAAAGAAGCCGGAGAGGAGGCGGTGGGAAAGTGACCGAGGCGGCGGCAGAGCCGCCACCTCGGCCAAAATAGATGGAGGCCGGGGGCGGAGCGGAGGCCATGTAACCTTAAAAAAAAATTTACTCCCGCGGCCGACGCCGCCGACCGCCCACCCTCCCTCCCAGCTGCCGAGTCCCCCTTACCCTGGCCGACTGCTGTCGGCCGAAGACAGCCCTTAATTTAAGAGGCGGAGAGGAGCTCGCAAGCAGAGCTCCTCTCTGTGCAAAGCCTCTTGCCGAACTGCCGCTTTGGGCGCTTGCGTCCCTTGCGCCCAAAGCGGCAGTTCGGCAAGAGGCTTTGCACAGAGAGGAGCTCTGCTTGCGAGCTCCTCTCTGCCTCTTAAATTAAGGGCTGTCTTCGGCCGACAGCAGTCGGCCAGGGTAAGGGGGACTCGGCAGCTGGGAGGGAGGGTGGGCGGTCGGCGGAGTCAGCCGCGGGAGTAAATTTTTTTTAAAGATTTACATGGCCTCCGCTCCGCCCCCGGTCTCCGTCTCCCCGGCCTGGCGGGGGCAAGTGCCTGGGCCGATTTGACCCTTAAAGGTAGGGGGGGAACGGCGTAGGGAGGGGGAATGGCGGCGGGGGGCCAGGAGCGCCGTTACTAGCGCCCGTTATTCAACGGGCCAAAATTCACTTGTATCTCTATAATACATAATCAAAACAGATTCCTCTATCTCCTCCTCCTTTTCCTCCTCCATGTGGAAAACACAGCATACATGAGCACATAGAAGTTCAATTGTTAGTGAACTATGTTAACGCTTTCTCATTACATTAAAACAGAAAGATGAATAAATGCTGATGGTCAATTAAAGGAAGTACTAAAGTACACAAGGAGAAATCAAATGGAAGATGTAAAACTTGGCTCAGCATGGAGAAAAGTGGTGTAACATATTTGGCGTAGGGTTGAAACTTGTTTTAAACTGAAGTGGGAAGGAATCTCTCGAGCTACATTGGAACAAGATCCAAAGGGTATTTGTTAGGTGGAAGATGATTTCTCATCTTGTGACATGTGAATAATCTTGAATCTTACAGATTTGTGGCTAGTGTCCAGCCAATTTAAAAAGTTGCTGTGTGTAATAGTACCTTTGGAAATAACATAATGGGTTCTTTTAGTGATTTTCTCTCCTGCATAATGGATGCTTTGGAAGGTTAGTAATGAGTTTCTGGAGGGTGGTTTTTTGTTTTTTGGCCAGAGGCACAACTTTCACCCATCGTGAATGTAATAAATAAAAGCCATCTTTGGAATGTCTTAGCAATATAAAATATGTAGAATTATCTAATACTCCCTGTCTGATGGGCCAGAGCCTATATATCACAGAATTGATGTGACTGGCAGTTTCTGTAACATTATTTATCATATATGTATTCTGCCTTTCCTCCAAGGACCTCAAGGAAGAGTGTATGGGATTATCCCAGAGATTGTCAAACCTGGGTCCCCAGATGTTGTTGGACTACAACTCCCATTATCCCCAGCCACGATCACCTATGTATCTTCACAACAACTTTGGAAAGTAGCTTACATTGAGAAGTAGTTTATTTTATTTATTTATCACACTTTTATACCACCCAAAATGCAAGTTCTCTGGGAGGTTTACAAGACAATAAAAACCAATAAAAAGATTAACACATTAAAATTTAAAATGTTAAAACTATTAAAACACAATTAAAACACAGTTAAAACAATGTCTAATTAAAAGCTTTGATGAACAAATGCGTCTTGACTGCCTTTTTAAAAGTTGTAAGAGATGGGGAGGCTCTTATTTCAGCAGGAAGTGTGTTCCAAAGCCTCGGGACAGCAATGGAGAAGGCCTGTCCCCGAGTAGCCATCAGACAAGCCGGTGGCAACTACAGATGAACCTCCCATGTGATCTCAATGCGTAGTGTGGTTCATAGCAAAGAAGGTGCTCTCTTAAATACCCAGGGCCCAAGCTGTTTAGGGCTTTATAGGTTATAACCAAAATCTTGTACTTTGCCCGGAAACTTATCAGCAGCAAATGTAGATCTTTTAAGATGGGAGTGATATGGTCTCTCCGAGATGACCCAGAGACCAATCTGGCTGCCATATTATGGACTAACTTCAGTTTCCAGACTACATACAAAGGCAGCCCCACATAGAGCACCTTGCAGTAGTCAAGTCTGGAGGTGACCAGCAGATGTACTACTGTTCTGAGGTCATTTATCTCAAGAAATGGACACAGCTGGTGTATCAGCTGAGGCTGATAAAAGGCACTTCTGGCCGCTGCCTCAACCTGGGACACCAGGGAGAGTTTTGTGTCCAGAAGCACCCCCAGACTGTGTACCTATTCCTTCTGGGAAAGTGTGACCCCATCCAGAATGGGCAGATCAAGATCATCTCCTGAGTTCCGACCCTGTACAATAAGTACCTCCGTCTAATCTAGATTCAGCCTCAGCTTGTTACCTCTCATCCAGCCCATCACTGCCTCCAGGCAGGCATTTAGGGAGGTTATGCCTTCACCTGATGAAGCTGACATGGAGAAATAGTTTTGGGTGTCATCAGCATATTGATAACACCCTGCGCCAAATTTCCTGATGATCTTTCCCAGCGGTTTCATGTAGATGTTAAACAACATCGGAGACAATATGGAGCCCTGAGGGACACCATACCGAAGTTCAGTTTTTGAAGAACAACAGTCCCTGAGGGAGACCATCTGGAATTTGCCCGAGAGATAATAATGGAACCATTGCAAAGCAGTGTCTCCCACCCCCAACCCCCTCAGACGCTCCAGAACTATGGTTAGTATCGAAAGCCGCTGAGAGGTTCAAAAGGACCAACAGAGCCACACTTCCTCTGTCAATTCCCAATTGTAGATCATCCATCAGGCTGACCAAAGCAGTCTCCACCCCATAGCTTACCTGAAAGTCAGTCTGAAACAGATAGATAACACAGGCCTATAGTTGCTCAACTCTGAGGAATCCTTCAGAAATGGTCTAATAATTGCCTCCTTAAGGCAAGGAGGCATCCTGCCCTCCCTCAGAGAAGCATTTATGATCTCTACTAGGCCTTCTACAACAACCTCCCTGCCAGATAGTATTAGCCATGTCCGACAAGGGCCAACAGAACACGTGGTAGGCTGCATCACTCCAAGCAGCGTGTCCACATCTTCACGAGTAACAGATTGAAACTGCTCCAGCCTAACCACATGAGAGGAGTCACTGGACACCTCCAATTCAGACAGTAAATGTGGGGTCTAAATCCAAGTCGGCCCGAATACAAGAGATTTTATCCACACACAAAAGTCATTAAACAATGGCAAGCAGCCTCTCTGGCTAGGGGGTCTCTCCAGCATGCTCACGCGGGGAATCCTGGAACTTCCAGGGGGCTGTGTGGCCCCCGATCCCCGCAGCCCCCGCTGGCTCTGTGATGGAGCCAGCAGTCATGTGGGTGGCTGATCCGGCCGCCCAGGGCTGCAGTAGTGATCGTCTGTGGGGAGAGCGGGCTAAACCTGCTCTCCCCACAGAACCCCCTCCGGCGGGTCTCATGATCGTGAGACTCGCCCCTCTGTCTCCTACAGTATACTGTCTCTTCCCATTATTAGCCAAGGCCTCCACAGCTATGGATAATGCACTTTCCTTGCATCCCTTCTGGAAGTTACAGCTGTGGCATTTATTAAATATAAGCAAGCCTATATGCTGCTTGTGTGGAGAATTTATATTAGGAAGGACAGCAAGCAGAAGCCATGTCTCAAGCTAGAACACGGCTGATCTCAATCTAGGACTCAAGCTAGGTCTCAAGCTAGGACTCGGCTGAAAGATAAAAATCAAACCACAGAATAAAAAGCATCCCAAAACAGGAATGCCGTCACATTTCTAAGGGATTTCACATCATGTGATTCTCTGCGACACATACATTTCCTTTTTTTAAAAATGATTAAATTTTTATTGATTTTAACAATATCTTAACATTCACATCACATCGAACAAATATTGACTTCCTGCTCACACCTCCTCATGAATCACCAACTATAGAATTAACCCTTGCTATAATAATAATTCAAAACATATATCTTAAACCTTACAAACTCGATTTTGATCTACCCAACCTGCTATTATTACTAAATTTCAAACCCTGTTGTAAAATCAATATTAGGGAAATAGTTCTTTAAGTATAATAAAAATGGTTTCCAATCTTCTTTAAAACATTCCAAATTTTGATCTCTTATCAGTACTGTGAGTTTTGCCATCTCCGCATATTCCAAAATTTTTATCAGCCAATCTTCTTTTGAAGGAAGTTCATTACTCTTCCATTTCTGCGCATATATTATTCAGCGACACATGCATTTCCTTGTAACATATTGTTGGGCTTCTATCACCCTAAAGTGAGAATTTACATTTTTTTTCTTTTGAAACTCATTTTTATTTGACCTTGAGAGTTGCGTTCAGTATAGGTTACATCATATATCAACTAGAATTTTGTAAATTAGAAGCCCGGCATAACATTTTTATTTATTTATTTATTAGAAACATTTGATATACCGCCCACTCCGAATACTCCGGGCGGTGCACAAAAACATGCAAACAAGGCAACATTAAAAATTACATTCTAAATTAAAAACTAAAGTTAACCTAACAAAAAACAAATAAGTAAACTACAGGGTAAAAGCCTGGTGAAAAAGAACAGTCTTCAGTAGAGATTTGAAGATCAGTAAGGAAGGGGCTAAATCAGTGGTTCTCAACGTGTGGGTCCCCAGATGTTGCTGAACTACAACTCCCATAATTCCCAACCAAAGGCCAATGGGGCTAGGGATGCTGGGAGTTGTAGTTCAGCAACATCTGGGGACCCACACATTGAGAACCACTGGGCTAAATGAATCTGGAGAGGCAGAGAGCTCCAAAGAAGTGGGGCAGCAACCGAAAAGGCCCTTTTGCGGGTCTGAGAGCTCCAAATCTCTCGGAAATCTCTCCAGTGCTGTCAACCAGTGCTGTCAACCAGTGCTATGCCAAGGCCTGAAACCCAACTGATTAGAATTGAGACAGCTAGATTCTTTCAAGACCCTCTTGAGCTGGGCACATACAACCCTCTCTAACACCTTCGCTAAAAAAAGGGAGGTTGGAGATCGGACTATAGTTGTCAAGGACCTCAGGGTCCATGGAGGGTTTCTTCAAGTGAGGGTGAACTATTGCCTCTTTAAGGGCTGCTGGCATGAAACCCATAACCAGGAATTAACATCCCCACCAGCTGCTCTAACCAGCCAGGAAGGGCAAGGGTCCAAGCAACATGTTGCCGCACCCATACCCGAAAGAATTGTGTTCATATCCTCAACCAACTCAAAGGTGTCCCATGTAACGTCACAAGGCAGAATCTCCTCTATCTGATTGGATCCTATAGAAGTAGAGTCCAGCTCTAGCCAAAGGCGGGTGACTTTATCAGCAAAGAATCGAGAAAATTGATCACAGCGGCCAGATTGAACATCTACTGGATCCAGTGGCTGGATAACATCTGGATAACATCTCTCCAGTGGCTGTTGGTGTGTGTGTGTGTGTGTGTGTGTGTGTTTATGAGCCCCTTTGGAATAGTGAACCATTTTCTCATACCTTTTGCTATGCAAACCATGTTGAAAACCCTTTTGGGGTGAAAGGCAGTATGTTGTGGTTGATGATGAATAGCAGAGAGACTGTAATCCTGTGCACACCTATCTGGGAAGTAAACACAACAAAACACTCTGGCTTTGATCCAAAGAACTGTGGCTGATGTAAAGAGTGAACATGTCTCCTTGAAAATGCATTCCTGAGGGTGTTGCAGCCCTTGAGAACATAACCTCGGGTGGCAAAGAGGGCTTCCTTGGGAAGGGGAAGTCATCAAAAAGTGCCCCCTTCCTGCTGCACCAGTACAGTTCATTGGAGAGTTCTGCTAGGCTGCTGTCTTGCTGCCCTGGCACTTTCTTGTTCCAAATGTAAGCCAGTGTGCAGAAGGAGAAAATGACTTAGTGCTTTCCTGTGAACTCTTGTTGAAGCACTTGTGGCAGACTTCTTGCAGTGCAGAGTGTCAGAAACAACCTTTCTGTGAGGAAAAGAGGCTTTCCACTAGCATAAGGGAACCTTTGTATCCAAGCCTTTGTGGAACTTGATGCTGTTGTATAAAGCCATTCCGAAAGGATAGACTTACAGCTTCATCAGGTTCAGAGTTGGTAGAGAGATACATGAGCTGATGCAGTCCTCACCCCACAAAAACATTCCTGTTGCTTTTGTTATCCAGCTGAATTATCTGTTATTCTAGTGAATATATTTCAAAGCAAGTCTTCTAAAATATCTGCATTAGTGATATTGGCAAGTGTGCCCAATTTAAAAAAAGCTAATGATAAAATTTGTGTGCGCATGTCTGCGCGTGTGTGCATGCATTCATGTGTGGGACAAATTATCATACCCCTTGTAATTATTTCTTTCTCTTTCATAATCCTATCATTCCTTTTAGCCATTTAAAAAAAATTCTGTGTGATGAAAATAATAGCATGAGGATACTAATTATCAGGTTGGTACAGTTGAAACTAGCACAGCTGGCAGATGAGTGTTTTAATGTATTTCTAAATTAAGCAAGGCAGTTTAAAGAAAACATCATGCATAAATCCAATTTGCTAGGGGCTTAAAATAAAGTCTTTATCTGTGCCGAGGTAGAAAGAATACCTACCTTATGGTTTATCATATTGCAGTGGGTTATCTTTTCTAATGAAGCTTGTGTTCCCCAAAGCATTCCGGAGAGAATTTTTGTTCACGGTGGTCTATAATAATACAATGCTATAGATTTAATGAATGGAAGATTGGCATTTCTTTTCAGAAATACCCAACTGGAGTCTCCTTCCCAAAGAAATTAAAGCTGTAAATGAAAGCAATTAATACACATCACAAAATGGAATACTCTATATTGATTTCAGTGGCCTATATTGAGGCTGGCTTTAATTAAGCTCCAAGGCCAAAAAAATAAAAAATAAATTAGCAGAAGTCTTGTGGAAATGAACTAATGAACCTGTTTAAATTTGTATTAATATCTCATTTTCTCTGCAAGGATTTAAATAAAATTACCTGCAATATAGTACAATTGTTCCATACTAAAGTTCCAGAGCACAAGAAAACAGATGCAATTTTAATTTTTCAAATGTACTGAGGGTTTTTTTAATACTGAATTTTTTAACCTCAAAAAGAAGTTTTAGTCACATTCCAAGTATGCTGCAACTCCAGTAGCAGTTTCTGATGCCCTCCTAGCCCACCTCATTGAAACAGAAGTAATTGGAAACTATGGTGTCCCTGTTTCCAATGGTAAAGGATGCTTTTGAGCATGCGCAGGAGCATCTAGTCCTTAAAACTGCAGACTATAAGTCTTCTCCAGACATGAGCCATGCTCCTCTGCTGCCAGTTCTCTTCTTTCAAAAAGGCAGATTTGCTTGGAAAAGGAGATAACACTGTCAGGTAAGCCCGTTGGGGTGGGTCTTTCTTGCTCTGCTGACAGCTTGCTGCCAGTGTTCTAGTATTCTCATGAGAGGGCCAGTCTACTGGGGAGGACCATTAGGTTAGACACCTTCAGTCTTCCATCGGACTGCACACTCATGAGTTGAGCTATTACAACTTGTTTGGGGCCCCCATTCTTTCTGGTTAGAGATAGAACTTTTGCACTACAACCCCCTTCTCCCCTGGGTAGCCTCATATGAACCCAAAGGAGATTATGGCACTCAATGTGTCTGAGCCTAACTGCGTGTGCAGACAGGGGAACAGCGGGTGTGGAGATGGATCTTTACCCCCATTCAAAATTCTCTGGTTCCGACTGGTGTTGCGCTGTATGCAGGTCTGCTACAGCAGGGAATCATGGGAGAGGGAAGTCCCAATTTCCAGTGACCACAAGAACATGGGGTTGCCATTTGGGGGCACAAACAAGGGTGCACATATCCACATGGGCAAACAGGCTGGCAGGGGACATGTTTTGACAGCTATTTGGTGGTGGCCACCAAGACAGGGAGAACAGTTGCTGGGGTACCCATCCCCATGGCTTTCCTGTACTGAGAAACCTGGCTCGATATAGAGCCCCCATGGTATGTCACTCTCATGCGAGAGCTGTACGTTGAAAAGGGGGTTGTTTTGTCATCACACATTATTAGAGATTCTGCCTGACACCCCTGCCCCCACAGACTATTCTTCTCATTAGTTGTGAGGGGGTATCCCCATGGCTTTAAACTCTCATGGGTGAGCTGTCCATTTAGGATCAACATCCTTCTTCATCCCACATGTCGAATTGCTGCTTTCACTGGGGCAATGCTGATACTGCTGTCCAGCCCTTCTCTTGAGTAAGCCTAGGGGCCACGCAGGTACCTCCAAGGGGAAGAGGCTTGGCCCCACTTTCCCATCCTTTTTGTACAAGAATAGAATTTGGCTGTTCAAACATCCCTGGTTGGGGCTGCCTTATAAACCTGCCCTCCTGCCATTTGTTCCCATCCCAGCACTCTAATGGGGTGCCCAGCTGATGTTGCCACATGGAATGTTTGTGCTTGTTAACATACACCATTATCACTTTATTCTTGGAGAACAAAACATTTTGTGCCTCTTCTTGCATTCCCTTCTGAGGGGGGAGCAAGGGACAGAGTGGGGAAAAGGAATCCCCCTGTGTTTGGCCGCTTGACAGGCTGACAAGCTTAGGATGGGACGTGGTGGCATCCCTGTTGCCGGGAAACGGCATTGCTGGATTTATTGATTTATTTATTTAACATATTTTTGGAGATAGGAGGGGTGGTGCTGGTGCTTGGAGAGGTGGCCAGTGAGAAGCACTGCAGGCATGGTGCGGGTGTAATCCTGGGTGGGCCTGTGCCACTGTCCCTATGATCGCGGTTTCAAAAACTGCATGGAACTGCAGTTATGGCACCATCTGCTTTTGGATGTAATGCTTCAGTGGCCAAACCCCTGGTCTCAGAGGCAAACCTTACTGCAAACTGAAGGTTCAAACTGGAGTTTGGTGAGGCAAATCACATGCATTTGGATGTAATGGAGTTCCAACCTCTGCCCCGTGGAACTCTGGTTTCATGTTACATCCAGATTCTCTTATAAGGAAGATACCAGAAACCACCTCTGGAGGGATGCTGTGCTGAGGTTGGATGGGGACAGTTGATCTCTCCCTGCTCAATAGAAGAGAATCACCACGTCAAAAGTCATCTGACCACCCAGGGATGTTTCTGTATGGGGCGGTATATTTCAGTTCAAGGTTTATTGCAGTCTATGACCAGCACAACAAAGAAATATGTAAAACAAGGTGTATAAATGTACTGAACATATAAATAAAAAATAAATAAAAAGGTTCCCCATTACTCAGTTAGCAGGGATACTAACTGTTTTTGTATGTGCACAAACAGTTCTCGCCAGGCTGATGACTGTGATACTTACATTAAATTATTCTGTGGAGTATGGTAGCCACAAAGTACTTCTTCCTGTTTGTTCCCTGGTCATTAAATTAATTCCTTGGTAGTTCCCTTGAGGAAAAAATCCAGGTTGTAGAGGCCCTGCTGTTCAAAACAGTATACTCCCTTGGAGTCTCCAGGCTATTTCAGCTGCTCATGCTTTTCTTGCTCTCAGCTTTGCAAGAGAAGCAAGAAACCTGCTCTCCGGAGTGTATTTTTTCAGGGTGTGATCTGGCAGATAGGACACAAGCTATATGAGAACTGGAAAAAAGAAAATTCGGTGGGTGAGGAGAAGCCACTTAGATGAGCCAATATATTTAATGAATGATGTGTGATTTGGAAAATAAATAAGCAGAGAAAAGGGAGGGATGGGCAACATGTGCCAGCTCAGAACCTTAAAACTGAAGCATTCATTTGACATTCCAATTAATGATCACCCTTGTTTCCACTGCAACTCATTAAATACACCATATGGTTAGCATGTTCTGTGGGTAGCTTTATAGTATAGGGTTTTAAGTGAGCAATTAGATATATGGATGCTGATAAGACCCAGGTTCAAATCCCGTTTTAGCAATGAAGTGTTGTGGGTGGCCTTGGGCAATTCATTATCTCTCAGGCTAGTGACCCTTGGAAATAAAAGGAGAGGAGACATTCTGAGTGACTGGGAGGAAACAGGAAAGAAATCTAGAAAAATAATTAAAAGGCGTCCTTCTATGTGAATTGGTCTAGAAAGCCAAAGGAAGATTCACAACCACAGCCTATGATTATGATGGTTTCACCTGGTCTGTGCTGCCAACAAAATAACAATCACCTTCAGCAGCGGTAGGTGGGTTTGACACCCCAGCTGTCATAGAACTACAATTCCCATTATCCCCAGACACAATAAATTGTGGTTGGGGATGATGGGAGGTGTAGTTCAATAACAGCTGGTGTGCCAAAGGTAGCCTACAGTACAACTGACCTACAGTTGCTGCACTGCTGCTGTGGCACCAGAAGGCTGTAGAGAACATGAGGCTGGAGAGATCATGTGGTAGCTAGAAGTACTACCACTTCTCTTCATACTTGACAACTGGAAGATATATGGTATTTCCAGCAGGGGCGGAGCCACCGTTGGGAGAACAGGTTTAAAGAACCCAGGCCGCCATCAATCTTGGGCCGTGAGCATGGCCCCAGACACACACCCCGCATCTGGCGTCAGACGTGGGGGGCGTTATTTTTGTCCCAAATGGGGCCACATGGCCCCATTTGGAGCAGAAATCAGCCCATGCTGCATTGGAGCCGGAGTGACTCTCCCAGCCTTAAAGACGGGCTGCCACCAGCCGCGCTCCACTCCTGATTTCTAGCACTGCTGTATGATCTGTTCAATGTGGTTCAGTGTTAGCAAGTGTAAAGTGATGCATTTTTGGGGAAAAAACTCCAGCTTCACATATACGCTGATGGGATCTGAGCTGTCGGTGACTGATCAGGAGAAGGATCTTGGGGTTGTGGTGGACAGCTCAATGAAAGTGTTGACTCAATGTGTGGCAGCTGTGAAAAAGGCCAATTCCATGTTTCGAATCATTAGGAAGGGGTTTGAAAATAAAACTGCTAATATTATAATGCCCTTATACAAAACTATGGTGCAGCCACACTTGGAGTTACCCCTGCTAACTGGGCAAAGAGGCACCTTTTAACGTGGTGATTCTCTTTATATAGCAGGGGGAGAATAACTGGCCCTATCCACCCCCAGCACAGTAATTCCAGTGACTGTTGCTGGTGTCTATCTTGTGTTTCTCTTTAGAATGTGAGCCCTTTGGGGACAGGGTTCCATCTTATTTGTTTGTTATTTCTCTGTGTAAACTGACCTGAGCCATTTTTGGAAGGCCGGTATAGAAATCAAAATAATAATAATGATGATGATGTGTACAGTTCTGGTCACCATAGCTTAAGAAGGACATTGTTGAACTGGAAAAGGTGCAGAAGAGGGCAACCAAAATTATCAGGGGCCTAGAACAGCTTCCTTATGAGGCAAGGCTATAACACCAGGGGCTATTTAGTTTAGAAAAAAAGATGACTGAGGGGAGACATGATTGAGGTTTATAAAATCATGCATGGTGTGTGAGAGAAATTTTTCTCCCTCTCTCATAACACTAGAACCAGGGTTCATCCCATGAAATTGATTGCCAAGAAATTTAGGACCAACAAAAGGAAGTATCTTTTTCATACAACGTATAATCAACCTATGGAATTCTCTGCCACAAGATATGGTGACAGCCAGCAGCCTGGATGGCTTTAAGGGGAGTTTAGGTAAATTCATGGAGAACAGGTCTATCAATGGCTACTAGTCTGAGGGCTTTGGACCACCTCCAGTCTCAGAGGCAAGATGCCTCTAAATAAAAGTTGCAGGGGAGTAACAGCAGGCGAGAGGGCATCCCTCATAGCATGCCTGTGTTCTTCCAAGAGGCACCTGGTGGGCCACTGTGTGAAACAGGATGCTGGACTAGATGGGCCTTGGGTCTGACCCAACAGGGGTTTTCTTACGTTCTTATGATCTCCTCAGCCTTATGTGGGCCTTGTATATCATGCTAGCCAATAATTTATTTCCACAGATGCTGGTTTGGACTTTGGGCATAGGATAGAACCAGAAAGATGTTGCTCTTCTTTAAAAAGTAAACACTATAACCTTTATTTCAACAAGGCAGAATATAAGCTTTTATCTTTCCCCTTAATTGCTGAATAACAGAAATAGTTGCTGAATAATTAGACGTAAATTTATGTGGGGTTCCAGGTGCCTTGCTGGTAGGCTGTCAAGGCTGTGGCTTCAACTAGGAGGATTGTTATAATCCACCTGCCAATTTCCCCCTCTTTTCAGAATTCCTTCCTTACAACTCTCTATCATTAGTTGTCCAACTTAGTTTGCTTTGCTTCTTTTCTTCTTTTCTGACAGCAGGAACCTGGACTGTAGCTTCTTATACTGACACTGTATCAGCAGGGTATCAGGCTCTCACCTCAGAAAGCTCCTACTAATGTTACCTTCAGAATTATTTATTTGCCTTCAACACTCCTCTGGGCTTTCCTCTTGGTAACCTCAGCAGCCTTTTCCCCTTTCAGGATTTCTTCCCTCCTTATTAATTCACCTGCGCTCCCTGTCCATCCTCGGGCAACTGTCCAGATCCTAGCTGAACTCCCACTGTCCATTGCTGTTTCCCTCTCTAGCAGTAATCTGACCAGCCCAGTTAACCCCCCTAGCAACAGTTATTGGGTTAGACTCCATAACAATATAGCAATCATTAGCCAGCATATAACCAAATCTTCAGCTAAAACACACAGATTCTCCACAATTAGCAACAATATTCTTGAAATCAAGAAGCAAACCAGGGAGGAAAAAAGAGTAACCTTATATGTACATGCAGTGGCAGAGCCAGGGGAATGGGGCCCATGAGGCCCCTTGTATGTGATGTCACATGCAAAAGGCGTGGCTATAGCCCTAGAAGGGCGACGCGAGCCCTCTGGGGCTCATGCACCGCCAAGTTTGCTGGCTGGGTGCATGAATTTCCCTTTCTCTTCCTTTGGTGGGCTGGAGGGCTTGTGCAGGCCCTCTGAAGCTCTGGCCACATCCCTTGCAGTGACATCACATGCAAGGGGGCGTGGCCAGTGCCCCAGAAGGGCCGCCTGAACCCTCGGGAGCTCATTCCTAGCCAGTGTTTGCTGGCTGGGTGTATGTTTTATTCATTTTCTCCCTCAAGGAGAACAAACAAAACGTGTACCTAGCTAACAAATACCAGCTGGGAATGGCCCTTCCAGGGCTCTTAGCCACAGAATTAGGTGGCTCCCAAGCAGAGGTGCACCTAGGTAATTTTGGAGCCTGGACCTAAAGGCCTTTGGAGGCCCCACACACCACGGCTGCAAGTAAGCATCCTCCTCCCACACACCATGACACATGCAGTATTTTTAACACGTGGGTTTTTGAGGGCACAACAGCAACTGAACTCACAAGGATATAAGAATATAAAAGAGGTATTTTTCTGCAGATCTGCATGAGCAGAAGCATTTCAGCACACAACACACAACATATTCCCACCCCACACATTTATTTCCCCACTCCTCCCTCTGTCTCTAAAGCACCCAGTGCAGGTCACAATCACACTCAGCTGCCTGGCGCGGCGCAGTGAATACACCACTCAGGACAGTCTAAAAAGGATTTGGGGGGCCCCAGGGGGTGTGGAGGCCCTGGACATTGGCCCTGAAGTCCAGGGATAAGAGCACATTTACTCCCAGGAGCTGAGTTGCTGAGCTTTGAATCTGTCCGCTCTCTTACAGCTCTGACCCTGCTATGATGGTCTTCCATAAAAAGCGGTGACTGATATCCAAACTAAGATTCTGTTTGCCAAAAAAAATTGTTTCCCCACACAAGGGAAGGACTGTTACTACCAATCTCCCCTTTCCTCTGCAGCCCACGGTGCCTTCTGAACATATGTCCCTGAGGGTTGCAAGACCCTCAGGGACACAACAAACCTTGGCCATGGGGCACATTTTGAGGATGGGTCCCCTTTCTGCCTGCCTGCCTCCCCACCACCTCCCACTCCTGCTTGCCACCCACCACCTGCCTGCCTTCACTGCTGCCTGCATTAGCTGGGATGGCTGAGCAACATGGCCTGATGATGTCACTGATCCAGCATCTGCAGAGCCACAGGAAGCTAGTTGGTGGCTGGGAGACAAGCTCACACTGCAACCCCCACCCCTTTGCGAATTGGATGATGAGTGCTAGCATGTGCACCCTGATCACACACCCTGCATCAATATCAGATGCAGGAGGTGTGGCCAGTATTGGCTGGGGAGCTGCTCAGCTCCACTCCCGATTCTCCCCAGTTAGTGCGCTGACTGGCTGGGAGTTTTTTCTTCCATGGGAGCCCTGAGGGAGGGAGCCAGCCTGCTTGTCCCCCCTTGTCTAATGGTGGCTACGCCCCTGGACACCAGCTTGGTAAGGTAGAGCTGCCCCATCTCATTGGGGATGGCCACTGCTGCTTCTCACTGAGAACAAGTGGCTCTTAAAGTGGGGAGGGGGCACCTGTTCTTGCTGAGAAAAAGCATGGCCAGTGAGAGTTGGGGCTCAGCACTCAGTGTGAAGGGAGAGCAGGCAACACTGCTGGTTGGGTGAGAATGAGTGGGGAATGAGTGCCCTTCCAAAACCCACAGAAAACGGGAAAATGGGGTTTTTTTAACCCACAGCCCTGCCATAGCTGTACCCACTGTCACAGTGGTGGCTATGTGCCTATTACATTGCATACCGGTGTCTGTAAAGATGTACATGTTTTTGTGTGAATGACTGTACCTGCATTCATTTAAGTAGTGAACCTCTCTACAGGCCCTCTCAAATGTATGGTACAGATAGGAACCAGGGGCGTCGCAAGGTTGGAGTGGGCCCAGAGACAAGATTTAAAAATGGGGGCCCCCCTCACTGAAGCTCAGCTCATGAAGTGAAGAAATCTTAAATGAGGCTGAATAGTGGTAACAAAAAGCATAGTAAAATTATATATAACACCTATGTGCCACAATAGAACATCATCCTAAATTATTCTTTTAAAGGTTTTGTAAAGTCATTTAATGGTACTAGAGAAAGACATGCTGTTCTCGTAGCTCCAGGTCTTAACACTCACATCAGTTTCGGAGGATGAATACAACTGATGGAAGCCTGGGCGGGAGCGCGGCTGGGGGAGTCAGTCATGGGACTTGCCTCTGGAAGGCCCCCAAGGCAGTGGGCCCCAAGACAACTGTCTCCCCTTGTCCTACTGTAGTTATGCCTCTGATAGGAACCTTGAGAGCCTAAACCAGGGGTGTCAAATTCAATTTGAGCTGAATCTGATGCAAATGCAGCTCCATAGGAACATAGGAAGCTGCCATATACTGAGTCAGGCCATAGGTCCATCTAGCTCAGTATTGTCCACACAGACTGGCAGCAGCTTCTCCAAGGTTGCAGGCGGGAATCTCTCTCAGTCCTATCTTGGTGATGCCAGGGAGGGAACTTGAAACCTTCTGCTCTTCCCAGAGCGGCTCCACCCCCTGAGGGGAATATCTTCCAGTGCTCACACATCAAGTCTCCCATTCATATGCAACCAGGGCTGACCCTGCTTAGCTAAGGGGACAAGTCATGCTTGCTACCAAAGGGGCTCACAAAAATAAATAAATAGGAATAAAGTGATATAAGTCTCTTCTTCCTCCACAGCTGCTCCCCTTGTGCTGCCTTCTGTTGCCTCTTGCTTGCACCACCTTCTGCCTTTCCCTTCCTCCTTCCTTTTTCTCTCACTCACTTCCTTCCTCCCCTCCTTTGCCCTCCATTCACTCATGCTTGCAGAAATGCCTTTTACCAACTTTTGTCTCCCTCTTCCCTCTTTCCGTGCTTCACAAGCTGGAGAGTCTGCCACAAGAATGCGTGAGGAGAATAGCGGCAGTGGCAGTGGGAGGGAGGAAAGACGCAAGCCTCGGCAAAATGGGAGAAATGCTGCAGCTTCTGCGTGTGTGGGGTGTGAGGGAAAGAAATACCAGTGGCAGGAGGAATGGAGGGAGGGAGGAAGCAGCAGCAAGTTGGGAGAAAAGCCGCCACTTCAGCAGCTGTGGGAAGAAATGCGACAGCAGCTCAACTTACTAGGCCCTGCTCAAGGGCCGAAAAATTGAGCTCCGGGACCCTGATCCAGCTCACAGGCCATATGTTTGACACCCCTGCCCTAAACCATGCAAATCATCCACGGCCATGCAGAGGACTTGGTAGCAAACCACTTTCCAACAACATTCCCATGCATGACTGGGAACTAACCATGTAAAGGATTTTCAAGCATTTTCTCTCTGGCTCCCACATGTCCAGCGGCTGTTTGAATAGATCTCAAGGCTTGCTGCGTTTTAAAGTGAACCAGATTTTTAGAGAATGTATCAAATTTTCACCTCTGAGTAAAAGAGACTGAACGGTACATGTTCATGTTTTACCTCACTTTTGACTTTATGTTCACAAAATGGCTGTGTGCGCTCTGAAGCAACATTTTCTGCATGACTTTTGTAAAGGTCATAGACTCCTACCTGCTAATGGACATCATGGTGCCTCAAAAGCTAAGAAAAATGAACTGTACTGTTTTACTTTCTTAATCTCAGTGAGTGACAAGGGAAGAAAAGCAGAAGAAAGGTTACAGATGAAAGAAATCTTTTTGCATTTTTTTTCTCCTCATAGTACAAGCAGGCTATACACTGGCTTCCTTTTCTTACTTGGTCCTTCTGAAATATCCTAGGGCAAATATTTCTTATCCTAGGGACTGGAGGTTTCTAATCTTGTATTCATCCATTTGTATTTAGTGGTATGTTTAGCAGTGCCCATTTCTGACTGATCTTATCTGTAAGAGAAAGAAGCCTTTTTTAACATTGGTTAACTGTCATTTTATTATTATTTCTTGTTTACACAGTCAGACAGGTGTTATTGACTGGTTTGTTTTATCCAGACATCGAGTCCTTCCCAAGGACCTGGGATGCCAGAATTTTATTGTCAATTGTTATAGATATCGTCGCAGAATATAGGCTGTTCCCAGTAAAGCTGCTTTTTGTAATTGGCCGATGGTGATATCTGTGGCCCCTATGGTGTTGAGGTGCTCTTCAAGGTCTTTTGGAATTGCACCCAGGGCGCCAATTACCACTGGGATTATTTTGGTCTTCTTCTGCCACAGCCTTTCAATTTCAATTTGTAGATCTTTGTATGTGGTGATTTTTTCTATTTGCTTGCCTGTCTTTTAGGACCGACTGACTCATGTTCAACTGCTGTTCACATGGAACCCTTCTCCACTTTGGCCTTCAAAGTTCTCGTTTGAATATTTGAATATTAGTAATAATAATAATAATAATAATAATTGTCAGAATATGAAATAATGCATGCAGTGGTTATTTCTCTCTCCTGCTTTCCCCCACCTTGCCATAGGAGGATCTGCTTGCTGGAACTCAATTTACTTTAGAAGTTTATTCATTTATTCAAAAAGAGGAGCCCACGGTGGGCTCACTTTTCTAGGATTGTACATCTGTCTAATGGCTCAGCGGGGAATTGACTTGACTAGCAAGCCAGAGGTTGCTGGTTCGAATCCCTGCTGGCATGTTTCCCAGACTATGGAAAACACCTGTATCGGGCAGCAGCAACATAGGAAGATGCTGGAAGGCATCATCTCACACTGCACAGGAGAAGGCAATGGTAAACCCCTCCTGTATTCTACCAAATAAAACCACAGGGCTCTGTGGGCAGCAGGAGTCGACACCGACTCGACAGCGCAACTTTACTTTACTTACATCTGTCTTGGGCCTTTGTATTTAGGGCCCAGAAGTATCACCTGAGGAGACACCTTAAGTGGCACAGTGGGGAAATGCTTGACTAACAAGCAGAAGGTTGCCGGTTCGAATCCCCGCTGGTACTATATTGGGCAGCAGCGATATAGGAAGATGCTGAAAGGCATCATCCCATACTGTGCAGGAAGAGACAATGGTAAATCCCTCCTGTCACTTGAGGAAGGGCTGTAGCTGAGTGGTAGAGCATATACTTTATGTGCAAAAGGTTCCAGATTTAATCCTTGGTATCTCCAGGTATGAATGGGAAGGACCTAATCTTAAACCCTAGAGAGCTGCTAAACCAATGGTCTGACATAGGATGCAGCAGCTTCACGTCATCTATCTAGCCTGTAAATCCATCAAATTAGGTCATATGTACTCAGTCAGGAATCACCTAACACATTTTAAGTGTCTGTTAAATGCCAAAAGGTTTGGTAAGCAATAAGCAGAAGACAACAGAAACATTTCTTGGTCTTCTGTCAATTGTATTTGTCAGCAGAGCAAACTTTGTCAGCAGAACCACTTAAAAATAAAACAAAATCACTAACAATATTGAAGCTAGATTTTTTTTAATTTGACAAAAGGTTTGAAGGAAATATTTTTAGCATACCTTACTATTGTGTTTGTGATGCTAGCAGCTCAAAATGGATATAGAGTTCATAAATGAATACGAAAAATATTTATATACCACTTTTCAACAGAAATTCCCAAAGCGGTCTATATAGATATAAACAAACAAACAAACAAACAAACAAACAAACAAAATGGCTCCCTGTCCCCAAAGGGCTCACAATCTAAAAAAGAAACATAAGATATACACCAGCTACAGCCACTGGAGGAGTGCTGTGCTGGGGATGGATAGGGCCAGTTGCTCTCCCCCTGCTAAATAAAGATAATCTCCACTTTTAAAAGGTGTCTCTTTGCTCAGTTAGCAGGGGAAAGGCATCTCCTAACTCTTACAGATTGCAGATTGTATTATAGCTAAATTATCTTATCTCAATGATTTGAGATAATTTTTGAAACACAAGCCACTCGCTCTTTCTTGTGTGTTATCTTTTCAGGTTTAGTGGCAATAAGTATATAAATATTATGGAGATGTAATCACCCCCTAGAATAATGTCCAGAGGCCAAACATTTTTTAATAGAAAATAACAACTTCATTTATCTGAAAGAATGTGCAGAATTTTGAGTTTTCCATTGCTTGCAGTATGTGATATTCCAAACATTGCTTAAAATTATGATTACACAATGATCCTGGACCAGAGATGTTTGAGCATAACAAAGCTGCATACCTGCTGCTGTGATTCAAGGTCTTTTGCTTTCCCCCAATGTAACATGATCAGAGCTATCGTCTGATATCTGGTTTGGCGCTGTGAATGTTGCAGGAGCATCATCAACATCCTCAAGACCTGTAAACACTTTTTCATGCCCTGGGTCTGCTCATATTTCCCCTTCAATGAATCCTAGCCAGTATGCCAAAGTACAGATAATCAGTCAAGCTGCAGTCCTATGCGCACTTACCTGATAATTCAGTGGGAATTCCATCCAAGTAAACACGCTTTGTATTGAACAGAATTTAATCAAGCTTCATCCCTCCATACCAGCTATCAAATCTAAGAGGCATGTAATTTCAAAATTAATCTCAATAAAATATACAGTTACTTAGCTGTTATGAAACATTGTTCCAGATGTTAATTGGTCATATAAATAATTGCTTTTCAGTTAGGGAGAGAAAAGACTGTACAGGAGAACCTCCATATTTGCAGACTCAACACCCAGGGTTTTGCATATCCGTGGTCAGGTGATTGGCATCCGACCTTGGCACATGCAGAAAAAACCTGCCCCACAAGGGGTTAATTCCATGTATTTGCAGGTTGGAGGCAGCTGGAAATGACCACCGAGGTAATTTTGGGCTGCCATTTTGTGAAATGGAGCCATTTTGTGGCTCATTTCCTCTATAAACTCTGCAAAAAATCATGAGGAAAAAGCTGAAAAATGGACTGTTTCTGACTTCTGGGGAGCACTGCTGGATCACTGGAGACCCGCAGAGCATGGTAGGGAATCTAACCCCTGCGATCCCATTGCCCCAAAGACCTCGTATTTGCGGTTTCCATATCCATGGTAATTGTGGTGAACGGAACCCCTGCAAATACTGAGGTTCTCCTGTATACCTAAATTCTGTCAGCCTTCAGACTAGCTAGTAAAAATGAAACTTGGCACCTTTATACAGGGCTAGCCTTTGCAGTGGGCAAGCTGAGCAGTCACCCATGAGGTCTACCTGAAGCCTAGCTCACTCGTGAGGCCTAGCTGAGCTTGGTGGGTTGCTATTTGTTGAGTGCACTATTTCTCCTAGGCCAGCCCTGCATCTCTAGTTCCTCCACAAGTAGTAATGGGGTGTGTGAATCCATCACCCCAGGATATTTAATTTCATGTTCTCACAAATTTCAGAACCAAACAATTTCAAACGTCTACTTTTTCAAAACATTGTTTCCACATATTTCAGCATACAGTTGTTCTTTTACAGACTTACTAGGGGCGTAGCCACCATTGGGAGACCGGGTTCAAAGAACCCGGGCTGCCGCCCCTCAGGGGCCACACCTCAGGGCCTTGACACGCCCCCTGCATCTAATGTCGGCCATGAAGTGTGGCCCCGTTCGGGAGTTAAATGGCCAGCGCTGCATTTGCAGCATGGCCAGGAGTGGCTCTCCCTGCCTTAAAGGAGCCACTTAAGGGAGAGCCATTTCTGACAATGATGCAAATGCAGCGCTGGGCCTGATTTAGCTCCCGAAAGGGGCCATGCAGCCTGTTCTTATAGATACCATTTATAAAAAGTAAGTGCATAAGCAGTTATAATTAAACAATACATATATGAGGGGAAATACCCAAAATGACTATATTCATTAAATAATGGAATGAAACAAATAACTTTTGCCTAAGTACAAAATGAGAAAAAGAGTGAAGAAAGTGAAGAAAGCTTGCAAAGAAAACAGCAACGGATGCCATTATCCTTGTGACAAAAAGGCCCCATGAGAGTCACACTCTTCCAACTTCATCCATATTCTTAATAGATCCTTCTCTAAGCTAATTTATTAGGTGATTTGCCCCTGCCTCTGTTGCTTCTGCCTTCCGAATAATTTACAACATCAGCATGTATTTGCCCTTAATGCTGTTATTTCCAAAAATATATTTTAAGAAGATTGACATTAACAGGTTTTAATATATATGCAGCGACGTCTTTCTTTCCTAAAATCTTGCTAGTCCAGCAGTAGTTTGCCTGAAATGCTTCCCTTTGATGGCTTCAACATTGTGCCCAAATGCCTAATGGACATTATCAAAGCAAATTAAGCCACTGATTCCTGTATAGTTTGTGCTGATAGGACAATGTTCTAATTCCTCTGGAGTGTCCCAGAACCTTGTCTAAAATTTTAACATAGCATTGCTGTCATCACTCCTATGTACTTTAGATTGTTCCTGTCACCTAAATACGGCCTATCAGGACACATTATTAGCCAACAATAATGTAAAGTTTCATTGAAGCCTAAACTGAGAATTAATAAGATCATATTGCTTTGGATGGTTTTTAATTTTTAAAATCGTGAGTGTATGTGTGCAGGAGGCTTTCGGTTTCACGATGTGTCAGAGGTTTTCATTGTGCGGGGGGTGGGGTGGGGGGCAATTTTCTGCAATCTTCCCTTCCTCCTGTAGCTGCTTGTTCCTCCTGAAACTATGATCCTAAGGGTTGGGGAACCCTCAGGTAGATAGCTTTGGGAAGCAGGCACAGGCTGCTGTAGTGGGAAGGGGAGACTGCTGAAAATTGTGCCTATGCAATGGAAAACCCTGGTGCATGAACACAGAGTTAGTCTAGATCAGGCTTGTACAACATAAGTCCTGGGGGCCAGATCTGGGCCACAGGGTCTTTTTTGCTGGCTCGCAGGTAGGAATATCCTGCAGTAACAGCATCCTAGAAAGGCAGACAGTCAATAATAACTGCTTTCATTAATATATATAATAATTAATTGCAATGTATTATTGCACTGAAAATTGACTTGGGCCTTCGATTACCATGCCATGGTTGATTCCAGCCCAGCAGGGCATTTGAGTTGTGCAGCTCTGGTCCAGATGCTGAGCAGTGAAAACCAATAGTGACTACCTAAATGAGGAGACTCCTTGTAAATGTGCAAGTACACTTGAAATGTGTTACATTTTGCTCTCCTGCTGTTGTAATTCACACCACCTCCACTTGACCTTGAGCAATTGTTGAAGTATGGACGTAAAACTGCTTGATTTTTCTAGTTTAGTTACGTTGAAGGTAAAACGGATGCTCCTGTGTTTATATGAGAGCAGGATTAATGTACTCAGAAGACTTTTACAGCTTGTCTGGGTATAGAACAATCAGCCACAAGGCTGCTGTCATCTGGAGAACACATTAAAGCTGCTCTAACAAGCAGCCTAATCCAGGCCAGGGCAGCCCAGCCTCGTTAGGCTGCTCGTGTGCAGCATCAGGATCGAGGTGGATCCTGGTGCTGCCGTGGCACCTAACCCACCTTTTAAACCTGGCCTTTAGCCAGGGTTAAGGGCTCGATCATGCCCTTATCCTGGTGGCTGGGATTGTGTGTTTGCTCGGGCTGCTTGCCGCCTGAGCAGACACAGAGACATGTGCCTAGAGTGCCTGATGGGGGAATCCCCCAACGCACTACGCTCATCACATGGTGCATTGTGGGATTCCCAGAGGCCAGAATGCATTGTCCTGGCCTCTGGAAAGCTGCATGGCTCCCAGGATGTGTGCACAGCTGAGGCAGGAGGAATGGCAAGGAGATCTTCTGAGGGGAGGGTAATTTCAGCACAGACTCCCCTGCCCCGCCCCAAAATAACTTGACTTTTTTTTTTTACTTGGTGACAAGTGAATGAAATCTATTTCGGCTGCATTCTCACAGTCACAAACATCCTGGTTAAAAGGTTAATCAGGATCAGCGAACCCCACAGATCTGATTGTGAGAATGTATAATTTCAGCTCAGTCTTGGTCAAACTGCTTTGGTTAATCAGCATTAACTAGTTATCTGTCCTGGTTAAGTGTTGATTAACCAGAACATTATTTCAGCATTGATCCAGTAATGTAGCATTTAAACATTTAACGTAATAATTTAACCAGGATTGCCCTGACATTCTGTGTTCTCACAATCAGCTCCACAGGGCTTGACTAGCAATAGCAATAGCACTTACATTTATATACCGCTTTATAGCCGGAGCTCTCTAAGCGGTTTACAATGATTTAGCATATTGCCCCCAACATTCTAGGTACATTCTGGGACTAAATTTTTATCCAGGATCATTGTGATTGTGAGAACACAGCCTTAGTAATTTACCCCGTTAGGCTGCTACGTGAAATAGCTCTTGATGCATGAAGTGGTTCTTGTTTGTTATACTGATAATGACAATATAGACAGATATACTTGAAGAGGAATTAAACATCTCTGACAAAGAGGCAGTGCACACAAGCAACCCTACCCAGGTTAGGGCAGCCCAACCTGAGTAGGGCTGCTCGTCTGCCGCACCGAGATTGAAGCCAATCTCCGGCTAGAATAATATATGCACAGAAATGGAAGAGTAATGAACTGCCTTTGAAAGAAGATTGGCTGATAAAATTTTTGGAATATGTGGAGATGGCAAAACTTACAACATTGATGAGAGACCAAAACTTAGAATGTTTCAAAGAAGATTGGAAACCATTTTTGTTGTATTTAAAGAACTATTTTCCTACCATGGACTTTACAGCAGGGTTTGAAATTTAGTAAAAATTGCAGATTGGGTAGACTAACTATGTTTGTAAGGGTTTAAATTTATGTTTTGAATTATTATTATAGCAAGGGTAAATTTTATTGCTGATTATTCATGAAGAGGTGTGTGCTGGAAGTCCACTTTTGTTTATTTGTTAATGATAATATTACTATTGTTAAAATCAATAAAAATTGAATTTGGGGGGAAAAAGAGATTGAAGCCAATCTCAGCAATCCCTCCCCCAGTAGCCCGGGTTTTTGATCTCGATTTTTCCCTGTGTTAAATGGCATGAGCACAGCCTTTATCCCAGTTCTGGGTTCATGTGTATGCTTGGGCTACATGCAGCTTGAATATGCACAGAGCCAGGCGGCAAGAGTGCCTGGCTGAGGGAGGATCCCCAAATGCACTGTGCTCCTGGCACGGTGCATTGTGGGATGCCGGAGGACTTCCTCCTCCAGCTCCCTGCTCAGTGTGGCTTGAGTGCTGCATGAGCAGCAGAGCCTGTAAGCGAAAACTGATTAGGCAAGAGCCTGATTCCCCACCAGCCCTTCACCCCACCAGCAGTATTGGTCATGTGAACAACCTTAAAGACTTATAACTTGCCATAATTTTTTAAAAAACATTTATCTCTCACTTTTCCTCTGAGGAGTGCAGAGCAGTATACATGGTTATTTTTATCCTGTGAGGTAGGTAAGGCTGAGAGATAATTGACTGGCCCAGAGTCACCCATTGAGTTTCATGGTTGAATTGGGATTTGAACTTGGGTCTTCTCGGTCCTAGTCCAACACTCTAACCACTACGCTATGCATACCCTTGTTACCTTATGCATTCTTTAAATTTTATTAGTTCTGATGCACTTCTTTATAAAAAAATCCAACGGGTTTCAGTTCTATCAGCAATATCTCTCAGGCATAATGGGGCTTGAACCCAGAGCTCTGAAGACCAAGCAATGACTTCTTAAATCACCAGGGATGCGGGTTGCAGGAAGGAAGTGCTAGCAATTCTAGTTGGGATTAGTACAAGTTGGAATCTTCCTGACCAAGTAAATCAGGTGACACCAGAAGGCCAATTAGGGGCCAGTGTTTGATGTGTGGCCCACTTCTGATTGCCTTCCCTCAGTCTGAGTAACTTCTTGCTGGGGAAGTGACCACAGCCTCTTTCCAAACTACCAGACTATCTGCCACCTGCCTTCCTGTTCATCCAAGGTCCTTGCAGGTCTTTGGGTGTGAGAATTTGACAATATCAGGTGATTCACAACTTTATCTGCCTAATATTATCTCTGGATATAAGTTGCATTGTAGGAGGTTTTGCTCCATATGAAAGTCCATGTCAGAAGTGAATAGGAATTAAAATAGAGTGCCTGATATCTGTTGACAACGGATGGGATCGAAGAATCAGCATGCCAAGTTTTACTTTTCACTTTTTTTTTTTGAAAGGCCTATTGGCCATGAAACATCTGTTGTTTTGAGCAAACCCATTTTAAGTAAAAGTTGGCATTTACAATCTGGCTATTTAAAGGGGAACAGAAATGCTGCATTTGTTTGGGATGTCCTCATCGAACTTTGAAACTCTGCTGTTTTTCTTCATTAAAATACTTTCATCTCCACAGATGCATCTCTCTGGAGCTGACATAATGAATGAATCCACACCAAAGCCTGTACTTCTGATTCTGGCAAACAGTGCTGGTCGTATATCACACTTATTCCCTGCTGTAGCTTGAAATGGTAAATGGCAGGCTTCTTAAGGATTTTCCCCATGGTTCAGCTAGCAGGAGACTCCTTGATTATATAGTAATCTTATCTGACCAGATGGTGATGAATCCTAGTATCTACACTGAATGGATGTTTTCATATATCTCCTGCTAGGTTTCCTCATTTCAAAGAGGAGCAGTTCTGCTTTAGGCCTATCAGAGTTGAAATCTTTGTTACTTTTGGGAATACAGAAGTTGCTTATTTCCCAATATGGCTAGCAACTTTAGCAAGGTGAAGTTTCCCCAAGTGCATGGAAGAATTGCTTACATTCACCTTTTTAATATGTGTAATTGCTCAAGAAAGGCACCAAGACTTAAAACTGCTTGTTATGATAGGTGTGGAATACAAACAGGTATTCTCGAAGCCACACGCATTATGTAAATGTATGTGAAAATGCATTACTTCATTATGTTGACTTTGGGGTTTAATTTATATATACAGGTTAAAAGCTGCTGTTGGATGTGATGAAGCATATCCTGGAAGATGTGTTGAAAAGCGGTATATAAATAATAGTACTATTAGTACTGTTGATTATCTGGGTTTAAAGATTAGAGTGTTGGACTAGGATTAGGGAGACCCAGATTCAAATCCCCATCCAGCCATGAAACTTACTGGGTGACTTTGGGCCAGTCACTTCTCTCTCTGCCTAACCTACTTCATAGGGTTGTTGTGAGGATAAACAAAACCATAACCTTTCTGGGCTCTTTGGAGGAAGGGTGGGATGTAAATGTAAAAATAAATAAATAAATAAGTTTCAGTTAAGTGCAGTCAGCTTCTGTCCTTGACTTCTAATGGTTGAATATGGTCCTAAAAGATTCAAATATGGGTCAGTTTAGATGATACTCTTCTAGCCCACATTCAAGATGGGCACACGTCTTCTCCCTCCAGCATGCTGCTTCACTGTTGCTTAATCACATGGGTAGGAACATAGGAGGCTGCCATATACTGAGTCAGACTATTGGTCTATCTAGCTTAGTATTGTCTTCACAGACTAGCAGCAGCTTCTCCAAGGTTGCAGGCAGGAATCTCTCTCAGTCCTATCTTGGAGATGCCAGGGAGGGAACTTCTGCTCTTCCCAGAGTGGCTCCATCCCCTAAGAGGAATATCTGACAGTGCTCACACATGTTGTCTCCCATCCATATGCAATCAGGGCAGACCCTGCTTAGCTAAGGAGACAAGTCATGCTTGGTATCACAAAACCAGCTCTCCTCTCCAAGAGCAGGGTAGAGCAGTTTGATGCAGACAAACTCCCTTTAATGTGTGGATGAAGAACTATTTTTAAATTGTATTTTATCTGCAGTCTGAGGGATTATGTGTCCCCACCTCGCCCCAATTGAGCAGCGATGAGATCTGCCAGATGGGGCAAAGTCATGTGTGCCCACGTTCCTTTTCAACATTTGTCCAGGCTGCTGGACATATAGTCTGAACTGACCATGGTAATACTGAACCTTACTTGAGTAAACAGTGGCTGGCAAATACTTCTGTGGAAAGCTCAGTTGAACAACAAACAATTGTACAACAAGAAAAATGAATAGATGCAAAATGAAGAAAGGACACCAAAAATAGAAGACTGTTGGGAAGTTTTCAGGTCATTTTGCATTATGCCAGCAACGGATGTCAACAGCAGACATATTTTATGTTCTCTCTTGATACTGGAAACCTCAGTCCTCAACAGCAATTTCTCACAATCAAAAATGTTGGCAGAAGACCGTGTCTCATTGTGCTAGCCATGAACAAGAGAATGAGCTGGACCGTGGAAAGAAGATTGGGACAACTATCTTTTTTGCTTGATATGATGAAACAAGTCATCATATTTTGCTGACTTTTGGAATAATGAAAGAGTTTTGGTTTGTGTTCTATCAAAGGACTGGAGATGGATCTGGTCATGTGGTCAGTCCCATTTAATGTCAACGGAACCAAAAAAGTATTATAACAATTCCAGTGGTGCTTAACACCATACAGATTGAAACAAATGTGTAATTTAACAAAAAGTGATTGCTGACGAAGTCCATCCAGATTTTTAACATTTCTGTATGTGTTCTTCTGCATAGGATTACTGTGAAAAATGATTGATACAAAACATGCTGTGCTATGTTATCTGTAGAGGGTTGTTGATAACAATGATATTGAGTTAATCATTGGTTTATTAAGAGCAACAAAAGCATCTGTCATTTCTTATTGAGAAATACTGAGTTTCCATCCACAGTTTCAAACTGGACAACTGCACTAATGTTGAAATTATTATTTAAGATAATAAATCTTAAATCTTTTGTTATCAAGAGTATATTGAGGAGTGTCTGTTCATAGTTTACTGAAATAATACATTCCAGGATAATGCTCATCCTCACATACTTTCCCCTAAGATATCATATCTCTGCTCATCTTTTATTTAATAAACATTATTTAATGTAAAAAATTCTGACGTCAAGTGGGTTCTTTCTCTGTCACAGAAAGAAAATAATCTTCTATAATGCTTCCTAAAATGAATAATTTGTGTTGCTGCCGCTAGTGTTTTGTGTTTTGTGTTTTATTCAGATCCTTTTTACCTTCAAGATGTTGCTGGCCTTTTGCAAACTTTTCATTAGGATCCTTTGGTGATGAGTTTCAGTGTGTTGTGATATTTCTTTAGAGCTCTGGGTGGGATTTTCAAATGTTAAGTTTGTTTCCTGTGGGGTTTTGATTTCTTCTCTCCCCCTCTCCCCCACCCTGTTATTGAACTTGAATATTTTACTTGGATTGCAGCTCCACAGTACATTATTCAGATGTCAGGCGGTTGCAAAAAGTATTCGAACAAAAGAATGGCAAATCCATTCCCATATGATCATTACCAAGGCGGCAACATATTTGTAACAATTAGATTTGGTGATCACTGTGAAATAAAATGTTAATAGCACTTTCATCTTTCTACAGTCCATGGATTGACCAGTTACACAGATCATTAGGAATCTTAATTAGTAGGTGTGCAATGGAGTATGAAGTTAGCATACAAGAACAGATGGGAAATTTGGACTTAAAACGATAAAAATAATATCTTGCAATCATCTAATCAACTAAAAATGCCCAGCTTCTCTAATGATGCCCACTATAAAATGGACTTAGATTAGCTTTATGCTCTTCATTGATAGATTGCTCATAGTTTTGGAGGGCTCCCTCCCTCCCTAAAAACATTTTCTTTATAAATACTTTTAAAATAGAGGGTTCCATAATGTTGGATTTGGATACAAAATTGGCATAAGAACATAGGAAGCTGCTTTATACTGAGTCAGATAATTAGCCCATCTATATCAGAATTGCCTACACTGACTGGCAGCAACTCACAAAGGTTTTAGGCAGGAGTCTTTCCCAGCCCTGCCTGGAGGAGATGCCAGGGATTTAACCTGGAACCTTCCATATGAAAGCAGGTGTGTTACCACTGAGCTACAGCCCCATCCCTTACGGGGAATATCTTACAGCAGACAGTGCTCATATGTAGTCACTCGTCCAAATGCAAACCGAGGTGAATCCTGCTTCGTAAAGGGGACAATTCATGCTTGCTACCTCAAGACTAGCTCGCCATCCAAATAATGGAGAGGGCTGACTTAAAAGGTTGTTTAAGAAGACCTGACTTAAAATCAGGAATTGTCCCTACAGTTTCATACATCAGCCTGAGGAGAACTAATCTTCCCTCTGAGAGGAACGGAGGCCTCCTCCTCAACCATTTTCCTGAGCTCCCTTCATCAGCCAGAGGAGGATCAACTACCCTCTGGCTCATTCCCCCTGATAACTAAATAAAAATAAAATAAAATAAGATTATGAGTCCCTTCAGGTCAGAATTATTATTATTTTTTAAGAGCAGCTTTAAGCTGCTCTGATATAAATAAATCCAACAAACACCTTGCTATAGTTTTCGTCTGCTTCTTTAGCTTCCATATGCACATTTTTCTTAGGCAGTAACCAAGTGTCATAAAGCCAAATAAGCCATATGTGATGTCAGGGGCATAGCAAGGTTGGAGTGGGTCCAGAGACAAGATTTTAAAATGGCCCCCCTCACTGAAGCTCAGATCATGAAGTAAAGAAATCTTAAATGAGGCTGAATAGTGGTAACCAAAAGCATTGTTATATATAACTATGCCAGGCTGGTCTCTGGGTCATCTTGGAGAGACCATATTACTCCCATATTGAAGGAGTTACACCGGCTGCCGATATGTTTCTGGGCAAAATACAAGGTGTTAGTTATAACCTATAAAGCCCTAAACAGCTTGGGCCCTGGGTATTTAAGAGAACATCTTCTTCGTTATGAACTCCACCGCCCATTTAGATCATCAGGAGAGGTCCGTCTGCATTTGCCACCAGCTCGTCTGGTGGCTACTCACCGGCTTGTTTGGTGGCTACTCAGGGACGGGCCTTCTCCGTTGCTGCCCTGAGGCTTTGGAATGCGCTCCCTAGTGAAATAAGACCCTCCCCATCTCTGACAACTTTTAAAAAGTCTTTAAAGACGCATCTGTTCACCCAGGCTTTTAACTGATATTGTTTTGATTGTTTTAATGTTTTTAGAATATTGTTTTAAAATTTTAAATTGTGTTTTAGATTTCTTGCTTTTAAATTTTTGGTTTTGTTTTTAATTAATGTTTTACTTTTTAATCTTGTTGTAAACCTCCCAGAGACATAGGTTTTGGGCGGTATATATATATATATATATATATATATATATATATATATTTGTGTGTGTATGTGTATGTATGTGTGTGTGTATATATCTATATCTATATCTCTATATCTATATCTATCTATATGCCACAATAGAACATCATCCTAAATTATTTTTTTAAAGGTTTTGTAAATTGTGAACAATGCAAGTCATTTAATGGTACTAGAGAAAGACATGCTGTCCTGGTAGCTCCAGGTCTTAACACTCACAACTGAATGAATACAACTGAAGGAACCCTGGGCGTGTGCGTGCCTGGGAGAGTCAGTCATGTGACTTGCCTCTGGGGGGGCCCTCAAGGCAGTGGGCCCCCAGATAACTGTCTCCCCTTGCCCTATTATAGTTATGCCCCTGTGTGATGTTAATAGAGTTTGTCATGGGGAACATGCCCCACTATTTACAATAGCAGCAGGGTGAATTCTACATAGCCCTGCCTGAGGAACCAGAGGGCAGAGCCAGAAGTCAGATGTCTGACAGGAGGTCCATGCACTTCAGCCTTAGCACAATTCTTGCTGATCTGGGATAGAATAATTCCTAGCATTGGTATCATGCTTTCAAGCATTCAGAGAACTTCATGGGTATAATCCTGGGGTTTTGTTTAGTCGTTACCACAGCCCTGTAAGGGAGTATTATTATTTTCATATTGAAGTAGAGGTGGGCGGAGAGCAACCTGCCTAAGGCCACCTAATAAGTTCATGGTAAAAGTGAGATGTGACTCCAGAGTCATTGCCCAGTCTTTTACCCATTATCTGTGGCCAGCTTGCTAAGGTTTGCTGGTCACCATGTGGTATAATGATGGAGACATCATATGGAGACAAAGTGGATGTGTGTGGTGCTGGTGTTGAGTCAGCAGCAGCCAGAGAGCGGCAGGCAGGTGAGAGAGGCAGTGGCTACTGAAATAGCCACATGATTATGGTGAGTAACCAGGGGTGATGTTAGGGGTTGACCCATAGGACACGGGCATCCAGTGAATTGCTCAAAGCCCCAGTTCTCATCAGCCACCTCCCTCCCTCCTCCATGACCTCTTTCAGAAAGGAAGTGCAGCAGTGGAGGTACCTACACAGAGCAAGGGAGAGAGCTCCTAGCCTCACCTAGCTCTCTGCTGCTTCCACCTACATAGGTGCTGTATTAAGAGACTCACAACAAGTTATTCTAGTAAGAAGTAATCTGCCTACTTTCCTTTCACTATCCCTACAGCTGGACTAAATTTGGTTCAAATCAAGGTCCACAAGTTAGACCACTTGCACCTCAAATGTTCACGTGTCCACCATCTTGGATCGGGAGGATGACATCATTACACACTCCACCATTGAGTTGTCTCTGTGTGCCACTCACTACGGCTGTACCAAATTTGGTTCAAATTGGTTAGACAGTCCACAGGTTAGTGCACCTGGGCCTCCATAGTTCACACTTCTGGAAGCATGCTACTGGAGCATTTGCATAGGGCCTGTGTACAAATTCTAGCATGTCTAATCCCAAACAATGTGATTGTTAACTTATGTCAAATCTGAGAAACCAGCACTTGGTTCAGGCCTTTGTATACACAGGTCCTTCGTAATGTGACATCTAGTGAATGGCTGAGTGGCAGAGGTGCTCTGAATGAGTGAGATAGCTGGTTGCAACCTCTTCCCTCGACCGTGTCTAGCCTTCACATACTAAGAGTCTTCTTTCAGCTGATCATTGTGACTTATTGAAGCTTCATGGCTGAGTAGAGAGTTGAACAAAGATTATTATTATTATTATTATTATTAATTTTATTTATTTATTTATTTGATTTGTATACCGCCCTTCCAAAATGGCTCAGGGCAGTTAGAGATGCCCCCTGAGTCCAAGACCATTATTTTACCATTATATCCCAATAATGCTCAAGGAGACTGATTATGAACATTCTGGCAGGAACAATGTAAGCAGGAAGAACAAGTTTCCTTGAGAATTCTGTTTCTTCTAGACCACTTTTTATTATTCTGTCTTTGAGACATCAGTTGATGCTCTTTGATAATACCATCTCCCAATTTTCTTGTTGCATCCCTATTCTTCTTGCTCTGAAATCGACTAACAAGTAATAAAGACAGTGCTCTTTATATTTAGATCTCAAACGAAGTTGACAGCAGAAGCTTTTCAGATCCTGGCTATTGATTTCAACCAATACAGAAATGGTTTTCAATATCTGGCCAAGGTTTCTTTCCCTCTCCTCCACACGAAAGGTCAAATTACTCTACAGGAGTACAACATCAGATGAATTTTAGATTATGCTGTCTTGAGGTGTTATGCAATATTAATTTAAAGCTGCCCATCAAGGTTTAGCACACTGACCGCCTACCTGGCTTGGTTTACTTTCTTCCTGAAAGACCAGCAGCTCACAGATATGACATTTTCTTTCTTCTAACAATGCATCATATATTCTGCAATAGTGAAGATATTGCTGCTGCATACATATTTTCATACTAAATTCTGGCCCAATTACTATGTCAAGTTATTGCTCTCTTCTAATATATTCAGACACTAATGTTAACATATAACCTTACTGCTTTTACTTTACCTTTCTCTTTCATATTACATGCATACACTCAAGCATGCACACACATACACCACTCCTCCTTTTCTCTCTTTGCATCTCTGCAATTTCATTAGCAGCAATATAAGAATGTTCGTTGCAACTGATTTCTCACTAGTACAAACTGAAGGTGGATAAAAATCCAAAGGCAATTTGGAGCATCTTGCCTCTTCCTAGCAATGCTGCAGTCTATAGAATGACGTGGGTACAGTATTCTAGTGCAGGGACTTAGATGTTGTATATGAAACCCCCTGAAGGACATGTTGCCTTTTGTTTTTTTGTACTGCCAAAAGCAACATTGCCTGGAAACTTGTCAACCACACTTGTTGGTTCACACACCCACGAGTTGGTTCTCATTACTTGACTGGAACGTTCTCATTCACAGTTTAAGCCAATGGGCATGGTCTGGAGTAAGCTAGTCACTGACATAGTCCCACTGAAATGGGATTTCAGTCAGTCTTGATTAACTTGTCTCACTGATTTCAGTGGTGCTTGCTTAGTCATTGTCAAGGATAGCTGACTTAGTTGGATCCTGCCCAGCACTTTTGAAAACCAAGACATAAAATTAATACCCAAAGAATGGATGATGAGTGAAATGAAGGTCACATAAATAGGAAGCAGTAGGAAGCAGAATGCTCTACAGTTGCAACTAGGAGAGCAGGTCTGAGGAGCAGCAAATATCTCAAAGAAACCCAGAGCACTCATTCTTGTAGATTGTTATTTGATGAATTGCAGAGTTCAGTTCAAGTTCCCTTGTATACTCTAGTTTTCAGTTTGTATTTGTAATTTTGCAGCACCAAATATTACAAGGGCACATGTTCTTCTGAATACAAGGGGCAGGATCCGGCAAGTTAGTTATGACTAAGCACCACTGAAATCAATCAGACAAGTTAGTCACACCCAAGTCAAGTCCCATTAATTTTAACTACTGCCCAAGGTTTATGGGGTTGCCAGAATATGGTAAAACATGACTGTATCCCTTAAAAGTAATACACATCCCACAATCCACCACTCAGCCTGGGGCCTAAAAGAACTTAAGGGGAAAGGGAGTACTGTGAAACAGAAGCCAAGCTGCAGGGAGAGGCAAGTTGCTGAGAAGGGTGTGTCTAGTGCTCTATAGAAGTGAAGAGGGCATTGTGCTTGCTGTCCCCTGGCCCCCATGGAATCCTTGCAAGGAAGGGGGATATGGGGAGAAGGCAGGAGAATGGCAAGTCCTGTCAGGCCCGAACGAATGCTGGAACTTCTGGAAGTTCTGACTGTCAAGGCTCTCTGCTGTTGTGTCTGGACTCCACCCAATAATGCCCGACGGGGGCATACTGGATCCGACATGACTGTCAAGGCCGACACAACTGTACAGCCCCATTAAGTCTTGAAATATGCATGATATAAAATAGTATTTTCTTCCATCTGTCCTGAATCTACTCCCAACGAATGTGGAATGAGAAGAGAAAACTACCCAATTCCTCTCTCTCTTTAGAGGAGAGAAAAAACATTATTTGCACAGAGGTGTCAGTTCACAGATAATAACCTTGCAAAGAATAAGGTTGGTGTTGCCCAGCTGTCAGGACCACCAGCTGTAACAAACCCTTTGATAAGCCACCCACTTGTGAATACTGTATACAATCTCCTTTACCTTAATTTTCTCTACTGATATCCTGACTTCTTTGTTCAACTTTCAAACACTTCAATGCTTATCGGTAAGGATGTCTCTGAAGATGTTAGCTTTTTGTTTCCTCCTTCCTCCATGGGGCACTGGTGTGCTGTGATGCCTGTTGTCCTGTTGGAAGTGATGAATTTTGGCCGACTAAGAATTTATTGCAAACTCTGGAGTCAAATCAATCTCCCAAGTCCTGTGGGCACTTTTCATACTACACAAATGCATTATCAATGGATCTGGAATGCTGATTCCCCATCGCCCCCCACATACACTTTTTATATTGAAAAGCCAGAGGCCAGTTTTGTGCTGATAACTGAAGGCTTACAAGGGCAATCGCAGCAAGGACAGAGGAACCTACTGTTTAAGAGTGAGGTGTGTTGCCAGCACTGCCATTCTGAGGGCTCCCAGAAGCCTCTCTGCTTATGTTTGGGACTATAGGCTTGTAGCTCTCACTCTTAACATGCTCAGGAGCCTCACAGGATTGTGGGCTCCCTGTTTGTGGGCATATTGGGGACAGGTCACTTAGCAAGCAGTGGGACGATTGCCCCCAGATTCAACAGCTGCCAAGTAAGTTGAAAGGGGATTAGCCTCACACTTTTCACTAAATTAGGGAAAGTCTAAGCAGACCTGAGTTAGCTTGCAAGTTAACTTCACTTTCAAGGTCTTTCTGTCGGAAGATTGACCCTTTACTTCCACTCCTGCGGTTAACAAGCTAACACTAATCACCTCAGCAGAAAAGTCAGATAAAGCACTGTGAACGCAACTCCCTTCCCCATCACAAAAGAGCAAAGTGGGCAATAGGAATTCAGGAGGCGCACTCATTAAAAATACTGATTGGTTTACTGGTTCCTTCCGACCTATCAGATACTGTCCTTGCACATCCGTTCAGTCCATTTAAATACAGGTTGTTTTGAACATTCATGCAAACAAAGACAATATATCCTTTTGAGATCCATTGGAATTTCTCTCCTCAGGAAGAAGGAGCAGCTGGTATTCTACCTCAGGACCCATTTGGGGCTATAACCAGCCCTGGTTTTTTGAACCAGTATGCTTCATTTGGTTTCTATACCATGGAGTCACCCACTGTATGGGCGATAGACTTGACATCTGCCATAACACCAGGTTGTGTCTTCACGCCATTCTCAGCCTCCAGATCGGCCTTCCTTGCTGGCCCAATCTACCCATATCACCTTGCTGCTAAGAGAAGCTGGCTGCTTGGAAACAGGCACCTTTTGGATTTACCTTTGCTGCCTGATCCCTGAGCTGCTTTAGGTTCTCTGCTGCTCCCTGGTTCTATCCCTGAGGAAAGAGGTCCTTTGGTTATGCCTGAGTCACGAGGGTCAAAGAAGCAAGCCCTAAAAACTTACTGGTCTTCCAGGCCTGGCCTTCCAAGGTTTTTAAATTGTTTTTAAAAAGTATTTTAATTAGTTTTAAATTGTTTTAATAGGTTTTGAATTGTTTTAATATTATTTCTAGCACTGTGTCTTAAATGTTATGTGTTTTTATGTCTTTTAAAATTTGTTGTACATTGCCCAGAGCCTTTGGATGGGGCGGTTTATAAATAATAAATAATAGCCACTAACGGCCCATCTAACTCAGTATTGTCTATACCAGGTATTCCCAACACGTGGTACTCCAGAAGCTGCTGAACTACAACTCCCATCATCACCAGCTACAATTTATTGTGGCTGAGGATAATGGGAGTTATAGTTCAGCAACATTTGAAGTACCACATGTTGGAAATCACTGATCTATACCAACTGGCAACAGCTCTCGAGAGTTTCAGACAGGAGTCCTTCTCGGCCTACCTGGAGATACCAGGAATTGAACCTGAGACCTTCTGCATGCAAAGCAGATGCTCTACCACTGAGCTACTGAGGCCCCACCCCCCAACAAGAGGCCAAGAAGGAACCCACAAGCAGGTCCTGAAACAACCAACAACAACGAAGGTTTCACAATTTTGTTCACCATACTCGCCATGGCAAGGGCAAGTATGCCACTGTCCTGGCAAGTCCCAATCTCCCGTGGAGCTGGAGAGGCAGGGAAGCTCATTCCCACAGTTGAGTGGTGATCTCCAGTTCCACATTTTGGAGAAAGGCTGTGGGCTGTTTGACCACTGTGTTGCTGAGAATCCCAGAGTAGCTCAGAAGCAGAAGTGGCACAAAGTATTGCAACACCTGAAGCAAAGTGTCAAACGTTGCCTTGCCCCACATCCCTGGCAAAGGCCAGCCCTCTTTCAAAACTGATCCTTGCAAGCTTTGAAAGTGGCTCAGGGGGCAAGAGGAAAGAAAGTTGCCCGCAGCCTGCTCTTCTCACCTTGGGATCTTGCAGGCTTTGCAAGCAGAGGGAGGAGAAGAGGGCAGCTGCCTTTCTTCTTACACATCTTGTGAGGGTCAGAGCAGTCCTAAAGAGCTACTCTATTGGCAGCAGTGGAGGGATCTTACTGCCTTGCTGGCAACCCAATAAAATCTGCTGCCTGAGGTGATTGCTTCACCTTGCCACATGAAAGGGCCGCCCCTGCTCAGAAGTGCACTCTCCAAATGAAATTCAGTATATCAGTGGAATTTTTCACAATGGCTTTAGCCTATCCCTGTAAGTAATAATTCTAGAGTGCTTCCTGTAAGGCTGCATACTACCCCTAGTCTGAGTTTAAGAAACAGATTACACAGTTGTGTCCCCGCCTCGGTGCTTGAAAGTGTCAGTGTGATTATTTGGTATTCACTGCAATAGGCTAGTCAACCAGAAGGAACCTTGAAGAAAAGTGCAGCTCCAAGGTTTTTTTCTTCAAAACTAGTAAATCACAGAGTGTTCTCATTCTGCTTTGTTTTGAAAGAATAATTTTGAAGGCAGTGGCAATGAATCACTGTCTCCAGGCTGAGAACTTGCAAAGGCCATGACATGTTTGCATATTTAAGGTTCTGTTGCAATGCCGAAAATTAAACCAGGTCCATTAAAATAACCATTAACCTTTCAAAATGTCTTACTAAGTTCAGCCCCAGGAAAAGAGGTGGGGAGGAGGCAGCAGAAGCTCTGCTGAATGCAAAGAATGAGGTGATCTATATCTCCCCAGTTGGGTTATCAGCAGACATGCATATTGGTGGGCAAAATGCAGTACTTATCTACTGAACTAAAAAGCAGAAATGTGAGTTGAAGAATAGCTCTCTCTATACCTACTAACCATAGGGATGTTTAATTTGGGGTATCTGTTTTCTGATCAGTCTAACCTACACCACAGGGTTGTTGTGTATATAAAGATGGAACCAACTACAAGTGCATTATCTATCTATCTATCTATCTATCTATCTATCTATCTATCTATCTATCTATCTATCTCCTAAACGTACCCGTCGCTAATCCCATGTGTGGCAGCTCTTGTGAGAGTTTGCGAGCAGTTGCCTGGGGAATAGTGATGTGGATGGAGAGACACTGGCGGTGGCAGCCGCTCATCTAGAGGAAGAGGCAGCAGGCTGGCCTGGCCAGCAAGAGGAGGCGGCGGTGGGGGTGGCCCAGCCGCCAGGAGGAGGAGGTGGGCTGGTCCGGCCGGCGGGAGCAGGAGGCGGCGGCCGCTACTGGGAGTGGGCAGGAGGAGGTGGTGGGCTGGCTTTCTGCTGGGCTCGCCAGCCAGAAAGCGCAGGGTGGGGGTGAGAAGCAGGCGGGGTGGGGGCAAGAGGAAGTGGGCCGGGCTGCTGGCCCACCAGAAAGTGCGGGGTGGGGGCAATAAGTGGGCAGAGGGGAAAGTGGCCGGGCAGCCAGAAAGCCGGTTGTGCCAGCAGGTGCGGGGGGAGGCGGCGGTGGGTGGGCCAGCTGGAGACACAGATGCTTTGTGCCCGGCTCAGCTAGAATATAAATTATTGCTTATTTTCTGGCTTTTGATTGGTTTTTGGCTTTTTTGTTGCTTTTATAACTTTTTTTTTGTTGCTTGATTTAATTGCTATTTATTGTTGGGTTTTTTAAAAAATCTGCAAACTGATTAGTTTTTCCTAAATAGAAAAGGGAAGTAAAAAAAAAAAATCTTCTAAATAGTCTTATTATCCTAAAGGGTTGATTGGCTATCTAGGAATCAACCAATGGCAACATAATAACGTCAACGCAAGTAAAGTTCTGCCAGAAACTGGTTCCTGACAAGTACACAGTCCTGGTGTGAGCTGCATGTTCTGCTCCCAGCATCACATCTGAACTCGCCTCTGTTAGGCTCCCCAGATGCACTTCCCCCCCAGGAATCTGACATCTGTAACTAGCTTTAAATCTAGGTTACAGATGGGATCCCAATACAGGGATTTTGAGAACACTTCACCAAAGGGGAGGGATGGACTAAGAGATATTTATCAGATTGATATTTCTTGAATGGTATGGGGAAAAATACACCCCTTGCCCCCATGATCCTAGAACTTGGGGTCACCCAGTGAAATTGATTGGTAGTATATTGGGACAGACAAAAGAAAGCAATTCTCTAACTTATGGAATTCACTGCCACAAGATGTGATGATTGCCATCCGTTATCTGAGCTGTAAGAAAGCTACGACAGATTCATAGGTCTATCAATGGTTACTAGGTCTGTCAATGGCTATTGGGTGGGGCAATGTCAACCTCACTGGGAGAAGGCATAACTTCCCTAAATGTCTGCATGAAGGCGGTGATGGGCTGGATGAGGGATAACAAACTGAGGCTGAATCCAGATAAGGCGGAGGTACTTATTATGTGGGGTCGGAACTCGGGAGATGATTTTGATCTGCCAGTTCTGGATGGGGTCATACTCCTCCAGAAAGAACAGGCACTTCTTTGCAGTACTGGGTACTTCTGGATTCTGGGTACTTCTGATGCTTCTGGATCTGAGCCTCTCCCTGGTTCCCAAGTTGAGGTGGTGGCCAGATGTACTTTCTATCAGCTTTGGCTGAAACAGCTGCATCTGCTTCTTGAGATGAACAACATATGATGGTATCCTCCAGACTGGAATTCTGCAATGTGCTCTATGTGGGGCTGCCAGAGGTGTAGCTATAATTGAGCAGAGGGGTTCAAAGAACCCAACCCCTGCTCCTGAGGGCCCCCAGCTCCACCCCTCCCTATTTTCTTCATTATCTCCCTCACTCCGAGGGGCCGCAGGGGAGAAGGGTGAACATGGGCCCCCTCTCCCCTAGCCATGCCCTGGGGGCTGCCTTTGTATGTAGTCCGGAAACTGCAGTTGGTACAGAATGTGGTGGCCAGGTTGGTCTCTGGGTCATCTTAGGGAGACCACATTACACCTGTGTTGAAAGAGCTACACTGGCTGCTGATAAAGTTCCAGGCAAAATACAAGGTGCTGGTGATTATCTATAAAGTTCTAAACAACTTACTCCCTGGGTTTTTAAGAGAACGTCTTCTTCACCATGAGCTTCATCGCCCGTTGAGATCTTCTGGAGTGGTATGCCTATGGTTGCCACTGGCTTGTCTGGAGGCTGCTTGGGATGGGCCTTCTGCATTGCTGCCCCTGGGCTTTGGAATGCGCTGCCTGTTGAGATAAGAGCCTCCCCACCTCCGGCAATGTTTAAAAAGGCACTGAAGACATATTTCTTTACCCAGGTAGATTTATAGCTTTAATACTTTTAATGTTGGTTTTTAAATGATTTTAATGTTTTAAAATATGATTTTAATTGTAAACCTCCCAGAGACGCAGGTTTTGGGTGGTATAGAAATATATTGATTGATTGATTGAATGAATGAATATTAGCCATTGTCAGCCGAGAGTTGCACTTTTGTTCAGAGTCCATATCCCTCTGAGCACTAGATATTAGTGACAAGCTACAGAGAAGGACTTTTGCCTTCATGTCCCGACTGGTGGGCTTAGCTTTCCTCCAAGTTACTCAGGGCAGTGTACATGAGCCTTTCAAACACATCTTATCTTCAAAACAGCTGCGTGAGATAAGTCAGGCTGAGAGATGAAGTGACTGGCCTAAGGTCACCTGGTACAGCACATGGTGGAGTGACAATTTAAACTCAGATCTTCCCAGTTCTAGTCTGGCACTGACAAGTACATCACACACACTGGCTTCTCAGAAGCATCTGGCTAGCCACTGTTCAAAACAGCCTGGATGTTCTGTCCTGAAAATGAGAAATCCTGTGACGGGTTGTCTCTCAGGCAGGGCAGCAGTTTGAGTTACAGTACCATGGACAGCACCAAGCGAGCAACTTACTCCAACAAGAGCCAGAGGTAAATGAGGCCTTACATCCCTCCAGAGTTAGACTACCCCTCCCAGGTTCCACCCCCTGCCTGGAAGTTGGAAGGTCAGCCCTTGGTCTGGAGATTTGCACTCTTTCTCTGCTCCATGATGTCCCTTCTGGCCTATTTCCACTGAGGTGTGCAGTCTTGAGGGAAAGCTACATTCCCAGCATAGATGAGACTGTTTTTTGGAGAGATCCAGGCTCAGGCAGTTGTGACTCTGAGGCCTCCAGATGCAGGGTCTGGCTCTGTGGTATCCCAACTGGCAGACCCAGGCTCCAGAGTAGTGTTGGGGACTGTGAATTGGTAGACGTCACTTACCTCCTTTGGGATGCCGCTATAACTATGACAGCCCAATCTAATTTCTTGCCCTTTGGCAGCTGTGTGTGTGTCTGCAGACCTGGAGTCATAAGTTACACAGTACTGTGTTTCAAACCAAATCTAGTAGAAACTTTTACGTAGCAACCTGACAGCTGACATTTGCTGCTCCCATCAGGCTTGATTTAAACATTGGTAAGGTTCCTCTTCATAATTCACCTTCAGCCTTATTGGCTAAGCCTGAATAGATTCAAGACTGTGAATATTGTTACCATCTGTGTAATTACAGACCACTAACACTGACCTAATTAAGAAAAGGTGGACTTCTTGATGGGTTCTATTACCCTTACAATTACAGTAGGAGCCTTCACTTTTATGGGGAAATGGTTCAGTCACAATGATCAACAGTGTGAAAATGTACTTATCCATGGCGATGTGTGTTATGAAAAGGAAAAGAGTAGAATAGGCATGACAGATAAAAAATCTTCCATTCTTTGATTTGCATTTTAATCATAAATTCCTCTGGCTTATCAAGTACTTATTTCAGCAGAAAGATAGAGGTCCGCACTCCACTCCAGCAGATCGTTTAAAATATTTAAAATCACACATGGGAATGCAAAGTGCATGTCTAAAAGTAAAAATTGTTGGCTGTTCAAATATGGAAGTGATTGCCTGGGGTGGCACTAAGTCTCTCCTTGTCATCATTCAGCACTGTCATAGCCTGCATCAACATGACAAAAGAGTAGGAGCGCAGATCTAGCAGCTGACTGTGTTTGCCTCAATGGACCTGCCCTAGTTTAGCAGAAAGAGGAACAGCTATCTTGGTGCGCTATTCACATAAGAGCTGGCATAGTGTCTTCTGGTGGCAAGCATGAATTGTCCCCTTTGCTAAGCAGGGTCAGGAATGGGAAACTACATGTGAGCGCTGTAAGTTATTCCACTTAGGAGATGGGAACATAGCTCAGTGGAAGAGCATCTGCATGCCTGCATGCAGAAGGCTCCAGGTTCAGTCCCTGGCATCTCCAGACTGGGCTGGAAGAAACTCCTGCCTAAAACCTTGGAGAGCTGCTGCTGGTCAGTGTAGACAATGCTGAGTGAGATGGACTAATTGTCTGACTTGATATTAAGGGTGTGCAGAACCAGTTTGAATTGAACCTCATTCAATTCGAACTGGCCCGGTTTGACCTCAAACCAGCCTGGCCCCTAAAAATATGGGGCCGGTCCAAACCAAAACAGGCCTGGTTGAGATTGAACTGGGCCAGAGTGCCTTGCTTGTAAAGGGGAATCTTGTAAGGGTTTCCCTTTACAAGCAAAGGAGGATTGCCTATCTAAAAATGTGTTCAAGAAGAGGTGGGCGAGAAGGCACTTTAACTGCTGTTGTGGCTGTGGCTGTGGCAGTGGCTCCTTGGTGGTGGTGGGGGCCCTCTTGGCCCTGCTGGCAACCTGCCCCAGCTGGTCAGCATAGGAAGCTTCCTATGTTCCTATGAGTGTCACCTCCTGTCTGGAGTCTGTGTCAGACTCACTGCATGGAACCCACAGCCCCTGGGTGCTGTGTAGGGATGTGCACAAAACTGGTTTGCCCGGTTCAGTTCAAATTCGAACCAGGTTCGAACCAGGAGGGGGTGGTTTGGTTTTGGTTTTGCTCGAACCTCCCCCTGGTTCAGTTCAAATTCGAACCAGTTCAAACTGGTTCAAACCATTTCAGACACCCAAAAATTGGTAGGATGGTAGTTGGCACCCAGGGGTACCTGCCACCCAAACCCCAAAGCAATCAGACACTCGTATGATTTTTTATGAATTTCTGAAAATTATTTCTATTTTTTCCTCATAGGATATAATGGGACTCCAACCAGCCCATTATTCCTTATTGTGGAGCACCCATGGGTGCCAATAACCATGCAAACCCCGAAGCAATCGGACACCCCTATGATTTTTTATGAATATTTGAAATATTTTTAATTATTTTTCTCTTAGGGCATAATAGGACCCGAACCAGCCCATATCCCCTATTGTGGAGCACCTAGGGGCACAAAAGTGGGGTAGGTGGTAGACAACCAGGGGTGCCTACTATCCACAAAGTTCCAAGGCAATCGGACACTCCTCTGATTATTGGTGAATGGTTAAAGTATTTTGGAATTCCTCATAGAGAATAATGAGGATTGCAGCAAATGTATAGCTTCACGTTGGGGAGAAAGGGGTGTCCTAGAGTGGAGTGTGGTGGGTGGTAGTTCCCAAGGTGGGCAAGGAAGCTATCAGAATTATTTGAAAGGAATTGGGCAAAGGGCTGATTTTTAAGTGATTTTTGAAGTTTACGCGACTTTAAGGTTTTTCTCCATAAAGAAGCATGGAGGTGTCAGCAAATGTATAGCTTCACGTCGGGGGGAAAGGGGTGTCCAAGAGAAGAGTGTGGTGGGTGGTAGTGCCCAAGGGGGGCCAGGTAGCTATCAGAATTATTTGAAAGGAATTGGGCAAAGGGCTGATTTTTAAGTGATTTTTGAAGTTTATGTATCTTTAAGGTTAGCAATGAGAGTGGATTCATAGTTTGTCATTGAAAATCTTATATGCTACCAAAGAATCTACACTCAGAACACTTCCGAAACAACAAAACCCAGTACCCCATGGGTTAGCAACCCATGGAGGTGGTTGGCACCCTTGCTCTGGGCCACCCCAGCACCCCCCAAGTGCAGTTATGGGGCTGCTGAAACCTGCATTCTTCCCTATGGAGAAAAACCTTAAAGCCACTTGTGGGGTGCTGGGGTGGCCCAGAGTGAGTGGTGGTCTAGTGCAAAGAGGGTGCCAACCACCCCCACGGGTTGCTAACCCATGGGGTACTGGGTTTTGTTGTTTTGGGCACTACCACCTACCACACTCTGCTCTAGGCCACCCTTTTGCCCCCAATGTGAAGCTATGCATTTGCTGACACCTCCATGCTTCTTTATGGAGAAAAACCTTAAAGTCGCGTAAACTTCAAAAATCACTTAAAAATCAGCCCTTTGCCCAATTCCTTTCAAATAATTCTGATAACTTCCTTGCCCACCCTAGGAACTATCACCCACCACACTCCGCTCTACGACACCCCTTTCCCCCCGATGTGAAGCTATACATTTGCTCCAATCCTAATTATTCCCTATGAGGAATTCAAAAATACTTTAACCATTCACCAATAATCAGAGGAGTGTCCAATTGCCTTGGGGTTTTGTGGGTGGTAGGCACCCCTGTCTGTCTACCACCCACCCCACTTTTGTGCCCTTAGGTGCTCCACAATAGGGGATATGGGCTGGTTCGGGTCCTATTATGCCCTAAGAGAAAAATAATTAAAAATATTTCAAATATTCATAAAAAATCATAGGGGTGTCCGATTGCTTCGGGGTTTGCATGGTTATTGGCACCCATGGGTGCTCCATAATAAGGAATAATGGGCTGGTTGGAGTCCCATTATACCCTATGAGAAAAAATAAAAATAATTTTCAGAAATTCATAAAAAATCTTACGAGTGTCCAATTGCTTTGGGGTTTGGGTGGCAGGTACCCCTGGGTGCCAGATACCATCCTACCAATTTTTGGATGTCTGAACCAGTTCAAACTGGTTTGAATCGAACCACCCCCTGGTTCAGTTCAAATTCAAACCTGCAGCTCGAACCTGATGGCTGGTTTGGTTCGAATTTGAACCTTCGAACCAACCTGGTTCGAATTCGAACCAGTTTGCACATCCCTAGTGCTGTGGCTGATGAGGAGAATCCACACTGTGGGCAACAGGACTGAGTATGGTGGCTGATTTCAGAAGCATGGAACCGCTTTTTCATTTCCTCCTCTCTACTTCTCTGCTTGCAGGCTCCTGCAGAGTTCATTAGTTGTACTCCCAGGCATGTGCCTTTTAGAATGTTGGTCCCTGTATTTAGTGGCTTATTGATTGACTTGTGTTTGAAGGTGTGAAGAGACTCTCAGAACCTCACCTCCTTGTGATATGCATTTCCATCCCTGCTGACGTATTCAAAGAGTGTGAAATAGCATTTTGCCAAAGGAGGGCTTGAAAGGAGGACCTGAATAATGGAGGTCAGCTGGCGGCCACCATTTGATGAATTCTTTGCTGGCAACTAGGTTTCCATGGCAAAAATCAATCTAGAAACCTGTTCCGTTGTGTTCTTATTCCATGCCTCTGCAGCCGAGGGATTCATTATATATTGGCTTTGTATCACCAGCCATTATAGGAAGGGGGAGTTGCCTTGTAATACCGGGACAACATACACAAAGTACTACAAGAAACAGGTGTCTCTGTACTTTTATGTTCCCCATGACCTTTTCACTCTGAAGAATGTAATACTACCGCTCATAAAATAGAGGATTGAATGGACTGGAGGGACCAGCTAGCACATCAGCAATGGTGTTGAACTTTCACGAATGTCAATGTTTTCACCATCAAGGATCTTTGTTTTGCACACTGATTGACCCAGGCTTTCCCCTGCTCTTTCCCTGCTGAAGTGGCATTTCAAAACTGACAGCACCAGCTGTCCACCTGTCATCTCTTAGCTGATTCCGGTGTGACAGATGGCACAAATAGCCTGGCATGTATCTGTTGGATCAGAATAAGCAGCACAATGTCTGCCAGATTTCTGATGACTTTGGTGTTGCAGATTCGGGTTTGCTGACTAGATAGATAGAAGAGAAGCTGCCTTCAGCAGAAACAGTCTTTTTTGTCTTGAGTCTTTCTCAGGAAAACTGGAAGAGGGTGTAACCTCCACTCTCCCTTCCTGTAGAGCTTTCAGCAGTCGTTGCCTTCAAAAATAAATATTATGGGAAGGGCTCTATTTCTCATTTCAACTAGCTTCTGTCTGACATCCCCCAATTTAGGAAGAGTTGAGATATACTTTTGCTGTGCTGGATGGATACAGCAGCTGGAAGAATCAAGAACAGGGGACAAACCATGTCACTTATCTTCCTCCCAAGGCCTATGCTATGCTACTTCCTACTGGGCACTATTCTAAGAACCTTCAGCTAATTCCCCTTGAAACAGCAATAACTGTTTGTGCCATATTGGAAGCTGCTTTTGGAATCTGGGACTGTTCTAAACAGATTTGACATTGCCTGGAAAACTGCTGGTCTGGATGAAAAACTAAAGAGCCCTGCTGGAAATCTGCATCAGGGCACATTTAGGGATGTGCAGACTGGTCTGGAGGTTTGGGGGTTTGGTCTGGAGGTTTGGGGGTTCAGGATTGAACCACCACCACCACCCCTGTTCCATCCGGACTGGAACCAAACCTCCAGACAAGTCCACAATTAAAAAAATTTTTTTTTTAAAAGAGTAACTGTAGCCCCTTTGGGGGGCTTCCTGTAGGCCACGCGGGGGGGGGGGGTCCGTGATGGATCCCCCTCCCCCACCGGCCTCTGAAATCACTGCTGTGGCCAGGTAAAGGGGGCCTCACAGAGGCCATTTATGCATGCGAGGCGGCGGCCAAAATGGAGTTACGGAGGCCCAAATGGGCCAAAAATAGTCCCTTTATCTGGCTGCGGTGATGATTTCAGAAGCTGGTGGGGGAGGGGGGACCTTCATGGACCCCCCTGTGCCCTACAGGAAGCCCCTCAAGAGGGCTACAGGTTTTTTTTTTTTAATTTTTTAAAATTAAAAATAATTTTGTGACCCACCCACCCTGGACTGGACTGGGGGGAGGTTCGATGGGGGCCGGACCGAACTTGGCTGGTCTGGTTCGAGTCTAGTCCGGACTCGAACTGAACCGGGCCAGGCACATTGCCAACAACCCTGTACGTAGGAACATAGGAAGCTGCCATCTACTGGGTCAGGCCATTGTTCCACTTAGCTCAGTATTTTCTACTCTGAGTGGGAGAAGCTCTCCAGGGCTTTAGGCAGAGATTTTTCTCCATTCTATGTAGAGATGCTGGGGATTGAACCTATAGCCTTCTGCATGCTAAGCAGATGATCTACCACTGAACTATGGCTCCACCCCCAAACCTCTTTGGATTGTGGCCTGGTGTCATTTAGCCACATTTTATTGTATTACATCCATTGTCAACCACTAGGGTTATGTTCCCACAAAACCCTGTGGCTGGTGAGACATAGGAATGAATGAGAAATGAGGTTAGGGGAACTGTGATTGCAAAGATGCCTCAGAATACAGGAAAAAATACTCAAAAATCACTAAAAATCACCCCAAATTCCTTAATATAACCAAGAGGAATGAGCAGATTGAACCTCTGGAAATTTTTTGAACCCTGCCCCCCAAATCACTCAAATGCACTTAAAATCACCAAGATTCACCAGGAGTCAGCAAGGGTCTCCAAAAGGAATGAGCGGATTGAACCTCTGAACCCCGAAACCCCACACAATCACTAAAATGCCCCTCCATTAATTAAAATGACTCGCCAACTGTGAATACTCAGGTCGTGGTATGCAAGACCAATCACAATTTCCCATTTGTGGATACTTAAAACCTTGGTTGGTAAAACCATGGTTGGTAAGAGATTAGTGTATTTGGTATGTCATAGAGATGGCATAACTACATTAGCACATCTGCTGGCAGGAGTGAGTATTTGAGCAATGATTTGATAAGGAGGCCAGAACCAATATAGTCCCACTTGGCAAATGGGACTTCGCCCCACTTGCCAAGCTTCAATCCATCTTTAATTATAGTGTTGCAATTCATAGTTTGTGCAGCTGCATTGAAAGCTAAATGGGATCTCTCTATTTAATGGAGATCTGGCACATGCAGCAATGCCCTTCCTCGCTCACTGATCACTCGCCAAGTTATTTAAATTGTATATTTATTTGAACAACAGGTCTTTGAATTGTTTTCACTCTCCTTCTCCCTGGCCTACACATTATTGGAAATAAATGATTTTGGGTGGTTTTGCTATGTACTGATAAAGCACATTGAAGTCAGGACCTTGGACAGAGCTTTGGAGCCAATCACATATCCTTCTCAAAATACTGCAGATTTTGGGAATGCGGGAAAACAAAACAAAAAGAGCAATTGTGGACTGAACAAAAAAAATCATGAATATTTTGATGAAATTATTGCAGCAATGTGAGAAGCAATGTATTAAATAGAAATAGTTCATCTGTCATTGTGTGTTTTCCCAAAGCATGAGTCTGAATTTGTGCTTTTCAAATTTTCATATGGCTCATGTCAAACAAAAGATTTCAAGCCCAGAAGTTACATCCATACAAATGAAACAATTTCCATCTCTTTGTATGACTTAGCTTTCTTTTATTTCCCAGGTGTTGCAACAGGTGAATAGCAAGCAGTGTTATCCTGTCCTTCTTTGTGTGTGAGAAATGCCTGTGTCTGTGAGATGACTATTCAAGTGGTGGGGAGAAGCTCTCCATAGACCATAATTCAGTGACATGTCAAACTTGGAATACAAAGACAAATAGATGCACCCACCAAATAATTTCCTTATGGTTTCTTTGGGCTCTCATGACTCTATCCTTTGTTTCTTTTTGTGTGGTTCCATCCTAGGAGATTATGAATGTGTTTTTACATGCTGAGAAGTGCCCTGATCCATGACTGAGCTTGTTATGTAGTAAATAAAAGACATCTGGCCCATCCCCGACTTTCAAGTTTGTGTATTCTCTTCAGCTCATCAAACATCTCTACAGTGTTCCCTTGTTTGAACAGTCTCCTTCCCTGCTCATTTTGGTTGGGCTCCATAGAGACTATCCACTCTGTTTTCCATAAAATGTGTTTTTACAAGAATTCAGATTTCTATTTCTGCTATGCCCTCTATGTGAGGGAGTCTCTACTTTGTGAGGGAGTCTCTACTTTGGACCTGTCTTTAGCAACTAAGATCTTAACGAGTGGCTATGTGTATCCAATGTTAGGTTCAAAAATAGTCCAAATACTATATTATTCATTGCTACTTATTTAAAGTATTTATTTCCCAACTTTCACCAGATGACGTGAAGGCAGCTTCTAGTTTAAAACACTAAAATTCTATAAAAACAACACGGAACAGCAGATCAAAGAACAGAGACAGAAATTAAAAGCCCAAGTATTGATAGTATATAACAAATTTTTTAAAAGATCTCTGCTTCCATAAAACATAGAAATTTATTTATTTATTTATTTATTTATTGTTAAACATAGAAATATAGGAAGCTGCCTTATACCAAGTCAGACCATTCGTCCGTCTGGCTCAGTATTGTCTACACTGACTGGCAGCATTTCTCCAAGGTTTCAGCCAGGAGTCTTTCCCAGTCTTTCCTGGAAATAGCAGGGATTGAACCTGGGAATTGCTGCATGCAAAGCAGATGCTCTATCACTGAACTATGGCCCCATCCCCTAATGGGAATATCTTTACAGAGAGCACTCACATATAGTCACCCATCCAGATGTAAACCAAGGCAAACCCTAGTAGCAAAAGGGGGAATCCATGCTCACTACCAAAAAACCAGCTTAATCTCATCAAAAGCATGAGAGAACATCAAAACCATCAGAAAGCAGGGTGGACTTTACCTAGTGCCCAAAAGATAGCACAGAATGTGCCAGGCCCACATTTAAAGGAGAGACTGCCATCATTTGGGTGCCACCACAAAAAAAGCCCTCTTTCCAGAAGACATCTGCTTAACCTTTGAGGATGGAGACAAATGGAAAAGGATCTCTGAAGATCTTCACAGATGGGCAGGTTTATGCCGTAGCTCAGTGGTACAGCATCTGCTTTGCGTGCAGAAGTTCCCAGATTCAGTCCCTGACATCTCCAGGTAAAGCTGGGGAAAACTCCTGCCTGAAATCTTGAGGAGCTGCTGCCAATCAGTGTAGATAATACTGAGCTAGATGGACCAATGGTATGGTTCAGTATAAGGCACTGGCAGCTTAATATGTTCCTATGTAGAAGGCACTCGAGAACCAGGATACTCGAGAACCAGGCTGTTTAGGTCTTTAGGTGTTTTCTTTCCAGGACTGTATCCATCCCCAGCACAGTACTTCCAGTGACTGTTGCTGGTGTCTATATTATGTTTCTTTTTAGATTGTGAGCCCTTTGGGGACAGGAAACCATCTTATTTATTATTTCTCTATGTAAACTGCTTTGGAAACTTTTGTTGAAAAGCAGTATATAAATGTTTGTTGTTGTTGTTGTTCAAACTCTTAAAGAATTAACTTGGAATTGAGCCAGGAAAGAAACTGGGAACCAGGGAAGCTCTTTTGATAGCTCCACTTAACATTCTAGCGTTCTGGATCAGCTGAAGTTCCAGATGCATGTCAAAAGCAGTCCTATACACAATGAGGCTATTCACACATGTGTGCAATTATAGTGATCAGACCAAATGATACATGAGTCTAATCAAGCAGGTATATCTTTTGCAAATCTGATTGACAAGCCCAAAGGTCTCTTGCAAATTGTTTCCAATTGCATGTGTGTACTGCCGGGATCGGGCCCGATCCTGGCAGCACCATGGCAGCAAACCTGCCTATGGGGCCTCCCTCTAAAATGAGGTCAAGGGAGCAAGTGCAAAAAAGGAAACTGCCGTGGCTAGCAGACTGCCCTGCTCTCGGGGAGTGGGGATCCCCATGATGCACCATGCACTTGTGGGGTGCATTATTGGAGTTCCAGGGGGCGGGGCAATGCCTCCTGGCACCCTGACCCTCAGAGCCACCAGCAGCAGCCAGTGCTCATCTGGCTTCTCAAGGAAAGGAAATGGTTCCTCTGTGGGGAGGTAAACTCTTCAGGGCTTCCTCCCTGCTAACCTATTGGTCATTTCTCACTTGTCCTGAGAAAGGGCTCAAAGTATCTCTTGTATAACTTCATAGGATGAGATCTCTCCCACCACATCCTGAACTGAACAGGGTTAGCACTGAGGACTCCCAGATGGATATACTGTAGCTTTATACCACATTCTGTTCTGGACTTTAGCTGAAGCTCTGTGTCTCACTGCAACAAATGGAAACATGCAGCCAATAAAAATAAAATGATAAGAAACTAGGTATTTGCTAGAAGGTGGATTTGGCAGTAAAATAACAAAGAAACCTTATTTTAAGCATGCTTTGGGATTTCACAACTCTGCTTTTAAAATACAAAAAAAGCCTGTGGCTGGAATATCTGAAGGACTGCATTCTCCCACATGAACGTGCCCATCAGCTGAGATGTTTGGAGGTCTTTTTCCAAGTGTCCCCTTTTCCAGAGGTTAAGCAGATGGTTTCCAGAGAGAGGGCTTTTGGATGGGTTTCTCCAACCTAATCTATAGTCCATCCAGCATTATATCATGTATTTCTTCCCACAGAACAGCTACTTCTATAGGATGTTTTGCTACTGGAAATAGCTGTAGTTCTATAAATCAAGATTGTATATTTATGAGATTGGAAACAATTTGCAAGAGACCTTTGGCCTTATCAATCAGATTTGCAAAGATATACCTGCATAGACTCATGAATCATTTGGTCTGATCACTATAATTTTGTAATAGGAGAACACAAACCACAAAGATAGAGGCACTGAAAATTTATGGGTTACCTGTACAAAAGGCAGCTTTGCAAATAAAATGTAATCTAATTAGCAACCATTCTTTCCAATTTATTTGACTTCTCTGAGCTACCCCAAATGGCAGTTTTTTAAAACGTGGTTAGCAGAGCAGTTAATTTTGAAGTCCATTACCAAAAATGTACCATTTATAGGCATATCTGTAGGCAAAATTATGGGAAAAGCCCACTGATATTAAATTTTAATATGTCTGTGCTCTGTGGCACTTTTCTTAAAGTAATTAAGCATGAATGCCTTTAATCTTCTTTCTCTTCCTAGTTAAGAGTGACCTGATGCCTCTATGAATGAAGATTTAACCATTACTTGGAGACTTGAATTAAACTAGTATGCATTGACCTTTGGACCTAACATGTTAGCAGTAATGCTTAGAGGGGGGGAAATCCTCAGGTTGATAAGGGTCCCCCTACTCATTTTCCTATGCAATATGGAGACACAGTGTCTTAACTTTTTCTGCCCTCAAATTAACAGAAGCTCAATTTATCATAAGAAACACTTCAATTTCCTCTGATGTTTTCATTATGCCTCCCTTTGTGCCAGAACTAATTTGCAATAATGTATATGTAATTTTGGAAAGCAAGAAGAAATCCTGTTGCCTTCAGGTTATGATTAACCTGTAGAAATGCTGAGGCATGCATATGATATGGATATGCAAATACCATCAACTTCATAAAGCATTTAGAAACTGAAAGTAGTAACCCAAGCTGCATTTTATTGAGATATCAGAGTGGATTACAAGGGGTTAGATAAATTGGTAATTCTTATAATTTAACATAAGACTATTTGAGCAATATCAAATTGATTATTGTACTCTAATATGAAACAGAAATTCCCCAGATTGATTGCAAGTTGTATTGCCAGTTATAGTAATCTCCTCCCTTTTGCACAGCAGATTCTGTCTTTCTGTGTTTTAACAATGGGTCACAATGTCTCTTTAAGTGAATCATAGCAGATTAATATGATCCAAGTCAATCAGCTATTATCTACAATTTGTGTCCAACAGAAAATCTGATTCCATGCAACGCTTCAGGTCAACTGGAAGTGTCGATGCAACCATTTAGTACAGTGTGCATTTTATTATTTATTTAAAACATGGTATCCTGCCTTTCCATATGTTATCCTCCAGGTGGTTATAACACAGGTTATGTTTATGTAGCAATAACGTAAATCAAGGCTACATAAAACAAGGAGAGAAACAAGGAGACAGCTCATAAGCAAACCAGTACAGACGGAATCCAGGGAGCAAGAGAGTAAAACTATCAGAGCAGATCAAATGCCTTCTGAAAAAGGAAAGTGTTCACTATGCAGTAGGCCATCAACAGAAGGGAAGGACAAGTCTTTGTTAAAGAGTCCCAGAGCTGGGCACAGCCACTGTCAGGGTCCTTTCATTTGCCCCAAACAACTAAGGAGGCTAGTATTACAACAGGATTATGACTGTCCTGATGCTTAAGGACAGCGGCTGACATGACAGGCAGCCGTATGTTGACATGAGGGATTTACCGGGGTTGCTGCGGAACTTGAAAGGCAGTCCTGATGGTGTAGTGCTTCCGGGAAGTCTTGCAGTACAACTTCCAATGGAACGAGGACTGAGCAACTGCCTGGAAGTTGGTTAAGTCGTTCCATGGCAGCCCTGTTGCACTACACCATCAAATTCTGCAGCAGCAATGGCAGCTCTCTAATTGGGGTTGTCTGACATGTCAGCCATCATCAGGCCTGTATTGTCGGCTAGTTGTCTCTTATCTCATGTTGCCTGATGTAGTGAGAACCAGTATTTCCATTAGGAAGTATCTATTTATCTATTCATTTGTTTTTACTTTTATATCCTGCTGTTCCTCTGAGGAGCCCAGAGTGGTGTACATGGTTTATGTTTATCCTCACAACCCTGTGAAGCAGGTTAGGCTGATAGATAGGTGACTGGCCCAGAGTTATCCAGTGCTTTTCATGGCCGAATGGGAATTTGAACTCAGGTCCCCCAGTCTTAGTTCAACACTCTAACCACGATATCACACTAGGTCTCCGTAGAATGTTACTCTTACATTCTAACTAGGGAATGGCAACCAAGGACAAGGCAGTGGACAAATCTTTTTCAAGACAAGCACTTTTTTCAAGACAACACTCCCATCAAGTCATTGGTTGGAGGAAGATGCAGGAAACCTCACAAATAGCAGGCACTCTCTCATGCAAGCTCACTGCTGCTTCTTAGTACCTCGTAGCTTACTTCTAAGGATCAGTTTGCTTGCTACAGCACAATGGACTGTGCCATTGCACGTAAGATCTAAAGAGCAGAGTTCAATCTAAACATTTTGGGGTTGGAAATGATTGTGACTTTTAAATAGTTTAAATTTTGTACAGCGCCTAGAGATGTACATATCAGGTGGCATAAAAATAGAATGAATGGATGGATGGATGGAATAAAATGATATAGATCTGTATGCCAGCTTTACCCCGCTGTGTATGTCCCCGTATCTTAGAGTCACCTGAGTAAAAAGAAAATCTTGGTGGTGACTATGTAACCCTCAGCCAGCCCCGAAGGTCTGATTATGCAATTTACAAGTGTAGACTGAGGATCTGTGCTACTTTGGTCTGTTTATGCAATTTTCAAGTGCATTCTCGTGATACATGATGGCAGCTTTGTAATAACATATTATGCTAATTTAGTCATTTTCCGAAGCATTTGTTTGTAACGTTCACGAGACAAGCAACAGAACTACATAGGTTCCCTTCATTCCATAGAATAACAGTTGTCATTCCTTTCCCTGGGTATTTCATGCATCAGCTGCTACACAGCTGTTTTTCATAATATGAAATTTCAGATGAGCTGGGGTGTTATTAAGTGGCTTTTTTGCTCAAGGTCCAGGCTCCTGAGCCCAGGCACATTTTTATTCTAGCCTAGGAAGCTTAAGGGGTAGGGCAAGAGGTGGGGTGGGGGGGTTAGGAGGAACTCACACCGTGTTGATCTTTCTAGCCCCTTGTGGCACATTTTGTGAGACTTCTGCATGGACAGGCAGGATTTCACTACAGTCGGGCTGCAAAAGAGGTGCACAACTATAGGCCATGCATCTCTTGCTCTATCCACCACTTGATCTGGACAACCCCATCCCCTATTTATTTACCTTCACACAGTAAATTTATATTTTGCATTTTCATCCAAAAGGTTTCAAGGCTGTTTCTTGAAAAACAAATCAGAACAATAATGAAACAATTAAGCAGCAGCAGCAGCAACAACAACAACAACATCAGCAACAAAAGAACACAGAGTAATGGCAAGGCAGCAGCAAACTATAGAATATAAACTAGCACATGAAAGCACACCAGAAGAGAAGGGTCCTGACCGGATTATGGAAGCCAGAAGGACCCAAATGAACAGCCCACGGCAAGGCATTCCACAGCTGTGGGGCAGCAACGGAGAAGACCCTGCTTATTTTAGAGGCCAATCTGGTCTGGATAAAATGGATAAAAGCAAAAATTGACCCAAACCTAGAACAAATTCCCACAGAAGGTATTTCAGCTTTTTCAGATTCAGGACATTCCAAAATGTGAAAAACCAACAATACACAGTCATATACCCATGCAAAAATAAATGAAACTCTTCTGTGATCTCACACCTCATTCCGAGTCAGACCATTGGCCAATCCAGCTCAGTATTGTACACCGATTGTCAGAGCCAGATAGGGGTCTTTTCTAACCCTGCCTGGAGATACCACGGATTGAACCTGGAACCTTCTGCATGCAAAACAGATGCTCTACCTTTGAGCTATGGCTCCATCCCTGAATTCAACAGTTTAGTTTAAATATGCTTATTTGTTCTGAAATTCGGACCTAAACTACCAGGGGGATCCATTTGTATGATATGCAAGGAGGGGAAAAGTCACACCTCTGGCATTTAAAGGTAAAAGTATACGTTGTTCTACTTGCAAGATTTTGAAGTTAAAGGTTTCCCAGACTCTTTGACGGAAACCTAATGCCAACTGCGTGTTTGCACTGCTTGCAGACAATCCCATTAAGGTAACCTGCTATTTTGTAAATGAAAAGCAGTTGTAACTTGCTCCTGTCTTATAAATGTCAGTAGGTATACTGATGATTCTGTATGGTCTATCCCAATTTTCCTAAAGATACACAACTGAATAACCTACATGGCTTACAAATCCACCGCCCACCTCTAATTTATTCCTCTGACTTCCCCAGTGTATTTAATGGCACATGTGTTCTTTGATTTTCTGCGGTATGAAAATCTCAGACGTAATTATGCACATGCCTAATAATAATGTTAATGCCAATAATAATTCGGCAGACATTCAGATAATTTTTCTAATGGAAATGTGACCTTTCAATGTGTCCCACTTCCACAAGGCGTTGGTGCTTAGTGCTGATCTGCATATGATTAGGCAGGTGTTTGGTGGGAGCTATAGTCACTGCTCGGATCTAGAGAACAGAAGCCTTTGATCTGTACCAAAGAGCAATAATAAAGAGAGTGCACTCAACATACTATCCGGTACAGCAGAGCTCTCAATGGTTCCTGGAAAGCTGGCACTATCAAAGAGAGCTGTAATTTTTGCTGATTAAAACAATTGCTGTTAGCTGTATCTCCCCCCCCCCCACCTCGCCCACCCGCCCCACTGGCTGCATGAAGCTTATGCATTGGGCACTCCTCTTAGCCTTCAAATGAGGAGACTTCCTCTTTGGACATCTGAATGCAGGACTCTTTCAGCTTTCTTTCACAGTCAGATAGCAGAACAACATGTTCACTCACGGAGGAGAGGAGATAAAGGATGCAGACCCTCAGAGCTTAGTTTTTTAAAATGGGAAGCTGCAGGACTCAAGTTTGCCTAGAAACCCCTGCTAACTTGGCAAAGAGGCACCTTTTAATGTGGTGATTCTCTTTATTTAGCAGGGGGAGAGTAACTGGCCCTATCCACCCCCAGCACAGTACCTCCAGTGACTGTTGCTGGTGTCTATCTTTCGTTTCTTTTTAGAGTGTGAGCCCTTTGGGGACAGGGAGCCATCTTATTTATTAGTTATTTCTCTGTGTAAACCGCCCTGAGCCATTTTTGGAAGGGCGGTATAGAAATTGAATAAATAAATAAATAAATAAAATATACAATATAAAATATATGCTGCCATATACTGAGTCAGACTATTGGTCTATCTAGCTCAGTATTGTCTTCACAGACTGGCAGCGGCTTCTCCAAGGTTGCAGGCAGCAGTCTCTCTCAGCCCTATCTTGTACTGCATGCTTTGGTAGTTTGTTGGTTCAATAAAAAAATCTTGTCTTGTCCTATCTTGGAGATGCCAGGGAGGGAACTTGGAAGCTAGATGCTCTTCCCAGAGTGGCTCCCTCCCCTGAGGGGAATATCTTACAATGCTCACAAAGCATGTCTCCCATTCACATGCAACCAGGGCAAACCCTGCTTAGCTAAAGGGACATCATGCTTGCTACCACAAGACCAGCTCTCCTCAGTGTAGGCATAATATTGCCTACACTGGCAGGCAGCAACTCTTCAGGGTTTGAGATAGGTCTTTCTTGGCCCTACCTGGACATGGCAGGGATTGAATCCTTTTGCATGAAAGACTCTGCTCTACCATCGAATTACACTCACTCCCCTTCAAAGAGCTATACAGTACTGAGAATCGTTTTGCAATTATCTATTCCTATTGCACTCCTTTTCAGGCTATTTAACAAAAATGTTGATCCCTGAGCAGATTGTAGTTCTGTATTTCTATTCCTTATCCTCATACTTATTATTCCTTCAGGCAGGCTTCCTTCAAAAAGAAGCACAATGCCTTTTACCTTGGTGCCATGAGAGAGGGATGAAGTACCACTGGTGAGACTCTTACTCACTAAAGAACAATCTTCTCTGCCATCATGTTTAGATTAATGGCGCAGGCCTAATGGCGCAGAGCGGAAATGACTTGACTAGCAAGCCAGAGGTTGCTGGTTCGAATTCCCACTGGTATATTTCCCAGACTATGGGAAACACCTATATCGGGCAGCAGTGATATAGAAAGATGCTGAAAGGCATCGTCTCACACTGCACGGGAGGAGGCAATGGTAAATCCCTCCTGTATTCTACCAAAGACAACCACAGGGCTCTGTGGTCGCCAGGAGTTGACACCGACTCGACAGCACACTTTACCTTTAAGTCATTCTTACACCTGAGATTCTTATACCTAAGAGGGCCAATTTGGATAATATTCTACCTCCCAACCTGGCCGAGGTGGTTAAAAAGAGACCTCATATAATCAATATGGACAAGGAGCTGGAAATGCTCACTCCGGCATGCTCAGAATGCTCACGAAATGCTCACTCCTATACCTAATATCACTTGCCAATGTGATGTAGGGATGTGCACAAAACTGGCTTGGCCTATTTGGTTTGAATTCAAACCAGCTTCAAACCAGCGTGGGTAGGTTTGGTTTTGGTTGAACCACCCCCCATTTGATTCAAATTTGAACCCAATTCAAACCAGTTCTAAAAGGTTCTACATAGGGTATAATGGGGATTCAAACTGGCCCATTACTCCCTATGTAGAGCACCCAGGGGCACAAAACAGGGGTGGGTGGTAGGCACCCAGGGGTGCCAACCACCCACTGAACCCCCAAGCAATCGGACACTTCTGTGATTATTGATGAATTTCTTCCAATTTATCCAATTTTTGGATTTTTCCAATTTTTGCACTTCTTCCATAGGGAATAATCGGGATTTGAGGCAGCCCCATTCCCCCTTTTGAGGGGTGCCAGGGCACCCAAAGTGGGTCTGGGGGCATGGCTGGTCTTGCCTCAACTCCCCCCAGGCAGCCCCAAATTTGTAGGATTTATTTTTTAAAATAATAATAATAATTTTGCAATGCAATGCATAGGATGAGTAAAACTGTGTGTGACCTAATTACTGTAAACTCTGAGTTCACAGCAATTAGGTCAGACACAGTTCTACTTATGAATGGGGAGATACTCCTCCTATGCTTTGCAATGAAAGGAAAAAAATATTATTATTATTATTATTTTAAAAAATAAATCTTACAAATTTGGGGGTGCCTGGGAGGAGTTGATGCCAGACCTGCTGTGCCCCTAGATCCACTTTGGGGTGCCCTGGCAACCCCCCAAGGGGAGAATGGGCTGGCTGGGCCGCCTCAAATCCCCATTATTCCCTATGGGAGAAATTCAAAAATTGGAAAAGTCTTCAGAAATTCATCAATAATCACAGAAGTGTCCAATTGCTTTGGGGTTCAGTGGGTGGTGGGCACCCCTGGGTGCCCACCACCCACCCCAGCTTTGTGCCTCTAGCAGGCCACTATACCAACACACAGTGACACAACTAAGAACACAACCAACTGGAAACCACAAAACCACCACAGAAACAGACATGCTGCTGTGCCCGCACAACTGCAAAGCCAAGGGGACCAAACCAAACAACAGCACAGACTACACAACAACAGCCACAAACCAACAAGACCTAACTGGATGGTGCAAGGCAGTAAAACCAACCAAGCATGCAAACTGCAAAGAAAGAGGGGCAAGGAAAAAACACACCACCACACTGAAGGAGAACTTAAAGTAACAGGCATCTGGGACTTCTGCTCTTCTCTTCATGTGCAATGCATGCATTTTGCCTGTGGGGAAAGAAACATCTCAGACTGTGTCTGGTCCACCACATCTTTGCTGGAGGCCACACAGGGCCCCAGGCACATGGTGGCACCAGCGGCATGCATGCGTGTTTGCGTTTGGTGTGTGCATTGCTAGCTAGAAGAGGAGAAAAGGGGGGGGGGCTCTGAAAAAAATTAAAGGGATAGGAAATTCCGGCTCAGAGACAGGTCAGTGGAGGCCACACACAACGTGGTGTGGCGGGAGACCACTTACTCATCATGGCTGGACCGGTGCATGCGTGTCTGGTGTGTGTGTGCGTGTGCGTGTCAACAGACCCAAATGAGAGGGAAGAGAGGGGGGGCACACAATCAAAACAATTCACAAATACATATATACAGTACACATTACACAAGTATATATACAAATCCATCTATACAGCAGCTGTACAGTAATATTTACACCATGAACAACTATCTGTACACAAACCAGACCAAAAACACTATCTGCAGAAAGGAAAGGAAAAACCTCTACTACTGACAACATCCACACGCACACACACTCTCTTACACACATATGCACACACAACACCTATCTACACAAAAACACATTTACACACACTGGAATATTTACAAATATACATTTTTGTAGTCCCACTGCCCTCCCACTAAGCAACACAACACATTTAAAAATTTACATACTAACAAATCCACATTTTTACAGATCCACATATTTATAGTTCCCGCCCCACCCCAAGCCCGTTGCCTCCCCAAGTCACTTATTTACACATTCAGAAATGTACATTTTTACAAATCTACATATTTTTACATCAACATATTTACACATCTACACAGTGCCACACTGGCACAAACTGCCTAGTGTCTATGTGCATGCCCATCGCCCCCCGAATGCTGTGGCCAGGTGGAACCAGGGGCTAGTTCAGCATCAGGTTATGCCAGTGGGGGGGTGTACCCAGTTGCCAATCACAGCACTAGCGGGCACACTCCGACTTGGCATGGCTGAAGGAGGAAGGGGGGAGGGGAGGGATGAGTGGAAACTGCTGCTGGGCAGGTGACCGGCACCATGGGTCAACCATAGGCCAATTACTCGCCCAGCTCAACCTCCAGCTCAGGGTAGCTCAGTAGGGGGAGGTTTTCCTTGAGGAAAACCAGATGCTCAACCAAGCCAGGATCCAACCGGGACTGGGTAGGTGTTACCACATTGCCAGCACATGAAAACACCTGCTCGCTCTGGACGCTGGTTGGCAGGCAGGAGAGGAGGCAGGCAGCAACCACCGCCAGGTCCGGCCAGACTTGGCAGTGGGTTGCCCAGAACTATTCACGGTCCATCTCAGGGTCTTCCTCCACAGGCTCCTCCAAGTACTGGGCAACGCATTGTGCAGCACTGGTGGGCCTGGTAGGCCGAGCCTCCGGCAAACTGGGCAAGATGGCAAGGCACACCCACTTAAACCACTGGGCTGATTTAGCGGGAGGAACTGCCTGCTGTGTTGGCGCCACTGCCTGGGATGCTTCATCCCCAGACTGGGAAGAAGAAGGGGTGGGAGCTGAAGGGTCACCCACACTGCTGTTGCTAGGTGTCGGTCATGTATGCTCGGGGGGCACACCATCACCACCCTCCTAGTCTGCCAATCCTAGTGATCTCCTCTTCCCTAACTCTATCGACCAGTAGGTCCCTCTACCTGGGCAAGTCATCTGCGCAAACAACATTGCCCTTGATGTTCAGGTCACAGAGACAAGCCAGGACATACTCCTCCCTGTCACCCAACTCATCGACCAGCATGTCGACAACCCCGGCCCTCAGCCTTCCAGCCAGAGCACACCCCTCTGGCATGGTCAGCGAACTCCACCCATCAGCTTCTCCAGGAGGACAGCCATGGGCAGGGCCTGGCGCAGAGGAGTGGTGTCACCACACAAGCTCTTTGTGGCAAACAGGAAGGGCTCGAGTGCCAACACCATCATGGACATGAGCTTCCACTCTGCATTGGATAGGTTGCACACGCCCAAGGACTTGTTTCTCACCAGGTCATCAAGGGCTACCTCCTGCTCCAGCAGGTGCTGGAACAAGAGGAAGGTGGAGTTCCACCGGGTATCTACATCTGTGGGGATGAGATGTTGTGGAAGCCCATGGAGACGCTGCCACTCATGAAGCAGGCGCCTGGACTTCTCACTCTGGTGGAAGTGGGCTGCAGTCTTGCGGGACTTCTCCACAAGCACAGCCATGGCAGCAGCAGCACCTACCATGGGGCGGCCATGTTCCCTGGACACCTTTGTCTCCTTGAGGCCAAGGGCATCCCTGACAGTCAGGTGGAGCATGTGTGCCATATTCCAACACTGACTCTACTGCCACGGTGACGTTGGACCCATTGCTGTGACAATGAAGTCCTGTGAGAGGTGTGGAAATCTGCTGATCCACTCCTTGATTTGGTGGCTGAGTATGGCTGCCACCTCCTCCTTGGTGTGCTTGACATCCAAGGTCTCCACATGCAAGACGGCCCATCTGTGCTGAAATGTGGTGTGGGATGTGCTGGAGCCAGAGGCGGCACCGGAGATCCCCTCTTTCCAGCTATTTCATCTGCCCCAAAAAACAAATTAAAAGTAAAAACACAGAGAAAATAAATAAAAGTCTGGTGGGAAAAAGGCTGTGGGGATGGATGGGGAAGTGGGTTGGAGGGCGGGGAAGGAAAGGAAAGAGGACAGAGAGGTGCTGGACTCTGGAGCAGGCGGTGTGCTAAGCACAGCAAGAAAAGGATTAACAAAGAAAAGCATCTGCTCCAGAGAAAACAAGGGCGGGGGACCCCCAAAGAACTCAGAATAAAATAAAAACAACTGGCAGTGGCTGCTGAGCTGAAGAGGAGGATCTCAACTCAGCCAACAGATTTTAAAGCAGCAGCCAGCCACCAAAAGCAAAAAAGGTGGGGGAAAGTGTCAATTAGGTTAGGGAAATGGATGGGCCAGAGAGAGGCCTCAGGCCAAAGACCCTGGGACCCCCTGGCCCAGAGGAGAGGGGAGACAGACACTCACTCGCTCGCTCACTCACTCACTCACTCAGGATGTGTGTGGAAGCAACAGAAAAAACAGACAGCAGAACAGACACACACCAGGGAAAACATGGTTTAAAGCAGGGGAAGAGAGAAACAGGCAGAAGAGAATAGGGGATTGGGAACAAAAACACAGCAGCAGTCTGCCAAGCAGACTCTCACCACACCAGTAGCACCAACTCCAGCAGGCCAGAGGGAAGCCAAACAGCAACTGCAGCCAGAGTGATTTTGCTAGGCCAGAGGCTTGGCTTTAAATAGGATTTGAAACTCCCTCCTTTGGGAGCCCCCACCTTTGCCCTCCCCTCGGCCAATAGGGTGCCAGTTCTTAAGGACTGGCACAGTGCAGAACCTACCAGAGAGCCAGACTCATCTGGCCAATCAGGAAAGCAAGAGCTCGGCTAATGAAATCAAGGGACACAAGTCACACAAAATGGAAGACAACATCTAAAATGGCCTCTAGAACCTCCGAACCAGCTCAAACAGACTCGTACTGAACTGGGCTCAATTGGTTCGAACTCGGACCAGCATTGCCAATGCAATGCCCTCTTTGGTCCGAGTTTGAACCTTTGAACTGAAACAGTTCAAATTTGAACCGGTTTGAATTCAAGCTGGTTTGCACATCCCTAATGTGATGTAGATCTGCTAACACATTTTGAGTATGGATTTTCAAACAGCTGCATATCTATCATATGGTAATTACTCTTTAATGTTTATTCAACAGATTTTTATATAGTATGTCAGCCTAATGGAGAAGAAAGGTGTTTTTAACTGATTTAACTTTAAAACCTTGAACCCATGCAGTTTGTTTCTAGCAAATCCAGTAAACATTTATATTATGCCAGCTGTGTAGTCAGATTTACTTTTAATATCAGACATGGGCTCAATTAGATAGCATTCTATTAATGCTGAGGAAAGTAACATAATTACCACTTGAGTTCAGTGAAATGGATTCCACATCGTGCAGTTTAATGCAATACAGCTAAGCCCTTAAGATCAATATAATGTAGCCTGTAACTTAATGCCTTTTCTACCTGTTGCCTAGGAGCAGCTGGCAGTTTATTTAAATAAATAAATAAATAAATAAATAAAATTTGTGCTTACATAATCTCTCTCAATCAAAAACTGCATTTTTTTTTAAAAAGTAGCTGACTTTGTAATAAACAAAGCATGTGTGTAAGGAAGCAATTCTCCAATCCTCCTGTGTATGTGCTGTTGCACCACAGGACTAAGATGTCCAAGCACTAATCTACTACTATTTTACTACTACTACTACTACTACTACTACACATACTACTATGAGTAGTGGAGTGTAACAAAGTGGAAACTGAGGCTTGTTAAGTTTATTGAACAAAGTTACTTAGCTGTATTACTTAACTATCACCAAATTATAAACAGGAGTCCTACTTTGAGTGAAAGATCATCATAAGAGAAAAACAACAGTCTCAAGTGTCCAGTAAGAAATACAAACTGACCAATCAGTCTACAGAACTGATGACTGACACCAACATTCTAAACTCTACCCCAGGCCTATACACAGAGATACATACATCAGTGGCAAGGACAAAGACAATGTATATAAACATAAATCCCAACACTATGCCTACACTCATCCCTTGCTAAGCATGGTTTTCCCAATCACAGTTTTGAGTATCCGGGACTTGGAAATTGCGACCTATCTCACCAACCATGACCCAAATATCCATGGTTTGGTAAGATTTTTTAGAGATGGGTGTTTGGGGGGGGGTTTCTTCAGTTGGGGGTGGGGGTGTTCAGAGGTTCAATCCGCTCATTCCTCTTGCTGACCCTGCCAACTCCTCGCAATTTAAAATGACTTTGAGTGGTTGGGGGGGGGCAGGGTTCAAAAGTGCCTTTGAGTGATTTTAGAGGGTTCAAAATTTTCCAGAGCTAAATTGCTAACTCCTCTTGCTTAAGAGCCCCTGGTGGCGCAGTGGTAAAACTGCCGCCCTGTAACCAGAAGGTTACATGTTGGATCCTGACCAGGGGCTCAAGGTTGACTCAGCCTTCCATCCTTCCGAGGTCGGTAAAATGAGTACCCAGAATGTTGGGCGCAATATGCTAAATCATTGTAAACTGCTTAGAGAGCTCCGGCTATAGAGTGGTAGATAAATGTAAGTGCTATTGCTATTGCTATACTTTGCGATTTTAAGAGATACCGGGTGATTTGGGGTATTTTTTCCTTTGGTTCTTTTGGTCTTTTCATGACCACAGCTCCCCTAACCCTATTGATTTCAATTCCGCACCAACCGCGAATTTGCCAACAGTGAGGTTTGGTGGGAACGGAACCCTCCCGGTTGGCAAAAGATGACTGTATCCTGCTTTTCAACCAACGTTTTCAAAGCGGTTTACACAGAAAAAACAAACATAAATCAAACGGTTCCCTGTCCCCAGAGGGCTCATAACTGTAAACATAAACATACCTTAACGTAAGGTAGATCCCAGCAACAGCCACCGGGGGAGTTCTGTACTGGGTTTGAAGAGGGCCAGTTGCTTGTGGCTTGAAAGCTCTCTGCAAGATCAGAACCATGACACTGACCTTCAAAGATGGGTTTCCAATCCTGTGGAGTGCTCCCTGAGTGCTTGGTAGTCCTGTGGTAGACAGGGGCGTAGCAAGGTTGGAGGAGGCCCAGAGACAAGATTTTAAAATGGGCCCCTCGCTGATATACACACACAAACACACTTCACAATAGATCGTGCACTCACACTCACATCCCCATTATGAATAAGGTGAAAATCTAGTTCACATTGAATCTAGTTTTTTTGCTCTCTGCTCCTGCCAATTCCCAAGAGACTCAACATAATTTATAGAGGGTGCAACATGGGCAGGTGGGGAGTCATGTGATGTGCCTCTGGGGGGGGGCCTCGAGGCAGTGGGGCCCCAAGACAGCTGCCTCCCCTTGCTTAATGGTAGTTACGCCCCTGGTGGTAGAACAGCATGCATGTAGGATGCGGGGGAAGATACATGCGGGCCCCTTTGCATCCGGGCAGCGCCTCCTTACACACACGCTTTGTTAGTCAAGAGGTTAGCCAGTGAACCTAGAATAACTGCTGAGTTAGTCCCCTGCTAACTGAGCAAAGAGGCACCTTTTTTAAAAAGTGGTGATTCTCTTGATTTAGCAAGGGGAGAGAGACTGGCCCTGTCCAACCCCAGCACAGCATCCCTCCAGTTGCTGTTGCTGGTGTCTATCTTGTGCTTCTTTTTTAGATTGTGAGTCCTTTGGGGACAGGGAACCATTGTATGTATGTATGTATGAATGTAGACTAGCTTTCTATTTGCAGAAGTACGTTATGCTTGCACAAGGAGGGAAGTTTTTCACAAATCCCTCCTTTCTTCTGAGGTCCCTGAACTACAGAAGGGTTCCTCAAGCCTTAGGGATATATTTTCAGGGTGTATAGAGGACAGTAGAGGGGATTGGTGATCATGCACAAGCATAATATACTTACGTTGCCCAACTTCCCTGTTGAATGAAGTATTTTAACAAAAGATTTGCTGAACATGGGAGTTTGAGGATACTTTGTTACTTTTTTATCATCTGAAATTATCACTGAGCGGGCTCCTTATTCAGTTAGGCAATTACTCATTAATGAGAGCAAAAGTGAGCATAGGCAAGCACAGGGTGTCAGTAATCGGGCGGCATCAGTTGAGTGTTTAAAACTGTATAATGCAATGCAATTTGTAAGTCATGAAAAAAGGTTAATCGATCGTCTATCATGCCATTAATGCAACACAAGATAGATCTGATGGAGCAGTCAGTGCGACGTAGATCACCCCTGACAGCAAATAAGACAGATGACCTCAAAAATAACATAGTGGACTCCATTCTACAAAAGTGGTTGAGAATGAATAATGCATTCTAAAATGTTTTTATTAATGAACATCTCATACATTAAATGGCAACTTGTTAATTACAAAAACATAGCAATGCTTTACAAAGACATTGAGGCTGTCCTCACATGCAACCTAACCTGGGCTAGGGACGCCCAGCCTGGGTTAGGCTGCATGTGAGAACTGCCAGGATCGGGCAGCGCCGCCTAGCCCCGCTTTCAAACCCAGCTGTTAGCCGAGATAAAGGGAGCAAGTGCTCCCTTAACCCAAGCTAACTGCTCATGTGCTCGCTAGAGTGCCCTTCTCCTGAGGGAATCCCCCAATGCACTGCGCATTTCATGCAGTGCACTGTGGGATTCGTGGAGGCCAGGACAATGAGTCCTGGCCTCATATCAATCTGCCCTGCTCTGCGCAGCACGGAGCAGGGCTGATCATGTGGGAGTGCATGCCATGTCCCCACTGAGTAAGCAACAATCTTCTGGGGCGAAGGTGAAGTTTGGGAAGTGTACCCCCTGCCCTCCTGGTAGGTCATGTGAATGGCCCCATTCCTAGTTTTTAAAATCTAAACTAAAAGTATAAAACAAAACCTACATTTTTCTGAAGCAACTTTAATGTAAACAAATCTGCACATACAGGGCCAGCCTGGGATAAATGGCCTCCTGGGCATGCAGAGTGCAACTCTGGTACCCCCAGTTAGCTTATCAGTATTGCCAAATGATGTGGGGTGTGCAGGATTGCAAAACCTAGTGGTGTCACAGTCCCTACAACCACTCCCAAGAGTCCTCAGCAATGCCCATGAAACGGGCCCAGAGCTCTCTCTCAGTAATTTGCTGATAGTGCTCTCCTGTTCTAATTCTGGGATTCCACTCACAGGCCTTCTGCAGCCTTTATCCTTGGGTCCCTGCTTCCCAGGGGAAGAGCCCTTCTTTCTTTGGGTCAGGCTGAGGAAGCAGGGGCTGTTGGGAGATGTAGGCCTTAGGCCAGGTCTAGTCTAATTCCAGCAGAAAATCAGCAGCAGCATTGGGCTTTGAATAAGCCTTTAAAACCTCTCATAGCCTAGGAGTTGGATTTGGTGAATTTCTCTTCTCAGCCTCCAAACCTTTCTTTCCTCTCTCTTCACCTTATAGCTCCAACTCTACCCTGCCTTTTTACTTTATCTTAGGGGCTATTCACATGAGTGTGCAAAACTGGGCTAAGGGAGCCCAGCCCAGTTTTGCACATTCGTGTGAACCACTGGCATTGGGCTTGATCCCGGTGGCTACCTGGGGGCAAACCCGACTAAGTAGCCTCTCAGTTAAACGAGGTTAAGGGAGTGAGAGCTCCCTTAACCTCATTTTTAAAATCGCGTGTCAGTCGCGGTTGCATGCAGCCACTGCTGACACACTCAGGGTGGGTGGGTGGATCCTAGAAATTTACCGCACACTCATGTGGTGCATCATTTGGGCTCTGGGGTGGGTGGGTGCAGGACAACACATGGCAGTGTGTCCCAACACCCCAAGCCCGGGAGCTGCAGCAGGAGACGCTGCTCATCTGGGCGGGCAATCCACCCAATCAGTGACTTCATCTGTGGCGAAGGTATGTTAAACCCTCCTTCCCAGCATACTGCCCATAAGTTCTTCTCATGGATCATGAGAAGAGCTCTTCATCCATTCCACTGCTGAGTACGGTGGGTTACATCCAATTTATTCGGTTAGAGATTTCATTAAATGCCCCTGCAATAATTTGCTGTTGTCTTTTACTGTGAAAGTTCCCGTTGCCCTGAAATACAGAACTGTAGAGTAACCAGGTGATGATGTTTAGCAGCTGACTTGTTTGTCAGCTAGTTTTGTAGCACAACCCAAAATCACTGTAATAGGTGATGGCGACTAGCTTCATGCCGAGTGAGCAGAAGCATGTAATTGTGTGATGTTAAAGGCAATTTTTGCTGTATCCATCGGAAAATAATGCGGGTGTAAATGCACCTTCATGACCCCACCTCCTGCACATGCCTGAAACTGGAAAGTGTCAGCTTTTGAGAGCTGGCTCCTATGGTTGTTTTTGTGATTTTTATGGTAGCCTTGCTTGTGGCTGCTGATTTTTTAAAAGTGATTTTAGTTGTTTTGGCTTTTGTAACTTAAGCATTGGTTTAATAATAAAAAGGTAAACAAGAAAGGAAAAAAATAGATGTCTGCCATGGCTTGCTATAGGTCTAGCATGACTTGCTATAGCATCTTAGTCATTCTTTAAAGCAAAGCAAACATACAACAACAAAACAACTCATCTCAGTTTAGGATTTTACTAATCCAATTCGTGAAATTCGGAAGCAATTTTCTTGATATGAAAATCTGGCCGCTGTCTCATTTTTGTGGCAGCAAGATCTGGAAACGGGGAAACTCCAAATTATGTTTGCTTCTTGCCTTAGAAAATAAGGACCAGCAGCCCTGATATCACAACACAGCATCCTTGAGAAGCTTCAGGCTGAAGAAGTCCAGCCGGATCCATTGTTCTTGCCAGGCCTTGCCACTCTGCAACCAACTGAGAAGAGCCGAAGCTTCTGAGACACGCCAAGGTAAACATCTCCTGTGCCCTGGAAAAGGGACTCAAGTTGGCAGTCTGTTAGCAGCACCAGTGGTGCTGCATTGTGAGTAAAAAGATGGCAGTCATCCATGACTTCACTGAGAACAGCAGCTGCCACTACCTCCACCTCACCCCTAGGCAAGCCCTCTTGAAAGTTAGAGAGACCCACCACCATGTTGGGTAGGCCGACTAAATGCACCTTTCTAAGGGCCTACTTGAACCTGGAACTGGCCCTGAATAACAGACCAAGTAATACAATATAAAACAATACTTAAAAAGTAATGAAAACACAATCAAGCAACCAAAATAATCATTTTATAATAACTGATATTAGTATTTTACTAATATACTTGTTTACTGGGGTTGACAGTGATGAGGTTTAGCTGATTCTGGATGTGAAGTTTTATTTTGTTAGGTTTCAAATTAATGGCTTGGCTCACAGTGAGCAAGCCAAGGAGCTTGCAACAATAAAAAAAAACTTGTACACAACAGAAATCTAACAGGATCCTGATATCAGAGCAGTGAAATCAATTTAAAACAAATAAGAAAACATCAACAAATGAAAAGAAAAACTAACTCCCAAAGGCCCTCCATAACAGAGAGTTTTTCACTGCCAGATATGAATCTTAAGGGCCATAAATCCAGTACCCAGGTGTCTCTGTTGTGAAGGCCCTGACTTGAGTTCCCACCCAAACTAAAATTTATCATTTAATATTTTAATTCCGTGTGTGTGTGTGTGTGAGAACATTTGTTACCCAGCCCAATTCCTTGGAATCATCCCAACGAAAATGTAAAAACCTTTCTGGTTTTCCTTTCTCTTGTGTTAAGTCTTTGGGCTTAATAGCCATATAAATTTTAATATAAGAAATGACATTAGCATCATACATTTTCTGAATGACATTTTGGAATAGCACATAGTGGTAATAAATGCATTGTAGTTTGTTGACACATATACCCACAGGCACCTGGAGCCTCAGCAGAATATAATTACAAACAGAATTACATGAAATAAAGTGACATGCCTATCACAAATCAAAGATTACTTATTGTGTCCTACCCAAGAGCAAACAATCAATACAAAAATCCTCAAAAACTGGAAACAAAGCTAATGTTTTCATTAAGTAAAACCACAGATGAACAACCCAAGAGAGCACAGGCTTACCATGACCAATGGAAAGAAATTTCTTGATTAATTGGGTAACGAAAAAATATGTCAGCAAACAACCAGAACAATAATAAAGTATGCCCTTAGACATCTTCACATGAGCCTTTGTGGGTGTATCCTCTACATATGGTGGGAAAGTGTGCTTTCCCTCTGCACCCACTAGGTACCCCTGTCCTGCCTTTGATGCCATCAGTGGCCAGTGTGTTAGTGTGACATTCTTAAATGTGCTTGCATGAGAGAGGGGTGTGTGTGTGTGTGTGTGTGTAGTGTTTAGATTGATGGAAGTAGACCAAAGAAAGACTCAGGTGTTCAAAGCTTACTGTCTCCATCTCTCAGACTAATTTACCTCACAAGGTTGTAATGAAGATAATGGGGTGTGGGGGAGGACATATTCCTTACCCCATATTCCTTGGAGGAAGGACAGAATAAGCATATAATTCAAATCAATGCATTTTTAAAGGTGTGGTGTTAAAATTCAGTGTGGATAATCCCAGGTCATGGCCTTATATTATAGGACATCAGAAAGTAGGTCCTATTCCAGAGATTAATTGAGGATTAATTGAGAAGAGTGAAATAACTAAATTATTTAAGTGTTTTTGAAAGTGACATTAATTTTTCATGGATACTACATATACAATGCAATTTTCATCATAATTTTTAATCTGATAGCGTAAGGCCCAATATATCTATTGTACCTACCTACTGTATCTACCTACTTCAAGATGTTAGGGTGGCTTTGGATACCACTACTACTGCTACTACTTATATACTACTTTTCAACAAAAGCTCTCAGTGGTTTATATAAAAATACTAAATAAATAAGATGGTTCCCTGTCCCCAGATGCTCACGATCTAAAAAGAAATATGGCAAGCACCAGTAACAATCAGTGGAGGGATGCTGTGCCGGGCCTGGAGAAGGACAGTTGCTGCTCTCCCCCGGCTAAATATAAGAGAATCACCACTTTGAAAGGTGCCTCTTTGCTCATTTAGCAGGATTCAAAGAACATGCCAAGATCTCTATTGCTCTAAAGTTTCTAAACTTTTTCTAGAGTTGCTCTATATTAAGCTCTGTATTTAGGGGGGAAATACTGTTGAAGCTCTGAAGAAATGTATGGCTTCCCCCAGCGGGTGCGCAGGGAGAAAGGCTGTTTTAACTCACCTCAGATAATCGCAGAAATGTTGCGCGCTCCCAGACGATGGTGCAGTGTGGAGCTCCGGAGGCCGGGATGGCATGTCCTGGCCTCCGGATATCCCACAATTCACTGCACTATGAGCACGGTGCATTGACGGGATGCCCTGGGAGACGGGTGCTCTAGGCGCCCATCTCTGTGTCCTCTCAGGCTGAATGCAACCTGAGCAAATGCATGATCCTGGAGCTGGGGTGAATGGTGCCCTTGTGCTATCAGACTAATTTATGTCTTGATGGCCATAGGCTACCTGCAAGAAAAAATCAGGTTACTTCAACAGAAATACATTTTAAAAATCCAAGTTTTGCAGTGCGACTACACCAGTGAAATTTCTCTAAATAATAACATAAGAACAGCCTTGCTGGATCAGCACCAATGCCTATCTAGTCCAGCAGCCTGCTTCCAATGGTGGCCAATTAGATGCCTCTGGGAAGACCACAAGCAGGAAATGAAGACATATCCCCTCTCTTGTTGCTCACCCACAACTGGTATTGAGGCATCCTGCCTCTGAACTTGGAGGTAGCCTATGGCCATCAAGACAAATGCTATTGATAGATCTGTCTTCTCCATCCATGTATATTATGCTATAGGGAATGTTTCACATACATTATTTTGCAACCCTGCAAAACAGACTAGTTTATTCCGATATTACTGATGGGGTAGCTGTGGCTAAGAGAGAATATTGTTCCCTTAGTCTTGCCCAAGTTTACCTGGAAAGGTAGAAGGAGAAGCAAATTGAAAATGAAGGACTTCCTAGTTCATTTCTCAGTCTAACAAAATTAGACAGGAGCCTCGAGCTTGTGTAGCATACAGCTACACAGTCAAGACCCATCCTATACCAGCTCTCGGTGTAACTATCTAATCTAGATGTAATTATCTCACACTTGGCATTTGTAAATGAAGAACACATGCAACCATTGTGCAGTCATTTGGGCTTGGGTACGTTCTTGAAAGACTGAAAGAAGTGAACATGATAAAAAAGAAAAAGAAATGTGAGAACTCAGAGAGGACCAATTGAAAAAATAAAATAGAATATTGTAAGGATGTGCAGTCACCTCTCCTAAAGTACCCACCATTTTCAAAATTACAGTGTTCGTAAACTTGTGATTTAATGAGAAAGCTGGCTGGAAAATTCTTAAAGTGCTTTTTAATGGTTCTGACTTGCAGGGCAAAGCATATACATTTAAAGTTAAAAAGGATTATTTCCAGGACAAACTTGTGCTGCTGACGTTTCTCAAGGTCTTTGCTACTGTGATGATGCTTACCTAAGCGTCTCAATAAATACCACAATATCAAAATGCATTTATAGTTTCACGTGCATACATTACATTAGGTAAATATGGTGATGCTGTGGTGGGAAAAAATATTAAGTCGTAGAGCTAGTAATTTCGGCTTGAGATGCTGCAGGGATTTTATCTCAGTATTATAATGATGATGCTGGATCTGCAATGAATACTGTGGGAATATCACCCTTTCCTTGGAGCTATAGCTATGCAGGGTCAAACTTGCAGCTTGATAAGGCTGTGGTCTACAAAAGTTCATGTTACAATGAATTAGTTAAAGTGCTGCCCTGCAACTCGAGAGGACAGAGGACAGGTATTGGAGCCACTTCTCAGAAGGGTTGCGTTGAACCTCTTGGTCCTTCTGCTGCCAGGCAGCCATTTTGCTGACCTACTGCTGTCATCCCAGATGTTCTGCCTTTCCACGGCCTGTTTGCTCTTAACAAAGGACCTTCTGTGCCTCAAGGTCAAGAGGCACCTTTTCCCATGAGGTGAGGTAAGATAGTTAACTCGAGTTCATTGGGGCACCAGTGGGGCTGTAAGGTGCTTCTTGCTACCCCCTACCACCTCATCACATGTTGACACAGCTGTATAGAATGTCTCTCCTGCCTTTTGACATTTTCTCTTCTGCTCTGTCACCCTTTTCATAATCAGCCGAGTGGCGCACAAAGACGGTGTGGGTGAGTGTGCATCCTGTCAGTGGCAGTAGTTACTGGAGGAAAGGAGGGGAGGAAGTGTCAGAGGAAGTGGAGGTGGGTGTGCAAGTGAGAACTAGCAGGGGGGCGGCATTTGGTGCTCTGCCTAAGGTGCATTGCAGATCCCACTGATCATGGGATCCCACAGATGCTCTTGGGACAATATCCAAGAGACAATATCATGAGACAATATCTAGGAGCTAACTTCTTCCCTAGATTCCTTACGTATCAGGACTGTTTTGCTCACAACAGAAACAAGGGGCCTTGGCAAGAGCAGTCCACTGGATACTGCCAGAAGCATGAGAATGCCCGAGTTTAAAGTGAAAATAGCCAAGAGTCTTTTGGCATTTCACATATCTACAGATTTATTCTGGCATAAAATTAAATCTGGCATAAAACAGATTTATTCTGGCATTTTGTGGACTAAAGCTCACTTTTATCAGATGCTTGAGTTGGCATGTGTATATATATGAGTGTGTGTGTGTATACATACACATTTGCATCTGTGTATGTGCATGTGTACACACACACACACACACACACACACACTCTCGGTTTGCAGATAGGAATATAGGAAGCTGCCTTTTTTTTACTGAGTCACTTTGGCAGCAAAGCAGATGCCCCTCCATGATAACAATTCTATGTACAGCTTGCATCTATACAATAAACAATACGTAGATAAGCAAGACTACTGACACACTGTAGATAAACAAGGCTACTGACAACAGCAGTAATAGGTGATAATACAATCACCCTAGCTTTGCAATGCTAATTTGACACTTGTAGTGGAAGAGGAAATGGTTGTGTCAATTCAAGCCCAGCCTAATAGGACTGAGCTTACTGCTCCATTCTAGCTCAGCTGTATTAGCTGTTGGAGTGACATGGCAGAGGTGGGCCAGCCATGGAGGTTGATTAATTGCCCACTTTAATGAAGCAAGCAGTGAATGTGCCAGATGTATCTTTTCTTCACAACATGCATAGCAATATCTAAACAGATTTTAAAAGAAACAGCCGTTTTTCATGTTGAGAGAAATGGATCCTGCAAAAGTTGCTCCCAAATGCCATTTGCTTGAGGAAGGAGAGTGAAGGAATGTTGCTTAATTGGGCTGAGAGACAGTCATTCACCATAAAGATATAACAGGATTCAAAGATTTACAGGTTGATTTCAGGCCATTAATTTCATTTTTTCATTCATTCTTTCAGTAAAACACATGCCACAAAGATGGCAGTGATGATGCTGAGTTGTTATGGCTGCCAGCTTCAAAGAAGAACTAATTATCATAAGTCACAATATTGAAGTTGATCTATCATCTATAAAGTAATATTTTCTGTAGAGCTAGAAAACATTATTTTTATTTCCAAACGTTTATTTGCATGCTCAGCCAGCTGTTCAGTGGTGTTCAAATTTTATTTTTCAATCTTGCTAAATGTTAAAAGCATACATGTCCAATTTGTCTTTCTGTTTTCTGAGGATTGTAAAACACAATGGCCAGCATTCTAATGGTGTGTGTGTGCTTTTTCTACCAAAAGCTTGTGTGCAGTGCTAGCTCCTTGCTTCCGAAGCATGGACACTCTTGTGCAAGAACGTAATGATTTTTGTCACTCTCCCCTTGCTCCAGAAGTGACCATGGAAACACATCCTTGAGTACTCTGCAACCCCCAAGGATGTGTTTCTGCTGTCAAAGATAGCTTCTGGAGCAAGTTCATTGAGCTTGTTAGAAAAGTACATTGAGCTACATTGAGCTACAAAAGTTCATTGAGCAAGACGACACATACCTTGGAAGTGGGGAGACCAGTGCTGTGCTTGTGCTTTGGGTAGAAGCATATGATTAGGATGTTGGCTGGCGCTTTCCATTCCATTAAAAGAGCCAGTAAATGTAATTTTAGTATTTAAAAGTTTATGCCATCCTCAGGGGCGTAGCAAGGTTGGAGTGGGCCCAGAGACAAGATTTTAAAATGCCCCCCCCCAAAGTCCAGGGCCTCCGCACACCCCAGGCCCCCAAGGTTTTAAGTCTGATATTCCAAAATAAGTATGCTGCCTGCAAATACATTTCACTGAATACACACACACACATCACAATATATAGTGATATACATTGAGTACTATACATTTGTATTACTTTTAATGCCTAGAACACACTAGAAAGATGAATTATTAAAATGGGCCCCTCGCTGCAGATTAGCAAAGGAGACTTTCAACCATGCAGGGTGAACCTATGTTTGTTTTCCCAGAATTCTGAACAAATTCAGTCAAGTTTGATTGCAGGAGGTTTTTCACAGGAGGCTTTTAAAGCCCTTTAAGACACATCTCCTCTGGAATGGAGGTGCTGCATTCACATGTTGGCCAGATTTACCCTGAAGTCCCTGCAAGTTATTGGGGAGCAGTTCACACACAAGAAAAATAAAATAAAATAAAAGCACAAGACATGCTTCACAGTTCTCACTCAGACCTTCTGGGCTGCAAAACAACTTGAACATAAGTGCATTTATAAATGAATGAATGAATAAATAAATAAAATTAATAAAATACTGTTCCAGAAGTTTTTGCAATTTTCTGCCATGAAACAAGCCACTTATAGGACTTTTTAGATAGTTTTTTTAAAGTCAGCAAATTTTCCAAGCTGTTTCAAAATAAATATTCAGAGACTTCTCGGTCCCTCCCCCCCCGCCCCATATCCAAGCCCTATGGCAAGCAGATCCCTATATATGGGGGGGGCGGGAAAGGCAACCACAAAAAGGAGTTCACACTCTACCTGGCAAATGCTGGTCTGGGTTAAGCAGGGCAGCAAGGGGTCTTCTGCTGCAGAGAACACTCTGGCTGCCTCCTCCTTCCTGGCTTGCTTGGGCCCTACTCGAGTTCAGGCTTCACTGCGGCCTACACTGAGGCCTCCGTGGAAGCCCCGCCCACCCGCCGATCAGCTGAGAGGCGGGAGAAAAGGAGCTCTTTGCAGCTTGCCTGCTGCTTCGATTGCGGGCCAGCAGAACAAGCAGGAGAGACGGCGAAGAGGGCAAGTGGCTGAGGGGCCTTGGGGCTGGGCAGGGGGCAATGGGGAGTCACATGAGGTGCCTCTGGGGTGCCCCTCCAGGCAGTGGGGCCCCCAGACAACTTTCTCCCCTTGCCCTATCATTGTTACACGCCTGGCCATCCTGTACATTTGTATCAGTGAATCAGCCTGGCAGATTGGCATAATCAATAGCGTAGGGCAGTGGTCCACAGCTAGATTGTGTGTGTGGCGGGGGTTCTTGCCGCCACCGCTGCCCTTCATCAATCTGCCTGCCCCTCTCTGCAGCCACCCCTCCTTCCCCATTGCTGCCACCAGCAGCAAAGAGCCTGTGTGCAGGCGAATGACATCACCGCCCAGTGCATGTCGCCGGGTAGTAATATCATTGACCCATGCACTAGCTCTTTGCCACTGGCAATGATGGTGGAGGGGGTCGGATGTTAAGGAGGCAGGTGACGTGGCCTTGATCCCATTGAGTGTCTCACTTTTACTTAACACAGCTGCTCAACGGTAGATCCATCCTTGGCATAATACTACTCCCAACCAGAATAATGTTGTTTTCAACTGGTGTCACTGGTGAGGTGTTTAACCTTCAACATTTATGGGCAGATGAAACAGTCTGTACAGCAGCTGAAACAGCTCCACATCAAGCTGGAAGGATCTTACTTATTTTACCATGAAATCCCAAAAGTTGTTCCAGATGATAAAAATTGTGTGTGTGTGTGTGTGTGTGTGTGTGTGTGTTTGTGCATGTGCATGCAGGCTACTTGTTCGCTGAGCATGAACTGTCTACACGCCTGAAGCAGAGCCACTGGAAGGTTTGCAGGCTTCACATTGCAAGCATTGGCTAAGAGCATTGCAGTGTGTACCTAGCCAAATGTGTGCCTAGTAGTTAAGGCGTTCATTTAGCCTTATGGAGATCCCACCCCCCATGCGACCATGAGGGAATTAATTGTAAAACACGTGAAAATTCAGAATCTTGATTAAGTTCTGAAAATTTTCAAGTCTCTTTTGAGAATTTCTTTAAGCAAACTAAATATTAAGGCTTGCACATGAATTTTATGGCAATAATCTTAGGTATTATCATGCCAAATGTGGTATACTTTTATATGTTGGCCCTGATCCAGCTGTAGTCACAGTCTGTTGCATTGGCCACAGGTGGAGATGTGCAGCTCCATTCATATGGGATGCATTCCTCAAGTTCTAAAGGGAAGCTGGTGTTCATCCCTAACACATATATGGACATCTTAGGAAGCACTGGGACATAGGAAACGGCCTTATACTACCAAGTCAGAGCATTGGCCCATCTAGCTCACTTTGTCTAAGCTGACTGGCAGCAGTATTCCACGGTTTCAGGCAGGAGTCTTTCCCAGCTGAACTTGGAGATGCCAGGGAGTGAACCTGGGACCTTCTGCATGCAAAACAGATTTTCCACCACTCAGCTACAGCTACATCTGTCTTGGAGTAGTTCCCTTGTTGTTAATAAAACCTTCAAATCCACCAGTTTCCATTACAGGTAAAACTGAAAGATATTCAAATTGGGAAACTACAAATGGTTGAGGCGGGTCTCACAATCAGTGAGACCCGCTTTTGCCAGGTTTTCAGGGAGAGTGGGCTAAGCCTGCTCTCCCTGAAAATGAGCAGGGCAGGAACTGTTGACGGAGCCAGTGGGGGCTGGGGAGTTCGGGGGCTGCACAGCCCCCAGAAGCTCCAGTATGCCCTGCGTGAGCATGCAGGGCATACTGGAGAGACCCCCAGAGCTGGGAGGTGGTGTATCGCCTCCCCTCCTGGGGTCTACTCGTGCGTAGCCACGGCGCGGAGCCACGGCACAGCTGCCCACGGTTTTAAAAAGCACTTTGCGCTTGCCACGGCACAGCTACTCACAATTTTAAAAAGCAATTTGCGCTTGCTCCACAAACCTGATTTAAGGGAAGGGGTTGTTTGGCGCGTTAACCACCGGGAGGCAACCAGGCTCGCTTGCGAGCCTGGTGGCTCCCATAATCAGCCGAAATCGGGCTAGGCTCCCCTAGCCCGATTCCGGCTGATTGTGGGAATAGCCTCCCTCTCTTTCTCATGTCCCAACTGAACATGCTCAGATCTGCTCCCCCTCCAGTTTCTTAAAGCTTTGCTCTAGAATCAATAGATTCTAGATTTTCCTGTCTTCGTGTTTTGAAAGCTACAGCTAGATCTTCAGCTTATAGTCCAATATTTCAGTGCAAATAGAATTCCTTAGCTGCTAGCAGTAAGTGCAAACCCAAGTTAAACAAAGTTATGGGAGTTTTAAAAGCAGTAATTCTAACAACACTTTTGTTTGGTTCTTATTATGGGAGTTAGCTTGGGTGGAAAGGAGATTAGGACTGCCTAAGAACTGGTTCAAGGAGTCTTAATCCTGGGTCTTGGAGTTTCATTCGTTTTTATGTCAACAGCTGTAAAGATTTTTATTTTATTATTTATAATATTGTTATACCATTTCTCAGTTAAAGTGGTTTATCATTAAAAAATAATAATAAATTCATTTATTAAACAATTTATATGCTACCACTCTTCATATATGAATTCATGGCCTTACAATAAAATTCATTTAATAACGCAAAATAACCTCTAAAACCATAGAAACACAGGATTTAATTTTTAAAACTATCAAAGAATAATAGAATTGGCAGCAACAATAGCAAGCAGCAATCTAAAGCCAGATTTAAAAATTGAGAAAGCAGACAAGTAAACCATGCAGCCACCAAGTGCCCCATTAAAAATTCTGGAGCATAAAAAGGTCTTTGTGTGTCATCTGATCAATAAACAGTTGGTGTCAGCTGGTTTTGTGGTAGCCAGCATTACTTGTCCCTTAGCTAAGCAGGGTCCGTCCTGGTTGCATATGAAAGGGAGACTAGAAGTGTGAGCACTGTAAGAGATTCCCCTCAGGGGATGGAACCGCTCTGGGAAGAGCAGAAGGTTTCAAATTCCCTCCCTGGCTTCTTCAAGATAGGGCTGAGAAAGATCCCTGCCTGCAATCTTGGAGAAGCTGCTGCCAGTCTGTGAAGACAATACTGAGCTAGATAGACCAATGGTCTGACTCAGTATATGGCAGCTTCCTATGTTCCTATGTTCCTACCATTTTGCATATGTTACCAGATAAATTTTTAGTTGCACTCCTTTGGTTATCATTTATGTATGCTCTGTGATTAACAGGCTTAAAAAATTTAAACAAATTGGGGAATAGAGACAGAGGGTGGAAAGTTTCTTCAGAGTGAAATGGAATTGTACTTAACAGAGTGAAATGCAATTATATAAAATACAAGTTAAGAGCAATCTGTAATGATTTGGCCATTTTCAGTCTATGTGTATCTAACTGTTTCGGAGATTAGAAATTGAGTATCCTGCCATATCACTGGAAAGGCAATTTAACCTAGCTATGGAATAAGCTCTTGGTCTTGACCTATGATATTGATGTCATAGTTATTTCAATGTACTACTAATTCTCTGACCTCCACAAAATGACTATATAACCAGCAATGACACACAAATATGAGAAGCAACTATTTCTTTTATTATACTGATTGTGTAACACTAAAATCCTGCCTAGTATAATGCTTTTCCTTTGTGGTACATGAAACTTCATGTAATATAGCCTGCAGTGAAGCAAGACCCTGAAGTCCCATTCAAAAGGCGTGTCTAGGGATATGAATGTGTTGGGGAGAGAGCTAGGAAGGTCTGAAGAGAGCCTACAATTGTACTTCTGTAGGCTTTGCAGGTGCAGTCAGGAACCTTGTAAAAGGAAGATTCCTGTTGTGCAGACCTGTCACATAACCTCATGGAGGTTAAATGGGGCTGGGCAGTAGATGCTTCCTTCTCCATGCAGTCATATTTTTAGGTATTCACAAGGCATATGAGATATGTCTTGCAGTAGCAGCTGGTACAGGAGAGTGGGTGGTGGTGGTAAATGAGCCACAGGTGCGGCTTGTTCCCATTCACCTCTCCCTGCCCCAGTTGCTTTGTTTTGTCTCACTGCCCCTGCCACTGTGCTAACCCCCAGACGCATGGGCTGCTCTTTTGCCCAGATTGGGGGAAATCCCCCAAGACTCCATCCCTCCCTTTTTTGTGCATGAGGAAAGTACATTAGGGCATAAGAACTTAGGAACAGCCCTGCTGGATCAGGTCCAAGGCCTATCTACTCCAACATCCTGTTTCACAGCAGCCCACCAGATGCCTCTGAGAAGCCCACAGGCAAGAGGTGAGGCCATGCCCTCTCTCTTGCTGTTGCTCCGTGGCCTGCAACTGGTATTGAGAGGCATCTCACCTCTGAGGCTGGAGATGGCCTATAGTCACCGGACTAGTAGTCATTGATAGGCATGTCCTCCATGAATTTGTCTAGGCTCCTTTTAAAACCATCCAAGGTAGTTACCATCACATCCAGTGGCAGAAAATTCCATAGATTAATTATGTGCTGTGTGAAAAAAGTGCTTCCTTTTGTTTGTCCCAAATGTCTTGGCCATCAGTTTCATGGGATGACCCGCTGGTTCATGGATCTTGGAGCCATAAAAGCTCCAAGATACATTTATTAAAATTTCTCTTTAAAGAACCAGTACTTTCACAGACACTCTTTTTCTGGGCCTTCAAATAAAGTGTAATAATTGCATTAATCTAGCCTACATAATTTAGAGAGGTTGTTCACATGACCGGGCAGGTGGGGTGGCAGATGGGGGGAAGCTGGTTGTACTTACCTTCCCCCCTGATGAGCGCTGGACCCCCGCTGGGAGCGCACACCATGCTCCCTGCTGAGATGCAGCATGGAGCTCCAGAGGCTGGGATGATGCATCCCAGCCTCTGTATATCCCAGAATGCACCATGCAACATGAGCAATGCATTGGGGGATTCCCTCGGGAGACAGGCGCTCTAGGTCCTTGTCTCTGTGTCCCGTGGGGCTGAACATAGCCCCAGCAAACACACAATTCTGGAGCCCAGGTTGTGCTCGCTTGAGCCCTTAACCCTGGCTAAGAGCCAGGTTTCAAAGCCAGGCTAGGTAGTGATGCCCCACTGGGATCAGGCCCGATCCCGGCAGTTCTCACATGCAGCCTAACCCAGGCTGGGCTTCCCTAGCCTGGGTTAGGCTGTGCGTGAGAATAGCCTCATAATCATAAATTCTGCTTGCATTTTTTGGTGCTAGGAAGAGGTCCTATTTTGGAGCTTGATTTAAAAGACTTCCCAGTTGTGCTGTCCTTGGCACTGTGGTAAGTGCATAAGCACTTTGTGTAAAAATCAAAACTACACCCTTCATGGATGCATGTTGCCTTTTGTAGATGAGAATAGTCCTTTGAAGGGGAGCCGCACCAATGGCAGATTGAGGTTTTCTGTATTTTTCAAGGTCTTGGCAACCTTAGAAAATTGTGTGTGTTGGCTGTAAGAGGACATATCAGAAGTATTCTGGTTGATCGCCTTGGTTCTGGATACTTTTTAAGAAGAGCTGTTTTGTGCAATTCCTACTTTCTGAACAAGAGTTAATGCTTTTCAGTGAAGAACATATTCTCTTGTCTCAGCTTTTTTTTTGCAGGAGTTTGAGTTAGAAATGTATTTTAGTGCTTTGTTATTTATTTAGAAAGTCCACTTGTCATCCTGTAGAATTTTCTTCCAGGTTGTGCTCAGTTTGTACTTCCACAAATCCATTTTGTATTTCCACAAATCACAAAGTACTTCCGCAAATCCAGCTTAGTCAAGATGTGAAGCAATGGGCTCATTTACATGACCCTGAACAGGGTCAGAGGAGCACACAGCCAGGGTAGGAGAGTCATTCACACTCCCAATGGGTGGTTGTGTGAATTAAAAAAAATCAATGTTATGCTGAAATTTAAGGTCACCGGTAAATTCTCTGTAGCTGAGTGAATCTCAAGTAGGCAATCAATTATTACCTACTGAACTCTGGGTATTTATTTATTTACAAGTCACCAGCCCTCATGTCAAATTGTCTCAAGAAGGTGGTCCCCCTCATCACCTACTGAACTCTGGGTATTGTCTCCTAGTGGACCCTGGGTCACTCACCCCCAAGCCTACTTTTCCTCAGGTCATCTAACCTGATTAATATAATATAAAGACAGGACTCTCAGAATTGTGGTGAACGCTATTCATGTGACTTTTAATTGTAACATCAGATTAATGACTGAGCATTCTGATCAAGGAGCTAATAATTGAGCCAGCAGTAATTCCAACAATCCAAACACAACAACCGAAAGGAAGGTCCACAGAGAAGTAACACAGATAGTAACATAAAATATACTCACACCTAGCTATTGGGGTGGCCAGCCCCAAGATTAGGTTGGTGCAGAACCTTGGACCGAACAGGAAGGGCACTGCACTGATCTGGGGCTCAAGATGTAGGGTCTTCCTCTTGAGCTTCTTGGGGTAACAGGTTTTATAGGGTAGTCCTCTTGGGTGGTTCTTCCTCTTTGTGTGGCTGGTTCCTACATCAGTGGAACACCCCTCTCAGCTTCTGGATGGAAATTTCCTCCAATGCCTAGCCTTGACTGCTTAGTCTCATTTCTAGTTATCGCAGTGTTTCAGGAGATCCATTCCCATGAAGGCATTTATTTGTGCTCACCCCAGCTGTCATCTTCTTCCTCTCCTTCATCAATCTGCAAACACCCAGACACTCTTCCGATGGCTCTTAATCTCTAGGTCACCAGAAAATTCACCAGCCCTTGGCATGCCTAATTATCTGTCCTCCTGCCAGAGTGCAGTTCAACCTGACACTCTGCTTTCTTCAGCCCTTTCAACATCTGCTTCCCTAATCCTCCCTCCCCCCCCCTCTCTCTCTCTCACACACACACACACACACACACACACACACACACACACACACACACTCCCATTTACACAGATGTTTCTCCTTCTGGTGACTGTATCAAAGTGTCACTTGATGTGGAAAGAAAGTACTAAGTTTGCAGCATATTTGAGGAAAACAAGCTAAAAACAAACTTCAAAGTATATTTGAGAAATTACAGAAGCATATTTGAGTCAGCAAGTCCTTTTCAAAGCCGAATTCCTATTAAAATACTTGTTAAGGTCAATTTCCTTACAACAGTAGGAGGACGGAAGAGTGATCATGTGGGAGCTGGGAACTGGGTAGGTCAATTTTCCATCCACCCTTGATAAAATGCTGGGGGGAGAATGTGAGTTTGCCGTGCCCACACTACTCAGCTCCCAAACTATCATTCTCCCCTTGTCCTACTTTGATTTTTGAGTTCACCTTGTTAGGAGGTCCAGAACTGGGCCTTTGGGGCCCCTGCACCCTTAAGGAAGCACACAGTCTGGACCTGCCTGTCCACAGGAGAGTCCAGGAGTCAAACAGTGTTGATCACTGTAGTTGGGAGCAGCCTAGGGAGTGAACCAAGAAGGGGACACAACTGCAGCTCCTTGCGTCACAGAAGCCCAACTGGGCATCCTGATACCAGAAAAGAGCTTCCTGTATAGAGACTCTAAGCACTCCTGAGTCCAGCCCCCCATCCCCTGCTCATGGCACACTAGCCCTGAATTTCTTTCTCTTCACATTCCTGACCTCTGCTTTGATGACAGATCATGTTCCTCGGACAATCCCAAATCCCTAAATTTGTATCCCTTCAGGAAAAATTCTGATCTCTAGAGTCAACAGTTCCATTCTTTTCAGGAAATCAAAACATTCCAGGTCTAACTATCCTGAAGCCCATTGTTCCCCACCAGAAGTCACTTCCAGTAACCATTAGCCAGAGAGCCCCCGCCTTTTGCACATGCACAAAGCATCTTCTTTCCTTATAAAGATGGCTAACTGAAAGCCCTCCAAACTGCACAATCTCTGGGATTCATTCTGGAGATTGTGATCCTCTGTTCTTTCATCGTTGCACCCCATTTTCTCAACAGAGAATCTGTGCTTCCCCTCCCCACATATTCAACAGATTGTACAGGGAGATCCCCTCCTTCCTCTTCTCCCGAGAGTTGTCCTTCTCCTTCCCCAATGCAGACATTACTGAACCCCCACCACCATGCCAGTTAATTGAAGGAGTGGGGACACCACAGAGCTTGCCCATCCCCAACCCAAGACAGCTTTATCGATGCTCCCTTCTGATGCAGAAGAGCCTCAAATGCTCCTTGTAGACACAGAAACCCCAAATGAAGGATCCCCTGAGCTAACCCTGACCCAGCAACACCACTACCTTGTACTGCAGATGAAGAACTCCAAACCCTGTACACAGAGTCTGTTACCCCAGAGGAAAGGACCTCTACACCACACTCATTGCTCCATGAGCAGCAGGCACCATACACAATCTCCAGGGACACTGCCTTGTCGGCTATGGGCCCTGGAACGTTGTTTGACGATCCTCATTTCAATAACATCACTGCTCTAATCTCCCCAGCTTGTTTACCTGAGCTGTGGGAGCTGCCTGCTTCCTCCATGAATGCCCAGAAGAAGGTTTGGCAGCCCCTGAGCTTAGAGCCCAAGATTCTATGTCTCCACCATCTTCATGTCAGAATCATGATGATATTGATCTCCAGTCTGTTTGCTGTGCCAGCGGAAGTAAAGCTGGATGTAGCTGCAGCAGAACGCACCTGAGAGACTACCTCCCTTGACTGTGTGGCTCCCTGCACCCACCTATCACTACCCCATTGGGAATTTCTACACAGGCCCCTGCCAACTTCATTACAGACTAACATCCAAAAGACCAGCGTCAGGTCTCCCCCCTGACCTGGCACGTGGCTGGCTGGAACTCCAGCTGTAGGGATGTCCCCTTCATAAGCTACATCTCCACACATGACATCACAGTGGTACAGGAAACCTGGGCAACTGCAGACCTAGCACTTAACGGCTTCAGCTCGCACTCGCTGGGAGCAGAAGCCAGCGTGGGCAGGGGTAGACCCAAGGGTGGACTGGGAGATTTAGTTTCTACCACCCTATGTGCATCATCAACAAGACTTCCTTCATCAAGTAGCATGCCATAGTGGCGGCAATCCGCTTCAGACACTGCATCCTACTAATAATTAGGGATATGCACGGACTAGTTTGTGCATTCCCAGGGGGCAGGGAGCAGGGCTGTCCTTAGGGCATGGCAAGCAGGGCAACTGCCCCGGGCCTCGCTCTTTTAACCCCCATTAGAATTAACTGGAAGGGGATCCAGCACTGGCTGATTTGCCCCGGGCCCTGCACCCCGCCAGGGCTCTCTAAGGATATCCCTGGCAGGGGGTTCCTTTAAGAGGCAGGGAATGTGCCCTTACCTGCCCCACTGCTTTCCCTCCACTGGTGCTCTCCCCAAAACCAGCATGGTGTAGTGGTTAGAGTGCTGGACTAGAACCGGGGAGACCTGAGTTCAAATCCCCATTCAGCCATGAAACTAGCTGGGTGACTCTGGGCTAGTCACTTCTCTCTCAGCCTAACCTATTTCACAGGGTTGTTGTGAAAGAGAAACTCAATTATGTAGTATACCGCTCTGGGCTCCTTGGAGGAAGAGTGGAATATAAATGTTAAAAAAAAAACACAACAAACCACTGGCGTGGGGCTGTAGTGTACCTGCTTGCAACCCCGGTGAGCATTGTACTGGAAGCGGCTGACGTGTGTCATAGGTCAGGAAACAGTGGCATGAATTGGAACTTTACCTGACCGTACTTCTCTCCTCCTTCACCAATACATACATTGTGGTGGGAAGTGACTTTAATGCCACTCTAGGTCCCGACAATGACACTTTATTCTCTTTTCCTGACCTTTTTAATGCGTAGGTTAAAAGAAAATTAAAAACTACAAATAAAGAACAGATGTTTTGACGTACAGACTCCAACTTCAGTGTTCCATATCGCGCTATTTAAAATCCACACTCATATCCCAGATACTCTCCCTAAGTCCAATCAGGCACCTGATTAGCATGTAAAAAGGTGGGGAGGAGGGGGAACTACGAATTGATGACTCACAGCTTTGCCTGTTTAACACTAACTCTGACAGAAAAATGAAGAAAAGGAGGGTGTAAACTAAATTACTGCTTACCCTTTAATAGCCTATATACTTTAAGATTTCTTAAGTCTTCAGTTCATATGAGAAAATAAACACAATGGAAAAGCAATGCCTCTTAAAGTAAGCATCCTAAAGTCTGAACAGTGTACGTGCAAAAGGGAAGCATTGTATTTAGACCAGTTACCGCCGGGGGTCAATGGTAAGGAAGAACTGAAAGAAATCTTAAAGATTTCTTAAAGCTGTGAGTCATCAATTTCCTCCCCCACCCTTTTCACGTGGTAATCAGAGGGGCGGTTCTCACGACCAACAAAAATCGGGCTAGGAGAGCCTAGCCCGATTTTTGTTGGTCGTAAGAACCATTGGGCTCGCAGCCGTGCCCGGTGGTTCTTGAGCGAGTAACCCGCTCGAGAACCCCTGCTAAAAAGTAGGTTTGTGGAGCGAGCGCTCCAGCAAAACTGCTTTTTAGGCTTGTGAGTAGACCCCCAGCTGGGAGGCTTAAAAGCTCGCACAGGGCATACTGGGGCTCGCGGGGGCCATGCGGCCCCCGCTCCCCCCCGCCGGCACCGTCTAGGAGCCGGCCATCGTGTGGACGGCCGATCCAGCCACTCAGGGTTCCCTGCCCGCTCGTCTGCAGGGAGAGCGAGCTTAGCCCGCTCTCCCCATAGTTCTAACAAAAGCGGGTCGCACGGATCGTAAGACCCGCCTCAGAGTGTGGATTTTAAACAGTGAGACATGGAACATTGAAGTTGACGTCTGTATGTCAAAACATCTCTTCTCTATTTGCCATCATGGAGGGAGGGGATGCTTGCCTCACTCATCCACCCCCAGCCATGCACATGGCAGCTAGAATATTGGTGGTTCTTTTTTGCTTTTAAAATTTTTATTGGTTTTTACAATATCTTAACAAGCTCATTACATCCCATTAAACAAATGTTGACTTCCCGCTCGCCAATCTGTGCGAATCACTAATTATACAATTCAACCATTGCTATAGTAATTCAAAACATATATCCTATACCTTACAAACTCGATTTTACTCTACTCAACCTGCTATTATTACTAAATTGAAAAATTGAGAATATTGGTGGTTCAGCCTTGTAGTGGCAAGGAGGGCTCGTGGCACCAGCAGGGGCGGGGTGCGTGGTGGCGGCAGGAGGCCTCCCCGGGCCTTTGAGGCCATGGGCCAGGGCCCCAAGGTCTGGGGGTAAGAGCACCTCTGTCCACAGCCCTTAAGCTATTTGAAGCTAAATTGATGGCACAATTTCTATACAGTGCCCAGTTCAGCCCCTTTTCTAACTATGCCCTCCCTAGAGTTCGTCCAATCCAAATTCCTAAGAGCAGCACTGCAAGTCCTGTGTTGTGTCTCTAACACCACTCTATGATTGGAAGCAGGCCTGGTGAGAGTGGAAGCCAGAGTCTGGCTGTTGGTTCTCAACTACTGGCTGAGATTATCCCTCCTCCCAATGGGCCTAGCCCCCTCAACACTGATGGATGGCTTCCAATCCACATGGAAACTATCTCCATCTGTGAAACTATCCATACTTGGACTCTCTCCTCCCCGCCTAGTGTCCATTGGTTACGAGTGGGCCAGGACACTTCTCAAACAGCACATAATGGACGCAGAATGCCAAAGTGACCTAGACAGGTCCCTGAACTTTCTTCTCTCTGAAAGTCTAAGGAGCATAACTACACCTGCTGGATACCTCACACAGCTAGAAGTACCTAATCACAGAAGGGCCTTTACCCTGGCTTGCTGTGGTTCCATTCCCTTGGCTGTCCTTGAAGGAAGATACAGGAAGATTCATTTCCAGAATGCCTGTGACCCTGCAACTGGGGGCAAGTTGAAACTATTGTGCATGACTTCCGTAACTGTTTGTTCTACAGAGACATACAAAATGCCTTTACCCTCCCACTACTTGTCAGGTCACCAGGATGCTCAGGCCAATACTATGTTTCCCTATTACTCTCAGACTGTAAAATCCATCTATAACATCCAATGTTGCCAAGTTCTGCACGGCAGTGTGCAGCATTCACCGGGCACTGACTTCCAGCCTGAACTAATCCTCAAATCATTGAGCCCTACTGCTTTAAATGTTTCAGTTTATCTTTAATATTTTATAGTCACTGTCATACAGATTTTAGCTTTGAAGCAATTTTATAGCATGTAACTTTTAATAGAGCCAGTGTGGTGTAGTGGTTAGAGTGCTGGCTTAGGACCGGGGAGACACGAGTTCAAATCTCCATTCAGCCATGATACTTGCTGGATGACTCTGGGCCAGTCACTTCTCTCTCAGCCTAACCTACTTCACAGGGTTGTTGTGAAAGAGATACTTAAGTATATAGTACACTGCTCTGGGCTCCTTGGAGGTAGAGCGGGATATAAAATGTAAAAAAAAAAAAATACATAACAGCATCTCATAGATTTCAGCCCTACTGTGACTTCATAGACACATGCTACTCTTTTAGCAATTTTACAGATACTCATAGTTCTTAGTTTTTCAGTAATCCTATAATTTAAATAGTAACCTTACAGTCTCTAGGCTAACAGGCATGGACTCTATCATTTTTATCTGCTTTTAATCTGCTTTTAATTGCTTTTAATATTACATGCTCCTTTTACCTTTTACTGGTCTAAGACCATGATAAAGATTGATTGATTGATTGATTGACTCTTGGGGGAGAAGCTTGATGTCTTTCTGGTGCCAGATACGAGACCCTTTTTCCACATTTGCCCAGACCTTGTAGATGTTTAGATCTTTAGTCTTTTATACCATTTTCTGCTAAGATTGTTACTTCACTGCTGGCTTTCAAACCATTCTTCGTTTATTTTATTATTCCGCCCCCCCCCAACTTTTGCAATAGCCCTGCACATTTTTGGAATAAGGAGAGGTATATCAAGTATACATAACAAATAAGATACACGCCTCCTGTTGAGCAGAGTAATGGGAGAAGCCAGTGCTTGCCACATAGCTAAAAGCACAGCAGAGTCCTTTAAAGTGAGGTGGTGGCAGTATTGACAGAAAATTCCTGGAGGCGGGGGAAATTAAAAACCTGTTTTTCAAATACAAATGACACTGCTGTATAAGCTGGCAAAGTGCATGTCCCTTTAATAGCTGCACTTAGTTGCAGGAATTCTTGGCATGGAGATGCTGAGGCGAAAAACACTTTGCCTGTTGAATATTTGCCTAGCATGCAGGCATTAGAAGCACAGGGCCTGGCTCTAAAGTGTGACAATGCACAGCAGGAGCTTTATTTGGAACTTTACGTTCAAGTGGAGGAAACAAGCTGAACAAAATGTACCACTGAGGGATCTCAAAGGAAGTCTGTAGGGGCTCTCCCCTCCTACTTTAAACAGCAGAATAGTCACTTTTCCCAGCCTATAAAGTATATAGAATCTTCCCCACACCTCACCACTCCCTGTAGAATGCAACAGCCTCTGATTTGGGAGCCTCCGAGGGCCCGGCTCTGGCAAGCTGCATCCAAATTAGATGAGGCAAGCGAGTCAGTCAGATTGTCATATGCTAACAATAAAGATGAAATCTATGTATTCCTATGACTCAGAACTTCAAAAAGCTGCAATTCTCTGGTTTTTATTCACAATGCTGCAGACTGAAGAATAACAACTTGCTGAGCTACTTTTAGCAAATATCCCAGAGGACTATTAGCCTGAGAGCAAAACTGAATGGATCTAACTTCTATCAAACTTTCAGAATTTGACCCATCAAAAAACAAAGTCTGAGACTGGAAAATCCACCAAGGCTTCATCTCCACATACACAGCAAAGACTTGCCCTTTAATAATCAGCCTACCATATTCACTCTCCTTGAAGACAATCTTCACCCACTGTAAAGACTTGAAAGAGAGGCAGTGTAGTGTAGTGAACAGAGTGGCGGTGCTCTCCTGGAGAGACAGAATTCACAGCACAGTCCAGGTCATAGGAAGCTGCCTTGTCTGAGTCAGACAACTGATCCATCTAGCTCAGTGTTGTACACTGTTCTCCAGGATTTCAGACAAGGGTATTTCCTAACCCTACCTGAAGATGCCAAGGATGGAACCTGGAACCTTCTGCATTCAAAGCATGTACACTACCATTGAGCTGCAGTTCTTTGCCAGGTAAATGCATGTTTTTTGGAAGCAGGTCCAACAGTGTTCAACAAAAGTTCCTCACAGCCAGGCAAGAATGCAAAGAACTGCAACCTGAGATTACAATTCCCTGTCAACCATCATGTTTTCATAATGATCTTGTGCAATACACTATTCACTCTATCCAGTGGACCTCAGATAGTTATTGTGAGGATTATTCATTATTATTAATTCAGCTTCTATATCCCCCCCCCTTTTCACAAGGAGCTCAGGGTAATGTAAAGGGGATTAATCTAGCACAGACCTGCACAACATAAGGCCTGGTGGCGGGATCCAGCCCACAGGGACTTTTTTTGCTGGCCCCCAGGTAGGAATATCCTGCAGCAATAGCAGGAGCTATTAAGAACCCTTGGCATTTCCTGTTGATGAGCGGCAGCAACTCAATACAACTGGCTGCTTGAGACCAAATGTCCCCTGTCCCTGGATTGGAGTCTACTGACTAAGGATGTGCATGGAACCACAGCCAGGCAGTCTGGAAGCGGCAGGCTTGGCACTTTAAGGGCGGGGGGAGGGTGCACTTACTCCTCCTGCCGCATTTCCCCCACCGGCATCGTTTATTTCCAAAAACCTTCGGGGTGGCAGTGTACCTCCTTGCCACCCCATTGCCTTCATTGCCCGGAAGTGGCTGGAAGTATGGCGCGCATGTTCCTGTTGCATACGTGCGTGCCCATCTGCTGTGCACGCACGTGCATGCAACAGGTGCATGCGCGACCAGTACTTCCGGCCAATGAGGGCAATGGGGCAGCAGGGAGGTGCGCTGCTGCCCTGAAGGTTTTTGGAAATAAACAATGCCAGCGGGGGAAATGCGGTGGGAGGGGTAAGTGCACCCTCCCCCACCCTTAAAGTGCCAAGCCTGAGGTCTTCGAACTTCGAACCAGCCCTGGCGTTCGAACTGGTTCAGAGGCCTCTAAAATGGCCTCTGATCCGGTTCGTGTACATCCCTACTACTGACATCATTCTTTCCCTTCGCTTTCCGCTGGACTACAACCCGCTGCCCCCTCACTTTTATCAATCTTTTATTAATTTTAATGTAATAATGTGCTGAAAATTGACCTCAGACCCACATAACAAGTCATGGTTGGTTTCGGCCCAATGGAGCATTTTCAGCCCTAATCTAGAATGAGTGACAGAGATTGACATGTTTCCATTAATTTGCCATAGCTATTTTTGGTACCATCCCCATGTCAAGGATGAACGTCTGATTGCTGTCTCACTCTGTCCTAGGTAAAGATAGCTTTATTCTGAGTAAAATGATCGGTCCACCTAGGTCAGTATTGTTAAGGCCGGCAGCCTAAGGTGGCTGCCTCAGCTGGTAGACATAAGATAGTAGCAGGTATCTTATGTCTGCTTCTACCAGACACCTTATCGTTTGAATTTTAGTACAGTGGTCCCTCGACTTACGTAAATAATCCATTCCGAGCGCACGTTCGGAGGTCAAAATTTTCATAAGTCGAGGAGCGCACCACGGAAGTCTGAAAACATTCGTAATTCAAGGAAGCCGCATCTAAAAATTCGTAGGTCGAGTAAGCTGAATCTAAACCGGCAACTACTTCCGGTCTTTTTTGTCGCTTGTAACTCGAAAACAACGTAAGTTGAGTAGTTCGTAGGTCGAGGGATTACTGTATATGTGCTGCTGAAGTGAGCACTACCAGGCACCTTACAACCTCACCCCGCTGATGGCAGTGTTGCCCCTGCTCTTCTCCCTGCCTTCTCTTTGCATTTTGAAAAGACAGAGGAAGCGGAAGGACGGAGGAGTACTCTACACCAGGGATTCTCAATGTTGGGTCCCCAGATGTTATTGGACTTCAGCTCCCATAATCCCCAGCCAAAGGCCACTGGGCCTGGGGATTATGGGAGCTGAAGTCCAGTAACATCTGGGGACCCAACGCTGAGAATCCCTGCTCTATATTTACATAGGACAGAGTGAGGGCTGACTTTAAAAGAGGAATTATACAAAACATCATGGAGGTCTATTGCTGGCTGCTATGATGGCAATGTGGAGAGGGAGAGATGGGTTGGTCTATGTTACTGGATGGAGTTAAAAGGGGCTACTGGGACTGGAAAGGTTGGCGACACTGCTACATAGTTCTGAAGCCTTAAACCACCTCTCCCCATACCTAGTAGTGCCTGCTTATTGCCTCCTATACTCCCTCATAAGACAGTTATAAGCTGTATGTTTTCAGGGCTATTTTTCCACACCACCCCCTTTTTTGCTTTGCTTAATAGCCGACCTGATCAAAAGTTCTAGAGAACTACTATGCTTTCTTAAGCCTTAATTTCTTCTTGGTTGGTCCTAAGAAAAGTATTACTGGACTATGGCTCTTGGAAATATTCCCGCCCCCACCTCCAGTGGACCAACAGGACTAACTACACAAAAATAAAATAAAATTATGTAACATCTTTTTATTGACACAGATTGCATACATTAGAAACAACATTGGATGTAGCACCCATAAAACTCAGTAGCCCACATGATACTCAGGGCAATGCCAGTGCTCCCAACTGGCTGGCATCCGCTACTTAAAACAGGGTGCCCACATTTGTACAGCACTACTTACATTAGAAACAATGTAAATTCCACTGTGCAAGTGCAGGTATGCTGTTTTATATAGTTGCACAACAGCCCTTGTGTGCAACACCACTAGGAATGACTTCCACATGCGCAGCAGCGCTGGCCGATTGGGAACACTGATGTTGCCTTGTTCATCATGTGGGCCACTGGAAATTAAGTTTTAAAAAATACATTTCAGTTCCCTCAGCAAGTGCAGAATAATGGACTGGAAAGCAAGGATGGGTCTGTCTTATTAAAATCTTAAAATGTATAACGTATGAGGCAGTGACATATGGACTGAGAGCATTTCTGTTTTATCCTAGTGTGCATTAAAATGAATGAGTTACATGAGCTGCTTTTGGTGAAAGAATCTGTAGAAATGGAAATGTTGATCTTTAAAAAAACACACCAAAAACAACAACCCAAGATTGGCATGACTTTATACTACATGTGAACTTGCACATCATAAGAAAGGAGGTATATTTTAAGTGACTGTATAAAGAAAAGCTCCTCATCTTTCTCTATTCTAATTATCTTTGTTCCAGCGGATTAGAAAATAGAAAATGTAGAAGTCAAGCTGGAGACGGTTTTGAGCTCAATCGCCTGCCAAGTTAAGTCTGACAAATGGTGAGCGTGTATAATTAATGCTGTCATCTTTCCCTAGACCAAAGGGCGACCACAGTAACTATAGATTGTAATTGTCATCGTTGTCACATAAAATGTGCTATTATTAAGTTCAGGCTGAATTTTATTGCTTCAAATGCTCATAAATTGAACGGTCAGTCATTTAAATTACCAAGTGAGGAGCTCTGCAGCTTGCTCTAAAGCTACTTTCAAGACAATGTATTTGACTTTAGACCTCCAGAAACTAATTGGGTTTCTTTAAACAGATGTTAAACAGGTTACAACCTGCACGAGAAAATTCTCTGACAGGCGCTCCATTTATGTTTTAAACATTTTTGCATTTTAATTTACCAGGTTTTGTGAGAGTGTGCATAGAAATGTAAATAGAGGTTTGCTGCCATGGCAGCTTTAAGACTTCAAAAAAAGAGATGAGCCTTTTGCCTTGCAAAAAAGCTGAGCTAGAGATGATAAAAGGCTAGTCTGAAGCCGTGATGAACAGTGCACTTAACTTTACACCCAAGCAAAGGGGATTGGTTAATGAGATGTATGGAGCAGATGCAAAGAGTCGAAAAGGTTTGGGGATGTTATGAGTACTTGTGCTTCATGAGAGAACATTTGCATTTAATGGCAACCAGTTAGGAGTGAAAGACATTGCCATCTGATAACAATTCATGCCCTTTTAATAAATTAGTGACACTCTTTCCCTGCAATGCAGTTTTAGCATCACCTTGGGTAAGGAGAATTAAAACTCAGTTAAAACTTGAGGGGTGTGAAGACTTGTGTGAAATCAAAGAGAAACCATGGAAATGAGGGACTGACAGATGCAAAATTGTTTTTCAAGTTATTTTAGGATTCTAAGCTTCATTGAGGACCACTAGGGTGGAAAGACAGAGTCAAAAATGGACGGATGGATACACACATGCATACACTACTGAAATATAACAAAAGAGACAGGTTGCATTCGCAATATCAAAACATAAAACATGTTTTTAAAGAATGTTATGAAGTAAATAATTAAACTTATTGTTCATAATTCATCATTTCATAACACCATAAAATGCGATTGATGAGGTTATGGGTTGAGTTTGATGACCTTTTAACAGATGAACGTTGTTGTCTCACACACATTTCTAGTCTACTTCTAAATAGACTTTAGAAATCACAAATTTCTAAATCACAACTGTCTGAGCTGATATATGTTCATGGATACAATGGCTGACATGGTGCTGTGAATGGCATTGGGGCTGTTGGGGATGCATAAGGCAGCCCCAGTGTTGTCAAGGAGGATGAGAGGCTGCATGAGCAGCACTGCCAAAGTTATACCCATTGCAGTGAATGGGAGTAACTGTGGCAGCACTGCTTGTGCAACTGATCATCTCAACAGCATCGGGGCTGCCTTACACATCTGCAGCAGCCCTGATGTGGTTTGCAATGTTGATGAGATGCTGCGAATCTTTTCAGCCAGCCTATGTGATGACAATGTCAGAAGATGAGGTTATGGTACCATATTTGGAATCACAACATATCTGGATGTATGACTGGACCTCAAGGAAGGAGGGCAGGAAATAGCACCTCTGGTTTATCTTTGTGAGATGACCAACTTGCTGAGCATTTGATGGTGTGGCTCTTGGGTCTATACTCTTAGAACATGGACATCTTAGGCTTACATGGAAAGATTAACCCAAGAATCTGATTTCTGGCCATTGTGGGTTTGTTTTGAACTTTGGTTATGAAACAATTTGTAAGAGTAATAGTAAGTTTTTGCAGAATCAGGGTATGTGGCATTTTAAAGATCCATTCTATTGGGCTCTCTTTTAGGTAACCAATACCACATGATGCAGTGGTATTCAAGTTTGCAGGAAAGGTCACAGTTAGTTACAGAGAAAGTCTGAAACAAGACAGCTGCTAGAATATAGTTCATCACTAGAACCTAACTGGTAATATCCTCTAGAAAATTGCTTACAATATTAGGATGTCCTCCTATTTTTGGAACAATGAATACAAGGGTTATATAAAAATCACATCCAAATCTAGTTAAAGTTGAAACCAAGACCACTCCCAAAATATAGTGGGCAGTCTCAAAACAATAGGCAATATGGATTTTTTAAAAACATGTATAGACTGTCCTAATGTTTTAAATTGCATGTAAGAGTGTATTCATGAAAGTTAAGAACAATAAACCCACTAACTTCTGCAATGATCTTTCTACCAGAGGAAGGCTAAAAGGGACCTCACAGAGGGAAAAGAGTAATATAATTTAACTTGTGGGGAGTTAAACTCTCATCCTCAAATTTGGGAGGGGCTGGATATCTTTTATTGAAAGCCAGTCTATTGTAGATAAAAAGTTCTTGAAGTTTTTGGAAACATTAAAAATAAATTCATGCATCATGGTGATTCTTTTTAGGATTTAGAATAAAAGCTTCATCAAGTTTGATAATTTATATTTTTAGTTTTGCTTGCCATAGGGCAGCAATTCCCAACCTTTTTAAACAAGTGTACACCTTCTGTTGAAAACCTTTAGCTTGGGTAACCCACAGATTTTTAGTGTGTGTGTGCATGTGCAGAAACTCTCTCTCACACACACACTCAAATTTTACAGTTATGAGACAGGCTACTCCAGTCACTGGCTCACATCCACACTAAGTTACTCATAAGCAGTCTTACTGAAATTAATGGGACAAGTTTACTTAAAACTTTAATTACAATGTGAGTACTCGGTGCTAATCTTCTGAAGCCTGTCAGTCAGGCTGAGGGGAGGTGTACGGTAAGCTTCAATGCATCACCAACCAATCAGGAGCAGAGAAGGAGGGTCTTCACCCTCTGCTCCGCCTTCTGCAGCAGACATATAGTTGAGGATGTGTCAGCGTTGAACCTGTGATCCTCGGATGGGGAAACAAATAGTTGGCCTGCAGTATGGGGAGATAGGAGGGCTCTGAGTACCTCCTGGGAGCTCTTCAAGTATCCCTAGGGATACTAGTACTTCCTGTTGGGAACCCCTGCCTTAGGATATGCCATAGTTGCATGTATCAGGCTGCGTTTTTGCAATCTCAGCAGTCCTGGTTAAAGAGTTAACCAGGATTGCTGAGCCCCATTGAGCTTGTGAGAATGCAGATTTCCTGTGGAATCCTGGTTAGGGGTGTGCGTTTTGTTTCGGATACAAAACATTTTGGGCCCCAAACAGGCCTTTTCGGCTATTTTGTAGCTGAAACAAAACACCCAATGCTCAAAACAGAAAATTTTGTAGCAGAAACAAAATACCCCTGTTTTGGATAAAGAACGTTTTGTTGTTTCGGCTGCTTTGGAACTCCATTTTGCAGTCGTGAAAAGTCTTTCTCCTTCAGTCTCCATTTTGAGTTTTGACATCTGTTTGAATGTCTGCATTCAATCTGCAGGCCCTTCCAGCCTGCAGATTGGCCAGCGAAAGCATGGGCTGATATCCTGGCAATTGCCTCCTTATTCTTTTTAAGGAAATTTAAGGGTTAATTTACCCTCATTGGCCAGTGTGCACACTGTGTGGGGCAGTGTGCATTTCATTGTAGTTGTTTCACACTGTTGTGTGTAGATCAATTTATTGATTATTTATTTTTTTGATTTGTATGCCACCCTTCCAAAATGGCTCAGAAATTGCATTTCTGGGGGACGGGGATATGTGGATGTGCATGAACTTTGGAAATCTGCCTGGTTCTTTGCAAAGCTCTGCTGGGTTTTTTTGATGTGTGATGTTGATGTTATTTGGGGTGGATTTGGGGCAGAAAGAGGGCTTTGGGGGCAGAAGAGTGCATCAGGGAGGTAGTGCCCCAATGGGTACCTGCTGCCACCCAGATTCCAAAGGAATTGGGGAAAGGGCTGATTCTTAAAGAATTTCTGAAGTTAACATGTCTTTGGGGCAGATTCGGGGCAGAAAGGGGGCCTGAGGGGCAAAACAGTGGGTTGAGTGTCAGTGCCCCAAGGGGTGCCTGTCCCAACCCAGATTCCAAAGGAATAGGGCAAAGGGCTGATTTCCTAGGAATTGTTGAAGTTTATGCATCTTTAAGGTTCCCCCCCAGGAAATAATGGAGGTCTCAGCAGACCCATAGCTCCACCTGGGGGGCACTGGGGTGGCTGGGGGCAAATGGTGGTGTAGTGCACATAGGATGCCAACCACCCCCATGGGTTGCTAACCCATGGGGTGCTGGGTTCTGTTGTTTCTGAGGTGTTCTGAGTGTAGATTCTCTGGTAGCATATGAGATTTTCAACGACAAACCACAAATCCACTCTCATATGCTACCAGAGAATCTACACTCAAAACATCTCAGAAACCACAGAACCAAGCACCCCATGGGTTAGCCACCCATGGGGTTGGTTGGAACCCTATGTGCTCTACACCACCACTCGCTCTGGGCTATCCCAGTGTCCCCCAAGTGCAGTTATGGGGCTGCTGAAATCTCCATCATTCCCTATGGGGAAGAACCTTAAAGACACATAAACTCCATTAAATCTCTAAAAATCAGCCCTCTGCCCAATTCCTTTGAAATAATTCTGGCAGCTTCCTTGCCCCCACTGGGCCCTACCACCCACCCTACTCTGCTCTCGGCCACCCCCTTTCCCCCCGATGTGAAGCTATACTTTTGCTGAAACCTCCATTATCCCTATGGGGAAAATCTTAAACTTCAAAAATTCACCAAAAATATCAGCCCTTTGCCCAATTCCTCTGAAATTTGGGTGGTAGCTCCTACCACCCCCACCCATTAGTTTTGCCCCATGGCCATTTTTAAAATTCCAAAACATTTCAGATTTGGCTTTTGCAATTTCAAAGAAAGAACAAAATTGGGGTGTTTGGGATTGGCTGATTTCGAACAAAGAAAAAATGGAAGTGTTTTGGATTTGGGCCATAAACAAAACAGAAAACAAAACAAAACACACAACCCTAATCCTGGTCAAACTGCTAACGTTAAACATCATTATCTATCCTTGTTAAAATGCAGTTTAACCACAGTGGTTTGACCAGGATTGCCCAGGAAACCTGTGTTCTCATAACCAGCGGTGTGGGGCTTAGCAATCCTGATTAACTCTTTAAACAGGATCACTGTGAGAACACAGCCTCAGTTGCATGAATGTCATGTGTTAATTATCAATTAAGGTTGCTCACAATTTCCAAGGACTTGAGGAGAAAAAAGCAAGTTGCTTAATACTTATATTTGGTCTATGACAAACTTCTGTTTTAGTGTGTTTCATTATCTGCCAAATGAAGACAATTGAGATGTTCCATGGAGGCAGATTCACAGGGGTAGCTAGCAACACATTTAAGGGAGATGTTTTTCAGAGGCCCGAAACAGAGGCCTGAAGGAGATAGATATAGATATAGATATAGATATAGATATAGATATAGATATAGATATAGATATAGATATAGATATAGATATAGATATAGATCTGATTTAACTGGGAAAGTCAGCAGAAGTTCTTCTTAAGCAGTTTTCCTAGCTTTATTCTGAGGTTTTCAAATATGGTCCATGGAGCTCATACTAATAGCTGAACTCTCCTTAACTGCAGTTTCCAGACCAGTTTAAACAACAGTTAGGGCAAACCCAGTCAAGTTTAGCACTTTTAATTGCAATGGAATGGAATTAAGGATGTACTTCACTTTCCCATTTAGAGCAATGGGATTTAAATATGCATACCTCTTCCTGGATTGTGCCCTTAATATGAATCGAATGGCCTCATTTTCACATCATCAATTATTCTAGTTGCCAGTGGAATATTGTACAACCATCAGTGGAAGATCATTATTATCCTATTCGTTTGGGGAAGCTGAGTAATTCCAGAAGAAATTGTAAGATTGCAAAGTGTGCTGTATACATTCTCATGAAGCAGTTCCAGTCAATCCGTTTCTTGCGATTGCAGTGTGTTCTCTGCATTTTTCAGGTTATCTTGTTCTTTCTTCATTTCTAGAATTATTTAGTGCGATGGTAGATCCAGGCTTAGCCAATGTAACAGCATATAGTTGGAATAAAGTGGCAGCAAAGCTGGCTCCAGACTTCAGGAGGCCCCTAAGATCTCTGTCACTACCACACAAATCTATGGCTATAGAGGTGGTCTCAGGGTTACACAATGAGGCGGGTCTCACTATCAGTGAGATCCGCTTTGTAAGGGTTTGCGGGGAGAGCGGGCTAAGCCCACTTACCCTGCAGACGAGCAAGGCGGGAGCCCTGGGCGGCTAGATCAGCTGCCCACATGACTGCCGGCTCCATAACGGAGCTGGTGGGGGCTGGGTGGATCGGGGGCCATGTGGCCCCTGGAAGCTCCAGTATTCCCTGTGCGAGCACGCAGGGCATACTGGAGAGACCCCCAAGTTGGGAGGCTGCTTTTAAGCCTCCCGGTTGGGGGTCTCCTCGTGAGGAGCCACAGTGCGGAGCTGCTCCGCGTCTACTCACGATAGAAAATACTGGGTTTGTGGATTGCTTGCTCTGCAAACCCGGTTTAAGGGGCAGGTTACTTGAGTGGGTTACCCGCTCAGGAACCACCAGGCTCGCAGCCGAGCCCGGTGGTTCACACGATGGGACGAAATCGGACTAGTGGAGACAAGCCTGATTTCATCCCATTGTGTGAATAACCTCAATGGATCTTTCTGGGGATCAGCAGCCGGTAGCTGCCTAACATGCCAACACCTGATGTGGGTTCTGGGTGGTAGAGGGCCCACATTGGGCCCTCTGATGTGAGCAATACTTCAGATTGCAGCTGGAGGATCACATTTCTGAATGTTCCTTGATGAAAAAAACACTTGCAAATAGAAAACTCGCTTAATGGGAAGCAGGCTGGGCTAGAGCTTTTCTACCACTGAGATATTATATTTACCTGAATCTAAGCCTAGTCTCCCCACACAAGTTCTTTGATGTTAGAAATCAGGGGGTCAACTTAAATTCCAAGTCCTCCTCTGGTATATATATCTAGGTATATAGAGATAGAACACAAAACAAAGTACCTAATAAATACAGAAGTATATTTTGATATCAAAGATAACAGAAAATGTGTATAACAAATTCCTGAACAATGTAGAAAACAATATGTAATTATATAAAGAACAAAATGTGAGGATATACAGATGACTAATAATGGAGTATAAGGATGTACAAGGGAAGACTCGCAGGGCTATTGCGAAGTTTCAGATACTTCTTCAGTTCTCTCTTCAAATAATTCCAATTAGGATCTTAAAGTAAAAATACAGGATGATATAACAACTAAAGTTCCACAAATAGAAATGCAGAGAAATTTAAAAATAAATAAATCCTTGCATCAGCACCCACTTTGTCTTCTCCAAGGAGCAGGACTCAATAGTACTTTCTGCTTCTATAAAGGCTTCTATAAAGGTTTAGTTTTGTAAGTTATTTTCTTTATATTGGTTTGTTCTATGTTCCCTCTGGTTCTGCAGGGGTTAAATGTTGCAGCCTTTGACAGCTAAGTCTGAGGTAAAATATGTTGCTGCTGGGTTTTGAAGTATCAAAGTGATCCGATTGGTTGTCTTCAGGCAGAGACAGAAGGTTCTGGTTGCCTGAGGGAAGAGTCACCTGATTGGTGTGTGTGTACATACGCACATATATTTGGAGTGTGTGGGGGGCGGGGAGAGTATTGAATAAAAAGAGAATAAAAATTTCTCTCCAAAAACCCAGCACCAACACAACTTTTTACCTTGGACTTAACTGTCAGAGGCTGCAGCCTTTCAACCTCTGCCGAGCTTTACAGAACCAGAGGGAACATAGAACAAATGACCACAAAGAAAATAATTTACAAAATATAAAGGGAAGGAGTCATTTCTTCACACCTGTATTTAACCTCTATTTTTAAAGGGGCTCATCTTAAATTCAGAATTGTCTTGTATTTGGGTAAATATGGTACTTGGACATAACCTTTTAGGTAGGGGAATGTTAAACAAGTTGTTCTAGTAAGATCTAATCAGCCTACTTACCTTTCACTGTCTCTATATCTGGACTAAATTTAGTGCAAATCAAGGTCAACAAGTCAGATCTCTTACGCCTCAAATGTTCATGCATCCACCATCTTGGATCAGGATGGATGTCGTCATTACAAACTGCACCATTGAGGTGTCCCTGTGTGTCACTTACTACAGCTGTTCCAAATTTGGTTCAAATCAAAGTCCTCAAGTTAGTGCACTTGTGCCTCAAATGTTTATACATCCGCTATCTTGGATTGGGGTGAGTTACATCATCACAAACTACACCATTGGGGCATCCCTATGTGTCTATCCAGCTGTAGTAAATTTGGTTCAAATTGGTTAGTCTGTCCACAAGTTAGTGCACTTAAGCCTCAAAGGTTTATGTGTCCGACATCTTGAATTGGGGTGGATGACATCATCACAATTTCACCATTTAGGTGTCCCTATGTGTCACGCACTAAAACTGTACCTAATTTGGTTCAAATCAGTTAGACAGTCCACAAGTTAGCCCACTTGCGCCTCAAACATTCACGTACCCACCATCTTGAATTGATGTGGATGACAGCATCACAGGCTATACCATTGAGTTGTCCCTGTGTGTCACTCACTGCAACTGTTCCCAATTTGGTTCGAATGGTAGTCCACAAATTAGCCCGCTTGTGCCCCAGATGTTCACATGGCTGCCATCTTGAATTGGAGTGGATGACATCATCACACATAACACCATCAGAGCATCCCTATGTGTCCCTATAGCTGTAGCAAATTTGGTTCAAATTGGTTAAGTGTTTCACAGTAGGCTACAAATGGTCTTTTCTACCTGCCTTCTGAAGGTGTTCAGCCCACTCTACCACTTCATGATGCAGCACACCACATTCTCTTGCATGTACAGACCAGCAGTTAGGATAGCATCCTGGTATTTTTTAGCCGACTTTCCAGTAGGCTTATGAGATCACCTGTCATTCTGTGTGTCCCCGCCCCCATCGACTTCACAACACCTGAACCAATATGAACCGAATTGGGTATAGTTGTAGGGACACATAGGGACACCTCAATGTCATAGTTTGTGATGGTGTCATCCACCCCAATCCAAGATGGCAGATGCTTAAACTTTTGAGGTGCAAGTGGGCTAACTTGTGAACCACCTCACCCATTTGAACCAAATTAGCTACAGTTGCAGTGAGGGACACCTCAACGGCATAGTTTGTGATATTGTCATCCATACCGCTTCAATATGGCAGATGTGTAAACTTTTGAGGTGCATGTGGGCTATCTTGTGAACAGCTTAAGCAATTTGAACCAAATTTGCTACAGCTGTAGGGACACATAGGCATGCCCCAATGGTATAGTTTGTGATGATGTCATCCACCCCAATCCAAGATGATGTCATCCACCCCAATCCACCCCAATCCAAGTGTGAACTTTTGAGGCACAAGTGCAGTAACTTGAGGACTGTCTACCTGATTTGAACCAAATTTGGTACAGTTGCAGTGAGTGACACACAAGAACACCTCAATGGTATGGTTTGTAATGATGTCATCCACCCTGATCCAAGATGGTGGACACATGAACATTTGAGGTGCAAGAGATCTAACTTGTGGATCTCTATCTGAACCAAATTTAGTCCAGTTGTAGAGACAGTTAAAGGAAAGTAGGCTGATTAGTTCTTACTAGAACAACTTGTTTTTTCTTGTACTCCAATGAATTATTTAATCATAGAGTTCTACAACCCCTATGGCCAGTCACTCTAAGATCACAGTTTGGTTTCCTCTCGGGGTCTTATTGCTGGTATTTGCATGACAGTATCCTGATAACATGTTTTCCATTTGAGAAGTAGCAAAATCTGATAAGGGTACAGCTGTTATATTCTTAATTTAGTTATAGCAAGACGTTTATTTGTTATATCACAAACTGTAACACAATGGACGGATGGGACCTGGAATTTAGAGGGCTCTAGTCTACCTCTATCCTAGTGGGCCTCCTGCCCTTCCTTCCTCTTCTCTGAGGCCTCAGGGATGGAGGGCGGGGGTTCCAAGCCACCCTCTTCCTTCTCTCCCTCACATATGTATCCTCTTCCTCCCAGAAGCCATCATAATCCTCAATCTCTCCTGGGCCAGCTGCAGCTGTGCTCCCATCGGTTGCCTTGGCAACTCAACACACATGGCTGAGCATGTGCTGAGGTTTCAGCATCACTTCTGGTTCTCCAAGGAAGGCATCATCTTCCATCTGTATCAGGGTGCAGCTTCAACGGTTCATTGGGGAAGGAGACTCCTTTGGGGCCAAGATCATTGGTGTGTGTAGGACTGGGAGTCCTCACAAGGACATTATTATTTGTTGTCCCTTTTCTTAACTTTAATGCACAAGCTACATGCATGATTTATCCTTATGTAAGATGGCAAATTGGCATACATAGATCTTATGTATGGCATAAATGAAATCTGTATTCATTTCACACCACATAATAATTTTAAAAAGTTGTTATTTCCTTTTTAATAAAATCCCACTAATCTTATAGAAGTGTTTAGATTTTAAGAGGAACAGGAATGCCCACAATTCATCAAGCTTGTTTTACCCTAGGTAGTTACCCAGGTCCTCTTGCCTTAAAATCTGACCCCCTGCATATGCGTGTGTGTGCATGTGCCTGCACACACACGCATACACACTCTCACTCGCTTGTGTTTTGAAGTATATGCATTTATGTAAACAGATCAAGAATTTCCATACAAGATAATTGCTCCCAAAGAAAGAGTGTAGGTAGAACCTTTGAACTTCTTTCCATAATCATCATAATAAAAAGGGCTTTGGAAAGCGAAGCAAGATCAGGTAAAGATTTAATACATTTTAAGGCAAATACAATTCAGTGTGATTCACAACCCTTTTTATTTTGCTGCCTTAAAAAGTCTCTTTCCTGCTATCACCATTCATTACTTTCTTCCTTGGGGAAATATGTAAAGACATGCAGTTATTCTCAGGCTTGCCCCATTGGATGTTCTTTGTTTCATTCCTTTCAGCTTCTATTCTCACCAATCATCTTTCTTTTGTTCTCTGTGGCTATTGTATCCAGTAATTCACTTGAGCTGTGATGTCTGGGGAAGACATCATTATGGTTAAGAGTGAGGGTGGGGAGAGACAATTGCTGGTTGATTTTCTTTCAGACACTCTTGGTGAGAAAAAATTGATCCCCAGACTACAGACAATTAAACACATTGACTGAAGTTTATTTATCACTATTCAAACTAATTGATCCATACTACTATACAATTTGTTCCCCCCCAGGTGGGAAACATCTCCAAGAATGTAAGCTGACCTTGATTATTAGCTTTTGATTAGTAGCAGTACATTATCCATTTAAAGCCAACAAGATGGAAGGACTTCACAAACCTGGGGCCCCAGATGTTCTTGGATTACAACTCCTATATCCCTAAGTATAATGGGAGTAGTAGTCTAACAACATCTGGGGACCCAAATTTGATAACCCCTGCAGTATGTGATTGGTCAGTATCCTGCTAAAGACAGTCCTGTGCAACTTACTCTTTATTTAATGAGGAGATAAAGAGCTTATTAGGCGGAACAATTCTATGTGCATAGTAAAACCATACAGGAACAAATCATCTTCCATTTCCTTGTCCAACTTTTCTGAAACAGAGCAGAATTCAGTGGCGGAAATCCAGGCTAAGATGGCACCCATGGAATAACATTTAATGCACACAGAAGGAGGGGTGATTTTCCACCAATTCCTCCTTTTCTCTGCAACTGTCTGTGCCTCCCCAAAATATGTTCCTGAGGGCTAGGAGACTCTCCGGGAGATATTTGTGGGAAGCATAGAGGGCTGAGGAGGAAAAAGGAGATCCATGAAAATCATCCCTCCCCTGTTGTACATGCAGAACAATGTCACATGTACATTAGTCTGGGTTTTTGGCCAGTATTAGAAATTATTAGGACTGGGATTAGGAATAAAAGACCTGCTATCATAAACTTGTACTATAGATCTAAGTGCCATGCCCACATTGGGGATACTGTGTGAAGTTCTGGTTGGCCTGTTTCCAAATGATATTGGAGAGCTAGAAAAGGCAAGGAGAAAGTAAATTCAGGAAAACCTAAAGTTAGTTCACAATGCTTAAATAATGTATGGAAATCTTTTCTACAAGGTGTGGCAATGGCCACTTGCTCACAGAGCCTTTAAAAGGTTATACAAAATTCATGGAGGGCGGGGCGATCAATAGCCATTATCCAGAGAACTGAAATGAAGCCTCCATTTTAAAGGCAATAGATGGACCACCAGATGATGGGGACAAACATGATGATGATAATAGAGCCATTCTTGGTTGTTTGTCCCCATCATCTGGTATTCATTACTTCAATACAGAAAGCTGCCTTACACCAAGCTTGAGCTCGAAACGTTTCGGAGGCCATTATAAAGGCCTACAAAACGTTTCGGCCACCAGGGCCGTTTCAGCTTTCAGAGGCAGCGGGGGTGTTCCCTTAAGGGCGGGGGAGGGTGCACACCCCTCCCGCCATATTTTCTCCACCGGCGCTCTGTTGTATCAAAGCGCCTTGGGGCGGCAGCGTACCTCCCTGCTGCCACGTTGCCCTCATTGGCCAGAAGTGGCCGGAAGTACCGGGAGCACGTGTGCCCATCACGTGTGCATGGCAGATGGGTGCATGGCAGATCGGCACGCGTGCACACACGATGGGCGCACACGCGCTCGGCCACTTCCGGCCGATGAGGGCAATGGGGTGGCAGGGAGGTATGCTGCCGCCCCGGGGGGCTTTGATACAATGGAGCGCCGGTGGGGGAAATGCGGCGGGAGGGGTATGCACCCTCTTCCACCTTTAAGGGAACACGCCCGCCGCCTCCGGAACGGTTCCGGGCACATCCCTAGTCTATCTAGCTCAGTATTGTCTACAATGACTGGTAGTGGCCCCCCAAGGTCCCAGGCAAGAGTCTTTCCCAGCCCTACCTGGAGATGACAGGAACTGAGCCTGGGACCTTCTGCATGCAAAACAGGTGCTCTACCACTGAGCTACAGCCCCATCCTCCCCTTCCTTTGACCACGGAGACGCCAACTTAGCTTTCCGGATCATACAGATATAGAAGTTTCTGCAGTAGCGCTCTAACCCCTGGACTTCAAGGCCAAGGTCCAGGGCCTCCACACCCCCTGGGGGTCCCCCAATCCTCTTTAGACCATCCTGAGTGGTGTAGGCGCTGCTGGCCTGCACTGCACTGCGCCGGGCAGCCGAGTGTGATTATGACCTGTGTCGGGCGCTTTAGAGACAGCGTTGAGAGTGGGGAAAGAAAAATTTGGGATGGGAACATGTTGAGTTGCATGTTGAAATGTTTCTGCTACTGCATATTTGCATAAATATACCCCACCTGTTAAAAATACTGTTTGTCACGGGGTGTGTGTGTGTGTAGAGGAGGAGGATGCTTAACTTTCAGTGGGAGGGGGGCCTCCAGTTGTGGTGGTGGGGGTGCTCCAAACAGGTCCAGGCTCCAAAATTACTTAAGTGCACCTCTGGGTTTCTGTATTAGATAAGGAAGCTGTCTGACTCTGAGGCTGCTTTCTACACCACCCAGCCAATTTCAGTTACACCAGTGTAATCACTCCTTTTTTGATATGTGGGGAGCAGCTGGCATGATCAGCTGTTGGGAGGAGAGCTGGTCTTATGGTAGCAAGCTTGAATACTAATACTAATACTACTAATAATTAATAATTAATAATATACTTTATTTGTTAGCCTCCCCATAACAAATTGTTCTCTGGGTGGTTCCCAACAGAGGATTAAAACATATAATAAAAACACATAACACATTAAATCAAAGAAGAACACCCCCCACACACACACACACACAAAGGTGGAAAGAACATACAAATACAATACAAAGCAATTTAAAAAATCATTTTAAAATTAGTTAAAAATCAGATCAAATCTGAAAACCTGAATTTAAAAAACCCAAAATTTGCATTAATTGTCCCTCTTCCTAAGCAGGGACAACCTTGGTTTGCATTTGAATGGGAGACATGTTTGAGCACGAGAAGAGCATTTACATGTTTGCATGCAGAAGGTTCCAAGTTCCCTCTTCTGCATCTCCAAGATAGGGTTGAGAGAGACTCCTGCCTGCAACCTTGGAGAAGCTGCTGCCAGTCTGTGTAGACAATACTGAGCTAGATAGACCAATGGTCTGACTCAGAATGTGGCAGCTTCCTATAGTCCTATAATTTTAGCAAATGCAGAGTACATTATTTTCCTCGTCAAAGGATATGTGTCAGATCTGAATCATAGGCCCCATATTCCTTGCTCTGTTGTCATGTTGGTCATAGAGATGGAAAGGTATAAATGAGGTGAACTGACAGGAGCTATTACTTTCCCTATTTTGAATTTGCTCAATCCAAATTTTGACACGTTCTCAGATTGAAATTGTCCTTATTCCTTTTTCAATGCCCAAATTATACTTCTATTTGTTGTTGTTTTTAAGGTGTATTTCCTTCAGTCTTTCCAGCCCAAATCTATATTCAGCACTTGTTCCTTGTCATTCTTCAGTCTGAACTGTCTTTTCATTTTGGCTTTCCTATGAAGTGGCTCAGAGACCACCCACAGAGTCTGCTGGGTTTGAGTTGCTCAGCAATTAAGCTGATAGCCAGTCTCAGCATGAGGGAACAGCAGGGAAAATAACAGAAGAAAGATCTCAACACTTCTACCCAAAAGAGAGAGAAAAGTCGCTCTTCCGTACTTTCACTTAGGGTATGTCTGCATGGGAGTCTGTCCGTTGCAGTTAATTTAATTTTGTTTTAGTTCAAGATATTTTGCGACTAGAAACAGCCACACCACACAGCCCATTTATTTATATATATTTAACATATGTTTGTACCACCCAAAACTCACATATCTGGGCAGTTTACAATAATAGAACACAAATTAAGATTAAAACAATTTAAAATGTTAAAACAATGCTAAATTATATAAGTCTAATTTAAAAGCCGTAATGAACAAATGTGTCATCTCCTATTAAAAAGCTGTCAGATGGAGGGGCTCTTATTTCATCAAGGAGCCTCCAAAGCTTCAGGGTGGCAATAGAGAAGGCCTGTCCCTGAGTAGCCACTAGATGGGCTGGTGACAATATAGATGGACCCCTCCCCCCCCAAAGATAATCTCAATAGGTGATGGGGCTCACAACCAAGAAGGTGTTCTCTTAAATACCCTGCACCCAGGGGTGTAGCTAGGGGAGAGGGGGCCTGTGTTTACCCCTCCCCCTGGCACCCCCACCCCCTGAGTGAGGGAGATATTGAAGAACATAGGGAGGGGTCGAGCTGGTGGCCCCGGGTTCTTTGAACCCATCTGCTCAATTATAGCTACAGTATATCCCTGCCTGCACCTAAACTCATAAAAGCAAACTCCAGAATACAATTCTTAGAGGATGTGCTATTATGCATGGTCTAAGAATTGTGCCCCGACATTATCAGCAGCATTGTAAGGCTTATGGAACATAGGATAAGGCAGCTTCCTATATTCCGGAGTCAGACCACTGGTCCATCTAACTCAGTATTGTCTACACTAACTGGCAGCAGCTCTCTAAAGTTTCAGACAGGGCTCTTTCTCAACCCTACCTGGAGATGGCAGGGACCCTCTGCTTACAATGAGAGTGATGTACAGTCCCACTGCTTAGTCTTCATTAAAAGATTACAGAGTAACTATGGGGGCTGAAGCGGCAAGGTAGACAGCAGGAGTCCAAGAGGATAAAGACTCATCTCGAATCCGACAGATTGCAACACAGAGCACATCTAAAGATCTATGCTCTGGCAATATGCACAGCAAAGAAGCAGTTCTTTTCTGCCTGCATTACGTCTGCAAGCTCACATCCAGCGGAGTTGTATAGGGTTGTGAGAGGGCTAATACATGACCCTCCTCACTTGAATGAGAATTTGGATCCATCAATTATCCGTTGTGACATTTTAAATGAGGGGTTTTTTGCAGATAAAATCTCTTGTATTTGAGCTGAACTAGACTCTACAGTTACTGAAGAGCCTACAGTGGAGCTGTCTAGCAGCTTCTCTTGTATGGTTAAATTGGGTCAGTTTAAGACTGTGACTCCTGAGAATGTGGACAAGCTGCTTGGGACACTTTTCTTTACTACCTGTTCTCTTGATCTTTGCGCAACATGGATCCTTGCCCTGCAAGGATTCTCTTAATCCTGGCCCTACATAGGCCAGGATACATAGTAGGGAGGTTGTTGGGGAGGGTCTTGTTAAGATCATTAATGCTTCTCTGAGGGAGGGTGGGATGCCTTCTCGAGGAGGCAATTATTAGACCACTGTTGAAGAAACCTGCACTGGATCCCTCAGAATTAGATAGTTATAGGCCTGTCTCTAACCTCCCATGATTGGGCAAGGTGAATGAGAGGGAGGTGGCATCTCAGCACCAGGCAGTCTTGGAAGAAGCAGATTATCTGGAGTCTGGACCAATTTCAAACTGGCTTTCTGGCAAGCTAGGGGGTTGAGACAGCCTTGGTCGGTCTGATGGATAATCTCCAATTAGGAATCGACAGGAGGAGTGTGACCCAGTTGATCCTTTGGGATTTCTTGGTGGCTTTTGATACCATTGACCATGGTATCATCCTGGAGTGCCTGAAGGGGTTGGGAGTGGGAGGCATTGTTTTGCAGTGGTTCCGCTCCTAACTCTCAGGTAGGTTCCAGATGGTGTTGCTTAGAGATTGTTGCTCTTCAGAAGGAGAGTCATTGTATGGGATCCAACAGGGCTCCATTTTATATTCAATGCTTTTTAGCATCTGCATCTACATGAAACTGCTGGGAGAGATCATCAGGGGATTTGGTGCAGGGTGTTATCAATATGCCGATGATATTGATGAATCTGTTTCTCCATGTCAACTTCATCAGGAAATGGCATAACTTCCCTAAATGTCTGGAGGCAGTAATGAGATGGATGCGGGAGAACAAATTGTGGCTGAATCCAAGCAAGATGGAGATACTCATTATGGGAGGTCGGAACTTAGGAAATGGCTTAGAGCTGCTTGTTCTGGATGGGGTTACACTCCCCCAGAAAGATCAGGTATGTAATCTGGGAGTACATCTGGACCCAAACCTTTCCCTGGTCTCTCAGGTTGAGACAGTGGCCAGGAGGACTTTCTATCAGCTTTGGGAGGCTGATATGCCAACTATCTCCATAAATGAATTACCTTAAAGCAGTGGGGCATATGCTGGTAACATCCATGCTTGAAAACTGCAATGCATACTTTGGGCTGGCTTTGTACATAGTCCAGAAAACTACAGTTGGTACAGAATGTGGCAGCCAGCTTGGTCTTTGAGTAATCTCAGAGAAACTATACTTCTTATTATTCACTATATTGTAAAGGAGAGGAGAGCTGGTCTTGTGGTAGCAAGCATGACTTGTCCCCTTAGCTAAGCAGGGTCTACCCTGGTTGCATATGAATGAGAGACTAGGTGTGAGCACTGTAAGATATTCCCCTCAGGGGATGGAGCTGCTCTAGGAAGAGCTGAAGGAACCTCCAAGTTTCCTCCCTGGCATCTCCAAGATAGAGCTGAGAGAAGTTCCTGCCTGCAACCTTGGAGACTCTGCCAGTTTGTGAAGACAATACTGTGCTAGATAGACCAATGGTCTGACTCAGTATATGGCAGCTTCCTATGTTCCTATGTTCTCCAATATTAAAAGAACTGGCTGCCAATATGTTTCTGGGTAATATGTTCTGGCTGCCAATATGTTTCTGTGTTTCACAAAGTGCTGGTTATTACTTATAAAGCCCTGAATGGCTTGGGTCCTAGGTATTTAAGAGAACACTTTCTTCTTCATGAGCCGCGCCACCTATAAAGATCATCTGGGAGGTTCGATTGTGGTTGCTACTAGCTCAGTTGGTATGACTTGAAACTGGGCATTGTCTAGGGTTGCCCTGAGACTTTGGAATGTGCTTCCTAATGAAACTGGAACCTCCCCTTCTCTGGATGTTTTTAAGAAGAACCTGAAAACATATCTGTTTAGTCAGGCTTTTAGTTTATAGTTTTAAAGTTTAAAGTTTGAGTTTTGATCTGTATTTTAACTGCCTTAATTGTGTTTTGTGTTTTTTGATTGTAAACCACCCAAGGACTTACTTATGTATGGGGCGGTATAAAAACGTTAAATAATAAAAATAAATAATAAATTAGCACCCCTAAAATATTGTTGCGCCAAGTAATATCCTGGGTTACTTGTGTGGTCAGGCCAACTGTTTTCATCCCTCATTTTCTCTTTTCTCCTTCGTTTATTCCTCCGTTGCTCTTTGCACATTTGGAGTGCATACATAGAAAGCAGAGGAGCAATCAGGAACAAAAGAGATTATGAATGACAAATCAAAACCATTTACTCCTAGGTGGGTGCTCCAGTATTCAATTTGAAGAGGCTCACTTGAAGGGAACAATGTTTCTTCATGGGAAAGTTGACATGTCATTGATTACCATACAGACTTCCTGAAATGAGTATTGGAACTGGAACTCTAGAACCAAATATATGTGCTAGTGGAAGGCATGTTTTTTTCTGTCTGATGCATTCACATATAAGGCAGGGGTCACAGCAGAGGCGCTCTAACCCCCAGACCTCTTGGGGCCCCTTTGCGTGGCTTCTAAGGTCCAGGGGAGCCTCCAAATGGCCGGGCGGGTGGGGCTTCAGCAGCCACCACATGCCTGCCGCACCAAACTTTCATTTTTTAAAATTTCAGCCTTTGTGCAGCCAAGGGGTGGCTGCCAGGGGGGCGAGCCTAGCAGTCTTTCTCTTCCCTGTGGCAGTGGCGGCAGCCAGAGCGATGCTGGGCCTGTCTGTTCAGCCCAGCGCGTCTTTCTAACTGCGAGATGTGCCTGCGCTGTTGAGAGAGATCGTTGCAAGCCCGTGACTGGAAAGAGATGCTGGGCCAAACAGACAGGCCCAGCGTTGCTTTGACTGCCACCGCCGGAGTGGGGGGGGGGGAAGGACCGCTGGGCTCACTCCTGGCAGCCACCCCTTGGCTGGATGGTGGCTGAATTTTTTTTTTTTAAAGGATGTTTGGCACAGCAGGAGCCCCCCCCCCAAGTAGATTTAAGGGGTGCTCACACTGGGTGGGCCACTCATGGCAGGATGCTTCAGGCACCAAAGTTGCCTAGGTCCGCCCCTGGGTCAGAGTGAAGTCGGGGAGGTCTTATCAGAGAGGTTGCATTGGAGATCAACCATGTGGGGCAATGACCTATGGCCCTGGGCCTATGGTGTGGCACAGCCCATCAGCTCCTCCTCTGCCCCTTGTAGGCTCTGAAAGGGGTGCTGTGGCTGTACCAGCAGCATCCTCTTCTTGCCCTATGACCTCTTTAACGCCTTTGATGATTGGATTCGGAGATTCCGTTCCATCTTTTGCAGGCTTTGAAAGGGATGTGGGGTTAAAGAAGGAGCTGCCAGCAGCCTCCACCGCTCCCCACCCCATAACCTATTTAATCTCCCCACCAAAGTAAACCCCCACCCCCGAGGGAGGGGCCCATGACACTCCTGTGCTGATGGCCCCCTGAGACCTGGAACTGGCCCAATGTCTTAGTTAATGGAGCACATGGGAGAGGCTAAATCAGTGATTCTCAAACTTGGGTCCTCAGGTGTTATTGGACTTCAACTCCCATAATCCCCAACCAAAGGCCACTGAGGCTGGGGATTATGGGAGTTGAAGTCCAATAATACCTGAGGACCCAAGTTTGAGAATCCCTGGGCTAAATGAATCTTGGCTGTCCTGTGACTTCTTGTGCCCCATTTCATTGCTCTGTTATTGCTCTTCCTTTCTGGTTCACTTCTAGTATCAGAGCAGGGAAGGCAGAAAATTTTCACTGTTGGGGGTAGCCAGCAAGCTCCCATTTTCTCTTCACAAATTGGTTGTATGCAGGAGAGGGAAGGGATGGCAGTTTTAGTTATTTATATTTTTTACACTTATACGTAAAATGAGTTCAAGCAGCCCAGAGCAGTGTACATGGTTATGTTTATCCTCACAACAAAACTGTGAGGTAGGTTGGACTGGCTTTTTGGTGGTTCTCCTTCTCCTTCTCCTTTTTAAACCAGGTGGAGAATTTTTTGTTCACCCAGGCCTTTTAAATTCTGATTTTCAGATTTGATTTGATTTAACTAATTTTAAAATGAGTTGTTAAACTGCTTTGAATTGTATTTTGTATTGTCTTTTCTCCCTTTTTGTCTGTTATGATTTAATGTGTTATGTGTTTTTATTGTATATTTTAATCCTGTGTTGTGAGCTGCCCAGAGAACAATTTGTTAGGGGCAGCTAACAAAGTTGTTTGTTATTGTTATATTATTATAGGTTAGGCTGGTTATATTATTATAGGTTAGGCTGAGAGATACATGACTGGCTCAGAGTCACCCAGTGAGTTTCAAGGCTGCATGGGGATTTGAACTTGGGTCTCCCCAGTCCTAGAATACCGGAATGTGGCTAATCTGTAGCACCCAGAAACACAGGAAACTTCCTTATACCTTGTCAGACCATTTGGTCCATCTAGCTCAGTATTGTCTACACAGACAGGCAGCAGCTTCTCCAGGGTTACAGGCAGGAGTCTCTCTCAGCCCCTATCTTGGAGATGCCAGGGAGGGAACTTGGAACCTAGATGCTCTTCCCAGAGCAGCCCCATCCCCAGAGGGGAATATCTTACAGAGCTCACACATGTAGTCAGTCTCTCATTCAAATGCAAACCAGGGTGGACTCTGCTTAGCAAAGGGGACAATTCATTCTTGCTACCACAAGACCAGCTCTCCTCCACCTCTTCAGACAAAGCTTTTTGTATGTGTTTTCCAAGCTGTGTACTATATAGTAATGAGAGGCTATGAGGGAATTAATTAGCAGCAGTTACTTCTAACCATTTTTAATGTTTTTTTAGTCATCTCAGTTTGCAGAGAATAAACACTGGAGAGAAAAAATTGCGTTCTCAGTATTGGGAGTGAGTAACATTGACTGATGATACTTCATTTGGGGAAGAACAGAATGATGCAATGCTAATGCCAGTGTTCAACTAGAGCTCCTTTGAGGAATGGTGGGATAAAAATGAAGCAAATAAACAAGTAAATATGTAATATTTTCTTAAAGCTAAGCAACAGGTTCTAATAGGAGGATGAACTTGCTCTGTGTTTTGGGTACCATTTGCACTGGAACAAAGGAAGCTGCCTTATATCGAGTTAGACACTTGATCCATTTAGCTCAGTATTGTCTACACTGCTTGGCAGCAGCTTCTCCAAGGTTACAGGTAGGAATCTCTCCCAGCCCTATCTGGAGATGCCAGGGAGGGAACTTGAAACCTTCTGCATGCAAACATGCAGGTGTTCTTCCCAGAGCGGCCCCATCCCCTAAGGGGAATATCTTACAGTGCTCAAATGTAGTCTCCCATGCAAATGCAAACAAGGTTGGACCCTACTTAGCAAAGGAGACAATTCATGCATCCTACAAGAAGACCAGCTCGTGATCTCCCTCCAGTCAAGCTGTGGATGGAACATGAGCAACATGTTTATAGATGGTATGGTCTAGAAAGAGCAATAGTACTGAAAGCCACTGGATGGTCCAGAGAGACACAATCTCCCTGTATAGTCCCTGTAGTAACCATTCGCCAGGGTGACTGAGGCTGTTTCAGTCCTGACAACAGCTCAGAAACCAAACTGAAAGAGATCCAGAAAATCCGTATCCTCCAGGCAGGGGCGCACCTAGGTAATCTTGATGCCCAGACCTGAAGGGCTTTGGAGGCGCACTGCCCCCACTGTGAGGCACACCCCCTGCCATGAAGCACGCACACACCCCATTGTGAGGTGCACACCCCGCCACGAGGCCCCCCCTTAGAAATTTGTTAGTGCAAACCGGGGGGGGCTCTGTCTGGAGGGGGGCTACTGCCCACTGCTGCCCATACCTGCTGCTACCCTGGCCACCGCACTGCTCCTTGCCATTTTTCCCACCTTTTCACAGCCGCCATGTGCATCTGTGTGTGTGATCCGAGCAGGCCTCCCCACCCTGGTGGTGAGGGGTGGGCGGAGTGGCCGCTGGGCCTGTCCATCCGGCCCAGCGGCCTTTGAGAACTGTGAGATGCTCCCATGCTCCTGCACCGTTGGAATAGATCACTGCAAGCCCACGACATCATGGGTGTGCTGGAGTGCCTCGCAGTTCTCAAGGGCTGCTGGCTGGACAGACTGGCCCAGTGGCCTCTCCACCCCCTGCCTCCACACACCCCTGCCACCACAGGAGGGGGAAGCCTGCTCAGATCACCCTACATCCTCCGGCTGCACACATGGAAGCGAAAATTATGAAAAACATTGGAGGTTCAGCGTGGCAGCGTTGGGCGGGCACGGGGTAGTGGCAGGAGGCACCCCTGGACATTTGGACACTCCCTGGACCTTGGAGGCTGCAGGCCGGGGCCCCGAGGTCCAGGGGTAAGAGCACTTCTGCCTCCAGGAAAATCCTGGAATTGGGTTGCCACCATGTACTTGAGTAAGGTAAAGTGTGCCGTCAAGTTGATTTCAACTCCTGTCACCCAGAGAGCCGTGTGGTTTTCTTTGGTAGTATACAGGAGGGGTTTACCATTGCCTCCTCCTGCGCAGTATGAGATGATGCCTTTCAGCATCTTCCGATATTGCTGCTGCCCAATATAGTACCAGCTGGGATTCGAACTGGCAACCTTCTTCTTGTTAGTCAAGCATTTCCTTGCTACGCCACTTAAGGTGGTCATGTACCTGAGCACCTTGCCCAATAATGATTGAGCACTAGTCTATAGTTATCCAAAATTAACAGATAATAGAGCTTTCAAAAGTTCAAAGTGCTTGATTTTATTGACAGAATTACTGTGTTAGGATTCACTCAGCTGCAGTTAGAACTATCAGCACAGTTATTCCAAGTTTAATAGCTGCAATGCTAGAAGTGAAAACAAACCCAAGAGATAAATATGAAGAAAACGTAAGAGGATACCAATCCAGATCATATTTTATTCTCTTTCGGCTGCATTCTGCTCAACCTGCAGATATGTTTGGCCTTTCAATTTCACCTCACAGGGTTGCTGAAAGGCTAAATGCCACTCTGATCTCTGGGAATAAGTGTGGGATATAAACGTAACAAATAAAAAATAATGAATTTCTTTTATTGGAGATTTATTCTAATGCATAGCCTCTCCCCTCAGATCTATTTCTAGGCTAGGAACATTATACATAGTGCAAAAAAGGGCATGTTTTAAAAATGAAAGCAGGGAAATATCATTTGGGTTGCGAAGGAAATAAAAAAAAAGAGTAGAGCATTAGAGCATGAATAATCAGCAACTTATGCGGAAAATAGTTTATAGCCTCTGTTCCTACTGTGGCACTGTTTGGAAAACTTGCAAGGTACTATGGATTGCAAATTTAATTACTGCTAGTTTGCAGGGAGACTGTTACATTATCTGAAATAATAGAAAGAATAATAATAGGTTCCTATTGTGTCAACTAGATGATGCATGTAGGCTGCAATGTGGCAGTACCAGAAAAAAAATTGAGAGGGGGCACAGAAGGGGTAACATGCATTTCAGGGTGGGTGAGCTATGTCTCATATGTTAGATTTCTGAAACAGAAATGGGGGTGCAAACATTCTCTGAAATGGGGGTGCAAACATTCACCCCAGAAATGGGGGTGGTGGGAGGTGCAAACATTCTCTGAGGGGGATTTGTTTCCTTTGCCTGCAGGTGCCCTTGATGCTACAGGAAATGTGCCCATACAGCAGAAGGCTTTTGCTAACTTGCACATGGCGATTGCTCAGGAAGGGGCGAATTTCACTGATTTCCTCTTCCCATGCAAGTGCTTGGTGCCACCTGAAAATGCCCCTGAGGGTTATTTATCCCCTGCTAACTGTGCAAAAGAGGCACCTTTTAAAAGTGGCGATACTCTTTATTTAGCAGGGGGAGAGCAACTGGCCCTATCCATCCCCAGCACAGCATCCCTCCAGTTGCTGGTGTCTGTCTTATGTTCCTTTTTTAGGTGGCGAGCCCTGAGGGGACAGAGATCCATAATTAATCAATTCAATTAACTGATTGATTAATTGATTATCTATGTAAACTTCTTTGGAAACTTTTGTTGAAAAGCAGTATATAAATATTTATTGTAGCAGTAGTAGGAAGGGGAAATTGAAACCCCCAATCTCACATTCAGTGGCAGGTGAAAAATAGTGCTATGTGTGTAGAATTATATGTGCATATGCACACCAGGTCTGGAAACTTGATCAGATAGGCTGGCGCATAGAGCTCATTCTAAGCCTCTGGTCCTGCTTTCACAGAAGTCAGGGGACAGGATCAGCCACCATGTTTCTGCTCCCCCTCCTCAAAAAGGATATTGCAGAGCTGGGAAAGGTGCAGAAGAGGGCAACCAAAGTGATCTGGGGACTGGAGCACCTTCCTCAGGAGGAAAGACTACAGAGTTTGCAGATTTTCAGCTTGGAGAAGAAATTATTGGGCATGATGCAGGCTTATACAGTTATGCATGGTATGGAGCCAGTGGATACCGAGATGCTTTTCTACCACTCACATAACACCAGAAGCAGGGTTCATCCAGAAATGAGGTCATCCAGTGAAACTGATTGGCAGGAGATTTAGCAAAGACCGAAGGGAGTACTTCTAAATAGGGATGTACAAAAAATTTCGGGCACAGATCGATCTGTGCCCGAAACGAGCAATATTGGGTGATTCGGGGCTGAACTGAATCACCCCCGATGCCCCCTGATATTTTTCGAGGCCGAGCCGAATCATCCGAATTTCAGGGCCGAAAAATTCGGGTGATTCGGCTCATGACCGATTTTTTGGGAATTTTTAGTGACTTTGGGGCAGTTCGGGGGCATAGCATGGGATCTGGGCAAAAAGAGTGGGGTGGGGTGGTAGTGCCTAATATGTGCAGGCTACCACCCCAATTTCAGGGGGATTGGGCAAAGGGCTGATTTGGGGGGAATTTTTGAAGTTTTAGTGACTTTGGGGCAGTTTGGGGGCGGAAAGTGGATCTGCCCCCAAAGAGTGGGGTGGGATGGTAGTGCCTAATGGGTGGAGGCTATCACCCCAATTTCAGGGGGATTGGGCAGAGGGCTGATTTTTTGGGAATTTTTGAAGTTTTGGTGTCTTTGGGGCAGATTGGGGGCAGAAAGTGGATCTGCCCCAAAAGAGTGGGGTGGGCTGGTAGATAGTGCCTGATGGGTGGAGGCTACCACCCATCCCCAATTTCAGAGTGATTGGGTAGAGGGTTGAATTTTTGTGAATTTCTGAGGTTTTTCTTCATAAGGTGCAGTGTGCTAGATTGATCCATTCATCATATTCTTAGTAAATGAGAGTGTGAAAAAGTGAAAGTGGGGTCATGAGAGTTGTTTAATTGAAAAAAATCTCATTTGCTATCATAGAATGAGAATTCACACCTCAGAAAATAAGGGAATAACATCCCTTCAGAAAAACTTTTGAGGGGACGGGTGAAATTGGGGACGGGTGGTAGCCTCCACCCATTAGGCACTATCTACCAGCCCACCCCACTCTTTTGGGGCAGATCCACTTTCTGCCCCAATCTGCCCCAAAGACATGAAAATTTCAGAAATTACGCAAAAATCAGCCCTTTGCCCAATCCCCCTGAAATTGGGGTGGTAGCCTGCGCCCATTAGGCACTACCACCCCACCCTACTATTTTTGCCCAGATCCCATGCTATGCCCCCGAACTGCCCCAAAGTCACTAAAACTTCAAAAATTCCCCAAAAACCAGCCCTTTGCCCAATCCCCCTGAAATTTGGGTGGTAGCTTCCACCCATTGGGAACTACCACTCCACCCCAATATTTTGCCCCTGGTCCCCTTCCCCCCAAATCTATTTAGATTCAGATTCGGATTAAATCAGAATCCAAACCGAATCAAGGGTGATTCGGGTGGCCCATATTCGGGCACAAAACAGAACAGGGGTGATTCAGTTCAGGTCCCGAACTGAATCACCGAAAATCCGAATTGCACACCCCTACTTCTAAACACAGCACAAATTAATCTATAGAACATAGTGCCACAAGATGTGGCAATAGTCACTAGCTCAGATGGCTGTAATAGGAGATCAGGCAAATTCATGGAGGACAGGGCTATCAATGGCTGCTAGTCGTCAAGGTATATGTCACCTCAGAGTTCAGAGGTAGTACACCTCCGAAAACCAGTTGCAGAGAAGCAGTGGGGGGGGGGGGGAGAGGGATATTCCTGTCCTGCAGAAGCAACTGTTTAGCCATTGTGAGGAATAAGATGCTGGACTAACATCCGCAAAACTCTTCTTATATTCTTATGAACATGTCCAGTCAACACATGCAAAGGGAGTCATTGTCATTGTATGCATCCCTTTTCCCTACTGCCTTGCACACTGTTTTCTTTGGGTATGATATTCCATTTCCTCTCTTTCTTTCTCTGTGAGTAGATATATAGATGTATATCTATATATCATTTGATATGATGCATATCCATAGAGCCTCTGGAGTCAGGTGGTATATACATCAAATAAAAGAATGTGTGTGTGTGTGTGTGTGTGTGTGTGTGTGTGTGTGTGTGTGTGTGTGTGATAAGCACCCAGAGATGGAAGTTTGGAGCAGTCTACAAATCTGAAAATAAATAAATTTTTTATATAGATAGATAGATAGATAGATATAGATATATATTGATATATATGTCATATGACATATTTGATATATGCCATATATGGCGTGTGTGTGTGTGTGTGTGTGTGTGTGTGTGTGTGTTTGTATCGATCACATATCTTTTTTAGATAGATAGTGTGTGTATCTATTTTTCCTTGGAAGAGCTCTGCAAATCTAATTTTATGGTTAATTGGTTGTTTATTTACCTGAAGAACTATATGTTGCCTATTCAATTGGTTGATTTAACTTCTGTGCCAGATTCTGAAAAAGAAAAGAGTTAAAGTACAACTAGAATAACTTTTCCATCACTTTGCTGCAGGCGGGGGGGAAAACCCCCCAGATTTTTATTTTAGTTATGGAGCAGTCGTGGAATTCAAGAAAATTGTTCTTGGGTGTAAGGGGGACAGAAAGTACAACTCACCCCCTGTAGATGAGTTTGTAAAGATTTATTGGTCTCAGGGAGGAATCTGCAGTCTAGTAAATTGGCATTTGAGGGGTGCCACAAACAATAATGCATTACATTACATCTTGCACTGCAACATACAGGTGTCCAAAAGCTATTACAATTCAGCCACTAGACCTAAAATGGTATGAAAGTAATAGCACAGTTTCTATGTGAGTTGTAACCAGAAAATGCTTATTTTATTTTGCTGTGCTATCTGTTTGGTTTTTGTCAGAGAGGTCCCTAAGCCAATAAAAACCAAGAAGGTATTGAAATTAAATTTTCTGCTTCTGGTTTAAGCTGCTGCTCTTGTCAGTAATAACTCCGAAATCATCACATGGAAGATTGAAACTTTTCTAAAAACCTTTGGTCCTCAAGTAGCATCTGCAAAAATGGGAGACTGTAGAAAATAGAGCTATTCCCCCCCCCTTTTTGCTGAGAAGGGGCTTTAAAAATGAGGATGCTCTCTTTTACCATCTTAGCTACAACGCCGAAGCTTTAAGGGTCAATGGGAAGGAGAGCTGGTCTTGTGGTAATGAGTAAATTGTCCCCTCTGCTAAGCAGGACCTCTCCTGGTTTACATTTGGATGGGTGACCACATGTGAGTGCTGTAGGGGGCTGGGGCCATAGCTCAGTGAAAGAGCATCTTCATGCTTGCAAGCAGAAGCTCCCAGGTCTACTTACTGGCATCTCCAGGTAGGCTCAGGAGAGACTCCTGCCGGTAACCGTGGAGAGCCGCTGTGAGTGTGGACAATACTGAGTTAGGAGGACCAATGATTTGACTGCATAAGGCAGCTTCCTTAGGGTAAGTTTCATCCCAAATCCACACAAACAGTAGATTCATATCAAAACGTTATTTCTGCTGCAAAGTGGCTGCAGACTGTCAAATATGATTGGGACATATCAGGGAATCTGCAAACGCACATATGCAGCAAAAGTCATTTTGTAGTTGAAAAACAAGTTTGATTTGATCATGTGTATTTATTCCAAGTATCACACTGGCATATCGGCATACAGGATGCACTAACGTTGGCTGTTGAGCATCATGGGAATTATAGCCATGAATTAGAGGAGAGCCACAGATGGTTGAATAACTAGAGGAAAGCCTCAGATTGGCCATCCCTGTACTTAGGAAAAGTATACCGTAGGTGCTGGGGGAGATCTATAGAATATTGGCTAGCCTGCAGCATTAGTCAAGTAGACGTTAGATGTTTAATGATAGAAGTTATGGAAAGAGTAGCAAAAAAACACATATTATAGAGAAACAGCTAGGCTGCTGGTAGAATGGATGTAATGACCACCAAGTTGAGAAAGAGACACAGAAAGGACTGCCAGGAGGATTAGTAATGGGGAATGGATAAATAGGAGAATTAATTAAAAAGATTGGTTTTGAAACTCCTATGTAGTAGTGTGAAGGGACCATGTCCCAAAAAACGTTAACAAGGAAGGAAGACAGGAAAGTGGCGAATTGTCTTGATAGAGATAGTTAATTGTCTTGAGAAGATAGTTAAAAATAACCTGAGTATAAAGTGAAGGGATGTGGAATGGGGTCCTTTCCACTTAAGCTGACCATCCACTTGGATTGGTGAGGATCGGATCAGGGTCTGTGGATAGATAAACAGGTTAACCGCCTGGAAACCTGTGTGACTTAGGCTGCATTTACATGTAATGTGAAACCTCAGTTAAACAGGGCAGAAGTTGGAACTCTGTTACGTCTGAATGCGTGCATTCATGGTTTTGCAGCAAAAGCAACCTGCAGTTTGCCTCGCCAAACTCCAATTTGAACATCCAGTTTGTAGTGAGTTTCACTGCTGTAATCTGAGGTTTTTCGGCAGCAGCATTACGTCCAAAAGCAGACTGTGCCATAACTGAGGTTTCGTTGATTTTCTGGAACCGTAATCTTAGCGACAGCTGCATAGACCTGACCTGCTAACTGGGCAAAGAGGCACCTTTTACCGTGGCGATTCTCTTTATTTAGCAGGGGGAGAGTAACTGGCCCTATCCCCCCCACCAGCACAGTACTTCCAGTGACTGTTGCTGGTGTGTGTCTTATGTTTCTTTTTAGAATGTGAGCCCTTTGGGGACAGGGAGCCATCTTATTTGTTATTTCTCTTTGTAAACCGCCCTGAGCCATTTCTGGAAGGGTGGTATAGAAATCGAATAATAATAATAATAATAATAAATAATCCCTTCTGTTGTTTGTAATCGCCATGACCCCACTTTCACAAATACTAAACAAAACAGGCCTCGGATACCAAACATCTAAAACATCCAGTAAAATCAACCATCTGCTGTACATGGATGATCTGAAGTTGTATGGAAAGTCCCAGTCAGAAATCGAATCACTGCTAAACACTGGCCGTATATTCAGTAGTGATATAGCAATGGAGTTTGGACTAGACAAGTGTGCTGCATTAATAATGAACAGAGGGAAAATAACAAAAACAGAAGGAATAGAACTGCCCAATGGAAGCAAGATCAAGAACCTGGAAGAGAAAGAACATTACAAATACTTGGGCATTCTCCAGGCTGATAAAATCGCACACACTGAAGTTAAAAGAAAAATTGGAAGTGAATACATCGGGAGAGTTCGAAAAATCCTCAAGTCCAAACTCAATGGCGGGAACACCATACAAGCCATAAACACCTGGGCTATACCTGTTATCAGATACACTGCAGGAATAATAGACTGGACCCAGGCAGAGCTAGAGACGCTAGATCGTAAGACCAGGAAAATCATGACCATCAATCATGCTCTGCACCCCTGCAGTGATGTTGATAGGCTATACCTCCCTCGCAGCTCAGGTGGAAGAGGAATGCTGCAAGTCCATCAAACAGTTAACAGTAGAGAAGGAGAAAAGAGGCCTTGAAGAATATATACAGTGAAGAAGATGCACTTAAAATGGTCAATAATGCGAAACTATTCAACACCAATGAAACAAAGCAGGCCTACAAGAAAGAACAAGTCAAGAACCGAGCAGAAAAATAAGCCCCTGCATGGTCAATATTTGCACAATATAAGTGGAAAATCAGACATCACCAAGACCTGGCAATGGCTTAAGAATGGCAACTTGAAGAAAGAAACAGAAGGTTTAATACTGGCTGCACAAGCTACCTGTAGCCAAAAATTGGTGGGACCATACAATTGAAAAAGTGGAAGAAAATGAAGATGTAAAAATATTATAGGACTTCCGACTACAAACAGACAAACATCTGCCACACAATACACCAGATATAACTGTAGTTGAGAAGAAAGAAAAACAAGTCAAAATAATCAACATAGCAATACCAGGGGATAGCAGAATAGAAGAAAAAGAAATGGAAAAAATCACCAAATACAAAGATCTACAAATGGAAATTGAAAGGCTGTGGCAGAAAAAGACCAAAATAATCCCAGTGGTAATTGGCGCCCTGGGTGCAGTTCCAAAAGACCTTGAAGAGCACCTCAACATCATAGGGGCCACAGAAATCACCATCAGCCAATTACAAAAAGCAGCTTTACTGGGAACAGCCTATGTTCTGTGACAATATCTATAACAACAGCAACAACATTGACAATAAAATTCTGGCATCCCAGGTCCTTGGGAAGGACTCGATGTCTGGATAAAACAAACCAGTCAATAACACCTGTCTGACTATGTAAACAAGAAATAATAATGTTCACACGCACATGCACTGTAATGTAAGCAATGTAATGGCAATGTAAGCAGGGCATCCCATTGGTGTGCTGGGACAGCAACATATGGCAGGGCAGTAATTCCTGGGGTCGGGTTTGAAGAGCCAGCCCCAACTAGGAATGCTTGAATGGCTAAGGTCTTTTTTTTTTTTTCCCCAATGATGTTGGGGAAGGGCGGCCCTGCCCCACCCCACCCCCTTGAGGTAATGTGTGTGATCCCTAGGTTTGCTCATGAAAAGGTCCGGGCAGCAGGATCAGCACTGCCCCAGTGAAAGGAGCAATTTGACATATGTGATGATGGTGGATGCTATTCCTGTGCAGACCACTCATAACAGTGTAAGGCCATGGGGCTACTCCTTCATAATTCATGAGAACTGTCTGTGTGGACAGGGGTGTCAGACAGAATTGCTAACAATGTGTGATGACATCCCTTCTTCCATGGACTGCTCTCTCTTACGAGAGTGTCAGGCCACGGGGTCCAGATGGCAGATTCAACCTAACTAGTTTGCTCTATACAAGCAAGCCACAGGGACGGGTACCCCGGCAACTGCTCTCCTGTCTTGGCGACTGCTGTGAAGGAGCTGTCAAAGCGTGCCCTCTGCCAGCCCATCCACCGATTTGAACAGGTCCAGCTCTGGTTTTGCCTGTAACTGTGACCCCATACTCCTGGGGTTGCTCCTCTCTCCTGCGAGGGCTCCCCTCTCCTGTGATTCCCTGTGGTGGCAGCTCTGCATATGTTGTAAACTGCCCAGAGGCTTGCATTTTGGGTGGTATACAAATATGTTAAATAAAATAAATAAAAATATGGTGCAATGCCAATCCAAACCTTGGGAATTTGAATGAGAATAAGGATCCATCCCTGGTTCCAGTGTTTCCCCAGTCTGCACACCTGGCTACGCCCGGACACATGGAACATCAACATCTCCTTTGGGTGCGTGTAAAGGCTTCCCTGGAGAGGGAGGGGTCACTGGAAAAGTTCTATCATTAACCAGAGAGAATGAGGGCCCCACACAAGCGGGGGGCCCTTTTTTTAATTAGCTCAACCCATGAGTATGCAATCCATGGAAGACCAAAGGTTTCTGCAAGCCTAAGGTCCCCCCGCCATAAACCGGCTCTCTCATGAGGGCCACTCTGGGGGGGGGGAAGGAGTGTGGTTTGGTCTCCAAACAAAGGACTGCTTTGCTGGGGTAAGCCATTGCAAGAGCATCCTTGATCACAGCGGACCAAACCCCAGGGTCCTTTGCCCTCCCTGATATACATATGCCCTCCCAGGAAGTTGTCATGTTTCCTTCCCTTTCCTGAGTAACAGGAAAATAGTGCTCCCCCACCCCAATGACCCTTTTGCAAGAAATTGTGCTTGTGCAAGACAGTTTTGTTTCGGGGCTCTTATGAGGCTGGCGGTACAATCACTGTCCGAAGAAGGGGTTGAATGGCATGTTATTTAAAGGGATTTAGATGCTCTTTTTCTGCAGAAGGTGGACAGACCATTCTGAAAGGCACGATCACACTCAACACGTCCCCCCTTGAAGACCACGGCCAATGTCTGCCGCCCTGGAGACATGCTGATGCCTTGCCCACAGTCTGGCGATGCGAGCACTATGGAGAGATGGGATGTGCTATGGCTAGGAGGCGGCCTTGGCAGACCAGGAAGGAGGGAGGGGCTCCCCTGCCCTGAAAGCAGAGGTTGCCATACCATGGTTGGACAAACATCTGCAATGCGATTCACGTGTTCGTGAAGCTAGGTTTTCAGGAACCTCCATTTTTACGTTACTTGTGAATGCAGTTTTATTAAAATTAGCGAACTAGTGGCAAAGCACTATTAAATTGCAACCCTTTGCTTCTTTAGCTTTTGTGCTGGGCAGAATTTAAAATTAAGCTTCGAAAAGTCATTTGACTCCTCAAGCCCTTTCACATGAGCAGTGAGAAAGGGCTACCCCGTTGGTGGGGAGAAAGCCCAAAAGAACTTACCTCCCCGCCGATGATCGTTCCGCCATCCCTGGGTGGGTGGATCGCCTGCCCAGATAAGCTGCTGCTGGTAGCTCAGAGGGTTGGGGTGCTGGGATGAGCTGCCCCACCCCCGAGCTCCAAAAATGCACTGCTTGAGTGCGCGGTGCATTATGGGGATCCCACACACACAATTATGAAAAAAAAAACAGGGTTAGGAGAGCGCTCATTCTCCTAACCCCATTTTGAAGGGTGGCTCCATAGGCAGGTTTGCTGCCATGGTGTTGCCAAAATCAGGCCCGATCCCAGTGGTTCACATGTGCATGCAAAACCGAGCTGGGCTCCCTTAGCCCAGTTTTGCACACGTGTGTGAATAGCCTCTTTGAGTTCAAATGACTCTTGACAGTCACTTGCTGGTACAGGTGAAACTCGGAAAATTAGAATATCATGCAAAAGTCCATTAATTTCAGTAATGCAAATTAAAAGGTGAAACTGATATATGAGACAGACGCATTACATGCAAAGCGAGATAAGTCAAGCCTTAATTTGTTATAATTGTGATGATCATGGCGTACAGCTCATGAAAACCCCAAATCCACAATCTCAGAAAATTAGAATATTACATGGAACCAAGAAGACAAGGATTGAAGAATAGAACAATATCGGACCTCTGAAAAGTATACAGTGTACTGTGCTTGATTGGCCAGCAAACCCGCCTGACCTGACCCCATAGAGAATCTATGGGGCATTGCCAAGAGAAGGATGAGAGACATGAGACCAAACAATGCAGAAGAGCTGAAGGCCGCTAATGAAGCATCCTGGTCTTCCATAGCACCTCATCAGTGCCACAGGCTGATAGCATCCATGCCACGCCGCATTGAGGCAGTAATTGCTGCAAAAGGGGCCCAAACCAAGTACTGAATACATATGCATGCTTATACTTTTCAGAGGTCCGATATTGTTCTAATGCGTGTAATGCGTCTGTCTCATATATCAGTTTCACCTTTTAATTTGCATTACTGAAATTAATGGACTTTTGCACGATATTCTAATTTTCCGAGTTTCACTTGTACCTGAACCTCCTGAAAAGGAAGAGAAGGTTGGAATTTATGGATGTGCAAATGGATTTGGGTACAAATCGATTTATACCCGAATCTAGCTGAGACAAAACAAATCAGCCCTGTGGTCCATTGGCTAGATTTGGGTACAAATTGAATCGTGCCTGATTCAATTCAAATCAATTCAAGATTCAGATCCCTCAATTATTTTCCCCAGATTCCCAGCTAGGGTTTCATTATGAGGAAAAGATATTATACTTATGAGGGATTCATTATGAGGAAAAGATATTATATTTTCAAACACTTGAAAAATTATGACTGCACATTTTGCTCCACAACTCCACTTCTACAAGGGCTAGAGCTTAGCTTTTTTTTTTTTTAAAGAAAGCTGGGGATCTGTTTTAGGGTTAGGATATGGCAACTTTGAATCCCTGTTGTTTCCTGTGGCAGAAATGTTCAAAATCAGTAAAAACTAATTTTTTAAAATTAAAAATCAAACAAGTGTCCCACTGCCTTGAAATTTGGGTGGTAGGTGGCACCCATGGGGACCTACCCATCACCCAAATTGGTGCTCCTAGGATCATGTTAAGTGGTCCAATTTGGTCCAAATCTGAATCAAATCAAAGCAAATACAAATTGAATCAGGAGTGATTTGGAGGGGGTAGTTTTGGATACCAAACAAATCAGGGGTGATTGGGGGGGGGCACAAATTGAATCAAAAAAATCTATGGAATTTTTCCAGAATTAAGGAGAAAAGGTTTTTTCTTTCTTTTTCACCACCACATCCTTGCGAGTGAATTCCACGTTAGCTATATACTATATAGCATAGTATTTCATTTTGTTTGTTCTGCACATATGGCCGATCAATTTCAGTGGGTGATCCTGAATTGTATTATGAGACAAGGAGAGGAAAAAATATATTTCTAGCCATAATAATACATATTATAGATGTGTTACCTGACAGATGGATCCATTCTAAGAGATTCTTTATCACATCTCCATTATAATGTCCTCCAAGAGTTTATGTGTAAGAGTGGAGGACCTGTCATAACAGAAGCAGGGTCACTCTGCATTGCCCTAGAGGTCTGATCTATGACTTTGAGGACAATGTAGGCTGGTCCCACACCTGTTGTTCAACTTTCTCTTTGTCTTGTAATACTAGAACTTGGGCTTACCCACAGGGGTGGATTAAGCTTTTTGCCACCCATAGGCAAAAAGGCTTTTGCCACCCTTTTACCTTCAACAAAAAAAGTTTGTCTTTAAAAAAAAAAAAAAGGTAAAAGGGGGGACTTTCTCCTCACCCACTCCACCCTTGCTGCTGCAGCCACCACTGCTCACAGAGAGGGGCAGCAAAATTTAAGAAGGGGCAAAATTTGCTGCTCCTCAAATTTTGCCACTGTAGGCAAATGCCTACTCTGCCTCTCTTGTTAATCCATCACTGCTTACCCAGTGAATTGATCAGCAGCAGGTTCAGAACAGACAAAAGGGAATTCTGGCTGACATCCAGATGAATGAAGCGCTTGTGCAACCGTGTTGCACTAGCACAAGTCTGTTGTGTTACATCTGGAGCTTGCACTTCAGACTAGTATTGTACTAGTACAAACATGTTTGTACGAGTCGCACAACCTGTAACATACAAACCTGTGACATACACCTCCTAGGTTTTGCAGGGAACTTTTTGTGCAAGAACACAACTATACAGTCTACTTAACACTAGCACAACTTTGTTGTGCAAGAGCTCTGTTAGTCTGAATGTCACCTGCTAGTTTATACAGCAGCTAGTTATCTTGTGGAGTTCACGGACAAGGGTGCGGTGAAGTCTTACTGACAAGGCTTTATTCTTTGTGACAAGCAATGGGCAAGGGGTCAAAATTCAGACTCTGAAGGTTGGCAAGTTGAGACAGCTGGTTCCCTGAGTGGTTGACCATCTCCATTCCAACTAGTTGTAATTGAGGGCTGCAATGACAAAACATTGCAATTGAATAAATGGATCAGTTACATTAATGGACTGAAAGCATTTTGATCAACCCCAAAAGTGCTGCACCACATTAGAAAAAGGATTCCCTTCTGAATGAGAAAAGAGGCAATGCCACTTCTGAGATGTGTGCTGTGATACATGTGTATATTACCAAAAATCAAAATAGGACTTATTATAGAGTGATTGTTTCATCCCATATACAAATGTATGAAGATTTAACTAATCAATTAATTCATTCCTTGCCTAAAACTCATACCCTTAAGTGATTTAGATTTATTTATTCCGTGCTAGTTTTAATGTATATTTGGTTAATTGACCTGGAAGACTGAAGTGTTTGTAGAGATGGTGCACTGCTCATATTTGTTACCTTGTGTAATTCAAATTGACATCCCTTAACCACACAGGCTTATCTTGATGGCAGAGGTCAGCTGAGCTCTGATAAGCCTGGAGAATGATCTGAAAGCACACAATGCAGTTGTACAGATGAAGCTAAGTGTGTGCTCTGCCTAGAAATCTTTTATGTTTTGTTGTTTAGAAGTTTGTCCCAGTGGAGATCCTGTAGAGAATGTTGGGGTGGAGTCAGAAAGGACAAGCAGAAAATGGAGTGGCTTTTGAATAAACCTTTAGTTAAATCTATATAAGATGATTATTATTTGTTTATGAGGGATGCAGCTATAAAATACTAAGCCCTGTAAACTGCCTGGATGGGAAACTCTGGGAACCCTATGTAAACCACTTCGAGCTCTTTAGAGAAAAAACAGGGGATAGGTGTAAGACATAAATAAGTATTTTGCATGGAGTTATACTGGCATAGTTGTGCCAGTATAGATAAGGTGAGGAGTCTTTTCAATGTTCTGCCATTATAAGTCCTGAACATTTTATCGCTTATAATGTCAAAATATGTGCCCAATTCCTCTGAATTTGTGCACATAACTAGGGAACAAGAGACACTATCACTCCTCCAGATTTGGTGCAAATCCATTGCAAAATGGCTGAGCTACAGCCGTTTATAACTCCAAAAAGAGAGGTTTCAAAGTTTTGGTGACCCCTTTTCACCACAGATAATGTAGATTTTTAATTTTTTAATGTCTTTTTAGCATTCTCCAAAATTCATGTCCATATAGGACTCATGTCTAATGCAGGTTTGAAAAATATCAATCACAATCTAGTGATTTTTGAGTAATTGTTCACTCACCATAATAACAGGGAAAATAACTAAAGGAGTTAGTTAAGAGCATAACTGAGTCTGCTCACAGAATTCTGAAGCCAAAGTTGGGAGGGGCAAGTCCTGGCAATTTCTAGTGAATGACTTCCTGGTTCTGAGCACAGGTGCCTGATAAGGACAGCCTATGAGCACTCTGGCACTTGTATAGTTAAACATTCTTGCCCTCCTTTTCCTTTCATGGGCATTTGTTTTCCCCCTCTGCCCCCCTTCTCTCCCCAACCAAAGAGTGGGAGCAAAGTTCCTCAGCAAAACTTGGAATAAGTTACTAGAAAGGAAGTCCATTGATTCCACTGGAGCTTACTTTTGAGTAAATGCACATAGGAATCAGGACCAATGGAGATCCTAGGCAAGAATGTGGATTTTCTCTCCAACTTTCCTCTTGCACTTCTACGAGAAGGAAAGTGTCCCAAAATACAAAAAAAGTGAAAAAATCCCCCCTGACCCCCAGAAAAGATCCCCCAAGCTCCCCAATGGCCCTGATGCCCAGAAATGATCCCTGACCCTCAGAATGACCCCATGACCCTGGAAATTGGCCCCCCAAACTAAAAAAAAAAAAAAATGGCACCAAACCACAAATGCTCAGGTCATGGTTGGTGAGAGTGGTGACAATTTCCCAATTGCAGATACTCAAATCCGCGATTAGCAAACCTGTGATAGGCGAGGGATGATTGTATTGCCGCAGTGAGGTATCATTTTTACTTAGCAGGAAATTCAAGGTGGAAGCACGCTGACTAGGACCTTGCCGTGGCATATAAGATGGTGGCGGTGTGCCTTTGAACAGAGGTTTTGCTTCAGAGGTATATTGCATAAGACTGGAAAGACTCCATTTAAACTAGCATGGGTAAGCTCCACCTCTTAGAGTCCTGTGTCCAATCTAATCTTGGCCATAAACTCATTAAGTGGCCTTAGGCGGGCCAGCTCCTTTCAGCCTCACTTCCCAGCTGCGAAATGGGAACAATACTACCTCCCTTCCTCCCAGGATTGTTGTAAGGATTACATCAAGATAATACATGCGAAGCACTGCACACTCAAAAGCACTAAATATTATTATTTTTATTCCTTCCCTTCTGTTTAAATAAAATGATGGTTGAAGGAGAATTTATGTTTGAACAGTGGGTCTTATTTTTTAATATATTGCCAACGTTTTGCAGGAACTAGTATTTATAAAGCAAACCTCATGCAATATTTTTCTGCAAATACATATGTAGATCTCCTTTACACTTACCCTGCCATCAATCTCAAGAAAACTAGCCTGAGCCCCTCTGAAGGCCATCTTGACATAACCTTTGCAAAGGAAGTAATCCAGGGGAGAATCTATCTAGCAATCAGTGAGACTGGACTCTTTCTGCTTTCTCTTCCATCTCCAATATCCTGTTAACCAGCTCCATTGGGTAGTGTAAGGGCCAATTTAAACTTACTACTTGCAAAATGGGAGTATACTTAGACAATGCAGGACCATGTGAATGGGACGGAATCAAATGGAAATGTGATTATAGTGTGACTGACCCAGACTATAATGCCAACATGGTTCTTCCCATGTGACCCCATACACCCCATATAAGCTAGGTGCCAGTGGCTCAATCAGCCCCCTTGTAATTTCAGGATAGGGGGAAGAGATTGAAACCCATATTTTTAGAGAGGCTTTTTCGTTTTATGTACAGCTCTATCTGGTGGGCTTTTAAACTTCCAACTTTTAAATCTGGTATTAATTTGGGTCCTGTTCTTAGTTTTTTTTTAAATTCATGTTATATTTGATTTGTTATGTTGATGGTTATATTATGTGGACTGTTAACATTTTCGTGAGCTGCCCCAAGCAGTATTGCTCTGGAGAAGGCCGGGCTATGAATATTTTTAAATAAATAAATAAATCAAAATCACCACCTCTGCTCTCTATAGTTGAAGTTCCAGGTAGCTCTCTCTCTTGTGATGTTTTGCTGCTGCATAGCCATGCCCTCCCAACCCTTGTATTTCATGGTTTTTTGCTTGTTTAGTCTCATTACCCATGAAGTCTACATGACTAAATCTGAAATTGCAATAAGCTTTAAAGTAGTCACTAATTGCTGTCACTGTGACTAATAGCTTTAAAAAAAACCCTTATCAGTAAGCATGTAGTGATGGGGCAGGGGCAGATAAAATTAAATATTTTAGTCAGACTAATTAAAATTAAAATTAATAAGCATCATGTGAAATAGTTATATTCAAATTAAAAACACCCTCCTTTTTACCCTAGGAAATTAGCATTCAATTTAGATGGCTGTTTGTGACATTCTGTAAAATGACTTGCATACCAATACTGTATAGTGCTCCTGAGGAGACTACAGCAAAGAATAATTGTCCGTAGGATGAAAAGCTATTTCTTAACACCAACAGTTTCACATTTATATCTGTTACGTCATTAAAATTAGGATCATCAAAATGTTACAATATTGAAAATGCTTTCATTAATTAAATTGCAGATGTATAACTCAGCATATTAATAATTTTATAGATTTTTCGCCCCCCTGCTCTGCATTTGGCTAATATAGTACTTACTTTTGCGGAGAGCAATTTCACAGAGTTTAAAAACTGTATTATTTTTATTAGCTTGCATATAAATGTTTTATTTTAGAAACTATGAAGCTATTCGTGGCTCTTGGGCCTGTTAAATCTTTAAATGGAAATATCAAAAAATTTAATTGCTAACTTTTCTGTTTCTTGTAAAATTCCTTTCAGTGTGTGTGTGTGTGCGCGCATACATGTGTGCATACATACATACACTAGGTCTGAACAAAGAGTAGAGAATAAAGAAACAGCTCATTTGCAATCTATTCCTCTATCCTGCTTCAATGAAGCTGTAGAAGCTGCCCCCATCGTTCAATATGCATATGTTATGTTCAATGCGCATATAGTCTATGTAGTGGGTGTGCATATATAGATTTGTACACATGTACAGTTATTAATACATTATGTTCAACGCATGTACTGTAATGTACTCCCTTTCTATACCCTGCATTTGAGGGGGTCCATCCATACCCAGTTTCACTTTTAGAAGGAATTCATTCAGAAACATGTACAGACACTTGCACACACATGCAACATACAGTAATGTCTGAATACAAGATGGCTATAACTCATGACTCTTTCCATGTGAAAATCATGCCTTCCCCAAATGAGCCGTTGTTGGCACCACCACCATTATTTCAGATGGTTTTAAATGGTCACCACTGGCAGTCACACCTCAGCCTAGAATGTGAGTTATCCGTAGTCATTCTATTTGACTTTGGCCAAGAATATGGTCCTGAGTTAGAATCCAATGAGGCTATTCACACGCATGTGCAAAACCGGGCTAAGGGAGCCCAGCCCAGTTTTGCACGTGCTTGTGAACCTCTGGGATCGGGCCTGATTCTAGTGGCTACACAGCAGCAAACCCATCTAAGTAGCCTCCCTTTAAGATGAGGTTAAGGGAGCAAGCACTCCCTTAACCTCATTTATATGCTTGTGTGTCAGCCACGGCTGCTTGCAGCCATGGCTGCACACTCAGGGGTGGGGGGAGGGTCCCAATAATGCACCATGCATTTGCATGGTGCATTATTGGATCACTGGGTGTGTGGGCGATGCAACGCACGGTGGCAAGTCCTGGCACCCTGACCCTCAGAGCTGCAGGGAGCAGCCCCTGGCCGTCTGGTTGGGCAATCTGCCCGCCCAGGGAAGCAAGAACAATCATCTGCGGGGAGGGTAAGTGTAACCCGCTCTCCCTGCAGACCACCCTGGAGCTCTTCTCACTGATTGTGAGAAGAGCTCCAATGTGTTTCTACCTTGGCTTGGACATATTCTGTAAATATCTTTCTTGGATATTTGGATACTTTTGGACTACTTCTTTAGTCCTATTCAGACATTGTCCAAGTGCACGGATTATACATATGTTTGTGTGAATGGCTATACCTGTGTTCATGTTAAAAGTGAACCTAAGTATAGGTGCCTCAAATGTATGGCACAGCTAGGAAGTATACTATTGTTAACCCCTGCTAATTGAGCAAAGAGGCACCTTTTAAAGTGGTGATTCTTTTATATTTAGCAGGGGGGAAGCAACTGTCCCTATCCCAGCCACAGTACAGCATCCTTCCAGTAGGGGTGTGCACAGAACCGGAAAACCCGGTTCAGTTTGAGTAGAACCGGACTCAAACTGAACCAGGTCCATTCTAGTTCTGTATATACTAGAGTCAGGCCCAGTTCAGCTCGAGTCAGAACTAGTTTGGGCCTGGCTCAAGAGTACTGACCCTGGCCACACAGATGGCCAGTGCACTTGTTCAGCAGTCTCCAAAATGACTATCACCAGTGCAGAGAGCCGAAAACAACCGGGGGGGGGGGGCAGCGGGAGAGATTCCCCCCCCCATGGCCAAAATAGCACCCGCCGAAGCCCCGCAATGGTGGCAAGTCCACCTTTAAACAAACAAACAAACAAACAAACAAACAAACAAACAAACAAACCTCAACCTGGCTCCGGCCTGGCCTGTTCGCTCTGATCTCGAGCCGAACATGGCCCAGGCTGGCTCGAGCATGACCCCTCAATCCCTACCCCAGTGGGTGGCTGTTGCTGCTGCTATCTGCCTTATGTTTCTTTTAGATTGTGAACCCTTCAGGGAAATTTATTTATTTCTATGTAAACCTTTGAGAACTTTTGCTGAAAAGTGGTATATAAATATTTGATTTAGTAGTAGTATTGTACCTGTGTTCAATATAATACATGAATAACTCCACCTGTGTACAGATCTGTACTGGGTACACTGTACCCTCACACAAGTGTTGAACATAGTGTGTGAATAGGGCGGTTGTGCTTTTGTAACCTGTGGCTTTCTAGCATTCATCCTTCTGCTAGTGGCAACTGCTCCTTCATTGTTATTGGCCTCAAGTGCCAAAGTTTCTCTTTCTTAGCAAAAACATTTATATAGCTGATGCATTCAGTACAAAGGAAATTTGGAAGTCCCACCACCCTGCTTCTCAATTAAACTCCCTGTGATTTTCCTTATCCCCTAAATTTGTGTAGGCAACTTTGGCTTCTAGAGAACTTTTCATTCCTTTGAATTATTGACATATTTGTTTTAAAATGTAACTCTCTTCTGCATTTTATAATGAGTTTCACCTGCAGAAATGAGGACCTCAGCATGAGACAGATAAAAAGAGGCATAATCAATCTCTGAACAACCTGGTGCTTTAAATATGGATGGTGCAATCTTTGGTATGTGTCAAGTGAAAAGGGACATATTTACCTCAGCTTTATTCTTCTATGCCTTTCTGCTTTCAGCATTACATTAAAAGAGGCAGCATATTTACAGTGGTGACAGGAATTGGCAAGCACGTATTTATTTCCCATTTCAGGAAAGAAGACAAAAAGAGGGGCTGATATATTGCAGGATGGAAGCTGTCCTCTTAGGTCTTTGGACAAAGAAGATTTACAGTTCTCAGAAGGCCAGTTCAGATAATACTACCCCAGCCCATGCAATTAAAAGGGGGACATGCCAAGTGTGACTTTTTTTGCAACATCCCAGTGCCCTCTTGACACGCCCTTTTGTCACACAGAGAGGTTGTTCACCCAAATGAGCACTTTACACAGGCACCAAATAGCACCTCCATGCGATAAAGGGATGTGCTAGGAAGGCACCCTCTGTCTAGTCACATGAGGAGGGACTGTATCATCTGTACCAGCCCAGTAATGAGGTTTCTCAAGTCAATGACTGCTTCTTATTTCTTTATGTTGTTATCAATGCATATTTCTCTGTCAACTCTCTACTCAGCAGGTCACTTCAGATAGCAGACTGTGGGACAGTTTTCAGGAATCCTTGCTGGCATATGGCCTGTGGAGGAAAGAAGGCAAAATGGTGCCTTCTTAATTGAACAGAAAGGGAGAGTGATTTGAAAGGAGCAAATAATTGGGTGTGTGATTTTAAAAAGAGAGGAATGGGTAGGGTGCCATTTTGTGCTCTGCTTCAGGCAGCAATTTCTGCTGCCTGAAGGCTGGCATTATTTTATTTATTTATTTATCAAATTTGTATACCGCCCCAAACTTTTGTCTCTGGGCGGTTTACAATAACTGGGTGGTTTACAATAACCGCCCAATACAATTAGCTTTATTACATCAGTTCTTGGCTCTGACTGGGAGTAGAAATCACTTAAATTACTGCATCTGCATTTGGAACTAGGGGACAAGCTCTTTTCAGAAAAGCATAACAAACAAACAAAAACTCAGCTTCTGACCAAATTCGATATTATATGGCAGAGGCATGAAGAAAGCTCAGTAGAACATCTGCTTTGCATGCATAAGGTCTCGGATTCAGTCCCTAGCATCTCCAGGTAGGGTGGGGCAGACTCCTGCACTGAAACCTTGGAGAAGCTGCTGCCAATCCCTGGAATAGACAATATTGAGCTAATGGTTTGACTCAGTAAAAGGCAACTTCTTATGCATAAAACTGAATGAAAACCAGCCACAGGAGGTTGTGAGTTGGAGCGGAGGAACATTCAAGGATGGCACTACTTAGCCTCCTGCTGCCCAGCTGTTTTCTCATTCAAAATTGCTCCCCCTCAACTTATTGGGTACTATTCTCTTCCCTGGGGAGGGGCATTTGGAGTTCATTTCATTTGAATGAAATTAGTCATGTATACGGTATTTGAAGGTATTAATGTTTTATGTATTTTATTGTTGTTGTTGTTTGTTTTTCTTGTATTTATGCTGGCCTTGGGCCAAAATAAACAAATACATACATACATTTGGAGTTCTAAAATGATAGGGAGGGAAATGGTGCAGCAGCCCCATTTTGTCTCCATTCTTCTGGTGAAAGTTGAGTCTCCAGCAGCTGTTTTAATTACAAAAATAAAGCATTTGGTGCCTGTTCCAAGTGTCTGCCATGGAACATCTAGCATGACCCTCAGACTGTCGGTGTCACCATTCCTCACAGGTTCTGCAGTTGTGCCTTGTGGGAGGATAAATTATGTCTTCACTACGCATTTAATCTGGAGTGGCTGACTGCTAAATGTCCAGTCCACAGATAGTTTGAGTTCTGTGTCTTTCTTCATAGGCATTATTCTCAAAGCTATGGTTCTCTTTTTGACCAAGTGATCCATCTATCTAACATGCTTAGCTAGTGAAGAAAATATACAAATAAGTATGGCAAATAAGTAGATGGTCTTGTGGCAGCAAGCATGAATTGTCCCCTTTGCTAAGCAGAGTCTTCCCTGGTTTGCATATGAATGGGAGACTACATGTGTCAGCACTTTAAGATATTCCTCTCAGGGGATGTGACCGCTCTGGGAAGAACATTTGTATGCTTGCATGCAGAAGGTTCCAAGTTCCCTCCCTGGCAGCATCTCCAAGATAGGGTTGAGAGAGACTCCTGCCTGCAACCTTGGAGAAGCCGCTGCCAGTCTGTGAAGACAATACTGAGCTAGATGGGCCAAAGGTCTGACTCGTTATATTGCAGCTTCCTATGTTCCTATGAAAGTGAGGATCTTCAGTGGTGAACCTGCAATTGCACTGGAACCACAGAGTATTAGGCTGTACTAACAGTGGTACATTGTAAAATTAACTAAAGTCTTTACGACAGATTAAAATATCTCTGCCCCACTAGCCAGAGGTGCTGATAACAAGCAAACAGCTTAGGCAGGCCGTTGTTCAGAATGAACAAATTGTTTTAATCCTGCAGCAAATTTGAAAAACATGGAACTCAAATAAATCTCATCTTTCTAGTTTGTATGCAAAAACCATGGGTGATTTCTTTTGTTTTCCTACAAATAGATAATTTTAAAAAGCATTTAAATTGATGGAGGTTGCCAGATTTTTGCCCTGGCCCTGCTGCTATGCTTTTAAAATCTGCCGAAAATATAATTTTTTTGCAGCTCAATCTTTTCTTACCATCCATCACTATGCTAGGAAAGGCTTCACCTGCTTTAATTTCAGTATATCAGGCTTTAAATGCACAGGAACAGAGGCCAGTAACAAAGCTGACAGCCCCTTCATCTTTCCCATTGGTGATGGAAATCCTTATCCACTGAGGATATCACAAGACTCTAAAAAGGCGCTGTTCATGTTTTCAGCTATGGAAAGTCTCGGGATCTCCAGCTGAAGTCTGCTCTGGATCTGAATGCAAAAATGGCTCTTGATATTTAGAACCAGGAGGATGCTTTTGCATATAAAATCTGCCCTGTCATGGATTGTTAATTACAACTGGCATATCAGACTGCTGCTAGCAATAACCGGCCTGTTAAAATGAGGCACCATTTGTGACACCACAACTAAAGCAATTCAGCATTCAGAATGAGAGAACAGATTATATTTCACCCAATCACCCACACAGCCTGTCACTTAGCCTCAGAGGCTCCCTCTTCCCTTGTTTTCCATGTTCCCACTCACACATGGTCATCATAAGCCTTTTGCAATGTCTTAAAGTGACAGCAACAGTCTCATATGTCACAAGTCCTGATGTCTTCACTTAGCATAAATCCATTGCAGTCCCTGGAAGCCTGCATACACGTATGGCTGTATTTTCAGCCCCCACAAACGAAATGTTATATTGTGGGCACATGCTGAAAATTGCTTGAAGGGAAAGTTATTTGCAGAGCTATGCTTCCAGAATATCAAACTGTTTCGATTGACTACTCTATGCAAATACAATGGTTTTGTCCGAACATCAGAGCATCTGGGAAGGGAAAAGAGAGCCATAAAGCAGAAATTTAGCAGTCGAAGTATATATTTTTCTCTTTCAGATGGGAGGATGGAGCTGGATTTGGGATCCAGTGCTAATCTTCTGCCATATGCCTGGTTGGAGAAAGATGTGAAGTTATATCACATTTTAACCTCATCCCAGTCTCTTCTAAGGCTCTCTGCCCTGTTTGGCCTCACTGGTAGCAAACACCAGAATAAAAGAAATCGGACCAAACTCCCTTAATAAAAGAAATACGAATAAGAACCTAAGAAACTACCTTATACTGAGTTAGGTCATTCGTCCATCTAGCTCAGCATTGTCTACTAGGGCTGTGCATGAACCGAACTTTGTGGATCGGTCCAAATTTGAGCCAAACCACTGGTTCGCGAACTGGTTTGGTCGAATGGACCAGGTGGTGCGGTCCGTTCGACCAAACTGGTTTGGCGGTTTGAGTGACTATGCTTGTAAAGGGGAATCTGGTGAGGATTTCCCTTTACAAACAAAGGCGGGGGGATCCTTAAAAAGTCTTCTAAAGTGTGATCGGGGGGGCAGTGAGAAAGGACCTTTAAAAGTAGATTAAATTTGTCATTGGCCCCATGGTGGATGTGCGGGGGTGTCTGAACCACGCTGCTACCACATGGGTAGGTTTTTGTAGGGAGTGCTGTGCACTTGGGGAGTGCCATGCATTTGGGGAGTGCCGTGCACTTGGGCTGCACCAGGGGGCTTCAAGGAGTGGTGGCAGCTGCCACCAGGATGGTAAGAACTGTAATCTACTTTTAATGGTGCCATCTCGCCACCCCCCGGCCACCCTTTAGGAGACTTTTCAAGGATCCCCCCACCCCTTTGCTTGTAAAGGGGAATCCTTCCTCACTGGGGGGGGACCCTCATCAGATTCCCCTTTACAGGCATAGCCCCTTCAACTGCCGAATTGGTCCACCATGGACTGGGCGTGGTTCAGTTCGATCAAACTTTCGAACCAGCCTGGTTTCAGGTGAACTGGTTTGTGATCGTACAGTTTGTGCACACCCCTGATGTCTAAACCAGCCAGTGCTAGTCAGTGTAGACCAGCGGTTCCCAACCTAAGGTATTCCAGATGTTGATGAACTACAACTCCCATCACTACAGCCACAATAAATTGTAGCAGGGGATGATGGAAGTTGTAGTTCAGCAACATCTGGAATACCTTAGGTTGGGAACCCCTGGCCTACTGACTAGCATGGGCTCTCCAACGTTTTTAAGGAGGACTTTTCCCCAGCCCGACCAGGAGATGCCAGGGATTGAACCTGGAACCTTCCGAATGCAAAGCAATTTCTCAACCACCGAGCTATGGCTCCATCCCCCATAATATTTTAATACCAAATTTCAAGGGAGCAGTGGACCACTCAGAGAGAAATTTCAGTCTTTCTTTATGGAATTATGATTTGGAAGTCTTTGCAAGATAATGATACAAGAGTTGAGGAAAGATTTGCAGAATAAGAACCGGGACACGAACCCACAAATGGAAAAAAGCAAAAAGGATCAGAACAGCTAAAGCCGTTTTTCATAGTAAAGAAGAGCACAGATTCCTGGAACTAGAAATGGTTTCATTGCTAGAACTGATATTTACTAGGGCTGATCTGAATAAAGCAGAGAGTCTGTGATCAATTTACAAATGGAAAGTAAACTTACATATGGAAATAAGTGCCTATTATAAGCAAGCTACAACAAAAATAAATGGTCCCTGAACACAGGTCAGATTATGTGACTGTATCTTTGGTAAATGAAGCTGTTTTAATGAGCTTAGACCATTTTTGGTTTTGCATACTTCTCTTTTTCAGAGAGCTTCAACTTGAATTTTACTAAACACTTATAAAGATCACTTAAGCACCCATGTGTGCTGGCCATATTACATTATATGCTGATATTTGTTTGCTGTTCCTGATTTTTTTTTTTTAAAAAGTCCTTTCACAGAAGGCCACTAATGACTTAGCAGCCTCAAAAGAGCTAGTGTATGAAACCTCAGTGTTTCATAGACATGGAGGCAATTCTCACGATCACCCAAAAGCGGGCTAAGAGAGCCTTTGGGTGATTGTGAGCTGCAATGGGAGCCACACAGCTCCCAGAAGCTAACCACCCTAAATCACCCTCTCCTAAGACAAGGTTAACGGAGCAAGCGCTCCATTAACCTCTTTTTGCTCATGTGTTGCCGCAGCATGGGGTAACACACGAGTAGATCCCCGAATGGGAGGCTGCAAGCAGCCTCCTGGGCTCGGGGTTCTCTCCAGAATGCCCCACGTGCTCGCACGGGGTATCTTGGAACTTACGGGGGGCACATGGCCCCCGATCCCCACAGCCCCCACCGGCTCCATGATGGAGCTGGCAGTCGTGTGGGTGGCCACTCAGGGCAGGAAGCTTGATCATCTGCAGAAATAAGGCCACCCAGGGCAGCAGGCTTGATCGCCCCCTTCTGGCAAGTCTCACCGATCATGAGACTCACCTCATGCATTTCCCCATTTATATAGGTGTATAATTAATGCATGTAGGAAAGTTAGTGCTCTATGGAAGCGTTAACTCTACTTTACAGAATTAGGAACAGTGTATACTATGCATATATTATAGACATATTATTAGACATATTATAGTAGTGGTTAGAGTGCTGGACTAGGACCGGAGAGACCCAAGTTCAAATCCCCATTCAGCCATGAAACTAGCTGGGTGATTCTGGGCCAGTCACTTCTCTCTCAGCCTAACCTACTTCACAGGGTTGTTGTGAAAGAGAAACTCAAGTATGTAGTACACCAGTCTGGGCTCATTGGAGGAAGAGCGGGATATAAATGTTAATAATAATAATAATAATAATAATAATAATAATAATAATAATAAATAATCAGCCATCCCAGGTCCTTGGGAAGGACTCGATGTCTGGATAAAACAAACCAGTCAATAACAGCTGTCTGACTGTGTAAACAAGAAATAATAAATAAATAAATAAATAAATAAAATACAGGTGGCCCTAGTTATTTGCAGGGGTTCCATTCTGGCCTCCGACCACGGATAATGAAACCATGAATAATGAAACCTTAAGTCAATGGGAATTGGGAGGTTAGGTTCTGGAGCCCAGGAAAATCACTGAAAAGACAGGGTAAAAGCAGAAATAAGGATGGAGCACATCACTGTACCTTGGCCACCTCAGATCTCCCACTCTCTAGCTCCTCCAGCAATGCCCCCCAGTTCCAACAGTAATGCCTAATCATGAAGTTTCCTCACCCCACAGCTGAAGTCCAACACTTAGCACCAGAAGCCCCTGGCCTGTTTGGTAGGTTGGCCAGAGAGGCAGCAGAAAATTAAATTCAGTTCAAGTAACACACAGAGGAGTGTGTGAGAATCATGGAGTGAGAGGCTAATCAATTTTCAATGGATAATTAAAATCAAATTTTTAATTTAAATTGAATTTTTAATTGCAATTTAAATTAAATAGTACAGTACTATAATTATAAAAATTAAAATTAATTTTTAATTTGAATTGTTTAATTAAAAATATTTTTTTTCAAAATCAAAATTAAATGTATAAAAGTGATAATTAGTATCTTACAAGAGCAGCACAATGTTGCAAGAGGCTCCAGAAAGTGGCTTCAGGAAGTTGCACAGGAATGGCTCAAAAAAGGCTCCCAATGGCTACTCAAGGCTGCCAAATGCTATCCAAAATGGCTTTTAGAAGCACAGAAAAGCACTTCACTGTCCTCCTCCAAACTCCTCTTACAACCCATGAGCACATGCTGCAAGAGCATGACCATGTAATGGCAGAACTGTGCTACCAAAAACAGTGGATACATGCAACTGTGTATCGTAGATAACGAGGTTGGGTATATATTGCCTGACCATGGATATGCAAAACCACCCATGCCAAAACCGTGGATAATGAGAGCCACCTGTATACATATTGAACAAATACAGTGTACATTGAGCAACAACACCCAATTATCACAACTAACGATACCACAACTATCATGGCATATGGGATTGTAATGTGGACTCTGCCTTCATTAAGTGTGGAGCTTTAGCTTCTAGGTTTTGTAGCTTCTTGCAGTTGTTGTTGTTTGGTCTAAATGTTGCAAACAAAGCCTTCGCTGCTTTGACCAGCTCTCCAATGATTGGCTGAGCCCTGCTCAGGAGTTTCTGCTAGGTCCCAAGGAAATGTGGCTGAAAAGGAGGAGGAGTCAGTCAGCCTGGAAACAGTGGAGATTCAGCAAGAAATCCTCCCTCCTGGTGCTGAACATCAGAAATGGGAATGTCAGGCTAGTTAGTGTTTATATTATCCTTTAAGCTGTGGTGTGGTGTTGTTAACCTCTCCTCCCTCCTCTCTTCCCTGTTCTCCTCCCTTTTAAACCCAGACCCTTATCCCTTTGTTTCAAATAAACTACCCTTTTGCTGATAAGTCTTGGACTGCGTCTGCCTGCCTGATTCTAAATCTCCCCTTGGCCTAGCAGCTCAGGACACATGAAGGAAAAGAAGGGGGTGGCTCTAGGGCCAGCCTCTTACCCAGATTAAGGGCCCGTTACAGGGATATTTATCCCTGACATGTTATCTATTTGCCTAAGAAGTCCATCCATCTTTCTAATATGGCATTGATTTCATGGAGATCAAATTGTTATATGGCTTACAGAGATTTGACCTTTAGTGTTTGTTTAAGTAGGTTGTTTTCAGCGGGGAAGCAACCTGCCTAGAGAGCAGGAGGCTGTTAGTTCGAATCCCCACTGGTGTGTTTCCCAGAATGTGGGAAACTCCTATATCAGGCAGCAGCGATATAGGAAGGTGCTGAAAGGCTTCATGCGCAGGAGAAGGCAATGGCAAACCACTCCTGTATTCTACCAGGAAAACGACAGGGCTCTGTGGTCACCAGGAGTCGGCACTGACTCGACAGCACAACCTCTCCTTTCTTATCCTAGATACCACCTTTTCATATAAATACAAATAATTTCAAATTATATACACACAAGAAATACATTGAGGGTCCAAGTCTTTTTGAAAGGTTCATGACTCATGTGTTTGGATAAAATCCAAATTGGGACAATTAAAGCACTGGATTTGAACTCCTAAAGCTGTTTAGAATGACATGCAAATTGTGGACAGCCCCTGGTTGTCATTCTAAAAGCCATCGGAGATGGCAATCTGTATAACTTCTCATTCTTTTATTTGTTTTTAAACGAATCGTCCTTTAATGCGTATTATATCCATACCACTATCTTTTATATTACAAAGATGTAAACAGCAATGTTAAAATGAGGATTAGAACAATGGTATTTATCATACAAAACCACTCTAAGCAATGTTGAAGCAGGCAGTAGCATAGAAAGCCACCTTGTATGGGTCCCTCAGTGTGTGCTACACCGACGAACTGGCTGCAGTGCTCCAGGGCTTCCGGTAGGAATTCTTTCTTCAACTTAACTGGAGGTGGCAGGATAGAACCTGGCAATCTTGCTGCTAGGTTTGTGCAGAGTCTGGACTAATGGCCTTATGAAGTGGAGGGGGGCAGTTTACAAGTTAAAAAGAGAAAGGAAGAAGCAACTATGTTGTTTGTAGAGCAGCTACATCATCCTAGGGCAGCTTCCTTGCATCCATACAGGAAGGAAGGGAGAGAGAGAGAGAGATGGACAAGTGAAAGTAAGGCAGGAGAGAGAAAAGCAAATAAATGGAGAGAAGGAAGGTGGGAAGGAAAGAAAGAAATACAAGTGGAAGGAGAGGGAGAGAGAAGTGGAAAGGAAGGAAGGCAGGCGAGAGAGAGAGAGAGAGAGAGGTAGAAAGAAAGAAATAAGTGGGAGGAAAAAAGAAAAGGGGAGAGAGAAAACCTGCACATCTGAGGGCTGAGCATTTTTGGAAGTAGGTGAGACTCTCTCTCTCTCTCACACACACACACATACACACACACACCACCTGCCAAACTGGAGGAGGTGGTGTGCTTCAAACACAAATGGGATCTTCTGCAGGCAAAATTTTTAGCCCCTCCCCAGCAGCTTGTCCTCAGGATGCTGTTCAGACCAGTGTAGTCATTTCCAGCAAACACTGCTGCGTTTGGAATGCTAGTGTAACCCCCAAAGTATAGAAATATGGAGCACTTTGAAGCTGGCCAGATGCTAGGGATGTGCGGACTGGTCTGGAGGTTCGGGGGTTCGGGACTGAACCGAACACACACACACTCGCCGGTTCCGTCCGAACTGGAACCGAACCTCTGGACAAGTCTATACATTTTTAAAATTATTTTTAAAAAATAAAATAAAAATACGTGTAGCCCCTTTGGGGGAGCTTCCTTTAGGTTGTGGGTGGGGGGGTTGTCTGTGAAGGTCCCCCCTCCCCCCGCCGGCCTCTGATACCACCACGGCTGGGTAAAAAGGCCTCTTTTCAGTCTGTTCAGGCCTCATAACTGCGCATGGTGGCCATTTTGGCCACCACCGTGCATGCATAAATGGCCTCTGCGAGGCCAGCCAGGCCTCGCAGAGGTCATTTGCGCATGCACAGTGGCATTTTGGAGAAACAAAATGGCCACCACGCATGCCCAAATGACCTCTGCGAGGCCATGGGCCATGCCAGGCCTCGTGGAGGACATTTACGCATGCCAAAATGGCCATCGCATGCAGTTATGAGGCCCGAACGGGCTGAAAAGAGGCCTTTTTACCCACCTGCAGGGGTGATTTCAGAGGCCGGCGGGGGGAGGAGGAACCTTCATGGACCCCCCCCCCCGTGGCCTACAAGAAGCCCCCCAAAGGGGCTACAGGTATTTTAAATATATGTATTTATTTATTTTAAATCACCCCCCCCGGGACTAGACCGGGGAGGCAGGGTTCGATGGGGGCCGGACCGAACTTGGCCAGTCTGGTTTGAATCCAGTCCAGACTCAGACCAGACCGGGCCAGCTAGTTCCGTGCACACCCCTACCAGACACTTTCCAGATTACATGCTACAACAGCGGTAGTTTACTTCAGCTTGGCAGGATCGTATTGAAACTGCAAATAAAGGGTGTTGCAGAAAGACACCAGCAGGGGAAGCAGTCTTTTCTAGCACCTTGCTGACAGTGCAGGGACTGCGACATTGAAACCGAGGAAGTACAGAAGGACACTTAATGGACACGTATCCCCAGGGAGGTTTTCTCTGTTTGGAGAAGTTTCTGTTTTCCTGCATGTTTGCACTGTGAAGTACAGACTTAGTCTGGAGGGGTGACATACATTATCAAGTCTGCTTGAAGCTATTTCTTGAGATTTTTTTTCCTGTTTGCCCCCGGTATTTTTCACAATATCAAGCCATTAAAATCTCCAGCTCTGCTTTCAGTAGGGATTAATGATGCTGATTTCTGGAGATTTCAGGCCAATTCTGGACGGTTTGGCAACCCTAAGTGAATTTAAAGTTTGTTGTTATTTTTAGACATTCCGCATCTTGGTTTAGGTGAGCTGAATGGGTTAAGGGGGAGGAGGAGGATGGTTCTTTGTATGCACCTGTTGAATAGGAACACTTGGCCTGGCCTGTATATTTGATTGTTGTAGTTTCCCTTCCAGATCATACTTTTTGCAAGCTGATGAGGAACTGTGCTTCATTATTCCAGTCCACAATAATGAACAAAAAATAAGTATTGATAACAAAGACTCATATTCAAGAAGACAAGCACTGTATCAGTAAGACTTTGAGATTTTTGAGATTTTTGAGGGCATGGTGTTTTGTTTTTTCTGTTACTGATATTTGAAGGCCATCTTGCGATTAAGGTGGTGTTATAAATAAGTATTTACACGAATCAAACCTGACTCTGAATTTAAGATGGCCCCTTAAAAGTCGAGGTTAAATACAGCATTTCCTCAAAAGGAAAAGGACTCTGAATTTAAGATGACCTCATGAAATGACTAGCAAGCCAGAGGCTGCCGGTTCAAATCCCCGCTGGTATGGTTCCCAGACTATGGGAAACACCTATATTGGGCAGCAGCGCTATAGGAAGATGCTGAAAGGCATTATCTCATACTGCGAGGGAGGAGGCAATGGTAAACCCCTCCTGTATTCTACCAAAGACAACCACAGGGCTCTGTGGTTGCCAGGAGTAGACACTGACTCGATGGCACACTTTACCTCTACTTTACCTGATTTCCAATATCACAAAACTTGGGGTGGGGGGACACCAAGTCTTGGATTCAGGTAAATAAAGTAATTGTTCTTAATTGCCTCTGAGTCTGCTTCCATATTAGTCTGCAGAGCTATAGATCCTGATAGAAAGAATGAAAGTTTTCAGGAGTACAATGAGAAACTGCTGCTTTGTATCTGGCTATTGCAAAGCAGTGAAGCTGTCAGCTTTCGCTTCCTTTGCTGCTTTCAGTTTGGTAGAAGAATGGCAATAAAGGCTTGCTAACAATTATGACCACTAGGCACAATATAGTTGTTTATTTATTCATATTTATTTATTGTTAGATTTATATACTATATTTCATATTGTGATTTATATGCTTTATTTCTCCTGAGATTCATAATGCCCCCTCTCGTCTGTCCTTTAAGAAGCTCCTGAAAACCTATCTATTTTGCCAGGCTTTTAGTTTTCAACATGTGTGGGGGTGTTCTTTTTCTTTTTTCCTTCTCTTTCTTCCCCTTCCCTTCCTCCTGCTTCTTCTCATTGTTGTTTTAATTTATGTAAACCACCTCGAGTCTAAGGAAGTCAGGCGGTCAATAAATTTGCTAAATAAATAAGTAAATTTATCCCATGGCGGTTTTATATTGTTTTGCTAATGTAGAGATGATTCAGTAATGTGTTATGTAGAACTTTTGCTCATTTTCTGTTACTAGCAATGCTCCTGAGTGTGGGAAATGGTGTTCTTATCAGTCAACTGTGTACCTCTGGCCAGAGAACGACAACTTTTTTGTCTACAAACTTTCCTATCAGTGGCCTGGTCATACGTTCAGTCAGGGCCTTTTTGGTAGTGGTGCCCTTTCTCTGGAATATTTTCCCCCAAGTGTTTCATCTTGCACTTAAGTTTCTGTCTTGCATCTTGTGCAGATGATCGTATTCTCCTCAGTTTTTTGACAGTTCCTGATTATTTATTTATTTATTTATTATTTGATTTCTATACTGCCCTTTCAAAAATGGCTCAGGGCAGTTTTTATTACAGCTGGTTATTATTATTATTATTTTTTTAAAAAATTAAATTAATCTTCATAAACAATACAAACATTACAAGAGGCTGTATTACAAAAGTTTAGAAGTATTTATTTATTTATTTATTTATTTATTCAATTTCTATATCGCCCTTCCAAAAATGTCTCAGGGCGGTTTAGACAGAGAAACAACAAATAAATAAGATGGATCTCTGTCCCCAAAGGGCTCACAATCTTAAAAAAAACATAAGATAGACACTAGCAACAGTCACTGGAGGTACTGTGCTGGGGGTGGATAGGGCTATTTTAAGATGGTAAGTGTGAAAAGTCCAAAGGCCAGAACCGATATATAATGTTTACTAAACAGTCATCCAAGAAGTTCCTTCCAGAAGTTGGTGTGAGCCGATGGATGATCCGGTGCTGTTGGTGTATGAAATGAAGTTGAACTCCACTGCAACAGAAGCATCTTAGGCTGTGCAGCCTTTTGATGATCTCATTTCATTTTCATTATTTCTAATAAAGCAATGATGTTTGATTGTGATTAGTTTGCTTTTACTTGTCTCATTTTTATTAGGTTGTATCCTATGCCTAACACATGCTTCAGGGACAAGGGACCCTCTGGAGCAGGAGTGATGTGGGATTGCCACAATTTAAATAGTTTTAAATTGCTGTTTTAACATTTTGTCTTTATTGTGTTTATTTCTGTGAACTGCATAGAGCTTTTGGAGACAGGCGGTATATAAAATAAACAAATGAATAGTCAAGAGCTTCAAGAAAATGGCCCCATGGACACACAAAAGTGTCTTCCATTTTTATAAAATGCTGCTGATGGGATTGGCAACAGCGATTTTGGGTCTGTGGGGTGCGGGGCGTTAAGCTGGGCTAATGCCCGCTGTGGCAGGTACAGTGCGGTGATTGGGTGCTAATTAAGGGGTGTGGCACCTTAGGTAAGAGGTAAATCTAGGAGGAGGAGCTAATCCCTTGAGGCTTGACAGATCAGGGATGACGCTCAACTCCTGCCCCCTCAGCAAGCGGCACCCTATATGTGTGGCTGTGCAGCGTCGTTGGGGAGGTCGCTGGGGGAGGTTGAATACCTGACCTTAGGTCGGCGAAGAAGGGCACCTCCGCTGGAGTGCGGAGGGCCTGCCTGGAGCCAAGGTGCTATCGCCATGGTCTGTTTAGGTGGGGGCGGCCACAGCGTGGCTGGCCAGTAGGCACCGCTCTGCAGTGGGGGGATGACTATGCAATCCCAGCCAATCAGCCTGTACCAAAAACCTCAATAAACTGACCGTTCCCTCTAATAGCAATGTCTCCGTGTCTCCTTGGGGGGTCCGGGCACAATGTGAAAAGGTGGAAGAAATATGTTTAAAATAGATGAAACAAACATGGAAAGGCATCCAATTACCTTTTCCATACCTTTTCAAAAGTCCTGCTTCCAATCACATCTGAATTTTGAGGTTGTCTTAACTAACTGAAGATTTTTACCCAATACCACTTGATGTTGTACAAATATTATTCCACATTCAAATAGCAGACATGAAAGCATCTATCTATCTATCTATCTATCTATCTATCTATCTATCTATCTATCTATCTATCTCCCTAGATTCATCAGATTATTTGAAGTCTCTTTGAGGATTTTCTTCTGAATGTTATGGCTGTTTTATTTTTTTAAAAAAATAGTTTAATTCTTAAAAGCAAAAACTTATGTTTGTTTTCATTTTCCCCGCCCTCAACCTTTTAGATTTGTACCTCCATTAATGTGCTTTGAATATAAATTCAGTGCTAATTATCTTTAAATGCTTTTTAAAGCAAATGCTTTTGCTTTCCAAAGGCTGATCCTTGTTCTTCTTTAGCTGAAAACCAGGCCTTTTAAAGCACATGTCATTTTGTTTTCACCCACGTACATTAGTAACTTTCCTTTTCTATCAATTTATTCTGACTCAGTATCTAACTGAGGGGACAGAAGACTTCTCCTGCAATTTTAATTACTTGTTATAAGTGAAGATTTTGACAAAGTTACTGTCATGCTTGGACAATACAGGACACTCTTAAAAAAAAACAAAAAAAAAACACCCAACAAAACGTCTATCCATTCTTGAGTTACCTCATTTGACATGTCTGAATTTTGAGATAAGAATGATAGAAAATGGCTTGTATTGTATCTTTAATTTGGATAATTTAATTTGGCCCCCCAGCTTCTGAGCCCCCCCCCCCGCTCCATACCTCCCTATTTTCTTCATTATTTCCCTCACTCTGAGGGGCTGCTGGAGAGAGGTGAACATGGGCCCCCTCTCCCCTTGCTACGCCCCTGGTAGTGGATAAGTGTGTGCACAAAACTGGCTCGCCCAGTTTGGTTTGAGTCCAAACTGGACTGGGCCAGTTCAGTGCTGCACCCCCTTGAACCCCCTGGTTAGGTTGGGGGGGGGCTTGCAATTAAAAAAAACAACTTTTTTTTACTCACTCCCTCTGGGGGCTTCTCCAAGGCTATGTGGGGTTTCTGGAGTTCCCTCCCCCCCCCCCCGCTGGCCTCTGTTATGGTAAAAAATCACCCATTCCAGATGGTCTTTGGCCCATGCTGGCCCTGCTCTGTGTAGCAGCCACCATTTTGGAAGCCTGGGTCACGACCCAGCCATGCAGTCCCATTGGGCATGTGCGGTGATCTCCAAAGTGGCCACCAACATGCATGGCATGTCTAGGAAAGGGCTGGAGACTGCCCGGACCATGCAATTTTTACCATAACAGAGGCTGGCTGGGGGGAGGGGGGACTCCAGGGGACTCCCCGCTGGCCTCAAGAAGCCTCCCCTGGAGGGTTTGAGTTAATAATAATAATAATTTAAAAAAATCATGAACCCAGTTTGGTCTGAAACTGAACCGAACCAGTTGAATCAGACTGTCAAACTGAACAGGTTCGATGTTGAACCTGTTTGACATCAAACCTGTTTGTACATCCCTAGTAGTGGACACTTTTTCCCATGGATTTCCTTATAATTCTTTGTTTTATTGAATGAGTCTTCTGGTATTTTACTGAGAAATGACAAATAAGCTAAATAAATAAAGGGAGAGCTACCAAGCAGTGTAAACCATAGATACTATCGACGATAGTATCCTTCTAGAGCGTCTGAGGGGGTTGGGAGTTGGAGGAACCGCTTTGCTGTGGTTCCGCTCCTACCTCTCGGGCAGGTTCCAGATAGTATCCCTTGGAGACCGCTATTCTTCAAAATCTGAACTTTTGTATGGTGTGCCTCAGGGCTCCATATTGTCTCCGATGTTGTTTAACATGTACATGGAACTGCTGGGAGAGATCTTCAGGAGATTTGGTGCAGGGTGCTATCAGTATGCTGATGACACCCAAATCTATTTCTCCATGTCAGCATCATCAGGAGAGGGCATAACCTCCCTACATTCCTGCCTGGAGTCAGTAATGGGCTGGATGAGGGATAACAAACTGAGACTGAATCCAGATAAGACGGAGGTACTAATTGTGCTGGGGCAGAACTTGAGACATGATTTTGATCTGCCTATTCTGGATGGGGCCACACTTCCCCAAAAGGAACAGGTATGCAGTCTAGGGGTGCTTCTGGATCCAAGCCTCTCCCTGGTCTCCCAGGTTGAGGCGGTGACCAGAAGTGCCTTCTATCAGCTTCGGCTGATATACCAGCTGCGTTCGTTTCTTGAGATGAAGGACCTCAAAACAGTGGTACATATGCTGGTAACCTCCAGACTGGATTATTGCAATGTGCTCTATGTGGGGCTGCCCTTGTATGTAGTCCGGAAACTACAGTTGGTCCAGAATGCGACAGCCAGGTTGGTCTCTGGGTTATCTTGGAGAGACCATATAACTCCTGTATTGAAGGAGCTACACTGGCTGCCGATATGTTTCCAGGCAAAATACAAGGTGTTGGTTATAACCTATAAAGCCCTAAACAGCTTGGGCCCTGGGTATTTAAGAGAACGTCTTCTTCGTCATGAACCCCACCGCCCACTGAGATCATCTGGAGAGGTCTGTCTGCATCAGCCACCGGCTCGTCTGGTGGACACTCAGGGAGGGGCCTTCTCCATTGCTGCCCCAAGGCTTTGGAATGTGCTCCTAGTGAACTAAGAGCCTCCCCATCTCTGACAGCTTTTTAAAAGTCTTTAAAGTTCACCCAGGCTTTTAATTAATATTGTTTTAATGGTTTGAATGTTGTTTTAAAATATTGTTTTCAAAATTTTAAATTGTAATGTTTTAAACTTTTTGTTTTTGTTTTAATTAATGTTTTACTTCCTGTTTTGGGGTGGTATAAAATATGTTAAACAAACAAACACTTGCTTTTTTATGGAGGCTGGAGGAGGTGGTTCATTCCATTAAGAACTGTGCAAACCAGAAGAAACACAGCATAATATGTAATTTCACTATCAGTTTTCCTCCAGAATAGAAAACAGAGTATATGCACTAACATATTGTTGTCTGGCACCAAAGCAAGAAGTTTTGGTATTATACAGTAATGCCAGTAAAGATGAGGAGTTGTTTGAGCATTCCACCATTAAAAGCCTTGAACATTCCATTGCTTATATAATAATAAGTGTATACAATCACCATGAAATCTTGTACACATCAACTAGGTGCCAGGAGACGCCTATTCTAATGTGTCCAAAAATGGACGCCGACACTTTGACCCCTCTTTTTAGGAGTTAAAAACATAAATGTTTGTATCTCAGCTTATTTATATTGATAACTATGGATCAATATAGTTATGGATCAATATAGAACTTGCACAATAAAACATGTAACACTGGCATATGCCAATAACTGGCATATGTAGGGATGGAAAGGTAGAGATCTATTTTATCTTAGTAGAAAAATGTATCCTACATGTTTTGAATTCAGAAAGACAAAGCCAGAATCAAGTATTGGTAGCTAGTGAGGCAAAAATACATATGAATGGGACAGGATACCTGGGCTTGGCATTGGAGTCTCTCAGGTTTCTTATGGTGGGGGACTTCAATGTTCACTTTGGGACCAATTTGTCCGGGGCAGCTCAGGAGTTCATAGTGGCCATGACAACTATGGGCCTATCCCAAGCAGTCTCAGGACCAACACATGTTGCTTGTCACACACTTGATTGGGTCTTTTACTCTTATCAGGGTGGTGTTGCCTGGGTAGGGACTCCTGTGATTTCGCCATTGTCATGGATGGGCCACCATCTAGTTAAGGTTGGACTTAGAACCACATCCCTCCTCTGCAGTGGTGAGGGGCCTATTAGGGTGGTAGAAAGATTATTGGACCCAACAGAATTCCAAGAAGCCTTGAAAGGATTTAGTGTTGGCTCTGCTGGTGATTCTGTTGATGCCCTGGTGGAGAATTGGAACAGCAGACTCCAGGGCAGCAGACATGATAGCTCCTAAGTATTCGTTCCAACTCGCTTCAAAATTGGCCCCTTGGGATATGGAAGAACTATGGGAGCTGAAGCGGCAAGGTAGATGACTGGAAAGCAAGTAGAGAAAGACTCTACTCGAATCTGAGAGATTACAGCATTTAAAGATCTATGCTCAGGCAATACGTGTGACAAAAAAACGTTTCTTGTCTGCCCGTATTGAATCCGCAAACTCATATCCAGAAGAATTGTTCAGGGTGGTGAGAGGGCTAGTACATGTCCCACCTCCCTTTAATCAGAATTTGAAATCATGAATTACCCACTGTGATGCTTTTAATGTGGTTTTTTTTGTGTGGAAAAATATATTGTATTTAGCGGACTTAGACTCTAGGGGTGTGCATTTCGGGTTTTCGGTGATTCGGCTCGGGACCCGAGCCGAATCACCTTTGTTCTGTTCTGTGTCCGAATTTTGCTGACCCGAATCACCCCCGATTCGTTTCGGATTCGGATTTAATCCGAATCCGAATCCGAATCGATTCGGATCAGCAAAAAGGACTCTGGAGCCAAAAGAGTGGGGTGGGGTGGTAGTGCCTAATGGGTGTAGGCTACCACCCAAATTTCAGGGGGATGGGACAAAGGGCTGATTTTTTGTGATTTTTTGAAGTTTTTGTGTCTTTGGGGCAGATTGGGGGCAGAAAGCGTATCTGCCCCAAAAGAGTGGGGTGGGGTGGTAGTGCCTAATGGGTGTAGGCTGCCACCCCAATTTCAGGGGGGTGGGACAGAGGGCTGATTTTTTGTGAATTTCTTAAGTTTTTGTGTCTTTGGGGCAGATGGGGGGGCAGAAAGTGTATCTGCCCCAAAAGAGTGGGGTGGGGTGGTAGTGCCCAATGGGTTTAGGCTGCCACCCCAATTTCAGGGGGGTGGGACAGAGTGCTGATTTTTTGTGAATTTCTGAGGATTTTCTTGGGTGCAGCAGAGTGAGTGATTGATTCATTCATTCATGCAGCATATAGTACTCTCAACTCTAGATGACCCTAACACTCTCGCTTTTCTCTCACTTTCTCCTTAATTACTATGACGAGTATGGGAATGAATCAATCTAGCACTCTGCTCTGCTGCACCCAAGAAAACCCTCAGAAATTCACAAAAAATCAGCCCTCTATCCCACCCCCCTGAAATTGGGGTGGCAGCCTACACCCATTAGGCACTACCACCCCACCCCACTCTTTTGGGGCAGATACACTTTCTGCCCCCCCATCTGCCCCAAAGACACAAAACCCTCAGAAATTCACAAAAAATCAGCCCTCTGTCCCACCCCCCTGAAATTGGGGTGGCAGCCTACACCCATTAGGCACTACCACCCCACCCCACTCTTTTGGGGCAGATACGCTTTCTGCCCCCAATCTGCCCCAAAGACACAAAAACTTCAAAAAATCACAAAAAATCAGCCCTTTGTCCCACCCCCCTGAAATTGGGGTGGCAGCCTACACCCATTAGGCACTACCACCCCACCCCACTCTTTTGGGGCAGATCCACTTTCTGTCCCCCCCATCTGCCCCAAAGACACAAAAACTTCAGTAATTCACCAAAAATCAGCCCTCTGTCCCTCCCACCCCCCTGAAATTGGGGTGGCAGCCTACACCCATTAGGCACTACCACCCCACCCCACTCTTTTGGGGCAGATCCACTTTCTGTCCCCCCCATCTGCCCCAAAGACACAAAAACTTCAGTAATTCACCAAAAATCAGCCCTCTGTCCCTCCCACCCCCCTGAAATTGGGGTGGCAGCCTACACCCATTAGGCACTACCACCCCACCCCACCCCACTCTGCTGCCCCATATCCCACTCTAAGTCCAGCAACAGTGCCCTGCCCTGAACCTCACCTCATCCAAACTTCTTTCGCCCACTACAGTCAACAGACAGGCACAGCCAGGAGGGAACACACATAGGACGCACGCAAGACAACAACACTCCGCAAGTGGAGCAGCAAGTCTTGGCATGTTGTTGTTGCCCCCTCCTCGCCCACACAGCTTTGAAGAGTAACGGATGATGATGGCAGATAAGAAGAGAATGGCAGCACGCACGTGTCTCTGGACATTTCTTTTCCTGTCTGACTCTGTGGCATGAGATCGCCGCATCTATGTATCGGCAAGCACAATCTTCAAATAAAATGCTGTCAATCAACTCGCAAACATGACCCGATCTTCATTTGGAAACATAATGCAATGATGCATCTCCCCACACACATGCACAGGCACAGTGAATTGCACCTGTCCTGTCCTTTACCGGGCCCCACACGGACACACCACTCCACACCACATCACACAACAACACCACTTACCACGAAGAGGTCTCTGCAACAAAGCAAGCTAGAATTTTTGCAGGCTTTTTCGGATTGCATCCCAATGCATGCCGCAGATACTGGGCAGAAAGACTGTGCAATCACATGATATGACATTACCACTAGTTCGGAGTCTAGAAGATGCCTTTATTCCCCTGTGTGTGTGCACTGTGCGGGTTTGCTGCTCAAGTCACTCACTCTCTGCAAGAGGGTTAGGGCTGAAAAGGGCTGTGTCGCCTCAGGTTGCAATGTGTGCTCTCTCTGTCTGCGTGAGACAGACATTTGTGTGAGGGCTGCACCAGCATCAAGCTCATCATTGGCAACACAGCTTTTCGGGGGGAGGGGAGGGGAGGGTGGGTGCATGTGTGTGTGTGTGCCGCTTCAGGCACAGCAGTAGTACTACTCCCATTGTGGCCAGAAAAAGCAGGCAGCAGCAGAGCAGACCATCTCACTCAGCGGCGGCGGCGACAACCTAATAGCTCAGTAGACCAAGGCAAACCACATATTTGGATTTGAACAGAGGAGAGCATGAAGAAAGAAGTAAACTAGACATCACCTGACAAGCAAGCCGAAATCAGAAATAATTACATCGCATTGAGAAAAGCAGCAGACAGACCTTTTTTAGATTACAGCTTCAATGCAATTGTTCATGGGAGGAAGCAATGATGACAGTTTTAGCAGGCAAGCAGGCTAGCAATTAGCGGCAAGCCCACTCAGTGACAGTGTGTGTGTGCCCCCCTCGCCAGGAGGCACAGGCCCATTGCACAGAGCCACTACTCTCCCCCAGGGATGTCCCTTCCAATCCTGACTGTGCCCCCCACACACGCACACGCAGCAGCCTGTCTCTGAGGTTGTGGATGGATGGTGCGCTGCCCTACGGCCCAGCCTTCAGCACTGGGCAAGTGGGTGCTCCCAGCATCAGGGGGGGGGCCCACCACAGATTTCTTCTGCAGAGACAGCGACTACAGCTCCCATTGTCCCTAGTCTTGATGGTGGCCAGCCATCAGGACAGTGGGAAATGGGAGTTGTCGTCTCTCTCTGCCACATCTGTGGTAACCCCTCCCTCATGCTGGGAGCACTCACCTGGCAGTCCACCATCCCAGGCTGACAGTGCAGCGGTGCCTGTGTATGCATGCGTGTCTGGATGTGCCAGCAGCACGGGGCATGTTTTAGTGGCAGGGTGGGCTTAGAGGGATGGACTGTGACACATCTTCTGGCCGGGATGAACTGCCGTGGCGTGGGAGGCGCTACATAGGGGGGGTGACGCGAGTCACTCGCCCTCCACGGCCAGTTCGGGGTAGCCCAGCAGGGGGAGGTTGGCCTTCAAGAAGACGAGCTGCTCTACCAAATCAGCATCCAGGCGTGAGCGCAGAGGAGTCACCACGTCCCCGGCCATGGAGAACAACCTCTCGCTCGAGACGCTGGTTGGCGGGCAAGAGAGAAACCGGACAGCAACGGATGCCAAGTCCGGCCAGACTTTGCGACGCGTTGCCCAAAAGGGGAACGGCTCACTCTCCTCGTCTTCCGTCGCCTCCTCCAGGTACTGCAGAACAGTCTGCTCAGCACGGCTGGGGCGAGGGACAGGCTCCTCCCGTCTCCCAGGCATGAGACTAGCATAGCCCCTGAGCCACCGGGTGGTGGTTCGAGGTCGCACTGGCTGCTCTGCTGGTCCCAGTGCCGGAGAAACCACGCCGCTGGACTGGGAAGAAGTGGGGGTGGTGGCAGTGCTGCTGCTGCTGCTGCTGCTGGGGGTGGGATGCGCAGTGCCAGCCTGCGACCAAGTCCCCTCCTCCTGGTCGTCTGCTGCACCTATCCCTAGCCTCCTTTCCTCTTCACGCTTCACGTGTTCGACCAGGAGGCCCCTCCACCTGGGCAGCTCGCCAGGAGGCACAGCGCTGCCCTTCATCCTTGGGTCACAAATGCATGCCAGGACATGCCATGCAGATGCGGCCCATGGTGTCTTGAGCCGCTCAACTACCCCAGTCCTCAACCGACCTGCCAGGGCAATCGCAACCCCAGTGGTCAGAGTGGTCTGGAGATCGCTCATTGCCTTCTCCAGGAGAATAGCAGTGGGCAAAGCCAGGCTCAGCGTGGCGGTCTGAGTACACTAGTCGTTCGTTGCAGAATAGAACGGCTCTAGTACTAAGACCAGCTCGCGGATCACCGGCCAGTCATCATAGAGAGACTTGCACAGATCCAAGCAACCACGCGTCCCCAGGCTGTTGAGTGCTCCCTCTTGCTCATGCATGCGCCGGAGCAAGAGAAAGGTGGAGTTCCACCGGGTAGGAACGTCCTGGGGGATTTGGTGTTCGGGCAGGCCCAGCTCGATCTGTCTGGCCTTGAGCTGGCGCCTTGCCATTTCACTCCGGTGGAAGTGGCCCGCTACCTGGCGGCAACGCTCCACCAGGGCGGCCACGGGAGCAGCAGGATCCTGACCTAAACTACTGGAAGAGCCCCGAACACGCTGGTGCTCCTTGGCCTTCTTCGGCGCCTCCTTGAGGCCAAGCGCACCCTTCACTACGAGGTTCAAGGTGTGCGCAGCGCAAGCGATGTTCACACCGTAAACCCGCCTAGCAGCCTTGGTGATGTTGGCTGCGTTGTCCGTCACCATGAAGCCCCGGCGGAGGGTTGGCTCCCCGGCCAGCCACGCCCCCACCTGCCGCTCCATGACGGCAGCCAACTCATCTGAAGTGTGGTCTGTGTCCATCGCCTCCACATGCAACACTGCCCAAGAAGGCGTGCATGCATGGGAGGAGCTGGATACAGCACCAGCAGCGCCAGATGTCCCCTCACCCCCATGCCCCCACCAATGGGCTGTCAGGGACATGAAGGCAGTGTGCAGCCCACTGCGGCTAGTCCAGATATCCGCAGTGAAATGCACACTGGTGTTTGGCCCAGCTGCACGCAGCTTGGCCAACACGGCCCCCCTGCACGCACGGTACAGGGAGGGGACCACCCTCCTGCTGAAAGTGGTCCTTGAGGGGATCTTGTACTCCGGAGAAAGCAGCTGGAGCAGACGCCGGAAGCCGACATTGTCGACAATGGAGAACGGCTGGTCATTAAGAGCGATCATCTCACCAATGGCCCGAGTCACGAGATGAGGCTTTGGACGATCAGACCGCTTCCCAAGAGATTGCACCCACTGATGATCGGTCAGCTTTTCCTGCCTGTGGGCAGGAGCCGCTGGCCGCTTGCTACTGCTGCCACTACTACTGCTTCTGCTACCAGGTGAGGCACCGGGCCTACTGCCAGTGCCAGCAGAGGTCTCCACACCTGGGTGCCGCCGACGCATGTGCGACCACAGCCCCGAGGTTGTGAAGTGCATAGGGTCCTTGCCTCTGCTGACCAGTGCCTTGCAGTGGGTGCACACAGCATGGGTGGGATCACCAGGGCTAAGCTCAAAGTGATCCCAGACCACACTGCCAGACTCCCCAGCGACACGAGGTCGCTTTGTTGGTGGAACTTTTGCTGGTTCCTTCTCGGGCATACCACCACCAATGCCCTCAGCGCTGGCATGGGAAGGCCCAGGGGCAGGAGAAGATCTTCCCTCCTCCTGAGCCCCCTCAGATGCCAGACTGAGCCCCCCACCAACCCCCATAGTGACCGTTTGGGGGGTCCGCAAGGTGGATCTGGCTGGACTGCCAACCTCCTCCACCAGCACCACCTCCTCAGCTGCCACAGGAAGATCTTCTTCCCTGGCAATCTGGGAGGCCCCCCCCCCTAAATCCTGCCTGGATGCAGGCCCTGGCATAGGGCCAGGCTGACCCAAGAAGAAGTCAAGCCTGCGCGCCGAAGCAGGGCCGGGGGTGACTTGGGGAGTAGGCCCCTCTTGCCGCCCCCTGCCACGACCAGCTGTAGGGAAGACAAGCCTCCCACTTACTTGCGCCCTCCCTTTTCCTGCTGTCCTCCCAACCATTGCTTTTTAAAACTTTTTTAAAAATTTCAGAATGTGAAGAAGGGGTAGTTGTATCGAACGCACTCCACCACAGGGGAAAGTTACTCTCTCTGTGGTCTGAAAGTAGCACACAGTTACAAAAATGTTTCAAAAAATTATCTCTGTGTCAATTACACAGGCAAACAAGATGGAAAAGTAACTGTGGGCAGACTAGGCCCTTAAAAAATATTTCTGCAAAATACACAAAAGCAGCAACAGAAATATAAAGTTGCAGCACTACTAGGCCAGGCCACTCTTACAGTCTACTGCTACTCTACAGTTGGACCTCCTCCTAATAGCTAGCTACCGGGGAAGGTTACACACAATCCCTAGTTATTTAGAACCCTATTTATTTAAAACACTATTTAAAACCCAATCTTACAACTATCACAACACTTTAATACCCTATTTATTTGAAACACTATTTATTTAAAACCCAATCTTACAACTATCACAACACCTTGAAACCCTATTTATTTAAAACACTATTTATTTAAAACCCAATCTTACAACAACTATCACACAACACTTATAGAGAAAAGTGAAAACCCCAAAAACCTAAAAACAGGGAAAAATTAATAAACCCCAAGCGCACAGTTAAAGAATGGAACACTACAGATTAGAACGCCGTGCGTGACGTGCGTGTGTCTGTGTGTTGTGTGCGTGCGTAAAATATAAAATGGCTGGGCCAATCTCACTCAGGTGTAGGCTTCTCCAACGCCGGGTCTCTGGCGTCCACCTCTGAGGGTCTGGTCTGGTGGCTGGTCACACAGGTGGGCCTGGAGTGCAGGCAGGCAGGCAGGCAGCAGGCACAGGCAGCAGTGACTCTCCGCAGAAAAAAATTGCCCAAAAAAGTGGTTTGGCAAAAAATAGGGTGGGGGGATTCAAAAGGAGAAAAAACACCCTCCTTTCCCACCAAGGGCTGCAGGCTGGCAATGCTTGCAGGCAGTCAGATGTTTAAAAAAAAATCTAAAATCTATTCCTCTTCTTCTCTTCACAAAAAAGGATTAAAAAAAATGGGAAGAGGAGGTTTGCTCTGCAAGGAAGAGGTTTCCTTCCAATCCTTTCCTTAAAAAAAATCTCCCCCTCTTCTAGCCCCAACAAGGATTAAAAAATGAGCAGAGGGTTTGCCTCTGCAAGGCAGAGGTTTCTTTAAAAAAAAAAAATAAATCTCACCCTCTTTTAATCCAGAAGAGGATTTTTAAAAATGGGAAGAGGAGGTTTGCTCTGCAAGGAAGAGGTTTCCTTCCAATCCTTTCCTTAAAAATAATCTCCCCCTCTTCTAGCCCCAACAAGGATTAAAAAATGAGCAGAGGGTTTGCCTCTGCAAGGCAGAGGTTTCTTTTTTTTAAAAAAAATCTCACCCTCTTTTAATCCAAAAATGGATTAAAAATTGAAAAGTGGTTTGCCCCTGCAAGGAAGAGGTTTCCTTAGAAAAAAAAAAATTCTCCCCCTCTTCTAGCCCCAACAAGGATTTAAAAATGAGCAGTGGGAAACCTCTGCAAGGCAGAGGTTTCTTTAAAAAAAATTTCCACCCTCTTCTCTCTTTATTTTAAAAATTGCTTAAATAAAGCAGAAAACCAACCAACAAGGCAGAGCACTGGCGTCAATGCAGAAAAACAGCACCCACAAAAATCCAAAATCAAAATGGAGGCAAGACTTACTAAGCAAGGCAGCAGATCTCTCTCTTGTGTCTCTTCTCCCACGCAAGGCAGCAGAAAGGAAGAAAATGGCTACTGGTGGCCCCTTAAATACCCTCCTGCAAAGCCCTCCAAAAATCACCCCCACCCTTGACCCTACCTCCACCTGTACCTGGCCAATGGGAGGGTGTGATTTACTATCCAAACCTTATTTGGTCATTTTCCTCTGCAGGTAGGAACTTTTATTTTCAATGGAGGTGAATGGGAAAATTTTTCTGCATTGAAGTCAATGGAGAAAAAAGGCGGGAAATTCAAAGAGCTGTCAGAATTAAAATGGAGGGGGAAGAAGAAGGCAATTCTGCAGCCACAAAATGGAGGCTGCAGACATGCCCACGGAGGTCCGAATCACCCGAATTTTTTTTCACGAAATCGGGGTGATTCGGATCGGGCACAGAAATTTTCGGAGGTGCGCAGGGGTGATTCGGATCGGCTCCGAATCACCCGAAATTCGTTGTTTCGGGCACAGAACGATCTGTGCCCGAAACGAAATGCACATCCCTATTAGACTCAGACCCCTACAGTTACTGCAGTGTCTGATGTGGAGGTGTTCAGCAACTTCGCCTATGTCATTAGGCTGTATTAGTTTCAGTTTGTGGCATCTGAGGATATGGACAAGGTGCTTGGAATGGTGTGGCCTACCTACTTTCTCTTGACCCTTGTCTGACATGGCTTATACCATCTGGCCAAAGGGTTGATTTAGAAGGCCTGGTAGAAATGATAAATGCTTCTCTGAGGGAGGGCAGGGTGCCTCCCTGTCTTAAGGCGGCAATCAGTAGACTTCTTCTGAAGAAGCCTGCATTGGTTCCCTCAAAGTTAAGCAGCTATAAGCCTGTCTCCAACCTTCCGTGGTTGGGCAAGGTAATTGAGAGGGTGGTGGCCTCCCAGCTCTAGGCAGGAAGCGGATTGAAGGAAACTGATTATCTAAACCCATTCAAACTGGCTTTTGGGTGGGCTGTGGCATTGAGAATGCCTTGGTCGGTCTAAGGGATGATCTCAGGAATTGACAGAGGGAGTGTGGCTCCATTGGTCCTTTTGGATCTCTCAGCAGCTTTCAATGCTACTAACCATAGTATCCTTCTGGAGCATCTGAGGGGGTTGGGGAGCATCTTAGGGGGGGTTGGGTTGGAAGACAGCTTTAGAGTAGCTCCGCTCTTACCTCTCAGGCAGATTCCAGATGGTGTAACTTGGAAACTGTTGCTCTTCAAAATCTGAACTTATATATGGTGTCTCTCACAGCTCCATATTGTCTCCAATGCTTTTTAACATCTACATGAAACCGCTGGGAGAGATCATCAGGAGATTAGGTGCAGGGTGTTCTCAGTATGCTGATGACACCCAAATCTATTTATCCATATCAACATCAGAAGAAGTCATGACCTCCCTAAATGCCTCCCTGGAGGTGGTAATGGGCTGGATGAGGAATAACAAATTGAGACTGAATCCAGATAAAATGGAGGTACTTATTATGCAGGGTCGAAACCCGGGAGCCAGTTCTGGATGGCGTCACACTTCCCAAGAAGTAACAGGTATGTAGTCTGGGGGTGCTTCTGGATCCAAACCTCTCCCTGGTGTCCCAGATTGAGGTGGTGGCCATTCGTGCTTTCTATCAGCTTCGGCTGATGTACCAGCTGCATCCATTTCTTGAGATAAAAACCTCAGAACAGTGGCACATATGCTAGTAACCTCCAGTCTTGACTACTGCAATGTGCTTTATGTGGGGCTGCCTTTGTATATAGTCCAGAAACTGCAGGTGGCACAGAATGTGGCAGCTAGGTTGGTCTCTGGAGCATCTTGGAGAGACCATATTACTCCTATACTGAAAAAGCTACACCAGTTAGGCTACAGGTAAGTTCCTGGGCAAAATACAAGATGCTGGTTATAACCTATTAAGCCCTAAACAGCTTAGGTTCTGGGTATGTAAGAGAATATCTTCTTCACCATGAGCCCCACCACCCACTGAGATACCACCTGCGGGACGAGCCTTCTCTGTTGCTGCTCCGAGGCTTTGGAATTAGCTCCCTGTTGAAATATAAGCCTCCCCATCTCTAACAACTTTCAAGAAGGCAGTTAAGAGCCATTTCTTCACCCAGGCTTTTAATTAGACTTACATTAGGAACACAGGAACATAGGAAGCTGCCATATACTGAGTCAGACCATAGGTCCATCTAGCTCAGTATTGTCTACACAGACTGGCAGCGGCTTCTCCAAGTTTGCAGGCAGGAATCTCTCTCAGCCCTATCTTGGAGATGCCAGGGAGGGAATTTGGAACCTTCTGCTCTTCCCAGAGCGGCTCCATCCCCTAAGGGGAATATCTGACACTTCACAAATCAAGTCTCCCATTCAGATGCAACCAGGGTGGACCCTGCTTAGCAAAGGGGACAAGTCATGCTTGCTGCCACAAGAACAGCTCTACACTGTGTAGCTATGGAGGATTGTGTTAAATTTTAACATTGTGTTGAATTTTAAATTATTTTATTTTATTAACCTTTTAATTTTGTTTTAATTTGTACGGTCTTATTGTAAACCACCCAGAGACATACGTTTTGGGTGGTATAAAAATATGCTAAATAAGTAAAAATAAATAAATATTGCTGAAACATATACCCCATTTGTTTTAAAAAGGCAATTACATTTATTTAAATACCCTTTCAAAAACTCTATTATGCTGCAGCAGTGATTAAGTTTGAAGGTATTTTCTAGCACAACAGTTTGAACTGATAGAGCCATAAATCTTAGATAGTTCCATATCTTTAAAGTAGATGCTACCAGAAAGTGGGAGAAACCCCTCTCTTTTCTGTTTCTTGCTGCTTCAAAAGTGGTTGGTCCTTTGATTAGAATAAATAATGGACAGTAACCCCAAGAAATTCTTAGGTTCACTCAGTGGATGAATCCTTCATGACTTCTAATGCTAAAATATTGCAGGGAATGCTATGATATCACCTTATATGAACATGTGTGCAAACAACCTTTTTCTTTTTTGCAATGGATCTACCTAGAAGACCTTTATGGTGCTTGTAAATCCTGATAATGATGACCAGAGAGATGCTATTACGTGGATCTTGACTCATGAGCTTCATGGTCATGTTTCCTGCCTGCCTTTGCTGTACAGGTTTCAGTGTTTAAATATAAATAACCATTAGAGAGCAAAAGAGAAATGATGAATGGCTAGATTTAAGGGCATCTAATTAAAGGATCATCAAACTCTCTAAAACATTGAGAGAGAGAAACCCATTACAAGCAACAAGATGGAGACAAAACAGCTTTTAATTTCTCATCAATTTTCTGCAGATGAAAAAGCAGGAGAGAACCATCTGATCTGAAGAAGGAATGAGTTTCTGATATTACAACTTGAAACAGCAAAATGAATTTAACACTATTGGGAATCATTACTGTGTGGGATCTCTGGGTCCTGGCATCTCTGATGATTGGCAGTCATATTGATGACTGGCTTGTATGACTCCTGGTATGATTGATAGCTGGTTTTCCTGAAGAAATTAAGCACACCTATCTTCAGTTGCCGGGGGGGAAATTACTCCCGTCTGCTAGGATTGCTCTGCTAGTTTTAATCCCTGCTTCTCTGTGTTTTCTCATTTATAGGACCTGGATATATTTGTGGAAAGGGCAACCCAGAAGGTGGTGGTGGAGGGGGGAGGCAATACAATATATTTTTCCAACAGCTTTGCTGTTTCGAATCATGCCCTTCTAATAACAAGGTTGGAACAAACGAGGAAACAAAAATAAAGTACAGAAACTCCAGCACTTCACTCGTACCAAGAGAAACATAGGAACATAGGAAGCTGCCATATACTGAGTCAGACCATTGGTCTATCTAGCTCAGTATTGTCTTCACAGACAGGCAGCGGCTTCTCCAAGGTTGCAGGCAGGAATCTCTCTCAGCCCTATCTTGGAGAAGCCAGAGAGGGAACTTGGAACCTTCTGCTCTTCCCAGAGCGGCTCCATCCCCTGCGGGGAAAATCTTACAGTGCTCACACTTCTAGTCTCCCATTCATATGCAACCAGGGCAGACCCTGCTTAGCTAAGGGGACAAGTCATGCTTGCTACCACAAGACCAGCTCTCCTCTCCAGCACTTCACTCGTACCAAGAGGACTCACATTTGTGTTCAATAAAAGGCCACAGTTTTGGAACATATGAATTAAAAAAGGAGAATGTCTCTGAACATGTGCAGAGTCGTTCTCTCACGGCTGTGACAGGACTCACACATACAGATTTGGAGGAAAGAGCTTCTAGGTTAGTGTGATCGCCGAGCAAGTTTTAGCATGGCCAACAAGACCGCAAAATGGCTATGCACTCAGCAAGGAGGTCAGTAGTATTAAAGACACATTCACTTGAAGACTTGCATGTGCCTCTTGCAGGCCGACCCATAAGTGTCTCTTCCAGGCTTTTTATTCAGTAGGTCCCCATGAGACTTCAACTGAGACTCTGAAGTAAACATGTTAGGACAGCAGCTTTATTGTTTGTGCGGAACTATGGATTTGGAGCTAACAAGCTTTTGAATTCGGGCTTGGTGATTTAGAAGCAGGCTCAGACTGGCCCACAGGGCAACAGGGCATATTCCCGGTGCGCCCTACCTGCATGGCACCCCTACCCAACTTCCACCCTTAATTACCTATTCTGCTCAAAACCTGGCGCCCTCCCCACATACATTCCACCACCCTCTCAGTGCCCCCAGTCCGGCCCTGTTTAGAAGCGTCACTACCAATTTTTTGTACTCCTCTACCTTCCTGCTGATGCTGTTATTGGGTTGTTCCAGATGGCAATAAATTTGTGCAAGCTTAAAATGCTGTCTTATTGACTGCACACATGCTCCTATAGGCTTCTGTACTATTTCATAGCGGGATCTTACTGTCTGGGCACACACTGATCAGACATGTTGCGTAATCTTCACAGTACCACTTGCTGGCCAGTGCTGCATTCTGAGAAGAACCAAGTACAAAAGTAGTATTGGAAAGGGAAAGTGTTCTTCTCCAAATGTAAGCGCTGGCCAGCAGGTGGAGCTGTGAAAATCACGCAAGGTTTCTCATTAGCATGCAGCCAGAGAACAGTATCCCTAAAGGAAGGAACTGAGAAGCGTACGAAAGTGGGTGTACAGCCAGTAAGATGGCTCTTTGAACTTGCACAGAAGCTTTCAAGGTTATGCAATTTACTGTGGTCTGGAAGGACCTGTTGTGACTTGTGCTGCTGTTCTTTCTGCTCATGTTCTGAATTGTCACTGCCATGCCCAAACTGCTCACTTCTGCCATTTTAATGACACACACGTGCACTCCATTTGTAGGTAGGATTTCTGAGGCTAAGGCTGTCAGCTGCTATGGGTGAACAAAACTATAGATGGCTCTAACTTTACATTCATGTATAAAATGCCTGAATTGTCAGAATGACATCAGATTGCTGAATTCCAAGAAGATGCATTTGGAGTATTTATTATTCAACTTAGTTTGAAAATACATGTTTAGAAAAGATGCACAGAGCTAAATGTGAAGCAAAGCCATCTCTTAGGATTTGACTTGCATCACCTCTGTCAGAGTTACGGATAACTTGCAAATCTTTTGAATGTTTAATTCAAGTCATGTTTCCCTACCATCTTAAGACAGCTTTGTTCTCAGATCAATCTTAGTAGCCCATTTAAAGGCAGAATCCATAAGAAAAGAGGTTTCCCAGAACTCTGTGATGATTTTTGGCAATACACATTTATAGGAGAAGGATGTGCTTTATGAAATGTTGAAAACATTCTAATTGATGCTGCCTTGGCTAACTTATGAGATGAACTTCAAGGATGCTTAATTTGCTGAAGCTAGACTTGTCTTTTCCTAATATAAATACAATTAAGAGAGTCTCTCTCTCTCTCTCTCTCTCTGAAATTATGCCATAATTTTCAAAAAGTGAGATTACAACCCATTGAGTGCTAGAGGCATTCTTTACAGTGTGTGAAAGTTTCATGAGAAAAAGTTGTTTCAACTGCTTTAAGCTAGCAATGGTTTTGCAAATGATGATCAGACCAGAGGCATAGCAAGGTTGGAGTGGGCCTAGAGACAAGATTTTTAAATGCCCCCCCCTTACTGAAGCTCAGCTCATGAAGTAAAGGAATCTTAAATGAGGCTGAGTAGTGGTAACAAAAAGCATAGTAATATATATAACCTATGTGCCACAATAGAACATCATCCTAAATTATTTTTAAAAGGGTTTTGTAAATTATGGACAATGCAAATCATTTAATGGTACTAGAGAAAGACATGCTGTTCTGGTAGCTCCAGGTCTTAACACTCACATCAATTTCGGAGGATGAATACAACTGAAGGAAGCTCGGTCGGGTGCACAGCTGGAGGAGTCAGTCATGTGACTTGCCACTGCCCCCCCCAAGGCAGTGAGCCCCCAGACAATTGTCTCCCTTTGCCGTATTATAGTTATGCCCCTGGATCAGTCTCTCTAACCCATCATTTCCTTTTGTTTCATGCAGCACTGGCCTCTTGCACCATACTTCAGGCTCAGAGAAACAATTGAAAATCAAGTAAAATCTTTCTCTTTATTTACAGACTGCTTCTGCAGTGAATAAAACTACTGCATGCTCTTTCTATAAATCTTCTGAACTATTCACTCCACCCCTTCACTTCCTGTTCCACCACTTCCCTCTTGCTGCTTCTATAAAAACGTATTGTTACACTTTTGAATTTAAAAAGCTGCTTTTTCTTTATTATATTTAAGAAAGACTGTTTTAGAGCATGCCAGCTCTACATACATTATAGACCTTGCTGGTTCATTTAGAATGCATGTGTAGAATGCATGCTTTATTTTAATTGTAATATGTGTATCCTATCCTTCTTTCCAGATCCCAGTGTGACCTACATAGGGTTACTCTCATATTTTCACAAGTCTGAGAAGCTTGATATGACTAAGACCACACAATAAGCTTCATGACCTAGGCTGAATTCCTATACACACTTACCTAGTGGTAAGCCTCACTGAACATAGTGGGACTTACTTTTGAGTAGACATGCATAGGATTTGCTGAAAAGAGTGTTCCATTTGCAAATCCAACACAATTCAGTTCAAAAGCAGATACAGGAAAGGTACAAATGCAGGGAAAAGCCTTCTATTTTTTCCCAGTGGTATACCGTAATAACCCTACCCACCCTTCTCCTTCACCATTGCACACTTCATTGATTCAGCTGACAGCTCACAACTAGAAATGTGCTTGAAGCGTTTCGGCACCTCTATTTGCAGGCGCCAAAACGCTTCAAGATGTTCCAACCGAAATGGCATCAGATCATGTGTGGGCGCCATCTTGAGTGGTCAGTGTTGCTGAGTACTCAAGGTGCCGTCTGCACATGCTCAAACGCCATTTCCAGCCTGACGCTGCCCAAAGGCTGCTGGGAACAGGGTACTCCCTGTTCCTAAGCAAATGTAGCCAGGCAAACAGAAAGCCCAACTGCTTAATGCAAACAGCGCCACTCTGTGGCAGCAGAGGGCAGCAAAGGCACAATGGAGGGGCATGTAAGACTTGCCTTCCTCTTTTTAAAGTGGCCACTCCAGCTGTGCACAAAATGCTTCATGCACGTTTGTCCCCCTTGCCCAATTGACTCAATTGAGCTTAATAATCAAAAGGCAGACTGTGGGCCCATGGCCCAGAACTTTTAAATAACTAGCAATGCTCGTGACCAGGCCCCATTAAACATAATGGAACTTACTTCTGAATAAGCATGCATAGGCTCGTGTTGCACTGTGCTTCAGCTAGAAGATGGCCAATACTTATGGAAGTTCCGTAAGTATTGTCCATCTTTGGAACCAGGGGCGTAGCAAGGTTGGAGTGGGCCCAGAGACAAGATTTTAAAATGGGCCCCCAGCGCCTCAAAGTCCAGGGCCTCCGCACACCCCAGGCCCCCAAGGATTTAAGTCTGATATTCCAAAATAAGTATGCTGCCTGCAAATACATTTCACTGAATACACACACACATGTCACAATATATAGTGATATACATTGAGTACTATACATTTGTATTACTTTTAATGCCTAGAACACACTAGAAAGATGAATTATTAAAATGGGCCCCTCGCTGCAGATTAGCAAAGGAGACTTTCAACCATGCAGGGTGAACCTATGTTTGTTTTCCCAGAATTCTGAACAAATTCAGTCAAGTTTGATTGCAGGAGGTTTTTCACAGGAGGCTTTTAAAGCCCTTTTACACACATCTCCTCTGGAATGGAGGTGCTGCATTCACATGTTGGCCAGATTGACCCTGAAGTCCCTGCAAGTTATTGGGGAGCAGTTCACACACAAGAAAAATAAAATAAAAGCACCACACATGCTTCACAGTTCTCACTCAGACTTTCTGGGTTACAAAACAACTTGAACATAAGTGCATTTATAAATGAATGAATGAATAAATAAAATTAATAAAATACTGTTCCAGAAGTTTTTGCAATTTTCTGCCATGAAACAAGCCACTTATAGGACTTTTTAGATAGTTTTTTTTAAGTCAGCAAATTTTCCAAGCTGTTTCAAAATAAATATTCAGAGACTTCTCGGTCCCTCCCCCCACCCATATCCAAGCCCTATGGCAAGCAGATCCCTATATATGGGGGGGGGCGGGAAAGGTAACCACAAAAAGGAGTTCACACTCTACCTGGCAAATGCTGGTCTGGGTTAAGCAGGGCAGCAAGGGGTCTTCTGCTGCAGAGAACACTCTGGCTGCCTCCTCCTTCCTGGCTGGCTTGGGCCCTACTCGAGTTCAGGCGTCACTGCGGCCTACACAGAGGCCTCCGTGGAAGCCCCGCCCACCCGCCGATCAGCTGAGAGGCGGGAGAAAAGGAGCTCTTTGCAGCTTGCCTGCTGCTTCGATTGCGGGCCAGCAGAACAAGCAGGAGAGACGGCGAACAGGGCAAGTGGCTGAGAGGCTATGGGGCTGGGCAGGGGGCAATGGGGAGTCACATGAGGTGCCCCTGGGGTGCCCCTCCAGGCAGTGGGGCCCCCAGACAACTGTCTCCCCTTGCCCTATCATTGTTACGCACCTGTTTGGAACCATTTACATCAATAGAAAAGTCTCTCAGTTCTAAAGAGTGTGCAGAAGTCGGTGTTCTGAAATTTGATTTCTCTAAGGACTTATCTTGGTGTTGTTGTTGTTGTTGTTTTTAAAAGCCCCTCCAAATAAAACGAAAACACTGTACACGGTGCAGGGGGAGCTCTATTTGCTTGGATCTTGTTCTCATTGCAAACAAGACGTTCTTTTTTTTTTTTTTTAAACTCTGTCATCTTTTCTGTTTGAGGATGCTTATGTGCAAAAGTCAATGTACTTTCCCCCCAAGCTGGATTTCTGAAGAAAAATAAAGCAGCAATTTTTCTCCCCAAGGCACAAATAGGTGAAACATCCCCCACTTCTCTTAATAAATTGGAATTTCATTTCTTCCTACAGAATTCTGAAATAGTCTGACTTGATAAGATGCTGTATTTACTAGCAAACATCCTAACTAATGAAGTACTGGTGCTCCATGGGATGCGTCAGTGCTCCAAAACATCCCACTAGGGATGTACACAGAACCAGGCAGGCGTGGCTCAAAGGGGTGGGGGGTAGGACTTTAAGGGCAGGGCGGTGCATTTACCCTTCCCCCTGCTTTCTCCCCGCTTGCACTGGAGTTTTGTAAAATCCCTTGGTGGTGGCACTGTACTTCCTGCCACCCCTTCTTCTTCTTCGGCCGGATGTGGCTGAAAGTACCGGGTGCATGTGTGCACGCTGGGTGCGCGTGTGCACATTGAAGCATGCTCGCACATGTCAGACAGGCTTGAGTGAGATTGTGACATGCGCGTGCACACGCTTGGCATGCAGACACGCGCCCGGTACTTTTGGCCACTTATGGCTGAAGAAGAAGAAGGGGCGGCAGGGAGGTACACTGCCACCCCGAGGGATTTTCCAGCGCTGGCGGGGAAAATCAGGGGGAAGGGGAAGTGCACCCTTCCCTACCCTTAAAGTCCTACCACCCACCCCCACCAAATATTCAAACCGGCCACTCTGCAAACCTGTTTGGAGGCCTGTAAAAGGGTCTCCAAACAGGTTTGTGCACATCCATTTTTTCCTGAAAGCACCCTGTGCCACTTGAAAATATTCCTTGAGGGCTGAACAACCCTCAGGGACATATGTCACAGAGCATTTCTATAGCAATAGCACTTACATTTATATGCTGCTCTATAGCCGAAGCTCTCTAAGCGGTTTACAATGATTTAGCATATTGCCCCCAACATTCTGGGTACTCATTTTACCGACCTCGGAAGGATGGAAGGCTGAGTCAACCTTGAGCCCCTGGTCAGGATTGAACTTGTAACCTTCTGGTTACAGGGCAGCAGTTTTACCATTGCGCCACCAGGGGCTCTAGGGAAAGGGTGGGTCAAACTTCACACCTTGTGGACAGTTGCTGCTGCTAAAGTAGTCTAATCTATCAGGAGTGTCATCACTTCTCACAGAGCACTTTTGCTTTCTTAGTCTGGAATGGAAGTTGGGAGCAAGCATCCTTGAAGTTGGGAGACCTCTAGTTGCTCTCTGAAAGTCTTTGTGGCACCAAGAGTTCCAGTGAGAACACATTGTAATGAACTGTTTACTGGGTTCTTTCTGTATGGGAGGTGATACTGTTCGGGGCATGAAATGTGGAGGCAAGATGAAGGGTTCAGATGCAAAGAAGTGGAATGTTAGGAAAGGGCAGTTGAGAGTAGGGAGCGTTGCCAGAACCTAAGGGGTATACTCGTGGGTCAAATGGGCTGTAACCCAAAATTTGGCTTAAAATAAGCCAAATCTGGCAACCCCCAGGAGCCCAAGGAGAAAAACAAAAAACAGACCGTGGACAATAAATCTAATAAGCAATTAAATAGGAAAGGGATTTAATCAAATAACATACTAAACGTAATATAAGATATACCAAAAAACAGTATATGTATAGAAAGCGTATGACTGAAATGTACTGTACAAAACCAGTCAGGCAAACATCTACAAACAGCATATATGCATGAATGAATACAGTGCACATAAACAGATAGTAAATAGTAAACTCCCACTAGGAGTCCCGAGGAAGCAAAGGAACCTAACAGCCAGAAGCTGGCATCAATATGTGGCTCCAAATTCACTCATGTTCACAATAACAGCTCTTGTAGTTATCTTGTAGTCTGATAGTGGGAGCGATGATTGGGGATGGAATCAGTTGTTCTTCTTCTTTTTATTATTAATTCATTTTCTATACCGCCCTTCCAAAAATGGCTCAAGGCGGTTTACACAGAGAAATAATAAATAAAGAAGATGGCTCCCTGTCCCCAAAGGGCTCACGATCTAAAAAGAAACATAAGATAGACACCAGCAACAGTCACTGGAGGTACTGTGCTGGGGGTGGATAGGGCCAGTTACTCTCCCCCTGCTAACTCAAGGTTGTACTCAAGGTTTCAAAAGTTGATAACAGGAAAACAGTATATGCCGTGTAGTCTGTTGAATGCCACACAGCCCACCTTCCAGGTGCTGGCCATGCCTCCTCCATCTGACCTTGATGCAGGGGGTATGGCTGGTATGTGCATGTATGTTCAGGGGAAGTGGTGGAGGAAGAGACTGCAGACTCAGTCATACCTGACATGATATCCCTGACTCAATCATACCCCCCAAAAAGAATAGTTATGTGTTTTTTTAATGCATTCACTATTATAATATAGCATCTGTGAAGATGGAAGCAGCTGGGAGCAAGGTGAGGCTAGGAGCTCTCTCCCATGCTCTGTGCAGGTACCTCCCCTGCTGTACTTCCTTTCTGGAAGAGGTCATGGAGGAGAAAGGTGACTGATGCTCTTCGGGGCTCTGAGCAAATCATTAAGAGCCTGTTTTTCTGTTTGCGTTTCCCCTCCCAGTTAACCCACCACATTTCATTTACCTCATTATGAATAGAGAGTCAGTAACAGATTCAAAGCTACCTTTCATTGTTATGCTTCAGTTTGTTTTGCTTACTTTGTATTTTGTATTAGTAAGTATATACAGTAATTAATAAATGTGGCCTAGTTGCAGTTTTGGTGTATGAGAATAATGTACCGAGTGGTTTTGAGGTGTCTGAATGCAGGCTTGAAGGATTGAAGCTTACTTTGTCCTTAACTTTCTAAGATGAAGGTCTAGTTTTATGGCAGTTGTGTATGGAGAGATAGAAATCATGCAAAGACTGGGGGGGAAATGGAAATGCATCATAAATTGTTGTTTCTTCTGAGTTTTTTTTCTCTCTCTCCAGCCTTTTTTTTGGTACTTATTTATATTTTTAAAAATAAAAGTATAAATCACCCCAAAGCAGAAGTATGATAAAAGAGGAGTGGGGAACAGTTGCAGAACTGTAGTCATGAACATATAAAAAAAATAAGATTGTAATTTACTGTAGTTCTAAAGCAGCAATAACTAATAAAAGAGAAAATTTACCAATTTTATGCATTTATTTTGCTTGCTTTACTATCCTGCTGTTAATAAAAAGAGAATTTATTTCAGGAACTGTCATATCTTACTTGGCATTTTTGTGATTTCTGAGCTAGGCATGAAAATTCACTTTTCTTCCAGTTTCTACTTTTTAAAAAATCAAAAAAAGGTATTTCTTTTGCAATTGTGTATTAATCTGATGTGTTTGCTTGCATAACTAGTTTTCCTGATCTGTTTATTCTGCTTGCTCAGGAAATAATGAAAAATGTTACTGCACTTGACTTACCTTCTAAATCCTGTTTTCTGCTGTGGGTGTGTGTATAAAAACAAACATTCACAATTCCGAGGCGTGATTGCACAACATGAAAGGGATTTGCCATAAGACAGCCATCATCTTCCATAGCATGACAGATGTTCTACATCTGAAACAGCTGCTCCATTGCTGCACTTGGGGCTGGCCCTAGTATGAGGCAGGGTGAAGTGGACTGCTTCAGGTGGCAGGTGACAAGAGGACTGCCTGTTCCGGTGATTGTGTTCTCCCAGTGCAAGTTTGCCTCTTTTTGTGACATGCAAACCCCGAAACGTTGGGTTCCTGAGCAGCACTTCCCTCCACTTCAGAATTCAGAACCTGGTTATAGATTTAGGGTGGCAGGAGGGAACTATGCCAGATCACAGAGCCAGCATGGACTGCCTGCAGAGGAAGGAAGATGAAATGGCAGCACACATTGTTTGTCTTCATCTCCTTCCTTATTTTCTGTTGAAGGGATTTGAAATAGGGAATGAATTGGGGATGTGGTTTTAATGGAAAAGAGAGAGAAAGAGAGAAGAGAGAGAGAGAAGGGAGTGCCATTTGGTGCTCTGTTTTAGGCCGCAAAATATTGTGGGCAAACACTGGGTGCAATACCCTGCTGCTATTCATGGGTGGGGGAAAGCAGATTCACCACAGAGCCTTTGACTTGTGGAATTCTGTACACACAAAATGCTTCTGGGTATAGCAAAGGAATCCCATGCAGACTGATAGCTGATCAAGTTCTATAGGCGTAAGGTGTTGCACATGTGGAAATGAGCTTGTAATGCACATAGCCAGTCTGATTATTTCAGCACTCCAGTTTTTAGTTTGGAGTTTGCATTGCCTTCTGCAGTGTACCAACAACGGCTGACATTCACAATCCTCAGCAGGCCTCAGGGTTAGTGACCCTCAGTTATTTTTTGAAAATGTGGTAGACTTCAGAGGGAAGGGGAAATTGGTGAAAATTGCCCCCTTTTGTAGCATGTGTGCACAGTGTTTGAATGGATGTCAGTCAATAATTCCCATTTAGTCCCACCCATATTTACTGATAAAGTTCTTAAGATTATTCATAGAGTCATAGAATTTTTGCATTGGAAGAGTACAGCATCTCTGAGATAGAGATAGAGATAGAGAGCACCCACCCAGCCTCTGTTTAAAACCTCTACAGTACAATGATTTTTAATCATTTTTCATGAATAATTTTATAGAATTCATTTTTAATCAGAACAAAATGTCAAGGCAAAAAGAAAACCAAATAAATGCAAACATTAATGAGTCTTAAATAAAAATAATTCTATATACAACACACGGAGATCCTTGGGAAAAAGATGAAATAGAAACGTAATGAAAGCATTAAAATGGGTATATGTGGATGGAGAGGAAGCAGTATGGTGGAGATCAGAGAGTGTCATGATGCTGGATTTCTGAAGCAATGCAAGGGCAGATGGGCGTCTGCATTTCAGTGCAGACGAAATATCTGAATATACATCTGACTCAAAAGTACTTTGAACAGAAAGGATTATCTGTCTCATGGCAGTGAGTTTTGCAGCACAAGTGATGCTCTCCAAGACAGCAATGCCAGCAGTTTGTTCTGAGGTATTCTACAATGTGTGTGGCAGAAATAATTTTGGAATTCAGTCTAGTTTGGTGAAAGTGTGTAAAAAGGCTAATCTGTTGAAATGGTCTGCTTGTTAACAATGTCACAGTCCAAGAATAGAAACGGTTTGCAGCCACAATTAGTTTGGAAGCTGCATTCCAGTTCCTCGCAGAAAATCATTTGCTCTTTTACTTAGATCATCTGTAATTAACCTGAATGCCTGTTGCATTGTTTCCTTCAACTACAGGAAACAGAAAAATAAAGATGTGTTGTTGTTGTTTTAATTTTGTTGTGTATGTATATATGGTGCTTTCAAATAACAATTACATTTTGATATTCAAAAGTGGGAAAAGTATTGTCCATTTTTAGTTTAGGCTTTTGCATTAATAATATTTAGTATCCTATACAAGAGTGAACGGTTCAGGTTTTAACATTGCTATTGGGGAGAGGAGAGCTGGTCTTGTGGTAGCAAGCATGTCTTGTCCCCTTAGCTAAGCAGGGTCTGCCCTGATTGCATATGAATGGGAGACTAGAAGTGTGAGATATTCCCTGCAGGGGATGGAGCCACTCTGGGAAAAGCAGAAGCTTCCAATCTCCCTCTCTGACATCTCCAGGTAGGGTTGAGAGAGATTCCTGCCTGCAGCCTTGGAGAAGCCGCTGCCAGTTTGTGAAGAAAATACTGAGCTAGATAGACCAGTGGTCTGACTCAGTATATGGCAGCTTCCTATGTTCCTATCTTGAGATGCTTTTATGGAACTCTGTGTTATAGCCACACAGAACTTTTGGAAGGGCGGTATAGAAATTGAATTAGCAGCAGCAGCAGCAGCAGCAGCAACAACAACAACAACTCAGTCATCCAGGGCCTGCCTTCGGTATTGTGGTGCCAGGGCAAGGAACCAAAAGCTGCCTTGACCCATGACCCTGGTGGGGGCCAGCCTCCTTTCCAAACCAGCTCTTGCAAGCTTTGGAAGTGGCATGGAGGGCAGGGAGAAGGGAGGACTCCCAGCAGCCTCCTCTTCTCTCCCCATTCTTCTTGCAAGGGTCCAATTGGACCAAGGGCTGGACCAAGCTTGCAAGGGTCCAATTGGTCTTTAAGAGCTACTTCGATGATGGTAGCAGCAGGAGGCCGCCCAGCTGCCACCTCAGTAATTTGCCACTTGAGATGACTGCCTCACCTTTCCTCACGAAATGGCCACCCCGGCAGTGAATTCATTGCTGAAGAATGCTGTGGTGACTTAACAAGGGGTTTGTATATGTGCGATCCAAACCGGATATGAATAATGACACCACTGAAGTGGCCCCTTTGGGGGAGCCATTCAGGGGATAATGAGGGCCAGTCCTCCTGGCCCAGGAATTTACATGTGAGTGTGTGTCCTGGTTGTGCGGTAGTGGTGGGTGAGTATATTACATTTTATTTTTTTAGTGGTTTAGAATCTAAAGTTGCTGTTCAGAAAGCAGTTTGAGTCAGGTGTGAGACTGGTTTATAATTTGTTTAGGCTTGTCTGGAGATGGGGAGACAGAGGGCATATCCATTGCTTATGGGGCGGCTATTCTGGTGGTGGTGGGGAATAGAAGAAGTAACCTTTGCAGGTCATCAGGCCCTCACAGAGGATGGGAAATTAGAAATCTAATAGCTATTTCCCCTTCTGGCTGTCCTGTCAGCTCTTTGACCTTGAGGAGCAGTGCCAACTACCCACAGAGTCTCACCTTGCTCCTTTGTAATGCCAGGTTGGTCCAGAAAAGATGAGAAATAATCTATGATCTGATTATTGATGAAGGGGCAAACCTGGTATTTATCACAGAGACTTGGCTGGGGTAGGATGGTGGCCCATCCTGGTCTCAGCTTCTCCCTCCAGAGCACTCTGTTGAGGAGCAGGTGAGGGGACTTGGGCGGGGAGGTGAAGTGGCTGTGGTCTACAAGAATAATGTCTCCTTTACTAGGATCCCTGTCAAAGTGTCTGACCATATAAAATCTGCATACTTAAGTTTGGGGTCCAGAGATACACTGGGACTTCTGTTGGTGTGCTGATCACCCTGCTGCCCAACAGAGTCCCTAACTGAGCTGATGGACTTGTTCTTTGGGCTTGGCGTTGGAGTCTCCCAGTTTTCTGGTGGTGGTGGACTTCTGTGTTCACTTTGGGACCAATTTGTCTGGCGTGGCTCAGGAGTTCATAGCGGCCATGACATATATGGGTCATGCCAAGTGGTCTCAGACCGATGCACATTGCTGGTCACATGCTTGATCTGGTCTTTTACCTTGATCAGGATGGTTTTCTGTGGATGGGGACTTATGTGATTTCCCCATTGTCATGGACGGTTCACCATCTTGTTAAGACTCACAATCACACCCCATCTCTGCAGGGGCGAGGGGCCTATTAGTATGGTCCTCCAGAGAAGGTTATTGGATCCACTAGGATTCCAAGAAGCCTTGGAAGGATTTAGTGTTAGCTCTGGTGGAGAATTGGAACAGCAAACTCACCAGGTCAGTAGATATGATAGCTCCTAAGCATCCTCTCCAACCTCTTTCAAAACTGGCTTTGTGGTATACAGAAGAACTGCAGGAACTGAAGTGGCAAGGTAGACAACTGGAGTGTACGTGGAGAAAGACTCGACTCAAATCTGACACATCACAACAACATAGAGAGCTGTTGAAGATCTCTGCTCAGGCAATATGTGTGGCAAAGAAACAATTATTTTCTGCTCATATTGCATGTGCAAGCTCATGTCCATCAGAGCTGTTTAGGGTCGTGAGGGGCTAGTACATGCCCCTCCTCCCTCGAATCAGAATTCGGAGTCATCAATTATGTGCTGTGACATTTTAAATGAGTTTTGTGTGGATAAAATCTCTCACATTTTGGCTGATTTAGACTCAGAACCCACAATTACTGCAGTGTCTTTTGTGGAGGTGTCCAGCAATTCCTATTATATGGTTAGGTTGGATCAGTTTCAGTATGTGACTCTTGAGGATGTGAACAAACTGCTTGGAATGGTGTAGCCTTCCACCTATTCTCTTAATCCTTGTCTGACATGGCTTATACTATCTGTTGGGGGGGGGGTTGTTGTAGAAGGCCTGGTAGATATTATAAAGGCTTCCCTGAAAAGCTCAGTTTTTACTGCATATGCAGTAAATATTGTAAACGCAAATACAGAACGAAGCACTTTTAGCTAAAAAATAAAACAAAAACCCTCCCTTTATGCTATAGTGTTCCAACACCATGCAAGTCATCTCCTTCTACTCTATATACAAATTGTAAGTCTGCAAGCACTAGAGATGTTTATGTTCTTATAAAACTAGTATCTGCAGGAATGTGTATACTAATGGGTTCAACATGACAGAGTTAAACTTTCTAAAAGCATTATTTGGTGCAAAGCAATTACTCCTACTGTCTGCAGGAATGAAATTTACCACCACGGGAAACCATAAAAAGTCAAAATAACAACTGTATGCTGAATATAAATGATGCCACACCTAATGATATGTCACCTTCTATTTGTTAAAGGCTAAAGCATGTTGCTCAGAATGGCTGCAAAAACAACAACAACAAAAAAGTAGAATCATCATTTTCAACAGCATCTGAGTTGTAGACTTCCCAAAAGCCATTTGAAGATCTTTCACAGTCTTCAGAGCACTCTTTTTAATCACCAAAGCTGGATGGTATTTCTTTTTATTACTTCAGGAAATAAAAAGATAAAATCATTCAGACCAAGCAGAGATATTTTGAGATATCCCACTCTCAAGAACTCCTTTTGAAATAAAAAGCTTGAGCTGCATATTATGCATGTCACGGCCTCTGTCACGTTATTTCCTTATTCCTATAATACGTATATACCACTCTGGGTACTTTGATCAACATCTGAGACCCTGTTTTGAGACCTCTGTGGAATCAGAGAAATTACAGGCCAGTTAGCTTAATGTCTCTTCTGGGCAAATTGATGGGAAGCATTCTAAAGAATTGTAAAGCACATAGAAGAACAGGCCCTGCTGAGGGAGAAACAGCATGGCTTCTGCAAAGATAAATCTTGTGTCACCAGCCTTTTGGAGTTCTTTGAGAGTGTCAGTGGGCATGTGGAGAAAGCTGATCCAGTTTACATAGTATACTTGGACTTCCAAAAAGCTTTCGACAAAGTTCCTCATCAAAGACTCTTGAGAAAACCTACCAGTCATGGGGTAAAAGGGCACGTTCATGGATGGATTGGTAACTTGTTGAAGGACAGGAAACAGAGGGTAGGTATAAATGGACTGTTCTCTAAATGGAGGGAAGTAAGAAGTGGGGTCCCCCAGGGATTTATACTGTGACTGGCACTTTTTAATTTATTCATAAATGATCTAGAAGTTGAGGTAAGCATGTTGCTAGCACTGTTCTTCTGCAGGCTCCCAGAAGCCTCTCTACCTATGTCTGAGACTACAGGCTTGTGATTCTTACTTTTAACATGCTCAGGAGTCTCACGAGATTGTGAGCTCCCAGTTTGTTGGCATATTGGTGACCAGTCACTTAGCAGGCAGTGGGATAGTCACCCCCAGATTCAACAGATGCCAAGTGAATTGAAAGGGGATTAGCCACGTGCCTTTCCCTATATTAGGGAATGTCTAAGTAGACTCTGGAGTTAACTTTTGAGATAGCCTTCTCTCAATGTCTGTCTGTCCAAAGATTGACCCATTTACTTTCCCACATCTCAGAGGTGCAACTAGGTAATTTTGGAGTTAGGACCTAAAGGCCTTTGGAGGGCCACCCCTCCCCTGCAAATTAAGCATCATCATGCTTGGACAGGCAACCACACCATCCGGGACAGACTAAAGAGGATCTGGGGGCCCCCAGGGGCTGTGGAGGTTGGGACTTTGGCCTGGAAGTCCAGGGGAAGTCCAGGGGTAAGAGTGCCTCTGCCTCCTCTGCAGCTGCCTCAGACAAGCTAAATCACACCAGCAGGAAAGTCAGATAAGGCACTTTAAATGCCACTCCCTTCCCATCACAAAAGAGCTGCGCGGGCAATAGGAACTCAGAGGTGCTCTCATTAAAAATACGGATTGGTTTACCAGGTTCTTCCAACCTGAGAGATAGACAATGGAACCTTTTGAGATTTATTTATTTATTTATTTATTTATTTATTTATTTATTTATTTAACTTCTATACCACCCAAACTTTCATCTCTGGGTGGTTAACATAAAACAATTAAAACACATATAAAAGTTAAAACAATGCAACAATCTAAAATCAGCCATAAAAATTAAAAACAGACAGTTTTAAAAAGCTGAGGGAAAGCTGGTTTAGCTCTACAATATATTCCAGGTCTGAGGCACCACATCTTAAGCAAATCTCTAGATTATGGCCTGGACTATACACACAGTAGAACAAAGAGGCAGAGGTCATGGAGTGGAGTGGACTGAATCATTTCAGAATGCAGATGGGGCCACATTTTTTCTTATATGTAGAGGGAAATTCACATTTCCTCCCTATATTCCCTATATTTCAATTCCCTGCAATTTTTTTTTTAAAAAACCTAACACTTCAGGGAGAAAAGTTTCCTACTGTACTTTCTACTTACAGGGAGATTTTTCCATCCTGAAGCTTTCAAAAATGCGATGTCTCACCAGCAGTCTGAAATGATATCATCCATTCTGTCACCTTGGCATGTTAGCACCTCTGCTGCATGTTTACATTCTGCTGCATATTTCCCCCTCTTATTATATGATAAATTGTGTTACTGAGCTAGTATTAGAATAGAATAGAATAGAATAGAATAGAATAGAATAGAATAGAAGCAATATATGTTACCTATATGTTTCCACCTACTGCTGCTATGGCTTAAAGGCTACAATACATATCTTGCTTGTTGGGGGAAGCTCCAGCTGAAATCAGTCAGGTTTCCCTTAAGCCAGTGAGTTGTATGAAGGCGCTAAGACAAAGATCTGAAAGAATCAGTGGGATCTATGTACAGGTCCCAGAGAGCAGTAGTATGGTCTCAAGTATACTGCCAAAGACTATTGTATTCTGGGCTTAAAAAACAGTAGCACTATCTTATTTGCAATCTACCACTCAACAAGCAGTGAATGTAAAGAATACAGAAGGGACATTAAAGGCCAGTAAGAACTTCTTAATTTCACATGCTAGTAAAATAATGTTCAGGATCATCCAACGCAGATTAGAACCCTACATAGAAAGGGAAATGCCGGATATCCAAGCTGGTTTCAGAAAAGGCCGAGGAACAAGAGACATCATTGCTGATGCACACGGGATAACTGAGAAAGCCAAACAATACCAAAAAGAAGTCAATGTGTGCTTCATTGACTACAGAAAAGCCTTTGATTTCATCGACCATGTCAAGTTGTTGAATGTCCTTAGGAAAATGAGTGTCCTAGAACATCTCATTGTTCTCAGGAGAAACCTACACACAGGACAGGAAGCCACAGTCCAGATGGAACATAGTGAAATGGACAGGTTCCAGATCAGCAAAGGAATAAAACAAGGCTGTATACTTTCTCCAATTCTATTCAACTTATATGCTGAACATATACTGAGAGAAGCTGGATTGGAAGAAAATGAGCATGGTTATAAAGTTGGAGGAAGAAAGATCAATAACTTGTGCTACACTGATGACACCACTCTGATAGCTGAGAATGTGGATGATCTGCAAGCTCTAGTAATGAAAGTCAAGAAGCACAGTGAAAAAATGGGACTATGACTAAATGTAAAGAAGACTAAACTAATGACAACGGGTACAGCAACCAGCCTTAGAACTGATAATGAAGACATTGAAGTGGTGGATAGCTTCTGCCTTTTAGGATCAACCATCAACAGTAAAAGATCCAGCTGTCAAGAAAGACGCCGCAGATTAGCACTTGGTAGGGTTGCAATGAAGACCTTGGAAAGGTCGTGATGTGTCTATACCTACTGTGACGTGTCTATACCTACAAAGATTAGAGTCATTCGGATCCTGGTTTTTCCCATGACACTCTATGGATGCGAAAGCTGGACTTGGAAGAAGCAGGAGAGAAAAAGTATTGACACTTTTGAACTTGGGTGCTGGAGAAGACCTTTGAGGATACCATGGACAGTCAGGAAAATAAACAAATGGATCATAGAACAAATCAATCCAGAATTTTCACTCGAGGCACAAATGACCAGGCTCAAATGATCATACTTGGGACACATTATGCGAAGACCCAGCTCCCTTGAGAAGTCCATAATGCTGGGAAAAGTCAAAGGCAAGAGAAGAAGAGGATGACCAGCAGCAAGGTGGATGGACTCAATTACGACAGCAATGAATGCACCACTGAGAGACTTTAAAGGCCAAGTTGAAGACGGATCATCCAGGAGAGAATCTATCTATGTGGTCACTAAGAGTCGACACCGACTTGATGGCACTTAATCAATCAATCAATCAATCAATCAGTCAAAAACTCATATTGACCGGGATGTAACTTCATTGGTGACAGCCTGTGTTGGTGGACTGCTGCCACTACCACTGCCACTGTAGCCTCCCCCACCCATCCACCAACATCCACTCACCTGCCACTGCCTCAGACTACCTGCCCAACCTGCCATTCAGCACTGGCCTCCATGGCCTGGATGCAGTACAATGATGTCATCACTGAGGGTGCAGGCCTAAGGCAGAAAATGGTGGGGCAAGTGGGTGGCCTGAGGCGGCAAATGGCAGAATAGGTGGGGAACTTGCAGCAAATGGTAGGACCTACAGTAGCCCCCCTCAGTGGCCCCTCCACCTCAGAGCCCCTGATGGCCCAGATGCTCAGTGGTAGAAACTCCCATGAGTATTGACATATTCTGAAGTTCCCGCTAACAGTGCAGGAGAAATGTTATAGGCCAGCAGGAGGGTAAATTGTAATAGTAAAGCCTTGCGGTCACCAGCACATAGGGTACTGAGGTAAGGTTATCCTTGGGAATATGTAGATGTGTGCATGTTCATTTAAATTATAGAATGACAAGATACTGCTGCTAATCCTACAATAGATGAGCAACTCAGAACACTTATGTACTGGTGAAAATGGTCACATTAATAAATGCCATCACCAGCAAGGTCAGCCAGTTCTACACCCTATCTTACCTTCACTGCTGCATTCCTTAAGTTTTTTTTTTAAAAGTCTAAAAGATTCTACTCCCATTCTATGTTATTATTTTAACAGTCATCTCTCGTTACGAATGGCAAGCAGGTTATAAATATCGTCAAATTAGTGCAGAGGAGGTGACTCAGAAAATCTATCTAGGGAGCGATGGAGAATACCATGTAATTACTCCTATGGATGACGGAAGGTGGCCATATCGTAATATTTCTGTCACAGTAATGAGCTAAAATGGTAGGGGAAAATCTGTATTAAGAAGCCACTCAATAGTCTTAGAGAAACAGTAAAAACTAACAATCTCAGAAGGGAAAGTAGCGGCATGAAGCTTGCAATAAATGTGAGAATAAATAGAGTTTTAGAGGCCTCCATAGGATACACTATCACCTTCAATGCAGTTGAGAAATTATGATACGGTGCTTAAATGAGTTGCAAAATGTAAACAAATATGATAATTTAGTGGGAACTCAGCAAAGAGACTGGAGGTTAAGACAAAGATGTTAAGTGAAACTGTTTTTTGCATAAAGCCCTTTTCACGCGTTGAATATGGAGTGTGGAGAGTTGCAATTGTGTGTTCTGGCCCTGCTTTGATCCTCATGCGTCCAGCAGAGTGGCTGACACGTTGTGCAAGGCAACTTGGTTGCTTCTGAACTGCCCATGCCACTGAGTGTCTAAAGCACCATTGAGTGTCTAAAGCAATGCCCACGGTGTTGCAGAGCAGGGCTTGTCTGCTATTACTTAAAATTGCACAATCACACTTCTGTGCTGCTATAGCCATTGTTTCCAATGGATGTAGTATTGCAGAGGTGTGATTGCACAATTTTACGTAGTAGCAGGCAAACACTGTCCCACCACACTACAGCCTTTGCTTTAGATGCCCACAGCTCTGTGTGTGGTTCTGAACCGGCTCTGTTGCTTTGTGCAACGTGTCAGCCTGTTTATATAGAACCTATGGCATCATCCCATACTGCGTGGGAGGAGGCAATGGTAAACCCCTCCTATATTCTACCAAAGAAAACCACTGGGCTCTGTGGGCACCAGGAGTCAGAATCGACTTGACAGCACACTTTACTTTATGTGCATACAACTGTTTGCACGTAGGTCACCTTCCTTGTGAATAGGCTGCGGGTTCATAGGCTCTACTCTCACCTAGTGTTACCACCTCTAACTCAAACAATTTCAGGTGATCCTCCCACCCCCACCAATATGTTTCACATTATCATGCTATTAAAATGCCCAGGATTTATTACAATAGTCACTGGGAGACTGAGGCCAGTTCCAGGAGAATTGGCAATCCTTCTCACACTACCTGTTGAATTATTCAGAACTGGGATCAGCGACAGCACATACAGTCCTTTTATGGTTTTACATTTTAAATGTTGATTTTAAATGATTTTAATGTTAATGATTTTAAAGTTTAAATGATTTTAACTGTTTAATTGGTTTAGTTTTGATTTTAATTGTTAACTGATTTTAATTGTTTTTATTCTGATGTAAACTGCCCTGAGCCATTTTTTGGAAGGGTGGAATATAAATAAATAAAATATATTTGAGACATATTTGAAGTACACCTAAAATTACACATTTGTTTTTCAGCTCTTATGTAGGATTAATCTTTATTTAGATTCCTGTATTTGTTATCCATAACATTGAAATTCATTTGGAAGAGAACTGTTCAGCACCTTGCTGGTGAAGTCTGCTGTTGTGGTTCCTATTGTAAACTGGTTATTCGGTTGGATAGAACAAGGCATTTAAAATTCTTTGAATTCATTTTCAGTTTGGCTAGAATCATGGATGACCTGTGATCATTCTAGATTGTCTCAGCCCACCAGCTTAACATATCGAGAAGGCAGATCTGGCCACGGTTACCCGCGCCTTAGTCACGTCGCGGCTGGATTACTGTAATGTGCTCTACATGGGGCTGCCCTTGAAGAATATCCGGAAACTGCAGCTAGTGCAAAATGCGGCAGCGAGGGTGTTATCTGGAGCTGCCCGTTGGGAACATATCACCCCCATTTTGAAAGAGCTGCACTGGCTGCTGGTTTGTTTCCGGGTCCAATTCAAGGTGCTGGTTTTGACCTTTAAAGCCCTTAACGGTTTGGGCCCGGGGTATTTGAGGGACCGCCTGCTCCCAAGGGTTGCTGCCCGCTTGACAAGGACATCTGAGGGGGCCCTGCTCCGGGTGCCGACAATGAGGGAGGCCCGGCTTTCGTGCACTCGGGACAGGGCCTTCTCTGTTGCTGCCCCTAGACTCTGGAATGCTCTCCCGGTGGCCATTCGTTCCTCAGACTCCATCACGGCTTTTAGAAACCTTTTAAAGACTTGGCTTTTTACCCAGGCTTTTACATGATCGTTTTTACTGCGGCTTCTCTGTGTTTTTATCTGTTATCCGTTGTCGTGTTTTTAGGCTTGTTTATATGTTTTTAGCTTGATTGATGTTTTTACTGCTTTTATTGTATGTTTTAATTTTTGTAAACCGCCTTGGGGTTTTCTTTTAACGAAAGGCAGTATAGAAATGTAAAAATAAATAAAAATAAATAAAAAAAAATAAGTTAATATATTATATCTCTCATTTAATATTGATGGGATGGAAAAGACTAGAAGATCCATGATTTGTTTAGGAAGCTTCCTTTGTTGAGTATTGGAAAATAACATATTACAAAACATACTTTATTAAATATATACGTTACAAGACATAGTTATCCCACTTATTGAAAGTTTTAATAAATTTTGTTTCTTATTATTATTTATACAGGTCTTAATTCAGAAGTAGGACAAAATTAGAGCAAGGGGACTTATATTCCCCTCCCTATAGAATACAGAATCTTATCAATAATGCCCAATATCATTTTTTGTGTCTGTGATGTTCAAACCACAGAGTACTGGAGATGCTTTGCCCTGAGTTCGAAATAATTGTATCATATCTACTTTATATATCATTGTTGGGTTGGCTCTCTCCTTCTCAAACCGTTTGATAGTGGGATGATCAATCACGTTGGGACAGACTTTTTCTTCTTCTTCTAATTTCCCGTAGTGGAGTTCAAGATTCTTTGCTGATTTCTATTGATGTCTGATGCCTAGTTTAGGACCCTTCAGATTCAACTAACACTACTGCATTTTTTCTTCGTTTTGGTTTTGAAGGATAGACTTTGTATGTAAACTTGTTTGGTCTTGTTGGAGTCTCAGAGATGTAACCTTTCTGTTTCTACTTGCATGAATGAATGAATGAATGAATGAATGAATAAATAAATAAAATAGTGACTCCTCCATACAGTCAGCATCAAGTGTGAAAAGGGCTGATGAGATCTGTAATGTGCACTGTACAGTAAAAAATAGCTGTAAAAATAATTTTTCTGTCTCCTTTTAAGAATAAACTGAAGATTTTTCAAATTTAATGTCTATTTCATTAACATTTAATGTTTTACATTTGTTGGGTGGCAGGAACTATGACCCTATGTTCTTCAAAATAACTCAAATAACTTAAGCAGAAGCAGCAGAATAGGTCAAAAACTGAGAAGCTTGTTGGCCAAGGATGATACACTGTTGGAGACGGTGTATCATCCTGTTTTGAAGACTGTTTTGAAGCTTCCATAATACTGCCAAAAAAGCATTTGCATCGCAGCAGCTCCACGTGGCAGTCATAATATGTGAGAGCTATTCCCAACATAGATTTCTGGGCCATAAGAAGAATCATTATGATGTGCAACACTGATTAGGAGACTCTCCATGTAAGCTTAGCCATCCACATCATGCATGGTTCTCAGAAATTATTAATGCAGTAAGGAGCTGCCATTGTGTGTTCAAAAGTTTTCAGAAGGCTTGTGGAACTTGACCAAGCTGTGGGGAAGGGCTGGACGGGGAGGCAGCAGGTGCACACAAATCTTCCATTCCTTGGATAGTCCTAGTGTGCCGCTGCTGATGCTATATGCATGTTTGTTTGTTTGTTTGTTTGTTTGTTTAGTACATTTATATACCATCCCATACAAAAAAGTCACTGGGCAGTTCACAAGTGTGTATATGTGTAATCCCACTCTACCCCACACATGAGCCTGCACTCCCCTGCACACGAGTAGAGTGCTTGCCCTGGGCGGCCGGATCAGCCACCCACATCACGGGTGCAATGGATTCATCACGGGTGTGAGTGCACGGGGCATGCTGGGGAGACCCCTGAGGCCGGGAGGCTTGATGAAGGCTCCTGGTTGGGGGTCTCATCATGTGTCGCTGTGGTACAGAGACGTGCCGCAGCATCTCACAACCTGAAAACCTAGGTTAGCGGAGCCCTTGCTCCACTAACCTGGCTTAAGGGGAGGTGTTCTTAGGTGGGTTAGTTGGGTGGTTCTCATGACCGCGCAAAAGCGGGCTGGGCTACTTTAGCCCACTTTTGCATGGTCGTGTGAATAGCTTCTCTACATCAGAGGCGTAACTAGGGAAATAGTGCCTAGGGCAAGCACTGAAATTGCGCCCCTGTCCAAACAGGAATGATGGGACTTGTAGTCAACAATATCTGGAAATCCCTGTTAAAAGGAACACTGTACCATCTAGACATGGTTGTTGATCAAAACCTGAAAACATGAGCCATCTCTGTAAAAGACTTAGAACAACAGTCAGGAGTTATGCAAGGATTCCAAGTGTCATTTTCTCTTTTTCATCTCACTTTTAAAAAAACATGACTTTGTCCTAGAGGATCACCTGCCAAAATAGCTACTAGCAAAATAGGGGAAGAAGAAGGTGGTGAGGTGTGTGTGTGTGTGTCTATAAACCAGTGAATGATTCCTTCCAGCCTTTGTCTTATGATGACTGTTGGCTCATGATGGGGTATATGTGCATTCACCACACTAGTGCTTACTTTGACACCAAGAGGGAGGAGGATACATTAGTTTGCCACACTAGACAGAGGAATTTGCAACAGGCGCAGACAGCCAAGTTCTGCCAGGGCCAAAACCAGCCCCTGCCAGACTAAGAAATCAGGGTAATTTGCCCCTTCCTGTTACAAGCAGTGTGCTGTTCTTTTATTATTGACTCTAACTCTCAGATATCCCAGTCATGGATGGAAAATTCAGGGTCAATTTACAAGAGACACATTTTCTACATGGAAGTTTCTTCTGTGCAGGTGTTGTGCAGAAACCCATGTGTAGTGACCACCAGGGGCATAGCAAGGTTGGAATGGGCCAAGATGAGATTTTAAAATGGGCCCCCAGCCCCTCAAAGTCCAGGGCCTCCACACACCCCAGGCCCCCAAGGATTTAAGTCTGATATTTCAAAATAAGTATGCTGCCTGGAAATACATTTCACTGAATACACACATGCACACTTCACAGTATATAGTGATATACATTGAGTACTATATATTTGTGCTACTTTTAATGCCTAGAACACACTAGCAACGCTAATTATTAAAATGGCCCCCTCACTGCAGATTAGCAAAGGAGACTTTCAACCATGCAGGGTGAGCCTATGTTTGTTTTCTCAGAATTCTGAACAAATTCAGTAAAGTTTGATTCCAGGAGGTTTTTCACATGAGGCTTTTAAAGCGCTTTAACACACATCTCCTCTGGAATGGAGGTGCTGCATTCACATGTTGGCCATATTTACCCTGAAGTCCCTGCAAGTTATTGGGGAGCAGTTCACACACAAGAAAAATAAAATAAAATAAAATAAAATAAAATAAAATAAAATAAAATAAAATAAAGCACAACACATGCTTCACAGTTCTCACTCAGACCTTCTGGGTTGCAAAACAACTTTAACATAAGTGCATTTATGAATGAATGAATGAAAATAAATAAAATATACTTGTTCCAGAAGTTTTTATAATTTTCTGCCCTGAAACAAGCCACTTATAGGCCTTTTTAGATAGTTTTTGTTTTTAAAGCCAGCACATTTTTCAGTCTGTTTTAAATTAAATATTCAGGGACTTCTCAGTCTCGCCCCACCCCCCATATCAAAGCCCTATGGCAAGCAGATTCCTATAGGGGTGGGGGGAACACAAAAAGAAATTCACAGCCTACCTGGCAAAAGCTGTGCTGGATGGTCTGGGCAGAGGGTCTGCTGCTGCTGCAGAGAACTCTGCCTGCTTCCTCCTTCCTGGCTTGCTTGGCCTGCCAAGTACAGGCTTCAGGGAGGCCTACTCCGAGGCCTCTCTGGAAGCCCCACCCACCCGCCGATCAGCTGAGAGGCGGGGAGAGAAGAGCTCTGCAGTTTGCAGGCCTTGCCGATCCTAGGCCTCGTCAATCAGCCGAAGCTGGAGGCAAGTGGCTGAGGGGCCCTGGGGCTGGGCAGGTGGGCAATGGGGTGGGGGTGGCAGAAACTAGCATGGCGCCCCCACCTCAGTGGCGCCTAGGGCACGTGCCCTGCCTGCTCCCCCCAGTTCTGCCTATGCTCTACATTGCACATGGAAGGATAATACTCTATGTGCATGTGAGGGTCCACCATACCTCAGGATATCTTTACGGTGCCACCACTCAGATCTATTGACTGGAGCTGAGACAAAGTCCCCCCTTCTGTGCTCTGTAGCAGCATGAGGTGGGCCTCTCTTTCAGAGTGTGGGAGAGGAAATAAATGAAATTGATAAAATAACAGGTTTTTAATTCAATAATAGTTCTTTTAGTGTGGTGGTTACAAATCCAAGTAGTTCAGAAGTGTATTTGTTTCAAGTTCAAAAGCATAGTGGTTACAAGAAGATGGCATAGTTTTCATAGATGCTACCAGATTTTCTCCACACTGGGGTTCTGGTATCTTGCTTGTTTCAGATTTGCTTCACAGCCTCTCTCCTGAGGTCTGTTGGGGTTTCCCCAGGACAGGTACTGGTTTTTCATACCAGCTAATCTTCCGTCTCCAGAAACCCTAACTCCTCAAGCCTACGGTCTACCTTCTCCCCTCTACATTTACAGACCAATGATCCTCAACTCCTTAACTGTCTCTGCAGCTCTGTCTGCCCTCTCCTGCGTTCTAGGCAGGGTTTCCTAGTCTCTCCTGCAGGGCTCTCTGCAGTTCTGCTGCCAATCATCCTCCGACACAGACTTAACCACTGGTTATACTCAGCGGTGTAGCAAGGTTGGAGTGGGCCCAGAGACAAGATTTTTAAATGGGGCCCTGCCCTCACTGAAGCTCAGCTCATGAAGTAGAGAAATCTTAAATGAGGCTGAATAGTGGTAACAAAAAGCATAGTAAATGTGTGTGTGTGTGTGTTTATGTATTTCTTTCTTTCTTTCTTTCTTTCTTTCTTTCTTTCTTTCTTTCTTTCTTTCTTTCTTTCTTTATGTGACACAATAGAACATCATCCTAAATTATTTTTTAAAAGATTTTGTAAATTGTGGACGATGCAAGTCATTTAATGGTACTAGAGAAAGACATGCTGTTCTGGTAGCTCCAGGTCTTAACACTCACATCAGTTTTGGAGGATGAATACAACTGAATGAAGCCTGGGCGGGTGCACGGCTGGGGGAGCCAGTCATGTGATTTGCCTCTGGGAGGGCCCCCAAGGCAGTGGGCCCACAGACAACTGTCTCCCCTTGTCCTATTATACTTACGCCCCTGGTTATACTCCATTCTATAGATTGCCAATTAAACATGTATAAACAACACATGTAGCAACCCACACAAAACACAACCCGTAAACACAACCTGTCAAAGTGCTTAGGAGGGGTGATATGACAGTCAGCTTATAACTTTTTGGAAAGAGAGTTTGAATACAAGAGTTGATCTGCCTGACCTGGCATTATGATAAAATAATATTTGTAGTAGATGAGTTTAGACTTAGAGGGCTGCAATGAGCAAGGATTTGTGAGACTGAATATCATGTTGAATGTTTACTTTCTTGTCAAAAAGTAATTAGTTTGATGACTTTCACCATTTTAGAAATAGTAACCTCGTCCTAGACAAGTAATTTAGCAACAGAAAACCTTCACCTTAAGCCTGCATAATTACTCTTTGCTGTTTTCATGCATGGTCAATCAACTACAAAATAAATCATCCTAAGCTTCTAAATATGAAATTGATGTCCTGCTTTGCTCACTCACATTTAAAAAAAAAATCGCAGGTGCTGTTTTTGTTTTGTTTTGTTTATTTTGTTTATTTTTTTATTTATGACCCATGGTCAGCTTACAAGTCAACTAGACATGGAAGAATAAAAGGAATACTACAAGAGGTTAACAGTTGGCTAGAAAGTAATAAAACATCAATTGCATATAGTATCAATCAAAGACTAGCAATTGCTAACAATAAAATATAAATATAAACTAAAAATTCAGGAAGAACATACGCATGAAATAAAAAACTGACGTAACCACATAGCATTAGAACAAAACTTCGCCACCTTATATGTAATAGATGGAGGACTGATCTGCCAGAAGATATGAAACACAAAAATCTTCTGAGCATCCTGGAAAGGGTTCCAGACAAGGAGATATCAGGGAGCGTCTTAACTCTCTGTAAAACAGGTAATGGAGCAATATATGTTGGACGGTTTCAATCTCCCTGTAACCACAAGGGCAGAATCTGTCTTCCCTAGGTATACTCTTTATTCTCCCCGGCAGGAAGCCGACAGGAGCATGTCATACTTTGCTCTAAAGAAAGCCCTCAGATAGCGCAGGTTCTCTAGGGTATACAGATAAGTAGTGGGACCCCGACAGCAATGCATAAACCCAGCCTCCTTCTCGAACATTCAGTAAAAAGCAGTAATGGTTGTCTCTGGGTAATGTGAATAGTGATTTCTAAATGAAACATGTTTTATTTACTAAAGTTACTGTAAGAGCAATTAATCTCAGAGGGATTGAAAACTTTTAGTCGAGTCCTTCCCAAGGGATGGCTGAATTTTATTATCAATGTTGTTGCTATTGTTATAGATATCGTCGCAGAATATAGGCTGTTCCCAGTAAAGTTGCTTTTTGTAATTGGCTGATGGTGATTTCTGTGGCCCCTATGGTGCTGAGGTGCTCTTCAAGGTCTTTTGGGACTGCACCCAGGGTGCCAATTACCACTGGGATTATTTTGGTCTTTTTCTGCCACAGCCTTTCAATTTCAATTTGTAGATCTTTGTATTTGGTGATTTTTTTCTATTTCTTTTTCTTCTATTCTGCTATCCCCTGGTACTGCTATGACAATTATTTTAACTTGTTTTTCTTTCTTCTTGACTACAGTTATATCTGGTGTATTGTGTGGCAGATGTTTGTCTGTTTGTAGTTGGAAGTCCTGTAATATCATCATCATCATCATCATCATCATCATCATTTATATTAATACTATTACTACTAATAATAATTTATTTTATTTATACTGCTAGTGACCACAATTCTATGAAAATGCTTACTAGATATCTTTCAAGTGATTTTTGATTTTGTGGTTATTTTGCAAGAAAATAAAATAAAATAAAATTTTGCATGTTCATGTGTTTTGACTATAAAAAGACATTGCTGCCAGTCTTGAAGCAGTTTCAACTAGCAATCGATCAGAACTTTCACAATGTCAAGGACACTGCCTGTCTGCCCAAGTGCCTGACTGTGATTAGGGAAAGAAATACGATGGTCATAATCTGTATTATATAGACCTATTCATTTCTTTCATTACTAGTATAGTAGCTAGATGTTGAGATGTAGTTCACTTGCGGCTAAATCTGGTGACCTTCTCCAAATAAGTGTTTAGGACAGGTCATAATTATGTCTTCAACACTAGCGCAGCATCACAACTTGTAGTGTAGTGCTAAAGAAAGTATTTCACCAAAAGTATGTCATATGGTGTTGTGTGATGTGAATCAGTACGCTTACATTATTTTATTTATTTATTTATTTATTTATTTATTTATTTATTATTCGATTTCTATACCACCCTTCCAAAAATGGCTCAGGGTGGTTTACACAGAGGAATAATAAATAAATAAGATGGATCCCTGTCCCCAAAGGGCTCACAATCTAAAAAGAAACATAAGATAGACACCAGCAACAGTCACTGGAGGTACTGTGCTAGGGGTGGAAAGGGCCAGTTACTCTCTCCCTGCTTAATAAAGAGAATCACCATGTTAAAAGGTGCCTCTTTGCCAAGTTGCCAAGTTTGCTTCCTGGCAAATGTGCTTCTGTCTTTGTGTGTGTGTGTACTGAGGAATGTAGGTGGAGGTTTAACAGCGCTTATCAGAACAGCAGAACCTGATAAAAATAGGCCCCCAAAAAGTTGGTTGGTTGGTTGGGGGGGGGGGACTAAAGTAGGGTCTAGCTTTGTTAGGACCAACCAAAACATAAAGTAATAAGCACATATAGAGTGCTCTAGAACTCTTTTTCAGGCTAGATGTTAAGTAAAACCAGGGAGGGGAGCTGGGCAAGATGTTGAGGCCCCAAATTGTAGAGTTTGTAACAGACTTCCAAAATTGTAAACACCGTGCATGAATGGACAGAAGTGATCACCCTTCTCTGATGCAGCATTTTGGTATTGTGCAATGTTTGAAACACATAGAGTGGAGGTTGATTTGAGAATGATTAAAAAATGAGAGGGATTGCTAATACTGGACCTCAAAAGGCAGGAATAAAATTCAAAATGACCTTTATAAAATAGGAAACTGAGCTGAAACTAACAAAATGCAATTCAACAGAGACAAATGCAAAGTTCTGCATTTACGTTAAAAAAAAAAAAGATCAAATGCTTAGATAGACGCCTAATTCAGATGTAACAGGAAACCAGAAGTCCCTTCCCCTCTGTTTTCCTTGGACACATGTCCAAATTTGAGAAACTAGAGTTCAAGCTGAGAAGGGACTCACGGTTTCCCTCCCCAAACTCCACTTCAAATCTTCGGTTCAGAGTGGAGATTGGGTGCCTCCCAGTCCAGTTCTGTGGCTCCAGCATTGCATGTGAACACTGACATTGCAGTTTCAGTCCCTCTGAGCTGGAGTTGAGGGAGGAAGCTTCTCCCTCACTCCTGCATGATTGGTTGTCCATGAATTTATCTGACCCCCTTTTAAAGCCATCCAGGTTTATGGCTGTCACCACATCTTGTGGCAGAGAATTCCATTCTAAGTTTCTCCTAATGTTTAACTGAAATCTGCTTTCCTGTAACTTAAGCCCATTAGTTCTGGTCATACTTTCTGGAGTAGCAGAGAACAAGCCTTTGCCACCTTCTGTGTGATAGGCTTCCCGATATTTGAAGAGTGCAATCATGTCCTCACTCAAACTTCTCTTGTCTAGGTTAAGCATAACCACTTCCTTCAACATTTCTTCATAGGGCTCATTTTCCAGACTCGAGACTCCTGGTGCCCTCCTCTGGACCTGTTCAAATTTATCTACTTACTTCTTAAATGACATTGCCCAGAACTGGACACAATACTCTAGATAAGGTCTCACTAGTGAGGAATAAAGTAAAGTGTGCCATCAAGTGGCTTTTGACTCCTGGCAACCACAGAGCTCTGTGGTTGTCTTTTGGTAGAATGCAGGAGGGGTTTACCATTGCATCCTCCTACACTGTATGAGATTATGCCTTTCAGCATCCTCCTATATCACTGCTGCCCGATATAGGTGTTTCCCATAGTCTGGGAAACATACCAGTGGATATTCGAACCGGCAACCTCAGGCTTGATAATCAAGTCATTTCCCTGCTGCACCATTAGGTGGCCCTTGAGAAATAAAGTAAAATTGTTTATTTTCGTTTCTCTGAAACTATGGTTCTCTTAATGCAGACTAAAACTGAATGAGTCTTTTTTGCAACTATATCACACTGCTGACTGATATCCATCTTCAGACCAACTGCAGGCCTGAGATCTTTTTCATGTATGAGGTCAGCCCTGCCATGCCCCCAGACCCACTTTGGAGTGCCCTGGCACCCCACAAAGGGGTGGGGTGGGACTGCCACAAATCCCCATTATTCCCTAAGGGACATAAAAAAAGTTTCAGAAATTCACCAATAATCAGAGAAGGGTCTGATTGCCTTAGGGTTTGCTGGGTAGGCACTTCTGGGTGCCTGGGGAACAACAACAACAACAAAAAACCCACAGAAAGAACTGCAAAGCCAAGGGGACTAACACCACAACAGCACAGACTAGCTACACAACAACAGCCACAAACCAACAAGACCTAACTAGATGGCGCAAGGCAGTAAAACCAACCAACCTGGCACACAGACTGCAAAGAATTTAGGTGCAAGGCAAAAACAACACACCAACACACTGTTGGCAATCACAGAATCAATAGCTTAGCCAATGCAAAGTCAGCAATTAGAGCAAAACAAGTCTCACAAAATGGAGGACAGCCGATGAGCCAAACTGAGCAAAACAAAGTGTCACAAAATGGAGGACAGACCTGAAATAGACACTAGGAGCTTTGAACCAGTTCAATCGGTTCAAACTGGTTCAGTTCAAACCGGGGCCAGTTCGGTTCGAACTCGGACTGGTAGGGCAAAACCAATGCCCAGTTTGGTCTGAGTTCAAACCGTCGAACTGAACCGGTTCAAACTTGAACCGGTTTGCACATCCCTAATACAGAATTACATTTAAAGACTTTAATGGTCTGAGTCTAGGATCCCTTAAGAAATACCTTCGTCCTCATGAATCTGCCTGTGCCTTAAGACTGGCCTTAGTGTTCTAATTCATCTTGATTGGCCACACAATTTGTGGGTACCAGGAACAGGCCCTTCTCAGAGCTGGTGCTGCAGCAATGGGGAGATGCAATAGTTCTTCCTCTTCCCAATTTTTGGCATGGTTGACAATTGGTGGGTTTTGTTTTGTTTTTCCTGTTTCAACTGTTTCTACACTGGATTTGAGGCATTACTGTTTCATTGTAGTTTTATTCGTTTTATTTTAAATAATAATAATATTGATTTTTAAAAATGTGTCAGCCTCTTGAAAGTACCTGTAGAAAAGTGGGATAAAGCTGAATAGAAATAATTTATTGTCTTATTCTCCAGGAGGTGTATTTCAATTTCAAGTGCTCTCCTCACTAAATGTTGCATCTCTAAATTTGGTTTAATTCAACCCTGCTAGTTTAGCAAATGTACTCTAGAGAAACATTGAGGGCTAACTTGTCTATACCACTATACCAACAAAAATTAGAATTGTTCAGACAACGGTTTCCCCTGCAACACTCTATGGATGTGAAAGCTGGACTTTGAAGAAGCAGCATAGAAAAAGCATTGATGCTTTTGAACTTTGGTGCAGCAAGGTGGATGGACTCGATTACGACAGCAATGAATGCACTACTGAAAGACCTTAAAGGTCAAGTTGAAGACAGATCATACTGGAGAGAATCTATCTATGCGGTCACTAAGAGTCGACATCGACTTGACGGCACTTAATCAATCAACTTGTTTGCAAATGGTGGCTTGGGTTGCCAATATTGGTTTGGTGAACCAACGCAGATATTGCAATCTGAGAGGAGCACCCTGGGATACCTTGAAAAGATGCAAAAGATCCAGAGCCAGGCAGTGTTTCAGGCAGCACACTTCAGAATCCTCTGGGGCATCTAGGGATTCTGGCTCCCATGTCTTGGACTGTGCTGTTCAGTAATTTGGGCAGCAAAATATCTTTAGCTAGTCCTGCACTAATATAAATAGATTTCTCCTGTCACAACTGAAGGTCAAGGACAGGCATTTGCTCTTGCTGATAATGACAAGTACAAGTGGCCTCTTGTGTATTTAGAAGAAGAGAGAGGGCAGCTATATGTGCAACATGAGAAGGCCCTTCTGTGCACAAGCAGCAATCATTCAATCTTGCCTCCTCCACTGCTGTACAGAGCAGCAATGACAAAAGTTCACTGCAGCTTGGAAAACTGAAACACCTGGCAATCAAAGCAATATTGTTGCTTGCAATTTTAGTGTCATGGGCAATTTGTATTAGTAGTACATTTGAAAATTGGCAGTGCTGCATGATTTGTCGGAGAAAATACGCAGAAAAATCCTTCAAGATGCAGATAATTAAAGCAACAAATATTTTGAGACCTAGCTGCAGATTGTAATAGCAAAATGGGAATTTGTAATGCTTTCTCTGGGGTGGGTTTCAATATGTCAGTAAAAAGAATAAACAAACAAGGCTAATTTATTAAGGAAAGATTGCTTTGGTTTATATTTCTTAATTTAAGAGCAGAATGACATTTTTAGAAATATCATAGTTCTTCCTGGGCAGTGTTACTTCAGTGCACAGCCAGGGAAACATATATTTAAAAGTTTTTGCTTAAAAAAAAATCCTTTTTGAACATAGAAATCTAGCAGGTCATGAGGAAGATCCCAAGTTTGATTCCTGGCTTCTCCAAATAGGGCTGGGAAAGACTCCTGCCTAATACCTTGGAGAACTGCTGCCAGTCAGTGTAGACACTGATGAGCTAGATGGACCGATGGTCTGGCTCAGTATAAGGCAGCTCCCCATGTTCCTTGGTTTAACTGACTTGCGCGTGTGTGCCCAACTGTGTCTCTAATGCGGTGTTCCGCCTTGAGGTGGGTTTACTTAAATCGGAAACTAGAGCTTGGCTTGTAATGATACTTTATTGAATTAAATTACATCTTCACCTGTTAGAGCTAATCCCAAAACTTTTGGCGGCTGAGCCTCAGATATCCTGGTCCCTGAAAATAATAGATAAATTGTGTCAATGTGGACTATCATCTGCCCTACTGTTGGAGAGTGATGATAATGCAGCTTGTAGCCTCGTACAAAGAGATTAATTTATATTGCTATCCAAGAAGAAAAAGCCCGTCTACCATCCTTTTATAAACATATATGCACAAAGTCGGATCTTGTTCTGGCAACATATCCATTTACAGTTTCTTTGAGCAAGTTTCTCTGGGCCCTTTCTAGGGCTGTTCGATGCTTTTCCCTCCACAAAGCTTTATGGGAAGTATCTGAAATTACAGTATGAAGATCACAAAGACCACCCTTCTTGTGGAAGGGTGATCGAAACTATGGCTCACATTCTTTTAAAATGTCCAATCTATCCAAAATTGAGGTGTCAACTAATTAGCCCATTGATAAAAGACATCAAGGGACAGACAGACGACTTTGTTGTAACCTATCTATTAGCAGATAAGAATGTAACAGTATCATATGTAGTAGCTAAATTTTGTTACGTCGCCACCAGAATGCGAAATTTAAAGGAACAGGTTTTTAATGTAACTATATATAATTGTTAATGTTTATCTTTATATGTATGATTGACTGTTTTAAGTAGGTAAGTTTTCTTCTTCTTTTTTTGGATTGGTCAATGACCGTAAAAAAAGATTGACTTGACTTGAACTGACTTGCTAGCTTTCCACATCCAGGAGCTTTCCCAGACAGCAGGCTTGACTGCCGGCGGGTTTACTGTGAGGCTTTTATGTGAGTTTGAAGCTGCCCAGAAAAAACTGACACAAAAAGTGGATTTTTTTTACCCCGGATATAAATGTTAGAGGTTGTTGATTTTTACCCACAATAGGTAAAACAGCAGAGAACTAAGGAATGAGCACACACTCCAGTTGCAGAGTAGATAGCAGATGATGGTTCGGATATTGCAGCTATTTAAAGAAAACACATGGAGATCCTTGTATGACTAAACCCAGAATGTTGGGGGCAATATGCTAAAATCATTGTAAACCGCTTAGAGAGCTCCGGCTATAGAGCGGTATATAAATGTAAGTGCTATTGCTATTGCTTAACACTAAATATTTATTGGTTAAATACACTTAGATAGGAAAGACCTATCTCTAATCTAAAGGACTACATAGTGGATAGGTAAGGAGAGAGAGAGATGTTTCCATCTGCTCTCTAGGAGGAAAGGAAGGATTGTGACTCAGCACAGGAAGTGCTGCAGAGTCAGTTCAGGGGTCATAGAGTAGGTACAGATAGGGAGACCCTGACTCACTGTCTCTACTCCCAATGCCCCTAGTGGTCATTAGGACAGTTGGTGCAAAAGGTCGATGCACTGGAAGTTCATCTCCAACAATAAATCGGGCTACATTCTAACATGCAGTGAAAAACCTGAATTGTGTGTGAAGTGCTCCCTGATAGCTTGCAGGGACTTTGGGGTAGATCTGGCCAAAATGTGAACACATCCCCTTCATTCCGGAGGAGATTCGAGCTAAAAACTGGGTGTGAAAAACTTCCAGGAAGCTGTTGATGTAAAAGTTTCTGCCCCCTCCTGGATATACAAATGAGGCATATATGAAATGAAAGACGTGCTTGAAGTTGCCACCATCATGTTTAGTTTGGCCCTAAGGCCACCTGGTTTATAAAGTTTCACTTGATGTACAAATGAAAGGCGCTAATAGATATTACTTGCTACTATTTGTAGGTGCTATTGATTTTAGGCACAAGTTTAGAAACTGCATTGAGATCTGTTTGAAAATGAATCCCATATTCTCAGGCATTAGAGAATGTACGTAATCAGAGAGGGATTAATAGAAGAGTCGGAGATCAAACCCAATGATGTAATAACATATTTACCAAGCCATTGAGACAGCATATTTGCATAGAATCCCCCTCCCCTTGCCTCGTGCAAGTGGGAGGGTGTTTGTCCCAGCCCGGGACTCACAAGCCCAAGAAGAAGCCTGATTGGTTGGCTGGCTCGTGGTGGGCGGGGCTTGCTGAGAGGCCGAGCGTTTCCCCGCTCTGGCCTCTCAGTCGGCTGTTTGTTTCCGATTAGGAAGGAGCTCAGTCCGGGAGCTCCTTCCTCGAAGGCCTTAGTTGGGGGGGTGCGCCCGACAAGCGGGCGAGGCGGCATTCGGCGGCGTTCCGTCGAGGGGGCCATAGTGTCAGCGGTGGCCCCGCTGGTAGGGGGGTACTCCCGGGACTGCTCCCGGCTGGGTTGCAGCTGCAGCAGCAGCGTCTTTGGGCCTCTTCAGCGCGGCGTCGGCACTCGGCTTCCTGGGCGTGGTTCTCCTTCTGGGCATTTGCCCTTTTGGTTTGTGGGGTATTTGGGGGGTTTCCATCAGCCTGGGTGGCTGGGCAGCGGCCCCTTTTCCGTTCCCTGGAGCACTACTTTTGATGCCAACATTCTTTTATTTGTTTGGTGGGTAGCAGGTGGGTGTTTGTGCTCATCGGTGCCCTGGTGGGCCTGGCCTGGTTGAGAGTCAAAAGGCCTTTTCAAGCCTTCTCCTTGGGTGGGGGGCTCTGGTGCTTTCCTGGATAGGATTGAGTATTGTTTTTGATTCAGGACAAGGGCTTGGCTTTTGTTCTATATCCTTGCTACCTTCATTCTGTGTGTGGTTGGCGCTTTTTTTTTTTTTTCCCCCTCCAACCCCTTTTGGAATCCCACTATTTGGAGGCAGTATGCCGGGGAAGGCCAAGGGCAAGAAAGGGGGGCGCCCTGTTAAGCAGCCCAAGAGGCCTGCTCCCCCGCAGTCCTCCTCGGAGGAGGAGGATGAGGAGATGACTCTGATACGGGGGTTAATTAATAGGATGGAAGCTTTAGAGAAAGCAAAAGCAGCCCCCTCCGACAAAGGTGCGGGTCCTTCAGGTGTGGGGGGGGTGCCTCCTCCTACGGTCCCTCGGAGGACCGGGGTTCTGTGAAAAGCCAGCTGCTAACTTCTCTCTCTAGTAGGCTGGCTGCGCTGGAAGAAGGGCTGAACCCTGCTGGACCGGGCCCTTCTGCTCCTGCGTTACCGCTTCCTGAACCTGAGTCTCCAGTTCCGGAGTCGCCTTCACCATTGCTACCTCCGCCTGCGGCACCAGTTGTTCAGCCTCCAGTGGATACGGCTACTCCTTTGGCCCAGGGTGAGCCTGCAGCACCTACACCGCCCGGCGTCACCGGCCAGTGGCTTTGTCCCTGGCCGATGCCTGCCATGGGTGGATGGGGCCCAGCTTCTTACTGGCCCCCATATACACAACCTTGGGTGGCGGGTTCCCCGCCGGTTTTTCCTGGAGTTATTGCAGGCTTACAAGGCGCTGCGGAGCAGGTCTGGTTGGGCAACCGGCCCTCCAGCGGGTCGCTCCCACTCCCGGGGGTGGCCTCCTCTGCTGGATCTGCCACGGGGGTGCAGGCGGGTTATTATCCGATGGGGATTCTGCCGTCACCTCAGCATGCGCCCTATGGTAGCATGGGCCTCCCGTTAGGGGATCACTTACTCCCTTCTACAAAAGAAAAAATCCTTAAGGGTGAATATGTGGACATTTTTAGCTTGTTGTTCAGGGAACCTGAGGTTAAGCATAAAGAGGGGGAATCTTGTAAGGAGCACGAAGCCACCAAGAGAAAGCCGGTCGAAAAGACTTGGAATAATTGGCTTTCTGGCTTCACGATTTATATGGGGGTTATTGTCCAAGCCCAGCCCGCAAGGGGCCCTGCCCTGTTAAAATACATGGATATAATTCACAGGGCGGTCTCCGACTTTGCTGGATCTTCCTGGGTACGGTACGATGAGAGTTTTAGAATGAGGGCTGCCCTTGACCCCACATTGCCCTGGGATGCTCCGTTGCAGGAGTTGTGGCTGGTTACTATGTCTCCAGCCCGGCCCATAGAGGGAGATAGGTCTGACAGTGGGCATTTGCTTTCTAAACCATCGGGGGTTTTGCCCTCAGGGAGTCCTGGGCAACAGTGGGTTCAACCCCACCTTGTTTGCTGGGAGTTTAACTCCAATGGCAAGTGCTCCCGTTCCCCTTGTCGGTTTAAGCATGCCTGCGGGGTCTGTGGGGCGAGGCACCCCAGTTCCTCCTGCCCCAGGGCCAAGTTTGGGGGTTCCGGGGCTAAGTATAGGCAGGGGAGCAGTAAAAAGGGTGGCCCTCCTCCACCCGCTCCGAATAAAGGGTCCTAGCCCTATCAAGGTGAAGGTGCTTGAGCAGCTGTTGCTGGACTATCCTGACCAGTCAGCAGCTTCTTATTTGTTATGTGGCTTCCGGGATGGTTTCAGAATTCCCTCTTCGGCCCGGAGGGGATTAGGCAGTTCTCGCAATCTGAGATCAGTGGTTGGTAAGGAGGAAGTCGTTGTTAGGAAAATTGGTAAGGAGGTGGCTGCGGGCAGGGTGATGGGGCCTTTTGCCAGTCTCCCCTTCCCCAGCCTTAGGGTCTCCCCATTAGGGGTGGTCCCTAAAAAGGTTCCTGGTGAATTTAGGTTGATTCACCACCTTTCTCATCCCAGGGGGTCCTCAGTAAATGATGGCATCCCTGATAGCTTATGCTCTGTACGTTATACCTCATTTGATGAGGCCGTGGAAGTGGTCAGGGGTAGGGGCCCCGGGGCCCTTTTGGCGAAGTGTGATATTGAATCCGCCTTTCGCCTGTTGCCGGTACATCCAAATGACTTCGAGCTGCTGGGCTTTGCATTTGCTGGCCAATTTTATTTTGATAGGGCTTTGCCTATGGGCTGCTCGATTTCCTGCGCAGCATTCGAAACATTCAGCTCCTTTTTGGAGTGGGCAGTTAGGCGCCAGGCGGGTCTTCCCTACATGGCTCATTTTTTAGATGATTTTCTTTTTACAGGCAGGGGGAATTCGAGGGAGTGCCACCATTTACTTCGCTCCTTCATGGAGCTAACAGACCGGCTAGGTGTCCCTTTGGCACGGGATAAGACGGAGGGGCCGGTCACGTGCCTCGCCTTTTTAGGGATTGAGTTGGACACTGTTGCCGGTTGCTCCAGGCTGCCTCAGGCCAAGCTGCGGGTTTTATTGGACATGGTTAGGTCCCTTGGTCGCGCCCGTAAGGTCTCCCTTAGGGATCTCCAGGTTGTTTTGGGTCACCTCAATTTTGCCTGCAAAGTGGTGGCTCCGGGCCGGGCCTTTTTGCGCCGGTTATGTGACCTGACTGTGGGCGTTAGGGCTCCCCATCACAGAGTACGAATTACGGAGGGTGCCCGGGCCGACCTGGCTCTTTGGGAAGCATTTCTCACTGATTTTAATGGGGTGTCTTTCTGGCGGGATGTTAGACTTCTGGAAACCGACCTGCAGGTCCACTCTGACGCTGCAGGTGGAATAGGTTTCGGGGTTTATTTCAGGGGACGTTGGTGTTCCGCCAGGTGGCCCGAGGACTGGTTCAGGCAGGGGGTTTCCCGGGACCTGACTTTCCTAGAGCTCTTTCCAATTGTGGTGGCCGTGCATATTTGGTCCGCTGAGTTTGCCAACTCCTCAGTTGTGTTTTGGTGTGACAATCTGGCAGTTGTTCAGATTGTCAATAGTCAGACTTCCCAGTCCCCGAGGGTCATGGTTTTGGTTAGGGCATTGGTATTGCAGTGTCCGCGGGCTAACATCCTTTTCCGGTCCCGCCATGTTCCGGGTATCCGGAATGACATAGCTGACGCTTTGTCTCGTTTTCAGTTAAACAGGTTCAGAGCGTTAGCGCCCGAGGCCGCCCTTCACCCGGAACCCATGCCAGCTTTTCTGTGGGAACTTGGCAGGCGGAGGCACAGCGGGCCATAGCGGCATCTCTGGCGCCTAGCACCAGAGTGAGCTACACAGCCAAGCTTGAGGCTTTCTCTCTTTTTCGAAAGACTGAAGGTTTGGCGGAGGTGTGGCCGGTCCCTGTAGAGCAACTTCAGCAGTTTTTGGTCTTCCTCCGCAGGGCGGGGCGTGCGGTATCCACTTTGGGGGGCTATCTTGCCGCGTTAGCTTTTGAAGCCCAGGTTCGTGGGGTTGGTGATTCCTCCTCCGACCCGCGGGTGCGGCGCATGTTGGAGGGTTGGGCTAGGGGGGAGCCTAGGACTAGGGACCCCAGACGCCCTTTTACTCTGGAGTTGGTGGCTTCAACGCTGGGCCACCTAGTGGGGTGCTGCTCTGGCCCATGGGAGGTGTCGCTGTTTAGGGCTGCACTGTTGGTTGCCTTTTTTGGGGCCTTCCGTCCAGGGGAGTTGCTTCCCCGCAGCGGGTCTTCCCCCAGGGACCGCTGCTTGCAATATTCTGATTTATCGTTCGGTGACGGGGAGGTGCGTTTGCTCCTTCGTCGCTCCAAGACGGATCAGAGGGGCAGAGGCCAGACGGTTCGCCTCGCGGCGGCCGGGAATATCAATGTATGCCCCGTGGTGGCCCTGAGGCAGTACACTGGGCTGGGCCCCTTTTCGGGGGGATGTCTTTTTACCCACAGCAATCAGACTCCTCTGACGCAGTATCAATTCTTGGCGGTGGTGAGGAAGGCTCTGTTGGCCGCGGGGGTTGCGCTCCAGGGGCTTACTCTACATTCATTTCGTATTGGTGCGGCCACCACCGCTACACGTATGGGGCTTCAGGAGGTCGAAGTTCAGAGGATTGGACGTTGGAGGTCCGTGGCGGTCAGGCGTTATGTGCGCTGACAGCGGACAGGTGTGGGCTCTACTGACCTGTTGCTTTCTTTTGGCAGGTGCTGGCGGGGCGGCGGTCCCGGTCCGAGTCCTGATGTGTGGCCATTCGTTGGTCTTCTGGGCTTTCAAGCGGGCCAGCACCACCCGCTGGGGATCCCAGTTGGGTTTAGGAAGCAAGGCTTCAGTTTATTGGTTGGGCATGAGGGGCATGCTCTGGAATCAGTTGCTTCCAGCATTGAGGGAGCATTTAGATAGGTTTCCCATTCCCGACATCCTGGTTCTTCATTTAGGGGAGAATGATTTGGGCCGGCGGCCTGGCCTCGCCATCCTTCAGCAAGCCTCCTCGGATTTGTCTATTTTGCGCAGCTGGATGCCTGGCGTGCGCATAATATGGGTTAATTGGCTCCAGCGCAGGGTGTGGCGGGGTGCTCATTCTTGCCTTAGCTTGGAAAAGGCACGCAGGAAGATTTCAGCCGCAATAGGTAAAGTGGTTTTGGCGGCCGGGGGGTCTGTGGTGCGGCAGCCAGATATAGCTGCTCGCTTTCCCGAGTTATTCCGCCCTGACGGGGTCCACCTGTCTGAGAAAGGTTGTGATTTGTATCTGCATAATATCCGGGAAGTGCTTGCTGAAGGTTTGGAGGGGGTGGGGCAGGAAGGTCAAGCGAGGGCTAACCTTCCTGGGTGGCGGTAACAGTGCGGGCTGTGGGTAAGGAGGTCTAGATTTCGGTGAGCACCCTTGGACATTTTAAGGTGGATTGGTCAATTGCTTCCTTGTGGCCTGTGCGGCACGGGAAGAATTACATTGCCAAGAAACCTGCTTCAGGACTTCACCTACCTTTGGGCTGTGCGGTCCGGGGAGGTAAAGATCTGAAGCTGTCCAGATCCCCTCTTCTAAAAGGGGTGGTTGGCTTTGAAGGAATTGGGCGGGAGCTACCTGCCTCTTTCCTGAGCCAGGGTGTGTCGCCCTTGCAGGCGATGGGTAGGACGTTTTGAATCCTAGCCCACGCCTAGGTGCCCGCACTGTTTTTATGTTGGTGATTAATCACCTTGTTTCCAGTCCGCCACAAATGTTGTTATATTAATAAAGCGTGGCCCGTTTCTCCCATTAAAAAATGTCTCTGTGTCTTCTTGGGCTGGGGTCTGGGTACAATCCCCCTCCCCTTGCCTCGTGCAAGTGGGAGGGTGTTTGTCCCAGCCCGGGACTCACAAGCCCAAGAAGAAGCCTGATTGGTTGGCTGGCTCGTGGTGGGCGGGGCTTGCTGAGAGGCCGAGCGTTTCCCCGCTCTGGCCTCTCAGTCGGCTGTTTGTTTCCCCCTCCCTCCCTCCCTGTTGCAGAGCGGGTCTAGTGACTGGTCGCCTATGGGCCGAGTAGGAATTTTTTGCTCTCAACTTATTGGCTGTTGTTGGGGGTTTTTTCGCCTACTCTGTTCTGCAGTCAGTTGGTAGTTAGGTTCTAGGTTGGCCACGTTTGCGGTAACAGTGCGGGCTGTGGGTAAGGAGGTCTAGATTTCGGTGAGCACCCTTGGACATTTTAAGGTGGATTGGTCAATTGCTTCCTTGTGGCCTGTGCGGCACGGGAAGAATTACATTGCCAAGAAACCTGCTTCAGGACTTCACCTACCTTTGGGCTGTGCGGTCCGGGGAGGTAAAGATCTGAAGCTGTCCAGATCCCCTCTTCTAAAAGGGGTGGTTGGCTTTGAAGGAATTGGGCGGGAGCTACCTGCCTCTTTCCTGAGCCAGGGTGTGTCGCCCTTGCAGGCGATGGGTAGGACGTTTTGAATCCTAGCCCACGCCTAGGTGCCCGCACTGTTTTTATGTTGGTGATTAATCACCTTGTTTCCAGTCCGCCACAAATGTTGTTATATTAATAAAGCGTGGCCCGTTTCTCCCATTAAAAAATGTCTCTGTGTCTTCTTGGGCTGGGGTCTGGGTACAAAGAGTTAGCATCTGACATTGTTGTGAAACACTCTGCTACAGTATTGATGTGACTTCCATTCTATATCAGCAATGATTAGGAAGGATGGTAGAAAGTCACACAAAGTAAAACTGAGATTTATGAACCAAAACAGTGGCCCACATGTTGCACAGCTGTAGGAGAACAGAAGAATGACTGCACCCTTGCAGAGATCCTGCTGCATACCTGTGGCGAAGTCTTGTCCTGTTCTGAATGCAGGTAGAGGGGGATTGGGAAGCTATTTTTTGCTTCTCTCTCAAAAAAAAATCTTTTTGCTTGCAGGAATATGTCTCCGAGGGCTGCATTACCCATGTGTTGACAGTTGTATACAAACCCAATTCACAGCACATGGGAGGAGCCTAGGTAAGAGTGACCATTTTAAACAATGCCAAAGGTAGACTCTCTTAGTTCTGCTTAGAACTACTTGTTAGTTAAAACTTTTTGTAAACAAAATCTTAACTCCAGAAGGACTTATTCAAGCCTGTCTGCAAGCTGAACACGTGCCGCGGTGGTCAGTGAGACAGTTTGCTAGGCCAAACTGCCAGTGGTTGCTGTGTGGTGATCAAAATGGCGGAACTCCTGCCCTGCCCTTTAGGCACTTTAGGCAAGTGGTGGTGGAGACAGGATTGCCACAGCCAGCTCTGAGCAAATTTGTAGTTTCCCACAGCATAGTTGAGGCTATTCTGACGATCAACAGAAAGGCCTCTGATCCCCGCAGCCCCCACCGGCTCCGTAACAGAACCAGTAGTCACGTGGGTGGCCGATTTGGCCACCTAGGGCTACATGTTTGATCATCTGTGGGGAGAGCGGGCTTAGCTCGCTCTCGCTGCAAACCACCACGAGGTGCTCACACCACTCATGTGAAGCGCCTCTTTGTCAGTGACATGCATTGTGGTGACTGTCTGGGCAGAAACCATGTACTGTGCAGTATTGATTCTTGCACCCCCATCTCCACCCAGGGCCCAATTATGACATGCTGCGGGCGTAAGCTCTGTCGAGTTTAAAAGGCCCCATAGCATTACAAAACAGGCTGGAAGTTCTGTGCTGGCATGTCACTCACCCAGTTGTTGCACAGCTCATGGTTACAGCGGCATTTGTCTGAAGAAGTGATTGCTGCCTGTAACTGTGATGGTGGGTGTTGGTCTAAACAGGGCCCTGGTCTAATAAAATTTTGATATAACTTACAATTATGTCTGCATAGATGCAGAGGTGTAACTATAGGGGGGGCAGGGGGGGCACGTGCCCCGGGCGCCATCTTTTCGGGTCACGTGGGGGGCGGCGCCATGACCAAATTTTTTAAAAAAATTTTAATACAAATTTCTCCTGCTCAGTGCAGCAGCGCTGCAGCAGTCAAGGAAGCGCGTTGGTGCCCTGTCCCCCACGAGCGGTCCCTTCCACACTGCCCGCGCCCCCCCATTGCTTTGCTGGCAGCCAGTCAGTGGCCTGGCTTGGCGGCGGGCGCTGCGGCGGGCGCCTTTCATGCTGCTCACTGCGCCTGCCCGCCCGCGCCCCCCCCATTGCTTTGCTTGAGGTCAGTCAGTGGCCTGGCTTGGCGGCGGGTGCCGTGGCGGGCGCCTTTCATGCTGCTCACTGCGCCTGCCCTTGGCTGAGGCTCGCTCGCTCCGTCGCTCACTTAGCCAGAAAGAGGCCCTCTAGTGGCTTGCCAGCCAGAGGGTCTCTAGTCAGTGACGCACGCGCGCGCGACTCGGCCAGCGCGCCATGCGTCCGTCCGTCCTCTGTTCGCCTGCACGTGGAGGTGCGGTCGCCGTCACGGAGGAAAGCATCATTGTTGGGGCTGGGGCTGCACTGCAGCAGGTGCAGGCAGGACGACGAGGACACACACGGACACCCGCACGGAAGAAAGGATTCGGCGGCGGGCGGGTGGAAGCAGCAGACCAAGTGTCAGGGTGAGAAATTGAATGAGTTGCAAAAACTACAGAAGCCACATGTGGGGAAAAAACATATTAAAGAATCAGGCTTTTATTTAGCTGCCCAACTATGGTCTCAGGTGCCTAACAGGTGTTAATGTTTGCATTATACGCGCCTCTCTCCGCCCCAAAAGAAAGAAAAACAATCATAAAGATTCTTTGGCACTCAATCTTAAATGCATGCATGTATATGGAACTGAGAGTCAATTCCCACAGCCTGGGTAGTACAGCAGTGTGAGTTGACTCAAGCAGTGTAACATAGCTGCCTGTGCATTGTTACAAGGTGTTTCAAGAGAGTTTTACCATGAGTTCTGCTTGCTGGCATGCTCATTTTTGCACTGTGAAAGCTTGCCTTGTGATCTCAGTTTACGCTGAAGTGCTCCTATAACAGCTCCATCTCAGAAAAACCTGCAGTGTTAGCTTTAACAAGTGCCTATGGTATCCTGCTAAAGACACACAGTTTGGCAAGAAAAATGGGGGAGGGGGTTATATGCCAGGACCTTTGGAGATTGTCTCTTGCTTGTGAGGAAAAACCTAAGTATAATGTGGTGTGTATCATCAATCATTGCATCATAATTCTGTTGTTTGAGATACAAGCCAACTCCACAGGGTTGTTGCTTGTGAGGAAAAACCTAAGTATAATGTAGTGTGTATCATCATTGCATCATAATTCTGTTGTTTGAGATACAAGCCAACTCCACAGGGTTGTTGCTTGTGAGGAAAAACCTAAGTATAATGTGGTGTGTATCATCATTGCATCATAATTCTGTTGTTTGAGATACAAGCCAACTTCACAGGGTTGTTGTGAGGAAAAAACACATGTGTGTCAGTCAGATGTATGGTGGCGGGGGGTGGCGGGGGGGGCGCAGATGTATGGTGTATGGTCAGATGTATGATGTATGGTCAGATGTATGGTGGCGGGGGGTGGCGGGGGGGGCGCAATTTCAGTGCTTGCCCCGGGTGCCGTTTCCCCTAGTTACGCCTCTGCATAGATGTATAAACTCAATGTGATAAATAATTGTGTAGCCATGTACGTAAATTTTTGTCGTATCAGAACAATAATGTCCCTTTTATGATCTTTCCCCCCTTTCTTCTTTATTTTTCAACCAATGATGTAAAACTTGGAATTTAGTCCTTTTTGGCATTCAGAGTCTCCTCATAATGTGAGGACCTGAGCTGGAGCGTTCTTAGCTTGTGCCTAAATCTGGCATTGCCTCCACCACCAAAAGGTGGTGCCAAAAGGCAAAAGTGTAGGGATTCCTATCACTGTGCAGCATCCTCTGGGGATTTTGCCACCAAAATGCCTCACCGACCACCAGTGGAAAAAAGGAACATAGAGTTGCTTCCGGGATGCTTGGCATACCTGTGTGAGAAACATAAGACAGATGCAAGTTTAGCTTTTTCTGATCTTTTGAGTTGGGGATTTAAAAGTGTGCCAGTGCATCCCACTCAACAAATAATGTTAAAAATCAGAGGTAACCCAGCTCGGAAGGGCGGTATAAAAATCGAATAAATAAATAAATAAATAAATAAATAAATAAAGGGGTCCCAGAGCCTCAGAGACAAGATGCCTCTAAATACCAGTTGCAGGCAGCGGTGGCTGGTGCGGGCACCACCACTGGGGTGGTGGGAGGCACCTTTAAGTGTAAAATAGTAGGTGCTTACCTCCCATACCTGAAAGCTCTTCCCAGCAGCGGTGTGGCACCCAGCACCCACTGTGGTGGAGGATTGGTTCTGTCACTCAGCTGGCAGAGGCCATTTGCATGGTCAGCAAATGGCCTCAACACATGTTTGAAGGCCAACTGAGTGGTGGAGCTGATCCTCCACTGCAGTGGGTGCTGGGTGGCTCCCTGCTGCTGGGAAAAGCTTTCAGGTGTGGCTGTACGGGAGGTACATGCCCTCATCTCTTGCCTGTGGGCTTCTCAGAGGCATCTGGTGGGCCTCTGTGTCAAACAGGATGCTGGACTAGATAGGCCTTGGGCCTGATGCAGCAGGGCTGTTCTTATGTTCTAAAGAGTTTCACACTCCTGATCTTATAGTATACATTATACAACCTACAACTATTTACACTCTCTTCAGTACCAACTGCTCATCATAAAACAATTATAAAGGAAGGAAGGCACAGAAATATGTTGCCTATGAAACCTCACCCGGAATAGTAATTTATACTGGTTGGAGGCTGTTTGGTTTTTTAATTTTATGAGCATCTCTGTGGCAATTATTTGCTGCAGTGACAACACTGCTCTGATTGCAGCAAAGACAATTTCCCAGCCCCGCTGCTCATTCAATTTATTTGATTCTGTAAAAGAAAAAAGAAAAAGAAAACCCCAATAACAATTTGGTTATTTTTTTAAACAGGTTTTGGGATGGTGACTTGTTTTGTTTTTTGTTTTTACTGGTAACATATCTCAACACTTGACATAAAATTAAAAAGAAAAATAAAGCAGACCTCCAACCCAAAGCAGTAAAATATCTTGATGCTTCTTCCAGTTCGCTGCTGCTTTGCTGCCTTCATATATCAACAAAATGTTAACTACCTTTGCCACCACTAATGAATAAATTGAGGAGACCTGAGAGCAGGCCTCTGGGGAAGGAGGTCATAAATTCTTCCTTCCTTGGCCTACATCGACTGTCAATCCTGGATTAAAAGAAAACCCATCCTCAGCATCTGTACAATCCAGAATTGTTCTGCACAAATAATCTGACTGACCTTTTGTTGTTTTTGTGATCTCTCATTGCTCGGTGACCTTTGTGGCGAATTGTTGCACTACAGTCAGATTTCATGCCTGCTGCCAGAAGTGGGATGCTTGCCATTAACGTCTGTGGCTATTGGATTGGATCCCATATGAGGTTAGAGTGGAAGAGAGATTAGAAACAAATATCGTCTGCAAAGGATATTGGAGGATAGCAGCAGCAGCAGCCTTGTTAATGAAAGTTCTGCAAGAAAACCACTTCAGTGAAACTGATGCCTGTGACTTAATAGTTGAATGTTCAGCAAGGGGAGGGGAAATAATGTGGGTTTTTTTAAACTTTGGGATGTTATTAATATGCCATTTCCTGCTCTGAGACAAAGGGAAGATAACAAATAAATATGTATATGTATATGTCCTTATATTTTAAAAGTCATTTTTGTAGCTCAGATATTAATACAACCCTGCCCCCCACAATATCTGCTGATAGTCTTCTTTCAGTAGAAAATACAAAAACTGTTAGCATGTCTGCCTTTTTCTTTCTTTTTTGAATATCCTCTTCAAATACACATCAGCTGGTGTGATCAGGGATAAAAGGTTCTGTGACATTCATGTTATCTCAATGACACAGAAGATAGACTCTTGTTTCAGTTGAGAAGTGGCTTTGAAAGGGACATTCAGTGAGCACAAATGACATATTGGAACTGAGCTGAAATTGGACTAGGAGTGTTTTTATCGAAACAGCCCCCACCCCTTAAAAATGTGCCCTCTTCTATCTTAGCAAGTTTGTGGGAGGACTGCAAAATGAGGCAACAGTGTTTGCCAATTCAGAATGAGGGCAGGAAGCACCGCACTTGCTCTAATTTGGCATCGCTTTCATCACATAGCCAAACAGAATAGGCTTTGTGAGATTGCCAGGAAGTCTAAAAAAGGGGGGCACCAGTCTGACTTTGAACCATACCAGCCACCGCATGCACATGGGTGGAGGTGCAAACTGGGCTGCAGAAGACCTGGGTTCTCCTGGAGGAGGCCAGCCCTCCTCCAGTTGAGGGGAGCCCTCTGCCTCCACCCTTGTTCCTGTCTATTCTGCCACCGCCTGCCCAGGGTAAGGTACCCTGACTCCTCTATCTCTTTCTTTTAACCTGAGGGAAGCCTACTGCCCCTTTGCTTGCAAAGGGCAATCCTTTATGAGCAGAACCCCAAACTGACTGTCCTGGGGGAGGCCAGTGGGAGTTGAGGGGAGCCACCTGCCCCCACACCTCTGTCTCCATCTACGCTGCTGCCACCTGTTTGGGGTAAGGCCCCCTGACTCCCTTATCTCTTTCTTTAAACCTTAGGGAAGCACCCTGCGCCTTTGCTTGCAAAGGGTATTCCTTACAGGATTCACCTTTACGAGCAGAACTCTACATTGGTCTGCAAACCAGTTTGAACTGTTCTGGCGGTCGAACCAAACTAAGCCTGGTTTGACTGGAACCGACAGGACCCAGACAGAATTCAAAATGAATTTGAACCAAACCAGCCTGACCAGTTCCATGCGCATCCCTATAGTGGAGGCAAGGGAGACTCTGTGCTCACCGGGGGCATCATGATGCGGTGGCCTATGGTACATTGGCCCCCAATAAATGGCTCAGAGTCCTGAGTCCCATTCACCACTTCCCTTCTCCATGATCTCTTCCAAAAAAGAAGTGCATCAGTGGAGGCACCTGCACAGAGCACGGGAGAGAGCTCCTAGCCTCACCTAGCTCTCGGCTGCTTCCACCTTCATAGCTGACTGAAAAAAAAATACTAATTGTTGCAGAGAAATTACTTATCCTTAATTGAAAAGGAAGCCCACTCTAACTGAGAAACAAGTGTTTGATATTTGTTACTTACTAAACATAGACTAAGAAAACAATAAACTGGCTAACAGTCTCTTATGCAGATAGAGGAAGAACCTCTTGTCATGAACAAACGGCCCATTCCCTCCTCGCAATGAACAGAACCGCTCAAAGCTCTATAGTCAGAGGCATGAATTTGTGGGGAGGGAGTGGTGGGAAATAGGTGCGTCAAGTCGAGATAACTGCTTGTTTAGAGACATGGCTGTGAAATGCCTCTGTAACAGCCTAATTGTCTCCAAGCCATCTGGCCAGTGTCTCCTGGCCAAGCTCCATCCTTCACGTGGAATTCACACCCTCCCTTTTTCTTCCTGCCTGCCCCCGCTCCCAATGCTGTGTTCTGATTAATTGTAAAAGATCACTCGGAAGAGATACCGGGGCTTGTGCTGCTCAAGGACAATGGTTTTGTTGTTCTTGTTTGGGTGGCACCCACGCCGGAGTTAGCAGAGGGAAGGCCCTTGTGGGGTGATGGACTTCGATATATAACATAGAAGAGGGGTACAAAGCAGGAGAGCACTGGGAAGTAGAGGACCAGAGAGACTGAACCCAAAATGAAGCAAAGGGTAAGTTGAGCCTCCTCACTTTGCCAAGCTGAGGGCTCCAAAGGCCCCTCTTCTTGGAAGCTGCGTACCCAAAGCTTTGACAGCCCCGCAGTTGCCCTGGCATGATATGTGAAATGGACTCTGCTTTAATCTATCCTCCTCCGTCTTTCCCCATGGTTTTTTTATTTATTTTCCTCATCCTGGTTTGGGGTGGTTGGACTGTGAGCTGGCTAATTATAATCACCATCATAATTGCTTTTTATTATATACTTTTCTTTACTTCTTCTAAATAAATGCATAAAGAAATTTGGTGTGTGTTTCTTGCCTTTCTCTCCAAAATAGCCAACACAAATAGGGAACCCAAGCGAGGCTGTGCCAGACTCCTAGTGCTTATGCATAGCATGTGCAGACTGCCCGAGGGAGTATCTGGAGTACAACACCCTCAGTTTGAATTTAGGACAGCAAGTAAGGAGCAGACAAACACAATGACTCCACCCCCAATCCAATACACAGACACATTCAAATATATACAAGCATGCCCCACACAAAGTATTGAGACATAGGCCGCATTGTCATGTAACACAGAACTGCAGTTGAATGGGCCAGCAGTTCCACGGACATTATTTCTGAATGTGGGGAAATGGGATTAGGCACAGTGATGAAATCAAGGGTTGAGGTTTGGAACTCCAATCTAAACCCATGGGTTGCAATGACTTTCATTGCCGCAACCTAAGGTTCCAGGCAGCCTGCGGTAGGTCAGAATTCAAAACCTCAGGCTGCTTCCCCTGGAACTGGAGTTGAAGGACGAAGCTCCTCCCTCCTGGCATAATTGGCTATGCGGGCTGTCCTTCAGTCAAGAAGGAAGCCCACACAGCCCGCTCCCCCTCCTCTCTGAAGTCCCACGAACTGCAGAGAGACTGCTCTCCAGTACGTATGAATTCAGTCGGGAGAGCAGGGGGAGGGGGACAGAAACATGGGTGCATTGGTCCCACGGTTCCGCATTACATGCAATGCACCCAGTGTCCATGGCAAATCCCAATCCTCTTCTCATTGTCTTGTTCTTGAATTCCAAGTTCCACATTTTGTTTTATGGTGTGATGCAATCCCCCCCCCCCCCACACACACACACCGATTGCAGCAATTTATCTGTCTCTGAATCTGGCATGCCTTCAGTTTTGTGTCATTCTGTCGGTTCAGGCTAGAGATGTGTAAACAGGTTCAACTGTTTGTGGATGAACCGAACCACCCCCTGTTCAGTCCAACCCCAGACTGAACCCCCCTGGGGGTTCATGAGTTTTGTTTTAATTTTTTTTTTACACTTAACCCCTCTGGGGGAGTTGTCTGAGGTGGCAGGTGTGTGTGTGTCCCTGGAGGTTCTTGTGGTTGCTGTTTAGCGTCTTCACTTATTGGAAAATCTAGGTCGCAGTCAGACATCATATTGGCATTTGACTTTTGCCTCTCATCAAAATATGCAACACTGCACAGTTGAACAGTCTCTGTGACAGGATCAAGTATTCTGTAGCTTTTGCTGTTCAGTGAATCACCTATGAATATTCCTTCTTCACTTCTGCAATCTAATTTTCTTTTTAGTTCTTTAGTACTATATGCATATGGCTTGTATCCAAATACTCTGATATGCTTTAGATTTCCCCATCATTATAAGTGCACAAAGTCTTAGGTTTTCTTCCAAACTTGTTGCTTACTCTAGTTACATATTATTTAAGTTTTGGCAACACCTCATTTCTCTCTTTGAGCAGGTAAGTGTAAGTATAGTGAGAAAAATAATCTATGCAAGTCAGGAAATAGAGATTTTTACCTGGTGTCTTTACTGAGAAGGGCCCACAAATATCACTGTGAATCAAATCCAAAACCTCATTGGATTGCCTACCTGTGGTTTATGAATATGTGCTCCTTGTTGCTTTTGCTTTAACACATTCAATGCAGATTTGCATGGTTGACTCTGTAGGTTTCCTGCTAATTGTTGTTTTACTAATTTTGAAATGCATTCCTTGCTTGAATGCCCAAATCAGCAGTGCCATAAACTCATGCAATCTTTGTGTTCGTGCTCACTTGCAACATTTGCTTGCTCTTTTTTGCAATCTGTTTTATGCAGCTCACCATCTTTCAACATGCCTTTCATCAGGAGATTTCCTCCTTTGAAAATAAAGCAATGGCCCCTTCTGAAAAGAACTCTACATCCATGCCTTGTAGCTGTTTTTACACTCATTAAACTGTTTTGCAAAGTTGGAACATAGTATGCCCCTGGAATACACACTTCATTCATTCTATTTGCGCTGAGATTACACTTCAGATAAACTGTCTCTTTTCCTTCTGCAAAAATGTGCTGCGCATTAGCAAAGTATATAGGACTTTTATGTCCCACTAGTATTTTTCAGCCCGTTATAATAACGGGCGCTAGATCCCCCCCTTTTTTCCTTCTTCCTTGCCCCCCCCCACCTGATTAAGGGCCAAATTGGCCCAAACAATTGCCGCCGCTGCCCGACCGTCCTCCCTCCCAGTTGCCCGAATCCTCCTCACCCCCATCTTAGGCCCGCGTCATTCATGCAATCAAGGACCATCATCTGAGAAGGAGAGAGGAGCTCGCAAACAGAGCTCCTCTCTCAGCAAAGCCTCTGTTGCCTGTTGCATCCTTTGCGCCCAAAGCGCCAGTTCGGGCAGAGGCTTTGCTGAGAGAGGAGCTCTGTTTGCGAGCTCCTCTCTCCTTCTCAGATGATGGTCTTTGATCGCCCGTCTGACGCGGGCCTTACGGGGTGAGGAGGACTCGGGCAGCTGGGAGGAAGGGCGGGCAGGCGGGTGGCAGTGGCGGCCGCGGCAGCCATTGTTTGGGCCGATTTGGCCCTTAATCAGGTGGGGGGGCGGGGGCATCTGGTGGCGGTTGAAGTGTCCGGCCTGACCACTATAGTCTCTCGGCTCTCGGGTGGGGGAGGGGGGATCGTGACTGCTCTTGGTGTCTCTGATCATCTCCGGTGAGTTTGGGGGGGCGGGCGTTTTCCATGCCGGTGTGTGCTTTTAAACTCTCTGTTGCAGCCGCCAACGTGGCCGCCTGGTCCCTGCCGCCATAGCCGTCTTTTCCTGTCCCACGTTTTTCCCTGCCCCGTCTTTCCCCGCTCCCTTCTCTTGATCCGGGAGCCAACATGGCTGCCCGTGTCTGGGCGGCCGTATCTTTCTCGGCGGTTCTGGTCATGCACTTTGCGCATGCCCAGAACTGCCGAGAAAGACACGGGCGGCACGGGATCACGCTCAAGGGTTTTATTATAGAGGATGCTAATCTCAGAGAAATCTTGCAAATTATTGAAGAAATGTGAAGTAGCTCTACTATCCAAATATATTTTGTTTCACTTTGACTTGCTTCAAACCTGCAGATGGTTTCTTTTGTAGCGCACAGTTTTCCATCTTTCTCAGCATTATTTTCATTGCTTTCAATTTGCATATGCAAGTGTGTTAAGTCAATTTTTTCTGGAATTTAGTCTTATTACCTTTTCTCTGTTGAGAATAATTCTTTTGCTCTTTACTAGGACAAGCATTCCTTAAATGTAAGGTGCTTCAACATATAAAATACTGCTTACCATCAGCACGTTTGTAGGTTTGATTTTTAACTGATTCCTCCCTTTCTGTTTTTTTTTCCAAATTAAACTCTTGCAAATGTTCCTGCACAAAATTCAAACTCACATTTTCTTTAATTTGCAGGAAATTGACAATATTCTCATATTCTTTAGGCAAGGTATTAAGCAAAAGTCCAATATTTGTGAGTTCAGGCATATTTATCTCTTGCAGCTCCAACTCTCTCCGTATTTTTTAAAAAATGAGCACGTTTGATCCTGCATGCTCTTTCCCTCTCTGAATCTTTTATTACACAACTTCAGCATAATATAAACTTGACTGTTCATGGTTCTTTGTTGAAAGAAATCCTCTAATCATTCTCACATCTCTCTTGCCTTGCATTTTTGTCAATCTTTTATTTTTGTCTTCTATATGATAGATTAATTGATCACTTACAGTCAGAGATATTATTATTATTATTATTTTATTTTTACATTTTATATCCTGCTCTTTCTCCAAGGAGCCCAGAGCAGTGTACTACATACTTAGGTTTCTCCTCACAACGACCCTGTGAAGTAGGTTAGGCTGAGAGAGATATGTGTCCCATGGCTTGCTTGTTTTCTGAATCCTATTCTCACTGTTTCTCTTCATTCTCTGTTGGACTTTATTCTTCTAGAGAATATGATAGTCCAAATGTATTCAGCAACATCTTCACTCTGAAGGACCATCTTCTGTAGTTTGCTTCATTGAGCAGTTAAACAGTGGGATGCCTCCCCACAGATGCAAAAGTAGTCATCTTGTACAGGTTTCTTGCTTCTCACAACTTACTGCTTCACAACTGGGCCGTTAACCCAATGTTGCAGAGAAATTACTTATCCTTTATAAGTAATGGAACAGGAAGCCAACTTTAACTGAGGAACTAGAGTTTGATATTTATTACTTACTAATGACAGGCTAAGAAAACAACAAGCAGGTTAACAGTCTCTTATGAAGAGAGAGGGAGAACCTCTTAGTTTGAATTTAGGACAGCAAGTAAGGAACAGGCAAACAAGCATAGTGATTCCACCCTCAAGCCGGTACACAGACACAGTCAAATATATACAAGCATGCCACACACAAAGAACTGAGGCAATGTCCATGGCAAAATCCCAACCCTAATTATTCTTGAGGGGGCATGATTGAGTTTAATTTTCAAAAAAGGGGGCTGTGGGCTCAGGCCTCAAAATTTTTGAGTGCCTAGCAATGCCCCTAGTGCATAGGGAATAATGACATCTTTTGCCCTTATTCCCAATGGCAGTATCAGTGGAGCAGCAATGATACACAAATGGGTGTGCACGGAGCCTCCCCCACTTCTGCTGCCAGTGAGGATGGGCTCTTGCTGGCTCACAGGCCATACATGCATGCCCTTCTCGATGGCCATCTCGTTGCACTGTACACCAACCCATAAGTACTGGAAACTTAACACTGAAAACCAGGCTTTTTCTTTAGTCTGGGGAAGGCAGTCAAATTCTTCAACTGCAATAAAAATGCAGATAAATAAATAAGAAGATCCTTCAGGACCAGGCAAAAAATGAAAGAGGAGTAAAATTAATATCAGAAAGCAACTAGCGATAATGTTATCTTGTCTGCATCTAATTGCCACCCATAATAAAATATTCATAGAACAGTATAAATGAATATCTCATCTCCATGCACAGCATTATTTGGCAGTGATTTCCTTCAGTATAATTCTGCCCAGGAATGCAAACATGCTGTGATTTAAAAAATATCATGGACACATAAAGAAACTGCCTGCCAAGACTTGGAAGAACTAATATTTCTTGTTTAAAATAATGCAGTGACTTGGCATTCGTAATGAAATGAAGACTTCTGGTAATCCTAGTTTTTTAATTCCTTTGCAGTTGCAACTTTCATTAGATAAATTAATTGCTCAGCTATTGGAAATGGGGAAGACGAAACCCCCATGATGAAGAAACATCTATGTTCTGTTAATGATACTGCTCCTAGGGAAGTGAAAAACACCCCTGACTACTTTTGGGCTTGTGTGGGGAACTAGCAGGTTTAGATGGAGCAGCTCATTTCAGAATAAATTTGTGCAAAAGCTTCAGCCTTGGAAATAGTCATTCAAGCTCTCTGTTCAAGTTCAAAAATAGAATGAGATTTATTTTAGGGTTTAGGGGTGCAGAGGAGAGATTTTGATTAATAAGCAACACAATATTAACTAATAAAACTAACAAGATTAATATCAATAAGATGAAGCTCACGAAGAGGTGTTTTGGATTTAACAAGATCGGAGTTAATCCCCTGCTAACTGGGCAAAGAGGCACCTTTTACTGTGGTGATTCTCTTTATTTAGCAGGGGGAGAGTAACTGGCCCTATCCCCCCCGCCAGCACAGTACTTCCAGTGACTGTTGCTGGTGTGTGTCTTAAGTTTCTTTTTAGAATGTGAGCCCTTTGGGGACAGGGAGCCATCTTATTTGTTTTATTTCTCTTTGTAAACCACCCTGAGCCATCTTTGGAAGGGCGGTATAGAAATCGAATTAATAATAATAATAATAATAATAATAATAATAATAAATCCACTGAAGGCTGACCAGAGAAATGGTCTTAGAGAACAGCTTAGAGAGCAGAAAGAGGGGAGCAAGAGACTTAGGAGCAGAGATTAGTAATACCTCACATCTTTCTGGTGGGGTGTGTGGATCCATGTCGCTCAACTGATGTCGAGGGACCTCTTTCCTCCAGGACAGGTGGGAAGGTAAAGAGCCAGGAAAAGTCCAAATGAGATCTTATCTCAGAGAACCAGTTTCTCAATGCAGCCAAGCATGCTGCACAGATCGGGCTTGGATAAAGGGCCTAACTGGAGGCAAAAAGTGGGATAGGCATGAGAGTCCAGGCACAGCAAGGTGGTGTAGCTAATGTTAAGATGCATGAACATGCAATGGGTGAATCTAGAGTAGAGAGAGACAGTTTGGTGGTCTGTCTCAAGGGTTGAAATAGGCCACATCTTGCCCGGAGGCAGAATGCTGATCACACCTTTCTGCTGAGAAGGGTGATATTCATGATATCAAAATAATGCATTATGTCCAGTTCAAAGTTTTCTGGGTGTGTTCTGACAGCACAATGAGGGTTAACCAAGTATGCAAATGGCCGGTGCGCATGGGCTTCAAAATGGCCACTGCAAGCCGGGAGAGGGCCAGAAAGGCCAGAATATGGGCCTTAACGGCCCAAAGAAGACCAGGGGAGGCCGGTGAGGAGTGGGCACCTTCTGAGACCGCCCCATGGCAGCACCCCCTAAAGCCCGCTGGATTACCCAGACCGAGCAGTGCGTTTTAACCCCCTCCTCCAACATTTAGAACCCCCCAAGCTGGCCCAGTGGGTTCAGCTCCAAGTCGAGCTGAACTGAACTGGGTCCTGTTTGACTCAAGGAAGAGCCATCAAACAGGCTCGACCAAGTGGGTTCTCACACATCCCTAATGGGCACATCAGAGCTTATCTCATGGTCAGAAAGAACCCTGGGATTGCCTTGGAATGTTTTAACAAGTGTGCTTCCCAATCCTCGAGCCAGCCATTAATGTTCCTATTAGAGAGAGAGATGAGCCTGTTACCACTTATCTTATTCCTTCCTGCGAAGGTGTTAAGCTTGAACTGATCCCATGTGCCATTATAGAGAGGAACATTTGGCTATATCTTTAGAAGGATAGAGCTTAATTAACTCGTGTCTACTTCAGCTTCTTTGCCTGGGTTGCAATCAGGGAGGTGAGCAGAGGGATAGTCCTCCTGCAGTTGCAAGTTAAACTTGACCTAGAGCCACCTTTCCTGAGCTACTTGCCAAATGACGTACCCCCATGAGTTAGCCCATGAAAGCCAAATGGTGAGCCCACGATCCCGTAAGTTCAGAGAGTCAAAATGGAAACTACAAGCCAATAGCTCCAAACCAGGTGTAGGGCTGCTCCTGGGAACCCCCAAACAGGCTATCTTGGTAACAGTCCTCTTCCTTCAGTATTAGACTGTTGTCATTGTACAGTGTGTGAAAGGTTTCTTCTCGCATTCATGGTTTCCAATGTTTTTGCATGGCCTAAGGCCAAGGGGGGGGGCGGTCATCATTCAAAACTTTAAAGAGATACTTGGATATGCTGTGGGGAAATTGGAAGGAAAACAGTATATACTACTATTGGCATTTCCATGTTTAAATAGCGTTTGTGTCTAATCCCAAACTTTTTTGAATTTGAAGGAGTTTAAAGAATAGCTTGGTCCTTTTCTGACTTCAGCTGTATATTTGGAACATAGAATTGACACCTTTCTAAGCTAGAAGAACTATGGACTGCAACACTGCTTCATTGCGTGGCCTGTGGGGCACTGGTGGCTTGCACAACCCGCCCCCCACCGGGGTGGTTCAGGTCCCCTCAGCCACACACTATCCCTCTTTCTCCCCTCCTGCTCCTCCTGCCTCTGTGCACATTTTCTCTCTCTCCAGGGCTGTCCTTAGGGTGGGGCGACCAGGGCAATTGCTCTGAGCCCCGCACTGGCACAGGCCCCGCTCTGGGCACACTGCAGTGCAGCCTGCCCTCCTCTCTCCCGCAGTCCCAGCCACTTATCTTTCCCCGCAGCCAATCTTTTGTGTCTGTGAGCAGCTTGAAAGGCTCCCAGGTAAGCTGCTAGAGCTCTCTCTCTCTATGCCTCTCAGCTGTTCAGCGTGTGGGTGGGGCTTCCAGAGATGCCTCCATGCAGGCCTCCCTGAAGCCTGAAGCTCAAGAAAGAAGCAAGCAAGCAAGCAAGCAGGCAGGCAGAGAGTGTCCAGCACCAGAGCTCTTTGCTGACCCTCTGCCCAGCCCAGCCTTAGGAATGGAGGTATGATGTGATTTCCTTTTTGTGGTTATCTCCCCCCCGCATGACCACACACACTTGAATATTTAGGAATTGGCTTGCCATAGGGCTTTGGTATTGAGCAGAGATGTAGGGCAGGATGGGAGGAATATGTATCTTTAAATTGAATTTATTTATTTATTTTTATTTATTTTTATTTTTGCCTTTCGTTAAAAAGATAACCCCAAGGCGGTTTACAAAAGTTAAAAACATACAATAAAAAGACAATAAAAACATCATGTTAAAAATATAAAAACATAAAACAGGCATAAAAACAATACAACAAATAAAAACACAAAGAAGCTGCAGTAGAAAACGATCATGTAAAAGCCTGGGTAAAAAGCCAAGTCTTTAAAAGCTTTCTAAAAGCCGTGATGGAGTCCGAGGGAACGAATGGCCACTGGGAGAGCATTCCAGAGTCTGGGGGCAGCAACAGAGAAGGCCCTGTCCCGAGTGCACGACAGCCGGGCCTCCCTCATTGTCGGCACCCGGAGCAGGGCCCCCTCAGATGTCCTTGTCAAGCGGGCAGCAACCCGTGGGAGCAGGCGGTCCCTCAGATACCCCGGGCCCAAACCGTTTAGGGCTTTAAAGGTCAAAACCAGCACCTTGAATTGGACCCGGAAACGAACCGGCAGCCAGTGCAGCTCTTTCAAAATGGGGGTGATATGTTCCCAATGGGCAGCTCCGGATAAAACCCTCGCTGCCACGTTTTGCACTAGCTGCAGTTTCCGGATATTCTTCAAGGGCAGCCCCACGTAGAGCGCGTTACAGTAATCCAGCCGCGACGTGACTAAGGCGTGGGTAACCGTGGCCAGATCTGCCTTCTCGAGAAAGGGACGCAGCTGGCGCACCAGCCAAAGCCGTGCAAAGGCACCCCTGGCCACCGCCTCCACCTGAGCTTCCAAAAGCAGAGCCTGGTCCAGTAGTACACCCAAGCTGCATACTTGCTCCTTCAAGGGGAGTGCAACCCCATCCAGAACCGGTAAAATCTGAATTTAATGGAAACCCCCCCCCCATTCCTAACATCAAAGAACTTAAAACAACAACAACCCCTAGTCTTGGATTCAGGTAAATACGGCATATATGTGTATTTATGCTGGTCAAAGAATGAAATGAAATAATTGATTAATCACTGATTGATTGATATGGGTATATATAATAACTAAATAGCAACCCCAGTATACTCATGGGTGTGCAGTCACAACATTTTAATGATTACATATTATAAGTTAGAAAATAGTTTGCTAGTGACTAATGATCCTTATAGCCCTTTAATATCCAATATAGCAATTTCAGTTTTCAAGAAAGGTCTGACAAATGAAGCAACAAATTTCCCAAACTGGCAACGTTTCATCAAAGTGACATTGTTGACAGTAATATAGGTTGCGCTGTATCGATAAGAGACATTTTGACTACTCAGTCAAAGTGATGAACTCGTAATTGGTGATTCATCATTGTGTGAAATCCTGGAAAATAACTCACAGCAAACAAAAAAGAACAAACTTGGTCCCTAATTAGTTTTCGACTTATTATGGGTTGAGTTCCTGAAATATGAGCAATTCATAAACGTTATGAATGAGTAACAACCTTAGTGGATCATATATAGGTATCCTCTGAATCCAAATGACCTAAATGATGTATAAGCCTTTTCTGGTAGGTACAGAGATAACTGGGTCAACATTCCTGCTAAAAAATATGGCTATTATGTACATAACATTGCTGTATCTTATAACATTTTTTTCAGTTTAGAAATTAGGATTGGCACTTAAGTTTTGAAAAAAGTTTAATTCAAAGAATTTCTGGGTTCCTCCCAAGGTTAAACATCTGAGAATTTTTCAGTGATCCAAATGATTGCCTATAAGACAAGTGAAAATTTTCAGGAAAATTTCTTCACAAACATATCTATTTTCTCCTTAACTCTACTGTGTATTCTAGATCACGGATTCTCAATGTTGGGTCCCCAGATGTTATTGGACTTCAACTCCCATAATCCCCAGCTCCAGTGGCTTTTGGTTGGGGATTATGGGAGTTTATTTCTTTATTTTTTATTTTATTTATTTTTGCATTTATATACCGCCTTTCGTTAAAAAGATAACCCCAAGGCGGTTTACAAAAGTTAAAAACATACAATAAAAAGACAATAAAAATATCATGTTAAAAATATAAAAACATAAAAACAGGCATAAAAACAATACAACAAATAAAAACACAAAGAAGCTGCAGTAGAAAACGATCATGTAAAAGCCTGGGTAAAAAGCCAAGTCTTTAAAAGCTTTCTAAAAGCCGTGATGGAGTCCGAGGAACGAATGGCCACAGGGAGAGCATTCCAGAGTCTGGGGGCAGCAACAGAGAAGGCCCTGTCCCGAGTGCACGACAGCCGGGCCTCCCTCATTGTCGGCACCTGGAGCAGGGCCCCCTCAGATGTCCTTGTCAAGCGGGCAGCAACCCGTGGGAGCAGGCGGTCCCTCAGATACCCCGGGCCCAAACCGTTTAGGGCTTTAAAGGTCAAAACCAGCACCTTGAATTGGACCCGGAAACGAACCGGCAGCCAGTGCAGCTCTTTCAAAATGGGGGTGATATGTTCCCAACGGGCAGCTCCGGATAAAACCCTAGCTGCCGCGTTTTGCACTAGCTGCAGTTTCCGGATATTCTTCAAGGGCAGCCCCACGTAGAGCGCGTTACAGTAATCCAGCCGCGACGTGACTAAGGCGTGGGTAACCGTGGCCAGATCTGCCTTCTCGAGAAAGGGACGCAGCTGGCGCACCAGCCGAAGCCGTGCAAAGGCACCCCTGGCCACCGCCTCCACCTGAGCTTCCAAAAGCAGAGCCGGGTCCAGTAGTACCCCCAAGCTGCGTACTTGCTCCTTCAAGGGGAGTGCAACCCCATCCAGAACCGGTAAAATCTCCTCATCCCGATTGGCTCTCCTACTGACCAACAGTACCTCCGTCTTATCCGGATTCAATTTCAGTTTGTTAGCCCACATCCAACCCATCACGGCCTCCAGCCCCCGATTCAGGACATCCACCGCCTCCCTAGGATCAGATGACAAGGAGAGATAGAGCTGAGTGTCATCCGCATATTGCTGACAACTCAGTCCAAATCTCCGGATGACCTCTCCCAGCGGCTTCATGTAGATGTTAAACAGCATGGGGGACAAGACCGATCCCTGCGGGACCCCACAGGCCAACGGCCACGGGGCCGAGCAGTAGTCCCCCAGCACCACCTTCTGAACCCTCCCCTCAAGAAAGGACCGAAACCACTGCAACGCAGTGCCTCCGATTCCCATACTCGAGAGGCGGCCCAGAAGGATACCATGGTCGATGGTATCGAACGCCGCCGAGAGGTCCAGCAGAACCAACAGGGACGCACTCCCCCTGTCTAGTTCCCGGCGTAGGTCATCCACTAGGGCGACCAAGGCAGTCTCAGTCCCATACCCGGGGCGGAAGCCAGATTGAAAAGGGTCCAGATAATCCGTATCATCCAAGACCCTCTGCAGCTGGGACGCCACCACACGCTCCATCACCTTGCCCAAAAAGGGGAGGTTAGACACAGGTCTATAGTTGTCCAGGCTGGAGGGATCAAGGGAGGGCTTTTTTAATAGAGGTCTTACCACCGCCTCCTTAAGGCACGATGGCATCCTGCCCTCCCTTAATGAAGCATTAACGATCACCTCCAGCCATCTACCTGTCCCCTCCCTGGCAGCTTTTATTAGCCATGAAGGGCAAGGGTCAAGAGCGCACGAAGTTGCCCGCACACTGCCCAGGATCTTGTCCACATCCTCAGGCCGCACCAACTGAAAAGAATCCAACACAACGGGACCAGATGGTACCAAAGGCACGTCTGCCGGAACTGCCAAAACTCTGGAGTCCAGGTCAGCACGGATGCAAGCGACTTTATCTGCAAAGCGACAGGCAAACCGATCACAAAGAGCTGTAGATGGCTCCTCCCCCATTGTCTGGGGGGATGTGTGGAGCAAGGTTCTCACCACACGAAACAGCTCTGTTTGTCTGCACTGAGCAGACGCAATGGAGGCGGAGAAAAAGCATTTCTTCGCCGCCCCCACCGCCACGGCATAGTCCCTAAAATGGGCTCTAGCCCGTGTTCGGTCGGATTCGTGACGACTCTTCCTCCAGCGTCGCTCCAGCCGTCGCCCGAGTTGCTTCATCGCCCTAAGCTCCGAGGAAAACCAAGGAGCCGAACGGGCTCCACCAAGCCGGAGAGGGCACTTGGGGGCAACCGTGTCAACAGCCCGGGCCATCTCTCCATTCCAGAGATCAACCAAGGCCTCGACAGGGTCACCAGCTCTGGACACTGGAAACTCCCCGAGGGCCGTCTGAAATCCAAGCGGATCCATAAGCCTCCGGGGGCGGACCATCTTAATCGGCCCACCACCCCTGCAGAGGGTAGACGGAGCAGTCAAACTAAACCCCACCAGGTGATGATCTGTCCATGACAAGGGAGTGGTCTCAAATTCCCCCACCTCCAGATCATTTATTTCCCGGTCGGCAAAAACCAGATCCAGAGTGTGTCCCGCCACATGGGTAGGGCCCGATACCAATTGAGACAGGCCCATGGTTGCCATGGAGGCCATGAAATCCTGAGCCGCACCCACTAGGGGAGCCTCAGCGTGGACATTGAAATCCCCCAAAACAATAAGCCTGGGGGAACCCAAAGCCACCTCCGAGACCACCCCTGCCAGCTCAGGTAGGGAGACTGAAGTGCAGCGGGGTGGTCGGTACACCAGCAGAATCCCCAGCCTATCTCGGAGGCCCACCCTCAAGGACAAACACTCAAAATTCTGAGATTGCCTGACCGGGCACCTGGAAACGGGAAGAGTCTCACGAAAGATGACTGCAACGCCTCCTCCCCGACCCTCGAGGCGGGGCTGCTGCACGATCTGGAAACCTGGAGGACAAAGCTGAGAGAGACTGACCCCGCCCAGCGCATCCAACCAGGTCTCCGTCACACATACCAGGTCAGCACGCTCATCCACAATCAGATCGTGGATGAGAGATGTTTTTGCGTTAACTGACCTGGCATTCAGCAGCAGCACCCTAATCCTCGAAGGAGTGTTCACAGAGCTCCCTAGGGTCAGAGGGTTGGGAGAAGGGCCGGAAAAAGGAACAGGCCTCAATTGCCTGGACCGATTTCCCCTGTAATGGCCTGCCGAACTCCCACCGCCATACCTCCCTCTGCCCGCTACCCGTGATATTGCCGCCCCCACTCCAGACCCACTTTTTCGCTCCCCCAGGCACATCTCCCCAGAATAAACCACCACGGCTTCTTGGCTTAATAAAAAACCAAGACCAGACTTGCGTGATCTCCTGCTAGCTTCTTGATTGTGGGAAGACAGATCTTCAGGGCAGAAGGAAAGGATCTTCAGGGCCCCAGGCAGCTCACCCCACGGCTGAGAGCCACAAGGACGAGAGCCCTTGTGCTCTCGCCCTTCGGCTCACGCCAAGAGGCTCACGCCCCTGGCCCAGCCTGAGCTTCAAAGCAGCAGAGTCAGCCCCACAGATGGAACACACCTGAAGAAAGGTAGGGCAGAAGCAGAAACACAGTCACTGCCAGCCCAAGATCTTCCCTCTTCCCTTCTTCAGGCCCTGGCCCAGCCTGAGCTTCAAAGCAGCAGAGTCAGCCCCACAGATGGAACACACCTGAAGAAAAGTAGGGCAGAAGCAGAAACACAGTCACTGCCAGCCCAAGATCTTCCCTCTTCCCTTCTTCAGGCCCTGGCCCAGCCTGAGCTTCAAAGCAGCAGAGTCAGCCCCACAGATGGAACACACCTGAAGAAAGGTAGGGCAGAAGCAGAAACACAGTCACTGCCAGCCCAAGATCTTCCCTCTTCCCTTCTTCAGGCCCTGGCCCAGCCTGAGCTTCAAAGCAGCAGAGTCAGCCCCACAGATGGAACACACCTGAAGAAAGGTAGGGCAGAAGCAGAAACACAGTCACTGCCAGCCCAAGATCTTCCCTCTTCCCTTCTTCAGGCCCTGGCCCAGCCTGAGCTTCAAAGCAGCAGAGTCAGCCCCACAGATGGAACACACCTGAAGAAAGGTAGGGCAGAAGCAGAAACACAGTCACTGCCAGCCCAAGATCTTCCCTCTTCCCTTCTTCAGGCCCTGGCCCAGCCTGAGCTTCAAAGCAGCAGAGTCAGCCCCACAGATGGAACACACCTGAAGAAAGGTAGGGCAGAAGCAGAAACACAGTCACTGCCAGCCCAAGATCTTCCCTCTTCCCTTCTTCAGGCCCTGGCCCAGCCTGAGCTTCAAAGCAGCAGAGTCAGCCCCACAGATGGAACACACCTGAAGAAAGGTAGGGCAGAAGCAGAAACACAGTCACTGCCAGCCCAAGATCTTCCCTCTTCCCTTCTTCAGGCCCTGGCCCAGCCTGAGCTTCAAAGCAGCAGAGTCAGCCCCACAGATGGAACACACCTGAAGAAAGGTAGGGCAGAAGCAGAAACACAGTCACTGCCAGCCCAAGATCTTCCCTCTTCCCTTCTTCAGGCCCTGGCCCAGCCTGAGCTTCAAAGCAGCAGAGTCAGCCCCACAGATGGAACACACCTGAAGAAAGGTAGGGCAGAAGCAGAAACACAGTCACTGCCAGCCCAAGATCTTCCCTCTTCCCTTCTTCAGGCCCTGGCCCAGCCTGAGCTTCAAAGCAGCAGAGTCAGCCCCACAGATGGAACACACCTGAAGAAAGGTAGGGCAGAAGCAGAAACACAGTCACTGCCAGCCCAAGATCTTCCCTCTTCCCTTCTTCAGGCCCTGGCCCAGCCTGAGCTTCAAAGCAGCAGAGTCAGCCCCACAGATGGAACACACCTGAAGAAAGGTAGGGCAGAAGCAGAAACACAGTCACTGCCAGCCCAAGATCTTCCCTCTTCCCTTCTTCAGGCCCTGGCCCAGCCTGAGCTTCAAAGCAGCAGAGTCAGCCCCACAGATGGAACACACCTGAAGAAAGGTAGGGCAGAAGCAGAAACACAGTCACTGCCAGCCCAAGATCTTCCCTCTTCCCTTCTTCAGGCCCTGGCCCAGCCTGAGCTTCAAAGCAGCAGAGTCAGCCCCACAGATGGAACACACCTGAAGAAAGGTAGGGCAGAAGCAGAAACACAGTCACTGCCAGCCCAAGATCTTCCCTCTTCCCTTCTTCAGGCCCTGGCCCAGCCTGAGCTTCAAAGCAGCAGAGTCAGCCCCACAGATGGAACACACCTGAAGAAAGGTAGGGCAGAAGCAGAAACACAGTCACTGCCAGCCCAAGATCTTCCCTCTTCCCTTCTTCAGGCCCTGGCCCAGCCTGAGCTTCAAAGCAGCAGAGTCAGCCCCACAGATGGAACACACCTGAAGAAAGGTAGGGCAGAAGCAGAAACACAGTCACTGCCAGCCCAAGATCTTCCCTCTTCCCTTCTTCAGGCCCTGGCCCAGCCTGAGCTTCAAAGCAGCAGAGTCAGCCCCACAGATGGAACACACCTGAAGAAAGGTAGGGCAGAAGCAGAAACACAGTCACTGCCAGCCCAAGATCTTCCCTCTTCCCTTCTTCAGGCCCTGGCCCAGCCTGAGCTTCAAAGCAGCAGAGTCAGCCCCACAGATGGAACACACCTGAAGAAAGGTAGGGCAGAAGCAGAAACACAGTCACTGCCAGCCCAAGATCTTCCCTCTTCCCTTCTTCAGGCCCTGGCCCAGCCTGAGCTTCAAAGCAGCAGAGTCAGCCCCACAGATGGAACACACCTGAAGAAAGGTAGGGCAGAAGCAGAAACACAGTCACTGCCAGCCCAAGATCTTCCCTCTTCCCTTCTTCAGGCCCTGGCCCAGCCTGAGCTTCAAAGCAGCAGAGTCAGCCCCACAGATGGAACACACCTGAAGAAAGGTAGGGCAGAAGCAGAAACACAGTCACTGCCAGCCCAAGATCTTCCCTCTTCCCTTCTTCAGGCCCTGGCCCAGCCTGAGCTTCAAAGCAGCAGAGTCAGCCCCACAGATGGAACACACCTGAAGAAAGGTAGGGCAGAAGCAGAAACACAGTCACTGCCAGCCCAAGATCTTCCCATCTTCCCCTGAAGTCCCACAACATCTGGGGACCCAATGTTGAGAATCCCTGCTCTGGATAGTGCACCACAAAACATGTGGCATGCAGCTTTAAGTATTCCTTAGATGCCCACAGCCGCACAGGCTGAGCAGAAATGCCAGTGTAAGCCTGGGCAACATGTGGGCTGTTATTTCTAATCTGATTGTATTCACTGGTGCCAGCTGACTATCAAGAAGGGCCACAGATCAGTGATAAAGCACATGCTTTGCATGCAAAATGTCTCAGGCGCAATTCCTGGCATCTCTAGTTAAAAAGATCAGGTAGAAGGTGTTGGGAAAGGGTCCCGCTGTTAGAGATCTTGGAGAACTGCTGCTCATCAGGGCAGACGATGCCCTTGGCTCAATGGTCTGTCTAATTATAAGGTAGCTTCCTATGTTCATACATCTCTACTCCCCTCCACCCCATATCTGACCTTGTGTAATTCCAGGCATTTCACAAATCTGCAGGATTCAAGGGGTGTTCTCACTGTTTCACATGTCCAGCAAAGCTAGCAGTGTCTGAAGAGCTGTGCAAATGTGTGCATGCACATTTGGTATTATTATGGCCCCTGCCCTGAGTAGTGACTTCAGAGGCAGGGACAGTCATGACTACTGAGGCAGGACTAGCATTAGACTCAGTCCCAGGCCCTGACGTTGGGCTAAAGCCTGAAAGAACCCTAGAACTGGATCCCCCTGATCTCACCCACACAGCTGCAATTTCTGATATCTGTGGATAGAGAAGAGGAGGAGTGCCAGATTTCATATCAGAAGATGGCCTCTTTAAGGCTTCCAGGCAGGGAAGTGGAGCCCAGGATAGAGAGCCATAGATTGGAGGCATTTAAGAGCTGGGAGTCCTCCTGACCCAGCAGTTCTGAACCAGGGTAGCCCAGATCTATTACCCATTCAGGTAAAATTCAGGTAGGAGCCTGTTCTCAGAACTCTTTGGTGAAGCAGTCTGGTGCCGCAGCTGATCCAAAGAAAAAGGTAGGATGACTCTTTTTGTGAGCCATCCTACAAAGAGAGACATCCTACCTTTTTCTTTGGGTCATCTGCTGCACCGGCGTATTTTAAACACTTCCCAGGCTGCTTCACTGAATTATTCTGTTGAAAGTGGGACCAGAGAGAGGAGAACTGCTTCAGTACTGAGGACTGCCTTTCTGCCACTTGAGTGATGCATTGTGGGATACTGGAGGGCCCAGACTGGGCTTTTCTTCCCTCCAGAGCCTGCAACAGCCCATTGAGCCCAATCATGTGGGGGCTGGGTAAGTAATCTCAACCAGGGACTTTGGTCATCTCGGAGGCATAAGTTGTGAACATGCTTCCCCTCAAGCCCACCCCTATATGGTCATGAGAACAGGCTACTTGAATACACTGGCAGAAAGGTGTGCATATAAATATATTAAAGAAAGTAATGCCTTGCATACAGAAAATCACAGTTCCATTCCTGGAATTTCCAGATAAAAGGGTCAGGTAGTAAAAGGAGATGGGAAAGAGCTCTGTCTGAATCTCTGGAGAGGTACTGCCTGTTATAGTAGACAATACCGTCTGGCTGGCCCAATGGTCTGACTCAATATAAAGCAGCTTCGTATGTTCAATTTTCATAGGTGTCCAGATGAAAATCTTGCCACTTGCTTAAGTGACATAGGTGGACGAAAATGGACCCATAATTTATGTTATCTTAATGAGAATCAACAATGTGGTTATCTAAAGAACTGTGATATAGTTTGTTTTGAACTGCATAATCATGCCACTGCCTTAAGAAGCACTTTCAAGGCTGTCAGGCAACGTGTGTCATTGATCTGTTTTCTGCTGTTCAGAAAAGTATTTTGACAAATATTGATAATGAATATGAAACTCTTGATTTAACTGTTGTTCTCCCTGTCTCGCCATCTATGTGTCTAATCTGGTTCTCGGTGAACATAAATTCACTCCTACAAGATCAACACCAAAAGTGAACTCTGAAAAGTGGGTTTTGATTTTCAAGTCCTTGAAAGCTTGTTGTCATACCAGGCCTGTCATCTGTAGTTATGTATAATTGACTTTTATCAAGAAAATATGACAAATCAAGATATGCTATAAATGGATTTCAAACTTTTCAATTTCTAGTCCATCCATAATCGCCTGTAAAAATATATATCACAGCTTCTGACTCTCTGTCTTCAGCATCTGATGCAACATTCTATTGAGATCTGTTTACAGGTCATCAGGTTGATTTCTCAGTGCTTCGCTGTGCTTAAGTTAGTACTCTTCGGATAGCATCTTGCCCATCAATCATCTTCATTTCCCCCCCATTTTCTTCTAAGCCTCTTGCAGAATTCAGATTTTTTATCCATTGTGTCCTAAATTATATCAAACCTTCCCATTTCTGTCTTCTGCATCTGGTAAATAATATTCTGTGTGACAGTTCCTATTATTTTAAAAATATAACTGAAGACTTCAAATTGCAGTACAAGATCCTCTTGTTATCTTTTTGTGATTCCTTGCTTTTCTTTTTAATGTGCGCAATAAATTTGACATTGCCAAATGAAGAATTTACACAGAGTTTCAGAGTGGAATGTACTGAATACCATAAAATCCACAGTACTTGTTTTGCTAAGCAGTTTAAGGAATGAGTAAAACTTTGGTGAAGTCAAATCTGAAGTAGTGACAGTCTATAAAATTTTGATGTAGTAGCACTCAGTGTTTCATTAAAAACTAATATGAAGCTTAAATAGTAAAGAAACTCAAAGTGTAAGGGGCCATAGGAGAGATCAGGTAAGGTTTTGATCGGGTAAGATTTTGACAGTGATCTTCGTTGCAAGACCCAGGAGCCAGAAGCATGGCTCCCATCAACTCTAAGTGCAGTTCCCTAATGGTATGCTGACCATATCTTAATGGTATCCCTAATGAAAAGCTTCAGGGCAGGCTTTTAGACCTCAGCACAGCCTCTCTGACATCACACGGAAGTGACCTCCCCCACTATGCATTGCTGTGCTTTGCTAAGCTCCTGTTGGGCTCCTTTAAGAAAATTGGAGTCATCTCAAATCCACATGCCCTATTGGAAGGCGCACATGGAGTGCTAGGAAGTGTAGTTCTTCCTAGCACTTTCCCAATAGAACTCTATGGGGAAAGCACTGAGAACGACACCTCCCAGTACTCTGTGCACACCTTCCAAGATGGCTCTGAGTCTCAGCCGGAATCCATGTCTCTTAAAATGGGGCCCCCAGCTCTGGGGAAAGTGCAGCAGTGCAAGGAAATCAGTGGAATGGGAAATGACTCTTACACCGAGGGTTGTGAGCAGTTTGTTTGCCCAAGTGGCCCATGTTTGAAGACTAATGAAGATCACTGGAGCAAGGGAAGGCTCCGAGCCAACTTCACAATGGGAAGGACCAGTTTTTCATCCCAGTGAGTAGATCTGTGACTACATTGCTGATCTCCATTTTCTGCTATAGAAAAGCATGGCAGGCATTCAGTTCTCCTCCTAGGGAACACATTTTTTCTGGAACTAGAATATATTAGCAGTGTGTTTCAGTCCAGAGCAACCTGCTCAAAATAGGCATGGAGGCATAGTTAAGTGGCAGTGCATTCGCTTTGCATGCAGAAGGCCCCAGTTTCAAATCTCTGGCATCAACAGGTAGGTCTGGGAAAGACTCCTGCCTGAAACCTTGGAGAGCCACTGCCAGTCAGTGTAGACAGTACTGATCTAGATGGACCAATGGTCTGACTTGGTATAGGCAGAACTGAAATTAATGGGACTAAGTTATTTGGACTGGGCCAATAGTATTTTTAAGAGTTGTAAATGTTAACATTTGAACATGCATCTTGTAGGCTGATGTGATGTCATTGGGAAGTCATGGAGAATACAAAATCCCTTTTAAATGCTTCCTTTGAAACTGGGTCATGGCCATAAAGCCTGCCAATTTTCATATAATTAGAACTATTAATGGGTAAATTTCACAGGTCATTTTAATGCTGAGAAAGCTCTCTCTAAAGAAATACTCTGCATGACTAATAATGCTCTTGAAATGACGTGAACAATCAAGCATACTCACAATGAAAACCTCTCAGAAGTTTTCTCCCTTGTTAGTATTAATGTCAGAATAATATATTAGTTGTAACTTTCAATTCAGCAGCAAAAACATCCTGAGACTGATTCATGCTCCATTTTCACTTACCACTTAGATTTATGAGTCTACTGTAGCAGACCATGTCTAGTGGACTTATTCTTTACAATACCCAGCTGCACTTGAATGGCAGATGCTTGCGAAAATAAATTCTACTGTGAAAATTTCATGTTGATACAATTGGAAAGTTCCTAATTCTTCAAGAAGACAAATTTTCTTGTGACTGCAAAATCTGGCAGAGCCTTATGAAACCTATTAATACAAATTAGGGGCAAAATATGAAATTATTTGCAAATCAGTGACTGATTATTAGGGCTGTGCATGGACAAAATTACTGGATCTAATCTGATTCTGATCTGATGCAAATTATGATCAAATTATGCATATAATTGTACTGGCCTACATCAAATTGTTCAGTCATCATTATTGCATTGTTCCATAGAATATAATGGCCTATAGGAAATAATAATGGGGAATCTTCAGAATATATTATTGTAGGTCAGAAACACCTGAAACCATCAGGCATGGTAGACCTCTCTTACAGTTGAGCCAGTGTGGGGTATCATGCAAGTTATCTGATCATTAGTTGGAGTTCGATACAACCTGAAATGATACAGAAAATATCATACTGGGCAGTGCCAGCAACTTAGATGATGCACATCAGTTTAGTACCATAGAGTACTGTGTTAGGGCCATTGCAGATTCATAGGGCAGCCCAAACACTGCATGGAATGAGTGGTGATGCAACCATTGCAACCACAATTACTCCTGTTGTGAGTGGGAGTAATTGTGATGGCACTGACTGCACAACTGCTCATTCCCTGCAGCATTAGGGCTGCCTTTTAAGACCACAACAGCCCCAGCATGGTGCACAGTGGTGCCATACTGCTGTGCATAATGCCAATCAATTTTAGCAATTTTCCATCAAAAATGGTACAATGCAAAATGCTGCCGATAGGGGCTGTATTGAATCAGATCCAATTATTGTTCTGATTCGATACAAAGCCGCAGTGATGATTTCATCAACAAAACAATTTTAATTCACAAGGAAACTTTTATAGAAAATAACATTCCCTTGTGTGTTCTTTCCAGGTCAGTGGTTCTGTTCTGTCTTTCAATGACGGCATGCTGAAAGAGATACGATTGCATCTTTTGGTGCTTTGAATACCACCTGTCTGTCCTAGAAAATCATTTGAAAATTATTAGTATTCTTCAGTGTCCCCCTTTTTTATATATTAAAAAGTGAGTTGAAAGGTTTAATTGACAAGTTTTTTTATCATTACATATTCACAGGTTTCATAGCTGTCACATGCGAATAACGATAATTCGGCGTCTGCTAAAGGAAATTGTTTGAAATTCACAGCGCTCTTCAGTTTTTTTTTCTGCCGCTTGGTAATGATCTCCAATATAACATCATCAGTACATATGCCCAAAAGGTTATTCGCTGCCGAGACGCAGAACATGCATACGATAGCAGTCCTTGTCTTGCAAAATGGCTAGTGTAAGATATCCCTACTCCTGTATTTCTAAATGAAGAGGTACAAGGTTCTCAGACCATTCTTTACTATAGGAGTTCTCCTCATGCTGTTGGCCTACAACAATTATCATCCCCAGCCAAAGGTCATGAGGGGAATTGTGGTCCATAAACATCTGGGAACCCAAGTTTGAGAACTCTTGCTGTATCACATGAGGGACGGTAGATTCACAAACCTAAAAGGCTGGATTCTCCAGGGCGCTTTCCAGTCTGCAAGTTCTACAGCGGTTGGAGGTGGTGTAAAATGCTTGGGCTTGGCGGATCGTATTCAAAATGTAAATATATTATATTATAAATATATACACAGGTGCCCTCGAATATAGGGTGGAAGCCGTTTGCTGCATACTTCATATTGCCACCCAGAACAAAGTGTTTTCCCATTCATGAACTGTTCATGTTGATTGTAAGATGTGCTCTCCATGTCCTCCTACTGCCTCATTTTCGGCCAGTGGGATCGCAGAAGAGGCAGGGGGCGAGGGTTGATGAGACTTTAAAAAAATTTCTTGGTGGGTTTGCACAAAGCCACCAGCAGGGGGAGCAGTCTTCTCTAGCTTGCACAAACGTAACTATTCCTTGCCATGGCTGACAATTAGTTTTTAAACTAATTAAAAAACTCACTGGTGGAGGCTGAAAGAGGAAAGGAAGAACAGAAAGAAATATTTTTTTTAAAATAAGCAAAATGGGTTTTACATTAACAAAGAAGGAAGTGAAAAGCAAATAAAAAGGAAATTGCACTGATCCACCATTGCAGCTTTGCACAAGAGCACCCAGGAAAACAACAACACATTGCTGAGCGAAATAGATAGAATCAGAATTGAATTTACATCAGGGACAAAAGTGACAAGCAAATAAAAGTAAAAATAAAATAGAAAGTGTTGCACCATTGTGGAAGAGCACTGGTGAAAGAAAGAAAAATAATAATTTCAGAAGCGGGAAGGGGCAATATCAACAAATCGTCCCCCCTCACTGTCCACACCACAGCACTTACACCGCCCAAACATTGTTGCAACCCTCCTAAAACGGAAAAATACTGCTATTTTCCTGCAAGGCACATGCAATGTTGCAGCACTGAAACGCAACAATAAAACCCGAAAGAGGGCCTCAGAAAAATGGACAGCACCTTGCTGACAGCGCAGGGACTACGATATCAGAACACAGGCAGTATGGAAGCATGCTTAACAGACACGTAGAGAAACTGTTGTGATGTGCAATCTGAAAAGCACCCAGGAGAACATACTTGGGATCTTGAAACTGTTTACTCCAATGCAAAGTCTGTATTATGAGAAATGCCCCACTGTTAAGCTATTTGAACATTTGATGAAAGCTATTTGAACATTTGATGATGACTCTTAGTTTAGAAAAAAGATGACAAATGTGGGACATAACAAAGGTTTATATGATTGTGCTGCAAAGGCGAAAGTGGATAGAAATATGTGCTGCTCCTTACCACAATACTAGAAATCATGTCATCAGTGAAATTGATTGGCAATGTAATCAGGGCAAGCAAAAAAAAAAAAGCACTGTGCATAATTAATTTATGGAATTCTCTACCACAAGATGTGGCGATGGCCAGTGGGTCATGTGGCTTTAAAAGGGGATTGGACAAATTCATGGAGAATAGGTCCATCAGTAGCTATTAGTAAACAGGAAGCAGAGAGTTGGAATAAACCGAGGATGTTCACAATGGAAGTAAGTAAGAAGTGGGTTCCTAGTTGATAACTTAATGAAAAAATCAACCCAGTGTGTGGCAGCTGCAAGAAAGGCAAATCCATTGCTTGGGATCATTAGGAAAAGGAAAAAATAAACCTGCTAATATTATAATGCCCTTATGCAAACCTATGGTGCAGCCATATTTTGAATGTACTGGCTGACATGATGTGCAGTGGTGAGGTGCTGCACACTTCATTGGGGCTGTTGCAAACTCATAAGGCAGCTCCAACTCTGCAGGGAATGTGCAGTTGCACAATCAGTGCTTCCTCAGTGACTTCTATTGTCACGATTGGGGCTGCCTTATGTGTCCGCCCATGACAGTTCCAACATGATGTGTATTGCTGTGCATCATGTTAGCCACTCTGTGCAAATTGCATTGCTGCACTTCAAAAAGGATACTATAGAGCTGCGAAAGACGCAGAAGCGGCCAATCAAAATTATTAGGAGGCTGGAGCACCTTCCGTACAAAGAAAGGCTACAGTGTTTGGGGCTTTTCAGTTTAGAATAAATGACCACCTTAAGAGGCGCAGTGGGGAAATGCTTGACTAACAAGCAGAATTCAAATCCCTGCTGGTACTATATCAGGCAGCAGCGATATAGGAAGATGCTGAAAGGCGTCATCTCATACTGCATGGGAGATGGCAATGGTAAACCCCTCCTGTATTCTACCAAAAGAAAACCACAGGGCTCTGTGGGTGCCAGGAATTGAAATCGATTTGACAGCACACTTTACCTTTTACCTTTAGTTTAGAATAAAGACAATGAATGGGGGCCACACATTATAGAGGTTCATAAAAGGATGCAGGGTGAATGCAGAGAATTTCTCTTCCCCCCACCCCACATTAGAACTAGGAGTCATCCAATCAAACCAATCAGCAGGAGATTTAGGACAGGCAAAAGGAAGTCTCTCTTCACACAGTTCATTAATGACATATGGCGTTCACTGCCAAAAGATGTGGCGATGGCCACTAGTTTACACGGATTTAAAAAGTAGACAAATTCATGGAAGACAAGTCTATTAATGCTAGACTTGATAACTACAAGCTACCTCATATTCAGAGGCTAGTGGCCTGGGGATATGGCAGGCGAGGGGTGAGAGAGTAGGGCAGCACTCACCCCAAACCCGGGGAGAGCCTCTCCAGAGCACTGTGGGCCTTGCCCACCTTACCAACTTCATGGGGGCAGTGATGACACGGCTGGTATAGGGTCACCAGATCCCAAAAGGGTTATGCTACTTGGACTTCCAGGTGCTTGCAAGGTCTCGTGGGATTTTCTGGGACTCTCGCAAGATTTCAGAGCAAGATCCCGTCTTCGCCCGAGATCTCACGAGGCCTGACCAGGCTGTTTGGGGCTATATAAGAAGGAACTGGCCTATGATGAGGGGCCGGTTACTGAGGAGGGCAATTGTGGATGACTATGTGGCCAAAGAAGGAAGCTCTGGTGACATAACCACCCGTCCCTGGCAAATACAACTCTGAGGCCTTTCTGTTCCAGGCATAGCATGCCTCTTCAAGCCCCAGGCAGCCCCAGGAGTGTGAAAGGCCTCTGAAAACCAGTTGCAGGAGAGCCATGGTGAGAGAGGGGTAAGCCTTCATTTCTGCTTGTGGGCTTCTCAGATGCATATTCTTGGCCACTGTGGGTAACAGGAGACTGCACTAGACAAGCCTTGGCCTTAGCCTTGGCCTCATCTTCTTATGCTCTTAGATACTAAAGTAAGGGATGGAGCCATAGCTCAGTAGTGGAGCATCTGTTTTGCATGCAGAAGGTCCCAGGTTCGCTCCCTGGCATCTCCAGGTAGGGCTGGGAGAGACTCCTGTCTGAACCTTGGAGAGCCACCCACTGCCAGTCAGTGTAGATGGTACTGAGCTAGATGGACAATGGCCTGACTTGGTATATGGCAGGTTCCTAGATTCCTAATAATGGCAATATGGAACCTGCAATTTCAAAGGCACTATGTCACCAAAAGCCATTTGCTGAAGACCAACTGTAGATTACAGCTATTGCCTTCAGGCTCCATGGTGGGCTTCCTTGAGGCATGTTGTTGGCCACTGTGGGAAGCAGGATGCTGGACTAGAGGAACATTTTGATTTAATCCAGTAGGGGTTTATTATGATTTTACATTCAGCTCATGGAGCTTTGGGTCTCATCAGATTTACCAGTTTCATTTCACTTGGCTATAAATACTAGTGAAATCATAGTTTGTGATATGCACAGCAGTTGGTATCACTTTCTAAAGTACTATTTCACTGTTTAAAATTGTGGCCATTATGTAGAACGAATTTGAATGAGGGCAGATGCTTATAACCATAGTATTCCTCATAACAATTTTCTACATATGACTTACTACTTTCCCTCAATGCTCAAAATATCTCATTGCTTGTCTCAGTTATCCTTGCAGAACATGAAAGGTAGGTCAACATTATTAGTGCAGATTGTGGGAGTAGGTGCTGAGGTTAAGGGATGTTGGGGTGAATCCTAACTTAGTGCTTTGCAGGTACATATCTAGCATTGGGCAAATGTGTGCAGATGATGTAGGCTGCCCAGTGGGGCCAGGGTGCAGACCTGCCTGCAGTGTACCCTGCGGCAATCCACTACCTGCTTCCCACTCACTTCTATGCACTCACCTCCCTCGGCAGCCACCTGTCTGCCTGCTCACCTGCCTGCCTCCATCTGTGGAATGGTTGCTGTTGGCTTGCTCTTTTTAGTGGTGGTGACATCATTAGAAAATGACAGGCAGAGATGCAGTGAGCCCGAGTCTGAGCAGCAGGCAGGCAAGTGGGCAGAGGCTAGCAGTGGCAGTGGAAGCTGTCAAAAAATCTAGCTGTGGGACACCACCAATGTCACTAAGCTATTGGTGTCCTGTAAGCAGAGTTTCTTCCATTTATGGAAGGAACATAGGAAGCTGCCATATACTGAGTCAGACTATAGGTCCATCTAGCTCAGTATTGTCTACATAGACTAGCAGTGGCTTCTCCAGGGTTGCAGGCAGGAATCTCTCTCAGCCCTATCTTGGAGAAGCCAGGGAGGGAACGTGGAACCTTCCGCTCTTCCCAGAGTGGCTCCATTCCCTGCGGGGAATATCTTACAGTGCTCACACATCAAGACTCACGTTCATATGCAACCAGGGCTGACCCTGCTTAGCTAAGGGGACAAGCCATGCTTGCTACCACAAGACCAGCTCTGCTCTCCGCAAGGAGAGAAGGAGAGTTGCATTCATATATATAAGGATCCATCCACTCATGGAAAAAGACCAGTGGGTAGAAAGAGACCCATTCATGGAGCAATAAGTCAGAATCCAACCCAATGGTTTCCCTAAGGCTACCCAGTGGTAGATAACCAACATCAATGGACCAGGGTCTTCCAAGCTTCCAGTGATTCTCTAAGCACTAGCACTGTATTCCTTCTACTTTTATCATACTTCTTCATCCAAAGAAAATCTAGTGTTTTAAAAACAGATTGTTATTCTTTCCTCATGAGATATATGAAACAAAGCATAGCAATGTCTTGGTAACATGTCTCATAGAGAACAAATATTATTAGCATTCATTTCTTAGCCATAGAGGTCATCTTATTCTCAAACCCTTTTGTTTTGCTGGACCTTTTATTTTATTTTGAGAGTTTTTAATGAGACTGTGTGTGTCCAGATTCCTTGGGAGACTCTGTCAGATACAGCAGCTGGAGACAGCTGCTATACCAGAAGACATTAAACTAGCTGCAGTGCATTCAAGTCTCAGAAGTTTAGGCAATGGGTTGGTTGGCTACTGGGATTTCAACCTGAAATGCAGTGGCATCTTTGCAACCATTCAGCAAATAGCAACAAAGGGATTTTCTTTTCGTTTTCTGTGATTCAATTTGCAAGCATTGTTTAGGAGAAGCAGTCGACTGTTAATTGAGCCATCTGTGTTCTGAACGATGGAGCTGGCAAACTAATTTTTATTCAGATGTTTGTACTCAAGACAGTGTGTTTAACATTCTTATTCAGTTATCACATACACTCACCTTGCATAAGTAGGAAATCTTTTTGTACATTTTCCCTCCAATGGGAGAAGATAGCTTCTTGAATGATTCCCCTGATCCAGAGCTCCATATATGTTCTGCTGTGAAAACGAATCTCCTGCACATCTTCAGGATCCAAGCAGGTTGTGAGGAGAAGCTCACCAAGCAGTGGAAGCTATTTTTTCCTCTGTTCTTTCATCTTAGACATTTGTCTTTGTGGTGTTTTTGGTTAATCCATTCCTTAATCCTAGCCAGCTTTTGAATGGGGCTTTAGTTAGTTGTATTCCAGTTCTGGGGTAGAGGCAGGGCTAACAAACAGCCAGAAGCAAGAGCACTGAAAAGCAGTCTGCACTTGCCTCTCTGGACAGAATATCTATTTCATTAAACTGTTAATATTCCTGATTCAACTCCACTGCCTTGTCATTGCATACCACAACTCTTTCCCATGGATTCTACAGTCTTGGGTGGGGGGAGAGAATATTGTCCCACACACATGATATTGCCTTCTGTGCTTGCCCTATGCTCCACAAAACAATTTAAAATGTATTTATTTGTCTATATTACAAAGCTATATTAAAATATAAGCCACTTTTCTACTCTAAAATTGGCTCTCCCAGTGGTGTACAATACAAGAGACAGCCAAAAAAACCATGCAAATAAGCAATGAAAAATCTCAATAGCAAGTAAAGAACAGAAGCTGGCATGACAGGCAGCCCTCCGTTGATGTAAGGGACCCCCTCCCGGGCTGCTTCATAACTTGAACGTCTGCTGCATAACTTGATAGTGTAGCATGATGAGGCTGCTATACAAGACTTCTGGGCTGTTGGGGCCACCTTTCAAGTTGTGCGGCAGCCCTGGCGGGTCCCTTACATCAATGGAGGGCTGCCCATCATGTTGGCCAGAGTTAGCAAGAAGACCAAACAGCAGCTTAAAAACCAAAGAGCTTGGAGGAGGACCAATAACCAGTCTTGAAGGCTCACCAGAAGAGGATAGTCTTCATCAGCTGACAAAAACTATTAAGGGAGTTTGGAGACAAGCCTTCCAGGAGAGGGAGTTTTACTGTCAATGTGGTGCCACAAAGAAGGCCCAATCTTGCATTTGTGTTAACTGTACCTCTGACGGTGATGAGTCATGGCAAAAGACCACCATATGGCAGCCAATACATGTTGATGGGCCTCAGCTTTCCATATCCCTTTCCATCACTAGCTCTGATTCAGGATTTAGGACACCTGCTCCTTTCCCCCTTCAGGCACTTGTTATTAAACACTTCTCCAGAACATTGCACATTTTCTGCTGTTATAAGACTAAAGAACTGGCGTCTTCAAAGCGGCATTGATATGGCTTATATTTTTGAATATATAATTCAAGGTACCCTGTTGTTTTGACTGGAGGGATAAGAAATATATTACTGCTGCTTTTTGAAAGAGAGCTTCTTTTATCCCATGTAGTCCAAAATGAGTTTGGTTTTGAAAGCAGTCAACATTTACCCTGTTGTTTTTAGATGTCTTGGATTATGAAAGGTATTGCTAATGAGACTACTTGTCTATATTTTGTCAGAAAAGAAGCTCTACCAAATTATCCCCCTGAAAATTACTATATCTGGTGCATGCTTTCTTAAGAACTATTTGGCATGTTCAAAAAATTGAAACAAAACCACAGAAATACTCTTTTGGATTGGCCATTATCATGAATTCTTGTGAAATCCATTCTGTCCTGTTGCATGCATCTGCTCTCTTGGTTGGGATCTAGTTTGCATGTTGGAAAACTTGGCTGAGACATGTAGCTGAGTAGACCCATGCAGTACACCATCTCTCAGAGGGTGTCCATCTACTGCACAGGTTTGATATCAAGATCAGTGACATTACAACTAGAAACTAGCCTTATACCTTATAGTGAGTCTAAAATCATTAACTTCTGTAATGCGCTCTACATGGGGCTACCTTTGTACATAGTCCGGAAACTTCAGCTGGTTAAGAATGTGGCAGCCAGGTTGGTCTCTGGGTCATCTCGAAGAGACCACATTACACCTCTGCTGATGGAGTTACACTGGCTGCCTATAGGTTTCCGGGCAAAATACAAAGTGCTAGTTATAACTTATAAAGCCCTAAACGGCTTAGGCCCTGGGTATTTGAGAGAACGTCTTCTTCATTATGAGCCCCACCATCCATTGCAGTCATCTTTGGAGGTCCATCTCCAGTTGCCGCCAGTTCGTCTGGTGGCCACACGGAGACGGGCCTTCTCGGTTGCTGCCCCGGGACTATGGAATGCGCTCCCTATTGAGATACGATCCTCCCCATCTCTGACAATTTTTAAGAAATATTTTAAAACCCATCTTTTTACCCAGGCTTTTTTAGCTTCTTAATAATGTTTGGTTTTTAATTCTGAGATTGATTTTTAAATTGTTAGTTTTTAATTGTTTTAATGTGTTTTTATATGTGCTTTTAACTGTTTTATCATTGTGAACCACCCAGAGACACGAATGTGGGGCGGTATAAAAGTGTAATAAATAAATAAAATAAAATAAAATAAAATAAAATAAAATAAATAAATAAATGGATCTAGGAGTGTGATCGAGACATCAGATGACCACTTTGTCAGACAGTGATAGGAATAGTGAACTCATAAGAACTGTCCTGCTGGATCAGGTCCAAGGTCTATCTAGTCCAGCATCCTTTTCCACCCAGTGGCCCACTGGATGCCTCTGAGAAACCCACAGGCAAGAAGTGTGAGGGCATGAACTCTCTCTTGGTGTTGCTCCCCTGCAACTGGTATTTAGAAGTTTCTTGCTTCTGAGGCTGGAGGTGGCCTACAATCACCAGACTAGTAGCCATTGATAGACCTGGCCTCCATAAATTTGTCCAAGCCTCTTTTAAAGTGACCCAAGCTAGTGGCCATCACCACATCTTGTGGAAGATAATTCCATAGGTTGATTATGCACTGTGTGAAAAATTACTTCATTTTGTTGGTCCTAAGTTTCCTGGCCTTCAGTGTCATGGGATGACCCCTGGTTATAGTGTTGTGAGAGAGGGAGAAAAATTTCTCTCTGTCCACTCTCTTTACTCCATAATAATTTTATACATCTCTATCATGTCATCCTGTAGCCTCTTTTCTAAACTAAAGAGGCTCAGACTCTGTAGCCTTATCTCATAAGGAAGGTGCTCTAGGCCGTTGATAATCTTGGTTGTCATCTTCTGTACCTTTCCAGTTCTACAATGTCTTTAAGAAATGTTGATCAGAACTGTATGCAGTACTCAAAATGTGGCAGCACCATAGATCTGTATAAGGGCATTATAATATCATTTTTATTTTCAATCCCCTTCCCAATGATCCCTAGCATGGAATTAACCTTTTTCACAGGCTGCCCACCATGACCTTAAGATCTCTGTTCTGGTCAGTCACTGACAGGTTAGAACCCATGAGTGTAATAAGTGATGTTGGGTATTTTGTAGTTGTTGTTGCCCCAGTATGTATCACTTTACACTTGCCAGCACTGAACCGCATTTGCCATTTTGTCGCCCACTCACCCAGTTTGGAGAGATCCTTTTGGAGCTCCTCACAATCTGTTTTGGATTTCACTTGGCTCAGAGCTAAGTTTGGATGATCAGCTAGGAAAATAAAAGAACCCTCTTCACAGTTTATGTGTGGAACGCCAAGTGCACAGTTGCGTGCTGCATAAACATGGAGATGGTAATGACTGTGGTTATTGTGATAAAGATGATAAATAATAGTCAACACATGGGGAAAGGTTGTTGGATTCTTCTAAATAAATCATTATGTCCAAGCTCACCTGAAAGATATTAAATCAGCTGATGCTTTTGAACCAGGCTGTTCAATGCAAATTTGATGGAGCTGGTTGGATCCCAATTCATTGTTTCATTGCTAGTCCCCCTTCACAACACCTTGATTTGCAATTTAGCATGTACAAAATGAAGTCCCAGGTCTGCTTGTCCTGTCAGTTTATCTCAATAAAACAATGAAGAATGCTGATCTCAGGAGGGGAAGAAGACTCTCTCCTGACAGTTAGCCATTTTTCATACTGAACTGCCATTTGGCAGAAAAGAAAACAGTTTGTTGTGTATCTAGAGTCTCCCTGTTTCTATAGGCTGTAAACAGCTTTGGTCTAATTTAATATAATTCCATTGCTTTGATGTCTCAACACATTTGTAGAAAGAGAAGGGATTATAATACTAGTTTGTATGACTTGGTATGTGTTTTTTTCTTTCAGACGCTTCTCAAAGCAATGAATCATGTACTATTTAGATGGTGAGGGTGGGTTCCTGAGACTCACTGTTCCAACAGTGAGGGCCACCAGGTTGGATGGCTTTAAGTGGGGCTTGGACAAATTCCTGGAGGACAAGTCTTGATGGCAACCTGGTTACCTCCAGGTTCAGAGGCAGGATGCCTCTCGAGTGGCAGGATTCCAGGAGAGGAATGGCAGGAGAGGGGGAATGTTTTTATCTCATGGCTATGGCCCACTGTGTCCAGAATGCTGGACTAGATAGGTCTTGGGCCTGCTCTAGCAAGGCTCTACTTATGTTCTTAAAAGTCATGCACAGGTCAATTGCTGGATGTGGGTCACTCCTTATCTGCTAATTTTCATACTCAGTAAAGCCTGAGCTCTGGCTGAAAACCTGTTCATAAAAACAGATCAATGTTGGTGGGGGGTGGGGTGGGGCGGGCAGAGTGGGAGCAGCTGCTGGGCTGACCCTCCGCCTCAGTAACCCTTGTGCGGACAGTAAGCAGCAGTCCAGCAGTCACTCCCGCTCCACCTGCTGCCGTCACGGGGGGCCTGCTCCAGCCACCCCCCCCGGCTGCACAAATGGTGGCTAGAATACTTGCAAAGATCAGCAGTTTGGCCTTGCGGTGGTGGCGGGCAACCCCATGGCAGCCTTTCAAGGCCTACCCCCACACCTTAGAGGCCATGGGCCAGGCCCCCATGGTCCAGGGGTAAGAGCAACTCGGGGTGGGTGGGTGATGCTGAACATCTGCCCACTCATCCACACACACACCCCCCACTCACCCACCCCGTCCACTGGCCAGGAGGGCTCGGGGGGGGGGGGGCATGAGGCAAGTGGGCACACACCCAGGTGGACCACACCTGCTGCATCCCAGAGCCTTGGGTCAGTCCTTTCCGCATTACAGGATGTGACACAGACCTGCACAACATGCAATGCTTCAGAAGAGGTGCATGCATGACCCACTGCCATGCTGCGCAAAAACCAAGAACATATTGGCCCATCTTTCCCAATTGCTCCCAAACAGCGCTCACCTACCATTAGCAGGGAGCCAGTTATGCAAGACCTAGCCCTGCCCATGCATAGGAGTTAGCCCTGCAACCATGGCCACAAGGGTGTGAGCCCCCCTACCCCCTGCGACAGCTGCACAAAGGAAAAATGACGTGTTTGTGCGCGCGCGCGCACACACACACACACACACTGCTCAGCTCACTCTGCATCCTCTGTGCAACACTGTCCTGCAGATGGGGCAGGGCTTGCGTGCTACTGAGCCCACCAGCACCCCCAATGCGGTCCCAGCTGCTCCCCAAGGAATTCACATGATGCTTGCCTGGGAAGTGCCTTTATTATGCAGAATGACTGCACAGTGAGGAAAGGCATGCCAAGGGCCCACTATGGCTGTACACTGCACACCCTCAGGTGTCCAGGGGATTATGTCCTCATATGTACAGACAATATGCCCCCCCTCCCAGCCCTAGCACAGGCAGAGTTAGCAGCCACTTGTGGAGGTGGATGGAAGTGGGGCAAGTTCTCACACACCCCTGCCCCCCTCCATGCCCTCCACCGCAGCTGGCTCTGGAGATTGTGTGACTTACGGGCGATCAAGCTGCAGAATGTCCCCCTGGGACTCACAGATGTTGTGCAGGATACAGCAGGTGACAATGACATCAGCAACCAGATCTGCCTCAACATCTAGTAGGGTTTGCAGGCAGCACCAGCGAGATTTCAGGTGCCCAAATGTCCATTCCACTGGCAGCCTTGCCCGACTGTGGCAGGTATTGAAATGTCTCTGAAGGAGCTGTCCGCTGTCCAGCACCTTGTATGAGGTAATGAGCCAAGGGTACAGCCCATATGCCTGGTCTCCTAGGAGGATGGGACCCACCTCCACATCATTGAGCAGGATGGGACAGGCATCCACAAAGGTCCCCATGACCAGTCTGCTGGCCAGTGGGGAGTCCTAGAACACGGCTGAATCATGGCCCCTCCCAGATACACCAGATAGACATCCAGGAATCTTCCTGTGGAGTCAACAACTGCCTGCAGACACATGCTAGTGAAATGCTTGCGATTCACATATTCATCTCTGTGACCCATCGGGGGAACCGCCCTCATGTGTGAGGAATCCGCTGTGCCGTAGGCCCCTGGAATACTCAGGGCTGCAAACCCCACATGTGACTGGAACTGGGTCCCTGACATTCATCATAAAGCAGAAGTTCGCTAGGAGTCAGGATGACCTCACAGAAGATGGTGCAGGCTGTTAACTTGCCAAGGGCAAACAGGTTGCTCAGACCTAGGTAGGTCTCATTCATGGCCAACTTGTAGAGTGTCAGAGCCAACCGCTTCTCCACAGTGATGGCTCTGCACATCACTGTATCCTGCTGTTGGAGGAATGGTGACAACTCCTGCATCAGGTAGTTGAAGGTGTCATGTGAACCCTGAAGCTGTCATGGAAATGATCATCCTCCCACTCCTGAACATCCATCATTGACAGCCATGTCTCCTCCTGCTGTGCGAGCACCCACCACCGCCTGCACATGAGGGGAAACTCCAGCAGTAGATGGGCCATACAGAGTTGGCAGTTCAGCCCCCTGAGGTGCTGGCCACACACAAGGGGGAGTGCAACTGACCTGCTGAGATGCCATGGGGGTCTACAAGCGGCGGCGGGGCGGGAGGAAGCAGCAGCCATTGCCACAATGATGCCTTCCCCTGCAGAGGCTGCAGAGCAATCCGGGGATGGCATGGTGATGCCGTCGCTGCCATGCAATGGCTGCATGCACAGCTGATGTTGCTGACAGCATGCACCTCAGAGCTGTGTGGAACGACACGTCCATGGCTGCCGAGGGTCAGGGTGTGTGCGTTGGTCAGACCAGAAGCAGCACCAATGGAGCACCAGCTGGGAATCGCATGGGAGGGGCAGCGGCCACCAATCACATGTGACTGGATCACCAATCACATGTGGACCACCAATCACATGTGCCCAACCTGCCCGGAGCCCCGGGCAGGTTGGGCATGCCTGCATTGCTACTCTGCCTGGGACACCCCCAGTCCCATGGTAAAGGCATGAGGGAAATGAACACCAGCAGAAGGTTGGTGCAGCTGGGTGAGCACTTGGAAATGTGGGGCAGATTGGGGCAGTAGCTCCCAGCCCTGTGTCGTCCAGAGCCCCCCACCTGGCCCTTCCCCTGAGGTTGCAGCTTCCACATCCCTTTCCCCTCACGCAGCTCTACCTTACAATCTGGGCAGGCTGCAATGGGACGTTGAGGTGGGGAGCAGCAGCAGTAGCTGGGGAGGGGGGCCTTATCAGCTGCAATGGATCCGTGTTCTTCCCTCCTCAGTGCAGCCTGCCTTGGAGGTAAGGCAGTGCTGTGAAACTGGCAAGCAAGGAGGGGCAATGGGCCAAACAGGCAGCGAGTGCTTCACACACAGGGCCGAGGGAGGTGAGGCTGGCCGGGCCAGCATTCTGTCACACTCTTCCAGCTGGACCTGCAGCCACGTCACTAGATGTGGGTGTCCTCTCTCCCTTGCAAGCCCTCCCCCTGTTTGCACTGGCCCTGCTGCCTCTGGGAAGGGAGCACTTGTGGGTCCCCGCCAATGGAAGCCCTTCTCCCCATGGCAGCTGCTCTCTCCCTTGATGCTGCCTTCTTGTTGCAGGCTTCTTCATACTATATAGTGGACACACATGCACTCCCTCCTCTGCTCCCCGCTACTGGTGCCAGGAAGGGGAGAGCAGCAGCCCCATCACCTGTGCAGTTTCCACCTGGAAAGGGCAAGGGGGCTGTTGCCCTTGCCTTGGGGGTGGGGTGTATCACCTCTGGGGCAGTAGTGGGATGAAGGAACCGGAGAGTAGCTGCAGAGTCTGCACAGGTGATGGGGCTGCTGCTCTCTCATAAGGATGGCATGGGGAAAAAATGTTCCTATTTTCCCTTGAGCTCATTTGCAAGGTGCCTGCCACTTTAAGAAGGTTGGAGCGAGTGCTGCTCAGTGCTTTTGCTGGACAGGCTTTCCCCAAGCATTCTGCTTGCTTTGCAGGGCACTCTGGTATTCAAGCTCTATGGTAGCTCTGTGAAGAGGAGGAGAGGGGGCCTCAAGCAGTGTCCTATGGCTCCCCATGAGCACTGGGAGGGGGTAGGCAACCTCCTCTGCTTGCTAAACCTGGGTTTTGAGGCGGGGCTGGGAACTGGGTGACCCTGTTTTGACAGAGCCCTGTTTGAGGGCTTGCCGAGGTTTCACATGGGAGTGATAACCTCGCCTTCGGTCCTCAAGCCCTGTTTTTGGTGATCATGAGAAGAGCTTCATAGTGACATTTCCTGTTATCATGCATGTAGAAATCCATCCTATTTTTCTAAAGGAAAATAAAGGAATATCAATTGCAATAAGGATGAAAGTAAGTGACATAATATATAGTTCAGCACTATACCACCACGGTGAAGATGGTGGGAACACTTAGATGTTGGTTTTTCTGATTGTTCATATTTCTTCTGTGAAGAGCTAGCCAACTAAGGATAAATATCAATCCCTGCCTTGAAGTATGAAGTGCAAGGAGGAGAGTTCAGAATTTCTTAGTACTAGACCTTGTCCTTTCTAACCCTAGTGAAAGCTTCTGAAAAGCAAACATCATTTCTCCTGAATTGATTTTTCAAAAGGGTTTCTAAACCCTTGTTTCTGGTTTCCTGTTACAGTAGCTCTATATATCTTTCAACCTGAGTGAATGTGATTGCCCCAACCTATAGCAAAGGTCTTCTGGCTAATTATTTTTCTGCCAGCAATCAGGCAATTTTTTCTTGTCAAGACAGCTTTGATATTTGCTGCTTTTATCACAAGGATATTGATCCAGGTTTGTATACTCTTAGGTCACTCACACAATCAAGAACTGTGTGCTGCCTGAGTTTGGGAACTGTGTGTGTTCCCAATTTTTGGTTGTGTGGAAGCAAGGTAAGAGGAAAAGCTACTCAGGTTTTCCTCCTACCTTGCTTCCACACAATCACTTCTACCCAGGTTTTCCTCCTACCTTGCTTCCGCGCAGCTGAGAATTTGGAGCACACACAGCTCCCAAACCCAGTAGAACACAGTTTTTGATTGTGTAAGTGATCTCTCTGAGCCGGGTCTCATGATCAGTGAGACCAGGTTCGTAAGAGTGAGCGGGGAGAGCGGGCTAAGCCAGCTAAGAGCAGGCTAAGCAGCCGACCCCTGGAGCTGGGAGGCGACTTTTCACCTCCCCTCCGAGGGGGTGTCCACTCATGAGTAACCGCGGTGTGGATCTGTGCTGCGGCTACTCACAATCTTTAAAACCAGGTTTGCGGAGCGCTCACTCCGCAAACCTGGTTTTAGGGCAGGGGTACTTAGGCGGGTTACCCGCCTAGGAGCCACCAGGCTTGGAGCCGAGCCTGGTGGTTCACACAATGGGGTGAAATCGGGCTAGCCTCCGCTAGCCCGATTTTGCCCCATGGTGTGAATAGCCTCTCTGTCTCTTTGTTATTCTCCTCATTAGCTCTTCATAGCCATTCTTCCCCCCCTGGTAGTTGTGTGTATCCAGGCTCAACTTTTACATATTCATGGCCTTGATACCACTAGCAAAACTCAAGTAAACCCTCTTCAATATCATGTTTCTGTCACAACTTCTAGAGGGAAAGCCTTGCTAGGCTCTTGGAGAAAAAACGGCAAGGAGACTTGTGGCACCTTAAAGACTAGGAAGCTATTCTTGCGACCAGGGGAAATTGGGCAAAGGGAGGCTAGCCCACTTTCCCCTGGTTGTCTGCTGCCACGGGAGCCACGCAGCTCCCAGCAGCAAACTGCAAAAACCACCCCTCCTCTTAAAGGAGGTGAGCGGAGCGAGTGCTCTGCTACCCCTGTTCTGCTGATTGTGTGCTGCTGTGGCGTGGCTCCACTCCACGGCAACACATGAGGAGACCCCCGCTGAGAGACTGAAACAAGCCTCCCGGTCCCTGGGGTCTCTCCATAGCACTTGTGCGGGGCATCCTGGAACTTCTGGGGGCCGGCTGGCTCCTGATACCCACCATCCCTGCTGGCTCCGTGATGGAGCCGGCAGTCATGTGGACGCCGGACTGCTGATCTGGACACCCAAGGATGGCTCCCTGCCCACGTGAAGTGCCTCGTGAAACGCCTCTAGGTCACTTGTGGTACAGGAGACCCTCTTTATCCACAGTTTCACGTATATGTGAATGGGTCTTTATCTGCAGCATGAAATATAGACTATTTCCGCCTATCCATGGTTCCCGAGTGGCTGGAAATGACTTCCAATGTCATTTCTGGCTGCCATTTTGAAGCACAGAGCCATTTTGTGGCTCTTTTTTGAATTTTTTTTAAAAGAGAATTTGGGAGGCATTCCTGGAGACCTGTAGAACAAGGTAATCTGCTTTCCCACCCTTCTTTCTGACCCCTCTCTGTTGTTAAAACATTTTTAAGCTCAAGGAACCAATACCCATAGGGTCAATTTCTCTATATTCACAGTGTCATTTTCTGTGGAAATGGGCAGTAATGGAACCCCCACGAATAACGCGGGCATGTGTATTGGGTTGGTATTTCAGAGGAGAAGCTTGTATAGTGTAGTAAATTTAAGTTTTTATTTTCTGATTACATTCCTATAATTAGAGTGGCCAGATTCTCTCTCCAGGCCCAAAAACCTAAGAAAGAATTCATGGGAATGCAGAAGGTCAACTACCAATGTGAAGATCTATATTCTGTTATATTATCATCTTATAATGTTGTGTCATGCTGCTTTAACGCTTTGTTTTTAATGCTTTGTTTCCACCCTGTTGACCAATAGATAGAATTGAACAGAATATGTATTTTAGGGAATTCTCTGTGAGATTCTCATGTTAATACTACTGAAATATTGCTGCTAGAATGGACTAGATTTGTCTATTCCAACAGGACACTTTGTATGGTCTTATTTTCTTAAGATCTATAATCTATATCCCAAGTATCCATACTACAATTTTTCAGAGTCAGGCAGAGAACTGGAGGAACCAAGATACTTCATATCAGAATGCCAGTAGATCAGGGAAGCAGGTCTGTTTTGAAATTTTCCAGAGCCTTTCAGTTTCTTTTTAGCCACTAGCAACCATTATGCAAAAGCGAAGAGTCAGCTTTTTTGATCATTCACATCACTGCTTTGATTAATGCTGATCTGAAACAGCTCATCTCCATTTTTATCACTCAAATAGGGAGGACATGGGAAGGCAAAGGCTTACTATGAAGATGTTGGTTTGGCGAGTTTTAGAGAGACGGGGGCTTACCTTTTTCTTCTTCTACTGAAAATACTGTGTGTCTGTGGGTAGGCACAGTATTTCGTCTCCTGCCAGCCACCATTTCCCCCTGGAATGTATGTAGTATCCTTTTGGGAGAAAACAAAATGGCAGCTGGCAGGGGCAAGCCATCTAAAAACGCAGCATACGTGAAGCGCTGCTGTTGGCACTGCCACCACTAACACATTATTTCTAGTAAAAGAAAAAAAGGGGAGAGGGTAAGCCCTCATGCCTTCTGTTAAGAAATGACCCATTAATACTACCCACTCCCAAACCTCCAGTGTTGACTCAAAGAATACTGGAAAGTATTTGGCAAAATTTCCAGCAGACTTGTAAAAGACTGTTCTCCTGCTTTATTCTACCCATTCTATTAAATGTATCGGAGAATATTCTTTTATAAGTCTAAATTTCAGGTCCCAATTATGAGTGATTTTCTGAATCTACTTTCCCCGCATTTTCAAGTCACACTTCTGGTTCTTATCACTACAGAATGGTAGGCAACAGAGCAAGGAAGTTGGGTAGGGCATGTGATTTAATATTCAATAAGTCTCTCCTTTAGACTTGTAAAAGAATATTCTCCGATGCATTTAATGGAAAGGGTGGAATAATTCTCTGAAATATTCTCTCCTATGCTAAACAATGCAGGAGAATATTCATTTACAAGTCTATCCTGTTTCAAATCCTATATCAAATATGACCACCCCTTAGCCCAGGGTGGAGTCAGTTAAACCCAAATCTGGCCATCTATTAGCTCCAAAGGTGGAGTCAGTTAAACCTTTGGTCCCCAGATGCTGATGGACTACAACTTCCATCATCCTTGGCCACAAGGGCCTTCAGCCCTGAATATAGGGTATTCATGTCACACAATGAGGCTCTTCTCATGATTACTGAGAAGAGCCTCTAGGGGGTCAGCGAGGAGACCGGGCTTAGCCCACTCTCTCTGCACACAAGCAGCAGTCTGCTCTGGGCAGCCACAGTGGCCGCCCACATGACTGCCGGCTCCGTCACAGTCTCGGCTGGGGCTGGGGAGTTTGAGGGCTGTGCAGCCCCCAGAAGTTCCAGCATGCCCTGCGCGAGCGCTCAGGGCATGCTGGAGAGACCCCTTTTCAGCCTCCTGGTCGAGGGTCTACTCGTGAGTGGCCATGGCAGGGAGCCACGCTGCAGTAACACATGAGTAAAAAAACTGGGTTTGTGGAGTCCTCACTTCGCAAACCTGGTTTAAGGGCAGGGGTTCTTCAGTGGGTTACCCGCTTAGGAACCACCGGGCTTGAAGCCAAGCCTGGTGGTTCACACGATGGGAGGAAATCAAGCTAGCCTCCGCTAGCCCGATTTCCTCCCATCATGTGAATAGCCTCGTTTTTTGATGGAATCAGTTCACACATTCATTCAAACTAGCTGGCATGGCACAGAGCATCTGTGCCCCTAGTTCTCCCTGTCTTCCCCTCTTCAGCCCCATATCACTCTTCCCCCCCTTCAGCCCCATTTTGTTCTTTCCCCACCATTCCCCCATCATTCTCTCCCCCACCTCAGTTTGTCCCCCCACCAGCTTGTTCTCCCTTGGTGGCCAGCCTGCCTGACTGCCACTTCTCCTCTGCGGCAGGCCAGCCTGGCCGCTGTTTCTCCTCTGTGGCAGGCCAGCCTGGCCACTGCTTCTCCTCTGCCCGCCTGTCCCCACTGCCACCTCCTTCCACCCACCTGTCACCATTTTCTTCTCTGGCCGGCCTCCACCACCACCACCCTCCCCCCTGGCTGGCTGGCACTGCCATTTTCTTCCCTCCCACACATGGCTATTCAGCAGCTCTTTGAACTCTCATGAGAGCTGCCACACATGGGATTAGCCACAGGTACATCTTAGATAATTATATATATAGATCTCAGTTATGTAATGGAATGAATAATTAATATTTATTTTGATCACAGACCAGAGAAATCATGTTATGGAAATACAATGATATTGTACAGTACAGGCTTATATGAATTGATGCACAGTGGAACTGGTCATAGGCAAAAACCTATTTCCACATGAGAACTGGATTTCTGGTTCAACACAAATGATTTGATGAGTTAGATCTTCCTGTGTTGCATGGGGTTACACTCCCCCAGAAGGAACAGGTACACAGCTTAGGAGTGCTCTTGGATTTAGGCCTCATCCTGGTATTGCAGGTGGAGGCTATGGCCAGGAGCGCTTTCTATCAACTTCAGTTAATTTGACAGCTGCGTGCATTCCTTGAAGAGAATGGTCTCAAAACAGTGATGCATCAGCTGGTAACCTCCAGGCTCGACTACAGCAATGCGCTCTACGTGGGGCTGCCTTTGTACATAGTTTGGAAACTTCAGTTAGTTCAAAATGCAGCAGCCAGACTGGTCTCTGGGGCAACCCGGAGAGACCATATTATGCCTGTCTTAAAACAGTTACATAGGCTTCAAATATGTTTCTGGGCGAAATACAGTGCTGGTTATTACCTTTAAAGCTCTGAACAGCTTGGGTCCGGGCTACCTTAGAGAGCACCTTCTTCAGTATGATCCCCATTGCTCGTTGAGGTCATCTGGAGAGGCCCATCTCCAGTTACCACTGGTACGTTTGGTGGCAACTCAGAACTGGGCCTTTTCAGTAGCTGCTCCTGGTCTATGGAATGCAATCTTGGTAGATATCCGCAGTTTAGGCTCACTGTCAGCCTTTAAGAGAGCCCTAAAAGCTTACTTGTTTGGCCTAGCCTTCCAGGGTTTGTAAATTAAAAAAATTAAAATTAAAAAGTATTTTAATTAGTTGTAAATGTTTTTTAAATTGTTTTTGAATTGTTTTTATATTGTTAGCACTGCGTTTTAAATGGTGTGTGTTTTTATTTCTTTTTAAATTTGTTGTACACCACCCAGAGCCTTTGGATGGGATGGTTTATAAATGTAATAAATAAATAATAAATAATAGTAAATAAATTTGGTCAAAGAGGACCAACCATTCTATGAGTCACAATGAAAACATACTGCAGTCAACAATGGTTTTGGAATCATTTTCTTTATTTGTACACTTCAATGATCACCATAACATCTGTCATTCCAGTCTGGCGGTATTTTTGGTTCTCCCTCACATGATTGATTTCCCCTTCTTCTGGCGATTATTTTTTTATTTATTTCAAAACATTTTTAATCCTTTATCCACACATTTCTGCCCAAACTGCCTTACAGTCTCAGAATATTAAAACAGTATATGAGCAATATATAACAAAATAGGCAAATACATAATAAATAACTAAAACCATTTTTAAACAATTGCCCCTCTCTCTAAGACTCCTTTTCACATGCAGAAATATATGTCCCTGGTTGTTCAGTCCTCAGAGACATATTTCTGGAAGCTAAATGTACTTCTGAAGGGCGGGAGAGCAGCAAAAATTGCATCCCCGTTCTCCACCTGTTCTCAGCTGCAGAAGAAACCTCCATTGCAGGTATACTGCAGCCTCTCTGCAAAGGTATAGCCTTTCTTCCGCTCCCTATGGCTGTTCAACATGTGGGCCTTTATATAATAAGAAAAATAAACCAAAGGCAAAACAGCTCTGCAGCAAATAAAATCTACCATGCAGAGCTATTGAAATGCAAGATGCTGCTTATTTAAAAAATTTCTCACCATGATAGTCAATTTCTCTGTCTCTGTTAAGGCTGTTCCTCTTACTTCTGTAAACACTGACAGGTACTGGCCACTCACATCGTGCCATAATGCCCAAGACGGCTCAGCAAAAATGAGTTTACAAAAACTGAGGTTGGGAGTAGGGGGCAGGAAATGGCTGGAAAAATGAATGTCTTTTCTGGTAACGGGCAAAACCTAACTGAATTACTGTGAGTGGTTTTGACAGCTTTGATTTCCTCGGATCCCAATCTGTACAATCTGCATTTCCCCCATGGAATTGTCACAAACAAAAAGAACGGAAATATTGCTATAATTGGGATTAGCCGAAGAGAGCTGTCAGAAGCCTTTACTGAATCTTGCTGTTATTTAAAAGCATGATTGCTGCAACGTAGCCGCCTGCTATGGTATTAGTCTAAATGAATTTAAACATCGCTTTATCACTCTGTGGAGAAAACTGACATAAGCCTATTTAACAGTGTATACAATAGATAAAACGAACAGTCTTTAAAGGTTTCCATTCTGGGGGAAGCAATTATATACGGTGAAAAACCCGAGGCCCCTAGAGAGAGGTGGCTGTTCACTTGAAGGAGGGTCTCTGGGATTGTCGCTGCCAGTGGAGTTGGCCTGTCACTGTATTGATTAAGTTAAGATTATTTTTGGCCTTGATGTTTTGCCAGCATTTGATTTTATGAAATGACTTCAGGACAGCAAGCAGTATCTATGAAAGCAAGCAATTGTTTGCCACTCCTTCCGCAAGGTTTGCAGGAGAAAATGAAATGTGCCTTCTCTACGCTAGTGCTTTTATTAAAACATACACTTAGTCTTCAGGAAGGTCATACACTGGAATGAAGGTCAAGATTTAAAAAAATAATAATTGCAGAGTCTTGGAAGCTATTGTGGGCAGAGAAAGGAGACAGATGGCAGGCTATGGGTGACAGTGAAACAAAGGAGGAACGTTGCTGATATACCTGGGACAAATTCACACACCGCGTGGCGGCTGAATGTACACTGAGTATACAGGCAAAAGAGAACTACTGTATAGCCAACCCTGTTTCTCCAGAATCTGTATGATAAGCATGCTTTCTCATATGAATTTGACTGAATCCTCACTTTAGCTATTCTGGATACAGTTCAAAGACATGTTGGCCAAATTTGGATATCACAACAAACTGGTGTCTTCTGACAAGAATGCACCAACATGAGCTTCAGGCTGACACTCTCTCCTCTCCTTTGTTTTCCCCTCTTTGCTTCACAGATTTGAACAAACCAAAGTCTCCTGTTATGCCCAGATATGGGGAATGATGTTCTCATCATAACAAACCATGGTTTCTTGTGACATCTTGAATGCAGCTGGTGCATGAAGAAGCTCCATGAGAGGATATCAGAGTTTAGAAATGCAACTTCAGTTCTGAGCTAGGGGTACATTCCCCGCTGAGAAGGAATTTGTATACAGATTCCACAGCTTGCTGTTTCTCTGACCATAGTACAATGGCTGATATCCAGACTAATGCATCACTGGTGCTATGAGAGTAATGATTTTTTGCCTTCCCCCGCTTTCCTCTGAAGTTCACAGTGCCTTCTGAAAATATGTCCCAGAGGGACATGTGACTGTCCTGAATTGCAGGCCATGTGACCCTCTGGGACATATTTTCAGGAGACACTGTGGATGTCAGAGGGAAGAAGAGATTGGCAAAAGTCGCCCCTACCTTGTAGCACCAGTACAGTAGGCAGGAAAGACTTAACCTTTTAGACTACAGTTGTTTAGAACAGAACTCCAGAAAGGAGGAAATCCTTACTGTGGTTAGAGACTGTAAGAGGCTGATAGCATCCTTCATAATGCCACCAAATGCCACATAAATGTATTTCTCAGCTTATTTACATTATTAATCATTTCTATCACATACTAGATCTGTGTGAGGTGGATCACAAATGTTCTTGTTTTTTCAGATGAGAAATGAGGCCGTGGAGACTGGACTGAGCTCTGAAGCTGGGTCTCTCACCTGAAAATCCAGGACATTGGACCACATGGCCCATCTGTATCTGAAGGAGTTACCTGTCATGAACCCTGAGCCTGACCCCATTATACCTGGGTCTGACACTAAGGACTCACAGAGCGAAGGTGGTCATGAACCCTGAGCTTGACTCCATGAAGCAAGGATCTGACCCGGGAGACTTGCAAGATGAGAGGAGAGCTAGTCTTGTGGTAGCAAGCATGACTTGTCCCCATAGCTAAGCAGGGTCCACCCTGGTTGCATATGAATGGGAGACTAGGAGTGTGAGCACTGTAAGATGTGGGGACAGGGCCACTCTGGGAAGAGCAGAAGGTTCCAAGTTCCCTCCCTGGCTTCTTCAAGACAGGGCTGAGAGAGATTCCTGCCTGCAAGCTTGGAGAAGCTACTGCCAGTCTGTGAAGACAATACTGAGCTAGATAGACCAATGGTCTGACTCAGTATATGGCAGATTCCTATGAGAGGGCCCCACCTCTGACATGAGGATCCTTTGTTCCTGCTGACCCTCCCCCACTCTTGTCCTCTGACTCACAGACTGAAACAGAGGCACCAACCTCCAGCAGCAGCTACACAGCTCCATCATAACCAACACCTGGAAAACAGGGCACAGGCCCTTTAAGACCTGGAACATTCCAGGCTTGAGGTGGGGGAGTGTGCATTTCTGGCTGCTCTGCTTAAAGCTTCAGTTTGCCTTTGCTTCTTGCTGAAGCGACTTTGTTGTGGAGGTACTCTGGTTGGTCCTAGTTCCTGGCTCTTGTGCTTTCCTGGCTCCTGACCTCCTGTTTATTTTGACTCTGGCTTAGCTGACGCCTGTTGGACTGACCTTCTAATCCCTGACCTTCTGCTTGTTTGACTCTGGCTTGGCCCACTCCTGTTGCACCGATCCCCCGGCTTCTGGCATCTTGCTTGTCTTGACTCTGGCTTAGCTCACTCCTGCTGAACTGACGACCTGGCTCCTGATCTCTGCATGACAGACTCTGAGCCCTTTCTCATGGTCAATGAGAAAGGGCTCCGATCTGCAGAGGAGGAAGCCTTCAAATGCTCATCTCCCTGGTAAACGATCAAGGGCTCCTTCCTGGGCAGGTGGATCGACTCCTGCCGGCAGTGTGGCGGGTCGGGGGCTGGGGTGCATCTTCCCAGCCAGTGGAAGTCTTCCCTCTGAACTTTAAGACTGAAGTCCAGGGCTTCCACACCCCCTGGGGCCCACCAAATCCTCTTTAGACTGTCCCGGATAGTGTGGTCAGTGCTGGCCTGCACTGTGCTGGGCAGTTGAGTGTGGTTATGACCTGTGCCAGGTGCTTTAGAGCAGGGTTTCTCAACCTGTGGGTCCCCAGATGTTATTGGACTTCAAATCCCATAATCCCCAGCTCCAGTGGCCTTTGGCTGGGAATTATGGGAGTTGAAGTCCAATTATATCTGGGGACCCACACGTTGAGAAACCCTGCTTTAGAGACAGGGGGGATTGGGGAAAGAAAAATATGGGAAGGGAATATGTTAGGTTGCGTGTTGAAATGTTACTGCTTCTGTATGTTGGCATAAATATATGTTTCATATTCTTCCATTCGTGGGAGTTCATTTTCTGTTTGTGCCCTCAAGAACCCACCTGTTAAAAATACTGTGCTTCTCACAGTGTGTGTATGCTTAACTTGCAGTGTGTGTGTGTGGGGGGGGGGGCTCCAGCAAGGGGAAGGCCTCCAAAGGCCTCTAGGTTCAGGCTTCAAAATTCCCTCAGTGCACCTCTATTCCCAGCCCCTGGGAGCTTGGTAGGATCCTCCTGGCACTAGCTCGGAGGCTACTCACGTGTAGGTGCCATACGGAGCTGCCTGGCTCCAACACACAAGCACTAAGCCCTCATGCCCCAAACCCAAGCTAAGCGGCAGGCTCAGGGGCGTAGCAAGGTTGTAGTGGGCCCAGAGACAAGATTTTAAAATGCCCCCCCCCCCCCCCGCCGCACTGAAGCTCAGCTCATGAAGTAATGAAATCTTAAATGAGGCTGAATAGTGGTAACAAAAAGCATAGTTATATATATATATATATATATATATATATACACACACACACACACACACACACCCATGTGCCACAATAGAACATCATCCTAAATTATTTTTTTAAAGGTTTTTGTAAATTGTGGATGATGCAAGTCATTTAATGGTACTAGAGAAAGACGTGCTGTTCTGGTAGCTCCAGGTCTTAACACTCAGATCATTTTCGGAGGATGAATACAACTGAAGGCAGCCCGGGCGGGTGCGTGGCTGGGGGAGTCAGTCATGTGACTTGCCTCTGGGCCGCCCCCCCTTGCCCTATTATAGTTACGTCCCTGGGCAGGCTCCCTAAGTGGGTTTGCTAGGAGCTGCGCAGCTCATGGTAGTTTACGCGCACAGGCAAACCAGGCTGGGCTTCCTTAGCCCGGTTCTGCCTGCACATGTGAATAGATCCTCTGAATTAGTTTGCCCTGACACTAGCTTTTTAGCTCCTCATTTCCTGATGGACTGTTCAAAAACTAACAATCCTGCCCAGACTCCCCAAAAAACTGCTCTGTCCAGAGAATACACTACCGCTGGACTGCTGTCACATGAAGCCGCCTTGTAGTGAATCAGTCCATGGGTCTGTCTGTCTAGGTCAGTATTGTCTACACTGACTGGCAGCAGCAAGTCAGGGTTCCAGACAGGGACCTTTCCCAGCCCTACCTGGAGATGCCAGGGATTGAATCTGGAGCCTGCTAACTGGGCAAAGAGGCACCTTTTAACATGGTGATTCTCTTTATTGAGCAGGGGGAGAGTAACTGGCCCTCTCCACCCCCAGCACACTACCTCTAGTGACTGTTGCTGGTGTCTATTTTATGTTTCTTTTTAGATTGTGAGCCTTTTTGGGACAGGGCTCCCCTTTGGGGATTTATTGAGGCGCTTTACATGATTGGTGTGAAGTTCTGGAGGGGGTTCTGTGGGGAGAGCAGGCTTAGCCCACTCTCTCCGCAGACAATTGCCAGGCAGCCCTGGGTGCCCGGATCGGCCGCCGACATGACTGCTGGCTCCATCATGGAACTGGCAGGGGTTGCAGGGATCAGGGGCCGTGCAGCCCCCAGAAGTTCCAGGATGCCCTACACGAGCGTACGGGGCATCCTGGAGAGACCTCCAAGCCCTGGAGGCTGCTTGCAGCCTCCCGGTCAGGGGTCTACCCGTGTGTTGCCGCATGCTGCAAAAAGATGAGGAGCGCTCGCTCTATTAACCTCGTCTAAGGGAAGGGGTAATTAGGCAGGCTAGCCGCCTTGAAAGCACCAGGCTCGCCTGCCAGCCTGGTGGCTCCCACGATCCCTGAGAAGCGGTCTAAGCTCCCTTAGCCCGCTTTTCAATGATCTTGAGAATAGCTTCATTATCTCTCTATGTAAACCGCTTTGGAAACTTTTGTTGAAAAGCGGCATATAAATATTTGTTGTTTGTTGTTCTGCGTGCCAAACAGGTGCTATACCACTGGGCTACAGTCCCTCTAACTCTCTTGCTCTCATCTGACCTCTGACTATACAGAGAGCGGCTTCGATGCCTCCAGTTGTGGATGGGAACCTAGCTCAGTAGTAGTGCATGCTACTAGCTCAGTCGTAGTAGTAGATCGGAAGTTGATCCGATCAATCAATTTGACGGCACCTAGCATCTAGCAAAAAAAAGAAAAAAAGAAAGAGGAACAAGCTGAGGTTCCCTTGGGGTATGGTATATAGTGTCTCTAGGCTGTTAGTTTTGTGACTGCTTTGTGTGAGAGAAGTAGCCTTGCTGCATGCTGTATGCTGTGATCCATCTGAATATTGGTAAGAAAATAAATCTGTTTTGATTAAATATAATCTCTTCACTTTTCCTTGTGTCTTCTTGGGTCTTGGGATTCTTGACAGCCAGTACCATCAAAAAGGACCCGCGTCTATGAATCTGAGGATTTTTGGAGCCCTCATTTATTCCTGGTTGCAGGAGTTTTGGGGAGTCAAAAATCTCTTACAACTTGCTTTGCACAGAGAAGTTTCCAGGTTCAGTCCCCGGCATCTCCAGGTAGGGCTGGGAAAGACGTCTGCCTGAAACTCTGGAGAGTCAGTGCCAATCTGCCTAGACAAGACTGAGCTAGATGGACCAATGCTCTGACTTGGCATAAGGCAGCTTTCTATGTTTCTCACTGTGACCCATAGAGGCTATTCACACAACCTCCCAAGAGTGGGCTAAGGGAGCCCAGCCCGCTTTTGGGGAGGTCGTGTGCAGCAACAAGAGCCACCGGCTCCCAGCAGCAAACCTCTCGAAGTACACCTCTTCTTAAACGAGGTTAGTGGAGTGAGCGCTCCGCTAACCCCATTTCCAAGATTGTTAGATGCCGTGCCGTTGTGACTCGCGATGCCAGTAGACCCCTGACTGGGAGACTACCCTGACTGGGAGGCTGAAACAAGCCTCCCGGCCTTGGAGGTCCCCCTGGAATGCCCTGCGCACTTGTTCAGGGCATCTTGGGACTCCCGGGGGTTAGGATGCCCCCGATCCCCACCACCCCTAACAGCTCCATGACGGAGCTGGTAGTCATGTGGGCAGCCAATCCAGCTGCCCAGGGACAGCTCCCTACTCATGTGCAGGGAGAGCGGGCTAAGCCAGCTTTCCCCACAAATCACTTTGAGGAGCTTCACTTTGCTCGTGTGAAGCATCTCATAGTTTCAGTTGAGACTCTAGGAGATCTCTGTGAGGAAGATGGAAAATGACATGTCTGACAACTAGGGACTGTGGGCTTTAGTAGGGGAAATTGTATCTCAGCAATATTAAAAGCCACCAGAGCCTAGTAGATACCACCCCATCCCACGACTACAGCAAAACAGGCAGTGAGTGGATTCATCACCCCCCACATGACATCCTCCCACCGCACAAAAACCAAGAGATACACATTAGAGTTGTAAATTATATGTTTCCAGCAGCACAGGTCCTGAAGATGGAGTTAACTATTGCTCACGGATTGTGCTCAGTCACTGTGCGTTTGCTTACTGTGCTATAATGAAAGAAGGTCGGTCTCAAACTGCACCTGAGCACTGCATAGAGATACAAACAGTGCTTGTTTTCCTTTTGGCGGCTTCTCCTGTGTATTGACTAATTTAGAGACACACCACTTCGGTGGCAGGAGGAGGAAGGGGAATGAAATCAGCAGTGCTGCTCAGACAGTTGGAGATCCCCAATGTAGCTAGCCTAGATTGTTGTCATTAACTTTTCAAAGCCTCCAGATTTGGTGGAATCACTGCAGCCAATTGTGAATTATGGATGTGAAATCAATGATTCCTGCCCACATAATGCAGAGAGACTGTGATGTTTTGCATCCACATTCTGTGTTGATGCTTTTCAGTAGCTCAGCCACTGCTGTAGAAATGTGTGTGTGTGTGCACATGCGCATGTACACACACACACACACACACACACACACACACACACACGAGAGAAGCTTCTGAAATGCAATAGAGCTCTTCTCATGATCCCTGAGAAAAGCTTGCCGGCAGTCTGCAGGGAAGGAGGGTTTAACTTACCTTCCCTGCAGATGATCAGCTTTTAGTCCCTGGGCGGGCAGATCGCCCACCCAGATGTGCAGCGACTCCTGCTGCAGCTCCTGGTGTTGGGGTGCCAGGACGTGCCGCTATGTGCTTCCCCCCGGAGCCCCAATAATGCAGCTCACAAGTGTGCAGCACATTACTGGGATTCCCTCTCTCTGGGAGGCTACTTAGGCAGGTTTGCTGCCATGTAGCTGCCAGGATCGGGTGTGCTCCTGGTGGTTCACACGAGCATGCAAAACCAGGCTGGGCTCCCTTAGCCCGGTTTTCACGCTCGTGTGAATAGCCTCAATATTTAATTAGGGGGGGGGGTTCGTTTGATGCTTTGTTTCCAAATATTCTCTAATGCTATTTTAGATCCGTTTCTAGGGGTGTAGGAAAATTTACAAGCCAGACAGGTAAAATACTTATAGGGCTGGGTTCCAACGAGTTCTTTCAAGTATACCCAAGGGCTGGGCAATGGGTTTTGTGGTTTTCCTTCCCTGAACAGCAGCTGCTCAACAGCCCTCATGCCATCCCATGTTCTGCTTTCGAAAGTCTCCTTCTGTTCCAAATGTGGCTTGCCAAATTGCATTGGGGGGGGGGTGAGATGGCAGTTTAAGAGACACAAGCACATAAAGCATCCTGGACTTAGTTGACATGTTCTTTGGATGCTGGCCTGTGGCTCTAAAGTCCTTTCCATTTCTCCTATAATGCATAGCAGCTATTAGGCTGACAGAAGGCAACAAACAAATAAACAACCCAGTCAGGCTCTACACACGATCCGTGAGCTGGGCTCCCTAAGTCCGGTTTCCACTGCACGTGAAAAGAGCCTCAGTATATTTCACTGGGGTGCAAATAGAAGGAAAGCATGAGAAGCAACTCCTTACTTAACATATGGGGGGGAGGGGACAGGAAAGGCACTTCTGTGTGTGTGCATGGGGGGAGAAATATGTTCCCGGGACTGAAGATATGAGTTGTTAGGTTTGGTGGGGGAGTTCAGTAAAATAAGGGGAGAATTCTCAAATGCTTGCATGGGGGTGATCTGCACCCCTGAAATTTCACACTAGGACTCCCATTTTGCCTGAAGTAAGTCCAATTGATTTTGAGAAAGGTTCTCTTCCCCACCACAGTTTCATCACCGACAGACGGAAGTCAGCCCAAAAGGAACTGCTCTTTTATATATCAAAAGCTTTCTCTGTGAAAAGTGCCTTTCCTTCAACTGCAAAGATCCAGGGTGAGTGACTCATGGGGTGAGACACTTGCTCCCTTCAGGCCCTCCTCTCTGGTATAAGCATGGATCAAGCTAAAGGTTTGTACAGGTCAGGTCTTGTATGTGTTTGCATGTTTTTCTTGGAGCTGGATCCTATAGCACAGGGGTTCCCAACCTGTGGTACCCCGGATCAGGGGTGTAGGGATCATAGAGTCAGGAGGGATGATTGTCCCTTGGCCGCCAGGGTCTGAGGGGACACCAAGGCACTCCCTCGCCCTCGGCCACAGAGCCCCCTTGCTCTTTCTCACACCCAGCCAGCTAATGAAGCGCTCACCGGCTGGAAGTACGAGGCATGCCCCTCTCCTCCCCAGCCAGTATTTCACTGAAACACTGACTGGGGAGGGATGGGAGAGGGTCCAAACGGCAACCTAAGTTGGCTGCCTATTTTAAAATGCCAATAATGGCAATTAATTAAGACAATTAATTGTGAACAGTGGTCTAATTAATTAATACACTAATGAAGCTGGACAATTAATTAAGAACATAAAAATGGCTCTGGTAGGGGTCCATCCATTCTAGTCTAGTATCCTTTTCCAAGCTCTGCAATATCCTACTTGAACCTCTACAATATCCTACTTGAGATGGGGGAGTCAGAGTTCAAAACAGTAACAAGTGTAGATATTTCAGACTTTGAAATCTTTAATCTTTTTTTTTTTAAGCCCCAACACCTTCGCAGTTTGCCTCCATTTTCCCTGGGCGCTCCCAGACAAGCCTGATCTGCAGTCTGGGAGACTGCAGAGGGGGAGGCACTGGTTGCACGGGCTTCCTTTGACAAATGAAGGAAAGTCACAACAGCCAATCAAATAGGAGAGAGAGGGAGGAGCTTTCTACCCTCAGTTCCAGTTTGTGCAGCTTGCATAAGCCAGAGAACAAGGGGTCAGGCTTTAGACAACACAAGGCCGCTTTTTCACCTGAGGTTTCGGCGGTGGAACTGAATTGCAACCTCAGGTACAAATTCAGGTTTGGGGGCTAAAACTGACTGGCAGTTCGGTTACAAAAGTGCAGGTTCATACATTCAGACAGTAAACAATTTCAACCTCTGGCATGATTGCCTCTGCTATAGCATATGTCTGAAGGCAACCTATTACTGCTCTTGTTTGTGAGCTTCCAGAGGCATCTGGCTAGCCACTGTGGGAAACAGGACACTGGCATAGAATAGATGGACCTTTCTGCTCTACCAGAACCATTTTTATGTTCTTAATTAATTGCCCAACTTAATTAGTGTATTAATTAATTAGCCCACTGTTCACAGTTGATTATCTTAATAAATTGCCCTGACTGACAGTTTAAAATAAGCTTTAACAACTGTAGAATGGGAAATGGCAGACTCTGTTCTACGTGAAGCCTTATTGTTTATGTGTGTGCATTTACACGCATACACACTAGAAACAAGGTGCAGTTCTCTCCCCAGTCCTGACCGCCAGAGATTCAGGAAAGGGGAACTGAATCCTGAAGAATAACAGCTCTAGCAACACACACACGACACTTTAACAACCACTGCCAGTCAGTGTAGACAACACTGAACTAGATGGACCAATGATCTGATGCAGTATAAGGCAGTTTCCCATATTCATATGCTCAACAAGGCATCTTCAAAAGACCAAAATGGAGACACATCCAAGGCAATGACTTACCAGGGATGGGCTGCAGAAAGTAGTCCCTAAGTAAATACAGTTTATTTGCCCCTCAAATATATGTTCCTAAATAAGACAGTTGGAACTTATGTGATCCTATAATCTTCTGGCAGCATAAATTGTGGCTGGGAAGTATGGGAGTTGTGGTCTGACAACAGCTGGACAGCCTCAGGTTGGCCATTCTTGGAAGATAGGATGTAGTACTGTATATGCTGGTGCAAGAGGACAGCAATTGGTTCCAAGGCTGGGACCTCCACTTTCTTCTGACCCCGATACATCAGCAACTGTTGGCATTGCTGGAGCAGCCCTAAACGGAAGTGTGTTTCTTAATGCATCTCTAACATGGATCTATTCCTCCAAAACCTCTGGAAAGCACAGTAAAATCTAACATCTTTTACCAGGCTTTAGAATAACCCATCACATGCTCATTTTGAACTAGGAAGCCTTCATGGTGTTGCCCCACAATAATTCCGCCTCCCTGTTGAGATCTTCAGAGGAGACTCTGCTCCAGGTTCTTTTGCCTCCATTTGAGGTTGGTTGGTCTGGTGGATACACAGAGCAGGGTGGTCTCAGTAGTGGAGCCTCTTTCCCTGGGGTGCCCAACTGGTCCTTTCTCTTTTCCACATAGAAGGCTGGTAAAGACTACCTGGTTTCAGGAGGCTTTTTATGATGTAGGCTTTTTCTACTCTTGGATTTCTTTATTGATGCAGGTTGGACAGGTAGATGAAATAATCGAAGGTCCTCTGTGAGGCTTCCTAACCATCCCTCTTAGCATAATGTGGCACAGCTGTGCAAAAGAGGGTCGAGGGCTTTTCAAGGGCAAGCAAGGCAGAGTTGAATGGACCATTTGACCAGTACAGGAGAATGAGTCATCTTCTGGCACCAGCTTAGGCTGGGTGGGGTTGCCCAAGGCAACCTTTCTCCCTTCTCCTTTCTCTTTATTACACTTTCCCTAGCTAGGGATTGCAAAACAAAGACTACTCTCTAGTCTGCAGTTGATTGTTCAGTGCATTTTCCCATTGATTCTCCCCAAGGAAATTATTCCACAGTCAATTACAACGCATGGCTGGGACATATTTTTAAATATATATTCAACCTATTCTCTTCCTTCCCTTCTACTACATCTACTTATGTGTTTTCAAGTCAGAATTTTCATTTAAAGGAACTGTTGTGTGTGTGTGTGTGTAGGTGTTTAAGTAATGACTTCAATCATACTTTTTCTTTTTAAAAAAGGATGCCCCTATTTATTTAATCATTAAAATGCTGGGGGGGGGGGGGGGGGAACAAGGAAGAAACAAACAAAGTGTTCAGATTAAGGAACTCTACATCTACCTCTTTACACAATCACAACATTTTTTTTCAATTTGGCAGACATTTAAAAAGGATTGAATGTGGGTTTGGAAGCACTGTGTTTTAGACAAGGAAGTTAGTTGGATGATGTTCATTGTTGGTTTTCATTTGTCTAAATTTATTGAAGCTGCCTTTGAAATGTAATAATTAGATGGGGAAGCCATGTTTAAACAAATAACTTGTTGCTTGCTGTTTAGTAGTGAATTATTTAGTAGTGATGAATTTAGTTGTCAGAAAAGGGCAGATTCCCCATGATGGTGGGCACAGCTAGTATGTGCGTCATGGGTTGGTCAGTGTAAACCTCCTACCCCACTCCCTGAGTGTTACTCCCACTGGCCTTCCTCACCTGTGCTACCCCCACCACATGTCATGACATTTGCCAGCCCAGTGCCCACCTCACTGGCTCTCTCTGCCTCTCTTTCACCAAGTTTTTTTTCCTTCCAGGGCAAAAAGCGAACATTTTTGTCTCCTTCAAGTGGGCAGGTTTGTTGCTGGAGGGAGGAGAGTGAGAGCGAGAGCGAGGGAGAGAGCACAAGCAAGCCAGTGGATGGTGCTGACACATTAAAAGTGGCAAGGAGGTCAGCAGGTGAAGCTGCCACTGCTGCATACAAACTCTGTCCATGTGGCCTCAGCAGCCAAGCAGTGATGCACCCTGGTGTCAGGGACACTCTTGACTGAGGCCCCAGAAGAAATGTAAAACCACCTGCTCCCTCAATCTGGAGCCAGTGAATCCTCTGTTGCTCAGCTCCAATCCATATAGCTCCGTGGGACACTTGGCTGAGGGTACTCCCTCAGAAACTCAGTGCTACTGAAGAACCACCAGTACCACCACCAGATCCCCAGAAGTGCCATTGATCCTACTGTGTTACAGCAATGATCAGGCCACAGACTAACACTGGAAGGATCTTCTTGTGAGATAGAGGGATGGGATCACCTTGGGAGATTGACTGAACAGAGCACAGCTGTGAGGAATCAGACCAAGTAATAGCAAGAGGTGAGTGGAGACTCCCTTGTACATATTTAAGCATCTCAGTCTCAGATATCAGTCCTGCTTGACTGTGCTTACCTAGCTGCTAACTTGCTGCATGCCACGATCTGTTCTGTATAGTGGAGTCTGGACACCTACAAGAAAGCAGAGGTCTACAAAGAGGAAGAGGCAGGGCTGGTGAGGGAGGTGGGGTGGTATCAGCACTGACTCTAGTCCAGGGATGGGGCCAGCAAGAGGAGGCTGATGGCTCACTGCCATTCACCTCAAGCAGCACAAGGCAAAGACCTGGCCCTGAGGTCATGACACGTTTTGTAGAAGCTGACACCAGGTTATACTGAAGAAGAAAGATGTCTTGAATCCAAAGCTGACAATTTGAGGGAAATGACTCAAAGTAGTCCCATTGAAATTAAAAGGACATGTTAGGAATTTTTGCTTCATGCTAGCCAGTGTTCTCATCTTCCTCTGGAGGAAGGGAACCTTTTTGACTATTCAGATCACATACATTATTTTTGTACATTTACAAGAATCTTGCAGGGTAGATCCCCTGCATATTTCAGTTTAGAATGGGAGCTAGATAGGAAGGCCACAAAAAGCCATAAAATAAGCCAACAGCCGGAGCGAGGTTTGGCTTGGGGACGCCTTGATGCATAGTAAACACTCATTGCCAGTATGCATTTTGTTGTTAATTTCTAGTGTGCAGATTTACCTTGCAATCTGAACCTCATGTATCCACATAGGATTAATATTCGTATACAACCATGAAGAAACTAATACATAAGAGTTCTGACTTGCCATAAACTACCCAAAGCTTCTATTTATTATATATATTGGGTTTTTTATGGCTTTAAAAAATTTTAGGTATTGGTTTATACTGCTCTTCTGATGAACCTTCCAAGCTGTAATGGCTGCTCAGTTTCCTGGTCAAAGTCCCAAAGCCAAGGCTATGTCCATTGATTTGGACACTTTTCTAGCAGAACAAGGAAATGCATTTGCATATAGATTCTGCAGATGTGTTTTCCCAGGCTGAGAAGCCTGATCATGAAAACCACCATTGCACCCATGTACCCCAAGCAGATGGCCAGCATCTTGTCCACTTCATTCATCAAAGGATGGGGTTGGGTGGAAGAGCCAAGGTCTACCATATCTCTCAAATAGGTTATTTTGCTGCCTCTGTGGCAAATCTGATTGGTGGCAGTGTAGAAACATGAGTTTGTGATAGTATTTTATTAGATGATCATGAAGAACTGAGCAGGAACATCTTCAGAAACTTGATTTGGGCAAAGTGCATCATCTGGAGGTGGCCAGGGTCATTTGTTTCCTTCCCCCTCTTTTCTCTCACATTTGTATCCTGCCCTTCTTCCAGTGATTTTGGGGCAGCACACACAGGGTTGCTCCTATGTTTTCCTCATTACAACCCTACATGATAGGTTACTCCAAGAGACTATGAATTGGTTCACATGACCCTGCCAGTTTAGGAGTTCCATGTGTGCTCCCAATTTACGGCCGTGTAAACTCAAACAAGGGGAGAGGAAAGAAACATGATCACATGGGAGGGAGGAGCTGGGTCCCACTTTTGGAATGGTTTTTCATTCATCCTCAGTAAAATGCTGGGAACAGAATCTGTGTAGGCTGCATCTGTCTGACTCAGCTCCTGCCTCCTTCACGACTACTCTCCAGTGTTGCCTGTAAGAGGGATTCCCAGATGTTGGCCTTTGCCCCTAGGGATTCTGGAAGTTGTAGTCAACAACATCTAGGAATCCCTCTTACAGGGAACACTGCTACTCTCCCTTCCTCCTCCTACTTTGCTGTCTGAATTCACTCAGCCATGGATCGAGTGTGAATGGACACCCTACCCTGGCTGAGTGATCCTCCGACCCTGTTGAGGGTCATGTGAACAAGTCATAGGACTGTTTTAAGGTTACCATGGTCAGGCAGAGCTTTTGACCCGGTCTTCCCAGTTGAAGGATTTAAACCGAGGACTCTGTTGCCCAAACCTAAAACTCTGTCTAGCACACCACACTGGATCACAATGGTAAATGGGTGAAATTTGTATATCCCTGTTTGGGACATAATTAATTTCTGAGCTTTAGGCTCATTCAGCCCCAATTCCCATGAATATGTAGACAAAAGCAAGAATGCAATTGATTATCACCTAGGAGTGAGTAGAGAAAGCTTTAGTTTTACTAAGAGTCATCTGTCAAAACAGAATGAGTTGTGAAGATGCACAATGGGTAGATAGTTGAAGACAAAGCACCACCTGGGTTATTTGTGGAATGCTGTCTATTTTCCAGTGGCCCTTTGAGGTCACTAGAATAGATGCATGATGATACTCAGGAGAGCAGGTGCATTTTTGGTAGTAAAAAGAGTGAGGTTAAACAAATAAAATGAAAGAGAAAGAGGCGTAAGAGGGCAGAAGGGCAGTACATAAGTGGGCATTCAGTGCAGGATACAGTGTGGTATTCAATATTTAAGGAGAGCAGCATGAGACAAGACAACCTCAACTGCTAAGGGCCAAAGGGCTCTTCCACTCTTGGTATCGCTAGTATTATTCTGTCTGAACTTTGTTTCTTTGCTCCAATGAGTCTCAGATTCCATTAATTTGTACTTCACAGAGTTATTGTTTGGAGATCTGAAATCTCCAGTGTCCATTCCATCTGCCTTAGGTCTCTTGAATATGATTTATTAGCTGGAAGAATCAATAAGGTCTGTTGAAGATTGCATGTGCATGTAGTTGCTTTCTCCGCTGAAGTGAATAGGGAAGCCTGCTCATGCAGGAACTTTGAGTATGTACCAGTGAGTCTATGAAGTTGTGGATCAAAAGCTCAATCTTTAAGGGAGTCTAATTTGATTTCTAAGGCATGGAATATGTCTCTCTCCTCTCCTAAGGCACCCACACATTAAAAGAACAGGCATTGGTACAATAGCTATTCAGATGCTGTTGGTACAGTAAAATGTTTTCAATGCTACAGACGTATTTGTAGTTATTTGCACGAGTAAGACTTCTGAGACACTGCAGAAAGAAATCATAATAACCTTCCAGCAGCACCATCAAGTACCATTTGCATGACCTCTGAGCAAGGGAGGATTTGTGTATCAAAGTACAGCACTGTTTCACCATTAAAAATACTGACAAAGCTTGACAATGAAGCTCTTTCCAACAGCTAATTTAGAAGGATGCTTGCAGAAAAGTGTTTCAACTATTTTGCAATGTAAGCATCATTCCAGAGCTATAACTCAAAAAGAATTAACCCCTCAGTCCTTATTGCCAGCTGAAACAAAGTCTAAAGAAGTGTACTTACATTTGCTCACATATCCCTGGTTGGTTGGTTTGTATACTCCATTTATATGCCATTTTTCTGCTGAAGCACTCAAGGTGATATGCAGTTTAAAATAATGGATAACAATACTAAGGTGAGGGGACTGGGAAGACTTTGTTAGAACTCCTAATATATACACCTATCCCAGAACTACAATTCCCAGGGTTTCTTGGGGGAATGGGAATGACTACTAAACCAGTTTAAGTGTGGTGTAGATATGTCATTTGAGTAATAGTTTAAATCAGGCCTGCTCAACTTTGGGCCCCCAACTGTTTTTGGACTACAACTCCCATAATCCCCAGCCACAGTGGTCAATAGCCAGGGATTATGGGAGTTGTAGGCCAACATCGGCAGGAGGTCCAAAGTTGAGCAGCCCTGGTCTAAAGTAACACACCAAACAATTCCAGCTTGAATACTTCATCAGTGTAATATATAACCACTCAAATTTCAGCAGTGGAGTTACACTCTGGGGAAAAGATATAAAGCCTTATGGGAAAGAAAATAGTATACTTTTGCAACCATGGCAGCTATTACCTAGGGGAAAAGAAGAGAGCACTTGAATGTTACAATCCTGAAGGAAAGCACAAGTTCCAAAAAGTGAAAGCAGAAAACATAGGTTGCCCCATGAAATCAGGTACTTAATGGATCAATTCAGATGATACCAGCCCTAGCAGCCCTCAGCACACGTGAAAAGGGTGGGGACGTGCTAAGAGCACACCCGCCCTGGTGTCATTGAAGGACATCTGATGTACTGTTGGGGCATCCTCCAATCACCTGAGGGGGGGTGTGTTAATTTGAATCACCCCTTTACACACACTCCCTGATCCTGTTTAAACAGGGGTTTGGGGTGCAAATAGAGGATTGAAGAATGCCCTGACAGTGCATTGGGATGCCCTTGAGTGACATGAGAAAGGATGTGTTATCAGGATGTTCTCAGCTTCTTCACGTGTTCTGGGGGCTACTGGGGCTGGTATCTTCTGAACGAGCCCAATATCATTTAAGAAGTGATGGTAGGTATTAAGCTAAATTTCAGATGACTGAAACTTTAAACCTCTTGTCTGGAGAAGAGTGGCCAGGGAATTAATGCCCAGTACCTGTCAAACCAGTGATTCTCAAACTTGGGTCCTCAGGTGTTATTGGACTTCAACTCCCATAATCCCCAACCAAAGGCCACTGAGGCTGGGGATTATGGGAGTTGAAGTCCAATAACACCTGAGGACCCAAGTTTGAGAATCCCTGTGTCAAACCATCACGTGGATGAAGGCTTGAAATGAAGCCATGTGGAGGGGGCACCACGTGACGAACTGTTTTTGTGATGATTTCAATAGGCAAAATATTTAAAACCAGGACAAAATTATACAAATATGTTTTAAAGAATACATATGATATAATACACAATGGGGCCATTCACATGTTCAGGCAGGTGGGAGCAGTGGGGAACGGGCAAAGGCTGCATGAAGCTTACCTTTCCCTCAGATGATCACGTATAATTGCTGGGAGTGCAGTTTGTGCTCCCAGACTATTCTCTGCTGCACTAGGTCACACATAACTATGGTGGCTGGGATGGTGTGTCCCAGCCTCCAGGTATCCCACAATGCACTGCACATTGAGTATGGTGCATTGGGGGATTCCCCCAGAAGATGGGCGCTCTAGGCACCTATTTCTGTGTCTCCATGAGCTAAATAAAGCATGAGGACCCAAACGATCCTGGAGCCTGGGGTAACAGCTTGTTGGCACCGTTAACCCAGGTTAACCGCTGAGCTAGGCAGTGCTGCCGCACTGGAATCGGACCTGTTCCTGGTGGTTCTCATGCACAGCCTAACCCAGGGTGGGTTTTCAGTGAGCATGAGACCTGCAGACTGACAACAGTAGCAAGTTCCAATCAAAGTCACAGTTAGACTTTTTGCCAGAAATAAATTAAAAGTTTTTTAAAAACATTAAAAAAAAAAAAAACTTGGGGAGATTTTATTTTATTGCTTTTTGATACTTTCAAATTATTGCTTGAAGAAATAACATTGTTTGTTTATATAATTTTGTTCTGGTTTGAAGTCTTTTGTCCATTGTTTTGGGCCATGCTTCTGTTGCTGTCGGTTTTGTGATGATTTCAAACATACTGATGTAAACTCTTAAGAACGGAGGTATGTTGGCATGCTGCTTGAGGGAGTTACTTCACAGAAATGAAACTGCCTCCCTCCACATAGTTGAATCTCAAGCAGACACCTATGCATCTGGTAGTGTGTATTCAACCTCATATATATTTTTAAAAAACTATGCAGGGGCATAACTATAAGTGAACAAGTGGGACAACTGTCTTTGGGTTGCTGAGGAGGGGATGGAGACTCTGATTGGGCAACAGCTTCCTGCTCCCCTCATGCCTCCTGATTTTTGTCCCAAGGCCCAGTTCAATCTTGTTACATCCCTTGAGCTAGTATGTTGTGAGGTGAATGGATGTGGTTTGACAACCCCCACATCATAAGACTACCAGAGCAAGGTACCACAATAAATCTTGCAAAAACTCCAGGGTCCTATGCCACTGTGGTCTGTTACATAGGAAGCTGCCTTATACCGAGTCAGATCATTGGTCCATCTAGCTCAGTATTGTCTACACAAGAGTGGCAGTGGCTTCTCCAAGGTTGGTTCTCCAAGGAGGAAACATGGAACTTTCTGCATGCAAGCATGGAGATGCTCCTCCCAGAGTGGCCCCATCCCCTGAGGTGAATGTCTTACAGTGCTCACACATGTAGTCCCCCATTCAATTAATTAATTAATTAATTAATTAATTAATTTTATTTCTATACTGCCCTTCCAAAAATGGCTCAAGGCAGTTTACATTAAAACAAAACTAAAACCAATTAACTATTAAAATCAAAAACTGTAAAAACAACATAAAACCATTATTAAAACAATTAAAACATATGCAGCCAGGGTAGACCCTGCTTGACAAATGGGACAACTCATGCTTGTTACCACAAGGCCAGCTCTACTCCAGTGTTGTATCATTCAACCTACTGTATTTTATGCTCTTGTTGCTGCCTTGTTGACCCTTCCTCTCAATGTGTACGAATATAAGGCTGAGCTCAAGCGGACTGAGTGGTTTCCCTGAATTTTTAATTTTTTTTTAGCATTGAAAAGCCTCCTCCACCAGCAGTTTTTCAGAGGTTGTTCCAAAAGGTGGCAAGTAATAGGATCATAGATGGAAGGGGTATGGCCATCTGGTCAGAGTATGTCCACCAGTTCAGAGAGGGAAGGCAGTAATAACCCAGAAAGCATCACTCTCACTCTCATTTGGCTTTGTTTGCCCCCAGAACATTACCATATCCATGATCATGATAAATTTTACTTACTACTACATAGCCAATGAGATTTGGCTATGTAGTAGTAAGTTAAATGTATCATGATCATGGATCACATACGTCAGATAATATTATTTAGAAATACAGTCAATGACCAGACATTGGCTATGTAGTATTGCAATATCATGTTCATTATGTTATTCCTGATTGGCTGCCATTATCAAAATGACTGTTTCTAAGAACAGGAAAAAAATGTGTTGATTACCCACAAAAAACTGCAACTTTCACCCTAAAAACTGAAAAGACAAACATTTTACACGTATAGTCCTAGTTAAAGCTCTAGTCCACTTATAGTCTATAGTCCACGTCCTAGTCCACTTATAGGAGGGGGGGAGGGGGGGTACACTCCTATATACATTCATACTTATAGTTTGACTCACATAGTCTATAGTCCACACTCATATATATGAGTGTGAAATAATATGACAGGGTAGGCTGGTGTCATGCTTTTTCTAGATGGAAGCATTTGCAAATACAGGAGAAGTATTTGAGATGATGGGAACCTTTCACTGCTAGCACATGGGTGGTTAGGATGATGCATATGGATGAAGAATAACACTACTGAGGTATTGCAGAACATGGTTTTCATCAGCTTGTCAGCTAGATTGGCTACTATCAGATAGCTTGTCCGTAGCCTCTTCCAATGATTTGTGTTGCATTTTCTACAACTCTGTAAATTGTAGGTCTATATGAAGATAAACCGAGGCTGGGAATGAACAACTTGCTCTAAGCCACACAATGAGCTCCTGGGAGGTGTGGGAATTTGAGTCCTAGTCTCCCAAATCCAAATCCAGCCCTTTATTCTTTGAGCCATATTACCTCTAGCTAGCACAACAGTTTTATGAGCAGAATACCAGATTATTCCCCCCACCCTGGATTTTTAGAGCTAGTTTAAAAAAAAACTTCTGGTTTATATCCAGAGTATATCTAATCAAGCAAATTCTAACTACTTTAATGTGCATTGTGTTTCTAAAGCCTTTATCTTTGTAAAATGACCCCCTTGCAATTTACTTGGCTTAAATCCAAATGGAACAGAATGTTTGATGATCCAACTAGCAATTGGATCATCAAACCAGTTAACAGGTGGAGAAAAGAACTTTGAGTTACTCCACATCCATTTTACAGTTATTGCTGTAATCTTCATTGTGATGTTGTAGAAAGGGAAACAAGTTGTTCTAGTAAGAATTAATCTGCCTACTTTCCTTTCATTACCCGTACAACTGGACTAAATTTGGTTAAAGTTGTGCCTCAAATGTTCATGTGTTTTTAATCTTGAATTGAGGAGTATGACATCATCACAAACTATGCCATTGAGGTGTCCCTATGTGTCTCTCACTACAACTGTACATAATTTGGTTAAAATTGGTTAACCAGTCCACAAGTTAGCCCACTTGCACCTAAAAAGTTTAGATATCCGCCATCTTGGATCAGGTTGGATAGCATCATCACAGACAATGCTGTTGAGGTGTCCCTGTGTGACACTCACTGCAACTGTACCTAATCTGATTAACATTGGTTAGATAGTCCACAAGTTAGCCCACTTGCATCTCAAACATTCATATGTCCACCATCTTGGATTAGGGTGGATGACATCATAACAAACAAACTATGCTATTGAGGCATCCCTATGTGTCCCTACAATTGTAGCAAATTTGGTTCAAATCGGTTAGGCGGTTCACAAGTTAGCGCACTTGCGCCTCAAAAGTTTACATGTCCATCATCTTGAACTGGGATGGATGACATCATCACAACTACACTGTTGAAGTGGTCCTATGTGTCCCTACAACTCTACCCAATTTAGTTCATATTGGTCCAGGCATTGTGAAGTTGATGTGAGAGATGCACACACATAGAATGCCAGGTGATCTCATAAGCCTACTGGAAAGTAGGCTAAAAATGCATGAAGAAGGAATTTAGAATGTTACGAAGTGTTTATGTGTTATTTCTACACCAGCCAGCGTGGTGTAGTGGTTAGAGTGCTGGACTAGGACCGGGGAGACCTGAGTTCAAATCCCCATTCAGCCATGATACTAGCTGGGTGACTCTGGGCCAGTCACTTCTCTCTCAGCCTAACCTACTTCACAGGGTTGTTGTGAAAGAGAAACGTAAGTATGTAGTACACCGCTCTAGGCTCCTTGGAGGAAGAACGGGATATAAATGTAAAAATAATAATGATAAAAATAATAATATCTTCAGCACTAAAAGGATATTTTCAGATAAACAAATTAGGGGTGATAAAATTGACATTTTTATTGAAGATGGTAGTGGAATGGACAAATTTATAAACTCAACATGCAACCTTGTGTACATGTTGCTCATGGGGAAAGAAAAGTCACAGTACCTGTTCCAAAGCTAAATTATAAAAAGTGGGTAATACTTGCAGGGGGGTGGGATATTTTCAAATAGTTATCCTGGCACAGAGGCGTAACTATAGGGGGGGCAGGGGGGGCACGTGCCCTGGGCGCCATCTTTTCTGGTCACATGAGGGGCGCCACCATGACAAAATTTTTTTTAAAAAAAATTTGTTACTTTTTTGTTAATACAAATGTTTCCTGCTCAGTGCAGCAGCGCTGCAGCAGTCAAGGGAGCACATCGGCGCCCCCTCCCCCATGAGCGGTCCCTTCCGCACCGCCCGTGCCCCCCCCCCATTGCTTTGCTGGCACCTGGTGGCCAGTCAGTGGCCTGGCTTGGCAGCGGCGGCGGGCGCTTGTGAGGAAAAACCTAAGTATAATGTTGTTGGGGTGGTGGTGGTGGTGGCACGGGGGACGCCATTTCAGTGCTTGCCCCGGGCGCCGTTTTCCCTAATTACGCCTCTGTCCTGGCATACTGGTTTGGTTTGCATTCTGTTTCAGATTGCTGTTTTGAAGCTTTCCTCTCCCGCAAAATATAGTTTCGCTGACTGAGCTGAAACATCTACAGGTCTCTGCTCCGCTGAATGGCTTCTCTTTAACTGGGGCATGTTGTGGTCCAGAGGTACAATCTGATCTGTGGAAGTATGAATGGTCTTGGCCTCATGGGGAGAGATGTGGGCTGGTCTTTCTGGCCACATTGGGCCCATTCAGTTGAACATTAGCCCGCCACCCACTTTTACACGCAATAAGGCTCAAGCCCTGTCATGAACGCGCACATTCCTAGGGCACACAAGGATGTTTCGACACATTCTTGGCATGTCCTTTATTTACTTATGAGGGGGTGATCATCCGAATGGCCTCTCTACACGCGCTGTAAAACTGCATGTGCTGTAAAATGCAGCAGCAGATGGTTTCATCCCAGCTCGAGTTCTCTGTCTGGAGGCTTCCCCTGGGTCCTGCTGCCTGCCTTACCACAGCTCCTTTCCTGGCTGGCTGCACCTTGCCCACCCCACCCCCAACCAATCTCCCCCTTCAGATATCACCTGAATGCAGAGGAGAGCTAGTCTGGGGAGCAGAGCTGGTCTTTTGGTAACAAGCATGAATTGCTTTTTGGTAACAAGCATGAATTGTCCCTTTTGCTCAGAAGGGGCTGCCTTGGTTTGCATTTGGATAGAAGTCTACATGTGGGCACTTAGGGTCAGTGGAATAACTTCTGCATCCTTGCATGCAAGAGGTCCAAAATTCAGTCCCTGGCATCTCCAAGTAGAGGTGGGGAAGACTCCTGCCTGAAATCTTGGAGAGCCACCGCCAGCACAGACCAGGGCTGCAGAACTTCGGCCCTCCTGCAGATGTTTGACTACAACTCCCACTGTCCCTGGTGACTGGCCACTGTGGCTGTGGATTATGGGAGTTGCAGTTCCAAAACAGCTGGAGGGCTGAAGTTGTCCAGCCCTGGTGTGGACAATAGTACTGAGCTAGATGGACCAATGGTCTGACTCAATACAAGGCAGCTTCCTGTCTTCCTACTCAGATCTCAACAAGCACTTGCTGGTTCTCCCCCTGAATTTCTTCTGCCAACCTAGTTCATCTTCCTATCTCACTCTCTTCAGTTCTTCTTAGGAGCTGATCTTGATGGAGATGATCCAGCCAAAGTTAAGTACTCTTATGCCCACCATATCAGGTTGGAGAACTTCCTGCCTAGCGATTCCAGAACCATATCATGAGGTGCAATTTGGGGTGGGGTGGGTGGGGACACTACTCCTTTCCCATGAAGAGAAGGGCAATTTCCTCCAAATCTGGGTTGGTCAGTGTCAGGGCTTCAGTTCCAGAACTTTTTGTAACTTTCTGCCAAAAATGTAAACCATTTATAACACTTGTCAAAAGTTCTTTCAGAATATAACTGATCGGTGTTGCTGCTGATATAGTCCAGGATACTTTGGGCAGGTTTCCTTTTATTAAAAGGGGTTTTTATAGGCTGCATGTTTGCAAACAAAATAATACAACAGTGACTATAACACTGCATTAAAAACACAAATAATAGAAATAGGTCATTTGTCTGGGGGTGGGGTGACCACGTGGGGGCATGGCTATGGGGCCTGGCTGTCAGGGTAACTACACCATGGCTATCACTGTATCCTCAAGTCCTGCAGAGGTAATACTAACATGAGTGATGCTGCCTGGCTTTAGCCTTGACCTCTGGAAGGCCTGTCTAGCTTCTGTAACCAGTTCCGTTGGATGTATCAATGCAACCTGAGCCAATTCCCTGACACTGGTTCCTGTGCAGCATATCCCTTAGTTAATATACCAATATACCAATAACTCCTGTTCCTTTAGAGCAGCCAGCTAGGAGCATGACTCAAAGCAATGAGACAAGCAGCCAGATGTGACAGTCATATTTGGCAATCCTGTCATGCTTACTCATATATCAAGAAGGAGAGTGAAGCAAAGTGTTGGAGAATGTGAGTTTTCCTATGAATAATTTCCATCTAGGTAGTCAACATTGATATAAGTTATACAGTCTTCTGTGACAAATCTCCCTCAGTGCACATGCCACAACATCCAATCTGTAATTGCATTCAGAAAAATGGTGCCCCTCTAGCCCCTGCATAAGAGAACATATGGAATTCGGTTGTCTGCAGAGGTTGGACAAGCACTCATCTGTTGGCAGGAGACTGTTCTTGTGGCAGCAAGCATGAATTGTCCCCTTTTCAGAGTCCACCCCGGTTTGCATTTGAATGGGAGACTTGATTTGTGAGCACTGTAAGAAATTCCCCTCAGGGGATGTGGCCACTCTGGGAAGAGCATCTGCATGCTTGCATGCAGAAGGTTCCAAGTTCCCTCCTTGGCATCTCCAGGATAGGACTGGGAGAGACTCCTGCCTGCAACCTTGGACAAGCTGCTGCAAGTTTGTGTAGACAATACTGAGCTAGATGGGCCAATGATCTGACTTGGAATAAGGCAGCTTCCTATGTTCCTATGTAACAGACCACAGTAGCATAGAAACCTGGAGGTTTTGCAAGATTTATTGTGGTACCTTGCTCTGGCGAGTCAGATGTTCTTATGTTGAAGTCTAACATGTCATGGATTCCAGAAGGGCCCCCAATCTTTTTAACAAGCTTGTTTGCAGAAATAATGAGGGTACTGGGAGCCATCACATGATGACTCCAAATTTTTCAGCTCCACATACGTCCAAGATGTCACTTCATAGTAACTATAAAATTCACTAAATCAGGTAAAGAAAAGTAAAGTAAAAGTGTGCCGTCAAGTCGGTGTCGACTCCTGGTGACCACAGAGTCCTGTGGTTGTCTTTGGTAGAATACAGGTGGGGTTTACCATTGCCATCTCCCGTGCAGTATGAGATGATGCCTTTCAGCATCTTCCTATATCACCGCTGCCCGATATAGGTGTTTCTCATAGTCTGGGGAACATACCAGTGGGGATTTGAACCTGCAACCTCTTGCTTGCTAGTCAGGGCTGTCCTTAGGGCAACTGGTGCAATTGCCCTGAGCCTCACGCTGGCACAGACCCCGCTCTGGGCACACTGCAGTGCAGCCTGCCCTCCTCTCTCCCCCAGTCCCAGCCACTTATCTTTCCCCACAGCCAAACTCTGTGTGCAGCTTGAAAGGCTCCCAGGCAAGCTGCTAGAGCTCCACCTCTCAGCTGTTCAGTGGGTGGCAGAGGCTTCCAGAGAGGCCTCCATGCAGGCCTCCTTGAAGCCTGAAGCTCAAGAAAGAAGCAAGCAGGAAGGCAGGCAGCAGGCAGGCAGAGAGTGTCCAGCACCAGAGCTCTCTGCAGACCCTCTGCCCAGCCCAGCCTTAGTAATGGAGGTACGATGTGATTTCCTTTTTGTGGTCCTCTCTCTCCCCCACCTTTGATATTTAGGGATTGGCTTGCCATAGGGCTTTGGTATTGAGCAGAGATGTAGGGCAGGGTGGGAGGAATATGTATCTTTAAATTGAAGTGGATTGGACAAATTGTTGGTTTTTAAAAAACCCATCCAAAAAGTCCTATAAGTGGCTTGTTTCGTGGCAGAAAATTACAAAAATGTCTGGAACAAATAATATTATCTATCTATCTATCTATCTATCTATCTATCTATCTATCTATCTATGAATGCACTATGCTCAAGTGGATTTGCAACCCAGAAGTTCTGAGAACTGTGAAGCATGTGTTGTGCTTTTTATTTTTATTTCTTTAGAAATGCATAATATGTCCAAGCTGGTTGGACATGTCCAAAAACCTCACTCACACTATTTACACTGTATGTCTTCCATCAGTATGATTCTGTAATGATATGAAATGTTAAGGAGGCCCTGCACATGCTGATTCACCCCCAGCCTCGTACCCCGCTAGGGACGGCCATGTTGCTAGTCAAGTCATTTCCCCGCAAGGCAGTGAAGCTTTGGGAAGCCCCAGTTATGTCATGGAAGGTGCTCTAGAAGGCATGCACGGAACACTGGGAAATGTAATCTTGCACAGTGTTTTATCCATAAAGCTCTGCACAGAGCTCGGGCTGAGATAAAGATGATTCTGTTTTGACACTATGAAGCTGAATCTTTACACAAGGTCTAAGAAACAGTAATCTGAATCCACCCCCCAAAAGCTTTAATCATTATTGTTGGTAAGTGTTTTTATTCAGATACCCAACTCATAAATTTCCAGGTCAGTAATATTCTATTCTATCCTGCATATTCTTTTCTTTACTTTTTCTGAGGTTGTTCTCACAAGCAGCCTTGCCCAGATGAGTTGGAGTAGGCTTCCACCCCCCACTGCGCCCACTGCCCACCACCTCCACTGCCTAGTTGTATGAATGGCCCCTCTGTGTTTTAACTATTTACTGTTCTTGTTTTATAACTAACTTATCATATACATCAATGTGCACTAGATGTTTGGGATTGTGCCAGATAGCTCATAAATATCTGAACAATTTTACTGTGCAAATATGCACCTTCCCTCCCTCCCCATCAGTTCAGTGCCATTATTTCCTCTAGGTGTTATGCTTATAAAAATGGCCCTGCTGGTTCAGTCTAAAGGTTCCTGTTTCATATAGTGGCCAACCAGATGCTTCTAAGTAGCCTAGAACTGGAACACATTAGTTAAATAGCCCTTTCCTGCTGTTGCTTGTTAGAAACTGGTATACAGAAGCACACTGCCTATGAAGCTAGATGTAGCAGCATCTATATACATTTATTTCTCTGTGTAAACTGCCCTGGGCCATTTTTGGAACGGCGGTATAGAAATTGAATAAATCATCATCATCATCATCATCATCATCATCATCATCATCATCATCATCTTCCGACTACAAACAGACAAACATCTACCACAGAAGACACTATATATAACTGTAGTTGAGAAGAAAGAAAAACAAGTTAAAATAATCAGCATAACAATACCAGGGGATAGCAGAATAGAAGAAAAAGAAATAGAAAAAATCACAAAATACAACAATCTACAAATTGAAATTGAAAGGCTGTGGCAGAAAAAGACCAAAAAAATCCCAGTGGTAATTGGCGCCCTAGGTGCAATTCCAAAATAACTTGAAGAGCACTTCAATACCACAGGGACCACAGGAATCACCATTGGCCAATTACAAAGAGCAACTTTACTGGGAACAGCCTATATTCTGCAACGATATCTATAATAACAGCCATCCCACGTCCTTGGGAAGGACTTGATGTCTGGATAAAACAAACCAGTCAATAACACCTGTCTGTGTAAACAAGAAATCATCATCATCATCATCTGCTGTTTCATCTGCTTCTTTACAAAGGCGGCACTTGCTGTTTGTTGTTGACTTTTCTGCTTTTACTCTTATTACATTTGTTCTTAGTGCCTGTTCTTGTGCAGCCAGTAGAAAGAAACAGAGGGTTTAATACTGGCTGCACAAGAACAGGCACTAAGAACAAATGCAATAAGAGCAAAAGTAGAAAAGTCAACAACAAACAGCAAGTGCCGCCTTTATAAAGAAGCAGATGAAACAGTGGACCACCTAATCAGCTGTTGTAAAAAGGTCGCACAGACTGACTACAAACCAAGGCATGACAAGGTAGCAGGGATGATACACTGGAACATCTGCAAAAAATACAAGCTACCTGTAGACAAAGATTGGTGGGACCATAAAATGGAAAAAGTTGTAGAAAACGAAGATGCAAAAATATTATGGGACTTCCGACTACAAACAGACAAATATCTGCCACACAATACACCAGATATAACTGTAGTTGAGAAGAAAGAAAAACAAGTTAAAATAATAGACATAACAATACCAGGGGATAGCAGAATAGAAGAAAAAGAAATAGAAAAAATCACAAAATACAAAGATCTACAAACTGAAACTGAAAGGCTGTGGCAGAAGAAGATCAAAATAATCCCAGTGGTAACTGGCGCCCTAGGTGCAATTCCAAAACAACTTGAAGAGCACCTCAACACCACAGGGGCCTCAGAAATCACCATCAACCAATTACAAAAAGCAACTTTACTGGGAACAGCCTATATTTTGCAATGATATATATAATAACCAACAGTATTGATGATAAAATTCAGCCATCCCAGGTCCTCGGGAAGGACTTGATGTCTGGATTGACAAACCAGTCAATAACACCTGTCTGACTGTGTAAATAAGAAATAATAATAATATACAACTAGTGTCAGCAAAAACATTCAGATATTTATTTAAAAAAACAATGAGCATGTGGAGTACACAGTTAACAATCAATGGCAAGACACTTGGACAGGTTAGCATTAGAATGCCCAAGTATTTGTAATGTTCTTTCTCTTCCAGGTTCTTGATGTTGCTTCCATTGGGCAGTTCTATTCCTTCTGTTTGTGTTATTTTTCCTCTGTTCATTATTAATGCAGCTCAGTTGTCTAGCCTAAACTCCATTGCTATATCACTACAGAATATACGGTCAGTGTTTAGCAGTGATTCGATTTCTGATTGAGACTTTCCATACAACTTCAAATTGTCCATGTAGAGCAGATAGTTTATTTTACTTGATGTTTTAGATGTGGCCTGTTTTGTTTAGTATTTGTGAAAGTGGGGTCATGGCGATTACAAACAACAGAGGGGATAGAGAGTCCCCTTGGAAAATAACTCTTCTCCAGGCTGATAACATTGCACACACTGACGTTAAAAGAAAAATTGGAAGTGAATACATCAGGAGAGTTAGAAAAAGTCTAAAGTCCAAACTCAATGGTGGGAACACCATATAAACCATAAACACCTGGGCTATACCTGTTATCAGATACACTGCAGGAATAATAAGACTGGACCCAGGCAGTGCTAGAGATGCTAGATTGTAAGACCAGGAAAATAATGACCATCAGTCATGCTCTGCACCCCCGCAGTGATGTAGTTAGGCTATACCTCCCTCGCAGCTCAGGTGGAAGAGGAATGCTGCAAGTCCATCAAACAGTAGAGGAGGAGAAAATCAGCCTTGAAGAATATATAAAGGACAGTGAAGAAGATGCACTTCAAATGGTCAATAATGATAAACTTTTAAACACCAATGAAACAAAGTAGGAGAAAGAACAAATAAAGAGCCGAGCAGAAAAATGGAAAAATAAGCCACTTCATGGTCAATATTTGCACAATATAACCGGAAAATCAAACATCATCAAGACCTGGCAGTGGCTTAAGAATGGCAACTTGAAGAAAGAAACAGAGGGTTTAAAACTGGCTGCACAAGAACAGGCACTAAGAACAAATGCAATAAGAGCAAAAGTAGAAAATCAACAACAAACAGCGTGCCTCCTTTGTAAAGAAACAGATGAAACAGTGGACCACCTAATCAGCTGTTGTAGTCAGACTGACTACAAACAAAGGTATGACAAGGTAGCAGGGATGATACACTGGAACATCTGCAAAAAATACAAGCTACCTGCAGCCAAAAATTGGAGGGAACATAAAATTGAAAATGTTGTAGAAAATGAAGATGCAAAAATATAAATATAAATATATAAACTAAATACTTAGTTCTACAAGTTCTACAAGAATCTAGTTCTACATGAATCTCTATGTGTTTTCTCTAAATAGCTGCAACCACTAAACCATCCATTGCTACCTAATCCCATGATGACTCCAAATTCTGTGAGGAGAACTTTGGTTCCACAGAAGATAAACGACTTATGTCTTCCATCTAACTGGAGTGTGTGCTGTCTTCTTTAGGTCTCTGATGTTTGCCAACTGGGGGTAAAATTAACAACCCCAACACAAAAGACAATTTGTTTTTAAAATTAAACCCTGTAAGTTTTGAGTGCAAAGAAGTTGCTTCTGAGCAGCCTACTTTCCTTAAGGAAAGTAAAGTTATGAGATCACCCAGCATTGTGCCTGTGTGTCCCCATCAAGTTCGTAAAGCCTGGACCAATATGAAAGAAATTGGGTACAGATGAAGGGACACACAGGGACACCTCAACGGCATAGTTTGTGATGATCTCATCCACCCCAATTCAAGATGGTGGACACATGAATGTTTGAGGCACAAGAGGGCTAACTTGTGAACTGCCTAACCAATCTGAACTAAATTTGGCACAGTTGTAGTAAATAATACATAGGGACACCTCCCTGGTATAGTTTGTGATGATGCCATCCACTCCATTCAAGATTGTGGATGAATGAACATTTGAGGTGCAGGTAGACTAAATTTGCTACAGCTGTAGGGACAAACAGGGTAGGCTGAAAGGCGAAAAATTTGTAATGTCATCATTCACCTCAATTCAAGGTGGTGGAAGTGTGAACATTTGAGGCACAACTGAGATAACTTGTGGACTATGTAACTGTGTAACCGTGAGGGCATAGCGTCGGGTAGGGGTGCAGTAGTGATGTAATTGAAGGGGGGTCAGCATGGGAGTGTTGAGGAGGAGTTTTTGAGGTTTTCTAGGAGTCAGGAATGGCTGCAGACCTTGTGGCTCCATCTCCCAAGGGATCCTAGGAGATCAGATGCATGAGTGTCTCAGCCTAGATTGCTGGTGACTGGACAAAATAGCTGCCCTTCAAGTTCTTCTAATTTCTGATTGCCTTAGATTGTTCGGTGTCAGCGCCCCCAACAAGAAAACAAAGAAAAGAGGCCTATTGAGATTGTTGCTGGGTGGGGGGAGGCTAAATATGCATTTTGAGCACTGACAAATGATGCAGATTTCTTCATTTAGGGGCGCTGGAGCCCATTGTGCTGCCTGAGAGGGAAATACTTAGGGCAAGGAGCCTTTAAATAGATCTAGGGGGCAGAAAATAAATAGAAATAATTTTTAAATAGGAATAGGGGGCAGAGGAAGCTCCCTTTCTTGGCAAGTGGTGGCATTGCAAGGGAAGAGAGAGCACATGGTATGTTTTGGGAGACCAGAAGAGGCTGGTAAGAATGGAGTGCCAGCAAAAATGGGGGGCATTGCCCACCCTGCCCCAAATGAGGGCCATCCCCTGCTTTGGAGACAGCCTCTGTCTTTCAGCCTCACCTGCCCCACAGGGCTGTGGGGAGAGGGAGGCTTCAATGGCTGCAAATCCCCAATCAGGCATGAAGGTGAATGGTTAAGCTTGGGAAGCCCCTATGCCTCAATCTTCTTGTGAGGATGAAAGGAGCAGTATGGGGGCGGGGGTGTATATGTGTGCCAGTAGGGAAGGGAAGGGAAGGGAAGGGAGGGATGATAATCTGTTGAAATGAGCCCTCAGAGCACAGCCTAGCTTGGCTTCCGTTTCTTAGAGGTGGGTGTGGCAGGGGCATCGGACTGGGTAGGGGTGCAGTCGTGATGTAGTCAGGTGGGGGAGTCAGCATGGGAGTGTGGAGGAGGGTTTTTGAGGCCGGGGAGGGCATCCATCTCCCTATCCTGACCTGACCTGCTCGCCTGAAGGATTAGTTCCGAAGCATCTTTCCCAACTGCTAGTGTGGCATAGTGGCATAGAGCGCATGCCTAGAAGTCCAAAGGCTGCCAGTTCTAGCCACGTGTGCTCCCGAGGCAAGGGTCTGGCAAGTATTAAAGAAAATGACAGGCAATGTATTTCCCCCCCTCCCCACCGCACAGTGCCGGCTGCAGATTTCAGTAAGAGAGTTACCCCGCAAAGTCCTGGGAAGGACAAGGAAGCTGGGGGAGCACTTTGTGGGTGGGTGGGGGGAACCTAGTGGCCTCATCCTGTGTCCCCTGCAGACAGTCTCAGACAACTAGTTTAGGGGAGCAAAGGAGTGTCAAAGAACCCTCTTAGGGAAGCAAGGCGTTTGCTATACATTCCATTCTTACAGAGGTAAGGAGATGAATCTTGTTTCATTTAATATATTACATTCTTACAGAGGTAAGGAAATGTTAGTTGATTGATGGGGAAGAGGCTAGTCTCATGGTAGCTAGCATGAATGTGTCACTTTTGCTAAGCAAGGTCTCTGATGGGAGACTACTACATGTGAGTGCTGTAAGATGTTCCCCAACCAGCCCTGAGCATTGGGAAGCACGATGTTTGGTGTCTATGTTTGACCTGGACCAGCAAGACAGGAATTCAGGGTATTTCTGATTCTGTAGTTTCACACACAGACACCAAGGAAGGCAGAAAAATAGGCAACAGCATTATTACAGCAAGAGATACCACCCTCCATTGCTGTATTCTTTGCTTGCTTGCTTGATTTGATTTCTATACCGCCCTTCCAAAAATTGCTCAGGGCAGTTTACACAGAGAAATAATAAATAAATAAGATGGATCCCTCTCCCCAAAGGGCTCACAATCTAAAAGAAACATAAGATAGACACCAGCAACAGTCACTGGAGGTACTGTGCTGGGGGTGGAAAGGGCCAGTTACTCTCCCCCTGCTAAATAAAGAGAATCACCACGGTAAAAGGTGCCTCTTTGCAAAGTTAGCAGGGAACTGCTTTCCCATAGCAGTTCAACCAAGCATATCAAGATTTGGCGACTGTTCCTCTGCTGTTCATTTATTAAACTTAGGGGTGTGTCGGACACTGAGACAATGCAAAATTGTCTTCCATGTGTTGTGGAAGCATCAGAGGCAGGAAGCTTTGCACAAAGGGTTAGGACTGGCACCTCAGGTTTAAAAAGAAAATACTGTGGAATAAATCCAAATTGCTTGGTGCCAAAGGGCTTGACCATGCCCAGCAGAATCTTTGACTTTTTCCTTTGTCGTGGCACATTCTCATGCTATATCACAAATTCTTTCACTCTCATCCACAGAAGCAGAGTATGTTGCCGCAGCTGAAGAATTCAAGGAAGTGGTATGGATACACCAGCTACTATTGAACTTTGGGATCGAGGAACCAAAGCCCACAACAATATTTTAGGATAACCAAAGTTGTATCTCCCAGATGGAGAAGATGAAGTCTCGAACTAAGCACATTCCCATAAAGTTTCACTATGTTCAAGAAAGGGAAGAAAAGGGGATAGTCCAGTTAGAGTTCTGCCCAACAGAAGAGATGATGACAGATGGACTGACAAAGCCATTGCCTAGAGGCAGATTCCAGATGCTTTGTGAGAACATGGGAATCGTGAGCAGGCACAACAGGCGATGCAAAGGGGTGTTGGAAATGGAGTTCCAGTCCATCAAACTTTTGCACTGACTATCCTAATGACCACTAGGGGCATTGGGAGTAGAGGTAGTTAGTGAGGGTCTCCTTACCCATCCCTTCTTGCCTCTACTTTATGACCCCTGCCTTGACTCCTCAGGTACTTCCTGTGGTGAGTCAGTCCTCTTCTTTTCTTACTAGTGAGAATGGGAACAATCTAGAGAGGAGAGCTGGTCTTGTGGTAGCAAGCATGACTTGTCCCCTTAGCTAATCAGGGTCTGCCCTGGTTGCATATGAATGGGAGACTTGATGTGTGAGCATTGTAAGATATTCCCCTCAGGGGACGGACCCGCTCTGGGAAGAGCAGAAGGTTCCAAGTTCCCTCCCTGGCTTCTCCAAGATAGGGCTGAGAAAGGTTCCTGCCTGCAACCTTGGAGAAGCCGCTGCTAGTCTGTGAAGACAATACTGAGCTAGGTCGACCAATGGTCTGACTCAGTATACAGTAGCTTCCTATGTTCCTATCTCTTTCTCTCCCTACCTATTCATTATGTAGCCGATAGATAGAATAGGTCTTTCCTATTTCAAATGTACTTCATCAATAAATCAACTTAGTATTTAGACTGTACAACGATCTCCATGCGTGTTCTTTAAACAGCTGCAACAACTAAACTAAACTAGAGTGGGAAGCTTCTTTTGTTGGTGCTTTGCTAAAATAATCACAAAACCTAACAGGATACTGCTCTCAAGTGGACTGCTCACTCATGAGAGTGTAAGGCCATGGGGATACCCCTCCACAATTCATTAGAAGAACCCTCCAGGAGGACAGGGGGATTGGGCAGAATAATTAATAATGTGTGATGAAAGCTCTTCTCCCACAGACACTCACAAGAGTGTCAGGCCATGGAGACACACATGCAGGCCAGATGGCAGATGCTGCCCATCCTGGTTTCTCCATACAAGCAAGCCGTGGGGATGCTAACCCTGGCAATACCTTTCCCAGTTTTGGCAACTGCCACAAAGCAGCAGTCAAGCCAGGCCCTCTGCTAGCCTGTCTGCCCATTTGAACATATCTATCTTTATTTTCACCTGAATGGCAACCTCACTCTCCTGGGGTTGCAGATAATCGGGGCTCCCCCTCTCATGATTCCCCATGGCTGAAGCTGCATACAATGCAATGCTGGTCCGGATCTGGGATATTTGAATGAGAGTTAAGATTTGTCTCAGGTCCCAGTGTTTCCCAAGTCTGCCCACCTGGCAACGCCTGGACACATGGAGCACCATTTCCCCTTTGGGCACATCAAAGGCTTCCTTGGAGATGAGGGGGTCGCTGTGCAAAAGTTCTATCATTAACCAGAGTGAATGGGGGGGCACACAAAGCCCCCCCCCCTTTTTTAATGGCTCAACTCATGAGCATGCAGTCCGATGTAAGGCTGAAGGTTTTTGAGCCTAAGGTCCTCCCTACTAGACCAGCCCACTCATGAGAGGGCTAATCCTCAGGGGGCAAGCCAACTTGGAGGCAGGAGTGTGAGTTGGTCTCCATGGACTGCTTTGCCATGGTAAGCCATTCCATGAGCACCATTGGTCACAGCAGTCCAGACCCCAGGTTCCTTTGCCCTCCCTCATATAGATATCCCCTCTCAGGAAGTCATCATGATCCCTTCTCTTTCCTGTAGCATGGGCTTGCTTCTTTCCCTGTCAAGGGTGAGTGGTTCATTTTGAAACGGCTTGATTGCGCTTGGCAGGCCCTCTTGGAAATTGTGGCCAGTGGCTGCCACCATGCAGACTTTCTGATGCCTTGCTCACAGTCTGGCGATGTGAGAGCAATGGCACTTTCTGGGATGTGGACTTGGTGGACAAGGAAGATGGAGGGGCTCCCTTGCCATTAAAACGAAGGTTGCCAGGCTGTGGTTGGATGAACATCTGCAATATGTTTCATGGTCTGAAAAATTAACCATGGATTCAGCAACCTCTGGTTTCACGATACCTGCAATTGTGACCTCTGTATGTGGGTCATATACTGGGTGGACATTTGCTGTTCCATTCATAGACATTTCTTTATGTACCTCACCAATTTACATATACAACACTTCATATAGAATGGTTTTCATGAATAAAATTGATAAATGCATACAGTTTATTAGGTTGCAAATGGCAAATTTATTTGCTTGGAACACTTTAGTGGCTTGGGAGAATGAAATATTGATTTCTTGTGTCATCTCATTTTAGACTGCATGCAGACACGGACTACAGCTAAACTGCAGATCCATCAGCCAGTGCAACTCAATTGGGGTTTACACAACACAGCCATAAAATCAATGTGCTGAGTTTGTCGGTCACTAGGACATTCAGGAGAGAAACAACTCCACTGTGTTTCATAAGCAAAGATGGCCATTATTTAGTTCAAGTGGTGATAATAACCTCCTATGGAGTTTTCTTCTCAAAGGACATCTCAGAGGTGGTTGAGTTAAGCTTGTCTGGAAGAATAATGGATGGCCATCCAGTCTCTGCTTGAAAACCTCCATTAAAGGAGGGCCACCACTGCATGAGGATTGCTGGTCTTGTGGTAGCAAGCATGGCATGTCCCCTTTGCTAAGCAGGGTCCACCCTGATTGCATATTAATGGGAGACTACATGTGTGAGCACAGTAAGATGGGGATGGAGCCGCTCTGGGAAGCGGTCCAAGTTCCGTCCCTGGCAACTCCAGGATAGGGCTGAGAGAGATTCCTGCCTGCAACCTTGGAGAAGCCACTGCCAGTCTGTGAAGACAATACTGAGCTAGATGGACCTATGGTCTGATTCAGTATATGGCAGATTCTTATGTCTATATGAGGCTGACTGTTCCACTGTCAAACAGTCTTACAGTATGGTGATTCCACCTACTTTCTAGCCTGTTCCATAATGTCTAGCCTAAAAACACACCCTCTGATCTGGAAAGCCTATGCCTTTCTCTCCTGTGAAGTTTCAGGGTTGAAATTTGCCCATTGTTACATTGCAGCTTAGTTTATTTTGTAGTAGTTATATATATATATATATATATATATATATATATATATATATATATACACACACACACACACACACACACACACACACACACACACATATATATATATATATATATATATATATATATATATATATATATATATATAATAGTACTTTCTGAACCAGTTGGTTTGGGGTTTAATATGTATACCTTAATGATTGTCTGAGAACAGCTAGGCCCAGGCATATTGGGTTCTATAGAGAGAACAAGTCATATCTGAAGAATAACTGGATAACAGATCTTATGCTCAAAAAAATTGCCACAACAAGCATGAATTTTAAAAAAATGAACAAGTAAGGCCATTCACCTTACAGCAAGGTTACTGCCCCCATCTATTAAGTGGAGATAGGCTGACCACTCCAGGCACTGGAATAGGGGGAAAATGGGTGTACTGTTAAAAAAAAAAACTACTACCAGTGGTATGTCAGTTGACCCGCACTTGATGGGTGTCCCCAATGCTCAGAGGTGGATCCCGTGTGTGTTTGTGTGTGTGCGTGCGTGCACGCGCGTGCGTGCAAGGGTGCAGTTGCATCCCATGTGAATTAATGCTGAGTCTCTTGGAGATCAGCAGTAGCAGAGAGTAAAAAAGGGGGTTATCTTTTCTGCCAGCCCTATTGGTTTTCCTGTAGTCTTGTGCTCCTCCCCCACTTGGAATTTGTATGTAACTGCAGAGCCCAGGAAGCTGGCTGTTGGGCTCCCTCCAAGAAGGAAAGTAACACATTTTTTAAAAAACAACCCTTTGCTGTTTGTTTTGTTTGTGGGTGATTTGTTCCCATTGGTCAAGCTACCATGTTGCTCTCTCTCCTCCCTGTCCCCCATGAACCATGTGTGTGTGTGTGTGTTGTACATGTGAGAGAAGTCCCATCCCGTGTGTGTGTTGAGAGAGAGAATTTTAAGCTTTTTCCCCTCTAAATTTTTTCAAAGTATGCCAAAACTGTTCTAGTGCAAACTTGTAAGAAAAACCCTCCCCATCCCAACAGTATATCCAACCCAAATGCTGGACTAGATAGATCTTGGACCTGATCTAGCAGGGCTGTTCCTGTTTTTATTTATGTATTCATTCATTTTTCAATTTTTATACCTCTTTTCATAAGGCATCCCAAGGCAGTTTTCAAAAGTTAAGATATAATCAAACTTCATAAAAATCACATTTAAAACCTTAAAATCAGTTAAACAATAAAACCCATAAAACACACACACACCATCCATAAAAAAGACAAACAGAAGCAGGACAGCTAAGAAACCTTGCAGCCCCAAGGGATAAAAGCCTGAAAAAATAAAAAGGTCTTTAGTTGTTTTTTTAAAGCAGCTACAGATGTCAAAGAGCAGACATTCACTGAAGAGCATTCCAGAGCCTGGGGGTAATAACAGAGAAGGCCCTGTCCCACATGCATGACAATTTAGCCTCTCTCAATGTTGGCACACAAAACAAAGGCCCCTCTGATGGGCAGAAGCCTTTGGGAGCAGGCGGTCCTTCAGGTATCCAGCACCCAAACCATTAAGGGCTTTAAAGGTAATAAGCAGGTCCTTGAATTGGATCCAGAAACAAATTGGCAGCCAGTGCAGCTCTTTCAAAATAGGAGTGATATGCTCTGAGTGAGCAGTTCCAGAGAGAACCATGGCAGCTGCATTCTGCACTAGGGATGTGCACAGAACTGGTTCAAAGGCCCTTTATGGGCCTTTATGGGCCTCCGAAACAGTTTGAATGGCCGGCATTTCCGACAGTACGAAGGTGGGAGGGATGTCTTTAAGGGTGGGGGAGGGTATACTCACCCCTCCTGCTGCTTCCCCCACTCCAGCACTCCACTGTAAACCAGCATACCTCCCTGCCACCCATACCTCCCAGCATACCTCCCTGCCACCTCGTCCCCTCCTCAGATCGGAAGTAAGCAGAAGTAAAGGGAAAGGAAGGAAAGATTGTGCCATTGAGTCAGTATCAACTCCTGGCAACCACAGAGCCATGTGGTTTTCTTGGTAGCATACAGGAGTGGTTTACCATTGCCTTCTCCCACGCAGTATGGGAGATGATGCCTTTCAGCACCTTGCTATATCACTGCTGCCCAATAAAGGAGTTTTCCATATTCTGGGAAACACACTAGCAGGGATTCGAACCAACAGCCTCCTGCATTCTAGCAGGTTGGTTCCTGGCACTTTAAATTTAAAATTTAAAAGGCCCAAGTAAACAAAAAGGTATTTACCTGGCATCTAAAGAACAAAGCGATGAAGCCAGGCAAACCTCACTGGGGTGGCTATTCCATAAATGGGGTACAATCACCAAAAAGGCCCTCTCCCTAGTAGCCACCCACCTCAGATCTGCATTTTTGAGAAAGGGATGTAGCTGGGGCAGTAGCCGAAGCTGTGCAAAGGCACCCCTGGCCATTGCCTCCACTTGAGCATCCAAAAGCAGAGCTGCACACCCTTAAGCTGCACACTTGCTCATTCAAGGGAGTACAACCTCATCCATAGTTGGTTGAATCACCCTATCCGATTGGCTTTTCTACTGATCAACAGCACCTCCATCTTGTCTGTATTTAACCTCAGTTTGCTAGCCCACATCCAGCCCATTACTGACTCCAGCCCCTGGTTCAATACATGCACGGCTTCCCTTGGATCTGATGTCAGGGAAAGGCAGGGCTGAATGTCATCTGCATATTGAGGACACTTCAGGCCAAATCTCCTGATGACCTTTCCAGTGGTTTCATGTAGATGTTAAACAGCATGGGGGACAAAACTGCACCTTGTGAGACCCCAGAGGACAAGAAGTCAAGCAGAAACTCCCCAGCACCACCTTCTGGAACCTTCCGCCAAGAAAGGTTGAACCAGTCCGATGCACCACTCCCTGAGCCCTCTACCTGAGAGGTGGTACAGAAGGATACAATGTTTGATGGTATTGAATGCCATTGAGAGGTCCAGCAGAACCAACAAGAATACACTTTGCCTGTCTAATTCCCGGCTAAGGTCATCCACCAGGGTGACCAAGGCAGTTTCAGTCCCAGACCCAGGGCAAAAGCCAGATTGAAAGGGTCTTCATAATCTGTATCATCCAAGACCCCTTGCAGGTGCACAAACATCACACGCTCTAGCAGCTTGCTTAAAGATGGAAGATTTGAAACAAGCCGATCGTTATCAAGGTTGGTGGAATCAAGGGAGGGCTTTTTTAATACGGGTTTTACCACCGCCTCTTTGAGGCTGAATGGCATCTTGCTCTCCCTTAGTGAAGCATTAATAATTGGCTCCAACCACCTACCTGTTCCTTCCCTGGAAGACTTTACTAGCCATGAAGGGCAAGGGTCCAGAGCGCATGATGTCCGCATACTGCCTAGGATCTTGTGCACTTCCTCAGGCTGCACTAACTGAAATGGATCCATCACAATCAGACCAGATGGTTGCCAAGGCATGTCTCCTGGAACTGCCAAAATCCTGGACTCCAAACTGGCATGGATGTGAGTGACTTTATTTGCAAAGTGATAAGCAAACTGATCACAGTGGGCTGCTGATGTTTTCTTCCCCCATCACACAGGTGACCTGTGTGGAACAGTGACTTTGCCACATGAAACAGCTCTGCTGGCCTACACTGGGCAGATGCAATGGAGGTGGTTCACTGCCACCGGGTAAGTCGCTAAATGGGCTCTAGCCCATGTTCAATCAGATTCTGCATTCCACATTCAGATTCCTACTACAGCAGTTCCGCATTATGCTGCGGTTGTGTTTGGTACAAGTACACTAGTGTTACCCTGGACTTTTGTTTGGCAAACACAGGAAGTGTGAATGAAACGTGGAGTATAAATCCATGTAAGGAAAAATGAAGTGACAGGTGTGTGGCCTTAAGCAGAACTAGGAGTGGGGAGAACTGGTTTCAATTTCTCTTTGGCCATAAAGTTCACAGGGCGACCAGTTGCTATATTTCAGCATAACCTGCCTCCTAGGGTTAGGGTGAAGATTAAATGGGAACGACAAGAGCTATGTGTGCTGCCTCGAACTTCTGGAGGAAAGGCAAGACAAAAGTGTTAGAAAATAGAAGATGGAAAATCCTCCTTTTAACAGACCTTGGAAGCCTTGATTTTGGACTGTAGCTGCACCATGCACACACGGGCGCGTGCAGAAACACACACATTTTGGATCTCTGTCCCGCCACTTGCCTCTGAATTGCCATCAGGATAACTTGCAACATATAAGCCATACTTAAAACGACACCGAAGTACAGTAACATTCATCCCCAAGCTTAAAACAAAATCTTAACAGCTTCCAAGGTTTTGTAATTTCCAAGAATTGACACACCTGTCATTCACATTTCTGTGTCTGCTGCAGGAAATCCTGGTGTACAATTTTGTTTTAAAAATTTATTTATTTATTTGAACACATTTATACCGCCCAAAACTTACGTCTCTGGGTGGTTTACAACAGAATAAAAACATGATTCCCTGATTTTTTATTTCCTTGTGTAAACTGTCCTGAGCCATTTTTGGAAGGGCAGTATAGAAATTGAATAAAATAATAATAATAATAATAATAATAATAATAATAATAATAATAATAATAATAATATTAAGGCTGATAACATCGCACACACTGAAGTTAAAAGAAAAATGTTAAAAGAAAAAGTTAAAGTTAAAAGAAAAATGGGAAGTGAATACATCAGGAGAGTTAGAAAAATCCTCAAGTCCAAACTCAATGGCGGGAACACCATACAAGCCATAAACACCTGGGCTATACCTGTTATCAGATACACTGCAGGAATAATAGACTGGACCCAGGCAGAGCTAGAGACGCTAGATCGTAAGACCAGGAAAATCATGACCATCAATCATGCTCTGCACCCCCGCAGTGATGTCGATAGGCTCTACCTCCCTCGCAGCTCAGGTGGAAGAGGAATGCTGCAAGTCCATCAAACAGCAGAGGAGGAGAAAAGCGGCCTTGAAGAATATATAAAGGGCAGTGAAGAAGTTGCACTTCTGGTCAAGAACGAGAAACTATTCAACACCAATGAAAGAAAACAGGCCTACAAGAAAGAACAAGTCAAGAACCGAGCAGAAAAATGGAAAAATAAGCCCCTGCATGGTCAATATTTGCACAATATAAGTGGAAAATCAGACATCACCAAGACCTGGCAATGGCTTAAGAATGGCAACCTGAAGAAAGAAACAGAGGTTTTAATACTGGCTGCACAAGAACAGGCACTAAGAACAAATGCAATAAGAGCCAAAGTCGAAAAATCAACCACAAACAGCAAGTGCCGCCTTTGTAAAGAAGCAGATGAAACAGTGGACCACCTAATCAGCTGTTGTAAAAAGATCGCACAGACTGACTACAAACAAAGGCATGACAAGGTAGCAGGGATGATACACTAGAACATCTGCAAAAAATACAAGCTACCTGTAGCCAAAAATTGGTTGGACCATAAAATTGAAAAAGTTGTAGAAAATGAAGATGTAAAAATATTATGGGACTTCCGACTACAAACAGACAAACATCTGCCACACAATACACCAGATATAACTGTGGTCAAGAAGAAAGAAAAACAAGTTAAAATAATCGACATAGCAATACCAGGGGATAGCAGAATAGAAGAAAAAGAAATAGAAAAAATCACCAAATACAAAGATCTACAAATTGAAATTGAAAGGCTGTGGCAGAAAAAGACCAAAATAATCCCAGTGGTCATTGGAGCCCTGGGTGCAGTTCTAAAAGACCTTGAAGAGCACCTCAACACCATAGGGGCCACAGAAATCACCATCAGCCAATTACAAAAAGCAGCTTTACTGGGAACAGCCTATATTTTGCGACGATATCTATAACAATTGACAATAAAATTCAGCCCTCCCAGGTCCTTGGGAAGGACTCGATGTCTGGATAAAACAAACCAGTCAATAACACCTGTCTGACTGTGTAAACAAGAAACAATAATAGTAATAATTTGTTGCAGGTCTTCCTCCAGCATTGGTCCAGCAGTCATCCAAGTGGTTTCATTTCCCTAAACTCCAAGGAGAACCAAGGAGTGGAACGGGCACCACAAAGATAGAAAGGGCATTTAGGAGTGACCATGTCAATAGCCCAGGCTGTCTCCACATTCCAGAGAGTCACCAGAGCCTGAACAGAGTCACTAGTTCTGGACACTGGAAACTTTCCAGTGTCCAGTTTTCCTTTTTTTAGATTGTGAGCCCTTGTGAGGGACAGGGTTCCATCTTATTTGTTTGTTATTTCTCTGTCTTAAGCACCCTAAGCCATTTTTGGAAGGGAAATCGAATAACAGTCTGGAAACTGAGTGGATTCATAAGCCTTTTGGGGCAGAGCATTCTAATTGGTCCAACACCCCTGCAGAGGATGGTCGAAGCAGTCAAACAAAAGCCCACCATATGATGATCTTCCCATGACAAAGGAGTTATATCAAACTCTCCCACCTGCAGATCATTCAGTTCCTAGTTGGTCAAAACCAGATGCAGCAGAGTATGTCCCACCATATGCGGAGGACCTGATATTAGTTGAGATAGGCCCATGGTTGTCATAGTGGCCTTGGCTGAGACAAGAACATGGCTGTTGTGTTCTTAAATCCCCTTTCCCAGCTTCCATCTCTGCTCCATCACCCCTTCCTGCCAATCCACACTTTTCCCCAAGAAAAGAAAAAAGGAAATCCCAGCTTTCATGAAGGGACAGATTCAGACAGCAAAGGGCAGGACAGCAAACCAGAAGAAGAGTGTGTCCTTTGTAGCCACAGAGTCTCCACAAGCCTCTCTTCAGTGGTAAATATCAAAACTCCTTCTTGCTGGGGATCATGGGGCTTGCAGTCAGTGATGCCCAGAGTGAGAATGATCCACTGAGGAGAGGCCTTGCGGAGTCTCTCTTCACACATTCTCCTGCTCCCTTCCCCAATGTAAGGATTTCTTTTTATCTTTTTATTGGATATATAAGGATCATTTTAAAGCTTTTGTTCAAATATTTGAAGAAAATTAATATATTATCCATTAAAATGGTTGCAAAGAACACTTCAGTGATGATTGTTTAAAAGGAATATTTATTTATAGAGCCATATAAACAACTCTAGTAACACATGCTATTTTGTTGAAAAGAAATGGCCTAAAATTTCAGCATTGCAGCTTCTTAGCTAAATTAAATGTATTTCATGTTAGTGGATTAAAATACAGAATATGTTTGCCTCATTTGAATTTTACCATGTCATTGCAGTTTGGTATGAAATTTAAAAATGCATGACTGACACTCTTTATGCCATTAAGATTTTTTTTTATTGGAAAAAAATTATTGCATGAAACTACATTCCCAGAAACAACTTGAATAATCTAAAAAGAAAAAGAAAAAAGCTGCATTGCATGTTCATTAGTGCAATTCACTTATCTACTGTATAATATAAAACACTTTTTACATAGAATACAAAACAAAATAACTAGTTTACAGATTATACTAGCCAGAGTATTATTCAGTTTAAATATAAATGAAACACTTTGAAAAAAATGAACCAAGTGTCATTTTAAATTTCTTTTCGTTCCTTTTCTTTCTTTTTTGCAGAACTGCATCACAAACAGATCTGTTCAGTAATTTACAGAGATTACTTAATAACAGGAAAATGATTATAGTTAATTGTGCGAGGGCTTGTCTGATCACTTTTCTCCCAAGAAAATATCAAGATTTCTAACCACCATGCGATGAGATTAACAGCATTAAACTGCATCTAGCAAAGGGTGCAAACATGTTTGGGAGATGTGATTTTTGACATTTGCAGGACAATAAGATCAACTGGAAGCTGAATGAACGCTGGATCTCCCTGAGGGTCACACTAGCTGCAGTGCAAGAGATCCATGATCATTAGAATTAAAATAACTGGATTGGGGCTGCAGTACCATAGGAGGGAGTACCATCACTATTTTCACAATTCAGGTTGCTTCCCCCTAGCTGCTATTTGCCCTGTGCAGGAAACATTTAAAACTAGCTTGGCTGGCGCAGAGCATCTGCACATTAGTAGATGGCTCTCCTCGCCCCCCGCCACAGCCCCCTCACCCCCAGAGACCTCTCCAATTTCCAGCGCGGTGGCAGCAGACTATTTCCCTCCCTGTACCGCCTCCTTGGGTCTCCCTCCTCCAGCACCCTCCTCCTCGTCTCCAGTTGTGGCGCCAGCTGCTCTGTTGGGCTCCTCTGGTTCCCTGGCCACCCCTGAGCTTCCCCTGCCTGCACTACCTCCACCGAGGCCTCCTCCTTCCATTGCCCTCCTGCCCCTGCTCCTGCTCCTCCTGCTCCTCCTCCTCCTCAGCTGCCCCACTGGGCTCCTCTGGTTTCCTGGCTGCCCCGAAGCTGCCCGCTTCAGCCTCCACCATCATGCTGCCCCAGCTGTCTCTTGCCTCGCATGCACATAGTGCTGCATGGGTGGGACTTGCCACGTACCACCTAAGGCAGATAGATAGATAGATAGATAGATAGATAGATAGATAGATAGATAGATAGATAGATAGATGAAACTGTGTGTGTGTTTGACTTCCCAAATGTCATGGGCTTAAACTGATGTTGACTCTTTAATAACTGCTTTTAACCTGACCACAGATCTCCTGGGTCTTGCCTATTGTACCCTAAGACAGACACAGTTCTGTGTGGATCTCACCACATGGTGACACTGAAAAACAATACCTTGTGTTTGAACAAAATTGACAGAGTAAATGCACTCTCCTATTCCCTTTTTTGGGTGATCACCATTAGCACCCAGAAGCAAATCGTTTTAGTAGGGGAAAATTGCAACTGATTTTAATGGAATTCCTTTTCAAATAAATATATTAAGTGTCAGACTAAAAAAAATATATGCAGGTATCCCAAAATAGCAGACATGATGGTCTGAATATGTTATGTTTTTGTGGAATTTTGGAATATACAGTACATTTCTCTTCAAGTGTCTGTTGTTTAATTCTCACAGAGTCAGACCATCCCAAATCCTTTCCCTTCACATTTCTTTTTAATGCATCAGAACCTGGATTTAGCTGCAAAAAGCAGTCCTGATCATTCTGATGCTAATAATAATATGGGTATAATATTACATTTAAAATCAACTTATGTAATCTTGCAAATAAATATTAAAACATTGCCTGCTCACCCAAGAAAACACCATTCTATTCACATTCATGAGAGTATGATGGATTTGGCAAAGCTGCTTGTGTTTACTCTTAGCACTAAAGCAACACTAGCCCAGATCTAGTGCTGATAGTGTTGTTATTTCCTTATGCATATTGTTTCCCTTAGCATCAAATTTTAGATTGTAAGCGCCTTGGTGCAGGGACCTGGTCTCTTATAGTTCGTAAAGCACCATGCATCTTGGTGGCACCAAAGAAAGAAATGAACAATGGATATGGGGATTGTTGTGCTACAGAAGAATTGCCTATTTGCTGCTTCTTTCCTTTGTACCAAGATGGTCACTGAAAAGTGTATAAAGTCAACAAATGTCCCAGAAAGGAGCCATGTTGAACCTTAACTTAAGTGGTTAAGAATGGGCACTGCTTTGTGACAAACTGAATATTCAGTCAATGATGAGATAATCAAATTAACATTCATCTGCTGTGTCAGCCAACCTTGATTTCCCTCACTATTTGTGACATGCTCTAGGTCTATAAGCCAATGTATCCTGAAAGGTATGCAATCCATTAAATGGGATTTTCCCTTCTATCTTGGTTTTGAAGCATCAGATGATGATGATGTTACTGTCTGAGATGACTAAAAGAATGATGTCTGCTCTATATCCCCCCCACTTCAGATATCCAACCTCTGGAACACAGTCAAGAATGATGCTGAAGTTCTTGACCTTGGAAAAACGGGTGAATTAAAGGATTGAGATGGATTGCAGAAGAGGCAGCTGCATTGAGCTGCGGAGCAAATAAGGTAGGGAGGAAGGCAGCGTGAGGCAGCGGGGGGATTGTCAGATGGGAAGAATGAATGGGGCTTGCTGAGACCAGATGGAACGGGTGTCCTGACAGTAGGGCTGCATGCATAGGCATGAAGGCTGGAGTGAAAGGTGACAGAGATATTGGAGCAAAATGGGATTGTGGAAACGGGTGGATATGGGTCACGGACAGGTGGCTGCTGTGAGGGTGCACTGCAGCAGAAAGGGCGAAACTCTGCAGGAGCGTCTGGTGGAGGGTGGCGACAGAGGCGTGTTGCTGAACAGGGAGAGGGTGAACTGCTGGGGAGGCAGAGAAGGCCGCTGGTCCTGTGGCGGGCAGTACCTTGAAATGCTTCGCCACAAGTTGTTTCTGCATATGCTGCTGGGCCTGCAGCTGAAGAAACCTATATTTATCAATCTCGTCCGGGGAAAACGTTATAGGCTGCTGTGTTAAAGGAGAGGAGATGCACTTACTGTACAGCTCAGTCTTGCTTTCTGTGTCATTGTGTTTATGCATAGGACTGTCAGAGTACGAGGACAGATTCCCTTCCACTTGATTCCAGTTTGCGCTTGCACTGTGTTCTTCTTTGGTCTCCATTGCATTTGGAACAAGGGGGTAGCTATTCAAAGGGAAAGCACCAGGAAAACCATTTGGTACTGGGTCACCGCTTGGTAGAAAGCATTGCTTTTCGTCGGTCAAGATACTGGAGTGCTCCTTTATTGCTGCATCCACTTCCACACTTGGGGCCTGATACCCAGTTCCTCTTTGAATTAAATCCTGAAGCAGGCAATTACTGTAGTTAGTGCTAGCTGTAAGAGTGCCATTCTTTATTACTGTAGCTACAGCTTTAGCTTTGTCTGCACTGCTTTCCACCGGGCTGGTTTCATTGTTCCACACACTGTTTGTATTAATGTTGAGGGCTTTCTCTGGCAAAAGGAACGCTGCTTCACTCTCCAGTGGAGATCCACATTTAATTCCAAGTGGACTATAGGGGAGATCTATCCTGCAAGCACTTGAAAAGCCTCCCATGTTCTGAAGCTGCTCCTGGTTTTTCTTTGATTTCACCTTCTCCAAAAGGAGCTTGGCAGTTAGAGACTTCTCCTGTCCCACCGATTCTCTTCCTAAGTGGTTGATGGAGCAAGTCCCCGCATGTTTTGATAGGCAACTTCCATCCTGGCAGTCTGAGCGTGCCGCGTCTGATTTTCCTGATTCAGCCTCGTAATTGCTTTTCATCTCCTCTTTGCGTTGGTTCCAGCTGTACATTGATTCTTTTGCAAGGGATCCTGAACGACTGCCTCTTGATCTGGTGCAACTCAATGATCTTTCGCTGCTTCCTGAATCTCGGATGGAAGAACCTTTGGAGCTGCTGTAGCTTCTGCTCCTGCTGTGTTTACAGAGCGGATGTCTATTTCTGCTCGGCTTTGATATGTCTCTTTGTAGTAAATGCCTATATCTTGAATGTCTTTGATATTTTACTGTCTGCCTCTGTGTACAGTTTCTAGATCTTTGACTTTTATTGTCGAAAAGGCAGTCCTCATCTGCATCATCGGAAGATGAAATGCAATTGTGCTTTTTGTGTTTACATTTCTGCCTTTCAACTGGTTTTTGCTTTCTTTTGCAGCAAAAAGCTAAATGACTTCTGCTGTGATCACTTGATCTGTGACTAGAGTAGCAGCTAATGTAACTAGTTGCACTGCTAACAGAGGTGTCAGAATAATTAGACTGTCTGTCAGTAGAGGACTTTTGCAAAGAAGAGAATTTCCAGCACCCAGCAAAGCTTGGCTTACCTTCATTTTCTACACACTTCTCAGGGGAACCGAAAGGATAACCAAGAATGGAGTCTTTTCCACTGTCACTTATGTCACTGCTACAGGTGGTGACCAAATCCGGATTGTTTTTTCTTTGGGAATACATGAACTCACACTGAACACATTTTTGCATTTTTGTCCTCGACACCAAGGGATAAATGCAGATGTTTTCCGTGACTTCGTCCCGTAAAGTTTTTTCACAGCTCTGCAAATGCTGCGCTAAAGATCTCACAGGAATGTTTCTATGGGGACTTGTTGCTCGGGTGCGATGCCTTTGCGAGCAGTCGAGCTGAGCAGGCACTTGAGGCAAGTTTTCATTCAACTCCTCAGAAATGTACTTTGGAGCACTTTGATTCGTTTCGTTCTCTGGGTCTGAATCCAAATTTGGCTGGGACCTTTTGAGGCTTAGAGCTCTTTTCTTCTTCTTTGGCTTCAAAGACTGATTATCTTGTTCATTGGACAGTTGCTTGTTTTCGGGTAGACCTGAGGCTTCGTTTCCATCTATGTCCATAGTTTTTGAGTGCTCTTTACAACTTCCTGTGTTGGCTTCATGATGCTCATTGTCTCTGTGGGATAAGGAGAGTTTAAAATCAAAATATAATGGATTGCAGCCATAGGAAATAGAAGGTTCTGTTTTTGTAAACAAAAGAAGTTCCGTGGGCCACCGCAAGGCAGTGCTGCCATCTTTACTCAGTACATGAAGGAAGGGCAAGGCTTTGGGCTTAATTTCGTGAACCAGCGCATCACCCCTCGGTGTTTCAGTATTTGCATTTGCGGCTTTTGAACTCTCAGAAGATCCGTTTGCTTTGAATATACAAGGACTGTAGTTTACCTCACACAAATGTCCTTGTTCAGGTGATTGCTGGGCTGATAACTCAAAGATGCGTTCTGCTAACAGGACGTCACTGTGCTTGTAAGTGTTTTGCTGCATGCTAACATTGCTCATTTGGTACTGAGATGGAACAATAGTTTCTGAGAATCTCTTAGACTCTCTCGGCTCTCTTCCTTGTTCCTTTCCACCAGGCGCGCTGGCACATTCTGGAGATTGTATTTTGTCTCTACAAAATGAAAGATGAGTTTCCACTTGCTCCCTGTAGGCATTCTGATCGTTTCCTTTCAGCGTTTTATTTTTTGCAGCCTGATTGCATGATGCAGTGCTGTCTGGGTGACCCTGAAGTGTGTTTAATCGTTTTTGTAGACTGGCTTTTCTCTCGTCACTCATATGTAGGCAAGCATTGCATTCCTTGGAAGTCTGTTTCACTGTATGCCTAGGTGACCCATTGCAGTCAAATGCTTCTTCCATGTTCTCACTGAAAACAGATGCTGATGATTCGAGCTTCAGATGGACTTTCCTAGAGAAGGAGAAAGACACTCCTGTCCGGTTACAGGCATCGGTGCTGCAGGAGACACGATTTCGGAGCAAACGGCATTTCTCTATGCAAGACTGGTTCTTGCTCAGCAGAAGCTCCTGTTGTTTCTCAGAAGTGCTGCTGGTGAGAATATGTCCTTCGGCTGTGCTCTTTTTTTTGCCTTTTTGAGCAAAGATCAGTTTTTCTTGGGACCGCTGCTGTTTCTCCACAACCACTTGGGGCATTTTCAGCACAGGTCTACATCCGGCAACACTAGAAATAAATAAGATAATAAAGTCACTTGATTTAAATCAGTGTTCAAAATGCTTAGCATATTTCATTGACAAGTCTTAGTATGAATTAGGAATTCATATTAGGAACAATATTTCATTGACAAGGCTTAGCATGAATAGCCATATTAGCGCCAATGATCTGTGGTATTCTGAGTCAGATCATTGGCCCATCTAGCTCAGTATTGTCTACATCAGGCCTGCTCAACTTAGGCTGCCCAGCTGTTTTTGGACTGCAACTTCCATAATCCCCTGCCACAGTGGCCAGTAACCAGGGATTATGGGAGTTGTAGGCCAACATCTGCAGAAGGGCTGAAGATGAGCAGCCCTGGCCTACACAGACTAGCAGTGGCTCTCCGGGGTTTCAGGCAGGAGTCTTTCCCAGCTCCATCTTGGAGATTCCAGAGAGTGAACCTAGGAATTCCTGCTCTTCCACTGAGCTCTGGCAATCACCCATCCAAATGCAAACCAAGGCAGATCCTGTTTAGCAAAGGGGACAATTCATGCTTGCTACCTTAAGTGGCGCAGCAGGGGAATGCTTGACTAACAAGCAGAACGTTGCTGGTTTGAATCTCCGCTGGTACTATATCGGGCAGCAGCGATATAGGAAGATGCTGAAAGGCATCATCTCATACTGTGCAGGAGGAGGAACAGTAAACGCCTCCTGTATTCAACCAAAGAAAACCACAAGGCTCTGTGGGCACCAGGAGTCAAAATCAACTTGATGGCACACTTTCCCACAATACCAGCTCTCCTCCTTGATGCTCTGAAGTCTAGCAGGGCCAATGATGCACTGCAAAGAATGCACTAGACATAAGTTGGGTGATCAGGCCTGAACACAAATTGGACTCTGCAACCCATTCCAGCGGTGTTGAAGGTAATGGACACTACATATTGCAGCAGGCTCATCACATCCTGGAATGAAATGGTAGATGCCACCTCCTCAGCATTTATGGCTTCCCAAAGACTATGCAGGATAGTGCCACTGAACTATAGATAACCAGTGGGGAAGGCATGCACAGAATAGGGGACCTCACCTATTCACTAAGGTATGCATGCACAGTTCTTCCTTTGGCATGGATCAAAGTTCAGGTTGCTGAATTTTCCCATCTCCATCAACACCTATGTCACAAGGGTGTGTGTATTAGGAGAGGAGAGCCGGTCTTGTGGTAGCAAGCATGACTTGTCCCCATAGCTAAGCAGGGTCTGCCCTGGTTGCATCTGAATGGGAGACTTGATGTGTGAGCACTGCAAGATATTCCCCTCAGGGGATGAAGCCGCTCTGGGAAGAGCAGAAGGTTCCAAGTTCCCTCCCTGGCTGCTCCAAGATAGGGCTGAGAGAGATTCCTGCCTGCAACCTTGGAAAAGCCGCTGCCAGTCTGTGAAGACAATTCTGAGCTAGATAGACCAATGGTCTGACTCAGTATATGGCAGTTTCCTATGTTCCTATGTTCCTATTTATTTATCTGCAGCATTCTATCCAACATTCTGAAAATACTCAAGGTTGCTGTCTGTGTGGGGCAAAGGATATTCCTTCCTGCATGAGCTCACTTAGAAGAGATCTATGCTAAAATGAAAGGGTTCTATCCAAAATTATTGTTTCTTCTGTTTGTGCTGGAGGGTCCGGTTTTCTGTTCATATTGATCACCCCTCCTGCTGTGCAGATTTGTTCCGGATGGTTGGAGGCTTCTCCACAACAGGATGGCATGTGGCACAGGGGTCTGCAGAAGAAAGGGGGATCAGTGAAGATAACCTGCTTCTTGTTATTGAAGTATCTTACGATATACCCTGGTATAATTGGGTGGATGGGTTCAAAGAACACAAGCCACCTAGCTCCTGGGAGATGCCTGGCTCACCCCTCCCTGGCCTCATTCCCAGCTGACTTTGTTGTCAGCTGGGTGTTTTTCTTCATTCTCTCCCAAAGAGAAAACAAAGCCAGCTGGGAGTCAGAGAGCCACATGGGCTCTTCTGGGTGCTCCCTGCATGTGACATCACACTCAGGGGTATGGCTGGCACGTGTGAGGGGCCACCGGGGACGGAGTGAACATGAACCCACTATCCCCTAGCTATGTTCCTGGATATATCTGAAGACTGTAGGGTGGCTGCATTCTAAAGAAAGTTATGAAACATTTCATGCCATGTAGAGCACATGTTTACAGGCGCAAAGCCAGAGCTTCGCATCTTGTCAAGATTGGGATTTGTCCAACCAGGGGTGTAGCTAGGGGAGAGGGGGCCCGTGTTCACCCCTCTCTCTGGTGGCCCCTCAGAGTGAGAGAGATAATGAAGAAAATTGGGAAGGGGTGGAGCTGGGGGGCCCTCAGGAGCTGGGGGGGGGGCGGGTTCTTTGAACCCATCTGCTCAATTATAGTTACACCCCTGTGTCCAACATTCCAGGCCTGGACATCCGGCCTGAGAGAAATGACACTGATAGATCATATCATGATACTGCAGTGGCCAATGCATGAAGTGAGAACTATTTAATTCCATTTATTTATTTATTGACTGACTGACTGGCTGATAGATTGTTAAATTTTTATACCACCTTTCATTAAAACAATCTCAAGGCAGTTTACACAACATTTAAAACAATATAAGACTATAAAACAGTTACAATATGAAATTGAAATATAAAAATACAAATCTAATGAAAAGTTTTAAAAACATACACAATAGGACCACAAAATACAGAGCAGCAGCAACAAAAACAACACTCATATAAAAGCCTGGATAAAAAGCCAAGATCTCACTTGCTTTCTAAAAACTCTGATAGAGTCTGAGGAGTGGATGCCCACTGGGAGAACATTCCATCCAATGTCTGGGGGCAGTAACTGAGAAGGCCCTGTCCTGTGTGCATGACAGCTGTGCAGAGGTGGAGCCACCATTGCGCTAAAGGGTTCAAAGAATCCGGGCTGCCACACTCAGGGGCCATGGCTCATGGCCCAGCCACACGCACTGCGTCTGACATCAGATGCAGGGGGGCATGGCATACTCACAAACAGAGCTGGGCACCCTGTTTTCAAGCATATTCTGCCCAGCACCACATTTGCAGCAATTTGACCGTGTTCCCGATCAGGCTGGGAATTCTGCCTGGGCGGAATATACTTGAAAACAAGGCATGCGGCTCCATTGGTGAGCATGCCACATCCCCCTGTGCCTGAGGCCAGAGGCAGGGGGTGTTGCTGGGGGCCCTGCAGCGGTGAGTTCAGTCGGGGCTGCCGGCAGCTTCCCTACGCTCCTGCAGCTGAGCCTCCCTCATTGTCCACACATGGAGCACAGCCTGCTCCAGTGACCTTGTCAAGCAGGCAGAAATCCTTCAGAGCAAGTGTTCCCTCAAGTATCCAGGGCCCAAACCATTAAGAGCTCTAAACCAAAGAAATTGGCAACCAATGTACCTCTTTCAAAAGGGGTGTAATATGTTTCCAGAGGGCAGCTCCGGATAAAATCCTAGCTGTTGCATTTTGCACTAGCTGCAGTTTCCAAATATTCTTCTTGAGAAGGAGACACAGCTGGTGCACTGGACAAAAGCACTCCTGGCTAGGGAGGAGCATGAGCGGCTCATGCAGGTGTGGGTGGGGCTGGGAGTTGTTTCCTTAAGAAGCAGGTCCTTACCTCCTCTGCTGCCCTGCCATTCTTCCAGGCTGCAGCACTGGTCCCTGCAGCCTGTGTACAAAGCATTGCGCATATATATATATATATATATATATATATATATATATATATATATGAGGGAGATCAGCCTGCATTGCATTGGCAGTGTGGCTGGATATATGCAAAGTAATGAAAATAAGGATTTCTAGACTAAGCAAAAAAAGAAAAGAAAAGAAAAGATTAAGATTTGTTTTTTCTTCTCCCAGCATTTTTATTACAAATTGCTAAAAGTATTAAATGAAGATCAATTTTAATCAGGTAAAATGCTCTCTTAATAAGGTTTTTTAAAATGGAGTTTAGCAGAAATAAAAAACTGGGGGCTGAAGATGTTTTTTGTTCTCCGCGTAACCCTCCCCCTCTTTCCAGCAATTTGAGGAGGGGTACAAAATGGTGTGAAAGTATCCAGAGGGTGAGGAATTAAGAAATGTTTCACCAGGAGTGGCTCGTCCTAAAGAACCGGGGGGGGGGGGTTTCCAAAGGAAGTGCAGCTGCCACCCCTTCCCAACAGCTCCATTTGCTCCTCTCTCTTCTACCCCACCCTAGCATTGATGAGAGCCGTCCTGCCTGCAGGATGGCCATTTGTCAGGTAGAGCTGCATGGGCTGTTTAATCATTGACCAGCTCTACCTGACGAATGACCTCTGCAGTAGGAATGTGCGAAACAGTTCGGGTACAAAATGATTTGTACCCGAATCTGGCTAATTTGGTTGATTTGTAGACAAAACAAATTACCCTTGTCCTCAATTGCCCAGATTTGGGTACAAAACAAATCACCCCCGATTCGGACCTGAAAAATTTTGAGATTTGGACCTCCATTTTGTGGCCAAAGTAGTTTGGGTGGTAATGCCCAATGGTGGAAGCTACCACCCAAACTTCAAAGAAATTGGGCAAAGAGGTGATTTTTAAAAAAGAATCTTTGAAGTTGGCTTCAAAGTGAAAGTTGAAGTCGAAGTTAAGTTTTTCCCCCCATAGGGAATAATGGGGATCTCAGCAACCTTATAGCTCCATGTCGGGGGCACCAGGGTGGCCGAAAGTGGGTTGTGGTGGGTGGTAGTGCCCAATGGGTGCAAGGAAACTACCACACAGCTTTCAAAGGAATTGGGGAAAAGGGTGATTTTTAAAGAATTTTTGAAGTTGGCATGTCTTGGTGGAAGATTTGGGGCAGAAGAGTGGGTTTGGGGGGCAGAAGAATGAGTCAGGTGGTAGTGGCCCAATGGGTACCTGCTACCACCGAAATGTCAAAGAATGTTTGAGATTTCAGCACCTGAAACAACGTGGGTTTGCAACAATCTATTTCAACTGCGCAGGCACGCTGGAGCGCCTCGCAGTTCTCAAGAGCCACAGTGCTGGGCGGACAGGCCCAGCAGTTGCTCCACCTGCTGCTACCCACTTGCTCACCTCCCACCTTGCCCATCACCGCCCATCACCACCCGCCACCGGGGGGCGGGGGAGAGACCTGCTCACCCTCCTGGCCACCACCCCTTGGCTGTGCACATGGTGGCTGAAATTATTAAAAAATATTGGAGGTTCAGCGTGGCAGGGCAGCAGTGGGGGTGGGGTGGCAGCAGGAGGCCCCCAAAGCAGGTTTTAGGGGGCTCATGGCATGGGGGAGTCTTCACAGCAGGAGTGGTCCCGGTGCCAAAATTACCTAGGTACACCACTGACAATGAGTGTACAGTGTACACAAGTACAATCATTCACATGTTATGTTGAATGCAGGTACAGAAGTACACTTCCTAGCTGTACATCTGTAACATTTGTAACAGTTGTACATTTGCTGTACATTTCAAATGACCCTGCATTTGAAGGGTCTGTATCCAGGTTCATTTTTAAAAGGAACACAGGTGCAGTCATTTACACAAACACATGTGCAAGTGTACAGACATCTGTATACTCGTACAGCATAATGTCTGAATTGGGCTAAGGAGACAAGGCAAATGTCCAAGTGATCCTTCCCCCATTCACCTCCCCCCCATTTTGAGTAGGGGCAATGCAGAGGTTGTGTTTTAGGGTTGTGCGTTTTGTTTTGTTTTCTGTTTTGTTTTTGGCACAAATCCGAACAACCCCCATTTTGTTCTTTGCTCGAAATTGCAAAATCCAATTTGCAAATCCGAAAAGTTTTGGATTTTAAAAAACGGCCCGGGGCAAAACTAGTGGGTGGGGGTGGTAGTACCCAATGGGTGGAAGCTACCACCCACATTTCAGAGGAACTGGGCAATGGGCTGGTTTTTGGTGAATTTTTGAAGTTTAAGATTTTCCCCATAGGGAATAATGGAGGCTTCAGCAAAAGTATAGCTTCATATTGCGGGGAAAGGGGTGGCCCAGAGCAGAGTTGGGTGGGTGGTAGTGCCCAGTGGGGATAAGGAAGCTGCCAGAATTATTTCAAAGGAATTGGGCAGAGGGCTGATTTGTAAATATTTAATGGAGTTTACACATCTTTAAAGTTCTTCCCCATAGGGAATGATGGAGGTTTCAGCAGCCCCATAACTGCACTTGGGGGGCACTGGGGTGGCCCAGAGTGAGTGGTGGTGTAGAGCATCGAGGGTGCCAACCACCCCCATGGGTTGCTAACCCATGGGGTACTGGGTTCTGTTGTTTCTGAGATGTTTTGAGTGTAGATTCTCTGGTAGCATATGAGAGTAGATTCATGGTTTGTTGTTGAAAATATCATATGCTACCAGAGAATATACACTCAGAACACCTCAGCAACAACAAAACCCAGCACCCCATGGGTTAGCAACGCATGGGGCTTGCTGGCACCCAATGTGCACTACAACACCACTCGCTCCCGGCCACCCCAGTGTGCCCCCCCGGTGGAATTATGGGTCTGCTGAAATCTCCATTATTCCCTATGGGGGAAAACCTTAAAGATGCGTAAATTCCAACAATTCCTAAGCAATCAGCCCTTTGCCCTATTCCTTTGGAATCTGGGTTGTGGCAGGCACCCCTTGGGGCACTACAACCCAACCCACTGTTTTGCCCCTCAGGCCTCCTTTCTGCCCCAAATCTGCCTCAAAGACATGTAAACTTCAGAAAATCTTTAAAAATCAGCCCTTTCTCCAATTCCTTTGGAATCTGGGTGGCAGCAGGCACCCATTGGGGCGCTACCACCTGGCCCACTCTTCTGCCCCCAAAGCCCCCTTTCTGCCCTGAATCCACCCCAAATAACATCACACATCAACAACAACAGCAGAGCTTTGCAAAGAACCAGGCAGATTTCCAAAGGTCCTGCACATCCACCTCCACCCCCCCCCCCGAAATGCAATTGATCTACACACAATGGTGTGAAACATCAACAATGAATTGCACACTGCCCCACTGGCCAATGAGGGTAAATTTTACCCTTAAATTTCCTTTAAAGGAATAAGGAGGCAATTGCCAGCAGATCAGTCCATGCTTTCGCTGGCCAATCTGCAGGCTGGAAGGACCAGAAATTCAAACACATGTCAAAACTCAAAATGGAGACTGAAGGAGAAAGACTTTTTGCGATTTCAAAATGGAGTTCCAAAACAGCCGAAACAACAAAACGTTTTGTATCTGAAACAGGGATGTTTTGTTTTGGCTACAAAATGTTCTGTTTTGAGCATTGGGTGTTTTGTTTCAGTTACAAAACAGCCGAAATGGCCTGTTTTGGGCACAAAACGTTTTGTATCCAAAACAAAACGCACATCCCTATTGTGTTTGCCCTCAGTGATTTTCCTACATAGCCTCCATAAAAAATATCTGACCCTGAAAACTGAGCATCACACTATTAAAAACTATTCTATTAGATAAGATTAGAGGGCAGATAAAAACACCCACCTTCAAATGTCATGGACTTAATTCAGGACTTCTAGTTGTTATGAGTTGCACAGCAAAAATGTTTGACATCAAGGATAAAGTGAAAAAATGGTTTGCAAAGCATGTGATTATCATCTGTGCATTACATAAAGCAGGAGAAAAGTTAGAGAGATTTCTTCTGGGACTACTAGGAAATGGTGGGGAGGCGAAGGAGATTAACATGTAATATGAGTTCCAAGTACTTACCATTCTGACTGCTTCCGCAGCTCAGCCAGCTGATGAAGTCGCTTGAGTGCTTTTTCCTGTTTCTTCTCATCTTTCCAGGACTTTGAAGCCACATTCCGTGCAAATTCCCTTTGTTTCAGCTCCTTCAGTCTCTGGGTGGGAGAAGTACAAAAGAAAGAATACAAGATGATGCACCTCTTCTTAGCACATTTGTGCATTTCTCTTCCTACACACTACCAGACAAGATGCAAGAAGCAACACTGATAAGGTGCAATTATAATTTAATAAGTAATGCCTAGTGAGTTTGGGTATCCTCATCAGGGGAATGTACTCAATGCAAAATTGTCTCTCCTTCTAATATACTGAATGTAGCGGAGTGTTGTGTACAAATAGACATGCACGTACCCACAAAAACACCCTAAAAAACCAGACATAATGAAAAAACCAAAAGCAATAAGGGGGCATTTGCAGGTTTAGGAGGGAGGTTGTGCACATCTGAGGTTTTTGGCATTTTCCTTTCTTCAGCTGGCCTATGGAGCTGTAAAACCACATTTTTCAATTGTTCAAGGAGCCTGTGCAAGAACTGCTTATGCAAAAACTACCATTGATGCTTGTATATCATTTTCTGTTGAACATGTTGCAGGTCATCATTAATGGCATGGACACTAGCCAATAGGTTGCAGCTTCAGAAAAATCTATGAATTCCAGAGCCATGCCATTTGGGGACCAAAAAGGAAATTTTAGAGGGGGGAAAGGTGAGGCTGTTCACCCAACCAAAAACTGGGTAGGTCATGTGTCCTACCCAGGTTTGGGAGCTGTGCATGCTCCCAATTTTCAGTTGTGTGGCAGCCGACAAGTAGGTAGGTGGAGGGAGAAGTGATTGAAGCTATTCTCATGATCACTGAAAAGCAGGCTAAGGGAGTTTAGCTCATTTTCCAGGGATCGTGGAAACCACCGGCAAGCCCGGTGCTCCCAAGGTGGCTAGCCTGCCTAATTACGTCTCTTTTTATACGAGGTTAATGGAGTGAGCACTCTGTTAGCCTTGTCTTTTTGCTCGTGTGTTGCCGCAGTGCGCAGCAACACATGAGTAGACCCCCAACCGGGAGGCTGCAAGCAACCTCCTGGGCTCAGGGGTCTCTCCAGGATGCCTCCTGCACTCCGCACGGCCCCTGATCCCTGCAGCCCCCGCCAGCTCCGTGGCAGAGCTGGCAAACTCACAATTGCCAAAATGCGGTTAGTGGAGCACTTACTCGGCTAACCTCATTTGGGGGGGGGGGTAACTAAGTGGGCTAACCGCCAGGAGCCCCACATCTCCCCGCGGTTCTCACACCTGCTCGAAAGCAGGCTGGGCTCCCTTAGCCCGCTTCTGAGCGGTTGTGTGAATAGCCTCATGGTTTTCATGCCAAAGGTCCTAGCAATCCATGGCAGGTTAAGTTTAAATGGGTTGCAGATAGTGAGGCTATGCAAGGCCTTCATTTGAGGCCTTGGAAAGTAACTGGCATTCAGAGTAAACCATGCTGCACTAGACAGACCAATGGTTTGACTCCGGATATGGCAGCGTCATCTGTTCACATATATGTTTAGAGAGCACGATCCTCATACCAAACAGGGGGAAGATGTACAAGCAGCTCTGTATTGGCTTCTGCCTTTACATCCAAATTAAATGTGGCTAAACAATAAGTTCTGTTAAGACAAATAAAAGGCAATGCTCGATGATAAGTATTTACAAGGTTGCACTCAGAAGCCTATGATAAAACACCACCCATGAAATAAATTGTATACCCTAAGCGCTAGTTGCATAAACCTCTGAACCTTTCTCACAACAACAACAAACACCCACTGAATGGGCATCTTTAAAACAGAGATGCTGAGCACAAAATAGACAATGGTAGCATTTGTATGGCTGATTGTGCGAAGATGCTAGCTCACTTTTCATCCTAACAGGGCTTGCTGAACAATATCAAACTAACTGTGCACATACATAAGGGCGCTCAACCAAGATAGTGAGCTGGGGAATTAACATATATTTAAATGTGCAATTACATTTTTTCATGCCATTAGGTACCTAACTGGCTGGCTAAACGTAGGCACATGTGCCAAATTATGATTTATTTTTTTAGCGTTCCAGTGCTTTGTTCTTTAACTCCTATAAATAACAATGCAGCCTGCTCGGATGAGCTGTTGTGCTCGGATATCTGCAGCCTGCTCGGATGAGCTGTTGTGCTAAGAACAAGGCCCACAAAATGGGGTGCGAGGGCTGCCAGACCAGCACAACCTGTGGCATCATACTGGCATCATGAAGACCACCCAGGGGATTGTGGTGGAGGTGCAGTGGCCCAGCACCGTGCTTGAACTGGAAACATGACCACATAAGTCACAGCACTGGGGTGCAAAAAGGATTAAACCATCTTAAACAAGGCAGGGAAGTGAGTTGACCAAATAGGAGTGCGGGAAGGACCAGACATGAATCACTTCTGTAGCATCCAAAAGACCTTGTGCATATTATGGTGGTGCTTTGATACATTTGCAAGCAACTTGGCATGCTGATGAATTTGAATGTATGGAGCATCTCCATGCCAAGAATTCCTTTCCTAAGCAGATCCTCTTATTAGTTGTGGCAACTAGGCTGCTGACTTGAACCATGGAGAGGAGAGCTGGCCTAAGGACAGGAGGTCTTGTGTTAGCAAGCATGATTTGTCTCATTAGCTGAGTCTGCCCTGGTTGCATATGAAGGGGAGATTAGAAGTGTGAGCACTGTAAGAGATTCCCCTCAGGGGATGGAGCTGCTCTGGGAAGAGCAGAAGGTTCCAAGTTCCCTCCCTGGCTTCTCCAAGATAGGGCTGAGAGAGAGTCCTGCCTGCAACCTTGGAGAAGCCGCTGCCAGTCTGTGAAGACAATACTGAGCTAGATAGACCAATGGTCTGACTCAGTATACGGCAGTTTCCTATGTTCCTAACTGCCTCAGGTTTTCCATAAGAACAGCCCTGCTGGATCAGGCCCAGGTCATGGCTTTAAAGTTGCAAGGAAGGAAGTTGCTTCACTCCAGTTCTCCTTCTGCTGGGCCTGACTTTTTGGTCCCTGACATCTCCCTGGAGGACCCAAGTCTTCCCTCTGACTTGTCCTCCACCTCACTGGCCACTTCTGTCTTTAATGGAAGAACAGCATCCACAGTCTCTCCAAATCTCACCATTACGGCTCTACAGTTGTACTTCATTATCCGTGGTGCTTCTGATCCCGCATAATACCACTGGTGATGAAACCGCAGAGAATGATGCATTGAGTCTATGGGATTGTGGGGGTTAGGTTCCCAGACTCAACACACATACCTCCACAAGAAAAACCAGCCAAAAGTGTGAAAATGGACCAATTAAACTGCCCTACCATGCTTTGCAGGCCTTCAGGAGTTCAAGGATGCCCCCGTCTCAAAATCCCTGAAATTCTGTGGAAAATTGTGGGATTGGGGTTTTAAAACAACAACAACAAATGAGTCATTAAAATGGCTCTCCCTCACAAAATGGCAGCCAGAAATTACCTCTGAGGTAATTTCCGGCCACCCCAACCCGTGAATATGCGGAGTAAATCCTTTAATGGCAGTTTATTCCACGTATGCCGAGGTTGCGACCCGACCGCAGGTACATGAAACCGTGGATGCTGGAGCCGCATATAGTGAGATACACCTGTATTTCTGTATTAAAGTATGAGGTCATTCTCATCACTAGCCCTACCTGGGTAGGGCAATACTAGCCTGGGTGGGGCTGGTCGTGAGAAGGTCCGGGAATGCTCCTGATCCTGATGTTCTGCTGTCAGATAGCCCAGGTTTGAAACTGTTGTGGCCTTGTTGTTTACTCTCTGAAAGGGCTACTTGCCTATCCAGTGATAACTGAAAGCTTGGGAAACACAACCAGTTAAGCAAGATTTGTTCTACCATTAAATGCCCCTTCCCTATGGGTGAGTCAACAACCAGATGCTGCATAAACTCGGTTTAGGCTTAGCTGAGAACTGGCATTTAGATTGGAATTTGCAAGACTGGATAGAGAATGAAGGTATTTGGGGTGATGAACAGGCTGGTTTTAGAACAGGGCATTCAACCATGGACCATGCCCTGGTATTATGCCCTCTGGTTGAGAAATATCTAAGAAATATCGAACAAATCTAAGCCCTCCTTGTATGTGGCCTTTATAGATTAAAAAGCAGCCTTTGATTCAATCTCAAGGATAAACCTCTGGGGAAACTCAGAAACACTAATTTTGATAGGCATTTACTTTTTCTCATACAGAAGCTCTATGAGAACATCAGTGTAAGAGTGAGATGTAACACTCAAATCTCACTTTCCCATGTAATAACTACTAGTAAAGGAGTTAAACAAGGGTGCATTTTGGCACTCTCCCTGTTTAATCTTTACATAAATACCTTAGCTAATAATCTCTCCGATCCAGCGCAACATCCCCCATCTATTTCGGGCGCAGCTATCCTAATCCTGCTGTATGCAGATGACACTGCTATCATCTTACGAACTCCAGTAGGCCTTAGGAGAGTGCTTAGGCTCTTGGATACTTACTGCAAGGACAATCACTTGGTAATTAAGAGACCTACAAGATTTAACTGGCATATAGAAGGTTATTGTATAGAGCAGGTCAATAGTTTTAAATATCTGGGTGTGATTTTCCATGCCACTGAATCATGGAAGGCCCACATGGGCTCTGTTGTCCAACAGGCTCAAAGGAGCGCTTCAACAGCATTAAGATTTTTTTCGCTCCGAAGATGGAGAGGTTATCCCTGCAGCATTAAAGCTATTTGTGGCTAAATCATTGGCCCAACTGCTATATGATGCATAATTGTGCCCCTACCCTAATTATAGGACATTGGAGATCATCCAATCTATGTTTATTAGAGAAGTATTTAGGGCCCCTCGATGTATCTCCACTGCAGTGTTGAGGTTGGAAACGGGCCTCCAGAGGTTGGAAACAAAAGCATGGATTTTAATCCTCAGTTATTGGTTTAGGATTCATTTCTCCCCTCTGGGACTGATCCCTCTTATGTTGGCTGATAGGTTTCAATCTACCTGGACATGATCACTATTGAGCAAACTGTCATCACTTGGCCTTTCTACTGAATATTGGTCATTACTAGTCAAGCCAAGGAGATCCTCAAACAGAGGGTCATTGAACATCGAAATGATTTAAGCTCCATCTCGGAGACCATAAGAGGGTGCCTTGGTGACTTTAACTGGGAACCTGCTAGCTGCCTATTGTCCCTTTCTTTACTGAGCCATCATAGGGTGTTTCTCAGAGTAAGGTACGATGCCTTACCATCAGCAGTTTTATCTGGAAGGCTTTTGAAAACCCCTCTCTGTGGCTCAGGTGAGGTTGAATCTGTCCACCATGTGCTGCTGTTTTGTCCTCTTTATAATGATAGCCGGTGCAGTCTTATTTCTCCCCTGCTATCATGTTTTCCTGGTCAGACTGCTGGATTTTACACTACACTTCTTCTTGCAGAAAGGAAACCTTCTATCACCTAAAATGTTGCCACATTTGGTGCAAAGGCTGTTATGCTCCACCAACAGCTAATTTCCAGCCTTTCTTTTTAGATGCTGCTACAAGAGGCTTCTGTGTTGGTGTATTCTGTATGATGTAACTCTTATCTGAATGCAGTATCATCTGTTGGAAATATGTCATGATGATATGTCATGATGTAGCATATTTCTAAGTGGCATTCCAGTTTAAAAAAAAACCAACCAACCAAGAAGTTCTGGTAAGCTGTCTACTTTCCTTTCACTATCCCTACAACTGGACCTAAATATGGTCCAAATTGGTTAGGCAGTTCACAAGTTAACCCACTTGTGCCTCAAACGTTCATGCATCTTCCATCTTGAACTGGGGTAGATGACATCATCACAAACTATGGGGTGGGTGACATCATCACACACCTTTGAGGTGTCATTTTGTGTCACTCACTACAAGTGCACCAAATTTGGACCAAATTGGTTAATCAGTCCACAAATTAGCTCACTTGCTCCTCAAATGTTCACTTGTCTGCCATCTTGAATTGGGATGGATTACATCATCACAAACTATGGCGCTGAGGTGTCCCTTTGTGTCACTCACTATAGCTGCACCAAATATGGTCCAAATTGGTTAGGTGGTCCACAAGTTGGTCCACAAGTAAGACCACTTGCAGCTCAAACATTCATGTGTCTACCAACTTGAATGGAGGTGGATGACATCATTACAAACTACACCCTTGCACTATCCCTATGTGTCCCTACAGCTGTAGCAAATTCGGTTCAAATCATTTAGGTGGTTCATAAGTTAGCCCAATTACCCCTCATATGTTCATGCGTCTGCCATCTTGAACTGGGGTGGATGACATCAATATAAACTATGCCGTTGAAGTGTCCCTATGTGTCACTCACTACAACAGTACCAAATTTGTTTCAAATTGGTTAGACGGTCCACAAGTTAGCCCACTTGCGCTTGAAACTTTCATGCATCCACCATCTTGAATTGGGGTGGGTAACATCATTACAAACAATGTCATTGAAGCATCCCTATGTGTTCATACAGCTGTAGCAAATTTGATTGAAGTTGGTTAGGCAGTTCACATGACTAGTGCCACCACTAGATGCCACGTCCACCATCTTGAATTGGGGTGCATGACATCATAATAAACTATGCCGTTGAGGTGTCCCTATGTGTCCCTTCAGCTGTACCCAATTTGGTTCATACTGGTCTAGGCATTGTGTAATTGACAGGCGCACACACACACACACACACACACACACACGGAGGCTATTCACATGATCAATGGAAAGCGGGCTAAGGGAGTTTAGCCTTTCCGCTCCCAAGGCAGCTAACCCACCTAAAACACCCTCACCTTAAATGAGGTTAACGGAGCAAGTGCTCCGTTAGCCTCATTTCTTTGCTCGTGTGTCAGCCTCCCGGGCTCGGGGGTCTCTCCAGGATGTCCCGCACACTTGCGCAAGGCATCCTGGAACTTCAGGGGGCTGCACGGCCCCCAATCCCCGCAGCCTCCGCCGGCTCCATGACTGCTCCGAGTGGCTGCTCATCTGTGGGGAGAGCGGGCTAAGCCAACTCTCCCCGCAGAGCCCCATCAGGCACTTCACACGTGTCATGTGAAGTGCCTCATGATCCCATCAGCTTACTTTCCTTAAGGAAAGTAGGCTAAAAAGAGAGGTTTCCTGGATGGAGCTGGCTGCTTGGAAGTTTGATGCTTGCTGACCACTTGGTGCTGCTTAGTACATGTACAGCATGTCCTGTTTAAAAAGAGTGGGCAACCACTGCTATCCCACCAAAAGTGGTAAGCTGCCTCCAACCCCCAACCTTTCATCAGAAGTGGTCCCAGTTTGCCCCTCTCTATGAACCCTCTAGCAAAATTCACCAGAATGACTTATTTATGCATTTTGCAATCTGATGCGGTTTTCGATCAGTTTATTATCACGTTTGAAAATAAGAGCTTTAGAACATCATACCAACGCTGCAAGCCTACGTAAACTTACTAGGAAGTAGAGCAGATCTGAAAATGCTCCTAGCTAGAAGCAGTTTCAGAGAAATTTGCTGAAGGGATTTGGGAAGAAACAACTGGGTGGGGGATTCTTCTAAACTTTTCTTGTAAGTTTGGGGCACAGCTTACCACTTCTTGGCGGTAGTGCGAGTGAGTGTGCATTTTCTTGCTTGCTTGCTTTCTTACAGTATGTTATGCCTTTGCTGGCAGCTGTGGTGGCACTAGTCATGATGCAGTGAAAGGATTTGGGAGGTGGCAGTGAAGTGGTACCTGCCAGTAGACTGGGAGTTTCACGTTGCCGAAGAGTTTCTCTCAGAGTTTCATATTGCTCAAGAAAGTGCTGAAATTTCAATTCCACCACCTGAGCATATGGTGAAGAAACTGGGAGGTGCATTTCAGACATGAGAGATGATGGAGAAAACCGTAGGGTCATTTTGGATCAAGACTAACTAGGAAGGAGGTCCCATTGAATAATGCAGAACCTACATTCAAGCAGACGTGCATGGGTCTGAGTGGTAAGGATTTCACAAATTAGTCTAAAAATGCAAAGCCCTGTTTATATATTTTTGAAACTCTCTTCTAAAGCTGTACATTGTCAAGACAAAGGTGGCATATTAGACATGGAACAGCCAACACAGTTTTAAAAGGCTTTGCCTTTTTCTAAACAGACATAAACCATACATTAATATAGTTGAACCAATAATATTACTTCAAAATCCCAACCATAAAATGAATATGATAAAGTTATTAAAAGGCATAATTGGGGTGTATGTCTGAAGCAGACGCTATTAGCTGTCTAAGCAACTGATGGAAGGAGCAGTGAGAGAATTTGCTTTCACCATGGTAACTGGCATTCTAAAAATAACTTTGAAAGGCTATTACTATTCAGGATTAAACATATGAGGAAAGGCAACTTTAAAATTAACTGATGCATTTCCGTTTGTTTTGTCGAATCACAAAAAAACTATTGCTATGATATTACTTTGAAGTGGATTTACTGTAGTAATAATGGCTGGCTTTGTGGTAAATCCTAAACACAGGACCAGACAAACTTCTCTGATCTACCACATTGCTACTTACTTACTTAATTTATATCCTGCTCTTCCACCAAGGAGCCCAGAATGGTGTATCCTCACAACAACCCTGTAAGGTAGGCTAGGTTGAGATAAATAAGTGACTGGCCCAGAGTCACCCAGTGACCATCTTAACCCAGCCTCACCCTGAGTCACTCATGACCACCCTAACCTAGCCTCAAGCTCAGCCCGGGGAGACACAGAGACGGGCGCATAGAGCAAAAGAGCACAACAATGCTACATGTTGTGCATTGCATTGTGGGATATCCAGAGGCTGGAACAACAAGTTCTGGTCCCAGATCTCTCTGCCCTGCTCCCTGCCTCATGGAGCTGTACAGAGCAAAGCTGCCTATGCGGATGCATGGGAGGCGTGCAGACAACCGATGGTGGGAAGGAAGGTAAGTTAAGAGCAGTCTTCCCTCTGTGCCCTCTCAGCCTACCCCTGAGAATCATGAGAATTGCCTCCATGAGCTTTATGGCTGAATGGGGATTTGAATTCAGATATCCCCAGTCCGAGTCTGTAGTTCTAACCACTACACCACACTGCTGTTGTGCAGATTCAATCAATTTTGTATAGCTATCTGAAGATTCTGTCACAGACAACAAACTCTCCAAACTGGGCACTATACAAAGGAATGAAAGAACTCTTCCTCCAATTGAAATAAATGACAGTAGACAGACACCAGTGGTTAGAGTGCTGTACTAAGACCGGGGAGACCCACGTTCAAATCCCCATTCAGCCATGATACTTGCTGGGTGCTCTGGGCCAGTCACTTCTCTCTCAGCCTAACCTACTTCACAGGGTTGTTGTGAGGAGAAACTTAAGTATGTAGTACACCGCTCTGGGCTCTTTGGAGGAAGAGCGGGATATAAAATGTAAATAAAATAAATACATAAATAAATATAGTTGGACATGTTTCCATAAAGTGCTGTCTGAGCTATCCTCGAGCATATGAATGACTGTGATTACAAGCAGAATGTAATGCATGATTCAGCACATTCCCAAGTTCAGCTGCAATTTCTCAGCAGGAAAGATAGTATTTCTTGTCATCCCCAAATAATTATTCAATATACCAGTGGTGAGGACAAGGAAAAGTTTCATATTGTGCATGTCACTAGTGTTTCATATATTGCTTTCAGTTTATTCATTTTGGCATTTTTTTTCTGTGGGTTTTTGGCCAACAGCCTGCAAAGCAGCTCACACCACTAAAAACATTATATAATTAAATTATACATCATAAAAACAAGGCAATTTTAATGAAACTGACAGCAAAATGAATGAACACAATTGGGGGGGGGATTACTTGTATTGTGACAGAACACATTCATGACAGAACACATCGGACTGGGTCTCACGATCAGAGAGCTAAGCCCGCTCTCCCCACACACGAGCGGGAAGGGAGCCCTGGGCAGCCGGCCCACATGATTGCCGGCTCCGCAAACCTGGTTTTAGGGCAGGGGTTCTTGAGCGGGTTACCCTCTCTAGAACCACCTGGCTCGCAGCCGAGCCCAGTGGTTCTCACGATCGCAGAAAATCGGGCTAGCGGAGGCTAGCCCGATTTTCTGCGATCGTGAGAATAGCCCCATCATGTTTCTCTGCAGCCTTGCACTATCCACCTCAAGGTGAAAAGGATGCCACTCTAGCTTCCAGAGGTAAGGAATTCCACAGCATAGGTGCCACTACAGTGAAGGTCCTATCCTGCATACCTACCAGCTGAACCTCAGATGCTTTGAGACACAGAAGCTCCTAATTTCTGGAAAATCATTTCAGGAGGGCAGAATCATTTGGAAACAGAGTATCCTTTAGATACCATGAAATCAAAACATGGAAACTTATTGACTGGATAATTGTTATAAAAGCTTTTTACCAGCTGCGACTGATCTGACAACTTTGTCCGTTCCTTGAGGAGAATGACCTGAAAACAGTGGTGCACCCAGAGGCGTAACTATAGGGGGGGCAGGGGGGAGCGTGCCCCGGGCGCCATCTTTTCTGGTCATGTGGGGGGCGCCGCCATGACCAATTTTTTAATTTTTTTTAAATTTTTTGTTAATACAAATGTTTCCTGCTCAGTGCAGCAGCGCTGCAGCAGTCAAGGGAGCACGTTGGTGCCCCCTTCCCCACGAGCGGTCCCTTCCGCGCCGCCTGCGCCCCCCCATTGCTTTGCTGGCGCCTGGCAGCCAGTCAGTGGCCTGGCTTGGTGGCGGCGACGGGCGCTTGTGAGGAAAAACCTAAGTATAATGTAGTATGTTGGGGGGCTGGCGGGGGGGCACGGTGGGGGGGGGCGCCATTTCAGTGCTTGCCCTGGGCGCCGTTTTCCCTAGTTACGCCTCTGGGTGCACCAGCTGGTAACCTCCAGGTTGGACTACTGCAATGCGCTTTGTGTAGGGCTGCCTAGAGAGACCACATTATGCCTATTCTTAAACAGTTGCACTGGCTGCTGATATGTTTCCGGGCAATGTACAAAGTGGTGGTTATTACCTTTAAAGCCCTGAATGCTGTAGGGCCAGAGTAACGGAGAGAGTGCCTTTCTTTACAAGTTCCTCACCGCTCATTGAGATCATCAGGAGGGGCTCGCCTTTGGATTTCACCAGTTCATCTGGTGGTGACCTGAGATCAGGCCTTCTCTGTTGTCACCACTAAGTTATGGAACATGCTCCCCCCAGATATAAGGGGATTGTCTTCAGGAGAGCCTTAAAGACCCATCTTTTTAGCCTGACTTTTAATGATACTTAGTTTTAATTGCAATTTTAATCTGCTTTTAATTGGTTTTAATTGATTTTAATTGTTATGTATTTCTGATTTTAGTGTAAATGACCCTGAGCCACTTTAGGAAGGGTGGTACATAAATCAAATAAATAAATAAAACAAAGAGCTTGTGGTCAAGTTCAGTTAGTAAAACATAAATACCTAGTGGTTTTGATGATGGAATGATGGAAATATGATGGATATAATTGCTAAGTAGTGGCTGCAATCTTTGTGATTTGAGCAAAGGAGAACCTTTTAAAGTAAAAATAATCTTATATTTATCAGGGAAAGAGTATCGGCCCCTATCAAATCCCAGTACTTCCTCCAGTACTTGTTGTTGGTGTCTCCCTTAGGTTTCTTTTTTTAGACTGTGAGCCCTTTTTGGACAGAAAACCATCTTGTTTCTTTATTATTATTGTTGTTGTTGTTGTTTACACAGTCAGACAGATGTTATTGACTGGTTTGTTTTATCCAGACATCGAGTCCTTCCCAAGGACACGGGATGGCTGAATTTTATTGTCAATGTTGTTGCTGTTGTTATAGATATGGTCGCAGAATATAGGGTGTTCCCAGTAAAGTTGCTTTTTGTAACTGGCTGATGGTGATTTCTGTGGCCCCTATGGTTTTGAGGTGCTCTTCAAGTTGTTTTAGAATTGCACCTAGGGTGCCAATTACCACTGGGATTATTTTGGTCTTTTTCTGCCACAGCCTTTCAATTTCAATTTGTAGATCTTTGTATTTAGTGATTTTTTTTCTATTTCTTTTTATTTTATTCTGCTATCCCCTGGTATTGCTGTGTCGATTATTTTAACTTGTTTTTCTTTCTTCTCGAATACAGTTATATCTGGTGTATTGTGTTGCAGATATTTGTCTGTTTGTAGTCGGAAGTCCCATAATATTTTTGCATCTTTGTTTTCTACAACTTTTTCAATTTTATGGTCCCACCAATTTTTGACTACAGGTAGCTTGTATTTTTTGCAGATGTTCCAGTGTATCATTCCTGCTACCTTGTCATGCCTTTGTTTGTAGTCAGTCTGTGCGATCTTTTTACAACAGCTGATTAGGTGGTCCATGGTTTCATCTGCTTCTTTACAAAGGCGGCACTTGCTGTTTGTTGTGGATTTTTTGACTTTTGCTCTTATTGCATTTGTTCTTAGTGCCTGTTCTTGTGCAGCCAATATTAGACCCTCTGTTTCTTTCTTCAAGTTGCCATTCTTAAGCCATTGCCAGGTCTTGGTGATGTCTGATTTTCCACTTATATTGTGCAAATATTGACCATGCAGTGGCTTATTTTTCCATTTTTCTGCTCGGTTCTTGACTTGTTCTTTCTTGTAGGCCTGCTTTCTTTCATTGGTGTTGAATAGTTTCGCGTTATTGACCATTTTAAGTGCATCTTCTTCACTGTCCTTGATATATTCTTCAAGGCCACTTTTCTCCTCCTCTACTGTTTGATGGACTTGCAGCATTCCTCTTCCACCTGAGCTGCGAGGGAGGTATAGCCTATCTACATCACTGCGGGGGTGCAGAGCATGATTGATGGTCATGATTTTCCTGGTCTTACGATCTAGCATCTCTAGCTCTGCCTGGGTCCAGTCTATTATTCCTGCAGAGTATCTGATAACAGGTATAGCCCAGGAGTTTATGGTTTGTATGGTGTTCCCGAGTTTGGACTAGGATTTTTCTAACTCTCCTGATGTATTCACTTCCAATTTTGCTTTTAACTTCAGCGTGTGCACTGTTATCAGCCTGGAGAATGCCCAAGTATTTGTAATGTTCTTTCTCTTCCAGGTTCTTGATCTTGCTTCCATTGGGCAGTTCTATTCGTTCTATTTTTCTTATTTTCCCTCTGTTCATTATTAATGCAGCACACTTGTCTGGTCCAAACTCTACTGCTATATCGCTACTGAATATACGGACTGTGTTTAGCAGTGATCCGATTTCTGACTAGGACTTTCCATACAGCTTCAGATCGTCCATGTACAGCAGATGGTTTATTTGACTTGATGTTTTAGATGTTTGGTATACAAGATGTGTTTTGTTTAATATTTGTGAAAGTGGAGTCATGGCGATTACAAACAACAGAGGGGATAGTGAGTCCCCTTGGAAAATACTAACTAACTAACTAATTAATTAATACTAATGCTAACCTGTCCAAGTGTCTCGCCATTGATTGTTAACTGTGTACTCCACATGCTCATTGCTTTTTAAAATAAATATCTGAATGTTTTTCCTGACACCAGTCGTTTCTAAACATTTTAGTATCCATGTGTGAGGCAATGAATCGAAGGCTTTCTTGTCGTCAATCCATGCAACACTTAGATTTGTTTTTCTTCTCTTGCAGTTTTCTAAAATCATTTTGTCAATCAGCAGCTGGTCTTTTGTGCCTCTGGTGTTCGGGCAATTTCCTTTCTGTTCAACTGGAAGCTGTTTGTTAGTTAATAAGTGTTGCATCACTTCATCTGCTATTATTCCAGTTAATAATTTGAACATGGTTGGCAGACAGGTTATCAGTCTATAATTACTTGGAACTGCACCTTTTACTGGGTCTTTCATTATGAGATGAGTTTTCCCAGTTCTCAGCCATTGTTCAATAGCACCTCCTTCAAAACCCTCTTAAAAACCCAGGGCCCAAGCTGTTTAGGGCTTTATAGGTTATGACCAACACCTTGTATTTTGCCCGGACACATATTGGCAGCCAGTGTAACTCCTTCAATACAGGAGTAATATGGTCTCTCCTGGATGACCCAGGGACCTGCCTGGCTGCTGCATTCTGGACCAACTGTAGTTTCTGGACTACGTACAAGGGCAGCCCCACATATTGTGCATTGCAGTAATCCAGTCTGGAGGCTACCAGCAGATGTACCACTGTTTTGAGGTCGTCTAACTCAAGAAATGGATGTAGCTGGCGTATCAGCCGAAGCTGACAGAAGGCACTTCTGGCCACTGTCTCAACCTGGGACACCAAGGAGAGACTTGGATCCAGAAGCACCCCTAGAATGCGTACCTGTTCCTTCTGGGGAAGTGTGATCCCATCCAGAACAGGCAGATCAAAATTGTCTCTCAAGTTCTGACCCTGCACAGTGAGTAACTCCGTCTTATCTGGATTCAGTCTCAGTTTGTTATCTCTCATCCAGCCCATTACCGACTCCAGGCAGGCATTTAGGGAGGTTATACCCTCTCCCGATGATGCTGACATGGAGAAATAGATTTGGGTGTCATCAGTATACTGATACCACACTGCACCAAATCTCTTGAGCGGTTTCATGTAGATGTTAAACAACATCGGAGACAATAAGGAGCCCTGAGGGACACCATACTCTTTTGACAGTTGTTTATGAAGGCTTGTTAGGTGTTTAAGCCAAAAGCCATGCAGTTCATCATCGCCTGGTGCAGTCCAATTTTTAATTTTCTTTGCTCTTTCACTTATTAATTCTGGTGTTATTATTAGGTCTTGCATTTGTTGGTTACATTTTTCAACCTCTTTCACCCAGCCTGCTTTTTTATTATAATCTATTGGATTGTTCCATAGTTTCCCCCAGAATTGCACTTATTCTTCTTTATTAGGTATTTCGACGTTTCTTGCAGTTTCTCCTTCTATGCTTTGGTAGAAATGTCTCTGATTCGACTGGAACTGGAGATTCTGCCTGTGTTGTGTAATTCTAGCTTCGTATCTGCTAATCTTCTTTGACACTGCTGTTATTTGCTGCTTTATTATTTCCAGGACTTCTCTAATTTTCCTTGAATCTAGATGGTACTTTTGGATCAGATACTGTTTGGTGTCTTCATTCTTCAGCTTCTTGTCTTTCATATCTTTCAATTTACTAGCATCCAATTTAAGCCTGGCGATTTTATTTTCTAATCCTTCAATTTAGGTGATGTACTACATCCTTTTTTACAGGTCCACTGATCTTATATCCGAGCTCTTGTGTTGTTATTGTTGCAGCACTGTACATTAGTTGCTTTGTTTTTTGCAAATTCTTGGTTGTTATTTCTGCAAGTGCAGCATTGACATCTTTTAATGCCTGAGCAAGTTGTTTTTTGGCAACTGGAAGTCGGACCCTGGTGGTTGTTTGGTTCATGTGCTCAGTTATTTTTTGCTTTAGTTCTTGTTGCTTTTCTGTTAAATGGCATTCAGGATTTTGAGGTGAAGGCAAAGGGGAGGTTGCCTGGTTTTGATTTTGAAACAGTTCAGCAGTTCAGTTCACCTCGATTTCCAACACCTCCTCCACCTGCGCCTGAGCAACTTCTTCCATTGGTGGTAATTCTTCTTCCATATCTTGAGCCTGTGTTGCTCTTTGCAGTTCTTCCAGTCAACTCCTGTGAATACTTTATTTCTTATTATGAATCTTCTCTGGTCTGCTAGCCTTTGTTCTGTTATTTCTATATCTGGATGCTTCTCTTTCCAAATTTGGTACATTCTTTTTAAATAACCTCTTCTAGTTGGACTAGACTTGTAATAGCAGATCATTATTTCCTTGTTGGCATTTTTCATATATATTTTTCGGTTAAGCGACGTTTCTTCCAGTAACCCTGCAGTCTCCAGCCCTGGTTGCTCAACTGAAGATCCTGAGTCCTGTAGCCCACTTGCCACCAGATGTCCAGGGACTCCAGCACCTGGCGTGGTCCTTGTTGACCCGGGCGATGACTGATCCGGTATAGATTTATTAAAGTTTCATCTCACCATATTCTTGATGGGAGAGGCACTCTTTGTCTGGCTCCTCTGGTGAGACCTGTCCAGTATGGTTGGACTTCTGGCATAGCTCTCACCTTCCTCAAAGCACGCAAGCCCCACAACCACACCAAGGTAGTGCCTCACTGAGGGTTGTTGTTGTTGTTATTGTTATTATTGTTATTATTTTAACGTAAACTGCTTTGAACACTTTTGTGGAAAAGCAGTTTACAAATATTCATAAGTAGTAGTGAAGTGGCTGGGGATGCCAAGTCACATGTTACGAATGTGTCCTAAGACCTAAGAGACCAAACTATTTAGGTTAGTGAAATCCAAAACAGATTGTGAGGAGCTCCAAAAGGATCTCTCCAAACTGCGTGACAAAATGGCAAATGCAGTTCAATGCTGGCAAGTGTAAAGTGATGCACATTGTGACGAAAAACCCCAACTAGTATACGTTGATGGGACCTGAGCTGTCCGTGGCTGACCAGAAGAGGGATCTTGGGGTCATGGTGGATAGCTCGTTGAAAGTGCCGACTCAATGTGCGGCAGCTGTGAAAAAGGCCCATTCCATGCTAGGGATCATTAGGAAGGGAACTGAAAATAAAACTCCTAATATTTGAATGCCCTTATACAAAACTATGGTGTGGCCACACCTGGAGTACTGCGTACAATTCCTGTCTCCACATCTAAAAAAGGACATTGTAGAACTAGAAAAAGTGCAGAAGAGGGCAACCAAGAAGATCAGGGGCCTAGAGCACCTTCCTTATGAGGCAAGGCTACAACACCTGGGGCTATTTAGTTTAGAAAAAAGACAACAGCGGGGAGACATAATAGAGGTCTATAAAATCATGCATGGTGTGGAGAAAATGGATAGAGAGAAATTCTTCTCCCTCTCACATAACACTAGAACCAGGGGTCATCCCATGAAATTGATTGCCAGGAAATCTAGGACCCAACAAACGGAAGCACTTTTTCACACAACGCATAATCAACTTGTGGAATTCTCTGCTACAAGATGTGGTGACAGCCAACAACCTGGATGGCTTTAAGAGGGGCTTGGATAACTTTGTGGAGGAGAGGTCTATCAATGGCTACTAGTTGGAGGGCTATAGGCAACCTCCAGCTTCAAAGGCAGGATGCTTCTGAGTACCAGTTGCAGAGGAGTAACAGCAGGAGAGAGGTAATGCCCTCAACTCCTGCCTGTAGGCTTCCAGCGGCATCTGGAGGGCCACTGGGTGAAACAGGATGCTGAACTAGATGGGCCTTGGACTTGATCCAACAGGGCTATTCTTATGTTCTTATGACAGATGGGACAATGTTTATACAGACCAAGAGAGGAATTGGTAGGTCTATGAATAATGTGCAGTTGAGTGGCCATCTGAAAACTGATTTTGAAAACCCATAAGTTATCTAAAGGACCCAGCTTTCGTCATGCACAGCTCCTACAAGAATTATGCACTTTTGCAAAGTGCCTTTATTTTATAAATTTGCTGTCCAAGATCTAATTATCTTCTCAAAAGGTTTTTAATCTTTTAATTGTTCCTGGAAAAAATGCTCTGTGGTGTGGGGAGTCTTTCTGTAATGCTGAAATCTTATCTTTTGTTTATGTAGCGGCTTATCTTTTTTCATGTCTGCAACCTGCCTTGTAACCCTGAATATGAATTATTTACCATTAAAAGGAAAGTTTGTTCAGTTTAAATACTGAAATGGAACCACAATCCCCTTAAAATATGCATCAGCACAGATTCAACATGCTGATAGTGATTTTACCTACTTTTTGGGGGGCTTAGGGAACCAAAATGATACCGAACATTATGTTGAAAGACAAGGAGAAATAGGGCAGCTGAATGCGATTCAAGTCGCTCTTTCATTTTCTGCAACAATATGTCATTGTTAGTTTGAGTATTACTGGTGTAGCTCAATGGAATAACCTTGTGCAGTTGTATGAACTATGGAAATGATCATGTGTCGAATGACAAACATTTCACAGACTTTGATTAAACCATTTCCTATTTGTTTCTTTGACTAGTAGATAAATACAGCTGCGTGCATATTGCTATTTTGTATTCCTTTGGGAGGCAATACTGTGAATGATTTATTTCAAGGACCTGCTTATTACCAAAATATAGCATACCGACCTCAAAGCCAAAGATTCTGGCCAGATAGATTTATATGCAATTGCCACCAATTTTTCTCCTGCCAAGGGCATGGTACACATTGTGTTGGATCCAACATGAAAGGGAATATGAACAGGGTCAGAAAGCGAGGGGGGAGCTTATCAAAACTGGGAGCTTTGCTTCAAGAGTGTGCTGGCAAGCAGTAAGGTGGAAAAATGATGCAGGGTGACAAAAATGTAAGGAAAATATTGCTGGATTGAACCAGGGATCTGTTTAGTTTGACATCTCAACAGGCAGATGACACGAGGACACCCACAAGCCAGGCATGAAAGAAACCTTCCCTTGTTCATCAGGACCTACTTCACAGAGCTATTGTGACTGTGAATTTAAGAACAAAAAAAAAGAACTCTGTAGGATCAGGCCAAGGTCTATCTAATCCAGCATCCTGTTTCCCACAGTGGCCCACAGTTGCCTCTTGGAAGTCTACCTCTCTCCTGCTATTGCTTCCTTGCAGCTGTATTCAGAGGCACAATGCCTCTCAACCTGATAGCATATAATAATCAAGACTAGCAGCCTCTGATAGACTTGTCCTCCATGAATTTGGTTAAACCCCCTTTAAAGCCATCTGAGCAAGTGGCCATTGCCACATCTTGTGGAAGTGAATTTCATAGATTAATCATGCAGTGTGTGAAGAAGTATTTCCTTTCATCTTTTCTAACTTTCCTACCAAACAGTTGGATGATGTTGATGTTTAATTAGATTCTCCATCAAGGAATATATCCATCAGGGAATGGATGGGACAGCTAAGAGGTGATGAAGCCTACTTCCAGTGATGTAGTGACAATGAGGGAGGCTCCCAGACAAGAACTGAGATAACCCCTACTCCCCACCACCACTTTCTTCCTTTCCAACTCCATTGTCCACACCTTCCAACTGCTGGTCACCCAGCCTCTCTTCCTTTGCCAGGCCATGATGCGATCTAATGATATCATCACACTGGTGCCTGTTCTTGCTGCCCTATCCCAGTGAGAATAGGCACCGGTGTGGTGACATCACTAGACTGCTGTTGTATTCTATTTAGTAATCTTTTGCAGTTTGTTTGGACATTTGTCCCAAGGGGAATCCTGTAGAGAGTGTGAGGGAAGAGTCAAGAGAAAAGGGGAGGAAAAGGAGGAGGAGAAAATTGAATTATTACTGAATAAACCTTTAGTTAAATCTATATATCCATTCATCTATCCATCTGATTTATATACCGCCTGTTTCCAAAGGCTCTAGCAAGAGCCTTGTCTGTTTTCCTTGTTTGTTTGAGGGAAGCAGCTATAAAACATTTGGTGATGAGATTCTGAACAACTAAGCAAACCAGCTAAGTGAACCTGCTTGTGAATGTTCCTGCAACCTCATTGCATTACATCACTGGGCCTAAATTCCTGAACTGCTTTCTACGATCACAGTGGCTGATTCTTTCTCCAGATTCCTGACTTGCACAATCCATGAAGCTACTTTTTCCTTATCCATCCTGGACTCTGTTGCTCACTGGATGTCCACTGCATCATGGCTGACCCCACCACCACCTTTTTTCTTGTCCACCCCAGGAGAACCTGTTCTTCCCTGGAAACAATGGAGGTCTTTTTCTGCACTTAAATGTAAAGGTAAAGTGTGCTGTCAAGTCAATTTCGACTCCTGGCTCCCACAGAGCCTTGTGGTTTTCTTTTGGTAGAATACAGGAGGAGTTTATCATTGCCTCCTCCCACACAGTCTGAGATGATGCCTTTCAGCATCTTCCTATATTGTTGCTGCCCGATATAGGTGTTTCCTATAGTCTGGGAAACATACCAACGGGGATTTAAACCAGCAACCTTCTGTTTGTTAGTCAAGCATTTCCCCGCTGCGCCACTTAAGGTGAGCGATTACCTCCTCACTATACAGACCCCTGATTTTACTCCAGCAAATCAGAAGGCTATATTACTTCACTTCCTGGGCCCTGAAGGCCAAATATATATATAAACATTTGCCCTTTCCTGCCAACTTGGAAGGGGATGCCAATTCTTATGAAGCTGCTCTTCAAGCCTTAGATGATCATTTCAACCCTACTTTGAATGTGATTGCTGAACTTTATGAGTTCTGTTCTAGATCCCAACTGCCTGGTGAATCTATCAATCAGTATGTCACAGCACTCTGTGCCTTAAATGCAACCTGTGGAGTTTGCCAACTTTATGGCGAATGATGATCAGCGATCAGATTGTTATATAAACAAACGGTGTGAAAAACTGCTATTGGAGCAGAAACTTACTTTGGATAAACTTATAGAGATGGCCAGGAGGGTGAAAAATCCTCCTCACTGTGACAAATTGCTCTCTTTCATACCCCAAACTCACCTCCTGAAACCCAGGCTGTTCTTTCCAAATCTTTCCAAGCCCAATCTCCTCATATGGCACTGTCCCAGAAAGTGGCAGCACAAGAAAGGAGGGGCTACCAATGCTACCGATGTGGAGACTCTGCACACAAAGCCAAGTTTGCTCACTGTCCTACACAGAAAGTCACTTGCAACAGGTACAAAAAAGGACACTTTGCTAAGGTTTGCAAGTCTGCTGTCCACTCCCTTACAGATTCACCATATGATAAGGATAAGGCAAATGAAACACTTCCTGACCGTCCTAATTGTGACAGAATCAGAGCCTGCTTTTCCACATTGTCAAGTTAAACTAAATGGCCATTAAGTGCAGACGATGGCTGATTCTGGTTCTCTGTACACTGTCATTTCCCATATGCTTTACAAGTAACTCCTTCCTTACTTCAGACATCTACCCATGGGGATATGGATGTTCTCCTATTGCCACAAATAGCTACTTCACTGCTGTCCTGGAATACAAAGGGCATACTGCAGATGGGTAAGTTTGTGTCACAAAAAGGAGTCTCAGTATTGGGCTGGAAACATCAGAAAGCTCTACGGATCGTGTTAGAACCAAATAGCATGGAACTCCTATTACAGATGATGGTGCATCCATATGCTGATATGATTGCTGATTTCTTGGATGTTTTTGCTGATACTCTTGGCACTGCCGTACATAACTGTATGAATTAAATTCAGATAAACATAAAATTCAGATGGAGGCAAATGCAATACCTGTACAACACAAAGTGAGGAATGTACCCATAGCATTGTGCCAACCACTTAGAGAGGAGATCTTAAGACTACAGCATGCTGACACTGTAGAGCCTATTGATTAATCAGAATGGGTCTCTCCCATTGTTCTTGTACAAAAATCAAACGGTACACTTTGAATGTGCATAGATTTAAGAGATGTGAACTCCAACATGGTAGAGGTTGGGCATCCATTACCCAATGTTAATGAAATAATATAATATTAATATTAATACTATAATATTAATGAAATAATCACTCCAAAAGAGGTCTCAGTGTTCACAACTTTGGACTTTTCTTCAGTCTATCATTAAATTCCTCTGCTCAAACGTTCTCAAAAATACACAGCCTTCATTACTGCAGAGGTTCTTTTTCAATAGAAAAGACTGCCCTTTTGATTAGCCTCTGCAGCTTCAGTATTTCGACAAATGATGGATACAATTTTCGGTACTACGGATGGAATCACTTACTTTTAGGATGACGTTTTAGCGTATGGCAAAATCATTGAGAAGAATGTTGCTAAACTGACAGAAGTCTTAAGAAAACTCCAACAACACGGACTTACTATCTCTGCAGACAAATGTCAGTTTTGCACAAACTTGGTGATGTACTTGGGACGCACAATATCTCAGAGCGGCGTACATCCCAAAACAGACTTGGTGAAAGGTATTCAGGAAGCACCAGAACCTCACAACAAGGATGCACTTTGCTCATTTAGGACTCTGTAAATATTATTCTAAATTTGTTAGACAATTTGCCTCAAAAGTTGCTCATGTATTCTTTTAAAAAAAGAATGTAGCATTTAACTGGGATGCATCCTGAAAGGCTAGTTTTCAGACTATCAAACTGGCCATTGCTGAAATCCCTGTTCTCACTTCTTTTGACACCAACAGGCTCATTATTGTAACCACTGATGCTTCTGAATTCTGGGTTGGGTGCTGTCTTGACCCAGCAAAAAGGGGCAGGGAAGTTACAGTTGCCTTTGCTTCTAGAGTGCTTACTTCTTCAGAGAAGATGTATTCTGTCATTGAAAAAGAAGCGCTAGCATATTTCTGGGCAGTGAGGCACGTCAGGACTTAGGAACATAGGTAGCTGCCTTATACCAAGTCAGACCATTGATCCACCTAGCTCAATATTTTTTACACAGATTGGCAACAACTTTTCAAAGGTTGCAGGCAGGAGTCTCTCTCTGCCCTATCTTGGAGATGCCAGGGAGGGAACTTGAAACCTTCTACATGCAAGCATACAGATGTTCTTCCTAGAGTGGCCACATCCACTGATGGGGAAATATCTTACAGTGCTCACACATGTTTCCCATTCAAATGCAAACCAGGGTGGAGCCTGATTAGCAAAGGGGATATTTCAAGCTTGCTACCACAAGACCAGCTCTCCTCCCATAGACAAGCTCTCTTTCCATTACTTGTGAGGCAGAAAATTCACTTTACGGTCAGACCATAAACCCCTATCTGCTTTATTTACTACTCAGGGATCAAGTTGAGCAACCCCAAGAATAGCCAAATGGATCACCAGACTTAGAGATTTTGATTTCCAGGTGGAATATCTTCCAGTACTTCAGAATACAACTGCAGATTGTTTATCTCGACTTACACTTCTAGGCCCAGAGAAGCTCCCAGAAGACGAGGTTGAAAGAGTAGTAACTGTGCAAATAGCTTAATCCACTCATGCAGTGATCATGGCTTCTGAATGGAATGTGGTCCTCAGTGCTGATCAAGTGCTTACTGAACTTAAACCTTTCACAACTAATGGATGGCCATGCAAAAACAAGGTACCTGAACATCTGCAACCATACATGCATGTAGCGAGTGAGCTGTCTCTCAATGAGCTGGTGCTGAGGACTGATCACTTGGTGGTGCCAACTTCCTTTCAAGCAAAAGTGTGAAGGTTACCTGGGCGTGAGCTTGACTAAAAGGTGAATCAGATAAAGTTTTTGGTGGCCAGGTATGGACAAACATGTTGAAAATGTAATCCAGCACAGTATGGCTTGTGCTGTATCTGACAGATCGCAGAAGACTTTTACCACCTCCTTGACTCCAGTAGAGTATCCTATTGGTCCCTGGGAAAAATGTTCTCTGGATATAATGGGACCTTTTGATAACCAACCCGCAAAACAAAGGTTTTTCGTAGTGATGGTGGATTACTATTCCAGGCGGCCAGAAGTTTCATTCGCTGACAACATTACTACAAACAAGGTGATCCAATTCGTGGTTGTGGTTTTTGGGAGAAGGTCTTCCTAAAGAACTAATGATAGACAATGAGACACAGCTTACATCATTTAAAATGGAGCAATATTTGCATAACTAACTATGACAAGACTATTTCCTTGTACCATCCTTGAGGGAATGGCATGGTGGAAAGAATGAACAAATTAGTGGAAGAAGGTTTACAACTGGCTACTATGCAACAACAATCCTGGAAAGAGGCAATTCATGAAACTCTATTTGCTTATGGAACCACTCCTCATTCTACTATAGGAAAATCAGCTTTTGAACTACTGAGAGGATGCAAAGCTATCACCAAACTCACCCAGTGGAAACAGCTAATAGGGCTTTCCACGCCATCTCACCCTGAGGATGTAGAGATCTGTGATCGGGTAAGGGAGAAGCAACAAAATTATAAATTGTATGTAGATAAGAAATGGTGTGTGAAACAGCGAACATTTCAGATGGGGGACTTATAAAGTCCCCCATCTGAAATTATAAGGCGTAATTTCTCACGCCTTATAAAGTGAGAAAGGGATTTCCCAGTATTCTCGACCAAAAATAATAATTGAAATCTGAGGAGATTCTGTCATATTATTTGATGGAAAGGAATGGAACAGTTCAAGAAATTTCCACCATTCTTACTATGAGACAAGAGGGAATGGAGTCTGATCTCAAGAGAAGAACTGAATAGGAATTCGATCTTGCCTCCAGTTTTGACCCCGCAGATAAGGCTGATGAGAGTGATGGACAATCCTCAATACCAGAAGAACAAACAGCTCCTGTTCAAGAGAACCCAAGACTTAGGAGAAATGAGCGTGACAGGAGACTACCTAAAAGACTTCAAGATTTTATCATTAAATTTTAAATCATTCCAATTTTTGGTAGTTATAAAGAGGAGGAGATGTGTAGTACTCTATCCAGTAATCTTTTGCAGTTTGGACATTTGTCCCAAGGAGGATCCTATAGAGAGTGTGTGGGAAGAGTCAAGAGGGAAAGGGAGGAAAAGGAGGAGAAAATTGAGTTGTTGCTGAATAAGCCTTAGTTAAATCTACTCATGATTTCCTTGTGTGTATGAGGGAAGAAGCTATAAAAAAGCCTGCATCGTGGCCTGCCTTCATGGGGGTCATGAAGGCAGGTGGGCCCCAAGACCATGAGGGCAGGTAGGCACAGCAGGTCAGAGGCAGCAGGTGCATGGCTCCAATCCACAGGCAGCCCAGAGTCATCCACCCTTGCTCATTGGTAGTCACCCTGCTGACTACCAGGTTACAAACCTGCTGAAGTCCCTCTCCTTGTTCATTGTGGCCACCTGCATAGTGGCAGTTCCTTGACCCTATAGTCACTCTTCCTTTTCTTCTCATTGCAGGAATGCTTTCTCTTCCCATTTCTCCTCTTATGTCCTCAGCTGCTTGCCAGGTTTCGTTGAGAAAGTCCCAACCATGGGCCCGCTTTCAACAAGTAGCAGGGAGAGGGGAGAAAGAGAGACATGATGACTGCTGTGGCATTTCCAGTTCAGGAGCAATGTATGTTGCATGCTTTCTCCTCTCTCTCTCTTCCTTCACACACACCTTAAGACCCAGAAATCACTGAAGCAGCATCAGAAGTTGGAATGTGCAGAAAATGCTCAAGAAATTCTACTTATCTCATAGACACTCAATTGACTTCTTTTGAAAGTTCTCAGGGGTTTTGTCTTGGGAGGAACACTGAAATTCACTTTGAAATTCACTGTTATTTTGTGTGAAATTTTGGTGACAACCTTAACCAGAAGTAGTGGGCGGGGGGGGGGCGTGGAAGGGAATGGATGGGTAAGCAAACAAGACAGGAATAGCTTAGCCTGGCATAACCCTTCCATGGACTGGATGTGCCCTGTGAATCTTCAGTTATGAACCAAAAGAACTGGAGATGTTAGGAAGAATTTTCTACGCAGGACATCATCATAACTCCCTTTAATTCCAGTAAGGTGGTCCAGTAACAGCATTCAATGAATGCCATACATACTGTGTATGTAACTGTGTCAACAAGCAAACATTCCTGCATCCCAATGTAATAACCTGTAAAAATCTCTGAAGACTTTAATTTCTACACAAAGATTGTTTCAGAGTCACAAATGTGGAATATACTGATTTTGCACACATGCATTCTTTCAGTTCTGTTAACATCAAGTAATCCACTGTCACCTTAATCTTACACATATCATATGGGCTAATCCAGCAACAGCTGAGCACACTTTTATGGGCCTCTGAACAGGTTCGAACACTGGGTGGGTTCGAAGTTCGAAGGCGGGGGGCGGGTGTCTCGCTTTAAGGGTGGCGGAGGATGCACTTATCCCTCCTCCCTCCCCACGCTTTCCCCCTGCCGGCACTCGGTTTTGGTAAAAGCCCTTGAGGTGGCAGTGTACCTCCCTGCTGCCCCTTTGGCTGGAAGTGGCCGGTAGTATTGGGCGAGCGCGCAACATGCACACACAAGCCTGATACTTCCGGCCACTTCCAGCCGAAAAGGAGGTACATTGCTGTCCCAAAGGCTTTTACCAAAACTGAGCACCGGCAGGGGGAAAGTTGGGGGAGGGGTAAGTGCACCCACCCCCGCCCTTAAAGTGAGACCCCCCACCTGTTCGAGCCACTCCCACCCAGTTCCATGCACATCCCTACTGTCTATAGTTGCATGGTGGAACATATATGGTTTTATTTTTGTTTCCCCATAAACTCTCTCACAGCTTGTCATCTATATGGAGATGGGGGTAGAAGTGATGGTAGTAGCTAGTGTGGGTGGGTCAGGGAGAGCTTATCCATTTTTAACCTCTCTGCTGGTCACTAATTCTCTGCTTAGAGTGTGATCCACCACCTGGATCAGGGTATTTGGAGTTAATTCATTTTAATTCCACTTAAGTCAACCCAGTGAACCAGATAGGCAGGAGTGTCTGGCAATTACCATCATGAAGACTCTATATACTTCATCTTAACAGGTTTGTAGATCAGTTTGTTAATAGCTTTTTAAATGGAGGTGGCTTTGAGGCTTTGCAAATTGAACTTGGCAGAAGCTTCATGTAAACTCATTAAGGGGCAGCAGAAAGAATCCTGGTGTCTTAAGGCTCAGATGATGTCCTCTACGTGCTGTCACTGGTTTAATTGGAAGTTCACCCATTGTTCACCTACTGTCAAAAATTAATTTGGGCATGTTAACTTTATGAGTAATTTTGTGATCTGGCAAAAGCAGGAAGACTCATGTAGTGCCATAGTTTTCTTAAGAGGCACTGGCTGACATTCTGCACAGTGTGTCACATGCATTTTAATGCACAGTTGCTCAAGAGCACTGTTGCACAAATGCAAGAACTGTGAAAATGCAGTTGCATAATGCCATGGCTATTATTTTACTGGCTGTATTATTGCTCAAATGAGGCTGTGTAATTCTTGCTCTTGAGCAACTGCATGCTCATTACATTAAAATAAGTATGGACTACTGTGCAGAATGTCAGCTACTATTGGTATCTGATACTTAAAGAACTACTGAAAATTCCAATAAGAATTAGCAGGTGTGCTGTTCTGTTTCTTTACATCTTTGAGGTACAATTACAAAAAAGACGATAATCAACATTTCCAGCTCACACTGAGGATTATACAAATAATCTTATCATACTGCAATCATACTCTTGCTGTCTTGATAATTCACAAAGACACATCATGCTTTCATTGAAGGAGAAGGAAAGGTTGGTGTTTTTGCTTTAATCTCACCTAGAAGATTTGTGGCTCATTTATACGCAAACCCAAAGATCAGCAAGATTCTGAAACTCCATTGGACTCAATTATGCTGCTAAATTGTGCACATTAATCAGATAGATGGTAACAACATTACTCAAAGAAGAGGGGGAAGGCATAAACTGGTGCAGTAGATGCTGCCACTGGGCACATGGCAGTTGTAAAAAGGAGGAAATGAATTCGATGATAGAAGCATCCACTAGAGGAAGGCAAGCAGCTGCAACAGAGGCACAATCAGCTTTAAAGCTGTGCCAGAATGAATGAAAGTTAGCTGGATGGTGATATTTGAGTGTCAGCATATTCATGCCAGTAGAACCTTGGACAATAGTGCAAAGACTACCAGGGAGCCAAAATAACCTGACCTGTTCAAGAGCTGCTGATTGAGAGAACCTGACAAATGCCTTCATTAAGCACAGCAGGAATATTTGCAGTCCACTGTTGAGCAAGATATAGTTCAATGCGATTAAAGGCGTCATTATTTTGTTGCACTTTGTAGAGCAGGGAAGCTAAATCTTGATTCCATTCAAAACGATGCTCATTTACTAAAGGCTCTGTGTTACTTTGAGAACACGCTTTTTGACCAGGGAGAACAGCTCTCCTTGGAGCCAAACATTTAGCTTGACTGTCACTGTATCTTATGCTCTAAAAGGAAATTATTATAAAATAATGTATAGATGATATTTGATAACAAAAAATGGCATTGATGTATATATGTATAGAAATGGAAAAGTAGTGAACTGCCTTTAAAAGAAGATTGGTTTATAAAAATTTTGGAATATGTGGAGATGGCAAAATTTATAACACTAAGAGACTAAAACTTAGAATGTTTTAAAGAAGATTGGAAATTATTTTTGTTGTACTTAAAGAATTCCTACTATGGATCTTACAGCTGGATTTGAAATCTGAAATGCAGGTTGGGTAGATTAATGGTGGTGGAAGGTTTAAATTTGTGTTTTTTATTAATATTATAATAAGGGTAAAATTTATAGATGTTATCACGAAAAGAGGTGCGCGGGAAGTCAATTTGTAATTGTGTTTATTATGACTGTTAGTGTTAAAAGTTAATAAAAATTTGAAATGAAAAACAAAACAAAAAACAAACAAACATTTAGCTTGACTGTAAAGGGGAAAGTCCCGTATCATATCTGATTTCTAATCTCAATAAAACTAGGGTTTCATATGAGATTTTGGACAGCATCAGTGGCTTAAATCCCAAATATAGGATCACCACTTCCTCTTTCAAATGTGGATCTTCTAGGATACCAACACAAACTGCTACTTCTGCAATCAGATTAAACAGGCTATAAACCCAGTAATATTTCTCAAAAGACTAACTGAAAGCAAAGGAGAGAATCAAAGATCTGTTACATCCTTAGGTGTTCTCACTTCTTTCTTCCCGTAGATGTAGTGCAGTATATAGAGCATGAAATTACAGGCTCAGTGAATGCCTTTAAAAACTCTTATGTTGGGGAACTCGTGCCAAGGACCGGCAGCCACTAACTGCATATGTTTATGACAGTCTCACATCATTGGAGGCACTTGGCTGATATGCATGCTCATTGACAAGAGGCACATGGTTCAGCCCTCCTAGGACTGTACTACTTCAGAATGAATAAGATGAACAGTCTCCTAATGGTCGAATTGTCTCCAACAACAAAAGAATTCAGTAGAGAGCAGAGAGAATTCTAGCCTAACTTTCTATTAACTGTAGTTGTATTCTAAGTTCAGGGAGTTGTTGTTTTTCAATTCAAGCACATAATCCTTCACCTGCATTCCTAGATAGCCCATTTGAATAGTCTTCATTACATTCACAGACAGCACAAGACTCTCAGGAGGGCTGTATCGTGTGTTTTAATGAACATGTAGATGATTTAATTCTTCACTTAAAAAAAACAAACATTTATATCCCACTCTTCCTTGAAGGAGCTCAGAGCAGTGAACATGGTTTTGTGTTTATCCTCACAACAACCCTGTGAGCTAGTTAGGTTGAGAGATAAATGACTGGCCCAGAGTCACCCGGTGAGTTTCATGGTTGAACATGGACTTGAACTTGGTCTTAGTTCAACACTCTAACCACTACACAATACTGTCTCTTGAAGGCATTCCATGTTTAGCCATCAGGCTTCCATCTCCCACTGTGCATGCCATCATTTTGACCGTTTATTAGCTTTCCAATGCTATCCACTCATTCCCTGTCAATCTTTTCAACAACTCCCTTTCTTTCCTGCTCTCTCTCTATGCAAAGGTAGGAAAATCTCTAGGCACGGTTGCCAACTCTGACTGGAGCTGCTGCTGCTATTTCCCCTAGCATTTTTTTGCAAGTATTTTTCACAATATTCCGCTGTTAAGATCTCCAGGATCGCTTTCAGTGATCACTCGGAGATTCTTGATGATTCCTGGAGATTCCAGGCAATCTCCTCTCTAGGGAGGACTGGCACTACTGTGTGGTCACCTGAAGCACACTGCCTTGGGAAGTGACTCTGAGGGCATCCCACATGTTTGAGGAGTCCTCTTATCCCATTTGTTCACTCAGTCACTCACCTACCCAGGGGCGGAGCCACGTTGGGTGTTTGGGTTCAAAGAACCTGGGCCATCGCCAATCAGGGGCCACGCCTCACATCCCTGACATGCCCCCACATCTTATATCAGATGCGGGGGGTTTATTTAACTCCCAAATGGGACCATGCACCCCGTTTGGGAACGAAATTGGCCTGTGCTGCATTGGTAGCGTGGGCTGGAGCAACTCTCCTTGCCTTTAAAGGCAGGGAGAGCCACTCCTGGCCTCTCTGCCAATGCAGCGGGGCCAATCTCCCTCCCAAACGGAGCTGTGCTGCCCCATTTGGGAGGGAGATTGGCTCACATTGCATTGGCATCACGGCCGGAACGGCTCTCCCTGCCTCTAAAGGCAGGGAGAGTCGCTCCTGCCCATGCTGACTAGTGGTGTGCACGGAACCGTCTGGCCCGGTTCGGTTCGAGACCGGACTGGCAGCCGCTCACTCCAAATGGTGGCCGCTCACTTTTACGGAGGCCCGAAAGGGCCAGAAAGACTATGTTTACCCGGCCACAGCGGTGATGAGGGAGGCCGGCAGGGGGAGAGGGGACCCACGCAGACACCCCCCACCCCCGCCGTGGCCACAGCAAGCCCCCCTAAGGGCTACAGGTAGTTACTTTTCGGGTTTTAAATTAAAAAAAAAAAGTTCGCGGACCTGCCGGACCAGACCCGGCTGTCCTATTCTGGTCCGGACGGAACCGGGGGTGGGGTTTGATTCGATCACGAACCCCTGGACCGAACCATCAGACTGTGGACCACCAGACCGATTCTGCACATCCCTAGTGCTGACCAACGCAGCACGGGCCTGATGGCCCCATTTGGGAGGAACATAGGAACATAGGAAGCTGCCATATACTGAGTCAGACAATAGGTCCATCTAGCTCAGTATTGTCTACACAGACTGGCAGTGGCTTCTCCAAGGTTGCAGGCAGGAATCTCTCTCAGCCCTATCTTGGAGATGCCAGGGAGGAAATTTGGAACCTAGATGCTCTTCCCCTATGAGTAGAACCTAGAGCAGCTCCATCCTCTAAGGGGAATATCTTACAGTGCTCACACTTCTAGTCTCCCTTTCATATGCAACCAGGGCAGACCCTGCTTAGCTAAGAGGTCAAGTCATGCTTACTACCACAAGACCAGCTCTCTTCCCTTATGTCAGCTCTCTTCCTTGATGTCAGTCATGGGGGTGTGGCTAGCCGGACCCCCGCGTCTGACATCAGACGTGGAAGCAGGGCAAGAGGCCACAGCAGCCAAACATGGGCCGCCGCCAGCCATGGCTGCACCTACCTGCTTGCTCACTTGCTCCATGCCACTGCTGCCAGCAGGACCGTAGAGGAACAGTACCCAGTCCTATGCTAGAGCAGCATTCCCGTCTGCATTGGCTCCACTTCCTCTCCCTCTCCAGTCTCCACTTTACAAAACTGATTGCATGTGGAGTACACCATTTGCCTGCCCATTAGGTCTCTAGGCCAGCCAAACAGCCTGCTAAAGAGGCAGGGGACAAGTGTCTATGAGGTGACATATGGGGCAACATTTGATGCTCACTTCAAATACCAACATGTCTTGGTCCACAGGAAGATAAAATCTGAAACTTTGATGACCACCTTGGAATTTGTTCATGTAGTCATCAGAACACAGGAAGCTTCCTTATACCAAATCAGGCCATTGGTCCATATAGCTCAGTTTTGTCTACAGTGACTATCCAAAATTTCCGGTAGGATTCTTTCCCAGTCCTACCTAGAAATGCCAGGGAATGAACCTGGGACCTTCTGCAAGCAAAGTGGAAACTGAGCTATAGCCTCAACCCCAGCATTTGCCCAGCAGATGCCCTTCCACTGAGCTATGGCATTTTACAGTGCTTGCATGCAGTCTCCCATCCAAATGCAAACCAAAGAAGACCCTACTTAGCAGTGGGGACAATTCATGCTTGTCACCCTAAGTGGCACAGTGGGGAAATGATTGACTAGCAAGCAGAACAAGCTGGTTTGAATCCCCGTTTGTACTATATCGGGCAAGAGTGATACTATGATGATGAAAGCATTATCTCATACTGCATGGGAGATGGCAGTGGTAAACCCCTCCTGTATTCTACCAAAGAAAACCATAGGGCTCTGTGGGTGCCACGAGTTGAAATTGACTTGATGGCACTAGACCAGCTCTCCTTCCCCAAGACTGAGAAGTTAGTTTAGGGCTGATGCCCAAGATTTCTTATCCTGAGATACTAACCCTGTTGGGATAAGCCATGCAGGATGTTTAAACAGCATCACGGTCATAGGGAAATGGCTTGAGATTTCTCACTCAAAGGTACAATTAAAGCACATTTGCCTTTGAGCCAATAGCTTTAGAAGAGTTAAGTGTTAGTTGCTGGAGTAGAATTGATACTTCTCCACCACTGAAGACAGACCAGGAGCAATGCAACGCTGAAAAAACAAAATTTACCATATGCCTGTTCTCAGTGGTAGATCCCATTAAAATCAATGGGACTCACTCTCAGGTAAGTGTGCACAGGAATGCAGCCTCAGGTGCTTCATGTGTATTAAAAGCTGCTTTCCTGGAATAGATTAATGTCTTTTAGTAATCCTTGCATGATATGGAGCATACTTCATTATTCAAAATGTGCACCCTCAGAGAAAAAAGGACAATATGCTAGCACAAATATTAACACTGAATGATTTCTCGGACGTGCACAACTGTCTTGAGGTGACAGAATCTGATAATGGAATTCTGTAGTTCTATGTATGATATAATACTTCAAATTATCAGACAGTCAGTGGACTATCATTGACTATGAAATTAACTGTCCCATGAGTTTTCTCCCTAATTTACACCGCTAATTTACATGTTAATTAGCATTCTGTCTTTTAAAAAAGGAGCAAATGTATTTCTACGACATCGAACATTTAACAATTTGCCTTATCTAGACATTACATTTAAAAGAAGCTTCCCATTACTTGTGAGAGAAGTCCTGACGATGAAAGGAATCTCATTATTCTCAACAACATGTGGGTTGCAGAGATGAATACTGCTAATTGATTTGCATAATAAGAAAGCAACAAAGTGGTTCCAGTCTGCCAGGTGCATCCGTTCTTAATAAAGCCCATCCAAGTGCATAGATTTGGGGGTTTAAAATAAAGGTTTGTATAAACAGACATTTCAGATGGGAAAGTGTGTTACCTCAGGTCATAACAAGTCACCAGGCTGTGTTCAGCGGTATTTGAGAATTCCATTTCTGCTACCCAAGCACTGATGTTATAAATGTGATTACAGTAATGTGCAAGTTAAGTATCTTGGCAGAACTTTGCAATAAATTAATACTTCCAACATGAATACATCATATTAGAAAAGTATCTCATATTGATTTCCATTTGCAAATGAAATTGGAACCAGGAGTTTAAAATGTAGGTTTCATTTCAGAGGTGCCATAAGAATTAGGCTCTCTGTTACTGTACACTTTAAATGTACTGCTCTTAACAACAGTATATAAGTACATGTTGGATAGCTCTTCCTTTTTTCTTGAGTACTTGTGTAGGCTCAGACACCTTATTCACAATCCATGTATGTGGAACACTTGGAACGGTTAGAAGATATTAGGACTGTGCAATGTCGGATCAGGAGCTTCAGAAATATGGGCCATTTTGGAGGAGATTGGAGTTCCCGAACCAAACTTGAGGAGAGCCTATTTCAGTTTGGACTTCTCTAACCTATTTCAGGAAAAAATAAGAGCTTTCTGGAGCTCCAAATGGCGCCAAAAATCTGCTTCTTCTTTTTTTGAGATTGCAGTTGGGGAGACGACCCCATCTTCTGCCTGCTATCTGCCCACCTGCCTGCTTGCCTATGTATAGCTCTTTTACAAAAGTTTTAAACAATATCGCCACCCATTTTTTACTCATAGCGCCCAATTTCCAAGTTTCTCCTGCAATTCTCTGATGTTACATCAATTCCCCTTAGATTCTTTGGTGTTAGGTTACTTTTCTTCTGGGTTCACAGTGAATATCCTGGTTACTTTTAATATTTATTTAAAGGTTTGGTTCGACCCCGATCCTGAAACCGATCCTGACTTCAAACCTGAACCTGACCCCAATATCCAGAAGGCTCCAAAGGACCCCAGACTGACATTAGAGGGGGTCAGATTCAACCCGATCCTGATATTTGTGTTTATGTACAGGCCTAGAGTATATACATCAATTAGTTGCACATTTCATACACATACATTCATATGCATGGACACGAGTCCACCTATGCCTCTGTGCAGTATTCATACATAAAAGCAAGATGTAAATCCTCTTTGGGAGTTATGTAATCATCTACAATGCCAGCAGGACAGTGCCAGAAAGCCCCATCTCATGCCAGCACCTGAAGAAAGCTAGAAGAATCTGTTTTCCCCCCATCAGAGACATTTACCTTCATAGATTTAATCCCTGCATCCCTTTATAGTAGCATATTATTGCAAACGTCAGGGTAATTAGGATTCAGTATTGCCCTCATATGCTACTGGGGCACGTTGTACAAACAGCTGCTCTTTTAGTATCGAACCTAGTTGATTTTACATTTCGTATGGCAACCAAACTCTGCCTTTCTGGAGACTCATTCAAGCTTTTCAACATGTCTTTCATATTAATTAACTAGCTGGAATGCATTGACATACAAGTTGGGGAGGGTGTGTGTGTGGGGAGCGTACACGAGAAGAGGACTGTGGGGAATAAAGGAGAAGAACATAAGAAGTTCAAGAGAAAGAAGGCAAAGAAGCCAGGAGGAAAGAGAGTGAAAAGAAAAGTGAGATTGGAAATAAAGAAGATGCAGTGCATTTCAAGTCATCAAGAAGGTAGGCTAGAGCAGGCTGGAACTGCCGGGCAGTTTCACTGTTTTTGTTGTCTTGCAAGTCTGCATGCAGCTGGTGCCGCCTTTATTTTAAAAAAGCGGAGCAGCAAGCTGCAAACTCTATTTACTGGCATGCATGTGGCATGGGATGCAAGAGGATGGGAAACACTGGTCCAAGACTTGATGTGCATCTTCCTTTCTTCAGATAAGGTCCCCACCCACCCCTTTCTGATATCTCCAGGAGCTTTTTTCAGACAGCGACTTTACCACGACTTTTCTTTGGGAAGGTGGGTGTGCGTTCACATACCGGCCAGATTTACCCCCCAAGTCCATGTGATATTTCAGAGAGCATTTCACATACGATTTGGGTTTTCCTCTCCATAGTGGAACCTAGCTTGATTTATATCCGGTATTAAAAAATCCTCTTTTTGCATTGGCGTATCCGTTATGCCCCAAACCCACAGTAAAGCCTCATGGTAAACCTGCTGTCTGAAAAGTCTCCCGGTTGGGGAGCTGGTGGTGAGAAGTGCATTGCTTATACTTCCCCCAAGAATCCATAGGTGTGAACCTGCTGTTTCCTTACTTAGCAAATGTGAAAGCTTGGAGCAGCTTATGTGTGATCTTTGACTCATTCCTAACAGGAAAAACACCTTATTGGTGCTTTTATTGCTGAGGTTTGTCTCAGCAGAAATGGAGGACTGAATTTGCATGCTTGATGCTTACCCTCTCATCCTTCAGATGCACTAATTGAGACATTCCTGCACCATACAGGGCTGCATGGGGAAAGCATGTGCTGCCATTTCCGTGAGCAATTTTATGTTGTTTTATAAAATATATAGGCCATTTGTTCCTTCCACTGCCAACCTGTCATTTTTTCCTCAGTGTACTAAATCTATTTTTAAAATTAAAAAGAGTTTTATTGCTTTTAACCATTATCTTTTATGATGGAAAGCAGCCAAGAAAAACTGACGGATGCGTCAACATGGCATTTCTATTTTGCATAAATCACCACGGCTGAGAAACGTGAGTGGGGCTTCAGGAGCGGGTAGGACAGGCTTGGAATGGATCGATCAGAGTCCAGAAACAACCCTGACAAGTCGGGAAAGCAGCTGAAGCTGGAAATAAATCCTTTTGTGGAGGCAAGGGGGATTATAGGATTAGCTTCACATGTTTTGGAACTGAAACTGTTTTTGTTTTATATCATTACAAGCCTGTTATGGACTAATTGGGTAGTGAGAAAAGAGCAGTGGCTGGTTTTTAAAAAAACCACGGTTAACCTAGTTTTGTCTGAAAAACAATGGGCCAAAATTATAGCCTCTCTTATCATAATGAAATGCGCTGCTGTCAATTGCATTGGCTCTGTGAGCATGAGAAACAAAAGCTGATTGGGGGGTTGAATAAGATGGCATGAAGGCTATTAAGGAGAAAATTGTATGCTAGTCAGATGAATGCACACAGAAGATAGCAAGATTCCCTAGGCTTCTCATCAGCAAGAAACACGCCTCTATTCAGAACCAAAGTTAATGGCTCCATAAGCCCCATCCACATTGCACTAATAGCACAACCTGTACCAGGAAAGGTCTCTCCCCTCCCTATTTGTTTTTGTTCCAGGTAGGCATCAAAACTAGGTGCTTTATCCAACTGTCTGGTGGATTGGGCTGGTGGATAGGGTTGCCAGTTCTGATTGGAGCTATTCCAGAATATTTCTCTGCCCCAATATTTCCCACAATGTCAAACCATTCAAATCTCCCAGATTGCTTTTAAGAGTCAGTGCTGATTCCAGTTGATTCCACGTCAATCTGGGACAACTGGCAATCCTACTGATGAATCTGCATTAGGCTTAATGGGTCACAAGATGTTCAGGGTTGAAGTAAATTAAGCTCTTCCCCATGCTGCTAAGCAAGCATAACTCCATCATTCCTATAATTTAGTGGGGACTTCATCTATGAAGTATTGGAAAAGTCACATAATTACACATTTGTAGGCCGAATTCAGACATAACATGAAACTGGAGTTGAACGGAGCAGAGGTTGGAACTCCATTATGTCCAAATTCATGAAACTGTAGTTTGGAGCTGAAAGTAACCTGCAATTTGGGTCGCCAAACTCCAGTTTGAAACTTAGGTTTGCACAAAGGTTAATCGCTGAAACCTCCAGTTTGGCCGCCAAACATCCAATCCTGAACGCTGCCATAATAGCAGTTTTGTGCTGATTTTCAAACCACAAAATTAGAGACAGCAGCGCTGAGCTGCCCAGGATTGCCGCTGTTCTGTGGCTGTGGTGCTTCTCACTGGCCATCTCCCCATGCACCCACCCCACCCTCCTGTCACCTCTCCAACTATGAAGTTGCCCAGCCACAGGGACACTGCCATGTCCCATCCCAAGCTTGTCAGTCTGTCAAGTGGCACAGTCACATAGGGACATTCCCTCCTCCCACTCTGTTCCTTGCTCCTCCTGCCCCAGCAAGCAGGAGAGAAAGGGGGAAGGCTGCCAGGACAGGCACTAAGTGTTTCACACCCTGAGAAAAAAGCAACAATGACGTTCACAAGCACAAACATTACGGTGGCAACATAAACATGGCACCCTATTACAGAGCTGGGAGGGGAACAAATGGCTGGGGGGGATACCTGGGGTTGAGTTTAAAAGGCAGTCCCAACCAGGAATTCTTGAACAGCCAAGTTCTATTTTTTCACAGAAAGGTTGGGGAAGGGGGGCCCAGCCCCTTCCCCTTTATGGGTTTGTGGTTCCCTAGGCTTACTCGTGAGCAGGGCCAGGCAGCAGGATCAGCATTGCTCCAGTGAAAGGAGTGATTCCTCACATGCAATGAGGATGGATTCTGGCCTGTGGTGGACTGCGCTTGCTCAAGAATGTGCCAGGCCATGGGGATACCCCGCTCATGAGAATTATCACCAGAGGGGAGGAGAGAGAATTGCCAAGCAAAATCTTTAATAATGTGTGACAACAAAACAACCCCTTCTCCCGTGGACAGCCCTCTTATGAGAGGTTCAGGCCATTCTGGCTGTATATTGAGCCAGGGATGGGGAGCCTGGTGACTGCTCTCCCTATCTTGGCGACTTCTGCCAAGTAGCTGTCAAAGCTTGCCCCCTGCCTTCCTGTCCTCCCATGTGGGCATGTGTATCTTTGCTTGTGCCCTGACATGGCAACCCTGTCAGCTCTCCTGGGGTCCCTTGAAACTGGGGCTCCCCTCTCCTGTGATTCCCCGCCCTGGTAGATTGGCAAACGGTGCAATGCTGGACCAAGCCCGGGTATTTTGAATGGGTTTAAAGATCCATCCATGCACCCGGTGTTCTGCCTGTCCGTGCACACAGCCAGACTATGTGAAGGCTTCACAGGAAAGGGGGTGTTTCAGCGTTTCTGTTCTATCTTTTACCATGGAGAATTGGGTGCCCCACACAAGCAGGGGCCCCCTTTGTGGGGTTAGCTCAATTCATGAGTGTGCAGTCTGACAGGAGACTGGGGGCTTACAACCCCCTGGTCCTCTCCAGTAGACTGGCCCACTCATGAGAGGGATAACCACTGACAGCAAGTTGTCAGTGGAGCAGAAGCATGGCTCGGTCTGCATGGGCTGCTTTGATGGGGTGATCCCTTGCAACAGCACCCTAGGTCACAGCAGGATAGTGCCCCCTCTCCCCAGGATCCATTGCCTCTCTCATATACATATCCCTTCCTAGGAAGTTTTCATGTTATCTTCCATTTCTTGAGTAACAAGGAAATAGTCCCCCCCGACACACAAACACCCCAATTGTGCTTGTGTGGGACTATTTTGGTGCAGGGCTCTTTGGAGGGTGACGGTGCCATTACTGTAAGAAGAAGTGCTGGCATGGTATGTTGTTTAAAGGGATTTAAACATACTGAGGATGTGCAGACCACTTCAAAAATGCACGATCACACCCAGCACGCCCCCTTCAAGATTGTGGCCAATCACAACTGCTCTGCTGATGTGCTGATGCTTTCCCACAGTCTTGCCATGGAGCTTGCTGGAATCGGCCTCAGTGACCGAGCAGCAGGGAGGGGCTCTCCTTTGCTGGAACCAGAGGTTAGAGGGTCATGGCTGGACAAACGATTTACAGTTTAAAACTGAAATTGCAGGTTTTATGTTACGTCTGAAGAATCCAGGATAGATAGATAGATAGATAGATAGATAGATAGATAGATAGATAGATAGATAGATACTTTATTTATGGCCAATGGCCAAAACACGTATATTAAAAAGGGAGCAGAGCTGGTCTTGCAGCAGTGGGCATGAAAGACCTCTTTGCTAAGCAGGGTTTGCCTTGGTTTACATTGGGATGGGTGACGACATGTGAATGCTGTCTGCTGTAAGATATTTCCCTTAGGAGATGGGGCTGTAGCTCAGTGGTAGAGCAGCTGCTTGCACATAAAAGAAACCAGGTTCAATCCCTGGCATCTCCAGGTAGGACTGAGAGAGACACGTGCCTGAAACCTTGAAGAGCCACGGCTAATTGATGCACACAGTACTAAACTAGATGGATCAATGTTCTGACTCAAATAAGGCAACTTCCTTTGTTCTTAGGAGTCAGTAGCCTGGTGCTCATGATCCTCACCTCTATTAATAATTTATTTTATTCATTTTAAATATTTATACCCCACCCGTCCAGTACACTACTGCCCAGGGCGGCTCACAACAATAAAATAGATACAATGTAAAACAAAACTAATAAAATTAGCCAAATTAAGTAAAAAAGGTTAAAGTCCAGACTAAAACCACAATCAGAATTAAGTTTCAAATTTATTTTATTTATTCATTCATTCATTTAAATTAAAAGTTATTTACATAGCTATAAATTGAGAATTATAAAAACTAAAAATTAAAGAACCTATCAGATATAACCAGAGCTGGAATGCTAAAAAATGTTTAAAAGATGTGTTTTTAGTTTTTTTGAAAAAACTAAAAGCCCTTCTTAAAAACACTGGAGTTCTTCAGGGAGGGTGTTCCAAAGCTAAGGTGCCTCCGCCGAAAAGGCCCTTTCTCTAGTCCTCACCAGCTGGATCTCTGTTAGTGTTGAGGCCATAAGTAAGGCCCGAGATGATGAGTGGGGGGCTCTGGCAGGTTCATCTGGGTAGGAAGAGCCGCCAGCCATGGTAGGAGAACTGGGCGCAATACTGATCCATGGCTGTGTGAACTCAGAAGGCAAGGGAGGAGGAGGAGGGGAAAGTGTTTGTGTTAGCCTGGGTAGAACAGGCACACCCTGCCCACATTCCATCCTAAGCATTTTATTGAGGGTGGACAAAAAACCATTCTACTGAGCTCCTATCTTCTACACAATCAGTCTCCACTCCTCCTATCTTGCTTTCTGAATTCACACAGCTGCAGATTGGGAGAGCACCCTCCTTTCCTGTCCTGACCTGTGGCTCCTCCTACCCTGATGAAGATCATGTGAATGAGCAAAGTATGTGAAGCAGTCATAAGTATTGGACTAGGACTTGGGAGACTAGGGTTCAAATCATCACCGGTGATATATATATGATTCATATATATGAACCGGTGATATATGATTCATATATATATGAATCTCACTGGCTGACTGCAGTCTCACAATCTGGAGGATGCTATGGAGATAAAATGGGGAAAGGAAGGAGCTATGTATACTAATCTGAGCTCCTTGGAGAAAGAGCAAGCTACAAACATAAGCAGTGAAATTAAAAGAGGAACAACTTTAGCTTGAAACTAGCACCATTTGGTCAATACTGCAGCCTCAGAAAATAATCCTCATCATTTGATACTAACAAGTTCAACTGGTTATGTGAATTGGTCAAGCAGTCCTGTGAGAGGGCCTAACCCTGTCCTCACTTTCATGACACCACCAAATGAAACCTCAGCCAGTTTTATATGGCCCATTCCCTGGGCCCCATCACTTCTAATGTGTCACAGCCCCCACCTGGAGTAGTGACAAAATCGCACCCATGGAACCAGAACCCCCTGCAGATACAGCTCCACCCACTGTTGAACTCTGAATATCACCTGCCTATGCTAGCAACAAGCTAAGCATGATCAGATAGAGTGGAGGAGGAGGAATGTCAGATACCGGAAGACTACCTTTTTAAGGCTTCCATTTTGGGGCAGGAAGAATGAACCCAGGAGGGATAGACTGAGATCAGTGGTATTTAAGAATTCCATCTACCTCTGACTGCTGTTGAATCAACTTGCTCCCTTGGAGCTCTCCAAGGTCCTGCAAGCTGGCCTCACCTTCCCAATGAGCAACCAGGCCAGCACACATGCCAATCCATCATCTCTTGCATGACTTTGTAGGCTTACCTGCTTGTGAGCATGATCATAAGAATTGATGTGGTTGTCAAACTCGTGGTGTTTATGGTACTGCTTGTCACATAGTTCGCAGTAGAAGTTAGCTTTCACATCCTCCAGAGCCCTTGCTGCTGCCTTCTCCTTTTCTGCAAAATCCTACAAGGCAGAAAGAAATGAGCAAAGTTTGGTCACTAACAATACTGCCGAATTCCCACCATAATTATTCATGCATTGAGGTCTGTCATGCGGTCAAACAGCAGTATTTGGTGGTTGCGCAAACAGGCACCCCTCTCCATGATATACCAAATGTGCCAAACTAACAGGCTATAGCCTCCAATAAACCTTTCACCCCACACAGCTCCACCCCGCCTGGCTTGAGCAGGTTATTAGCACAAGCAGAGCTTGGCAATGTTCTTTTAGGACCAAATTGCAAAAGACTGTACAAGGGTGACAAACAGATCCTTAGTTTCCATAGCCTCTTTTAATAGAATACTGCTAACAGATGTGGAGTGGGAGAGACTCATGCTGTAGATAGCGCCTTGAAGATGAGTTAAGATGACCATTTCCCTCCTCATTAGCCTGATCGAGTGACTGGTAAAGATAAGGGAGGAGCGCTCATCAGTAAACAAAAGCTTTGCACCTTTGCAATGGGGATGTCCACGTTTTGAGGGAGTGAACAAACATAGGAACATTTCATCAGACAGGTAAGCGTTTACATAACTTGAACTTGCCTTTGTACAGTGGACACATCTGCGTTATTAAGTCCACTCTAGTAATGGACACCTTTGTCATGCTCCAAGTTGCATACCCTCCAGGGAGGGATAACCTCATGATTAACTCAAACATTGCCCCAGGTCATGATTTTGGGTATATTTACCCGGATCAGGCCACATGGCTTCAGAATCTGCTCTACTATGGTCTCTCACAAGGTGAGTTGTGGCTGCTGCCCCATGCCTCTTCCCTCTCTCTTGCCTCACCGTGCACCCTATCCCGAGGAACACCAGGACCGAACTTCTCGCAACCAATGTGCTGGGAAGGATAAGTAGAAAGAGACACCTCCACAGTCTCTTTCCCAGGCTCCCTTGACTTTCTGTCTCTCTCCTCTCTTTTCCTTCCCAGGCCTTATTGATAAAGATCTCGAACTAAGCTCATTTACCTTCAGTAGAAGGCTATCCCAGTTACTGAAACTCCTAACCTCTCTCCTCATTTGCAGTACAGCAGACCTGCTTAAATAAATGCTGTATCCAAACTTCACCCTGAATTGCGTTAATTTCCCCACATAAGCAAAAAGCTAGAGCTGAAGGCTCTAGCCAGTGCTTCGGTGCAGTTTTGGTAACAGTAGTAAGCGGCACCAAAAATACACTGTTCTGGAGGGTCTTTCCATCTAAAGCAACTGGCGTGAGCTTTTCCTGGACATAAGTCTTTGCAGGCAGATTAAAGCAACATTTACTCTCTAGACTAATTACACCTCCAGCCGTACTTAAACATTGCACTGAACAATGCAAAAGAACAAGCACACAGAAAGAGAAACATTATAATGACAGGCTGTTACAGTACAATGAGTGGCCACTAATCCCCTTATCAGGCACGCAGTGTACTTAAGAGCAGTAAAATGAATGAGTGTGCATGCTGAGGGAATAAGCTTGTCCTCTAGGATTTTTAGTGGGTTTGTTAGTCTTGCCAGTGAGCATTTTGCATATCATTGCTTTCAGCACTCATAAAGGAAATGTTGAGATTAAAAAAAAAGAAGAAGAAAAAAGACCGAGGCAGTTTTGGATGTATAAGCAGTAAGGGTTTTCACAAGGCACACAATTAAGAGAATGGCCCCTTTGGGGCAGGAGGAAATGGTTACAGTAATAGTAAGTCTGCAGAGCTAAGAGACTAGTATATACAGGACTCAGTTAACTCAGAGCTTCTCAAACTTGGGTCACCAGATGTTCCTGGACTACAATTCCCATTACCCTCTATCATCCCATCAAACAGCTTTCAGTCATTGTGGTTGTAGCCACAACATCTGGAACCCAAGCTTGAGAAGCCCTAGGTTAATTAGTAGTATAATATTAGATTAGTGGATACAATTAAGGGTGTGCATGAACAGTTTGTGCAGATCAAGTTCGCGTTGAATGGGGGCCAGTTCAAAGGTACAGTTGTGGACTGAGTGGGGGGTGGTTTGGTCCATGACCGAACCGAACCAGGCCCAGTTTGGGCAAAGCAGTTCTCACAGTAAGGGGCAGCTGGATGAGGGCAGCAAGAGATGTAAAGAGCTGCTTAACTTTTGGTGTGGCTGCTGGTGCTGCCACTGGCCACCCCAAGTGTGCTCTCCACCCTCCTTTTACCCCATGCTGGAAGGGTAAGCAGATTTTTACGTTTCTCGCCACCCCCACCTGGTCACCCCTTACCTCCTGAAAGTCCCCCTGCTCCCTGTACTTCTAAAGTATACAGTATAAGTATAAAGTATATCCCTTGAACTGGCCTGCAAACTGGTTCAGTCTGGTTCAATTGTCAAACTGGACCAAACCTGATTCAGCCAGACCCAGGGTCAGGCCAGGCCAGTTCAAATCTGGTTCAAATCAGATTATTTATGTGTTTGTTTGTTTAATAAATTTGTATACCACCCACTACTCAAGTCTCTAGCTGGTCTACAGCATAAAACAAACCAAGAATAAAACAAACTAAGAATTTAACAGTTAAAACATATAAAAACTGGATTAAAATATCCATAAAAACACCAAGGAATTAAAAAGCTTGGCTGAAGAGATGTGTCTTCAGCTGTTTCCTAAAAGTTAACTAGGGCATCAGTCCTACCATATTTTGCTCTTTAGTGAGGCTGTTCACACAACCAAAAACTAGGTAGGACAAGCGTTCTAGGTAGGACAAGCATTCTAGGTAGGACAAGCGTTCTGCCCAGGTTTGGGAGCTGTGCGCATGCTCCCGATTCTCAGTTGTGTGCTGGCAAAAACCTAGGCAAGAGTGAGGGAGTGATCGTTTGTGAGGCAAGAGCTGGGTTCCCTCTACCAATTTTTTTTTAAAAGCTCGCAACCCACCCACCCCAAACCGAACTGTGTGTGGGGCGGGGGCGTTCATTCAGGTCCAGTTCAGACTCAAACTGAACTGGACCAGCCAGTTCTGTGCATACCCCTAATTCCTGCTTCAAATGGTTATTTCCTCTTAAAGGTAAGATTATTGGCAATTTGACATGCATAATAGTCAATGAATGAATCCCGGACTATTTAGGTGGTTTCATTCAGTTCATATCACCAGCCCGTTTGTAATTCTAAGGTTATTTTCCTTTATCTTTCTGTTGCAAAGAAGACTTCTCTAGGAGATTTTAGGGACTGGACTCCCAAAGAAAGCAGAAATGTCAATCTGACCAGAGAAAAGCATGCTCTTCTGGAGACCTAAATACTGGAAAATTCTAAGATAGTTCCTCTTCTTGGATGAGGAACTGATGGAGACTATCTAATTGGATAAAACATGAACCATTATCTTCAAGCCTTCACATTTTCTAAGGAGTCCTCATTGTCCTTATTTAGTCAGTGGCTCTGTCTTTGTCTACAAACCATTTTCAAAGTAAAACATTGCTCCCCTTCACATGTTCTTCCTTTTGAAACACAACTGTAAAATGTAAACATAACCACATGAATAAGACATCTGTACACTGGATCTAACCGTCAGCGAGCAGAGTGCATCGAACCTGTATTGCAGAACAATAGAATTTTGCAACTGTGTGTGTGATAGATGGATTTGCATCTGTTAACAAATGTTTACTTTATTACTTTTATTGTATATTGTATCTATTTTATTGTTGTGAGCTGCCCTAAGCAGTAGTGTACTGGAGGGATGGGGCATACATATTTTAAATACATACATACATAAATATTTGACATAGAATTTGTCCGATCATCCTGACAGGTTATGTAACCTGGGTCAATTAACCTCCGCCTAAGAGCTATATAAAAGACACACTGCAGGAGCACATGTGCAACTGTCTCAATCTCCTCAGAGTTACAGGGCAATATCTCTGTTCAACTGGTATTCTGCTACGTCTGCCAGCCAGTCCTTCTGAGGGGAGGGCATTCATATGGGCCCTCAACAAGGCCCATCTATGTTTAGGGAAGATGATGAGGTATAGATAATCTGTTGGGCGAGTTCCCATCCCACCAGGGAGCAGGTGGAATGAGCTAGATGTCCTTGACAGGTCATTCTGAAACTCAATATCTCAGATAGATAGAGGGCGAAGCCCTTAAGAGTTCTTCTCATCCCCAGTTGTGATTGGGACAAAATGATCATGTCATCTGCATATAAAATAACAGGACGCTGTCTGTCTGCCAGCTTTGGAGCATGTATGTCTAAGCCCTTCAAGCACTTGATTAAAGAGTTAACATAGATATTGAACAATTAAGGGGCCAGAATGCACCCCTGTTCGACTCCCCCCCAAAATAGGCCTAGATAACTGGCCCTACCGGTTACATCTCACTCTAAGACTTGTGTTGTCATACAGTTTGCTGAGCAGCAGCAAGAGCCTCTTATCAATTGAGGTGCTATGGAGCCTGAACCATAGGCATATTCTAGAAATTGAATCAAGCACAGCTTTAAAGTCTTTGAATGCAGCAAATAAGGTAGATTTGGAGGATTTTGTGTATTTCTCAACTAAATGTCGTACAACCAAACAATAGTCAATCATAGAATGCCCTGGTCAGAAACCTGCCTGCTCATCTTCCAGGAATTGCTCCTGGAAGAGATGTAAATATTATCCACATGGTAAATGTCTCATCTAGTTTGACTAGAAATATTCTTTGGAGTTAGCTCAAATCATGCTGTCCTTGAATGGGTTCTTGTGATCCTTATGAAAACAGCATGAATATGTGCAGTATCATTTGGTATTACACCCATGTATATCTTAACACAATACAGTGCTCCTTGGCTGACTTGAGAATGACATGGTCTTGATCCTATCTTAGAAACACTTTACCAATATGAAGTGTTGGGAAGCTATTTAGACAATTTTGGTTAATAAATGTTTGCATGGGAAGTGACGTAGAAATCACTTACAGCACTTTTGAATCACATTTAAAATAACTTAGTCCTGGTTCTTACAAGCAACATATGAGGCTATACATCTGTGCTTGGATAGTACGACTTCAGGGAACTCACATGACCAAATACATCTGTATAATTTTTTAAAATCCCCTAAACCTAGAAAGCTAGATGTCAAAGAGGATGGTTCTAGTCTAGCTTTCTTTCTGACATGCTAGTTTTCTATCCTTAGAAAGAACTAGGAGAGAGAGAGAGAGAGAGAGAGAGAGAGAGAGAGAGAGAGAGAGAGAGCATTCCATGAATTTTAATAGGAGTTACTTCCAGCATCCCACTTCCAATATGGAGAGAGGTACTATCAAGACAAATATTCACCATCTCATTGGCTGTTAGGGAGAACTAGGCTTAATCCATTGGACTGCCTTCCATTGGTCCCAGGTAAGTCACATGACATCCTTTATCACCATATATTTTGAGTAGCCTATACTCTGAATCTTCGTAAGTCCTTTCCCCATCTTTAGTACTTTATGATGCACTTTGATATACATGGATTTTGGTTTCTTATGTTTCCTGCTTTGGTCACACAAAGGTTATATGACCCAAAAGTGCACTTTTGTAACCCCTTGACTGTCTTTGGGCTCTCCATTAAGTGGACACAGCTAAGCACTGTTTAGTCATTAGCCCCATAAAGACAAGTACCCTCTTATTCTAATGAAACAGTTAAACTATTTTAATGAGTTATTCTCAAATTACACAAAAACCCTGTTAAACGTTCTGATTGCCATTTTTTTGAGCTTACACTCCTAACCTATTGTTTTAATAACATTAATTATTCACATGCCTCTCCATATAATTAAAATGCATAAATTAGAATGTGGATGCAATAGCATTAATTAAGTGCAGACACATTCTGTAAAAGTCAAGGATGGGGGGGAGGGCAACATGTTTAGTATGCAAAATTTGTGAGTAGGGCTGGAGAGGAGGTTGTGTCGGCCTGGCAATCATCCAAAATCTAACTGACAATAGACTGTCAATTACATATGTATTCCACTGAAGACCAATTTCTAATTATTGGGAGGTAAACAGATATACACCATCCTTTCTGACAAACAACTAGAACTTTGAACTTCCTGTTCAAAGCACTTTCTACTTTCAATTCTTCAGCTGAAATCAATACACAGTTTTGCTTTCTATACAGATCGTTTAAAATAGCAGCCAATTAGCTCCCATGTGTATTTTAAGATAATCACATCTACCTCCACTGCCTGATTCCCTAATTACTTGTCTACCATGGAAAAAAGCCATAATTTTCAAGCTTGCTCATTGATCTGAGGCAGATACAGTGATTATTACATCATGTATATTTCCTAAAGGTCAAAGATGGTTCTCCCTACTATGTTAAACTCGAGAACTGTAATCAACTGCTCAAAATTCTAGCAAGTCCAAATAATAAAGGAATTCATTCTACATATATAAAGAATTCATTTTATACATTTATATAGCCCTATTCACACATTATGTTCAGCATATATAATCTCTGTGCAGTGTATGCATATACAGATCTGTATATACACACAAGCATCATTCATACATTATTAATACATTGTTCTAATAATAACTAATCTGCCTATTTTCCTTTCACTATTCCTACAACTGGACTAAATTTGGTCCAGATCGGTTAAGTAGTTCACAAGTTAGCCAAGTTGCACCTCAAAAGTTCATGCGTCCACCATCTTGTTTTGGAGTCGATGACATCATCACAAGCTATGCATTTGAGGTGTCCCTATGTGTCCCTTACAACTGTGCCAAATTGGATCCAAATTGGTTCCCACTTGCACCTCAAACATTCACATGTCCACCATCTTGAATTGGGCTGGATGACACCACTACAAACTATGTCTTTGACTATGTATCCCTACACCTGTAGCAAATTTGGTGCAAATCAGTTAGACAGTTCACAAGTTAGTCGACTTGCGGCTCAAACATTCACATGTCCACCATCTTAAATTGGGGTGGATGACATAATCACAAACCACGCCACTGAGGTGTTCCTGTGTCACTCACTACAACTGTACCAAATTTGGTTCAAATTGGTTAGACAGTCCACAAGTTAGCCCACTTGCACCTCAAATGTTCATGTGTCTGCCATCTTGAATCAGGGTGGATGACATAATCACAAACTGCACCATTGAGGCATACCTATATGTCCCTACAGCTGTAGCAAATTTGGTTCAAATCAGTTAGGCCGTCCACAAGTTAGCCCACTTGCGCATCAAAAGTTTACACATCAGCCATCTTGAATTGGGGTGGATGACATCATAACAAGCTACGCCATTGAGGTGTCTCTATGTATCCCTACAACTGTACCTGATTTGGTTCATATTGGCCCAGACATTGCAAAGTTGATAGGGGGACACACACATGGATACACAGACACACGGACATATGGACCGACACACACACACAGAATGTCAGGTGATCTCATAAGCCTACTGGAATGTAGAATAAAAATGAGGCTGTACCCATGTACAGCCTCCAAAAGCTTATCACAAGTCCTGCCTGATGTATCAATCATTCAACTCTTCTGGCACACCCTACACACTGACAGCATTTGTCTAAAGAGGCATGTGTGATGGTGGGCACTTCTATTCATAAGTGAGAGACTCAGACGCCCCACTCGCTCACAGAAGCTCCTGCCATCACACTTACAGTGCTTGCCTCTTCAGACAAAGGCTGTAAGTGCATGGGACATGTTGGGAGGGTTGAATGACTGACGTGTCGGATGGGACTTCTGGTAAGCTTTCGGAGGCTGCACTTGGGTACAGCCTCATTTTTAATAACGTCTGGATGAGGCTACAGTTATTCACATATTATACTTAACACATGTACAGGAGCACACTTCCTATCTACACTCTGCATTTGAGGCAGACTATATCCAGGTGTTCACGTTTTAAATGAATGTATATACACTACAGCTGTATATATACACAAAAACATATACATGTATGCACGTATGCACGGACAGTGTAATGCCTAAATAGGCCTTATTTCATGTGGTATTTCATTTATAGAGTGCTTTGAAATCTTTCTTGTTCTTGCCGTTATAAAAAGCTTCCAAGGTAGATCAGTATTATTCCTTTGTTAATTCAACCATGAAACTCACTGAGTGACTCAGGGCCTGTCATGTATCTCTCAGCCTAACCTACCTCGCAGGGTTGTTGTGAGGATAAAAATAACCATGTACACCATTCTGAGCTCCTCAGAGGAAGAGTGGGATATAAGTGTGAAAATAAAGACAATAAAGAAAATAAATATCTGTGTTGGCACACACTGTAGGGGGTTTCCATTGGTCATTCTTGGGTCCTTTCCCCACCCTGATTCCTCTCAGTTGGGTGCACAACTGCATGTAGTCACAGGCACACTGCAGTGTGCCCTGAGGTCAATCTATGCCTCCTCATAGACAGATCCAGCAATCTGGCTCCTCTCCAGGGCCTTGACACATAGGCTACTGGAGGAAATTAACTGACTATTTTAAAAAATGTGGAGCTGAAGCTATAATTCCTGCAGTAGGCCCAATGCACTAATAGCAACAACTAATGCATGAGAAATATAATATGACCTTTAGGCTTCATTCAGACATAACACAGGAACAAGGGTTCAGGTTCTGCTCCCTACTACCACCCTGCCATGCACTTCCCTTCTGAATTCAGACATAACTTCTGGCCTCCTCTCTGCAGTATGCAACAATGCAGAGAGGAGGAGGAGCTGGCCATCAGACATCCTCCTTTGATTGATGCAGATGGGGCAGCCAATCAGGATGGAGAGAGAAAGGAGCTTCCTTCCCTCAACTCCGGTTCCAGGGAAGGCTGCCTCCAGTTCCAGTTCTGCATTCAGACATAACAGAGGTAGGCACAGACCAGAGGCCTGAGCAGTGAACCTCACTTCAAACGGAGGGTTCAAACTGGAGTTTGGTAACTGGAACCTCAGTTTGAGTTAGGGTCTAAACTGTGATTTCATGCATTCAGACACACAATTACAGGAATCCCTGGCACATGTAACTCCAGTTTCATGTGATGTCTGAATGCAACCTTACTATAGGCATGCTGCTTCTATGAGGCCTCCTTTACATTGTATTTAGTCCAGTCCAAATTCCTGACTATGGAGAGGAAGAAATTGTGGGATATAATGCACATGAAAAATCAGCACACCTCATCTGCATGAGAAAAGGGATTCTTTTTAAAAAAGGATAATTACATTCACATGAATTTAGCTATGGAAGCATGTCACTGCCATAACTATTTGTTAGTATTTACATATTAAATAAACATATCCTTTGTGCATTGAGTACATATACATGTACATGTATTTAGCACTAGCCACAGCTTTGGCACCTTCTTGTGAAAATGCAATTAATGACTCCTGACATTTCATTTTCTGATATAAGGAGAATCAATGGAACATGCGGTGTAACTGAGTTTTCCAGAATGTTGCTGTGACACGTAGTCAATTAGAAATCATTTATTAAATCCAAGGTTTGTAAGGGATGTTTAATAGACTGCACAGTCATTAAAGTATGCTGACTTATACAATAGTGTGTGCAGTATGCTTCAGAAATTGATTGCAAGGATCTCTGCTTTGTTCTTGTGGGCTAAGGTGAAAAACAGGTCCGAGAAACCTCGCAGAGGGTTATGTATGCCTAAAACAAAGGCATCCCAATAATGAAATGATGTCTACAGCCTTAATTCTGTAAAGGGTAGGGGTTCATTTCAATTTCCCTAAGCATTTCCATGAGTTGAAATAACTAAAAATGTAGTTTGCTGCTGGCAGATAAAGTTTGCTCAAATGCACAGCTAAGAAGAATATTAGGGACTCCTCTTGTTTACAGGATATGAACAGGTAGGTATGCTTAACAGGACAGTTTACCACTTGCGTGTTGTTCTTCAGGAGTACCATGCATAGTTCAAGTGCTGTGTTAAAAGGATGTAGAATCATCAGCTGCTCTTTGAGACAATGCCCTAGCGCCAAGAGAAGCCCCAGGCCAATTACCCTGAGCCATGAAGCCTATATTCTTAGCTGTGCATTTCAGCAACCTTTATCTGCTAAAACTGTCACCAATTTTAAAAGCAGATTAGACAAATGCACCGAGGATAGGACTATCAATGGCTATTAGCCTTGGTAGGTATATGCTTCCAACAGAATCAGATGTGGAATGCCCCTAACACTGGGTGCTAGGGAGCACCAAGAGAGGGTGCTCCTTCCCCAGCTTGTGGGCTTCCCAAGTGCATCTGGTTGGCCGCTGTGTGAGGCAGGATTCTGGACTGGATGGGCCTTGGTCCGATCCAGCAGGGCTCTTCTTATATTTCCAACATAACATTCCTTAGTTTAATGTCTTTTCTCCTTTAGAAAGGAAACAAAGACTCCCCCATATCCCAGTATAGTGCCTCTTGCAATATTTTATTCACGATGTTCCATCAGACCTATATAAAATATAATTGCCTATCTACAGTTGCCATTTACACAAGCATGATGACAAATAAAAAGTGCCAAGCTTTTAGCAGATTTAGCATGTCCTTCAGAAGAGTCTAGTGGAAATTTGGGGTCAGATTTCTTAAAGATGCTCTGAAAGGCTGCTGACCTGCACTCAATTATGTGAGCTTAAGTCCCATTGATTTCATACCTATGTGCAATAGAGCAGAAGGAAATGAAAAGTTCTATTTCATTTAGTGGTTTTAAAACTCAAACAAAGAAAATGGATTAAAGCTTTGTTTCAGAGCAATGTTGATAAGGCACCTATCATCTAGTACTAGAGGTCATGATTCCTGGATTAATAAATGTATCATGGGATCTCAAAGTACACAATTATACCCCAGTGTCATACCATCCTAAAGTTGTACTTTCCACTTATTTCATTTATGTATTGATTTATTTGTTTATTTTTTCATTTGTTTATTTCTCAGATTTGTAGACCACCCCAATCTTCAAACTCTGGGCAGTTTACAACAACATGAACCCAATTAGAAATGAAAAATTTAACACAATTTCAAACCACAATCAAGTTAAAAAGCGTGAGTGAAAAAATGAGTCTTTAGGGACTTTTAAAAAGTTTTCAGAGATGGGAAGGCTCTTGTTTCAGCAGGGCTCACATTCCAGAGTTTCAGGGCAGTAACAGAAAAGGCCCATCCCTGCATAGCCACCAGACGACCTGGTGGCAACTGCAGATGAACCTCTCCGGATGATCCCAATGGACAGTAGAGCTCATGGCAAAGAAAACATTCTCTTAAATTCCCAGGGCCTAAGCTGTTTAGGGCTTTATAGGTTATAACCAGCATCTTGCATTTTGCCCAGAAACGTATTGATAGCCAGTGTAGCTCTGTTAGTATAGGAGTAATATGGCCTCTCCAAGATGACCCAGAGACCAACCTGGCTGCCACACTGTGTACCAACTGCAGTTTCCAGACTACATACAAAGGCAGCCCCACATAGAATGCATTGCAGTAGTCAAGTCTGGAGTTTACCAGCATATGTACCAATGTTCTGAGGACATTTATCTAAGGAAATGGGTGCAGCTGGCATATCAGCCAAAGCTTACAGAAAGCACCTCTTGCCTCTGCCTTAACCTGGGTTGGGACACCAAAGAGAGGTTTGGATCCAGAAGCACCCCCAGACTGTGTACCTGTTCTTTCTGGGGAAATGTTACCCCCAATCAGAACTGGCAGATCAAAATCATCCTCCAAGTTCTGACCCTGCACAATAAGTACCTCTGTCTTATCTGGATTCAGTTTCAGTTTGTTATCCCTCATCCAGCCCATCACTGCCTGCAGGCAATTATTTAGGGAGGTTATGCCTCCTCCTCCTCCTCCTCAGGATGTTGTCATGGAGAAATAGATTTGGGTGTCATGAGCATACTGATAACACCCTGAACCAAATCTCCTGATGATCTTTCCCAGTGGTTTCATGTGATGTTAAAAAGCATTGGAGACAGTATGGAGTCTGAAGGGACACATTATATTAAGATACGATCCTCCCCATCTCTGGCAATTAAAAAAAACCCAACATCTGAAAATGCATCTTTTCACCCAAGCTTTCCGAGCTTTTAAAAATTGTCTGTTTTAATTTTATGGTTGATTTTAAATTGTTGAATTTTTTTTAACTTTTTATATGTTAACCACCCAGAGATGAAAGTTTGGGTGGTATAGAAGTTTCACACATAAATCAATCAATCAATCAATCAATCAATCAATCAATCAATCCAGATTTTGAAGAACAACAGACTCCAAGGGACAACATCTGGAATCTGCCTGAGAGGTAGGAGCAGAACCACTGCAAAGCAAAGCTTACAACCCCCAACCCCCTCAGACGCTCCAGAAGAATACTATGTTTGGTAGCATCGAAAGCCACAGAGAGTTCCAAAAGGACCAACAGAGTCACACTCCCTCTGTCAATTTCCAATTGTAGATCATCCATCAGAATGACCAGGACAGTCTCCATCCCATAGTCCACCTGAAAGCGAGTTTGAAATGGGTCTAGATAATCAGTTTCCCCCAAGACTGTCTGGAGCTGGGAGGCTACCACCCTCTCAGTTACCTTGCCAACTATGGAATGTTGGAGACAGGCCTATAGCTGCTTAAATCTGAGGGATCCAATGCAGGCTTCTTCAGAAGCGGTCTAATGATTGCTTCCTTAAGACAAGGAGGCTGATTATACTTTCTAGCAGAGGGGTTGATGTAAAAGGCTTGGCAGATATTATAAATGCTTTGCTGAGGAAGGGCAAGATGCCTATCTTGCCCTTCCTCAACGAAGCATTTATAATATCTGCCAGGCCTTTTACATCAACCCCTCTGCTAGAAAGTATAAGCCATGCCAGACAAGGATCAAGGAAACAGGTAGTAGGCTGCACCGTTCCAAGCAGCTTGTTCACATCTGAGAAGTCACAAACTGAAACTGATCCAGCACATAAGAAGAGTTGCTGGACACCTCCACATCAGACACTGCAGTAAATGTGAGGACTAAGTTGACTAGAATATGAGAGATTCTATCCACAAAACAAGTTGTTCTAGTAAAAAGTAATCAGCCTACTTTCCTTTCACTGTCTCCACAACAGGACTAAATCTGGTTCAAATCAAAGTCTGCAAGTTAGATCTCTTGTGCCTCAAATGTGCATGAATCTGCCATCTTGGACTGAGGTGGATAACATCACAAACAATGCCATTTAAGTGTCCCTATGTGTCCCTATAGCTGCAGCACATTTGGTTCAAATCGGTTAAGCAGTTCACAAGTTAGCACACTTGTACCTCAGATGTTCATGTGGCTGCCATCTTGAACTGGAGTGGATGACATTATCACACGCGATACCATTAGGGCATACCTATGTATCCCTACAGCTGTGGCAAATTTGGTTCACATCGGTTAAGTGGTTCACAAGTTAGCCCCACTCGCACCTCAAAAATTTATGCATCCGCCATCTTGAATCAGGGTGGATGACATCATCACAGGCTATGCCATTGAGGTGTCCCTGTGTGTCACTCATTAGAACTGTACCTAATTTCATTTAAATTGGTTAGACAGTCCACAAATTAGCCCACTTGCACCTCAGATGTTCATGTGGCTGCCATCTTGAACTGGAGTGGATGATATCATCACACACCATGCCATTAGGGCATACCTATGTGTCCCTACAGCTGTGGAAAATTTGGTTCAAATCGGTTAAGCGATTCACAAGTTAGCCCGCTTGTGCCTCAAATGTCTATGCACCCGCCATTTTGGATCAGGGTGGATGACTTCATCACAGACTACGCTGTTGAGGTGTCCCTATGTGTCTACAACTGTACCCGATTTGGTTATATTGGCTCATGCATTGCAAAGTTGATGGGGCGGGAGGGACTAGTTCTTCTGTATACCACGGGGCAAATTTTGAAGCGGGTAGGAGAGGATGCTTAGGAGCAATCAACTGCTCTGGTGAGTTTGCTGTTCCAATTTTCTACCAAAGCATCAATAGGATGCTAGTGAGACAAAGCTGCCCCCCACCCCAGCATGAGAACTGAAGTAGATCTCTGCTTTTCTGCCCAAAATACTGCCATGCCTGCCCCCCCCCCGCCTCGTGCTGTGGGGGGAGCAGGTTTGCCTCACCTAGCTTTGGAAAATGGCACAGGGACAGGACTTAGTTAGCTGTTGCTGTGTGCCTTCTCAGTTGATTCAGCACATTGGTAGCTTCCCTCGGGCTACCTCCTATTGGGGTAGGAAGCAATAATCTTTTGTTTTCTGAAAGATTGGTTGGAGTCAGGAGGGTTCCCTCCTCCCATTTTCTTCATTCCCCTTGTTAGATGGGCATTTAATTAGGTCACAACCAGCAGGTTGAGTGCAGGGAAGGGATGGGAAAGGGCAGTTTGAGCACCCTTGGGCATGTTTGTGAATGTGGTGGCCATAATTGGCTAATCAGTCCTTCAGGGCTTGGTAGCATGAGGATTATTATTGGGGCTTCACTCCACTTTGGGGACTCCACCAACTGCAAAAGCTGACTGGCTTGTGGGTTGGTGGGGGAGGCCTCTGAAATTGCCCTGACCCACTTGAGGCTGGTAAGGAGGAGCATGGATCAGAATTTTCTGATCCACTGCTCTGAGCTAGAGTGTGATTGCCCAAAATATTTGGGGGAAGGACAGCGTTGTCCAACCTGACTGTGTGTAGGCCCACACTGCTGGGGACTATGGCTCTTCCTCCCAGTATATTGTTGTTCGTATAGCTATTACTTTGTGTCTTTCTTGATGTGGTGGGCAAAAATGAGTGCCACATCTGCCTTTCCTGTATAATTCCCCCAGGAGACCTGCTGATCATGATATCATGAGCAGGCTTTCTTTTATTGCCACTTCCTTTCAATTTTCTCACCATTTAATCCTATTTTCCCTCTCCTCCTCTTTCATGGATCATTTCTTTTCACTCTTCTCTGATGGGTTCAGGTATGATCATATAATCTGAAACCAAGCAGCCATCCTTGGTCTGATCATAGTGGATTCTGACCCAACTTTGTATTCTGTGTATACCACACAAGAGATGTGGGCTTACATGCACTATCATTCCATCTCAAGATAGATAAGACCGTTTTCTAAGTAATGATTTAAAGTCCTGGATGTGCAGTAAAATGTGCAGAAATCAAGCATCCATTATGCACTTTGCGGATAGGGTTGTGCAGAATTGGTTCAATTCAAATTGAGTTCTACTCAAACTAGGCTGGTTCAACCACTTTGAATTCAAACTGGACCGGCCTCAAAAAAGCGGGGCTGGTCAGAGTTTTAACTGGACCGGGCTCAGTCTGATACAGACTGGTGAGACCCAGTTCGACCCAGTTCAAGGGACTCTGCCTGTAAAGAAGAATACAGTAAGGAACAAAGGGGAATCATGCCCCTAAAAGGGTTCTAAGGGTGGCTGCGGGGGGCAGTGCAAGGGCACCTTACTGGCTTTGGAAGTGGCAGTTCCTTTAAACCCCGCTGGATCTCCTTCCCAGAAACACAGGCTGGCGGCAACCTGGTTCCGTCCTCCGCAGAAATTGTAACACAAGTGGCCGCCATGCATCCGTAGATGCATCCGTACAATTTCTGTGGAGGCCGGAACCAGGCCACTGCTAGCCCGTGTTGCTGGGGCAGCGGGGGGACATGGGAAGGGCTTATAGGAGCTGCTGCCACTGCCCTGCCTCCATCACCAAAGCCAGTAAGGTCCCCTCTCACTGGTTCCCCCCGGTCACCCTTAGAACCCTTTTAGAAGCAGGATTCCCCTTTGCATGTAGGGAGAATCCCCTCACACTGGATTCCCCTTTACAAGCAGAGCCCCTCGAACCGGGTTGAATCAATTCGAGCCAGTTCGACCGAATGGACCAGACTGCTGGCCAGTTCGACTTAACTTGCTTGTGGATTGGCAGTTTGGTTCAAATTTGGTTCAACCAAAACCATTTCCATGCACACCCCTATTTCTGGGACTTAGCACTTAGCCCTTAGCACTTAGCACTTAGCACTGGGACTTAGCACTTAGTTCTACTCAAACTAGGCTGGTTCAACCACTTTGAACTCAAACTGGACCGGCCTCAAAAAAGCGGGGCTGGTCAGAGTTTTAACTGGACCGGGCTCAGTTGGACAAAAATTGGACAAAAAAGTGACAGTTATTATGATACCACTAAACATTTTTATTCTCTGACTTTCAACCATGTCTTTTATTTAGATTTTGTAGATTTCAAAATACAGAAGGCAATACAAGAAGGTTCACTTAACATATTGCTTCGCATAGATCAAGTTTGGGAGGGTTTTTATTTGTACGGAGCAAGGACATGGAATATTGAGCTATTCCTGCCCTCAGGAATAAGCACAGCAGCCTACCTTATGCTAAAACATGAGGTAATACTTCCTGAATGTTCCAGTTTCTTAGTATCCATGTGTAGAGACTTTAAATGATATGTCTATTGAGGAATTATTACCATATTACCTCAATAATAGTTCAATAGCCATTCCATATCATCTAACATTCTGTCTCCTTTAAAGATGTTCCCCAAATTATAAATATATCTTTGGTAAAGCATGTCCTGTCATTTTCCTAATTATACTGATGACAATTTTCCAATACCAGTTTATCTTTTATTAATTTTTTTTGCATTAAATTATTTGATTGATTAATGTAGTTAAAATATATTGTATATACTGTACAATATCTAGACAATATACACAAAATGTCTTGAGGCGCATAAAGATAAATCACTGAAATTTAAAGCAAAATTCATTGACAATTAATTAGTTATTCTTATGCCCTTCCAATAAGTACTATTTCAGCAACTCATTCATTGAGATAAGAACATCTCAGTTTATTAAGTTATTAAATATATGACTTCTTATCAGTCACTTTCTTGCCCAATAATTTCTTAGCTATCACTATCCAGCTAAACTGCTTCTTTGAAAAGTTCCTTGTTGAATTGCTCAAGCTGGCCGATATAAAAGGCAAATATTTCAATTAACAGAAGAGTTTCGGGTATATTCTGAGAAATCCTGATTTAAGCATTTGTTAATTATATGACAACCAGTATTTAGTTGTCATATAATTCTAATAATAAACAGTAGGATTGAACATTCATTTCATTATGAATGAAAAAATATTAATGAATGAGGCTCATTTGTTTCAATCATTACTAGTAAAGTAACAAATGCCAATGAGCTCCAATGAGCTCTGAATGTAGTATGTTTCATTAGTTTCATTTATTATTCATTCATTTTCATTTTCCCCTAGCATAGCAGACCAGCCAGAGCAGAATTAACAAGAAGAGAGCACAGAAAGGAAGACAGACTTTAAAATAGCCAGTTGTCAACCCAAACACATCGTAGCAAAAGTGTTCAGCATTCTGATATGTCTTGTTTCCACACAAAGCCATCGAATCTCACTAGTAAGTGGAAGGACTTGAAGATCTACACAAGAGCGATGAAGGCTTGTGTTTTGTTTTGGCTTGGGTGAGTTATTTCTTTGTGCACACTGAGCATTTGCAGATTCATCTCTGTTCTTTGTATTTGTGTACAAACAGTTCCCATTCAGTCACCTCTTGATTGTCTTATGCAATTTAATACACTCCCAACTTCTTTTCATTCCCTCATGCTTAATTCATTATTTATGGTTTGCAGTTTAGTAATATATATGTATTAGTTAATAATTACTTCGGCTGATCTTTTGAGTCTGCATGTGCCTTTTAAAGTTCTCTAAAGAACACCTTTGGGACATATTTGGGACACATTTTCCTATCTGCCTGAAACTTGGCAGGCCAGATAGCAGGAGGAGTAGCAGAATGCTGTAAATTACATACTGTTTGGATGGAAAAGACAGAACTTACAGGCAGAAGAGGCTAGGAGCTCCACTGAAAACTCTGAGAAATGAAAATAAATGAGAACAACAAAAATGAATGAAACATTAATGGAAACAAATATTATTTCAATCAATGAATAATTAATTCACAAATATTATTTCAATCAATGAATTTTTAAATAAAGAAAATGAACTAAACACACACACACAAAATTCTTGCACATGCCTATGAAAAGGTTTTCAAGATAAGCAAAGAAATGCTACAAGACACTATATCTATATCAGAATCATTTCTGTTAATTAGTACAGATTAAATTGAACTTTGGCTATTCTGAAACATTGCCCCTAAGCACCCTGTGGTCCATATCTGCTACCCGTCTAGTGACTTGTGCTGGAATTTGTATTTCCCTTCCAGAAATATATAAGTGGCAGTTAACACACTTCAAAACCTGGTCCTTCTGGCCCTTATTATTTCATGGTAGAAGCCAAGGGGTTAGTAGAGGCCCCCGGGGCCTCCCCATCCATTATTTAGATGTAGAGGGCCCCCCATCCATTATTGCATGGTAGAGGCCCCCAGGTTAGTTGTGAGGTGGGGGAGGGAAGGTGGCAACCTTTCCATTTTGAGACTGATTTCTCACACGTGACCTGTGTTACCTGCATTGTAAATTGGCAACTTTTAGACTGCTAGTGTTTTTTTGCCTTTTAAAGCAACCGTTGACACAGCCAGTGAGGCATGAGTCCTTCAGTAGTACTTGGTGGCCACTGCTGACCAGTAGCTGAGGTGGAAAACATTCTCACCTGACATAAGCTCTATTCACACGTTAGGTTCAATAGTCATACCATCTGTGTACAGTGTACACAGATATGGATCTGTACACAGGCATACTTATTCATGATATGCTGAATGCAGGTACAGCATGCTTTTAAAGGACCTGTATCCAGGTTCACTATTAAAATAAATATAGATAGAACAGTGATCCCCATAACAAGGATTCCCAGGTGTTGTTGACTACAACTCCCAGCATCCCCAGATGCAATGGCCTTTGGCTGGGGATTATGGGAGTTGTAGTCAAGAAGACCTGGGAATCCCTGTTACAAGAAACACTGGTATACTTGTGTTCATTTAAAAAGTGAACCTGGGTGGGTACAGACATCTGAACGCAGGTACAACATAATGTGTGAACAAGACTAGCAATGTAGGGCTACAGCAGAACCAATGGGCAGTCAGCATCATGCAGTTGTGAAGCTGCTGACAGGCTAACTCAGATGTCAATATCCTGCACACACGCAGAGCTCAGCTGGCCAATCAGCAGCCATCAGCTTGAATGATGTTTTGCCAAGCTGCCCCTGCTATTGCCTCAACTTCTGCTTAGGAAGTCAACTACTTCCTAAGCCCCACATCCCATAAGGTCTTAAATGGGCAGGCGGGGCGGGGGGATCTTCTGCCTATGAATCTAGCAACCTATCTAGAATTTTTTGTCAATGTGAGTCATCATATCCTGAAAACTAACCAACTTTGGAAAAGGACACATATTCCTTCTGAAACCGTGAGCCAGGCCCAAAGATTGTGGCTATCAGTACCAACCTCAGGGGATGAATACTCATACTGGGTTTTGGCAACATCTACCCCCATTAGAGATGGAAAACAGGTGATAACATTGTTGCACTTACACCTTTCGGAGTGTTATCACTTTATCCCTACCCCCAAACAACTAGGGTAAAATTGCAGTCATTTTTGCATGGAGCAAAGGGTTAGGCTTCGGGTTAGAAATTATATTCTCCCCATGGAATAATCTTTGGAGGACATTCCTGCCAATTTTCATTTCAGTTTCTCTGACAACACAAATAAAATGTTATAGTGGTTTTGAAGGACAGAAATGGCCGTTCAATTCCCATTAGCAGAACAAAGCCACTTTGGGGAGAATTCAGCCAAGCAAGGGGTCTGGAGGCAGGTTTGAAGGACAAGGATTTATTTAGAAGTTACAAAAGGATAGAAAAGCTGAGCCTAAGGCTGAAAGGGGGAGAGAGACTCAACAAGCAGCCATCTCTGGAGAGACAAACTGGAGACTAAGACTGGAAGAACAAAGAGGGGAGGAGTCCAGCACTTTTATCCATGACCCTAAACCCCCACCCCCAGAGTGGTCACTGTGAGACATTGCAACTGAGAGCTGGTGCTGCCAGGGTCCTAGCTCCAACAGTTTTTGAGTTTTTAAAACTATTTAAAGCTTTTAAAACACCATTGCAAATTTGGCCAGGCTCAACAATCAGGATAATAAAAGCATGATATCACACTGAAAGCTGAATGTGTTGCAATGCTATCACCTATTTCCCATCTCTAGATGTGTAGACTTTGCCAAAACCCACAATGAACATTTGTCGTCCCCCCCCCCCGATGGTATTGACCACCTTAGCTGGCTCATATACTAGAAGCAGCAAACATTTGTGTGAACAGAAGTGTAATGAACCAGATGGCCCTGGCCCTGTTTCTCCCCTAAATCCTCTCCTCTCCCTACATTGGTCACAAATGTGTCTGTGTTATTTATTCATTGCACACTAATTCTACCCTGGTGTTCTACTGGTGCTTCATCTCTCTGGGATTAGAAGAGAGCAAAGTGCCTAGATGGAACAGGGATGTAAAACGATAGGGAAGCCGTTCTAAATGATACTAAATGTCGTTCCTTGTGAATGAATCAGATAACATCAGTTCCTAATGAGGGTCAGTGTGTCAGCTCTCTAAAGGAGGAGCTTATTAAAGCAAATGTCTTTTGAATGAGCAACGAGCAAATTACTTCCCGCACAAAGAACACCATCTGCTTTTCAGGAAAATGCAAGTGATTCTTCACACCAACTGGCTGCTGCCTTGAACAGCTCCAATTTTCACTAACGTAAGAGCAAAACTAGGACAAAAAGCAGTATTGTTCTTAGGTAAGACATGCCATTACTTAACTACTTGCATTCATTCACACATTTTGAGTGGATAAAAGTAGGCTCACAAAACATGATGTTGAAGTTATAGGGCTTATTTTTCATTCAGACACACACACACACACACACACACACACACTGCATGCCCCATATATATGGGGCCACATACTACTTCCTGGAGGTGTTGTGGGTTCTATGAGAATAGCTGCATGCTCTGTCCATGCAGTTGTTTTGGCGAGCCAGGCAGGAGGGTGAATTTAACAGACTTCACCCCCAAGGGATGAACCTATCCAGCTCTGAAGAACTGGGTGCAACAAGGGAGGATTTCTGAAGACCATAATGCAGTAAGAGGGGCCTTGTTAAGAAATGCACAGGTAAGAGGCATTATGGCTGATAATGCTTTAGAAGAAGTGCTTATGGAGGTGGAAGGACTTTTGTATCAACTGCAAGAGGAGCAGTTTTAAAAAGTTTGTGTCTCCTTGGGAATTTCTGGGTCAAATCATTGCAACCTAGAGCCAATTTGCTTTACGAAAAGATGTAGTGCAACATTTGAATACTGCTGAACAGAGAAAATAGAAGTTGAGGGCCCATCCACATTATTGAAAGTGAAAGATCATACTGAAGAGTTCAGAACTTTAATGAAAGAGAAGGGACTACAGAAGCAATACCTTGAGAAAGTAAAACTATTCGAACATCAGCTCCAGAAAAAAAATAGAGGAGATAGAAAACTTTTGGAGGAGAGTAAATTGCCTATAGGAGTAGAACCATAACCGAGCAAAAATTTTAAGATAACTGGGCAGATAGGCAACCCTCTGCAAGAGGACAGACTGAGTTTCACCAGTGTGGCCTATTAGATTGAGAGTGGACTCCAAAAGGGGGAAAGCAGAAATAACAGAAACTGTAATTAAGGCTATTTCCCCTGCACTTTGCCTCCGAAGCTATCAGGAAGGGGGGAAAGGAGGAGCAGAAGCCTGCTGCCTGGTGGGCCAGCAAAAAATCCTCAACCATTTGTAGCCCACAGGCCGGTCGTATCCCAATCAATTCACAGGGGGTGCCAGAGCATCCAGGCACCCTCTATTGCATCTGCCCCATTTACAAGCATGCAGCAGTCCCCGTGATGCCCATAATGCCAATGGGACACTACACAGTATGCTGACCTGAGCCATCTATGTGCATAATGCTTTAGAAAGAATGACAGAACAGGTCCCTGCCGAAAGGATTTAGATATCTAGATATGTTACTAGATTGCAGCTTGGAGAGTGTCCCTATAGCTTTTGCATTCCCCACTGAATGAGGAAATGGGGAAGCCATAGCCTTTCCTTTTCTCCCTGAACCCACCTTTTCATACACACAAACCCCTGGTGACCTGATTGTGTAGGAGGAAAGGGAAAACCCTGGGAGAATGGAAATCATGGGGAGAAGTCCCAAATGCCTCATCTTTCAGTTTAGCAGCAAACTGAAAAGTTATCACAGGGCAATCTCTAGGATGTAATGTGGCACATCTACATGATTGTGCCTGCTGGCATCAACCTTGAATCACTCCCAAGTAGACTTTTGGGCTAGCATCTGGCATGCACACACACTGGGTCTTTCTACAGCCCACCAAGCCATCTGACATTTTGTCCTAGGTCGGGGTCCCTTCACCAAAGTGCAAGGATCTCCTAAAATGGAAATTAGGGAATGCATGATGCAAATGAACAAGGAATTCTTTTGATTCCTGCCTATATTATTATTGAGGAAGAAGATGAGACGGGGACAAGATCTTGGAATTTTGTAGGTGATAAGTTTGTCATCTTGTACAACATTTAGAAAAAGAAACAACTGGAAATAAGGAGTCATTTTTCTTTCTGGTTTTTTGTCCATTTTGCTTGCCTTGTCATTTTAATCTTTCCTTTTTTAATGAACAGTTCAATTCCTCACCCACCCACCCAAGGGCAATATAGGCAGCAAATTAATTTTCGATTCCTCATGCAAATGCATTTACAAATGAAGAAGTTGAGATAAGCATCTAAAGAGAGATTATTTTTAAGCACGCATAGTCAGTATGTATATTAAGTGCTGGGGTAATTGGACCGCAGTACATTTTGTGCCTTTGTGATGAGGTTGTCCAGAATTGACATATGTGCTTTATGAAGAGAATAAAAGATGCAAAGTGTCATAGCTCAAATACAAATTGAACAGCATATTTTACCTTAGCTGTGAACACAACTTATGGAAGTCATTATCAGACTGGGACAGAATCTGAAACAGGATGATTAGGGACAGAGGTGTGATAGTGAAATTATACAACATGCCATAAACAGCTTATTAGACGTTGTTCCTTCTTTTTATGACAACTTGAGCAAAATACCTTTAAGAACTTCCAAAAGATGTTTTTTCAGCAGTAGCAATATGAGAACATCTCTAAAGAGAACTCTCAGCAGTCATAACGATTTTAGCACATCTTATCACTTTGTTCTGAATTACAAGCTATTAAATTACCCTAAGCTAAGAAGGTATCTGTTTAAATGAAGTGGTTAAAAAAATTGCATTTTCATTAGCAATAATTTGGGTGCCTCCAGTCAACAAAACATGTTTTCTTTGAATGTCGACAGTTCTTAACACTTTTTGATGGTTATATCCCAAATTTTCCTTATGTTACATGGAAATGAAGTTGATTAGTAATTTTGTTGGGTCTACAGTTTTGATTTGCGGTCTAAATTGACTTGCATGATGACAGCCAGTGGATCAAGTTTGTAGTTTGGGGATCAGTGGGTCCATGCAAAGAAATCTAAGTGAGTTGAAGTCTCATTGAAATAAATGGAATATACAGGGGGTATAAATAATGTAATTTTTGATATGTCTTGTGATGTGTCAGTATCTGCTGATATTGAACTGGCTCTACTATGATTTCAGCATCCACTCTGATAGTCATTTGTGAATCCTCTTTAAACTTTGATGCACTTATTTAATTGTGATCTCTCACATTCAGATATTTTCCTTGGGTAAGAACAAAATGAGTATTATTCTACCAATAAAGTTTAATAGTGGCTAAAAAGTCCCAAAGCGTTTCATATTGTGAAATGATTTCCAACTTGATTTCCAGCTGGAACTGCAGACATAAAACAATCCATAGTCCTAATGCAAGGTCTCCATGGTTTTCACTGAAGGTGACTGTGAAAACATTCAGGAGTGGTGTCAGGCACTGGGCAGTTGGGCATAGACCTAGAGCCCCACATTCGTTTAAGGGCTCACTTGTGTCCCCTGAAACATTTTTGCTGCTACTGCTGTCCACCATTGCCTTGAACCCAGGGCCCAAAGGAGGAGTTTACCAGGAGGTGGTGGGCAGCAGTGGCACCAGCAGATGCTTTGGGGGTCAGTCAGGGGCCTTCAATTGGCGTGGGTCTTCAGGCCCATGTGTGTATGTATGTATGTATTGGTTTATTTCGGCCCAAGGCCAGCATAAATACCAAAGGAAAAAGAAACAACAGGAGTAAATACATAAAATAGATAAAATACACAAAACATAAAATACATAAAACATTAATACCTTCAGATACCGTATACATAGCTAATTTCATTCAAATAGAACCGGTTAATCTGAAGTACACAACCTGGCATCTCGTGCCTCAATCATTCTAAACCGAATCTTGCTTGCTATGAATAAAAATTTTGCTGCCCTCCTGTAAGCATACTCTGACTTAGCAGCAACCAGGAAAAGAACCTTGTCCTTGCCAGAAGGGCAATTACAGGCCCATGTGAAACATAGCGGACGCTTGGTATCATCAGTGAGCCCTAATAATGCCCAGCTGCTAGTAAAGTAAAGTGTGCCGTTGAGTTGGTTTCGACTCCTGGCAACAACAGGAGGGGTTTACCATTGCCTCCTCCCACGCAGTATGAGATGATGCCTTTCAGCATCTTCCTATATTGCTGCTGCCCGATATAGGTGTTTCCCATAGTCTGGGAAACATAACAGCGGGGATTCGAACCGGCAGCCTCTGGCTTGACAATCAAGTCATTTCCCCACTGTGTCATTAGGTGGCTTGAAAGGTAAAAGTGGAGATGACTGATGCTCTTCACTGGAATTTCAGTGTGTGTGTGTGTGTGTGTGTGTGTGTGTGTGTGTGTGTGCGCGCGCGCCATGGATGCTGAACCTGCACAATATTTGAGCAATATTACTCCAATAGTTGCTACTCCCAGCTCTTGTGGATTCCTGCTCAGAGCTAGCTGTGGTCTGGATGCTTTCCCTTTGGAGCTGACCAAGGTTTGAATTCCTCCTGAATCTCTTCCTCAGCAGAGATCCCAGACTGGCCTAGAACAGGATACAAGCAGGGGTTTGAGGCCAAGTGTGCCTTTGGGACTCAGTGCAGGCTCTTTCCCAGGGTCCTTTGGGTCCAAGTACTTAACCTGAACAAAACACATGCTATGGTGGCACCAGAAAAAAAGATATATTGTGTGGGGTGGGGGGTTTACAGATGGGACCAAGTGCATTTCTTTATCCCACATGTTGGATTTCTAAAAGAAAAGAAAAAAACTGCTGGGAACCTGCCAGGGCCCTCTGCTCATCATCTCAGGCCCTGCTCATGATCCTGCCACTAAGGATCCTGTTGGCAGGGCCTAGAGGAGAAGCCTTTTTGGTTATGGCCCCATGGCTTTGGAATGCCCTCCCTGAAGAGCTTCTCCATGCTCCCTCCCTCAGTGTTCTTTAAAAAAAACAACTAAAACAGATCTTTTTAAAGAGGCTTTTTAAATGTTCCATCTTTGGCTATATCTGATAATAGTTTTTACAATTCTCAATTTTTAGCTATTTAAATAAATTTTAATTTGAAACTTTATTCTGATTGTGGTTTTAGCCTGGACTTTTAACTTGTTTCCTTAATTTGGTTAATTTTATTAGTTTTATTTTACCTTGTATCTATTTTATTGTTGTGAGCTGCCCCAAGCAGTAGTGTACTAGAGGAGCAGGGTATAAATATTTTAAATAAATAGAATAAAAATATTGGGGTATTTTATATTCATTCATTCATTCATTCGATTTCTATACCGCCCTTCCAAAAATGGCTCAGGGCGGTTTACACAGAGAAATATCAAATAAATAAGATGGATCCCTGTCCCAAAAGGGCTCACAATCTAAAAAGAAACATAAGATAGACACCAGCAACAGTCACTGGAAGTACTGTGCTGGGGCTGGATAGGGCCAGTTACTCTCCCCCTGCTAAATAAAGAGAATCATCACATTAAAAGGTGCCACTTTGCCAAGTCAGCAGGGGTAAGCTCCCAATCGAAACATACCGTATTTTATGGACTATAAGACTCACTTTTTTCCTCAAAAAATATCCGCCAAAATTCAGGTGCGTCTTATATGTTTTAACAGTTTAATATGTTAAAACTCTGAAAAACTGGATTAAAATTAAGGTGCGTCTTATAGTCTGTAGCGTCTTATAGTCCGTAAAATACGGTAAGCAGAGATGAGCACATAGGAAGTTGCTCTCTCTATATGTCATGTTTCTCTTTCTCTTTCTGTGGGTAAAAAGTTGCTTACTTAGGGGTCCAGCAATGCGGGGCAGCAGGGGAATCAAGCTACAAGAGGAATCTTAATCTCTGCTCTCCATGTAGCAGTGATTTACCTGAGTGCCAGATTTGAAATTGTTTGTATAGCTACTGAAAAGGTTACGGGATTGTTTAATATTCCCAGGGAACATAGCAGAACATATGAGCCAAGCTTCATAAGGTGCTTTGGAGCCTGAAATGTGTGCTTATGCATTTAGATGGCAGGAGGTTCCAAAATGAGCTCACAGATGGGAGTATAAATCTAATATGGCTGTAGCTGCTTTTTTAACTCTCTTCATAAAATATATGCAATAATTCTGACAAATCTTGTCACAACTATTTTTTTGTACAGAAGACCATGTGATTTTTGAATGTACCAGCAAATTCTCTTTCAGGCGTTCAACCGGACTTTACTGTGACTGGGAAATGGCACAAGAGAAAATAGCTCTTTTAATAGATACATCTTTTAATAGAAGAATTGCTTTGCTGTAAATCTCTGAGCAGTAAGCAAACACATAGTAACATGCACTGAACACCTGGATGAAAACAGCAGCTCGCATACTGTACATTGAACTAGAGGTGCGTGCTTTCCATGAGAGCCCCTGTAAAGCACAACCACATGGCTTGTGGAGGCGGAACAGCTGGGGAATAGGGATGTGTGAGCTGGCTTGGCTCGAAGGCTCGCCCTTGAGACAAACTGAAGGGAGCCAGTCTGAGGGTGAGTCCAACCAAGCCCTCGCTTCGTGAGCCGGCTCGATGGGTATACATGTAAAGGGGAATTTGGCAAGAATTCCCCTTTACAAGTAAAGAGCTAAATGCACTGGGGTGGTGGTGGGTGGGAGGGGAAATGTTGTGGCCTTTAAGTATTTTACCTTTAAAACCAAGCTGCAGCAGCAGCTGAGACAGTGGCTGTGGGAATGGCAGAGGCAGAGGTGGCGGCAGGGGCGTATCTAGGATGGGGCAGGCAGGGCACGTGCCCCGGGCACCACTTGAAAGGGGGGACGCCATTTTTTAAAATGAAATTTTTTTAAAATGGCCACTGAGAACAAAATGACCACCATGCATGCTCAAATGGCCTCTGTGAGGCCCTAGGCCAGGCCAGGCCTTGCAGAGGCCATTTGAGCATGCACAGTGGCCATTTTGTTTTTGGTGGCCATTTAAAAAATATATTTTAAAAAATGGCCACCACACATGCTCAAATGGTCCATGCGAGGCCCTAGGCCTTGCCAGGCCTCACAGAGGCCATTTGAGCATGTGTGGCAGCCTCCAAAATGGCCACCACACCAATCTTTGCAGCCCCAAACAAGCCTGAAAATCAGCCTGGGACGGGCTGTGGCAGTGAATTAAGAGGCCAGCGGGGGGGGGGCTTTTCAGACCCACCCCCCCATCCTTTTAAGAAGCCCCCCAAAGGGACTACAGGTAATTTTTAAAAATTTAATATAATATAAGTCACTGTACACATATTCATTTTGGCACTATGTACAGAGAATCAGGGTATGTGAATACTGAGCTGAAGCTTATGAGCTAAGATTGTATTCATTTGCTCTTACTTTGCTTCTTGTGATAAGTGAGTTAAATGTGATGTCTTAATAATATGGCTATTAATGGTGAGTTTGTCTTTGAATCAGTGTGAAATCCTTAATATTAAGGCCACTGGGAGTTTCTTGCTCTCTTTCTCTCATTCTAACTGTCTTTCTGAAATACTAGAATATATTCCAAGTAGTGACACAGTTTACTCTGCATATCCTTTAATTATTTTCAGAGTATTTGGGAAAAGTCAAATTCTCCATTTATTTTTAAAACTTATGTAATAGTGATGCTACAATGCATAGTAGAGAATTAGACAGGCACTTCTGTTTAGTTTCCCAAGTACACCTCCACATAGTATTTTGGTATTTCATGAGCCCCAACATACTGAAATTTGTAGTTTTCCAGCATTTTTTGGTCTGGCTACGTCCATTGCTCAATAGTTTTTGAAATATTAAAAGATGAACGAGCTTGACTTGTATATTTGAGCTGATATTATGGTAAAGTTATCTGAAAGTAGGGTGTCAGATATTTGGACAGTGGGCGCAATTTCAGTGCTTGCCCTAGGTGCTATTTTCCCTGGATACACCTCTGGCGGTGGGGGCTGCTTCCATCCCCCTGCCAGCCTCCCAAGTGACCAGGCAGCCACGCTGTGGTCTGTTTGGGGTCTGCTGCGGGTGATTGCCATGGTGGTGGCGAAGGCTCCTTCCACCACCCCCGCTGGCCTCCCAAATGACTGGGCAGCCACACTATGGCCCATTTTGAGTCTCTGTGCACATGTTCGGTCCAAATTTCAGGGGTTTCTTGCAATAAGAAATTTTTGACCATTTTCTTTGATGGTTTCTTCACCTCTATTAGGTTGCCTTAGCAACTCTTTTTGGAAGGCTATGGGAGGAGTATAATTTGGCTAAAGCTGGGTGGAGTCAAGGGTTGGGGCTTAAGGTTTCCACCCATCCCCTGCTACTTTTTCTCCCATAATTTGAGCGCGGACAAAAGAGATGCTTTTATAGCTACATATGAAGTTCACTTATCCTGAGTAAGGCCCCTTGGTCAATCTAGCTCCATAGTGTCTACTCTGAATGGCAGCAACTTTCCAGAGTTTCAGGCAGGGGTCTTTCTTAGCCCTACCTGGATTCCACCCAGGACCTTCTGCATGCAAAGCAAATGCTCTGCCACTGATATATGGCCCTCATCCAATTTCAGTAATAATAATATCTCTTATGGCATAATGTTTCTTATGGTACAATGCTTCCATGGTCATATCAATATCACATTAAAGTATGACAAGTACATCACGACATGTCTTTCTTTTTCACAGCAATCCAGCTGGTAGAGTTTATAACTGAAGAAAGTCTGCATAACAGACACAATGGTTGCCATGATACACAGCCTACCTTTGCTGTAATGGTCTGTCCCGGGGCTCCTGTGGACTTCAAACTAAGTCCCAGTGCTGTTCAGAAGCAGCAGTGGCAGATGCATCATTTCCACTGGTTCCACCATTATCACCCATTGCTTCTGAACAGCATTCAGGCTTTCCCCAGGATGGGCCATTATGGAGATGAAAAGCTGCACATTATGTCAGCCAATATCTTTACACAGAGAAACACATGATCCCTTATTTGTGGTATATTTTCTCATTAACAGCCTGATCTTAAATATATTGAAGGCAATACTGAGTTTTAATGGGCCTGTATTTGAGGGTCTGTAGGTTGGTGGCAGAGCAGATGCCTTGTATCAAGGTCCTGTGTTCCATAATTGGCATCAACCATACCAAGATCTGCTTAGTTTCAGCAAAGTGGCTGTATCATGTACCCTTAGATGAGGCCTACTCAACTTAGGCCCCCCCCACAGTTGTTTTGGGACTACAACTCCCATAATTCCCAGCCACAGTGGCCAATAGCCAGGGATTATGGGAATTGTAGGCCAACATCTGCAGGAGGGCTGAAGTTGCACAGCCCTGCCTTAGACCATACTCTGGGACCTTACAACACTATAAATCCAGTGCTGGACTAGGACCAGGGAGACCCGAGTTCAAATCCCCATTCAGCCATGATACCTGCTGGGTGACTCTGAGCCAGTCACTTTTCTCTCAGCCTAACCAACTTCACAGGGTTGTTGTGAGGAGAAACTTAAGTATGTAGTACACCGCTCTGGGCTCCTTAGAGGAAGAATGGGATATAAAATGTAAGATTAAAAAAATATAAATAAATAAATAATCCCTAGAATCTTTGGTTTGAAGGATTAGGCAGTAGGTGATGGGGATTCCCTGGAGAGCTGCTGCCAGTCAGAATGGGCAATGCAGAGGGACCAATGGTCATTCATTCAATTATCAAGTTAAGGTTTCTTCAACAAATCCCACTCTGAAGTGAGAATACATCTGTGCAACCTGCAGTCTCCTGTTTCCACCAAACCAGGATCCATTCCACACATGTAACATTTGGTATTAGGGTGCCTTCAAATGAACAAACCACACTGCAAGAAGTTTTAAACCATTCATCAAAAAATGTACTGAATTGGAACATATCTCTCTCCTATATGGCTAGTAAGAATCTTGATAATGGCTGGCATACTGCACAACGTTAGGAACATAGGAAGCTGCCATATACTGAGGTGGTTCCCACGATCAGTGGGAGCCGCCTGGAGAGGGTTTGCGGGGAGAGCAGGGGTTACGCCCACTCTCCCCACAGATGAGCAGTCAGTCTGCTCCGGGCAGCCACAGCAGCCGCCCACATGACTGCCGGCTCCATCACAGAGCCTGCGGGGGCTTGGGAGTTTGGGGGCCATGAGGCCCCTGGAAGCTCCAGCATGCCCTGCGTGAGTGTGTAGGGCATGCTAGAGAGACCCCCAAGCTGGGAGGTGGCTTTTCACCTCCCCTCTGGGGGTCTCCTTGTGAGTTGCTGTGGCGCAGAGCCATGTTGCAGCAACTCACGATCAGAAAAACCGGGTTTGCGGAGCACTTAAGTAGCCCGGTTTAAGTGCCGGGCTACTTAAGCAGGTGACCCACTTAAGAATCACCGGGCTCGCAGCCAAGCCCGGTGGTTCTCATGATGGGAGGAAATCGGGCTAGCCTCCGCTAGCCCAGTTTTCTCCCATTGTGTGAATAGCCTCACTGAGTCAGACCATAGGTCCATATTGCTCAGTACTGTCTACATAGACTGGCAGTGGCTTCTCCAAGGTTGCAGGCAGGAACCTCTCTCAGCACTATCTTGGAGATGCCAGGGTGGAAACTTGGAACCTAGATGCTCTTCCAGGAGTGTCTCCATCCCCTGAGGGGAATATCTTACAGTTCTCATACATTGTCTCCCATTTATATGCAACCAGGGTGGACCCTGCTTAGCTAAGGGGACAAGTCATGCTTGCTACCACAAGACCAGCCCTCCTCTGGTGTTATGGCTGTGATGAAATGGATGAAATGTTATGGATGTGATAGAATGTAATATTTGCACAGTTGTGCAAGAGTGCTGTTGTGCACATGCAAAAATGCACAGACAGACTTGCAGCATTGTAGACGTTTAATAATTTAGTTTGGAAAAGAGGCGACTACGGGAAGAAATGATAGAGGTGTATAAAAGTATGCAAGGAATAGAGAGAGTGGACAGAGAGCACACTAGAACCAAAGGTCAACCCATGAAACTGAAGGCTGCGAGATTTAGGACCAAAAAAAGGAATTACCTTTTCACACAATGCATAATTAACATATGGAATTTTCTGCCATGGAATGTGGTGATGGCCACTAGCTTAGATGGCTTTAAAAGGGGCCATAGACAAATTCTTGGAGGACAGGTCTATCAATGACTCCTAGTCTGGTAGCTATAGGCCACCTATGACAGCCTCAGAGGCAAACTGCCTCTAAATACCAGTTGCAGGGGAGCAAAAGCAAGAGAGAGGCCATGTCCTCACCATTTGCCCGTAGGCTTTTCAGAGGCATCTGGTGGGCCACTGTCTAAAACAGGATGCTGTACTGGATGGACACTGAGCCTGATCTAGCAGGGCTGTTCTTATGTTCTACTGTACCCACTGAAAGTGCACAAAATTCAAATCACCCTCTCCCTCCATTCATGATTTTCCTATATGTCCAGTTTTGTCCCTAAACAATAGAGAGGTGCATGAATTACAGATATCATCACCTCAGTGGCCTCTATGACAGTCAATACTATTTGTGATTGGTGATGTTAATAATACTATTTACTATTTCTTTTAAAATAATAAAATAATAAAATACCTAAAATCATAAAAAGAACAATATATTAAAATGTACTAATCTCACATTGTATTTATTTATTTATTATGTATTCATTAATTTCATTTCTAGACCAAAGGCTCTGGGCAGTGCACAAGAAGTGCACAAACACCATTTAAAACATGCTGCTTAAAACAATATACAAATAATTTTAAAGCAATTCAAAACCAATTCATCTTTGGCAGCTATCTTAAATATTTTTTTCCATAAAGAAGAAAAATCTAATAAGTTTGATTCTTGGACAGGGTAGGCATATAGTATGCAAAGTTTAACTACTGCAAAAAGAAAACCTAAATCTATTCAAACTCTTACTTTGGAATGGTCCAAGGAACCTTCATGGTTTCAATATTTACAAATTAGTTCTATAGTGCAGAAAGAAATACAAAGACAAGGTAGTAAGCTTTGAGATTTAACGGAATTTGAAGTACTAATAACCAAAAACATTGATCATTTTTTGGGATTGATATACAAGTCGCTGCTGAAATATGATTCAGAAACAAAACGGATAAAAGACTGCATGATTAAGTGGATGCAAAATTTAAACAGGACAATTGATATTCAACAATGGGGACATCAATGGAATGTGAACATTAAATTTACAGCAAATAGTACCTTAAGAGAAAATTGGTACAAAATGTATTTTCGTTGGTACAACATTCCTACGACAATTAGAAAGATGGACAGTAATTACTTGGGAGACTGTTGGAAATGTAAGAATCATGTGGGGACATTCTATCACATGTGATGGACTTGTGGCAAAGCACAACAATTCTGGAAAAAAATTCACTCTAAGATGCAACAAATTTTAAATATAAACTTTCCCTATTCACCTGAGCTTTTTTTGTTAAATATGACTAAACCTTGTATACCTTCTAAATATACGGAGTTGTCATTATTGTTATTTTTATTTTATTATTATTATTATTATTATTATTATTATTATTATTATTATTATTATTACATTTATATCCCGCTCTTCCTCCAAGGAGCCCAGAGCAGTGTACTACATACTTGAGTTTCTCTTTCACAACAACCCTGTGAAGTAGGTTAGACTGAGAGAGAAGTGACTGGCCCAGAGTCACCCAGCTAGTTACATGGCTGAATGGGGATTTGAACTCAGGTCTCCCCGGTCCTAGTACAGCACTCTAATCACTACACCACGCTGGCTCTTATATATGATTACTGCCACCAGGATTCTCTATGCTGCCAATTGGTGTTCACAGGCAACCCCAACCTTGGATGAATGGCTATTAAAGCTATGGGAATGTGCCTCGATGGCTAAGGTCACTGCTTATTTGCAGAATACCTCAGATGAAACATTTGCGTTAACCTGGGAACTTTTCATAAATTACAATTTTGCACAAGGGCAACATATATATCCAAGATTTGTTTTTTGAAAAAATAGTGAGGGCTGACTAGAGCATTATTTATATCTTTTTGTAATATCTGATGTGAGGGGAAGGTTGGCAAAGAGTGGAAGCAGAATTTCGGATTGTCATATGTAATATGTCATATGTTAACTGCTTGAAGTTCAAGAGATGATAATGTAATCATGTTATTTCTTTTTATTCTCTTACTAAATAATTTTTTTTAAAAAACCAATTAAAATACTAAAAACAATTTAAAAACCTTGGAAGGCCTTGCCAAACAAGTAAGCTTTAGAGATCTCTTAAAGGTCAAAAGTGAGGCTAAACTGCTGCTATCTGCCGGGAGTGCATTCTACAGACCAGGAGCAGCTACAGAGAAGGCCCGGTTCCAAGTGGCCACCAGACATACCAGTGGTAACTGGAGACGGACCTCTCCAGATGACTCAATGTGTGATGAGGAACATACAGAAGAATACACTCTCTAAGGTAGCCCGGACCCAAGCCATTCAGGGCTTTAAGGGTAATAACCAGCACTTTGTATTTTTTACCCGGAAACATATTGGCAGCCATTTCAACTGTTTTAAAAAAGGCATAATATGGTCTCTTCAAGTTATCCCAGAGACTAGTCTGGCTGCTGAATTTTGAACTAACTGAAGTTTCCAGACGACATACAAAGGCAGCCCCTCATAGAGCGCATTGAATAGTCAAGTCTGGAGGTTACCAGCTGATGCATCACTGTTTTGAGATCATTTTCTTCAATGAATGGATGCAGCCGTCAAATCAGCCAAAGCTGATGGAAAGTGTGTCTGGCCATAGCCTCCACCTGAGAAACCAGGGTGAGGCCTGGATCCAAGAGCACTCACAAGCTGCAAACCTGTTCCTTCTGGAGAAGTGTAACCCCACCCAGCACAGGAAGATCTAACTCATCCCTCAGATTCTGATCCCCCACAATGAGCACCTGAATCGTGCTTGGATTCAGCTTCAATTTGTTATCCCTCACTAGGGATGTGCATTTCGATTTGGCTACAAAACATTTTGTGTCCTGGCACTTCGGAATGTTTTGTACACCTACCAAAAATGAAAACTGCCACAACGAAGATTTTGGTAGCCAAATCGAAACAAACCCATTTCAGAAATGAAGCTTTGTTTTTCAGGGGGAAATTCGGACCTATTTTGCAATCACTAGTAGTCTCTCAAGAGTCTCCCTTTAATTCTTCTTCTGACGTTGGTTTGAATTTTCCACTCTTCAGGCCTGCAGATTGGCAGGCGAAAGCAGGACCGGATGCGGCAGGGAGTTTCCGGGGCTGCAGGGACAGGGACAGGGAGCTTGGCTTGCCAGCCCGAGAGCTCCTTAGTGTGGGCAGCGGCAGCGGGCACAATTGTCCCAAGGGTGACACACAGCCATCATGGGTGTTCGGTGGATGCCGGGGTGAGGAGGCAGAGGTGGCGGGCCCTGGCAGAAGAGGAGGACAGGCAAAAATTGCAGGGAGGGAAGGAGGGAGTCTGGCGCCGGGGAGAGAATGGACAGGAGAACAGACTGGGGAAGGAGAACAGAAGGTGGGGAATGAACTGGGGAAGGAGAACAGAACAAGAAGAATAGAACAACAAGGAATGAGGAACAGACTGGGGCAGAAGTGAGGGAGGAAGCGGCTGGGAGATTGGCAGCCTGTAATTCAGCTTTGGAGCAAGTCGGCTCCGAAACAAAAAAAAATTGGTTTCGTGGGGACTTCATTTTGGACTCTATCCAAATGGGGGGGGGGCTTTGGATTTGGCTGAAAACAAAACAAAAGAAAAATCCACACCCCTATCCCTCATCCAGCCCATCACTGCTCATAGGCAAGCATTTAGGGAGGTTATGCCTCCTCCTGATGATGTTCATGATAAGGAGAAATAGATTTGGGTGTCATCAGCATACTAATAAATCTCCTGATGAACTCACCCAGCAGTTTCATGTAGATGTTACGAAGTATTGGTGACAGAATGGAGCCCTGAAGGACTCCATATAATAGCTCCCATTTTGAAGAGCAACCATCACCAAACTCCACCATCTGGAATCTGCCTGAGAGATAGGAGCGGAACCACTGCAAAGCAGTGCCTCCTATCCCCAATTCCCACAGGCAATCCAGAAGGATACCATGGCCGATGGTATCGAACACAACTGGGAGATCCCAAAGAACCAACAGTGACACACTCCCTCTGTTGATTCCCTGGTAAAGGTCATCCATCCGGCCAACCAAGGCAGATTCAACCACATAGCCTGCTCTAAAGCCAGTTTGAAATGAGTCTAGATAATCAGTTTCCTTCAAAACTGCCTTGAGCTGATTAGCCACCACTCTCTTAATCACCTTGCCCAATCTTGAGAGATTGGAGACCAGCCTATAACTATGCATCACTGAGGGATCTAGGACAGGCTTCTTAGGTCATCTAATCATTGCTGCCTTCAAACAAGGAGGCATCCTACCCTCCCTCAGTGATGAGTTAATGATATTAACTAGGCCATCTCCAAAAATTTCCTTGCTAGATAGAAGCAGGCAAGGCAGGCAAGGATCCAGAGAACAAGTGGTAGGTCACACCACCCCAAGCAGCTTGTCCACGTCTTCAGGAGTCACAGATTGAAACTGACCCAATCTAATACTGCAAGAGGGATTGCTGGACACCACCTTAATGGACTCTGCAAGAACAGTGGAGTCCAAATTGGCCCAAATACAAGAGATTTTGTCCACAAAGAACCCATTAAAAGCATTGCAGCAGAACAAAGTCTCTGGGGACTGGTTTGAAATGGAAGGAGCCTGAATCAAACTCCTCACAACCCGGGACAGCTCTGCTGAACATGAACCTGCAGAAGCAATGCAGGGGGGAAAGAAACCAAATTAAATGTTCTGTTCTTTATTATTTAGTATTAATGAATGAAGTTTGTAAGCCTATGTCCCTGTTGTGTGAAAACTCACAAGGAATCATTCTGGGAGCAATGTGGGAAATAGTGATTGGCATTTTTCAAGTTGAAAGATAAAAGGTTAGTTTCAAGTATAGGATCAGTAGTTCTCTCGGCAAAGAACAAGTGTCATGTGTCAGCAGTACAGTCCATGGTTCATGGATTGATTTTGTTCTTTCAGTCAGTTGTCAAATGTATATTGTAGATTGTATATCTTTGATGACACTGCATTTCATTCAGTTCACCCAGTACAGGTGCAGAGAAATAGAGATAAATACTGGCTGACATACCACACAGTGGTCCATCTGCCTTGCAACAGCACATTCCACTATTGCGCAAGAGTGCTCTTGCGCAAATGTGGGAAATTGTACACATGCATGATCGATGGCCATAGAAAATAATGGCCATCAATTGCGCATCTGCATTTGTGCAATTTCCCACATTTGTGCAAGAGCGCTCTTGAGCAACTTTGCACACATTCCATTACAAGGCAGACAGACCTTTGAGCAGTATGTTAGCCACTAGTTCCATAGTCTGATGTGTAAGCTTCGCAATTGGAAGGAGATTTTGATTGTGTGGAGGTCTCTATTCCTCTTCCTGCCAGCCCTGAAGTACAGCTAGCCAGGGGTAAGGACACAATGTGCTCTAGGAAAGGTAGACGGTAGGGTGAATGCTTGCTAGGCAACCACTGAATGCTTGTTCCTTTGGTTAACCTTTGGCTTTAGCCCCAGATGTCTGTGAGATGGAAACAATTAGGGAAGGAACTTTGAGGAGATGGGAGAGGTCGTTAGAGTATTAACTCCTTCCGTGGCTGATTTGAAGATCAATTTAGCTCTAACGTAGGGGCCAAAGTCAGCATGACTGCAAGGGAGAAAGGACGGCGATGAGTATTTATATACTGCTTTTCAACAAAAGTTCCAAAGCAGTTTACATAGAGAAATAAAAAGAAAGAAAGAAAGATGGTTCCCTGTCCCCAAAGGGCTTACACCCTAAAAAGAAACATAAGATAGACACCAGCAACAGCCACTGGAGGGATGCTGTGCTAGTGTTGGATAGGGCCAGTTGCTCTCCCCCTGCTCAGTAAAGAAAATTGCCACTTTAAAAAGGTGCCACTTTGCTTAGTTAGCAGGGGACAACATAGACATGCCATTGTTCAGCCCTACACTGTTGTTAAATAGCATCTGTGGGGGTGCCAACCTGGTCAGGGACTGTGGCTTGGAGTGAAGGAGTACTTAATAGGGTTCTGCATTTCGGGTTTTTCCCCCATGTGGCTTCAGACAATCCTAAGGCCCTCCCCACACCCAATTTGGGGAGGGTCTGATATTGACCCTCCTGAAACCCCCAGTTTTTGGTTTCAGAGCCGATTTGCTCCGAAGCTGAATTGTGGGCTGCATCTGCCTGCCACTTCCCCCACTCCCTTTTGCCCCAGTCCATTCCCCATTTTTCTCCTCCTTCCTTTCTGTTCTCCTTCCCCGCTTTCTCTCCCCGGTGCCAGGCTCCCTCCTTCCCTCCCCACCATTTTTGCCTGCCCACCTCTTCTGATAGGGCCCGCTGCCTCCATACCCCGCTGTCTGCCATACCCCACTGCCCGCCTCCTCTTCCAGGGCCCATGGCTCCTCACCCCGCTGTCCGCCTCCTCCACTGCCGCCGTGACCATGCCCGCTGCTGCTGCCCGCACAAGCAAGAAACTCTCTGGGCTCCGGCCGGCAAGCTCCCCGAGTCTCTGTCCTTGCTGCTCTATCTGCCGCTCTGTCCCTGCCACTCCAGAAGCTCCTCCCTGCTGCATCCAGACCTGCTTTCTCCTGCCAGTCTGCAGGCCTGAAGGGTGAGAAATTCAAACAGACGTCAGCAGAAGAACTAAGAGGGAGACTCTTGGAGACTGCCAGCAATCGCAAAAGAGGCCCGAAATACAAATCTTCATTTCCAAAATGGGGTCGTTTCGATTCAGGTACAAAAATCTTCGTTATGGCATTTTTCAATTTCCGGTATGTGTACAAAACGTCCGAAAGTGCCATTCTTGGACACAAAATGTTTTGTACCCGAATCGAAATGCACCTCCCTAGTATTAAATGCTTTGCCCTGATGCGGTCCTGTTAAGAGAGATGGCCCTTCCTACCAACAGAGGGAGCTGCAGCAACAGCATTATCTGTCTTGGGGAGAGAGAGAGACTGGAAGCACAGCTACAGGTTACAGGTTAGAGTGCTAAGGGAGGCGTGCTGATTGACTGCAGTAGAGCATGCTCAATAAAACTTGAGTAATAGCAGCTAAGTCTCTGTGTTCAATGAACAGATGTGCACAATTAAAACAGGTCCTGATCTACAGGTGAAACTCGGAAAATTAGAATATCATGAAAAAGTCCATTAATTTCAGTAATGCAAATTAAAAGGTGAAACTGATATATGAGATAGACGCATTACATGCAAAGCGAGATAAGTCAAGCCTTAATTTGTTATAATTGTGATGATCATGGCGTACAGCTCATGAAAACCCCAAATCCACAATCTCAGAAAATTAGAATATTACATGGAACCAAGAAGACAAGGATTGAAGAATAGAACAATATCGGACCTCTGAAAAGTATAAGCATGCATATGTATTCAGTACTTGGTTTGGGCCCCTTTTGCAGCAATTACTGCCTCAATGCGACGTGGCATGGATGCTATCAGCCTGTGGCACTGATGAGGTATTATGGAAGACCAGGATGTTTCATTAGCGGCCTTCAGCAATTCTGCATTGTTTGGTCTCATGTCTCTCATCCTTCTCTTGGCAATGCCCCATAGATTCTCTATGGGGTCAGGTCAGGCGAGTTTGCTGGCCAATCAAGCACAGTACACTGTATACTTTTCAGAGGTCCGATATTGTTCTATTCTTCAATCCTTGTCTTCTTGGTTCCATGTAATATTCTAATTTTCTGAGATTGTGGATTTGGGGTTTTCATGAGCTGTACGTCATGAACATCACAATTATAACAAATTAAGGCTTGACTTATCTCGCTTTGCATGTAATGCGTCTGTCTCATATATCAGTTTCACCTTTTAATTTGCATTACTGAAATTAATGGACTTTTGCACGATATTCTAATTTTCCAAGTTTCACCTGTAGATCGCTGCCCCCTGCCCATAATTAACAGTGCATAATTAACCTATGGAATTCTCTGCCATGTGATATGGTGATGGCCACCAGCCTGGATACCTTTAAAGGGGACTGAGACAAATTCATGGAGGACAGTGGCTACAAGTCTGGCTATAGGCCGCCTCGGAGGCAGGATGCCTCTAAATACCAGTTGCACGGGGAGCAACAGCAGGAGAGAGGGCATGCTCTAATCTCTTACCTGTGGGCTTCTCAGAGGCATGTGTGAGAAATAGGAGGCTGGACTAGATGAGCCTTGAGCTTGATCCAGCAGAGTGGTTCTTATGTTCTTATGCCTGGCTTCTGTTTGTCATGGAAGAAAAGCAACTCTGGTGCCAATCCAATAACTGCTTTTTCCCCAGGAGCAGACATGGGGAGGGGATCTGAATCGGAACCACAGCATTAAAAACAACAACACCATAGCATTATGTTAAATGCCCCTCAACTCATGCTATGGTGCCAATCTGGATCAGCTTCCTCCTGCAGTTGCTATTTAACAATAACAACCGAAGGACCAAATGATATGTTTAAAAATATTTTAATGACAAATTTTAAAAATCCACGAAGGACCAAATGACACGTTTAAAAACTCATCTAGTTTGACCTCCCCTGTGAAAGGACCGTTGAAAAACTTTTCCCTGTGGGGATGCTCCACAAAGAAGCATTTAATATTTAAATTACCCTTCCTAGGTGTGTTGCACTGTCACCTGTGGTTTATTCATGGGATCACCACCAAAGAACATTCAGTGCTGGCATACACAAATTGCATCTGATGGAGAAACACTCATCAGTATGCAGCATACATGTTTCACGTTACAGAGCCTAAAATGCTTTCATAAATGCAGTATCGCACAGGACAGTGGCACTTGCATGGGAACAATAACTTCTAAACCACTCTATGGTCAAGAACATACGAGTCCAGTTTCTCAGATTCATAGCTTAGCTTCAAATAAAAATGAATATTTATAATCTCTTCCTGCAATTACACATTTTTTCTTGTTTTTTTAATTTGCTATTGGTAAATATTATATTACCATAAAATGGACAGACAAAACTAATTTGTCTTTATTAGAACGATGCAATGCTTTCTTTTTTTGGAAAAAAATTGATTTAACATTGCATGAAAGAAATTATTTAAGATTTGCCTCAGCAAGTTCTTTGTTGGCTAGCTATAATTATCCATAAAGTTAGTTCTAGTTTAATCAATTAGAGCTAATGTTATTGCAGTAATGATGGAGCCTCCATTTGGCATAATATTACAGAGCTTTTCATAATCTAGTGTTAAATGATCTCATCAAATTCATCTCAATATAGATAAGAAACAAATTCTCATCATGAACCATTTATATCAGCTGGAAGATTCAGCTACCACTGCACACTTTAGCTCCTTTTAGTAATCCACTCACATTAGGCATAAAAATGTTCTTTAAAAATTAAACTATCCCAATGTACTTATTAGGAAGGGCAAGGCAGGAAATGGAAATTTGCCTTCAGTTGCCTTCTACATTCTATCAGAGGAGAGTTTAATTTAGCACAATATTATTTTAATTATTTATTTGACATATTTGTATACTGCCCCAAACTCACATCTCAACCCCTGCTAACTTGGCAAAGAGGCACCTTTTTAATGTGGTGATTTGAGATTATTTAGCAGGTGGAGCGTAACTGGCCCTATCCACCCAAGTACAGTACCTCCAGTGACTTTTGCTGGTGTATATCTTCGGTTTCTTTTTAGATTGTGAGCCCTTTGGGGACAGGGGTCCATCTTATTTATTTATTGTTTCTTTGTGTAAACCAGTTGCAGGGGAGTAATGGCAGGAGAGAGGGCACGCCCTCAACTCCTGTCTTTGGCTTCCAGCGGCATCTGGTGGGCCACTGTGTGAAACAGGATGCTGGACTAGATGGGCCTTGGGCCTGATCCAGCAGGGCTGTTCTTATGTTCAACCGCCCTGAGCCATTTTTGGAAGGGCAATATAGAAATCGAATAAAATAAAATAAAATAATATATGACCTCAGTATTAGGGGCCATTCACATGACCTACGAAACCTTGCCTTCCCCACAGACGATCCTTCATTGCTTGGTGGGAGCATGCTCCGTGCTCCCACACAATCAGCCCTGCTCCATGCAGTGCAGAGCAGGGAGGATTGATCTGAGGCTAGGACTTGTTGTCCTGGCCTCTGTGAAGGCTAGAATGCAGCACGTGACATGTGTGCGGCCCCCTCCAAGAAACGGGCACTCTAGGCACCCATCTCTGTTTGCAGAGACGGAAGCAGCCCATGCTTTCACAGGAGCAGGTAGCGGGAGGAAGGGAGTGCTCTCTCCTTTAACCTTGGCTAGCAGCCAGGCTTAAAAGGAGGGCTAGACGGTGCTCTCCTGCCGCCGGGCCTGATCCCAGCAGTTCTCACTCTCAGCCTAACCAGGATTGGGTGTCCCTAGCCCAGGTTAGTTTGCGTGTGAGAACAGCCTCATAGTTTGTAAGTGAATTTGTCATCTTCCCATTGCTCAGTAGATAAAGAGAAGGAGGCAATTGACACACCCTTTCTAGGAGAATAACAAAAATGAAATAATGTTTAGACTGTTGGAAAACATCCACTTCTCACTCAATGGGTAAAGAAGATTAAGGTGGAGACACAACCATCAATCTGTGGTCTTGTATATGGCTCCGATGATTTTCTCTTCCATAAACAGTACGCTAGCCTTCCACTAATGAAACAGTGCAGAAATGTGTCTGTAATTTGCTATGATCAATCAGACAACAGAGTCCTTCCTTATTCAATTTGGACTTGATTGGGGTGAATTACACATTAGCAGCATTCAAGGATTAGTCATGTCACACATTAATGAAAACAATGACCCAATGCAAACTTTGTCATTAGGATGCAGAAGCTAGCCTGTTTTGTGACACAGGTTGCCGAAAGCTCATCACCTTTGCATTTCCCCTAACTTTACTTGCCTCCCCAATGAGTACACAAACTGATTTTTTAAATCCTAATTTTCAAAGCTGTTCATGTTTTCAGTCTACCATAGAGACCATCTGTCTCTCCAAAACCATGACTTCCTTTGACAGCTCTGTTCCTCGGGAACAATGGAACTGCCAACTGTGAGGGCTAGTGAGGCACATGGTGCACATCGTTTTATAGCTGACCTACTGCTGAAGAATTTACTTCTGCAAGTGATTAGAATGCCAGTAACCCTTACCAGTCTTCCAGCAAAATGAACAAGGCAGGCTCCTCTGTTTAGCCTTGCCACAATATTACAAACACAGGATTATACTCTCCTCTTTCTAGTATGCCATAAGGATGCCAATTGTGATGAGACAGGGGTTTCTCTATACTTTCCTGAGATCTACCTTCAGAAGAGAGCTTGCTCTGATCCCAAATCTAGGAGCAGGCCACGCCTTCGAGGTAGGCTGCCACAAGTTGCAAACTGATCCAAAACCACTGACCAGGCTTAGACATGGCCCACATAGCCCATCAGGCTGGAGTTGAGGTTCCAGGGCCAGCAGCCTGCAGTTCTGAATTTGGATGTACCACAGGCTGCCCAAAACTTCAAGTTGTGGTGATGAAATTCACTATAACCCGAGGGTTTAGACTGGAGTCCCAATTCTGAACCCTCGGTTTTGTCACCACACCTGACTGTGGTTCCCCGCATTCACATGTAACGTCTGCAGAACCACAGTCCTATCCAACTGTGGTTCCATGTTACCGTGCAAATGCAGCCATAGCCATAGATATAGATATAGATATAAAACATTCTTTTCTTAACCACAAGACATTATCCACCAGGCAGTTGCAAGTCCACTCTCCATCAGCTCAGTTTCTCTCTCAGGTTCCTGTTTTCTCAGTGCATCTTAGCTGCAAAACAACTTAAACAAGCTTGTCCCATTGTTTGGCCCTGGGATCTCTTCAACCCCTTCTTCAGCTCACGTCTGATGACAGAAAGGTTGCATCTGCATTGTCCAGTCCTTCAGTTGTATCACTTCATTCCCTGCTGAATTTTAGTCTGGAACCAGACAAATAGTCAGAAACATTTTGAGTCCATTCTGCATTCTGGAGCCATCTCTCCCTAGTCAACGAAAGGCCTTTAAAAGACATTTTCATAGGTCATATGGAAGAAGGTTAAAAAAAATAGATAATACTACAGAACAGAGAGAAAACATCTAATCACATTGCATTGATCTTCAACCGAAAAGAACAATTAAGCACTGGAAAGCATTTTGGACACATAATCGCCTTCTAGATGATTGACTTAAAGTAAGTCACAAAGTAACTCAGTGATATGCTGCTGCTATGATACTAAATTGACCATAAGAAAGGGGAGCTATTGAGAACAGAAATGCTCTTCCATGGGAAAACAGGATCAAGTAAGGTGATAGCACCTGTTCTGAGTTTTCAATTCTGTCTACATAGAAGGATATTAGAGAAGCACATGATCTATACATTTGGATAAGCCTTTAATGGAAAAGACTTCTGGAACCATCCAGGAATCTAACACTGACTGACATTCTGTGCAGTGTCCTGGGTGTGTTTTAATGCAAGGTGCATGCTGTTGCACAAGACTGCTCTTGCACAAATGCAAGAATTGTGCAATCACAGTTGTGTGATGGTATAGCCATTATTTCCAATGGCCGCACTATAACACAATGCCATTTGTGAAATTCTTGCATCTGCTCAGTAGCACTCATGCACAACTGTGTGCATGTTGTATTAAAACATGCATGGGATGCTGCACTAACTGCCAGCCACTGTCTTTGACAAAAATCTGCATTTGCCTTTGTCTCATTTATTCAAAAGCAAAGACCCCAAAAGAAGAGGTCTAAGTGAATAGAGTCCATAACTCAACCTGACAGCTTTCTGATAGCAATATGAGGTCTCTACAGTACATAGTTAGAAAATAGCAAAAAAGAATTAATGCTGTTTGGGGTAAGTTCAAAAGCCCAAATTGGCTTGTCCAAGATAGGGTTGAGAGAGATTACTGCCTGAAACCTTGGAGAAGCCACTGCCAGTCTGTAGACAATGGTCTGACTCAGTATATGGCAGCTTCCTATGTGCCTAGAGGTTAAATATGTCTGATTCAGTAGTTTCTCTTGGTACCATTAATGCCAGGCCATACTTGGTGGAATTTTTACCACATAATGGGGTGATGGACATTAGTTTACATGGCTTTCAAAGAGATTAGAGAAAGTTCATGGAGGACAGATCTTTCAATGACTATTAGTCATGATGGCTATTTGGAACAGCCATGTTCAGAGACAATTAGATCAACCAGCCCAACCCAGAAAGGGCACAGCTAGCCTTGGTAGAGGTGGTCATGAAGGGCACTGGGATCATTCCTGACCCCGTTGCTGTGCCACTGAGTAGCCCAGGTTTGAAACCTGAGCTAGAACTGAGGTAGGAGAATGTGTGTGTCGCCTAGTCATGTGGGTGAGCGGGCTGCAGCAGATCCTTTCAAGCTGCCAGCAGATATACCGAGAGCTGGGGGAAGGGGCATCCCATCAGCCAGGGATATCCCAGCGCATTGTGCTGCTCACTTGGTGCATTGTGGGAAATCTGGCAGATGGGCTATCCTTCCCCCACTTCCTGCTCACTGCGCCAGTTGCCACTCACGTGGGCATGCCACAGGTGTGTTGGGTTGGGGGGCAGGTAGGCTCCTGCCTTCCCCCAGCTGTCCCCAGCCCCAGCACCTACATTTGTGAGAATGACCTTAACATGTCATTGAATAGCAGTTGCTGGAGAACAAAAGCTGGAGGGGGCTATTCCCTTCATGTTTTGCTTGTGGCTCCTTGATTGGCCACTGTAGATAGAAAGACTCTGGGTTAGATGAGCTTTTGGTCTGATACGAATACGACAACGACAAATATTTATTCGACAAATATTTGTTCGACAAATATTTATATACTGCTTTTCAACAAAAGTTCCCAAAGTGGTTTACATAGATATAAGCAAATAAATAAAATGGCTCCCTGTCCCCAAAGGGTTCACAATCTAAAAATGGAAACATAAGATAGACACCGGCAATAGCCACTGGAGGGATGCTGTAGGGCCTGTTGCTCTCCCAGTGGTGCAAGATATTTTCCTACCTGAGGCAGACAATATCACACCCTTTCCCATCTGCAGGTGGGTGCTCAGTATTCTCAGGCCATACTGCAGAGGCAGCAGCATGCAAGCATTCTCAGACTATGCCACCGAACCAGTCTGTGGTGGCAAGGGCGTTCTCATTGTGGGGGTGGGGGGGGGAGGGAAAAGAAGAGGCCAGCCCCAGTGGAATGAAGAGAGGAAAATGTCCCAGTAGGGTGCGGAATTGCGGTGGCAATAGAAAGTAGGGAGGTCTGTGGGGTGGTACTTATAATGGGGGGGCATGATGCTTCCTGTGTCCCTCCTCACATCCCCACTTGAGGTGACCACCTCACCCTGCCTCATGGAAGGGCTGCCCCTAGATCCAGCAGGCTTCCATGTTTTCTGCATCTTACTTCCCCCTTGTTCTGCTATGGGTATAAAGACCAGTTCTTATATTCCATGTAAGTGTTGTGTGAGCGCCAACATTTGATACTTATTACTTCTCAGCTTGGCATCTGTTCCTGGCATCCATTCTAGACCTATTCAGTAGATCTGTGGTAATGGTCTGTGATTAGCATAACTGGTAATATATAAGTGATTACACAGATAAACAAGTCTGTAATTTATTTAGCACACTTATACAGTTCTGCTGGCCTAACAGAGGTTTAAAATTTCCAACAATATGAGGTTTTGGTGTAGTTGAGTGTAGAATTCTACATTTGGATGAGCTTATAAATCCCTGCAAAGGGACGGCTGAAAATTTGCTGGCTAATTAGCAAGTTGGAAAAAGCAGTCCAAGTCACATGATTCAAATACGTATCCAAAACTAGACCTCAATAGTAACTAACAAATACCAAAGCTTAGAGTTCCGCCTCCAGGGAGTTGGCTCTGCTCATGGTAGTGATAAGACCTAGCCTGAGAGTTTGGAACCTGATCTGAAAAGTTGCACATTCCAGTCAGCACACAGATCTGAAATATGGATTCACATTCCTTCCATGTTTCAATACAGCAATTGTGATTCTGACTGGATTGAAAAATTGAAAGGGATAGAAATGCAAGGACATAGAGCTGCTTCAGTCTAACTCCACATAAAATGGTGTGGATTTCCACAAGGAGGCATTGAACTGCTTCCGGGCCTCTCAGCGCCTTGATAAGGTCAAGAAATACCGTACCATATTTTCGTTCCACCCTCCCATTCTTCCCTGACAGATGGCAATAGCAATAGCAATAGCACTTACATTTATATACCGCTCTATAGCCGGAGCTCTCTAAGCGGTTAACAATGATTTAGCATATTGCCCCCAACATTCTGGGTACTCATTTTACCGACCTCGGAAGGATGGAAGGCTGAGTCAACCTTGAGCCCCTGGTCAGGATCGAACTTGTAACCTTCTGGTTACAGGGCAGCAGTTTTACCACTGCGCCACCAGGGGCTCTGGATACACCAGCCCTGGATACATGAAATACAATATCAAGATCTTTTTGTGATTTGTTTCTTGCTAGCATTAACGATCAGTTCAAATAATACATGCACTACAAACTACATTTATTTTAGAGATCAGATGGGTCTCCTTCACAGTACACCCAGCAGCATGGGATTCACTTCCTGTGTTTATGATCCTACATTGACGGAGTGCATGTGCAAATACTTTTATTTATTGAATAGATAAATTCATTCATTCATTCATTCAACACAAGTCTTTCTATAGCACCCAAAACTTACGTCTCTTTGTTTTAGCATGCAGAATGTCTCATGTTCAATCCCCAGCATCTCCAGGTAGGGCCGAGAAAAATTCCTGCCTGATGCTCTGGTGAACCACTGCCAGTCAGAGTAGACAGTACTAGGATGGATGGACCATGGTCTAATTCAGTAGATGGCAGTTTCTTATGTTCCTGTCTTTGACCCATATCACATTATGGATGGACTCTTTGCATAGCTCTGTGCCACCTTGGAACACCTTTGGTACCAATCAGATGGAGAGATGGGGTCATGGTGCATGACTGTGTTGTTGGAAAATGACTGCTCTGCTGTTTGAGTGAAGGTGACATCAATACAATAGATAGCGCTGTTACTTTAATTGTGTAGCCTGTTTACATATAGGAGCATCAGAAACAGCCTTATACCGAGTCAGTCCATCTAGCTCCATTCTACCTACTCTGACTGGCAGCAACGTACCAGGTTTCAGTCAGGAGTCTTTCCCAGCCCTATTTGAAAATACCAGGATTGAACCTGGGACCTTCTGCATGCAAAGCAAGTGTTTTACCACTGGCCTGCAGTCCATGGAATATCTGACAGTGCTCACATGTGGTCACCCATCCAAATGCAAACCAGGGCAGATCCTGCTTAGCAAAGGCGACAATTCATGCTTGCCACCACAAGATCAGCTCTCCACTCCAGACCATTATATAGCATAAAATTCATAATTTACAGTTGTACATATATAGCTAGACATGTTATGCTTATCCCACTACTGGCAAGCAGGAACATCATATTATTTCATTTAGTGGTGAGCATTCATTTACAAAACGAATGCAAAATAAAACAAAAATGCCTCATTAACTTATTTGTTGTAGGCATGTAAATGAATGGGAATTGCAACAAATGGGCTCTGAAAGAAAATCCATTCATGTCTATGTTATTTTCCATTTGGTTTCATTTCTCGTTTGTTTCTATGGGAGCCCTGGAATGACCTTGTTCATGTCCTTTAGAGAAAGAACCTGCATGTCCTAAAATGGTTAGTGGTAGGAGTGTGCACAAAACCAGAAAACCTGGTTCAGTTTGAGTAGAACCAGACTCGAACCGAACCGGGTCCGCTCTGGTTCTGTGAACACTAGAGCCATGCCTAGTCCAGCTTGAGTCCAAACCGATTCGGGCTTGGCTGGAGGGGGCAGATTTTTTAAAAATGGCAGACTTACCACCATAGTGGGATTTCAGGGGTGCTGTCATGGCCGTGGGGGTGGGTTTCCTGAGGTTCCCATCCCCCGACAGATTCCCCTTGCTCATTTTCAGCCCATTCCGGGCTTCTTTGCACTGGAGATGGCCATTTTGGAGGCCATCGTGCATGCGCGCTGGCCATCTGCATGGCTCAGACTATGGCCCCAGCAGCACCCCCAAAGCCCCTCAATGGCAGTAAGTCCACCATTTTGGGGTGGTGGTGGTTTAAAACTGAACCGGCCCCAAGCTGGCTTGCACGTCCAGTTGGTATGGTGGTGGTGGGGACAACCAGAAATAAATCCCTGAAGACCCTCTTCAGGGATGGGTTGCTGTCTGACATGACCTCTGACATTTTGGAAGTGTGCATGGTCTTTATTTCTCTCATTGCTCTTGATGAATCAGAGACAGGAACATAAGAAGATGCCTTCTTCTGAGTTAGATCATTGGTCCATCCAGCTTAGTAGTGTCTACTCTGACTGGCAGTGGTTCAGCAGGCAGGGATTTTTCTCAGCCCTACCTGGAGATGCTGAGGATTGGACAGAGCACCTTCAGCATGCTAAAAAAGCAGACACTCTAAGCTGCAGCTCCATCCATGGGGGGGAAAGAGAGACAGGAAGATTTTTATTACTGGATCAGGAAGCTGCCTTAATACTAAGCCAGACCACTGATCCATCTAATATTGTCTACACTGATTGGCAGCAGTTTCTTCAAGGTTTCAGGCAGGAGCCTTTCCCAGCTTTACCTGGAGATGACAGGGATTGAACCTGGGACCTTCTGCATGCAAAGCAGATACTCTACCTCTGAGCCACAGCCTCATCCCATTGACAAGCGAGCTAACTAAGACCCCGAATAGCCAAAAGCGCCTTGGGAGGGAACCCATTCCTGAAAACCCAGTTGTCTTGAGGGTCTTCAGAGGTTGCTGCTTCCCCTCCCCATTTCTCTTCATGCAATATTTAAAAAACAGCTGGGTGTCTCACTAAAAGCAATGGATAACATAACTAGTGGGAGTAATGAAAGCAAAAGAAACAATGAATGAGTAATGAAATGAAATGAATTTTAATGACTGAATGATAATGTACAGGGAGCTTAATCATGAAAATGAATTGAATGAAACATTTTCCTTGCACTCCTCTATCTCCAGCCAGAATATTCCTCAATCCAAAAGAGAGTAAGAAAAACAGATAAGAACTAGATCCTGACTCAGTTCAGGTACCACAGCAGAAGTTAGCAGAATACTAGCAGCATCCAGTTAAAAGGAGAGTAATTTACATTACCTATAAGGCCATCCCACAAGACAAATTACTGTATTATCTGAACTGATATTAATGCGAAAAAAGAGACAAGTCACAAAAGATCTAGATGTTTTGTTTTATTAATCAGGTAACATTAATTAAAGTGCATTTCAGAAGTCAAAGTAAGTCTTCAGCTGCATCATAAAGGGAGGCTAAATCAAAGTGGTAGTTAGCAGTACAAAAGCTAAACCCAGCCCAGCTATTTTTTAGTGTTATTTTTATTGCTTCATTTTATTCCTTCTATTTGAAAAGCCAATCAACCAGATGAATGTTGTATGAACATAATTGATTATGCTGCTTCAAATGACAGTATATATTTTCTACAATGGCCACAATCCAGCTATGCAAGGGGGCCCTTTAAATCCAACTGGTTTCAATGAACATACAGCACAATAGATTCTAATTGGATAATTTATCTGGATAATTTATTATTGTTATTTCTTGTTTACACAGTCAGACAGGTGTTATTGACTGGTTTGTTTTATCCAGACATCGAGTCCTTCCCAAAGACCTGGGATGGCTGAATTTTATTGTCAGTTGTTATAGATATCGTCGCAGAATATAGGCTGTTCCCAGTAAAGATGCTTTTTGTAATTGGCTGATGGTGATTTCTGTGGCCCCTATGGTGTTGAGGTGCTCTTCAAGGTCTTTTGGAACTGCACCCAGGGCGCCAATTACCACTGGGATTATTTTGGTCTTTTTCTGCCACAGCCTTTCAATTTCAATTTGTATATCTTTGTATTTGGTGATTTTTTCTATTTCTTTTTCTTCTATTCTGCTATCTCCTGGTATTGCTATGTCGATTATTTTGACTTGTTTTTCTTTCTTCTCGACTACAGTTATATCTGTTGTATTGTGTGGCAGATGTTTGTCTGTTTGTAGTCAGAAGTCCCATATTATTTATTATTATTATTATTATTATTATTATTATTATTATTATTATTATTTCTAGATGTATTTGCTTTCTGTTCTATTTATTCCTTATCAAGTTATATATAACTAGCTGACCCGCACAGAGCCATCTGTGCACTATTTGGGGCTGGCTGTTCTCCCCTCCCTCTTCCCCCACTCTCCCTGCCCCTCCCTTCTGCCCCACTCTCCTGCCCCCTCCACCTCTCTCTCTTCCCCACTCAACCCCTTTCCAGTCCCTCCACTGCTTCCCTGGGCTTTGCCGCCACCGCCGCCTCTCCCTTACATGGGAGGGCCTGGCCTGCCATCCCGCTGCTGTCTCCTGCCCCTGGCGGCCAGGCCAGGCTTTGCAGCCACATCCCCCTTACGCCTCCTGCCCCCGGCGGCCAGGCCGGGCTTTTCCGCCACCGCCGCCTCCACCTCCCCCTTACCCAGAATGGCCAGGCCAGGTCGCCCCACCACTGGCGGCCAGCCGAGGCTGCCTGCTGAGGCTGCCTTCTCCGGACATTTTGCGGCCCGCTGCCACCATCCCCCCGCCCCCAAACTCTCACCCAATGCCAGGAACTCTCGCGAGAGTTCTGCCACCAAATCCAGCACATGCATGCTGGCTAAGCGTATTAAATATATAGATATTTTAATCTTCCCTAACTATTTGGAACAAAATCTACAATCATAATGTGCTATTGATTAGCACATTGGCCCTGAAACAAAGGAACATAGGACCATTGGTTCATCTAGCTCAGTATTGTCTACACTGACTCACAGCAGCTTCTCCAGGGTTACAGGCAGGAGTCTCTCTCAGCCCTATCTTGGAGATGCCAGGAAGGGAACTTGGAACGTTCAGCTCTTCCCAGAGGCGCTCCATCCCCTAAGGGGAGTATCTTACAGTGCTCACACATCAAGTCTCTCATTCATATGCAACCAGGGCAGACCCTGCTTAGCTAAGCGGACAAGTCATGCTTGCTACCCCAAGGCCAGCTCTCCTCCCTGTTATCAGGCCAATCTGAAACCTGGTTTAAGTGGTCCCTGGGGCAAAAAATGAAGATGGGACCCTGGACCCCCTGCCTTGTTTTTCTCCTCCCTCTGCTTGTCATCTGGTGAGCCATTGGTGGGCCACTGTGTGAAGCAGGATGCTGGACTAGATAGGCCTTGGGCCTGATCCTTCAGGACTGTTCTTATGTCATTGCTGCAGAAGAGCTATATGTACATCGTGAAAAATATAACATTCTTGGCATGCCCTTTCTCTTGTCTCTTTGTAAATGATATCACACATTCCCCACCTTCCAGTCAGGAGCCAGCAGCTTGCCAGTGGCCAGATTTGTATGTAACATAGTACCGTGGATCCAATGAACCTGTTGTTCTGCTCCCCCTCTTCCTGCTCTTCCATCCGAATTCAGATGTTCAGATGAGCTCCCTCTCTCCAGTCTTGCTGACTGCAGAGCGGAGGGGGATCTGACTGCCTGGGCTTTCTTCTTTACTGAAGGACAGCCCTTGCAGCCAATCACAGCCAGAGCAAGGGAAGAGTTTCCTCCTTCAACTCCAGTTGCAAATCAACCAGACTGCAGTGCTAGCGTTCAGACATAATGCTGGCACTGTGGATCTGGGCAGACCTCACTACAAACTGAAGGTACAAATCACTGTCCAGAGAGGGAAACTGCAGGCCCATTTTCTGTTGTGACTATGATTGCCTGCATTCGGACATACAGATTTTGAAACCAGAGGTCTCTTCACGTCCGGTTTCATGTCACATGCAAATGTGGCCAAGGAGGCAGGAGGAGAGAACAGAGGAGAGTTGTTCCAGCCAGAGGGCCTCCCTCCCCCATGGGCCCAGGGACATTCCCTGCACCATCTATATATTATTTTCTCCTAGGCATACCCATTGCTAATCTCTTGCATGGCAGCTCTGGCGAGAGCAGCTGCCTGAAGGATAGCAATGGGGAGACGATGGTGGCGGTGGGTGGGCAGGCCGGCTGCCAGGAACAGGAGGCTCCGGGAACAGGAGGCTCAGTGGCAACAGGCCAGCCACCGAGAACAGGAGGCTACGGCAACAGACCGATTGCCGGGAACTGCTCGGCCGGGCTGGCCCAGCCGCTGAGATCAGGAGGTGGTGGCAGGCCAGCCCAGCCGCCAGGAATTGGCGGGTGGGCGGGAGGAGGTGGTGGGCTTGCTGGCCTACCAGCCAGAGAGCACCGGGCAGGAGGCGAGGAGAAGTGGGCCAGGCATTAAGGGGGAGAAGCAGGCGGGGGGGGGGAGAAGCGGGCTGGCAGAGGCACAGATGCTCTGTGCCTGGCCCAGCTAGTATTGATATAATTCTGTATGATATCTAATTGTCAGAGGAATCAGAGGAATTTTTCTCCTCATTTCCAGAGAAAAACATGTTCCTATAGGGCTCGCAGACCTAATTATCAGTTCGATGTGATGCATAGTCCTGCTATTGATATTGCCTGGGGTTTTGTTCAGTTTCACGTGTCCTACAAATTCTCTTCACTGCATTGAAGTCCCAGACCTGCTTCACCCAGCACAAGCAGCAACCCTGGAAAGCTCAGGCATGCCTCACATCTATATACTTCAGAGAGCCCACAGCTGCTGCTGCAGCCACCAACACTGTTGCAACTACATGTAGTTATAAGCGCAAGGAGGGGGCATCCTTCTTTGTGGCTCTCAGTTGCGCCAAGTCACAGCATCATGTATACAGACAATCATTTTTCTGGGACTACACAAATGAAAATGGTCTAGAGTTCATTTTTGCACGATGCCTAATAATCATTTAGGTATGGTCAAATGAGAAGATCTGGCCAGGCTGAATTATACGGGCTGCCAAAACTGTAATAATATTCCCAGGAGGCAGTAATTTAATGTTTCTTCATCAGAAAAATAATTAGCTTAGAACATAATTTGATAGCTCAATGATCTTGCCATTCAGAGATGGCACAGAGCATGCTGATGATTCCAGTTTATTCTAATTTATGGCTATGGGAGCAGTTATCGAGTTATGCTGCTAAATAAGGAGGAGGAGGAAGGCATCCTAATGCTAATGGTTTTACATTTAAGGGAAGTAGTCAAGGAATGCAGTGGGCAGTGTCTGAGGGCATGTGGCAGTAGTTGTCTGCCATCAGCCAGTGCTGATTCAAGGTAGCATTTCTACTCTTCAGACCTTTCTTATCTGTTTTGAAAGCAACTCATATCTGCTCCATCTGCACTGACAACATAATGGAAGTGGCACCAAATAATGGTAGCACCATTCAGTGTTAAACGTTCTGAAAATTGCATGAACTTCAAAAGGAGAAAATTTTCCATCTTCAGCTTGACATTGTTCCACAACAATATCAACAAAAAGATAGAATCAGTCGTAATTATTGGACACAACCTTCCTCACATCCTCTAGTCAAATGGTGAGGCTTACAAGGGTGGCCCTTCTGTGGTTTTGATTATAGTTATGCAAAGCAATGCTTGATTGCGACTGCAAAGTTCACCCTGAATGGCTTCTATGAAGGCAAACAGTAATGACATCACAAAAGCAGCAAAAGTGATGGATACCTGCAAATTAAAGTACTCACCGGGTATTATAAAAGGGGAGAGGGAAATTTATAGAAGAAATTCAACTATGTCCCATATATAATAACATAAGAACAACCCTGCTGGATCAGGCCCAAGGCCCATCTAGTCCAGCATCCTGTTTCACACAGTGGCCCAGATCCTGCTGAAAGCCACAAGCAGGAGTTGAGGGCATGCCCTCTCTCCCGCTGTTACTCCCCTGCAACTGGTACTCAGAGGCATCCTGTCTTTGAGGCTGGTGGTGGCCTATATCCATGGGGTCAACTGCCCTAAAAAACAAAAGTGATTTTGTTTGATTTTTTAGGACAATTGCCCTAAAAACCAAAAACAACGTGTGCACTACAGAATGTATCTCTAATCTGGGAGTGCTGAAATGGGCAAGGCAATCGCACTGAAATGCATTGTAAGTAACCGCGTGACATCATGCACCCAGGGCGTAACTGGAGCGGTCCACCGAGTGGGGCCGGACCCAGGCCACCATTCAGCTGGCTCTGCAGCTGCTCTGAACCCCCTAAGTTAGAGCGCTGGGCTAGAAACGGGGAGACCCGAGTTCAAATCCCCATTCAGCCATGATATTAGCTGGGTGACTCTGGGCCAGTCACTTCTCTCTCAGCCTAACCTACTTCACAGAGTTGTTGTGAGGAGAAACTCAAGTATGTAGTACACCGCTCTGAGCTCTTTGGAGGAAGAGTGGAATATAAATGTAATAAATAATAAATAAAATCTCTTTAAAAACCCCAAATCATTAAAAAGAAAACCAACACCCTTGCCAACCACAGATACTCGGGTTGCAATTGGCAAGACCGGGCACAATCTCCCATTCACGGATACTCAAAACTGTGGTTGGTAAAACTGCAGTTGGCAAAGGATGACTGTACTCTGCAAGCTGCTTTTGCACCTGCAGAAGAAAACAGACAGTCTCTCCATATTTTGGGACTATGTACAATTCAGTGGGGCTTCTTACTGAGTAGAGTCAGCTCTAGCTTTCAGGGGCCCTCTGCAAATGGATCTACAACTGCCATCTCCTCACTGAATGGGTCGCAAGAGAGTTGCTCTACCACCATACATAGGCTAAGGGCACAGAAATGGGCTGCAAATAGGCTAAGGGCACAAAAATGGTCTTGGGGATCAGTGGAAGGACCTTAAAATGAACTGTTCTGATGGATCTGGTAGCATTTGGCTGTACCATGGTCCCTTTCATAACATGAAGAACGCGAGTTTGCTGTGCAACTTCTGGACTCTTTTAAATACATTATTGAACAAGCTTTGTTAAATCTTTATCCGTTAACAGGCTGGCCAAAGAACAGAGACTCAAATCCTGGCATCTCTCTGAAAGATATTCCAAATCGAGAATTTACTGTGATGCAGTACATGCTGTCAGTGGATCTGTAAATAAGCCCTAAGAGTACCGTGAAGAATAAGGCCCTTAGCTGAAGATGAAGAGAGGTGTGCAGAAAACAGCAGGAGAAATATTCAGATAAATAACCTTATGCTGAAGAAACACAGCAGTGCCACAGGCACAGTATATACTCTTGCCTCCTCTTATCTAACATGGGACCCACCAAGCTGATCAAAATGGCCAGTTAGCAACTCTGTTCAATGAAGTGAGAATAAAATATGGGTGCCTAGGATTCTATTATTCTGGAAACAAACTGCAAGGGCAGCTAGTTTTCAGACATTTTATCTCACTGCTAAGAAGTCCTGTCTGGGTGGAGAAGTGTTTTTAGTGAATTTTTATTTTGTTTCTGGATTATGATCTTATTTTTGTTGTAATATCACATTTCTGTGTAGGAAGCTCTTGCTTTAATAATAACAGTTTTCACCACATGCTGAATGCCTGCACCAAGACAGCCTAACACCTCATTACTTTTTTTTCCAGAACAGCAAGGTCTTCCAGATTTTTAACTCCCTTCTAGACAGAGCAAGCACTGTGCACAACTGTCAATTCAAATTAGCTCCCAGATCCTGTTGGTTTTAAGTACCAAATGACACTCCAAGGAGCTTGTCAAATAATAAATAAAAAAGAGACATTTTTGTCAATTTGCACTGGCAGCTTTTAAAGTATTACATCCCTTTGCATGTATCCTGGGAGGCTGTCATAAAAGAAATTGCTGCTACCATAAAAATGGGCACTTTGAGGCCTGTCGCCCAACTAGAGGAAGGGTAATGAAAAGCCGCCAGTTGTTTTCTGCCGAGGCAATAACATTGATCTTAGGTTTAGTCAGATCACTGTTTCTAGCAGCCTGGCCTATTAGAACAGAAATAATCTGGAGATCAATCCTGCCTTTCTGGTGTGCTCCACATGCTCTTAATTATTAAAAGAGCATCTATTAAAGGCTAATGTTATGACAGCACTCCGCAGTGCCAGTCAAACTCCTAGTCCCATTGTGCCACCCACTGCATAAACCCATGATAAGTAGGTAATGTGGGAAGTTTTGTTTAGACCATTCACAGACTTTAGACCATACGCAGCTGTGAATAATGTTGTTTGGCAAAGTTTCACCAGGAAAGAGATTGATTATGTAAGGTTCCTTGAACATACCAATGCCTGTTCTTGGAGACCTAGTCCTGTGGTAGCCAGCATGAATTGTCCCCATTGCTAAGCAGGGTCTGCCACGGTTTGCATTTGAATGGGAGAAATGTGTGAGCACTGTAAGATATTTCCTTCAGGAGTAGGGATGTGCGGACCGGTCCGGCAGTCCGGGGTCGAACCAAACCACCACCCCCGGTTCCGTCGGACCGGAACCGGACCGCCGGATCCGGTCCGCAATTTTTTTTTTAAATTAAAGTATAATTTAAATACCTTTAGCCCCTTTGGGGGGCTTGCTGAGGCCGTGGGGCGGGGTCCGCATGGGTTCCCTCTCCCCCCGCCGGCCTTCCTCATCACCGCCGTGGCCCGCAAGCCCCCTGAAGGGGCTAAAGGTATTTAAATTATACTTTAATTTTTTAAAAAACAAAACAAAAAATTCACCGACTGGTCTGGAACCGGACCAGACCGGGGAGGGGGGTTGATGGGGGCCAGACCGAACTGGCCCGGTTTGGTTCCATGCACACCCCTACTCAAAAGATGGGGTTGCTCTGGGAAGAGCATTTGTATGCATGCATACAGAAGGTTCCAAGTTCCCTCCTTGGCATCTCCAAGATAGGGCTGAGAAAGACTGCCTGCAACCTTGGAGAAGCTGCTACCAGTCTGTGTAGACAATACTGAATTAAATGGACCAATGGTCTGAGTCAGTATAAGACAGCTTCCTATGTTCCTAGCCTAGTAATGTCTACTCTGTCTGGTTGTGGCTCTCCAAGATCTCAGGCAGACATTTTTGAGCCCTGTAACCTGAAATCCCCTTTTAAACTGGAGATGCCAGCATCGAGACCTTCTACTGTACATTCAAAGCATGTACACCGCCATTGAACTATGGCAGTCATTGTATTCTGAATCATTGTATTCTGGATCCACTGAATCACGGCAGCCATGTGTACATGGCATATAAGCACAACTGCTGTGATTCACACCTACAGGCTGCCGCTACTGCATGCAGACAATGGGTCTGCTTCAGGGCTGCACAACTTTGCCCCTCCAGCAAATGTTGGACCACAACCCTCATAATTCCTGACTACTGGTCACTGTGGCTGGGGATGATGGAAGCTGTAGCCCCAATGCTTTTCATGCAACCCTGGTCAAGTTCACTCATTTTATGTTTCCACATTATCCAGGGTGTGATCATCAGGGGAAGATATATATATATATATTGGGGTTCACAGTAGGAGCAAAATGCATTTCCAAGTGGTGATGAGCTTCATCCCATATATCAAATCTCTGAAAGAGAAATACATTATCGTTCAAATGGATGCTTCCACCTACACATCTTTTCTCTAAAGGAAGCCCTATTGATTTGAAAAGAGTTAACTCTTAAGTAAGCATACTCGGAGCACGCCCTTGTTTAAAGTGAAAGCTTTAAACAAGTAATGTTTAAAGCTTTCAGTAATGTTTTTCTAGCAATGGGCGTCAGATGGAGGGGTGAGCAGCTACTGGTTGGGAACATGATTGTCTCCCTCTAGTGCCATGTGTCGTTGTGAGCCTACTGGTGGCTGAGCTACTGCTGTCTGTATAACTGGACCAATAGCCTTATTTCAGTAGTAGAAAAGGTGCTATCAGTGTTGCTCATCACTGCACGGTACCAAAATATTATATTATTATAATTATTATTATTAATTCAATTTCTCAAATAGCATTTAGGACTGATGCCCACGCAACTGGATTGCATCTTTTCCTTTCTAGAGAGCTTGTGCATTACAAGTCACATATCTAAGTATACATAAATTGCTTTGTATGAAAGGGTGAAAGAATGGAGGATACACGGGCCAGAGAACAAAAAACATATACAGGATAGTAAATATACCGTGTATAAGAGTCTATTTCACACACACAAATTACATGAAATTACAAGAATGAAACACACAAATGGCTAAGAAATTGTCTGTGTTCTAAACCCCAAAACCGTGTAGCTGAAGGTCGATAATGTCCATGGTCCTATTACATGTAGACATATAGTCCTTCCAGATCTTTTCTCTTTTCTCTTGCTGGTTCTGTATTTAAGTTGTTACTCCACATATTACTCACAATTCTAGATCTTTTAACTTTACAAGTTCTTATTCTGAAGGTAGCTCCATGTACAAATGTTGCTCCTTCTGATAGATGCTCCTTGTCCAAAAAATTCCCAACAGGTATCTTAGGTAATTTTAACCTGTTTCCTCCTGCTTGAACAGGACTTCATCAGGAGAAGTGAGCTGAATACATAATAACACATGCATCATTTTAAAATACCTTCAACAAATTAAATTAACTTAAAGGGTCAGAAATTTTTAGTAATTTAGAACACAGACAATTTCTTAGCCATTTGTGTGTTTCATTCTTGTAATTTCATGTAATTTGTGTGTGTGAAATAGACTCTTATACATGGTATATATACTATCCTGTATATGTTTTTTGTATGAAAGGGTAGCTGCTAGTAAAACACATACTATACAACTGCACCAAACTTATTCTAAAATTCATTTTTACATTTCTGTCCCACTGTCCCTTCAAGGAGCCCAGAGCAGTGTACATGGTTATGTTTATAACAATAAATAAATAACAATGTTTATTACAACAGCTCTGTGAGCTAGGTTAGGCTGAGAGATAAGCGACTGGAGTCACCCAGTGAATTTCATGGCTGATTGAGGATTTGAATAGGTCTCCCCGTCATAGTCCAACACTCTAACCACTACACCATGCAAGACAATTGTACCAAATGAGATAACAAGCTAAATTCCCACACCCACATGGAATCCTCATTTTCACACTCCTTCTACTCTGTGTTTGAGAAAACTATGCATTCATTTATTCTCTTTATAGAATAATCAGCCCAAATGTAGAATACTCAGGGGGGAAAGGAAAGGTTGTGCTGTTGAGTCGGTGTTGACTCCGGATAACCAAAGAGACATGTGGGTTTTTTGGTAGAATACAGAAGGGGTTTACCATTGCCATCTCCCGCGTACTATGAGATGATGTCTTTAATCACATTCCTATATCGCTGCTGCCCGATATAGGAGTTTCCCATATTCTGGGAAACACACCAGTGGGGATTCGAACCAACAGCCTCCTGCTCTCTAGGCAGGTTACTTCCCCACTGTGCCATTAGGTGGCTAGAATACTCAAGCCAATGTAAAAAGGTCTAGTTGGGTAGAATATGGACAAAATAAATGCCACCCAAACTAGCAAAGAATAATGGAGCTGGAACTCACTTAATTTAATTTAATTATTTATTTGCAGGTACCATGTTGCTTTAGAGGCTGCCTCCATCACTCCTCCTCAGATGATGAATTGCATAATGTTCTGTGGATAAGTCAATAAACATTCTAGGGACTGCTGAAAATTGGGGGAAACTTGTTGAGATTTTGCCATGGACACTGTCTCAGTTCTTTGTGTGAGGCATGCTTGTATATATTGGAATGTGTCTGCTTGGAGGTGGAGTCACTGTGTTTGTTTGTCTCCTCTTCACTTGCTGTCTTGAATTTCAAACTGAGAGGTCCTCCCTCTCTCTGCATAAGAGACTGTTAGCCTGTTTATTGTTTTCTTAGCCTATATTTAGTAAGTAATAAATAATCAAACTCTTGTATCTTGGTTAAAGTTGGCTCCTGTACAATTACTTACAGAGGATAAGTAATTTCTCTGCAACAATACTGGCATTCCCTGTGTACAAAGTACAATATAGTAGTAGAACTATGAATGTTTATTAATAGTAGATCAGGTAGCTTGACACATCTGCTGTTTGTAAATGTGTTTCAATTACTCCTTTAATTGAGGCCATTAGCATTACTGTCGTGAACTGTCAGTGTGCTTATTTTATATACATTTAAGCTTTATATAGAATTGTCAAGTGATACCTCTTGTACTTCAAAGCCATCTTTCCCCACGGCTTACATTTCCCCCCGTCTTTATCCATGTCTATAGAATATACTTGTCAACTGATGATGGCACTTCATGCATCTAATGAGGTAATCCATGCAAAGATATGCTACAATACCCTCGTTAGTCCTTAAACTGCCACAAGACTCTGTTGTTTTGACCATGATATCAATTCCTTACTAGAGGTTACTGAAAACCAAAGGATCATCAAAGCAGATATCGATATAAATAATTATTACCATCTTCAAATCACTTACTCTAGAATAGTGTCACTGAAATCAATGGACTCTGCCTAGTTGTAGCTTGTCTGAGCATTGCATTTAGCCTATCATTCAGCCACTCTCAACTGTGCACTGCACAGAGGGCTGCAATAAGTATTGGAAAACAAAGCCCTATATTGGATGCATCTGCCACTCTGTGCAGAGTGTGCGGAGGCCTTGTGATGCCACCCTTATGCCCATGGGTAGTAACAGTAAGAGAAGTAGGATGCACCCAGATTTTCTAAGGCAACCCTCCTTACAGCTAACAGGTGTGGGGAATATCAGAAGCATCACCATTTCCCCCCCAAACATGTTCCCATTCAAGGTTTAGTCTGAGCTTTGTTTCCTACTGCACAACCCATCCATAAGCATCCTCTAACCCCAGAATGTTCTAACAGAAAGGAAGAAAGATGTTGGGTAGGATAAGTGCTGGGGAGGACAGTGTTGTCCTGCCTAGCTTGAGGCTCACAGACAATCACTCCCCACTCCTCCTAAAGGGAGTGTGCTGTCGAGTCGGTGTAGACTCCTGGTGACCACAGAGTCCTGTGGTTGTCTTTGGTAGAATACAGGAGGGGTTTACCATTGCCATCTCCTGCGCAGTATGAGATGATGCCTTTCAGCATCTTCCTGCATCACTGCTGCTCAGTATAGATGTATCCCATAGTCTGGGAAACATATCAGCGGGGAGTCGAACTGGCATCCTCTGGCTTGGTAGTCCTTTCATTTCCCCACTGTTCCATTAGGTGGCTTCCCCACTCCTCCTATCTAGGTTTTAATAAGCACACAATCAACGGAGTGCACCATTCCCAAAGCTGAGTAGGATGCTTGTCCTACCCAATTCACAGTCGTGCGAAGTAGCCTCATAACCCTCCAGTGGGCTCTCATCTAAAGGAAACTGCCCTGGAACTTGTCACTACTTGGGAAAAATGAGTAGTGTGCAACAATAGGGCTGGTCCCACGATCAGAATGTATGTGGGTAGGGCAAACATCCTCTCCTAGTTGGGGAGCTGTGAGTGTAAAACAAGGTTGGAGGTGGGGATTTTGATCGTGTGCTAGGCCCCAGCTAGGCAGGATGAGCACACCCTATCCAGGTTCCGTACTCAGATTTGGAACAAAGTAGGAGGAAAAAGCACAACTTGGGAGTGTGCATACTCCCAGTGGCGCAGCAGGGAAATGCTTGACTAACAAGCAGAAGGTTGCCAGTTCGAATCCCCGCTGGTATGTTTCCCAGACTATGTTTCCCAGACTATGGGAAACACCTATATCAGGCAGCAGCTATAAAGGAAGATGCTGTAAAGCATCATCGCATACTGCATGGGAGGAAGCAATGGTAAACCTCTCCTGTATTCCCTACTAACTGAGCAAAGAGGAGCCTTTTAAAAGTGGTGATTCTCTTTACTGAGCAGGAGGAGAGCAACTGGCCCTATCCATCCCCAGCACAGCATCCTTTCAGTGGCTGTTGCTGGAGTCTGCCTTTTTTTTTCTCTTCTAGATTGTGAGCCCTTTGGGGACAGCGAGCCATTTTTATTTATCTGTTTGTATCTATGTAAACCGCTTTGGAAAACTTTTGTTGAAAAGCGGTATATAAATATTCTTCGTATTCGTATTCTACCAAAAGAAAACCAGAGGGCTCTGTGTGCGCCAGGAGTCAAAATCGACTTGATGGCACACTTTATCTTTACACTCCCAAACTAGGGTAGGAGGCATTTCTGTAAACTACTCCAATATGTTGCGTGTGCTCCAGTTTAAATCCAGGGAGGGGGGGAATCAACCATGCTCCCCATGGAACAACTCTGGAGTAACTCCTGGCTGTTTTAACTCCTTGTTTCATGGGAATAATCCTGGACCTAATGTGCATTGCAGCATCCAGCTGTTTCCCTTGGTGCTTTTCTGTAGCTGCTGAACTCTCGATGCCACTACTCTTTCCCCCCTATTAGACAGCAATAAAGGATTCAAGCTGACAGATTTATTTTCCTGAAGACCGCATTTTGAAGAATTGCACAGTTAACCATGAAAACAGAGCACTGCAAAATGGTTGCTGTTTGGAGATGGCAATATCTTTGCCATGAACTTGTGTAAATTATCAGAGAATGTGAGTTGCATGGTAATACTGAGTGAAATACAATTCATAAATCCACCCAAATGAGTTCATGACACTGCTGGAAAGAAAATTTACACTAAACAAATGCAATATTAAGATTATTTCAGACCTTACTGGGATACATATTAACAACACCTGGGATTAATTAAAATGGTATAGGGACATACTGTCAATTTCCACTATAAATGGTAACTTGCTTTCTTGATTGAAAAGAGAGCACATGTAGTAGTAGTAGTAGAGTGGTAGGGCGCAAGGGAGATGGATGCAGCTGGGGCGCGACTTCCTCCTCCTCTGCATCAGTGTGGAACATAGGAAGAACATAGGAAGCTGCCATATACTGAGTCAGACCACTGGTCTATCTAGCTCAGTGTTGTCTTCACAGACTGGCGGTGGCTTCTCCAAGGTTGCAGGCAGGAATCTCTCTCAGCCCTATCTTGAAGATGTTGCCAGGGAGGAAACTTGGAACCTTTGGCTCTTCCCAGAGCGGCTCCATCCCCTAAGGAGAATATCTTACAGTGCTCACACTTCTAGTCTCCCTTTCACATGCAACCAGGGCAGACCCTGCTTAGCTAAGGGGACAAGTCATGCTTGCTACCACAAGACCAGCTTGTGTGCGCATGTGTGTGCGTGCACGTGAAGGATATATTTTTCAAAGGAAGGTGTGGTTTTATTTATTGCTTGTGTCTTTACCACAGCAAACCACTAGCACAGGGATTATAAATTCACTCTTTCTCCTACAGTGCACTTCTACTACAAATTCTACCAATATCTGTAGCATCTTGAAAAGTATAATAGTTTTAATTAATAGCTGATAAAGGAAAAGAAACAAGGATTTGCAGGTTCTGGTTTGGTCAACAGACTTCTATTCTTTGGTTCCTCTTTACATTCCTTTGAATACAGTCAGTTTAGTCCATAATAATTGATAATCAAAATGAAGACCTAGGATTTTAATCTTTGACTACTAGGGTTGCCAGTTTTCATTCTAGCCTGATTCAGATGTTATTCAGGATGTCCCACCCCTGCTGTCTCAATCACCTTGTACCCCATCACTCACGCTTACAGTGAAGCTAGTCTGAGGATGAAAGAGCCCTACTCGTGATGGCAGGGGCTTCCATGACTGCTTCTCTGAAGTGAGAAGAACCCTAAGCCTAATCATGGTCACTTCTGTGATTGTGAGACTGGACTGATTCAGCTTCGTAATCATGGAAACTCCCACAATCCTGTGTAGCTCTTCCCATTTCAGACAAGCCCCAATGTAAGTGTGGGGCTTATTTATGTATTATTTCTTTTTCTATTTAAAGTGCTTTGAGGACTTGGGTTGAAGAGCAATACAGGACTCACCATCTGTGGTTTCGTGTATCCGCAATTGGGTGGTTGACACCCGACCTCGGCATACTTAGAAAAGACCGGCTCACAAGGAAGAGAGCCAGCGTGGTGTAGTGGCTAGAGTGCTGGACTAGGACCAGGGAGACCCGAGTTCAAATCCCCATTCAGCCATGTAACTAGCTGGGTGACTCTGGGCCAGTCACTTCTCTCTCAGCCTAACCTACTTCACAGGGTTGTTGTGAGGAGAAACCTAAGTATGTAGTACTTATGGGCTCTGGGCTCTTTGGAGGAAGAGTGGGATATAAATGTAAATAATAATAATAATTAATTTTGCATATTCACGGGTTGGAGGCAGCTGGAAATGACTGCAGAGGTCATTTCTGGCCACCATTTTGTGAAACAGAGCCATTTTGGACTCTTTTTAAAACTGCAAAAAACTGAGGAAAAATGCCAGAAAACTGACTATTTCTAACTTCTGCGGGGCATTGCTGGATTCCCGTAGAGCATGGTAGGGCACTTTATGTTGCCCTTCCAACACTTCTTTCTGTGTTTTGGAGCATTTTTCAGGCCTCCAGGAACCTAACCACTATGATCCCATTGTCCCAATGAGTTAGTATTCGCGGTTTCCATATCTGCAGTAATTGCAGAGAACGGAACACACACACACCACCCCCCGAACACTGAGGTTCTCCTGTATATAAAGATTTGTAGATGTAGTAGTAGTAGTAGAAGAAGAAGAGTAGTGGGGTGAGAGGGAGATTGATGCAGCTGGAGCGGTACTTCATCCCCCTTTGCGTCATTGTACACGGCTACAGTGCTGTGATTTTATAATGACTGAATCAGGCTTCTATATCTCCAGCTTCTTGCTTTTTCCCTTGGAAGGACAGGCAACAAAGCTTAATCTGAGGTCATTTTGGAGCTGTCATTGACTCTGCCCCTATACCACTGGGGCTTGTTCCAGATTTCCCCTCCCCCATTTTTCAAGGGCTGGCAATCTTGTGACACCACCAAGCTCTGAGTCAGAAATCTCAGCTTGATAGATGCATTTGACCTGGCAACTCTTTTGACTACCAAAGTCAGTCACTGACATTCATTCAAATTCCCGCTTGGCCTCAAACGTGGTGAGAAGGCAAACTACTAGACCTTAGCCTCAGTTCCTAATCTCTAAAATGGGAATAAGAACTGTATTTTACATACTGCACTCCACTCCTATTTTGTTTAAAGCACGTTATCTGTCTGTGCTGGATCGTATTTAGATTCTTCATGAGAAGTTGTGTCATCCAAGGAAATTAATTGGCAGGAGGTTCCAAATGTTACTTTAAGCAACAGATCATTAACAGATGGACTTTATAGCAACAAGATGTGGAGTCAGCCATGAGCTTATATTGCTTTAAAAGGTGTACATAAATTAATGGAAAATAGGTTAGTAATCATCAATAAAACTATGATAGCTTAACTGGAACCTCCGCATTTCAGCAATATAATTAGGAACTGGAAATAATGAGGTGGGTGGATGGGATGGGTCTCTTTATTACACCCTCCTTTGCTTTTAAGAACATTTGATTGATCATTTTTGTACACACAGAACCACACTAGATGTAACTTTGCTGTGCCTGAACAAGGCAAGTCATTTTTTTGTTTTGTTCAGATATTCATAAAGGCTGATCTAACCAAATGTACTAACAAGTCCCATTTGAATTACACCCTTATTTTAACTGTTGTGGATCTGATTCTTACTAACAAAACAAAACACACACAAAAAGAGCAGCATTAACTAACAGGATATAAACTATGGGCAATTACTGAGGAAGAAGCCTCACTGAACACAGGATAATTTATTTCCAAATAAACATGCATCAAGCTGCAGTGTCTTTAGATGATTGTCTGAAAGGAGATTTTTAAGACAAGAGGTTGTCTGAAAGAAGCTCAGTGTGGAATGATCTTTAAAATTTACTCCATCTCAGAACACTGACAATGTTCTCTCAACTGAGGGTTAGCCATTCTGAGAATAGTGGTAGCCTACACATCATAATGACCATACATTTTATATCATTATATGGGGCTAGCACAACAAGGAAAAGGTACCTTCTGCTGAACCTGTCTGTGTTCAGCCAATGGAGGGGTGTGGCGCATAGGTCAGAGAAGAGACAAACGGCATGGTTTGGACAAATGGATGGGCAAAAAACCACCACCCCCATATCATTTATCCAGTCTGTTGGGTTCGGTACACATTCCTATTCTATCTTCTTTCTCCTAATCAGTATTCTGGTTGATTCTGATTTAGCATGGATCCTGTGAATTGATTCTTTGTGGCCAGAATAATTATTTTACATTTGCCTCCATTTAACTTCATTTTCGGTTTGTTGCTCTTGTCACCCAAGTCCTCTGAAGGGGAAAAAAATCAGTTTAAATCTGGCTGCATTGATCCTCATTATTTCCTCCGTCTCAAGTTTTAGCACCATCTGCAGATTTGCTTTCAGCGCCTTCAGCTACAGCAGCATTATGAATAACAGACGTCCCCAAACGAAGTAATCATTGCTGAACTGAAAAACATGCGAGACTTATCGTGAAGGCTGCAAAAGAACCCAGTGAAATTCTTACTTTGACAGGGGCAAACAAGGTTATTTGTGCCCTGCAGTCATGCTGTAAGAGAAAAGGCTGTAGTTGAAAGAGTGTCAAGCTATCCTGTGAGGCTGCCTAGATCTCTTTGCCAACCTGTAACTTGGAATACTTTGAAGGGGATCAGGGTGAGAAGGCAATCACAGATAACTACGGACCTCTTTCCTTAGGACTATGGGCAGCAGTTCAATCCAGAGAATGAACTAGAAGAACGCGGGTCTTCATATGTTTAAGTTGTAAAGCAAATGTTGAGCCTGCAAGGAGGGGATCATTGAATGGAGAACTGTATCCAGAAAGTGACTGTCTGGGAACTGTTCCCTGGAAACAGGTTTCCTCCAAGGAAACTTGCCCTCTAACTTCAGTTCCATTAATGATGTTACACCCTTGCAGAGGTTTCACCTCAATTTAATTCCATTTCACTGATATCAGAGCATTTCAGGTATGCAGAATTAAGGAATAAATTACTGTCGGTGTGACTAAAGAGTTAAAGGAATTGAATTACAGCAGTGATAACTCTGCTGTTTGGAGATAATCTGTGATACTGTTTTTAGGAAGTATTTTTTGTTGTTGTTCCTGACACCAATCCTGAAACTTTGCCTGAAGTCATAAAGGACACCCTTGAATAACATTACTAGGCATGATTTGTAGTATTGATGCTTCCATAAGGCATCATGGATCATTGTCTTAGGATACTCCACATATCAATCTCACATCTACAGTGCCACTGTGGGTATTCTGTGAAGGTCATGGCTCTATCTCCCATAATGATGATAACAACTTCAGCTTCAACTTCATGTGTTGGTCTCCCAATAATAACCATTCTCTGGGCAGCTTACTGAGTAAAACAATAAAACAACAATTGAACAAAACATACAATTAAGAGCACATTGGGGGGGGAATGACAATAAAGAACAAAAACAACCTAGAAAAATGTTTCAAAACTTTTTTAAAAGAAAAGTCTTCATCTGACATCTAAAAGAACAAAGTATGGTGCCAGGTGAGCCTCACTAGAGAGGCTAATTCATAAATGGGATGCCACCACCAAAAAGGCCATCTGCCTAATAGCTGCCCGCCTCACTTCATTTGGCAGGGGTACTCAGAGCAGGGCCTCCAAATAAGATCTTAAGGTCTGAGTAGGGACATATGGAGCAAAGCGCTCTCTCTCAGGTAACCTGTCTCAAGCTGTTTAGAGCTTTAACAGTTAAAACCAGTACTTTGAATTGGGCCCTAAAATGGACTGGGAGCCAGTGCAGCTGACAAAGCACTGGTGTGATATGATCAGACTGCCCAATCCCAGTTAATAATCTTGCAGCCCTATTTTGGACCAACTGTAGTTTCCAAGCCATTTTCAAAGGCAACCCCATGTACAACACATTGCAGTAATCTAAAAAGCCCTTACTAACTTTCCAGTTATCTTTTGTGCTGTCTCCTGTGCATCTGACAACAGACTATCCATTGTCAGAGGGAACTCTGGAACTTGTCACATTTTAATTCTTCTTGGTCAATGAGTCAGGAGGTTAAAAAAAACAGCAACAATAGCTCTGAGCATGCTCGGAAGTCATTTCAGCGTGAGGAATAGCTTAACTCCGAAAAGTATATCCTTCTAGTCCTCCAGTCAACAAGTCAGGAGAAATAAAAAATGTTATTTCCCATAGTTCAAGTTGGCAGTATAAGAACAGTTCAGAGGCAACCTTTGGAGGACAGTTTTCCTCTTCTGCTCTCCCCAAAGAGGGAGCCCAAAGGGAAACTGACAGGTTTGGAGGTTTGGAGCTGAACCACTGTGAACTGAGATGACATTCAAAGGAGGTTAAGCTTGCCTCGGGGATATCTGAAATGAAGGCATTTGTTTCTGAATCCTCCCCTTTCCAAAATTCTTCTTCAACACATGGCTGAGTATTGTGTGTCGTTTTAACCCTTAGTTTTTAAACTTATCCTCAAAATAGCACTTCTAAACAAAGGGCAGTACTATCATGAAGAATGGTGAAGCTGCCCCCTCTAGTTGTACTATGAGGGCTACAAGGATCCCGCTCCCCCCCTCCAAAAAACCCCCCCACAAATTTGATACGTGGCTTGGCTTGCTCGCACAATCTAGCAATCTTTGGGGTATACTGTGTGTGCCTAACCCTCACTCTCCTTGCCTGGTTAAGAGGCCCCACTTACGGTCGCTTGTCTGAACCTGCCTAACAATTACAGGGGCCAGCCCTACAGAGCAGGGATTTTTCAACATGAATGGCATCACACGAACATAGGAAGCTGCCATATACTGAGTCAGACCATTGGTGCATCTAGCTCAGAATTGTCTACCCAGACTGGCAGCAGCTTCTCCTAGGTTGCAAGCAGGAATCTCTCTCAGCCCTATTTTGGAGATGCCAGGGAGGGAACTTGGAACCTAGATGCTCTTCCTGGAGCGGCTTCATCCCCTTAAGGGGAATATCTTACAGTGCTGACACATGTAGTCTCCCATTCAACTGAAAACCAGGGCAGACCCTGCTAACAGAGGGCACAGTTCATGCTTGCTGCCACAAGACCAGCTCTCCTCCCATCCTCATAGCAAGTATAATGTAAGTTATAGCTCTTTGTTCCTGGTTTGCTTAAAACTACCCACTAGCTCGTATTCCAGTGATCTTTGCTATTTTTCAAGCAGGGGCCACTTTGACAAAAAACCTGCAAAGTGAGAGCCGTTTCCCAGGGCACTGACCTCCGCATGGCACTGCTTTTTTCTCAGTGTTGGGAGGGCCCTTTAAAAGAGAGATGCATCCTTCTCTTTAAGAGCTTTAGGAAGGGAGCACCGGGAAGGGCTACACTTCCCAACCCTCTGTGCACTCCTTCCAACCTGGTGCAGGGGCTCAAGAGGAGAGGAGAGCTGGTCTTGTGGTAGCAAGCATGACTTGTCCCCATAGCTAAGCAGGGTCCACCCTGGTTGCATATGAATGGGAGACTTGATGTGTGAACACTACAAGATATTCCCCTCAGGGGATGGAGCCACTCTGGGAAGAGCAGAAGGTTTCAAGTTCCCTACCTGGCTGCTCCAAGATAGGGCTGAGAGAGATTCTTGCCTGCAACCTTGGAGAAGCTGCTGCCAGTCTGTGAAGACAATACTGAGCTAGATAGACCAAGAGTCTGACTCAGTATATGGCAGTTTCCTATGTTCCTATGTTGCTAAGAGGTCTCTGGTTCCTACGCTGGGCATTGCGTCTGCATTGCAGTACACAGTGGGAATGGTCACCTCTACATGGCGCTATGCAGACTGTGCATAGGATTTAGCTTTGGCTAGAGCTTCACACAGGCCCAATAAACAATTAGTAAGGGGTTGATGGGGCCACCAAGGGCCTGCAGGCCTTACAATGATATTTTCTCAGTTTAGAAGGGGGGAAAACCCTTTATATATTTGAATGTCTCCCAATGATAAATATAGCAAATCTTCGAGACATTTATGTCCTGCTCAAAAGTGGGATTTCATTATGAAATTCTCAACCCAATACCAAAATGCAGCACCTAATCCTGTCTGTATAGAAATATCTGTTAAAACAGCTGCTGATTTAAGCTGAAAATGGATTTAATGCTAAGTAATCGCAAAGAGGATTAAATGATATTTTTTAAAAAACTGGAAAGAATATTTGTAAATACATGTCAGTAAACAATAAATACATCCAGTAGATTATGAGGGACACTCCAAACCTCAGCATATTTTACTTAGAAGCAAGCTCCAGGGATTCCAGTAGAATTTACTTCCAAATGCATGCTTAAAATAGCCAATGTCTACTTAGGAACATAGGAAGCTGCCATAAACTGAATCAGACCATTGGTCCATCTAGTTCAGTATTGTCTTCACAGACTGGCAGCAGTTTCTCCAAGGTTGCAGGCAGGAATCTCTCTCAGCCCTATCTTGGAGATGCCAGGGAGGGAACTTGGAACCTTCTGCTCTTCCCAGAGTGGCTCCATCCCCTAAGCGGAATATATTACAGTGCTCACACATCAAGTCTCCCATTCATATGCAGCCAGGGTGGACCCTGCTTAGCAAAGGGGACAAGTCATGCTTGCTACCACAAGACTCAAATTGACATCCTGTATGCTGCCTTAAGATTTGTGGAAGAAGAGTGGGAAATAATATTGGAAATAATGGGTTTACTTTTACATAACACCATTTGTGCAAGTTGCACAAATGCAACATACTCTTGCTCAGTATGTCAGCCACTTATTACATCCAGCTTGATCCTATGAGCCACTGTGCTAAGACAACACCACATAGGATCTGCATTAAAAAATTGATGTATTTATTACATTTTAATTCCACCTTTCTTCCATAGAGCTTAGGGCAACATACATGATGTCAATTCCACTACCCCTCCCCCCGCATCTTCACAACAATCCTGAGAGGTAAATTAGGCTGAGAGACAGTTACCAAGTCAAGGGTGCTTATGGAGCTTCAAGGGTAGTCCCTCCAGTCTAAGTCTAAGGCCATTTTTGTTAAGAACCACAAGTTCAGAGAACCTGTGGTTCTCTTGTCCTTCCCCCGACATGCTCACAGACAAGCTGGAGCTGCAGCCTTGGAGCCTGCAAGGGGGCGGAAACTGGCTGCGCAGGCTTCCTAGGGCTCGAGAAGGAAAGCCAATGGACTTTGAGCAGTGGGAGGAGCTTCCTCCCTTAATTCCAGTTTGGGCGAGTTGCCCAAACCGGATGACACACTCTAACCTCTGGACTCTCGGTTTGGTAAGTGAATCTTCCTTACAAATGAGAGTCCAATCGGAGATTGGGGCGGGGGGGAGAATTGGAGCTGCAGTCGGATCCTGGAACCGTGGTTCCAACTGTTCAGACATCACAGGGGTGGAAACCTGAGGTGAGTTTGCCTCAGGTTTCCCATAACCTCCAAAGGTGGCCTAACACTCTCTATGCCATGCTGCCTCTAGAAATCTACCTGACATACCAACAAGGACACTTCTGCATCACCACTCAGCAATATCTGAGGATAGAAGGGAGATGTCCATATGCTGCAGTTCCCTCCCACTCCAGCATTACCTGTCTTATGAACTGGAGAATGGTATATGGGAAGTAGCCATAGTGTGGGCTCCTTCTACCTTCCTTAGATGTTCTATTACTGAGTTAGCTTGTGAAGGTAATCCCAAAGGGACACCTAGACTGCTCCATTGTTCCTAGGGCACATGGCACAATTGGACTGAGCAGTAGGAAGATTATTTTACTACTTTAGTCTCATCACTCATTTTCCAGTACACTTGTCCACAATCCTTTGGGTCTTTCAGACAGTAGAAGATCAAAAGGCCAGTGAAACCTTGGTCTGGCTGGCTGTAACTGAGAGTACAGGAGTAGTTATGGGTTTCCTGTGGGACAGAGCCAGCCAATGCTTCTTCACTGTTCCAGCAGAAGTCTGTGCTTCAGCTTCCATGGCATAATCCACTATTTCCAGGCCTGGGGCTTAAGCTGACCCACCTGGTTGAGATTTTAGTATTAGGAATGCCATCATTTCAGTGCAAAGCCCCCAGCAAATTAAAAATAATATTACTATTCCTTCTATAATTACTCAGTATAGTACAAAGGCATCAGAAGGTTGGAGTGGGACAAAAAGTTAAGATGGGCCCCTGTTCTCCCATCCAAGAGATATGGGTAAGGTGGGGGAGCAAAAAAACAAGCTGTCACCCAGCTGCTGGGGCCTCTTGCCTTTGGACATTCCCTACTCCTGCTCAGTTGTAGCTACACTCCTGTTATAATGTGTAAATGACAGAACCTTCTGGAGCATAAGCATTTGTGTTCAACATGAGGCACAAATTGCATTATAAACCATTATGTAAGAGATTACCATAAACCTTTAAAACCTCACATTCCAGCAAATGTTGTTTATTACCACCACTGCCCTTTCAAAAACACTTAAGGCCAAACTCCTGTGCACACTTCCTTGGAAATAAGACCCCGCTGAATTCAATGAGACTCTTGTAAAGAATAAACCCTGCTAACCGGGAAAAGAGGAACCTTTTAAAGTGGTGGCACTCTAATATTAACTGTCGGGATGCCACATTGCCTGGTTGCTTGGGTGGCCCTATGGAGTCTGGAGAAGGGCGTGGCATTCCTCCTGTGGGGCTTTCATTCCCTTCAGGGGGCAGTAGGGTTGAGAAGGGTCCAGGCTGGTTGGATCTCAGTGGGGTTGAGCGGGCAAGGCAGGGAGAGATGCAAGAAACAGCTCCAGGGAGACAGCTAGGTGGGTGTGGCAGGAAACAGGAAGCCAGGTCAGAAAGGGGGTGGGGTTGGAAATAAGGTTTAAGCCCTGCCAACTCTGCATTGGGGTATTTAAAGACAAGGCAGCTGCTGATGAGGAACTGCTTCTGGGTATAGGAGCCAGGAGTTCTCCAGGAGAGGGAACTGGCTGAATGTAGCAAAACAGAAGGTAGACTCAGGTGGCAAACTAACATCCTCCCATGGCTGTTCCTGAGGCTGACCTTTTTTTGTTGTTGTTGCTGACACAGTCATTCTGGAGTCCAAGAAAGGCTAGGAGCCCACCCCGTCCCCTGGGAGTCTGACATTAGCAGAGATAACAGAGTGCCCTTATTTGAACCAGCATAAGAATGCAATGAATATCTATGAACTGCTTTTCAACAAAAGTTCCCAAAGCAGTTTAGATAGATAGAAATAAAATATAAATAAAATGGCTCCCTGTCCCCAAAGTGCTCACAATCCAAAAAAAAGATATATAAGATAGATAGACACCAGCAACAGCTACTGGAGGGATGCTGTACTGGGGGTGGATAGGGCCAATTGCTCTCCCCCTGATCAATAAAGAGAATCACCACTTTAAAAAGGTGCCACTTTGCTCAGTTGGCAGGTGACAATCAGCAGCATGGTGTCTTTCCCAGGGGCTGTTGCGTGTGTGTGTGTGTGTGTGTGTGTGTGTGTGTGTGTGTGTATGATAAGCCCTTTTTGAAAGTGAAGCATCTTATTCTTTTTGTTATGCAAACCACTTTGAGAACTTTTTGTTGAAAACATTGGTCCCCCTTGTTCAATTATAGTGACACCCCTGATCCTCACAAATGTTGCAGAGACATTGTGTGCAAAGTGCCTCCATAGCATTTAGTAATCCAGAGTTCCAACTCTGTGGGCAAGAGGGCATTTTCACCCATCTCTTCCTCCACCAGAAGCACTCTTTAACACCAATGAATATGTTCCTGGGGGTTGTGCAGCCCTCAGGTATATATTTATATTATGGATGTTAAAGTGCACTTCTAGAGGAAGGAAAGATTGATGGAAATCCCCCACCATCACCTATGCAGTGGGACTCTGGATTACTAAATGCATGCAGTGGCTTTGCCACTAGCAACTGATGAGTCCTGCTCCAGATGGGGCAGTGAAGGCGAGATAATATAACTTTTACAGTGGCAAAAGTAATGAATGTAGCTGACACCAGGACCTGGCACACCCAATGGCAGCTGACCCAGCATTCTGTGGGGAGGGTGGCCGACCCCTCACCACTCAGCTGGCCAGCAGCACAGATCACTGGAGGCTGGGAAAATGAGTCCCAGCCTCCATTAATCCCTAAAAGGAACTGCACGAGCAGCACACTGGAAGGTTCCCCTGTGAGTCAGGTGCTCTAGGAGCCCAACTCTGTGTATGCTCAGGCTGGGTGCATCACGCATACACACAATCCCAGGCCTGGGTTAGAGGCTGTGCTCAGACCTTCTAACCCAGGTTAAAGGCTGGGTTAAACGGCCAGCAGCATTGACCACTGGAGGCTGGGAAAATGAATCCTAGGCTCCAGGAATCCCAAAATGCACCATACGAGCAACGCAGTGCATTGAGGGATTCCTCCATGAGTTGGGCGCCTAGCATACAGATGATCCTGGACCTGGGTCAGCGGGCACACTTACACTCTCTAATCCAGGTTAAAGGCTGGGTTAAAAACCCAGGCTTCCGGGAGAGGCAGTGCCAGGATCGGCCTCAGGCTGGGTTGCCCTAGCCTGGCTTGGAAGTATTTTTATACGGGCAGATGATTTCTCAGTGATTTCTAAAAGAAGAAAAACAAAATGAGTTTGATAACTAATAAAATCAGTATGTTCCTAATAGAAAGTGAAAGGGCTATTAAAATGTATAGCCCATGCCTCATTATTGAGCTTCAGATATCATTAACACAGACCTCACATCAGACTGCTGTCTAGATCCCAAGCCGTGATCTGTGCTTCCAAATTTATAACAAGCAAACTATAGTTTAGAGCTGCTTGTCTGCTTTTTTCTACCATAATTTCAGCACTTCGCTTTACAAATCAATAAATGCACTTTTATTTTTATGGCCTATATGATTCAGCAGCCTCTCAAGGCATACCAATGGACAAAACCATGAGGCTTTACACATGATCCATGTGTAGAGCCTAACTGGGCTTAGTCCGCTCTCCCCGCGGACGAGAAGGGAGCTCGCCCGGGGTGACTGGATTGGCCACCCACACGATTGCTAGCTTCGTCACGGAGCCTGTAGGGACGGTGGGGATCGGGGCCACCTAGGCCCCGGAAGTCCCAGGATGCCCCACATGAGTGTGCGGGGCATTCTGGGGAGATCCCCAAGGCCGGGAGGCTTGCTGCAGCCTCCCAGTCGGGGGTCTCCTCACGAGTTGCTGCGGTGCGGAGCAGTGCCGTGGCAACTCACAATCAGAAGGACGGGGTTAGTGGAGTGCTCACTCTGCTAACCTCATTTAAGGGGAGGGGTATTGGGGGGGGGTTGCTGCCAGGAGCCACAGAGCACCAGCTGATGCACACAACCTCCCAAAAGTGGCCTGGGCTCCCTTAGCCTGCTTTTGGGAGGTTGTGAGACCCGCCTCTATGTCTTCCCCATTTAGACATCAAGCCAAGCCATGGTTAGAGAAACCATGGTTTGCAAATTGACTTCAGTTTGGTTTCTGATTCTTATGTGCTAGCTGATTGCAAACTATGGTTTGCTCTTTCAGACATTACACTAAGCCATAGTTAAACTTCCTTAAAATTGGCATGGTGTAATAGAAAATAAGCAATACATTGTAATGTAGGGGGGAAATGAAGTATATCCTCTTATTTTGACATTTGCACATCTACATTCTGTTACCCTGATACAATCAATATTGCAGGTGAATATACATCCCAGATATTTCACAAAATGTGCAACACAGACATATCTGGAAGCTATTCACATGTGCAGGCAAAACCGGGCTAAGGAAGCCCAGCCTGGTTTTGCCTGTGCATGTGTACCACCGGGATCGGTAGAGCTCTGCGGAGGGGAGATCTCCATAATGCACCACACGCTTGTGCAGAGCAACCCATCCCAGCACCCCGACCCCCCAAGCTACCAGCAGCAGCCGGTAATCATCTGGGCGGGCGCTCCGCCCTCCAAAGAGGGAGCCCTCAATCGTCTGTAGGGAGGTTAGCTTTTTAAGGCTTCCTCCCTGCTGACCTTCTTGCCCTTTCTCACTGCACGAGAAAGGGCTCATTCTGTTTTAATAGATGGCCCAGAATTGTTTCAGCAGCTGCTTTAATGGAACTAAAGTAATGCAGTTTTCCTCAAGTATCCACTCAGTGAAATCTCTGCAACACATTACTGAAACTGTGACATCTGAATTTACAGCTTATATCTGTGCTACTACAGTTCCTGAAATAAAGCATGGTATATTGTTTGGCATTATCTTTAAAATTATAACAAAGCCAGCTATACAAAAACTGTTTAGGATTTTTAAAATATCTCCCCCCGCCCCCACCCAGATAATTTTTGATTGAGAAATCAATCTGAGTAACAAAAGAAGGTTTTAGGTTTTCTTTTCTCAATCAAAAATTATTTGAGGCAGGCAAAAACACATTTTTTCCATATCTGCTGCAACTATAATATTGAATCCCCCCCATTCAGAATACATTTATAAATAGAGTTCAGGTACCTTTGTTTCAGGTATCATTTGTTGAGAGAGCTAGAATTTAGCCATGTAGATTTTAATAAGAAAAATCAAGCCACCATTGAAGAGCAGTGTAGAAATGATCATGGAGCCTTTGTTACTCCCTCGCCAGCTGTCTGTTGCATTTTCTAGGTAGATTAAGTCATGGAAGATTAAGACAAGCTTTGCTCAGGGTACCTACTAGGCAAGAGAGAGCAAAATACATTCCAAATTTGCAATAATGTAGTATGTTAAACCAAAAAGATGATTGGTAAAAGCAATCAGTGTCCCCAAAGCTTATAAATATGTCCATATTATCTTTTTTGCTGAGTCTCTATAGTGTGTAGACAAGCCATTAACACAACTGGAACAATGACGGGAGAGCCATCAGCATGATAAAGCCACCCTAATGAAATGCAGACAAAGATTAAACAGAATTAAATGTGACAAGTAAAATCTATTAAAGACAAGCCTTTAGCTACTGTAATCAAAGGATTATTACTTACCTTGCCAATTAACAACAGTATGCTTATAGTTTCTTTCCTTACAGTACAAAGGGCAGTGCCAAATGTCAGAGAGTCATTAATAAAGTGGCGCTTGAAGGGGGGCATTGTAAAATTGCCACTGAAAAAAGTGTACTGGATCTTATCATGTTGGGAAATAACCAGCCAGTATCGAGTCTTCTGTTTTGGGGGGGCAAAGTGTTTGAGTTTATGGTAGCATCTCACCTCCAGGTCTTTCTGGATGAAAATGATTATCTCGACAATTCAAATCAATTTCCAGCCTGGACAGACTTAGTAACTTTGGTAGATGATCTACACCAGGAGGAATGCTAGATGGGGGAATGCTGACCCTCTTGGTTTTGATGGAACTTTCAGTGGCTTTCAATATCAATGACTATGGTATCCTTCTCGATCACCTGGTTGGTTGAGCCTGGGGTGGCAATAGCAAGGGGGGCATTCCAGTCCTACCTAACAGACAAGGACCACAAGGTGTTGCTGAAGGACTCCTGCTTGACACACCGGCCTTTGGCCTATGGTGTCCCGCATGGTTCTTTTCTGTCCTCCATGCAATACAGCATCTATATGAAATTGGAGAGGTTGGCCACACATTTGGAATCTGCTGTCATCAGTATGCTGACACTATGCAGTTCAATATTTCTTTTTCATCTCAAGCGATACATGTCTGAACCAGTATCTGGAGGTGGTAATTGGCTGGATGTAGGCAAACAAGCTGAAACTTACTCCAGACAAAACAGAGGTACATAAGAACAGCCCAAGGCCCCATCCAGTCCAGCATCCTTTTTAACACAGTGGCCCATGGGATGCCTCTGATAAGTCCACAGGCAAGAGGTGAGGGCATGCCCTCTCTCCTGCTGATATATAGAGACATCTTGCCTCTGAGGCTTGAGGTGGCCTATTGCTACCAGACTAGTAGCCATTTATGCTGACCATGTGTGCCAGGTCAGTAGAGCAGCTGATCCAGTGCAGCCTGTTCTAGATGGTGTAATACTGTACATCCCTTCGAAGATCATATTTACAGTCTGGAGATGCTCCTTGACTTGGTGTTGCTTTTAGCATGCCCTCATCCCTTGGCCTCATGCCGAGGGAATGGGTCTTTGTCCCACCCAATTGGGTGCTCCCCAATTGGTCAGGGCTTGCTGCAGGGGTGGGACTTTTGTTCTGCTCAGGCAGTTCCCCGCCCTCGCTCCTCAGATCAGCTTAGGCGGGCTTTGAAGAGGGAGCTCGCCATCACGTCTGCCTCCTGATTGTGACCTTGAGGGTCCCACGGCATCTTCAGCAGTGACTGCCTTTTAAGGCAGCTGGACCATGGAGGGGATCCAAGAGCGTTTGGCCTCTACCACTTGAATTTTGGTTCAGTCTCAGGGCAGCAGTGGTCACATACGACACCGGGGCATAGCAGATTTGGGTGCCGTCCACATTGATGGTTTTGATTAGGGTGGAGGCCTCCGCATGGGGAGGGCCCTTCATGCTGGGTTGTTGGCTTGCGGGGCTCAGAGCTAGGCTAGTGACCGGCTGGCTGTTCCTGATCAACACCCACCAGTGGCACCGATGCCCGTAGGGCCTCCCGTTCCATCGCCTGCACCACCTGGGCCATTGGAGCTTTCCCCGGTTGAGCAGCCCACACCAACTCCATCAAGTGAGGCAGACACAGACACATTGAAGGATGGTACTGGCCAATGGCCTATGTATCCCTGGCCGATACCTCCTTTTGGGGGGATGAGACTACAACCTGAGACAACAACCCCTTCTGGCCTGCACCATCACATCTGTGAGCTGCTTTGGGGGGGATGAGACTACAACCTGAGACTACAACCCCTTCTGGCCTGCACCATCACATCTGTGAGCTGCTACAGCTTTGCCAGGCCTGCCAGTGGGAACACCTTCATCACAAGGGGTGGTTCCACAGGGCAGCATGGCATCTACCACAGGATCTGATGGGGGTTACCCCATTGGGATGGTACCCTCTCCCCAACATTCACCTTATGGGGCCTTGGGCCTCCCATTGGGTGACTGCCTTTGCCTGCCACAAAGGACAAGATATTGAAAGAAGAGTATGTGGATATTTTCAGCTTGCTCTTTCATTAACCTGAGGTTAAACAGAAGGAAGGTGAGGCAGGTAAAGAACAGGTGGTGCCCAAATGGAAGCCAGTAGAAAGGACATAAGATAACTGGTTGTCTAGCTTTAGCATTTACATGGGGGTTGTACTTAGAGCACAGCCTGCCAGGGGCCCAGCCTTGGTGAAATGCATGGACATAATCCTCTGGGTTGTTATGGACTTTGTGAGAATGTTTTGGGCATGTTATGATGAAAATTTCTGTATGGGGGCTGCATTAGACCCCGCCCTCCCATGGAATACCTCATTAAAGAGCTGTGGCTCTTTATCATGTCCGCGTTGCGGTCCGTGGATGGCAAACAGGCAGATAGTGGTCATCTGTTATCCAAAGCATTTTCCTCTTCCTTGGCTAGTCACTCTAATACTGGCCAACAGTGGGTTCAACTCCACCTGGTACGTTGGGAATTTAACAGTGGGGGTGCTGTAGCAGGTCCCCCCGTTGGTTCCACCACACATGTGGTTGCTGTGGTGCCAAACACCTCAGCTCCAGCTATAGCAGGGCTAAGGGCTGAAATGCAGGGTTCAGGAATCACCCTAATGATCAGAAGAAGGTCCATCCCCCCTCCCCATCTCTGGGAAAGGGTACCCAGTCCAATTAATTTGGGAGTCCTATGTCGACTTGTAGCTGACCACCCGGACCACCAGGCAACAAGTTATCAAAGGTGTCGGTTTCAGGATGGCTCCAGGATCCCTTCATCCTCTTGTCGGGTGGCCTTTGTTGCCGGCAACTTACGGTCTGTAGTGGGGATGGAGAAGGTAGTGCTTAGGAAAATAGGCAAGGAAGTTGCAGCAGGTAAATTCCAAGCTCCTGGGCCCCTAATCTCCTAGTATCACCCTTGGGGGGGGGGGTCCCAAAGAAGATTCCTAGCGAATTTCACCTAATTTACCACTTTTCATATCCTAAAGGGTCTTTGGTTTATGATGGGATCCATGAACATCTCTGTTTGGTGTGATATACCTCTTTTGATGAAGCGGTTGTTATGGTAAGGGGTTGCAGCCCTAGGACCCTGTTAGCAAAGTGTGACATCGAGTCTGCCTTCCGCCTCTTGCCTGTACATCCTGAAGATTTTGACCTGCTTGGATTTTGACCTTTGAGGGTAAGCTTTATTTTGACATGGCACTCCTTATGGGCTGCTTCATCTCCTGTGTAGCCTTTGAGGCATTTAGCACATTTTTGGAGTGGGCCTTGAGGAGGAGGGCAGGCTGCGTGTCCACCGCACACTAGCTAGATGATGTTCTTTTTGCTGCTCTGGGGGCTTCTTGGACTTGCAGTCATCTGCTGGAGAGTTTTGTACATCTGACTGGGGAGCTGGGTGTGCTGCTAGCCAAGGGTAAGACCAAGGGGCCTGCTACACAATTGGCCTTTTTAGGCATTGGGCTGGACACCTTGGCTTGTTTCAACTGCCTTCCACAGGAGAAGCTGGCAGTGCTGAGGGGACTCATTAGGTCTTTGGGATGAATGAGAAAGAACACCCTGAAGGAGCTTCAAGTGGTCATTGGCCGCCTTAACTTTGCATGTAGGGCTGTGGCTCCTGGTCAGGCCTTTTTGAGTTGCCTGTGCAATGCTGTCTCCGGGGTTAAGCTGCCACATCATAGGATCTGGGTCACGGATGGCATGCAAGCAAACCTGGCCGTTTGGGATTCATTTCTTAGGGACTTCAATCATTCTGGAGGGCTGAGCAGCTCATGAAGCTGAACTTTAGGTACACTCTGACACTGCCAGAGGCCTTGGCTTTGGGGTTTATTTTCGGGGCAAGTGGTGCTCCACCCGGTGGCCCTTAAATTGGGCAGATGAAAGGATCGTGAGGGATCTCATGTTCCTGGAGCCTGTGCAATGTAAGGAGCTGGTTATGGTCCTTAAACCTCAAAATAGTTTGGGGCCAGGATATCTAAGGGGCTGCCTCCTTCTAGACAGCCCTGCCTGCAGGCAGCCAAGGAAGCTCTCCTGAAGATCCCTGCACTGGCTGCTGTTAGCTTGGTGGGGTCAAGGAGCAGATCTTCTTGGAAGTGTTTCCCAGCCTATGAAATCCCCTGCCTGGAGAGGTGCATCTTGTTTCATCCATTCATATGTTTTGTTGTATTATTAAAATAGTTTTGTTTCAACAGGCATTTGACCTGCCTGAGGTTTTGTTATTTTGGTTGTGGTTTATTGTTGGCTGCTGACAGTATGGTGGTTATAGGAGATGTTTTTGGGCTTTTATTCAACTGGTTTTTACTCTCCTTGAGCTTTCCCAGGCAGCAGACTTTACCGTGGGTTTACTGTGAGATTGGGGCATATCGGATACTCCAATGCAAAAAGTAGATTTGTTTTTACACAGGACATAAATCGAGCTAGGCTCCAAAATGCAGGGGAAAACCTGAATCATATATGGAGTGCCCTCTGATATGTTGCACAGACTTCAGGGTAAATATATCCGATATGTGAACGCACACCCTCCATTCCGGTGTAGATGTGAGCTAAAAGCCCCGTCTGGGAATGCTCCTGGCTGCATGTTTAATGACTGATATTAATTAGCTTGCTACATTCTTCCCCTTACCAGTTTGTTTTACAAATACACACACACACACAAACACTACACTACACTTTCCACACACCACATCCACCCCCACACCCCCACACACCACGCACCCACACACACCACATCTCGCTTGTCTTCTATAGGTTCAATAAGGCACCCTTAAATGGTGGATATGCATTCAGTTGCTTATAGATACATTTTGTGTGTGCTTCATTGTGTTCTGTATTTCAAGATATTATGCGTAATGCTGGGATAAATCCCCACAGGCTGATGTTGGAGCTCCCCCAAATTACAGTAACTATACTCCTGAATAAAATTAATGCCGTACAGGTCATAAGGTCAATGCTGAAACAACAGTCATACAAGAATGCCAACAAACATAAATTAAATGGCTTCTTAATATGAATTGCAGCCAATCTGATTGCACCAACAGAGAATCTTGAGCTGCAGTGATATTGAATTAGAGATAATTTTTAATGGTCCCATTCCCATAGCGTGCAATATATGTTTCACATATGCCTTCCTGATCAGGAATGACATTCCTAAAAGCTAAAACATATGAGAGCTGTAATATTTTTATCTACAAAACACCACAGGATGTATTTAGTTTATAGATGTTACCATTGTTTCCCATTAATGAACTTTTCAAAGGAATTGGGTTTTCCCTTGGATCGGCTGGTTATTGTATTCATCACAGGCTGCATTCCCCAAGGGCTGCATTTATAGCTTCACAAATTATTTTTGCAATGAACCTTCTACTTTCAGCATATGGAAATGCTGACTGAAAGGAATGCACACTGAGAACAACTCAAAAGCCAGGTCTGCCATCACACAACAGAGATGACACTGGTGATATGGTGATCAAACACAGAAGCACAAATGATAACCGCATTGTGCATTTCCATTCCTGACAATGGCAGCTTGGGCTGCCTTGCTAAAATGTGGCATCCTCTTAACAGCAGTTTCAGTAAATTGCCCTTCAAGTGATTACATGGATTTTCTAAACCTCTGCGACTTGTCATGAAAGATAAAGAATCCACTGTGATTAAATTTAGGACAGGAAGAAGAAAAAACACACCAAATTCAAATAGAGGCATTGTTTACATGAATATAACCAGCAGCATGACAGTGGATTCATGAAGCAAAACTTGAGGAGTTACCACATGCCTAAAAGCTGGATGGAACTTACAGCACACGTCTGGGCATGTCTGCTCAGAAGTAAGTCCCACTGTGTTCAGTGGGATTTCCTCCCATGTTTGTGCGCATATACAAATTCTCGGGAAATGTATGTCAGTTGCTTCATTTTTCTGTTTCCTTTATTGCTATTCAATTGTAGACCATTTTCCCACACCCACCAGCTGCAAGAACCACACACACACCCACACACACACACACACACACACAGTATATTGGATAGAAAGGGCCACAACTTTATTTGATAACCAATTAGCAAACAGGATGTGGACAAAACTCCACCCCCTGCAGTGCGGGCATACCAAGGCTGAGGATCAGACTTTTATGTCCTTCCCTGAGCCTCCTCTGGGTGACACACCCTAGCTCAAAGGTAGAAGCAGTACAAGCCTGCTTCCTCTTCATCCTGGCCAGAAGTTGGTCAGGGCAACTTCTGTGGTTTCACCTCCCCCAAGCCGTGCAGCTTTCAAGGGTTGTGAAGCCCTGAAGTAGGTGTAATGGCCAAATTATAACCTCTAAAGTCTGATGGGCCACTCTACCCTTTCAAAATGCCCAAGGGTGCTCGCCAATACCAAAACATCCACTCAGCCCACACTGCACCTGCCCGGTTGTGACTTAACATTAGCTAATAGGGTTGTGCGGGGGTTTTTTTCTGGGGTTTTTTTTGGCCCGAATCCGAAACACCCCCGTTTTGTTCTTTGTTCGAAATCAGTCAATCCGAAACACGCCAATTTTGTTCTTTGTTCGAAATTGCAAAATCCAAATCTGAAATGTTTTGGATTTTGAAAAATGGCCCCAGGGAAAAACTAGTGGTTGGGGGTGGTAGTGCCCAATGGGTGGAAACTACCACCCAAATTTCAGAGGAATTCGGCAAAGGGCTGATTTTTGGTGAATTTTTGAAGTATAGGATTTTTCCCATAGGGAAGAATAAAGGTTTCAGCAAAAGTATAGTTTCATGTTGGGGGGAAAGGGGTGGCCCAGAGCAGAGTAGGGCAGGTGGTAGTGCCCAGTGGGGGCAAGGAAGCTGCCAGAATTATTTCAAAGAAACTGGGCAAAGGGCTGATTTTTAAAGATATAATGGAGTTTGCGCGTCTGTAAAGTTCTTCCCCATAGGGAATGATGGACCTCCATAATTCCTGCCCCATAACTGCACTCGGTGGGAACCAGGGTGGCCGAGAGCAAGTGGTGGTGTAGAGCACATAGGGTGCCAACCAACCCCATGGGTTGCTAACCCATGGGGTACTGGGTTCTGTTGTTTCTGAGATGTTTGAGTGTAGATTCAGAATCTCTGGTAGCATATGAGAGTGGATTCATGGTTTGTCATTGAAAATCTCATATACTACCAGAGAATCTATACTCAGAACACCTCAGAAACAACAGCACCCAGCACCCCATGGGTTAGCAACCCATGGAGGTGGTTGGCACCCTGTGTGCACTACACCACCACTCGCTCCCCACTACCCCAGTGCCCCCCAGGTGGAGTTATGGGTCTTCTGAAACCTCCATTATTCCCGGGGGGGGGACCTTAAAGAAGCGTAAACTTCAACAATTCCTAAGAAATCAGCCCTTTGCCCTGTTCCTTTGGAATAGGGCAAGCGACAGGCACGCCTTGGGGCACTGCTATCCAACCCACTGTTTTGCCCCTCAGGCCCCTTCTGCCCTGAATCTGCCCCAAAGACATGTCAACTTCACAAAATCAGCCCTTTCCCCAATTCCTTTGGAATCTGGGTGGCAGCAGGCATCCATTGGGGCACTACTACCTGAACCACTCTTCTGCCCCCAAAGCCCTCTTTCTGCCCCAAATCCACCCCAAATAACATCAAGATCACACATCAACAACAGCAAAGCTTTGGAAAAAATCAGGCAGATTTCAAAAGGTCATCCACATGCACACACACACCCCCAAAATTGATCTACACACAACAGTGTGAAACAACAGCAATGAAATGCACACTGCCCCACTGGCCAATGAGGGTAAAATTTACCCTTAATTTTGCTTAAAAGGAATATAGAGGCAATTGCCAGCAGATCAGCCCATGCTTTCTCTGGCCAGTCTGTGGGCTGAAAGGGCAGGAAATTCAAACAGATGTCAAAACTCAAAATGGAGACTGAAGGAGAAAGACTTTTTGCGAATGCAAAATGGAGTTCCAAAACAACCGAAACAAAAAAACATTTTGTATCCGAAACAGGGATGTTTTGTTTTGGCTACAAAATTTTCTGTTTTGAGCATTGGGTGTTTTGTTTTGGCTACAAAACAGCTGAAATGGCCTGTTTTGTGCACAAAACGTTTTGTATCCGAAATGAAACACACATCCCTATTAGCTAACTAGAAGGAGATCAGAATGAAAAAAGACCCCTCCAACACAGCCAATCACTGGAGCGGCCAAAAATTCCTACTCAGCCCCCAAAAGGATAACCAGCAATGCCCACTCTGTAGCCCAGGGCGGAAGGGAGGGGAAGCCAAGAACGGAGGCAAATTGAGAGAGGAGACACATGCAGGACAAACGGTTCATCAGAGCCAGAGGCGTATCTAGGGAAAATAGCGCCTAGGGCAAACACTGAAATTGCGCCCCCTGCCCAAGCATCTGACACCCATCTTTCAGATAACTTTACCATAATATCAGCTCAAATATACAAGTCAAGCTCGTTAATCTTTTAATATTTCAAAAACTATTTAGCAGTGGACTTAGCCAGACCAAAAAATGCTGGAAAACTACAAATTTCAGTGTGCGGGGACACATGAAATACCCAAAAACTATGTGGAGGTGTACTTGGAAAACTAAACAGAAGTGCCTGTCTAATTCTCTACTATGCATTGTAGCATCACCATTACATAAGTTTTTAAAATCATTGGAGAATTTGACTTTTCCCAGATACTCTGAAAATAATTAAAGGATATGCAGAGTAACTGTGTCACTGCTTGGAATATATTCTAGTCTTTCAGAAAGACAGTTAAAATGAGAGAAAGAGAGCAAGAAACTCCCAGTGGGCCTTAATATTAAGGATTTCACACTGATTCAGAGACAAATTCACCATTAATAGCCATATTAGCAAGACATCACATTTAATTCACTTATCACAAGAAGCAAAGTAAGAGCAAATGAATACAATCCTAGCTCATAAGCATCAGCTCAGTATTCACAAGCCCTGATTCTCTGTACATAGTGCCAATCAGAATATGTGTACAGTGTCTTAGATTAGATTAGATTAGATTAGATTCTTTATTTTTACCTGTAGCCCCTTTGGGGGGCTTCCTAAAGGCTGGGGGGGTGTTGCAAAGGTTCCCCCTCACCCTGCTGGCCTCTAGGGCCTCTCTGGGACCATTTGAGCATGTGCGGTAGCCATTTTAAAAAATAATCTTTTTTTTTAAAGGCCACTGAAAACAAAATGGCCACTGCGCATGCTCAAATGGCCTCTGCAAGGCCTGGCATGACCTAGGGCCTCACAGAGGCCATTTGAGCATGCACAGTGGCCATTTTGTTTTTGGCAGCTATTTTTAATTTTTTTTTAAAAAAAACAAAATGGCGCCCCCCCTTGAAGTGGCACCCTGGGCACGTGCCCTGCCTGCCCTACCCTAGATTTGCCTTGATCAGAGCCCATCCCCCTCACAACTCCAGCCCAATCAGGGCAGCTCTAGCAGCTGGACAAGCCAGGGGTGGGGCAAAGAGCCACCCTCTCCAGCACAAGGCTGAGGGATGGTGCATTCCTGTATGTATATTAGGCATAGCAGCCTTGCCTCTTTCCTTAATGTCAGGATCATTGGTTGCTAGGCATGCAAATAGGTCTGAGATGAGGGCAAGGACTGCAGAAAAGGTTACTGATGCCATGAAAGCAATGTCTCTTTAAAGCAGGGGAAAGTAGTGCTACAGTTCTTCCCTTTGAAATTCATTGGTGGAAGAGCAATCTGGTTCACCCCATATTTCTCCCCAGGGAAAGGTTACAGGCTTTCCAAACATAATGGCTGGCATACAATGCAAGGCTACATCAGTCCAGTAATGTTGTCTGCATTTAAGCTGAGCAAATTGTGTGAAGGAAATACAAATACAAATAATATTTATATACCGCTTCTCAACAAATGGTTCCCAAAGTGGTTTGCAGAGATATAAATAAACAAATGAATAAAGAGAGGTCCCTGTCCCCAAATGGGTCACAAGCAAGAAAAACACCAGCAACAGACACCGGAGGGATGCTGTGCTGGGGATGGGTAGGGCCAGTTGCTCTCCCGCTGCTCATTAAAGAGAGTCGCTGCTTTAAAAAGGTGCCTCTTTGCTCAGTTAGCAGGGGACAAGGAAGACATTGCCTTACTCTTCATGTGCACAGTTTGTGTAACCTGAGTGCATGCAACATTACTGGGCCAACTACCTTGGATGGTACATCAGTCACCATTTATCCTTGTCACCAGAAATACCATTGGTCTTCCCAAACTACAAAGTTTATAAACTTCTGTGTTTATTAGAGCAGTACAATCCATGAATGTTCTCTGTTCGGATTTTCCCCCATTATGATGGAGTGACCTTTGTGCAGAGAATTCAGTTCAAGTTACTTCATTTATTTTGCTTTGTATTGATGGGCCAAATACTGAACCTTCAAGACAAAAGCTATTGGGCCTTCAAGACAAAATCTCCGGGCAACCTTCCTTCCTTTATTCTTTCATTTAATCATGTGTTTGTTGTGTTTAGTGCAGTACTGGTAAATTCTAGGCTGTGTTATCAGGAATATCAGAGAAGCTCTGGGAGGAACTACAGTCCCCAAGAATCCAGGTATTAATTCCCAGCCTCCATGCGTGATTCTCCACCTTCCCCCACCAAACATCCTGGCATTTTCTCTCCATCTACCCAACCCTCCCCATGCCAGTACTGGGTCAGGATTTAAAGAATCCACTACCCACCACCACCACCAATCTACCTGGGGCAATTGCCCCATGATCAGCTGCCATAGGGTGCTATTCGGCGTTCTCATACTCCCGATAGTACAGCCCTAAATTCTGCATGCATTGCTATTTCCAAATTTTAAAGAAATGACACAGGAACATAGGGAGCTGCCTTATACCCGGTGAGATCATTGGTCTATCTAGCAGTATATAAATAGTTGTAGTAGTAGTAGTAGTAGTAGTAGTAGTAGTAGTAGTAGTGGCGCAGCAGGGAAATGCTTGACCAACAAGCAGAAGGTTGCCAGTTCAAATTCCCACTGATACTATATCAGGCAGCAGCGATATAGGAAGATGCTGAAAGGCATCATCTCAGACTGCGCGGGAGGATGCAATGGTAAACCCCTCCTGTATTCTACCAAAGTAAACCACAGGGCTCTGTGGTTGCCAGGAGTCGGCATCGACTCGACGGGACACTTTATAGTAGTAGTAGTAGTAGTAGTTCAGTATTATTTACACTGACTGGCAGCAGCTCTCCAAGGTTTCAGGCAGGAGTCTTTCCCAGCCCTACCTGAAAATGCCGGGAATTGAAGAAAAAACATGGGCCTAGACATGATTATGCATTGCCTACTAGTGGTGTGCACAGAACTGGTGCCTACCGGTTTGAAGGTTGTGGTGGGGAAATCTCTTTGCGGATGTGGGAGGGTGCCACCGGTGCTGCCTTTTAAAATGGTCCAGAGGGGCAGCAGTGTACCTCCTTACCACCCTGGTGCCTCCGTGGACCGGAGGTTGCCGCTGCATGTGCGCAAGAGATCCCACCACCTTTGAACCAGCCAAACCGCTGGCCTTTCAAACTGGTTCGGAGGCCCATAAAGGGCCTCTGAACATCCTTCCATGCACATCCCTATTGCCTGCTTAAATGCTTTGATGAACTTAGCACTATTAGCAAAACTCTAATAATTAGGCAGAAAAATGTCATCCGTAGTTAAAATTCCTTCTATAATTTTTGCATTCCTGCTAATAGCAAGTTTAGTTGAACAAGTGATCATCTAATTAAAGATCCTACATTAGAGAAACCCAAGGAAATAATGATCAAATTTGTGGGGGGAAATGAAACTCATTAGAACTGATTGCAATGATTTTTATAAAGTTCTAGTGTTTGCTTTTTATACTGATTGCACTGATAAAAAGTACAGCATGATGTACAGGACTTTTTTTTTTGTTAATGCAAAATTATTAAATTTCATGTTTTTTTAAAGCAATTAAAAAGCTATCAGAGAAGAAAACTGATGACGGTAATTATAATGCAGATTTTCTTAACCCCAACTGTGACTATGCATTTTCTATTTGCAGTTATTCTTGATTTGTCAAATAGCTTTGGTCACAGCATATTTTCACAGTCATGTGGAAGCAGTTATTGGCTCCCTAAGATCTTAAAATGATGTCTCAAAGTCCTCTTCTTCCTTCCCTTTCAGCAATTGTATAGATAGTCGGACCTCTAGTATCTATTCAATAATAATAAGAAGAATAGAATCCAGCTTTAGGAGCTGCATTTTTGATCGCACTGTTTAGGGCTTTGCTTGCCTAAATGATCAAAATCATTGCATGTCTGAAACTATTCTGATCAAGTGCATTGGACTGATGATGCATCGAGGGCACCTCATTAAATCGATCCAATAGCACAGAGCACATCGGATCTGTTGTATAGAAATTACTTATCCTCTATAAGTAATTGAATGGGAAAGCCAACTTTAACTGAGAAACAAGAGTTTGATATTTAGTACTAACTAAACATAGGCTAAAAAAACCCAATAAACAGACTGACAGTCTCTTATGCGGAGAAGCTCTTGTCCTGAATTCCGATCATCAACAACTAAGGACTAAAAGGAGGGAGGAGCTTAGTCTCCACTCCCAAACTCAAACATAGGTCGCATTCACACATAATGGGGAGCCGGAGTTTCAGGGACCTGCAGTTTCTTTACTGTTACATTCGAACATATGCAACATTGCAACTGTCCATTGCACGACTTGAAGTTTTGCTTGGGAGACTCCAGTTTGATCCTTCAGTTTGTAGTTAGTTTTGCTGGTCAAAACAAAGGGTCCGCAGAGCCTCTGTTCCATCCAAATGCAGCACTGGAGGTTACAGCTGGCTGGACTGGAGTTGAGGGAGGAAGCTCCTCCCTCTCTTCCTCTGTGATTGGCTGTGAGATCTGTCCTTCAAGCAAGAAGGAGGCCTGCACAGCCAGTTCCCTCTCCTCTCTGCAATCTCACTAACTACAGAGAGGACGATCTCCCTGTCATCCAAATGCAGACCACAGCGGGGGTGGGGACGGAACTGCGAGTCAATTGGACCCACAGTTCTGTGAATGCGGCCACGGACACAAACATATACAGCAGACAAACATGCCCCCAGAAAAGATCAGAGACAATGCTTATGCGGTAAATTCCAACAGGATTTATTCAATTGATTGGGTGGGGCAGGGCTTTCCTGGCAGCAGCACAATGGACTCACATTCTCTCTTTCAATTTAGAAACACTCCTACCTTCATAGGAGGCACCAGCAGGGTTTAAACTATACCTCCATTTCTGGCATAAAACCCCAGGGAAGGAAGCACAGCAAGGCTAGTGTGGGTGCTAGGATAAACGTGAAGATGGGCAGTTTGTGATTCCTGAGGATGCAGACAAGCTTCTTGGAATGGTACAGCTTACCACCTGTTCTTTGGATCTTTGCCAAACATGGCTGATTTCATCTTACAGGGAGGTTGTTTGAGCTGGCCTAGTTGATATCATTAATAGGTCATGAGGTCATTGAGGGAGGGAAAATGGCACCATGTTTGCAGTGGTTAGACCCCTTCTAAAGACTCTGGATCCCCTGGTGATGGATAATTATAGGTCAGTCTCCAACCTCCCATGGTTGGGTAAGATGATTGAGAAGGTGGTGGCTGACCATCTCCAAGAAGTCTTGGAGGGAACCAATTATCTAGACCCGTTTCAAACTGGCTTTAGGGGTGGGCTATGGGGTTGAGATGGCCTTGGTCAGCCTGATAGATTAGGAGTGTGACTCTGCTGGTTCTTTTGGATTGCTCTTGGACCCGTGTCTCACCCTCTTGTTCTTTGAGGAAAATGACCTGGAAACAGTGGTACACTAGACAGGGGTGTACTTTGGACCTGATCTCCTGTCCAAGATTTAGTCCTCCACCTGGGGTGGAGCCTCTAAACTCCCTGTGAGGGCCTAGGCAGCTGCATTACCAGTACCAGCCCATGTTGCGCCACTGCCAGGTAGCCAAGTGCATGGTGATACCCACATCATCCTAGTTTTAATTTAAACTAATTTTAAAATGTTTTTATTTTGTTTTATGTATTTTTGATTTTAATAAACTGTCCAGAGCCACTTTAGGAATGGTGGTATATAAACTGGATGAAAGAATGAATGAATGAACGAAATAAACCTAGTTAATAAAGAAAACCAGGATGTGAGGGATAAGGATTCTGTCCTAGCCTTCTTCCTATGAGATTCTCTCATAGCCTTCATCCTGCATGCAATGAATTTATAAGAGACAGCATTTAAACTACCACCCTCACTCTCAGTCTGAAATGGTACAGTCTAACCACAGATGTATCACATGACTATACTAACGATAGGTTGGATCCTAGGACTTCCAAAATGGAAAATTCAATTCGCACAAAGGGGAGGAAATATTTTAATAAATCCTTTCTTCTACAGCACTCTGTGCCCACAAAATTTGATCCCGAGGGTCCCCCAGCCCTTAGAGCAGGGGTGGGGAACCTTGGCCCTCCAGCTGTTTGTGAACTACTGGGGATGATGGGAGTTGTAGTTCAAAAACAGCTGGAGGGCCAAGGTTCCCCACCCCTGCCCTAGAGGCATATGGGGGCATGTGGGCTGCAGAGGGAAGGGTATCAAATAAAATTGCTCCCCCATGCATGAGTAAAGCTTTTTTCTAGGTTGCATAAGTACGAGTTGGGACTGGTTGGAAGTCCCGTATGTTTCAGCACTAAATTATGTTGAAACAAGTAGCAGATATGCACTGAAATGCACTGTATAGCTGATATCTTGCTCATACATGTACGTTTTACACTACTGTCCTCAAAAGCACTTGCTCTATTAACATCAATGTGATTACTCTTATGGAACACTTTGGAGTCTTCATGTCAAGTTTGAATCCGTAATATATGGTAGTCTTCAGGCATGACTGCCTTCAACCTCCTGTATAGTAACACATAATAACTATTTCTAGTCAAGAAGACCCCTTGGGTTCACAAGAATAAGAAAGGAGGGATCCATCCAATCATTTAAATTAAATAGTTGAATTGCTGAGAACTGTCAATTTTAATGCCTGTAAGCCAAGTTCACAAAGGTTAAGAAAAACAATTTTTGAGGGGGAAGGGGGAATTATTTTCTTCAAACCATTTGCAGAATGCTTAGGGATGTCCATATATAGATGATGGATTCTATGCAATGGAACCTAGGAAGCTGCCTTATAGCAACTCAGACCATTAGTCCATCTAGCTCAGTAATGAGTTGCAGTAGCTCTCCAAGGGTTTAGGCACGAGTCTTTTCCCAGCCCTACTTAGAGATGCCAGGGACTGAACCTGGGACCTTCTGTGTGCAAAACAGATGCTCTGCCACTGAGCTATGACACCCATCTCCATGAATATGCATGCTTACTCAGAAGTAAGTCCACTGTAGTAGTTCCACTCTGTTGCCAGATTTGGCTTTTTTAAAGCTAAATTTTGGGTTACGGCCCATTTGACTCACGAGTATACCCCTGAGGTTCTGGCCACTGTAGTAGTAGTAGTAGTAATAGTTCTTTTATTGCAGCCATAGGCCAAAAAGAAGCAGAAATCACAATAACACAGCCATTCAGAATTACAATAAATAGAGTAAATATAACAGTACGTATACAAATAAAACTAAAACTACCATAAAACCAAACCTATAAAAGACTGTGGCGGGATGTCTGTTTCATCGCCCCATAAATAAATTTGGCCACCACTTTGGTGACTTCATCGTTCAGCTAAACAATAGTTAAGATAAAAGGAATAGGGGTGTGCAATTCGGATTTTCGGGTGATTCGGCTCGGACCCGAGCTGAATCACCCCCGTTCTGTTTTGTGCCCGAATCTGGGTCACCCGAATCACCCTTGATTCGGTTCGGATTCGGATTTAATCCGAATCTGAATCTGAATCGATTCGGGGGGGTAAAAAGGGGCCCAGGGGCAAAATTTTGGGGTGTGGTGGTAGTGCCCAATGGGTAGAGTCTACCACCCCAATTTCAGGGGGATTGGGCAAAGTCCTGATTTTTTGTGAATTTTTAAAGTTTTAGTGACTTTGGGGCAGTTCGGGGGCATAGCATGGGATTTGGGCAAAAGGAGTGGGGTGGGGTGGTAGTGCCTAATGGGTGCAGGCTACCACCCCAATTTCAGGGGGATTGGGCAAAGGGCTGATTTTTGGCAAATTTCTGAAATTTTCATGTCTTTGGGGCAGATTGTGGCATATTGGGGCAGAAAGTGGGGCCTGGGGCAGAATAGTGGGGTGGAGTGGTAGTGCCTAATGGGTGCAGGCTACCACCCCAATTTCAGGGGGTTTGGACAAAGGGGTGATTTTTTGAGAATTTTTGAAGTTTTGGTGACTTTGGGGCAGTTTGGGGGCAGAAAGTGGATCTGCCCCAAAAGAGTGGGGTGGGGTGGTAGTGCCTAATGGGTGGAGGCTACCACACCAATTTCAGGGGGATTGGGCAGAGGGCTGATTTTTTGAGAATTTTTGAAGTTTGGGTGTCTTTGGGGCAGATTGGGGGCAGAAAGTGGATCTGCCCCAAAGGAGTGGGGTGGGCTGCTAGATAGTGCCTAATGGCTGGAGGCTACCACCCATCCCCAATTTAAGAGTGATTGGGCAGAGGGGGGAATTTTGGTGAATTTATTTTTATGAGGTTTGTCTTCATAAGGTGAAGTGTGCTAAATTGATTACTTCCTCATATTATTCATAGTAAAGGAAAGTGTGAAAAAGTGAAAGTGGGGTCATGAGAGTTGTTTAATTGAAAAAAATCTCATTTGCTATGATAGAATGAGAATTCACACCTCAGAAGTTTTTTCTGAGGTGTGAATTCTCATTCTATCATAGCAAATGAGATTTTTTTCAATTAAACAACTCTCATGACCCCACTTTCACTTTTTCACAATTTCCTTTACTATGAATAATATGAGGAAGTAATCAATTTAGCACACTTCACCTTATGAAGACAAACCTCATAAAAATAAATTCACCAAAATTCACCCCCTGCCCAATCACTCTTAAATTGGGGATGGGTGGTAGCCTCCACCCATTAGACACTATCTAGCAGCCCACCCCACTCCTTTGGGGCAGATCCACTTTCTGCCCCCAATCTGCCCCAAAGACACCCAAACTTCAAAAATTCTCAAAAAATCAGCCCTCTGCCCAATCCCCCTGAAAGTGGTGTGGTAGCCTCCACCCATGAGGCACTACCACCCCACCCCACTCTTTTGGGGCAGATCCACTTTCTGCCCCCAAACTGCCCCAAAGTCACCAAAACTTCAAAAATTCTCAAAAAATCACCCCTTTGTCCAAACCCCCTGAAATTGGGGTGGTAGCCTGCACCCATTAGGCACTACCACCCCACCCCACTATTCTGCCCCAGGCCCCACTTTCTGCCCCAATATGCCACAATCTGCCCCAAAGACATGAAAATTTCAGAAATTTACCAAAAATCAGCCCTTTGCCCAATCCCCCTGAAATTGGGGTAGTAGCCTGCACCCATTAGGCACTACCACCCCACCCCACTACTTTTGCCCAGATCCCATGCTATGCCCCCGAACTGCCCCAAAGTCACTAAAACTTTAAAAAATCGCCAAAAATCAACCAAGAACCGAATCACCCGAATTTTTTTGCCCGAAATTCGGGTGATTCGGCTCGTGCCCAAAAAAATTCGGGGGACATCAGGGGTGATTCGGTTCGGCCCCAAATCACCCAAAATTGTTCGTTTCAGGCACAGATCGTTCTGTGCCCGAAATTTTTTGCACATCCCTAAAAAGGAATCAGGCCTACCAGGAAATTGCTCTAGTAATGGATGCACTAATTCGCTCCTAGAGTCACGATAGAGGGAGCAATATAGTCAAATATGAGTGACTGTTTCCAAGCTGCCCTCCCCACATGGACACAACCCCGAAACGGGGGGTTCTTTAAAGAGTCTCCTTTGAAGCAAAGCTGAAGAAAGTACATCCAGCCAAGCCCTAGCAAAGGCTGACCTAAATTTAACAAAGTGAAGAGTGGTTAGATATCTAGCAGCCTGTTTCCCAGATGGAAGAGAAATGCCAAGGTATAAGGGGGAGTAAGTCCACTGTGTTTCAATGGGGCTTATTCCCAAGAAAATGTGCACAGGTTTTGGGCTAAACAAATATGTTCTCATTATGTGTTTAAAGTAAGGTAAGGTAAAGTGTGCTGTTGAGTCGGTGTCGACTCCTGGCGACCACAGAGCCCTGTGGTTGTCTTTGGTAGAATACAGGAGGGGGTTACCATTGCCTCCTCCCTCACAGTATGAGATTATGCCTTACAGCATCTTCCTGTATCACTCCTGCCCGATACAGGTTTTTCCCATAGTCTGGGAAACATACCAGCGGGGCATGCTTAAAAGCAGAAGTGCCTCTTTAACTAACAGCAGCAGTGGAAAGCCAGATTCAGAGTGAACCTGCCTTTCTGGGCACAATCACCCTAATCAAGAGCAAACGTCTTTCCCTTTTTTTGAAATGACATGGCATTTCCACTATAAAGTAGGGATGTGCACAAATTGAAAATTGTGATTCATTTCGCATTCAAATCAAAACGTGCTGTTTTGATTTGAACATGAATCTAACCTACTCAAAACCAGGTTGATTTGATTCAGACGATTGGATTCAAATCTAATCTGGATTGATTCGACATGTGCTGTGTGGGGAGGAGAAGGAAAGCCTCATTCAACTGTTTCTAAAAACAAAAACAAAGCATCAGGGTGCCCCCAAATCTGAAACTACCTCGTGCAGAGCCTGCAGTGGGGAGGGGAGGTGGTGACCTGACCTGCTATCCCCCTTTGAGGAAGAAGAGGTGTGGAGATGCCTTTGAACCGCTTCTGGCAGGAGCAGTAACTGCAGAGCTCGCAGCAGGGAGGGGAGGTGGTGACCCAACCCTCCATCCCCCTGCCACTTCTCTGATGAAGAGGCATGCGGACTCCAGAAGTGCCTTTTAAGCACTCCTGGTGGAGGGGTAACTAGTGCAGAGCTGGAAGTGACGGGGTGGTGGGGACCAAACCCACCATCCCTCCCCATGGCCAGCCTGGCCAGCTGCTGCCACTGAGTGACAGCGCTGGGCTAAGAAGCCTTCCTCAAATGGCCTCTGCACGGTGGGGGGCGGGGATGCCATTTAAAGAGATAGCCCAGTGTTTGCACAAAAACCCTCGTGTTCCAACTAAAAGAAGACTGGGCTATCCCTTTAAATGTCCTCCCCGCACTTGCACAGAGGCCATTTAAAGGAGGCTGCTTAGTCTGATGCTACCAGCCAGTGTGAGCGGCTGGCCAGGATGGCAGGTCTTGTCACTGCCTCCCCACCACTCTCAGCTCTGCACTAGTTACTGCTCTGCTGGGAGCAGTTAAAAGGCACCTCCGCACTCCTCTTCAGCAGAGAAGTGGCCGGAGGCTGCAGGGGGTTGGTGGGCCAGGTTGCTGCCTCCCTCCCACTAAGGGCTTTGCAAAAGGTAATTTCATATTTCAGGGCACCCCTGCGCCTCTTTGTTTTTGTTTTTAGAGGCACTTAAATGACGCCCTCCCCCCTCCTTCTCCCCATACCATGACTTTTGCTATTTGACAATAACAGTCAGATTGATTTGGCTAGATTCAATCAGAATCTTTCTGATTCGATTCAACTTCGAATCTAATCACCCCCTTATGGGGGACTTGATTTAAAATACAAACACTCAAATCAGCCAGATTTGATTCAGATCGATTCAAGATGAATTGATTTGCACATCCCTGCTATAAAGCCCATCTCTTAAGCATGCAATTAGGAGAATATGTAGTTTGTGAAAGTGAACTGCAAGTTGTGAATTGTAAGTTGAGCCTAGTTCAGCCATGCTCATTTCAATATATCTTATGGCTTTACTCTCTCTTCCTGTGATGGATTGGGTCACAATCAGCAGGTCAGCCGATAAGAGTGTGGGTTTAAAACTTTGGCAGCAATATTTCCTTCTAATTCACAGGTTTCAGAAACAATCAGAAACCAGCATGGTTTTCTAAATATATATTTATAAAGCCCTTCAAAGAACATACATTTGAATTAATATATACAAAACTTCAAGCATCATATTCAAGGACGGACACTTCCTGTTATGATCAAAAACTCGAGTGAAGGCTCATAGCGCATCCTGCTAATGAACTGCTGAAGCAGAAAATGTTTATAAGTTAGCTGACAAGAAGAAGAATACCAAATATGGCACTTTCTCCTTTTTATAATGGAAAACGTCCATACTAATAGCAACGTATGCAGCAGATCAAAACAGAAGCATGCTTCAGTAGCCAACATTCAGGTCGTCTTGATGTGACTGATGATATCACAAAGATCAAAATCAACTAGAGCACACAGCCCAGACTCAATCAGAATCTTTCCATCAGTTTTGATGAGGCTTAACTATACAGGAATTTTATACAAGTTCTGTTCCACACAGTGCTAGGTGATCCTAAGCCACAAAGACGACTGCGGGGAGACATGATAGAGGTCTATATAATCATGCATGGCATGGAGAAAGTGGAGAGAGAGAGATTCTTTTCCCTCTCACACAACACTAGAACCAGGGGTTACTCCATTAAATTGATTGCCAGGAGGTCTAGGACCAACAAACGGAAGTACTTTTTCACACAACACGTGATCCACTTGTGGAACTCTCTGCCACAGGACGTGGTGACAGCCAACAACCTGGATGGCTTTAAGAGGGGTTTGGATGACTTCATGGAGGAGAGGTCTATCAATGGCTACTAGTCGGAGGGCTGTGGGCCACCTCCAGCATCAAGGGCAGGGTGCCTCTGAGTACCAGTTGCAGGGGAGTAATGGCAGGAGAGAGGGCACGCCCTCAACTCCTGTCTGTGGCTTCTAGCAGCATCTGGTGGGCCACTGTGCGAAACAGGATGCTGGACTAGATGGGCCTTGGGCCTGATCCAGCAGGGCTGTTCTTATGTTCTTATGTTCTTATGAGATCCTGTTCACAGATCTTCTGTCACGTGTGCAGTTTGAACCTGACTGGCAAGTTGTGACTGATCACCGAACAAATCAAGGGAACACAATAACATTTCATAAAGATGAATTTAAGGTATTATAAATAAATAAAGAATATAGTAAAGCCAAGAGGATGGCAGTCACTAAAACACCACAAAGAGAACCAAAAGGATCTCCCACAAAACAATGTGATAGAGCATTACTATAGTAGAAAATATATTCCGTGTAGATCAGTTAGTGAATATGGATAGAACAATTGTATTATCACAAGAAACCATAGGAACCATAGTGGAAATGAATACTACACATAGATGATAGAGTCCACAAATTATGAATCAAAATGGAGCAATGGAGTCCATAAAGTGAAAATATGAATGAAGATGTCCACACGCTATGGTGTGTGATCTCAGTACGAGAGAGAGAGAGAGAGAGGTATGTATTTGCTCAATCACTAAAACACTACCACCCACACTTGAAATCTAGCAAACCAACTAGAGTTAGCTGTGCAAGATGTTCTTATGTACAAAAGAGAATGTAAGAACATCCCTTCTGGATCAGGACCAAGACCTATCCCAGCATCCTATTCCCCACAGTAGCCCACCAGATGCCTTTGAGAAGCCCATAGGCAAGTGGTGACGGCATGCCCTCTCACTTGCTGTTGCTCCCCTGCAACTGGTATTCAGAGGCATCTTGCCTCCAAGGCTGGAGGTGGCCTATAGCCATCAGTCTAGTAGCCACTGATAGACCTGTCCTCTACGAATTTGTCTAAGCCCCTTTTAAAGGCATCCAAACTAGTGGCCACATCCCATGGTAGAGAACTGAAAGATGAAAAATGTGGTTCAGTGGAGCTTGATATTTTTTACAGAATTAGGGCTGGACCATCTATAGTGCAGAGTCTGTGCTGACTGTGGTTACAACTTTGAGTTAATTAATTAGTTAGAGTAAATCCATTTTAAAACCTTTTGAACTGCTAATAGGATAGCAGGGCTGGCTTGCTAAAACCATGGGTAGCAGGTGCCACACACAAGAAAGAATTATTCTTTGAAAATGAAGCCACCTATGACATGTGACTGCATTACTGGGGGGGGGGGATAAATTTACCTCAAAAAATGTTTTTGTTCATATGCAGATCTGTATAGATTTAATCAATTCTCATAGGGATGTGTGTAATAATTAAAACTCATTTGATTTATCAACGACGATTCCTTTAATTGGGTGACAACAGGTTTAGATTGCTGAAGGTTTATGTGTAGCAGCAGGTGTGGAGGGAGGCCAGCGGTGGCCCAGGTACAGCTCGCCGTGGCCAGAGGTGTAGCTATAATTGAGTGAAAAGGTTCAAAGAACCCATGCCCACAGCTTCTGAGGGCCCCCAGCTCCACCCCTCCCTATCTTCAGCTCCACCCCTCCCTATTTTCTTCATTATCTCCTTCACTCTGAGGGGACGCCAGAGAGAGGGGTGAACACAGGCCCCCTCTCCCCTAGTTACTCCCCTGGCTGTCGCGGCCCCCTAGCCATGCCCCGTACATTACATCAGCGTCTGGCATCAGATGCAGGGGGAGTGGTTTGCTTGCAAACAGGGCCGCACACCCCATTTGCGAGTAAAATGGCTGGATTTTACTCGCAAATGTGGCGTGCGGCCCTGTTTGTGAGCAAACCACGCCCAATGTCTGATGTTGGGTGTGTGGCTGGGGTGCGAGGCACAGCACCTGAAGTGTGGCGGCCCATGTTATTTGGACCTGTTCGCACTATGGTGGCCCCTCCAGTAACAGCAAGATACCTCTTTTGTGTACATACCCTTCCCATTCTCTTATTACACACATCCTTACTGAGAATCTCTCAGTAGAAGGACCTTCCTTTATAAGGTTCTATGTATTTGGATATCTGTTTGCCTCCTCTTCCTGGACAAGATTGCTGGCATGGATGAGAGGCGCCATTGGAAAGCTGACACATAGCCTGTGGTGGTAACAGGCTATGTTTGTGGGAACAGAAGTGGAACCTCCCTACCTTTCACTTGGTAGAAGGCTATCAAACTGCCTCTGTCCTCATGAAGCTGAAATGCAGAGAATTATAGCACAGCTATCTGAATATGTAGGCTTGAGTGCCTTTTTGACATTACCAATCACTGGACCAGTCCCTCCTTCTTCTCATAACTATTTGCATGATTAGAGTCCCTAAGCTCTGAGTGACAGGTGAATGCTTGTGTTAATTCAAAGGGTTGCCTAGCAATAATCTCCTACTCTCACCTCCTGCTAATGAAGCCACTTGGGCCTCTATATGGGCAAGAGGCAACGACTGCCAGACTTTTAAGAGACTTGCAAGCTAATGGTCACAGAGGAGAGCCCTGGACACTTAGTGATGAAGAGCTGTAGGCCTCTGAAAGCAGAAATACATTCTCTAGGATTCTGGCAAAACAGCTTGAAGAAAAAAACTTGGCTCATTGTGCAATGACTCACTTATCCCTAGATCATGTTTCCATAGACAGTTCTGATGGAATATGTATGGCTACAGTATAGATGGAAATTTAGCTATAAGGATGGACTATATGTGAGTGGGATTAAAAGGAAGAGGACAGAGTGAGAGGGCCAAAGAGTGAGGGCTTCCTTGGTGTTTCAATCTCCTGCAAATAAGTAAGTAAAGTAAAGTGTGCCGTCAAGTCGATTTCGACTCCTGGCACCCACAGAGCCCTGTGGTTTTCTTTGGTATAATACAGAAGGGGTTTACTATTGCCTTTTCCTGTGCAGTATGAGATGATGCCTTTCAGCATCTTCCTATATCGCTGCTGCCCGATATAGGTACCAGCGGGGATTTGAACCGGCAACCTTCTGCTTGTTAGTCAAGCATTTCCCACTGCGCCACTTAAGGTGACTTCAGCAAATAAGTAAGAGTATCCTTGTTTTTTATCTGTGAAATGTCGGGAAAGTCTAAAACCCTAGACTTTTTAGAAAAGATTTTTAGACCTTTACATTTCTTTGGGTGATGCTAGCAAACATTATCCTGTATGGATGGATGAGCTGCATCTGCATCGATGTTTATTCAAGGAAATTTATGTTTTGCTTTAATACAGAAAGGTCTGTGGCACTGCTCCCCTGAGGAGACTAAGCTTGTGTCAGTGAGACGTTGTTTGAGATTTATGCTGTCAGTTGTTCTTGACAATTTGCTCCCAGTCTTTGTTTTACCTCAAAAGGATCAGAGGTTTTGTTTATAATAGATTTTCCCCCCCTCTGAGTTCAAATAACACCCAAGAGGTCAGACAGTTATACATGGACCTTATCTGAACTGTGCTTGCAAGTAACACTGATTTAACAAATTGCTGCAGTATTGCATCAGTTGCTGGCTCACATGTTACACTGTGCATGCAAGTGGATCTTTCACACAAGTGGAAACACAGTGAGGTGAGTTCCACGATCAGTGAGACTTGCTGTAAGGGGGTTTGCGGGGAGAGTGGGCTTAGCCCGCTCTCACCGCAGATGATCAAGGCTGCAGCCCTGGGCGGCTGGATTGGCTGCCCACATGACTGCCGGCTCTGTTATGGAGTCAACCGGGGCTGCCAGGATCGGGGGCCGCACAGCCCCCAGAAGTTCCAAGATGCCCTATGCGAGAGACCCCCAAGCCTGGAAGGCTGCTTTCAGCCTCCCGGCCAGGGGTCTCATCATGTGTTGCCATGGCACGGAGCTGCAGCACACGATCGGAAAACCCAGGTTAGTGGAGCACTCGCTCCGCTAACCTGGGCTAAGGGGAGGGGTATTTAAGCGGGCTACCCACTTTGGGAAAACCAGGCTCGCCTGCGAGCCCAGTGGTTCCCACAATCCATGGAAAATGGGCTTAGCTCCCTTAGCCTGCTTTCCACTGATTGTGAGAATACCCTCAACAGGTGGGTTCAGACATCATACCAAACCTGAGGTTTGGTAGAGTGGTCGGAGCCCCAGGAATGTGCGTGTATCCTACTTCTAGTCTTGGGAAGAATATGCATAGATTTTACGTATTGTATTAACCCACAAACCTCATCAGATTCTGCCCTACATGCAGTATGGAACCCAACATCTGTAACTAAGATTTGAAGTGAGGAGCAGATATTGGGTTCCATACTACAGAGTATGCTGAGATTGGTGGGTTCATATGACATGCCCAATTCCAGCATATTGTTCCTGAGACAGAAAGTAGGGCACATACATGTTCCCAGGGACTCCAGCCACACCACCAAACTCAGGTTCAGCACTACGTGTCAACCCACTCATAAAGTCAGCAACTGATTTTAGCATGTGAGTCAGTCTTTAGAGTATTAATATTCTACTTAAAAAAAAAAATCACTCCTCCAATCAGCATCTTTGAAGTCCATAAAAGTAATTCTGTTGCTAAAGTCACCTAATGTTACCCAGTGCTGGACCCAGTTATTTCTATACACATCCAATTCCAAATTCTAACCATCCTCCTCCGCATTTAAGAATGGAGGGGGATCTTTTTGTAGAGATAAGCTACGTTTTTCACCTTCATTTTGCATTCATTTCAGAAGTGTTGAAAAGCATCTCACATTTGAGCAATCTTTAGCACTTATTGCACAGAACCACCTCATTTTGATACTCTTTTTCGTGGTCCATTTTTCTTCTTCTTCTTTGTCTTGGCTGTCCTTGGCCTCATTGGACCTCATTGCTATTGGTTGTGGAGATCCATTTGATTTTGTTGGAGGTACCATAACGCTTCCTTACAAACACTTATAAACCAAACTACATGAATTGCCACAGCCAATCAGATTAAGTGGCAGAAGGTAAAGAAGGAACGTGGCATAGAGAAGAAGAGGTAACTGGTATTAAACAGATCAAAACAATGCAGATATTTTATTATAATTATTACTTACATTTATATGCCATTTTTCTTTCATCATGGAGCTCAAGGTGGCTTCCATGGGTTTCCCCTATGGTCTTGAATCCAGGCACTAACCAAATCTAGATCTGCTTAGCTTTAACAAAGTAGCTATATCATGTGACCCCAGACCATGCTCTCCGGCTATGTCTCTTCTATTTTACTTTCTTATTAGAGTATTATTATTTTTTATAATTTGGCTGCATCAAATACACAGCTTTCAGGATGGATTTCAGAGAATATTTAGCACAGCCTTGCTTTTAAAGGAGTTGCCTCTGAAATTCTCTGAAGTTCTCAGTGCCCATGTAGACCACTTCTGCTCATATCTATTTTTTTCTTCTTCCCCCACCAGCTGCATCAATGGCTGAATGTGCTTTACTGTGTTAGGCTTTAGGCAAAGGCAGCAGCTGCAGAGCAATGAGAATGGCTGTGAGGATAGAGAATTTCAGCTAAGATGTAATGGGAAGGGAGAGGCAAGTCAACTGACCTTGGCTAGATCTTATTTACAATACAGCACAAGCACTTCTTGAGTACTTATTCAGTGTTCTGTGTGATATTTGAAGATCACTGAAACTCAAAGGCAAGAAGCAATGGACATTTTATTTCCTCAAAAAGAGACAGGAAGAGATTATACTACAAAAGAAATGATAGTGTCAAAATGAATGGTGTTCCAACTGTCCATCAGTTATGAACAAAAGTTCTGGAGTGGATCAGGAGTTTAATGTAGCAAGGGCATATTTTTGAATAAATCAATGTAGTGTAGCTCTTCTGATTGACAGGAAAAGATTCCGACAGCTTGTTTCAATAGAAAACATGAGCTCGAATATTTTCCTGAATTTTTTTTATAGACGTACAATTTCTTCAGTGATGACAGCTTATGAAGCTGACAGCTTCATAACAAAGGTAGCTGTTGGTCCAAATATCTGTCATGGATACAAGTGGATAAAAGTAAGTGGAATATTAGAGTCTCTGTTATAAACTATTTTGACATGCGGGTTTAGCAGATCATCTTGTCTGGAAATGTGGCAATTGAATTCTATATTAATTAGTCAAAATAGCTAGGCTTTGGCTTACGACATTATGGGGACACTTCCATGTAGATGAATTTGCATGTGATTGGCAGTCTGAATTGGTGCAGTGACTCACCACAAGCTGCACATTCAGAATGGCAATTCCCATTCCAATTGCTTACCAATCCAGGCAGGCTAGCAAGATCAGTACAGGAAATGTCTGCAGTGTCAGGAGCTTTAAACTCCTACAAATGGTCACTCTTTAATGAGGTAGTTCCCACTGTGCTTCTTATTTGCTCACAACAATTGTAAGAATTCTTACGTTTCTTACAATTCTCCCATGAGAAGGCACGAAAAGAACCCCTTCCATCTCCCAAAGGCTCTAATAATAACAGGTATTAGTGTCAATTAAGGGTCCAGAGGGCCTGAATTACATGCACAGCGAGGAAATAGAACATGATTTATTTATTTTTTATTTTTATACTTATATCCCACTCTTCCTCCAAGGAGCTCAAAGTGGGGAACATGGTTATTTATTAAAGTGAGCCATCAATTCAATACAAGTACCATTTATATGCAGCTCCTCTCTCTTTCTTTTCCTGTCTCCTATCTCTTGATCAGAAGAATTAATTTACATATTACAATGAGTAAAACAGTCACTGCAGCATTCTTACAGAGAGTGGAACATTTCCCAGCTGAAGTCAGGCCCAGGACCCTGACGAGGAGTCAAGAAGCCACCTAGGCTTGTCCCAGATCAGGTTTTCAGCTGCTCCAAGCCAAGTTCCTTGACAAGATAATCAGCGATGCTTAATGCCTCCCACCTGAGCGTGGGGCTAGTTAGGAAACAAACCCTTTTGGGACCAACTCTTCCCAATAGATACTGGGAAATAGACTGGCAGATGATGTATATAATAAGTGTACACTTTCCTTTCCTTACAGTGGCATCTTGTTCTGTTTCTTTACTTTACAGATATTAATCTGCATCATCATCATCGGCTGACTTATAGAGCAAGGATACACCCTATGCAGGAAGACAGCAACCTAGCAGAACTGCCCAACCAACTGCACCAGTGCAGCAGGTAAGTGGCAGCTTTTGACACCTTTCCCTTCCTCAGGAAGTCTGTACCACCCAAAACTATGTCTCCGAGGGCTGTGCATATTTTCATGTAGTACACAACGCATTCTGGGGAAGGGGAGGGGAGGGCATCATATATGCCTCCTTACAGACTATGCATCACCCACCCCCAATTACAGGGCCAATGCCCCTCTTTATTCCCTGTAATTGTCTACCCTTTACAGCTGCTGCCAATGCCCCTCCTCCTACTCAGAACCCCTCCCTTCAGGAGGTGTGCTACTGATGTTATCCTCACGTGCCTCCCCTTCAGCCATTTCAGGGCTCTGCCCCTCCTCTGCTTCTCCTTGGCTGCCACCCATCCTTGCCTCCTTGAACCTCCTCACCACCCCGTCCTCGGAGGTAAGGACAGCTGGCCTCACCAGACAATGCATTATTATTTTCAACCTACACCCAGACTAGTGTTGCACTAGTGTAATGCTCTTGCACTAGCACCAGGATATAAAGCAATGACATTATACAAAACAGGAACATTTGTTCCAGACTAGTTATGCACTAGTGGGAAATGTTGACGCAATGTGAATGTGCCACACAATATCTCACACAATGTGTTGCACAACCTTGCATGTGTCCAACAGTTGCACAACATGGTAGACCACCACAGCTCCATCCATCTCTGCAAACGTCTTAAATGTGTGCAGCTTCTTCAATCATACTAACTCAGCACAGTCTGGATGTCAACTAGTAGAAATAACTACAATGCTAATTTACCACCAAATGAATTAACACTAAAGCTGACATATTTTAAAGTAGAGATGTGCAGAACATTTTGAGCTCAGAATGTTCCAACTTGAAATGGGCTGTTTCAAGTGTTTTGAACTGGAAACAGAATGCCCTTCAAATGAAGGGGATATTTCGAGTGTGGAATGGAACCACCCCATTCCAAGTTGGAACATTTCAATTATTCCAAGCACCATTTTGGCAGGCTGTTTTCCCCTTGCTGACTGCTTATCATACAATTTGTATTTGATAACAAGCTAATCAAGAAGCAAGGAGATCGCAAGCCAATCAGAAGCCAGTGCCAAAACCAATCAGCAAGGGGAAAATAGCCCACCAAAATGGTGCTCGGAAGAACTGAAACATTGCAAGCTCATTCTGTTGGAACTGGCTTGACCAGTTCCGACAGAACGTTCCAGGCATTTACATTCCATTCCAAGCTTGGAACGGAACACAAATCCTGTTCTATGCACATCCCTATTTTAAAGGTTTATCTTGGAATCTTTTCTTCCATAATATGGGAAATATCTAAATATTCCACCCAGCTATAAATCATTATAGAGAGTTGATATTGGTATTAAAACAATATTACAATTTGTCTTGCTACAATTACATCCTTTCTATGTGGAAGAATGAGCAACAGGAAATAAGACATTGCAATCTGCACACAACTTTTGTGCTGCAATGAAATGAATTACCTCTTTCTGGTGCTGATCATATGTAGCATGAAAAATGCTTTTTATTCATTAGTATACAGAATCAATTATGCGCAGAAGTGTGAGTTTTACAAAATAGCTGCACATTTAACAGTGGTTAGTGGGATGAACCACAATAGAACCATGCCTACAGCATCTACCTGCTATTTTACTGAAAAATATATAAAAATAAGACTGGAACCTCTTAAAAACTGGGAAGATGTTAAGCACTCTCACTTATTATGGTGTATACACACATTTCGCAAGATCTAACTCTGCAGAAGTTCCTAATGGGTAAAGCCAGTCTGCTAATGAGGTGGGTGCCTGGGACAGTAGATTGGCAGATGTGGCAGATGGCCCACTGGCTGCTTCTGCTAGTCCATCACCCCAAATCTTAACTAGAAGTGTACCAGTTGCCACTTTCCCCCTCCTCTCCTCTCCTTTTCCTCCTCCTCTACCACCACCACCACCACTCTTGCCACTGGTGAAGGCATAGCAGACCGAGACCAGCACTCTCTCTTCCTCCTCCTCCTCCTCCATGCTTCCAGTCATTTCTTTTCCCTCTAGCTTTTGAAAATGCCAGAGGTGCTAGCAGAAGAGGAAGAGAGTGGTAGAATCAAGTTAGATAAAGGGGTACTGCTGGTGTGGGGTGAGAGAGAGGTGGGTATGTGCATCATCCAGGGGGGAAGGATCTGGGGGGGGGAGGGTAGAGAAAGGAAACACCACTGGGAAGAGGAGAGAAGGGAAGAGGAGGGAAGGGAACGGAAGGGAAGAACAACAGTGCACTTTGTGTGCCCCTGGGGAAGCTTGAGAAGAGACAGGAGCCCTGTTCAGGAAGGGAGTCAGTGATTCAGACATTTGGGGAGAGACTTGGCCTGCTAATGGCCAATAAAAATTTGTTGTGTTCAGGTTGTTCATTGTGCTTTATAAAATATATCATTATCTCATTTCCCCCCACATATTTCTGTTTTCAAAATTAAGATGACTGGGTTTTGCTCTGTAGTCAGTTATTTAATTGGTAATACTGTATTTTGGTAATACTGTTAAAATACCAAATCTTTGGCTGCAATCCTATGCACAATGGAACTCACTTTTGAATAAACAGGCATAAGATCCCACTGCTTGTGGCTCAAATCAGATTTCTGTAACCTCTTTTGAAAATCAATTAGAACACACTCCTTGAAACAAATACATTAAAAAAACATGTAAGAACGGCATCTTTTGCACCAAATGTTTTGTGCTGACCATTGCATGCTTCAAAATGGATCTTGATCATGGGTTCAAAAAGAAAGGCCATTGCTCTTTACCGGCCTGTGGTTCATCTCCAGACTTTGATCTGCTCATAAATTCCAGTGCCTACTGCCCTGCCATTCTCTGATGCTCTTCAGAATGAGGTCCTGCACTCACAAAACAGCGACCACAAATAATGGTTGCTGCCTATTAAGACAGCCCAATAGTTGTGGACCCCTGACTGACCCAGACTTTGCTGTAAACAGGGCTGCTTGTCTTGTCTAGCTGGAAGCTCTGCACATTCCCACAGAACTTCTAACACAGCTATATTTCTAAGAGGAGATGGGTAACTGCATGCTCTTCCAGAACAAAACCACTCCTCCCCCTCAAAAACACACTTTTTTAAAAAAGGAGCTAAAATGGGATGTTTCCACTCCTAGCACTTAACGGAGTCTGACATACCATTTTCAAATTAAAACAAATGATAGATTTTACTGAATGCTTCAAGAGAGTAATCTTATCAGCCCTATCATCTTTAGGAGCTCAGGGCTTCTTTCAAATAAGGATTTGTTTTATGGGCTGCCTCTCTGTCTGAGAAACCAGCTGGTCATTTCTTCATGCTCCAAAAGAGAAGCACAGTTCAAAAGTGAGATGTGAAATCAGATGAAATCAGATGAAATCAGATTTAAAGCCTATGCACAAACCGCATGGATACAAAAAAGACACAGAAGCATGTAAACGTGATAAAATGCTTGCTCATCAAGGGGGATTTATTCACTGCTTTTTCCCAAACAAATCCATCCTTGGAATAAAATTTTTAAAAGCTGGTTAAAGTATAATATCAAAGGGCAACTGGAAGTGAGGCCTGGGGGAATCTTAAGCAATAAGCTAATAAACAAGGCACTGTAGAATGACTGGGCACAACAAACATATCTTCAATTATACTGCCCTGAAGGTGGAACTTAATGTTACGAGCAACACAAGGCTGCCACAGTAAATGGCCGCACCAGGTCAAGTTCCTTCTCCTTCTGTAACGTACAGTACAGTACTCCATGTCTCACAACAACCATTACAAGGAGTGTTTTTCTACCCACCCACCCCACCCACTGGCAGCCAATAATGTGAAGAATGAGAAGGCAAACTTTTGTTGAAAAGCAGTATATAAATATTTGTAGCAGAGGCACATGGCATAACAAGGATGGGACATAGGTTAAGTGGTCCTGTACCGTCCAAAGGGTGGGGAAGGGGACTTGACGCAGGGCTGCTGATTTGGGTGGCAGACTGATGTTCTCAGCTCCAGGGCTTGATGGGATTGGATGCTGGCTATCTATCCTGGTTAAATACTTGTTAACTACAATGATTTAGCCAGGATAGCCAGGGAATTCCAGGTTCTCATGTCATGCTCCCTGCCTGGGGCTTGCTGACTGTGAAAATGTGCCCTTCATCATGAAAATGTGCCCTCTTTCTGGTTCAATTTATTTTGTAAAAGGATGCAAATAGTATAAGAGCAGTAGTGGCCGGTGCCACTGGGGTAGGGGGTGAAAGGCACTTCTAAGCATAAATTAGAAGGCACTTGCCTCTGTTCCAGCATCACCTTTCCCCAGTAATTGTACCACTTAGTTCTCAGCTCCTTCCCTCCTATACAGTAGCGGCCAGTGTGGGCGCTGCTGGGGCAGTGGCGAGAGGCACCTATAAGCATAAATGAGAAGGTGCTTACCACATTCTGGCAGCATCTGCAAGCTGCTCTGAGCTGCAGCGCGCCGCCCAGCACACCCTGCTGTATGGGATCGGCTACGCCACTCACCTGGCTTCCATGGAGCCGATCCCCCACTGGCGGCCAGGTAAGTGATGGATCTGATCCCCACACTGCAAAGAGTGCTGGGCAGTGTGCCGCAGCTTGGAGTAGCTTGCAGGTGCTGCCAGAGTGGAGGTAAGCACCTTCTCATTTACGCATATAGGTGCCTCTCGCCACCGCCCCAACAGCACCTGCATCGGCCACTACTGTATAGTGTCAGCAATCTGGCCACCCAGAAGGGAAGTCCAGGAAGATAGTCCACAATACAAACTGGGCTGCAGAAACAAAACACAGCTCAGAATAGTTCTCTATATCAGGCTTGGGTTGAAAGCTGTCAACACAAGGGTTGAAAAATGTTGTCTTCCAGCGGTTAACAGAAAGTTGATGTGCTTTATAGTCCAAGCTGATAACTCTCAGCTGGCAGGAATTCAAGGCTTATCAGCCCTCTGCAAGAGGCATTTACTCCTCCTGATAGTTTCCAGCTGTGCTCTTCACCTTGTGATACGCCTTTGCTGTGGAGTCAGTGGGGGTTGCCTGCACAGCTCATCTTCTAGTCTGTTCATCGCTGACTCTGCTGCCTCAGACTGCTGTGCCTGCTCTGAAACATCAGCTGGACCTTCCTCAGCCATCTCTTGGGAACTGACAGCCGGGCTCTGCCCCTCAGGCACCCCTGCATTGGCTGAAAGGCTGTCAGCTTCCCCTTCCTCCTCGCTATCTGAGATCGAGGGCATGACATATAGGAGGGAAGGAGCTGAGAACTAAGTGGTACAATTATTTATTTATTCATTTCTTTATTTAGATTTATATGTCGCCCTACTCCCATAGGACTCAGGGCGGCTTACAAATTACTGGGGAAAGGAGGTCAAAATATTATGGATTTCATTAGATGAGTCTCAAGTTGCATAGTACTCTCCCCTCCCCCCTCCCCCTGCAGGAATTATTCCTGCCTAATTCCCATTTGAGGAAGGGATTTGTGTGATTTGAAAGCTTGCTACTGAATCCATAAAAACTACTGTTGGTGACTGACCAAGAGAGAGATCTTGGGATTGTGGTGGACAACTCATTGGAAGTGTCAACTTCCAATATGTGGCAGCTGTGAAAAAGGCGAATTCCAGGCTAGGAATCATTAGGAAGGGGGCTGGAAATAAAAATGCTAATATTACAATACCAGCATACAAATCTATGGTGCGGCCACATCTGGAGCACTGTATACAGCTTTGGTCACTGTATCATAAGAAGTATGTTGTAGAACTGGAATAGGTGCAGAAGAGGGCAACCAAGATGACCAGGGGCCTGGAGCACCTTCCTTATTAGGCTAGGCAACAGCATCTGGGGCTGTTTGCCTTGGAAAAGAGGTGACTAAGGGGAGACATGATCAAGGTGTATAAAATTATGCATGGAGTAGAGAAGGTGGAAAAAGAGAATTTTTTCTCCCTCTGTCACAACACTAGAACTAGGGGTCACCCCATGATACTGAAGGCTGGGAAATTTGGGACCGACAAGAGGAAGTACTTTTTCACACAGCGCATAATTAATCTATGGAATTCTTTGCCATGGGATGTGGTGATGGCCACCAGCTTGGATGGCTCTAAAAGGGGCTTCAACAAATTCATGGAGGACAGGTCTACCAATTGCTACTACTCTAGTGGCTGTGGGCCACCTCCAGCCTCAAAGACATGAAGCCTCGCAATACCAGTTGCAGGGGAGCAACATCAGAAGAGAGAGCATGCACATTAGGGATGTGCACTGAACTGGGAGGGGTGGCCCAAAGGGGTGGGGGGTACGACATTAAGGGTGGGGGAGGGTGCACTTACCCCTCCCCGTGCTTCCACCTACCCCACCCCCACCGGCACTGGAGTTTTGTAAAATCCCTTGGGGCGGCAGCACACCTCCCTGCTGCCCCTTTTTCTTCTTCGGCCGGAAGTGGCCGGAAGTACTTGGCACGCATGTGCACGCCGGGCACGTGGGCTCATGTCGCACATGCACTTGTGCACATCAGACAGGCTCGTGTGCAATTGTGATGTGCTCGCGGGTGCCCAGCGTGCACATGCATGCCCGGTACTTCCGGCCACTTCCAGCCAAAGAAGAAGAAGGGCTGGCAGGGAGGTGTGCTGTCGCCCCAAGGGATTTTAGAAAACAACAGCACCAGTGGGGGGCAAGGGGGGGTAAGTGCACCCTCCCCCACCTTTAAAGTCCTACCGCCACCCCACCAAACGTTTGAAGTGTCCACTGTTCAAACCTGTTCAGAGGCCCATAAAAGGGCCTAATGCACATACCTCTTCCCTGTGGGCTCCCCAAAGGCATCTGGTAGGCCACTGTGTGAAACAGGATGCTGGACTAGATAGTCCTTGAGCCTGATCCAGCAGGGTTGTGCTTATGTACAAAGGTAGGACTACTCCATACTACAACATGGCAACCACTCTCTTCACTGAAAATTCCGAGGGATGTGATGAATGCTGGGTATTAACAAGAAAAGCATTTCAGTTGATCATGGCCTGGCTCAAGCTGATTTTAGCCCATGGTGAGACACTGAAGACTGCACTTCGCTGAAATCTTGTTCTGACTGAGCACTGATTAAGGGAGCATGAACTGTGAAGAAATAGGAGGTGAGAAAAGAAAATGTGGCTTTAGAAAAGAAAGCATCAAAAACCAAAGGCTGTACATGCAAACAATCACTCAGTCAGAAAGCAATACTTTCTCTGTAGCGTGAGCAGAATAGAGAATTCGTTCAATCTGCAACATTTCGGCTTCCTGTCATTTAACGTACACATCCATTGACAGCACTTAGAAACACTGATAAAAGAGGAGGAGTGAATTAGCATATTTAACATTTCATTTTGGTATTTACCCATAAAGAGGAGATTTATGTCACTTGCTAAACATTTTTTCAGTGCCAGAAGCAGTCACTGCTACCTTCTTGTTATTCCTAGGAGTCAGCATTGGCTAATTGCACTCAAGAGTATTTAAACTTATCATTCTCGTGAAAGTTTCCAGAACTCTGTAGCTAGAGTAGAGAAGCAAATAAAGGCATGTGACATTATCACCCCCATGAACAATCTTGTCTGGGGTTTTAATGGCTTTCTAATACTTATTTTAAAATTACGGATTTTTAAATCCTGATGCTGAGTCTTATTCAGGATCCTCAGTGATAACAAATCATACCTAAAGAAGAACATGTACACATCCCCAAACATGCCATTTTAAATGGACTTTTGCCTCCAGCTTACAGGTTATACTGCTTGAGAGGAGCTTGTAGCATGAAAGGCTGAGTAAAGGGGGAGGGATAGGAATCTGGCCAAGACGGGCCCTAGGGTTTTTGGTGCCCGAGACAAAGCTTTACGTTTGTGCCCCCTCAGCTGAGAAGTGCGGAGTCCCGGTTTTAACGTGAGCCACACAGGCTGCTCATTTGCACAATCGAATTACCAGCCTGCACGGATGACCAGCAAATGACTAGCCTGCACTGGTTTGAGGATACAGTGAGAGAGAGTTCCCAGTCTATTATGGGGGCAAAACCCTAATGCTACAGAGATGGAAATAAACTGCTGTTAATTTGGAAATCCCATCTGAGACCTTTTCTTTTTGGAAATGAATGCTGAGGCAGGTGATTCATATTGCAGAGAGGCTGGAGTGCCTTGAGACTAGAGAGGGCTCATGAGACTAGGTTTATTGGGGGCTAAGGTGTAATGAGCAAAGAATACAATGGATTTTGGGGTGCAGATTAATGTGCAGGCCCTTTGGAGGGCAGAGGGCAGTATTACATATTATATCATTACACCTCTGTGTATTATCTATATATTTAATTCTCCTAGACGTACCTGTAGCTAATCCCATGTGTGGCAGCTCTCACGAGAGTTCGCAAGCAGCTGCAGATAGGATAGCGAAGGAGACAGGGGAGGAAATAGGGATGTTGGCCGCAGGAGGCGGCGGTGGGCCAGTCTGGCCAGTGGGAGGCGGCGAGGTGGCCCGTCCCGGCCACCAGGAGGAGGCAGCGAGCCGGCCCAGCTCGGCCAGCAGGAAGAGGCAGCTGCTGCCAGAAGTTGGCAGGCGGGCAGGAGGTGGTGGGCCGGCTTGTTGGCCGGCTTGCCAGCCAGAAACCACAGGGGAAGGCCAAGAAGCAGGTGGGGGGAGAAGTTGGCCAGCGGGAGGGAGGGCACAGTGGTGGATGGGCCGGGTGGAGGTGCAGATTATCTGCGCCCAGCCCAACTAGTATTATTTTATTACACCACTGTATTATTATGCCTTCAGGGGTTCAATACAAGCGGGAGAGAAAAAATAATTGGCACTGCTATATTCTGGCACTGTTTATGTGTCCTTCCAAGAATTTGTGCCATAGGTAACTGCCTCGGTCTGCCTAGCAGGCAGGTCAGCCCTGATGGTGGTGGGCCATTTCCCCTCTGCTCAGCTTAGGGTTGGCCCGTCACCAGTCAAACTGGTTGCTGAACAGTGGCTTAGTATCAACAACCATTGCATGGAAAGCAACATTTGCCATGCTACTACCACTACTACTACTGCTACAAATATTAAATATCACTTTTCAACAAAAGTTCTCAAAGCAATTTAAGAAAGAAAGAAAGAAAGAAAGAAAGAAAGAAAGAAATTTAGTTCCCTGTCCCTCAAGGGCTCACAAAATCTAAATGCTGTCCTTCAGTTAATCCAAATTTAAACTGACAACAGGATCTTCAAGTCCAACCTTGAATCTGACAGTGGAACAGTTACCTATCAGTCCTGTGGGCTGACACCATGCTGCCAAAGACTTGTCAAAGTCTTTTCAAATTGAACCCATCCCCCCATGTCAAAATGTGTCACTGTAGTAAAAGCCCTCTCTTCCAAGTATGTCAGACATATCATGATGACTCACAACCTTGACATACGTCTGTAATTCCTGAAATCCACTTTTTAAATATATGCCAAATGGAAGATCATGTGAAAAGAGGCAGAGGTAAGGGAGAGAAAGAAAATGAGTAAAGTCCTACAAAGTGATCACACAGGAAAAGCAAACCCATGAGCTCAACATTCAAATTTCAAAGACCTCTTTTGGTCAGTTTCACTTTCCCCTCCCTTCCTTAACCACAGCTAAAGCCCAGGAAAAAAGCTTTCCTCAAAGAAATTTTCCCTGAAGACTGATTTGTACCACACAAACTGTGATAGATTTGAAAATCTCTTTTCTTCACCATTTTATATGGCACCTGCACCATTTTTATAATCCTTACAGAGCACCAATTATATTTCTGTCCTCCGTAACTCCAGACTAAAGTTCTTCCTTTTTAAAAAAAGTGTGGAAGGGAAGTATTTTTTGTTAATCCCATACAAGTGAACCCCGTTTTCTGTGGGGGTTCTGTTCTGCAGGGGATAATGGAACCACAGATAATGGGGCATTAAAGTCAATGGGATTGGGGAGGTTAGGTTCCCGGAGGCTTAAAAATAATGGGGGCAGGACAGCAAAAAGAGTCAAACATAATTGAAACAAAGTGCCCTATAGTGGCTTCATGGGTCTGCAGCTATCCTGCAATGCCCCCCAAATGACAAAAGTCACAAATTTTCTGCAAAAAATTGTCAGGAGGGATGCTTTTTTAAAAAAGCAAATGAGCCACAAAATGTCTCCTCTTGACAAAATGGCAGCCTGAATTTCTGGCCACCTAGGAACTGTGGATACATGGGTTTTAACCTTCTTGTATCTGCAGATAATGAGATCAAGTGTCAACTATACACCAGTGGATAAGTGGACCTGCGAATAGTGGCACCGCATATAGCAAGGGCCACCTATATCAGAAAACATTTCATTAAGGTCCCGATCAGTGTTCCCTCTAACAGGAATTCCCAGATGTTGTTGACTACAACTCCCAGAATACCCAGCTTCAATGGCTTTTGCTTGGGGATTATGGGAGTTTTAGTCAACAACATCTGGGAATCCCTGTTAGAGGGAACACTGGTCCCGATGCTAAGCATGCTAAAGTTTTTTTTTTTAAGTACTTTAATTTCATTGGCTGACATGATGGGCAGACTCTAGGAGGGCGGGAGTGACTTGTGTCCCTGCTATTGAGGATCAGGAAGCAGTGGAGCCATTGTAGAGAGACATGGTTGCACTATAGGCATTACAATATTTCTTCCCATTGTGGCATATGGGGGAAATTGCGGTGACATTTGTAGTGCCACAGTGGTTCTCTACAGCAGCTGCACTGCTTCTAGGTCCACAGCAGCAGTGCCAGAAGTTGCTCTCATCCTGCTAGAGGCTGCGCTTCATGTCAGCTACTGGTTTTGAGATGAAGCTCTAGAGCAGGGGTTCCCAACCTGTGGGAACCAGCTGTTGTTGAACTACAACTCCCATCACCCCCGTTACAATTTATTGTGGCTGGGATGATGGGATGTTCCCCATTCAGATGTTCAGAACATCTGGAGTACCACAGATTGGGAACCCCTGCTCTAGAAAAGGGATGGGCAAACAGCCCTCCAGCTGTTGTTGAACCACAGCTCCCATCATTCCCAGCTACAATAAATTGTAACAGGGGATGATGAGAGTTGTAGTTCAGCAACAGATGGAGGCCCACGTTTGCCCACCCCTGCTCTGGAATATGAAGAGATCCCAACACAATGTAATAATCAGAAATTATAAATAGGACTGCAACCTTAAACTGATTAATCACTTAAATTAATCATCTTGAAACCTGTCTAATAAACCTTTCTTAATACAGTCAGTGCCCTTCACTCTCACCCAGGAAGGTCTTCTAAGATGGCAGCTTTTGTGACCTGTTTGTCATAACTGAAATGCAAGGAAAATTGATTTATTTTCTTCAACTGAAGTTTTAGACATATGCAAATTCATGCAGATTTAATCAATCAACGTATTTGATTAACTCATTTTAAATGGATTAATGACAGCTTTTAGCTTTTAGCAACAGATGCCATTGCCGGCAAAGAAGCAGCAAATTCTATAGTAAACATTAAATGTTCTGTTTGAGATCTCAGTTTCCCAGCAGTTGCTGCTCACCTCCTTGCAAGGCAGGTCATTACAAGTTCACTCAGTTCTGTGTGCTTTTACCACCTTCCCACAGACTGTTGCCTCTGTAGATGTTCACATTTCTCCTTCTTAGCCAGAAACATAACCTATAACACATATATCCTTGGCCAGTCCTACAAGATTCCCTTTAACAGCAAATAGAATTTTAAACAGCATTTCTTCAGATGAGAATTGGGGGGATCAAACAAGGTAGCAATGAAACAGTGTGGTAACATTGTGCTACCTAAACAGGTAGTGTGGACTGGGAAACCTCAGAAGCTATGGTTACACATCGTCAGTTTTAAAGTACTTTTCAAACAGTATCCCAGGAAACTCTGGGTTTCACAGAAGCTTATCAAGAGTCTCTCAATATGAAGATTAATAATGGTAGACCAGTATCCCTGAGTCACCTTAAGTGGCACAGTGGGGAAATGCTTGACTAACAAGCAGAAGGTTGCCGGTTCAAATCCCTGCTGGTACTATATTGGGCAGCAGTGATATAGGAAGATGCTGAAAGGCATCATCTCAGACTGCACGGGAGAAGCCAATGGTAACCCCCTCCTGTATTCTACCAAAGAAAACCACAGGGCTCTGTGGGCGCCAGGAGTTGAAATCGACTTGATGGCATACTTTTCCTTAGTATCCCCGGAAGGCACATTGCTCACTGCTGATCTTTCACTGAAATACACTGTCCCAGGGAGGATGTTGAAAGCTACACTCTCAGTTTGTAGGGGGGCAATGATGTGGTACAACAGGGTTGTCTAATCTTCACCTAAGAACATGCTCCACAGCTTTCAGGAAAGCACACAGCAGATACAGTGATGTGGAAAATGTCTCTACTTTAAAGTATGGATATTTCAGGAAATGTTGTGTATTCAACAGTTAGAAACCTGAAATTGGTGTGCACATCTAGTCCAGGAGGCTAGAAGTCTGAAAATGTGGGATAGTTGTATACTTCTTCAAACATAAGGACAGCCTTGCCAGATCAAGCCTAAGGCCTACCTAGTCCTGCACCCTGTTGCATACAGTGGCCCAACAGCTGCCTTGGGAAGCCACACAACCAGGAGATGAAGGCATGCCCCCTCTCCTGCTGCTGCTCCTCTACATCCTGCCTCTGAACATGAAAGCAGCCTATAGCCATCAAGACTAGTAGCCATTGATAGACTTGTCCTCCGTGAATTTATCTAAGCCTTGTTTAAAGCCATCCAAGCTGGTCGCCATCACTTCATCCAGTGACAGAGAATTGCATAGATTAATAATGCACTGTGTGGAAAAGTACTTCCTTTTGTTGGCCCTAAATTTCCTGGCAATCAGTTTCATGGGATGACCTCTGGTTCTAGTGTTGTGAGAGAGGACGAAGAACTTCTCCAAATCTACTTCCTACAAACCATGCATACTTTTATAAACCTCTATCATGCCTCCCTTTAGTTGCCTTTTTTCTAAATTACAAAGCCCCAAATGCTGTAGGATATGCATGCTGCAAAACGTTCACCGGATAAGCATCCCAGCAGATGGAAAGCCAAGCTGCACCTTTGCAGAGTTGTGGACTTGCCCTTTCATACATTTCAACAGTCTTTGGCCTGGAAGATGGAAACAATTTGAGATGCCACTAGAGATTAGTGCTTACAGAATGTAAACTGTGTTTACTCAAGTATAAACTAAGGTTTTAAAATAAAGAACAGATGGGATATAAAAGCCATGTCTAGATTCTCCAGTAATTTCTTGTAAATTTCTAAAGAGGTAAAGGAGGACCAGGAATATATTACATTGGCCCCATTCGCACGTAATGAGAAACCGGAGTTGAAGGGGCCTGAGGTTGAAGTTCTTGTACATTCAAATGCATGCAATCACAGTTCAGACACAAGAGTGACACGAGGTTTCCCTCCTCAAATTCCAATTTGAACCTTTGGTTTGTAGTGAGTTTCATCACTCCTACCTCAGGTTTCTTTTCTTTTCTTTTGATATTACATCTGATTGCTGCAGTGAGCGCAAACCGGAATAGAGGGAGGAAGCTCCTCCCTCGCTCTAGCTGTGATTGGCTGCCAGGGCTGTCCATTCTGGAAGGAAGCCTGTGCATCCAATTTCCCCCTCCTCTCTGCAGTCTCCAAGACTGCAGTTTGGGTCCTGGTGGTTATGTCCGAACATGTGCAGGTAACCACGCGAGGAGAGGATGGCAGAACCACAGATCCATTGGACCCTCGATTATGCATTACGTGCAAATGCAGCAGTTAAGTCCTTTGGAGATACAAGTAACTAGGGCAGTACTTTGGATGGGATTGTTTAGGATGGGATTGTTTTAATGTATATTTATGAAAGAGACAGGCCCTGTCTTTTGTTGTTCCGTTGATTCTACAGGACCCTGAATCAGCTGTTGGAAGCATGATAGTAAAACATGCATTTAAAATATTTGGCTGGTACATACCCCACAATTTCTGTCTTATCCTCTAAACATAAGAACATGCAGTGCAATTTATGGGTACACAAAACAAAATGTACCTACTCTGCTACACTTTTCAGATGAGCTGAGCAAACTAGAAATGAAAATTTTCTACCAGGGGTACCAATTATGCTTTCTATCCTTCTTTTAAGAACATTATATTCTGAGTGGACCCCAAGACAAAGAAAATAATGGACAAACATGGCACAAAAAGAAGCGAAACATCTGGTTTTCACAACACAAATTGGATGACACATTCCACAAGAGACTTCTGGGAGAGTAATAATTTATTATAATGAATGAATTTTTAAAGACAGATGCCTAGGGTGTTTTTGTTTACATCAGGATTTTTTAACGCATTTACAGTGTTTAAAATTTTTATTCAGACCCATTTGGAACCTTGCATCAACTAGAAACACAAAATACTTCCCAGAATCTCCTTTTCTATTATTTTTATTGACAAATGTTATTACATTAGAAAAGGACAAAACAAAAGATCGATCTATAAGAAAGGAATATATACTGCATAGCTGTCAAAATGAAAAAAATAAAAGCATATTGTGTTAAACGTGTTGTATCACAAAATAATATTTAACTGAATATTGTGGATACAACTACTCTTATGCGGATAAATGACAAATAGATCCCAGAGCTTCTAGGAGTCACCTGTTGAATTCACCTTTTGAATTCACCTTCCTTTCCATGTTGGCTTTGATGTAGATTAATTTGTTCAAAATCATTACATTTTCTAATATATTTAACAATTCCTGCACGGGGGGGGGGGGTATTCCCATAATGTCATATTGTCATATCTGCTTAATGATGACCTGACTTTAGATTACTTTAGCTAATCAGTGGAATGTATTCACCAAGTGGAGTCCCACACTTTTAGTGTGGAATGTATGTAAGAAAAGTTATACCATTCCCTCTAATACAGGGGTTTCCAACCTGTGGTACTCCCAATGTTGCTGAACGCCAGGATGTTGCTACAATAAATTTGTTGCTGGGGATTATGGGAGTTGTAGTTCAGCAACATCAGGAGAACCACGGGTTGGGAATCACTGCTCTGATACAGGTCTGCATGAATTGCTTGGATCTGAGGACCATCCTGGAACTATATCATTTTTTAATGGATTCAATCTACTTGTAGATAATACACTAAGAAAGTTAACATTAACTGGATAGCATAGACCTGGCAGGTGCCAAGCTCTGGCATTATACTTCTTCCCAGTAAATGTGGCTAGGGCTGTGATATATTCTACTGAATTCAGTTACACATATTGGGCTGCCTCGTACTACTACAACAAGAAGAAACAATAAGTAGGGATGTGCACGGAACCAGGCGGGGGCAGTTTGATGGCGCAAGGGGTGCTGCTTTAAGATGGGTGAGGAGGGTGCACTTAACCCTCCCTCCGCTCTTCCCCGACCCGTGCTTCTTTATTCTGAAGTTAATCGGGCTGGCAGAGTACCTCCCTGCCGCCCCATTGCCCCTGTTGTACAACCAGAAGTATCTGCTGCAGGCAGGCGCAGCAGATACTTCCAGCTGTATCCAGACAACAGGGGCAATGGGGCATAAGGGAGGTACTCTGCCACCCGTGACCCCGATTCACTTCAGAATAAACGAGCACCGGCAGGGGAAGAGCGGAGTGAGGGGTAAGGGCACCTTCCTCCGCTCTTAATGCAGTACCCCCGGCACCATTGAACCGGTGGAACTGGCCACCTTTTGAACTGGTTCGGAGGCCCATAAAGGGATTCTGTGCGCATCCCTAACAATAAGATCAGCCTCCAAACTATACACTAACCATGTGATGAAAAGCAAACAACACCAAGTGTAGATGTATAATTGAAAATATTTGCAGTTTATGACCAGACAGGGCAACTGGTTGGAAATGATATAAATGAAAAAGATATTCTTTCTTGTTGGTTTGAGCTCACAGATCCCAGTACACTTTATTTATCTTCATACTACTACAGAGCATTGATCCATCTGGCTCTGTATTGAACACATGGATGGCCGCAGGATGGTCTCCAGAGTCAATACTGAGCTAGATCTCTCCAGGGTTTCAGACAGAGATCTTTTCCAGCCTTCCCTGGAGATACCAGGGATTGAGTATCAGATCTTCTGCATGCAAAGCATGTGCTTTACCACTGAGCTATGTCCCCATGCCTTAATTACTTCTAGACTAGATTTCTGTAATGCTCTCTGAATGGGACTAGTGTTGAAAAATGCCTCCAAGTGTCCAGAATGGAGCTGCCAGACAATTAACAGGAGAAAGGTGCATGGAATGTATGTCTCTGATACTGTTTTTTTTTTTTTTTACTTCATTGGCCTATACACCACACAGAGGTCATTCACACAATCAAAAACTGTGTTCTACCTGGGTTTGGGTGCTGTGCATACTCTCATTTTTCGGTTGTGTTGAAGCAAGGTAGGAGGAAAACCTTGATAGAAGTGATTGCATGGAAGCAAGGTAGAAAGCAAGGTACAGCCTCTATGTGTGATTTCTGCACAGTGACAAACTGAATGAGAGAAGAGTTCTTTCTAATTGGGCACATATGTTTACCCATGGCCATGAAAGGCCCCTTTTATATTGTTAAGCTGTATAGCTTACATGGTTTTGTACCTGTTCAGAAATTTCATGTCTCAAAACCATTTGTGAAGCACTACTGCGCATCTGCATTTCCCAATTAACTGTGACTTTTTTTCCTTTTTTTAAAAAAGCCACCTAATGGCACAGCGGGGAAGCAAACTGCCTAAGAGCAGGCTGTTGGTTCGAATCCCCGCTAGTATGTTTCCCAGAATATGGGAAACTCCTTTATCGGGCAGCAGCGATATAGGAAGGTGCTGAAAGGCATCATCTCATACTGCGCAGGGGAAGGTAATGGTAAACCCCTCCTGTATTCTACCAAGAAAACCACATTGCTCTGTGGTCACCAGGAGTCGACACTGACTCGATGGCACAACCTTTTCATTCTTTCCCTTTTTAAAAAAAGCACCAATGATGTCAATCCAGTCTTAAGATGCACTTATGATGAATTTATTCCTAGGGTAGTAGTTAAAGCACATCATGCAGTGATATTGAATGGCAAGTAGTGATGAGGTAATGCAAAAATTGTCCAATTTTGCCAAGAAAGTACAGTAGCAGAATGTTGTCAAAGTTATCTTGATGCCCAAGTAGTAAACTGTAAGTGCAATAAGATACTTCATTTCTGATGCTTGCTCTGATGTTTTCATGTTTTAATTGTCTTTGCTGTTGTTGTGAGTGTTATGTTTTTCTTTTCTTGTTGTGGCTGATGCCTGAGACAAATACAATTGAACAGAAGTGAAGAGATATAACATATTGAAAGAGAGAATTCAAAAGGAAGCCCTTGACTGCTTCGTGTCGTTGATGTAAAAGGCAGCTTTCTTCTTAGAATAAGATGTTACAAGAGGCTTTTAGTGATTGTAGGCTCTGAAATCTTATGGTGTTGGATTGTTGCTCTTCTTTAATACATCATTTCTCTATCAAAAGTTATTTTTCAGTTAGGATATCTGAATTCAGAATACCAGTAATACCGAAGATAGACATCGAGGTCATTCACACAATTGAAAACTGTGTTCTACCTGGGTTTGGGAAGTGTGTGTACTCCCAGTTTTTGATTGTGTGGAAGCAAGGTTAGAGGAAAACCTGGGTAGAGGTGATTATGTGGAAGCAAGGTAGGAGGAAAAGCTACCCAGGTTTTCCTCTAACCTTGCTTCCACACAATCAAAAATTGGGAGTACACACACTTCCCAAACTCAGGTAGAACACAGTTTTCGATTGTGTTAATGACCTCATCCTGTTTCCTTTCACTAATCAGTGTTAAAGACAGAGCTGGCTATCTTAAAGCCCTGAAGTAAGTGCTGTTTAGCCTCCCTCATAAAGTTCTGCTATGGCTGCCTTTGCACATAATGGGAAACTGTGGGACCCACGGTTTGCCGCATTCCCCCACCATGCTCCCAGACAATACAATCTGGAGTCTGGGTGACGGAGGTGGGCGAGACTGGCTGTGTGGGCCTCCTCTGTCTAATTGACATCCGTGGCAGCCAACCACATACGGAGAGAGGAAGGAGCTTCCTATCCTCAACTCTGGTTAGAAAGTGACAGCCTTTGGATGCCATGACTCCACTCTCTAACTGGAGTAATTCCACATGAAACCAAAGAGCAATTGAGGGTGACAATTCAGGTTTGCGACCTGAAACCTCAGGTCACTTTTCAGATGGAACTGAGGGTTCCCAAATTCGGACAACCAGAAACCCAAACCTCTGGCATGGTTGCCTGAAGTTTGGTGTGATGTCTGAAGGCAGCCATAATCTACGCTCTACTCCAAAGTTCCAGCTCCATGTTAAATACAGTTTTAATGTAAGGCCTATTCACACGTTATGCTCAACTCTGGTACAATGAGTGTACAGTGTACACAGGTACAGATCTGTACACAGGTGCAGTCATTCACATGTTATGCTTTAATATAAACTGCCCTGAGCCTTTTGTTAGGGCGGTATAAAAGTTTTAATAATTAATAATAATAAATAAATAAATAAATAAATATGCTGAACATAGGTACAGAAGTACACTTCCTGTCTTCCTAAGCCATTCAAATTGAACTTGAATTGAAATGCAAAAGTCTCTTCATGCACATCCCTACTGCACTGTACTTCCGATTTGCAAATTTGCTACTTCTTTTGTTCTCACCAGAATGATTTTTGCAAAGCATATTCTAAATGGTTTTAATTTATGGAGTCCTTTCTCTAACCTGTAGGTTGCTATAAGCATGCTTTCTCTATTTTGTCATTTCAGTTTGCAAACTGCATTTCCCCCCTTCTCATCTATGGGAGAGTTTCAGCCCTAGAGAGGAAAAAGCAATAAAGCCTCTTTGATTACATCCACTTACTATTTTATTTGATAGATTAAATGGGCCAAAGCATTCTACTTTGGAGATTAAGAAATAAAGTTTAAAGCAGTAGAAAGCACATCACATTTTATCTCTTGACTAAAGATCATTTTACACCAATTTCTGAGTCTGATATGCAATGTTTTCCATAGACACCATGACAAAGAAAACGTAATAAAAATGAAAAATTAATGAAGCATGCGACTTTTTCTTATGGTTATGAGAAACACATTGTGTCCTTGGCTTCTGATAGGCAAATATAAGAGATATACCTCTCTGGCAGCTATTTAATACAGAACATATTCATTATATTATTATGCAAGCTAAATCCTTCTCTTGCATTTTGTCATTGTGTTTCATTTCTTCCCATTATTTCTTAAAGCTCAAAAGAAATGTTTTCATTCTTCTTTTGAGAGAAGTCTATTGAGATTCTTTCATGTTAGATTTGTAGTTATTTCTCAAAGTGTTCTTTGAATTGGCATTGGTGGGCTTAGGTTACCTTCCTGTAATTAATAGCTTGGATCCCAGAGAGCTCTTCCACTAGTGGAAAGCCTCTTCAGCCATCAGACAGGCTATTACCAAACTGGTGGAATAATGCTGCATCATAATGACCCTTAACTGAGAAGAGTTCTTCCATTTGCACTAACTCTTGGGCAAAACTGCACAAGCTCTTTTGGAGACCTTCTTACAGCCCACTAGAGTTTAGACACTACTGTCTGTTTCTTCCCAAATCCATTATATTTCTCATACCGTAACACAGTATACTGCAGTGCTGAGCTGTGAGAACTACTATTATACCAATACCACCATTATTTATATCCTGCTTTTCAACAAAAGCTCTCCAAGTGGTTTATATAGAAAAATAAACAATAAGTCTTCCCTAAAGTTCAAGGAATCACACCCATGCAGTTTCCACTTCTGTGCATGGTTCCAGGGACTTTTTTGTATGGTGTGGTATAGAAATGTAAGAAATAAATAAAAGAAATGGATCCAGCTCAGCATGTTTCTTAATAGTACAGGCTAGGACACAATCCATGAAATGTTGAGGGCACTTACGCCCCATTGCAACCAACAGAACTTTAAAGCTGATCCTATACTTTGCAGGAGAAGGTTGGACAGACCAGGACTGGTGTGAGATTCCACTGGGCCCTGGGTCAGGACAGTGTGTGCTGGGCCCCCACTCCCCATCCTTCCTGGGCCCTTACCTCCCAAATTTCCTGGGCCTCCTGCACACAGTATACTAGGCAGGAATGGGTGGATGGAGGCTTTGACAGAGAGTCAGCCCTACAGAGAGTCAGTCCAGTACCCTCTCATCTTCAGAGTGATGGCCACCTGCTGCTGCCCATGAGCACCCACCAACCTGGAAGGCACTGGACATTACTTTGCTTAGGGCTGAGTCAGACCTGGAGCCAGCCTTGATCCATCAGTCTGGCATCCTGCTTCCCACAGTGGCCAATCAGATGCCTCCTTGATGCCCACAAGCAGCAGGGCTGGAATATCTCCCATTGTGGTTCCTCAGCAGCTGGTATTCAGAGGCATACTGCTTCTGAATATGAAGGTTCCTTATCCTATCATCATATTTACTGATAGACATAGCCTGCATGAATCTGACTAATCAGATTAGAACAAGGAGAGTGCTCAGACTCTAGAGAGTTTTTAAGTCAGTAAAACTGGAATACCTGGAAAGAAACAGCGGTAGGCTGGCTGCTCTTTTCCACTTCAAAAACAAAAATTGCCTTGAGTTGCATTCCCCGGTGGAGATGTGGATTGCATGGTGTCCAGCTAGTGCGCCTGACAACCACAATCACAGTTATCATTGTGATGGCAATGAATGAGCAGTATGGAGAGGAATTCCATTTCCTCAGATAAATATATTGCTGTTTGAGAGCTAGGCAATTGGGGCTGTACTTCAGTGGTAGAGCACATGCTTTGCATGCCAAAGAAGGCCTCTGACTTTCCCAGGTAAGGCAAGGTTTCTTCCTAAAACCTTGGAAAGCCATGACCAGTGAACAACACACTGAGCTACAGTAGATGAAATGGACCAATAGCCTGTCTTAGCATGAGCTTTATATATCCTAAGGGATGATGATGATGATGATGATGATGACAATGATGATTTGTTGTTGTTGTTGTTGTATCTTTGTAACAGAAGCTCAACATGGAGGGAAACTTGAAGTCAATATACAAGAAATACAAAAAAACATACTCAGTGGCTGACATATATACATTCTGTCAGCTGGGAACACGGCATTTGTGCAATTTATGCAAACACAAAAATTGCACATCCAGAGTTGCGTGAGAGTAATCCCACTGGAAATAATGGAATTATTCTTGCACAATGTCTATTACACAATTTGCATGATGTGCAAATTGCACAAATGCAGCATTCCAAGGCTGATGTTATGCTTTATGTCAGCCATTGATTGCACACACACCCCAAAATAATGCATCACGCTTTTTAGCCTACTTTCCAGTAGGCTTATGAGATGACCCAGCAGTGTGTGTGTGTGTGTGTCCCTATCAACTTTGCATGCCTGGACTAATATGAACCAAACCAGGTACAGTTGTAGGGACACCTCAGCAGCGTAGTTTGTGATGATATTATCCACACCAGTTCAAGATGGCAGGCGTGTAAACTTTTGAGGTGCAAGCAAGCTAACTTGTGAACTGCCTAACTGATTTGAACAAAATTTGCTACAGTTGTAGGGACACATAGGGGTGCCCCAATGGCATAGTTTGTGATTATGTCATCCACCCCGATTCAAGATGGTTGGTGTGTGAACATTTGAGGTGTGGGCTAACTTGTGGACAGTCTAACTTGTGGACTGTGGACTTTGGTTGACTGATTTCAACCAAATTTGGTATAGTTGTAGTGAGTGACACACAGGGACACCTCAACGGCATAGTTTGTGATGATGTCATCCATCCAGATTCAAAATGGTAGATCCGTAAACATTTGAGGAGCAAGTGGGCTAATTTGTGAACTACCTAACTGATTTGAACCAAAATTGCTACAGTTGTAGGGACACATAGGCACGCCTCAATGGCATAGTTTGCAATGATGTCAGCCACCCTGATTCAAAATGGTGGATGCATAAACATTTGAGGTGCAAGTGGGCCAACCTGTGGACTGTCTTAGCAATTTGAACCAAATTTGGTACAGTTGTAGTAAGTGACACATAGGTATACCTCAATGGTGTATTTTGTAATGATGTCATCCACCCCAATCCAAGATGGTGAATGCATGGACGTTTGAGGCACAAGAAGGATAACTTGTGAACTGCCTAACTGATCTGAACCAAATTTAGTCCAGTTGTAGGGATAGTGACAGGAAAATAGGCAGTTCTTACTAGAACAACTTGGGGTTGTTGTTTTTTTGCCATGGGTCTGTGAAAGGAGCCAAAGATTTATGTTCAAAGTGAACAAGCCAGCCTATGGTTCTACAGAAGTCGAAACATTTTGACTCACCTGCCCAGTGGTTTCATGTAAAGCACATCTCTCTGCCCTTACCTTGCTCCTGCATCTCATTTCCCCTTGATTTGCCTTTAAAAGGGTGAGAAGGACAAGCTCCACTTTCCAGGGTAGTAATTGAGGCCACTCACACAATCAAAAACTGTGTTCTACCCATATTTGGGAGCTGTGTGTGGTCCCAATTTCCAGTTGGAAAGCAAAGTAGGAGGAAACCCTGGGTAGAAGTGATTATGTGGAAGCAAGGTAGGAAGATAACCTGAGTAGCTTTTCCTCTTACCTTGCTTCCACACAACCAAAAACTGGGAGCACACACAGCTCCCAAACTTGGATAGAACACAGTTTTTGATTGTTTTTGATTGAGCGAATGGCCTCATTATTTCTTAATGGTAGGCAGTCTGTCACGTTAGCTAGAGCAGCCATCTCAGAGTAAACTTTGATGTAATTTGCCTATTAAGGCTATTAGTTGAAACTTGAAATTGATTTATTTTGCCAACTGCATTAACCTCCCCTGGCAGAATCATTGCTTTCTTATATCGTGCATGACAAACGCACCTTGGTGTCTACCCTTTTTTTTTAAAAAAACAAAGTGGAATGTAAAAGCCATGCTGCATACCACTGCAGTGATAAAGAGAAAGACAACAGCTGCCACCTTCCAAGTCTTCATTATTGTAAGCCAAATGGAAGCTTTGAAATTAGACCCTCTTTGAAAATAATTGATGGCACTTCAGAGCAAATGTATTTAGGAAAAAGGATGGGCCTTGATATTGCTGGTTTATAAGACCTATGCTTTAAAACAGATTGGTTTAATTTACCAAAGTTTACTTTATGTAAAGCTCCGCATACGAGCCATTTCCTGTAAAAGATCAAAACCTTTACTGATTCGTTTTTATTCTAACCCAAAGGAGGGGTTGTTTTTTGTTTTTGTTTTTTTGTTCTACATTGAACTGAAAGTCGCGTATGTGAAACCATGGCAGTGGCCGATATAACAAGCAGCCCTCAGTGGCCGACATGACGGGCAGCCCTGAATTGCCAGTAGGGACCTGCCAGGCTTCTGAGTAACTTAAACAACATCCCTGATGGTGTAACTACAGAGCTCCTGCAGAATAACTTAAAGCTGCTTCCAGACAGCATTGCAGCACTCCTTCCTTTGGCAACAGTGGAAGGAGTGCTGCACAGCTGCCTGGAAGTAGATTTAAGTCATTCTGCAGTTTCCCCATTGCACTACACCAGGGGTAGGCAACTCTTGGCACTTCAGCTGTTGTCCAACTACAACTCCCATAATCCCCAGCCACAATTTATTGTGCATTGTGCAGCCCTCAGGAACAATTTATGCAAGTGGAAAGGGCTTTTGGAGGGGGGGAGAGATAAAATTTGGTGTGTGTTTTTAATTCCTTTTGCCTCTTTTCTCTTTCAGTCTCACTTCATACACCATTTCTTAAAATTGTAAGGTTTCTAATGGAACTCTTGCATTTTATGAATGTTGTGCGCTGCTTTGAGTTTCTGATCACCAAGCAGGATGCAAATCAGATAAAATAAATATGTAAATAAATAACAGGTCACACTGCAGAGTTGGACTTTCTGTGTCCTCATTTCCATGATGTCTCTTTTCAGATGCAATCAAGTATTCATCTATTTCTGAATAAACTTCCTGCCTTAATCTGGGGAATCATAGCATTTTGTTTGATTATTGGTTTCCTGTGGAAGTCCTTTTCAGGGCTCCAGTAACAATGAACACTTGGGGTGTGTGTGTGTGTGTGTGTATTTAGTGTGTTGGTTGTTGTTGTTGTTTAATAGAATGTCTTGTTGGCTTTTTTGTATATACGGTATCATACCAGGAATTATTTTGACAGCACCTGATAACCATAGAAAGCCATAAGCGCACATGCTTATAGTAATTTGCAGCTGTGAGGGAGCCCTTTGTGTTCCAAGTGCTCCTAAAAGACAAAGGGTTGACATATTGTGCAATGTTCTGCGTGCCCTTTAACAAAATGTATACACAGTTATACAAGAATGCACTCACAACAGCATAGTTGCACAATGGATGGCCACTCTTTTCAATGGCCATTCATCCCACAACCGTATCTGTGCAATTCTTGCATTTGCAAAGGGTTGCTTCTGAGCATCTATGTGCATGTTTCATTAAAAAGGCACATGAAACAATGCACATTATGTCAGCCAATGGGGTCTTGAGTGCAGAACGTTTCAACCATGAATATTTTTAACTAAAAATTGTTTGTTTTGAATGTTTTGAACTCAAAACAGAATGCCCTCTTTAAAAAGGGCCTGTTTCAAGCTCGGAGCAGAACAGCTCTGTTTTGATCAAAATGTTTTGACATTGCGAGCACCATTTTGGAAGCCTGTTTCTCCCTTGCTGATTGGTTATCTGTCACTAGCTTCCAATTAGCTTGCCATCTCCTTGATTTTTGGTTGGCTTGTTATCATACAAATCAAGTGTTGTCATGGGCAACTGTGCCCCCATTGGCTGGGGGGAGGGAGGAGGGAAGGGGGAACACAAAAGGAGGGGATTTCAAATTCAAATGTATTCAAAGGGACTGGGAGGCAGAGAGAGCCCTTATATTGTGCCTCGCTTGAAGAAGGGAATACATCAGGACAGGAGAAGAGGAGGCAGGTTTGATTTTGTGGTTTTCTTTTCTCAGCACTGAGTCTGTTGTGCTGTGCTATTGTGTCTATAACTATCTAGTTTTGCAGGATCTGATTGACAAAAGGCAGAACTTGGGTGCCTGCTTTCCTTGAGTTGTGGTTTGTTTTGTTTGTGAGATAATGTTGTGGTGAGAAATGGACAATTGCAGCTGTGTGTGTGTTGTGTAATATTTCTCGGTGATGGTTATGATAAGCTCCATGTCTGACCTTGAGAGTAACTTGAGTTTCATGCATGGCGCTGGTCTGTTCTGTGCTGCAATCTGCATCGCAAGGTGTGCTCAGTCAAAAATTGTGGCTGAAATTGCTCTAGTTGAAATTATAGCCATGCTTGCTGCTAATATGGGTGTTGCTGTTACAATGCTAGGAAGTAACTCAAGGAGCCATAATTGTGTGAGAGAGAGAGCAGCTTGTGCCAATGATGTTACTGCAGGGCAGGCACTGTGGCTGGCAGTGGATTCTGGGTCAGTGGTTCTTTTTTGGCCTTTTTTGCATTGTTTGAGATGTGTGTTCTGTGTTGGGAGGGACAGATTACCTTTTACTGTGTGCTTCCATTCTGCAGTGTTTTTCAAGGCGGAGTTGCAAAATGCATTTCAAATTGCAATGCAAAACTTAGGTGCATACACTCTTGAGAGTGCAGCCTGTTCCAGCCATAGGGAACAATGGGGAAACTCAAAACACCCCATTGCTCCCCATGGGTAGCTCCTAAGGACACCAAAGTGGGTTGTGTGGTAGGACATGATGGGTGCTACCTACCACCCAACACATAAAAGAAATGGGCAAGTGGGTGATATTTAACAATTTTTTACCTTTCCCCCAAACCCCCACAGGGTCATATGGGGGTTTGGGGAAAAGGTTAAAACATTGTTTTAAATTGCCCACTTGCCCATATCTTTGGTGAGTTGGGTGGTAGGTAGCACCCATCATGCCCTACCACACAACCCACTTTCGTGTCCCTAGGAGGAACAATGGGTATTTCGAGTTTCCCCATTGTTCCTATGGCCAAAACACTCGAAATATTTCCAGTGGTTTTGTTGAAACAGCCAGCCTGGCCATGGCTTTAATAAAACATTCTGGCCATCTTGCATTTCATTTCAAGCTCAAAACAGAACACAAAATCTGTTTTGTGCACATTCCTATTTTTGAGCCTCAGCTTTGGACCCACCAGAAGTATCATTAACCATTAAGCATGGGCAGTGTCAAGCGCTGGCATCATTGAGCAGTTGCTGATGACCCAGGACCTTAAAGAGGGGCCTCTACTGATTCCTGACACAACCTCTTTGCCCATAACCTTCATGTGATTGTGGTAGACCAACGCTCTCTGGCCTATCTCAGTAAGAGGGGGCCTATCTCAGTAAGAGGGGGCCTGTAAGGACAGTTTGCTAAGGCGAACTGATCCTAAGCAATCCTGATCCTAAGACCCAGGACCTGATCTTAACTACTGTCTGTAGAAAGTTGGCCTTCCCTATCTCTCCTCCTCACAACAGCACCCTGTGCCCCCATAAAGGGTTTGGGGACCCTCAGGAATGGGTTGGTGGTGCACAAGAGGTTGCAGGGAGCGGAGTAAAACACCTGAACTTGATGAATATAGATATAACTTATGCAAACAGAAAGTCCAAATTCACAAAATGACATGGTATGCAGAAGATCACTGGTCTTGTGGTAGCAGGTATGGTTTGTCTCCTTTGCTAAAAAGGGTCTGCCTTGGTTTGCATTTGCATGGGAAACTAATGTGAGCACTACATGATATTCTCCTTGGGATAGGGCCATAGCTCAGTGGAAGAACATCTGTATGCTTTCATGCAGAAGGTTCCAGGTTCACTCCCTGGCATCTCTAGGTAGAGTTGAGAGAGACTCCTGCCTTAAACACTGGAGAAGCCACTGCCAGTCAGTGTAGAGTGCTGAGCTAGATGAACCAATGGTCTGACTCAGTATAAAATAAGCTCCTATGTTCCTATACAGGATCAGTTTAGAATGCCCCTGTCTCAGGGCTGATCTCCAATTCCAGGGCCGATCCTGAAAACCAGGAGAAAACATTATGTAACAGCTGCCAGGTCCTATATAATTCCTAGGGAAGATTCTGAAGGCCTCCTGGAAAAGACACAATTTCATTCTGTGAGCGTATGTTCATCCTTCACAGGAGATAGTTTCTTTTCATGAGAAAAAGGTTTATGAAACGCAGCAAAGCAACATCAAGGTCTTAGAACCATTAATTTAAGATAACTTGCTTCTTCATTCTCCTGTGCAAATTGCTGAGCAATCAGAATTTCTCTTTTTCCTTTTGTTCGCTATGATATAGCTAATGTCATGCTTGGATCACAGTTCCCTGATATTAATTATTCACCACTAAGACACACGTTTTTATCTCATGCCCACCAGGGACAATTGCGTGGAAGGTTTAAAAAGAGGAAGAGGCAAGATCCACTGCACAGACTCGCCCCTTTAGTCTATGAAATTCATTTCAGCTGCTCACTTTATAATCCTGCCTTGAAAACTCATTTCATTTTAAAGAGCTGTAAAGGAGTCATGGCTATATTCAGGGCTGCTTATTGCAGGAGGTCTTAAAATAATCCTTCTAGGCTGCTCCCTTCCATGTTACTTCAGCAAAACAACATGGCCAGGATAACAATCTGACCTTATGTTAAGCCACAAAAGTAATAAAATGCAATCTGGCAGGGGAGAGATGGAGAAGGCCAAGGTAAAGCAGGTAGCAGCTTACCAGTACAGTATAGTCAGGGTATTTGAAAAACTTTTCAGGACTTAACAATAGTAGTAGTGCCCAACCATCATTTCTCTGTACCTGGTACAAACTTGTAACATGGTCCTCCTCCTTTTACCATCCCCACCCCCAGGGCCTTTTCAAGGACCCCTCAAGGCAGCAATTGTCCTGGGCCCTATACATGATGGTGGAGGAGATCCAAAGTATGGTTCAGTATTGAAATGATCAGTTTGATCCATTTCATTTGAGGCAGTAAAATGAATCAGTTTATTTATTTATTTAGTACATTTGAATACCACCCACTACCAAAGTCTCTAGGCGGTTTACAGTATAAAACAAATCAAGTATAAGACATATAAAAATCAGATTAAAAAAACATACCAACTAACCCATAAAAACATACCAACTAACTAAGAAGCTTGGCTGAAGAGATGCGTCTTTAGTTGTTTCCTAAATGCCAACAGGGATGAAGCCGCTCTAATCTCAGCAGGAAGTGCATTCCACAGCCCTGGGGCAACTACAGAGAAGGCATGCCTTTGAGTTAAAATATAACCCCGAGATCAGGAGTTATTTCGGTATTTTGGGTCCCCCCCCCACTCCAATTGGCTGGACCATTTACTTCAATGGACAGTGGTGGTCCTGTTATTTGACTTGCACATTTAATCTACATATTGATGTCAGTAGAGAGGGTTTTTGAAAACTTATATGCCTATCCGGCATTTTTTTTCAGACTTAGGAAATTACATTGACTTAGGATGCAGTGCAGGGACAGAGCCACCATTGGGCAAACGGGTTCAACGAACCCGGGCTGCCACCCCCAGGGGCTGTGCTTTGCGGCCCCAGACATGCCCCCCATGTCTGACATCAGACGCGGAGAGTGTTATTTCACTTGCAAATGGGGCCCCGTTTGGGACAGAAATCAGCCCGAGTGACTCTCTATCTCTGTCTTATATGTTCCTAGGTGGCCAGATTTGGCTGTAAAAAAGCCAAATTCTGGCTTACGGCCCATTTGACTCATGAGTATACCCCTTAGGTACTGGCAGCCCTTCCAGCATGGCTGGAACAGCTCTCCCTGCCCAACGTAGTGCAGGCTGATCTCCCTTCTAAACGGGGCCTCACGGGCCAAGTTTGCCCACCCCCGCTCTAGACTCACCCACATGGGTCAAGCTTGACTTTCAGGCAGGTACCTCTCATTTCCTATGATAATCTAGTTTCACTTTGAATCCCACTTGAGTAGCCTGTCTTAGGGAAGCTGTGCATCATGTGGGAAATGCAGGTCCTATTGGGCCACCTTAAACTTGCACGCCTTCCTCTCTGGACACCTCATCTGATGGCTTGGGAGAAACTTCTGGCAGCAACAGAGTAGTCAGTAAACAGAAGTCCCTATCCTTGTTAAACCAAGACCTTGTGAACTGCTGACAATAAAGTTGTCCTTCCTCTCTCTACCCTTTGACTTGGTCCTGCTATGGCCACACGGTGATCTGTCTTTTCTGGAAGCCTATATCCACATATGGATCTCCCTTGCTAGCCATTGTTGGACAATTGACTCTGCATGCATTCTGTTTTCTGTTAGGACAGTCATTGAGGCTATTCTCACAACAAGAGGCAGGGCCAACGGGTGGTGGGGGAGAAAGCTGCACAAACTTCCCTTCCCCCCAGATGATCTCTGCAGCTGGTCCTGCAGAGTCCTGTAACTCTAGGTCCTGTAACTCTAGGTGCCCGTCTCTGTGTGCACTTGAGCTGCAAGCAGCCTGAGCACACACACAGTCCCAGTTAAGGGCGCACATGTGCCCTTAACCTTAGCTAAAGGTCGGGCTTCAAAGTCATGTCAGGCTGGGCAGGGGCGTCAGGATCAGCACATATCCCGGCGCTCTATACGAGCAGCCTAGCCCAGGCTAAACTGCTCGTGAGGACAGCCTTATTGTGTCCTCAGTGCTTTCTTCTAATCTATACCAGGAGAAAATATATAAGACAGTAATGTTCACTATTTTTCAAGCAGGGGCCACTTGGGCAGAAAAACATCAATATAAGAGCCATTTCCCACGGTGCTGATCTCTCCACAGTACTGAACTCCTATCAGTGCTGGAAGGGCCCTTTAAACAAGAGGGAGCCCTCCCTTAAGAGCTCTCCGAGAAAAACACTGGGAAGGGCTACACTTCCCAGCATTTTGTGCATCCCTTCCATGAGGGCTCAGGGGCTCAGGAGCGCTCCATTTCCCCTCAAGAAGCCTCCATCCCATGCTGGACAACGTGCAGCACTGTACGGTGAGAAGAATGGCCATCTCTACATGGCACCAGTGGGGCTGTGCAGAGTATTCAGCTTTGGCTGAAGCTTCGCACAGGCCCAATAAACAATTTGTAGGGAGCCATACTTAGGGTTGATGGGCGGACATGTAACTATAGGGGGGCAGGCAGGGCACGTGCCCTGGGCGCCACTTTGGTGGGTCACGTGGGGGGGCGCCAAAAAGTGCCATGACCCCCCGATCCCCCTGGATCGCATGGCGGTAGTGGGCAGCGGCGGATCGTGTGCCCCATGGCTTGTGGCAGCATGGGAGTGAGCGCGGCTGCGGCGGGCGGCGGCGGATCGTGCGGCGGGTGGCGGCGGGAGTGAGCACGGCGGTGGCGAGTGGTGGCGGATCGCCGAGTGCAGAGCGACGCCGAGGCCTGCCATCTGGCCCGGCGTCACTTCCCTTGGGAAGCGACGCCGGGCCAAACGGCAGGCCTCTGCATCGCTCTGCACTCAGCAATCCGCCGCCGCACGCCACCGCCGCACTCACTCCCGCTGCCACCGCCCGCCTGCTGCCGCGCGATCCGCCGCCGCCCGCCACCGCCGCGCTCACTCCCACGCCGCCACAAGCCATGGGGCACAGGATCTGCCGCCGCCCACCGCCGCATGATCCGCCACTGCGCGATCTGCCACCGCCGCACGATCTGCCGCCACCTGCCACCGCCCGCCACCGCCGCGCTCACTCCAGCCAGGGCGCAGGTATGGGGGGGGCGGGGGTGCAATTTCAGGGGCAGAGCTTGCCCTAGGCGCCGTTTTCCACAGTTACGCCTTTGTTGATGGGGGCCTTAAAATGAAGAACACTGATATAAAAAGTTCTGTAGTGCATACATTTTTGTGTCAGGACAGTGCAGATCTTGCAGGGTGAGGCAGAAATCTTAAAATTGGCTCCAGTGGAGTCTCTCAGCCCACTCTGAATCAGAAAGGCTCCCTCGTAAACAAGCTTATTGTTGCAAATGTTAATCCACAGATTTCGAGCGTACAAAAATATGGAACACAGTTATTAATGTATAATGCCGAGAGTATTTGCTTTGGTGTCAAGACATGGCACAGAGTACAGGCTTCAAAAAGAGATGCATGGAAATTACACTCATTAGAGTTTTAATCTTTTGCAACCAACTTGTTGCCAAAGAGAAATCTCATGAATATATGAAGTGACAAGTCACATCTCTTGTCTTTGTTTCCAGAAAAGATTAGTTGCTGGGAAGGTTGAGGAAAACAAGAGGCAAGCCCATGGAACCCTTTATTTTTCATGAAGCAGAATATTGTACAGATATAATCTTCCTCAATGGGTTTTTAACAGACAAGCTGCAAGCAGAACAGAGGGCCTGCAGGATGTTAGAAGGTGTTTAATCCATTTCTACTCCAGGCTGCAGACTCTCCAACATTTCACAAATAAAAATGGGGACACTTCTCCCTTTGTAATGTGTACAGCTAATCCTAGGCAGGTTTACTTGCAAGGAAGTCTCCCAATAGTAAGGTAAAGGTAAAGTGTGCCATCAAGTTGATTTTGACTCCTGGCTCCCACAGAGCCTTGTGGTTTTCTTTAGTAGAATACAGGAGGGGTTTACCATTGCATCCTCCCGCTCAGTATGAGATAATGCCTTTCAGCATCTTCCTATATCGCTGCTGCTCGATATAGTACCAGCATGGATTCGAACCGGCAACCTTCTGCTTGTTAGTCAAGCATTTCCCCGCTACACCATTAGGTACCATTACAAATAATGGACAGCTTAGGAACTGCACTGTGTATTAATTTATAATACAATATATACAACAGTCTATTCCGGCATTGGCTTCTGAAGCAGTGCTAGTAGACTGATCATAAAAAAAGAATGAAATTGCATTATACTGAGTCAGTCTGTTGGTCCATAGGGGCCTACTCTGACTGGCAGCAGCTCTTCAGGGTTTGAGACAGGGGCCTAAGCATGATGCTCAGGGGTGCATCCTTCCCCCCCTTCCCTAAAGTACTTGAGGATCTGCAGATGTTTTAAATGAATATATGCAAAAAAAATTGCTTTTTGAGTTATTATGTAAACACTCATAAAGCACTCACATCTGCCCCATACCAAACAAAATCCACAACAAGATGTGATCACCTTGTTGATTGGATGCTTCTCTTTCAAGGAAGTGCTCACAACCAAGAATTCTGGCCTTCACTTCCCACCAGAAGGTGGCAATTCACTGATTTACTTAATATACTGCTGGTATAAAATGGCTGAGGGCGGTTCACAATCAAAAATAAAAACACTGAAAGTATTAATATAAAGCACAAAATAAAACCAGGAAAAAAATTAACATAAAACCTATTTTAAAACTATTAAACCCATTCATTCATTGATTCATTCATTTGATTTCTATATCACCTTCCAAAATTGGCTCAAGGCAATTTAAATATTATTAAAAGCCAGGCTAAAAAGATGGGTCTTTAAGCTTCTCTTGAAAGCCTCCCCAAGACTCTTATACCCAAAGGGAGCATGTTCCAAAACCTAAGGGCAGCTACTGAGAAAGCCTGATCCCAAGTCACCACCAGATGAACTGGTGGCACCCAAAGACAGACCTCTCCTGATGATTTTAATGAGTGGTGGGGATTTTGTAGAGAAAGGCATTCTCTCAGGTAACCGAGGCCTCAGCCATTCAGGGCTTTAAAGTTTATAACCAATGATTTATATTTTGCCCAGAAACATACCAGTGGCCAGTATGCTTCTTAACACACCAAGAGCTTCAGTACCCAACAGCCATCTTGTGGTTACATACACACTACAACAATGAGAAGGGATGTGTATGAACCATTCAACAGTGAACCGGTCTGCCACGAACCGGGCCAGTTCAATGGTTCAATCACGAACCGGACCGGCCTCCAGATCAAACCGAACTGATTGCAGTCCATGGTAGACCAATTTGCTGTGGTTCGACAGTTCGAGGGACTATGCTTGTAAAGGGGAATCCAGTGAGGCATGAAGCCAAGGGGAATCCTGGAATGAAAACACTTCTAAGGGGGGACTGGGGAGGGGGGTGGCGAGAGGGCACCTTTAAAAGTAGATGCAAGATGCTTACCGGTCTTGTTTACTGGTCCTCAAAACCCCACTTCTCGCCCCAACAGCCCACCTGCGTGATGGCGTGAACTGACCTGGTATCCACAACTGCACAGAGATTGTGCAAATGGCCTCCGTACATGCATGGAGGCCAGGTCAGTTTGCACCACCACCACACAGGTGGGCTGCTGCAGGGAGGAGGCCACTGCCACCGAAGCCAGACCAGTAAGCACCTTACATCCACTTTTAAAGGTGCCCTCTCACCACCCTGCCAGCTGCCAGCATTTTCAAGGCAGGATTCCCCTTTGCTCATAAAGGAGAATCTTCACCAGATTTCTCTTTACAAGCACAGCCCCTCGAACCGGGGCTGGTCATCTGGGGCATCGGGAGTCCTCCCAACCCAGCACCCCCAAGCCTGAGTAGCCCAGACCCTCTACCCAGACTAACAGTGAGGTTGGAGCAAAACAGAGCCCCTCCTCCCTTGTGTTCCGTGCTGGTGTGGCTTTTAAACTGCTCCTAGATGACCTGTGGCCATGTCCACTATAAAACTGTCAGACTTGTGAGACCAGGGAGAGGAGCACTGCTGCTGTACTAAGGGCTGCCTCTCTGCTGCTTTGTGCGGTGCATTGTGGGAAACTGGAGGATGGTCCCCAACCCCTGATCTCAACTAATGGAGATTGTTCATGCCATTTGTATGGGCGCATGAGTGCAAAGCCATAAACAGGCTCTGGTCATCTGGGAGCAGGTAGGTGGGATCCTGCCTTCCCTCCAGGTCCCCACTCCCATTTGGTCATGTGAACAAGCCCCATAACTCTGCTACAGCCTGTTCATCCTTGCCCTAGAGGCACACAATGAGATTTGATGTATGTTGAATGAACAACTCATATGATCAAGATGCCCTACTCCTACTTAGTGACATCGCAAATAAAATTGCAAAGACAAGCCTTTGATAGGGAAAGGATGTATTCTACAGCCTACTAAACCAAACCTCTCTTTTTGTTGTTCTTGGGCTTATTTCCTTGTTGCTGTTTGTGTGTTTGACTGTGGCTTCTGTTGTAAATGAGGTAGACCTTGGAGGGAAATACAGTTTGAAGAGAGGGCTGTTTTATTTTGTGTTTTCCAGTCTCTTCTTTGACTCTAGATTACACAACTGGATCGCTTATGATCCTCCCTGGGATGGATAAAGCATAGAGAGTGTCTTACCTTTTCCAAGGCACTCCAAAGGGACCTGCTTGCTGGCATTAGTGCACTGTATTAAGATCTGCTCTATTTAATGCATTGTAGGAGCTAGTTAACTGTTTTCCCACTGGCCTCATAGAAACCGAATTTGCAAAAGGCAGGGAAAAGTGGCAAGCTGAAAAGAGCTTGCATAATCATTCTAAGTTGCCATGGCTATTGACGGAGACAAATTTTGTTGTGCCTTGCTTCTGCCAAACATTTCCTACTGGAATATTAATTCTTATTAACTTTCAAAATGGAGTTTCGCAGAAATTAAAGCCATTATTTAAAACAGTGTTGCTATCAATGTCCTTTGCACTTGTAAGAATTAATGATGTTTTGAACATCTTTTACTGGCAGGCGCCTCAGTTGGAGGAAGGCGGGGCCGAGGAAGGCAGTCTTTCGCCACCTTCTCTCCTGACTCTGTCCCAGCCTCCCCTCCCTCCCTCGGTCAGCTCAGTGACCGTCTCAGTCACTCCCTCTGGTGAGTGCTGCTTTGCTTTTTCAGTCTTCTTCAGCTGCATGCCTGTCCCTCCCAGTGAGCCTGCCCCTGCCCCAGAAACCAGAGTCGCTCAATAGCCACCACAGGCAGCTATTCACATTCATTCTGCTCAGTGGCGGCTTTATAAGTAAAAAAACAAAACCAGACAAGCCCCGCCCCTAGGTGGCCATGCCCCCCTGCCGCCGCCCCCAGCCCAATTTCAACCAATGCAATGTTGGCAACCCTAAGAACTTTTCCCTTCAGATGTTGTTAGACTACACCTCCCAGCATCCCTGACTATTGGTCACCGGGGCTGGGGATGATGGGAGTTGTAGTCCAAGAACTCCGGGGAGTGGGTCAGAATTATGCATTTGATCCTATGGGACAAATTACATATAACACTACAGTGATAATTGTGCTTTATTGTTTTTTTTTTTTTCCAAAGGAACAAAAAACCCTGTGGGGAGAGTTTTGAATCCTTTCTTCCTGCAACTCACTTCCTGGAAAAATTGCCCCTAAAGCCAGTTGCAGCCAGTTGCTAAGTATCAGTTGCAGCTTCCAGACTGGGGTGGAGTCAGAGGACAATTTTCTTTGGGACTACAGCATGAGGGGGAAAGAGTTAAACCACTCTTCTCCACACTGTCCTAATCAAGAGTTGGGGCCTGTGGCTGTTGTTGTTTTTTAAGAGACATGGAAGCACAATAACACATTGAGGTGTTTCACACAACAAGTGTGAAGTTCCTGAGGGGGTTCTGCGGGGAGAGCGGGCTTAGCCAGCTCTCCCCCAGATAAGCAGGCACCCATACCACTGCTGGCTCCATGACGGGGCATCCTGGAGAGTCCCCAAGCCGGGGAGGCTGCTTGCAGTCTCCCAGCCAGGGGTCTACTCATGTGTTGCCGCACACTGTGGTGACACATGAACAATGAAATGAGGTTAACGGAGTGCTCCCTCCCTTAACCTCATCTAAGGGGAGGGTGGTTTAGGCGGGCTAGCCGCCTTGGGAGCACCGTGCTCGCCAAGGTCTACACTACAGGGGTAACTATCATGAGGCCATGTGAAGTGACATCCTCGGTTGGCAGGCACACCAGGGGCAGCAAGTGTGGGCACCCTCTACCTGCCTGGAGTGTGGGAGCTGGTGCTGACATTGCCTCACCCTCTTGATGTGGCCCCACTCATGCTTACCTCACCAGCCCACCCCTGCTCACCAGCCCAGATTCTGCCCCCTTTGCCCTGAGTTTTTGGGGCATTCTGCCACCAATTCCTGGTTTGCACACTGGTAGGAGGCAGCATGGAGCATGACTCTGGCAGTGCCAGCTGGCCTCTCTTCATCACCACTGCGCTACTAAGCTAGCACCAACTCTCTCCCTCTCTCTCTCTCTCCCTTTCAGACAGCAAAGAGTGCTGGCTCAGCAACACAGCAGTGATGCAGAGAGACCCGTTGGAAATGCTGGAGGCATGTTCCATACTGCCTTAGGCTGGTGCAGGGGTAGAGCCACCATTGAGCGAATGGGTTCAAAGAACCCGGGCTGCTGCCAATCAGGGGCCGCACCGGGCACCCCAGCCACACCCCCTGTGTCTGACCTCAGATGTAGGGAGCATGGCTTCAAGCCAGATAGGTAGGGGACTCCTCCAGCCTCCCAGGAGCCAGGCCAACCCCTTAGCAGTAGTGGCCTGTGTGGGCCCGTTAGCTTCCTTCCATAGAATCCAGAGGAAAGCGTTGTGGTATGCAGGGACAAGACAGTGGAGTAGACTCAGGAATATTAACAGTTTAATGAGACAGAAATTATTTACAGAGAGGCCCGTGCAGTCTGCCTTCAGTGCTCTTGCTGCTGTGAGCCCCGCCTCTACTCCAGGACTGGAATAAAAGTAACTAAAGCACCATTCAAAAGCTGGCCTGGATCAATGAACAGGTTAACCAAAAACACCACACCTTCCTGGCCAGGAAACAAGCTAGATGAGACCGTGTGTGCAGGGAAGTGCAGGGTCATCTCCTCTGCAGATTTCATCAGATCTGGTACTGATTTCTCTCCCCACCCCGTTATTTCCTGGCACATGAGCCTCATTTACAAGTTATGCTCAACACTCATACAACTAGTATACAGTGTGTACACAGGTAGAGATCTGTACACAGGTACAGTCATTCACACCTTATGTTGAACACTGGTGCAGCAGTACACTTCCGATTTGTACCATGCCTTTGAGGCATGGTACCCAGGTACATGCCTCAGGTACCTGTACCCAGCTTCACTTTTAACATGAACACAGGTACAGTCATTCACACAAACACATGTATGAACACACAGTCATCTGTACATACATACAGCATAACGTCTGAATGAGGCTATGGTCTTGAACATAAGAGAAAATTAGCTTGGAAAACAGGCTCAAAGGTTTGGCCTAATCCAAAAAGGTAGTATTTTCTAAGAGGAATCTGGCCCATTTGCTGAATAAGTTTGAAAATGTCAAGCAAGCTTCATTAATAAGGTAAATAAATTAACAACATTAAAATAAATTTAACAACATTAATTACTCTACCTCCATAAACATTTAATGTATAGCAAAATCCTCACTCCTCTAATAATTTTGTTTGCCACCCCTTTATTTCCCCAAACTAGAGTTGCTTCTCCTAAATGCACAGTCCTTTCACCGAAGAAGAAAAAAATCTACTCCTGGTTTTCCCTGGGGTTTCCCTGGTTTGCATTTCAGCAGTCTAATGTAATCTGTGTGTGAAGCACCCTTTTTGTCGTCATTTTTGCTAAACAACTGACAGCCCTTCTCAGCATACTGCAGATCACCCATAGACCCACCAGTAGATCCAATTCTACCTTCTGCTCACCCCTGCTTTAGAGGGAAGATAGAATACAAAGGCTATAAATACATTAAAAACAAACACAAAAAGCAGGTGATTGAAAACAAGCTACAATCTCCAAAGACCTTGCTAGACAAACTATCTGTTAGCAGCAAGCCAAACGTCCTTGTTACATATAACAATAGCCGACATAAAATGTATTATCCTTTGTGGTGTAAGACAGTGTGGACAATTAAGAGAGAAAGCAGCACGGCAGCACTCTTGACACCTGCTCGCAAGAATATGTCTTGGTGGCAGCATCTACCTAGAAATCTGTTCCTAAAATAATTTGCACGTCTCCGGTAGGTGCCACGATCCATCTGTTTTAAGCTGTGATGGTCCCAAGGGAAGTCACCACTGACATCCATGACTACTGCTAGCAGTTCTATCATCCTTGTCACTCCAAGGCATTTTGCTTTCCTTCTGTCATCACACAAAAATCCTTACCTAATCTCACTTCTGATCTGTTTTCTAGGAGAAAAGGATGGGGAGTAAGTCAATGAATTAAAAGGAATCAAAAGGAAAGCCATTCAGGTGTCTATGTGCCCTCGGAATGTGTCACTAAAAAGCAATGTGAAATATATCGAATATAAATGTTATTTATAAATAAATAGAAGTAGAACGCTTGACAAAATACTGGCTGACATCCAGACTGCCTCAGAGACAGGATAATGTTTCATGAAATGGGGAAGGGGCAATTTAACTGACATGACTCTTGCCCTCTGCACTGCCTGAAAATATGTCCCTTAGAGATGTCAGACACTCAATAATGTATTATAAGGAGACACTAGAGGCTGCAGAAGGAAGCAGGAACTGGTGAAAATGTGCAAGACATTAGTCTGGATATTGGTCATTGTAGAGATAGATAAGATGCTACTGTTATTAAGTAGCTATATGAAACATATATGAAGTACTTATTCCTTAATTAATATTAATATTATTAATAATAATTAATATATTAAGTGCCTATTACTTACTGTTATTAAATACCTATATGAAACAGGCTCATACTGAATCAGATCATGGGTCAACCTAGTTCTATATTGTCTACCCTGAGTGGCAATGGCTCTCTAGCGTTTCAGACAGGGGTATTTTCCATCCTATCTAAGATGCCAGGGATGGAACCTGGGAGGGACCTTTGGCACATAAAGCAGATGGTCTTCCACTGAGCCATATACTTATTCTAGTAATAATCATGTATGTCTAAATATATAAGAACCAGGTTGAGTTGTTACCCTTTAATTCAGTCCTGTGAGAAGAGCTTCAGGGGCTAGGGTAGGATAAAATCACTCTAAAACCTGGAGACATTCAACTGGTTCCTGAGTCTGCTCTCCTCACCAACCCCAAAGCCTCTATGACCCAGTTCATATATAACAGGAAACCAAAAGTCCTTTCAACTCTGGTTCCCAAACCTGAATGTCCGAACCAGGGGAATTGTAGTTTGTGGGGGGAAGTGACCTGTGGTTTCCCTCACCAAATGCCACTCTGAACAGAGGAGTTTCGCCAACGCAAACTCCATTTCTGCAGTGCCAGTGTTACATATGAATGCTGGTACCACAGTTTGGTCTCCACGGATCTGGAGTTGAGGGAGGAAGCTCCTCCCTCACTCTCACCCAATTGGCTGTGTGGGCTGTCCTTCTGCAAAGAAAGGCACCCACACAGCCAGCTCCCCGCCCCTCTGCAGTCTCGCTGACTGCAGAGAGATTGCTCTCCAGAACGTCTGAATGCAGACGAGAGAGCGGGAGCATGGAATCACGGTCCATTGGACCTGCAGTTCCATGTGACATATGAACAGGGCATCTGTCTCTTTAAATTACTGACTCCAAATCTGTCATTTTCACCTCAGTCACTAGAGGCCTCCTGAGTTTCTTCTTGGCCCTCTCAAGGGCAGTGGTAGTGGGTGGGGAGGGGTAGGTGAAGTATCTTGCTAGTGCGTCTCCTTCTGTTTTTTGTGGGGGTTTTTTGGTTGTTTGTTTGTTACCCTTTTCTTGCTCAGGTGCAGAGGGGCTGAAAGCTTACCTGGGACACTGGGGGATTGGCTAGAGGCTGTAGCAGTCACGGTATGGTTGTTGTTGTTGCTGCTGCCGCCATTGCTACAATTGCCTGTTTGGTTGGTTAGCGCAAGGCAAGGCAGCAAAGATTGCCTCACTTCTGTCCCTCCAATCTCATTCCTGTCTGATCTAGCCCATTTATACTGCCTCAGCCAGAAGTCCATGCAGCTGTCCTCTGTAAGAGTAGCTACTCACACATGTCCTTTAGATTATTAGGCATTTTATTTTATTTATTTATAAATCTGGCTTCTCCAAAAAGCTTCAGGTGGCTTACAGTCACCTTAGGACCCAAAATAATAGGACCTCATGCATAATTGTTGTTGTTGATGATGGTGGTGGTGCATAATAATAATAGTAATAGAATTATGATTCTTTTTTATTATTACTACTATTATTACTATTATTACTATAATCCATAACAGCAATAATTAAAGCACTAAACCAGCCAGAACCCAGCAGCAAATCATCACCAGCTAAAGAGCAGCTCAAAACTAACTCCAAAATGCCTGCTGAATCATGTGGAGATTCCATTGCTTTTTTAATACCAACAAGAACATGCACTGATGCCTCTCCTTTGGGAACTCATTCCAGCCATGCTTTGGGTGCTTCTTTTGGTCAAGACCAGAGATACATTTTGCAAGAAGAGTGTATATTATTTTTGTTTACACAGTCAGACAGGTGTTATTGACTGGTTTATTTTATCCAGACATTGAGTCCTTCCCAAGGACCTGGGATGGCTGAATTTTATAGTCAATGCTGTTGCTGTTATAGATATCATCACAGAATATAGGTTGTTCCCAGTAAAGTTGCTTTTTGTAATTGGCCAATGGTGATTTCTGTGGCCCCTATGGTGTTGAGGTGCTCTTCAAGGTCTTTTGGAACTGCACCCAGGGCACCAATTACCACTGGGATTATGTTAGTCTTTTTCTGCCACAGCCTTTCAATTTCAATTTGTAGATCTTTGTATTTGGTGATTTTTTTCTATTTCTTTTTCTTCTATTCCGCTATCCCCTGGTATTGCTATGTCAATTATTTTAACTTATTTTTCTTTCTTCTCGACTACAGTTATATCTGGTGTATTGTGTGGCAGATGTTTGTCTGTTTGTAGTTGGAAGTCCCATAATATTTTTACATCTTCATTTTCAACAACTTTTTCAGTTTTATGGTCCCACCCATTTTTTGCTACAGGTAGCTTGTATTTTTTGCAGATGTTCCAGTGTATCATCCCTGCTACCTTGTCATGCCTTTGTTTGTAGTCAGTCTGTGTGATCTTTTTACAACAGCTGATTAGGTGGTCCACGGTTTCATCTGCTTCTTTACAAAGGCGGCACTTGCTGTTTGTTGTTGACTTTTCTACTTTTGCTCTTATTGCATTTGTTCTTAGTGCCTGTTCTTGCGCAGCCAATATTAAACCCTCTGTTTCTTCCTTTAAGTTGCCATTCTTAAGCCACTGCCAGGTCTTGGTGATGTCTGATTTTTCCAGTTATATTGTGCAAATATTGACCATGCAGTGGCTTATTTTTCCATTTTTCTGCTCGGTTCTTGAATTGTTCTTTCTTGTAGGCATACTTTGTTCTATTGGTGTTGAATAGTTTCATGTTATTGACTGTTTGAAGTGCATCTTCTTCACTGTCCTTTATATATTCTTCAAGGCCTCTTTTCTCCTCCTCTACTGTTTGATGGACTTGCAGCATTCCTCTTCCACTTGAGCTGTGAGGGAGATATAGCCTATACATCACAGAGTATGATTATTTTCCTGGTCTTACAATCTAGCGTCTCTAGATCTGCCTGGGTCCAGTCTATTATTCCTGCAGTGTATCTGATAAGAGGTATAGCCCAGGTGTTGATGGCTTGTATGGTGTTCCTGCCATTGAGTTTGGACTTGAGGATTTTTCTAACTCTCCTGATGTATTCACTTCCAATTTTTCTTTTAACTTCAGTGTGTGCAATGTTATCAGCCTGGAGAATGCCCAAGTATTTGTAATGTTCTTATTTCTTGTTTACACAGTCAGACAGGTGTTATTGACTGGTTTGTTTTATCCAGACATCGAGCCCTTCCCAAGGACTGGGATGCCAGAATTTTATTGTCAGTTGTTATACATATCGTCACAGAATATAGACTGTTCCCAGTAAAGCTGCTTTTTGTAATTGGCTGATGGTGATTTCTGTGGCCCCTATGGTGTTGAGGTGCTCTTCAAGGTCTTTTGGAACTGCACCCAGGTTGCCAATTACCACTGGGATTATTTTGGTCTTTTTCTGCCACAGCCTTTCAATTTCAATTTGTAGATCTTTGTATTTCGTGATTATTATTATTATTTATTTACACAGTCAGACAGGTGTTATTGACTGGTTTGTTTTATCCAGACATCAAGTCGTTCCCAAGGACCTGGAATGGCTGAATTTTATTGGCAATGTTGTTGCTGTTGTTATAGATATCGTCGCAGAATATAGGCTGTTCCTAGTAAAGCTGCTTTTTGTAATTGGCTGATGGTGATTTCTGTGGCCCCTTTGGTGTTGAGGTGCTCTTCAAGGTCTTTTGGAACTGCACCCAGGGCACCAATTACCACTGGGATTATTTGGGTCTTTTTCTGCCACAGCCTTTCAATTTCAATTTGTAGATCTTTGTATTTGGTGATTTTTTTTCTATTTCTTTTTCTTCTATTCTGCTATCACCTGGTATTGCGATGTCTATTATTTTGACTTGTTTTTCTTTCTTCTCGACTACAGTTATATCTGGTGTATTGTGTGGCAGATGTTTGTCTGTTTGTAGTCGGAAGTCCCATAATATTTTTACATCTTCATTTTCAACAACTTTTTCAATTTTATGGCCCCACCCATTTTTGGCCACAGGTAGCTTGTATTTTTTGCAGATGTTCCAGTGTATCATCCCTGCTACCTTGTCATGCCTTTGTTTGTAGTCAGTCTGTGCGATCTTTTTACAACAGCTGATTAGGTAGTCCACGGTTTCATCTGCTTCTTTACAAAGGCGGCACTTGCTGTTTGTTGTTGACTTTTCTACTTTTGCTCTTATTGCATTTGTTCTTAGTGCCTGTTCTTGCGCAGCCAGTATTAAACCCTCTGTTTCTTTCTTCAAATTGCCATTCTTAAGCCATTGCCAGGTCTTGGTGATGTCTGATTTTTCCAGTTATATTGTGCAAATATTGACCATGGAGTGGCTTATTTTTCCATTTTTCTGCTCGGTTCTTGAATTGTTTTTTCTTGTAGGCATGCTTTGTTTCATTGGTGTTGAATAGTTTCGCATTATTGACCATTTTAAGTGCATCTTCTTCACTGTCCTTTATATATTCTTCAAGGCCTCTTTTCTCCTCCTCTACTGTTTCATGGACTTGCAGCATTCCTCTTCCACCTGAGCTGCGAGGGAGGTATAGCCTATCTGCATCACTGCGGGGGTGCAGAGCATGATTGATTGTCATTATTTTCCTGGTCTTACGATCCAGCGTCTCTAGCTCAGCCTGGGTCCAGTCTATTATTCCTGCAGTGTATCTGATAACAGGTATAGCCCAGGTTTTGATGGCTTGTATGGTGTTCCCGCCATTGAGTTTGGACTTGAGGATTTTTCTAACTCTCCTGATGTATTCACTTCCTATTTTTCTTTTAACTTCAGTGTGTGCAATGTTATCAGCCTGGAGAATGCCCAAGTATTTGTAATGTTCTTTCTCTTCCAGGTTGTTGATCTTGCTTTCATTGGGCAGTTCTATTCCTTCTGTTTTTCTTATTTTCCCTCTGTTCATTATTAATGCATCACACTTGTCTAGTCCAAACTCCATTGCTATATTGCTACTGAATATACGGACAGTGCTTAGCAGTGATTCGATTTCTGACTGGGACTTTCCATAAAACTTCAGATCATCCATGTACAGCAGATGGTTGATTTTACTTGATGTTTTAGATGTTTGGTATCCGAGGCCTGTTTTGTTTAGTATTTGTGAAAGTGGGGTCATGGCGATTACAAACAACAGAGGGGATAGTGAGTCCCCTTGGAAAATGCCTCTTCTAATGCTAACCTGTCCAAGTGTCTCACCATTGATTGTTAACTGTGTACTCCACATGCTCATTGCTTTTTTAATAAATATCTGAATGTTTTTGCTGACACCAGTTGTTTCTAAACATTTTAGTATCCATGTGTGAGGCAATGAATTGAAGGCTTTCTTGTAGTCAATCCATGCAACACTTAGATTGGTTTTTCTTCTCTTGCAATTTTCTAAAATCATTTTGTCAATCAGCAGCTGGTCTTTTGTGCCTCTGGTGTTCGGGCAATTTCCTTTCTGTTCAACTGGAAGCTGTTTGTTAGTTAATAAGTGTTGCATGACTTCATCTGCTATTATTCCAGTTAATAATTTGAACATGGTTAGAAGGCAGGTTATTGGTCTATAATTACTTGGAACTGCACCTTTTGCTGGGTCTTTCATGATGAGATGAGTTTTCCCAGTTGTTAGCCATTGTTCAATATCACCTCCTTCCAAAATGTGATTGAACTGTTTTGATAGTTGTTTATGAAGGCTTGTTGTTGTTGTTATTAATTTGATTTCTATACCGCCCTTCCAAAAATGGATCAGGGCAGTTTACACAGAGAAATAACAAATAAATTAGATGGATCCCTGTCCCCAAAGGGCTCACAATCTAAAAAGACACCAGCAACAGTATAAAAGGGTGGCCAATCATGAGTCCAAATAATTTGGACACCTCAGATATATATAGGGAGATTTGATCAGATCATGACAAAAACTGTAATTTGAAGTAGGATACAGAATGTATTGTTCTTGGCTAACAGAAAGTCAACTTTGTGTTGATTTTACCACAAAAACTACTGCCAGCAAGAAACTGTTTTAGTTATCTGCATTTAGTGATCTGATTATAATTATCCTCTTATAAATAGTGCAGTTCAGTAAAAGTAAGGTAAAGTGTGCCATCAAGTCGATTTCAACTCCTGGCATCCAGAAAGCCCTGTGGTTATCTTTGGTAGAATACAGGAAGGGTTTACCATTGCCTCCTCCCATGCAGTATGAGATGATGCCTTTCAGCATCTTCCTATATCGCTGCTACCTAATATAGTACCAGCGGGGATTCAAACTGGCAACCTTCTGCTTGTTAGTCAAGCATTTCCCTGTTGTACTATTTAAGGTGGCTGTAAACAGTGGGGTAAATCTTTCACTATATCACCTCCATAAAGTATGTACAGGTTTCTCCAAGCACAAATGTACTTCCTAGAAGTCTGGCTCTCTCTGTGTTTCAGAGATAAATAACCATTTTTATTTTTATTTTTTTGCTCGCTATTTTACATCTTGGGGCTGCCAAAGTGATGCAAGTCCCAGAAGAGGCATCTCAAGTAAGTCTCTTGAGGGGGTGTGAGCATCGTTGCCACTTGATCAAGCAGATGAAGCTCCACAGAGTGCACCAAAAATCAATCAAGGCATGCTCTGTGTATAAGGAAGGGGACTGCACTTAGATTAATTCGAGCCCATAAGAAAATCACGGAGGTGTGATTAGGTGAGATGGAAGACTCCATATTCTTTCACTTCTTCCTGTTCAGCTCCTGGAAGATGTCCAGGTTTCTCAACTTACCTGCACATTCTTTTGCTTACATTTAATCTGGTAAACATTGAAAAGGAAAGAGGAGAGTTCAGTGAACAATAAGCCACCAGCTAACAGAGACTTTTTGGACTCGGAGCCCAAAGGCTGTTTTGGACTGCTCAACTCAAGAACAGTTCAGTTATCCAAGGCACTTGTTCTCATGTCTAAACTTCAGTTTCTCAGGGACAACTTATTTGCTGTGCATCTTTATCTCCTCCACAGAATTGCAGTTCTTGAGATTTCTTATTTGGAAGCCAAGATGAGAGTAGAAAAAGATATAAAATTGCAGCGCAGGTGTGCCTAGAAAGAGTGATGGAGACATGGTGGGAATAGCTTATGCAGTTTTGCTCTTGCTGTACATGAAGGGTACAGCTTCCTTTTCTCAGATGCAACAAGGTCTAGAGAAGAGGACAAGTTGTATTCTGTCCTTAAGATTTTCCCAGTTATAGCCCTTTCCCTCTTCTGTACAAGTGAATAGATACCTTCACTCCATTCACTTGTATGGAATGAGGGACATGGACTGCACTCAAGAAAAGCTGGGAGGGCCTCCAGACCCTGTTTTCCTCTAGGGCTGGGCAAGAAAGGACTGTGTTCTTCCTTGAGATATGCCCTGATGTTTAGTCTAGAGCAGGAATTCCCAGTCTTGAGTCCCCAGATGTTGTTGGACTACAACTCCCATCATTCAGCCATTATGGCTAGGGACGATGGGAGTTGTAGTCCGACCACATCTGAGGACCTCAAGACAAGAACCCCTGGCCCAGAGCCCTGGCAGTCTGCTCTCCAAGGGAGCCACCTGAATGGTTGGTTGTATCCAGTCCTGGAGAGATAGATCCTTACATGCCTCACAGCATAATGCAGCTCATTATGGTCATGCCAGAACTGCCCATATCACTGCAAGACTGTAACACATGCAGCAATGGTGTTGCATAAGAGGGCTGTATTGGTACTGCTGACTTGTGTGATCACACATTTCTCACTATTTCCATTGGGAAGGATAGAAGTAATATGCAATGTATGATCACACACAGGGGTGAATTAATGCATAGGCAATATAGGCACTTGCCTACGGTGGCAAATTTTGAGGGGCAGCAAATCCGGGGGGGGGGTGGAATCAAATCTGTTTTAATACCTTTTAAAACCACCACAGCTTGGTGGCAGCACAACTGGGATGGTGGCAAGTGCTCCTAGTGGGCCCACCTGCCTCCCAAATCATGGCAGGGTCAGTCTGTCTTCATGCACAGGGCAGAATGGTGGCAGAGATGGCAGCATGAGCTCCTGGCCCCATGGACCCACCTGCCTCCCAAATGACAGGTTGGGCTGTTTTCAGCCCCTTTCGGGTTTCGGGGGGTATTTGCCTATGGGCAGCAAAAAGCTTAATCCACCCCTGATCACAGCAGTACCAGTACAGCCCCTTGTGCAGCACTGTCATGGCATGTGTTAGAGCCCCACAGCAGTGTGAGCAGTTCTGGCACTGCCCACATTACACTGCAGAGGTCATGTGTGTGCCAACGAAAACAAAGTACAATGAAGAGCAGCCTTAGCAAAAGTAAAACTATACCTTAACGCATCTCTCAAGTCTAAGCTCTGGCTTTCATCTTCCTGGGATGATGAAGGCTGGAGAGACTTGGATGTTCTGAACAGCAGGTGCACTCAAATCTAGAAACTCCTGCTCTATAGCTCTTTTAAAGAAACCCACACCTCTAGAGTGTCATTTTGTCAGGCTGGATTTATACTTCTGCCTCCCTAGGGCTGGCATTTCTTTCACAAGGTGTCTTCTATAATTCTTGACATAGGTAGTATGTCTTGCTTTGGTTTTTTCCTTGTTATGCTTTTGCCGGCAAAATACATTTACATTTAAAACATTCTTCTGCAGACAAAGATGTGATCACTCTGCATCTGCCAAGTACAAAACTGGGAAATACCATGGTTAAAGGGCAAATATACCACTATTAAAACTCTCAAGTGTCAGATCACTAGGTAGCCGATCATCATCCATCCTTCTCAATGGGAAGTAATTAATTATTAGCATGACAAAAGACTATTGAGTTATTACGCCTAAGGCTTTAATCAAATGCAATTTGCCAGTTGAGTTTTATTCAGCCCTTCTAATACTGCACAGAGCTCAACATTTCCCCGTAATTTCCTCACTCTTCTATAATTATTAAATTTGATCTCAATGGAAGTAAGTGACTTAACAGTATGAGAGAACGAGGGTGGGGGGATCAAGAAGTATGGCTTTCACTAGACATGTATGCTATCACAATATTGATAAAATTACCGTGTGTTTGATAAGAATTCAGTATTCACCATTGGGGAAATGTCAAGCAAGAGGAATCAAGAGGATTTCGTTGCCTTGTATACTATTCGCCAAGAAAAGTTCAATTGTCCAAGGCATTCACAGAGGTCATTCACACAATCAAAAATTGTGTTCTACCCAGGTTTAAGAGCTGTGTGTGCTCCCAATTTTCAGTTGTGTGGAAGAAAGGTAGGAGGAAAACCTGGTTAGAAGTGTTTGTGAGGAAGCAAGGTAGGAGGAAACCTGACTTGAAGTGCTTGTGAGGAAGCAAGGTAGGACGAAACCTGGGTAGACGTGATCATGAGGAAGCAAGGTAGGAGGAAATCTGGGTAGCTTTTCCTCCTATATTACATCCACACCATCACTTCTACCCAGGTTTTCCTCTTACCTTACTTCCACATAACTGAAGATTGGGAGCACACACAGATCCCAAGGCTGGGTAGAACACAGGTTTTGATTATGTGAATGACCTCATTCTCATGTTTAAACGTATGGCTGAAAGCTTAAACATACATTCTGGGGAGCAAGACCTGATGAGGTAATTGTGACTTGCAGGGGTGGCCCATGGTATTGTGGCCCCTAAGGCAAGGTGCCAAGGTTGTCTTGCCTAATGCCCCAAATGGGGGTGAGCCCCCTTTCCAAATGGACCCCTGCAAGCTTTTAAAGTGGTGCAGGGAGCAAGGAAGTCTGCCAGAGCATGCTCCTCTTCTCTCCTCAGGCTTCTTGCAAGGAATGCTAGGAGAGGCGCTCCTTGTAAAGCATGCAAAGGTCAGATTGGGCCCAAAGGCTGCTCCAAATGCAGTGGCAGGGGGCATATTGCCGCCCTGCTGGCATCCTAATAATCTGCTACCCAAGGCAACTGTCTCACTTTGCCTCAGGAAAGAACTGCCCCAGGGGCCTTGTGTACATATGCTGCCAGAGGTGCTCTTACCCCTGGACTTTGGGGCCAAAATCCAGGCCCTCCACATCCCCTGGGGTCCCCCAAATCCTCTTTAGTTTGTCCCGGGTAGTTTGGTCACCTGGTGGAGCATGATTATGCTTAATTTGCAGGGGAGGGCGGGTGGTGTCTCCAAAGGCCTTTAGGTCCAGGCTTCAAAATTACCTAGGTGCACCTCTGTATGCTGCAGAAGGAAATGGTAGCATCCTGAGGTGGCAAAGTGGTGTGTATCACTTCAAACTGTCACGCTCTCGATCTCCAACAACGAGGAGGAAGGGGAAGCTGTCAACTTTCCAGGCGATGCAGGAGTGTCTTGAGGGGCAGCGCCCAGCTGTCAGTGTTCATGAAACAGCTGTGGATAATGACTCTGAGCAGGCACAACAACCTGAGGCAGCAGAAATCGTGAAAGACCAATCGGAAGAAGAGCTGTGCAACCAACCCCCGCTGACCCCCCAACAGCGGTGTGTCACGAGATGCAGGGATCAATTGGAGACTATTAGGAAAAGCAAACGCCTCTTGCAGAGGGCTTATAAGCCTTAAATCCCTGCCAGCTGGGAGCTCCCGTGGCTTGCACTATAAATCACGTCATCAGTCGGCTACTCACTGCTGAAAAACAACATTCGTCAAACTATATGTTGACAGCATGCAGCCAAGTCCGGTCAAGACCTTGACACAAACTTTATATGAGGCCTATCATTGCTGAATATATTTCCTCATGTAGCCTCATCCAATTTTTAAAAGCTAGTAAATCAGGAGAAAAGCTTTCAGTCTAGTCTGTTCCATGCTATGCTATATTCCAGAAGCACCCCATATTTGGGTGGGATCCCCTTCCTAATAGGGATGTGCACGGAACCAACTGACCCAGTTCAGTTCGAGGCTGGACTGGCCTTGAACCCAACCGGGCCAGTTCGGTCCTGCACCCCCTCAACACCCCCATTAGGTCTGGGGGGTTTCGCGAACTTGACATTGTTTTAAAAAATTACCTTTACTCCCCTTGGGGGAGTTCCTGGAGGCGGCGGCGGGGTCCGTGGGCACCCAGCCGGCCTTCTTCATGCCCCGCTCGGCCAGTTTGGTCACTCTTCAGCCAGTTTTTGGCCCTCACCCAGCAGCCTGGTGGCCAGGCAGCCATTATGGAGCCCAAGTGCCTGCACACATGGCCTCTGCATGGCCCAGGCCACACAGAGGCCAAGTGCACAGGCGTGCAGACTCCATAATGACCGCCAGGCCGCTGGGTGAAGGCTGAAAACCAGCCAAAAAGCAGCCGAACCAACCGAGCGGGACATGAGGAAGCCTGGTGGGGGGAGGAGAATCTCCATTGACACCCGCCACCCGCCGCCTACAGGAACTACCCCAAGGGGAGTAAAGGTTAAAAAAAATTAACAATGTCTAGCTCGCGAACCCCACAAACAACGTGGGGGTGTTCGTTCCAGGGTCACACCAAACAGGGGGTGGTTCGGTTCAACCCCAAATGGTCGAACCGAACCTGTTTGCACACCCCTACTTCCAAATACTTTAGGGCAGGGGTATGCAGACTTCAGCCTTGCAGGGTATATAGTCTATTCTACCACCAGGATGCTACCACTTGCTTCATTCTGTAATGCATGTAAATGACCAGGCCAGGGGCAAAACCACTATTGAGCAGATGGGTTCAAAGAACCCAGACATCAGCCACAGAAGGGCCATGCAAACCCTCTGGAGCTCTTTCCCAGCTGGTGTTTGCTGGCTGGGTGCATTTATTTCCCTTTCTCTCCTTCCAGTGAGGGAAGGGAGATACTGGCTGCGAATGCGCTCCGGAGGGCTTGAGCAGGCCCTTTGGCATTCAGGCCATGCCCAAACGTGTGTGTGACATCATGCTTAAGGGATGTCACTGGCATGTGCAGCATTTGCATGAGGGGAGCATGCACTGAAACACCTCAAAGCCCTCTGTGCCTCCATCTTTATGGTTTTGGAGGTCTGGAATGATAATGATCTATTCAGATACTATGGGATTCAGTGAGGCAATAGCAAGGGTTAATTGGGAAGATGGTTACTGGGGAGGGTCAAACCTTGGACAATTTTAAACACCCCACATGTAAGACAAAGATCAGTCATACAATTAGGAAACTCATAATCATCTGTACAGCAGCTCAATGACTTCGGTTGAGAGATAAACAGTGAGTGCTGATAAAGTCTTTGAGAAACACATTTTGGGCTTCTGGTATGTCTAGAGATTTCTGGATGGTGAGGAGCCAAATTAGAAAGAATATACTCTAAGACATTATACACCACCACTAAACAATTGTGTCAGAAGGAGGTTTATAGGTTCAGAGTTTCTTACTCCTGCAACTCATTTGTCATTCTTTACTGTACTGACAAATGGCAAATGATGCCTTGAGGCTAAGAGTTCACTGAATTCTCTGCCTGACATGGATTCTCAGAAAGATCTATAACTGATTGTGTTAATTCTCTTTCCACATACTGTATTTCCAAGATTGCATAATATTGTAAGCATACAACACACATTGGCATGCAATGCCAATACAAATATAATTAATTTGTGATGCATTGTAGATTTACATTCCCTTATTGCTATCATTTCAAGCTGCCTACATGCCTAGCACTTGACGATGTTTATTTGGTAATTATATTTGAGCATGTGCAATTTATATACCAGCATTATATTTTTCATTCTGTTGTCTTTCTTTTTCTTGCTCTTTACCTCGAACCCTTCATCTGTTGCAGGAGACACATGAATAATGGCTGACATCCAGATTAATGAAGCACTCATCCACCTGTTTTGGTCCTAGTGGGAAGGAGTGATTGTTGATGATCTCTCCTTCCCCCTGAGGCCCTCTGTTCCTCAGTGGGCCTCAAAATTCATCTCTGAGGGCCGCATAATGACACATAGTCAGATCCAGAGGGAAAGGGAGAATCAATGAAAATCGTCACTCCCACATTTCCCAAAAATGGTAACCTTATTGAAAAATAGTGGTTTGCAACTTTTTAGTGACCCTTTGTACATTTATTCAAGCTAAACGTTATCTGGACTATTGAATCATCTATTGTACTCTGCTTTGGTGTATCAAGTATGTGACAAACCTATTTTCATTTTCATTTATTTTGAGGGTCAATTATTTCACTTTCTAAACAACCTCTACACACTTTTCATTGTGGTTTTTCATTCTGGATACAGAAAACACAGTGTGAGACCAAAAAGCCCCCATGCCGCCATCTCTATGGTTTTGGAGGACCAGAATTGATCGTTAACTATTCAGATACCATAGAATTCAGTGAGGCAGGCAGCAAGGGTGATTTTGGAAGGTACTTACTGGGAAGAGTCCAACCTCTGCTCTTCCAGATAATCAGCAAGTATTTTTGGTTTCTTTGGTTTCTGCATTTTTCTGGTTTTAAGCTTGGTCAGCTACATTATATGTAGAACTATTGGGAAAGGAACTGGTAATTTCCTTAGAATGTGTGCCATTTAAATATTTCGGTCCTGACAAGTACAGTTAGTGTATCAAAGGTCTTGTATTAAGCTCTGCATCAGCAAATTTGATCTGCTAAAGCTTGTCCAGGCATGGACAGTAAAGCTGAAACCTTGAAGACTGATGAGGGCAGTAGTCAGATCCCCAGTTAATGGTATAAACTGCCACAGCTCAACAGAAATCAATAAAGCTGCACTGATTTACACTAGCTAGGGAACTTGTACAAAAGGCCAATGCTTCAGCTTTTCGGGGTTTAAGAGGACCATTCCTTAGCAAGACGTGATGGCAGAAGGCCAAGAAACAATTCCAGGAAGAAACATGATGAGGCTTGAACAATGTTTTGGCTTCTTGATGTCAGGGAACTGACTCCACCACCAACTAGTTTGAAGCATATCAAGGCCCAGTTCACATGTCTCCTTACTGGCATTGTTGCTACATATTGTGGCCATCAGGCCATATTGTGGTCATAGTGTGGTCATCAGGTCATCAAAAGAGTGTGACATTGCTGCACCTGAAAGACAAACACATCTGAAATGCAAAAAACCAAATGTCCCTGTGGAGAGAATCCCACAACTTCTGCTGTTTGCTTCCAAAGCTAGTTTAAAGGGCTGCACCCTGGAAAAGGGAAGGAGAGAGAACAAAGCCAACTGATCACAGTATTCTCTCAGGGTTAGAGGGTCCCCAGTAGGGGGGAGTGTTGTCTTTCCTCTCTCCATTTTCCAGGGTGCACCTCTTCCAAATTATTATTGGAGCCAAGCAACAGAGAAAACCCACTGCTCCTTAACTCTGAAATTTTAAAGAGGCACATACTGGAAAATGGGGGGAAGAAAGTCAACCCCCTATGGGGGGGTCCCACAGGACTAGAGGATTGCCCATGGGCATTGCCTTGCCTTCTCCTCCCACCAGTTTTCAAGGGTGCTTCCTTTGAAACAAGCTTCTCAGACAAGTAAGAGGGATGTTTCTCCCTTGCTTTGCTAGGGGCTACTTTTTCCCAGCCTCTAATTGGCTCGGATGAGGAACGGTTTTTAATTTGGAAGGGGGAATAACTTAGCTCATGCCTGCATCTATCCAATGTGATCCTAGGGAAACTTTCTCATCTCTGTTCTCTACAAATATGGAAATGCCTAACATTACATAGAAACTGTCTTGGAACAAGACCCCATTTCTAAGAGATTTGAGATATTTCATCATATTTTGAACCTGGTTATCTTTTACATAAATTCCTTGTCACAAATTTTGTACAATTTACGGCATGAAAGTACTTCCACCATTGGTTTTCCATTGCAGCCCTAAAGAGACTGTTTTCCTGAGATAAAAACAGTCTCAGAAGCATACAGTTCTTTTGCTGTCTGCTATGGAATAGTGATGCCATCAGACTTCAGTCACTTAGACCAGAAAGGATGGTCTCTCCCTTTGGCAAGCAGAAGGTAATGATCTGAATAGGTATTTGGTCAGAGAGGTGTAGATCAAAGTCTAAGGTGAACTGGCTACAAGTCCTTTACGCTTTGAATATAAAAATGAAATATAAAAGTATGCAGCACGCAAGAACCCCGAGTTCTCTGGATAAACCTTCAAAGTATTATGTAAATGACTAGCCTTTGCATTTGCCTCAGAGAAGATGAAACTCTTCAAGGTATTTCACCCCCCACATTTTCCATTAATTCAGCTGGACAAAATCTCTCTCTTCCACCTTTAAACTTTACTGAAATTTTGTTTCCCATTTGTCACATTTTATTTACCACAGAAAGCATATCCTGCAGACTACACCAGCCTGTTTAAGATATTACTGCTGTAGGTTTTTGAGCATTAGCCCTGTTTAAGTATAAGCAACATGATTTCCTTTTGGTAAACACTAAAACTATCAGCTGCAATCAAGTACAAAGGTGGGTGTTTTAAATCCCTCTCAATTCAAGGAGATTCAGTGCAGCAGTCTTCTACTCTGCCAGCTCTAATCCAATAAAATCCATTAAAATGTTCAACAATCGGCAAAGTCAGTCAGCAATGTGTATTTCCTTTTCTCAGAGTAACAGAAACACTTGCAATTTTTACAATACAAAATACTTAAAATATTCCTTTCCTTTATTAAAAAAACTTCATATTTCATAAAACTTTCCCAACATTCACTCACATTCTACAATGACCAAGCAACTTAAGCCAAAGCAGACCAATCAATATATGAGCGAGTTTCATTCTCAGTGGCTGTCTGGACACAGTTGGGATGGAGCTAAACTGGTTTCTCCCTTCAGATCACTAGGGCAGTTGCACGTCTAGCCCACTACTTGCATGCATCCTGAGGACACGCCTTTGCTTTCCTTCATATAAGTCAGGCCTGCTCAACATAGGTCCCCTATCTGTTTTTGGACTACAACTCCCATAATCCCCAGGCAAAGTCACCAATAGCCAGGGATTATGGGAGTTCTAGGCTAACATCTTTGGGTGGGCCAAAGTTGAGCAGGCCTGATATAAATGAATGGCTGTAGCTCTGTTCAGATGTTCAAACTGGGTACAGTATACCAAGGTACAAGTAAGGCCGGTTTGAGTGTCTAGACCCAGAGGTGCACCTAGGTAATTTTGGAGCCTGGACCTAAAGGCCTTTGGAGCCTCCCCCCCCCCCATAAATTAAGCATCATCATGCTCTGCTGGGCACAGTCTGTCCCGGATGACCCAGGATAGATTAAAGAAGATTGGGGGGGGGGCAGAGGCTGTGGAGGCCCTGGAATTCAGCCCCGAAATCCAGGGGTAAGACCACCTCTGCCTGCACCGCTTGAGGCAAGCAACCGTGCTGGTCAGAGCATTTCACCCCACCACCACCTGAGGTTGCTGCCACTCCTTACGCAGACAGAGCAAAAAACAGAGAAAAGACTCCATCCAACCACCAACTTGCTGTGCTCACCAGCTGGGAAATAGGGATGTGGGAGCAAGATAAGATGTAGGTGGAAAGACAAGGAGCAGCAAGTGGCAAGGCAGGTGAAGTGACAGCCCCGGGCAGTGAGGGGGCGGGATGTTATCAACATGCTACCCCTGGGCTCAGGCATCACCTGAGGCTGTCAGCTCACCTCACCTTGCTGGCAATGTGTCCCTGATCACAGGACAAACAGGGCTGCACTGGCTGGCCATGTGCCCTGGTGCTAACATGCTCCATAGCCTTGCCTGCTGGCTTGCCCCACAGCTCTTGCCTGTGGGCTCCCCAGAGGCATCTGGTGGGCCACTGTGTGCAACAGGATGCTAAACTAGATAGCCTTGGGCCTGATCCAGCAGGGCTTTTCTTATGCTCTTATCAGGAATGCTAGCTGCCCAGCATGCATGCCTCCACAGACAAACATTGCGGCTAGGGATTAGGGGTGTGCATGGATCCGGCTGGCCCAGTTCGGTTTGAGTCCAGACTGGACTCAAACCTGACCAGCCAAGTTCGGTCCAGCCCTCATTGAATGCCCCACCCCCCGGTGTGGTCCGGGGGGGGGTGGTTCATGAATTTTTTTAAAAAATTAAAAACAAATGAAACATAACTCTAGCCCCTTTGGGGGGGCTTCCTGTAGGCCAGGGGGGTCCGCGAAGGTTCCCCCTCCCCACGGCAGCCTCTTAAATCACCCCCGCAGCCTGGGGAAATCATTTCAGCCATTCGAGCCTCCATGAGTGTGAACGGCAGTCATTTTGTGTGCCGCACATGTGTAAATGGCCTCTGCGAAGCCTGGCATGATCCAGAGCCTCACAGAGGTCATTTGCGCATGTGCGGTGGCCATTTTGGAAAAACAAAATGACTGCTGCACATGCGCAAATGAACTCTGCGAGGCCCTGGGTCATGCCAGGTCTTGCAGAGGCCATTCATGCCTGCACGGCGGTTGGCAAAATGGCCACCATGCACACTTACGGAAGCCCAATTGGGCTGAAATAAAGCATTTTCCTGGGCCACAGAGTTGATCTAGGAGGCCAGCGGGGGGAAGGAAAACATTCGTGGAACCCCCCATGGCCTACAGGAAGCACCTCAAAGGGGCTAGAGGTATTATTTATTTATTTTTTTATTTTTGTTTTTAAAAAATTGAAATAATTCACGGACTTGTCCGGAGGTTTGGTTCCGGTCCAGATGGAACCGGGGTGGGGTTCAGTTCAATCCCAAACCTCCGGACCGAACCCCCAAAACTCCAGACTGGTCCACACATCCCTACTAGGGATTACTTGGGGGGAGGGGGGCAGCTCCAGCAAGGGAGCATGCTGGTGTTAGGGCAGAGCTAACGAACCAACTTCCATTTGCCTTGTACCTTTATACTGTACCCAGTTTGAATAATGTCCAAAAAAGGCTTGTAAGCCACGGGGGGGGGAAATAAACTCACGGGAGTGCCTGGCCATAGAAACACATATGTAGGCCAGAGGATTTTTAATAGGGATGTGCAAAAAATTTCAGGCACAGAACGATCTGTGCCCAAAACGAGCAATTTCGGGTGATTCGGGTCCGAACCGAATCACCCCCGATGTCCCCCGATATTTTTAGGGGCCGAGCCAAATCACCCGAACTTCGGGCCCGAAAAATTCGGGTGATTCAGGATGACATCTCTTTGAATTTCCCGCCTTTTTGCATCCATTGATTTGAATGCAAAAAGGTCTGAAGTGATGTCAGCCAAATTTTGGGCCCCAGGGGCAAAAGAGTGGGGTGGCATGGTAGTGCCTAATGGTTGGAGGCTACCACCTAAATTTCAGGGGAATTGGGCAAAGGGATTATTTTGGGGAAATTTTTGAATTTTTAGTGTCTTTGGGGCAGTTTGGGGGCATAGAGTGGGATCTGGGCAAAAAGAGTGGGGTGGGGTGGTAGTGCCTAATAGGTGGAGGCTACCACCCCAATTTCAGAGTGATGGGGCAGAGGACTGATTTTTGGGGAATTGTTGAAGTTTACACGTCTGTAAGGTTTCCCCCCATAGAGAAGCATTGAGGTGTCAGCAGCCCCATAAGTGCACTTGGGGGGTGCTGGGGTGGCCCAGAGCGAGTGGTAGTGTAGTGCACATAGGGTGCCAACCACCCCCATGGGTTTCTAACCCATGGGGTACACGGTTCTGTTGTTTCAGAGGTATTCTGTGTGTGGATTCTATGATAGCTAATGAGCATGAACAATTCCCCAAAAATCAGCCCTCTGCCCAAATCATTTGAAAAAATTCAGGTAGCTTCCTTGACCCTACCTGGCACTATCACCAACCCCACACTGCTCTAGGCCACCCCTTTTCCCCCTGTGTGAAGCTATCCATTTGCTGACACCTCAATGCTTCTCTATGGGGGAAAACCTTAAAGACGTGTAAACTTCGACAATTCCCCAAAAATCAGCCCTCTGCCCAATCACTCTGAAATTGGGGTGGTAGCCTTCACCCATTAGGCACTACCACCCCACCCCACTCTTTTTGCCCAGATCCCACTCTATGCCCCTGAACTGCCCCAAAGACACTAAAACTTCAAAATTTCCCCCAAAATAAGCCCTTTGCCCAATTCCCCTGAAATTTGGGTGGTAGCCTCCAACCATTGGGCATTACCACTCCACCCCACTATTTTGCCCCTGGGACCCATTTTTCCTTCCTGAATCTATTCAGATTCGGATTTGTTTTTAATCCGAATCTGAACCGAATCAGGGGTGATTCGGGTGGCCCAGATTCGGGCACAGAACAGATCGGGGGTGATTCGGTTCAGGTCCCGAACCGAATCACTGAAAACCCAAATTGCACACCCCTAGTTTTTAATGCCTGACCCAGCTGACAGTTCCACCAAAGCCCCAGGAAGTATCCCTCAGCAACATCCCTCCCAGTCCCAGTGACTGCTGAGAACTGGGAATATAAGCGCCCCTTAAAACAAACAAATATTTATATACTGCTTTTTGACAAAATTTCCCAAAGTGGTTTACATAAAGAAAACAATAAAAAAAATAATAAGATGGATCCCTGTCCCCAAAGGGCTCACAGTCTAAAAAGAATAATAAAGTGGCTGGAGGGATGCTGTGCTGGGCCTGGATAAGGTCAGAGCCTGGTCTCTGCACAACGCATCTCCATGCTAAGGTTTGCTGCTCACAGTCACCTGGCTAGCCAGGGACCATTCTAAGTCCTGTCCCAGAGTGCCCCACAGTGGCTAGAACGTAAGATCCATCCCCAGTCTCTCCTTGTCTGCCCACCAAACCTGAAATGGCTCAGACACCCAAAGCAGCCTGGACTACTTTGAAGTCTGGAAGGGTTGGGTGGAAGGGAGAAGATATGGAGTATGAGTTCTATTATTAACTAGTGGTGCCAGGAGCCTCAGTGGGGGGCCCTAGAGTTGGAAGGTTTAACTCATGAGAGTGCAGTCAAATGGAGAGCCAAAACACATTGGTGTTTCTATTTTCTCCGGTGGACTGGCCCTCTCATGAGAAGGCTAACCCCTTCCCCCCAGCTGGCAAGCCATCACAAGGATGAGAACGTGTTGAGTCTTTCTCACTGCTTTGCCCAGGTCTGCTAGCCTAGAGGCACCCTTGGTTACAGCAAAGTAAACCCCAGGATCCTTTGCCTACCTTAATATATGTATCTCCTCCTAGGAGGTCAATAAGGTCTGTTCCTGGAGTACCAGACAACTAGCCCTGGTTCTTCCCTGGCCCAGCAACAGGTGTCTTCCCCTGGGATTCTCAGGCATGTCTCTTGGTCTGGTATACACACACACACACACCACCTTTGTACACATTTAAACCAAAGAAACTAAACTCCATTGATAGCATCTGAGAACCCCATGAATGGGGCTAGATTGGGTGTTAGTTGATGAAAGGGCTCCTTGCACGTGTGTCTATTCTCTTTTTTTAATTTAAAGTGTGCTTTCTACAATGCTGTTTTGTCCCTTTAAATGCAGGAACTCGGGGGACACGTTATCCCAGTTGCCAAGCAGTGGCAGGAGGAGTAAGGAGACAGCAGAGGGTGGGTCATCAGCTTTGAGAGGTGGCCAGCAAGAAACACGGCTGCCCTAGAATGACACATTTCTGGGCTGCTCTGAGCCAACCTTTCTATGGTGGTGGGAGCAGCATACACACAATAACTCGGTTAAAGTGGCAGCAGAATTTGGACGATTAAATGCTGCTTTCTAACCTCAGGTTTCAGCAGCAAAACTCACTGCAAACTGAGGGTTCAGATTCAGGTTTGGCAACTAAAACAGAGCCGTGGTTGGGTGGCAAAACTGTGGTTTCATGACTTTGAACAATCACAAACTCATACCTCTGGCATGTTTACCTCTGGCTTGCCGTTATGTCTGAATGGGGCCAGAGCAGATGTTTCTGTATGCAAAGGATAGTTTATCATTTCAAAGTGTAGTTTATCGTTTCTGTATGCAAACAACTTTTCATACGGGAGGGAGGGAGGGAGGGAGGGAGGGAGGGAGGGAGGGAATATAAGTGCATGTGATGATTGTAGTAAAGTGACAGTATGAATTACAAAAAAGAATAAAATATTTTTTTACAATAAATTTGGGTGTGCAAGCATCTAAATGCTAATTAATAACTTGTGAAGAAAATAAAAAACTTTTGGGAAAGGGACTGGGAAGGAAAAACAACAGAAGTGTTTATAAAATTATGTACAATCTGCAGGGAGTCAAAAAATTATTGACCTTTCCAAATAGCAGAAGTTTGCATGGTCAATAAAACTAGAGTTTGTGATTGTGGGCTCCAGAATTGTGACTATCCAATGGTCAGATGGGGTGAAAAGCACTTTTCTCAGTTCTACCTTGGCATCCAGGTAAAAAGCCTGGATATCTAATATAGGCCAGAAAGTAGTGGTCAACTAATGGTGTGCACATGCAACCAAAAGTGGTGGTGATGGTGGGAATGTATGTGTGCAGTGCAGCACAAGTGTCCGCATTTCTGGCGCTGCCTCATTCCCCGCCCCCCCCCCCGTCCCCTGCCGCCCAGCTGAATCATGTTCAGCTTGTGATCAACTGCAATCCTGAGATCCTCATCTCCCATCCTATACCTATGCATTAGATTGTGTTTTTTGCCTTCGTGAAGAACTTTGCATTTATCTCCACTGAATTCTATTCTGTTCATTTCAGCCAAGTTTTCCATCCTGTCAAGGTCATTTTGAATTTTATTCATGTCTTCTGAGGTGTGAGCAATCCCTCACAAATCTGAAGATTTGATGAGGATTGATGAGAATCGGAAACTCTAATAAAAATGTTGTGTAGGGACAGTCTCCTCTGGCACCCCATGCAAAACAACCCTCCAGTATGAGGTGCCAGTGATGAACGCTGTTAAGAGTACAGTTTTCCAACCAGTTGTGTATCCACCCTGCAATATTATAATCTAGCCTCATTTGACTAATTTGCTAACCAAAACACCATGGGAAACTGTGTCAAACTCTTTGCTGGAATCAAGATAAATTACATCCATAGGATTCCCACAATCCACTAAGCTAGTAAACCAATAAAAGAGAGAGATAAGATCAGCCAGGAAGAGCTTGATGACATAAAGGGTGTACGGAAGACACAGAGGTCTATAGAACAGGTTATGAATCTGAAAGAAAAGTCATGTAATAGTTCCTATGGTGCCTATGTTAAGAGTCCCTGCTAACTTGGCAAAAAGGCACCTTTTAACGTGGTGATTTTCTTTATTTAGCAGGGGGAGAGTAACTGGCCCTATCCACCCGCAGCACAGTACCTCCAGTGACTGTTGCTGGTGTCTATCTTTTGTTTCTTTTTAGAGTGTGAGCCCTTTGGGGACAGGGATCCATTTCATTTATTTATTATTTCTCTGTGTAAACCGCCCTGAGCCATTTTTGGAAGGGCGGTATAGAAATCTAATAAATAAATTAACAATAACAAGAAGGAGAAGGAGAAGGAGAAGTAGTAGTAGTAGTAGTAGTAGTAGTAGTGATGCGCCTGGGCCCCAAAGTCTGCTTTGGTCTTCAGTCTGCCAATATTAACTTCCCCTTCCACTGATAAGTAGCCTGAAAGGAGGCTGTGGGGGACAGGGTAACCATGACAGGACTTGGTTTCCAGATTCTAGTAATACTCATGATTGCTATTGCCACACACAAGGGCCCAGTCTGGAACCAGAATTATACAGATGTTCTGGAGGACATCCAGGAAATTAATACAATTACTCTGGTTAATTCCAGAGCAGATGAGTGGTACTGGTGGAACCCATACCTAAATTATATTGAGTTACACTCAATTACATTTATTTCTTGCGCACTCAGCTTATTGATTGCACTAGGAGGGTGAGATACTAGTAGGAATTCTTATGCCCTATCATTCCAGTGGCTGCTTTGCTGCAATCAAGTCTAATAGGGTAACCATTAGGCCTGTGCCTGTTCAGAAAATTCAGGTTCAGATTTTGAGCTGTCTGAATTGACTTTGACAATGTTGGATTCAGATTCTATGGGCTCTGGCAATGTCGTATATGAAATCGGATTCAGAATCTGAATCTGAATTCCAACATAAATTTTGATTTTCCCCAGAAGTGGTCAAGGCAAAATTGAAAAAAATCACCTCAAATCACCTGTTGGTCTTGTAGCCTTGAAACATGTCACACATGTGGAGAAGGAGGTCAGGGCAAGCTGTTGAGAATTTGAAGAGAATTAGTCAATTTCTTGATTTTTGGTGAATTTTTGACAGTTTTGTTTAATATGGCTAAAAATGGTGAAATCTGACTTGTTTCAAGCCAGAACATTACAAAAACTTCTGAAACTGAAGACCCTCCTTGAACTATCATTCCACCCCCATGTGGAGGAATTTTCCCTTTGCCCATGTAACAGCATGCCCCTTTTGCCCCCCCCCCTTTATATTTCCGAAATAGATGGGCAGACTATGCAAATCTATGCAACTATGAAATCTGGCACATATGCAGTCCATGTTGGCAGGATTCTGTGTTGTTGTTTTCTTCAAATGGATGGGTAGCTCCTCTGATTTTTGGTAAATTTTGGGGGTGGGGTTAGAAATGGTTAAAACAGTGAAATCTGGCTTGTTTCAAGCCAGAACTTTTAAAAAACCTCTGGATCTGAAGCCGTCTTTGGGCCATCATTCCCCCTCCATTTGGAGGGAAAATGACATTCCTTTTATTTTAAATATATTTTTTCTTCCCCATTGCAGGAACAGGCAGACCTTTTAAAAGGGATTAAAAGGACTTCACACATTCTACCTTTTAGGAGGGAAAGTGAGAAATTCTTTCTAACCACAACAATATAAATATTCAAAGTACTTTTGCTTTTACTGACAGTGTGCTTCTGCAATGGGAAAGACAAAATTTAATATAAAATCAAATGAATGTCCTTTTCCCTCCACATCAGGGTAGAATGAAGGACTTAGGGAGGGCTTCAGTTCCAGAATTTATTGTAAAGTTATAAGAACATAACAGCCCTGCTGGATTAGGCCCAAGGCCTATCGAGTCCAGCAACCTCAGGAAAGTGGCCCCTGCCACAAGCCGCATGACTCACCTGCAGCAAATCCCCACCAACTGTCTCTCTAGGCACAACTGAAACTGAAACTGAAACTGCCCTGTCAAAAACAAACCACTAGCCAAACACAAATTAAAGCCTAGAAAAGGCTAGCCCTAACAAACGTACCTTGTCCTTTACCCCTTTCTTTCTTTCTTGGTTGGTTGGTTGGTTGGTTGGTTGGTTGGATGATTAATTGATTTTGTTGCTTGCTTTCTTCTTTAAGAAAGAAAAACAAAAGTTTGCTGTCTCCCCTCCTCTGCACCTTGTCCTCTCAAGAGCTGCTTCCAAAGTTCTGACTTGAAACAAGCCAAAAATCAGAGGAGTTATTCACAGCCTTGGGAGGTGGGAAAGAGAGAATCCTGCCAATGTTGACTTCATGAGTGCCAGATTTAATAACTGTATGTCCATCCATTCCAGAAATATAAAGGGGGAGGGCATGCTGTTTCCTCTTTTCATGAAGGCAAAGGGCAGATTCCTTCACATGGAGGTGGAATGATGGTCCAAGGAGGGGCTTCAGATCCAGAAATTTTTTGTAAGGCTTTGACTTGTTTCAAGCCAGATTTCACCATTTTAAGCCAATTTTTCTTTAAGCCAGTTTTTATTTTAATTAATTCTGACGTTACCGATCCAATTTTCAGGGGGGAGGGGAGTCGGACTTGGATGTTCCTTATTTATTTATTTATTTATTTACCAATTTTGTGCAATTCCGGATAAAATCCAATTTTTTTAATCTGAAGTTGCACAAGCCTAATAACAATTATTAATGTTGCTTTATAGTAAATGGCCAGCTGTTGTGGAACTCACTGTATTAGTATGCCATTATCCATTAACGTGATGATTTATAAATTACCATCAGCACCACATTAGAAACTGTGGGGTTAGAATTTTATTCCACAAAATAGTTTATCTTATTAGCAAAAGTGGAGGTTCATTTCAAATATTATTCTTTGTGGGGAAAATCTTTCCTCTCCCACAAGTTTATAGTTTCCTACTAGAATATATGCAAACGCCTTGCCAAATGAAAGTATGTATCTATCTTATAAATTGCCATGGCACTTATAATTATAGTATTTAAGTGCTTTGACATTTTTACAGCAAAACTGCAAATAGACTAAAAAGTCATCTGTTTATAAATGTGCACATATAATTTAGCTTTTGCCATTTAGGCACTTCTTGCTGTGAAGTACAAAGTATAAATTAGTCTAGATAAATGAGCCCTAAACTGTTATAAATACTAATAATGTATGAGTAACACATCTAACCTATGCATCACATTAGCTCCTTTTTTGGCAATTTTTAAGCTGGGCATTGATGGTGCGTAGTGATCTCTATGGATTTTATTTTATTTTGCAAATTTCATGCCACACACACATATATAAGACAGTTGTCTGTGTACGACATATATGAGTCTGTATACAATTTTGCTGCTTAAATGTACTGGCTTTTGGGCATAAGTAGAAGGGTATATTGAATATTCCACAACACACTACAGAGTTTATTATCCTCATTCTCATGGTAATCCCATGCAATGGCAATGTGGGAATGTTTCAACTATGTTGCCTCTGGCCATGCTTACTGTGTCCTGTAAGTCTATCCACCCTTCACAAACTCTTTGCTAAAGCAGTGGTCCATCTTATTCTTGGCTCCCCCTTTCCTCTATTTATCACATCCCCCTTTCCCCTCCTCCTATTTGTGATTATTTGCTATACCTTTTTCAGTAGGCATCTCACCACAAGAATTAGAATTCCTTTTAGCTTAATTTCCTCATTTTAGGACAAAGATGACAATATATTTTTACTTCAGTTGTTTTCTTATTTATATGTCTTCATTTTGCTATATCCTTCTTCGCTATGAACCCCACCGCTCACTGAGATCATCTGGAGAGGATTGTCTGCAGTTGCCACCAGCTCTTCTAGTGGCTACTCAGGGACGGGCCTTTTCTCTTGCTGCCGTGAGAGACTGGAATGTGCTCCCTGCTAAAATAAGAGCCTCCCCATCTCTGACAACTTTTTAAAAGTCTCTAAAGATTTGGGGGTTTTCACCCAAACTTTTGAACTGGATTGTGTTTTTAAATTGTTTTAAGGTTTTCATTTTTAATCTGTTTTATAATGTTGTAAACCGCCCAGAGATAGAAGCTCTGGGCGGTCTACAAATTTGAAAGATAGATAGATAGATAGATAGATAGATAGATAGATAGATAGATAGATAGATAGATAGATAGATAGATTTCTGCCTATCCCAGATGCTGATTTCATTATTTTATGTGAAGTTTCCCCAATATTCAAAACTGACCTTTATTTTATCTTTTAGGCTCTTTGAGTATAATTATTTTGGTTCCTTCATTAATCTAGTAACTTTCTTTCCATACTCTGATGCAACTTTTAATGGGGAAACAGATATCTGTAAAAATTTACCCATCTGTCATCATGCAGTGCAACATTTTAAGTTAGTACCAGCATAATAATTTTAATAGGTCTGAGTTTATTTCTGGTGCCTTAGTATGATTTAATGCTTGACATTGTTGCAAATAACTAGTTTCAGTGGCTGACATCCAAAGCAATGGAGCAAGGATGCAAAGGGGGGTGCATCCTTTCAGCTGGAGAGTTCTCCACTGCCGCTGTGCCTGTGCACAGGAGGGTTGGTTTGGGGTGCTCTTCCCTGCCCTCAGAAGTGCCTGGTGCCTTCTGAAACTATATTCCTGAGGGCCATGCGACTCTCAGGGACATAGTTTAAGACATAGTTTAAATGCCTAGGGCATTTCTGAAGGCAGGAAAGATAATCAAAACTAGCTAGGCTGGGTTCAGATCATCTATACCTCTAGTTCTCCCCCATTCCCCACCCACCCACCAGCACCACCATCGTCCCCCCTGGAGCACCTACTCTGGTGCTGCTACTGCCAGGCCATCCTTCCTTTGGGCCAGCAGGCGGGCCAGAGAGGGAGTGTGTTGCCCACCTGGCCACTGCCGCCTTCTTCCACTGGTGGCCAGGCCATCTTTTCTTTGGGCCAGCAGGTGGGCCGGAGAGAGAGACTCCACCGCCCACCTGCCGCCGCAGTTTCTCCTCCCCACTCGCAGCCGCCGTCTCCCTTCTTCCACCCACCCATCGTCACCGCTGCCTTCTTCCAAACCCTACCCCCACCCGCCCATCACTGCTGTTTTCTCTGCTGGCCGGCCAGCTGCCACCGTTCGCTGCCATTCCCTCCCCACTGGCCAGCTGCCACCACCATTTTCTTCCCCACCACCTGTACCCATCATTATCTGGCAGCCACTCGTGAACTCTTGCAAGAGCTACCATGCATGGGATTAGCCATGGGTACACCTTAGATAAATATATACAAAGATTGTACCCCTCCCACACATGCTGGTACAGCAGCAGTGGAGAAGCCTTCAGCTGAGAGGAGCTTCCATTGCATCCTCATCCCATTGCTCTGGTTGTCAGTCTATGGCAGAAGAAGAAAAAGCAAAATAACAAATTCATTTAAAAGAGTCTATATAACTAAGGAATACATGGAAATATTGTGGCAGTCTGAATGCAGTATATCTGCCTTTTTCTTGATGTTATTTTCCCCCACCTTTGTTTTTCTTCTGACTTTTAAAATATTAATGTGCCAGTACAAAAAACATCCCTTGGCAGAGAAAATCTTGTAACTTAGCTTTTCTTACTCCTATCTTGACCCAGTTGAAAATAGCAATATCAGTAAGGGAAATGAAGAATAACCTGTTATTATTCTGCACTAGATAATGTCAGTACACTCTGGACAGAACACTACTGAAGGTAGCCCTTCTAGTTTTTCAAGTGTGGGTAGGTGCATGTGCACACATGTGCATATACACACATACATTTAAGCTATAAAGCCTGTCCAGTATAAAGGGCACATATAGTACAGTTGCCACCAAAATTTGTGAACAGAAGAATTTAGATCACCATTTGCATCTTTTAATTGTTGTGCCACCTTTCTGTCCTCAAAAGCATTCTCAAAAAGTTTTTATCAAAGTTAGTGTAAAAAAAGTTAGCGTAAAAAAAAAGATGTGTTATTAATTACAGGCAGTCTTTTATGATACATAAAATCAATCTCTCACAACATTTTCATTCTCATGATAGTATAATTTACATCCCAATCCTGTCATATTTTTTTCACACCCAACCCCTTGAAAGTGTGAACCCTCATTCAACAGACCCTTAGTGACATATTTCCATTTTTACAGAGTGTCTCTGGAGCTCTGGCAGTGCTTGAGTGTATTAGCACTCTTACGCAGCAGTACAAGTGCAGCAGGAGTGAAGGAGTTGCACGAGGGCTCCGGCTGGGTCCCTGCAGACCCAACTACTACATGAGCTTCATTATTTTATTAATCTATCTGTCGGTCTATCTCTCTATTTATCAAATTTGTTCACTGCCCCAAACTTCCATCTCTGGGCAGTTTACAACAATATAAAGCAAGTTAAAACACAGAAAATAAACATCTTAATTTAAAACCACAAATTAAAAACCTTGGGTGGAAAAACAAGTCTTTAGATACTTTTTAAAAGTTGTCAGTGATGGGGAGGCCCTTATTTCAGCAGGGAATGCATTCCAGAGTCTCGGGGCAGCAACAGAGAAGGCCCGTCCCTGTGTGGCCACCAGATGAGCTGGTGGCAACTGCAGACAAGCCTCTCTGGATGAGCTCAACAGGCGGTGGGGCTCATGACGAAAAAGACATTCTCTTAAATACCTGGAGTCAAAGCCGTTTAGGGCTCTATAGGTTATAACCAGCACTTGGTATTTTGCCCAGAAACCTATCGACAGCCAGTGTAGTTCTTTTAGTATAAGAGTAATATTGTCTCTTCGAAATGACCCAGAGACTAACCTGGCTGCTGCATTCTGTACCAACTGCAGTTTCTGGACTATGTACAAAGGTAGCCCCACATAGAGCACATTGCAGTAGTCAAGTTTGGAGGTTACCAGCCAGCATAGCATAGTGGTTAGAATGTTGGACTTGGACTGGGAAGACCCAAGTTTGAATCCCCATTCAATCATGAAACTCACCGGATGACTCTGGGCCAATCGTGTATCTCTCAGCCTAACCCAACAGGGTTGTTGTGAGGATAAAAATAACCATCTACACCTCTCTGAGCTCCTCAAAGGAAAAGCGGGATATAAATGTAAAAAATAAATATGTACCACTGTTCTGAGGTCATTCATCTCAAGAAATTGACACAGCTGGCATATCAGCCAAAGTTGATAGAAAGCCCCTCTGGCCACTGGCTCAACCTGAGGCAACAGGGAAAGGTTTGGATCCAGAAGCATCCCTAGACTACATACCTGTTCCTTCTGGGGGGCGGGGGTGATCCCATCATTAGTCAGGATGTCAGCCAATGAGAGCTGGGAATCCCTAGCAATGTGCTAACTCCTTTCCTTGGCCCTTCCTGGACATGATCAGTAATGCACATTACAGTGGGAATTTCTTTATTGACACTGCTTGGAGAGACTCACAAAGACAATAAAACCATAAAATAGATAAAGCAATACAAAATTAATAAAATTCAGTTAAGAACTAGATCCAGTTAAAACCAAATTTACAGATTAAAATCTAATCCAATTTATTAGTGATTCCAAATATACTTTTAAAAAAAGAAACATGCAGCCAACTTATCCAGCTAGGTAAAAGTATGTGGTTAAAATAATCATGAGTAATTATGAGAACTCTCTATGATCAGGCTCTTCATGCACATTGACATTGGCTGTTATTCTTAACTGCCATCTTTTATCTACCACTTAGTAGTTTTATCCAGAGTGAATGAAGCCTTTTCTTTCAATCATGCCAGTCAGAAATAATATACTAATCAATTTAAAACCTTTTTATTTTAAATGTGTAGCAAACTATAGGGATTTAGGCACTAAAAGAAAAGAAGCAATATAATTACTAGGTAAAAACATTTCCTAATGGTTAAAATAAGACAGGCTGTACAACCTTACTGACATATGGAAGTTTCTGGCTCTATTTCAAGCATTAGTTACCATTGGAATACATCAGTAGGCAAAATCTTTGCAGCAGTTACAGGCACAGTATCAGCACCCTGGACAGCACAAAATGTCTCACACTGCCATGGGGCCAGCAAAACACTTTATAGTTCAACAGAAACATGCAAGGGTCTTCGAGAGTATAAGTCATTCTTGTTAACAGTGCCCTACACTGACTAGAAGTCAGAAATTCTCCTAGCAAGAGTGCTGCTTCCTGACAGAAAAATACAATGTTGGGGGTACTTCTATTTAGAGGAATGGAGTGTAGTGAACAGCAGGCTATATGGAAGGCCTGGTGGGCAGCTAAGCCCAAAACAAACATTGTTTCAACAAGATGGAGGAAAGAACCATCACATGCAAATTAAGAAAGGCAACATGTAATTTGCATGTAATGGTTCTTTCCTCTATCGCTAATCTTTCCAAAGGTGAAAGTTTAAAATATTATTTCTGTTCTTGAGAGCAAATGAGTGACCAAACCCACATATCGAAAGGATGTGAGCAGAGGTGCAGTTAGGTAATTTTGGAGCCTGGACCTAAAGGCCTTTGGAGCCCCCTCCCACTGCAAGTTAAGCATCAACTCCACACACACACACACACACACACACACACAGTATTTTTAAACACGTGGGGTATATTTGTGCAAATATGCAGTAGCAGAAACATTTCAACACACAACTTAAGACATGCCCACCCCACATTTTTTCTTTCCCCACTGTCTCTAAAGCACCGGCATAGGTCATAATCATACTCGGCCTCCGGGTGCAGTGCAGAACACCAGTGACCACACCATCCAGGACAGTCTAAAGAGGATTTTTGGGCGGGGGCCGGGGGTGTGGAGGCCCTGGACATTGGCCTCAAAGTCTTGGGGTAAGAGCATCTCTGGATGTGAGGAAGCTCTCCCACCTCTCAAGCTTTGAGCTCTTTCATCAAAAGGCTTGCCATTTTTACCAAAGTTTACACTTTATCTAGTCAAACCTTCATCAAGGGAAGCCCAAATGTATTTTCCTCTTCTGTGCCCATACAAGCTGTTTCAGCAGGACCGTCCGGCATTGCCATTGTCCCTTCTCCTCCTCCAGCAGTGATATGATACCACAAATACCTATATACCGCTTTTCAACAAGGGTTCCCAAAGTGGTTTACACGAATATGAATGAAATGTCTCCCTGTCCCCAAAGGCTCACAACCTAAAAAAGAAACATCAGATAGACACCAGCAACAGCCACTGGAGGGATGCTGTGCTGGGGATGGATAGGGCCAGTTGCTCTCCCCCTGATCAATAAAGAGAATCACCACTTTAAAATGGTACCTCTTTGCTCAGTTAGCAGGGGATTCGTTTCACCAAATTTTGCCAAATAAGATTAAATTTGGCTAGATAAGTGCTATCCTTTCTAATGCAATTTTAGATGTCATTAGCCATACAAATGTCTTTTCACTTTTAAGCCTATGACAAATTCACAGATGAGCTCAGCACTCCCTTTTATCAGTTGTAAATTTGTTACTCCTCAGTTCCTTACACAATCACTCTCCTTTGAATGGGCAGTGATATTCTTTTATTAGGATGGACAGGAAATCGGAATAACTAATTTACCATCTTTTGCTCATTATCTGGTTTTAATTGTCTTGAGCGATGTAGGCCTGTGTAGCAGCATATACAGCACCCTGTTGGAAAGTAAGTAAAACCACATATTGATCCCTGAAACATGGGAGACAATGTGGGTAGAATTAAAGATATTGTGTGGGGCTTTTTGAAACGTTCTGCAAAACCACAGAAAGACCAGCAAGCACTAAAAAGCAATCAAGTCTCGCAGCTTGAGCAAGGTGACTGATAGGAGACTGCAGGCTGACTCTTGTTTATTGACTAAATAAAACAGGACAGGACATATCAGCACCTGGTTTTTTAATGCTGTTTTTATGAAATGCAGTACTAATTACAGGAAACAAGACCTGGTCTTCTTTACTCGCTCTCTTTCCTACTTGCCACATTACCATATTTACCCAAATAGAAGATGATTCAGAACTTGAGATGACCCCCTTTAAGAAAAAGAGGTTATCTGCTCAAAAGGAACAGGACTCTGAATTTCAGATGACCCCCTGATTTCTAACATCAAAGAACTTGGGGAAAGCCTAATCTTGGATTCAGATAAATGTGGTACTATTACTGTTATTGGCTGACATGAGTTTGCTTACAGTTTACTGTCACCACAATAGTGTGCAGGGACTGCTCTGGACATGCCCTGATGTTGTCAAGAAGCAGCAGATGAGGAAGCAGCATTTCCACAGGGTTTGTTGTGAAAGGGGAAATCTGCAGAAATCCTGCTTCCAGAAATGTTGCTTTTTAATAGCGACGGGGCTTGCTTTGAAATCCGCAGCAGCCCCAGGACAGACTTTCATGACAGTAAGCTGCGCATCATGTCAGCCATTATTATTATTATCATCAATATTTATATACTGCTTTTCAACAAAAACATTTTCAACATGGTTTATATAGAAAAATAAATAGATGGTTTCCTGTCCCAAAGGGGCTCACAGTCTAAACACAAACAAGAGATGACACCAGCAACAACTGATGATGTGCTGAGGTGGAATAAGGGCAGTTGCTCCCCACCACTAAATATAAGAAAATCACCACTTCATAAAGTCCCTCTTTGCTCCATTAGCTGGGGTTTATATTATATTCAGTTATCCACAAATATTAACACCATCGTGGGCCATTAAAATAATCTCATCATGCAATCTCAGCTAGAGTTACTCACACCAGAATCAGATGGGACGGGTCAGTTATTATTAGCTAGGATTCCAACATATCTAAAGGGATCCCTCTTCTCATATGAACCTACCCATTCAAGATCTTCCTTGGAGGTCCTGTCCTGCTTCAGTCCCAATAGCAACTGGCTGCTCAGGATAGAGTAGATCTTCCCTGTTATTCAAGCAGAGGCCATTTGGGCCAAAAAACCACAAAAACAAAAAACTTTCAGTGTGAAAGCTGTTTCCCACAGTGCGGACCTGTGGATACTGTGTTTTTCTGAGCAAATGTGGGGGTAGGAGGATTTCATAGGGATGTGCAAACAGGGTTGATGTTGAATAGGTTCGACATAGAACCTATTCGGTTTGATGGTCTGAACTGAACCATCCAACCCCCATGGTTCAGTTTGGTACTGGACCACCTCCCCCCCCCAGCTGTTCAGTGTGGGGGGGGTCCATGATCTTTAAAAAACATATTATTATTTGTACTTACACTTTCTGGGGGGCTTCTCCGAGGCCGCGGGTAGGTCTCTGGAGTTTACCCTCCCCCTGCCAGCCTCCATTATGTTGTAAATCGCCCTGTTTGGGTGGTCTATGGCTCGTTCCAGATCTCATCCCCATTGAGGTGGCCATTTTTGAGGCTGCCATGCATGCCCAATGGGCCTCTGCATGGCTGGGTCATTTTTAAAAAGACTGCAAAACATGGTCCCCACGCCAGACCAGACCGAACCAGGGGGGTTCAAGGGGGTGCCAGACTGAACTGGCCTGGTCAAGTTTGGATCTGATTCAGACCTGATCCGAACCAGGCCAGCCAGTTTTGTGCATACTCCTAGGCTTTAAGAGAAACAGAGCCCTGGCAAGTAGAGATGTGCAAATCAATTCAGCATTGAATTGACTCGACTCACATCTGGCTGATTTGAATGTTTTGACTTTGAACTGAATCACCCCCAAAAGGGATCATTAGATTTGAAGTAGAATTGAATCCACCAGATTTTGATCAAATCTAGCCAAATCGATTCAATGTTTACTGTGGGGTGGGGGAGGAGAACCTCATTTAACTGATTTTAAAAATGAAAACAAAGAGGCACCGGGGCACTCTGAAAACTGAAATTACGTTTATTATGCAGAACACACACAGCGGGGGGGGGAGCTGACAACCCAACTCACCATCCCCCTTTGAGGAAGAGGAGGTGCGGAGGTCCCTTTGTGGTGGGAGCGGTAACTGCAGAGCCTGCAGAGGAGGGAGGTGGCAATCCGATGGGATAGCCTATGATGGGATAGCCCATTGCTTCTTTGCTACAACACTGATGTTTTTGTGCAAGAACACTGGTGTTCTAGCTAAAAGAACACTGGGCTATCTGTTTAAATGTCCTCCCCATGCCTGCGGGCCATTTGAAGGAGGCTGCTTAGCCTGGCAATCCATGTTAGTCAGTGTGACTTGAGTTGCCCTTCAGGTCGGCCACAAGGAGGGATGACAGGTCCAGCTGCCACCTCCCTGCCACCGCCAGCAATGTTTACCACCCATCAGGAGCGTCTCCACATGCCTCTTCTTCATCAGAGAAGCAACCAGCAGCCACAGGGGGGTGGCGGGTCGGGTCATCAGCTCCCCCTACGGCCTCTGAATAATAAAAGTAATTTTGGGGTCCCCTGGTATGTATTTGTTTTTGTTTTAAAAGTCAGTTAAATGAGGTTGCCCCCCTCACCCAACACACAGCACAAGTCAAATTGACTCGGATTCAATTCAAATCCAATCTACTCCAAATCAAATCAACCTGTTTTTGAGCAGGTGAGATTCCTATTTAAATCAAAACAGCAGGTTTTGATTCAAATGCAAAATGAATCACAATTTTTGATTCATGCACATCCCTACTGTCAAGCCCCAGCACCATCTTAGTTGGGCACATGGACTGCTGGGAAGTATCGTCCTTCTCAACCCTTTCACCATAAAGCTGTATGGGGAAAGTGCTGGAAAGGACTATACCTCCCAGTGCTCCATTCACACCTTCCAAGATGGCACTGGGGCTTGAAAAGGCTCTGTTTCCCTTAAAGGAGCCTCACTAGCTCTAGTAAATATGCATCACTGTGTGGTGCCAGGGGAGCTGTGCAGAGTATTTGGCTTCTAGTGAAACTTTGCACAGGCCTAATAAGCAATTCGTCAGGTAGACACACTTAGGGTTGATGGGAAGCCATCATAGGCTTCTAGGGCTCGCAATGAAGAACACTGGGATAGGGTGTCCTTTTCATTGCTCACCTTCCATTGTAAGCAAACTCTGTACTGTTCCAGAGGGTTCGTGGGTGGGAGCAGCTCTCTGAGCTATTATTACAAGTATTGTCAATATTATTATCAATATGAATGTGTAAAGGATTTTTACTTCTCTGGTAGTAGTATGCTGTATTTTGTTCTGCTGTCTTTTTGCTGTTCTGCTGCTTAGTTTGTTACATTGCTTTTAATTTGCTTAATGTATTTGGTTTTAATGTCGTTAGGTGCCTTAGAATGCCTTTGGCATGAAAGGAAAAAACTGTTATAAAGAGCAATGAAAACATCTTGTTCCCAAAACTGATATCAACTTCAGAAGTCCTTATACTACCATATAGCAGAAAGACTTATACCTTATAGTCTTTCTGCTCTTTCATCTGGTATACTTTCCTAGTGATTTGATTTATCTTTTGCCACACTAGAACAGTTCCTTTCCTATATGTCACGGTTTCATTGTAGTTAAGGTTGAATTCAGACAATGAAACCCCATTCTTGTCACCGGCAAGAGCCCCCTGTAATCTCTTTTGTGCTTGCATGGGTGTCAAGCCACTTCTCTGTACAAACATACTGTATCATAGAGATTATTAATGAGGTAATCTACTTGTCGTCAGTGGAGATAGTCCTTTCGATTCCAGTTGCCAGGATACATGCCCACCATCCACAACTACTCACAAACACGAACATCATCACTGCAAAAAAGCAAATTCAGACCATTTTCTGGTAATCAAAAACTGAGCTCCATAAATGATCTCCCTTTCCACAGTCTTCAAGAAAGCTAAAATGAACTCTTCCTTCCCTGAATAGTTCTCTAAAATGGAAAACATTAAAACCATTAACAACATTACAGTAATCTGCTGAAATAAGAGCCTCCCCATCTCTTACAACTTTTTAAAATGCAGTCAAGACACATTTGTTCACCCAGGCTTTTAATTAGATACTGTTTTAATAGTGTGATGGTTTTTAATAGTTTTAACGTTGTTTTAAATTTTAAATTGTTCTAACGTTTTAACCTTTTTGCTTGTTGTTTTTATTGTTTTGTTGTAAACCACCCAGAGACTTGCATTTTGAGAGGTATACAAATATGTTAAATAAATAAATAAATAAATAAATAAATAAATAAATAAAATTAAGGTGGATAAATGAATCAAAAGACCATACTATCTCAAGGTCACAATGATCACATGTATAAAACAGCAAGTATCCTCTTCCCCTTAAGAAAAAATTAAATTAACCAAATACATTCTGGATATTCCAGTAATACCATGCCAGTGTCCTGAAAAACATCACTTCTTTAACATTAACTCTGGATGAGATCCTTGACTACTTTTGTCCCCTGAATGATATCATTTGTTGTCCCAGAGCTTTGATGGTCTACCCCTAACCTTTCTGACCGTTTCCCCCACCAAGACAAAGACATAGCTTTTCTTATTCCAATCATATTGGCTAAACTATTCTTTGCATTTAATTATTCACTATAGTTTCAGTTTACACAAGGGTAAGTTATTGAAAATTCCACCCAGAGAATTAGCTAAATATTCATTTGATATTATGTATGATGATGTCCTGCTGTTAGCATTAATATGCATAAATCCCCAACATTGCATCTATTATGTTTGTACACATGTAATTTGTTCTTAATGTATGCCCATATTTTTCTATGAAGATGTGACATGCTTCTATATAAGAACAGCCATGCTGGATCAGGCCCAAGGAAGCCCATCTAGTCCAGCATCCTGTTTCACACAGTGGCCCACCATATGCTACTGAAAGCCTACAGGCAGGAGTTGAGGGCATGACCTCCCTCCTGCTGTTATTCTCCTGCAACTGGTACTCAGAGGCATTCTGCCTTTGAGGCTGGAGGTGGCCCACAGCCCTCCGACTAGTAGCCATTGATAGACCTCTCCTCCATGAAGTTATCCAAACCCTTCTTAAAGCCATCCAGGTTGTTGGCTGTCACCACATCTTGTGGCAGAGAATTCCACAAGTGGATTATGTGTTGTGTTGAAAAAGTACTTCCGTTTGTTGGTCCTAGATTTCCCGGCAATTAATTTCATGGGATGATCCCTGGTTCTAGTGTTATGTGGAGATTTCAATCTTCTATATAAAGATTGTTCCATGCATGGCTAAATATATTTTTAGAAATAGCTCCCATGGTTTCTATATTGAGAATGTTGCATTATGTGGACCCAAATTCCAGACACCTATATTGTTATACAGTAGTGAGAGCTGAAGTCTTTGCCATCATAATCTGATTCACAGGCACACAACCAGATGGGAAATTGTCAAATATGAGTAAAGTCCTGCTTTTATTTCCTTCATTACAATTCAGGAGTACTGAACATTTCAAAGCTGAATTTATTTCTTATTTTATCCCATACTTTACAGTTATTTGGTATTAAATCTTAAAATAGAGGAGAGTACATGACACAGTTGCTTACTGAACTGAATAAGCTTTGTACATAAGGTATGCATCCTTCACAGAACTCTCAGCTGAATGTGCTCTGTTCACAAAGGAACTCTAAGGGTGAAAGCATCTCAGCTGGTGTGAAGCACCACTTTCATGTTTAAGGGCCTTCCAAAGTTGGTGGTGGGGAAGAAGCAGCTGATGTCTGGAAGTCAATTTGGGTTGGATGGAGGCCAGCAAACTGAAACTTAATGCTAATAAGCTGGAGCTTAGTCCAAAGAAGCTGGAGCTCAAGATTTCATTTCAGTAAAACCAGTAATCCAAGTGGTGAGGTAAATCTGGACTTCGATGGGGTCCCACTCCACCTGAAAGATCAAGTTCATAGGAACATAGGAAGCTGCATTATACTGAGTAAAACCATTGGTCTATCCAGCTCAGTATTGTCTTTACAGACTGGCAGTGGCTTCTCCAAGGTTGCAGGCAGGAGTCTCTCTCAGCCCTATCTTGGAGAAGTCAGGGAGGGAACTTGGAACCTTCTGCTCTTCCCAGAGCTGCTCCATTTCCTGAGGGGAATATCTTATGGTGCTCACATATCAAGTCTCCCATTCATATGTAACCAGGGCAGACCCTGCTTAGCTAAGGGGACAGGTCATGCTTGCTACCACAAGACCAGCCCTCCTCAGTTCATATGCTGAAGATCCTCTTGGACCTAACACTGTCCCTGGAGTCCTGGGTGGTGGCAGTATCCAGGCTGTGCCTTCATGGATATTTATCTGGCAGCAAAAATGGCTTTTGCTGGGAAGGAGAGATGCAAAAATTGCACCCAGCCCCCTTTTCGCTATCCCTGGATACAGAATAAGACTGGAGCACTGTAAAGCTCCAAACCTTTTGCAGTGCTACTTTCGTTGATCTACTACACTTACTACTATTTATATACCGCTTTTCAACAAATGTTCTCAGAGCAGTTTACATAGAAAGGATGATGTAGCCCTGCATATCATGTCAGCTGCTGAATTCCCTGTTTCTTAGGACTGAGGACCAAATCAGAGGTGACTTGCTTCCCTAACCCCCAAAAAGCACGCATAAGGGGTCTGATCTGAATCAAGATGGTATCATGGTATCAAGGGGTAGAATGCTTTAACCTTTCAGAAGCAGGAAATTGTTCCTGGGCAATGGAATTGCAGGGTGAATCTGGGCATTAGCACACAATGATAGGTTGTGGATTTGTGCCTACAGAAGGACAAGAGATCAATAGGCTCAAACAGTGGCCTTAAGCATGCTTATTTAGAAAGAACTGCAATTGAAATCAGTGGGCTTCATTCTGCGCAGCTCTCTGTTGAAGTGCCGAGCTGCAGCCCAGAAGCACTTCAAAGTCTTTCTGCAGCAGCCACATTGTTACATCATCAGGGCTGCCTTTGGAGTTATGTAGCTGACTGCCTGACAAAGTTCTACAACAATGCATAAAATGAGCTTAAATCTCCATATATGGATTGCTCTGCCTATTAACTGAATGAGAGCATTTGGCAACGGTCATCATTCTAAACTATGCCTGCCTTTGAAATACAGAATTGTTTTCTCAATATGTTCCTTTGCAACTTAATTTGTTTTCTCACATTGAGGCTATTCTCATGACACGAGCTGCCTGGAGTAACTCAGGCAGCTCATGTGGTCGGGAGCATTGGGCGCCCTCCGCTCCCGGCTGCTCCAACCGGGGCAGCCCTGTTCTTCTACCTGACATTTTACTGAGGGAGAACAAACTGTGGGTTCATTCTACCTTGGCAGGGGATCATCTGGGTGATCGCCACCAGATAGAAGCTTCCTCCCCACCCGCCGCCATTTTGGGCAGTGAGCCAGTGGGACAGAGTGGCCACGCTGAGCACAGTGGCTGCTCTAATGAGCTACCATGTCCTGGCACATAGCCACTCTGGGATGTGGGAGGACTTCCTTTTCCTGATCCCAGCTTTGGCCTCTGCTGCTCATGTGGGCACGTGGCACAGTGGAGGTAAATATGGCTGTCGCTCATCTGCTGGGGAGGCAGGAGAAGTCCTGCCTTCCTCACAACCCTCCCAAGCTGTGGCGTGAGGTCATGTGAACGACCTAATTCTCTGTTTAATCAGAATAAAGTTCATGTTAAATAAACAATTCCTAAATGCTGAAAATCAGCTATTCTGTGATAAGTATAACTCAAAAAAACTCTTTATGCAGAAAAATCCAATAGTGTGGGATTGGTATGTTTGTATTGTTTACCCAGAAGTGACCTACACATACAGCAAGATTGCAGTAGACGCTGCATAGGACTGTACCCACATGATAGGTGGGAAGTCAGCTTTTTAAAAAATTAGGGAGAAAAATTGGCTAGAATCTTTGTTCCTACTGTCTCTCCCTAATGTGCCAGTTTTCTGCATGATATAGTGCAAACCCTCTATAATTTTATGTGGGTGGCTTCCCATGTCTGTCAGTGTGTGGAAAACATAAATGGAGTAAATGTCAGGGATATGTTGGGAATTGAGAGAACATGCTCACAGTGAGCATGGCATCCAAACCGATCCAAGTCCAGTGTTTTATATCTGTTTCCCTTGTAAACACAAAGTACAGTGATCTTATGTAGGTTTATCTAAGAATTTTATTGAGAAACAACTCCATTTCCTCCTTTCCCTCCCTCTTTTCTAACTCCACCCCACACTGGGACAAACTTCTAAATGACAAAATATTAAGAAGTATTAGATAGAATACAACATCCAGTTCTTGAGATTCTCTGCCCAACATTCTCCTGACTTCTACCCAACTTCTGAAACCAAGATTTGTAAGATGGGTGGAGAATCTCAGGAGAATATTCAGCGGGTTTGGACATTATGCCCACTGGGAGCACACACTTTCGGTTCCCAATATAGCCCCATTTTCCCCACTTACACGTGCTGACAGTTGTGTGAAGACACCCTGTGAGCCTATTTCTAGACTAGAAATAGAATTTCTGTTCTAGAATTTCTATTCTATTTCTTTTAGGACAGAAAAGTATTTCTGTTCTAAAAGTTGTTCAAAGTGTCACACATTTTCTCAGCTGCGTGTTAAGTATTGCCATTAGCTACAAAATGCGAGCGCTTCTTCCATTTCCTGAATTGGCTCTTTGAGTGATATGTGTAAGCTCCCAGAATGTATCAGTTCACACAGGTCAATGAAAAGGCTAAACATTATCATATCAGGAATAAAGCAGCAGGTGGGGTGGAGAGGTGAGAAAGTCAAGTGAAAGGTCACAAGTCAAATGTTGTCCGAGGCTAAGCAAAGACAAGAGTGAAAAGCATTCACTGACTTGGAATTCTGTCACTGCTTCCTCGCTATTAACATGCCCTATGACTAAATATTCTGGATCCATTAACGTGATGCCTCTTACAGTGCGAACACACAATCTATGCAGCGATGCCTCCAGAGAAATTATAACTGGAGGACTATTCTTCCCCCTGAATGGAACTGTCAGAGGAGATTATTCTTATCTATCTGTGTGGAGGGCTCTTCAGAAAGTAGGGGGTGTTTCTTTTAATAGGAGACAAATGAGAACTCAAGGATTGCTTAGGCTTTTATTATTTGCTTTTGTTTCTTGCTTGAAGCACTCTCCAGACTCTGTTAGAAGAATTTAAACACTACAATTGAATGACATTTTCCATTTACTTTTCTGGTAATTTAATGTTTCGGAAACTGGAAAATATCCAGATTAATAGATATTCCAGCAGGGTGAAAACACATCAGTCTTAAGGACTTAATGAGGGTGGATGGAAGAGGAAGGGCCACCATGCCCTAAAGACATTTATCTGCCCATATCAGCTCTACACATTAGATTAATTACCTGATGAATAGAGCTTTGGGGCTTGATGCATAGGCTTTGAAAGACAGCGACAAACTTCTCATTGACTTCAGTGTCTTTGGGGCCAGGTCCCTCATGAAGGAACATTCAGTGGAGAGTGGGGAAAGTCTGCTAAGTTAAAAGCTGGGAACGTTTGGCTTATGGATGTATGCCAAACTAGGTAGGCCACTTTGGAGCCTTATTTTCTAGGATTCTACCATTGAAAAGAATCATATTGTTATCACTGTGACATTTACCATTGAAAAGAATCATATTAAGCATTAGCCCACTTCACATGGTTGTTGTGAGGATAAGCATAAACCTTGTACACTGCTCTCAGTTCCTCATAGGAAGAGTGGGATATAAATGTAATAAATAAATAAAAACTACTACTTTTTCTACTGCTGCTGCTGTTGCTATGGATATTTATATACCACTTTTCAATGAAAGTTCTTGAAGCAGTTTGCATAGAAAAATGAATAAATAATAAATAAGATGGTTCACTGTCCCAAAAGGACTCACTACTTAAGCATAACAGACACTAGCCTCAACCACTGGAGGTATGCCAGGCTTGGGTTGGATAGGAACAGTTGCTCTCCCCCTGCTGAAAATAAGAGAATCGCCAATTTAAAAGTGCCTCTTTTCAGTTAGCAGGGGTTATATTGACATTATTCACATTAGAATTAATATGAATCTGTTTATGTCTCTGCAGAAAAAAAGGAAAAGAACAACAGGATTGCTAGATGTCTCTTGTTTTTTAAAGGGATCAGTGGCTGACATGATGCACAGCCCTCCATCGCTGGAAGGAGGTCTGCGAAGTGCTGTGGGTAAACAAGAATTTTCACAAGAATCCCTGAAGATTTCTTTCAGGCACTTAAGGGGTGGGGAAGCAATTTTCACATTTCTCTCCTCCAAAAGCCCTTTACTGATTGACAAATCTGTTCCTGAGTGTTGCGCAGTCCTCAAGAACAGATTTATACAAGCATAAAGGGCTTTGGGATGGAGGGGAGAGATGGGGAAATCGCTCCCCCTTACCCTCCACACCTGTTCCACTGTGGAAAGGAGACTTCAGGGCACACCTGCAGCCCTCCTTCCAGCAATGGTGGGCATATCATGTCAGTTATCATTCCTGAATATCGCAGTTTCATTGAACAGATCCTGAATGCTTATTTTATGCACCTTCACTCCAGAATATCCATTATTTTCAGAATTCTGATTCAACAACTCTAGAAGACACCTGGACTCCAATAGAATTGTCATCCACTCCAAGACCTGGGAAATGTCACTTTTTTTATTTCCTAGGGAAATGATTCTCTTTGATTTCAGATATGAAGTCAATGAGAGAAGCAATCAATATGAGAAGCAAAAACCCCATCTCTGTGGTCTCTCAAAGCTCTCTCAGGAACAGACAGGGAAGAGTAACAATCCACGAATGTTCAACATTCACATCTCAAAATTACTTGTTTAATTAAACATTTAGTTTATAGGCACATTTAAGACAGGAAAGAATCATCACATTTGTTGAAACTTGTTAATGTCCTTCACACACACCCTGTTTCACATTTTTATATAAACATTCACTGAGAAACTATGACACGCTAATATTTTTATGACTGTCCTGGTTAAATATGTCTATCTAGCATAGGAGTGCACAACTCAAATGCCCCAGTGGGCTGGAACCAACTATGACTTGATGCGTGGGCCTGAGATAAATTTTCAGCACATTAATTATTACATTAAAAGTAATTATTTAAAATATTAATAAAAGTGAGGGAGTAGAGGTTTGGAGTCCAGAGGAAATGCAAGCGGGAAAGGGCTCAGTAGGCTCAGTAGGCTCCAGTCCAGGGTCAGGGGACATCTGGTCTCAAGTGGCAAACTTTATTGAGCTGCTGCTGCTCATCAGCAAGAAAGGCCAAGTGCTTTTAATAGCTTCTGTTGTTGCTGCAGGATACTGCTACATGGGGGCCAGCAAAAAAAAGTCCACGTGGACCTGATGCTGTCCAGCTCTGGCACATCTACAGGAACATTTGGCCACAGCAAAAAGAAAGAAAGCACCTAACAGGAGAAGACATTAAGGTCATTCTCATGACCAGCCCTACCTCGTAGGACAGGGCTAGCCCAGGTAGGGCTGGTCATGTGAAGTCCCAGGATTGCTCCCAATTTTGCCATTCCTCCCACAGGTAGTCCTGATTTTAACTCCAGGCTTACAGTGAGGAAGGAGGACCAAGCGCATGTCTCCTGACTCACTTTGGTTGTGTGGGTCATCAGGCTGCTGGTAGACATCTTGGTCATAGAGCCGGGGGGAAGGAGCAGCCTAGCAGCATGGCACTTTCCCAATTCATCACACTGCTTGTGCAGTGCATTATGGGATACCTGGCAGCCCAGCTTCCTCCTCCACACCCCACAATCACCACCTGACTTGCCACAGCACTGCTTGTGTGGGTGTGTGGGCAGTGGAAACCCTGATCAGTCTCATATCATGTGGGAGCAGAAAGGTGAGTTTCTGCCTTCCCTCTAGCTCCTCCCTCATTTGGTCATGAGAACAACCTTTCTGTGTGTGTGTGTGCACACACCTGCATGCGCACATGCAGATATGCTAAATGATTTATGAATCCACATCGTTTATCAATCCAAGGGAAATTAAAACTATCAAAAAGTTCAGAACATAAACTGATTCCCCTTATTGCTGAAGGTTGCTTTCAGGCCAATACTATATTAATATTTGGTGCAAACTGTTGGGCAATTTCGTGTGTGTGTGTGTGTGTGTGTGTGTGTGTGTGTGTGTGTGTGTACTTACCTTACTTACTTACATTTGTATCCTGCCTTTCTTCAGTCATGAAAGCTGGTACACCTGGAGTTCTCAGGCAGTTATTTATTGAGGCAATGACCAACCTTGACCTACTTAGCTTAATAAATTAACATAGACCTGTATACAAAAAGATGCTTTCCTTCACAGCAGTGGAGGCATCCCTGCATTGAAATTTTGCTCCTGTAGAAATGTGACAGGATTAACATTATCTGAAAAGCAGCTGTAATCCAGTCATATTAGAATTCTTTATTTGGACATTATATCAGTTCTATCTGTTGTGACTTCTGTGTCAATATACCTTTAAAGAGATTGCAACAGCATGTCAGTAACAAGTGAATATCATCTACACAGTCACCACTTGAATTCAAGTAGCTCGCTATGTGGTGGGGTAATTTTAGATACTTTGCTTGCCTGGATTTCTGATTGGTCATAGATGAGATCTGGCCTCCTACATCATTATATGTGCATCACAATTAATTCACCAGCAACAATCAAATGGTGAGCATTCTTATCAATACCAGGACCACAAGCAGCAGAGCAGGGATCCAGAGGAGAAAGTCCTCCGGCATCCCACAAGGCATCATGTGAGGAGGGTGGCACATTGGAGTGTCACATCAAAGGATTTCCCCACTGCTGGGTGCTCAGGCTGTAGGCAGTATGAGCATCCACATGACCAGGGAGTAGAGTAGAAGGGCATGTTCACACCCTTCTACCTCACTATCTCTGGTGCAGAGCTCCAAGATAGGGACCAATCTCAATGCTTCACGTGACCAGCTTTACCCAGGTAGCGCTGTCCAAGCCTGGGTAGGGCTGGATGTGTGAACACCCTTGTCAGTGGAGCAGTGAATGTCAGTGGATCAGCAGTTTAGGATCAAGTCATGAGAATGAAAGCCAGTTTACCTAAAGCCCCACATTTGGTGGAACCAGGGCTTGCATTAGGGGTTGGCCAACTGGGGTACTGGCTGAGGCCTCAGAGCCATAAAAACATTACAGCTAAGACCCGGGTGAAAAAAGATGGCACCTGCCAGTGCAGTCGGTAAGAATCATTTCAAGCTGCTGCCGCCGCCACCAACACCACGGTAAATCTTGTTCAAACCATTGCAAGTCTTATCCTAGCAGTGGCCCAGAGTGCTCTTTAGCAGTCATACTCTGGCACTCACCATCTTTATTTTCCTAGAATGCAATGGGCTAATTCTCATCTGTTGCTGTGTCTAGTGAGGTAGGTAACAGCAGGGATAAGCACTCTGGGTAGTTTCAAGTATGTGATGGGTTCTCTGAGGGGTGTAGGGCAGGATATTGGTGCATTCACATGATATGACCAATCTTGGCATATCATAACCTACAACAGAAGCAGAAGATTGTGCGGGGATAGGGGGGAGTGTGTGCACCCAGCAAGGTGTCATGCAGAAGCCTATTGTGCAGGCACGGCAACCTTCAAAATAGCCACTGTGCCAAGGGGGGGAAGGCAGAAAACCAGCCGAAGATTTCAGGAATAAGGGAGACTGGCAGGGAGGGAGAGCCTCTGCGGACCCCGCCCCCCCACACACACACCTCGGACAACTCTCCTGAAGGCGGTAAGTGTAAAAATAAATAAATTAAAAAACAACTCGTGAACCCCCAGGGGGGGTTGATCCAGGATTGGACCCAACAGGGGGTGGTTCCATTTGACCCCAAACAGTTGAACCAAACCGGTCCGATGTCGAACACATTCAACATTGAACCTGTTTGCACATCCCTATTGTAGGAAAGGCAAAGAAATATGGAAAGCGCTAGTAACAATACAGCTGCAGAAGCATGTTCCATCAACACTGAAACCACACCAAGGTAAAACTTCCCAAAATCCTTAACAGCAATGGCAGCCCAAAGCTCTTTTCAGCAATCACCCTTGCTGACACTCACTTTGCATATAATGCAGTGTGCTTGTCCTCACCATTGCATAACTAGCTGCAGTGATAGGGACCAGCAGAGTGTATTTACTAGGAAATAAGGATGGCAGCCATCAGTGCTGTGGCCCCATTGCGCTATTATGAATGGCACTTGATGAAGGGTCCACATGGACCTGGCACTGGGTGGAATGGTCCTTCTAATAAATTTAGCAGGAAACCATATAATTTAGTGCTGACCCAAAACTGGACCTTCTCTAGGGCTCTGGAATGGCTCTGGAATGCACTTCCAAATGAAATCAGAATCTCCCTCTCTCCAACTGGTTTTACATGACTTTTTAAAATGCACCTATTTTATCAGGCTTTTCGCTTATAATGTTTTAACATTTTATTGATTTATTTTATTTTATTTTTATTTAAGATTATAATTGTGTTTTAATTTGTAAATCACCCAGAGATTTTATATAGGGTGGTATATAAATGTGATATATAATATAATATAATATAATATAATATAATATAATATAATATAACTGAGCAAGAGTGCATTAAACTGATAACTTATACAGTAAACGGAAGCAGAATATCATATCAACTGAGTAGGGACAACAACAATTTTGTTACAGAAGAATAAATTAAGGCAGGACTGTTAGCATGAATCTACCGGATATACACATTCCTACTGTCTTGAGAATGGTTGTTCCCATAGGTGAAAGGGGAACCGTAAAGAAAAAGTCATGCAAGTTAAGATTTGTTGACGGGACAGCCAGAAAGAGTTGCTTGCGACTTTTTCATCGGTATGCCGTTTTGATACTTTTACACGGTGGTGCTCACAAGTTTTTGTGCTTTTCAATATTTATGATAATCCACGGTGACATTTCAGTGGGCTAAACCGAACATTTCTGTCTCCTCAGAGACAGGAGACATGCACTCAAGCACCTCCCAGAACTGTAAATACAAGGGTTGGGAAAGAAGCCTCTTTGCTCCCTTATCATGGAACTTGATGCAGTGACTGCAGCTTTGTCACCAGCATGAGAGCAGAGAGGATGCTCTGCTCCATAGCTCATTAGAAACGGAAGCCAAGAGGCTGAGCCGCAGACTATCAGAAATATTGGGAAAGATTTCTCTGCTTATCGCTGGTGACCAAAAATTGCTTTTAGAAACAGAGAATATCTTTTAGCGACCTAGTTTAAAAGCAAGCAGGGGGAAATGCCCAGGAAGAGATAAAATTGATGTACAGGTTAAGTCTGCTGTGTGCTGTGATAGCCGCAGGCAATGTCTGCACTTTATCAGTTTCTACTGAGTCAGGATGTTTATTCTTTTTTTATCTGTTGCTTTAGACTAGCTGTGATATTTGTATGAAATTGTAGCAGCTTTATATTTAATACAAGACTGTTGATTTTTATTTATTTTTTTGTAATGAGGCAAAAAGAACATTGCATTTGATAAAAAGAAAGAGGAGGGATTGAATCTGAGAGTTGGGAAGACCCCCAGAGACTCAGTGTGCAATGGAGCATGAGAATTATCTGTGAAATTGTGTGAAATAGGTACCCTACCCATGGAAAAAAAAAACACCACTACAAACAATATTAATAAAATTAAGGGAATGCTATACTATAGAAGTACAGCAACACCACAGCAGTCAAGATGTTTTGAAATCAATAGCAATCTGCCTAAATTAAATGTTGTGGGAGGGAGGAAATACAGCATCTCTCTCTCTCTCTCTCTCTCTCTCTCTCTCTCTCCCCCTCCCTCTCTCTCATAAACACATGTAACTCATACATTCGCCCGTGTCTTTCTTTCTTGATTGCCAGTGAATAAAACACATTAACAAGGCAATCAAGCATGTTCCACATTTCTGATGCAGTAATTTTGGAACAGTTATAACCTCAGCTGAGCACTTGGGTCCTGTGCATTATTCATTGCATTGGAGACATTACTTTCTACCGCACACCAAAGAGAGCAACAGATCATTCAAAGTGATGCAGAACAGGGAGGAGGAAAAGACAGCCTTTTTAACTTAAAGGCCAAAGACATGCCTTTAAGTTAAGTTCAATACTATTACAGGAGAAAGCATGTTCCTCCCAGATCCTAGCCATTGGGGACATTCTCCAGTAGCTATTGTCTTCCTAATGCCAAGTTATTCAGCTTCCATAATAGGAAGCATCCACCTTCCATTTCCCTCCATGTGTTCATTTTAATCATCATAATCAAAAGGCCAGTTTAAGAGTGCTAGAATTACAGGCTTTGGGAGGTTGGGGAAGCTGCCCCCTCCCTTCGCAATTTACATCATAAGGAGAGACAAAGGAAATGACTTTTGCAAATCATTACATCACCGCATTCGCCCATATGAATCTGCCAGGGCCCTCCATTCATCATCTCAAGCCCTGCTCATGGCCCTACCACTAACTGGTTTGAGGGAACTAGAGATAGGGCCTTTTCAGTTGTGGCCCCTCAGCTTTGGAACGCCCTCCCTGAAGAGTTTCTCCATGCTCCCTCCCTCAGTGTTTTTAAAAAACAACTAAAGACACACCTTTTTAAGCAGGCTTTTTAATGCTCCATTTTTTGTCATATCTGATAGGTTCTTTAGTGTTTAGTTTTTATAATTCTGAGTTTTTAGCTTTTAAAATAACCTTTAATTTGAACCTAATAATGATTCTGGTTTTTAATTTGACAACTTTTTTGTTTAATTTAGTTAATTGTATTACTTTTATTGTATCTTGTATCTATCTTGTTGTTGTGAGCTGCCCCAAGCAGTATTGCACTGTAGGAGTGGGTTATATATATTTTAAATAAATTATGATGATGATGATGATGATGATGATGATGATGATGATGATGATGACACAAGGTAATATTAAGTATCTGTGATTGCCCCTTACTCTTGGAAATCTCCACTTGATATTGCAGCCACCCATTAGCAAATATGTATGTGTGAACTAGCCCTGGTTTGGACCTGACTTGTTGTGGTCATGTCTGAAGACGGCAAAAATGGCTGCTAAGGATGTATGACCATACTGCATAGCTCTGGATAACATATTTGAGTTCTGAAGTCTGTGGAGATGCAAGAGAGAGATGGGCATAAAACTCAAACAGACCCAAGGCTGGGTCTGCAGCTGGTTCCTTCAGGGTTGGCAAGAGCATGTTTGAGAACGGTTGCTGCCACCTATGTGTTCTTCTGTTCAAAATGGCCAACCCAACCCCCAGCCTTCACTCTTTCACTGCTAGTCCTTCTGATGTCAATGTTTGGAGATTCACTAATTGGAGAGATAATGTAGTCAGCGAAACAGCATTGACTATTCATTATAGGGAACAATATTTGTTCCATGTGCCTTTGCTTCCATCTTGGATGGAAGATTAAGTCATGATCTGCCAGGGTACTTCATTCTAGGGATGTGCAGACCGGTCCAGCGTTCTGGTGGTCCGGTCTGGGGGTTCGTGGGTTCGTGGTCGAACCAAACCACCCCCCTGGTTCCGTCACACTGGAACCGGACTGCCGGGTCCGGTCCGGCAGGTCCACGATTTTTTATTTAAAAAATAAAGTAAATGAGAAGTACCTTTAGCCCCTTTGGGGGGCTTGCTGAAGCCACGGGGGGGTTACGGCCTCGCAGAGGGCACTGGTACATGTGCGGCGGCTGCCAAAATGATGGCCGCTCACTCGTACGGAGGCCCAAAAGGGCCAAAAAGGCTTTACATAATGGCCGCAGCGGTGATGAGGAAGGCTGGCGGGGGAGAGGGAACCCGCGTGGACGGACACACACATACACACACACCTACACCTGTGGCTTCAGCAAGCCCCCCAAAGAGGCTAAAGGGGCTTCTCATTTACTTAAAAAAAAATTTTTTTTTAATTGCGAACCAGTCCAGGACCGGGGGGGGGTGGTTCGATGGGGGTCGGACCGAACTGGCCCGATTCCATTCGAGGCTGGTCTGGCCTCGAATCGAACTGGGCCCGACGGTTCCGTGCACACACCCCTACTTCATTCCTCCTTGCAGGCTCTGCACTCAATCCCACCACTGACTGAGATTCTGGGTCGAAGGACAGAGCCTTTTCAGTAGTGGCCCCTCATCTTTGAAACCCCCTTTGGAATGTCCCAGAGGTGTTTCAACAATTTTCCTCTGAGATGAATTTTTAAAAGAGCTTGAACCATCCCATTTCAAAAAGGAGTTTTTAATTGTAGTCAGTCTCCTAGTTCTGACAATTTTAGCCTTTATGTCATTGCCTTTAATGATTTTAACTATTTTAATTTTTGTTGCTGTTGTATTTTATATTTTGTGTTGATTTCTGTTGCATTTTATTGTTTTTGCTTTTATGGTATGCTGTCTCAAGCAGCAGTGTGCTAGAGGGGTGGGACAGAAATGTTTGTACATAAATATTTACATAAAGACCCTTTGAATAGCACTATCCATAAGTTGAATTCTTGGTGTTCATCAACAATGGAGGCTCCATTGCCTTCGGCACTGCAAAAAACCAGTTTTGCCAGTTCAGTTCAAATCCGAACCAGATTCAATCCAACCTGGCCCAGTTCAGTTTTGGTTCCAGTTGAACTGGACCCAGAGCTCTATGGGTAAAGTGGAATCCGGTGAGGTAGGAGGTCACATGGTTTGTTGGGGTATATTACAAACAAGCACCTCCTATCTGTACAGTACACACTAGAGATGTGCATGGAACCAGTGGGAGCCAGTTCGACGGCAGGGGGTATAACTTTAAGGGCAGAGGAGGATGCACTTACCCACCCAAACCCACCACATTTCCCCTGCCGGCACTCAATTTCCTAATTGAGCATGCATCCCTGCCACCCCATTGCCCCCTTTACCTGAAGCACTCAACGCGCCGGCAGGGGGAACGCAATGGGGGGCAAATGCATCCTTCCCCACCCTTAAAGGCAGACACATACCCCTGCCGTTGAACCTTCGAGCCATCCAGTGTTCAAACCTGTTCTGAGGCCCGTAAAAGGGCCTCCAAACAGGTTCATGCACATCCCTAGAACTCACATAGCCTGAGTCCCCAGAGAGTCGAAAGTTGAAGCCAAGGGTCAAAGCCAACTAGACAAACAAAAACCAGGAGCAAAAGGCAAGCCAAAATCAGATGGAGCAGAACTAAGGAAACCTTGAGACAGAAGCAAGGCCTGGGTCCAGCCAGAAAGCCTCCCATCTCCTTGTATGGACAGTCTCACTTGTGGATCCCTTCTTTTATCATTTCCACAGATCACTGATATTTCTGACCATGTTCCTGTGTCTGTATCAGCAGCCAGAGAACTCAGAAATTAGGCAGGTAAAGCAGACATCAAGTGATAAGAAAAGACTTACCTACTAAATTTCTGGGTATCAAGCTGTTGCTGAAGGCACAGCAGGAGGGCCAATGCACATTGGCAACCTGAGTTCTCTGGGCTTTTTTGAACCTTTCTTCTCCTTCAAAACTGTTCTGATGGATAAAGACAGGAACAGACCTGGACTGGGCCTCATATATTTAAAGCAATAATGCCACACTTAAATTAGGATAGATATATCTACTGGAGCACAGGATAATTGGCTTGTAATTGTGTTCTAGTGGTGTAGCAGAGAAAAATGTGGTTTGTTGTGCTCTAATCATGAAAAATAGTAGGCAGCATCTTACCCTGCAACAGTTCCAATTCTACAGGGACACTTCCAATTTGAATATTAACTGAGCGGCCAAAACTTTCTTTCCTTTAAAAAATAATTTTTGACATATAACCCTGCAAGGGCTCCTTTGAACATTCCAAAGAAATGGTGAGAAAGGAAGCATACATTTCAACCCGCCCCCACTTTACTTCCAGGTATTGTGCAAAGCCACCATTTTCAACAAAGGAAGTTCAAAGCAAGTGTCTTGGGGGAAAATGGTGGATCAAAAAGTATCAGTAAATTTTACTCCATATGCTTAGATCTTGGTTGAAACTTCTCTCATTAAAGGAATTACTTTAGTGTGTGGTGCATAGTGGAGGGGGGGTGTAGGGGGGATGCTAACAATTTCGTTATCTCATCACAGACTACAAATATCAAAGAATGAATGAATTTTGGGTATTTCAATGTAGTACAGAAGAAATTGGTTCTTTTCAAAATACCTAGACAAATTACAAACAGAAGCAGAAGCTGGCACTGTTTTTATGATATGATTTGTTTCTTACTAATGTGAAGGCTTGAAAACATACTTGCATACGTTATAAATGAGGGTCCCAGATCTATGAAGAACTTAATAAATTTAATTCATATTTTCTTCAGTTCACAGTACAATTCATTTGTATTGTAGCATGGTCTATTTGTAAGGACACAGATAGCAGGGTTTATTGTTCAAAGTATGTACACTTCCAGATTCAACCGATACTGAATGCAACAATGCATTCAGCCGAAACATATTGGCTGACATGATATACAAGCCCTGCAGAAATGGAGGGACTTGCAGTGCCACTGCTGTGAACCCAGAAGTAGTAATGCCACTGTACAGAACTGCAGTGGCGCTATAAGTATTAGTGTGTTTCTTCCCATTGGAGCAAATGGAGAAAAATGGCACCATTAATGCTTGTAACCAGAGTGATGCGGTGGTAGCTCGGTGGAAGAGTGTCTGCTTTGTATGCAGAGGGCCCCAGGTTAAATCCCCCATATCTCCAAGATGGGCTGGGAAAGACCCATCTGAAACCCTGGAGAGCTGTTTCCAGTCAGTGTCGACCATAGTGAGTTCGATGGACCAATGATCTGATTCAGAACAGGGGCGGAAGGAGGCCAGCAGCGGCCCCCCTAATCCCACCCCGTGTCTAACATCAGATGCAGGGAGCGTTTAGCCACGGCTTCGCATCTGAAGTCAGATGTAGGGGTGTGGTCTAGCTCCCAAATGGGACCACACAGCCCGGATGGGAGCTAAAACACACCCGTGTCTGATGTCAGATGCGGGGGGCGTGTCTGGGGCACAAGGCAAAGCCCCTGAGGGGCGGTGGCCCGGGTTCTTTGAACCCGTCTGCTCAAGGGTGGCTCCACCCCGATTCAGAATAAGGCAGCTGCCTATGTTCCTGTCCCTATATTAATGTTAGTCCAGGTTATTTACTACTGCTACTATGAATATTTACATACCACTTTTCAATACACTTCTCAAAGTGGTTTACATAGAAAAATAAATACGGCTTTAAAGGCTAAAACCAGCACCTGGAATAGAGCCCAGAAACAAATCCACAGCCATCACAGTTGGTTAACCATTGGAGTGATCTGATCTGATCTGCTGACTCTTAACAAAGTTTTGCAGCCAGATTTTTTTGAACCACTTGAAAGTTTCCACTCCATCTTGAAGGGCTGGACATTACAGTGACAATTCAATTAGCGTCATGAGGAAGAAAAGTTAGGAATTGTATTATCACCCACTAATACTTTTAGGCTTTAAATGGTATGGGGGAGCTGGACAATCAAGTCTGACCTGCTCCCTCAGCAGGTAACAGAAGCAGCCCATGGCAACTGGGAGAAAGGAGAAGCAAGAGACAGTTTTTGCCATCTAGTCCCTGTTGCCTGTTATGTTTCTTTTTTTCTTTTGCCATCTAGCCTCCTCTATAGCTCCTCTTTTGCTGGTGTAAAACCAACCAGGAGCCAGGAGAACAAGGGAACCTCTTGCTGTTTTATTGTTAATTTTCTTTTTTAATTGTATTTTGGTTCTAAAGGAAAGCTGCCTAGGGCACTCTCTGAGTGGTAAGGTGGGAAGCAAATCCCCTAATAAGTAATAACAGAATGATCATCACAGACTGATAATTGCATTCCATGCCCATTTACTGTTTACAACTATTTTCTCTGTAGCCTTGTGTGTTCCAGACCATGAATCCTTATGCTACCATAGATGTAAAGTGCAACATGACTTTGTGTTGTTTTTGCTGCAACCAACGAACCAACCTGTCCTTCCCATCCTGATGTTTCATCACCCTATCTGCTTTGTCTCCTTCATATTAAAGGGTAAGCTTTTAGTGTTACAGCTACATTCTATCTATCTATCTATCTATCTATCTATCTATCTATCTATCTATCTATCTATCTATCTATCTAAACAAACACATTTTTATACCACCCCCTACACAAGTCCCTGGGCAGTTCACAATCTAAAAACACAACAATTAAGACATTAACAAGATTAAAACAGCTTAAAATACAGATAAACACTCTAAAACTTAAAACTTTCAAACTATAAATGAAAAACAGGTATGTTTTCAGGTACTTCTTTTGTTTTCAGGCCCCCTTAAAGTGGTGATTCTCGTTATTTATTTATGTGGGAGAGTAACTGGCCCTATCCATCCCCAGCACAGCATCCCTCCAGTGGATGTTGCTGGTGTCTATCTTATGTTTCTTTCATGGCGATGCTTTAGCAGGGGGAGAGCAACAGACCCTATCCATCCTCAACACAGCATCCCTCCAGTGGCTGTCTCTCTTATGTCTCTTCTTTTAGACTGTGAGCCCTTCAGGGACAGGAGCCATTTTATTCTCTCTCTCTCTCTCTCTCTCTCTCTCTCTCTCTCTCTCTCTCTCTCTCTGTAAACCACTTTGGCAACTTTTGTTGAAAAGTGGTATATAAATATTTGTCGTATTCATATTCATATTCTTAAAAACATCCAGAGAAGGAGAAACTCTAATTTCATTAAGAAGCAGGTTCCAAAGTCCTGGGGCAACCCTATAAAAGGTCTGGTTTCAAGTCACCACCTACCAAGCCAGTGGCAACCACAACCGGACCTCTCCAGATGATCTAAGTAGGTGGTAGAGTTCATGAGGGAGAAGGCAGCCTTGGGCCTGAGTCTTTCAGGGCTTTATAGGTAATAACAAGCATTTTATATTTCACCTAGAAACTTACTGACAGCCAGTGTAGTTTTTAAAATGGGTGCAATATGATAGCTTTGGGTAACTGTGGAGACCATCCTGGCTGCTGCATTCTGTACCATCTGCAATTTCTGGACTAGTAGTCAAATCTAGATGTTACCAGCATATGTACCAGTGTTTTAAGGTTATTTATCTCCAGAAATGGGCATTGTGGGCATATCAGCTGAAGGTGATAGAAAGCCCGCTTGGCCACTGCCTCAACCTGAGAGACCAGGGAGAGGTTCGGGTCCAGAAGTACTTCCAGACTACATACCTAACTAACTTAGGTACTAAATAACTTTTCAAAAATTAAAAAAAAAACCCTGGATAAATAAAAAGATTTTTAAAATATAACCACTAACTAGGACCAGAAAGACTCGGGTTCGAATCCCCATTCAGCCATGAAACTCACTGGGTGACCCTGAGCCAGTCATGTATCTCTCAGCCTAACCCACTTCACAGGGTTGTTGTGAAGGTAAAAATAAGCATGTACTCTGAGCTCCTCAGAGGAAGAGCAGGATACAAATGAAATAAATAAATAAATAAATAAATAAATAAATAAATAACCAACCTTATAAAAAAACTAAAAAAAACCCTAAATAAAAATCGATTTAATGTCTAACTTAGGGTCTAAATTTTAAATCTGCCACAGGAAGCTGCCTTCTACTGAGTCTGACTGTTGGTTCATCTAGCTCAGTGTTGCCTATTCCAACTGGCAGCAACTTTCCAGGGGGGCCAGCCCATCCACTAGGCACACCTAGGTGACTGCCTAGGGCCCTAGTTCTTCGGGGGCATGTTACCCATGCTAGAATATAGCACTGCTAATTATTCTTTTCTCTCTCTTGTATTGCACAGGGGTGTTAGGTGTAATACTGTACCCTGCTCCCCAATGAGCCTGCACATTCTGTACCCCAAAATCCACAGTCTTCTTTGTTCATTGCACCTCAGCCCCCAATAAACAGCTGGTCTCATGAGCTGCACTCTCTCGCTTGAATATGAGTTGGGTTGCAGCTGGTAGACATACAGTAGTTGGTAAAAAGCATTTCTGCAAACCACCACCACCTGAGGCTCTGAGGACAACGTCGGGTCCAGAAGCACCCCCAAGCTGCGGACTTTGTCATTCAGAGGGAGTGTGACCACGTCCAAAACCAGATTTACCTCATTACTCAGATGATCAGTTCTACCAACCCAGAGCACTTCCGTCTTACCTGGATTAAGTTTCAGCTTGTTTACCCCCATCCAGTCCAGAACAGCCTCTAAGCCCTGGTTCAGAGCATCCACTGCCTCCCTAGTGTCTTCTGACATAAAAGATAGGTAGATCTGGGTGTCATCAGCATATTGACCAAGGCAGCCCATACCCAAGGCAGCTCACACCCACAGATTACCTCTCCCAAGAGTTTCATGTAAATGTTAAACAGCATGGGGGACAGAATAGATCCCTGTGGCACTCCATAGGCCGAAGGCCAAGGGGTGGAACAGGCATCCCCCGGCACCACCTTCTGAGCATGACCCTCCAGGTAGGAGTGGATCCACCATATAACCATGCCCCCAAGTCCCAACCCAGAGAGACATCCCAGAAGGATACCATGGTTGATGATATCAAAAGTCGCTGAGAGGTCCAGCAGGATCAACAGAGTCACACTCCCTCTGTCTATTTATTTATTTATTTGAAACATTTGATAGTGTTTCAAATAAATAGTCCCACTCCGAAGACTCTGGGCGGTGTACAAAAACATGCAAAACAAGACAGCATTAAAATTACATTCTAAATAAAACTAAAATAACTAATTGCGGGGAGCCGGGGGATAGATAAACTACAGGGTAAAAACCTGGCGAAAAAGAAAAGTCTTCAATAAAGATTTAAAAATTGGCAAAGAAGGAGCTAAACAAATCTGCAGGGGAAGGGAATTCCAGAGCTCCATCGGGCGGCAACCGAGAAGGCCCTTTCACGGGTTCTAGCTCCCCGAACCTCTCGGAAATCGGGGACTAACAAAAGGGCCATCTGACCAGATCTGACCAGACTGGATGTAACTGGATGGGAGAGGCGGGTCTGTAGGAAAACAGGTGCCAAACCCCACAAGGCTTTGAAGGTCAAAACCAGGACCTTAATTTGAACTCGGTAGAGAACAGGCAACCAGTGCAATGACTGCAGGAGAGTGTTACCCTGTCATATTTTCTGGCACCCATAAGTAAACAAGCCTCTGCATTCTGGACCCGTCTGTCTATCTCCCAGCATAGGTCATCCACCAGGGCAACCAAGGCAGTTTCAGTCCCATATCCAGGTCAGAAGCCAGACTGGAAAGGATCTAAGTAATCAGATTCATCCAGGACTGCCTGGAGCTGAGATGCCACAATGCTCTCCAACACCTTGCTTCTTTTTTAGATTGTGAGCCCTTTGGGGATGGGGAACCATTTAATTTAATTTAATTTATGTATATATGTCTATTGTAAAGTGCTTTGGGAACTTTTGTTGAAAAGCAGTATATAAATATTTGTCGTATTCATATAAGTGACAGGCCCAGGGTCACCCAGTGAGTTTCATGACTGAGTGGGAATTTGAACTTGGGTCTCCTCAGTCCTAGCCCAACACTCTAACCACTGTACTACACTGGCATGCTTCAAATGGCAGTTTCAAATGGGTATTTCAAATGGGTACACTGGCAGTTTCAAATGGGTAGTTCTCTGAGAACTTGCATTTTGGGCGGTATGAAAATATGTTAAATAAATAAATAAATGGCAGGGATTGAATATGAGACCTTCTGCATGCAAAACTCGGCTTCTATCACTAAGCTACGGCCCTATCCCCAGCTACAAACCCTATCCCCATACCATGATGTTGGTCTGTTTGGGGTGAAAACAGCTAAAATGAAAATGAGTACTGTTTCTCATTGTGATCACGCCATGTGCATTTTAGAGAAGAATTACTGGGCTTCAATATAAAAAATAGGTAGCTATTGCCAAAGCCGCAGTTCTTTTTAACAGTATGTGGTGACAGGGAATCTGTTATTAAAACAAATACACCTGCCTTCAGCAACTTCCAATACATCAAGAAAAAGGTGAGCAGGCTGCTTGTTGGTGGGGCGGGGGGGAGTCCGCAGTATTCTGATTGTATACCAAAATAGATCATTCACATGCATCATTGTGAAAGAAAACAATAAGCTGAGGAAAATGACAGCACAGATATCATGTCTATGATGGAAAGGCACAAATCTCCCACCAGAAATGCATATAACTAAAGCACATATATCAGAGACATATACATGATCACTAGAAAATTATGCTACTCAATCCCTAAAACTGGTTCAGATTAACTGCAGGGGGGGAAAGTAATACCAAAAAATCTGGGTATGAATCCATAGCAAGTAAAGCATCAATAATTTCAAGTCACACAGCTCTATGTGCTTAGAATATAAATTCAAACAAAAACTAAGAGTGCTTGTTATACACACTTATCTCAAGGTGCTTTTATATCTATGATCTAAACCAGGGGTTCTCAACGTTGGGTCTCCAGATGTTATTGGACTTCAACTCCCATAATCCCAGTCCCAGTGGCTTTTGGTTGGGGATTATGGGAGTTGAAGTCCAATAACATCTGGGGACCCAGCGTTGAGAATACCTGATCTAAACAACACAGGTTTGTTGTTCGTTCAGCATAAAGAATTTCTTTTCTATCCTTCTTTCCTATACTGTCTTCACTGCCTACACAGTGATGAGCAGACTCCTGTTCTCTTTTGTGTATCCACACCGACCATGAAGCATTTTACTGATCATGCTCTGACTGGAATAAACTACTGCTATTTGAGAAACTATGAGGTCATTCACACAATCAAAAACAGAGGCTGTTCCCATGCACAGCCTAACGCAGGCTAGGGAAGCCCAGGCTGGGTTCGGCTGCGCATGAGAACCACTGGGATTGGGCCTGATCCCAGCAGGGCAGCACCGTCTAGACTGGCTTTTTAGCCTGGCTGTTAGCCTAGGTTAACAGTGCCAGCACATGGTTAACCGAGGCTCTGAGATCATGAGGCGAGTCTCACGATCAGTGAGACCCTCCAGAGGGGGTTCTGCAGGGAGAGCAGGTTTAGCTCACTCTCCCCGCAGATGATCAAGGCTGCAGCCTTGGGTGGCCAGATCGGCCACCCACACAACTGCCGGCTCCATCATGGAGCCAGTGGGAGCTGCAGGGATCGGCGGCTACAGAGCCCCCGGAGGTTCCAGGATGCCCTGCATGAGCGCACAGGGCACGCTGGAGAGACCCCTGAGCCTGGGAGGCTGCTTGCAGCCTCTTGACAGGGGTTTCCTTGTCTGTTGCCGTGCCGTGGCAATACACGATCAGGAAACCCGGGTTAGCGGAGCGCTCGCTCCACTAACCTGGGCTAAGGGGAGGGGTATTTAAGCGGGTTACCTGCTTTGGGAAAACTGGGTTCGCCTGCGAGCCTTAGCCCACTTTCCACTGATCATGAGAATCACCTCCATGTGTCTCCTTGGGCTACGTTTAGCCCAAGGAGACGCAGAGTTGGGTGCCTAGAGTGCTCGTCTCCTGGGGGGATCCTCCCAATGCACTGTGCTCAGCGTGCAGTGTATTGTGGGATAGCCAGATGCTGGGATAACATGTCCCGGCCTCCAGGTATCCCACAATGCACCGTGCACCAAGCCTCATGATATCCATGTTGTCTGGAGCAGCAGCAGATTCATCTGGGAGTGCATTTCACACTCTCAGCAACCTTCCATGGCTCGTCTGATGGGGAGGTAAGCTTCGTGCAGCCTTCCCTCCGCCCAACTGCGCCCCCCCCTCACAGTTGTGTGAATGGCCCCACTGTGTTCTACCTGGGTTTGGGAGCTGTGTGTGCTCCCAATTTTTGTGTGGAAGCAAGGCAGGAGGAAAACCTGGGTAGAAGTGATTGTGTGGAAGCAAGATAGGAGGTCTTCCTCCTACCTTGCTTCCACACAGTCAAAAATTGGGAGCACACACAGATGTCAAACCCAAGTAGAACACAGTTTTTGATTGTGTGAATGACCTCAATCTGTGAATGCACATCCTCGGATTTCTCCTTGTTTAATTGACATGCCTGAGAAATGCTAAGAGCCCTGCAAATCATGTTCGATATGCCTATCCCCTCACAGAACTAGTGTTCCCTGGATTCCTTAAATAAAACAAATAAGCATTACTCTAGTTTAAGTCTGTAGAGTAGATCTGCCCCAAACATAGCACTGTATTAGAGAACTGGCAGTAAAAATCACCATATTCATTTATTCATTTATTTATTCATTTATTTAAGAAAAAAGAAAGCCTTCCACAACTACCCTAATAGAAATAGCCCAGCCTTAATGGCCAACTGCCCCCCACCCCAACATCTTCATCTATTTAAAACAATTTCAGTAGACTGCAATTGATGGAAATTATTGTAATAGCCCTAGTGAAAATGGTCTGACCTTCATTAACAATGCTGCTAGTTTGGAACTGCTCCCCTAATTATTTATCTTACATTCTTATGATACAGTTGTCCAAAAAAAACCCTTAATGATCTGTGCCTTTGATGCATTCTCAAGGAAAGGTCAGATATAGCAATTGTGCTTGAGACTGATTGACCATTATACCTCTGCTAAAACAGCTATTGAAGAAGTGCCTAATCAAAATATCATCTTGTTTGACTTAAAAACAAACATAAAAAGCTGTTCCAATTCTTGTCTGCTTCTGTATTAATTCTAGAAACGATGCACTTCAGTGTCTTGTGGAAGAGAGTCATTTCTTGCTGTCCAAAGCTTCAGGTACTCTGTGAAGAAGATTATTATCACAAGACTTTTTAAAAATTTGCTCAGCTAATTTAGGAATATTTATTAACTCCTGCCAAACTATTGTTTCATTTTGTTGCTTTTCATATTGACATATTATTCTCCAGTTTTGAAATCTATTCCCACAATGACCACTGTTTTTAATTGACTTCAATATTGCAATCTATTGCAATAAAAAAATCTAGTGTAAATAAAATTGCCTTCAGGAGTGTCTACTCTAATTTTTAATACCACCAGTCGCTCTTGTCTTCCATGCTTCATCACTGTCACAATGTGCTTTTTTAATGCCCTTTATTTTACCACTTCCTGGTTCTCTAGGCCTTTGGTCTCGCTGATCAGGAATCTGTGTCACTGGTTTTTTCTCATAATAGGGTGTTACGTCCTGCTGGAACAGATTCTCTTCCACCCCAGCATGACTCCTCAAGAACCCTCCAGAGGAGGGTGTTCTATAAAATACGAGATGTCTGACAACCAGAAAACAGGGCTTGTGGAAGAAAAAATCTCTAAGGATCACAAGATGGCTTTGATTTTTTTAGCACCAGTCTGTCAGAATATCAACAAGTGCTCTAAAGACAGATTGATATGCATTCTAATGAAGCATGAGAATGCATTCTTCTTTCCTGTGTGAAGAAGTTGAGAGGCAGAGGTTGGAAAGGAAAGGTTGTGCTGTCGAGTCGGTGTCGACTTCTGGCGCTCACAGAGCTCTGCGGTTTTCTTTGGTAGAATGCAGGAGGGATTTACCATTGCCATCTCCTGCGCAGTATAAGATGATGCCTTTCAGCACCTTATCACTGCTGCCCGATATAGGAGTTTTCCATATTCTGGAAAACACACCAGTGGGGATTCAAACCAACAGCCTCCTGCTCTCTAGGCAGGTTACTTCCCCACTGCACCATTAAGTGCCCTGAGATGCCAGCACTTAAATAAGCTTTCCTTATTTTAGATTCTCCTGACGAGTTTTTCTGCAACCCTGCTATTCTTTCTCCCAAACGCAAAAGGATACTTTGAAAGGTACATATTGGGATAACCTGTAGTAATTAAGTAGTGCTGCAAACTCCTAAATAGAATGTAAGGATTGAAGAAATGGTCTCATGAGGGCCAGGATGTTGTAGCCTAACCTCCTGATTGACTTTCTAAACCACAGTGGAGGTGATCCTTGGCCTTTGCTGTCTGTCATAGCTTTCTATAGTACTTTAGCATCCCATTATATAGTACATTATAGTGCTTTCTATAGTGCTTGAGTAATTTAGCATATTATAGCATCCAGCTATATTAGTTCATTATTTATTTATTTATTTATTTATTTTATTTTTATACCGCCCTTCCAAAATGGCTCAGGTTGTATGTACAGTAGTTTCAGTAGTACATACAACTTGTAAAGTGCCATGTACAGTAGTTTTAATCTGTTTTATATGATTTGGGGGTTTTAGCTGCTGTTTGTTTAGATTGTAAACTGCCCTGAGGTTTTATTTAGGATGGCATATAAATGCGTTCAACAAACCAACTCCAGCATACCTCCATCTCTAACCAGCTTTGAACCCACCTATTCTATCTTCCCAACAGTGCTCTCTGTGGCCTCGCACATGGACCTCTTGGCCTGTTCAGAAAGTCAGCTCTTTCCTGTGACACCCAAGCATACTATAAGGTTGTTCATATGACCAGCCCAACCCAGGCTTGCACAGCCCTACCTGTGTAGGGCAGGTCATGAGCAATGCCAAGATTGGTCCAGTCCTGGCACTCTTCAATTGGGTAGCCCGGGTTTCTTATGCGGACTCCAAGTGAGGTAGAAGGGCATGTACACCCTTCTACCTTACCCCTCCCAGTCATGTGGATGCTTGGGCTGCCTACAAGCCAAGAGCCAGGTCACAGGAATGCATGGCAGCAGGGACATCCCCCAAAGCACCACTCTCCTTGCCCAGTGTATTGTGGGATGCCAGAGGAGGAAGTCCTTCAGATTCCAGCTCTGCCACTTGCTGCTGCACCACTCATCCGGCACACAAGCAGCAGCATCATGCTCATGTGCAGGGAGGCAGGGAGGAGCCTGCCTCCCCACCAGCCTTCCCCAGGCCAAAGTAAGTTGGTCGTGTGAATGACCGTTATGTGTGACTGAGCACATTACCATTCTCAGCAGCCCACGGCTCCTTTGAAGTCCCCTGCCTCTTCCAAAGCCATCCATTTGTCTTGTACGCTCCCCCTGGCATGGCCTGAATTAATCTCTGAAGACTATGGCATTAACCAGATTATAAATATAATATGATGTGGTAGTGATTTTTAATTGAGATGGAATTGTAATTTCAGTGAATAATGTACAGATTAATAATTAAGAAAGCTTTGAATGAAATCCTTTTACGTTTGACTTTGTTCAGTATACTTGGATAGGTGCATGTTGGCCATTGACACAGAGAGCATATTAATGAGTTGCTAAAAGATCTTCATTCAATATCTGTTCCTTGAGGGTTTGAACATTGCTACCGACAATGTTATGCTACCAACATAAAAGTTACGAATTTCAGTGTGACAAAAGTTAAGTGCCCACTTACTCAAACAAGTTGGTTCTTGGGAACATAACATGCATCAGAAAAACATATTCACCCAAGAGAAAGAAAAACAAATGTATTATATATTCAAAATCTTGGAAGTGACACAAAAATATTATGTACTCTGCCTATACATTGTAGAAATATGGAGTGTGAGGGTGATCCATATGATCTAGTGGCCAATTTAAATCCCTCTAAGTTACAGCTACTCTGTCTTGTGATTCATTTGTTTGTTGCCTCTTGCCACATAGAACCTCCAATATTAACCACCCTAGTCCCATTATTTTTTGTAGTGTGGGGAAGGGTATTCTGGAACCTCCATATAGTGGAAGTAGATGGCAACACATGAACAATTTGCAGCATGGAAGAACACCCAGTCTTTTACGTATAACTTTATGACACAACTTTGCATTTTTGGAACAGGGTGACTTCTAATGAAATGAAAAACAATAAACCCAAATAAGCAACTGGTCACAAAGATAACGTTAACAAAATTAGTTGGGTTGTTTTGTTTTCTGGTGAGGGTTTTTTGTACTTCATTCAGCTGTGATGCCCTGCTGCACTCAGATAGGGAAGAATAATTGACTATGCATAAATAAAACTATATTATACAACTTTTACTTTGAACAGCTGAATGTCTATCCATTACAGACATTCTATTAAGTCTTACTGTGCTTCCATGGGCCTTTCCCAGATGGCGGGATTAAGTGCAGTAAAGTAGAGTGAGTTATGAGAGCATAGATTAGCCACATACAAATGCAGTAAAGATAATTTGGAGAAACCTGGGGGCCATTCACATCGGCATTGTTTTAATTCTTTGCTACTTTTTTTCCATGCACCATTCATACCGCTTGCTCCCTGGTCTTTCCCTGGCCCCTCCTGGCCAATGGCTTTCTAGAGGAGGCGGTATGGCACTCCTCCTCTTTCCTACCTATGCATGCATGATGTGTGTCTTTGAATTTTCAACTGGGCCCATGAAAATTGATTTCAATTTCCTTTTTTTAGAAAACTTATTTTTGGAGAGACTTCTATAAGACTGATGACTTGTCATACCAACCACATCGACACTGTTCCTCTCATGTCATAAAGCCTGCAGTAAAAATTCTGTCTAGTTCCAGCAGGTGGCACTCTTCCAGGGGCAGAGCTGTAATCTGGCATTCAGCATTGGCCCCCTGGCACCACCTTTCTCCCGCCACTAATGGCTGGGGTGTCGACAGTAGCAGCCTCCCTGAGGGAGCAGCCCAGGGTAGGCTGCCCTGCCTCCACCACTCAGCCGCCACCTCTTCACACATGTAGGTTCCACTCTGATATAGTCTTACGCTTGGGGAGGGCACATCTAGGCCCCCATTGCACATACCCTTCCCTTGCTGACTCTTGGGTATGCTTATATAAACTACTTCATCTCAGTACATATGTACACAATGTACCTTCTTTTTCTGCCATGCATGGGAGGCAACCCTTCTCTTCTCACTGTGCATGTGCACGCAACAGTGGCAGCGGCTGTGGCTGAGCAGCAGGGGCAGGACAGACTACCCCCGGCTGCTCCCTCAGGGAGTGCTGCTGCCACTGCTTCACATGGCCGGGAGAAAGGGGGCACCCCCACCTTGCAGGAAAAGAAGGGGCACCACAGGGGGAGGGGCATGGTGGGGGCACCACCAGGTTGAAGGGGGCGGCTGCCTGAACGCAGGACAGGGATGTGCACGATCCTGTTTGGAGGTCCATTTACTGACCTCCAAACAGGTTCAAACACCAGGCAGTTTGAAGCGTTCGAAGGTGCTGGGGATAACTTTTGGGGGAGGGTGCACTTACAACACCACCCCGCCACGTTTCCCCTGCTGGCACTCGCATTAAAACCGGTCTGGCACGGCGGCAGCGTACCTCCCTGCTGCCCTGTCCACTCCTCGGAGCAGAAGGGACTGGAAGGGACATGCATGTGCATGCACACATTGCACTCACTTGCATGCACGTCGGGCACACACATGATGGGCACATGCACATGCCAACATGCTCATGCACTACTTCCGGTCACTTCCAGTCTGAGGAGCAGTCAGGGCAGCAGGGAGGTATGCTGCTGCCCCACTGGACTGGTTTTTAAGCGAGCGTCAGCAGGGGAAATGTGACAGAGGGGTTAAGTGCATCTTCCCCCACTCATAAAGCTATCCCCCCGCCTTCAAACTGGCCCACGCCAGTTCCGTGCATATCCCTAACACAGGCCGCCTATGCCCTCCCTACACCACTGCGCTCTTCTGCTAGGTTTTGTGTTTGTATAGATTTACCTGGGTTTATTTTTTATCTTTTTGCTCCTCCTTCAGGCAGTCAATCTTGTGGAAGATTTACAAGATAAGCGGGTGAATTGCAGTCAGTCAGTCCTCCACAAGATCACAGAATAAATCTATTTTTAAAAAATTAAAAGAAAAGTGAGGCTTTGAGAAAAGGTGCTCTATCAGTATGACCCCTCCATACATTTCAGAAGAAACATCGGGATATATCGAAGTATCCCAAGAAGGCACCGGAAAAAGTGGAACTTCTTATCGTGGAGATCATGCAGGCCAAGTTCTAATGTATAGGGAGGAATCCGAACCATGTATGGAGCGCACCTTGATGTCTCACACGGTCTTCAACGTAAAGCCCTGCAATATATGAACACACACACACATACACACCCTTCCTGTGGTGAAGTGAAGTAAAATCACCATCTGGGAAGGACCATGAAGTCTGTTACACAATTTCATACAACGGTATCAGAAATTAATAGCTGTGTCTAGTTACCCAGTCCTTTGTATATCGGCTTGCAAGTATTTTCTGAATAGCTTTTCTGTTTCTTTTCCAGAGTCTGATATAGAGTAATGCCAAATGCCTTACTCATGTCAAAGGATATGTCCACTTCGTTCACCCTTTCTGCCAAGCTTATTATCCTGTCAAAACCAAAAACCAAGTGGACTTGACATGTTTTATTTGTATGCATCTTTGATTTCTTCTCCATATTACACTCCTCAAAGTGCACATGGGGGGTCTGACTTATTGCTCAGTCTTGTATCTTAACAACTACTAAAGACAAGCAAAGTTTCCTGCTCTTGTTTCTGCTTTGCTTGTGAAAAGGAAAAAGGCCAATGCTTGGTCTTCTGGAGGTATTTCAGCCAGGTGTGGGCATACTTCAGACTTGTGGGATCTACTCTGTTTGTGTTGTTTGTTTACATTTCAACATAAAGTGCGCCAACCTTGTCAGGTACAAAATGGTGGTTCAGAGCAATGGGACATGAAGCCAGATGCAAATGGCTCAAGGTGTAATGGTGGCCTAGTATATCCCATGAGCCAGACACTGTGATGACCGACATATAACAAGTACACATTTACATCTGACTTAGAATCCCTGATGATAATACTAGCAATATAACTTAGAATAAAGTAGGCATGGCTGATATACTAGTTGCCCCTCTATGATTGTATACAGTATGTCTTTTTATAACTTTTTAATGCCTCTTGTACCTTAAGTGGCTTAGTGGGGAAATGCTTGACTAACAAGCAGAAGGTTGCCAGTTCAAATCCCCGCTGGTACAATGTTGGGCAGCAGCAATATAGGAAGATGCTGAAAGGCATCATCTCATACTGCACTGGAGGAGGCAATGGTAACCCCCTCCTGTATTCTACTAAAGACAACCACAGGGCTCTGTGGGTGCCAGGAGTCGAAATTGACTTGACAGCATACTTTAACTTTAATGCCTCTTATAGGACTTTATAATGCATTTTTGCCTCTTTCTATGATGTTCTTAATTTTATTTCTACTACTTATTTTTAATAGTTTTTTAGTATATGTTTGTGTTGTTATTCACCCACAGGCTTTTAATATTTATTCCTTTATAACCATAGTTTTATTTTGAATGTTACTTCTATTTTTAGTCTCTTATAGCCTTAAAATAGGTTTGTATCTTGTATTTAGTCATTTATCAACAGGCTTTTAATATTTGTTCTTTTATGTAATCACCTCTTTTACTTTATGCTAGTCTAAGACCGTAATAGAGATTGATTGATGATTTTTTGATTGATTGGCTGATATACTGCACAACATTACACGTGTATTTCTATGTAACATTTGTGCAGTTGCACAAGAGTGCTGATGCACTAAACGCAGGCATTCCTGGTCATCAATGCATAATTCTTGCATTTAGCACAACAGCACTCTTGCACAACTGTGTGAATATTGCATGTATGTTGCAACCTACAAATGTTAGGTTGCAACATGTAACATTGTGCAGTATGACAGCCCGTGCTTTTTGTTCTCACTTCTGTTGAACCATTGGGAAAGCCTTCCCAGAAACCTTTGTGATCTACTGTAGAACCTGATCTACCTTCTTTCCACTCCTGATCTAATCAATATGTGAACAGCTGAGATCCAGATCTACCCTGAAAAAGGAACAGGTAATTTGTGGTTAATGTATGTGTTAGCTAAATATTCTTTATAGCACAAAAACTTTCTCACAGTGACTATCTGAGAAGCTGCCCCTGTGAATAACTTGGTGTGTACTTTTATATTATCAGCACATTGTACAAAATAAAATAAATGGTATTTGCTTTCTCCACTAAATCACTGTAACAGTGAACAGCTGTATGTGGCTGTCTACTCTTTCCACATGGCCATTGATTCAAACCAGAGAGCCACAGAATGTTCTGTGACTTAATGCTAAACAGGTGCTACACTTAACATGTGACTGAGTTTCACTACATGTCCCATACACACTGTACTTTTCTGGCTACTGTTTTTGTTGTCTTTTGAACATGAGCAACTAACAGAGCTCCATATCCTTCCTCTGAAACAAATCTAAGAATTCTTAGATGAGGAGAGGCCCCATTCCTATTAGAGCAATCCAATTCTCCTCTCTTATGCATTATGCTATTTAAGATCAGGCTGCACTTTAGTCCTCCAGCTGTTTTTGGACTACAACTTCCATCAACTCCAACCACAGTGGCCAATAGCCAGGGATAATGGGATGTGTAGTCCAGACACCTGCAGGAGGGTCAAAGTTGTGCAGCCCTGTTAATTTAGATGGAGTTCAAAAAGTTTTAATAACAATCTCAAACTTAGCAAGTTGTCTAATTAAACAGTCATACTCTATCAGATATGTTCAAGCAACGTCAGTATATAACATCAGTATTTCCTTCAGATATTAAGACTTCGATCCTATGAATGCTTACTTGGGAGAAAGTCCTATTGAACTTAATGAACAGGATTGGGTTGCACATCTCAGATCCATAAGGCAGATGAAGAGAAAGCCATAGCCTTAAACTTAAACATTTAAAGACATGGTCCCTGTTGCTCTGGAATGGGTAACCACTGTCTTACTAGTTTGTTCTAATGAATTTAGAGGAACTATCGAAAGTCTCAAAGCTCAGTGCTGCATAAAGATGTAGGGATGGATTTAACTAGCTTATATAGTCAGCTTTAAATACTGGAATTCAAAGGCTTAGTTGGGTGGGTTTTTGTTTTTTTTTTACAGGCCACTTTTCAGCTCAGGATTCTCCCACAAGATCAGTTCCTTTGTATTATTCTGTTAACTGTCTCAACATTCCCATTAAACAGTAGTTCAACTGTTTGTTTCCTTTGTCTTCCTCATATTTCTGCTGTACTTGTAAGACTGCACTTATCTTTTTTATTTTGATTCCATTGCCATTTTAGTTCCTTTTCTGCTTTCATCTTTCTGATCTTATTAATATGTGCTGCTTTCCCTTTCCCCCTTTCCCCCTTTTTATCCCTTTCCCCCTTTTTATAATGCCATGCCGTTCCTTCCACTTCTGTATATATTGCCCAGTGGTTTTCGGAATCCCCAAGATATCCCGACTCATTCAGCCCTTTCTTGTCACTCTTCTTGTCTTTTCGTTGTATAGTTTGTATCCATGTCTGATGATACTTCTGAAGAAATACTTTTCTTCAACACATCCTCCTCCCCCACCACCCATTGGACTTCCAAATTAACTATCTACTTCCTAAATTAATTTGCACTTCTCTTCAGAGAAACATTGCTTTTCAGCGGATGCCTTCATTCTTTCCTTTTCTATGATCTCTTTGCATGTATTTACCTGCAATCTTTGTCTCAAGCAAAGAAGATCTATTGAGGAAAATCTAAATACTGAAGATCATGGTAATTGAAGGAAGGTCTTCAGAAAAGAAAACTAATTTGCTAACAATCGTCTCTAAAGAAATCATTATCTCCCAGTGATATTTCGTTTCCGCAATTTTTATGCCTTGGATCCAAAGAGCCCCTACATCCAAGAGAGAGATGTCTGAAATTCCTGTCTATCGTCCACCAGCTGCTGCCCTCTGTGCCACTTCATGTGCTCTAACAGATGGTCCCCCAGTCCTCTGAAATGGTTGGGGAGGGGGCACAAGGAACTGCAGTGGGAAGGGAGCCAAAGAGGCCCGTTGCATGACTGGGACTCCGCCCTGCAATTCTTTCGTCCCAAGCTTTCAAGATGCAAATTACCCTGTGCCTTTGGGATAGAGTGAACTATAACTATAAATATAAACAGGGGAAGCCACCTAATGGCGCAGCAGGGAAATGACTTGAATAGCAAGCCAGAGGTCGCCGGTTCAAATCCCCGCTGGTATGTTTCCCAGACTATAGGAAACATCTGTATTGGGGAGCAGCAATATAGGAAGATGCTGAAAGGCATCATCTCATACTGCGTGAGAGATAGCAATGGTAAACCTCTCCAGTATTCTACCAAAGAAAAAGCACAGGGCTCTGTGGTTGCCAGGAGTCGACATCGACTTGACAGCACACTTTACTTTATAAATAAAAATAAACAAATTAAATAAAGCACATCATCCCCTGCTAACTGAGCAAAGAGAGACTTTTAAAAAGAGGTGATTCTCTTGATTGAGCAGGGGGAGAGCAACTGGCCCTATCTATCCCCAGCACGGCATTCCTCCAGTGACTGTTGCTGGTGTCTGTCTTACGTTTCTTTTTTAGATGATGAGCCCTTTGGGTGGAGGGTAGCCATTTTATTTATTTATTATTTATAGGAACATAGGAAGCTGCCATACACTGAGTCAGAACATTGGTCTATCTAGCTCAAGGTTGTCTTCACAGACTGGCAGCGGCTTCTCCAAGGTTGCAGGCAGGAGTCTCTCTCAGCCCTATCTTGGAGAACACCCGGACTACTTGAGAGATTTGTTATTCACACTTAAAAAATGGAAGGTTGAACCGGATCTATTTAAAGGATCCTCCTCAGTTAAGCAGCTAAGGAAAACAATTTATGGAGTGATTCTAGAAGTGGGTTTCTTAAAACCTGATTTAGAACGTAAACGCTACAAACACCGCACTTCACAGTACTTGTTGCAACCCGATCACCCTATCGCTCTCTTTAAGGAGAAAAAAGTCCCTTTCCATTTATGGGAAACAAGGTGGCGCTTATACCATCAAGTACTACCACTTAATGCGGCTAAGCCATGGCTCCCAGAGGACCAGCAAGAGTGCCCTAAAATCACCTGCAAACAGAAAGCTAGTGAGCTAGGTAAAACAGTCAGGGAAACCCACTCACATTTCTTAAAAGACTGTGTGGTAGCCAAAAGAGTGTGGCAGGGAGTAAGCAAGCTGTTTAGAGTGCCCTGATTTGGAAAAACAGACTTGGGAAGAACTAACCTCAGGCTTGAGAGATAGAACCTTTTTTCGAGGTCCCAGAAAGAAACCTTCAAGGAAACGGGACAGAACAGGTGCCCTCATACTAGAGAATTGGAACATTCCCCTTCTTGTAATCAGGTTAGTAAACCTGTATGTCATTTATGCAATGCTCCTGCATAGGAATAGGGAGGGAAGATATGACCAAGAGGTTCACGCAGATGAGACAGTAAATCTCTTCTGGAAAACTTTGTATGGTTATGTGCAAAAAGACAAGAGTATCTCTTCTAAACAGCAGTGGGACAAATTGTGGAAATGGACATCGGATGTAACCCCCCCAATTACCTGAAGTGTCTTGAAATCCCCCACCTCCGAGTTATAGTACTACCTGCATATACTTCATAACCTTGTGGGTTTCCAAATCATTGTGTGTAAATCTTTGTAGATATATCATGTACAAACAACCACTTTGTATATAATTGTGCTTTGGCAACGTACTGTATGCTTTGGTAGTTTGTTGGTTCAATAAAAAAATCTTGTCCTATTTAAAAAAAAAAAATCTTGTCCTATCTTGGAGAAGCCAGGGAGGGAACTTGAAACCTTCTGTTCTTCCCAGAGCAGCCCCATCCCCTAAGGGGAATATCTTACAGTGCTCACACTCCTAGTCTCCTATTCATATGCAAGCAGGGCAGACCCTGCTTAGCTAAGGGGACAAGTCATGCTTGCTCCCACAAGACCAGCTCTCCTCTCTTTATGTAAATCGCCTTTGGAACTTTTGTTGAAAAGTGGTATATAAATATTCATTGTATTCATACTCATCTATTTAGATACATTTCCAAAGTCCTCTTTTCCTTGTGATCACTCTCAATGAAAGAATAAAGTTATCAGCAAAGATGTTAGACACAAACATCAGACCTCCCATCAGCCCAATCTCTTTCATTTAAACTCAGCATTTTGAGCATAGTCTTTCAAGATGTCTGTATTTCTTTGCATCTGCAATCATGCTGAAAATCAATACCAAGAGAGTTTGCCCTTCAGCAGGTGAGTACATCCTGACAGGCTTGCTTTTGGCTTAGGATACTTATGACTATTCCTCCTACAAACAGCTGCAGTGGCAACTAAGTGTTTAGAAAAGGATTCAGTGAGCATCTCACCAGTACAATGTCACGGTCTGTAGTGGGTTGCTCCAAGTGTCAGTCAGGCAGGGGACTGGAAGGCAAGAGTGCCTATCAGGAACATTGGTGAGGAGCACTCATCCACCTAGTATTCCACCCAGCACTGGTAGCATAAAGATCATTCTTATCTGCACCATCTTATGCACATATGTCCAAAGAGCTTTTTCAGTCAACCCAAAGGCATGTACATCAAACTCTTCAGGGAAGTCTCCTTTGCACATTTGACACACGCTCCCCCTTGCCAAATCACAACCAACTGCTATTCAAGGAACACAAGCCTTGGCTACAGCTGCATCATCAATAGGGATGTGCCCAAAGACTCTTCGGCACCGGCGGGGGTAGCACTTTAAGGGCGGGGGAGAGTGTACTCACCCCCCTGCCGCGTTTCCCCCGCCGGCGCTCTTCAAAGTCTAAGCCCCTTGGGGTGGCAGCATTCCTCCCTGCCACCCCGTTCCCCCCGTCGGCCGGAAGTTGCGAGCGCGCATGCACAACTTCCGGCCACTTCCGGCCGACGGGGGGAACGGGGCGGCAGGGAGGAACACTGCCGCCCCAAGGGGCTTGGACTTTGAAGAGCGCCGGCGGGGGAAACACGGCAGGGGGGTGAGTACACTCTCCCCCGCCCTTAAAGTGCTACCCCTGCCGGTGCCGAAGCACCGAATCCCGCCCCAGTGCCAAAACGTTTCAGAGGCCTTTACAATGGCCTCCGAAATGTTTCGGGCACATCCCTAATCATCAATGAGCTGCATCATTCTTGGGATCCAGGTTATAATATTTGGCAGTAATCTTGTGGAATGAAATTGGCATTATAGGCAACATAGCAGGTAGCAGGTTAGTCAGGTATAAGTGTCTGTCCTAGGCAAAGAGGCACAAACAGTGGGGCTATTCACACGAACACATGAGTGGGCGAGGCGGTGGGGAAGACAGGGTTCAGCCTACCTTCCCCCAGATGATCAGTCTTTCCCCATTTAGCGCATGAGCCATGCCCACACAACCCACGCAGCTGGGAGGCTGGAGTAGCATGGATCAACAGAGGCTGGAACTCATTTTCCCAGCCTCTGCATATCCCACAGCACTGTGCAACAAGCGCGGTGCCCTGGAGTGGCTGGCCCATCAGATGGACACTCTAGGCACCTGTCTCAGTGTCTCCTTGGGCTCCATAGAGCCTGAGAAGACACATGAGCCTGGCAGCCAGGTTAAGGGAGCACTTGCTCCCTTAACCTCGACTAAGAGTCAGGCTTAGGAGTGGGGTCAGGCTGGGTGGGAGCACCGGGATCTGCCCAAATCCCAGGACTCCACATCAAAAGCCTAGCCCAGACATCCAGAGCAGCCTTTCAGTGGAAGATGAGAGGAAGATGTGTACACACTAGGGAGAGCTTTTATAGGTGCATTGGGACTGTGTGGCCTTGGGCATGTGGCAGCGAGGAATGAGTTCTGACAATTCAGTCTGGCTCAGCAAGTACCCTGTGTCCCCTGAAAATGTGTCCCTGGTGATCACACAGCCCTCAGGGACACATTTTGGGGTGACACAGGGCACTCCCAGAGCCAGAGTAGGCTGTCAAAAATTATGCACCTGAGGCTGTGCAACTGAAGTGGTAGTACAGAAGCTCTCTCTGACGGGGCACTGTTACCACTGGACCATGGGGTGCTGGCCCATGGCCTCCTAGGTCTAGGGAAGCCTCCAAAGGTCCAAGGGGGCCTCCTGCAGCCACTCTGTGCCACCCTGCTGCTGGTCCCACGCACATTCCAGCGCGCCTTTTAAAAAAACACGTCGCTGTGCAGCAGTGGCACTAGCTGTGGGGAGGAGGAACGAGGAGAGTTCCCCTTTATCGAGATCTTTACCTGGGGGAAAGGTGGAATGGGGCACGGCAGTGGCGGTTGCAGGGAGGGGGGCGAGGATGAGAGAGTTCCCCCTGTTACCATCCGGGATGGGAGGTGGTGACCTCCTTCCAACTCCACTTCCTGCTCCCAAGTGACTGGACGGGCCTCTCTGCTTCCTCCACATGGAAGGCTGGAAAAGGCCTGTTCTGCAGAAAGGTGAGAGGCCATCCATTCACTTGGGAGGAGGGAGCAGAGATCCCAGACGGCAACATGGGAAACTCTCCCCTCCTCGCCCCCGCTCCCTGCAACTGCAACTGCCATGCCCCAACCCACTCTCCCCCAGGTAAAGATCTTGGTAAAGGGGAACTCTTCCCCCTGCCCCCCTCCCTGCGGCTAGTGCTGCTGCCGCACAGTGGCGATTTTTTTTACACTGCAAAAGAGAGGACTTTCTCCTCACACACACACACCCCATAGTGACCGTGGGGCCTCTGAAGCCCTTCAGGTACACGCTCCCAAATGACCTGGGTGCGCCACTGCTCTCTCACACCAGCACATCTTCTTTTCATGCTACCAAAATCTGTTCTGGATGTCATTCACTGTTTGCCTTCACAGATGCACATATCTATATGACTGGGATGTTAACTTTCATTGTGAGAATCAATAGGCAGCTCCTCAGGGAAACAGACCCTTAAAACAGATCTAGCTATGTTCGTATAATGTGCCTGCTGGGAGTCAGAAAAAAGAAAACAGTAGGATTAGCTCCTTTCTGACATGAGAATGCAGTGAGGCATTAAGAATAAAAAATTAACAATAGGAAAGTTCTCTGTAGCCTGACACCTTCTTGAAATATAGAGAAACATATTAGTCTGTGTGCGTCCAAGACACTTTTTTTAAAAAAGAAGACAACATTTACTGCTATTCAGGCATATTTGAATGAATCTATAAAATGCTATTATTATTTGCAATTCTTGTCTGAATGTTCAGCCCTTATGCTCACCTGAGCACCCTGCATTATCATGTTAATGCTATGTAAAGTAACAATTTAGTGGACGTTTTCAGAAGACGTCAGCTCTTGTTCATGCAGTGCATTAGATAAACTCATTCCTGGGAATGTTTCACAGATGATTAGCACAATAAACACTACTGGGAACTTTGGAAATCAGGACATTTAGTACCTCTCACATTTTTTAAAGATCAAGAGTCACCACTAGGTGATTTTTCCTCTCAGTGAAAAGCAGCCATATATACAATCTTGTACCTCACAACGTCCCCTTTCCAGAAGAAAAACCAGTGCTCCAATGATTGGGGAAGAGATAGGAAGCCCTACATGAAATCTACTCCCCTGTCTCACTCAATTTAATAATCGTGGCCCCCTGTAAAACTGTACCATTATTTATCTGAAACCAAGACAAGGTTTTTTTCTAGGTTCTTTGATGTTAGAATTGTGAGGGGGGGAGTCATCTTAAATCCAGTGTCCTGCTCCTTTTGAGTATATACAGGTAGAAGATATGTATTTGACCTCTATTTTTAAAGTCATCTTAAATTCAGCGTTTGTTTGTTTGTTTGTTCGATTTTACTCTTGATTTTACTCTCTCCCAACAGAGAGTTGCCTTCTATTTGAGTAAATATGGTAGTTAAAAGAGTTGGGCCCTCTTGTTCCCTCTGTAATTCTAGCACTTTGGAAAAGATGCCACATAAAAATTCTGCGTTCTGTGCAGTGTAAACTTCATTGCATGGAATCCATGCCATGGACTGAACACTCCAGCAAGTTTACTCCTTCTACAGCAAAACACCAGGAGCAGATTCTAGTACCATGCATCTGTAACTCCCCTGAAAACTGGTTAATTTGACACACATGGGAGTTGAAGAGGTTCACCCCAGACACATGTGACCATCCCCCTGCTGCGCAGGATACATCTATCTTGGGAGTTCTCCACACAGCAGGCTTTACCATGAGTTTTCTGGGAGTCTTTACTGAAAACTCAACGTTATCCCAAAAACCCGACACAAAAAGTGGGCTGCATCCTAACATGCAGTGAAAAACCCGAATTGTGTGTAATGTGCTCCCCGAAAGCTCACAGGAACTTCAAGGTAAATCTGCCCAGAGGAGATGTAAGATAAAGGGCTTTAAAAGCCCTGTGTGAAAAACTTCCTGGTCATCTTGTTAGAGAGCTTAGAAGGGAGATTTCTTTATCTGCCCCAGCTGGTGACATGGAGTTAAAGTTGTAAAAGTAGTTAGGAAATCCATCAGAGAGATAGATAAGGCCTACATGCCTTCCTGCTAGCTTCATGCAGGAAGAGGAGAGGGAGAAGAAGGAAGTGTCTCTCTCTCTCTCCAGGTGAGAGAGTGAAACCTGAGGCTGTTGGTCTAACAAAGGGGAATCAGAGTAGAGAAAGAGTAGTCAGAGAAGGGATTCTCTTGCTCACTATCACTACCCCTAGCGCCCCAGTGGTCAATGGTGCTAAGGGTAGGTGCCATTAGGAGCTGCATCTCCAACACATCCAACTTGATTTCCTGTGTAGGAAGTCATGACACATTGGAACTCTATAGCAGAGAATCGGGCTGAGAAGGAGAGAATACAGATCTAAGTTGCAGTGTTTGTGTGTTCCTCATTGCCTCTAAACATCCCATTTCTGTTTAGAATTCAAGGGAAAGAGTTGAGGTATGCAGGGACAAGACAGTGGAGTTGAATCAGGAATATTAATGCTTTAATGAGACAGATAATATGTACAGAGAGACAAGTGCAGTCTGCTTTTCAGGGCTCTTGCTGCTGGCTGTTTGTTAGCCCCGCCTCTGCTCTAGGACTGGAATAAAAGTAACCAAAGCACTATTCAAAAGCTGGCCTGGATCAAGGAATTGATTGACCAAAAACACCACATGCTGAACATGTAAGCTCTTTTTAAGTAAAAAGGCCCTAATAACAACACTAGTGTTAATTTAATTTAGTGTTATTTAATAGTGTTAAATAACAACAGTGGTTGAAGCATGGCAAAGATACAGAGAGTCACAGAGTTGGAGGGAGCCCTATAGGCCATCTAATCCAATTTCCTCCTCAATGCAAGAAATCCAGAGCGAGACAATCCACAACAAAAAGGCAGTCCAACCTCTCCTTAAAGGCCTACAGTGAAAGAGAGCCCACCACCTACAACTAGGAAGTAAAGTGCGATTGAGTTGGTGTCAACTCGTGGTGACCACAGAGCCCTGTGGTTATCTTTGGTAGACTACAGGAGAGGTTTACCATTGCCTCCTTCGGTGCAGTACCCTCCCTTTCAGAATCCTCCCTTTCAGCATCTTCCTAAACCACTGCTGCCCAATAGAGATGTTTCCCATATTCTGGGAAACATACCAGCGGGGATTCAAACTGGCAGCCTCTGGCTTGCTAGTCAAGTCATTTCCCACTGCGCCATTAAAGGATACCCAAAAAGCTTTAAGTAAGCCCAAGGAAGCCAAAGTAGGAGAAAGGTCACATTTGGTAGAAGGTTTAATGTTGTGTCAGAAAATGTGCTTTGAGTGTGGTTAGAACAAAACCAACCACTTAAAAACAGAACATGAAGACTTATTAAAAGATGGCAGGAGGTTAGGAATCAAAGTGTTGTAAGATAACAGACCAAACCTTATCAAGAAATGACAGATGTCCAAAGGCCGTATGATAAACATCGTGGAAAATACCCAACGGTCTTTACAGTGCTGCCACATAAAGAACCAATCAGGAGCTGAAATGAGGGGGCACAACATTGTCTTACTGGACCAGTACCCATTTTTCTAAACAAAGACCGGGAAGATAAAGTTTTGTACTATACAATGTCAGAAGAGTCATGGGCAGTCAGTCATTTGCTGTCAAAGGCAATCATCTGATGGGAGATACAAAAATATGCAAGTGTGCTCAGAATTTCGGGATATGATAAGGAGATATAAAGCGATGCATGTGACAAAAGCCCTGTGCCAGGTGAAAGACACAGCGTGGTGACTGAGGCTGAGAACTACTGTTCTGAAACTGCATATCTGAAGGTTTTAAAAAACTGATTTACTTTGACTGACATCCTCAAAATATCGCATTCTTTCTCCTATAAATATGCCCTGGAGAACTTAGGCACTAAAGTGATACTAAAGAAATACATTAGTATGCAGGCATTTTATATTAACTTTAGTTCTTTCTCAGAGTTAAAGAAGGAATAACATCTTGGCATTTTTAAAGTAGCACTTCTTTCACATTATATCAAAGAGCCTAGTCAGGAATCAATAGCATGATTCCCCCTTGATACCATATACTGTGATAGAATGGCCAGAACAGCATCATTCTTTCTATGGAAGTTCAAACAACAGCTGCAAACAAACGTTATTTTGTTCAGCTTATTCTGCACTTAGAACATAATTTCTGGTCACTGCTGGAAGGCAGGCAACTATCTTTGCAACTCTCCTCCATGTTCTTGTAAAATTTAGTGGGTAGCTGTGACATACGTGACATGAGTTTGCCCTTCAAGAATGTTCAGAAGTGTTATCTAATACAGAGTGCTTTGGCCTACCAGCATATGGTGATAGGCTGCAAAGAACATCTGAAATCAGTGTCAGAACAGATATCAGCAACCCATTAGCCTGTGGTTACAATTCAGGGTTAGGCTTGCCAACACTGACTGAAGCTGAGGAAAGCTGGTCTTGTAGTAGCAAGCATGACTTGTCCCCTTAGCTAAGCAGGGTCTGCCCTGGGTGCATATGAATGGGAGACTAGGACTGTGAGCACTGTAAGATATTCCCCTTAGGAGATGGAGTCGCTCTGGGAAAAGCAGAAGGTTCCAAGTTCCCTCCCTGGCATCTCCAAGATAGGACTGAGAGACATTCCTGCCTGCAATCTTGGAGAAGCCGCTGCCAGTCTGTGAAGACAATCCTGAGCTAGATAGACCAATGGTCTGACTCAGTATATGGCCGCTTCCTGTGCTATTCTTGGAGATTCTCCCCCACCCCAACTCTTTTCAAAATATCAAGCCATTAAAATCTCCAGCTTTCAATAGTCACCTGGGGATTGGTGCTGATTTCTGGAAACTTCTGAGGAGTTGGCAACTTTACTTACTTAATTAATTAATTTTATTTATTTATTTATTTATTTATTTGATATATATACCACCTGACTCCAAAGGCTCTAGGTAGTTTACAAAAATAAACACAATAAAAACAGTATAAAACCAACTATTAAACAATTAGAATTTAAAACATTCAAACTTTACTTAGAGTGCTAGGTTTACATCACTTTCCAGAGAGTCTGTTCCCAAATAAGCCATCCCATCTATTGAAGGTCTGCTCCATCATTTTGCTTGATTAACTCAGTGAGAGCACAGACCAGAAACTTCATTACTGTGGTCTCCCATATTGGAGGGTTAGGCTGCATTCATGCAGTCACAAGGAGAAGTTAATCATAATCAGCAAGCCCTATGGAGATGACTGAATCCTAATTATCTATCCTGGTTAAATGCTGGTTAACCAGAGTGGTTTGACCAGGATTGCCCTGAAATTCTGGGTTCACACAATCAGTTCCGCTTGGCTCACTGCTCCTGATTAACCTTTTAACCATGATCCTCATGATTTTGTGAACACAGCTTCAGTAAGAATTCCCTACCTAGAGAAATCTACCAAAGTGCAACACTATCAGTCTTCAGAAAAAGAGTGAACGTATTATTTATTTAAACAATTCTGTTGTTAAATGTTATGCTTTCAGCATGTATTGACCCATGGGTTATCTCTATTTGCTTTTTATTTTATTATTATTTACGTTCACATGACCAGCTCTACCTGAGTAGGACAGGACTAGCCCAGGTAGGACTAGCTGTGTGAAGCACCAGGATCGGGTTCTGGTCATATAGAGGAAAGCAGGTAGGCTTCCTGCCTTTCCTCAAGCTCCTCCCTGTTTGGTCATGTGAGCAAACTTACTGTCTTTAAAAAAAATGGAAGCTGATCCTATTTTCTTTAGAAAGAAAGATGTGATATATATATATGATTGAAAATACATACATACATACATACATACATACATACATACATACAATAATGCATAACTACCTGCCATAAAGCTAGTTTTTCAGATTTTATTCCCTTTTCTGCCATTCACAGCAGACAGGCCATTCCTGTCTGGGAATGATACCTATCATATAGGTATATTAAAATGGCTTCATATCCATCATACAGTCATAGGGCTTTTCAGGTATTTGACAACCACATATGTCTCTATTTATACAAGTACACATAGTAAAATGGTTTTTGACTACCCATCTGTCTTGCTGCATAAACATCTCAGCTATAAGCATTTGTCTGATTCCCCACCCCCCACCGGCTGACCAAGTTTCATATCAGTTTCCTGCTTTTGTGATATCAGCTTGGTTTGTCATAGCTCTAAGTTACCTGAGCCTGAGGCTGATGTCTCTGACAAAGTGAACCCTAGTCCAGGAAAATTTATGCCACAATACGTCTTTCATTCCATTCCACAAGACTTCATTATTTTTGCTGAATCAAGCCAACAGGGCTTACCATCTGGAATTTGAGGCTGGGGACTTTTTCTGTCCGATCCTTTAAAAGTATGAGCACCCTTTAAAAGTATGAGGAAAAAGCATTATCAAAAGAGCCTAATTTGCTAAAGCATCAGCATGGTTCACATCTCTATATCTAATCTATCTATCTATCTCCTAAACGTACCCGCTGCTAATCCCATGCTTGGCAGCTCTCGCAAGAGTTTGAGAGCAGCTGCCTGGAACAGTGACGGGAACAGGGAGAAAATGGCAGCAGTGGCCAGCTGGCAGGGAGGGAAAGCGCCGGCCACACCAGCCGGCAAGGGAAACTGCCGCTGGCAGGCAGGGTAGGAAAGGAAAGCCAAGCTAATACTTTCTTATTTCAATTACATTACAGGTAAACAATAACAGAACAGTATCAGGAGTATGCAAAAGCACACACGCAGAAGAAATATAAGTTTCTAATGCAAAGTCTGACTACACAAACATTTCCGTAAATTAATCTTCCCGAAGCCAACGCCCAAGCTTCCTTTCCTTGAACTCACCAATCTCCAGATGAGAATTCAAGATTTCTGCCCTCCTATCTTTCAAGTATCTGCAGAGTCATTCTCCTGCAGCCAGCCTCCATGGCCACATGTCCTCCTCAGAACACCTCCGGCCTAGCATCTTTTCTAACAAAAAAAACTTCCTTCTTCCTCACAACAGCTCTCTAGTTCCCACCCACCTGGGGTGCTATGGCTGAGCCCTGGAGAGAAGATTACCAGCATGTCAGTCAAGACAGAGTTCACTTCCCATTAACGCTTTAGGGAGAGTGGAGGCTGGTCACTACATAGTGTCATAAGAACAGCCCTGCTGGATCAGGACCAAGGCCTATCTAGTTATAGATACTGTTAGTTTCTCCAGACAGTTGCTCTGTTGACTTTGCTTGCTCCTTTGTGGACACAAAGCAGCAAGCAAAGTCAACAGAGCAACTGTCTGGAGAAACTAACAGTATCAGGGACAAGTGGTCACAGTTAATGAGAGCGCATACTAGAAGTCAGAGTTCACTGACAAGTCCCACTTAAAGATGCTGACACTTGAAAGGCCAAAAGCAAAGAAAGCCACTCTCTGCTAGTGAGGTCCCTGATGGAACTGACAACAGCTGTCACCAAGGTGACCAGTACCTTGGGCAATGCAGGCAGATACTTGATCATTCATTGCCAGTGAAATCGCGACAGAAATAAACATGATTTCACACCTGCAGGACCAAACTGAAGCAGGCTGATAAGTCGCACTGACAGAGGAAGATGGAGTCGCTCTGCCATTTGGCTTCACCTATTGAAGCTCAAGGGTTGGCCTTGCTTTTTAAAAAAATAAAATCATATAATGCTCGTGTCAGACTGAAATATTATAGCCTAAATAGATACCTGCAACTATAAGACATTTCCTTCAAAAACACGGAGGAAGACTCAGTGTGCAGTTCTTCCATGACACCCTACAGATGCATCTAGAGATATGTGACAATCCTGAGACAAGAATCCTCGTGGGATAACTGTGAGTGCTTTCTCAAGAGATTCCCAGAAGTTTGAATAAATAAAACAATCATCTGAATGAAAAATGCCTTTTATACACATTTGAGGCTTGCAACAGAGTGCTTCTATGATCCAGAGCAGACTATATGACAATGATGCATAAACATCACATCAAAATCCATTGTACACAACAGATGTCACATTCTTTCTTGCTATGGGGAGACTACCACAAATGGCCTTTTCTTCATGAATTCTCCACCACCAGTAACTCTTACCACGTAAGGTGCAGCCATCATATAGCGAGTATCCCTGCTACTATTACACCTCCCTGTAGGCTAGAAAAGGAGCACACGTGCAGTAGTGAGTGTTAAGAGTAGCAGTTTGCTCCAAGCTGCTTTTTAAGACTCATCTCTTTCCTGAAGTCAAGCACACATCCCTCTGCACAGGTGCAATACAAGCCTTCCTTGAATTCTCCTTGGGATGATGCCTGTCTACAAGAATGCCATAATCTGCCTTCCAATTTAGCTTCACTCTTGGTTGATAAACAGAGTCTAAATCATTAGCTACCTATAATCAAATTTCGGTAATATACAATGAGAAAACCCTTACTGTGCTACTAGTTCACAATATGCACCACATAATTCTGCAGTCAAACATTGCTGTAATATTCATCCAATCATTCATTCATATTTATATACTGCCGAACATAAACGTCTCTAGGCAGTTTACATAAAAATTTTAAAATACAGCCAAAATTGGAAGAGACCACAGTAAAACAATGTAAAACCATTCAAAATGGAACTACTGTAAAAGCCTGAGTAAACAGGTGTGTCTTAAGTCATTTTTTATGACAGGCAGAGATGGGGGTGATCTTATTCCAACCACGGAATAAAGGAACATGTTCCAAAGTCCTGGGGCAGCTATAGAGAAAGCCCAATTCTGAGTCACCACCAAGCAAACCAGCAGCAACTGTGATTGGACCTCTCCTGATGATCTCCGTAGACGCTGGAGTTCATGACAAAGAAAGCACTCTCGCAAATACTCTGGGCCTAAGCCATTCAAGGTAATAACCAGGACTTTATATTTTGCCTGGAAACTTAGCAGCAGATAGTGCAGTTCTTTTAAAACAGAAGTGATGTGATCTCTCTTTGGGTTGCCCCTGAGCCAATCTGGCTCCCGCATTCTGCACCAATTGAGGTTTCTGACCTACATACTAAGGCAGCCCAGTAGTAGTAGTAGTAGTAGTAGTAGTAGTAGTAGTAGTAGTACAAATATTTATATACTGCTTTTCAACCAAAAAAAAAAGTCCTCACATTGGTTTATATAGAAAAGGAATAATAATATGTCCAAAAAAGGCTCAGAATCCAAAAAAATAACTCTGGGAAGAAATCAGTAGCAGCCATGGAGGAGTACGATGCTGCACTGAATATGGACAATTGCTGATTACTTGGAAAGGTGCTTCTTTGCAATTTAGGGCTGGTTCTCACGATCAGGAAGATCCTTGATTATTGATAGAATCTTGGGCTGGATTCACCACAGCAGTGGGTCCAGATTCCCAGTAAAACTCAGCATTCTCATGCCACATGACTTGCGGATCCCAAATCCCTGCTTCAGCTCACATCTTCCTGATCATGAGAACTGGCCCTTAGCAGGGCTTAATTATAAGTGTTGTATATTTTGGATTTCACATTTCAGTCCCAGATAGTTGGTTTAATCTTAGCCTGTTTTTATCACAGTATTTTCTAACACTAGTGAGAAAATATACCAGTGTGTTCCATTTATATGCTATCTTTTTAGCACACTTAAGGGACAGCTGTGTCTTCTCCAGTTGGCTCATATGGTTCAACTGTTAAAGAATCATTAAGACTGTTCTCACGACCAGCCTAACCCAGCCTGGAACAGCCCAGCCTGAGTTAGGCTAGTCATGAGAAGCAGCAGGATACCCACAGATCCCAAAACTTCCTGCTCATCTAACCCTCCTAAACAACCTGGCTGTTAGCCAAGGTTAAGGGTGCTCTAACACCCTTCATGTGACTGCCATGTGTCCCCTTGGGCTGAGTTCAGCTCCAGAAGAAACATAGAGATGGGTGCATAGAGTACCCATGTGATGGGGGAATCCCCCAATGTGACATGTGTGTTGCGTGTTGCATTGTGGGATGCCCGGAGTTCCAGCCCCGGATCCCTCCATCCTGTTCTGTGCTTCACAGAGCAGGGCTGCTCATGTCAGAGCATGGAGTGTGTTCCCACCACCAAGCCTTGGATCATCTGAAGAAAAGGGGAGTAATAGCAGGATAGTGAGCATGCCCTCAACTGCTGCCTGTGGCTTCTAAGAGGCATCTGGTGGGCCACTGTGTGAAACAGGATGCTGGACTAGATGGGCCTTGGGCCTGATCCAGCAGGGCCGTTCTTATGATCTTATTAAGGGAAGCTCTTTGGAGGCTTCCCCGCCCCTCCCTCCCACCCTTGGCAATCGTGAGAATCACCCCATAAATTTTTATCTGCTTTTTGAGGGTCAGTAGAAAAATCTAAGATTCCCCCCTGTCTTGATGCTGTCCTTGCTCTGTATCTGCTCATCCATAAATGGATGGGCAGGGAGGTTGATAAGGAGAGTTTGAGTCTAATCTGGAAAAATAAGATATGCTTTGCACCCAGACCCAACAAAGACATGAGATACAAGAATGGAATTAAATGGGCCGCAACTTTATTGATGAAATCAGAAGAAAAACAGGAGGGTTGGCTTCCCCACCCCACCCCACCCTACCCCCAGTGTGGAAACTAGATATTCACTGATCCCAGTGAATCCACCTAAAAAGAATGGGCGATACACCTTGGCTCCGGCCAGTATCTGCCCTGTGGTCAATGCTGCCATCTTAGCCGACCTATGTCAAAGCCTCCGGGCTCGTGATCACCCCCCTTTCAAGCCGTGAGGTCCTTTAAAGAGGGTGATCCCTTGCCAAGGAGGAGTGAATCCAGGGCCAGAGCTCCTTGAGCCATGAGGACTGCCTGATGCCAATATGCATTGCTTTAAGTTGCTCACCAGAAACTATGCTGTCTATTTCTTACCGCACTGTGCCTGCCGTTGTGACCATGAAGAAACTAACTAAGGGTAGCAGTGAGAGGTAGGCGAAAAGAACCCCCCCGGCAAGAACCAATCAGCAGGGGGGCAAAAAATTCCTACCTAGCCCCCAATAAGGGCAACCAGTAAAACCCCTTCTGCACCCAGGGATGGGAGGGAGGGAGGGAGTTGCTGCTTTTAATGGACTGAGCGAGAAAAGCCAGCATGGGTAACTGTAGCTAACCAAAGTCCTGCCCTATGCCTACCTCAGCCAATCAGCTGCAAGAAAAGACCCCATGCCTTGTTTGAATGAGGCAGGGCAAAGAAGCCACGCCCCAAATGAGTAGGCAGCGGGCAGCTGCATTTTCTCAAGCAAGCAAAGAGAAACATGGCTCGAATATTCTAATATTTCCCCAGTTCTGAATGGATAAACTACATTAGATGTCCCGTACATAGCTATCTCTTTCTCCTTGCTTTTATATTGAAGGTGCAGGAAGAAGAAAAAATTCCTTTCAGTACTAGTTTTCAAACTTCTACTAGCTATCAATCAGCAGATTAGTGAGAACTGACTTTTTGAGCACCAGTAGGAAAAAAAGCAGGGCATGCTAAACTGCCTAACAAGTTCTGAACAGCAACTTAATAATAATTTTAAAAGTTGCATTGCAAATGTGTGATGCTACAACTATTGAAACAATCAGGCTGCAGTCTTAAGCATACTTACCAGGGAGTCAGACCCACTGAATTCAGTGGGACTTATTTCTGAGAAGTTCTGAGAAGGTATCCTTAAGATAGTGCTTCATATTTCTTAAATATACTCTTCATACTTCTAGAACTACTAGCCTTCTCCAATGTCAGCCTATTATTAATGACTCACTAAAAACCACCTTGAAAATAAAGGTCATTTTTCATGTGTAATTTCAATAAGGATGAACAAGGTGCACTGAAATTGCTTTCTTTCCTTATGGGTCATGTCCATATAAGGGTAAATAGCATTGAGGTCATTACAGTCCTGTACTCTGCATCAAGTTCTGGTGGTGCTGAAAGTGGTTCAGCAAGAAATAAAGTATATTGCTTTCTTTTTAATTTTTCTTAGGCTGGGTTGCTCCTACTTTAAGAAGAGGTCACAGCTTCTCCGGGGACTCTTGGCCTCATAGCTTGAAAAGTTGTTTATTGGCTTCTCTGCGCTTTAAAAAAGATGTAGCAGATATTGTATTTATAACTACATTAGAAAAATAACCTTTTAACCTTTGCATTACTACTTTTACTGAAATATGATAACCAAGGGGATAGAGAAAGCTGCAATAAAAACCAGAGAGGATAGAACTGTGGCAGTTTAAATTAGTAAATAGGAGCTTTCTCTACACTCTACCAATTTTTAAATTCATTAAATGTGCAGTAGTTACTCATTTGTTGCACGGAATCCATGTTTGTTTCCTCCAGGTAAGCTTTAGTTGCAGGGATATTGTGCTTTCAATAAATGCATTTAAACCACAATATTTTGTCACTAGGAAACTACCATTATTTCCCTGACGGTACATTGATCGATATGGAGAATCCTCAGTACCCCAGGAGCCATGGCTGCTACCTCTATAGTTACTCCTACACCAGTAAGATCTTTGTAATAAGAGACATCACTGCTAATGGTTCTTCTGACAGTGTATGTGTAGCATACTACGAAAGTGACCTGCATTCTAAAGCATTGCTTATGTGGTGCCCTGTACTGTACCAGCATTTTGATGGACTGTATAGATGGAAGCCTTTATATGGGCCCCACCAGTATCAGAGCAATCACAGAGGCAGCAACCATCCCAGTTGGCATCCATGCCACTGATGTCTTAGTGCACTTACTAAACTCAGATATTAATGGGAGGAATACTGCACTGGCTCCCAGTCCATTTCCAGGTCCAGGTCCATGTGCTGGTTTTAACCTTTAAATGGCTTGGGGCTATTTAAAGGGTGACTTGCCTCATATGTCCTTACCCAGATCTTAAGATTCTCTTCAGAGGCCCTGCTCCAAGTGCCCTGGGCCCTGCCAAATAAGATGAGGTGGGTGGCTACTAGGGAGAGGGCCTTTTTGGTGATGGCACCCCATTTATATAATAGCCTCCTCAGTGAGGTTCAGGTGGCACCATCACTATGTTCTTTTAGATGCCAGGTGATGAGATTTCTGTTCACCCAGCCTTTTAAGAAGTGTTTTCGTTTTTAGTTGCATCTTATTGTGGTTTTTTAAATTTTTGTTTCAATGTGTTTTTAAATTGTATGTTCTGTTCTATTACTGCTTTCTTATTTTACTTTGTGAGCCACCCAGAGAACTGTTATGGGGACGTCAATACATAAAGTTGTTGTTATTTCCAACATTGTGTTCATATAAATTCTAGCAGTTAACTGGATCCTGCAAGCATAAACTTTTTAGTTCTCACTGGTTCAATTGAGGTGGCAGATTCTAAATAGCATTTTTTTCTGCCTCTGATGTCCTCTTCAAAATGACATTAAAAATCAAGCTCTAGTTGAGAGACAAGTGTATATGCATATGTGTGTTCATGTATGTGTGCATGTGTACACAAGGCTGACTTTGTATTGTGATCCCACTCTTAGAACACGGAGAGAGGAGCCTGCCTTGTTCTCCAAGCTTGTCCAATACTAGTCCATTCTAGTATTCCAATACTAGTCCAATACTAGTCCAATACTAGTCCTTTGCATTGAGATCCCGTCAAGAGTGGGATCACAATACAAAGTCAGCCTTGTGTACATATGCACACATACATGAACACACACATGTATATACACTTGTCTCTCGACTAGAGCTTGATTTTTAATGTCATTTTGAAGAGGACATCAGATCGATCAATTGATTGAATGAGTGACTGAACTTATAAACTGCTTTTCTGTACAAAAATGCTCAAAGTGATGTATAATTAAAAATCAAAACAAGAAAAATCAATATAAACTGAAAAACCAGTACCACAGTAGTGGTGTGCAAACAGGTTTGACGTCGAACGTGTTCGACATTGAACCGGTTTGGTTCAACTATTTGGTTCGAACCGAAGCACCCCCGTTTGGTCCGACTTCAGACTGAACCCCACCGGGGGTTCATGATCCCCCTCAAAAGTATTTTTTAATCATTTACCCCCTCTGGGGGACTTCCTCTAGGTGGCGGGGGGTGTCCGCGGAGGGTCCTCCTCCCCCCGCCAGACTCCTTGCCACCCTAACTGGCCGTTTGGCTGGCTCTTTGGTCCATTCGAGCCTTCCCCCTCCGGTGCAGTGGCCATTTTGGAGGCCGCCGCACCTACACAATGGGCCTCTGTGTGGCCTGGATTACCCAGGCCATGCAGAGGCCCATTGCGCAGGTGCAGCCGTTAGGGTGGCAAGGCAGCTGGCGGGGGTAGGGGGAACCCCCGCAGGACGCCCCCCACCACCTGGAGGAGGTAAGTGATAAAAAATTGGGGGGAATTTGCAAATGCCCCTTGGACCGGACCAAACTGGCGGGGGGAGTTTCGAGGGGGTGCCATACAAAACTGGCCCAGTCTGGTTTGAGCCGATTCCATGCACACCCCTATACCACAGTTAAACAGATTCATGGACAATTTTCAGAATTCACCAGACAGCTTATAGAAGACCAAGCACCTGATGAAACAGGGAAGTTTTAACAGAATGAAAAAAATGACTACATTTGAGGGGGGTGTACAAGGGAGGAAGTTCCACAATATAGGTTCCATGCAAAAAGGTAAGAAAAGAGATTTGTCAGAGCATTGATTCTAGATGTATAATTCAACTCAGGGCTTGAAGTTAGTTGTCCTTACTATATTTCCTTTCCACCTTTTAAGATTAATTGATAGTTTTCAGAATCAGCTCATAGTTTCACATAAATCAAATCCAATTTAAATTTTCCATTTGATTGCACTCTATTATATTACCTTTTGCAGAGAAACAAGCAAAACAAGGATATGATCTGCATGAGATTTTGGTAATATATTATCCAAACCTTTGTGATGTGGATCATTGCCTTTTTCATACTTTTCACTCTTCTGTGTTTATTGACTTAAATTAGATCTGATTACTTTTTACTATGTAAAAAGTAATAAAGCTAGCAAGAAAGCACTCAAGTATATAATAACTTGTCTTTGTAATGCAACTAAAGCTTGAATTGGATTTCCAATTTATAATAGCTGCTTAGGATGTTGCCAGGAGCTTTTACCCAAGTCACCTGCAAAGGAGGATATGAAATAAAGTTGTGCAATAATTATGGGTAGTTATGGGTACCCCAAAAAAGTAGCATCTACAATCCATTCTCTACACTTTTCTTTTAAAACTCAGTGAGCAACATGCCAATGAAAAGTGACTGCTACATGAGAAGCGTTGATGTACTACTGAGTTCCAGACTAGTGGTACACCAGCACTCACATGGGTGGTGGGGGTTGATGGTCTCCTCTTCCCCAGAAGCTCTCTGAGTGTCTCAAAAATATGTCCCTGTGGGCTGCACCACTGGCATTATTTTAGAGCATGTGGATGCGGCCCATTATTGTAAACCTGCAGTGACATTTGTTGACAATGTTGATCAAAACATTGATTCTAGTGGTCTTTTGTAAATGGATGTATGACCCAGATCAAGGTAAAGCTGACTCACACTCAAACTGGCCCAGCCAGGCCTGGTTTGGACCATGGCCCAGCCCAGTTCAGCTCAAGCCGAATCCCCTGGGCCAGGCGAGGGCCGGTTTGGGTTTTTGTTATTGTTTTTAATGCAAAACATGGCAGACTTACTGCCATTGCGGGGCCTCAGGGGGACCTAACACGGCTGTGGTGGGGTCTCTTAATATTCCCTGCTCTGCCTGCCGGCCTCACCCTGGTCTCAAACGGCCCATTTCAGGCCATTTTTGGCCCATTCTGTGCCTCTCTGCACTCGTGGTGGCCGTTTTGAAGGCCACCATGCATGCACACTGGCTGTCTGCAGGGCCAGGTCATGACTTGGCCATGCAAACGGCCAGTGCATATGTGCAACATCCTCCAAAATGGCCACCACCATTGCAGAGAGGCATAGAATGGACCAAAAATGGCCCAAAACAGACCATTTGAAACTGGGGGGAGTTCAGCAGCAGAAGGGGAACATCAGGAGACACCTGTGGCCAGGACCCACCAGAATGAAATCATACTTAAACTCTCCCAGGATGAATCCCTCCCTCCCTTCCTTCCATATTGTTTTTGAGCAGTGGAAGGTGTGTGTGTATGTGTGTGTGTGTATATATATATATCTCCCTAAAACCATATCTTTTTAGCCTGGCTTTTAGTGAGTACTGAAATAACTTTAAACGGGTCTTAATTTTGTTTTAATGAGTTACTTGTTTGTCTTTTAATCTGTTTTTATATTTATGAACCACCTAGAGCCATCTGGGTGAGGCGGTATAAAAATCTAATGAAGAAGAAGAAGAAGAAGAAGAAGAAGAAGAAGAAGAAGAAGAAGAAGACTGTATTGTCCCTATACTTGTACACAGTCATTATTGCCTTAGGGTGGCCTAGGTATTCCTTATCTTACCTCAATGCTCTAGAGCCCTAGACTGAGAAATTCTGTGTGACAGAGGAACCAAATCAAATCTCAGTAGGTGTTTCTGAAGACAGAGATGCTAGAGGGCTTTTTCGTGGTGGCCTTGACACTCTGGAATTTTTCCCTGTAGGAGGTCTGTTGAGTCCTCACCCTATTGTCCTCCGGATGGTCTGTGAAAACTTGGCTTTTCTGCAAAGCATTTTGACTGGGGTGAGTGATGTTGATGGATTATGTTATTCTCTTTTTTTCTTTGTTTAATTTTTGTTTTATTTTGTGATGCTTTGATTTTAACTATTTAAAGAGACCGCCTTCTTCGTTATGAACCCTGCCACCTATTGAGATATTCAGAAGAGGTTCATTTGAGGGTGCCCTTGGCTTGTCTGCTGGTGACTCAGAGGCGAGCCTTCTCTGTAGTTGCCCCAGGGCAGTGGAACGCACTTCCTGCTGAGATTAGAGCTGCTCCATCCCTGATGGCTTTTAGGAAACAACTGAAGACACATTTCTTCTGACAAGTTTTTTAGTTGAAGTTTTGGTTGATGTTTTTGGTTGAATTGTATTGGTTTAACTGAATTTTATATATGTTTTAGATGTGTTTTTTTGTTTTTGTTTTTGTTTTTTGGTTTGGTTTGTTGTAAACTGCCTAGAGACTTTGGTAGTGGGCAGTATATAAATGTGTTAAATAAATAAATGGAACTTTGTTTTGTTCCATTTTTGCAATTCATTGTTTCATTTTAATACTGTAAGCGGTTTTGTGTTGTAATTTACAGGGAAAGTGGGTTATAATTAAAAAAAATAAAAATATGCATGCACTCTCTCTCATGTGCACACATACACGTGCAACACAATGTGCCAGCAATGTGTATGCTCTGACTCTCACATGCATGTCATACACACATGAAGTCATTATGTTGAGCTGCTGAGTGGATAAATGGGTTCACGTGTGTATGACATTCATGAAAGTGTCAAAACATACACATTGCTGCATGTGTGTGCACGTATGGGGAAGGTGGTCCTTAAGGAACCCAAGTCCCAAAGGATTCAGGGCTTTAAAGGTAAGAGCCAGCACCAGGAATAAGCCTAGAAACACACAGAAATATAATGTTGAGGTGATGTGTTCCCAACAAACAGTCTCAACTAAAAGTGAAAGTATAACATCTTGTATCAATTGAAACTTCCACTCTTCAAAGACAATCCCCTGTAGATTGTGTTGCATGCTGCAGCAATGCAATGTGGAGATGACCAGGGATAAATGTATGGACGGTTGCAGTTGATGAACCAGTAAAAGTTGTAAAATTCACTCCTAGTCATCCCTGCTGTAGTCACCATAAGTGGTGCAGAGGGGAAATGCTTGTCTAACAAGCAGAAGGTTGCCGGTTCGAATCCCCGCTGGCACTACATCGGGCAGCAGCGATATAGGAAGATGCTGAAAGGCATAATCTCACACTGCACAGGAAGAGGCAATGGTAAACCCTTCCTGTATTCTACCAGAGACACCCACAGGGCTCTGTGGGCACCAGGAGTCAAAATAGACTTGATGGCGCACTTTATTTTACCATCCCTGCTGTATGGACTTCCAATAGGAGTCCTTGATCAATGAGCTGCAAATCTGGTCTCTTTTTGCATGGGAGGGTGTGCTAGTCTGTTGAGAACCAGATGAATAAGTAATCCCAGACAAAATTACTGAGCAACAGCATCTCCATCTTGGATTATGTTCAAGATTGTTCTCCCCTGTCCAGTTACTCATAGCTGACAAGAAATGTTTCACAACAATTCCTTAGGATTGGCCAGAAATGTCAGAGAAAGAGCATATGTGTGTTCTTTATGAGACTCACTGACAAATTTAAAATGATTGATTTGATAGGCACACACACACACACACACACACACACACACACACTCCTTTTCTGAGCAGTGGATTAGAAAGAAGAGGTGCAAAAGAGGCCGCACAGTCTGTCCCTGGCCAAATGAGAGATAAATGGCATCGAACATGAGTAAAACTGCACACTATCAAACAGGAAGCTACCATGTTGTGAGGAAATGTTTCTATCTAGACCACAATCCACCATCACTGCTCATGTATAGCCCCCAAGAAAGCAAATTAAGATCAAAACATGAAAGTATAAAATATATATATATAAATGATACATGAGCTAAATAAGAACGATATTGTAGAACTGGAAAAGGTGAAGAAGAGGGCAACCAAAATGATCAGGGGCTTGGAACACCTTCCTTATGAGACTAGGCTACAGCATCTGGGCCTCTTTACCTTGGAAAAGAGGTGACCAAGGAGAAGCATGATCAGAGTGTATAAAATTGTGCATGGAGTGGAGAAGGTGGACAGAGAGAGATTTTTCTCCCTCTCTCACAATACTAGAACCAGCAGTCACCCCATGAAACTGAAGGTCAGGAAACTTAGGACCGACAAGAGGAATATTTTTCACACAGTACATAATTAACCTATGGAATTTTTTGCCATGGGAAGTGGTGATGGCCACCAGCTTGTATGGCTTTAAAAGGGGCTTAGACAAATTCATGGTGGGCAGGTCTATCAATGGCAGCCTCAGAGGCGCAATGCCTCTCAATACCAGTTGTAGGGGAGCAACAGCAGGAGAGAGGGCATGCACATACCTCTTCCCTGTCTGCTCCCCAGAGGCATCTGGTGGGCCACTGTGTGAAACAGGGTGCTGGGCTTGTACCTGACCTGGTTTTTGTGATCGTGTATTGCTGTGGCGCAGCAACACATAAGGAGACCCCCAGCTGGGAGGCTGCACTTGCACGGGGCATCCTGGAACTTCTGGGGGCCACACAGCCCCCGATCCCCACAGCTCCCACCGGCTCCGTGATGGAGCCAGCAGTCGTGTGGGCTGCCAATCCAGCCACCCAGGGCTGCAGCAGTGCCCGTCTGCAGGGAGAGAAGGTTGAGCCTCACCGATTGTGAGACTCGCCCCAATAAAGTAAACTTTAACAATAACTTTGTGCCCATGTTTCACATTCTGTGCCTTTAAAAAAATATGTAGTGCTGCTCTCCCGACATACAGAAACATGACCAACATGTGTGTCTCTGACCATTTGCAGTAAAGTGTCACAGTGACACTTTATAGTGATCACAACAATATCACAACTTCTTTTTGATGACATGGTCTCTTTAAGCAGATTATTTAAAACTATGGGGAAACTCATGGCTTCTAAAATACATGGCATCTAGCATGTTGAATGCATGGTACAAAGCTATCCTTACAAAGAGCTATATTCAATAAAATCATCAACTCATCTCTGCTCTGGAGAAGGTTGTGTAAACCTTGGGGCAGGGGGTGGGGGGTGGGATCAATGTTTAGGTACTGTGCAACCGTGCTTCAGACTCAGCAGCACAGCAATTAAACAGAATCTGTAGTGTTTAGTCAACCATTACATAAGAATATACTGCTTAATTTGGATATAGGGTTATTTAGATAAATTGTTATTGTATAAGAGGAGAAATCCTCACTATTTGCAGTACAAGAGAAAGAGGAAAGTGAGGGATTTATAAGAGCAATTGAGCATCAATAGCTTTCACTGATTTAAGTTGTAAACAGGACATTGATAACCATTAATGTATCTACATTTTAAGACTTTGTTATAAGAACAAATTCTTATAGAGAAATAGCTTCGTATCCTGGAAGTTTGGTTGCTCCCCCACTAGCTTACAAAACAGATGGAAAAGATACCGAAACTGTTCTATGCTGCTAGATTACATACAAGATTACAAATTAGTTTAGGTAAGGCCTTAGCCACAGTATACTCTGAGACAGGCCAAATTTGGAGTCAAGTTCTGGCACAGGAGCAAAAGGCCACAGGTAGAAGGCACAGTCAAAGTCTGTGGTCAAGTACCAGAGTGGTGAGGCAAAATGAGGTAAGGCATGACTATTTGGTGCAGCACTATTGTTTTTTATTATGTTGTTGTTGTTATTGGCTTACATGCTGTGCAGCAGATCAGAACCACCCACTCCACTGCGGGCATCTAACAGACACATCCCCAACAAAACTCTTCAGCTACTGTATGACTTACTTTTGCACTATTTCACATGCATTGCGAATAACACAAATAAACTTGTGGTAAACCGCCCAGAGACGTAAGTTTTGGGCGCAATAAAAATATGTAAAATAAAATAAAATAAAATAAAATAAAATAAAATAAAATAAAATAAAATAAAATAATAATAATAATAATAATAATCACGGTGTGCTATTGTGCAAGGAAAAGCAGTTGTGGAAGAGCCTTGTTGCCTAGCACCACAGGTGTGTTTGTTAGATACCTGCAGTGACACAGATGGTTCTAACCATATGCTGCCCAGCCTATAAGCCATTATAATTAATATACCGCTTAATGTTCAGACTGAGAAGCAGGTTTGTATGCAGGGGTTTGTAAGGCCTGGTTCATCGCCTGTGGCTTGTGGAGGGTCAACTGACCATATTCAGGCCAGTACTGCAGGATAGGGATGTGCACAAATGGTTCATCCCAAACCAGTTTACCTCAAACCAGGGCTGGTTTGGAGGTTCAATCAAGGACCGAATTGGGGGCAGTTCAATCTGTGGTTGAACTGAACTGGGCCCAGTTCAGGACAAACAGGGGGGCGGGCAGGGGGTGGCAAGAGGAAAAAGAAGCTGCTTACCCTGGCTAGCGAGCATGGCAAGCACGCTCCCCCTCCTTTACCAAGCCGCCGGCTCAGCAGCAGCTCGGTTCTGCCCACCACGCATGTGTGGTGAGGCAAATGGCCTTTATGCATGAACAGAGGCCAGAAGTGAGCCACTGCTGAGCCAGCAGCTCGGTAAAGGAGGCAGGAGGGAAAGCGTCATTAAGCAGCAGTGCCAGCAGCTGCACCAGCTGGACGGATTAAGTAGTTTTTCCCCCCTCTCGCTGCCGTCGCTGCCTAGGGAATGCTCTTTTACTTGTAAAGGGGAATCCTCGCCGGATTCCCCTTTACAAGTATATCTCCCGAACCAGTTCAGCCCAGTTTTGTGGTTGAACCAGACCTGGTCTGGGTGGACATGGAACCAGACCAGGTCAGTTCAAATCCAGTTCAAATTTGGACCAAACTGACTGAACCAGTTCCATGCACACCCCAAACGCAGGATAAAGTGTGCCCTGCCTGGTTTGGACAGAGACTAGAGCACTGCTGGTACAGGAGGTAAAGTGCAAGAGACCAACTGGCATCTTACAGATCACCAACCACAGCTAAAACCAGAGTTCAATCTTGGTTTCAAATGCCAGTTTAAATGTGGTTTGTAACCCACAATTAGGGTTGCCAGCTCTGACTGAAGCTGTTTCTGGAGGTGGTTTTCCATTCACACAACCAGCCCTACCCAGGCTTGCACAGCCCTACTTGGGTAGGTCTGGTCATGTGGAGTGCTGGGATTGGTCCCGATCCTGGCGCTGCCCCACTGGGTAAGCATTGACAGTAAGCACTGGCTGTTGGAAGATGGGGCTGTAGCTCAGTAGCAGAGCATCTGCTTTGCATGCAGAAGGCCCCAAGGTCAATCCCTAGCATTTCTAGGTAGAGCTGGGAAAGATTCCTGCCTGAAACCTTGGAGAACCACTACCAGTCAGTGTAGACAATACTGAGCTAGATGGACCAATGGTCTGATTCAGTGAGGCGAGTCTCATGATGAGGGAGAGGAGCCATAAGGGGGTTTGCAGGGAGAGTGGGCTTAGCCTGCTCTCCCCGCAGATGATCAGAAGGCAGCCCTGGGTGGCCAGATCGGCCACCCACAGGACTGCCGGCTCCGTCATGGAGCCGGTGAGGGCTGCGGGGATCAGGGGCCACACAGACCCCAGAAGTTCCAGGATGCCCCGCACAAGCACACGGGGCATCCTGGAGAGACCCTCAAGCCCGGGAGGCTGCAACCAGCCTCCCACTCGGGGGTCTACTTGTGTGTCGCCGTGCGCAACGGCAACACACGAGCAAAAAGATGCTCCATTAACCTCGGCCAAGGAGAGGGGTATTTAGGGCGGCTAGCTGCCGTAGCTGTGTGGCTCCCATTGCAGCACACGATCACCCAAAAGCGGGCTAGGCTCCCTTAGCCCACTTTTGGGTGATCGTGAGAATCACCTCAGTATAAGGCATCTTCCTATGTTCCTAAAGTAGACCCATTGAAATTAAAAGGCCATCACGTTTGTCATCAGAGTCATAGTATAAACTGCACTAGTTAATCTCAATTTACATCATTATTTGTATGAGTAAAATTAAGTCAAAGTATTTTTAATTGTTTGCTTTCTACAGTTAACTGCAGATGTATACTAAAAATCAAGGGCGCAATCCAGAAAAGTCCCATTGATTTCAGTTGGAGAGTAAGCATGTGTTTATATTTCTATATAATCTTCGTTTAGCCATATATTCGTTTATATTTCTCCTGCTGAAATCAGACTTCAGTGCTTAACTGTGACCAGATTGCGCCTCAGGTATTTTGGGAAGGAGCCTGGAAGCCATAATAAAATACTGACTAGATTTTGAAGAAAATAGAAGTGTTTCGGAAGGTTAACTGCATGAAAGAGTGTGCTGGATGCCTGGTAAATGGAAAAACAGATGCAAATTATTGTTTTTTACTCAAAGGTGACACAACATAACAGTGATAAGATGGAAGCCTCATGAAGCAAGGCAATTATAGTTCTCTCTCTCTCCCCCACACACACATACACACACACACACAGTCAAGTGTGAAATAAGTAAGCTGCATTCAGTGATTAACAGGCATGATACAGAAATACACAGTAATTTTCTTGATGAGTACCAAACAATAAAAATGTTGATTTCTATTTCCTCTAATTAAGCTAAAAGTCAAATACACATTTCTCCAAGACGTGGCTCTACTAACCTTCTTAAAATAAATACGACAGAAAAATTAACACATATTTATGCTAGACAGAGATAAGGCAGCATATCTATTGTTCCACCCACCCCCATGCGGGGAAGGTGGGGTTGTCCACATTCAGATGTAACCAGTATGACCCTCTTTGAAGTCAAGGAGACTGCAGAGAGGAGGGGAAACTGACTTCATGGACTTCCTTCTAGAATGAAGGACAGCCTTAGCAGTCGATCACAGCTGGAACAAGGGAGGAGCTTCCTCCCTCAGCTCTGGTTAGAGCTCAGTGGGGCTGCAGTTCAGTGTTCGGACGTAATGCTGGAGCTTTCAAACCTCAGGTATGCGTGGCAAAACTCACTACAAGCCAAAAGTTCAACCTGGAGTTTTCAGGAGGGAAACCTCAGGTCAATTTTGTGTCTGAACTGCAATTGCACACATACTAAAAATTCAGCCTCAGGCCCCTTCAACTACAGTTTCCCATTACATGTGAAAGGGGCCAGTGTTTTACTACTGAGATCTCCTAACCATTGTTAGGAGATTGAGTGCACCCTGCTTTTTTGAGGGCTAAAAGCTGAGTGACATACAAGTCTATTCTAGGCATCCAAATGGAATATAAGGAATGTGGTGGGGCAGAATCACAGTAGCAGATTCCACCCTGATCCAGGGGTGACTCCAGAACAACTAATTTGAAGAACCAAGGGCTGGGCAAAAAATGTTATTGGGGAGCAAGGGTTTTGCTACACATTAAATACTTATAGAGGTAAGCTAATTAATGTTGTTAATTCATTTACCTTATCAGTGATGCTGAATATGCCTGCTGTTATGACAAGAAACAAATCTCTTTACAACTATCACCAGATCAAGAGACAACTTTGTTTGTCAGGCTCAAACTTTTTTTCAATAGCCATCCTATATAATAAAAGGCTAAGTGAGTGGCCGTGGCTAGGGATGTGCATAAAACCGGTTCTCCCGGTTCGGTTCGGGTCCGAACCGGGTCCGAACCGGACCAGGGTGGTTCGGTTTTGGTTTTGCCGAACCACCCCCCCGGTTCGGTTCGGATCCGAACCGGTTCGGATCCGAACCGAACCGGTTCGGATCTCAAAAAATAGCTGGTTTGAAAGGGGACCTTGTGTTCTACTTGCCACCCAAATTTCAAGTCGATTGGACCTTCCTCTGATTTTTGGCGATTTTTTTAAGTTTTAGAGACTTTGGGGCAGTTCGGGGGCATAGCATGGGATCTGGGCAAAAGGAGTGGGGTGGGGTGGTAGTGCCTAATGGGTGCAGGCTACCACCCCAATTTCAGGGGGATTGGGCAAAGGGCTGATTTTTGGTAAATTTCTGAAAATTTCATGTCTTTGGGGCATATTGGGGCATATTGGGGCAGAAAGTGGGGGCTGGGGCAGAATAGTGGGGTGTGGTGGTAGTGCCTAATGGGTGGAGGCTACCACCCCAATTTCAGGGGGTTTGGACAAAGGGGTGATTTTTTTAGAATTTTTGAAGTTTTAGTGACTTTTGGGCAGTTTGGGGGCAGAAAGTGGATCTGCCCCAAAATAGTGGGGTGGGGTGGTAGTGCCTAATGGGTGGAGGCTACCACCCCAATTTCAGGGGGATTGGGCAGAGGGCTGATTTTTTGAGAATTTTTGAAGTTTGGGTGTCTTTGGGGCAGATTGGGGGCAGAAAGTGGATCTGCCCCAAAGGAGTGGGGTGGGCTGGTAGATAGTGCCTAATGGGTGGAGGCTACCACCCATCCCCAATTTAAGAGTGATTGGGCAGAGGGGTGAATTATGGTGAATAGAAAAGGTGTGAATTCTCATTCTATCATAGCAAATGAGATATTTTTCAATTAAACAACTCTCATGACCCCACTTTCACTTTTTCACACTTTCCTTTACTATGAATAATATGAGGAAGTAATCAATTTAGCACACTTCACCTTATGAAGACAAACCTCATACAAATAAATTCACCATAATTCACCCCTCTGCCCAATCACTCTTAAATTGGGGATGGGTGGTAGCCTCCACCCATTAGGCACTATCTACCAGCCCACCCCACTCCTTTGGGGCAGATCCACTTTCTGCCCCCAATCTGCCCCAAAGACACCCAAACTTCAAAAATTCTCAAAAAATCAGCCCTCTGCCCAATCCCCCTGAAATTGGGGTGGTAGCCTCCACCCATTTGGCACTACCACCCCACCCCAATATTTTGGGGCAGATCCACTTTCTGCCCCCAAACTGCCCCAAAGTCACTAAAACTTCAAAAATTCTCAAAAAATCACCCCTTTGTCCAAACCCCCTGAAATTGGGGTGGTAGCCTCCACCCATTAGGCACTACCATCACACCCCACTATTCTGCCCCAGGCCCCACTTTCTGCCCCAATATGCCCCAATATGCCCCAAAGATATGAAATTTTCAGAAATTTACCAAAAATCAGCCCTTTGCCCAATCCCCCTGAAATTGGGGTGGTAGCCTGCACCCATTAGGCACTACCACCCCACCCCACTCCTTTTGCCCAGATCCCATGCTATGCCCCCGAACTGCCCCAAAGTCACTAAAACTTTAAAAATTCACCAAAAATCAGCCCTTTGCCCAATCCCCCTGAAATTGGGGTGGTAGACTCTACCCATTGGGCACTACCACCCCACCCCAAAATTTTGCCCCTGGGCCCCTTTTTACCCCCCCGAATCGATTCGGATTCGGATTAAATCCGAATCCGAACCAAATCAAGGGTGATTCGGGTGACCCAGATTCGGGCACAAAACAGAACAGGGGTGATTCGGTTCGGGTCCGAGCCAAATCACCCGAAATCCCAAATTGCACACCCCTACTAAGCACACACACAGAGAAGAAGCAGGAGGCGGAGTGTGGATTCTATGATAGCATATTAGAGTGGATTGATGGTGTCTCATTGAAAATCTCATTTGCTATCATAGAATCCACACTCAATACCTCAGAAACAAGAGAAACCTGTACCCATGGGGGTGCCCCTACCAGAGATCCCTGTACCCCATGGGTTAGAAACCCATGGGGGTGGTTGGCACCCTATGTGCACTACACCACCACTTGCTCTGGGCCACCCCAGCACCCCCATGTGCACTTATAGGGCTGCTGAAAGCTCCATTATAACTTATTATGAGGAAAAACCTTAAAGACGCGTAAACTTCAAAAATCACTTAAAAATCACCTCTTTGCCCAATTCCTTTCAAATAATTCTGATAGCTTCCTTGCCCACCCTTGGAACTACCACCCACCACACTGCACTCTACGACACCCCTTTCCCCCCGACGTGAAGCTATACATTTGCTGCAATCCTAATTATTCTCTATGAGGAATTCAAAAACACTTAACAATTCACCAATAATCAGAGGAGTGTCCAATTGCCTTGAGATTTTTTGGGTGGTAGGCACCCATGCCTGTCTACCACCCACCCTGCTTTTGTGCTCCTAGGTCCTCTACAACAGGGGATATGGACTGGTTCGGGTCCCATTATACTCAATGAGAAAAATAATTAAAAATATTTCAAATATTCATAAAAAATCATAGGGGTGTCTGATTGCTTCAGGGTTTGCATGGTTGTTGGCACCCATGAGTGCTCCACAATAAGAAATAATGGCCTGGTTCGGGTCCCATTATATCCTATGAGAGAAAAATAAAAATATTTTTCAAAAATTCATAAAAAATCGTACGAGTGTCCGATTGCTTTGGGGTTTGGGTGACAGGTACCCCTGGGTGCCAGCTACCATCTGACCAATTTTCAGCTTTCCGAACCGATCCGAACCGGTCCGAACCGGTTCGAAACGAACCACCCCCAGTTCAGTTCGGATTCGAACCGAACCAGGGGTGGTTCGGTTCGATCCGAACCTCCAAACCGGAACCGGTTCGGACCCGAACCGGTTCGGATCCGAACCGGTTCGCACATCCCTAGCCGTGGCTTTGGAATGTTGGGGATCTGCGTCCCTGCCTCCCTGGGCTGTTCTGGGCCTGCGCGAAGCGCAGGCCCAGAAGAGCCCAAGGGACACAGGACCTCAGACACCAGTGTCCCACAGCCACGGGCGGCCATTAGCCGGTGTGTGGCGGCGGGGGAAAGTGGCCGAGGCGGCGGCAGAGCCGCCGCCTCAGCCATGAGCTGCGGCACGGCGAGAGGAGGCCGAGGCAACCAGAAGCGGCCGCCCTGAAAAAGGCGAGGGCAATGGCGGCGGGGGAAGACCGAGACGGGGGACAGGGAAGCTGGGCGAGGTGGCGGCGAAGCCGCCAACGAGGTCCCCGCCCGCTCACAGCCGTCGCCGCCGCCTGCTCACCCGCCCTCCCAGCTGCCCAAAATGAAGCTGGGCGAGGTGGCGGCGAAGCCGCCAACGAGGCTCCCGCCCACTCACAGCCGCCGCCTGCTCACCCGCCCTCCCAGCTGCCCAAAATCACCTTCCCCGCTCCCCCCCAAAAAAGATTAAGGGCCAAAATGGCCCATGAGAAGGTCGCCGCCCCCGCCTATCGCCCTCCCAGCTGTTGAAGACCACCTTACCCGCTCCAGCCCGAGGGAAAAGAGAGGAGCTCACGAGCAGAGCTCCTCTCTGTGCTAAGTCACTGCTCAAACTGCCGCTATGGACGCAAAGGACGCCTATTGTGTCCATTGCGACAGTATAGGCAGCAGCTTAACACAGAGAATAGCTCTGTTTCCGATTTCCTCTCTTCTCCTTCGGGCTGGAGCGGGTAAGGTGGGCTCCGGCAGCTGGGTGCGCGGGAGGGCGATAGGCGGGGGCGGCCACCTTCTCATGGGCCATTTTGGCCGTTATTCATCCACCACCACCCCCCAAAAAAAGTAAAAGCAAAATAAGGAAGAACAAAAACAGAGAACAACAACAAAACAAAAAACAAAAAGAGAGAGGGGACAAGGGGGGGGGAAGAGACAGAAAGAGAGAGAGAGGGACAGAAAAGACGGGATAGAAAGCTAGCGCCCGTTATCATAACGGGCTTAAAAATACTAGTGATAGCCATAATATGCTACGACTGTTACATCCGACACTTTGCTGTAAATTTCCAGTCTCGTGGATTGGGGCATGAAAGGGGGAGTGGAAAATATTTTGAGGTGAACACCCTCTACCCTTTACTACCCCTTGAAGTCATCCCTGCCCTGATCTAGCATTCACTATAATGTCTGTATAAATAATGTCTGTTTATACAGTTATTCACATGGAGGGTTCGCTTTGCATGATTTAGAACCCTTCCATTGCAGGGTTCCTGGTCACACAGAAAAGCAGTATATGCAGGGACTCCCCATAGATGCTCTAATGCGTACATAAGTCAGGAATAGGGAGGCAGACATAATGCCATTGCCCATCCCCCCACCTTATGTTAATGTTACCCCTAAATAACATCAGTAGCAAGGAACAAAGGCTATCATTCCACAAGGAACTGTATTTCCAGATTTCCATACATTAAAAGCAGAAGGTTACAGTCCAGGTCCCAAGTCCCTGTCACTCAAAGTAGACAATAATTGGCTAGCTGGGCCAGTGCTCTTGCTCAAAACAATGCAACTTCATATATATCGAAGGAAACAATTAATTAAAATATTCAATTCACTCACAATATTTTGATTCAGACTTTAAAACCATTTCTTTAAAAGCATTCCTGCCATTTTGTCTGTTGCCACACTTAGGTTACTGCAATAGAGCTATCATCCAGACAGCACTTCAGTCAGGAATGTAAGTGTTAATCAAACTCCAGCTCAGGTGAATCTGGTAGGTTGGAGTCTCTTACTGGACAAAAAGTAAGCTGTCTACGGCCAAGCTAGTTCTTTACTTTTCATAGAAGCCTTCTGCCTTTGAAGCAGTAGGTTCTGTCTGTGAATTCTCTGTGAGTCAGGTGGAAGGATATGATATTGATTATCTAAATTCCTCACATAAAAATTTTCAAGAGGTCACCTACTATGCCATCTCTCCAGTGCAGTGAGAGGTTGCTTTGATCTCTATCGCTGAGGAAGCTTCCTTCTGAGTTCAATGAAAACTTTCAAAGCTATATTAATTTCTCAATTTTGAATTTGTGTGTGTATGCACATTCTCATAGTGCAATGTTATGACTGAAATAACATGAAGGAAATAAGTACATAGGTCACAGATCAGCCACATTTAAGGCTGCATGAAGCTGCAGAATACATACAGTGAGGACACACAGAGAACACACACAGTATGGTCGTTCTTATGACTGTTACTGGGGCAGGGAGGGCAGGCAGGGTTGAACCTACCTTCTCCCAGATGACCATCATCCTCTGTGTGGTGTGCAGCTTGAGCGCCCTCATGACCCACACTGCTCTGGAAGCCGGGAAAATGAACCCGGCCTCCAGGTATCCTTAAATGCACTGTGAGATGAGTGTGGTACACTGAGAGATTTTCCCTCAAGCCGGGCACTCTAGGAGCCCAATTCTGTGTCTGCTCAACAAGGCCTGAGCATTCACACAACTCTGTACATGGGGAAAGGACAGGTACAAATCCCGGGTTACCTGGGGAAGCAGTACCAGGATCTGTGGTACACAGATGACCAGGAAGTGAAGTAAGAAGGGCTTTGTTCTCCTCCTACCTCCCTTTTAACCTGGGTGGCCAATCCGGGCTAACCAGGTATGGAGTTTCTGGCTCAGGAGGGCTCCCACTGCCACAGATGACCAGACCTACGTAGTTAGAAGAGGGTTAATCCAGGTAGCTCTGTTCTTGAGAATGACCTTTGTATCTTAGGAACTTCTGTTGACATCCAGTAGATCAACCATACAATTGCACCCAGTGCCACCATGACATACACTGTGGCTGAAAGCAGAAAACAAGGCCACAGGTGCAGCATTCAAGGCAGTACCTGTATAGCCCCATCTCCACACCAAAAAGGGCAAACACACGCCCAATATGTACATCATGCCACATTGTTCCCCATCTTCACAGCACTGCCTCACAAAGTATCAGCAAAGCAGCACAAAACAGTCCCACAAAGATATTTAAATAAGGGCCAGGGCAGAGAGTGCAGAGATGCAGGAAGGAGGAAGATCCAAAATGGCAAGACGTGATTGCAATGGGCAGGGAAATTGGAGCCATGTAGCTTTTTCTACAGCTGGAAAGCAATCAGAAGCAGGTGTAGAATCCAGAGGGGAGAGTTGTGTTATGCAAGGACAAGACAGTGGAGTTGAATCTGGAATATTAATAGTTTAATGAGAGAGAGATTATTTACAGAGTGGCAAGTGCTGTCTGCCTTCAGTGCTCTTGCTGCAGGCTGTTTGTTAGCCCCGCCTCTAAGCCAGGACTGCAATACAAGTGACCAAAGCACCATTCAAAAGCTGGCTAGGATCAATGAACGGATTAACCAGAAACACCACAGCAGGCAAGGCCTAACGCAATGCAATAGTGTATTCACTTTCATGAAACTATGTTCCTTCTGCACAAGAGTGGCTCCAGCATGGGAGCAAGTGCCACCTCAGAAATGTGGTTGCCCACCACAGCTGCCCCATTTCCGTTTCAGAAATCCAACAAGTGGGACACAGCTCGCTGACCAAGAAATGCACTTTGCCCCTTCTGTGCCCCAATAAAAACATTTCTGGTGCCACCACTGCTTCTGAGTCCAATGAAAATTCTCATAACTATATTAATTCCTCAGTTTTGAGTAATATATAGACACATTGTCCTCATGTAATGCTAAGATTGAAAGAACGTGGAGGCAATAAGTACACGGGGCACAGTCCAGCCACACCTGAGGTGGCTTTGTGCATGAGTGCTCTGTCTGACTTCAGCCCCTTATAGACATTCTATGCTAATACATTTGGGGAGAACATCATGGTTGCAGGCTCCATCCCAACCTATATGCATTCCTGAGGACATAAAAGGCATAGATTCTCCTCAGACATTTAAAGGAACATACCTGGGTGGAGCCTGCAGTCACAGAGATGCTCTTCTTACCACCTCTGTTTGTTCATTCTACCTAATTAGAATGTTTGAAAGGAGCTTCACTTGTAAATTTATCTTCACCTGCTGATCTTGCCAGAAACTTGCTGCCTTCATCTCATAACTGACAGCCTGCAAAATGTTTCACAAGCCAACTGTGGCCTTGAAGCTGTAAATATGGTAACAGTTAATTAGAAGAATGTGAAGTGGCATGGGGGGAACGTTACATAATAGAAGTGCCAGGCGTTATCACCATTATTACTGGCAGGTGTAGAGAGCATACAGACTGTATAGTGGGAAGTACTGAAGTGAATATAACTATGCAGAGTGTCCCACATTCTTAGGAAACTGAAGGGGACCATGGAAGAGTGTGCACATGAATTACAAGGTGCTTGCAGCATATGACATCTGCTGCTCAAGGAAGTAATGGATCTTCTGTTGAACCATCTCCAGTTGCAGAGGCAACATGTCTGAGATTCTTTCTTAAAAAGCAATTTTAGAAGGAAGGAAGGAAGGAAGGAAGAAGGAAGGAAGGAAGGAAGCTTCACACAACTTCCAGCCAGTCTGTAAGTGGGAGAAATGTCAGGGCGATGTTGGGAACCAAGAGCATGCATTCCTGGTGGGTGTGCCATTCAACCCCGCCTAAGTCTGGTTCCTGAGATTCTCTATCGCACATTTTTCTGACCTGCACCTGACTTTTGTAACCAAGATTTTGAGTCAGATAGAGAATGGGAGGAGACTGTTCGGTGGAGAACGCAGGAGCTGGATTTGGTTGGGTTCAGATGTCACACCCACCAGGAGTGCATGCTCTCAGTTCCCAACATATCCCTGACATTTTCTCCACTTAAAGAGTGGACTGCCGTCATGTGAAGCCAGAGAGAGAGAGAAAGAGCTGGGAATCCAAGCCTCAGACAAAGAGCAAGCCAAGGTTGTAACATAGCAAAATAATGTTTTCAAAATCAACCCAAATGATTTTTATCATTTAACCCAAATCCAATATTAAAATGGAACTTTATCGTTAAGTGAGCCCTCCATTTTTACTTTAGCATACATTTTACATTAAAAAATATTTCATCCCAACCATCTCCAAAGGAGAGTTTTGCCAATTTAATTAAGTGGATTTTTGTGTGAGACATCACTGGGGTGGCCCTGCTGAGCAAGAAATGAAAGTCTGTTGGCAATATGGTGCAATTTTACACCCCACTCTCCAGAGTGGAGAGCATGCAGCAGCCAAATAATACACATTTCCTGCTGCTTGGAAAGTGTCTGAGCTTACAAAAACAGGAAATCTCTCTTTTAAAAAATAAAATTGTTTCCTTTCTATAACTGGACTGCATTTTTTTCAAACATTTAAGTGAGATCTTAAAACAAAATAAATGGGATAACAGTCATCTCCCATTCCAGTCCCCTCAGGCCCACCTTACAAAATGGCTTCCATAGGCCACATGTTGTTCCATCAGGGGCGTAGCAAGGTTGGAGTGGGCCCAGAGACAAGATTTTAAAATGCCCCCCCCCCCCACTGAAGCTCAGCTCATGAAGTAAAGCAATCTTAAATGAGGCTGAATAGTGGTCACAAAAAGCAGAGTAAAATGTATAAACACCTATGTGCCACAATAGAACATCATCCTAAATTATTTTTTAAAACGTTTTTGTCAATTGTGGACGATGCAAGTCATTTAATGGTACTAGAAAAAGACATGCTGTTCTCGTAGCTCCAGGTCTTAACACTCACATCAGTTTCGGAGGATGAATACAACTGATGGAAGCCTGGGCGGGTGTGCGGCTGGGGGAGTCAGTCATGTGACTTGCCTCTGGAGGGCCCCCCAAGGCAGTGGGCCCCCAGACAACTGTCTCCCCTTGCCCTATTATAGTTACGCCTCTGTGTTCCATGTTGTTGCTATTCCCCTCCCAAGTCCAAGAAACTTCATAACAACTTGTTATTATGAAGCCCAATTCATTGTGCTTTAGTAGCTGGGAATGGAAAAGACTAACTTTGGTCATTGCCTGTTCCACCTGACTGGCTGTAGCTCATAGGCTTCTACATGATGTTCTTTAAACTTGCAGAGCTACTATATTTCACCAATGAAGCCGTAATACACGGGTACATTTCTGCCCAATTTTATTTCATTATTGGACAAAGAGAGGAGTGATCTACTGAATGTAATAACTTTCCAGGATGTCTGCCCCCTTGTCCCCAGATGTTATTGGACTTCAACTCCCATAAACTCCAACCAAAGGCCACTGCAGCTGGAGATTATGGGAGCTGAAGTCCAATAACAGCTGGGGACCCAACATTGAGAATCCCTGGCCTAGGAAACAGAAATGAAGCAGAAGAACGACTTATTAGTTTCTGCCAAGTCAGTGATCTCTTTATTGCTAATATTCATGATATTGGGATGCTTAAGAACTATAGTTACTATATAATATTTTTTCTCTGTATTCTCCATCTTCTATCTCTCCATCTTCTGTCTCTTCCAAGAAACATTTGCAGTACACCTAGATATTATGTGCATTCAACTTGGATCAATGAGTTCAGAAAGAAAACAAGCATAGGAGGGTAGAAAATAGCCAATGGCAAAGCAAACACAAAAGACAGAGAAAATAAAAATTATTGAATAATTCCAGAGCATTCAACCCATAGCAAACAGAGACAAGTATATTAAGGAAGATAACATATATTGGATTTTCTGAATTGTTAGGGGAAAGTAATTGGAGACAGGAAATATCTGTACTAATTTACATCATAAGAGGAAGAGAAAATTATGTCAGTGATACTTTGATAATGTTACGTTCCGGCTGATTGGGGATTCCTCTCTTGATGTTTTTTCTTATAGTGGTATCACAGTGGCTTAAGGGCATCTCATTGAATCAAATTAAAACTGTCTCCCTACAGTTTAGCAGGGAAAGAGAACAAAGATGGTTTCTCTGGTCATTCATCATATTGCACCAAAGATGATGAATGAACATCTTTGTTCATCTTTGTTCACTCATCATCTTTGGTGCAAGATGATGAATGACCAGAGAATCCACTATCAACAAGATAGTGGATTTTGTAACAACAAAACCCAGGACCCCATGGGCTTGTGGTTTGGGGGGTGGTTGGCACCCCATGTGCACTACACCACAACCCACTTTGGGCCACCCTGGTGCCCCCCACATGGAGTTATGAGGCTGCTGAAATCTCCATTATTTGGCTGCTGAAATCCCCATTTTTTGGAGGAAATAATTATTTGGGGGAAAGCTTAAAGATGTGCAAACTTCGGAAAAAAATTAAATAACCCCTTAGCTCAATTTCTTTGAAATTTGGGTGGCAGCTTCCTTCCACCCATTGAGAGCTACCACCCACCACAACCCAATCTGGGCCACCCTGCTCCCCCCCCCCCAGTTATGGGGCTGCTGAAATCCCCATTATTCCCTATGGGGGAAAGCTTAAAGACTCACAAACTTTAAAAAAAAAATCACCCCTTTGCCCAATTTCTTTGAAATTTGGGTGGTAGCTTTCACCCATTGGACACTACCATCCACCCCACTCTTTTCCCTCCATAACCCCTTTTTTGCTCCAATTCTATTTAGATTTGGATTGATACAGATTCAAATTGAATCTGGGATGACTGGGGGGGGGCGGTATTCAATCGGATACAAATCAAATCAAAAAATCAATTCATGCACATCCCTAGTCACCACATCCCCAGCCATGGAGAACACCCTCTCACTCTGGACTCTGGTTGGGGGGCATGAAAGGAACCATTCAGCAACTGTTGCCAAGTCCAGCCAGACTTGGAGATGCATTACCCAAAACTGGATTGACTCCATCTCCTGGCCTGCCACCAGCTCCTGAGGGTACTGCATAACACACTTCTCAGCACTACTCTAGGGCTCGATGGGTTCCTCCCATTCCCTGGCAAGGCACCAAGGAAGCCCTCTGTAAACTACCGGGTGGAATGCTGAGGCAGAACCAGTAGCTCACTAGGCCCTGCTAGGGACACCACGCTGCTGGACCAGGAATCGGTGGCAATGCTGCTGCTAGGGGTGGACTGTACACTAGCAGGAGGCGCTCCAGCATCCTCCTCCTAGTTGCACCCCAACCTCCTCTCCTCTGTTGACCTGACCTTTTGGACCAGGAGGTCCCTGCAGCTGGGCAGGTGGTTAGAGGTGACCACTTTGCCCTTCATCTTTGGGTCACATAGGCAAGGTAAAACAAGCACTGCCAATGCACCCCAAAGTGTCCTGAGATGATCCACCACTCCAGTCCTCAGCTGACCTGCCAAGGCGATTGCTTCCTCAGTGGTCAGCATGGTCTGGAGCTCACCCATCATCTTCTCAAAGAGAAGAGTGGCAGACAAAGCCTGGCTGTCTTGCTGTCTCAGCACACAAGCTGTTTGGGGCAACAAAGAATAGTTTGAGTGCAGTCACAGAGCCAGCTGAATGGCAGCCTGGGTCCAGCCCCACTCAGTGGTCCCCTCCAGTTACGCCCCATGTGTGTGATGTCACGTGCATGGGGGCATGGCTTGGGCTCCAGAGGAACCCCGGGTGAACTCCCTTCCCACACCCAGGCTCCTGAGAGCCCCGAGTGAACCCTCTGATGTTATTTCAGGCAGCCAGTACTGCCTAATAAGTTGTATTCCCTTTCTCTCCCTCCAGAGAGAGAAAGGGAAATACATCCTATCAGGCAGCCAGCGCTGCCTGAAATGACAAGCTGAGAGTTTGCTGCGGACCCTCAGGAGCCTGGACGTGGGAGGGGGAGTTCACTTGGGGCTCTCCAAAGCCTGAGCTTCCCCAGTGGGCTTTGGTGGCCCTTTTCATTGGCAGCTTGGGTTTTTTTAACCTGTTCACACAATGGTGGATCTGCCCCTGCTCGAGTGCCAAGACAACCTTGGAAAGGAGCATCCAGTCCTTGTTGGATAGGTTGCACACTTCCAAGCCACTCCTCCTTCCCAGAGCATGGATGGATGGCTCTTGCTTCTGCAGGTGCTGGAGCAAGAGAAAGGTGGAGTTACACTAGTTCAGAACATCCTGAGGCATCAGGTGTTCAAGGAGGCCTCCCTGCACAATATTGATTGATTGATTGATTGATTGATTGATTGGATTTATATACCACTCTTCCAAAATGGCTCAGGGCAGTTGTACAATAGGTACAGAGAGGGCACCATTTGCCTACTGAAGATGCCACGTGAGAGGATGTTGGGGGCAAGCAGTAGGAGCAGCCAGCAGAAGCCAGCGCTCACCACCACCTGGAATGGCTGGTTGTCCAAAGCGATAATCTTGGCAATGGCCCGGGTGATGAGATGAGACTTTGGGTGACCAGACTGCTTGCCCACTGACTGTACCCACCACACAGGCAACTTCCCCTGCTTGGAAGTAGGAGCAGGTGCCTTGGTGCCACTAGTCAAGGGCACATGAGGCCTATTGCTACCAGCAAGAGTAGCAACCCTCAGGTGATGCTGCACAAGTGCAGCAGCCTTGATAACATTGTAAGATGCTTGAGATCCTGCCCCCTGCTGACCTGTGCCCCTCAGTGGGTGCAGATAGCATGGTGTGGGTCACCATGGCAGAGCTCAAACTGGTCCCACACCATGCTGCCATGGGTCCAGGACCATTTTGGTGGTAGTGCTACTATAGTCAAAAAAGAAAAAGACACAAAAGGGCTGCTGGTACAATTTTTTTTAAACAGAAAAAATTAAAAGTAGTTCTAAAGCAGTTTTAAAAAAATTAAAAGCAGTCTGCAAAGGAGAGAGAGAGAGAAGCCACAGGCAGTCTCTCTGTCTCTCTCTGTCTCTCTCTCTGTCTCTCTCTCTCTCTCTTTCTCCACACACAAACACAGGCAGGCCCCAGTCCACCAGTCTCACTCAGTGCTGGTCCTTCCTCCTCTGAGAGGCACACTATAAGAGAGAGCTCCAGTCCCTTAAATACATCTTTAATCCCCCTCTTTAGCTCCCTCTTCCAACTGCCTCCCTCCAGACAATGGGGGGACAGTGCCCATGACAACACTTGATTTGGATGACAACAAGCCAACCAAGAAGCAAGGAGATTGCAATCCGATCGGAAGCCAGTGCCAGAAAACCAATCAGTGGGGGGGGAGCCCTCCAAAATGGTGCTCGAAACAATTCGAGCACCATTTCAAATTGTTTCAAACTGAAACAATTGGAGCTCAAAATGGAGTTGGGTTTTTTTGAGCTTGAAACTGGCCCTTTATTTAAACGGCAATTCATTTCAAGCTTGAAACACTCATGATAAGAAGAAACAATTGTTTCAACCTCAAATCAATTTGCACATCTCTAAAAGAGACAGCTTTAATTTGTGCTCTGGGTAACTAGGAGAGCTGGGGAACCACAGCCAGTTGCACCCACACTCAATAAAGACATGAGACAAGGCAAGTATAGGAAGAAAGGTCCATAACTTTATTAATTCAAATGAATTAAAGCAAATGGGGATTGGCAACCCGCCCCCCTACATTGCATTACTAGAGGCTAGCCACCAAGGGCAAGCCTCATCTATAACACAAAGGGCAACACACCTTGTCTCGAGTCCATCCTATGGATAACGCTGCCATCGTAGCCAGCCTAAAGTAAGGTATCGGCACTGGAATCACCCATCCCAAGCCATAAAGCATTTTGCACGAGGAATCGTTTTTACTGCTGCTTCTGCGTGTTTTTACCTGTTGTATTGTTTTTATGCTAGTATTTTATAGATTTTAAATTTTGTCTGTTTTTATATATATATTTAGCTTAATATTTTTATTGTCTTTTATTGTGTGTTTTAACTTTTGTAAACCGCCTTGGGGTTGTCTTTTAACGAAAGGCGGTATATAAATACAACAATAAACAAATAAATAAATAAATAAATGCACCTGCAGAATAGAGAGAGACCCTAGCTAGTGGTCCCTGAGCCATAAAGCATGTAGGGACTGACAGGGAGCCCTCACTGCCTCCAAGATTACCTGAAGTTGCACACCAGCCCTAACAAAAAAATGTCCCCATCCACACTGTACTTGCTGTTGTGACCGAGAAACCTCAACTACCTGAGAAAGCATAATATGATGCAATCAAAAAAAGACTCCTCACAAAGGCCAATCAGTGTGAAACCAAAAAATTCCTGCCCAGCCCCTAAAGCAGAAACAATATCCAAAAGAGAATAAATGAAAGCCAGCCATAAAATTCATCAAGAATTTAAAAGGGCTTCAGGGAGCTGGGGAGGGGTCGCTTTCCAGACTTGGACTGCCAGCTTGGGAGAGCAGGAACACCAACAACTGCTTGTCTCTGCCTCCCACCAGCCTGGTAGCCAATAGGCACACCCTATTATAGCCTTATGCTTCATTTCAACGAGGCTGGGGCACGTAAGCCATGCTCAGACTCTGCAGCCAAATTCTCACAACTGGCAGACCACCTTCACTAACCTAAAAGTGAATGTTAGGAAGAAGTAAACCCCAACCTAGGACTATAAATACAGCACACCCTAGACATATAAAACTATCTTATATTGCCTGAGGGCTTTACTAGCAACAACAGCCACAACAAAGGGAGACAGTGGCTAAGATTATGCATTTCCCCTCCAGGCACACACCTTTTAACCTTTGTATCTGCAGCAGGATTTGATTATAAAGCACCCCATCACCATAGAAAGACTGATGACAATGCCACTCTGTCCTACATATCTCATGATCACATTAACTTTGTTATGTGGTTTGTTAATGTGCACTGCCTCCTTCTCTTATTAGAAGTAGTTTGCCTTCCTCTGAGCATAAAATAAGAATTTATTTTTCAAGAGCTGCAGGGAATATAGGCAATAAACATTAAATACTCAGAGATTAGTATTCAGAGATTACTGCATGTGTCATATTCACAGCTATTTATCTGGGAAACAGAAACTACCATACAAAGCATTTTATTTGCTATATTAATTAGCATTGTTTCACTCCTGTGTGGTACCCCACACAGTATAATGTACCTAGTTTGAGATTATTCCCAGCCTTAACTTTATGATTGGAACAAATGTTTAATAGCTACTTATTAAGTTTTATATTTATGTTTAGGAGATTGACACCAACTTGAAATTGATTGTATTTGTCCTTGTATTTTTCAAACCATTGTGCAGTACTTTGCCACACCCATAAATGCTAAAATACATATTTACAGTCTCATCTACAAAGCAGTTTAATCTGAACACAGGACTATCCCAATGCAAAATATATTTACCATAAAGTAATCCGCACTAATTTTAATGAAACATTCCTAAATAACTATAATTAGGATTGGAGCTTTAGAACAGTTTGGTACAACTGAATTCAATAAATCAAGCACACAGGGTCCCTCACAGCGGGGTATGGACCCACAGACTGGTGGCCCTCATTTCCCACTGTTTCAAAAACCACAGTTTCACATATCCACAGACCCAATTTCTTTATCCGCAGTATAAAAATAGGCTGAAATTCACCTATTTGCGGGTTTGAGTGGCCGGAAATGACCTGGAAATTGTTTCTGATGTCATTTGCAGCTGCCATTCTACAGAGCAGAGCCATTTTTTGGCTCTTAAAAATAATTCTCATGATTTTCCATAGAGAATGGGGGGTATTGCTGGAGAGGTGAAGACCTGGAGAGCAAGGTACAGTACTTTATTTCTCTTATTTTTGCCTCCTCCCTACTTTTTTAGTCTTTTTGTATGTAGGAACCTATCATCTGGATTCCCATAGGGGCAAAGTTTCATTATTCATCATTTCTGTATTCATGCCAATAATCGAGAATGGTACCCTTGAAAATAACAAGGGCCACTGTATCTTGCCAACAGCATATCACGTACATCAGGTGTTGATTCCATAAGCCAGCTGGATTCTTGGTTGTTATGAAAGTGACCCAACTCCAACTTATGGTTCTCTCCTCCAACCACTGTAGCAACCCCAATGGTACTGCAAGCAGTGAACAGCCCCTCCTAACCTTTTAAGAGCAGATGGAAGGAGTCCTAAAGAAGTCCTAAATAACTCGATGGGGTGTTTTTTTCTGATCTGTCATGTTGGTTTGAGATGGATGCCACTTAAAGTACTACTACTACGACAAATATTTATATAGTTACATCAACAAACTTGAGATAGGGGCCACTCAGACACCTGTTTGTAACCCATGAGTTGAAAACTGGACACAGCACATGGCAGGAGGTCCTGACGAGATTTTTTTCCCTTATCTGCCAAGATGGTAGCCAAAGTATGGACAATATCCATTTATAACTCATGTATTGACAGATACAAACCAAACTCACAACACATGAGAAGGAGTCCTAGAGGATCCCAATGGGGTGTTATTTTTGCCAGTTTGCCATATTTTGGGATGGAGGCCACTTAAAGTATGACTGTTACAACAAATGTGTATATCATTTGTCATTACATCAATAAACTACTCTTTGTCATAGTAATTGCCTCTTAAAGTATGGGCAACTATCCCTTTGTAACCTATGTGTTCATAGTTGGAAACAAACCAAATTCACAGCATATTTGAGGGGGTTCTAAGAAAGGGTCACCATCTTAAAGGAAGTGGAAAGTAGGGTCTATTAATCTTACTTAGAACTACTTGTTTTGAGAATGTGAGCCCTTTTGGGACGAGCTACCATTTTCTCATACCTTTTGCTATGTAAATCCACGTTGAGAACTTTTTTTGTCAAAAAGTGCTATATACATATTCTAATATAAAATAATAAACTAGTAATTTTAAGCCCGTTATAATAATGGGCACTAGCCTTTTTTCCCCCCTTTATGAGTTCTTCATCTCTTTTCTTTTCTTTTTTTCTTTTTTCTTTTTTGTCACCTATCTGTCTCTCTCCCTTTGTCTCTTTCTCCTTGTTTTTGTTTTCCTCCACCCTTTTCCCCCCCATAAGCGTTCCTCATCTCTTTTCCTCTGGTTTTGTGTTTGTGTGTGTCCCGGTTTTTTATTTTTATTTTTACCTGACTGTCTGTCTCTCTCTCTGTCTGTCTCTTTCTCTCTTTATCTTTGTCTTTGTTTTCCGCCATCCTTTGCTCTGGCTTGTGTCAGTCGGGTGATCTTTAAACATAATCAGAGCAGGAGAGAGGAGCTCGCTAGCAGAGCTCCTCTCTCTGCAAAGCCTCTTCCCAAACTGGCGCTTTGGGCGCAAAGGACGCCTATGGCGTCCTTTGCGTCCATAGCGGCAGTATGTGCAGAGGCTTTGCACAGAGAGGAGCTCTGTTTGCGAGCTCTTCTCTCCTTCTCTGAATATGCATTTTTCCAGATAAGGAGGACTCGGGCATCTGGGAGGGCGGGAGGGTGGACGGGCGGCAGCTGCAGCGGCAATTTCATGGGCCAATTTGGCCCTTAATCATGGGGGGGCATGCCCCTGCCCCCCGAGTGTGGCCGCCAGCGGGCCCAGTCCTTCCCTGTCCACCCCGCGGCTACCGCCACCTCTTGCTGTGGTCGCGGCCGCCATCGGGGCCAGTCGCCCCGCTGCAGCTGTCGACGCCTCACTCTCGCCACGGCGGTGGCAGCCGCCATCGGGGCCAGTCCGCCCCGCCGCCTCACCCGCACTCTTGCTGCCGTGGCGGCCGCCGCCATCGGGGCCAGTCGCCCCGCCGTGGCCACTGCCACCTCTGGCCAAGGCCGCGGCTCCACCACCGCCTCACCCGCACTCTCGCTGCCATGGTGGCCGCCGCCATCGGGGCCAGTCTCCCTGCCGCGGCCACCGCCACCTCTGGCCGTTGCCGCGGCTCCGCCCACACTCTCCTCCTGGCGTTGGTGGCGGCCGCTTCTCCTGGGCCGCCGCTTCTCCTCCTCCAACATGGCCGCCCGTGTCTGGGTGGCCGTATCTTTTTCGGCGGTTCTGAGCATGCGCGGAGCGCATGCTCAGAACCGCCGAAAAAGACACGGGCAGCACGGCCGCACACTCAGGGTCTTTATTATAGAGGATAATAATAATCACCAGTATCTGCTCAGTAAACTTCACAATTGGAAGCCTGCACCATCTGACACAAATGTGCATTTAATATGTGACAGAACAATCAGTTGGAAAAGCCCTAAGATTTCCTGTGACACACAAATATAAGCAAGTAAGCAAAATACTTTGTGAGTTGATATGTATTTAATACTTCTTTGCAAGGATCAGCTACTTATTATTATTTATTTTATTTATTTGATTTATATACCGCCCTTCCAAAATGGCTCAGGGCAGTTTACAATTAAATACAATTACAATTACAATTAATGCAATTACAATTGGTATATGGCCATTCATTTCTATTGGACCTCTCTCTAAAGTGCTTGAATTCCATAGTACACACTCAGGACTCCATCCACACAGATGCTACTTTATGTCACAGTAGCTGAGGACAGAGGCATTCTTTGTTAATGTGGACCAAACAAATATTTTAACCCAATTATTTTAACGCCCTTCAGCATAAGCTTTCAGGGCAGTATATCATTGAATAAAACATCCCAGTAAAACTCGAGCAACAAAACAATATCCAAAAGAGAATAAATGAAAGCCTGCCATAAAATTCATCAAGAATTTAAAAGGGCTGGATTAAGATGTTCATCTTGCAGTGACTGACCAGGAAAATTGGTACATTTTTCTTGCATTAAGCATACAAGCAGCTCACAATGCAGTATTTAAGAACAAGAGAAGAAAATAATCCACATCTGGAGTGATTTGGTGACTGAAATAGCAAAACAAATTAGCTTCTCCATCATTTAACTGTTTACATTTTTTTAATCAGTCACATAGGAATAGGAAGTTAAGTGATATCTTTCTTGGACCAACTTCTGTTTTCTACTCATAAAATATATTAAATCCTATTATGATGTATTTAATGCATTGGAACCATGTAAAGAATGACCCTGCTACAAGAACTTTAAAAGAAAGTTAAAAGCTTATGGCCTCACTAATTCTCTCTGTGTGCTATTTGAGACCATTCACACAATTATATATGAAAAACTGTATGTGAGGTAAGAAGAATACAAATGCATTGAGATTTAACTACCATAAATATGATTGGCAGAACCCACTGTGCACAATCTTTCAGAACAGAGAGAGTGGGAAGATTTAACAGCAAATGTAACATGCACAAAATCCTATTCCCTGTCATAATGTCATAATGATCAGCAGGTAATATCACTAATAAAGTAGAAAAAGTAGCCACTTTAGAAAGTCCTAGGGAAGCACTTAACGGTGACGAATTGTCCTGGCATAACAGTTTACTCAGAATGCACTTTGCCATCATGTTGCCTGATGGAAAAACCAGGCTCTCTTTTTCTTTTTTAAGCAGTTAGAGCTTTCAGGTTCTTTGTTCTGCTTCACAGATTTTTGACTGTTAGAATGATTCTGGCTGTCTAAAAGGAAAAAGAGATTTATAATAAATATGGTAAGGTTTTACATATTTTGTCAGCCATAAAAATTACAGTTTGGCTCTTTTGTTGTGCTGCAGAGTGAACTGAACTAGTTGCCTGAAGCTGATGCTTCAAAATCAGGAACTTGCCTCTGTGACATGTTTCTCTCATATAATTTTCCTCAGTGTGTGATAAGGGGATACCATAATCTCATATCATTAATCCAAGAAGTCACTTAATGATGCTGAATTTACATAAAATGTAGTACTGCTGAAGCAGCACATGTAAAGAATGGATGACCTCACAGTAGTAAATCCGTATTACTGTGTGCCACTGAACATTTTGTGAGGTCTGTAAAAAGGGTGTTTAATTATACTGTTCACCATTTTAACTCTTTGAGGAAAGCTTCTTGCATTTTAAAGCATTCTTCTTCTTTGTACTGAACAATTTCAATTCCTTTCCTTATTTTATGTTTTCCCTTTTAGCACTTCAGAGAATCCTTTTGCCTGTGGAAAGAGCAAAAGTCGACTTTGTAAGATCCAGAAGGCCTGGCAGCTTTAAGTATCATATGCATTTTCAAAAATAATCAGAAAGGTTCTAGCACATTCCGCTTTTCAGAACACAGATTCCCCACAGGAACCTAAGACCTATAATGGTCTACACATTTCATCTATTTTATCCACTGTGTATCCCCCAGCTCCTTTCGTTCTCCACTGGTACACTAACACTCTCCCCATTTGCTGGAAAATGCAGCTTTAAATCCCATCCTCTTTCCACATGACCACTGGGCAACAGGAATTCAATTTTTGCTACTGCTGGATAAATGCATACTGAAATGCATTATTTGTCCTGTCCCTTTAAGATTAGGTTGTGTTTGGTTGGGTGTGGCTTAGCTTTCTGTTTTCTAAGGGCAAGCTGCCCAGAATTTGTTGCAGTCTTGTCTGAATAAAGAAGGCTTTTAAACCTACTTTGTCTCCTGCTCCTTCAGGCCCAAGGGCAGGCCAACACAGTGACTGGTTGTGAATATGCCTACCAACCTTACCTAGGGGAACAGACTATATGGTGGAAGTGGGCCTGCACTTTTAGCAAGCTTGAAGTATTCTGCGCGGGAGGCCTAGACTTGGAGAACACAATAACAATGGAAGTTTTCAAGTCCCCTTCTGAGTTATATTTGTCTGGCAATGGGGGGGGGGGGGAATTGAGAAGAATGGGGACAAAGGTTTCATCTGTTTCTGACTAATTCAGAGGATACACCAGAAGCGTATAAGATTGCAGTTTTTCTGCATTGTATTGGTGATAAGGCATTGGAAATATATAACATGCAGAATGTATATGTAGATTCTGCCAGGAAGTCCTTGGAAGAAGCCTTGAGAGCTTTTAAAACTTATTGTGAACCAAAGAAAACCCAGTGTTTGAACATTATCAATTCTGGCAGATCAAGGCCAACAAAGTGACTGGTTGCCTAACAACCTTACCTAGGGGAAGATACTACACATTGCTTTCTCAATACTATATTTGGCTTGGCACATGTGGAAAAAAGCAACAGGTACTCTTCAAAAGCGTTCAGGGTAACTAAGGGCCAATTTCACCATAATGTAGTGCAGTATAGATCTCTACAATTTGTGGCCCACCAAACTGAACACAGCCTGGTACCAGCAACTGCCTGCCAGTTTCTTCTCTCTCACTCACATATACACACACACAACCCTTCATTTTTGCAATTCCAGACAAGCATCGGTAACTGGATTTATCGAGATCTTCATGAAAAGCCATATGTAGTTGGTGGATTGTACTTTCAGTTGTCATGTTTGGTACATAATGGTGAGCCAATCAGGGCAGCACAGGTTCTGTGAAATCAGTCACCAGGCCAAGGGTCAGAACCAGAAAAGCAGTCTGTAGGATAAGGCAAGGTCAAGGTCACACATGCAAAGGTCAATACTGGTAGGCAGTTCAACAAAAGCAGGCAAGAAGCATGGTCAGTCAAGCACTGGGTCACTAGCTAGAGACAATATACAGGAGGGAGCAGAAACAAAGGCAAATCCAGGCAAGCAGTCAGTCAGGAACCAGAGGATCAAAGCAATAGCTCAGTAGCAGGCAGCAAAGCTTTACAACAAAATTGCTACAGCAACTGTTTCTTCAAGACTGAGCTCTTAAATAGGCCTGCTCCAGACTCCCGGGTTAAGGCTCCTCCCACCTCTTCTAGTGGCTGCAGTCATTATAAGGAGCCACACACTGTTACTTATACACAGGGTTCTCTAGCAGGGTGGTGAATCCTCTTCTGTTTGTTGTGGCTCCAGGGAGTCCTCGAGTCAGAAGATGAAAGCAAGAGAATATCTTCTGGGCATGGTGGGAGAGTTCTTGTTAGAATTCTAAAGCATTGCTCTTAGCACCATAGTGTCCTCTTTTGTAGGGATGAGCCCGGACCGGTCCGGAGGCCATTCTGAAGGTCTCCGGACCAGTCCGGACATGAGGGCGGTCCAGCACTGGTCTGGGGGGCTCTTTAAGGGTGGGGGAGGGTGTACTTACCCCCCCCCCCAGCCGCGTTCCCCCGCCGGCGCATTTGTTTTGAAAAGCTTTTGGGGCGGCAGGATACCTCCCTGTCTCCCCTTCCCCCAGTCGTCGGCAAAAGGCTCCAAAAAGCCTTTTGCGCGTTCACACGTCATGCGCGCACGTCACGTCTCCATGTCATGTGTGCGCATGCATCGCAGAGACGTGATGTGCGTGTGCGACATGCGCACGCGCAAAAGGCTTTTTGAAGCCTTTTGCCGACGACTGGGAGAAGGGGTGGCAGGGAGGTAACCTGCCGCCCCCAAAGCTTTTCAAAACGAACACGCCGGCGGGGGAAACGTGGCGGGGGGTAAGTACACCCTCCCCCACCCTTAAAGAGCCCCCCAGAGCAGTACCAGACCGCAGCTCCGCGGTTCCGTGCACATCCCTACTCTTTTGGTCACTCATCAGTTCTTCTGGATTGAAGGCCTCTGGTGGTGTTAGCTCTCCTGCGTTCCCTTCCTCATCTTCTGGGGCTGATAGCTTTGACTCACTGGGTGGGCCCTTGGGATTGTGGTACATGGGTACAGCAAAGGGGTCTGACCTCTATTCAGACTCCTTATCCCTTGAGCTCTTGTTGCCCAGGCCTGGTGGGTGGTCCAGGTGGCTTAGGTTCATGGCATCAGTAAGGTGTCATCAACATTAGATAGGTGCATAGTAACTGCCTTATACCAAGTCAGACCATTGGTTCATCTAGCTCAGTATTGTCTACTCTGACCAGCAGTGGATCTCCAAGTTTTCAGGCAGGTGTCTCTCCCAGCTCTACCTAGAGATGCCAGGGATTGAACCAGGGACTTTCTACATACAGAACAGATGTTCAGCCACTGAACTATGGCCTCATTGTAGAGGTCTGATTTACCTGCAATCCTGAAGGATTATGGTATCCCTTATCACATGCACTTTAGGATTAGCCTGTTGGGGCTGAGTAAGAGTTTCTCCCCTTTGCCCCATCTTGGCTCTGAGAATTTAAGGAGGTTTTTCTCCTTATACTGCTTGTGGGAACTGGGCATTGGGCCATTCAGTTCAATATGGCCACAGCTTGCACTGAAAGGGTAAGTGTGGGTTATGGAGTAAAATCAACATTGGAGCACTGGTGACCATAGCAAATCATCACTTTAAGGTTGAAGACATGTTTTTCCCAGACTGCCCCTTGTGGCTGTTCTGCTTAGAGGAGCTAAGTCAGAAAGTCCCCTGGAGGTCTGTCTGCTTCGTTCACCTGGGACTTTTACACACAGCAGGCTTTACCGCGAGTTTACTGGGAGGCTTTACTGTGAACTCAAAGTTGTCCAAAAAACCCAACGCAAATAGTGGATTTTTTTACCCTGGATATATATCGGGCTACACTTGAACGCACAGTGAAAAACCTGAATTGTGTGTGAACTGCACCCCGATAACTCGTAGGTAAATCTGGCCGATATGTGAACGTACCCCCTCCATTCTGGAGGAGTTGCGAGTTAAAGGGCTTTAAAAGCCCCATGTGAAAAACTTCCTGCCATGACTCAGCCCAAGAAAGGTGATACTTACCTCAGCACATCTAAAATGGGTTGGTTGTGAGAAACATAAAAGCTTAACCCAGGGTAGGGATCTTCCAATTTGCGATCCGGGAGAGTCGTGCTTTACCAGTTCTCAGCCCATAACATTCACTGCCTGCACTTTGGCAGATTTTTCCCCCCTCTAGAGTTTATTTGATCAATAAAGTTATGGCTCATTGAAATTCCAACACCTGTTTATCTAGCATCTTCTTTCCTGGTCTGCATGCAACACTTTATACCCACACTATTGAATTCAGTGTTACAGCAATTCTGCCACATTTGAATTCTGAATACACACTGATTACAGACAGCAGGTTGTGGCTGTATCATCATCTCAAGGACAGATTGTGTGAGGTAGGTATTTAGTGTGCAAGTGCTACTTCCCAGTATACACAGTATATAAATGAGGGATAGCATCCAGACTAAGTAAGCATCATCAGGTAGCATCCACAAGTGTCTTTAGTCTAGCACAAGGAGTCCTTTCTCCAGAGCAAAGCATCCTGTTCCAGACTAAGAACAACAGTGGATACTACCCACTGAAATTAATAAGGCAAGTAAGTCATGACTATCTTAAGTACTATTAATTTAAATGGGACTTCTCTAACAGAGGAACTAAGATCTTGCCTCAGGTTAGAATCTTAGCAACATCACAGCCCAGTTTTACAGCATTCTTCAGATTCCAAATGGGATATCTGGAGCACCACTATAAGCGTATGCACTCTGCATGTTGTTATGTGTAGGGATGTGCAACCTGATTCAGGTACAAATTGATTTATACCCGAATCTAGCTGATTTGGGTGATTTGGAGACAAAACAAATAACCCCTGTGGTCCATTGGCTAGATTCGGGTACATATCTAATTGCACCTGATTTGATTCGAATCGATTTGAGATTCGGATCCCTCCTCTTAATTCCCCCAGATTCCCAGCTTTCATTTTAAAAAAATAGCTAAGCTCTAGCCCTTGTAGAAGTGGAGTTATGGAGCAAAATGTGTGGTCACTATTTTTCAAGTGTTCGGATTCTTTGGTGTATAATAACTTTTCTTCAATGAATCCCTATGAGGATTCATTACATACCTTCATTTCTTCTATTCATTTTGAGTGTCTTTTTGACAGTGCCAATTGTCAACTGCCATGTGCCAACTACACCCCACTCCCACCCACAAAGTAGTTTATGTTCTAGGATTTTTTCCCCCAAGTGTTTAGGCTCTTTGGTGTCTAATAACTTCTCCTCATAATGAATCCCTATGAGGATTCATTACACACCAAAGAGTCTAAACACCTCAAAAACTCCTAAAATATAAATTGAGTACCCAGTGGGTTGCGGGGTAGTTGGAACATGGGATGCCACTAATTCCCCTCCCCCACTTGCAAAGCAGTGGGGTCAAAATGAACAGAAGAAACGAAGGTGTGTAATGAAGACACCAAAGAATCTAAACACCAAAAATACATAGAAAAACTGAGTATGGCAGTGTGTGTTTGTATGTGTGTGTGGGGGGGGGCGTTGTAGTTGACACATGGCAGTTGACAGTTGGCACTGTCCAATGATAGTCAAAATGAACAGGAGAAATGAAGGCATATAGGGATTCTTTATGAGGAAAAGTTATTAGACACCAAAGAATATAAACATTTCAATATTCCTAAAAATTAAAATGAGTACCCCACTGCCTTGCAGGTGGGGGGTGGTAGCTGGTACTTGGCAGTTGACACTGTCAAGTGACAGTAAAAATGAGCAGCATAAATTAAGGTGTGCAATGTATCCTCATAGGGATTCATTATGAGGAAAAGTTATTATAAACCAAATAATCCAGACACTTAAAAAATAATGACTGCACATTTTGCTCTATAACTTCACTTCTACAAGGGCTAGAGCTTAGCTTCTTTTTTAAAAATGAAAGCTGGGGATCCGTTTTAGGGTTAGGAGATGGCAAGTTTGAATCCCCATTGTTTCCTATGGTGGAAATGTTCAAAATCTGTAAAACAAATAATTAAAAATCAACCAAGTATCCCACTGCCTTGAAATTTGGGTGGTAGGTGGCACCCATGAGGACCTACCTACCACCCAAATTTGGTGCCCCTAGGACCTTGTTAAGTGGTCCAAATCAGTACGAATCCAAATCAAAGCAAAGCAAATACAAATTGAATCTGGGGTGATTTGGAGAGGGTAGATTTGGATACAAAACAAATCAGGGGTGATTTGTTTGGGGCACAGATCGAATAAAAAAAATCGATTTGTGCACATCCCTAGTTATGTGCTCCAAATGAATGGTAGGCCAGCAGCAATGTAACAATATTGTTCTGTTGTTGAATGCACTGTTCAAGTTTCATGCATGCACTGAGTTGGTTAAATGTTACTTCACATTCCCAAAGTAACATTTCACTCGACTATTCACAAGAGATGTTTCTCAAACAGTATATTAAGATGGGCTCTTGCGACTGTTTGGATTAAAATCAGCATCACAACTTGCAGCTGTCTGATGCACACTGATCTGCAGCTTCCTTCCTTTCTGAACAAATATTTCTGCAGTGCAGAGGGAAAAGGGAAAGACTTTATGGGTAAATGCAAGTGTGAATGGAAGTACAATTAAGATATAATGCAGGGCATAATCCCCTTCACTGAGCCAAAATAAATCTCAGTCTTGTTATAGGCCTCTACAGCGCTCTTCAAAGCAAAGCAAACAGAGAGTAAAGAGGCTGCTTATGCACTTTCGGTTCTCAGTCTTTTAGGAAATGAGAAAGGCCTTTCCTTCAGCACAACAGGCTTTTGCTATTTCATGGAGGATGGGTCCATCAAGAGCTCTTAGCCAGGACAGCTAAATGGGAAGTTAAAATACTTTTCTCATTACCAGATGATTAGGACGAGAATGGCACAGCTGTCCTCATCATGCCCTGTTTGAAAACTTCCCAAATACACTTAGCTGGCTACTGCAGAAGACAAAGTGATGGACCAGATGGACCTTGGTCTGATCAAGGTGTTTATATGCCAAAGGCTTCAGTAGGGATGTGCACGGAACCAGCTGGCCTGGTTTGGTTCGAGTCTAGACTGGACTCGAACCTGACTGGACCAATTCAGTCTGGCACCCCTTAAAAAAATTTTTTGATGGCCACCGTGCATGCGCAAATGGCCCCTGTGAGGCCCTGGGCCATGCCAGGCCTCACAGAGGCCATTTGCACATGCGCAGTGGTGGACAACATGGCCACCGCGCCAACATACGGAGACCTGAATGGGCCGAATAAAGCAGCCAAACGGGCTGCGGTGGTGATGACTGAGGCTGATGGGGGAGGGGGGATCTTTGTGGACCCCCCCACGGCCTAGAGGAAGCCCACCCCCCAAGTGGCTAAAAGTTTTTTTAAAAAATTTTTTTAATCGTGAACCCCCTGAACCATGGGGGTGTGTGTTTCGGACCGAGGTCGGACCCAACGGGGGGGTTTGGTTCGACCCCGAATGGTTGAACCAAACTGATTCGACTTCGAACAGGTTCGGGGTCAAACCTGTTTGCACATCCCTAGGCTGCAGTTCTGTGCATACTTACCTTCGAGTAAGAGCCACTGAATTGAATGAGGCACTTCTGAATAGATGTGTTGGATTCAGATAAAAGCCATTTTACACATACACCAAGATAAAAGTACACTATGCCAGGCCTGTGGACTCTATATGCTGTTCACTTCTGCCTGGTTTTTTAAAGTTTAAGGTCTGTCTGATATGTTGAATTTAGGCTTCGGATCATTAATAATAAGTAAAGCAAATTCCCTGTTTAGAGTGAAGAAACACACTAGGGAAGATTTATTTGGAAGATCAGATTTAATTGTGAATGCATCCAATCTCCACAGGACATTGAGTGTATGTGTGTGTATGTGGGGGGGGGGGGTGGATTAAGCCTATAGTGACTACTATTGGTCTACACAGCTAACAACGATCATTGTGATGGCCTGCTTAGATTATGTAGTCAGTGTATGAGTGGTGGATAAATGCTCCTGATTTTTCACTATGCTGCCAAAATGGAAGTAGAGGACTAGTTTTATTTCTAAGTATCATTTAGACACTTGAGTATTTAAAACCATCTTAACGCTGGTTTACACCCTTCTTCAGTAGCTTAAACTTACCGTAAATGAAATGAAACATATGCTTGTATATGCAAATAGAGAGATCATGAAATCACACAGTTCCACCTGGTTATCTTGTTGTATAAATCTGTCTGGATAAAAGTAAGGCCACAAATTGGAAACCACTTAAAGTATTATCAGATTACAGCTTTAGCATTTACAGCAACAGTCTCCCAAACTTCTACATTTTAAGGAGCAAGCATTGTGCTGCATCAATGTTTTAAAGCTCTGAACTTTCCTTTTAAAATGCCACATTTTTGAATAACCTTTAAAGAATGTATTACTGGAATACTAACATAAACTTATTTGAACAAAAATCTATACATTTGTAGAAGATATCTTCTTGTCATTGCTCTCCTTAGAATTTGTTTGAAATTATATGTCTTCTTTGCCCTTCAACTCAGGGCTAATTTTAGAGGCTATAAGACAATAGTAAAAGTTTCTAGACTGGAAGAGAGAAGTGGGATAGTAGGGTTTTCTTTTTAATTTTGCAATACTTGGCAGTTCTGGAAAAGATTATTTCTATTTCCTGTCAGGGGAAATTACTCTTCTAACATTTTATCTTCTTTACAACAGCGTAGCATCATCTAATTAAATCTGCTTAGTACCTTGGGTCTATTTTTCTTCAAGTATGTTTAAAAACTAATAAATTATAAGACACATAGCATACAGTTACTGTAGGTTCACGTACAAAATACTCGCTCACATGCCACGCGATGCAATGCGGATGGTTGGAGCACCACCCACACTGCTGTATGCATGTAAACACCATCAGTGGTGTTGCGCCCCAGGACAGCTCTGCTGCAGCACAAATCCGCACAAATGCAGTTGTGCAGCAAGACACCTACCGGAAATAACGAGGATTCTGTTGCATTACTACTATATACATTTTAAAAGTCTATAGAGACTTATTTTTTCACTCAAGCTTTTTAACTGGACTGTGGTTGTAAATTGTTTTAAGGTTTCCATTTTTAATCTGTTTTATGTTGTTGTAAACTGCCCAGAGATGGAAGTTTGGGGTGGTCTACAAATGTGGATGGATGGATGGATGGATGGATTTATTTATTTATTTATTTGAGCAGCTTTACACTGGAGCAGAGCTGCCCTGGGAAGCAACACCGTCAATGGCGTTTACACATGAACAGCAGCACCATGGGCAGTGCTCCAACCTCCTGCATTGTATTGCACAGAATGTAAGAGACTATTTCTAATATTCAGTGGCTGCTTAGTTATTTTGCTGTCTTGTGTTTTCAGTTTTGTTGGGAGTTTAAGGTGTATCTGTTGTAGGTGTTTTTACAGGATTCGTCTAAGCAAATCACAAATCACTGTCCCTGATCTGTCATGTCATTATTGCACCAACTCCAGATTGTTTCATGTGTAAGCATCTCTCTTAAATAGGTTCTAACCATCTTGCAATGTCCCTCTAATTTAGATAAACATTTACAAATGTTTCTCATACTGGCCACTGGCCCCTTCCCTTCTCCATTTTATTTATTGATTTATTTGATTTATTTGATTTGTATACCACCCTTCCAAAATGGCTCAGGGTGATTTACAATTAAAACAAAACCATTAAAATCAGTTAACAATTAAAACAAAAATTGTAAAATAGTATAAAACAACCATTAACAATTAAAACATCATAAAACAGCAATTAAACAATCACAACAATTAAAAAACCCTGAAAACCAGGTTACATTAAAATCAGTTATAACTATTTAAGAACCCTGGAAGGTCAGGCCAAACAGATAGGTTTTAAGGGCTCTCCTGAAGGCCAGTAAATAATTCAAATTGCAGATTTCTGCCGGGAGTGCATTCCACAGCCCAGGAGCAGCTACAGAGAAGGCCCGCCTCTGAGTTGCCACCAGACAAACCGGTGGTAACTGGAGACGTACCTCCTCAGATGACCTTAATGTGCACTGGGGATCATGTAGAAGAAGGCACTCTCTAAGATAACTTGGACCTAAGCCATTCAGGGCTTTAAACGTAATGACCAGCACTTTGTATTTTGCCTGGAAACATACTGGCAGTCAGTGTAACTGTTTCAAAACAGCCATAATATTGTCTCTCCGGGTTGCCCCAGAGACCAATCTGGCTGCTGCATTTTGAACTAACTGAAGTTTCCGAACTACGTACAAAGGCAGCCCCACATAGAGTGCACTGCAATAGTCAAGCCGGGAGGTTACCAGCTGATGCACCACTGTTTTGAGGTCATCCTCTTCAAGGAATGGGAGCAGCTGTCGAATCAGCCGGAGCTGATAGAAAGCACTCCTGGCCATGGCCTCACTTGAGAACCCAGGGTGAGGCCTGGGTCCAGTAGTACTCCCAAGCTGCACACCTGCTCCTTCCAGGGGAGTGTAACCCCATCCAGCACAGGAAGATCTAACTCACCCCTTAGATTCTGAGCCCCCATAATGAGAACCTCCATCTTGCTTGGATTCAGCTTCAATCTGTTATCCCTCATCCAGCCCATTACTGCCTGTAGGCAGGCATTTAGAGAATGAGTGCCATTTCCTGAAGATGAAAAGGAGAAGTAGATTCTAAGTAGGTTTTAACCCTCATAAATTAGGTTATTAATCTGACTGAATACAACTCTGTGCAGCAAATACCACCAAAAGACTTCTGTGGGGTTTTTTTCCTTTGGGTACAGGAGAGTGGTGCTAATTTTGTATTCTATGCAACTTTGCTATCCCAAATAGATCTTAGCACACAAGGCTGGCCCATTCATGAGTTACACTGACTGCACTCACCTCAGCTGGCAGATTTGTGCGGGCAGTGGGTGGTCTGCCTGCTACCTTTGACCACTCATCCAGCCTGAGGCTGCCACTCCCAAAAATATTATGGCGGCATGCACATGCACTAACTGTCACTACTGCTTTCATCTCTTCCTTTCCTCCCTGCCAATCCTGCCCCCTGCCTGTTCAAAGGCAAAGGTCGGGGACGTTAGAGCAGCAGGAAGTGATGAAAGATACTTCCTGCCACTCCACCTTCCCCAACATCTGTCTTTGAACAGGCAGAGAGTAGGGCACAGTGAGAAAGAAAAGAAGGAGAACTACAATGGCCTCCACCACCACCAGTGCCAAGAAGTCACAAGGAGGGCTTTGAGTCCAAAGGCTTACATTGGTTAGACTGGGAGCTCCCAATTCAACTCTTACAAGCTTTGGGATGTGTTGCCAGATGAGGGGCTGCTGGCAGACTCTCCTCTTCCTGCACTCTTGCCAAAGTTTGCATGGTTCTGATTGGGAGCACTCTTTCCACGCAACTAGTTCAATCTCTAGCATCATGCACTCATCACAGTTCTACCTGCCAGGCGCGGTTCGTGAACACGCCTCCGGGGGTGGTGGTGGGCGGCCTCTTTAAGGTACACGGAGCCGGTGCTCCATGCCGCCCAGCAGCCCCCGTGGCGGGGAATCGCCTCCGCCACTCACCTGGCCGCTGGTGGGGGCTCGCCTCCGCGGGAGCCAGGTGAGTGGCGGAGGCGATTCCCTGCTGCGCGGGCTGGTGGGTGGCATGGAGCACCGGCTCCGTGTACCTTAAAGAAGCCGCCCGCCGCCGCCACCCCCCGGAGGCGCGTTCACGAACCACGCCTGCTACCTGCTGAAGCTTAATTCTCACAAACAGCAGACAAGATGGTAAATCTGTGTCTGGACTGTATCACTTTAGAATTCCCTTTATCGCTTAGGAAATCCAGTACGATGGGAAGTTCCCACATGAAAAAAATATTCCTGCACAGAGAAAAACTAGTATGTTGCAGGGAAGACCGGACTATAGGCATTTCATGGGAACCCTGTCAGGCTTCCTCTCAGGCGTGAGATGCTGCTGTTTGCTCCGTGGGACTAAACGCAGGAACACAGTCTTGGCTTCTGGAAGCAACACAATGTTAGAAACACCAGCCAAAATATTGTTCCCTCAGCCCTTGATTAGCAACAGGAGAGTAAACCAGGCTTAGTTGCTTCATTGGTTACCAGTCTGCTAATGGGCTAGATGCAAGGTGCTGGTCTTGACCTTTAAAGCTCTACATGGCTTGGGGTTGGGAATGGGATAACTGTCGGACCTCATTCGCCCATATAAACCTGCCAGGGCCCTCCGCTCAACATCTCAGGCCCTACTCATGGCCCTGCCACTAAGAGAGATCCAGTTGGCAGGGACTAGAAACCGGGCTTTTTCAGTTGTGACCCCTCAGCTTTGGGATGCCCTCCCCAAAGAGCTTCGCCATGCTCCCTCCCTCAGTGTTTTTTTTTTTTAATTAAAATCTCATCTTTTTAAAGAGGCTTTTTAATGTTTTATCTGCTGCTCAAATCTGGTATGGCTTTTTAGATTTTTAGTTTTAGTTCTCAGTTTTTAGCTTTCTATTGATAACTCTTAATTCGAACCTTTTAAAATTTGTAATTTTAAATGTGGTTTTAGTCTGGTCTTTTAACTTGTTTAATGTTTATTAATGTGTTTTGTTGATGTTGTGAGCCACCCCAAGCAGGGCCGTACTGGAGGGGTGGGGTATAAATATCTTTAGTAGTAGTAGTAGTAAAAAAAAACCAATGAATAGGATAAGAGAAGTGTTCTACCCTAGTTCAGAAACTATGTGCACACCTGTTTTCTGTTCATGTATGAGTTAAAAAAAAAAAAAAAAAGGTCAGAGGTGCTGACAGTGATTGTTAAGTAACAGTTGGGTAAGGGGTTTTTCCCCTCCCACCTCATTAAAAAGCCAGGCATGAAGCTGTTGGCACCTCCAACCTTGTTTTTTACTTGCACACTTGCAGCAAATGGGAGTGCATTCAGCTTCCAAACTAGGGTAGGATGTTTCGCCTCCCTATTTATCACTGTATGAGCTGTTTTTACAGCTGGTATTCACCTTTAAAGCTCTAAATTATCTGAGTTGTGTCCTCAAATGAACCTTTCTTTGTGTAGCAATGTTCTGAAGGGGCCTTGTTCCAGTTGCATCAGCACAAGGAAAATAAATGGGTACAAGATGCAGGGCCTTTTTGATAGTGGTGTCTGCACTGTGGAACTTTGCATTGAACGAGTTTTACCAGCTTGCTTCTTTTGTGCTTTTCTGACAAAGCACCTTTTATTCTGTAGGGCCTGCAGAAAAGAGCTGCTAAATAATATTTTAGTTCTGCTGCTGATGTATGTATTTTTAGGTCTGCTTTTCTGCAGGCTTGCTGTTTAATGATACCCTATAATTATCTATATGCATGCTACCTTGAGAGCCCTTCATGGGTAGAACAGCAGCGCATAAACAAATTCATACTGTTAAAATATATCTGTGATTTGGCAGATCTAAAACACATTTCCCAAAATTACCCAAAATGTCATGGATAGGTCTGCAATGGTAAAGATGCCAATTTCAGGCTAGAACTGAAATTGGGAATGTCTGTAAGACCTGGATTGTTGCAGCCAAAAAAAAAGGGGGGGGGACAGTTGGAGCTGCACTTGAGTAATTCCATTTTGTCTTCATCAAGACAGCTTCAGGTAAATTGATGACTAACCTGAAGCTGTCCTCTGTGATATAAGACAGTGTTTTAATAGGGTGTCATCTTTCTCTTCCATTCAGTATAATTATGATGTCATTTGCCTGAAATAGCGAGTTGAGAGAGAGACCTCAGTCAGTTCCAGCCTAAGCCATATGACATCTTGCTATATAAATGCATAAATAAATAAAAAAAGTTGGAGGAGAGGGGGTACAAACCACCTGCTGCTATATTTAAAATAACGGAAGAATGCGTTTATAACATGCATTCTATGCACATAAACTACACATTTGTACAAAAATCTCAAACTGTTAACCATAGAGAGTTTTGTTAATTATTATAGTCTAATAAAAACATTACAGCATAGTTTAGAATACCTTAACAGACACACATACAAAAACAATCCGAACCATCCTCCAAGAAAAATATATTCAAAACTGTTTTGGGACAATCTGTTATTCATTTCTCTGAAAGTATAGTAAAAGCCTTGAATTATCAAACGGATTTGCAAAACAACAACCCCCCAACAGATTTGCAAACTCCCCTCTCCCACAAATACCACTGGGGAAACCTGACAGAAGAAACATCCTGAGATAAATACAGGTTGTGATCATAAGCCTGCACAACTACTGGCACTGCGATCTCTGGCTTCGGTTTATTCAAATGACTCCCCCACCCACCAAACTATGTTGAGAGGTTATGGAATGCTAATGAATATTTCAAATGCTTAGAAAAGTCAGAACAAAAAATCAGCCCATGTGCTGACTAGTGGGTTTGTTTGTTTTAAACAAACACACTGGGCCTCAGGAGCAAAAGTCGCTAGGCCCAGTGTGCTGATTGCTGGTGCTCAAGGGTGCAGAGAGCAAGCCATGAAGCATTATCACTACAGCAGATATAACTGTCAGAATGAGGTCCAACCAGGTGTGTTCTGGGATCTATGATGAGGAGAGTGGCAGAGGGGGGGAGGGGGGGTGGTAAAAGCAGCTGAGTGGGCATGCTAATATAGTTAAGTATAGTGGCACTGAGGAAGTGAGTGTTTAACCCTTTCCTTACGTGTAATATTCCCAAAATTAAATGTCCCTCCCAAAGCTATTATTATTATTATTATTATTTGCTGAGAAATAAAACAGATATGTTTCTCATGGGATGAGGAGAAGACTGGAGAGGCATTTAAACCGGGAAAATAGCATTCAAGGAAAATATTTAACATCCATTCTGTCCCCTGTGCTGCTTCCCCAATTAAATTAGGTGCCCCATGCAGCTGCTTTGAACATAAACCCCCATGAGATATCCTAGCCACAGATCTTTCATGTCATGCCCAGTTTGAGCTTGAGAATGTGAATAGTGAGTATGTGAAAGAATTGTATTTGATATTGTATGTCACAAATCATGTGCATGTGTGACATATATGTGTGAGAAAAAGAGGGAGAGTGAGGGGCCAGCTGCACATGATGAGGAGCTCCATGAGTGGGAACTTTCAACATATTTTTCGTTTTCATAAAACAGTCCTGTGGAGCCTGATTTGGATTGGGGCTGCAGCACAGCAAGGGGGGGGGAGGGGTGTTAATCCTTTTCTACTGTACCAGTCCCTCACTGTAAATCCTCTAGAACTTGCTGTTAGCTTTTGAAAGATAAACTTGTTTGTCTCCATAAATGTTCCCTTCAGTGGCCTCTGACAGCTTCAGGAATTATTTGGATGAGGGGGGAAGTATGTGTGGGGAAGGGTTGGACCCCCTTTCCCAGGGGCCCGTGTCTGCCCCTCTCCCTGGCAGCCCCTCAGATAATGAAGAAAATGGGGGGGTGGAGCTGGGGGGCCCTCAGGAGCTGTGTGCCTGGGTTCTTTGAACCCATCTGCTCAATTTTAGCTACACCCCTGCCCCTTTCTATATCACAGTCCTGATCCAAATTAGACTCCCTGAAGACATGGAGAGCTTCAGTCACAGAACTCCTAGATAATAGGGATGTGCGAACAGGTTCGGAAATGAACCGATGGCTTGATATCGGTCCGAACCCCACCACCACCACCACCAGTTGGTTTAATATCGAGCCCAACTCCCCAGCCTGTTTGTGGGGTTTGTGAGTTGTTGTTTATTTGTTTATTTATTTCAGAAATAAAACTCACTGATGTTGCTCCAGGAGCTTCTCTCTGCGTGACCTAGCTATGCAGAGGCCCATTGGGCATTCATGGTGGCCTCCAGAATGGCCACTGCCATAGGACTGAGGCCTGGAATGGGTCGAAGGCCACCTGTACCAGGTGATTTGGAAAATAATGGAGGCTGGTGGGGGGGGAGACTTCTGGAGGCCCCCCCCCCCCCCCGCAGCCTCAGATTAGCCCTGGAGCAGAAGCGGTGAGTTCTATTTCTGTTTTAAAAAATTAAACTCGCAAACCCCAAAACCTGAACCGAAGCGGGGGAGTTTGAAGTGCACAAAAACAAACATGCCCAGTCCCATCCAAGTCCAGTCCGGACTCGAACCAAACTGGGCAACCAGGTTTTGTGCACACCACTACCATATAATCTCTCCCTCAACCCCCACTGGTTGGACCAAACTAGACATGATGTGGAGAATTCCATGGTTCAACAAGCATACAGTATGTCTGTACCTACGTCTATATCTAGATGTCTCTGTGTGTGTAAAATATATATCTATTAATTTTCTCAGCTCTCCACTTGTTTTCCTTTTTTTAATCTTATTTCAGACAGCACAATTTATATCATTTACTTCTGAAATTCTAAGCTGAAAATCCACTTTAGTTATGGAATGCCCCCAAATTTGAAGTTCCAATGTTAAAATACCAAGTTCTATTACAGAAATCAAATAAGTTAATTCTCATTTTTAGCCTACTTTCCAGTAGGCTTATGAGATCACCCGGCATTCCGTGTTTGTATCCATCCATGTATCCGTCTGGGTGCCCCCCCCCCCCGCATCAACTATGCAATGCCTGGACCAATATGAACCAAATTGGGTACAGTTGTAGGGACACATAGGGACACCTCAACGGCGTAGTTTCTGATGATGTCATCCACCCCAATTCAAGATGGCAGATACATAAACGTTTGAGATACAAGTGGGCTAACTTGTGAACCTCCTAACTGGTTTGAACCAAATTTGCTACAGCTGTAGGGACATCTCAATGGTGTAGTTTGAAAGGAAAAGGACAATGAAAGGAAAGTAGGTAGATTAGTTCTTACTAGAACAACTTAACTTAACGATGACCTCTTATATAACGACAAATGGAAAAGTGTATAGTCTATCCCCCACTGGCTCTTTTGGAGAGGAGGAACCAAGCCTCAGTGCACCACACAACAACTCCTTAAATTTTGTGGAGACATTTACCATATTTCCCCCCTTTTCTAGCCACTTTTCAACAAACCATTAAAACAAATCATGCTAGCACAGTACTAGAAATGTCAGCGAACACAATGAAGGTTATATAACCATAAATCTGTGGGCAGAATGCAAGGTGGCCTGTGTATAACAAAGGCACTCTGATTTACAAATGAACTGGACTTCTGAAATCTTCAAAAGCTATAAATGGATTAAGCAAATGACAGTCATGTACCATGCTTATCTAATTTAAAATAAAATGCAGTCATCATGATTAATATTCTGTTTCATTTGTGATTCTCAAACAATCCTTTTCAGAGCAGTCTTGCAGAATTCATTTAGCTTATTTTGAATAAGACTATTTTTATCCTTAAGGTCTGATTCTATGAGTTTCCACATCAAACAGAGTAGTAGTCAGGATCAGGCACAATGATCCTTGCAGCAGCACAATCATATCAACATATATTGTTGTCCCTGTGTGCTGATGGTGCAGTGGGGTAGGCTCATATAGCTAGCACCATAATTAGTATACCATCAAGCCAGATGAAAAGTAGCAGTAGCTTCATTCTAAGCTCTTACATGACAAAGAAAGGGTGAGCCACATGTCAAGAGCAAAACAGACAGAGACAGGCAAAATACCCAGAAAAAGTATTTTAGATACAAAATACTTGTATTTTAAAATACATCTTAAAATACAAAATAAAATGCCTGAAAAAAGGAAACAATTTTGAGATGTTTGTTACTTATCCAAACTAGTTTCCATTTCCTTTAAGCAATACAAGTTTTTCAAAGATTAAATCACTCAAGTTGTGCCTCCTGGGGCTGTGAATCATCCCGGCAAAGGAAAACAACCATTCTGTATGACCACTTGATGTTAGACTAGTATTATATCTAAAAAATAGCTGTTGGACAATCGGATACCCATCCAACATACTAATTTGAATAATCATATTTTGTTATTTCTCTCAACAATTTTCTAATATTCAATTAGATCAATAATTCAAAAACCAGGGGGGTAGATGTCTCAATTTCCAGGAATGGGGGCATGGGACACATGAGAGGAGAGGTCTTGTGGTAGCAAGCATGAATTCTCCCTTTTGCTAAGCAGGTACCACCCTGGTTTGCTTTTGAATGGGATACTGCATGCGTGAGCACTGTAAGATATTCCCCATAGGGCAGGCCTGCTCAACAGGCCTCCTAGGTGTTTTTGGACTACAGCTCCCATAATCCCCAGCCACAGTAGGCAAAAGACAGGGATTATAGAAGTTGTAGGCCAGCATCTGCAGGAGAGCCAAAGTTGAGCAGGCCTGCCTTAGGGGATGGGACCGCTCTGGGAAGAGCACCTGCATGGTTGCATGCAGAAGGTTCCAGGTGCCCTCCCCTCCCTGGCAGCAATAGGTCTGAGAGAATCTCCTGCCGGCTACCATTTTGGAGAAGCTGCTCCCAGTCTGTGTAGAAAATACTGAACTAGATAGACCATGGCTTTGACTCAATATAGGGCAGCTTCCTTCCTATGTTCCTATGGCTAAACCCAGTCCCCAGGACAGGCACAGGTGTATTCAACTATATGTATTCATTATTTATATTTCTATCAATTACTCTTCATCAACAATTGATCACATAGTTTTAAAAATGAAATATACTTTTCACTCTGTAAATTGAAGCCCACAATCTAAAATAAAAATCAAGTTACTTTTTACATGAATTAAATGAATCCTCTAGTAGAGCAGCCACCAGTCTCCTATAAGACAAAACTAACATCAAAACCTTCCCTGTTCTATCTAGAACCAGGGTGAACTCAAAATATAGCCAAAATGCCTTAAAAGCTCTTTGGAGCATGTAGCCGCAGCAGGCACATAGGGAGACAGAATGGAGTATGTTTCCAGCCAGATCAAGTTTAAAACAATCAAAAGCTAGTTTATTTAAGTAGATAAAAAAATAGACAGTTCACAGGCAGCCAAAGCAAAATGGTAAAAATGCACAAACAAGATAAATTTCTTCCTATCTGGTGCTAGACAGGAGGCTTGGTAGCTCTTAGTTCTCAAATTGCAGTTCAGAGAACAAAAGCTTGCATCATGGTGAAGTCTGCACATTCCCAGGAGACATGCCGCCTGGTCTCAGCTAACAAAGCTAAACTAACACCAAAGTAGCATGTTGGAACCAGCAACCTCAAGAGTCCCTCCCCTCACCTAACTTGAGGTTAACTATTCTATATTGGAGATAGTGAAGACAATCAAAAGCTTAATGTTTCTCCCTCAAGGTAGAGTTTTCGGAACAATAGGAACAAGATTCCTTACAAATGAGAGACAATAAATCCACGAAAGTGATGGATTTGGGCCCAGGCCAAAATTACGCTTTTGGAACTGAGGGAAGTTTGTTTGTTTGTTTATTGTTAAATTTGTATAATGCCTTTCATTAAAACAATCTCAAGGTGGTTCACACAGAAAAACTGAAACAAGACTATAAAAATTACATAATTACAATATTAAGCTAGAATATAAAAACATAGATGTGACTAAAAAGATTTAAAATACAAGCACAATATAACCATACAAAATACAAAGCAGCAGCAGTAGAGATATGAAACTGGAATGTGTTTTTAAGCCAAACAAAGGCCCATTCTGTCACAACCCACCCACCCCCACCCCACAACCTGTTCCAGTGGGGAAAATGTTCTGCTGCTGGACACCGCTGAAAATGGGACAACACACAACATCCAAAAAGTCAGGATGGCTTAAACATCACCAGTGAGTTGGGGGAAATACTAGACTCCTAACTCATCATGTAGCCTACATAGCCAAGCCTATGGTGCATACTAGGAATAGCACAAGAAAGTACAAAACATACAGGTTCAGATCCCCAAACACTTCCCATAAAACAAATATGCAAAAAGCATAGCAAAGCATTTCCAGCAATTTAGCATGACAGATATAAGTGTAAGTGTGTGTGTGTGTGTGTGTGTGTGTGTGTACACAAAAGTTTGCAAACGAGCTGCCGGGAGGGGCAGAGGAGGAAAGCAGCGGTGGACAGACGTGTGGACGGAGTGGGGGAGAAAATGGCAGCAGGGGAAAGAAAACAGTGGCGGGGAGAAAATGGTGGTGAGGGAAGAAAATGGCGGCAGCAGGGGAGAAAGCGATGGTGATGCCTGGGGGGCTAAGAATGGGGGAGAGCTGAAAGGGAGGGCAAAGGAGGGGGAAGAACTAGAGGCACAGATCCACTGCGCCCGGGCCAGCTAGTTTCTCTTATTCCTACAAGGCTATCTGTAGCCAGCTCCAGGCAACTCAAAGGGAAGATTGCTCCAAATACCAGTTGCAGGGCAGCAAAAGCAAGCGAGAAGGCATGCCCTCAGCTCTAGCCTGTAGGTTTCTCAGAGGCATCTGGGTGGCCGCTGTGTGAAACAGGTTGCTGGACAGGACCTTAGCAATAGCAATAGCACTTACATTTATATACCACTCTATAGCCAGAGCTCTCTAAGCGGTTTACAATGATTTAGCATATTGCCCCCAACATTCTGGGTACTCATTTTACCGACTTCGGAAGGATGGAAGGCTGAGTCAACCTTGAGCCCCTGGTCAGGATCGAACTTGTAACCTTCTGGTTACAAGGCGGCAGTTTTACCACTGCGCCTCCAGGGGCTCTTACACATAGGAAACATAGGACCTTTTTCCAGCCTCACAAACATAAGGATTCTCAGTTCCTCTCACCTCTTTGCAATTAGGAAGCAAATGAAAATCTCCCACTCTCTCCCCTACCACAATCCTACAAAAGATTACAGTACCCAGGATGGAACAGCCCCCCATCTCCCAAATACCTGACAAACAGGGTAGCTGCTGGCTAGGAATCAGACTTTGATACCCAGCCAGCCCAGAGCCCAAACTGTTTGCAAAGAGTTTTTAAGAAGATAAAATAATTATTTACCTCTTGCCCTCCTGCTGTATTGTAGACCAGAGAAGGACAATGTGTAGGCAAATCTCAATTAATCCAAATGTCTGCAAACCCTCTCACCTTCCAAGGGGGTAGGGGTGGAATTTGCATCCCAATGCAGGTGTTCATTGATCATTGAAAGACATTAGCCTGGTCATTTCAAACTGACCAGTTACCACTTGCTTTTCTCCTTGTTATGCTACTTCTAATTAGAGAATCCTAGAGTGAAAGGGCATGCCTCCTAAGAACTTGCTTGCTGAGTTGCTACAAGGGCAAAACAGGACTGACTGGGTTGTTCAACTGACTAAAGAACTTGAGCAAAGGAGCTCGCTGATGCTAATGGGCGCCTTGATTCAAAAAAAAGGCAGCCCCTGAAGTTAAAAAACCCAAAGCAATGATTGGCTGATGTGTTTTGGTTTCAGCAATGTATTTTAAAAATACAAAATACCCAAACAAATGTATTTTAGATACAAAATACTGTTCTGAAAAGTATTTTAGATATAAAATACAAAAGTATTGAAAAAAAATGTTTTAAAATACATGTATTTTAGATACTGCCCATCTCTGAAAACAGACGATGACTGGCTACCCCACATAGATACCATCTCAAAGTCATGGCACCAACTGTCACAGGTTTGACTACGTCAATAGAAGCACACTGTGCCACTTTACACAAAAGATGTTCACTCCATTGAGAGTACAGATTTAGTTTTCAGATTATTGGCCTTATGAAAAGTGGGGCAGTTTTCCTTAAGAACATAAGAACAGCCCTGCTGGATCAGGCCCAAGGCCTATCTAGTCCAGCATCCTGTTTCACACAGTGGCCCACCAGATACCTCTGAGAAGCCCACATACAAGAGGTGAGGGCATACCCTCTCTCTTGCTGTGACTTCCCTGCAACTGGTACTGGCATCTTGCATCTCGTATCTTGCCTCTGAGGCTAGAGGTGGCCTATAGGATCCAGACTAGAAGCCATTGAAAGACCTGTTCTCCACAAATTTGTCTAAGCCCCTTTTAAAGCCATCCAAGCTAGTGGCAGAGAATTGCCTTGACAGAGCATTCCATAGATTATTTATGTGTTATGTGAAAAAGCACTTCCTTTTGTTGGTCTTAAATTTCCTGACCTGTTCCTTTCCTGTTTCATGGGATGACCCCTGGTTCTAGAATTGTGAGAGAGGGAGAAAATCTCTCTGTCCACTCTCTCTACTCCATGCATAACTTTATAAACCTCTTTTCCAAATGAATAAGCCCCAGATGCCTAGCCTTGCCTCACCTCATAAGGAAGGTGCTCTAGGCCCCTGATCATCTTGGTTGCCCTCTTCTACACCTTTTCCAGTTCTACAATGTCCTTCTTAAGATACAAGGATCAGACCTGTACTCATTACTCCAAATGTGGCCACATCATAGATTTGTGTAAGGGTATTATAATATTAGCATTTTTATTTTCAATTCCCTTCCTAATGATCCCTAGCATTGAATTTGACTTTTTTCATATCTTTTGTGCACTGAGTTGACACGTTCAATGAGCTGTCCACCATGTCTCCCAAGATCTCTCTCCTGGTCAGTCACTGACAGCTCAGACCCCATCAGTGTATATGTGAAGCTGGGGTTTTCTGCCCCAATATGCAACACATTACACTTGCAATTTTGTCACTCACTCACACAGTTTGGAGATATCATTTTTGAGCTCCTCACAAGCTGTTGTGGATTTCACTACCCTAAATAGTTTAGTGTCATCTGAAAATCTGGCTACTTTGCTGCTTACCCCAACTTCTAGATCATTTATGAACAAGTTAAATAGCACTGGTCCCAGAACAGATTCCTAGGGGACCCACTTCTTACTTACTTCCATTGTGAAAACTGTCCATTTATTCCTACTCTCTGTTTTCTGTCCTTCAACCAGTGATCAATCCACACATGAACCTGTCTCCTTATACTGCTCAGTTTACTCAAGACCCTTTGGTGGGGAACTTTGTCAAAAGCTATTTGGAAGTCCAAGTATACTATGTCACCTGGATCACATTTATCCACATGCCTGCTGACACTCTCAAAGAATTTTAAAAGGTTATTAAGGCAAGACTTACCCTTGTGGAAGCCATGCTGGCTCTCTTTCAGCAAGGCCTGTTTTTCTATGTTTAACAATTTTATCCTTAAGAATGCTTTCCATCATTTTACCCAGCACAGAAGTTAAGCTAACTGGCTTGTAGTTTCCCAGATTCCTCCCGAATCCCTTTTTGAAGATTGGAGTTACATTAGCTACTTTCCAGTGCTCTGGTACAGAGCCTTATTGTAAAGACAAGTTACATATTTTTGCTAGGAGGTCAGCAATTTCACATTTGAGTTCCTTCAGAACTCTTGGATGGATGCCATCAGGCCCTGGTGATTTCTTAAGTTTTAGTTTTTCAGGACAGTTTAGAACATTCTCTCTTGTTGCCTGGGCAGATCAGAGAGGGTGAAGAGAGGAAGGGGAGAAGATTCTGTCAACTGGCTGACCTCTCCTGACGAACAGCCAACTCACCCTGCCTGCGCATTCCTGTCTTGGCTGAGAAGGTTTGTTTTTGCAGCCCCAGACCTTCGGAAGAACCAGCTTGTGGCAGCCTGATTGCTCTCGTATTCCATCTGTGCCTTCTACCTGAGTGTTTTGACATAGGACATAAGGACAGCCCTGCTGGGTCGGGCCCAAGGCCCATCTAGTCCAGCATCCTGTTTCACACCATGGCCCACTGGATGTTACTGGAAGCCTACAGCAGGAGTTGAGGGCATGCTGTCTCTCCTGCTGTTACTCCCCTGCAACTGGTACTCTGACTAGCAGCCAGAGGTGGCCCTCTGACTAGCAGCCATTGATAGACCTCTCCTCCATGAAGTTATCCAAGCCCCTTTTAAAGCCATCCAGGTTGTTGGCTGTCTCCACATCTTGTAGCAGAGAATTCCACAAGTTGATCATGCATTGCGTGAAAAAGTACTTCCGCTTGTTGGTCTTAAATTTCCTGGCAGTCAATTTCATGGGATAACCCCTGGTTCTAGTGTTATGTGAGAGGGTGAAGAATTTCTCTTTATCCAGACCTCTATTATGTCTCCCCGCAGTCATCTTTTTTCTAAACTAAATAGCCCCAGATGTTGTAGCCTTGCCTCATAAGAAAGATGCTCTAGGCCTCAGAAGGAACAGGTACGCAGCTTGGGAGTACTACTGGACCCAGGCCTCACCCTAGTATCTCAGGTGGAGGCTATGGCCAGGAGTGCTTTCTATCAACTTTGGTTGATTTGACAGCTGCGTCCATTCCTTGAAGAGAATGATCTCAAAACAGTGGTTCATCAGCTGGTAACCTTGAGGCTCAACTACTGCAATGCAGTCTACGTGGGGCTGCCTTTGTACGTAGTTCGGCAACTTCAGTTAGTTCAAAATGCAGCAGCTAGATTGGTCTCTGGGGTAAAACAGTTGCACTAGCTGCCGATATATTTCCGGGTGAAATACAAAGTGCTGGTTATTATCTTTAAAGCTCTGAAGGGCTTGGGTCTGGGCTATCTTAGAGAGCACCTTCTTCGGTATGATCCCCATCGCTCATTGAGGTCATCTGGAGAGGTCCATCTTCAGTTACCACTGGTATATCTGTTGGCGACTTGGAACTGGGCCTTTTCTGTAGCTGCTCTTGGCCTATGGAATGCACTCCCAGCAGATATCTGCAGTTTAGGCTTGCTGTCGGCCTTTAAGAGAGCCCTAAAAACTTACTTGTTTGGCCTGGCCTTCCAAGTTTTGTAAATTGTTTTTAAAGTATTTTAATTAGTTTTATATGGCTTTTAATTGTTGTTGAATTGTTTTTATATTATTTTTAGCACTGTGTTTTAAATGGTGTGTGTTTTAATGTCTTTTTAAATTTGTTGTACAATGCCCAGAGCCTTTGGATGGTGCGGTTTATAGATGTAATAAATAAAGAATAAAATAAATAAATAATATATTGGCCCAGTTCTTCAAGCCTGAGAAACTCAGTTCCAGAGTGAGTAAATGGTCAGTATCCTCTGCCGTGAAGACAGATGCAAATAACTCATTCAGCTTCTCTGCAATCTCCTTATCCTCCTTAATAATCCCTTCCACACCTTCATCATCTAAGGGTCCAACCGCCTCCCTGGCAGTTTTCTGCCTCTGATATATTTATATTTATTTATTTATTTAACATATTTTTATACCAGCCAAAACTCACAACTTTGGGTGGTTTACAAGAAATAAGTTATTTAAAGAATATTTCTATATATTTAAAGAAGTTTTTGTTATTCCCCTTGCCCCTTCTACCTATATGCTCCTCAATCTCTCTTTTTGCATCCTTTATTGTCTCCTTGTATTTCTTTTGCCAGAGTTTATGTTCCTTTCTGTTCTCTTCATTTGGACAGGACTTCCATGTTCTGAAGGAAATCTTCTTCCCTTTTATAGCTTCCCTGACTCTACTTGTTAGTCATGTGGGGATCCTCCTGAACTTGGTGGTTCTTTCCTTCTTCTTGGTATACACTCCAACTGAGCTTCTATTGTTGTGGTTTTAAATAAGTTCCATGCTTTCTGGAGTGATTCAACCCTCCCGACTTTCCCTTTCAGCTTCCTTTTTAGCAGTACCCTCCTTCTACTGCAAATTGTTTGATTTCTGTAAGATTAAGGAGCAAAGCTTATTCTTTGGGATCAATGTTAACAATTACCCATTCCAGACCTTTGCAACACATAATATCATAGAGGGAGCACTTGGCTGTGCATAACAGCCTGTTGGCATTTCTAGTTAAGCATCCATTTCCAAAGGTCTCACCTCTGGAGCCATTATTTTTATTACTGTTTGCAAAGAGAAAGATAAACACAAACAACTCTCTAATAATATATCATCAAATTGGCAAACCCAACCTCACTGTGAGTCTTTTCAGTAAGTATCACTGTGCATTATAATCACTCTGAAAATAATGTAAACCACTAAAAATGAACATTAGCACTAAACATTTCATAAGAGATCTTGCAGTCAGCTTTGTTCAAATCTAACATGGCTATTATTTAGGTATGTTAGGTATGAATAAAAAGGAAAGAATGGTTAAGGAGGCACTTCTGGAGGACACTGCATAAGGCTAGAATAATATTTACTCAGTGAAGACTTCTTGTCTGTCTAGGTAGTTAGGAATACTAACAGCCTAGACTGGTAACCACTCTCTGTGATCACCAGCAGAAGTCTCTCACACTACTGCTAGCTGAGATCCTTCCATTCAGGGGCATATCTAGGGTCGAGCAGGCAGGGTACGTGCCCCAGGCGCCACTTGAAGGGGGGCGCCATTTCTAAAAATTAATAAATTTTAAAAATGGTCACTGAGAACAAAATGGCCACTGTGCATGCTCAAATGGCCTCTGTGAGGCCCTAAGCCATGCCAGGCCTCGCAGAGGCCATTACAGCATGCATGGTGGACATTTTGTTTTCAGCAGCCATTATTTAAAAAAAATTTATTTTAAAAAATTGCCACAGCACATGTTCAAATGGTCCCTGCGAGGCCCTAAAGGCCAATGAGGGGAGGTGGAACCTTTGCAGACCCTCCCCAGCCTTTAGGAAGCCCCTCGAAGAGGCTACAGGTTAAAATAAATAAATAAATATAATATAATATAAGTCACCGTACACATATTCAGTTTGGCACTATGTACAGAGAATCAGGGCTTCTGAATACTGAGCTGAAGCTTATGAGCTAGGATTGTATTCATTTGCTCTTATTTTGCTTCTTGTGATAAGTGAGTTAAATGTGATGTCTTCATAACATGGCTATTAATGGTGAGTTTGTCTTTGAATCAGCGTGAAATCCTTAGTATTAACGCCCACTGGGAGTTTCTTGCTCTCTTTCTCTCATTTTAACTGTCTTTCTGAAAGACTAGAATATATTCCAAGCAGTGATACAAGTTACTCTGCATATCCTTTAATTATTTTCAGAGTATCTGGGAAAAGTCAAATTCTCCATTGATTTTTAAAACTTGTGTAATAGTGATGCTACAATGCATAGTAGAGAATTAGACAGACACCTCCACATAGTATCTGGGTAGCTCATGAGCCCCAGCATACTGAAATTTGTAGTTTTCCAGCATTTTTTTTTTGTCTGGCTACGTCCACTGCTAAATAGTTTTTGAAATCTTAAAAGATTAACGAGCTTGACTTGTATTTTTGAGCTGATATTATAGTAACATTATCTGAAAGATGGGTGTCAGATGTTTGTACAGGGGGCGCAATTTCAGTGCTAGCCCTAGGCGCTATTTTCCCTAGATACGCATCTGCTTCCATTAAAAATGTTGGTGATTCAACTGGGACAAAGAAAAATTATCTTTAATCAATTAACATACAAAACATATGTTCACACTGGTAGTCAATGAGGCATTTCACCAGGCAACATCACCACTGGCCCTTGCATGACAACTGAGGCGGGAGTGAAATCCCCCATCCCACCTTTACTTTTCAGTGTTGGGAGGCAACAGTGAGGCAGAAGGCCATGCAGGTAGCACTATGGAAGTGGAAGTTTCTGAATGCACTTCTGCTGACATCAACAGCCTATGCTTGAGGAAGGGCAACCCTTCAGTCAGAAATTGTGTGCTTGCGTGGTGCTGGCTGTAGCACCTCTTTGCTTCACTTTTTAGTAGCTTAAGGTAAGGATAGCAATTCCCTCCCACTTTGATCACCACATGGTAGCCAAGATTTCAAAGCCTGAATATACACTCTCCCATTAAAAGTGTAATATGGCCCTTAGTTTGCCTCTTTCCCACTGGGTTCATTACAGTGGGATAATGTAGTTCTTGGTCACTCAGGGTACTTGAAATACCCTGGGTCATTGAATGGATGCATTTTATGGACAGGCATTTTCTAGGGCAAACAGATGGAGCCATCACTCAGCAGTAGACCATCTACTTTGCTGAAATTCAATCCCTGGAATCTCCAGGTATGGCTGGGAAAGATTCCTGCCTGAAACCTTAAGGAGCCACTGTCAGCCAGTGTAGACAGTACTGAGCTAGATAGGCCAGTGGTCTGACAGCTTCCGATGTACAATGGAAGACTCAGTTTGTAGTTATTGCAAGCCCCTCACTCCATAGAGAAACTTAATTCTGCTTATCCCAGAATTCAGTGGCAGATTTGAGGTTTCTCTCTTGGACAAAGCATGCGGAAAGTGGGAGGGAAATGTTCATGAACATGATGACATAATAGACATTGGAGATAGAAAACTGGCCGGCAACCTTTCTGATTGTATGTATGCTTGACTATATTTATGACAAAGGAAGGAGGTAGTGAGGCTGTTCTCATGTAATCTGTTCTCATGTAATCTGAAGGCTCCCAGCTGCTCCAGAAGAGGGTAGCCCGACTTTATTTACCCAGTGTTATACCAAGGTAAAACAAGCCTGTGGTTCATGTGAATGATCACCCCCAGGTAAAAAGGCTTCTGCCTGGCTCACCAGCACGTCTGGCAGCCAGCCAGGGGTGGGGAGTGACTGCACCAAGCACAGCTGCTGTTCTAATGAGAGTAGCCACCACACTCGGAGCGCACAGCACTCTGGGATGCAGGAGGGGGAAGTCCTCCCACACCCAGCGTTTGCCTTTGCCATGCTACTGCTCATGTGGATGCACGATGCAGCAAAGACAATGATGCTCATTTGCCAGGAAAGGCAGACAAGCTCCTGCCTACCCCCATACCTCCCTAGCAATGACTTGAGGTCATGAAAATGACTTCAGTAAAAATATCTTCCTATTCAACTCTCACAAATGGATTAACAGAAACTGGCAGGAAGTTGCCACCCTAACTTCTTCATCCCTTATTTCAGTTTGTATGCATTGGATACAGACGAGTTCTCTATTTCAGAGTACAGCCTAGTTCTTTTTTCATTATAAACCCATTTGATTAGGTCCTGTAACCTTAATTCTATTCTGAAAATTATCAAAGAACCAGCAATTATGTTGCTGAACAGAGAGCAAACTGTTTATCTTGATCAATAATCAGAGTCCGTTTGTGAAGCATTTTAGACAGCATTCCAATGAGGAGCCATTTCCCAATTTTCCAGTATCAAGAACAACTCTTGGTACCCCACCCATCTCTAAGGCTCTCCTGGAAAACGTGCTTTTACTGAACTGTAGATATGGTCTTCATTTACTCATACATGTTTTCATGACAAGCACTCCTGTTGATTTCAGCAAAGTGCTATTATCAATCCTCTCTAATAAAACGCTTGGTGTCCGTCCGTGGACAACCAAGCGTGTGTCCGTGCCTCCCTCAGCCGTTCTACGCATGCGCGGAGCGCAGGCGCAGAACGGCCGAGGGAGGCACGGAAAAAGGGAACAGGCGGCCATGTTTGTGACTCTGCCCGGCGAGCTTCCCTTCCGTTCCCCAGAGAGGTCGCTGCTTTAAGGCCTGGTGGAACAAGGAAGCAGAGGGAACAAGGAAGCGGAGGGCCGGGCAAGCTCCGCATGTCATAACGTTCATGCTCGGCGGAGGCGCCGATTAGGAAGGGCCGGGGATTAACCACCGGGAGCGGGGGTGGTGGTGACAGGTGGCGGTGCTTGGCCCAGCTCGGCTGAGAGGTGGCTGCAGCGCCCTGGGGGTTGTGCGGGCCGTGGGAGCCCGCTGCGGAGAAGGCCAACATCTCGGTGCAGAGGATCAAGTGAGAGTTCAAGGAGGTGCTGAAGAATACCTTGCCGTTGCCCCTTCCTCTCCGTCAGAGAGAGAGAGAGGAAAAGATGGAGAGAAAGTTCCTTCTCTGCTCGAAAACTGACTCGAGGGAGGGAGAGAGCGTGGGCGGGAGTGGGGGCTCGGGTTGCAGAATGAGAAGGTGCGCCAGCCCGAGGAGGAGGAGGAGGAGGAAGAGCAGACACAGAGAACGAAAAGGTTGGCAACCGTCTCTCCTTTCTGGAGAGCGGGCGACGCGAGGGAGCAAGCAAGCGGCTACGAGAGCCACTGGAAGTCAGAGGCGGCGCCGGCTCCAGGACCGCCGCGAAAACTGTAGAGGCAGCACTTCAAAACGGCATTTTACAAACGTTGAACGGAGCTGCAAAGCGGCTGCGAGAGCCGCTGGGAGTCAGAGGCAGTGAAGAGTGTAGAGGCAGCACTTCAAAAAAGGAACAAGGGAGAGGGAAGGGGGGGGGAAATGGTGCAGGAAAACAAAAACAAAGAGAAAAAGAGGAAGAAACAGAGAGAGAAAGAAGCAGACAGACAGGTTAAAAAAAAGTAAAAGAGATGAAAAAGACTTAAGGGGGGGGAAAGGCTAGCGCCCGTTATTATAACGGGCTCAAACATACTAGTTCTATAATAAATGGTCAAGATTATCAGGTATGATTGCTGTGATAAAACCATTCCTGCTTTATGACCGAAAGGTTGATTCTGTCATTGCCACCATGTGTGGCAAACTGATCTATAAGTGTTGGCCAGATGCTGCTTCCCTGAACAGAAGTTTCTAAAGTAATAATTATTTATGTTTTTAAAGCCTCTGCTAGTTTATACCACTGCCACCAAAAACTTATAACTTTGTGCAGTTAACTCCTTTACTCCCTTATGGTAGTACGGCAAATGTCTCTAGGCATAAAAAAGAACCAGCTGAGACTGGATAAAGTAAAACCCAAAAAGTATCACATTTATTTAAAACAAGAGATATTTTGGATAATATTAGGTAGAGGGTTATTTACGGAATAAAGCAAGATGTTACAGTATCCTGTTTCCTACTTGAAGTTACTTGGTAAGAGTGGCTAGAGTTATGACTTCAGTTCAACCCCTGTCAGAGGTGCTCTTACCCCTGGATTTCCAGGGCCTCTGTACCCCCTGGGGGGCCCCAAATCCTCTTTAGTCTGTCCTGGGTGGTGTGGTCACCGTGCTGTGCTGCTGGTCTGTGCTGCACCGGGCAGCCAAGCATGACCTCTGTTTTAGAGACAGAGGAGGGGAAAGAAATATGTGGGATGGGAATATGGTATGTTGCATGTGGAAATGTTTCTGCTAATGCATATTTGCATAAATATACCTGTTTTATATCCTTACATTATTGTGAGTTCAGTTGCAGTTTGTGCCCTCAAGAACCCATGTGTTAAAAATACTGTGTGTTTCACGGTGTGTGTGTGTGTGTAGGGGGATGATGCTTAACTGGGGGGGGGGTCCAGGCTCCAAAAATTACCTAGGCGCATCTCTGACACCTATCACAATACAAAAGACCTCTAACCTCTCTTCCTCAACAGACTCACTGTTGCCTTATAGTTGGCGACATAACAGGATTCAGGTTTGACTGTGATACTACTACTACTACAAATATTAGTTTACATAGAGAAATAAAAATAAGTAGACCTTGGACAGCAGGCTTGACCATTGTTTGTAGTGTGCCTCAGCTTGCCTCATCAGTGAGATTTCTTCAACTGGCCTGTGAATGACTTGAGTACACAGTTCTCTTTCTGGTCCTATGTCTTCTTGCTGCCAAGGTTCCCACAGCAAAGTTTATTTTATAACTACTTCCCTTGTAAACAAAAAGAAATCTTATTCTAGTTTAACAAAGACTTCATTCAGAAGCAACTTCACACACAAACCCCTTCTCCTTTCCCTCCCTTTTCTTTCTGACTCCACCCTGCACACTCTCTACAAGATCCCCACTGGGACAAACATCCAAACAACAAAACACAAAAAATAGCTAGATAGAACAGTTTCTCTCTTGCCTCCTTGCTGAAAGGCATTCCCTGCTGTCTTCACAGTTCTTCCTTTGGTCTGCCTTTACAAGTCAGTATGTTGACTATAGAAGGCTGTAATGATTCAGCCTAGGGAAACTTCCCCAGAATTGCTCTCTGAGACCCCATTCAGGCATAGCATCAAACCTCATGTATACAAAGCTGTGGTTGATCTGTGAAGCCAGGAATCATGCCGCAGACAATTGTTCAACTGCGGTTTGGCAACCTCCAGCTTCTGGACAGAGGTACCCTTCCTCTTCCTAGTCCTCCCAGACAGCATCCCAGAAAGCTCCATTCCGCTCGTATCGCCAGATTGTGGGCAAGGAGTCAGCACGTCAGTAAACTGACAACCATTGGCTGCAATCTTAGAGGAGGCATGTTCAGTACAATCATGCTTTTTCATCACCGATCACCTGCTTTGGGCAGGGCAAAGACATTTGAGCCCTTCTCTCACACCACATGCACTACTGACATTGCAAGAACCCCCAAAGTACACGGTCATGCACAAGCACAATTATTGACACCCCAGGATGGCACTTCCAGATTGTAATGGGGTCTTGAGGGAAGGACGCTGAACAGCAGCTGAGAAATTGGGGAAAGGGGGTGGTGGACTGTTGGCCGGGTGAGTAGGAGAAGGGATGGCCCACCTGAAAAAAGTGATGCCATGTCGCTTCCACACAGCTGTTCTCATAGCCTAGGGTGGATCTCATGGACGTTAATTGCAGCTGGTGTTTCTGGTAACTGTTACCTGCCTGGAAAGGTGGTGCCTGGCGAAGCCATGTGACCGCCACTTTTAGTCAGGAGGAGTGACCTGCATTTTATGCATCCAAACTCAAAGAGAAGGAGGGATTTCTGCATGTAGTTTGTGATCGCTGCATTTAAAAGGGCTGATGTGGGAACACCCTTTGGTAGTGATTGCAATGCTAACCCATACCTCACCGGCAGGAGGAGTAAGAAGATGGCAGAGGGTGGAACATCATTTCTGAGAGGTGGCCAACAAGAAATGCATCCACCCTAGAACTGACACATTTCTGTGCTACTTTGAGCCGACCCCTCTATGATTTTGGGAAGAGCTTGCAAACAAAACTCTGGTTATAATGGCTGCAGAATTTGGATGACTCAATTGTTCCTTCAAGCCTCAGGTTCAGCAGCAAAACTCACTACCAACTGAGGGTTCAAATTATGGTTTGGAATCAAAAATGGAGACATAATTGGATGATGAAACCATGGCTTGAAGCATTCGGCATGTTTACCTCTAGGGATGTGCACAGAACTGGCTGGCCTGGTTCAGTTCGAGGCCGAACCAGCCTCAAACCCAACCAGGCCAGTTTGGTCTGGCACCCCCTCAACACCCCCCATTTCGGTCCAGGTGGTTGCGAGCTTCACAGTGTTTTTATTTATTTATTTATTTTGAAATAATGTTTAACCTGAAGGCAGTGGCAGGGGGTCCGTGGAGGTTCCCCCTCCCCCTGCCGGCCTTTCTCATGGCCCCCTTGCCCGGTTTGGGCACTCTTTGGCAGGCTTTTGGCCTTCATCCAGCAGCCATTATGCAGCCTTCGCACCTGCACACATGGCCTCACATGGCCCAGGCTACACAGAGGCCATGTGAGAAGGCATGTGGGCTGTATAATGGCCACCAAGCCACTGGGTGAAGACCGAAAACTGGCCGAAGAGTGGCCAAACCAGCTGAGGGGGCCATGAGGAAGGCCAGCGGGGGGAAGGGGAACCTCCACAGATACACACACACCCGCCACCTCCAGGAACTCCCCCAAGGAGAGTAAAGATTTTAAAAATTCTTTTTTAAAACAATGTGAAGCTCGTGAACCCTGCAAACATTGGGGGGGGGGGTGTTTGGTCCGAACATGGGGTGGTTCAATTCAACCCTGAACAGTCGTACTGAACCAGTTCGACGTCGAACCGGTTTGGCATTACATCCAAACATGGCCTGACTCTGGCATCTTTCTTAACTTCCCTCTAGTGATTCTTGCTCTCTGGACGCATTCGCACATAATGCAGAACCAGAATTGAAGGGGCCAGAGGTTACTGGGCCAGAGGTTACTGGACTGTTATGTCCATATGCAGGCCTGGCCCCCAGAACTTCAGTTCCATTCAGAGAGCAACCCGAGGTTCTGCTCTCTAAACTGCAATGTGTACTTTCAGATTGTAGTGAGTTTCGCCACTCCAGTCTCACTGAGTGCAGAAAGGGAGCTCTCCATTATGTCCAAGTTCGGACAGGAAAGCAGGGGCAGGTGGGGAGCAGAACCTCAAGTCCATTGGACCTGCAGTTCCACTATACATGTGAATGCAGCCTTTGCCTTCAGCCTTGGCTCACAGTCTTCTGGCTTCTCTTCAGTCTTTGCCAGGCTTCTTCTTTCTTCATCTTCTATATCCCTTGAAGCACCATACCATCTCCTTCCTTGGGTGCCTGTGTATACCCTTTTATACTGTTCCCCCTCAGAACCTTCATTTGCCTTGGATCAATCCTTGTTCATCATTCATCCATCGTTAATCCCATTGGCCTCTGAACTTTGTCCAATGATGGACATGGGAATTGTGCCATTTAGCCAATCAAATTGTGATATTTCTATCACCCTACCCATTATAAATAGATAAATTCAGATAACTCCACAGCAAACCTCAATCCAGTATGTCAGCCACTGCTGTCTAGCAACCAAGCTAACAACAGTTATTCCCTCTCTCTACAAAGGGCTCTGAAAATAGTAAATAGAAGGAAATATTACATTTTAAACCAAGCCTCTTCTCAATTTTCCACAATATAAACTTTCCCACAGAATAACACTTTCCTTAAAGATCAATTCTACACAACCATATGAACACTGACTGAAATTTTGCAGGATGGTTTCAGTTTGAACTCTTGGGCCACTTGCTTAGTCCTTCCTCTGCCAGACTGTCACCAAACCAGTACAATTTCCGCTTACTTTCTTCTTCTTCTTCTTCTTTTAACATTGATAGTATCCTGATTACTATTAACAACATATTAAAAGAGATTTAGCGATAGCTCACACATTTAATTTTTACGTGAACAGATGCTATACTAGAAAATGTAAATTTGATTAATATGATGTACATCCTACAGATGATGATTTATTCATTATTACTTTCATTTGTATCCCACTTTTCTGCACTGAGGTGAACTCAAAGCAACGTTCAATAAAAAATAAAATATCAATATTAAAAACAATCCAGAAAACAGTAAAACAAAAAACTCCATAAAAGCTGTTAGAGAAGTACAAAATGGATTAATAACTGAATGCTTGCCCAAGAAGAACAAAAGTACATATGCAGCTAGGGCTGTGCAACACTTTAGGTCCGACAGATATGTTGTATTGACATGGCCTCTGTTAGGAGTTGTTAGAGGGAGCTGAAACTGTTGGGAGGCTCCCAAGCTCTTGTTACGGAACTCCTTTGGAAATCCAACACGTCTCTTCGATTTCCCCCTTTCTGCCCCCCTCCTCCTCCTCCTCCTCCTCCTCCTCCACCTCCACTTCCACCTCCATCTTTGATTGGGTGATGGCAGGGGATAGGCTGCATATTGCTTTATCTTCACTCCAGAGGGAGCACACACACACACACAAGGTGCTGCCTCCCATGCCTTCAGTTTAAAAGCAGCCTTTTTCCTTAAAAAAAAAAAAAAATCCCTTCTAGGACCTGTAAGAGGTAAGGTTGTTTCTGGGATTGGCAGCCATGGCAGTTTTTTCTGAGGCTGCAGGACCTAGAAGAGAACCCAAGAGACAACACACACAACATGACACTTGGGAGAGGCTAATGTGCCACTGTTGGGTCAAGTCAAAATCCAACACTTTGGGTTGTGCACAAGGGATCCAACTCTTTGAGTCATAGCTGCCTTACTAAAACATTGGTCCACTGAGGCCATGGATCCGTCTAGCTTAGTATTATCTACACTGACTGGCAGCAACTCTCCAAGGATTTAGATGGGACTGGGAGTCTTTCCCAGCCCTACCTAAAGATACCAAGGAGGGGAACCTCGGACCTTCCACATGCAAAGTGTGCTCCACGATGGAGTTATGGCCTCTCTTAGAGACCCTCTGAAAACAGGAAGATGTGCTCATCTGAGAGTAGGGAATGTCTACAGTTCCTTGGTGACCAAACATTATGTGGCAAATACAGGATTGCTGGCACAAAGTCTCTGTTCAGACATTCAAGCAATATAATCAATGAATGTGTATGAGGGCCACACTATGACAGCAGGCCCTCTCCCCTCCTCAGTGATTCTTTTCAAGCATCCAATGCAGGTTGGTTCCTGTTGCCTAGGGGTGGACAGGTGTACACGGACAGAGCACCAGTACTTCTCAGCTTCTCTGGCTGTTGGGGTGGGCATGGCAATGAAGACTGTCATGGAGAGCTGCACTTCTGAATTTTCAAGTACATCACTGCTGCTGCACTTTCATATCCACTCACTGAATGCAGAGTGAACAACTGAAAGGGGATGCAACAAATGAAGCAGCGATCCTTAGACTCAGAAGTTCTAGTGTGGTTTTTCTTCTGCATCCCAGAGGGCATCTGAAGTTAAATGGTTTCTAATGATGCTGTTCTATCTTTGGTGAACCTATTTTTGAAAACCATTAATGCATACCTTATGCACCATTGCTAATCATCTTCAAGCATACCTATAATATAGTTTAAGTAAATAAGCAGAGAATGATAATGAGACATTTCATACAGGCTAGATGAGCTGGTCTGAAAATAACTTGTGTCACTGTCTGAATTCCCCTCCAGGAATGTAATTTGTAAATGCGGGTGCGTATTTGCTGTAAAATAATTTAAATCAGAAAGGCAACATGTCTATTGCTGTTTGTTTTATTGATTTGTCTTATTGTAAGCAGCTGACTTTATCAAAATAGATTTTTAACATATTTGAGTTGGGGTTTGGCAGGAGGCTTCTTTCTGACAATACTTTTGTATTGACACTGTTTGTTAAATGTATTAATAAGCTCCAGCTATTCCTGGTACACAGCTTGAACTAATTAATTACTACATGAAAAGAAACTGGTCTAGTTTCTTATTAGTTCTAAAAGTACATCTCCATATAGGCTGCAAATCTCAAGCTTCTTACTCTGGAGTACCTACTCTGACTTTAGAAAAACCATTTCAGATTAAGCGATTTGAGGAGTGCTTCCAAAAGTGAGTAGAGCATGAAATTAATTTGGGAGGTAAATTCTAGCTTGTAATGATCTTGTTCTTAATTTATCTAGGCAGGATGAAATGTTAAATAATTGTGTAGGGTTTCTTACTCTAGCTGGAGCAGAAACCAACCAAACTGATCTCTATGCATGAGGCCCTTAATTATGTGCTCCAAAATAACACACACTTTTTAATGAGAGTCATAAGGAATTTGCCCTCAGGTGCTTGCATATGATAATATGCTGGAATATTAGCATTTCATCAGTCTCTGAATGTGGAGTTGCTATCGATGGTAAACTAGGAGTTCCACATATCATATGCCAAAATACAGACTATCACATATAGCATTTTCAGAACATTATCATATATGGTTCATTTAACTATTTGCAACTTTTATATGTGTATTTTTTTGCAGAAATAAATCTATATTACTGAAATATATATATACAAAAAGTGTTATTTTTACAACCTATTTTTACAATATATGTCCTATATTTTTTTAACATATATTTTTTAAATGCTAGCATCTCATGGTTTATTCCCCACCCTCTAAACTCTTTTCTCAGTTGCTCAACAAATGCTTTTCTCCTTCTCTGCCTTTCACTTCCAGGATATGGGCTAAGTCTAGTTGCTAGACCAGCAGTTAAGTGACTTTTCAAAATCCTGGGGTCACCATCAAGCACAATTCATTTATTCAGGTCAAGGACCTGTTTTACAGCTATGCTGTATCCAAGACCCATCAATCTGGGAAAGATACTTTGCATATTATGCAAATCACTCTCACCATATTAGCATACTTAATTTGTATAATTGCCAGCAAGGGGGTCATTTCTGCTCCTGCCATGTACAAGAGGCAGCAAGGGAAAGGGCAATTGAAGGGCCTCTTAGCCAGCCTGTTTTTCATTGTCAGGGAAGAGAACATGCCTCATCAGACCTGTTTCGCTTACCCAAAAACACAAAATCTGGCTTCTCTGTTCAGCACTGCAGAGCCTCAGAATCCTCCTCCCCATCACAAAACAATCCTCTGGGATAGTGGTAGGTAAGATTCCTGTTTCTCAAAGTGAAAGTAGCTCTCATACCAGCAGGAGTCTCTCCCAGCCCTACCTGGAGATGCCTGGGATTGAACATGAGGCCTTCTGCATGCAGAGCAGATGCTCTGCCACTGAGCTATGGCCCCATTCATACAAGAAATCAAGTATGCCACTAAACACTGGCTGCTCAGAAAAGGGTATCAGTAAGATACCTGACACATCTGTCACTGGGCCAATCTTCATGTGGTGTTTATTGCATCATTAAGGAAGGGACTTAGCCTCCTCCTTTCCTTCTGTATCAAATGCATCCACAGGAGTCTCAGTTCTGTTCCTGATGATGGCTTCCACACATGCCTTTAGGTTTTCTGCAAAAAAAAAAAAAAAAAAATCCCAAAGGCACTTCCCTCTAGCTCCAAGATGCTATTAAATAGCAGCTTCAGACTGAAGAGAAGCATTGAGGAGGCAACTTCCAGTGAGAAAATGACATGGGGGAAACAAAGGCCTGACCACCCCCATGGCTGCATTTATTAAGGGAAGAGAGGAGGGGCCAGTGAAGTATCTTACTTACCTAAACACCTTAACTGAAGACCCACTGATTTCAGTGTAACTTCCAGGCCCAGAATCTGACCAATTGCCTGTATATCTCATCCAGCTAGTTCCAAGATATAACATACTTAGATACATGTGGTTTCCTGCTTACCTAAAAAAATAAATACTTTTATAATTAAGCCAACCAAATTTACTTCCAGGTTTGTTCAAGATAACCCTGCCAGGAAAAAAAAAATCCTGATTAGCAGCCTAGTCCATTTTGTTGTGTTTTATAGACTGGGGCTATTCACATGCACAGGCAAAAGCAGGCTAGGAAAGCCCAGCCAGTTTTGCCAGTGTGTGTGTGAACCACTCGGAGCCATGCAGCTCCCACTGGCAGCACAGGGGCAAATCCTGTTGGGTGCCCCAGCTGCTAGCCAGGGTTTAGGGTGCAAGCACGCTCCAAACCCAAGTTAACGGATTGTGTGTTGGTGCCACATGGCTCCACGTAGCACCTACACGCGAGTAGCCTCCCGGCTGACATTGGGAGGCTCCCCATAACACACTCTACTCTCAAGCAGTGCATTATGGAAGACACGGGGGGCCTCCTGGCTCCAGAAGCCCCCTGCTGCCATCAGGAGCTGGGTGAGTGATCCAGGGAGAACAATCTGCCCAGGGATTGCAAGGGAGAGAGGATTATTTGCAGGGGAGGTAAGTGTTTCTAGGCTTCCTCCCCTTGCCCCTTTTGAGCACTTTCTCTGATCGTGAGAAAGGGCTCAGTTAATAACATACCATATAATGTTTAATGCTCCCCCTTCCTTAAGTGGTAGGGAGATAGGATAACCTTTATGGGGTTCCCCTTTATGCAAAAGAGAGACTGGAGAAAATGATCTGTCTGTTCAGAAGTATGCTGTTGATTAAGCATTATGGGGGCACAGAAACATATATACAGGCAGTATCACACAACAACAGCATTCCCAAAACATCAGCAACACTTTGATGTCCCAAAACTACTTTGCCCCAGAAACTTCTTAGCGACACTACCAGCCTCCAAACATAAAATGTCCATTTCCACTTGTAAATCATAACCTTTGCCTTCAAACCAAATTGTTCACCATCCTTCAGCAAATTGTTATGACTCACATTCCAAACAGTTTTTTAGACAAAGGAATTCCAATGGCCCATCAATGACCAGGCCACTCCAAACCTTGGGAGGTCTGCATAAAAGACATAACTATCCATTGTACAGCCTTTATTTTCCAGAAAGCTCTATTAAAAGTTTTTAAATCTTTGTATGAAAGCACCAATCTACAGAATTTGTTAAGAATGCTTTTTACAGGTTCCTGACCTATTTTCTAGGTCTGTTGCATGGAAAAGAAATATGCAGCACGTTGAAAAGTACACTATAATTTAAACATGCCCCAATACTTGAAAGATAACCACGATACTTTTCTTGGTTATAAAGTTTGCTGTACCAATATCCAGATATAAAATTTAATATTGTACAATTTACCCCTTTTTTCTAAAAGAAAAGGAGCATTCTGTACATCTCTATTTATGACACACAATTTTTACAAAAGGCAGAGAGAACAGAGGAGCTGGACAGCTCTGTTGCTGATAGTTGGCTTGTCTTAGTGGAGGCAGAGGCTTATTTCTTTTGTTGTTTCTAGGCAGAAGAGCCCAGAGTTTCTTTGTTATTAGTCAGAATTGTCTGGAACAGGTTCACAGTCTGGTAACAGGTCATTTTCTCAAGAGATGCTTAGAGAAACTTTCAATACAGCTACAAGACTGGCTTGCTTTTTAACATTCTACTATTATGACAGCTGAGAATTTTACTAGTCACAAAGTCAATACCATTTGTGCTTTCACTATGCAACTGAATACAGAGAATCTACCCAATGAGGGATATAATCTTGCCACACTTCTGAAAAATCCATGGGTGGGGAGATAGCTTAATAGTGATCACATTCTCCTAACCTGCTGAAGAAGATTTGGGCTAAAAGGCCATGCAGAGGTTTGGCTAGCATGAAGGCTACCTTATAATTGAACACAATATGTGACACTGTAGGACATATTTACTGTTTACACGCCATCAAAGTTCAGGTGGGTACCTTAACTTACAATGTCTGTGCCTTTTGGTACATGAGTGTCATGACTCCCACCTGGAGCAATAGTTTCAAACCTTAGGAGAGGAGAGTAGTTAGGCCATAGGGGCCAACACTGGTCCCAGTCTTTGACCCAAGCCCTGACACCAGGCTGGACCCAGAGGCAGAAACCTAAGAAATAGAAACCCAGGAGCCAGACTTCCTGAATCTGAGTCAATCCCGACACACCAACTATATTGTAGTCTCCCAAGTCTGCACACCAGTGCCAGCAATGGGCCAAGAGGGGTGTGATGGAGAAGAGGAGGAGTGTAAGACTTCAGGCCAGAAGGCTGCCTTTTAAAGTCTATCTACTCTCCAGACAAAGAGACAGATGAAATGCAGTATTTAATACTTGGAGCCATTGAAGACCCTATTCCATTTCTGGCCCTTGTCAGAGCAAGTTGCTCCCTCAGAGCTCTCCAGGGTCCTGAAACCTTGCCTTGCTTTACTTTGCATTGCATTACCACCAAGGGAACTTCGTGAAATCTTGTCTGCAGGATGGGACAGGACAATGAATGAATTTATAAGTGCTTTAACTCTTCTCTGATTTATCCTAGAACTTTTATACTGTGCAATGATACTATGCATCCCATACATTCAATCATTCTCGTACAAATTTTCACTTCTTGTGTCCATTAGCCATGTGTTATGACTAATGGACATAAGGAGTTGATGCCCAATGACGATATCCCAGATACTCCCCTCTAGTGCCACATGTTGAATCTTCTCACTGTGCAACACATATTTTCTATTTGAAACTGTCTTTTAACCTGAAGGGCAGCAGCTTCCTTTCAAAGTAGTACACAAAGCATGTGATAAATATGGCAGACTCAGAATGTGCTTCATAGTAAGAGGCAAATGTTTCTAATAGTTCATGTAATTGCCACTGTTTAGCAGAAGAAGGAAAGAACAACAGATCAGCACCCACTTCCCCATTTTTCTCCTAGATGATTAGCACTATCAGATATTCAGAATGTATCCTTGTACACTGTGAACTAGCTTCTCTAGATTTCCCAGTCTGATACAACTGAACTGTAAATCTGAACTATCAATTTTGCACCCTGGGCAAACACCAACTGCAGTATCCAAGTAGACTTCACAGCATATGTTCAGGCTACATCCACTTTTGGATGAAGGAAACAAGGAGTGCCACACATGCCCAATAAATCCAGGTTCTGGTGCAAGTATAGAAAACATTTTTTGTTTTGTTTGCTGCACAAAATAATATATTCTTGTGGTTTTCTGTACAAAATAAAAATAAAACATTTCTCCCATTTCTTTGGGAGCCAACAGCATGGCTTAATATGTTCCCTGTGCACCCTATATGAGATCCTACACTATCCATCCCACGCTAAGATACTACTGGAAATGTATACCACGGTTGCGCTTGGATTACAACTAAGATTTCTTTTCCCCTCAACATCAAAAACAACTTTCAGATTTAGTCTGAACAGAATATAGATGGGTCCTGAGGAGAAAAATGCATTCTGTGTGCTCTAGACTGTATTGTGGAAAAAACAGTTGAAAACTGGTAAGAGCTAGAGCTGATTAATGTATGCATTCTTTCATATCATGTTCAGTCTTCCTGCCACTTCTTTTGCTATCTGAAGCCAGCTTGCCAATTATCAATGCACATAAGTATGAAACTGGGACACAATTCTGAAAGAATGTTTACCTCTCATCCATTATGCATGTATATTTAGACTAATAAAACAGAAAGTCAAAATGTTGTAAGTTTATCACTATAAAGTAGTAATAGTTATCTTGATACTGTATGATGTCTTCAGCAGTAAAGTCTGTTCTTCTCAGGTATGTGGTCATGCATATCTTGTTACTTTTACTCAATAACTCAATGATCTTTGGTTTTTAAACTGTGGTTCATGATGAATATCCACCTGGTCCATGAGAACATAACAAAAAAAGATGGTCTTATCCAACAAGCAGTGGACAATGATCCCAAGCTGGGATCGGGAGGAGGAAGTCCTCCTGCATCCCAGTGTGCACTGCGCAAGCAGCGGAATGGCTGCTCACAGAGCTCCCTTCTCCTGCCTGATCATGCTACAGGCCTTTCAGATCTTAGCTGGTCATGTCAGTCTCTAATGCCTGTCAGGCCTCACAGATAGACAGGCAGACATTTGCATATGTCACCACAGCTGGGCGGAGGCTTTCCCAAGCAACTTCATCACAGTCAGTCAGAAATCATTCACAACTAATACTGCTGTCATGAACCTGAGAGTCAGACACAATGCAGACAGCCTTAAATCGTTCTACAGAGTAGCTGCATAGACACTGGTGGATATCTTATCTGCTTGTAGTTTTGCTATTCTCAGAACAGATTTTTGGATTTGGTTGCATCTGTACTTACCCCATTAATAAGAAGGGCTGATACCCAAAACAAAGAAAATGAGAATTGAAACAAAAAACACCTCTTGGTTAAAAAGACATACAACAGAAAGAGTTATGTACTTAGTATATGCATATGAATAGAGTTTGTACATTTTCAAAGATCAGTTTGTAAAGGGAGGTTTGCAACATGTGGAACAATCAAGGAACAGAGCAGTATTTTAATGCAAATGCTGCAGAATGGGGGGAGGAGAATGGGGTTGTTGTTTTTCCATATGGGGGGGTGGAATGACAATAGTGATGCTTAGTGACTTGTTTCCCATAGGAACCATGAGAGATGTAAGATGTGCTTAAAAGCACTATTCATCAAAAAAAACAACCCTTAGCAGAAAGGTTGAAGTTCTATCAAAGAAACCAAATGAATGCAAAAATCTTTATACCTAAAAAAGCTTTTACTTCTCATTTTGTTAAACCTTTTCAGACCATTTATCTCAGACATAAAGCAGTCCAGACTAGAAGAGCTGTTACTGAACAATGTTCATAGACACAATCTTATTCAAGAATGGAACTCATTTTAATAATGCTGCATATTGCTTTGATATCTGTAGGATCAGAAGATTAGGCCTTATTTATGAACCCATTGCATCGTGTTTCTGTCTTTTTCTCTGTTTTTGTAAAACCACAAAAACAAATTTGTTTGTTACATCATCATCATCATCATCATCATCATCATTCAATTTCTATTGAGATGAAGTTTATACTGGTGCCACCAGCCAAGTCATCTCCTAACACATGCCTGGGTGCTTACTCATAGGTAGATCCACTAGCCAGGAGCCCGTCTCAGACAAAGATTCATTCATTGTTCCCACAAAGTCTATCAAGATCTTCTAGGGGAAGAATGTCCTGGGGAAGAAAGGCCTTCTTCAAGGAAGAATGTACTTTTCTTGGAAGTGAAGCACTGACTACTTATTCCAGGTTGCATCCTAGTGATTTCTCTTGGGATTTGTGAACTGTGTTGACTCTGTTTGATACATGTCCCAGAACAATAGCTCAAACAACCATTTTCTTGGTATTTGGGGACCCCATCCCAACTATTTATATTTCTCGCATTCTGACTCATTCATCATTGCTTCATTCTCTGAAGTTTGCACTGTAGACACATGCACTGCTAATGAAACACACTGCTTTTCAGTTTTGGCATGGAATTTATACTGAAAAGCAAATAGTTCTCAAAAGGAATAAGACTAATCTGTGCCAGTGGATCTTGAATTTTGTTGCATTGTTCTTTGTAGGCCACCAGGTTTTCTTATCTTATAATTTCCACTTGGGATGATGCTTTAAAGCATGTATCATCTGGACTAATCCTACATGAGTATAAAAATTACTGACATCACTTGTTAAACTGATGCATTCTTGGGCCAACAGGCCAATGAATATGATGGAATCAGATATAGACATGGAGGCTCTCCACACTGCGGAGAGCCTGCAGGGGGGTTGCAGGGAAAGTGGGCTTGACCCGCTCTCCCTGCACACGAGCATGCAGCTCACCCTGGGGGCGCAGATCGGCTGCTCACACAATTACCAGCACAGTCATGGAGCTGGTAGGGGCAGCGGGGGAGACCCCTGGAAGTCCCAGAATGCCCCATGAAAGGCTTGTTGTAGCTTCACGGTCGGGAGTCTCCTTGTGAGCCGCCATGGCGCAGAGCTGCATCTCGGCGACACATAAACAGGTAAACAGGGTTTAGCCAAGTGTGTTTGCTAACCTCATTGAGGGGGTGGGATTAAGAGGGCTTGCTGCTGGGGGCCACATGGCTCCCAAGTGGTTCACACACACGGTGGAAACCGGGCTGGGCTCCCTTTGCCAGGTTTCCACTGTGAATGAGAATAGCCTCATGGATTGTCTTTTACTGAAGAAATATATTTTCCATTTTAATAGGTATCTTTACAGTCACTATAGGACATCAAAACTTTCAGAGTTTTACTCAGTCAGAACTATAAATCCTAAGAGAGATTTGTGCTAAAGTCTGGATCTTGAATCAAGGCATTTAAGTAAGGAAGCATCTGTGGCCTTCAGTAAAGCCAAGAAACCTTTGAAGAATGCAGTCGATCACTCAACCAGCTCATAACAACCAGCTGGGGAAAGGAATGGCACAAGTACTATATTCCATTGTAGTTTTGAGGAAAGAAAAATATAAATGTTGGGGGAAGTTTTTGGGGGGCGGGGGTGGATATAGCAATTCCACCATGATAGCCATTTAACTTTTCTGCACCTGCAGAAGTGTGAAGTAATTTTAATAACTGTAACTAAAACTGATTCTGCTTTATGTCTTGGCTGAAAAGCCTCAAGCAGCCCAGCAGCATTGGATCAAAATGGATGAGAAGAAAGGGAGCCATCTGCTGAGTCATGAGCACCACTGCAATATCCAAATTAAGTCCAGCTTTGCTTAACTCATGAAGTCTTGTAAGATACTGGCTGAGATAGTTTTGTGGCAAGCCAATATGATAGGTGTCTTTCACAGATAAAAGAAAAAAAGCTGCTCTCAGCTTCAGGCAGCTCAGTGATCAATATGATCTATTCATGGCCATAAGTATACCTCAGAGAACATTACAAATCTCTGGTAAAGGCTAGATTTTTGCATATGGGCATATTTCATTGAAGAGGCACCCTTTAAAAGTGGTGATTCTCTTTATTTGGCAGGGGGAGAGTAACTGGCCCTATACATCTTGAACACAGTGAGGCTGTTCACACGAGCATGCAAAACTGGGCTAAGGGAGCCCAGCTTGGTTTTGCTTGCTTGTGTGAACTACTGGGATCAGGGCAGATCCTGGTCGCTACATGGCGTCAAATCCACCTGTGAAGCCTCCTTCTTAAATGAGGTTAGGGGAGCAAGTGCAAGGGGGAGGGGATCCCAATAATACACCACGCACTCACACAGTGAATTACTGGAACTCCGAGGGGCAGGGCAGCACGCAGCGGCATGTCCCAGCACCCCGGCCCCAGTAGCTGTAGCGCGAGCTCCTGCTCATCTGGGCCAGCAAACCGCCTGCCCAGGGAAGGCAATGAGATCATCTGTGGGGAGGATGATTCAAAACCACTCTCCCCACAGACCTCCACGGAGCGCTTCTCATTGATTGTGAGAAAAACTCCACCATTTCTCTCAAGATTTCACGTTGTTTTTTTAACCATTCTTAAGTTCAGCATTTCTTATCACCTTCCTTCACTCAATCATCCACTCTGGAGCCATTCCAATTATACCAGCCTTGAAGATAGCTACTCAGTCCTCAAGGTGGGTAACAATTTTGTTCAAGCAAGTCGTTTCAGAACGCTTCATCTGAGCCAGTGGACCGGGTCTCATGATCCGTGAGACCCGGTTTGGGGCAGTGAGCGAGAAGAGCGGGCTAAGCCCGCGCTCCCTGCTCATGAGCGGGGAGGGAGTCCTGGGCAGCCGAATTGGCCACCCACATGGTTGCCGGCTCCGAGATGGAGCCGGTGGGGGCTGGGGAGCTTGGGGGCTGCACGGCCCCCGGAAGCCCCAGTATGCCCTGTGCAAGTGCACAGGGCATACTGGAGAGACCCCCGGAGCTGGGAGGCAGCTTTTCGCCTTCCCTCTGGGGGTCCACTCATGAGTAGGCGCGGCGCGAAGCCACACCGCGGCTACTCACGATCCAAAAAACCAGGTTTGCGGAGCACTCACTCCGCAAACCTGGTTTTGGGGCAAGGGTTCTTGGTTACCCACTCCAGAACCACCGGGCTCGCAGCCGAACCCAGTGGTTCTGACGATCGGCAAAAATCAGGCTAGCAGAGGCTAGCCCGATTTTTGCTGATCGTCAGAATAGCCCCAGTGTCTTCCAAGACATTCTAGAACAGGGATAGGCAATGGCAGACTTAAACTTTCTGGCGGCTACTGTATTTACCTGTATCCAAGACTAGGTTTTATCTAAGTTCTTTGATGTTAGAGATTGTGGGGTTGTCTTAAATTCAGAGTCCTGTTCCATTTGGGTAAAAACAGGTATAACCTTATTTAACCTCTATTTTAAGGGGGTTGTCTTAAATTCGGGGTCATCTTCTGTTCGTGTAAATACAGTACTCTTTTTCCCCCAGAGTCTTGGGAGCTTCTAGCACAAACTTTCAGCTTGGGAAGGCGGAGTCAGTCATGAAATGGAGGCTTGAGGAGGCCAGTCACAGCAGTTTGTATGAAAATTTACTCCAACAGGATAAGAAATTTTAACATCAAAACTTCCAAGTTTCCAGAGAATTTTGCTGCAGGTCAGGAAGGGAGCAAGAGAGGCTGCTTTGTAGGAGACAAAGCTGGAGAGAAATTAATAGGAGAGAAAGTAAAGCAACCCTGATCATTCAAAAAGAAAGATTAAAAATGGCGCAACCATGCCCCCACTTAGCCAGCTAATTATATTTGTCTTCTGGGATGGAATGGAAAGGAGGGAGAGGCTAGTCCAAACACCTGGAGAGCTACTTCAGAGTATCCCAGCAGCTTACTAGTAGCTCCCTAATGCATGCCCCTGCTCTAGAGTGCCATGAGACAAATGCTTAAAGGTACCAGTAAGTTCCAAAGCACCTACCCACAGAGAAGGCCACCTGCTATATGTCTAGTCTCTTTTCAGTCAACTTCTGCTAGATGGACAGGGAATAGAGCCCAGTCTCTTCAGTAGGTATGACTGGATTATAAGTTCACTACTAACATGGGCAAAAAGCAGCAAAACATGCCCTCAGAGGAGGCTGCCTACTGAATATCTTCTCAGGGCTTGCTTTCTTCCAAGTAGGAGCTAGGCTCAGAAAAGAGGCTTGCATACAAACATGGAGATGGGTCCTTTGAGGGTGGGCAATGTTTACTCTTACACACTCTAAAAGTAAATCTTTTCAGGCGAAAGAGAAAAGCATGCCTCAAATTTGATTCAAAGGGCAGTGGGGAGGAAGTTTAAACCATCCTTTGAGCCAAGAGATTGTGGTTGGGATTTTGTGTATGTGTTTGTATGCGAACAGTTAGTCTGCACTGTCCTGCCCAAATCCATGACTATGTCTCTTTTCAGGAACTCATTGACAGAAAAACACAAGCATTTCAAAGGAAGCTCATTCTGCAAGTTTTCAAAAATATGTTTGCCATTTCTATCCTTTTCATTGGTTATAAAGCTGTCCTTGAAGATGCTTAGCATTGAAGGTTAGCCTTGTTTGTGTAGCAAAGTGGTGGCCCTCATAGTAAATTCTGCTACCTAATCACAGTGGTGTGGGGAGGGCTTAGGTGGCTCATGTTCAGGCCACCCACCCCCCAACCTGGCAGTGCCCACCCCACCCCACCCGCACTCCACCCCTGCAGCAGCCTTACTCTGAGTCCCGTGCCAACCACTCAGCTGGGCATCACATATGCGGGGGGGGGGAACTACCCCAGGTTGCTTCATCAGGGCTGCCACCGTGCAAATAGCTGAGAGAAGAGGCACCAGCACCCCGTGCAACCTAGAGAGAAGGGGCACCACCACTGGCTGCCTGTCATGGCAAGCCCCAAAGGCAGCTTCAAACAGGTTCTCTGAACCCATGTGCACAATTGCAACTCCTCCTTTGCCTAATCACCTCTTTATCTAATAAGTGCACATCTTTCTATAACACTCCTTACTTATATGTATTCCTCAACACACATCTTGTTTAGTTCATCTGCCAAATCTTGCTTTGCTGAAAGTTTCTAATGAGGAGCAAGGCTTGTTTATGTAAATATTGACTATTATCCCAAAGACTGTGGTTGACATTCTAATTAACACTGTGTGCATGCAGCCAAAGGCTACACAGCCACAGCACATATTCTCCCTCTTATTAAGTGTGGGTGCTCACATGGAGGGCAATCTTTGCTGATCTTCCGTTCCTCTGGAAGCACTTTATACAATACACAGATGTCCCTGCAGCATATTGCAAAGTGCTCCTAGGGAAAGGGGAGACTGGTGAAAAATCACACACATATGCAAACACCTGTGCTTCAGATGTGGTAGCATATCTGCTACAGGTGTGCATCCTTTGACTACATACATGCAACATCAGTTAAGATGTGAGTCTATGAATGTGAAAAATGCTAAGGGTTTTATTTTCCGAATGAATGGGGCACATTCATTGTGGGTTCAATTCATGAATGGGCTAGGAAGCAAATAGGATGGATGGGTATGAATGGAGGTCCATTTTTGGAACCTCCATTTGTACCTGCTGATTTTTGTTCTTGGAGATGGGGGCTAGCTCAGTTATAGAGTATCTGTTTTGCATACATAAGGTCCCAGGTTCTGTCCCTGACATCTCCAGGCTGGGAAAGACTCCTGCCTGAAACCCTAGAGAGCTGCTCGTAGTCAGAGAAGACAATACTGAGCTAGATGTAAAGCAAGTTCCTATATTCTTGGGGTTTATTTTCCTTTAATCATCTTACTTTTACCTGCATCCGTGGCAACTGGTGTTCCAATCTGCAACTGCCTTCTGACTGTGGCCAGGAGTGGTTTTTTTACCCACCCTGCCCCAGGAAGAAACTTCAGCTTAGGATATATAGATGAAAAAATGGCCAGCACCAGGAGTAGGGATGTGCCTGAACTGAGGTTCAAAGCACAGTTCAAGCACAGGGGACTTTAAGAAAAGGAGTATCTTCCACCTCTTCCAAATTCCTGCTAGGGCGGGACCCAAAAAGCCCCATGCACCATCAGAATGCACATGGCACCCCTGACAGTGTGGGTACCATGCTGCCCCAGCAGAAAGAGTCAGGAGAGATCAGGTAAGCACCTGTTCTCCTTTTAAAGTCCCCTTTTGCTTTCTCTCAGTGCTCAAACTGCACTTTGAACCATTATTCGGGGACATTCCTAACCAGGAAACAACTGCATATTGGAGCTCCTGCCACCTCCAATGCAGTCAAGTGGTTCAAGATAAGCGTATTTTTAAAAAAACAAAAAAAAACCCACACCCATAATGGTTGACATACCAAGGGTACATCAGCCCAGTAACACTGCACGCACACAAGTTGTAAGACCATTGGAAATAATGAACTTACTCTCCTCTAACATCATTTGTGTAAATTTACAATTTGTGTACCTTGCATATATGCATCCTTACTAGGCTGATGTACCCTTGCACAGTATGTCAGCTTATGAAAGTAAACACGGGGCAAAAATTAATCAGGACCCCAGAATGGGTTACAAAACAAACAGGGATTGGCCTAAATGGTCCCAAAATGGGGTCCCCAACATGAATGAGATTCCAAAATCAAAACAAAATTGAGTGCATGGTCCTACAAAATAGACACATATGTATTGCTTTCCATAAGCAGCTATGATTGCAGTCTTTATACATATAGTGTACAGACACTGACACAGAAACAAAGGGACACACAAATATCCAGTTGGATAAATCTTTGTTCACACAGCCATGAAATTTCATAAAGGTATTTAAAATATTCACTACTGTTCTCATATCTGAAAGCATAGCCTTAAGCCTGCTGACATTTCATGGTCTGTTAATAGAGAACACTTTAAATATAGAAGGTACACATTATACATTAAAGACTACACAGAGTCATGCATGAACTAGCCTGTACTGTATAAATGTAGGATTCTTTAATGGTTGAAATACTACAACAGAATATTTAAGATTATATGAGAGTCCACAGACCATGCAAAGTGAAGTTTAAAAATCATGAACAAACCCTAAAAGATAAAGCAGTGAAATCACAAGTAATTGTTCCACAATCAACCCTTTTTTCAGATTAAATCAAGACTTTTCACATACAGCTTAAAAATTAATATCAGAATAAGAGAGATGAGAAGAGAATCTAGAATTCATTCATTATTAATGAATTCAAAAGTGTTACACATCTTACATCCTGTTTATGGTGCACATTCACTTAAATGACAGTGTGTCCATTCATATTTTCTGTGAGAAACAAGAGTACAGAATATACATGTGCACAATATGGTTGGAGGGACATTTTCAGAACAATCTGACATTTTAAATTTCTTGACTTTTGCATGCAAGCCATCACCACAGGGATTTTTCTATCATTCCCAAATCCTGAATAGCTTTCAAACGTCTTTAAAATCATGTTTTACATCTTTTAAGAGAGAGAGAGAGAGAATCTTTCTCCAAAGTTATTTTGGATGCTCAAGAGTTATTATTTTAGTCAAGAAGAAGAAAAGTTAGTCTAAAATAATTCTTCTAGATCTAAAATACATTGTTTGGGTTTCTTAAAAGGATTTAAAATAAGCATTCTTTCTGGCCTTTTAGTCCCAATCCTGAATATACAGTAAAAGAATCTGATTTATTCTTTCTGCAAAGCTATTAGAAGACAAAGTGAGGTAGAGGAAATACAAATGCAGGTGTATAGTCTGGAATAAGCTTAGTGCTTTCTTCCCCTATGTGGTATTATAATGAAATGCCCATCACTGCGTTGCTACCATCACTATTACGCATTCAGCTGCCAGTTGCATATTTCAATGAGTCCTTGTTCCAGAATTTCCTCCTTTCAATCAGGAATCAAATTCAATTAGGAATCAATCAGGAACAAAGACTGAAGTGACAGCACTTCTGATCTGAGTTGGATAGAAGATTATCTCCATTTATTTATTTGTTCATGTTGGGCCTTCCCACCAGCCACAAGAGTGCCGGAATACTCACCCAGTCGCAGGGCTGAGAAGATGGAGGCCGCACAGCTCCTGGGTACAGGCAAAGCCAACTGGGACCTTCCCCAGTTGTTAGGGAGAGCCAGGACACCCAGGAACCAACACACCATGGGTGGGCCAGCATAATCCAGCAGGTTGCCTCCTGGTGGCGAAGAGGAGAAGGCAGGGCCTCAACAGCTGGCAAGACGGGCAACAGCTGAAGGAGGGAGGATGCAGGCAGCTAGATTGGAGAGGGTGAAGTCAGGAGAGGGTGGTTGGGGTTGCCCTGATTGCAAGGCTTTATTAGAGGTGTGGATGGAGATATGGGAGTGACTTGGCCCTAGGGACTCCTGGTGAGGAGTGGTCTGACCCCTCTCCCTGATGACAGGGTGACAATTAACCCTCTCCCCAGTACTTCTGAGGCCGCTTCAACAGCCATGAACAGGAACAGAGGAAGGGAGGCAGCTGGAGACTGTGGCCGCAGGCAAGTGTGTGACAGTTCATTATTATTTATTTATTAAATTGTATGTACAGTATTGCTTTCCTCCTCCTTGTGGAGATGACCAAAGCAGCTAACAGAAAATGAAGAACACAATAAAACAATATCAGTTCAATAAGCCAGTAACAACAAAATTTACTTCAAGAGTAGCCAGAAAACAACAGCATCCAGAGAGAGAAAACAGTCCAGAGGGGGAGCAGTAACACAAAAAACAGAACCTAAAATGTTTCCCAGAATAAATGTTTAGATAGTAACAGAATATCCCCAAATGGGGAGCCAAAAACCTTCCCGTAACAGGAACTTCCACATGCTGGGTAAAGGCAAAGTGTGCCGTTGAGACAGTGTCGACTCCTGGCGCCCACAGAGCCATGTGGTTTTCTTTTGGTAGAATACAGGAGGGATTTACTATTGCCATCTCCTGCGCAGTATGAGATGATGCTTTTCAGCACCTTCCTATATCGCTGCTGCCCGATATAGGTGTTTCCCAGACTATGGGAAACACCTATAACAACGGGGATTCAAACCACCAGCCTCTGGCTTGGTAGTACCACATAAAAGCCCTGTGGCATGTTGCCGCCAGTCTAACTGTCTGCAGAGAATGATGGAAAGCAGAAAAGGACTTCACCAGTTAACAACAAGGGGTGGGCAGTCACATGGGGAGGGAGACGGTCCCAACCTGTTTGGCACATTGAGGGACAAAGAGAAAAGAGATCCCCAGCATCGCTAGGAGAAGGAGTGAAATCTCTTTGAATAAAAGTAGTCTTCCAAGTAAATCCACAGAAGCTACTTTTTTTCTAATCTACATAACCCCCTCTCTCTGTACACCACTGTTCATCATTTCCCCCACACTGACAGCTTGAAATAAAGGGGGGGGGGGGCATTGCAAAGAAAGGAAATGGAAGGGAGACTTCCAATAAAGAAATCTAAGATGCTCAAGGCCTAGTGCCCATGTCCTAATTACCTGAAAGCAGCAGGAGGCAAAGCACAACAGGAGGGATGCTGGAGCAGTTAACAGTGGGTATGATCCATGTGACACAGGCTGCACAGGACAAGGTTCTTTGGCAAGTTCAGCTGACAGATGGATGTGCTATGAAAGCTATGGCCACAGACTTCTTGAGGAAATGTGATCAGTGGGAAGACTCAAGGGAGACTACAGGATATGCACTACTAGAGCTGAGTAGACACAAGCAGTCTTTTAATCATAAGTTGTTCCACAAAGCACCGGACACTTGATCAGAGACATCACATGAGTGAATCTAGAATAAGTGCAGGGTTCGGTATGACCACATCTGTTATAATGCCTTAAGGTCGTGTTAAAAACAAAAGGTTTTAACATTTTATATCAGAGACACAGAGAGAGAGAAATACCTTGGCTTCAATGACAGAAGTATCAACTTTGTTAAGTCACTTCCACAGAATACAGAAAGCTGATATTTACATATATACTCAATACCCTGGTAATTAGAAATGGGATAGTTTACCAGTCTTCCTCAAGATCTAGAACATTTAATCTGCCTTTTTACAGCAACTAGCACTCTAACAGAGATCAAACCAAGCCACAGACAGACAGGATAGGACTGTGGGAGTTCCACCTACACATAATGGAAGCAAACTTTTGTTAGGGAATGGAAGATTTGCAGTAGCAGAAAGAAATGTAACAATGCTAGCAGAATTACTAGTGTGTACACATGCACTCATACACGTACTATTCATACGTCTCATTCTCAGCTGAGAGTGAGGTAGCCTACAGGTGTGTGGGTGGGTATAGTGCTCAAATCAGTACAAATCAGTGGGTATAGTGCTCAAATCATTCATGAAATACAAGTGCATATTTTCTAGGATTCAAGAACCATGAGTCTTATTCAGAGTCCCACAAGTAGAATGAAAGTTTTCAGAGCAGAAAGATAGCACAGTAAATCTCTAAAGTGGAACCGTTCTTGGAAGTGAATTCAGTGCAGGTGAGAACAAAGTATATGCATAGACAGTAAGTGATAAATGGCAAATCTTGTGCCCATATTATCTAGTTTCTGATACTAAAGAGAGACATCACATGAATAATACCATAATAATGGTAATTAAGTTATAGTAAAGAAAACAAAAATATTCATCATGCTTCAGAGATTTTTTGCTGAAAATTCAACCCTAGTATTCCATGGATACTCATAGCCTCCTCTATTCATTGAGTCATTCCCAATGGACTTTCTTTGGCATTCCATCTTTGACATTCCATCACTTCCAATACATCTGTGTGATTCTACTTATTTCCCATCACCTCTGTTGCTCTACATACTCTTCATCACTGCCTTCACAATGTTTCATTTTTTAACTGACTCAGCATAGGCTCCACTTTGCCATTCCACAATCCACTCTCCCCCTTATCTTCCTTATACTTACTCACTATCATTCTACACATCCTAACTAGTACCCTCTGCAATTCCATCCACCCCTTGGAGCCTTCTTCTCAGTACTGCATACTGTCCCACTCTCACAGGCAATCCACTCTGTATAATCCTTGCACAACCCCTTTTCCTCCAGTTGGTTTACAAAGACAGCAATGGGAGGAAGCACGTCCAAATTTGCCTCTCACAGCACTAGACAGCCTCTCCTCACTTATCCACTATAAATGTACAGGGCTTGCACTTGCAGAGTGTCATCCAGCTAGGACTCCACCACAGTAAAATGTTTGAAGACTTGTCATTATTCCATCATCCTACATCAGGAGCACAGGAACACTGGAAACTGCCTTATACTGAGTCAGACCATTGGTCCATCTAGCTCAGTATTGTCTACACAGACTGGCAGCAGCTTCTCCAAGGTTGCAAACAGCCCTATCTTGGGGATGCCAGGGAGGGAATCTGGGACCTTCTGCATGCAAGTATGCAGATGCTCTTCCCAGAGCAGTCCCACCCCCTAAGGGGAATATCTTACAGTGCTCACATGTAGTCCCCCATTCAAATGTAAATCAGGACAGATGCTGCTTAGCAAAGGGACAATTCATACTTGCTACCACAAGACCAGCTCTCCTCCCATAAGACCAGCTCTTCTCCTACAATGAAGACCCTCATTCCACCTATGAGTGTTGTTATTGTCCATTAATTCTGTTTCACCCATAAGGTTGTTTTTCCACTTCCAGAAATTTAACATACTTTATTCCACTTTGCTATATTTGAACATTCCACTTCTATGTTCCAGACTCTTATCATTCTGCTCTCAGCACCATTATCTTACTATTGTCCCACTTTCATGATGCTGTGCTTATTCTATTCCTGACTTTAAATCACCTGGTAACACTACACATTCTGTTTATTCTCTACGGCACTGGTCTGCAACTGGTGGGCCATACCCACATCTAAGTTATTACCCCAATATAACATGGGTCGCACAAGTGACACCATCTTTGTTTTTTGGGTTTTTAAAAATTAAGTTACTTTTTTAAATTAAGAAGAAAACATTTCTTGGAGCAACAGGGAGAACAGCACCAGAAAAACAAAAGGAGAAAAACAGAGGGACAGAAAGCAGATACCTATGGTGTGTGTGTGTGAATATATATCTAAAAGATGTCCCATATCTTTTACTGGGTCTGACAAGGTTGAAGATTGATTATGCCTAGGGTTTCCTCTTTTTATACCCCGCCCCCTAACAGTTTTATCACTTTCCCTCTTCCCATACCTTCCTTTTCAGCATTCTGCTAGTTCCACTAAGCCTTACTGTCATTCTGTTTGGCCTATATGCAGTTTATCTGCTTTCCCTTCGTTGGCAGCCTTAGACTTACTATACGCACAGCTTGAAGAGCCCATTCAGCTATTGAAATTGTTTCACTCCCATCATTTGCAATGGTCATTCCAGATGCGCCCGTTGCCGTTGCTCGCAGAGGGCATTCAAGTTTCTGTTACTCATTTCAATACGTCTCCGGGCTCTCCCACCAACTTTCCATGGCCATACATCAAAGTCGCTATAACTTTTCTGCAAGACATTACGCCGCACGGCATCCCTCGGAAGCTTACAAGAGACACTGTAGCCCAACACAAACACCTTCCACCTGATGGCTCACCCGCGGGAGCAAAAGTGCCTTTTCTCCATCGGAGCCACTTCCTAGACCCCAGAGACCCTGTCGTCTAAGCCTTTAGCATCCCTGGTTTCAGAGGCGAGAGGGACACTTTGCAAAACATCAAGAAGCTATACAGTCAGGTTAGACAACGAACGAGATCTGGCAGAATGGGGCAACCCGCGGTGAAGGAGACCATCCCCCTCCCACCCCCAGCAGAGTGGATTCCCGCTCCGAGGCAGAAATGCCTCCAGACGTTCATACAGAGGCATGCACATCTATAGATCTCTAGGCATGTATATATATCTGCAGCCTGGTCTCTGTCGAGCGAGTGTAAGCGGCTGATTGAGGAGAGGTGTCAGGGTTTAGTTACCGGGGAAGCAGAGCCGTTCTTGCAGAGCGGTCCCCTGAAGATCCCTTTAATGCCACGGTAGTGCCCGTTGCTGAGATGCCTGGAGCTGATGACCAGGTAGCACGCCATGCGGGTCCGGGCGGGGTGGAGGACGGGGTAGTGGGTCAGCCTGCGAGACCCTGGCTCCTGAGAGGGGTGGGCTGGGCGAACGGGCTCCTCAGCAGCAGCAGCCGCCACCGCCAAGTTCTGCTACTACTGCCCCCCTCCAGGCTGAGGGGGGAGGAAGAGGAGGAGGAGGAGGAGAAGCCCCCTGAAGGAACCGCCACTCGTCTCCCCCCTTCCCACCCACCCCCTGTCTCTCGCTCTCTCATCCAGCGCCCGGAATACTGCTGCCAGCAGCAGGCTGTGCTGATGAAGAGAGCGGCGGCAGCCCGGGCGCACTGAAGGGAGCCGGGAAGCCAGTCCACATGCTGTTCCGCTGGGTAACTCCGGCGCCAAAGAACATGAAAAGAGAGAGCGAGACCGCAAGTTGGCAGGGTGGGAGGTACCACACAGTCCCCCTTCTCTCTCCTCCTCCTCCTCCTCCTCCCACCCTCGCGGCTCCTCAGAAGGTCCTAAGGAGGCACAAACATCCAGTCCCGAAAGCAGCGGCTCCCCATAGCTGCTCCTGGTGTTGAGCAGCAGCGACTGCTCGGGGAAGGAGGGAGGGAAAGAGCGCGCACGCGAGAGAGAGTCCTTGGCGCACCAAAGTCCCTTGCACACCGCCGCCGCCGCCGCAGGCAGTGTCAGTCAGGCAATGCCTCCCCTCGCCTCACCTTAAGCGCGCGCGGGCTGGCGTGGAGAGGAAAGGGGCGCGCGCCGGCAGAGAAATCCGCTCCCCCCCCCACTGCCTTTCTCAGTGGCCTCCTGGGGATTTGGAAAGGGGCAGCGTGTAGGTCGCGAGCCCAGCTTCGCCCCCGCCCTCCTTCTCCTCTCCCCTTCGGAGTGTGGAGGCGATAGCAGGCAGGCATTCTCTCCAGCGGAGGAGATGGAGAAGGGAATTGCTCAGATGTGAAGGGAATCCCTGGCAGCTCGCCCGACTGCCTCAGACACCTCAGGGTCGCCGGGGAAGGAGAGTGGCATTCTGCGGCGCATTGCTTTGCCAACCTCCTTCCGCTTGGACATTTCCCAGGCTGATGTCCCCAGCCCCTTGAGCCCGCGAGGCGCTGTTACTTGGGCTTAAAGAGACCCTCAGCCCCCGCTCGCTCCAAGGGGCTAAGCAGAGGAACTAGGTGGGCTGAAGTGGTTCTGGACTGCGCGGGAGGATTCACCTCGCCGCCTCTTGGATAACCGCTCGGTTTCTTTAATCCTCGGTTTCCCTTTCCTCTCCTCCTCGGGTCGCCCTTATCAACCGAGTAAAGCCAGCGTCAAAAACTCCCCTCGAATTAGCTCCCCTGCACCATCAAGCAGCTTTGCCTCTTCTTCGCTCCTGGCGGAAAGCGGGAGCCGCAGGCGCCAGGATAAGGCTCCACCATGGTGCAGGTGCAGGGTTATTGGCGGGAAGGGCACTTGTGGCGCGGGGGCTGCTGTGGGGGAACAAAAATCGCCAGGGCAGCAGGGAAGCGCAGCTCAAGAAGGGTACATATACCGACATGGGCAAAGGCAATTTTCTTTTTGTCCAAGACATAATTTGCGCTAGGGCCGCTCAAACCTGTAACCTATGAAATAAGAATGGATGGAAATGGGTGCAGACAGAGGGAATGCTTAAGAACATTAAGCATTCACTTACAGTATATTGTAAGTGATATACTCTTATACTGAGTATATACTCAATATACTCTTCGCTTACAGTATATTGTTCTTTTGAGGGGGAGATAAAATACACATGGGGGGAGAAAATCTGTTCTGGGGACTGAAATCTATTTGGGGGTTATTGGGTTTGCTAGGGGGAGTTCAGTAAAATGAGGGGAAACCCCTCAAAGCTTAGGAGAGGAAGCTGCTATCCTAGAAGCATATGCCTTTTGAGGAGGTATAGCGGCGCATTTCCCTCACCTATAAGCAAATACAGAGATTCCCTGTATTCAAGGACTGGTAGAGAGATCTGTGCTTGAGAACTTGAAAAGCCAGTGGGGAGTAAAGCTAAATGGAGCAATGATCTGGCTCAATATAAGGCCACTTCATAAGTTCAGCTGGAAAGGCGACTTCATTTCTAGGTAGATGAAGAAGGCGTGAGTGAGTGACCCAGGGACTTCTTTTTCTAGAAATTCAGCACTTTCTCTGTCCTCCTGGGTTCATTACTGATTCTAAGCCAGTCTCATGGGAAGGGTGAATTGGTGAATGATCACCCAGCTCTATGATAATTCCTTTGTTTTAATTCTGCCAAAGTTTTATTCCACACAAGTGCACACATAAGATATAGAAAAAGAAATCCAGGAAACTCTGAGGATGAGACGAAGGGGTGGGGGGTTCTAAAAGACTGAGAAGATCCCAGGGCACATCATGCTCTGACAGAAAAATCTCTATTCTACAGTTGTAATGATCATCACATCCACCCCATAAGTTCCTGAAGCTAGGTGTATGTTTGTGTTTGCATGGAGTAATTTACAAGCTAAATAACTGGCATAATGTTGGGAACATTTCATGCTTGCAGAACTAAGGCAGTTGAAAACAGGTTGCTATTTTTCTCCTCTGCAGGGTATACACACCATCAATCTCATTTAGCTTGATATGCAAACTCAGCTTCCTTTCTTCAATACACAAGCAATGTCTCTGCAGCCCTAGTGTAAATACTGCATATATTCAGCTAATTTGGTTTAAAACCCCACACAGTCTCAGCAATTAACTGGAGGCAACCCATTCTCCCAGATGTGACTATATAATTATGAAACTACCACCATAAACAAAAAATTGCATAGAAACACTTCTTTAATAGACAAAGTTAAGCTAGGGTGTGGGTGTACTATTAGGCCCCCAGAATTTGAAAATAAGTTATAGCAATAGCACTTACATTTATATACCGCTTTATAGCCGGAGCTCTCTAAGCAGTTTATAATGATTTAGCATATTGCCCCCAACATTCTGGGTACTCATTTTACCAACCTCAGAAGGATGGAAGGCTGAGTCAACCTTGAGCCCCTGGTCAGGATTGAACTTGTAACCTTCTGGTTACAGGGCGGCAGTTTTACCACTGCGCCACCAGGGGCTCTTATAAGTTATAGCACTTATATATTTTGGCATTAACGTCACACACACTTCTGTCTACAATCAGGGTTGAAGATAGTTTACATACTGTTTTCTATTACACTGAAGTACAATGGAAATTGAAACTCAGTGTGAATGAATCATTTTGTGCAACTCCATAATGTGTTACTAGTTCAATATTCTTAACCTGCCCACTTTTACCACCAACAGCAACATCTGAGTTATGCAGAACTTTCAGGATATCTGCATCAACACTCTTCAAGTGCCATTTCAGTTTACCCTGTTACTGACCAGTGTGCATTTCTCCTACACATGAATACATTTCCTTTTCTCAGAATTGTTGGCTTAGATTTGCTTCTTGTTTCTAAAACAAATGCAGCCATCAATACATTTGGTGCTGCACACCAAAAGATAAGGGGGGAACCTTGATGTGGAATTGTGATGTAGTCAGGTTTCTGGAAGATCAAAAACATATTGTCTATCCCCTTAAAGAAAGCAATAAAAGGTGTTAGAACAGTGTCTGATAAAGGTATATTTGTACACAGTCTGTTTATTTTGTAAACAAGAGGAAAGTGCTGATAATTAAAAGGACATTGTGAGATGTTCATCTAGGCTAATCATGGGACAATACTAACTTCCATGACATACAGGGAAAATCAGAGATAGATCAAGAAGCAGAGTGAGCCACTTGTAGTGTGTCCTCAGTGTCAACTTGCATGGGGAAAAGAAAAACAGTGAACATAACTTTAGACTATTTTGAAAAGTAGTGTGGTTGAGTAAGGCAAGAAAGGAGAATGGAAGTTAGAAATGTGAACCCAGCATTCTGAAATCTGACTTCCTGACCTAAGAAAATCCTGCTAAGACCTCCTTCAGCAATGACTGATTTGCACAGTCTATTTGAGACACGCTGGACTTGTGTGCAATCTGGACTTGTGTACAATTGCCCCCTATCTGTTGTCTCTTGAGGCTCAGTACTTCCTGTGCCAGCATAAGTTGGACTCATCAGGAACAACAGGTAAGAGGCCAGTGGTGGACCATAGCATTTTACTGCTTAAAGTGGAGCACCAAATGGCATCACCTCCCTCCTTCCTTTTGCTTTTTTCCCCAACAAAGCCACAGTCCAAACTCCCTTTCTTTCAAATATCTCCCCCATCTTTCCTTTTATACTGGGAAGGGCAGAGGAAAAGCAGTGTGTAGTGTCATTTTCCTTTCCTTCCAACCATTCATGAGCATCTATGCTGCCCCTGAAGAGTGGCTCACAGTCTGCTGTCTAAAGTGGCCTGCTTCACCATGCTTAATGGTAAGAGCAGTCCTATACGACAGTGTTTACTAGCCTTCCCCCCACCACCACCCCCAAGGCACAGTTAGAGTAAGGGGAAAGCAGGCACACTCCCCCTCCCTGCATGAAAGCAATTTTTATTTTTACTTTTCCAGTGGAAAGTCACTGCTTTATTTATTTATCTATTTATTTGCCCACCCACCCCCCTGGTGCATTGTGAGGTGAGTTAGCTGCAAAAGCCATCAATTTAACTCCCCATGTTTGAGCTGCCTTGATCCATAATGCACAGGGAAGGAGGCACCCCCTTCCCAGGCATAAAGTAGTAAGTCAGCTGCAAAGCTGGGAGTTTAAACTCTCAGCTTTTGTAGCTGACTCACTCTTTTATGCAGCAGGAAGGGGGAACCTCCATCCTGGTGCATTATGGGGTGAGTCAGCTCCAAAAGCAGCGAGTTGAAACACATGGCTTTTGGGGCTGACTCAGACTGAATCAGTGTAGCACATTGGCTAGCATCCCTCAACAGCACACTAGTATTCCACAGCACTCTGGTAGGGAAATGCTGCTGTATGAAGCCGTAATTCCTGTTTATATGGAGCCATCCCATTTTTTAAACTGTCATTCTCACTTCATCCAGTGAAGGAGTGCAACAAATGTGCATTGCTGACACAGCCTTGATTTAGTGAATGTTTAGCAGGCAATATCTGATCCATCAAAAACGTCTCTATAGGACAACTAACCTGAGCAGGAGTTCTATTTCTTGATTTATTTTATATTTATATCCCATTTTTAATTTTAATTGAAGGTGAAGTGTGCCGTCAAGTCGATTTTGACTCCTGGCGACCACAGAGCCCTGTGGTTTTCTTTGGTAGAATATAGGAGGAGTTTACCATTGCCTCCTCCTACGTAGTATGAGATGATGCCTTTCAACATCTTCCTATATCGCTCCTGCACAATATAGGTGTTTACCAGATAGGATTCGAACCAGCAACCTTCTGCTTGTTAGTCAAGCATTTCCCCAATGTGCCACTTAAGGTGTAGTTAATTTTAATTACAAATTCATAAAGCAACTTACAAAATAGTAAAAACAATTATATACATACAATAAGACATCGGGGAAGGTTTAACAGAAGGCGATGTTGATTGGAATATTTGCTACTATACTTTAATTGTGTTGTTATTATACTTAAACTGTTGATTAGTAGTATGTAAGTATCATTTCATTTTAATTCCTTTCTCCGATATCTCTGGTTTGTGATCAAAAACAAGATTCATTCATTCAACCACTCATTTAATAAGACACCATAAAATCAGTTGTCACAGCTAGCCACTTAAAATCAGTCAATACAGCAATAACAGAAGTCTGCCTGAACAAAAGGTGTTCAGCTTATGTCTAAATAAAAAGGGAGCCACTCTGGCCTCCTTAGGAAGGGAGTTCCATAATAATGGTGCAACCACAAAAAAGATCCTATCCTTGGTATATGGTAATCAAACATCTGTTATAAGCAGGTCAGAAAGCAGAGTCTGAGCCACCAATCTAAAGGCACAGGCAGGTTTATATGGGTGAAGGTGGTCCTTCCGGTAACCTGGTCACAAATCATACTGGGTTTTTTAATCACCTCTTAAATCATTTAGGGCTTTTAAATCATTTAGGGCTTAAATAATTAAATCATTTAGGATTTTTTAAGCTAACCATGCAAGTAAACTGGTAACCAGTTGAACTGGAATAAAATAGGTGTAATGTGCTCCAACTGGAAAACTCAATAGCATTCTGGCATCTGTCAGAATAGGGTAATCAAGGCCAGATCCACCATTTCCACATAGGGCTGCAGTTGATACACCAAGCAAAGCTGGATAAAGGCACTCCTGGACCCAGCAGTCATAGGAACATAGGCAGCTGCCTTATACTGAATCAGACCATTGGTCCATCTAGCTCAGTATTGTCTACATAGACTAGCAGCAACTTCTCCAAGGTTGCAGGCAGGAGTCTCTCTCAACCCTATCTTAAAGATGCCAGGGAGCAAACTTGGAACCTTCTGCATGCAAGCATGCAGGTGCTCTTCCCAGAGCAGCCTCATTCCCTAAGGGAAATATCTTACAGTACTCACATGTCGTCTCTCATTCAGATGTAATCAGGGCAGACCCTGCTTAGCAATGGGGACAATTAATGCTTGCTCCCACAAGACCAGCTCTCCTCCTTGCGGTTGAGATCTGGGTCCTGGACCCAGCAGTCACCTGAACCATACCAGCTCCAGCAGCACCCCAAAACTGTATACTTGCTCATGGGAGGGGCACAACCCCATCTAATCCTCAGTTCAGAGGGCACTGTAAGATATTCCCCTTAGGGGACGGAGCCACTCTGGCAAGAGCATCTAGGTTCCAAGTTCCTTCCCTGGCATCTCCAAGATAGGACTGAGAGAGATTCCCTCTGCAACCTTGGAGAAGCCATTACCAGTCTGTGAAGACAATACAGAGCAAGATGGACCTATGGTCTGACTCAGTATATGGCAGCTTCCTATGTAACAACAGCATCTCCATCTTATCTGATTAAGTGTCTGGATTTGTGCAAGAGGCATCGTGAGGTGCAACTTCTAGTAGACTCTTTCCACTACATGTACATTTTCAGACTTGTCTCTACAAAATGAGATTCTCTGAAACTGGAAGACAGAAGTTCAATTTGGATGCGATGGCTGAATCATACTGGTTCAGACAATGCTTTGGCAGCTCGCATGGTGATAAACATGAGCCTGCCAGTTGGGACATCTTGCACAGAAGTCATCCTGATGCCCTCCTGGCACATCCCTTCATTTCCATGGAATAATTTATACTGTGTACAGTCAATATGTAATCTGTGGCATAGTTTGTGATCCAAAATGACAAAGCTATAGATAGGGCTTCTGAGCAAAGCCTCTGCACCCTGACTGTCTTGGGGAACACATCCTGCCCTTATTTGGTTTTTAATTTCTATCTGTGAACAGTGTAGGGATCAAATGATGGTGCTTAAATTTGAAAAGTCAGGTCAGAACATATTAATCTCGAGAGAACAAGGAAATATTGCAAGCAGCCTCATCACATCCTTTGCTGCAGCTGCTGTGGCACAAGCAGAAATAATCTTGTCCTGTAGTGACTACAGTAGCATCCTATGCAAGGCCGCTGGGGCAAAGCCAGTTTACACTGGCACCTCCCCAGAATGACTTTTTTAGGATGCAATGCTAAAGACCAGTGTTCTTCATTATAAGGCCGGGGGGGTCAGTGGCAGCCCCCATCAACCCTAAGTGTGACTCCCTGACTAATTGTTTATTGGGCCAATGTGAAGCTTTGGCCAAAGCTGAATGCCCTGCACAGTCCCCCTGGCGCCTTGCAGAGATGACCATTCCTACTGTGCAGTGCTGCGCATTGGGTGCTTTACTTTTAAGGGAAACAGAGCCCTCTTGAGTCTCTGTACCATCTTGGAAGGCACGTAGCCCTTCCCAGTGTGTAGCCCTGCCCAGTGATTTCCTCCTAGTGCTCTCAAGGGCAGGCGCTCTCTGTCTCTCTTAAAGGGCCCTCCCAGTAGGGAAAAAAGTACAATATTTTGCAGAGTCCAGAGCAGTGGTAAATGGCTCCCATGTTGGGGGGTATTGAAAAGGTGTGAAGATCACTGCTAGAGACCATAGCTAGCACCATATCTCTCTCTATATATATATTTATTTATTTATCTATACTGCCTAACAGAGAAATCTCTAGGCAGTGTACAGATTAAAACATAATATAAAATATAAAACATTCACAATTTATAAAACAGATAAAAACCACAATAGATAAAAACACATTGAAATTTTAAAAATTAGATTTCAGTTAAAAGCCTGGGAAAATAGGTACGTCTTCAGGGTCCTCCTAAAAACAAACAGAGAAGGAGATGCTCTTATTTCAGCAGGGAGCACATTCCAAAGCTCTGGAGCAGCCACAAAGAAGGTCCAGTCCCAAGTTGCCACCAAATGATTTGGCAGCAACCGTAATCAGACCTCTCCAGATGATCTTAATAGGTGACAGGGTTCGCAACTGAGAAGGCACTCTCAAGTACCCTGGACCTAAGCCATTAAGGGATTTTATAGGTAATAACCAGCACTTTGTATTTCATTCAGAATCTTATTGGCAGCCAGTACAGTTCTTTTAGAATCGGCGTTATTTGCTCCCTTTAGGTAAACCAAGAGACCAATTCGGCTGCTGCATTCTATACCAATTGTAGTTTCTGAACTATATACAAAGGCAGCCCCACATAGAGTGCATTGCAGTAGTCAAGCCTAGAGGTTACCAGCATATGTACCACCATTTTAAGGTCATTTGTCTCCAGAGATGGACATATCTGGCGTATCAGCTGAAGCTGATAAAAAGCATTCCTGGCCACAGCCTCAACCTGAGAAACCAGGGAGAGTTTGGGATCCAGGACACTCCCAGACTACAAACCTCATCTTTTAGTGGGAGTGTAACCCCATCCAGAACAGGCAGATCTAAACCATCTCTCGGATCCCGACCCCCTACAGACAGTACCTCCATCTTGTTTGGATTCAACCTCACCCTGTTTTCCCTCATCCAGCCCAATATCACCTCCAGGCAAGCACTTGTGGTGGCGGGGGGGGGGCGGTCCTGCCATTTCCTGATAGTTGGTATGGAAAAGTAGATCTGGGTGTCATCAGCATATTGATAGCATCCCAGGCCAAACTTCCTGATGATCTCTCCCAGCGGATTCATGTAGATGTTAAAAAGCATTGGAGACAGCATGTTTACCCCTTTGCACCCCTCCTTCCCTTTGTTCTCCTAAATCTTTAGGAGCTTTTCCTCAGCTCCAAACCACAGCTTCCACAAACACACTGTGCAAGTGGACACTACTGTTCCTACAGACACTACCCCATTGTTCCAGCAAAGAGGGGTAGGAATGGTTCATTGGGATGGCTCAAGGACAAGCAGTGGGGTATAAAAGTGAAGTTCTGTAGAAGGTAAAGTCCCAGGGGTGGGGGATAGGCATGTACAAGGCTCTGGCAGGAGGCAAGCTTCAGTGTCACAGAGTTCTAAGGAAGGTAGGGCAAATGTCAGGTCAAAACAGGCAGGTTGTTGGGTTCCCAAAGCTGACAGCTGTGGCAGGAGAGGCACAGTACAGGAATCCATGTGGCTATCCATAGAGATGAGTCGCTCATACCAGAGAACAAAGCAATGAAGCAATGGCTATACCTAGGCCCCTACTGGTTCCCAGTCCTAGCCCTGGCTGGACTGAGGACAGCAATACTCTCTTTGGCCATCATCCTTGATGGTGGCCAATAGTTCCTTTTTAGATTGTGAGCCCTTTGGGGACAAGGAGCCATCTCATGCATGCATGCATGCATTCATTCATTATTTCTCTATGTAAACCACTTTGGAAACTCTTGTTGAAAAGCGGTATATAAATGTTGTTGTTCTGTCTGAAAGCTGCCCTAGAGGTGCAGAAAGACCTGGCTGCTTGGATGTCCTAATTCACGGTCCCCTGCTTAGCACTTTACACACTCCCAGATTATAAATATTAAGATGCAATTCTAATGTACTAGCTGACCCTGTACAGAGCATCTGTGCAGCGCTTTGGGGCTAGCTGTTTCCCCCTCTCCTCTCTTCCCCTTCCCTCCAGCCCCGCGCTTTCCATCCCTCCTCCCCCCCCCCATTCCTCCACACACACAGAGCTGTGGCGGGTGGCCAAGAAGGGCCCCGCTGCCACCATTTTTTCTCCTGTCTGCCTGCTGCCGCCATGGCTTTTCTCTCCCCTCCTGCCACCGCTGCCTTTCTCTCCCCCCGCCCGCCGCCCGCCGCCACCTTTCTCTCACCCCTCCTCCAGCCAGCCAGTCATCCACCGCCAGTACTTTCTTCCCCCTCTCCTACTCAGTCCTCACTTTGGAACTCTCACAGCATGTCACGAGAGTTCCACCGCCAAATCCTGGGCACGCATGTCCCAAGAGAATTAAATATATAGATGAATGCCAGATAGACAAGCAAGCAGAGAATAATTGTGACAGTCTTTAAAAAGGATGTTTGCACTGTGGAGTTACTGTTTCTCACCTTTTGTTAATCAAAGGCAACCTGTATTATAATGTCCAACTATTTGCAAAACTTTTCCCCAAGCCACAGCTATTACAATCTTTGCAGGGAGCATGTTTAACAATGCCGTAATCCTTATCTGGTACACTTACTTTGAACAAGCATTTAAGGTTTAGCCAATGCAGGGAGAGTTGGGCATTAGTATAAGGCTTGGATTGAAGTAATCATTCTGAAAGATGCTCTTGCTCAACTGTCCATTCCGTTTAAGAAAGGTTTTTATTACTGTTATTAATAGTACTTAGCATTTGTTATCATTAAATTACTTCATAAGCTAATTAATCCTTACAGACTCTTGAAGTGAATATTATTATCTCCATTTTACAAACCAAACTCTAAATCCTTTATTCAGCTGAAATTTGTGCTGTAATATTCATGTCTGACTTTGTAACAAAAGATGGGAAAGTAGCAGAAAGGAGGTGAAAGTGACCTAATTTTTAAAGAGCAAACTGTCTCTTCATTCTCACTTGAGTTCACGGTCTCCAATAGAGCAAGCACATAGTTATATGAACAGGAACCACAGATGGTTTTCAGCAGGTCAGGCATTTTCATTGTTCTTAACCAGAGTTGCTAGACACAGGTTTTTATTTATTTTGCTATATGTTGCTCCCTGAAATTGTCCTAAATGTTATGGGCACATTGCAACATTTTAAAAAAGAAATAAGGAAATGCATTCCCCTGGTGTTTGCTGCATCCAAGACTAGCAAAAATGTAAAGGAAGGAGTCTACACAGCCTCTGTTGCCAGATTTGGCTTTTTAAAAGCCAAATTTTGGGTTACGGCCCATTTGACTCATGAGTATACCCCTTAGGTTCTGGAAAACACCTCTGGTTTTTTCAAGCTATTTTTCTGCTATTTCAAGAATGCTTGTAACTAATGCACACTTTCCACCCCTAATTAACCTTTATTAAGTTAATGGAATTCATTACCTCAAGATGTGGTGATGATGGCTACCAGCTTAATGTCTCCCCGCCACCCCGGATTTAACAAATGCAGGAAGAATAACTCTATCAGTGTCCTCTTATCCCTAAATGAAGTCTAAGCACAGGCCAAGAGTATTATGTTCTCATAATACTCTTAAAGTGCTTTAAGAAATGTCTCTCTTAATGAGCTCTTAATGTGTTTCAGTGCATGCATGTGGCATGTGCAGCAAAGCAGAGTATCAAACAAGGGTACATTCTAAAGCCATCTCCAGCTGGTCAGCTGACTCATCAATGCTGTATTTTCCTGTTGCTAACAATGTGTCCCACTTCTGAGGTGGGCCTCTTCCATCTCAGGGACTCAGTAGCAGCCAGAGGCAACAGCAGCAAGGGGACATGTGAGCGAGTTCCATGAATGGAGGAAGCCCATGAGGAGGTGGGCTCAATTACCTGCCCCCTTTCTGTCCTGCCACTTTCTCTTGCTACTGTTGAGTCTCTGAGAAAGAAGGAATTCATCTCAGAGGACTGACTGAAAGGTGCTTCGTTCCCCAACAGGAGGGCGGGGGGGGGCAGTGACAGAGTGGCCAATCAAGAGAAGATGGCTGTAGTTCAATCTACTGCTATGCTACAGGTCCATCTACGTACATAAAAAAGAGAGGCCAAAATGCTGTTCCCAGTGCTGTGAGCCTCTTCAAGATGTACATTTGCTCCCATGCAAGGACATCTTTTGTTGCTATTCTATTTCTCTGTAAAACACCATGTGCACAGGTGGTGCTACACAAATAATAAATTCACATATGAAGCTGCTGTATTCGCATATGAAGCTGAAGTCAGATGACAGATTGGTCTCAGTGTGGTCTGGACCTAGGGACAGCAGCTTTCAGCCAGGGGTCCTTTCGAGCCCTACCTGGAAATGCCAGGGATTTATCCTGGACATCTTCTGCATGAAAAGTATGTGTTCATGTACTACTGAGTCACAGCTATATAATTAAAACAAAAACAAAAACCACCATTCTGATTATAGCCAAGTGGAATCTTTATTGTCACAGGCTTTACTGTCATACTTCTGATTGTCAAATGCTGGAAGCAAAAAATAGGGGATAGCTATCAACATGATGGCCTGCTTGTGAACTTTGCAGAAGCAATTGGTTCACCAGCACTGACAAGACAGACCTTATTTGAGAAACAAAATCTTACAATCTTACTACCTCGGAGGGTGATGTATATGCCTGGTGGTAGTTTCCTTTTCAGCAACTCCCATGCCAGACCCTTGTCCTTTATTTTCCCCTTATAAGTCTATCATGTTTTTATCCATTTAGATCTGAACATTAGCAACAATGATCATTTCCAAGGATTGAAAGCAATTTATTTAACAATAGTAGACTATATTGTTTTCAGACATGTCTTTCTACTAGGGGTGGGGGTTAAAACTCTCTCACCCAGTCCCAGCAATTGCCATCTAGTGGCCGCCATTTCCCCCCAGAATGCCTCTGGGAATGATGCTATGTCATCATGCAACACAATTCCCAGAGGCATGGGTCGGGTTGGAGAGATGGCAATCCTCAAACAGGACTAGCACTACTGTTGCCACCAACAGGGCTCCAGCCAAAGCTTTTGCCCACCTTTTCTGCCCTATTTCACTCCCACCTTAAAAAAAAAATCATTTAAATGCCCTACCCAAGTTTGCTGCCCACAAAAAGAGCAGCAAAACAGGATATGTACAATATTTTAGTCCCAGTTTGCATTCATCACTTTGAGCTTATAAAACACAGTATGCCAATATAATTATAAGAACTATGAGCAAAAGAAAAATAACCACCAGTGCTGTTCTGCAAACCCTTGTGCAAGGGTTTGCAGAGTATTATACAAAAAGGTAGGTAGGTTTAATAATGAATTGTCTGCTTTAGGCGTTAACTTGTGAACTGATTCTTTTCTGAATATTCTCATACATATTTCCTTATTTCAAAATAGCTCTCTGTGTGTGTGTGTGTGTGTGTGTGTGTGTGTGTGTGTGTGTGTGTGTTTAAACACTTGTTTTCTAAACAAGCATCAGTAAAGCATTCTTGGGCATTCAGGTCCAAGGACAGGTAAGTAATCTGGGCAAAAGGCAGGCAGGCTGAAAGCTGGTGTCTGGTAAGATTAAGTCTGAAAACTGGAAGTTTACTGGCATGGAGGAAGGACCTGATGACTTCCCTCAGTGACATGCTACCTAGAATAAGGGAAAGCAACAGAAATGTGGTATTTGTGTCTCATTAGCCCCATCCAGACTAGGGATGTGCACGAACCTGTTTGGAGGCCCTTTTACAAACAGGTTCGAACACCAAGTGGTTTTGAAGTCTTCAACGGTAGCGGGGGGAATAACTTTAAGGGCAGGGGAGGGTGCACTTACCCGCCTGCAGCATTTTCCCCACTGGCGCTCACTGAAAAACCGGTCCTGTGGGTGGCAGCATCAGTGTGTGCATGCACATGTGGCACTCACTCACATGCATGTCGGGTGCGCACATGACATGCGTGCATTTGTGCCCAACATGCACATTCGCACATGCTATTTCCTGTCACTTCTGGTCTGAGGAGTGGACAGGGCGACAGGGAGGTATGCTGCTGCCCTGCTAGAGACCAGTTTTTTCAGCAAGCGCCAGCGGGGGAAATGTGTGTGTGTGGGGAAGAAGTGCATCCTCACCTGCTCTTAAAGTTATCATCCCCACTGTCAAACCAGACCCCGCCAGTTCCGTGCACATCCCTAATCCAGATGTTATTATCAGAGGATGCATTCACATACAGCCTCCAAAATTAAGGCAGAAGTCCCACCCGGTGCTTAACCACTCTTCCCTGCTGGGCAAGTAAGTCACAGCCTTCATCTGAAGAGATGACGGTTGTAAGCATGATTGTGCACATTTCTGTGACTGGGAGATGATTGATGCACTGACTGGGACTTCAGCCTCATTTTTGGAGTATGCACATAAGTATAGACCCTGATGACCATGTCTGAATGGGGCTAGAGTGTCACTTCATTGACCTTCTGGTATCACCTGATGACTTCCCAGACCAAGAGGATTACAAACTGTGATGTGAATGCTTCACCTGGAACTGTCTCATTTGAGCAGCTGCTGTAATAGCATACGAAGCCAGTTTCTGATCCACAGAGTTTATTTGAGACTGATAGTTGATCAAGCCCTAGCAAATTCTCATCTTTTTTAGCGAATTCATCAGGACCATTTAATCCCCCCCCACACATTTTCATTAAAGTATACTATAGAACCAAACAACCTAGATTTTACATTTCCTTCTATCTGAATTTCAGTCAAATGCCCAGAGGTAGATCACTTATCCATTGAATGCCACAGTCACCCAGCTATCTACATATATTTTCATGTACATGAAACATATCAGGTTCTACTATTTTGATCTTTTTGTGGAACTACAGTGATTGTGAAAACAATAAGGTAACCCCTAAATAAAGTTACCTTGGAGTAGCTTAGCATGGCATTTAATGACATTTACAGTGCAGTTTTCTGGGTCAGTTGCCTTTGTTTAACTGTCTGATGAAATGGTTATGCACCTTCCCTTCCCCCCCCCCCACTATACTCTACAAATTTACCTAACTTTTACCTGTATGCCTGACTTGTATGTTCTTACAGCACAATCTAGGCACTTGAGTCAACATTAACCAGCTGGTTTAAAATAATAGTAAAGTTCAGATTGCAAAGGCATTATTTTAGTTAATGCTGGCAAATATTATTTTAGTGAATACTTTTATTTCATGCCTTTGTGTTATATTGCTCTTCATTTTTTCTGGCACTTACTGTCTCCTGACATCCATCCCTCTCCATCTTTACCCCTGTTTAAATAGTGTTAAACATATATCTTCTCCCAAACCTCTAATATCTAATCTGTCTCTTTGTTTTCTTCCCCCTCCCTTTTGGGTTCTCCCCCTTTCCTTTCATCTTCTTGATTCAGAGTCTGTGGGCTGCATTTGGTGTCTTTTTAATTCAAGCACTGTACAGACTCTAGTTCCTGCAAAAATAACGGCTGACATACTGCAGAAATGTACACCAGCCTAGTAATGCATTTGCGCAATTTGCATGAGTTGTGCAATTTGCACAAATGCATTGTTGCAGGCTGACATACTCTTATGCAACGTGTCAATCACCAATAATAGCAACCACATCTTTTGTGTGCCTCATCAGGCAGTGAAGAATGCAGTGGAAGTCTCTTAGTCATAGAAACACGAGGCATAAGAATAAGCTAAATCCAACCCTCTGACCTGTGGTAAGATCCTCCACACAATTAAGCATAACTACAGGTTATCCCAACTCAGAATATGTAAAAACACACCTTTCCTGTCTGTACAGGTTCTCTCTCTCTCTCACAAGCACACACACACACACACACACTTGTTCAATTTCAATATTGAACAATATATCTTGTTTTCTCTCTTACACACACACAATATTGTTCAATTTCAATATTTAACAATATCAGTATTGAACAATATATCTTGTTCTCTCAATCTCTCTCTCACACACACACTTTGGGCTTCTACAGCCATCAGAAAGGAACTAGGTAGAAAGGCACTTGTCCCATCCCTTGGCATATGAAGAGGACATGGAAATACCTTAGGGCCAGTGCCTCGAAAGGGGTACCAAGGGAAGGTCTCTTGTGAGTCCTGAAACTGCTGTAGATGGCCCATGTGCCTATCACAAGAACTGCTCCACGGATAGTGGAGATTATCTGGAGCTCTTGCATGGCCAATGTGGACCGCGATTATTTTCTGGTGGCTAAATTAATTCCTTGGCTGAGATACAGATACAGACACACACCACACACAGAACAAGAACACTCTGCTGTTTTCTATAGCCAATCTTATATAACTTAAGCCCAGAAGATCTAAATGTCAGTGGGTAGGCAAGATAGTAAACAGGGATTAAAAAGCAATATAACATATCTTAATAGGTCCCCTGAAGAGAGCAAGTAGCAGTGAATGAGAGAGATTCAAACAGACAACAAATTTTATGGAGGGTGAAATAGATAGAATATGGTTTCGAACAGGGACTGCAGGAAACAATATACTGCATTAGGAAAAAAAAACCTGGATAGAATCAAGGTAATTGAAATACTTTTACAAAAGAAATGGTCTTAAACATGAGAAACAGTAGCTTGAGTTGACAGCAATATTTTACTTGTTGTTTTCAGAATACTGGGCCAGTCACAAAAAGTTAGGGGAAAGTGTTTGGTTTGTGTTTTTTGTTTTGTTTTCTGAAGAAATTCTATATGGGAAATCACCATGCAAACAAAGCCAATATATTCAAGTTCTATTTTCAATATGTCAGAGCCTATTTCTGTCAATGACTAAAAATAAGCACTTCAGTCCTAAGCATTTACACTACATTTGTATACATTTAAATATGGTTAGATACATTTGTACCTGCTTCCAACTCCAGCATAATATTTCTAACAAATTGGCCTATTATGATTCATGGTGTTGTGCTAGTGCAGCAATACTAACAACATTTATTTCCAGGTACAGCCATTCTTACAAGTATCTATTATAGCTATGTGTTAAATCTAATATTTCTTTGGAGAAATGTGTTTACTTCATTCAGCTGTTACTTAACGCTTACTTGGAAGTAAGCTTACCTGAGCCTTTTGGAAGGGCATTATAAAAGTTTTTTTAATAATAATAATAATAATAATAATAAATTACATCTCACAATAAATATGCATGCCTAGGAATTAACCACCCTGGGGGTCTTCGGACGAATAAAAGTATACATAATGAAAATAAATTTTTCTGTGGCAGAAAAAGAACAAAATAATCCCAGTGGTAATTGGCGCCCTGGGTGCAGTTCCAAAAGACCTTGAAGAGCACCTCAACACCATAGGGGCCACAGAGATCACCATCAGCCAATTACAAAAAGCAGCTTTACTGGGAACAGCCTATATTCTGCGACGATATCTATAACAACTGACAATAAAATTCTGGCATCCCAGGTCCTTGGGAAGGACTCGATGTCTGGATAAAACAAACCAGTCAATAACACCTGTCTGACTGTGTAAAATAATGATGATGATGATGATGATGATGATAATGATAATAATAATAAGAAGAAGAAGCTCTCACAATAAATATGCATGCCTAGGACTTAACCGCCCTGGGGGTCTTTGGACGAAGGGTGGTATAAAAGTATACATAATGAAAATAAAGGTGGCTTCATCCATAACAGGCAAGTAAGGCTTCTACAAACCCCCTGGTCCCTCCAAGAGTATGCTCCCGGTGTGTGAGCTGCTACTTCCGCGCAGTCATGTCATCTAAACCCAGAAATGCCAGCTTATCCTGCAGCACTTCCCTCTGGCCTCCTGATATTTGTAACCAAGATTTGAAGCTGGATACAGATGTCGGGTTGCCAGAGGGAAGTGCCACAGGGTAAGGCGACATTTCTGGGTTTGGATGACACAACTGGCACAGAAGTGGTGGCCCATACCAGGAGCACACTCTTCGCGAACTGGCTGTTCACAGCAACCTTACTTGCTGCGTTGTGTGTGAAGCCACCTCAGACTGGGCATGTACATTCCTAAGTGCAGAGTTGCCAACATTCTGTGAAGTCTACTCAGAGTTTGCTGTACAGAATCAAGATCGCAAACAGCAATTTGCTGTATGATGAAGATGCCACAACATTTAGCAGCAGAAATAAAATAGATGCTTATTTTGAATGTAAATCCCATCTTGCATTTACTAGTCATTTTGTGTTCTAATTATAACAATCTAAGTTGTAAACAACACATGCTGAGGTTTTGACAGTGAACTTCTGATGAAGCACAGAGTACAGATTTTAATTACACACAGTTCTAATACAGTGCACACTACAGCAACTCTGTCATCTTTGAAATGGTAACAGAATAGGAAAAAGTTTTTTTTGAAATATGAGCATGAAGGTAATGAGATCAATAAATGTCATCTAGAAAAAGTAATCACAACTCAGGAGACTCACTAACCTTTCTGCAAATTCCAGAAGTAATAGAGTAGCTTGGAATGAAGAATGGTTTGGCAATGAGAAACAGATACAATTACAAGAGAAAGGAAAACTAAAGGATGGCTTATAATATCAAAACCTATTTTTTAGGTGTGCTTGTTAAAATAACTGATTTCTTTTGCTTTCCTTTCTATGCCTCTTGCCACTCTTGCCTTGCCTATCCATTCAGATTGAGAACAGAGTGAAATCAAAACACATCTATCAGAAATACTAAGAAAGGGAGGGAAAGAGGACCCAAACTGTCATGTGCCATGTGGGAAATCAATGAGAATTTGGTTAACTCTTTTCTGCATCAGAAAAGAGGACTTAAAATCTTCTGATATCAGAAGGAAAGAAGTGGACCTGCCTCACCCCCAGATAGTTCCTGCCTCCTAGAACGAAACTCTCTCTCTCTCTCTCTCTCTCTCTCTCTCACACACACACACACACACACACACGCGAGTTAGAATTCATTGTAAAGGTCTCTACATCGCAATTAGGCCCAGCAACCATGAGGAAGATAGGGACCTAAGCATTTGTAAGAACAGCCAAGGACCATGAAAAGTAATTCTAACAGAGTATCCAATCACAACGACTGCTGTAATGGTCAGCCTAACAGGCCTCTGGCTTAAGAAGGCACCCAGACAACAAAGGTCCCCTGAGGAAGCTAGTCTTGCAAGGAGGTCAGGCCCATATCCTCTTAAACAATCAAAGGAAATGCAAGACTTCTTTGGAGAGCAATAAAGCTTCTCAGGTCAGTGGAAACAAACAGATAACCTCCCCACAAGAGATGGAAGTACCTGAAGGGAATGGCAACTCAGACATCAAGGTGGACAACGCCAGGGAAGGAGAGGCGCCCACACAGTAACAAGAAATGTCAGCAATAGTCCCCACAAATGACAGGTATAGGGCAACTTAGGCAATGCCTAACGAGTCCTTCAAAAGAACTAATTTGAGAAATTTTCTTCATCATGTCAGCCAGTAAATCCATTTTTTATTTCTTACAACCTATCAGTTCATATCCCACATAAGATATAAGCTTTGGTATGTAAAATATGCCAAGACACTTCATTTTACTGGGCTGTCCATCAAATATCATTAGGAACATCCACGACCAGGCTAGTCAAAGTCTAGTGAGGGGAAGTGATGTTTCTCCATTTTGCAAAACAGAACAGCACGGCATACAACAATATGTTAATTAGTTCCTCTGAGATACTCAGAGAACTGCTCTTGTTTGCTTACTTATTTGTGGCCATGTCCACAGATGGTCTTTACATCTGCCAAGCCAAAACTCTTCTGCTGGGCATATGGTACACTTTAGTGTCCATTAGTAAGACCAACTTTTTCTGCAAGGGAGATGAACAGTTTACTACTCTTAACTTGCTTAATTGGGATATCTGCTTAGTCCATCAAAAACCTCCAAACCATTTTCTTTCTCATTAGCACCAATTTGGAAGATTCTAGTTAAAACGATGCTAGTTCCGTCTAGTAGTTCTGTTAAGTAATTATTTCCTTCCCTGCTTTCTCTTATTGCCTTGACATTGAAAACCAATTCAATCTTGGATGGCTAGAAAGCTATTTGGTTACACTATTAACAGCAATCAGCATCTACTGAAGCACTTCTAACATTGTAAACAAACAGTAAATGCCCTAAATGGGAAATTTACAGGAAAGGAGAAACTAAATGCTGAAAAGTTAGGCTGGAAAAGGTTGAATAATTTACAGGAATTGATTCAAAAGATACAAAATGGCAGTCCATTTTTTTTTTTAAAAGAAACCAATTTGTTAGGGATGTGAACAAATCGATTTTTCTTATTTGATTTATACTCAAATCAAATTACTCCCACTTTGTTTTGGATCCGAATCTGGCCAGTTAGCACAGGGGTGATTTCCCAAAACACGTAGATTTGGGTACAAATTGTTTTGTACCCAAATCGATTCACACATCCCTACATAATTTGTATTGCAGATAGTATTCAGGACAAAACTGACCCCTTTGTTTTGTTTTATCACCCCAGAGTTTGTATAACTTAATCAAGTAGATGTCATGAACCCAATTCTGCATCCACCTCTGTCAGGGGATGATGCTGGAAGTTCTGAGGATGAGGCAGCGGAAGGGGGTCCTGCACACCTTACAGCCAGCGGCTTAGTCATGTCCCGAGGATATGACATTGCCCTCATGCTCCGAGTCTAAAGACTCACTTGAGCCTCAACCCCCTGCAGCAGAAACACCTTCCCGCTATAGAAACCTATGCCTGCAGAATAGGTCTCTACCCCTTTAAGACTTTGAAGTTTCTGGAGGATAGAGAAGGAGCCTGAGGCAAGAGTTCTGGGTCTGGAATATTTAAGACTCAATCTGAGTGCACTGTTGCTGAAGAAACATCGCATTCCCCTGAGTGGGTGCTCAGCAATCAGCCTGGGAGCGATCCAACTCCTGATCACAATCTGCCCTGACTAGATGCTAGGACACATGGGCAGGCCCCTATATGGAACTAGGGATGTGGACAAAACCAGTTTTGCCAGTTCCATTTTGGTTCCGGTCAGCTTGGACCGGATCAAACTGGTTCAGTGCTCTGCTGGTAAAGTAGAATCCTGTGAGAATTCCCCTTTATCAGTGAAGGGGCAGGGGGCTTCCCTAAGCCTTGGGAAGGGAGGAGAGTCAGTTAGTACTTACAAGTACTATCATCTGTGGCAGTGGTGGCCACAGGAGAGGTGGGGGGGGGGTTCCCCCCATCCCTGCCAGTCTCCCTCAAAGTAGCCAGTACTATAGCCTGGTCTGGACCTCCGTGCATGCGTGGAGACTATTTTAGTGACCTCCGCACATGCATGGAGCTCATTTGCATGACCACGCATCATGCAAATGGCCTCTGCACATTCACAGAGCTCACGAAAATGGCCTCCACATGTGCACTGGCCTGAACCAGGCTGCCGCTGGCCCTGGCTACTCTGGGGGAGGCTGGTGGGGGTGGGGGATATCCACCACCACCCCCGCTGCTGCTGCTGATAGTACTTGTAAGTACTAACTGACTCCCATCCTGCCCCCTCTAGGTTCAGGTAAACCTCCCTGCCCCTTTACTGGTAAAGGGGAATCCTCACCATATTCCTTTTTACTAATACTGCTCTGAACCGCTTCAGTTCGAACTTGGATTGGCTGAGGCTGGTCCGGTTTGACCCCAAACCTGTTGAGCCAAGTCAGTTCGACATTGAGCTCAGCTCGAACTGAACCAGCTCACACACCCCTATATGGAACCATACAGTAGAGGGGAGGCTGGATGGGAATAATAGAGGTCCATACAGGCCCAAGGAAGGAGGATGGGAAAGGCCTCTGCTAATCGCAAGATGAGGGAGAGCTGAAGCTCAGTGGTAGAAAATATGCTGCTTTGCATGCAGAAAGTCTCATCTTCAATCCTTGGCATTTCCAGATAGAACTCAGAAAGACCCCTGCCCAGCCCTGGATTAGCCATAAAGCAAAACAAGCACGTGCTTAGGGCATCAAGGGAAGGGGGGCACCACAGAATTCCCCCCTAGCTATCATGCCCTTAACTCTTTCACTGAACATAAGAACAGCCTTGCTCAATCAGGCCCAAGGCCCACCTAGTCCAGCATCCTGTTTCACACAGTGGCCCACCAGATGCCAATGGGAGCTTACAGGCAGCTGTTGAGGGCATGCCCTCTCTCCTTCTGTTACTCCCCTGCAACTGGAACTCACAGGCATCCTGCCTTTGAGGCTGGAGGTGGCCTACAGCCTTCCAACTAGTAGCCAATGATAGACCTCTACCCCTCTTAAAGCCATCCAGGTTGTTGGCTGTCACCACATCTTGTGGCAGAGAAGTCAACAAGTTGATTATGCGTTGTGTGAAAAAGTACTTCCATTTGCTGGTCCTAGATTTCCCGGCAATCAATTTCATGGGATGACCCCTGGTTCTAGTGTTATGCGAGAGAGAGAAGAATTTATCTCTATCCACTTTCTCCATACCATGCATGATTTTATAGACCTCTATCATGTCTCCTCGCAGTCATCTTTTTTTCTAAACTAAATAGCCCCAGATGTTGTAGCCTTGCATCATAAGAAAGGTGCTCTAGGCCCCTGATCACCATGGTTGCACTCCTCTGCACCTTTTCCACTTCTACAATGTCCTTTTTTAGATGTGGTGACCAGAACTGTAAGCAGTACTCCAGGTGTGGCCGCACCATCATTTTGTATAAGGGCATTATAATATTAGTAGTTTTATTTTCAGTCCCCTTCCTAATGATCCCTAGCATGGAATTGGCCTTTTTCACAGCTGCCGCACATTGAGCCAAGACTTTCAATGAGCTGTCCACCATGACCCCAAGATCCCTCTCCTGGCCAGTCACCAACAGCTCAGATCCCATCAGGGTATACTTGAAGTTGGGCTTTTTTGTCCCAATGTGCATCACTTTACACTTGCCAACACTGAAGTGCATTTGCCATTTTGTCACCCACTCACCCAGTTTGGAGAGATCCTTTTGGAGCTCCTCACAATCAGTTTTGGATTTCACTACCCGAAAGAGTTTGGTATCATCTCCAAATCTGGCCACCTCGCTGCTTACCCCCTACTTCTAGATCATTTATGAATAAATTAAAAAGCACCGGTCCCAGTACAGATCCCTGGGGGACCCCACTTCTTACTTCCCTCCATTGTGAAAACTCTCCATTTATCTCTACCCTCTGTTTCCTGTCTTTTAGCCAGTTTGCAATCCACACATGTACTAGTCTCCTTATCCCATGACTGCTAAGTTTCCTCAGGAGTCTTTGATGAGGAACTTTGTCCAAAGCTTTTTGGAAGTCCAGGTATACTATGTCAACTGGATCACCTTGATCCACACACTTGTTGACACTCTCAAAGAACTCCAAAAAGTTTGTGAGGCAAGATTTCCCTTTGCAGAAGCCATGCTGGTTCTCCCCCAGCAGGGCCTGTTCTATGTGCTTTACAATTTTATCCTTGATGATGCTTTCCATCAATTTGCCTGGAACGGACATTAAGCTAACCAGCCTGTAATTTCCCGGATCGCCCCGGATCCCTTTTTGAAAATCGATGTTACATTTGCTACTTTCCAGTCCTCCAGTACAGAGCCTGATTGCAGGGATAAGTTATATATTTTGGCAAGGAGGTTGGCAATTTCATATTTGAGGACTCTTGGATGGATGCCATCTGGCCTTGGCGATTTGTTAGTTTTCAGATTTTCCAGACAGTTTAGATCTGGCCTGCTCAACTTCGGCCCTCCTGCAGATGTTGGCCTACAACTCCCATAATCCCTGGCTATTGGCCACTGTGGCTGGGGATTATGGGAGTTGTAGTCCAAAAACAGCTGGGGGGGCCTAAGTTGAGCAGGCCTGGTTTAGATCATCATCTCTTGTCACTTCTATCTGACTCAGTTCTTTAGCCTCCATCCCTGAAAAGTCTGGTTCAGGAACAGGTATATGTTCTGTATCTTCTGCCATGAAGATGGACACAAAGAACTCATTGAGCAATGGAGGGGGCCAAGGGGGGACACCATTGTTGGGCTGTGTTTAGGGCATCAGTTGCTCTTAATCCGGCCCTGGCCCTGCCTATAACTCTAGAGAGCTGCTGCCAATCCACGCAGGTACTACTGAGTTAGATGAGGTCTTGGTACTGACTCTGTATAAGGCAGTTTCATATGTTCATGTTCACCCTATGCGGAGACATGTAGAAAGGCCCATGCCCTGTTTGATGATCTTTTGAAAACACAACCTTGTTAATTTTAATGCTCCAGTTTCAGAGAAACTGGGCTGAAAGAACAAGATTACAAAATATCTTCTCATTCCCTAATAAGATAAGTAAATTTATTTGTTTAATGAAAGATATGCAATAGCATCTAGGGATTTTTATTTCAAATAAATGATTTTTGAAAACATGCCATTTTTGAACAGATCATTTGCAAATAAATCAGTTATGAAGCAATGAGACCTCCTATCTTTGTTGCTGCACCATAAATACTATAATTTGATAGAAAAGAGCCAAAATAATAATACAAATATCTTCAAAGAAGCAGAATTCAGACAGCAAAACTATTGTATATTTGCTACTTTAATATAATCCCCAGTATTCCATCATTATCGAATATATTTTGAGACCCTTGTAACTTCATAGCTGCACTTCTGATGACTTTTAATAGTCATAGAGATTATAATATGACATACACCTTTGAAAAAAAATGGCAGCATATCGTGCATGCAATTTTGCTGATACCATATTTGTCTTCCTAAAGCTTCTACTTATTTAATAATGCAATGCACAAGGAGTAGTCCAAAACATAGAAGTGAAACTGCCCTGCCCAGAGGACTTACTAATTCAGCCAAGTACACAGGAGATCGTCAGAAACAAAAGGGGGAAAAGGCTCCATAGTTCCAGATAGGAATGTCTGAACTCCCATTGCATAATATCAGCTGTGTCACAGATCCACTAATATGTCTTCTGAAGGCAGTAATCAACAATACTGTTAGATATGGGGTGCATCCTGTTTGTTTGTTTATCCATCATATTTATATACTGTCTGGTATGTGTATTTCTAGGCAGTGTACACAATTTAAAGCACAACAAATATAAAACTGAGTAAAAGCAATTAAAATAATTTCATGGACTAAAAAAGTAAAAACTATTTCATGAGATTAAAAACAATTTTAATTCAATAAACAGTTTAAAATTAATTTCAGTTAGAAGCCTGAGAAAAGAGGTGTGTCTTGAGAGTCTTCCTAAAAGCAATCAGAGATGGAGATGCTCTTATTTTGACAGAGAGCATATTCCAAAGCCCCAGGGCAGCTGAGAAGGCTGGTCCCGAGTAGTCACCAAAGGAACTGGTGGCAACCATAACCAGACCTCCCCAGATGATCTGAATAGGTGGCAGGGTTTGTGACAAAGAAGCACTCTCTTAAGTACCCTGGACCCAAGCTATTGAGGGCTTTACAGGCAATAACCAGCACTTTGTATTTCGTGCGGCTGGCTGAAAAGAGACAGCCCAGAATGGAGGCAGTCAGGCCCAATCGGCCTGCCTCCTTCCCCCAATTGGCTGGTCCTGGCCACATGGAGTGGGACCCAAAATGGCGACCATTGTGCCTGCTTCGGTGACAGCGGCACAACCCCACCCCCTGCCTCAGCCCACGAGCATGGCGAAAAACGGCATATTCTTCAGCTAGTGCAGTTCTAAAATCAGTGTAATATGGTCCCTTCGGGTTGACCCAGAGACCAGTCTGGCTGCTGCATCCTGCATTAATTGTACTTTCTGGACTATGTACAAAGGCAACCCCACGTATTGTGAATTACAGTAGTAGAGTCTGGAGGTTACCAGTATACGTACCACTGTTTTAAGGTATTCTACCTCCAGAAATGGGCATATATTACCCAACTATTTGATCATGGCACTGAGTATAAAGCATATAGAATATAGAGGAGTCCTGTTGGATCAGCCCACAGATTCATCTAGTCCAGCGTTCTGCTTCTGAGAGTGGCTAACAAGCTCATAACTTGTTAGCCACTCATAATCACCCTGAACCATTTTTGGAAGGGTGGTATAGAAATTGAATGAATGAATGAATGAATGACCTAGGAATGAAGGCAGTAGCCTGCTACATCAACAGCAACTGGTATTCATTATTCAGAAGTACTGCTTCTGAACATAAAGGTTCCATTTCATTATCATGGTTATTAGCCTGGATAGCCCTATCCTCTATGAATATGTCTAATTCCCCTTTACAGCCATCCTAGTCAATAGCCCCTCCCCCCAAGTCCTGCTATGCTGCCTCATCGTGGTAGGGGGGTGTTCCTGGGAGGGATGAGCAAAGTACGCTGGGAGGGGGAGGTATACTCCCAGTAGGGTCTCCCAAAGCGTGGTCATCCCAGCTGTACAGCTAAAGCAAGCAGGCACCTATATTGGGCAGCAGCAATAAAGGAAGATCCGGAAGGCAGATGATCACTTCAGTGACGACAAAGGCATCATTTCATACTGCGTGGGCAAAGGCAAAGGCAAAATACTCCTGTATTTTACCAAGAAAACCACATGGATAGACAAAATGGAATGATTGTCAAGAGCTGAGGATCTCTCAGAGTACCAATGGTGTTTATGACACAGTTAGACTAAAGCCTTTTGGACATCTAGCAGCTGATGTTGCCATGTGGGAAAAGAAAATCTGAAGCTACAAAGATAGAATTCCAATGGGAACGTGGAACGTAAGAAGCATGAATATGGGAAAGCTCGACACAGTGAAAGTTGAAATGAATCAACTACAGATTGACATCTTGGGCATCCGTGAATTAAAATGGACTGGAATGGGACACTTTCAGTCAGAAAATCATACTGTTTACCACTCAGGACACGAAAACCAAAGAAGGAATGGTGTTGCTTTCATAGTTAGGAAGGATAAAGCAATGACAGTACTTGGGTACAATGCAGTCAATGCATTGTACTTGGGTAAAATGCAGTCAACTAATATCAATTAGATTTCATGGACAACCCTTTAACATGGCAGTTCTTCAAGTCTATGCCTCAACAACTGATGCAGAAGAAGAGGAAATTGATGAGTTTTATGCTCAAATCCAGTCTGAAATTGACAGAACATGCAAGCAAGATGTGATGCTGGTGGTTGGAGATTGGAATGCCAAAGCTGGAAAAGGTAAGGAGGAAAACACAGTTAGACAATCTGGCCTAGGAAACAGAAATGAAGCAGGAGAACAACTTATTAGTGTCTTCCAAGCCAATAATCTCTTCATTGCTAACACATTCTTCAAACAACCAAAGCAGCACCTATATACATGGACATCACCAGATGGAACACACAGAAATCAAATGGATTACATTATTGGTGCAAGGAGGTGGAAGAGATCAGTTATAACAGCAAAGACATGGTCGGGGGACGATTGTGAAACTGATCATGAACTGCTCATGTGCAAGTTCAAAGTCAAGCTAAAGCAGAAAAACAAAGCTATCCAGCTTCCATGATATGATCTTGAGAGTGTACCCACCATTTTCAAGGAGAACATCAGGAACCACTTTGAAGTTCTGAACCTCACTGTTAGGAAAACCAGAGGAACTGTGAAATGAAATCAAAGAAGTTGTTAAGGATGAATGTGAAAAGAGACTGCCAAAGACCAAGAAACAGTAGAAAGCAAAATGGATGTCAGAACAGATGGTGGAAATTGCCCAGAAGAGGAGAGAAGCCAAAGTCAAGAAAGATAAAGACCTCAGGAAGGAACTTAATAGGGAATTTCAGAAAGCTGTTAGAAGAGACAAGGAGCAATACGACAATGACATCTGTAAAGACCTTGAGGATGGAAATAGACAAAGAAAAACAAGGCAAGTTTTCCAAAAGATCTCTGAACTCATTGGGAGGTTCCAACCTCAAATTGGAATGTTAAGGAATGCCAAAAGGACAGATAGTAACTGATTCAGAGAAGATCAAACAGAAATGGAAGGAGTATACTGACAAGCTGTACAACAGGGACATCAACATTCAAGATACTCTAGAACAAGCTTCCCCAACCTGCAGCCCTCCAGATGTTGTTGAACTACAACAATAAATTGTGGCTAGGGATGCTGGGAGTTGTAGTTCAGCAACATTTGGAGGGCTGCAGGTTGGGGAAGCCTGCTCTAGAAGATATTCCCTATTTGCAAGAACCTCTAGAATGGGAAGATGAAGTTAGATGAGCACTCTGGTCAGAAGGCTTACCAAGTCGGAAGGCTACAGGAATTGATAGAATCGCTACAGAAATATGGCAGGCAACAGAAGAACAATCAGTCAAGGCTCTAACCAAACTATGCCAGCAAATTTGGAGAACACCACAGTGGCCAACAGATTGGAAGAGGTCAGTTTACATACCCATACCAAAGAAAGGAGCCTTAACAGATTGCGCAAACCATCACACAATATCCTTAATTTCACATGCTAGCAAAATAATGCTCAGGAAGTCAGGATCATCCAATGCAGATTAGAGCCCTATGTGGAAAGGGAAATGCCAGATGTTCAAGCTGGTTTTAGAAAGGCTGCAGAACAAGAGACATCATTGCTGATGCACGCTGGATTATTTTTTAATTTTATTTTATTTTTAATTTTTTATTGGTTTTTACAATATCTTAACAATCCCATTACATCTAATTAAGTAAATATTGACTTCCCGCTCACCAATCACCAATTCATTAACTATACAAGTCAACCATTGCTATAGTAATTCAAAACGTATATCCTACACATTGCAAACTCAATTTTACTCTACCCAACCTGCTATTATTACTAAATTTCAAACCCTGCTGAAAAGTCGATATTAGCAAAATAGTTCTTTAAGTATAGTAAGAATGGTTTCCCATTTTCTTTAAAACATTCCAAGTTTTCATCCCTTATCAATACTGTAAGTTTTGCCATCTCAGCATATTCCAAAACTTTTATCAAGCAATCTTCTTTTGAGGGCATTTCATTGTCCTTCCATTTCTGCGCATATACTATTCTGGCCGCCATGGTTGCATACATAAAAAACGTTAAGTTTCTTCTGGAAAACTCTCCTTGCATTATTCCCAGCAGGAAGGATTCTGGCCTCTTAGGAAATGTCATTTAAAAAATTTTCTTCAACTCATTATATATCATATCCCAAAAAGCCTTTGCCTTCCCGCAAGACCACCACATATGAAAAAAAGTTCCTTCACAATGTCCACATTTCCAACATTTGTTTGGAACATTTTTGTACATTAATGCTAATTTTTGGGTGTCAAATACCACCTATACATCATCTTGTAATAATTTTCTTTTAAATTATAACATGCAGTGAACTTTAAATCCATTTTCCATAATTTTTCCCAAGCTGCCATATCTATATTATGACCCACATCTTGAGCCCATTTTATCATAGTCGTTTTAACCATTTCATCTCTTGTCTCCTCCAAAAGCAACAGCTTATACATTTAGAAACTAATTTTTTGTCATTTTCACACAGCTCCTTCGATGCACGCTGGATAATTGAGAAAGCCAAAGAATACCCCCAACAAATCAATATGTGCTTTATTGACTACAGAAAAGCCTTCGATTGCACCAACCATATCAAGTTGTGGAATATCCTTAGGAAAATGGGTGTCCCAGAACATCTCATTGTTCTCATGAGAAACCTATACACAGGGCAGGAAGCCACAGTCCAGACAGAACATGGTGAAACAGACTGGTTCCAGATCAGCAAAGAAGTAAGACAAGGCTGTATACTTTCTCCTTCTTTAATCAATTTATATGCTGAAGATATACTGAGAAAAGCTGGATTGGAAGAAGATGAGCGTGGTTTTAAAGTTGGAGGAAGAAACATCAATAACATGCGCTACGCTGATGACACCACTCTGATAGCTAAGAATGCGGATGATCTGCAAGCTCTAGTAATGAAAGTCAAGGAGCACAGTGAAAAAATGAGACTACAATTGCATGTAAAGAAGACTAAACTAATGACAATGGGCACAGCAACCAGCCTCAGAATTGACAATGAAGACACTGAAGTGGTAGATAGCTTCTGCCCTTTAGGATCGACCATCAACAGTAAAGGATCCAGCAGTCAAGAAATACACTGCAGACTAGCACTTGGCAGGGTTGCAATGAAGGCTTTGGAAAGGATATTTAGCTGCCATGACGTATTTACACCTACAAAGATTAGAATCGTCCAGACAATAGTTTTCCCAGTGACACTCTATGGATGTGAAAGCTGGACTTTGAAGAAGCAAGATAGAAAAGGTATTGACGCTTTTGAACTTTCGTGCTGGAGAAGACGTTTGAGGATACCATGGAGAGCCAGGAAAACAATCACATGGATCATAGAACAAACCAATCCAGAATTTTCACTCAAGGCACAAATGACCAGGCTCAAACTATCATACTTTGGACGCATTATGTGAAGACCCAGCTCCCTTGAGAAGTCTATAATGCTGGGGAAAGTTGAAGGAACGAGAAGACGAGGACGACCAGCAGCAAGGTGGAGGGACTCTATTACGACAGCAATGAATGCACCGCTGAGACCTTAAAGGCCAAGTTAAAGACAGATCATCCTGGAGAGAATCTATCTATGTGGTCCCTAAGAGTTGACACCGACTTGACGGCACTTAATCAATCAATCAAGTCAATAGCAGCAACCACATCTTTTAGCATTGAACCTTTTAATTAATTAAGCAGTGTGTGGAGAAGTAGATTTGGACTACAGTCCTTTATGATCTGATCTTGCAACTGCTGTGGCTTGTAGAACAGAAGGTTAGCATCCCACACCAGTGCAAGAGCAGACAAAAATCCAAAATGGAGAAATTTCACCAGGAGTGGCCTATATAGATGGGGGTGCAGTAAACAAGCCACAGATGCGGCTCATTCCCGCTTTCCTGTCCATGCCCCAGCCACCATGCTCTGTCTCATTTCATCTGCCACCACATTAACCCCAGGTGCCAAGCAAATAACCAGCCCTCACATCTGGGGTTAACACAATTATTGGCAAAGAGAGGTGACCAGGACAGGGCATGAATGAATCTCATTTGTGACTGTTTACCAGGACTGCTGCCCCGCCCATACAGATCGCTCCTAAATTTCACATAAAGAAGATACTTGTCAGGATGCCATGTTACCTGGTTACTTGGGTGGCCCTGTGGAGTCTGGAGAAGGGTGTGGCATCCCTCCTCTGAGGCTTTCATTCCCTTTAGGGGGCAGTAGGAATGAGAAGGGCCCAGGCTGGTTGGATCCCAGTGGGGTTGAGAGAGCAAGGCAGGGAGAGCTGCAAAAAACAGCTCTAGGGAGACAGCTAGGTTGGGTGTAGCAGGAAGCAAGGTCAGGAAAGGGGTGGGGCTGGAAGTAGGCTTTAAGCCCTGTCAGCTCTGCACTGGGGTATTTAAAGACAAGGCAGCTGATGATGAAGGCCTGCTTCTGAGAATGGGAGCCAGGAGTTCTCCAGGAGAGGGAACTGGCTGAATGCAGCAAGCCAGGAGAAGGACTCAGGTGACAAGCTAACCTCCTTTCCTGGCCGTTCCTGAGGCTGACCTTTTTGGAGGTGCTCCAGTCATTCTGGAGTTCAAGAAGGGCTAGGAGCCCACCTTGTCCCCTGGGAGTCCAACAATATTTGCCAGTAAAAAAAATGAAACATCTAGACCACAAAGCTTCAGATTAATCAATAGTTCAACATACAGTCTACTCAGAAGTGGAAAATTTACAAATGCTAATCAATACTGTATAATTCTTTTTGCTATAAGTACAGCATTACAAATATCAACCCTTTCCTCTCCATTCTAATGCCAAAACTCTGGTTCATGCTTTTACCTTTTCTCAGTTACATCTCTAATATTCACTTGTTGCACCTTGATCCCATCAACTTAATCTAAAATTCTAGTGTCAGGATTTTATTTCTGCATCAGTAAGGTCAAGCTTCATGTTGACTTTTTCTATATGGTTCAAATTCATTTTCCTTATATTTGAGTGTCTTCACAGCTTTGCTGTCTCTTTTGAATCTTTTTCTTTCTCATAGATCTTATTGAGAATCTCACTCTCATCATTCTACTGCTCCCATTCATTACAATGTCTTCTTATCCTCTGTTTCCCCAACTGTCCTTTAGCCTATCCAGAACATCCGTTTGCCCTTTGTTTTCTTATCCTTCCAACCACTCCTCAAAATCTGCCTCTTCAACCAAGCTTCTCTTGCTGCTTTTACTTCCTAGCTTTGTAAGAAAGCTAAGTGCACACCCAACTGCATTAGCACATGATCTTAAGAACATAGGAAGAGCCCTGCTGGATCAGGCCCAAGGCCCATCTAGTCCAGCATTCTGTTTCACACAGTAGCCCACCAGATGCCGCTGGAAGCCACAGGCAGGAGTTGAGGGCATGCCCTCTCTCCTGCTGTTACTCCCCTGTAACTGGTACTCAGAGGCATCCTGTCTTTGAGGCTGGAGGTAGCCTATAGCCCTCCAGCTAGTAGCCAATGATAGACGTCTCCTCCATGAAATTATTCAAACCCCTCTTAAAGCCATCCAGGTTGTTGGCTGTCACCACATCTTGTGGCAGATACATATCAATATTACATCTTGATATGTAACTAGAGCAGAAGTAAATTTGCCTGTCAAATTTCCTTTCAGAATTTGTCACTTTGAATTCCAAAGACAGCTTACCCACTGAATCATCAATATCCAACATTAGTGTTTAACATCTTATGGTATTTAATATTTGATAGGTAAAAACTTTTCATATTTGTTATCTGAAGGCTGATGACTTAATACCTAATAGTATTTGATAGGAATTGTCCACCAACAGTGTACACATACAGGGTGAAATGGGACCCTGCCTGCCAAGAGGCACATCAGAAAGGGAAACCTATAAATGTTCAGAAGTGCATACATAGCTCTCCACCCAGTCAGGAATCCCAAAGATTCAGGGTTTCCAACCAGGTGTAGAGCCTATACAATATATGCATTGTAAATGTGTGTACTCCCCTTTCCAATATTCTGTCAATGTCAAGGGGCAGGATCAGCATCACTGTGGATGATGAGTGGGGTCAGCAAATGCAGTCCCACTTCTCCTTCCATGTGTACAGCATAAACATGGAGGGATTGTGAGCACAGCCCTAATCTGCTGTAACTGGTTGAGTGCTGTACTTGGATTTACAGGTTCAAATTTCCATTGAAATCTGAAGCTTACAGGGTAGTAAGTAAGTTGACTGATGTATCGTTTGAACTAGCTTCTCATTCTAATAGTGTATGGATAGAGCATTGGCACGGTCCCTGCCCAACAAACTTTCTGTTACACAAACAGAAACAAAATCTCATCCTCTTCAACATGTAGCAAGGGGCATTCAACCAGAAGACTGCTTACCTATAGATGCTTCTAGCAGGGCCTTCTCCTTCCTAGTGAGTTCTTATGTTTCACCCACTGAAGTGATCCTCACTATTTTTCAAGTAGGGGCCACTTTAGAAAAAGAAAAAGAAAAAACCCAACAACCTCCTTCTCTCTGCAAAAGTCATTTCCCACTGTACTGACATCTGCAAGTGCTGCATTTTCCCCAGCCGGGGTGGGTGGCTTTAAGAGAAATAGGGCCCTATCAAGCCCTTTCCTCTACAGCGAAAGCACGAGGAAGGACTATACTTCTCAGTGCTCCATGTGCACCTCCAAGATGGTGCTGGTGCCTGAGAAGGCTGTTTCCCTTAAAGGAGCCTCACCAGTTCTTGGGTATGGTCACCTCTTCGCAGTGCCCGGGGAGCTGTGAGGTCTATTTAGCTTTGGCTGAAACTTTGTTCAGGCCTAATAAACAATCAGTCAGGGAGACACACTTAGAGTCATTGGGAGCTGTCACTGGCTCCTGAGCCTTGCAGTGAAGAACACTGACCTACTGCACTGATAAATCACTCTAACATTCCCAGGCAGTAAATAATCCTATAAATGGGCAGTAAATGGGTAGGTGATCCCATTTTCTTATTGCTTCCCTGTGTTAACAACTCCATGAAAACAGAAAACCAACCCAACAGGCAATGGTCCTATAATTGGGTTTGTTTGTTTCTAGGAAGTTCTTATACATGGCAGGCTAGTCAAGAATTGTGTGCCCCATCTCTAGCCTGAAGTCCAACATTCTACCATGTCAGCATTCTACCATCTCATTCTGCTGCAAGCGTACTGGTAGATCAGGCCTGCTCAACTTTGGCCCTCACAGCTGTTTTTGGACTACAACACCGAAGCCAGTGTGGTGTAGTGGTTAGAGTGTTGGACTAGAACCGAGGAGACCTGAGTTCAAATCCCCATTCAGCCATGATACTTGCTGGGTGGCTCTGGGCCAGTCACTTCTCTTTCAGCCTAACCTACCTCACAGGGTTGTTGTGAGAAGAAACTTAACTATGTACACCGCACTGGGCTCCTTGGAGGATGAGCGGGAAATAAATATAAATAAATAAGGAAATAATCCCCAGCCATAGTGGTCAATAGCCAGGGATTATGGGAATTGTAGGCCAACATCTGAAGGAGGGCTGAGTTGAGCAGGCCTGCAGTGGATCCTTCCCTTGCTGGAATTTCTTGTTTCTTCCTTTTCTATTAGGAAGCAAAGCATGGTGCCATTTTACTCCCCTTATAGGCTACACTGGCAGAACTATGACTGAGCAAACATATTCCATGAACACAGGGCCCTTGCTGCCAGGGGGCCACTTGGCTGCTGCCTTTCCCCCCTCCTGGGTCCTCCGCACCCCTGCTCCCCTGCCATCTCCCCTTGCTTCCCACCTGGGCCACCACCAGGCTCTGGTGTTTTAATACTGTGAGTGGCCAGGCAAACCTTAGGAAGCCTCTGTGACTCTTGGAGGCTTAGAAGCCACCATGGAGGCAGATGATGTGAAGGCAGAGGCCTGGCGGTGGGGGAACAGAGTCAGTAGATGAGCCACCACAGACAGCTGCTGAGGTGGTGGCCATGGGGAGGTGACAGGTGAACTGGATGTGTGACTGTGGTGGATGGCAGCAAATTTTGAACATGGGCTGCTACCAATGTTGTTATGTGACTGATAGGCCCGTGAGAGGCTGCTGGGTAGGCTTCCATGCCGCCTTTGAAAATCTGCACACCATGTGCTACCTGAAGTGGCACACTTCATTTACCCTGCTTCATGGTAGGATGAGGCCTGAATGGGAGAACACCTCACAGCACTGAGAAAGCTATTTTTTGGCTGCGCCCAACAATTGAAGGCTGTGTGAAAGTTCTCTCAGAAGGTATTTACTAATTTCATTGCATTCATTCTGCAAAAAATTAAGGTATTTTCTCCCCTCCAATTTGCCTGTACTTAAAAAAAAATAGTGCTTGCATAGAAAAAGAGCATTTAATTTTTGCAGTTTTTGCCTTTGTGGAGGTTCTAAAGCTAAAACTTAAGCAGCTGTTTATCAAAAGAAACTTTTCATTTTCTTTAAAGCTCAAGAAAAAGCAGTGTTGTCCTGTAGGTAAAGATTTGTTTACAGTTTATAATGAGCTTTTTAAATTAAGTGGTTTCCCACTGTTCACTGGGGTACTTTTAAGGCTTAACAGAATATGCACTCATGAAGATGAGAACACTGGTGATATATGATTTCTGCTGAAATGCAGCTGCTTCTATTGTAATAACACCTCTGCCTCATTGAATTATGACACATAATCCCAATTAAAATTACAAGGCTACCTTGCATCACCTTCTGCATGAGGAAAAAATCACAAATAATCTTAAAACCAATAAACATAACCAGTTATTACATTAGTATAATAAATAGTTATTAAAAACATTACTTTTCTATATAAAAAATACGTCAATCCATAGATTTTTTCTTCTTTATTCCATGTATTTTAAAAAGGCAAAGGTAGATCTCACAAGTCTTTGTCTTTATATCTGAAAAGAAATGTGAAGGAAAACCAGGGGCTTTTACACACAGCAGGTTATACCGTGAGTTTACGGGAAGGCTTTCCTGAGAACTTGAAGTTGTCCCCAAAGAACGACACAAATAGTGGATTTTTAAAAGGCAGATATAAATCGGGTTACACTCTAATGCACAGTGAGAAATCTGAATTGTGTGTTAACTGCTCCCCAATAACCCGCAGGGACTTCGGGGTAAATCTAGCTGATATGTGAATGCACCCCCTCCATTCCGGAGAAGTGAGTTAAAGGGATTCCATAGCCCCGTGTGAAAAGCTTCCAGGGATCTTAAGTATCTTCTTATAGGAAAACAAAACCTGAGAATGTCAACTAATAATTGCATAGAGCATTGATACAGAAACATATGTGATTTATCATGCCCAGTGAAATCACATAAATATTATGTGAAAAGAAATTTTAATGAATGTTCTTCTTTAAAACAAGCTTTAACACCAACATGGTTGAAGAGAAAAAGTTACTTTATAGCTGCCTAACAGACTTCTAGATTTGTTTTTTGCTAGAAGTAGTCTTTTTTTGTGTGTTTGTTATTTTGCTGTGGAGTGGTTTAGATGTGACCTTTGAAACCTGTTCTATATGCACTGGTGATGCCTCCATTTCTACAGCATTTGTTATCAAGATGCAGAATCAATTATTTAGATTACTGAGTTGCTGAGTACCTTACATGATGAGGATGTGATGGTGCTTAAGCCATGATATTGTTCCATTATAAGCCTCCATCTATTACATGGCCCAGCCACAACTTTGACTTCCAAAAGTAATTTATATAGCTAAAAAAAAAAAGTCCATAGTCAGAAATAAAAGAGAAAATAAGAATTAGATGAAATATTTTTTTAAAAAAATAAGGAGCAATATCAAGAAAGCATTTTATCCTCCATGGTCACTTACATCAAATATGGAATCAAATATTTAAATATGTATGGTAGAAGAAATCAGAACATCAAGCTGACAGGTGATAGATAGATAGATAGATAGATAGATAGATAGATAGATAGATAGATAGATAATGTTGCCTTTCTTAGGGGATTTCCCCCTAATTAAGAGGGTCCTGAGTTCTTTTTCTTGTGGCAGGGAAGATATAATTCTTCTAGGCCCTGACTGTTTAAAAATTTCCCTGGTTCCTATACAACAAATTAAATACGAACAATAGCATAAATAATAAATTTATTGATTAAGTTATTAAATCGGCTACTTGGGAACAGGCCTTCTCTGTTGCAGCCCCTGGACTTTGGAATGCACTCCCTGTTGAAATAAGAGTCTTCCCATCTATGGCTACTTTTAAAAAGGCACTGAAGATACATTTATTCACTCAGGCTTTTAATTAGATTTATAAATTTAAATAATTTTAATGCTGGGTTTTAAATGTTTTTAATCTTTTAACTGATTTTAATTGTTAATTGATTTAATGTTTTTAATGATTTTAATTGTAAACTGCCCAGAGATGCAAGTTTTGGGTGGTATAGAAATAATTTAATTAATTAATTAATAATCATAAATCATCTGAGAAAACATACAAGGCATTAATAAGAGGAAACATGGGAATGATCAGGGAAATATATATTAAAACCAAGTTTTTATACAGTCAATTTAAAATACTTGACTGAGGACACATAAATGATGACATGAGGACTCATCTCTTCTAAAAGGTGACATGTTGTGGTGGGGTCCATAAACTCGCTGTACTCTGTTCTGTTTTCTCCTTGTTTCTTTCTGTCTTCTCTTGTCCTTCCCTCTTTTCCCTTCTCCTTATATCTCTCCCTCTTCTCCTGAGAGACTGTTGGCCTCCCAACTGCTGTCCACCAGGGTGCTTTCCAGACTACACACTACAACAGGGGCAAAATGCTTTAGCTTGGCAAGATCGTATTGAAAATGATCCCCAGAATCTCAAACTCCTACAACAGGAAAATACAGCTATTTTTCTGCAACTGACTTGCAACGTTGTAGCACTATAATACAAAGATAAAATGCAAAATAAGGCATTGGAAATTTGAACGGCAGCTTGCTATCAGTGCAGGGACTGCGGTGTCACAACACAGAAAGTACAAAAGCACACTTTGCTGATCTGTAGTGTCAATGTTGTAGGGTTTAATCTGGAAAGCGCCCAGGTGCACTGGCTAAAAGCCAAGCACCCTGGTTACAGATAGATAGATCAATAAGATTCAGATAGTATATGGAACCATGGTTTATTGTGTAACTATAGTTACTTTGCATGTCTGAGCCCACAACAGTTTAAAAAAATGGATTATTTCACACAGTCAAACCGATCTGAACAGTTTAATTGATCTCTCTATGACAGAGTTCTTTAACTGAACTCTGTCATGGTTTTTAGAGATTCTCTTAGGGATGGTAGAGAAGTATAGTGGAAATACTTGATAGGATTGCTAGATCACCTAAAAGTGATCTCACTTAACAATAGTACTTTATCATTTGCATGTGACAATATTTAACACTTCAAGGAAATTTTAAATAGTCCATTATCTAACATTATGGCTGAGCTTTGAAAAAAAAAGTCTTGATCTGACAAGGGAGGTCCTCAGGATAGTACATCACAAGGCTGTTCACATGAGCAGCCCTACCCAGGCTTGGACAGCCCTACCTTGGGCAGTGAGTGCTACCTCACTGGGTGGCCCAGGAATTTTCCCCAGGCTTTTACCTGGGCAAAAGGTCACAAGTGCATCCTTTTACCCAGGTCCCCAGTTGTGTGTCTACCCAGCTGTTCCTCCTAACTTGTTTCCACACAATCATTTTTCCCTCCTCTTACCTAGTTGTTTGCTCCCACACAACAGAAAATTGGGAGCACACATAGCCCCCAAACCTGGGTAAGACACAATTTCTGGATGTGTGAATGACCTCATTATGTCTCAGAAAGCAGAGACAGTCCTTATTCTTTTTTCAAGTCTCAGACTAAGTTTTCATTGGACGGACTGGCAATTTGCTACTGATCTATCCACAGAAGTCGATTAATGCACCTACTCTACTAGCAAGCCTTCGAAGGTGGGAATTTGGCATTATTCATTTGTTTGCAATAAAGGAATGGTTGAGGAAAGCCTCAACCACCTAAAACAATGCAGACACAATCCACCATATTTTCCTGTGCGATCCCTATTGAAAAGGATGAAAGCTGAACAAAAGTGCAGTTGTGTTAACCACCCATTAATTTTAATGGCACTTGCTCTGAGGATGTCCTAGAGAATTCAGTTTCAGTTTATTGTCTTAGCAAAAAGCCACAGCTATCATTGCATACGTGGATAAGTTACCATTAAAGACTGCATCTGCCACATGTTTTCACATATATACGCACATATAGGTTGAATAGTCATTGTACAGTCCTGTGTGTGCATAAGTGGAAACATCTATTGCAGTTAACTTTGACATTTCCTAAACTATGAGTGTAAGCCAAGAGTTTTGTCTTTTTTAAAAAACAACCCTTTGTATAGAAGAAGTTATGTTCAAAAATCAAACATTGTAGAACATTTTTGCAATTGAGGAAAATTAGAAAGCACTGTAATAGCTTTCAAAGGGCTTTTGAAATGTTTTGATCAGCATCTTGCAAAATAATATATGTCTTATACAACCATAGTTCTGTTGTTTTAGAAATAATCCACAATATCTTTCCTACAACATTTCAGCAGATTGCCATCAGATTATCTCTCAATGCATTACTCGAGAAGAAAGTCTAAATTTCATCCTTTACTAAGACTGTCAGCAGAAAAATTACCATTTCCCCTAGTTTCATTCCATCCCCCAACTCTGAGCATAAAAGGGAAGGGATCATTTCACCGTAAAAGTAAAAAATAATGCTTTATCTAAAGACCTGAGATTATTTTATTTATAAATGTTGAATAGAGATAATTTATATGGCTAACAGAGTCAATTTTTTCTTAAGCTGGTTTTGTCTGTTAAGTAAAATGAGTTTTTTCTGCATCAGCTAACAGAATTTAAGGCAATATTTGCCATAAATATCTGTCACTAAAGATTAACGTACTATTTTAGTTGCAAATACTATAAAGCCTTGGTTTTTATACTACCCTGAAAACTGTCTTATATCATGATTCCAATCAATAGATTACATCGTGATGGCAAGAAAAAGACCTCATGGGTTTTTAGTTTTCATGAAAACCGTTTCCAGAGGGGGCATCCAAGCTGTCCATAGTGAAACATGTTCAGACTGACTTAGAGCTATTTGTTAATTATTCTAATTTTTTCAACCATTAAAAAACAATTAAGTTAACATAACAACATAAGAACAGCCCTGCTGGATCAGGCCTCAGGCCTATCTAGTCCAGCATCCTGATTCACACACCAGATGCCTCTGAGAAGCCCACAGGCAAAAGATGAGGGCATGTCCTCTCTCTTGCTGTTGCTCTCCTGCTGGTAAAGTCAACTTGCCTCTGAGACTGGTGATGGCCTATAGCCACCAAACTAGTAGCCATTGATAGACCAGTTAAATGCAAAAAATAATTAGTTTTAATAACATATTTCAATCAACGTATGACTATCTTAAACTAAACAGGACCCCAATTTTTAAAGGGTTAGGAAATAGATTAAAGAAAAATAGCTTATTATTGTCCTGGGGCTCCAGGATACTAGATCACAGAATCATAGAGTTGGGAGTGGCTTTGTAGACCATCTCTAGTCCCATCCCAGATGCTCACTGCAGGAAATGCAGAGACCTTCAGTGAGAGAAAACTCATTCACACTCGGGCAATTGCTTCCATTGTACAACAGTAACTGTGACAACAAAAATCCCTGTGACTTTATGTCATCATGTCCTGATGTTTCTTACCAGTAGATATTGACAAGTTCTTTAGTGAAGGGCCAGTGTTTGAACATCATTTGTAACATGTTCATGTGAGACTACAAGGCAGGTAGTGGCACAAAAGTCTCATTCAGTGTGAATACATGACAGTGCAACAAGAGTGAACACTGAGAGCTTGAGTGTTTATTTTATCCATCTTATTTATTTATTATTTCTCTGTGTAAACCGCCCGGAGCCATTTTTGGAAGGGTTGTATAGAAATCGAATAGATAGACAGATAGACAGACAGATAGATAAGATTTTGTCACTCTTCACTGCCTTCTGAAGTAGAATTAAACCCTCCTGCAGTCTCTAGAATTGGCCTGGAGACTCCAGGAGTTAGGATCAATCTTCAGGTGACTATTGAAAGGTTTGGAGGTTTTAATGGCTTGATGTTGTCAAATGGGGGGAAGGGCAGATTTCTAATTGTGCACAAAATGGATCTTGTGTTCCATTTCAAACTCAGAATGGGACGTGCGAACCATGGAACATGCTTTTGGAACAACCAATTGAGCTGGTTATTCTGACAGAACATTCCATCGGACCATTCCAAATGCCATTTTGGATTCCAAAATGGCACTTTTCTGGCCTCTGTGCATCTGTGGCAGCCATTCGCATGGTGGTGCTGACAACTCACAATTTCCATGCATGCACATCGGCCAGAAGAGCACCATTTTGGACTCCACAATGGGATTTGGAATGGTCCGAGTGTTCCAAGCTCAGAATAGGGTTGTTCCACTCCAAGCTCAGAACAGACCCTTCATTTGAAAGGCATTCTGTTCCAAGCTTGGAACACTTGGAACAGCCTAGTTCACAGTCAGAACATTCTGACTGCAAACCATTCTGCACATCCCTAATGCAAATAGCGATCCTTTGTTGCCAAAGTTTGTGTTACAGAACCTCTGGAGAATAAGTGAATCTAGAGACGTGTGTTTTTAAAGGCATGTCCTTTAGAACTAGGACTTCTTTATTCAAGAGCCCCACTTCTGCAAAAACTGTGTCCAACATTGGCACAGTTTTGCTGGGGCTTCCAGATTTCCTCTACTGATGGAATAAGAAGATTTAAGTCCACAAACAGAGTCCACAGTTAAACACTCATGACCAGTAAGAAAGGGCAATAGGGTGGAAGCACTGAAGAGTTTACCTCCCCACAGACGAGCAGTTCCCCTTCCTTGGGCAGGACGATCGCCTGCCAAGATGATCACTGGCTGCTGCCAGTAGCTCAACGGGGGCGGGGTGCCCACATTGACATGCCCCCAGACCTCCAATAATGCATCATATGAGTGTGCGGTGCACTATGGGGATCCTCCCTCATTTCCCTGAGAGTGTTAGTGTCTGCTAGCCATGGCTACTTGCAGCTGCAGCTTACAGATGACTGAAAAAATGAGGTTAAGGGAGCACATGTGAATAGCCTCAATGTGTAAGTTCTCTCTCTCTCTCACTCTCATATACACATACATATATAACACCAGGTTTTTATGTCTGTAATTGTAGCACAAATTATATGGATAATAATTCCCTCATCACAGCACAGTGAGCAGTTCTAATAAAGTATGTATTATCTGATCATAATGGTATTAAGTCATTGGTTTCTGCTCTCATACGTATCGAAAAAACTAGACAGTAATTTTGTGGAGCATGTTACAGCTTATTAAGCATTATAAAAACAACACAAAGAAACACACACATTGACACAACTGTAAAAAACAATTTAAATCTAATTCAGGCATCATAAAAATATTTAGGGTCATCAATTTCTGCACACTGAAATTAGCATAGGAAGATGACCCAACCAAAGTGTCACTTAAGGAACACATTATCTCCAAGAGCAGCTATTTGGGTACACAAATTGAGATATATAACTTATGCTGATATTCAGGATAATATATAATGGCAGTGACCCAAAGGAGAGAGTCAACCACAAGCAAGGATATCACCTGAGCAGAGGAACATTAGCCCCATGATGTTTGGCAGAGAGGCTGCTGGAGAAAACTGCAGCCTTGTGTTTTGTTCTCCCCATCTCCCCTATAACATTTAGAGATACTCATCACATGATGAGATGTCATTGCTCTATAAGTTTCCTTATAAGTTGGGGACAAGCAGTCCCCAACAAGATGAAGTTGGCTAGGGTAACTCACAGTGTATGCAGTGATACTATATCACAGGTTGAGTATCCTTAAATGCTACAAGGAAATAAGAGTATGTTCAGGGCGACTCTTTTTGGCAGGAGCCCTGCATCTGCTTGGCAATTTGAGTGTGATTGTCTTTTTTTTTTTTTTTTACAACCTTGTGTGGAATTCTGTTGTTCCTCACCCTTGATGGATCTAGGTTGCCAGGGATATTTACAACTTTTTGACCTTTTAAAAACCACATGGCTCTGTGATCACCAGGAGTCGACACCGACTCGACGGTACAACTTTACCTGAGTGCCTTTAAATTCCCACATGCATTTGCATGAGGAGAGCACACTCAATTCATGCCAATTCAGCAATGTTGAATAGAGATGTGCACAAATCAATTTTTCCAATTTGATTTGTACCTGAATCGAATCACCCCCAATTTGTTTTGGGTCCGAATCTGGTCAGCTAGCACAGGGGTGATTTGTTTTGTCTACAAATCTCCCAAAACAGGTAGATTTGGGTACAAATCATTTTGTACTCAAATCAATTTGCACAGACAGCAGGCACAGGCAGTGATTGTCTCAGCAGCAGGAAGGGGGTGAAAAAAAATTCTCTTCTCTTTTCCTCAATCAGGAAAGCAGGAACAAAAAGCAGAGAATCCACTCCAGGCAGCAGGCAGGAAAGGCAAAGCAAAGCTCCTCTGGCTCTCTCTCTCTCTCTCTCTCTCTCTTCTCCCACAAGGCAGAAATGCAGAATGGTGGCTGGCTGCCTCCTTAAGTACATTTGGAAATCCCTCCTTTGAACTCCCCCCACCCTTGTCCCTTCTTTGACCCTTCCCCTAGCCAATGTGGGATCAGTCAACCTGGCAACACAATATTTGAATGGAAATGAGCCAATCTGGAAACTGGGGGGAATCGCCAGCCAATCATTGCACACTGTAAGTCACCAATCTGAAGCTTGGAAGGGAGGGAACTTCAAAAAAAAATTCCTGACACAAAATGGAGACAGCAAGAGAGATCACCACATAATGGAGGTCTGAATCTATGACTTTTTCAGGTCTGAAATCTGGGGGAATTTTTGAACCCGAATCTGGCCAGCTACCACAAGTGTGATTTGTTTTGTCTACAAATCGCCCCAAACAGGTAGATTTGGGTACAAATCATTATGTACCCAAATCAATACGCACATCCCTAGAGTTGAACACAGCATGGCTTTAGGGTTGTGTATGCATTGCAAACCTATACATGTGTACTCTGTAAATCTTACTGTGTTCAATGGGCCTTACTCCCAAGTAAGTGTGCTTTGGATTGCAACTTTAATCCATGAGCAAGGACTATTTCTTAAAAGCTGCCACGCCACCAGATACACAGGAACCTATGGTCACCTAGAAGCAAACACGATCATGTGGAAGAACTGCTTTAAGGCTTGGGACACTCCCCCATCTACTCGGCAGCATACAACCAATAGATCTAGGAAGGCTCTTTGATAAAACATGGGTGCAAATTCAGTCAGAACAGAAATCTGATTATCAGCCCTGCTAACTGAGCAAAGAGACACTTTTTAAAATGGTGATACTATTATTTTTAGCAGGGGGAAAGCAACTGGCCCTATCCAACCCCAGCACAGCATCCCTCCAGTGGCTGTTGCTGGTATCTACTTTATGTTTATTTTTAGATTGTGAAACCTTTGGGGATAGGGGACCATCTTATTTATGTATCATTTATTTTCCTATGAAAACCGCTTTGAGATCTTTGGTTGAAGAGCAGTATATAAATTAGTATATAAAACAGTAATTAAACGAAAACATAAGAAGGTACGGAGGCAAAGTGCCCTTGGTGGGTCTTTCCTATTCTGAAGGGGGGAGGCCCTGTGTGGGTGGGTCTAGGCAGTTGCAGCAGTGACAATAGGGGGCTAGCAACACTTCTCTCATTGCCTCTGACTGGAGGCACGTGTGCGGTTTCAACTGGTTTCCTTCTTCCTTCACCCACAATCAAAGCCCTTACTATCATTCTGGAGCAATGTTATGGGACTGGGAACTGTGGGAAAGAAAGAGGAAGCCAATTCAAAGAGGGCAGGAGCGAAGCACCACCACTGCTATTGTAACTGCCACCCACCACTTCCACTGCCCACTACCACCCAGTCCACTCACATAGCAAGTGTCTACCGGCATAGAAGGTGGCAGCTGTGGATAGAGGCAGTGCCTCTATCCATGCCTCTACAACTGGGAGGTGCATGCACGGTCTGAAGTGGTTTCCCCTTCCTTTCACCATAAATAACGCTTAACTCCAGAATTATGCTAAGGAGCTAGGCACTGTTTATGAGGAAAGAAAGAGGAGATCACTTCAAATGGTGCGCACACCTCCAATTTTGGATGCAATGAGAAAAGCAGCATGACTGCCATCACTGCTGCCTGGCACTGCTACTTATAATGCAAAATCCCTACTGTTTTGGCTTCAGGCCCAGCTGGGTTTCAGAGTCAGGAGTGGAGAGGTTCCAGCATCCTCAGCCTTCACCTCCCAAAGCAGCTTGCTTTCCCTCAGCGTCTGTTTGCCTCCCAGGCTTACTCCAGAGTCTAGTTACAGCAGCTCCATCATTGCCTCTGCTGTCCTTGTATTCCATACCCTGGCTTCCTGGCCCCAGGGCTGGCTCAAGGGCTTGTGGTGCCCTTGGCCAATTTTGCTCTGGTGCCCCCCCCCACCATTTTTATATAGTTTTTCTTTTTTGTTAAAAACCATAAATTATATATGTCTATATTGTTTTCTTCATTCAGTACATTTTACTAAAATAACTTCAATATTTTAATAACTTTAATTCACAAACAACATTATAAAATACACAGAAGTTAAACATGGGCTACTCATTCATATTCCCCTCCCCCCCTCAAAATCTCACTTTCCGTGCCTTAGCAGCTGCAAATCTTTGGATTATTTCATCCAGATCTAGATCCTTGGGAACAGCACGTTCAATTGATTGGGTTGCCAACCCATCTAACCGATCTTGATACTGATATTACCTGGCAATGCTTCCATGTGGCCGTGGCTATGCTGGGCTTAGTACAGAGGCCCTTTCACATGGGAATGGGACCTCTATGCTGAGCGCACGTGCATGTCTTTGTGTAAATGACTGCACATGTGTTCACTTTAGAAGTGAATCTGAGTGCATCTGTATTTGAATAGAAGAAGTTTTGCACTCTAGCCCCAATCCAGTGACAGTTGTGCAATATTGTGCCTCATGCAATAGGTGAAAGGGAGGAAAGTTGCTATGGTGAAAAATAACACACATAGACAGAACTCTCTCTCTACACACACACCTTCTGAATATACCTGCCAATACCAGATTTTGCATGGACAATCCTGCCCACTCTCCCCCTTCCTCTCTCCCTTGCAAAGGCGTTGCTAAGTACTTTAAAAAATCCAGGGCAGGGCTTGGGCTCACAGGGCCTGCCTGAAGCCCACAACCTCTCCATATTTTGATAATTAATTTTATGCTCTCTAAAAGGTATCCAACACTCTTCTCCTCACTAGTTTACTTCACTGCTAAAAATGAATCTCCTTTTTCTCCTGCATCAGATTTTTGCAAGGAGTTTTGCAAGCACAGAGAGAAGACATTGGTACAAAAAAAAAAAAAATGAAACCTACACAGATAGGACAGGAGGCCCGATCTCTACAAGGGTGCTCCATTCTCCATGCCCCCCCCCCACTCTTTCTCTTCCCCCTTTGCCTATGGGAGGGAGACAGTTAAAGTTTGCAAATTGCAATCCATCTAAGCTCCAAAATTTGCAAAAAGAAACAAAAACAGGGGCCAGGGCCGGGGGGGGGGGTGTCTTACTTTTTCTTGCCTTCCTTGTTTGTAGTGTCTCCCATCCCCTTCCACCTCCAGGTACAGCCTGAGGGGATGGAAGGTAGATAGAACCAGTCCCCTCCAAGAAGTTTGGGCATAACAGAGTTCAACAGCAAGCGAGCTAATCATTCTCCCTCCTTCCATTGCAGGGCTCGCTCTCACAGCATGCATGTTCACCTCCCCCCACCCCACCTCGCTTATCAGGACAATTAATTAGCATACAAATGGAGCTTCTACAGTGAACACAGCTTTTGTTTCTGCTGCCTATGGAAGGCAGTAACATGATTTGCAAGGGTAGAAGGTGTTTCTGCCAGGAGCCCACTGCCCCTAAACCTAAAATGCCCCCCTTTTTGCCAATATGGCCAATGCCTTGAGTCGACCCTGCCTATATGAGCTTCCTCTCTTTCAGTTTCCCTTTCTTTATTCCCTTCTTTCACATACATAAATGTAGCAGCCCTTGTTTACCAGTAGTCCATGGTACTACTGTCCGCTTCTGCCTGGTAAGGCAGGGTCCACCCACATGAGGGAAGCCCACTTGGCAGGCTTACTGAGCAGCGTAGAATCCAAGGGGAAGAGTTGTGGTATGCAAGGACAAGGCTATGGAGTGCAATCTTGAATATTAATAGATTAATGAAATAGCTATTACTAGCTGAGCCAGGCGCAGAGAAGCTGCACCTCTAGTTTGCTGTAGCTGTTTTCTCTCCCCCACCCCCACCCCCTGCCAGTATTTATTTTCCCCACCAGCCACCCGGCCGGCTGCTCTCCTGCTGGCCGCCTCCACCCACCGGCCCACCCACCCGCCACCTCCTCCCGCCTGCCAGCCAGCCTGCCAACCCACCAACTCCTGCCTCCGCCCACCTCCGCCTGCCTGCCACCTCCTCCTGCCCACCTGCTGGCCGGCCAGCCTGCCACTTCCTCCCGCTGGCAGCCACCATCACTGTTTTCTCCCCTGTCCCCGTCGCTATCCAGGCAGCTGCTCATGAACTCTCGCGAGAGCTGCCACACATGGGATTAGTGATGGGTATGCCTTAGAGAAATATATATAAAGAAGAAGATGTACAGAGAGGCAAGTGCAGACTGCTTGCTCTTTGTTAGCCCCGCCTCCAGGACTGGAGTACAAGTAACTAAAGCCCTATTCAGAAGCTGGCCTGGATCAAGGAACGGATGAACCAAAAACACCACAGGCAGTGGCAGGAGACAGCTGCAGGAAGCATCAGAAACTATTGCAAGCCAGCACTTGCCATTGAAGGCATTAGCCTTCCCAGGGTATGGGCCCCCGGCATTTGCCCAAGGGTTCCATGTGTTGATGCTGATCCTGCTGCCTTCTAGTGAGCCAGACGCCTGATCTGACAAGCAGTGGCTCTCCAAAGACTGAGAGCTTTGGAAGGCCTACTGTCTAAGTGGAGCTGCCAGGGACTGAATCTTTTATGCAAGCAAAACACATACTCTACCACTAGGCTCCCCTCATAGCTGTTTATTAAAAAGAGAAAACAGAGAGGAATGAAAATATGCCGGTTTATTTTGGCAAATGGGGTTTTTCACTTCTTGCTTAAAAGCTAATCACAAAGGAGAGCCTCCTTTGGTTCAGGACATTGCAAAATTGTCACTGCTGCATGGCTGCCAGGCCACCTCTGGCTTGGAGCAGCTCAGAAATGCCATGAGATTTCTAAACATACATCTGGAGAAAGAGAAAGAAGGAAGCAGAACTGGAAAAAAGAGAACTTGTAGTCCTGTCTCATTTGGAAAATCTAACGCATCACAATTAAGCAAAGGTGTCAACCCATCTTGGTAAGGTGAACCAGTCCATATCTCACAGTGTGCTCGTGTAGTATAGTAGCTAAGAAATTGAGCTATTGATCGGGATGTTACAGGCAGTGGCCATTTTGGACCCACTCCCCTGCTATAGAGGGGGGTGCTGGCATTTGGTACTGGCATGGAGGACCTGTATTTTGAAGTCCAGGAAATGATGCATGTACATGCTGACAAAAGGAAGGGTCAGAAAAGTATATGAGCATCCTGGAAACAGAGCTCATGTGTTTCAGAGTCATGCTGATGCCCAAGGGCAATGTTCTGGGCCAAAGTCCCTTTAGCTGTCCTGAGAATGATAAATCAGATGCCCCTTTGCCCAGCTCGATTTATCAGATATGCTTGATTGCATTCCCTAGAAGCACATTCACCAGTTCAATTCCCTAGAATTGTTCAGTCCCTAGGCAAACAAAAATCCACCCTTTCAATCTATCTGGGTGATTACTCAAGCAGGAAAAGCCTATCACTTGTCTGGCACCAAGATGGGCACATTAACATATTCCATACCTTGACTTTATCTCCAGGCCCGGGACCTCTGAAATTGTTTAACCGCATGGTTCCAACCCCATTTAAGAAGGCTGCATTAGGCGATTCACTCTCGCTCTTTGGTCCTACCCCAAGACCAGGATCTCAAACCAGCCCAACTCTTCATTGTCCCTTCCTGCCTGAGATTTTTTATTATTTTCCTTCCTAAAGACCCTCTTCCCTATCCTCTGTATGAGTGATCATGGATGGATAGGATTAGACTGCTAGGGATGAGTTAAGATTATTTAGAATTTGCCTCCTGGTCTTTTTTCAGTAATCCTGTTCTATTTATTGTACTAGTTGGTAGGGGAAGGGGGCCCCAGCTCTCCCCCCTGGAAACTTAAGGCACATTCTCAGGTCTGGTTCCCCCACTTCCATGTACATTCACACCAGAGGATCTAAACTCCATTGCTAACACCTGAGAGTCCCATAATTGATCAGAGGATGGAGCCGCTCTGGGAAGAGCAGAAGGTTCCAAGTTCCCTCCTTGGCTTCTCCAAATAGGGCTGAGAGAGATGCCTGCCTGCAACCTTGGAGAAGCCACTGCCAGTCTGTGTGGACAATACTGAGCTAGATAGACCAATGGTCTCACTCACTATATGGCAGCTGCCTATGTTCCTGTGTTCCACCTAAAGTGCCCATCTCACAGGAGTATCCCCCAATGCACCGTGCTCATCGCATGGATTACAATCCATGTGAATTACAGCAGTGTGGATTGTGTGGGCAGGCACACAGCTCACGCACAGAAGACAAGCTGGGGGGAAGACATTGTCCGTGGGGAAGTTGGGTTGGACCTTGTCTCCGCCCCTGCCCCGCCACCCGCTCACCCTCCCCGGCCCAGTATTGGTTATGAGAATGACCTTAACCTCTAAAAGGGCTATACAAATGCTAATTGTCAGGGGGAAACTGCCAGAGACAGGGCTTTCATAAAGCCAATCAGGAGATGAAAAGTTACACTGTTTTAATTCTCCGTGGTCACAGTACCTCCATTTCTCCAGGCTCCTAGGCTAATTAGAGCAGGGAGAGCATGAATGAATGATGTTATTTACTATGGCTGTTCAAACCATCCTCCAAGTTATTAGTATTTTAATTGAGAATTCCAGGAAAACAGTGTTTGGTTGCCTAGACAACAGATGGAATACACATAACCCTTAGGCTGACTGTTTTGCTAGCTGTCAAACTGGAGGTGGAGTACTTGTTAAAAAAAAATTTGACACCACTAATGTGAGACTGGCCAGTATAAGTCAAGTTCATCATAGGGGCAAATGTTACTGAGAGTTTATGACAAGAGATCATTCTGAACATTTCAGTTTCTTAAAGAAAAAAGACTGAAGACAAACTGGAAAGTTTTTAGAGGACAGCTGCCAAGTGGATAAAGAATCAGGACTAAGAATCTTATGAAGATACTTTGAAGGAACTGTGTAAATGAAAAAGATGATTTGAGAGAGGGTGGCCACTTCCAAAAATTCGAAAGGCTCTCTAAATAGAATGAATGCTCACCTCGAAACTATTCTAAAGACACATAAACATTTCCTCTATGTAATTTAGGCAATGTCTTTGATATTTTTTGCTTGTATTAAACTACAGCAAATCTATCTGTGCTGCATGAATAAACAACATTTTAAACTAGGTGCGACATGGGATATTTGGGTGATAAACACAAGTAAACACTTGCAATAGTAATATTGTTAAATATTGTGTCCTCAGTTCTACACTTTACACAGCCTGTGAACAACACATGCAAACTGCAGCCGGTCAGTGAGGCATTTCACACGATTCGTGTGAAGTGCCAGGAGGCTTTGTGCCGGAGAGCAGGCTTAGCCTGCTCTTCCCACACATGAGCAGAGTGCTCACCCTGGGTGGCCGGATCAGCTGCCCACACGACAACCTGAGCCAGTGGGGTGGCGGGGATCAGGGGCCACACTGCCCCTGGAAGTCCCAGCATGCCCCACGCGAGTGTGTGGGCATACTGGGGAGACCCCTGAGGCTGGGAGGCTTGATGGAGCATCCTGGTTGGGGGTCTCCTCAAGAGTCGCTGCGGTGTAGTGACATGCCACAGTGTCTCATGACCCAAAAACCCAGGTTACCAGAGTGCTCGCTCCTCTAACATGGGTTAAGGGGAGGGGTTTTTAGGCGGGCTAGCCACCAGAGAAAAACACAAAAACGAACTGGGCTGCATTAGTCTGCTTTCACGCGATCGTGTGGATAGCTTCAGTGTAGACAATCCTGAGCTAGATGGACCAATGGTCTGACTCAGTAGAAGGCAGCTTCCTCTGTTCCTCAGCCATTGCAAGATTACAGTATACAGAAGCCTGCTTCAACTTGTGTATGAACCCTAGGTGGATTTGAGCAAGTCTTTGAAAATAGATGCACACATTGCAAACCTCTGGGACTTTCTCTCCAGTTAGATCTTCACATTTCTTTAGATCAGGGGTAGGCAACCTTGGCTCTCCAGCTGTTGCTGAACTACAACTCCCATCATCCCCAGCCACAACTGAAGTCTGATCTGGAAACACTGGCTGACTTCTACACTAATGAATCAGTTGCGCAAACATGTTGCACTAGCACAAAGTTGTTGTGTTAAGTTGAGAGCTTGTGGTCCAGGCTAGTGTTGTGCTAGTGCAAACATCCTTGCATTTGTGCAGCAAGGTATGCAAGCTGAGGACCCCTTCTGCTGGGAAATCCTTTCCCCATCTACTGTACTTATGTCGCAGGGATCATTTACACAAGATTTTGCACAGCTACCTGACTTTCACAATTTTGTTCATTGTGCAAACTCTTTAGAACATGGATATTGGCCACTGTTGTTTTCTGGATAGGCACAGAAGTGCTTTAAAGAGCAGAGTGCATATTTCTTACTTTATATTAGACTAATTCATTTAGCCTTCAACAATGTGTATTATAGGGATGTTTCATGGAGCAGCTTACAAAATAATTAAACTGAAATGTGTATGCCTGCCATTTCTCTAACATCCCAGCTGTAGTGTGATCATTACTGCACCTGAACATTGAAATTTTTATAGAGTATTAGAATTATTGATGAGCATTTTCTTCATCTCTTTTTAATTCCAGTGCAATAAAATCAATAGCAATGAAATTTTCAAGCAATAAAAATCAAATCAAGAAATAACATTTTCTGAGATGCCTAAATTTGCACATGAAAACTTCATTTACATGTGTGTGTAAATGTTGCATAGTAGGAAAATGCATTTTTGCCATAGAGTCTGAATCATGGCATGATCGGGAAAACGATTTGAATACAGAGATTGCATACATTTTTGACTGATTGATCCATATACATATTATAGGCAATACATTTGTGCTGTGCTTCCCAGATTACAAGAAGCATACCTTTTCTTACATGGGAATTATCTTCTTATTGGGAAACTTACGTATGAAAGAACCCTAAGTAATGAAATGAGTGTATTAAGGCTGCAATCTTAAATACACTTGCTAGAGAATGAATGGCTGTTCTCACAAGCAGCCTAGCCCACCCTAGCCTGGGCTGGGCTGCTTGTGTGGAGTGCCAGGATCCACGTGGACCCCAGCGCTCCCACCTAGCCTAACCCCATTCCTAAGCCCAGCTCTTAGCCGAGGTGCTCCCTTAACCCGGCTGCCAGGATTGTGCAGCCCACAGAGATGGGCACCTGGAGTGCCCATCTGACAGGGGATCCTGTCAATGCTCTGTGCTCGTGGCATGGTGCATTGTGGGACATCCAGAGGCCAGAATGCATTGTCCTGGCCTCTGGAGCTCTGCACTGCATAGGGTAGCGTGGATCAGCTGGGATCACGGTTAGCACTCCCAGCAGCATTTCTGTGATCATCTGGGAGGAAGGTGAGTTGGAGCCGCTTCCCCCCCACCCACCCCCCACACACAGACACCGCCCACTCATGTGTATTGTCCCAGTGTATTTATGCTTGTATTTTATGGTTTTTAAATTAGATTTGTTTTTATATTTTTAGTTTAATATTTTAATTGTCATTTTTATTGTATGTTTTTAACTTTTATAAACCGCCTTGGGGTTGTTTTGAATGAAAGACGGTATAGAAATTCAACAATAAAAATAAATAAATAAATAAATAAATAAATAAAATGTGTATCATTGTGGGATTTACTTCCAAGTAAATGCACACGATTAAATTGTTTATTGTAAACTGCCCAGAGACACACATTTGGGTCATTATATAAACATGCTAAATAGATAAATAAATAAGACTGCCTTACATAACTTATTTTTGAACTATTTGCTCTCAGTATTTTAGGAGTAGTGAATGTCATATTCTGTTTCTCTCTCAAGTGAATTTGAAATGCTGGTTCCATAAGTGAGAAATAAAATAAATACTGATATGCTATTCCCCTTTTTTGCAGGACACCTTCACACAAAGGTTTCTAAAATGTGCACTGCCATATGCAGAACAAACCCACACAAATGTCCTCATTAATGTCCTAGTTCCTTTTCTGTTCCTAATAGAGGACAATAGCAGTTAGGTGTTAGAAAGAAACGCCCATGCAAGTCTTATGACTTCCTTATGAATTCAGAGTGGGTTGGGGGGTGGAACGTACCTCCTTGCATGAAAGACTCATCCCATGCAAAGCCTTTGGTTTGGTTTAGTGCTGCAGCTTGGAAAGCTGCCATGCCAAACATAATATTGACATCCATGTATTAAGAGTTACTGAGGGCCTCAACATTCATATGGGATCACGTGTTGGATTGACAGAATGTAGTTGTCCAAGTATCACTCTATGATAAAGGCTTATCTTGTACTGAGGTACATCAATCAATCAGTCAATCAATCATCTTTATTACATTCAAAGACCAGCAAATACTGAGGTACATAGAAAACACTCCAGTCAAAATTATGCACTTTATCAGTTTTTTCAGAGGGAGATTAAGTACATGGTTAACTCTTCAGCTGAAATCTGTGGGGCTGTGCTACACTATCCACCATTTTATACTGATGTTTCGCCAGTAGGAGAGGGAAATGAACAAGATTGAAGCACTTGAAAAAAGAAAGTGGATGATGATCATACATGCAGAAGTTGAGTCAAAGCAGCATGAACTAAATGTCTTGACTAGGTCTTCATTCATTCAGTAGGGTGTGTGTACACACACTCCAATTTATTCCCTCTTGCATCAGAAATGGACACATGATGGATTTTTATCTCTTCCTCCATATATATAGAAATCGAATAGAAATCAAATTAATAATAATAATAATAATAATAATAATAATAATAATAATAATATGCCAACAAAGAGAGAGGACAAGAGTTAACCCTAATGAATCAGACAAAATTTTATTTAGTCCTCCAGAACTACCCAGCACCCTTCATTGTTGTCATACTCTGTATGAGCATACAGATTAGTGGAATTCAGAAAAGTTAGAAATGCGGCAATCTGGCTGAGTTGACACTCTAGAAAAGCTGCCCTAGATGCCCTGTCAAATGCTTTCAGTCATTAGCTCAATTCCTATTAATTTTGGCCTGTCCTTTGACTTCCGAGAAGTGTTCTAAGCTGAGAGGCTATTCTCATGAGCATGCAAAACCAGGTGAAGGGAGCCCAGTCCAGTTTTGCACACTCGTGAGAACCACTAGGCTCAAGGGAGGGCCTGGTGGCTCCAAAGTGCCAAGCCCGCCTAAATAGCCACCCTCTTATACGAGGTAGAGGGAGCGAGCATTCTCTTACCCTCGTTTTTTGATCATGTGTCAGCCGTGGCTGCTTGCAGCCATGTCTGGCACATTCGGGGTAGGGGGGGCTCCCAATAATGCATCAAGCATTCACATGGTGCATTATTGGGGCCCCGGGGGCAGGGCAGGGCAGGGTGCTGCACAGTGGCGCTTCCCTGAGCCCAACCCCCAGAGTGGCCAAGCAAGTCGTGGGCAGCCCGCAGGAGAGCCGCCACTCATCTGGGCAGGTGGTCCACCCACCCAGTGAGGTCCCTGTGATCGTCTGCAGGGAGGTAAGTGCAGGAGGTAAGTGCTTCCTCCCCACAAAAGAGGTAGCCCTTCTTACCGATTGTGAGAAAGGCTTCTGAAGGTAAAATTGCATTGCCACCCAACTTAAATTGAGATTCAATAGTTGGGTTTTGCAGGTCCAGTTTTTTTTATGTCTACTTCATAACCCAGCTCAAATGCACATCCTATATATTCCCCCAAAGGGCTGAAATGGGATGAGCCTTTCACAGGACCCTCTAGCCCCTTCATATGTCCAATAATATTAGTTGTGCAATGAGCCCTAGAGGCCTCCTCCATCATCATCACCACCACCACCACCATCACCTCCTCCTCCTCCTACCACCCTCAACCCCATTCAGCTATAAAACTCAGTGGTTAACTCCGGGCCAGTCACTTATCTCTCAGCCTAACTCACCTCACAGGGTGGTTGTGAGAATAAACCTAACTATGTACACCACTCTGGGCACCTCGGAGGAAGAGCGGGGTATAAATGTAAAACTTTCTAAATGTAAAGCGGGGTATAAATGTAAACCTTCCCACTTCTCCCCTTTAGATCATGCTACTGAGACAATAAGAATAAAAGGACTAAAATGCATCAGGAAGAGCTCAGCACATAGTTGTGGTCCCCATGATATCTAGTCATCTTGGATACACTATACAGGCACAGGATCATCCAAGACCTCTATCCAATGCAGCTTTCCTTACATCAGCTGATCTTTCTCTGCCCCTTGCTTACAATAAAGCAGGGTGTGTATGTGAAGAGGATCCAATCCATTCCAGGAGAAAAATATCTTTTGAGTCCACAAAGAGACCCAAATGAAGCCAGTGGAAGAACCCCAACTTCACATATACGCTGATGGGATCTGAGCTGTCGGTGACTGACCAGGAAAGAGATCTTGGAGTTGTGGTGGACAGCTCACTGAAAGTGTCATCTCAGTGCATGACAGCTGTGAAAAAGGCTAATTCCATGCTAGGAATCATTAAGAAGGGGATTGAAAATAAAAATGCTAATATTATGATGCCCTTATACAAATCTATGCTGCGGCCACATCTGGAGTACTGCGTACAGCTTTGGTCACCATATCTTAAGATGGATATTGTAGAACTGGAAAAGGTGCAGAAGGAGGCAACCAAAATGATCAGGGGCCAGGAGCACCTTCCTTATGAGGCTAGGCTACAGCATCTCGGGCTCTTAGAAAAGAGGTGACTAAGGGGAGACATGATTGAGGTGTATACAATTATGCATGGAATGGAGAAGGTGGACAGAGAGAAATTTTTCTCCCTCTCTCACAGCACTAGAACTAGGGGTCACCCCATGAAACTGAAGATAGGGAAATTTAGAACTGACAAGAGGAAGTACTTTTTCACACAGCACATAATTAACCTATGGAATTCTTTGCCATGGGATGTGGTGATGGCCACCAGCTTGGATGGCTTTAAAAGGGCCTCAGACAGATTCATGGTGGACAGGTCTATCAGTGGCTACTAGTCTGGTGGCTGTGGGCCATCTCCATGATGCCTCTCAATACCAGTTGCAGGGGAGCAACAACAGGAGAGACGGCATGCACATACCTCTTGCTTATGGGCTCCCCAGAGGCATCTGGTGGGCCACTGTGTGAAACAGGATGCCGGACTAGATGGGCCTTTTGCCTGATCCAGCAGAGCTGTTCTTGTGTTCTTAACCATGGAATTCAAGCCACCCCAAGGTACCATCTAGTAATATCAGTAACATATTTTGATCTTGTCATTCTACCTTTTGATCTTATCATTCTACCTATCCCCATATTCCACAAGGCTCAGATACTTCCCACAGTTTGCAAAATATTCACACAAGCAGCCCGTGACAGCTCCACTGATCACCACAAGAATTGTGAGCTCATATAAACCCGTCAGTTAAACAAGTGCTCTGATGCTTCCAGGGCTTCCAGTATGAGCCATAAATGTATATGGGCGCGTGCGCACAAACGCACACACACAAACATTTGTTTTCCTCTGGAGAGTCTTACCTTTTAAAACTGTGTTTGCTAAATTTAACTGGTAAAAAGAACATCTTTATGCACACACTCCTCAGCTTCTTGTGGGAAATAAGAATGCAAGAACAAGGCAGCAGTGTTAGAACTAGTCATTGTTTAGGAAATCCTTCTAATAGACCTTTGGCAGAAAACTCCTGCTAAATCTAGTATGCAACCAGTAGTGGCAGTAACAGCTAGTTATTGTGAGTGGACAGAAGGTGCAGAGTACATTTTGAAATGGGGCAAGCTTTTTCCACACTAGTTTTCTGGAAGTGAAACAACAGTGTATTTGATATTAATACACCCATCCTAAACACATTTACACTAAAATAAGTCCTATTGATTTTATTTGAAAATTCTCTTCTCCACCCCAGTTCCACTGCCAACAGGTGGAAGTGAACCCATGGGGAACTGCTTTTTACATGTATTGATTGATGATACTAAAGAAAAACACTCCAAGTCTGTAAACGTGCCTTTCCTGCAAATTATCACAGGAGTCCCAAGAGGGAAGAAAAGGGGTGAGTTACTGACCTGCACTGACCACCTGTGGACCCCGGAAATGGCTTTTTCCTGGGACATGCGCCACACACACCACAGAAAGCCAGTTGTTCAGACAAGTTTGGAACAAGGCACGGGGAATGTGGGATGTGACCAGAGTATGACCATACTGGCCATGTGTACTGGCCAAATCTGAAGTGCTTGAGCGATAATCCCTTAAACTACAGCTATAAACCCTGTTCAGGTGTTCACAGAATGCTTGCTGAATATGCTTACAGAGCTTCAAATGGGTCAGAAGTCCTGCCCCAGCCCATCACTCACCCTCCCAGCCCCATCCTTCACGCGTACGGCAACCTTCGCTTAAAGAGATTAACACGATCAGTGAGATTGCCTGCCTTTCTGTGATTGGGAGGCTGGGGCGCCCCAGTCTCCCGATCATGGAAAAGTGTATAATCACACTTACCAAATGTGTCTCTTTTTCAAGTGTGTTTTTTAATCTTTGGATTTTTGTCTACATTTGATACAAAAAAGGGGAGCTGACCCTCAGATGCCTCACTCAGATATCTTTATTTGGCCTGATGCATTTCAGAAAAGTTATTTTTCAAATGTGCTTTCAGGGCCTTGACAACAATATGGTGCAAAAAAGATTAAAACCATGCTTTGCAAATCTGCTGCTGCTGTCAGTTTTATGATTTTTATGTTTGATCCCATGCCTCCTTTTTCCTTGACAGGTTTAATGAAAATTAATTGAACAACGAATATTCAAAGAAATGCTAGTCACATGCTAATGTTGACCAGCCATATGCATTGTCAAAATCAGTGTGACTGCTTGTTGCAAATTAACCTAGGGTGATATTCTACTTCTGTACAGCCATGATAAACAATGCAAGCGATCTGATCAGCCATTTATCAAATTCAGCTGAATACATTATTTGGCATACTGAACGTGCATGTGCTAGGCAAACACTTCCTAACTGTTAATGGTACAGAAAGAAAACACACTTGAAATACATTTAGCAGTGTCAGAAAACAGTAAAGCCTATTCACAGCATGCTGGTGCTCAATTAATTTATTCTACCAAACAGCATTGGGAGTTTGCAGGGAGTTTTTTTTAGCACTGCTTTGTCATTTTTCTTCCAAACAGATTACTAGAGTAGAATAAAACAAATTGATACCGACAATTCATTTTGTTAGAACTATGGAAACAAGACAATATATCAACATTTCCTCATTCCAAAAGCTCATGCAGCAAAAAAAAGAAAGTAACACTATGAGGCTATTCACACATGTGGAGGAAACAGGGCTAAGGGAGCCCAGCCCGGTTTCCCCCATGCGTGTGAATTAGGTAGTCTACCTAATTGCCCCCCGCCCCCCGTTAAACAAGGTTAGTGGAATGAGCACTCTGCTAACCTCATTTTTTGGGATCTTGAGTCACTCGGGCACAGCTCTGCGCCACGGTAACTCATGAGGAGACCCCCAACTGGGAAGCTACAGCAAGCCTCCCAAAGTCAGGGGGATCCCCAGAATGCCCTGTGCACTCATACTGGGCATTCTGGGACTTCTGGGGGCCAGGCAGCCCCTGATCCCTGCCACCCTTACTGGCTCCGTGGCAGAGCTGATAATTGTGTGGGCGGCCGATCCGGCCACCCAGGGAGGGCGGAATGCTCATGTACAGGGAGAGCGGGTCAAGCCCTCTCTCCCCACACAAGCCCTGCAGGCTCTCCACACTGCTCATGTGGAGAGCCTCAGTGCTGATCACTCAAGATGGTGTCTGTGCATGCTCAGATGCAATATCTGTAATGACAACCCGCACGCTGCTGGGAACAGCCCTGCAACCCCACAGTGGGGCATTTAATCCCAGCAGGGCCACACTAGGGCAACAGGGGTGGTGGTGGCAGAGGGGCCACGGAGAAGCAGGTAAGACCTGCTTTCCTCCCCTTAAAGTACTTGCTCACCCCCGCAAAACAATTCAGCGGGAGGAGCTCAAAGCTTTCCAGTGCCTCGAAATAGGAGCACCAAAACATTTTATGCACAGCGCTACCCCTAATGATCAAATTGCCCACTACTAGGAGGCCCCCACGCCCTGGAGGAGTATTCCCTATGTGAGAAGATATGGGCTCATCATTCAAAGAAGGAGAGCATTTCCCTCTTCCTCAGAGTGATGTCCTCCTTCCCCGAAGCTTTCATTCTCCCTGACAGCAGAGGAGCCATCAGCCTCGGAGTGGGATGCTCTAGCACGTCCCTGAAGGTCTCTTCCATGTGCCACTCTTGGGCAAGGTACAACCTCTCATTTCAGGGCTCCTGTACCCCCTCAGGGTACAGGAGCCCTGAAATGCAGCATATAGATAAAAGTGCATTGCTGTATCTGCATTCAGCACAACATGTAAATAACTGTACCTGCATACACCTCTGTACCTGTGTACAGTGTACACGGACTGTACGAGTACTGAACATAATGCGTGAATGGGGCTTCGTTGGACAGTTAGGAGGGGAAGGAAATACATTTAGAAGTGGGTGTTTGCAACAGCTCTATCTTCAGCAACTCTGACTACTTCCACGTGGGGGAGAGGAGCGACTCTAGCTTGGTGGCAGGGCACATGCTTTACCTGCAGAAGATCCCAGGTTCAATTCCTGGCATCTCCAGATAGGGCTGGAACCCAGGTGAGAGACAGGCAGTCAGTGTAGAGAATGCTAAGCTAGATAATCTAGTCAGGATGGTCTGATTCAACTAAAGGCATGGAGACACAGGAAGCTGCCTTATACCGATCAGACTATTGGTCCATCTAGCTTATCATTGTCTACACTGACTGGCAGTGGCTCTCAGCTCTACCTGGAGATTCCAGGGAGTGAATCCGGGACTCTCTGCATTTTCATTCATATACCTCAGACCCCTCCTGTCAAGAAACATTGATACATGGCAAAACAAAGACAGCCCATAGTGGCTCAAGACAGAGGCACACTTTCTGCCTCTGAATTTCCAGTTGCTTTTGTGTCTTTTAATTGGACAAAGTAGTGAACTGTGCATGCAAGGTCAAAATAGTGAACAGTGCATGCAAGTAATGAACAATGCATGCATTCTCTGTTGACATGGCAATTGAGCTTCCATGCTCGGATGGGAAAGTTGCCTGAGATGCAACATAACATTCCGGACAGTCAAAATGTAATCATTCCCACCTCAAACTATGACCTGAAAAACCCAACAGTTCTTGAATGCAGAAGTTACCTAATTATCTGAGAATGCTGACACAATAATCATGTTGATTTTTAGCTGTGCCCATGTTTCTCACGATATCAAAGGTCCCAGTGAAACACAAAGATTTGGACCGAGTCAATCGTGGTATCCTTTGTCTCTGGGGCCTACGACGGTGGGCAAAAGTATATTAGTTGGGGAAATTAAGCTTCTAAGTTCAAAGAGTTAATTTCAATAGGCAATTAGGTAGGCAGTGAATGCTGCACACAATAATACATTCACACAGCTGGAAGGCCTAGCAGGAGAGAACAATTTAGCATTTGGTATACACAGAGCTTAATAGGCATGGAGCCTCACAAAGAGGCTGACATTAGCAAAGGCCTTGTAGAAGAAGGGAAAACGATTTTGAAATCACATTACTTGGTTCAGTCTGTTGTTAGCTGTCACCTCTGGAACCGGACTTTGGCAGTTCGGAACACAGCAGGGCAGAGCAGGCAACTTGACAAGGAATAGCATCGGTCTCATGCTCTCTCAGAGTTTAATTTCTCTTTTAAAAGGAAATCCAGCCCAAGCATCACTACCCCTGCTACATTTCACTGACCAGGGAACTGGCTAGCATGCAACATACCTGAGAGATGGAAAGTACTTGTGAAATCTCTCATGTAGGATGGGATGCGTTTGGGGGGGGGGAGATGTTTCTTGCCATTTTCGCATCCCATTACCCTTGTTCCTGCCCCCTACAAACTAGGGTCATTCACACGATTATGAGCAGGGCAGCACAAACATTCAACCCAAGTTCGGGAGCTGTGCATGCTCCCATGTTGTGATCACGTGCAAGGGAAAAGCGAGGGAGGGAGGGAAGGAAGTGATCGTGCTGGCTCAGAGGGCTTTTCTTCCTACCTCATTCAGCATCTGGGTACAGCTGCTGGATATGACGCAGCCCTCCAACCCAGCACAAGTCTTGCCCATGATCATTTCTTCCCCCTCCTACCATAGGTGGATTACCACAGAGGCAATAGAGGCAATTGCCTACGGCAGTGAATCCTGGGAGAGCGGCAGATCTTGGGGTGGGCAGGGGGGAGTTTTTTCCTTTCTTTTTAACTGTGTAACTTTTTATTTTAAACAACTTTAAAAATGCCACTGCTGGTGGCAGCGGTGAGAGATTAAGCCTCTTGCCGCCCCACTGCTGCAGCGAGGAGGGTAGGGGTGGCGAGGATGATGCCCCCCCTTTTTTACTTATAAATGCCACCGTAGTGGCGGGATGGGGGGCAGCCAGTGACGGCTACACAGCGGCTGCTGAGAAGAGGGGGAACGAGAGGCAAGTCCCCACTTTTACATTAAAATGCCCCCGGGAATGGAGGAGACTGGCCTGGGAAGGTTGTGGTGGAGGAGGAAGTTGCCCCATGCCGTTTTACCTTAAGCAGCTGAGATGCAGCTTTCCTGAATGAACAGCGAGGGAGAGCTCCTGCCAGCTCCCCTCCTCCCTCCCATCCCGTGGATGGGCTGCTTCGGGGGCGGGGCATGCACTCATGTGGGAGGGACATAAGTAGAAAGCAGCAACTGCCACTGGTGAGATGCTGTACTGGGGTTGGATAGGAATATCTGGTATTATCTGCTCCTCAGTCTCCATCACAGTTTTTAGAAAGCATGTCAAATTGTGGCTTTTTATCCAGGCTTTTATATGATTGTCTCCACTGCTGCTTCTTGCATTTTGTATTGCTTTTAGAAACCAGTCAGCTATCAACTTCCATTGCAGTTTAATTTCACATAAGGCTGACAAATGGAACAATCCTTTGCTGTATTAAAATTCTGCTTTAACATTTTGGATAACTAGCATTTTAAATTTAAGTATATCTTCTTATTCAAAATAAATAGGATTCCTTTCCCCCCCCCAGTTGTACTTACAAGCCACTGGATGACATCCTGACAAATGCAGTAAGGTCTCGATGGGAGCTGCATCCATACAGCAGGAGGCTGCTGTAAATGCAGCCGGAGAACTTCTCCACCAGAGCAGAGCTGAAATTGGGTGCATGGGATTGAAGTACTCAGCCCCCTGCCTCCAGGGCTGCCTCGCTCACTTTGGGGGCCAACCATGAGAGCAGGAAATCATCACATTATCCGGCAGCAAACCTAGCCACAACAGGTATCCGGAATGCACTGTGGGATGGAAGTGCCTGATCCGGCATCCCTCGGGGAGGCTGGTCAGTTTTCTGCTCATGTGCGGATGCCATTTGAGGGGTTAGTACTACACAAATCTGCTATACTAGCCCCTCGGATGACTTACACACATGCATGGAAATCAACTGAGCAGTGGAGGGCACAGCAGCCTCCCAGCAGGATGTTTGGTTGGGCATCTCCATCCCACAGTGCACTGAGGATACTGGTGGTGGCTAAGTTTGCCACTAGTAACGTGATGTTTTCCCACCCTCACCACACCCCCAGAGTGGTGCTCGCTGGCGGTACCAAGAGAGGGAGCACACTGTCACTGCCAGGGTGGGGAGCACGCTGGCTGCCCATCAGAACATGGGTCGCCTATGCCCTCGCTATACCACTGTTCTTCACTGTCACTGTGCCCATATGGGCAGAGGGGGAATCGTTTTTGTGATCTCATCTGCCTCTGAAAGTGCCCTGTGCCTTCCAAATATATGTACTTGAGGACTGAATAACCCCTCAGGGACATATTTTTGGAAGGCATAGGGCACTTCTGGAGGCAGAGAAAATGCTGATGGCAGGACTAGAACCAATGGATTGAAATTACAAAAAGTAGTAGATTTAGGCTAGATACTAGGAAGAATTTGTTTAACTGTAAGAGTTGTTTGACAGTGGATTAGTCTGTCTAGTACAGTAATAGGCTCATCTTCTCCAGAGGTTTTCAGACAGGAGCTGCAAAGTCTCTACTCTGCATGCAAAAGATCCCAAGTTCAATCTGCAGCCTCACCTATCTGCAGATAGGAATGGGAAAGGAACCCTTGAGAGCAGCTGCCAGCCAGTGTGGACCCTATGGACCCAGATGGATCAGTGGCTTGACTCAGCAATTTATTTATTTATTTATTTATTTATTTATTTATTTATTTATTTATTTATTTATTTATTTTTGCATTTATATACCGCCTTTCGTTAAAAAGATAACCCCAAGGTGGTTTACAAAAGTTAAAAACATACAATAAAAAGACGATAAAAACATCATGTTAAAATGGGCAGCTTCATGTTTTTATATGGAATGCAAGGCAAAGCAAAGCAAACCAGAGGAGTAATAAAGGAGTTCAGATAACTCCAGATAACTTTTCCATTCTTGCATACATCTGGCACTGATGATCTGTGCTGTCAGCTTGGATAGTGCTGGTGATTATATCATAGGCATAACTTAGGGATTTCAGCTCTGTGAGTTCAGCAACCTGCAGCTGTTGTGAGCTGTAAGTGTCTTTCACCTACTGGGCACCCAGAGATGTTTCCGTGGTGGCTCCAGTTATAGAAATCATGCCGACAAGCTACTTGGCTACTAATAGATACCAGGAGCATGCTTCAGAATCATGAATTGATGCTTGCGTGGAAACCGTGCTTGATGGCTCAGCTTCTAAGCTGACTAAATTGTTCTTTCAATCTATAACCATTGATTAGCTATTTACAGGACACATTTGCTAATCATTTATTCACCATTTAGAAGTGTTTTACATTTACAAATGACACCTGCAGCCTAACTGCATGGATCAACTTTAGCTGCAGCAGTTCAACCAGAGGTTCTTACTGTGGCACTCGGGACATCTAAATGTGGAAAGTAGAACAGAACCTTACAGGTGAGCCCTTCTTGTCCAGCAAATCCTATCTGAATCTGTTATATATGCACACAGGTGTGTGTATGCACTAATTCTTTGAATTATGTTTCTGTGTCACATTTCCGTCTTTTTCTGCAGCTATTAATGGGTTTGAGGCCAAAGCTTTAGCCCTGTTGTTATATGGCTCTCAATTCTGCTATACTGCTGAGCTCTCAATTCTGCTAGTTACCCCAGCTAACAGAGCAAAGAGGCACCATTTTAGAGTGGTGATTCTCTTATATTTAGCAGGTTGAGAGCAATTGTTTTTGTTTTTGTTTTATTTATTGTTAAATTTATACCCCACCTTTCATTAAGAAAATCCCAAGGCGGCTCACAATAAAATTTAAAAACAAGATTATAAAAAAGACACATTAAAATAATGAGCTAAAAATATAAAAACAAATCTGATTTAAAAAAAAAAAAAATGGGTGAGTGCACGGGGCATCCTGGAAAGACCCCCGAGCCCAGGGAGGCGGCTTGTAGCCTCCCAGCCGGGGGTCTACTCATGTGTTGCCGTGCACCACAGCAACACACGAGCAACAAAATGAAGTTAACGGAGTGCTCACTCATTTAAGGGGAGGGTGTTTTAGGCAGGCAAGCTGCCTTGGGAGCACCAGGCTCACCTGCAAGCCTGGTGGTTCCCATGATCAACAAAAAACAGGTTAAGCAACCTTAGCCCGCTTTTCGTTGATTGTGGGAATAGCCTCTCTATCACTGCTGGGAGCTATGTTGATGAAATTAAGTGAACCATCATAATGGATTTTCACAATATTTGATATCTATATATCACATCAGCAACACAGCCACATTCTTATTTGTACATCAAAAGCAATTATTGTCCAGACAGTATTTACATTAATTTTCAAATTACAGTGTAGGTGTGGATAGTAGATAAATTACAGGCTACAATTTCTTCCATCAGTTCTTGTGTATATAACAGTTGCCTAAGAAGTTCAACAAATACAGCTTTCTCTGGCGTGAGTGGTTGAGTACTTGTAGTTGTTCTGAATGCAGATGGTTCCACGTTCCATACTTGGCATCTCCAGGTAAAATAATCTCAAGTATCCGAGTTTGGAAATACCTCCATCTGATACCTTGGAGAACTGCTATCCGTTGGAGCACACAATGCTGGATTAAAAAGAACCAACTGGATTAGGCAGCTTCATGAGAGAAGCTGTACTTGATGAATTTTTGCTTGTATTTCATGCAGCTGCTGTAAGTCCAGGAACTTTACTAGCCAAATGGTGGCATCGACCCAAGAATGGAAATATATTTGTTTACATTTTCCATGAAGGAGGGCATAGAAGACCATCTGTTCTTCATAAATTCTTGCTATGCTGCGACCTGTTCTCTAGTCAGTTGACAGCATATATATTTCAGCCTGCTTTGTTGAATTAAATGTTGAGAAAATCTGATGCTGTTTGAGAAATCAAGGAATTAAGGCCCTGCCCACACATTATGACCTTCATACAGTGGGTCATGCAAAAAGCAGGTCTACTATTATGTGGTGATTATTTTGCCTAGAGAGCTTCCATCCCATCACTGCATGTTCCTGACAATGTGAGTGCTGGTATGTCAACAACACATTTCTCAGGTCACCCATCCATTTCACTTCACTGGCTGCCAGTTTCCTTCTGGGCTAAATTCAAAGTGCTGATTTTGACCTTTAAAGCCCTACACAGCTTGGAGCCTGGATGTCGGACCTCATTCACCCATATGAATCTGCCAGGGCCCTTCGCTCATCATCTTGAGCCCTGCTCACAGCCTTGCCATTGACTGAGATTTGGTTGGCAAGGAAAACTGGCAGGGCCTCTTTGGTTGTGGCCCATTAGCTCTGGAATGCCCTCCCAGAAGAGCTTCGCCATGCTATCTCCATTAGAGATGCTTTTGAAAAAAAAGATCTTGAAACTTACTTGTTTAGAGAGGCTTTTTAATGTGTTTTACTAAATCTGATGGGTTTTTAATTGGGTTTGTTTTACTGGTCTTTTATTCTACATTGAGGCGGGTCTCACGACCAACGAGACCTGCCTCCAGAGGGTTTGCGGGGAGAGCGAGCTAAGCCCGCTCTCCCTGCAGACGAGCAGCAAGCCCTGTCTGGGTGGCCGCTGCGGCTGCCCACACTACTGCTGGCTCCGTCACAAAGCCGGTGGGGGCTGGGGAGTTTGAGGGCTGCATGACCCCAGTAGTTCCAGCATGCCCTGTGCGAGCGTGCAGGGCATGCTGGAGAGACCCCCAAGCAGGGAGGCTGCTTTTCAGCCTCCTGGTCAGGGGTCTCCTCATGAGTTGGGGTGCACCTTAGTGGTGCCTCCCCTTAGGGGCGCACCACCCCTAAGGGGAGGGCTGCTCAAGCATGCTAGCCGCTTGTTTTAGTATTTTAAATTGTATATTACTTTTATTGTTTTATTGTTGTGAGCCACCCCAAGCAGTATTGTACTGGAGGGGTGGGATATAAAGATTTTAAATAAATAAAGAAATGACTAAATAAATTATAATTGATGGAGTTTCTAATAGCAAAACAATTTTAATAAGTAATACAAGATCTGCTACTGTTTTCCATTTATCTGTAGAACAAAGATGATAGGCCTTATTTCATTTATCTGTACAGCAACCAAATAAAAAAGAGTATCTTTGGGCCATTATGGACAATACCATCCTGCTCATGTGATTACGAAGAGAGGACACACCAGCACTGTGCCTGTCAAGACATCCTCTACATTTCAGAATATTTTGTGGCATTTTTTATGTGTGACGGGGGAATGAACAGGGGGGAATTCATGGCAGCCCTGTGAGCATTGCCAAAAGTTTTGGCATGGAGTGACTTAGCTTTATTGCAAGTGATGGTGATATCCTCTTAACGGAAAATGCAGTGTCTTTGTGGTGGCAGCAACACATAAAGCATTATAGCTTTTCCAAGTCAGCTACTGCCACCTGCCATTTCCCCCCCAGAATGCACCAGGGAAGAAGTGCTGCTGCTGCTGCTGCTGCTGCTGCTGCTGCCCACAGAGATGTGGCATTATCAGCTAAAGCAAGATGATACCACTGCCACCACCTGTCCTGCTATTTTTTTTTTTAAAAAGCCCATCTCCATGCTGAAATATTTGGCAATGTTCATTGGCCCTCTCCCCACACAAACTTTCCCTCTCCATTTTTACATCCCTTGAGAAGGGGGTTAAGATCAGAACTAGACTCTATATGGCTTTTTAAAAGACTGTCAAGAAAAATCTGTTTTCTCAGGCTTTTAATGGAAGTTAATTTTAAACTGTTTTATTGTTTTTATCCTATGAAATTATTTTAACTTTTTATTCTGTGCAATTGTTTTAATTGTTTTTACTCTGTTTTATATTTGGTTTTTTAAACTGTGTACACAGCCTAGAGATACACACATCTGGTGATATATAAATATGATAAACAAACAAACAAACAAACAAACAAACCAACAGGTCACAACACTGGGGGAACAGAAGGACACTTTAGCTGGGCTTGAAGATTCAGGCAAGACCTGCTTTGGCTTCAAGACCACTGCTGTTAAGAAAAAAAGAGGCTACATTGTGCATGTCTGATTATTTTTATGCAGACCTATTTCCCTTTTTCTATATGGAGTGTCCAGATCTTGTGAGGTTTGCTAGTGTCAATCAGAAGCAGTGGTAGACCATGAAGGACCAAAAAGTCCTAAGAAGAAAATCAAGGGTTAAATAAAGTGGTTACAAAAAGCATAGTGTATGTATGTATGTACACACACACACACACACACACACACACACACACACACACACACCTATGTGCCACATAGAAAACTTATTTTTTAAAAGGTTTTGTAAATTGTGGACGATGCAAGTCATTTAATGGTACTAGAGAAGGACATGCTGTTCTGGTAGCTCCAGGTCTTAAAACTCACATCAGTTTTGGAGGATGAATACAAATGAAGGAAGCCCAGGCGGGTACACAGCGGGGAGAGTAAGTCATGTGACTTGCCTCTGGGGGGTCCCCTAAGGCAGCAGGCCCCCAGACAACTGTCTTCCCTTGCCCTATTATAGTTACGTCCCTGAGAATGGTTGTGGTGCTGAAAGACATCGTCTCACACTGCACGGGAGGAGGCAATGGTAAACTTCCTCCCAGCATAACATAGTGGTTAAGGTGTTGGACTAGAACTGGGAAGAGCAAAGTTTGAATCCCCATTCAACCAAGAAACTCGCTGGGTAACTCACTGGGCCAGTCACGTATCTCTCAGCCTAACCTACCTTACGGGGTTGTTGTGGGGATAAAAACAATCATGTGCACCACTCTGAGCACTTCGGAGAAAAAGCGGGATATAAATGTAAAAAATAAAATAAAATAAAATAAAAACCCCTCCTATGTTCTACCAAAGAAAACCACATGGCTCTGTGGTCACCAGGAGTCGACACCAACTCAAGGGCACAACTTTACTTTTACTTTATAATATAATCAAGCAAGTTACTCACTCACTCACACTGTGCAAGCCAGAGAATGTTAATAAAGAGTAGAGTTTAAAAGATATGACCAGTTAAACCACAAAGATAGGGGGAAAGCAGTTAGCATATGAAACAACAAGGATGGGGAAACAGCTAAGTTGCCAGAATGGATGCATCTGTGGTGAAAAATCCCATAGTTTAAAAAAGAGGGACATGGAGATACTATCAGAGTAATTCAGGTTAGATGGAAAAACAAGCAAAAAAAAAGGGAAGTCACATTGCTGCTCGAGAGACAGCACTTGGATAATATATATTGCTATGTAAACTGTTTTGAGAATGTTCGTTCAAAAGTGGTATATAATGTTAATAATAATACATGTGCAAAAGACCCCTTCTAGGAAAAGAAGCCCAGAATGTAAGAAGTAAGCAGATAAAAGAGTGAAGTCCCACAACAAATCAGGGTTCTGTCCATTGCACAGTGACCTATCCACTTTAATTAGTAGCCCCCGAAATGGATCCAGATCCAAATAAAAAAATCAGGCAAACAGGCTGCCTACCCAGAATCCATGGGATTTGTTAAGGGTAGGGAATTCACTGGAATATAATAGCCTAAATTCTCTGTAACCCTTTGTTTATTTGACTCTTGTTTATGACAAAGCTTTGAGCATCTTTAATTTGACTGTTGACTCACCAGTTACACATGCATATTTTGAACCCATAGTAAGATAAAAAGCAGGCTGGAATTCTACTTAGAAGTTTTGATCTAACAAAGAGAACAAACAGTATTCTCAACAGTTAGGCACTGGTTCAGGGCAATCCTCCAGAACAGTAAGAGCAAGGAAAAGAACACATGTGCAGGATATGCCAAGACTTGCAGTTGGAGAAACAGAGCGATACGTACTGAGATGTGCCTCTCTCAAGAACCACAAAGTCTCAGTGTTCCTTAGTTCCTTCTGGCACTTCCTGTACGTAAGATAAGCCAATAGGGTCTAGCAAGACGAGGGAAGAATGAGCACCATAATAACCAGGGATACTGCGATCTTAGGGACAGTTGGTGGCCAGTACTGTTGACAGATTTACTAGAACCAGAACAGGTGAGTAAGTAGGCCTCTGGTCTCGCATACTGAAACTTGCTGACATTCTGACTAACAAAGTGCTTGCGGAAGGATGTTGTACTAGCACAATGCTTTACACTGCTTACTTGCACTAAGTCTGGCGCTTGTGTTCCAGATTAGTGTTGCACTACTGCAGGCATGCTTGTGCAACAGTTGCACAACCTATTTTAAGGAAATGTTTTCACAAGGATGCTGCAGCACAATTCTGCAATTCCCTGTGTGTGCGTGTGGGTTTTTTGGCACAACTATTATTTATTTAAAATATTGATGCCATTCCTCCAGTGCAATACTCCTAAGGGCAGTTCAGAAAGTTAGTGACATACATAAAACAAAAAAATGAATAAAAACAAAATTTACTAAAAACAGGACCAAGATTAAATTTGATTTAAAGTTAAAAGTTAGAGCATTTTTTAAAAAAATCAAAATATCTCTCTAAAACTATGTCAGCTTTTTGCACTAGCACAACTTTGCTCATTACACAATAGAGATGTGCACAAAATGAATTTTTCTATTTGTTTTAAATTTGAATCAAATTCCAAAAACTCATTTCGAATCCGATTCACATTTGAATCTGGTCCAAAAATCTGATTTGAATTCAAATTGAATTTGAATTGATTCAACCCCTTTTTGGTGCCTGTAAAACCAGTCAAGGGGCCTGAATGGTTTTTAAAGGTGCCAAACGGTTCTCGAATCAAATTCAAATCAAATTTCAAAAATTTGATTCAAATTAGAATCGAATCGCCCTTTTAAGTGGTGATTCAATTCGAATTTGAATAACCTGAACCACCCGAATTGCAAATTCGAATCAATTTGCACTTCCCTAATACACAAGTGCTTTGGCAGGCATAATATCAGCCACTGACACAAGATCCCAGTGGCAGGGAACAGGGTCTAAAAAACTCAGGTATACTTAATATGTCTATATGTGATACAATCATATCTTGTATAAATACAAATCAGGCAGCTAAAATGTAAGGGGTTTAAACAAAGGGAACTAAAAGAAGCTAACAAACACTAAGAAATCCTCAAATTTCCCCAAATGGAAAAGGCCTTTTGTGGAAGACAGGAGAAAGCTGGGTCCTGTTACAAGTTTGTGCTGAGTTCAGAGAAATGGTGCTTGGGTTCTGTCTGTATATCTCCTTGCAAAGTGTTGGTGTGGTTGGGAGACCATCAAAAAGCTGGAAGTTGGGAAAGATGACAGACTATATGTGAGGAATCTTCAACTTTTGAACTGAGAAAGATCTCCCACTTCTTGTTCCCCCCATGAAGTGCTTAAAGAATATCATTCTTTTCCTTGCTTTAGGAAAAGATCGGTACTATTATGGTGTCATATCATGCCTATCTGCATGCTTAGCAACTAACAAACCTCAAACTAAGGCCAAAGACTGCATACAATCATATCAGACTTTGAAGCAAAGGGTCAAGAAGGAGCATGGGCAACCAAAAGAAGGGGGTCATTTTGCTAGCATATGTGACAATGTTGTTTTTATGCCTATTTTTGAAATGAATAGTTAATCTTTTGTTCAGTGTTTTTCTTAATTTGCATCCATATTAAATTCTGCCATGGGTTATTATAGGTCCAAAACAGAGGCACCAGCGCTTTGGCACATGTCCATCATTTTTTTTCCTTTTCTTTTTTAAGATATTGATATTGTGCTTCTCAAAATGGCAAGTTATAGGATCTGACTTCATTCCAGTAGAGAAACATTACTATGCTGCTGAGAGTTACTCCTGCACTGCAGGCTGCTTTTTTCCATACTGTAGATACTGTGTGTCTACAGCACTAAATGGATTTTCTTGAAAAAATGTTGACAGTAAGTTATACTGACAGTTTAAAAAAAAACAAAAAAAGCTCCATCAGCTTATTTTCTGCTAGTGATTTGAAGTATTTAAACTATTACGCATTTGTTGTTGTTTTTAAAAGCACCCACACATATCACAATCATTATTCCCTTACATAATTACTTTGTTCTAAGAGATGATAATTTTCAAAGACATTTCTGGCCTAATATACCAACAATTGACAAATTGTTATTTGCCAAAATAATTTGCCAATTGTTATTTAAAATAATTAAATTTATTCATTTACCAAAACATATTTAAAAGGCATATTGACCTAAATTTTGCAAATAAACTAGGGCAACAATCCAGCCAGTTAAGCATGTTTTAAAGCCTCACTGGTTTCAGTGCAACATGTTCAGTTGTGGGCTTAACTATCTTATGGCAAGAAATCCCTACTAATCCTCATCTAAAGGATTGTCCTATTTGTGCTCTACCATCTTGAGATCTCCTTCAGAGGTCCTGCTCAGAGTGCCCCTGCTAAACAAGGTGAGGCAGGTGGCAACAATGGAGAGAGTCTTTTTTGGTGGTGGCATCCTGTTCATGGAATTTTCTCCCCAGTCACTGATGTCATCACTTTGTTCTTATAGATGCTCATCTGATGTCATCACTTTGTTCTTATAGATGCCAAGTGAAGACCTTTCTGTTCACCTTGGCCTTTTAAAAAGGGTTTAAAAAAAGTTTTTAAAATATTTTGTATTTCATTGTAATCTTTTGTGTTTTAATTAATTGTTTTAATGATTTATTCTATTGTTTTATTCTTTTACTTTGTGAGCCACCCAGAGAACTATTTGTTGTAGGATGGCCAACACAAAGTATACAAGCTGAACCCACACAGAGCATCTGTGCGCTAGTGCTAGCGCAAGTGTACTCAGCCTTTGGCGGGGAGACGGAAAGCCCCCACGCTCGTCCTCCCCTCCAGAGACTTCCCTCTGCATTTCCTCACCACCACCCCACTGTTCTCTGTCCGTCCGTCCTCCCCTCTCCCTGCTCGCTGTCCATCCGTTTCTTCCCCCACCTTTTGATTCAGGCATTTATCACGCTGCCCCCAGCATCTCTCGGTTGTCTGCCTGTAAAGAGCAGACTGACTTTAGAAATAAAAGTTGACCTTGCTTGGGTTTATTTTTTGTTTTTGTTTGTTTGTTTTAAGCCTTTAAGAGCATAGTCTCTGGCTGCTGATGAAGAAGAGAGGTCCCTTTGAATTTCACAGTGGAGGGTGGTATTTGTACTTGGAGCTCTGTGTTTACATGGCCCTTGGCCAATTGTTCATAGATGCCCTCTGATTTTATCCCCAATGCCTCTCTTCCCCCGTTTAAAGCAACTCTGTAAACTTACCAGCCGTCTGGTCCTCCCTCTTCCCTCTCACCTGTTCTTCCCTCCCCACAACTCTCTAGTTGCCGCAGCTGCTCGGGAACTCTCACGAGAGCAGCCACACATGGGATTAATGACGGGTACGCCTTAGAGAAAGATAGATAGATAGATAGATAGATAGATAGATAGATAGATGCTGCTGAGGGTAGTGTTTATGCACACAGGCTGTGCAGGTATCCTGGGTTCAGGATTGCAAGTCAAAGCTTTGGTCAAAGCACCAGCACAGTTGCTTCTTTTGAAGGTGAGGCACAATGAGATCTAAGTGTGAGCTGGAGCAGATGAGATTACTTCACTAAATTATGAATCCATTCCAGACTGCAAGTTTAAAGGCAGCACAGGCTAAACTTAGAAGGTGATAGCACCACAGTTCCTTCCAAACATTGATTCTTATTCTTTTACCACTAGCCTCATTTTATTAAGATGTGACATTTCAGGGACACATTTCTCATTGCCAACAACATTTAACAGCTATCATAAATGTAGTTGATTTAATTTTAATAGGCTTTATTTCTAAGCTATGCGGAACAAAAATCAATATGGTTCATAATTTTTTAATCACTCCTTAGACCTAGTATGTACAGTAAGAAATTATTAGAGTTGACACAGTGGCAGAATATCTTTTTAACTGGCAAAAAGTAAAAAAGATCAGATCCTGTGCGTGTGTGTATATGTATTATATCAACAGACTTCAGTTTCCAATAAGTAGGAGAAATTTAAAAAGATGACATTTGACAAATTTCATATAATGGCTGTTTTATGGATTCACTCTCTTAAAGGGACAAGACTATTATTTTGGTTCATGATAGGCAAACATTGATTAGCATAGTTCAGAGGCAATCAGATCTCTTAAAGAATATAAAATTGGCTCCTCCTAGCCAGATGAGGTTTATGTGAATGAACCTATTACATTAGACGCTTAACGTGGATCTTGTGTGCTTGTTTTTCTAAAGGAAACAGCAGCTAGCAGTGGTGCCAGCAGATTGGGATTAGGAGAAGGGGTTCAACCCTCTCCCTCTCTGAGTTACCCCTGCTAACTCAACAAAGAGACACCTTTTAAAGTGGTGATTATCTTATATTAAGCTGGGGGAGAGTAACTGGCCCTCTTCAGCCCCAGCACAGCATCTCTCCAGTGGCTGTTGCTGGTATCTGCCTTTTTAGATTGTGAGCCCTTTGGGGACCGGGGACCATCTTATTGATGTATTATTTTTCTATCTAAACCGCTTTGAGAACTTTGGTTGAAGAGTGGTATAAAATACTCTTCGTCGTCGTCTCTGAAGTCCTGACCCAGAAATAATAGCTGCTTATTTCATTTAGAAAAATAAGAACTCAAGAGCCAAACTAAGGGCAGCTACACATAATCCACTTGGGCGTATGTCACACAAGGCTTTTAGCTCGCATCTCCTCCAGAATGGAGGGTGTGCATTCACATATCGGCCAGATTTACCCTGAAGTCCCTGCGAGCTATTGGGAAGCACTTCACCCACGATTCAGGTTTTTCACTGTGCATTAAGAGTGTAGCCCGATTTATATCCAGGGTAAAAGACATCAACTTTTTGTAGTTTGCAGGGCAACTTCAAACTCGCAGTAAAGCCTTCCAGTAAACTCGCGGTAAAGCCTGCTGTGTGAAAAACACCTACCAAGTAAGGAGGGAGTCCTCAGTTCCCAGGGAATTCACACTTCTGGTGAGCATGTATAAACTCACCCATCACCATTCCCCAAGCCCTCTACCTGACTTTTACCTGACATTTCCCCACCATTCTCTGCTCAACTTCAAATTTTGGTTATGGAAATCAGGCAAAAGTTGGGTGGAGGGTGGGTTTGGGCGACACTCCCTCTACTGGGAGAGAACACACCCCAGAAACCATCTGCCATAAAATGTGTTAGATCACTGCCTAAGTCCCCATTCCCTAGTGCAAATTGCTGAAGACTCTAATCCCTTTGCCATTTCTCATAGTCATTTATATGTCCACACTTTCAAAAGCCAAAAGAGTAGTCTTCTTTAAGTAAGCCCATAATTAATTGTGATACAAACCGTTCTCGACAGTTCAGAATCAACCTCACTAGCTGTAGCATGTCAAAAAGCAGGCTGGATACTGCGTGGGATCTTATTATTCTTGCATATGCATATGTACACACACAGGCTCACTAGAGACAAGATACATTGGCCTCCCATTCCCATCCTAGACCCACAGAAGGAGGAGGAGGAAGATCTGGCCTTGTGGTAGCAAGGATAAATTGTCCCCTTTTCTAAGCAGGGTCTACCCTGGTTGCATTTGAATGGGAGACACGTGAGCATTGTAAGATATTCCCCTCAGGGGATGGGGCTTGCATGCAGAAGGTTCCAGGTTCCCTCCCTGGCATCTCCAAGATAGGGCTGAGAGAGAGGTCCTGCCTGCAGCCTTGGAGACACCACTGCCAGTCTGTGTAGATAATACTGAGCTAGATGGACCAATGGTCTGACCCGGTATAATGCAGCTTCCTATGTTCCTATGATGCTCCTAAGGGGAGTGAACCCTGAAGAAAAATAACTCAAGCAACAAATACTTGACCCCAGAAGCAGAGGTGTCATTAGGGGGTGGCCCATGGGGCTCAGGCCTCCAATGAACTGCTCAGTGCCCCGAATCTTATCAGCCACCTCCCTCCCTCCCTCCTTCATGATCTTTTCCAGAAAGGAAATGCAGCAGTGGAGGCCCCCCACATAGAGCACTGGAGGGAGCCCTAGCCTCACCTAGCTCTCTGCTGCTTCCATCTTCATATGGGCTGCATTATAATACCAGAGTCTTAAACATACGTAATTATTCTTTGGGAGAGTATGATTGAGTTTAATTCTCAAAAGAGGGTTGTGAGCCCAAGCTCCGGTTCTTTGAGGACCTAGCAACACTCCTGCCCAGAAGGTATTCATAAGGGGAAAACTAGGGACAGTAGTCTACCAGGAGCAGGCCGCAGAAAACAGAGGCCATCTCTGGTAAACAGAACTAGTAGGGTATGTGAAAGGGATTGCTCAACTTTAGGAATATAGGAAGCTGCCATATACTGAGTCAGACCACTGGTCTATCTAGCTCGGTATCATCTACACCAGGCCCTGCTCAACTTTTGCCCCCCAGCTACAACTCCCATAATCCCCAGCCACAGTGGCCAATAGCCAGGGATTATGGGAATTGTAGGCCAACATCTGTAGGAAGGCTGAAGTTGAGCAGCCCTGATCTACACAGACTGGCAGCAGCTTCTCCAAAGTTGCAGGCAGGAATCTCTCACAGCTCTATCTTGGAGATGCCAGGAACCTAGACGCTCTTCCCAGAGCAGCTCCATCCCCTAGGGGAATATCTGACAGTGCTCACATATGTAGTCTCCCATTCATATAGAACTAGGGCAGACCCTGCTTAGCTATCTACAATCTTCTTTCTCTTTAATTTTTTTAAAATCCATAAGTAGAATTCATTTCCCAACAGGGTAATATCAAACATTTATACATGTATAGCCCTGCTCATATGAAGCAATGCAGAGCCGCTTTCCCAAGCAGGGCTTCAGGCACTAATTGCTGTAAACATTCTGTACAAACTGGCCACAGACACACAAAATTAATGATCTAATTGTAATTAATAAAACACAAAATGTTTCATTACAGCCAAGCAGGAAAAAACAAACCTGATTTTGCAGCTCTCATGGTTTCCGCCTATGTACAGATCATCGGATGGGTAGCTGTTTCACACTTTTAATCATGCAAGCAAAATGACTCAAACTCAGTGCAGATAAACAAAGCAGGGGTGATACACTTTCTTCCAGAAAATCTAGAGGACTCCTGTTCTTGTGGGTGGGGGGGACACTTCCTTCCCTGGCTTATTGCATTTTAAGGCTTATCCATTAAATGAAAAACCGGGGGCGGGGGGATCCAATAGATTTTCTATTGAGTGGTTAATGCTTATCACCACACAGGAATGTGCATTTTTACTGAGAATATAAATGTCTTTGTTGCTGAAATGTGTATATTAGAGACAAGCAAAGTAAAAAATTCCCTTTTTAATCCCTCTCCTCCACACACATGTAATAACTGATAATTCAACTAAGAGATCTAGGCAGCTATCAACCTTTTTGAAAAGATATAATTTCTCTCAAGTTTTCTCTGCATTGGGCATAGCACAGTAACCTTCCCAAAGATCTATTTATTTGTGCTCCCTTTGGGGAGTTAATCATAAGCATTGTTCTGGAGACAGATGCACTGAGAAAACTATAAAACTCCACCTCTCTGCTTGGGCCTACACTGTATGATACCAGATCCACCGATTAAAAAGCAAAATTACTTCAATGACAGCTCTTGCAAAGATTCCTTGGGGACAGCGTCTTTGCTCTCTCTATTCAAGCATTATCTAGTGGCAACTTGCTAAGCATAAATCTCTGGTGGCCAACCTTTTTACAAGTCCTAAGTATAAGATAAAGTGGCATCAGCCCAAATTAGAATGGAAGATGCTTAGCTAATGTATTTAGAAGGCAAAGGGGGAGTGGCGTGATGTGGGTAAAGTGTGGACAGGGCAGCCCTTCCATGAGGTGAAGTGAGACAGTCACCTCAGGAGGCAAATTAGAAGGCCATGGTCTCTTCCAACTCTAACATTCTATTATCCTATTGCCCTGTTCACAGGGTTATTGTGTGTGTGTTTTTAAGGAACACTGTAGCCCCCACCCCTGGGACTGATGCACCGAGAAGCCTCACCCTCCCTGTGCTCTTCACAGTTGTGGCTTGTCTGAAAAGGCAAACCCCAGTTCAGGTGCCCCAGCCTGCACAGACGCAACCACAATCATGCTTACAGTGTTTGTCCAGACGATGCCAGAACCCAGATTTCCCAAGTCTGATGCTGGTTATCTATCCTACTAAAATGAGAGTTAACCACAGTGGTTTGACCACGGTTGCCTGGAAATTCTGCTCTGGCTTGTCATATCCAGCAAGAATATCTGTATCCTCCACCAGGGCCTTTCTTTCCCAGACAGCAGGCTTACTTAAGAGGGGTGAAATACTGTGAGTTATGTGACATATCACATATTTCAAATTTGCCCCCAAACCCGATGCAAAAAGTGGAATTTTTTTACCCTGGACATAAATTGGGCTAAGCTCCAATGCACAATGAAAAACCCAAATCGTGTATGGAGTGTTCCCCAATAGCTCTCAGGGACTTCGACATAAATCTGGACAATATGTGAATGCACATCTGCCCTTCCAAAGTAAAATTGCGGTCTGGCAGAGCTCCAGGTACAGCTTTATGGAGTGAAATGAAATGTAAATGGGATCCACCATAAATAAAACGGCCGCCCTCTGCCTTATTCTACATTCTCATCATATGATGAAGAAGAACAATTGTTCTCACCAGCACCCAACAGAAAGCAATGAACAAGACAGTAGCTTTAGTAACTCTTCTTTATATATAAAGAAGAGAACTGAAAAGCATAAAAAGCTGGTGACTGGAACTAGAAGAGAGTTCAAAAGAAACTTTCCTCAAAGTAGAACTTTCTTTAAGGAAAACAGAGATCAAGCAAACAAAGTTTAGCAGGGCTTGCTCTGTGCCATACTCAGCTGTGGAATCTATTTTCAGTATTAGAGCTCATAGCTTATTATTATATTATTATCTAGGACTTTTTCTATACCTGCAGACTTTAAAAAGAGGAGTGTGACTGAGCATGTAGTGAGTACATTTCTCTCACTGTTCACAAATAGCTGCTAGGGCTTCATGCATCTAGGAGAGAGACTTTACGGCTTCCAGCCCCATTGCACCCTACATCTCTCATTTTACAAATGCGTCACTACAATTATGTACAGAAAATCCTGACATCAAGCAAAAGGCTGAACAAGAGGATTCTCAAAGCTTCTCTAGCACTGCTGTGGCTGTTTTAAAATCCTGGATCAAAAAGGGTCCAAAGACACTTTGGAAATATTCAGTTTTCTTCTTGCATATCTTGCTCGAAGATCCTCAGATAGTTCGAAGAAGTCATTTAAAGCCTTATCTCAAAAAAGCCCCAATCCCCATGGGAAAGCATGAAAATCCATTTGCCCCCACCATGCCACTATTTAGACTAGGGGTTCAACAGGGAAATCAAGTGTCAGCTTCCAAATATTATTTGAATGACTGTACAAGCGCACAAGATATAAACACTCTTCCTCGCTCTTTTTAAAGTATTAGACATTTTGCTGCATAAATTGTCACCATTAATATCAGAAAGGAGAGAGAATTTTAATTAGCCTCAGGAGTACAGACATCATGTTCCATTATGAACCACAAATCATCTTCCCACAGACCAGATATGAACCCCTCTTTCCTAACGTTTGTATTTCACAGGAAACACCCTGAAACATCTGCGAGTTTAGCTAAGATACGGTACAATGAAGAGGTTCATTGATGAAAAAATAGCAATTTGTTGCATTATGTTTTTCATTATTAAGTGTCCACAAAATACCAAAGAAGCATGTCAAATCTAAGCTGGTAGATCTAACACTGGTGGAGTGTTAAAACACATGCTCATTGATTAAAATATGGAAGCACATGATTAGGCCCACTATATACTATGGCAGCTTTGCATGATCGCTGCCAGGTTGATAAGATGAGAACTTGCGGTCCCTGGCAAGCACATGCTCCTGGCAAACATGCTGCATGAAACCAACAACCATCAACCCTTCACTGGGTTACTGAGATTATACAGGAGAGCCTTGTTATTTGTGGGGGTTCCATTCTGCGTGGGGGGGGGTGCACAGCGAATATGCAGATAATGGAGCATTAGGGTCAAAGTCACCCCCCAAATCAGTAAACAGGCCAAATAAAGTGTCCTACCATGCTCTAGAGCCGACAATGCGTGGAAATGGCACCAAAAATTGGCCTAAAATCACATTTCCACAACCCACCCACACTTTTAAAAGTAAATGATACATAAAATGGCTCCCAAACACAAACTGGCTGCCAGAAATGACCTCCAAGGTCATTTCCGGTCACCCCAACCAAGGGATATGTGGGTTTAACCCCGCCTTTCCCCACATATACCAAGTTCAGGTGTCCATTACCCAATTGCAGATAGGCAAAACCATGGGTCCTGGACCCGTGGTACACGAGGTTTTCATGTATCAAGATTCTCCGCCCAATTTCAAATTTCAGATACAGAAATTTGTATACCCCAGGCTGTCAATCACAGAAGCGCCTTCCATTATCCTTATGACACTCACCTCTTCAGACAACTGTGGTAACCAAGAGTGCCACAGGAGAGGGAGTGAGGGGAGACTGATTGATGCATCATGAGGGAGCAGTACTTCTGCCCCCCGTTTTGACAACTGTATGCAAAAATAGTTTTTTAAATTTAATGTCTGCATAAGGCTTTATACAACAGGTGCACAGTGTAGGCGGATACAGTTATTCACCCATTATGTTGAACACAAGCACAGCAGTACACTTCCTATCTGTACCATGCATTTGAGGGTCCTTGATACCCAGGTTCATTTTTCAAATTAACATCGGTAATGTCACTCTGAATAGGGCTCATATCTGAAAATGGGGGGAGGGGTTTCCACCCTCCCACATATACTATTGATGCTGACTCATCTGACCCACCTCCACATATACAAGGCAAAACTGCAAAATACCGGAGAGGGTCCTACATTGATCTGCCCGTTGAAAAACATCCAAAATAGCAACAGGGATTTAGGCATCGCTTCATTAAAAACTTCATTTCCACACCATTTAAGCCAACAGTATTTGTTTGAAAGGCCATGAATAATCTACACTTTGTGGGCATATTTAAATGAAATGAAACTTTGTAAGTTGGTTGCACTTTGGAGTCTGTTCCTGTTATCCAGAGTTATGGCTGCAGCACAGAGAGAGGCTGTTCCACGAGAATGCCAGGGGCATCCTTTTAGCTGTTGAGCTGTTAGGTTCTTCCATTTACTTGTTAGAATCCTTCCCCCTTGCTACAGCTTTTCAGTGGGGCTAAAGAGATAGGATCACTCACAATCCCATAAGTTTCAGAGCTGGAGTTGTGGGTAGTCTTAGCTCCTAGTCTAGCCTGTCCTGATAAGGGTGCTGAAAGAGTATAAATTAATAAGTGGGACACAGCTGACATTCTTCATGAAATTATCCCGTGCATACAAGAAACAAAAATCCACATTTTTTTACAGGGAAGGCCATGACAAAATGGGGACTGGTAAAAGAAGCAATTTTTTTTTTAAAGTGGATTCCTATACTTGTAAATTCATAAATTTGTTTTAGTCACTGTGATCTATTGTTGCTCAGACAAAGTGTGAACATTTAAAATAAGAGAAAATATAAGTGAAATTGCTTTAAGTACTCCTCCTCCATCACCACCACCTCCATTAGGGCCCAGCATGAAGAATTTTATCTTTCAGCTACTGCATGGTTTGTTTTAATGCTGAATGATTAATGATACAGTATAGCTTCATATTGGGAAAACAGACTCCTTTTTATGACTTTGGATGGATAATTTAGCAAGAGAGATAATTTAGGCTTTCCACTCAGTTCTCCAGATGAGGTTCTGAAACCAGCTATTTAAATCGAGAAAGTATTGAATACTAATTACTCTAAATTAATACACAGATCCTTCATTGGCTCTCATGTTTTCAATCTCAGTTCGTAAGCACAAGCACTGAAGAGCACAGGACAAACATTCCTCCAGTAGCTTTCTTTGGCTGAAGACTTATTTGGCTCCTTCAGGTGCCAGGTTAGGTCTTGTTTTCTTCATTAGCATTGGGTTGGTAGGGGGAGCTAGGTGAGCTATATGGAAGCTGTTGTTCACAGGAGGCTGTTTGGGGCTTTGAACATGGGTCTCCCCTGTCCTAGTCCTACACCAAGCTCCAGGATAGTTTTATAGGTTCACAGATGCTGAAAGGCATCATCTCATACTCCGTGGGAGGAGGCAATGGTAAACCCCTCCTGTATTCTACCAAAGACAACCACAGGGCTCTGTGTTCACCAGGAGTTGAAACCGCCTTCACGGCACTCTTTACCTTTACTTAGTCCTCACAGCAAAGTGGATCTCTCAGATGCTAGAGAAATTAGTATCTCTTGGGCAGAGGTGGTAGCTGCAACACCCTGGCGTACTTCTTGGTAGCCACACTGATGGTCAACCAACAATGCAATTCCTACAGATCCCAACAGTCTGTGCAGCAGAGACAGGAAGTACCAGCACAAACAGAGACTCAGAGACAGAGACTGGTAGGAAACCAAAGGCTTAGTAAATATGTTAAGTTAAATGTTGCTGTTATTAAAGACCTTGATATGATTTACAACTCTGGTGCTATTTGTTAAGGATTAAACAAGAGAGTACACAACACTAGGCTTCATTAGCACTCATAGTTGTGAAGCCAGGCCAAAGGTCTGTAGAAGGACCCAGGTTCATTCCCTAGGTAGGGCTGAGAAAGACTCCTACCTGAAACATTGGAGAGCCACTGCCAGTCAATTTAGACCAGGGCTGCACAACTTCAGCCCTGTTGTTTGACTACAGCTCCCGTCAGCCCCAAGCCACAGTGGCCAGTAGTAAGGGATGATGGGAGTTGTAGTCCAGCTGTTGGAGGGCCAACATTGTGTAGTCCTGGTGTAGACAATACTGAGCTAAATGGACCAATGGTCTGACTTGATATAAGGCAGCTTCCTATGTTCCAGAGCAAAGGAGAGGCTTTAAATAATAGGAATAGCATGCTTCTTAACAATATAGCTTAACATACATAAGGCTTCATCGGCAGAAGGGCAATATTTATTGCTGCATTTGTGGCTGGCTCTGAGCAGATCTTCTAGAAGTCCAAAAGCTACAGTTGTCAGCCTAGTTCTGTTCAGTTTGCATAATCTATTCAGATCTTTTCTTGCTACAAAGTCTTGATTTGGTTTGCAAGGAGGGGGTGGGTTGATTTCAGAGTAAATATGGTCTTGTGCTAGGCCGTGTTAATTCTGATTCATAGGGAGAGGCCTTTTCTGGTGTTTTCTTTCCGCTTTTTGTTTTTTCAATTGCAATACAGTTTTGGCATGCATAAGATTGGCATGCAAAAGATTGCTGATTCTGCTGAGGCAGTTCCATTGTATCTCGTAGATAACACAAATCTTGTTAGCGCACTGACAAAATATAATGGCTTCAAAATAAACTGCCATCCTTTCACATCCTAACAACTTCCTAACTGTTATCAGGCTGCTACAGCGGGGAGCTAAAGTTAACATTTAGTAAAAACTTATGTGGATATTCCATTCACCACTTACAGTGGCATAATCCAGCTGAAGTCAATGAGACAGTAGCTCTATGTGTGCATTAAGTATCCTGCATATGGTTACCGTGGCTGATGACACGTCCTAACAGTGTGCTTGAGCTAGTTACATTAAATCAAGAATATAACACCAAGAATATAAGAGCCAGCGTGGTGTAGTGGTTAGAGTGCTGGACTAGGACCGGGGAGACCCAAGTTCAAATCCCCATTCAGCCATGATACTAGCTGGGTGACTCTGGGCCAGTCACTTCTCTCTCTGCCTAGCCTACTTCACAGGGTTGTTGTGAAAGAGAAACTTAAGTCTGTAGTACACTGCTCTGGGCTCCTTGGAGGAAGAGCAGGATAGAAATGTAATAATAATAATAATAATAATAATAATATAACACTGCTGCACAAAGTCTCAGGGTGAAGTGCTGTATAAAAATGTAAATAAATAAAGTCACTGGGGTTTTCAAAACTGTGCTATTTCATAAAAGCACCCTTTAAACACAACGCATGCTGAAGGGCGCGCAAGCACAAATAAGCTTGCGCACACTCGTCTGGAACTCAAGCGTAACCCCGAGTGTGTGTAGTCCTCTGTTGGATGGGGAGCGCATTGAATTACTTTTGCCCCTGGTGGGTTGCCATAGGGAAGTGCTGGTGTGAGAGCGTATACTGAAGGAGAGGGGAAAGGAGATCTTAAGAAAAAGTGAGATTAAGAAGAAGAGTTTGGGAAGAGAAGAGATGGGGTGGAGACTGAACTGTTGGAAAGGAAAAGAGACTGTCCGCTCTCCGGCATCATTCACTCAGCTGCAGAATCAGCACTAGGACCCAGGGAAACTAGGCCTAAGAACTGCATAGAACTGCTTCATGGATTACTTACAACCATTGGTGACACTCCTATGTTCTGTTTTGCTTTGCTTACTTCTATTCTTTTGAACAGGGATTGGGGTTTTAAAAAATATATAAATACAAATACAAATATAAATACAAATATTTATGTATCGCTTTTTGACAAAAAGTTCCCAGAGCAGTTCCCAAATATTATATATTGAGGTCATTCACACAATCAAAAATTGTGTTCTACCCAGGTTTGGGAGATGTGTGCACTCCCAATGTTAAATTGTGTGGAAGCAAGGTAAGAGGAAAACCTGGGTAGAAGTGATTGCATGGCAGCAAGGTAGGAGGAAAACCTGGGTAACCCTTCTGATGTGTTTAGAAAACCAAAGAAACTCCATGTTTGCCCAGAAGACCTCATTCTAACTTGAAGTAACCCCAGCCCAGCTCAGGGACATCACAGCCTCTCATGATTAATGCCATTATCTCTCTCCAGCTAAATTGTATCTATGAAACTTCCTAAGACAGCTAAGGTTCCTACTGCCAGAAAACAGGATCTAACCACATAAGAAGTAATCACCCGATGAACAATGAATCATTTGCATGCGTACTAGATACTTGGCCATGTATACTGTGTCTAGGGTGTCAGCACAATTTAGATTGTTTATATAAATGTAAGATGCACCTGTAACCAAACTGTAATTGGTTTGAGTGTGTGAGCCTATTGATTACCTATTGCTGACTGCAGAGCAATAAACCTCAATTAATAATTCCCAATCTTTGTGTCTGACTGTTTGGTTAAACGGACCCAGGAACGAGCCCCATCCACATCACTTCTGCCTATCTTGCTTCCACACAATCACTTCTACCCAGGTTTTCCTCCTACCTTGCTTCCACACAATCGAATGCTGGGAGCACACACAGTGCCCAAACCCAGGTAGAACACAGTTTTTGTTTGTGTGAATGACCTCATTAAATATTATATATTTTTTATTAAATATTATATATTATTAAATAAGATAAAATATATGCTTTATATGTGCTAAATGTATGTTTGATTAATTTATAATTATTCATTTTACCTCTAAATTCATTTCAGTGTTGGTCTCCCAAATTAGACTTGGGAGAAATAGGGGCATGTAACACAAGCTCTAGATGTAGCACAAGTAGCTAGCACAGCAGCCTTGCACTAGTGCAACATCCTTGCACACTGTTAGGATGTCAACCAGTATCAATAGGAGAATTGCTCAACATAAGCCACAGGGAGGATCGCTCTCTAACGATAGCATTGGTCATACATACAAATGCTATATGGACAGGGCTACAGGATACATCTGCATTGGAGTGGAGCTTGCCAGCACACTCTCTTGGGCGCCATAACCATGCACAGCTTACATAACACCTGAAAAGGGCTAATATCACTGTCAGTGATCAGTAAATCCTTTGCCATCTCTAGTTATATTATTAAATTCTTGTTTCTTTTCAAGGTACTTAATACAATCAAGTCAGTCTCCTAAATCACAGAATTGTGTGCAAATATGATAGAGCAAATACTTGATTGGTTGGATAAATGCATTCTTCTGTTCTCCTAGTACACAGAAGTCATTTTTGTATTTTAGTGTCCGTGCTATTGCAAGAATTTGCACATTTTTTAATTGCTGCGATGAAGTTCTTCATTGTGCTTGCATTTTATAGATTTTGTTAACTACGTGGAGTGTTCTTTTAAAAAAAACAGAAAAGAGGAATAGAAATATCTGTAAATATATAAAAACACTTTATTGGAACCTTTAATCTTTTCTGATTCATTTAAAACTAATATTGAATAAGAAATCCAGGTGAAACTTCCCTTTGACATCTGAATGAATATTCAGTCAGCAGCCAGTAGTTCATTTTGAAAACAGGAATTGAAGCCTACCTGAAGGTCACATCATTTGGCTTAAATACTCCACCCCCTATCTCAAATATTTGGGAGTAAGCTACAGTTATGGAAATACACTCTCCACATGCTCAGAAGAATTCAAGCTTACCTATTATTCAGATGCTACCAGAATAATAATAGAAAAATAAGCTTTTAGTGATAATAAGCTAAAGTTGCTATTAGCATCTTTAGAAGCACCTAAGTAAATTGCCGTTGATTTAAAATTGTAGTTGGGATAGCAAATATAAGCTTATCTTATATTACCATCTTATCAATAATGATTTCAAACAAGAAAATTTACAAAGATTTGGTTATATGTCACTACACACATATTTAGTTGAATTTTTGCTATTTGGTTTTACAGCTCTGATGGTATCATTCTGACACAAGTGTTGTGTTATATTGTTAGTGAACTTTTCTCTGAGGCTGCCCCAGGCAGGGTTAGGCTGCTCATGAGAAGCAGCGGGATCTTCATGGATCCTTCTGCTCCCCTCCCACTTAAGCCCTTTAACGAACTCGGTTGACCCCCTTAATGAACCCGGCTACTGGGCATCACACAGCTCGATGAGTCACAGTGACCGGCGGGCTGCATATACTACCCGTCTGAGAGGGGAATCCCCAATGCAACGTGCATGCCACATGTTGCATTGAGGGATGCCCGGAGGCTGGAACAACATGTTCTGGGCCCAGATCTCTCCACCCTGCTCTATGCTTCACGGAGCTGCACAGGGCAGGGCTGCCTCTGTGGGCACACATGCCGAAGAGGGCCTGCTTGGTTGTCTGGGGGGAAGATAAGGTGAAAACAGCCTATCCCCCATGCCCTCCCCGCCTGTCCGGGGCAATTGTGTGAATCACCCCATTATGTTTAATGTGGTAATACCTATGTTATAAAAAAACAGATGACCCCAATAGTTCTGGTGTTCCCCCAGGGTCTCTAATAGAACAGGATGCCTCCACATCACACTCAGGTAGCATTCTGTAGGTAAAGAAACCAGAAGACTTCTTTCTGTCTTCAGTCTGTCACTGTGCTGAGTCAGGCTCCCTTGCTCCATAACTAGTTCCCTTGCCTTGGAGGGTCCAGGTACAGCCAGTGCAGCCTCTAGCCCAGCCAGCTTGGAGAGTTCTGAGATTGATTCACGTGGCAGCAACAGCTTTCCTTTGGTTCTTCTGCTAGGAACACATAGGAAGCTACCTTATAATGAATCAGGCCATCTAGCTTAGTATTGTCTACACTGACTGGCAGCAGCTCCCCAGAGTTTCAAACAAGTGCCTTTTCCTTGTCCTACCTAGAGATGCCATGGACTGAACCCAGGACCTTGTGCATGCAAAGATGTTCTACCACTGGGCTACAGCTTCATTCAATCATTCAGAAGAAGAAGAGGATGAGGATGAGGATGATGCTAGAGGTTGCTGAAAACAAGCTTCCATTATTCTAATCGTCCAACCAACTCATTATTCTAATGAGAGCCAGTGTGGTGTAGTGGTTAGAGTGCTGGACTAGGACCGGGGAGACCTGAGTTCAAATCCCCATTCAGCCATGAAACTAGCTCGGTGACTCTGGGTCAGTCACTTTTCTCTCAGCCGTTTAACCTACTTCACAGGGTTGTTGTGAAAGAGAAACTCAAGTATGTCATACACTGCTCTGGGCTCCTTGGAGGAAGAGCGGGATATAAATGTAAAATAATAATAATAATAACCAGGCCAGGCCTTATTGTGAAGCATGAGACAATTTATTTTGGGAAACAGTAATGCTATTTTTTCTGCATCCAACTTCTATATCTACATCATTTCAAAAATTAACTTCCGGTCAGAAGGGCAGAAATCTATGTGTCTTTCCTTCTGTATGTGGTCATTCTAGTTTTTCAATGAAAACACGTCTAAGGCCAGAATAGTTTTCAGCAAGCTCTCTGTTTTACATGCTCTGTGTTTCCAGAACTTTAACAATGTTCTGAAAATGCCAACCTGTGGCTGTGGTCTGAGCCTTATGCTCACTAGGAGATGGACCTGAGCTTGCATTCATACTTTAGCAAAGCCTCCATCTTTACAACCCCTTGACTAATGTCCTTCTCCTCTCAGGAATAGCTTGAATATGTGCCTCCTGGGAGTTATTTTGGTTACTGGTATGCAGCTAGCATGACATTGCTCTTGCAAATGTCCATTAAACTTTCACAATTCTATAATTACAATGTATTGCCTGGAGGAACTCAAATAAGAGAGTTCAAAATGTCAATGCTTAGCTTTATATTATCCACCATGCAAATTCAACAGAGTCACCCATGGTTTCACCTCTCCCCACCAAAGGAAGCCACTGTGCTGTGCAGGAAAGTAAAGTCTGCATGAAACCTGTCCTGGTTCTAGCAAAAAAAAAAAAAAGAGCTTCAAAGCAGCATGATAAACTGGATTCCTTGGTAGAGGAAGGAAAAAGCTGCATCCAACGGGAAAACCTGAGCCAAAAGTATAAGAAGTGAGTAAGATCTTAGATGGTAATAGAGTGAGTAGCGGGTCCTGGGACAAAAAGTGAAGGTGGGCCCCTGCTCCCCTGGTTCCCCACTTTATTCTTTGGAGAGACAGGAAAGAGGGAGGAAAGATCAAGCTGTCATTCAGCTGGTGGGTCCCCTCTCCCTTGCGGCCAAGGGACATTTGTCCCCCTTTGTTCAATTATAGCTATACCACCAAGAGTGTGGTTCATCTCTGTTGAGTGCACAAAAGCCAGTTGGAGGGGAAACCACAACTATCGTGTCAAGCAGCATGCATAGGCAGTTTGGAGCATGTTTCCTGAAGCTTAGAGTACCCTCACAGCTCCCAGGCGGGAAAGGTGATCTTCCCAGGCTCGCTTTTGGGTCATGTGAAGCAAGCCCTGTAGTGATCAGAAGCAGGGCCTTGACATCAATTCCCCTGGAGCTCTGGAACGAACTCCCCAAGGTCTACAATTCCCTCTTTCTATTGGCCAATCAGACAGGTTGCAAAACACATGTTTTCCATTTGGCCTTTGGTTCCACTGGCTGGTTTAATTGTCCTTACTGATCCTGCTCTTTTTTACTATTATCATCTATTGAATTGTTCTTCTCGGTCTTAATAGTTGGTATGCATTGCTCTCAACAGGAATTATTATACTACACAGAGTGCTCAAACTGTGCCTAGGATGCCTGTTACCATGCTGACAGGTGTAGAGTGCCTTTTTCCTCTGTTGCCAAGATCCAAAGGAGAAAGTAAGCTTCCTGCATGCAATCTCCATCTGTACTGCAATCCTTATGTGGACCCATCAAACTGGCAGCATGTCTCTTTTGATGCAAATTATCCTTTTCCAGAACTACCAAATGAACACAGTAAGCCGCCCTATCTAGCTCAATATTAGTCTGCACTGACTGGCAGCAGCTCTCTGAGATTTCAGGCAGGAGTCTTTGCCAGGTCTCCCTGAAGATGTCAAAGACTGAACCTGGAGTCTTCTGCATACAAAGCAGAGGCTCTGTTCTTGTTTTGTGCAACTAGTTACGTATGACTAGAACTGAACCTGAGAGTGCAGCACTGAGCACACCTGTTTTAGCTCTACTTAAATTTCCCAAGATCAGGGAGAATATGTTGGGGAACAGCTGTAAGTTATGGAACCTCAGAAGCATTGCATATAGCATTTTGGGTGCAGACAACACATCCTTTATATTGCATTCAGCACGAGAATAGAATTCCTGTTTAGTCCCATCCCAGGTTTGTAGCCCAAGGTGCTTTCAACCTAATTACAATGTCATTAACAACTTTGCTGGCTTTTAATTTTCTTACTACGGGGAGAAAAGACGCGTTCAGGCATAAGAAAATGAAAGGAGAGATTCCTGACACATACACCATTGCAGAATGCCAATCAAGGAAGAAATGAAATTGTATATGGAGCAGAAGAAGATTCCTAGTGACATTTACTGTAGGGAGTGATAACACAACCATAATTACATTACAGACAGATATAGGTTTTCTGCATTGAATGTGATGAGAATGAGACGTTAAACCTCTGAAGATGGATAAGAAATGACAGGAAATAAATTAGGTTTGCAGTAATCTAACATAATGTTAGGTTGCCATTGTTATACAAGAGGCAGGGATCTTCTGCAGGAATAAGCTAAAGTGACCAAAATGAAAGTGGCAGGAAATCATAAGTGGTATGATTCACTGTGCGATTTGAGGCCAGTTATTCATGTCTCCGTTTATTTTATTTTTTTAAAAAAGGTCAGCCACACAAAAGCAAGAGAGTGCATCCACTTTTGCATGTTATGTCCCTGACAGTATTTGCTTGTGTGTAAAAATAGCCATTTGACAAAGGGCAGGTCCTCAGGGTGGCCTCACACAAACCGATTGAGTGGTGGCCCTTTAAACCAGATGCTCAGAGCTTGCCTTCACTCCTTTGCAACAACCATCACTTGGAGAAGTTTAGTGTTACCATATTGCTATAAATCCACATGTCATGTGGTGATGTGCTAACACTAAGATTTATCCCCTTAGCAAACAGACTGTGACGACCCACTGTCAGTGGGGTAAACAGGGTCACTTATGATTTAAAAGAATTAGCACTGCTGCCACCACCACTCCTCGTTTCTCCCCAAATAGCCGGGGTCTGAGAAGGAGCACCCATTTCAATAAATCGCCTAGTGTGATCAGGTGGAAGGCATTGGGTGGACGGGGGGGAGTCTGAGAGGAATTCTTCACAAAAGAAAAATGGTGGCTGGATTTCTATAACATAGAGGGTAGGTTTAATTGGGTTCTAAATAGGTTCAGGATTAAACGGAAGGAAAATATATAAACAACAGAGCAGCCTTAACTTAAAAGGCTACATTCTTGCTACTGAAATAGATATAATCTTTGGGAATTATATTTATTATTATTATTTTATTTATTATTACCTTTATATCCCGCTCTTCCTCCAAGGAGCCCAGAGCAGTGTACTACAGACTTAAGTTTCTCTTTCACAACAACCCTGTGAAGTAGGCTAGGCTGAGAGAGAAGTGACTAGCTCAGAGTCACCCAGCTAGTATCATGGCTGAATGGGGATTTGAACGCGGGTCTCCCCGATCCTAGTCCAGCACTCTAACCACTACACCACACTGGCTCTCTGATAATATTTAAGGGCTATTAACATTGAAACAGACCCCGGGGCTCCTGGCACTTTTCAGAAGAGTTTTCTCCTAAGAGATCCTGCCAGACCCCACTCAGAAAACCAACTGTCAACTCACCCACCCACCCACTCAAGCTTCTGTTTGTAGGGGGGACTCTTCTCCTGTCTGACTGGCAGCTCTTCAAGCATGTACGTCTGGTAGAACTCTTTTATTACACATGGCATATGAAAGCCAATGTGGTGTGGGCAGATAGTCCGCCATTGGATTAATCTCAAAAGCTTATCCGTATGCTTATGAGTGTGTTAATACTCTGATATTTTCAGCAGTAATTATCACAGTATTGTATCACAGTATTGTGATAATGATGTTGATATTATCAGCAGTAATTCCGGAACCAATAGGAGAGGGCCCCAGAGGATCCAAACTCTGATAAAGGGTGAGAACAAGCCACACATGGAGATTCTTGTAGAACTAAATACTGAAGCTCTACACACAATCAGTGTATAAAGCCTTACCAGGCTCTGCAGGGAGAGTGGGCTTGTGGAGAGGAGAGCTGGTCTTGTGGTAGCAAGCATGACCTGTCCCCTTAGCTAAACAGGGTTCACCCTGGTTGCATATGAAAGGGAGACTTGATGTGTGAGCACTGGAAGATATTCCCCTCAGGGGATGGAACCGCTCTGGGAAGAGCAGAAGGTTCCAAGTTCCCTCCCTGGCATCTCCAAGATAGGGCTGAGAGAGACTCCTGCCTGCAACCTTGGAGAAGCCACTGCCAGTCTGGGTAGACAATACTGAGCTAGATGGACCAAGGGTCTGACTCAGTATATGGCAGCTTCCTATGTTCTTATGTTCCTCCCCACAGTCAAGCAGGGAGCCATCCCTGGGCAGCTGTGACAGAGGCCGGTAGGTGTGTCCCATGACGGAGCCGGTAGGGGTGGTGGGGATTGGAGGCCGCCTGGCCCCTGGAAATCCCAGGATGCCCCCGAGGCCAGGAGGCTTCTTGTAGCCTACTGGTTGGGGTCTACTTGTGTGTCGCCGCAGCGCAGAGCCGCCCTGTGGTGTCACACGATCAGTAAAATGCAGTTAGCGGAGCACTCGCTCCACTAACCTCATTTTAGGGGAGGGGTTCATAGGTGGGCTAGCTGCCACTGAACCGCTGGGCTTACCCGGTGGTTTTCACGATAGGGGAAAACAGGTTGGACTCCCTTAGCCCGGTTTCTCTCCATCGTGAGAATTGCCTCACTACGTATTTATTGGTGAAGTACACTTTGGATAAGAAAAACCTAACCCTAATCTATAGAACTACATAATGAATAGGTAGGGGGAGAGAAAGAGAGAGATATGTCTCCATCTGTTCTCTATGAGGAAAGGAAAAACCTGAAGAGTCATATCAGGGGTCATAGAGTAGAGACTGGTAGAACAGTTAGGGAGACCCTTAATCACTATCTCTAATCCCAATGCCCCTAGTGGTCATTAGGATAGTCGGTGCAAAAGGTCGATGCACTAGAAGTTCATCCCCAACCCCCACAGTGCCTCACTCCTCCTGGCCATTCTTAAAAAGGCAAGCACCAAATAAGGCCTTTGCCTTTTTAAAATGGTTTTTTAAGAACCCTGCTGACTTGGCAAAGAGGCACCTTTTAACGTGGTGATTCTCTTTCTTTAGCAGGGGGAGAGTAACTGGCCCAATCCACCCCCAGCACAGTACCTCCAGTGACTGTTGCTGGTGTCTATCTTGTGGTGTTGTTTTTTAGAATGTGATCCCTTTGGGGACAGGGAGCCATCTTATTTATTTGTTATTTCTCTGTGTAAACCGCCCTGAGCCATTTTTGGAAGGGCAGTATAGAAATCGAATGAATGAATGAACAAAATGGCTTGTTCCTGTTCTCCCCTGCTTTCTTCACAGAAGAGCCTTCTGCACAAGCTGAAGCAGCAGCAATGCTGGAGGCCTGGCGCTGCCCGGAGAGCAGGGCCAGCAGCAACATCAGCCAAGGCCTGCACAAGAGGCCTCTGATGGAGGCAGGGCGGCACGACCCTGAGGACTAATGGCCATCAGGCCAAGGCAGCAGCAAGGCAGTGGCCACTGGCAGCAACAGGGGCAGTGCTGATCTGGAGCAGCAGCAGTAAATCTTTTTGCACTTTAAATGTTCAAGGGGCGGGGGGTTCTGATACAATTATCAGTAAAATATTGGGTCAATTCCGACTTGATAACAATTCTGAAAGTGTTGGGGAGATCATATCAGCCTCCCAAATGTTTGGTTTTTTAAAATAGTTATCAGATCAGCATTGATCCAATATTTCTGGTGATGCACAGGCCTAGCAAATAGAGCCATGGGTGGAAAAGAGAGACTTAGGGGTTCAAATCCATTCTCAGCCTTGAAATTCACTACATAACCTGAGCCAAGCAATACTTTCTCAGCCTTTCCTATCTCACAGGGTTGTTGTGAAGATCATAGTGCTGCTGCACTAGTATGGGAATGGGATTTGCTCCATCTCAAGAGGCTGCTACACCAAGGAGACAGAAATGAATCTAGAAAACTAAGTCTTGAGCAGATGCAAAACACAGACAGACAAGTAGCTCTACACCATAGTTTGCCTACTCTATGTTGGAAGTTAAAACCATAGAACGGATTCTCAACTATAGTTAGCAAAACAACACCCCAGCAGCACTTCTGAGGTGGAGTGATGACCCTGTGGTTTGTCTATGGTCTGTGAATTCTAAGAGAACAGTAAATCATAGTTAGCACAAATGTGTTGGCCCTAAACAAACCTTGGGTTCGGAAGTTAATACTAAACAAATCATACTTTTCATATTATGTATGGACTCATCCTTTGTATCTTTTGATTTTTTGAACCACAAACCTTGATCTCAGAAAGCATCACAGAACAGAATCCAGGGCTGTGCATGAGAGTGTTACCAACATTTCACTGGAGAGTTTGTAGGAGATAGACAATTAATTGCACCTTGTTCATCATGCCAGTTGGTTTTTCAGTCAAGTTTGATCATTATTCCAATCAGGTCTGAAGAATCTATTCATCTGAGTGGGTTGCACCATTCATCTTGATGGGTTTGTAAAATACCAATAAAGTGTCATAAATAATTCTTCTTGATAAGAACTGCCCCAGCTCCTCAAGCAAGGGATGAATTCAAGTTTCATGTCCAAGGTGCTATCACAAGGGAGGAAGATAGCAGCCAATCATTTTAATGGGCTCCAGTTTTCCCAATAATTCCTGCATGTCAGTATGTCCAATCATTTGCAACCTAATAACAAAGACTTGGTTGACCTTACTTGTCTTCTCCATCAGTTCTGAATGTACAACTTGTGTCACAACAATTAATCACTCTCATCTTGATGCTCACAGCTGCTGATGAGATGCCTTGATTTGTCAAACAACAATGATATAATCTAAACTTTGAACCCATGTCCAAGCCTTGAGGCTAGTGCCACTGCCTCAATTAATTAGAGACTCTAAATTTAGAAATCAAAAGGTAATTAGTAAAGGCATTGCCTGTATCTCAGGAAATCCAACAGTATAACTACTTATCAACAGAACCTGCAAAATGCAGAATCTGTTTTCTGGGAATATTTTCAAGTTGAAGTGAAAGAAAACAATGTACAACTTTAAAAAAAATTAAAAGATGAGTCTCACTGGTTTCCACAGAAACCAGTGAGACTCATCTTTTAATTTTTTTTAAAGTTGTACATTGTTTTCTTTCACTTCAACTTGAAAATATTCCCAGAAAACAGATTCTGCATTTTGCAATTCATTCCCTTTCAAGTATGTGAATTTTGCTTATTACTTCCCCTGATAAGGAATAAGAATGAAGAGTAAATGAAGACCACCTCTCCAGCCAGAAGCAAGTCAGTACAGAGAGGGGATCACATAAATGAAATGGCTGGTTCATGGAAAGAATAAACTAATTTAGAAGACCATTTGTTCCAATGGTACAAAAGGGAAGGTCTTCAGCTTCTCAGGATAATGAACTATTTTGTGTGTTAAGCAAAGGGTTCCCAAACGTGAGTGGCCAAATGTTGTTGAACTACAACTCCCATTATCATGATTATAATAGGAATTGTAGTCCAACTACATCTGGGCACCCAAGTTTGAGAACCCAAGCTACTGTGTAACGATTTATTCATTCTTTGGGACAAAAAGTTCTTGTCTAGCAATCATCAGAGACTGTTTTTCTTTTTATAAAGAAAGAATATGCATGTATCATAATCTGAATTAGTGTTTATCAGTCATCACCACTGCATTATTGATGATTGATCCATTCTCTCCTAAATTTCCCTCTGTGATTTGTTGTTACTTTTAGAACCTGCTGTGTGATCTTAATTTTCTGTCTTAAATATCATCCATTATTAAAGGGTATAACTTTATTGTTTCCCATCACTCAATCATTATTTCATCAATCCTCACGATATTGCTTTGAGGCAGGGAGGCCATTCTTAAAATTTATAATGGCCTCAAATCACAACAAAGACAGTATTTCATCTGGTTTGGTCTGGCCTCAGTTCATAAGATACATATGTTAATAGCATAAGGAGTATTGCAAATAACTCCCAAGTAAGAAAAATTTTCATTCCATCATTCATTCATCTCAATAGTCTTTTTACACACTCCTGAGATCCTCTGTAAATAATCCCCTTTCCCTGCCAAATCTCAGTCTTTCTGGCTTTGTATGATGATTTTGACACACAGCAGCTCAGGATTATTTGGCTTCCACTTAGTCTTAACCGACGTTCAGTTGTGGGGTGTTGTTGTTTTTGTTATTATTGTGACCAAATAATGGGAAGACTATATGAAGTCAGCAAGGATATAATCAATCAGTGGAACTAATTAAATATTATTATTTAATGAAAATGTCATCCTCTGCAGCTATCTGGTTCAACAGAATCCTCAACAAGATTAAGCTACCAGAATAGACTATTACAGGAAGGGATTTTTGCTGTATAGGAACAGTTTATTACAAGTGTGGCCAACTTGAGGCTTTCCAGCTGTTGTAGGATTACAACTTCCATCCTCCCCAGCTTCAACCAACTGTGGAGGATGGGAGTTGTAGTCCCTCAACATCTGGAGAGCCTCATTTTAGAGCCTGGGCAAAGTTTTCCCTATCCATTAAGATCAAAGGGAGAGACCTTACCCTGGATCAATCTCTGCCTGTGAAGGGAGATCTTACAAAGTATACTTTCACAGAGGTGGTGCCCCCGTTATGATGCTCTTTCATGACAAAGGGCTGCTTGAACCCATCCATCTATTAGGTGACAGACAAGTTAAAAAAAAATCATTTTATGCAAGCATTTTTAATGTCCGTTGAGCACTGTACCGTCTCAGCCAACAAATATTTACATTTCCCAGAATGGGAAAGGAGGAGTGGGAAAACGGAACCTTGTCTGTGAATACAAGGTAGGACATGCTTGCATAAATATGCCACAGATAATCAATATATTTGTTGCGCTTTTGTGACCATTATGAACTCATCTGTTTTCTCCACCAAGAGTTGGACATGGTCAAGTGAATGGGGGTGGGTGGGTTTCGAGATGCTCATGTAGGGATCTGTTGAGGCCTGCAAACTCTAAACCAGGCCTGCTCAGTTTAGGCTCCCCCACCCTGGTGTTTTTGTACTACCATAATCCGCAGCCACAGTGGCCAATAGCCAGGGATTATGGGAGTTGTAGGCCAACATCTGCAGGAGAGCCAAAGCTGAGCAGCCTTGAACAGACTGGCTTGTCAGCAAACCTGGCCTCAGCCCACCGTTTTGTGTGCAATGCATTTTAACCTGATTTGCAATGTCTAGAGAAGAGATGATATTTGTGACTGGAACACCAGAAAAAGTTTCAAAGCAATAATTACAAGAATAGTAGGAATCCAAAGTGTCCTGTGAATTGGTGCATGGAAGGAAGCAACAGCAGCAGAGAAATGAAAAGGGAACCAGTGTGGTGTGGTGGTTAGTGTTGGACTAGAGCAGGGAGACCTGAGTTCAAATCCCTGTCCAGCCATGAAACTCACTGGGTGACTCTGGGCCAGTCATGTATCGCTCAGCCTAACCTACCTCAAAGGGTTGTTGTGAGGATAAACATAACCATGTACACTGCTCTGGGCTCCTTAGAGGAAGAGTGGGGTATAAATGTTTTTTAAAATGCAAATGAAATGGGAGTGGGGGTGGGAGGGACTGCTACAGAAACAGCCATTTTGAATTCAGTTGTAAGAATTTCACAGTTGTAAGTAAATGTTTTTCTTACATTCTTAAATATCTTGTGGCATCATTTTACAGAGTTTGTAGCAGAAAACATAGTTAAAGGCTGACATCCAGCCTAGTTCTCTACTAGTGCAACAAAGATGCACACACACATAGAAGGGTCACATAGCTTAGGGATGTGCACAAAACCAGTATGCCCAGTTCAATTTGAGTCTGAACCAGACTCGCACAGAACTGGGCATTTTTGGATTCCATCCCACCAGAACAGAACACACACCCCCAATGGATGCTGCCAGCATGAAGAGGCCAAGAACAGGCCCTATACGGCCCAGAACGTGCCAAAAACCCATTGACTGAGCCATTTTGAGACTGGGGGGAGGCTGGAAGGGGGAGGGGGAACTGCTGGAGGCCCCCCTGTGGGCAGCCCCCCCCGGAGGTGGTAAGTTCTAAACGTTTTTTTAAAAGTTAGAAGCCCCAGACTGGTTTGCACATCCCTAATGTAGCTGAGTGGATGCTCAAAGTTGCCCAGCCTCTTGGGGTCTCCCTCTACTTATGCCAGCAAAGGTAGTGGGTAGATTTGCATAATTCCCTGTGGCACATAGGGGCTAAGGAAGAGCTTTCCACAGCAGGAGGTACACCACAGATTGCTCAAGTGCACCCTGTGACACCAGTGCAACACCAGTCTAAAACACAACTCAGTTCCAACTTAATGGATCTAGCTAGGGCAACATCCTTGTAGTAGTGCAACATGCAGCATTAGTCTGGATGTTGGCCACTTGATTTAAATTTAAACATTTATGCACCTTAAGAACATAAGAGCAGCCCTGCTGGATCAGATCCAAGGCCCATCTAGTCCAGCATCCTTGTCGTAAATCTGTCAGGCTAGCCAGACAGAGCATAAAACAGGCAGAGGCAGAAGTAGAATAGCAAAGTTTTACAGGATGAAATTCTGCAAACCAGGTTCAGTCCGCGTCAAATCCAGTCAATCCAACAGAGTCCAAATCGAAGTCCACGGGCAAGATCAACACAGTCCAGGGTCCAAACACGATCAAGGAAATACACAAACACAGCAGATTAACTCACAGGAAATTGATATTGCTATCAGCAGTGTAGCTGTGGTGCAGTCATCTTAAATAGGCTGACCCCCAGTGCTGTTAATCAAGAGTCCCTGATTCAGCAGCTTTGCCTGTTGTCCTACGCATGCGGTTCCTTAACTCTTGCTGTTTCTTGGACCGACACCTCTCCACAGCTGAGATCGGTCGCGCCTCCTCCATAAGAGCTGCCTCACCCAGCTCTAACTCATTTTCAACTCCCCATGCATCGGACCCACTCTTTTTTGCAACTTCTGGTCCTTGCCCTCCCTCGTCTGCTGTAACCTCCGTCCCCTCCTCCAGCTCCTCCTTGGAGTCTTCCAGCATGCCCATGACAATCCTGTTTCACACAGTGGTCCACCAGATGTCACTGGAAGCCTACAGGCAAGAGCTGAGGGCATGCCCTATCTCCTGCTGTTACTCCCCTGCAACTGGTCCTCAGAGGCATCCTGCCGCTGAGGCTGGAGGTGGCCTATAGCCCTCAGACTAGTAGCCATTGATAGGCCTCTCCTCCATGAAGTTATACAAACCCCTCTTAAAGCCATTCAGGTTGTTGGCTGTCACCACATCTTGTGGCAGAGAATTCCACAAGTTGATTATGCATTGTGTGTAAAAGTATTTCCATTTTTTGGACCTAAATTTCTTAGCAATCAATTTCATGGGATGACCCTTGGTTCTAGTGTTATGTGTGAGAGAAAGAAATTTTTCTCTCTCCACTTTCTCTACACCATGCATGTTTTTATATACCTCTGTAATGTTTCCGCACAGTCATCATTTTTCTAAACTAAATAGCCCCAGCTGTTGTAGTCTTGCCTCATAAGAAAGGTGCTCTAGGCCCCTGATCATCTTGGTTGCCCTCTTCTGCACCTTTTCCAGTTCTACAATGTCCTTTTTTAGATGTGGTGACCAGAATTGTACACAGTTCTCCGAGTGTGGCCACACCATAGTTTTGCATAAGGGCATTATAATATTAGCAGTTTTTTCAATCCCCTTCCTAATGATCTCTAGCATGGATCATTAGGAAATGATCCAACCTTAAATTGCATGCCCAGTTCATGGATGAATTATGGACTGGCATTAGAGCCTCTATTTATTCACTACCTCATCATGGTATGGGCTGATCACTGAGTACGGGAGTTGCTCAATTTTGCAATCTCCTGCTTTTTGGCAACTAAGAATTGTCCATTTGGCACTTTAAAACTTTATACCTTAACTCTGGAGGAAATACAGGTGAAACTCGGAAAATTAGAATATCGTGCAAAAGTCCATTAATTTCAGTAATGCAAATTAAAAGGTGAAACTGATATATGAGACAGACACATTACATGCAAAGCGAGATAAGTCAAGCCTTAATTTGTTATAATTGTGATGATCATGGCGTACAGCTCATGAAAACCCCAAATCCACAATCCCAGAAAATTAGAATATTACATGGAACCAAGAAGACAAGGATTGTAGAATAGAACAATATCGGACCTCTGAAAAGTATAAGCATGCATATGTATTCAGTACTTGGTTTGGGCCCCTTTTGCAGCAATTACTGCCTCAATGCGGCGTGGCATGGATGCTATCAGCCTGTGGCACTAATGAGGTGTTATGGAAGACCAGGATGCTTCATTAGCGGCCTTCAGCTCTTCTGCATTGTTTGGTCTCATGTCTCTCATCCTTCTCTCGGCAATGCCCCATAGATTCTCTATGGGGTCAGGTCAGGTGAGTTTGCTGGCCAATCAAGCACAGTACACTGTATACTTTTCAGAGGTCCGATATTGTTCTATTCTACAATCCTTGTCTTCTTGGTTCCATGTAATATTCTAATTTTCTGGGATTGTGGATTTGGGGTTTTCATGAGCTGTACGCCATGATCATCACAATTATAACAAATTACGGCTTGACTTATCTCGCTTTGCATGTAATGCGTCTGTCTCATATATCAGTTTCACCTTTTAATTTGCATTACTGAAATTAATGGACTTTTGCACGATATTCTAATTTTCCGAGTTTCACCTGTACTTTAGCCCTAGTTTTTTGTTCTTGTTTTTTAAAATTACATGTACCTTATCTTACGGTCCATGGTGACTTCTACTGCCGTCTTATGACTAATAAGAACAAGCTGCATTCCACATGAAAGAACTCCCTCCACCCTCCATTCTAATGCATACTGACACTTCTGTAACAAAACTTATTTTTAGTAGTAGTTTTCTCTAATTGGATATATAAAATTTTGGACTGATGCATAAGTCCTGCCCTAGTCCTGCAATTCAACATTCAGGAATAAAGATAGACAGACAGACAAGACAGACAGATATAAAGTTTTCTACAAGCAAAAGAAGGAGGAATGTCCTGCTGTCATAGCATGCCTACAGATACCAGCTACTTAAAACAGAAAAAGCAGAGAGGAACGACAACAAAGCTTAAGGTAATAAGACATTTCTAAAAAGCTATTTAGTAGAACACAAGGCAAAAGAAGGGGATTTGTATAGTCAGTTTTGCTAAAGGGCATCTGCATCCATCTGAAATACATTTCACAGAAGGTTAAAAAAAATACCTGTGTGTTTGTGTGTTTTATTACTGCAGAAGCAAATATCAGTCATGCTGTTCATGTTCCAAATAGTGAACAGCAGATCAAAAGGAATCTATACTAAAGTATTTCAGATGCATTATAAATAATATAGCTCTATAAACAGTGGTTGAAAAAATTCACGACTAAAAAGCCTTCTAGCAATTTGACTTCAAGGTCCAGGAAAATTAAAGCAGATTCTAAGCAATTAATGAAGGAATCAATTAGCAACAAAATGACTCTTTTATTTAGAGAGTTGCATATCAAGAATCTTATTCCATTCCTTATTTTAAATGCTGACATTCCCCGCCCTAGACTAGTTGAATTCCCCAATCTAGTGGCATCACATGCCGCCATGAGAAGAAATAAAAAGTATGCAGTGTGAACCCAAGGGGGCAGGGGTGGCCCTTTAATGAGGTGAGGTGAGGCAACTGCCTCAGGCAGCAGATTATTGGGGCTAGGGGTATGTGGCACCAGATCAAATTGAACCTGGTTTTATTAGAACCAGCCCAGTTTGACTGGTTCAAGCTCGAACCAGACTGGCCCCGCAAAATGGGGAGGCCGGTCCGAGTTCAAACTGAAACAGGCCAGGTTCAGATCAAACTGATTCGGCCCAGTTTGGGATGCTTGTAAAGGGGAATCTAGTAAAAAAATTTCCCCTTAAAAGCATCGGGATCCCTAGCAAGTAAAATAGGGTTGAAAAGGGTGGGCGGGAGGTCACCTTATGCATGGCAGATGATGTAAATGGTCTCTGCGAATGTGTGGAGGCCTGAACCAGGCCCCAGTCGGCCTGTGCTGATGGGAGGAGTGCCGGCAGGGCCAAGGGGTGCTGCCACCAGCCTTTTGCTGCCAAAGAGCTGCCGCCACATGTAAGGTGACCTCCTGCCCACCTCCCTGCCTGCCCTTTTCAACCCTATTTCACTTGCTAGGGATCCCCAATGCTTGTAAAGGTGAATCATTACCAGATTCATCTTTACAAGCATCCCAAACCAGGTCGAACCAGGCCAAACTGGTTTGAGCACATGAACCAAACCGTCGGCTGGCTCTAACAAACCGGTTCGGGGACCAGCAGTTCAGTTCAAATTTGAACTGAACCGCCCAAAATGGTTCCATGCACACCCTTAATTGAGGTACCAGCAGGTCAGCAAGACATTCTTTGGGATTGATCTGATAGCTGCAAACTTTGCAAGGAGAGCCTTTCCTCACAATCCTTGCAAAACTTACAAGCAGTATGATGAGAGAAAAGAAGGCTCCCCACCACCACCACTTTCAAAGCTTGTAAGGGTCAGTTTTGAAAGGGGGGACATGGGGCAGGAGGCATTTGGTGTCTCAGCTCTGGCTCCACAATACTTTGGGCCACCCCTGCAAGAAGGTGCTTGGGAATAAAAGGAGAAACAGTTGGAATCTTCACTGTTGAACTTTGCCCCAAAGGACCAATTGGCAAGTTCACATTTTCTTTATTTAGTGTCCTGGTTCGGGCTATTTCATGCCTCATATACAAATCACCATTCCGACATGGTGTATTCCTCACAGGGGATAAAATGTTTGCATGCAACTTAAGGCATTCATTGTCCCAGTTGTGTGAAGAAGAGGTCCAGTCTTGCAGTAGCAAGCATGAACTATCCCTGCTACTAAGTGGGATTCATCTTGTTTTGCATTTGGATGGGTAACTACATGGCAGTACTGTCTGCTGTAAGATATTCTCCTTAGGAAATGGAGCTTATAGCTCCGTGGTAGAGCATCTGCTTTTATACAGAAGGTCCCAGGTTCAACTCCTGGCTTCTCCATGTAGGGCTGAGAGAGACTCCTGCCTGAAACCTTGGAGAGCTGCTGCCAATCAGTGTAGACAATACTGAGCTAGCTGGACCCATGGTCTGACTCCTATGGTCCCTAACTTTCATTTTATCACTGTATGTTTCTAATAATGACACAGTCGTGGAGGCTCCCCACAGCTGGGCTGACACACTAGCCCCTTTCACAAATTCCCTCCAAGCAGTCTCTGAACATGTGGAGGGAGGATGCTATTTGGAATGGCCCCAACCCCAATGTCTATGCTGGCTCCACCATCCTGACTTCTAAGCATTCGAGAAGTGTTACCAGCTGAGCTTATTCTACCCGGCTCCCAGAAGCCTCCCTGTTTACAGCTGCATCTCCAGGCTTGGAAATCGCACTTTGGCTATGCTCAGGAGCTGCACCGCAATGTGAGCTCCTAGTTTATACCACATATGGGGACAAGTCACTTAGTTGGTGATGGACTGGTCACCCCTAGATTTGGCAGTAAACAATGCAAATTGACACTGGGATTAGATCCATCTCCTGCTCCTTCTAGATGGAGGCCCCCAGATAAGCAGACTCCAGAACTAGCTACTGCGAGTTGTCTGGCATCCAAGGTCATTTTGGACTTAGATGGAACTCTGAGACTCCCCTTTCCTCTTGCAAGAGAGATAAAACAGCTTGCTGATGAAACCATTATGCTGAGCAAGGGAAAGTAGATAAGACAAGTGCAGCAACAGCCCTCCTACACAAAAAGAGATGAGTCAGTGACGTAACTCTGGAAGTGTGCCTATTGAAACTTTTGATACAATTGTTGGGAAGCCCTTCCCAGCACCGGACATTCTTTAACGCACCTGCAGACTCTGATTTTCATTGCAATCAGCCTTGAATACAATATGTGATTCGCACAACTTCTTACACAGGAAGGAGGATCAGACACAATGCAGTCCAAACAAGCCCATCTGGGCTCTGCTATTCAGAAAAGCATGACAGCAGAAAGGTGCCCCTCCAAGGCACAGTTTGGGATATAAGTATCCCTAACTCCATGAAGCAGTGTGCTCTCCCATGTCTATCACTGGAGACTTCAACTGCAGAACATTGCAACGTGTGTTCCCTCGTGCCTTTCACTTGGGATTCCACTGTGACTTCAGCAAGACCATCTCCATGCTCCCTTGTATGCTATACTTGGGTTTCTGTGGAGCATTCCCTATGCTCTCTTGCAACCTCAAAAGAGCCTGAAATCACTACCTGGATAGGTCCATGTGCCCTTCCAGCCAGCATCCCTAGCAGGTGTAGGGAGCTGGGTCCACCAAGACACCTATCTTGTGGGCATCCATCCTTTCACTAACCTCTGCAACTCTCCTGCCTTCCATCTCGCTGTCTCTGAAGGACGTGAGTCTCCCACTGCTCAAAGCCCAGTTGCCTAGAGACAGGAACAGTATAGTGGTTGTCCAGCTCTCAGGACCCCAATCTATCACTTGGATTCAAACTTCCCCCTTCTCCCTCTCTTAGCATCTTTCTCTGGCCCGCCTGGGAATTTACACATATTCTAGAAGTTTAAGCTAAATGTGCCTTACAATAGTCTATGTTTAAACATACTTGTATTGCCTTTACATCAGGGCCACCTAGTAACTTAGTCTTATTGCTTTTATTTGTTTTTCTTACAATAAACTCTTTTGATTTAATTAAAACCTCTCTCTCCAGCCGGCTTCTTAAGTTCAGATGCTTGCAGAAATTACCACTGCTTGGGACTGTCTCTTCTTTTGAACTAAACTCCCTCACCCAAACTGGGGGTGCTGACCAAATACCCTCGAGGCAGTTCCATCAACAGGAGGTCTGAACAGGGAGCTACATATGTACATCTATACCTATTTCCCTTCTCTACCCAAATTGGAACCTTGCACAATTGGGGTTCCTGATTGCATGGATAGCCTATGTGCATAGGTGCCTCTTTTCAAATATTACATTGAACATGTGGACATCGAGGCGGGGGTGGGCAGGGTCAGCGGTGGGCAGTGGATAGAAAAGTACTTTCTGAACAACTTTCCATGACTAAAACTAATTAGCCATTGGTATAAATAAATGTTGCTGGCTGGATTCTCTTGTGGACTCTGCAGAGAGAATTCGTTATATTTAGATTAAAACTATGGTAATTCTTTATACTAGTCAAATCTAATTACATTTTGCACTTTATCATGCAAATAGCCATCATTTTTATAATCTATGTGAAGAAAACTTCAGAACTATTCAATTAAGCATTGCAGCCGAACCAACTGCATCTTAGCAACAATTAGCGTTTACTGCATTAATTAACTCTTAACTCTCCACTGAGACCATTGTAACATTTTTTAACACATTTCACAAACCTGGACAAAGCTATTGGTAAGCAGCAACATTTTGGTCATTCCACATTTATTTACACAAAAGAGTATAAGAACAGGTCCTGCTGGATCCGGCCACGGACCATCTAATCCAGCATCCTGTCTCATGCAGTGGCCAATCATGTGCATCTGGGAAGCACACAAGTGGGGAAAACAGGGCAATCACCCCTCCTGTTGGTGTTCCCTCGCACCTGGTGTTCAGGGACATGTCACCTGGGTTTGGATCTCCACTCAGTCTTAAAGTGCACTGCAGACTTATAACCAGATATTATCTCTCAGCCTAGCCTACCTTACAAGGTTGTTGTAAAGACTAACCAAGACAACTCCAGGTACACTACTTTGAATTCCTTGGAAGAATGCCAAAATAGAAATCTGGGGTTGCATCCAAAGACACTTTTTCTCACACAAATACTCCCCAATTTCCTCTATTTCCCCGCCTGCTGCAGCCCCTCATACCTCACCCTCCTCTGTGCTGGAAGCTTCATCAACCCTCAACAGTGGCTGACATACAGAGCAAGGATGCACTGATGCAGCAAGAGAGCTGCCTAACAGAACTCCCCAACTAACTGCACCAGTGCAGCAAGGACGTGGGACTCTTGACACCCTTCCCTTCCCAAGGAAGCCCTCTGTGCCATACAAACATATATCCTTGAGGGTTGCATAGCCCTTGGGGATGTATTTTCAGGTGGCACAAAGGGGTTCCTGTAGAATGGGCTGGCATCAAAAACTGGTGCTTCCCTTGGGCACTGGTACAATTAACTGAGAAGTTATGTTACCACTACTATGGATATTATATACCACTTTTCAACAAAGCTAGGCTGCTCCTTCTCTGTACCGATGCACCCCCACCCTGTATATCATTGTGTTCTCAGTGGGGAGGGAGACTGAAGTGGAAGCAGAGAATTTCCATTGTGGAAGAGAACTCTGCTTGTGCTTCTTAGATGCAACATCTGATTTATTTTTTTAAAAGGTTGAAGACCTAATTATATTTGTTGTCCATTACTGGTGGTACACTATAGAAGAATAGATCCAGAAATGGAAGTTGTTGGAATCGTTCCTATTATACTCTACAACAGACGCATAGGAACATAGGCAGCTGCCATATACTGAGACAGACCATTGGTCCATCTAGCTCAGTATTGTCTACACAGACTGGCAGCAGCTTTTCCAAGTTTGCAGGCAGGAGTCTCTCTCAACCCTGTCTTGGAGATGCCAGGGAGGGAACTTGGAACTTTCTGGCTGCAAGTATGCAGGTGCTTTTCCCAGAGCGGCCCCATCCCCTAAGGGAAATCTCTTACATTGCTCACACATGTAGTCGCCCATTCAAATGCAACCAGAGCAGACCCTGCTTAGCAAAGGGGACAATTCATGCTTGCTACCACAAGACCAGCTCTCCTGATCAGTTCTCCTCAAGCATATTTGACCCAGGGTCTATACTATCAATGTGGTGTTTCACCCCACAAGCTGAAGCTATTGGTACAAGAAATCAGCCTCCAGTATGTCTAATAGTCCCATCTCTTAATATATAATTCCAACAGGTATTGTCCAGAAGGGCTTTGACAGTGATGTGTTTACTGGAGGTGGAGGAGGAGGAGGAGGAGGAGGAGGAGAAAATACTAAAACTATGACCTCTGCAGACTCAATTTGCTAACCATAATGATTTCCTAATGGAACCTGAATTCCTAATGGAATCTTTAGTTGAGTGACAGTCACAGGGGAACAGAAGTTGTCAACATACAAATAAATGGTAAACTCCCCCTGAGAACGGAATGACACTAAGCCAGATAAAAATGTTTGTTGGAACAACACACACTTCAAAAAGCTTTCTGTAAATAAACATAGTGGCTGACATGATGCGCAATGCAACACCAGCTTTGCCCATTCAGCTGGCACTGCTCACAGGAAAAGAAGCCCTGGTGGTATTGTGAAAGTGGACAGTTGTGCAGTTACTCAAAGCTGCACATCTACAGTTGCACAGCACTACGTGCATTGCAAAAAAAAAAAACCACACACACAAAGCCTGAGTTAATTAAACAAGGCCTAATTAACTAAATACAACAGAATTGTTCCATAAAATGCTCTGTTATGCATCATGCTGTTTATATGAAGAAATAGTCTTTGATGCTTTTCCTGGTGTTGTTCTGAATTCTATACCAAAAAAGCCAGTTTTTTAAAAGAAAAGACCTATTTTAATAGCACTCAGACCCCAATTATGTGGCCAACGTATTTCAGATTATAAAAAACACACTCTTAGTGGATGTCCTTTAATCAGCCTCACTGATGTAACATATTGCTCTTATTTTTTGCATCTCAGGGATGGTGCAACCTGATAGATTAGTTAAGCAATGGCTTTGGTCATGACCCAATCCATAGCTCACAGAAGTTCAGGCACTTAAAAATTAAATGTATTGAACATCTCCACTAAGGCCAGCAGGGCTAAATGAGCTGAAGCGAAACACTTTGGTTTAATTGAATTGAGGCTTGGGTTGCCGGTCAGCTTTTGCTACTCATAGACTAAGCACAAATGGTGAAAGGGAACAAACGCGTTTAGAGAAGAACTAAAACAATGAAATCCTTCTGCTCAGAACAGATTGTTCTGGGGTGACTCAACGAGTCTGGGGGAGGAAAGGGGTGGCAAAGAACATTATTTGGGGTGTGAGGATTTTGCTGTACATTAAAGACTTATAGAGATAAAGTCATTAATGTTGCTAGTTTGTTTACCTTATTAATGAAGATTGTTTGACATTTTCAAACTGATTCAGAAAATGGGCCAGATTCCCCTTAGAAAATACTGCCTTTTACTAATTAGGTGAAACATTCCAGTCTGCTTTCCAGGCTCGTCTTCTCTTCCTGCCCAAGAACATATGGCAAAAAAGATGGGGTAGAGAGAAATGGCAGTATCCTCAACTGAAATCTGGGGAGGGCATGAACCTGATGCTCCTACACACATGGTCTCACCCACCAGTTCCTGGTCAAGAAGGAAGCAAAGGAATTGGCCTGGTTTCTGGGGGACTGGAGGAGACTCCTACCTAGCTAGCTGCAATGGTTTCTACTGCTTGTTCTGGGGTAGATGTGTGAGCAAGTTAAGCTTTAAACAATGGAGGCCTTTAAAAAGAATTAATTCAAGCTATAGGACCATGATATGCTAGGACTGTATTATCTGAGACTTTGCTGTACAGTTCTAGTCTTGGGAATGGAGGAGAGAAAGGAGAAATGGGATTTATTTGGGGAGAGTGCCCACTACCATTAGCTACCCCTTGGAATTATCCCTGGGTTGTTCAAAGTGCATGTGCAATACAGAGACTAGTTTCCAATTATATTACATAAGAAAAGTCCTACTGGATCAGGCCCAAGGCCTACCTAGTCCAGCATCCTCTTTCCCACAGTGGCCCACCAGATGCCTCTGAGAAGCCCACAGGCAAGAGGTGAACCTCTCACTTGCTGTTGCTTCCCTGCAACTGGTATTTAAAGGCATCTTGCCTCTGAGGCTGGAGGTGGCCTATAGCCACCAGATTAGTAGCCATTGATAGAACTGTCCTCCATGAATTTGCCCAAGCCCCTTTTAAAGCCATCCAAGCTAGTGGCCATCACCACATCCCGTGGCAAGATAATTATATAGATTAATTATGTGCTGTGTGAAGAAGTACTTCCTTTTGTTGGTCCTAAATTTCCTGGCCTTCCATTTCACAGGATGAGCCCTGGTTCTAGTGTTGCAAGAGAGGGAGAAAAATTTCTCTCTATCGACTCATAGGAAGCTGCCATATACTGAGTCAGACCATTGGTCTATCTAACTCAGTATTGTCTTCACAGACTGGCAGCAGCTTCTCCAAGGTTGCAGGCAGGAATCTCTCTCAGCCCTGTCTTGGAGATGCTGCCAGGGAGGGAACTTGGAACCTAGATGCTCTTCCCAGAGTGGCTCCATCCCGAGGGGAATATCTTAGAGTGCTCACAATTCTAGTCTCCCATTCAAATGCAACCAGGGTGGACCCTGCTTAGCTAAGGGGGCAAGTCATGCTTGCTCCCACAAGACCAGCTCTCCCCTCAATGTAGTCAATGTTGTTGACTACAACTCCCAGAATCCCCAGCTGCAATGGCTTTTGCTTGGGGATTCTGGGAGTGTCAACAATGTCTGGGAATTCCTGTTAAGAGGGACACTGATGCCTAGGGACCCAGCCTGAAATCCCAGCCTGCAAGATGGAAGAGAGGAAAGGATCCCAGCTCCTAGGGTGCAGGAGACCAGAGTGTGCAAAGGACCCCTCCAGTACAGACCTTAGTCACTGGGAAAAAGTCAGCCCAACCTCTGCTCAGTACCTTCCAAGGGTATACTGGTGGTGCCGCCAGCTTATCTGATAACGACTCAAAGAAGAGCCTTCTCTGTTGTGGCCCCATAACTGTGGGACACACTTCCTGCTGAGATTCCTGCTGACTCATCCCTGGCTCATCTTATCTGCTGGCTGACCCATCCCTGCTGACTCTCTACTGCATGCAGAATTTTATACACCTCTATCATACCACTCTATCATACCACATTTATACACCTCTATCATACCAACTGCTTCCTCAGGGCACGCTTGGCACCGAACAAACAAATATAACAAAGCTTTCTCATTTTCTGCTGGTGGCTGTGTGAGTAGTTCTGGCCCAGTCCTCTGAATTGGTCCATCTGTTTTGATTTCCCTGGACTTTCCCCCACCCTCCCAGCAGTTGCTCTAAGTGAGGTCTAGTCTGCCCTCAAATCCTTCCCATCACTACAAACCCCATCAGAGTATATGTGAAGTTGGGATTTTTTGCCCCAATATACATCACTTTACACTTGCTTATACTGAACCGCATTTGCCATTTTGTCACCCACTCACCCAGTTTGGAGAGATCCTTTTGGAACTTCTCACAATCTATTGTGGATTTCACTACCCTAAATAATTTAGTGTCATCTGCAAATTTGGCCACTTTGCTGGTTATCCCAACTTCTAGATCATTTATGAACAAGTTAAAGTGTACTGGTCCCAGTACAGATCCCTGTGGGACCCCACTTCTTACTACCCTCCATTTATTCCTACCCTCTGTTTCTTGTCCATCAACCTGTTACCATTCCACACATGAATCTGTCCCCTTATCCCATGACTGCTCAGTTTACTCAAGGGCCTTTGGTGGTGAACTTTGACAAAACCTTTTTGGAAGTCCAAGTATACTGTGTCAACCGGATCACCTTTATCCACATGCCTGTTGACACTCTCAAAGAACTCCAAAAGGTTAGTGAGGCAAGACTTGCCCTTGCAGAAGCCATGCTGGTTCTCCTTCATCAAGGCTTGTTCTTCTATATGTTTAACAATTTTGATGCTTTCAATCAATTTACCTGGCACAGAAGTTAAGCTAACTGGCCTGTAGTTTCCCAGATTCCCTTTGGATCCCTTTTTTAAAATTGGAGATACATTAACTGCTTTCCAGTCCTCTTATATAGAACCTGGCTGTAGGTACACTGTAGGTATTACATCTTTTTGCTAGGAGATCAGTAATTTCACATTTGAGTTTCTCCAGAACTCTTGGGTGGATGCCATCTGGCCATGTCAATTTGTTAATTTTTATTTTTTCAAGACTGTTCACGATGTTTTTCAAGATGTTTTCAACATCCTCTCTCGTCACCTCAAATTGGCCTAGTTCTTCAGCCTCCAAGCCTGAGAAGCTCAGTTCTGGAGTGAGTATATGGTCAGTAGCTTCCACACCGAAGACAGATGCAAAAAAGTCATTCAGCTTCTCTGCAATCTCCTTATCCTCCTTAATAATCCCTTTCACACCCTCATCATCTAAGGGTTCAACCTCCTCCCTGGCAGATTTTCTGCATCTGATATATTTAAATACATTTTTGTTATTCCCCTTAACACTTCTACCTATATGTTCCTCAAACTCTCTTTTTGCATCCCTTATTGTCTCCTTGCATTTCTTTTGCCAGAGTTTATGGCACTAATGAGATTGGAGAGGTAGTTTCACATTTTAGCTTTAAAATCCAAATTTTCAGACTAAGTGACTGGACTTAATTCTCAGATGACTATCAACAACCTTAAGTACAGCAAATTCATTTTGACATAGATTTCTGTGAGCCAGGGACACTCCACAGATGAATGTAATGTTATTCTCAGTTGACTGAGAGTTATATTGTACACACATAGGCACCACACAGAGAGCTATTTACAAAATAGTAACTTCAAAAATAACTGAGAATGGTGGGCTCAATTCTGAAGCAGTTCCAAAATGAGGACTCTGATGACTTCAGATATTCAGCAATATTCATGAGGTTATGTTAATGGTAATTTAAGACTATGCATCACATGATGGCAGAGGTGTAGCCACTGGAATTCATACATACCCTGTTAACATGAACCATCATGTCCCCAGGAGCCACCACTGCCTGCTCCCCCTCCTTCCTCCCCTTCCTCCTCACTGCTGCCTTCTCCACCTCCTCCACCACCGCCATCACCTCTTCCTCTATCTTCCTCTCTCTGCTGCCACCACCTCCTTCATCCTCTCCTCCTCTTGATGCCACCATAATGCTCCGGCTGTTTCAGGGCAAGCAGGGGGATACCATGCATCCTCTCTCACACCAGCTTGCCCCCAAATAGCAGGGAGTATAATGGCAGTGGTGGCAATGGCAAAAGGAGGAAGGAGGCAACACAGCATGGCAAGGCAGTGGTGGCAGGGTGGGGGCCAGCAATAGTGGCCAACACTGGCCAGCACAGGCTTGCTACACCCCTGCATGATGATGGAGAATCAAATTATTCCACTGACTGCTCTTTACAAGTCTCATCAAATCATAGTCCCTGCCAGCTATCATTGAAATAACCACTTTCTGTTCCAGATACTATGCCCAGATTCAGTCCTCCATGACAGCCAGACATTGGGACAGTTCATTTATTTTATTTATTTAAAATATTTATACCCCACCCCTCCAGTATATTACTGCTTGGGGCAGCTCACAACATTTATAAAACAGTTACAATATAAAATCAGACTAATAAAATTAACCAGATTAAACAAGATAAAAATCCAAGCTAAAACCACAATCGTGATTAGCTTTTAAAATTCCAAATTAAATTCTTAAAGCTAAAAACTAAGAATTATAAAAACTAAAAACTAAAGAACCTACCAGATATATGCAACAGGTGAAATATTAAAAAGCCTCTTTAAAAAGATGTGTTTTTAGTTGGTTTTTAAAAACATAAGAGAGGGAGCATGGTGAAGCTCTTCAGGGAGGGCGTTCCAAAGCCAAGGGACCACAACCAAAAAGGCCCTTTCTCTAGTCCCCGCCAATCGGATCTCTGTTAGTGGTGGGGCCATGAGCAGGACCTGAGATGATGAGTGGAGTGCCCTGGCAGGTTCAGATGGGCGAATACAATCCAACAGGTACCCCAGCTCCAAGCCGTGTAGGGCTTTAAAGGTCAACACCAGCACCTTGAATCTAACCTGGAAGTGGACTGGTAGCCAATGAAGCTGACGCAGGATGGGTGTAATACTTGTGAAGCGACTTGCACGCAAGAGCATCCTTGCGGCAGCATTCTGAACCAGCCGAAGCTTCTGAACCGTCTTCAAGGGCAGCCCCACATATAGTGCATTGTAGTAGTCTAGTCTGGACATTACCAAAGCATGAGTGACTGAGGTGAGGTCCGACTTCTCCAAGTAGGGTCACAGGTGGCGCACCAGCCTTAGCTGGCAAAAGGCATATCTGCCAACTGCTGCCACCTGTGCCTCCAAGAACAGCGTTGGGTCCAGAAGCACCTCCAAGCTACTTGTCTTTCAGAGGGAGTGTGACCCCGTCCAAGACCAGATTTACTTCACTACTCAGATAATCAGTTTTACCAACCCAGAGCACTTCCATCTTCTGGATTAAGTTTCAGCTTGTTTGCCCCCATCCAGTCCAGAACAGCCTCCAAACCATGGTTCAGAGCATCCACTGCCTCACTGGTGTCTGCTTACTTAAAAGATAGGCAGAGCTGGGTGTCATCAGCATACTGATGGCACCGCAGCCCTATGGGTGACCTCTCCCAGTGGTTTCATGTAGATGTTAAACAGCATGGGGATAGAACAGAATAATAACAGATAGAACAGATAGTAACAGAATAGATCCATGTGGCACCCTATAGGCCAAAGGCCAAGGGGTGGGACAGGCATTATGGATGTGCAAACAGCTTCGACCCCAAACCTGTTTGACATCGAACCAGTTTGGTTCAACAGTTCGGGGTCAAACTGAATTCCCCAGAACCCCCCCCCAACCCCCCCCCAGAACTTGGACCGAAACACACACACCCCGACGATTCAGGAGGTTCGTGATTTTTTTAAAAAAAATTACCTTCAGCCACTTTGGGGGGCTTCCTCTAGGCCACAGGGTGGTCCACAAAGTTCCCCCTCCCCCTGCCGGCCTCGGTAATCACCACTGCGGCCCGTTCAGCTGCTTTATTGGGCCTCCATATGTAGGTGCGGTGGCTATTTTGGACGCCACTGCGCATGTGCAAATGACCTCTGCGAGGCCTGGGATGGCCCAGGGACTTGCAGAGGCCATTTGCGCATGTGCGGTGGCCATTTTTAAAAAAAATTTAAAAGAGGAAAGGAAGCCCCCCCCCCAAAGGGCTGAAGGTTAAAAAAAAAAGCTTTTTTTTAAAAAAAAAATGTGAACCTCCCCCACCCCCCAGACTGAACCAAACCAGGGAGGTTTGAGGGGGTGTGGAACCAAACAGGTCTGGTCAGGTTCACGTCTAGTTCAGACTCGAACCGAAGCAGGCCAGTCAGTTTCGTGCACACCTCTAACAGGCATCCCCCAGCACCACCTTCTGAGTATGACCCCCCAAGGTAGGAGTGGAGCCACTGTATAACCGTGTCCCCAACCCAGAGATGTCCCAGAAGGATACCATGGTCGACAGTCTCGAAAGCGGCTGAGAGTTCAAATAAGATATCTGCTGGCTCTGCAGCAAGACATGGGGAAAGAGCATGTGCGTGTACATCTACCCCAATCTCGTGCTCCATCTTGCCACCCACAATCATATGGGGGCAGTTCATCTAAAATCATAGATCATCTAAGATCATAAAATGTGCACACTGAAGGATGACTTGAATCAACTATTCCACAGTAACAAACACACCTCCTCCAAGGACAGTACAATATGGAGGCAAGACAATAGGCTAAGGAATGCTAAGGGACCTCTAACAAAAGCCGAATGGCAACAGAGATCAGGCTCACAGCTCTTCTAAACCCTAAGAGGGAGGAGCAGAAGCCACTGCCAGTCAGTGCAAACAATACAGAGCTAGATGGACCAATGGTCTGACTCTGTATAAGGCAGCTTCCAACGTTCCTATGATGTATTTTCCAAACTGTAAAACCAGGCTCCGAAGTGAGTTATAGAAAGAATTTGATTGTACCAGAGTGCTCATTTCATTTCACTTCACTCCACTCCAGACCCCCCATAGCAAATTACGATAGTCAGATAACAGCATGAGCCATGAAGATCTTATTATATGATTAACCAAGCTCACATTAATTATACAATTACAATCATTTTTAGCTAAGATATGTAATTAATTATTATTTGGTTCTCATGCTGAAGGGCTTGTACTTTTAACTACTGGAAACCCATGGATGTATTTCTCCTTGTTTTTGTCTAATGACAGTGTGATATTATCTTGGAGTAAAAAATAATCATTAACAACAGATGGAATCGATGTAATTGAACCCAAAATATTTTACTTATATTTGAAGTGGAAAATAGTCTACACATTTAAGTCAATTTTCCTCTAATGGAACTTTCAATCCATTATTATGATTTTCTGTTTCTGAAACATATGTTCTAAAATAATTTTAGACGGTTGATTTTCAAATATAAAAATATTATACACTATGATGATGAAAAAAGGGGAAGTCATAGAAACATCACTGCCTTGAACACGAGGAGAAATGTTTCCACACACAGCTTACTGCAGGGACACCTCAATTACATGGAGCCTTTATATCGGCCCAACTTATACCTGGTGGTCACTGTCACTGGCCTAGACATTCTCCATGGATTTGAAAGGTGAGCTGGTTTGAAATGTCAAAATCGCCACATGAGTGCCACAACATGCATACATTTTTTGTGGTGTACCACACTGGGACTCTCACATTCCAGTTGACGTTGAGGTTGGAATAGAAGTAGAGTCTAGGGGTTCTTTAGGGGAAAGTGGCATGTTATTGGAGCCCTCATCAGCTCAGATAATCTCTTTCCTGCCTCTGCAGGTTAGGGGTGTGCACAAAACCACCTGGCCTGGTTCGGTTCAAGTTTGAACCAGACCTGAACTGCACCCAAACCCAGCCAGGCAGGGTCCCACTGCGCAGGCCCGGTGGCTTCCAAAATGATCACTGCACTGGGGAATAGGCCCAGAAGGGGCTGAAGTCGCCTGAACTGGGCAATTTTTACAAAAAGGAAGGCCGGCAAGGGGAGAGGGAACCTCCGTGGACCCCACCACCACCTTGGAGAAGCCCTCCAGAGGGAGTTAATTAAAAAAAGGGGATGGAATTCCCAAAAATGTTTGATGAACTCCCGAACCTGGGGGAGGGGTATTTCATCCAGGGTCGAGACAAACCAGGGGTGGTTCGGCTCAACCCCGAACCTTCGAACCAAACCAGTTGGATATCGAACTGTTTCAGATTTGAACCTGTTTGCACATCCATACTGCAGGTGCAGCTTCTGGCAAGACCAAAGTAGCTGCAGTTCACCTGTATGACCTGCGGCCATGGAGGCATAGGACAGGGGTGGGCAGACTATATGATGGACAAGATAGGGGGTGGACAGGGTGTTTTTTTCTGGAACCCAGAAGTCCACTAACTGAAGCCAGAGGCAAAAATATAATAGGCTTCTCCACATGACCATTAACTGGAAAGGACAACTATCCTACCCAGCTTAGGGAGCTGTGTGCGGGCCCAGTTTTCAGTTGTGTGCAAGTAAACAACAAGGTAGGAGCCAGGGAGTGTGATCATCTGCTAAGTGTCAGCTGGCTAGGATGAGTATGCCCTACCCAGATTCCATCCCCAGCTTTAGAACAATGTAGGAGGAAAAACTGTCCTACCTGGCTGACATTTACACTCCCTGGTTCCTACCTTGTTTTTTACTGACACAGAACCAAAAACCAGGAGTGTGCACTGCTCCCAAAACTGCATACACTTGTCCTTCCCAGTTAACAGTTGTGTTAACAAGCCAAGTATCTCAAGGGATGGAGCCAATTACCTACTGCATATCATGAGAGATACACTGGGATAAGTTACATATACAGTGGTCCCTCGACTTACGAACTACTCGACATAAGTATTTTTCGAGTTACAAACGGCAGTTTTAGATCCGGTTTTAGATGCGGTTTTTTCAACTTACAAATTTTTAGATGGGGTTTCCTCGACTTACGAATTTTACATGCGGTTTCCTTGACTTGCCTGCCTGTTTACTGCCTGTTTATTCTTGAAAAGAAATGTTCCTGTGCAGTTTGCAAGCCTTACTGGGGGTCTGGGTCTTTTTTCTAGGCTCCGGAATGCATTAATCTGTTCCCAATGCATTCCTATGGGAAACCGCTTTTCGACTTACGAACTTTTCGACTTACAAATGTGCATTCGGAACGGATTAATTTCGTAAGTAGAGGGACCACTGTACAAGTTATACACACACACACACACACACACACACACACACACACTAGAATTGGCCACAAAGCTGGGCAAAAGCAACCAATACAGTTTACAGAGGAGGAACACTGAGGCTAAAAGAAAAGTGATTAGCACAAGGTCATTTATGACAGAGAACTTAAAAAAAATTTTAATGTGTGATTTAAGTAACTTGCCTAGGGAGCAAGAGGTTGCTCATTCGAATCCCCACTGGTGTGTTTCCCAGACTATGGTAAACACCTATATTGGGCAGCAGCGATATAGGAAGATGCTGACAGGCATTATCCCATACTGTGCGGGAGATGTCAATGGTAAACCCCTCCTGTTTTCTACCAAAGAAAAGCACAGGGCTTTGTGGTCGCCAAGAGTCGAAACCGACGTTACTTTTTAACACCCCTGGTAGAGAAGACAGAGGGGCTATTCCCATGATCAGCAAAAATCAGGCTAGCCTCCGCTAGCCTGATTTTTGCTGATTGTGAGAACCACCGGGCTCGGCTGCAAGCCCGGTGGTTCTAGAGCGGGTAACCCTCTCAAGTACCCCTCCCCTTCGCCCGGGTTTGCAGAGCGAGCTCTCCGCAAACCCGGGCTATCTGATTGTGAGTAGCCGCGGCACGGCTCTGCAGTGCGGCTACTTGTGAGTAGACCCCCAGAGGGGAGGCGGAAAGCCGCCTCCCAGCTCCAGGGGGTCTCCTCAGTATGCCCTGCGTGCATGGACAGGGCATACTGGGGCTTCTGGGGGCCGCGCAGCCCCCAAGCTCCTCAGCCCCCGCCGGCTCCGTCATGGAGCCGGCAATCATGTGGGCGGCCAATCTGGCCGCCCAGGGCTCCCTCCCTGCTCACCACCCCAAACCGGGTCTCACTGATCATGAGATCCGGTCCAGAGGCTATGACTCATCTGAAAGCACCCAGCATACAGGACCACTTTCTGTTCTGTGGTCACCAGAAGTCAACACCGACTTGACAGCACAGCTTTACTTCAACATGTCCCGATTTTCCCATTCATAGTGACATGTTGGCAGGTATGTCATTTTACTTACTATTGTTAAACTACTGGGAATCAGATCCATGCTGATCTACTGGAAATCACCCAACCAGTAGACCCACTTTACCTTCTGCCTACTTCTGGTGTAGTGTATAAAGCAATCAGAGCCTATTTCCAGAGTGCTTTACTCCACCTAGAAACCTTGTAACCCCATCTTGTGAAAGAAAAATAATAATTTTCCAACTCTATTGCAGAAAAGTACATAGAAACTGGCCTGGATATTCTCTTTAAGGTGCCCTTCTGAGCTTTTAGAAAAGCTCAGTAATGCTAGATAGTGCACAGTACTATAAAACGCTCCCCAAGATAACAAGCCTGTTGCTAAATTACAGCACAGCGGGTCAGGGGGCACCATGAACTGTACTGATATGATGACCTCCCATATTATCCTCTAGCCACTGGAGAGGCTTCTTCTTTTATTAAAGGAAGCATACAGTGATTTTCCCCTCTGAAAGGAAAGAATAAAGCAGCCTTGTCATTTGATCAAAGTTTTATCTGCTGACATAGTAGCTTGTCCTCAGAAGCACCATCAGGAGGTTAACAAGTAATTTAACGTACGGCTCCCAGTAGCAAGCCTGTAGTTCATATCTTACAAGTAATAGTAGAGACTAACCTCATTCTAAGAACTGTGGGTTTAATTGAAAAAGACTCTATTCTGAAACAATATAGCAGTGCTCTTGAATCATACCCAAAAGATCTTAAGATTTGGCTGAAGAAAAGCAGGGGCTCCAAAATGGAAACTCCACCATTGCTGATGAATAACGGCTCAGGCAACTTCAGTGACTTCCAGCACTAACATAACTTTATTGAATAAACTGCACAGTAATCTATCCTAGCTTTAACTGGAAGTTAAAGGAACACCATGATCCTTTAACTTCCAGTCCTCAGTCCCTGTGTCAGAGCTTCCTTCTCTTACTGAAAAAAGGCATACTTTATAGAATATTATTCTATATGAATATTAGAATATTAGAATAATAGAATATTATTCTATATGGGATGTTATAGGAGTTATCGGAGGAGTTATAGGATGTTATAGGAGGTAAATCCTTTGCACTCCTAAACATTTAGATTGTAAGCCTCTCTGAATAAAAACCTCTCTAGGCAGGGACATTTCTAAATGCAAAAGGATGCACTTGTAATAGGCTTAAATGCTAGCATAATTCCAAATGCTCCCATGTAACAACACCCTATTCAAACATCACATTCAACACTCATACAATCTATGTACAGTGTACATAGGAACAGATCTGAATGCAGGCACAGTTATTCACATGGTATGTTGAACACACTTCCTATATGTACCATGTATTTGAGGGACCTGTACCCAGGTACACTTTTAAATTGAATGCAGGTACAGTAATTCACATTAAAACGTGTATGAGTGTACAGACATCTGATTGCAGCTACAGTCTGTAAACATAATGTATGAACAGGGCTAATGCCCTCCTCACTTTCCTGAGCATTGAGATGTTCCAGAAGGCATTGCTACCATCTTTGAGAAAAAGCACTGCAGATTTCTGGTAGATCTACTACCCCACATTAGACAGAAAGTGGTCTTGTATGCTGGGTGTTTCGGTTTCGACTCCTGGCAACCACTGAGCCCTATGGTTGTCTTTGGTAGAATGCAGGAGGGGATTACCATTGCCATCTCCCGTGCAGTATGAGATGATGCCTTTCAGCATCTTCCTATATCACTGCTGCCCGATATAGGTGTTTCCCATAGTCTGGGAAACATACTAGTGGGGATTCAAACCAGCAACCTCTTCCCCACTGCGCCATTATGTGGCTATCAGGGGTGTTACTAGGTACTTAAAAGATCTGGGTCCCAGGCCCACAGCCCCGCTTTTGATAATTAAATTCAATCATATCACCCCCTCATAAGAATAATCTCATTTTTTAAAGTCTCTAATATTATAATACAGCACCTATGAAGGTGGAAGCAGCAGAGAGTTAGGTTAGGCTAGGAGCTCTCTCCCTTGCTCTGTACAGTTGTCTCCACTGCTGCACTTCCTTTCTGGAAGAGGTCGTGGAGGAGGGAGGCAGCCTATGAGATTCAGGGCGCTGAGCAATTCATTTGGGGCCCATGCCCATGCCCATGAGCCAACCTGTAATGATGCCCCTGTTCTCCACACTGTTTATACTCTTCCATAGCTCTGCCAATCACAAACATCTGCAATCCACCCTTACCTGGGAGGTCACTTTGTCCAAGTTCCGATGATGATCTCCTTCAGAACACTCCAGCTACCAGATCGTCTCCTAACAATCAATTCCCATCATTCAACCATTCAGGGCTATTTACCAGCAAACTAATTAACAGGAATAGTAAACCAGCAGTCATAGCAATGTAGTAACTGGAGTGCTAGTTAATAGCATAAAGGTAAAGTGTGCCGTCAAGTCAGTGTCAACTCCTGATGCCTTTCAGCATCTTCCTATATCACTGCTGCCTGATATAGGTGTTTTCCATAGTCTGGGAAACATACCAGCAGGGATTAGACCTCTGGCTTGCTAGTCAAGTCATTTCCCTGCTGTGCCATTAGGTGTCTTAATAAATAGCATACAAAGACTAAATTTCAAGGCAAATCTAATTATCTACACTAGAAACTTATATAATACCTATATAAGTTTAACTGTCATGTCTTCCCACAAAGAATCTTGGGAACTGTAGTTTAGTGAGATGTTCTTCAAGATCCCTAGCCCCACTGAGAGTTCCCAAGGTTTCTCAAGGAGAAGGAATGTGGGATATGCCCTACAATGGAACCAACAACCAATCTGTGTTGGAAAGAGCCCACTCTCAGCCCAGTGGAATATGTTTATTCACATTGCAGTAGGGAAGAAGAGGAAGACAGCTCATCTGAGCCATGCAATAGATGAAGATCCTATCTGGTCCTGAAAGAGAAACAGCCAGCAGCAGTTCAGACCATGCCTTCTCCTCAGGAACATTCTGTTACTCTCAAACTCTCATGACATTAATGCTTAGTTGACACTTTTAAAGACATGCAAGGGGACCGTTAGAACATTTTGATAACTATTTTGGAGAAGGCATTCTTTTACCATCTCGAATGAAGCTCATAAGCACACAATTTGCCAAGTTACTTTAAAAAACAACACCACTTTGTTAATATGTATGCCAAGAAAAAAGAAAGAGGGTATGACTAAAAACTCTGGTTAAAGCAGACAGAAACTAATGTCATCTCTCATTAGTCCAAAGTACACAAGTTGCTGCAATAGTGTACATTGTGTCAGCTATTGCAGTAACTTGCAAAAGTGTACTGCTTGCAAATAACAGAATATTATATCATCATTAGCTTCATTATACAAACATGGTTGAAATGTCTCATATGGGAAACTGAATCTCCCAATGTTTCCATAATGCTTCCAAGAGTCTTGTTTACTGAACCACCCATCAAGTCTCAACTGGGGCAGTTGGAGAATTCCCCAAAAGAAGAAGTTCAAAACTGGAGTTTCTTCTGGGAGACAGATGCCCTAATCCAGCCAGGGGCCATACACGTGGAGGAAAGCTCCCTAGCTGAGAAGGAAATTGCATGATAACAGATGCTGCACATGTGTTTTAACTAGTGGAGGTCTTTTTTAAAAATCTGAAATCTCCCCAGTCAGATTTCCAGAAGGGAAGCAGAAGCAGGACTCATAAAACCCCACATACTAAGTAAGATCTTCCATGTGAGCACGGAAGGGGGCGGGAGGCGATTTGCAGCAATCCCCCCCTTCTTTCTGTAGCAGTTGTACCTTCTGAAAACATGTCCCTGAGGGTTGTGGAACCCTAAGCAGCTGGAGGGAAGGGGGAGATGGCCAGAAACCACTTCTGCTCTCTGTACACACATGTTGCTCTTACTTAGTAAGGCAGTTCACACAATCATTGTTGAATTACAAGCAAGGTCGAAGGTGCCAACAATGATTGTGTCCCAAGCAGCAGCTGCGTCAGAAGAGAGGAGATTCTGGGGAGAATCTCCTCTCTTCTGAGTCCTAGGAGAGCTGGGTCATGGGAGGAGAGCTGGTCTTGTGGTAGCAAGCATGAATGGTCCACTTTGCTAAACAGGGTCTGCCCTAGTTTTGCATTTGAATGGGAGACTACATGCATACACTGTAAGATGTTCCCTTTAGGGGATGGGGTCAATCCAGGAGGAGCATCTGCATGACTGTATGCAGAAGGCTCCAAGTTCCCTCCCTGGCATCTATTATTATGACCAAGGTCACCCCAATTGAACCAGAGATGAGGGCTTTAAAAGGTCAGGCCTAGGCCTGTGTTCGAAATCAGCAATCTGTTGATTCCTTAGCGCCCCCCCCCGCCCCCGGCATCAGGTAAACTCTGAGTGAACTGGTTAATTCTTGGGAAACAGGACAGATTGCCTATCCTGTGAATTGCCTTGGGGAAAGTAGGAGTAATCCTGTCTTTCATGCAGCTTGCTATGTTTTGCTACAGTTGTCACCACTGATTTCTTGTTTCACATATATTTACATGCAATCACTTTGGAATGGCTTTAGAAATGCACACTAAGTATATTTACACACACACACACACACACACACACACACACACGTTATTTAGATTTGTATTTCTCATATATAGGATTAGTGTTTTTCTTCCTTGACATTTTTGACTTCCTAACACCTCTTTGGGGCAGAGAGTTCAAGCTCAAGTTTTGTTTATACGCAGAGACAAATCTGCAAAGCTCAGAAATGCAAATTGTCTTGAGACCACAAGAACAATTCATTCCTGATAACAGACTGGCTTTCCATCTCCCGAAACCCAGCTCTGAGAAACAATTGTCATGAGTATGCAAGTTTTTCTGACACAAGTTAATGGACACTTTTTAGATTCCTGAAGGACATTGCCATTTTGGAAGAACTTCATGTCCAGATCTGAGGATCAAATGACTATAAGAACCTAGCTTTTTTTGGACATGGCTTCAGCAAACCTTTGCTCATCCGAAGAGCTTCTGCCCAGCTGTGTAGCAAAACGGCAGGAGCTCCCTCTGATAGACAAGAGACTGATCGCAGCTTCTGCCGTGGGGTGAGTAAACTGGGATTTCCTCTGTCTATTTCTATCTAGAACCCAGTATGTCTTTTTGAAGCCTGACTGCTCTGCACTCTAGTCTCGGACCCAAGCAGCACTCACTTCCATGTGCCACGACTAGACTTAGTAATATGCCATCCTGGAAGACAACTCAGCCTTTGCCCCCTCACTCCCTTTTTCCCTACTAAAACTTTGGCATTCTGTACCTCACTCCTAAGCAACCCCTCCTTTCTCTTCTTTCCATTTTCTCTATCCTTTGTTAGGTTTTGCTGGTTAGTTTAACAGGCACAGTAGGAAAGTAACTTGCCTAGGGAGCCAGAGGTTGCTGGTTCGAATCCCTGCTGGTATGTTTCCCAGACTATGGGAAACACCTGTATTGGGCAGCAGCGATATAGGAAGATGCTGAAAGGCATCATCTCATACTGCATGGGAGGAGGCATTGGTAAACCCCTCCTGTATTCTACCAAAGGCAGCCACAGGGCTCTGTGGTCGCTAGGAGTCGACACCGACTCAACAGCACAACTTTATTTATTTGATTTCTATACCGCCCTTCCAAAAATGGCTCAGGGCGGTTTACACAGAGAAATAACAAATAAATAAGATGGATCCCTGTCCCCAAAGGTGTCACAATCTAAAAAGAAACATGATAAACACCAGCAACAGTCACTGGAGGTACTGTTCTGGGGGTAGATAGGGCCAGTTACTCTCCCCCTGCTAAATAAAGAGAATCACCATGTTAAAAGGTGCCTCTTTGCCAATTTAGCAGGGCTTTACCAACTTTAAACTTTACCAACTTAAACACAGAAACCACATGCAACCAACACATGTATGAGTTGGAAATACTACACTACACTACACTGGGAAACATAATAGGGATGTGCATGGAACCAGCCGGCCCGGTTCAGAATCGGTTCAAGTCCGAACCGGATGCAAACCTGACTGGACCAGTTCGGTCCGGCAGCCCTTCGAACATGCCCCCCCACCCCGGTTCAGTTTGGTTGGGGGGGTTGCAATTTTTTTTATTACAAAAAGATTAACCTTTAGCCCCCCTTTTACCTTTAGGAAAAAAGTGGCCAAACAGGCCATGGCGGTGATGACTGAGGCCAGTGGGGGGAGGGAGAACCTTCATGGATCCCCCTCTGGCCTAGAGGAAGCTCCCTGAAGGGGCTAAAGGTTAAAAAATAATAATTCATGGGGGAAAAACCCAAATAGTCAGGGGGCGGGGTTGTCTTGATGCTGGACCTAACAGGAGGTGGTTCGGTCCGACCTCGAGCCTTCAAACTGAACCACTCGATGTCGAATCTTCAAACGTCGCCGGTTTCACACATCCCTAAAACATAATTAATTTAATTGATTTGCTTGATTGCACTATTGGGAAATCTGAGTGATCTTATTGCCATATTAGACCTATCTGATCAGCACCATTGCCTTAATAAAGCCCATTGAAACTTTATGTCTGTCCTCCCTCCTACTTTTGTGTCCAGATCATACATGATTACCATATTAAATGAACCGTGCCAGTTTGTGGCTAGAGTAAACAAGCCTTATTCTCATTGCCAGATCTGGGGCATACAGAGTGTGAATCAGGCTTGGCTCTGACAGAGAAATCTGGGAATTCTGGGTTTGTTTAATGAGCAGAGGCCCACACCAACCATCAGGTCCAAGCAGTTTATTGATCACGGCATACCGGTTGTCTCTCTTCCAAGAAGGGAGCACGTCTTCTGGCGTTTGGCAAGAGCCTTTTATACTGTTTACATACAAGCTATAGGATTTAGTACAGAGCCTATCAGAGGCTAAAGTTTCATGATATAGACCAATCGTATTAGTAAATGCAAAATAAAGCTTAGCCATTGGTAAATAAGGTGAACTAATCTGTAGGGACATAGGAACATAGGAAGCTGCCTTATACCAAGTCAGACCCTTGGTCCATCTAACTCAGTATTGTCTACACAGACAGGCAGCAGCTTCTCCAAGATTCTCAGCCCTATCTTGGAGGTGCCAAGGAGGGAATTTGGAACCTAGATCCAACTCCATCTCCTAAGGGGAGTATCCTGCAGTGCTCATCCATGTAGTCTCTCATTCCAATGCAACCAGGGTGGACCCTGCTTTGCAAAAAGGACGAGTTATGCTTGATACCACAAGAACAGCTCTCCTCCCATATGCAGAAACTAGCTCTCGGCAGTCATCCTTAACTGGGCTTATCTTTCGACAGACAGGGTAAAGTATGATCAACAGCTAAGGGGCCTTGTAACAGTAAAGTACAGCAACATGTGACTTTTAGAATTTGCTAAAGCAGCATAACTAGGTGAGAGGGGATAGTGGAATTTCCCTTCATCAATTCCCCCCTTTGAGGCTTTATGTGGATATATTAAGCCTCACTCTTCCCAAAATCATCCCTGTAGGTTTGCTCCTCCAACTCTAGCCACCCCCACTGGAGGGAGAAATGACTGTCCCATGGCAGTTGGTGCTGTCAGGGGACTCCTGCTATCCACTATGTCCTTAGCTGTATGTAGGTCCCATCTATTTTGGATCTCTCCCTTGGGGATCTGAGCTCTTACTCGGACAGGGGGCCATAGCTGGGCCACCTAACATCCTCCATTCCAGTGGGGGGATAAAACTCGGTAGGCTCAATTATCACACACACAGTAGTGGCCTGCTAGAGCTGAGCCACCCACTCTTTCTTGCAGGTCTTGGTGTACAGTGCTGTTTGATGATAGTACCCTGAAATAGAATAGCTGGAGGAAGTTACAAAGTGCACGTAGGAGCCATTGATGACGGCCCCATTATTCATGAAGGTAACTTCACATGTGCTACTTCCCAGTTGTGGGCCAGTGCCATTGCACTGGAAACAGAACTCTCTTCCCTTGGGTACAACATACAGAAATGAATTGATCTCAGCCTATCTGCCCAAGTGAGGTTCCTCCTATTCCCCAAGTGGCATAATCATAATCAGATAGCTCAGAGGCATTCAATGGGATGAGGACCATAGGCAGACACACACACACCCGACATGGACGAGCATGTGATGACACACCCAGCAATCTGTCTTATTTATGGCCTTGGCTATTTCATAGGTCAGCTGAACAACCACATTTTCTCTGAAAGTTGTATGTTCACAAACAGCATCATTAAACAGTCCCAGTATCACCAGGGTCAAACAGCTCATGCAAATGCAAAGGATGCCTGCAGTTCCAGCCATCCAAGATGAGCCTGTTCACAGTGAAGGAGCAAACAACCTTCTCTCAGGGCTGTTGGACCAACACTTTGCCTGAAAATTGCTTGTTCTCCATACATTCTATACATTCACATCGGGGTTTGTAGGATGAGAATGCTGGAAAGGTTTTACCTCATAACGGCTGTATTTACTGTCTGGAAAACATTGTTTTGGTTCTGCCTCATGATCTCAGGACTGAAATTTGTAGAGAACAATAGATTGATGGTGTGACCCTCCGTGCCAGACAGCTGCCTCTGGCAATCCCATAGACAGGAGAGAGGAGGAAAGTGTTAGTCCCCTTAGAATAGCTATTTGTCCCAGGAGCCCAAAAGTATATTCAGCCTCTGAATATGAAGTCAGTTTAGTTGTCATGGCTAAGTTAGCTCCATTGATAGACCGATTCTCAACAGATTTGTCCAATTCAATACAGAAACATTAAGAGAATGAGCTTACTTGTAACAAATTTGACCGAACACAAGTAAGAGCTCATTATCAAACCTAACCTGTGGCAAATAAATCTTACTTTCTTGCCACCATTATGTTGAACCAGCAGAACTGTTCCAAGTGATTAGGGACCTTCTTCAACTCAGCCCACATGGTGGAACTCCAGTTTCTCCCCACCTCTGTCATGATCTTGACTCCATTTCTATAATGCAGTCCGGAGAGGTGCCCAGTGCACCATCTAGCCCAGTTGTGTTGGGTGGATTTCAGTTGTTATAGCTTGAGAACATGGACAAGATTAGTGTTGGAGTGTGCCAGCCACCAGTAGGCTTGACCCCATCCCACCCACTTCATGGCTTATAATGCTTAGCAAGGAGAGGAAGACCAAGGAGGCTCTAGGACATAATTAACCATGTCAAAGAAAATCCCAAGAATGGAAAATTGGAGGGGCATCAGTGTAGGAGAAAGCCTATTGGAGGGCAATTTGCTAGGAGATAAAGCTTGTCTGCAGTTAAAGAAATCAAACCTGAGAATGACTCTGCCTTAAACCCTGGAGCTGCTGGTCAGAGTAGACAACACTCCTGGACCAATGGCATGACCCAATATGACCAATGGTTTGACCCATCATAAGGCAATGCTTTTTATTTAAAGTAGCTATTCTAAGCATTAGGCTGCAATATTGAGCTAAACGAAAAGCTGAAAGGAAGTTGAGGTGATGCCATTTCTATCACTGATATTACAGGTTATTTAAAGAATAATGAAGACCAAGGTTAATATGAGGTGTACTTAGGACAGGCCAGTTACACTCCGATGTGACTCTACAAGTAATACTACTCTTGGCAATAGCTATGCTCTGATGAATCATCCCAGCTTATTCATACAGAGAAATGATTTTCTGAAAAGATGAAGATATATTATTAAGTGACACGACTGCTGCCCTCTTTCAGTTAAATGTAAATTAATGTCATTTCCATTGCCGATGTTGTGACACAATTCCATGCAATTAGAGCTGAACTATTTATAATGATGCTCCAAAGAACAGCTGCTCCACCACCCCGCCCTCAATATTTTTAGTTTTTTTTTTTTTAAAAAATAGCAGCAGATTCAGAAATCTGTTATCCATGGGGTCGCTCACACAAACGTATTTGCTGTGGGGTAGATATTTATGAAAAGTCTGTAAAATTTAGAATCCAACTTTATTTATTTGATTGATTGATTGATTGATTGATTGATTGATTGATTTCTATACCGTCCTTCCAAAAATGGCTCAGGGCGGTTTATACAGAGAAATAATAAATAAATAAGATGGCTCCCTGTCCCCAAAGGGCTCACAATCTAAAAAGAAACATAAGATAGGCTCCAGCAACAGACACTGGAGGTATTGTGCTGGGGGTGGGCAATTAAAATGCTTCCTTAAAGAGTTGCTCAGTTAGTCAAATTGTTGATCCACCAATGTTTCACATTATATTACACCGTACTAGGAAAATGATAGCAGAGACAGCAATGTGTCCTGGAGAACAGTGTTCCCTCTAATTTTTTTTATCTGGTTTTGTTCTGGGCAGCAGTATCAAGGCAGTGTGCGCGCACCTGCATTCAGAAATGGGCCTTCCTGATTCAACCTGAGCGGGATCTAAATTGAACTGAGCAGACATCCAAAAACTTGTCAGTGCGTGCATGTGCACACACCTTAGAGGGAACCATGCTGGAGAAGCTGGTGGGGGTCCATTTAAAAGCTTCCATCAAATGTAAAGAAAAGAATTACTTCAACAATTACAAACATATATGAAGAAAATAAGCATATTGTTTGAAGTTTTATGTGTGCATTATTGATGGGATATATCCTTGGCTGATACCACACATTATACTTCTTTTCTCCTAGAGATCTGACAAGTTCCAAGGGCAGATGTGTTTAGAAGTCACTAAATAGAGCACTTTTTTTTTTACTACTACTACTATTACAAATATTTGGTTTTTGCTGCTGCTGCTGCTGCTGCTACTACTACTACTACTACTACTACTACTACTACTACTACTACTTATATACCACTTTTCAACAAGAGTTCTCAACACATCTTACATAAAAAATAAAATGTTCCTTGACCCAAAGGAGCTTTTTAAAAAAAATCTAAATTTTAAAGAAACATAAGGTAGATACTAACAACGGCCACTAGAGGGATGCTGTGCTGGGGTTGGATAAGGCCAGTTGCTCCCCCACTGCTAAATATAAGAGAAACACCACTTTGAAAAAGTGCCTCTTTGCTCAGTTAGCAGGGGTTTAAATAGTCCTTTGGTGGACAGGGTTAAGTGTGGGGCAAACTGAAGGACTGTTTTCTCCTCTATGGGCCTTCCATTCTTCAAGTAAGGCCTCATTGTGGTCCCCCTGCCATCCAAATTAAGGTTAGTGATGACCAGACAGAGGACCTATTTTGGTCATATACAGAATGCCCTCCCCAGGAAAGCTCACCTGATGGCATCCTGGTTGTCTCTACAGCACCAAATACTTTTTTAAAAAAATTGCCCAATGTATTTCAGCCTAAGAGTTGCTCTGCTGGGTTTCATTGGTTGTATAGCTGCTGTCTCTTTGTGTTCTTTTAATTTCTATGCCATTTTATTGTAATTGTAGTTTCAATTGTACACTGCGCTGGGAGTTAGACAAAACATAATCTAGGCCTCAAACAAAATAAAGAACAGCTGGTAAGCTGCCTGAGTGCTGCGCCTCTCTGGAACAGTTCCCCCAGGGAACCTGCTCTGCAGTACTTCAGTTCCTTTAACCAGGCTACAAAGTTCATCCTAGAAAATATGTATTTTAAGTCAGCTCTACATGTTTTATATACTGGCTGACATCCAGACTAACACTGCACATGCGGTATAAAAGATGCTACTTTTGCCAATCTCTCCTTCCATCCAAAGCCCACTGACAGGGGCATAACGATGGGGGGGCAGGCAGGGCACATGCCCTGGGTGCCACTCTGGTGGGTCACGGGGGGGCTCCAAAAAGTGGCATGCCCCCCTGACCCCCCCCGGATCGCACGGCGGTGGCGGGCGGCGGTGGGAGTGAGCGCGGCGGTGGCGGGCGGTGGCAGGAGTGAGCGTGGCGGTGGTGGGCGGCGGCGGATCGCCGAGTGCGGCGGTGGCAGGCGGTGGCGGATCGCCGAGTGCAGCAGAGCAATGCCAGGCCAGACGGCAGGCCTCGGCATCACTCTGCTGCACTCGGCGATCCACCGCCGCCCGCCACCGCTGTGCTCACTCCCGCCACCGCCCGCAGCCGCCGCGCTCACTCCCGCCACCACCGCCGCACTCACTCCCGCCGCTGCCCGCCACCGCCGCGCGATCTGCTGCCGCCTGCCACCGCCACGCTCACTCCGGCCAGCCCAGGGGGACGCAGGTATGTGGGGGGGGGCGCAATTTCAGGGGCAGAGCTTGCCCTGGGCGCCGTTTCCCCCTGTTACGCCTCAGCCCACTGAAAATGTTGCCTGAGGGTTGCATGAAAAATAGCCCCTCCTCTGTAGCACTGTAGTGACCAATCTTCCCTCCCTCTAAAGCAGGCATCCCCAAACTGCGGCCCTCCAGATGTTGCTGAACTACAACTCCCAGCATCCCTAGACACAATTTTTTGTGGCTGGGTATGCTGGAAGTTGTAGTTCAGCAACATCTGGAGGGCCGCAGTTTGGGGATGCCTGCTCTAAATAGTTAACAGGAAGTGAACCCTTGTCTTGGCTGACAGGCTGGTGAACTTCTGGGCTCAACTAATCAGACCCCAGGTGGGTGGGACCTAGAGAGCTGTTGCTGGGAATATGGGAACAAGAAAGGAAGTCTTTGAGGAGAGTGTGGACTAGCATGAGGTCGGAGGCCACACCTGGAGTTCTGCATACAATTCTGGTCACCACATCTTAAAAATGACATTGTAGAACTGGAAAAGGTGCAGAAGAGGGCAACCAAGATGATCAGGGGCCTAGAGCACCTTTCTTATGAGGCAAAGCTACAACACCTGGGGATATTTAGTTTAGAAAAAAGACAACTGTGCTGCGGGGAGACATGATAGAGGTCTATAAAATCATGCATGGTGTGGAGAAAGTGGATGGAGAGAAATTCTTCTGCCTCTCACGTAACACTAGAACCAGGGGTCATCCCATGAAACTGATTGCCAGGAAATTTAGGACCAGCATATGGACGTACTTTTTCACACAACGTGCAATCAACTTGTGGAATTCTCTGCCACAAGATGTGGTGGCAGCCAACAACCTGAATGGCTTTAAGAGGGGCTTGGATAACTTCATGGAGGAGAGGTCTATCAGTGGCTACCAGTCAGAGGGCTATAGGCCACCTCCAGCCTCAGTGGCAGGATGCCTCTGAGTACCAGTTGCAGGAGAGTAACAGCAGGAGAGAGGGCATGCCCTCAACTCCTGCCTGTAGGCTTCCAGCGGCATCTTGTGGGCCACTGTGTGAAACAGGATGCTGGACTAGATGGGCCTTGGGCCTGATCCAGCAGTGCTGTTCTTATGCTTCATGGCGGAGCTGCAGGATAATCTCTCAAGGTGAGAGATTGGCAGGAGGCTTGATTCTTATCAGGAGCTCTGTGAGTTCAAGGGGACAGGAAGCCAAGGCTAGGGCCTTCTGAAGTTTAGGGCAGGAGAAATAGTAAGAATTTGTGTTAGAATTTCTGTTTCTTTGGTTTGTGCTTTTCATTTTCCTAAATGTCTATTATTGGCAACTACATTTTAAAGTGTGCCTCTCCAGCATCATTTGGGGTGCATTTGATATATTCTTGTAACCAATTAAGTATTTTTAAGTGTTTCTAAAAATATAAATGCCTCAGACATAACCAGTCTGTAGTAATTGAATAAAAGTTTTTTCTTTGTCTTTTACCTTTTACAAGCCTCCAGGTGGTTAATAATCAATAACTAATGAGGAGGGGCAGTTTCTCTGGATCAGAAACACGTCTCAAAGACAGCCTGGCCAAATTAACAATTAATTCCACGTGCAAGCGGATGCACGGAGGGAAGATTTACTTTTGCCTGCTGGCAAGGGGGAGCAAAAGGGGAACGGGGATTGCTAGTCACCCCAAATCCTGTTGGGAAAGACTTCCTAAAGCAGTGACTTGGTGGCAGCAAGATTTACCCTACCAGAGTCTTTTTCTTAGCTTCAAAGTGCCATTAATTAATTGGTCAGAAGATAGTAATCTTTTTAAATTAATTTTTAATACCAGGACTTACAAAGGCTGAAGATGGCAAGGGCCATCTTAAAAGAGGCATTCCCTCATCTGAGAGAGAAAATGAAGGAAGCATCTCCTAATCTAAGACAATACCTGCTGAGACAGATTCATGCAGAATCAAACAGCAAAAGATAGTTTTTCTTTAGACCTATTATGTTTTCATCATATATAAATTTATGCAGATTTTATTGTTAGATTGATTAAAATTATTCATTAACACCGATTTATTTAATCAGGTGACAGCCTAGTAAAAACGCACACATCAGGAATCATAAGCATGGGATTCAGTAACATATCTTGTCTAGTTTGACCCTGAGATGCCTTTTAGTTGGAAATACTAAGTGCTGGACCTGGGATTTTTTGCACGCAAACCATGTGCACTGCTACTGAGCTATGCACCATCGATGGTATGATATTGTTGTGGTGCCATGTGCTCTTCTTTATGCTAAAAGTTGGGAAACAAAAATAGAAGGAAAAGAGAATTTCCATGCATACACTTTATTATTATTATTATTATTATTATTATTATTATTATTATTATTAATTCAGTTTCTATACCACCCTTCCAAAAATGGCTCAGGGCGGTTTACAAAGAGAGATAAACAAATAAGATGGCTCCCTGTCCCCAAAGGGCTCACATTCTAAAAAGAAACATAAGACACACACCAGCAACAGTCACTGGAAGTACTGTGCTGGCGGGGGGGATAGGGCCAGTTACTCTCCCCCTGCTAAATAAAGAGAATCACCACGGTAAAAGGTGCCTCTTTGCCCAGTTAGCAGGGCAAAGCTACTTCTTCTAGTGTCTTTCTAGGAACAGCATCATGAGCAGGACAGGAAGGGGGAAAGATGGATGCAAGAATGCATGTAAGGTCCTGAGCATGTAGCTGGGTTTGCCTTTGAGCGGCTATATTTGTTTTGTGAATTGAGAAATTGCAACCTGAACTTTGCCAGACTTAAAGGCGTCTCTTAAATGCTGGGTGTCTAATTTTAAGCTCCAGTCAGACCCCCTGCTTCTTGGAAGTGCACAATATCATTCCCGCCCGCCCTCCTCTCTCCTCCCTTCCAGAAGATGACTATATTACTGACATTTGCTCAGATCAGATCAGATCAAAGTGAATTACAGTGGCAATGGGGAAGATGAAAAACATTGGGCCGGAAGAGGTCTGAGGCAAGACTGCCATGGTAACTGAGATGAAAGGAACCGTTAGTTTTGCTCTCCGCCTAATGGGGAAGGACTCTTGTTGTATTCTATCTATTAATCTTTTATATTTTGTTGTTGAGAAGTTTGTCCCAAAGGGGATCCTGTAGAACGCTTGGGGGATGGAGTCAGAAAGGAAAGGGAGGAAAAGGAGAAGGGGGAAATGGAGTTGTTTCCAAATAAATCCTTCGTTAAATCTACATAAGATTACTTTGTGTTTATGAGGGGAGCAGCTATTTTTTTAAAAACTCTTTCGTCCTTTCGTCATTTCATCAAGGGAGGTGTGCAGAAACAGAAGAAAATATTTACTTCACACACACCATAACACGTTAAGAACAAAGAACCAAGTTTTCCCAAAGATAAAACAGATACTGAATTTTTACCAGAATCCACCAGCATTCATAAAAGCCCATATAAGCAAGAATTGATGAACTAAAACGGCATCCAGGGTGTTGGCATGACAGGAGTAAATTGGGCATATGAAATATTCTAAAGCAATCAACAGTCAAGGGTGACTTTGAAAATATGGGTCTTTAAATCATTATTGTAACAGTTCCAGAACACTGGGAGATGTTAATTTTCATGTAGATTCATCTGTAATAGATCCATTCATTACTGTCAGTGGAGCCTTGAATGAGCACTAGTCTAAGGCTGCAATCCTATGCACCTTTACCTTTTAGTAAGCCCCAACTGAATGCAGTGGAACTTACTTCTGAGGAAACATGCACAGAATCACATTCTGACATTCATAGAGGTCATTCACACAATCAAAAACTGTGTTCTACCTGTCTGTGCTCCCAATTTTCAGTTATGTGGAAGCAAGGTAAGAGGAAAACCTAGGTAGAAGTGATTGTGTGAAAGCAAGGTAGGAGGAAAAGATACCCACACAATCACTTCTACCCAGGTTTTTCGCTTACCTTGCTTCCACACAACTGAAAATTGAGAGCACACACAGCTCCCAAACCTGGGTAGAACACAGTTTTTGATTGTGTGAATGACTTCATTGTCTTAAGAGTTCAAAAATGTCTTGATGCAATGCATCCAGGGAAAGTCTATGCAGCTTTAGTCAATATGAAAAACAAAAGGGGTCTCGCTAATTACTAATGATGTCAGTTTGTAATGTTGGACTAGCTTCACCTTCAACAACTTTCCAGGACTTGTAGGGGAAGCTAGAGAGGCATAAAGCCTAGAACTGGCTGTGAAGGATTTGCTCTAACCCAGGGATTCTCCAACTTTGGTCCCAGATGTTGATGGACTACAACTTCCATCATCCCCAGCAGTCAAGGCCATTGTGGCTTCTAGGGGTGACAAGAGTTGTAGTCCAACAGCATCCAGGAACTTAGGTTTGGGAACCCCTGCGTAGTGCCTATGGTCCTTTATTACAAGAGGAACAGCTCCCTGCTATTCTTTACCTGCATAAAAATTTCTCACCAGAAGGGGGCAGGATTCGCTTATCCACTGGAGTGAACCACGCTTGGTTACAGGAAAGGCTCCCAAAACATCATGTGCATGAATTATGGGGGCATTGCCATTTTGCATTGCAAATGACTGATGCAAACAGGCTCAGACTGGCCCATAGGGCAACAGGACATATTCCCGGTTTGCCCCACCTGCGAGGTGCCCCTGCGCACCGCCGCACTTGGCAGCAGTGAATACTCCCACCCTTAAGTACCCATTCTGCTCAAAACCTGGCGTCCTCCCCACATATATTCCAGTATATAGTCTGGCCCTAGATGCAAGGGTGGAGCCAGCTGGGAAAATGCAGAGGGATGAGTCAAAGACTGAAGCAAATAGGCCCTTCCAATATTACTACTACTCAGTTCCTACAATAACCTCAACACTTCACACAACCTGCTTGAACACTTCCTACTGAAATGTGTAAAGGCAAGGGGAACAAAAGTATTACACAGCCGAGGGGCCACATTCTCAGTTTAACTCAAACAACAAAGAGTGTTATGATACCGAAACACTTCAATTGTGGCATATGCTTCAATTTCACTTTGTTAAATGGATGGAGTGTTATTCTCCATTAGTGAAAATAAAAACAGACATGGGTATATATTTTTAAAATGAAAATTATGGGGCCAAGGGGCCATGAAATGCAGAGGAGCAGTAAGTAAGACCAGTAAGAGATGGTCTTGTGGTAGCAAGCATGGCTTGTCCCCTTAGCTAAGCAGGGTCTGCCCTGGTTGTATATGAATGGGAGACTTGATGTGTGAGCACTGTAAGATATTCCCCTCAGGGGATGGAGCCGTTCTGGGAAGAACAGAAGGTTCCAAGTTCCCTCCCTGGCTCCTCCAAGATAGGGCTGAGAGAAATTCCTGCCTGCAACCTTGGAGGAGCTGCTGCCAGTCTGTGAAGACAATACTGACCCAGATAGACCAATGGTCTGGCTCAGTATATGGCACCTTCCTACATTCCTATGTTCCTAAGTCGTACACATTTCCAAAGTGGATGCTTTTCTAGGCAGCTAGGTTCTGATCTATAAGTCCATTCACACAGCCATATCAGGTTAGTTTGGGGGTGGAAGTTCTACCCTATTACAGACAGATGAGCAGAGCCTCTGTTTGGTTCTGCAAAAACTGCACCCAGATGATTCAAGCATCCACATTTTAGCTTTTCTTCAAAGCCTGGTAACATGTGCCCATTTATCTGTATTGACAACATCCCAGTTTCTTTGTATCCATTCTTCTATGGATTTTGCTTTTGTCCTGTTGCTTCAGTATCTGGCCAAGGCTGTTTGAGCTACAGTGATTGAATTAAATAGCAGCCCACATGACCTTCTGCAAACAACATCCTTAACACAAGCAAAATGCATATATTGCTGCCTTTATTAAAGTGTTAGTTTATGCTTTTTCTTTTATGTGCTCCATTGTGTTCAAACTCTGTTAGCCCTCACAAGGGAAACACAAACGGCACTGTTTTACAAGACAAGCCAGTCCAAAATGGCTCGGGGTGAACTACAATTAAAACAAACCACTAAATCATAACCTTATTTTGTAGGCAACTGATAAACATCATTGTCAAAGTGGTGTTGATTTTTCACCTATCCCCATTTTGATGCAAATGATTTTTATTTATTTTTTTGCTCAGGAGTTTTTGAAGACAATGGACGAGTGGATGCAACAGGCAAAGTAAAAGCAAAATCCCTTTCACCAACAGTCTTTTGATTGTTGTATTAAATTGCAACTACTACAGATGTCATGTCCGCAGCTGACACAATAAACCTAATACTAAGTACATAGGAAAGGAAAGGAAAGGAAAGGAAAGGAAAGGAAAGGAAAGGAAAGGAAAGGAAAGGAAAGGAAAGGTTGAGTCGAGTTGAGTCGAGTCGAGTCGAGTTGGTGTTGACACCTGGTGACCACAGAGATATGTGGGTTTTTTTGGTAGAATACAGGAGTGGTTTACCATCGACATCTCCCGCGCAGGATGAGATGATGCCTTTAATCACATTCCTATATCGATAAAGGAGTTTCCCATATTATGGGAAACACACCAGCAGGGATTCAAACCAACAGCCTCCTACTCTCTAGTAGTGATGTGCACAGAACCATAGAGCTGCAGTCCAGCACTGGGGTGGGGGTTCCTTTAAGGGCAGGGGGAGGGTGTACTTACCCCTCCCACCGCTTTTCCCCCTCTGGTGCGCCTTTTTTAGTTAGCAATTGGAGCGGCAGGATACCTCCCTGCCGCCCCTTCCCCCGCTGGGCTGCAAAAGGCTTCAGGAAAGCAAAATCTCAGTGACGTGCACGTGTGTGTGTGGCAAGGTGCACCAGAGGGGGAAAAGTGGTGGGAGGGGTAAGTAACCCTCCCCCCCGCCCTTAAAGGAACCCACACCCCAGTCCGGCCGAACCCTGAACCACCCATGTTCGGACCAGTCCGGAGGCCTGTAGAATGGCCTCCAGACCGGTCCGTGCACATCACTACTCTCTAGGCAGGTTACTTTCCCGCTGCACCATTAGGTGGCCTAACTACATAAGAACCCCAAAAGAGCCCTGCTGGAACAGACCAAAGGTCCATCTCAGGCATGTAGAGATAATGGAATGTGGGGGGGGGGGACATCCCAGGGCCACAGATGGTCTAGGGGTCCACCAAGGCACTGCCTCACACACACCCTGCTCCATTATCCCCCACCACCACTTTATCTCAAGGGCCATTCCCTTTCCCCCTGCATCAGTAAACTGAATGTGTGGCTGGCACTGCAACAAATCCACAGCCCTTTGTCATCTCCAGCTGACAAAGAAAGAAACTTCACTGGCTGGAGAGGACAAGAGGCTGCATGTCTGGGCTCAGCGCTGGCCATGGCTCCTGCAGCAGCGTGCTGACGCAGGGGGACAGGGCATGGCTGGTGTGAGATAAAGCAGGGGGAGAGTGTGGGTCATGTGCTGACGCAGGGGGAAGGGGTGTGACTCAGTGGCAGCTGGGTGGCCTGTCCCAGGGTCATCACTGACCTTGCTATGCCCTTGGTTCATCTAGTACAGCATCCTCCTCCACAGTTGCAAGCCAGAAGCCTTCAAGGAGCCCACAAGCAGGACATGAAGGAAATATCTCTCCTCACCTGCCTGCTCTGCAGTAACTGATACAGTGGCATGCTGCCTCTGAACCTAGAATCCCTATTCAGCAAACATAGTTATCAACCTCCATGAAACACATGTGGGAATCTACAAGTACCAATTTAGGAGTGTCGGGGTCCCACCGCCATCAACACCTGGAAGCTGCGCCATTCCCCTTTCCACACATTCTGGGGCTGCTGAGGTACCCCTGACCATGTAGAACAGCTCTGCAACAGGTCCAGGTAGGCTTTCCTGGCAGGACAACCTTGCGTCATCCATAGATGACAAGATCTCACAAGATGCAGGATTTGCCTCGCAAGATCCCGTATCAAACTCTCGCGAGGCTTCAATCTAGAGTTCAATATGGTAAGAGTTCCAGAGAGAATGACAAATCTCAAGGGACTTCCCATGAGATTTCAGTAGTATATAAAGATGGGCTGACCAATTATGAGGGGCCAGACTGGTGAGGGCTACCTAGGGAGAGAGAGTCCAAGGAGCTAGAGGCCCTAGGTGGTGGCAGTGGTTGTGGTCATCCTGTGACATCAGCAGGCACCAGACCTGCAGGACCACACAGGGCCAGTGCTCTGAGGCCAGAACCAACTTGACTCCCACTGCTGCCACCATGTAGTGGATTAAAGCCTTTGTCTCAGAGCAAACTCACGTGAGGGAAAGAAATGCTGAATCATCCCTGCTGAGCTTTATGGCTGGGCTTTTCCTAAAACTATTCTATATTCCTGGTAGGTTTAAAAGGCTGCCACCAAGCACCCTAAAAATTGCAGCGAACTGGACCAGTGGATTGGGTGCTGTAATTCCAAGGTACCTCTGTAACTGGATATTGGGCAAATACAAAAATCTTCCACGTGCAAGCCTGGACGAGGTGAGAAAACTGATAGCTTCTTACTATTTGGGGATGTGATTGCACCAGAGAACTCCTCCCCTTTGTCCCCCCTTTTCTGAGTTAAAAACTAACTCGGAAAGGCTTGTAAAAAGAAAAGACTTTTAAAAAACAGTTTATTCCATTACTACAGCCTGCTTCCATTTGAGGTGTTCTAGCTTTCTTAGATACAGTTAAGAATACTTAGTAGATTACAAAAAGAGGTCTTAGTAGATTACAAAAAGAGTAGATTACAAAAAAAGTCTTAGGCACATTTAAATGTTTATAGTCTTTTGCAATGCCCTATGTAGGATGGGTGTAGGCTAGTGTTTCTTATTTTAATTACATTACAGGTAAACAGTAATACAACAGTATCAGGAATATGCAAAAGCATGCACAACAAAGAAATAGAAATTCTAATGCAAACTCTCACTAAACCACTTTCTCCTGCCCTAAACCTTTGAAGCCACTAGCCTTGACTTCCTTTTATTATTTATTTATTTATTCGATTTGTATACCGCCCTTCCAAAATGGCTTCCTTGAACTCATCAAATTCCTGTTGAGAATTCAAGCATCCTACCCTCCTGTCTTTCAAGGATCTGCAGAGTTATCCCATGAGAGAAACCTCCATGCTGGCTTCAACCATGAGGGAGCAAAACTCCATTGCCCTTCACTAAGCCTTTACGCACCTGCTTCTCTCCAACAAAAAACGTCCTTGTTCTCAGAATTCCCCACAACCACTCTCTAGATCCCACCCACCTGGTGTACTGATTGGCTGCCCTGGAATTCACCAGTGTGTCAGTCAAGACAAGGGTTCATTCCTTGTTAACTCTCAGGAGGGAGGGTTGGCTGATCACTGCAGGAGTGGAAAACGCAGCCATACCATGACCCCAACAGGAGTGGGGGGAGCCCTGGATTCAAGCAGCAAGAAGCAAAAGGACACCTTGTCCTTTGATTCAGACCTGGACTGAATCAAATTAACTTGTGTGCATGATTGCTGGTCAAGAAGGGTGAGCAACATTCAAGCTAATTAGTCATGTTTAGCACCATTGAAATAGATGTCCAATTAACTTCCATTAGTCATCACTGAGTCCAGATACTGCCCCATATTTTTCTGTCTAATTTGGTCTCAGGTTAAGAAAAATTCACAGTCTAATGCACGGTGAAGTAGCCTTAACCCTACAGATTGTGGAATCCAGTCACTCACTCTGCATTCAATACCAGGGCTAACTAACCCTACACACACACACACACACACACACACACACACACACACACACACACATATATATATATATATATATATATATATATATATATATATATATATATATATATCTCCAATCAGAAAGCTGGATTATCAACTTGCTAGGTCCCAGTGGACACTGAAGCAAGGTAGAACAGTTTTAAAATTTTCTTCTGGAGGTTTTGGTACCCCAAGGAGCTGACATCTGACAGCAGCAGCCCTGACTCGACAGACCCATCAATGAACCCTGAATCAACTGGATTCAATCCAATACATCCCTTTGATCAGGATCACACCCTTAGAGAGTAAAATTACATCACTGCACTCAAAATCTGACTTTACAATGTGAATGCATCTGAAGAGAAGTATAAATGATGTTCATCAGCACACCGCATTTCACCCTCAAAAGCACAGAGAGTTTCCATTTTGCCACTGCCTGGCAAGGGGTTTATGGTATTATTATGGTGATCATATGCACTGGATCGGGGTACAAAGGTTTGTCAGGAGAGCCACACAGTCCTAGATTACAGAAGGAATGGCTTGTACAAAAGCAGGGTGACCCATCAAAAGTAAAAAAAGGCCTCTCTGCTGCAGATGGCATCATTTTAAATGCCTACACTCATCCTGTGGAGTTTTAGTGCTTTCCCAATGCTTGCAACTGATGGAATAAAGGAATACAGAGCAATCCCCCCCCCCCGCCACCGACAGAACGCTTTCAACATCAATAATCACAAATGCCGTTGTCCAAAATTCTAACAACTTGACTTGTAAGCCCTGCCTTATCCTGGCTCTGCAAACTTCTATCTGCTGGGGGGAGGGGGCAATAAGAAGCAAACAACAAAAGAAGATGAGGGACCAGCTCTGGGTCTCTTCCCTCCCCCTGCTCCACATCTCCTGACACTGAGTCTGGCTGCACCAATCTCACAAGGCAGCTATAAGCTGATGGCTTTTAGATATGAGAGGGATTGCTCCTGAATTAATTCTGAGCTTTGGATCTCTTTAGGTACAATCTGCCCTCTGACAGATCTTGCCTTCTTTTACCATCACGGAACACGTCACCACTGTCACGCTCAGAGACAAGCACTCCCCGATTGATTCTGAAGAGATTCCCTACCCCCAAGGTGCTTGTATGCAAAAATGTGGGCCTACAGAGGTGACCAACTACCCACGTGGAATTGTTGGTGGCCTGGCCTGGACACAGATATGCATTCCCATTTGGTTCAAATGATGCACCTGTTTAGCAGGCTTGGGTGAGCATTGCTCTGAATGGGCCTCCAGATGTGTGTCTGCATTCGCTGATCATACAGATGCCTGCTTATGCCTTGTTGGATTGGGGTTGTGGTCTTTGTGATTTATCAATCAGTTTTTAGACACCATAAGGCTGTTCTCACACGTACCCTAACCCAGGCTAGGGATGCACAGCCAGGGATGCTCATGAGAACTGCCAGGATTGGCCCCGATCCCAGCAGGCTAGTGCCACCTATCCTGGCTTTTTAGCCCAGCTGCTAGATGAGGTTAAGGGAATGAGTGCTCCATTACTCCAGGTTTGCTGCTCATGTGCGAGCCAGGCTGCTTCCAGCCTGGCCACACACAGAGATGGGCACCTAGAGTGCACGTCTCCTGGGGAACACATAGGAACATAGGAAGCTGCCATATACTAAGTCAGACCATAGGTCCCTCTGGCTACACAAACTGGCAGCGGCTTCTCCAAGGTTGCAGGCAGGAATCTCTCTCAGCCCTATCTTGGCCCTATCTTGAACACCGCACTTCACAGTACTTGTTGCAACCCGGTCACCCTATCGCTCTCTTTAAGGAGAAAAAAGTCCCTTTCCATTGATGGGAAACAAGGTGGCGCTTATACCATCAAGTACTACCACTTCATGCGGCTAAGCCATGGCTCCCAGAGGACCAGCAAGAGTGCCCTAAAATCACCTGCAAACAGAAAGCTAGTGAGCTAGGTAAAACATTCAGGGAAACCCACTCACATTTCTTAAAAGAGTGTGTGGTAGCCAAAAGAGTGTGGCAGGGAGTAAGCAAGCTGTTAGAGTGGCCTGATTTGGAAAAACAGACTTGGGAAGAACTAACATCGGGTTTGAGCGATAGAACCTCCTTTCGAGGTCCCAGAAAGAAACCTTCAAGGAAATGGGACAGAACAGGTGCCCTCATACTAGGGAATTGGAATGTTCCCCTCCTCATAATCAGGTTAGTAAACCTGTAGGTCATTTATGCAATGCTCATGCATAGGAATAGGGAGGGAAGACACGACCAAGAGGTTCACACGGATGAGACAGTAAATCTCTTCTGGAAAAGTTTGTATGGTTATGTGCAAAAAGACAAGAGTATCTCTTCTAAACAGCAATGGGACAAATTGTGGAAATGGATGTCAGATGTAAACCCCCCCACCCGATTACCTGATGTGCCTTGAAATCCCCAACCCCCGAGTTACAGTACTACCTGCATATACTTCATAACTTGTGTGTTTCCAAATCCTTGTGTGTAAATCTTTGTAGATATATCATGTACAAACAACCACTTTGTATATAATTGTGCTTTGGCAACGTACTGTATGCTTTGGTAGTTTGTTGGTTCAATAAAAAAATCTTGTCCTATTTTTTTTAAAAAAATCTTGTCCTATTAAAAATAAATAAATCTTGTTCTATCTTGGAGATGCTGCCAGGGAGGGAACTTGGAACCTCCTGCTCTTCCCAGAGCGGCTCCATCCCCTGAGGGGAGTATCTTCCAGTGCTCACACATCAAGTCTCCCATTCCTATGCAACCCATTGGGAATCCCCCAATGCATTGTGCATGTTGGGCGGTGCATTGTGGGATCTCCAGAGACAGAGACAACAAGTCCTGGCCTCTGTTTACCTGCACTGCCGAGAGCAGCACAGAGATTCATCTGTGCTGCTTCCGGCAGCACTGGTCATGTGGGCATGTGGCTTACACACCTTCGGGGCTGCAAGCAGTCATCTGGGGGAAGGTAGGTTGAACCCTGCCTTCGACCACACACGCATGCGCAGTCATGTGAACAGCCCCCACGACTTCTGTTTTTGAAAAGACCCGATTGTCTCTTACCCTCACATATCTCCCCATGAGGTCCAATTCTCTTTTGTGGATGAGAACTGCAATGGTTTTAGGGAATAAAACAATTTAAGTTCCCAACAGGACGTATTTGTTTTTAAATCCATGATGTAAAACTGTCAACCCTGACCAAACTCTGCACTGAATAACTCGCTATATTTTTGCTGATGTCTCTTCATTAACATTTGATTATTTGCATTTAGCTGACAGTATGCCTGCAGCTTCATTCTTCCCTGGAGACAGTGTCATGAATCTAATTTATAGATGGCCTTTATAATTATTTTGTAACAATTATACTTTGCCAAGGAGCACTCATTACCATCTAGATAAACACAGCTAAATACCACACTTTTTTCCTAAACAGAAAAAGAACAGAGCTTGAGAAGATATACACACACATGAGAGTCCTTTTGGACATGTTTGGAACATAGTATGACAGTCTGTTCCAGGGACATTCTGCTTATAAAAAAAACTTAAAGATGTTTAGACAGGTTCAAGTGGACAACAAGAAATGGTCTTAATTACATAATAAATATTAAGAGAATGGAAACAGGATGAGTTTAAATTCCTTTACAATACCTTTTTGCATGTCTTTTAAAAAAGATTTTTAAGATATTTGAGATATTTGAAAGTATCTTAAAACATAGCTATAAATGAACATGGTTGATAAAACTTGAAATTCTTACTTATTTTATCAAATGTTATCAAAAGCCTAGAAAAGTCAATGGAAATGGTTCCATTGAATTATACAGAGAAAAATTAATCCAGTACTTAGAATAGAGCCCTGATCTAGCAAGGGTGAGCTACCCTTGGGTGAAAAGCTGGAGCGGGAACTAGAATTAATAAGTAGTTGCTTCTCTACTGAGAACAGAAAATAGGTATTATATCGGATGTTTGTATTGTCCCTACTGCTTACACAGTTTTCTAGAAAGTGGCTGCGTTTAAGGGTAGAAAGAAGTTCTTCTTAATTTGTGGGGCATTGTTCCTTGCTGGTTCTGTAGGAAGCTATGGCTGTACTTTCCCAGTTCTCCAGTAGGTGGCACTTTAGTATGATAATAAGGAACACACAGTATGGAGAACAAGACACACATTATAAGGGGAAGTTATGCCAGATACTTGCAAGATGGTATTCCTTTCAGTTCTCCTTTGCCCCAGACTATGAGGTCAAATATGGGGTCAGTGACCTTTCTTATCTGCAGGGGGGAAGAGGTAGTGGCATTACACCAACTGGAATAATAAGAATAACCATAACTACTACTACTGCAAATATTTATATACCACTCTTCAACAAAATTCTCAAAGCAGTTTACATAGAAAAATAATTCATACATAAATAAGATGGTCCCCTGTTCCCAAAGGGCGCACAATCCAAAAAGAAACATAAGGAATCACTGGAAAGTAGGCTAAGGGAGCTTAGACCGCTTTCCAGTGGTCGCAGGTGAGTCCAGTGCTCCCAAGGCGGCAAGCCTGCTTAAACCACCCTCCACTTAAATGAGGTTAACGGAGCAAGCGCTCTGTTAACCTCATTTCATTGCTCATGTGTTGCCGTGGCTCACGGCAACACATGAGTAGACTCCTGGGCTCAGGGGGGTCTCTCCAGGATGCCCCACACACTTGCTCCATGATGGATCCGGCAGCCGTGTGGGCGGCTGATCCGGCTGCCTAGAGAGGAGGCAGTGATCGTCTGCGGGGAGGTAAGCGCTTTAGAGCTTCCTCCCCGCAGAAGGCGGTAGCCTCCTGCAGCGATCGTGAGGATCACTTCAAGGTCTACACCAGCAACAGCCACTGGAGGGATGCTGTGCTGGGGTTGGATAAGGCCAGTTGCTCTCCCCCTGCTAAATATAAGAGAATCACCACTTTAAGAAGTATCTCATTGCTCGTTTAGCAGGTATAGTAATAATAACAGTTAGTTATAAGAATAATAACAACAACAATTTTATAGATAACAAATTTATTGTTTATTATAATTTAATTAATAATAACAATAAATCATCATCATCAAGTCACTAATTCAAAACACCAGCCTATGCAAAGGGTGATGAGGTAATAGTGTTGCCATTGTCTACAACAATTCTCAGTGTGTCAAGATATTGGGTCTTGGATGTGTCTTCATGTTGCTGGGGGCCAGGCCAGAGAAAGACTGGAACTTCTGCCAGTTTACTACCCACCCCACTGCCAACAGATTCTGCGGCTGAGCTCATTGAGATGTTCTCCAACCTGACAATGTTCTAAGTTTAGTAACAGAACTTATAATGTGCTCTGAATTGCAACAGGTTCAGAGAAGGGCAACGAAGATATTGAAGAGCCTGGAAATTAAGACCTATGAGGAAGAGTTCAAGGAGCTAGTGATGTTTAGCCTAGGGAAGAAAAGACTAAAGGCTATATGAAAGCTATCTTCAATATTTGAAGGGCTGGCATATAGAAGAAGGAGCTCCTCGGGGAAAGACTAGAAGCTCCAACATTCTAGAATTAGCTTATTTTAAGAAAAACCCATCCGAAAATCAAAAGGGTAAACATCAATAGAAGAGGAAAGTCAAACATTTGCCTTACCATACACACAGGATTCTGCCAACTCTACAATTACAGCTTTTAAAACTGGTTCTCTTTGGTAGTTAGATTATTTTTTTCAACCACTCTTGATAGGATCGAAATTACAAAGAAGCACATTCAGGCAGAATTAGGAAGAATTTTCTAACGGTATTATCATAATTATTATTTTATTTATTATTTATTTAAAATATTTATACCCCGCCCCTCCAGTACACTACTGCTCGGGGTGGCTCACAACAATAGAATAGATACAATGTAAAATAAAAGTAATCAAATGAACCAAATTATGTAAACAAATTAAAGGTCAGGCTAAAACCACAATCAGATTTTTGGCTTTTTTAAAGCCAAACTTTGGGTTACGGCCCATTTGACCCACAAGTATACCCCTTAGGTTCTGGCAACCTAGAATCAGAATTAAGTCTCAAATTAAAAATTATTTTAAAAGCTTAAAATTGAGAAATATAAAAACTAAAACTGAAAGATATAACCAAAGATGGAACATTAAAAAGCCTCTCTAAAAAGATGTGTTTTAAGTTGTTTTTTAAAAACAACGAGGGAGGGAGCATGGCGAAGCTTTTCAGGGAGGGCGTTCCAAAGCTGAGGAGCCACAACAGAAAAGGCCCTGTCTCTAGTCCCTGCCAGCTGGATCTCTTTAGTGGCAGTGCCATGAACAGGGCCTGAGATGATGAGTGGAGGGCCCTGGCAGGTTCATATGGGCAAATGCAGTCCAACAGGCCTGTCCCAGGGTCATCACTGACCTTGCTATGCCCTTGGTTCATCTAGTACAGCAGATGAGTGGAGGGCCCTGGCAGGTTCATATGGGCAAATGCAGTCCGACAGGTACCCCAGCACCAAGCTGTGTAGAACTTTAAAGGTCAAGACCAGCACCTTGAATCTAGCCCAGAAGCAGACCAGTAATCAATGAAGCTGCCAAAGGATGGGTGTGGCACTAATGAAGCGACTTGCACCCATGAGCATCCTTGCAGCAGCATTCTGGACCAGCTGAAGCTTTCAGACCATCTTCAAGGGCAGCCCCACGTATAGCGCATTGTAGTAGTCCAATCTGGATGTTACCAAAGCATGAGTGACTAAGGTCAGTTCTAACTTCTTCAACTAGGGTTGCAGCTGGCATACCAGCCATAGATGATAAAACGCACTTCTGCACACTGCCTCCACGGACTGTAAGAGTTGTTTGACAGTGCAACACTCTGCCTCCTGTAGTGGTGGGCTCTCCTCCTCTAGAAGTTTTCAAACAGAGGGTGGACAACTGCAGAATGCTATGGCAGATTTCTCCCGGGATTTAGACCAGACCTCCAAGGTCCCTTCCAGCTCTAAAACTCTATGAGGCTATTCTCATGACCACAGGAAAGTAGGGGTGTGTCCGAACCGGTCCGGAAGCCATTGTAAAGGCCTCCGGACTTTCCAGACCGGTTCGGATCTGGCTGGTTCAGGTCCGGGTGGGGGGGTTCCTTTAAGGGCGGGGAGGGTTTACTTACCCCCCCGCCACTTGCCCCCGTCCAGCGCGCGTATTTAATGTAATAATTGGGGCAGCAGGATACTTCCCTGCTGCCCCTTGTCCCTCTGCAATGCCGCCAGCCGCTTTGACTCACAGTTTTGAAAGTAATTACTGCTGCCCAGTGCCAATAATGAAGTTGAAGAAGAAGCCGGCCTCCACTTCGGCGCCTCTCCACCCAGCGGCTCCCCCAGGAGCCACCGCCGCCTCCCAGCAGCCACTGAGAGCGGCTCTGCCATGGAGGGCGCGCCGCGGCAACCCTCACTTCCGGCTACCATGCGACTTTCCCCCACATACAGAGTGGCTGCATTCTGCCATTCGCATGGTAGCCGGAAGTGAGGGTTGCCGTGGCGCCGCGGCGCGTCCTCCATGGCAGAGCCGCTCTCAGTGGCTGCTGGGAGGCGGCGGCGGCTCCTAGGGGAGCCGCCGGGCGGAGAGGCCGGCTTCTTCTTCAACTTCATTATTGGCACTGGGCAGCAGTAATTACTTTCAAAACTGTGAGTCAGGAACCCTAACCCTACAGGAAAGTCAGGAACCCTAACCCTAACCCTACAGGAAAGCAGAGCCCAGCCTGCTTTCCTGAGGCCATGGGAACCGCCAAGAGCCATGTGGCTCCCGGCGGTTAGCCCACTTAAGTTCTCCACCTCTTAGATGAGGTTAGTGGAGCGAACTCTCCGCTAACCCCACTTTACTGATTGTGTGCCGCCGCGGCACGGCTTTGTGCCATGCCGCCACAACACATGAGTAGAACCCCAACCAGGAGACTATAAGAAGCCTCCCGGCCTCAGGGGTCTCCCCAGAATACCTCATGCACTCATGTGGGCCATCCTGGGACTTCCAGGGGCTAGACGGCCCCCAATCCCCGCTGCCCTTACCAGCTCCATGATGGAACCAGTTGTTATGTGGGCAGCCGATTTAGCCCACATAACAACTGCCGGCTCATCTGCCGGCTCTTCCCGCAAAGCCCCGTAAGGCTCTCCATACTGCTCATGTACATCAGGGAGGGAGGTTGTCTATGGACTTTCTCCGTGACATGCTGTATTACCATAGTATGATTTTTTTTTAATTTAATTTAATTAATTTAATTTAATTTAATTTAATTTAATTTATTTATTTATTTGATTTATATACCGCCCTTCCAAAATGGCTCAGGGCAGTTTACAGTTAAAACAAACCACTAAAACAGTAAAGAGCTAAAACAAATTAAAAACAATATAACAACTAACAATTTAAAAACATTTTAAAACTATTTATTTATTTATTTATTTATTTTATTTTTACATTTATATACCGCCTTTCGTTAAAAGACAACCCCAAGGCGGTTGTCAATTAAACCATTACAGTAATTAAAAACCCCGAAATCAGGTTTTGAATTTTAAAATAAACCAGATTTTAAAACCCCCAAAATTTAGGCTACTGAGTGAGCTTGGGTGAAGAGATGCATTTTCAGGTGTTTTTTGAAAATTGCCAGAGATGGGGAGGATCGTATCTCAGCAGGGAGTGCATTCCACAATCTCGGGGCAGCGACCGAGAAGGCCTGTCTCTGTGTAACCACCAAGCGAGTTGGCGGTAACTGGAGACAGATCTCCTCAGATAACCTCAATGGGCGGTGGGGCTTGTAATGAAGAAGATGCTCTCTTAGATACCCAGGGCCTAAGCCCTTTAGGGCTTTGTAAGTTATAACTAGCACTTTGTATTTCGTCCGGAAACCTATTGGCAGCCAGTGTAACTCCATCAGTAAAGGAGTAACATGGTCTCTCCGAGATGACTCAGAGACCAACCTGGCTGCCGCATTCTGAACCAACTGGGTTTCCGGACTACATACAAAGGCAGCCCCACATAGAGCGCATTACAAAGGTCCAGTCTGGAGGTTACCAACAGATGTACCACAGTTTTGAGGTCATTGATCTTGAGAAACGGGCGCAGCTGGCGTATCAGCCGAAGCTGATAGAAAGCACCCCTGGCCACCGCCTCAACCTGAGAAACCAGGGAGAGTTGTGAATCCAGAAGTACTCCCAGACTGTGAACCTTTTCCTTTTGAGGAAGTGTGACCCCATCTAGAACAGGTTGATCAAAATCGACTCTGGAGTTCTGACCCCGCACAATAAGTACCTCCGTCTTAACTGGATTCAGCTTCAGTTTATTCTCCCTCATCCAGCCCATTACTGCTTCCAGGCAGGCATTTAGGGAGGATATGCCAGCTCCTGAAGAAGTTGGCATGGAGAAGTAGATCTGGGTGTCATCAGCGTACTGGTAACACCCAGCTCCAAATCCACTGATGATCTCTCCCAGCGGTTTCATGCAGATGTTAAAAAGCATTGGAGAAAGTATGAGCCTTGAGGGACACCATACTTAAGCTCAGATCTCGAAGAGCAACAGTCTCCAATCGACATCATCTGGAATCTGTCCGAGAGGTAGGAGCGGAACCACTGTAAAACAGTGCCTCCCACCCCAAACACTCTCAGATGTTCCAGAAGGATACTATGGTCAATAGTATCGAAAGCCGCCAAGAGATCCAAAAGGACCAACAGAGTCACACTTCCTCAGTCAATTGCCAATTGGAGATCATCCATCAGGCCAACCAAGGCAGTCTCCACCCCGTAGCCTGCTCAAAATTTTTAAAACATGGATAGACCATTTAATAATGCAATCACTCACTTGCATTTGGAAATTGTATAGTCCCAACAGGGCAGTACAGCATGGTGTGTGTTTTTTTCTAAACCATGCAGGAGAAGAGGACATATCTGAACGATGTTGATGAGCCAGTGCTATGTGGACAGCACCTAGTACTGACTCAAGAGTGCCAATGATAGTTCCATATGGCTGAACTTCAGCACGGTGGCTGATAAGATTGGCTTGTACGTTCTATTTATCGGGAATTATTATTGTGATCTATTAAGCTGCTGCCTTGAGGGTCTTTTAATCAATCTGCCTTGAGGGTCTTTTAATCAATGTATTATGTGTATATAATACATAGACAGGAAAAATGAAAATAGCAGATGGGAATTATCATAGGCATAGACAGCCAATCTTGAAAAAAGTAGGGTTTTTTAGAAAGCCATTGACATGCTAGAACAAACTTGAGCTAGAAAGAGAGATAAGAAATATGAATATAAGAGAGAATCAAGCTGCTCCCTGCCTGATTGGGCAGTGCGGCTGCTTTGCCTCTGTCCCCCTGCAAAAAGCACGAGGACACAGGTGAAGCCTGATTGGCAAGCCTGCACGTGTGTGGGCGAGGCTAAGGTCCTTGCAGTCCATCTCAGCATTGCTTGGCTTCATTCCACTTCTCAAAGGCAAGCCAGACGGACGCACTTTGAGCTGCTCAGCGTCCTTGGGGGTGTCTTCTGCAGCGTCTTCTGAAGCATCTGCGCCTACCTCCTGTGGGTTTTGGACCTCCTTCCCAAGCTCATTGTGGTTTGGTCTGATATGCTTCAGCGCAGGGTTTGGTGGGGCGCCAGGAACTCACGGAAGATTGAGAGGTCACGGCGTAAAATTAATGCCCATATGGCACGTTTTGCCTCTCAGTTAGCAGGTGGTTGTATTGTCCATTCCGACATCATTTTCATGGTCCCCGGGCTGTTTAGGGGGGACAGAGTCCATCTGTCTCCCAAGGGGACAGCATTGTTTTTGAGGGAATTGCAGCAGGGATTGGCAACTGTTCTGCGTGGTTGGTGGGTGGTACGGGGTGTTAAGCTAGGCTAACCCCCACTGTGGCAGGTACAGTGCAGTTTGGGGGTAACATCTGAAACTGGTGAGCATCTGTAGGTAAGCTATAGCTCAGACAGGTCAACTGCCTAGAGGCTTGGTGGCTCAGGGAGGTCTGTCCTGGACCGATCTATAATGTCAGGCTAAACCTCTCAAAATGGCTTGGTGGCTACTGGGGGTGGGGTGCGGCTATGACAGAGGCCTGGCAGTAGGCCGGCTAAAATGGGCAGCTCCTGCTCTAGAGCATTGGGGCTGCCCGTAGCCCTGGTGCAGTCGCCCTACGCCATAGAGTAGACATGTTCCTTGTGGGCATGCCTTCACGCACCGCACTGTAGGGGTAGAGAGCCAATCCCTGCTCTTTAATTAAGTTCTTCTGAAGTTTAAATACGTTGTGGCCCTTATTAACTCCACACCTTGTGTCTCGTGTCTTCTTGGGGTACAGGGCAAGGGAAAAATGCACACAAATTACAGGAAATGTCCAAATGAAGAAAAAGCAACACACGATAAAGAACTATTCTCTAGCAATCTCTAGTGAAAACTCCATAAAAGTTGTGGAGCAGAGATTAAATTTGTCCCTTGCTTTCATTCAGTAGAAGGAGTTTTGCCAAAGCCTAATATATGCAAAAATGAAGCATGGAATTTTATTGTTAATTCTTGGATTCTTTAAAGATATCTATTTCAACTACACTCGGGGTGGGGTGGGAATTAACTATCTCACTTTCCTTTCTGAGAAAGCAGACTCTATAAGCAACCAACCACCATGCATAATGGCAATTTCAAAACAGGATGTTCTGATTTCAGAAAATCATTATGCCATAGTGTGAGAAACCGGAGGGATTACAACAAGTTTTCATGCTATGCTGCTGAATGGTTTCACACCCAAGTGTCCAGCATTTAACAGAAAAAGAAAAAGCTTTTAATGTTATACTAAGTAGCAGTAATGGGTACAATCTAAATAATATTGCTTTGTGGGCATATTGCCCCTTCAGCTTTTGGCAGGAGAACAGCACAAGGGCAAAGAGTTAATCTTCCCTTCCACATATTGCTGTCCTAACTGAAGTTGTTCCATGGCATGACCGTTTTGGGCAAAAAGAGAGGATCTAACTAGCTGGAATGACAACTCTACAGCACACATCTAGATTGACCCTAAGGCCACTGAAACCAATACACACATGGTGAAAAACTGGCCCTTTCATCAGAGTGCTAGTCCTCTGGTGACAAACCGCCACAGGGGCAGGAGTGTGGTTTGGTCTCCATGGACTGCTTTGCTGGGGTCCGCCATCCCAAGAGCATCCTTGGTCACAGAGGGCCAGACCACAGGATCCTTTGCCCTCCCTCACATACATATCCCCTCCTAGGAAGTCATCATGCTCCCTTCTCTTTCCTGAGCAAAAGGATATTTCACTAATTTCCAACAGGACTTACATGTTTCTTTCTGTGTGGTTCTGTGTGGTCCATCTAGCTGGACTTTTTGCTGAGTACATCATTTTGGGAAGAATTCAACTTAAAAAGAAATCAAAAAATAACATAAACAGATCATATAAAGATCCTTGCTTAACTCTACTTCTTTGAGCTGGAGACCTCCAATTTTAATGTCCTTGCTCACAGTCACTACCATATTACCTCAGCACACAATGGGGCTGTTCACATGAGCAGCTCTAACGGGACTTGCACAGCCCTACCCAGGTAGGGTAGGGCTGCTCGTGTGGAGTGCTGGGATTGAGCCCAAGCCCAGTGCTGCCCCACTGGGTAGCCCAAGTTTTTTACTCAGGCTATTACTAGTAGTAATTACTATTTACTATTACTAGTTACTATTACTAGTAATAAATAAGTTACTATTACTAGTAGTAATAGTAGTAGTAACTCAATGATATTACTGTGCACACCCTTCTACCCCAGTCTCTGGTTGTTTGCACACTCAGGAGAGAGCGCCTGGTAGCAGGGGAATCCCTCAATGCACCACTCTCCTGGCACAGTGCATTGTGGGATGCTGCAGGACTTCCTCCTCTGGCTCCACCACTCTCTGCAGTTCTGATCATGTGCTGCAGCGAGTGGCAGAGCCTAATAGGGAGGGTTGATTGTGTGCAGGGAGGCAGAGAGGAGCCTGCTGTGATTACTCCCATGGGGGTTGTGGAGGAGGATTCTTCAGTTGAAGACTCAGAGCAGGGGGAGTAGGCTGAAACTCCGGTCAACTCAGCAGAGCCAGAGCAGACAGGCCTGCAGGCCCCTCTGCCTCCTTACCTCCCTCCTCCTGATGAAGCCTCTGAGGCTGCTGAAGTCGAGGTGCTTGTCCCAGATCCCCAACAGCGACGTTTGGCCAGCATACAGGCTCAGAGGGAGGAAAGCTGTAGATCGGAGAGGCTGGCCTAGTGTTCCAGTTCTGACCCGAATGACCCAGTTCCAGCTCTGACCCGGCGGGGCTCTCACCACACTGCCTATGTAGAGCAGCCTGAAAGCTGGGTCTGTGCTGGAAACAATGTCCATGGTGACCAGCCCTACCGTGAGCAACTTTGACCTAGAAATCTGGACCTGTTTGTTGTTGTCTGACCCTGATTCATGTTTACCCCTCATCCTGTGGAATTCCTGGTGTTGACTTCTGGCAACGTTTGTGACTGCTCTCCATTCCTGTCTGTCGGCTCTCCCTTCCCCTCTGAAAAGAGTGGTTTTCGCAGCTGCTTGGCAGTCGGCCAAGGCAGGTCATTACACCTGCCTCTCCACCACGCCTCCCCATTTCGGTCATGAGAACGACCTTATGGGCTGCTGCTGATACGCCTGTGGATAGAGAAATTGAATGAATGAAGGAATATTAAAATCACTGGCTGACATTCAGACTAATGCTGTACAGGCACTACAGGGGAGGGGCAATTTTCTCTGATCTCCTCTTCTCTCTGAAACCCACCATACACCATACCTCCCAAAAATATGTCCCTGAGTGTTGCATGACTCTCAGGGACATATTTGTGGGAGGCAGAGGATGCATTCACAGGTAATGTGAAATCAGAGGCTGCCAAAACCATGGTTGATTTTTCTAACCATGAATTGCATCATAGACATTCATCCAACAGATGTCCAGCAGCCTCCATTTTCAGAGCAGAGGAACCCTTCCCTTTTCCTTGTCCACCGAGGCTGCATCCCAGCAAGCTTCATAGCATTTGCATTGCTAGACTGTGGGCAGGTTGTAAGCACATATCCAGGGTGGCAGCCACTGGTTGTGCTGAGCACAATTGTGCCTTTTTGGAATGGTACGCCTGCCCTTGACAGGGAAAGGGCATTTTAAATCCCTTTAAATACCATGCCATTCAAGCCCTTCTTCTGACAGCATTTGCACCACCGCCCTCGTAAGAGCCCCGAAACAAAATTGTCTCACACAAGCACAATTTCTGGTGGGGGGGCCTTGGGGGACACTAATTCCATATTACTCAAGAAAGTAAAGGGAACATAATGAGTTCCTAGAAGGATATATGTACATGAGGCAGAGCAAAGGATACTGCGTCTGGCCCGCTGTGACCAAGAATGCTCTTGTGATGGCTCACCCCATCAAAGCAGTCCATGGAGACCAAACCACACTTCTGCCCCTGTGGCGGCTTGCCGCTAGGGGACTAGCACTCTCATGAGAGGGCCAGTCTACTGGGAAGGACCTAAGGTTCGTAAAAACCTCCAGTCTTCTGCTGGATTGCGCACTCATGGATTGGGCTAACCCAAAGCGGGGGGCTACTTACAAAGGCCAGGGACTCCATTCTCTCTGGTTAATGATAGAACTTTTGCATAGTGACCCCGAAGCCTTTCATGCAACCAAAGGAGATTTTGATGCTCCATGTGTCCAGGCATAGCCGGGCGTGCAGAATGGGGACCAGGAGAGGATCTTTACTCTCATTCAAATTTCCCAGGTTTGTACTGGCATTGCTCCATGTGCAGACCTGCTGCCGCGCAGAATCATGGGAGAGATGAGCCCTGATTTCCAGCAACCCCAGGAGAATGGAGTCACCATTACAGACAAAACCAATGATAGACATGTTCAATTGGCCATCCAGTCCCCACCCCATGGCCTGACTCTCGCGTGAGAGAGCAGTCCATGGGAGAAAGGATGTCATCACACATTATTAGCAATTCTGCCCAACACCCCTGTCCCCGCAGATGGTTCTCCTCATGAGTTGTAAAGGGGTATCCCCATGGCCTTACACTCTCATGAGTGAGTGGTCTGCTCAGGAACAGCATCCGTCGTCATCACATATACCAAATTGCTCCTTTCATTGTGGCAATGCTGACCCTGCTTCCCAGCCCTTCTCATGAGTAAGCCTAGGGTCTGCACACATTCCCCCAAGGGGAAGGAGATGGGCCCCCCTTCGCCAACACCATTATACAAATAATGGACCTGAAGCATTCAAGAATTCCTGGTTGGGTCTTCCTTTTAAACCCAACCCCGGGTATCACTGTCCTGCCATATGTTGCCACCCCAGCACTCTTATGGGGTGCCCTGCTTATGTTGCTACCTTAAGTGCATATGCTTATGAACATACATCTTCTTCGCTTCATTTTCAGAGAGCAAAGAACATAGTGCCCATTTTGCCACCCCATACCCTTTCTCTCCTGATTTGTCAGGAGGGGGAAGCAAGGGACAGAGTGGGAAGAAGACAGGCCCCTCTGTGACTTCGCCATTTGACAGGCTGACAAGCCTGGGATGGGGCATGGTGGCCAGGAAACGTCCCTGTGGCCAGGAAATGGCTTTGTTCAATTGGAGATGGGGTGGGGCAAGTGCTTGGAGAGGCAGCCAGTGAGAAGCGCCACAGGCATGGACCGGGCACAATCCTGGGTGGGTCTGCACCACTGTCTCTACGATTACGATTCCAGAAAGTGAGCGAAACCATGGTTATGGTGCCATCCATTTTCAGATGTTATGCTTCCGCCAAAACCCCTCAGGTTATGGCGGCAAAGCTCACTGCAAATTGAAGATTCAAATTTGAGTTTGGCAAGGCAAACTGCAGGTCACTTTTGCCACAAAACCATGGTTGCATGCATTCAGACAGAACAGAGTTCCAACCTCTGCCCCGTTTAACTGCGGTTTCCTGTTACATGCGAATGCATCCAGAATGAACTTCAGAGGGAGGGGGAGATCAGTGAAAATTGTGCCTCCCCTGTAGTACCTGTACAGTTTTTGTCTAGATATCAGCTGCTGTAAGCTTTGAAAAGTTGTCCAGCCATGGATCTAGGTTTCTAAAGCACCATATTAAATATGTATCTTCAGTTTGAAAAAATAAATAAAGTAGGAATGCAATCATGTCTATTTATTTTTAGGGACTCACCTTCTGCCTTTATCCATCTGTTCTTTTATTTCACAAAATTCACATTATTGTATGAGCCAAGGGATAATGTTAAGAGTTGGCATTTTTAGTAAACTCTAGCAATCACTCTCAGCTATTTTTAAGAATTTGCCATAAATTGTAGAGTGGCATCTCAATGCATTTTTGCAGTTGTGAGACCAGAACCACAGAAAATAATTTATCTCAGATAATTTCTTCTAGAACTAAACAGATGTTTTGGCAGCATGCCAAAGCACTTACTCAAGAGTAATCCTCACTGATTTCAATAAAACTCATGTCCAAGTCGATGTCAGCCTCTTTCCAAAGGATTACGCTTGAGGTAAAACATGCTATATTTACATATTGAGGTGCATGAACTGAAAGGTATAACTTCAACATGTCAGGAATATCCTCCTAAGCTGAGTGGGCAAATCAATCTCCATTGCAAGACCCTCTGTTATCTTCAGCAACAGCTACTACTCTACAACACTGGTCAAGACCGAACACACGTACAACTGCAACATTTCTATATTTTACAGAACTGGATGATAAACGGAGGTTGAGAGCCCTGAGTTCCCTGACAAATAAAAGGCTGCTTCTTCAAGGTGCATAAAAACCATTTCAAAACATATTCCAGCAGCAAAAACTCTACAATACCAAAAAGAAAATTCTTGATCTAGTTAAAGATTGTTTTTCTTTCTCCCCCATAACCTTTGTAAGGACAACTGGATTATGAGCAACCAAAAAATAAAATGCACAAATAATATGTGCATTGCACTTTCATTTTTCTAAGTCTTATCAGCTACAGAGGGAACATCTGGGAGAAAGCTGGTAAAGATTGCATAAGCTCTAGAAAAAGAATTTGGAGCTGCCTATTTCAACTTTAATTGCTCTTGGAAAACACACAACACATCATTTCCTCACCAAAGGGCCAGTTCACTCATGCTGGTTTGTCCCTTCCTGAATGCAAACTGAAGTGATTAATTGCGTGGACAAACAAGCCATCACCAAAAAAACCCAAAAATAAAAGGCACCACAGTCAAAGGTTACACAACACCTCAAACACAATATCGTTTAACAGAGGCCGTTCAGTCAGCCAGATCTCTAGACTATGTTCACCACAGGGAACCTCACTACATGATGGCCCCAACAGATGGCAAGTTTTGATAAACAGAATGCTGGCATGGGATTGGGTAGGAAATCCCCTTGGTGCTTGTAACAGTTAGACCAGCTCTAAACTGCAAGACATCCATTGTTAAGTAATTAAGTGATGATTTCAGAGATAGATACCAAGCTGTTGTGCGCCAAGAAAATATGCTCAAAGAGAACACATATGCAGAGAAGGATACTAGTAACTGAGCTCATATTCTATGTGGTATTCTCCCCAAGCCTTCGGCATATAGGAGTCAGTACATAGGAAGTACAAATACCAAAGACTTCATTCAGCATATAATTGAGATGAGTGAGGTCCAAACTAGCCATTACCTTAATTCTGTAATTGGTCATCCCTTGGTTTTCTTTGTGTTAAGAGCATGCATGGAGTGTCAGATCTCGATTGATACAATGTGGGGTTTAGGGGGTCTTTAAATGGATTAGCCCAGTCCCTCCCGGCCACAAGGGGCTATTTGTCCTGAGAGAAAAGCTCCCATTGGAGCCAATGAAAGTTTTTTACCTGGGGGACTAGCATGAGAAGCGGGGTCCTGATCTGGATCAGGGCCACAACAGGGTGGTAGACTCAGATACACCTCTCGCCACTGTGGTTCTAATATAGATTGGCCCTGCACATACTATTGACATCAAAAAAGCAAGCACACCAGGTCCAATGGCACAATTAGAGTCATGTCTAATTTGGCCCCAAGAGGGTCTCCAATCTTTCCCACTCATTCCTCTCCCACACTCTTCTCCGATGCATCCCCAGCCTCATCCCTTCTATTACTGGGCACTATGGCCACCCCTTCTGCCACTGCCCATCCAACTGGGCCAGTGAGGAAGAGGAAAGAAGCACCCAGAAAGGCCAGTGAAGAAAATGCTGGCCAGGTAGATGGTCCATGCATAAGTGCCCAACGCTGTCAATGCTGATGGTGTTGGCATGCTGACACAGCCAGAAAGGGCATGGCTGGTGTGGGGTAGCATACCTGGTAGAGAAGGCAGACAGGAGCAGTGTCTGGCAGTGGGGAGAAGCATGGCTCTCACCCTCCCATACCCTATCCTGGGGTTCATACCCTACACCCGGGTTCCATTATCGCAGAGGCGTGAGTGCCGAAACCACGATAATTGAAACCTTGCACCTATGAGAATGATGGGGTTAGCTTCCTCAGTAGTCAGTGAGGCTAGTCTCATGCGCAGGCAAGGAAGCCCAGCCCGGTTTCGCCTGTGCATGAGAACCACTGGGAACCACTCAGCTCTCGGTGGCGGCTCAGCGGCAAACCTGCCTCTGGGGCACACCAACAAACTGAGGTTAAAGGAGCAAGCGCTACATCAACCTCGTTTTTCCGATCTGCGGGGTCCCGGATGGCATCAGGGGGAATCTCCATAATGTGCCACATACTTGCATGGTGAATTATAGGAGTTCTGGGGGCCACCCAGCCCCGCAAGCCTCCCTGCTGCCAGCAGAAGCCAGCAATCATCTGGGCAGGCAATCACCCAGCAAGGTGTCAAGGATCGTCTGTGGGGAGGCAAGCATTTGACATTTTCCTCCCCTCTCTCTCTCAAGCCCTTTCTCGACGATTGTGAGAAAGGGCTCAGCATGTCCTCAATTCAGTTATCATGGTTTTTTGCATTTGCGGTGGTAGCTGAGCATGTAACCCCTACGGAAAACAAGGGTCTCCTGTACTGCATGCTATTGTTAATACAAGTATACAAATCGGTGGCTCAGCAAGGGAGGAAAAACCAGCCTTGTTTAAACCTCTATTCACTATTAGTGAATGAGCAGGCCTACCATGAAAAGGTGCAACTGTTGCCCTAAAGAGACCCACATGTGTATGCCAAATGCAAGTTATGCATCTGAACTTTTGGGGTGGGCTGTGATCTCTACAGCTTCTTTGTCCACCAAAAGAGTATGACATTGGCCAACATTGCCAAAGGTTAATTAGTGCTAACAGTAGCCTGCCACAGTGTAGCTTCCCGCCACACACACACACACACACACACACACACACACACCTGTCTGTGGTTTCTGGCTGGCAGGCTGGCCAGAAAGCCGGGCTGACACCTCCTCCCTCCCACCCACCAATTCCTGGCAGCCAGGCCGGCCCGCCACTGGCACTGCCTGCTCCCACCAGCCAGGCAGCCCACCGCCGCCTGCTCCCACCGGCCGTCCCTATTTTCTCCCCCACTAGTCGCTAATCAGCAGCTGCTCACGAACTCTCGCGAGAACTGCCACACATGGGATTAGCGACAGGTACGCTTAGGAGAAATAGATTTATAGATAATCACTAGATGATCAGCTGACATGCACAATTAGCAATTTATTTCTCTGCAGAGGGCAGAAAGGAGAAGGAAGAGCTATATCTATCACTACCATCAGCTGCTCATACCTATTTTTTCCACTTCCAGCTGCTGTGGGCAAAGCCTGCTGGTGGCGGAACAAGCTATCTGCTGGGTGACTGGAAGTTCAGCTCCAGAAGGAACATGGCCTGCAAACTTGAACATAGCCCCATTCAGACACTAATAAGTGTGCTGCTGTAACCATGCACTGTGGCACAAATGAGTCAAAAGCCCTGCCCCGACCCAACAACAACAACAACTATTTATATACTGCTTTTCAACAAAAGCTCCAAAGCAGTTTACATAGAGAAATAACAAATGAATAAGATGGATCCCTGTCCCCAAAGGGCTCACAATCTAAAAAGAGAGACACCAAAACAATCATGGGAGGTACTGTGCCGGGGGTGGATAGGCCAGTCACTCTCCTCCTGCTAAATAAAGAGAATCACTATGACCCATCAATCACCGTTGCTCCCTTCCACTCACATTTAGAGTGGTGTTTGTGTGAATAGGGAAGTGCCCTATCCAGGATGCTGAGCACTTCTGTGATCACTAAGCTTGGGTGATCCAGCCTCATGATCACAGAAGTGCCCACCAACAGAGATAACGATGCCACTCTAAGCAGGATAGTGATGGCACTCTAAGCAGTGCCACCCTACGCATGAGCAGCAGGCAGCACCAGTGATGGGCAGGGCAGGACTTCTGACCCATTTACACCACTCTCTATGGTGATAGTGGCACACTTTTTAGTGTCTGTATGAGGCTTATGACTATTATGGTTCATCAACCAATGCTACACTACCACCACTTAAGACACACCTCTCCTGGGTCTGTCACGGACTTATACCATGGGTGTTGCTTAACCAGAAAGAATAGAAAATATGATGGGCAGGGTCAAGACCAGGGGAATTGGTAGGTACTCAAGAGATCCAGGTCAGGGCTCACAGGTCTTGGCTCAGGCTCTAATTTCCAGCCTACCTTTAGTATGATTTTTTTGTGTGGGGGGGGTAACCTCTCTCCTCCTCTGACCTCCACCACTGCTGTCAGTGCTGCCTTCTCCACCTCCACGATTTTCCCCAGCAATGTGCATTGCTGCTGAGCACAAATTCCAGGGCTTCTGGGACACTTAAGAAAGCCCACACATCCAGCAACCGACCTCCACCTCCTCCTTCTAGGCCACCATGAGAACCCACCCACAGATTGCTGGGCCCCCACCCTGAGAAAGATTCTCCACAGTGCCCCAAGGGCCAGGATTGGGGTTGCTGACTTTAAAAAGCACACAGCCCCAGCAACTGGGCCTCCTCATCCATATCCATATCCATATCCATATAATGGAAAGAGGGAGGGGGGGGAGATAGAGTCTTCTCCACATTTCCTCTTCTGCTCCTGAAATTCAAATTCCTTTTTGAATTCTGAAATAGTTTTTGAAGTGGAATCGATGCATTAGGAATTCTTGTTTTCCAATACTTGAACTTTGCACAGAAAATAATGAACATGCAGTTTGCTCAAGCATTCAGTCCCTTCCCCCTCCCTCCAAATTACTGATGGACATTGCTCTTTTTTTTCTGCAGTATTGTGGTTTTTGATGCAATTGTCCATATGGCAGAATTGTAGAATGTTACCAGTATGTAGGAAGACATGTACCTATCAGTAAAACACTGTACAAAAATCATCTTGATAACTTTGTTGTGCAAGATGGCTTTGTTGTGCAGTGCACATGTGCTTTGACAAACATGTTGATGACATGCATGTTCACTAATGCATGCTCACTAACGCCCTGAACAGCTTACGCCCAGGGTATTTAGGAGAACAAGGCTCTTCACACAAGCAGTGTGAGGAGCCTAAAGGGGATTTGCAGGGAGAGTGGGTTTGACCTGCTCTCCCCACAGACAATCGCTCAGTTGTCCCTGGGTGGCCGGATCAGCTGCCCAGACGATTACTGGCTCTGTCATGGAGCCGGTGCGGATGGTGGGGAAATCACACCGCACCACAAGGACACACGGTCACTTAATCTGCTTTTCGGGCATCCTCATGCCCGAAACCTGGGTCAAGAGGCAGGCTACCCAGGAGGGTTTGCTGCCAAGCTGCCACTTTGAGCCATGAGGCTCCCGTTGGTTCTCACGCATGGCTAAAATCAGGCTGGGCCTCAACGTCTTCTTCACTATGAGCCCCGTCATCCATTGAGATCATCTGGAGACAGAGGCGTAACTATAGGGGGGCAGGGGGGGCACGTGCCCCGGGCGCCATCTTTTCTGGTCACATGGGGGGCGCCGACATGAATTTTTTTTTTTTTGTTAATACAAATGTTTCCTGCTCAGTGCAGCAGTGCTGCAGCAGTCAAGGGAGCGCGTAGGCAGCCCATCCCCCACGAGCAGTCCCTTCTGCGCCGCCCGCGCCCCCCCCCCCCATTGCTTTGCTGGCGCCTGGCGGCCAGTCAGTGGCCTGGCTTGGCGGCGGCGGCGGGTGCTTGTGAGGAAAAACCTAAGTATAATGTAGTATGTTGTGGCGCGGGGGGGGGGCACGGGGGGCACCATTTCAGTGCTTGCCCCGGGCGCCATTTTCCCTAGTTACGCCTCTGTCTGGAGAGGTTCGTCTGCAGTTGCTACCAACTTGTCTGATGGCCACACAAGAAGAGGCCTTTTCTGTTGCTGCCCTGAGACTCTGGAATGCACTCCCTGCTAAAATAAGGGGCTCCTCATCTCTGAAAACTTTTAAAAAGTCACTAAAGACACATTTATTCACCCAAGCTTTTTAACTTGTTTTGTGGTTTTAACTTGTTTTAAGGTTTTAATTTCTGTTTTAATTTGTTTATGTTGCTGTAAACCGCCCAGAGATTGAAGTTTGTGTTGGTATACAAATATAACAAAGAAACAAATGTAGAAGGCATAAAAAGACAGAAAGGGAGTAAAACTCACAGCACACTGTTCATGCTTCAATTCCAGAATTAATTGTAGAAATTTTCCTTAAATTGGGTTCCAGGAGGAGTACAACACAAGGCAGAGTGAACCTAGGAAAGAATAAAGGAATGAAATGGAGGAAATCCTCTCATCATAGCATATCAGGGATGAAGAGGGATAATAGTGATGAATAATGCCGAAAACATACTTTAGGTATCTAACAAATTACATATTCCATGTGTTCATATGTCTGTAACTCCAGGGCTTCTGGGACACTGAAGAATGGGTGTAACTGCCCTTAATACATAGTAGGCTCTCCACACGAGCAGTGTGGAGAGCCGGATGGGGTTCAGTGGGGAGAGTGGGTCAAACCCGCTCTCCCTGCACACGAGCAGCTAGCCCGCCCTGGGCAGCTGGATCAGCCATCCACATGATTGCCAGCTCCATGATGGAGCTGCTAGGGGCAGCAGGGATCAAGGGCCACCTGGCCCCCAGAAGCCCCAGGATGCCTTGCGTGAGTGCACAGGGCATTCTGGGGAGACCCCTGATGTTGGGAGGCTTGCTGTAGCCTCCCAGTAGGGGGTGTCCTCGCAAGTCGCCGCGGGACCATGCAGCACCATGGTGACTCACAATCCGAAAAATGGGGTTAGTGTAATTATCATTATTATTATTTATTTACACAGTCAGACAGGTGTTATTGACTGGTTTGTTTTATCCAGACATCGAGTCCTTCCCAAGGACCTGGGATGCCAGAATTTTATTGTCAATGGTTATAGATATCATCGCAGAATATAGGCTGTTCCCAGTAAAGCTGCTTTTTGTAATTGGCTGATGGTGATTTCTGTGGCCCCTATGGTGTTGAGGTGCTCTTCAGGGTCTTTTGGAACTGCACCCAGGGCGCCAATTACCACTGGGATTATTTGGGTCTTTTTCTGCCACAGCCTTTCAATTTCAATTTGGAGATCTTTGTATCTGGTGCTTTTTTCTATTTCTTTTTCTTCTATTCTGCTATTCCCTGGTATTGCTATGTCAATTATTTTCACTTGTTTTTCTTTCTTCTTGACTACAGTTATATCTGGTGTATTGTGTGGCAGATGTTTGTCTGTTTGTAGTCGGAAGTCCCATAATATTTTTACATCTTCATTTTCTACCACTTTTTCAATTTGATGGTCCCACCAATTTTTGGCTACAGGTAGCTTGTATTTTTTGCAAATGCTCCAGTGTATCATCCCTGCTGCCTTGTCATGCCTTTGTTTGTAGTCAGTCTGTGCAATCTTCTTACAACAACTGATCAGTTGTTGTTGTTGTTGTTGTTGTTATTATCTCATTTAACGGGGGGCAATTAGGCGGGCTAGCCACCAGGAGCCACACAGCTCCTGGCGGTTCACACACGCAGGGGAAACCAGGCTGAGCTCCCTTAACCTGGTTTCCTCTGCGTGTGTGAATAGCCTCAGTGTCAGAAGTAAAACATGATTTGGCAGATTTTAACTGAAGAAGTGTATATACAGCTCATTCAATCACAACAGGATATTTAATAGCTTATTTGCATTCATGGAACTTTACTATACAAGACCAGAGAAGCTAGAAGAGACTGGATGTGGCTAATCTGAGCCAGGGGTGAGTGTCTGAATTAAGAATAAGATGATGATAATGATGACTATGATGCCGCCTCTGGGCATGTCCCTTGAAATCTGGGGCTAAAGGAAAGTGTTTTCACATTGCAGCATATGACTTTCAGGCAGGCACCTCTAATTTCAGTTCTGAGGACAGCCTGTCCTTCTGAGCAGTGAAAAACTGGAACAAATACTAGTTTTTCTTCTACTGCTTCCCCCCCCACCCCCGCTTTTAATTAGCAGATCATTTCCCAACTTTGGTATTGTTCACCATTTCTAAATTAACAAAACATCTAGGACGTGATTGCATTATCAAATGCTTTCAATACAATTACACTGCATTCTAAATATCTGCTCTAATTATATTTCCGTTTGACAAAGTAATAACACTTCAAAAAACGGCAATCAGAATAATTTTTCACTGCCAAATTTGAGAACAGAAGGTGAAAAGGTGCATATAGATGATTTTATAAATGTCTGGCTAAGCGTCATATAATTAAAGTGCCATAATATGAGAAAAGGCTTAAAAATAAACTAGAAAGCTTGCATTTTAATCTCATTTCAAGCAGTCCATTGATTACATCCCATAATGTAGAGCTCAAATATATATTTGTGGTTTTCCTCTCTTTGCATTAATTTTCCTGCCTGGCATTTAGAAGTGATAAATACCAGGAATGCTAATATTCTTTTGGTCCAAAATAAAGAATGATAAAGAACAAGAGAGAGAAACTGGCCTCCATTACTTCCCACCCACTCACATTTTCCTATCCGTATTACAGCCCCTCTAAAACACACACACTTCTAACCATATTTCGACATTACATTGTGGAGCTATTCTGACGATCAGTGGAAAGCGGGCGAAGGGTGCTTATCCCGCTTTCCACCGATCGTGAGACTCATCGGCCTCGCAGCCGAGCCTGTTTCAGTCAAAGCAGGTCACCCACTTATTTAGCCCTCCCCTAGGCCTGGGTTAGCAAAGCGAGTGCTCCGCTAACCCAGGCTTCCCGACTGTGAGTTGCCTCAGCACCACAGCTACTCACGAGTAGACCCCCAGAGGGAAGGTGAAAAGCCGCTTCCCGGCTCCAGGGGTCTCTCCAGCATGCTAACACCCTGCTAACTTGGCAAAGAGGCACCTTTTACCGTGGTGATTCTCTATTTAGCAGGGGGAGAGTAACTGGCCCTGTCCACCCCCAGCACAGTACTTCCAGTGACTGTTGCTGGTGTGTATCTTATGTTTCTTTTAGATTGTGAGCCCTTTGGGGACAGGGCTCCATCTTATTTATTTATTATTTCTTTATACCGCCCTGAGCCATTTTTGGAAGGGTGGTATAGAAATCGAATTATTATTATTATTATTATTATTCCCTGCACGCTCATGCGGGGGCATGCTGGAACTTCTGGGGGCCAATCGGCCCCTGCTCCCCCAAGCACCCGCCGGCTCCGTTACAGAGCCGACAGTCGTGTGGGCGGCTGGTTCGGCCGCCCAGAGCAGACTGTCTGCTCGTGTGCGGGGAGAGCGGGCTAAGCCCGCTCTCCCCACTCACCCTTACAAAGCGGGTCTCACTGATAGTGAGACCTGCCTCTGTATGTCTGTACACCTGTTTCTGCTTCCTTTTTTGTGATCTGAGGAGTTGCTTTCTCTTCAGCTCTATTCAGGCATTAGGCTGTATCTGCATCCATTGCATTACTTGCTTTCATTGTGAAAAGGACCAGCTGAGAAGGAGTGGGAAAGGGAGGCCACATGGGCCCTTCTGGGTGCTGCTGCCGATCCCGCCCACTGCACCTGATGTCAGATGCAGGGGGCATGGGCAACGCATGGGTGTTGCAGTCAAAAGAGGGGCCATTGGCTGGACCCTGCCCCTGGGCCAATGGCGAAACTCCTACGCCCCTGGATGTAAAAGTGTACTATATGCATTTCTTTATTAGCGTTTTGCTGCTATGAGCACTCTGAAGTCCACCACCCCCACCTGCTATTTTTCTACTTTTTTTGGTACTTTATTAACAACAAAGCAACTTCATGTGTCTCTCCTGCATCAGTGTCCCTAACATTATCTGTGCTGCTTTTCTGGTGTCAGACTTGAAGCACGAAGCAATGCTCGGGTCCACACCTACACAGCTTGCTAGCAGCTACACATTAACCAAGTCAAAGCCTTCAAACTTCCCCATCCTAATGCTTCCTGTCAGCTGCTTTCTTGATGATTTTATTGTGACTGCTTCCTGAGGTTTAGTCTGTCATCAGGGTAGAGATTTAATCTGTCATCATCCAGGCATTTTAACACCCTCGGTTTTTGCTCTATAGTCTTTTGTCCCAATTCTGGGAATTAATGAAGGTATGGAACAGAAGCTATAGGAAGCCTACTGCTTTCTCGGATCTTGGTAAATATCAGCTCCAGCATCAGTCAGCAGCAGAGACAATGTGCCATGCACCTCCAAATGGTTCTGAAGTGCAAAGCATTGGCATTGCAGGAGAGTGACTGCTGTCCATGGTCCTCGCCATGCGCAAGTCTCATCCGTGTGTCCCTACACAAGAGCCAGTGTGGTGTAATGGTGAGGGCTTTGGACTAGGCTGAGGAGACCCATGTTCAACCGTATTCAGCCATGAACGTCCTTGCTGAATCAGACCCAAGGTCCAGCATCCTGTTTCTCCCAATGGCTCACCAGGTGCCTCTGGCAAACCAACAAGCAGGAGATGAAGGCATGCACCCTTCTCCTGCTGTTGCTCCCTACAAATGGTATTCAGAGGCATCCTGCCTCTGAGCCTGGAGGTAGCCTATAGCCATCAAGACTAGTAGCCATCGATAGACCTGCCCTCCATGACTTTGTCTAAGCCCCTTTTAAAGCCATCCAGGCTGGTGGCCATCACCCATGGCAGAGAATTCAATTGATTAATTATGTACTGTGTGAAAGGTACTTCCTTTTGTGAGTCCTTTTGCCAATTTCCTTGCAATCAGTTTTATGGGATAACCCTCGATTCTAGTGTTGTGAGAGAGGGAGAAGAACCTCTCTCTAGCCACTTTCTCCATACCATGCATAATTTCATAAATATCTATCAGTCTATTTTTAACAGCCCCAAATGTTGTAGCATTACCTTATAAGGAAGATGTTCTAGCACCCTAATCATCCTCTGCACCAACCCTATTCAGCGATGAACGTAATATCCCCAATTCTATAATGTCCTCTTTGAGATATGGCGATGAGCACTAAACACAGCATTCCGAAGATGGCCACACCATAGATTGGTGTGGCATTATAATATTAGCAGTTGTATTTTCAATCCCCTTTCTAATTATCCTTACCATGGAATATGCCTTTTTCACAGCTGCTGCACACATAAAGATCCTTCAAGCCAGCCACTCACCCTTAGTCCAACCTACCTTACAGGGTTATTGCTACAAGGATAAAAGGAGAGAAGGAAGAACTATGTATCCCACACTGAGCTCCTTGGAGGAAGGACAGGATAAATGGGGGGGGGGAATACTGGGATAAGGTCCTGCTACTGGGTATAGCCAAGAATGAGTGCTTGGAAGGAGTTTGGGGAAAAGCAAGTGTGTAGTGATTCACCATCAGCCATACCTGAAAGGGTATGCCTGAAGCTGCATGGTTGTCAGGAATGCGTCAAGAAAAATGGCAACAGTTAGGTCAGTGGAGCTGCAGAAAAACAAATCTAGACCTTTTGGTATTCAGATCTCAAAAGGAAAGTATTAGCACAGACACTGCAAAAGTCATCATGAATTCTTATATCCCCAGAAGGGTTTACTAGTACCATAATCAGGTGTGTGTACAGAACATTCCAGGTCGCTCTCAGTCTTTTCATCTAATATCTTTCTAAATTTGGCATTTACAACAAAAACAAGGAAGACGGTCTAAATACTTTCCAGGTAATAAGCCTCTTGGGAAGAATTGCTGTTTGCCTGCTATTTACCAGGACCCAGCTGGCTCCATTTCCCTTCTAGCCTTCTCCCTAGGTTGATCTGCTTTGTTTTACTTTGGACTCTGTTGCAAATTAAAACGAACAATGAATGCTGATTTGATCACACTGATTGGAGGCACAGACTGAAATGCTACTCAAATTATATTATACTCACTTCTCATCTACTTCCAGCACTACAGTCTCCCAAATTGAAGTGTGCATTTTGACATATAATAAAGTGGCTGGAGAACTTGGACGGGAAGTACTGGAGGAGAACGTGGAATGAGTGTATGATTTTAATGATTTTTTTAAAAAAAGATACAAATAGACAGTGCATAAATGGTTGCACATATTAGGGGGTTAGATGCCACTACTTGCAGGATTCTACTAAGAAGATAAGCTTGCAGTTTTGCAGAGATCACCAGTATTGTTTTGGTTTCTGAATTATGGAACATAGCTATCTGGCACACATTTAAAATCATACCAGCATGCAAAGGTTGGAGTGGGCCCGGAGACAGAAAGTGAGGATGGGCCACCTCCCACCTTCTTTTTCAGTGAGCAAGTGTTGCTCTGTGGGCAGGTGCCCAATCTTTGTCTTCCTTCCCCCTTGCTCAATTATAGCGATGCCCTTGAATGACACAGTTCTTTGTAGTAAGATATCATAGTTCAGTGCCTAGCAATAGTAAGCAAGCAGATCTGGATACGGGGCTGTAATACAGTCATGTAGCATATCCTAGTGTAATGACTAAGAGACTAAGCTATAAATCAGGACTTCATATCTCCCCTCTGCCATGAAGTCACTATGGACTTCCTCTTGGCCTCAGCTGCACTATGGTCATAATAATACTCACCTTGTGGGTTGTTGTAGTGATTGCATCAAGATAATACATATGGAGCCAGGTCTCATGATCAGTGAGACCCAGTTTTGGAGAGTGTGCAGGAAGAGCAGGCTAAGCCCGCTTTCCCTGCACACGAGCAGGGAGGGAGCCCTGGGTAGCCGGATCAGCCGCCCACATGATTGCCAGCTCCATGACGGAGCCAGCAGGGGCTGGGGAGCTCGGGGGTCACACGGCCCCCTAAAGCTCCAGTATGCCCTACGCAAGTGCGCAGGGCATACTGGGGAGACCCCTGGAGCCGGGAAGCGGCTTTTCACCTCCCCTCCGGGGGTCTACTCATGAGTAGCCGCAGCACGGAGCCACGCCATGGCTACTCACAATCAAGAAGCCCAGATTTGCGGAGCACTCGGTCCGCAAACCTGGGCTTAGGGGAGAGCTACAAAAGCGGGCTAGCTGCTTGTAAGCCACTGGGCTCGCCTGCAAGCCCGGTGGTTTACATGAGCAGCTAAAATTGGGCTAGGCTCTCCTAGCCCGATTTTTGCTGCTCATGAGAATAGCCCCATGGAGTGCTTTGCACACTCAAAAAGCACTATACAAATGCTAAGTTTTGCTAGCCCAATCTGAGATACTTAACAGTTCCTAAACACATTCCCTTGGAAGGAAGTCCCTTTGAGTTCCATGAGGTGTACTCCCAAATACACGTGCAACCTAAAATCTGTTATTGAGTTTATTTTATTTCATAGGTATAAGGTAACTGGGAATTACTGGACAGCAAAAGCTGTGATTTGAAAAATGTGATCATTGTATTTCTGTTGATATTCATAGGGCCGGTAAACTAGGAATCTGAGATTCCTGTGGCTTATGTGCATCCGGTTTCCAGTTGTGTGAACCTGGAAATTTTCAGCAATGTTGGGTCAGCACTGTGCCAACGTCACATTTACCCAAGTTTGTTAATCTTTAAACTGAACTAAGGCAGTTGATCCTAGGTAAATGTCAGGTTGAGTGCTGACCCGACATCACTAAACATTTCCAGGTCCACACAACTGGAAATCTCCAGTTCCCAGTTTACTGGCCATGTATCCAATTGTATGATCCAATTCTCAGTAGTGAGAATCATTCTATACATTATGGCCAGGTTCAGACGTACAGGATAACCGCAGCTAATTGTGGCCAGGGTTACAATTCCTAACTCCAATTCATGCCATAGATGTTCAACAAACCATGGCCAGCAAAACTGCAGTTCTAGGAGAGGGGAGTCCCTCCCTGCTGCTCGGCCTCCCAGCCCAATCCCAGCCAGCTCCACAGCCAGACTGTAGGCAAAGCATCACCACATCAGCAGCTCGGCCGTGATTGGCCACAATCTCCATGGTGGCATACCGAGTGCAATCATGCATTTTTGGAGTGCTCCACCCGCCCGTGGCAGGGAAAGGTATTTTTGAGCCCTTTCAATGCCCTGCACTGCTTCTGCTAACCATGGCACCGCTGCCCCCACCCACACCAACAGTACCACACAAACTTGAATTCTGGGGGTGGAGGGTGGGGAGGGTGGAATCCCACTGGAGGGGAGGGGAAATTCTAGTGAATGTGGGAGTGGAGGGGAAAACCCACATTCACAAGAATGCGATATGCAGATGGGGGAAGGCAAAGGATGGTGGTGGGGGGTCTGTCCCACCATGACCAAGGAAGATGTTCCAAGGGGAGACCCCAGCAAAGCAGTCCAGCCAGACCCATCACAAATCCGCTGCAAGCAGCTTGCTGCCCATTGGGCTATCACTTTCATGAGAGGGCAAGTCTACTGGGGATAAGGCTGCATCTGTTGTGCCCATCATGGGTGATCCCCAACCTCAGACTGCAAGCTCATGAGTTGAGCTGCCCCCGCTATCATGGGCCCCCAACTTTCTCTGTTAAAAAATAGAAAATAATTTCCTCCCTCTCCTCAAATCTCTCTGAAGCATTGCACACAGCTCAGAGGCCATCTCTATGTGCCATAGCCTGGCCATGTGCACAGCTGTGGAGTGGGCCAACAGGACCGCACATTTACACAAGTTTTAAAATCCCAGGTCCGCTCCATCTGTGCGCTCTATGCAGATAAGTGGGTGCGGGGAATCACAGCCTTATGCAGATAAGCAGGCATAGGGAATCATGGGAGAGGGCACTTTCCTCTTCTCCCCTGACCCCAGGACAGCTGGGTCAAATGCAAAAGTGTACACAGGTGTGCCCGGCAAGGCAGAGGGCTTCTTTCTGTGGCAGCTTGGCTGCCATCTCTGGGATCAGGAAAGCAGTCTTTGGAATACCCCTGCCCACCATTTCATGACCCACAGCAACACAACACAGATCTATTTAGAGCACCCATGGCTTGATACTCTCGTGAGCAGGCATAGTCCACATGGTCTTATCGCATAGGAAGAATCTTTCCAAAAACCTGGATTGATCCTCCTGGCCCTGCTCATGAGTAAGCATGGGTTGTAAACCACCCCTCCCAGGGAAGTGGCTGGGACCCACTTCCTCATCCTTTCTTTGTAAGGAATAGGACAGATCCTCCTGAAACCTCCCAACCCTCTTCCTCTGTGCAGACTTTTGTGCACCCAAAGGGCATCTAGATGCTCCCTTTGTCCTTGTCTGGGTGTGTGTGTGTGGAGGGGAGGGAGCAGTAGACACCGGGACGGACCTTTAAACCCATTCAAAACTCCCAGGTCTGGTCCATCCTTATGCTGTATACAGATCTGCCAGTGTGGGAATTGACGGGAGAGGGGAGCCCCCATTCCCCAGCTGCCACCGGACAGAGGGATGGCCATTCCGGGGTGATACCAAGGGTGTATGTGTACACATGGGCTGGCAGAATGGCAGGGGCCACGGTTTTGCAGCCGCTTGTCTGCAGTCCCCAAGACAAGGAAAGCAATCTCTGGGGTACCACTCTCCGCAGCTGCCATTCAGAAAACATCCCTGCTCTATTTAGAACACCCATGGCCTGGCACTTCCATGAGGGAGGTGTTAGTGGGAGAAAGGGATGTTTTGCCATCTGGCATCATTTCAGATTTGTCTGGGCAATTCTCTCCCCTCCCCTCTGATGGTCCTCCTCATGAATTGTCCGGGGGCGTGTTGTGTCACTGCGGAAGATATGGCGAGGAGGTTTAGTGGTGTGGTCTGCTTTTCCCCTCTGCACATATAGGACTTCGTAGGTTTCTTAAACTTATACATATAAAGGGTTTCATTTTAAACTTTTGTAACCTTGTAATCTTGTTTTTCACTGAAGACCTTGTAACCACCTGCATTCCTGTATTCATATTTTTTCATTCCTGTATTCATATTTTGAACTTCATATATCTTTGTACCAATCCATATAGAAAGGAAGAGATAAGGTTTACCTAAAAACATACTCCCTAGTTAACCACCTGGAGAAGGGAGTATAGATAAGATGTTTGCCAAGGACATTATCTTGATTGGAATGTCCTTGTCAGTTGGTCAAGTGTTTGGGGTATCACCCAAACTACTGATAAGGTGTACCCATCAGACCATCTCCAGGTGCTGTTTACGAGTTTTGTAAATGTATAAAAGGGCAGCAGGACACCCCAATATTTTGAACCTCGGCATAGACCTAGAGACCCAGAAAGGTGCTACAGATTCAGGGGGTCCATCTGCCATCATCAGTGGTTCCTGACTAGCAGAAGGGACGTATGGTATATCTTCATTCTGTCATCCTCTTTAGGTATTATTCAGCTTTACCTAATATAATGTCTTTGGCATTTGCCCTGGTTTGAGGCTTATTGCCTTTGAATCCTAGAACCTGTTGGTCACCAGCGGGCCCTCGGTGCCAATACAGGGTGTTCCCGTGACCTTTGACTCTCATGCCTGGCCATTGAGCCCTGGGCCAGGTGACTGTATCTTTGAAAAAGAATCTCAGTTGACCCAAGACTGACCCTGGTGACCAGCCTTGATCATGAGCAAGCCTGTGGGGCCACAAACCCCCCAAAGGGGAAGGGGCTGGGCCCCCCTTCTCCAACTTTTCTGTGAAAAGAATAGAATTTGGCTGCTCAGCAATCCCTTCTGGTGGGCTGCCTTTCAGATCCTGCCAATAACACCCCCACGCAAACCATTTGCATGGACAGTGTGGACACTGGGCTGGGGCCAGCCCACCATGGCCTTGTATGCAGATCTCCCAGTGTGGTTATCGGTGGGAGAGGGGATACTGGGCATCCTGGGCATCCTGCCCCAGGATGGCAGCGTCGCCCCTGGGGGCATGGCCCGGGGTGCACTTCTTCACATTGGAGGGTGAGCTAGCAGGGTGCAGGGTTTCACAGTGGGTTGGCAGCAGTCGCTGAGACCAGACAGCGCTTACTCAAGTGCCCATCCACGCAGCTTTCCTGCACAGAGCATCCTCCCTCGGTCCCCTTAGTCTGCCTTCCACTCTTGTGAGAGGGTTGTCTGTGGGATAATGGGGCACTGTGTAGCATGCATGGAGAGTACCACCTCGTGCAACTAGAGTACCATTGTGCAAATTTGCAATTAGTGCCCACAGATGGTTCTTCTCATGAGCAAGACTTATGGAGCAAATACCCCCACCCAGGGAAGGGGCTGCCCCCCACTCCTGTGTAAAAAAAAAAAAAAAAAGAACTTGGCTGATCCAGCTTTCCTGCTTGGGTCTGCCTTTTGTGCTCCCCCCCAAGTCATTTGCCCCCCTCCCAGTGCCATGGTGGGGTGCCCTGCTTGTGCTGCCACTTGTTTGTGTTTGTGCTTGTGAACATACATGACTGTTGCTCCTCTTTTAGGGGAGCAAAGCACTGAGTGCCCATCCTGTCATCCCATGCTCTCACCCTACCGCTTGCCAGGTGGGGGGAGCAAGGGATGGAGTGGGAAGCGGGGGTGCCCCCAAGCGGCTGTATGGCTTGACAGCCTGCCCAGTCTGGGATGGGGCATGGCAGCATCCCTGTAGCTTGACGACTCCATAGCTGCACAGCTGACCGGTGGAGTGGGGCCAGTTTTCCGGGAGGCTGCCAGCGAGAAGTGCCGAAAGCATGTCCTCGGGCAGGTCTGTGCTGCTGGCTCTATGACTGGGGTTTGGAAATGGGCATGAAACTGTGGTTATAGTTGAGTCAGCAGACGGCATAACACTTTGTCGGCAAAACCACAGTTGTCGGCAGCAAAGCTTAGAGAACACTGAATGTTCCAATTGCAGTTTGGCGAAGCAAAACGGAGTTAGCTTTTGACTCATAAGCGTGGTTTCATGCGTTCAGGTGTACTGCAGTTATACCCTCGGCCAGCTATAACTGTGGTTATCCTGTATGTCTGAACCCTGTCTATGTGACATAACTTGAATGTTTGTCCGATCCTTGTGATAATACCTGGGTATTATCACAATATTAATATAGGACTCTTAGCATGCTTAGACTTGGTATGTATTTACTGTATTTACTGTAAATACATACAGTATTTACTGTATTTACCTGAATCCAAGACTAAGTATTTTCCAAGTTTTTTGATATTAGAAATTGAGAGGTCATCTTAAATGAGGTCATCTTAAATGCAGAGAACTTGCGTTTGGGCGGTATAGAGATGTATTAAATAAATAAATAAAATGAGTAACAGAGTCCTGTTCCTTTTGAGTAAATGCAGGTATAACCTTTATTTGACCTCTACTTTTTAAGGTGGTCATCTTAAATTCAGAGTCATCTTTGATTCATGTAAATAAATACAGTATTTATCATGCAACAATTCAAAGTTAGCTATCCAAAACGGCTAAGACTTTGATGAAAATCAGGAAATATAGGCAGACACCACGTGACGCTTGTGTGAAATTGACAGCCAGTAAAGACCACTGCCAAATTTAACAGCTGCAAAACAACCAAACACAGCTCATTTTCACTGACCAAGGACAAACTCCGCTGGCAAAAATCAACATTGACTTCAGAAAGAACAGTGGCTATATCTGCAATAAATAATTCAAACAGTTTTCTCGTTCCCCTGCGGCACAAGTCCTACAAATGCAAAGATCACAGGAGTGGCACAAGATATTGCTAACCCATTTTCTTCCTTATGATCATCAGTGGCTTGGAAAAAAATGACACACGCTAATTAGTTCCTTCAAAATTTATCACAAGCTTATGATTCCATCCCCAAGATGAAAACCCCAAACGTTATGTAAGACATAAGACAGCCCCATATATCTTTTGCAATAAATTAACAATTACTGTGTGTCAGTATGTTAAGCAAGATTTGAAGTTAGGTCTCTGAACATTTAAAAGGGCTGCATTACCCTCTTTTGCTATTCCCTGTTCCCAGCATTAAGGCAATGCTTCATTTTGAAGCACCTTGTTAAAGTCTTGGTCAAAAATCAGTGTATTTGTTATGGTAATTGCCAATTGAGCTAGCCAACTGTAGATCATCTGCTAGAAGACACAAACTCTTTTTCTAGTAGAGTAACTTTTTATTGTAATTACACTAGTATCATCTAATTTTTGTAAGTGTTGTACAACTCAGCATAATTGTCAGGTTGCTTAACAGCATGGTTACTTACTGGCCAATTAAGAATTAGCAGTACATTGGGCAGAAGGGCACTTTTGTTCAATTGCCTTTTTCTAACCAGTCATTGATAATTTACTCCTCCATTTGAGCTTAGTTGCTGGAGGATTTGTCTTCTCTTTTTCTGTTAGAAAAATGTGATCTCACACATCCAAGCACCAAAACCTGGATCCCCATAATTTCTGCCCATATTTTTAGAAGGAGGTACTGTAGAAGTCTATTCACACAACCCTGCTGGCATAACTAACATGGCTAACCCTTGGGGACGGGGACCTTGGCATAGCAAACAGATGGCTGATGTGAAACCCAAGGGAAACAGCAAAGCTTTTCAGAGCTTTGCAGATACAATTGCTGGAATTATTTACCCCACTCCACCTCTCCTCTTATAAAGCTTCAACACATCCAGACCTCAAAAGTCAAGGCAGGGAGGGGGAAAGAGGGAAGCTTAAGACTCTGATGAAAATACGACATGCAAACAAACCCTACCTAGCAGTTGTGCTGCTAATTGTTTATTACATTATTCATAGATGCTTTTCACTAATAGATGAAATATTTAACTTCCCACTGTTTATTGAAGTTCAGGCTGGAGCTGCTTCTGTTCCTGGCATTTTATTGACGATTTCATGGAATGTAAATACTTTCATTTTCTTCACCACCTTTCCATGAAGAAAAAAGAGCAATTTGCAATTCGAGGGACGCACAGCAAATTTGGCCTCAGCAGGATATGAACTACAGTCAGGGCATTTCTTTTCATATTTATCCAAAATCTACTGTTATGATACCCCCTACATTTGTCTAATGCCAGAATCATGAAGGTGGGTCAACAAGCAAAGCCGCAGGAGTAGAACAGGCACAATTTGATTGTTTGCTTTTGGGGTTTTACTATGGCACTCAGAAGCCATATTCAAAACTCTAGCTTGACTGCAAGTTTCCAGCCAAAGAGTTGTTAGTAAGTGCAAATCAACATTCAAAATTTAGCCCTAGTATAACTGCTTCTTGGCTCTGTGATTCCCTCCCCCCCCACCCGCCCCAAGCATCTTCCTTCATTTCCACAAGGTTTCCAAGGTTTCAGGAAAAGGTAGGTAAAATAATGTTTCTTTTCTCTACTTATTAATTATTATTATTATTATTATTATTATTATTATAGAAAAGAAACATTACTCAAGAGCCCTGTCTTTCACTGCTTACTTTTCTTGTTATTAAGCCACTCGCGCTTTGGGATGCCTGATTCTCAGGGATGGATGGGGCTGTAGCTCAGTGGTAGAGCGTCTGTTTTCCGTGCAGAGAACCTCAAATTCAATCCCTGACATCTCCAAGTAGAGCTGGGAAAGACTCCTGCCTGGAACCTGGAAAACCACTGCCAGTCAGTGTAGACCAGGGATTCTCAAAGTTGGGACCCCAGATGTTATTGGACTTCAATTCCCATAATCCCCAACCAAAGGCCACAGGAGCTGGGGGTTATGGAAATTGAAGTCCAATAACATCTGGGGACCCAACCTTGAGAATCTCTGGTGTAGACAATACTGAACTAGATAGATGGTCTCACTCAGTATAAGGCAGATTCCTATGTTACATTCAATGTGCCATTTTGTTCTGCATATTAAATTTTTGCCTTTTGAACAGCAATGGCAGAGGACCTAGTCAGGATAGGGATGAATTAAGTGTGGGAGTTTAATCCTTTCGCTTCACACTATGGCCCTGGTGGAAATAACCCCACTGCAGTTACTATTTTCCTTGGGAAAGAAGCTTCCATTGTCCCCAATGGCAGTTTCCTTCCTGGAGAATACAGCAACTTTAGATCAGATTTTTGACAGAACTGCAACATGAGGGGAAAGGGTTAACCTTTCCCTCCCATGTGCTCTCAAGCTGATCCCTTTTTGTCCTTCAAGTTCAAGGCTATTTACAAGGGAAAATTAATATGCAGGGAAACAATACATTTAATGTAATGTGTGGTTTGGCCCTTAGTTTCCCTAGCTCCGGGGACTGTCCCATTGTCAGGCTATAGCACACACTCTCCAGTCTCTGAGATATTAATCTCAGCTGAGCATCCACATCCCTTTCCCTCATAGAATTTGAACTCTGAAATTCTGTTGCTGTTCGTTCCCTGAGCAGCTGGAACACTTGCTTTGTGGCATTATATCACCTCAGCCAGCTGATAGCAGATTGACAAGTTCTAAAAATTTGTGTCCTTGAGTTTCCAAAACCTTGGTGCTTTCATAAACCAGTCCTACTATTTTGGACAAAGCAACAGCTTATACCATCAGGGTCAGAACAACATTTTATCCTTGTAACAGGGGTAGAGATGGATGATTCTGCTACCAGCTGTTACCAGCTGGATCAACCATAATGGCCAAAAGACCCACTGAGATGCTATGTCGTGGATTGCTTGGCAGTTCCTTCCTTGGCATTGCCAGCAAAGTGTTCTTGTGAGTGGCTTCAGCAGCAAGCAAGGGGGCAGCTCTTCTCACACCCCAGCAACATTGATGGACACTTCAGCACTGTGCCTAGAGTCCAGCTGCTGATACTAAGCAAATTAGATTTGGCTGAACGTTCAAACTGATTTAGATTGGCCTATAAATTAAAGCATCTCTTGCTTTATAAAGGGGAGTAGCACACTTTTTGAAAGCCTGCTTTGACTTAAATATCTTAACCCCCCCCCCCCAAAAGACAAGCAATTTGTGTTCCTTGAGACAAATATGGCCGCGCAACTAAGGCTTTAGCATGAGCTGAATTACAAGTCCTGCTCCTCTGTGATCCATTCCATGTTTTCATAGGTTGTGAAGAGCCAGTCCAAGCCACTAGATTGTACTGACCACAGCCTTAAATTTCACTTTCCATTTAATAGGCTTGCAACCCACCCACATAAGGCAAGTGAGGTCTCAAAGCAGGGATTCTAGCAGCAAGGCTCGGGCACCTAGGGGATGGGATGGAGAGCATAGCCAATCACGCACGGAGAGTTGATGGGACTGAATCTGTTTAGCTTGGAGGAGAGTGGGGGGAGAGGAGGGAATGAGAGTACCCTTCAAATAGCTGAAGGGCTGTCACACAGAAAACAACTTCTCTTCAGACCAGAGTGCAGCACTAGGAGTTACATTACAAAAGGGAGTTTTCAGTTGAATATTAGGAGACACCTCTTAACAGTGAGATCAGAACAGCAACTGAATCATTTATCCAGGGATGGGTGTGCGCGCTCTCTCTCTCTCTCTCTTCTCTCTCTCTCTCTCTGAGGAGGTCTACAAGTGCTGGAGATGAAACCCCAGCAGCATTGATTCACAGTATCTTTTACCTTAGTGACCACTAAGGGCATTGAAAGTAGTTTCAGTGAAAAAGAGCCTCCCTCTATTTTCCCACTTGTTGTCCCTCTATCTGAGCTGGCTTTCTATGATTGGTAGACTGATATTCTCAGGGCCTATCGCTCTGCCTTTCTTGCTCCCAGAATGCTCAAATCTCTCTGCTGCAGACTCCATTAGCCATGCAGCTTCTTTCCCCCTCTCTCTCTGAGATCATTCAAACATAATGTGAAACCAGAGTTGAAAGGGTCTCAGGTTGAAATTTTTGATCATTCAACTGTGTGCAACTGCAATTCGGACCCAAAAGTGACCCGAGATTTCCCTCCCGAGACTCTGATTTGAACCTTTGGTTTGTAGTGAGTTTCGCCGCCCCTACCTGCAGTTTGGCAATGCCAGTGTTATGTGCAAATGCTGCACTGCAGTCTCACTCTGCTACAATCAGAGTTTAGGGAGGAAACTCCTCCCTCACTCCCTCACTCTGGCTGCAATTGGCTGCAGGGGCTGTCCTTCAGTCAAGAAGGAAGCCCATGAAGTCAGTTCTCCCTCCTCTCTGCAGTTTCCCTGACTGCCTGTCCGTGACATCTGAATGTGAACAAGAGACTGGGTGGAGGGGAGCAGAACTGCTAGTCCATTGGACTGTGGCTCTGCATTACATGCAAATGCAGCATCCCTCTCTCTACTCCATAGTATGAAGACAGAAAGCCCAGGCACACAGGCTTTCTATCCAAGTATGTAACTTCCCCAGTAAAGCTTACTTACTTTTGGATCTCAAAACAACCGTCTCAAGCTACTCTTTAATGGGCTCAACATTTACTGCTCATGCTGGCTCTGTTATAATTGGGGTTAGTCAACTCCTCCCTTTCAATAGGAGGTAGAGGCTGGCTAGCCATCTTCTGGGAATGCTCTAGCTCTAGGTTTTCTGCATCAGGCAGGGGGTTGGATTAGATGGCCTACAAACTACCCTCCCACTCTTTAATGTTATAAGATGGCATTACTGTTCTAACAGATGTTACTGTGCTGGAGCTCATTTGGGTCCAATCTGGGAATTGCAGTGATGAGATAATTCCTCATGCCTCATCGTAAGAATTCTGGTAGGAACTGGAAGTATGGTTCCATAAAGGTCAGGCTACATTAATGCCACAGTGGTAGAGATTATATAAGCAGGTAGTTGAGTGTACAAATTGATGGCTGACAAACAAAAAAGAAAGCCTACTAATTTCGCATCCTGCCATGCAAAAATTCCTTGATTTGCCTACAGCAAGTTATACCTTTCTGTTTCTATTTTCCAGTTTCTAAAAATGGAGCTAATAAGTTTCTACTTCCTCCCTCACAGGATGCTGGAAGAATTAATAAGCTAATAATGAAGATAAAAAGCAGTGTATAACTAGCATGATCATCATAATTAGGATATCTCCCGAGGCTTCTTCAGTAAACTTCGGTTAGCATATTTTAGTAGGTAGCAAACACAAAATTTAAAATCGCTCTCACATTGTTCCATGGCTGGCTTTGTAAGCGTTCTGGGGAAATCTTTGAAACTCCATTTTATGAAATATTCTTTTTGAACCAAAGTACTATTTGGATTGTGATGGAGGAAGATAGTGGGAGGGTTCCTCTCCCCCCTTCTTTTAAAATATGTTTTTGTCAAAACATTTTCAGAAAAGGAGAATTATCTATTTCTACCCTCCCTCATAATGTAAATGCTAATCTTGTACATAAACGCCAGCAATGAATGAGGGCGTACATTGAACCAAAGCTGGCAATTCTATCTGGAATGCATTTACATGTTTGACAAATAACCCAGTGGGATACCCTCGAAACAAAATGTTACCATGTGATTAATCATGCTATATGTATTAAAATGATTCTGTCTTGCAAGTCCTCTGCTCTATCAGGCACGAGGAAAAAATTGAGGGGGGCACAGAAGGAGCATGCATTCTGGGTGGGCAAGCTATGTCATACATGTTACATACATACATACATACATACATACATATTTTATTGACCGTCTTTATCCAAAAGAAAAGAACAAAATTAAATAATTATGTAAGCTAAAACTTACATAGTTTACAAGAGAACTACATGATAAAATTAGATAAACAGTTGACAACTAGCAAAATAAAAATTCACTTAATATATCATCTAACCACCCACATTTTTTTAATGCAGTCTGATGGCTACATAGCAGAACCTAGCTACTGCATAATAAATCATTGGGACTTTATCATCCAGTAAAATTTTTACAAGAAAGTTATCAGAGTGTCCCATCATACCATTCGTTATTGGCTTGATTAGTTGGTGCCTTAGTTCCTGATAGAATGTACATGTTAACAGTACATGAGCCACATTTTCGACCGCATCACCAAAAGGACACTTTCGTTCTTCATAGGCTAATTTTGCATATCTCCCATATAACAGAGCCGATGAAAGGCATTAAACCTAGCTCTAGAGAAAACCCAACGGAACTTATTAAAATTGATATTAAAGAGATATGCTGCTGGGGCAAATCCCACTCTGGAGTATAATGGTTTATAGAAAGGCGGTAAACAGGCTATTTCATTCTGCAAGGCTATGTCTAGAAGTCTCTGCCGAACCACTCTATGGGCTGTATTATCTCCCAGCTCCAGCAGAAAGGCAGGAGGTAACCCAATTTGGCATAATTTATTGGTTATTTTAAGACACCAAGACAATTGAGGTTCAATCAAAAGGAGCTTTGATATAAGCCCTAGAGGGTGCAGATGACATTTAATCCAATAAAAGATGATCTGCATCCAGGCCCTAGTCTCTAAATTAAGTACTCCTGCCTCCAGACGAATCACCAAATTAGAGACACATTTAGGTGTGCCAAATAATGTTCTCAAGAAGCCCAACCGAATTCTTTCAAGTTCATTAAAATTAACATACAGGCCCAGCTGTACTCCATAAAGAAGTTGGGGGATTACTTTGGCCGAGTATAACTTAGTGGCTGCAAGAATAAATCGGCCCCCTTGAGACCAAAAATTTTTTTATATAGCTGTAATACTATGCTTGGCTGTATCTGTCACCATTCTGATATGTGCCGATTTATGGCCGTTATGTTGAAAAACCACCCCCAAATAGTTAAACTGTTTTACGTGATCTACTTTCTATCCCTCGATTTTCCAATTAAAGATCTTAGCTCGGTTGTTAAAATGGACAATCTTCATTTTAGTGTAATTAGTTACTATATGTTCATCTTTACAATAGGAAGCCAAAGCACCCAAAGCTCTCTTGAGGCCTATCCTAGACTGCGATAAAATAACGGTATCGTCAGTGTACAAAAGTACCGATAACCGTTTGTCAGCAGTATCGCACATGTTAGATTTCTGAAACTGAGATGTAGGGGGCAGACTACTAATCTGAGGGGGTGCTGGTCCACCCTTGCCCCCCATCGGGAGCCACCCTTGTGTTCTATGTACATATAAATGAAATGTCCCGTAGATGAAAGTCTTTGCTTCTCCTCTCTACTTTTAACCTGCATGTTCCAATTTGTGCCAGAGACCGATCCGAATAACTGCTGTTTTTTTATATTTACAAAGGGGGAGTAGCCATTGTTTGGTTGTTGTCCCAGCATGCTTTGGTGCCACATGGGATCTTTTCAGCTGAGTGCATATTGTTAGGACCAAACTAGATGTGACATGAATAACTGTTGACATACGGCACAACATTCCATGAGCAACGCAAGAGGGCTCATATGCGCTCTTGTGCAAATACAAACATTGTGCAGACACAGTGGCATGATACTACAGCCTTTGGAAATAATAGCTTGCATTTGCACAAGAGGGGGCATTTGCCCATCTTACCCAGGATGTCAGGGAGCAATTTTTAATCCTGACCTCTGGACTACATCTCTTTATAAAAATGCCACGAGAAGCCCCAGTTTGGATCAGAGTTGACGTGGGAGTGGGCCTAACCCTTTTCTCCTGTGACATTTCCCCACTTGTGGTGTGCTGCTATTTTCCCCCTATGTTTAAGAACTATGCACTTAGCTTCTGTGGAGGAATGAGGCCTGGACCTCCTTTTTTTTGTGTTACAGATTTCTGTATTTGCTTACTCCTTCTGTTCTGTGTTTAAAAAGCTGTGCAAGGGTCAAAAATTCATAGCTCTTGTTCTACAGTGTAGTTTGGGAGGGAGAAAAGTTGAACTGCTTAAATTTTGGAGGGAAGAGAGGATTTGATTTGATTGGATCTGTTTTAAAATAATGGAGGGAACCTGAGTTGTTTTGATTGGTTTGTTTCGAAAAATTGGAACAGAAAAAGAGAATAAAAGGAGGCATGCCTACAGCAGAAAGTTAGTTCAAGTGAAGGAATTCAAAGAGTACAAGTTCCAGTTGGAGTGGAAGGTGGAGTCTTGGAGAGCCAGGAGAGAAGAAAACAGCTCTGCTGAAAACAGAGCTGAGAAATCACTGGGAAAGTTGAGCTGAAACTCTCTTGAAGACTGAATCACTCTCAAAGCAGCTGAAGGAACAGTCTGGAATTGAACCACCAGTACTGGAAACAAAGAGCAAAACCTGAGGCTGAGCAAGGGAAAAAGCCAAGCTCACTGCAGAACTGATTAGAAGTGATTGTAAGAAAACTCTTGGTAAGGACTCTGGGTTAAGGCACAGTATTAGGTGCAGGTTAGACTGGATGTGTTTTTCTCGTATTTTATTTCTTCCTTATGCTCATTTGTCTGCTGTTTCTTTGTACTAAAATTTCCAAAAGAATTACTGCTTTGAATTTAAATGATTTAAAGTAGAATTTCTCTTTTTTAAATTTAACATACTGTTGCCTCTGTCTATTTGCCCCACCCCACACTTAGAAGCCTTTCCACAATACCTAGCTTTGAATAAAACAGAGGTTTGGAAGGTTGTTTCAATAGACACAGCCAGAGAAAATATAAATGTCTACTTGGTGGCAGCAGTGAAGCTTAAATTCACAGGGCTGCTTGAGACTGGGCCGTGAAAGCTTCACCATGAAGCTATTCTCACGACGGGGGAAAACCGGGCTAAAGAAGCCCAGCCCAATTTTCCCCCATGATGAAAACCACCAGGCTCATGGGCGAGCCCGGTGGTTCTCTGGTGGCTAGCCCACCAAAGAAGCCCTCCCCTTAAATAGGGTTAGCGGAGTGAGCGCTCTGCTAACCCCATTTTCCCAATCGTGAGTCACCATGGCACGGTTCCATACTGCGGCAACTCATGAGGAGACCCCCGTTGGGAGGCTAAAACAAGCCCTCCCCCCAGTCTCAGGGGTCTCCCCAGTATGCCCCACACACTTGCACGGGGCATCCTGTGACTTCCAGGGGCCAGGCGGCCCACAATCCCTGCAGCCCCTACCGGCTCTTTGATGGAGCCAGCAACTAGTGACTGCTTGTCTGTGGGGAAAGTGGGCTAAGCCCACTCTCCCCACAGAGCCCGGTAAGGTTCTCCACACTGCTCGTATGGAGAGCCTCAGTGTGATTTTCAGCAGGAGAATGGTTCAAGGAAAAAGGGTTAATCCTGTCCCTCTCCAAATCCTAATTTGGAGACCTGACTGCTTATATATTGTATTGTGTTGTGTTGTGTTGTGTTGTATTATGAAATATTTCATTTTTATTTCATTTCATGTCTATATTCCACTTTTCATTCCTGATGCAAGCCCAAAATGGCTAACAACAAATATAAAACTACCAGTGAAAACTATTAAAGCAATAATAAATATCACTGCAACAGAGCAATATTTCAAACATTAGATTCATATAAAGCAGTACTAATATGACATGACCAGTCCCAAGCACGGAATTTAAAAAATAATGTCACACATCTAGTTTGTTTCCAAAAAGTTCCCTGAATCACCATCATGCACTACAACTGGGCCTCCACCATGCCTTTACCAGCGTCTTTGTCCTCTCTTCCTTATTTTCCCGTTATGTCCTTTGTTATATTCAGTTGCTGTTAATGAAGGTATTGTGCTACTGCTGCTGTCAGAATTTATTCTAACAATGCTCGCACTAAACAACATAGATCTGAACTGGTATTCTGCATCTCTCAACTCCTGCCTGATAAGAGGCATAGTGAGACGAACAGAATTGTACAGTTAGAATGTGTACTGAATTCCACTCAAAATGCATGCATATTCTTTTTCCTGGAGGGAAAAGAGAGGCAAGTCAAAAACCTCTGGTATACAAGAGGTTGTTAACTTCAGCCCCTCAAATATGTAAGCAAAGAAAAAATTGAAATTAGTTCAGGAGATGCTTTGTCATTGTGTAATTGTACATGTAAACTAAGTCCATAATGATGTAGGAATGCAAAAGCAGCTGGTTTTAAATTTTTAATGTTTGTTTTAACTGATGTTAATGTTAATGATTGTAATTGTTTAATTGATTTAGTTTTGATTTAATAGTTAATTGATTTTAATTGTTTTTGTTTTGATGTAAACCACCCTGAGCCATTTTTATAAATTATATAAATTAAAGTATAAAGTATATAAATAAAATAAATAAAATAAAATAAAATAAACCAGTAAATATTGGCATTCCATTTTTCCTTTTCAGCTGACAGCTACTAATCCTGAGTTCTGAAGAAGCAGCTATATAGCAAAGCCAACAGAACAGTGTATGCAGAACTCATAGGCTGCATTCGCACATAATGCGGAACCACAGGTCCAATAGACCTGCAGTTCTGCCCTCCCCACCATGAAGTTACCTATCCTTATTCGGAAGTTAGCGGCAGGACCCTCTCTTCAGTCAGGGAGACCTTATAGAGGAGGGAGAACTGGCTGATTTGGCTTCCTTCTGGAATGAAGACCAACCCAGGCAGCCAATCGCAGCCAGAGCAAAGGAGGAGCTTCCTCCCTCAATTCCAGTTACTGCTGCATCCAGCATTTGGACGTAATGACCCAGAAATGGAACTTCAAGTATGAATGATGAAACTCACTACAAATCTAAGGTTCAAATTGGAGTTTGGGGAAGGAAACCTAGTTTTGTTGTCCAAACCACTGTTGCACACATTTACAACAAATCCAACCTCTGGCCCCTCCAACTTTGGTTTCCTGTTAGGTGCGAATGGGGCCACAGTTAAAATATTGTGATCAAGGTCACTTCTCTGAATGGGCTGATTTACATGGGCTTCCCTACCATTTTTGGTCCACCAGGTCATTCTCCTTTAATGAATCCCTTCCTCAGTTGTGTTTCTCAGAATATTAGCTCCAGTTTCATCTTAATCAACATGCATTAGCTGCTGTTGTATTTTCATTGGATTGTAACAAATAATCAATAAAAGACACAGAGCCAGGTCTCACGATCAGTGAGACCCGGTTTCTAAGGGTGAGTGGGGAGAGTGGGCTTAGCCCACTCTCTCCACACATGAGCAGACAGTCTGCTCTGCTCTGTAACGGAGCCGATAGGTGCTGGGGGGAGCGGGGACCAATCAGCCCCCAGAAGCTCCAGCATGCCCTGCGCAAGTGCACAGGGCATGCTGGCGAGACCCCCAGAACTGGGAGGTGGCTTTTTGCCTCCCCTCCAGGGGTCTCCTTGTGAGTAGCCACAGCTACTCACGATTTTTTAAACCGCAGCTACTCGCTCTGCAAACCTGGTTTAAGGGCAGGAGTAGTTAGGTGGGTTACGCACTTAGGAACCACCGGGCTCGCAGCCAAGCCCGGTGGTTCACACAATGGGACAAAATCGGGCTAGCCTCCGCTAGCCCGATTTTGTCCCATCGTGTGAATAGCCTCATAATGTTTATTTACACACCACCTTTCCAAGCAGGGTCTGCCCTGGTGTGCATATGATTGGGGCACTACACGTGAGCACTGTCTGATCTAAGATACTCCCTTTAGGGGATGGGGCCATAGCTTAGTGGCAGAACATCTGCCTTCCATGCAGAAGGTCCAGGTTCAATCCATGGCATCTCCAGGTAGGGCTCGGAAAGACTCCTGCCTGAAACCTTGGAGAGTCACTTCCAGTCAGTGTAGACAATAATGAGCTAGATGAATCAATGGTCTAACTTGGTATAAGGCAGCTTGCTATGTTTCTTTAATCATGGAACTCCCAGTAGCTTCCATGGGGTTCCTAGGCAGTCTCCCATGCAGGCACTGACCAGGCCTAGACCTGCTTAGCTTCAGCAAAGAAGATTTACCCTCAGACAAAACTGTGGGACCTGAATTCTCCCGTTCAGATTCCCAGGACAAGGACCTAGTGTTATACTTACATAAAGCTGACCATCACTGGGAATACAACCAAGCATGCATTTCTAGAAAGGAATGCAGAGCCTCTGCCAGGTTCCTGCCTTTCAGGATGAGCAGGGCATTTGCCTCCCTGTCTCCAGGAACTAATTTGAAAGTGCAGATAGAGGGGTGTGTTTAAAGCTGCCAGAATGAAAGATTCACGATCTCACTAGAGAGCAAACATTGGTGTTGGGGCCACAGTGTTTCAACCACAAGTCTCTGGGCACATACCTAAGTTGCCTTGTAATCGCTTTCCCTTCAAACCCATAAATAAAGCTGAAAATACAAAAAAGGACGCTAGAGCTTACCACAGCAAAAGAGAAAGAAATCAAGCTATTTTTACACCTGCTTTATGCATTTTTATAACTCAAATGTGATTGCTATAAATATTCTATTAAAAAAACAGATGGAAAGATATGCACTATGGGTTTTTTTGTATTTAAAAATGAATGAAAGGTCTATTAATATTTGAAAGCACGCTTACTTGAGGTTCAATTATTAATGCACAATCATTTTCTCATACTTTAAAAAATCTGTACATCCATGTTAACACAATGACCACTCCATATCATCTGGGAATTGATATTCGGCAATAGCCCATGAAGGGCCTAGGTGGTTGCCCTTTGAGCACATTATATCCTTGGTAAAACTGAATGATTGCTTAAATACGCCAACCATTTCTTGTTGGCTTCACAGTACCGTAATGCCACCTAGAGGTGGTCTAACAAGGAAGCTTCCAATTTATACCATATGTCAGGCAGGAGGAAATTTAAGCGAGCACATTCTCAAGGACCAAAATGGTTCTGGAGCTGTAGAAAAGGCAGAGCTGTGATCTTCTGCTCTTTATTAAATATAACCACTGCCATATCGGTCGTGCAAGGCAAGCACTTGCTATCTATCCAACAATGCAGGGGTTCCCAACCTGTTTAACAAGTGTTCCACTTCTGTCGCAAATTCATCAGCTCAGGTACCCACAGAGATGTTTTCTGTGTGCGCACATACACAGAGTCACTGGCTTACATCCAGTTTATTTGTCCTCTTAAATTCAATGGGCATACTCATGAGTAACTTAATCTGGATGTAATCCAGTGACTGGAGTAGCCAGTGTCATAACTGTAACATTGACATTTTTGTGGGCATGTATATATGTGTGTATATACCAACACACACACACATTTCAGTGATAGAGTTAGGGAGACAGGCTGCTCTAGTCACTGGCTGCAGTGTCTGCTTCTAGATTCTTATGTTTGCTCACTATCAGCTTTGAACAGGTGTAACTGTGGAATGCAAAGATGTTCAGACTGTGAATATGAATGAAAGGGTGTGTAACTAATTACTGATCTCCAACCCACAAGCAATTGCATTGTCCTCAGTTTGTAAAGAGTGAAAATAAGTCACTTCAGGAAAAATATCCCATTGGAAATAAGACGAGTCTTTCAGACTCCAACAAAACATTGTTGGGGGCGGGGTAAAATTTTGCTAATACAAGTTGAGCAGGAGCAAAACAGCAGCCTCAGAAAGCAGAATCAGGAAAGACAGGAGCTGTTTACTATCTGTAATGAATGAAAAAGAAAGTGAACATGCTATCCCACAGAGATAAAGAAGTGGGAGTCACCCACATACCAAAAATAGTATGATGGCAATATATTTTTGGAAAGTGCTTGTTATGGTGGCCGTATTCACATGTAATGCAGAACTGCGGATCCAATGGACCCGCAGTTCTGCTCACCACCAGCACTCTCCTGTCCAAATTCAGACATCACGGAGAGCACTTTAACTGCAAAGACGAGGGGGAACTGGCTACGCAGGTTTTCTTCTGGCATGAAGAAAGAATAGCCCATACAGCTTATCATGGCCAGAGGGAGGAGATTCCTCCCTCAACTCTGGTCACAGGGAACACAGCCTGTGGTTCTGAATTCGACAACATGCAGACTGCATGGAACCTCAAGTTGGGCTGATGAAAGAAATTCACTACAACCCGAGGGTTCAGATTGGAGTTTCAAAACCCAAATCTCGGGTGGGTTGCCTCATGGAAACAGAGTTGCACACATTCAGACATCACAGTAAGACAACCTCTGCCCCCTTAAACACCGGTTCCATGTTACATGTGAATGTAGCTAGTGTCTTATGGTTCACGGTATTATTGTGGTGGGTTTTATGCTGTGTGCTATCTTGGCTTCAAAGTTTGTAGGAAAGTGTGGTATAAATATAATAAATTTGGAATATCTGTGTACTGCTTGTCAGCAAGAGTCCTCAAAGTGATTTACATAGAAAGAGGAAGAAAATGGTTCCTTGCCTCAAAAGGAATCTAAATCTAAATCCTGCAATCTAAAGAGGAACTTAAGTTGGCATCACCAACAATCACTGGAAGGATGCTGAGGTTGGATGGGACAATTGCTCTCCAATGCTAAATGGAAGAGTCACCACCACTTTAAAATGTGCCTCTTTGCTCACTTAGCAGAGGTACACAGCAAAGGGAATTTTTTAAAAAAATGGTCACCATCCCAGAGAGGCTCACAATCTTGTTGTTGTTGTTTTTAAAGAGACACATGGGGAAGTGGTAGGCAATTCTTTAAAAAATTACAAACATGCAGAAGTATTAAAAGTATACAGGCTATGAGGGAACAATGATCCATGTAGTCCAGTAGTATTATCTACAGCTAGCATCCAGCATCAGAGGTCTTCCTGTCCCTCTCCATTGCTTTGACAGGCCCAGGATCAATTCCCAGCAAGGATGGATGGGCTTAGCCACTGTATTAATGGCCCTCCTGGTGAATGAACAGTTCTAGAACATCTGCCTTTCTGGAAAATCCAATCAGTCCCATCTGTTAATGAATGACAGCTCTTTCTCCCACCCCCTTCGCCTAAACTATTTACAGGAAGCTCCTACATGAATGTGCTCTACCTTGGTTTGAATTCTTTGTCCAATGTTAATGGATTACACAGTGATCATGGAGGGAAAGCAGGTATTAATTATACTGCTGGTGCTGCTGTACAGAGTAGACGTGAGTTTAGAGAGACACCTGGACATTCCTGAGGTATGGCAGATGCTCTATAAATCCATAGCAGCTTCACTATCCTCTGGATCCTCCCCCGTTCCGCAATAAATTTTTAGCAAAATGTCCCAGTGAGCTATACTGCACTTGCCAAAGTAGCATCCATCCTGTTATTTCTTAAGCAGGCTTTTGTTTTGTCCATTCTTTTTCTGCATGACATCATGCTCAGAGGACTATAGCCAAAGTACAGCCTTTGCAAGAGTATTCACAAAGGCATAAGTCAATAGCAAAGGTAAACAGTGCTTGAAAACGCTGGATAGAATTCAAACCGATCCACACAGAGTAGTAACATCAGTCTTACCCTTGGCTCACCCAAGTTCCACTTAGAAATACTGTATCACTTTCTCTTTTGCACAGCATCTCTCTGGATAGATTATTTGTACAGTAATTAACTTAATTTTTGGATTAAGGGCAAAAAGAAGCTAACTCTCTTAATGCTTTGCAGGCATTTCGCATTTCCTTGTTTCACATGTCATAATGCCTTAATCCTTAAAAAAGAGAAATTCTAAGAAGTTAAGACTAACAAAACACAAAAACATATAACCTGTCTAGTATTCAGGAAAAGGAAACATAAATGACATCCCTGCAGTTGTAGAGCTGAACCAATCTAGAAAATTATCAGTTCCATGAGGAATTGGGCAGATAATAAATAAGGAGGAGGAGGAGGAGGAGGAGGAGAAGAAGAAGAAGAAGAAACCTCATTTGTGAGCTACCCCATAACAAATTGTTCACTGAGCAGCTTACAACAGAGGATTAAAACACACAATAAAAACACATAACACATTAAATCATAACAGACCAAAAAAGGTGAAAATAACATTAAAAATACAGTACAAAGCTGCTTAAAAACTCATTTTTTAAAAATGAGAAGGTTAAAATCAAGTTAAAATCAGAATCAAATCTGAAAAACCAGAATTTAAAAGGCCTTGATGAACAAAAAGGTCTTTACCTGGCATCTAGAAGAGCAAAGTGATGAAACCAGGCAAACCTCACTGGGGAGGCTATTCCATAAACAGAGTGCAACCACTGAAAAAGGCCCTCTCCCTGGAAGCCACCCACATCACCTTGTCTGGCAGGGGCACCCGGAGGAGGACCTCTGAAGAAGATCTTAAAGTATGGGTAGGGACATATGGGGCAAGGTGCTCTCTCAGGTAACCTGGTCCCAAGCTATTTAGGGCTTTAAAGGTTAAAACCAGCACTTTGAATTGGGCCCGGAAATGGATAGTGCAGCTGACGTAGCACTGGCGTAATATGCTCAAAGATCCAGTCCCAGTTAATAACCTTGCAGCCCTATTTTGTAGCAGCTGCAATTTCCAGACTGTTTGCAAAGGCAGCCCCACATACAATGTGTTGCAGTAATCTAGAGAGAGGTTACCAGAGCATGAGCATGAGTAACAAGCTATCTCTGTCCAGGTAAGGTGGCAGTTGGCATATCAGCCACGTTGATACCTCAAGCCTTTGAATTACATAGTGTTCCACTTGGAAACAAAACGTTTGTCTTAAACTGTTGCTCTGGACTCATTATTTGTATCTGTCACACCAGCTAACCACACATATTTCAGAATCATAGGAAAACGTGGCTGGAATAATACTTCAAAATTAGGGTGAGCAAAACAATAGCCACACAGCACTACACAAAGCTGTCTTCTCTCAGTGCAGCCTCAGTGCACAGTACCAGGGATTCCAGTTTCTTAATCCTAAGGGTGAAATGACATAAGATGTTTCTATTTTGAGGTAAAAGCAGTTATGGAGTGGGTTCCAACTGTTTTGATCAGAACAACAAGCTAGGAAAGGTGGGCATTACCTCAAGAGTCCTCAGGATTGGGTCCCCTGATGCTGTTAGACTACAACTCTGATCATCCCTTTTGGTCACTATGGCTGGGGATTGTGGGAGTTGTAGTCCAACATAACCTGGGGACCCAAGCTTCAGAACCCCTGGGTTAACCCTTTCACCTTCACCCCATTTTCCCCAATCTCAGTTGCCCCCTGTAATTTCCACCAGCATGGCAAACAGCAGTTTAGGGGGTGCAATATTCGGATTGGGAAAACAGTTTTAAAATCCCCCAGTGCTGCTGCTCCAGTTGGAACCTGAGACCTGCATGGCTGCTGTCACATAAAACTGGAAACTCTGGGATTTCTGTAACCAGATCTTCTTCTATGCACTATGTGGATTGGTCTTAGAAAGCATAGGACTAGCGGTGTGCAAACAGGTTCAAATCCAGTTCGATATCGAACTAATTCAGTTCGAAGGTTCAGGGTCAAGCCGAGCCACCCATGGTTTGGCTCGACCCCAGACCAAACCCCCTTAGTTTGGGGGTTCGTTGAGCCTTTTAAAAAAATTGACTTACCCCCTCCAGGGGGCTTCTCCGAGATGGTGGGGTCTACAGAGGTTCCCCCTCCTCCCGCTGGCCTTCCTTTTTGTAAAAATTGCCTAGATAGGGCAACTTTGGCCCTTTCTGGACCTTTTCCCTGGTGTGGTGGCCATTTTGGAGGCGGATGCACCTGTGCAGTTGGACATTTTTTGGTTTTGGTCATGACCAAAAATGGCCACCACACCAGGGAATAGGCCCAGAAAGGGCTGAACATGCCCAAACTGGGCAATTTTTACAAAAAGGAAGGATGGCGGGGGGAGGGAGAACCTCTGCAGACAACCCACAAATCACCTCAGAAAATTCCCCCAGAGGGGATAAGATAAAAGAAAAAAATGTTCGACAAATCCCTCTGTACCAAACTGAACAGTGGAGGTTTGATGGGGGCAAAACCAAACTGGCCCAGTCCTGTTTGGGTCCGGTTCAAACTTGAACCGAACTGGGCCAGGTGGTTTAGTGCACACCCCTACATAGATCAGGCTGAAGTTGATCAGTGGTAAGGGAAAGCCAATATTTATTTTTAGTATTTAACATGTACCTTCCTAACCTGCCCCAAAGGCAAATGTAGATGGCTTCATGAAGCGCAGCCCACCGCTGGCATTCCTCCTTTCCTTTTTCTACTGCAAATGTCAAATCTAGTCCCAGTGGAGTTTTGCAGGAGTTTTCAATGGAAACTCCATTGTTTTTTCAATGTTCTCAGTGGAAGCTCCATTGCGCAAGTGCAGGCGTGCATCTCCAAGTTGTTGCACAGTTGTATTCCTGCAAAACTGCACTGGAGCTAGATTTTACATTTTGTGCTATGCATTTCACAAGTGCAGGTACATATTTCTGAATTGTTGCACAACTCCACTCTTGTGCAACTCCGCTGGGGTTAGATCTTACATGTGCAGCAGCCCCAACAGAATGGAAATGCTGGCACGGTCATGTCCAGGGATTATTCTAAGGGGTAGCAAGGCATATCAGGCACTCCTCAAAAATGTTTCCCACTTCCCCATTCACCAGACTGGAACTTGGCATTGCAACAAAGTATCAGATAACACACTCATAGTATATTATGGTCCTATGATTGATTGATTGATTAAGTGCTGTCAAGTCAGTGTCAACTCTTAGCGACCACATAGCTAAGAAACAGTTGGTGTTGGCTCTTAGCGACCAAATTCACAAAACAAGTTGAATTGCTGGACATCTTTAGCTTATGATGAATGCAGGCATGAGGCTAGATTTACCACTCCCATGTGCAACACATTAAAGTCAAGATGGTGCTCAGCTCTGCCTGAAAGGTATATATATTTATGCAGAACATGACCCTAAAGAACATGGTCCTATAGCTTGAACTAATTATTTTTAAAGGCCTCCATTGTCTAAAGAAGTCTCATTCACTCATGCCTCTACCCGAGGAGGAGGAGGAGGAGGAGGAGGAGGAGGAGGAGGAGGAGGAGGAGGAGAAGAAGCAGCAGCAGCAGCCAGTACAGCCAGGTAGGTAAGAGACTCCTCCAGGAGACTCCTCCTCCAGCCTCCCAGGAGCCAGGCCAACTCCTTAGCTTCCTTCCTGGCCAGGAACTAGGCTGGATGAGATCATTTTTCTGGTGTTTCTATTAGTTTGTTACTCCCCAATCCAAAACATCAGTATTTTCTAAGAGGAATCTGAACCATATGTTTGTAAATGTCAAGCAATCTTCATCAATGTTGTTGGTTTATTTACATTATCAATTATGTCACCCCTATAAGTATTTAATGAGGTCATTCACACAATCAAAAAATGTGTTCTACTCAGGTTTGGGAGCTGTGTGTGCTCCCAATTTTTGGTTGTGTGGAAGCAAGGTAGGAGGAAAATCTCATACCTTGCTTCCACACAATCACTTCTACCCAGGTTTTCCTCTAACCTTGATCCCACACAAACAAAAATTGGGAGCACTCACAGCTCCAAAACCTGGGTAGAACAGTTTTTGATTGTGCGAACAACTTCAATGTGCTTCCCTAATAACATTCTTTGCTACACCTTTGCCCTCCCCCCCCCACCACTAGTTGTTCTAGAGTCAGCCCTGGTCATGTCAACCAGTGACAGCAGTAAGAAGGAACAGAGGCTGTCTGATCCTCTTCCATTCCCACCCCCTCATCTAGCAATCAGGCAGAACCTTGAACTGGAGTTGTCTACAGTCCCTGGCTAACTCTACAGCAACAGAATATCTTTGTGTGTACGTGCATGCATGCATGCATGTGTATTCAATGCCATAGTTTTGTCCCACTATCAACAAATAGCTTAAGCTGTCCTGCATCCTAGTTTGTTTCTTCCCTCGACAGCTTTTGGCAGAGTTGAATCTGGTTCCCAGATAAGCAGCCAGTGGCTAGCTAGATAATGCACAAATTCAAGGGCTCAGCTTTTCTATTAATTGATTCCATGGGTGTGACTTAGTAAACTATAGCCAAAAATTAAGCCTCCCCATCCAGCAAGCCTTGTGCATCAAGGATAGCACCAATAGTAGGCATGTGCATGAAACAGATTTTCCATTCCATTCCCATCCCGATAGGATCCTATGGGGGTTTGTGGGGGAAGGTTAAAAATTAGCTTAATATCGCCCACTTGCCCATTTCTTTTGTGGGTTGGGTGGTAAGTTTGTCTACAGTTGCCACCAGCTCGTCTGGTGGCTACTCGGGGACGAGCCTTCTCTATTGCTGCCCCGAGGCTTTGGAACACACTTCCTGATGAAATAAGAGCCTCCCCATCCATTACAACTTTTAAAAGGGCAGTCAAGATGCATTTGTTCACCCAGGCTTTTAATTAGATCTTGTTTTAATTGTGTTTTAATAGTTGTAACTTTTTAAATTTTAATTGTTGAAACATGTTAATCACATTTCAAACACAGTCCAAATGGCCAAAAAGGAAGCACTGACCCAGAATCACAGGTGGAGCCACCATAGTGCCAATGGATCCAAATAACATGGGCCGCCCCACTTCAGGGGCCATGCCTCGCACCCCAACCATGCCCCCAACTTCAGACGCCAGGCATGGTTTGCTCACAAAGAGGAGGGAATACCAAAGGCAAGGAGAGATGCTCCAGCTGTACTGCAAAGACGATGCTGACCGGATTTTACTCACAAACGGGGTGTGTGGCCCCACTTGCGAGCAAACTGCACCCCCTATGTCTGATGTCAGATGCTGACGTGACATATGGGGTGTGGCTAGGGGGGCCATGGTGGTGACCTGAACCTGGGCCGCCACTGGCCTCCCTCCGTGCCTGCCCACCTCTCCTGATGTATATCCTCTTCAAGAGAATATCAAGGCTCTCTGCCTCCCAATCCCTTTGAATACATTTTGAAATTCCTTCCTTTTGTGTTTCCCCTCCCCATCCCACCCCCAGGCCCCCAGCCAACGGGGGTACAGTTGCCCATGACAACACTTGATTGGTCTCCTGCTATCTGAGCAAAGAGGCACCTTTTAAAAGAAGTGATTCTCTTTATTTAGCAGGGGAAAGCAACTGGCTCCTTCCACCCCCCAGCACAGCATCCCTCCAGTGGCTGTTACTGGTGTCCATCTTATGCTCCTTTTTAAGAGTGTGAGCCCTTTGGGGACAGGGAGCCATTTTATTTAATTAATTTAATGTAATGTAATTATTGATATCTATGGAAACTGCGTTGGGAATTTTTGTTGGAAAGCAGTATATAAATATCTGTCACATTTGTATTTGTATGCTAACAAGCCAGCCAAGAAGCAAGGCGATCGCAAGCCAATAGGAAGCCAGCGCAAGAAAACCAATCAGCAATGGAAAAACAGGCCTCCAAAATGATGCTCGAAACACTCAAAATATTTCAATCAAAATGGAGTCATCCTGTTTCTAGCTCGAAACAGGCCCTTTGTTTTAAGGGTGTTCTGCTTTGCGCTCGAAACACCTGAAATGGCCTGTTTTGAGCTCGAAACATTTTGCGCTTGAAATGTTTTGCACATCCCTAACCCATAGTTGATGATCCTCCATGGTACACAATGGAACACAGTAGATCTCTGAGTTAACCAGGCCATGTGGAAGATGCAGCATCCGTGGTAGTCTCAGAAGCATCCGTGGTAGTCACAGAAGCAACTGCTGTTGGGCCTAACATGGTGTCTTTACAAGCGGGCATGCATGAGGGGCTGCAAGGGAAGGGAAGGGATCCAGAATGCATGGCTCTTATTCCACTGATCTCCGCTTCAGACTCAGTGATCTCAGCAGCTCCCCACTATACAGGGAGGTGTTGAAAATGAAGAATGCCATCAGGAAGAAATATAAAATGTCTGTGCAAAATGAAGTGTGCATTTTAATTGACTACACTAGAATTGTTGTAATCCAATCAAAATGAAAAACAATGGTTATGAAATCCCAGGTCTGGCAAGGCGCTGTGATGCAGTGGTTAATCTATTGGATTAAGCAGGTGCAGGTCTTACTGAAATGACGATCCATCTTTGCTAGCGTTGTAGGATTTCACCGTGCATATTTTACCCCTTCCTTTTGTGCTGCCAAAGATATAAAACACCCCAGGTTTTTATTTGGCAAGCATAACAGTTTCATTAAAAGAAATATTGTCCCTGTTGTTTAAGGCTTGGATAATGACAGATGTGTCTGCCACATGTACAGTCATGTGATCAATCCAAGCTAGGTTTTACAGCACATGCGCAAGCGGGCATACACACACACACACACACACACACACACACACCCCATTGGTGAATTATTCACCTTGCCTACAAGATGCTGCTACTTTCTTGTAGCTCATCTGTAAGCAAGAGGAATTCATGTATAAGGAGGACAAAACTACATATGACTTTAAACATCCCCCCCCCATAAATAACAGCTGCAGGGAGTCCCAATAAAGATTCAGATATGGTATGGGAGGGGGGTAATCCATTGTCCCCACTGCAGTGCTGACCAGGACGGGGACCCTCTGGCTGCTATTTGGGAAGGATGCTGCCATTGCAGCCAATATAAGCCCTATTCAAGCATTACATGTACACACAGGTATCTTTACACATGTACACATTTTTGTGAGAGTTGTTCTATGTGTGTTTGTTTTTCAAGTGAACCTGGGAACAGCACCCCGCCCCCTTCAATGCATGGTATCGATAGAAAACGTACTTACTCTATGTATTTTGAACAAGATATGTGAATAAGGCTCCTATGTGCAAACAGATCTGTATGTGTGTACACTGTACAGAGGTTGTACATGTTTGTTTGTTTGTTTGTTTGTTTGTTTGTTTGTTCATTTATTTATTTATTTGGCATATTTATATGCTGCCCAAAACTCACATCTCTGGGCAGTATACAATTAAAATAATCACAGATTAAAACAAAATTAAAACATTTTTTAAAAAATGATGAATTCTTGAAGTCTAAAAGCTTGGATGAATAAATGCATCTTAAGAGCCTTTTTTAAAGTTGCCAGAGATGGGGAGGATATTATTTCAGCAGGGAGCACATTCCAAAGCCTCAGGGTAGCAACGGAGAAGGCCCCTCCTTGAGCAGCCACCAGAGGAGCCAGTGGCAACTGCAGCAGACGGACCTCTCTAGATGAACTCAATAGATTGCAGGGCTCATAACAGAGAAAGTGTTCTCTTAAATAGCCTGGGCCTAAATGGTGCAGCAGGGAAGTGACTTGATTAGCAAGCCAGAGGTTGCTGGTTAGAATCCCCGCTGGTATGTTTCCTAGACTATGGGAAACACCATAGTCTGTTTCTATGGAGCAGCAGCGATATATGAAGATGCTGAAAGGCATCATCTCACACTGTGTGGGAGGAGACAATGGTAAACCCCTCCTGTATTCTACCAAAGACAACCACAGGGCTCTGTAGTCAGCAGGAGTTGACCCCCCAACTTGACAGCACACTTTACCTTTGCCTTTAAGCTGCTTAAGGCATATAGCAGGACACACTAATGATCTGGCTTTTGCCTTTGGTCTCCGACTGCTATGCTAGTCCATGCGTGTTTGGGATATGGTATTTCTGGCAGTCCATCTATAGTATGTTATTTTCAGCGTGTTTATTGTTTTTTGAATTATGTATATTTGTAATGTTTTGGTTTTTGTTAACCAGATGGAATAAAATAAGGGGGTTATACATATAAACATAATATTTGAACACATGTTCTGACTAGTCAGCAAATACCATAATTTATTTTTTGTATGAAGAACACAGGATGTGTTAGAACACAGGATTCACATTCTGAACATGTGGTTAGAACACAGGATGTGGTTTTGTATGAAGAACACAGGATGCGGCTTTAAAAGGTGGGAGTCAAATTCACAGAGAAGAGATCTGTTCATGGTTATCAGTCGTTATTATGCCCACTGTGTATGAGTTGCTGAGAGTAACAGTGGGGGGGGGTGGATTTTGTGAAAAGTATCTGGTTAGACACTGTGGGAAAGTGACTAGTTAGACATTTGCTCCTATAGGGTTAGGGCTTTTCTTATGTTCCAAAGAAAAATAATAGGAAATAATGTTATTAAAAAGCAAAGAAGTGGCCTCAACAACATGTTCACTATTGGACAACTGTATCTTTGAGGAAATGTTATCACGCAAAGCTTCTTGGGTAATGGGAAGTCCCTGGCCGTATCACTAGGTTTAATGCTTAATGTTCCATATGATGATAAGCATGGAAAACATAATGACTAAGCCTTGCCAGTAAACTGCAGCTCTTTTGGGCCCTTCCAAACATTTAAACACCCACATACACCATAGACATCACTTGACTTGTTTTACCAGTACTAATCAGCATAACCCTTTGTCATAAGAACAATGGTATGTAGCCCAAATCCTCCATATTTTAGGTTACATTGAGGTCACAACTGCACAGAATGAATGGCTCTGCAAAAATATTTTCGTCAGGGCTTTCTTCTATCAGGCAAAGTCACTGTGGGTGGATACAAATCAAGTGAAGACTGACAGGAAGGAAAGACTCCTGGCGGTCTTGACAATCCAGCTGTTTTACCGATAAAACCATCACAGAACGTGCAATTCCACCCTGACACAAAGAACTCTTCTGAAGAGAACAAGAGTTCAAAGGCTAACTTTCTAAAATATCCAAAATTAGGGATCAGATGTGCTGTGTGAGCACAATCAATTCTCTTCAAAATCATCATGTAGGCAAATCCTAAGATATTGGGGGGATCCTGTACCAATTTCAATGTTACCCACAGAAGCTAAAGTGTTCTTGAAAACAAAACAAAAAAGCAACACAGACCAAACTAAACTTCACTAAGGGTCAAACTAGGCATGCTTCCAACTAGAATCATCTCTCGCTCTCTTTGCCAAAGACAGCCGTGCAAGTGGGCAACCAGAGCAGAGGTGTAACCCGGACCCTTGAGGGCCCCCTAGCTCCACCCCTCCCTAGTTTCTTCATTATTTCCCTCACTCCAAGGGGCCACTGGAGAGATGGGTGAACACAGCCCCTTCTTCCCTAGCTACACCCCTGAACCAGAGCACACAGGAAGGTACAGTTAACTCTTTCCCACCTGTCAAAAGCTACTTTCCTGAAATTGATTTTCTCAGATTGCCATTTCAGAGTAAATTGCCACTTTCTGGGGGAGGGGAGGAGGATGGTTTTCAATGGAAAATCCCCAGGCAAGGAAACAGTTAATCTCCCCTCCTTGTGCTCCCTTCTGTGTGGCTTTTTAAAAGCCAAACAGGGGTGCTTCTGGTTGAAAGCAAACTTGTATAACACATGATTGCATGCATGTCCATTTTGACCCTGAAGCAGAATCCTGAAGAGCAAGATATGGAGTCCTCGTCCAGAACGCTTTCTCAGACTGAATAGTAAGCAAACCAAAAAAGAATGGGGCAAGAGAAAGAAAAAGCTGGTCATGCTATTACCAGACTGTCTTTGTCTTTTCCCCCCCTAATGGACCCTCCAGGGGCGTCGCTATAATTGATTGGATGGGTTCAAAGAACCCAGGCCCTCAAGTTCCGGAGGGCCCCCCAGCTCCACCCCTCCCTATTTTCTTTATTATCTCCCTCACTCTGAGAGGCCACCGGGGAGTGGGGTGAACACGGGCCTCCTCTCCCCTAGCTACGCCCCTGGGATCATCCTGGGATCCACAGTGTTTGTTTGATAAAAACACTTTCACTAGGGCTGAATTTGAACTAAAAGTTTCAACTGTTCCTTGTTCTTGTTTTCAGAGGAGTAGCCATATTAGTCCGTAGGCGCTGACACAGGAAACAGACTAGTAGCACCTTAAAGACTAACCAGTCAGCGACGGAGCCACCATTGGGCCAACGGGTTCAAAGAACCCGGGCCGCGCCCAATCAGGGGCCACGCCTCACGGCCCCGACACACACACACACACACACACACGTCTGTCATAAGACGGCCACGCAGCCCCTTCAGGAGCTAAACTAAGGCTGGCGCTGCAAAGGTAAAATACAAAGCCAGTCAGGTAATAGCATGACCAGCTTTTTCTCTCTCTTGCCCCATTCTTTTTTGGTTTGCTTACTATCCAGCCTGAGAAAGCGTTCTGGATGAGGACTCCATATCTTGCTCTTCAGGATTCTGCTTCAGGGTAAACTAAGGCTGGCGCTGCAAAGAGAGCCAGCATGGTGTAGTGGTTAGAGTGCTGGACTAGGACTGGGCAGACCTGAGTTCAAATCCCCATTCAGCCATAAAACTAGCTGGGTGACTCTAGGCCAGTCACTTATCTCTCAGCCTAACCTACTTCACAGGGTTGTTGTGAAAGAGAAACTCAAGTATGTAGTACACCGCTCTGGGCTCCTTGGAGGAAGAGCGGGATATAAATGTTAAAATAATGATGATGATGATGATGATGATGATGATGATGATGTATAAAAATATGATAGACAGACAGATAGATATTTTGAAACATTAGAAATGTATACTTGGGTTCTTTTGTGTTTAATTTAATTACAATAAATGTTGCTATTTTTAAGATGCCACAAGACTGTTTGTGATAATGTGTCATCTATTGAAAAAAGGGACATTTATGCTTATTTGACATTATTTTTAAAAGCCCCATTTCTTTTCAATAATTCATTTCCCCCTGCTTAAAACTTAGACAAGCAGATTCCTGGTTATACAATGTTTTCCAAAATATTTTGTTGAGCCTGATGTGCTTTCAGCACATTGCCAAATGTTCTGAGGAAATGAGTTACAGGAAATAAAAATATGAGTCCACAAATTTACCAAGGCCAGGCGTACACAAGAGGGACACACACTGCTGGATATAAACAATGCATCTTAACTTTACTTTACTTTCCTTCCCTAGCCTGTTTTCCAGTATTTATGTTGTAATGTAATGCTTGAGCTTTTAAAGTAAATATACAGCAGCAGGCACAGCCAAAGTAGTAGCTACAGTAGTAGAATGGCTTTGGAAGACATGTTCTTGTTAATTCTATCTTTTCAGATTTCCTAGAGCTGAACTGCCACTGAACTTTTCAATCAAAAATACTGTTTATTAATTACAGTATGCATTAAAAACCCTTCTCTCCCATAACTGTTCAACAGCAGTAACCAATTACATAATTTCTCTGAGGGGAACTGATGGGCAGAGGCTTTCCTCTAAAAGAAAAGGATTGCTAGCTTTGCACAAGACTATTTTAACTGTCCACAGCTGACATCATCATTATCTACATAGCAAATTGCGAGTATTTATACAGTAGATTCAAAATGGTTCACATACATCAGGGCTGCACAAGATCAGCTCTTCTGCAGATGTTGATCAAGGGCTCCCACAATCCTGACTACTGGACTTTGTGGCTGGGGATCATGGGAGCTTATTTATTTATTATTTGTTTGTTTGTTTGTTTATTTATTAAAAATTTTCTTATATATCACCTCCTCCAAAGACTCTAGGCAGTGAACAACAATAATAATAACAATTTTTTAAAAAAAAAATTAAAGGGCAAATGCCTGGCAAAACAGGTAGGTCTAAAGAAGGGCCTTAAAAGCAGCTAGGGAGGGGGCTGAATGAATCTGGGGAGGAAAGTGTTCCAAAGAAGAGGAGCGGCCACAGAGAAGGCCCTCCTACAGGCTCAGGTACCACACACTACACCAGGGCCTGGGACACTAAGGAGGGCCAGCTGAGAAGACCTCACAGGACGGGATACAACCAGCCAAGGGAGGCAATCCTGGAGATATATGGGCTAAGATATTATGGGCTAAGCCCATAAGGGTTTTGTATGTGAGAACCAACACTCTGAATTGGACCCGGAAGCAAACAGGCAACCAGTGCAGTGAGCATAAAAGAGGTGTGACACTATCAAATCTACGGCCAGCCATGAAGAGGCGGGCCACTGCATTCTGGACTAGTTGAAGTTTCAGAATCATTTTCAAATGCAACCCTAGGTAGAGCGGATTACAGTAATCCAGACAAGAGGTAACAAAGGCATGAGTCAGTATTATTTCCTCTGTACTGCAGATGGAGGTGTCAAGCTGACAGGAGTTTCCAACTGCGGCCCTCCAGCTGTCTTTGCCCTACCACTCTCATCATCCCTGGCTACTGGCCACTGTGATTGGAGATGATGGGAGTTGTAGCCAAAAACAGCTGCAGGGCCACAATTGGACACCCGTGATCTAGGGGGCGCAGGATTGGGGGGGGCAGGCCAACAGCCAGGAACCAGTGGTCAAGAGATGAGGCAAAAAGGAGAGTCACATTAGGGGTTAGAAACCAGGATCATGGAGTGAGTCAAAGGTCAACAAAGTCATCCAGGACTGAGCTGATTAGACAAACCAGAAGACAAGAGGTGGGGGTAGGGGTCAAGTGGTATGCCAAATTGCAGAGAAGCCAGGTAGTCAAGCCAGAGCAAACATACTCACCATGAAAAGGAGACCTTGAAGCTGAGACAAGACTTCAGAAAGGAAGCTGCTTAAACCCTTCCTGTTGTAAGGGTGAGGGTGCCAAATGGAAAACGAGACTGGTCTCTTGTACCTTTAAGAGATGCACAGAAAAGGAAATTTCAGCAGGTGCAGCTTGTCATGTTTATAGAATCAGGGGCAGAGCCACCATTGGGCAGACGGGTTCAAAGAACCCAGGCTGCGCCCAACCAGGTGCTGCGCCTCGCAGCCCTGACACACACACACCCACATCTGACATCAATAGCAATAGCTCTTACATTTATATACCGCTCTATAGCCGAAGCTCTCTAAGCGGTTTACAATGATTTAGCATATTGCCCCCCAACATTCTGGGTACTCATTTTACCGACCTCGGAAGGATGAGTCAACCTTGAGCCCCTGGTCAGGATCGAACTTGTAACCTTCTGGTTACAGGGCGGCAGTTTTACCACTGCGCCACCAGGGGCTGGTGACGCGGGGATGCTGGTTTATCTCCAGAGTGGGGGCCATGCAGCCCCTATTCAGGATTTAAATGGACGCTCCTGGCTGCGCTGTGCACACAGCACCAGCTGAAGTCTAGCTCCTGAAGGGGCCACACAGCCCCTTCGGGAACTAAATGGCCAGTGGTGCGAATGCACCGCTGGCTGGACTCCAACTCCCAAACGGAGCCACATGGCAGACACAGCGGGCGGGGTGAGAGGGGCCACACACAGGCCGCTGGCGGTCAGGCTCCATGCCTGTGTAAAATCCATGAATCCACATTGTAGTATGCAAGGACAAGGCAGTAGAGTTGAATCAGGAATATTAACAGTTGAATGAAATAGATATTATATCCAGAGAGGCAAGTGCAGTCTGCCTTCAGTGCTCTTGCTGCTGGCTGTTTGTTAGCCCCACCTCTAGGGGTGTTCATGGAATTGGCTAGTCTGGTTTGGTTCAAGTCCAAACCAGATCCAAACCAGACCGGGCCAGACCAGGCCACCCCCTCAAGCCACCCCAGCTTGGTCCGGTCTGGGGGGAGCGGATTCGCAAATAAATTATTAAACTTATCCCCTTGGGGGGGTGTTTCTCTGAGGTGGTGGCAGGGAGTCCAAGGAGGTTCCCCCTACCCCCCACCAGCCTTTCTTCCTTCAAAAAAGGGCCCAATTCAGCCATTCTTCAGCCTATTTGGGCCTTTCTGCCACTGGCATGGTGGCCATTTTGGAGGCTGCCACGTCTGTGCAATGGGCCACTGCATGGCCTGGCCATGCAGAGGCCCATTGCACAGGCGCAGCAGCCTCCAAAATGGCCAACACACTGGGGGGAAAGCCTGAATCGGCCGAAGAATAGCCAGATGGGGCTGTTTTTGAAGGCGGGAAGGCCAGCTGGGGGAGGCGGAACAAGCCGGGGGGCGGAGTTTGGTCTGGGATCAAGCCCAACTGGGGGTGGTTCCGCTCAAACCTGAGCCTTCGAACCAAATCATTTCAGTTCTGAACCTGTTTGCACATCTCTACCCACCTCTACTCCAGGACTGGAATACAAGTAACTAAAGCCCCATTCAAAAGTTGGCCAGGATCAAGGAATGGGTTAACCAAAAACACCACAATGTTGGGGAAAGAAAAGCTGTACCTTCTGAAATTCCCTCTTTGGTTCAGTTCTTAAAGGTAGAGGAGACCTACGGCAGCCCTAGTAAAGATAGTCAGAGGTTGATCTGTTGGGATTTTTCCATAGACATTGCCTCAGTTATTTGCATGGGGCATCCTTCTCTATTTGAATGTGTGTGTGTGTGTGTGTGTGTGTGTGTGTGTGTGTGTGTGTGTGTGTGTACACACACACACACACACACACATTGGCTTAGGGGTGGAGTCACAGTGTGTGTTTGTCTGCTCTTCACTTGTTGCTTTGAATTCAAACTGAGAGGTTCTCCCTCTCTCTGCATAAGAGACTGTTAAGTCTGTTTATTGTTTTCTTAGCCTATATTTAGTTAGCAATAAATATCAAACTCATCTTTCTCAGTTAAAGTTGGCATCTTGTTCAATTACTTAGAGAGGCTAAGTAATTATTCTGCAACGGATCCCAGCTTGCCGAGGGCCTGGAGGCCCATAATCCTGATGCAGTGCATTAGGCTGCCGCAAGAAGCAGTGAACAAGCAGCGCCTCCAATCAGTTAGAACCTAGGGAGGAGCCTGAATTGTCTCGGTGCCTTCTGGAAGAGGCACTGAAACAATTCGGCTCCCTGCAGCTGAAACGTTTTGGTGCAGGGAGAGGGGTGTCTTTAAAAGGAGGCAGGCAGGTCTTACCTGCCCGTCCCTCAAGCCTCCGCCGCCCCGTGCCACCCCATCGTGGTGCTCTTCTAAGCAAAGCTGCTTCATGAAAGCCGCAGCCCATGCCACTGCCTCCTTTAAAGCACTGCACCGTGGCGACAGGATGCTGCTCCCAGCATCCCTCATGTGGTGTCGGCACACAAATGGCGTCAGCACATGCATCATCCCCGGTAGCACTTTTCCTTTCAGGCCTTGCATTGTCACCCACAGGGTTTCTGTGGAGGACTCCAGTCCTCCTAGGTTTTCTCCCTTGTTCGATTCTATCCCTTCTTGAACATACAGTGCTACTCCACCTTCCAAGCGCCCCTCTCTGTTCTTTCTTTAGTGTTTATATCCAGGGTAGCAGTGTCCCACTGGTTCTCACTGTTCCACCATGTTTCTCTTATGCCCATTACATCCATTTCTGTTTTAGCAACCGAGCACTCCAGCTAGCCTATCTTGTCTCTGAGGCTTCAGACACTGGCATATATTCACCTATATGCTGAATCTCTTACCTGTTGCGAACTGAAACTTGTTGCACCAGTGGAACAAACTCAAGATATTATCAGCAGTATAAGTTTCAGTGTCTTAAAACACCGAGCAATATATTAATATCCTGGGTGTTTTCTCCCATCACCCTCCATACTGAAGAGTACATCCTGATAGTTTCAAGGATCCTTCAACTATAGGAACATTTTCAGACATCAGATATTACCGCAGGTTTACCATGAAGCTTTACTGCGAGTTCAGGGCATAACGGATACTCCGGTGCAAAAAGATTATTTTTTTTTTTTACCCCAGACATAAGTCAGGCTAGGTTTCAGTACGGAGGAGGAAACCCAAATCATATGTGAAGTGCTCTCTGAAATATTGCACTGACTTCAGAGTAAATCTGGCTGATATGTGAACACACAACCACCCGCCCAGAATAAAGTTGCAGTAAAGTCACCATCTGAAAAGCTCCAGGTATTCAACCTTCCATCTCACCACTGAAGAATAACATTCACATTTGAAACATGCAGAGTTTTGCCTACTAATGAAGGCTGTTCTACAATGTTATGTTTTTCTTTAAAGAAGAGGCTTTGGAATTTTGGAAGTTGATCCCATTTCCAGGGGACATTGCTCTCAGCAGATGTTTTTTTATATTTGTTGTGCTTTTGGACCAAACTTCAAAATGACTCTAAGCAGTCAGAGCACAGAAAGTCAACTCAAAACCAAAGCTTCAAGATACACAAAGATCTGTAACAAGACATTCTGAGCTTTCAGAGCAGACTGAGAATGTCAAATTTTATGTTTGCATGTGGTCACAATGATAATCTGTATTGCAACATGAATTACACAAGGTTCCTAGCTAGAAGAAATATGAAAACAGCAGCTGCAAATAAAATGCTAAAGTAGGTACCCTTTTCAAACAACTCAGACAGCTGTGGTAAACTTATACACCAAATTAAAACATGAGAAACCCACATTATGCCACTGCTACTCACCCCACATAAGACAAACAGTGAATGCTAAAAACAAAGAGCACAAATGGCAAGTTCCTATTTAAAACAGAAAACATGTCCAAATGAAAAGTGGAGCACTCTAGTTCCATGTGTATTGTTTTGCCATGACAAAATATTCAGCAATTTAAAAAAAATCATTAAGTTGCTTTAAGTTGGGATCTGTCAAACCTGGGTTTCCAGATGTTGTTGGACTGCAGCTTCCATCATCCCCTACATAGGAACACAGGAAGCTGCCTTTTACAGAGTCAGATCATAGGTCCATCTCACTCAGTACTGTCTACACAGACTGGCAGTGACTTATCCAAGGTTGCAGGCAGAAATCTCTCTCAGCCCCATCTTGGATAAGCCAGGGAGGGAACTTGGAACCTTCTGTTCTTCCCAGAGCAGCTTCATTCATGGGGAATATCTTACAATGCTCACACTTCCAGTCTCCCATTCATATGCAACCAGGGCAGACCTTGCTTAGCTAAGGGGACAAGTCATGCTTGCTAACACAAGACCAGCTCTCCCCTACCACAGTTACCTTCAGCCATTGTGACTGAGATGGGAGTAGCAGTTCAACAATATTTGGGGACCCTCTGGTTTAAGACATTCAGGGACTCATGGCAGTATTACATTTTACTTAAAATATTTTGCTCATGCCTTGGCTAATACCAGTTAAAAGTGGCCACTCTTTTCCTTATCCCAGAATCAGAAAAGTGGGACTACTTGTTTATTTGATGACTTTTCTTTTTAATCACAGTCATCATCCCAGGGATGGATTGGGAACCCAACAGTGAGAAGCATTCTGTTGCTAGCACCGCTAGTCTGCGGGCTCCCAGAAGTCTCTCTGCCCATCTGAGACCACAGGCTAGTGGTTCTCACTCTTAACATGCTCAGGAGTCTCACGGGATCATGGACTCCCCATTTGTTGGCATATTGGGGACAAGTCACTTAGCAGGCAGTACTAAGTCACCCCCAGGTTCACTAGCTGCCAAGCGAAACAAAAATGAATTAGCCTCGCGCCTTTCCCTATATTAGGGAATATCTCCATTCAACTTTTGAGTTAGTCTCCTCAAGGTCTTTCTGTCCTAAGACTGACCCTTTACTTCCCCTCCTCTGCAGCTGCCTCAAACAAGCTAAATCACCTCAGCAGGAAAGTCAGATAAGGCACTGTGAATGCAACTCCCTTCCCATCACAAAGGAGCTGAGTGGGCAATAGGAACTCAGAGGTGGTCTCATTAAAAAATACTGATTAGTTTACCAGGTCCTTCTGACCTGAGAGATACAGTGCATCCATATTCTTTCAATCCATCTACATACAGGTTGTTCTTGACTCATTCAAATCATTATGTTGTACTCCAGCACAGCAAACACAAACAATGGAACCTTTTTAGATTCCCTGGGATTGCCCTTTCCAGGAAAACGAAGCAACTGGGATGTTGCCTCAGGACATATTTTGGGCTAAAACTGCCCCTGGTTTCTTGAACCAGTGTGCTTCATTTGGTCCTTACACCTTGGAGTCACCCATAGCCTGGAGCTGGCACCCACCATAACACCCAAATGTGTCTTGCTCTGCATGCCAGTCACGCTTCCAGCGTCCAGATTGTTCTTCCTCACCGGCCCGATCCATCCAGCTCGCCTTGCTACTACTAGAAGCTGGCTGCATGAAAACAGACACCTTTTGGATATACCCCTGCTGCCTATCCTCCAAGCTGCTTTCGGTTCTTCATTGCTTGGTTCCATTCCTGAGGAAAGAGGTCCTTTGGTTGAGCCTGAGCCATGAAGGCCCAATCACCACTAAAGGAAGGATGAGGTTGTATGATAATTACTGCACCCCTCTCTGAGCTCTCCCTATCCCTGCTCCTTTTTAAAATCCAAAAACCTGTTTCTCTAAAGCCCTTTCACCCCTCTAGCCAGCCTGGAAGTCATTCTAATTTGGACACTAAGCTAAAATGCCTCTTTGCATTTGGTTAATCTTGTAACATATTTTTGATAGTAATATTGCTTTAATCAACTTTCTTATTCCACGGTACCCCTGAATGCCAAATAAAACCTTACTTTGTTTTGAACATCAATTTCTCTGTCAGTTCATTTTCCTGTAACCAAAACTTTGCACAAAAATTATTCTGATGTGGGACTGCTCCACCCCAGCTTTCTAATTCCCCACACAAAGCCCAAACACATTTAGGGGTGTTCACCAATGACCCTGAAGCAGTTCCATTAACAATTCAGATTAAGTTACTTAAAAGTAACTCAGGAGTTACTCCAAGGCTGCATAAATAACAAATAAAGTTTATTAATTATTTGAAAATTAAAATTTAAAAGGCCTGAGTGAACAAAAAGGTCTTTATCTGGCATCTAAAAGAATGCCACAAAGTGATGAAGCCAAGCGAACCTCACTGGGAAAGCTATTCCATAAACAGGGTGCAACCACCAAAAAGGCCCTCTCCTTAGTAGCCACTCGTCTCACCTTGTTTGGCAAGGGCACTCAGAGGAGGGCCTCCAAGAAGATCTTAAGGTCTTGGTCTTTAAGATCCAGGGGGCAAAGCACTCTCTCAGGTAACCCAGCCCCAAGTCATTTAGGGCTTGAAATGGCCTACAGCTACCATCATCTGGACTATTGGGCATTGTGGCTGGCTGGGGATGATGAGAGTTGTAGGCCAAAAACAGCTGGAGGGCCAAAGTTTAGTCAGCATGCTGTCCATTGTTTTGTTTGTTTTCTCTCCCCACCTGCATTTATGCCAACCCCAGTGGTGACACCAATAAGCAAAAATATTGTGAGGTGACACAGAAGGAGTATCATGCATTTCTGGAAGGGACAACATTTGTCCCACATGTTGGATTGCTAGAAAAAAGTATATTTCACATTAATGGCCTCCTCCTAAACATAAAAAGAAGGGAACTCATGGGGGAATTCCACTTTATGTCTATTCAGTGATCCCAAAAACATTCGGTTTAAAATGAGAGTTAAGATCCTTTACGTTTTCACTCATGCTCTAAAAAGAATGGAAATTGCAAGTTAAGGTGCTCAGCTTAACTTCCACACCATATAAGCTTTAAAGACTTTGTACAGTCTGATATATTATGATGGCTTTAGAAATGAGGCTCCATGTACCCACACTTTGCCTTTATCAGAGATGCATCAGGCAGAAATTCATCAGGGGCATGTCTAAGAAGTGATTAGGGAAACTGTGCCTGGACGCATCCCTCCACAGTCCAATGTCCAACTGAAAGACCAGGGCAATGTGTGGGTGCATAAAGCCTAATTTCTAAAGCCATCATCATATACCAGACTGTACAGAGTCTTTACAACTTATATAATGCGGATGTTAAGTTGGGTACCTTAACTGGCAATTTCCATTCCTTTTAGAGTGAAAATGTAAAGCAGTGTAAAGGATGAGTGAAAATGTAAAGCATGTTAACTCTCATCTTAAACAGAAGGTTTTTGTATTACTGAATTCCCTGGTGTCTTAAAAATTACACTGTGGGGAAGAGATTACCCAAACCACAAGATAGAACTTACTGATTTTGAACACCAAAAACTTTGTAAAACCTTCAACTAAGTTAAAGTCACACTCCCCCACCCACCTGAAAAACACAATTAAACGAAATTAGTGGATTCAGTAATAGTGACGGTGAGGCTATTCACACGATTGTAGAAAATTGGGCTACCCTCCGCTCAAGTAGCCCACCCCTTAAACCGGGTTTGTGGAGCGAATGATCCGCAAACCCATTTTGTTTTGTTTTTAATCGTGAGTAGCCACGGTAAAATCCTTTACCTTTGCTGAAGAGGGTCAAAAGAATGACTATGAGACTGTCTTGGCTAAATTTGATGCCCATTTCATTCCAAAATGGAATGTGCTCTATGAGAGGACTTGCTTTTATCAATGGTCACAGAAATCCTGGGAAAATATTGAGTCATTTGTTAGAGGGCTGTATGAACTCTCTGAGCACTGTGACTTTGCAGACAGGAAGGATGAACATCTCAGAGACATGCTTGTCCTTGGAATTCTAGGTTATAGGCAGGAGTCTCTCTGAGTCCTCTCTTGGAGATGCCAAGGATGGAACTTGGAATCTCCTGCATGCAAGCATGCATGTGCTCTTCCCAGAGCAGCCGCATCTCCTAAGGGGAATATCTTACAGTGCTCACACAGGTAGCCTCCCATTCAAATGCAAACTGGGGAAGACCCTGCTTAGCAAAGGGGGCAATTCATACTCGATACCACAAAACCAGCCCTCCTCCCTGGGCTGAGCTACTTGTGTGGAGGGGGGGTGCTTGTCTCCCTCAGTCCCCTCTGGTGCCAACAATGGGCACACTGCCATCAACAACTGAAACAGAACTGTAATAAGACAGGCCAAGATTATGGACGATTTTGCTGCAAGTTCCAACAATCTTTTCACATGGCAAGAAGCATATTAAAAAAAACAAGAGAGTCACTGGTACCTCAACATAATTACGGTTATAAACTGTTCATGGAATCTTCCAAGGGCAGCATTTCAGAAAGAGGGGCAAAGAACTGTCATTGGAACAGGGAGAGCCCGAGCAAAGTACAAAGGCCCCCTGGAGTTATTCGCACCTGGCTTCAGGCTTCAGTGTAAACATTGAGCGAAGCCACTTCGAAGTGGCTCATGGCATTGAGGGAAGCAGCCCCTCCCCTCTGCTCTCAGTTTTCTTTTGAAACAAGTCCACATGGCATGTTCCGTGTTTTCCTTCTAGTCAATGGGGGGTGGAGAGCTCTCCTGCAGAGATAGATCTGCATTTCTAAAGAGAGCATGCCTCTTATCATGCTAATGATTCTACATCAGTGCCTATCCCATTTCCTCTGGTGTTTTCAGAAAAAGTAGCTTAAAAACAGCATTTTTTAAACCTGGACATATGCTGAGATAAGCTAGAATTCACATCACAAAGCCCGGTTTGTTTTGGAGTAGGTCCAGAAATTCGAAAGGACTTTGAGGTAAGTTTGTCTGGTGTGGGAACACACACACTCTCTTCTGAAGGAGATTTGGAGCAGAAGCACTGTGTGTAAAGGCTCCTGCTGGATGCACTGAAGATTCAACTGCAAAAAAAGGTGTATTTTTTAAAGCACATTTGTTGTTGCTACTGTTTTTAATACTTCACAGTAACTATAGCAATTGAAGAGCACAGGACAAGAAACTGCCTTTGGAGCAAAAGAACTGCTGCCTTTGGCATGCCTGCCTAAGCACAAGGGCATATCTCTTGTTTATAACAACACTCATTCCAGCAAGCTGGCTGGAAATACGTACTGGTAATTCTGAGGAATAATCATATATGATCTGCAACATAAGAGGTTCCCCCGTCCTTCTGAAATGGTGCCCATGGAAATCTCAAAGAACATTCAGGCAGTGTACATGGTTGCTAAATAAATGAACAGCAAAGAGAGTTTTCTTCCGCCCCCACCTGATCCTGTTCATTGCCTCACAATTGGCATGAATCCTTGATGGCTAGTTTTGGCACATCAGAGGAGAAATACAGCAACACAGGCAATACTTACAGCTCCCACTTCTGAGACAGCTTGATTCCAAAAGGCAGGATGCTGGACTAGATGGGCCTTGGGCCTGATCCAGCAGGGCTGTTCTTATGTTCTTATATTCAGGCTTTGTTATTTCTCCTTTTCTGAAGGAATTAACTGTTCCTTAACTCTTACATAAACTAGCTCCCCCTAGATTCTGTGCTTTTGATTATCACTTTAAAAATATGTTCTTGGTTTGGTCCCAATTTTTAAAAAACAAAGGAAGTGTTAATATAGCATTCAACCTGGCATTGCATGCAACCCTGAAAGTGTGAGGCAATCCATTCAAGGGGCCCGAATCCAGATCAGATTCGAGCCGACCCAGCCTGGTCCAGGTTTGGTTTTGACTGAACTGGGTCCTGTCATCGAGGCCGGCTTGGGGGTAATACTTGTAAAGGGAAATCTGGCTAGGAGTCCCCTTTACAAGTACAGGGAATTCCCTAGCCTAATTAGGGGGTGGCAAATCCTTTACCTCGTAAATGAAGGTGCTGGGGATAGCGGCCGTGGCAGCGGTGGAGGTGGCCATGACAGACACATCATAGGCAGCAGTTGGGGCTCCTCAAACCCCCCTGCCGGCCTCCCAAATAACAGTCAGGCCGGCTGTGGGCCAGTTTGCGGGCCTCTGCACGTGCGCAGAGGCCATTTGCATCACCATGCGTTTTGAGTGAGCAGAGACCCACACTGGGCTGCAGCCAGCCTGGACTGTCATTTGGGAGGCAGGGGGCGGGGGTTGGAGCGGTCCCTGCCACCACCGCCAATAGGTCTGCTGTCCCTGGCACCTTCATTTTCAAGTTAAAGGATTCCCTTCCGCCCCCTTCCCTTCTTAGACTAAGGAATCCCCTGTCATTGTAAAGGGGAATCCTAGTTGGATTCACCTTTACAGGTATAGCCTGCAAGCCCGTTCTTTGAACCAGGGGCCAGTCCACCTTGAACCTGGATTGGCACCCCCGCTTTGGGGGCTGGTCCAGTTCAAAATCGGACCACCCAAAGTGCACCAGCTCAATGAGAGCTGCCTCACACATCTCTAGTCAGGCAATGCTTGCTCATGGGCTGTTCTACTTGTTTCCTACCTTGGTCCTGCACTTCAGTTCTTCTCACAGCTGCTCACTTCTTCACACTCAACTCTTCACACAACCCTTCCATGAAGGAAGCTGCATGTTTCCACATGTGTGAAAGAGGGATTGAGAAATGTCAAATGGACCAACAAAAAAATATCGCATCCCCTGCCTCTCAGAGATTTGGGAACAGGCCAGAATTGATGCTTCTAATAAAATCATCTGCTATTTTCACTGGAAGGGAATCAAGACACCCTACAATTCTGCTCTGTAGAAACCTGCCCCCACCCTGGAATAAGAAGCTTGAAGGGAGACTGAAAGGAGGTCTAAAAGCATAAAAGTGTTTGAGAAGCTAGGTGGGGAGGGGGATGTGTTACCTTGTCACAGAAACCAGGCCAATATTTCCTGTCTGTCTGTTTTGTGATGCAATGGTTTCTTGGTAGCATGGCGTAGCAGGAGGCATCAGCCTTGGGAACAGGAAGATGTTGACTCACACACAAACGCACACCAAGTGATGACAATGTGGCCTCTTTCGCCCTTAGTGCAATGACCACACTATGTAGCCGAAAGATATGGTCACAAGACACTTTGATGTCATAACATACAAAACATGATTCCTTGTTGGCTGGGGTGGGGGGCAGGGAGAAAAATGGTGTCGAGGGAACAAGAGAAAAGGATAATTGACAGACAGCACCTTTGGCCGCTTTTCTCAGAGAAGCATTTTTGCACCAAAAATGCTTACAAACAACATATTCAGCTCAGCGCTTGCTCCAATTCTTGTGTATAATCCTATCAACAGGCAACTTCTGCTTGCACACCTTCAGCTTCTGCACCTCTTCACAATGCCTTTCCTAAGCTCATCTTTCTTCCCCATTTCTCTCATCGCATTACCACTCCCCAGACCGTTCACTTTTAAAACTCTGCCTCACAACAGGAACATCTTTCTTACTTCACTTGGGTCAAATTAGCTGTGCACACTAACACATGCTATAGCTATTCCCTGAAGCAGAAGTGCCTCTAATTTCATTAAAAACAGCTGGGGACCCCCCAATGCTGAGCCAGGCCACATTGCAGGGGAGAAGAATGCAACTCTCCCCCCTCTTTGGTTTTCCATGAAAAATCACTCACCAAAGTGGCTATTTGCCCCCAAAGTGACTACTGCAGAAAACGTGTCCACTATGCACAATATATATTCATCAGTTACAGCTTTTTATGACTTTCTCTTTTCCATGCCTTTTGCCACATGATGTCTCATCAGGATTAAACAATTGGCCATCTACTCCTCCTCCTGGAGGTTTTTCACACTAGGAATGTGCATGAACCGGTCCGGAGGCTATTATGGAGGCCGAACCAGTTTGACTCACACTGGTAGATATTGGGCCAAACTTCACTTTAAATGCAGTTTGACCTTCTATTGTTTCTTTGTAGATAGCACGTAAGAACAGAAGAGCAGCCCTGCTGGATCAGGGCCCATCTAGTCCAGCATCCTGTTTCACACAGTGGCCCACCAGATGCCACTGGAAGCCTACAGGCAGGAGTTGAGGGCATGCCCTCTCTCCTGCTGTTACTCCCCTGCAACTGGTACTCAGAGCCATCCTGCCTTTGAGGCTGGAGGTGGCCTATAACCCTCCAACTAGTAGCCGATGATACCTCTCCTCCATGAAGTTATCCAAACCCCTCTTAAAGTCATCCCAGGTTGTTGGCTGTCACCACATCTTGCGGCAGAGTATGCCACATGTTGAATATGTGTTGTGTGAAAAAGTACCTCCTTTTGCTGGTTCTGAATTTTCTGGCAATCAATTTCATGGGGGAAAGTACCATGCAGGATATGTTTTTAAACCTCTCCACAGCTGCACTGTACTCCCAAACTTATCCCCCCCCAGGAGGGAAGCAGCCACAGAAGGCAAATTGCAATACTGGGGTGGGGGGGACACTTTTTGTTGGGAGTGCACTAGGGGGAAGGAGGGTTAAATCCCCCATACAACAATCCCAGTCCTGATTGCATCTTATGGATGCTATTTATCAAATATAAATTAACAACAGGAAGACAAGCTATGCGTTTAATGTAACATATCACTCACTTGTCCATTTGCTTATTAAACTGTAATGCCACCATACACTTCTTTTCTTAGCTCAAAAGGTCACTCATATTGAGGTTTGGTAATATGCAAATTCCAGGAAATGTCAATAATCGGTTACAAGGCAGGTAATTAATCAAAAATGGTATAATTTGTATGCAGCCTTCAGTGAACTAGAAAAATTAAGGCCAGACGCTCCTCTGCTTGAGCAGACAATTGCTCATGTAACCCTATAAAGAGGAGGGCAGGTATAAAGCTGCCTGCGGCAACAGCAATCAAAATGATTTTTAAAACCATTTTCCTTGGATGATTATGCAATTCTCTGCACTAGAATGCATATTTCCAGGTGTTGTGGAGAAAGAAAATCTATTTCTCTTCCCTTCCTCTGTTTTCTTCTTTGTGTCATTTTTAGCCTACTTTCCAGTAGTTTTATGAGATCACCTAGCATTCTGTGTGTGTATCCATTTGTCCATGTGCTTATGGACAAATAAGCACCCATCGACTTCGACTTCACAACACCTGGACCAATATGAACCAAATTGGGTGCAGTTGTAGTGACACATAAGGACACCTCAACAGCATAGTTTGTGATGATGTCATCCACCCCATTCAAGATGGCAGACGTGTAAACTTTTGAGGTGCAAGCAGGCTAACTTGTGAACCACCTGATTTGAACCAAACTTGCTACAGCTGTGAGGACACATTGGGATGACCCAATGGTGTAGTTTGCGATGATGTCATCCACCCCAATCAAGATGGCAGACACGTAAATGTTTGAAGTGCAAGTGGGATAACTTGTAGACTGTCTAACCAATCTGAACCAAATCAGATGCAGGAAAACCTCATTATTCGTAGGAGTTCTGTTCCCTGCTAGTGCCACAGATACCAAAAATGTGGCCAAAAACTGGTGGGAAATGGCAGAACTTTTTCTCATTTTAAAAAAGAAATTGGCCAAAAAATGGCCCCAAAATACAACAAAAGACACAGCAAAGTGCCCTACCATGCTCCATGGGTCCCCGTCAGTCCCTCAGTGCCCCCCAAGGCCTGAATATCGGCCAGAAAAGGCAGATTCCCCACCATTTTAAAAAAAGAAATTGGCCGGAAAACTGTCCCTAAAAACAACAAAAGGCACAGTAAAGTGCCCTACCACACTCCAGACGTCCCCATCAGTCACTCGGTGCCCACTAAGGGCTGTGAATTGGCCAAAAATGGTGGATCCCCCCATTTTTTAAAAGAAACTGTCTGAAAAACAGCCCCAAAATACAACAAAAGACACAGCAAAGTGCCCTACCATGCTCCAAGGGTCCCCAGCAATCCTTCAGTGCCCCCCAGGGGCTAAAAATCAGCTGAAAATTTCATGGTTTTTTTCCTGGTTGTTTTTTTTCCAAGAACTGAGCCATAAAATGGCTCCCGAAATTAAATAGGTGGCCAGAAAGGCCCTCGGAGGACCTTTCCAGCCACCCGCAACTCATGGATGTGTGGCTTTAACCCTTTTCCTGCTCCCTTCCCTCATATACTGAGGTTGGGAGTCCATTACCCAACCACGAATACGTGAAACCGCAGGTATTGAACCCACAATTAACGAGGTTCTCCTGTACAGTTTTAGTGAGTGACGCACAGGGACACCTCAGTGGTATAGTTTGTAACGATGTCATCCACCCTGATCCAAGATGGAGGATGTGTGAATGTTTGAGGCACAAAAGATCTAACTTGTGGACAGGCACAGAGGGGAGGCCAGCGTCACCCCAGGTTCTGCAGCTGCCATGGACCCCTAGCCCGCCCCCGCATCTGGCATCTGACATGGGCGTGGGTCTGAGGTGCGAGGCGTGGCCCCTGAAGGGTGGTGGCCCAGATTCTTTGATCCCGTCCGCTCAATGGTGCCTCTGCCCCTGCTTGTGGATGACCTAATTAATTTGAACCAAACTGAGTCCCTTTGTAGGCATAGTGATAGGAAAGTAGACAGATTAGTTCTTACTATAACATCTTGTTTTAGGTAGTGGGCTCTTTGAGGCAGGCACTTGGGAGGGGCCGTAACTCAGTGACAGAGCACCTGCTTTGCATGCAGAAAGCCCCAAGTTCACTTCGCAGCTCCATATAGGGCTGGGGAAGATCCCTGCCTGAAACCCTGGAAAGCTGCTACCAGTTAAAATGGTCAGCACCAGTGCTCCCTCAAACAGGGATTCCCAGATGTTCTTGACTACAACTCCCATAATCCCCAAGCAAAAGCCACTGCAGCTGGGGATTCTGGGAGTTGTAGTCAACATCATCTGGGAATCCCTGTTAGAGGGAACACTGGTCAGCACTGACCTAGTTGATGTGGTTCAAGATAAGGCAGCTTCGTAGGTTCAAAATGAAGGTACAGGCAAGTTACCCCACCAAAGGCGATTACTCTCCTCTATTGCTTTTGAATAGAGAGCATAATAATATTTCAACAGAGGCTGAAGGAAAGCAAGCATCTTTGGGAGGTGGCTGAGGATGCTGTAACCTTTTCACTCCCAGTGCTGAGACTCAGCTAGGCCAGAACCCAAAATAGTAAAGGCCTGCAGTGAGGCTTTGCATTATTATACTCTACATACTACCAAAGGCCAGAGACGAAAGTTTGGGGCAGTACACAAATTTGATAAATAGATAGATAGATAGATAGATAGATAGATAGATAGATAGATAAGGCCAATGTACATTATGGTGTAGATTGATGTAGGACAGGGTCTTCTCTAGGGTCTGCCAATATTATGGAATTACTTTCCTGTGTAGGTACAATTCACACACCCCATCTTGATGGCCTTCCACTGCAAGTGTTCAGTTTGTAGACGGTGAGCAGATATTTTTATTAAGTTGCTATTTTTGATACGATTGAACTGTGGTGATGTTCGGGGGAACTGTTATATTGTTTAATAATTCACTGTTTATGGCTTTGGTTTTTAGCCTACTTTCCTTAAGGAAAGTAAGCTTATGAGCTCACCGGGCATTCTGTGTGTGCATGTGTGTGTGTCCCCTATCAACTTCACAATGCCTGGACCAATTGTAATCAAATTGGGTACAGTTGTAGGGACACATAGAGACACATCCACGGCATAGTTTGTGATGATGCCATCCACCCCAATTCAAGATTGCGGACATGTGAACATTTGAGGTGCAAATGGGCTAACTTGTGAACTGCCTAACTGATTTGAACCAAATGTGTTACAGCTGTAGCGACACATAGGGACACCTCAGTGGTGTAGTTTGTGATGATGTCATCCACCCTAATTGAAGATGGCAGACACAAATATTTGAGGCACAAGTGGGCTAACTTGTGGACCGTCTTAACTGATTTGAACCAAATTTTGTACAGTTGTAGTAAGTGACACATAGGGACACCTCAGTGGCATAGTTTGTGATGATGTCATCCACCCCAATTCAAGATGGCGGACATATAAACATTTGAAACGCAAGTGGGCTAACTTGCGAACTGCCTAACAGATTTGGACCAAATTTAGTCCAGTTGCAGGGGTAGTGAAAGGAAAGGAGGCAGATTAGTTCTTATCAGAACAACTTGTTATAATAAGCTATTAGACACCTTGGGCAGCCACTGGCTGGAAAGGTGGAATTTAAGAAAAAACAAACAAACCCCAAAATAAATATCACCTCAGGTCAGGGGTTTTTTTAAGCAAAATGTTTGTTTTTAAAAGCAAAATGTTTGCCCACTTCTTCGAACAATCATGCCAAGTATTTCTGAGGACTAATCACGTTTGACAGCCAAAAACACAGGCAGGGATTGTTCCTGCCAGTCCTGTTGTGCCAGCTTCCTCATTACATTGTCATCTAAAAAGCTGGACTATTTTGAAGCATGTGCACTCTGAGAACAGGGCAGCTACCAGAAGAGTTGAAATAAGCCAGGAAGTTTAGCTGACACTTGCCAAGACACAAAGAGTAAGTAACCGCATCTGTACACTTCATCAGGGCAGGGATTTTCCCTGAGCCTCTTGATGGGAAAGTCTGGGGCCATTATGTAAAGGCTTGCAAAATTCTCAATCTTCCCTCCACTCCCACTCCCTTTCCTGCCTCGCTTCTCCTCTCCTCTCCAGCAAATAAATGTTCTGAAATGATCAGCTACTTCTCCACTCTGTTCCATACAATAGAAAGCTTCTGCAGCTCCTTCTGCCAGGTTCTACTCCAGCTGTAGCTGAACTCATTAACTGATGTGGGGAGGGGGACACAGAATGCTGGGTGTGCAAGGTAAGTTTCATTTAAATGCCCAAGTTCTCTGTGTTTTCCCAAGCCTCTTATGGGTCTCTTAAATGGAGCTGTTTGCAGGAATTTTCAAGTTCACATTTCTGTCTTGGAAAAGTGCCTGTTTGCTTAAAAACTAGTTCCTATGAAGGCAAGACATGCAGAGTCTAGCATGAACTGACTCCTGCTCTGCTTTTGTGACTAGAAATGCAAAACAAAAGTGCCATCTCTTTGGTGATACTGCAAATATGGAGATGATGGAAGTGGGTGTTAAGGGTCTTAAACTATGTGTAAAACACAGGGGCATGCAGCATTACTTGGACAGTCCTTTTGAAACGGGGAAAGATAGCTCCAGAATCAGAGAAGCCATGGGTTTGCTTTCCAGAGAGATGAGAAGATTTGGAGTGATGAAAAATTGAAGTGGAGGTAGCACTTGCTCCCCAACTTCTCTGGTCCCCACTGACCCTCTAGAGGTGCTTTTTCAGGGCTACGCAGGCACCATCTGCAAGAAATGTCTTCTATGTCCCAAAGAGAACTTGGGCTGGTTCATAACACAAGACAAAAATTAAGAGATGCTGCCACCCCACAGTCACATTTTCCAAACTAAAATGCATTCTTTTCCATGTGTATTCCTCATGTCTTTAATGCAAGAATTTTCCACATCTTGGTAATGGTAATTTGTTTATTTGTTATGTGGGTATCTAAGCTAGAGTTGGCAAAGGAGATGTAAGAGTTTAAACAGGGTTGGGGAGCACGTGTTTAGGGGCCATTGGGATGAGCGGCCCCCCATACGTGATTGAAGGACACCCCATTGACAGTACATTGGGACATCCTTCCGTGACATCAAGGTGGGCATGCCCTCTGAGCATCGCTGCCCTCTTCATGTGTAGGGCTAGTTTCTCATATGAACCAATCCAAATTGTCTAGTTGGACTTGTGCCATAACTCAGATGAATCGTTCGCGTTAACCTGAGAACCTTTTATAAATTTTAATATTTCGCAAGGTTATCACCCACACCTAAGATTTGGCTTTTCTTGATAACGAGATTTGACTTACATTATTTACATTTTTATGGTCGCCTTAACTGTGTTATGGGGTAAAGGTTGGTAATTGGGTGGAAGAGGTTTTTCTGGATCGCTATTTGTAATACTCTAAATACAATTATTGTAGTCTGGAAGTTCAAGAGATGACAATGTAACTATGTTCCTTCCTTTTCTTTCTGTATTCTGTAAATTTAAAAAATCTACATAAAAAAAACAATGTCTAGTTGGACCCTGGTTAGTAAAGAGACACTCAGTTATTATTTATATAATATCTAAATGTCTTCTTTCCTCCAAAAAGAACATGGCAGCATACAGTACATAATGCTTCCACCTCCTTTTTATCCTTACAACAACCCTAGTAGGTAGTTTAGGCTGCAATAGAAAGGCCCCCTCAAGGTTCCTCTCTGTGAGTTTCAGGGCTGAGTGAGGATCTGACCCTGAAGGAATTTCCTCACTCCTATTCCAACATTCTAACTACTGCACTAATAATAATAATAATAACAACAACAACAACAACAACAACAACAACAACAACGCCCTGGGTGCAGTTCCAAAAGACCTTGAAGAAGCACCTCAACACCATAGGGGCCACAGAAATCACCATCAGCCAATTACAAAAAGCAGCTTTACTGGGAACCGCCTATATTCTGCGACGATATCTATAACCATTGACAATAAAATTCAGGCATCCCAGGTCCTTGGGAAGGACTCGATGTCTGGATAAAACAAACCAGTCAATAACACCTGTCTGACTGTGTAAACAAGAAATACTAATAATAAATAGTTACATGCTGCTCTTCAGCCAAAGTTCACCAAATTGGTTTATACAGAAAAATAAATAATGCATAAATAATATGGTCACCAAATGGTTCATAATCTAAAAAGAAACATAAAGCAGATACCAGCAGCAAGTAAGATACCAGCAGCAAGTAAGCTTCTTGGGGCTACTCCCAAGTAAGCATGCACACAATTGCAGCCTAAATTAGCAAGTCTAACTACAACTGTCAGATTAGCAACCCTGAGCATCTTTTCCCCATTAAACTGGTTGACACACTGAGATGGGACATAGTAGTTAGCCACCACCATTAAGTGGTGGCAGGGGAGGAGTGAGAACTAGCCTTACCTGAAGCTAGTTTACTGCCCCCACCTCTGCCCGGACTGGCCACCACTGGGGTTTGTTTATTATCCAGTAGTCACTGGACTGGGTCAGCCCGCTCTCCCTGCTCACGAGCGTGCAGGGAGCCCTGGGCGGCCAGATTGGCCGCCCACACGATGGCCGGCTCTGTGACAGAGCCGGTGGGGGGTGGGGGGAGCAGGGGCCACGTGGCCCCCGCAAGCCCCAGTATGCCCTGCGCGAGCATGCAGGGCATACTGGGGAGACCCCCGGATTTTCACCTCCCAGCCGGGGGGGTCTACTCATGAGTAGGCGCGGCGCGGCTACTCACGATCGTAAAAAGCAGGTTTGCTGGAGCGCTCGCTCCGCAAACCTGCTTTTTACCAGGGGTTCTCGAGTGGGTTACCCACTCAAGAATCACTGGGCTCGACTGTGAGCCCAGTGGTTCTTACAGTCAACAAAAATCGGGCTAGCCTCTGCTAGCCTGATTTTTGTTGATCATGAGAATCGCCCCACTGTGTGAGTGCATCTCTGTCTTCAAATTCTTTGCAAAAGCAGCTGCATGACACTGGTCACATCAGCAGGCCACACACAAGGCACTGCTACCTAGTCAGCTGCTGCACACCTCTTCAGTGCTCACCCAGCCTTTCCCCACTTCCGATGCCACGTGTCTGCACCCCCATTAAGGATGTAGGGCCTCCTATCCAAACACTAGCTCCCTCCCACCCCTCACTTCAAACGTACCTTGAACTAGATATGCAAGTAGCTCAGAAGTTTCCATAGCTTGAGTTTTAATACCTAAAATGTTTCCTTGTAGCTGTCTCACATCATTAATCCAGCCCTTGTTGAACACAGTTGAAAATATTACTTCCCAGCTCTGGTATTTGAAAACTTCATATTCCCTGGATTTTGGGGGGGAAATCACTCACAAATGTAAGTACATTTTTCATATTGTGATATTTTGTTTTAATGTGCATTGAAGTAGGACCTTGTGCATTATTTTTAGGAAGGGAAAGGAACAATGACCTTTCCAAGCTCCTACATTAGTTGATGGGGTGATTTACCATGGTTACGTAGTAATAACAAAGAAAGCATTCCAACGGCAGACTAAAATATTGGCATGCAACCTCAGGCTTACAAGCACCATCAGTTAGTGTACTAGAACATAGTTAAAAATCCAGAGAGCAGAGACATTCTTGTCAAACGGCATTGCGACACACCACTAAGATAGCGATTGTTTTGAAAGTTGTATGGTCCAGTGGCCTCATCAGAACCCTCAAATAATCAGACATTTATCCAAGTGAATGATAAATGTATGTTATTCATACAGAAGGAAAACGTGGAGAAGAGGCCGAATAAGAGGAGCATTCTGGCCAATGCAGGTTTTAAATTGGCATTGTAAACACAAATGAAACAAGAAACTTAGTCCTATTCAGATGTACTGTGTTAAGGTGTCTCTACACATGTACGTGTTTTTGTGTAAATGCAGGAGTGTGGCTACAGTTGTTGTTGTTGTTGTTGTTGTTGTTGTTATTTGATTTCTATACCGCCGTTCCAAAAATGGCTCAAGGTGGTTTACACAGAGAAATAATATATAAATAAGATGGATCCCTGTCCCCAAAGGGCTCACAATCTAAAAAGAAACATAAGATAGACACCTGCAACAGTCACTGGAGGTTCTGTACTGGGAGTGGATAGGGCCAATTACTCTCCCCCTGCTAAATAAAGAGAATCACCACATTAAAAGGTGCCTCTTTGCCAAGTTAGCAGGGGTGTCAAGTTAGCAGGGGTGTTAACAACAAGTTGAATGGGGGGGCGCAAATGTCCCTGACCCCTTGAGGAAGGGGAGGCCCTGGTTGGGTGACAGCTTACTCTCTGCTCTCCTCCATGTTCCTCTCTGAAACAGAAGGCAGGGACCTGTCTTCAATTTTTGTCCCTGAGCCCACTCTAATCTTACCATGCCCCTGTGTGAATACGTTCCTTTTAAGAGCACATACCCTCTCCAGTGCAGATACAGATAGGAAGTGGATTGCTGTACGTGTATTCAGTATAATGTGAATAACCCAGAATATGCACTGAACATAATGTGTGCATTGGGTTTTTCGTTTAAATGCCATTTTCACAAAATGTCACAATTTTCCTGCTCATGAGAGGTTATAAGAAAGACATGGGGATGGTGTTTTTGGTTAACCCATTCCTTAACCCAGGCCAGGAGTGGGGCTTTAGTTACTTGTATTCCAGTTCTGGAGTAGAGGCGGGGCTAACAAACAGCCAGCAGCAAGAGCACTGAAAAACAGTCTGTACTTGCCTCTCTGTACATAATATCTATTTCATTAAACTGTTAATATTCCTGATACCACTCCACTGCTTTGTCCTTGCATACCACAATTCTTTCCCTTGGATTCTACAGATTGTACAGTGATTTTGCAAGCTATGGATTTTGGCCTGTAGATAGAGCACATACTTTGCATGGAAGTGGTCTCAAGCCCAATCTTTGACATCTCCAGTTTAAACAGCATCTCAGGTAGCAGAGTTAGGGCAGCTTTCTGCCTGAGACTTTGGAGCCCAGCTTCATAATAATCATATCTTTTGTTTTGTGTTGAATCCTACCTAAGTAGTTCTGCAAATGCACTGCTGTAAATTGTTGCTGGGTAGAGAGACAGTGCTTATTCCACCACTTGGAAAGGAACCACAGGTTTAAATTGCAGTAAAGTCAATGAGAGGATTGGTTTGGTCCCTTGAAAGAAGAAACAAGGCTTTAGAAAACTGTCAATACCATTGAATAATGGATCTAGTTTCCCTGAGAAACTAGTGGCATCTCATTCATTTGCAGTTTCTAGAAATGAATTGGTTAAATAAGTAGGAGGGATTGTTTTGCTATATCAGTTTCTGGCCAATACAGGTGGGTGAACTGGATGCCTTTGTACACCATTTCCCACCAGAGCCTTCATTTATTTCTGTTATAAGCCTGTGGTTAGTAACCACAGTTGCACAGTAAATTATACTGTACAAATACTCAGAAATGTTTCTGTGTGAGGATGTCACATTTCCCCACAAGTTCTGATGTAGGTGACCTGGCCCCAAAGTTCATAGGACAACTGCCCTTTAACAACTTGGAGAAGATGAAATTGCGGTAGCTGCAGCAGCCCCCCACATCCATCACAGCATGACAAGATCCATGCCGGAATAACTTCCTGCACAGCTATTAAGGATACAAAAGCCCTTTCCTCCCAGGTTCAAACATGTTGTGTGGGCCTGTATAGATAACACCATAAGCGGGGATTGGCTTTATGCATAACCCTGAGAGTATCCATAGAGTGGATAGTCAGCAAAGATCACTCAGGGCACATATCCGCTCTCTTGGAAACCACAGGCAACAGACTGTTCATGCTGCAGTATACAACTCATGTGGTTATGGGGGGTGTACAAGTGACACATTCACTAGGTGAAGAACCTATGTGCTGATGCCATTTGAGAAATGGAGATCAGTTTCCTTTAAAGGAGCCCCCCAGCACAGAGCAAAGTACAGCATTGCACAGTGGAAAGGATCATCTCCAGATGGTGAAACTTCAGCTGAAACTTCACAGAGGCCCAGTGAACAATTAGTCAGGGAGATGCACTTAGGGTTGGTGGGAGTCACCACTGGCCCCTGGGCCCTATGAACACAGGGACATAGGAAGCTGCCTTTTACCGAGTCAGACCATTGGTCCATCTAGCTCAGGACTGTCTACACCAGGCCTGCTCAACTTAGGCCCCCAGCTGTTTTTGGATGACAACTCCCATAATCCCCAGGCACAGTGGCCAATAGCCAGGGATTATGGGAATTGTAGGCCCACATCTGCAGGAGGGCCGAAGTTGAGCAGCCCTGGTCTACACAAACTGGCAGCAGCTTCTCCAAGATTACAGGCAGGAGTCTCTCTCAACTCTATCTTGGAGATGCCAGGGAGAACATTAGAACATAAGAACAGCCCTGCTGGATCAGGCCCCAAGGCCCATCTAGTCCAGCATCCTGCTGTCACTCCCTTGTAACTGGTACTCAGAGGCATCCTGCCTCTGAGGGAACTTTGTAACCTCAGATGCTCTTCCCAGAGTGGCTCCATCCCTTCAGGGGGAACATCTTAAAGTGCCCACACCTTTCATCTCCCATTCATATACAACCTGGATGAACCCTGCTTAGCAAAGGGGACAAGTTTTGCTTGCTACCACAAGACCAGCCCCGATGAGTGGCACTGCCTTAGTATGGGGACAGGCGGCAAGATGAAACCATGATGTTTGTTTCAATTACAGTTAATAGAGTGTCTATATATTCAAAAGTAATTAGCTCAAAGTATCAACCTCCTGCACCTCCACCCTACAAATCTACCCAGTTCAGTCTCTTCCCTGCTTGCACTGGGATGAGCAACCAGTCCTCACTCTCTCTACTTCCCCCAGAAATGTTTGTTATCCAGGTGCTGACTAAGAGGGTGGAGGGCCCATTGTTTATTATCCATCCAAGTCCCAGCTATACCGATCCAGGTTCCTGAGTGAGCTCTCACTGTTTCAACCCATCTGTGGTTTGTGAGACTATGCAAGAAGAATGTTTTTGATCTTAGAGCACAAGAGGTGATATTATGCGGCACTCAGAGGACTTAAGAGCTGCATGGAGATGCCAGAGAATGGAGATGCATTGTCAGAAAGGACTGAGCAGGGGAAGTTAAAAGCCTTGTTTGATGTGCACCCGCACCTGGACGCCTTATGAGGAATGGAAAAGAGCAGAAGAACACTTCCTTGTTCTCATGTGCCACTCAAAAAACATGCAAGGGGAAAGACACAGAGGAATTGCATGTGCTAACCTGCTCTTTAACTTAATCAGTAGTGCACTTTAACATGTTAAAGAATGAGATGATTTCTAGGGCTTTGAAAGGACTAGCCCTAACTTTGTATTAAGGGACCTGCATCAATATATGGGCCCCTTGTTCCAGAAATTAATTTTCTTTTATGAACATCATCAAAGGACCCATAATTGTGATGGGCAGTACTTTTGGCCAGATGAGACTGCTGCAGCACAGAAAATACCACTTATTTGGCAGCAAAACCACCTGCCATCCGCCTGTCACCACAGATAAGGCACTATTAATCTAGCATCTCAATCAGTGGGCAGGTTTTGTTCCCGTTTCAGTGGAATTGTGGGCTAAAGCCCCTTTATTTTCTGCAATACCAGTGCATGATTGCCAAGTATTTCTATGCAAGAATGAAAAATGGGTGCAATGTTTTTTTAAAAAAAATTAAACCATGTTAAATTTTACCTCCAGGACATGGGTTTTTAAATGACAGCTTTCTTGTTATCCATTTGCTACTGGAAGACACTATATGTGGGATATCCAGGAATGTGTGTGTGCTAAATTCAAATTAAATTGTAATTGTTTTATTATGGTTGTGTGTTTTTTTAAATGTTCGGAGGATTTTTTTTTTTCTTACTCTGTGTAGGCTGATAATGTCATGGAGTGTGACTAGGCAGCAAAGTATGTGTGTACAGAAAGGAAAATGTTCAGGTGTGTTGTAGTAGCACATGCTGCACACACAAATTTCACTCACACACCCTTGTGCTGTTCTAAATTTTCCTTTCAAAAAAGCCCTCACCCAGCTCCTAGTTGTTCTGGCTGAGGCATCCCTCTCTCCCTCATGCCATCCCAGGAGTACTGAAGAGCCATCTTGCTCTGAGGGGAAACAGGATAAAAACGGAACAGGCAGTCAGATTCCCAGCTTTAAAAGTGACAGGACCTGGCTTTTAAAAAAAGGTTTCTTGCTGGTCTTTGGAGTTCTGTTGTATAATTTCTTTAATTGCTGCTTATTGTTTTAATATTTTCATGTAGACTGTTTTGTGACGTTTGCCTGAACAGCAGTATAAAAAATGCAGTATATAAGTAGTAGTAGTAGTAGTAGTAGTAGTATTCATCCTATTCTTTTCCTATGTAAACAGTTTGTAACAGAATTCAGGAAGAATGGTAATAAAATCAATTGTATTCCAATATTCAATTATGTCATAAACTCTTGGAATACCAAGAGCAGCAAACCGATATTTACCCGAATGCAAGAAGATGAGCCCCTGATTTCTAATATAAAAAGAACCTGGGGTGGGGGGACCTAATCTTGGATTCTGGTGCATATGGAGGCTATTCATACACGTGTGCAAAAAATGAGCTAAGGGAGCCCAAGCTGGTTTTGCACGCACATGTGCGCCACTGGGATCAAGCCCGATCCCATTGGCAACACGGCAGCAAACCCACGTGTGAAGCCTACCCCTAAAACGGAACAAGGGAACAAGTGCTCCCTTAAACCTGGGTGTTTTTTTTTTTAAATCATGTGGCAGCCACGACTGCTCACAGCCGTGGCTGCCACACTGTTGGAAGCCTGGGGAGTGGGGACTCAATGATGCACCATGCACTCGAACGGTGCATCATCATATTTCCAGGGGCCGGGACACACATCCTAGCCCCCGGCCCTCTCAGCTGCCTCTGTGCACCGGGCATTGTCTGAGTGCGTGAGAAGAGCACCCAGCAACACTTCATTGATCATCTGTGGGGAAGGTACGTTTGACCCACCTTCCCCATAGCCCACCCTTTAGCCCTTCTCACTAATTGTGAGAAGAGGCTCATAGTATTATTCCCATTTAGGAAGCAAAGGGCTTTGTGTTTCTGCTGAGACCCTGGAGGGGGGGGGAATCCTGGGGCTGCGTCCCTGCAACACTACACAATTGAGTATAGGTGGGAAACGCCATCCAAGTGAGTGGAGGAGAGTAGAGATGGAGCCCATGATCCTGTAAAATATCCCAATGTCCTAACCATAGATGGCCAGCATTCTTTTGCTGATCAACCAATACTTTGCTGTTCTACAGAGGCTCCATTCATGCTGGAAGTTCTTTCACAATACCTTGCATTGATCAATGCCAACATCTGTTTTTGTGGGCACCTTACCAGCAGTGACTGGAAAGAACACCCAGTTGCGACATCAAGGAGAATGTTTCTGAGTCAGAGTCAGCTGTGAACTGGAACCCGAGGGATTTCAGCTGCCTGGCACAGATGTCATTATGACCTGCGTCCTCTTGGGCAGCTGTGTCTGCAGCCAGAAGACGTGCAAGACATTATGGCTTGCAATTAGCACAACTGCTTAACTAAACTAGCACACCCAGAATCATGGATAAGGTGGCTGCTTGCCCTGGGGCAATGTACACTGGTCGTAAATATTTGCAAACATACAATTACCCTACTAAGTAGCACTTTAAAACCCCCAGTCTCGGATGGCTTAATACAAACAAAAACAGCCAGACAGCAAAATAATGCACACTGAATATAACACATAAATAGGACTATATTCACACTTTACACAGTTTCTGGCCTGATTGGTGCATCTCTAAAGCCCTTTTACACATTATGTTCAATGCACGTACAATCTGTGTACAGTATATGTGTGCACTGATCTGTGCAGCATGTACACTTATTTATACATTATGTTCAATGCACATACAGTAGTACACCCCTGCATTAGAGGGGACTGAACCCAGGTTCATTTTTCTAATGACCGCATTATTTTCGCCAGCACTCTTCAGATGTTATAAAAACTGGAGATCCTGTACTCATATACACCATCTCTGAGAGCACACTTTGAGTCCTTTCCCTGTCCATGGATATAGCATATGTCCACAACAGTGGCAGAGGGAGGGTGGTGGCGGCCCGTGTTCAGCCACCACTGGGGGCCCTGTCCCTCTCCCCTATATCTGACATCAGGCGCAGGGGGGCAGCTAGCCACACCCTCTGTGTCAGATGTCAAATGCGGGGGCGTGGTCTCCCTCCCAAATGGGACAGTGAAATAACTTTTCCCCGCCTCTGAGGTCAGATTCAGGGGGTATATCTGGGGCTGCGAGGCATGGCCCCTGGGGGCAGTGGCCCAGGTTTTTTGAACCCGTTCGGCCAATGGTGGCTCCACCCTTGGTCCACAGAGACAAACACTGTAGTCATGGGCAGATTCTTCCTGTGATTCTGCCACGTGAAGCATCTGACCATGAACACAGCGTTTCTCTGCGGACAAATGCTGTAACTAATCACAACAGGGGTGGTGGTTCTTAGCATATCAGAATGGGGGCAGGGCTTCAGGACACTTTACATACGTACAGAATCGTCAGCTTTTATAACATCGGAAGAGGGCACAAAAACATGTAATACATACAGATAATACACATATACAATGTAATGCCTGAATAAGATTTAGGTTAAGCCCCTGAAGATGAATAGGGCTTCCACACTTTCCCAATCTGGTTATATACGTTGCTGAGAATTAGCTATCTTTTCATTTTGTTGGATGAATAGCTCAGTGTAACATGAAAGTCTGCACATTTTGCCCTAACAAAGGCTCAGTTAATAAAAGCTAACTGACCACGCACCCTCCTCGCCAATTTCATATCCCTTTCAAGCCAGCAGTACAACTTACACCCTGTTGGCATGAGTGTGTATCCTTTTCCATTCAGCCCTTGATACTTAAAGCCTGCTCCACCTTTGAAACTCCCTGTATTTCATGGACTCATTTCTAATTCACTGTGCACTTGACTGGACTGGATTAACGTTTGATACTTTTAAACTCTGAACAGTTCAACAGTCCTGAAAATGCAAAGGAAATGACTCAACTTTTAAGCCTGGTCTTATGTATTTATGGAACAGGTCGAAGCCATGAGATTTGCAGCTCTCTCCGTACTTTGTTATGATTTAGACAACATTAAGCACATCTTTTTAGGCCTCTACTTCATGTGCCTGAAGAACCTCCAGGCAGCTTTAGTGTTCTCCTGATAAAAGGTAGGGATGTGAGAAGCAGAATAGTGCTGCACTCTTTGCAGGAGGATTTATCACCTCTAAGGATTCGTTTTATCTGCTCTGTCAGAACTCATAGCACAGGACCTTTTGCTGAAAGTATCTGCACACACAAAAAACCTTGCTCCCTTAAAAAAAAATTGCATTGAGAATTTGCTGCATTACCATCCTCGCCTTTTGGTTATTCATATTTGTTTATGCTTTTGTGTGTGGGCTTCATAATAGATCATTATAATTCACAGCAAAAAAAATTTTTTTTTTTTTTAAGGTGAGTATATGTCTTCCAAATGTACTGTAGCAGTACTGGGGGAGGGAAGTATAAATGAGGAAAAAACAAGAAAATGATGTTAGTGGATTTTTTTTTAAAGAGGATATTTTTTTCAGTATTGTAAACATGTAGCTCACTTTATTTTCATACACACACACAAAGGCATATCTGGGTAAATGTGTTACTTTAACCCCAAAGATTCTGATTTGCTTCCAAGTGCTATATTTCCCACTTACACTTCTCAAGACATCTGGCTTACGGCCTTGGCCTGGTTTCCCCTCCCCATTGAGACACTCCTTCTAGGCAGTGTCATCATAAAATATCCCCAAGGCGTGGGGGCATCTACCAACAACTGCAAGTACCATTGATAGGGCGTGTATCACAGCCAGCCAAGTGCTGTGCAAACCAATCGTGCTTTTTTGGCTGTTGAAAGCAAATTGCAAATAATATTCCAACAGGATGGCTGGAACTACGAGCAAAAAACCTCAAGTATGATAATTTGGGAATCTTTCCTATCAGTGGTTCCTGGGGATAGGGCCTTCTGTGTAGTTGTGCCCCAAGTCTAGAAAGTCCTCTCCAACTCTAGGATGTTCTCGCCAGCCCTGCTCATTGGGCACTCAATCTAATGCAAGAGGGGCCAACCCAAGGCTCTTCCTGTTTTTGCAGTTGCGGCTGGACATGATGGGGTTTGTAGTCCAATAACAGCTGGAGAGGTTCAGGTTGGCCATCCCAATCTACAGTTTTGTTGTGGGGTTTTGCCCAGGCTTTATTGTAAAGTAAATCTGATGCTACTATTTTAATTTATCAGTTTGTAAATTGTTTTACTGCAGTTCCAAGATGTATTTTTAGTAACAGTGTCATATCTGTTCTATTCTCTGTGTGTTTTTAAGTCATCTTGAAAATATTCATACAATTATAAGGTGTGGTATACATTTTTTAAAATAAAAAAAATAAAAAATAGGGGAAAAGAAACAACTAGTACTACATTTTCACTGGGCGACAGCCAGACTAAGTTACCCATAGGATAAGTTAATTATGAGTAACTTATCCCATTAATTTCAGTGGGACTACCCATGAGTAACTTTGTCTGACTGGCAGCCACTCTTTACTATTTAGTCAAGCACAATATCCATGAAGCTGCACACGAGGTACCAAATATGCTAATATGCTCATCAACTTCAATTCTGCCTTGAAGGCAGGTATTGCATAACATTAGTTATTGTATATCTTTCTTAAGCTGGTGTTCAAACCTAAAATGTAGAATTGTGTCCTAAACATGCATATTGCATTTCATGTTGCTTTCTCATTCTTCATAGTAGATATGTCACAAACCTAGGAACCAAAGGAAGGTACCAGCTGCTCGAGCATTTCACCCAAAGGTCCAGTGTTTACAGTAAATGTACTGGGTTAAACCTACACGGCACACATCAATAGGTTTTTGCATGTGTCTAATTTGCCACTTGTTTTGTGCCTCTTGGCTTTGTATGGTTTGTGCAATCTGTCCCTCCCATTTTAGGATATTGCTAAACAAGCAAGTTAATTTGAAGATGTTATCAAGAACGGTTATCAATGCAGGTGCCAAAGGAAAGTGGCTTATTAGAAATCCAAACAAAGACAATTACATATCACTAGACAAGTGAAACTAATTTACTGACAATAAATTAGTTCACAATTAGTAAACTAGGCACCAGCACCATATTTGCATGTTATGTTCAATGTACGCTCAAACTGTGTGTGATATATGCATGTACAGATCTGTACAGCACGTACAGTTATTGACACATTAAATTCAATACACTATCTGTGCCCTGCCTTTGAGGAGTCTGTGGCCAGGTTCACTTTTAAAATGAGCACATTCACACTCAAAGATGTACATGTGTATAGACATCTGTGTACGACATATTACAGAAGTTCACATGATCAATTGCTTTGCCTCAGTCTTTCAGCTCAGCGTCAAGCAGGATAAGCACAGACAGAAATTCAACAGGTGCAGTTTCACTTGATGGAGATATCACTCTAATATATCATCAAAATAATCACCTATCATAGAAAATTTCCAGACAGACATTCAGCAGGGACAGTAACTTCACCTGTTCTGTCCATTCAGACTGATAGCAATGCAAAAACATTCTTGGCCTGCAGCCTGAATTGAGGGAAGGAAGATCACCAGATTGCAACTCTTGCAGGCTTCATTCCCTGCATTTTATTGTACTTTGTTGCCTTCTGATGCAGAAAAAGAAGATGGGGGATGTTGCTCTGCTTCCTTAGCACATATTGACATATTCCCTCCCCCCAAATAGCAAATACTCGGAGCATCTTCAGTAATTATGTGGATGGGATCAATAATAATAATAATAATAATAATAATAATAATAATAATAATAATAATAATAGGAAGAAGAAGAAGGCAATGAATACATGGAAGACTCATTTACTAGTAAACGGAGAAGTGGGAGAAATTAATACCCAGAGAGGAATATTTCAAGAAGTCTCATCATCGCCTTTACTTTTTGTAATCTCCCTAATTCCGCTATCCATTATCCATTATCTTGAACAAAACAAACCATGGATACCAAATTTCAAAAACATCAGTTAAGCTTTCCCATCTTCTTTACATAGATGATCTAAAGCTTTACAGGAAGTCACCATCTGAAACTGAGTCATTACTCAATATGCTTAGAATTTATAGCCGTGATATCGCAATGGAGTTTGGACTGGACAAATGTGCTGTATTGGCAGTAAATCAAGGAAATACGACAACTAGTGAAGGAACTGAGATGCCAAACAGAAACAACATAAAGAGTCTGTCAACTGTGGAAAGTTATAAGTATTTGGGCATTCTCCAAAGTGACAAGATCAAGCATGCTGAAATGAAGACCAAAGTTAGTAAGGAATATATCAGGCAAGTAAGAAAGATACTGAAGTCCAAACTTAATGGTGGTAACACTATCAAAGCAATCAACACATAGGCAATTCCTGTAATCTGATATACAGCAGGTATTGTTGTTGATTGCACACAAGCAGAATTGGATGCTCTGGATCAGAAAACCAGGAAAATATTGACCATCAAATCATGCCCTGCACCCAAGAAATGATGTTGATAGGCTGTACCTGCCAAGAAATGAAGGTGGACGTGGAATGTTGCAAGTCAGACAGTCTGTTGAAGAAGAAAAATGAGCATTGGTGGAATACATCAATGAAAGCCAAGAAGAAATGCTACGGGAAGTGAGTAAGACAGGACTGTTGAAAACAAAGGACTCAAAGGATGAATACAAAAAACAGCAGATGAGGAATCAATGAGAAAAATGGCACAACAAACCACTGCATAGTCAGTTCTTTAATGACATACAGTCAACAATAGCACAACATGGCAGTGGTTAAAAAAGAGGACACTGAAGAAAGAAACAGGTGGTCTCATTTTTGCAGCCCAGGAACAATCACTATGAACAAATGTTATAAAAGCAAAAATTGATAAGACACAGAAAGCCAGTAAGTGTCGGTTATGCAAGGAAGCGGATGAGACATTTGAGCACCTTGTACGTTGTAAGAAAATCACACAGACTGATTATGAGGAAAGACACAATAAAGTCCTTGTGGTTATCCACTGGAACCTTTGCAAGAATTACAAATTGCCAGCATGCAAGAACTGGTGGAATCATCCAACTGAGAAGGTCACAGAAAATGAGGAGGCAAAAATCCTTTGGGATTTTAGAATACAAACTGATAGGCATTTAGTGCACAATACACCAGATCTGACAGTCATCAAGAAGAATTGGGTTCTGATAATTGATATTACAATCCCAGGGGATAGATGAGTCAGCGAAAAACAACTGGAGAAAATAACTAAATACAAGGACCTTCAGATTGAAACTGAGTGGCTCTGGAAAAAGAAAACAGTAGTGGTGCCAATAGTTGTTGGTGCCCTTGGTGCAGTACCAAAAGAACTTGAACACCATCTTGACACCTTGGGCATTGATAAAATTACAACACATCAGCTACAGAGGGCCACACTACTCAGGACAGCACAAATACTACGACGCTATCTTTTTTTTTTCTTTAGTTATCCTAGACCCTTGGAAAGGGCCCGATAATTAAAGTACCAAATCCAGTCAATAACAATCCAGTCTAATAATATCAATTAGACTGTGTGTAAATAGCATAATAATATAATTAATAATAAAATTTTACTTGGAAGCTGCCTCATAACAAATTGTACACAACATTAAAAAGAGCCCCTGGTGGTGCAGTGGTAAAACTGCCGCCCTGTAACCAGAAGGTTACAAGTTCGATCCTGACCAGGGGCTCAAGGTTGACTCAGCCTTCCATCCTTCCGAGGTTGGTAAAATGAGTACCCAGAATGTTGGGGGCAATATGCTAAAATCGTTGTAAACCGCTTAGAGAGCTCCGGCTATAGAGCGGTATATAAATGTAAGTGTAAGTGCTATTGCTAAAACATGAAATAAAAACACACTACACATTAAATGATAACAGACCAAAAAGGGAAAAAAGAAATACAAAATACAATACAAAACAATTTTAAAACTATTTGAAAATCAAAATTTAAAAGGCCTGAGTGAACAAAAAGGTCTTTAGCTTGTCTATATGTAAAAAGGACTATACACAACCTTCTCTCAGTGATGTGCAAGCATCAGGTTTCCTTTCCACTTCAAGCCACCTAATTAACATTTTATTCTATGGGATATATAGACAAGGCCAAGGTTGTATCAGAATCCAACCTTGGATTCTGATACATTCAGGGGGCAGAGAGTCAGATATTTGGATGCCTGACATGGGTCAGTTATAAAAAGAAAATATTGGGGCAACCTTTCCAGACTGCAGAGAGGGAGATGGGCTGATCTGGCCTGGTCCATGGGTCATAATCCACCAGGTAGTTCTCCTGTGCGAGCTCTACTGAACCGAATTGGTGACCCATGCTTTTGAATTGGATTGCACAGAGCTCTCTGGCTGAATGCACTCCATGGGTCAGACCTGTCCATCTTCTCCTCTGTCACCTGTAATAGCAACCAAGATGTGTCACCTCAGGAGTTAATTGATGGAGAGGGGTACCAAGAGGAGAGCTGGTCTTGTGGTAGCAAGCATGAATTGTCCCCTTTGCTAAGCAGAGTCCACCCTGGTATGCATTTGAATGGGAGACTACATGTGAGCACTGTAAGATATTCCTTTCAGGGGATGGGGCCGCTTTGAAAAGAGCATTTGCATGCTTGCATGCAGAAGGTTCCAAGTTCCCTCCCTGGCATCTCCAAGATAGGGCTGAGAGAGACTCTTGCCTGCAGCCTTGGAGAAGCTACTGCCAGTCTGCAGATGATATACTGAGCTAGATGGACCAATGGTCTGACTCAGTAGAAGATAGCTTCCTATGTTCCTATGTTCCATTTAGACTTCCCAGCCTTTACTTTTTAAATAGATTTTAAAAACCAGTCATTTTTAATTAACTAAAAATAATCGCTGTTCAATTGAACAACACATTTTTAAAAAGTGAATAATACAAATATATGCACAGTCTGGGGGTGCGCAGTCTGTGGCTGTTTCTGGATCCGAGCCTCCACCTGGTGTCCCAGGTTGAGGCGGTGGCCAGAGGTGCCTTCTATCAGCTTCGGTTGATACGCCAGCTGCGTCCATTTCTTGAGATAAATGACCTCAGGACAGTGGTACATATGCTGGTAACCTCCAGACTGGATTACTATAATGCACTCTATGTGGGGCTGCCTTTGTGTCTAGTCCAGAAACTACAGTTGGTCCAGAATGCGGCAGCCAGGTTGGTCTCTGGGTCTTCTCAGAGAGACCATATTACTCTTGTATTGAAAGAGCTACACTGGCTGCCAATATGTTTCCGGGCAAAATACAAGGTGCTGTTTATAAACTATAAAGCCCTAAATGGCTTGGGCCCTGGGTATTTAAGAGAACGTCTTCTTCGTCATGAACCCCACTGACTATTGAGATCATCAGGAGAGGTCCTTCTGCAGTTGCCACCGGCTCATCCGGTGGCTACTCGGGGACGGGCCTTCTCCGTTGCTGCCCCGATGCTTTGGAATGCGTTCCCTGCTGAAATAAGAACCTCCCCATCTCTGACAATTTAAAAAATATCTTTAAAGAAACATTTGTTCACCCAGGCTTTTAATTAAATACCATTTTAATAGTTTTAACTATGTTTTAAAATATTGTTTTAAGGTTTTAAATTGTTGTAATGTTTAAACTTGTTGCTGTCATTTATTTTAACCAATGTTTTAATTTCTTTGTTGTCATTTATCTGTTTTAACTAATGTTTTAACTTTTCTGTTTTTGTTGTAAACCACCCAAAGACGTAAGTTTTGGGCAGTATAAAAATATGTTAAATTTAAAAAAAAACTTTAAAAAAGAACTGCAGATGAGAAAGCTCCATCAGCAGAAGAGGTATTCCCTTTTCAGTTTCACCCGGAAGGGAATATTACTTCTATTCTAAGTCGAAGTCCAAATATACATATACAAGATGGTACCAGGGGCATTGTTATAATAGAATATCCTCAGGCCCCTGAGGAGATGGGGGCCCACTAGCTAAGCAACAGAGGGACAGGGGTCTATCTTAACTTTATGTTCCAGGGCCAACTTCAACCTTGCTATGTCCCTTGATTGTATAAAATATATATGCCCTGGATGGGAGCCATACCCCAGCGGAGGCTATACCCCTCCATACCCCAGGGCATCTGCTTTCCATGCAGAGATGGAAAAGAGATGCCAGGTTCAAACCCTGGCATCTCCAGGTACAGCTGGGAAGGACCCCTTGGAGAACTGCTGTCACAACCGTTCTCACCATGCAGAGCTCATTTTCCCCGTAGAGGTCTTTCTCTCTCTTAAAGGGCCCTCCCTGCACTGAGAAAAGCACAGTACTGTCAGCACCGTGGGAAATAGCTCTCACATTGGTGGGGTTTTTTTGCGAACGTGGCCCCCGCTTGAAAAATCGTGAAGATCACTGTTATAGACAAGGCTGTGCTAAATGGACCAATGGTCTGACTCAATATAAGGCAGCTCTCTAAATTCTGCCAAAAAACAGAGAAAAGCCAGCAAGCCTTTCCCCCTTCAAAGCTACTGTTTTAGTCATATGCCTATTTACGTAGGTGTACTATGTTCATACTCTCCATGAATTTGATGAATGAAATAATGGTTTCTTCCATTGATTGACAAGCTTAAAAAGAAATAGGCCCCAAATGCAAAACATAGAATGCCATCCTGTAATTCAGAGCTCTGTTGTAGATTGTGCCTAGAACGGACAAAGTGTGTTTGGGGAAAGGTGGGGAGGATACAAATGTGTCCAAATAAATAAGTCGCCGTGTTTGGGGGTTGGCCTTCCAGCCAGCATGGTGCCCCAAAACAGTTTCCACTCCTTTGAAAAAGGCTTGCACAGGACACAGCCATAACAGAGTCAATACTGACCTCTGGAATGAAAGATTCGCGACTTTACCATCACCACTTGCAGAATATACATCTACCCTGGCCACTATATTCTGTTATTTTTATTCCAATTTTGGTGGAAACAGGAAGGTAATAAAGCTATAGTTAGTAAAAATTCAGTGCACAGTAAATGTTTTATACTTATTTATTGCATTTCTATAGTGTTTATTCCCCATAAGAGAACCAAATATATTTCTTTAGTATTCTCATTTTTACAGCAAGCAATGCTCAGGGTCACGCAAACCCACCAAAACCCCAAACAGATAAAACGATGCCGCAAAACAAATCCATACTGCCATCTAGTGGTTAGATAGGGTTTTGACATAACTACAGCTATGGTTTTCTGTTGTTTACTAAGGGGTTATGTGCACATTTGCCCCAAGTGTTTTAGCCAGTATGGATTGTTTTATTTTCCGTAAGCCAGTACAGAATAAGCCAATTTGAAGAAGCAGTTGTTTCTGGCCCCAAGAACCGTGATTCTTCAGAAGATAAGATTGGTCATGTTTTAGGAACTTAGGAAGCTGCCTTATACCAAGTCAGACCATGGGTCCATCTAGTTGAGTATTGTCTCTACACTGACTGGCAGTGTCTCTCCAAGGTTTCAGACAGGAGTCTCTCCCAGCCTTACCCAGATGCCATTTGCATCCTGTTCTTTCTCCAAAAACTTTAGGATGGTGTAAATGGTTTGATTTTTTATTATAATATTATTATTATGCTATTTACACACAGTCTACCAGATGTTATTGACTGGAATTCCTACTGGACCTTTCCAAAGGTCTAGAATAACTAAAGAAAAATTAAAGATATCTTCGTAGTATCCGTGCTGTCCCGGTTAGTGTGGCCTTCTGTAGTTGATGTGTTGTAATTCTATTGATGCCCAAGGTGTCAAGATGATATTCAAGTTCTTTTGGTACTGCACCAAGAAAGAGCACCAACAACTATTGGCACCACTATTGTTTTCTTTTTCCAGAGCCACTCAATTTCAATCTGAAGGTCTTTGAATTTAGTTATTTTCTCCAATTGTTGTTGTTGTTATCTATATATTTAATCCCCGTAGACGTGCCTCAGCCTCTGTGGGGATGCTGATTGGCTGGGCAGCGGAGCGGAGGGACGCACCTGATTGGCTGAGGCGTGTCTGTGGTGGAGGACAGAGGCGGCGGCGGGCCTTGCCGGGCCATGGAGGCCAGGGCAGCGGTGGGCCTGGCCCGGCCGGGGAGGCCGGCGGTGGCGGGGGCCCTGGCCCAGTCGCGGAGGCCGGCGGTGGCGGGCCTGGCCCGAACGCAGAGGCCGGCAGCGGCCCGGCCGGAGACTGGGGCAGGGGGGAGAGAGGTAGCCAGCCCAAAAAAACACGCAGATGCTCTGTGCGGGGGTCGGCTTGTTATTATTATTTCTTGTTTGCACAGTCAAAACAGGTGTTATTGACTGGTTTGTTTTATCCAGACATCGAGTCCTTCCCAAGGACCTGGGATGCCAGAATTTTGTTATCACTATTGTTGTTATAGGTATCACCACAAAATGTAGGCTGTTCCCAGTAAAGAGGTTGTTGTTGTTGTTGTTGTTGTTGTTATTTCTTGTTTGCACAGTCAAACAGATGTTATTGACTGGTTTGTTTTATCCAGACAGCGAGTCCTTCCCAAGGACATGGGATGCTAGAATTTTGTTATCAGTGTTGTTGTTGTTGTTGTTGTTATTTATATCCTCACAACAACTCTATGATGTGGGTTCGGCTGAGATATGTGACTGGTCCAAAGTCACCCGATGAGTTTCAGGGCTGAACACGGATTTGAATTCAGGTCTTCTGAGTTTCAGTCCCACACACTAACCACTACACCACACTGGTTCCATCGCAATGATAAGAACTGAACAGCACACAGTCAGTGTTAACGCCTTTCTTTGCAACGCCTTGGTGTGTATTTCTAAAAGAGTTGTTTTTACAGAATGCCTCAAGGATTGGTTTCGCTATGTTCCCAATGTACTTGTTTCTTTATGATATAAAGGAAGCAGACAGGGCCCAATATAGTGAGAATGCAATCTCCTGAGATAATCAACTAGGGCCTTCTGTACTGTTCAGAACAAAAAGTTCTGTTTCACATCTGGAAGGCAAGTTCTTTGAAACACATTTTGGATCCAGGGCAACCACTATGTACATATCCCACTCATTAGAAGCTGACCACACAGACACTCTCATTTTCTGTCAGTTCCCAGACTGTACCCCGCCCCCTGCCCGCCCTCATGACATATGAATATGTAAAGCTGCCTTCTGATGAATCAGACCTTTATGCTGGTCTGTGACCTTAATAAAGATTGATTGATTGATTGATTGACCTTTGGTCCATCTAGCTCTGTTGTCCACACTGACTGGCAGAAATCTCTCTGGGGTTTCAGGCAGGAGTCTCTCTCAACCCCTTCTGGAGATGCCAGGGACTAAACTTGGAATCTTCGGCATGCAAATCATGTGCTCTTCCACTGGCACATGATCTGCATATCTCAGACTCTGAAATCCCAAACACTGAAATACTGAGGATTAGTATGGCTTGAGACCTATCTATCTATATAATTCACTAAGACATACCCGTGGTTAATCCCATGTGTGGCAGCTCTTGCTTGAGTTCGCGAGCAGGCTGCTGGGAGGGGGAGAGAAAGCAGTGGCAGGAGCGGGGAGGGAAAGTGGCAGCAGCCAGGGGGGCAAGAACAAGGTGGAGAGCCAAGAACAAGGGGGGGAAGAGGGGGTAGAAAAAAGGGAGAACTAGAGACACAAATGATCTGCGCCTGGGCCAGCTAGTTTTATTCCTAGTCTACATAAATAATGTGATTTAATACATATGATCTTGTATCTTAGCAGATAACGACACACCGGCCCATTCTGGAGAAGAGCATCACAATGATCCCACTTACTGTGGATTTGGTGAACAAGAAAGAGACTGTGTGTATTTTTGGAACAGGAGATTTTGGGAGATCTCTAGGATACAAGCTGATGCAGTGTGGCTACGCTGTCGTATTTGGAAGCCGGAATCCCCAGACCTCTGGACTGATCCCTCAAGGAGCCACAGTGCTACCTCATGCAGAAGCTGCAGAAACATCTGACATCATCATCATAGCAGTCCACAGAATACATTACAGCTTTCTTGAAAACCTAAAGGAAGTTCTTAATGGGAAGGTGCTGGTGGACGTGAGCAACAACCTCAAAATAAACCAGTACCCAGAATCCAATGCTGAATATCTTGCCCAGCTACTGCGGGAAAGCAAGGTGGTCAAAGCATTTAACACGGTGTCAGCATGGGCACTGCAGTCGGGCGCTTTAGATGCAAGCAGACAGGTGAGGACAGCTTTGGGACAAAAGGTGCCCACGTCTTAAAAAAAGAAAGGAAAGAAGGAGAAGTGGGAGAAGATGAGATGAAAGTAGCTTCATGTTTTCACTAAAATGGGCTGCAAATGTGAAGACATATTTCTTCCTAACTCAATGGCTCACTAGACGAACTGCTTATCACATCGGGGCGGGTCGTTAATTGAACACCCATCTGCAGGGCACATGGGCCACCAAGTGGGTCCAGCGGGGTGGAGTTCATCTCTGCAGCCCCTGCTGGGCCACTCCCCCACTGCCACCATTGCTGCCAGCTCGCCTCCCTTTGCTGGCCACAGTGCAGTCTAATGATGTCACCGCCCCAGCACCTGTTGTCGCTGGGATAGGTTCATGTCAGGGCAGTGACATCATGGCAACAGCGGCTGTGGATGCCCAGTAGGTAGGGGTTGCGGAGCTACGCTGCTGTGGCCGGGGGCCAACGAGAAATCCTAGCCACAGGCCACCTCTGACTTGCTATGCCACTGCATCACATTATTATAATGGCATCACATTTTTTTAACACTATAATAATGTGATACCATTAACATTTACGAACATTGTAATCATTTATTTTTTTTACTGGACTCTTACCATTTCAGGCTGCAGATCTGGACCAGGGGTAGGCAGTAGCCAGTTTAGGCGCTACTGAGCTTATCTGAAGTAGCTCTGAGTCCAGGCATGGACTGGCTTCTCCCTCTCTCCCCTTCCAGACAAATCTGATTGGCTGGCCTGAGTGGAGGCAGGACTGCACCATTTTAATCTCTCTTTCTTTGGGTGCTCTTCCATTAATTAAAACATTGATTTATTAAAACTTCCATTAGTTTCTTCCCCCACAGAGCACCCCTCTCCCCTTCCTGCCCAGCAACACATTTCTTCTGGAATTTAGGGGGTTTGATATTAAAATCCCTTATTCTGTAGATGTAAATTTTTGAACAAACTGCTCCACCTCTTTACATCTGCCCTCCTTGGTCTGGACAACCTGAAAGCACAGTTGTCTTATGGGCTGGTAATAAAGGGGAACATTTTACTCAACTGAAAAAACAATTCAACCCCTACCATTGCTCAACATTGAGGAGACGGTAGAAGGCCCTTAATGAAATCCACAATCATCCCCGAGTCCCTCAAACTTTATTCAGATCTTAATCTTAGCTCCCCCATAACCAGTTACAAACAGTAGCTAAGGGAACCATTACAAAAAGTATGGGAGCCATGCCCCCTGTATCCACCCCCCTTCCCAACCCCCAGGTAATTCAAGCACTGCTTACTGATGTCAGAGGTACCAACACACACCTTGGCAATACAGAAGCAATCTATTCCTTTTTGGCATTTTGCTGCAGGTGTTTGTCTGTGGAGATGACTGCAACTCAAAAGAAAAAGTGATGGGAATGGTCCGAAGCCTTGGCCTGACTCCGCTGGATAAGGGATCTCTCTTAGCAGCCAAAGAAATTGAGAATTACCCTTTGCAACTCTTCCCAATGTGGAAATACCCCATCTATTTCTCCCTTGCCCTCAGTGCATTCTTCTTCTTCTACTGCGTGGTCCGTGATGTGATCTATTCTCACGTTGAGAACAACAAAGACTACGTCTTTTTTATTGCCATCACAATTCCAAACCGGGTCTGCCCTGTTGTGGCACTTATCCTTCTCGCTTTGGTTTACTTGCCCGGGATCTTCGCCGCTATCCTCCAGTTATACAGAGGGACAAAATACAGCCGCTTCCCAGATTGGCTAGATCAGTGGATGCTCTGCAGGAAACAGCTTGGCTTGGTTGCCTTGGCTTATGCTTTCCTCCACGTCTTATACACACTTGTTATCCCTATTCGCTATTACGTAAGATGGAGGATCGGCTCCTACATACTTACCCAGGTGAGCTGCTGTTATGCTGTTTATTGCCCCATTTTGTCACCCACCTTGGGGATTTTGCAGCTTTTCAGAGGATTGGGCATACTGCATTTGACTACCCATGGAGACATCTGAAGAAAGAGTCGTAGGGAGGGTCCAATCCGTGTGGGGGAGTATGACAACTAGGGATGTTCAAAAATCAATTTTTCCAATTCAATTTGTACCCAAATCAAATCACTCCCAATTTGTTTTGAGTCCAAATCTGGCCAGCTAGCACAGGGGTGATTTGTTTTGTCCACAAATCTCCCAAAACAGGTAAATTTAGGTACAAATCACTTTGTACTCAAATCAATTTGCACAGACAGCAGGTGTTGGCAGTGATTCTCTCAGCAGCAGGAAGTGGGTGGGAAAAAATTTCTTCTCTTTTCCTCACTCAGGAAAGCAGGAACAAAAAGCAGAGAATCCACTCCAGGCAGCAGGCAGGCAAAGCAAAGCAAAGCTCCTCTGGCTCTCTCTCTCTCTCTTCTCCCGTGAGGCAGAAAGGCAGAATGGTGGCTGGCTGCCTCCTTAAGTACATTTGAAAATCCCTCCTTCAAACACCCCCCACCCTAGTCCCTTCTTTGACTCTTCCCTTAGCCAATGCGGGGTCCATCACCCCTGGCAACACAAGATTGGAATGGGAACAAACCAATCTGGAACCAAGGGGAATCACCAGCCAATTGCTGCACACTGTAAGTCACCAATCTGAAGCTTAGGAGGGCGGAATTTATTTATTTTTTTAATCCTGACACAAAATGGAGACAATAAGAGAGATTGCCACAAAATGGAAGTCTGAATCTACAAATTTTTCAGGTCAAAAACCTGGCCATTTTGTTTTGGACCCGAAGCTGGCCAGCTAGCACAGAAGCAATTTGTTTTGTCCACAAATTGCCCAAAACAGGTAGATTTGGGTACAACGTTGTGTACCCAAAATGATTAGCACATCCCTAATGGCAACCTCCTAGATCTCCAGCCCCAGCACATTTCTGGTCACATCAAGAGGATTGTGTCACAGCCTAAAGTACTTCCTAGCTTTTTCATTCACACTGCATAGCCTGCAGCATTCATATGGCTCAGGCTGTGGACAGAAAAACATACCCCCAAACACACAATTGCACAATATGGTTCCAGTTCAGATGCACGCCATCACAGCACTAGACTGACCCTTTCCTCCCCCTCCCCACTCCCGCCTGTTACATGTAAATCTATCATGTCAGTCTTTCCAAAGAGGTAATTTGATCTAGACCTGTGCTGAGCCTGGAGGTTGTGAGATTGTCAGGAATCCTGAAAATGTTATGTATCTCAAATAATTAAGATATATATTAAAAGCCAGGGTGAAAACTAGACAAAATGCTTTAAAAAAATAAAGTTCACTTTTTAAAAATAAGCCCAAAATGCTTTATGAGGCATAACACAATTCAGTATCAAAATACGTTGATAAAACATGAATGAACATACAAAAAAGCATTAAAATCAAAAGGTATAACATTATTCAATTTATAGAGAAAGGAAGCCCACAGAAGTACTTTTTCATACAATGTGTAATCAACTTATGGAATTCTCTGCCACAAGATGTGGTGACAGCCATCAGCCTGGATGGCTTTAAGAGGGGTTTAGATAAATTCATGGAGGACAGGTCTATTAATGGCTACTAGTCTGAGGGCTATAGGCCACATCCAGCCTCAGAGGCAAGATGCCTCTCAGTTGCCCTCAGCTTTTGCCTGTGGGCTTCCCAGAGGCATCTTGTGGGCCACTGTGTGAAGCAGGATGCTGGACTAGATGGGCCTTGGGCCTGATCCAGCAGGGCTGTTCTTAAGACCAGAAAAAAATGTTCAAAATCAGGTAGGCCAAAAGGTCTTTCTGAAGAGCTAGGCCTTGATGAGGTGTCTGAAGATTAGTGCATTCTGTAAAACTAGTGCCACAACCAAAAAGGCCCTGCTGCTAGTAGACTCCTATTTGACCTCAGCCAGATGAGGCACATGGAATAGCAGCTTAGAGCACACTAGGGTATGTGCTATCACATGTAACACAGAGGCATTTAAAAATGCAGACAAATAAAATCAACACATTGTTTGGATCATTAAACAAAAAACTCCAGGAGCCCTGCCAGACGGCGATTTTACTTTGGAAGGGCAGGTGTGCACATATTGTCCAGATTTACGTAGAGGTCCCTTCAAGCTATCAGGAATCACTCCGTACATGATTTGGGGTTTTCATTGTGCATTGGAGCTTAGCCCGATTTATATCCAAGGTTAAAAAAAAATCCACTTTTTGCATCAGGTTTTTGGGCAAATACAATATTGAAATATTGAAATACAATATGTCCCGTAACTCTCTTAATCCTTTTGTAAAGCCTGCTGTCTGGGAAAGGCCCAGCTGATCATACTTGGACATGGACACGGAGAATGGCAATATTAGCTTGTGCTCCATCTTTTGCGGTGTGGACTGAAAAAAACAGAGTTGTTGTTTTATTAACGTTTGCCACTGAAGAAGACCAAACATTTGAAACATGTTTGTCAACGTTGAACTGTCTTCAACATTTCCATTGGCAATTTGCCATTCTCTGGAAGCATATGCAAGCTGGAGTTTTTGTTTCTAATATCTTCAGAATATCAATGTTTCAAACAATTGCTTTTGTCGTTAAAATATGTCTCTGTTGAAAAAAATATTTATATGCTCATATATGAAAGTACAGCTTTCTGTAGTATTTTTTAAATCCTAACCTTTAGATTTATCTTAACTGGTCTACTTGATCATACTTGGACTGGTCTACTTGATCATACTCTCTCTCTCCTATTTAATATCATATATCTCAGACAACTTGTTGTATAATAAATTGCCCTTATTTGATGGAAACAATTTCTGGCAAACTGAAGCTCTTTTCACACATTACATGCAACACACATATCTATATATACAATTCTCCTGGGTGTGCCTTGGAATGTGCATCCCAGCACCCAGGTGATTGGCTGGGCGGCGGACGCGCCTGATTGGCTGAGGCGCACCCAGGAGGATTGGTCACCACCACGGCGGGCCTGGTCATGGAGGCCAGAGGCGGTGGCGGGCCCGGCCTAGCCATGGAGGCAAGGCCCAAGAGGGGAGAAAGAAAGTGCAGGGGCAGAAGTGGAGGTGGGGAGGAGAGGCGGCTGGGCCTGGAAGCAGAGACTGGGGCAGAAGGGTGGGGGGAGAAGTAGCCGCCAGCCCCAAAGAGCACACAGATGCTCTGTGCGGGGTTGGCTAGTAATCTATGTTCTATGTACATCTATACAATCTTGGACAATATATTCCCCTGCCAAACTGACCCATGTGATTAAGAAAGGTGATGCACTGAAAGCATCCTGATGTCTTTTCTAGACATCCTGATGTCTTCGTGGGCAATGTTCCTTCTAATTTGTTTCATCTGTGTGCGGAACGAATTTTGTTCTGGGCAGTAGTATCAAGGCAGTGTGTGCGCACATGGATTCAGAGTAGGGCCTGATTCAACCAGAGAGGGATCTAAAATGAATTGAGCGGACAGGAAAAATCTTGTGAGCATGCGCACGCACATGCACACAGAGGGATCACTGCACCTGGCATGTTCCTTTATCATGTGGGAGTGGGGGTGGTTCATCTGAATTTCTGCTCTTCATTCACTCAAATATTAGTTTCAACTAGTATTTGGACTACTTGAAGAGATTTGGTAAACTGTCCTGCCATGTGATAAAAGAATGAACCTGGAGGACATCAGGATGTCCAGGAACGATGTCAGGACAGGCACACATAGGCTGGTATAGCGGGGGAAAGTATCCAAACTAGCTCATTATGTTCAACACATGAACAATAGCACAATTCCTATTTATATCCTACATTTGAGGGGCCTGTATCATTCACTTTTTTCCTTTAAAAAAAAAAATTCTCTCACCCTAGGCATTTAACAACAAAACCGATCCATTCAACACTGTTAACGGCTGGCTTAGTGACTCTTACGTTTCTTTGGGTATCCTGGGATTCTTCCTGTTTGTCCTCCTGGGAATAACATCTTTGCCCTCTGTCAGCAACAGCGTCAACTGGAGAGAGTTTCGGTTTGTACAGGTAAGAGCTTATTAGCTAGTTAATGAACCTTTCCTCTTCGTATATACATTTACTCAGAACGAAGGCCACTGAGTTCAGTGTGGGCTTTTGGATGCTATAGATAAATGGCAGCCATTTCACAAGACTATTTAATTGGGGCCTGCAAAAGACAGCTCTAGCATACAGAAGACTGGATTATTATCTGTTTTTAATTATATGTGAACTGAACTGCTTTGAGAGGCCCCACCTGAAAGGCAATAACAAATGACTCAAATAATCAATGAATAGGTGAGGCTTTCCTATGCTGCTGTAATTACATGCTGTTAAAATTGTATGCTTATTTGTATGGGTATATATTTTGTCAAAAGCTATCCTAAATGTGGGTTATGATGATTTTGTAAAGAAACAAATGTAGCTCTATTGCTAATCCTTGCTATCGTTGATTTCATGCCTTCCTAACCAATACCAAGAAGGGACGTTTGTTTACAGACCTAATTATTTTAATGCCTGACTTCTAATGCATAACACTGCTGTCTGCAAGTGGCACCATTCTGGTAACAATATAACACACTAAACCTTTATTTACTTGCATCTTTATTTACTTGCATTAAAACCTATCTGTTTGGCCTGGCCTTCCAGGGTTTTTAAACTACATTAACTGTTTTAAATTGTTTCAAATGGTTGCCCTGGTTTTCCAAGGTTTTTAGCTGTTTGCATGTTTAATTGGTTTTATTCTGTTTTTAGTGTTTTGATTTTAATTGTTAAGTGGTTTAAATTGTTTTTATCCTGCTGTAAACCGCCCTGAGCCATTTTGGAAAGGCGGTATATAAATAGAATAAATAAATAATAATAAATAAATAAATCCCAAGTGGTGCCATTCAGGACACTTTCAGATGGACACAGGGAGCTTCATTAGTGCATTTGGTCCAACAGATCCTAGGATGAAGGCTGCTTAATTGAGAACAACTTTGGATAATTATTAGAAACCTCTTTGATTTGCTGTGTGCTCCACACAACATGCATTATTGAACTGAATTGTTTACAATGATATTTCTTCTCTGTTTTTCCCCCACAGTCCTATCTGGGCTACCTTACGCTTGTTTTGTGCACTGCCCATACTCTCGTCTATGGTGGGAAGAGATTCCTGAATGCCCACACATACCGATGGTATCTTCCTGCAGTTTATATCCTTTCCCTCATTATCCCTTGCATTGTGTTGGCCATGAAGTTTGTCCTTATATTTCCTTGTATCGACAGACCACTGACTGAAATTCGACAGGGCTGTGAACGGAAACCCAACACGCCTCAGAGAAACAACAGCCATTGCAAGTCAGAGGTGTAAACTTACAGCCAGTGTGGAGCAACTTGTATGTGATTCCCATGGCTCAAAATGGCTAATGGGCAAGCAACTGACACACCCTCATACCTGGCTCAAAAATTATGCATTTCAAAATTGCTCTCAAACCTGAAGACCAATAATTCACTAATATCCATCTTATTCCTATTCTGTGCCCAAGATGCTGGGAGGATGAGTGTTCTCTCCTTTCCTGGCTTTGGGACTGAAGAAAGCAATTATAGTCCAGTTCAGTGATCTTTACTATTTTTCAATACTTTGGCAAAACAAACAACAACAACAACAACAACAACACAACACAACCCCTTCAGTGTGAGAGCCATTTCCCACTGTGTTGACCTCCACGTGAGGGCAACACAGTGTTTTTCTCAGTGCTGGAAGGGCCCTTTAAGAGAGATGGAACCCCTCTTTAGAGCTCTAGGAGGAAAATACTGGGAAGGGCTACACTTCACAACACTCCTTCCAAGATGGTGCAGGGACTCAAGCAGGGCTCCTTTCCCCTTAAAGGAGATCCCCAGTGCTCGACAGAACACAACACTTCACAGTCGAGAAGGGTCACCTCCACATAGTGCCAGAGAAACTATGCTTCAGCTTTCGCCAAAGCTTTACAAAGGCCCAATAAATATCAGGGAGCTGCACTTAAGGTTGATGCAGGCTACCACTGGCACCCAAGTCTTACAATGAAGATCACTGGTCTAGTTGTTACCTGCTCTGCGCAGCAGAAACTCATCTTACAGAGTTACATTATTGTTTAGCTTTTCTACTTGATCGTTGTATTCTGTTTGCTCTTGCAAAAGTACCATTGATAATCTTGTCTTTAGATATTTTATTAGATCTTGATCATTGTGTTATTGATCGTTTCTTTGATATTTCAGTTATGATTATTGAATGTTTAGTAATTGTGTGTGTGTGTGTGTGTGTGAGAGAGAGAGAGAGAGAGAGAGAGAGAGAGAGAGAGAGAGAGAGAGAGAGAGAGAGAGAGAGAGAGCAAAGCTATTTACACAACCAGGAGAAATCGGGCTAAGGGAGCCTAGCCTAATTTCTCCTGGTCATCTGCTGCAACGGGAGCTGCACAGCTCTCGGCAGCAAACCACCTAAAGTACCCCTCCCATTAAACAAGGTTAGCGAAGCTAACCCCGTTTGGTTGCTTGTGTGCTGCCGCACCACGGCAACACATGAGGAGACCCCTGCCGGGAGGCTGCAAGCAGCCTCCCTGGCTCGGGGGTCTCTCCGGGATGCCCTGCACGCTTGCACAAGGCATCCTGGTATTCCCGGGGGCCATGCAGCCCCCGATCCCCACAGCCCTCGCCAGCTCCGTGATGGAGCCAGCAGCCGTGTGGGTGGCCGATCCGGCCGCCCAGCTAGGAGCGGCCGCTCATCTGTGGCTCATCTGTGGCTCATCTGTGGCTCTCCCTGCAGAACCCCATCAGGTGCTTCACATGTGTCATATGAAGCGCCTCAGCATCTTGAAGTAGAATCACATATTAGAAGACTAATCACATTGACTATGAATATGTCTATCAGGGGCATAGCTACAATTGAACAAGGTGGGGGGACAAATGTCCCTGGGTTAGTGGGACTCACTAGCTGGGTGACAACGTCTGCTTTTCTAGCACCTCTGTGAAGAAGGGGGGACATCTTCACTTTTTGTCCCAGAGCCAGCTCCAACCTTGCTATGCCCCTGGTGTTTATAGCATAAGTCAAGACAATAATCATTTTGAACTGTAGCTTCTCAGGTTCTTTTCAGATTTATACTCTTCCCCTAAACTTAGGGGTACTTCAGACAATATAATATTGACTATGGCTTCTCAGTCCATGTGCTATATGTAGACAAGTTGTGGAATTGTCATGTGAGCAATTGCAATTTCCTGCAAAGAGGTTTTTTTTCCATGAAGGAACTGTGTTACATTTGAAGATGGTCACGGTTCTATGAAGGTTCTTTGGTAGTGTCCTATCAATGGATGGCCAATGGGCTTTATTGTTGTAGACGAACGCAATCTACAGCTACAAATGCCTGAAACCTTGGAGAACTGCAGTTAGTCATGTATGCAGTACCGAGCTACATGCACCAATGGTCTGACAGTATAATGTAGCTTCCTAAGCTCTATGTATGTTGACATGAGATATCTGCAGATGGACAAGAAACTGCAAGTGGAGCAGAGAGTTCTGATTCAGCCATTCCCACAAGCTAATCAATAAGAGCTTAAGTTTTTTTTGTGATACAGTATTTTCTGTTACAATATATATATACTCTGCGTGCACAGCTGGGCGGGTGGGGAGGAAGGCAGGGTTCAACCGATCTTCCCCCAGATGACTGCTCTGAGCCCCTGAGGCACACAAGCTGCACACCCACACGGCCAGGCCAGGGGCGTAGCTAGGAGAGAGGGGGCCCGTGTTCATCCCTCTCTCTGGTGGCCCCCCAGAGTGAAGGAGATAATGAAGAAAATAGGGAAGGATGGAGCTGGAGGGCCCTCAGGAGCTTGAGGCCCGTGTTCTTGGAACCCTTTCGCTCAATTATAGCTGCGCCCCTGCGGCCAGCACTGATAGCTGGAGGACTCTCAGCACTGCTCCTGGCAGCGCAGGTAAACAGAGGCCAGGACTCGTTGTCCTGGCCTCCAACGATCCAACAGTGCACCACGTGCCGAGCACCACGGGGGGATTCTTCCGGGAGACAGGCACTCTAGGCGCCTATCTCTGTGTCAGTATGAGCTGCAAGCAGCTCACGCTGAAACACGATGATGGGAGCCAGGTTAAAGGTCCATTTGCACCCTTAACTTCAGCTAAGAGCTGGGTTTCCGTGCTGGGTTTAGCGCCACAACATCACCGGGATCCATGTGGCTCCCAGTGGTTCTCACGGGATCCAAGCACCCAAGCTTGGCAGCTTCAGCCTGGGCTTGGCTGCTCATGAGAACAGGCTCCTTCTTATATTGAGTTTACATAAGGTATATTCCTTTCATTGACCAAGCATAACTCTCTATGTATAAACACTGTTGCATCAACATTTATCCTCTGTATATTTCAATCACGATAAATAAAATATATTTTAAGACACAATGATCTTGGACTTTTTGAGTTGCTCGTACAAGAATGGTAGCACAGCCAGATCTCTCAGAACTTTTTCACATTCTGTTTCTACATTAAAAAAGAGAAAGGAGCAGGTAGTTTTGGACTGGCTTCCCTGTGGTGGCAGAGTAAGAAAAGAACTGTGAGTAATGCAAATTTACCCTTATGAGTCCAGCAAGCATAAAAGAAGTGGAGTCATAAAGCTGCACCTCTCACTTGATTGCATAGTCTTAACCAAGACAAGTAAGCACAAGTGACATGTTTCTCTGCAAATATCTATCTATATAATTATTTTTCTTAGCCGCCCACCGTGGGGATGCGTGTCTTTGGGGCGCAACTCTCGCGCGCAACTTTCACAACACGCTGCGAGAGTTCCCAGCAAGGACGAAGAAATTGGGGCCTGATTGGGAAGGAGTCGCACGAGGGAAGCGGCAGGCCTGGACATGATGAGGAAGTGGTGGCTTCCGCCTATGTACACCCTATGTAATTGGATGAGAGGCACAGTTTCACAAAGACCTTTTTTATGTCTCCTGAACTCATTGGGTAACATCCTGGTGATACTTTGAGCTAGCACATGTTGCACCAGTAGTAAAACATGTGCTAGCATAAATAATGTCTCCATGTCCCCTTTCCATCTTATTAAAGCTTTCCTGGGTTCCCCAAAGGCTGTTACTGAGTTCAGGGACCTTTGGCAACGGCATGGGATATGGGCCAGAGTTTGTAGGGAGAAGGCAAAAAACATTCCACTGATGGTTTCTTTCAACCCTCCATGCTGCATCCTATGCTCTTTGCCAAAGATCCTCTGACTCTTCTCCCAGATATTTCTGTACAAGAAATACTGCTGCCATCACCACCCATCCATCACCCTGCGGGAAGACTCCAGTCATGGAAGTGGTAGCATTCTCCATTCAGGATGAGAGAAGGCATTCAGGGAAACAGCATCAAGTCCCCACCTCATAGAAGCCAGATGGCACCATCTTGTCCTCCTGTCAGTCCACCATCAATGACAAGAACTTTAGTTTACTACATGCGCCAAAAACACACACACACACACAACACCCGACCAAAACATTCTACATTTCAGTCTATTTTGACAAGTTTAGCTTCATCAAAGTTGTGCAAGCAAGTTACAATAATTATGCAAATTTTATTTGACTTAACAAATTGATGGCCAGAAGGCAAAAAAGATGGCCAGGAAAAAAACCAAAAGATGGCCAGAAGGCAGATCAATGGATAATTCACAGTAGATCTGAAAGGATTTCTACTACTATTACTAGTTATATGCCGCTCAAAGTGGTATACATAGAAAAATAATAATAAAGATGGCTCTTTTATTAATAAAGATTTCTGAAACCCGGTGTTCAACAACAGCAAAACTTGCTCCCCTCCGTTTATTAGAATATCTGATCTCTAGTAGCTCAGATGTAGGTTTGTACTTGTATATACAGGATACCTCCAGGTATGGTTCATGTGGTCCCATTAACTCATCCACACCTCTGAGCCATCACTTTGCACCTGGCTCCAATCAGCTGGTCTCAGGATTCTAATAAAAGGCTACAATCCAGAGCAAGTTTGCACTGATGCACTTTCAGACTAAGAGCACAAGTGCACAGGGGAAGGGGTGATTTTTGATGACTGCCGCTTCCCCTGGAGACCCTCTGTGCCACCCAAAAATATGTCCCCGAGGGCTGCACAGAGGTCATCAACAATCACCCCTTCCCTGGCACACTGGTGCAGTTAGTCTGGAAGCACTGTTAATCTGCTCTTATTGTACCAGTGCTTTCTTGCTTTGGATGTCAGCTAGTGTCAAAATTAATCGACCAAGCCTGAAGTTTGCCTATGACTGTAATAAATTACTCACATTTAATACATTAGACCAGTTTTCTCAAACTGGAGTGACTGCTTCCCTCTGGCCTGAGGCACAGATTACCTAGAATGGAGGAAATAGTTCTATTAGAAAAGTCTACAAGTTTCTTTCTTTCTTTCTTTCTTTCTTTCTTTCTTTCTTTCTTTCTTTCTTTCTTTGCAGCATTATATTCACTTCCTCAAAGGCAAACCCTAACTCAGCTTTCCAAGTGATATTTTCTTATCAGGAGGGCATCGTACTAGGCATTCAAAGGCTTTGGCCAATATGAAAACACTGCATTAGTGTCCAAAGGCAATTATTTGCTGAACAATATTAGGCCAAGGGGTGTGGGCAGACAATAGAACTAGGTAAGGTGCAATATTTAAGAACATCTTGAACTTGACAAGTAAGAATGAATGAATGAATGAATGAATGAATTGATTGATTATTTCTGTAATTTGTAGACCACCCCAAACTTCTGTCTCTAGGGGGTTTATAACAACATAAAACAAATTAAAACAAATTAAAAACCACAGTCAAGTAAAAAGCTTGGGAGGAAAAAATGACTATTTAGGGACTTTTAAAAAGTTGTCAGAGATGGGAAGGCTCTTATTTCAGCAGGGAGCACATTTCCAGAGTCTCGGGGCAGCAACAGATAAGGCAGTCGTTGGGGAGTCTGAGTCTGTCAGCCTAAATATGAGAGAATTTAGCTACAAAGAACGCATTTTTAAAAAGAACTCATTACTGGGAGTAATTGATGGCTCCAAATTCTGATTCAAGGGAGGACAGACTAGCCCTCTCACAACCCTGAACAACTCTGCTGGACGTCAGCTTGCGGATGCAATACAGGCAGAAAAGTGGAGGTGTCCAGCTTCTTTGCTGCCCATATCGCCTGAGCATAGTCTTCAAATGCACTCTATGTTGTAATATGTTGGATTCCAGTCCAGTCTTTCCAGGAGTGTAGCAACGTTGGAGTGGGCCCCGTGACAAGATTTTAAAATGCGCCTCCCCCACTGAAGCTCAGCTCATGAAGTAAAGAAATCTTAAATGAGGCTGAATATATATATGCCACAATAGAACATCATCCTAAATTATTTTTTAAAAGGTTTTGTAAATTGTGGATGATACAAGTCATTTAATGATACAAGAGAAAGACATGCTGTTCTGGTAGCTCCAGGTCTTAACACTCACATCAATTTTGGAGGATGAATACAACTGAAGGAAGCCCGGGCGGGTGCGCAGCTGGGGGAGTCAGTCATGTGACTTGCCTCTGGGGGTTCCCCCACGGCAGTGGGCCCCCAGACAACTGTTTCCCCTTGCCCTATTATAGTTACGCCCCTAAGTCTTTCTCCACTTGCCCTCCAGTTCTCCACTTGCCCTCCACTTCAGCCCCCATAATTATCATGTTTGCCAAAGGGCCAGTTTTAAAGTGGGTTGGAGAGGATGCTTAGGAGCAATCATGTCTGCCTTGGTGAGTTTGTGGTTCCAATTCTCCACCAGGGCACCAACAGAATCAATGGCAGATCCAAACACCAAATCCTTCCAAGGCTTCTTGGAATCCTATTGGATCTAATAACCTTTTTGGGTGGACCATACTAATAGGCCCCTTACCCCTGTGGAAGTGGGACGTGGTTGTGAATCCAACCTTAACCAGATGGTGGTCCATCCATAACAATGGGGAGATCACAGGAGTCGCCACCTACAGAACACCACCCCGATCAGAGTAGAAGACCAGATCAAGTGTGTGACCAGCAACATGTGTCATTCCTGAGACCACATAGGATAGGCCCATAGTTGTCATGGCCACTATGAACTCCTGAGCTGCCCCAGACAAATTGGTCCCAAAGTTAAGTCTCCCACCACCACTAGCCTGGGAGACACCAACGCTGATTCACTACTTTCACTACTGCACCCAAGGACGATTTCTTGCCCTCATTATATAGGATACTCAAAACAAAACAAAAAAGATGACTCATTTATAACACTAGAAGCTTTCCAGTCTTACCCTAGAATATTTACCTTCCCAACGAGCCATTACATGGTTGTTTGGCTTTGTTCACCAAGGTAATTCTTTTTGTACACACCCACGCTCATAAAGTCATTAGAAAGCAAGTCTTCACGCTGTTAAGGTGAACGGATAATTTTAAAATATGTAACAGTTGCTTCTGATAATGCTTAGTATCTTTTTATCGACCACACTTTTAAACTTTAATCTTCTCTTCTTTCCCCTAAACGTTTTCTATAGGTAAGGAAAGTAGACAGGCTTTACATAGTTTGTTAGCCAAACAAGCGGCATCAGTATGCAGTGTCCACCCAAGGATAGCACGGTAAGTGACTGGATGTTTCTGTAATATCCTGATTATGTCACTTACATTGTAAAACTTCAGAGTGAACCAACCTAGAAATGAAACCATCTGTACACTACTTCTGAGAAGCCTACACAGGATTTTCTTCTCAGTAGCCTACACAGGAACAGGATGCATGTTTCAAAAATTCTCCCCCTTCACTTGGTAAGTAGCATGTATGCAAGTAACATAAGACACTCCAGTTTCTCTCTCTTCCTCCCCCAGAGGTTGCTTCCCTAGCTTTTACCAATGGAATCCATCAATGGAATTCGGTGTCCCTTTGGAACTCTCCCATAAGTCTTAGCTTGGTGCTCCAGCCCCTCTTAAGACCTCGTGTAACACTATAGCCCCATTCACACATTATATTCAGTTCTTGGACCATCTGTGTACAGTGTTAAATTTGATTTAAATTTGATTTTTAAAACTGATTTTTTATAAAAGGATTAAAATGGTTTTTAATTGTATTTTGTATTTTTTCCCTTTTGCTGTGTTGTGATTTAATTTTTTATGTGTTTTTACTTGATGTTTTAATGCTGTGTTGTGAGCCACAGCTCAATATGGGGTGACTAACAAATAAAGTCTATATTACTATTATTTCTTGTTTACACAGTCAGACCGGTGTTATTGACTGGTTTGTTTATCCAGACATCGAGTCCTTCCCAAGGACCTAGGATGGCTGAATTTTATTGCCAATGTTGTTGTTATAGATATCGTCGCAGAATATAGGCTGTTCCCAGTAAAGTTACTTTTTGTAATTTATTATTATTATTATTATTATTATTATTATTATTATTATTAATTGTTGTTATTTAGGTTCAGATCTGTGCACAGGTACGGTTATTCACATTATGTTGAACATTGGTACTATCTGCATCCTACATTTCAGGAGGCCTGTACCCTGGTTCACCTTTAAAATGAATTCAGGTACAGTCATTCACATACAAACATGTCTTTGGGGCTATTCTCACGAGCAGCAAAAATCGGGCTAGGAGAGCCTAGCCCGATTTTTGCTGCTCGTATAAACCACTGGGCTCGCAGGCGAGCCCAGTAGCTTACAAGTGGCTAGCTCGCTTTTGCAACCCTCCCCTAAGCCCGGGTTTGCGGAGCGAGTGCTCAGCAAACCTAGGCTTCCCAGTCGTGAGTAGCCGCGGCACAGTTCTGCAGCTACTCATGAGTAGACCCCGGAGGGGAGGCGACAAGCCGCCTCCCGGCTCCAGGGGTCTCCCCAGTATGCCCTGCATACTTGCGCAGGGCATACTGGAGCTTCTGGGGGCCGCATGGCCCCCGAGCTCCCCAGCCCGCACCAGCTCCGTCATGGAGCCAGCAATTGTGTGGGCAGCCGATTCGGCTGCCCAGGGTTCCCGCTCTGATTGTGAGCGAGGAGAGCGGGCTTAGCCCACTCTCCCAGCTCTGCTGCAGAAACCGGGTCTCACTGATCGTGAGACCAGGCTCTGTGTGTGGAGATGCAGGTACAACATAATGCCTGAGTAGGGTTTGTGTCCACATTTCCATTTATTTATTTGTTTGTTTGTAGACCACCACCCTCCAAAGGCTCTGGGTGGTGCACAACAAGGTCAAAAAGACATAAAAACAAACATCATTTAAAACATACTGCTTAAATATCAAATATAAAAACAATTTTAAAACCATTTAAAACCATTTAAAACCAATTAAAATGCTTAAAAACAATTTTAAAACTTTGGAAGGCCAGGCCAAACAAGTAAGTTTTTAGGGCTCTCTTAAAGACTAACAGCGAGCCTTAACTGCAGATATCTGCCAGGCGTGCAGGCGAGGAGCAGCTACAGAGAAGGCCCGGTTCCGAGTCGCCACCAGATATACCGGTGGTAACTGGAGAGGGACCTCTCCAGATGACCTCAACGTACAATGGAGATCATGCAGAAGAAGGTGCTCGCTAAGGTAGCCCAGACCCAACCCATTCAGGGCTTTAAAGGTATAACCAGCACTTTGTATTTTGCCCAGAAACGTATCGGCAGCCAGTGCAACTGTTTTAAAACAGGCATACTATGGTCTCTCTGGGTTACCCCAGAGACCAGTCTGGCTGCCGCATTTTCAACTAACTGAAGTTTCCAAACTACGTACAAAGGCAGCCCCACGTAGAGCACGTTGTAATAGTCAAGCCTGAGGTTACCAGTTGATGCACCACTGTTTTGAGGGAATCCTTGTCAAGGAATAGGTGCTGCTGTCAAATCAGCCAAAGCTGATGGAAAGCCCTCCTGGCTATATCCTCCACCTGAGATACCAGGGTGAGGCCTGGATCCAAGAGCACTCCCAATTTGCAAACCTGTTCCTTCTGGGGGAGTATAACCCTATTCAGAAACCATTTATTTCTAAATATTTGTTTACAATCATCACAGCATACCATGCATATGATGATGAGCTCCTTGGAGGAAGAGCAGAATATACATCTATAAATAAATACATAAATAATACAGGACACGGTGGCTTCACACGCCACATTGAACCAGTGGTCCTGAGCATGCATGAGCTCTACTTCTTGTGTTGGGAAGGATATGCAAAGATTGAGTGTGATGTGCGAACTCACCAATCTCAGCATATACCTGACTTGTGGTATGCAATCTGACATCTGTCCCTTAGATTTGATGTGAGGGACAGATGTCAGGTTCCATACCACAAGTAGGGTAAACTATGTTGAGATTAGTGGGTTTACAGGTTACGCCCAATCTCGACATATCCTTTCTGACACTGGAAGTTGGGCTCATGTGCGGATTTGAGGCTCAGGTGACTTATCCGAACTGCTGGTTCAACATAACATGTGGAGATGCCCACAGTCACACATAAAATATTAACATGTAGCCCAAGACAGTCATACATAAAATATTATTATGAATATTTACATAGTGCATTTCAAGGAGCTTGCAAAATGCTTCAGGAACACCTGAAGCTTGCAAAACATTTCAGAGCTTGCAAAATACTCCAGGAGCACCAAGTTCAACTATGTTCTGTGCTGTAGGAACTGTTTGGATGTATCTGACATAACCAAGTGTAATTTCACTTGGTAACAAATGAAATATGTCTACAGATACATCCAAGCAAGCTCCGAAGTATTTTGCAAGCTTCAGGTGCTCCTGCACTATGTAAATATTCATAATAATATTTTATGTATGACTGTAACACCCTTGTGTTATTGCAATACCCTTGTGCAACACCCTTTGCAACACCCTTGTGTTATTGATTAATGACACCAGTGCTTTTGTTGCATGCTTTGTTTACATTAATCTGCCAGTCTAAATAGTTTCATAGGAGTGGTATTGTATATGCAAAGTATAAGTTTACAAGGAAAAAAAGAGTGGAGTTCTTTATGGTTTTATTTCAGTTACCTAGTTTATTGTACAAAACACGACAATGTTTTGACAATTAAATCAGTCTTATCTACGTTACCCAGCAATTATCTACCAGTATTTCAATACCAGTTACATCTCTGGTGATTAGTATCACGGAAATAAAGGCGAGAACTAACTTTATCCCAAGGGTGGAAAGTTTGCAAAGACTGCTGGCCCATATTGTAGCCTCTTGAAACCCAACCCCTCCTACCATCATTAATTAATTTTACAGATAGATAGATAGATAGATAGATAGATAGATAGATAGATAGCCTAAGGCTGCAGTCCTATGCACATCAAGACAGTTCTACCTTGCTCAGCAGGACTTACTTGCATGTAATTAAGCTGCATATAATCAATTCCATGTTCGTTTTCCAGAGCAATGATCTTCTGTTTTTCAAGTGGGGGCCACTTTGGCAAACATCTTCAGTGTGAGAGCTATTTCCCACTGCACTGGTGGTGCAGAGTATTCCGCTTTGGCTGAAGCTTCACACAGGCCCAAAAAACCATTAGTCAGGGAACCACCACACTGAGAGTTGACGGAGGTTGCCACTGGATCCCGGGCCTTACAATGAAGATAACTGCTCTAGAGACCAGGAACATAGGGAGGGCTAGCAGTGGCCTGTGTGCGTCCACCGCCATGGCCCCCTGACCCATTTGCATTTGAATGGGAGACTACATGTGAACACTGTAAGATATTCCCTCAGGGCATGGAGGCCACTCTGGGAAGATCACCTGCGTGCTTGCATGAAGAAGGTTCCAAGTTCCCTCCCTGGCAACTCCAAAATAGGGCTGAGGGAGACTCCTGCCTGCAACCTTGGAGAAGCTGCTGGCAGTCTGTGTAGACAATACTGAGCTAGATGGAACAATGGTCTGACTCTGTATAAGGCAGCTTTCTGTGTCCCTATGTTCCTAAACACCATAATGGCTACAAGGCTGATGTTAGTTTCTAGTCTACTTCCCAGAAGTGTGTAAATATCAGTTCCTTGTTCCTTCAGTTGCTGATCAGTTCCCGCATCCCTTCATATGCAGCTTTGTGCTGAATAAAGGAACTAGGAACCAGGAAACAACATCACCCTTGAATCATTCCTTAGATTTGTAAATCCAGACTGGACAATAGAATATGTTTTCCAGGATGACATGGAATTTGGATGAGTATATCTCGATTACCCTTATCTGAACAAACAAATGTGAACATGCAGTCCAACACAGTTTTGCAGAATTCTAAGAAAGCCTATAACAGCAACATCTAGAGGGTTAGCTGTGTGTAGTCTGTTATGGCAAAAACAATCTTGAGTTTTGTCTCACTTCAAGGACAAACAAATGTGTTGTGGCATAAACATTCATAGGCCAGAGTCCACTTCATCAGACACACAAAGGATTATCCAAGGATATATCTGTAGCTCTGCCACGAAACTAGATGGAGCACAAATGAATAAAGAATCCATTCAAACAAGTAAGAGCCAACCAAGGTGGGTCTGATCTGCTAACAGTTACTGGTGATGGATAGGGAGAGCAAAATCGATTAGAGATACAATTGCTTTTTGCAATGCAAAAGGATGTATTACAAACATTTCATGTTTGTAATGAAATTACATTACAAACAATTCATTGGGTGATGAAAAAGGATTTCTTAGAATTCTGCAAAACTCTTTTGAATCCAGTGGCGGACCATCAGGGTGGGGTGAATGGAGGGCAGAAAACAAGCTGCAGGTGCAGTTCATTCCCAGCAAATGACCAACCTGTGCATTTAGATATGCTCACAGTTTTCATGTCATCCTAGTCATAGGGCAGGTCCACATGTAGCGTGAAACCTGAGGTTCCCCCAGTCCAAGATATGGAAGAACTTGAAGTTGGTCCTGCAGTCACACATCTCAGATTTGGGGGAGCAGCCAAGTTGCCCCAGAAGTATACCCCCTGTCCTGTCTCCCAGCAAGGCCCTGGATGCTATCTCAGCCTGCCTTGCTCTGCCCTTGAAGCATTGCCTTGCTCCGCAATGAACCAGAGGTTCACGAAGAGCGTGAGTTCAGACATAGCACAAATCCAAGGTGGAGCACTACAATGGGTGTCAATTCTTAGTTAGACATCTAGGTTTCCTGCCCTGAGGGATCATGCAGTTCCTGGCAAGAGTGAGCTCATGTGATTGCAGCCACTGGGTAACTGAGACGGCGAGGAGGTTCTGGGCTGTATGTCTTGTGGTAGGGAGCATGACTTGTCCCCTTAGCTAAGCAGGGTCTGCCCTGGTTGTATATGAATGGGAGACTTGATGTGTGAGCACTGGAAGATATTCCCCTTAGGGGATGGAACCACTCTGGTTTCAAGTTCCCTCCCTGGCTTCTCCAAAATAGGGCTGCTGAGAGAGATTCCTGCCTGCAACTTTGGAGAAGCCACTGCCAGTCTGTGAAGACAATACTGGGCTAGATAGACCAATGGTCGGACTCAGAATATGGCAGCTTCCTATGTTCCTATGAATCTGCCCATATAGAATTGTCCAGTTTAGATGTATGGCTGTCTGAAATCTAAGGAACGGTTGAAGCTGAAGTTGGTTGTTGGTTCCTGGTACTTAGTTCCTTTAACCAGAACAAAGTTGTATGTGAAGGATGCAGGAACCAAACAGCAACTGAAAGAATAAGGAACTGATATTTGCACACTTTTGGGAGTAAAAGCAACACCAGTCTTGCAGGCATAATGGTGTTAGGCTTCCAAGACCATGTTAAAAAATGCTGCAATTACATACTGAAGCAGGAAGGATCTGTTGAGACCATATTCCAAATAAATGCTAGATAGAGAGATTCCTATTAGGTGGTTTCATGCTGGAGTTTCCGCTTTGAATTTATTGTTGGAGTATGATGACCTCATGGAAAATTAAAGTACGGTTTTCATTTATGAACATCCAGATTGCATCTTTGTTTATTTCCCTAGGCTAGGCAGAAACCTCCGGGTGGATGGATAAAATGAGCTGTTCTTAATCGAGTAGAAATGCAGACGTTTTCAGTTCCATCCCCCGCAAAGTTTCACACTCATAAGTACCTTCCCCTCTGTGCTCCCAAAGGCAAGCCACTCTCTCTAACCATATAAAGTTTCAATATAAATACAGTACATAACCTCTGGCTTATACCATCATCATTATCGGAAGAGGGGGGGAAGCTGGAAGACCTTTAACAGCAGCGATTGCTTTCAGGAGTTATGGGACACAAGGGGGAGTGAAAGACCGAAGCGCACTCAATGCCCAGTGCCCACCCAGAGACTGCAGCCGCGGTGAGGAGACCTTCCTTTTTGCCAGGCATTTCTCCGCCCCCCCGCTTTTTGTGTGACAATGGTTTGGCCCGGATTTCCTGCGGGCGGTGGCGGAGCCGGTGAGGTCACGCTCACGCTGGGAGGGCTGCAGAGTTGCTGAGCGCGAGGAGTATCATGGCGTATCCTGGGCACCCTGGCGCTGGAGGCGGCTATTACCAAAGCGGGGTGAGGCAGCCAGTCCGATGCGGGTGCCAGTGGGCGGTCGGGTCGGGGTGGGGTGCGAGAGGGTGTCTCCCCTGTGCAAGGCGTGGGCTGGGCCTCCCTTGCAGGCGCTGCACAGCCTGCTCGAGGTGCGGGTGGATGGAATCCTCCCGGGCGCTCTTTGCACGGCTTCGGAGGGTCGATGGAGAAATTCCCCCTTTGCTCTAGCGCTGCTGCGGCTGGGAGCGCGGTCTGCACTGCACTCGCCGGCGCAGTCCAAGGCCCGGCCGCCGTCTTGCGTGCCTGCTTGCCTTCCTGGAAGGGGCTTCCCGCTGATTGGGCTTTCGGGGAAAGGCGCGTGGTGAAATTCTGCACTAGCCCGCTCTGCTTTCTCTTTCGGCATACGGAGGAGAATCGCTTCCTCCGTGTTATATGCCTGGGGCAAGGATCCCCTCCCAATTCTGGATCCCCAGAGGTGCTGGAGTACAACTCCCGCCATCTTCAGCCAGAGCAGTGGCGGCCCCAGGAAAAAAAAAGTGGGGTGTTGGGGGGAGGAAAAGAAGGGGCAACGTGCATTTATGGCTGGGCGAGCCCATAAATGGCCCACATACTAGATTTCTGAAGCAGAAATGGGGGGGAGCCAAGCCACTTGCGGGGGTGGGGATGCTTGCCCCCTATGTCACCCCCGCCAGCCTCCAGGACCTAGAGTGGCTAGAGGCTGGAGTTGACATCCATCAGGGGACCCAAGATTGGGAAACATCCCCACCCCCACCCCCCGTAATGCATAGAATGGGGGTTCAGTTTGCACAGCCTCTTGGAATGGGCATGCAGTAGCTGCTGCTTGGAACCTCTGAGCGCGTCTGTTTATGGGAAGCTTGGCAAAGGCAGCCAGAGCCACACGTGGGATCCGACTGTTGGCACAATGTGGGTTGACAAAGGCATACTAATTGTGCAAAAACTGTGCACTTCCACTTGACCTGTTTGCCACAGGGAGGGGACACAATTCTCCGAGATGGTTGTACAAATTGAGCCCATCCAGTTCAGGCCTAGGACTTACAGATTAGGGATGTGCAAAACATTTCGGGCACAGAACGATCTGTGCCTGAAACGAGCAATTTCGGGTGATTCGGGGCCGAACCAAATCACCCCCGATGTCCCCCGATATTTTTCGGGCCCGAGCCAAATCACCCGAATTTTGGGCCCGAAAAATTCGGGTGATTCGGTTCATGGTTTATTTTGGGGGATTTTTTGAAGTTTTAGTGACTTTGGGGCAGTTTGGGGGCATAGCATGGGATCTGGGCAAAAAGAGTGGGGTGGGGTGGTAGTGCCTAATGGGTGCAGGCTACCATCCCAATTTCAGGGGGATTGGGCAAAGGGCTGATTTTGGGGAAATTTCTGAAGTTTTCATGCCTTTGGGGCAGAAAGTGGGGCCTGGGGCAGAATAGTGGGGTGGGGTGGTATTGCCTAATGGGTGGAGGCTACCACTCCAATTTCAGGGGGATTGGACAAAGGGCTGATTTTTTGAGAATTTTTGAAGTTTTAGTGACTTTGGGGCAGTTTGGGGGCAGAAAGTGGATCTGCCCCAAAAGAGTGGGGTGGGGTGGTAGTGCCTAATGGGTGGAGGCTACCACCCCAATTTCAGGGGGATTGGGCAGAGGGCTGATTTTTTGGGAATATTTGAAGTTTTGGTGTCTTGGGGCAGATTGGGGGCAGAAAGTGGATCTGCCCCAAAGGAGTGGGGTGGGCTGGTAGATAGTGCCTAATGGGTGGAGGCTACCACCCGTCCCCAATTTCAGAGTGATTGGGCAGAGGGGTGAATTTTGGTGAATTTCTGAGGTTTGTCTTCATAAGGTGAAGTGTGCTAAATTGATTACTTCCTCATATTCATAGTAATTGAGAGTGTGAAAAAGTGAAAGTGGGGTCATGAGAGTTGTTTAATTGAAAAAAATCTCATTTGCTATGATAGAATGAGAATTTACACCTCAGAAGTTTTTTCTGGAACTTGTGGTGTGGTTGTAAGGCAGGGCTACTCAACTTTGGCCCTTCTGCAGATGTTGGCCTACAATTCTCACAATCCCTGGCTATTGGCCACTGTGGCTGGGGATTATGGGAGTTGTAGTCCATAAACAGCTGGGGGGGGGCTAATTTGAGCAGGCCTGCTAAGGCCTCAAGCAAGAAAGAAAGGAGAAAAGTTGTCCTGTGCATAGGGCTATGGAGCCAGAAGAATTAGCTTGCATGTGTTTATGCATATGTTTGACTCTTCTTGGAATAGGCATGGGTTGCTTTTGGCTTTTCTTCTCTATTAGATGATAATTGTACAGTACTCCATGAATCCATGCCCGATTAGTCAGTCATAACAAAGCACACTGAAACCAATGAAACAAGTAAGTCATGGCCAATTAAGTGTCTTTAATGTCTGTGGGGACCAGGCAGCATATCTACCTTTTTGTAACAGAGCTGCACAACCTAATAGGGTGGAGAAAAATAAATTTTATTTTCTTTTATTTTAAATCCGACTCTTTCATATATATATATATATATTTATATATATAAAAAAAGATGCCTGATTTTTTTATGAGCCCCTTTAGAATTGCCTTCTCATTCTTTCGTAATGTAAATTACTTTGAGAGCTTGTTCTCGGAACTAAAAAGTAGTATATAAATATGCTACATGATAGATACAGAAAAATGTATACATGCACTTTGTTTAAAGGAAGCAGATTTAGGCTGGAGAATTTTCTAACTGGGATTCAATGGCGGAACGTCTGTCTCGTGCAGTGATGTGGTGGGCTCTCATTTGCTGCAGTTTTTTCCAACAGAGGCTGAACAGTTATCTGTCCATTATGGTTTCCTACAACTAGCAGGAGGTTGGAGTAGAAGGCTCCCAAGGTCCCTTCCAGCTCTAACGTTCTGTGATTCTATGAAACCTACATTTTAAATCTCATAAAACTGAATCAAATGTCCATTCTCAAACCAGGAATTGAATTCTGTATTTCTAAGTATCAATGGTAAACCCCTCCTGTATTCTACCAAAGAAAACCAGATGGCTCTGTGGTCGTCAGGAGTCAACTCCAACTCGACGGCACAACTTTACTTTTATGTATCAATCGACTAGTGTATTTGTTTAGTTGTAGCCATAACAAAAATATTTGATTTAAAAAATGGGTAGTTAAAAACAATATAAGAAGATCACGGGACAGTCAGAAATACAAAGATTGATTCAGAATAATTCAGTACAGCTTTATGTTGGCTTGCCAAACCTTGATGGCCAAAACTAAAAAAAAAACAACAACCCAAACTGGCTACTTGTCTTGTAACATGAAGCCTGGTCATGGCTAATTAAAAAATTGTAGTTCTATGTAAATAGCCTTGGGGGAAGGATCTTTTTTCAAGGTGGGTGGGAGAGTCAAGTATTCATAAATACGAGGCTACTTGTGTGGAGGGCCGGAATCTGCACGGATCCCAGTTCTCCCGCCCAGCCCAAACCTGCTTTTAGCAGAGTTTAAGGAGGGAGCGAGTGTTCGCTTAACTCAGCTGGAGGGCTTGTGTGTCTCCTTGGCTCCATGGAGCCGAGGAGACTCAGAGATGGGCCCCTAGAGCATCTGTTTGATGGGGGAATGCCCCAAGGCACCGTGTTCATCGCGTGGTGTCTTGTGGGATACGCGGAGGCCAGGAAAATGAATCCTGGAGTCTGTTGTTCCGTGCTGCTCCTGGCAGTGCAGGTTGTTTGGGGGCACAACTTGTGCCCCAAAAAGATCCAGACTGCTCATCTGGGGGAAGGTAGGTTGCATCCTGCCTCAACCGCCCCCGCTCATGCAGGCAGTCCTGTGAATAGGCCCAATGTCATATGCTGTATTATTGTTATGAGTTGATACTGCTTGGGGCCAGGGTCTGACAAATGATTGCTGGCACTGGAACTGAGATCCTAGTCCAAGGTGACCCACAGACCAGCAGAACACCCAATTCTCCTGTGTATCCTAAGAGAACTAACTACTGTGCCCACTTCAGAGATTCTGTATACCCTTGTTCTGTAACTATCTGGGCTCTGCAGTTTGAATATTTCCTCTCTTGAAACGGACAAGGACACTCCCTCGCTCTGGTCACGGAAATACACAGCTTCACCCACTAGCAGCCGTTGTTATTCGGTTCTGGGCCTTTGTGTTTGGTCCCACCCGCACCCCCCCCAAAAGGCATACGGCTTGATTGAACAAAAGTTCAGGATTATTAGCTGCTTTGTGTTTTTTTGGGTGGGATTAGGGTAGGCTGGAACATTGTGGAATATAGTAGATGGAGCAAAAGGGAAACAGCAGCAGCACTCGGAAGCAGAAAGGTTCATTGTTCACTTTGCAGTTCCTGTATTTATTCCAGCATTTTATTGCTGGCTGCAAGAAAGTCCCTGGGCAGGTCATGATGAAATCAACTGAACTTCATGGAACTTGTTAGAGATGTCTCTCTTATTTCCATGGTGCTTAGTTATGACTGACTTAATCTGAACCCTGCCCTTTATATATAACAACACACAAATCCTACCCTTTATATATAACATCTATAGCCTCCCAGATAGTACAAATGATATATTTGGATAGAAAGTAACATGTTTTAGTTGTTCGATCAAACAGTTAGTGTACATAATTGTTTAGAAACTATATGAAGTAGAAGTGGAATTTTTTTGTTTAAATCCATTTTTTCAAATTAGCATTTTGCAGGTGGCGTGGGAGGCTGGTTTTAAATCAAACTACTTTGAAGCATATCCTCTGGTATTGTAGTCAGGTCCAATACCACAATAACTCAGTTTATTGTTACCCTGTAGAAACCACAGTTGCTATGGAACAGTCCTTTCAGACAAGCATTGGATCTCTTCAGTCATCTAAAACCAAATACATAATTAAGCATAATTGCTTATTTCATTTTCTTACTAGTACGGAAGTGCTCCAGGAGGACCAGCATTTCCTGGTCAGACTCAAGATCCTTTATATAATTATTTTGCTGCAGTAGCTGGACAGGTATGTTCTCACTCCCTCTTTCTCTTTTTCTCAACCTGAAATGACAATCTAAGATGCTCCTAGGACAGGTACTTTTTGTTTGTCTTTCTCTTCTTTTTAACAAGTCTCTTCCAACTCCATTTGAGACATGTCAGCATTTTCTGTCCTAAAAACTGACTGAGTGAGTGAATGAGTTGAGTCTTTCTCTCTCCTAGATGGATCTAGTTGGACTGCATTTAGAGGATGAAACTCAGTTCTCATACTACACAAACTTAATCTGATAAGGCTGATGCTTAATTAAGAAGGAATAATATTTATAAACAAGTTCACCCATGGGGAATACTGATAATCTCTCTCACTTAACCTCGTTTTGAAGGGTGGCACCGTAGACGGGTTTGCTGCCATGTTACTGCCGGGATCAGGCCACATACTGGCGGTTCACACGCATGTGAACAGTCTCCCTTAGCCTGGTTTTGCACGCGCATGTGAATAGTCTCAGTTTTTGATTGTGTGAATGACCTTTGTGTGACTTAGCCTGGTCATCTCTCTCAGGAGATGACAATGATCTTGAGGAAGTTAATGTTCGTTGCCAAAGGAGGGAATCATTGGGGCATAAAGAAAGTAAAACTGGAGTGATGCCTTTTCTATTTTCCAAAGGATGGGCAAATAGATGCTGATGAGCTTCAGAGATGTCTAACCCAGTCGGGAATTTCAGGTGGATACAAACGTAAGTTTAGCAGGTTTAAAAACCCAAGTTTCTAACATGTCAAGAGAGCCATAGTTTTCAACATGGCTTTATTTGTCATTTACACAATTTATATGCTTACTTGCATGTTGGGTTTCTGCTGATACACATTCTGGACCTTTTATTGAAAATTCCACTTATCTCTCTCATAATGGCTGTGGTGTTATTACTATGGTGACTGCAGTTAAAGAGTTAATCACGATGGCTGCACCCTGCATGCTCCTGTGACGTGAGAATCAGAATTTCCAGGATTGCCTAGAAATCCCAGGTTCTCATGGCACACTCCCCAGGAATGCATGGGACTCGGGAATTGTGTTTAACTCTTGAATCGCTCTTGCTGTCGCTGTGAGAGCATAGCCAATATAGAACATCTTGTAATCTAATGAACTTGATTGACATTAGGTTTAGAATAGATTAAAGGAAGTCCTATTTCATACAACACATGAGTAACTTATAGAATTGACTACCACAGATACAGTAATGCATCTAGCTTTTTAAAAGGTTAGATAGATGATGATATCAATAATTGTAACAAGCTCATTTTATTGCCTATCTTTACACAGCCTATCAAACAAAATTTCTCCAAATCATACTCTTGTATTGCAACAATGTTCTTTCATGTTGGGCTCTGGTGTTAACTTTCCTACACCTATTCTAACATGTTGAAATGTCTGCAGTGAAATACAGAAGAATGAATACCTTTGTTGGCATAGACTTTTGGATTATTGTTTAGGAGTATGGTTCTTTGTATTTTTCTCCCTTGTCTCCAAACCACTTTATACAGACATTAGGAGAAAAATGAAAGCATTTGGATAAATATTGAACGTTGACTTTCCATGGGTATAGATGTCTGTACTGATGAATAAACTCTCCTGTTTTCTTTTAAACAGCTTTCAATCTAGAGACATGCAGGCTTATGATCTCCATGCTTGATGTATCCTTTGTGCTCCTGATTTTTATTTATTTTTTATTTATTTTTACTTTGAGATAGTAGAGGAAGCTTTGGTTGCTGAAACTATTTCCAGTGCTTTAAAAAGATAATTTAAATATCCATCCAAACAAGTATTCAAATTAGCAATAATAAAATTCCCATGCAATGAAATATGGAAGTTCAACACAGCATATTGGCATATCAGTATTTACAAAAAGCAAAGAAATTGAAAGTACATTTTTCCCCCTGGATATTTCCCTCTAAAGGCCACATTTTATACCCAGAAAGCACTTCTATGTATAAAATGGAATAAAGCGTGTTGTGGTTAGAGTGTTGGACTAGGACCAGGGAGACTCCAAGTTTAAATCCCCTTTCGGCTATGACACTCACTGGGTGACTCTGGGCCAGTCACATCTCTCTGCCTAACCTACTCAAAGGATTTTTGTGAGAATAAACATAACCATGTATACCACTCTGGACTCTTTGGAGGAAAAGAGAGATATAAATGTAAAAAACAAATTTAAAAAATCCAATAAGTGTGGGGTAACCTGACCAGAAAACCATATGCTGTGTTGAAGTGGATCGTCCATATTTTGTTGCTGGGAATTTTTGTGTTGTTGATTTTGAGTAGTCTTATGTCCAGTTCGTACAGTTGATGAATAATGGTGGGTTTGGATTAGGAAAATGGCCTGAAACCTATAGCGTTCTCCTTATTACCTCCTCTACCCTGTCACAGAGCCATGGTGTTTACAATTTGGTTTGCTGAAACCACGGTCCTATGGGTTTTGCAAATCTGGGAACTGTGGTGTAACTCTGGTTCACAAGCCAGAATGTGAGACTAGCATTTAACCTCAGTTTCACGTCAGCTAGAGTTAAACCACAGCTCCGAGTTTATTAATTGTGTGAATGTTAGACTTTGAATCCAATACAAGATGGAATCTGACTCCCTTTCCGGGACAGTGAACTTGCAGTGTCCCTTTCGTGCCTCCTTCAAGCAGTATAACTTTGTAGAATACTTTAAAGCAGTGGTTTCCATCCTGTGGTCCTTCAGATGTTTCTGAACAACAACTCCCAGCATCTCCAGTTACAATTTATTGTGTTCGTAGTTTACATCTGGGGCCCCAGGTTGGGAACCACTGCTCTAAAGCTAAAAAGACCAAGATCTGTAATGAGATATATAGATATAGATAGATAAATAAATCTATCTATCAATCAAATTTGTACACCGCCCCAAACTTTCGTCTCTGGTAGCCTACCAAATATATATCAGCTATGATTCCCTGTGTTGGGGCTCAACAGTGCCTAGGTGCCAGCTTGCTGTGGTACCTGGGAATTGAAGCATTGTACCTGAGCCAAGTGATGGATTGATAGAGCCAGCAAGAGGCATGAACAAGCGAGGCAGGGGTGCATTGCTCACACCTCCTCCCGCTGGTTGCATCTGTGTGACTCAGGAAGGCAGTGGACCGATGTGATCAGGATGAGGAGGCAGCAACCCTATCATTGCTTGTCTGAGCTGGAGGGGAAAGCAAGGCAAACTCTCCACCTCTCCCCATGGAGCAGAGTAGGGGTTTGCAACTTGATTCGAACTGGCTTGACTCAAAGACTCGACTTGAACCGAACTGACTTGGGCCCAGTTCAAAGCCCCTACTGCAAGTTCAGAAGTGTTTAAATTGTTACAGTGGCCATGGGAGGGAGGTGTGTGGCTCCCCTGACCCCTGCCGGCCTCCCTCCCCGAGTGTCCACAGCCCAATTCATGCCAGTCCAAGCCTTTTGCCCATTTTGGGACTCTGCGCCTGCGTGCAAGCCATTTGTTTGACCTCCATGCGTGCGCAGTGGCCATTTTCATGACTCGGTTTGGATTTGAACTGAACCGGGAAAACCGATTTTGTGCACAGTGGGCTGTCTGCTCCTAAACGTTTGGCTTGGCTCCTAGAGGCAAAGAAAATTTGTTGAGGTCTGGAGAATCACAGTTGACACTGCTTGTACTCCTGAGGAAGAGGCCTTTGCACAGAAGACTATTTGTCCTGCTTCTTACACAACACTATCCTTAACCACAACTCAGAGAGACATGTCTGGCACAATGGGCTTCAATGAGTTTAAAGATCTCTGGACAGTGCTCAATGGTTGGAGGCAACACTTCATGAGCATCGATAGTGACCGCAGCGGTACAGTGGATTCTCAGGAGCTTCAGAAGGCTTTGACAACAATGGGTGAGCTTGGAAACTCCCTTCTGGCTAAAAGTTAGGATTGGCCACCGGAAGCCAAGCTGCTTGAAATGAATGGAGGCTGTGCACCAGCCATTCTTGGTGGATTGCATACCTTCGGTAACAACCAGTGGAAAGCATAGCCCACAAAATTCAGCAGCATGATAGTGTTAAAGTCCATAACCACTCAGCTTTGTTTTTTTCGGTCTTCCCATTTTAGGATTTAGGTTGAGCCCCCAGGCAATCAATGGAATCGCGAAACGATTCAGCAGCCGCGGAAAGATTACATTTGATGACTATATCGCCTGCTGCGTTAAACTCAGAGCTCTCACTGGTATGTTTGTTCATGCCTTTTTTATTGGGATTGGGTGATTAGCTTCAGTCTTGCAAGATTTACAACATCAGGCTCCTTTAAGGGATGGCTAGAAACAGTAACCCTGCAATCTCTAAATTTATCAGTGCATTTCACTTCTACCTTGTAGTTAGCTGCTTGTTCGTGACAAAAACAAACAGGTAGCCCACTGCTGCTTTATAGAGGCCATCCTCTGTGCTGGTGGAAAGGAGTCCACATAGCCATCAAATATGAGTCAAGTGTAGTAATTGCTATTGACTTTTTCAGTAGTAGTATGGTTCCTCTCGCAGATGCACAGCATCTTGTGCAGGCTGAAGTTTGCATGCAATCCTTTTTTTCCAGTGGGTTTGTAGTTGTAGAAGTCTTGTGAATGGTGCATCTTGTGTCTGGTTCACAGGAAGTGTATTTTAAAAGCCTGTTGAATAAACATGGATTGGACTGTCCTAAAATATATAGGTTCTGCCGGGGATATGTGTGCTCATGACCAACCCTATCCGGGTAGAGCAGGGGTAGCCTGGGTAGAGTTGGTTGAGAGAAGTGCCAGGGTTGCACGCAATCCCACCACTCCCCCCTCGGGTAGCCTTGCATTTTAACCCAGGCTTATGGTGAGGTTGGAGGACAAGTGCATGCCTCCTATCTGACATGCCAGTCGTGTGTGTGTGAGAGAGATTGGGCTGCTGGCAGCCATCTTTCCTATGGCGGGGGGAGTGGCTTAGCAGCAGGGAGGTATCCCATGCACTGAACTGTTCACATGGTGCATTGTGGGATACCTGGTGGCCCAACATCCTTCCCCTCCGCTCCTCATCACCGCCAGGCTCCTGCCTTCTCCCGCAGCTCTTCCCACCTTGGCCATGAGAATGACCTCAGTGTGTTTGTGTCATTGCTTTGAAAACAGCTGTGTGAATTCAGCTTGTTGTGTGAATTCACAATTCTGTGTGAATTGGACTTTCTCAGGAATGGAAAATTCATCCCTATGTTCTGTCTTAGCAGCTGCCTTAAAGCTTTTTAAAACTAGGCACTTTCTAGAAGAAGTAGGACATAATAAATAGGGGTTAAACTGGCTGACATCCAGACTAATGCTGTGCTCCATCCAAAGTTGCCCTACACTAAAGAAGTCCATTTGAATGAGACAACTAGGTGAAACCCCTTGACCTCAAAAAGTGTTGCTAACTTTTGAAAGTTTGCCACATGTTTTTCAACTTGCTGAAAGTGTTGTCTAATAGTAGTCATTTCTTAGAGGCCTGTTTGTGTTATGTACCATGCTTGTCTTCATTAATGCTATTGAATAGTGCTTCTGGACATACTCTGGCCCAATGTGTGGTTCTTCTTATTTGTTTCTGCAGATAGCTTTCGAAGAAGGGATGCAGCACAGCAGGGCATGGTGAACTTCCAGTATGATGACGTAAGTGGAACTAAATCCCTTTCTCTTTTTAAGAGATATGCAAAACTGTTATTCACTGAGCACAATGGGCAGGGCTCAGGAAATCCACTAGTCTGCTTGTCTGTGACGAGTGAAAAAAGTCCTGACAAGTAATGTATCAACACGGCTTGATGAGTAAACAAAAAAATTCTTTGGCTGGTGAACAGAGCCAGTGTTTATTGACCCCTGACAATGGGTGGTTGTAGCCAATTACAGCTCCAGACCACCCCCAGCCCCCAAAGGTGCTCCTGAGAGTCAGAGGACCCTCTGAAATGGTTCCCCCCCTCCCAAGTGGTGGTGGTGGGGACCCTGGAAACCAGCTGCAAGCATGGTCCATGAATGAACCTCCCCTGGCACAGCATGTGCTCTACCACTGAGTTATGACCCTCCCCAAGTCAATAATGGTAAAAGTATCACCACTGATCTCATCAGTGACATTCTAGCATTTCTGGGGATACAGCTTGAAGGCCGCTGTTCAAAAGCATCACATCAGAATTGTCTACAGGGCCCCCGCCCCCAAACATCTTCTACAGTAGAGGAAGATTGGGATGATCCAGTGCACCTAATGCATGCTTATTTATGTATTTATTTGCAGTTCATACAATGTGTAATGAGCATCTAATTCAAGATGAAGGAAGAGACCGAGGAGCATGATCAACATTCCACTCGTTTTTGTTTTGCTTTGCACCAAAAATTATCATGGCTGTGTAACTAAATTTTGGATTTGCATATTTTATAAATATGAACTTATATGCTTTTATAGTTTTTGATAACTAACAAAAGAAGGAATGTGAAGCTGAGTCCTGCTTTGATTTGATTTGTCTTACATATTTATAAATCATTTTATGTAGAAGTAAAAATGTTGTGTAATTATTCAGTGCTTATCGTCTCTTCCTGTACTACTGCAACTTTTTATATTGAAACATACTTTGTGCCTGTGCCATGGAAAGGCCAAATGGATAGGAAATTTAGCATGTATGAAAAGAAATGCGTAACATGATAGTATCATAGAATTTTAGAGACCTTGGGGGTCGTCTTGTACCTTTTGCTCAGTGCAGGAAACTGCGACAGAATCCCAGATTGATATCCTTGGAACTGCCCAGCAGTTGGATGGCTAATGGAATCGGGCATGTTACCAATCTTTTAGTGACTGTAACCACAAGCAGATTTTCAAGTTGATATTTTAGATACTCATGAGAATATCTCCTATAAAAGGCTGTATTACTATTATTTAAACCCTTCAATATTATAATTTCCAAAAGGTACACATGTCAGTAACAGAATCAGAATTTTTGGGCGTTTCTGATTCTAGTCTGGATCCTGTTCAGTGTTCCATTTCCTTTACCTCTTCTATACTAGCTGTTTGCATTTTTAACTAACAAGAACTATTGTCCCATGCATATTTTTGAATTTAGGCCTTCTGGACATATGTGTGCATCGGCTTCAAGCCTTATATCCTAGGTCTGTGTTTCATGCCTTAAGACAGTTTATAATCTTCTGCGTGCAGGAATATAAGTGTATGCACCCATACAAGACTCACAAACTAAAAATAAGGCTAGTCTCACTGAGTGTTGGGGAAAATCTTGAACAAATACCTTTGCTCCTCCCTAGGAAGGGATGTTTCAAATACTTTATACCCAGAAGCAACAAAGTTTCTGTTTTGTGTCCCTTAACTATCACGTGTACTATTTCTCTCTTGCAGTGGGAAGGCATTCTGTGAAGGGTAAAAGGAAGGAACACTCTTAAGTCCAGTGTTGCATTGTTTTACCTTAATGACCACTCAGTGAAACAGCTGTCTGTCTTTTTTTTTTTTTTTTAGTGCTCATAATATAGTGCTCATAATATTGTAGGTGCTGTAGATTGGTTAAAATAGAGAGGCTTCTGTCTCCACACCTGTACCTTCTCTTGACTGATGCTTGAAAAAGCTTGCTATAAGAAGGCAGGCAGAAGACCATGGGTAAAGCGAGTCAGATAATCTGCAACTTTGTGACTTTGCACCTCTTTAAAGGCACAGGTATGATCTCTGGATTGACATCTGTGAACCCTACAAAAATGTGGAAGATTGCCATAGGTATACCTCATTCTGTAGTTAGGATGGCAGGTAACACTGGCTTGGTTTGTTTAATCTTGCTGTAGCACTGCTGGACAAACTATTAAGAGAATAAATATGCTCCAGTAATGAGTGTAAGAAACAAAGCTGGGTGTGCTGTTCAGTGGCCAACTTAGCAGAAAGCATGTGATGTCATATGCTGCTAGTTCACTGTTTACTTAACAAAATATATTTCTTTCCTGCTAGTACTCTAGTTGCCTCTATTCCATCAACTGGAGATCATGTATCCCTGTCTAGCCATGTGAATTCATCTATTTGTATTTAAATTACAAACCTGTTATCAGATTCTAGGGAACATTCTTAACAGAAATAGAACAGAACCTTTCTGCTTTGTGAAAATAAGAATCCCACATGCCTGGCCCCATGGGAACTCTTCACAGTTGCCCTGCTGACATGCAAACTTAACCACAAATCACTCGTAGGTGGACCTTTTAATTGTAACTGTGTTTAATTGTATCTGGCTTCCTCTCAGAGATGCTACTTGCAGAGCTGTAGAAAACACAACTATGAATTATCCATAAATCCACAAGGTTTATGTAAGTAATATTTGCAAAGCTCTAGGTTAATTCACCATTTTAAAAAATATTGTTTGTATTGTTATCTGTACTATACTCCGTAAAAGTTAATAAATTGACAATAGCAAATCTTTTCCATCATCTTAGCCTCTACAAAAATGTACAACTGATTTATTTTATTTTGAGAATAAAGTCAAGAGCCTCCAAGGTTACCTCAGCATTTCAGGGATTTACAAAAGCAACGTACATATTTTTGTCCATAGATTGCCAGTTACACCTGGTAATTATGACTGTACCTGCATACATTTAAAAAGGAAAGTTGGGTACGAGTTGCCTAAAATGTAACTAGGAATACAGCTAGGGCACGTATTGCTGTACCTGTATTCAACAAAATGTGAATAACTGCACCTGTGTACAGATCTGTATATATGTATACTGTACCCAGATTGTGCAATTGTTGAACATAACGTGAATAGGGCTGTTGTAAATGCAACTGTTCCATATGCAGCAAAATTAGGTGGTCGAGCTGGTTGCCCAGTCAAGACTGCAAGGGAAAGGGTGACATTTTTGAATGTTCCGTTTTAAAAGGCTTCTCAAAGAGCAAAACATCACAAGGGAATGACTTTGAGAACTTCTTTCTCTGGTGTGCTAGTTTGTAAAGACAGTATTCCAAAGTATATCCCCCACTGTAGTTTGAACTTGTAAAGCCCATGTTACTTATGCATTCTACAACATAATGCTTACTTTACTTATTACATTTCTGTCCTGCTCTTCCTCCAAGGAGCTTAGAGCAGCACATATAATTCTCATCTTCTCTTCTAACTTCTCTTCTAACCTATGAGAGAGCTCAGGGTGAGAGCAAGTCATTGACACAGGTCACCCAGTGAGTTTCATGGCTGAGTGGGGATTTCGACCTGCGTTTTCCTGGTCCCAGTACAACCCTAACCAAGTCCGACGCAGTCGGGTTGCACCTACTCTGAAAGGTGGTGGCTTTGAAAGGCTTGGGCAGGACTCTTCCCCAGTGTTGGGATCTGAGATTCTTTAAGGGGAGAGGCTGGGAACATTCTGTATGCAGTCTGTATGTGCTAACACGGGGTGGCTTCACATGATGTGGAAATGGCAAGCCTAGTTTCCAGAGTTGGAAGGGCTATGCTCACATTGGGTGTATCATCTGAACCTGTCACTGTCAGTATGTTCTGCCCTACTTTGGGTGTTCTGAAGCTGACATCTTTAACCAAGATTTCAAGTTGGTTACAAATGTTGGGTTTGGAGCCACAAGTAGAATGGAAGATGTGTTAGAAGTAACCCGTTTCAGCTCAAACTCTATGCTTGTGGGTCTCCCAAGCAGCACCCAAACCTAAGGTCTACACTGGCACAACCAGAGACAAAGCAGAAACAGACATTTGGCAATGGAAGGTGGGAAGTTTTGACAGCAGTATCCCTCCCCCACCCAGAATATCAACAACAAAAGGGTTGAACAAGTTTCTCAGTAACCCAGGTGACTTGGGATGACTAGAGGGAAATCAAACAGATTAAAAGTCCCTCCACTGAGTAATCTCCCCTCTCCATGTGCTGAAACCCATTTCCCACTGTAACTGATTAAATTGGACTTGAAGACCAGAAACTCATGGTTAGATTAATCTCATTGATCAAGCCTCACACCAATAGTGATACTCACCTTCATGCTATTCAGCTTAGCTGAGTTTCCCCTAGAAATAATAGCTGGCCATTGGAAGCCTTCAACGCCAAAATTAGAATTCTAGAAGGTGCTCAGCCCTCTCAAGCCTGACTCAAAAAGCTCGGTCTTTAGGCTATTTTTTTTAAAACCCTCTTAGAATTGGAACTTTGTACAGTTCATAGATTCAGGATGTGCCAAATTCTGTCCCCAGGAGTGTGGCTGCTCACCTCTCACTAACCCAACCATCCACCCCACTGAAAGCCCAGAGAGAGGGCCAATTCTGTAGATGAGTCCTAGAGCTTCCCAAGCCTGGGGATCTCTTGAGCTGAAATTACTATTTGAAATCACTATTTGGGGGGCCCTCAATTCCTTGCAAGCCAAGAAGCTAGCTGCCTGGAGTTTCCCCTCGCCGGCAAATCCCCATCTCGTCACTCCAGCACAATAGGGATGTGCAGGAACCAGTTGGGAGGCCCTTTTACAGGCCTCCAAACCTGTTTGAACCCTGGCCGGCTCAAACGTTTGATGGTGGGAGTATTGCTTTAAGGGCAGGGGAGGATGCACTCACACACACACACACACCGCCAACCGGAAGTAGTAGCTGCAACTGTGCACGTTAGTCAACTCCTGGTGGCCACAGAGCCCTGTGATTGTCTTTGGTAGAATACAGGAGGGGTTTACCATTGCCATCTCCCGTGCAGTATGAGATGATGTCTTTCAGCATCTTCCTGTATCGCTGCTGCCAGATATAGGTGTTTCCCATATTCTGGGAAACATATTCTGGGAAATATGTTTCCCATATTCTGGGAAACATACCAGTGGGGATTTGAACTGGCAACCTCTGGCTTGGTAATTAAGTCATTTCCCCACTGCACGATTAGGTCTGGACTAAGCTAAGTTAAATTCGCCACATTAAGCCAAAGCATAGTCACATAGTCCACAGTTTCTCAACCACCAGTCCCTGGACCGCTGCCGGTCCGTGAAGGGTTGAGTGCCGGTCCATGACAGGGAGTCGAACCCCTCACCACCACCACCAAACAACTGCAATCAAGGCACTCACTTCCTCAATTTTGCACATGACACAGAAGAGGAAGAAGAGGAGTATCACGGAGACGCGGGACCCTGCTTCCGCCTTGCCTCCATGTGCTGCTGAGATCTCCCTACAGCTATCTTATTCCCTGTCTTTACAGCTTCCTACTGCATGCGGTGCGGGGGCATTGAGGAAAAGGTATGGCAGTGGGCACCACTTGAAGGGCTGCTGGTTCTTGCATGCACATTGTTTGCAGCCAAAGGTTGATTGAAACCCAGCTGCCTGTTGCAGCCGAGGCACCTTGAGAGGGAACGCTGTTTCCCTCTTGCATCGGTGGGGCATTGTGGTCCCTCGGCCCCTTGTAACCCCCTGGTCTGCACCGCTGGTGGAAGACGACGGTCCCCTTTGTGACCTCGCCAGGGGTGGAACCTTTGGCCGGGATCATGCCGCGGTGAGGGCTAAGCTGTGGAGAGAGGGAGGAGGGCTGCCTTGGCTTGCCTCGCAGCGATGCACGAGCAGCATGTTGGACCACGTGAGCTGCGTGGCCCCAAAGGCAGGCTCGTGTGATTGGCGCATGCGGGGGAGTTGGGAGGGGGGGCGCAGAAGTGCGTGCTGTGAGAGAGGGTGGGGAAACACCTGCTACATTCTGGTGCACAAGCACAACGGCGGCAGCTCTTGGACCCAGGCGACCTTCCAAGCACGGTCCAGTGCACCATTGCCTCACCCACCCTGAACAGTGCCTTTTCTCCCCAGTGATGAAGACGAGGCATCCACCACTACAACGCCCCGTGCCCCCACCATCTCAGAATCACCCCCTTCCCTTTAACGCCAGGTCCCCACCGCTCTTCTTTCACCATAAAAAATCCTCATTCCCAGTGCCTGCCACGTAACCGTTTTTAAAGAGTTTTGGAGGAGCTGCGTGGGTTTCATTAGGTCCGCCTCACAAAGTGCGCATCTAAGAGCAGGATCCAGATCAAGCCAGGTGATCATGACCAAGCAGCATTGACACAAATGACTAAATTAATTTCAGTGGGTGGTCCTGACTAACGTCTGGATCCGGCGCTGCAACTACACAACTCCTGATAAACCTCCACCTCCATCAAGAGAGGGTTAAACTGTAGACTTCGGGCTCTACTGACAACTTGCCCAGCTCTCCTCTCCTCGCCTCCTTTTTGCTTTGCTTGACATCCAGCCTGATGAAGAGTTTTGGGGAATTCAAAAGCTTGCTTGTGTGTTGTTTTCATTGGCCTCATGTAGCTTCTGAATTTTTTTAATGGCCCAACATCCCCTCTCCATTGAGTAATCACAAGCACCCCCACCCTGCACATACTGGAGACATATTTGTTCACCCATTCAGGGGTTCTCAACCAGGGTCCCAGATGTTGGTGGACTTCAACTCCCATAATCCCCAGCCATAATGGCCAAATGCCATTGTGGTTGGGGGTTATGGGAGTTTAAGTTCACCAACATCTGGGGACCCAAGGTTGAGAACCCCTAATATTCCATGTTTGCAAAAGATTCCAAATTTAATGATTTTAATGCTTATATTATTTTAATTGTAAACTGCCCAGAAATGCAAGATTTGGGCAGTATAGAAGTCTGTTAAACAAACAAACAAACAAACAAACAAACAAACAAACAAACAAGAAAATCTTAAACTTGAAACCCCTTTACGAACTGCTGGTCCGGGAAACTGCAGTCCTTGAAACTCTGCATGAAGAATTTAGTGGTCCTTGACTCCAAAAAGGTTGAGAAACACTGACATAGTCATTACCACACTTCAAAGCAAACCTGATGACAGATATACAGGTGGAGAAGGTGTGTGCAACCATAAAACTGGTAATGCATGCCAACCTTTTCCAGCAAGACACCCAATCAGTGTTCCCTCTTAAGGCGTGCGTGTGTACTCACATGTTTTCCGATGTCCGCTCAGTTACTTTTTGATCCCACTCAGGTTGAATCAGGAAGGTCCCACTCTGAATGCATGTACACGCGCTGCCTTGATCCTGCCGCCCAGAACAAAACTCGTTCCACACACAGATTAAAAAAACTAGAGTGAATACTGCACCCAATATCAGCATAGCCTTCCTGACAGTGGAAATTGGGCTTGCTGACGATGACCAGGTACCAGCAATCTGCTTTTTCATATGTCGTGTGAAGCCACACTGTACTTGAGAGAAGCATATGAACTGTTCCCTGCCACTCAGCTGTTAAAGGCAAAGATTACCCTTGGAGTCAAGCTCTGCCAACTATGAGAAGTAAAAGAAAACCAATGTGAATTTTCTCTAACTCATGAGAAACAAACATTTCTCACTCTTATACAAAACTATGGTACGGCCACACCTGGAGTACTGCATACAATTCTGGTCAACACATCTAAAAAAGGACATTGTAGAACTGGAAAATGTGTAGAAGAGGGCAACCAAGATGACCAGGGGCCTAGAGCATCTTTCTTATGAGGCAAGGCTACAACACCTGGGGCTATTTAGTTTAGACTGCGCTGCGGAGAGACATGATGGAGGTCTATAAAATCATGCACGGTGTGGAGAAAGTGGATAGAGAAATTCTTCTCTCTCTCACATAACTGTAGAACCAGGGGTCATCCCATGAAATTGATTGCCAGGAAATTTAGGACCAGCAAACAGAGGTACTTTTTCACTCAACACATAATCAACTTGTGGAATTCTCTGCCACAAGATGTGGTGACAGCCAACAACCTGGATGGCTTAAAGAGGGGTTTGGATAACTTCACGGAGGAGAGGTCTATCAATGGCTACTAGTAGGAGTGCTATAGGTTGCCTCTGAGTACCAGTTGCAGGGGAGTAAAAGCAGGAGAGAGGGCATGCCTTCAACTCCTGCCTGTAGGCTTCCAGAGGCATCTGGTTGGCCACTGCGTGAAACAGGTTGCTGGACTAGATGGGCCTTGGGCCTGATCCAGCAGGGCTGTTCTTATGTTCACCCCAAATTGTGCCTTGCACATTAAGATCAATAGTCTTTTGCAACCACCAAATGAAAGAGGATTTTAAAAGTCCACACAAGACGCCACAACTGTATTAATTTAAAAGTCAGTTTTACTGATGTTACAATATGCTAGTATTATTGGAAATCACAGGCATTTTGTATTAAATATCTTCATAGGAATGGTTACTATGATAAGAAAATTGTGTAAGAACCGAGATCTCCAAGTTACAGTTTTAGAAAAAGGAACATTTGATTCAGTTACACAGGAAAGCCAGCTTCATGGATTGTAATGCATATGACAAATACAATAAAATAACAATTGGAGCTGCAGTACTTATAATGGGCAGGTTTTTTGTGCTGGAATTTGTCATGATCTGTTTCAGTCATCTAAGAATTGGAAGGGTTCCTTTAACAAAATAATGACAAGATGCAACATGATTTGCTACTGTTTGTAGGAACTATCTCTAGTGGTGAATAATAATTATTTGTTCTTAACATATGGGATGGTTTTGATTAAGTTACACAGGTTTTTCCCCCCATAACCACACACAAAAATACACTACTGCAAAAACTCAACCACTGGATACAACTACATCAAAAACACTGTTGAAATAGGCCAATACTAGAAATAGTTTCAGTAGCAGGTTTTAAATGTCATAATTGCTCCTTTGGGGGGGGGGGGGATGCAATTTTGTGTCAAGTAGAAAATGGCCACCATCTAACACACAGTTAAGCAGGTATTAATTTGCCATTGAAATTAATGGGACTAAAAACACAGTTAAATTATGCTGTGACCAGGATTGTTCTAAAAAATATTGTGGTATATTTGTTCTTTAAAAGGTTGCTCAAAAGTTTACAGTTTATGCATCAGACTGTATGGCTAGCAAATACTATATAGATTTGCAACACAGGTAATCATCAGCAGGCATTAATGTCCCAATAGAAGAAGTGATCCATTAGCACTTACAGAATAACATCACATGACAACTGTGATACTTTATAGTTATCAGCTAGCACCACTATATTTAGAGGGCAGTTAGATATCTTTATATATGCATATTTAAGCATATTTACAATTGCTTCTAAATTTGTTGTAAAAATATACTTTGCAAAAGTTGAATATGTAAGGTCATAAGGCCTCTCAGGATTTAAAAAAACCCACAAAAACCAACTGTGCCTATTTTTTAAGCTGTAAGGCTGAAGGGAATTTTTTTTTAAATAAAAGATTATCTGGCTTTCATGTACATGTAATTCAAACCAAAATTGAAGTCTACAGGCTGAATTCCTAGTGTGCCATCTTTTCCAAGACTGATTATCACAGCAATGCATTAGGGGTCTGCCATATTGTAGTATATCAATCCATCTTTATCCCTTAATCCAACTTCTACCTATTGCTCTCCCCCACTTGGCTTATCTCAGTTTTTCATAGCTTATTTTCAATGTTTTGGCAGCTGAAGTGCAAATAATTTCTTATGGGTTTCGTACTTTTAATAATTTAAATTTAATAATTAAATTTAGTATTTTTAATAATAGTTTTACCAGAACTAAGCTTCATGAGAACGAATGGGTAAACACATTTCTGTTGTAAGCTGAATGTTTACATGTTTATCAAAATTGGTTTTTAAAGCTGCAGAGAAATTGTAAAATTGTTGCTACAAGGCACAACATTGCTATTAAAAGCTACTTTTAAAACTGCCATACTAAATTGGCTTGTCCCTCTATCAATTCCCACAACAATCCTTAACAGCAACTTTGAATAATAAATAGCATGTGTAGAAATCATAGATTAAAGAAAAAGACTATCTTTCCTAACTGAATGGACAAAAATTGGCAGCTAAGAAAATATACATTTTTAATCTGATAACATTCATGCTACTTTCAATAAAGTTATAATACAGAAATGCTTATTACTATGCCCTGAAATATTTTCAGTAACTAGTGATTTCTTTCATGTAGGTTTATTGTTACAGTCCACCTGAAAGGGAAATGTAGCATTTTCCAACTGATGGTTGATCTATCTTTGAGGACTTATTCCTACTTCTACTAGGCCTTCAAAACACTTGCTAAAATGTTAGTTAATCCTCAGAGGATGACACCAACCTTGCCACCATTGGTGGGTTTACCCTAGCATGGTTTTACTATGGGTACATCTGGAATTGCTTCTACTGCAGTTATTTTTCTAGAATTCCGCCTGCCTGTGGGACAGAAGCAACGTGAACTGGCTGTATGCATGTACCACGTACAGGGCAACACAACCTAAGTGGCTTTCCTATAGTACAAATACATATCCATGCAAGACAACTCCAAGCACAATAGGAGATGGGAGAGTACCCAGAGATCAAGATGGTATCATAGACTTTCCATAACAGAAAAACCATCTAAACTAAGTGATATGTGGGTATTGGATAATCCTGTTCACATATAAAATTATTCATCTCGACAGCTAAAGCCCATAAGGATGAAACAGCAATAAGATGCAATTATATCATTATATATGCATATATATGCTATATATCCTTACAAACCTCGTTAAAAACTGCACTGTTGGCAATTAGCACATTTAGCTATTTCAAGCCCCATTGCGCTAAAGTGATCTCATGTTCCCCTGGTTCTCATGTTCCTAAGATAATTAGTCCACTTTAAATCAGCTAGAGTAGGGTAGGACAGAAGAGGTATGGTTTGATGTATGCTGCCTAGAGATGTGCATGAACCAAGGTTTGTGCACTGGTTCGGTGCCGCAGGGAGGGGGAGGGCAAACATATTGCAGGCGAGCAGGCGTGGATGCCATGTGTGTGCTGGCAACATATGGGGTTACTTGGGACAAGCACTGCCACAGCAGGAAGCTGCATGAGGTGGCTGAGAGCAGGAAAGGACCAGCTCTGCTTTTTCTTAAAGATTCAGCTCGCCCTCCCCGCAGTGCCAAACTGGTTTGGTGCCGAACCACTGTACAAACCTCCATTCATACACATCCCTAATGCCGCCACACTCACAATTCGGTATTTTGTGCCGCTGGAGTCCAGCTCATTACAATGCATTAATCCAAATGCAATATTCTCATGGCTATGGTGAGCATGATTAAAGAGTAAACCACGATCATTGAGTCCTGAGTGCTTCCATGGAGTGTGACGGGAGAACCCAGAATTTCAAGGCAATCCAGTCCTGATTAAATGAAGTTTAACCACAGTGCTTGGACTGGGATTGCCCAGAAATTCCAGGTTGTCACGTCACACTCCACAGGAGTGGGCAAGGCTTGGCAATCACAGTTAACTCTCTTGCCGTGGTTGTGAGAATGTGTCCATAATTGTTAAGACCCAAGAAGTCCGGGTGGGGGGCGGGGGGGGGATATTTCTTTCAAAATTGTCTCTGCTTAATGCCTGTGCTTAAAGGGAATAATTAGCTAAGACTTTCTTCTGGCTATCTTTCCCTTTGGAGATGAGGCAGTCATCCACAAAGAAGAGGGCTATATTGGTGGTGACCCCAACATTATGAAAGTACTATCCTCTGGTGGTGTACCAGACTCATAGACTCAGCCTAGACTCCTTCATAAACCAGTTGTCTTGGTTTTTGTTTTTTAATAAAGCCTCTGGGTGGGGATAATTGTGCTGTTTATTGCTATTTTGCTGATGTTTGTTCATTTTTCTGGGAGCTTATTCTTTGTGCTGCTGCTACACCTTATTTGGTTTAATTGTGGTTTTCTTTTTATAATTGTATTATAAGTGACTTTATGTTACATTTGTGAAAAAAAATGGGGTCAATTAAAAAATCCAAAAAATGTCCACATTAATTAACAGAAGCTTTTTTCTTATTAGATCACCTTCAGGACGGCCCTTCCATGAGGCATGGTGAGGCAGGGTGAGGCAGTCAACTCAGGCGAGAGAAGGGCACAGGAGGAGGGAACTCAGTTCCTGTCACCATGGGCACCAACCCGCCATCCACTGTTGCCACCTTTCCTCACTTCACTGGGGCATGGGATTCATTTCCCCTGTCCTATTGGGATGTACCTCTTCTTCCCACTTAGAGTGCTGACCCCTGCCACCATGGTCTGGCTTGGTGGCAGGGTCTGAGCAAATGTGTATGTCACTGCTGCTGCCTTGGCAGCATGACCTGAGAATGCTGAGCACATACCCGCAGATGGGAGAGTGTCATATTGGTCTTTGCCTTGGGCAGCAAAATATCTTGGACTGCCTGCCATCACTTTATTCAAAAATAAACACGTGAACATGAATGATTAGCAGCATTCCATGTATCTTGGATTAGAAGTGGATTTCATTCACAGCAAATACAGTATAGGTAAAAGTAGCAAATGAGGCTAGGAACCAGCTGCCACTTTTTAAAGTCTCGCCATCTTCTGCTGCTTCTTCATTAACCACAGAAGGCTGACACTTCCTCATGCAAGCCTTAACAAACACATTGGTAGATAAAGCCCCTTGAACTCAGTGGAACTTATTTCTTAGTAAAGATGCTTAGCTTTTTTTTTTTTTAAAGCGATTTCCCTTTTTGTGGCTGATATACTACACAATGTTACATGTATAGTTATGTTATGTTTGTGTAACTGCACTCTTCTGCAAGTGCAAAAATTTCAGAAATAGAACTGCACAACGGTTCAGCCATTGGAAATAATAGCCACACTGTTGCACAATTGTGCTTGTGAAATATTTGTGCTTGTGCAAAAATACACTTGTGCAATTGTGCAAACAATATGTTGTAACGCACACATAACTATGCACACTATGTCAGCGGTTATGGTTATGTTTTGGAGTGAAACACTTTTTACTGAGGTCAGTTGACTGGATTAATAAACTTGATTGTGATTCTTCTGTTTAGGATTGAACTGTCAGTCCTTTAAACCAGGGATTCTCAACATTTGGTCCCCAGATGTTATGGGACTTCAACTCCCATAATCCCCAGCCCCAGTGGCCTTTGGTTGGGGATTTTGGGAACTGAAGTCCAATAATATCTGGGGACCCAATGTTGAGAACCCGTGCTTTAAACCAAGAAGCCTTTGTTTTTGGTCCAGCCTGTTGCATTACATCTACTCAGTGTGATTCCTTAAAAAAAATCTGATAGTATTTTCACCTACCCTTAAAACAGTGGGTAGAGTTTCTGGAAAATTGGAACTGCGCCCAACATAATTTCTCTGGACCTGATACAAGCTCATAACATGGGCTCCCTTGCCCTCTCACTTCCCTCCTCACGGAAGTATTGTCTGTTTTTAAGACCTGAAGAATTTATTAGGATTTCTCTTTTAGTTTCTTTACATTCTTTAAGTGTCATACCTTTCTGACTGATCTGTATTGCCAGATCTAGAAGTACAACATGTATAGATTAATTATACAGAAGTGACAAATGACTTTTAGAATATTCTAACTGTCCCTGGAATCTCGTGCCAGTTCTTTTATGTGTGGTAAGACCAAAGGACTCACTTACTGACTCACATATATTCTGAGGCCTTTAGACCCTACCCGCAGCCTGCCGTTTCTTATCTCAATGCACTTACTTATCCTTGAGATCTCAATGCACTACTATAATCAGAGGGCTATAGGCCACCTCCAGCCTCAGAGGCAGGAAACTTCTGAATACCAGTTTATTATTTATTTATTTATACCAGTTGCAGGGGAGTAAGATACCAGTTGCAGGGGAGTAAGAGCAAGAGAGAAGGCATGCCCTCAACTCCTGCCTGTAGGCTCCCAGTGGCATAAGAACATAGGAAGCTGCCATATACTGAGTCAGAACATTGGTCTATCTAGCTCAGTATTGTCTTCACAGACTGGCAGAGCCTTCTCTAAGGTTGCAGGCAGGAATCTCTCTCAGCTCTATCTTGGAGAAGCCAGAGAGGGAACTTGGAACCTTCTGCTCTTCCCAGAGCGGCTCCATCCCCTGAGGGGAATATCTTACAATGCTCACACTTCTAGTTTCCCTTTCATATGCAACCAGGGTGGACCCTGCTTAGCTAAGGGGACAAATCATGCTTGCTACCACAAGACTAGCTCTCCTCTCACTGGCATCTGATGGGCTACTGTGTGAAACAGGATGCTGGACTAGATGGGCCTTGAGCCACAGGAGTAGCTAACAAAATTTTGTATCTAACAAAATTTTGTATCTGAATGGCAGAAAAAAGAAGAGCAGCCACCAAAATAAGTACACAAGAACAGCCCTGCTGGATCAGGCCCATGGCTGTTCTTATGTACTTATTTTGGTGGCTGTGCTTCTTTTTTCTGCCATTCAACAAAATTTTGTTGGCTCCTCCAACCCATGCCAGCAAAATGCCACTCTATTCTAAAGAAGGGCCTAGGCCAGCCAAATCTTACTAGAGTGGGTCCAGCAAGGACCGCTGCCAGGGACGTATCTTTTGATATGGGCCCTGGGCCTACTGAGCCTGCTTTAGGCCCACAGCTGCCCCCTCCCTTTCATAATTAAATTTTTCAGGCTCTCTAAAGTAGCGTGGTGATATTGTGCAGTGTGTATGGCAAGGGACTGCTTAGAGTAACTGTGCAGCCAGCTTCTCAGGTAGTGTGTAGGACATTTGGGGAACTAAATAAATGATCCAGGGCACCAGGTGGCTGTTGCCAACACATGCCTGGATCCAGCAAATCTCACAGATTCTTAAAAGATCTGGACTTCATATTATAGATACAGAGATATACATTCTCAAGTATGTTCTACAATTTCCCCATGGTAATGGGCTTAAAGTCAGGACCCCATGGACTTCCAGGCTCAGGTGAAGTACTCTTTTTCCCTACCCTTCCATCCTTGGGCCCTGCTCTGGAATGAACTTTATCCTCACTTACCTTCATACTTCTATCTTGCTGCATGTTTACAGAATAAACATGATTTAAACACACACACACACACACACACAGGCTTGGACTTGATTTCAGCTGTGTGAATTAACTTGGGCACCCTATTTCAAAGTTCAATGGAGCTGCGATGGTTCAGATGGCTGGCACCCAAATAACTTCAGCAGCACTCAACGGGGGCAGGGCTCTTCTGATTGCTAATTTGCCAAGGATGGCATGAAAGACTTCTTACTGGACAGCATCCAGGTTAAGTTAGCCATAACCAAGTCCCACTGAAATTAATAAGACTCCGGTTAATCATAACTAACTTGTATCATTGACTTCAATGGTGTTTAGTCATAGTATTGTGGTTGGAGTGTTGGACTAGGACCAGTGAGACCCAATGTTCACATTCCCATTCAGCCATGAAACACGCTGGGTGACTCTGGGTCAGTCACGTATCTCTCAGCCTAACCTACCACACATAGTTGTTGTGAGAATAAACATAACCATGTACACTGCTCTGGGCCCCTTGGAGGAAGAGCAGGATATAAATGTAAAAATAAATAAATCACTAACTAATCTGGATGTTGCTCATTGCTTGCAGATGGGACAACATGTAATTGCTGGGACAACATCCCAGTGAAGCTTCTTACAACACAGCAGTCCTTGCTTCCTTCTACCTACCCTCTTCTCTGCCAGGACAACAGCTCACAGGAACCAAACTATATGTCAACATGCATTTCAATTACTGCAACATATTTCATTGGAAGACTTTACAGAAAGGTACAAGAACCTTAGGCTATTACTCTTGATTTACTTTATCCTGAGAACTATAAAATATTTTAAAGAACCATACATTGCCTCTGCCTGTATTAAAATGCCTGGGGTTTGAAGCAGACCTGTTCACACTCTTCATACACATAAAGCTTAAATCAAAGCAAATGTACTTCTGGGCCTTGTCTCCATGCACCCAAAGCAGGAGGTCAATAGAAGCAATATGTCTCTTACTATCTGACCTTCTCAATCTTTTGGAACTCAGAACTCATTTGTAACCCTTCTTAGCCCAGGAATCGCTCACAACTTCCTATTGTCCATGACCCTTTCATATGTCAAGGCAATACAATTTTGTAAGCCGTGGAACCCTGCACTCGACCATGGAAGTAAAAGCCAAAATTTATTAAAATTATATTTAGCTTTACATTTAGATTATTAAGTGACTTAATATTTACAAAATGTTAGTGATGATCAAACAATGATAGATGACAGTGTATATCATTAACTATGGAGAAAGACGGTTTCAAAATAAAAGCTTTGAAGTTACCTCAGTTCTCACGACATTACATTCAGCTCTGTCTGCCAAAATAATCTTCACTCTTCTTTATTGCATGGAAATAAAAGAGGAATGAAGGAGGACAAATAAAAACATCACCAATTCCAAATGACACAGCAGTTTGTATGAAATCAAAAGTAAAGATCCAAAAAGGCACATGATAAACATCTAAATAGTTCAGCTACCAAGAATCAGAATGCAAAGCTGTGGAGAGATTATTCTCTAGAATTATCATAGGCTCTAGAATTATCATTTTACTTTAACTTACTCTAAACTTGGAGGGAAAAATTGTTCCAGAAACTGATTCAAAATCCACTTAAACCTAGAGAAAGATCGCCATTATTTTAACCAAGGTTCCCAGTCCTAATGGCATGAGATATTAACTTAGCTTTCATCTTCCAGTTCTTGGCCAATATTTAATATATGAAAAATTAGTTTTTGACATATACTCAACTGTCTTTTAGACAGTTCTGATGTGATCATTTGCTCATTGTGTTCTTTCCTATTTATTTCAAACCAAAATACTTACCAAAACATGCCTTTTATAGGGATATTTATGACTGCAAGGCTGGTATTGTATAAATATAACCAGCAAAGTCTTATAAATATAATACTTTTAAAGTCTTACTCATTTTACAATTGGAGATATCCTCAGAAGTACCTTAAACTTTATCTTCCCATAGATTTGACATAATTTCTTTTAAAAAATAAGTCCTGTTACATGATGGAAGGCCACAAGCATCAACCCATACACTGAAGGAATTACGTGAAAGAGGTAGAAGATTCAGAAATATAGAGGATGCTCCCACTCAAATACTGTCAAAAGATTAGGTGGTGCTATTGGCCCAAGTATGATTTTAGGAAGCTGCCTTATATCGAGTCAGAACCATCAGTCCATCTTGCTCAGTATTGTCTACTCTGCCTGGTAGCAGCTCTCCAAGGTTTCAGGCAGGAGTCTCTTTCCCAGTCCTATATGGAGTTGCCAGGGATTGAACCTGGGTTCTTCTGCATGCAGAGCAGATGCTCTACCACTGAGCAACGTTTTAATGGTGACATTTTTCAACAGCCTTGAGGCAGAGTCTTAAGAGCCTTTCCATGCAGTTAGATGCTTTTGCCATTTTATGCTGGGCACTGCAAGGCAATGCATTCACCAAACCACTTCTCTAGTTGCAACTAGGAAATACCATATTGGGGACCCCTAGAAATTTCTCAGCTCCCGCATTCCTGCATTGCAAATTCTGCTGTTGCAAAGTACTATATATATATATTTTACCTAAAATATATCCTGGAAAAAGAATTTTCTACCATAGCATTACAATAGGTTGTTGTCCCTTCCAATCATTTTACCTTACAATAACTTTGAGATGAAATTAGCCAGAAAACCTTATAGAACTTATTGACACATACTTTTTTTTTTACAATTTACACTCAAGAACATTGCTCTGAAAATATATTTTAAGATTCCTTCCCCTTCCCTTTTAGATGTGAACTTTCCACATCTTCCACTAGTTCACATAACAGTTGCTGGATGGTTAGGCTAATGACTCTCATAAACAAATGTACACTGGCAGCATTTTACAAAATGTTTGTAAAAAATTTGAAAAGTCTTTCATAAAGAACTCATGTGAGGGATCCCACCTGTGCCTTAGAATGCAAGACAGATATCAGCTCATGCACACCCATCAAGCTGCAGTCAATAATTACACAGCACACTGATGGTCCATGTTCTACACCAGGGGTTTCCCAACCTGTGGCACTCCAGATGTTGCTGAACTACAACTTCCATCATTCCCAGCCTTGCAGCTGGAGATGATGGGAGTTGTAGTTCAGCAGCATCTGGAGTACCACAGGTTGGGAACCTCTGTTTGCTTGTCCCCTATCCAAGAAGATATGGTGAGCCCTCCCAAAATTCCAACAAGATGTCTTTTTACATATCGTACAACGCTTGGCCTCTGGTAATTAAAAAAACAAACCCATTCAAATAACATTCCCTATTTGACCCTATTTACACAGCATTACAACAGCATGTAGGATAAAAGGTGAAGTCCAATAAATTGGAGTTGCAGAAAGCTGAACTTCAGTGTGGTACTCCAAACCAGTCCCTTAAACAGATTAGGGAGGAGCACATCTCGTCTTCCCACCAGGTGCACTGCCACTTAATTGCAGGGAGATGTCAATTCAGACAAACCACGCCCCCTGCACAATTAGGCAATACACTCAGCGGGGCAGGGGACTGAGTTGTGATGCCCACGCTTTTCTCCCAAGGAACTGGCACAGAGTGTGATCTGAACTGACCTTAGATTTCAGTACTCACAGCAGATCTGCCATTCTCACCATCATCACCTTAGCCATTTTAATTCGATTGCTATGTAAAAATGGGTTTCCCCTGGATTTTGGACAGCATTCTGGACTATTTAGTTTAGTACTCCTTAGTACCTCTCCTTAGACAGGGTCAGGCATCTGTATTAACCCCTGCACAGCAAGCTTTGGATGAGAGGAATTTTCATTAGGAAAACAGTGCATGGGGAAAATAGGTTTTTTTCAAAAACCCTCCTACAGCACTGCTGTTCTAATTTGGTTTACTCTCACTCCCTTTCTTTCCACTTGTAACTAGATGAAATTGAGCAAAAACATGGAAGATCCTATTCACAGATTTCCCACATCATGTCTAGTTTGGCTTTTACATTTTTTGACATATGATGTTCGGTCACTGTTCTTCAAACAACAACAAAAACCCGCTATGTAATTGCAGTGTTGATATTTTACAACTTTTTACACATATATGAGTTTCTGTTGAGAATATAATCACAAAAGGTAAAAAAAAGTCACTTTGTTGTTGGATGCTTATGTCAAATGTTTGCCTCTTCAGATTCCGCTCGTGGAAAAGTCCTACATTTCTTATTCCTGCATGCTAATTCTACTATAGTATAATGACTAATCCCTTACACATGGAAAGTGGAGAACAGAGGGGTCCATGCACATAGCATAAATGTTTACATAACAAATTCTGAATTCTTTTTTTGTTTGTTTAGTTATTTGGGACTATATTAGACCAGGAAAAACTCCACATTTGGGATTCCAAATTAGTTTTATCTGCACGTCTATGTATTATCTGTCATCATGCAGAATAATCTTATCATATTCAGTCCCACGTAGCCCAGGTTAATTATTTCTTAAAGTTTGGTTGTTCTTTACTTGTCATTAACCAAATTCTAGTCTTCTGCAGAAAACTGACTTTTCCTTCATCAGGAGAACTTGTTCGCTCAGTGCCGATCAGCATCTCTGTCCTGTTAAATTGTCCGATTAGCAAGTGAATGTTCAGTGACCCAGTGATGCTGAGTTTGTATAAAATCTGAAGTACAGTAAACAGTTCTGGTGTCAGCTCAGGTAGACAGCGGAACTAAATGGAAGTCTCCCATAGCTGCAAGAGGAGAAAGGAAAGATAAATATCCATTACTACAGTTTCTGAATTCCATTTGTTACCTATACAATAGGCTTGTTTTAGAACAAACAGTGAGTGTGGTCTAAAGGACAGAGACCCAAGTTCAAGTCTCACTCAACCATGATGATAGGTATAGTGGTATAATGTTGGAACAGGATTGGAGAGATGTGAGTTAAAATCCCCATTCAACCATGAAGCTTATTTGGAGAAAGGATCATATAACCCTAATGCACCAGTATCAGAGGTTTATACTGGTACACAGAATGAAGTATGTTAAGGGGATGCCAATAGTGCACATTCAACCCCTTCAAAGTGGCAAGAGTGGGGGCACCCATGTAAAACCTTCCAGTCAAAAACCTAAGAGATACCTTGCTGGATCAGATCACCGAGTCCTACATTCTGTATCCATCAGCAGCCAGAAGTGAACTAGCAGGATAAGGCGGCCACAGTCCTTGCCAGTTATTTGTCCCTAACATCTGATATTCATACGGGAGAGCCAGCATGGCATAGTGGTTAGAGGGTTGGTCTAGGACCGGGAAGACCTGAGTTTAAATCCCCATTCAGCCATGAAGTTCAGTGGGTGACTCTGGGCCAGTCATGTATCTCTCAGCCTAAACTACACAGGGGTGTTGTGAGGATAAAACATAACCATGTACACCACTCTGGGCTTCTTGGAGGAAAAGCAGGATATAAATGTTAAAAAATATATGTATAAAGCATCTGAATATGGATGTTTCATTTAACTGTTATGCTGACTATCTGTTGATGATGTGCTTCGTATCCTCTTTTTAAAGCCATCTAACCTAGAAACTACCCTCCCAATTTTGGTAGTACATTAGATAAATTAGATATCAATTATGTGCAGAAATACTTACTTTTGCCTGACCTCAACATACTGCTGATTAGCTTCATAGAGTGATCCTCTGTTAGAATGATAATAAACTGAATCCCACTAGGGATGTGCATGAATCAATTATTCAAAAGGTGTGGTGGGGAACCTTTAAGAGTAGGTCTGTACCTGCTCCTCTGCTGCTTGCTGCATCATGCTCCCCAGCACCCCTCGTATGCTCCCCAGCAGCTCTCACATGGCGGCAGCATGCACACGGCCTCTGCACATGTGCAGAGGCCATGTGTGTGCCACTGCCATGTGAGGGCTGCTGGGGAGCATGATGCTGCTGCTTCCTACTGCAATGGGTGGTGGAGGAGCAGGTACAGACCTGCTCTCCTTGCTCTTAAAGGTTCCCCACAGAACCTAACACATCATCAATTCATGTACATCCCTATATTCACAAATTAGAAACCTTCATCATCTGTTTTGCTGAAGATGTGTCTTGTGGTGAAAAAAGGCAAGTTATGACAGTGAAGTATAATGTATAAAACAATGTTTGCCTAGATCTTATATGAATTCAAGTCTGCAGCAGCCCCAAAGAAGAAAATCTGCTTACCCTGGCACTTGCTCTGTTGGCCTTTTTTTCCTCATCAGGAAGTGGAGGCATTGGGTATGGGTATTTTCTGCTGGAGGCAATGGAACCAGTAGATGATGATGGGGACTTGGCAGGCGAAAGAGTCCTGAGGTGTTGAAACAGACAAAATAAACAGCATGTCTTGGGATACAAGCCTTTCTGCAGCAAGAGCCAATTAAAAAACCTATTCACCTTAGCTTTTAATGTGATTTTAAAATTGTCTTAATGCTTAATTGTTGTTTATTATGCTAAATATATATTATGTTATGTTTATTATAAACTGTCCAGAGACGCAAGTTTGGGGTGTTATAAAAATACACTAAATAAATAAATAAATAAAATATTTTGTAGCTTCATTCCAAACTTCATCCAAACAGTCAGCTGTAAGTCAAAGCTTTCAGCTATCATTTGGAGTTTTATTCAACACAGTCCTTGAGCAATTCTCATTCATTTTGATCTGGATTTTGTAGGAGATTCTCCTGGGGAACTCTACCTTTTGTCAGCAATATGGAATTATATGCATCAAATAATATGAGAATAAGCAGCAAATCAATCTAGTTAGGGAGGACATAATGGTTTACGATTAAACTGGAGTATTTTATTCACTATTTGTTATAAATATTTTTACTCTGCCTTTCTGATGATTAAAGTAATGCTCAAGGCAGCTTATAAAACTTAAAGATAATCACACAAGGGGTAATCATGCATAGTTTAGCATATGTCTAAGAGACTGAGTTGTGAATGACTTCATTGTTTGAATCCTTCTTTGGCCTATGCAACTTTAGGCAAGGCATTCTCTCTTTCAACTTAAGTTTCCCTCCAAAATACAGGGCTAATGATACTGACTTACCGTACAGGATTGTTGTAAGGGAGACTGAAATATAAGAAGTACTGAAATATATTATTTGAAGAGTAAATATTACTCTTCAAATACTTCAGCATTACACATATATTGATGCTTTTTATACATGCTAGAATCACTTTTAAAGAGTAAGTATTACTCTTTAAAAGTGATTCTAGCATCTATAAAAAGCATCAACATCGTCAATTTATTCATATATTTCTGTATCAGTTGAGAAGGTGCTAATAAAAAAACCTGAATACTGGAGGGTCACTCAGTGACCACTTATATTCAAGTCCCACTGGCGATTGTGCAGCGACATCAGGGTAAGTTATCACTGCTTCATACCTCCAGTTGCTTAAAATGACATAGCAGGTACATTTGTTACAAGGTATAAAGGACATGTTAGATGGCACAAAGGCATGCAGTTTAGAGGCCCAAACTGTTAATTGTGAAGAAATGAAGGCAAATACAAAGTGCTGAACACCAACATTATTAGACATGCAAGCATCATTCAGTGCACATTTGTTCCAGCCAAAGAAGGAATCTGATGGGGACAGGGAGGATAGACAAAAATGGACTGATTAGTCAGAGCAATCAGCATTTCTGTTCAGGGTAAGAAAGATAAGCAGGAGCAAGTCAATGTCTGCATCACATGGAAGGCATTCTTGTTCAGGTCAATAAGGCTTCTGCACTTTATTGACTGGAATTTTACACAAAAGGACAGGAACTACTTTGAGATTCTGAGCTGCCTCAGGATTAGACCGACCTAGGAAAGCCCATGTCTCAATCATGTGCAAGGAAACATATAAGCACAGAAACAGAAGCACAGCTGGTCTTGAGACATTCTGATGCCCCTCAAAGTACTAAAATCCCATCATGGTTCTCTGGGCATGGGAGTCCCCTTCTTGTACACTATAGCTGGCCCAATGGTACACTATAGCTGAGACTTGAAAAGGTCTCTCTTTTTTTACCCCCATTCTCAAGGTTGGATCCCTGTCTCATTCAATCACTTGGATCCCTCCATCTTAGACTCTGTTTACATTTTCCACTGAGCATATGGAACATTCATACTAGTAGTAGCGGCATCATGGTTGCCCCCACACTGAACCAGGTATCATCTGCATTTTCCACCATCATGATTTGGGTGGTCTGCATGCTACCCACCACCAATGCTTGCCCACTAGGCAGTAGTGGATTATAGGAATGTACACGAAACTGATTTTGTGATTCGTTTTGAGCTCAAAATGAATAGCAAAATCCTTGAATCGATTTGTTGAAACAGTGGCCAAAGCTGGCTGTTTCAACAAATCAATTTCAAAATACTCAAACATTTTGAGTGTTTTGAACGCCATTTTGAGGCCTATTTTACCAGGGAGAGCTGGTCTAACAATTGGGGCCAGTGGGCAGACCAATTCTCTGAGGCGGGCCAACTCTCTAAGTCTGGAGCAGAGGGCTGGTCTACCTGCCAACCCCAATCCATAGACCAGGTCTCCATGGAAAAAAGGGCTTTAACTAATTAGAGAACAGGAAAACAGACAGTTGTCACAAAGGAGGAAAGAAAATTACAACAGTGAAGTCCCAGAAAGTTCTGTATTCACACCAGAATCATCTAACTTATTCAGGCATGAGTCTGAAGTCAGGGATGAGTAGCAAGAACTAAGCTTCTAGAGGGTAGTAATAATTCAGACACATGATGAAGCGTTTAAAAGGATCTTTTCAAACTGGGTAAATGGCAACAAAGTGGTAAATGAGGCCATACTAGATGATACATGTAACATTATCCTAAGAATTATTTCTTGAAAAAGAAAAACTTGGTAAAAAGAATTTAGGGGGACAATTTAAAGACAAACAACTGCAGTGGGGTAGGTGGGTGGGAAGGATGTTTCTCCAGTCTACTGCTTCCTTGCTCCAACCAAAACTTATATATTTGGATTTTCTTGGAGGTCTTTCTCTTCACTGCACTCACGCCTCAGAAAGTAGCTTTTCTTCAGAGCACTCTTTAGAAGTGTGTGTTGAATATAATTTTACTATTTTTCAGCTTGATTCTTCATCTTCCCAAGATACTGATTTCCAATTTCTTGATCAATTCTAAATTGTTGTTACAAGGTATTTTCAGGTTCTCTGCAATTAGATACAATATAAAAAGCCTGTTCTCACTACCAGATTTCTGGGTAGGAGGGGGTTAACCCAGGAACCTGTGCTCATCTGGGACACTGGGAGTCCTCCCAACCTAGCAGTTCTGAACCTGGGTAGCCCATATACGCTACCTAAGTTAAAGGTGAGGTAGAACAAAAAGAGAGGTATCTAAACTTTTTGTTTTGGTTGTCTACATCGCTGCCCCATTTTAAATTGTTCCTGGGAGCTGGTGGCCATGTTAATCATAAAGTTCTGTGGCTAGAGGGGCCAGGGTGTGGATAGCTGTTGCTGTACTGAGGGCTGTCACTCTACTGCTCATGCAGTGCATTGTGGGTTATGTGAAGGAGCCAGTTCCATTGTTCCTCCCTCCAGCCCACCTGCATTTGGTTGTGTGCATAAGCCTATAATTTTTTTTCAAAGAAAGAAATTGCAGATGATTTCAGAAAACCGTAACATCTACATAAATTTCATCGTTATGCATTCAAATGTACAGAGGTATTTTTAAAACAGCGTGAAATATGTTACACACAAAGCAGCTTGTTTACCTCGAGTTTACAAAACCTCACAATATGTGCATGGTAGCCCCTGCATTCAGTCTTTTTTCATTTAACTAGATACAGAAAAATTAAGAATAAAAATCTATGTAAAAGTCCCAGAAATAAAGTCCAAAGTGCCAACCTATAGCCAAAAATCCAATACCTACCTAGCAAACTCCTCCCCTACCTTTAATAGAGCTGGTTGTGGTAGTGGATACCACTTTTTAAAGTCATGTTTGTAGCTCAGGAAAAGCCCCACCCTTGCCATTGCACAGAAATTTGTCACCTAGCAGCTAACCCACTCCTCTAATTTCATTTAAACATGGAACAAATTCCATAACACATCTTATTATATCATCCCAGCTTCCAATATTATTTCCCTCCAGACCTAACTTTCTGCCTATCTATCCTATCCCTTCCCCTTCAGAGGTTCAGTATTAAGACTAAAAATAACTACATGGACAGGGCCTTGACTGGAGATTTAAATACTCACAAGTTGTACTACTCTGAATTAGAAGATGGCCTTTATTTCAAGCATAGAAAGTCCATCTTCAGCTTCAGAAACATTTGAAAATCCAAAAACATTTAATTCACAGATATTTTCTTAAGAGCTTTGCCCATGGTTTTTATTCCACATGGTTTCACACTAACTTTTATTTGAACAGCATTTTTCTCTACAAAGAATGGATTTTACACTGCAGTAGACTTGATCAACATTTAGCTCTACAAGAGCATTTTGCTGGTCATCAAATAAAGATGGTCTGCAGATCAAGCTGGTGAATGCAGTGGTGTTGGCAATGAGGGGAAAGGGCAACAAAAGACAACACGTAAGTGGAGAACAAAGTGAGGGGTTGCTTATTATTTCTTCGATGCTACATTATTAAAAACCAGTGTATGACAAGAGGGAGACACATGGACAGACCGAGAGACAGAGACTGAAGTCCTGGGTGCTCACATGTAGAAAGGAAGGCACAGATGTCTACATAGGAACTAGCACAATATTTTAACATAGGATTCCCTTTAAGCGCCCCCCCCCCACTCATTAGGCCACTGTTGTCCTAAAAATAATTAAACTGTGATACTTTTGAAAACACTGGCTGACACCTTAACTAACTGTGCAATGAACAAAGTTGCACTAGTGCAAGAAGATTGCAGAGCTGTGCAAAGTCACAGGGATGCTTGAAACCCTGTGACTTGCACAAAAGCTCCCTACCAGGGGCAGAGCTATAATAGGTTGCATGGGTCCCAAACATTCGTGCTGGCCTGCCTCCGGGGTCACCTCGCTCATCTCTGGGGCTGCCTTGCTCACCTGTTCTCCTCCCCATGGTGTGGTGCACCATGCTACCCAGCCCTATTAGCGTGTCCCAGCAGTGTGCCACTGTTCCGGCCATCCCCAGCGCTGCAGCGCACAGCTGGTAGAGCACACCATCACTGGGGGTTGGGGGGGAGGCTGCTGCCGCCACTACCATCCAGAGAGGTAGGGCGTGCACCACAGTGGCGGTGGGGGACCAGCCATGAAAACACAGATTGCCCATGCCCTCCCCACACCATTGTTCCCTGAAAAACATACAAGGTGTGCCATAGGTTGTGCACCTTGCTGTACAAGTGCAAATACGTTTGCACTAACATAACACTAGTTTGGAACACAAGCTCCACACTTAGTGCAGCTCGCTAGTGCAACAGCCTTGTGCTAGCACAACACATTGCACAAGCACTTCATGGTCTGCATGCCATCTACTGTGTCTGGCCACAAACCAAGAAGTCTGTCTGGTGTACTGACCTCTGCACAGTTTAGGAAATAAAAACTTAAGTGTTATCCCAGGGTGCTGTTCTCAAGCAAAGACAACTGGAAAACCCAACTGGGTTGAGCTCAATTAAAGATGAAAGTTGATTTCTAGTGTAATACATTCCAATGGAGAGACAAGTTGCACCAATGTTAAACATGTTAAAAACAAAGTTATACTCACTGGTTTTCTACGGCATTATTACTTTGGGTTTCTTCATGAAACAACTAAACTGATTCTTCAGAATAAAAAATTTAAATCCATTTTAGGAGTCCCTGCAAATACTCCTCTTTATTCTGATGGGAACTGAAACGAAGAAAGCTCCCAGTAAAGATGAGAGTCTACTTGCATTTATTTAATTATTGGCTCAAATTACTCCATATACCAGGTTCCTGAGAACAAATTCAGTTTAAATTTTCTAAATCAATGACTTGATTCCAAGAAATAACCCCCCTAATTTCAATTATGTAGTTTGACAATTTTAATGGAATACAGTTGTTGACTGCCAAACTGAAATTTAAAGAGCATCACAGAGAGATTTATCCTAAAGCACTACCCTGGAATGCAATTACAAAATTCCACCATTTTATGAAAAATTGCTTACATGAGCTGCCTGAGTTTGCTTTAAGGAGAGTCTTTCCTTTTTTGAGATTTCAAAAGGGAGTCTCCCCTTTTTTTGAGATTTCAACAAATGTCTTCCATTGGGCGGGTTCAGACTCCACATGGAACCACAGTGAAATCTTGGTTCCGGACATCTCCAAGCCTCAGGTAGGAACACTCCCCCTTCCCCTGCTCACCTGTGAATCAGAAGAACTGTACTTCTGACTGTAGTTAGAAACAAGCCGAGATTAGCCATGGTGTCAAGATCAACCAAATTTGGTTTATTTAATGAACTTGCTTGTAAGAAACTGAGTTCTGAATTCAAGGTTTGAAGAAGACTTTAGATTCTGGTTTATTTCAAGCAAGCGGGGAGGGGAAGTGCACACTCCCAAGGCTAGGTGACACTGCATGGAATTCACCCACTGTCTTGGAGGAGCACTATTGCAAAGTTCTTTTCAATTTTCATTATTGCATCCACACAATGTGGAAGTATTCCATATTATCAATTCTTCTATCAATTTAAAAAAACAACCATGTAGAACACGTTTACATGCCTTGGAAGGAAGGTGGTATGTAATGCAGTAAATAAGCTACAATAAAGTTCCTCCTCCAATTACTGAAAAAATGGAGAACGCTGATCAAGGCAACTGAAAAACAGAATATTTATTTACTGGCAGTGATAATATGAAGATAATTTAAATTGTGGCCATCTTTGCTTGGGCAAATGCAAAGCACCAGGTGTTTTTGTTTTAACGATACAGTAGTCATTTGCAATTTGGACACTTATTTTGTGTCCTCCAGTGACTGTTGGTGGTGTTTATCTAATGTTTCTTTTTAGCTTGTGAGCCCTTTAGGGACAGGGATCCATCTTATTTATTATTTCTCTATGTAAACCGCTTTGGAAACTTTGGTTGAAAAGTGGTATATAAGTAGTAGTAGTTGTTGTAGTTGTTATTTTTGAATGCTATCTGATAACATATTGAATTAATGAAGTACTTGTTTTAAAGACATCTGATTTGAACTTTCGGGACATTTAGCATGCTTCTGTCATGAATGGATTATCTGGAGTTAATTGGGTTTTCTTTATCTGTTATTTTTTGTTGTGGCCATTGACTGAAACAAAATAGAATTGAATATAGTGTTTGTTTGTTTTTTAAAATCACAAAATACATCTTTCTTTTCTTGGCATAAAGAGCAATTATCCCCACCCCCACCCCCACCCACACACACACACAGTTGGTTTCTACAGTGCTCTCTACTCTAACAGATATGCCAGGAATATGCTAGAAATGTTATATTCTCTCTCTTTAATCAACAAAGAAGCTCATACTATTTTATTCCCATTTTATCACCAAGGTAAAATTCCACTCCCTGGTGTGATTCAACATATGATTATTTTCTCTAATGGCAGTGAGTGGGCAGACTAAATGTGCTATGAAATGCTTGCTTCAGTACACTAAATTCTAGCTATTTAGATAAATGTTACTTGATTAATGGTAGACATAAATCACTACTTGGCATCAAATGATGAGAAAGCTACTAAAAGCTAAAGATGGTGATGGGAAATGCATGCACTATGAACATCCTTTTCAAACGGCTTCATCAAAACATTCAGAAAAGAACTGCACAATGAAGCCCAAAAAAGACATTGGAAGGCAGCAAATGAACAAGGGCCCTTGGTGCCTATAAGAAATCACTTGTATTGGAAGCAGGCCCGTCCTTTGGGCAGGGCGAGTGGGGTGATCACCCCCAGCCCCATGCTCTCCCAGGTCCCGCAGCTGGACCCAACCACCCCCGCACTCCCAATCAGCTGCTGCTCCTCGACCCCCACTCAATATCCGACACGAGTAGTGCTAAAGAGTTCCATCGCCTCCCTCCTCGTTCAAGCAAAGAGAGGCAATCAAACTTCCCATCCCTGCATGAACTGAATACTAAATTAGAGGCCCATGTGCACCCTGATTAGACATCAGGGTGCACGTGCCTCTCATTTAGTATCCAGCTCAAGTGGAGCTAGTTGTCTCTCTCCAGGCTGGAGGAGAGAGACAAACTTCCCAGCACTTCGCAAGCTGGATACTAAATGAGAGGCCTGCATGCACCCTGGTTAGGCATCAGAGCGCATGCGCACCTCTCATTTACGGTAGTATCTGGCTTGTGTTGCATTGGGAGGTTCAGTGGCCACTCTCCTTTCCTCACTGGAACAAGGAGGGAGGTGATCAAATTCCTTAGTGCTGCACTACTGTATACTCAGCAGGGCAGAGGGCGAGAAGTGGCAGCAAAAGAGGAATGTGGCTGAGAGGGAGTGCCACTTGCCCCCAGCCCCGCACCCTCCCAGGGACGGCCCTGATTAGAAGATACAAGTTAGAAGTCCCCTCATATCTGGAATATGTGGGAACAGCTCTTAAAGATGATAAAGAATGAATTTACAAAATACCTAAAGTAGGGTCCTTCAGTGTTTTTATTCACATCTTCTACCCACTTAGCTACATTATATTCTCTTTTGAACCATGGGTTTAAATACCTGCAAAAAGCAATGGAAGGAACAGAGAAAGCAGAAGAATCGAGAAATATCCTGAGAACACACAGCACATGCTCACTAAGGGTGTTTCCATCCCCCAGATGCCAGAGATTACTTTAAATAAATCACTGTGGGTGTTTGGACAAAGAAAATATGTGGAACAGGGTTCAAAATAAATTCCCTTGGAAATTAATGAGTTTTATCTTTTCAATTGACTCTCCTTAAAAGAATATGCATTCATGTATACAGGACCTGGTAACCCTAAGAACTTGCCCTGAGAGTGCTAGCACTACTCGTCTCTTAAATCTCCAAAACAGAGCTCAGTTAATGCAAACAGACATTGGACATTACATAATTTCAGAACATGTTCTTGTTGAAAAGCAGCATACACATATTCTAAACAATAAGGCATTGGTAGAGCTGAGGGAAATCAACTATAAATAACTCTACTTGTGTTCACTATGCCATGTCCAAAGAGGAAAGAAGTGCCACAATAAGATGTGCAAAGTCTAGATGCCGACAGCTTCTATCTTTTCCAAGTGAGGACTACTTGAATTTGGGAGGATTCTTAGCAGGCCCTTGAATGGCTTCAGCTAGGTAATGACATCTCAGTTCCATGTATTTCAGCTAACCCATAGAATGAGTGAAAGAAGGGAATGTTTTCTGCCTTGCAGCACAGGGACAAGACTGGTTCTCACAATGAGCAGACTGTGGTGACACATTAAAAAGTACCAGATCTGTGTGACTGCACAGACCGCACACACCAATATTATTATTATTTAATGGCATGCACTAGATGGAGTCATTTAGAGAAGCTTCCATGTGTGAACTAGTCCCTAGCTTGAAAAGGTGCCACATTAAAAAGATCTAATTAAAAAGATCTTTTAAAATTAGATCTTTTAAAAAGGTGCCACATTAAAAAATATTGTGTGTGTGTGTGTGTGTGTGTGTGTGTGTGTGTGTGTGAGAGAGAGAGAGAGAGAGAGAGAGAGAGAGAGAGAGAGAGAGAGAGAGAGAGAGAATGTGGATAAAATCCATCATTCTGATTTATTTATATTTTAATGTTCTTGTGATGTTGTCAGGGTCTGACAATTAACAGAAAATGCAATCAGCAAAACTTCATCTTTTAAATCAAGCTCATACATAAACAAAAACAGTGGATGGCCTTCAGTGGTTGGCCTTCCAGACCTTCAGCAGAGCCATCAGACACACCATCAGCGGAAGCACCTTCTGCAAATGGAAGTAGAGTTGTGCTTACACAAGGAGCTTGTAGAAGGAGCTTCTATTGACAACATCTGGTGGTCACTCAGGGACAGGCATTCTTTGTGGGCACCCCGAGGCTTCTGAATGAGCTCCCTGCTGAAATAAGAGCTCTGCCAACTCTGACAGTTTTTAAAAAGACCTTAAAAACACATCTATTCCACCAAGCTTTTAATTAGATTGTAAATTCATAAATTGTTTTTGTTTTTAAATTGTCTTTAAAATCTTTATTGTTGTTTTACATTTTTGTGTTGTTTTAGAATGTAAACCACTTAGAGGCGTGAGTTGAGGCAGTATTTAAAAACATAAAATAAAATTAATAATAATAATAAAAATAACGTGCCACTCCGCAAAAGGTCTGGATGCCACCCAATATATTAACCTTTCAAAAATATTGTGAAATTGATTAAACCATGCTATATCAATTTGGTATTTTCCAATTGCTTTCACTCTAGGCAGACTGACACAGTAAGATATTCCTCTTAGGAGATGGAGCCATTCTGGGAGGAGCATCTGTATGCTTGCATGCAGAAGGTTCCAAGTTTCCTCCCTGGCATCTCCAGGATAGGGCTGAGAGAGACTCCTGCCTGCAGTTTGGAGAAGCCACTGCCAGTCTATGCAGACAATACTGAGCTAGATGGAGCAATTGGTCTGACTCAGTATATGGCAGCTCCCTATGCTCCTAAATATAAATGTTCCATCATAAAAGCACATCACTGCACTGGTTTCTGTTCTAGGATTCGGAGCAGATATTCCATCCTTCACCATAAGCGAAGGATTACTATGAAGGACAGGGCTAGGCTGCATAAATGCTTGAATCCTGTGGTGTTACACAAACAACAGGTATGAACTGGGCGATTACTTCAAATACAAATTTTATGTAGTTTTTGTCCAATATGCACTATCCTTTCATCCTTTCAGACCTGGCCGCGACAACATCAAAGTTATCACCACAAAGATGAAATGTGCAGGCTGCCCCCAAATCTAGCTGCCCTCATTTATCAATAGAAAGTTTCCTTAGTTGTGCTAGAACTTTTCTTCTTCTTTGACATACAGTTGATATAAATCCTTGCTTAGTATACAGTAAGCTGCACTACAACATTTGCATATTAAAACTTCTTGTATACATACATTTCAGACTGACAATTTTAAAGCTCAGTGAGCTGCAAGAACAAACTATAAAGCATATCCTTTCTAAATTATTTTAAAATGTATCTGGGCTACCTGACAACCAGGGGCTCTAGTTTTCTACACAGCTTAGGTATTGCTAGAAATTGCATCATATTTACTACTGCAGCATACAATTTGAATTATATTACATGATGTTAGTAAGCAGCTTCCAAACTAGTCAGTCACAAATAAGCACCATTGAAATCAATGAGATGTTAGTTTTGACTAACTCAAATCCATTAATTTCAGTGGGACTTACCCATGACTAACGTAGGCTGGCTTCACACTAACATGGCACCTGAGGATGCCGCGAGCTGCTACAGCCCTGGAAGCACAGATGAGCCCTACTTCCAGTCAAAGTGATGATACACCAAGACTGGGTGGGTTAAAGGGACCCACAAATCTCAGCATATCCTACTCTCCTTGTGGCATGAAATTGGACATCTGTCCCTTGTTTCAAATCTAAGTTACAAATGTCCAGTTCTGTGCTGCAAGTATGGTAGGATATGCCAAGATTGGCGAGTTTGTCCGACACGCCCAATCTCAATGTATCGTAGGACTCATGTGATCTCCTGGGGCTGCAGCAGTTCACAGTAACCTCAGGTGTCGCATTATGTTTGAAGCCAGCCTTAGTGTGGTAACTGTCTAATATGTTCACTGAAGAAGATCAAGTTTTATTTATAAAAAGTCATGTTCAGATCTTCGCAACTGTGGAGAAAAGGTCAAGGTGCTGTCTGGTAATTTCAATGGAGAGAAAGAGTGGAGACAGCTCCCCCTTTCCGTTCCTGCAAAATCTCCACCCTCTGCTTTGCAATAACCCACACATCGATGCCCTCTAGCTCTTTTCTCACTAGATGGCACTGTTTCAGATGAAACTCAACATGCCTGATCTGGGTTTTATAATGAGAGAAAGAAAGTTATCATGGCAACAACGCATGTAACGGTTGTATCCTCAGTATAGTCAAAATCAAACTTAGCTGATTTTAAGCTACAGTTCTATGCACGCATACCTTGGAGTAAGCCCCATTGAATGTAGTGGCACTCCCGAGCAAAAATGCAAGGACTGCACCATTATCAGTTCTCATCACTGAATGCTAGTTGCAGAATTCTGCCTAAGCTGCAAAAATTCAGCCCTCCATCTCCCCGCCATCATTACATCAGCACAGACATAGCTCTAGTTCTCTATCAGCCAGAATCATTTCTAATTAGTTCTTATTTAAGAAATAAAAACTAGGAGTGCTTTATGTTTTCCATCTCAGTTCCTAATTAAAAAGTAAAAGTTAAAAGCATAGCCGCAAGACAAATTGCTAGCGAAAGCAGTGGGCTCATGGCAGAGCATTAGGCACTAATTCATATCTTGCAATTTTAGTGAGCTCGTGCAAGAATAAACCTTTAACCTACACTTTTTATTGGAAAGGCTCATGTGGTAACCATGAAGCACTCCTGATCTGGGTTTTATAATGAGAAAAGAGAGAGTTATCATGGCAACGAAGCATGCAATTGTTGTACAAAAGAGTTTTCAGGCTTCCTAGTACCACTTGTGTATAGCTTGATTTCTATTCCTGCCGATCAACCTGCAGCTGTACTTCACCTTCATGCCAGGTTGCAGGTTAAATCACCAGGGAAAAATCTCTGTAGGGTAACTGTGCATCAGTCATCATTGACATATTAGAACCCATTCAATCAAATGGTAAAACTTTGCTTGAAACAAAACGAGTCCTTAAACCTAAAACAAAACCAATGGCTTGATTTGGCTTGCAGTGCGACATGCAATAATGCAGAAGTTCCAGGTTGAAGAGTGAAAAATTATACATCAGGCCAGAAAGAAAGAGGACTCAGCTAGCGCTACCATCAGCAGAAGAACCTCCAAGCGATCAAAGGCGGTTTTTTGCCACACTGAAAATTCTGGGAAGAACTTTTAATGGGATAAAAATGGCTGCCCCAAATAGAAGGGCAGTTGGAACTGACCTGTGGTCCCGATTCCCTGTCTGGGGGTGGTGAGAACCCCCTTGGCTTATGCCTTGGGTCGGGATTTGGTTGGTGTGGGAAAGCCCAGGCTCAGAAGCATGGGATACCCTGCTGCAAAAACACAATATATGATAGGAAAAAAAATCTAAGCCAAAGTTTATATCATTTGTAACAATGAGGAAGATGCACACCTAGAGGCAAAGTTAGTACAAATTAACAAAGAAACCCAGTATGGTTACCCAGGAAAACAATTCACTGGGACATGCTTTAACACATGCTCCTATTACAATTGTCAGAGTCTCAGGCTTCACAGATAACATTACTATTCTATGTAATCTGAAACCCATTTCTGTTTGCAGAACATGCTGGGCCGTTCATTTTTATATTTGCAATACAATACTACAGAGTTAAATACGTTATACTGGGCCCGCTGAAAACTGCTGATGAAAAGCAGTCCCACAGGAAATTGTCTTTTACCAACATAAATGCTCTTGAGACAATCTCATTCGAGCAAAATGCCCAATTTATCTGCTTTACAAACCTGATCTTTGGGGCTGACATGGCAATAACCCTATATGTAACAGCCATTTAATCAAACCTTCCAAAGCGATTCAGGGAGTGTTTCCACTGCCTTACCAACAAAAACAGTTTGCTTCATGGAATTTATGGCACATCTGCAATAGCTTTGAATTGTCACTGGGAAATAGTCATATCCATGTGGTTAAAATTTCATGCGTTACCAGAAGTGCTGCAGTGTACTTCACAGAGATATGGCGGACTCACTAAAATGTACCACTTCTTCAAGAGTTGAGAGTAACTTCTCTTTTGGCTCATTTTGGACCCATATGTCATTGCACCCAGATCATATTATGTGGTAGGTTATGGTAATCACATACTCACAAGTATGTTTGGGCACATGTCACTAGTTTGGTACAAATAACTTTGTACATGCAAATGCTAGATTTACATACATATTAAAGGCACTGCACAAAGCAAATTATTTTTAAAAATCTTTCTTAATAATAGATCTTCCTTTAGTAGCCTTTATTATTGTATAATCTAAGCAACTGAGCAACTGTTGGGTAAATTAGCACATAACATATAGCTTTTACAGTAAAAGGCAGGAAGCCCACAGTCTTGTCCACATTGCCTCCAGAATGCAAGTTAATCATGACTAAGTCCCATTGAAATGAATGGGACTTAAATTAATCATGACTAACTTGTCTCATTGATTTCAATGGTACTTAGACGTGACTAATGTAGTCTGGAAGCCGTAAAATGTTATTCTTTTAACAATTTAGCAAATGTGCATCTAATGGAAAATGTCCCAAAGCAGAAAGGATCTATATTAGGGATGTGCACAGAACCGGCGGGGGCCAGTTCGATAACTTTAAGGCAGGGATGGGGTGGGATAACTTTAAGGATGGGAGGGGAGGGTGCACTTACCCCTCCCTCTGCACTCCTTCCGCTGCCGCTGGCTGGAAAAATGGTCCGGTAGGCGGCAGCGTACTTCCCGGCCACCCTGGCCACTCTTCAAACTATAAGTAGTGGAAGTAGCTCACGCGCATGCATGCATCAGTGTGCGCATGTGCCTGACGAGCGCAAGTGCAATGTGCGTGTGTGCCCAATGTGTGCATGTGCGTGAGCTACTTCTGCCAACTTCTGGTCCAAAGAGTGGACAAGGCGGCAGCGAGGTACGCTGTCGCCCTGCCGGACCGGTTTTCCAGCCAGCGCCGGCAGGGGGAAAGAGGAGGGAGGGCTAAGTGCATCCTCCCCCCGCCATTAAAGTTATCCCAGCCCCATCGTCAAACTCTTCGAACCGGCCAGTGTTTGTGCACATTCTTAATCTAGATAACAAAAGTCAAGCTAAGAGATAGGGTTTCATTGTACATTTAATAACTATCTTCCATGACACACTAAGTAAAGAAGTTTTTGCTCGATATATGCACATGATTCCTAATGTGACTTTTACAGGTCCCCCGTGATCACTTTTTCCTGTCCCCTGTGAGCATTTTTTCTTACAAGACTGTCATAATTAACAGAGAAAATAGTTCCTTTCAAAACATTGTAATGGAATTCTATATTACTGTTCTGGGCTGAGCCTCCTCCTACAACAGCATTCATTGGTATTTTTAATAAATTAGGAACCATCTGTGAATCACAGAGGCATTCAAGCAGGTTAACAGACTGCCATTAGGAGGAGCTGGGAATAGTACAGCCCATCTAGGTAAAGAGGTGTAGGACTTCAGCATTATAAAGCAGGGCTGTATTTGGCTATAATCTTGAAGGTTGTGGATTATAATCTTACTGGGTCTAACAACAGATGATTCCAAAGACAAACAACTACTAACATGTACCACCTTAGAAGAAAACTTGAGAAATACAGCCTTAAGGATGGACTTCTTGTAGAGAAATACCTGACAGGAAGTGGCATATGGTCCTATTTTGTCTACACCTAGAAAGCATTAAGCAACCAATTTATTACAGGTAAAATTTGTTCCCTGTGACTTTACTTTTGTGCACAACCCTTTTGGACAAAAAAATCATAAATTGAAAACCATCAATATATTATCACATGTTGTCTTTTATTTATACATTACTTATTCTGAAATAAGGAGATATTTCTATTTGGCTGCATTCTCACAATAACAAGGATCCTGGTTAGGATCAATGATGATTGTGAGAATGCAGCAGTTTAGGACCATCCTGGTCAAACTGTTCTAGTTAACCAACATTTAACCAGGACTGAATCCTAGTTATCTATCCTGGCTACATGCTGGTTAACTGGAGCAGATTGACCAAGAGTGCCCTGAAATTTTGCATTCTCACAATCAGTTCCTTGCTGATCCTGATTAACTTTTTAACCATAATAATGCTCATGATTGCGAGAATGCAGCCTTTGTCAGGGGAAAAGAAAAGAGAGAGTACCACCCAATCATCCCAGATTTTGAAGCACTGGAAGTTCCATCCCATTATGTTTAGGATGAGATGATGATTTTTAGGATGAGATCTCCTTTTACTGATTATGTATTGACTCTTGTATTAAGGGTGTGCATGCCTATCAGTTCTCAAATCATCAAGTGGTTGGAGTATTTGACTATATTCCTGAAGATTTTGAATTATAATCTTAGTCCTTTTGGCAATGCATTATTGGAGAATTTCTAAATATTAGAATTTAATTTTACATGATTATGTTTACATAGATTTAATTACATTCTGGAGTGGAAAGGCTAAAGGCCAGACAGAGCACACAGGCTGACATGATAAGGAAAATTAGTGAGAGTAATCCCACTGAAATTAAATAGACAAGATAGGCATTGCCTAATTTCTTTTTGAGCAGGATGCTAGTCGGGACAACAATTTGCTATTGAGCAGGATGCTAGTCGGGACAACAACACTCACCATTTTCTGTATGGTATCCTTATTTTAAGAAAAATAGGCCCAGTTCACATTTATTTGGTTAACCTCACTAGTGCGCTGTGAAGAAAGGCATTTACCATCTTGCAATTTCAGATCATGCTATCGGAGCATCTTGAGGGTAGATTCTGCAAAATCCCAGTGGAACAGCACCTCTGCCCTTGCAACCAGAGGCAGGTGGAGGATCTTAAACATTATATTCTATATTGCCTCCTGTGTGATGTAATGAGGGGAGAAATGATGGGCTAGATCATTCATAATTTCACAGGTTCTGAGGTGGAATGTGTAAGCTACTTTTTGGCAAATGTGATACCTATGTAAGCTACCAAAGAGCCATCTTCGCTTTGTTGGTATCTGCTAAACTTCTTCAACATATGGCTATGTTGTAATTTTAGATTTAGTTTTATTACTGTATTTTGAAGTACAGTAGGTGTAGTAACAGTACGAAGTTAGAGGTTGAAGGTAATTTTTATTTAAGTGCATTTGTTGTTTGTATTTTTTTATTTTGTGGTATACGATTGCTAAATTGTTCTGTTTTATTTTCATGTATATATGCATGGTTTTTAAAAATTATGTTGTTATTGTTATGATTTATGAATGTTATGACCTATGGTCAGAACAATAAATTTAATTTCATTCATTTATTGCCTAACTTGTCCTTTTAATTTCAATGAAATCTGGGTAATGTTCCTCATTGTGCCAGTAACTGTTTTTTAAATCAGAAATAAATAAATCCTGGGTTGTTTCCTCAAAATAAGAATGCATGTCCTGTTGAATTAGGATACATGCAATAATGAACATTAAATCTGCTCAAGGGAGTGAGGTGAGAGTTACAAATGGTCAGTATTGCTGTAAAGAAGCCTGTATGGGGGTGGGGGTTGGCTATAATATTTTAAAACACAGAATAAAAAAAATCTGTTACCACACAATTTACCAGTCAGTCAGTCCTTTCAAATAGGATGAAGGTAACATCTGAGGGATCCAGATCCAATACTTAATAGGAAGGAACTACTGAATTAGTTGGAAAGATTTTCTGTTTGCTTTTTCAGCTAGAAGGTGAAACTTACTCAGTTGAATTAGAGCGTGGCCTAAATCTTTTGCCTTTGACTTTCTTTCTGTTGCCTCCTATATTACCTGAAAGAGACCAAAGGATAAGTTAGTCAAACAATATGTTGAAACCCAGGAACATCACATATTCCAAAAATTATTCATTGCTATTCTCTTTCTTTCTTTCTTTCTTTCTTTTCTTTCTTTCTTTCTTTCTCCAGAACCCTTCCCAGAAACACCACAAACAAACACACAAAAGGTATGTTTCTCTCTTTGTGGCAATTTCTTTCCAGCATTCCTAGCTTTAAAAATAAATAAATCATGCTTTCAAAATGAAGTTTGAGTATAGTAAAGAATAAATTCCAGTCTGTGTTTTGATTTATCACATGTCCTACTAAAGCAAACTTAAGCAGCAGTTGTCCTATCAGTCACTGATATCCAGAATAATAGGAACATTGGTACTCACCATCAGGGTTTCTTCTTGCTGGTGTAACAGAGGTCATCCATTGTGGGTTATCCTCAGCCACATGCTCTAGAAGGCAGGACTATGCAAATGAAGAGAGCCTTAAGAGAGCCCTAGTGGGAAGTTCCCGAGTTCCATTCAAAAGCTCGAAGCAAGAGAACAGCTACACAGAGAGGACAACAAAATCCAGCAGACATAAAAAGAAGAACCAAGGAGAGAATGATGCAGAGCAGATCAAGGCAGCTAAAGTTAGTCCAGGTGATAGCCAGCAGCAGACTCAGAAAACCATGGGTGGGCATGGGTGACCTCCATTACCCCAGCAAGAAGAAACGCACACGGTGAGTATCAAAGTTCCTTTCTCTGCTGGTGTAGGAGGTCACCCATCATGGGGAAATACCATGTTTACACTCAGTTTACAATCATGAACCTGCAGGGAGTGACAAGATGCCCATCTGAGAAAAGTCCTCCATATAAAGTAGTATAAACGATTGGTAGAGGGTTAACATGAGGCAAGAATGGTGTTGATGACAGACCTTGACCACTCAGACCATCTCTCTCAGCCTGCAGATAGCTGTCCTGTGGATAGCTGCCTCAGCCTTTTTATCTGTAGGTTCTTTTAGGCCGGTGTCCCCATCCTTCAGAACCACTGCTCCACTGGGAAGGGCTACAACTGGGGCATCGGTGAGGGGAACCACTATGAAGTCCAAAAGCTCATCAGAAAAGTTGTACAGCTTGTTGGCTATATCATTAGGTTTCTTACAAATAACAGGCTTGCCCAATTCCTGTTTAAGAGCAGTATAAAAGCCTTCAGGCATGGGAACCCAAACCACAGGGGGTTTGGAATTTCGGAGGACCAGAGAATACTTGGATTGGGGTTCCTGGGGTTTGGTCTGGATATCTTCAAACCCCAATGCAGAAATAGCCTGTGTGAGAAGGGTGTGACAATTCAGAAGAATGACGGGGTGGGGTGGGGGAGAGGCTTTTCTTGGTGGCCTTTTTCTTAAGGGGCCATTTATTTATTTGTTTGTTTGTTTGTTTGTTTGTTTGTTTGATTTCTATATTGCCCTTCCAAAAGTGGCTCAGAGCAGTTTACATTAAAATAAAAACAACTAAAATCAATTAACAGTTAAAATCAGAAACTATAAAAACAACATAAAACCGTGAATAATTAAAACATTTAAAACAGTCTTCTAAAAACCCTGGAAACATTTACAGTGTAAAAACAGTTTAAAAACCCTGGAAGGCCAGGCCAAACAGATTGGTCTTAAGGGCTCTCCTGAAGGCCAGTAATGAACTCAGATTACGAATTTCTGCTGGGAGTGCATTCCACAGCCCAGGAGCAGCTAGAGAGGTCCGCCTCTGAGTTGTCACCAGATATACAGTGGTAACTGGAGACAGACCTCCTCAGATGACCTTAACATGCTATGGGGGCCATGCAGAAGAAGGCGCTCTATAAGGTAACCTGGACCTAGCCTTTCAGGGCTTTAAAGGTAATAACCAGCAATTTGTATTTTCCCCAGAAACATATCGGCAGCCATTGCAACTGTTTTAAAACAGGCATAATATGGTCTCTCCGGGTTGCCCCAGTGACCCATTTTGAACTAAGTGACGTTCTAGAACTACGTATAAAAGCAGCCTCACGTAGAGTGCATTGCAATAGTCAAGCCTGGAGGTTAGCAGCTGATGCACCACTGTTTTGAGGTCATCCCCTTCAAGGAATGGACGCAGCTGTCGAATCAGCCAAAGCTGATGGAAAGCACTCCTGGCCATAGCCTCCACCTGAGATACCAGGGCGAGGCCTGGGTCCAGGAGTACTCCCAAGCTGTTTACCTGCTCCTTCTGAGTGAGTGTAACACCATCCAGCACAAGAAGCTCTAACTCATCCCTCAAATTTTGAGCCCCTACAATGAGCACCTCCATCTTGCTTGGATTCAGTTTCAATTTGTTATCCCTCATCCAGCCCATTACTGCCTGTACATAGGCATTTAGGGAATGAATGCCATTTCCTGATGATGAAGATGAAAAGAAGTAGATTTGGCTGTCATCCACATTTTTTCTTAGGTACCGAAGAGGAAGATAAGGAGGAACTGCAGGTTGCTTACCTGTAACTGGAGTTCTTCATGTGGTCATCTGTCCAGTCACACAGATGGGCTTTCACGCAGCACGAGAAGCATCCGGAACAGAAACCTCACAAGCTAAAAGCTTTCTTTCTTCATGCTCAGTATAAGTAGCTAGGTCCCACCCCCTGTACACCTAGGTCATGTGACTCTCTCCCTACTCCTCAGTTCTTTTTTGTCCGCCTAAGTAGAAACATCTTAGGATACCTCACAAGTTATTTTATTCTGTCAGGATTTATAATTTTACTTTTATTCTTTTTTTCTATCCTTATTATATTTCCCCCATTTTTATCATTTTGCACTTTTATTTTATTCGTGTTTAGTACTACTCAGCCCTCTTTATTGAGGAGCGAACTGGGCTATTTAACACACTGTATGGCCAGTGTGTTGGTCTTTAAACGCTATCAAAGGTGCAGAACAGCCTTCCCCTCATCGGACAGACACAGTTTCTGTTTATTCTGTCTGGGGGAGACCCACATTACTGTGGCCTGCGCACACTGTCAAAAGTTCTCTAGACAAGAGAGGAGAAACAGGGCGTCTCGTTTACATTTACATCTGTGGGAGCAGGCTTTATCGGCTGGAGCTATGGAGCACTCTGACGGTGGGTCTGTGCTCAGTTAAGGTCCTCGGGCCACATCAAGTGAAATGTTGGTGTTGCCGCCGGGAGGGCCTGGTAAGGAGGAACATTTGTGGTGAACTTTGTACGCCCTGTGACTCTTGCATTGACTGGTGGACTATTTGTTTGATCAACTCCTGCCAGTCAGAAGGAATTACTGGCAGGTCCGCAAGGGAAGGCAGGTTGCAGGGGACCTACAGGGGAAGGAGGCATGGTGTGTAGAAAGAGGGAGTACCTGGTTCTTGCCCCAAAGCCACAGAAAGAAGGAGAGGTCTCACTGACCCAACATCCACTGGGGAGCGGGCTGCACAGGCGAGGGCAGCATGGTTCCACAATGGCCGGTGATGGTGGTGGAAGCTGCTGGTTCAGAGAAGGTAGGGTGGATAGTGCTGCCGTATGGATGATAGGATAGGTGGTGGTGGGGAGTGTGCCTCTGCCAGAAGCAGTTGCTTGCTTGACCCAGAATGTATGCGTTCCCCCACTGATGCTGGGCACTTCCTCACCTTGGGAATGGTGCACTCCTTCTTTCTGTGGTTTGTCTACCAATGAGCTTCGGTGGTGAGAGTCATGTCCGGAGCCATAGCAACTGCCCTCTCCAGGATCGGCAATGTGGGAGGAGAGCAGTTCAGGCTAGCAGGCGCTCGCAGAGCAATCCTCCAGCGGTCTCAGATGTAGAGGCCTGTATTACCATGGTCTTCAGTTTGGGCAGGAAAAGGGCTGTCCATGCCCACTTGGCCCTAAAGACCAGAATCTTCATCTTTCCTTCCTCCACATCCGTAGAGATGAGAGAAAGGATGGAATGGGGTAGAAAAGGATATAATTCAGAATGAGAAATAAAGGGGTGGGGTGTTTTTTTAAAGCAAAGAATACCAAAAAACCCAAGAGAATGAAAATGGGTGATCAGTGTAGCAAGAAAGAGAAAAGAGGTTACGGGCCCAGAGAGGATGGTAGGCCCTAAATAACAAATAGCGAGGAAGTTGCTATCTGGAGCGAAGGCATGCCAATGAACTGGAGGGAAACTCCCACCAGGGGTTTCTTAAAGGTTCTCTTCATTTGCATAGTCCTACCTTCTGGAGCATGTGGGTGGGGATAGCCCACAATGGATGACCTCCTACACCAGCAGACAAGCTGTGTGTGCTACAAAAAAGCAGGTAATTTTTGCTATTCTCCCCTTCCCTTTGAAGCCCACTGTATGTCCAAAAATATCTACCCGAGGGTCACACAACCCTCAGAGATATATTTTCAGGGGGCACAGTGGGTTTCAGAGGAAGGGGAAATTGGTGAAAATCACCGCTTTCGTTTAGTGCATGCACAGTGTTAATCTGGATGTCAGTCAGTCTTTATACTGAGCCAATGCAACTGTCACTGTCACCTTGCCAGGAGTTACTTCTTGGTCTCCCATTCTGACAGATGTCCGAAAGGTTCTTTGCATCTTGGATTCTTTCACTCCATGAATGAGATAATCCGTTTGACCTAGAGTAAATAGCAAGACTTGTATTGGGTTGCTGGTTTGGGAAGGTCAAGCTTCTGATAATGTCTATTACATTGATTGACTTTTTAGGTAGAAGTAAGAGGAAACATAAAGGTCTGTCTACAGTACATGGAAGGTCTGCCTAAAGTAGCAGTCTGTGTAGGGTTCTTTTCCCCCCTTTTAACCCCAACACCACCTTTTTCATTTGTGCATCTGCAATTGGTCCTTAATCTATAGTTGTGTACATTGGTTAAATGTGTCCACTCAGAGCACATTCATCCACCACCAATTACTAATTGGAACAGGCCTCAATTACAGATTTCAAGCTTTTTTCAGTTACACTATTCTGTATGGTCTAATTCACTGTGTGTTTCAGTTCACAAGGAGAACCATCAAATGATTAGGTCGAACATTAATATAGATAATAATGGAGAGGCTTCCCAACTGAGGGCCAAAAGTACATATTACATTGGAACTCAAATGACTGGCATTCCAATTTTTTAAAAATTGTTGTAAAGTTAGTAGCAGGAGCCCCATAAATTTTTCTCAGTGGTGGTTAACAGCAACTTTGCTGTAATTTAAGTTAGAAAATTGATGGTGGTGGTTGGGGGCGGAACAAAGTTGTATCCCCCTCCCTCCCCCATACCATGGTCTGATCTACACTGGGCTTTCTACAGCTGCTGTTGCAAGAAGGAAATTACACTGGACCAGTACAGACAATACACTCCTTGCCCACACAGTTAGAAAGGGAACACCCAGGAGCACTCCCATCATGATGTCTTTTGTGGATGTTCCAATACCCTCCCGGCACATCCCTTTATCATGAAGGGGACTGTTCATCCAAATAGTCCCTTTACATATACTTTAAATACTAGTTTTAAATGACAAGAAATTGGGACAATTTCAGTGGAGACAGTGGAGACAGACCTTAAGAATGTCATATACTAACAGTAAAGAACAAACACATGATCAAAATGAGGAATAAATGGAAATATGGGGGACGAGGAGAAACATAAAGCCATGAAATTTAAGCAATACCCATTTTAAAAGCTAAACAACCACTTTTTAGGAGGAGTAACATTTTGCTCCATTGTGCATGTTTTAGAGCTTGAGAAAATCTTGAGAACCTCATTTTCCAGATTTTGTTAGATTTAACTATTTGAGATGAACCTGTATTATTTTAGGATGTTTCTCAGAAAACCAAAATCCTAATTCTTCCACATAAATCAAAATATTAATTATTTCATATAAATATTTAGTCAAGAAATGATTCTTAGAGAATGATTCTTAGAGAATGATTCTCTAAGCTATATTTCAAACAGACATATACTGTGTAAAAATAAACAATCTCACCAAGGGAGAAAACTCTTAAAGTATTAACTACACACACTCACATCAGCATGATATAAACTGTGTTATACGTGGACAATTTAACTGCTATATCCACAAATTCCAATGGACAAAATATTTCTGGTTTCTCATCTAAAGAACCACCAGACCAATGAAAGATCTGAACAGTCCAAAACAAAAAACAAAACCCCCCGAGTATCACAAATGATGTAATTGAGGTCTATTGGTTGTTAGTATTATTTACACAGTAGTTCACACCGACTTGAAGGCACAACTTTACTTTAGCTCATGTAAATAATTTTTAAATGCTGTTAAAAAGCCATTTCATAATTAAAGTCTCACTGATAAAGAGGTTACAAATAAAAGCAGTCTTGTTAACTGTTCATGAAATGCACTGAAATGAGCTCATCATTTTAAAATGGTGTATATGCCTTTTCAAGCAAACAGAGCAACATGGCATCAGCAAGCAAAACAAGGGAATGAAGCATCACTTAACCTGTGACCATTAGTATTTAGCAATGATACAGCATGCACACAATCTAGTACTTGGCAGGGCTATGCAGATGGCCAAGGTCTCCAGTCATGCACAAAGCTCAAAATCTATAACAAAATGGTATATGCACACATTGCGCATTTTCTTCAATGTTTATTTATTATTTATATTTTATAGTGCTTTTTGTGCTAAGTCCAACAAGAAAGGATGAGAAAGTTTTGCTCACTTGGGGCTTTGAAGAGACTGTCCCCGGAAGCAGTAGACTTGGTATTACAACTACCAGAATCAAAGAGTTGACAGGCTTCTACGGCCTGATCCATAATACAGAAGCTATCATAGATGGCCACTTATAATACAACCATGTGAGAGCAACGCCACACAGGAAGCTATTTGTACAAAGCAGCTTGTTTATGCAGTTTGGCCTATCCCACATTACTATAGCAACGTTGGCCAAAATGTATGGGAGACCATCTACTCAAGTAATTTCCTACTTAGAAGATACAGCCATGTGGATAGAGAAAACGCAGCCACCGTACAGGTCACTGTGTTCATAAATGAGGCCTTCCTTGGCCAGCAGCGAGAAAAGGAGATTAAAAATGCTAGCTAGAAGTGCCAGTTCAGGCAAGCTTTAAAGAATAGAGCATAGCAAATTAATAATAAAAAATATAGCACCTACATTCTAAATTTCTATTAATCTATTAATTTTATAACAGGTACAACAATATCCCTCCTTCTTTGATTACTTGATCACAATATTATGGTCTAGGGTGGGGAAAGATTGGAGGGTTTTGCTCAACACACTTCATGAGGAGCAAAATAAGTCACTTCTAATTAGAGGGAAATGCAGATCAGGACAACAGGGGCTCTAATCTAGGCATGCTTACTTGTGAGCAAGTCTCACTGAAATCAGAGCTTAGTTTCAGCTAAGTGTGGATAGGGTTGCGCTGTATATCCTAGAAAACTGGATTTATAATCATTCAATTTTTCATAATTAAAAATGTGCACTTTTAACAGTGTGAGATGGAGACTATAAAGAATCAGTAATCAAAGACTGAGGGAAGTCATTTTTCAACACAATCCACAAAGGAAGGAAGGAAGTACTCAAACCTGCTGCAAAACAATGAAAGGTTCTGACTAATGGAATAATGTGTGATGGAACAGGTAGAAATCTGAAAATGCGACAGAAAAGCAGACCTCTTCTTAGAACTAGATGCAGAGTTTGTGCTGACTCCAGGAGGCATGTCGCTATAAAAGGAGTCGGCCTCACCAGGCTTTTTTACATAATCTCCCTGAGGAATTTGTCTAAAGCACAATGAACATTTTCAAGTCAGAAACAAAACATATGAGTATACCCAATATATACAGATATTATATATACAGAGAGAGAGTGCACAGGAAAAAGAGGTAAGTCTAAGATATGTTGTCACATATTCATGTAAATAAGAGAATTAAGCTAACAAAGAAAATAAATCTATGGTCTGTACTTTGAAAATACAATAACAGATACTTATATGTCTAATTAAGAGGTGCAAATCGCTCAATTTGTCTAAAGGTAACAACTTCAGGGAATTTAATTTAGAATCCCTTGATTCTAAATTCATCTTCCATCTCCTGGCCAGTTTAAGGTTTCAGTAAAGTAAGGTTTCAGTAAAGTTTTATACACACACACTTTACTGAAACCTTAAAATGGCAAGAGAAAAAATATACTTCCCCCCTGCATAAACATCTTAGAGAACAATTTCATTGAAAAATATTATAACAGCAGCAAGACCTTCATGATGTTAATAGGTAACCACTGGAGGGCCCCAATAACTTCTAGCTGTAAGCTATACATAACTTACTGTATTCTGCTAAAAACTGTAAAAAGGAGGGAGCTTTGCACTGCCTTCCAAACCAGCAAAGCAGACAGCTTTTTGTGTTGTTTTGCGAGGTGTGCATCGAGAAAGGTTAGTTGTTTATTCTCATACATATGCAGTTAAAAAGATGTTTCAAAACCATTTAGGTATATGTAGAGAAAAAATCCAGACTAACATTACATAATATTAATCTGAATTATGTGGGATAAAATGATTCAGTATTTTTAAATGTTAATTTTAAATCACAGAAATTCAGTTAAATCGGATTTACTTGATTTCATTCTGTGATCTAAGCACACTTTAAAGACATGACATTATATTTTACTTAACGAATGTCGTAAATACTGTTAAATGCTACTGCTTTTGAGAGCTTTTCTTGAAGGATACTACATTTAATTTGAAAATGAGCTGTAATTGAAGGGCTGAAAAGAAGTTTCACAAAGCTACCTGTTTTATAGCTGTTTCCCTCGTACATACAAAGCAATATTATTTTTGTTTATGTCAGACTTTATTCAGAAACAACTCCGTTTTCTCCTTCTCCTTCCCCTCCCTTTTCTTTCTGACTCCATTCCCACACACACTTTCTACAGGATCCCCACTGGGACAAAGTTATGATCAACAAACTGGTCTTGTGGTAGCAAGCATGACTTGTCCCCATAGCTAAGCAGGGTCTGCCCTGGTTGCATCTGAATGGGAGACTTGATGTGTGTGCACTGCAAGATATTCCCCTCAGGGGATGAAGAAGGGAAGAGCAGAAGGTTCCAAGTTCCCTCCCTGGCTTCTCCAAGATTGGGCTGAGAGAGATTCCTGCCTGCAACCGCTGCCAGTCTGTGAAGACAATACTGAGCTAAATAGACCAATGGTCTGACTCAGTATATGGCAGTTTCCTATGTTCCTAAACCATAAAGGACTGCTAGATATACTACACCACCTCTACTCACCTTATTTATTTATGTATTTAAAAATATATAACCCACTCCGCAATACTGCTTGGGGCATCACAAAATAATAAAATAATATTAAATGAATAAAACTCAATTAAAAACTAGAGACAGTTAAAACCAGATTTCCAAGCTAAAAATACCAAAACTTACTAAAACAGAAAGGAATAACATTTTTAAAGACCTCTCTTAAAAGATGGCTTTTTAAGTGTTTCTTAAAAATACTGAAGGAGGGAGTATGTTGAGTTCATCCTATTATTTTTTAATTCATTAATCCCAGCCATCCACACACACACTGTTATCCCTGTTGTAGTCCTGTAAATGGTGGCAGTAGCACTCCCAGCTATTGCTGGGTTTTGTTTCATTTTTAAATCTACAAGACTTCAGAGTGAGGGCAAGAAATAATGACCTCACTCTGATCTGACTCCATGCTTATGTGCATTGTCACAAGACCATATCAGAGTGAGGGCAATGCTTCTGTCCTCACTCAGAAATGTGATGAGGGGAAAACAATGGCCCAAGAACAGCTAAGAGTGCAATTTCATGTGGCTGTAGGAATTCTTCCTACTGGATGTCAACAAAAGACAGATTCTGAATTTTAAAAAGGCAAAACAATGTAAAATGCTTGGACAAGCAAAGGTTATATAACAACCTAGTTGTATCTGGATATAAAGATCAACACTATGACCTGCCAAAAAAAAGTAAATCTGTAACAGAAAATATAACTTGGGAGTTTCTTTTTTAAAAAACAAGAGTGTGGGAATCTAAATCTTAAGGCAGAATAAATTTACACTACACATAGAAGAGGCATTTAAATTAAAATATTTCAAGGGAACAGCTCCATGTACCAAAGACTTTCTAGCTTAGGTGAATAGGGAAGGAACTAAAGTAGGCTTCCTAAGTTCCTATACTCTGATCCGTACTGCTTTATAAATATATCTCTCCCCCGAAAAATAATAAACAGGGATCACCATTCCAAGCCTTCTGAGACAATGAAGCCACACTGCTTTTTCACATACCTTTGTCTTCGATAGTTTCTTACAAGAGGAGGGAAGAGAGATAAAGAATAAGTTACCACTTTATAGTTGGTTTTGCTCTATTCAGCACCACACAAAAAAACAACAGGTTTCATCCTCAGAACCATGAGTAGATTTCCACTCACAGATCAGGGATCTCCTGTATTCTCCTCATTGCAGCCCCTTGAGCTTCCCCAAACCAGCTCCTGATTGCTGGAAAGAGCTTGGGATGCAGCTACAGCTGGAATCAGTTTGGACCCCAACACACGCTATTAAAGTCAAATATAGTTTGGCCCCAAGACTGACCAAATTTAATATAGGTATGCAACCAGTGTTTATTTATAAACACAAAAAACTCTATAGACCACAGATAATAAATAGTTGAAACTAAATAGGTGTGTTTCCATTCAAGCTATTTTTTAACAATGAGGAGTGAACATTAGAGGAAAGCTAGACTTCGCTTCTTCCAGTCTGCCTAATGCAATGAACTAGGTAACAATTTGCAGAGAAATATTGGAAGCATGTCAAAAGGTGCTGAGAAGTCAATGATTGCATCTAGTCCTTTCTCATTATACCGCTGACTAACAAAGCCATGTCTAATTCTCTTTTTCAGCCACACGGTATGATAATTCATATGGCAGTCTGCCAGAGTTAAAGGAGATTGCACTTTTAGTATACTGAAAACAATAAAAATTACTTACTTGTAACCCCATGCAGTTATGCCCAAAATCAGAGCCAACACTAAAATGGTACCAGCAATAGCACCTATAATAATGTTTGTGCTAATGACACCTGGATAAAAAAAAATTAAAAAAAATCTAAGTACACAATGTTTGGCGGGGAGACATACAGAATCACAAAGCTGCTGTTTTCTAAACCTGCATTGCTTGTGAAATTTTTTAAACAGTCTCTAGAATATTTGTGGTATCAAAGAACCACACAGGACAAGAAAGCGAGCTGGACGCTTGAATTGTGACCCAATGGCCTCAAGAAGGTTTATATCCCTTGCATATAAGTGTAGTTTTCTATTTCTTTTGGGACATTAATTAAATCTGGGACTGTCATAATTAAAGGCTGGATGGTAAGTGGCTTAGAAGTACATCTTATCACACTGTGGATGGCTCAGTGGATTGGTTTTAATCACTCTCGGAATCTACAAAATTACCCAATATCTTGCTCTGCTGTGTGTCGATCAGCCTGACTGCTGAGCTTCCTTAATGAGAGAGACAGGCATCATGGAGATATTACCTTTCTTTCAGCAAATAAAGGTTCATAGAAACAACCTAGTGAAGTCTAATCACAAAATTAACTGGAGGAAATCTGGTCCAAGTATTAAGCAATGACTTAGCCCAGATTAAGAGGAGAGCTGGTATTGTGGCAGTAAGTATGAATTGTCCCATTTGCTAAGCAGGGTCTGCCCTGGTTTCCACCTGGATGGGTGACTACATGTGAGTACTGTAAGATATTCCCCTTAGGGGATGGGGCTATAGTTTAGTGGTAGAGCATCTGCTTGCATGCAGAAGGTCCCAGATTTAATCCTTGGCTTCTACAGGTAGGGCTGGGATAGATTCTTGCCTGAAACCTTGGAGAGCTCCTGGCAGTCAGTGTAGACAATATCTAGCTAGATGGACTAATGGTCTGACTCAGTATAAGGCAGCTTTCTATGTACCTAAGTTTACAGGAGAGGAGAGCTGGTCTTGTGGTAGCAAGCATGACTTGTCCCCTTAAGCTAAGCAGGGTCCACCCTGGTTGCATATGAATGGGAGACTAGAAGTGTGAGCACTGTAAGATATTCCACTCAGGGAATGGAGCCACTCTGGGAAGAGCAGGTTACAAGTTCCCTCCCTGGCTTCTCCAAGATAGGGCTGAGAGAGATTCCTGCCTGCAACCTTAGAGAAGCTGCTGCCAGTCTATGAAGACAATACTGAGCCAGATAGACCAATGGTCTGACTCAGTATATGGCAGCTTCCTATGTTCCTATTAGACTTCACAAGGTTCTTTCTTAAAAAAAACCCTTATAGTGAGATCATATAATGGCAGACAAACTGAATTACACTGAAGAACCAATAAGAGCCTTTTTCCCAGGTCAAACAGCAGCTGCAGTGAAGTGAAAGTCCCCCCGTCTCTGATCTGCTTCAGGCCTTCCCACAACCTCTGTCTAGTAAAAGTATGCAACATCAGGCCATTTCAATGTAATATGCAGCTTGGTCCTAACAAATATATACTATGTTAGCTTTTTAAGAATCCACAAGATTCTATTGTTTTGACAGTATGCTAAGCGAAGGATTAATGCACTTTCTTTGGATTCTGTTGGCGAGCAAGCTAAGGTCATTTCATCAAAAATTGTATTACTGCAAAAGATACAGCTCACCTGGATTGTGGAAATGGTCAACAACTTGTGGTCCTTTGAGGGGAATACTACAGTCTTCACCTGTCCATGATTGCTCACAGACACACTGAATTTCATTACTGCAAACCTACATCAGAATATATCCAAAGATTACTTTTTAAAAACAAACACATACACACACCTGCCACCAAAACTCAATACATGTTATCCATGCATAAGAGCATGACAGTTTTCTAGTATAAGTATATAATATTCTGAAATGTTCTATACAGAGTTTGCTATTTTGTTTTAGGAGATTTCAAGTGCTTTCATGTTCTGTTTGCAATATTTATTAGGACTTTAAAAGATGGAAGCATTTTTTTTTTTTAAAGAAAGGAAATAAAGTTATGTGAGCCAGCAACATATTTCAAAGTCCCAGGGAAGAAAGTTTAAGAAATAATGTCTGTTGCCGCACTGTCCTTCAGTATGGATATTAGACACAAGGATTGTCCTGCTGACCACCAGGGACTTTCTTATAAGGATCAGGACAGAGCCCAAGCTCTGAACTACCCCCACACAAGCAACTGTCTACATCTCAGTGGGGAAGCTCATCTGCAGGTTTAACAACCACTGCCTTCAAATACAGTAGCTTATAGTAGACACTGAAGAATAACATACTCCATTGCCTGAACAAATGTTGCCTTCTCTATCTCCTGGGCAGGAGCTAAAATTAAAGGATTCTGCATGAAGGCATCTGTGCTCCCAGCATATCTTCTCAGGACCACAAGGTGTCCCATCTTCTACGTAGCCAAGATCTGCATCTTCCTCTAGCTTAACATGGCCACCACTGCAAAACAAAGAAAAAGGCTTGTAAAGATCCCTTTTAACAAAATTGCTGTCCAACACAGAATAATAAATTAACATAGTTGTGTGTGGGGAAGGGAGATGTTAATAGTTTAAAAAACAAACCAACCAGGGGTCCAGCAAGACAATAATTTAACAAAAGCATAACATTTTTTCTACCATAAACATGCAAACCATACCAAATTTGAAGAAGGTTTTCAGCTACTTTTAAGAAGTGTCCCCTTTACCCTGAATTTCATATAGTGATGAATGTCTGATACACTGTTGCACAGGGTTAGGGGGCCATATAGCCCTCTACTTCAGTAGCATTCTATGAGCCCTTTCTCATGATTACGTGAGAGGGCTTGAGGGCAGGAGGCAATGAAGGCAGCAGAAGCTTGCCTTCCCCGCAGATGATCCGGGGTGGGTGGGTGGTCTGGGTGCTAGAGATGTGCACAGGACCAGCAGGGGCCAGTTTGAAGAAAAGGGTGGGACAACTTTAAGGGTGGGGGAGGGTGCACTTACCCCACCCTCTGCTTTTGCCCTGCCGGTGCTGGGTTTGTAAAAACTCTGTCAGGGAGGCAGCAAACCTCCCTGCTGCCCCGTTCCCACCTTGGCTGGAAGTACCGAGTGCGCACGCCGGGCACGTGTGCATGCACGTCGCCCAGCATGCACACATGCACCCAGCACCTCCGGCCAAGGAGGGAACAGAGCGGCAGGGAGGTATGCTGCCGCCCCGACGGAGTCTTTACAAACCCAGCACTGGCAGGGGGGAATTGGAGGGAGGGGTGAGTGCACCCTCCCCCGCCCTTAAAGTTGTCCCATCGCCGCCTTCGAGCCTCTGAACTGCCTGGAGGCCTGTTCAAACCTGTTCAGAGGCCTGTAGAAAGGTGTTTTTTAAAAAAACAACACCACAAATATCTGCTGCAGGTAGCAGCATGTTCTGAACCTGAAATCAGGTTCAGGGAATGGAGATGGGCACTTTATCCCTTTGCCCCTCCATGGTCCCCTCCCAGGGCAAATATCTGCAGCAATGGTCACTAATGCAGATCAAGACTGTTGCAGAAACAAAAGGTCAACGCTACTATCCCCACACACATTATGGTTCCAAATCTGATCTTTTCTGTACAGTGTCTATTTAATTTATATGTGTGTGTTGTGTGGGGGTGGGGGGCGACACAAGGCCAAACTATATGTTTACCATTATGTGTCATTTTTAGGGCTATTTCTCAGGGTGACAAATACTCTGTCAGTTTCTTCTGATGCAATCCAATGAAATTTTCTTATGATGCAACCCAATGAAAATTTTGATGGATAAATCAATAGTTTGAAGCAATACAAGAGTGTTGCATATATTTATTTATTTGTTTGATTTGTATACTGCCCTTCCAAAATGGCTCAGGGTGGTTTACAGTTAAAACACACAATTAAAACAATAAAAAGCTAAAACAAATTAAAAAACAATATAAAAATTAACAATTTTAAAACATTTTAAAACAACAATTAAACAATTACAGTGACTAAAAACCCCAAAATCAGGTTTTGAATTTTAAAATAAACCAGAAATTAAAACCCCCACAATTTAGGAAGCTGAGAACGCTTGGGTGAAAAGAAGGGTTTTTAGGTGTTTTTTGAAAATTGCCAGAGATGGGGAGGATTGTAACTCAGCAGGGAGTGCATTCTACAATCTCGGGGCAGCGACTGAGAAGGCCTGTCTCTGTGTAGCCACCAAACGAGTTGGCAGTAACTGGAGACGGACCTCCTCAGATGACCTCAATGGGCGGTGGGGCTCATAATGAAGAAGACGCGCTCTTAGGTACCCAGGGCCTAAGCCGTTTAGGGATTTGTAAGTTATAACTAGCACTTTGTATTTTGTCCAGAAACCTATTGGCAGCCAGTATAACTCCATCAGTAAAGGAGTAACATGGTCTCTCCAAGATGACCCAGAGACCAACCTGGCTGCCGCGTTCTGAACCAACTGAAGTTTCTGGACTACATATAAAGGCAGCCCCATGTAGACCGCATTACAAAAGTCAAGTCTGGAGGTTACCAACAGATGGGAAGAGAGCTGGTCTTGTGGTAGCAAGCATGACTTGTCCCCATAGCTAAGCAGGGTCTGCTCTGGTTGCATATGAATGGGAGACTTGATGTGTGAGCACTGCAAGATATTCCCCTTGGGATGAAGCCGCTCTGGGAAGAGCATCTAGGCTCCAAGTTCCTTCCCTGGCTTCTCCAAGATAGGGCTGAGAGAAATTCCTGCCTGCAACCTTGGAGAAGCCGCTGCCAGTCTGTGTAGACAATACTGAGCGAGTTGGACCAATGGTCTGACTCAGTATATGACAGCTTTCTATGTTCTATGTAGCACTGTTTTGAGGTCATTGATCTCGAGAAATGGGCGCAGCTGGCGTATCAGCCGGAGCTGATAGAAAGCACCCCTGGCCACCGCCTCAACCTGAGAAACCAGGGAGAGGTGTGAATCCAGAAGTACTCCCAGACTGCGAACCTATTCCTTTTGGCGAAGTGTGACCCCATCTATAACAGGCAGATCAAAATTGTCTAGAGTTCTGACCCCGCACAATAAGTACCTCCGTCTTATGTGGATTCAGCTTCAGTTTATTCTCCCTCATCCAGCCCATTACTGCTTCCAGGCAGGCATTTAGGGAGGATATGCCAGCAACTGAAGAAGTTGACATGGAGAAGTAGATCTGGGTGTCATCAGAGTACTGGTAACACCCAGCTCCAAATCCCCTGATGATCTCTCCCAGCGGTTTCATGTAGATGTTAAAAAGCATTGGAGAAAGTACGGAGCCTTGAGGGACACCATACTTAAGCTCAGATTTTGAAGAGCAACAGTCTCCAATTGACACCATCTGGAATTTATCTGAGAGATAGGAGCGGAACCACTGTAAAACAGTGCCTCCCACCCCCAACACCCTCAGACGTCCCAGAAGGATACTATGGTTAATAGTATCGAAAGCCGCCGAGAGATCCAAAAGGACCAACAGAGTCACACTTCCTCTGCCAATTGCCAATTGGAGATCATCTATCAGGCCGACCAAGGGGGTCTCCACCCCATAGCCTGCCCGAAAACCAGTTTGAAATGGGTCTAGATAATCAGTTTCCTCCAAGACCACCACCCTCTCAATTACCTTGCCCAGCCATGGGAGGTTGGAAACAGGCCTATAATTAGATCCGAGGGATCTAATGCAGGCTTCTTTAGAAGAGGTCTAATGATTGCCTCCTTAAGACAAGGAGGCATCCTGCCCTCCCTCAAAGAAGCATTTATGATATCCACCAGGCTGTTTACAACAACCTCCCTGCTAGATCGAACAAGCCATGTTGGACAAGGGTCAAGAGAACAAGTGGTAGGCCTCACCGCTCCAAGCAGCTTGTCCACATCCTCAGGAGTCAGAAACTGAAACCGATCCAGTCGAATCACATAAGAGGAGTCATTGGGCACCTCCAGCTCAGACATCAAATTAATTGTGGAGTCTCCATCTAGGTCGGCCCGAATCTGAGAGATGTTATCTGCGAAAAACTCTTTAAACACATCACAGCGGGTAACTGATGACTCCAAATTCTGGTTCAAGGGAGGGGGGGCAGATACTAGTCCCCTCACAACCCTGAACAACTCCGCTGGACGTGAATTCGCAGAGGCAATACGGGCAGAAAAGAACCGCCTCTTGCCGCACGTATTGCCTGAGCATAGATCTTTAGATGTGCTCTATGTCGCAATCTGTCAGAATCGAGTCGAGTCTTCCTCCACTTGCGCTCCAGCTGCCTACCTTGCCGTTTCAGCCCCCGTAGATCTTCCGTATACCAAGGGGCCAATTCTGAAGCGGGTCGGAGGGGACGCTTGGGAGCAATCGTGTCTACTGCCTTGGTGAGCAAGTTGTTCCAATTCTCAACCAGGGCATCAACAGGATCACCAGCAAAGCCAACATTAAATCCCTCCAAGGCTTCTTGGAATCTTAATGGATTCAATAACCTCTTAGGGCGGACCATTATATATCTATAATGGACTGTGGGTAGTGGAAAATCTTTCCTTTCCTGACTCAGGCCAGGTTAATGGATAATCACTTTGACCGGTCTAAACCAGTTCTGAAGCACGAGGGAAGACTCTAGTGCTGAGTCATCCCTTTCCTCTGCTTGAGAAGCAGACTGGCTGGCTTAAAAATCTTTAACTTTCAAAAACCCAGAAAGAAAAAGAAAATATTCTGGTAAGGTAAATCTCGCTGTTACCAAGCCACCTCTACAGAAAGTCTTTCCCAATGGGGTTTGGGACTAGCAATCTCTGTTTTCACTTTGCTTCCCCTTGCCAGTAGGCAAGAATAAATCCTCTCTCTTTGGTGCATCTGCCTGCACATGGAGTTAATTCTTAATTGTTAATTTGGCCAAGCTATCTTTGAGATGTGTTCTGCACTAGAGAAATCCCCCTTCTGCGTCCCCACTTTTCTCCTGCTCAGTTAATAACAACCCTTGGAGCCTTGAAAAAGGTAAAGGACAAAGAAAAAAAACTTTTATTCAATTACTACAGATTGGTTCCATCTGAGGCATTTAGCTTTTTGGAAACACTTAAAAATACTTAACTGGTTACAAGAATACTTCAAAAACACCCCAATGATTCCAGGGCGGCACACTTTGAACTCTTAGTTACTAAACCTCCAAAGCCCCTAGCCTTGGCTTCCTGTTCCCTTGAACTCATCAAGATCCTGTTAAGAATCAAGCCTCCTACAATCCTGTCTCACAAGGAACTACAATCATACTGCTGCAGCAAAACCCAATTGCTGCATGTCCTCCTCGCTCCTCTAGCACACACATCAGGCTAGTCCACACTCTCTCCCACGACTTCCTTTCTTGTTCCCAGAATTTTCCAGTGTAGCTCTCATGTCCCACCACCTGTTGGACTGATTGGTTGAGCCCTGGAGGTCACCAGCCTGTCAGTCAAGACAGTGGTTCACTTCCTATTAACTCTTTAGAGGGAGGGGAGATTGGTTACTAAAATACCTTTGCATTGTATAGGGTGGAGGGGGAAGGTTATTTGATAGTTTAGGAGTGGGCTCCTCCTCCCCACTCCCCACTGCTGTTATAGAAAACCTCCAGTTCTGCCAGCAGCAGTTGCAACAGCATTTCAAAACAATGGTCTTCTCCCTGGCATCCAGCCCAGTGCCCTGGGTAAGGAAGCAATGTTGCATCCCTTCCACAGTGCATTACTGAGAAAAATACTTGGTCACCCTCTATAGTTACAGGGAGTGTGCCCCCACCCCCCAACCCAATGCACTGGGGAAAGGACACTATCTTGTATCATTGCTAACTTCCCTGAAATACTGTGGATCAGTTGCCAAGAAGAAAAGCAGCATTTTGATTTGATGTATACAACCCCATGTTCATCATCAACTTGATGCACAAGATCCAACTTGGCTCTGATACTGATTTTTTTTAAATGCACAGTCCTAGTCATTTTGCCCTTAGTCTGTTCTGGACTGTAACCTCTCTGTTTAGTTTGTGAAGTTTGTGAAGCTACCTGCAATTATAGGACCTGTCCAAATGTTGAAGAGAAGATGTTGTGATTTCGCCATCAAGTTCTCCAAGTCTTGGGATGTTAGAGACAATATTGGAGCACAGAAGATATCCACAAAGCACATCCCTGTAAGGAAAAACAGTCATTAATTTTTTAAAAATGTCTGTCTAAGTTAAACTGGTTTGACAGGAAGAAATAGTTAAATCATACTGTCTCCACTGAGCATCATTTCCCACAATTATTAATCCTTGGAAATATCCAAATAATTTCTAAAGATATGCATGAGGAAAATTTTATAAGCACAGTAACCCTTCTTCCCCTTTAACCTGCAGTTTCCAAAAGAACCATTGCTCCATGCAAACAAAAAAGATCCTCCTATGCTTGTTCGGGAAGACAAGGTCTGTCCAAAATGTAGTGACTGCACTTTCACAGTGAACTCACTGCTAACATTCTCATCATCTTTACACAACCTTACAAGACAAGTCCATGTGCCTTTCTTCCATGAGGCAACTATCAAAAGTCAACTCACAGCAAGAACATGAACAACAGCAATCTGCCGTCAAGCTCAGCCATTTAAGAGTTAAAGTGGGGAAACACTAATGGCCTGGAAGAAAGTTGTAACTTAATATTGTAGTGAAAATGGGTTTTAAGTGCTGCTTAGATATGCATGCAAATCTTAGAGCTGAAAGCATATGTTAGATTGGCCATTTGCACAGAAATATGCAGAGCCCAATGTTTGGGAACCATAAACCTATAGTAAAACAAAAGATTTCCAAACAGAGTAGGGTTTTTTCTGTACTTAAGAGTAGCTGAACTTACTCATTCTTGCACTGTATCCAAGTTTCTTTGTCTCTGCCACAGTTACCTTTCTCTGTTCCTTCTATATTTAGTCTTTCATAACAGTATTTATCAGCAGCTATTGTTTCTAAAAAAAAAAAAAAAGAAGCAAATTTCTATTGTTTAAAGATGTTAAAGATGCTTTCAAAGACTGCCAAATGCAATCACAGCATACAAAGCTGTCTGACTTATACGACCATCTAACTCAGTATTGTCTACTCTAATCGAGAGAGTTCCATCTATGTATGCCGCCAGCTTGTCCCTTCTCTGTAGTTGCTCCTAGGCTGTGGAATGTATAGATATAGACATTCGTAGTTTAATATCTTTGCCAGCCTTCAAAAGAGCCCTTAAGACACATTTTTTTCAGCCAGGCTTTTAGTAATCTTTGAATGTTTTAAATTTTTAAATTGCTGTTTTAACAGTTTTCTTGTGTTTTTCTTGTGTTTAGTTTTTGTGAACCGCCTAGAGCCTTTGGAGTCCTACAATATATATTGATTAATTACTTAATTAATTGGCAGCAAAGTATGTGCTCTACCATTGAGCTATGTCCTCTTTTCATAAGATTCTAGCCAGATGGAAACCGGTTATATTCATACCGGTTATATAAGCTATATAACAGCTTATATTCTTCAAATGTTTGTAGTATTACTGCTTAAAACAAACGAGGTGCTTCACAAGTCCTATTTAGACATTATGTTGTACAAGTGTGTATATCTGCACACAGGTACATGTTTTTCTGGAATGACTGGATCTGTGTTCATTTTAAAAGTGAGCTTGGGCACAGGCCCCTCAAATGTATGGTACAGATAAGAAGTGTATTGCTGTGTGCCTGTTCAACATAATGGGGCCATTCACACAGCCAGGTGGAAACAGGGGTGGGCAGGCGGGCAGGTGGTGGAGGAAGGCTGCTCAAACTCACCTTTCCCACAGATGAACACAAACATGCTGCTCAGCGCATGGATCGCGCTCCCAGATGATCCACACTGTGGCACACAGTGCACAGCACCAGAGGCCGGACAATGTGTCTCAGCCTCCAGATATCCCACAAGGATATCCAGAGGGATCCCATGTCAGGCGGGCACTCTAGGCACTCGTCTCTGTGTCTCCTCAAGCTGCGTGCAGCTCAAGCAGACACACAAGTCTGGCAGCCGGGTTAAGGGGGAGCTTCCTCCCTTAACCTTGGCTAAGAGCCGGGTTTGGGAGCAGGGTTAGGCTGGGTGGGAGCACAAGGATCTGCATGGATCCCTGCGTTCCACATAAGCAGCCTAGTCCAGGCTAGGTGTGGTAACTGTACTTTTTGTGCAGATCTATACCTGTGTACAGTGAACACTTCTTGTATGAGGATTGAATGTAATGTGTAAATAGGGCTACAGAGAATTTAAAAAGACAAGTCCTTGCCTGAGGTTCACAACCTCAGTACCGGGGAGACATATAGGAAAGGGTAGGAAGGAGAAAGCAAATGGGGGATTTGAACAATGGTAATGTAGAATTTGATAAGAATTTGATAAGAATTTGATGTTCCAGAAAAGTGGGCAGTCTTGGTTATAGATTGCAGATGTTTCCTTTTGGGGAAACTGAAGCAGCTCATGTACATTGTCCAACGGACAGAGTAATCTCCATCTTAAGCTCAAACTAGTTATGACCCCCCTCCTCGCTCTCTCCCCGAGGATTTGTTCAGTTTTGCAAGGTGATTTATGGTTCCCATGACCTAAAAAGGCCCATAGGATATGTAAGGACTCTGGGTTGGACAGAATGTGCTAGCTGCAGACTGTTTGGTCACTGAAAATTGGGGTAATCCGCAATCTCAGTGGTAGAGCACATGTTTTGCCTGCAGAGGGTCCCAGGTTCAGTCCCCAGGATCTCCAAGCAAAGTTGCAAAAGATTCTTCTCTACCTGAGACCATGGAGAGCTGCTACCAATCCCTGTAGTCAATACTGAGTTAAATGGACCAAGGGTCTGACTTAGTAGAAGGCAGCTTTTTCCGTGTGTGTGGGGGTATGGGGTGTGGAAGCAGCAGAACTCAGTGGTAGATAATGCATTTTGCATGCAGATATCTCATTTTAATCCCTGGCATCTCCAGGCAGGGCTGGGAAATACCCACCTGAAAACTCTGGAGAGCTCTTGTCAGTAAGTGTAGACCACACTGAGCTAAATGGACCAATGGGTTGACTTGGTATAAGGCAGCTACATGGTCCACCACCATGGAAGTCAGCAGGGCTAGGAGTATGGTTAGGAATTGAACCAGGTTAGGCTGGACAAGTAGAGGGGGGACAGAAAAGTTCAAGGCTAGAGGCAGAGTCCGGGCTATTGAGGGTAAAATAGGCTGAAGGGGATAGTTAGGCTACAACTTCTATAGTCCAGGGCAGAGGGCATCTGAGGGAAGGGGAGATGGGAGACATATTTGACCCTCATTGAGATAACATAGCAGATCGTTCTTCATTGCACAGCCCGCAGGCCACTGGCAGCCCCGGCTTGCCTCTTCTCCACCACCACCTCCCACCGCCAACAGTGTGCACGCCTTCTTCATTGACAGGGCATGCGGCGGGGAAACAGGAAGGTGCCTGATGAGCACCTTTAAAGTGCACCTTCCCCCCTCACTGCTGGGGGGCATGCCACTGGCGGGGACACTGGGCCAAGTACAGGCCCACGGCAAAAGGTGGTGGGGGGAAGCAGGAGGAAGCACGCGCCGGTGGCCCCCAGCAGCCCTCAGCAAATTATCAGTGAAGATCACTGACCTAGCATAAATGGAGTGACTTTGGGGCCCCCAAAGCTGTATGCAACCCATTTTCCACTTTGAAAAAACCAATAGAACAGCATCAAATCTTCAGTCTCAAATTCATTACTGTGAATGGAGATGGCATAGAACACCAAACTCCCCATGTGGAGCCCAGATGAAAGAACACGGGCCTTTCCTTGTAATTACCACAGCAGAAATTTATACTGACAACCAGATATGAAATACAATCAATGGCTCCTAGTCATGGTGGCAATATCCTTCCTCCAGCTTCAAGGCAGTATACCTCTGAGCGTCAGTTGCTGGGGAGCAACAATGAGAGAGGAGCATTTATTTATTCATTATTACATTTCTACACCAATGATAGGTTCTGCCTGTGAGCTTCCCAAGGACACCTGTGGGAAGCAAAATGCTAAATTTGAAGGACCTTGCTTGGAGCCAGCAGGGCTGTTCTTATACATTAGGAGTAGGTGCATTCAAAAGCCCCATTCAGACATTACGTTGTAGGTATGCACCGGTGTCTGCACACATGTACCTATTTTTGTATGGATGACTGCCCATGCGTTCATTTTAAAAGAGAGCCTGGGTACAGGTCCCTTCAAATGCATGGTACAGATAGAAAGCTACGGTGTGGGTTTTGCCCTTTAATTTTTAAAAAAATTGTTATTGATATTGTTGTTGTTCACCACCTAGAGTCTTTGGAGCAGGCGGTATACAATAATTTAATAATAATAATAATAATAATAATAATAATAATAATAATAATAATTCTGGCATCCCAGGTCCTTGGGAAGGACTCGATGTCTGGATAAAACAAACCAGTCAGTAACAACTGTCTGAGTGTGTAAAATAACAACAACAACAACAACAACAACAACAACCCCCAGTGAGGCACTACCTTGACGTGGTTGTGGGGCTTGTGTGCTCTGATGAAGGTGAGAGCTATGCCAGAGGTCCAACCATACTGGACAGGTCTCACCAGAGGAGCCAGACAAAGAGTGCCTCTCCCATCAATAATATGGTGAGACGTAACTTTAATAAATCTATACCGGATTGGTCGTCGCCCGGGTCAACAAGGACCGTGCCAGGTGCTATAGTCCCTGGACATCTGGTGGCAAGTGGGCTACAGGACTCAGGATCTTCAGTTGAGCAACCAGGGCTGGAGACAGCAAAGCTACTGGAAGAAACGTCGCTTAACCGAAAAAAATATACAAAAAATGCCAACAAGGAAATAATGATCTGCTATTACAAGTCTAGTCCAACTAGAAGAGGTTATTTAAAAAGAATGTACCAAATTTGGAAAGAGAAGCATCCAGATACAGAAATAACAGAACAAAGGCTAGCAGACCAGAGAAGATTCATAATAAGAAATAAAGTATTCACAGGAGTTGAGCTGGAGGAACTGCAAAGAGCAACACAGGCTCAATATATGGAAGAAGAATTACCACCAACTGAAGCAGTTGCTCAGGCACAGATGGAGGAGGTGTTGGAAACAGAGGATACCACCGTTGCTGAACTGTTTCAAAATCAAAACCAGGCAACCTCCTCTTTGCCTTCACCTCAAAAACCCAAATGCCGTTTAACAGAAAAGCAACAAGAACTAAAGCAAAAAATAACTGAGCACATGAACCAAACAACCACCAGGGTTCGACTTCCCGCTCTAAAAACAGTTGCCAAAAAACAACTTGCTCAGGCATTAAAAGATGTCAATGCTGCACTTGCAGAAATAACAACCAATAATTTGCAAGAAACAAACCAACTAATGTACAGTGCAGCAACAATAACAACACAAGAGCTCGGATATAAGATCAGTGGACCTGTAAAAAAAGAAAGCAGTACATTACCTAAATGGAAGATTCGATTAGAAAATAAAACCTCCAGGCTCAGATCAGATGCTAGTAAATTGAAAGATATGAAAGACAAGAAGCTGAAGAACGAAAACACCAAACAGTATCTGATCCAAAAATACCACCTAGATTCAAGGAAAATTAGAGAAGTCCTGGAAATAATAAAGCAGCAAATAACAGCAGTGTCAAAGCAGATTAGCAGATATGAAGCCAGAATTACACAACACAGGCAGAATCTCCAATTCCAGTCGAATCAGAGACGTTTCTACCAAAGCATAGAAGGAGAAACTGCAAGAAACGTAGAAACACCAAATAAAGAAGAAACAGTGCAATTCTGGGGGAAATTATGGGACAATCCAATAGATTATAATAAAAAAGCAGGCTGGATGAAAGAGGTCAAAAATGTAACCAACAAATGCAAGATCTAATAATAACACCAGAATTAATAAGTGAAAGAGCAAAGAAAATTAAAAATTGGACTGCGCCAGGCGACAATGAACTGCATGGCTTCTGGCTTAAACACCTAACAAGCCTTCATAAACAACTATCAAAACAGTTCAATCACATTATGAAAGGTGGTGATATTGAACAATGGCTAACAACTGGGAAAACTCATCTCATTATGAAAGACCCAGCAAAAGGTGCAGTTCCAAGTAATTATAGACCGATAACCTGCCTGCCAACCATGTTCAAATTATTAACTGGAATAATAGCAGATGAAGTGATGCAACACTTATTAACTAACAAACAGCTTCCAGTTGAACAGAAAGGAAATTGCCCGAACACCAGAGGCACAAAAGACCAGCTGCTGATTGACAAAATGATTTTTGAAAACTGCAAGAGAAGAAAAACAAATCTAAGTGTTGCATGGATTGACTACAAGAAAGCCTTCGATTCATTGCCTCACACATGGATACTAGAATGTTTAGAAACAACTGGTGTCAGCAAAAACATTCAGATATTTATTTAAAAAGCAATAAGCATGTGGAGTACACAGTTAACAATCAATGGCGAGGCACTTGGACAGGTTAGCATTAGAAGAAGCATTTTCCAAGGGGACTCACTATCCCCTCTATTGTTTGTAATCGCCATGACCCCACTTTCACAAATACTAAACAAAACAAGCCTCAGATACCAAACATCTAAAACATCCAGTAAAATCAACCATCTGCTGTACATGGACAATCTGAAGTTGTATGGAAAGTCCCAGTCAGAAATCGAATCACTGCTAAACACTGTCCGTATATTCAGTAGCGATATAGCAATGGAGTTTGGACTAGACAAGTGTGCCGCATTAATAATGAACACTGGAAAAATAACAAAAACAGAAGGAATAGAACTGCCCAATGGAAGCAAGATCAAGAACCTGGAAGAGAAAGAACCTTACAAATACTTGGGCATTCTCCAGGCTGATAACATCGCACACACTGAAGTTAAAAGAAAAATTGGAAGTGAATACATCAGGAGAGTCAAAAAAATCCTCAAGTCCAAACTCAATTGCAGGAACATAAAACAAGCCATAAACACCTGGGGCTATACCTGTTATTAGATACACTGCAGGAATAATAGACTGGACCCAGGCAGAGCAAGAGACGCTAGATTGTAAGACCAGGAAAATCATGACCATCAATCATGCTCTGCACCCCCGCATTGATGTCGATAGGCTCTACCTCCCTCGCAGCTCAGGTGGAAGAGGAATGCTGCAAGTCCATCAAACAGTAGAGGAGGAGAAAAGATGCCTTGAAGAATATATAAGGGACAGTGAAGAAGATGCACTTAAAATGGTCAATAACACAAAACTAATCAACACCAATGAAAGAAAGCAGGCCTACAAGAAAGAACAAGTCAAGAACCGAGCAGAAAAATGGAGAAATAAGCCCCTGCATGGTCAATATTTACACAATATAAGTGGAAAATCAGACATCAGCAAGACCTGGCAATGGCTTAAGAATGGCAACTTGAAGAAAGAAACAGAGGGTTTAATACTGGCTGCACAAGAACAGGCACTAAGAACAAATGCAATAAGAGCAAAAGTAGAAAAATCCACAACAAAGAGCAAGTGCTGCCTTTGTAAAGAAGCAGATGAAACAGTGGACCACCTGATCAGCTGTTGTAAGAAGATCGCACAGACTGACTACAAACAAAGGCATGACAAGGTAGCAGGGGTGATACACTGGAACATCTGCAAAAAATACAAGCTACCTGTAGCCAAGAATTGGTGGGACCATCAAATTGAAAAAGTTGAAGAAAACGAAGATGTAAAAATATTATGGGACTTCCGACTACAAACAGACAAACATCTGCCACACAACACACCAGATATCACTGTAGTCGAGAAGAAAGAAAAACAAGTCAAAATAATCGACATAGCAATACCAGGGGATAGCAGAATAGAAGAAAAAGAAATAGAAAAAATCACCACATACAAAGATCTACAAACTGAAATTGAAAGGCTGTGGCAGAAGAAGACCAAAATAATCCCAGTGGTAATTGGCGCCCTGGGTGCAGTTCCAAAAGACCTTGAAGAGCACCTCAACACCATAGGGGCCACAGAAATCACCATCAGCCAATTACAAAAAGCAGCTTTACTGGGAACAGCCTATATTCTGTGATGATATCTATAACCATTGACAATAAAATTCTGGCATCCCAAGTCCTTGGGAAGGACTCGATGTCTGGATAAAACAAACCAGTCAATAACACCTGTCTGACTGTGTAAACAAGAAATAATAATAATAATAATGTGTTGGTGTAACGTGAATAACTGTACAGATCTGTATGTGTGTACACCATACACAGATTGTACGTGAATTGGACATAACACATGGCTAGGGCTAAACTGAGATTTCTTATTGAAAAAACATCATAGTGAGATAAATGTTCATCACAACACATCTTATAGCTTCTGCCAAAGCCAGATGTCACGTATCCAGATTCTGTAACTGGGCTTTTAAAAGAATGCAAAAACAAAAAACCCAAACCAAATATATACAAATACGACAAATATAAGAAAACACACACAGAATTGAGAGGGATGACTCACTTTCTCCCCAAACGTATTTACACTGCCTGTCTCTTGTTTTACATTGTCCTCCAAAACAAATGCCCTAAAATGAAAACAAGAAAAGGACATAAATGACAAAGTTTCTTCATCTTTAACGATTAAACAGTTCCTGTTTAGTTTATTTCTACATTTCTGATAGAAAGGGGTAAGAGCAGTTAATATATAATTTAATGCACAACTCCATGCTAAGTTTATAGCTTGTTCATTTCAAATGCTTGGCAGATTTATATAAAAAGTCACAGCATTCTGAAATAATTGCCTTCCTGCAATAGCCACCACCCAATTTATTCTATGAAACTCAAGAACAAATTACATTAGAATAAGGTATAGAAATGATGAGCAATGGATGCGTTTACATAACTGGTGTAATTCATTCTGGCTGCAGGATGGGAGATTTTTACTGTAGTACATCAACTAACATATTAAGGGAAACTAAGGCTACACCTACAAAGATTAGAATTGTTCAGACAATGGTTTTCCCCATGTCACTCTATGGATGCGAAAGCTGGATTTTGAAGAAGCAAGATAGAAAAAGCATTGACGCTTTTGAACATTGGTGCTGGAGAAGACTTTCATTGCTGTTGATCACGACAGCAATGAATGCACCACTGAGAGACCTTAAAGGCCAAGTTGAAGACAGATCATCCTGGAGAGAATCTATCTATGAAGTCGCTAAGAGTCAACACCGACTTGACGGCACTTAATCAATCAAACAATCAATCAAAGCTGCAATACTATACTCAATTAACCAGAGCCCATTGACCACTGTGGGATTTATTTCCAAGGAAACAGGCACAGGATCAGACTATGTGATCTCCAACATATTATGACATAATAGGTATATAAAGGCAGGACAAAAGACCCACAAATTTCTACTCTCCGCCTATGTCCTTTTGAACTATGAACAGACTTTCTTTGATCACCTTGGGTTTAAGATAAAGTCTAGTCTATAATTTTAACATCAAAATCAAATGTTAAAAAAATGTGCATACCTGTTTGTTATCACAAGAATACCCATCCATTTTGTGTAGGTTTGGAGAGCACTAAAGGGAAAATGGAAGGAACAACTTAATAAGCTAGACAGTGTGGTAGTTTTTCAAAGCAGCACATGCATGCAAATACAGCTTTTAAAACTTAGATTTCAACATTGTCTCCCCTCTCCCAAACTTGTTAATAGAATTCTGACCTATGAGATACATAGATTTTGCATCTCTCTCTCTCTCTTTCATGCTGAGATTTTACCTGATTGGACTCTCCTGTGCAACTCTCTGGAATATCGCAATCGTTTACTGCTTCTCTGCACACAACTCCTTTAGCTTCAAACTGGGGGTAAAAACATTAAAAAGCTCAGACAATCTCTGTCCCTTTCTAATAGTTAATGTCAAAACATAAAAATTTATTTCTGTTCTTTGCATCCTGCGTACCACCAAAATTCAGAATTGGCTTTTCAAACGCCCAGCTACAATTAGAAAAGGCAAAAATCTGTCCTGACTTATGAATTACACAACCCCACTGAGAGGGCATGCATGTAAATAAACATCTCTTTTTCAGCAGATAAGGCTGAAATTGTATTAATGATCATTTGTCTAGAGCGACTCTGTGGTGGCAAAATTCAGTTCTTTAGTTTCTGAACTTAATTTCTTTACATACCTAAGGTACTGCGTATGGAAAGGAAATGTTTGAAAAAGTTGTTGCTAAAGGTTGTATTAAATGTTTGCAACACGGAGATTGCCAATTAATTTGCAACAGACACATCATTTCCCACTGCCCCCTGATCATGATGTATACGCATAAATCCATGATCATGTTCCTTTCTGAATGCACCATGATTCTAAATATGTTTACTTGGAAGTACATTTGATTCATTGCAATGACACTTTTTGCTCAGTAACCATGAGGCAGTTCAGATTATCTCCCCCCACGTGCACATCCTTTTCATCCTTCTCTCCTCATGTGCAGCAATTTCCTTCCTCCTTTTCTGGTTTGAAGTAAACTATAGTTTGCCTCAGTGTAGGAAAGAAGGGAGGGAATAAACACACATGTAAGTTGGTGGGAAAACTGGTTTTGTGGTAGCAAGCACAAATTGCTCCTTTTGCTAAACAAGGCTTCCCTTGGTTAGCATTTGGATGGGTGACTACATGAGAGCATTGTCTGCTTTAAAATATTCCCCTTAAGTGATGAGGCCGTAGCTCAGTGGTATCTGCTTCATGCAAAAGGCCCCAGATTCAATCTCTGGCATCTCCAGGTAGGGCTGGGGAAAATTCCTGTCTGAAACCTCAGCCAGTCAGTGTAAACAATACTGAACTAGTATTGACCAATGGTCTGACTCAGTATAATGCAGCTTCCTATGTTCCTAAGAAGTCAAGGGTGGAGACAGCAGTGAGTTCAAGGGTCCACCAAGCTCCTTAGCACAATCGTTTGGTGTGTCTGAACCATCTCACATGTTAGAATTAGGGATATGTACAAAACCGGCCGGGCAGGTTTGGTTCGAATCTGGGCTGGATTCAAACTGACCCAGCCCAGTTTTGGCACTGGTCAAACCAGACCCGGTCCAGTTTGACAGCCAAACCGGCTTGAAGCTCTACTTCTAAAGGGGAATCTGGTGATGATTTCCCTTTACCAATAAAGGGACGAGGCAAGGGCTTCCCTAAACATAGAGGGGGTGGGAGGGGAATAATTTATTACTTATAGTGCAAGCCATGGCTACGGCGTGGCTCCACCCCCCCACCCCCAGAGTGGGCGGACTTGTTCTTCAGTCCGGTTCGGGCTTCTGTGTATGATGGAGGCCATATTAGTGACCTCTGCTGCAAGCCTGACTTTTTGACCTGGCTTTGAATGGGGTTAAAGGGTGTGAATATGGCCTCAACCCTCAGGCTGCATGCAGCCCAAGTGCACACAGAGTCGAGGGCCTAGAGTGCCCGACTCATGGGGAAATCCCCCAATCTACCATGCTGCTCATGAGATGCATTTTGGGATTCCTGGAGAATGAGACTTGCTTTCCCAACCTCCAGTGATCTGAGCTGCCAGGAAGAGCACAGATTATGTGGGCGCATGTTGGCACACCGTAGAGGAGCTCTGCAATCATCTGGGGGGAAAGTAGTTTCATCCCTGCCTCCTCCCCCCTCCATATACCCTCTCATAGTTGTGTGCACAACCTCTTTATCACACTCCCTCCAGCTGTTCATCCCGACCTAAAAAAAAGCATTCTTTAAGGTCCATCATACATTGCCAATACATCGGCAAACAGCTGGAGCAGGAGTGATAAAGTTCCAGCTGTGCGCACACACACAAACACTAGCACAAGCATTAGAGTGCAAGTGTTGACAGATGACAGCTGATGAGAACAGTTGGTCAAAATCAGTTTTGGCTGACAATCTGGATATCTCATTTTTACAAGCCTAGGATTTTCTTACACATGACGTATTTTGAAAGTAGATGAAGGTCTTTATTTATAATACATTAATAGTATTTTCCAGATTAATTCTGTGCTTAAAACGTACTGTAAACGTAAACACATACCCGACATTTTTTACAACAAAGTCCATTACTGCACTGAGAGTCAGCAGTCAGACTGCAGGCACTACAGCATTCTCCCCCTTCAACATTACATTCCTGAGGGGCAGAAGCAATCATGAGACAGTTTGAAAAGCACATTTATTCAACAATATCTGTAGCTTACGCTGCCCTCAAAGAAAACACTCCAGGGAAACACACCTCAAAGAAAACACTCCAGGGAGAAGTAGAACTTTAAGAAGGGCACTGATAAATTGGAACAGGTTCAGGAGGGCAATGAAAATGGTGACAGGTCTGGAAACCATACTTAAAAGGAATAGTTGAAAGAGGTGGGTATGTTCAGCCTGTGGATGAGAAGACTAAGGACAGATATGATCGCCTTCTCCAAATATCTGAAGGAAAGTCATACAGAAGATGGAGCAGACTTGTTCTCTGTTGGTTCTTCGGGCAGGACTTGAAATGGCAAGGAAGCAGTTTTAGGCTAGATATTAGGAAGAATTTCCTAACTGCAAGGGCGGCCTTGTGCAGTTGTGGCGGTGGGGGAACTCTCCTCCACTGAAAGTTTTCAAACAGAACTTGTCAGCCATCGGTCAGGGATGCTGTAGCAGGGGGCTGGATTAGAAGACCTCCAAGATACCTTCCCATTCTAACATTATAGAATCATGAATTTTAAGAGCTGGCAGGGACATTGGAGATCTTCTAGAGCAACCTTCTGCTCAGTGCAGGAAACTGCCACAGCATCTGTGACAGAGAGCCAGCCAGTCTCAACCAGAGAGGCTGATAATAGGAAAAGAAGCACCACATGCCCTTCTTTGCATGCCTTCCACTTCCCTAAGCATCTCCGCAGGTAAACAAATGATGAATCCATCTGCTAGCAGGACAAGAAAAAATTACACAGAGCAGGAGAACTGTAAAATCCCTGATGCCTTGAAGCCAGCAGAAGTGGAAATGGGGCAGATTCCTCCCACTTAAGGGAACCAAGCACTAAGTCAATTTGCATAGAAACAAGGGAGGAGTAACTGCCTTTTGGATCACCTCCACCACTGAAAAAGAACATTAGTTCTTCAAGTCACATGTGCACAGCCCACTCAAGCAGTCCGTCATAGGTGCCTTGTATCAAGTTTCAGTAATCAATAGAAGAGACATACAAAGGTGAGCAGTCAGTAAACCAGGGAAATCTTACTTTTATTTTTTGCATCCTCAACTGCATAGTGTCTCCAGATTATGCAAAAAGTAGCTCCACCAGCACATTGTACATACTTGGCTTGGTAAGTCTGAACCCCTTAAGATAATTTCTTTTTAAAAAAATATTGGTTTTCCTGATTTGGAATGGAAGTGCGGTTTGTCCATATGGAAGAGATACCCCGTAGGACTTACTGCTGGAGTTCCACAGTCACACTCTTCTCCAGCTTCAACAAAGCCATTGCCGCATTCGGGAGGATCAAAAAGCTGCAGCACAAGGGGGTGGGGGTGGATATTTACAAACATGAGCATGCTTCATGCATTTTATGAATCATTTACGCATTGGCATACAAAAAACAAAATAAAAGGAACTTTGTACCAAATGTTAAACAAGAGTATCTATGACTTGTTCCACTGAAAATGGGCTTGAATCTCTATCAAAATAATCTTGTTTATTGTTACCTAATTTTCCAACCATTACCATAGTAGGGAATGATGGTCAGAAGTTTTATAGCAAAGCTCATCCCCCAACTGAGCTCATCCACCACTTCCTAAGAACAAATGGAAAGAATGCAGACTAAGTTAGGCTTGACTAGGTGCCATTGATATACATGAGATATTGCGCAGCATCCAGACAAGTGCATTTGGGGAAGAATGTTCCCCTCCCAAGAGGGAAGGGACAGTTTTTGTCTATCCCTCCTGCGCTCTGCCATCCCAAATAATATATTTCTAAGGATGCGGGATCCTTAAGGACATAGTTTCAGGGGGCTGCAGATGGAAGCAGGGAATGGAGTAAAGATTAGGGGGTGTACTTTCCCACATAGAAGGTGAGTCTGGATGCTGCCCAATAATTTCAACAGAACTTATGACTAATTTAGTTTGGATTCTACCCTAATTTGCTATGATTAGCTAATTCTCCTGTCCCTTTCTCTGTTTCCCAACCTGAAGACCTCACTGCATTAATGCAAAAAGCACTTTTTCGTATTAGGAAGTTATGATGTTGGTGTTCGCTGTTTTCCTTAGGTGTATATTTTTGTTAATCACATTTTTTCATTAATTATTGTTTTGTTATTTTTAAAAAAGAAGATTTGCTCAATAATGTTCATTAAAAAAAATTTTTTTTAAGGGAAAAGGAGACACAATGCTGAAGAAGCCTTACAAATATTTCAATTGCAACTTAATCCTCTCTTGTAAACTTTGCTTTCTAACTCTCAATCTTGTGTAAGAAGACCATCCAAATGCTCTCCTAATCCATACTATGATGAGAAGCAAAGCTGTGAAATATATACAGCATCATATTATATAGTGCAAACTGTTACGCAAGACTACTGAAAAAAAAAAGATTTTTATTTAAAAACAGACTACTATATGTTAGCCTACAGAAAGCACTGAATAAAGAGGATTGAACAGCCATCCATCTGCCACTGGCTGTTATGCACACCTGTGCATGCACGTGTACACACACACACACACACACACCCCAGAATATCTCCCATGGAGATTCATTCTTGTTTCAACAAGCACAACAAGCTGTTGAAACAAGTCATAGCACACTTTGTTATATGATACTCAAAACCAAAATTGATATTTAACACAAGTGCTTGATTAGAGGCATTCTAGGGCCAGGATTTAAAGGAATTCAAACAGACATGTTCCATGTATACACTCAATCCCACCCACCCCCAAATATTGTTTCTCTTTCAGAAGCTTTCTCCACAGAATCTCTGAACAACCTATTCAAAAGCCCACATGTTCAGAAAACATTTGGGGAAAGCGGCAGAAAAGAAAGGAACTACCATTGTTTCCTTTTAAACTGGACTTCTGTTTAGAAGTTATAAAAAGTGGGGATGCTGTACTTGTGTGCAGCGTTCTCAAAAGCACGTTCTGAACCCCTGTCCCTTCCTGCGCTAACAGATTCAGAAGTTGCTGTTGTTAAATTTCTATACCGCCAATCTCAAAACAATAAATAAAACAATCTCAATATGGTTCACACAAAAGTTAAAATAAGACTACAAAAATTACACAAAATATCAGCTAGAATAATAATAATACAGATCTGATTAAAAGCTTAAAAAACAAGCACAATATTAAAAAAAACAAGCACTAAAAGATACAAAACAGCAGTAATAGGAACAATCATAGAAAAGCCTGGGGGAAAGGCAAGATTTCACACGCTTTCTAAAAACTGTGATGGAGGCCGAGGAGCAGATGGCCACTGGGAGAACATTCCAGAGCCTGGGGGCAACAACCGAGAAGGCTCTGTCCTGTATGCACGACAGCCAAACCTCCCTCATTGTCAGCACTCGGAGTAGAGCCCTGCAGATGACCTTGTCAAGCAGGCTGCAACCTTTGGGAGCAGGTGGTTCCTCAGGTATCCAGGGCCCAAACCGTTAAGGGCTTTAAAGATCAAAACTGGCACCTTGAATTGGACCTGGAAGCAAACTGGCAGCCAGTGCAGCTCTTTCGAAATGGGTGTGATTTAATCCCAGTGGGCAGCTCCAGATAAAATCCTAGCTGCTGCATTTTGCACTAGCTGCAGTTTCTGAATATTCTTCAAGGGCAGCCCCATGTAGAGCACCTTACAGTAATCCAGCCGTGACATGACTAAGGAGTGGGTAACTGTGGCCAGATCTGCCTTCTCAAGAAAGGGATGCAGTTGGCGCACTAGCCAAAGCCATGCAAAAGGCACCCCTGGCCACTGCCTCCACCTGAGCTTCCAAAAGCAGAATCGGGTCCAGCAATACCCCCAGGCTGCTTCCTCCCGCTGTCCATGTTTACAGAGTTTATCTGCAGAGACAAACCCTGTACTCTTGGACAGATTCTTCGTGTGATTGGAACACCATCCTAACAATAGAATGTTATCTTATTCTGTCAAATTTTATTACCTTGGTAGGCTTATTGAAAAGGCAGGCTCCACCTCCATTATTTAAAAATTCATGATACTCTTCAACATCGCATTTGGAGAACTTGGTTGGAAGGTAGTAGCTGTAACGAAGAAGGAAACTGGTTATTTCGTGTAGGGATGTGAACGAACCGAGGTTCATGCACTGGTTCAGTGCCACGGGGAGGGGAGCAGCGAGAGGGATCTTTTAAAAAGAGGTGAGTAGGTCCTTACCTGTTCTCTCTCCTCCCACATGCAGTTTCCTGCTGCAACGGCACTGCCCTCAAGGACCTGCGAGCAGCAACGAACCATGCTGACCACGCAAATGGTCCAAACTGGTTCGGCGCTGAACCAGTGCAGAAACCTTGGTGCACATTGATTCATGCACATCCCTAATTGCATGATCCCCATTTGGTTTCATAAAAGGTCTAGGATTTTTTCAGTCACTACAGGACTGAAAGTGCTTCAATATGATGGGAAACCCTTTTTTCTTCCAGTAGTTTGCTTAAGCCATTTCATTACTAATTAAAAACAGTAGGAAGAATGTTATCAAAATGACTCTACATTTTCTAGGGCGATAGCCTAGATCATTTAATTAACTTCCCCCCTATCTCTAGCTTCTATTATTCATATTTGCAAATTATCTGCAGCATAGACAAATACACCAAGATGAAAGGAAATATGGTTGAGATCCTTCACACAGATCTTCCCACTTGTAACTGTGTGCAGAATATAGATGGTACTTACATTTCAGTTTAAAATGTCATTAAAGCAATAAACAATTACAGTACATATTGGGTGAATCTTGTCTCATTAGTGGAGCAGAACACTTGTGTGAGGTCTGAATTTAGCTTAGATTATGCAAGTACTGGGGGGGGGCTAAGAGGAGCACCTCATGTTTTAATATGGTGCAAGTAACTGACACTTTCGTTATTACTTTTCCTAATTCATTGGAAAAATAGGTCAAATACAATTGAAACTATTACATCCTATGAAAACACGTAGTATATAGATGTATAATCCTTTAGATGATGTACTCACTAGTGTGGTAGAATTCAAGTAGTTCCAATTATCTATTATATTAATTCTCCTGGGTGTGCCTTGGACTATGTGTCCCAGAGGCCAGCTGATTGGCTGGGTGGCAGACGCTCCTGATACGCTGAGGCGCACCCAGGAGGATTGGTTGCTACGGCGGCGGCCCAGCCATGAAGGCCAGAGGTGGCGGGCCCAGCCGGGCCGCGGAGGCAAGCCCCAGGAGGGGGGAAAGAAAGGGGGAGGCAGAAGTGGCAGTGGGGAGGAGAGGTGGCTGGGCTCAGAAGCAAAGATTGGGGCAGAAGGGGCGGGGGAGAGGTAACCGCCGGCCCCAAAGAGCGCACAGATGCTCTGTGCAGGCTCAACTAGTACATACATATTTTTGCACAAACTACATTGGTATAGCAGTTAGCATTTGAATAGGGAAAATACTTAAAGCAGAAGACCGAGGTCCAAACGAGACGGCGGTTGGAAAAGAACTGAGGAACATGGCGCCCAGACCGCCTTTAAATAGCACGCTGTAGGCGCGGAGGCGGGGCTTGGATGCCTCGACAAGGTGCAGCATTGCTACCATATGGTTCCTGCACAGGTGCAGAATCCCATACTTATGGCTCTCGACCCAGATCTGAAATATAACTCAGTTTAGCTGAAGCTTTCTTTGCACTGATTGTTAATATTCTATGGCCTTTTGAGAAACAAACAGACAGGGAAAGAAGGGAGGGAAAGAAGGGAGAAGAAACTCAGATAAATGGTTTTTGAGGGACATACTTCTTCTGAACCCGGAGATCTTTTTTATCTGTCACAGCTAAGCATTAATACACTTATCTTCCATGAATTTGCCAAGCCCCTTTTAAAACCACCTAAAAGAATTTAAATTTGAGCCACTTCAGTGTCTTCCCTTATAAGTAACATGGCACCATGCCTGGAGTCATTAGGATAATGCTACGAATGTGATTCAGTAATCACTTACATGCATGTACTTACATGCATGTACCAAAGCCAATAGGAAAGAACAACTTTAAATTAACTTAAATTACCATTGACTCACACACACAATAGGAAGAGCAGAAGGTTCCAAGTTCCCTCCCTGGCATCTCCAAGATAGGGCTGAGAGATTCTTGCCTGCAATCTTGGAGAAGCCGCTGCCAGTCTGGGTAGACAATACTGAGCTAGATGGACCTATGGTCTCACTCAGTATATTGCAGCTTCCTATGTTCCTAACATTTTCTCACAGTAACTGCATATGGATGGATACATCTGATGCAGTATTTTTTTTTCTAGATTCCACCATATATTGATTTATATTTTCACTACATGGAAACTTTCCAAAATAAGTATCTTACCCAGTGTCTCCCATGATGCATCCAGACCATGTATCCTCACACTTACACTCACCTAAAATAAATAAATAAATCATACTTTATTTGATTTTTTAAAAGCTTAAAACATTACTTATCGCATATTCTTCTATTTCCATTTTAAACCAATATTTTAACTAAAAATGAACTAAAATATTTTAAGGTGAACTTTTTATCGGAATATCAACAATGCCAACATTTCATCTCTGATTCAGCATCCAATTACTCCTTATTTAATAAAAGAACATTTCTAAAATGTTTAAATGGGTTCACTCAAATATCACTGGATTATTATTATTTTTAAACTCACCAAGAATATAAAACTGCAAAAACTAAAAAAGCGAAGAGGAGACACTATGTCAAAGGAAGACAGCTTGAGAACATATTTGCCTTCCTGGAAAAATCAACATTTAAAAAAAGAAATGATCAGCCAATGCCTTTTCAAACCTTACCGCTTTGCAATTTTCTTTTGTCTGAGAAAATGCCAAGATTATGAGCTAAGGACTGTGCCAATGTAACCGACATCAAATCTGGCTTTCCAAACTGAAAAACAAAACAGGAAACCAATTGCTGTAAGAAGATATCAACTGTCAAGAACATCTATTTTACAAATTTTAAAATAAGCATACTGAAGCAAAATATTATATACAAGATAGCTGAACTTATTTCACAACATTTGCTTTTAATTTTAGATGATTACCAAAACTAGCAGAAAGTTACACAGCAGCCTTTAAAAAATATAGAAAATATTTTCTATTAAATTGGTAGAGCAGTTGGAACAGCAAATGCAAGGTGAGGCCAGCTGAAATGTTGAACTTTTATTAAAAGCTAAGAAAGTTCTCCTGAGCTCTCTCACTTGTGTTTGTTGCAGTCATGATTCAGTTGTAACACAGATCTGTGGCTCATCCAAACCAGGAGCGGTGTTTTAACTGTGATTTAAAAATAATTAGGGGTGTGCATGAATCAATTTTTGCCATTCAATTCAAGCTCGAATCAAATTGCAAAAACTTGAATTGATTTATTGTTGGCTGCCTCAGCAAATTAACTTCAAATCATTTGAATCAATTTGAGTGATTGGAGCACCATTTTGAAGCCCATTTTTAAGGGGAGAGCTGGTCTACCAATTGAGGTCAGTGGATAGACCAGCCCTTTGCTCTGGACTTGGGGTGTTAGTCCACCTTGGAGGACTGGTCTATCTGGTTAGACCAGTCCTCTGAGGTGGGCTGACTCGCTAAGTCCGGAGCAGGGGGCTGATCTACCGGACAACCCCATTTGACTCAAACAGGCCTCAAACAGACACCTAACCCTAACCGGCTTGAACTGCACTCATGACCAAATCAGCCACGGTTTATTCTGAACCCACCCTGTCAGTCTTGATGCAATTTCCTAACACTAGCAAAGGAACTTCCAGGCCCAAGAAGGGTGGTGATCTAGCCTAAACATAAGAGCCTAAATTAGAAGGTTTCTCAAATTGGCATTGGTAAACTTGAAGATTTCACAAGCCAACATTCAGAGCAAGGCATCAGGAACACGCCAGGAAAATCCATCTGTGCTGTGGAAATCTTGTGTAGGACATGCAAAGTTTAATGATTTTCCTTCTAGAGGTGCTGGGTGTTACCCAAAAACATGTGCCTGGGTCTGTGCAATTTTGGGGAACATACCTTTGGGTGCTATCGGACAATTCTGGAGGTAGCACAAATCACTAAAATTAGTTTCCCCCAATGCATCTGTGGGCACAAGAGTAGTGGGAAAGCTTCCCACAGCATTGATTCATCTTCCTACCTTGTCTGTTGTAGCTTGCTCTGGATGTTGGCCACTATTTCTAAACAAAAAGCACTAACAGATTTAAAGGTAGGCCATTTATGGGTAGGTTCATCTTTTTTCCATACCTCTGGAAACTAAATATGATGAAGGTTGATCCTAAATATCTCTTAATAGGACAATCATAAAATTGTGCAATGAGAGCAGAAATAGAGATGATTGCACCCAGACCCAAGGAGACACGGGCGCAGTTACTTTTGGTAAAACTGGCCACTTTATTAACATTCCAATTGCAGTGGACTTGTTAAGGCATTCAGCTGGGATTGGCGCTCCACCCCCACAGTGAGGGCACTCACAGGTCGGCCACGCGTGTGGCCGCCTTACCCTAAGGCCTAGGGCGCTGGCACCTTGGCTCAAGGCAATTCGACTGCTGACAACTGGGAACGCCCTTCTCAGCCAACCTAATGTCAGGTCCCTGCTGTCGGCACTATCCCTCCGACGCTGTCCAGCCATACGGAAGGAAGCCACCTAGAGCAGGATAGGAGTTGAGCTGCATCCCCGATCTGTCAAGCCTCAGGGGATCAGCGCCTCCTAGTTGAAGCCAAAAAGCTTACCTAAGGTGCTGCACCAGTTATTTCCCAGTTTTTTACCCGCACTGTACCTGCCATGCCCATGACAAAGTGACCCGTGAAAATACATGTAACTAAACTCTTAACTAACTACTATACCCCCGATATAGCCTGAGGCAGGCGAAAAAAGACACACACCAACTGCCAATCAGGTGTATGCCCAAAAAATTCCTGCCTGGTCCCGCAATGGCGACCAGCAGAGCCCAGTCTATATCCTAGGGTGGGAGGGAGGGTGCAGCTCCGAGAGATGGACTGGGCGGGTGCCTGCATGTAGGCTGTAGGCCTGCTCCGGCCCCACCCCCCTGGAGGATGCCTGACCAATGGGAGTCAGCTCCCAGTGTCACATGCTCCTCCAAAGGGGCTGAGGCAAATGAGCCGCGCAGCCTAGAGAGGCAGCAATCGGCTTGCTTTTGACAAAATAATTATACATTGAAATGAAACTGTCATTTTGCATGTCTAAGGTTGTGCAGACCTACTTCATTCACACCGCCACCTTTCAACAACGAACAAATTCCACCAGTGTATGCTGCTCCACTGCGACTACTCTGAAATTGACTTCCCCTTAAAAAAAAAGAAAAAAAGAAAACACAATTAGAAGACAAATTGTACCCTAGACATAATGTTTCAACCAGAAAATGGGGTCCCCAATATAGAAGGAATTGTACATTCACTTAATAGGAGATAAGAAGATATGTCTGTCTGAAAACCTTCCATTCTGCTAATTAACTGTTTGGGTAATAAGGCAGAAAATGTGGGGAAGCATTAACCTAAAATGAAGCCTATAGTGAACTTGGACTAGCATGGTTTTGCGGGGACTGGGCTAATTCTCTAAAGTGAAAATTGAAAGATAATTTCAGATTGCCTCCACGTGTAAACTGAAATTAGAAGAGAAATCAAAATTCAAAGAGAATTTCAGAGTTCTTCTCAAGGAGAAACATCAGAGCATTTTCTCCAGTAGGGTTTCTTCACATGTATAACTATGTTGCAGCCATAAGGAGTAGCAAAGTCCAGTGAAATAATCTGTAGCATTCCAACACTGCTCATTGAACTCAGATGTGTTAGGACACGATTAGAGAGATTCTATATCAAGATGCAAGTCAAGTGACAGACAGACAACAAAAGCATGCCAATTTTGCTTTTTTTTATCCCTCCCCCCCGCCCTTGGAATATAAGGTGCAAGAATATTAGACAAGTGCAAAGACTGCCCAGTTTCCAAGCCTAATTATTCGGAGGGAACGAATCAGTGAAGCTGTTTAGTATAAACCCTCACTGGCTGCCCAGATGTCACTTCTAAAGTCTACAGCTAAGCACTCTCTGGGACAAGACCAAGATCACATATGAAGTATGGTGGAAGTGAACTGAACATACATTCCCTGCCCTGAAAACAAATGCTTCAGAATACTGTGAAAGTGTGTTCAAACCACTTCTGCCACACTGAAAATGCTATCCTTCTCTTCACCCTTTAGATTCCTTAAAGGAAAGTCAGTGGCAGACTATCACACACTAGTCATGGGGAGAAAGTCGCCATGGTCAAACCAAATGTGAGGGCAGACAGATTGTTTAAAACTGGGTCCCCCACAATCATGTTTAAAGCTAAGGGATCCAATTTTTTAGAGCAAAATGGATACATTGCTGAGGAGAGAACCCTCCCCAAGGCTGCTGCTTACCTCCCCCAGCTTCTCCTTCCAAGCACTTTTGTTCAGGCCAAGCTCACTTCCAGTGTCAGAGCTTGGCTGAGGAGAAAAGCACCTGGGGAAACAGCATAGAACCAGTCCGGACAAGCATCTGGCAGCTCACATGTTGAGGGCGGGGACGCACTGAGAACATGCCAACCCAGATGTCCCTCAAGGACAACCTCACGCGCTGCTGGGGCATCCATTAATCGTGTGAAAGGGGCGCTCATCCTTTTACATGCATTCAAAATCCTGTTTTAAACAGGGTTTTGTAGTGGGTGTGTAGAGGCACAATTTAGATGAATACCCCTCTTGTAATTAAAGGAAGCCCCAGCAATGCGTCAGGACGTCCTCTGGTGACATCAGGGTGGGTGCATGTTAAGGGCATCCCCGCCTGGATCACGCAATGGGGCCATTGTTCATCTGAACTGGCCCTGTGAGGAACTAATCCCTGGGCAAGGGGAGAGAGAAGCCATACATCACATATACCACTTGCACTCTATAAACTGGATACCAAGTTTTGTGATTGGGGAAGGCCTGGGTTTAAATAAAAGGGTCTGCTGCCTTAACATTTGTTTTCCCTCACAAATTAAACGTAGGTCAACCCAAATGGCCTTTTCGTTTACTCTAAGAATTCTATAGCAGAAACTGTGACCTAAATGGAAATTCATATTAACCAGTACTTGGGCTTGGTTTCTTATAATAGCCATAAGGTTTTTATTCACTTGGCATACAGAAAATAAAGGTTTAGTTCAATTCCCTATGCCCATTTCAGAACATTCTGTACTGCTTATTTTAACTACACAACTGAAAAATGTGTCAGTCAGTACTAGCAATGCAAACTACCCCACCCCAAATGGCAACAAAACAACATGAAATTACGTACGAAAAAAGGTGAACTGCATCACTTTTCTCTTTGATAAAATCCCTCCTATATTTCATAAACTCACGCAGAGTGACCAGTGGGTTTTCAGATATGGTGAACTTGTTATCAGTACTCCAGGTATCCATGGCAACCAAGACTATCCTGGTGTTGAGCTGTTCTTTATAAATCTAGCACATTAACAAAATTAATAATCACTAAGTTGCAGTATAATTTTTTTTACTTTTGTTTTTTCTTTAAGTATCTAAGGAAATGTTCTGCATAAAGAATATTACATTAATGAAAGATCATTGTCTTCTCCTTTCTAACAGATTAAAGTACATTGTAGCTAAGAGCAGTGAATATATTTTAAGGGTTATTTTTCCAAAAGGCAATATGCTGATAAAAACTCATAAAAGCTTTGATTCAGCAACATATTTAAACCCAAGTGTAATCTTAAATACAGGAATGTTTCTGTTGAGATAAGTGGGACTTCTGTTTTTCAGTCACCCACACTGACGTGTCAGGCAAAAGTGACACTGATGAATAGATACACAAATGTCATTTCTTTCTCTAACCTAAAATTACCACCCCTGTGACGAAAGTGACAATTTATCTAGAACAACAGCTGGTGAATTATACTTACTAGATCTGCCATGTTCACTACTGATTTAGCATAGCTGTTTGTGTGTCCGACCGATAATCGGTGCTTTTTCACCTGAGAAGCAAAAGAAAGACAAATTCAAAACATATTCTGGAAACACGATATCCATTCAGAAATGTCTTCATCAAAGACTTGCTTTGCCAACAACTTTGGAAAATGCATGACTGACAATATGTTCTAACATGAATATTATTTTCATAATTAACTACGGTACTCTTCTTATTTATTTATTTATATACTTACTTACTTACACAGTCAGACAGGTGTTGACTGACTGGTTTGTTTTATCTAGACATTGAGTCCTTCCCAAAGACCTGGGATGGCTGAATTTTATTGTCAATGTTGTTGCTGTTATAGATATCATCGCAGAATATAGGCTGTTCCCAATAAAGCTGCTTTTTGTAATTGTCTGATGGTGATTTCTGTGGCCCCTATGGTGTTGAGGTGCTCTTCAAGGTCTTCTGGAACTGCACCCAGGGCGCCAATTACCACTGGGATTATTTTGGTCTTTTTCTGCCACAGCCTTTCAATTTCAATTTGTAGATCTTTGTATTTTGTGATTTTTTCTATTTCTTTTTCTTCTATTATTGTATTTTTTGCAGATGTTCCAGTGTATCATCCCTGCTACTTTGTCATGCCTTTGTTTGTAGTCAGTCTGTGCGATCTTCTTACAACAGCTGATTTGGTGGTCCACTGTTTCATCTGCTTCTTTACAAAGGCGGCCCTTGCTGTTTGTGGTTGATTTTTTGACTTTTGCTCTGATTGCATTTGTTCTTAGTGCCTGTTCTTGTGCAGCTATTAAACCCTCTTGTTTCTTTCTTCAAGTTGCCATTCTTAAGCCATTGCCAGGTCTTGCTGATGTCTGATTTTCCACTTATATTGTGCAAATATTGACAATGCAGGGGCTTCTTTCTCCATTTTTCTGCTTGGTTCTTAACTTGTTCTTTCTTGTAGGCCTGCTTTCTTTCATTGGTGTTGAATAGTTTTGCGTTATTGACCATTTTAAGTGCATCTTCTTCACTGTCCTTGATATATTCTTCAAGACCTCTTTTCTCCTCCTCTACTGTTTGATGGACTTGCAGCATTCCTCTTCCACCTGAGCTGCGAGGGAGGTATAGCCTATGACATCACTGCGGGCGTGCAGAGCATGATTGATGGTCATGATTTTCCTGGTCTTACGACCTAGTGTCTCTAGCTCTGCCTGGGTCCAGTCTATTATTCCTGCAGTATATCTGATAACACGTATAGCCCACGTGTTTATGGCTTGTATGGTGTTCCCGCCATTGAGTTTGGACTTTAGGATTTTTCTAACTCTCCTGATGTATTCACTTCCTATTTTTCTTTTTTAACTTCAGTGTGTGTGATGTTATCAGCCTGGAGAATGCCCAAGTATTTGTAATGTTCTTTCTCTTCCAGGTTCTTGATCTTGCTTCCATTGGGCAGTTCTATTCCTTCTGTTTTTGTTATTTTCCCTCTGTTCATTATTAATGCAGCACACTTGTCTAGTCCAAACTCCATTGCTATATCGCTACTGAATATACGGACAGTGTTTAGCAGTGATTCGATTTCTGACTGGGACTTTCCATACAGCTTCGATTGTCCATGTACAGCAGATGGTTGATTTTACTGGATGTTTTAGATGTTTGGTATCCAAGGCCTGTTTTGTTTAGTATTTGTGAAAGTGGAGTCATGGCGATTACAAACAACAGAGGGGATAGTGAGTTCCCTTGGAAAATGCCTCTTCTAATGCTAACCTGTCCCAGTGTCTCGCCGTTCATTGTTAACTGTGTACTCCACATGCTCATTGCCTTTTAAATAAATATCTGAATGTTTTTGCTGACACCAGTTGTTTCTAAACATTTTAGTATCCATGTGTGAGGCAATGAGTCAAAGGCTTTCTTGTAGTCAATCCATGCAACACTTAGATTTGTTTTTCTTATTTATAATAATAATTCGATTTTGGAGCCAGATATTGGAGCCAGACCGCCATTAGTTGATCTAGCCCAATATTGTTGAATCCTACTAACAATGGCTTTCCAGGATCTCATCAAAAGCCTTTCTCATCACCTGCTACTTGATTCAGAGCCAAGGGATTTGTTTATATATTGTCTGCCTTTCCTCTCCTGACAAAGATGCCCAGGGCAGTTTATGAATCAATTTTTAAAAATCAGTTTAAAAAGTTAAAAACCAAATAAAAACAGCTGCTAAAACAGAAGAAGATTAACCAGTGTCAAAGGAAGAGCATACATCATCTATAGCAAATTCAAAGCTTGCCAGAACAGAAAGGCTTTTACATTTTTCTGTAACATTAGTGAAGTGGGATTTGAGTTTCATGTGGCAGGGAACTCTGAAGGCTTGGTACTACCTAGGATACATGCAAAGTGACTGAGATATGGCTCCTTGCCAATCTATTACAGGTAGTAATGAATGCAAAGTCTCTGAGCTATGAGTCCTCTTCAGATCTTTTTTTAAAGGACAGCGTACTTGTGTATGCCATCCAAAATGGATCCAGAAGTCACACCCACTGGAGCATCACTCACTCCCCCCCCCCACACTGTTCATAGTTACAGCATTTGTCTGAAGATTTTGGGGCTATTCCCACGATCAACCAAAATCAGGCTAGGGGAGCCTATCCCGATTTTGGCTGATCATGGGAGCCACCGGGCTCGCAAGCAAGCTTCGTGGCTCCCAGGCGGTTAACCCGCCTAAATACCCCTCCCCTAAAACCGGGTTTGCAGAGCGAGCACTCCACAAACCTGTTTTTTTAAAATCATGAGTAGCTGCGGTCAGCTCTGCGCCACAGCTGCTCACGAGGAGACCCCCAGAGGGGAGGCGAAAAGCCGCCTCCTGGCTCCGGGGGTCTCGCCAGCATGCCCTGTGAGCTCACGCAGGGCATGCTGGAGCTTCCGGGGGCCAACTGGCCCCCGCCAGCACTGTCACAGAGCCAGCAATCGTGCAGGCAGCCGATCCAGCCGCCCAGGGCTCCCTCCCTGATCGTGAGTGGCTTAGCCCACTCTCCCCGCTCAGCTCACCCCCTCAGCTCACCCCGCTCAGCTCACTGATCATGAGACCCAGCTCTTTGATTCATTTCAAGGAAGTTGGTTAGAATAAAGAAAGATTTATTTGTTTGGACATCATGACCAATCTTAGCTTGTTCTTAACTGGATCGGAATCCTTCCAAGGTTCATGAGGCGAGAGGAGGGGGAGAGCACGTGTGAACTGGCCCCCTGAGCTCTGAGTCAGGTTTCCCCCAGTTTGAATTTAGGATCTCCCATGAATCCACTAAGCAGCCATAAGAAAGCTGCTCCACCTCAGCTCTCTAGCTGAAATATGGGAATAATAATTTTACAGGGTTGTCAAGATAATATACATGAAGTGCTTTGCACACTGAAAGAGTGTTATACAAATGCGAAATATATTTGAACAAATATACCATTGAAATTGAAAAGGTAAAATTATATTAGGCCAACTCTAATTTTTTGCCTTATATTAGGACTAACATTACAATTATACTTCTTTTAAAATCAAGAGGGATAATTGTTCTGGGGGGGGGGGGGCTGCTTTATAATTCACCTTCCACCAACCCTACAAGCTGTTATTTATTTGATACCATAGTACAGGTGAAACTTGGAAAATTAGAATATCGTGCAAAAGTCCATTAATTTCAGTAATGCAAATTAAAAGGTGAAACTGATATATGAGACAGACGCATTACATGCAAAGCGAGATAAGTCAAGCCTTAATTTGTTATAATTGTGATGATCATGGCGTACAGCTCATGAAAACCCCAAATCCACAATCTCAGAAAATTAGAATATTACATGGAACCAAGAAGACAAGGATTGAAGAATAGAACAATATCGGACCTCTGAAAAGTATAAGCATGCATATGTATTCAGTACTTGGTTTGGGCCCCTTTTGCAGCAATTACTGCCTCAATGCGGCGTGGCATGGATGCTATCAGCCTGTGGCACTGATGAGGTATTATGGAAGACCAGGATGCTTCATTAGCGGCCTTCAGCAATTCTGCATTGTTTGGTCTCATGTCTCTCATCCTTCTCTTGGCAATGCCCCATAGATTCTCTATGGGGTCAGGTCAGGCAAGTTTGCTGGCCAATCAAGCACAGTACACTGTATACTTTTCAGAGGTCCGATATTGTTCTATTCTTCAATCCTTGTCTTCTTGGTTGCATGTAATATTCTAATTTTCTGAGATTGTGGATTTGGGGTTTTCATGATCTGTACGCCATGATCATCACAATTATGACAAATTAAGGCTTGACTTATCTCGCTTTGCATGTAATGCGTCTGTCTCATATATCAGTTTCACCTTTTAATTTGCATTACTGAAATTAATGGACTTTTGCACGATATTCTAATTTTCCGAGTTTCACCTGTATGTCATACTTTTTATAAATATTCTGCTTTTGTATGTGTGGGGTATGTGTATGCATGTGTGTGTTTTAAATACATAGTTCTAAGACAGCTCTGTCACTGGCAGCAATTGGTTATTTAAATATTGCATTTAAATAACTGTTTATGAAGATTTAGAATTGGATAGCTACCTTTGCTTTTGGCATCAAAACTAAACTTTGCAAGTATTATGAAAGGAAAAAGAAATACATTCTTGGCAGCCCCCAGTTTAGATAGTTGTAGAAATGTAAGGAGAACAAATCATCTCAAAGTGCACTGAATAAAATATGATGCCTTCTTTCCTGCTTCTTGTGCAGGCAAAGAAATAATCAATAACCTTTTATTTCACAAAGAGACCGCTTATGTAACAACCTGGATAAAGCGTTTCCCCCCCCCAAGTGCCTAAATGAAACACACATTGCAATCCACTTCTGTGGAAACCCCATGGAAAAGAAGTAGTTTCACACCAGGTCAATGTGGGAGTTGTGTATGAGAAGCTCCCTGCAAAGTTACAAACCATAGGCTACAACTCTCTTTATCTAAAAAAAGCCCCTCTAAATCATGAGACTCTCAGTAGTAATTTAAACAAGGAAAACAAATGAGAAAAATGTGTAGGATTGTGGTCTATAATCCTCTATAGTAATTTGGATTAATCCTGCCTGAAATAGACAGATTTCCTCCTTTCCATTCCATTTTTTTGGGGGGGGGGGAGCTTTGCTCTTCATTCTGCTGTGCCTGTCTTCTGAATTAACAGAGATTTTCTACAGTTAATTTTGGAACCTTTGCATGCTCAATTTGCTCGTGATGCAGTTTTCTATTCCCTTTGTTCACATACTCCACCACCCCAAACCCCACACCCCCACCACCCGGTTAGGTAAACTGTGCATATGAGCAGTGTGCTCATTAAAACACCACACAACATTTCCTCCTCCACTGCCTGCCTGCTCTTTAACTATTACCTTCACATTCTCCCCAATCTGCTCTGGTGTAACAGACACTGAGAAGGAAAGCCTTCTCAGTTTCACCGCTGCCTTCTCAGTTTCAAAAGAAATTTTGTTGTTCTTGCTAGTTTGCAATTTGTATTTGGCTTCTCCTTCATCCTTTTAACTATTTTTAAATTTAAGATGTCTTAGGAAACATTGTATAACTGTGCAAATTTTACATGGAAATCTCACAAAGAAATACGTAGCTACACCAAAAAAAAATCATTCTGCAACAGGACCGTCCTTAGGGTGGGGCAGCCAAGGCAATCATCCCCAGCCCTGTGGCCCTGCAGGCCCCACACCTGCCTCCCTGCCCTGCAGTTGGCGTGGGCTCTGAGATGCCTCCTCTGCACCATGCACACAGAGGCACGCTTACCCCTGGACATCCAGGCCGAAGAAGTCAGGGCCTCCACAGTCCCTGGGCCCCTCCAAATCCTCTTTAGTCTGTCCTGGGTGGTGTTGTCACCCGGCGGAGGATGATGATGCTTAATTTGCAGAGGAGGGGGGCCTCCAAAGGCCTTTAGGTCCAGGCTCCAAAATTACCTAGGTGCATCTCAGCCTGCACACCAGCAACATGGGGCTGGCCAAGAATGGGAGGCTTGCCTGCCATTGAAAGATTCCCTGTGCGCTGGGGCAGGCTGCCAGCTACAGCTCCCCCCATCCGAGTATCAGTCATTTGGCATTTGCACTTTTGTGGTTATGCCCCCCCTTGCGTATTTATGAAATGGCTTGCTATAGAGTTTTTATATCGGGCACAGATGTAAGGCAGAGTGGGAGGGCTCTGTATATTTAATTTGAAGTGGATTGGACAATTTATTGATTTCTTAAAGAACTGAATTGTTTCTAAACACATCAAAAATAAGTGACTCGTTTCATGGCAGAAAATTATAAAAACTTCTGGAACTGAAGGTCCCCCTTGGACCATCAAACAACCTCCCATGTGGAGGAATCTGCCTTCATAAAAACGGGTAAAGCACCTCCTTTTTGTCCTATCCTTTAGATCTCCTGGAATGGCTTGGCATACAGCTTTTATATTGATCACAGATGTAGGGCAGGATGGGAGAGCTCTGTGTATTTAATATGAAACAGATTGGCCAATGAATTGTTTTTTAATCATTTCCCCCCACTGCAGTAAAGCTACCAGAAAGAGTTCTCTCTATCCATAGAGTATGTCACATCTAATGAAAGTGGAGCTAACTGTAAACAGCAAAATAAACTACATATACATATACATATGGGAAATGCACTGTGCTGGTTTGCAGTCCAGAAGTTGGATTGCAGTCCAGAAGGTCTGAGTGAGAACTGTGAAGCAAGGGGCATGTGTTATGCTTTTAACTTTTCCCCTTACAAAGGCACTATATGTCCAAGCGGGTTGGACGTGACCAAACAAACTCACTCTATTTACATAGTATGTCATCAGTCAGTAGAATTATGTAATAATATGAAATGTTAACGAGGCCCCACACATGCTGCTGCTGCTACTACTACTAGGAATATTTATATACTGCTTTCCCACAAAAGTTCCCAAAGCGGTTTACATAGAGAAATATACATAAATAAAATGGCTCCCTGTCCCAAAAGGGCTCACAATCTTAACAAGAAACAAAAGATAGACACCAGCAACAGTCACTGGAGGTACTGTGCTGGGGGTGGGTAGGGCCACTTACTCTCCTCCTGCTCAATAAAGAGAATCACCACTTTTAAAAGGTGCCTCTTTGCTCAGTTAGCAGGGGATACACACACATGGTCATTCCTCTGATTACACAGTTCACTACTGCTGATATAGCAATCTCAATCCACAAATCCATTTCCCAGATACATTTGCAACACAAAAATGGGGGGTTATTTCTTATAAAAAGAATATAGAAGGAACTATAACCACAAATTTGCACTGTCAGCATTACAAAGTTTCTTTATCAGCTCTCCAAATTAAATGGTGGACTGTTTGTGACAGTGAATTGGTGTCTGCTCTGAAGCTTGGCTTGGCGAATTTTTCAACGTTAAAGTAACATGCTGATTCGCCCCCAGCCCTGCATCACCCAGGAATGGCCTTGTTCTGCAACATCAGACACAACAATAGGCATGATCCAGAACTATTCGTGAATACTGAGTAAACTGCTGTGGCCGGCTGCAACTATCATTTATTTCAGGAAAGTGAACTGTGGTAAAAAAAAAATTGCTCACTGAACAAGACTCTGATCAACCTTCACTCTTTTTCAAGCACAATCTTCACCATTTTCAAGCATAAATCAACACAATTAAATCTCTATCTTGCAGGATTATACCAAGTTCAGAATTCTACCAGGGGCCACTCAGGTGCTGCTGGAAAACTCATACTGTATTTACTTGAATCCAAGAAAAGGGGTTTTCTCCATTCTTTCCTGTTAAATATTTGGGAGAGGGGATTTGTCTTTAATTCAGAGTCCTCTTTCTTATGGGTAAATACAGGTACAAACTGTATTTAACTTCTATTAAAATCTTCTTTTAAGGCATTGTCTTAAATTCAGAGTCACTTTCTATTCAGGTAAATACGGTAAACGGGATGGTAAATATGGTAAATAAATATGGTAAATGGGGACAAACAGCTCCTAATGTTCGTTTTCTTGCATATATCCAACAGGATATGTCTGTGCCCTGCATACTGCTGCCCCATATGACAGCCAGCTAAACTACATCAGCCTTGTCGGGCATGGAGTTCTCAGGTCCAGACTGACCCTTTCCAACCAAGCTGTCTATTGGGTCCTTCCAGGACATAAAAAATATAAAGGCTTCCTGGTTGGGCTTAGGCTTTGCCTTAGTTTGAAGATCTCTTTGGTCCTGGTTCATTGTGTTTTATAATCCTGGTTCCGTCTGAGCTGTACCCCTGCCTCTGGCTCTAACATTCCACTCCTGGTTCTTGTCTGTCTGCTTAATTCTGACCCTTGGTTTCTGCTGACTCATGGCTTGCCTCCTAATCCTGGTTCTCTGCTTGGCTTTGATCCTTAGCTTCAGCTCTGACTCGTGGCTTGCTTCCCGACTCCACTTCCTGGTTTGTTGCTTCACTTCTGGTTCTCTGCCAGGCCTTCTTGATCCCAATTTTAGGCTCCAATCTATCCTCCAGTGGCTGCTCACAACCACTGACAGTCCACATACTCACACCACATCCTGTGGCAGTGAATTTCATGAATTTGAGAAAGGAACATTAGCAAACGGTTTGAGGACAAGGTAGATATCACCAGGAAGGGAGGGAATGACAATTAAGGCTTTAGAAAAGGCTTAGACCATTTCATGGATGACAGGTCTATCAATGGCTACTAGTCTTGATGGCTATAGGCTGCCTCCAGGCTTGGTGGCAGGCTGCTTCTGAATACCGGAAGGGAGTAACAGCAGGAGAGGGGCATACCTCCTTCTCTTGCCTATGCAGAGGCATCTGGTGAGCCACTATAGGAAACAGGATGCTGGACTAGATCAGGCCTTGGGTCTGACACAGCAGGGCTGTTCTTATGACTTCTTCCAAACATTGTAGGTGACCTTTCATAACTAAATAAAGTATTCAGCAAAGAATCAAGAGCACAATGGCCTGCTAACTGGGCAAAAAGGTATCTCTTAAAGCGGAGGCCGCCTTAAATTTATCAGGGAGAGAACAACTGTCCCAAATCTCTAACTGTCCCAGTCCAGTGTCCTTCAAGCAACTTCCTTATTCATATATTTATTTTATTTTATTTGTATACTGCCTAACCAAGAGGGCTCCAGGCGGGGCATGTAAATAAAAACAGATAAAACCAAAATAAATAACCCATTAAAAACCATTTAAAATTATAATAATTTAAAGCCATTTAAAAATCACTAAAAGCCACACTAAAAAGATGCATTTTTAGAGCTCTTTTAAAGGCTGGTAAGCCACCTAATGGCACAGCGGGGAAATGACTTGACTAGCAAGCCCCCACTGGTATGTTTCCCAGACTATGGGAAACACATATATCGGGCAGCAGCGATATAGGAAGACGCTGAAAGGCATCATCTCATATTGCACTGGAGATGGCAATGGCAAACTCCTCCTGTATTCTACCAAAGACAACCACAGGGGCTCTGTGGTCGCCAGGAGTTGACACTGACTCGATGGTACACTTTACCTTTACCTTTCAGCTGGCTGTTGTGATCGTTCCTTTTGCTATGTAAAAACTGCTTTGAGAACTTTTTGGTTAAAAAGTGATATATAAATAATACAGTAATGCTCTGCAATTGAATTTTTATATAGCTTCTGGACTACCTTCTGTTCATAGAGATTCTACTGAGTGACTCACACCATAATTTCAGTGCTCAGACTTGGCTTCTGTAACATCCGCTGTATGACTAGAATCATTCTGCAATAGGTACTTTATAATTCATCTATCACAGACACGTAGGCATGCATGCATTATTGATGGCTTCAAAAAGGCTTCAAAAAGGGCCAGTACATAAGCCTCACCATTAGATGGTCATTTACAATCATTAGCTCAACATATTTTGTTTCCTCTTCAACTTTATGTGGGATCTGAAGGACCTGCAGAAAGAGTAAGATACTGCACATGTTTAAAACAGCAAGTGGAATAATACCTGATTCTGAGCTAACCATATCCAAACCAATTTATTTCTATTATTGTGACACTGTAAAAGTAAGTCTATAACCAAAATTAGCAACTGAATGTATGTCATAATTTCTTGCATTTGGATGGTACAAATAGGTTAACAGTTCTAATAACATAATGGACCTTGTTTGCATTAGGATATTGATTGGTACCTGTCTCCCATCAAAGAGCCCGTTCAGATGGTCCAACAAACTGGTTTCATGCGCTGCCCCCTTCTTTTCCTCCTCCTCTCACACATCCAGATGCAAGGGCAGAATTCTGGTCACATGCACACATAAAACGCCTCTATACTGAGTTGGGCCACTGTTCCACCTAGATAAGTATTGTCTACTCTGACTAGAAGCAGCTCTCTTGGGTTTAAGGCAGAGGGGTTTCCCAGCCCCACCTGGAGAAGCCAGGGATTGAATCTGGGACCTTCTGAATGCAAAACAGATGCTTTATCACTGAGCTACAGCCCCATCCCCCTACGTTCCGCATGATGTTGTGAACCAGGAATGTGTAATTTAAGCAAACCCAGGAAAACAGGATCTCAAACTGCAGTTTGATCCTGGTCTGAGATGCTGGTTTATTGGGCTTGCTCAAGTCACAGATTTTCAATTCACATAACATGCAAAACTGTGGTATAAGAAACCAAGATTCCTTCCTTTCAGAGGAACATGTGATCCGAGAGGATGAGGAGGTCAGAGCTTGTGAGTTCACCACTCCTTCTGAGTTTAACAGGGCTGCTCAACTTTGGCCGTCCTGCAGATGTTGGCCTACAATTCCCACAATCCCTGGCTATTTGCCACTGTGACTGGAGATTATGGGAGTTGTAGTTCAAAACACAGCTGGAGGGCCTAAGTTGAGCAGGCCTGGTTTAGAAGTTTAGATACACCAACCATGGTTTGGTGGATCATCTGAACCAGTTCTTCAAGCAGAGCTGCACAACTTCAGCTGCCCTGCAGATGTTTGACTACAACTCCCATCATCCTTGACTTTTGGCCACTATGGCTGGGGATTATGGGATTTGAAGTCGACCATCTGCAGGACAGCTGAAGTTGTGCAACCCTGCCTTAGAGCATAATCTTTCTACAGAAAAATCACAAACACAGGAGGCCCAAGTAATGATTAAGCCTTACAATCTGGTTGATAATTTACAAACAAAGATGCAGAACACCAAAACAATGCTAATTTAGGTAATTTCTGCTGCAACTTTGAGCAGCCAGTTACACTCCCTCCCACATCACCTATCACAGCAGGCCTATGAAGTGCCCCTGTTTCCCCACAGATTTCCCAGCAGAATTGTTCTGCATGATGGTTGCTGTACAGCTAGTGCAACACTGTGTTGTTTACAGAGAGACAGAGCATTTCTCTAGCACGATTATATGGTGAGGTTCATATAAATTATTAATGTGACACAGTTTCTCCACCCCCAACCCCTTTTGTATCTTTGATTCAGGCAGGAAGCATCTGTACATTTATTTTAGCCACTGATTTGGATTTAAGGTGATTATGGGTTCAGTTCCAGCTTCTTGCTTCCTGAAATAAATATCAGCTTCACTGCACCCACAAGAAAAGGACTGTGCAACATGGGTTTAATTGTATTTTTCAGCTGTCCATGGAAATTCCAGCTCTCTATCCCTGCTAACTTGGCAAAGAGGCACCTTTTAACATGGTGATTTTCTTTATTTAGCAGAGGGAGAGTAACTGGCCCTATCTACCCCCAGTACAGTACCTCCAGTGACTGTTGCTGGTGTATATCTTATGTTTCTTTTTAGACTGTGAGCCCTTTGGGGAAAGGGTTCCATCTTATTTATTTATTTATTATTTCTCTGTGTAAACCACCATGAGCCATTTTTGGAAGGGCGGAATAGAAATTGAATAAATAAATAAATAAATCAGGAAACCACAGCTCTCATATCTGATGTTTACATACCCGGTCTGTGCTGGAGTTTTAGATCACAATGGTACCTTCCATCCTTCCCAAACAAATCCACACACTGCTGACAAGCGTGGAACCTATATGGGCTGTCGAGTCTAGCGGGGCTTAATTTCTCAAATGAGATGGGCCAGTGCAAGTTTGATTGCAAAACTCAGGCAAAGATCATGACTGCTGTGGGAAGTTATAGATCCACTCTATTCTGCACTGATCAGGCCTTACTTGGAATACTGGCCGGCATGTTCTGCAGTGTTAGGAGGATGGAGCAAGAGTTCTGTCCTTACAGAGAATCTGCTGCAGAACTTAGCCGAAGACTTATAATTGGGGAGCAATTATAATTGTGTTCCACCTCCCTCAGAAAATGCAATTTGCTCCCAGAAACACATCTCTGGGGTCACACAGCCCTCAGGGACTGCCAAACAGCACTTTTGGAGGGAGGGGAGAGCAGTTAAAATCACATCGCCCTCCATATGTGCACTCTACTGCGCAGCAAATCCTTGGATGAGATCTGCAGCAGCCGCTCTGCAAGGACGGAGCGGAACACTGCAGAACAGATAAGCCACTGCATCCAGATCTGGCCACTGTATTTTAAGATGGTCAACGTGTTTAGAGGGGAACAAAGACGCTTTCCCAAAGATGAACCCAAAGATCGTCTATGAGTTGAAGCAGTTGGGTATATTTCACCTGGAGAAGAGAACACTGAGGGGAGAAGTAATAGCCACCAACAAATATCTCAAGGGCTGTCACTCAGGAAAAGGAGTGGATTCGTTTTCTGTTGTTCCTGAGAGCAGGACTAGAAAAAATGGGTTGAAATCACAAGGACACCCATTTAGGCTAGAAATTAGGAGGGATTTCCTACCCTGTTTCCCCGAAAGTAAGACCTACCCCGAAAGTAAGACCTAGCAGTAATTTCTGATGTACCACTAATTGCCCTAGTGCATTTTGGGGGGCTAAAATTAATATAAGACGCTGTTTTATTTTCGGGGAAACACGGTAACTGTATGAGCTGTTCGAGAGTGGAACCATCTGCCGCACACAGAGGCAGGTGGGCTCTCTTTCACTAAAGGTATTCAAACTGAGACGGAGTGATCACCTGTCAGGAATGCTGCAGCACATGTCTGAACTGAACTCAAGGCCCCTTCCAATTCTAAAATGCTACTATTCTACTCCTGAAAAGAATCCCTTAATCACAGAAAACTATGCCTGAAGGTATGTCCTTTGAAAAGGGGGTGGAAAAGACAGTGTATGGGGACATACCTGCCTTTTGCTTCTTTTGTGTCTTGGTTTTACCACAAACTTCTGCGATGTAGTATTCATGTGCCAGAATTCTAAATAAAACACACATTCAGGTCAGTTCAATGCTGGTTAATAAAGGTCTGTATTTTCGACAATAAAACAAGGACACACTGACACTGCACAGGGCTGAACAAATGGATTTTATAAGCAAGAGCGATTCAAAGCTGTTTTTGAACAGTTAATTGTTTTTATTCTCTGAAATTGTTTTAAACTGTTTCACTCTGTGAATTGTTTTAAATCTATTATATTAATTCTCCTGGGTGTGCCTTGGAATGTGCGTCCCGGCACCCAGCTGATTGGCTGGGCAGCGGAGGCGCCTGATTGGCTGAGGCGCACCCAGGAGAATTGGCCGGCCGGCTGCGGAGGCAAGGCGGCGGCGGACCCAGCTGTGGTGGCGGTGGTGGGCCAGGATGCAGCGGTAGTTGCGGTGGGTCTGGCCGTGGAGGCGAGGAGAGGTGTGGCGGCGGCGGGCCCAGCAGCAGAGGTGAGGTGGTGGCACCTTGGCCGCCACAGCGGTACTCAGCCCGGCAACCTGGGCCCGGCCAGAGACTGGGGCAGGTGTGGGGGGGGAGAGAGATAGCCGGCCCCCAAGAGCGCACAGATGCACTGTGTGGGGGTCGGCTAGTTCTTTTTATTCTGTGAAAGTGTGTTCATTGTTTGTTTTTATGTTGTCATTTAGATTGTGTACGCCGCCTAGAGCTGTATATATCAGGCGGTATATAAATCTGATAGCTAGATAGATAGCTAGATAGATAGATAGATAGATTTTTTAAAAAGGAGTGAACTTGACATTACTGCACTTATCAAAATCTTTCCCACAAAGGAGGAAAAGATTCCATTCCATTGTGAAAGCCCATTGACTTCAGTTGGGGCTCCTGAACTCCATGCTGCCTACCCAAGAATCAAAGGCTGAGCTGGAACCACATAGGATATTCCGGTAAAGAAGTTATAATAAATTTAATCATGAGTGACCTTCGGTATTCAATAAAAGCACTCTTTAATTAGGAAATGAACTATACATCTCCCATGAAAAATGAAACTTTAAAAACAAGGTGACCCACCAAGAAGTCAGAACATTAATTGGTTTGACGAAGACACTACTATGCAACTGACTCCTTTAATTACATTTTCCAATCCAGTTTCCACAGCACCCTGGTTATTCCCTTCAGGCAGCCTCCCTTTCAAAGCACCAGCTGTCCTAAGATTCTCAGTAGGCAACAGATATGTTGTGTCTACAAGCCACTCTGTACCACATACACTGAATACTCAAACACATACACACTTTTATCCTCCCTGCACTTTTTATGTATTTAGAATTTTCCATATAGCAACAGATATAAAATGGACATGTTAAAAAAGAGAATTGTAATTTCAAACATAAGAGAAAATCAAGACAAAAATTTCAAGAGGAAGTAGCTGCCCTCCCACAAAATATTTATTTAGGTAATCAATTGATTAATACCAAACCAGCGGAATATTTAAGTAGCATAGTAATACCCAAATGTAGATGTGCTTTGACCCTTGCTCGGCTTAATGCTTTGCCAAATGCCGTGCTTCAGGGAAGATTTAAAGGAATTCCGCTCTCCTCCAGAGTTTGTCCTTGTGGCTCTGGTGTGGTTGATACCTCTGTGCACGCTATTTTGTATTGTGAATTATATAGGGAGGCTCAGTTAAAACTTGTCTCTCCTCTCCTTCGAAAATTTCCTAGACATACAGATGAGTTCTACCTAAACTTTTTGCTTTCTATTCCTGATGTTGAGGTTAATACCAAAACGTCTAGGTTTTGCTTATTTGCAAAATTCGTTCAGTATCTTTGTAATGTTGAGATGATTTTGGTCTATGACCGCAATAAAGTTTCCCTCTTCTCAAGACAAAAAGAAAGGGAAAGAGAAATAACACTAACAAGAGTCCTGTTCATATATTATATTCAGTGCATGGGCAGTTGTTTACTGCATTTGAAGAGGCCTTTTGAAGGAGCATTTAAAAATGACCCAGAGTCATTTCTAAAATGAATACATTATAGCCATCCACACAGAAACATATACATGTGTACAAACACCTGTTCACACATACAACATGATGAGTCTCTTCTAGCGATCCATGAGAAGGGCTAGAGGGCGGTCTGTGGGGAAGGCAGGTTAAGCTTACCTTTCCCACAGATGACCTCAGAGGCATTGCTGGGCATGCTCCACATGCGCCCATATGATTACCCATGCGCCGAGGCAGCGGGAAGGGCAGGGGGCTGGGATGTGCCGTCCTGGCCCCCAGAAGTACCATGATTCACCATGAGAGTGTGTGGTGCATCATGGAGATCCTTCCTCACCTCCTTGCAGTATGGCAGCTGCGGGTGCCACATGATCCCAAAAATGAGGTTAAGGGAGCGCTGGCTCCCTTAACCTCGTTTTACAGGGTGGCTATTTAGGCAGGTTTGTCACCAGGCGCAGAGGGAGCCGAGCAGCAGCCCGGGTTCTGGCACCGCCACAGCCCCCCTCCCCTGCCCCTTGCATCTGACATATGAGGCAGGGCGCATTTAGCCACGCCCCCTATGTCATACATCGGATGCAGGGAGTGAAATCAGCCAGTGCTGCTTTCGCAGCGTGGCCGTAGTGACTCTCCCTGGCAGGGAGAGCTGCTCCGGCCGCGCTGCAAATGCAGTGCTAGCCGATCTAACTCCTGAACAGGGCCGTGCAGCCCTGTTTGGGAGTGAAATCAGCCAGCACTGTATTTGCAGCGTGGCCAGGAACGGATCTCCCTGCCTTTAAAAAGGCAGGGAGAGTTGCTCCAGCTGCACTGCGAATGCAGCGCTGGTCGATTTCGGTCCCAAACGGAGCTGCGAGGCCCGGTTTGGAAGCGAAGCCACGCCCATGCATCTGACATCATACACAGGGGCGTGTCTGGGGCCACAAGGTGCAGCCCTTGATTGGCGGTGGCCCGAGTTCTTTGAACCCATTCGCCCAATGGTGGCTCCGCCCATTTGCTGCCATGGAGCCGCTGGGATCGGCCCAATCCTGGTGGTTCGCAGACACGTGCAAAATCAGAGCCCAGCCTGGTGTGTGAACAGCCTCCATGTTTAAATAGAACTAAGATGTCCATGAGAACACCCAAATGACAAACCAATGATAACATCAGTAGCAGTCGGTGAGTGCCGCTCGGTGGGCGGGGGCAAGTAGTTCTTTAAATAGTGGCAGACCTACCCACTGCCCATACCCGAAATGTTCTACAGGGCGGAGGCACCCAACCCAGGATCCTGTGGGCAGCCTGACCCACCCTTGCTGCTCAGTTACTCTCTGGGCAGTGAGTCAGTTTTCTGCTGTTTAAAACAGTATTTTTCTGCCCTCACCCCACAACATCTGCCAGATCAGCGCTCACCAGCTGCCACTGGATAAGGTCAAACATATTCCAGGGTAGGTGTTTCTTTGTTACAGACAAAATGAACAGCCCAGGTAAGCCGTTACCTGGGTAAATGGGGAACAGAAGCACACCAGCTAGCCACACCACAAAGCGCTTCTTAACACTTTGCTCTCCCCAGGCGCTTGTTTGAGGAAGCAACACTGAATCCAGGAACAATTCCCCCACACAATTCAAAATCCTCCTCAGACAAGTACTTCACCTGGGGATTGCAGGAGGCATGGCTGATGAAAGCAGGGTTGTAACTATAATAGGGCAAGGGGAGACAGTTGTCTGGGGGCCCACTGCCTTGGGGGGGGGCAGAGGCAAGTCACATGACTGACTCCCCCAGCTGTACACCCGCCCAGGCTTCCTTCAGTTGTATTCATCCTCCGAAACAGATGTGAGTGTTAAGACCTGGAGCTACCAGAATAGCATGCCTTTCTCTAGTACCATTAAATGACTTGCATTGTCCACAATTTACAAAACCTTTTAGGATGATGTTCTATTGTGGCACATAAGTTTTTTGTTACCACTATTCAGCCTCATTTAAGATTTCTTTACTTCATGAGCTGAACTTCAGTGAGGGGGGGCCCATTTTAATATATTGTCTCTGGGCCCACTCCAACCTTGCTACGCCCCTGGATGAAAGGCTAACTGGCAACCTTCATTTCCCCCAGCTGCAGCATACTTAGTTTAATTATGCCTGAATAGTGGTGATTTGGAGTGTTTATTCAAATTTGTGTTGTTGCAGTGCACAAAAGAAAGACAAGAAATGCAGGTCACCAAGAAATCCTCTGTTTTATATACTTTCCAGAGGAAACCAACCAGATACCTGCTTTTTTTTAAGCACAGCACAGTGGCCATTTATAGCGTGACCACACAGTGACTGTATCCACATGCAAAGCCAGTGTCACGCCCTCGGTCTCAGATAGTGAGGAGGAAGGGGAAGCTGACAGCCTTCCAGCCGATGCAGGGGTGCCTGAGGGGCACAGCCCGGCTGTCAGTTCCCAAGAGATGGCTGAGGAGGGTCCGGCTGGTGTTTCAAAGCAGGCACAGCAGTCTGGGGCAGCAGAGACAGCAACAGACAGAGGATGAGCTGTGCGGGCAACCCCCACTGACTCCACAGCAAAGGCGTGTGTCACAAGACGAAGAGCACAGCTGGAAACTATCAGGAGGAGTAAACGCCTCTTGCAGAGGGCTGATAAGCCTTGAATCCCTGCCAGCTGAGAGTTATCAGCTTGGACTATAAAGCACTTCAACAGCTTTCTGTTAGCTGCTGGAAGACAACATTTGTCAACCCTCATGTCAACAGCTTTCAGCCTGAGCCTGATATAGAGAACTATTCTGAGCCGTGTTTCGTTTCTGCAGCCCAGTTTGTATTGTGGACTATCTTCCTGGACTTCCTTTCTGGGTGGCCAGATTGCTGACATCCAACCTATTTTGAAGTTGTAGGGAGCAAGTTAAAGTAAACTTTGATGTGTGGTTAGTTGCTGCAGACAACCACTTCTTCACATCTATCTTCCTACACAGAAGTGCTTCCAGTGTAAGAAGTGAATAACATAAAAATCTAATATAAAAAACAGTCCATAGTCCCACTGACGTCAACAACATTAAATTCATAATCAAGCCTGTGGAGAATTGCAGCTTTGTTCAAGGATGATCAAAGTCCAATTATATCCAATAATCTTGATGCCATGAATAAAAGTCAGAAGCTAAAATAGCATAAAATGGCTATTTAATAAGCATTTCAGTATTCCACCAAAGGCAAAATTTCCTTATCTGAGTAAACACAAACAGATTCTGCTTTGAGAAACCAAAAGTAGATCATCATTCATCTCTTTCTGAAACTGCCCTAGAAGGCATTCTAAGAGATAAAGACTTTTCAGAGAGTGAAAAACTACAGTTCTCATTCACAAATCCTTAGTTTTGTATACAAAATATTTCAATTTGCAAATGTTTTAACATACACAACTATAGTTTGAACAGGCTTTGGCCATTTTAAATTCTTCAGATTTATTAATTTTTAAAATAATAATTCAAGGAATAACATAACTATTTATGAATAGTACCTCTGCACAATTTTTTTAAAAACCAGACTTCAAAATACACTAAATACATTTGAGAAATGTTATTTTATATGGTGTGTGGGTTTTATAACTATGTAATATACTATTTTTATAATTTTTCTTATTGGCCACATATTAAAAAAAAATTATTTAATATATACAGGCAAACCTTCTTATATGTGGAACTGCTATTCGCATATCCGCGGGTGTCAAATAGACACCCTACCTCCTTATCCGAGGATACAAAAGGGTTAAAACCCATGTATCTATGGTTCCTAGGAGGCCAGAAAGGACCATGGATGTCATTTCCAGCTACCATTTTGTCTCCAGGGGCCATTTTGAGGCTCAATTCATTAAAAAAAAATTAATGGAAAAAATCCATGACTTTTTGGGAGCATTTGGGACTTTGGGGGGCATTGCTGGGTGCCAGGAGACCCAAAGAGCATGGTAGGGCACTTTATTTGGCCCATTTTCATGATTTGAGGTGACTGGTGAGGGTTGAATCTGGGAACCTAACTCCCACATTCCCATAGACTCAATTCCTCCTTATCTGCAGTTTCATTACCCACGGTAATCTGCAGGAACGTAACCCCTGCGAATAATGCGGTCCACCCATATTAACATTCATATAATTTATACCACAATGGCATTTTTAAACACTGTAGCTCAATTCAGATCATAATGCACACCACAGATCATATTGTATACCATGATTTAGAAAACTGGGAAGAAGTCATGAGGCTGAGCAAATGCCCCTTATCTCTCCTCTCTGGCACATAGCTTCGCTCTCAGTTTCCTGTTTAATGGAATTAACAAAAGTCTGCCAAAATGTACAGATAGGCAAACCATAGTAAGGCTTGGCCTCCTGGTCCAGAAGTAAAAACCACATGTGAAGCTGGCTCATGATTCGGTTTGGAGGTCAAGTCTAACCATATTTGGTTAATATGGATTTTTAGCAAACTATGGTTAGCACTGAATAGGTAACTGAGAAAAACCTGCACATGAGAGAGAGACGGAAGAAGCAAGCACACTCACAAATCCATGTTTGAACTGAACTAAAAAAATTGTTCAGTTAAAACACGGTAGTGAATAATGCAATCTGTTCACATTAAAAGGTCACAATCGTGACTAAACATTTATATAAAGCACATTTATGTTTCAAATAATTTACACTTTTGTCCTATTTGAACTCATAGAATTCCTGTGAAGTAGATCAGTATTGCTTCACCCTTTTTGTGGCAAGAACTTCCAAGCATATCAGCCCAATTACCTTTACATTTACAAGTTAAATTTTTGTTAAGAGCATGTGTTATCCTGTCTGCACAACAGCATAAACAAAAAGAAACTACCCATGTAAAACCCAAGCAAAACTGAGAATATGCCTTGGAAACACCCAGCTGGAATCTTGTGTGGCAACTTATGAGAGGTTTTGTGAATAGCTCTTGTTTATTAAACAGCATCCAAGCAGTAAAGTGTTTACAAAAATGCATCAGTTATAATCCTTAGCATTTTATGATCTTCAGATACTCCTAAATCCAGTCATTGTGACTGTCACAATATCAAGAGGCCCAAAACATCCTTCAATGAGGAAAAAATAAAGTAAGCCTTTCTGTCAAAACAGAATTGGGGGTGGGGGGTTGCTCCCCAGCCCTATGTTCAGGCTAGCAGATTATTTTCATCAGCATTTAGGTTAACAACAAAATAAAAACCCACAAGAGATTAACTTGCCAAGTAAATATAACCATGACGGCTAAGTTAAGAGTATAAAAAAGCATACCAGATGGAAGATCATCCAAAGGAAATTCAAATAATCTGGATTTGTAAACAGTGTGTAAACGGAATTCCTCCTGAAATTAGGAACATCTAAAATTAGTAAATACAAAATAAACTCTCTTAGAATTTCACAGTCACACTAAAGGGTAAACTACTACATGCTATCTGTTGTAGAAGTTGAGTGACATAAAATAGTTTAAACATTTTAAAAATTGCATCATATGGGGAGGAATCGTGCAGGAAGAACACTTTTCTAATTTCACTCCTGTTTCCAACACAGGATTCAAGAACTCAAAGAAATCTCTTGAACTTTCTATTATCCAGCAGCAGAAACCTACACAAAAATTCCCATATCGTCTAATAAAAGTGTAAAGTTTGGTCTTTCTGGAATATGCTTCTCAAAGATATCTGAATATTTGTATTAAATAACAGGTACTGAAATTCTACTTACATGAGAGGTGTAATTTTCTTCTGGCTCAATAAGATACGTGTGCTTTCCATCATAGAACATGCCACTATAAAAAGTAGGAGAAATATCAGACTGGCATACTAAAATATGGATGAATGTATAACACTGGACATTTTAAAGATGTTACGCTATAACAGTCTGAGGAAGCATGCTAAATTCTAAAGTCTACTGACAATTCCTGTGATTTCATAATAATCTACTTCTTTTATTTATATTATATTATTATTATCATTATCATTATTATTACAACAAAAGTATACATTTTCCTGCAAAAACACTTATCTACAAATTGCACTCTTCCAGTACCATACTTGTACTGGTGTCAATGAGACTCATATATCAGTGATCACTTGTCCTGGAATCATTTGTTCTTTAATAAACTGCAAACTGATCTGTTTATGAAGCCAAAGAGCAAAGCAACTAAGGCTAGGATTCAAAGAGAGTGGTGGTGAGAGAAGAACCAAAGGCACTATAATGACTTCCCTTTTGCACTGGGATAGATGTTTCAGATCAGGAGTTTCCTTTCATTAAATACTACAGTAGCAGTGCCTACTGTTTACCACCAGTGGGAAGCAAACTTCACCATCGAGTACAAATACCTTGCTTGTTTGAACTCTGTTTTACAACCACAATTTACTATGGAATGATGAGAAGTCCTTTCCTATAGTCCTTCAGTTGTGACAATATACCTATTGTATCTCCTATGAGCCTGCAGAATTCAGCATTTCCTTTACAAGTCCCCTTTATCAATGGCTCACAAACTGGTCTTTAGCTGTGATGACAGGTGAGGTCACCACACTGTCATACACCATGAAGGTCAGTGGTTCAAGCCAGCACTTTGGTGATCACATAAAAAGTCTCTGATAAACACATTTGAGAAACACAGAGCCTATATTGTGAACCAACCGCCCAGGGACTTTTTTTGTATGGGGTGGTATATAAATGTACTAAAATAATAAAAATAAATAATAATAGTAAATAAATCCTTTCATTTTAAAAATTATTAGCTAGTAGTATATTGTATACCATGCGAAAAAAGAGTCACTACATGATTTTCCAAATGAGATACATGCAAGATGACATACGGCCTGTGCAGATGACCATTCCACGGGCAGCTGTATGTGTGATGGTGGTAGGGTCAGGATAGTGTCTGCTGGTCCCATCCCCTCAATGTGCTGGAGTTCTGACTGGTAGAGAGAGCTTACAGGTGTCTAAGCCAATACCTTTAGGCTCAGAACACGCAAACTGTACTCTTCATTTTTCGAAAGGACAAGCCAAGTACAGAGGTTCCACAAGCAGAACCCGGTCCAGATGACACCTTCAATGTGTAGAAACCAGGCACAAGCCCAAGCCCAACATACGCCACAACACAGCTAGCCAGAATGGCCACCAGGACTAGCCATAGAATGAAAAGTTGCCACACAGCCCCAACACTTCCTTTGGGATCTATCGGCAGCTTTTGATACTCTTGACCACAGTATCCTTCTGGGACGTCTGAGGGGATTGGGAGTGGCGGGGGGGGCACTGCTTTGCAGTAGTTCCCTCCTACTTCAGGAGAAGATTCCAATGATGTCTCTTGGTGACTGTTCTTCAAAATCTGAACTTTCCTATGCTGTCCCCCAGGGCTCCATATTGTCTCCGATATTGTTTAACATCTACGTGAAACCACTGGGAGAAATCATCAGGAGATTTGGTACAGGGTGTTATCAATATGCTGAAAACACCCAAACCTATTTCTCCATGACAACATCATCAGGAAAAGGCATAACCCTGCTAAATGCCTGCCTGGAGACAGTAATGGGCTGGATAAGGGATAACAAACTGAGGCTGAATCCAGATAAGACAGAGGTACTCATTGTGCGGGGTTGGAACTATAATTAGATTTATAGTTTTAATATTTTTAATATTGGGTTTTCAATGATTTTAATTGTTAATTGATTTGAAGTTTTAAATGATTTTAATTGTAAACCACCCAGAGACGCAAGTTTTGGGCAGTATAGAAATATTTTAAATATATAAATAATAAATAAATAACTATCCATAGAAACATAGGAAGCTGCTTTATCCTGAACCAGACCAGTGGTCCATCTAGCTCAGTATTGTCTACACTGATTGCTAGCAGCTCTCCCAATGTTTCAGGCAGAAGTCCCTCGCAGTTCTACCTAGAGATGCCAGAGAGTGAACCTGGGATCATGCTCTTCCACTGAGCTACACCCCCATCCCCTAAGGCAGTGGTTCCCAACCTGGGTTCCTCCCAGCATCCCCAGCCATAATACATTGTCACTGGGAATTGTAGTTCAGCAACATCTGGAGGCACCCAGGTTGGGAACCACTGCCCTAAGGGAATATTTTACAGCACTCACTTGTCACCTCATCCAAATTCAAACCAAAGCAGGCCCCACTTAGCAAAGGGGAAATGCATGCTTGTTACCACGGGACCAGTTCTGCTCCCAAGTGAAGGGGTTCTCCAACTTGGCTCCCCAGACGCTGCTGGACTACACTCATGGACTACAACTCCCACAATGGCCTGCAGCGATTGTGACTGGGGATGATGGAAACTGGAGTCCAGCAACATCGGAGGACCCAAGTTTGAGAACACCTGCCATAGGGAATGCCTAGAACTGCCACTGTGCAGTTGCTGCAGCAATGCCTGATGCTTCAGCAAAGCTGGGGGGCGGGGGGAGATGGAGTCCTGCACAATGAAGCATGGAGCAGATCCCAGAAGACTCGGATGCCTTACAGGATTTCCCTGCACTAGCAAGAGGCATGCACAGTCTGTTAGGGCAAGCAGGAGAAGGCCAGAAACTGAGCTGAAGTTAGACACTTGACTCATGAGAGCAGGGGAGGTGTCTGGGCATGGTTCACATCCTTCCTTACAGGAAGGATACAGAGGCATTGGCTTTGCATGCACAAGGTCTCAGGTTCCATCCCCAGCATCCCCAGGTATGGTTGAGAAAGGCTCCTGCTTAAGAGTCTGGACTGCCACTGCCAGTCAGTGTAGACAGACTACACTGTGCTAGAAAGATTAAGGCAGCTTCTTAGGTACCAGGAGGGCTCCCTGAACACCCCCATGGGATGGAGCCCTAGCTCAGTGAAGGAGTCTCTTCTTTGCATGAAGAAGGTCCCAGGTTCCATCCCTGACATCTCCAGGTAGGGCTGGGAGGGACTCCTGCCTGAGTCCTTGGAGAGCCGTTGCCAGTCAGTGTAGACAAGTGGTTCCCAACCAGAGTTCCTCCAGATGTTGCTGGACTACAACTCCCATCATTCCCAGCTACAATGTACTGTGGCCACGGGTGATAGGAGTTGTAGTTCAGCAATATCTGGAGGAACCCTGGTTGGGAACCACTGCTGTAGACAGCAACATCATGCACATGATCCTTTAAGGGAGAGAAGGCAGGATCGCACCTACCTCCCCCCCAGGCAATCCTGTTTTTTCCTTTGGGCGCACAGGTTATGTGCCCACACAAGCCATGCTGCTGAAAGCTGCGCGGCCATCTGAAGGCTTGGGAATCTAAGCCTGGCCTCCAGAAATCCCACAATGCACTGCAAGGAGCCTGGATTTTCACGCGTAGGCCCCTGGCTCTGCAGGCAGCCCAAGCAGCCACACAACCAGAAGCTGAGGTAGAAGTACACGGTCACGCCCTTTTACCACAGTAAAAACCCAAGCACAAAAATCAGGCTACCTGGCAGGGCAGCACCAGGATCAGGACCGATCCCGGTGCTGCACACGAACAACCCTACTTGGATAGGGCTTCACAAGCCCAGGGCTGCTCATGTGCACGCCCTCAATGTTGAGCTAGAACCAGGCCGGCTCAACTTAGGCCCCCCCCAGCTGTTTTTGGACTACAACTCCCACAATCCCCAGCCATAGTGGCTAATAGCCAGGGATTATGGGGATTGCGGGCCAACATCTGCAGGAGGGCCTAGGTTGAGCAGCCTTGAGCTAGATGGACCAATGGTCTGACTCAGTATAAGGCAGCTTCCTATGAGGCCTGTAGAGGGGAAGAGATGCCACCCTGCTCAGGATTCTGGTCCACTCACATACAGGTCCTACAATCTTCCATTTTGTTAGAAGCTCTTCTAAAAAAAACACAGTGCTTGGGCAAAACAAGTTAAAAAAAACACCCCAACGTTTACTCTAAATGTTAATATACCAAATTAACATTTCAGCAGCTGAAAAAAAGAATCAGCTAGGAGAGGGCTTAAGAAACATGTGACCTATGTCTTTTTTACAAGGCACCACATCTGGCAAGTGAAGCAGGCGTTGAAAGTTAAAGCCAAGATAGTCACTAACATCAGTGTTTCATCACCAGCCCCCAAGGTAAGACCAGCAGGGGCTATCAGCAGGCTATCTTTTCTCAGAATCACAGATAGCAGAGAGCTTACCGTTAATGTAGCTAAATGCTGCAGAATGCATTAAAATGGTACTATATTTAGGCAGATGTGCAGAATGTAACCTGAACTCAAATTTCTACAGTAAGGCCACACTCTCAAGCCTTGATTATTTCAAAGGAAAAAAGAACCCCACGGTTTCATTACGGTATGACAAGTGAAAGAAATAGACAAACTAAAAAGGAGCCCAGCCCTTCAAATACATACAAAGTAAGTTTAAATGAAGTTAGAAATGTGATACCAAAATTACAGAACCATCAGTCAATGAAGATCCAATAAGATAAGTGCAGACCTTTCAGGGAAATTGGATGATGACAAAGAATCTTAAGGTAAGTGCTTCTATTTATAGAAGCACAACTCACTATACAACCTTGGTGGCAATGTATTATCAGGGCGAGCCCTCACATTTTATTTTGCAGCATATGTATATGAAATACAAATAATGCAACTTTGCATTTCAAAATGCTTCACATGCATTATTTCAGTAACCCTTACAACACACCTGTAAGGTAGGCCAGTGCTGTAAACCCTGTATTGCAAGGGGAAATTAAGAGGGCAGAGGCTCTGAGATGGTGGCTTATCTAAGCCCACCTCATGGATTCATGGTGAAGAAGAGAGTTGAACTAGAGACTTCCAGGTTCACAGTACACATGTTGCAGGACTGGCTCTCCTGCTGCTGTTGGACTAGTGTTGCAGCAGAGGATGATGGGAGTTTTGGTCCAACACCAGCTAGGGAGCCTCATGTTGTCCATCCCTGCTGTATTGTCACTATATTTATTTATTTATTTCATTGACATTGGCACAGTGTCCCACAGCCATGGCACAAAGGACTGACTGCACCATGGCAGTTAAACCCAATAGGTATGCTGGATCACAGTCTGGGTTCTGGAGGAACTTGGACTGCTTGCTTTACTTTTCTCATTGTTATCAGTCACTTTTTACATCATCTAACATAATACAACCTTTGCATTATTTGGATCTATGAACTGCACAAATGTTCTTCTGGGACATCATTGTTTTTTTAAAAAAAATCTGCATGTGTTGTGTCTGGTTTCACATTTTTAAAAGCCTCAATGCAAGCCCTAGGTTCATTTTTGAAAGCCACAAAGAGAAAGATTTCTAGGCAACCAGTTTCAGAACCAGATCTGTTAAAACGTGACTATGGTCTCAGGAGAAGATGAGCACAACATCCGCATCTCGCAGTAAAAACTGGTAAACAAAAAAAAAATCTATTTTCAAAAAGCTGGACTAGAACAATGCAGTAGTGAGACAGGAAATATGATTCTTATTACTACACTTGGCCACAGGTAACTATTTAATGCCAGTTAGTGTATTTGATGTCTAATATAGCTGCACCATGTACTGGGTGCAGATTGCTTTTTCAGCAATCAAGAAAACTTATGATCTGCTTCTAGAAATATAAGCATTTTCAATTAGGCCAAACTTCTATTCAACACTGGTAGGTCAAATCAAGTTACTTAAATGTAGCAGAAATTTGATTTTGCAGTGAAGAGAAAGACCATTTTCATTTTAGCAACTTGCATCCATCGGTTTACATAACATCTAGAGAAACATACTGAAGTCCATTGCATGTTGACACAGCAACAAACGATTCTGGATTCCCTCGGATGTGACCTTGGTAATAACAGTGTTCTCCTCCCTGCAATTAAAATTAAAAACATAGACAATGAGTCCACATCAGTTTCCATCATGTACAAACATGGTTTCCTAAACAATCCAGAGGTTAGGGTCAGAGTTTCCCAACTTGGGTCCCCAGATGTTGTTGAACTACAACTTCCATCGTCCTCAGTCACAACAGGCCATTGTGACTAAGAATGATGGGAATTGTAGTTCAATAACGTCTGGGCATCCCAAGATTGTGAGCCCCTAATTAAGTTACTAAGCCAGGCATACAGAAGTAAATGTTTAAACAATTTCTATGTGCCCAGATAAGGTTCACTATATTTTCTAGTGCAACAGAGTTCATCAAAACTAAATTCAGGGTTCCAAATCCAGTGAATCGCTGATGGCAAAGTAGCTTGTCCCTGTTATGAGTTCGTTCTAACCAATGTTACAATGAATATACAAAATTGTCAACGTTAATACATAAATATAAATGTCTACATTCAAATACTGGACATGTTGCTTATGGTACAAATGTTCATTTTATTGCAGTCCCTCCAAAAGCCTCTGGTCCAGCTGGTTTTGTAGCATTTCAAGCTGTACTTTGGACCAGCTCAAAGTAGGCTGCAAAAGCTGTAATAAACAACAGGCAAGCTGCGATAAAAACAAGTATCTTTTGGTGTGACTGTCACAGGCAGTTATAAGGCAACTCACCCATGTTTAAACTAATCCTCAACAGACTAATTGTTACCATGAGAGCTTGTTTGGGGGCTCCCCCAAGGAACACCCCTCGTTATTTGGAACTACAAGACTGTAGTTACCATTGTATGGATTTCAAGGGACTGTGAGATCTCCTCTTCGTTTTGCCTGTAGCTGACTCAAAGGGCAGGTCACTTTGGCAGGCCGCTTGGGAGAAGGAACACTTAGGTCAAGTTCAAAGCATAAAGATTGCAGGAGGGCATCCCCACATGCGGTCACCCCCTGATTACTCAACAGGTGGAAACTGAAGCAGACATGATTTAATCAAGAGCTATTCTTTAAATAATAAGCCAAGTATTCTCCCTGTATTGGCACAGCAAATTGAGTCACGATAGCACCCCCTTAGGAAGGAATGATAAGGAAGCAACAGGTCATCTCATTTTGCTAACGAGCATGTTAAGGGCTAGCTCAAGGCGCTGGAAGTCTGCTTGTTTGTTTTAGTTAATCACAGATATTCTGACAGACACAAGAGATAAGCTTTGATAGGATCATGTCAGGTCCCTGATGCATACCCCTACGACCCTCCTGACTCCCGGTGCGGATCGCACCTCCTCCCGCATCGTTGGCCCAACCCCCAATTGGCCTGGCAGACGCTTCAGCCACTGAAGAGGCAATAAGCTGGCCCCTGGGGCTGCATGGCTTTTTGCCATCTGGGAGTGCTGAAATCTCACGAGACGTGAGTTCCACCTTGGGAGATTTTGTGCCGAACTCTTGCAAGTCTGCAGGGTCTCGTGAGAGTTCCAGTGAGATCTCACGAGATTACCCACGAGATTACCCACGGGATTTCAGGGACATATATATAGATAGGCCGGCCTGTGATGAGGGGCCAGATAGGCGAGAGCTGCCTAGGTAGAAGGAGCCTGAGGAGCAAATGGACTGCCTTGGCAGGGCAGCGTCTGACTGACCTGTGGTAATAACAGGCATTCGACAGAACCGCAGCCAAGGGCCACCACTCTGACGCCGGACCTGGACTATTCCTCCCCGATGAACCATGCAGCCCCGACATGGGGCATTACAGATCATTTGTCCTTTCTCCACAGGGACCTTTTTTTCAGACTTTCCTTAGCCTTTTGTCCAAGAAGAAACTCACTTTTGTCCAAGACCTTTTTCTCTTCACTTTTGAATAGCACAATGGTGTTTTGTCTCTATTGTCTGCCTTTGCAAAGTGCATTTAGCATAATGCCCTCAGGCAAGAATTTCCCTATAACTGGTGAAGACACCATCAATCAGTGTGTCTTCTGGGTCACCAGTGCTATCTGTGTATCTTGGAGCCACCATTATTCTTTTCCCCATGTCTTGGCATTGGCACTACCATTTTGCCCTGCCTTGACCTCCACACTGGCCTCTCCTAATCCGGTCTGCCCAGCACTCGTGGCTGCAAGGTCTCGTTCATTTCTGGATTTACTTTTGCCTCCTGGGCCCCAGCCAGGTCTCCTCTTGCTGCCTTCCTGCTCCGAAGAAGAGAAGCCTCTCTGTAAAGACTGAGCTACAAGGTTTTGACAAACTTCTCTTAGAAGTGAGGTATTATATAACCCCTATCCTTAAACTCTACTTAACTTTTCCCTCTTTTCTCCTAAAATCCAAATCTGTTCATTTCTCTCTAGCCAGCTTTGAGTGAACCTAATTTGACAACTCAAGCCAAATTAACTCCTTGTGAGCCGTAACCTAGTCTTTGTAACATGTTGGTTTATTGCTAGTTAAATATTATTGCTTAATAACCATCTATATATATATAATTCTCCTGGGTGTGCCAGGGAAAAATGTGTCCCAGCAGCCCAGCTGATTGGCTGGGCTGTGGAGGCGCCTGATTGGCTGGTGCACACAGGAAAAGGAGAATTGGCCACTGAGAGCCATGGCCGCTGGCGGGCCCAGCCTGGTGGCGACGGGTAGCCCGAGGGGCAAGGAGGCAAGGCAAGGGGAGGAGGAGGACCGGCCGACAGGCAAGGAGTTGGCAATGGTGGCGGGCCCTGATACTGTGGCAGGGGGTGGGGGTGGGGGGGAGGTGGCCAGCCACAAAGTCTGGCAAGCGGCTCTCGGCAGGCCCGACAGGTGGCGGCCGCAGCGGCGGCACTCGGCACCGCCGGAGACTGGGCAGAGTTGGGGGGAGAGAGGTAGCCGGCCCCAAAGAGAGCGGGCCCGGAATGGAGGAAGTAGTGGGCCAGGCGGCGGGTCCGGCCCCAAAGAGAGCGGGCCCGGCATGGCGGAAGTAGTGGGCCAGGCGGCGGGTCCGGAGGAGGCGGTGGCAGGCCCAGATGCCAGGCGGCGGCGGGCCTGGCCGCGGTACTCAGCCGGGCCAGAGACTGGGGCAGGGGGAGAGAGGCGGCGGATCCGGCCCAGCGCGGAGGCAAGGCGAGGAGGTGGTGGCGGCCGTGCCAGAGACTGGGGCGGTGGGGCAGAGAGGTTGCCAGCCCCAAAAAACGCATAGATGCTCTGTGCAGAGGTCGGCTTGTTATTTTCTATTTTCTGTGCCCCTAAACCCTCAAATGAAATTTTACTTTGTTTTTGAACTTTAACCTCTCCATTCAGTTCTTTCCACGACCAAAGCTTTGAACAAATTTATTATGAAGGTGGACTGCTCCATTTAAGATAGCTATTCCCCCGCCACACACACACACACACACAAGCCTAAAAACATAGCTCAGGGTCCCACCAAGTCCCCGGGAGCAGTTCCACTAACATATTCTTTATTTGTTATGAACATCAGGAAAGAAGCAATACAATGACCAAGTTATTATTGCTGGAATTCACAACAGGTGAAAGAATACAGCAATAGTTAAAGCATTTACCTCAACAGAAGAAGACGCTCACTGAATTTAAGACAACACCCTTAAAAAGCAGAGGTTGGATAGAGGTCATACCTGCATTTACTCAAAAGGAACAGGACTCTGAATTTAAGACGACCTCTTGATTTCTATAAAAAAACTTGAAAAAACCTAGTCGTGGATTCAGGTAAATATAAACTCAGAGACGTGAGTTTTGGGCGGTATAAATATATATTTAGATAGAGAGATAGTACATTTTGCTAAATGAATTATGCCCACTCAGTCCACCTTAAATTCCAGCAAGCAGCTCTGAAAAATTTGTTCCACTTTTTGGACCATCCAGCCACCGAATTACTACAGTACCCGCAGGTAGCAATAAAATGCCATCCTCTCAGTTCCCATGTAGGCATCCTTCAGCCACTCGCTAGCCTGAGGGGAGAGGAGACAACCACTGACATTGTTTGCTAGTCACAGCACTCTCTTTACTTGGTCAGGCTAATGAGTGAATGTTATTTGTGAAATACCAACTGATGATTAACCTTTTCCAGCAGGCAGCCATTGCAAGGTCACTGGTTTAGAAATCACCGTCCTCAGCATGCAGCTAAATCTAATTACCAATTACTGAAGCTTCCACAAGTTGAAGTCAGCAGCACGATAGTGCACCGTTTCCAAGTTTTATATATATCCTTTGCTGAGGCAATGGTCGGTGGGGGGTGGGAAGAGAGAACACAAACACAAAATGATGCCTGGCCAGAAAAAAAATACTGTAAGGGGAAAGTCAATTTAGTTTAGCGTGGCATAAAAAGAAAATTTGTCTGCAACACATTCCTCTGTATAAAAACATATTTCAAGATTGCTGATAAATATATGTGCTTTAAAAAAGAATCAGGCATAGCTCAGAATCATACAAGAGTCACAGAGGCCTAGTGATACAACTTAGTGTCTAGAAAAGAGGCTTGGAAGTCAGGTTAGGTCCTGGGCCATGAGCTACCAATAAGATACTCAGTGCTTTCAGCTGCAGGGTTTAGAAAGATGGCTAGTTCATCTTGATGCATCTTGACTTCTTGCAGAGGAGACACAGGAGCATCTGTTTGGAAAGCTGTCTCTTGATTGCTTTCCTTTCAAGTCAAATAATCTGGTGCCAAACACCACCTAAGAGTCAAACTAGTTTGGTTCTGCATTCTTGCTTCCCTATGGGGGACCAATCTGGATTGGGACCATGACATGAGAGGAAGAGGGCTTTAACTTGTTGCCTCTGTCACAGTCACAATCCAGAGCAGGCTGCTATTTGCTTCAGGAGGAAAACTCCCACGGGTACCAATGGCATTTGCCCTTTAAATCTTTTAAATTGAAAAAAAAAAATATCGGATGCTGTTCTTGTTTTGTACACCGCCCTGAGTCTGTGGATTGGGTGGTATATTAAATCTTTTAATTAGTAAATAAATAAATAAATAAATCCAGGCAAACAGCGGTGAGGGTACACACATACACCACTGCTTGTGCATTCCAAATTGCTCCCTCTGAAAGTAGCAGCGTCTTAGAAGAAGTGGCATTTGATATGATCTTTAGATTGTTTAAGATTAGCACCAGTAACCCCTTCTCATGCTGTTGTGTGCCACAGTCACAGTTGACCAGGTGCAGGAAAGCCTCCCCAGCCATGAGTTTTGCAATGGAGCTTCCAGCATCAACAACTACAATCTGGAGTGGCCACACATACATGTACACACCCAGCATTGGTGATTCATTGTTGTTTGATTGTTCCAATGGGCTAATTGAGAATCTGGCTTGAGGCCTATGGTTAAAGTAACCTAAATGTCCAAATGATACCTAACACCAACAAAAATAATCTCAAGTTATGGCCTTTGAAGAACAGCTACTAATAATGAAAGTAAAACATGCTAGCCAAATGTAAAGAACCAAACCTTTAAAACCAGCATTTCCAAACAACAAAACACTCTCTTAAAATGTCATTTCAGCTGCCTTAGGGCTATATCTGGAAATGCTTAAAAGTCACCAAATTCTAAGCTGGGTCAGTGGTTCTAGAAATTAGGTTACCAAGACAAGCTATTTTTAGTTAGCGTTGCAGATCACAGAGCCTGCCCTTCAAATGGCACACAGTATTGTTTACAGGCTTTACCTTTGCTTCCAACTCCCCATCCCCAATTTCTTATGCTGCAATCCTGACATGAGTTCCTATCAGGCCTGCATGGTTCAGCCAAGGAAAGACTGCCTACTTAACTAGTAGGCGAGGAATGTGGAAAGTTGGTGGTCTGGGAGTATAAGAGGAGCATAGAAGCTTCAAGGATGAGATAGAGGGATTCTATTAAAGGTGCCAAGTAGTCAAGAGTACGCAACAAGGCAGCAGTTGCCTATGTGAAGAATCTTATCTCTTGTGAACACACTCAGGCACATGCGCACAAAACCTGACACCATTTCTTTGAGCTGCATCTAAATAATTAAGGTTTATCTGTAGTATTCTCAACTATATTTTATTACATCACACCATTACACATTTCTTACATGAAAACTGGCCCTTGGGCAATTTCCTTGTAAACACCACTGACCTACATAAAAGAAAGAGTCCTTTCCTTACTGCACATCCTGCTGTGTGACTTTCCTCTTAATTTCAACCACAATATGGTTTATATGCTGCAATGGAATGCCAATGCAAAGTGGTCAGTACACATGCCCTGATCCCTTAAAACTATTCTGCCAGCACCAACACTTGATTGCATGTAAGAGTTGAAAAGACACTTGCAGAAATCCAGCATAAGTGGCTATGAGGTTGGTTCCAAACCTTAGGAATTTGCCACAGATCAAAGACCAAGAGTTGGTTCCATTGCTTAGGAATGTGTCACAGACCATTCCAATCCTTAGGAATGTGCCACATTCTGCCGCCTCCCTATGTATACTCACATTTAAATGAATTACTTGCCTTCCAGACCAGAGTCGCAAACCACAATCAAACCACAGTTTGCCATCCTGGTTTGGAGAGCAAGCACAAACTGTGCTTTGAACTAAAGAGGATGTAACTAATTGAATCAGGGAGATGAGGAGGGAGTGTGTGAGCCCATAGTTTGCCATGGATATTATGAACTAAAACATTTAAGACTGCAACATGGCAGGCTGGATTAAACTTTCTCTTCTTCATTGCTACACTCAGGGACATAAGAAGTTGCCTTATACCAAGTCAGACCACTGATCCATCTAGTTCAGTGTTGTTTAGACTGAATGGCAGAGGCTCTCCAAAGGATCAGGCTGGAGTCTTCCAGCCCTATCTGAAGATGCCAGGGATTGAACCTGGGACCTTCTGCATGCAAAGCAAATGTTCCATCACTGGCCTATACCCCCAGCCCCATCTTCAGAGACATACGTTTTCTTCCCTGCACAAGAAAAAAGGAAAGGAAAAAAGACAGAGCTAAACCAGCTGATGTAGCTTGTGTCTGATCCTTTCCCACTCATCTTTCCAAATTCCTTTGGCTCTTTCCCCACAAGTTGCTTCCACTATTTTGATAAGCAGGGTGGTGGCAAGCAATCTGAGCTTCTCCAAAAAGTCTCCAAATGGAAGAAAGAACTGGACTGTACACAATTCCAATTGCATCTCCAATAAATCTCATCTCCCACACTTTTCATACCAGATAGAACCTTACACACTTTAAAAAGCTAATTTCAACATCTTGGCATTGACATGATCAGGAAGAAGAGCAATAATTAAAAAGAAGGAAAACCAAGTAATTAAAGTTCACATCACATGGCAAAAGTCAAATGCAGCTCTGAAAAATCTCACGTTAGCAGCCTCTGCATACACTCTTAATCCTCTATAATAAAGAGCTAAAGTGTGCGCCCGTGTCCCTGCCCGTGTCTTTCCCGGCCGTTTGCCCAGAACGTCCGAGAAAGATACGGCCGCAGGAACACTGGCGGCCATGTTGGCTCCCGGTCCGGGAGCAGGAGAAGCGGGGACCGGGAAGGGCAGATGCGGCAGCAGCGGGACCAGCCCGGCCGCCGCCGAAGCCGGACGTGGGGGAGGAGACGGCGGGGGAAGCCGGCCGAGACGGCGGCAGAGCCGCCGCCTCGGCCAGAGCACATGCTACGCCCGAGCGGCCGCGGCAGGGAGACTGGGTCCAGTGGCAGCGGCGGCCGCCGCGGGAAGGCCGGAGGCGGCGGCCGCGGAACTGGACCAGCCGCGGGGAGGCAAGGGAGGCCTGAGGTGGTGGGGGGCCTGAGGTGGGAGGCTTGAGGTGGCGGGGGGCTGGCCTGGCCGGGGAGGCCGCCGATGACCCCGGATGGCGCCAGCCCCAGCCGAAGGAGGCGGTGGGCCCGGGCGGGAGGAGGCGGCGGTTGAGGGTGGCGACTAGCGCCCGTTAATTTAACGGGCTGAAAAATACTTGTATAAAATAAATCTGAATAAGGCCTATTATTCAGACATATAAATAAAAATTATCACAACTCCCAATTGAGACCCATGTATCTACAAAGAAGAGTACTTTTAATCACATCCAGAAAAGGAGCTATTGCTGCAATATAAACTATTCATATTCAAAAGACATTCCCCAAAATCAAAGTGACTGGGAGGCGAAATGGTAATATGGTTAGAGTAAATATTTCCAAAAAACTACGAATGCATGGCAAGCGACCTTCAAAGATTGCTTCTGGCATAAACCCTTATCTATCATATAACATAAATCTTGACTCTGAAAAAGGCAAAATATCTTTATTTGTTTAGTATTTCTCAGACTATTCACATGTGACATAGGATATACTTCCACATGAGAAGTAATCTTCAAGTAAACAAGTAAAGCGCTGTGTGCTTACTTGTGAACACACATGTGTGAGAAGTCAAGGTCAACGGCAGCTTCTTGGCAAATGGAGACACAATGAAATGTGTCTAACTGTACAACCACAGGAACAGAGGATGCTGCCTTATACCAAGTCAGACCACTGGTCCATCTAGATCAGTACTGTTTACACTGACTGGTACAACTCTCCAAGGTTACAGGCAGGAGTCTCTCCCAGCCCTACCTAGAGATGCCAGGGAATGAACCCGGGACTTTCTGCCCAGGTGGTCTTCCATAGAGCAATGGCCCCATCCCCTAAGGGGAATATCTTAAAACACTCACATATAGTCACGCATTCAAAAGCAAGCCACAGGCCCTGCTTAGCAAAGTGGACAATTCATGCTCACTACCACAGGACCAGCTCTCCTCCCCAGACCATCACACATGACTATCCACTAAGTGGTTGTATTTGTCAATAAGTGCTTCTTGCATGAAAATTGTGTCTCATCTGGTACAAACGTAGCGACATCCATCATTAGCAATCTTCAGTGCATCAGAAAGTATTAGCCAGGGCTATTTGGTCTGGATTATGCTTGGTGGCCGACATACTGTGCAACATGTAAATCAACAGAATCTGTGCACAGTTGTGCAAAAGTGCTCTTGTGCAAGACGCAAGCGTCATGCAAACAAAGTTGTGCAATAGGTGGCCATTATTTCCAGAGGCGTAACTATAGGGGGGGCAGGGGGGGCACATGCCCCGGGCGCCATCTTTTATGGTCACGTGGGGGGGGGCCGCCATGACCAATTTTTTAAATCTTTTTAAAAAATTTTTTGTTAATACAAATGTTTCCTGCTCAGTGCAGCAGCGCTGCAGCAGTCAAGGGAGCGTGTCGGTGCCCCCTTCCCCACGAGCGGTCCCTTCCGCGCCGCCTGCGCCCCCCCATTGCTTTGCTGGCGCCTGGCGGCCAGTCAGTGGCCTGGCTTGGCGGCGGGCGCTTGTGAGGAAAAACCTAAGTATAATGTAGTATTTGGGGGGGCGGTGGGGGGGCGCGGTGGGGGGGCGCCATTTCAGTGCTTGCCCCGGGCGCCGTTTTCCCTAGTTTCGCCTCTGATTATTTCCACTGGTTATCCACTGCGCAACTGCATTTGTGCACTTCTTGTGCTTTGCGTGTGAGTGCTCTTAAGCAACTGCACACATGTTCCACTAAAAGGCAGTTGTCTGATTTGAAGTGACAGATTTGGGTACTTAATTGAAAAGGGGAAGGGCATAGGTTATTCAGGCCTGCAAACGTTTCACCTCATTGACAGAACCTGTGAAGGAATGATAATCAAAGGGAGATAAACGGACACAGCGACTAACTGTGATGTCAACTCCTGGCACTCACAGAGCCCTGTGGTTGTCTTTGGCAGAATACAGGAGGGGTTTACCACTGCCTCCTCCTGTACAGTATGAGACAATTCCTCTCAGCATCTTCCTATATCACTGCTGCTCGATATAGGTACCAGCGGGGATTCGAACCGGCAATCTCATGCTTGCTGACTGACTGATTGATTAAGTGCTTTCAAGTCAATGTCAACTCTTAGCAACCACATAGATAGCAATAGCAATAGCAATAGCAATAGCACTTACATTTATATACCGTTCTATAGCCGGAGCTCTCTAAGCGGTTTACAATGATTTAGCATATTGCCCCCAACATTCTGGGTACTCATTTTACCGACCTCGGAAGGATGGAAGGCTGAGTCAACCTTGAGCCACTGGTCAGGATCGAACTTGTAACCTTCTGGTTACAGGGCGGCGGTTTTACCACTGTGCCACCAGGGGCTCATAGATAGATTCTCTCCAGGATGATCTGTCTTCAATTTGGCCTTTAGGGTCTCTCAATGGTGCATTCATTGCTGTCATAATCAAGCCCATCCACCTTGCTCGGCAAGTCAGTTCCCGCTGCGCCATTAGGCAGCTTTGTGATTATATAGAACCTACAGGTGAAACTCGAAAAATTAGAATATCGTGCAAAAGTTCATTAATTTCAGTAATGCAAATTAAAAGGTGAAACTGATATATGAGATAGACGCATTACATGCAAAGCGAGATAAGTCAAGCCTTAATTTGTTATAATTGTGATTATCATGGCGTACAGCTCATGAGAACCCCAAATCCACAATCCCAGAAAATTAGAATATTACACGAAACCAATAAAACAAGGATTGTAAATAGAACAATATCGGACCTCTGAAAAGTATAAGCATGCATATGTATTCAGTACTTGGTTTGGGCCCCTTTTGCAGCAATTACTGCCTCAATGCGGCGTGGCATGGATGCTATCAGCCTGTGGCACTGCTGAGGTGTTATGGAAGACCGGGATGCTTCAATAGCAGCCTTCAGCTCTTCTGCATTGTTTGGTCTCATGTCTCTCATCCTTCTCTTGGCAATGCCCCATAGATTCTCTATGGGGTTCAGGTCAGGCGAGTTTGCTGGCCAATCAAGCACAGTAATCCCATGGTCACTGAACCAGGTTTTGGTACTTTTGGCAGTGTGGGCAGGTGCCAAGTCCTGCTGGAAAATGAAGTCAGCATCCCCATACAACTCGTCTGCGGAAGGAAGCATGAAGTGCTCCAAAATCTCCTGACAGACGGCTGCGTTGACCCTGGACTTAATGAAGCACAGTGGACCAACACCAACAGATGACATGGCTCCCCAAATCAACACAGTCTATGGAAACTTCACACTGGATTGCAAGCATCTTGCATTGTGTGCCTCTCCATTCTTCCTCCAGACTCTGGGTCCTTGGTTTCCAAATGAGATGCAAAAGTTGCTCTCATCAGAAAAGAGGACTTTGGACCACTGAGCAACAGACCAGTTCTTTTTTTCTTGAGCCCAGGTTAGACGCTTCTGACGTTGTTTGTTGTTCAGGAGCGGCTTGACAAGAGGAATACGACATTTGAAGCCCATGTCCAGGATCTGTCTGTGTGTGGTGGCTCTTGATGCACTAATTCCAGCCTCAGTCCACTCCTTGTGAAAGTCCCAACACTTTTGAATGGCCTTTTCCTGACAATCCTCTCCAGGCTGCGGTCATCCCTGCTGCTTGTGCACCTTTTTCTTCCACACTTTTCCCTTCCACATAACTTTCTATTAATGTGCTTTGATACAGCACTTTGGGAACATCCAACTTCTTTTGCAATTACCTTTTGAGGCTTTCCCTCCTTATGGAGGGTGTCAATGATGGTTTTCTGCGCAACTGTCAAGTCAGCAGTCTTTCCCATGATTGTGATTCCTAATGAACCAGACTGAGAGACCATTTAAAGGCTCAGGAACCCTTTGCAGGTGTTATGGATTGATTAGCTGATTGGAGTGGGACACCTGGAGCCTAGACTGTTGAACCTTTTCACAATATTCTAATTTTCTGGGATTGTGGATTTGGGGTTCTCATGAGCTGTACGCCATGATCATCACAATTATAACAAATTAAGGCTTGACTTATCTCGCTTTGCATGTAATGCGTCTATCTCATATATCAGTTTCACCTTTTAATTTGCATTACTGAAATTAATGAACTTTTGCACTATATTCTAATTTTTCGAGTTTCACCTGTACACAAGTTAAGGAAATGTCTGATGGGAGAATGGGAGAAAACTGGATTGACTAACAAAAAGAATAGTAGTATGCAAAAGGCTGAATATTCTTTTACTTCTCAAATGCTCTCATCTTCTCACCTTTGCTAGAGCAATGCTATTGATTTTTAGTACTGCCATTTTAGGGTAAAAGCGTTTTTGCTCATCGACAAGGAGGTCTGATTGCCTAAATAACATGGGTTGTTCATATCTTTGTATGCATATACAAAACTGGCACTATAATAAATCTGAGATCCTGCAGAATGGCAATCTCCCATTACTGCAAGCTCACAACTAGAAGGTATGCTCATTTATCTCATTCTATTTTTGTCAGCAGGGTATAGGGGTGTGCATGAACCTTTTGGCACAATTTGGTCCGAATTCTGACTGAACCATGCCAAAGCGAACCAATTCATTTGAACCAATTGGCTGGGCTGGTTACTTTGACAAACCAGCTTGCAATCAAACCGCTCGAACTGGCCCAGTTTGAAGTGGTCTGGGGCTCGCAAGCGAACCGTTTCTGCACATCCGTAGCAGGGTATAGTGGTTAGATGAGCTGGGGAGCACTGGGTTGAAATTACTGCATATTTGTTCACTGTTCATTTAAAAAGATGTATATCCCACTTTATAGCTCCAACAGGCTTGGAAAAAAGCTTGCAAAACACCTCACAATAATATTGCATTAAGGCTAAGTGAGGAACAGGAATAACATGGGGCAGCCAGGCTGGTCTCCAGGTCATCTCGATGAGACCATATTACACCTATATTAAGAGAGCTGCACTAGCTACCAAGATGTTTCCAGCAAAAATATAAAGTGTTGGTAATAACCTATAAAGCCCTAAACTGCTTAGGTCCAGGATATTTAAGAGAACATCTTCTTCATTATGAGCCCCACTGCCTACTGAGATCATCGGGGGAGATCTGTCTGCACATGCCACCAGCTCATCTGGTGACTAATCAGGTATAAGTTTTTTCCTCTGCTGCCGCGAGGCTTTGGAATGCACTTCCTGCCAAAATAAGAGCTTCCCCTCTCTGACATCTTTTTAAAAGGCTGTTAAGACACATTTATTCATCCACGCTTTTAATTAGACTTATAGAATTCATCACTGTTTTTAAATTGTTTTAAATTTTGTTTTAATCTGTGTTGCTTTATTGTAAACTGCCCAGAGATGCGAGTTTTGGGTGGTCAATAAATATGCTAAACAAACAACCCTCAAGGACATATGGTAGGGTGGCACATTGATCAAGGCACTTCCTTAGTCTGGATGTCAGCTAAAAAGTGATCAACAGAAGTCTGAGGAAGGAAGTTGATCATCCCCTAAGGGGAGCTAGGGTTCTCACCAAAAATTCCTTATAAGGTAAAGCTCTAGAACGGTCTGAAATGTGGCTCTGAAGAGGTGCAAATGCCAGTAGTGTGATGCACAGCGACCGCAAAGAAGAACGTATGTTTCCAAATCTGCATTTGCTGATGTAACATGGAGAACTAATAGCTGGGGAAAGAGAGTCTTAAACTGTGCTGGGCCCACTGACTTCCCTGCAAATGCACCCTGCAAGGTTGTTGTTCCTTCAGCTGCATTTCACTTCCAGTCTCAGAGCCCAGCTGGTGGTGGAGGGGAAAACAGGCACAAAATGGCTTGCAAGGAGCCATCTGAAGGGGAGAATCGACAGGCAGGACTTGCAGACCTTCTCCATTACATCTGTGCAGTGGAAAGAGCTGAAATAGGTACTTGGTGTGCCTGCGGTTGAGTCTGAAAGCGGCATAACTGATTGTACAAACAACTGGATAATTTAGAAATGCTGAACCACCACACAGCCAGTTACATAACTTATTTTTGTTGCCTTTCCGGCATTTTGTCTATGTTTTGACTGCCTTGTTTTTGGAAGATGCATCCATCCAAAAGGAATGCAAAAGATACAGCAAGACAATAATCACATAGTTTGGTTGTGCTGCATCATCATGAAGTAGGAAATCAGAGCTTCTTTGACCCAAGAATAGAATCCAGATTCCCCAAACAAAAACAAACATTGCTGTTTGTCTCGTCTTTTGATTCAGCCTCACAAAGCTACCCTTGCTGCGTTGCCTAGTTTGGCAACAACTAAATTGTTTTTTACCATTTTTAAGGCAGTTGCCACTATAGCCCTATCCAGGCATTATGTTGCATGTGTGTACAGGTGTGTACATGATTTTGTGCATATTGCTGTATGTGTGTTCATCTGAAAAAGAAAAGCCTCAAATGCAGTAAAATATATCACCGTACAAGCATTGAACATAATGTGTGAATAATATGTAATATGTAAAACAATATGTGTGCACAGACCTATTCATACATACACTGTACACAGATTTTACATGAACTGAGTATAATATGTGACTAGGTCTAAGCTGTATTAGAATGGAATATATCCCTAGGCATCTCACCTTCTGGTAATACCTCACAGTCCAGAAAACCTGCCCATGTTCAAAGAGGACCACAGGGTTGTTGTGAGGAGAAACCTAAGTATGTAGTACACTGCTCTGGGCTCCTTGGAGGAAGAGCGGGATATAAAATGAAATAAATAAGTAAGTAAGTAAATAAATAAATAAATAAGCAAGCAAGCAAGCAAGCAAGCTTCCACCAGTATGAAACTGCTGGACCCCTACATTCAGCAGGGGAAATGCTCTTGTAGGGGCTCACTGAGGTAAAGCTAAGAGTGATGCATGAGAGGGTATTCGGTAGTGGCACTTGCCATATGGAACTCCATGCTACCAGATGTTGTCTCTTTGACTGGAAAAGTTTCATTGGCAGTTGAAAATGGTTTTATTCCAGAAAACCTATTAGGTACATTGGTTTTATGGTGCTTTCTGCTGCTCTTCCTGCTTAGTTTTATGCTCCGTTTTAACAGTTTGTTTTGAAACATTAATATTGTTGTTTATACAACAATATTAACAACAATCTAATGTAATCTAACCTTGTTTATTTTCATAAAGTGCCTTGAACACCTCCATGCTGGAGGATAAAGGTGGGCAGTGGCAGCTGGTGCGGGTGCCGCCAGGGGATGATAGAAGGCACCTCCAAGGGTAAATTAGTAGGTGCTTCCCACCCAAACCGCTGCATCTGAAAGCTCTCCCCACCAGCGGTGCGCTGCACAGCATCCGCTGCAGCGGAGAATCAGCTCCACCACTCAGCTGGCCTCTACACATGTGTGAAGACCATTTTCTGGCCACAGAAATGGCCTCCGACAGATGAGTGGCAGAGCTGATCCTCCACTGCAGCAGGTGCTGGGTGATGAACTGCTTCTGGGGAGAGCTTTCAGGTGGGGCAGCCTGGGAGGTAAGCACCTAATTGACACTTAAAGGTGCCTCCTGCTGCCCCACCACTCAGCAGTGCCTGCACCAGCCGCTACTGAAGGTGGGATATAACTTTTTTTAAAAAAATAACCAACCAATCACCACCAGTTTGTATGCCGTATTATGCCCTTGCGTGAAATTAACATATGAAAATTGTAAGTGGTACACATGATTCTGGTCACCATACCTCAAAAAGGATATTACAGAATTGAAAAAGCTGCAGAAGAGAGCAACCAACATGAGCAGGGAACTACTAGAACACCTTCTTACAAGGCAAGGCTACACCATTTGGACCTTTTAGGTTTCAACAAAAGGTGACTAAGAGGACATAAGATAGAGGTTTATATATTGTACATGTTGTGGAGAGAGGGTAGTTTTTCTCCATCTCTTACAACTCTAGAACAGAGCGCAGCCCATGAAGGTGATTGCCAGGAAGTTTAAGACCAACAAAAGGAAGCACTTTTTCACACAGCGCATAATTAATCTATGGAATTCTCTGGCACAGGATGTGGTAATGACCACTAACTTAGATGGCTTTAAAAAGGGCTTAGACAAATTCATGGAGGACAGGTCTATCAATGGCTACTAGTTTGGATGGCTATAGACTATCTCCAGGTTCAGAGGCAAGGTGCCTCTAAACACTAGTTGTAGGGGAGCAACAGATGGAGAGGGAGCATGCCTTCTTTGAGAGTGTATCAGGTATGTGGATCCAGTTGACATAGTGTACTTGGACTTCTAAAAAGCTTTTGACAAAGTTAACCATCAAAGGCTCTTGAGTAAGCTTAGCAGTCATGTGATAAGGGGACAGGTTCATGTGTGCCTTGGTAACTTGTTGAACAACAGGAAACAGAGGGTAGGAACAAATGTATAGTTTTCACAATGGAGGGAAGTAAGAAGTAGGGTCCTCCACTGATCTATACTAGGACCAGTGATCTTTAATTTGTTCATAAATGATCTCGAAGGGGTAACCAGCAAAGTAGCCAAATTTGAAGATGAAGCTAAACTACTTAGGGTAGTGAAATCCAAAACAGATTGTGAGGAGCTCCAAAATGCAGTTCAGTGTAAGCAAGTGTAAAGTGATGCATATGGGGGCAAACCCCCCCCCCCACAAATTCACATATTCACTGATGGGGTCTGAGCTGTTGGTGACCAACCAGGAGAGAGATCTTGGGGTTGTAGTGGACAGCTTGTTGAAAGTGTCAACTCAGTGTGTGGCAACTGTCAGGGAAAAGGCTAATTCCATGCTAGGGATCATTAGGAAGGGGATTAAAAGAAAAATGCTAATATGATTTGCTAATTGTTAGTTTAATAATAATTAAAACTATGGTGTGGCCACATTTGGAGTACTATGTACAGTTTGGGTGACTGTATCTTAAGGAGGACATTGTAGAACTAGAAAAGGTGTAGAAGAGGACAAGCAAGATGAGCAGGGGCCTGGAGCACTTTCCTTATGAAGCAAGGCTACAGCATCTGAGATACTAGTCTGGAAAAGAGGCAACTATGGGGAGGCATGACAGAGGTCTACAAAATTATGCACATGTAGGGAGTGGACATAGAGAAAATTTATCCTTCTCTCCCACTAGAACCAGGGGTCATCCCATGAAACTGAAGGCCAGGAAATTTAGGACCAACAAAGGGAAATACTTTTTCACACAGCACATAATTAATCTATTGAATTCTCTCATGGGATGTGGTGATGGCCACTAGCTTGGATGGCTTTAAAAGGGGCTTGGGCAAATTTATGGGGTCTGTCAATGGCTACTAGTCTGGTGGCTATAGGGCCACCTCCAGCCTCAGAGGCTTCTGAATACTAGTTGCAGGGCAGCAACAGCAAGTGAGAGGACATGCCCTTACTTCTCGTCTGTGGGCTTCTCAGTGACTCAGGTGGGACACTGTATGAAACAGGAGGCTGGACTAGATTGGTCTTGGGCCTGATCCAGCAGAGCTGTTCATATGTTCTTACACATTTGCCTGATTCCTGGAATACAGAAATCTTAACTTCACATATCAGTGCAGCTGCCTGTAACATCCCAAAAGCCTCTTCTCCTTTGCAAAGCATCTTCAGGAGAGGGTGAGGAATTTCAGCAGAGAGAAGGGGCTGGGCGGAAAGGAGCACTCAGCTTGCTGTGTGTACCTCAGCTCTGCCAATAGAACACAACAGCTTCACAGAACAGACCCCCATTGTACACTGTATTTTGCCTTTGAAATTCTAATTGGGCAACCCACGCCAAAAAATAGCATAGTTTGCCTTCCTAGAGGAGGAAACGGATGGAAGATGAAAAGCTGATTTCCTGAGTCACTTTCAATTCATCTTTTGGTTCTTGGGGCACTATAACAATGCTCCAGTTCCCAAGTGCCAGTTTGGCTCAAGTTAAGAGATACTAGAGAAGGAAGAACGCAGACAGAAGGCCAATTAATCCACACGATAGTGAACAGAATGAGGACTAGTTCCCGCTTCTCTGTCAAGATCCAGGGCAGAACTGCTTTGGAATGCCTTCCTTTGCCAGTTTGATTTATTGATTCAAGTTTAAATCATGCCAATAAATATTTATATAGTGCATTTTTGAAGGATCTCAAAGCATTTTGTGTACATTTTCTCATTAATACTTACTATAACACTGTAAGGAGGGCCAGCATAAGTAGCTCTATACCTTAATGGAATAAGATACAGAAACAATGCAAGGCAACTAGGGATTCAGATAGTAGGACTCAGATGCCCTAATCCGCACCACCACAGCACCCCCCAGAGGGAGTTTTCAGCCAGCAATCTGCTACAATATTTACACCCATACACTGGATTTTCGCACGCAGACCCCTGTGATGAAATGATACAATGATGAATGGAGCAGAACTATGTTTATGTAAATTAGCTTGGAACACAGTGAAGCTGTTAATCAAGAGTGGCAGTTAGAGTGGGACAGGTGACAGTTGGGAGTTGGTCATGGAGAGAGAAGGAGTGGATTTTGGGGTCTGGGGAGAAGCAGTCTCAAAGGGAAATGCTCTGACACTCAAAGGTTTCAAATACCTGTAATAAAGACTGGAAATAGGACAGTCTAAAACAACAACTGGGTGAGAAAGAGTCTCTGATAAGGGCTGGGTAAACAGGACAGTTCCAGGAAGGAACTGGGTTGGAGTTTTAAGACCTAAGTGTCAAGAAACCAAGTTCTGTGAAAAGCAACAACATCAAAATTGTAACTAAGCAAGACAACAGCCCTACTTTATAATAGTGTGCAAGCAGACCTTGTTATCTGCAGGGTTTCTGTTCCCGCCAATTTCTGTGGGTAACAAACCCGCAGATAATGAGACATTGTGTAAATGTCTATGGGGGGTTAGGTTCCTGGAGACTAAAAAATGGTGAAAAACCAGCAAAAGTGGTGAAAATAAGAGCAATAATGTGCCACACCATGCTCCACAGGTGTCCAATGATGCCCTCCAAAACCTGCAATTTCGGGGATTTTTCCAAAAAAAATTGTGGTAATTTTTATTTTTATTTTTTAAAGATAAGAGCCACGAAATAGCTCCTTTAAACAAAGGAGCTCATTTAAACTAAAGATGGCCAGAAATGACATCATTTCCAGCCATCCTGAAACCGCGGATTCAGGGAAATTAACCATTTTTTCACCGTGTATACCAATGCTGGATGTCAATAGTCCAAGTGCAGATACACAGAACAGTGGGTGTCAGGGCCACGTATAATGAGGTTTGCCTGTACACAAACCTCAGAAATAATCTTTAATAGAATTCTATTCTTGATTTTGTTTGAAACATCTGATTCCTGTCAACAACCTTCCCCATGTCTGCAAAGTCATGTTATCAGGATGAGAAACCCTAAGCGTTGCAGAGGTTTCATAACAAACAAATGGTGGCAGCGGAGATATAGGTGAAGATGTTTTTCACCTTAAAGATGAAAGACATCTGGAAATAAACTTAACACACATAGCAGAATCAGACCCAAATGCCACAGTCCCACTCATGGGAAGAGCCCGTACCTGCCTAGAAACTGCAGCTCATTAGCATTTTTGTTAAAAGTCAGTTGGAAAGCTTGCACCCAGGTGCTTTCCCATACCTTCTGCTGCTGCAGAGACTATTGGAAACTACGCAGAAAGGGGGCTGTCCGACTTTCCTTTCCAGCACTGGCTAGAAGGATGCAATGCTGCCCAGGTGGGGGCAATGGGGGAGAGAAACAGAGAGGCTGGGAGAGAAACAGGGTGGTGGGGGAGAGAAATGGTGGCAGCGATAGCAAGAGGGGAGAGAAATGTGGGCAGTGGTGGCAATGGGGGAGAAAGGGGCAGTGGGGAGAGAAACACTCTTAAGTGCAAGTGAGCAACCAAAAGGGGGATACCTGGCCCCATAAAACAGCCATTCCAAGCTTTGTTCCTCAGTCTGAAAAATATCACTTGTCTGATCAACAGTGCAGACTTGCTGCCTTGCCCAGCTTCTGTTTGTCTCAATCAGTACTGAACCCATCCATGCCTTCCTGCCCTGACCATGTCTCCTGCCTCAACAGGGTTCTGGCACCTTACTCTCTGTGCCATCAAAGCAGCTCACAGGGCGAAGGGCAGGCTGACCTGATCTTTGCTGCTCCACAGCACTCTTCTGACTGTGGCAGGAAGAGAAATTGCAGCCAGCCAGCCATCCTAGAAAGACTATTGTTTGATTGATTAAGTGCCGTCAAGTCAGTGTCGATTCTTAGCAACCACATAGATAGATTCTCTCCAGGATGATCTGTCTTCAACTTGGCCTTTAAGGTCTCTCAGTGGTGCATTCATTGCTGCTGTAATCGAGTCCATCCACCTTGCTGCTGGTCGTCCTCTTCTTCTCTTTCCTTCCACTTTTCCCAGCACTATGGACTTCTCAAGGGAGCTGGATCTTTGCATAATGTGTCTGAAATATGATAGTCTGAGCCTGGTCCTTTGTGCCTCGAGTGAAAATTCTGGATTGATTTGTTCTATGATCCATTGGTTAAAGACTATAAGAAGTCAATAAGGTCCCTGATGGCCATATACAAGAACTGTCTGGACTTGACTTCCCAGTCTGAGTCCTATGGTGTCACTATGAACATTACCTACCTGTTCTTAAACATGAACATTGGCCTGCTTTGGCCATGCCACTCAAAACCTACCGGGCCCTGACACTTACTAATGCCACAAGGTAGGTTAGTTGAGATAGTGAGCTGAGAGGTGGTGACTGGCACAGGATCATCCAACAAGCTTCATGGCTCAGTCAAGTTTGAACCTGCATCTCCTCACTCCTAGTTTGACACTCTACCCCAGTGAAGATCTTCACTACTTTTCAGGCAGGAGCCACTTCGGGGAAAAACTTTCAGTGTGAGAACCATCTGTTGACTACAGTTGTCAACTATTCCGCATTGAGCGGGAAGTCCTGAATTGCAGTAGAGAAATGTTGTCCCATTCGTGATGAGTTTCTCCTGCTTTTGAATTTTTTTTAGAAACACTTAAAAAAAAAACTTTTACAGCCGCCACTTTGCGACGGTGGAGCAGGGATGGTGGCGAGAGCTCCTTCCACCTCCCAATGGCGAAGTTCAGCACTAGGTAGGCTAGGCACTTAGGCAGGGACACATGCAGCAGGCTGCTGCTCTGGGCAGGCGCATTCACCACGCTGAAGGCAAGGCAATGCTGGCGGGGAGGGTGGCAAAGAGTCCCTACCCAACCCAGCTTTCTCCCCCAAATGAGGTGATCCAGGCAGAAGCCTGGAATTGGCTTGGATCACCTCATTTGGGGGAGGAAGGAGGGTCAGGTAGGGACTGTTCACTGCCTTCTCCCAAGCCCCACCTGCACTGCCTTGCCTTTGGTGCGGTGAACGAGCCTGCCCAGAGCAGCAGCCTGCTGCATGTGTCCCTGCCTAAGTGCCTAGCCTACCTAGTGCTAAACCTCACCATTGGGAGGTGGAAGGAGCTCTCGCCGCTGTCCCTGCTCCGCTGCCACCGTGCAGCAGCAGGAACAGCCAGTCACCAGCCACCGCCTGGACCTGGTGGTGGTGATCATCAATAGGTAAGTGCACCCAGTGGCTGCCACCTTGGGGGGGGGGGCAGTGAATGCATGTCCTGCCTCAGGTGGCCCCGGCCCCGTGCCCCCAGCCCACCCTGGGTGTCCTGATTTTGGCCGACACAATGTTGGCAACCCTAGTGTTGACCTCCACACAGTACTGCACTTTTCTCAGGGCTGGAAGGGCCCTTTAAGAGCAATGGAGTCCTCTCTTAAGAGCTTTAGGAGAAACACACTGAGAAAGACTACACTTCCCAGCACTCTGTACACACCTTCCAAGATGGAACAGGGGCTCAAGAGGGCTCTATTTCCTTTCAAGGAGTCCCTTGCCACTGGTCAAAGTGCAGCACAACACGCTGGGAATGGTCGCCTCCACCTGGTGCCGGTGGGCTGTGCAGAGTATTCAGCTTTGGCCTACATTTTACACAGGCTCAGTAATCAGTCAGAGCTGCACTTAGGGTTGTCGTGGGCTACCACTGGCCCCCAGGCCTTACACTGCTCTACCCACTACACCACACTGTATTTTGTAATCACAAATACACACACCACATATGTAGATATTTTTAATGCTCCACTGAATAAGAAGAAACTTTGAAAGATTAAGTGTAGCACAGGTCATTTTTAATCCCAAACCACTCAACCATCAACACGTCTCCAAAGCAGCGCTGCTTGCAGTTAATTACATGCAGCAAGACAATATATTTCACAAACAACAAAAAGAAAGATCAGTTTGACTGCTCTTACTTTAACTTCCACCACCTTTCCACCATGTTCAATATGCCTCTCGAGATATTCTGAAGACAGCAGATCACTGCAACGACAGAAGAAGCAAGGTATAATTACAATGCTTAATATGACATTCACTCAGCTAACGGTTCAGCAAACACTGGCATTTCAAATGTATAGAACTCAGTAAGATGTATTTCTTTAAAAGAGTACACATCTGAACTAAAACCACAAACTAAAACTACCTACCAAATGCACTCTCATGTCATCATCAGAAGTAACGATACTGAGTGGTCTTTTATTTTTAAATAAACCCCCGCCATAACTGTTCCTAAGAAACCACCACCACTGTGTCAGTTTTATTATAAATAGCAGGCATTAAGTTCCTTCTACCTCCAACATGTTAATCTTTCTATATTTAGTCAAATTCTAAAATCTGATTATGTAGGATTTTAGTCAAATGCTACATAATAATTGGACTATAACCCTCTCAGTTTCCGATATTCCCCAATTTACTATGTTATTTTTAATAACCATGGCCAACAACATTTATCCATTTTATAAATGGATACATTTTATAAATTAGTGTAACAGAAGCAGAGTAATTAACACCAAAGTGAATCCCCGTCTTCCAAGTAGTAGTACAAAACTATTTTAAATAGAGAGATCAAATATTTAACACAGGGAAAATCTAGTGGTTTAAGCTATTGGAATGTCAAGAATTTCAAAATAAGGCAAAGCACAGAATGATTTGGGAATTATCTTATCATTCATTCTGAAGAAAGTTCTGCTTAAGAAATTTTCCGACACACCTTGACAGAAGATGGCAACTAGCGCAAACATTGAAATAGCCTTGGGGAGACAGAATTCTGAAACAACTATATCCATTAAGGACTAACTCCACATTACACAGAACAAACCTCCCATTCTATTTGCTTAAGAGTTCTGAGTAACTTGGAAACTTGCATGTTCTTTTATAGGAAACATAAAATTCCCTTTGACATGGTCATTGTTAACCCACAGGTTTTGCTGCAGGTTCCAATGAGTAACTGATAGGAAGCACAGAGCAATGGTATCAACAAAAAAATCCCTGAAAGTAATCTTTCAGCTAGAGTGGAGTAAACGAACAACATAAATAGATTTGCATGCATGCATATGAGATATTTCATGAGTATGTTTATACCCCTTTCCTACAGCGCGAGAGGGTTTCAGCATGCAGCCTCTTTGATACAGTCCTACAGCTAGCTTTTAAATGGGGTTCAGCTGTAATTTGAGAAACGGTACTTCAAGATGTGCTGCTCCTTACTCTGCCTAAGCGACAGGTGCATACTTTATTTATTAAAGGGCAAGATGTGGATAAAAAGGTTCTGTCCACTTCTGAGTTGATGAAAATCAGAAAGCAGCATTCAACTAACGGGGCAATGCTTTCATTCCAGAAGCTTCACATAACTGTTTCAATGCAACAGTTTTATTGAAACTAAGCAGAAACTGCAAAATTCCACTAACTTGGGAAGGATCATCTGGACTCTTCTGCAGATGGGAGCAGTAGCAGCCGGTGCGGGCATCACCAGGGGGGCAACGGGCGGGGCACCTTAAGCATAAATTAGTAGGTGCTTATCTCTGCTCTGGCCACACCTGCAAGCTGCTCCAGGCAGCAGTATGCCACCCAGCACTCCCTATGGCAGGGGATCACTCACCTGGCCGCTGGCAGGAGACCGCCTCTGCTGAAACCAGGTAATTTAGTTTAGGATGTTTAAAAGTTTTGAAGTTTTATTTATGGTCATTTTGATCTGTTTTATATTATTTTTAGATTTTAGTTGCGGTGTCTTTAAATTGTAAACTGCCCAGAGATTTTATATAGGGTGGTATATGAATGCATTAAATACATTAAATTAAATAAAAGCAGAAGGTCCCAGGTTTGCTCCCTGGCATCTCCAGTTAGGGCTAGGAAAGACTCATTTGAAACCTTTGGAGAACTGCTGCCAGTCAGTGAACACAATTCAGAGCTAGATGGGCCAGTGGTGACTCAGTATAAGATATCTTCCTGTGTTCATATATATTCACCACTAACAACAGTAGTAGCAGTATAACTTTTAGTAAGGCAAAACCACAGCATACTGCATGTACACACGATTTCTGTGGTACTAAAAAGCACCAGCCTTTTATATGGAAATCACTGCTGCATGAAGCCAACGCCTAAGCAAAGCACATAGAATTGGCACTTGCTCCCCCAGCAACGTAAAGCACAGAAGGCTTCTGGAACTGAATCATGTGTATTTAAATTGTAAATCATGGGAGTCTCTTATGTACCCTTGATCCAAATAACCTAACAGCAAGACCACCCTGCTAACTTGGAAACCACATTGGCTGCCAATTTGTTTGTGTGTGTGTATGTCGGGGTGGGTGGGGTGGAGAGACCTTAACAAATTTTCTTTGGATCTAGGAGCCAGTCCAAATCCCTCCTCTAGCTGTGAAGAGTTCCAGGTAGGCACATCCACTTTTTTCACCCTTCCAAAGGAATATTTTGGGAGAGTAACGTGGAAGACCCCTCTCTCCAAGAAAGGCTTGAGCAGTCTTAGGCCTAATAGAGCGTGTGACTAGTTCAGGACCCAATGAAGTGTGACACTCTGTAACAACAAGGATTTATTAATAACTGGATAAGGAAAACCAGAGAGGCAAACCAACGATAAGGAAAACCAGAGAAGCAAACCAACGATAAGGAAAACCAGAGAGGCATCAACAATTAGGGATGTTCATGGAACCGGTTCGGAAGCCCTTTATGGGCCTCCAAACCAGTTCGAACGGCAGGTGGTTCCGCCAGTTCAAAGGTGGGGGGTACTGCTTTAAGGGTGGGGGAGGGTGCACTTATCTCTCCCTCCACTTTCCCCCTGCCGGCGGTGGTCCACCCCTGCACTTTGGGGTGGCAGCATACCTCTCTGTCACCCCACTGCCGCCTTTACTGGAAGTATCTGGAAGTATCTGACGCACTTGCGCATGTCATGGGAGCAGGCACGCGAGCACGCCGTGGGCACGCAGTGGGTGTGATGTGCGCACGCCTGTGCCCAGTGCGCACAGGTGTGTCAGACACTTCTGGTAAAGTCAGCAATGGGGTGGCAGGGAGGTATGCTGCCACTCCGAAGGACTTTGGAAAAATGGAGCGCTGGTTATGGGAAAGCAGAGGGAGGGGTAAGTGCACCCTCCCCAACCCTTAAAGCAGTAACCCGCCTTCGTTCGAACCTCACCCACCTGGTTCCGTGCACATCTCTATCAACAATCGCTGCTTCTATTCAAGTAAAACCCTTCCCTAGGAACTAATAGAACCATGCAGTCAGATCCAAGCACTTAAACAAAAATAAGTTCCCTGATGCATCTAGCGAAACTGTTCCCTATCCTTCCTACTTACTTCCAGGTAAGGAACTTCCAGTTGATTCCCAGCCCAAGGCTGTTTGTCTCCCTTTTTCTTATAGTAGTTGCTGATCAGACCTCACTCAGAGGCCTCTAGGGAATAACTGAACTCTAATGAACTTTTAATTGTAAACTGCCCAGATATGCACATTTTGGGTGGTACAGAAAGAAAGAAAGAAAGAAAGAAAGAAAGAACCTCTCTCCTATATGCTGTTCCCCAGTAAACCCATAAATCCTGCCCCTCACTCTGGATTGGGGCACAGGGATTTGATTCTCCTGGCCAGGCTTTCTTCCATATTTGGAGATTCCCACTCTCCTAGCAGTTACTCTAACTGAGATCTAGTCCTCCCTCAGGCCTGACTATAGGGGGAATACTGGGCAGAATACTGCCTGGACACTTTCTCTGGTTGCTATATAAATAAAAGGGCTAGAAAATAACTTTAAGTAAAAGCTTAAAATTCAAGAAAGGAGTCTGGTATATCACTGAGGAGAGTAAACTGCTCTGTGGCTACAGTCCTGACCAACTCACATCTTGGGTCAGAAACTCAAAGGCAAGAGGTATATGGGATCACATCACTGCGATGGGCTTGGGAAATTTTGTTCTATCTCAGAGTCAGAACAAAAATTGTGTTTTTAAAACACATGCTCAGTTTCCAAGATAAATGCCTTAGAAAACGAAGCAGAGTACTATGCATTTCAGTTCTAAACAGTTTTTCATAGGAAACACATGTGAACAGGGATTCTACCAATGAAGTGGTGATAATGTTAATACTATCCAGAATGTCTTCATTTGGGGGTTCTTGTTCAAAACCACATGGAGATGAAGAGGACTATGTTTTCATTTCTGAGTTCTTGTTTAAAACCACAGGAGGAGGGATAGCAGACAAAGAAATACTGCCATTTTTACTCTCACACACACACGTATTTATTTTTGAGTTGTTCAAAACCACAGGAAGAGGAAAACTAGTATTGGAGTTTTCCGTATCTATTATACACAGTCACAATGAACTTGTTTATAATTATTCCACTTGAAGTTTACTTTAACTCTTGGCTAGGATTTGCATTCTAAGCATTGAATAGTATTTAATGGGTGTGGAAATGGAGAAATAGAATATCTTTATACCATAGAATAAAATAAAGAAATTATTTAAAGTAAATAGTCTTTTTCTTCTTCCCACGGAATTTTGGGAACTGTGGTTCCCAAATCTAGGACTCTAACAGAGAATTCTCCACTTTCTCACCTGGATATATGTATAAACATATAGCAGTTGACAGTATAGTGAAATCATATATACATATACCAGGGCTTGACAAATCCAGGCACTTGGGAGCCATAGTGCATAGAAAATTAACAGTGGCACATAAACTAGAATATTCAGAGGCAGAGTTGTTTAATAAAATATTTATTTGTCCCTGGCAACCCTGTTTCTGTTCTTAGTAATAAAGGGGATAGAGAGTAGCCCATTTACCCTCCCCTTCCACAATCTCCATGACTAAGTCTGTTACTTTTGTCAAGTGTCCATTGTCTGGCTCCCAAATATTTGGGCTCCTAGATCCGAAGAAAAATTGTCAAGGTCTGACCTATGCAACACCCTTTCAAGTGACAGCAAAGTCACACAAAAAGGCCCCAATCTTCTACTTCAGCTGACAAGCAATAGAACTCTAATTGCTTAATTACAGAACTGGGAAAGAACAAACTGAGTCAATCCTAATTATCCAACCACAGACTCCAGAACATGACCGTGATATCTTGGGTACAACCATCAATCATCATTAATGTACAAGAATCACACTCTGTTAAGCACTAGCATCCATAATGACTACAATCCAACAGATTATCTATTGCAGGGCTACTTTTTTTTTAAAGTCAGACACTGGGCAACACCAGGAGAGAAAACAGCAGGACCTCTACTGCATGAACTGCTGACCAAGAACAGCTCCTATTGCATCAGACAGTAGGCTCCAGTCAGCGGCACAGACACAACAGAGATTGTGTGTGTGGGGGGGGGGGGGTGTTACAAGTGTCCAGGGGCCACGGGTGTCCATGGGCTGTGCAATCCCTGCTGCTTTCCAACATAACTGACAGCACAGCTGAGCTGTCCCATTCCAATGAGAACAGGCAACCAATTTTGGCAGCCTGTTCTCATCATATGGGGCAGCCCTGTGACATTGAGCCAACACAATAGGGGTGTGCACAGAACCGGCTGGCCCAGTTCAGTCCAGTCCGGTCCGGCACTGCCTCGAAACCCCACCCCCCAGGCTTGATTCAGTCGGGGGGGGGGGGCGGCATGAATTTTTTTTCTTAAAAAAAATTTTTTTTAATCACTTCCTCTAGGTGGATTTCCTCTAGGTGGTGAGGGGGTTGCATGCCCCTTCCGCCAGCCTCGTTGCCACCCTAACTGTATGTTCAGCTGGCTCTTTGGCCTGTTTGGTCCTTACCCCTCCAGCACGGTGGCCATTTTGGAGGCTGTAGCGCCTGCGCAACAGGCCTCTGTGTGGCCTCGACATCGAACCTGTTTGCACACCACTACAGCACAGTCACGCCAGCTCACTGATGTCATCAGGATATGTCAGCTGTGGAACTGCTCACCAGCTCGGCTGTGGAGAGTGCAATGAGAGGGTGAGCAGAGATGAAGTTGGGCAGGGTGTCCAATGCTCAAGACCGTGCCCCAGGACCACCTTCAACTTTGCTATGACTCTGGCTCTAGACTTTATCAGAAGTTGTTCCATTGGCAAGGGGACGCTATTGTGTGAAAGGGCTGAAATGCGGAATGATGCAACAAGCTGGAACCCATCCTTATCGAGGGTTTGACTTATAAATAATACCACAGCAGGACAATTATTGTGTCATCTAATGGCGCAGGATGAAATGGCTTGCCTAGCAAGCATGAGGTTGCCAGTTTGAATCCAGGCTGGTATGTTTCCCAGACTATGTTTCCCAGACGATAGGGAAAACCTATATCGGGCAGCAGCGATATAGGAAGATGCTGAAAGGCATCATCTCATGCTGCGTGGGAAATAGCAATGGTAAACCCTTCCTGTATTCTACCAAAGAAAAACCACAGGGCTTTCTGGCCACCAGGAGCTGACACTGACTCAACAGCACACTTTACTTTAGTACAAGTAGGGAATCCATTGCTGCTCTTTATTGTGTGGACAGCACACCTACAAAGAACAAGAAACTGGCTGGTGTACACACATGACCCTTATGCCAATGTTGAGGCTATTCACATGCACATGCAAAACTCGGCTAAGGGAGCTCAGCCCAGTTTTGCACGTCCATGTGAACCACCAGGATTGCACCCGATCCCAGCAGCACCATGGCGGCAAACCCACCTATGAAGCCTCCTTTGAAAATGAGATTAAGGAAGTGAGGGCTCCTTTAACCCCATTTTCCAGATCATCTGTTGGCCACGGCTGCAAGCACAAACAAGGGGGGGAGGGGGAATCCCCATAATGCACCAATTGGAGCTTGGGGGGTGGGGCAGGGTGACACATCCCAGCACCTCAACCCTTGGAGCTGCCGGCAGGAGCCAATGCTCATCTGGGTGGTCAATCCGCCAATCTAGGGACGTTGCACTTTCATGCTTCCTCCCCACAAAATAGGTAGCTCTTTCTCACTGCACATAAGTAAGGGCTCACTGAGTTATTTACACAAGAAAGAGCCAGAAGGTAGAAGGCAGTAAACCCAGCTTTTTCTTCTTGTGAGAAACTATAGGGCACCTGTCATTCAAATGTGGGTAGCCTGACTTTTTAACCTTGATTTTTAACAAGGTAGGATGAAAATAGCAGCTGTCCTACCTCAGTCTGCTGATCATGTGTTTCCCCATTTTAAGCAGACCCTGACAGCTGATGGCCATGTTTGTCAGAGAGTTCTGTACCTAGAGGGGCCAGTCAGAGGAGAGTTGCTGATGTACAGAGGGCTGCCTCTCTACTGGAAGTGCAATGCATTCAGCGATATCTCCCTGGAGCCTTGTAGGACCCAGCTCCCTAAGGCAATAATGGAGCCTGTGGCTGTCATGTTTGTGTGTGGGGTGAGTTAGCAGAACCAAATGGAGGTTTTGCTTGACTGCCAGGAATGTGGTTGGGGCTCTTTCCTTCCTAAAACCACCCCCAGGTGAGCATGTGAAAGACCTTATTATGTTGTTTGTACAGATGTTTGTCCACATGTACATGGGTTTTGTTTGGTTTATTATTATTATTTATATAAAACAGTTTACATAGCAAAATAATAAACAAGAAGGCTAGTGCTCAAAAGAGCTCACAGTCAAAAAAGAAAGCTAGGGTAGACCAGCAACTGCCACTGGAGGAACTCTGTGCTGGAGCTGAATAGGGCCAGCTGCAATCCTGCTTAATATAGAGAATCACCTCTTTGAAAGTTGCCTCTTTACCCAGTTAGCAGGGGTATATGACTGTATATGTGCTCATCTTTAAATTTGAACCTGGGTACAAGTCCCCTTTTACCTTTACAAGTCTCCTTAATTAAAGGGTACAGTCAGGGAGGAGGTGCACTGAACATAATGTGTGAACATGAATTCAGATCTATACCCTGCATACAGGTTGTATGTGCATTCAACACAGGGCTACACAGTGAACAGGGCTACTCTTAACCAGCAATCTGTCTTATTAACATATTGCCAGTCATGTGGCTGTTTAGTCACTTCATATTTGCCCAGATGACATGGGAACTTTTAATGGCACTGTGCAGATCGCTTGAATGGTTTCAGAGCTTTTTGATGGAAACAGATAGATGATACTTAGGTCTGTGATATTACATTGGCAAGAGGGGAACAAGAAGGTGGATATGTGAAGGTATTAAAACAGCAAGCAATGGCCATGGTTCCATTGCTCCATGCAAAGTGTAGCATCACAGACGGGTAGTTCTAACGCTGCATTAAAGCTCTTTTGATAAAAAGCTAAACAGCATTCCAATTTGCAGCCCCAACACCATTCACTACAGCAAGGGCAAGTCCCGCACATTTCAGCAGGCTCTTTGCTATGGAGTTGCTTCTTCAGCACTACACCCCTCTGGAATCTCCCTCACCACTGCTAAATTATTGACGTTTCTTTAAAAAGCCATTCTGATGCTATTTATAACCCCAAAAAGTGAACGAAGCAAGGATTCAGTAGCTCTGTGCTGTTATTCAGCTGTCAAGCAGAGTGTGTGCTTACGTCAGTCTTAAAACAAAGAAAGATCAAAAGGAGTGCAATACTGTTCATATGAATGCAGCAGAGAATTGGGCATGAGAATGATTTCCAAGTGACAGAAAATTAAAATAAATCTGTTGTGTTCATTTGACACTTTACATTTTACAAAAATTGGATTCAGTGGAAAGCTTCCTTCCCTAATTAAATCCTGAAGATATTTTAGAGAATTGAGCTAGCAATACAATTGAAACTTACAGTAATCATTCAAGAGCTAGTCCTTGAAAGAGGAGACATGAGCCAACACAAAAGCTATATCAAAACAAAAGGGTTTTCACCACAAGATAGCTTTATCTTGCGATATATATTGGTGCTCAGCTATTAATTAGTCCTGCGAGAAAACCAGAACACTTCTATGCAGGAGCAGATTGTAGGGGAAGAATGGCAGTTCAACTCCCATTAGGAGAGGTCTGGAGACAGTTCTTTAAGTTTGAAGAACAACAAGGATTTACTTAGAAATTACAAAAGGATAGGAAAGCTGAGCTTAAGGCTGAAAGGAGAGAGGGACTAAACAGCCATCTCTGGGAAGACAAAATGGAGACTAACATTGGAAGAACAAAGAGGGGAGTAGTCCAGCACTTTTATCCATGACCCTAAAACTCCCCCAGTGGTCACTATGAGACATTGCAGCTGAGAGCTGATGCTGCCAGGGTTCTAGCTCCAACACTCCTCATCGGCTCGTGCTGCTGTCTATAAGTCCCAACCTTTCTCTCAAGGTTTTGAAACGATCCTTGGGCAATGGCTTAGTTAGCACGTCTACTACCATTTGTTCACTTGGACAATACATTAATTTTACAAATACTTTTTCTTGTGCATCCCGCACATAATGATATTTGGTTTCAATAGGTTTTGTTCTAAATTTAAATTTTCTCAATTTGTGAGATCTGGATGCAGCTTTGATTATCCTCAACATCTCAGTGGGTTTTGGTTCATCTATGTTGAAATCCGATATTAGCTTGTGTAGCCACGCCACCTCTTCACATGCTTGAGTGGCAGATACATATTCTGCCTCAGTAGATGAGAGAGCAACTACTGATTGATTGCAACAATGCCAACTGACTGCTCCATCACCATGAAAGAATACATAACCATGGGTTGACTCCCGGTCTGTTTGATCCTCAGCCCAGTCTGCATCCATATAACCTACTAATTTTGGTCTACTTCTAGCAGGCAACTGTAATTTTAGATGGATTGTCTCTTTTAGGTACCTGCCTAATTTCTTTACTGCAGTTCAGTCATCTTTGCTGGGTGTGCTTACTTTCCTACTCAAGATTCCCACAGATGCAGCTATATCCAGTCTTGTTATCATAGCTACACATAAAGGTTTTCCAATTGCCATCCTGTACTCACTGTTGTCTGGCAGAAGTTCACTCTCCTTCTGTTTTAGATAACCTGTTTCCACAGGTGTACTTGTTTCTTTGGCCTCTGTAAGTCCCAAATACTCTAGCAGATGATTTATTTTCTGTCTTTGGTTAAGCAAATAGCTTCCATCCTCTTCTCTCTCTATGTGTATACCAAAATAGTGTGAAATAGGCCCAAGTTCTTTTACTTCTATCTCATTATTCAGGTGTTTTATTATTTCAAGGCTGTCCTCTATTTTCATAACAAATTATCAGATCATCAATGAAAATAAGTATATGGGTCCATCTGTTGTCTTTGAGCCTTGAGTACAGGCAAGGGTCAGCCTTTCCTTGGGTAAATCCATCACTGACTAGCAACTGGTTTAATTTTACATTCCAGGCTCTTGCAGCCTGCTTTAGTACATAAATACTTTTCTGCAGCTTACATACACGTTTGTTTGTTTTTTACCAGGTTCCACAAATCCTGGAGGCTGCTCCATATAAATATCTTCTTTGATGTCTCCATGAAGAAATTTGCATTTTCCACATCTATGTCACTGAGGTGGGTCTCACGATCAGTGAGTCCTGGTTTTGCGGGGAGAGCGGACTAAGCCCGCTCTCCCCGCAGACAAGCAGGGTGGAAGCCTTGGGTGGCCAGATCGGCCGCCCACATGACTGCCAACTCCGTGATGGAGCTGACGGGGGCTGGGGAGTTCGGGGGCCATGTGGCCCTCGGAAGCTCCAGTATGCCCTGCGTGAGCACACAGGGCATACTAGGGAGACGCCTGAGCCAGGAGGCTGCTTCTCAGTGAACTATGGCCCCATCCCAAAAACTGAGGAGGCAGCCAGCATGGTGTCGTGGTTACAGTGCTGGACCAGGACCAGGGAGACCCGAGTTCAAATCCCCATTCAGCCATTCATCCCCAGGTTTGAAGATATTCAGCCATGATGCTTGCTGGGTGACTTTGGGCCAGTCACTTCTCTCTCAGACTAACCTACTTCACAGGGTTGTTGTGATGAGAAACTTAAGTATGTAGTACACCACTCTGGACTCCTCGGAGGAAGAGCGGGATATAAATGTAAATGTGCTCCTTGGAGGAAGAGCGCAAGCACACGGGGCATCCTGGAGAGACCTCCAAGCCCCGGAGACTTCTCGTGTGTCGCCGTGGGGCAAGGCAACACACAAGCAAAAAAAAGATGAGGTTAACAGAGTGCTCACTCCGTTAACCTCATTTAAGGGGAGGGGAAATTAGGTGGGCTAGCCGCCTTGGGAGCACCAGGCTTGCCTGAAAGCCTGGTGCCGGTGGTCCCCACAATCCCTGGAAAGCGGGCTAAATTTAGCCCGTTTTCCAGCAATCGTGGGAATAGCTTTGTTGTTTAACACTCTATGCACGGATTTCAATTGTGCCCTCCTAATCAAAACAATTAGGTCACTTGTACCTAACTTTTGTTTTTAATAGGAAGGAGGGAAGAGAATAAAAAATCCTTTAACTAAGGCCTGCAACAGTGTGTTGGGGCAGAGAAGCAAAACATCTTGAGTGGATACTGGAGCAGGTTTGAAGACATCTGGGACGGAGAAGTTAACCTTGCAAGCCATTTTTAAAAAGAGAGAGAGAGAAAGATAGATGGGGGGGGGGATTATTTTGAAACTTGCTTTTAGGATTTTTGGAACTTTTGCTATTGCTGCTGCTAATGCTATAGCTCTTTGAAACAGAAAACCTCTCCATGAAGCTGTGTACCTTGTCATCACATCAATGCTTGAGTTTTGTACTTTTATTTAAGTAATGTGCCTTGGCTTAACGCCAATGTTCATTGGTTACCTGACAAATAAAGAGACATTAGGGGAGAAATGAATCCCATCTTCTTTTTTACTCATCTGAATCATCCTTGGATTAGCCTTCAGAGACATTCATTTTGCTTGGCGAGGAAAAGCTTAAATTGCGATAACATATATGTTCTCAGCAGGCACATATATCCTCATCAAAAGCGACATGTCTGTGACAACGGCCCTCCTGCAGAGGTTGGTCTACAACTCCCATTATCCCTGGCTACTGGCTATTGTGACTGGGGATAATGGGAACTGTAGTCCAGCAACAGCTGGAAGGCCACAGTATGAGACCCCTGATATAGCTCATAATGATCTCCATCACAAGTGCAAAATCAACTAACCTAGCGAGAAAGCTCTTTAGAACAAGCCTTGGCGAGATACAATTAGTGCATCCTTACAAAGGCTTTGGCTTCCTTCACACGCCAATTGCAAAGAAAAACTTGAACAATGGCCAAGAACAGAACTGGAAATGGGGCAAATTTACTAAATTTGTATAGATATCTTTGATACCAAGAAAAAGTTAAACATTACGTTTGCATCTCATTTGCCAAGAAGCCAGCACTAGAGTTTTCCAACATGGGGCATTAACTAAGCAAATGCAGATGCTAATGAAGCACCTGCACACATTATTCAGAGATGTCCAGTAATCTCAAAGATGGAGATACACCTCCTAAGATGCGGCATCTTAACTTTATAACTGGATGTAATAGTCAGGGTATTTTTATTGCAACAATAACTTACAAAAATAGCCCTGTGGTTGATCTTCAAATGGCAGTCACATGCTTTCTTCATCATACTGTGGAATGCTTAATAAAACTTAAATAATACATTTTGAGAGTTAAATAATACATAACAGAACCAAGCAAGTGAGAATAATGTTTTAATACTGAATTATGTGGCTCAAGATGAAGGAGTTACAGCAAGCCTTTTTCAGACCATGAAATCCAGAATATGTTTTCTCATCTTTGTGATATTACTGTGCAGAGGAACATGCGGGCCATTGTGGCTGAGGTTGCTGTGAGTTGTAGTTCAACAATATCTGGAGACCAAAGTTTGAGAGCCCCTGGCCTGGATTAGTCTATTTTGCTGGGATTTCAGTCTCAGCGCTAGATAATTTCATTTTTAATGTGCACATATTTGGATGAATCATATCTGGAAGAATGATCTAAGGTAAGTGAGCAGAGACCATTGCACAGTTTGCATCCCTTCTGCAAAGTATGGCAGGTGTAACATCATCCCCTACTTAAGCGCAATGCACATCCTCTCAGCTTCTCCCTCCTGTGTCAGCCAAGCATGTCAGGCAACTTTGATATTTTGGAGTCCAGCCTTTCTCTCCAGCAAGAGCCATTTCAGCAAAGTGCTAAGGAGCTGAATCCCACAATTACTGCAACCTCTCAGCCAGCACGATTTCAATTCTGGCAATTCATGCAGGAATGCAACTTCCCTGCAGACACGATTTCCGCTCAGACAGCTCACCCAGGAAGCATGCCAGCAGATTTCTGAAGCAAGCATTTCCTTCATGCAGGCACCAACCCGCAATTCTCAAGAAGCTCTGCTTCTAAAATGGGCCTTTATTGGAGCCCAGTTCCATACAACAGAAAAGCTACAACCCTGAGAGACTCTGAACATGAACTGCATTTATTATTATTCATTATTATTACTGTAACATATATACCACATAATATATCTTACAGCAGAGGTCCCCAACCTGTGATACTCCAGATGTTGCTGAACTCCCATAATCCCCAGCTACAATATATTGTGGCTGAGGATGATGGGAGTTGTAGTTCAGAAACATCTGGTGTACCACAGGTTGGGAACCCCTGCCTAACAACAATCATTGTTGGTTAAAGATACCCATGTCCCCTTGGGTTATTATCCCTAGTATATAGAATGTATACTTACACTGAAAACTGGATTCTTCTAGCATGGGGAATTGCTAAAAGGATTATCATGCAACATTGGAAGGATAAATCTATTCCTGATTTACAGCTTTGGATAAATTATATATTTTCCCTGACCGTATTTAAACTGATTTTGCTTTAGTTAAATGGTAAAGAAGAGGAGTTTTCAGAAATTTGGTCCAGCATTAATGAATTGTTTTTGCTTTGAAGAAATTAACCTTATAAGAAAGGGGTTTTTTAAATTGATATATTGCCATGAACTGGTTCTGTCAACCTTCATTACGGTCAGAGACCAGCACAAAATTATATGAATATATATTAATACTAAAAGTGAATACAAGTTATATGATGTTGATATGATTATGCATAACATGAAAGGCTAAAATTAAGGATGATTGCAATTTTAAAAGAGACAAGTTAAAATAGACATGTAAATACATATTAGTACTAAAAGTGAGTACAAGTTAAAAGTTATGATGATGATAAGATGATACATATGATCAAAAGGCTAAAATTAAGGATGAGATAAAAATGATTACATATGTACACATTAATACTGAAATACTAAAACTACTAAAAATAAAAGAGGTAAAATAAATAAATATTATTTTAGAGAGATAGAAAAGATTAAAAGGGGTGTATACAATGGTAAAAATATTATAAAAAGCAATAGAAAGCAATTAAATACAATTAAAAAACAATGGGAAGGGAGCCATGGGCAAGTGCGAGGTCAATCCAGAGTCATCAAGAATCAGATTAAGGCTAAAGGGGCTCACAGCCTATCATCCTCCGATGGATGCCGATCGCAGCCACACAGAATCTGGCAACGCTATACGTAATGGCAGGCTTAGTGTCAGAGAGTAATAAAAAGCTGTAGAATTGTCTCGGACGTCCTGGGAACTTGTTCAACAATGGGAGAAGGAGAGAGGTACGAATATCTCTATAGAACAGGCAGTATAGGAGGACATGCTCAGTAGTGTCTATCTGTCCTGAGCCATAGGGGCATAGTCGCTCTGCAAATGGGATCCTTCTGTAACGGCCCTCTAGCACTGCTGAGGGGAGACCATGGCAGTGGGCCAAGGTGAACGAATTGATATATTACTTATGCATTATGTGAATGACTGAGGGGTTTTTCTGGGAAGGATCTCTGCTTGAAAGCTTGCCAGTCAGGCAGAGTAAGCAGCAACAGACTAGATGGACCAACAATCTGACTCAGCTTCATCTCCAGATTTGCAGATATTAGCCCTATTCGGACATTATACTGTACGAGTGTACAGATGTCTGTACACTTGTACATGTTTTTGTGTGGTGAATGACTGTAACCCTCTTCACGTGTTATTGGAAGAGCTGCTGTACTCGTATATGGTGTCTCAAATGGAGCCAAATGTCCCATTCTGGCCCCATCACTCACTCCCATAGTCTGCCGCTCACGATTACAGCAGTGTTCTTCTGAAGGGATGGCTACTTTCGGGATGGTGGGCATTTCCATGATTGGGAGGCTGGGGCTGCCTCTTCAGATGAACGCCGCTGGAATCATGAATGCAGGTTGCAGGGGTGAGTGACAGGGCTGGTGCAGGACCCGCACAATAAGAGGGTTAACCTGAATGTTAAATAACATGTGGAGTAGACTTGTACCTGTATTCATTTTAAATGAACCTGGGTACAGACCCCTCAAATGCATGGTACAGACAGGAAGTGTACTGCTGTACCGCTATTCAATATAACATGTGAATAATTGTATCTGTGTATAAACCTACAGATAGATGAGATACACTCTTTGTACGAGTGATCAGTAAAGTAAAAGTAAAGTGTGCCATCGAGTCAGTGTTGACTCCTGGCGACCACAGAGCCCCTGTGGTTGTCTAAACAAGACTATGGTCTTGTTTCCTCACTCAGTGGCAGAACTTGGGGGCCTGCCTTCCTGAAGGCCTATTAATTCTCTGTTCCTTGCTAGGCCCCATTTCCTAAACAGTTAATCCACAGCCAGCGTAGTGCTTCTAAGTGTTGGGGGGGGTGGGGGGACAGAAAGAAAGGAGAGAGGCCATAGTGTACAAATATAGCAACATAATAATCAATCACACATTCTTGAGCCAAAAGGCTTTTATGCTATCATCCAGACAACAATATTAAATATTCATGCAAACTGAAAGACAAGCACCACAATTTTATCTTCTGGAAATAATTTCTACCTATGTTTCCATTTTTTTTTTTTTAAAAAAAGCAAGCACGTCATAGCACTTACTTGGGATTTTCACTACATTTATTAATTGTGCACCAAACTAAACATTTTCTGCTATTTTGCCCTGATAAGATAATGAGCCAATGGAATGTGCAATGAAAAAACAGGCGAGTTTCCCTTCTTTATTTCATACAAACATCAAAAAATGCCTCATGAAGCATGGTTTTGTTTTTCAACATTTTGGGATGGGTAGAATTAATAAAATCATATGCTATTGTTCTGTCTTAATTAAGTCCAGGAAGAAAGGAAGCCATGCACAATGCTGAACAATGACAGAAAATTCTTCACACAGTAATTTTTTGTATCCAAAAATACAAGCTTCCATGGTAGCACACAGGACAGGAACAGCATTGATTTATTACGGTGCTGACATCCAGAGCAGCAGTGCGCTTGCAAAACAAGCTAATTTGTACTTAGGGTAAGAAGATTGCTTAGTTGCGCTAAAAACGGGGATTTGCAGAACTGAGCTTTTATGCAAAAAACACCATTAAAACTAATGAGGCATGCTGCAGTTTCACGTCTGTTGCACAACCACAATCACACCTGTGGTAGCACCACACTAGCCTGGAGTGCAAGCTCTGGACATAGCGCAATTATGGAGCCAAACAGCTTTGTGCTAGCCCAACGTCCTCCCACCAATTGTTCTGGATGTCAGACAGTGTCATCTGGAAAGCAATTCAGAACCATTAGTATTAATGGGAAGTCTGCTAAGGCCTTTAAGAGGATGCAAATTACAGCTACAAAAATTACCCTATATTCTTTTTTCGTTGAACGTTTTCCAGGCAAAATAAGACCCTGAATGCTTGACAAAATCTCACTAAATTATCTATTTCTTTTATATTTGTATACCACTTTTCATTCATAATGGTTCTCAAAGCATTCACAACAATAAAATTTACATTTACCATTTACAGGAGGCCCTTGTTTTTCACAGGGGTTACATTCCCACGCAAACAACAAGGGCCTCCTGTAAATCACGAAAGCTGAAACTGCGCCTATGGGAATAGTTTGTGCCTAGGGGAATCTTAGGGTTAGGTTCCTCAGTGCAAAGAAAACGGCTAAAATTCACCAAAAAACAAGCAGCACAACCCCTGTGAGTGCACCACAGTACCTTGGTCCCTCAAGCTCAACTGCTCTCCAGCTCCTCTAGTAGTGACCCCCCAAACCTCCAAATCCACTGAATTTTTTTGGGGGGGGGCACTGAAAAATCAGGGGGAAGCTTCAACATGGCTCCAGATTACCTCCAGAAGCCAGAAATGCCACTGGAAGTCTGAAATGTGCTCACAGGAACCATGAGTGGGCGAAATTCATCCCCACCACAGCTGAAACATGGCCTCACGCTGCCTCCAGAAGCAGAAATAACACTGGTCTGTAAAACGTGCACAGGAACCGCAATATACCCCTGTGATGATGAAAATTAGGTATATATTACCCAACCACAAATAGCTAAAACCACAATCAGAGAAACTGGGGGAAACGAGGGTCTCCTGCCTGTGCATGATATTGCCTTCACTGAGACAGATCTGGGCAGTGCCAGTGACAGGTTTGTGGGGGCCCTCAGCCAAATGCCTTTATAAATCCCCTTAGTAGTAGCAGAGGTTGGGGGACAGGTGGTGGCCACCATTTTTTTTTAACCATAGCGTACAGGCATTGTGTCATAAGTACAGGAAGATGGCAACTACCAGTGTGCCCCGCTGAAGATTACTGCAAGCCACCACTAAGGTAAAACTTCCCACAAATTCTTGTGAGAACTTAACTTACCTTAGCACTTGCAATTGTGTGGGTCAAACCACTCAGCAGCAGCCATGTTGGTGGCTGTCATTTCTTTTCCCAGTAATGCAACATCCCAACCACTGCATCTCTGGATGCAACGCTGCAAGCAAGGGCACTGCTTTATTGGTAAAGGAAGAGGGCAGTACAGATGCCAAAGAGCACTCTGAGCTGCTGCCACTGCCACCAAAGTAAACTCCCACAAGGGCTGAGGGGCCTAGAGCACCTTCCTTATGAGGCAAGGCTACAACACCTGGAGATTTTTAGTTTAGAAAAAAGACGACTGCAGGGAGACATGTAAGAGGTCTATAAAATCATGCATGGTATAGAGAAAGTGGATAGAGAGAAATTGCTGGGAAATTTAGGACCAACAAATGGAAGTACTTTTTCCCACAACACACAATCAACTTGTGGAATTCTCTGCCACAAGATGTGGTGACAGCCAACAACCTGGATGGCTTTAAGAGGGGTTTGGATAACATCATGGAGGAGGGGTTTATCAATGGCTACTAGTTGGAGGGCTAAAGGCCACCTCCAGACTCAGAGGCAGGATGCCTCTGAGTATCAGTTGCAGGGAAGTAACAGCAGGAGAGAGGGCATGCCCTCAACTCCTGCCTGTGGATCCCAGCGGCATCTGGTGGGCCACTGTGCGAAACATGATGCTGGACTAGATGGGCCTTGGGCCTGATCCAGCAGGGCTGTTCTTATGTTCTTAGCTTACACTAGCAGTAGCGGCACTACCTTGAAGCGCTTCTTGGCATTCACCAGGTCCTCAGGGATCAGTTATGGCTCTCAGATGGCTCTAGGCTACTGGCCAGTGACCAAGCTGGTAGACCCCAATGCCAACTCTGGGTCATCTGAAAAACTAGGGATTCGATAAACAATTCATATCATGTGGCTACTGAAGTCACTGGGTGGGGAGTGATAAATAATCTCCTCTACCTCATCGTCCTGCTGGTGTTGCTTTCTTAATCAGCTCTACAGCAATGCCCATAGGGAACTACCCTTTTCCCACTGGAAGAGGCTACCAGGCTTATGCTCAGCAACTTTAGTCACTATGGGGCAAGTGCTGTGGCTTCTGGCTCCCTCCAGTGAAAGATGTTGTGGGAAAGAGGGGTAGTGGAGGACCGATGTTCCTCATTAAAGGAAAGATGCAAAGAGAAAGTGAGAACTCAAAAAGTGAGAGCAGGGCTCGATAAAGACACTAGCAATAGCAAGAAGCTTATGGAATCGGATAATCTTAATACCACTGCAACCATGCTGTTCTGGTGTACAAGTGGTACATGTGAAGGGCTTTGGTTGGTTCAGATGATGTGTCCAATCCGCTCTGCCCATTAAACAAGGGATTATCAAACTTGGGGTCCCCAGATGTTGTTGAACTACAAATCCCATCATCCCCAGCCACAATGCCCAAAGGCATCTATAGCAACAGACAGAGAACATAAACAAATATTTCCCTTAGGCTGGCATGAGATATACTTTTACAAATGTGTTATCTGTAACTGCTGCCATGCACTAAGTCGACACGTTCAATGATCTGTCAACCATGACCCCAAGATCTCTCTCCTGGTCAGTCACCGACAGCTCAGATCCCATCAGTGTATATGTGAAGTTGGGGGATTTTGCCCCAGTATACAGCTTCTTTTGCTTAAGTACCCCCACCCCCCAGAATTAAGCTTGTCTACCTCATATTTGTCTCTAAACCTTTTATCTGAAGCAACCGGCTATTTGACCATTAACACTGCCAAAAAGAATAGCAGATGGAGAATCTAAGGCAGCCCACACTGTTAAAATAGAGAGAGAAAGCTAGAGAACTCGGGTTTTATTCCAGTATTCCCAAGCTACCTTTAGTTTGAAATCTATCTAGAAGTATAGAAAAAACTTATTCCTTTATCGCACAGGGTATTACATCAGATGTCAGTACTGGTTTCTCTTTTGGAACAGAATAAAAGAGAGAGAACAGAATGGGGTCACTAGATAAATTTGTTTTCAACTTTGCTTGGGCATTTATCTTTTGAGTGCACCAAGCTATTACCACATGACAGCTTTAGAGAAACTATATTCAGGTTCCAGCAGTATCGTTCAAGTTTGTTTGCTATTTTCAGGGAGAGAATCATCCCTCCAACTTCTTACTTCAAATATGCAATAATAAAAGATGTCTTATTATTTATCTGCAGCCATCAGCAATGAGACTCCAACATGGTCTGTGTGACTGAACAGAGAAAGATTTTACCACAGCTTCAGAAATAAGATTGGTATATTAAAGCTAAATTTTGTAGCTAGAGAAATAGTTAAAGGCAATATCATTTAAAAGAAAGAAATGATCAGCATCACAGCATCAGAAAAACATGCAATGTGCACTGTTAAAACTTTTGCATGAATAAGGGCAGAGGGACAATAGAATAAGAGTGAATTCAGTCTTTGAGACCAAATTAAGGTCAAAAGTCTCTTGAATAGTTGTGTAGCATAAAACCAAGAGCCACTCCATAAGTCAGCATGTTAAGACACAAAGGTAAAGGCAAAGTGTGCCATCAAGTCGATTTTGATGCCTGGCGCCCACAGAACCCTGTGATTTTCTTTGGTAGAATACAGGAGGGGTTTACCATTGCCTGCCCCCACATAGCATGAGATGATGCCTTTCAGCATCTTCCTATATCACTGCTGCCTGATATAGTACCAGCGAGGATTCAAACCAGCAACCTTCTGCTTGTTAGTCAAGCATTTCCCTGCTGCACCACTTAAGGTGACTTACTTACTTATTTATTTATTGTTACATTTATATACTACTTTTCATTAAAAACAATCCCAAGGCGGTTTACAAAAGTTAAAAAACATACAATAAAAATGACAATTAAAATATTAAGCTAAAAATATAAAACCAATCTAATTTAAAATCTATAAAATACAAACATAAAAACTATACGCAAGTAAAAGCCCCTGGTGGCACAGTGGTAAAACTGCCGCCCTGTAACCAGAAGGTTACAAGTTCGATCCTGACCAGGAGCTCAAGGTTGACTCAGCCTTCCATCCTTCCGAGGTCGGTAAAATGAGTACCCAGAATGTTGGGGGCAATATGCTAAATCATTGTAAACTGCTTAGAGAGTTTCCAGCTATAGAGCGGTATATAAATGTAAGTGCTATTGCTATTGCTATTGCTAAAACACATAGAAGCAGCAATAAAACAATCATGTAAAGGCCTGGATAAAAAGCCAAGATTTAACAAGCTTTCTAAAAACTGTGATGGAGTCAGAGGAGCGAATGGCCACTGGGAGAGCATTCCAAAGTCATGTTAAGATATATTGGTCTCCTATATCTTAAGGCAGGGGTTTTCAACCAGGGGCCCTTTGAAGACTTGTAGGGGGTACACAGGGTACAAAGAACCCTCCCACCTCCCTGATTCACTTCAATGCTACACCATTGGCTCCCTCTCCGGGAAGGGGGGAGTGTGTGTCAGGCGGGCATCCCTCCCTCCCCCTCTCCATGTGACCGGCTAGCTAGATGCTCCAGCTCAGCCCACCCCTCCCTCAGCCTGACTGAGAGGCTCGGCAGTGAGAGAAATGCTGGCTGGTGCACAGTGTCGGCATTGTCCTTGCTGCCAAGCCTGTTTAAGCCTGGTTCAAGGAGAGGTGGCCTGAGCACCTAGCTCAGTTTATGCTGGTCTAGGACCGAAATAAAGTATGACTGACTAGCCAGCCACTCAGGTGGAGAGGAGGAGGGAGAAGCAGAGGATGCTGTGGAGCCCTGGCCAGGAGGCTCCAGAGGATGGGAGGAAGAAGCAAGCCACAGCGCAGCGTTAGGGGTTGGCAGGGTTGGGGAGATTGCCTGATTCTAGGGCAGATACACTTATTTATTTAACATATTTTTATACCGCCCAAAACTTACGTCTCTGGGCGGTTTACAAGATAAAAACAAAAGTAAAACATTAATTAAAAGCAAAAACAAAACAAGAAATTTAAAACACAATTTAATTTTTTTAAAAAAATTCTAAAAACAGCATTAAAACAATCAAAACTTAAGATTGATTGTTATACACTTAGCATGTATTTTATTTCCCTCCAACTTCACAGAGAAATTGGTGGGAAATCCGTCCCCACTTCTGGGGGTGAGGGAATTCTCGACTACTTGCATATATGGGGTACCCAAGCTGAAACTCTGAGATAGAAGCACTTCTTTAAAACAGTTGAAAATCCCGATTTTTAGGAGTCTTCTCTCAAAGGTTAATATTTATTAGTAGCTCAAAAACAGGTGATGAAAGATTCTGGGAACAGTTCTACAGAAGATGCTTCTGACTCAGACTTAGTTATACACATTAAATACTGTTAAGTGTTCCCTGAGTGATGAATACTCCCGGGATACTGCTACAGACTGAGTTTCTGTTTGGATGAGAAAGTACACTGCAGATATATAATAATCACTTTATTTACAAATATTCAAGCAGAACATGATAAGTAAGCAGACTCCTAAAAACAGCACATTCTGCACCAAATTCCTAAGAGAACAGCTCGCCACACATGCCACAGTTTAAGCCAGCTCTCAGCTCTCTCCCAAATTCAAATGGTAACAAATGCAGTTTTTCTGCCCCTCTCAGTAGCTGAAAGATGTCACCTTCCAAAGGCAAAGGGGAGCTTTCCAGCTATCAAGGAACATCAAAGTTATTTGTTAAAATTGCTGAATACCCATTATTTCCTAGCAATAAGGTCCATCCACAATCAAGACAGAAGGTTGTTATGGATTTAGCTAATAAGAGGGTTGTTATGGGTTTAGCTAATGTGATATTCTTATAAAGCTTTGAAAGTGCAGTAAAGGGACATTCACAAGCAGTTAGTGATTGAGTCTGTTGTTCAAGGAAAAATTCATAAAATATAAAATTCATACATAATTTTTTTTTTAATCATAGTACCTAGTACTGTTTATGGGATATTGTATGAATATGTGATATCCTGTCCACAAGGTCTGAAAGGAAGCAAGGCACAAACAGTTCCATGGGACAAGTTGATCTGAGAGCAGTCATAGCTTGACTGAGCTCTTAAATAGCTCTGGAGCCCAGAATTCCCCACCCAGGCTCCACCTCCTGCTGGCCCTAGAGAGTGGGAGACAAAGGGCCAGTTCTGCCAGAAGCTTTAAAGGAGCAGCCTGGACTCCTCTCTACCTGATCCTGAATTCTCCATCTGATCCTGCCTAGATGTTGCCGACACTGGTGTGCAGACACCAAGGAGGTGAGATAGTGAGAGAGGAGCTGGCTCCTCAAGGGGGTTAGGTTCAGAGGATACCACTTTGGGAGGCTGAGGCTCAGAGGTGCTGTTTCAGACGACTCTCAAGCACTGACACGGAGTCTGGCATGGGACTGGGTTTGGTGCTGGTCCTGCCACTTCAAGGTCAGATTCAGAGTGAGGTTCCTCTCTGGATTCACCACCACTACCTTATCAAACAGAGTTTGTACTTTTATGATTGGGGGTTCAAGGGAAAATACCTTCTATTAGAAGTGTAGAGGGAGCGGGGGGCAGAAGAAACCCCGTCGTTTCTGCCAGCAATCAGAAAGAAACTGCCCTTTACTAGCATATACAGTACACTGTGCACATGAGGGTGGGGGTGGAGGAATTTGCAACCTTCCTGGAATGGTTATTGCATAAGCTCAAACCCAATTAATGTGTATACAATGAGGATCGAAGGATCTAAAATATATTTTCTAAAACATCCATGCATTCAAATATTTTTTTAAACATTCATGTAGAATAAAATTGTATGTCATCTACTATAACACTGTATTTATTTATTCATTCATTCATTCGATTTTTATACCGCCCTTCCGAGCTGGCTCAGGGCGGTTTACAATTAAAAAACAGAAATCATTAAAAACAATTAAAACAGAAATACAAATACAAATATAAACACCAATTTAAAAACATCTTAAAAAACAATTAAACTATCAAAACAATTAAAACCCTGAAAACCAGGTTAACATTAAAACAATTAAAACTAATTAAAAACCCTGAAAGGCCAGGCCAAACAGATGGGTTTTAAGGGCTCTCTTGAAGGTCAATAAGGAATCAAGATTACGAATTTCTGCTGGGAGTGCATTCCACAGTCCAGGAGCAGCTACAGAGAAGGCCCGCCTCTGAGTCGCCAGCAAATAAACCGGTGGTAACTGGAGATGGACCTCCCCAGATGACCCTAACGTGCGGTGGGGATCATGTAAAAGGTCAGTCCTACACAACATATTCCATTAGGGCCGTCCTACACAACATAATGCCCGGGTGCTGGATCTGGCCAACAAGGACTTTTCTGTTGGCTTGCAGAAAGGAATGTCCTGCAGCAACAGCAGGAGCCATTAAGAGTTCTTGATAAGCAGCAGCAATTCAACATGGCCAAGACCAGATGTCCCCCACCCGCCTTGCTGATCCCACTCCTGGGCCGGAATCCAACAACTCCATCCCTCCTTGCCCCTCGCCTTTCCCCTCCCGACTCTAAGCCTCTGCTTGTCCCTTTCATTAATATTTTAATAATTAACTTAAATGAAATAATTAATGTGCCAAAAATTGATCTTGCTGCCCCCCACCTTCCACCAGGTCATGGTTGGTTTCATCCCACCAGAATTTCATATACAAATTCCAACTTACTATGGTTACACATTTATTTATTTATTTAAAATATTTCTATACCACCTAAAACTTGCATCTCTGTTAATTATAAACCAAGGTGTGGCTCAATGACAGAATTTGCAAGTGAACTGAAGTTGTTTCAGTCTATTTGTAAAACTTTCTTTGCTGAATCCATAGAGCTGCATCCTTTCTACATGATAAATCCAGGGAATATGGAAAAGTGTAAAAATAAAATAAATGCAATTAAGAACAGAAGAACCACAGAAACAAATCTGTGAACATAATGAATAAGCCTTTATTTTTGCTGTAGGAATTGTGAGAAAGGCCATGGAACCTATTGTTTTGGGAATATAAATAATTCTGACATAATTCTGTTAGTACCAAAAGTCAGCTGAAATGTACTGCTTTGTGCAAGGAGAACAGGGTGTTGAAACTGCATAGTGTCCAAATCATGTTCAAAAATTAAAGATGCAACCTTTGTGTATTAGATTTTAAGTTTATTGGCCCAATAAAGGTGAACCCCAGAAAAAGAATCCCAAAGTAAACAAGAATGCTTGTTGACATTTTATGATGGGCTGAGATCCCACATGTTCACTTAAAAGAATAAAGTTAATCCATGCTCAGTTTTTCTCTCATTAAGACATTCTGGAATAAGGCAAAATAAAGTGATCCATAATCTACTATTCGCAGCTATTAGCTGTAACATGAAAAATGACATGTGTGTGTCTTCTTTGAGAATTTATGGGATACCACATGCCCTTCCTCCTTTGTCAATATTTCTGTTCAGGATTGCCCAACCATTAGCATCAGCTCTGTCAAGGGACTTATGTTTCTCCAGCATTAACTCATTAGATAACCACATTAGCTCTCTCGGAACGTCTTTTCAAAAGTATGATTTTACTCAATGTAATACATTGAGTAAAATCATACTTTTGAAAAGACGTTCCGAGAGAGCTAATGTGGTTATCTAATGAGTTAATTCTTTTTCATTAATAATAATAATAATAATAATAATAATAATAAACTACTTTTCAATAAAAAATTCAAAAAGCACTTTACATAGAAAAAGAAATAAGAATAAGATTATTCCTTGTTGCAAAAGGGCTCACAACTAGTTACACTCCCCCTGCTAAATACAAGAGAATCAAAACTTAAAAGTGCCTCTTTGCTCAGTTAGCAGGAGAGATGTGAGTAATGTGTTTATTGTCAGGGTGAATAATGTCAGTTTTGGGGGCTTTGCCTGCTACTGTTCGGGGCTATTTGATTTAGCTATAACGCTATACATGTAGATTAAGTGATCTTCTTCACCCTGGGAGACTACATGCAAGCACTGTAAGTTATTCCTCTTAGGGGATGGTGTTGCTCTGGGAAGAACATCTGCATGATTGTATGCAGAAGGTCCCAGATTTCCTCCCTGGCATCTTCAAGATAGGGCTTAGAGACACTCCCAAACGTAACCATGGAGAAGCCACTACCGGTCTGTATAGACAATAAGAGCAAGATGGATGGTCTGAATCGGTAGAAGGCATCACTTCCTTTGTTCCAGTGAAACTCACCTTAAAGTTAGAGTTGCCGCCAGGGTGGATTTGATTTAAATCAAACTAATTTAAATCACGATTTAAATCAAACTGATTTAAATCACGATTTAAATCACGATTTAAATCACTAGCAGGGTGGATAAAAATAAAAAAAATCCGATTTAAATAAAAAAAATCTGATTTTTTTAATTTAAATTGGATTTTTTTATTTAAATTGGATTTTTTTGATTTTTATCCACCCTGCTAGTGATTTAAATCGTGATTTAAATCAGTTTGATTTAAATCAAATCCACCCTGGTTGCCGCTGCCTGTGGGATAGGAATATGAGAGCTATTTTGCCATTTTCTTATTAGAAGAAACTTATTGGTGTTCTAGCAGATCTGATAATAAATTTTCCTTTTAGAAGAAACTTTGCTATTAAATCTGATTATATAATTAACAAAAACTTTCATAATGGATTTTAATTTTGATTCCAATTTTGAGCCATACAGGCCTGGAGCATGTACCTGGCAGTGCTAACAACATGAAATGCTGCAGCTTTTCTTACAGCTTGTTCATCTTGGTGGCTTTCTGCTTCTACAACTGCATAAAAATTCCACTTCTAGCTGTACTAGTTCTGCTGTAAGGATCACTGTGCATTATGCTGTTAAGCGTACAAATACATTTTACAAGTAGACCCAAGCCTCTATAATCTGAATGCCACAAAGAAGTGTTTGCGTATGTATGCATGTATTTTTTACAGTTATATTCCATTCTTCCTTTGAGGAGCTCAGATTACATAGTACATGTTTATTTTTATACTCACAACAACATTGTAAGGTAGGTTATGCTGAGTTGAGTAGCCCTGTTCTAGAAAAAGTACCCAAAAAATCAAGCATCAACACACAGTTTCCAATAATACTCTAAATAATACAGGAGAACCCACTAGTTGCAGTTCTGCATATCCACAAGTGTAAAAAAAGACTTCGGGCCTCTATATCTATGGATACAAAAGGGTTAAAGCCTGCATATCCACAGATCCTAGAGGGCTGGAAATGACTGCCAGTTTGTGTTCAGCAGCCATTTTGTGGCTCATTTCATTAAATAATGAGAAAAACTCAGAAAGTGTCATGATTCCCCCATTTGGGACTGGGGGGCATTTGGGGAGCATGGCTGGACACCAACAGACCCGCAGAGTATGGTAGGGTACTTTATTTGGCCCGTTTTTGCTTTCCCCCCTTCATTTTTATCACGATTTTACCAAGTCTAGGAACCTAATCCCAGCAAACCAACCATCTCCATTAGGAACACAAGAATATAAGAAGCTGCCATATACTGAATCAGACCACTGGTCTATCTAGCTCAGTATTGTCTTCACAGACTGGCAGCGGCTTCTCCAAGTTTGCAGGCAGGAATCTCTCTCAGCCCTATCTTGGAGATACCAAGGAGAGAACTTGAAACCTTCTGCTCTTCCCAGAGCAGCTCCATCTCCTATCTTACAGTGCTCACACATCAAGTCTCCCATTCATATGCAACCAGGGCAGACCCCACTTAGCTAAGAGGACAAGTCATGCTTGCTACCACAAGACCAGCTCTCCTCTCCTAAGTATCTGCGGCACGCACCCACCCACCCCTCGTAATGGAATACCCACAAATCACGGAGTTCTTCTGTAATTTTTCCCATACGCCCCCTCCCCAATAAATAAAAAGATACATTTTTGAAAATTAGACTTCTTTCTAGAAAAATAATGTTCAGATGTGAATACAAAGATTTGGCATGGAAAAAATCTGGGCTATGTCTCAAATATGCAATAATCAAAAAGGGCAACAGAATGTTATGTGATGGAAGTTATGGGATGTTATGAGATGATTAGCATGCCTTGAGTCCATGAAAATGGACAAAATAAACAATATGAACTTTTTTTACAAAGTGATGCTTCCTCTATTTGTTCAGCTCTGTACACTGTCTTGAAAATAAGGCAAAACAGGTGACACATTATTAAAAACATGGAAATAATAATAAGATGGGAGGGGGGAACCATTGAAAGACAAGATGGAAAAAACAACCCCATGTGAAAATAATTTAATGCAGATAGTAAGACTGTAAATCGGTGACTCTCATCAACCCCCTTTTCATTATTCAAGAACAAAGAGGTATTTGCACAAGCTGTTAGGAACTGGCAGTATGTGACTTCTTAGAGCATCCATAGTTACTGAACAGAAATAAATATACTACATATGTTTTACATTCTGAAGCACAGAGCTCCACTCTTGTTCAGAATATTCAAGAATGGTTTCCACACAGCAACCTGTTTCTGCTTGGCAACTGATGTTTACAGCACTAGTGTTCTGGAAGAGCACCACTTGGAAACAGATCTTCAATCGGGAAGCGTTGATCTTTAAACAGGAAGTCTCTGTTCAGACTGGGAGCAGCCCACAGTACTCGGGTGCCTGAGACAAGGTGCTGAATGCTTTCTTGCAGAAAGTGACACAGGCCCAGCAGCCTTCTCTGCTCTCCTCACACTTCTGGAAAGCTCTGCAAAGCTTGCAAAGGTCAGGTTGGTTCCAAAGAACTACTCTGGTGGCAGCACTGCAGGCATGTTGTTGCCCTGCTGCCACCCCAATAATCTGTCACCTGTGGTGATCGCCTTGTCCCCCAATTCAAATGTAGCAACAAACCATGGTTTGTTGTTACAAGTGTGAGCCCCATCAAGCCTCAAACCCTATGCTTCCCCTTTCTCTTCCCATCTCTGTGTACGAAGGGAGGAAATTGGAAGTGTCTGGTCATAGCTGTAACATCTTGGGTAAGAACTGAATTAATTTTGCTGGCTTTATGTACTCTTTCTAAGATTTAAAAAAAAATCTGTGGAGACTTTAAATGTACATTATGATGCATCGACACATTGTTTTAACTTGATGACTACAACAGTTTGCCTTATTAGTTGAATATGCAAAATTGCTATTTTACCTGGCAAGAGGAAGAAATGAACTCAGAAGATTCTCTCCATCAATCTGTCTAGGGGAAATCGGCACAAGCAAATCACAAAGGGGAACTTTCTGGTTCTCAAGCTAACTTGGGCTGAGTATGACCCTGGTAGCATTTACAACAAAGATACAACATTTATGTTATACCTTGGATTCAAGCCTAGGTCTATCAAAATAAAGGTTATGATGATGGTTCCTATTCAGTTTCAGTGGAATTATGCCTTAGAAAGACCAAAGCAATAATGACATCAGGACAGCAACATGGGGTGGGGTGTGGGGAATCTAAACAAACAATTAATGTTGAGTTTCAGGATTTATTATTATTAAATGATGACACAGGGGAAAAATTTCTATCCAGATGCTATGCTATTGCTTGCACTGACGTGTTTAAAAAGAAAGTGTTGTAATTTTCCACTGATGCTAATGGAATTAATATTTGACATACGAGTGTAATTTTTTAAAAAACAAGTAAAATTGGGTGGGGGTAACCACAGAGAATGCATCACACTCAAAAACCAAAATATCAACAACCTCCCATATGCACGACTCAAGAAGACTAATCCAGTTAATCCATCAATAACTTCTTCTAATGCAAGCAATCTTGTGATGCTAAATTTAAATGTCAGTTATACTTGCAGCAAATGACACAAGACTGTAAGCCTGTGAGCTGGGTTTGCTCTTCTTAAACTTAATTATTGTACAGTACCTAGTGTCTGAAGCACTTAATAAGTAATACAAATACAAAACGTTGCCATGTATCCCCAGCGCTTTATAGGAGCAGTTCTGTTCTGAGCTCAAGCCAGCCTAGAATGGAAGCCTTGTCATACTATTGAGAGGGAATGAGATTATAGCTCAGCATTTGTCTGCACTGACTGGCAGCAACTCTCCACGTTTCAGGCAGGAGTCTCTCTCAGCCTCATCTGGAGATGTGCACAAACCTGTTTGGAGGTCCTTTTTCCAACACTGGGGGGTTTGAAGTACGAAGGCGGGGGGGTGTCTCACTTTAAGGGCGGGTGAGCATGCATTTACTCCTCCCTCCGCTTTTCTCCCGCCGGCGCCCAGTATTTTACACGTCCTACGGGGCAGCAGTGTACTTCCCTGCCGCCCCGTTTGCTCTTCGGCCGGAAGTGGCCGGAAATAGCTGGCACGCATGCCGGCCACTTCCGGCTGAAGAGCAAACAGGGCAGCAGGGAAATACGCTGCTGCCCCGTAGGACGCATAAAATGCCGGGTGCCGGTGTGGGGGGAGCGGAGGGAGGGGTAAGTGCACCCTCCCCCACTCTTAAAGTGAGACCCGCCCTGCCATCGAGCCACCCCCACCTAGTACATCCGTGTACATCCCTAGCCAGGGATTGAACCTGGGACCTTCGGCATGCAAAGCAGATGTTCTACCACCGAGTAAGAGCTCCATCCCTAGGGGACATCGGGTGCTCTCATGAGGGGAGGGAAGAAAAGGACACCTTCTTTCCTACCGTTCTAAAGCCTTCTTCCACGGTCAGGCGCAGTCCATATTTCCTGGGGGGAGGGGAGTGAAAGTGGGAGAACATGCCTTTGTAGTATAGTGTTTAGAGTGCTGGACTAGGAAGACTTGAGTTCAAATCTCCATTCAGCCATGGAACTCACTGGGTGACTCTGGGCCAGTCACTTAACTCTCAGCCTAATCTACCTCCCCTGCTAACTTGACAAAGAGGCACCTTTTTAACGTGGTGTTTCTCTTTATTTAGCAGGGGGAGAGTAACTGGCCCTCTCCACCCCCAACCCAGCACTTCCAGTGACTGTTGCTGCTGTCTATATTATGGTTTCTTTTTAGACTGTGAGCCCTTTGGGGACAGGGATCCAGCTTATTTATTTATTTATTTATTATTTCTCTGTGTAAACTGCTTTGGAAACTTTCGTTGAAAAGCGGTATATAAATATTTGTTATTGTTGTTGCTATCTACCTCACATGGTTGTTGTGAGGATAAAAATAACCATGTACACTGCTCTGGGCTTGAGGAGCAAGAGAGGGATATAAATGTCAAAACAAAACAAACAAACCAATAAATAAAAATCACCAAAAATGCCGCTGGCCAAAATCCTGCAAGTGCGTCAGCCTGCTGTGCAGCAGGGAAGAAGCATAGCGTGGGGCCAGGAGTGAGCCAGGTGTGCAGGATGCTAGTCAGCGACAGCTTTGGCAATCTTTAAAGTCATACTCTCCCATGCTCACGGCCCCCCGCCCTAGCGAGCCCAGGCTATGCCTGCCCACTCTGCAATGCAGTGCTAAAGGGCTCATGTTTAAGGTTGCCTCTCAGTCCCAAACCTATACAGTTTATTGCTTTATGTGAGAATGAGCCATTCCCTCCTAACAGAACTGCCAATTGCCTGTGAGATGGAAGAGAAAAAGGAAGGACCAGGAATGGTAAACTCTTGCTGATGTTGTACTGTGAAAAAAGTTTTTTATTGAGGCTATGAACTGCCTTGCGAGTCTATGGACAAAAGGCAGTATATAAATGTGATGAATTAAACAAACACAGTGGGAGGAGGGGAATATGTACTGTATATTTCTCTATATACAGTGCAGGTATAATAGCACCTTGAAGTTATCCACATAAAGTAAAGGTTAAGTGTGCCGCCAAGTCAACTTTGACTCCTGGCACCCACAGAGACCTGTGGTTTTCTTTGGAGGGGGTTTACCATTGCCTCCTCCCGTGCAGTATGAGATGATGCCTTTCAGCATCTTCCATACTTCAGCATAAACCTAAGTTCTGCACACATTCAAAAGCTTTTCTTCACCAAAACAGACCACTGGGGTGAAAATCTACTGCTAGAACCTAAAATGTATTATGAATATACTAAGGACGATTACTAATAGTTATCAGATTGCTACAGAGCAAATTTTATAACAGAAAAAGATTCAAGAATGAAGCTGTAAATCTCTCAAAATCAGCTTAGCCAAAAGCTATAATATGCTTTCCCAACTATGCTTGTTTAAGTAGGAAATTCCAAAGACCTATCCCTTTAGAACACAATTAATCTTTGGGATAAAGCAAAGCTTGTCTGCCAGTGGGAGAAATAGTTAAGAAAACTAGTTGTACAAATCATGCTGGGTGAATCGGGTGGCAATTGGAGAATACTATTTTGGCCAAGACAAAAGTTGAAAATATTTTATGTGGTTTTCTATGCCAGAAACTGTACCAGGAAAAAAATGTCTCAATTTAATGCACACACAGACACGCCCCAAAGTTGAAAATGAGAAATGCTTGAAGAGTTGTGTTCATGGCAGATGCTGCCAGTGTGCCAGAAGGAAAAAATCACAACACTTTGCATTCCAGTAATAATAGAATAACTAAAAGTTCCATTATCAATAGAATGCAAAATAGTTCCAAGAACAACTAACTAAAGAATCCTGTGTTGTTCATATGTAAGCAATTCGAAAAAGTTATTACCAGTATATAAGAATACTTTATTGAATAAGATGCTTTTTTTTTAAGTTGACTTCAAGACAGATGCTCTGCGACAGTTAATCCTACATTTGTGGTTCAGCAGGCCAATTCAGAAATCAAAAATATATTTGCTACATATTCCTTTTATGAACAAGAGAAAGAACAAAGCTTTGGAAGATTTATCTAGATATACAATCTAAAGCAGGGATTCTCAACGTTGGATCCCCAGATGTTATTGGACTTCAACTCTCATAACCCCCAACCAAAGTTCACTGGGGCAGGGGGTTATGGAGGGGAGGGGAGAGAGCCAGCGTGGTGTAGTGGTTAAAATGCTGAACTAGGACCAGGGAGACCCGAGTTCAAATCCTCATTCAGCCATGATACTAGCTGGGTGACTCTGGGCCAGTCACTTCACAGGGTAATCATCATCATCATCATCATCACCACTGCTAATCATGCTCTGCACCCCCGCAGTGATGTAGATAGGCTATACCTCCCTCGCAGCTCAGGTGGAAGAGGAATGCTGCAAGTTCATCAAACAGTAGAGGAGGAGAAAAGAAGCCTTGAAGAATATATCGAGGTGAAGAAGATGCACTTCAAATGGTCAAGAGCAAGAAACTATTCAACACCAATGAAACAAAGCAGGCCTACAAGAAAGAACAAGTCAAGAACCGAGCAGAAAAATTGAAAAATAAGCCACTGCATGGTCAATATTTGCACAATATAAGTGGAAAATCAGACATCAGCAAGACCTGGCAATGGCTTAAGAATGGCAACTTGAAGAAAGAAACAGAGGGTTTAATACTGGCTGCACAAGAACAGGCACTAAGAACAAATGCAATAGGAGCAAAAGTCGAAAAATCAACCACAAACAGCAAGTGCTGCCTTTGTAAAGAAGCAGATGAAACAGTGGACCACCTAATCAGCTGTTGTAAAAAGATCGCACAGACTGCCTACAAACAAAGGCATGACAATGTAGCAGGGATGATACACTGGAACATCTGCAAAAAATACAAACTACCTATAGCCAAGAATTGGTGGGACCATAAAATTGAAAAAGTTGAAGAAAATGAAGACATAAAAGTATTATGGGACTTCCGACTACAAACAAACATCTGCCACACAATACACCAGATATAACTGTAGCAGAGAAGAAAGAAAAACAAGTCAAAATAATCGACATAGCAATACTAGGGGATAGCAGAATAGAAGAAAAAGAAATAGAAAAAATCACAAAATACAAAGACCTACAAATTGAAATTGAAAGGCTGTGGCAGAAAAAGACCAAAATAATCCCAGTGGTAATTGGCGCCCTGGGTGCAGTTCCAAAAGACCTTGAAAAGCACCTCAACACCATAGGGGCCACAGAAATCACCATCAGACAATTACAAAAAGAAGCTTTATTGGGAACAGCCTATATTCTGCATCAATAACAACAACAACAACAACATTGACAATAAAATTCAGCCATCCTAGGTCCTTGGGAAGGACTTGATGTCTGGATAAAACAAACCAGTCAATAACACCTGTCTGACTGTGTAAACAAGAGATAATAATAATAATAATAATAATAATAATAATAATAATAATAATAATAATAATAATAATAATAATAATGGGAGTTGAAGTCCAATAACATCTGGGGACCCAAAGCTGAGAATCCCTGATCTAAAGCACCTTCCATTAGTCAAGTCAAAAACCACATAACAAAATCATCTGATGAAGCTGGACTGAAGAAGAGAGTTGGGGAGGAGCTGTAGCTGGCAGAGCATCTGTTTTCCATGCAGGAGGTCCCAGGTTTAATCCCAGCATCTCTAGATAGGGCTGGGGAATGTTCTGTGACGTCCACTCTGTTAATTTTAGATCCTGTTTAGACTGAATCAGGAAAGACTTAGGCTGCATCCATTCTGAATGCAGGTGTGCACACACTGCCTTGATACTGCCACCCAGAAGAAAACTCCTTCTGTGCACAGATGAAAAAAAATGAGAGGGAACACTGGCTCTGACCTCAGCTCTGCAGGGCTCCTCCTTCCACATCTAAGGTCTGCTCTGCTCCCCCACCACAGCAAGAAAGGCTCCTCCATGTCTCCTTTATCAAACAGTAAATGAGTCTATTCTCACAAGCAGCCTAACCCAGGCTAGGGCAGCCCAGCCTGGGTTGGGCTGCTCATATGGATCGTCAGAATCGAGGCCAAGCTGGACACTGCTGCCCCGCCTAACCTGCCTTTCTACCCCGGCCTTTAGCCAGGGTTAAGGGCACAAGCGCGACCAGGGGAATCCACCAATCCATCATGCTGTTCACATGGTGCATTTTGGGATTCCTGGATGCCGGGACTTGTTTTCCCAGCCTCCAGTGATCTGTGCTGCTCAGAGCAGTGTGAATCATGAGGGTGCGCGATGGCGAGCCAAAGAGGGATGACTGATGTTCAGGGATGACTGACATTATTTTAAGGCTCTAAGAGGCTACTTATCTTACCCTTTGGATAATTTATCACAATAGATAAGGTGAAAGCAGTAGTGATGACATCTCACTAAACCAATTAGCAATCAACCTTACTCAAGATCTGCAGGCCCATGTCACAGAAATAAGTTATTTAAAATGGAGAAGCTTAAGACAGACAACAAAGGTATCCTGCACTAGATACAGCTTATGTACTTTGCATATGTTAAGACTCCAAACATCCCCTGAGCCTCAGTACTAGCTTACACACAGCACAGCAGCCAAGTATCTGCAATTAGGGATGTGCAAATCGGTGATTCAAGTTATTCCAATTCAAATAGAAATTGCCATCAAAAGGGCAATTAGATTCAAATTCAAATTGAAAAATTCAATTTGTGCACATCCCTACCTGCAATATTGAAGCAGAAAACCCATGGCAGGCACCAGTAACAGAAAGCACTATGGTCACCATTGACCATATATTTTTCATGTGTAAAAACACCTTTACAAGATCATCTGTCCTCATAATAACGTCATAACATCCCCTGCTAACTGGGCAAAGAGGCACCTTTTACCGTGGTGGTGATTCTCTTTATTTAGCAGGGGGAGAGTAACTGGCCCTATCCACCCCCAGCACAGTACCTCCAGTGACTGTTGCTGGTGTCTATCTTGTGTTGTTGTTTTTTAGAATGTGATCCCTTTGGGGACAGGGAGCCATCTTATTTATTTGTTATTTCTCTGTGTAAACTGCCCTGAGCCATTTTTGGAAGGGCGGTATAGAAATCGAATTAACAACAACAACAACAACAACAAGAAGAAGCTAAGTATAGTATCAAACAGACATGAACAGAGGCTTAGAAAGTGTTCTTTATTCAAAGCTACCTATGAAATTTGCACTAGAATCGAGATTCAAACCCAGGATTCCTTGCTTCAGCTTTAATATACATTGGCTCTCACACTCACAACAGTGGGGTGGTGTAACTGTGTGTGTGTGTGTGCGTGCGTGTGTGTGTTGCACATTTTCATTTACTTTGTCTTTCTGGGATTCTAAGGAAACTTAAAATATGTTTTTCATTTACAGTTTACATGACACTTCAGCATCAGTGTTACAGGCTATTTGCCAAGAAAAGTTAAGGCAGCTTGTCTCTTCATTAAAAGCAAAAACTAGCACTTGGCGGCCCAAATATCTATTCTGGGCCTGTTCATTATATTTTTACCATCATGAGAGGCGCCATTTCGATTTTCCCTCTTAGGCATCAGAATCTGGCTGCTGCAATACCTTTGGATGAATTTACTGCACATATGAATTAGGCCAAGGGATTCTGGATTCCAGATGCATCGGATATCCAAGTGAAGTTGCAGCCTAATTAAAACCCCTCACCCACATCTGTTTCCCTGCAAGTGATACTAAGTGCTTCTTTCTGGAAGCAGCAGAAACACATGTGCAAAGAGCCCAACATTACACCCTAATCCAAAGATATCTGAACTGACCATCACCTGCTCTACACATGTAAAAATTCATTTATGAAGAGATGCCTGGTTTTTATGTGGCTGTCCACATGCTTTACATTAAACTGAGAAGATGCACATTCTTCAAAGGAAAGATAAACGTTCTCCAGAATTGGTGCAAAACATATTTTATGCTTCTTCAGCCAACAGTTACACCCATTTATACCAACTATAGATTGGGATTTCATTCTTCACCAAAACAACACACACACACACACACACACACACAATTTCACAACAAGTATAAGCAGCTAATATTTTTTAAATATAATGCAGCTATTTTTGTGCATCAGAGCAAGCACCACTTACAACTGGCTGTTCTGAAATTTTATTGCGCAGAAGCAACATTAGATTTCAGTTAGATATCCATTGCATACAGTGATCAGTCAAGGGAGAGAAAGAATGGCAGAAAACTTCTAAAATGTCTTTATTTTGATAAGAATAGCTTTGTACAAACAGTTGCTATTAATATTTGAAACCCACGTAGTTCATACAGGGATAAACAATGCAAGTATACACCACCTCCAGGAGTGTGTTCTCTCTCTCTCTCTCTCTCTCTCTCTCTGGTCAGGGGCTCCCAGGCATTGTTAGACTACAACTCCCATCATCCTCAACCACAATGGCTTTTGGCTACTGTGGTTGGGTATGATGGGAGTCGTAGTTCAACAACAACTGGTGACCCAAGGCTGAGCATCCCTGCTTTAGGCAGACATCTTTTAAAGGATTAAGCACACAACTGAATGTTTTTATGTCATTCTCACAGCTTCTTGTCCTTACACCTGCTTGGTGAGCCACCTTTTCCTCTTCAGCTGGGAAACGTAGTGCCAGCAGCTAAGTGCCAAATGTGGAAAGATTCTGTGCCACCACTCCCTTAGGCACCTGCCTGCTGGGCCCTTTGCTCCCCAGTTAAAGGAGGACACGGCAGAAACAGTAGTAGCTAACAAACAAGTGAGGACTGAGGGAGGGTGCAAGGATGACACATCCACATTTGGTCTGTTAGACATGTGGCAATACAAAAAGCAGACAGACAGCATATTTACAGTGCTGTGAGCTCCCTTTTAATATTATGTCTGCTTTATTTATTTATTTTTATTATTTATTTATTTATTTGATTTATATACCGCCCTTCCAAAATGGCTCAGGGTGGCTTACAATTAAAACAAACCACTAAAACAATAAAGAGCTAAGACAAATTAAACACAATATAACAACAATTAACAATTTTAAAACATTTTAAAACAACAATTAAACAATTACAGTGATTAAAAACCCCAAAATCGGGTTTGAATATTAAAACAGATTTAAAAATCCTGGAAAGCCAGGCCAAACAAATACGTTTTAAGGGCTCTCCTGAAGGCTAATAGAGAATTCAAATTGCAGATTTCCACAGGGAGCGCATTCCACAGCCCCGGAGCAGCTATAGAGAAGGCCCGCTTCCGAGTCACCACCAGATGAGCTGGTGGTAACTGGAGACGAACCTCCTCAGATGACCTTAATGTGCAGTGGGGATCACACAGAAGAAGGTGCTCTCTAGCTGGTGGTCTCCGGGTTGCCCCAGAGACCAATCTGGCTGCCGCATTCTGAACTAATTGAAGTTTCCAAACTACGTACAAAGGCAGCCCCATGTAGAGCACATTGCAATAGTAAAGCCACTACTCAAGTTGATTGTATGAGGTTTTCAACCTCATACAATCAACTGGATTTTTAGTGTATATACAGACAACTAATTTCCTCATTATATCACAAAATCAAGGTCTAAAGATAGAACATACTAAACATTTTAACCAGCATACCAACTTTTGACTCCAAAGTCACCTGCTGGACATAAAAACAATCAGTTGTGTTCTTTCACTTACTGCTGCAAAAAGAGGGAGGGAGGGAGAGAGAAGCAGCAAGCAGCTACCACCACCACCACCACCACCTCCTCCTCCTCCAAACATTTTCCTTCCTCCCACTCCAAAATATAACCAGCATAAGTTGGGGGTTGAAAGCAGAAAACATGTAGGCTCCAGTCAAAGCAGCTTCTTTACATGTACTTGGGATGTACACAGCAGTACTTTAATCCCAAAGACCAACATCACAATAATGCTGGGTGGTAGACTGGTTACTCCCTGCAGAAACCTCCTGTCTCCATTAAATCTATGGCTATACAAAATAATGTATAGTTATTATACCACACCCACAATACCAAGGGCTTCCCTTCACCATAATGAATGTTACAAGAAAGGGGTAAATGACTGAGGATGGCCGGGTGGGGAAAGCCATAGCCACTTCCTCCTTTATAGCTGTGAGGTCTTTCGGGACAGTGAGTAAGCAGAGTCATCACATGCAACCAAGGTTATATCTCTTTTCTGAGCATCATGTTCTAACCTCAGAGCATGTTCTCCTACACTCGGGAGAATTCTACTTCCAGCTCTGGTTAGAACCATCAAGATCAGTCATGCCATCTGATCTTGACCCATCTTTGTTTATTCCAAGAAAGCTGGTTAGTACATATGCATACAATGCTAAACAAGGAATACAAGTTTATCATTTTGTGTATATACTTACTGATTTAATTCTACATCCAAGATGAAAGAAGATCCAAACGCATCAACCTGGAAGCTGGCTCGGGCAATATGAGTAGACTGCAATATTAAAACAATTGAAATGGGTCAGCATTAAGCTATTCCCAGTGTAGTCAATAAGTACATTTATGAAGAAAACATTGTTAGGATCAGCACAAATGTACAGAAGCTGGCCATTATGCTGAATAATTTAGCAGGCTGTGAGATCTTGTGGGGGGAAAGGAAAGGATAAATAAGAGTTGAGGATATTTCCTTGTATGTATTTTTAACTCTGTCATATTTAGTATTCTTACAGTTAAAGAGCTGTCTAAAATAGGTACAGAGTCATAGTCTTTCTTTAGAGCTCTCAGTTGTACCACTTCATTTAGAGAAAATGTACATTACAAACCAATATACTACCACTTTAACTATCATGGATTCCCCCAAAGAATCCTGGGAAGTGTAGTTTAGCAAGAGTGCTAGATTCGTTCATTTTTATTAAAGTATTCCTACATGCCAATGAGAAAAGCTAGGAAGTTAGGGTGGTTTGCTTTTTTCCTAAAGGTTCATTTATATTCACCCTGTCACTGATTAGGTACCTCTTTTTGTTAGTTTATAGCTTCCTCCATGTTTCCTGTGTATGTAGTCCAATTTATGAGAGAGAGAGAGATGTAAGATCCCAAATAATTATTTTGCATAGGGCCATATTTGGATAACCATCACCACGAGGTTCCTATCCTATTCGTATTGCTGTCATAAATTGTTATTAACTAAGTTATCACATGGCTGTGCTGAAACGTACTTTAACCAATTCATAAAATTCAGTTGCACATCATTAATGTTGCTAACACTAGGATATCGTCAGGTGGCTCATTACCTAGACAAAGCACACAACATACTTCACTGCACAACAGTGATGGAAAAAAGCTCATTTGGTAAGCATTCCCCATTAAAAAATGAAACATAGCCAGCAGTTATTGAATCTCCACACAAAATGCAATCTGTCTTGTCCCTACAGATATGTGCCGATACAATAGTGCCAGGGAAATCTTTAGAAAGGTTTCTTTCTTTTTTTTAAAGGGGCGGTGGGGTAGGCCCAAGTCCAAAAATTACTCCATAGCTTCTGGAAAGGCTTTCTGGCTGACCCTCCTGTCTGAATGAATTGGAGGGTAATTTGACCAAACGTGTCTGCTTTGCTAAAAGACTTGTTAGCTGAAGCCTGTTTGGAGGCCTTCAAGAACATCCTCCTCATTTTAGTGAGGAAGCAGTACAGCCCATTGTGCACTGCTAATTATCCCCCGCGTCTGGGTTGGTGTTGGCAACTGGGAAGCATCGGCTGCTTGGGAACAAGCACTTCTTCTTTCAGACACACCAGCAAATAGGAGGCATGGACCTTGGTCAAGGCCAGCAATAAGTCTTTCTGGTGGCACTGAAAGAGCAGGACCAAAAAAAGGGGGGGCTGTATCCCCCCCCCCGAAATGAACTCTTTCCCCCTATTTTACCAGTGGGAAAATTGGAAATAAAACACTTGTGCAATACTTTTCTCATTCAGAATTATGAATGACACTCTTTTTCAAGCAGTGATTCTAAAAGAATATTCCGACAAACAAAACCCTCTGTGCAGGGGTGCAGACAGAAGGAAAGCCTAAGGAGCATTTCGTCACTTTTTTGGGGGTGGGGGACACTATAGGGGGGAGTTCACTAAAATGAGGAATTCTTGAAATACTTGGGAGAGGGGATCTGAAACTTAGCTGCAGCAGAACCCCTGAATTCAAGATTTGGAGGTAGTAATGTCAGTAATAATAGTACTGCTACTGTGTTGGACTAGATTACTGTTATGTCCGCTCCCCACTTTCCTGAACAGTGCAAAATTCCAGGGATCTGCTAGCCAGATCCTGGATTTTTTTCTTTAATCAATTTTCAGCTCAATCTGCTTGCATTCCTGTTTCTGTATCTCAAACTCCAAAGCTGTTTGTCTTTTGCTCTTCCTTACACTCTCATCTCAATCCCAATACAATTTAGCTGGAGAGAGATGCGTGGCACCTTACACAAATAACTTGGGGTTTCTACATGCAGGATACCTCAGGGGGATATCTCAAGATTAGATCACACTGAGAAACACTTAAACAGGCCTCCTGAACAAGCCAACACCCATGACCTCAATCTTGCAACAATGCTTCCAAAATTTTCAGTAATACAGAGCATCTTCCAGTATTTCAGCCAGACCAGGAGTCTGCCAAGCAAACTGGGTTGCATCAAGACTGAGTCACAACTAAGTGAGTAAAACTAAGTCCCATTCAAATTACTGGAAATTAATCATTGTCTCATTGGCCACATTCGCATGCAACATGGAACAATGGGTCCAATGCACTCGCGGTTCCACTCCCCCTCCCACCCTCACTCTCCTGTCCGCATTCGGATGTAACAGAAAGGAGGCTCTCTGCAGTCAGGGAGACTGCAGAGAGGAGTGAGACCTGGCTGTGCAGGCCTTCTTCTTGCATGAAGGAAGGAGAGTCCACACACAGTCAATCACAGCCAAAGAGTGGGAGGAGCTTCCTTCTTCAACTCCAGTTTCAAACAGCACAGCCTGCAATTCCGTATTCAAATGTACTGCAGGCATCTGTTAACTTTGGGTAGGAGTAGAAAAACTCACTGAAACCCAAGGGTTCATACCGGAGTTTGGAGAGCAAAACCTCGGGTCGCCCTGCATGTGGGACTGGAGTTTTACCCATTCAGTCATACAGGTTTTGCAACCTCTGGCCTTTTCAACTCCAGTTTCCCATTATGTGAGAATGGGTCATTGATTTCAATGGTGATTGGTCATGATTAACTTAGTCTAGATGCTACCCATAGGTTCTAGAATATGGAGCAAGGGGCATTCAACACACAGTACAGTTTCCGACTTCTCTTGCTTCTCACTTGCCCCCCTCTTTCTTTCACATCTGAAGAAATAAACTGATGAATGTTGTATGTAATATGCATGTAAATAAAGGCGTAAACATACCTGCAAATCTTCCAGTTTAATTCATGCAACCCTTCCCTTTTCTGAAGTGCATGAAACTCAAAGCGAACGTTCAGAACTGGAAACTAACATAGCCAGACTACACAAGCACTCAAACATGTGAGTTAGAGGCATGCTTCAGAGTGGAAATGCCACTCCCTTTTTCAAAAATGGCTGCATAGGGCTAACCCTGGTCAGGACCAGGGCAAGGTGGGGGAAGTTCATTTCCCCCCACAAACCCCATTTTCCTACCTGAAACAGCAACTTGCCCCTTAAACAGAAACCACAGCTTCAGTAGCCCTATTCACACATTATGTTCAACATAGGTAGAGGGGTACACTTCCTCCTGTACCATGTATTTCAGGGGGCCTATTCCCAGGGTCACTTTTAACATGAATACACCCATTCACACAAAAACATTAACAAATATACAGACATCTGTACAATCGTACAACATAATGAGGCTCTCCACATGAGCAGTGTGGAGAGCCTGCAGGGCTTGTGTGGGGAGAGAGGGCTTGACCTGCTCTCCCCGTACATGAGCATTCCGCCCTCCCTGGGTGGCCGGATCAGACGCCCACACAATTTGTCACAGAGCCAGTAAGGGTGGTGGGGATTGGGGGCCGCCTGGCCCCCGGAAGTCCCAGAATGCCCCGTGCGAGTGCACAGGGAGACCCCCGATGCCAGGAGACTTCTTGTAGCCTCCCAGTTGGGGGTTTCCTCGCAAGTCGCCATGACGTGGAGCCCGATCCCAAAAATGGGGTTAGTGGAGCGCTCACTCCGCTAACCTCGTTTTAGGGGAGAGGGAATTAAGCAGGCTAGCCACCGTGAGCCCAGTGGCTCGCCCGCAAGCCCAGTGGTTCCCACGACCGCTGGAAAGCGGGCTGGGCTTCCTTAGCCCGCTTTCCAGCAATCATGAGAATAGCCTGTCTAAATAGGGCTAAGGTTAACAAATTGTCCAAAAGGTTAACATTGTCCATTTTGTGATTAACATTATTACTGGCACAAGTGATGAGTTACAAAGAAACTAACTTAATTACTGATACAAGTAATCTCACTGCCAAACCGTACTGAAATTCAGTCATGTTAGCAAATGTTTCAAACTTCATTTCCAAGACAGACAAAAAAGGGCCAATTTAGATCAAGAAGGGTGACGAGAGCACCTGTCCTGGTATCTTTCCCAGATGTCCTGACATCTTCCTTTATTGTGCAGTGGGGCCAGTTCATTTCTGAACCACCCCTCACTGTGGCCCTAAATCGAATTCATGCTAATATGCTAATTTATATATTTTATTCATATTAAATACTAGCATTAGTGTATACTAATTAGTATAAATCAATACATTATATTAGTTTGACCCAAACTAGTATTTGGGACACACACAGAGAAGTGTTTTGGACAACCTTATCTCATCACATAATAAAGGAAGTGCACCAGGACAACTTTGGGGGTGAACAGGAAGGACGTCAGGATGCATGTGCTCTCGGTGCGTCCCCTTTCTTAATCGTGTGGGCCTGTTCAGGAAGGAGTACCACCATCAGAACTGGTCCATCATATTGTCTCATCCCAAGAAGCACAATTGGCAAGAATACAACTGGTATTTGGCTGTACAGTGTGCTGCTGCATGTTCCTCCCCTTATGCAGCTGCTTTGGAAATATCCCTTTGAGCTCTCGCTAACAAGCTAACCTGAATACAGGCGTGTTCTGTGTGGGTTTTACTGGTGACTAAAGGGAGGGGAGAAAGTGTGACACATAACTGGCATCCAGCTGAGGACCGACTAAAGTTTCGCTGGTATGGCCCAGTAGTGATGTGCAGGGTGGAAAAGTGGCATTACGAGGACTTTTGTAGCTTGAGCTGGAGGGAAGTGTGTCAAACCAATGAGGCAAATCGACAAAGCAGACTTAAGGCAGCCTCTAGGGAGAAGATACTTGTACCACCAACTAATGCCAGAGGTTATACAGTTTCATCTGGAGCTGGTTCCAATAAATTGGACAGGGTTATTTATCTCTGAAGTAAACAGGAGCCCTCTAATAGGGTTATCCCTGGGAGAGCAGGAAAGAAGGGGCTATCTAGTAAAGTTATACAAGAAGAAATAGAAAAGAGAATTACAAATCTTCAGTCAGACAAAATGGACTGAAAAATGAACACACATCAGGGCCATTCATCTCTATCTATCCCAAATAAAAGCAGGTACTGTACATTACTGCTTCAATGTTAAACAGCTACTGAATACATTTCTCCAATCTTTTTTAAAAATCTCTTTCTGCCCTGCTTTTAAAATAATCTCTTATTAAAATAAATTAATAATGGTAAAAGCAGTCTGGCCACTGAAGCATGGCAATCCATGACGACATTCAGTTCTCTTATCAAAGGAAGCTGCCCAGAAGACTGTAAACTCTTTTATCCACCGCAGAGGTAAAAGACATCAACACGTGACAACCAACTCAGAAAAACAGTTCCATTGACAGGTGATGAACCTGCATCAATACAGTGCAAAACAGAGCTTAAAAAGGATTCATCACAAACTAAAAGGAGAAAAAGGCGCTATTGGAAGGAACAAACCCTCCTGATAACTGAGCTAGGAGGCAGATTTTAAAGTGGTGACTCTCTTATGTTTAGCAAAGATAGAGGAACTGGCACTATCGAACCCCAACAAAGCATCCCTCCAGGGGCTGTTGGGGTGCCTTTTTAGGTTGTGAGCCCTTTGAGGACAAGGAACCTTCTTTATTTTTCTATGTAAACTGCTTTGGAAACTTTTGTTGAAAAGCAGTACATAAATAGGAGGAGTAAGGGTATGAAACCACATGTTATATTTCACACTTAATTTGGCCCTGACGTGCTTAGTGGTGGTGGTATTTTGATTTTGTAAACAGCAGTCATGGCGGGAGCGCAGGGGCTGAAATAGTTTGGGCTTACGGTATGAGTGAAGAGGGGCTTTAGCATTAGGCCCCTGCCACTGATCTGCACTGGGTCTTTCCCAGGGGCGTAACTACTATTAAGCAAGGGGAGGCGGCTGCCTGGGGGCCCCCATGCCTCGAGGGGCCCCCCCAGAGGCAAGTCACATGTGAAGAGTGTGTGTGTGTGTGTGTGTGTGTGTGTGTGTGTGTGTGTGTGTGTGTATCAGCGAGGGGCCCATTTTAAAATTTTGTCTCTGGGCCCACTCCAGCCTTGTTACGCCCCTGGTCTTTCCTACAGCTATTTGCTGCGGGAGGGAAGTTTCCGTTGGAATGTCTGGGATTGTGATCATGCAAAGAACTAATGACTAATGAGCCCTCCCATGTTGCAGTCCCAATCTGGATCCAGCCCCACTCTCCCTGTAGCTGCTGTTTACAGTGCACATGAGCACACTAGGGCCAAACTGCAGTAATAGAATGCCCTAAATTGATTTAAAAGTGGATGGGGGGCAGGATCCAGACTAAGTTAGTTTTGTATTAAGTCCCATTGAAATTAAGTCAATCACAACTAATATGACTTTCTGATTTCAATGGTGCTGTAGTCATGACTAATTTAGTCTGGACATTGTGATTAGACAAAAATGCTGCTAAAAAAGGAAGACAGATCATTGTTAAAGGAATACCATGCCAATACAAAAGAGAGAGCGAGAGCGAGACAGAGAAAGATCCAGTAAGCTCTGCAGCAGAGCAGGATATGAATCCAAGTTTCCCCAGTCCACATTCAATTCTCAAACCACTACACTACCCTGGTTCTCATTTTGATGTCCTTAATAATGATGCCACTGGATTAGGGCTGGAAAAATATTTAAAATTACTAGGCATTGTTGTCCCAGGCAATTATGGGTTCATTTTGTGTTCCTGTTAGCATTCTCCACTGCAAACTATGTGTTGGGTGAGGGGATGGATTTTGATCAGGCCTGCAGCACAGGGGGAAAGGGTTACACTCCTCCTTCCTGTGCCACAGCCCCAATTCAAATCTGGTCTTGCAGTAGTTGGGGATGCTGGGAATCTTAGTCCAACAATAGCTGGCAACCCAAGCTGAGAACCCCTGGTTTGGAGGATCATCAACAAGCCTTATGCTTGTGCACTCCTTCCCCTCCCTTCATAATAAAGGTAAAGCGTGCCATTGAGTCGGTGTCGACTCCTGGCGACCACTGAGCCCTGTGGTTGTCTTTGGTAGGAGGGGTTTACCATTGCCTTCTCCCACGCAGTATGAGATGATGCCTTTCAGCATCTTCCGATATCACTGCTGCCCAATATAGGAAACATATCAGCGGGGATTCAAACTGGCAACCTCTGGCTTGCTAGACAAGTCATTTCCCCGCTGCGCCATTAGGTGGCTTCCTTCATACATACTCAAGAGTTAATTAGTTATTTTTTAAAATCTGATCATTACCCCAAACTGGCAAGCTATGTCTTCCACTTACCCTCCAAATCTAGGCTGGAAAAGAGTCTGCAAAACAACCCAGGCCATCCCAGCCTCAGCTTTTAATCCTCCCACCCCTGCCAGCCAGTAAATGCTGGCATCACATAAATAATTCCAAACGTCTAAACAGCAGTAAAACAATCCATGGCATAAACATGTCACAGGCTGCTCCTCTGACATTTTATGGGCTTTGGTTCCCACATTTTAGAATTTGCATACATCTGATGGGCTCTAGTCTATGAAAACTTGTGCCAATACATCCATCAGTCTTTAAACTGCCTGCTGTAACATACTAACCTGGCTAATCTCTAGAATTCCAAATGCCCTTCAACCTTAACATCTTTACATCCCAGATGGTAGATATAAGCTTTAATGCATTTATATTCTTATAACCTTTATATTCTTATATTAAGAATACAGTGGTCCCTCTACTTACGAAATTAATCCGTTCCGAATGCACATTTGTAAGTCGAAAAATTCGTAAGTCGAAAAGCGGTTTCCCATAGGAATGCATTGGGAACGGATTAATGCGTTCCGGAGCCTAGAAAAAAGACCCAGACCCCCAGTAAGGCTTGCAAACTGCACAGGAACATTTCTTTTCAAGAATAAACAGGCAGTAAACAGGCAGGCAAGTCAAGGAAACCGCATGTAAAATTTGTAAGTTGAGGAAACCCCATCTAAAAATTTGTAAGTCGAGGAAACCCCATCTAAAAATTTGTAAGTCAAAAAAACCACATCTAAAACCGGATCTAAAACTGCCATTTGTAACTCGAAAAATACTTATGTCAAGTAGTTTGTAAGTCGAGGGACCACTGTACAACCTTCTTATGTGAGTAGCAGGCAATAGACTTCACAGCTAAGAACCTTTCCAGCAGTTAAGCTGGTGCTGAACAAAATTCACAAAACCCCTGGTTAGAATAATGAACGCACTCATGTAAAGCATAAAGAACATAAGAACAGCCCTGCTGGATGAAGCCCAAGGCCTATCTGGTCCAGCATCCTCTTTCACACAGTGGCCCACCTAATGCCTCTGAGAAGCCCACAGGCAAGAGGTGAGGCATGCCCTCTCTCTTGCTGTTGCTCCCCTGCAACTGGTATTTAGAGGCATCTTGTACCTGAGGCTCGAAGTAGCTTATAGCCATAGACCAGAGTGGGTGCATCCCAGCCATAGACTACAGCAGGCACATCCCTGTTGCGGTATTCCTTGACACAGAGCTGCACAAGTTCAGCTCTCCAGCTGTTTCTGGACTACAACACCCATCATTCCCAGCGGCCAATACTCAGGAACGATAGGAGTTATAGCCCAACATCTGCAGAAGAACTGCAGTGAGAACTTAATCTTTAACGAACGTTTTAATTTTTCTGTTATTTTTTGTTGTAAACCACCCAGAGACGCAAATTTGGGGTGGCATAAAAATATGTTAAATACATACATAAATAAATAAGTTGTGCAGCCCTGCCTTAGCAGCTGTGGCAATGCTGCATTCAAGAATTCCCTCCTGGTTAATTCAGCATAATCCTCCTGAATCTCTGACTGTTGTTTCTTTACCATGAAGCCATTTCCCCCAGACATTTTCCCCATCATATTCATTAATGCTTTTTAAAATGATATTCTCTTAACAAGATCTAAATCTAAGTTGGTCTGTGTTGTCACTACAGGTTGAGTAACCCTTATCTGGACATCCAAAATCTGGGATGCTCCCAAATCCAGACACCATGCCATAAGAAAAACAAAACACAAAATGCCTCTGCTCACTCGCTCGCACATTCCCAATTTTGCTGCTTTTAAACATGCAGTCAAAACTTACTTATTTCAGAAGGCAGTTAGAGACAGGGGTTTTGTCTGTAATTATCTCTAGCTGCGGCTCTGTTTTTAAAGTTTCTTGCTTTGGCGCTAGAGGGAAAAGGGAAAGGCCCCCTCCTCCACTCCCTGCTCACTTTGGCACCTGCTCTGTGCGCTCTGTTTGGGCACTCTGTTGGTGCCTGCTCTATTTGGTAAAGGTACAGTACAGAATAATGTCAAAAATTTCAAAAAGTCCTGTAATTATTGAAAATTCAATGTTTATTTGTTTTTACACAAATAAAACCTAAAAAAAAATGCAGTAACTTTTCGTGTTTAGACTTGGATCCCATGCCCAAAATATCTCATTTTGCAAATATTCCAAAATCCAGAAAAATCTGAAATCCGGAACACTTCTGGTCCCAAGCAGTCTAGATAAGGGATACTCAACCTGTTTTGGGTTTTTTTGTTTGTTTGTTTTTTAAACTTCACTAACAAAAAGGAATCTCACTCTCCCTGCCACCCCGCCAACCACCCACCCACACACACCAGCAAGGTTGGAGTGAGCCCTGTGAAAAAATACAACAAATATGACAAAAAGCAAGGATGGGCTGTCTGCCAAAAATATGTCGCCTCCCCTGTGTCTTTGCGGCAAAAGATCTAAGGACATAGTGAAAAACAAAACATTCTTGGCACTCCCTTTCTCTCACTCCTATGCAAATAATATCCCACAGTACCCATGCATGCAGACACTTTTATACACTCAGTTGGGCACATGCATTTCCCTGGGCTCAGAATCATTTAACATATACTCCTTGGCCTGAAGCCAAAATGAGTCCTCCACTCAGGTGCCAGCAGCACGCCAGTGAGTCAGGGAAGCCAGAGGGGGGAAGCAAAGGCTGATCTGTTGCCCAGTCAGTGGGGCCCCTGTACACACCCCTTTTTCTATAGCTGTTAAGTTTGGAAACCCAGATAAGGCATAGGGTAGTTCAGACATAATGACAGATCACCAAATCTTAATTTGGTGTTACATGGACAAGCAGTGGAGAGCTTGAGCTGGCACACTCCCTCCCACTCCCTCTCCGGCATATTCCACGTGCCTCCCTCTGATCCTGGTTTGATGTTTTGTCCAAACCAGCAAGCTATGGTTCGCACTTGTCTGACAAACCAGAATCATAAGCTAAGGTTTGGATCTTTGTATTTTAAGGACTGTCTTCCTCTTTGTGGGGGCAACTACCTTTCACTCTACCTTGAAGCCTCAGATTGGGGGAGGGGGGTTCCACCATCCTGATCCTCCTCTCCATCCATGGTCACTTCAGCTTTGGTTGACCCAGGTTGTCCCTGGGAGCCTTCCAGTTTGCTGCCATTCTCCTCCTCGGCCTCTCCCTGACTACCTTTTAACCCTTCTCGCCAATCTTTTCCCCCCCTCTCCCAAATTGATCACCCAATCCTTCTCCCCCACCCCCTTCTCCCTGATGCCCATGAATCCTCCATTGTTTTCCTCCCATGCACTAGCTGCACACGACCCAGAAATACTACTGCCTGTGTCGGCCACTCATTCCTCCAATGCCATTTCCCAATTGTGCTCAAGGCTGGGACTTACCAGCAGCAGCAGGTAGGTTGCTTTACTGGGTGGTTGGATCTGGAGGACTATCCCTCGTCATGGGATCAGCCCCATGACACTCTTATTTTAAAAAGGATAGTCCCTTTCTTCCACAGCAGAATCCTAGTGATGGAGAATTCCCTGAATTATTGATTGAATTGAGATGTTAGCCATCACTAGGGCTGCACACAAGTTACAGCTGGCACAGGAATGCCATTTTACAAGCGTCCCACGTGGCAGCTGTCACCACATGGTGACAGCTGTATGTGTGCAGCAGCTCACCACATGATTTGGGCAACTTTCTCCATACCTGAAAGATCATCAGCCTGTGTGGTGACATGATGGGGGTGGGGGTGGTGCACCATTGCATACCACAAAGCTCACTATAGAATGACAGCTGCCACTTGGTGCTATTTAGAGCAGCTGTGAGTCCATTCCTAGGAGAGCAGCAGATAACCAGCATCAAAAATAGATATTTCTATTAGACTTCACTTAACAGTGTGCTAAACATAGGCACACCCACCTATTTTAGCAAAGTAGAAAAATAACCCAGACCAACTGATCTAGATACTGTTCAGGGAATAGAATTCGAACAGCCTGAATAAATGCAATGGGCAAAAAAAAAAAAAAGTCTGGAAAAACAAAAATGAGAACAGGCAGATTCAACAGGTTCATGGTGAACTAATCTGGAGGAAGTTCTTGAATACATCACTGACACAGCTCCTAAGGGAAAACATGGTGGGTGCCACAGCTTTACCTCCTTTCTAAGCATGCTTTGTCAAACACAAAAGACAGAGATTAAAGGCAGAAAGTAATTAAGCTAAAGGCATTTTCCACATGAGGCTTAAACCAGTTTATGCCTAAATCTGTCCATAAAGTGCATGTAAAATCTACACGTAAAACTAAGATAAGTCTTTTTGCACAAAGGTATCCTGAGATAACTGCCCTCGAGTTCACTGCTTGCACAGAGCAAAACCAGACATGACATAAACGTTCCATGACGTTTCATTTTTCAAAAACCAGCTGCAGACATTCCCAATTTAGAAACACAGGAAGCTGCCTTATACTGAGTCGGACTAGGTCGGTATTGTCTACAGTGATTGGCAGCAGCTCTCCAAGGTTTCAGGCAGGGGTTCCTCACAGTCCTGGCGATGCCAGGGAGTGCACCTGGGACCTTCTGCATGCAAACAGATGCTTTTCCATTGAGCTATGGCCCCATCCCCTAAGGGGAATATCTTACAGTAGTGCACAGATGTAGTCATCCATCCAAATGCAAACCAGGGCAAGCCCTGCTTAGCAGTCATGCTTGCTACTGCAAAACCAGCTCTCCTTCCTGGCCAGCTCAAACCTCAGATTTGAATTGGGGCTGTGGCACAGGAAGGAGGAGGGGCGTAACCCAGGCGCGTAACAATGATAGGGCAAGGGGAGACAGTTGTCTGGGGGCCCCACTGCCTGGAGGGGCACCCCAGAGGCACCTCATGTGACTCCCCATTGCCCCCTGCCCAGCCCCATAGCCTCTCAGCCACTTGCCCTCTTCGCCGTCTCTCCTGCTTGTTCTGCTGGCCCGCAATCGAAGCAGCAGGCAAGCTGCAAAGAGCTCCTTTTCTCCCGCCTCTCAGCTGATCGGCGGGTGGGCGGGGCTTCCACGGAGGCCTCCGTGTAGGCCGCAGTGAAGCCTGAACTCGAGTAGGGCCCAAGCAAGCCAGGAAGGAGGAGGCAGCCAGAGTGTTCTCTGCAACAGAAGACCCCTTGCTGCCCTGCTTAACCCAGACCAGCATTTGCCAGGTAGAGTGTGAACTCCTTTTTGTGGTTACCTTTCCCGCCCTCCCCCCCGCATATATAGGGATCTGCTTGCCATAGGGCTTGGATATGGGGGGGGGAGGAGGGACCGAGAAGTCTCTGAATATTTATTTTGAAACAGCTTGGAAAATTTGCTGACTTAAAAAAAACTATCTAAAAAGTCCTATAAGTGGCTTGTTTCATGGCAGAAAATTGCAAAAACTTCTGGAACAGTATTTTATTAATTTTATTTATTCATTCATTCATTTATAAATGCACTTATGTTCAAGTTGTTTTGCAACCCAGAAGGTCTGAGTGAGAACTGTGAAGCATGTGTGGTGCTTTTATTTTATTTTTCTTGTGTGTGAACTGCTCCCCAATAACTTGCAGGGACTTCAGGGTAAATCTGGCCAACATGTGAATGCAGCACCTCCATTCCAGAGGAGATGTGTCTTAAAGGGCTTTAAAAGCCTCCTGTGAAAAACCTTCTGCAATCAAACTTGACTGAATTTGTTCAGAATTCTGAGAAAACAAACATAGGCTCACCCTGCATGGTTGAAAGTCTCCTTTGCTAATCTGCAGCGAGGGGCCCATTTTAATAATTCATCTTTCTAGTGTGTTCTAGGCATTAAAAGTAATACAAATGTATAGTACTCAATGTATATCACTATATATTGTGACACGTGTGTGTGTATTCAGTGAAATGTATTTGCAGGCAGCATACTTATTTTGGAATATCAGACTTAAATCCTTGGGGGCCTGGGGTGTGCGGAGGCCCTGGACTTTGGGGGGGGGGCCCATTTTAAAATCTTGTCTCTGGGCCCACTCCAACCTTGCTACGCCCCTGGCGTAACCCTTTCCCCCTGTGCTGAAAGTCTAAAAAAAACCCACCCTCACACACACACACACACACATACACAGCTGCTATTAGCCTGCAGTGGAGAATGCTTACAGGAACGCAAAATGAGCTTGTAATTTCCCTGCTTCAAGATTAACAGCAGCTTCAGTGAAATTATGTTATAGTGGAGAAATCAGCACAGGGACAAAGGGTTAATGCCCACTCTCCTGTGCCACAGCCATGATCATTTCTCCCTCCCCCACAACAGCTGCTTTCTCAACACTGAGTGTTCCAATCACAAAGCTGCCATGTTCCATCTAGTTTGGCCCACAGTCAAGAGGTGAAGCAAATTTAAAGAGAGCGACTTCCCTAAAAAAAACCATAGCAAAAGTCCCAATAAGCATAAGAAAAGAAGAATAAATTGGCCTGTTTGGGGTCAACCATATGCTTTCGCTCTATGTAGTTTTTTAATAACTTCAATATGCAGACTACACAACATGGTGGTTAAGAACACTGGAATAGAGGTGTGCATGGACCGGTCCGGAGGCCATTTTGGAGGCCTCCGGACCGGTCCGGATCTGGACCGGTCTGGCGGGGGGGTGGAGACCTTTAAGGGCGGGGGGGTAGAACTTACCCCTCCCGCCGCTCTTCCCCCTCTGGCGCTGCTTTTAGAAACCTCGCTTTCAGGGCGGCAGGGTCCTTCCCTGCCGCTCCGGTCCCCGTCGTTGCCCGGAAGTAGCGTAGAAGCCAATACGCATGTGTGCGTCACGGTGCGCATGCGCGCGCCGCACACGTCACACGCAGCATGCATATGACGTATGCGGCGCATACACGCGCGCCGCAACACACACATGCATGTTGGCTTCTACGCTACTTCCGGGCAACGACAGGGACCGGGGCGGCAGGGAAGGACTCTGCCGCCCCGAAAATGAGGTTTCTAAAAGCAGCGCCGGAGGGGGAAGAGCGTCGGGAGGGGTAAGTTCTACCCCCCCCCGCCCTTAAAGGTCTCCACCCCCACCCTTGCCGGTCCGGATGGATCCGGCCCGATGCACACCTCTACACTGGAATGTTGGTGCTCTTACATCACACCTAAATATTTACTTGGCCCCTCTGATATCCTCCAGAAACTTCTGTTACTCTTTCACCAGTGAAAAGGAGAGAGACTCAGGATGGGAAATTATTTATTTAGGTGGTTCAACAAAAAACCAGGAACATAGGAAGATGACTTTAACCAAGTCAGACCACTGGTCCATCTAGCTCAGTATTGTCTACATGGACTGGAAGCGGCTTCTCCAAGGTTACAGGCAGGAGTCTCTCTCAGCCCTATCTTGGAGATGCCAGGGAGGGAACTTGGAACCTTCTGCATGCAAGTGCTCTTTCCAGAGCGGCCACATCCCGTACAGAGAATATCTTACAGTGCTCACACGTAGTCTCCCATTCAGCTGCAAATGAGAACAGGTCCTGCTTAGCAAAGGAGACAATTCATGTTTGCTACCACAAAACCAGCCTAGCTGGAATCCCCCTTACTTAAGATAGATGGGGTCAAACCATTGCAGACGTTTAGCAGTTTCACTGAAGGCATATCCAGCTGCAAACCAAGCTCATTGACACACAGTCCTTACAAAAGAGCACAACAGACAGTCAGTGCTTGCTGATGCAGCAAGAGCTCCTGTGCCCCAGCTTCTTGATCACCTCTGTTTTGAGGGATACAGAGAAACCATCCAAGAAAGTTATCTGAAATTTCTCTTTGGAAAGAACCCTGAAATTTTCTTTGAAGTGAAATTTCATGTCCAGCCCTAGTTTTCGATCGTACCTGCCTTTTGATTTTGAGCTATCCCATTTTGGTTTAGTCTTGTGACTGGGGTTCTTATACCTGGCATCACCCCCTCACAGTCACCTGCATCCAGTTCATACCTCGCTTGACCTACCCAGAGCACAGGTGCCAGCATGGGTCTTAATTCTGAACAAATTTCTTTATGGTTTTGCTAAAGTGTGCCATCGAGTCGATGTCGAATCCTGGCAACCACAGAGCCCTGTGGTTGTCTTCAGTAAGGATTTAGTATGGGTTTACCAACAGGAAGGGTTTACCATCTCCCGCGCAGTATGAGATTATGCCTTTCAGCATCAGAGGAATGGAGCCACTCTGGGAAGAGTAGAAGGTTTCAAGTTCCCTCCCTGGCTTCTCCAAGATAGGGCTGAGAGAGATTCCTGCCTGCAACCTTGGAGAAGCCACTGCTAGTCTGTGAAGACAATACTGAGCTTAGATAGTCCAATGGTCTGGCTCAGTATATGGCCGCTTCCTATGTTCCTATGCTGCTGCCCGATATAGGTGTTTCCCATAGTCTGGGAAGCATGCTAGCGGGGATTCGAACCGGCAACCTCTAGCTTGCTAATCAAGTCATTTCCCCACTGCGCCATTAGGCAGCTTATGGTTTTGCTACAGAGGCCAAATTTAAAAGAAACGAGAGAACCAAGTTTTTAAAAATCCAATGTGTATCAAGCTGGCTACAGAGGAAGTGGTTGAATCTTCCAGAGATGCAGTTTATTTGGTCTTGCAGGTCTTGCAGACCAAAGAAAATGGCAAAGGATCTGGACAGATGGAATTGATATCTCAGGGCAACCAGGAGTCATGGAGATCAGCTAGAGTTCAGGGCACTTAAAATTTCCAGTATAGTTCAGAACATAAAGCCATACACATCAGAAGCTGAGATTCAGTCAGGAAACAAAATGTAACCAGATACAGCTCTAATAATAAAGATTATGCAAGATTAAGACAAACCCACTTCTGTTTAGAGAACTGTGAAGACTTTAAAGCGAAGAAATATATTCCTATTACAAATATATATATACTTTAATTCATTTTTAAAATACACAAAAATATTTCAGTGGTCATTTGCATGTTTACTGTATTCGCAAGTAAATCCAATTGATTTCAATAGTTACTGCTCGTAAGTATGCAAAGAATGGAAGCCTAAGTGAAATGCTCTTAATCAAATATTTAAGTTTTATGGGGGCCTTCCTTCCAGGATCTCCCTGCCTTTAAAACATTTAGAGTAGACAAATAATTCAATCACTCCAACAATGCCAGATACAGCTGCAGTCAACAAGGCGAACCGAAATCTATGTTGAATCAGCACAAACAAAAAATAAAAGAGGCAATGCAGATACAGGAGGCAGTGCTGGAGGAGGAACTGATTCTTGAATCCTCTCTCATCTCTGGCAGAGACCATGCTCTCTGCCACTAAAATAAAAAATGCTGCTATTGTCCTTAAGAGAACCCAGCCTAGGGCAAGAAAAAAGATATCAGTTCTAGTGAATCCAACTTACAAAGAAAAGATTAAAGATTTATTCTCACAGGGAAGGAAGACACTTTGTATGGTCAAATACACTTTACAAGGTTAAAAGAGGGACTGACATCCATGTTATTCCTTTTTGATTGATACAAATATTTGCAGTTATATCGACTTATTTGAACTCATGGCTCATTTAGTCCTGAAGCCTTGGGATAGGAGAACACAGGCTGACAGATGTATAAAATATTAAGCACACATCTAACACACAAGAGCAGATGCAGGAGGACTTCTAATCTAGTCATAAGCAGCAGAGACTGCACCAAGCTTGGGAGAAGGACCATTGTTCAAGAGAAGAGCACCTGCAGGTTTAATCCCTGGCACCTCCAGGTAGGGCTAGGAAATATCTGTCTGAATCCCCAGAGAGTCACAGCCAGAGAGCATAGACAATACTGTGCTAGATGAACCAATGGTCTGACTCGGTATAAAGCAGGTTCCTATGAAACTTGTTTAAGCAAGGATAGGGTGTATTCTCGTTCTAGCTAGAGCAAAGGAAAAGGTAAACTTCATGTTGGGAATGCTAGAGTGAGAGAGGGAAGAAAGTATTAAGTTCTAGCAAGCCTCTGTTCACAGATAAAGATTAAAGTAGCAGCCTCTGATACTTAGATGCTCCTGCAGCCTAAGGCCGCATGGGGTACATCCCATTGAGATAGGGCTCACACCTCAGCTATACATATGCTTGTACAGTGTATAGAAGATCCCAGGTTAAATCCCTGCCATCTCCAGGCAGGGCTGGAAAAAGACCTCTGCCCAAAACCTTGGAAAGCCACTTCTGTATATGTAGAATCTATTAGACTGAGCTAGAAAGACCAATGGTAAGAGTCAATGTAAGGCAGTTTCATATGTTTATCCCTTGGAGTGTACAACTGTGTGTGGTATTCCAGCTATAGTATTTGGCACATTGTGCTGAAACAATAAAGAAAATACAAAACCATTTTCTTTAAGTTGGATTGTTTAAAGCATGACAAAATGATAGGTATATATTATCATTGCTATGTATGCAATTATTTTTCTGACAAGTAAAAGACAAATGTGTTTTATTGCAAGTAGACTGTCTATGAATAATGAGAAGTAGGAAGAACTGAGCAATTCAGACTGGGTGGGGAGGGGAGAGGGTTAAAAACAAATTATGAAAGTTATAAGCATTCAGATGTGGAAACAGATAAGGAGCCAGTTCAGGCAATACATCCACAACTATCTCTACCCAACACCCAATTAGGGAGATTAACATCCTATTTCTCCTCCTTGTAGACTGTTATGGTTTTCATAATACATGGGGGGAGGGGAAGATTCTACCCCTCCACATTTAAATTGTGTGCGAGAGTGTGGTTTGTCTGAAACATACACACACCCTGGCAATTATGAGCAGTGCACAGGGAGGAGCAACAAGATATGCACTTTCCAATCCCTAATTCTGTGGTGGGCACATCCAGTTGGATGCATTGTCCAAACTGATCCACCATTCTTTTTACTGTCTTGAGCATTATTTTCCTCTAAAGAAGTATCAATATGACCAGATTTCAGTCCTGCTTATGTGGTTCTAAGATAATATCTAAAGTAGGATTCCTGGATCTCACCCACACTGAAACTCCTCATGGCCCCTGGAGCCTATGATATATAAAAGACCAACTTGCCTTTCTTGATTATAAACCACCCTGAAGGCATTTGTCAATTGAGTGGTATATAAATGTTTTTTCGATATAGATATCCAAGTCATGTTTCCTACTATCCCACTGCTTCAGTGGTGGGCATGATTTGGAGCTCCCTAGCAGACAGAGGGTGAACCACCTAATGGTGCAGTGGGGAAATGCTTGACTAACAAGCAGAAGGTTGCCGTTTCAAAACCCTGCTGGTACTATATTGGGCAGGACTGATATAGGAATAAGCTGAAAGGCATCATCTCATACTGCGCGGGAGGGTGCAGCAGCACACTGTACAGCCAAATACCAGTTGTATTCTTGCCAATTGTGCTTCTTGGGATAAGACAATATGGGGGACTGGTTCTGATTATACTTCCTCTTCCTGAGCAGGCCCACACGATTAAGAAAGGGGACGCACCGAGAGCACACGCATCCTAACGTCCTTCCTGTTCACCCCCAAAGTTGTCCTGATGCACTTCCTTTATCATGTGATGAGATAAGGTTATCCAAAACACTTCTCTATGTGTGTCCCAAATACTAGTTTGGGTCAAACTAATATAATGTATTGATTTATACTAATTAGTATACACTAATGCTAGTATTTAGTATTTAATGCTAGTAAAATAATGCTCAGGATCATCCAACGTAGATTAGAGCCCTACATGGAAAGGGAAATGGCAGATGTTCAAGCTGGTTTCAGAAAAGGCAGAGGAAGAGACATCATTGCTGATGCACGCTGGTTAATTGAGAAAGAAAGCCAAAGAATACCAGAAATAAGTCAATATGTGCTTTATTGACTACAGAAAAGCCTTTGATTGTGTTGACCATGTCAAGTTTTGGAATATCCTTAGGAAAACGGGTGTCCCAGAGCACCTCATTGTTCTCATGAGAAACCTATGCACAGGAGAGGAAGCCACAGTCCAGACAGAACATGGTGAAACAGACTGGTTCCAAATTGGCAAAGGAGTAAGACAAGGCTGTATACTTTCTCTATTCAATTTACATGCTGAACATATACTGAGAGAAGCTGGATTGGAAGAAGATGAGAGTGGTTTTAAAGTTGGAGGAAGAAACATCAATAACCTGCGCTACGCTGATGACACCACTCTGATAGCTGAGAATGCGGATGATCTGCAAGCTCTAGTAATGAAAGTCAAGGAGCAAAGTGAAAAAATGGGACTACAATTACATGTAAAGAAGACTAAACTAATGACAACGGGCAGAGCAATCAGCCTCAAAATTGACAGTGAAGACACTGAAGTGGTGGATAGCTTCTGCCTTTTAGGATCAACCATCAACAGTAAAGGATCCAGCAGTCAAGAAATATGCTGCAGACTAGCACTTGGTAGGGTAGCAATGAAGGCTTTGGAAAGGATATTTAGCTGCCATGACGTATTTACACCTACAAAGATTAGAATTGTTCAGACAATGGTTTTTCCCGTGACACTCTATGAATGCAAAAGCTGGATTTTGAAGAAACAAGATAGAAAAAGTATTGACGCTTTTGAACTTTGTTGATGGAGAAGACTTTTGAGGATACCATGGACAGCCAGGAAAACAAACACATGGATCATAGAACAAATCAATCCAGAATTTTCACTCGAGGAACCAGACTCAAACTATCATACTTCGGACACATTATACGAAGACCCAGCTGCCTTGAGAAGTCCGTAATGGTGGGGAAAGTTGAAGGAAAGAGAAGAGGACGACCAGCAGCAAGGTGGATGGACTCGATTACGACAGCAATGAATGCACCACTGAGAGATCTTAAAGGCCAAGTTGAAGACAGATCATCCTGGAGAGAATCTATCTATGTGGTCGCTAAGAGTCGACACCGACTTGACGGCACTTAATCAATCAATCAAATTTGTATCCTACCTTGGCAGCCATATTCTTTCAAGTTATCTTTTTTTTTTTTTTTAGCTAGCCTGTTGAGCACAAGCCACCTAAAGTAAGTTCAACCACATTACAGGACTTATTGGCTTTTTAAAAAAAATAAAACTTACTGACTTGACTGCAGTTTATACAGGACCATATATAAGTGGTTCATGAGCTGAAGGAACATAGAAACATTTAAATAATGGCATCATCTTTTTAAAGTTGTAAATCATTTATGGTTATTTCTTTATATTGTGGCAGGAATTCTCTGCCACAAGATGTGGTGACGGCTAACAGCCTGGATGGCTTTAAGAGGGGTTTAGATAAATTCATGGAGGTCAGGTCTATCAATGGCTACTACTCTTGAGGGCTACAGACCACCTCCTGCCCCTGAGGCAAGATGCTTCTCAATACCAGTTGCTGGGAAATAACAGCAGGAGAGAAGTCATGCCCTCAGCTCTTGCCTGTGGGCTTCCCAGAAGCATCTGATTAGCCACTGTGCAAAACAGGATGCTGGACTAGATGGGCCTTGGGCCTGATCCAGCAGGGTTCTCCTTCTGTTCTTATCCATTATGCACATTATAGAGAAATAATTTAGGGGTCACTACCTTTGTGACACATCATAAATTATATATCAGCAATGCACTATGCACTGCTGATTTTTGCAGTTTGTACTGGTGTATTGCTTTCATCTGTTCTGTCCATAGGTCATATCCAGGACTGTGAAAAATTGAATGGGCAGAATCCAGACTAGCACTCCACCAACACAAAGCTCCTTCATGTCCAGCCATTTTCTTTGAATTCCTTCCTTTCCCTGCAGCCCCCCATGCCACATTGTTTACAAGGGTTCTTTAACCAGTGTTCCCTGTAACAGGGATTCCCAGATGATGTTGCCATAACCCCCAGCTGCAATGACCTTTTGCAGCTGGGAATTATAGGAGTTGTAGTCAACATCAGCTTGGAATCCCCGTTACAGGGAACACTGCACTTAAACCTCAGGAATGGTTTTTCTGGCAACTCTAGATGCAGCAACAATGAGAAGGAAATGGGTAAAATGGCTTTCACATGCACAACAGTGATACCCCACTGGATACACGTGTGTGTGTGGACGGACACACACACACACATAAGTTAAAGAGGTCACACACCAAAAGCAACACTCTTTTCCGGTCAACAACCAATGTTCTAATTTTTTTCATCTGTGTGCGGAATGAGTTTTGTTCTGAGTGGCAGTATCAAGGCAGTGTGTGCACATATGCATTCAGAATGGGGCCTTCCCGATTCAACCTGAGTGGGATCTAAAATTAATTGAGTGGACATCAGAAAATGTGTGAGCACACACACATGCACATGCCTGAGAGGGAACAGTGTCAACAACTATTTCCTCTTACTGAACATGGAGCTATATAGAACACTAGAATCCAGGTAGATAAACACTTTTCTTTAAAAAATAAAATAAAATAAAAGGACTTTTTAAAAAAGTGTCAAGTTACATGTTTTCCCTTTTAAAAATAATGCGAACACATTTATTTGAATTTATTTATGTATTTATTTGCCGCCCAAAACCTATGTCTTGGTACCTCTTAAAACTGAATGTATGAATTTCTTAAGAAAGGCTGTTTTTATTTGTAAAGAAAGACGTGTGGGAAACGTCTCCATCAGTTATTATACAGCACAATAATTCATGTATTTCCAACTTAATACTGGGGACCAGGGATGGGCAGCAGGTCATCCCAAGCATCCTCCACTGATCCATTTGGGTGAGCTTTTGCTCCTATTTTATACCTAACAATTACCTGATCTCTGCAACTGGCTCAGAATCCGTACTCTATCTATAAATATATATGTATGACTATATATACCTTCCATCTCATGGAGAACACTGATCTGTCCAAAAACTATATTGTCGATGGGTGGATAATTACTCTAACATCTTCTTGTGTTGATTCTAACCAGCACTTGCCTACAAAAACATGTCATGGCTGAAGGTAATGAAACAGACCTGATTTAGAAAGGTTTTGAAGAAATCCCTTTCCTTGGGTAGAAAGGGAAAATTATCTGGGTAGAAAGGGAAAATTATCTGTAGGACTAGATCAATGGATGTAGCTCTGAGAAGACACAAAAAGACTGGCACTTAAGTGTAGAGAAGTACAGAATGTTGACGGCAAAACGTTTCAACTTGAAATTTATTTATTTATACTTCTATACCGCCTGATATGTGCATCTCTAACGTACATCTTGAAATGGGCCGTTTCAAGAATTTCAAGCTCAAAACAGAGCATCCTCTTTTTTAAAAGGGCCTATTGCGAGCTCTCAGCAGAACAACACCGTTTCAAGCACCATTTTAGAGGCCTGTTTTTCCCTTGCTGATTGGTTTTATAGCACTGGCTTCCGATTGGCTTACAATCTCCTTGCTTCTTGGTTGGCTTGTCAGCATACACATCAAATGTTGTCATGGGCAACTGTACCTCCATTGGTACAGGCTGATGGGAGGGGGGGGGAGCACTTTTGGAGAGAATTTTGAAATGTATTCAAAGGGACTGGGAGGCAGCACTGAGTATAATATGCTGAGCTATTGCTGCTATAACTATCTGGTCTTGCTGGATCTCAGATTGATAAAGGCTGAACTTGGGTGTCTTCCTTCCTTGAATTGTGGTTTGTTTTGTTTGTGAGATGGTGTTGTTGCAAGAAATGGACAATGGCAGTTATCTCTCTGTGTATAATATTTATTGGTGATTGTTGTGATGAGTTCCATGTCTGGCCTTGAGACCAACTTGAGCTTTACTCAATGCTCTAGTATGCTCTGGAATCTGCATTGCAAGGTGCACTACTCAGTCAAAATGTGGCTGAAGTTGCTCTAGTTCAGCTTATGGCTATGTTTGCTGCTAAGGGTGCTGCTATGACAGCTGTTGCAGTGCATAAGGAGTCATAATTGTGTGAGAGAGAACACACAGACATAAATTTTCGGCGGTATAAAAATATGTTAAATAAATGATAATAATAATAATAATGAACTTGTGCCAGTGATGTTACTGCAATGCAGGCACTGTGGATGGCAATGGATTCTGGGTCAGTGATTCTTTTTTTGGCCATTTAGACTGTTTGAAATGTGAGTTCTGCACTGGGAGGGAGAGGTTCCCTTTTACTGTGTGCTTCTGCAGTGTTTTTTAAGGCAGGAATACAAAATGCATTGCACTCTGTGAGTGCAGCTTGTTCTGACAATAAGGAACCTTGGGGAAACTCGAAACACCCCATTGTTCGCCATGAGTATCTCCAAGGGATACCAAAGTGGTTTGGGTGGTAGGGCATGATGGGTGCTACCTACCACCCATTGACTTCTATGGCAGTTTTGAGGAAGGGTTAAACATTTGTTTAAAATTGCCTGCTTGCCTATTTCTTTTGTGGATTGTTAGCACTGATCATGCCCTGTCACACAAACCACTTTGGGTTGTCTCTCTAGTACTCAACTACACTTAGTTCCAGAAGGTATGAGTTGCCTGGTCTCTTCTTGTCCTTCAATGAATAACTACAAACCTATGCAGATGTATTTATCTTTTTTGTGGACTTCTGGTTAGAAGCTATTGATTGAAAAGTATAAACTAATTGTCTCTTAGATCAGTTTACTTAAGAGCCCTGCAAAAGGAAGGTTTAAAAAAATACTTAAGGGAGCAAAAGCCAGGCCTCTTGTGCTTGCATAAAGATACTAAGTCTCACAAACGACACTTGATTGTTTTAGCTTAACTATAAGATCAACACATTTCTGAGAGAGCTTAGTTAAACCCCTATTCCTGTAACCCTGGAGGAAAAGCGGGGAAGTTCTGGTGCTGCTCATAGCTCCAGTCCAGAGCAAGTCATCCTTTGTGAAAATAGGGAGTATAGCTGGTCTTACAGTAGCAAGCATGAATTGTTTGTTCCCTTTGCTAAGCAGAGTCTGCCTTGGTTTGCATTTGGATGGTTAACAATGTGTGTGTGCTGTCTGCTGTAATATATTCCCTCTTAGGGAATGGGTCCATAGTTCAGTGGCAGAGCATCTACTTGCATGCAGAAGAGCCCAGGTTCACTACTTGGCATCTGAAGGTCGGGCTAGGAGAGACTCCTGCCTGAAATCTTGGAGAAAGCTGCTGCCAAGTCACTGTCGATAAGACCGACCTAATGGACCAGTGGTCTAACTCAGTAAAATGAAGCTCCCTATGATCCTAAAATGCACCACAGCAAAAGTGCTCCAACTCTCCATTTGAAATTGGGCTTTTTAGCTACATTTTGAGAGGAGGGAACTTCCCTATTGTCCACTGGTTCATGGCCACATGAAACTGCTTAGCATGTTACATTTCCCAATATGATGACAGTGTATCATGAATTCCCAATAATGTCACAGGGGAAAATCTTCCATTGCAGATAGATGCTAAAAATAGATGCAGATAGATGCTAAAATACATAACCCTTTTTATCTGTTTGTGAAATGAAAGTGTCATCACACCACCTGGGGAACAGCAACTACAGTGCTATCCATTTCAACATATGTGCAAGTGGAAGGATGCCCAGACAAAACAGTCACATTTCATGTCAAAAGCGGAAACCTTTAGTGGGGGAAAGGGGGGGGAGTTAAAAGCTGAAAGGGAGGATGAAGAGCATAAACCAGCTGCCGTGGGGCAGAGGCAAACATTTGTGATCACCAGGTCCTCTCCTCCAAAGAGTGAGATCTTATCCTTGACATTATGCTGCAACTCCAAAAAATGTAGACCAAGGATAACTGTCCTCCTTTCCCTGTGTCTAAGCTTCCGAGGGGGCGGAGGGGAGGGCTCATTCCCAGTCTTCATCTTAGCTTGGAGCTGGAAAGGGGAACAGGACATCTGTTTGGCCTTATGTTTGTAAGGCATTCCTTGCAAACACAGCCAGTGTTCCCTCTAATAGGGATTCCCAGATGTTGTCGACTACAACTCCCATAATCCCATAATGGCTTTTGCTCCCAAGCAAAAGCCATTGCAGCTGGGGATTGTAGTCAACAACATCTGGGAATTTTGTTCAGTGTTATAGGGAACACTGAACAAAGCAGCCAAAGCTCTTCCCCTGCCTCTACAACTCCAAGGAAGGGGCAAAGCATTGTTGACGAGGCTCTGGATTTGAGAAGCGTTCCAGATGCTAAGCCAAGACAAGCCTCTCGCCTAACCACAAAACCTGCAAGCTGCAGAGAAGGCGAGGGTATGTCAGGCTCACTGCGCACCTGCCAGACACCTGGACCATCTTACAAATGCAGCAGCCAAACCTAAGAACATGGGAAGCTGCCTTATACCAAGTCAGACCACTGCTCCATGGCACTCCACCTAGCTATCAGCGTGCATCAGCGGCGCTCTGCCACAGCTGCCCCTGCACAACACCAGCAGGCAAAGGGCTATTGCACGTGCATGGAGTCCATGTGTGTGCCAGTGTCGCACAGGGGCAGCTGGAGGAGAGCACCGCTGGCAAGTACTGATAGCTAGGGAAAGCACCATGATTACAGAAGTGGCAGTATGAGGTGGAGCAGGTATGGACCTTCACTCCTCCATGTTAAAGGGGATGTGTAATCCCTCCATTTCAAAGGGATGTGCCATGATTCGAACTCCGAATCACATTCCGTGCATATACTTAGCTCAGTATTGTCTACACAGACTGGCAGCAGCTTCTCCAAGGTTGCAGGTATGAGTCTCTCTCAGCCTTGTCTTGGAGATACCTGGGAGGGAACTTGGAACCTTCTGCATCCAAGCACGCAGGTGCTCTTCCAAGACCAACCCCATCCCCTAAGGGGAATATCTTACCGTGCTCATACTGCTAGTCTCCCATTCAGTGCAAACCAGGGTGGACCCTGCTTAGCAAAGGAGACAATTCATGCTTGCTGCCTCAAGATCAGCAATCCAGCAATGAGTTGTTGTCCTCCTTTCCTGGTCCAGAGCTAGAAGGTGTGGCAAGGGGGCTAGTCTGCTTGATCCGGCCCTGGTGAGGATCTCCAAATACCTCAGCAAGGAAGCAGCCAACCCCACCCCACCCCACCATCCCTCCAGCCTTTCTCCAAACCATGGAGTTGTGGAGGAGATTGGAAACAAGACTCAACCTCAGGGGCAACCTTCACCTCTCTGCAGCTTCCAAGTTGGGAGGAAGCCCGAAACTTGTCAACCCCACCAGAGGAACATAAGAAGATGCTTTATGGGAAGAGAGCCGGTCTTGTGGTAGTATGCATGACTTGTCCCCATAGCTAAGCAGGGTCTGCCCTGGTTGTATACGAAAGGGAGACTAGAAGTGTGAGCACTGTAAGATATTCCCCTCAGGGGATGGAGCCACTCTGGGAAGAGTATCTAGGCTCCAAGTTCGTTCCCTGGCATCTCCAAGATAGGGTGAGAGAGATTCCTGCCTGCAACCTTGGAGAAGCCACTGCCAGTCTGTGTAGACAATATTGAGCAAGATGGACCTATGGTCTGACTCAGTATATGGCAGCTTCCTATGTTCCTATACAGAGTCAGACCATTAGTTCATCTAGCTCAGTGTTGTCTGTAATGATTGGCAGAAGCTTCTCCAAGGTTTCACACAGGAGTCTTTCCCAGGCCTACCCAGAGATGCCAAGGATTGAACTGGGACCTTCTGCATGCAAAGCAGATGCTCTACCACTGAGCTACAGCCCCATCCCAGCAGCCTGGTGGCACATTTGCCATGGCAAGCAGAAGTGTGGAATCCTGATCAAGAGGGTCAAGTCCATGGATGCAATTTAAAACCATGCTAACAGAAGCTCAGCTAGAATATTTGCCTCACTACAAATTAGGAAAGATACCCAAAAAGTCCAAAAGAATGTCAGTGTAGTTAATGACTCCAAGAAAAGGAAATTAATCCTCGTTTAAATTAAAAAAATATTGACCCAAATAAGAAGAACAAAAAGGACCACAAACCCTTGCAAAACAAATTGAAATTGGCTGCAAAGCAAGTGAAAAAATCTTTTTGATAGTCATTAATAGGCACAGCTTCCATGAAAATGCCTAATTCCTTTTTCAAGTCTTCTCTAAGTTGGTGGCTACCTTCGTATCCTGTAGCACTGAATTCCACAAATGTTAATTCATCAGCCCCAGAATGTCATCTCTTGTAGCCACTGATATATCCAACATGTGTATCTTGTCATGGATTGCCTCTAGGCAGCCTCTCACACCCCTTAGTTTAGATTAAGCTTAAGCTACATCAGAAAATTTGATTGTGCAAAACTCCAATACAGAGCCCACACCCAGAGGCTCCCTTAGGTCTGGACCTAAGGGCACTTCTGAGGCTTCGGCCTCTCTGCTAGCCTGAGGGCCTCAGCAGCAAGCCTGCCAGAAGCCAATGCCAGAATCTCGTCCTCCATGCAGCCGTCAGCACAGGCTCTGCAATGCCTCCTTTCCCCATTCTCAACCTGCCTCCCAGCAGACTGCTGCTGCTCCCCCACCCACTGATCAGCTGTTCAGTGAGTGGGAGGGGCTAGCACAGAGGCCTCTTCCTGCCTCCTCGCTCTTCAGCAGCATGGGATGAAGGCTGCCCAGCAGCAGAGCTTCAGAGACAGGGGGCAAGTGCTGGCTGCCCCCAGACTTGTGCAAGCCCTCTGCTCTGCCTCCGCCACCACTGCCTGCTTGTGTGCTGTGCCTGCCTCATCATGGGAGCCATCCAGAAAGTGTGTGGGTGGGATTATATGGGACTTTTATGTGTGATCACACACTCCCTTGTGTATTTCCAAGATGGCTTGGTCTAGGGCTTTGATATTCAGTGCAGATGTGGCACAGGATGGGAGGACACTGTATATTTAATCTGAAGCAGATTGGTCAATCCATTTATTTTTAACTTTAAAATGGGGGGGAAGTGACTTGTTTTATGGCATAAAATTACAAAAACTTCTGGACCCCACCACCACCACGGGCCATCATCCCACCCCCATGTGGAAGACTCTGCCCTTTGCCTTCATTGAAAAAGGGTGAAACACTGAACTTTTCTGCCCAACTCCTTACAGGTGAAACTCGGAAAATTAGAATATCATGCAAAAGTCCATTAATTTCAGTAATGCAAATTAAAAGGTGAAACTGATATATGAGTCAGACGCATTACATGCAAAGCGAGATAAGTCAAGCCTTAATTTGTTATAATTGTGATTATCATGGCGTACAGCTCATGAAAATCCCAAATCCACAATCTCAGAAAATTAGAATATTACATGGAACCAAGAAGACAAGGATTGAAGAATAGAACAATATCGGACCTCTGAAAAGTATACAGTGTACTGTGCTTGATTGGCCAGCAAACTCGCCTGACCTGACCCCATAGAGAATCTATGGGGCATTGCCAAGAGAAGGATGAGAGACATGAGACCAAACAATGCAGAATTGCTGAAGGCCACTAATGAAGCATCCTGGTCTTCCATAATACCTCATCAGTGCCACAGGCTGATAGCATCCATGCCACACCGCATTGAGGCAGTAATTGCTGCAAAAGGGGCCCAAACCAAGTACTGAATACATATGCATGCTTATACTTTTCAGAGGTCCAATATTGTTCTATTCTTCAATCCTTGTCTTCTTGGTTCCATGTAATGTTCTAATTTTCTGAGATTGTGGATTTGGGGTTTTCATGAGCTGTACGCCATGATCATCACAATTATAACAAATTAAGGCTTGACTTATCTCGCTTTGCATGTCATGCGTCTGTCTCATATATCAGTTTCACCTTTTAATTTGCATTACTGAAATTAATGGACTTTTGCACGATATTCTAATTTTCCGAGTTTCACCTGTAGATCTTCTGGAATGGCTTGGCCTAGGCTTTGATATCGGGAACAGATGTTGGGCAGGATGGGAGGACCCTGTATATTTTATCTGAAGCTTATCAGTTTATCCATTCGGTTTTAATAATTTTTTGAATGTTGTTTAAACTTTTAACAGTTGGAACTGTAAGCTCAAGAATGCTGTATGAAACCATCGGGCATATATGTGAGTGAGAGTGATGCTTCTTTTGCAAGGGGGCCCCGTAAGCCCACTAGGTCTAGGCTTCAGAATTGCCTAGCTGCACCTCCGCATCCCCTGTATTATTATTATTATTATTGTCTGTTTTATCAAGTGTGTATAATACATACAATTAAAAATAAGAACTCTAGAGACAAAAAGTGTCTATTAAGATCATAGTTCACAGATATGATTTTTAGTAATGCGTTATAAAACACATAGCAAAAACAACATCAGAACAGAATTGATTATTTTACTTAAAATAAAATTATAAAGGCCATTTACATGACACGCAATTACAAGGAGTTTAGTCTTAATTCAAGGCCTTACCAGCATCACTATACTCACAAGCTGTCTCAAACGCAAGGCTCCCTATTTTCCTTCAGCAGTATTTTCACACCTTTGTCACCTAATTATCTGATTGCCTCTGTGGATGGTTTGCAGCTTCCAGTTTATTTACATAATGTTTCATTGCTGATGTTTCTACCAATATGCAGAAGTAATGCCACATTAGTGGTGATGACCTCCATCTCCAGAGGTGGAGAGTTCATTTAGCTCGGGCAAATGGATCCCCTCCCAATGGATCTACTCAGGGGGAGGGGAGGCTAGCTCAGGCAATTTCTTTGGATCAGACTCGGGCTGAGATCCAGGAAGGGGTGGGACTCCTGGCTACTATATAAACCCTTCATTAGGATTTAGTTTTGCTGGGTCAACAGCTCCTTAGCTGTACTGTCTTGCTGGACCCGGCATGGACAAGGATACAGCTGCTGAACAATTAAGACCAGCATTGTGTTACCAACGGTGCAAAAAACGAATCACGAGACTAACAATGCTCTCCTCCCTGCCCCAAATAAATCATAAAACCACATTTCAACCATCCACAGCTGGGCAATGCTTGTTTAATGGAAAGACCGCTAAGCACAGTGAGTGTTAGGTGCCACAGGGTTAGGTGCAGGGCCTCTGTTAGGCACCACTGAAATGCATGGCAACTGCACAAGAGCAGTTCACAGAGGATAGCTCTCCAGCAATCAAAGAGCAGGTCTCTGACTCCGGGCTGCCTTTTGCAGCATGCTGAGGTGCACAGAAATCATTTGGCATCGTTTCTCTCCTTCACAAGGGCAAACTTATGCACATGAGTGTAACATTCATATTCCACATCTAAATACCAATTCATGATAATGAGATTCCAATTTTGCCAACACTAAAAAGTTCAGCCGCAGGCTATACAGCAATCCAGTGAGGGGGAGGAATCAAGGGCAATTCCATCAATTTATCATGAGCCAGAAGGTCGAAGTTCATTTGCATATCCCTGACATACGCTCAGCAGATGCCAAACTACTCCATTTGTGCTACACTCCTTTTATGTATGCTCATGTTGAGACAACCCTTGAGAAAATGTATATGGCCTTAGAAATGATGGAACTGGTTGTACTTAAGAACCTGAAGACTCTCTATTTTGTTTTTCTGGTGCATTTGAGTTTATTTTATTTTATTAACAAGTACGCTGCTCTTCAATATTAATATTTCCATTTTTATAAAATAAGAGACACTATCAACACACAGCAATGAAACACTATGAGACTACAACAGCAGATCAAACCAGAAGAAAGAAAGCACTATTAACTCACTGGTGCTGAAAAAACAAAGGAGGCACCAAGCATGCCCCGTGGGAAAAACTTCCTATAAACTGAGGTAACCGCAACCAAAGAGGCCCCGTCCGCAATGACACCCGCCTTACCTCCAACAATGGGGTAGTACTGACCTACCAAGGTCAGGAAAATGTCAGGAGATGACATTTGTTCATCACTTCTCTCAACCCTAGCAGTCAAATCAAGACTAGTGCTAGGTTTGCAGTAATTTCATGGCTTTTAAAATACCATCCATGAGCGTTTCTGGAGCTCTATAAACCCTGGCCAGCAACTAGTTTTGAGGAGGAGATGGCGAGCCAGACATGTCTACTTGTTTACCAAAGAAGATCTCTGCAAATGCTTCCGTCACATCCACAGCCTTCTGTGGTTGGCAAGTCAGGGATCAGCTGGTGATACTCAAAAGAGGAAAACTTGGCTAGGGATAGCTGGTTGCTGTTGCCTACCTTACAAAACAAAATTATGTTCATACAATATGTCTGAACGAGATAGTGTGTTCTATGTGGTTCGTTCATTTGTTCTCTCTCTCTCTCTCTCTCTCTCTCTCACACACACACACACACACACAATATTAGGGATGCAAACATGCACATCCTGCGGCTCCCCTTTCTGGTACACCATTCATCTACTCATAACCACATAGGATGGTCATCCAAATCACATGCATTTAAATACTACTAATGTAGCATTAAACACTAATGTGGCATTTAAACTGCTTAAATGGTGTGTGAAGCAGAAGTTCAGATGAACCTCGCCCCTATGTGATTAGGAGACACAGACAGACAGACTATCCCTATAACGGCATGTAGATGTATAGTCTGAACCTCCCCTGTATAATCTCATGAAGGAATATATGAAACTATTTCTTTACCTTAAAACTAATACAGACCTAATTTGATATACTGTGCTGTCCAATTACCATTAATGGATCTATCACTACGGTTTTACCTAAAGTGATTTTGAATGGAAGTCAAGGATATAACACAAAATAACCTTTGCATTCTTTAAAGGCTATGATTAGTCCCCTGAATGGGCAAGGCCGAGGTCTCAGTAGAATGCTTGGCAGATGAGAGAAACAGCACTTCATTTGTTTTTAATTTGGAGACAGAGAGAGTGCGAGAGATTGAGAGCTGTGAGCCGACTGAAGGTACCTTGGGGATGCAGTGCAATAAAGCTGTGCTGCCTCTTCACCACTACTACTATTTTGTTGGCATATTTTTAAATAGAGTAGGCATTACGTTCAAAGGAAGTTAAACCAGCTTTGAGCCTGAAGGGTCTTATAATGCCTTCTGGTAGTCTTTCCTTTACAGAACCACCCCCCCCCCCCCGCTCAAGTTTTGAAGGACTTCCCTTGGCAGTAGAAGAGCTCCTCTCAGCAGCTGCCACCATCTTGCTTGACCCACAATGCCCTGCACCAATGCAAGTGTCCCAGACACACACAGTCAGGGGGCACTGTGGGTAAACAAAGATGGTGGCTGCAGCACAGTTACTGAGCAAAATGTGGACCCTCCTCCCCAGGGGGCAAAATCCAGAATCACCAAGAAGGTACTGATGGGGTAACAAGGACCAGGCAACTGACTAGGGATGCCATGTAGTGATGCTGGGCCTGCCTGGCAGCACCAGAGTTGCCATGCCCCCTGGAATTCTGGGTTTCACCCGGATTTTAAGCATCTCACCCAGATTTGCCCGGATTTCAGCTTTCATTTTTTTAAAAAAGCTAAGCTCCAGCCCTTGTAGAAGCGGAGTTATAGAACAAAACGTGCAGACACTATTCTGCTCAAAAAATATTTTAAAGCCAATTTACATAATATGCAAATTAGGTGCCCAGATTTAGGAAGCCAGAATATGGCAACCCTAGGCAGCACTGTCCTTGGAACGTCTCACTGCTCCGGATATATCGGGGCACCTTACATGTTCACATCTATCACATGAATATCCTCCATGCAGTGCAAGCTGAAATCGATAACATTGTATCATTTTATCTTTGCTATAACTACGACTATGAATATGAATAACACAATGAGGAAAGGTCAGGGGTATGCCTCAAAGCACTAGTGAGGCAAACCACTAGTGAGGTTTAAAATCAAGCAGGCCTTATAACCAAGTATCCTAGTTCCAAGGATAACACTCTAAGCATTACACCATGCTGGATCTCAGCTACACTCAACAAGACCATGAATTATGGACGCAGTGAGGCATTCACTGAGTTAAACAATATGAATCCAGTTTAGAGTGCCCAGAAACAATGAAACACGTAGGCCAGAGCAAACTTCTTTTTCTGAAGCCAACACTGGCAATACCAACACAGCATTTGCTTATCTTTAATCGAGTCAGGAATACTTTGTGGTTCAGTATTTCTAAGCATTCCTGAATGTAATCTCCATAGACAGGAAAAAATAGTTTCCATTGACACGTAATGGGTCCTGAATTGCTTATTCTTCATTCATTCCTGGATTTCCTTAAGCAACCACGCATATTAAAAGGTTGTATAAACAGGCAGTTCTTCACGTGGTATATCTGTTTCTGGAAATTGCCATTCAGTTGGAGACCTGATGATTGAATCCTCCCATCCTAGAAGATTTAAAAAACCCAGTGCATAGGAAATTACAGTAGATGACAGGGAAAGGTAGGTACTGCTGCCACCTAGGCTTCTTGACATGCTAGCTTTCTATGTGTAAGGGTGGGGTTTTTTGGGGGGGTTGTTTGCATGAGGGTGCTATTTAGTCATCAGACAGACAGACAGACACACACACACTCCAGTCTGAAGAGCTCCAATCAGGGAACAGTATTCCCTCATGATAAACAGTACATCTAGAGAGCATTGCTAATCCCCTGCTAATGGAGCAAAAAGGCACCTCGCAAACTGGTGATTCTCTTATATTTAGCAGGGAGAGAGCAACTGGCCCTACCCAACCCCAGCACAGCAGCTCTCCAGTGACTGCTGCTAGTGTCTACTATATGTTTCTTTTTTAGATTGTGAGCCCTCTGGGGACAGGGAGCCATTTTATTACTTATTTATTTATACATACCGCTATGGGAACTCTTATTGAAAAGCGGTATATCGTATGTCATCTTCGTCATTGTTCACATAAAAATGCATAGTGATCCTGTTATCCCCCATGTGTCACACATATACAGAGAGCATTCTGAAGCCACATAATTAATTAATTTAAAAACTTGTTTTAATATCTATTTTATTCTACTGTCTATTATGTATTTTAATTTGTGACCTTTAAATATTTTAAATGTTGTACACTGCCTAGAGATGTACATATCTGACAGCTAGATAGACAGACAGACAGATAATTCCATTAAAGAGCTTCTTTTACCCCAACCTTTCTACCCAGATCTCTTTTTCATTTTTACCCTGGACACATGGTACCTGTACAATTAAAACATATTTTAATTTTTGTTTACAAGCTGAAAGTTTATGGTAACTTAAGCATAATATAAGACTGCTTCTTTGGTTGCTTGTTAGGCTGGTCCAAGACCATCTAGTAAATCCAAGATTCAATCAGAATTTGAACCAAAATCTAATCCAAAACATTACCCACTGTTCTAGCCCTTGTTTATTACAAAATAAGAGATTTTCAGTATTCTAGCACAATTCCATAGACAACAGCATCCTTCTCTAGCCCCATAAGCTGCAAGTTGTTCACTGGGAAAAACTGGATTCTTTAAAAAGCAATCAGTGGTCTTATTGGGGTGGAAAGCAGGAATGACCTGGCAGCAGACTAAATGGATTCTGTTTCTTCACTGCAGTCATTTTTGCTTCAGACTAATCTTTTGTTTTGCCCTAAGTTTAATGAAAGATTTATTGCAAACTTTGTCTGGGTTTCTCTCAAGCTTCATCAATTACTTTCCATAATGCTGACAGGGACAAAAAAGCACTGAGAATTCGGACCCTCTTTCACCGTGTCTCCCTGCTAGCAAGCACTTACACATTCAACTCTGGAGCCAGAAGTGATTCTTTCGTTCACTCTAAAGTTAGGGGAGTCAGCAGGGAGGGGGAGGCCCATTAATTACAATTAAGGAATACTCGAAATGCTTACAGGATATTCTGATAAAATCATGAGAAAAAGCAGTGAAACTAACTTGCCAACTTGCATAAGCCAGCACAAAGGAGCAACAGGCAAATCTCGGTCATATAATGGAAAGAGATGTGAAAAAATGTTAGGTCACAAAACAGTGACTACAGGGGCTTTGCATTCCAACTTAAAATGCTGGAAACGTGTCTTCACTGGCAGGGAATAAACACTATCCCCTGCCAGAACTCACTCCTAGAAAGCAACAGTGGACCAAGCAAGGCTGAACAAGGAATCAGAAGTTGCCTTCATCAAGAACAAGATGCCCCTTACAATTTAAAGTATTCACTGCATCATGATGCAGCCAAGCAGTATGGATATTATAAAATGACCGTTACTAATGGTATAAAGGCTCACAGATAACATTTGAAAACTCCTTCCAAACAAGTGTATAGAATATTGAAGGTTTTTTTAAAAACTAAAATGCTGATTGTTTCATACAGTTTTAGAACGTTCTATTTGCATGCCTATCAATCTTTTGCAAGAAATTCCAAACAAATGTCTGACCTCGCTTTCATCTGGCACAATAAAACATGGTAATAATTGTACTCACCAAAGAAAACATACTAGGATTATTAGAGCACATTGCTATTATCAGAATAAGGTTCTCCATTACTAGGGATTGGGGGTTTTTTGTCTACCCTCAGGATGGTCAATATAATCTTGTACTTTCCATCAGTACATTTTTAAAGTTAAATCTCATTTAATGATTGAAGAGGCTGGCTCAAAGCCCTCATTAGGAGTTTTCATCTAGACATTTCAGCTTCTCCATCTGCAGTATAGATGTGAAATGATATTTATGCACAGCAGATTGGTTGCATGCAACATACACAAGTCAGTAGTACATACCCCTGCAACCCAAAGCTCCATTGTGAACTTGGAGCTAAAAACTAGTTGCCCATTCCCTACTTACATTTTAGATTTGTGACACTGGGGCAAAAAGCAGGAGGAACTGTGAACCAGAGCAAGGGAGAAAATTCTTAACAACATTGCAGTACCAGATACTGGCATACTAAGCATGAAACCCCCTACCGTTCTCCGTCACTGTCTGCTTCCAAGCAAACACTGAGATAGTGCCACAGAACACTTTGAAGAGGTCAACACTTTGACCTGCTATTGCTGCAGCAAAAAATGCCATTCCAGGCTACTCTTCTTATATTTCACTAATGGTACCTCTGCTAACAAACTCTTTGAATGAGGATTTGAATTCGCACAAAACAGCAAGTATCTGAATTGCACAAAATATGATTAGAGCACAGAGCCACAGATCCTCCTTTAGCAAGTCAGAACATACTACACCAGGGCCTGACAAATTCCAAGCACCAGGGAGCCACAAACCTAGAAATTTAACTGTGGTGCCTCGACTAGGATTGTCAGAGGTACAGTTATTTAATCAAATATTTATTTGTCCCAGGCAGACATGTTTCTGTTCTAAGTATGTTACTTGTAAAGGGAATTACCCTCCTCAGCGAATACTAAGTTCAGTGAGGCCTTCAGGAGAGACTTAAAGGCCCGTCTTTTTAGCCTGGCTTTTATTGATATCTAGTTTAATTTTAATATTTTATTTTTTTAACCATTTTATTATGTGTTTTTTAATTTTAATGTAAACCGCCCTGAGCTACTTTAGGAAGGGCAGTATATAAGTTGAATGAATGAATAAAATAATCATTTATTTATTTATTTATTTGTCAAATTTGTACACCTCCCCAAACTTTCATCTCTGGGCAGTTAACAGTAGCATAAAACCAGTTAAAAACATATACAAAAACTTAAAAACAATTTAAAAATTTTAAAATAAACCAGAGATTAAAACCTCAAAATTTTGGGAAGCTGAGAAAGCTTGGGTGAAAAGATGAGTTTTCAGGTGTTTTTTGAAAATTGCCAGAGATGGGGAGGATCGTATCTCAGCAGGGAGCGCATTCCACAATCTCGGGGCAGCTACCGAGAAGGCCCATCTCTGTGTAGCCACCAAACGAGTTGGCGGTAACTGGAGACGGATCTCCTCAGATGACCTAAATGGGCTGTGGGGCTCATAGTGAAGAAGACGCTTTCCCAGGGCCTAAGCTGTTTAGGGCTTTATAAGTTATAATTAGCACTTTGTATTTTGTCCGGAAACAGATTGGCAGCCAGTGTAGCTCCATCAATGAAGGAGTAACATGGTCTCTCCGAGATGGCCCAGAGACCAACCTGGCTGCCACATTCTGAACCAACTGAAGTTTCCAGACTACGTACAAAGGCAGCCCCACATAGAGTGCATTACAAAAGTCAAGTCTGGAGGTTACCAACAGATGTACCACTGTTTTGAGGTCATTGATCTCGAGAAACGGGCGCAGCTGGCGTATCAGCCGAAGCTGATAGAAAGCACCCCTGGCCACCGCCTCAACCTGAAAAACCAGGTAGAGGTATGAATCCAGAAGTACTCCCAGACTGCGAACCTATTCCTTTTGGGGAAGTGTGACCCCCATCTAGAACAGGGAGATCAAAATTGTCTCTAGAGTTCTGACCCCACAAAATAAGTACCTCCGTCTTATCTGGATTCAGCTTCAGTTTATTCTCCCTCATCCAGCCCATTACTGCTTCCAGGCAGGCATTTAGGGAGGATATGCCAGCTCCTGAAGAAGTTGACATGGAGAAGTAGATCTGGGTGTCATCAGAGTACTGGTAACACCCAGCTCCAAATCCCCTGATGATCTCTCCCAGCAGTTTCATGTAGATGTTAAAAAGCATTGGAGAAAGTACAGTGTCTTGAGGGACACCATACTTAAGCTCAGATTTTGAAGAGCAACAGTCTCCAATCAACACCATATGGAATCTGTTCAAGAGGTAGGAGCACAACCACTGTAAAACAGTGCCTCCCACCCCCAATACCCTCAGACATTCCAGAAGGATACTATGGTCGATAGTATCAAAAGCCACCGAGAGATCCAAAAGGACCAACAGAGTCACACTTCCTCTGTCAATTCCCAATTGGAGAACATCCATCAGGCCAACCAAGGCAGTCTCCACCCCATAGCCCACCCAAAAACCAGTTTGAAATGGGTCTAGATAATTTTGTCAAGTGTCCATTGTCTGGCTCCTAAATTTTCGAGTTGGCTCCTAGGTGCAAATAAAATTTGCTAATGCCTTTATTGCACAACTCAGTTTTGCCTTGATTTGCATTTAAGGCTGTGTCCAAAGCAATCAACTTCTTCCCTTCCCAAACACTCCTGTTAACGTCCAATTTATTCAACCAATTTCACCTCTCCTAGCTCACTTTCATAAAATATATCACACCACAGTTTCAAATATCAGTCCAGCTCCCTTTAGAAGTATTTCCAATACAAAGCTCCTAGTTCTAGTTCTTTTCCATTTAATCTAATAATCTGAGTCTTGCTTCTTAGGTTTCTTTTTTCTTCTTCCCTTTACTCCATTCTCTAGTCTTAAGAATGTGTGAAGAGAGTAAATTTTAAAGGAGCATTTATTCAAATCTAATAAGTTTATTCAAAACTAAATGGCAGTTTACCCAAAAATATCTCAAGATGTCTGGGAACACTAGGTTATCTTTCAGCACTAACGCACATGTTTTTAAATACTGCATTAATAAAACAAGCATGCTCACTCTACGTGATATACACAATGGAATATATTTAAAATAAAATTGATTTTTTAAAAGTCATATTTTGTTTACTATTTAAATTTTTCAGATACAGTGTATCTCTGTTTGAACAATAATATGGTTTACAATGAAATCTGAATTTAATGCAAACAGTCTAAAGCCTAGCCTACTCTTATTTCTTAAACTGAATAATGACCATCCGTCAAAGAAACGAACTTACTTTCTTTGTAAAAGTAAGGTGGAAAATCTAACTTATTAAGCTAAGTGTTATAATATCATAATGTTATGCACGAAATTTATTATTGTGGGCTTCTGACAGGAATCATGGACTAGCTAGAAAGTCATCAGAGGTACTAGATCCAGGAGACATAATCTTGTATCCCACTAAGAACATTCACTAAGTCCACATGGGTTCACTTTCTATTCCTGTTTAATGCCTTCTGACTACCTCAGCTCTGCAATGTGTTCAGTTCTCAGTTTATGAATATTGGCTGTCATCCAGACTAACACAGCACACAGAGAAAAATGTTCTGTACATGCAACAGAGAATAGGCAATTTTTGCTACTCTCTCCTTCCTTTTACAACCACCTGTGCCTCTGGAAAATACATCCCTAAAAGTCCCACAATCCTCAGGGATATATTTACAGGAGGCACAGACAGCTGCAGTGGAATGGGAAGATGGGCAAAAATTGCCCCTCTCCTGTTGCACACATAGAATATCACCCTCCCCCTACATGCAATGTTAGTCTGGATGGCAGCCATTATTTATGACCCTATCACCAAACAGCATGGGCATTTACTTTCCATCTCATAGAAAAATATTGCTTTCTCCAGTAACTCCCAACCCTTGCTTCTAGAACATTGTGGACACTTCTTGCAGTGCAATCTCATGCATGTTTACCTAGCAGCAAGTCCCACTGAGTTCAATAGGGCTTACTCCCAAATAAGTATGAATAGGATTTCAGTTTTAGTCTTCAAATTAAAAGTTTTTTGCTAAGTATGATCACACGTGAACAGAAAGAATCAAACAGTGTAAATCAAGAAGAAATCACTTTAACTCTAAGCAGACATAATTCTGCAATGCAAAAAGCTATGCAGGTTGCATGGCCAATGATTTTGGATAATGCTTCCAGACTGTATTTCTATTTTCTGTCATAGGAACATAGGAAGCTGCCTTATACTGAGTCAGACTGTTGCTCCTTCGAGCTCAGTATTTTCTGCCCAGACTGGCAGCAGCTTCCCCCAGGATACAGGCAGGAGTCTCTCTCAGCCTTATCTTGGAGATGCCAGGGAGGGAACTTGGAACCTAGATGCTCTTCCCAGAGCAGCTCCATCCCCTAAGGGCAATATCTTACAGTGCTCACACATCTAGTCTCCCATTCAAATGCAACCAGGGTGGACCCTGCTTAGCAAAGGGGACAATTCATGCTTGCTACCACAAGACTAGCTCTTCTGTCACTGGGGTAGGATGTGGGAGGAAGATGGGGAAATATGCCATTGGTAAAATTTGTTTATTATCCTGTAGTGCTGAGCATACGATGTTATTGAACAAAACACAATACATGTTTAATAAAAAAGAATTCCTATCATCCACATAAAAAAGCATGAACCACAGTGGGACTAACAATCCAATCCTACACATGCTTACTCAGAAGTAAGTTCCCCAAAATCCAGGGGAATTTATGTCTAGATAAGCTTGAACAGGATTACAGTTTAAGAATATTTGACAGAAAAAATGGCTTTATCAAACTATCAAAGACTCACATGCAATTAATTTTTTTAAAAGAATAGTAAGAGCAACAGAATGATGAACCTTAAGACATCTTAAAACTTTGTGCCAAATACATTTTTGGAACAAGACACTACATATTTCCTTTGTCACATCATTCAAGATACAAGTACGCAGCACAGCTGCATGACTTAAATGATTTTAAGAGCACATAACTTGGTAAAAAAATATCTCCACCTTTTTGATTGGCAGACACAGTTTTGAAGCTGAACAATGTATTTCAGATACCAGTTGGTAGAGAAAGTGCAGTTCCTCAAGTGCTTTTATCAGATTCTATTTAAGACAATCAAGCTGTTTCCATTACAACCATGTATCAATTACTTCAAAAGCTTTAGGGGTCTTCAGATGACCTTGAAAATGGAGACTTGTTCATTAACTTTGGGAAGTGACACATTCTTCACATTAGGATAGTTGCCAACACCTGCTAATCCACAACTATCCATAACACCAAGAACACCCACAGGGCAACAGTAAATTATGAGCATTGATGTGCAAATTAAGAACATCAACTAACTAGTCAGAGGAGACTCCATATAACCTGCAGTATCCTATACAAACAACCAGCAACTTCCTCAAATCTTGTAAAACAAAGTCAGAGAGTATAAGAAGCCACCCAAACCAAATAATAAAGCAAATACTGATTTCCTATGAGAAATGCAGTAAACAATTGATCTTGGTTTGCAACAGTCACTTTGAAGGTAGTATTACAGTGATATACCAGCAAAATCCTAATCCTACATACTCTGAAGTCAGCTATATGAATGCAAGGAAGTTTCTTTTAGCAAGGGCCACATTTAATATAGGAGAAGCACAGGAATTCCACAATTTGAATGTTAGTTGTAGTCAACCTTACTATTAAATGTATTTATCTGTTCTTTGTTATACTTGGGTTATCATGAACTATCTCAATATCATTCACAGAATCACTGTTTACTGAGGCTATGATTCAAAGTACTAATGACAAAGACATTGTTCATGTAAAGTTTCTTTTGAAATTTTCTTCCCAGAAGCTCCCACAGTTGAAGAGCCAAGCCCATTAAAACTGAACAGTAGCTTGCCTCTTTGGGATTGGTAGGTGCTACAGTGAAGATGTTAAAGGAATGTCTGTCCGTCCTTGCAATGACATATGTGCATGCAAGAATATTACTGCAGAACAGTTTTAGCTTATAGGATTACCAATAGTGTCAATAAGCAATAAACATTTCAACTTTTTTTTTATCTATCAAAACCAAATGGTTTTCTAATTTCTGTTTCATAAAACAAAATGCCTGGAACAGCTATAAATACAGATCATATAGAACAAATTCATCTGATTGTTTGATATGAATGTTTTTCTATCAATGAGATCAACAATGGCGATTTCCCCACTTTTCGCCCCTCTCAGCTTTAAAAGCAACTTTTCTTTTATGAGAACTATACTATTTTGACCAGGAACTGATAAAACATTTCAAACAGCAGAAGGAAAAAAATAAATCTAATCTGCTTAATTCTAGATTAATTTAGAAATCTCTGAAATAAGTGTCTGATTCAACTATTTATGTTCATTTAACTAGTTAAATAAGTTAGTTACAAACAGGCTTCTGTTCTTTTTAAAAAGATGTTTTATAGCAAGGGAGGAAAAATCATTTTTAAAAGTTAAAACTCCAAATCCCAGATGTGGAGGGAACCCCGCCCCCACCATATTCAAAATTGCATATTAAATGCAATTTAAGCCCCATAGTTGTAAAGAAGATATACGAGAAAAGAATTTAAAAATCTTAATTTATTTATCATATTTCCATGATAAATACTGCCTGATATGTACATCTCTAGGTGGTGTACAAAATTTAAAATATTTAAAAGTTACAAATTAAAACACATGACAAAAAATAAAATAGATATTAAAACAAGGTTTTAAAAATATTAAAATTAATTCTAATTAAAAGCCTGCAAAGACAGAAGGGTCTTCAGGTTCTTCCTGAAAAACAAACAGAGAAGGAGATGCTCTTATTTAAATAGGGAGCATATTCCAAAGCCCTGGGGCAGCCACAGAGAAAGCTGGTGGCATTGGTAACCGGACACTCTGCCAGGAAGTTAGGAAAGGCACATCTTTACCACCAGCACTCACTCAAGGAAGCCTTCAAGGAGCGCCATGTGGTCTGTTACCATTGCTTTTAGGGCAATGCTCCTGCCAATTCCCAACCAAAAAGATGATTTCTACTGATGCTTACATATTTACAACACGAGAGAGAGAGAGAGCCGACTCAAAAACTGCAGGATCTATTATTTCGCAGTGATCACCCGCTCAATGACGAGAGTTTTATCTTGGGTACCTCGATGGGATCTCGAATGCAAAATTCCCTCTCCCCTTGCGCTGTGATTTCTATGCATGGCGCATCAGAGCTGGTCTAGCGTTTTGGAAGGAGCGGCCGCCTCCTCTGCCACCAAGCGCACCACGTCTCCGGGGCAACAGAAAACCCCCAAGAGTGGGCTGGTCTCTTTCTAGCTCTCTGGCTGCTGCCACCAGCCGCCCAAGCTGCCTGCTGCTTACCTGCTTCCCATCGGAGCTGCTCCCGATGCGGGTGTTGAGCGGCGCGTCGTGTTGGGTTTCGTTGCCATCGACCGTGCTGTAGATGAGCCGGAAAGGGACAATGTTTTGCCTCTCCCTGAAACGGTCCCCAGCCCGTCGCTCCATCACAGTCAACAAGGCGTCTCCTCGGAGAAAACGGGGGCGGGGGGGGGGAGGCGAAGAGAGAGAGGCACAGTCACGATCAAGCCATTCCGGCTGGGGTCGCCTTATTTTCAAATATGACCCTACGGGGCGCAACGCTAGGACGCAGAAGGAGTCCAAGATGTGCGTTCACATCACGGGCTTTAGGAAGCAAAAGAGACTTCGTGAAATCGATCTCTCTTTTGACGAGACTCCTTGCATATTGTTATATCTGGGGGACATCTATTCCCTTTCCCAAAACAAAACAGGCGCGCACGCGCGCACGCAACACAAAATGCAGCTAAAGCTCTTGTCTCCTTAGAAGCTGCTAGCGGCATCCACGCCATGGACCCCTTCCCTCTATGCCCAGCGCCGTGTCATCCGCTTGGCAGGCTGCAACGGCGGCGTAAAGGTGAGGAGGACTTACCTGCATGTCTGGAGCGAGCTCCGGAGAACGTCCCAAAGGCACAGAGCATCAAGGAGAGCAGAGCAGCCACGGGACGCATCGCGGTGCCTTTCGGGGGAGGGGGCGCCGTCTGTCCCTGCCTGCCTCCCCCCCGCGATCAGCAAGGGTCACTAAAGAGGATCGCTCCCACGCCCGGCTTCATCTAGCGGGAAGCACACAGGACTCTTGCCGCCGCCTCAGTGCTGCATTGTGCTTGCTTGCCTGCCTGCCTGCCGTTCGCTTCCAGAGCCTTTTACTGCATTGGGTGGTTTGCTCTAGCTCCCAAGCTGCAAGCTCCTCCCCTCTCGCCTCATCCACATGCACATCCCTAGAACGGAGGTATCAACAGCCGAGCCAGGCTCCCTCCTTCGCCTCCTGCAAAACGCCCCCTCGCTTGGGAGAAGGAAGCCGAGACGACCCGCCAAGGGGAGGGGAAGCTGGGAAATGTAGTTATCCAAGTTCCGCGGGGAGGGCATTGAAAGCTCTTATTGGCCTCATCCTTCCTCTCAGGTTTAGCAGCCATCTCCAGCGCAAGGACTCAGGGCAAATAAACGGTTAAATAATAAAGGTGGTTGTGCCAAGATACGAGAATTTATGTAACGAGGGTATACACAGCCGTCCAAGTAGTAGGTTGCTGTTGGAAGCATATAAAAGAGTGCCCCTAAACCCTCCTGGAAAGACACTGGGGAGCAGTTAACTAAAGGTTCTTGGCATGTCAGCTGACAGTTGGAGAGTCGTACCTCACAGTTCGTGTTTACACGACAGCAAATACCTGTACGGGGGTGGAGGGGCGGGAAAAGCAGCTGTTAAAAAACAGTACCCATGGAGGCAGGTTTTAGGGGAGTGTTACTTGGTTTCAAGTGGCACCCCAGCCATAAATTCTGGATGACTAGTTGATTTAGTCCCACTTACAAAATAGCAAAGTCTTGCAAAGCTGGAGAGAGACCACCATTTATTGTGGCTAGGTTCACACATCATGCAGAACCTATTTGCAAAGTTGGTAACTGACTTGTGCATGACCATCACACCAAGGCAGGAACCTGAGGTCCACAAGAGGCTCGAACCAAATGCTACTTGCCCTGAGACTTGCAATTTGTTCTGTAGTTGAGTGCATTCTCTTCATGAGCCTGATTCCTTCAAGAGCCAGCCCCAGGGGTGTAGCAAGGTTGGAGTGGGCCCAGAGACAAGATTTTAAAATGCCCCCCCCCCCGAAGCTCAGCTCATGAAGTAAAGAAATCTTAAATGAGGCTGAATAGTGGTAACAAAAAGCGTGCGCGCACACACCTACCAATGTGCCACAATAGAACATCATCCTAAATTATTTTTTAAAAGGTTTTGTAAATTGTGGACGATGCAAGTCATTTAATGATACAAGAGAAAGACATGCTGTTCTGGTAGCTCCAGGTCTTAACACTCACATCAATTTTGGAGGATGAATACAACTGAAGGAAGCCCGGGGTGGGGGGCAGCGGCGGCTGGGGGAGTCAGTCATGTGACCTGCCTCTGGGCCCCAAGGCAGTGGGCCCCCAGACAACTGTCTCCCCTTGCCCTATTATAGTTACGCCCCTGGCCAGCCTCCTTGCTATCAGGAGCAATGACTTCAAGGCACTAACCTAGAGAAAGTTGTCACTCCAGGGGTGGATAGCACCAGAGGCACTCTTACCAGGGCCTCTACCCCCCTTGAGGCCCCACAAATCCTCTTTAGTCTCTCCTGAGTGGTGTGGTTTGTGCCCTCAAGAACCAACATGTTAAAAAATGATGCTCAACTTGCAGTGGGTGGTGGGTGGGGCACCAAATACCCTTCAGTCCAGGCTCCAAAAATTACCTAGATGCACCTTACATGGCACAGTGGGGAAATACTTGACTAACAAGCAGAAGGTTACTGGTTCGAATCCCCGCTGGTAACACCTATATCAGGCAGCAGCGATATAGGAAGGTGCTGAAAGGCATCATCTCATACTGTGCAGAAGGCAATGGTAAACACCTCCTGTATTCTACCAAAGTAAACCACAGGGATCTGTGGGTGCCAGGAGTCAAAATCTACTTGACAGCACGTTTTACCTTACCTCTGGGTAGCACCTAGGGTAGTACTGGGAGGCATGGACAAGGGACATGCCTCAGGCTCAACTCAGCTACTTCCAACAAGGCAATAGTCATGCAGATCAGGAAAAAGCTGCTTGAGGCAGCTAACTCTCAAATATCACCCTCACCTATGCTTGCAAGCAAAGTAAGAGAAGACTGAAGAACTATCAGTGTGGATTCGAGAAAGACAGTAGAAGCTATTGACTTTGAATTCTGTCTTCAACAACATGATATAAAAGGATGAACTGAATTCAGCTAACATTTGCTAAAAGATGAGGCTGTTAACATTTGTAGGATTCATGCCCTTTCTCAGTGTTCTAGCTCATTAGTTCAGCATACTAAATGCTGTAGTGTATGATGCTTACATGTTTCTGAAAAATTAGCAGTTAGTAGTTATCGTGATTGGCCATGCCCCTTTCTGCAAGCTGTTGGATGAAATGTGCAGTCCTCAAGTATAACAAACACCTAATAATTAATATTTGAAGCTTTACCCACCATTGTCAACTTTGCTCAAGGTAGATGGGTGCCACTCATTTGGAAGAGCTTGGCTAGATCATGCAGCAAGTGTTAATGGGGGCAGGGGCAGGGGGGAGAGTAAAGGTAAAGTGTGCTGTCAAGTCGGTTTCGACTCCAGGTGACCACAGAGCCATGCGTTGTCTTTGGTAGAATACAGGAGGGCTTTACCATTGCCTCCTCCCACACAATATGAGACGATGCCTTTCAGCATCTTCCTATATTGCTGCTGCCCAATATAGGTGTTTCCCATAGTCTGGGAAACATACCAGCAGGGATTCGAACTGGCAACCTCTGGCTTGATAATCAAGTCATTTCCCCACTGCGCCATTAGGTGGCTGCACGAGGCAGGGAAAGAATACAATCACATAATTTGAGCATACAGTGCATATAATCTAACAATAAATAAATCTAACAATAAAATAAGCCCTGTGATGCACCTTCTTCCATTTTTTTAAAAAAAAATGTTACAATTCCAATGGCAGTTTATTGTTGTGATTCCCTGCAAATTATTGATGCCATTGTGAAATCCTGCACAGAAATATTTTGTGAAGGGTGGGGGGAAATACAGAATGCATCATTTAAAAAATGAATCTCTCTCGCGCGCTCTCTCTCTCTCTCTCACACACACACACTCCCACCCCTCAACTATCAGTAACAGCCACTGGAGTTTGTGTTGGGTTGCATAGGCATAGTTGCTATTCCCCAATAAATATGAGAACTATATCACTTTGAAAGGTGACTTTTTGTCCAGTTAGAATTATCTCTTTGTTTCAGCCACCCATTTGTAATGAATGTAATAATCGGTATCCGCAGTTTCCGTATCTGCTGTCACTGGGGAGAACAGAACCCCTATGAATATTGAGGTTCTCCTGTACTTTGTTCTCAAAATACCTGTCCTAAGGCTAAACTTCTATGTGCACTTGCTCAGGAGAAACCTATTAAAGGAGGGACATATGCATAGGAATATGCTGACAACATAAATATTAATATGGAAAGTGCAAGGGACTTTTCACTAAGGATCCCTCTTAATTTGCAACGAGTCTGAACACACAAGGCAAAAGAGATTCATTCTTAAATTCAATGTACATTCCTGGCAAGATTAGCTTTGTTCTACATTCAAATTATAGATGAGGAAAATACAAAACCAAATTAAACTCTTGCGAACATTCCAGTTAAACAAATAATGCCTGAGCTGCAAATCAGGATTCCCTGGTTTGAATCTCACTTCTTATGCCATGAACTCACTAGGTGGCCTTAGGCAAGCCAGTCTGTCTCTCTCAGCCTCAGTTCCCCAGCTCCAATATGGAGATAGTAATATTTACTTACCTTACAGGGTTGCTGTAAGAGTTACATCAAGATAAATATATGTCAAATGCTTTGCACAGTCAAGAAGTGTTACAGAGAAGCTAAGTATTATTATTCTCAACAATGGGACCTCTTTTCAGTTTAACAAATGTTAACAAATACCATTCATAGCATTGTTTGTGATGACACATATTTAGTATCTGAAGTTCAAGGCTGTTTCACATGTTATACAAGACCTGTAGGTACTAATTCATACAAGAATTATGGTCCATACATGAATTTTGAACCATAATTTTTAGGTACCAATTAATACAGTAAAATAAATCATGTTTATTCTTATAAGGAAGTGCTTTCTGTGTAGCAGAAATGGTACTAAGGAATAGTGGGTCCATACCTTCTGCGACAAAGTGAGCTTTAGCCTACAAATGCTCATACTATAATAAACATGACAAAAAACCAAAACAGAACCTCAAAACCCACAACTGTAGGCAGCTGTGTTGTCCTTTTTGCGCGGGGGTGGGGGGAGAGGATGTCACAGTACACCTTTATTGGGACCAACTAAAAATCACTTGTGAGCTTGTGCTTGAGTTTCACAGAAGTCTTCCTACCGATTATAGCGACCAGTCTGGTTGCTACTATCCTTTGAACTCTCAAGTTAAAGTCCCACCATGACAGAGGCCACAGAATAATCATAAAGTGTATACAAGTTTTGCACAGGAAGTGGCTCTTTTCTTATGAGACTTCCTTTTTTTTTTTTTAACACAGAATTTAAAAAAAAGTGTTGGTAAACAGAGCGTGTCTTTTTGAGGCTTCAGTCTTGCATGTGGAAGTGTCAGACACCATATCCGCATCAAGACATAGTACAATGCTGCTATATACTTTTGGTCAACAAGGTAACTCAGACCTACTTCTTTAGGTCCAACAGTAAGAGTTTAGTGTGACAATACCATCATGTTGGCTTTTGAATGGAAGCAGCAAAGATTAGTGAAAAACCTTCAGCAATCTTTACCTTTCAGGTATCATCACTAAAAGCAAGCCAATACAGCCTCTTTGCCTAAAGAAAACCATATCTACTTGCCTAGGGTTGCATTCTATAAACTAAACATAGATAACATTTTACCTTTTTAATCGATAGGTGTTCATACACAGTAATGAAAAAAAAATGGTTTCAACCCTTCAAGTCTTAAATAGAATACATTCATTAACGACAATTCTTGCATAACAAAACACAGGCTGGATCTCTGTGTCATGCCCGCCTCCTATACATCAAAAAAGTACACATGGGATTACAATGTAATACTAAAAGAGTTTCAAGCTTTAGGCAAGGCAATTGCATTATTCTGCAGCTATTGTAAATAGAGGAATATCTTGCCTCTCTGGGAAGTTCTGTACAAATGTGATTCATTTATACACCTACATGACTCGAATTATATAGCAGCATTATTACCAAAAAAGGACCAATAAACTAAAAAAAAAAAAAAAAATTCAAGACCCTTGGAGGCTTAGAAACATGTTGAGAAAGATACAGCCAATCTTTTAAAAATAATAGTATATTTCTGGAGGATCACTGAGCAAGCATAAAGCATAGTTTGACTAGCTGGACTAAGACTATTAATACAATTTACCTCCTCCTGCCCCAGCAATTTGCTTATACCTATTCCAGCCTCTTATTTCTATTATTAATTCTGCTGCTCAACTTATTTAAGGTACTGAGCTGTCCACATTCTTGTTTTTCTCCATCCTCAGTGACAACTTATTTTCATAGCCAGCAGAAGCTGCTTATCCTTATTTTAAGTGTCCAACTCTTGGGCCATCCTAGTCTTGTTTTACTATTAGAAGAACAATTCTCAAATTAACTTTGATCTATAACTAGCTTCAACATAACTCCTTAAAGTGTACCTTTACTGCCATATACTTTTAAAGTGTATTTTAATCTGTACACTGCTTAGAGAGTTCTATATTAGGCAGTATAGAAATAAAATAAAATTAAATTAAAAGTGATCCTTCTGAACTACACTTTTTCCAAGTCAGTGCCTCATCAACTCTTATCTCCTTCCTTTCCTCTACTTTAGATTATAAGCTTATCAGCAGAGACTGCTTCTAACTACTTGTCCTACATACAGCACCCAGATGCTGTCAACACATTATTATAAATATTATTCTCCTATAGAAGGCTTCACTAATTTAGTTGAATCTATTATCTGGGACTCTCCTTGATTCCGTCATTTTTTGGAAGGACACATGATGCTATATTGAAATCTTTGGCCTTGATAAACTCATAGAAATCAAGATACTTCTGCAATATTGAAGATTATGTTCTGAACATTCATCTTAATACTTCCAAAAGCTAGGAATGGATCCTTCTATTAGTCCCCTCTGCTGCTATATATTTCTTCCAGCGTTCGCTATTTTTACAGATAGGATCCTGAATTGGATGTATTCATGGTCTGTCTTTCAGAGCACTTTGTATTCCTGTTGCAATACATTCATCTTATGATCTGAAAATAATTCTTTACATTGCTGATCTCTACATAGCAACTGCAAATGAATACTCAATTTCATTTTCAGTTTAGAAATTAGTGTCAATGTGGAGTCCTCCAGAAGAAATAGGTATTTTAAGACATGGCAAGGTTATGCTTCCAATATTTTATATGTAAAATAAGTATTCTCTTAGTATCCTTAGAATACTAAGAGAAAGCCAGCATCGTCAGGATTCTACCCAAAGCCGCTGGTTTAAGAATGCAGTGCAGTGCAGTATAGTATAGTATAGGCTATCTTCAATGACTCAAGAAGTAGGAAGCGTAATTATAAATTTCAGCCATCTCAATACTACCTTACTACAACAACCTTTATTTGTTAGCCACCCCATAAAAAGTCATTTTCTGCACAACTCACAACACAGCATTGAAACATCCAATAAAAACACATCACACAAACACAACACAATTTTAAAACTTGTGTTGTTGTTTGTTTAAAGATCAATTTTTAAAAGTCTGAGTGAACAGAGAGGTCTCCACCTGGCATTGAAAAGAACAAAGTGATGGTGCCAGGCAAACCTCACTGTGGAGGCTGTTCAATAAATGGGGTCCAACCACCAAAAAGGCCCTCTCCTTAGAAACCATCTGCCTCACCAAATTTGGCAGGGCCACTCGGAGCAGTGCATCTGAAAAAGATCTTAAAGTCCGGGTTGGGACATATGGGGCAAGGTGCTCTCAAGTAGCCCAGTCCTTAACATTTAGGGCTTTAAAAGGTTAAAACCAGCACTTTGAATTGGGCCCAGAAGTGGACTTGGAGCCAGTGCAGCTGATGATGCACTGGCATAATATGATCAAAGCGCCCAGTCCTATTTTGTACCAAATGCAGTTTCTGTACCGTTTTCAAAGGCAGCCCCGTGAACAGTGCATTGCATTAATCTAAGCAAGAGGTTATCAGAGTATGAGTAACTGTGGCCAAGCTATATCTGTCCAGGTATGGTCGCAGCTGGTACATCATTTGAAGCTGATAAAAGGTGCTCCGAGCCAAAGAGGCCACAAGCTTCTAGTGACAATGCTGGTTCGATGAGCACCCCCAGACTGCAAACTTGGTCCTACAGGGCAGTGCAACCCATATAGAACAGACTGAACATAATTCACCTGGGCAGCAGAACCACCAACCAACAGTAATTCTGTCTTGTCTAGATCGAGTCTCAACGTGTTCACTCTCATCTAATCCATTACTGCATCCAGGCACTGATTCAGGACAATCACTGCCTCACCAGCATCTGATGAAAAAGAGAGATACAACTGAGCATCATCAGCATACTGATGATAACTCAGGCCAGATGACCTCCCCCAGTAGTTTCATGTAGATGTTAAACAGCGGGGGGGGGGGGATGGAACCCTGCAGGACCCCAAAGCACAACTGCCAAGGGATTGAGCAGTAATCCCCCAGCACCATCTTTTGGAAATGGGCCTCCAGGTAGGAGCAGAACCACCTCCAAACAGCGCCTCCCACACCCAACTCAGCCAGCCTCTCCTAAAGGACACCATGGTCAATGGTATCAAAAATTGCTGAGAGATCTAAGAGAATTAACCGAGTTGCACTCCCCCTGTCTCTCCCCCACTACACAGATCATCCCAAAGGGCGACCAAAGCAGTTTCTTTTCCGAAGCCAGGTCTGAAGCCTGATTGAAATTGATCTAGACAATCCATTTCATCCAAGTGTGTGTGGAGCTGGGCAGCCAGTACACGCTCAAGCACCTTGCCCAGGAAGGGAATATTGGCCACAGGCCTATAGTTGTTTACATCCTCTGGGTCAAACTAGGTTTATTTAGGAGTGGTCAAATAATTGCTTTCTTCAACAAAGCTGGGGCCACTCCCTCTCTCAATGAGGCATTTAGAACCTGCTGGAACCAGCTAAGATTCCCTGCCTACTAGATTTAATAAGCCATGAAGGGCAAGGGCCAAGTATGCATGTGGTCAGCTGAACTCGACAGAATACCTTGTCCACGCCCTCAGGCACCAATATTTGAAACTCTCCCAGCAAAACTGGACCAGATGGTATTCTTGACACCTCTCCCAATGACACTATCAGCTGTAGAGTCCCACTCCTGGTGAATGCAAGAGACTTTACCCTCAAAGTGCTGTGTAAATGCATCACAGCGTGCTACTGGAGATTCTAACATCTTGTGCAGGGCCAGATTTCAAGAGGCCCCACACCACCCAGAAAAGCCTCGTGGATGACATTGAGAGTATGCAATGGTGGACAGGGTAAAAACCAATTTCTTTTGTTCCACCACTGCCACAGAATAGGCTTGATAATGAGCTCTAACCTTTGTACACTCAGACTCACCCCAGGTTTTCCTCCACTTGCATTCCAGCTATCCCCCAGCTTGCTTCATCACCCTCGGCAACTGCACAGGCTCTGCTTCGTGGGAGAGCACGCTTGGGAGCAATTGTGTCAACCGCCCAAGCTATCTCTCCATTCCAGAGAGCAACTAGAGCTTCAACAGGAATGCCTGCCATACCAGCTGGAAAATCCCCCTGAGCCCTTGGAATACAACAGTCACCAGGGGTGGATCATTTTAATAGGTCCCCCACCCTTGCAGAGTGGTATAGCTGCTGAAACTCTAAACCTCACAAGGAAGTGATCTGACCATGACAAGGGCACAGACGACACATCCCCCACTTTCAAATCGCCATTATTATTATTATTAGTGTTAGTATTATTAATTCAATTTCTAAACCGCCCTTCCAAAAATGACTCAGGGCAGTTTACAGAGAAATAATAAATAAATGTCTCCCTGTCCCCAAAGGGCTCACAATCTAAAAAGAGATTCCATCCTCCTGCCCAGTCGAAAAAAATCAGATCCAGAGTGTGCCCCCATTTATGTGTTGAGCCAATATGTTGGGACAGCCCCATGGTTGTTATCGTGACCATGAAGTCCCGAGCTACCCCAGACAAGGCAGCCTCAGCACGGATGCTGAAGTCACCCAGAACAATCATGGGAGTTCTCAGCACTAAATCCAAGACCACCTCCATGAGCTCAGGCAGGGAGACAGCTGGGTGGCAAGCTAGGCGGTATACCAACAGAATCCCCACTCTGTCCAGAGAGCCCAACACCAGGTACAAACAATCTGAACTGGCACTCACTTGAACTGGGGGCCTAGAGAGGAAAATAGAGCTTTTATAAGTTACAGAGACCCCCTCCTCCCCGGCCCTCCAGCCTATGCTGATGCTGCACTAAATACCCAGGTGGACACAGCTAGGGAAGACTAAACTCTCCCAACTCCACCATCCAGGTTCATTCCTCTATTCTTTCAGAAGACCAAACCACCAGATACTATAGTAGTGAGAAGAATTTCTCATGCTAAAAGTTTCTAATGGATAGACAATGTCCAATCACTCCATTTCAGGTAGAATGCCTTAGAAAGGCAAAACAAGTTCAAAGGATTTTATATATATACATACATACACTTGGAATAACATGCACATAAGGGTTTAATTCAAGAATCACCGCTATATAGTTTATTATAAAAACAAATTTTTCACAAAAATCTTTTAGTTTGCACGTTTATTCAAAACTCATTGTTTTAAATAAAGTAGCATTAAAATCCAATAAAAGGTGACGAGGAGGCAGAAGTAGAAAACAAAGACCACAGACCATCTGTATGCTGATCTTCCCAAGTATCTTTCATCAAACTGGAATCTTTGTTCTCTGGAATACTTGAAAACCCCCCAAAATCAGAATTTGCATCACTCGTCTGAAATAATTCAGATAGTGCTTGTGTTGATGGGCTTTGTACATTTTTTGTTTCTTCTGGAATAGGTAGTTTATCGGTCTGTTGTAAGCATAACTCCACATTTTGTTTCTGATTTGCTTTTTTATTTCGTCCTATGGAATATATTACTTTCCTGTTGAGTTTTACTGAAGGTGAACTTTGTATACTGCTCTCTGTCAATTCAATGGGATCTTTGGTTGCAGATGGACTCTGACATGCCTGTTCTGGCTGTAGAAGGACCGAAAGCTCTCTTGGAAATTTGCTCTCCAAACCAAGGTCAGCAAAATCTTTATCAACTGCTGAATTAGTATCTAACTTCTTCAAATATTTTGCTGGCAGAAGGACCACATTGTTCAATTTTCGTTTTGGCTTTGATGTGTCAGTCCTTTCACTAAACTCAGAACCTTGAATTGGAGTATGCAGTGGGCTTAAGTTTGATGACAAAATTTGCAAATTCTGTCTTGATATGGGCTCACAATGTTCATAAATTTCAGGCAAGTTTTTCAAGCACATTTTACTTTCTTTCTGAGGAGGTAGCTGTACCAAGTTTGTTGATAAAGCAATTTCTGTTAAATTTGAAGCTTTTGTGATTTTACCATTTTCAGTATTGTCATTCACTTTTCTTGCTGCTTCTGAGAAACAGATGGTGTGGTAGGAATGAAAAGAACGTTCAGAATGAAAAGGTTCAGAGGTAGGAGAATATTTTTGTGTTGATGAAGGATACACATCTAAGTGGTGAGGACCCTCTTTCAGGGTTTGCACAGTAATGCTTTTCCTAGAATACCACCTCAACTGAATATCTTGTTTCTTCAGTCGTTCTTTCAGTTCATCGGTTTTTGTTCCAATGAGAGGAGCAATTTGTCCAACACTACATTTTCTCCTAAAATTGATGAAGTAATAAGAGTAAAGATTTAAAAAGGAGGAGACATAAAACCAATTATAAGATGTATGAACCAGCTGCAAACATATTCCTTCAGCCTGCAGTTTGCCACTCAGTTTCCTGGGACAAGTTTCCCCTACCCTGGTGACCAGTCAAGTGACAAAGGGAGGAGAGCTGGTCTTGTGGTAGCAAGGATGAATTGTCCCCTTTGCTAAGCAGGGTCCACCCTGGTTTTCATTTGAATGGGAGACTATATGCAAACACTGTAAAATATTCCCCTTAGGAGATTCTGCTTGCATGCAGAAGGTTCCAAGTTCCCTCCATTGCTATCTCCAAGATAGGGCTGGGAGAGATTTCTGCCTACAACCTTGGAGAAGCCGCTGCCAGTCTGTGTACACAATACTGGGCTAGATGGACCAATGGTCTCACTCTGTATAAGGCAGCTTCCTATGTTCTAAACTATTTGGTGCAGGTGCACACGCATGCGTGCGCATGCACACTCACACGTTTTGTCTTTAAAGGGATAAGCCAAGCCACATATAACTGACTAAGAGCTGTCCTTTGTTTAACAAAGGTAGTGCTGAGTTAACTGCATTCATGACTCGAGAGGAAGCCAGAACCAGCCTCTGCCTCACCAGGCTACATATACTGCTCCATCTCTCTTTTGCCTACTCCACTTTAAAGCAGCGGGTAAACAAAGAGCCATACAGGAAGTCAGGCATAGCTTTTTTACTTCCACTTCCTCATAGTCTCTTTTAGGTAGAGATTCCCCACCACTGTTCACTTTATGTGCAGCATGGCAAGCTGACAGACAGTAAGATGGATTCCCCATATCAGCTGCCCTCCAACCAGAGTGCCCAGAAAAAGCAGATGCATAGATGAATCCTGGCGCTTGCCTTTCTACTGCAGGCAGAAGCCAAGTACAGGGATCAACCTCTGCTGTCTCTGTCCCTGGAGGTTCCAGATCTTAGGAAAGTGACAACCATGTCAAGCAGAAATAGGAATGGCTGAAGGATGTGGGCAAGAGGAGAGAAACCAGCAATTAAGTAATTCATTGCAAAGTAGCCATAGCCATAGTCTAGTAAATGTGCTTATTTCCTAAAAATATAGGACCAGTTGAAGTAATCATGAAAGTCTCATTAAATAAAGTTGATTTATTATATTACTGAGCTCTTCAAGACTGGAACTGTGAAGTTGGTCAAAACCTGTATTCTTTCTCTAAGGCAGCTCAGAAAAAATACAGTTGTGAATGTCTGTAGTAGTAAATTATGAAGCAACCTTTGAAGCGCAGCCATCAGGGGGGGGAAAGATCAGGGTACACCAAGTCAGAATCTAAAAGATAGCAATCACAATGCTGAGATAAAAGTTATAGCTTAGATTTTGAAACAGTTAACCCCACACTGGACCCTTTAAAACTGTTTTGTGGTGTTTATTCATTGGTGATAGAAAATGAAGTTATATTTAACTCTGAATGTCAAAGGACTTATCAACAAATTTTGTTTCCAAAAGAGAATCTCTTCTAAAATTGCCAAAATTATTTACCTGCAATGGAATACCTGAAGTCTGAAAATCACTTACTGTACCTTTTAATGTTTGGTGTATTCTCTCTCAGCTCTACAAAGTCACAAGGAAACTTGGAGATGATGTTATCTACAACTTGATAGTGAGAACTTTGTGCAAAATGTTGGTGTTGTTCAGTTTCTATATGCTAAAATTAAGAATTTCAAAAAGCCAACAATATAACAATCACATTAATATACAAAACATGTACAGTATTCTTTTCTTAACAAGGAAATCTGATACTATTTTAAAAAATCACATCTGATCCTTTAGCACAGGGATTCTCAACGTTGGGACTCTAGATGTTACTGGAGTTCAAATCCCATAAACCCCAGCCCCAGGCCTTTAGTTGGGGATTATGAGAGCTGACATCCAAAACATCTGGAGACCCAACGTTGAGAATACCTGCTTTAGCAGAAGGATTGCCAACTGGTGACCCACTGACAATGGAAACAACCAATGGTAGAGCCATCAGAGACCAAGAGCCATCAGGGACTACACAATTTTTCTGTTTGTAAGAAGCAGATTCCATACTTTAATGCAGGGATTCTCAACGTGTGGGTCCCCAGATGTAATTGGACTTCAATTCCCATAATTCCCAGCCAAAGGCCACTGGAGCTGGGGATTTTGGGAGTTGAAGTCCAATAACATCTGGGGACCCACACGTTGAGAAACCCTGCTTTAATGTGTCATCTTTCATTTGGATTTTGTATGTAAAGGTGCATATTTGTATTTAAAGTGCCTGTGATAATATATTCTCTAGCTCTGAAGCTATTATTGGAGGAAGTTTTTATGTCATCACTAATAAGGTGTTGCTCTTCATAGTATGTGCCTGGGGGATTGTGTTACTTTGGAGGATGCCCTCTCAATGGAGGTGGTCCTTGGCAGAGGGCGATATGGCAGTGGGAGGACATGCCAAGTGAGGGGAAGGTGCACTGGCTATATTAAAGCCATCACGCATCCCGGTCCTTCTCCCATCTATCCAAGGAGACCCCAGTAACTCTCCCAGCAGCCCACCTTGCCTGTAGTTGGTGCTATTAAATACCAGGTCCATAACTGCAAACACCACAGCCACCCAGGAGGTTATCCTGGATGAGCACACTGACCTGGTTGGGTGGATGGAGGGGGAAGAGATGTAAATCTCTTCCAGGTATGCCAACCAGGTTTCCAGGTGCAGCATCAGCCAAGACAGCGTGGGTGGGGTTGCTCTAGTTCATCAAGAGACCACCCCCCTCACCAGATGCATCATCTGTCATTCTGACCAGTTCAAGTGACTACATGCAGTGATTGGATTGCGAGACAAAGCTGGGATTCTGTTGGTATACCACCCACCCCGCTGTCTAACACTCCCTGCCTGAATTGACAGAGGTGGTCTTTGATGTGGCGTTGAGGACCCCAATGCTGTTAGTTTTGGGGGACTTTAACATTTATGCTGAGGCCACCTTGTCAGGTACAAGCTCAGGTTTTCATGTTTACTATGACGACCACGGGCTTGTCTCAGCCATTTCAGGTCCCACACATTTGGCAGGCCATATGCTTGACTTGGTCTTTGGGTCAATGGTGGACAAAGGTGTTCCATGCAGGCCTTAATACCATTGTCATGGACAGATCACTATCTGGTGAAGACTAGTCTGAGGGTGGACCCAGTACACATCTGCAGGGGTAGGAGACCAGTTAGGATGGTCCAACCTCTGAGGCTTATGGATCCTAATAGATTAATAGCTCTGGGGATTTTCCTGCCTTGTGAGTGGTCGATCCTGTTGATGCCCTGGTCTCCTTCTGGTATGGAGATGGGCTGGGCAACTGAGAGGCCTGGGCACCTTCTCCTGACCCACTAAGTCCAAGCGACTCCCTGGTATACAGGTGAGTTGCGGACAATGAAGCAGGCTGGTTGACAGTTTGAGCATCACTGGTGGAAAACTCAGAATGAATGTGACTGCACACAGGCTAGAGCCCATATTAGGGCCTATTCTCTGGCAGTGACAAAATCCTACTTTTCTGCCACCATTGTGTCTGCTCAATGTTGTCCAGCAGAGCTTTTTTGAGTGGTTTGGGGCCTTCTATATGAAAACATCAAACAGAACCAAAAACCATTAAACAGAACCCTCAGCAGCCTACTGTGACCAATTTGTGTTACATTTTGTGGATAAAATCATTCATGTCTGCTCTGACTTGGATGCTAAAGTTTCTGCGGCACCAGAACTGGATGTTACCAATTCACCATCTGGTCTTGTTATACTGGATGGTTCCTCTCCTAAATGGGGGGGGGGGGGGTTTGTACTCAGAAAGTAGTGCTGGGGGTGTGTGTGCCTGCTCTACCCCTTGGCCTTTGGCATATGGGGTGTCACAGAGATCTATTCTGTCCCCTATGCTGTTTAACATCTACATGAAACCTCTGGGAGAGATCATCCATGGGTGTGGCAGTGGTGCCATCAATATGCTGATGACACCCAGCTCTACCTATCCTTTAAATCAGCAGACACTAGGGAAGTAGTGGGTGTTCTGAACTGGGGTTTGGAGGCTATTCTGGAATGGATGGGGGCAAACAAGCTGAAACTTAATCCAGGTAAGATGAAAGTGCTCTGGGTTGGTAAAACTGATCATCCAAGTAATAAGGTAAATCTTGTCTTGGACAGGGTCACAAGCCCTCTGAAGGACAAAGTCCGCAGCTTGGGGGTGTTTCTGGACCAGACTCTGTCTTTGAAGGCTCAGGTGGCGGAGGTGTGCAGTGGTTATTTTTACCAGCTATGGCTGGTACACCAGCTGCAATGCTACTTGGGAAGTCGGACCTGACCTCAGTCACTCATGCTTTGGTAACATCCAGATTGGACTACTGTAATGTGCTCTGTAATGAGGCTGCCCTTGAAGACATTTCAGAAGTGTCAGCTGGTCCAGAATGCTGCTGCAAGAATACTCATGGCCACAAGTAACTTCATGAGTGTCACACCCATCCTGCAGAAGCTTTATTGGTTACCAGTCTGCTTCCAGGCTAGATCCAAGATACTGGTCTTGAGTTTTAAAGCTCTACACGGCTGGGGCCATGGTACCTGTCAGACCACATTCACCCATACGAACCTGCCAGGGCCCTCCATGCGTCATCTCAGGCTCTACTCATGGTCCTGCCACTAACAGAGATCCAGTTGACTGGGATTACACAGAGCCTTTTCGGTTGTGGTCCTCTGGCTTTGGAACACCTCCCCGAAGAGCTCAGCCATGCTCCCTCCCTCAGTGTTGTTAAAACACAACTAAAAACACATCTTTAAAAAGAGGCTTTTAAATGTTTTATCTGCAGTTTATAATCTGGTAGGTTCTTTAGCTTTTATAATTCTTAACTTTTAGCTTTTAAAATAACTTCTAATTTGAAACTTTTTAAAAATAAAAATGTTATTTTAGATGCGGTTTGAGCCTGGTATTTTAATTTAATTTGTTTAACTTTATCAGTCTTATTCTGCATTGTATCTGTTTTATTAATGCTGTGAGCTGCTCCAAGCAGTAGTGTACTAGAGGGGCGGGGTATATAAATATTTTAAATAAATAAATAATTGCTACATGATACCACATGCATAGAGATACAACTAGAACTGGCCCTCCAAATAAGACTAGTAAGCAGTCGGCAATGGCTTTTGCTTGGGGATTATGGGAGTTGCAGTCAACAACATCTGGGAATCCTTGTTAGAGGGAACACTGCTGGTAAGGTGGACACCTCACGTGGCAGAATGGAGATGGTGGGACCGCCAAGTATACAGACACTGGCCATTCTTACTTTAGCACCCACAATTGTGTTGCCCATCCCTTCTGCAGGGGAAAGGTAGCCAAAGTTGATAATGTGGTAGATCAGCTTTCCATGAGACTGCTGTATATATAGCTTGGTCATGTGCCATCTAGGTATGCAGAATGACACAAACACTCTATATTTTGAGATGGACAAAAACAGAAGTTTTGTTCTTGCACCAATTTTTTCCATACTGGCAACAGTTTAAGAAAGCATGTCCTCAAAAACTCTTCACTGAAAAGCTAATAACAGTTCCCCAAACTTTAATATATTATAAACCTATATTTGAATATCAGAATTTTCAAATGACTTTTCAGTCTCCCTCAAAACTGAATTTAGTTCACTACACAAATGATTACAATCCTTGGTTGCTTAAATAAATTATTACAGTAAACTACTTCTATAAAGAGTCTAATTACGAAGAACGATCTTGGAAGAACTTTTCTTTTAGAAAAGCGAGTGATGCAAACAAATGTGTTAAAATGTAGGTATATCCATGATACAGAAATTGCAGTTATTCATATGCATTAAACCTACAGCTTGGAGATCGTCATACTTCTTCATACAACATTCACAATAGCCTTTTCTCTTCTTATGCTTTGCAGGAACTTGAACTGGAAAGGCTCTTTCTTTGTCATTGTTTGCCGAAATTCTGTTCAGACAAGAGAGCACAAAAATCTCTTAATTACACATAGGGCTGGTTCAGATGTAACACAGAACCTCAGTTTATTTCTAACCTAGGATACTTTATCATGTGAACCCATGCCATGGCACCAACAGTTTATTTAGGTCAGTAGGAAAGCCAATTGGGATGAAGGGATCCAACAAGTTCCGGATGGGATTTTACTCCCCTTGAAAGAGTAAGTGCACAGGTTGGGAGTACTGATGGATCCAGCTCTGCTTTGGGACGCTAAAGTAGAGGTAGTAGCTAGAGGTGCTTTTGCACAGCTTCAATTAGTGCATCAGCTGCGCCCCTTTCTCAAGAAAGCAGAACTGGCCACAGTTACCCACACCCTAGTCATGTCGCAGCTGGTTTACTGTAACACGTTCTCCTTTGGCTGCCTTTGAAGAATATTCTGAAATTACAGCTAGTGCAAAATGCAGCAACTAGGATTGTATCCAGAACTGCCCATTAGGATCATATTATACCTACTCTGAAAGAGCTACACTGGCTACCAGTTTGTTTCCAGGTCAAATTCAAGGTGCTGGTTTTGATCTTTAAATTTTTATATAGCTGTTATTTTTATATTTATATTACCTGTACTTTTGTATTATGTATTTTAATTTGAGATCACCTGCACCTCTTGTATTTTAATTATGCATTTTTTAGTTAAATTGTAAACCGCTTTGAGATTTTAATGAAAAGCAGTATTTATGCAATTTATATAAATTTATGGCCATCTAACCAAGATCTGAACCCTAGTTGGCTCACGTACCTAAATTAAACTTAATCTTAGTTCAATGTAGAAATATGAACCCATTGTCAGATTAAACTAGTTTATTTCTTTTACTCTTTCCTCCAAGAGCTGCCTCTCAGAGATGCTAGCCCAGAGCAGCTGAAAAACATGGCTGTTGTAGGCCTCAAGTCTCACACTGGTAGTTTGAAACCTCCCTTAGGCTGCCTAGTAACTTCTTAAGTAGATAATCTTTCCATTCTGGCTAGAAACAAATGTTGCTGAATTACCTTTTGTTTTAAAGTCAGGGGCTTTTTAGTAGACATTTAAAGACCACTTCCCAAAAAGTACAAACATATGCAGATGGATCATCCCTCTTCCAACCCCATAACTCTCCTATTTCTATGTGTTCTGTCAGTCTGACTACCCTTTGCTCAGGTATACACAATTACTGCCGGGTTACCTTTCTTCTGCCTTCTAAAAATGTTCACTTTTGCCTAGCCTCTCCTGCCATTTAAATCCAGATCACTGATTTGTAGTTAATCTTGTCCTTCCTTCTGGCTCATTTCTTCAGACTCTCACTGCATAGTAGAACTGCCCTTTCTAGGTTCCCTCTCATTTCTAGTCTCTAATGTCTCTCAGCTTCCCTACTGAGTGTTGCTTCCTAACAGATTGAGTAAGTAGGAAACAATTAACCGTGTTCGGTCAGTGTCTGTGGAAGGAGGAGGGGACTGATAGTAGCGTCTGCATTTCCAAATGAGTTTGTGTTGAGTCCATATCTGTTCTTTAATTGGATCACTCAAGAGATGATACCTTGCCACCAGGAAGACAGGACAAAGCAAGCTGGTAAATAATCTGGGCACTTCATGGAAGGGCAGGACCCAAACAAACCAAGTTTTAGTGTTAGTCTGTGGCACCAGTTCTGGCTTGTCTGAACTAGCCCATACTATGATGGGATAAGCCAGGTTATCATCAAGGGCCTAGCAACCTGTCTGTTACTCTGTCAAATTGGCTAATTTTATGTCATGTGATAACACCATTGACTGGGGAACATGCCCAACTGAGTCTTAGAGTGCCAAGGGGAGCTGGGGTGGGGGGCACAGAACCACAGTCCATTTTTCAAGTTGTAACTTTTATAAGTTCTATGGTAAAGCAGAATAAGGAGCAGACTAGTAATTTTGAAATCCAAAAGTGAGTATTGAGAAGAGTATATTGTATTAATGTGCAATGTTTTCTTCCTCATGGCATCTTCATGATGGATATTGGAAAAACTGTACATTATTGTCTGTCATGTACTCTGGAAAAGGACAAGAGACTTGGAAGGACATAGATGGAGATTCCACAAAAACACTGCTGCTACTGCAGGCCTTGCCTATAGCCTGCACCACACTAGAAGTGAACAACTTTGTTGCCTCTGTGTGTTGGATGGCTGCACGTATGCCTGTCGGCCACAAACCCACACACTGCAGGAAAGCTCCCACTGGGCAATGGAAAGTCACGAGCACAGCAACATTTATTGGTAAATACTAAATACTCTGCTTCACTGTCTATTGAAAGACGAGATGCATCCCTTGTATAATCCTTTATTATTGGCTCTCTGTTAGGTGAAGATATTTCATTTTAGACAGGCATTTGACATATAGATTGTTTTTAATATGTCCTGGATATCTGGTTGTTTACTAAATCTGCTACCCTATATTTCTTGGCTGTGATTTTTTAAAATAAGTTTGATATTTTTAATATTTTATACTGTTAGACACCTTGGACGTCCTTTGAAAGGTGGGATCTAAATAATGCAAATAAATACACTTACACAGACACAATATAGTGGTGATCTCCAAGTTCAAGGACAGCCAGGAAAGTGGTCCAAGGCTGTGTTCCCTCTAAAAGGGATTCCCAGATGTTGCTGACTACAACTCCCATAATCCCCAGCCAAAGACCATTGCAGCTGGGGATACTGGGAGTTATAGTGAACAACATCTGGGATTCCTTGTTAACGGGAACACTGGTCCAAGCTATCTTTGTGCACCACCAGTACAGGTGAATTGGAAGAAATCCTATCCCTCCCCAGTATGGGTATATATGTCAGAAGTAGAGCAGCACAGTAAATTTTGAGCTACAAAATCTTCTGCCCACATAGTAACAAGAAACAGCCAATCACCATGTTTTATGCATGAGCCAATAAATCAGTTTGCTCATGGATTTGATGCCACACTGAGTTGGGTACAATGGCAACACACACACATATCAATCAAGGCTAACTAAAAATGTCACTGTTAAACACATAGCAACACGAGTCACTATTCAAGTGATGGAATAATTTCCTATTCATCCTTCTGTTCTGCTCACTATTCAAGCAGAAGAACAAAATTAAATCACATAATTGCAATAATGATGCAAACAAAAAATTTCTACCATTTTGCAAAGACTATTAATAGTAATAAGTTAGTTTCTAAATAGAAAAATGGACAGTAGACATGGAAAATTAGTCTCTAGCACCATCTGTCAGCTAACAGCACAAGAGTCAGCTTCCACAGAAGCAACAACAACTGCTCTTTCTAGGAGCAAAAGCACATTTTTAGTCATCAAGGTATCTTGGGGACTAAGGACCCTATTACATTTTATTTGCTACACAGGAAGCCTCCAGCAATGGGAACAAACTTATCTCCATGGCTGCAATGTCCAGTACACCTTTACTATACATATCAGGAGAGTGTAATTCCATGTAATACACAGAAAAACCACACTAATATGAAGAGCCAAAGACGACACTCACCACACCATTTTCATGAACCAATCAAGCTGAAACAGACAATACAGCCATGCTAACAGATACCCATATGGGAAGTCTAGTGCTAGGGAGCTCATATCAGACCAAGCACTAAACTTATAGTGGTCCTTTTTTATTAAAGCTGAAGATCTGATTATTTAAAATAAGCCCCCAGTTAACATCTGGGCAAAGCTGCTAACAGGAGAATACAGGAAGTCCCCAACTGACCAATGGATTGTGTTATAAAGTTTGTTTGTAAGCCGGATGTTCATAACTTGGAACACACCTAGTTACAAAGAGTGATGGCTTGTTTGTATGTACAGCTTGGCATTTGTAAGTTGGGGACCTCCTTATGGAGCTTTGTATGTATGTCCAGATGTTTGTAAAATGGATCTTTGTAACTCGGGGAGTGTCTGTAACTGCATAAAGTATCAGCTTTTAACAGTTCCCTCATTTATTTTTGAGGAAGTAAAATCTACATTGTAATCTCACCTTTTCATTTTGATATGGGATGCTGTGTGGGTGCACATAAGGGTTGTAACATAAAAATATACATAGTCAAGCTAGAGTACATTCTTCAGAACTAGTACTCTCTCTAATGTGGCAACTTTGGACCTTGACAAAAGAGTAGGTACACATCCTCAAGTAAAATAAAATGGGAAGGACTCCACTTGAACCAAGATGGAACCAGACTGCTGGCGCTTAAAATAAAAAAAGATTGCAGAGCAGCCTTTAACATGACACCTGGGGGGATTGCCGACAGGAACTGGGTGGGATCTGGTTCGGCCATCAAAATCATCTAAGGTGCAAGGCTGCAAACATGTCAGATAAACCAAAAGGGGACAAAGCAGGAGTAGGGCAGATGGAGACACATGACAGCTGGACAAAAAGGTCAAGTGACAGTAAGAGATAGCACATACCCCAACACCAGGTAAGAGACTCAACACAGGTGTTTATATACCAATGCCAGAAGCCTCCGAACCAAGATGGACGAGCTGGAGTGCTTGGTTGCTAATGAAAACATAGATATAGTGAGCACAACGGAAATCTGGTGGAATAGTGAAAACCAGCGAGACACTGTTATTCCTGGATACAAACTCTACAGAAAGGACAGGGAGGGGCAGATTGGGGCTGGAACAGCATTGTATATTAAAGAAAGTATAGAATCCAACAAGCTAGAAAACCTAGGAAGACCAGAGTCCTCCATAGAATCATTATGGGTAGCAATATGAGGACTGAAAGGAAATGCGTTATTAAGAATGTGCTAGGGAAATATGTACATAGGAAGCTGTGATATACTGAGTCAGACTATAGGTCCATCTCGCTCAGTATTGTCTACACAGACTGGCAGCAGCTTCTCCAAGGTTGCAGGCAGGAATCTCTCTCAGCCCTATCTTGGAGGTGCCAGGAAAGGAACTTGGAACCTAGATGCTCTTCCCAGAGCAGCTCCATCCCCTAAGGGGAACACCTTACAGAGCTCACACTTCTAGTCTACCTTTCGTATGCAACCAGGGTGGATCCTGCTTAGCTTAAGGGGACATGCTTGCTACCACAAGACCAGCTCTCTTCCCATCAAGGTAAAAACAGGTTGCTTACCTGTAACAGATGATCTGGAGGTGATCCGTTGTATTCATAAAGAATGGGTTCTGCGCCTGCGCAGGGACCTCGCGGACCGACTGACTAGCTCCTCGCGACGCCTCCAACCGCCCTGCACGTGATCGTGTCCATACTTTAACAGGCGGTTGGGGCGTGTCTTCCTCAGTTTCTGCAGACCGCCAGACACCGTCGTGCATACTGACGATCCTTCTTGAAACTTCAATTTCACCGCCTTGATGTTGCGGGGAGGCTGGGTGGGTATTATGAATACAACGGATCACCTCCAGATCATCTGTTACAGGTAAGCAACCTGTTTATCTGGATCGTGATCCGTTGCATTCATAAAGAATGGGTGATTAGCCAGCTTCCCGCTTTGGCGGCGGGTCATCAAGGCAGCACCCTCTTCAGGATACTCCGACCAAACTCTGCATCTTTCGCTTGCCGTATGTCCAAAGCATAATGCTTCACAAAAGGATGACATGAGGCCCATGTGGCTGCCCTACAGATCTCCGGCAGTGGCACACCTGCCAAATTTGCTGCTGATGCTGCATAAGCCCTCGTCGAATGCGCTTTAATAGAACTTGGGGGTGTCACACCCTGAGCATTATATGCCAGCCGCACGGCACGTACAATCCACTGCGCGAGCCGCTGACGCGTCACTGATAAGCCCTTAGGCTTGCCACGGTAAAGTACAAACAACTTGTTCGTTCTCCTTATGGACCTAGTGGCGTGCAGATAATACAGCAAGGAACGCCTTACATCTAGCGTATGCATCTTGATTTCCAACTGCGTCTGTGGGCTTTGGAAGAACACGGGAAGCACGATATCCTCATTGATATGAAACTCCGACACTATTTTGGGCCTGAACCTAGGATCCAGGCGCATCACTACTTTCCCTGGGTAAATTTGGGTGTAGGGCCGATCAGCCCGTATCGCAGCCAATTCACCCACCCTACGTGCTGACGTCATTGCTATTAAGAATACAGTCTTTAAAGTCAGCATGCACAAGGGCGCAGCCCCCAAAGGTTCAAACGGTGCTTCCGTCAATGCATTCAAAACTAAAGTTAAGTTCCATTGCTGAACGGGACGCCGAACAGGTGGGTACATGTTATTAACCCCTTTTAGGAATTTCTTAATCTTGGGGTGTGAAAACACAGTCTTTCCATCCCAGCCACCATGCCCGGCAGATATAGCCGCCAGGTGCACCCGAAGTGACGAGTTTGCCAAGCCGGACATTTTCAAGGTCGTCATATACAGCAACACCTGCATGATAGTCGCCCGTTTAGGGAAGAATCCTTTCCTTCCCGCATAGCTGCGAAATCTCTTCCATTTACTATTGTAATTACGCCGAGTTGAAAGCCTCCTACTATTAAGTAGGATCCTTTTCATTAACCTATCAGCCACGCTGTCAGCTTCAGCGTGTGTAGTTGTGGGTGTAAGATCATCCCCCTTTCTCGACTTAGCAAGTCCGGGTAAACGGGAAATTGGTGATACCGGCCCTTCGACAGCTTCAGCAGAAGAGCGAACCACGGTTGTCTGGGCCACCATGGAGCCACCAGAACCCCCTGCGTCTCGTCTCTGAGAATTTGCGCTAATACCCTGGGGACCAGCGGTTGTGGGGGGAACAGGTAATATAGGCCCTCCCTCCAGAGAAGCTGGAACGCATCTCCCAGTGAGTGTTTGCCATGTCCTGCACGAGAGCAATAACTCTGACATTTTTTGTTCGCAGCAGTGGCAAACAAATCTATTTGAGGCGTACCCCACTTCTTGAACAGCGGCCGAAGGTAACACTCGCTCAATTCCCATTCGTGCTGCTGGTTCAGCTGAAACGATCTGCTCAGCATGTCTGCCTGAACATTGTCCTCCCCTTTGATGTGCAACGCCATAGGGCGTATGGAGTTCGCAATACACCAGGTCCACAGACGCTGGCTCAAATGACACAGGGTTCGGGACACCGTTCCACCTTGTTTGTTGAGGTAAGCTATGGCGGTTGTGTTGTCTAGGTTCACTTGTACAACCCTTCCCTGCAACTGGGGGCGGAAAGCCTTCAACGCCAAAAACACCGCTAAAAGCTCCAGATAATTTATGTGCTTCAGTTTTTGCTGTGGAGTCCACCGACCCTGTACTTGACAATGACCACAATGTGCTCCCCAACCCCATAGGGAGGCGTCCGTTGTCACCCAAAGGGATGGTGTCCAGGGTCGGAACTCCCTTCCTGAGAGTAGATTGTCTCGTTGAATCCACCACCGTAGTGACCTCAGGACACTGACAGGGATGAGTAACATCTTTTTCTGGTTGTCCACATTCGGACGGAATTTGCGGAGGTACCACAACTGAAGGTCGCGCATATTTAGACGGGTGTAAGCTACAGTAGAGTTGCAGGATGCCATTAGCCCCAGAAGCCTCTGGACGGCCTCCGCTGGTTGACGTGGCAACTTCTCGAACAGAAGCACTAAATCCCTTATCTGTTCGTACCGTGACTCCGGCAGAAAAGCCCGCTTCTTCGCCAAATCCAGTATCGAGCCTATAAAGTTCACTTGCCTTTGGGGGTCTAATTTGGATTTCTTCCAATTCACATTGATTCCAAACTGTTGAAGCAGCTGCAAGACCAATCGTGTCTGAGAAAGTAACCCTTCTCTGTCTGCGCTCACCATAAGCCAGTCGTCGAGGTAAGGGTACAGCCTTAGGCCCTCTGTTCTTAAGAACGCTACGACTGTTGCCATCACCTTTGTGAACACACGCGGGGCTGTTGAGAGCCCGAATGGCAAAACTGTGTACTGGTACGCTGTATCGCCTACTGTGAAACGAAGGAACCTTCTGTGATTCTCGCGAATCCCTATGTGAAAATAGGCATCCTTCAAATCCAAGGTGATTGCCCATTCTTCTTTTAGTAAGAGATGCAGAATGCCCTGTAAAGTGACCATTCTGAACTTCCTCGTCTCTATATAACAGTTCAGCTCTCTTAAATCCATTATTGCCCTTATTCCCCCATCCTTCTTGGGGATCTGAAAATATCTGGAGTAAAACCCCCTCAGTCTGTCCATCCACGGCACACGCATTATTGCTCGTTTCTCCAGCAGTACCTGCACTTCGTCCTGAAGTGCCAGTGTTGACCTGGTGTATTTCACACCCTGGAAAGGTGGCAAATTCTTGAACTCTATTGCATAGCCATAAGTTATAATTTTCAGCACCCACTGATCTGATGTTATGTTGTGCCACGCATTGGCGTGGCGTGCCAATTTGATGGATACATTGGCTAACGCGAGGCTGTTCTCGGGAGCCTCGGGTACTCTGGCTAATGCGAGGCTGGTGTGGGAGGCCTTTGATATTGTAGTTGGTGTCGATGTGCGGTGTTGCAGTGGATGGACCTTCACTTCAAAGAGACTGCTTTGATTGGTCTTTAGCAGCCCTCTGGCCTTTAGGTTTCTGATAATAGGGCCTATTCCTTTGATAAGGCTTGTTTTGTCTCCTGTAGTCTCTTCGATCCTGTTTATTAGAATACCTATTTTGCTGTCTTCCGTAGGGGCGACTACGAGACTGCTGACTAGCTGAAGAAGTGGATGTCATGAACGTTTTTGCCGTGACCTTCATCTTTTTCCAGGATTCCATGGTGTCATCCGTAGAGTCTGCAAATAGCCCTTTCCCATCAAAGGGCAAATACTCAATTTTATCTTTCATTTCTGGCTGTAAGTTAGTAGACCTCAGCCACGCGTGACGCCGCAAAGTAATAGCTGTTGCCATTGCCCGCGATTCCGTCTCCGCTAAATGCTTGTACGTGCTCAGCAACTGCCTGGTCACCACCGTAGACTTTTCATAGGTCTGTGCTAGAGCCTTTTGTAAATCATCTGCCGACAACGTGGACGAGTCCTGGAAAAAAGTGTCCCACAGATGGTGCGCATATCGTGTCATACATGCAGCATAATTAGCGATTTTCACTGCTAAACTGGATGTAGAATAAACTCTACGTCCCAGGACATCAAGCTTTCTCCCCTCTTTATCAGCAGGGGTAGTATGGCGTTGTGCACCCTTTGACGATGCACACTCCACCACTAAAGAGTTCGGGTCTGGGTGCCTCACCAGGTAAGTGTTATCAACTTCTTGCACCCTATACAAACTCTCCAACTTTCTCGAAGTGGGCGTTGAAGTCCTCAAAACAGTCCATGCCGACTGTGCCGCCTTCGTAATTGCCGGAATCATTGGTAGCGACACAGGGTGAGTGACCTTAGCTTTTGCCATCATATTATACACAGGATCTTTCAGATCTAAGACTGATAGCTGAATTTCCAGGCCCAAAGCTTCCGCCATCTCACGTAGTTGCGCATGGTACGCTTTCAGTTCCTCTGAGGGAGAGATCGAGGTACCCGGCGCAACCTCCTCTGGAGGGTCAGGCTCTCTGGGCTCGTGCATGGTGCTTGCCTCAGTGTCTGACAAATATGATGTGTCTGAGTCGCTGTTCCTACTGCTTCCAGTCTCATGTGATGAAACACACTGCGTAGCAGGGACAAGGTTAGAAGGTGCCCCTTGCAACGACACCTGGGGACGTATGGATTCTGAGCGGTGTGGCAAGGACGGGTTATTTTGCAGCAACCTGGCCTCCAATGGGCGCTGCCGCTGTGGCAGTGGATCTTCACGAAGCGACTGCTGCGCCTTCCAAATTTTGTATTCCGCATAATCTGGTGGAAAAAACACTTCGGGGTTGTGGCGGAAACCACAAGCATGTGTGATGCGGCCCACAGGAAGAGACGTGGCCGTTGATGCATCTGCCGTTCGTGCCCGAATAGGTATCGGCTTCGGCAGATTATGATGTTCCACCAAAGGAGTCATGAGCTGTCGAATGGGACTCGTGGCTGCTGAAATGAGTCGAGTAGTCTCTGGAGTATGCACGGAGGGTCGCCCTGGAGACGCAGACGGAGTCTTAGGCACTGCTGTCCCACTCAGCTGGTCGTAGGTAAACCCATGAAAGGTCGACCCGGAAGGCGTGCCTTCACTAGAATCCAATAAGGCCAACAATGGAGTCCGAGTTTTCTGCACAACAGTTTGTTCCTGCATGACTCCCTCACCAAAGTCCATATAGTCCTCCGAATGATAAGTCACCCTGGGGGACTCCGGAGAGTGAATTGGGGTTCTTGCAGGAGTTAAGTCCGCCACCAGCCGGTGTCGGTCTCCAGTCTGGAAAACACTCGGTGTTGAAGCAGTACATTGTTCTGGAACCTGAACTCCCGCAATCTGTGTAGACGAGGCTTGGAACTCCGACACCTTCGGTATCGAGTCGAACCCCGTCGACGCCGACAGCAGCGGGTCCATCGATGTCGATGGCGAAGTCGACGCCGGTAATGCCCGATCTCTAGATTCTCTTCGATGTCGAGCTTTCGATGCCGACGCGTGCTCGTGCCTCGACGTCGATCTCGACGCCGACCTCGATGTCGATGGCGAACCTTCCGATGACGGGGAACTTTGTTGCACCCATGGAGACGGAGTCACCTTTAAAGTAGTATCCCAATCTTCCGCCTCGGTCTGTAAACCCGTCGGCGAAGGAGTCCTACTACGGACTCGTGTCTTTTTGGATCTCTTCCTCGGTGGCGAGGAAGCGCCCTCTTCGTCTGTGGAGGAATATCGCGCCTTTTTGTGTTTGCGCCTCTTCTTCTCCACACTCCCGGGCCTTTTAAACTCCTCTTCCATAGTGGCTTTAGACTGCGATGAGGCAGAGTCCACAACAGGAGGAATCGAAGTCGACGGTATCGTAACGCTCGTTACCGACATCGATGTCGAGGGCCCCGAGCCCGGCCTCGGCGTCGGGGGTCTAAGTGCGTCCTCGTACAGTGCCGCCCGCAAACGCAATGCCCGATTTTTCAAAGTTTGTTTAGAGAAAGAGCAACAAATCTTGCAGTTCATCGGGTTATGTTGCTCACCAAGACAAAGCAGGCAGGCATCATGTGTATCCGTTGATGGTAATTTTGCTCTGCAGTTAGTGCAGCGCTTGAAAGTTGTTTTAACCGCCGCTTTCGACGCCATAGCACTCAGCGTCTCACGGCCAATAATAATGTTCCAATTTACAAAATTCTTAAGGGATATCCAAAAAACGTAGTCCAAAACAGTCCAAAGGTCAAAGCCAAACGTAGTTCCGAATCCGTTCCAGTCGTTGTACCGTGAAAAACTATTAATATACCGAGGAGCAATCGATCTGAGGTTTAGACGCAATGGCGGTCTAAAAGAAACTGAGGAAGACACGCCCCAACCGCCTATTAAAGTATGGACACGATCACGTGCAGGGCGGTTGGAGGCGTTGCGAGTAGCTAGTCAGTCGGTCCGCGAGGTCCCTGCGCAGGCGCAGAACCCATTCTTTATGAATGCAACGGATCACGATCCAGATCTGGGGACATCTGGATCAAAACGCTGAAAGTGACATGGAGTTGGAGAAGCAAATCAGAGAGGTTTGAAAGAGACAGATGTGACTTCAATTAAGATAATGGGTGACTTCAATTACCCTCACATAGACTCGGCAAATTCACCTATGGGTATTGACAGAGTGGCCAAATTTCTAGACATACTAAACAAATGTGCCTTAGAACAATTGGTCATGGAACCAAACAGAAAGAAGGTGACCTTGGACTTAATCCTGCATGGTGCTCAGGACCTCATGTGAGACGTCAGAGTTGCAGAACCATTGGGGAACAGTGACCACAGTGTGATCCAATTCAGCTTATATGCGAGTGGAGCATTGCCAAGGAAGTCTAACACAGATGTGTTGGACTTCAGAAGAGGAAGCTTCTAAAATGTGTGGGGACAGGTAAAAAGGAAGCTGGAAGGTTAAGTCAGGAGGGTCAAATCACTCCAGAAAGCATGGAAGTTTTATTAAAAACCACAATGACAGAAGCTCATTTGAAATGTATACCAAAGTGGAGGACAGGTACCACCTAATTCAGGAGGACACCAGCATGGCTAACAAGCAGAGTCAGGGAAGATATAAAAGGGAAGAAGACTTCCTTCATAAAATGGAAGTCCTGCCCAAATAAAAAGAACAGGAAGGAACAGTTCAGTTCAGTTTATTATTTACAGTCATTGACCAAAAACATAGCAAGAATACAACACATACACAATTTAACTTCCCTTCATAACAGTCAGGGAAGTGCGCACTCTAAAGGCAATATAACAAAACTTTGCTACTGTATTAGAGACAGAAGAGACTATCTGAAAGCAAAAACTTCACTAAATGATCATCGGTTTGGCCTGGCAATCTGGACAACATAGGAAAAATTAGACGATGTCTGAATTCCCGATAAAATTTACAATATAATAAAATATGAGCTACTCTTTCGACTTCATCGGAATCACAATGACACAGTTGGGCCTCCAGGGGAAAATGATGAAATATCCCAAACAATAAAGCAGATGGAAGAGCATTGAATCTAGCTCTCAAAAGAGCCCAGCGAAACCTACTTAAAGTGATGTTGCACTGACAGGAAGCAGGAGAAAGACCAACCCTGGTCTTTATAACTTTATAAAACTCGGGCAAACAAGCCCAATCATTTTGAATCTCAATGTCTTCTAATCTCTGGCAGACTACTCTTTTAGCACTCACTAAATTCGATTCCAATAACAGCTCCGGGGATAATCCCATAGAAAAAAGTGTGTTGATCACTGTTAAACACCAGGCCGGCTGTGGATCCACCAAGAGAAACATAGGAATTAGCCCTACTGGTTGCAGATGTATTTTTAGCCAATAATAAATTATTTTAAGCCAGGCCAGTGCCTCTACCCTTAGTAGGCCAGCCTCCGTGTGTATAACTATATTGGCGGTACATCTCAGTGTGCCAAAAAGGACTCTCAAAAAACCTGTCTGTATGCTCTCTAAAGCAGCAAAATTATTGTAAGGGCCTAACTGAATGCTGTACAAAAGTTGAGGTATTACTTTAGTTGAATACAGTTTTAAGGCTGCAGGAATAAAACCACCATCCTGAGCACGGTAAAATCTCTGAATAGCTACTCTGCTACGTCTTGCCGTCTCAGAAACCATTTTAACATGCACAGATTTTCCACCGTTTTGCTGGAAAACCGCATCCAAATATTTAAATTGATTAAACTCTGGCAAAAGAAATGCAAGGAAACAATAAGGGATCCAAAAAGGAAGTATGAGGAGCATATAGCTAGAAGTGTCAAGGAGAATAACAAAAATGTCTTTAAATATTTCAGAAGCAGAAAACCTGCCAGGGAGGGGGTTGGACCTTTAGATGATGAGGATGTGAAAGGATTTTTTGAAGAGGATAAGGAGATTGCAGAAAAACTGAATGAGTTTTTTGCATCTGTCTTCACGGCAGAGGATACTGACCATATACACTGAGCTTCTCAGGATTGTAGGCTGAAGAACTGGGCCAATTTGAGGTGACGAACACTACAAATCAGCCTATTTGTCTTTCTCATGTCCTTTGTGTTTTCCAGATAGTACAGTAATGCGCGCCGCACATCCAAGGAATGTAACGCCCTTTCCGGTGGTGTTTCTGGGTTTTGAAAGAAGGTAGGCAGCGCTCTATCTTCATTCAAATGGAATTCTGTCCACACTTTGGACGGAATTGTGGATACACGCGCATAACTACTTTAAGTGGATAAAATTGAATGTATGTTCTCAATGCAGTCAGTTCACTCACACACCTTGCAGTAGTAATCACAATCAAGAAAACTGTTTTCAAAGTTATCAGTGTCAAAAATGCTTCTCTTATTGGCGCACAAAAAAAACAGAGAAATCTCTTGACATTTCTATTCCTGTCCAGGTATCAATTGCCAATGACATACTCTGATTTCATTCCCTGGATAAAGTTTTTCCTCCACCCACCTTCCTTTTTCTTAAGCTCTACAACCCCTCTGTCTTTTCTTCAGCCTCTCCTTCCTTCCCTCTATCCATTCTCCTCACAGGGCTGTTTCTCAGCCTATTGCATACTCTGCCACTGGCTGAGTATTATCCCCACTCCTTACAAACAAAACTTAAATGACTGTCTTCAATTTTATATTGTAAAAGACACACACATATATACTTTTTGCCATTCATTATAATATCCAAAGGCACCTTCACAGAAACTTCGAATTTTGCCTGGATTTTAGCTACTGTTATGTACTCTGAGCATTCAAAATGTCCAAAAATATTCCATTAAATCAAAGCAACTTGGGGGCTCAGACAGCTAACAGGCAGGCATGAGTCTATAATACATGCAATCCTGAATAACAGACAGGGCAAACCTTACACTTGTTTTTAATTCTGTTATAAAAATTCAGGCTTGCTTCCATTCTCCAGAGCCCTTTACCAGACTTTGTCATGTCCCATTGCTTCCCCACCAAAACTCATCTTCAATTACCTTTGTTTACACTGAATTTGCTTCTGGCCATTAGTGCTCTTCTTTTCTACATCAAATGGGCTGCAAGGTTTTGGATTAAAATAGTTGACAACAGGAAAGCTGGATAGTTGCAGGTAAAATGGTCTGTAGTGACTGTATTGGAAAAAGACAACCGCTCAGTGCTATTGAACATACACATAAGCAATGAACATGCTACTGACATTTTCATACAGTTCTTCCCTTCAAATCAATGTTATCTGTACTGCTTCATAATTTGTTACTTTTTTTAAAATACAAACTCTACAAAATCTTTTGGAGACTATTCTTTCCCCCAGAGCATGGAAACCTGAAATTAAAATGGGAAATTGACTGCCCACACATTCTTCTGTTCTCCTGCATTCTGTACCATTCCTATGTTCTGGCTGCTGGTACATTCATACTTTCACCAAAGGCTTGTGCTGTGCAAAAGTCAAATATAAGCTATGCCCTCCAACTCATCCCTCCCCAGCTTCCACTCATCCCACTTCTAGTAAAAAAAATACTCGCTTCGGGAAACTTTGCCCTATACTTTGTTCTCAGTCTCAAATCAATGTTTTGTTCAGTATCAATACACAGCAAATCTACACGCACTGAAGGTCTACTTCCTTAGCATGCGGCAGATTTGGGGGCAGACTATCAGAGAACAAGAGGCAAGAAGTACTCAGATAAAAGTGACTTAACTTTGCAAAGAGCTGGTTATATATAGCCCTCCGTAAGATCAATGCACAAGTTTCTCTGAAGATATACCTGTTTGGATTTTTCAACCTCTAACAGAAAACAGTGAATAGATAAGAAATAATGCTTTTCCATCCTTAAAAAAAAAAAAAAAGTATATCCGGAGTACTTTCTTTTGTGCTGAACTGCATCAAGAAAATTTACACCTGAATGTGCCAATAAGTTTGGTATACTTCAGTGACTGCAAAACATTTGAGAATAAGCAATTGGTTGAGTAACCACATAGGATATCTAGAGTAATTCCACTGATAAGCTGTATGTCAGAAGTTAACTTTCAATGGGCCCCATTAGGTATGGAATCAAGTGCTTTGATTTCCTCTCCTTGTTCTATTAACTCTATTTTATCTTCTAATACAAACAGATTTCAGTCTAAGCCTAACTCAAATATAAATCTCAATGCAAAGCTTAAACACACAGCTCTACAAGGTTTTCCTGAACATTGATTATATCATCACTGCTCTGATGCACCATTAAGAATCCAGGTGGATATACAATGGAGCGGGATGTCAATCTGACTGAAACAGCACTTACCATTTTCTATCTTCTACCTTCAGAAAAGGATTTTTAAGTTTACCTGTTCAAAAAAAAATTGAAGCTTTTAAAAAACCACAGTTAAACAAATATAACTCTTTAAAAACAAGTCATTTCCATTTATATTTTAGAACATGATCTTATGCTGTAGAATAGCAATCTTGTCTAAAACTAATCCAACCAGTGTGTGTGTCGCTTATGTAGTAAAAATGGTAACAAACTCATTCATGTCTTGAATACTTACTTTTTGTTTTCTGAGAGGAAGACTCTTTTTCCTGTTTAAAAGAAAGATTGTTGTGATCTTTTATCCACTGAGTGGCAAAGCTATATCAGATTTTTATAGCTGGACAGATTTATTTATTTGTTTGGTACATTTATATACCTCCTTGTACAAAAAGAGTCCCTGGGCGGTTCACAATATAAAACCATTAAAACATTAACATAATTAAAACAATTTAAAATACAATAAAAACTCTAAAATTGAAGCTTTAAAACTATAAACTAAACACCTGACTAAACAGGTATGTTTTCAGGTCCTTCTTAAAAACATTCAGAGAAGGGGAAACTCTAATTTCGTTAGGAAGCGTGTTCCAGAGTCCCAGGGCAACTCTAGAAAAGGCCAGTTTCAAGTCACCACCAACCGAGCCGGTTGCAACCGCAACTGGACCTCCGCAGATGATCTTAACAGGCGGTGAGGTTGTTGAAGAAGGCAGTCTCTTAAATACCTCAGACCCAAGCCGTTTAGGGCTTTATAGGTAACTAGTTATTTTAGGCCCATTAAATTAACGGGCGCTAGGAGAGTTGTGCGCTCCGGGCCCCCCGCCGCCATTCCCCCTCCCCCCACCGCCAGCCTCCATGCCGCGGCCGGTCTCCCCGGCCGGGCAAGGGCCCCCCGCCACCGCCAGCCTCCCCTTTCCGGCTTCCCCCGCCGCCTCCTCACGCCGTCCGTTGGCGGTGGTTTCGGGTGGGGGGGGGTCCTCTTCCTCCCGCCAGGCCTCAGCGCCGCCGCCGCCTCGGCCGGCTTCCCCCACCGCCTCTTCCCCCCGCTGCCGTCCCTGCCTTCCCCGTAGCCCGTTCTTCGTCCACCGCTCTCGTCATTATGGCCGCCGTGTCTCTGCGGCCGTATCTTCCTCCGTTCCCCCCGCAGCCCCCTCTGCCCTCCCGGACCCCTCGCAGCCACCTCTGCCCTCCTGGTCCACCCGCTGCCGACTCTGCCCTCCCCATAGCCCATTCTTCGGCTGCTGCTGTCCTCAACATGGCCGCCGTGTCTCTGCGGCCGTATCTTTCTCGGACATTCTGGGCATGCGCTCTGCGCATGCCCAGAACGGCCGAGAAAGACACAGGCAGAGGGACACGAGATCACACTTAAGCCTTTTATTATAGAGGATAACCAGCATTTCTATTGGGTGTAATATGATCTCTTTGGGCAACCCTAGAGACCAACCTGGCTGCTGCATTCTGTACTAACTGCAGAAACTGCGTTTCTGAACTGAGTACAAAGGCAGCCCAACGTAGAACACATTGCAGTAGTCAAGTCCGGATGTTACCAGCATATGCACCACTGTTTTAAGGTTGTTTGTCTCCAGAAATGGACGTAGCTGCCAAGACAGCTGAAGCTGATAGAAAGTACTCCTGGCCACTGTCTCAACCTAAGAAATCAGGGAGAAATTTGGGTCTAGAAGTAATCCCAGACTACGTACCTGCTCTTTCTGGGTGAGTGCAACCCCATCCAGATCTAAACCACTTCCTAAGTCTCAACCTCCCAAAATGAGTACCTCTATCTTTCTTGGATTCAGCCTCAGTTTGTTCTCCCTCATCCAGCCTATTACAGCCAGGGAGGCACTTAGGGAAGTTAGGCCATTTCCTGATCAAGCTGACATGGAGAAATAGATTTGGGTGTCATCAGCCTACCGATAACACCCTGCACCAAATCCCCTAATGATCTCTCCCAGCGGTTTCACGTAGAAGTTAAAAAGCACTGCAGACAGTATGGAGCCTTGTGGGACTCCATACCAGAGCTTGTTTTGAAGAGCAACAGTCTCTAAGCGACACTATCTGGAACCTACCCGAGAGATAGGAGCGGAACCACTGCAAAGCTGTGCCTCCCACTCCCAACCCCTTCAGGCACCCTAGAAGGATACCACTGTTGATGGTATCAAAAGCCGCCAAGAGATCCAAAAGGATCAACAGAGTCACACTCCCAATGTCAATTCCTAATTGGAGATCATCCAGAAGGCCAACCAAGGCTGTCTCAACCCCATAGCGTACCTAAAAGCCAGTTTGAAATGGGTCCAGATAATCTGCTTCCTCCAAGACAGCCTGGAGCTGAGACGCCACCACCGTTTTGGTCACCTTGTCCAACCATGGGAGGTTGGAGACAGGCCTATAATTGCTCAGTTCTAAGGCCTCTGCAAAAGTGGTCTAAATAATTGCTTTCTTGAGACAAGGAGGCAACCTGTCTTCCCTCAGAGAAGCATTAATGATCTTAACAAAGCCCTTTTCAATAACCCCGCTGCTAGATCATATAAGCCATGTTGGGCAAGGGTTGAGAGAACAGGTGGTGAGGCGCAGTGTCCCAAGTATATTGTCTACATCCTTGGGAGTCAAAAACTGAAATTGATCCAATTTAACCACACAAGAGGAGCTGCTGGACACCTCCACAATAGACTCTGCAGTAACTGTGGGGTCTAGTTCAACTCGAATAAGAGATATTTAATCTGCAAAAAAATACCATTAAAAATGTCGCCACGGGTAACTGATGGATCCAAATACTCATTCAGGGGAGGAGGGGCATGTACTAGCCTTCTCACAACCCTAGACAACTCAGCTGAACGTGAGCTTGCAAAAGCAATGCGGGCAAAAAAATCCGTTCTTTGGCTACACACATTGCCAGAGCACAGATCTTCAAAAGTGCTCTGTGTTGTAATTGGTGTTCCCATGCTCACAAGTTTTTAAAGGTCTGCTCAGTTAATTTTAGATGCTGCTCAGGTTGAATCAGGAAGGCTCCATCTTGAATGCACGTGTGCACATACTGTCTTGATACTGCCGCTCAGAACAAAATTCATTCCGAACACAGATGGAACCTTCCAAGGCTTCTTGGAATCCTATGGGATCAAATAGCATTTGGAGCGGATCATCCTAATAAGTTCTTCACCCCAGCAGAGGAAGGTTTAGGCTGTGAGTCCAACCTTAACCAGATGCTGGTCCAGATGGTGGTCCATGACAATGGGGAAATCACAGGAGTCCCCCACCCAAGGAACACCTTCCTGATCAGAGCAAAAAACCAAATCGAGAGTGTGACCAGCAATGTGTGTTGGTCCCAAGACCACCTGTGATAGGCCCATAGTTGTCATGGCCTCTATGAACTCCTGAGCTGATCCTAACAAATTGGTTCCAAAGTGAACATTAAAGTTCCCCAGAACTACCGGTCTGGGAGACTCCAACACCAGCTCTGCAACCAAGTCAGCCAGCTCAGTTAGGGACTCTGTTGCGCAGTGTGGTGAACAGTATACCAACAGAAGTCCCAGTCTATCCTTGGTCTCCAGACAGACGTAGGTATACACATTCAATATAGGCTATCTCCCTGACAGGAACCCTGGTAAGGGAAATATCAGTCTTATGTATCACAGCTACTACTACTCCCCACCCATGTCCTCTCACCTGCTCTACAACAGGGTATCCTGCCGGGAGAAGCTGGGCCCAAACTGGACCACTAGCCTCCCCTATCCAGGTCTCTGCAGTACATAGCAGGTCAGCTCCATCATCCACAATCAAATCATGGATTATTTCTTTTTTATTTTGGACCCATCTGGCATTACAGAGAAGCAAGGTAAGGTTCTGTGGGAGTTTGGTACTGCTTCCCAAAGTCAAAGAGCTGGCAGGAAAGCAAGGTGTGGGAAACCAGAGCAGAAAATGGGCAACAACTCCCTCAGTAATTGCTTGTAAGGCTGACCTGTGATCTTAGGACAGATTTTCACCTACTTTCCAAAGCTGACAACTTTCATTTGATAGTCATGTTTTGTGTAGTTATGTATTGCGGGGGTGGGGGGGGGGATACTTAAAACAGGCACAAGCAGAGCACTTTGGCAAATCAGATAGACTACAGCAAACCAGAGGAGAATCTGGTGGACCAAGGCTTGACAATCCACATGTGCCAGCTCATGATGGCACCCAGAAATTTAAGCGAGGCACCTGAGCCAAGCGACGGACAGATGTAATAGGAGAAATGAGCAAGCAAGGTTATTATTGAAACGCGGTATATAAATTGTTGTTGTAATTGTTGTAGTGAAGGCTGGCTTGTTCCTCCTTCTCCTTGTAATTTAGTCCACTGCCTGCCCAAGCCTGGACATGAGAGAAGGGGGTAGCCTGCTTTTGCTTGCTTCTCCTCCTGGTTGCACCCATTTGGATCAGGCAGGTGATAGACATGCACAACCAGCAGGAGCAATGAGCAACCTACCCACAGTTCCTTCCTCACTCTAAGGTATAGACACGATCCAGAGGAGTGAGCAAGCAAGGCAGGAAGTCTGTCCTCATGGTGCAGAGGGCATTGCTGGGGGTGAGTGGCAAGATCCCTTCCCCCATATGGAGCAGAGAACAGCAAGTGGTAAAAGCTGCCACCCCCCATGGAGCAAAGGGCAGTCCAGTTCCTAATTTTTTGGACTGCCTCCTAGAGCTAACAAAGATTTGCAACTTCACAGACATAAACTGAAACAGAACATAAACTAATAGATCTATCCAGATCAAATGTACACAGAAAAACATTCCTACTCACTTCAGTGGACTCCAAACAGCTCAGATCCTATCAACATATATGTGAAGTTGGTGTCCCCCCCCCCAATGTGCATCACTTTACACTTGCTTACATTGAACTGCATTTGCCATTTTGCCACCCAGCAGCCCCAGTCTGAAGGTTAGAGAGGCAAGACTTTCCCTTGCAGAAGTCATACTGGTTCTCCTTCAACAAGGCCTGTTGAATGCTTAACAATGTTGTCCTTAAGTATGCTTTCCATCAATTTACCCAGCACCGAAGTTAAGCTGACCGGCCTGTAATTAATTTCCCAGATCCCTTCTTGAAAATTGGAATCACATTGGCTACTTTCCAGTCCTCTGGTACAGAACCTGACTGTAGTGACAAGTTATATATTTTGGCTAGATCAGCAATTTCACATTTGAGTTCCTTCAGAACCTTTGGGTGGATGCCATCTGGCCCTGGCAATTTGTTAATTTTTAGCTTTTCAAGACTTATCTAAGTGATGCTGGCACAGAACATTCAGTCTCATTGCACAATCTCACAATTCCATTTTTTAACTTGCCCATTAGTTTCTGCTATTGTTTTCAGAAATAATTTCTGAAATAAGGGTACTTACCACCTCTTTGACTTCGGCGCTTGATTTCTTGATCAGAGCGAGATCTTTTTTCTTTTGATCAATGTAATTCTTGATATCTATTTCAGGAGGAAGAAATGTTTTTGATGTTATCTAGCCTCTCCTAAAAGAACATAGTGATCCAGTTTTACAGCCTAAGAATGTTAAAATCCTTACCATCAACATGAAGTATTTTTACTCCCCAGCTCAAGGCATTGGACAGAACACTACCTGAAGGGAGTAATTCCTGAAAGACAAATGTTTATCAACCAGTTAAGGAGTGCTGTATGCTTACTTTCAGCTGTCCGAAATCACTCCATCCAACCATTATCAATGAAAACACAGGCCAAAATTAGATTCCAAAAGTCTGTGCTCTTACACTGAATTTAAGAAATGGGAATGGCAGCAGAACAAAACTTTGATTGATTTCTCCATAGCTTACTACTTTGTCAAACAACAAGGAGGATCTAAGCAACTAACATTTGCTAGATCCATAGAAGGGAAAGGAAGTAATCATATTACCAGTGGAATCTTTGTATTCTGCCAGATGCACAGATTTGCACTAATTCCTGCTGCAATTCCGAGCATTATGATAAAAAGCAAAGTGCTGGAAGGAAAAACAGGTTGCTTACCTGTAACAGATGATCTGGTAGTCGTTCTAGACATTCATAATAGTGGGTTCTGCACCTGTGCAGACCAACTTTGGTTGGAATTCATTAGCTCCTCGAGATGCCTATAACCGCCAGCTGCATAAGACTGCAGTACCCTCTGGACGGCGGTTAGGCGTCCCTTTATTCAGTTGCTTGATGGCCGACAAGTTATACTGGTAACTTTGTGGGTTTCTATCATTACACTGGCAACCATATGTACTCCCATAGTATAATGTCCTTCTTGTAGCTTGTTATGCAGTGGGGACCGATGGGCAGGTTTTATGAATGTCTGGAAACACTACCAGATCATCTGTTACAGATAAGCAACCTGTTTATCTGGTTAGTGGTTCCAGACATTCATATCAGTGGGTGAATTACGAGCTCCCAGTAGGTGGTGGGTGCTGAAAGCTACTGTATTTATTCATTATTATTATGTTTACACAGGATAGATGTTACTGACTGGTTTGTTTTATCCAGACAGCGAGTCCTTCCCAAGCACCTGGGATGGCTGAATTTTATCATCAATGTTGTTGCTGCTGTTATAGATATCATCGCAGAATATAGGCTGTTCCCAGTAAAGTTGCTTTTTGTAATTGGCTGATGGTGATTTCTGTGGTTCCTATGGTGTTGAGGTGCTCTTCAAGGTGTTTTGGAATTGCACCTAGGGCACTAATTACCACTGGGATTATTTTGGTCTTTTTCTGCCACAGCCTTTCAATTTCAATTTGTACATCTTTGTATTTTGTGATTTTTTCTATTTCTTTTTCTTCTATTCTGCTATCCCCTGGTATTGCTATGTCAATTATTTTGACTTGTTTTTCTTTCTTCTCGACTACAGTTATATCTGGTGTATTGTGTGGCAGATGTTTGTCTGTTTGTAGTCGAAAGTCCCATAATATTTTTGCATCTTCATTTTCTACCACTTTTTCAATTTGATGGTCCCACCAGTTTTTGGCTACAGGTAGCTTGTATTTTTTGCAGATGTTCCAGTGTATCATCCCTGCTACCTTGTCATGCCTTTGTTTGTAGTCAATCTGTGCAATCTTTTTACAACAGCTGATTAGGTGGTCCACTGTTTCATCTGCTTCTTTACAAAGGCGGCACTTGCTGTTTGTTGTGGATTTTTCGACTTTTGCTCTTATTGCATTTATTCTTAGTGCCTGTTCTTGTGCAGCCAATATTAGACCCTCTGTTTCTTTCTTCAAGTTGTCATTCTTAAGCCATTGCCAGGTCTTGGTGATGTCTGATTTTCCACTTATATTGTGCAAATATTGACCATGCAGGGGCTTATTTCTCCATTTTTCTGCTCGGTTCTTGACTTGTTCTTTCTTGTAGGCCTGCTTTGTTTCATTGGTGTTGAATAGTTTCTAGTTCTTGACCATTTTAAGTGCATCTTCTTCACTGTCCTTTATATATTCTTCAAGGCCTCTTTTCTCCTGCTCTACTGTTTGATAGATTATTATTAATAATAATAATAATAATAATAATAATAATAAATAACAAGCTGACCCCTCACAGAGCATCTGTGCGCTCTTTGGGGCTGGCTACCTCTCTCTCCTCCCGCCTCAGTCTCCGGCCGGGCCGAGTGCGGCCACCATCATGGCCGGGTCCACCGCTACCTCGCATCCTGGCTTCCTGCCGCTGCCTCCACGGCCGTGCCAGACCCACCGCCACACCGGACCTGCCGCCTCATCTCGCCTCCGCGGCCCGGGCCCGCCACTGCGGTGGCCCAGGCCCGCCGCCTTGCCTTCGCAGCCGCCAATTCTCTTGGGTGCGCCTTAGCCAATCAGGCGCCCCCACAGCCCAGCCAATCAGCTGGGCTGCCGGGACGCACATTCGAAAGGCACACCCAGGAGAATTATATAGATAGATAATTCAATTTCTATACCAACCTTCCAAAAGTGGCTTAGAGCAGTTTACATAGCGAAATAGATAAGATGGATCACTGTCCCCAAAGGGCTCATAGTCTAAAAGAAACATAAGATGGACGCCAGCAACAGTCACTGGAGGTACTGTTCTGGGGGTGGATAGGGCCAGTTACTCTCCCCCTGCTAAATAAAGAGAATCATCACATTAAAAGGTGCCTCTTTGCCAAGTTATTGTAGAACTATCTTAAGGACCACCCGTCCAAATTATCCCGCTGCACGCAGGTCTACGGCATAATGCTTGATGAAGGAGTGATGAGATGCCCAGGTAGCAGCAGTGCAAATGTCTTTAAATCTGATGCCTGCAAGATGTGCTGCTGAGGTGGCATACGCTCTAGTGGAATGAGCATGTATAGAAGCTGGTGGAATGACTTGTTGGTGATCACAAGCCATCTTAATAAGCTCTACCAGCCAAAAGGAGATTTTCTGTCGAGTTGGCGAGAGTACTTTATGTTTGCCTTTGTCACATACAAACAGATGTCTTGTTTTCCGAATGTGACGTGTTCCTTTGAGATAGTAGAGTGGTGCCCTATGGACATCCAGTGAATGCATTGCACGGTCCAATGGTGACGACTGGTTACGGAAAAAGGTAGGCAATACAATATCTGCATTCAGTTGGAAGTCTGAAACAATTTTTGGCCTGAAGTCCGGGTCTAAGCGCATGACGACCCGGTCAGGGTAGAATTTTATGTAGGACTCACCTATCCGGAGCACTCTGAGCTCGCTAACTCAGTTTCCTGTGGTTACAGGCACCAGGAAAAGTGTTTTGAGAGTCGCCAGCTTCAATGTTGATGATGCCATTGGTTTGAAAGATGCTTCTGTCAGCACTGCAAGAACTAGAGACAGACTCCATTTTCCTGTTGGTGGTCTAACAGGTGGATAAAGGTTATTAATACCCTTGAGGAAGTCCTTACATCAAGGGTGAGTGAACATTGTTTTACCATCCCAGCCGCTATGGCATGCTGAAATTGCTGCTATATGTACTTTTATAGAGACATTGGATAGGTCGTACCTCTTCAAGCTGGTAAGGTAGAGGAGTACAGCTTTCAGGCTTGCTTGTTTGGGTGCGAATCCCCAAGAGGCCGTGTGTGTACAGAATCTGTGCCATTTTGCTCTGTAGTTGCGCCTGGTGGATGCCTTCAGGGTGTTGAGGAAGATTTTCTTCAGATGCCTATCCTCCACGCGGTGAGATTCAGCACTGATAAGTTTGGGTGCAGAATGCGGCCATGGTCTGGCCACCAAGGGAGTCTTCTGTATACCCCCTTGGATATTCTGAGTCATTGCATGTACTGTGGTTACCTTGGCCACCATGGCACAACTACAATGGTCCGATCTTGTAGCATCTTGGCAACCACCCCAGCCAGTAGGTGTATCGGCGGATAAGCATAGAATATACCCTGATATTAAAAGGCATCGCCCTTGGATAGCATTCCCTGTCCCACCCTTGAGCAATATTGGCTGCATTTCCTGTTGTGGGCAGTTGCAAATAGGTCTACTTCCGCTGTACCCCATGACACAAACAGCTGTTTCAGGATTGTTGGATTTCGTTCCCACTCGTGTTGTTGTAGCACCAGGTCTCTGCTTAGTGAATCCGCTAGGCAGTTTAGGGTCCCTTTGATGTGAATGGTGACTAGATGGCTCTGTCGGGAGATGCACCAGTTCCAGAGCTGTAGGCTGAGGTTGCACAGCGACTTGGATACCGTTCCTCCTTGTTTGTTCACATAGGCGATGGCCATAGTGTTATCCATTTGTAGTTAGATGGCATAGTCCCCTATGTGGTTCTGAAATGTTTGAAGGGCTTTGTATGCCGCTAGGAGCTCCAGGAAGTTGATGTGGAGACAAGCTTCTTTCCGAAACCAAAGACCCTGTGCTCGGTGTTCTCTCAGGTGGGCTCCCCACCCTCTCATGGAGGCAACCGAAGTCTCCATCAAGGTGGGCTGTGGCATTTTGAGGGGTACCCCTTTCAGTAGGTGCACTTTCTTCATCCACCAATGTAAGGAGAGTATCACATTTTATGGGAGTAGGATGCTTCTGGACTGTGGTTCGGCCCTTTGGCGTAACTCGCGGAAGAAACCATAGTTGTAGTATGTGCATCCTTAGTCTCGCATAAGGGACTGTTGTGGTGCAGGAGGCCATGAGGCCTAGTAGCACTTGTACGTTCCTTGCTTTTTGTAATGGAGTTGCATGAAACAAGTTGATGAGGGTTTGCATGTGCTTGAAGCGCTCTTTCGGAAGATATGCCATCTGTGCCACCATATCCAGCCGTGCCCCGATGTATTGTAAGCAAGTTGATGGTTTCAGGAACGACTTTTTCCAATTGATTTGGATTTCCAAATCTCCCAAGAGTGCTGTCACTACATCTATGTGGACTAGAAACTGTTGTTCCATCCTGGCCATAAGGAGCCAATTGTCTAGGATAGGGGTATACTGACAGACCCTGTATCCTCAGGTAGGCTACTATGACAGCCATGCACTTTGCGAATACCCTTGGAGTGGTGACTAGTCCAAAGGGCAACACATCGTATTGATAGATCTCTGACCCCATCGTGAAGCAGATACACTTGCGAAGGCTTTCCTGTATTCCAACCTGGAAGTACACATCCTTTAGGTCAAGCGTTACAATCCGTTGCTCCTTGTGGAGTAGCAGAAGGATGGCTTGCAACGTTGTCATGCAGAATTTTTGTACCTCGATGTATTGGTTCAGCCACCACAAATCCATTATGGGTCGTATGCCCCCATCCTGTTTGGGGATCTGGAAGTAGCAGGAGTAAAATCCCATCTGGGTATGAGCCCACTGCACTCGGGAAACGGCTTCTTTTATCAACAACTGTTGCACTGCCTCCCACAGTATTGGTGTTTCGGGAGTAAACTTCACACCTTCAAAGGGTAGGTCTTCCTTGAATTCTATTGCATAACCTGTTGTGATTAGGCGCAAGACCCACCAGTCTGATGTTATATGGTGCCATGCTTGAGCGTAGCTTGCCAGTTTGATGGTTATTATGGCTGGCATCAAGATCTTTTTCCTTGTGCAGGTGTTCAGTGATTGTTTTTGGCTGCTGTTGTTGCCGTATGCAGGTGGGCTCTGACCCAGATTAAAGCTGCTGCTTGGTTTGTTGTGCAGCCTTATTACATCCTGGCTGATTTGGATTGTTTCTGCTTTATGTTGCAGTTTGTGCTTTTCAGTCGGCGGTTCCAGCGTTGTAGCCTTGCCTTTTTTTCTTTGGACTACATAGCAGGCCTTCTGGTTTTTTAAACGGGGTGCTGCTGCTCGATGTTGTGGCGGTCAACACCGAGGTGGTTGACACCAAGGCAGTCGCTGTCTTGGCCTTTGTTGTTGCAGCCGGGACTTTAGACTGCATTATAGGTGTAGGTCCTGGTGCCGAGGAGGTCTTTTTGGGAAGAAGGGCCTCTTTCATTAAGGAGAACTCCAGGCGCGCTGCGCGATTCTTTATTGTCTGCTTACTGAAGGTTGCACAGACGGAGCAATTAGTCGTGTTATGGGCTTCTCCCAAACGAAACCAACAGTGGTCGTGTCCGTCTGTTGAGGGGAGTTTTCCACGACAATTGCGGCACCCTTTAAAGGTGGTTTTCTCCCGTGTAGATCCCTTTTTCCCCACTCATATGGTCTCAGATGCTATCAAGAAGAGATTTTGGGGTTGTTTTTACAATACCGTGTTTTCAAGTTCCGAATGGGAAAATGAAAATAGAATAGTCATACGTGCCATGGTCAAAGGAAGAATCCGAGATATCGCCAAATCCAAGGGGGTAACCAAAAGAGTTGTCTAAGTCCATTGCCAGTAGTAGTTAAGGAGTTTAAAGCAATAGGAGTTTTAGAGGTTTTTTTCCAAGGAGCAAATGGTTTCCGAGGACTGATCGCTATGGCGGTCAGCAAGCAACTGAATAAAGGGATGCCTAACCGCCGCCAGAGGGTACTGTAGTCACGTGCAGCTGGCGGTTATAGGCGTCTTGAGGAGCTAACGAATTCCAACTGAACCTGGTCTGCGCAGGCGCAAAACCCACTGTTATGAATGTCTGGAACCACTATCCTGATCAAGAGTTCTCACAGTCCATCATCACTAGGCTATGTTATTTCCTTTACCAAAATCGCATCTTCCCACTGACAGAGGTTCACCTTTTTTGCTCACCACCCTGGCAATGCTGAGGATCCCAATGCACTTTGAGTACAAGCTAGGACTTGCTGATTCAGTGCTCGCTTGTCCACTGCCAAAACAAGTCCTAATCATCCCCTCTGACTCCAGAGGGGAGAGCTGTGGCTTTCCATATGACTACTGAACTGCAGTGGAAGAGTGCCTTGCCAGCTGATCAACAAAAAAAGTCACTCCTCCCCTCCCACAGTTTCATGTTTGGCACTAGAGAGGGTGTAGACGAGTAGGGATTATCTCCACAGTTGCACAGGGCTTCCAAGTCCCTTTGAAATCGAGAGCAACTGTAGGGACCACCCCCACCTTTCATCAAGCTCAAAACTTGGAGCTATGCAGGGCCAGCCAAATGTTGCTGACACCTGCCCTCTGGACATGGCTTATAACCTTCTGAAATGCTTGAAAAAAATAAGCAGGTATAACTGAGTAAAGCAGGCAATGGCATACTACTATAGAATAAATATTTGTGGTTATTTGCAAGCATAGTTTACAAAATAAATCTATTTCCACTACACCTTATAATCAGTTTCTCTTTTTGTGTTATCGTGTTTTCCTTTATTTTTCCTAAATACATTTCACCACTGCTTCCACATATGTTTTTATATAAGCTGCTATAACCCAAACTGTAATTGTAACTTTTTAATGCTCTCACATTTAAAAAGTGATTTGGTAGTCAATCAAATTTGTTGTGCACAAAGCACAACAAAAAAGGAAGCTCAAATATGCACATAATCTAGAACAGCGGTTCTTAATGTGGGATCTGCCACATGTTGTTGAAGTACAACTCCCAGCATCCCCAGCCACAACAAACTGCTGCAAGTTGTAGTTCAGCAACACCTGGTAGACTGCACGTTAAGAACCACTGATCTAGAGAAATTATGCAGACATGAACTTGAGGATCATGGCCACAGCTGGAAAAGTTTCAGAGTGAAGGAATGAGAGAAATCACACTATAAAATGACACATACCTGTTCTTTGATTGCTTTTTCAACTAAAGATTTTCCTCTACTCATGCGCACCTGTGTTTAAGAACAAATACCACCTTCAGGCCCAGTTAGTTCCCCCACCCCCACCTTCAGGCCCAGTCTCCCACCCCCACCTTCTGCCCCTCCCTTCTGCCCCAGTCCATTCCCCATTATTCCAGAGGTCCCTGTCTTCCTACCACCACCACCAGCTTTCCCTCCTCACCGGTCTCCTCCCACCCCACCATTTTCGCCTGCCCGCCTCTCTGCCAGGGCTTGCCGCCGCCCCCTCCTCACCCCACCGTCCGCCTCCTCCTCTGCCACCACCTCAATGCCCGCCCAAAGTCAGGAACTCTCTGCAAACTCCCTGTCGCTCTGGAACTCTCATGGGATTTTGCGAAAGTTCCACCATCCCTATGCATTCTGGCTTAGTGAATTAATTATATAGATTATATAGAAGATAGGTACGGCATTGTCTAAAATGATTGAAGCAAAAGACCTCACAGTTACTCAAGAACTATATCCTGATTGAACAAAGACAAACAAAAAAACACACACAAAAAAACCCTATATGGATTCAGCAATATCCCGAGGCGTCAAAAAAGAATCCAGATATATACATATGTTTTAATAACAAAACTATATTCTTCAAGAACACTGTCCAGTTACATAGGAAGTTATAAAACTCAATCAATAAAATTATATCTACACACACACACACCCCGTAGTCATTAAGATGGTCTCCATATCAAATCACATGGCAAAACTATATGTTATCCCGTGGCTAAAACAAGACATTGGGAAGACTGACTTGGACTTCTCTCATCTTATTGATGAAGTTTTGGACTATGTAATTTGATATAGAGACCATCTTAATGACTATGGTGTGTGTGTGTGTGTGTGTGTGTGTGTGTGTGTGTATGGATATAGTTTTACTGACTGAGTTTTATAACTCCCTAAGTAACTGGACAGTATTCTCCAAGAGCATAGTTTTATTATCATATTAAAACATATGTATATATTTGAATTCTTGATGCCTTAACACAGACAGGGGCAGGTTGATTTAGGTGCAGAAGGACTTGTTTGAGACAGTAACCCCAGTGTCTGAAACTACTTGGCTACCCTAGAAGAAAAGAAAAGAAATTGCAAAGAGCCAGTTCTATCTGATCTGCAACATTTCCAAACTGAGGGCTGAGGGACAGGGAGGAATTGTACTTACTGTGTCCACCATCTTAAATGAACTTCCATCGTGCCTATCTCTTTTGCTGCTTGGATGAGATGAACTGTTTCCTCCATTATATAGAGATTCTGGACTTGGGACTGGAGATGCTTGTCCAAGAGTCTGAGCAAATTTTGCTTCCTTTTTACTGGAGATTAGATAGCTAATATCTTTGCTAAGGAACGCTTCCACTTTCTAAATAAAGAGGGAAAATGTATTATTTCGGGATAAACACAAAATAGCTCCAAGAAGGCACCTGAAATCTGCTAAACATGTGACAATTTATTACATTTTTATCATGTCTATCTTCTATCCCAGAACTCAAGGCAGTATGTTATGGCTTACCCATCCAGTTACTGACCAGACTTAGTCCTGCTTAGCTACCACAAGGAAACTGTGATGTGCTTGAGATTACACCCTAGGACTAATGGCCCCCCACAAATGAAGTTAAGCTGCATGGGAGTCTCTTACTCACGGCACAATCCCACACAGCTTAAGGTTCTGTACAACTCATGCAAAGCCAGAATATTGATTTAGATATTCAAGTACGTGATAGCTACTTAAAATCCAATCACAGATGTTTTCCCACATGAAGTGCTTATCAAGTGAGGCTGCTAACCTCACAAAATCAATGATTTTGCACTGCAGAAGTAAAAATGGGGGAGAAAAGACAACAGAGAAGTAGAAAGATGGGAAAGAATTTGTGAGGACATAGCAATGTTTCATGTAGTAAGAGGCTATGCATAAATGATTGGTCCTCACAGATTTACCCCCATGTAGGGCAGCAGAAATATAGGAAGATGCTGAAAGGCATCATCTCATACTGCATGAGAGATGGCGATGGTAAACCCCTCCTGCATTCTACCAAAGATAACCACAGGGCTCTGTGGTTGCCAGGAGCTGACAGCACACTTTACCTTTAGAGGGATTTAAAAGCAGCCAGAAACACCCAAGGAGGTAAACCATGTAAATATTTAAACAAGTAGGAGTTCTACAAATACTCTCTCAACAAAGGAACTCCCCATTCAGGAGAAAGGGGGTAATGCCTCTAATGAAGAATGGTTACATTCGAAACATATTAGGCATAACATATAAATTGGAATATTTTCATTTGAACATATTTTGAGTTAGCTTCCTTAGTTATTTTTTTGTTGCACACAGGCCAACTTTGGAGGTTCTCCTTAGTAGCAACCAGTCTGTGCTGCCCAACAGCCACTCTAAAAACATTCAGGAGACCTTCAAGAACAGCAAGTTGGAAACAGAAATGAGGTAAGTCCTGGTGCACATACATTAGCAACTGCACCCACCTACCGACTGGTATCCCAGGTTTGGAAAGTATGTGAATGCTTACATTCAGTATTCATTTTGAAATTAATTGTAAACACAAAAATATTCAGATGAAGCCTTGTAATTTTTTCTCTTGTTTTCTAAACAGAACTGACAACTAACTTCTTAACAGAAGACATGTTCCAGAAATGGTACTTATCTCTCTTTTTTTGCATAACAAAATATATATTGACTTACTCCTCCCAATTCCTTAAGATCTTTTGCTATTTTTTCAGAGAGGATATTGGATGGAATATCAAGGTAAAACACCTTCCCAGTCAGTGGTTTGTATTTTAATTTTTCTGATCTTGTGGAAACCTTTTTCACAGTTTTCAGGGGAGGTCTGCTTCTTTCTGTTCGTCCTTGCATATCAGCTGTAATTAAAAGAAAAATTTGAATAGGGTTGGAGTTTATTTGCATATATGATAAACAGTCATGTGTGTGTGTGTGTGTGTGTGTGTGTGTGTGTGTGTGTGTGTAAGATTGGAAATACATTGCTGAGCCTCAGCAACATTTTAGATCTTGCAGAGCCCTTCCAGAGCACACCAGACTCTAAGGGCTCTTGCACAGGAGGCAGCTGCAGAGCTTCATGAGGGCTGCCAGTGTCCCCCATATTCCTTCCTTACACACACAATTCATTAGTCAGGACATCAGTCACTGAAATTAGTGGAGTTTAATATGTTAGGATAGGGCAACAATCCTACAAACACATGATATGGCCAATTTTTATGACTGAGCACAAGCCCAATTACTAAGATGTACAAAGAACTGGTTCCATGCACTCCCGGGAGGGCAGGGGAGGTATCGCTTTAAGGGGCAGAGAAGGCGCTGCCTACCTGCCAGTCCCCCTGTCCCAACCCCCCGACACACACACACACGCACGCCTCAGCCATTTGTGTGGTGACACTGATCCCGGCTGCAAGGAGGTATGCTGCAGCCCCACACACCCACAATTTTGGAGGATCACCAGTGGGGGGAAAGCAGTGGGGCAGGGGCTGGAGGTAGGCAGCACTTTCCCTGCCCCTTAAAGCGACCCCCACCCCCTCCAAATCAGCTCAAACGCCAGTTTCCGGAACCGCTTCAGCGCTATGTATTTTATAGTAGCTAATTCAAATGTTTAGAAGTCATGCACCAGTTCTTACTAAGCTTTTGTTTTTATTTGATGAAATGTGTTTTGAGATGAGTTTACCTTTAGTACAAGGCTATATCAAATTACAGGATAGCTGTGTCATCAACATGATCTCTTAATTTAACGTGATCGCTTAATCTCTTTAGGTCAATGTTACATATGAAGCAAATATTATCCAACTGAATTTCACAGTATTGCTTGCATATAAAACAATGGGATTATGGAACTATCACTAATATTTATACTTATTCTACTTTTATTGGCACTTGTTTATTACAGTATTTGGTGCCATGGATGTGAGCACCATGCCCCATAGCTTATGCTCAAAAGTATGTCTTTTAAAGCTTTATCTTTAGGATATAGGGCCAGTTAATCTGAACAACAACCCTTACACACAGTCACATCAAGGCTGCAGCAAGAATGCTTTCACCCCAATGTCACTAACAGATCAGGGTTGTACCACGTGTAGAGGATCGATTCAGAAGAACAACCACCACACATGATTAAAGGACATGCCGAAATCACATTAGCACATCCTTTAGTAATGTTGGGACAGGTGCATTCCCACCTTGGCCTCAACGTGAGTGCGCATAGGAGACATTGTTCATCTAAACTGGCCCATATTTCGGTTTTCATCATAATCTTTATTCATTGTCATCAACACAAACATCCAATAAGCTCAGCTGTCATGCAGAAGATGATAACTGAATAGATCAGGGCAGTAGTAAAAAAACTGTTAGCAGCCTAATAATACTTAAGATATTCAGAGGTGGAGTTATTTAACAAAATCAGCATTTGTCTCAGGCAATCCTGCTTCTGTTCTACGTTACTTGTAAAGGGGAAAAAGAGATGCCCATTTACCCATCCCTGGCTCAATGAGGCAAGTCTCATCAGTGAGACTCGACGGAGTGAGCGGACTTAGCCCACTCTCCCCTCAGACCATCAAGCCAGCAGCCCTTGGCAGCCGGATCAGCTGCCCACATGACTGCCGGCTCCATCACGGAGCTGGCTGGGGCTGCGGGCCATGTGGCCCCCAGGAGGTCCAGGATGCCCCATGTGAGTGTGCAGGGCATTCTGGAGAGACCCCCAGGGCTGGGAGGCTTGTTTCAGCCTCCCGGGGGGGGGGGTCTCCTCGTTTGTTGCAGTGGCGCAGAGCCACGCCAGGGCAATACACGATCACAAAAACAGGGTTAGCGGAGCACTCACTCCGTTTAAGAGGAGGACTACAAAAGCGGGTCACCTGCTTTGGAGAAACTGGGCTCGCCTGTGGTTCTCACGCTCAGCTGAAACCGAGCTAGACTCCCTTAGCCCAATTTTGGCCGATCATGAGAATAGCCTCAATGTCTGTAATTAAGTCCTGTAATTTTGTTAAGTGTCCACTGGCTTTTAGATTTGAAGAAAATTTGTCAAGAACATATACGTCTACAGCCAAAATATATTGCTACTCCAATACATAAAAGTAAAACAGTACAGATAATATAGACCTCCATATAAACAACAAAACTTGAAATGTGCAAAATAAAATTAAAAATAAAAGTGCATAACAATGTATAAAGCTTCTCTCATTCATTTAATGTTAGCATCTGATTCAGTGAAGATTGCTACTGCCTGAACAACTCACACTGATTTCTCAAAGCCATTCTTTTGAAATTTCTTGGTGACTTGGGCGTTCAACTTTAGCCCACATTTCTGAGATAGCAAGTAATCTGAGGCATTAAAGCACAGCAACGGTTTCTTTAAGAAAAAAGGCTGTTTAAAGCTGTTCCTTTAAGAAGCAAACCTGTGCACTTGATGAAGTGGGCTCACAAAGGTTTATGCTAAAATATGTGTTGGTATTTAAGGTCCCAACACCTATTTTAGCATACACTTTTCAGAGCCCACTTCATCAAGTGCACAGGTTTGCTTCTTATAGAAACAGCACTTGTTGATATTTGTACTGAGAGAATTTGTATTCTACCAAAGACAACCACAGGATTGTGTGGTCGCCAGGAGTCACCCTGACTCGACTGCACACTTACTTACTTAAGGTGCCACAACCGGAGTCTTCGCTGTTTCCGCTGCAACAGGAATACAGCTAGCCTCCTGAAAGCAGCCTATGCATGTACAGCTGCACTGTATAGATATTATCAGTTTATTTACTTTTTTGAACAAAAGCGATTTACATGTTGTGAGTTCTGAATGAAAACAAACTAGCTCTTGGCACAGTTCTCACAAAACACTCCGCAAGTGCTTCAAGTGCGCAGGCAGCACTTAAGCGAAAAACGAGCCGAGTACAGGAAAAGCAAACGCTTTCCAATGTAAAAAGACGACCCAAACGCCCATCTACCTAAGAACTGACACAGAAATGTCGCTTCTCTCAATTTCCAAATGTAACAGGGCGAGAGCTGTGTGCATGTAATCGCTTTGCGGGGCGGGGGAGGAGAGATTCTGTTAAGGGGATTAAGTTTCGCCGAGGCAAGGACTTACAGGGGAACGGTCCTTTGCTGCTGCTTTTCAAACCACTTGGTTTCATTTTCCTGGGAAGTCACATTTTCTCTACTCACCTCCTGCGACGGTTATGACCTGCAAGGGAAACAGTTCAGAGCCACGAAGGGGGAGATTTAAAACACTCTTTTAAAAGGGGCTGGGACGGGAGAGGTTCCCACACCCCACCCCACCCTCGCACCGCACAGCCCGACCCCTCGCTTCCACTCACCCCGGTTTCCCCCCCCCTTCCGTCGTCTTCCCCCCGGGGGCAGCGCCCGGTGTCCAGCGCCCGCTTCTCCGGCGCCCCCTTTCCGTACCCGCCGCCCGCGGAGGGACGGTTGGAGTTTGAAAAAGCTGCGCGTTCCCGCCGCGTGAGGCAGCCCGCCCCGCCCTCCGACAGGTCCCCGGGAACACCTCAGCCCACTGGAGCGGGACCCATGGCGGCGGGCACGGGCGCTGCTGCTCAGTGTCTCCGCAACCCGGCCATCGAGGAAGCTCTCGCCCGCGTTTTCCCGCCTCTGCCCGACTGGGCCTACCAGCGGCTGCGGAGGCTGGCCTCGCCTCCCTCTTTGGCCTGAGTGGCAGCGCCGCGCCGCCGTGTATTGAGGAGAGGAGGAGGAGCTCGGCGATCGGGGCGGAGCGGCCCCGGCCCCAGCCTCGCGCGCCGCCGAGAGAGACCCTGGGGCAGGGCAGGCGGCGGCCCCGGCATCCCCCAGGGGCGCTGGCTTCCCCGCGTCGCCCCGCTCAGGTAAGTGGCTGCACGTGGGCTTGTGGTTGTTGGGGTGCCTGATCTGACGGCAGAAGTTACTTTGGGAGCCAACAAAGGGAAGAGGCGCCTTGGGAAAGGGCGGGGGGAGGGTCTGCGGGAACGTTTTCCAGGGAGAAAAATGAGGGTCTCCGAGTTTGGGTGGGGGAAGCTCCTGGGAATGGGAGGGGGCGTGTGGATGTAACGTCTCGGGAGGCGAGGTCGGGGGCCTAGGGAATGGCATGGGGCGACTAGTCCTCTCCCCCCCCCCCCAGCCCATAAAGGTATAGTGTGCGGTCGAGTCGGTGTCGACTCCTGGCGCCCACAGAGCCCAGTGCTTGTCTCTGGTAGAAGTCAGGAGGGGTTTACCATTGTCATTTCCCGCGCAGTATGAGATGATGCCTTTCAGTATCTTCCTATATCGCTGCTGCCCGATATAGGGAATAATAATAAATGTTTCCCGATGATGCTTCTTCACTGACAATAATAGGTGGAACTCTCAGTTGACGTCGACCAGACTTAATTACAGTACTCATGAAAAGACCTCCTGAAATCAATTGGAGGAGCCTGTTAGGACTAACTTGTCTCATTAGTTTCAGTGGGACTGCTCTGTAATTCGCTTTGGACATCAGCCCCCTTCTAGCTTGTGCTTTCTGAGGATGTAGTTGAAGATTCGCTTATTACCTTTTAAAAATCCTGTCCTTCATAAGTGCTAAGGGAAATATACAGGTACTCCTCTCTTGCCTTTATCTTTGCATCCTCTATCCATGGGGCAGGTTAGGATGATAGATGGTGATTGGCCCCAAATCATAAACCTTAATGGCTGGGTTAGGATTTGAACCCAGAGCCAGCTTTCTCCATTCTTCCTTCCTTGATATGTAATTCTAGTTACTCTCTTGCCACTGGATATGAACCCAGAATAATAATAAGCCAAAGGTACAGCTTACCCTTGTTCACCTTATCAGTGATTATTCAAAGTGTCCAAAATAGCTCTGAAAATGGTGATATATGGTGTCATTATTAATATTGTTGCCACAGACCTATTAGAATACATGGTAAATTAAAGCAGCACCCTCATGAATTCCACTTCTTTTACAAACTTGTAAAGAATCTGGCTTTATCATAAGATAGGGTTGGCTTTAGAGGCCTGTAAGTTTCACTGAAACTGAGTCACGGTATTGAAATTAATTTATACGTTGGCCTGGATCCAATGATCCAGGTACCCAAGGCAGTTTTGGATTTGTTCCCAAACAAAAACAAATGTGCCACATAGTAAAACATTTTTGAAGCCGAGGGGAATTTCAAAATCAGTTTTTGACATGCCATCAGGCTAAAAATATCAGCAGTTCCTTTGGGTGTGATCACGCCTTTGGGGCAGGCTTAGAGTAGCATTTTGGACAGAGTTGCCCCAAATACAGTGTTTCTGTTCTCATAATTCTGCTTTTAGTCCCATCATTTTGGTGCACAGACTTACAGGTGCACTTTGAATGATGGATAGAAAACTGTTCAATTTCACATTATCTCTCCCCTGCCATGCCAGTTTAGTTTGTCTTAATGTGTTTTGAACGCATGCCAGATATTTTCAACTCAAGTACACACCATATGGAAGACTTCAGTTGGTTTGCACTTTTGAATCTGAAGTAAGCCCTGTTCAGACATTACTTACTTTTACATGTACATGGGGAAAAAATGATAGCTCAGTGTAAGAGCATCTACTTTGGATGCAGAAGGTCCCAGGTTCAGTCCCTGGCATCTGCAGGTAGGGCTAGGAAATACCCATCTGAAACCCTGGAGAAACACTATCAGTCAGTGTTTAGACAATGTACATGTATACATATATATGTTTTTGGATGAAAGACTGTAGCCCTATGCACACATTATATTCAATGGACGTATAATGTGTGTAAAGTGTATTCATGAACAAACTTGTTTGCATGTACAATTATTCAGCATTATATTCAGTGCATGTTCAGTAGTACACTTCCGGTCTTTATTCTGCATTTGAGGGGGTCTGTATCCAGGTTCATGCATATACATTTGGGACCAAGATGAATGCTACTATCCCTGCCCATTTTATTAAGAAGGGGATTTACTGAGAGCATGCCTTTTGGGACATCCTCTGAAGACATCTCAATGCCATCCCAGTATGTCCTTTATCACATTAGGGAGCTGTTCTTCTGAATGACCCTTCTACACACAAGTGTATGTAGAGGGGCCATTTGCATGTACAGTACTCCCGTGCAATAAAGGAACATGCTGGGTGTGCCCCCTTCCTAATTGAGTGGGCAGGGTAGTGTCATCCATACTGGTTCTGAATATGCTCACTTTAAAAGTGAATCTGGATACATACCCCTTCAAATGCAGAGCAAAGATAGGAAGTGTACAACTGTGCATGCACGGAACATAAAGTGAAGATGAGTACAAGCCTCAAATGAAGAGTACAGTCAACAACTACATATGTGTTGATGAACATAATGTCTGTACGTGTTACAGATTTGTATGTGCGTGCAGTGTACATAGATTGTGTGTTGAACACTATGTGTGAATAAGGCTGTAGCATACTGCATGTTAAAAAACATGCTGTCAGAGGCATTGCATTCCCTTCAGTCCCTTAAACTTTCTTACTTACTTTATTGAAGTTCTTGCTGTCCTTTCATTTCGAAGGAACTTCACTTGCTCTTGGGCTGCCTCACTCTATCTCATTCATTATACCCAGCTCTCAGTGCTCAGAGACATAAGTAAATGGAATGCTGATTCCCTAAGAACCAAGGATTTTGAAAATGTGGAGAGGACATATACTTCCAACAATGTATACTTTAAAAATAACAGTTTTACCTTAAACTAGACAAAAAGTCTTGCAAAACCATAAAGACTAGAAGACAGTCTTGCAAAACCACAAGGGTTCTACCTGTGTACTTTTCTAAGTTATAGGTTACCTGCAACATTAGGAACATGATTAAATGAAGTAGCTGTGTTGGTCCATTGTAACAAAATGTGTGTAGTTGATCTGAAAGTTTTTTGAGTAACACAGTCTTCAGAATTTGATGCAAATACTGTTCTTGGCCTGAAATGTTCACAATTGCAGCTGCAGAAAAGTGCTTCACATGGGTCCCGTTCAAACATTGCACTAAACCATACTAAAATCTTTATTATGGTCAATGACCAGCTTTATATGGTGAGTATTCACTATAAAATAACAGCAACAGAAATAACAATGACAACAGCAAAGCAACAAATTGTGCAAAACAAAGAACAGAACTCTACTTTGTATACTAGCAATCAGGTTAGCCAGAGTATAAGTGACTATAGTTGTTACTGACACACAATTTGCAGATTTTACATAAAATTTAGCAACATTACTTGAAATACCAGAATGCTGATCAAAAAGGAGGAGCATAATATAAAGGTCATCAGTTCTTCCTGGATACTTGTTTAAAGAAGGTAGAGTCAACACTGACTCAACGGTACAACTTTATTAGTTTATATCGTAAATCCTGATAGAACAAGTCATATAAAAGAACATGAACCACTATTTCAACCTCCAAGTTTTTGCAAGAACATATGCAGTTTGCATATGGGATGTTCTGATACCTGCCATCTAGAATGGCAGAAGAAAGCACATCCCAAAGTTCCTTTGTAAAGGCTCTCGTCAATTTTGGTATCCTCAGATTGTAGAGATAGTTACATGAATGAACCCATGGTAGTCATGGGTTCATGTGCTTCCTCTCCAAGGCATGCAAGGATAGTGAAAGCTATTGCTTTCAGTTTAAAGCAATAGTTCCACATGAACTGAGGGGAACTGGTTTGTTCACCACCTATAGTGAAAACCATGGTTTATATCTTGACTTGCTCGAACTCTGGTTAGTTAACAATCCCCCAAGCTTGTGTGTAACAGGGAGCTGCAGTTTGCTCTCACAGTGGAAGTGGAAGCTTTTTCCAAGGTATGGGGCGGGCATCCATCATGTGATGGCTTGTCAAGCTCTGCATGCTCTGAGACAGGGCCAATGAAAATTCAGCACGTCCTGTACCCCTTCAGCTCCACCTTATCTGACCCAGTTCTGGTCCTGTCTCACTCCGTGGACAGTACTGTTGTGTGAGATCTCAGCCGTTTCTAATCTCTACATTCTTCTGTGTGCAAGGGAAGGAAAGGAGTTGCACGTTGTCGGTCGCCCCTTTTTTATTTTGGTCAGTCTTTTCCAGTGTCGTTTGTGTTTTTTACCACCCTTCACCCCCCGCTCACCCACTTCCTCCCTTTTCACTTCGATCTCCACTCTCCCTTTGGTCTCAGTGTTAGCTTTGGTTGTTGGTTTTCTGTTGGTTCTCCGTTTCTCCCGCTCGTATTCTATTCCGCCGCGGTTGTGTCAACGAAATGGAGGTCACGCACACGGGGCGACATGTTAAGAGGTTCTCTTTCAGATGCCCCACTAGCCCCTACGGGGGCAGGGAATGGAGCAAAAGAGGGAGCTCCAGCTCCGATTGTAGCCTAGGAAGGGGATAAAGCAGGAGGCTCAGCAGCGCCCCAGGAAGGGGGATTAGCGAAAAGCTCACTGCTGCTAAAGGCACATTCAAAAGCGCCCAAGAAATCTAAGCATTTGAAGGGGAAGGGTGGCTCTAAGCAAATGAAAAAGAAGAAAAACCCCTCAGACATGGCACTGCTGAGCGAGTGCCTTCAGATGCGGGCTGTTAGAGCGCAGCAGCCCTGCAACCTGCAGACGGAGCCTCCCGCCAAACCGCGCCCGCCATTTTGTCGACCGCCAATCAGGCAACTGTGCTTAGTCCACAGCCAGCTCCTGCGCCACTGATGAGCCCTGTGTCCTTGGGGCAAATGGGCATGAATTTGGCGGGTGCTGTCTTGCCTGGAGGCACAGCAACAGCAGAGCATGCCGCGACGATGGGTGCGGTGGCGGACACTGAACTGGCAAGTATTACGGGCCTGAACAGTGAGCGACTCTCTGTAAAGGAGCTACGATGGCTGGATGATTTTGTTAAAAACCAGTTCTTGGCCTTTGTTTCACCTCTTTGGGGGCAGTCCTATCAGGTGTCGGGGGGTGCGGTTTCTAATCCAGCAGACACGGCTTCTGTAATGCCACCTAAACACAGGGCCCGGCGTCCATTTTCCCCCGTCATCCCGAGATTCTAGCCCAGCTAGACAAATTCCAGTGGGGGAATGCTTCTGCTTTGCCAGACGGTCTAGGAAGCAACACCTTAGGAGAGGGCCTGCCCTGTCACCATCTTCAGATGAGGGTGCCTGTGAGCCTAAAAGAGCACGTACCTCTGAGAGAAATTATTTTACAGCCCCTGTTGTTGCCATGGATATACGTGTGGTTTCCAAGGGACCACAGCCTATGGAGGCACATCCTAGCCAGTTACCGAAGCCTGTTATGGCGGGGGTATCGTCTCATGTTCCTCACCCCCCTGTACCTCATGTACCCCCACAGGGGTCGGGCTCCAGTTCTTCTGAATCAGAAAAAGAGGAGGGAGAGCGCTCTGATGAGCAGACTCCAACTGAAAAACCTACCACAGCCAGGCTATTTTCAACAGCAGAGTTTGAGATCCTGCTGGCTAAGGCTAAGAAGGCTATAAAGGATATATCTAAGGAGCCAGGTGATCAGTCAGTTTCTGGCCTAGACCAGGAAGTTTTTCCATCAACATCAGCTTCACCAGCCACGGTGCCCTTCCCTTCCCTGTTCAAAGAGATTGTGCTAGCCGAATTGGGGGTGGGGGCGGTTCCTGTGTCAGCAAAACCAGCCTTACATTTTCCTAAAAAATTGTATACTTTACCACCTGATGTTATGTTGATGTTAGCTGTTCCAATTGTAGATGTGCCGGTGGCACAATTGGTGACTGAAGCCTTGGTGAATAAGGAAGGGGAAGAGTTTCTAAAATCCCCGGAGGAGGAGGAGACGGACCACCTCCTGCGAAAAGGCCATGAGGCTTCTGCAACAGTGATAAGAGCTGCATCGACTAATTCCATTTTCACAAGGGCTACAATCCTGTGGACCAAGGAATTGGCAAAGTTGATTCCTCCAGATAACATTAAACTGAGACATGGTTTGAACAAAATAGCCAGGGCTTCCGCCCTTATGGCGGACTCTAGTTTAGACTGTCTGCAACACGCAGCCAGATCAATGGCCGCTAGTGTGGCAGTAAGAAGGGGTCTGTGGTTAAGACATTGGAGAGTGGACGCCAAGTCTAAGGCGCCTCTGGCTCTGGGCACAAAACTTTTTGGGGAGTCACTAGAACTGGTTTTGGTGGAGACTCAAGATAAGAAAAAGGCTATGCCAGTGGGACGAGGGAACACGAGGAGGCCTTTTCAGGGAGGGGGCAGTTTTCAAAGTTTCTTTCGCCCATACAGATCCTTCAACCGATCTAACCCTTCCAGGTTTGGGGATGGCTTCAGAGACCGAGGTTTTTGAGGGAGCCAGTACAGACCCAACTGGCATCAATCCTGGAATTCCAAGAACAGAGGCGCAGGCAAGGGCAGAGCAGGAGCCTTCTCCGCTACTCAGGCCAGACATAACCGTAAGCAATGACTGTTTTCCGGTGGGAGGCAGGTTACGGACCTTTGCCCAGACATGGGAGAGAACGACCACAGACCGTTGGGTCAGTCAAACGACTTCCCAGGGTCACTTCATAGATTTTTTGGCAACTCCCCCCGACTTCATCTTCGAGACGCTGATGTCCAAATGCGAATCCAAGAGGAAGTTGATGGAAATTGCCATTCACCATCTTCTGGATATCCCGGCCATAGAAATGGTTCCTGTGTCAGAAATACCGGAAGGAGTTTTCTTGCTGTTATTCTTGGTTCCGAAAAAGGACAACACATGGAGAGCAGTACTGTACCTAAAGCGGCTGAATCAGTACATTCGGAAACAGATGTTCAGAATGGAGTCACTCAGGTTGATCAAGTCAGTGGTCCTTCCAGAGGATAGGCTCTCTTCCCTCGACTTGTCTGAAGACTACCTCCATGTCCTGATCCACCCATCTTTTCGCTGGTACCTGAGGTTCGCCTACGACCAGAGGTTCTATCAGTACAGAGCTCTTCTGTTCGGGCTCTCGTCGGCTCCTCGTGTGTTCACAAAATTGATGGTGGCAGTCATCGCTCGTATCAGGCAGGAAGGTATCCACTCCTACCCGTATCTAGATGACGTCTTGATCTGATTGAGCTCTGCTCCTCAGGCAGGGAAAGACGTAAAACACACAGTCCAGATTATGGAGGACCATGGCTTTATCTTCAACAGGATCAAGAGCCATCTTGTTCCATCGCAGATCCTGTTACATCTGGGGGTTCTTTTCAATACAGAGGCGGCAATGGTGAGTCATCCAAGAGAGAGACGGGAGAAGATTATGTCGGCAATAGGACCGTATATTCACAGAAAGAAAGCCTCTCTTATGTACCTGGCATGAACTCTGGTTCTGATGATTGCGTGTTTAGAATGCGTACTATGGGCAAGATGGCATTCCAGACTGCTTCAGTGGCTGTTACTTCCATATCAGGAGGCGATCATGGAAAGGAGAAGCTTGTGGGTCAAGATCACCAAAAAGGTCAGGTGCTCCTTCCACTGGTGGATGTCAGCCACGAGCATGGGGTTGCCTCTCACGATTCCCGAAAAGATTATTGTTACTACGGATGCAAGCCTGTTCAGTTGGGGGGCACACTGTTCCGAGTTCCAGGCCCAGGGGAGATGGGAATGGGTAGATCTACAACACAACATAAATTGGCTAGAGCTGAAAGCAGTCCGGTTAGAGCTTTTAAGTTTCCAGAACATCATAGAGGGCCAGCATGTCCTGGTGCGAACAGACAATCTTATGGCAAAGACTCATATAAATCATCAAGGAGGTACACGGTCAAGAGCCTTGATGCAGGAATCAGATCTGCTCTTTCTGTGGGCAGAAAATCACTTGAAGTCAATATCGGCAGAGCATCTATCCGGTGTAGAGAATCTGCAAGTGGACTGGCTAAGTCGGCAGTCCCTGGACCCAGCAGAGTGGTCACTTCATCCGGAAGTGTTCAAAATAATAGTGCAGAGATGGGGCATGCCCTTAGTGGACATGTTCGCTTCGCGTCAGAACTACAAACTACCAAGCTTCTATTCCAGTGTCAACAGGCAGAGCAGGTAGATGCGTTGGTATCTAGGTGGCCACAGGGTCTACTTTATGCTTTCCTCCGTTGCCAATTCTGGTGTCGGTTCTCAGGAAAGTGATCCTCGAGAAGGCAGAGCTAATAATAGTGGCGCCGTATTGGCCGAGGAAGCCATGGATTTCAGACCTGATGACTCTCTCGGTTCAGGAACCATGGCCTCTTCCGTACTGAAAAGACCTGTTAGTGCAAGGTCCCATCTGTCATCCGGCCCCGGCATGGTTGCACCTACACGCCTGGAAGTTGAGCGGCAGGTGTTAGGGAGCAGAGATTATTCTCAGAGGGTGCAGGACACGATTCTAGCATCCAGGTGACCCTCCACGGCTTGCATATACCAGGTGACTTGGTCGGCTTTCTGTGCCTGGGCGAAGAGCAATGGAGTAGAGCCGTTGAATGCAGGAGTGCCAGCGGTCCTTAGTTTTCTCTAGGCGGGCGTTGATAAAGGTCTTCGTCCCAGTACATTGAGGCGCCAAACGTCGGCATTAGCATCAGTCTTAACCATCTCCAGTGAGGATTCTCATTGTTTACATCCGGACATTCGACAATTCTTGAAGGGGGCTATAAATTTGGGCCCCCCTCCCATTCATAGATTCCCATCATGGGATTTAAATAAGGTGTTAAATGCTCTTAGTAGGGCTCCCTTTGAGCTGCTACGCACTGTCTCCCTAAAGTTATTGTCATTTAAAGTTCTGTTCCTTGTTGCAGTTACATCAACTAGGCAAGTATCGGAGTAGGTGGCTCTATCAATTTGAGATGAGCTCTGTATTTTTCAAAGGGAATCAGTGGTTATGAAGCTGGATCCCACCTTCCTACCAAAAGTGAATTCAATTTTCCATAGAAGCCAAGAGATTGTTTTACCATCCTTTTGTCCTAAGCCTCAGCATCCAAAAGAAAAGGTTTGGCATACTTTAGATGTTTAGAGGGCTCTCTGCTTTTACATAAAGCGCACTAAAAATCTGCGTAAGTCTGATGCCTTATTTGTTTCCTTTCAGCCTTCAGGTTTGGGCTCTAAAGCCTCTAAGGCGGGGTGGGGAACCTTGGCCCTCCAGCTGTTTTTGAACTACAGCTCCCACCAGCCACAATGTGGCTGGGGATGATGGGAGTTGTAGTTCAAAAACAGCTGGAGGGCCAAGGTTCCCCACGCCTGCTCTAAGGCATCCCCAGCCAGATGGATTAGGGCTACAATTGCCTTGGCTTATGAAGCTTTACATCTGGTTATACCTCAAGGCATCACAGCTCATTCGACCAGAAGTGCCTCTACGTCAGCTGCCTTTTTAGCAAGGGCACCCCTTGAGGAAATCTGTAAGGCAGCCACATGGTCCTCTATGTTGCCCTTCAAAAAACATTATAAAATTCCATCCTTTTATGAGGTGCAGGCAGCAGTTGGTCGCACAATTTTACAAAAAGTGGTACAGACATCCGCTGCCCACCCCGTGTCAGAAGCTTGGGTACGTCCCATCACATGATGGATGCCCTCCCCATAACTTGGAAAAAGAAACATTGGTAGACTTACCATGAAGGGTTCTTTTTCTGGTATGGGGAGGGCATCCGGCCCTCCTGCGGATGTGGGAGATGGACTTATGGATGGTGGGACAACTCCTGGGGTGTACAGTTTATCCTATCAATTGAATTTTCTTTATTGGTTACTGGTTGTTTTACTTATGCTCTTTTCCTGGCTGAGACTTGTTTGTCCTCAGACATCTCCTATCTACGCTCTACACAACCAGAACTGGGTCAGATAAGGCAGACCTGAAGGGGTAGAGGACATGCTGAATTTTGATTGGCCCTGTCTCGGAGCATGCAGAGCTTGACATCCCATCACATGATGGATGCCTTCCCCATACCAGAAAAAGAACCCTTCACGGTAAGTCTACCAATGTTTCTTTTACTCTTGTCATACAAGAAGGGGAAGAGGGAGTGTGCAAGGCTGCAGGTCCCTTCCTCATTCATGATTTAGCTCTGCGTCTTAACTTGTTATTGCCTTTTAGTTGGTTTGTTTTTACACACACACTTTATTTTATGTTGGGTGGTTTTTACACACCCCTTTGAATACATGTGGCTGTTTGATTTTTTTAACAGGTTATGTTTCTCAAGTAATAAATTATGGGTTCGGAAGAGAAAAGAGATGGATTATATCAAGTCACATCTTCTCAGCGAATAATTTCTTCTTGTTGTGGTGCTTTTCTTACTTCACTTTTGGGTAAAGACAGATATTTGAATCTACTTAGCATACCATGTTAATAGCTTTGTATTACTTTGACAGATGTGTTCCAATGATTGTAACCCTGTTCTGTGCAGGGATTAAGTGGAATTTATTCACTAGTAAATGTTCTTAGGATTGCACGCTGGCCTTCAGAACAATACATTAAAAATTGGGAACTGGGAATTTATGAAGCAAATATAACCACAAAAGAAAAATCTATGGTGATTCATTAAAATTCCTGTGGGTAGACAGTGCTGAAGATAGGTGAACTCAAAGTAGTTTGGGATTTGACCCTATATTTTATCCTTGATATGCACAAGAATTGGTAACTTGTTCCATTCCAAGTTTAAGTTTGGACAATAAGTAGGCATGAAATAATATAAGTTCCATTATCTTAATTTGCATAGTATCAACAAGTGTCATGAATGTTAATTTTATCATTAGTGGAGACTTTCTAAAACATCTGCATGCTATTCCTTGTCATGTAACTTTTATTGGGAATTATAATAAATCCCCTTTTGGGCAAGTGTCAGAGAACGCCTAAGTAATCACAAGATCAACTTAGGGATTTTATAAAATCACAATATAGAGTATATCTCTGGCTTATTTTCTGTCTTCTGATTCCTGACAAGTCACAATTGCACGTTTAAGCAGCTCCATACTAATTATAACTGGAGACTTTTTATAGTATAGCTGGTATTCTACTCCCCCCCCCATATAGTTGCATTTTTAAATAACTGGGGGGAAATTGAAGACAAAGAAACTACTCAATTTAAAATATATTCCATAGTGTGTGTTCTTGTTTTTGCTATAGTCACACCCCTAGATGTTGTCAAAGTTCGACTCCAGGCCCAGAGCAACCCATTCTTCAAAGGTAAATCTATATAGGTGTACATCTCAAGTTCAGGGAAGGCTACATGCCTCTGTTTGTGTGTTGATAATATGTTTCTGTCAGCTCTGGTGGGGGAGAAAGTGTGATACATCACAGAAGTACAAAGACCCTACAAATACCTTTTCAGCAATGAGCTCATCATTGGTGTACTTGAATTCAGTACTAGTACACTAAAGTTGAACTCATTGCTGAACTCAGTTTAGAAGTGCAGTGGCAGAATGAGATGGGGAACTGTACTTGTTTGTTGCCATTTCTGTGACAGGCAATAATCACAGCCCTATTCCACAGGGCAATCAGATTAGAAATATGAGTTATGCGGGGGGATACAGTATACTAAGAATGTAAGAACAGCCCTGCTGGATCAGGCCCAAGGCCCATCTAGTCCAGCATCCTGTTTCACACAGTGGCCCACCAGATGCCGCTGGAAGCCTACAGGCAGGAGTTGAGGGCATGCCCTCTCTCCTGCTGTTACTCCCCGCTACAAGCTTCATGCACCATCCTCGCAGTAAACATGCCAAATTTCTACCATACTATTTCTGTTACACTCAAGACAGCACTTTATTGTGCACTCTTTTTATCAGGAAAATCTTTTTTGGAATCTGATAGCCTTGCGGATCACATTTGTGTCTATGAAAATGGAACCAGCAAAACCTGGCGTAAGAGATCTGTGCAGTTTACCGGCATGGTGGTAAGCAGAAATGTACCCACTGATATTTACTATAAAATGTAAATTAAACATGTATGTATTATTGTATCGATCCAAAGATTTGTTTTCAGAATAGAAACACGCATTCTCATTATTGTAGTGAGAACTTGAGTCCCCCTAACTTAAAGATATGACCCTTCCCTGAAAACAGTTTGCAAGTCAGCCACCTTAGATAAAAAGAAACATATACCTAAAAATATAAATAGATCAGCATGAAGGAATAAGAAGCAATCAAGCTGAATATATGATTGATAGACACTAAGAAAATAAAAGGCTAACACTTAATCCTGTCACTTAACTGGTTGCAAATGAACATCTTATGGAACTCCTAGGTTGCTGCCTTACATGCTTCAGTGGTCACTGCTATTGTTAAGCCATGGCTTCAGCGCTTGTTGCATGATTCCTGGTGATCTCTTCTTACTGTCTGGGCCATCACTCTGTCAGATAAGATGGTTGTGACAGATCATCTAGATCTAGCTAGATGTGTAACAGATCAGCTAGATTATTCCCAACCTGTGATACTCCAGATGTTGCTGAACTACAACTCCCATCATCTCCAGCCACAATCAGTTGCAACAGAGGATGATAGGAGTTGTAGTTTAGCAACATCCAGTTAAGTTTCTACGTTGCCATGTGAGAGAGAACATTCTTGAACACCTTGTTGATTGAGAAAGAACCTATATTGTTTCCTATTACATTAGTTTGTGATTTTTTTAGGATTCTGATATTGGAAACAAATATATAATATCTACACAAATTTGATTATATGTGATTTTGAAGTGTGAGAAGTTTTATTTTGACAACTAAGCTACTTATATTGCTTGTAAGATTAGGGTCCTGATGTGCCAAATAATGTAAGATAGTTTTAAAACAAAGATTCATTTTTAGGCACTAGACCAAATGACAAATGTATTGAAATCTGTAACTTTCTATTGCTGCATTTGGCAATTTTAGGATGCTTTTGTGAAAATAGCTCAAAGAGAGGGTGTGAGAGCACTATGGAGTGGACTGCCTCCCGCACTGTAAGTTAGATTGTTCTTATCGTTTTGTGTAGTATACTGTTATTATATAGACAATGATAGTAATAACACAGGGAGACTTGGCAAAGAAATATTGTTCACTCCCACTCTTCATGTCAGCAGCAGACCTGTACCCACACTGAAGGGTAGAAACTGAAGTGAGCAATGGAGTGAGTGTAACAAGTAGGACAGTCACCCAATTAAATCAATAAATCAATTGTGTCACACAAACAATACTTGTGAGGAAAAAGAGCATGAGCATAATTTGTTTTTGGATAAACTGTGCATGTTGCAGCAGGCAACATGATATAAAAGAGACATTCCCATATGTGAAAGAGAGGGGGAAATATCTCTTCTAAAATGGTGCTTGTTACCCTCAATTTTTGTAATGCTAGATTAATTGGGAACATCTCTTTTAATCTAAGAAAACGAATGGCTCTCTCTACTAGTGAATGACTCTTCTGTACTAGTGAGAAGGCAAAAGAATGCTAGAGGAAGACAGTAGATAATTTATTTATTTTTAAGCTTAGGCTCAAGACTGATTGTTCCCTAATCCTAGGTGCTTAAGGATCACTTCAGTCTGGTGAAGGTCACCGTAGCCATATTCCATATAATATTCAGTATTGCAATCTTGGCATTATCTGGGGGAAGAACTGCATGTACCCCCATAAACTGCTAAAAGCACTGCCTTTAGAAAGGTTGTATGAATAAGCTAACATAAAATTGGTAAATTCATAAAAAGGATTGTCAGAGTTGCAGAGATGTGGGTTTTCCAGAAAATTTTGAATCGGAAATGTGGGGTAGGGGTGGGGATCCATGCAAATTTCCACTCATTTGCATAAAATTGGCAGTTTCCCTAAATTAAAAAAAAATTACAGTACAAATTTTCTTGGTGCCCTAAGTAGATTGTGATCTGATCTGGCATGTTATTTGAACTGAATTATTTGATGGTGTGGGGTCTATAAAGACACTTCACATGCTTTTGTCATGTATATGACATGCCTGAGGGGGAGAGGTGTGTGCCAGCCAAGAATGATTATTTTATCCCAGTCAGGCCTTTCACCCAACAAAGTGAACGCCTATGGTCCTAAATATAACACTTTGAACAAATTCAAAGCTATATATAAAGATTTTTTTTAAATTGGAATACTCAAATCAACAACAAAACAGGTTGCTCACTTGCAACTTATGATCTTTAAGTGATCCATAGACATTCATAAGTCTGGGTTCTGCGCCTGCGCAGGACCTCACAAGTGGAATATCCAAACTCCTTGCAGTGCTCACAACACGCCCTGCATGCTCTGCGTGGTCATTTGTTTTGGTGGTTGGAGTGCCCTTTCTTTGGTTCCTGGACAATTGCCTCCATATCACAATCATCCCACAAAGTCTTCCAGAGAGCACAGGTAAGTCTTTATCTATTCACTTACTGATACAGGGAAGATGGGATAGTCTTATGAATGTCTACCAATCATTTACAGATCATCAATTACAGGTGAGCAACCTGTTTATCTGTAGCATGATCTGTAGGACATTCATAAGTCTGGGTGTTTAGGGAGCTTTCCCAGAAGGAGGGAGCAGTTTGCTATTGCAAAATAATCTTCAAGACTTCCCTTCCAAAATTAGCTTCTGCAGCAGAATGTAGGTCAATTGCATAGTGTTTCAGAATGCATAGTTCAGGACCATGTTGCTGCCTTACAGATATCTTTCCATTTAGATCCCTGAAAGATGTGCCACTGATGTTGCATAAGCCCTAGTAGAGTGAGCTCTAATAAATCATTCTCTGTTGCTTTCTAGAGAAAGCCAGAAATGCATAGCAACCTTAGACCAATGTCCTCCCCTCGAAATTGATGGAGAAGGATGACCTTGTGACCAAGACTCTGTTCCCATCAATGTTGACAGATCCATCATTTGAGACAAGTGTCTTGACACAGTCACTGTTCGACACTGGCACCGGGTCCAAAGCTTGCTCCTTCAACACCAAGGTAGACATCGACAGCCAATTTGATGTTGATATTGAAGATGTTTCAGCTTAGCCATCGCGACTAACTCCGACAGCAATGTCGACATCTACTTCAGCATCAGCAGTGGAGATGCCCTCACCAATGTTGTTTGAACTCCTGATAGGGACAGTGTACAAAGAGTAGACTTGAATGCCAAAGCGTCTCTCAACTTGTGGGATCTTTGCTTCTTCGATGGTGACTCTGAAAGCAGTTCCTCATCTGAGGATTTTTTTCCCTCTTATGTTTCCTATGGTGACTCTTGGAGGCAGAATCTTTCAAGACCTCTGTGGGCATTTTAATACATGTTTCCCTAATGTCATTCCCGAAACTGAAGTATATGTCAATGATTTAGTCAGCGTCGACACAGACAACAGTGACTATGGAAAGCATGGTATCAGTTTTGGGGGACAAAGTGCTTGCTCGTACAGAGCTGCCCGGAGCCAAAGTGCCTGGATTTTTAAAGTTTGACAAGAGGACAGGCAAATTCTGCTGGTCCTTGTATTATGATCCTCGCCTAAACGGAACAGGAGTTATGCCAATCCAATGAGGGCAGCTTTCCCCCACAATCCTTACACTTCTTAAAAGTTTCCTTAATGTCCATTGAGAAACTGGAAACTAAAAACAAGCCGTATCAAACCAGGAAAATAATCCAAATGTGTCAACAAAAACCAGTCCGTTTAGCAATAAGAGTAGTCGACAACAGTGTTACCTCTAAGATGTGCGTGTGCACTCACATGTTTTTGTATATCTGCTCAGTTAATTTTAGATCCCACTCAAGTTGAATCAGGAAGGCCCCACTCAGTGCAGGTAGATAAGATTTTATTTAAAAGCATATCCGCCACACTTTGCGTCTCAGGGTGCCTATGTCTGGATGTAACACTCAGCACTTGTCGCAAGACAGGAGATCTGGGTGTTGTGGCAGTCTTCGGTATTTGTGGTGAGAGTCCGAGTACCAATGGAAGCTAGGGGTATGCATGAACCTGTTCGGAGGCCCTTTTATGGGCCTCCGAATAGGTTCAAAAGTGGGGGAAATACATTTAAGGGCAGGAGAGGATGCTCTTATCCCTCCCGCCATGTTTCCCCCACCGGCGCTGTTCTTTAAAAGGGTCCAGGGAGGAAGCATCGTACCTCCCTGCTGCCCTGTTGCCTCGTCGAACCGGAAGTGACTGAAAGCACCTGGCACTTGTGCACACATCGGGTGCTTGCGTGTGCATGTCACACTCGCTCACACACATGTGCCCAACATATGCCAGGTAATTCCAGGCACTTCCAGTCCGATGAGGCAACGGGGCTGCAGGGAGGTACGCTGCCGCCTCACCAGACCCTTTTAAAGTGCTGCACTGGCGGGGGAAACACAGTGGGAGGGGTAAGAGCACCCTCCCTTAAAGGTACCCCCCCCCCGCCTTCAAACTTCCCCCCGCCGATTCCATGCACATCCCTAAAGGAAACCAGGACCGGTGGGGCCACCAAGGTGTTAGAATGCAAGACACATAGCTGGTATGTAGCTTGGCCACCACTCATCCTGTTAGTGGTTGTGGAGGATACATGTATAGGAGGTCAGACGTCCAGTCCACCTGGAATGGATCCCCTATAGCTCTTGGGTCATGACCCAGCCTGGAGCAGAATTCCTGCATTTGGTATTCTGAGATGTAGCAAAAAGGTCTACCACAGGATGGCTCCAGGCACTGAATATTGGGGTCTGGTATTTCAAGTGGATCTCCCACTCGTGTTGTTGATACATAAATGTTCGACTTAGGCTGTCTGCCAGTACGTTGTCTGTCCCCTTTATGTGGATTGCTGAATCTGGTTGCGAATGCACCAATGCCAGAGTTGGAGGCTCAGGCGCATAGTGATCTGGATATGGTGCCCCCTTGCCTGCTGATATATGCAGTGGCAGTTGTGTTGTCTAGTTGCAGCTGTACCACTTGGCCCTTCAAGAGAAGCAAAAAGGTCTTCGTCCCCATAAACACAGCTAGGAGCTCCAGAAAGTTGATGTGCAATTGTCTCTGTTGGTTGAATTTGATGATCTTTGCAGTGAGCTCCCCAGCCATATAAGGATGCATCTGTGGTAACCCAGACTGATGGAATCAAAGTTTGGAAAGGAACTCTTTCCTGAAGATTGGCTGGTTTCATCCACCAATGTAGTGACTGCAGCACGGGAAAAAGGATAGTGAGTCACAGATGTCGGGGCTACATTGGGGTAGAAGACAGAAAGGAAAGGGAAGATTGCAATACATCTTGTCCTTAGATGTGTCGTACTATCACTGCCATGCATTTCATGAAAACTCTTAGTGCCACTGACAGACCAAATGGCAATACCGTGTACTAATATACTGAATCGCCCATGTTAAACCTCAGGTACTTCCTGAGTTCTTCCATTATGCCTATGTGAAAGTAAGCATCCTTTAAATCCAGCATTGCAAGCCACTGTTCTTGGAATGGTCATGGGAGTATGTCTTGCAACAATATCATCTGGAGCTTTTTCACACAGAGAAATTTGTTCAAATGCTGTAGGTCCATAATGGGATGGATCTCACATCCCTTCCTGGGGATCTGTAAATAAAGGGAATAGAATCCGTCCCGACATCTCGTACCAAGACAATGGCCCTCTTCCCCAACAGATCCTCCACCTCTTCCACGTAATATGGTGTTGCTCGAGTGTACCTGACATCTGTAAAAACTGGCAGAGACTTGAACTCTATCGCATATCCCACAGTAATTATCTTAAGGACCCAACAGTCTGATGTTATGTGGTGCCATGCAGCGGCATGGCTTGCCAGTTTGATGGAATAGGCAATTGATGATTATATCTAAGGCATCCATCTCCTCGCTGAAAACACCCTTACCATCGAAGGGCAAGCTTTCTATCTCATCTTTCATGTAAGATTGCAGTGAGACCGAACAGAGCCAGGCATGCCTCCTAAGGGATATAGCGGTGGTCACTGACCTAGATTCTGTTTCTGCCAGATGTTTGGCAGTAGACAGATGCTGTCTAGTCACCACTGATAGACTTTGCCATGGTTTCTGCAAAGCGTTTCTTGAAGTCCTCTGGGGACAATTTGTCCATGTCCAACTGGAGTTTCTCCCATAACAAGTGGTTATATTTTGCCATACGTGCTGAGTTAACTGACAATCTTGACAGAAAGGAAGGCTGTAGTGTGTACCTTCCATCCTATAGCATCTAATTTTCTGTCCTCCTTGTTGGCAGGCGTGGTGTGCCTCCTGCCTGACTTAAATGATGTCATGCAATCAATTACTAAAAAATTGAGGACAGGATGCTTTAATAGGCAAGTGTTTTCTTCTTCCTGTACCCAATAGAAGCCTTCCAATCTCTTTGACGTAGGTGTAGAAGTAAGGATGACTTCCCATGCTGATTGTGCCACATGGGAAATTACTGGTAGTAAAGGCAATGTTACTGGATGTGCTGCTTGAGAGACAGTCATAAAAATATACACTGGGTCATCAAGTGTAGTTGACAGTGTTTTCAAGGCAAGTCATCCGCTATTGCCTTAATCTATAGGTGGTAGGCTTTCAACTCTTCAGTTGGTGACACGTGAGTTGCTGCAGGGACATCTGTTGAATGGTCATTTTTATTATCTGCACTCTCAGGGTCAGATTCAAAATCTGAAGAGCCATTATGCTCTTCTGAAGACTATTGTGCTGGAGATGGTATCACAGGTGCATCAGCATCAACAGGGTTATGCCTCGGGGCTTCTGTGAAAGGGACCATAGTTTGAGTAACAATGGACAGTTTTTGGAGCCTCTGGTGCAGGAGGTGCTGTTTGAGTGTTAGTGGTCACCAGTGTGGGTTTCACTATAGGAGTATTCTTGAGAGAAGCTGATGTTTGTGTAGCTGATACTGTAGTAAGCAGCTTCTCTTTCAGTAAACTTGCACTCACAGGGAAGGTTTTGACTGGTACCAGGCATGTGGTATGATGTGGATGAAAGTGAAAAGGTAGTAGAAAACTCTTCTTGTGGAGGTTTGGACTGTTGTACCTTCCACAGTCTATACTCCTGGTAGTCATAAGGCTTTCCAGGAGAGGTCACGCCTATGCCAGTGGTGTCTGATGCCCACCTAGAGGAAGCAGGAGCTTGGAATGTGAAGCCATGTGTTCCACTGCAAAGTACTTGCCGTTAGAGCAGCCAGATGAGCAGCTGTCAAAGCCTAGCATGTCGGTGGGTGGAACAAACTTAGGCAAGTTGTTGGGAAGCCAGGTGCTGGTGACAGCAGGTGTATTTGCAGTCACTGTGTTGATTATCTCCACATCCTGTTCTTCATCTGGGTCTTCCAAAGTATGCAGTAAGAAGGCTTTGGTCATAGCTGAAGATGTGCTATTGTTGGAGTCTAGGATAGACAGCAATGTTTGTGCTGTTGAAGGATCCAAGGCAGTCTGTAGGTCTCCATCATTATCTTCAATATCGATGGTTGGAGGAGGCAGTGAAGGCTCTTGATGTTGAGGAGTGACTTGCCTCAAAGCCATGAGTATCGGAGCATTCAGCTTGGGAGAAGTCTCTCAACGTTGATCCATTGGTGTCAATGGAGTTGGTGAACAAATCGGTGTCGTATCAGGTGAAATAGTAGTCAAATGTGGAGTCATACTTTGAGGTGGTGTTCTCAAAGTTGATGGTTTTAGTACTGACGGTATTTATGTCAAGGCTCTCGGTGTGGATGGTCTCGGAGTTAAGATCTGATCTGTAGATAGTCTTATCACCCAATGTTGTAAGGGTCGTGGAGGTCGCGCCGAGGCTTTCAAGTGCTTTGAATGAAGCGTGACACTCTGCAGCCCAGATGAAGAAGGCATTTTGTTCAATGTTGGCTCGTGGCTCCTATGTTTCTTAGGAGCCAGTGCCAAAGAATCCTCATCCGAGGACTTATGCTTTCTTTTAGCCATGTGCCAAGGTGGAGAGTGCCTTGGAGGTTTGAACACTGTAGCCAACGAGGAGCTGCTCGAAGTGGGGGGAAAAGAGTTTAGACTTTTTAAAAAATCTACAGTCCTTAATGTTATCGGCATCAATTTCAATGTTGAAGAGGCAGTTGGTCTCTGCGTCGGGCACAGACAATCTGAGAGCCTTATTTTTCCTTGTTTGGTTTGAGAACAACAAACAAATTTTACAAGATGTCATGTTGTGCTGCTCACAACAATTTAAACAGGATTCATGGCAATCCTGAGATGGTAACCCTGTCCGACACACTGAAGATCTTTTTAAAAGTCTCTTTCTCTGGTTTACGTTTCATAATCCAGGAATAATAATAAGTTAATAACAGTCCAAGTCAGTGCAGAAAGAAAACAATTTTCAACTTTACTTTCTAGGAGAACTCTTAAGAAGGAAACAGTCCAAGCCAAGGAGATACAGCGATAAGGTCTTATTGCTATGGTGGTCAGAAAGGAACTGGAGAAAATGGCATCCCACCTGCCTTAAATAATGGTCACACCAAGCACATGAGGCAGAGCTCAGGCACCAGGGAGAGCTATAGCATTCCACCTGCAAGGTTCCTGCGCAGGCGCAAACCCCATTCTTATGGATAGCCAACGGATCATGATCCAGATCATATGTATCTTCTCACGCACTTTCTAGGGACAATCACCTTAAAAACATCAATTACTACTTGGAAGTTGTTGAATTTACCTAATATTGCATTGGCATTCATTTATCGTTACAACTGAGTTTTATGAAAGAATGCTGAACATCTGGACTAACATTCCACACCTGCAGCATTGTGAGTTCAAGACTATTGCTGTGCTGCCGCTTAACTGGGAGAGAAGGGGCAATTTTTGCTAATCTTCCCTTCCCTCGGAAGGCCACTGTTCATCTCCAAAATATGTCCCTGAGTGTTATGTGACCCTCAGGAACCTATTTTGGTGGTGCACAGTAGGATTTTGAGGAAGGGGTAGATTGGCAAATATTGCCTCTTCCCCCACTCAAAGAGCATAGTCGTAATCTGGAACTCTAACTGCTGTACATGTACAATGCTAGCCTAGATATAGCCAAGTAAATTTTAGAAATGAGAAATTGTCTGCAAGGAAAATCTGGGGGGAAATTCCACCCCACATGTCTGGAGAGGGGGGGGCACAGCTTTAAAGATTCTACTCCTACCTCTCTGTCAGATTCCATATGGTGTTGCTTGGAGTCTCTTGCACTTCTAAGTGAGTGCTTTTCTATGGAGTTCTATAATGCTCGATACCATCTCCAATGTTTTGTTTTGTTTTTTAAACCATCTACATGAAGCCACTGGGAGAAATCATCAGGAGATTTGGTTCAGGGTACCATCAGTATGCTGACAGCATCCAAATCTATTTTTCTATGTCAACTTCATCAGGAAATGGAATAGTTTCCCTAAATACCCACTTGCAGGTGATAATGGGTTGGCTGAGAGATAACAAACAGTCTGAATCCAAGTAAGATGGAGGTGCTCATTGTTGGGGGTGGAGGTTGAAACTCAGGAGACTCTTTAGATCTGCTTGTCCTGGATGGGGTTACACTCCCCAGAAGGAACAGTCATGCAGACTAGGAATACTTATGGACTCAAACCTCTCTCTGGTATCTCAGATTGAGGCAGTGGCCACGAGTGCTTTTTATCAGCTTCAGCAGGTACTCCCGCTTTGTCTGTTTCTTGAAGTGAAATACCTTAACAGTGGCAAATTTTCTGGTAACCTCCAGGCTTGAAAATTTCAGTGTGCTCTACATTGGGCTGCTTTTGTATGTAATCCAGAAACTGCAATTGGTGCAAAATACAGCAGCCAGTTGGTCTCCAGGGCAACCCAAAGAGACCACATTGCTTTACAAGAACTACCCTGGCTACCAATATGTTTCAGGGCACCTTCTCTCTGATACCTCAGGTGGAGGCAGTGGCCAGGAGTGCTTTCTATCAACTTCAGCTGGTTCACCAACTGCACCCTTTCCTGGAAGTGCATGACTTTAAGACAGTGGTGCTTCTGCTGGTAATCTCCAGGCTTGACTTCTGCAATGCACTCTACGTGGGGCTGCCTTTGTATGTAGTTCGGAAGCTGCAATCAATTGGTGAAGAATGCTGCTGCCAGATTGGTCTCTGGGACATCCCATAGAGACCATATTACTTTAGTTCTAAAAGATCTACACTGGCTACCAGTAGGTTTATGGGCAAAATACAAAGTGCTGGTTATTACCTATAAAGCCCTTATTAGCTTGGGCCATGGTGTTTAAGAAAACACCTTCTTTGTTACGAGCCCGGCCACCTATTAAGATCTTCAGGGGAGGTTCATCTGAGGGTGCCGCCAGCTCATCCAGTGGCCATTCAAAGGTGTGCCTGCTCTGTAGTTGCCCCAGGATTGTGGAATGCACTTCCTGCTGAGATCAGAGCTGCTCCATCCCTGTTGGCTTTGGGGAGACAGCTGAAGACGCATCTTTTCAGCCAAGCTTTTTAGTTAGTTGGTGTGTTTATATGGATATTTTAATTAGATATGTTTTAACTGTTAAATTCTTTGTTTTATGCTGTAAACTAGAGACTTTGGTAGTGGGCAGTATACAAATTTATCAAGTAAATAAATACAAAGTGCTGGTTGTTACCTACACAGTCCTTAACAGCTTGGACCCAGAATAATTAAGAGAACGCCTTCTTTGTTATAAACCTCAGCCCCTCTGAAGAGGTCTGTTTACAGTTGCCATCAGCTAGTATCACAGTAACTCAGGGCTTTGGCCTTTTCTATAGCCACCCTAGGGCTATGGGACATGCTCCCTTTTGGAATAAAAGCCTTGCTATCTCTGGCAGCCTTTAAAAAGGCACTTAAGACACACCTTTTCAATCAAGCTTTTTGCTAAATATTATACTTTTTAATACTGTTTTTAAATATTTAACTTGCTTTAACTTTGTTTTTATTGCATAAACCACCTAGAGATTTGAGTTTTGGCAGTATACAAGTGTGCTTAAATAAATAAAGAGACTACAGATTTATTGCAAAGAATACCTGCAATAGCTTTGATACAATAGAGCAGTTCAGACATACAGAGATCCAGGATTATATCCTGGCTTCACATATCTCCATGCTTCAGAAACATGTGATATCTTTCTACTTCTGATTCACATTGCTTGTTACATCCAAGTTGAGTGATCCTGTCTTATATTAACCAGAGTTCCAAAATAAACCAAGATTGGGTTCAGATACTGGAGTTTTTTGGAACCATGGTTAGACTAAGCCAGGATTCATTGCTCTGTTCAAATGGAGGAGAGAACATGCATTTCCCAAAGACATTGCACAAATAGTGTAATCCTAGCGTACATTTGAACCAGCCCACTGTAGTATTTTATTCAGTTAATGAATTGGTTAGAAGGAAAACAGTTAATTGACCAGAGCAATTCTTAATGACTGACAGCACTCACTAAATGTTTATATTTTTATTTTAGAGCAGTTTCAGTTCCAACGGCAGTAATTTATTTTACTTGCTATGATCAACTGCGTGATGCCTTCATTTCTAAAATAGGAGAAGATAATGTCTACATTCCACTTATTGCAGGGGGCATAGCCAGATGTGAGTCAAACAGTCTCTAATATCTAGTTTGTTGTATTTAATATGATTGCAGCAAGAATAGTACAATAAATTGTGATAGTGCTGCTCAACAAACAGTCTTTTGTTATGTGAAATTATTCTTTGTGGTGGTAAAAGGAATATAATTTAGTCAAGTTTTTATTCCTTAGATTTAAACAGGGAAGAACATTGGGCTGTTTCAGGCATATTATTTCCTATTCTAGCATGGTTCAGAAATCAGGAGCACTCCATGAGCTTGGAAGTGACTTCCCCTTTCTGTACTGACCACTGATTAATGTTATGGCTGAGCCAAAGTGATCACTATCCATAGTTTGTTTTGTTTACATGTATATCCCATTTCCTGGCCAAGAATATGGCCCCTGAAGTAGTTTACAATAATAATACATTTTTAAAAACTCATTAAGACAACTAAATAAAAATTTTCAGCAATTCAGGCCTAAAACTACAGTCATTTGAAAGCAATAATTTCACAAGCTGTCTAACTTGTTATGTGAGTAATAGGCCTTTCTAAAGAGGCTTTTTTTAACCATCATCCTGAACACAGAAATGGTTCACTAGATACTTTGCAGTCATGCTGCAAGGTTCTGGACTAGCTTTACTTTCTCAACACTTTTCAAAGGCAGCCTTGTGTCAAACACTCTGCAGTTGTTCAACTTAGATGTTAACCAGGAATGTTTCGTAGTACCAAGATCTGTTGCCCAGGACACATTGGCAGCTGGCACACCAATCATAGCTGGGAACACACACTTGTGACACAGCTGCTCAAACCACATGACAGCACCAGGCCCATTTGTTTAAACCTGGATCTGCCCCATCACATATAATATTTGTCACTGCAGGTAATAAGAGAGGAAAGGACATGTAGGTGGGGGTGCTGAATAATGATTCACACAGAAAAGGGAAATTGCATGGTGACAAGGAAAGAGTGCAGGATGTCATGATCCCAGGACTGGTATGCAAGAACATAGGGTGCTACTTATCTCTTAATTGGATTAAAAGATGAGGGAATTTTATATCTGCACCATGCATTTAATTTGCAAATCCACCATTCCAAATCCACAAGAATGGCCAATTTAACCTGTTAATACTTTGACACTTTGTTAACACTTTTGGGGAAATGAGCTCCAGAGGAATTAGTGGAACAAACTGTGTTGTGGTTCTGGGTGGTGGGGAGAGAGAGATAAGCTTTCTTTTTAAGAAAACCAGCATTAATCACAGACTAAGCACAATTTTCCCTTTATACTGTATAAGTCACATTACAGTTAGATTTGCTTGTTTAAAATCTACATTGTAAACAATATTTCCTGAGATCTTGACTTCTTTATATGGAAGTTTGAAGTAGTACTTTGCTCCTCTTGGACCAACAGCTACCTATATTTTTTTTTATTATTATTATTATTATTATTATTATTATTATCATTATTATTATTATTATTATTATTATTATTATTAAATACAGTTCTCATCTCATAGAGTGATTAACTACATTGAAAAATGCCACGTGTAGACAAAACGGGGGGGGGGGTGGAATCTTGTGTCATAGATGCTGTTTGGGAAACTGTTGCATTACTAGACCTGTTTGAGCATCTTGCCGTTTTTCTCTCAATTGTAGTGGGTGCAGCAACTATAATAAGTCCAGTTGAAATGATTAGAACAAGAATGCAGTTTCGCCGGTTGACTTACAAACAACTAAGTGCTTGCATTAGTAGTAACATGGCCAAAGATGGCTGGCTTTCACTCTGGAAAGGATGGGGCCCCACTGTTCTTAGAGATGTGCCATTTTCAGGTATGATTTGTTTTGCATCAGTAGAACTGCTTATTTGTCATATGCATTGAGCTCAGTTTCTTCTTTTCTATTGGAATGTTTATCAAAGCTTGCTTAGCTTCAGAAATTGGACTTCATCCAAAACCTTCAGACCTTTTCTGAACCAAACTCTGCTTCAAAACAGTTTTTAACATGTAGATTACAGTCAGTGCAGTAGGGCTGAGGTTAAAGAAAATCTGCCAATAATACAATTAGATTTGTTTTTAAATCTATAATGTGGTACGAATGAAGTCTACATCATGACAAGTGCTTAGTCTGCTTTGTGGGAAATTGGTGGTTCTATAGTTGCTACAAAACTAACCCTATATGACTGTAGGATGTGTGATTCTTGAATTCATTTCCAGTTTTTTAGTTTCTTGTTGTATTTTTCTGACTGTAGACACTTGCAATACCATTTCTCTGTCCCCATAGCACTGTACTGGTGTAACTATGAATACTTCAAGAAGAGGTTGTGCAAGAGATCAGGAAAACATGAGCCAACATTCTTTATCACCTTCCCATCAGGAGCAGCAGCTGGTTCTGTAAGTCTAGTTGCTCTTGCCAGCATTTTCACTTAGTAAATATCACATTGAGAATTTTTTCCCTAAGAAATGAAAGCATAGGAGATTAAGAGAACATTAATCTTGCTTAAGTACAATTGAAGTGAATAGTACTTAAGCATTTAAGTACTATTTAAGTCTCATTTTAGAGACTTAATGAGAATGAGATTTAGTTCTCATTGATTTTAAATGGGATTTTGGCATGCCTAAATTTTTTTGGATTGGGATATACTCACCCTGGTCCAGAATCCTGTATATACTGTGATGCACACACAAACAGGGTCTGTCCTGATCATTTAAATTGAAAGAGTAGATTCAAGCATGCATCTACTAGACATCACCCAGAGGTGTTTATATCAGGCGGTAAAGAAATATGATAGATACAGAACTTATTTTTACAGCCAAAATAAAATAGGAAGACCATTCTAAGTAAGTAAGCCTTGTGCACACTGACACACTCATATTTGGAAGCAATCAGTAGATAAATGTAAAATGTACACTGTTACATTCAATATATAAGGGATTGTATACTTATCCCTTAATCCTTGACACATTTGTTGGAATGATGTTCTTTTGATTTCAGTGGAACTTACCTTCAGGTAAATGTTCTTGAGATTTCATTGTCTACCAACATAAATTCAGTATATTGCCAAATCCATGAGAATAGGTCTATCAGACATGGCTATGTGGAATCTTAGTGTTCAGAACAGTATACCTCTGAATTCCTGTTGCTGGGAGGGCAAAGAAGAGATGGGCTGTTGCCTTGATGCCCTTCTTGGGGACTTCCCAGGCATCTTGTTAGCCACTATGGGAAACAGAATGCTGGACTTTATCGATCTTTGTCTGATCTGGGAAGGTAACGGGGTGCAAGGCCATTCCACCTGCCTTGCCGGGACTCACCAACTGGCCCCTTTGCCTCCTGTGGAAACTCCAGCCCAGACAGGGAACAGCCTGTATGTCTGCCCGTCTGTTGCCAGGCTCCCAGATTGAACTGCACCACCTGTCGCTTGTCCCAGGAGCTGCTTGTGAGAGGAGCGGCTTTCGGGGCTTGCGGGTTTAAAAACAAGGAGGCTTGCCAAAAGTGTAGCTGTCGGCCTGCCTGTAGGCAGCCATCAAAGCCAGTGGGACGGAGGGCGGGGGGTTGGGTTGTGCCAGGCCTTTTGCAGATATGTGTTTGGGCTCTCTTGAGTGAGGTGGTGCTGGGGGTGCCGGCAGTTTTGGGGCAGCTATTACTGTAGTGGTGGGGAATAGAAGAATTGCTCTGGCAGAGCAGCTGGCCGTTACAGGGGAAGGGAAATCAATAATTTAATAATTGTTTCCACTTCCAACTGCTTTGTCAACTCTCAGGCCTTGGGGAGCAGCTCTAACGACTCACAGTGTCTGGCCTTGCTCCTCTGCAATGCCAGATCAGTTCAGAAAAAGACTGAAATTGTCCACGATTTGATCATGGATGAGGGAACTGACTGGCATGTATAACTGAGACCTGGTTGGGGGAGGCGAGTGGTCCAGTGTGGGCTCAGCTTCTCCCATCAGGTTACTCTGGAGTAGGCTTGGGGAAGTAGGAAGGGGGGTGCAGTGGCTGTGGTCCATAAGAATACCATTTCCCTTACCAAGGGCCCCTGTGAGATAGTTGACTTATATTGAGTGCATATTTTTGAGTCTGGGAACTAGGGATAGATTGGGGATTCCATTGGTGTACCATCCACCCCGCTGCCCAACTGACTCTCTAACTCAGGGGTGGGGAACCTTGACCCTCCAGCTGTTTTTGAACTACAACTCCCACTACAACAATAATTGTGGCTGGGGATAATTTTGAACTACAACAATAATTGTGGCTGGGGATGATGGGAGTTGTAGTTCAGCAACAGCTGGCGGGCCAAGGTTCCCCACCACTGCTCTAACTGATCTGATGGAGCTGGTTGTGGAGTTGGTGTTGGAGTCTCCTAGACTTTTGGTGCTGGGGGACTTCAATACCCACTTTGGGGCTTGCTTGTCTGGTGCGGCTCAGGAGTTCATAGCAGCCATGACAACTATGGGCCTATCCCAATTAGTTTCTGAACCAACTCATGTTGCCAGCCACGCACTTGATTTGGTCTTTTGTTCGGATCAGTGGGATGTTCTGTGGGTGTGGGATCTGGTGGTTTCCCCATTGTCATGGATGGACCACTACCTGGATAAAGTTGGTCTCACAGCCACAATCCACCCCTGCAGAGGTGGTGGACCTATTAGGATGGTCCGTCCAAAAAGGCTGCTGGACCCAGTAGGATTTCAAAAGGACTTTGAGGATTTTGATGTTGGTGCGGCTGGTGATTCTATCGATGCCCTGGTGGAAACCTGGAACAGGGAACTTATCAGGGCAGTAGACATGATTGTTCCTAAGCATCCCTTCCGACCTGCTTCAAAAATGGCCTCTTGGTATACTGAGGAGTTGCCGGGGCTGAAGCGGTTGGGTAGGCGACTAGAGCGCAAGTGGAGGAGAACTCGGTTAGAATCTGACAGAATATAGCATGTGACCCATTTGAAGACTTATGCGATGGCAGTGCATGCAGCGAAAAAGAGATTTTAGTCTGTGCGCATTGCAACTACAGGTTCGTACTCAGCAGAGCTATCTCGGGTTGTGAGGAGTTTAGTCGCTGCTCCTTCTACTTCAAATCAGTCCCCAGGGTCGTTCTGCTATGATGCTTTTAATGGTTCTTTGTGAACAAAATCTCCTGTATTTGGGCTGACTTGGACTCCACTATTTCTGCAAGATCTATGGAAGAAGTGTCCAGCGATCCGTCTTGCAGTATTAGATTCTGAATATGTGGACAAGCTGCTTGGGGCCGTGCGGCCTACCACCTGTTCTCTGGATCCCTGCCTGACTTGGCTGCTTCTGTCTTGCAGGGAGATTGTTGGAGGTGACCTAGTTAATATCATAAATGCATTGCTGAGGGAGGGTAGGGTGCCTCCTTGTCTGAAAGATGCAATGGTTAAACCACTCCTTAAGAAGCCTTCTCTGGACCTCTTAGCGATGGATAGTTACAGGTCAATCTCCCTTGGTTGGGAGAGGGTGGAGGCCGACCAGCTCCAGGGAGTTTTGGGAGGAAACTGATTATCTAGACCCATTTCAAACTGGCTTTAGGGCTGGCTATGGGGTTGAGACAACCTTGGCCTGATGAATGACCTTTACCGGGGAACTGACAGGGGGAGTGTGACTCTGCTGGTTCTTCTGGATCTCTCAGCGGCATTCGATCCCATTGACCATGGTATCCTTCTGGATCACCTGGGGGAGTTGGGGATAGGGGGCACTCCTTTGCAGTGGTTCTGCTCCTATCTCTATTGTAGATTCCAGATGGTGGAGCTTGGTGACAGTTGCTCCTCAAAACGTTCCTCAGGGCTCCATTCTGTCACCAATGCTTTTTAATATCTACATGAAACCGCTGGGTGAGGTCATCAGGAGATTTGGTGCTGGGTGTTATCAGTATGCTGATGACAACCAAATCTACTTCTCCTTTTCATCTTCAGGAAGTGACACTCATTCTCTAAATGCCAGCCTACAGGCAGTAATGGGCTGGATGAGGGATAACAAATTGAAGCTGAATCCAAGCAAGACGGAAGTGCTCATTGTGGGGGCTCAGAATCTGAGGGGTGAGTTAGATCTTCCTGTGCTGGATGGGCTTACACTCCCCCAGAAGGAGCAGGTGCACAGCTTGGGAGTACTCCTGGACCCAGGCCTCACCCTAGTATCTCAGGGGGAGGCCATGGCCAGGAGTGCTTTCTATGAGCTCCGGCTGATTCGACAGCTGCACCCATTCCTTGAGGAGGATGACCTCAAAACAGTGGTGCATCAGCTGGTAACCTCCCAGCTTGACTATTGCAATGCACTCTGTGGGGCTGCCTTTGTATGTAGTTCGGAAACTTCAGTTAGTTCAAAATGCGGCAGCCAGATTGGTCTCTGGGGCAACCCAGAGAGACCATATTATGTCTGTCTTGAAACAGTTACACTGGCTGCCATTATGTTTCCAGGCAAAATACAAAGTGTATTACCTTTATTTTTAATTATTTATTTTTAACATTTTATATCCTGTTCTTCCTCCAAGGAGCCCAGAGCGGTGTACTACATACTTAAGTTTCTCCTCACAACAACCCTGTGAAGTAGATTAGGCTGAGAGAGAAGTGACTGGCCCAGAGTCACCCGGCTAGTCTCATGGCTGAATGGAGATTTGAACTCAGGTCTCTCCGGTCCTAGTCCAGCACTCTAACCACTACACCATGCTGGCTCTCTTTAAAGCCCTGAATGGTTTAGGTCAGAGTTATCTTATAGAGCACCTTCTTCTGCATGATCCCCACTGCACGTTAAGGTCATCTGAGGAGGTCCGTCTGCAGTTACCACCGGTTTGTCTGGTGGCGACTCAGAGGCGGGCCTTCTCTGTAGCTGCTCCTGGGCTATGGAATGCACTCCCAGCAGAAATCCATAATTTGAGTTCATTATTGTCTTTCAGGAGAGCCCTTAAAACCCATCTGTTTGGCCTGGTCTTCCAGGGTTTTTAAACTACTGTAAACTATTTTTAATTTTTTTTAAATGGTTGCCCTGGTTTTCCAGCGTTTTTGTTCAATTGGTTTTATTCTGTTTTTATAGTTTTGATTTTAATTGTAACTGGTTTTAATTGTTTTTATCCTGTTGTAAACCACCCTGAGCCATTTTGGAAGGGCGGTATATAAATCGAATACATAAATAAGTAAATAAATAAAATAATAAATAAATCTAGCAGGGCTCATATTATATTCTTATGCACTGAAAGTGTTGCATATAAGTATTATATTATTTTTCCCCTCTAGATTGCTGCTCTTTTAACTTTACCCTTTGATGTTATAAAAACACACAAGCAGACTGAGCTTTGGGAATTCGAATCCACACACTGTAAGTTCTCTAATCCACTAAGTATTTTTTCCAGGCCCATTGTCTAGTGCAGTCGTTGAGAAATATTTTTCTGAAGATCTTGCTGCTCTCATCCACTATTTGTAACATTATGGATAGACTACTGAAACAATGCTATATGTGAGCTGCCCTGAAAGAGTAGTGCAGAACAACTCCCTGCCTCTACATGAGTGGAACTATTTAGCCAATAAGTCCAATTCAAGGACTTGGTTATTATCCTGGACCCATGCCTTTAGGGCTGTATAGGTAAGCTAAGGAACGCTTCTCCTTGCAAGAGTTTATTTTTAGGGCAATGTTCTTCATTGCAAGGCCTGGGAGCCAGTGGCGGCTCCCTGATTAATTGTTGATTAGGCTTGTACGAAACTTCAGCCAGATACTCCACACAGCCCTATATGGAGGCGACTTTACCCAATGCTGGTGAGACTCCTTTATGAGAAACTGTGCCCTGTTAAGCCCCAGTGACATCTTGGAAGGTGTTCCCAGAGCACTGGAAAATGTAATGCTTCCCAGTGCTTTCCCCAAATTGCTCTATAGAAAAAGCCCCGGAAAGGGCTCTCCAGCACTCCATGGTCACTTTCCAGTGTAGCATTGGAGCTCACCAGGGCTTCGTTTCTCTTAAGATCACCCCCAACATAGGGAAAGGCGCAGCACTGTGCAGAGGTTAGTGTGGCAAGAAATGGCTCTTGCATTGAACAGTTTTTGCCAAAGTGGCCCCCACTTGAAATATAGTGAAGATTACTGCTGGAGGGAGAGTATGCTTTAGAGCAGGGTTTCTCAACGTGTGGGTCCCCAGATGTTATTGGACTTCAACTGCCATAATCCCCAGCCCCAATGGCCTTTGGTTGGGAATTATGGGAGTTGAAGTCCAATTACATCTGGGTACCCACACGTTGAGAATCCCTGCTTTAGAGCTGGGTTTTTCTTGTAGCCTCTATCCTGTGAAATCCTTAAGATTAACAACAGTTCATCACTCCTGCCTTTGTTGTAAATGTTCTTATTTATGTTGTAAAATGTATGCAATAGGTTCAAATGCATGCTCAAATGCTGGGTTTGTTATACAGTGGGTATAGGAAAGAATCACCCCCTTTGATAGTCCTTAAATTCTGGTTCCCTTACATCCTGAAATGAAAACACAAAGAAAATTCCCTTCACCAGCTGTACTTATCCAATGCAACCTATAACATCCAACTGAAAAAATCACAATTACAGTCCAGAAAAAGTGTCAGAAATAAAAAACAAGAATTACTGAGATTGAAAAAGGATCCCCCCCCCCAATGTCAATATTTTGTTGAACCACCTTTTGCTTTAATAACAGCCTTGAGTCTGTTGGGATACTTCTCTATCAACCTTGCACATCTAGACAGAGCAATATTTGCCCACTTCTCCATACAGAACTGTTCAAGTTCGGTCACATTGGATGGTAGGTGTTGGTGGACTACTATCCACCCCGGATCCGGTCGGCCCTCCAAACTGGATGGAAGAGCAAGGAGGAAACTGGTAAGAGAGGTTACCAAGAGGCCAATGGCCACTCTGAAGGAGTTAAAGGACTTCATGGCAAAGAGTGGTTGTTCTGTGCATGTGACAACAATTTCACGAGCGCTCCACAGATGTGGCTTGTTCGGGAGGGTCACAAGGAGAAAGCCACTTCTCAAGAAAGGCCACATTAAAGCTCGTTTGAGCTTTGCCAGAAGGCACCTTGAAGATTCTGATGCCAAATGGAAAAAGGTCTTATGCTCAGATGAGACCAAGACTGAACTATTTGGCCTCAACACCAAACAGTACACCTGGCGTAAATAGAACGCAGCTCACCATCCACAACACACCATACCTACAGTGAAGCATGGAGGTGGCAGCGTCCTGTTGTGGGGGTGTTTCTCTGCCTCAGTGACTGGGGCTCTCGTTAGGGTAGAAGGAAAAATGGATGGGGCAAAATACCGTCAGATTCTGGAAGAAAACCTGCTACCCTCTGCCAGACGGTTGAGGATGGGCAGAAGATTCACCTTTCAACATGACAACGATCCGAAGCACACAGCAAAATTGACCACACAGTGGCTGAAGGAGAAAAAAGTGAACGTCCTCATGTGGCCCAGTCACAGCCCAGACCTAAATCCCATAGAAAATCTGTGGAGAGATTTGAAGATAGCAGTCCACCAACACCTACCATCCAATGTGACCGAACTTGAACAGTTCTGTATGGAGGAGTGGGCAAATATTGCTCCGTCTAGATGTGCAAGGTTGATAGAGAAGTATCCCAACAGACTCAAGGCTGTTATTAAAGCAAAAGGTGGTTCAACAAAATATTGACATTGGGGGGGTGATCCTTTTTCAATCTCAGTAATTCTTGTTTTTTATTTCTGACACTTTTTCTGGACTGTAATTGTGATTTTTTCAGTTGGATGTTATAGGTTGCATTGGATAAGTACAGCTGGTGAAAGGAATTTTCTTTGTGTTTTCATTTCAGGATGTAAGGGAACCAGAATTTAAGGTCTATCAAAGGGGGTGATTCTTTCCTATACCCACTGTAGTTTTTATACAAGCTGAGCTTTTGGGCTGTAATCAGACTAATAGTTTAATTGTATTACTATAGTCTGATAGTTGTCCGATTCATATAAATAGATGAGAAATATTTGAACAGGAGTTCAGAAAAGTGTGTCTGAAAGCCGCCGCCACCTGAAAATTGTGTATTGTAGCAAAATTCACCATTGCAGGGAAATAGATGTAAACTTGACATTTAATGTATGCACATTCTACTTTTATTTTAGTTTTGTTTTTGTTTTATTCAGCATCACAGCCAAGGAGTGTACCAATATGGAAAGTAATGAAGAGAATTGTTGCTGAAAATGGATTTACTGGATTATTTGCTGGTAAATTCTCTTGATTGCAGTACAGTGATAAGCATTTTATTCCACCCTAGTGGATAAAAGTTGTTAGCCATGACTAATATCTCGATATATTTTATCTAAGGCTTTATCTTCTAGAGAGCCTAAATAAGTTCTTAAAATGTGGGCCAGTACCCTTTCTGTTGGTACAATAGTAACTTTGCTCTACTTCATTGTCAGGTTCCTCCAGAAACAGTTTTGCTGGTAATGCTTACGGTGTTTGTGGGGGCAGGGGTGGACTTCACCCAGTTATTCATTTGGGGAGGACACAGTGAATAACATGGAGCAGCTTGTGTTTCAGCAGCGGTGAAGCCAATAGACATGGACCTGAGCACTCTTTGAACTGGAGTCCTCTAGAAGCTCCAAGTTAAGAGTTGGATACAGTTAACTAGTACATGAGACCAGTCATTGACCAGCAGAGTAATTTTTTGTAGATTACATGCTAGGAAAGTTCAAGAAAGTAAATATATGTAAAGTGAAAGGACAGAATTGTTTATTAATGTGCTTGCAAAAGGAAGTAAAAAAGTTTTAAATTTGTAGGGTGTCAACTTTAAATGTTCATTTTATTGAATAATTACCTTGTATAGAAAATTGAATCTTAGTAAATTTGCATCTGAGCAAGATCTTCTGCTTCTCTTAGACATGTTATTGAATTATAGATTTGATTGAGTGTTATATCTGTTGAACAATCAGAGGTAAAATTATATTCAGCATTTCTGCTTTAAAAAATTAAAAATATTTATTTAAACTCTTCACCCAGCATATTCCAGTGTAAAAAGTAGTTCGTTCAGCTTATTTATGTGGCAGGATTGTGTATGCCAAGCTTGGTATCTGTAGGTAATCAGGAAGTGTGACTTCTTGTGTATCAAAATATATATAAGGTAAAGACTACAAAACTGGGGAGAAATAGTCTTGACAGAAAAACTGCTATGCTTTCTTAGAATTCATGATGGATGTGTTAGGGCTTATCATAATTATAAAGGGACTTTGTTGCTGCTACTGTTACCAGGGTCTGCTGGACATATGTCTACAACGGTCCATGTCTATGTTTTGCTTAAGAGCAGGGGAGATTAGCATCAGATGGGTGCAGACCAGTGAACAGCAAGTAAATACTCAAAGGTATTGCAGGCTTGTGGCCGCAGTATGGACACACTGGAAGGGGAAAGAGAGAAGTGAGACACTTAGAATTATTGTGAGGGTAATGGGGGTACAGGAGATTAAAAAGTGGTTGGTTAGGAATGTTACCATGTTATTTTACTAGGAGGGCAGATAGGCTTAAGGGTGAAAGAAAAGAGTGAGAAAAGGCATTTGTCACAGCTGCCCAGTTCTTTGACATGGTCTCTGTCTTTACATATGGGCTATGCGCCTGTGCAGAGACCACGTTGGAATCTAACAAGCTCAATTTCTTCTGCTTCGGGCAGGAACGCCACCCCCAGCCGGTATATGTGGCTGCACCACTCCTCATCCCCTCAGTCTTTCTTCGGCTGCGCTTCAGCGAACATCATGGTGTCTTTCAGCTCAGCAACTCATTGGTTTTGGTAGTCTGGTTGTTTTTCTCCTGTTTTCTTCTGTTTTCTCTAGTTTTTCTTTGTCTTTCTCTTCATGCAGTTGTGTTTTTTTACCTTTGCATTTTCTTTTAACGGTCTTTCCTTCGAGCTCCGGTCCCGGCTGGGACAGAGCGTGGAGGCCTGCCAGCCCTCGGCGTATATGCCGGGTATGAAGAACTTTAAAAAGTATATCCGCTCTGGATAGAAGCTTCCCTCCCCCGATACGCACGCTGAGTGCTTGTGTTTCGGGAAGTCCCACATTGTTGAGATCTGCCCGCATTGCCAGAAGTTTACTAAGCAGGCTCACAAGAATAGGGCTTCTTGCTTGTGCGCTACCCTTTTGGATCTGGCTCTCCTTTCTTCAGAAGTCTTAAAAGTTAAACAGTCTCTAAAAATGGCTGCTTCGATGTCGGTGGACCGATCAACTGTCAATACCATGGAGTATCAGGTTCCGGTATCGGGACCTTCGGCAGCGTCAAGTGATAGGGAGCTCTCCTCTTACCAGCCTCAGGAGGCTTCTGTGATCCTCTCAAATTCATCAGGGGTAAAGACTAAGAAGAAGAGGTCTAAGACTCAGAAGCACTCCCCAACGGATCAAGATCGAACTCAGGCCCCTAAGTGGAAGGGATCGACGGATGCCAAGGGATCGTTGGGCTCTACCTCTAAGAAGCCCAAGACAGCATTGCTCCACTCAGTGCAAAAACTCTCGTTATCGACACATCTTGCTTCGCCCGTGCCTTCAGGAGGTTTGGACTCGTTTGTGGCGGGGGAACCAGCCTATGCTGCACCTGAGTTCGATCCCAGCACTTCGTGGATTCCTAGACGTAGGTCACCCCTACATCGATACCAAGAAGAGCGATCCTTGGTGTATCGGCAAGATCTGTCTTGGGATTATCGGGATCGTTATCACACCATGGAGTATCGTTCCCCTCTTTTGGAATCGGAGTGTGTCTACAGCTCCTTGCGTCGGGACCCTGGTTCCTATGATCACTACCGGATGGATGGCAGCTCGGACAACTCAGACTATGTTCGATCCCATTATAGGTCTTGCCATCTGGAAGGCCTTGAGTATCTGCAGCCTTTGGTACTGAGGACTGTCCGGATGCCCCCCATGCATGCAGAGGAGCAACCGCATTCTGCCTCTTTCGCCTTGGGAACTGGATGATTGTGCTGGGGAGTTCATGTCAGGTTCGAAGCCGCACCAAGAGACAGTTCCAGATCGGCAGTCGCAGCCTGAACCTTCAGTCCCGGCACTGGCCCATCTGGCTGATATGCCCGGTTCGCCCCCTGTGACTCAGGACCAGTCAGTCCCAGAGGACCCTATGTCAGACAGCAAGGATAGTTCGCAGGAATCAGAGGCTGTCTCCCTAGGTTTGTCCCTGCTTGATCTCCACTCGGATTCAAAGCCAGTTTCTCCTCAGAGGACCTGAAAATGTATACCGCCTATGTGACCTGTATGGCGGTGGTTCTGGGGGTGAATCTCAGTACCCTTCAAGAAGGGGATCTGGACCCCCTGTTCAGCCTGATTGACTCAGAGGCCAAGGTGCCTGCAGCCTTGCCCTTCAACCCGGCCTTGTTGAATGTGGTGAAAGCCCACTGCAAGAAGCCTAATACACTCTCTCAGCAGAATAGGCGTCTAGAGAACTTCTACAGTGTGCAATTCCAGGAAAATACAGCCTTTTTGAAATGTCACCCTACCTCATAAGAACAGCCCTGCTGGATCAGGCCCAAGGCCCATCTAATCCAGCATCCTGTTTGCACAGTGGCCCACTAGATGCCACCGGAAGCCACAGGCAGGAGTTGAGGCTCCTGCTGTCGCTCCCCTGTAACTGGTAGTCAGGGGCATCCTGCTTTTGAGGCTGGAGGTGGCCCACAGCCCTCTAACTCTAGTGTTGTAGAGGCCTCTTTATAGAGGTCCAGGGGTCATAGCCAGTCGACCCCAGGTGATAAAGAAGGCAAGAAATTGGACTCTTTTGGGTGAAGACTTTATTCTGCAGCAGCCTTGCACTTGCGTGTGGCAAACTATCAGGCACATAATGCTAGATATAACCACTTCTTGTGAGAGAAAGTGGGTCCTTTCCTGGATCTCCTTCCTTGGGATAAGCGGGATCCTGCGAAGTCCTTTCTAAAGGAGACCATGAAAGTCCCCAAGCAGGAACTGTATTCTACCCATCACTCCATGGAGTGCACCACTAAAGTGATGGCCACGTCTATGGCACTTCGACGCCACGCTTGGCTTAGGTAATCTGGCCTTCACTATGAGGCTTGCTGCAGGGTGGAGGACTTGCCCTTTGAGGGATCTAGCCTGTTCTCAGAATAAACCAATGACACGCTTCATAAAGTGGAAAAGTTGTGCAACACCACACGATCCATGTCCTATAGCTCTCTATCGTCGAAGATACAGAGAACTTCCAAATGGTCGCCTCATCAGACGCAGAGAGTGCCAGCTCGCCACCAGTCACCTTCCGAACGGTCCTTTCAGAACAACAAGTTCCCCCTCAGACACAATTCAGGGGGACAACACAATAAGCCGGCCTTTCAGAAACCTCACCCAAGCGTCCCACCAAAGAAACAATGACTTGGGGCACCTTGTCACCCGCCTGCGACTGTTTGCAGCAAGTCGGGACAAGGTGACTATGGACCATCGGGTCCTTACGGTAGTACGTTTAGGCTGCGGCCTGCAACCGGTATCCGGGATGGTGGTGCCACTCCACTTGCCTCTCTTAAGGTATATTTGGCTGCCATTGTGGCCCGTTCTCCCTCTGACTGGATTTCGTGGTTCAAAGATCCATGGTTAAAATTTTCCTGAAAGGTCTGCAACACTTGTTTCCAGACGATCCGGCCATGTCACTGCCTGGGATCTGTCTGTGGTTCTGGCTGGTCTACTAAGGCCACCCTTTGAGCCTTTGGCTTCTATTGACCCTCATCTCCTGACTTGGAAGGTCGCTTTTTTGGTGGCTGTTACCTCCACCAGCAGGGTTACTTAGTTCTGGCCCTGCGGGCTGACCAACCGTACCTGCAGTTCCATAAGGACAAGGACTCGAGACGGATGTCAAGTTCCTGCCTAAGGTGGTGTCCATGTTTCACCGCTCATCCCCACTAACTTTGTCCATGTTCTTTCCAAATCCTTCATCTGATGCGGAGAGGCAGTTGCACCATTTGGATGTATGTTTCTGTCCTTTTATGTGCAGAGATCTTCTGAGTAGAGGAAGTTCCCCCCTTTGTTTGTTTTGTGCAATGGGCCGCAGAAAGAGCTTCATGTCTCGGTGGATAGTCTCCACTATTAAATTGTGTTATCAACTGACCTGTAAGCAGTTGCCTGCCCCGTGAAGGCTCACTCTGTTAGGTCCGTGGCAGCTTATGTGGCTTTTGATCGGGTGGTCCTATTGGACGCTGTCAGGCAACTACTTGAGCTTCACATTATGCTATTGGAGCTCGTAATGATGCTGTATTTGGCAGGAGTGTCCTGCAATCAATTTTCAGTTGAGCTGCTTGTCCTGAAATAAATTCTTTCTGGTTGTTTACTTGTTGCTTCTGTTTTTCCCTCCTCCTTAGTTGCTTGCTTGTTATGCCCTCATATGTGTAGAAGACAGAGACCATGCCAAAGAACTACAGGTTACTCACCTGTAACATTGGTTCTTCTAGTGGTCATCTGTACTTCTGCATGCCCTGCCGTCCTCCCCGCTAGGGTCGCTGAAGCTTGACTCAGTGACTGAGGGGATGAGGAGTGGCATAGCCACATATAGCAGCTGGGGGTGAGGTTCCCACCTAAAGCAGGAGAAATTGAGCTTGTTAGATTCCGACGTGGTCTCTGTGCAGGCGCATAGCCCATATGTGTACAAGTACAGATGACCACTAGAAGAACCAACATTACAGGTGAGTAACCTGTAGATCTTGCTGGGGAAATCCTTTCCAGGGAGCTCAAGCATAAAGCGAGCTCGTTAGGGTGCACCCGGACGTGGGGTACAGAGTCCGATGCCAAGTGTGGCAAATGCAGGAGGAAGAAGCTAGGCTGGCAAAAGCAGTTGCAAGTGGCAGATGCAAAAACCAAAAGCCTTGGTTCAAATGCAAGGGCACCCTGGGCAGTGCGCAAGCCTACAAGGCTAGGTGGCAAAAAGTGTGATTCCATGTTTGAGGGGAGCTTTTATAGACAAAAGCATACCCTGAGGTATTGACTGGAAGCTAGAGGAGATTGAGTCAGCGTGGTATAATGGTTAGAGTGCTGGACTAGGACCAGGGAGACCCGAGCTCAAATCCCCATTCAGCCATGATACTAGCTGGGTGACTCTGGGCCAGTCACTTCTCTCTCAGCCTAACCTACTTCACAGGGTTGTTGTGAAAAAGAAACTCAAGTATGAAGTACACCGCTCTGGGCTCCTTGGAGGAAGAGCAGGATATAAAATATAATAATAATAAAAATAATAATAATAAGTGGTAATTGGCGCCCTGGGTGCAGTTCCAAAAGACCTTGAAGAGCACCTCAACACCATAGGGGTCACAGAAATCACCATCAGCCAATTACAAAAAGCATCTTTACTGGGAACAGCCTATATTCTGCAACGGTATCTGTAACAATTGACAATAAAATTCAGCCATTCCAGGTCCTTGGGAAGGACTCGATGTCTGGATAAAACAAACCAGTCAATAACACTTGTCTGACTGTGTAAATAAATAAATTTAATAATAATTATTATAATAATTGGTAGATGGTCTCCTTGAGAAGTTTCCTGACTTCAGGAGTTCCTGTTGCTGATAAGGCATGAATACTGGGGCTTGAATAGGTTATGTTGGGTGGTTCCCACAAAGAAAGTTCCTGAAAAGAGTGATTTCCCTGTGCAGTCACTGGAATAGATTTTGGAAAGGGCACATCAAGCATTCTGGCATATACTTGCTTAACTTGGATAACATGAGGGAGGAAATTGAGGAAGCTGGTGAGCTCTTTTGGAACAAGGAGCCATTTTATTTATTGGTTTATATCTATGTAAACTACTTTGGGGACTCTTGTTGAAAAGCAGTATATAAATCGTATTCGTATGTAAAAGAAGGTCCATGCAATTTTGAGTTTATTACTAGCAGAAGAGGGCTTGCATCCCTTTCCCTTTTGTCTCTTGTAAACTTTTATTGGATCTGTTCTACATCTCTGCCTGTGCTGTAACACAAACAAAAAGGGCATTTCCTCTGGCTTACTGCAGTTCTTTGCAAATGAACCTGGAAAGCACATTTTGGGAATACATCTTGCCAGAATGACCTTTTGCCTGGAATGCAGCCAGTGTGTTTCTCTTCCAAACAGGCTAATAGAAGAACATGACTGAAAGGCTAGGTTTTAGAGGCACACTAAAGTACTCCAAAAATGGTGTAGCAAGCATAGTTAGTAACACTACCAGCTGCTCAATGCATCCCTCTCTGGCCACAGAAAAAAGTCTGGCACCTAGCAAAGCAGAAATGTGAAAAGTGTTGGAGGGGGGACCACTTCTGGGTTTCTTAATAGATATGAGCCTGCACTTTTGGAGGACAAAGTTCTCTCAGAAAGGGCTACTATTGCCTTCAAGTATAGCAAGGATCTATGCACAGCAGAAATTTGAAAGTGGGTTGAGCCACTTCACAGAAACCCTGGCACTTCTTTATGAAATGGAGGTGTCCCTTGTCTGGCTCCTTGATCTAAAGAAAATTTGTCAGACTGTGTTGGGCCCCTGGCTAGTTCCATTAATGGAACAGAAAGGCAGGATATAAATGTGTTAAATATAGTGTGTGAACATTCAAGTACTTGGAACAGTTGATCAAATCATGAACCCTAAATAATACAAATAAGTGCTGTACCTTAGAGCTGTGGTCCTATGCAAGTTTACATGGCAAAAGGGGATTTGTTTCCTAGCAAAAATTAATAGGCTGCAAATAGTCAAATGAGTGGTTGGATTCTGTGGTTTAGAAAACATTAGTTTCACTTAACCTGGTGTGGTTGCAATGGTTGCAGAATCGGACCCCTGGGCAGTCCGGTCATAATGTACATCTTAAATAAAGCACCATAACAAATCCATTTTAAGTCTCACATTAGTCCTATGAAAGTGTAAGGAGTTGCTTTATATACAACAGCCTACTTATATTCTGCAAGTGAGCTTTTTAAAATCATGCCTTCTCTCCCCAGAGAATGTTTTTATTCTGCTGTGTTTTTGAATAACTGTAGTAATCTCTTTTCTCTCTGTAGGTATTGTTCCAAGGCTGACAAAAATAGCTCCTGCTTGTGCCATAATGATCAGCACGTATGAATATGGGAAATCTTTCTTCCGTAGATTAAATAAAGACAGAGACATTAAGAACCATTAATGCTGTTTCTATAAACTTAAAGTGGCATATAGTATCCACCAAGGGTTATACCACACAAGATTGCTATGGAAATGTTAGGTCTTAAGATGCAGCTTGTAAGTTCCTTGCCGATCGCCGGTGTCTCCAGCTAGCCTTGCTCAGTATGTGGACCAGCCCAGCTCTGCAAAAGGAGAATGACGGAGAAACCCACAAAACTTACTGCATTCAGAATCAAACCAGGATTCCTCCCTGCTATACTGCGCCATAGAGCAGGAGAAAGATGCATCTGCAAGACTGGATCCAATGGTATTTCCCTTATTGTTCCCAAACAACCTCAAGTGTGACCATTTGTCATTCTTTAGCCTTCTGATGTAATTAAGCATACTATATCTGGTGACAGGATCCAATTCAGTTGCATTTAGCATATCTACTTATACTGTAGCAAATGTTACATTTGAAACAATGTAAATAGGAATGTGTTTCTTAAAAGGTAATACATTAGTCTGGACTCCTTTACAGATATTACATAAGCACATCTACATAATTCTTCAGTTGCAGGTACTAATCTTAACCTTGTAGGAATACTTGCCATGGACTAAAGGCAAGTTATTTTACCCTGTTAGAATCGATAGCAGATTCTTTGTTAGGAAGATTATCATGCAGCTGACCAGGTTAGCAGCTTCTTAAATAAGGCACAAGACTATCATGAATTATATGCCTTCAGCAACTATACTAAAAGCACAAAGGTGTTTAAAGAATATGGTGGCAATTTCCTGGTGTGAGAATTTATAAACAGTTACTTATCCTGAGCTTGTCATACTAACTTTTCTATTAAGGGGAAGTTCTTACAGGAAAAAATAAAGTCAGTTTTACATAACATCTCCTACACTGGTACAATTGGGCAACCATCTGTTTGGCAGATGGGTACATACACCTAACCTACTACTGTGTTTGTAGTTCTAAGTATGTCATTCCATGATAAAAATGGAAGTGACTTATAGAATAAAAGTGACTTATAGAATAAAATGTGAGTAGGTGTATCTCATTAGAATGATTCATGGGAAAAAGTACGTCAGGATCACTCACACTATTTCAAGAAGCAGCACTTCATTTTTCATAAAATACAGATTTTCAAAAGGGAAGTATTTAAGAGTAATACATATTCTATCACAGTGGAAAAGAGCACTTGTTTTATAAACACCTCCAAATGCACTGTTTGGCATTAAAGTCAAATGTTTTCTAAAACGTTACTTGTGTATGGATGATAATAACTAGTTCAGTATAAAGTGAAAAACAGGTTGCTTACCTGTAACCAGTGATCTGTTGCAGTCATAAGAATGGGTTCTGCACCTGCATGAGAGCATTCGGACAGAATTGATGAGCTCCTCGAAGCGCTTAGTCCTGCCCCCTGCACATGGTGCATTTGCTTAGTTTGGGCAGGCTAGCATTTTCTCCTCAGTTCCTGAAGGACCAACATTTGGAGGCAGTCATCTCATGGAACCAGCCCACAGTTCAACAAGGTAGGTTGTAGTGCATGTTTCATAAACATACAAGTTGTCACTTCGCATACTGCAGTGGGGCAGGTGGGAGGGCCTTATGACTGCAACAGATCACTACCAGATCATTGGTTACAGGTAAGCAACCTGTTTATCTGGATTGTGATCCATTGCAGCCATAAGAATGGGTAACTAATGAGCTGTCAGTCTGGAGGCAGGTGAAGTATTTATATATTTAATTCTCTTAGCCAGCATGCATGCCCAGGATTTGGCAGCAGAACTCTCACGAGAGTTCCTGGCATTAGGGCGAGAGAGTTCGGAGCAAAAAAAAAAATGGCGGAGGATAGTAGCAGCGGTGGGATGTCCTGGCCTGGCCAGGTGGGGCCATCCCAGGTAAGGGGGAGGCACCAGCATTGTTGGCAAAGCCCGGTCTGGCCACTGGGGGCGGAAGGCGGCGGGGGGAGGGCCAGCTGGCAAGACAAAAAAGTGGTGGGGAAGCAGCGGAGAGACTGGAAAGGGGGTGAGTGGGAAAGAGTGTGTGGCAGGGGAGAAGGAGGGTGAGATGAGAGAGGGTTGGGAGGGAGAGAGAGCATGGTGGGAGAGGGAGGAGGCAAGAGAGTGAGACGGGGGAGGGGGCAGGAGAGAGTGGGACGGGGGGAGGTGAGATGAGGGAGGAGGGCGAGAGAGAGGGGTAGGAAGGTGAGATGAAGGGGGTGGGAGAGGGAGGGGGCAAGAGGGTGGGACAGGAGGAGGGAGAGTGGGGCAGGAGGGAGGGGGGAACAGCTGGCCCCAAATAGCTCTGTGCGGGTCGGCTAGTACTACGTTAATACTTTTTTTAGCACACCCCTTCCAAAATTGGCCTGGGCTGCACTGCAAAGGTCCAAGGCGTACTACTTGACAAAAGTATGCTCAGAGGACCAGGTAGCTGTGGTGCAGATGTCCTTGAGGTTAATGAGGAAGAGGGGCAACTGAGGTTAATGCCAGCCATATGGGCCACAGAGGCAGCATAAGCCCTGGTCGAGTGGACCCATATAGTCTTAGGGGGTTCCACTTTTTGATGTTTGTAGGCCAGAAAGATGAATTCCACAATCCAATGGGAGAGTCTTTGGAGATCTGGCAACCCTTCACCTTGCCCTTGTAACCTACAAAGAGATTTCATTTTTCTATAGGGCTTGGTCAATTTCAAACAAAAAAGGAGAACCCGTCTCACGTCCAGTGAGTGCAAAGAATGTTCTATGGCCATTGTTGGATTGTGAAAGAAGGTGGGTAGTACTATGTTACTGTTGATGTGGAAATCAGTAACTATTTTAGGTCTAAACTCAGGGTCTAGACAAAGTACCACCTTGTCTTCATGAAACTTGGTGTAGGGGACATCAATATGGAGAGCATTTAACTTGTTGACCCTCCGAGCTGACATTATGGCCAGGAGAAAGGCCGTCTTTAGTGCTACAAGTTTACAGAGAGCCATTGCCATGGGCTGAAAGGGAGGCTCTGTCAGAGCGGACAGGACAAGGGACAGGCTCCACTGTTCAGTGGGTCTTCTAATAGGTGGGTAAAAGTTGTTGAGACCTCTTAAGACTCTTTTGGAGTCTGGATGTGAAGATAGTCTTCCCATCCCATCCAGGATGGCGAGCAGAGATAGCAGCCAGATGAACCTTGATAGAGACATTGGCCAACTTTTGTTGTTTCAAGGCCATAAGGTTTAGAAACACCTGGTGAGAAGTGGTGGAGTACGGTTGAAATTCATACCTCTGTGCATACAGATGAAACCTTTTCCACTTGCTGTTATAATTTACCCATGTGGATACTTTGCATTCATTAAGGAGGATATCCTTTAAGAGCCTATCCTCCAAGCAGTTAGATTGAGAGTCTTTAGGTTGGGGTGATGGAGCATGCCGTCCTCCTGAGTTAGAAGATCTCTGTGTTGAGGCAGACACCTGTGGCAACCCTTCAACAGTCTGAGTGCCTGTTGAAACCATGGCTGTCAGGGCCACCATGGAGCAATCAATATACACTGCACATTCTTGCAAGATGGCCAGGACTCTTGTTCAGCAGAGCATAAAGAGGAAAGATGTAAAGAAACTCCTGACCCCAATGGAATTGGAAGGCATCCCCTCTGGAGTTGAGGCCGACGCTGGCCCTCGAGCAATACTGGTGCAGTTCTTGTTCAGTGCTGTTGCGAACAAGTCGATCTCTGGTGTGCTCCAGTCCTGATCATCCGCTGAGGGAAGTTTTGAGTTACAGTGGACACAACGCTTGAAAGTAGTCTTCTTTTCCATAATAAATGAAATAAGTAAAGCAATTCTCATAATTATTGCAAGGTCTGGCAGAAGATCGATAAAACAGTCCAAAGTCGTTAACCAAGAAGTCCATAGGATATTTAGACAAGTTAGAACAGTAAAGAATAAGTATTGTCAGGTCTGGTCCGAGTTCAAGTAATTTTAACTGTCTGTTTCTCTTTCTTAAATTCACAGAAAAAAGTCGTTCCGAGGAGCCGAAGGTGCTGACACGATGACCATCAGAAAGGAACTGAGGAGAAAACACTAGCCCACCCCAACTAAGCAAGTGCACTATATGCAGAGGTGGGGCTAAGCGCTTTGAGGAGCTAGTTGATTCTGTCTGAATGGTCCCGCGCAGGCCCCATTCTTATGGCTGCAGCAGATCATCCAGATCTAGCTGGTTTTAAGGAGGCATTCGTTATACAGCAAATTTGGGGTGAAGAGAAGAGGTGGAAAGTGGCATATTTTAGGAAGTAATTACAGTTCCATGGATTTCCCATTAAGAAGTGCAAGCTGAAGGAAACTTATGAAGAAGAAACTTCCCCCACCCCTTCCTCTTCAAAGCAGACCTCTCTATCTAAAACAACAACACACTACTCCATCTCCTAGGTATGTAGTTTGGGGGAATTGCCTAAAATAATAAAGGCATCTTCTATGAGTGGAATTCTGCTTGCAGAAAGCACCTCCACCCATTTTAGTGGTGATGTGCACAAACCGTGGTTAGATCAGTTCGGGAGCTTTAAGAAAGAGGAGAGCAGGTCCTTACCTGCTCTCCGCCACTCCATGCAGCTTTCTGCTGGGGAGGCGCACACATCTCAAGAAGCCCTGCATGGAACTAGCACGCACATGGCATCTGCACAGGTGCCATTTGCATGGCCAGCATACGTAAGCCACTCTGGAACTTTGTTGGCTGAAGAGTAGGCTAGAAATGGGAAACATAATATTAAAAAGATAAAATTAGTCTCCAGTAGAAGGAGCCTGTAATAGAAAACTGCATGCTTTAGTACAACTTCAGTAGAAACGAGCTACAATAGTAATGGTACAAAATGTTTAATGCACATGCAACATTTGATACAGCAGGGCAACAAATACAAACAATTTTGGTATTTAAAAAATAATAATTCTAAAAGCTTGGCCAGACTTCAAAAATAAGACAAATTAAACTTTCCATGCACAAACATTGACTAAACTGGTTTCACACAAAGAATTTAAGTTATGGTCTATAAAAGACTTTCATCCCAACTGCTCCATCCAATCATTAAATGGTATGACAAATTATGGTTCTAGGTCAGTGATGTTCTGGCCCAAGGAAGAGTTTAAATATTCACACAAAGCTACTAACATTAAGGACTTTTGGAAACAGATTTCCACCTTTTTTTTCCATGTTTTTAAAAAGATAATTGTTTTACAAGAGATAGTAAACATGCATGAAATTACTTTATTGGGTAGCCTGTGTATGATTTGCATACCACTCAAGAGCAGAACTGTTTTCTTGTTTTAATTCAAAATTTAGCTTGGCACATATTTAATGCAGTAAACTTGTCAAGACAGAATTCTCATGCAATTTTCTTTGCAGGAATGGGGGCGGGGAGCAGGTTCTTATTCTTGCTTTCTCCCCATCCTAATCAAATTTTACAGAAAGTCTTAGAAGAGGCACATCTGATTGGCAAAAAAGTGATCAAACCAATATTCCAAAAATAAGATGTAATTCTAGATTTCCACGTATGTTGCTGGACATAGTAAACAATGAATGGAACTTCTTTGGCACAAAGCATTTCCTAATCCATCCAGAGGCTCTATGTCTGTCCATTTTATAAAAGATGCCTGTCATTACACATTCTGAATAATTCTTAAGAACAAAAATAATTACACAGCAGAAAGGGTTGCACTTCAAAACTTAACTTGCAAAGCTTGGTTTAAAAACCTATGGCTAGCATGGTTCAGAAATATTTCAAATCAAGCAATACCTACTAGTAGCTTAACTAATCGTATGATTGAAAAGCTTAATTACAGAACAAATAGCAAGCACAAGTTCTGTTTAGAATTTAACAAAAATATCTACATGAAAATCTATTGGAATTTATCTTTTGGAGAGTAAACACAAGGTCAATGTTAGACCATGATCAGTCACACTACTATTCTTTACAAGTCTCTCTTACCTTTACATTAAGCTGTATTACAAGTTCAACAGTGTAGATACCACATTCACATTTATCTCTTTTATACACTGCAAGTAGTTCAGTATGTCAGAATGCCAAATACATAGGTAACTCTGATGCAAATAGACAGTAGTTAACAACCTGGCCTAAAATCTAAGTCAAGTACAGTCAACTTCAAATGTAGGTCTAATTGTTGCCAGAGTTCTAAGTAGTATAATTTTTTTTAAAAAGAAATCATAATCGAATACAATTCGAGTATTTTGCTATTTACAATAAATTTGAAGGGTGTTTTTATAAAAAAAAAAAACAACCCACAACGTACCTACCCTGATTTGTATTATCTTTACAAGTGTTAGGCTATCTAATGAAGTACAGTAAAATGTTTTGATATGTGATTAACAGCTCTTACAGAAATCAAATTGTGGAACTTAAGATAATCACAGTTTTTTTCTTAATGGTTAACCTTAGCTGTACATTCAACAGTTGACTGGGAATCAAAAAAACTGTAAGCAGTCAAAGAGTGTGAACTGATGAACATTGATTTTTCATGCAAGGTAACTGCAAGTCAGTGGGTTTTAGATGTTGCTTTTTAAAAAATACCTTTTTTTTTAAAACTGGCTTCCATCTTGACCACAGATAAATTATGGAATGCCAGCTGAATATAAATATAAGTTCTACTCTGCACAGATCTGCTCAAGAAGGAGTTAGTCCAGGACTTGTCATCTCTGTTGTAGGACTTGCAAGATATTCACTTGATTTCAGACTTGTGAGAGATTTGTAACTTGCTACTGAAGTCAGAGAACCACAGAGGCCAAGTAATGAAGGTGTGTCTTCTTTCCCTATTTAAGAAAAGAGTTAACAGATTTTTACACTACTGATAGGCCCATAAATTTGACCGGTATGACAGCATTCTGCATCTTTCCCTCTATCTTCCCCTACTCCTGGAGATGGCAGTAACTTCAACTAAGGACCTGCAATGGAAAAGCCTACTACATCCTACACTCCCTTCTCAAGCCTTCCCCCTGCCCCCCAGTTATGTGCTGATGAGTAGGAACAGACCTACTGTCCTCCCTTTACTTGCATCATGGTGACTTGCTTTAACTGCATTAACTGGCTCCCATTCACTTATCCCATCTTCTGCCTTAGATTTACTTCCATTCTAAAGTGCAACAGAGCAAGGGACCAACAGATGAAAAGATTGCTTACCTGTAAGAGATGATCTGGTAGTGATTCCGCGACATTCATTAATATGGGTTGTGCCTGCGCAGACCTGCTTTGGGTAGTCATTGTTAGCTCCTCGCAACACCCTCAACTGCCTCTGCACGAGCCTGCAGTACCCTTCATTGGTGGTTAGGCGTCTCTCTATTCAGTTTCTGGCTGACCAACGAAGCATGGTATAAGACAGCTCCTTATCATGTTCATATTGTAGCATGCAGCCTGCAGCGGGGCTGGACGGGCGGGTTTTATGAATGTCGCAGAATCACTACCAGATCATCTGTTACAGGTAAGCAACCTGTTTATCTGGATAGTGATTCCAGCGACACTCATAAATATGGGTGATTAATGAGCTGCCCCCTCTGGCAGTGGGCGCTGTATGCTACTGTAGCAGTCTCTTTAAAACTTCCCTGCCAAACTTCACCTCCACTGCAGACCTAAGGTCTAAGGCATAATGCTTTATAAATGTGTGATCAGTCACCCATGTAGCTGCAGAGAACACGTCCATCATTTGTAGTCCCGCCAAATGAGCTGCCGATGTAGAATAAGCCCTAGTTGAGTGGGCCTTAATACACCTTGGGGCAGTTTTCCCTTGAGCTTCATACGCACTCCTAATGGCCTCCACTAACCAGACGGACAAGTGTTGGCATGATGGCTGCTGGCCTTTCCGACGGCCCTTCAATGCTAGAAACAGATGTTTCTCTCTTTTTTTGCACTTTATTTTTATTAGTTTTCTACATGTCAATGTGACTTCCAGTTCATCTTTCAACACAGTTATAATACAACATCCATGTTTGCTCTCATGTGAATGTTTTCTTCATATTTATATATCTAGTTATGTCCTAATCCTTGTTTTCATACTATAACAATTCCCCAACTGTTATTTTTACATTTCAACCCCCGTTAATAAATCCAAATTTACATTGTTTTTCATATACCATAAAAAGGGTTTCCAATCTTCTACAAAGTCTTCTATATGACTATCTCTTACTAATACAGTAAGTTTTGCCATTTCTGCATATTCATATGCCTTCATCAACCATTCTTCTTTTGCTAGAATTTCCACAGATCTCCATTTCTGAGCAAGAACCATCGTAAGATATAGGAATAAATTTCTATTTTCTTTTGAGATTTCATCATTAATTATCCCCAACAGAAAGGATTCAGGTCTCTTATGAAATACAGATTTAAAAATCTTTTTAAGTTCATCATAAATCATATCCCAAAACCTCTTTATCTCTCTGCAGGACCACCACATGTGATAGAAGGACCCCTCACTATCTTTACATTTCCAGCACTTATTAGATACACTTTTATACATTAAAGCTAGTTTCTTAGGTGTTAAATACCACCTGTACATCATTTTAATTAAAAAAAATTTAAATTATAACACGCTGTAAATTAAAGATCTTTCTTCCATAGCTTATGTGCTGACGATCCAATTAGTGTTAGTGTCACATGTCCTGCCCTGACCACTGCAGGGTAGGTTGGGCGGGTTTTATGAATACAACGGTTCACTTCCAAATCATCAGTTACAGGTAAGCAACCTTTTATCTGGATCATGATCCATTGCATTCATAATAGTGGGTGACTAACAAGCTGTCAGTCTGGAGGTGGGTGCAGTACATCAAGGTAAAACCTTTCAGCATACTCCTCCCAAAGTTAGCCTGTGCTGCAGAGCGAAGATCTAACGCATAATGTTACACAAAGGTATGTTCCGGCAACCATGTCGCCGCCATGCATATGTCTTTGAGCTTGATGCCTGCTGTGTGCTCTGCTGAGACAGCATAAGCCCCAGCTGAATGGGCCCTAATGGTCTCAGGAACCTCCACCTTCCAGTACTTGTACATCAGATATATTAGTTCTTCTACCTTTGTCTTGAAATGTGCAAGCCTTTCACTTTACCCTTGTACCCTACAAACAGATATTTTGTTTTCCTGTAGGGTTTTGTCATCTGCAGATAGTTCAAAAGAGCCCTGCGTACATCCAGGGAATGTAATGACCTCTCCAAGGTTGTTTCCGGGTCTCTGAAAAAGGTAGGTAGGACAATATCACAAATGATATGGAAGTCTGATACAATTTTTGATCAGGAGTCCAGATCCAGTCTGAGTACCACTTTATCTGGATGTAACTTTGTATAAGGAATATGAATGTGAAGGACATTGAGCTCACTCACCCTTCTCACTGTAGTAATTGCCAATAGGAAGGCAGTCTTTAAACTTACTAGTTTCGGCAGAGCTTTTAAGATTGGTTCAAACAGGTGCTCTGGCAAAGCTACTAGAACCAGTTACAAGTTCCACTGTTTAATGGGCTTGCGTATCGGAGGGCACACGTTGTTAATGCCTTTCATAAAATGTTTTGCCTCAGGATGGGAAAATGGTATTGGTATTTCCAAAATGGAAAATGGTAACAACCTGGGTGTTTCCCTCCAAATGAACCTTGATAGAAACATCTGCCAGACCTTTGGTCTTAAGGTCTGTCAGATATAGTAAAAACGTTCTTCATGGACACATTGTGTGTATCAAACTTATTTGTTCTTGTGTATGTGCTAAATCTTTTCCACTTGCAATTGTAGTTTCTTCTTGTGGAAGCCTTCATGTCATTTGGAGGTATTTCCTTCACAAGCCTATTCTCCACGCTGTCAGACACAGAGGCTTCAAGTCTGGATGCAGTATCCTTCACTTTTCTTGCATCAGAAGATTCTGATGTTGAGGCAGTCTTCTGTGGATGCCTCTGGATAGTCTGAGTGCCTGTGAAAACCATGGTTGCCTTGGCCATCATGGAGCTATGAGGATATATTTCACATATTCTTTCAATAGTTTTGCCACAATCTTGTTCAGCAGAGGATACGGTGGAAATAGATAGAGGAATCTTTGGTTCCAATTGTATTAGAAAGCATCTCCTCTGGAGTTGCGACCCACACCTGCCCTTGAGCAGTAATGTTTGCACTTCCTGTTGTGCACAGTTGCAAATAAATCTATGCCTGGCGTTCCCCATGCTCTGAAGACATTTGTGAGGTAGATCGGATTCAGTTCCCATTTGTGTTGTTGGCGCATCTGAGTTCTGCTCAGAAGATCTGCCAGCATATTGTCTATTCCCTTTATGTGGACCGCAATCAACGTTATTCATTGTGCAATACTCCAGTTCCAGATTTGTAAGCACCTAACCACCAAAATAAACAAGTGCACCACATGCAAGGGTGGGGCTAGGCGCCACGAGGAGCTAACATTCTGCCTGAATGGTCCTGCGCAGACACAGAACCCACTATTATGAATATAATGGATCACGATCCGGATTGTATAATCATTCACACAAAAGCCATGCACATGTATAAAAGACATCTGAACACACGTAAAACACACTGTCTGAACAGGACTACAGTTGTCAAAGAATCAATATATGTGATTTGCTACAAGCAGCCATCTCTGCCAGAAAGCTTTGGAAGCAAATACCTTCCTGGCACACTAAAAGCAGTTATATAATTAGGCTAAAGTTTAAGGGAGAAGTAAATTAATTCAAACTCTTGAAGAAGTTATCTAGTCATCATTGCAGAGTTTGAAATTGCTAGAAAGTAGGAGAGTGAGATGGTTTCAATCACATTAGATTACAAGAGCTTAGCAAATGCTACATACAACAATAGACATTTCATTCGATTTAGAGAAGATCAAGAATGCACTTTTGAGGATTTCTACAAAATAAAAATATACGGACTTAACTATTCAATAAACATTACATATCTGTTTTGCTCTGAAGTTATTTGTGGCTACTGCTAGTAGTTTGATGTGATAAACAGATCTGATAAGAAATTACACGTGAGTACAAGTGTCTCACATCTTTACATGTGTCCACAAGATGGAGCAGTTTCTGTAATGCTGTATACTTCTATGATGTCTGACAATATTAATACCCAGAAACCTTTGTTCTTTACCATACATCTTAAAATCTCTACTGCAAGTTTCCACTACAGGCTGCAAGCAAAGAAGAAGCACAGCTGAATAGTCATGTGTGCCTTACTTAAAGTTCATTGCTGAATATCTGGAAATGTCACTATAAACTAAAAAAAAGTATTAGCCATCCAAGTCACTGAACAACATTGAGGCTACATACATTACCTTCACTAAGCAAACTTAACCCATGCGATTTCCCATCTCCATCTTGTGAATGGCTGGGATCCAGAGATGTCTGAGAAAGACTAACATCTGCCGAGAGCTGGTCCAGGCTGTGAAAACTTTTTCTGTAAAAATCAACAACAAAACAGTTTTATTTAATGTTTTTCAGTCACTGTATGATACAAATAGCAATTTTTATATATCACATAGTATTTTGTCTAGTTTATGAATAACTGAAATGAGAAGATGCTCAAATATGTTGCACACCAACATGTACAAACTGGAAATAGTTTTAAGGTGGTTTTATTAAATAGAATTAAATAAGAACAGCTACAATCCTATGCCGAGTCATAAATACACAAGTCTCATTTAAACAGGATAATGAGGAACTGCAGATTTATAATCAAGAATGCAGACCAATAAGTTAACTGCTTGCCTGTGCCCTAAGCTTAAGTACCTAAATCCCACAGATGTTAAAGCTTGGACGTTCGAAGTGCATCACTGATGATTTTTTTTAATACTGATATTAATAAAATGTATGTTCTATTGTGAATCCCTGGCATATTTCAGCAATGTTATTGATGGCATACAAAGTTTTAAACACTGTGTGATGTTTCACAGTGAAAAGTGGATGGTTCTAAACTGCTCGTGCCACTGATAGTGCCTAAAAAACGGCATCAGCACTCTTGTGCAGATACTTAAACTGGCACAATCACACTTCCATTATGCTACTTACATTGGAAACAGTGTAAGTAGTGTTGCAGAAGTGTGATCATGCCAGCTGGTATTCGTGCAAGAGCACTTTTGCACAAGAGTGCCATCTTTTTCTTTTCTTTTTTAAGGCACTAGCAGCAATGCAGGCAATTCAGAACCACCCACATTTCACTGTGCAGCATGTCAGCCGATGTATTTGTGGATTATCCAATAACAATTACAATCACAACCAGGGCTGTGTAGTGCCACTAGAGCACAGAGGAGATGTAGAATGTGGATACAAAAGTCAGCTTCCTGATAATTTCAGCTTTCTCTCATTTAGCCGAGTTTCTAGCACAACTGGCTGCAAATATGCTTTAAAGTGAGGCTCAATTCATATTCAAACAAGGAACTATGGCTTCCTACTACAGAAACAAGCAGGGCTTGCACTCCTCTTTCTCCTTCCTTCACATGCAAGGAAAGAAGTTTCCACAAACCAGATTGAATTCAAATCCATTTTTAATTAAAATCTGATTTTTAAAAAACACCCTGGTTTATAATTAAATGCAAACATATAATCTCAAAGGATTACCTGATGTCTGCAACTAGTCCATTATTTTAATAATAAATATCCATGACTACCTGCAAAAGAATATGGACATTTGCCTTCTTCTCATGGTGAACACTGATCTGCCCAGTAACTACTTTGGGCAAGGTAAATGGTTTAATTCAGGATTTCCTCAAGTATTGTGGATTTTCATTTTTTTTTAAAAAAAATATTTTTATACTGCCATTGGTAAAACACTTCCCAGGGGAACTTGCAAGATCAAGTTTTTGAATATTTCTACTATGAACACAAGAAAGAGAGTGCACACCCACACACACAACTGCCCCCCATGAACAGTTAATCTCTTTCCCACCTCAACAGTCTCTGGCAGAATACCACGACTAGAATTGCAAACAAGTCTGCATTCCCCCCCACCCCCAAACAGCTCATGCATGTAAGATAGAGTAGATGAGAGTCTAACACTCTTGGTTGCCTCGAAGGTCAAATTGTTGCCTCAAAGCCACCACTGGTTATTATCCTTTGAAAGTAGACACCAAAATTTTTACAGCACACAGCTTCACAGTGATAATTCACACTCTTGACAGCCATATGAACCTAACAAAGATTTGTATTTAAAATGCAAAGCAATGCTGTTTCCTATGGGAACACTGATTTGTTGAGATGTCCTTACTGTATTGCAAATGCAGCACAGACAATACATGAAATTCATCCCTTCCCTTAAGTTTGAAGAGCACCTCCTTTACTGCTGAAGCTTGCAACCAAAGACTTCCGCTTACAAAATTATCTCATTCCAAACTTAAATTATTGTTCAGGGAATAAAATGCCAACATCCACGCCCACCACATGTACTCAAGATACTAGGTTCAACTGCAAAAATACCTCTCAAAGCAGCAGCTCATCAAACTGAAGGTAATAGGCAGATGAAAAGTCAGTAAGATCCCACACTAGCCCCTCTTGTCCTATCTTGCATGCAATTTCTCCCTACACCCAACACAAATGGTTCAACATTATGTCTAACTATTGGCAATCTTCATTAAGGTGAGCCCATTATGAGTTTAGAAATGTGGGTTTTCTGTAAATTTTTGAACTGCAAAGTTTTATAGAACAATCTCTAGAAATTTTTAGTATTTCTCATTTGTATCCTCTCTCTCTTTTAAAATTACTACACAAATTTTCCTGATGCCCTACATAGATTGTGATCTAATTTAGCATGTTATTTGACCTACATGTTTAATTTAAAAATCCACCATTTGAATTTCCCACATGGTAACTCAACGTTTTTCAAGTAGCCATGTAGTTGAACTCTGAAGTACTGGGAGACAAGGAGAAATCAGATAAGTTAATTTTATTGGAATATTCAAAACATATCTACTCTCTTACACTCTTTCTAGGAATAATCATTTGAACCACATTAATTAGAACTTTGAAATTGCCAAACTTGCCTAATATTGAATTAGCATCCATTCATTATTACTAATTAATTTTATGGGTTTTTTCCCCAACAATTCCATTGTGGAATCTGTATTTTCGCTAAACAGGCCTTTTCCACCCGTTCATGCATGTCTTGCTGCAATGCTGTAGATCTCAGCCATGCATGAGCCTCATAGTCACGGCAGTAACCATGGCTCATGACTCCGTTTCTACCAGGTGCTTAAATGCACTAAGCTGCTGTCTAGGTACTGATGTAGTCTTTTCATATAGCTCAGTGAACTTATCCTGAAATTTTTCAGGTGTCAACAAAGTGGAGTCCTGAAACAAAGTGCCCCATAAAAAGTGATTGTATCTAGCCATGCAGGCTGCATAGTTAGCAATTCTTATTGCCAAACTTGAGGTGGTGCATATCTTTCTGCCTAATATATCCATCTTCCTCCCTTCCTTGCCAGATGGGGTTGTATGGAGGCGTCCCGCCTTTGAAGATGATGCACAATTACCATAGAATTTGGTATTGGATGTCGAAGCAGGTATGCATTATCCTCTCCTTGTACCCTGTATAAACACTTTGATGTTGGCATTAATTACCGGCAGCACTGGAAGGGCCACTGGATGTGAAGTCCTGGCCACAGCCATCATATTATACACTGGATCCTTTAGATCTGCTTCCAGCAACTTTAAGTCCATTCCTAAAGCCTCAGCAATTTCTCTTATCAAGGCATGGTAGGCTTTCAGCTCTTCCGGTGGGGATATGGATGTCTTTGGTGGCACATTAGAGGGTGAATCCAATGGATGATTAGAATCCGCCAAATCTGTGGAGTAGCCATCACCATCACCAGATGGCAATGAAGGTGGCACCACTGGGGTGTGGTGCCACTGGGGTGTTTTTCTTTTTCTTCTTTGGTACTGGCGGCATTCCTGGTGTCTCCAGTAAGGGCGTTTCTGGCTGCTACAGCTGTGTCTGACATGCAGTTGTGGTTGTCTGCATGTGTGGGCCTGCAGGGTAAATGCCTTGAACTACTGTACCCATCGAAGTACCCGTAGTACCCTGGGCTATTGGCTCAGTAGCCACCACAACAGGTTGACCAATTTCCCGCTGGGCCTTCCACTGGAAGTAGTCAGCATAGTCATCTAGCAAGGAAATTGATGCTGCATGCCTGAATCCGCAAGAATGTGTTATCTCCCTTTGTCCCTGTAGCCATTGTGTTGTAGCAGTCCGTATGCCTGCATATTGAACAGGGAACATGCACGTTATGGGTGCATAAGCAGATGATACTGTTGCTGCCAGCATCAGCCTTGCAAACGCAGGAAAAGTATGTGTCACAACCAGCTCTGTATCATGCAACGGTGACATCAGTCAGAAAGTTCCAGCAGTAGTAATGCTTTGTAGTAGTGACATCAATGGGGTTTTTTGGATGTGGCATTGGTGCATCATCTACGTCCTGCTCAATGTCAAGGCCAGTACTTAGGAAGCCATGGAAAGTAGACCATGAAGGGGTACTATAGTTGAAGAGTCTAACATTGCCAGGAATGAAGTTGCAGTGTTCTGGTCCAAGGAAACCTCATCATCCTGGTTGCGCTCTGTTGCCAAATCCATTAACTCTATTCCCTTCTCTATCCTTTTGTCTCGCTGTGGTATGGAAGGGGATTGCCCTAGTGTTTGCGCCGGTGACAGATGGAGCAGCCTTCTAGGCTACACCACAGCCAGCAGTGATTGCTCTGCCTTCGCTTTCGATCCGGACGCTTTCGATCCGGCTGCGTCAATGCCGAAATTGGTGCCGTCATTGGCATCGATGCCAACAATGTTGCTAGTATCAACATAGATGCCAATGCCGAAGCAGACATCAATGCCAGCAGCACTTCCTAGTTCAATTATTCGGTTTCAGTAGACAATTTTGAAATTTTTGGTACCAACACCTTCATTGAGGTTTGCCACCTCGATGTCAACATCGACTTCTCAGCTTCTGTTGGTGGGCTATACATCTGTTCCATAGTCGGGGAAGGTGGTCTGCTCCCTGTCTAGCTGTGGTGCTTCTTATGAGGTGGTGATCCAGCCTCATCACCAGAGGCATGCTTTCTCCTCTTCTTGTGTCGATGAGACGACTTCAAGACTTCTCTCGGTCTCTTAAAAACAGGCTCTGCTGCCTCAGCAACGGTTTTAGACTGCATTTCTGCAGATTTGTGCACACTCGTCATTGATCCTGACCACATCCCCGAAGTTGAGGGATAGCTTGGTCTCGATGTTGGCGGGTATAATGCCACATGCAGGTGAAGGGCTCTTTTTCATTGTTTGCCTTGAGAACGAGCAGAAGATCTTACATGCTGCAATGTTTTGCTGCTCTCCCAAACACAGTAAGCACGATTCATGATGGTCTGTAGGTGGTAGCTTCGCATGGCATTCAACACATCTTTTTAACGTCTTTTTTATGTCCTTGTTGGCAGGGAGTGCCCCGAGGCTTTCATCTCGTGGCAGCAATCTAAACATCCGTTCATCAATCCAATCCATTAGACTTTTGAATAATCTTAAGCAGTCTTGAGGTCAGTAATCCAAAAAATCAATATTTCTCTCTGTTTCTAGAAATCCAAGGAGCCAGCACCGAGGTGTTGACGTTTTGGCGGTCAAATAGAAACTGAGGAAATGGCGCCCCCAACTTCCGATTTCAGCGGAAGCACAGAGCACGTGCAAGGCAGAGTGGGCATCACGAAGAGCTAGTTAGTCTTCCCGCAAGGTCCCTGTGCAGGCGCAAAACCCATTCCTTATTAATGCAATGGATCACGATCCAGATCAACAGTTATCAAGTGAGCAGCAGAACAAACAATTAAACAGTCAAAGAACTCACCAAGAAAAGTGAGGGGAACAAACCACTTTATAAGACACTAGTATTTTTAAGCCAGTTTCAGAAGCTATTTGCTAAATTCAAGCTATTGAATTTAGCAAACTTCTCACTGAGGTTCTACACATAGGGCCAAACCATATGTTAAATAGTAAATACATAGTTCGGCCCTGCATTTTTTTAAAAAACTGTAAATAGGAGATCTGGAGCCCTGTCAGGATCAAGACCATGGCATGCATGGTTAACCGTTTCCCCTCATGTCACAATACAAAACAAAACAAAAAACCCACAAACCAACTATCTGACACCAGAGGGAAGATGTCATTGGTGCCACTTTGTGGGAGGGCAATTTTAAGTCAGGAGTCCAACATATGCAGCAACTATTAACCTCCGATGATACAAATCCTGATGGTTTGGCCCTGCAGCTGCTACTTACAGGTTTGTTTTACAAAAAACAAGGTTAAACTATATGTTTAATAAAATGTGCAGCTATTCCCTTAGACCAGACTCATGTCAACGCACTTATATGCACATCTTAACCGCCTTGGGGTTTTCTTTTAACGAAAGGCGGTATAGAAATGTAAAAATAATAAATAAATAAATAAAATCTTGTTTCATTCAATTTTATCTTCCCATCTTTTTAATATGATCCAAGCCTATACTCATTATGCAGAATTAAGTTCTGCTGAATAATTTACACAGTTAAGTGAATAATATGGACCTACCTCACAAGGTCATTCTACAGTACATGTGAAGTGCCTTCAAACATACATAATAGCAATAGCACTTACATTTATATACCACTCTATAGCCGGAGCTCTCTAAGCGGTTTACAATGATTTAGCATATTGCCCCCAACATTCTGGGTACTCATTTTACCGACCTTGGAAGGATGGAAGGCTGAGTCAACCTTGAGCCCCTGGTCAGGATCGAACTTGTAACCTTCTGGTTACAGGGCGGCAGTTTTACCACTGCGCCACCAGGGGCTCTTAAGTACGTCTAAACAGCTTTCTAATATTCAGTTATCTACCGGTTTTTTCTCCCAAGACCTTTAAAACACAATGTTCTGGTTGACAAGATGCACCGGGGAAAATGAGATTCCTGTGATCTTTGGAGCACTGCACAAATATTTCACTTACTCATCCCATTGCTTATTTTGCTTTCGATAAAGTAGCGTATCCAAGGCAACAGCATTAACATCCAGAACTCCTGGGGAAGGCCACTGATTGGTGAGATGGGTAGTTAATTCTTGTCTTGATCTTAAATCATTATTCTTTAGCACAGTTCTGTGAACACACAGTGAATTGCATGCCATTAGAAGTAATGTCTTAAATCACAGGAAGAAAACAGGCTTGTTCTTGGAAGATTTGCCTGCTAGCATGCTATTCTTAAAGTACCCCTTTCCCCCTAGGAAAGACTTGTCAATCAAAATTTTAGTATTGAAGAACAAAACTAAAAACCACAAGGAACTGCACTGCAAGATTCTTTCACTACATCACACAAGGTCAGGAATTGCAAATAATATTAGGAATAAATGAACTAATTAAATATAACTTCTAAAACAGCTAAGATTTATTGTATTTTATTCTCAGTTAGCTAGCAGTGTAAGTTTTAAGTGCCTAATTCACAGTTCTATACAACTGGGCAAGTAATTCTTTTTTTACAGAGGAGGATAGCAAGGTACTACAGTCATTAAGCAATTTGATCTGCCAATATAGGCAGTCTGTGGAAGAGGCCAACCCATATTTCTTTCAAGCACAAAGAAGACTGTTTCTCAGTAGCAGAACAAAAGTTACAAATAGCTTTCCATAGCTGCATTGCATTTTTCCCCATCCACTTTTATTTCATCATGGGGGGAAAGCATAGTATTTAAAGTGCAGCTTGTGTGTCAATTCTTTTCTGCATCAGAACTAAAACTAATAATTGACTGTTCTGTGCAGCTACTCATGGAAGTCTTAATACATCTTGATCTCATAGCACTTTGTGTCAAAAACTACACTGCATAACTTTCTTCCAAATGGGCCAATTATATTATACTGTGCAATTTGAATTCTACAGATTGGAAATAAAAATACCGAAGTAACGTAGGAGCAGTGCTTATTGTGGGTGTTTTATATATTTCCAGAGTATTAACACATGTCAGTGCAGAACAAGAAAGCTCTAAAAGAGAAAATGCATGGAAAGTGACTGAAGAGATAATGCTAGTTTTAGGTCATTATTTCTCTCAGTCACATAAATTATTATGAAATCTCTGTATCAAAATCAGGTATGCTTTCTTAAATAGGAAAAGTTCTTCTCACAAAGGAGGTCTGGGAATGTTTATAACTTAACTGTACAGCTTTGTTACTTACCAGTACTACGAATTCTCTTATTGGGTAATCTCCTTCACATATCCCTCTCTATGGAGTGAGTGGTCAGGACCACCTTCACGACCCAAATCTGTTAAAATTTCAAATGTCATGGATGTGAGCCCATGCAACGGTGTGTGTGGTGTGTTATCTGCCCCCTAATTACATGTTAGTATAGTGCAGAACCCCAAAAACAAAACGAAAAACCCCAACACACTGAAGAAATCCGACAGAATATGGATTTATGGAGGAGATGACAATAGTAGAATTGTAGTTACTGTTTGGCAATCTAAGCTTTCTGCAGCTCATGGTGTTTCCCACAATTGCTGCTTAGGGAATATTTCAGAATATTTCAAAAGATTTCCTCAAAGAACTATTTCCAATTGGGCATACATGTAAAATATAAGAGGAGATCTTATTGACATCTCAAGCTAGCAGACTTTCAAGAACACCACTTAAAGAGAACAGATTACATTTTTAATAGCCATTTAAACACAAAATTCATATTGTCAGCATGTGATTAAAGGGGTATGTGTCCCCATCCATTCAACATGTTCATACCTGGGAGAGGGAGGTTAAAATGACACAGACTACCCACCCTTCCACTGTAACAATCTATAAGCAGAGACTATTACACATTTTTTAGTAAAAACTAACATATGTAGACTGCCATTATTTGCTGAAACTTGCTCCAGAAGCCTTCTCAGGTAAGGGGCCACTAAAGACTGGGATTTTTATGTTTGGTGATGCAAAAACAGGTTGCTTACCTGTAAGGTGATCTTTTGGTGATTTGTGTTCCCTCACAAAATGGGTTCTGCACCTGCGCAGTAACTCCATGGAATAATTCTTCAGCTCCTCAAGGCATTCTTGAGTCCACCGATCACACACAAGGCACGTCCGTTATTTTTTGGCAGTTAGAGCACCCATCGCTCAGTTCCTGAACAAATACTGTGAGGATCATTGAAGACAGGTAAGTGATTACTGTGGAAGCATCTTGGCAGTGGGGAAAGCCAGGTGGGTCTTGTGAGTGAACATGAATCACCAAAAGTTCACCTGTTACAGGTAAGCAACCTGTTTATCTTTAAGGTGATCACAAAATGAGTGATTGGCAAGCTCACCTGAATGGTGACAGGTGCTCAGATGTAGTTACAGCACCTTCTTTAGAACTGCCTGACCAAAGTTGGCCTCCACCACTGAGCAAATGTCCACATGGTATTGACTTCTCCAGAAGAGTAGACGGATTCATGAAGAAAGAAGGTAAGACTATGTCTTGGTTTATGTGAAACTCCAATACCACCTGAGGTTTAAAGCCCTCATAACTTTGTCTGGGAATAACTTTGTGTAAGGGGAGTCAATTCTAAGAGATGTTAGTTTGCTGACTCTTACTGATTAAAAGGTCTTTAGGGAGAGTAACTTAAGTGAAGGAGGAGGCTAGAGGTTCAAAGAGAGGCTCTGTTAGTGTAGAAAGGACCAACAAAAGGCTCCAGGATTCAACAGACTCTCTAACTGGGGGAAATACATTATTGATCCCTTTCAATAACCTTTTTGAATCATGATGAGAGAAAACAGACCATGCATCCCACACTGGATGTCTTGCTGAGAGTGCAGCCACATGGACTTTTATGGAGGCATTTGACAGGCCAGAGTTCTTTAGATTAGTTAAGTATAAAAGAATATGGTTGGATAAAGGTTTTGCAAGGATCAGATCCCTTAGTTGCTGCATAGTGTGTGGATCTCTTCTATTTACATTTATAACAATGTTTCATTGATTCTTTCATATAAAAACTGAGCTTCTATGCTGTCAGGTTCAGCACTTGGAGGTTGTGGTGAAAGACATGACCCCCCTCCCTGGGACAATATATTCTGACAGGGAGAAATGGGAAACCATGGTTGTCTGGGCCACCATGGGGTTGATTAGAATGCAAGATCCTGCTCATTATTTTTGATAAAAGGGGAAACTGAGGGAAGAGATAATAGAGGTTTTGCCTCCATGGCATTTGGAAGGGATCCATAAATGAGTCTTTCCCCAGACCTGCTCTGGAGCAGTGAAGTCTGCTTTTATTGTTTTGTGTTGCACATGTCTATCGGCGGCGGGGGTGGGTCCCCCCCCTTTTTGAAGAGGTTGTGGAGAATCTCCTGGTTTATCTCCCATTTGTGTTGATGGCAGAGGTCCAAGTCCCTGTTGAAAGTGTTTGCTAAAGAGAAGTTTATTCCTTTGATGTGAAGGGCCATTGGAAGAATACCATTGTGCAGACTCCAATCCCATAGCTGAATTGCTAGTTTGCATAAGGACTGGGAGACCGTCCCCACTGGATGACTGAGATACGCAATTGCCGTTGTCTAGAATGAGCTGTACAACTGTATTAGTGGAAACAAGTATTTAGCACTGTTAGTAGCTCTAGAAAGTTTATGTGTAGGGAGCTTTATTGTGGGGTCCATTTCCCTTGAGCACAGTATAGTGTACAATGGGCTCACCAACCTTTTAATGAGGCATCCATTGTTAAAGTTATTGAAGGAGTTGCAAGGCAGAAGGGAACATTGGACAGAGACTGAAGTTTGGACCACCACTAGAGTGACCAATGTTCTGGCTGTCCACATTCAGTTTGAACACTGACTGAAACCAAATTTGGAGACGTCTAATCCTTAACCTTGCATGGATTACTGTGGCTGCACAAGATGCCATCAAACCTAAGAATCTTTGAATGGTTCTTGCCCTTTGTTTTGGACTGGCTGTGAATGTGGAGCTCAAGTGTACAATCGAGAGCCTTCTGGAAGGTAGGCCCTTTTCATCCTTGTGTCCAAAACACTCCCCTATGCATTGTATTCTCCTTTGAGGTTGTACGTTTGACTTTTCCCAGGTTACCTGGATTATAAACTCATTTAGAAGATTTAAGATGTATTGAATCTGGGAGTGTAAGGTTTCCTTGTTGGATGAAGTCACCACCCAGTCATCCAGGTATAGAAAGATGGTGATACCTTGAGTCTATAGGTGTGCTATTATTGTGCTCAAGCATTTTGTAAATACACAAGGCGCCATGGATAGTTATTGGAGTTGGGTCGGTGTATTTTATCCCTGAAAAACAGGGAGGGTGGTGAACTCTACGGTAGGGATGTGCCCGAACTGTGGTTTAAAGCACGTTTTAAACACTTTTTAGGGAAATTAGAAAGGGAACTTTAAGGAAAGGAGAGCAGGTGCTTACCTGATCTCCACTGCCCCTTCCAGCTTCCTGGTTGGGCAGCACACATCCCAAAAAGCCCCACACATCGTCCCAGCAAGAAGCTGTAAGAGGCAGTGGAGAGCAAGTAAGCACCTGCTCTCCTTTTCCTTAACGTTTCCTTTCCCTAAAAGTGCTCAAACCGTGCTTCAAACTGCGGTTCAGGCAGTTTCAGGCATCCCTACACTATGGCTTATCCTGTTATAATACTCCACATCCATGCATCTAATGTTATGCGATGCCATGCTCTGGAAAAGTGGGCGAACCTGATGCCTGAAGAAGTTTCTAATCAAGCGAGGCAGTTGACCAAGGGGTCAAAGATATTGCTTTGTCTTATCTTGCTGTTTCATTCTTTTTTGTTTTTTCTGACCATAGGGCTTTTTAAGCTTGTATCTGAAAGATCTGCTGTAGTCTCTATAATCAGACTGCCTGTATTTAAATTTTTGTCTAGTGTAAGCTTTGAATTTCTGGGAATAGGAATGTTGCAATAGAGAAGTAGTAAATGTCTTTGCAGTGTAACACAATTTCTTCATTTTCTCCATGGTCTCATCACTCTGAACTGAAAAGACCCTTTCCATCAAACAGCAAATTTTCAGTCTTGTCCTTCATATCGTTATGAAGAGAGGTTGATCAAACCTCCCTCACACGTCATCTTAGAGACACTGCACCTGCAATGGAACAGGACTCCATTTCCTTTAGGTGTTTAGCTGTGCTCAACTATTGTCTTGTGATAGCGGACTAGGCTATGACAGCTTTAAACCGATCCCGAACACCTTCTTGTACATCTTTTAAATCATCTTTGAAATTATCCCCAATAGAATAATGGTTTTCAGCCATGATATCTTAATAGACAGTCATGATGCTGCATGCAGTTTCCTGTTCTCCTTGTCTCCTTGGGCTGAATGTCTTTTTTCTGATTTACTGTCCATGGCACAATCCACCACCAAGGAGTTTGGTGGTAGATGCATGAAAAGAAAAGGGAATTATTCTTCCTGAATCCTATAGAAGCTTTCTAATCTTTTGGAAGTCAAGATAGAGACGGATAGGATCTCCCAAACTAGCCAAGTTTGTTAGAACCAGCAAACATAGTACTACTACTGCGGATATTTATATACTGCTCTTCAGCCAAAGTTCACAAAGCAGCTTAAATAGAAAAATAAGTAGTACATAAATATGATAAGATGGTCCCCTGTCCCTTAAGGGCTCACAATCTAAAAACAAACACAAGGCAAATACCAGCAACAGCCACTGGAGGGATGCTGTGCTGGGGTTGGATAGGGTCAGTTGCTCTCCCCCTGCTAAATGTAAGAGAATCACCACTTTAAAAGGTGTCTCTTTGCTCAGTTGCAGGAGGAGAACAGGACATGAAGTCAGACTGGATTTTTCACCTTTTGGGTTTAAGTTTTCAATTTCAAACCCAGAATTTTAGCCACTTCTGCCACTTGGACACAGTAAGATTTTGTTTTTTCTGTAGGCAAGTTAGATGGTTGGTTGGGTACGTTTTCGACTGGTGACAGATCTGAGGGCTTTTATGTTTGAGCAAAACCCTCATCAGAATCAGTGGAGGAATCATAATCATCTGAATTTCCCTTTTCCTTAGCAGGGGATTTTCCCGAAGGTGACGGATGATTTCCACATCAGGGCACTGACCATCTGCTTGAGGAGTTTCTTTCACAGGATGTTGTGATTGAGATGATTAAACAGATTGCTCACCTGTAACAGATGATCTGGAGGTGATCCGTTGTATTAATAAGGAATGGGGTTCTGCGCCTGTGGAGGCACCCCTTGGACAGATTGACTAGCTCCTTGTGCCACCTCCAACTGCCCTGCACGTGCTACATGCTTCCGTTATCTTCGGCAGTTGGGGCATGTCTCTCAGTTTCTTGTAGACTGCCAGTCGCTGACAATCTTACTCCTGAGTATTCTCATTGTCCTGCCAAGTATACTGCGGGGAGGTCTGGGCAGGTTTTATGAATACAACAGACCTCCAGATCATCTATTACAGGTGAGCAACCTGTTTATCTGGATCGTGATCCATTGCATTCATAAGGAATGGGTGAGTAGCCAGCTGCTATCCTGGTGGTGGGCCATTCAATGCATATCAAGGCAGGACTTGCTTAAGAACACTCTGCCCAAACACTCCCTCTCTAGTCTGGTAAGTCCAATGCATAATGCTTTATGAGTGGCTGGAGTGTTGTCCATGTTGCTGCTCTGCAGATTTCAGCCATTGATATTCCCGTCAGATTTGCAGCTGACGACGCATAGACTCTTGTGGAGTATGCCCTGATGGCATTTGGCAGCTCCTTTCCTTGAGCACTATATGATAGTTTAATTGCCTGAATAATCCATTGGGACAGCCTTTGCCTTGAAGCCGGCTTGCCCTTGGATTTCCCTTTGTAAAGTACAAATAGCTTACTTGTTTTACATATGTTTTGGGTAGCTGCTAGGTAGTATAGCAGTGCACATCGCACATCCAAGGCATGCATGGACTTCTCTAATGGTGATTCTGGATTTTGGAAGAAGGCTGGCAGCACTATATCCTTGTTTATATGGAATTCTGTTACATGGAATCCTTTGCTGTTGTTGACCATGAGCCAGTCGTCCAAAGAGGAATAAATCACTATTCCTTCCGTTCTTAAGTATGCCACCACCACTGCCATGACCTTTGTAAATACACGTGGCATTGTGGATAGGCCGAATGGCAAACCTACATATTGGTACACTATATCGCTGACCGTGAACTGCAGGTACTTGCGATGCCGTGTAAGAATCTATTTACACACATAGCATGCATGAAATGAAGATAATATACATCCAGGTAATGAAGCAACAAAAAATTGGACAAAATACACTAGAAATACACTGGACCCTTCCAGATGAAATATGTGAAACTGGATAAGAGTAATAATGTCCGTGATATTCATGAGAAAAGACAGAAGTCCTGTCAAACAAATAGTACTGGTAGAGTGTTCAAGCTGTAATTCCCAATGTGGCTCACAATTCTTCCAAAGCTTGGATCCTAACCAGCTCCTTAAGTAGATGTAGCTCCTGAATGGATATTCCTTGTCCAGAAGGTATATATCCTGGATATTCCTTGTCCAAAAGGTATTTGCCCAACAGGTATCCAAGGGTAATATAGACCTGTTTCCTCCTGCAAAAGCAGGACTTCCTCAGGAGAAAAGAGCTAAATATATAATAACATATATATCAATATAAAGTACTTTCAACAGGTTATATTAACTTAAAAGGTTAGGTAAGTTATATAAGGGTACTTACATTTGTTTTCTTCCAATAGTGATATTTCACCACCCAGTGGTTTCTGAATTCAGAAATCCTACTGGATACTAACTAGTACTAACTTTATAGTGCTAGCAAAGCCATTATATATCTTACAGCATCTACCAGGTGTTTTCCTTCCCCTTTAATCAGAAAGAAGATTGTGCTTCATTATCTAATTACAACCAAGTAGCCAATTATTTTTAATGCGTGTGTAAGAAGTAACTGATATGTTGATATTTTCAAAATAAGCTACGAAACATTTAGTACTATTTGATTACTCTATTGTACAAATGTACCATGGAACCAAAGTACAATACATTAAAAATGTATCAAAACTATGACAGTGTGATGAAATGCATTCTGTTAACAAAGAGAGACCTAACTTATTTTTAAAGGAGAAATCCATCAATCAAGTATGTAATTAAATCAAATCCAGGTAATCTCCAATCTACATATAAATCTCTAAAGAGGGGGAGAGGAGACAAAGATAAATGGTATATTAATACCTATAAATAACTAGAAAAGTCATTCATTTGATTAAGGCCCGAAGGTTCTAATTAATTTATAATTATAATATATAATTTTTAATATATAAGCTGATATATTAAAAATGCCTCCTTCTGTAAGAGGACAGTTTTAATATTGACATGGGAAAATTCTTTTGGTATATATTTATAGATCATTTTATGCAGGCAGGACATTCCTTTAATGATCTTCAATTTTTTGTTATCTATAAATATATATATAAATATGCGCTAACTTTGCCTTTGCCATCATGTTATAGACAGAATCCTTTAGATCCAATTACGCCTGATTCAACTCCAATCCTAAAGCCTCAGCCATTTCCCTTATCTGTACATGATAAGCCTTAAGCTCCTCTGTTGCAGAAATAGAAGTCTTAGGAGGAACCTCCGCAGGAGGATCTGGCTCCATAGGATTCTGTTCAACACTGCTTCCCACCTCTTCAGAATTTGACGTATAAAAGGATTCTGGGTAACTTTCCTCAGATGGGCCCGTGGGCGAGTTTACTAGTAAACTAGAAGGTGCCGATCTAGAAGGCAGCCTCCTGGGTTTAGGTAGTATAGCAGGCTGGTCACTCACGTCCTGTGTCTGGCTCGCTGTAGTCATCTGGACTACTGTAGCCGGATCCTTTGGCAACACCAGCGGTTGTGGGGCTGCTTTTCGATGCAGAGCCTCCTGCTGGACCTTCCAGATCTTAATTCCGCATAGTCAACAGGATAAATTACAGGTGGGCTATGTCTAAACCCACAGCTATGTGCCATTTGGGATGGTATTTCAGTAGAAGGTAGCCCTTGTGCAGTTGCATATGGAACATAGGCTGCACCTGGGCGAGCAAACAAGGATAAAGATCTCATCATTCTGAGTATATCAGTTGTTTGGGTCATAAGGAGTCCTGTTGGGCCAGTCGCAGAAGACATTAGATGTAGAGGGTTTGGTATCGAAGGCTATGTCCCCATGGGTGACATTGAGGGAGTTTTCGGTATCGCAGGTGTTGTGTCTTCGGTACCATGCTCAATGTCGAGCCCTGAGAAGCCCTGGAACTTTGAGCCCGAAGGTGTGCTTTCACTCAGTTCCAGTAATGAAGTTTTAGTCTTCGGGTCTAGAGACACTTCTTTCTCCACAGCTGATCCTTCCCCAAAGTCCATATAGTTCTCTGACTGATACACCTTTTGCGGTGTAGCTGCTGGCGAATGAATCAGGGTTTGTAATAGAGTCAATGACATTGCACCACGGAGACCCAATGCTGTCGATGTCGAGGGGTGGTGCTCCCTCAATACCTCCTTCGACAACAACTTCAATGTCGATGGGGATTTTGCCAACACCACCGTCAGTACCATAGTAGTCGATGCTGATGGCATCGAAACTAAATCCAAGGTGATGGTGTTATTTGCGCCGTGGAATCCCACTGCTCCGTCTCAGTTTGTAAACTCGTCAGCAATGGAGTTCCACTCCTGACGTGTGTCTTATGTGTTCTTTTTCTAGGAAGTAAGCTCTCGCTTTCCTCATCCGTGGACAAGAAGTGTTGATGCCTCTTATGCCGATGGCACTTTTTCTCAACCACCTCCGGCTGTTTAAACCGCTGCTCCATGGTGACTTTCGATTGCTGCTCTGCAGAGTCCACTGAAAAAAGCATCTGTGTACAAGTAGCCATGCTCGACAGTGACGTCGAAGGTCTCAGTGTTGGCGGGTGAAGTGCGTCATATAGTGCTGCTCTCAATCTCAATGCCCGATTTTTTAGCGTTTGTTTAGAGAATGAGCAGCATATTTTGCAAGCAGCTGGGTTATGTTGTTCCCCCAAGCATAGCAAGCAGGCATCATGACTATCCATCATTGGGAGCTTAGCATGGCACTCCATGCATCGTTTGAACTTTGTTTTAGTTGGCGGTTTATAAGCCATCATAGTGTCTTTGCAAAGGAAAAGTCGTTGCACAGTCCTAAGGTCGTTTGCTGGTAAATTCAAGTAGCGCAGCCTCCCGGACAAGTCCAGGGTGAACTCAAGTTCTTTTTATTTTAATCGTTTGTTGAAAGGTTTAAACGAAGCCATATCCGTATCCAGTCCAAGGTCAAAGTCACAGTGAGATTTCCAAATACTTTCTGAGGTCAATGTCCAAGAGATCTGTCAGATTTTAAGTTTACAGAGGAGCTAACAGTATGTGGTATAGACGCAACGGCGGTCTAATAGAAACAGAGAGACACGCCCCAACTGCCAATGAAAGCGAAAGCACGGAGCACATACAGGGCATCTAAACCGTACATTGAGAAACTTCTGGATCCCGATGGGGTGGATTGTGTAGAACCCATCAATGACTCCAAGTTCTTTGAAGTAGTCTTATCTGGCACAGGTACAGCAGGGGAGACTTCTTTAGAAGATTGTCCTTTTTTCTTCGAAGTAGAACCTTTGTCCTGGTCAGAATTGGTTGGTGAATTCTCAGGCAAGAAATCCACAATGATAGGTGAAGCATAATAAATTTCAAATACATTGAGTGAAGAATTTCCATCAATGTTAGGTCATGTGTTGAAGTGAAGATACATCTGTGCTTCAACCCTGAGTGGTTAGGAGAATCATCCCTTTGATGCTTCTGTTTTTTCTGATGTCGGTGATGCCCATCTTTGCTGACATCTTTGGGCCTCTTAAACATCTACTCTGAGCTCTCTCTCTTGCTCTCTCTCAGCAGTGGGTATGAGATTCTCCGCTTAATGAACACTCTGATGTCAACCTCAATCCCGAGGGTCAACTATTGACCGACATAGAAGATATCAAAGTCAAAGGTAGCAGTAACCATGGCATTGGTGGTCTTAGAGCTGATTTATATGAAAATGCATTAAGTCAGAGTTCCCTACTTTTTCTTGTATGCTTCGAGAATGACAAACACTTGCAGGCTTCAACGTTATGATGTTCACCCAAACAAATTAAACACTGATCTGATCAAGCCTATCTGAGGAGGGAAGAGTCCTTCTACAAGTAGTACATTTTTCAAAAAAAAATTTTAACCATCCATTAGTACCAGTCCTAATCCTGATCCAAAAAAGAAATGTTAAACGGTCGGAGTCCAAAAACGAGGGTAAAAGTATACTGATAATCACAGGAACAGAGTTCAATAAAGGAGCAAATCTTTCACAAGGTGAATGCTGCAATAGTCGAGAAGGAACTGAGCAACTGGCACTCTAACAACCGAAAAAACGGTCACACCTCATGGAGAGTGGGCAGAGTCAAGGGCACCTTGAGGAGCTGAAGAATTCTTCTGCAGGGGTTACAGCGCAGGCATAGAACCCATTTTGTGCGAGAGCATGGACCACCTTAAAGATCAGTGCAATGCTTTCTCCAAAGTCATTCACCTGAAACCTACTTTGAGTTTATTTAGGTGCAAGATAGAAACTGATTTATAACTAAAACCTACCAAACGCTTTTGTTAACCACTTTAAGTGGCGCAGTGGGGAGTTGCTTGACTAACAAGCAGAAGGTTGCTGGTTTGAATCCCTGCTGGTATCTTTCCACACTATGGGAAACACCTATATCAGGCAGCAGCGATATAGGAAGATGCTGAAAGGCATAATCTCATTCTGCATGGGAGGAAGCAATGGTAAACCCCTCTTGTATTCTACCAAAGAAAACCACAAGACTCTGTGGGCACCAGGAGTCAAAATTGGTTTAATGGCACACTTTACTTTAAAGGCTTTTGTTAAATGGCTGTTGGTTTTGTTATTGTTGCTCTTTATATTTATTTAGTGCTATTTTGAACTGACAACTGGATTTCAGTTTGGATTTTTTCATTTTCTTTTGATTCTGAATTTTTGTAAGGAACCTTGATTTGCTGTTTCAAAAGGTGAAGTAAACATATGAATGTTTAAAATTGCCTTACAAAGCAGCACGTAAATATTTTAGAATAAAGAATCTGTCCCTCTCTCTGTTAAGTGTCATGCCAGGTGACATGGCCACTAGGGATGTGCACAAGGGGCGAAGAGCAATCATTTTAACAGGAGGAAGGCAGGTCTTACTTGACCCCCCCCCCTTGCTCCTCCACCATCTTGAGTGTTGCTGACCACTCAAGGTGGCATCTGCACATGTTCAGAAGCCATTTTCTTCCCAGCGCCACCCATAGGCTGTTGGGAACAGGGAACTTCCTGTTCCCAAGCAAGATAAAGCTGGGCACTGTGGCTTTTCACAACCGACAGCCAGCCGCTTAACAAGAACAGTGCCACACTGGGACAGAGGAGAAGCAACAGAGGGGCAAGTAAGACCTGCCTTTCTCCTGTTAAAGTGATCTGCTCGCCTCTGCCAAAACAAAATAGAGGGGCCGAAACGCTTCGAGCACATCGCTAATGGCCTCTAACAAAACAAACATTTTTGTGGATGTTGAAATGAATGTGCTCTGTACAGGGCTCTCTTCTCCTCATTCATGTTATTGGTAAATTTAGCAACACAGTATTTCAAGACAGTGTTTAACCAAAAACTGCTTCCCCACTAGGTCTAGAAAACAAACAAAAGATATTAACCCTATAGATGTAAGCCGAAACTCTATATTTGATTAATGAAAAGCAAAACAGGGAAACAAGGATTACTTCATTGGTGGTTTCAAACATCTATGGTGGAAAATCGTAAAAATGTTTGAAGAACAGATGTTTGAGGAAGCAGTAATGGGTCAAAAGAAGATGTTAGTATGGTAAGTCATAGGACAGGGTCCTTTTTTTCCTAAATCTTTTGTCTATCTGCACATCTAAATACCACTTGCAGAAGGAAAGAACCTATTTTTCAGTTTTAATACAAATATTTTTTTAAATCTTGATACAAATGTAAATTTCTCAAATTTGTAGACCACCCCAAACCTCCATCTCTGGGCGGGTAACAGAAAACAAATTAAAATGAAAACCTAAAAACAATTTAAACCACAGTCAAATTAAAAAGCTTTGGTGAAAAAACTAGTCTTTAGGGACTGTTTAAAAGTTGTCAGAAATGGGGAAGCTATTATTTCATCTGGAAGCACATTCCAGAGTCCCGGGGCAGCAAAAGAGAAGGCCCGTCCCTGTGTAGCCAGACGAGTTGGTGGCAACTGCAGACAAGCCTCTCCAGATGATCTCAAGGGGTGGTGGGGCTCATGACAAAGACAACATTATCTTAAATACCTAGGGCTTAAGATGTTTAGGGTTTTATAGATTATAACCAGCACCTTGAATTTTGACCAGAAACTTATTGGCAGCCTATACTTTTAGTACAGGAGTAATATGGTCTCTCTGAGATGACCCAGAGACCAACCTGGCTGCCACATTCTGTACCAACTTCAGTTTCCAGACTACATATAAAGGCAGTCCCACATAGATCGCATTGCAATAGTCAAATCTGGAGGTTACCAGCATATGTATCACTGTTCTGAGATCTATCTCAAGAACTTGATACAGCTGGCGTATCAGCTGAAGCTGAAAGAAAACAACTCTGGCCACCACCTCAACCTGGGACAGCAGGGAGAATTAGAATCCAGAAGCACTCCCAGAATGTGTACCTGTTCCTTCTGGGGAAGTGTGACGCCATCCAGAACTGGCAGATAAAAAGAGTGTCCCGAGTTCCAACCCTGCACAATAAATACCTCCATCTTATCAGGATTCAGTCTCAGTTTGTTATCCCTCATCCAACCCATCACCTCCTCCAGGCAGGCATTTAGGAAAGTTATGCCTTCTCCTGATGATGCCAGTTTGAACAACCGGGAGTTCTGCTGGTTTGAAGGTGCAGGGGTTGACTTTAAGAGCAGGGGAGAGTGCACGTACTCCTCCCTCCGCTTCCCCCTGCTGGCGCTCCATTTGGAAAGGGGCCGTCGGGGCAACAGCATACCTCCCTGCCACCCCATTGCCTCCTCAGTCACCGGAAGTACCCGACGTGCGCATTTGCACGCCCAATGTGCACGCTCGCAAGCACAGCATGTGTGCCAACTCATGCATAATGTGGAATGCAGTGTTTATGCCAATGTATGAAATAAAGTACCACAACAAAATATGGTTCTTCTATAGGATTTTCTAATCTATACTGTACTGTTTCAAAAGCAATTTTGAAAGCAATTCTAAAATACTGAAAACTAGATATATGCATTTTGATAATGTGGCAAGAAATGTGCACTCTAGCTATTAAAGCTGTTAAAACTATTTAAAATATTTTACTTGAATATTTTTATCCTGTTGGTTTTGCTTTTTATTTCATGTAATAGTGCACATTTTGTTTAGGGCCTATTATTTTTTGTTACTGCTGTTTGACACTTCTTACATAAGCCATGTGCTAAGCACTGAATCTGGATGGAGATCCAATACCTCCATAAGTATGAATTCTGCACCTGCGCAGGACTATCCAGGTAGAGTTCTATAGTTCCTCACTGCGCCCAGAATGACTTTCTTGCTTGTGTAAAGGCTCCGTTATAACTGGTGGTTGGGTGCTCTCCTGTTTCTTTTTTACCACCTAAGCGCTCAGTACTATGGTATTCATAGTCATCTGTTACAGGTGAGCAACCTGTTTATAGATTATATAGAAGTAGGCAGAGGATTTTCATTCAGATAAAATAAATAATGCAAACTAATTGGGCCAGGCACAGAACATCTGTGCCCCTGGCCGGCCCACCCACTGCCGCTGTTCCCCCCTCCTCCACGCCAGCATGCCCAGCTTTCTGGCTGGCTAGCCAGTTGGCCAGCCGCTCCCCCTCCCCCCACTGCCCACTCCCCCCGCCCGGTACTTTCTGGCGGTCCAGCTGGCCAGCCACTTCCCCTCCCCCACACCCCACGCTTTCTGGCTTGTGGGCCAGACGGAAAGCCAGTCTACGACCTCCTCCCGGCGGCTGGGCCAGGCCAGCCCACCACCTCCTACCGCCTCCTCCTCCTCTGGCTGACCGGTGGCTGGGCCACCATTCCAGCCCTGCCGCCACCTCCTCTGGCCAACCAGCGGCCAGGCCAGGCCGGCCCGCTGCCGCCATTGTCTCCTGTCCCGATCGCTATTCCCCAGGCAGTTGCCCTCGCGAGAGCTGCCACACATGGGATTAGCGATGGGTACG